>NC_072483.1:63655000-73655000 GCF_027574615.1 Eptesicus fuscus
ATACCTCAAAAAATAAAAGTATTTTTAAAGCCTGGTTCATAGTATCGTTCCTTCCCTAGCTGGTCAATGCTAAGGAGTCTAAGAAGCAAAACAGAAAGAAAGAGAAAAAGGAAACCGTGGCCACAGGAGGGTGGAGCAGGCAGTGGTGTGGATCTGAACCTTCACTCCCTGCTTCCCGGAAGGCAATTCCACAGAGACCGGTGCTGGAAGCCACGGGGGCAGGGCTGGGGCTGCAAACATTTAAAACCACCTCAACGTCGGGGCTAAGGAATGAGAGCAAGCCTCCCATTTACCACGTGCCCACACCCGCAGCTCTGAGCAGTTAAGCAGCACCCACCCAGCCAACTCCTCTTCTGGGGCAGGGGTTGTCCTCACCCTAAAGGCAGAGGAAGAGGAGTTGGGGGGACACTGAGCCTTGCAGAGAGCCACTATCCACCCTTCCTCCTCCTGATTCCCCCAACAAATACGTGAAGAGCCTGTTCTAGGCCAGGAGAGGAAACACTGGACAAACGCCCTACACGTAGCTTGTCTTTGAGGACGTGGGACGGTCATGGGCTCTGTGGGAGCTGGTGGGCTCTGTGGTCCTGGAATGCAGTGGAGTGACTAGAGTTTGGGGTCAGAGAGGCGGAAGGAATACTTAACTATACCTGGAGCAGCCCCAGTGAAGAGGGGGTTAGGGGCAGGGAAAGAATATTCCAGGCAGGGGTGATGGCCAGTGGGGGAGGGGAGAGTGGAACAGCAAGACATTTCTCCCTCTTCCTATCCCTCTTTCTCAGACAGAGCCCCGCCCCCCAATGAGAGTTGAATTCAAGTGATGGGCATTAAGGAGAGGCACCCATGGGCTTACCACCAAGGGCATTTGTGCCCAACAGAAGTTTCTGGGTAACCCCACTGTGTGTAACAAGGGGGTGTTTCTATGAAAAGAGCCTTTGGGGGTCCCTGTCTACTATGAAAACAGTTATTTCTGGGGAGAGAGGACTGTCCCTAGTGAAAAGCCTCAGGCATGACTTCAGCATTTATAGAAAAGATAAAGAACTGGCCCTGGCGCCAGAAGGGCAGTTTGGCCTGGGAGCCAGGAGTTCAGGGCAGCAGGAGTCCATCCTCGGCCCTGGCTCACCTGCTGGGGTCTCTCATCTTGAGCCCCCTACTTCTAGAGGGTGCCCAGAGCTGGAGAAATCTGACTAGCTGGGTCCAGAGCTCACCTTCAGCCACTGAGAGGGGAGGAGGCCCAGGTGTGTGTGTGTGTGTGGGGGGGGTGCTGAGGCCCCCAGCCAGTCAGGGGTTGGGCTGGAGGAGACCAGGGGCCCGGCCCCACGGGCCTCTATTCGGCTCATCCTGCCAATTGTTGCACCCTCTGATATCCAGGACTGCAGTCCAGGCCCCGAAGTCCTTCCTGCTCAGCCCTCCCAGATCTACTGTAGAGGGAAGAGGCTTGAGCCTTCCGCCCTCCCCTCCTTCTTTTTCTCCACCGTGGGTGCCATTCTGTAGGCCCCCGCCTATTCTCTGCGGCAGTGGGAGCTCCGGGTGCTCCCCCGGCCTCTAGAACTCAGCAGAACTGTTTCTGTGGGGATTCCATCAGTGGGAGCCTGCAGTGAGGCCTGAGTAAGGGGCGGGCCAGCAGGTGACCCCTCTACACTGTGAGGAGGACCATCTGCAGGGGATGATGGGTGGCTTCAGGCCTGGGGCCCTGGGATGCCATCCTCCCACGGTCTTACCAGCTCCTAAGGGCCCACTGCTGAGGGGCCTGCTCACCGAGGGCACGTTCGTGGAACACTTGCCGAGTCTATAACAACGTGGGCACAGAAGCCTGACCAGTCACCAGGGCACTAAGCCCCAATTCAGAGGCTCCAGGGTGTAGTTGCGTTGAACACGTAGCGAGCCCAGTGTCTTAGTACAGTAGGCTGGCTTCTCTTCGACTACCCAGCCTGCCAGCCCCGGGGCCAGGAGGAAGGGGGGGCAGCTGGGGTGCCTGGAGCTCAGGAGATGATGGGTCTGGGGCTGCTCTCCCTGAGGTCTCCTCGGGTCTGAGAGAAGGTGCCTGTGAGATCCCTGAAAGCCCTCTCTAGACTCTAAGGACCCGAGTGACCCACAAGGGCCAGTCTGTGCTCCTCTGGTGCAGAGGAAGAAAACGCCCTTTCTTCTGCCTGGGGGCTTTGACTTCTGTTTTAGGAAGCTGACATCTGAGCCAAACCCTGTCACTGCCTTCCTTCTCCGTGTTCTCCCCTCCATCCCACCCTTCTCCACAGCAAAGTGCTGAGACTGGACGCTGCCCTCAAGCTGCCCTGAGTCACCCCCCCCTCCCCCGGATGTGTTCACCTTACAGTTCTCCCAATGAGTCCCTGGGGCGCGTTTATGAGCTTCTTCTCCTTCTGGGCTGATAACGGATAGCTCTCAGGCGCAGGGCCCCTCTGCTCTGAGGTGATCAGGCAGGTGGCCTCAGGCCCCAGAGAAGTGCTCCTTCCTCCATCAGAGCCTGGGCCTCGAAGGACACCTCCCTTTCCTACCTGGTGGTTTCTCCGCTGCACAGGGCCCAGGGCACCTCCCTTGGTTGGCTGGGGGGCACTGAGGGGGGCAGGCGAGGCTCTCCCTGATGTCCTCCTGGCAGCCACTCCTCTGGCTTGGCGTCTCTGGAGGCTGGGGAGAAGGAGAGAGAGTTCAGTGGATTTCTGCTCTGGAACCTCTTGAGGATGCTCTTTACTGGGCTGGGCGGCAAAGCCAAGAAAAGCACGTACCGGGCAGTTATGGACAGGGACTTGTTTATTTGTGCAGCCGGGAACTTCTAGGCAGCCCCCTTGCCGTACAGTACCTATAGCCTGGGTGCAGCAGTGCGCTCGGCCAAACACACGCAGCACAGGGAAGTGCGGGCCTATCGGCCCTGTGGCCTCCCCAGGGTCCCCTCTGCCTCTGAGGGAAAAGCCGACGACACATGGAATTCCAACAGGAGCACAGAGACGCACTAAAAAATTATTTGTGTTTTTTTCTGAAATTCAAATTCAACTTGGTGTCCTGTATTTTTACTTGGTAGGTTTGGCAGGCCCAGAGGTGGGGTTTTCTCTACTTTGAGCTGCCCCAGACGCCTTTAGGCCTGAATCCCTCAGCCCACCCGGGGCAGGAAGTGCCCTAATTCCCAGCTGCAGCCTTGAGCTGCCCCTCTGCCAAGGACCAGGCCTGGCTCATCCTGTAGACCTTTGTGGGAAGTGAGGAGAAGGCCCGGCTGACTGCCCAGGAGCTCTCCTCAGAGCCTGGGGACAGGGACCTGGACCCTTCTTCTCTGGCCCCACTTCCTCTTCTCTCTCTACAGCCCAAGGGGACCATGTCACTGTCAGAGCTCTGCAGCGACAAAGTCTGGATTCACAGCTTCCAATTTTTCAGTTCTTTTAAAAATCTCTCTGGTGCCTCTGTGATATGGCCTCTGCTTTATCTTAAATGTAAAAAGTCTTTCTGGCAGGTCTCCTCAGCCCGTAGCAAGGGCATATCTCTGACTTCCAGATAAAGAATCTGCTTCTGGCATGAAACCCAAAGGGTGGCTTCATCTACTGGACAGTCTCCACCAAGAGCTGGGTCCGGAACTAGAACTTCACCGCCTCTGACCCGTTCTTCAACGGCCGGCTTGTCTGTGCTCTGCTCAGTGGGCTTAGGAGGAGGATCCACGCTGAACTCTCCCTAGACCCTCTGTGGTTTTGGTTCAGTCCCCAGAGAGCAGTCACCCTTCCCCCCACCGTACGCCACACCGTGGAGGTGTGGAGGTCCGGGGTCTCTCAGCCAGTGAGCGCTGGGAGCTGTGGGGGGAAGGGCACCCGCCTGTGCGCCCTGAGGCTTCCTGGGACAGAGCACTGGTTTCCTATCTGCTCCTCCGTTTCAGACAGGGCCGGGCATGTTTAACTCAGGGCCCACTGACAAGGCACGTGATGCTGATATGCAACATAGTCTTGGTCACTGGGGAAATGAGAATAACTTTCCTCGGGCCATATTCTTGGCTTTACTCTTGGGGAATGATTTCCTTCCAGCACCTGGGGTGAGTTCTTTGCTTAAAAAGATTGTACTTTCCCTCAGCTGGTGTTGCTCAGTGGTTGAGTGTCAACCTATGAACCAGGAGGTCACGGTTCGATTCCTGATCAGGGCATGTGCCTGGGTTGTGGGCTCAACCCCCAGTAGGGGGGTGCAGGAGGCAGCCAATCAATGATTCTCTCTCATCACCCATGTTTCTATCGCTCTCTCCCTTCCTCTCTGAAATCAATAAAAAAATATTTTGGCATTCAGCTGATCAAGCAGTTTGAGGGTCCCACAGGTTTCTTCTCATGAGTTTTACCTTCGTGTTGACTGATGCATAGGTCTGAAGGGGGCTTCCTGAGCAAATGGCCTGCTGGTCATACTGGTAGGTCCCGGTGGGGCATTAATTCCCAGCCGAGTGAAGGCCAGGAGGCCAGACTCAGCAGCAAGTCATGTGTGCGAGGGGACCTGTGGGGAGTGGTTGGGCGAGGCCAGGATGGGATGGGAGACAGGTGAGCAAGAGCACAGAGGAGGCAGAAAGCGCTGGGGAAGCAGAACTCAGGGGGAGGGCCAGGAGGAGCCAGACCAGGGAAGGAATGACACAAAGACAATGGGATCAGGGTGGCCACCCAGCCTGCGGCCTCCTTCTCACCTTGCTCATCGACACGGCACTTGTATTGGTGGAGCCCAGCCCAGCTCACAACCAGTCTCAACATAGCATCCCAAGCATGGAAGCCAAGACTGTTTGCCACCCCTCCTCACATAGGGGCTGGGTGACAAGAGGAAGAGATGGCTGTGGCGAGACCAGCCGGGAAGCTGACACTGGCCTAGGGACATCAGTCCTGGGCTGGGCAAGCCTGAAAGAGGGTAGAGGGAGGAACAGAATCTAGACCAGAAACAGAGTAGGTGCTCACTAAGGGACTAGGGAAAGCCGTGACCCTAGGCTTGGCTTGTCCCAGAGAGGAACTGGGGTGAGGAAAAGGAACTCCAAGGGGAGCTAAAGACGCTGGCCTGAGGCTGGGAGCACCCTGGCAGAGCAGGTGAGCAGAGGTTGGTAGGCCTAGTCTCTGGCAGGTGGAGGGCACGCAGGTCAGTGTTCTGGAGTCCGCCAAGGTGGGAGGGGGTTGATGGGCAGAGGGGGAGGCTGAGAAAACAGGAGCAGGTGGAGGTTGGGAGACTCGGACTATGGTCTCAGCGTTCAGAGCAGGCTGACAGGTGCCCCCGCAGCGTGACTTGGGACACGCAGCTGCTCCTACTCCAGGCCCCCCATCTGGAGGGGCTGCTGAGCAGCTGCTGCCTCCCCGGGGAGAGCACTGGGGACGACTGGTGATTGCCAAGGCTGAGGCCCTGGTGGGTGCCCACTGTCCTCACCTGAGGAACCAGAATTTGCCAGGGCCTTCACTTTGTCAGGGCTAATATTAATTGTTCTTGAAAATAACAATAATGTCAACATTGCCAACAACATCAGCTGCCACTCAGCCCTCTCTGTCCATGATAACCTCCAATGCCGCCTGGCAGGTAACTGCATGGTAAGTCTTTCCAAAAGATAGGATCATACTGGCAATCAGTGCAAGACAGAGGGCACCCTGGTGGTTATTTTGGTAAAACTAGGATGTTTCTGATAAATAAGTTACCCTAGATGCAACTTTTTGGAGGTCCAGGCCTACGGAACTTGAAACCATTTTTAACTCAATGGCATCAGGTCATATTGGCAAAAATTGTTACACAGCCTAAAACCTCCACCCCGGCAGCAGAAACCTTTGGATACATTGGGCCAATCACCTTTTAGAAGGCGTATTACTGTTTAAAGCTCTAACAGAACCATGTAAAGAACAGATGATCAAAGCTGGCAGAGCCTCTAGCACTGCTCACCGCAGGAGACCCGCCCCCAGGCCCAGGGCGCCTGCTTCCTTTGCGCTCTGGGATGGACTGTCTGCTGTTCCGAACCGGGCTGGGAAGTGTTTGGATCCAATTGTGAGCAGATGATAAAAGTTCTCAGATGTTTCTCACACTGGAATCTGACCAGCTCCTCTGTTGTTTTTCCTATTTGAATGGAGATTAGAGTCTTATCTGGCTTGCTCATATCCTTTTAATTTCCTCTTGAAAATTAAAGAAAATACTTTGTATGTCTCTGATGCAATGCATATATATTTTTTCTGGCATCTGAAAAATACTTTTTAGAAATCAGCAGCCCCAAAGTGTCCCCACGTGCTGCCCATGTTATTACATGAAGTCGAAACGCAAGGCTCCGAAGCACCAGGCTCGCCGCCCTTGCAGACTGGAAGGTGGGCCTTGGGCGGGGACTGGAGGCAGCAGTTCCTGGCCTGTCGGGATGTCTGGGGGGACACGGGATGGTCTTCCAGCCTGCAGGAAAAAATGAAAAACAGCCATCAAAAGAGAAAGCCGGGAGATATTTGACTGCCGACTACCTTGTAGCATCACAAACAGAATTTCGAAGTACCTGAAATTCTTTTGTTTATTTGTTATTAGCAGATATAAGCCTTTTTAGGGGTATTGGTAGAAACAAGGAAGTACCCTTGCTTGCTCACGTTAGCTCTTATACATTTAGTGATACGTGGCTTAGTATCTTTCTAAGACACAATTCTATCTTTTGGCTTTGAGTGACATGGGGCATGACATTTCAACCAATTTAAGGAACCAATCTTCTGGTTCGTCCTCTAAGGATGAAATAGATTAGTGAAAGGATGGGTCCAATCAGAAAAGACGTGACATGTCATGTCAGCCATGACAACCGGAGTTAGGCGAACACAGGAATCTGCCTAGATGGTGTAGGCACGGCCTCCTGTCGGCCTGGTGGGTGAAGGCGGCTGGCAGAGACTCATTCATTCAGCAGACGTGTGTTGGGTATCTCAGTGCACCAGACCCAAGCCAGGCGTGACAGGTGGGAGCGGGCAGGGTGCTCCCAGGCCAGCCTGTATGCACAGCACTCACTCCCCTCAGCAAGGAGACACCAGCCACCTGCTCCAGTGAGGGCTTGGGTGGGAGTGAGGGCACATCAGAGCAAGCACATGCCCACCTGTCTTAGGAGTGGGCCCCATGAAATGGTTGTTCTTGAATGTCAGTTCCAGTAGCAAAGACAAGCAGACACTTAACTGTCCTAAGGGGGCAGGAAACGCTGTGTGTGTGTGTGTGTGTGTGTGTGTGTGTGTGTGTGTGTGTGTGTACGTGTATATGTGTGCCAGTCCTGAACTCTGACCTGGGGCCAATAGGGAGAATTTACCAGATGTAACACCAAGAGCAAGGTGAAGAGGCAAAGAAATGACTCACGCTGGGTTGTTACAGAAACATTTAAGCACCATAAAGACTGGCAGCTGCAGGTACAGGATGTCCTGGGAGCTTCCAGGGCTGGGGGAGAGGGGATGGGCGTCAACTGAGAGGGACCGTGCCGGCCAGGGTTTGACTAGATTTGATCTCTAAAGGGAACAGGAACCACAGGAATGGCATTCCATGTCCATGGTCGTGGAGGGGGGACCCAGCAGGGAGGTCGCTTAGGAGGCTCTCCTGGGCGGAGGAGAGTGCTCAGGAGGGCAGAGAAGGGCCAGAGCAGGAGCACGTGGGAAGGAGAGGGCTCTGCGTCCATGGATGGTTCTAGCTCAGTGTCTGGGGGGGGGGGGGGGGGGGTGACACCATTCCCTGAAGCAGGGGGCTCAGAGGACTGTGTGCTCACCCAGGAAACCTCAATCAGGGATGCTGCGGGGACAAGTCTGGGCTGAAATTAGAGATGTGGGTGTCAGCAGCATGGAAACCAGACGAGTGGGGCCTGCAATACATGGCATTTAGGATGGAGAGGGGGAGAGTGAGGGACCGCCCACAGTGGCAGCGGACGTGGAGGGGGAGGGCTATCAGCAGTGTTCTGGGGGAGGGGGGGTCAGAACAGGAAGGCCACCATGGCTGAGGTGGCAATAACTTGCTGAAGTCACAGCCAGACCACGTGGGGCTGTGAAGGGAGAGGAGGGTGGGTCAGGGAAGTCACCAGAGAGGCGAGGGAGGCAGGGAGATAGCAGCAGCAGTAGGAGGTGAGTTTGAAGAGGGAGCATAAGAGGCATTAAATGATGGAGCAAAGTTCAGACAGTGATGGGAGGAGAAGGAATTCTAGAATCCATGGAGGAGGGAGGCTTGGATCAGAAGAAAACAGGCCCAGGGGGAGGCACGCATCTGACGCTGGGCTGAGGAAGGGTCCCGAATTGCACAGGGACCATTGTATTCGCTTTTATTTTCAACCTTTCTTTTCATGATTATAAAACCAGTGTTTATCATGAAAAATTAGGAAAATATATAAAATCTATAATGTTCTGCCCTCCCAATACCTAGACATTTTTGACATCTTTTAAAAAAGGCAGATACAGCCCTAGCCAGTTTGGCTCGGTGGATAAAGCATCAGCCTACAGACTGAAGGGGCCCAGGTTCCATTCTAGTCAAGAGCATGTACCTCGGTTGCAGGCTCCTCCCGGCTCAGGCCCTGGTCAGGGTGCTTACAGAAGGCAACCAATCAATGTCTTTCTCTCACATTGATGTTTCTCTCTCTCTTTCACTCCTTCTAAAAGATCAATGGAAAAATATCCTCAGGTGAGGATTAACAACAACAAAAGCAAATACATACCCCCAAAAACCACACACAAAAACTTGGGATTACTATGAGTGGCCAGTAGGCTAGATCCACACTATTTTTAATTTGCTTTATCATTTCCTAATATATTATGAGGCTCTTCCCATGCATTAAATATTCTTCTAAAACATCATTTTTCAATACTATTTTGTGTGAATATATAATTTATGTAATCAGCCTCCTACTTTGGCCATTTAGATTATTTTTCATTTTATAAATAACCAGAGGCCCAATGCACGAAATTAGTGCAAGAGCAGGCCTTGGCAGCTGCAGCGGCTGCCTGGATCCCTCCCTCCCAGCCACATTGGCCGCCTCATCCGGAAGGTCGTTGGGTCTAATTAGCGTATTATGCTTTTATTATTATAGATGTGGCAGTAAGTACCTTTGTATATATCTCTGTAAAATTCTGACTTCTCAGTATAAAATCCTAGAAGTGGGATTACTGACTCCAAAAGTACTAGTAATTTGAATGCATACAAAGCACAGTATCAGAGTGCCCCAAGGTCACGGAGATTCTCCGTCTGTCTATGCTCCCGGCAGCACTGGGTTCTCGGGGGCGCTGGTGTGCGTGGACAGTTATGTCACTTTTTAAAGAGGCTGACTTAAAGCTCCTGAATGTCCTTTCTGCCACCCCTGCACCCCGCCACCCCCTCCGACCACACCACACCGGCCAGCTCTCTCCCCTCAAGGCTCTGCTGAGAGCAGGAATCCCATCTCATTTACTGGTGCACCCCCAGCAATCAGCACACCGTCTGCACCAAGTGACATGCTTGGAGGGTGGTGATAGACAAATGCTTTGCTATCGTGGGAAGGCCCACTGTTTCAGGAAAATGAGGTTTCTCATTCCTTACCCACCAATCAGGACAGCCACACCTGCCCCCAGGCATGGAAAATGTCTCTTCTTTCTCTACAAAGTAGAACATCTGACTCAAGAATTAACTGTGCCCATTGGTTAGATCTTATATTTATTAGACTCGCTTTATCCTTCTCTCTGCTTAAAATATCCTTATGTCATTCTTGCATCTCTGTGAAGCCAGGGTGTTAATAATTTTAAAAGGTAATTTAAAAATAATTTTTTAAAATGATGAATCAACATCCTCTTTCCTACATCAAACAAGATGAATTTTCTTAGTTCCTTTTACTTCTTCCATTCAGAAAGATATGTTTATAAACTGGATTTTCTAGTAGTTGACACTTGGCTATATTCTGAATCAAAAAACCTCCACTAAACCCCTCAGTTAGAAATGACATTTTGTGGACAATTAGGGAATCTTGATATACTATATAATATTATTAAATTAATGTTACTTTTCATAGGTGTGATAATGTGGTTAAGTATAGGATGTTCTTATTCTTAGGAAATGCGTGCTGAAAGTCTGCAACCTTTTTCAAACAGTTCAGCAAAAAAAGGTATACATGTATAGCATGCACATAGAAGGAGCAAGAGCGAGAGAACTGATGGCGAAAAGGTGGCAAAATGTTAACAGCTAGAAGCTCTTCATTGTAATATTCTTTCAACTTTTCTGTAGGCTAAAAAATACTGGTGGTAGGTTTAAGAGAAAAAGGTGTGATATTCGTTTGTATATTACTAATTAAAAAGAAAAACCTTGAGCCCTAGCTGGTTTGGTCGGATTGCAACCGGGGCATCTGCCCTGACCAGGAATCAAATCATGACCTCCTGGTTTATAGGTCGATGCTCAACCCACTGAACCATGCTGGCTGGGGCCGGATAAATTGCTTTTCAATAGAAACATTTTATTTTGAAATGTTATATACATACATCTTACATTGCAGTTTAAGAAAATAAATCCTTTTAGCCCAGACTTACACTGGGTACCCGTTCCTGTGGCCGCTGGGGGTGACTGGCCTGCGCAGGGGCTCGTCGCCGCCCCACTGCACCCCAGCCAGCCCCTTCCGCCTCGTCTTCCCCGTGTTGGTCATGATCTGGTGGAAGGAAAGAGAAAAAGGGGCTGGAGAAAGCATCTTGAAAGCTGACCTAGAAGTAGAACTTACTATATTTAATACATCAATCTATAGGAGTACGAGGCTTTGCAAATAAGAGGATGGATCGCCTAACCCTGTGGTCGGCAAACTGTGGCTCGCGAGCCACATGTGGCTCTTTGGCCCCTTGAGTGTGGCTCTTCCACAAAATACCACGGCCTGGGTAAGTCTATTTTGAAGAAGTGGTGTTAGAAGAAGTTTAAGTTTAAAAAGTTTGGCTCTCAAAAGAAATTTCAATTGTTGTACTGTTGATATTTGGCTCTGTTGACTAATGAGTTTGCCGACCACTGGCCTAACCGGTTTGGCTCAGTGGATAGAGCGTAGGCCTGTGGACTGAAAGGTCGCGGGTTCGGTTCTGGTCAAGGGCATTTCCTTGGTTGTGGGCACATCCCCAGGAGGGGTCGTGCAGGAGGCAGCTGATCAATGTTTCTCTCTCCTCGATGTTTCTGACTATCCCTTTCCCTTCCTCTTTGTAAAAAATCAATAAAATATATTTATTAAAAATAAATAAATATATAAATAAATAATAAAAGAGGATGGATCATGCCACAGATTATTCAAATTTTCTCCTTGGGTTTGCGTATTACACTATTTAGTGATATAAATTAAAAACAAAAATCAAACCATAAAAAAAAAGGAGATGAGCCCTAGCTGGTTTGGCTCAGGGGATAGAGTGTCGGCCTTCCGACTGAAAGGTTCCGGGTTCAATTCCAGTCAAGGACACAGGCCCGGGTTGCGGGCCTGATTCCCAGTAAGGGGCGTACAGGAAGCAGCTAATCAATGGTTCTCTCTCATCACTGATGTTTCTAACTCTCTCTCCCTCTCCCTTCCTCTCTGAAATCAATAAAAAAAAAATTTTTTTTTTTTAAAGGAGACACAAACAGTTGAATATAGTAATATCACATCTCTGGAGAGGACCAACTTTTGAAAGTGAGAGGGAAAAAAGACAGATTTAGTTTCATGAAAAATTAACGTTTCCACCCTGGCCGGTATTCTAAGTGGTTAGAGTGCTGTCCCCCACCAAGGGTTGTGGGTTCGATTCTGACTCCAGTTGGGGTGAGTGCGGGAGGCAACCACAGCAACAACAAATTTAACATTTCCAAATATAGAGCATATTAAAGATAAGCAACAGATTAAGAAGAAATATTTGCAGCAAATTTAAGGGATTAAAGGTTAAAATTTTTATCAGATAAGGAACTCTTATAGATAAGTGGGCAAAGAATTCAAATAGCCAAGGCACGAAACAGAAAATATCACCACAAAATAGAGAAATGATCAATCTTACAAATGAGGAAGTGAAGAAATAAAATGAAGTCACCATAGTCAAGCCGCTAAATTACTATAAAATCAAGTAAGTTGAGGCCTGAGGAAATGATTCTATTCTTGCTTTAACTAGTCTGGGAACTTGAACTTTGGAACTTTCTAGTCCTGTGTCAATGCCTGGATATATAACAGACCCAGACAACCTTCTGAAGGATTGAGGAAGAATGTGTGAGTACCCAGACCACCTGACATCCAGTTTCCAGACCATGGGCATCTCTGACCAATTCAGAGGCTAAGAATGCAGAACTGATTCTTTCAAGAACGTACTTTTTACTGTAAGAGCCCTCAGTTTTTCTTTCTTCTTCGGAATGCTGGGTATTGCCTAGTTGTGTTTCTGGTTTGCATACCCTAAGACCCTTAAATAAATCTTTATTATTTATTTCTAGCTGAAGCCTCCTGACTCTTTTTGAGTTTTTCAACACAACTAATTAGAAACTACAATTTTAGCCCTGGCCAGGGGGCTCATTTGGTCCAAAGGATCCTGGGTTTGATTCTGGTCAAGGGCATGTACCTTGGTTGCAGGCTCCTCCCGGCCTGGGTCCTGGTCAGTCAGGAGGCAACCAATAGATGTGTTTCTCTCATATCGATGTTTTTCCCTGTCTTTCCTTCTCCCACTCTCTCAAAAAATCAATGGAAAAATATCCTCGGGTGAGGATTAACAAAAAACAAAATGTTAGTGACTAGAAATTTTAGATAACTCTTTTGGAAAGCAGTTTGGCATTATATATCAAGAGTCATAAAACTGTTCATATCCTTGGGTGTCAATCATAGTGAAAGAATCCCAAATATGAAAAATGTTAAATAAATAAAGTTGTTGTTACAAAATTATTATAGAGTGAAACTGGAACAATCTAACTGTCCAGTAATAGGGGAATAATTAAGTAAAACATGCATGTTCATTTGAAATATTATATAGCCATTTACACTGATAAATACTAGGTTATAAAGAAAATGTTTATTTAAAACATTAAATAAAAGTCAAGTTATAATACTGCATATAAATGATACTTTTGATTATGCTAAAAGTATGCAAAAAGACTGGAAGGATTTAGTCAAAGATACTAAATGATTGCAGTGGCTATGTGGGATAGTAGAACCAGGAGTAATTTTTCCAAGTTTTCTGAAATATGGTTATACTATGTTAATAATTTAGTTGTCCAAAAAAGAAATCACTGAAAAACTGGTGAAATCTGAATAAAGTCTGTGGACTCCTCCAACACCAATTTCCTGGTTTGGTAAGTGCTGCAGTTACATAAGGTACTGGGGAAACTGGGTGAGGGGGCAAGGGACCTCTCTGCAAGACTTTTTCAACTTCCTGTGAATTTACGATTATTTCAAAGAAAAAAGTTTAAATTTTTAAAAAACTGGAATAATATCTGTGATTTCTTGATTACTACTGATAAGTTATTTGGGTTTATCTACAACTATTTGAGTGAAGGAGAAGGAAAGGGTCACTTTCCTATGGAAAGATCAATAGGCCTCACCTGTGTTGTGGGGACAGCCACCGGCTAGGGCAGTGGGCAGCAGGCAGGCTGCCTAGCCCTGCACTGGTAAGGGAAGAGAAAAAGACAGGAGAGAGAAGGTGGGAGGGAGGCCTCTACCCTCTTGGAGGAAATGGAACATAATTAAGCTTTCCAAATAAGAATTAAAACGTAGTTTTGTTTCCCTTTATGTCATGTGTGAAATTCGCAAGAGAGCTGGTTGAACGGCAATCACTTGATATTGCTGTCCACTCTGACCTCCCTGTCACACTGCCCCCACCCAGGATCTAGGCCTCACCACAGAGCAGGCCCCTTACATCCAGTTCTCAGCGGTACTTCAGGACCTTTCATGCCTTCTCTTCCCCCCTCTGTTTTGCCAGTCAGAACACTTGGGTCTTTCCACACAGAGCTGAGGGGGCTAAGTCTGAAGCTCCTGGGAAAGGGAGACAGTGAATACGTGGGTTCTTTCAAGTCTGTTGCCAGCCCTCTGCCTCCTCCTCCCCACTCCACTGTTCTTTGGAGATTGACCCTCCCTCTTCCTTCCTGGAGGAGAGAAAATATATCACTGATATTTGAGTATTTCAGCCTTTGGAAAACCCAGGCAGCCAAACCAAGTCCTTAAAATTTCACAGACCTAAGAAATAATTTATGGGGGTGGTATCTGTCCCCTTCAATGAGTGAGGAAACCGAGTCTGGTTTATGGGACAGAATGGTCTGGTTTATTATCAAGGCTCCCAAGGAAAGGTCCTTGGTGAAGAGGGTTCAATGTGCAGGGCCCAGGACCTCTGCATGTGGCCTGCCTGGTGTCTCGGAGCAGCCACTGTTTCCTAGTTATCCTACCACCCTCTGAACTTGCAGGGGGAGCCGCGATGTGGCCCATGTGATTTCTGGGCCCCTCAGCTGCAAAGGAGCCTTTCTGAGCTGGCAAGATCATAAACAGTATCTGGTTCAACAACCTGCTGTCTACACAGAGTTCCACAGAAATGATCAGGGGTTGCTGGGAGAGAAAAGAGAAAGGGTTCCTGGCACCCACCTGACTATCCAGAGGAACTCAGCTTTCTCTGTCACAGATGGAGAGTGTATTTGAAAGAACAAAATTTGCCTCTAAAAGTTCCGCTGCTAAAAAAATTTAACCGCAATTTAAAAAATGCAGCTCATGATTTAGCTGAATGTAATGTACTCAGTAGCAAACAATGGTCAACACATGCCAATTTAGGTGAAAGATATATTTTCCATATACAGTAGGTCCTCGGGTTATGTTGGAGATCTGTTCCTATGGCGCGACGTAACACGATTTTCGCTGTAAGTCGGAACCCACCTACATAAGCACCTACGTCACTCACATGGAGCACATACACAGCAGTAATGAAGTGAAACAGTAAAAAAATTTAAAAGAAAGGTAACGATTCCTGACCTTTACTTGTGGTAAATAAATAATAAAAAACATAAAGCACTTATGTACATACGTCGAAATGACGGAACTTTTTTTTTATATAAATAAATGGGAGATGGCGAAGTAACCACAAAACGACTTACGCCGAGTCCGACGTAACCCGAGGACTGCCTGTACTAGCTTTTGAGTACTGATGAATCACTTAAAGAAATTATGACATATTATAAAGTATAAATGTATATACTTTAAAAATACCTTCCCAGACTCCCTTGCAGCTAGGGGCCATGTGACTCAGTTCTGACCAGTAAATAGTATGTGGATGTCACCAGATGGAGCTTTGGGAAAAGCACATGGAGGGGGTGGGTCTGGCTGGCCTGCATGTTTGGCCTTCTCCCCGACTTTATTATGAATTTAATTCAAGAGCTGCATCCATCATCTCATGACCAAGAAGCTCAAGCACATGGATGAAGGGCTGACACACAGGGCAGAACTACCACAGGGCTAATGGAATTAAAGCTTCCAGGCCCCAGAGGGGGTCCTACTAATGTGTTTTTGTTTGGTCATATGTTTTTTTGTAAAATTTGCAGAAGTAGGATATTTGTAATCACTTAATACTGCTGTTTTCTCCTACTCAGACTTCCCTTGTAACAAACAAGACATGTGAAAATTAAGAAGCTGGACAGGTAGATAATTACTACTAAGCATGGGCAGACCTTCAGATATTATGAAGGTCCCTGGCCTCTTCTGTTCACCAACAGGTCTACTAGTGACAGGTAGCTAGGGCCACTTCAGGGCACTTCAGGGCCACTGGAAACACACTGGCTAATGTGGAACTTCTCATAAACACAGTATCGTAGCAGAACAGACCAAACCCTCATATGTTATGGCAAACATTCAGGCCATCAATGGTCCATCTCTCCTTTCTATTTCAGGGCCCCCAGCCCCGTCACATGGTACTTACTCCCAAGTACTCTGTGGTCAGAAGCTTCTCGCCTGAGAGTTCGCCGAGCTGGGGCTGGATCAGTTCGTCTTTGTCCAGATCGGCTTCCATGGTGTCATGGTCCTCCTGGTTCAAAAGAGACATGGGGTGAATGCTCTGGCCCCCCTGCCACAAGTTCCCAGCGGGCACTTGCCACAAAGCGAGGAGGCTTTAGCCCAACCACAGCAATGCATGGGTCTGCATTTCAAAGGGACTCAGGGGCAGTCTGCCTTCTGCTCATACCTCTGCAGGAAGATGAACGGGAGAATGCCAGCCCACCTCTTTAGGAAGCTGGGTGCCTATTAAACACTTTCACGACCACAGCTGAGAAGAGGTTCAATAAGACGCTCTACAGGATGTATCAATGTTAACATCCTGGTTGTGGCATTACACTATAGTTTTGCAAGCTGTTACCATTGGATGGAACTAGGTAAAAGGTACATAGGATTGTTCTGTAGTATTTCTAACAATTGTATGTGAATCTACAATTACCTCAAAATAAAAGTTCCAACTGTAAAAAGAGAGGAGTTAAAAACAAAATAATAGCATTTATGAGCTGGTACGCATCTGTGTGTAATCAAATGCCAGCTGAGCAGCAGTCATAGTAACGGGGGCCCCGTGGTCCTTTCCCACCCCCCGCCAGGACTTGGGTGAGTGCACTGTCCTTTGCAGGTTAAGTGATAAAGATCAGTACAAAACAGACCAGACCTTTGTTGCAGGGGCACTGACCAAGGAAGGCGGAGTCCATATGAAGTCAGGGAGCTGGCCTGCTGTGGAAGCAGGAAAGGGGGATGGGTGGGCCTGGGAGGAAGCTGGCAGTCCAATGTGGGGGGTGGAGAGGGGCTCGTAGAGGGGGTGCCCCAGGTCATCACGCCCTGATGACCATGGTTCCTGAGATCATCTAACCAATCCTTCCCCTAATTCCTTGTCCACTCAACACCCTGTAATTTGGTTCCTCTAAACTTGCCAACAGGAAGAGAAAGCTCTATTCTGCAAACATGAGTGCCCTGTTTTATTTTCAAACGAATTTCCAATCATTCTGGATGCTCCAGGCTTTTGTGAATTTGATTTATCTGAGTCAGTTTCCAAGGAATCTGAAAGCTCAAATTCCCAGGAGGACTGCCTCTGGGTAGAGCTGTTGGGGTGGGGGTGGGGTGTGTGCAGGCCTGTCTCTCCAGGCTCATTTTAGGACACAGATAGTAAGCACCATCTGCCATCGCTAGACAGTGTCACCCAGGATGGCTGTCTGAAGAAAAGGGGATTTGACTTATTCTAAGCGGTCCCCAAAGGCAGAGCAGAGCCAGTAGGCTCCAGAGCCTTCTCTGTCAGGCAGCCTGTCTCACTAGTGGGTGGGGCCACGTGGACTCCCACCAGCACACACTGGAGAGCATTTAAGTGGTGCCCTCATATAGAGCCATCGAGGAACCCGCTTTCCATTTCCATAGCGCCTTCCGTCCTAACTCTTACGACGACTGTGTGGATCCTTCCATTACTATTTTGTTTGACGTGGAAAACAAGCCTGAGACAGTGCCCACTCCATGGTGACAGCCTGGCCCGGGGCTTGGGGCAGCCCCTTTCTGCCCAGATCTTTTTAGCTTGGCTACTTGGGGCCTGCAGAGATGCCTGTTTCCGAGGAGGCCCAAGCAGACTCATCAGGTCATCTGAGGCCCGAGGGTGCCCAGTGCCTGGTTCAGGTTAAGCAGAGAGTGTGAAGAAGAGGGCCGCAGCAGCATTCTGGAGTCCACAGTCTCATCCTGCTCTCTTCCCGTCCCATCTATCACAGAGAATCCACTCCGATCCACCTTGGAACACCAGGTTCAGGGTCGATCTAACCCCTCCCTAGTCCTGACTCATTCGCCACTACCAGGGCAGCGCCTTCTCCTGGTGGGGCTTCACCTGAGTAGGCAGCTCAGCCAAGTGTAGCTACCCACCATCCTGAAATTTCACGCGGGGACCCTCAGAGGTAATGCCATCTGTGAGGCCCTGCCTGGGGTCAGCACTGGGACAGCTAGGGAAGATGTACACCGTGGCCTCGGCTCAGAGTTCAGTTTACTAAAATACCAACACCTCAGTGATCGAATAGTGTGTGCAATACTTGATTATTTCAGGAAAATGACTGCTCCTTGTGAACAAAAGCAGTGGGCGCTGTGGTCAGAGTGAGTGGCAGGGCGCTCTGGGCAGTGGAGTCGTATTTCAGCTCTTTTCCAGGGAACGAAGCCTTGGAGGCACCGGCTGGAAATGGGCATGTGAAGTGCGATTTCACAGAGGTATTGGTGATATGCCACTTCCCTGCCAGGATGGAATCTGAAACGTTAAGAAACAAAGCAAACGTCCACATTCCATTTCAATGGAAAATAAATGGTCAATAGCTAACCTCGGTCAACACTGGCGAAGTATTTCTTTACCCTGGACAACAAGTACATGTGTGAGACATTCACTTGCCGGTCAAACTACACTCATACAAACTAGTGACCGCAATGAAAGCTCGATGTGTTAACTTGCTCAAAAAATGAGTTTGTAAGGGATTTGTCGAAATATTTATTTTTGTTTTTTAGTTAAAACAAGTTGAAGTTTTTTTCATTAAAAGTAGCATATAGTTTTTTGGGTAATTGATAGGCCTTTCCTAACCTCCAGAAACACAGGACAAGGTCTGCACCTGGTCCCTAACATACACAACCCTTCACTAGAAGTTGACTCGAGTTGCAGCTTACTGTGTAAGAGAGGGCGAGAGAAACCAGGCACCACAGCCACTCACTCATCACCGTCTCTCTACTAGCAAAACACAGGCAATACCACTGGTGCTTTCAAGAATATCATGTTAATGTTAAGTGCATAAATGGAAGAAAACGGACATGAAAATCATTTTTCAGTTGGTAGTTCTTGGTTAAGACAGTTTGGTACCGAGCTCTAACTGGGAAGCCATGGCTCTTGTCAGTGCCTAGTTTCCCCATCCATCCATTGAGGTCATCTTGCTGACCCCTTTAAAATCATGACTTAAATTCTCTGGTCTTGAAAAGGCATGTGCTGTATAGATGTAAACAAGTCACTGTCATCATCTTTCTAGGAAACGCTGATATTGGTGAAAAGGAAATGGAGGCATCGCCAGGGCTCCTGAGACTTACAGAGCCACAGTAAACTGAGCTGAGCCAGTGGAGCTGGAGAGTGCAATTGAACAAAGAGACACAAGAGCTGAATTCAATACTATTCAGTCTAATTCCCAGCCCCTCTGGGAAACTATGCAGGAGGGAGGTTGGGGAAGGTGAGGAAACCAGGGGGTGCGGTGGGAAGTGTAAGCAGAGAGCTGACCAAGAGGATTAGAACCACTGAGAATGTATAAGAACTTTCTGCAGTGGGCAAACCTAGGACACATTCAGTGACAATTACTGCTCAAGCATTCCATCCAGGAGAGAGGCAACTACTTCGCGTTCCTTCCCCAGTTCCTTCCCTAGTTTCCTTGGGAAGAATTCTACTCCCCTCACTCAAGTGCAGGCAGCTGAGGGTGGCGATGCCCCAGGGCCAGAGCTCATGTGAAAACAGCACCAGCCACATCGCTAACTTTTCCGAGCTCCTCTCGAAATGCCAAATGAAACATATTTCGCAATCCACTTAGTGAAGGAAGGAGGTGAGGGATAAGAAAATGCTTCAAGAATAAACGCCTCCTTAGGGTGGGGTTTTAAATACCATTGTTGGAAGGAATTTTACTAAAATTACTGGCCTTTATGTGCTCTAGCAGCGTGCATCAGATTACTGAAGGCAGAGCTTAGGGGTAACTGATTACTTCAAGAAATTAAGAGTGCCTCATAAGAAAGGCACTTGAGGTGAGAGGAATTTAGGTGCTCTAATGCGAAGCTTCCCCGTGGCAGCTCGGTGATCTTATGACACAAGATGCTTAACTGGAGCCTTTAGATACATAATACTCCAGACTGACCAGATTCTAAGCAATTGGCCTGGAAATAAAACTAAGGTTAACCACTAAATGCATTTGAAAACTCAGGTTCTTTCAGATATAATGAGGAGAGCAGAATGTATTCAAGTGGTTTTACATATGACAAGTAAAAGTATCCAGTGTGTTTTCCACGTGAAATAATTATAAGACTGCTACCAACAGTTTAAATTTGAGATACCTTAGAACACTGCATTGTAAATCTCACTCTTTGTAAAAATAAGAGAAAAACACTCCGCATGGGAGAGAAAGGGTGGACAAGGTGACTGGGCAGGCAGCGTCGTCAATATGTTTCCCCTAGTGGAATGGACCCTTTCTTTCCCTTTTTGTTTTTTCCTGGGCGGGGGGGGGGGGGGGGGGGGGTGGGGGGTGGGGATGTCCAGGGCTGCGGTGGAGCAGGTCCTGAATCCTCAAGGACACACCATGATGCCTGGAAGTTGTTTGGGACAGCAACTTCCCCATCCACAAAACACGTCCAGGTAATGATGGCTGGTCTAACTACCAGTCCCGTTCAGGAAATAACCACATGATAGAAACCAGAGAAACCCCAAGGTCTTTACTTCTTGGATTCTTCTAACCCATTGCTTTAGCTGCTCAATTTGCTTGCTTAAACGTTTTCTGAAGTCTAAGTGAAACAGCAAGATATATGGTGATAATGGCAAAATGCTCTGTGAAAAGCCACACCGGAAGTGAAAGACAGCAGGAAGCTTTTGTGGGACAGAGAGAGGAAGCAACCATCATCACACCAGCCAGGGGACTTGTGGTTGCTTCTAAACCGGGGTCCTGAGTGTGCTCAGTTGATGGGGGCTGGGGAGGGCTCAGGGGAAGAACAGACTCAGGGACTAAATGTGCGCAGCCCTGAGTGAAGTAGGGGGGTGGGGCTAGACAAGAAACCACCAGCCAGAACTGCACACACACCCCTGACACAATGTCAGCAAGAATGTCATAAGAAAAGACTATTATTCAATAAACCACTATGTTCAAAAATAAGGTTTAGATGAACCTCAACATCTTCATAGAATCTATATGAAGCAGATTTGAAAAGTAAGAATTGGTCAGTATTTCTTAAGTTCCTGGGGCGTAGGGGGAGTGATGGGGAAAAGTAGGAATATGAATTTGGTTTTTCAGGAAAAAAACCTCCCAGGCTAGCTATTACCGAAATCTGCACTGGGAACAGCCTCCTTCCCGCCTTCTTACCCACAGAGGGTGTCCGACCTCTCTTCTCCCTGCTTCCCACCTCCAGCTCCACCCCCACCACCGCCGGCCTCGGCTCCAGCTCCAGCTCCGGCCAGGCAGCACATGTGGGGCCGCGACTCCAGCAGACCTCGGCCTGCATCCGTCTAAACCGCCCCTTGTTGTGATGATGTTAAAACTCAATGCTAACACACACTGAGTCTGTGTCATCACAATCACCCGATGAAGGGGGTACAGAGAGGCTCCTGTGCTGCCTTTTCTCTTCCTTGTCACCTTGGACTTGGAAGGAGGGCACAGCACACATGACCAAATGCACACACGACACGAGACAAGACCCTGTCGGCTTCGATAAGCTGCCCTGCCACGGAGATGTCTCTCACGGATCAAGACAGTGTCCAGCCTCGGCGTTAGCGCCCAGCCCAGGGTCCTGGGTGAGACCTGTCCCGCATGGCTCTGGAGGAAGGAGGGAGAGAGAACCATTACACGGACAGAAGGGAAGGAAAGGAAACTCACTTCTTGGTGTCCATTATTTGCCACAGATTAACTCACTGATTCCACAATTCTGTAATGAGTATTTATTTTTATAGATGAAGGAACAGAGTTAGTAATGTGAAATAAAATACAAAGGTAGCTGGGGTCTCATTGAGTGGGGCTTTGGATGCTGCCTTTAGCAACTTTTTTTTTTTTAATATATTTTATTGATTTTTTACAGAGAGGAAGGGAGAGGGATAGAGAGCTAGAAACATCGATGAGAGAGAATCATCAACCAGCTGCTTCCTGCACACCCCACACTGGGGATGTGCCCGCAACCAAGGTACATGCCCTTGACTGGAATCGAACCTGGGACCTTTCAGTCCGCAGGCCGATGCTCTATTCACTGAGCCAAACCGGTTTCGGCAGCAACTTTTATTTTTAATTTTTAAAAACATTTTTATTTATTTCAGAGAGGAAGTGAGAGGGAAAGAGAGATAGAAACATTAATGATGAGAGAGAATCATTGATCAGCTGCCTCCTGCATGCTCCCAACTGGGAATGGAGCCTGCAGCCCTGGCATGTGCCCTGACTGGGAATCGAACCACGACCTCCTGGTTCATAAGTCAACACTTAACCACTGAGCCACACCAGCCAGGCAGCAACTTAATTTTATTAGGTGATGAGGGGCATAGAAATGTCTTTTAAAAGGATCATGTGAAAGTGTATGCAAATGGGTCAGCCACTATGGGGAGCAATTTGTCAGTATCTAGTAAAGATGAGACCCTTGTGCCCCCTGACCCAGCAATTCAAGGTCTAGCTATGAACCTCAGAGAAGTGCTCACACATGTGTACAAGGAAACAGGGATGGGGAGCCTCTGGCCCTCAGAAAGGAACGGACAAATGCAGTGGTTCTGTCTTACAATGGAACATCACACAGCACTTGATGGATGAACTCGGCAACATGTATTGGTACGAATAAATCTCTAACATGTAATGTTGAATGAAGAAAGCAAGTTGATAAGTGAATGGCACAGTATTGTGCCACCTGTGTAAAATTAAAAACCACAAAACAAAGTGTATATTGTTTATAGAAACAAAGATATTATAAAAGCACAGAATCGTCCGTAGAATTTACACCAACTTCAGGATAGCAGTTAATTCTGGGAAGGGGAGGATGGCAGAAGGATGAAGGAACAGGTCCCCACCTCTTCTATTACTTTCTGGAATGTTGAAATGTTCCTCAATTTAGAAATGAAGTGTTCATGTCCCTGCATGACTTGAGCTTTAGGAAGAGGACCTGGTGGCCACATGCAGGACAAGCTGGGAAGGGAAGAGACTGAGGCTAGGCAATCAGTAGAGGGGAGACGAGGCAGAAGCCAGCAGGTGGAGTAGAAAAGGAAATGAAGAGGAAGAGGAAAGTGACCCTCAGAATGATGAGCCAGAGTCTGGAAGATGACAGTATGAGGGAGAAGGAACAATCACAGATCGCTTAATAGTTTACAGATTCGAGCCTGGGATGATTGGCAGTTGACTAACATCAGTGTTGGTTCACGCCCACATGAGATTTACATCTGTTTGCTGAACATGTATCAGGGGTGTTAGACTGAGCTGAGCGCTGCTCTACTTTATGGTAGTCAGGAATTGGCTCATTTAGAGAAACCCAGGCTTGTATATGGCAGAGTCAGGACCCAACTAGGACCCTGATTCAAACAATTCTGACAGCCTAGAAATCATGAGATCCACAGTCCACCTTTTCCCAGTGCCTCAAAGCTCAGTTCAAGTACAGGAGTGACAAGGGCCGCCCGTGACTTCCTGAATTCACTTGGCAGTTTTATTTTTCATTGTGAAAATCGGCACTCTGAGTGGTCACTTAATGTCACTTTTCAGTTAATACCTTCTAACAGCGTTTCCCCTCTCTCAGAATAAGGCCCTGTCCTTCCCAGGGCTCCAGGTGATCTGACCTTAGTGACCTTCTCTGATTCCATATCCTATTCCCACTTCTTACTGTTCCTAGAATTCCCCAAAAATGCTTCTACCTCATGGCCTTGACCTGTGCTGTTCCCACTGTCCACCATGCAGCCCACTCCCTCACGCCCTCCTCCTTTACTGCTCTTCCGGGCACATGCCACCATTTGACATTATTCCTATTGGCTTATTTGTGTGAGGTCTGCTTTCTCCTGACAGAGTACCTATGTTGCTTATTGCTATATCCCTAGATAGAGTGTCAGGCCTAGAACAGTGCCTGACAGCTTCTGGTAATAGAAACATGGGGAGTCAGTCAATACCCCTCTACAGAAATCAAGTGTGACAGATTCATCAAAAACCATCATTTCAGGGCAATGGAAGATGACCAATGACAGAGAACAGGTTGAGAAGTGTTTGCTCACTGGAGAAGAGCTATTAAAATTAGGCAAGAATGGTGCATTCATGGTCCCTGTGCCTAGGCGAGTTCCCACCGATTTCAGGCAGGAAAACCCATAGCTGTACTGGTTGAAGGTGTGGACTTGGTAGAGGGCAAGCAGCAGAAAAACTAGAAATGGGGGTGGGGGATTGTCTCTGGAAGCAAGAGCCGTGGAAGGACTGAGATGATAAAACACCCTGCATCCCTGACAGGCTGCTAAAGTGCAGAGAACTCCAGGGAGCCCTGAGAAATGAAAAGCTTGGGGAAACTTACAAATTTTCTGTGATTTTCATTGTGTTCCTCAACCTCCACACAGTTCAAGTGGCAGAGGTGGAAACCTTATTGGCTTGAGGTATGTAAATACAATCTCTGCTCAGATCTCTCCACAGTGAAACTATGTGGAGAGACCAGAAGGGCAGGGAGATAATAAGCAGATACCCCAGCTGCATACCACAGTGGAGAGAATTTCACAGAGACCAGGCAAGCTAACTGCATGCTAAACAAAACAGCACCAACTCAGCAGAACAGAACATAACCCAGAATCACCACAACATCAGCTACTATGCCTGCTTTTCAAACGAAGGCATCACTAGACATGGTCAAGAAACAGAAAAGTGTGACCAGTACTCAGAAAAAATAAAGCAGCAAGTAGAACTAGTTTTGAGTGGGCCCAGACAAGCACTTCAAAGCACCTATTATCAAAATATTTAAAGAATTAAAGAGAAATGTGCTCAAGAGTTAACGGAAAATATACTAAAAATGAGTGAAAAACAGGAAATCTCAGTGGGGAAATGGACACTCTAAAAAGAGAACCAAATGGGGATTTTAGAGCTAAGAGTACAATAACGGAAATGAAACTTCAGTGGATTTTGCTCAGTGGTGGATAGGAGGTGCCAGAAGCATCAGTTAATTGGAAGACAGATCAATGGGCTCAAAGAACAGAGAGAAGAAACACTGAAGAAAAATGAAGAAAGCTTCTGAGAGCTGTTAGACAATACTGAGTATTCTAATATGTGTGTAATTGGATTTTAAGGAGAGGAGAGAGAGAAAGGGACAGAAAAAATACTTGAATAAATAATGGTAAACACTTTCAAAATTTGGTGAAAACTAACTTTTAAATATATTTTATTGATTTTTCACAGAGAGAAAGGGAGAGGGATAGAGAGCTAGAAACATCGATGAGAGAGATACATCGACCAGCTGCCTCCTGCACACACCCCACCGGGGATGTGCCCGCAACCAATGTACATGCCCTTGACCGGAATCGAACCTGGGACCCCTCAGTCCGCAGACCGACGCTCTATCCACTGAGCCAAACCGGTTTCGGCGAAAACTAACTTTTAGATCAAAGAAACTAAATGAACCCTGAAAGGATAAAGAAAACCACACCTAGGCACATCAAATTGCTGGGAGCCAAAGCTAAGGAGAAAATCTTAAGTAACAAGAGAAAAACAACTCATCACATACAGAGAAACAATGATAAATGACAAATAATAGCTGGATTCTCCTCAGAAACAATGGGCAGAAGGACATATTCAAAGTGTTAGAGAAAAACCTGCTGACCAAGGGTCTAACTCCAGTGAAAGTATTCTTCAAAAATAAAGGTGAAATAGAGACAGTTTCAGATTTTTTTTTTTTTTGTTTTGTTTTGTTAATCCTCACCCAAGGATATTTTTCCCATTGATATTTCGGTGAGAGGGAGGGAGGGAGGGAGGGAGGGAGGGAGTGAGGGAGGGAGGGAGAGAGAGAGAGAGAGAGAGAGAGAGAGAGAGAGAGAGAGAGAGAGAGAGAGAGAGAGAGAGAGAGAAACATTGTTGTGAGAGAGACAATTGATTGGTTGCTTCCCGCCTGCACCCGACTAGGGCTGGGGATCAAACCTGCAATCCAGGTACATGCTCTTGACCAGAATCAAATGGAAAAATATCTTTGCGGGAGGACTTTTAAAAAATTCAACATAAAAGAAGGCAGGAAGAATAGAGGAACAAACACATGATAAACAAATCAAACGGCAAATAGCAAGATTAAACATTACACTAAACGTTAGATCTTTATCTCACATCATACACAAACATTAACTAAAAATGATCCTAGATCTAAATTAAGAACTCACACTAAAAAACTCTTAGAGAGAAGCATAGAGCAAGTCTCTGCAATGTTGATTTAGGCCAGTGGCCATCAACTGGGTATGCTTTTGCCTCCTAGGGGACATTCAGCAATGTCTGGAAACACTTGGTTATCACAACTTTGGAGAGGGGTGGATAACACAGGCGTCTACTGGGTGGAAGCCAGGGATGCTGTTAAACATCCCACAGTGCACAGGACAGCCCTAGCACCAAGAATTATCTGGCCAAAATGGCAACAGTGCCCAAGTTGATGAACTCTGGGTTGAGCCAAGGTAGAAAGCACATAAGTATAAGGATTTATCAAATAGTTCAAAACTAGAAATCTACATGCCTCACTACAAAAAGGTACTATTATTCCAAAAATCTGTGATAATAGGAAAAAGCCATGAACTGCTTTGGTATTTATAAAAAACTAGTGGCCCGGTGCATGAAATTTGTGCACGGAGGGGGGTTCCCTCAGCCCAGCCTGCACCCTCTCCAATTGGATACCCCTTGGGGAACATCCCTCTCACAATCTGGGACTGCTGGCTCCTAACTGCTCACCTGCCTGCCTGCCTGATTGCTCCTAACCTCTCTGCCTGCCTGCCTGATTGCCCCCAACTGCTCTCCCCTGCTGGTCTGATCTCACATTAGCGTCTCACAGTTCACCCAGATTTGGTTCTGATTGATCAGTTTCTATGCCAGTCAGCATCTCTGGGCCTATCTCCAGGCCTGATCAGAGAGGCGGGGCTGATCAGCAGCCCCCGAAGAGGCCTGGAGAGAAACAGAGGCACGGCTGCTGGCAAAGCCCGGAGAGAAAGAGAGAGGCAACGGCTGATCAACAGCTGCCACGGAGGCTGCAGGTCAGACCCTGACTCTCTCTCTGGGCCTCTCTCTCACCTGATCTGAAGCCCCCTTGGCAGTCAGTGCTGGGTCGCCACGGCAACCCAGCACTGACTGCAGGACTGACTTCCAGTGTTCGGTTGAGCCTTCGGTCATTTTGGACGTTACGGACCCTGGTTTTTTAAAAAATATATTTTTATTGATTTCAGAGAGGAAGAGAGAGATAAAAACATCAATGATGAGAGAGAATCATTGATCGGTTGCCTCCTGCACACCCCCCTCCGCTGGGGATCAAACCCACAACCAGGGCATGTGCCCTTGACCAGGATCGAACCTGGGACCCTTCAGTCCGCAGGCCGACACTCTATCCACTGAGCCAAACCAGCTAGGGCTGGGTTTTTATATATTAGGATTAGATAAGAAAAGTTTTACTGTAGAGCACTGGTCAACCATTTCAGCATCTGTTTCCATGGAAACAGATGTTGGACAAGAAGGTATGTAAATGCCTGAGAATCATCAGGTGTCTCTGAGCCTTACCTTGTTGTGAGCCCTGGGACGTCTATTCCCATAGAAACCAGTGGAAATGAGGGAAGTGGCCATGAGTCAGCCTGTTGGGCAGTTTATTCCAGCCAAGGTCTGACAGCACAGGAGCCGTGTTATGGAAATAAATGAATTTAGAGCGAGGAAAAAGGCAAAAGCTTTAATTGGGAACACTTTTTTTTATGGACTTGGTTAAATAATGGAAAGGCCCCGTAAGTGATGCAGACATAAGACAGACAGTTCTTTGCCAATTAGGTAATGGAATTAAAAGTGTATTTGCACCGTGCCAAGCAAGCTGACCACTGTGGGGCCCAGCAGAGCAGTTCATGGAGAACAGCTTGCCGCTGGCTCTTGAACATGTACCTGAAGCAGCGTCAGGTGGGTCAGCCATCCCACAGGCTATGTAGGAAGGTGGCCGGGAGAAAGGAGGCATGGCCCAAGCACTCCACAATGGCAAGGGCACTTGAGGGAAGCCTGCTCAGGAACCAGCTGGTTCTAGGTCCCACCATCTTCTGTTTTAGCCAGATAACAGTATGTGCCCCTAGTTCATAACATCAAGTTCACCCTACACATGTCATGCACCCCACCCCAAGCCCGTGTTCCCCACTTTTTTAAAGGCATCACCACCATCCCATCTATCTAGGGTCCAAGGTCCCAGCCTTCAGGCCGAATGACATGCCTGTCAGTTACCCATTCCTGCCGGATTTGCCTTCCAGGAGCCCTCGGCCAAGGCTAACCTCACTCCCACTGAGCGTGCAGCGGAAGGGAGGGCAGCACACAGGCTTGCACACCTGCCAGGGTTTGAATCTCAGTTCCAATTACTGCCCCTGTAACAAGTTTCTGAACCTTCCTAAACTTTGGTTTCTTGTCCATAAAATAGGGCCAAAAACAGAACCCACTGGGCAGAGGGGCATGTGGAATAAATGAAAGGAAGCTCGTTAAGCTCCTGGCCCCAGCCTGCACAGAGCAAGCTAAGTATTCCTAAGCTTCCTGGTCTGCAGTTAAGTTGAACACTGACACCAGATGAATCTTCCTAAGGCACAGTTCTGTTTGCGGCCCTCCTGGGCTCACAATTACTCAGTGGTTCTCCATTTTCTGCAGTCTGGCTCCAGATCACCATTCTAGCCTTGTCTGCCACCCTTGTGCCCCAAGCTGAGGCCAAGGTGAACCATCTTTGGTTGGTGTCAGGCAGATACTCCCAGCTCATGGCATTCCTTGGCTGGGATGCCCACCATCTCTTATTTGCTATGTGTGTTTTTGTTTAATTCTCACCCAAGGATATGTTTATTTATTTTAGAGAGAGAGGGAGGGAGAGAGAGAGAGAAGCATCGATGTAGGAGAAAAACACTGATAAGTTGCCTTTCGTATATGCCCCGACCGGGGATGGAACCACAAGCTGGGTATGTGCCCTGACAGGGAATCAAACCCACCATCTTTTGGTGTACAGGATGATACTCCATCCAACTGAGCCACCTGGCCAGGGATGCTATGTTTTGTGGTGTGTTTTTTTTTTTTAATGAAGTGCTCTTATTTATTTTTTAATATATTTTTTATTGATTTCAGAGAGGACAGGAGAGGCAGAGAGAGATAAAACATCAATGATGAGAGAAAATTATTGATTGGCTGACTCCTGCACACCTCCTACTGGGGATTGAACCTGCAACCCGGGCATGTGCCCTGACCAGGAATTGAATCATGACCTCCTAGTTCATAGGTTGACACTCAACCACTGAGCAACACTGGCCAGGCAGGGCTGCTATGTTTTTAAATAAAAGTTCCTTTTGAAAGACTTTGGCCTTTATCAGTTGGGGTGAGTATGAAGGGGATCAATGACCCAGATGACCAGATATGAGTATGGCAGTAATTGTCCCTGCCTAGACCCCAGCAGCGGCAATGGTGGGATGGAGGAAGCAGGAAAATCAAGGGAAGGTCTGAGACCACACAAGGTCCCTGAGCTTCTTCATGCTTGCAGAGTCCACTTCAGGGAGAAAGCGGAGGTGAGGCTGAGAGTTTGGGAGGGCCAGGCTTGTAGCCTCCTGGGCTAACCCTGTCTTTTATTTTCTCTATTCTAATGCTCTGACATCTGGGGCCTTCCTGACCCTGGAAGGACCACCTCTCCCAGAGCTAGCCAATTCCTGAGATAGTAACCCACTCACTTGGGAGCATACCTTCAAATGCAAACCAACCAATCCAGAGCCCACACCCAACCCCAGACTCACACTCTGGGCCATTATCCACCTGCCCTCATCACCCCAGGGCCAGGGACCAGATAACCAGTGTCAGCCTTCTTGCCCAGAGCCCACTGAAACCATTCGAACTAGTCAGTCCTAAACCAGCTCCCCTGTTTTGCCCATTCCTTCCCACAGAAACCACATCAAAGGCCGTTGGCCACATTGTCGGGTGCTCCCCGTGCAGTCCCCAGGACATGGCACACCCCTGCCTCCTGGGACTGTAACAAACTAGCTCTTCAAAGCCGATTGTCTTCTGGCCTGTTAGCCTTACCGAACCTCAGATTTTCTACTAATACACTATGTTTTACAACGCCCAAGGCTACATGCTCATCGAGTGTTTCTCTCTGGCACCCATGCTCCAACCAGAGCCAGAGCATAATGGGATGCCAGGTGCAGGGACACTGGTACTTAGTGTGGTTCTCTGTAGCCAGGCATGGGAACCTAAAGCTGGCGACAGCGCCAATGTATGGACGATGATGATATAATCACCGTGACAGCAATAATGGGAGCTAACATTCACTAAGGGCTTACAATGGCCCAGGAACCATGCCAAGTGCTTTGATGTTAATTATCCTCAGTGAAGCCAGATTCAGTTCTACTGCCCGAGGCTGCCTTTTCTTTGGATACTGAGGGCCTTGTATTGGTAAATGTATCTAAAGAGAGCATCATATTAAGTTTTACCTTGAAAAGTAGTGACATGGAATTTTTTTAAAGGAACAGGACCCAGCCCTGGTCAGGTGGCTCAGCTGGTTGGAGCGTCATCCTTTACACACCCCCGCCCCCCTCCCCCCAAAAAAAGTTGGGGTTCAATTCCCCGTTGGGGTACATAGGCTGTGGGTGTGAACCTTTGGGGAGCATACGGGAGGAAATCAATCGATGTTTCTCTCACACCGATGTTTTTCTCTCTCTCTCAAAAAAAATAATAAAATAAATAAATAAAAACATATCCTTGGTGAGAATTTAAAAAGAAAAAAAAAGGAACAAGACCTAATTTTCTGCTTTCTACACTGATGCTTTAGGAAATACGGTTAAGAGGAAGGCAGGAAAAGGTCTAGCCTTCCTGTGTCACGGTCAACCACACGGGAGGTCACTGGGTCTGAGTTTACCACAGTCACCTGGGGGGTCAGTGGCAGACCCACCCACCAGCATTCTCCTCCTCCTGGCACCTGACCAGCTTCCTCTCCTCAGAGTATGTACACAGGCCACTGGGTGGAAGGGGTGGAGGCAGAAGAACTGATAAGACAAAAAAACTATTCCAGCTCCTAGAATCCTAGGAAAAGATGAAAAACCATATCTATTTTATGAAGAGAAACTTTAAGATATATATATATATATATATTTTATTGATTTCAGAGAGGAAGGGAGAAGTGGAGAGAGAAACATCAATGATGAAAGAGAATCATGGATTGGCTGCCTCTTGCACTGCCTCCCCCCTCCCCGCCCCACTGGGGATGGAGCCCGCAACCCAGGCATGTGCCCTTGACTGGAATCGAACCTGGGACCCTTCAGTCCGCAGGCTGACGGTCTATCCACTGAGCCACACCAGCCAGGACATGAAGAGAAACTTCTAATGCCCAAACTTATAAACACTGTATACAACAAAACTATAAACCAATGGTTCTCTAAGTGTGGTCTGGGGAAACTTTGGAGGTCTCAAGACTTGTTCAGGGGTCTATAAAGTCTAAACCAGTGATGGCAAACCTATGACACGCGTGTCAGCACTGACACGCGTAGCCATTTCTGATGACACGTGGCCGCTGAGGCGGCTGCATGCTGAGGATGAAACATTTGATGCTCCTGAGGATGAAACATTTGCGAAATAATGTTTTTTCCTCAAAGGGACACACTACCCGAGTTATGCTCAGTTTTTTGGTGAAGTTTGACACACCAGGCTCAAAAGGTTGCCCATCACTGGTCCAAACTATGTTCACAATAGTATATTATTATTATACTAGAGGCCTGGTGCACGAATTTGTGCACTGGTGGGGTCCCTCAGCCTGGCCAGCAATCAGGGCCAATTGGGGCCATCTTGCCCAGTCCCCGGGGGGGGGGGGGAGGGAGGGACCGCAGGAGATTGGCAGGCTGCGGGAGGTTGGCTGTGGGAGTGCAATGACCACCAGGAGGCAGCTCCTGCACTGAGCGTCTTCCCCCTGGTGGTCAGTGCACGTCATAGTGACCAGTTGACTGGTCATAATGGTCACTTAGGCTTTTATATATAGAGACTAGAGGCCCGGTGCATGAAATTCATGCACGGGGGCGGGTGTGTGTGTGTGTGTGTGTGTGTGTGTGTGTGTGTGTGTGTTTGTGTCCCTCAGCCCAGCCTGCACCTATCCAATCCAGGACTGCTGGAGCCCAACTGCTCGCCTGCCTGCCTGCCTGCCTGCCTGCCTGATTGCCCCGAGCCGCTTCTGCCTGCCAGACTGATCACCCTGTAACCACTCCCCTGACAGCTTGATTGATGCCTAACTGCTTCCCTGCCGGCCTGATTGCCCCTAACTGTCCTCCCCTGCCAGCCTGGTCACCCCTAACTGCCCTCCCCTGCAGGCCTGGTCGCCCCTAACTGCCCTCCCTTGCCGGCTGGTTGCCCCTAACTGCCCTCCCCTGCAGGCCTGGTCCCCCCAATTGCCCTTCCCTGCAGGCCTGGTCACCCCCAACTGCCCTCCCCTGCTTGCCCAGTCACCCCTAACTGCCCTCCCTTGCTGGCTGGTCACCCCTAACTGCCCACCCCTGCAGGCCTGATCATCTCCAACTGCCCTCCCTTTCAGGCCTGGTCCCTCCCAACTGCCCTCCCCTGCTGGCCTGGTCGCCCACAACTGCCCTCCCCTGCTGGCCATCTTGTGGTGGCCATCTTGTGTCCACATGGAGGTGGCCACCTTGTGTTGGAGTGATGGTCAATTTGCATATTACCTCTTTATTATATAGGATATCATATACAATAGATGTATATATTTATTATAATATATACATAAAATAATATAGTTATTTTAATGTAATAAGATCTGTCTTTTTTATTCTCTTATCTACTGAGGTTTTCTGGAGCCAATGTAATGTATGCTTCAGTATCCCTGTGTTTTCTGATTTTCATAGCTAAGTTTGTTCTCAGTAATTCTACTGTGCTTTTCCTGGCCATCTTTAGTTATATCTACTATAACTGCTATGCTTCATTATCACCCAATAAATCATTATTTTGAAATCTTGAAGTTTTTCTTTTTCCTATGCAGAAATAGGCTAGAAGTACACTTACTGTTTTATTTACAATAGTATTTTTATAATAAAAAAAACTTTTCTGAGTTTTAAAAATATCTCTAAAACTGTTACTCTTTAAAAATTTAAGACTCATGTGGCCCTGGCTGAAGTGGCTCAGTTGGTTGGACCTATGCACTGAAGGAACACAGGTTTGATTCCCAGTCAAGGCACATACCCAGGTTGCAGGTTCGATGCCCTGATTGATGTTTCTCTCTCACATTGATGTTTTCTCTCTCTCTCTCTCTCTCTCCCTCCCACCCTCCCTCCCTCCCTCCCTCTTCTTTCCTTTCTCTCTAGAATCAATGAAAAACATATCCTCAGGTGAGGATTAAAAAAATAATAATAAAGACTCATTCATTCTAAAATAAAAGATAAAAGACAAGAACATTTGTTCATAATACCTTTTTCCTGTGGTTTTAAGGATGGATCACTGGCTTATAAAAGGGAGAGGAGAGGACTTGCTCTCTTAACCTAAAGCTGCACCACTGATGGAAAGATGCTGAGAAAGTGAAACTGACTCATCAGAAAGTTCTGTGACTTATGGAGGGAGGAAGCTATTCCAAGGGCAAAACTGCAGATAAAAAATAGAAATATGATGGACACCATCTTTCCCTGTTTTATAGAGGTCAATAATTTACCTTCTTGTGTCTTATGCAACAGAACACATTAGAATAGTTTTACATGCCAGTGAAGCTGAGGTATGATTTTGAGACCAATTAGTAAGAGTTTAAAGAAAAAGAATTTGGATATTTTAAACATAGATGTATATATTTATCATAATTATACAAATTATAGATGTGTTTTCTTTAAAAGTAAAAACTGAAAATGTCATAACTTTTCAAACTAGATTTAAAAGCCACTGAAGCTGCATGATGGGTACTCTCTCCATTATTATTTTTTTCTACACAACTAAAAGTTTTGTCTTCTCACAAAAAATATGTAAAAAGCAAAGCCACACAGGAGAAACCAAGATGGCGGCAAAGGTAAACAACTAAACTGCCGCCTCGCACAACAATTTCAAAACTACAACTAAAAGACAAAACGTCTACCACCCAGAACCACGGGAAAGCTGGCTGAGCGGAAGATTTACAACTAAGAAGGAAAGAGAAAGGAGCACAAACGCTGAAAAGCTGAGGTACGGAGGCGCGCGAATCGGGCTGGTGGCGGGTGACTGGGTGCGTGGCTTTTTTTCAACCCGAAGGGAGACAAACTCCCGATCACTCTGAACTCCAGTTTCTGGGGACACGAGGGGGACCCAGACGCCTACGGGGAGAAGCTGGACTCTCGGCCATCAGGTCAGAAAGTGAGAGTGACTTTTTTGCAGAGGTGCGCCCAGAAATCATTGTTTATTGCACTGGAGCGCGGGACGCAGGGACTTGGAAACGCGGAAAGGCAGAGACGGCTGACAGCAGCCATCGCCATTTGCCACGCCCTAGCCTAGTGACGCCCTGAGACCCTGCCCTGCCCTGAGACCCCACCCCGCACATTCTACAAATCCTCCCAGGCTCCACACAGCGGCTTTTGCATATAAATGGCCTGTTCTGTGGAAGCTTAACCAAATAAACTGCAACTCCAGTCAGACTGCTCCAAAACCACCAAAGCCCAAGCAAAGAGGAGAAAACTGTATTTCTTGCTGTAGCTCCTGCTGGGTGGCCTCAGACAATAGCTGACTTGCACCCCATTGGAGATCCAGAAACTACTGTATTTTCTGGCATATAAGACGACTGGGCATATAGAAGATTTTCCTGGGTTAAAAAGTAGTCTTATACACCAGAAAATATGGTAGTGTATCTAGTGGTCGGTGTGAGATGACACCAGATTTCAACCACTCTCATAAGGGACACATTCAAAAAGCAGACTCAGTGAGCACCAAAGCCCTACTGGAACAAGTCCTGCCCCATAAACATTTCTCCAGCACAGCAATTCTTCCGTTATAGACACAGCGGGTCCTCACAGCCAACTGGCCTGGAGGTCAATTCCTCCCAGTGACACCAACAACAACCAAGACTTAACTACAACAAGGCTGTACACACAGCCCACAAAGGGGTGCACCAAGAGTGTCCACTTCAGGTAACTGGGAGGCTGACCCATTGAACCAATAGGACACCTAGTACACAAAGCTACCCTACCAACTCAGGGAAGCAGCGAAAATGAGGAGGCAATGAAACAGATCACAAACGAAAGAAATGGAGGAGAACAAACAACTGGACATAGAGTTCAAAACCACGGTTATAAGGTTTTTCAAGAATTTTCTGGAAAAGGCCGATAAATTTAATGAGACCCTTGAGGATATGAAAAAGGACCAACTAGAAATTAAACATGCACTGACTGAAATAAAAAATATTATACAGAGACCCAACAGCAGACTAGAGGAACACAAGAATCAAGTCAAAGATTTGGAATACAAAGAGGCAAAGGACACTCCTCCAGAGAAGCAAGAAGAGAAGAGAATTCAGAAAGTTGAAGATAGTGTAAGAAGCCTCTGGGACAACTTCAAGCGTACCAACATCAGAATTATGGGGGTGCCAGAAGAAGAGAGAGAGCAAGACGCTGAAAACCTATTTGAAGAAATAATGACCGAAAACTTCCCCCACCTGGTGAAAGAAATAGACTTACAAGTCCAGGAAGCGCACAGAACCCCAAACAAAAGGAATCCAAAGAGGACCACACCAAGACACGTCATAATTAAAATGCCAAGGGCAAAAGACAAAGAGAGAATCTTACAAGCATCAAGAGAAAAACAATTAGTTACCTACAAGGGAGCACCCATACGATTATCAGCTGATTTCTCAACAGAAACTATGCAGGCCAGACGGGAGTGGCAAGAAATATTCAAAGTGATGAATAGCAAGAACCTACAACCAAGACTACTCTACCCAGCAAAGTTATCATTCAGAATTGAAGGGCAGATAAAGAGCTTCATAGATAAGAAAAAGCTAAAGGAGTTCATCACCACCAAACCAGTATTATATGAAATGCTGAAAGGTATTCTTTAAAAAGAGGAAAAATAAGAAAAAAAGTAAAGATAAAAATTATGAACAATAAATACATATCTATCAACAAGTGAATCTAAAAGTCAAGTGAATTAAAAATCTGAGGAACAGAATAAACTGGTGAACATAATAGAATCAGGGGCATAGAATCGGAGTGGATTGATAATTCTCAGGGGGAAAGGGGTGTCTGTGTGGGGGGTACGGGAAGAGACTGGACAAAAATCATACACCTATGGATAAGGACAGCGGGGGGGAGGTAAGGGCAGAAGGGGGGGATGGGAACCGGGTGGAGGGGAGATATGGGGGGAAAAAAGGAGAAACAATTGTAATAATCTGAACAATAAATATTTATTAAATTAAAAAAAAAACAATAAAAAATATTAAAAAAAAAAAAAAGAAAAAGAAAAAGCAAAGCCACGGAAGAACCTGAAGGGTAAGTTATTGTACTGCCTTGGTTGGAGAAACATGCACCAGGGCCTTCAGCTGATGTTGCTGATGCCTGCTGGACCAGAAGCTGGAAAAGAATTACAGCATAGTCCTTTCCAATAAAACAGTAGCTTGTTGAATAAAGATTAAGCTGCAAACATAAATGGTGAATTAATATCTCATTTGCAGAATGATGCCTGGACTTGCTATTTGCCTTGCATTCATCCAGTGTCAACAGTAACTCCTCATCAAAGATCTTTTATGGAAATGCTTGGCAACAAAACACAACTGGTGTTGGCTGAAACACTTAACGTATTGAACACTTTTATTGACGTTCCCCATTTATCCTGGAACAGCTGCCCTGACGTCTGCACTGATGGTGCAAAAGCACGGAAGGTAAAACCACTGGTGTGTGAGCATCGGTTAGGCAATGCTACCAAACTCCGTATAGTCACTGTGTTCTCCACTGCCCCCAGGTAGGTAGATAGACAAGTGACAGATACAGATGACAGGTAGATGATAGGAAGATGACAGACAGAGTTTCATTTAGCAATGTCCCTGATGAAACAGCTGGAATTAATGTTAATAAATCCCGCCTCTTGTGGCCCATCTGTGTAGAGTGGGATGCACATGATGGTTTTCCAGAGGAGAAGCATTTGTGGGATTATCCGAGCTGCCAGCTGAATGAGGAACTTTTTTCAAGGAACACCATTTTTGCTTGAAAGAATGACAGACAAACTGATTCTTCAGACTTGGGTATTTGGCAGACATTTCCTCAAAAATTAATGAGGGGAGCCTGCCACTTCAAGGAGAACAACGGATGGTATCTATTATCAATAATAAAATTTGAAATGTCAAGAGAAAATAATAAAAAAAACACACTTGTATCTGCGACTGTGAGCTTGATAGCTTCCCAATACCTAAAGACTAATAAATTGTATTAAATAATACATTTCTTCAAAGCACTAGATGAGATGTGCTTGACCCCTCAAATTGTACTTGTCTTCTGTCCATGATCTTGTGTGTCCTGTCCAAGCTAATCTAATGATGGTTTCATTTCTCTGAAGAATGGGTCTGGAGCTTGTGGGCCAAGAGAGTATAAGAAGCAACTTGGGCCCTGACCGGTGTGGCTCCGTGGATAGAGCATCAGCCTGCAGACTGAAAGGTCCCAGGTTCGATTCCGGTCAAGGGCATGTACCTTGGTTGCGGGCACATCCCCAGTGGGGGGCGTGCAGGAGGCACCTGATGGATGTTTCTCTCTCATCGATGTTTCTAACTTTCTATCCCTCTCCCTTCCCCTCTGTAAAAAATCAATAAAATATATATATTTTTTTTAAAAAGAAGCAACTTGGGAAATAATGGAAACATCTGCCCTGACGCCATGTCTCTCTCCTCCTGCCGTCAATGTTCAGCCTCTCCCTTCCCTCTACTGGATCCTTCCCATCTGCATTGTAACATGCTCAGGGCTCCCGCAAATGAAAACAAACCAAAAATGCCCTGTTTAGCTACCATCCACTCTCCTCTTGCTCACAGCCAGGTCTGTGGAAAGAGCTGTATGTACTTATCGGCTCCATTCTCTCCCTTCCTCGTGCTCCTCAACCATTCAGTTTGGCCTTTGCCCCATCAGTCTGCTCTGCAAATGACCTCTGACCCACTGATCCCTCGAGCCCTTCTCACTTCCCACTTCCACTGATCAGGCCTCTCTTCACCTCTTACCTACACTTCCTCCTCCCTACCGCCCCAGGTAGTGTCCGGGGTCAACAAAGAGGGCGGAACTCCCACAACTTTCCGCTACATGGACATAGAAGCACATATATAATTCAGAAGGATGAGTGTTTTATATGTTTATTTTTTTCTGAAATAGAATCACACTGTGCACATTACTTTGCAATTTCCTTTTTCCATCTGACATTATATCTTGGATAGTCTACAAGGCATAAAAATCATTTCTAGATCCACCTTTAAATTTTTTAAAATTCTGGCACATAATTGTATGTGTAACAGTCATAACTACTAAGTAAGTGTTAACAATCGGAACAAGTTGTTCCATTTTCATAAATTAAACAGAAAACATTAGATTTTGCACCCGGGGGTCCTGCTGAGTGTGTCCAGTGGAGCAGGACGCCTGCCGAAGCTGTAAGTGCAGGGATTTCAGCTCAATGTGAGGGGAAGGCCCCTGCCCGACAGAGCTGCTGTGTCTTCGGAGGCACGAAGCAGCCAACTGAAAACAATGGCGCCACTATCTATCTATCTGTGTTTTGGGTCTAAATGTTACATTAAAGAATATTTTACATTTCTGAGCAAGATGACGTTTGACTCTAAGGCTTGGAAAGTCACTTTGCTGTCTCCTGCAAAGCTGTCACCTTGGGAGTGACAGCCACATTCCAACAACAGTGCCACGTGCTCAAATGATTTTTGGAAAATTTCCTTTAGTCTAAGCATCTCTCACTTTCTAAATTTTAAAGGCAATTTTAAAAGTAACACCTGCCCTCAGTGGAAGCTGAGTAGAGCAGGTCACCCTTGCTAACACTCTGCAGTGAATGGTCAGGATCACGAGGGAGGGAGAGTCCAGGAGGTGCTGACCTGATTCACCACAGAGTTGAGTTGGCCTCAAATGCCAGATCCTTTCCTTATCATCTCCCATCTAAACTTCTTCTAGGGCCCTAGCCGGTTTGGCTAAGTGGATAGAGCATCAGCCTGTGGACTGAAGGGTCCCAGATTCAATTCCAGTCAAGTGCACATGCCCAGGTTTCGGGCTTGATCCCTAGTAGGGAGCATGCAGGAGGCAGCCAATCAATGATTCTCCCTCATCATTGATATTTTTATATCTCTCTCCCTCTCCCTTTCTCTCTGATATCAATAAAAATATATATTTTTAAAAAACAACAAAACAAATTCCTTCTAGGAACCTTCTCAAAACTCTAGTTATCACAAGTATTTTCAAACACTATCCTCTTTCAATAAAAATCTGCAATGTTGCAAAAAGCCCAGAAAATTAAAAGATCTCTATATTCCTTCATTTATAGTAGACTATAATTGCTTTCACAGGGAAATTTCCATAAGTTGAATTTCCGTCATCCATTAGAACAGCTGAACCAAATGAATTTTCCCTTGCAATACAAAAATAAAGGGATTAGTAACAACAAAACCGAAAACACACACACACACACACACACACACACACACACCACCAAAAAACCCCCACAAAAACCCAAAGGGGTAACACAGGAAGGGAAAAACAGATCTTGAGGGACATGATGACAAAAAGTTATTGAAATTAAATAAGATATTAACTCAAACTATAATTTAAAAACAGCACTGAAGGGCCAGGCACAAAGGTGGTGTCTTATCACAGTCCTGAGAAGCCTGGGTCAGGCGCTGGCTTGGCCAAGGAGGCCCTCGGGCCACCAGGCCTGTTTTGGAAGGTTAGCAGGCTAAGATGGATTCTTACATTTTTAAATATTTGAAAAAAAATTCTGTGACACATAAAAGTCATACAAAATTCAAATTTTACTATCTACATATAAAGTTTTATGGGAACACAGCCACAGTCATCCAGTTATGTATTGCTGATCGCTACTTTGAGTGGTTGAAACAGAGACCTTGTGGCCTGCAAAGCCTAAAATATTCATTATCTTCCTCTTTACAGAAAAAGTGTGCTGATCCTCGTTCTAAACCAGATTTTACTGCCATTAACTCTCTGGTGACCTGCAGCTGGCCCGCTCCCCCCTCGGCCACCTTTGCGGAGGAAGGGCCTGGAGGAGTTGCTGGCCTGGCTGCGGGCTGAGGTCCAGAACTGTGCTTGCCCCCCAAGCCAAGTGAGCCAGAGCACTCACTGGTGCCACCTGCAGCCCGTGAAGACAATGGCCTGAGGAGGGACCACCACTTGTAGGTCTCACTCAGCACAGCTGTCCTCCCTGGTGAGGGCTCTTAAATGAACTATCTCCCCATCGGATGACATCAGTGGACAGAAACCTGGCTTTTACACACCTTTTAAACTGAAAGATGCAACTCCAAATAAAAAGGCATCTCCCAGCCTCCACTCCCCACAAAACAGAAAGAACACAAGTCATTTAGTGCTACAGAGAACTACGGAGGGAACCGGGTATGTTTTTTCTAGGTCTGAAGGGAAAACAGTGAGAAGGCATGTCATCTGAAAACCCCTCTCCAGCCGATGAGCCACCGTTCTCTATACCACTTCACGAGACATACCCACATTACTTCTGAACCTTCACGCTCTAAAACAACATGTAAGCAGGTTTTTCACAACTGAGGAAACCCGGATCAAAAGAATGCAGAAGAACCAAGTAAACTGGTTAGTACTGCCAGCTCTGAACCACACCTTGTACTGATACGCTACAGATTCTCACCGTGAGCCTCATGCCCAACGTTCCCACCATTTAAGGCAGGTGGAGGCCCCTTCAAAGCAAAAAACTCCTGTTGAAGAATTATCTTTCGACCTTCCAGAAATCCCCCAAGTGCCACGGGGTGTGGCATCCCCGTGCTGGTGGCAGGACGCACACCCGCCATGTGGCGGACAGACTTCAGACATGGCCCCACCAGCTCCCCCCTGAACCTCCTGCTGGTGGAGTCTAACTTCCAGCCCACACCCCGGGCTGGTCCTGGGATGCACCCTGAGCAGAGGCTGCAGAAGAGATGTTCTGAGACTGCTGAGCCCAGAAAAGGATCAGAAGCTGTCGCTTCTTTCCTCTTGGAGCCCAGCGGCCAACTGATAAGGAAGTTTAGGCTAGACCCCGGAGTGATCAGAGGCCCCATAGAGAGAGGCCCTGGAGGGTGCATGGCCAGCTTGGACACAGAAAGCAGCAGCCACATTCCACCCCGAGCAAGACCAGCAGAAAACCTTCCAACTAAACTCCAGCCAACCTACAGAACCGTGAGAAATGCAGCAGGGAGAAAAATCTCCTTTTCCGGACTAACTTTTCAAGGCAAGGAAGGGACTCAGAATAGTCTGACACGAGTTTCCTATGGGTGTCAAGAGCCTCCAACTTACTTCATCATCTTCATCTTCATCATCATCAGATTCAAGAACACCATCCGGGAACTCTTCTATAAAGAAAAAAACCCATGAGTGACTGTGAACACAGTTGGGAGCCTTGGTCAGCAAAATCCTTGGGGCTCTGCAGAGACCTGGAAACACCCTAGTGAGAATAAGTTCCATCACAGCAATCATGCTCCTGGGACCATTTCAGCCATAGTTTGATTTTAAATACATCTCTCCATTTTTATTTTTTTTTTATCAGAACACACTAGTAGTTGCATGAGAAAAATTAAAAGCCAACAAACAATTTCAGAGGAATTCAGGGGAAAGTAAGCTAGTATTATTGTTAGGCCTTGTGCTAGATACTGCCACACATGTTATTTCACTCAATCCTAACGAAGATTTTGTTGCCTCTTATCCCCATTTTATAGCAAATGGAGACACAGAGGATAAGGGACTTATGGTCACATTCCCAGTAAGTCACAGAGTTGAGATTCAAAATGATTCTGATTTTATTTTATTATTATTATTATTATTATTATTATTATTTTAAATATATATATTTCTTTATTGATTTCAGAGAGGAAGGGAGGAGAGAGAGATAGAAACATCCATGATGAGAGAGAATCATTGATTGGCTGCCTCCTGCACGCCCCCTACTGGGGATCAAGCCCGCAACCCAGGCATGTGCCCTTGGCCGGAATCGAACCTGGGACCCTTCAGTCCGCAGGCTGACGCTCTATCCACTGAACCAAGCCGGCTAGGGCAAGATTCTGATTTTTAAACCCATGATTTTTCCACCTTCCGCAAAGGGCCTGCAAGCAAGTGGCTTTCAAAACGGAGGTGCTGCGATGTTCATCAATGACAAACCTTTCTTTTCAAATATGGAAAAGCCTTTAAAAAAGAGAGAGAGAATCTTAGACATTTCATGAGGCCACAGGCTAATCCAGGGGGAGTGGTCATGGCAGGTAGGGTTCCTGACGGCTCCCGGGGTTCACTGCTAGATCTTAAAAGAGTTTACAGAGGAGGAATACATTAGTAGCGCAGTGGAGTCACAGAAAGAATGAGCCTCTATTTCTTTGTCTGTAAAATGGGAATGAGACCACCTACTTCCTAGGGTTGTCGGGAGGCTCTAACAACACGCCAGAACTTAAACCACCTGGCCCAGGGCCAGGTCCAAGCAGGACTACATAGAACCTGGTTACCTTCCCTCCATGAAGGCTTCCTCCGCCCCTCACTGAGCAGCCGCTGAACACACTCGGCATCTGTCTACAACCTGGTCATATCACCACTTTTGGACAATCCATGTTTACTAATGATGGCTACTGACTTGTCTGGGTATCTTCCTCACCCACTGTACTGGATAGTGAGTCCCTGGGGACACCGCCCCTGACTTACTCATCTCTGTATCCCTTCTGCACCTTCCTCATTATCACTCATTTCTTGAACAGATGACATGAAAGTAAAGAATGCCTGAAAGAAGAAAGGAAGTCAAACAGGAAGTAGGAGGAAAGAAGGAATCAAAGGCTGTTGTTCTTGAAGAGACTGGTGGCAGATTCTCCCTAACTAATCAAGCCCCAAGCCATTTCCTAGACGGGAATAGGCACAAACCTTGGGACAGCCCAGCCACTGTCCTTGAAACAGCCCTCATTCTAAAGGGAAGGCCCACTTCCACCTGAACATCTTCCTCTGGTTTTCATGGAAATGAGCCCGGCCTGAAGGCAGCCGAGCTCTCAGACTCCTGGCTGCTGTCCCCCTGCCTCCTGTCCATCAGGAGCCCAGTGAGGCCCTCCCTGTGAGCCCTGTGAGGCCCGCCTGACGTAGCTGGCCCGCAGCAGCAGGACACACCTGTGGGGCCCGCATGCCTCCATGCCTCTCTTGGGCCGAGCTGTCGTCATGGAATCTGTTTAGTCAAAAAGCCACTCCTCTGCAGACAGGAGGCTGTTGTCACTGAAGCGTAATTACCTAACTATTCCCCACCGGCCCCCGGACAGCATGACCGAAGTCCACCTTCCGCAAAGGGCCTGCAAGCAAGTGGCTTTCAAAATGGAGGTGCTGCGATGTTCATCAGTGACGAACCTTTCTTTTCAAATATGGAAAAGCCTTTAAAAAAAGAAGCTTAGACATTTCATGAGGCCACAGGCTGGTACAGCCATATTCCCATCCCTGAGCCCATTGGTTCAGACTCATCCTATCTCAGAACAACGCAGTCCTGGGAACTGAAGTGCTTAGAGACCTCGGCTTTCCTCTCTGGGGGAAGGAGACATGAGCCCTGCCCCACACTGTTCCCGGTTGTGGCTCCCCAGTAACCACCAGGGCGTGGCTCAGCAGCTGCCAGTACCTTTCCTTCCCTGTGAGGCCGGCTCTGGCTCTGCCGTGACCGGTCAGGCCTTCCTGTCCTCTCTTCAGGGACCCGCCAGTATCTGCTCCCCAGCTGAGGGCGGGGTTACCCCCTAGGCCTCACCAAGCAGTCCTTCCCCCCGTGTGGGTTAGGTTCCAAAATGTAGCCCAAACAGGTTTGGCTCAGTGGATAGAGCGTCGGCCTGCGGGCTGAGGGGTCCCAGGTTTGATTCCGGTCAGGGGCACGTACCTTGGTTGCGGGCACATCCCCAGTGTGGGATGTGTGCAGGAGGCAGCTGGTCAATGTTTCTCTCTCATCGATGTTTCTAGCTCTCTATCCCTCTCCCTTCCTCTCTGTAAAAAATCAATAAAATATTTTTTTAAAATTGAAAATTTATTAAAAACAAAACAAACAAACAAACAAACAAAAACAAAATGTACTGGAATCTCTGTACTTGAAGATCTTTAAACTCTATTGGGAAAACAGCGCTGGAGGACTGAGAGGGACTTGAAAGCATGAAAACCCAATCACAGGTTTTTATGTTCACTCAACTAAAACAAGTCAATGCCATTTTACGGAGCTTACACTAGTGAACTGCTGCCTCCCCCTCTGCTGTTAGTTTGCCCTTGAGGAGGAAGCCGACTGGACAGACGTTCTCCAGCCCGCCCCCCTCCTCCAGGTCCATCACGTTGCTGGTGTTCACTTGTTAGGGTATTTGTGCTCGTAAGCCTGGCCCTCCATCCAAATGTTCGGCTTTCTCATGTTGTGTCAGAGTAGCAGACTCCTGGGGAATCAGCTCTGGGCCCTGCCACTGTCCTTTGGATACAGAATAACTCAGGTGCTTGAGATGAAAGAGAAATACTTCAGATAGTCTTCATTTAAACTGGAACTTACTGAGTAAAGCAGGTATTTCCCGAACACACAAGGTTACACAGCCCAGCTCTGCCCAGATAACTTCTTGCCAAAGCACATCCCGGACAGAAACGTACACTGACCCCTCCCTGCTCACATTCTTTGGCAAATTGGCCCAAGTGCCAGTTTTAAGGAAGGAAAAGAGATGTTTTCTAGCCAGAGATGGAGAGCGAGGGGCCCACCCTGCTTCTTGGCTGCCAGGAGGTGGAAGGCTGAGCAGGAAACGGAGGTGGTGAGTGTCGGTAAACTGTAACACCGTCGGCCCTGAAGGAGAGTCCCGACCAGCAGGACCCTGCGGCTGCAGAGGAGCCCTGGCCCGGGAGGAAGCCTCAGCAGGGTGGTGACCCTGGAGAAGACAGGGAACAACTTTCCCCGGCCATTCGCCACCTTCCCAAGCTGGGGCTGCTATCCACAGAAGGTTAGGGAGTAACCTCAGCCGGGACTGAGGGTAAGGTTTTCTTTCACTTAATTTTTTTATTATGTCCACCCAGCAGAATGGAGGCTCAAAGTAGGACTCAAAGTTGTTGCAGAAAATAAAGTCCTATTCCTGTCCGCCTGATTCTGGGATGGATTATACTTGCTCCATGAAAACCGGAGGAAGAGGTTCAGGTGGAAATGGGCCCCGGCCTGAAGTGAGCCGAGCTCTCAGACTCCTGGCTGCTGTCCCGCTGCCTCCTGTCCATCAGGAGCCCAGTGAGGCCCTCCGATGCCTCCCCCATTTCCAAGACAGGGATTCGCTACTTTGGTTGCATTTGGAATCACCTGGAAGCTTTAAACACCATTCGCAGCTGGGCCCCCAGAGGTTCTGGTTTAATTGGGCGGGGGCTGCCCTATGCAGCCGGGCTGTGCACCGTGAGCTGGAGGAGCCACCTTCAGGCTTCTTCCAGGGCAGGGCATCTGGCATCTCTCTGCCTGGCCTCGGCCAAACCGCTGGCTTGGGGTCAGAGCAGAGATGGAGAGATTCCTTTTCTACCTTGTTCGTGTGCTGAGCAGATCTGTGCACTTGGACTCTCAGTGATGTGGACTGCTGGGTGTCCAGGAAGGACAGGTAGAGAGACATAAGTGACATGTTTGGCTCCTAGATGCTGGCAGTGCCAGGTGCCCCTGGCACATGTACAAGTCAGGATGAGGGTGTCAGGAATCCACAGAAAGCGCTAAGCGTTTCCCCACCACCCCAGTCCCATCCAAGGCATCCCTCACCAGCCTTTCTGCTCATTATGGGATGTGGGTTGTCATGGTAATGGAGGAAGCTGGAGAGAAAGATCACATCCTCCCATGCTCTCAATGGCAACATAACTTTTCCTGGAGTGAATGAGTGCATGTGAAAGGAGGATATTTTCTACAGTGGCGCTAGGAAGATCGGCATCTGTCTTCATTATTTCCCCGAGGACTTGGGGAAGCCACTCTTTGGAGGTGGGGGAAGAATTAGGAGAGACCCACATAAAGGGAACTTACAGTTAGAGAAGGGTTTTGCTGACTATCAGCCTAAAGTGTGGTAAGGGATTGTTGATTTGGGGACAATGTGGCCTTCACTGCCTGGTTGAACTTTTGTTTCTGGGTTCACTTGGGCTCTTGAATAAGCTCCAAGATGTGACAAGCCCTCTCATATCTTTCTGGAACATGTGAAAGATTCAAAAGATAGATTATAGATTCTTGCATCAAACAGACCTGAATTAAGCTGTTTGATGATGAATTCGATCTGGCGGATCATTTCAGCGTTGCCTTCTTTCATGAAGCAGCGAAGGATGTCTTCCATTCCCTAAGGCATTGGGGAGAGTGACCGTTAACACGTCGTAGTTTCAGCTAACCCCCCCAAACACTTTTTTCTATTTGCACAAAGAAAGTTCCTCAGCTCAGTATTAAAAATTATTTTTGTTCTTTTTATAATGCACAGTGAAATTATTTCCTTTTTGGTTGATTATCTGACCCAATCACAACACATTTAGTAAAAAAAAAACTATCATACAATTTTACTGCATAAATATTTCCTTTAGTTTGGCAATATGTTGTTGTTGTTTTTTGGGGGGAGGAGGGTCTTTCCTGTGTTTTCCTTAAATTTATACACTGCCTTCTAGATTTTAGGGCCAAATTTGGTCTTTGAAAAGTAAAATCTATGCTCAGGGAAATAAATGAACAAATAGGACCTTTTTAAAAGCAGTAAATATTTTATTATTCAAAAGAATTATAAAGTCACTACGTTATGTATTATTTACTTTATTACAAAACACTGACATCATAACTTTCAATACTAACAGAATTTCAGGGAAATGTAGAGGTAAGTGTTTGTTTCTCCGTTCTCTTTCCTGGCATGATTTGAATGAGTATGTATGGCTGGGCCTGATGAAGCCTTCTTACCACCACAAGAGAAATGAGTATCTAATAATGAACTCAAAAGAGGAAGCAGAGTCCAGAGGTGCAGGCAAAGAAATGGATCTAGTAACGTGTGGACCCTGGTCAAGCTGTGCCTGAAACTTATGCCTGGACTGTCCAGTTACATGAGCTAACAAGTTCCCTTCTCATGCAGGCCAAGGTGAGGGCCAGAGGAGGAAGAGCGTATGAAGCGAAAGCAGTATAAGCCCTAAAAGGCCAAAGACCAGGGTCGCCATGCACCAGTCAAGGTCAATGTCTTTAATATTTTCACCAGTGGAGTGAGATGTTCACTCAGGCTCTCCATCTTTTCCTTCCCAGACATTACTTTTGCAAACAATCATCTGCTCATATATTGAAAAACCTTTTATTCCCACTTGCTCTCTAGCATGTACTAGTAGCTCTAGCTCAGTTGTTACTTGGGGGTTAAAAAAAAGAAAAAGAAAATCACAACTTCCTTCTCTGTAATTAGAAGGATCATTTGAGGGAAGATTTCTTAATAAACAATTCCCCTGGCACATGACCCAGATTCTGCCAATCAATGTACCCACGTGAGACTGATTTGAAGTGGGTGATGTGACAGGTGGGAAGCAGCGGCATCCAGTCCTTTGGGGACAGCAGAGTCAGGTTTTTTTTTGCTTCACAGGCGTGAGCCATGGGCCCGGGGTCATGGTACAAGCTGCCGTGATCCAGCTGTTACTGGAGCAGCCTATGGAGCACGTGGGCATCCTCCTGGCCCTGTGGCTGCTAACCCAGCTCCTGACCGGGCACCTGGTCTGTGCCAGCCCGGGCAGAACGTTTGGCAGGTTTACCCCCCCGGGGAGCGCTCCAGCCCAGCTGTCCCCGCCCCGGACGCAGGCAGCGGTGCGGTGGGCTAGGGCAGCCCCACTGCCCTGCTCTACTCTCCGGCCCAGACCGTGGCGGTCTCTCCAAGTTCACACGGGCTTGAGGGCACTCACTTATCTTGTTCTCACTATTATTTAAAACCATGTAATAGCATTTGGTACTAACATATTTCTATGTAGTCTTGGTCATTCCCCACAAGTACACAAATGTTTTACACAGTTGCAAAATCAGAGTTGTTATACTGTCATAGTCTGCTTTTATCTCTCATTATACAATAACATTTTTCCACACTGCCTTTCCTAATTATCATCGTCAATAGCTATTGGTACTGGGAGCAAAAGGACCATAATTTCATTAGCAATTCCTCTGTTGCCAGGCACTCGTGCTGCTTCCAGTTTTCACTATTACAAACATGTTGATAGCATGGTGAAGGCCTGGGGGAGGGGTGCAGAGGGGGGCAATAGGGGAAGAAAGGGGCACCTGTAACACTTTCAATAATAAAGATACATTTTAAAAATTGATTTCAATGAAGAAGGGAGCGGGGAAAGAGAGATAGAAACATCAGTGAGAGAGAATCATTGATTGGCTGCCTCCTGCACGCTCTCACTGGAGATCAAGCCTGAAACCCAGGCATGTGTCCTGACCAGGAATCGAACTGTGACCTCCTGGTTCATAGTATGATGCTCAACCACTGAGCCACGCTGGCGGGCAATAGATTAAAAACAAACAAAACATGTTGAAATGTGCATCTTCTGGTAAAGCTCCTTTTCTGCATCGATGAGCAGAGGAAAATAAATGAGTCAGATGTGGAGGTTTTAGTGGTTTCTCATGGAGACGGCCAACTGCCTTCCGAAAGGGCTGTGCACACTGAGAACACCAGCAGGCTGACACCAGAAGGCGGCTCTGCCTCTGCTTCCCCAGCACACCAGGAGCTGAGGAAGGGGGTGAGATTATGATGCTTCCCCCCTCACTGCCTGGTTATCTTTATTCCAGTCACATGCAAAACAATGTAATTCCTTTATCAACTGAAAAACTTCCTCAGGGATAGGAGTGAACTGTGGGACATCTCAGGGTTTTGAGTTTGGCCACAATCTCCCTTAGAGGCCTCTCTTATGAGCAGTAAGGAGGCAACCACTTAGGTGCTGTGTCCAGAAGCTTCCCCGCTCAGGCTGCGGGTTCCTCCCGACCTTGACTTCAACGCCTGTTAAAATGCCAGAGGGAGGCTATGCTGCTTCCACCTTTCCCAAGTGGTCCAGGTTTTCTTCTTCAAGCCCACAAGACAGTAATTCAGAGGCTGTCTAGAAACGCATGTCTGAAACCATAAAGGAAAATCTGAACGGATTCAACTAGAACTAAAGTCTTGGCTGCCTGGGCTGAAGTCCTGGCTAAAACAACCAGAGACTCTCAGCCAGGACCACCCCACTAATCTGCTCCTGAACTTCGTCCCACAGAAACGGAGGGGGATAAAAAAGTTTTTAAGCCACTAAGCTTTGGGGTAATTTGTTACGCAGCATTAGATAACTCTAACAAGTAGCAACACTTTCATTTCCAAACATTTGGGGATTTCCTAGATACCCTGTTTATTCAACCTTTTTTCTGCCCCATTATTGCTCTCTCCTCTCCTGCTGGGACTCCAGTTGAGACCTCTCCTCCCCACCACCCCTGACCTGGATGACCTCTAGGGGCCACCCTCTCTAATGTCTTACAACTTCGTGTCTCCCCTCCCCGCTTGGTCCCTGTCCCTTCACTGCCATCCCCTCCGGCCTTCTCCACCCTGCAGGTCTTTCCTTCATGCTGCCTTTCACCCTTTTAATTCCATGTCGCTTCCATTCTTTCTTTCTCTGCAGCCCATGTTTTGTTCCTTGTGCCCTGGTTGGCTGACCATTCCTCTCTTCCACCTGAATGACCGTAATGCAAAATTTAATCACGTTTATTCTCCCCTATTCTGTATTGAGAAAACAAATTTTTAATTTAAAAGCAGTAGGCAATTAAGGCCCATCGTTGACTGCGACCACACAGAACAGTTAAATGAGTTGTTATCTCCGGTGTAACTGATGATGTAATTTAGATGACCAACTAGAAGACTGAACAATTCTTCTAAGTAAGCAAAACAAAGTGGAAGGCCATGTCTTGTTGGCCCCACACTGGAGATCGAGCCTGCAACCCGGGCATGTGCCCTGACAGGGAATCGAACCACGACCTCTCAGGCTCACAGGTCGATGGTTGGCGAACTGCGGCTCGCTCAACCACTGAACCATGCTGGCTGGGCTATCACAGCATTTAATAAGTACACTGTTAACGGGGTTTCACATCCTCTCTATCCCATCCCAAGGACAAAACTCCAGGGTTTAGGGGATCAGATCCAGATACATCTGTCATCGCCAGACACGACACTAATCACCTGTGGCTTGTTTTATACTTCAAATACAGCACTAACGTAGACACAGTAAATATTGAATTCACTATTTAGCAAACAAGCCGAATCCGGGCTGTATGTCATCTTCACCAGCCTTTCTGCCCATTAGGTTGCTCTAGAATGTCTGCAGATTCAGAGTTTTGATTGTACCAATTCTCAGGCTGCCATGACTCCTCCAGGAGTCCTGCAGGTGAATCTGAGTGATGGTTTCTCCATCTCACCATTTCCCTGCTAAGCTTCTGCTACTACGAAATCCATACACATACCCCAAGCCCCAAATTTACACGAGTCATTTAAATTAAAAAAAGAATGTCGATAACTTTCCAAAAATAAACCTGCTGGAAACTATCTAACACTGTGGTTCTTAATCATTGAAGGGATCCCTTGAGAGTCTGATAAAAGCTACAGACTCTCATCAAAAAACTGCAAATATAGGGTGTCCCAGAAAAATGTATACACACACTCTGAGTAATGATAAAGGCTGTGTTTATTCAAATACATTTCATTTTCAAAATTGAACCATCGGCTGTTAAAGTGTGTGTCCATTTTGGGGGACATCCTGATGTATCTAGTGCACAATTCTGGGAGTTCATCAACTATCTAAGAGCCCTCCCTGGGGCCGGCCCAGGAAGCCCTTGCTCTCACAGTGACAGTGGCACTGACAGAAGCGGACAGGTCTCAGAGTGTTTCTTACCATCGCTCTCGCTTCCTCACGAACGGACGGGATAGAGAGGATGCTGTACAGCGCTCCATTCACATACGGCTGTATCTTTAAGGGGAGAAGAAAACAGTCATTTGCAAGTTCTCACATACTATACAACGCAATTATCAAACAGCACACTTGAGACACTCCCCACACTGTCTTTGATAGGAACCCCTTTCCCATCCACATGCTACTGTCCTTGTTCAGACAACATGTCCATGACCTAGGCCAGTGGTCGGCAAACTCATTAGTCAACAGAGCCAAATAGCAACAGGACAACGATTGAAATTTCTTTTGAGAGCCAAATTTTTTAAACGTAAACTTCTTCTAATGCCACTTCTTCCAAACAGACTCGCCCAGGCCGTGGTATTTTGTGGAAGAGCCACACTCAAGGGGCCAAAGAACTGCATGTGGCTCGCGAGCCGCAGTTTGCTGACCACGGACTTAGGCTACATCAAACTCCAAATGAGTCTCTACCTTTGATTCGCACCCTTTAATCCAACTGTCACATCACTGCCCAAATCCCTGCTCTCCCTACCCCGGCCACCCGCCACAGTCTACCTGGGCCCTCGGCCGTCTCACCTCCTTAGTGCCGCACGCAGGACCCTTCGGGGTTTGGCCTCTATCGCCTCCCTCCCTGCCGCCATGAAGTGCACACCGCAGAGTCCACACTGTGTAGGGGACGCCCGCACCATGCTGAGACATGCCTTGTGCCTGAGCCCCGGTTCTAACAGTTCACCTTGTTGGGTGCACTCCCCACTGAAAAGCTATGACTCCTCCTCTCACACCAGCTCAGACATGTCAGAGGGAGCACTTCCTGAGCTCCAGTGGAGGTTCTGCTCTGCCCCTCACGTGCCTCCACCACTGGACTGGAGCCGGGGCAGCTGAGATTTATACTCGTTTCTCCCGTTTTACTCACAGAGGTGCACTTCACAGGTGGCAGCGAGTTGGAGGCAACCAAAGCGGGCAGCGCTGGGGAGAAGGCAGCCCTGGGGAGGGGGAAGCTCTGAGGAGGGGGCAGCCCTGGGGAGAAGGCAGCCCTGGGGAGGGGGAAGCTCTGGGGAGGGGGCAGCGCTGGGGAGAAGGCAGCCCTGGGGAGGGGGCAGCCCTGGGGAGAAGGCAGCCCTGGGGAGGGGGAAGCTCTGGGGAGGGGGCAGCGCTGGGGAGAAGGCAGCCCTGGGGAGCGGGCAGCCCTGGGGAACGGGCAGGGAAAGTGGGAGGGCTGCGAATGGAAGCCCACACTGCAGTAGTGAGAGCTGTTCATTAGAGATGTGTACAGAGCAACACAGAAAGGTCCCGAAAACACAGGGGAAATGTAAGAAAAGTAATGAGATCTAGACTGCAACACTATTAATATAAAATAAATACACATAATACTAATGCATTTTCAGACTACCTACATGTCCGCAGACACATGTTAATCACAATAGAGGAATATCAACATGGGGGGAATGAAGCACCATGGAAGACAAGGGGAAAAATAACTCTTAGGAGGCAGCCGGCACAGGCCAGTGCTGGTGGTGTGCCAATAGGGGAGGCGTGCTGGGAAGACTTCCTGCTCCTGAGTCTAGAATTCAGAAATTATGAAAGCTCTGAAGCAGCTTATACAAATACTCGCAGAAGGGAGAGTGCGGTAACTGTCCTCGGCCAGCCCTCCCCAAGCCCTCGTGGCTGAGTACCTCGTGGTTTTCATGGCCCAGCAGATCCGAAAGAACTTTCAGCACAAGGCCTGCCACTGAGGCACACATGTTCTTCCCTTAAGAAAACAAAATAAAACAAAACAAACATGACGTGTCTAAACTTAGAAGCACAGTTCCAGGTCAGTCAGACTTGAATACAAATCTTGGCTCCTCTGCTTATGAGCTGTGTGACCTTGGGTGAGTCACTTAACCAACCTGGGCCCGTTTCTTCCTCTGGGATCCGTAGATCATTAATATCTACTGGAACGAAGTACAGGAATAGGCCGGCACACCCCTGTGCTCAGCAAATGGGGTTATTTTCCTTCAGGCAGAGCACAAGCTCTTCATCACAGTGAAATTCTGCCTCACACAGACCATCACCATCAAAATCACACAGGTCATCAAAACACTCACTGCAAATAAACCAATGATAATAAGAAAAGCTGACTGTCAACTAGTAATGGTTTGAAGCTATGACTTTGTGCGCAGGCTAGTTTTAAAACAGAAGACTGAAGTAGTCATTTACTCAGTCAGCAACACCGTGCTTCAGATCACAAAGCATCCGAGGGTGAAGGAGCTGCGAACAAACAGCCCTGAGCCACGTATCCACGCAACCTGCCAACACTGGGCTACTCAGCTGAGCTCAGCCACAGGCTGGCCTTGGCACCTCGTCTAAGGAAGCTTCTCCACCACAGGGAACACATCGCTTAAGTGGGACGAAGCCTGTAGAAAGCTGTCATCATTACCTTTATTGATCAAGTACCTGAATGACTTGTGATTAAGGGCAGGGAGCAGGCTCAGCCACCAATTTAATCCTGTACAATCTTGGGAACATACTTCTCTGCCTTCAGACAGAAGGGATTCTAATTCTTAACCTCCTATCTTTGAGTCATGCAATGAAGATGAAGAAAAACATGAACTAATTTAATTCCCTCTTAATGCAGATACTACATACATATATTGCATATAGGTGGTTATATATATGGAAATATATATATATATATAAAAAACATTCTTTCCAAGGCCAGACTGGTATTTTGGCTTCAGGGATTCACAGCTTGATACCCAGTTGGAAATGCTTTACCCTCCTCCTGTCTCCGGTTTTCTATGAGGGAGACTAGAGGAAGCCATGCCAGGCTCATGGGTCATCAGATTCGAGGGTCAGGACCTCTCCCCTCCCGCACACTGGAGCCTGGAGCCGGGGCCCGGGCCGGGAGGCTGTGAGACCTGCACTCCGGAGGCAGAGGTTCATGAGCAGGGCCACCGAGTACTCCAGCGTGTAGTCGGACAGGCAATCGGGCTCCTTCAGAATGTCGATCAGCCAGAAGATGAGGCCATCCTGAATCATGGCTGTCTGCAGCGGGCGCCTGGGAGGAAACAGCCCACAGGTCAATTCATGCTGGTGAGAAACTTCATATAGGAGGACACAGCAAAAGCAAGGCATGTCAGAGAAGACCAAGTGCACGAGATACTGATGCGGAGGAATATTTCACTGTCAGACCCATACAACTGAAACAACAAATTCTTTACCTTTCATGGGTATGATTAAGAGTTTAAAGAAAGATAAGGCAGTAAGGAGGCCTCCTACTTTGAACGTTTCCTTTCCAATATTTAAAATATTTATTGATAGCTTTTGGTCTACTTAACCCAGGAAGCAGAGCCACAGGAATAGTTCACTGACAAACAAATATTTACTGAACTCTAGTCTACTGTCATCTAGCTTAGGCATTTTGCTCTGTGAAAAAATAAAGAAAACCTAAGAGAGAAGCAAAAAACCAGCTCAATACCATTTTGATTCAGATCTCTACAGAGTAAGGATGACTTAGTGACCTGGATAATACAATTTACACAGAACTATATTCCCCCCAAAGTCCAGGTGTCACAGCTTACAAAATGCAGTGCCTCGTCGGAATGTGCCATGGTGCTTGTCAGCACGCAGGCCTTAAGAACTGATAACACTGAGCCTGATACCACCACGAGAAGTCGTCTGAATTCTCTGAAAATCAAAGCAACGCTGTGCACCTCCTGAGGGACAGGTCCTGGTGAGACTGCCAGTGCACGGCACCTGCTCGTGCTGGTCTTTGCACCCACCGGTGACCTTTAGTAGCATACAGCGAGGACGCACACCCCTGGTAAGCCTAACTACTTTCTACCTTCATTGTAGAGACCCTGGAAAACATTAGCATGTTTCCAGAACAAAAAGCTCAAATGACTGTTTGGAGGAAAAGGAAAAATTGGCAGTAAATATTTGCATTGCCAGGCGGAAGTATTTCTTCACCTTATCTTAGCTGTTATTTAACTAAGCTATTGAATTTCTAAAAATTTTCCGGTCAGCTATTATCTTTTTAAACAAACAGAAATGAAGTGTTTATGTGATTTGAGGAAGTAATAACTCTGGAGATTATTCACAGTTCTTTTCAATTCATAGAGTTAGGACAAGAAATTTTCATTGGCAGGAACCTGGCAAAAAGCAAGAGCTGACTACGTGCCACTTTTTCCCACCAAGCATACACACACGTAGATTGTCACTTGGCAGACTGGCAGGTCACCCACACTGATGGGAAGGAAGTGTGTTCAGAAGAGTGCTGACCGTCAGGAAAGGTTGAGGACTCAAGGTGCTAGAATTTTTAATAAAGTCAAAGAGAAAGCAAGGTGGTCATGAGGGACTGTGGATGCTGGAAGAATCAGCTTAGGATCCAGCAATTCTACTCCTAGATACCTACCCAGGAGAAATGAAAGCATGGCCACACAAAGACCTGTATGCTCCCTAGCTGGTTTGCTCAGTGGATAGAGCGTCAGCCTGTGGACTGAAGGGTCCTGAGTTCGATTCTGGTCAAGGGCACATGCCCAGGTTGTGGGCTCAATCCCCAGTAGGGGGCATGCAGGAGGCAGCTGATCAATGATTCTCTCTCATCATTGATGTTTCTCTCTCTCTCTCCCTCTCCTCTTCCTCTCTGAAATCAATTTAAAAAAAACACACAAACATATATAAAAAGACCTGTATGCAAAGTTCACAGGGGCATCATGCATAATAGCCAAAAGTGGAAAGAACCCAAATATCCACTCACTGAGGAATGTGGTCTCTCCACATAACAGAATGCCATTCAGCAATACAAAGGAACAAAGCACCGACACATGCTATAGAACGTGGCTGAACCTCAAAAACACTGTGCTAAGTGGAAGAAGCCAGTCACAAAGGAGCCACCTTATCTGATTCCAGTTAATCAAACATCCAGGACAGGGAGGTCTACGGGAAGTAGAGTCGTGGGCACCTGGGCTCGGGGTCGGACTGAGGAGTGACTGTAAACAGGCATGAAGCTCCTTCGGTGGTGATGGGAATGTCCTAAAATTAGACTGTGGTGATGGCTGTGCAACTCTGGAATATACTAAAAATCACTGAACTGTACACTTAAAATGGGTGAGTTTGGTGGTATGTAAAGCACACCTCAATAAAACTGGGGATTAAAAAAGAAAGCTCTGTGAGGACACCAGACCTGGCTAAAGAAGGGGTGCCTGACTTTAAATTTCTAATGCGGAGCAGTTCCAAGTCACAACGGGGTCAGGGCTGAGACCCCATGGTGTGTTTCTGGGACACGTGGACAGGGTCCTGGAGCCGCCTTGCCCACCTGCTGTGACTGTTCATCATGGGACATGGGACTGTCACCATCCGAAGGCTGAGGCTCTGTGAGGCTGAGACACAATCATGCTCACTAGGAGGCTACAATAGCTCTTTTAAATCATCTTCCTCCATCACATTCGAGGTGAGCTTTCTAGCTCTATTTTAGAAAGTCACCAAACCTGCCCTAGGTGTTAGCTGAAAAATGTCATCTGCCTTTTGGGGTGTCATCGGGCTAAATAAACACAAAACAGCAGCTTCTGAAAACCCCACTTTGATTTTGCAGGAGCTGCTGTGACCTGCTGCGCGGTCAGCACCTGAGGCTGAACTTCTGCAAGGCCCCGAGCACATTCTCCCGGGTGACGACGTCCTTGTCTTCCTCCTTCAGCCTCTCCTCCAGCATCCGCAGCACCTTCGTGCTCTGGGCAAGGTAGAGGCGACCTGGTAACACAACAGAGATGAACAAGTAAAAGAGGGAAGACTGCTCTTGTGTTAAGATCATGCTCCAAAACCACTTTCTATGAAACCTTTGCATTTAGCACATGCAGAGCTTGTATAATTTTAGATTCTAAAAGACTTATCTATAAAAATAAAAGTGTAATATGCTAATTAGACTGGATGTCGGGACAAACTTCTGGACATAGCCAGGGCTGCGAGGGAAGCCCGGGTCCCGGGTGCCAAAGGGAAGCCGGTGCCAGCAGCTGGGGGAAGGAAGGCCTACTCTTGCACGAATTTTGTGCCATCGGGTCTCTAGTTAACAGATATTTCTTCTGCAAAATTGGTTTTAGTCAATCAACTATCAAGTAATAGAAAACCCCTTCTTGTAATCTAAACCTAATTTAGAGCTTTGTCCTTTATTCACCTGAAATCTTGAACCCGAAAGTCAGATTGAGGAGAAGAACAGGGAGGGAAACCTGTGGGTCATGAATCCATTAGCAGTGCTTTCTGGCCACACCCCTTGCTCCTTCTGGACGTGCCCATGGCCCAGAGAGGTTGGGGACCAGACCTAGAGTAGGGCTTGAATTATCACTAGCTTGTTGTGGCCTTGTGGCTTGATACAAATGCTAATTTTGGACATTAATTTCAACAGTATTATATAAATGGTCCCTGGCACATACCCTGGCTTATGATAACTGTTTACTAAACAGATGAAAATTGTACAAATAAATGAAGGGACACATTTTTGGAGTATCATATAGTCATAATTTGAAACTCCCTTTATTCACTCTAAAAAGAGCTCAAATTAAAAGTGGAAGGTAACAACACTTTGTAAAATCATTTGAATAGTCACACTGGCATGTTATCTTTGGAGCTTTTAAATTGTCTAGTCTTTGCAGGAAATGATGCAATTATTGGGATCAGCTTTAATTGTGTCACCAGCCTTAATGTACTGACATAGAAAATTACAGAAAATGTATTATCTATTATATAGCTGAAGGCAATCCAAAAAGTACAGTTATAAAACCAGAACGCTTATAAAGTAAAGCCAGAAGGCTTACAAAAGAAACTCCAAAACCGTCAAAATTTGCTCTGGCATAAAGTACAGCAATATGACAACATCCAATTTTCACAAAAAACTTTAGATGCTTTAAACAGGCATAAATTGAGGAAACATACATCATCTCTAAAACAGTTGGAGACGAATGTCCATTTTTAAAGGGAAAAAAAATGCATCAATAAGGCCTAGCTCTTCTCTTTGAAGAAAAGCTGGCGTCTCACCTTCTGCCAGGGACGCGATGGCGTTGATGAGCCTGGCCATGTACTGGCGCACCACGTCGCTCCTCCCGTGCAGCAGCTGCAGCACGCTCCTCTGGGGGGCAGCAGAGAGGCAGGGACAAAGGAGTCAAAGACCCGGAGAGACAAACGTGGCTCCTCCGTGGGGCCGCTGTTGTCTTCCTCTGCACAAATTTATTACAAGTGAGATCAACAGACTAAAGCTAAACAGTTCGTCTGGAAATCTTGATGGCCAACTGATTTTTCCTGAGATTTGATGAATATCAGTCATTTAAACTTTTAAATTAAAAGAATTATATGATGGGTACTTGACTTATCAGGGTGATCACTTCCAAAGTTATATAAATGTCTAATCACTATGTTGTACACCTGAAACTAATATACCATATTGTCAACTGTAATTGAAAAATGAAAAAACTTATTTAAAAAATGATTGATACAAAGGCAGCAATACGGTTTTCTCTTATTTTGATGTTTTTCCAGGTTAGGATAACAGATCGAACACACACTTCTAATTTGGCTCCCTGAAGACACAGTAAAACTACAGTAAATGGATTTTAAAGAATGACACAATTTCTCAAGATCAGAGAGAACAGCAAAAGAAATTATAACAATACAATTTTGGAAGTGGGAATACAGATGGAAAGACTTAGCAGACTCAAGAATGCCATGTGGGCAATGAGGAGGTAACCCCACTTACATCACTTAATCCTCAAAGGCTCAAGATGTGAGAAAAATAATTATGAATGAATGAAAGCTGTTAAAGCAGCAGCTCATGCTGCTCCTCCACTACTGTCCTCCTCTCACCAGAGGTCGGGGTGCTCTCTTGATATGGTAACAAAGGTCTCTGGATGGGGGACACCAGGCCCAGGTGAGCAGGGCTTCTACACCAAAATGGGGGGTCTAAAGAGCCACCTCCAGTCCTCTCCCCCTACCTGGCTCCCAGAACACTGGCAACCAGACCCTTACCCTTTAGGAGGAAGATCAGGAAACTCTTCTTGGAGGAAAATGCCTGGCCCAAGAGAAAGAACTACACGTCCTGAAATCAGCGGCCCCTGACACCTGGCCCACCTGGCTCACTCCCAGTGGGGGTCTCTGACTACAGTCCCTACCCTCATACTCAGAATTTCCAATAGGCTTTTCAGTCCTCCACTCTGAACATTAGGAGATAACCAAGGTCTACCAGAAGTCCAAGTTTCTAACATGGAAAATAGGGCCAAGATAAACAGGGGGAGGGGGTTAGTGGAACAAACTTAGAAGAAATGAGACTAGGCAGGGATAAGAAAACTAAATATAAACAAAAAGATGTCACTAATAATACTTAACCCTTTGCACTCGCTTGCTTTTTTCCCGATTCCTTTATTCCACTCGTGTTTTAATTTTTTAAATACCCCAGATTTTACAAAGCGCGGCAATAGAATAAAAAACTGGAGTTTCTTTCATACAAACTTATTTATTTGGATTTTTTAATATTTCAAATTATTGAATACATTCAAAGAGTAATTTTAATCTCTATAATTTTTCATGATGTGATATTTTTTGAAACATTCACCCACATGAAGACCTGGTTTACATTCACATGTTTCGCAAATATAAATCGTCTCTCTTCTTCCTCCTTTGATTTTTCTGTTAGAACAAACAACACAATCTTTGTGTTTTTTGTTAGGGTGAGGTGTGATTATATGGAGCTGTCCATCTAAACGTTGCTCTAAGTTAGTGGATAATAATCTACCCCTGGAAGTTAGTGTACCATCTCTGAATTCTCCAACAAGATCATGTACTAGTTTCCTAATAAATTTCACATGCATTATCGGTTTTTCATTTTTTCTTTTTTGGCATCAGTTGAGACGGCATTTACATTTTACTTGTCCTTTCATGCTAATGAAAACAAGAAAAGATACTGGAAAAATAGACAAAAATCCCCCTCCCCCCCGTGTTGAAACTACGTGTCGAGTGTGGCTCGACATACGAGCTGCTACCGATGCTAACCATGTCGAGTCACACTCGACATCCGAGTGCAAAAGGTTAAAGATATCAGAAGTTAATTTTATCTACAAAACAACAGAATGCTATAAAAAAGGAAATGAAAAACTCAACAGAGTGGTTGGAAAATAAAGATGAAAAAATCTCCCAGAAAGTGGAGGGGAAAAAAAAAAGGAAAATATGAGAGAGGAGAAAAGAAAATGAGAGAACCAGTTCCAGAGGAGGTCCGACACTCAGAGAGAGACAGAGAAAACCGAGGGACTCACCTACAAAACAACTCAGGGAAGTTCCCAGAACTAAAGCTGTCAGACTGAAAGGGCTCGCCAAGTGCCCCAGTGAACCCAAGTACACCTCATGAAAGGTATGCCGTAGGGGGTAGGGCAGAGGTCTGGAACTGGTTCATCTCACTCCAAATCCTACGTTTTCCCACTAGAACAAGCTGGCCCAGAGCTACATACAAATACGGTGTTGGACACATTTTAAGGCAGGCCCAGGGGAAAATATACTGAATTTGCACCCTGGCCGGTGGCTCACTTAGTTGGAGCGTTATCCCATACACCAAATGGTTGTGAGTTTGATTCCCGGTCAGGGCACATACCTAGGTAGCAGGTTCGATCCCTGGTTGGGGCACATACGAAAGGCAACCAATCCATGTTTCTCTCTCATATTATGTTTCTCTCTCGTCCTCAGCCTTCCTCTCTCTCTGTAAAAATCAATAAAAACATATCCTCCAAAATAAAAAAGAAAGAAAGAAGAAACACTGAATTTGCTTACCTATTTTGCCGATCATAAGTCATGCTGAGTTTTCAGGGCTCAAGATAAACTAGGGTGAGGAAAAGACTCGGGAATTTGAGAAGAGGAAAAATGGCAGAACAGAGCTCCAGAGTTGAATCCGGCAGTTCTAACTTGTTAGGACTCTTTATCAGATGTGAAGAGAGGGCTGACATCCAGGGTGAAGAGCAGAGCTAAGGAGCTCAGGCTGACATACAGTCACCAGGTTGAAACATGCAGAAATGGATGTCTCCCCAACTGCTAGGACCATTCCCGAGGAACGAAGGCCCTGCTGGGCCCCGGCCCATCTCTCACCCACCTGGCTGTGGCCATGGCAGTCCAAGAGGTCGTTGCTGATGTAGGCTTGCAGCACGGTCTCCCTCTGCTCTCCGGGATGGGATGTGGTCAAGCGCTGGAACAAAGAGAAGCCAAAGTAACAAGTCTGACTGTGGAGGAAAATGTCCGCAGAGTGGGTATGTTTTAAACGGCAGTCCCAGTAACTAAACATTTAACTAAACAGAATAAGTAACATCCTGCGGAGCGAGGTAAGCAGCCAACCTATCCACTAATAAGAAATTATGATGTACTTTTAAGTGGATGATATGGGAGATGTAGGAGTTAACCTATGCATATCACATTTTCAGGCAAGGGGGAAAATGTCTAGATTGTGCATGTACAGATAAGGGAGCACTCACCAATGCCTGGAGAGGATTTTTAAAAAAATATATTTTATTGATTTTTTTACAGAGAGGAAGAGAGAGGGATAGTTAGAAACATCAATGAGAGAGAAACATCGATCAGCTGCCTCTTGCACACCCCCTACTGGGGATGTGCCCGCAACCAAGGTACATGCCCCTGACCGGAATCGAACCTGGGACCCTTCAGTCTGCAGGCCAACCCTCTATCCACTGAGCCAAACCGGTTTCGGCTAGAGAGGATTTGTTGTTGTTGTTGTTGTTGTTTTGCAGGAAGGGGCTCAAGAGTTGGCCTCTGAAGGGTGAGCAGACTGTCAGCCAGCACAGGGAATGTGAGTGTGGTGGGGAGAGTGGGCCAGCTCAGGGCAGTGGGGAAGTACAGGGGCGGGCACAGGGGAAGTTGTAGAGGGCTCAAAATGATCGCCATACCAACAAAATAGATTTTATCTTATTGGGATTGACACAGCAATACTGTGTGTGTGTGTAGGGGTGGCTGGGTAGAATTTTTGTAGATTCTGAAAAGCCTAAGTCGTGCTGTTTTAAGTTAGAATTTCCTTACTGCCCGTAGGGCCAGAAGGAAAATGGAGCACGGGGAGCATGGGAAATGGTGTGTGCTTGTGCATATAGGCGGGGACCGGCATGAGTTTAGGATGTAAGAAAACCACATGACTACCGTGAGCAAATGTCCTTACTTTTGCAGGAAAATCTTCCTAGATAAAGATCCCTGAGACTGCAGGCCCTGCTCTGGCCGAGGACAAGCTGCCGTGTAAAGGACAAGGGGTCGGGGGGAGAGGTCAAAAAGAGCCGCAGAGCCCCCAGAACTGAAAGACGGAGTCTGGTGTCGCTGACAGACTGGGTCAGCACAGCCAAGGAGGGAGGCCCAACCCGGGGAGAGGACTAGATTAAAGGAGGTGGTGCCAGGTGTGTCCCATCTGAGGGTGCCACCCTTCTGTCCAGTTCACTGAGGTCAGGTCTGGGGCACTGGGTGGGTGAGGAGCACGGGGCTGGAGTGGAGATGCTGGAGGGGCACAGACAAAACTGTAAGACACATGTATATTTTTTCTGGAACATCCTGTCTCACTAAGAGGCTCAGGAGCACCGACTGATCGGAAGAGCCGAAGACAAGAGGAGTTTGCTCGCTTGAGCGGAGAGGCAAACGTCGGGGCAGGGGTGGCCACCAGAGATGAATCACGCCACCATCTGGTCAGCTCCCGAAAACACAGCAGATGAGCAGACATCGCGACTGACATAGGATTCCTCCTGCTGCTCCTGGTGCCTCCTTAGAGCACTCCAGACCTGGTCGCAGGAAGCACGTAGGCCTCGGAAGTGCAAGAGAGACCTTTTTCTATCCAGTTGGGGAAATTGCTCAAAGGCACATTGATGCCAAGGCACCCTGAAATTCGGGGGTCCGTGAAGGAGTTTGACATTATTCCAGGGTGAGTTAGAATGCATCGTCCAGTTCAGCAGCTAACCAGTGTTAGCTTAGACCTACAGTTCTCAAAGTGTAGTCTGGGGAACCCAGGGTTCCGAAGCCCTTTTGGGGAGTCTACATGGTCACCACTGTTTTCATACTACTACTAAGCATACTGTTGTTTTCACCCACAATCCCTCAGAGGCTATGTGAAGTGTTACTGTGACAAATCGAATGCAGGAGCAAATATGAGAATCCAGCTGTCCTCCACGAAGCCAGACAAAAGAAATCCGCAAAAATATAAAACAATGCTGCTCTTCTAATTTTTTTTTGCTTTGGAAGATATATATTTTTAAATAGGTTGCTATATCCTGGGTTTGTCATTGTTCATCTTAAATGAATTGATAAGGATACATTTTATAATTTCTCAGTTTTAATTTCTTTTTTTAAAAAATATATTTTATTGATTTTTTACAGAGAGGAAGAGAGAGGGATAGTTAGAAACATCGATGAGAGAGAAACATCGATTAGCTGCCTCCTGCACACCCCCTACTGGGGATGTGCCCGCAACCAAGGTACATGCCCTTGACTGGAATCGAACCCGGGACCCTTGAGTCCGCAGGCCGACACTCTATCCACTGAGCCAAACCGGTTTCGGCTCTGTTTTAATTTCTAACACTGTAAATATTGGTAAATAAAATTCACGTAAACTAAGGTTCTTTGGGGTCCTGGGTAATTTCTGAGAGAGTAAAGGGCTCTGAGAGCAAAGAGCGTGAGGACCACTGACTTACCCATGACCGACATGAAGGGGGGGAGAGAAGCAACAAGTTAGACTCTACTTTCCCTTACAGGAATGGCAGTGGTTTTCACCCTGAGGCCTGCTCGCGTGGCCGGTGAACACCAGGGGCTTTGTGAGAACCAGGCGGTGCTCGGACACGCCGACCCCACCAGCTGTCAGTGTGACTCGACCAGGAAAGGGCTGGGTGACAGGAAGTCCCCTGGGCCTAGAAACTGCTTGTGTGAAACGGCCTCGGGAAGGCAATGGCCACAGTGAGGCCAATGTAGGAGTTTTAAAGAGAGGCCAGGCTATCTTCAGGAGCTGTTTTCACTTTAGCTCGGGTGTCAGCAGGCAGCAGGAAGGAAGATCTTTAGTAGATGGGCTAAAAGATGCGAGCAAGGTAGCAGCCCAATAAACCAGCACAGTCTTTTTCTCAGCTTCGCAGGAAAGGTACGTACCCAGCGCAGAGCCTGCAGCAAGAAAGCTTTCAAGCGGTCGCTCCCCAAAATCAAATCCCTCTTCAGTTTCTCATAATCCAAGGAGGGCAGCAGTGGGACATCCTTCAGTTTCCTACTCAGCAACACAAGTTCAAAGAGAAAGAAGAGGGCAAAGGGGATGTTCAACACACATGCCTGGTGAAGGTCCCGTGCGTCAGACACCCCCACAGTGACAACACAATAGACCTGGATAGAAATGCTCAGGCTCACACAATGCTATCCTGTGGCCCCTCGACAGAGAACACAAAATTTAGACATTGTAACTCTCTGTTGACTGCCTGGTGACAGTGAATTAAATCGATTTCTAGAGAATATTATAGAAACTATTCAACAAGCTTTTCTATTTGAGGTTACCTTACCAAAATAAATACAATTAAGATTAAAAGACACTTCTGGCTTAACACTATTACTTATAATTACTGGTATTTCCTTTACTATCCACATGGAGCTCAGCTGTTCAGATGAGCATTTATTAAAGTTACTTTGAATTCCAGTTTACCCACAGCGGTTCCACAATAACAATTTCTAAGAGCAATTACTCACATGGGTGCCAAGGAGGCTCTTAACATGGTTGAAGCCTGGGAGGGTGGGGGCGAGAGAACAGAAAAGAACAGACCGTGTTACTCATTGATGGCTGTGCATTGACCCTAAATTACTGTAACAGCACAAAATCTACAGATCTGCAAAATTTCTGGTCTACCAGGATTCTCCAACCATAATCATATGTTTTAAAAATTAGCCCAAGTCGAAGTTAATCAATACACTACTAATGCATTCCCCAAGCCATGCACCCCTTGGTTTGGGGCTACTCCACTCCCAGGAACAATCTATAAAAATCCCAGGTGGGTTCTCCGGACCAAACTCCCAGAGGTATTAGAGCTGCCAGGTCAAAAGCAGAAGAGAGGACGAAGCCATAAAAATCATTTCATTACCTTGTTTTTTTCTTTATTAAAATTTTATCTCTGAGTATAAAAAGAACACATTGCACTTTGTACCAAGTCAAACACTATAGAAGTGTTCATAGAAATATAGAGGTGTTTGTAGAAAAAGATAAATAATCCCCTCCCATCCCACTCCCCTGTAATCCAAATCATTGCCCGCTTTATGGGTATTCACATTTCGTGTCCGCCCTCCCTTTTGGCCACTACAGGCAATGCTATATTAAACATATACTAAAATAGAAATAACCCAGTGCTTTGGGTGGCACTTGTATGAACCGACTCAAACCAAATGTAAAACGGTATTTTGAGAAAATGGAACACAGACTGTACTGGTCTTACATAATGCTAGGGGACTGGTGCTTATTGTATCAGACATTGTGGTTATAATCTGGTTTGTTTTTCAAAGCCCTTCTCTGTTAGAGATACTGACTTCTCTGCAGGTAAAATGATATGTTCGCAATAGGTTTTAAAGAACTCCAGAAAAAAAATGAAGTAGAGGCAAAGAGAGGAAATCTCAGCCATCTGTGGGGCCCCTGATGTCAAATGGTCATCATCCATGCTTCTCATGTTGATCTGTGATTATCTTGCAATCACTTCCGTGTCTCTCTCTTTCAGCAGACGTTGGTCCCACAGCGGCTGGAGGTTCAGCACCCTCGTGTCCCCAGCACCGGGAACAGTGCTTGGACAAACAGAGGCACGCACCGACATGTGCTGTATGAGTGAGTGAACAGAGACTGGCTTCTGAAGTGGGCACTCAGAATCCTGGACTGGTTTCTCCACTGGTTTATCTGTTGCTTCGCCGCAGGATTTACACAGCAGGCAGGTTCCCATCTGGGAGCCACCACACCCTGCTTTTAAATGGCTCATGATTATATATGTTTTAAAGTTTTTTAACCCTTTATTTTTTTAAAAAAATTAAAAGACAGCAGGGGAACAGCAAAGGCAGGTCACCTGGCAAGCGCCCTCAAGGGGAATGTTTACTCAGGGGAGGTTAAAGATCACAGTGGGACACATGAGGAAATGTGCCTTAGCCACTGGGCCGGGACTGAAGAGCAACGGAAGGAAGTGGAGAACCAGAGGAACATCCCACCCCGTGGGGAAGGGCGGTTGCTACGGCCAACACTGTAATGAGAAGGGGGACTCGCACAACGTGAAATGCAGGGTTGTGCATGCAGGAGGGGGCGGCTGGCACGGAAAGCTGCGAATGAGATTTGGAAATGGAGCTAAGTAGGTGGAGAGTGGGCGAGCGTCCAAATGAGCTCCCAAGCTCCACAGAAGCTTCTCGGGCAGGAGCCTCTCGGGCTCCCCAGGTCATCAAGGGCACCTGCTTCAGGGACCTGCGGGCAAGGTGCAAACAGGGGGCTAATAAGAGAAAGACAGAGCAAGATGCAGCTACACCCACACACGGGAAGTGCTGGAGCTGGAGTGCTGGAGCTCATGGGGTTTCTGGACCTGAGCTGAGCCTGGAGGGCCAGATGGGCATCAGCTCAGGGAAGGCCACGGACTTCATGCCGAGCATTTTGGACTTGATGGGAAGGGCCTTGAATGATTCCCAGGGGTTGCCAGAGTATCATTCACTAGACAGGAAGCACAGTGGGGAGAGACCACTTGTTTGAAGAAAAAGATGAGCTCGGATTTAGACAGAGACAATGTGACGTGCCTGTCAGACATTCACGGGGAGAAGGCACAGAGTCTGGGCTTGGAGATCGGGGAAAGGGCTGAGCTAATGGTACAGTCACCCTCTGCCAATTACACCCTACCAACTGGTTGAGATCAAAGGTGTTCAAGTCCTCAGGTCACCAAGGTCAGTACAGGTACGGGACAGCATGGTATATGAGGTGTAGCAGGGACAGTGAGCCAGCTGTGCAACCCCTCGTTGACATACAGAGCTCGGGCCCAGAAAGACTGCCTCGAAATGCAGTGGTGATGTGGGCAGAGGGCAGGCACCTTGCTAAGACTTAAGAAAGCCACATAAGGGAGAATCCAAGGACTGAAGATGTTGGCCTTCAAGCCAAAGTCCTGGTCCCCACAACGGACGCTTCAGGAAGAATCCTGATAACTGCACCAGGCTGTCCTGGAAAAGGGCCGCCCTCACCTCCTCCAGCCCCTGCTGGGTTTATTGCTAACCAAGGTGGCTGATCGGGGAGGTAGATGCCTTCTAAGATTCACATGCACTGGGCCTTTAATGGCTTTAATGCTATCACACCTGGAAGTATTTTAACTTGTATTTCCAATGAGGTCTACCTGGAGTTGTTGAAGAAAGGAAGAGTTAATTCCCAAATGGGCCCTTTTCCCTGGATGCATTAAAATGGAAACTCCCCCATCCAATGAATCCACAAACCCAGAGGTGCCATTCGGTGGGACTTGGGATTCACCCAGGGGGCTACACTCAGATTTTCACCTTCAGACTGTTTCTGCATTCATGCTTGCCCAGTGCAAATTAGGGGCTAATAAGAGAAAGACGCTTTTTGCAGCATACAAAGATGCATGTTTCAAGACTAGGAACAGCAAACAATTAAAAAGCGGCCTAGCCGAAACCAGTTTGGCTCAGTGGATAGAACGTTGGCCTGCGGACTGAGGGGTCCCAGGTTCGATTCCGGTCAAGGGCATGTACATTGGTTGCGGGCACATCCTCAGTTGGGGGGGTGTGCAGGAGGCAGCCGGTTGATGTTTCTCTCTCATCGATGTTTCTAGCTCTCTATCCCTCTCCCTTCCTCTCTGTAAAAAAATCAATAAATATATATTAAAAAAAAAAAAAGCAGCCTAAACGTCTGCTAGAGTAATGGTTAAATGTGCTATACTGTTCCCAATTAAAACTCTAGGAGGCAAGGGAAATACAAACATGCTAAGAGGATATCGAAGATTTAAAAGGCACTGTTAAGAGACAGCTGCAGAATGCTACATGCAATAAAACCTTAATTATATATAATTTCTAAAGGTCTGGAAAGAAGCATATGAAACGTAGCCAACAGGTTGCTGAGGGAGGAAGATGAGATGGGGTGAGTGTGAGGAAGGAAGCAATTTGTGTTTTGCTCCATTTACGACTACATTGTTATGTTTTCCAGCGGACACGTATTCAGTATCACTTGTGTAATCTTAGAAAACTGAGACTGTGTCGTGAGGAAGAAGTTTCCCTCTTACTCCTTTCTCTGGCTGATCTCAGATGATTGGTAAGGATGACCAAATGACAAGCCTGAGGTCAGGGTGGTGACAGGCAGTCGCACTGGGAGAGGCCACCTGGGAGAGTTCTGGTCTCAAAAAAATTAATCCCGTTCTTATCAGTCCTTCTGGGGGCACCTGGAGCTGACTGCCAGCTTGGATACCGCGAGCAGACTCCTGAACATCTAACTGGGCATGAACTAGGCAGAATGGAAACACATTTCTTCCCACTCGCGCATTTCCTCCATAGGGCCTCCACCAGTGTGATCCTCACCCTTCCCTCCCGACCCCCTCAGTCCAGGCAATGAGCCTGCTCAGAGAGCACAGGGCAGCTCTGCTCCCGGTGGTGGTGGTAGTAAGAGGCTTGGCCAGAGCTGTGCATGACTGGGTGGGTACATTTCTTTAATGCCAGGGTTCAAAAGTAGGGAACCATCAGTTTCCTGGATTTACCTAAATTCCATAGATAAACCTCTGAAGAATTTTATAAAGAATGTTCGTGTGCTGGAGATGCATGTGTCTCTTAAGATAACTAATCCGGGGCTAAGAATGCAGGACTGACTTTTCTCAAATGTGTGCTTTTTAAAACTCTCAACTTTTCTTTCTTCTTTGGAACATGCTGTGTTTTCATTTTGCAAATCCTAAGACCCTTGAATAAAACGTCATAATTTTTAATTTAAAAAAAAAAAGGGAGCCCTGGACAGTTTGGCTCAGTGGATAGAGCATTGGCCTGCAGACTGAAGGGTCCCAGGTTCGATTCCGGTTAGGGGCACATGCCCGGGTTGTGGGCTCCATCCCCAGTGAGCGTGTGCAGGAGGCAGCCAATTGATGATTCTCTCACATCACTGATGTTTCTTTTTTTTTTTTTTTTTTAACATATATATTTTATTGATTTTTTACAGAGAGGAAGGGAGAGGGATAGAAAGCTAGAAACATCAATGAGAGAGAAACATCGACCAGCTGCCTCCTGCACACCCCCTACTGGGTATGTGCCTGCAACCAAGGTACATGCCCTCGACCGGAATCGAACCCGGGACCTTTCAGTCTGCAGGCTGATGCTCTATCCACTGAGCCAAACCGGTCTTGGCGCATCACTGATGTTTCTATCTCTCTCTCCCTCCCCCTTCCTCTCTGAAATCAATAAAAATATATATTTTTAAAAAAGGGAAACCCACCTGCCTACAAATAAAATCCATATTCTCCAATATAAGTTTTATAAGTATTGACAGAGATATTTTCGGCTACTTTCTCCTTATTCTTTGTCCTATTTTTCAATTGGTGCAGAACTCAGGGGGGAAGGTGCTAGTTTCTGAGCCCTTTTGAATTTTCAGCAGTGAGTGAGGTTGCAGAAGGCCATATTTTTAACAGCCAGATTCAGAAGCTGGTACCAAATGCACTGAACTTGACAGAGCCTAGCAGTTTTCTGATGGGCCCCAGCCGAGCCACTTTTCAGAGTGCAATGAAGTGGAACACTCAGGGTCGCCCCAGCACCCAAGGAGATGCAGACCAAGACATGGTATAAAAGAGGCTGGTCTGTGCCTGCCTACTGGTCTTGAAATTGATGAAACTATTTGGACCTAGAGTAGAATTTATTCCCTTTAAAAAAATGAAAAGCAACCTTATCCTTCCATCCTAAATCCTATCAGTTCAGTCACTAGACGTCCTATCTAAACTGTACCCTAAGTTTCTCTTCACACATTATAAATCTGATATGTGACAACTTTAGCCACGCCTAATCAACTACTATGTTCTCTGATACTTTTACCATGACTCAGATCCACTTTTTATCATCTTGTAGATAAATTAACTAGAAACAATAAAAGATTGTTTGCAGCTTTTATTGTCTGTTCCTGAGTGGCTCAGTAAAATGAAAACGGTTATGAGCCTACGTAAACAGACCTCTTCCTCTCTCCCCTGGCTTCTCAAGCTGTGGCTCTGTGCCTTCGTGGCTCCTAACAGGAAGGAGGGCAGGACTAGGTCCGGACACATGGTGTTAGCTTCTAACGGGATAAAGTGACAGCTATGTTGTGCCCTTCTCCCTTTAAACTGCTCCTTATTAACATGACAGCAGTTTTAAACAAGCTGGTGTATCACTCCACCACCAGAAAATGGAAATAGAGGCATTCCTGCATATGCGAGAAAGGAGTGGTCCTGTTAGACACAGACCTGCTAGGCTCATGACTGCTAAGCAGCCATCCCTTTTGATAAACACACTGCTCCACACTGACTTCACCGTACATGTGCACAGAAGTCCACTCGGCCAGGCCTCGGGGATGCACTTGAAGCCCCTCGTCCTGGAGGGCCCCTTTTCTGAAACCTGGACGTCTCTGTGTGCTTTACTGACATTTAAAAACTGGCCACTCTCAGAAAACCAAGATGGCAGCACAGGTAAACACCTATACTCGCTGCCTCTCACAACCACATCAAAATTACAACAGAAACGCAGAACAACTACCACCCAGAACCATGGGAAAGCTGGCTGACTGGAAGTTCCACAACTAGAGAGGTGAAGAAAGCACATTGAGACTGGTAAGAGGTGCAGAGGCGTGGAAAGTGCTGGCACCTGGATGTGCTGCTCTTTTAATCAGGAAGGAGACACAAGCTCCTGCTTGCTCTGAACTCCAGCTCCAGGTGAGACTCGGGGGGACCCAGACACATACGGGGAGAAACTGGACTGTCTGGCATCGGGACAGGAATGCGAGGGCAGCTTTCTCTCAGAGGTGCTCGCAGCGATCATTGTTCCTGCATGGGGGCGCAGGACGCAGAGACCCAGGGACCTCTCCGGTGCAGGGCTGACTGGCAGCCATTGCTGTTTGCTCCACCCTGGTGATTCCCAGAGACCCCATCACACCCAATTTACAACCTCACCCAAGCTGTGCGCATCAGCTTTTGGATATGAATGGCCTGTCCTTTCTCTGTCTAAAACCTGTCAAACTGCAGCTGTATCAGAAAGCCCCAGAGCTTCCAAAAGAAGGCCCAAGGCCCGGCAGCAGCAGCCTGCCTTGCTTCACAGCTGGGCCTTGTCTGGGCACTTCTAAACCCCATACAAAGAGGAGGAATCTGCAGATGTCTCTGTAGCTCCTGCTGGGCAGCCCCAGACAATGGCTGACCATGCACCTCCTTGGAGATCCAAGAGCCAGTGCACCCAGTGGTCAGAATGAGACCATACCGGATTACAACTCTTCACATCCATAAGAGACACACTCAAGCGACAGACTCAGTGAGCACCAAAGCCCCATTGAAGCAAGTGCTGCCCCATAAGGGTGTCTCCTGTGCAACAGATCTTCCAGTGTAGACACAGCTAGCTGGTCATCACAGCCAATTGGCCTGGAGGTCAATTCCTCCCAGTGATACCAACAGCAATCAAGGGTTAACTACAACAAGACTGTGCACTCAGCCCACAAAGGGGTGCACCAAGAGTGTCCACCTCAGGTGACTGGGGAGGCTGAGCCACTGGGCCATATAGGACACCTACCACACAAAGCCACTCTATCAACTCAAGGAGACTTAGCAGCTACCCAGTACAGAGAAATAAACACAGGGAAGCAGCCAAAATGCAGAGACAAAGAAACAAGTCACAAATGAAAGAAATGGATGAAAGCAAAATACTGGATATAGAGTTCAAAACTATGTTTATGTTTACTCAAGAATCTTCTAGAAACTTCTGAGAAATTTAGTGAGACCCTCAAGGATATGAAAAAGGATCAATCAGAAATTAAGCATACACTGACTGAAATAAAGAATAACATACAGAGATTCAACAGCAGACTAGAGGATCCCAAGAATCAAGTCAAAGATTTGAAATATGAAGAAGCAAAAAACACCCAACCAGAAAAACAAAAAGAAAAAAGAATAAAAAAATATGAAGATAGTGTAAGGAGCTTCTGGGACAACTTCAAGCATACCAACATCCGAATTATAGGGGTGCCAGAAGAAGAGAGAGAGCAAAATATTGAAAACCTATTTGAAGAAATAAAGACAGAAAACTTCCCCTACCTGGTGAAAGAAATAGACTTACAAGTCCAGGAAACACAAAGAACCCCAAACAAGAGGAATCCAAAGAGGACCACACCAAGACACATCATAATTAAAATGCCAAGGGCAAAAGACAAAGAGAGAATCTTAAAAGCAGCAAGAGAAAAATAGTTAGTTACCTACAAGGGAGTGCCCGTATGACTATCAGCTGATTTCTCAACAGAAACTATGCAGGCCAGACGGGAGTGGCAAGAAATATTCAAAGTGATGAACAGCAAGAACCTACAACCAAGATTACTCTACCCAGCAAAGCTATCATTTAGAATTGAAGGTCAGATAAAGAGCTTCACAGACAAGAAAAAGCTAAAGGAGTTCATCACCACCAAACCAGGATTATATGAAATGCTGAAGGGTATTCTCTAAGAAGAGAAAGAAGAAGAAAAAGGTAAAGATAAAAAATTATGAACAGCAAAGTGACAACAAATACATACCTATCAACAAGTGAACCTAAAAATCAAATGAATAAAAAACCTGATGAACAGAACAGACGGGTGAATGTAATAGAATCAGGGGCATGGAAAGGGAGCAGACTGACAATTCTCGGGGGGAAGGGGTTGTGGGGGGTGCGGGAAGAGATTAGACAAAGAGCATACACCTATGGATGAGGTCAGTGGGGGTGGGGGGAAGGCCTGGAGTAGGGTGGGAACTGGGTGGAGGGGAGCTATGGGGGGGGAAAAAGAGGAACATTTGTAATAATCTGAACAATAAAGATGAAAACAAAACAAAACAAAAAAACTGGCCACTCTCTCAGTCTTGTGCATGCACAAATCTCCGTGGCCACATCCTGAAGCACAGATCTGCAGCTTTGAACACCATGTGTCCAGGTGAGGCGCCACTTCCCCACGCGCCCAGGGGACATGGTCAAGGACACTGCTCTTCACCTCTTTACCACGTCCTTTCTATGAAGATCCACAAGAGAAATGACCCTCAGGTCTCGGCGCCAGAATAGCCACTTGTTCTGTCTTCTTTTTAAAATGTTTTTAAATTACAATAGTAACACACCTACTTGGAAAAAGTTCACAATCTGCAGGGCACCTAGGAACTTCAGTGATGCTGACATGGTCTATTTTGGGAACTTGTGGCGGCATTCATGTTACTGTTGTGCTTTCTAGGCTGCTTAGATGCAGCGAACAGTGGATAATAAATATTAGAGAACTATTTTCTCTTCATTATAAGTAAATCACGTAACTGCTCACATGACCCCTTTTGCACAAGCCCGGAGAGCCAAATATGCCTCTCTCCAGATGTACAGCAACTTATGACATGTACTTTTGTACTAGTTTAGCCCTGGCTTACTTTTATTATTCCTACCTTTATTTTCCTTTAACCACATGTATTTCCCCCCAGCATTATTGAGATACCGACGTATAACACTGTGAGTTTCAGGTGTACAGTGTGATGATCTGATACATGTATACGTTGTGAAATGATTACCACCATAAGGTTAGTTAACACGTCCATCACCTCACATAGGTACCTTTTATTTCTTGTGGTGAGAACATTTGAGATCTACTCTCTTAGCAACTTTCAAGTATATAATACAGTATTGCTAACTATAGTTGCCATGCTGTACGTTAGAACCCCAGGACTTACTCATTTTATAACCAAAGGTTTTACCCTTTGACCAACATCTCCCATTTTCCCCCGCCCCTCAGCGCCAGGAAACCACCAGTCTACTTTCTGTTCCTATGAGTTTTAACCACAACTTCTTTACTTTGATTTTTTATTTTTTCATGTCTCATATTTGAGTTTTTTAATGTTATAATAATAAGCTGTTTCAAACCTACCTGAGAATGAGGTTTCAGATGTACACTCCATTAATTATATAACTCACTAAGTGATTATCCCAATGAATCTTGTACCCATCTGACACCATACATATATATTAAAATATTATTTTTTGTTGAAAGTATTACATATGTCCTCCTTTTTCATCTTTGTTTTTTTAAGTTTATTTTATTTTTGTTTTTTTAATCTTTATTGTTTTTTGTTTTTTTTTAAATATATTTTTATTGATTTCAGAGGAAGGGATAGGGAGAGATAGAAGCATCAATGATGAGCGAGAACCATTGATTGGCTGCCTCCTGCACGCCCCCTACTGGGGATTGAGACCACAACCCGGGAATGAGCCCTTGACTGGAATCGAACCCAGGACTTTTCAGTCCGCAGGCCAATGCTCTATCCACTGAGCCAAAGCGACTAGGGCTAAATCTTTATTGTTGAAAGTATTACATATGTCCCCTTTTTTCCCCCATTGATCCCTTCTAGCCCACCCCTGCCCCCACCCCCAAGCCTTCACCACCCTACTATCTGTGTCCATGGGTTATGCATAGAAGTTCTTTGGTTGATTAGTTCCCACCCACCCACCTTCCCCCACCTTCCTTCCGAGAATCATTTATTATCATTATTATTATTTTTGTTGTTATTAATCCTCACCTGGGGATATTTTTTCTATTGCTTTTTAGAGAGTGAAAGGGAAGGACAGAGGGAGAAACATTCATGTGAGAGAGAGAGACATCGATTGGTTGCCTCCCGCATGCAACTGGACCAGGGCTGTGAATCGAGCCCGTTACCCTTTGTTACGTGGAACCTGGGTTCATGAACTTTGAAAACTTCCCCGGGAGATACTAGAGTACTTGCTCCTCTGGTTAGGACCCCAACTCAACAGTACAGACCTCCACATGAGCCCGCCTAAGAAGGACATGAGGGCACCTATGTAGTATTTGGCATGGGATATAAACCCAAACCTAATCACAAGGAAACATCAAACACAAAAGGAGAAAGGTTCTAATTTTAGAAAGGGGAAAGGACTACATTCTCCTAAAATCTCAATTTCATGAAAGTCAAAAAAGACCTCGGAAACGTTCAAGAGTAAAGAAGGCTAAGAGATGTGACAGCAATGCATGGCCCTGGACTTCCAATCGGCAGCAGGCTGTAAAGGACATGAATGGCTCAGCTCACACTACTGGAAAATGCACAGATTAGAGAAGAATACTGAATCAACATTAAATTTACTGAAGTTGATAATCACATGTTATACAGGACAATATTCCTATTAAGAAATATACTCTGCACTGAAGAATTTAGGAATAAAGGGCCATGGTACATGCCCTCAAATGGTTCAGAAAACAGATTGTGTAGAGACAGAAAGTAAAGAAACCAATGGATAAACTGCCAGCAGCTGAATCTGGGTGAAGGCTACACAAAGTGTCCTTTGTGAAATTTTTGCAACTTTTCTGTGTTGGCAATTATTCCAAGTAAAAAGTTAAAAAGAATACTCCTGCTCTAGGCCATACAACTTCCAATGTTTTCCCCTCGTTGGTACCAGCACTTGGCACCCACAAGCAGCGCCACTGGGCAGAGCAGAACACGCCTCTCCCCAGGGGGCCGTCTTCCAACTGCTCACTCCTTTAAAACAGCCTTCTCCTCCTCCTGGGAATTTACAGACCCCAACCTCTGAATGTTATTTTCTCCTGCTCCTTCAGTTTTTTTAGTTACATTGTCTTTTTAATATATTTTTTTATTGATTTCAGAGAGGAAGGGAAAGGGAGAGATAGAAACATCAATGATGAGAGAGAATCACTGATCAGCTGCTTCCTGCACACCTCCCACTAGGGATCAAGCCTGCAACCTGGGCATACGCCCTGACCAGGAATCGAACCATAACCTCCTGGTTCATAGGTTGATGCTCAACCTCGAAGTCACGCCAGTGGGGCTAGTTACAATATTTTAGGGGGGCGGGCAGATCAGGGGCACAGAGCCTCACCGTCCCAGGCCTCGTGAAGTCCACGCTGTGCGCCAGGCTCTGCCGCATCTGGTTACTGAAGAGGCGGATGCAGACGCTCTGCAGGTACTCTGGAGTGATCTGCAAAGAGATATGAGTTTGGCTGGTGAAAAGATGAGACCCGCCCAGAGACAGCAGAGGCGGCCTGGCAGTCACAGCTGTCTCTAGCAGGCTTCTTTAAGGGCCAGAGAGGAAATTTTGCTTTAACTCAGGAGCTCTCAGTAGTTAAAGCACCAGCAATGTCCTTCTAAATGTCAAAAACATTGCATACTTTTCAGTTCTAGTTTTCTAGAGTTTTCTGTGGCTTAGAGACTTTGGATCAACCCCTTACACCTGATACTGTTTCCTGCTTTTTTAAAAAATACATTTTTATTGACTTCAGAGAGAGGGAGAGAGAGAGAGAGGGAGATAGAAACATCGATGAGATAGAAACATTGATTGGCTACCTCCTGCACGTCCCCTACTGGGGGCTGAGCCCAAAACCCAGGCATGTGCCCTTGACCAGAATCGAACACGGGACCCTTCAGACGGCAGGCTGACTCTCTATCCACTGAGCCAAGCCAGCTAGGGCAAGAAAAGTATATTTTTTAAAAGTATATAAAAATGTTTAATTTCGCCCTGGCTGGTTTGGCTCAGTGGATAGAGCGTCGGTCTGCGGACTGGAGGGTCCCAGGTTCGATTCTGGTCAGAGGCATGTGCCTTGGTTGCGGGCACATCCCCAGTGGAGAGTGTGCAGAAGGCAGCTGACCGATGTTTCTCTCTCATCGATGTTTCTGGCTCTCTATCATTCTCCCTTCCTCTCTGTGGAAAATCAATAAAATATATATTTTTTAAAAAGTTTAATTTCATGTGTCATCATTGTAAAGCATATTTAAATCCTGAGATGCTATTTCTCATTGATCAAATTTACAAAATATAAAAATTTTATTGATAATGCCCATGGTTGACAAGGGTATAAGAGAATGAACTGTCTCAGTGGAATCAGATTAGCACGGCCTCCTTGAAGGACCTTAGCATAGGTTTCAACCTAGTAAATCAACTTTAAAAAATGTGAGGCAGGCTCATCCTCAAGGATATCTCCCACTATACTTATAATTTATAAAAGTAAAAACCTGGAAACAACCTAAATGTTTAATAGACTAGCCACGAGACGTGAGGCACTGTGAAGAATATTTTATGACGACATGAACACATGACTGAATGAATATTAAGGCGGATTAGAAAACTATGTGAACTAGAGTCCATTTTTGTAAAACATGTATATAAATATTGAAAGAAGCATGGGCTGTTAACAAGTGTTATTATTAAATGACACAATACAAGTAATTTTAATTTTGCAAAGTTCTATATTTTTGAAATTTTTACAATATATATTTTGTAATCATATTTTAAGTTTTAAAAACAATTTTAATACACACTTACATTAGTGATAAAAACTATATAAAGCGCCCTAACCGGTTTGGCTCAGTGGATAGAGTGTCGGCCTGCGGACTGAGGGGTTCCAGGTTCAATTCCGGTCAAGGGCATGTACTTTGGTTGCGGGCACATCCCCAGTGGGAGGTGTGCAGGAGGCAGCTGATCAATGTTTCTCTCTCATCAATGTTTCTAACTCTCTATCCCTCTCCCTTCCTCTCTGTAAAAAAATCAATAAAATATATTTAAAAATAAAAAAAACTATATAAAGCTTAATACACACACACACACACACACACACACACACAAACATGCGCGCATGCGCAAGTAAACTAGGGCAATCAGAATAAGAGCAATGGATTGTATCAGTGCTAATACCCTAGTTGAGACATTATGTTATACTTTTGCAAAATGTTACAATTGGGGAAACTGTACAAGGACACTCTCTGCACTGTTTCTTAAAATTGCATGTGAACCTCTAATTACATCCATTTTAAATTTTTTTATTTCCACAAAGAGATTTTATTATACTGTCTAATTTTTACTAAGTACAACACTAGAGTCACTCCCATTAAAATTAGGAATAGACAAAGATACCCACGATCTTGTTATTTAAAAATGTCCCACAGTCTTATCCACAATATGCTAAGAAGGAAAAAAGATATATAATGAAAGAAGCAAAACAAAAATATTATTTGAAGATGATATGACTACTAGCCTAGAACACAGGAGAATCAATAAAAAAAAAATCTATCAGATTAACAGAGTTCAAAAAGGTAACTGGATCCAAAATCAACGTGTGAAAATCTATAGCTTTCCTATCTACTAGAAGGGCACTGCCCTCTTATTTTTATGCCACTACATAGTCTTTTTCTGTTGCCAATTTATTCTTTACTGATATTAAGAATCAGGTAGAGAAATAAAGACATGGGCAATAACGTGTCAGGAAAAATGTATAAAATGCTGTAAACAGCATGATAAACAGCACAGCACGTCAGCCTGGTCTCCTGTGTGCACTCTGGCTTTGTGAAACAGAGAGGCAAAGTCGTGTCTGGGAGTGGCCAGGAATCACGTATCAACATGGTCCGTGCCCGTACATCTTTATGTTGAAAAGACATGAATCGCTGGGGATCTTCCTTACCATCTTGCCACTGACTGTGGCCTCCAGAGAATCCACCAGCTCTGCCGTGACTCCGATGAGGTTGTGGTAGTCCGCCTGGATCTTATTGTATCGTTTCAAGTATGTCATTGACCTACGCTCAGCTTCTAGCAGCTGCTGGTGGAGCTGCTGCAACATTTCTAGGAAGATATTTATATTTATATTAAAACAAAATAAAACAAAAAAATTAAAAAACTCTGCAAAATAAAAAACATTCCTCTCAAGGGAATACCATGCCTATTATCATATTTTGCTATAACAATGAACTTGACACTATTTGTGTCTAACACTTTGCTTCTATTTCATGCCACATTTAGTTACAAAGTGCTTTGCAATCACTGATTTTTTATTTTTTGTCTCTGGTAGTTCAACTAAATCATCTCTAGTTTTCCTAATAAAATCTTTCTCCTGGACCGAACCCCACACAATTTCTTTTAGTTCTTCTCTTTATATACAAGAAACAAATTCAACATTTCATTCTATAGTCAGCTCGCAAAATGGTTGAACCAAACTTGTGTTTTTTTCTCTGTAAGGTTGTTTGGAGGACAATTCATAACCACAAGGCAGTTCTTCATTTTAAGTAAAGGTTAGGGCTGCTTGACTGATGCTGGAGAAAAACTAGAATCTAGAAGATTCCAAGGGCTCATTCTGCCACTTTTTTGTTTTGTTTTTTAATACTCATCTGGGTATATGTTTTTATTGAATTTCGAGAGAGAGGAAGGAGAGGGAGAGGGAGCGAGAAACAACTATGTGAGAGAGAAACACTGATTGACTACCTCACACATGCACACTGACCAGGAATTGAACTCGCAACCTGAATATGTGCCCTGACCGGGAATCGAACCCTCGAACTTTTTCAGTGTACGGGACAATGCTCCAACCAATACCAACTGGCACAATGAGCCAGTTTCTTAAAGCATAAACCATCCACTAAGAGCAGGCAGACTTGGAAGGTTCTAGGCTTCCTACTTAGAATCGCCCCAAGTCCTCCCACGGGCAGCACTTGCTGGCCATGCCACCCGGGGCACATTTGGGACAGGCGACTCTTCAGCAGTGCCCACACTCCTTTGACCCACCACACTTCTCCCCTTCCCTGGAATGCTACATTTTGGATGGAAAAACCCAAGTTAACTCACTATTGTCCCAATCCAGCCTCTGTGTAATATTTAAAGCAGGCGTCCTCAAACTACGGCCCGCGGGCCACATGCGGGTGTTTTTGCCATTTTGTTTTTTTACTTCAAAATAAGATATGTGCAGTGTGCATAGGAATTTGTTCATAGTTTTTTTTAAACTATAGTCCGGCCCTCCAACGGTCTGAGGGACAGTGAACTGGCCCCCTGTTTAAAAAGTTTGAGGACCCCTGATTTAAAGTCTTTATTTTGGAACACAGTTCATGTATACAGAGAGAAATTTTAAAATTATAAAGACCAGTGCTCAAATCCCTAATCTATCACTTTCTTGCTGGATAAACTGAGGCAAGATATTTAAGTTCTCTGGTCTCATTTCTTAAGCTATAAAATGGGGGAAATGATAATCATCTCAAAAGGTTATTGTGAGGATTAAATTAACAAATACATTCAAAGTGCCTAGCATAATATTAGACTACTAGAGGCCCGGTGCACGAAATTCATACACGGGAGGGGGTGTCCCTCAGCCCAGCCTGCACCCTCTCCAATCTGGGACCCCTTGAGGGATGTCCGACCACCCGTTTAGGCCCAATCCCACCAGGATCGGGCCTAAACGGGTGGTCGGACATCCCTCTCACAATCCAGAACTGCTGGCTCCCAACCACTCGCCTGCCTCTGCCTGATTGCCCCTAACTGCCCTCCCCTGCAGGCCTGGGTTCCCCACCCCAACTGCCCTCCCTTGCTGACCTGGTCTCCCCCCACTGCCCTCTTCTACCGACCCGGTCACCCCTAACTGTCCTCCCTGCTGGCCTGATTGCCCACAACTGCCCTCCCCTGCTGGCCTGGTACCCCCAAACTGCCCTCCCCTGCAGGCCTGGTTCCCCCCCAATTGCCCTCCCCTGCTGTCCTGGTCCCCCAAACTGTCCTCCCCTGCTGTCCTGGTCCCCCTCCCCTGCTGGCCTGGTCCCCCCAAACTGCCCTCCCCTGCTGGCCTGGTCCCCCTCAACTGCCCTCCCCTGCAGGCCTGGTCTCCGCCCCCCCCAACTGCCCTCCCCTACTAGTCTGGTCTCTCCCAACTGCCCTCCTCTGCTGTCCCAGTCACCCCTAACTGCCCTCCCTGCTGGCCTGATCACCTACAACTGCCCTCCCCTGCAGGTCTGGTCCCCCGCAACTGCCATCCCCTGCAGGCCTGTCCCCACCCAACTGCCCTCCCCTGCAGGCCTGGTCTCCCCCAACTGCCCTCCTCTGCAGGCCTGGTCTCCCCCAACTGCCCTCCTCTGCCAGCCTGGTCACCCCCAACTGCCCACAACTGCCCTCTCCTGCCAGCCATCTTGTGGCAGCCATCTTGTGTCCACATGGGGGCAGCCATCTTTGACCACATGGAGGTGGCCATCTTGTGTCTTGGAGTGATGGTCAATTTGAATATTACTCTTTTATTAGATAGGATAGCACGTGATCAATAAATGGTAACTGTTATTATTATTTCCTTTCATGGGAAGGGGACAAATATTTTCTAAATGTATTTCTATAACTTTAAAAAGTGGCAGAAGGTTATATCCTACAGCAGTGGTCTGCAAACTTAAAATACATCAGAATCATCCAGAAATAAAGATGATCAAGCCTCACCTCCAGAGACTGCTTTTGTGGCTCCTGGGTGGGGGCTGAGTATCTATACAGTCTCCCAATGGCTCTGACACATGCTAACATTCCAGAGCCACTGTCCTGTTATCTGTTCCTCCTAATTTGTGTCTTAAACAGCTATGAGGATCACCCATATTCAAACTGTATTTCAAAAGCTTTTATTTTTTATTGATGTGCAGAAGTAAAATATTTTAACTCTTAAAACCCCAAATATCTATATATATAAAAGCCTAAGCGACCGTTACAACCAGTCGACTGAACGACCGGTCAACAGGTCACTATGACGTGCACTGACCACCAGGAGACAGATGCTCAACTTAGGAGCTGCCCCCTGGTGGTCAGTATGCTCCCACAGCCAACCTCCTGCGGCTGGCCAACCTCCCGCAGTCCCTCCCCCCATCCCCTATTGGCCGCCTCGATCGGCCCTGATCTCCATCCAGGCTGAGGGACCCCACCCGTGCACGAATTCATGCACTGGGCCTCTAGTCACATAATAATGAACAATTATTACTATCATTATTTAGCACCCATCAAATCTGAGTAGTGAAAGATAACTTTGACAGGCCACCTAGCACAAACTTACGTTCAGTACTTGAACTTCTGGAGGACATCCCTGGAGGTCATTTATCAAGCTTCTCCTTAAATATTATTAGGGAGAGGGAGTCACTACCTTCTCCCTACACAGAGTACTATGAAAGCCTTTTCATATGTACAAAATTCAAAATTACATAAACTGAAACTTCCAACAATGAAAATTTTACAGGATACTGATAATCCGCTTTCGTAGTAATAAGTTTAGAGAGTATCTGTGCGAACTCTCTCATCACATACCAAGTGGCAGATACTGAATGAAGTACCGACACCCATTAGCTAGGTCAAATGACTTCCCAAACATCAATGTCATCCAAGTAGTCCCTCTGTAAAGGGGACGCACTAAGGAACTCTTCCCTTCGAAACTCACCACACAATGAATGTAAATGTAAGAGACTATATGGACCTTTTGCCTTAGAAACCCAGAACTGGAATTTGTGACAACTTCAAAGTATGGTGCACTGATGGAAAAGAGATCTAACTGCCCGCAGCCTGCAGGAGGGAGAGAAGGCAGTTGGGCTGACACGTTTATGACCATTTCAAATACACCATTTAGCAAAACAGCCTGCTCTCCAGAGCTATCACCTTGCAGACACCTTCACTGCTGACAAAAAGGACCTGAACATTACTGTAAGCTGTTTGAGTCGCAGCACAAAACACCAACTTTACTTCTGAGCATTACACAGAATTGACTCTTTTATCCTGTCAAACATTTTATGAGACAAGGAAATCTAAGCCAAGACGCCTTGCAATGTGAGAGCTCAACTTTTAATGGAGATGTCTTATTCCATGTTATTTTAATGAAACTGGCTTACTCATGCTAGTGAAATTTATTGAGATTCTTCATAATTCCAAAGTCTGAAGAACTGCATTCTGAATTTTAAACAAGTGCTGAGCACACTGAAAGAACACCAGTTAAGGGCACAGAAAGTTTTCTGTTGTTCCCGAGCAATGAAACAGTAAGAAAAGTGGTGGCGATATTCCCCACAGTCAGTCGAGCCTCCCCTTGCTAACATTCCTCCTTCATTTAAGGGCACTGCTTTTTTAATTTTTAAAAGAGTAGATGAGATTACATTTTAGAGATCGCTTAGCTGTTCAAGACAAAATGATAATTTTAAAATATGGAACTGTTGCCCTGGCCGGTTTGCTCAGTGGTTAGAATGTCAGCCCGTGGACCGAAGGGTGGAAGGTTCGATTCCCAGTCAAGGGCATGTACCTCAGTTGCAGGTCCAATCCCCAGCTGGTTGGGGCTGAGTGGGAGGCAACCAATCAATATGTTTCTCTCTCTCTGTCTGCCCCCCTCCCTTCCACTTTCTCTAAAAATACTCTCGCTCCTCGGGTGAGGATTAAACACACACACACACACACACACAACCCCCCCCCCCCCCGCCCCACACCTAAGTGTAGAATTAAATTAAATTGGAGGCATGTCTGTGCCTTATGGTCAATGCAACTATAGTTTTGGGAGGAGGGGACAAAGAGGCGACCCCTGGCTGTCCTGACACTGGGCCTGCCCCTGGTGCAAGTGCCCTGCAGAGCTAATGTCTAACCTGCATGGCAATACTGCATTTCGGGATGTGTTCAGCCACAGAAACACACTGTGCCTGCCAGACTCAATTTTTCTTGGCTCTCCTAGGAAAACTCAATTAAAACAAAATTAAAGAAGGCTCAAAAACCCTGGTCTCCTTGCTGAAATTTCAAATGAAAGATCTGTAGAAAAATACAGGTTCTTCTATTTGCACTCCCCTCCCATGTTTATTTTGCCTGCAAAATTGGGCCACTTTTCAGAGACATAACTGTTCCCAGCAGAAAGCTAGCCTCAAATACTGCAGGGTATGCTGGGGTATCAGGGGCTGGAGAAAATCAGGAATCTGGAAGCAGTTCCTCACCACCTCCCTCCCCTAGTGCCAGGGCATCTAAAGAATTAATTTGAGCAGAGACTGAGCAGCCTGAGTGCAGGGCCGAGGCAGTTCTCTGGGACCCGTGAGGTGGGGTGGTGGTTTAAGAATATGACTGCAAAGTCTTTGACTCTCCTTCTCATCAGGAGGTGAGGTATAATTCCCCTTCCTTGAATGTGGGCTGACCAGAGGAGTTCAATTCTAAGGAAGAGAATGCAGCAGAAATGACCCTGAGTCACTTCAGAGGCTGGGTTAGAAAGGGTGACACGGCTTCCATTGGTTCTCTCTGGGGACATTCACCCTGGAAACCCAGCCACCATGCCCTGAGGAAGCCCAGGCCACATGGAGTCCATGTAGGTGTTCCAGTCAAGGGGTCTGCTGAGACCCCAGCCGACTGCCAACAACAGCCAGATGTGTGAACGTGGTGAGGACGCCTTGGCAATGGCTCCACCAGCTCCGTCTGCACCCACGAGACATCCCAAGGGAGAACTGCCTGAGTCCAGTTCCCAGACCACACAAGGTGATAATAATAAAAAATGGCGTTGCTGTTTCATGCCTGAGGTGGTATGTGAGGCAGCAGCAGCAGTAGAAACAGTGGGGCAAAGAAACGTTTCCAGGCGTTGCAGGGCAAGACCCGAGTGCCCAGCCAATTTACGATTCCAGCTGTGCTGATGTGAGAAAGCTGCACGGGAGCCGCCCAGCCAGGGCCTGGGAAATGCACCAACACTGTAGGGAGCAGGCCTGAGCAGCTGAGAGATGGGCTGGAGGGGCTTGTCCTCAGACATAACTGTGCTGGGGGCACAGCATCTTGAGAAGCTCTAAGGCTGCAGCCTGGCAACCCTGGGACTATTCCATGTGGACCCCAGGAGGCCACATCTGTACTCTGCTCCTCCGTGCTCAGGCACAGGACTGCGGCTCCTCCATGAAGGGTCAGTGGGGTCTAAGAGGGGCAGCACAGCTGGCAGAACCAGAATTCAGAACTGCTGGGCTGGGGATCTGCACGGCTACCAAGCACAAAAACAAACATCTAAACTCTTCTCATCTGAAGCCGCTAAAGCATCACTCACTTGTCCACTCCCTGGAAAGCAAAGAGCTAACTCATCGATCAATGTTTCCTCTTTTTAGAAAACGTCAACTTTCTAAAGAGAAACAGGAAGAACAATGGCAGGAAGTTCTGCAATCCTCACTAACATTACTCAGCTGTGAGGAGGGAAATGTGCCGCTCCGTGTGGTAAGACTCCACCTGCTGGAACTGAGGATGATGCCGCCTATCCTTACCCAAGGCCTGAAGCACATCCCCGACTTTCAGCACAAACATTTAAGTGGTTTTTATAATGCAGTATCAAAGACAAACTCAGGCAAAGAACCCCAACTCTGGCCAATTTCATGATAACTACAGTCTTTCTCATCCTTCTGAAAAGTGACAGTTCCAGTAAAAATGACTAATCATGGAAAAACATCATTTTAACGCTAAAAAATTAAGACGGGAATTTCTACCTTGAAGGTAAAAAATGGAAATGCTTTATAAGAATGGGTACTCCATATTGCTATTAGTCTAGTTCAAGGAGAAAGTGGAAGATACTAAAACGATTCCTCCCCCCGCCCCGCCGGGCTGTCTTCTAACGGCGTGGCTGCAGTTACACGGGCACGGCGCTAGAATTTGCTTCATTTCTCCAAGTCTTAGTTACCTGACATGCAAGGCGAAGCTAAAACACCAGCCTTCCTGAAAAGTGGGCCTCAAGGAATCTCAGATACAAATAATTGCAAAGCACTTTATAAATATTTAGACTTTTAAAACCCTCATTCTCCAAGTCTTTGGAATTCTCTCCATCTCACTACTTAAAACTTGAGTTGGCAAGGTTGTTATTTAAAACTTGTTAATCTACATGGCATGGTTTACCTTTGTGACTTTGTCCATTCTCCTTCTGGAATGAGAAAGCAGTTCAGGAAAACGGGCACTCAGGATGCAGTCCTCGGGGTCTCCCACCCCAGCATGGTGGAAAGAGGATTCTCAGCACGGCGAAGGCCACTTCCTACCTGATGCTGCTACCAATAGCTAAGATGGTTACTGGCTTCTCATCACTTAGGCAACTTGCTCTCAAATCCTCTTCTCTCCATGTCAATTGCCTTCCTGTACATCCAAGTATTATACTATTTCAACAGCCTCCTAACTGGCCTCCTTACCCCCTTCAAAACACCTTTCCCATTGCTACCAAAACGTTCTACTAAACGTGCAAATCTGAATTCGTACCCTTTAACTGTAACTTGAGTGCTAAAGCTTTATCCTAGGGAAATTGGGATTGGGGTGAAAAGAGCACAGCTGGTGTTGCTCAGTGGTTGAGCGCTGATTTATGAACCAGGAGGTCACGGTTCGATTCCTGGTTAGGGCATATCCCCGGATTGTGGACTCGATCCCCAGTGTGGGGCATGCGGGAGGCGGCCGAACAATGATTCTTTCTCATCATTGATGTTTCATCTCTCTCTCCCTCTCCCTTCCTCTCTAAAATCAATTTTTTAAAAAAGTCCCAATATGAATAACAAGTTATATGGTCACGTAACCCATGAACCAGGGCTTCAAGGCCTTAAAAATGGCTGAACAGTCTTCTACAAAGGGACAGTTATTCCAAGGAGTACTTTTCCAAAAAGACAGACATTTTTTTCCCCTACTAACACAGCTTCTAGCACATGACATAAAAATAAGGCCCTAGCCCTAGCTGGTTTGGCTCAGTGGATAGAGTGTCAGCCTGAGGACTGAAGGGTCCCGGGTTCGATTCTGGTCAGGGCACATGCCTGGGTTGTGGGCTCGATCCCCAGTAGGGGGCGTGCAGGAGGCAACTGATCAATGATTCCCATCATTGATATTTCTGTCTCTCTCTCCCTCTCTGAAATCAATAAAATATATTTTATTTATTTATTTATTTATTGTAAAGCCCTAGCCAGTTTGGCTCAGTGGATAGAGTGTCGGCCTATGGACTGAAGGGTTCTGGGTTCAATTCCAGTCAAGGGCACGTACCTCAGTTGCAGGCTCCTTCCCAGCCCTGGCCCTGGTCAGGGCATGTGCAGGAGGCAACGAATCGATGCATTTCTCTCACATCGATGTTTCTCTCTCTCTTCTAATCTCTCTTAAAAAAAAAAAAAAAGACCCTACCCAGTCTCAGACACCCAATGCCACAGAAGTCAACCCTTTATGGGCCTCGGCACACCCTCCCAGTACTAATTCATTCACCCGGTGCATGTGAAAGTGGCCTCATCAATTATCCCTGTTTGTGAGGCAGTCTAAGCCAGCGAGCCACTCTAACACCACGGTGGTCTCCACCGGCTTTGAAAGGATACATATAATGTTAAAAGCTTTGGCGTGTTACTGGCTTTAAAAATTAAAGCTAGAAACTTTTCCAACTTCAACTTCAATTCTGGACTCCAAGAATCCTGAAGGAAAAAACACAAGGAAAATAAAATAAAAGCGAGGTCACTAAATGCTAACAGCATCATCAAGTTGTGGCCTTCAGGGTTAAATAAGCTAGATGTTTGGCAGTGGCGTGGTGCTTAAAACACAGATTTTAGGACAACTGACCAATTCATTTATAGCAGATTCAAGTACCCACAGCTGGAAGGAAAAACAGAGTTCTTTCATAAACAGGGGAAAAATAACCCTGTACATGATTTGAATATTTCATGTGATTCAAACACAAGCATGACAAGTAACCTTATTAGGTGGATGACCCAAAAGAATTCAGTACAGTTCAGGCATACGTGGCACTGGCAGGCACACACAATGGCCACCAGTTACCTAAGGCCTCCCGAAGAACGGCACTCGCTTCCATAAACCTCATGTAGGTAAGGAAGAAAGACAGTACCTCAAGTACTCCATCGTGTCACGGGTTACGATATATTTTTAGTTTGATTTGCTCCTTTAAAATAAATTATTTCTCTCAAGTAATGCTCACTGAGAAGAAAAAAATAAGTAGTGAAAGAAAAAGGTGTCATAAGCAACAACCTTTCTCAGGGCAATTTTCCTCATAGTCTTTATATAAAAATATCTACCACCCAAACTAAGAAGTTCCACCAAAATGAAGCTGTATCACCAAAATTTCCTACCCACTGACCCGAGCTCCTGCCCAGCGCCCACAGACCTTCCCGTCCTCCCCACTTGCTCTCCTCCAGCTCTGTATCCTCACCCACGCCTCCTGCCCCACCCAATCAGTCATCCAATGTGTTACCTTTCAAAAAATACTGCCAGATAAGCAGAAAAGTCTTGCATTTTAAAAAGATTTCATAATTCCCTGACACAGCATAACTATTTATAATGTGTATGTGTGTTATGGGTTGAACTGTGTCCCGATCTCAGAATGTGAGGTCATTGGGGACGGGGTGGCTGCAGACGTAATTAGTTAGGATGAGGTTGAATTGGAGAGGGTGGGCTCTTAATCCAACATGAATGGTGTCCTTATAAGAAAAAGGAAATTTCAGACAGACACAGAGAGAAGATGGCATGTAAGGACAGATCAGAGGCTGGAATTATGCTGCCACGAACCAAGCAACACTTGAACCTTTCAGAAGCTGGAGAGGCAAGGAGAGACCCTCCCCTGGAGGCCTCGCAGGGAGTCCAGCTCTGCCGCAGACACCTGGATTTCAGGCCTCTGGCCTCCTACATTGTGAGGCAGTGAGTTTCTGTTGTTTTAAGACACCTCATCTGTGGTCCTCTGTTAGGGCAGCCGCAGGAGACTAACACAATGTTAGGCTCTCTGTGCTCAATATACACTGAGTGGCCAGATTATTATGACCTCTGAATGTATAATAATCTGGCCACTCAGTGTGTGCTTGTGTGTATATATATATATATATATATATATACATATACATACACATACACACACACATACACACATATATACATATATATATGTATACACACACACACACACACATATATATATATATATATATATATATACACACACACATATACATGAGGCCCGGTGCATGAATTCGTGCATGGGTGGGGTCCGGCCAGCCTGGCCAGTGGGAGGGGACATGGGCAGTTGGCTGGTCTGCCTGGTGGTCGAACTCCTGGTCGAGGGGACAATTTGCATATTAGCCTTTTATGATATAGGATATACACTAAATGGCCAGATTATTATGTGTTCAGAGATCATAATAATCTGGCCACTCAGTGTACAGAAAAGAATCCCAGGAAAGGACTGCTATGTTGGCCAGCATAAATCAAGACATTAAATAACAAAACAAAACAGAACATCTGGGTGTCCCTAGACACACTGTAGTGAAATTATAGTCTTAAAGGCCAGCAAAAAAGACAGATCACCTATAAAGTAGCAGCAATTAGACTAACGGCCAAATTTAAAATAGCAACAATGGGAGCTGGGAGACGAAACGATGATACCTTCAATGTGCTAAAAGAAAGTAACTGCAAATCTACTATCCCGAACTCAAGAATGCAGTCAAGACATTTGCAGACAAAGGAGAACTGAAAGAAGGGGTCCACAACCAAAGGGGATTTTAAAGGAATGTTCTTAAGTTGGAGTAGAAAATGATCCCAGATGGAAGGTCCTCAACGTGAGATGAGGTAACAAGCAAAATATGGGCAAAGGTAAGGATAAAGCTATGCACACACTGATTGCATAAAATAGCAAAAAAGTCTAATTTGTGGGGTTAAACTAAAATATTTGACGATAATAGCACATAAATTGGAAAGGGGATGAATGAGGTTAGCACATACATTCTCAGAACCTTGTAAGGTCAGAAAGAGAATAAAGACATTAACTTTAGATTTTATTATGCATACACCCTGAAGTATCTATGATTACCATTACAAGAACATATGTAGGGAGTAGCAAAAAGAAAAAAAAAAGGAATAAAATGACTCCATGAATACTGATGGTCTCTCAATTCCTGACCGCCAGCTTCACCTCACCCTCAGCTAAGCTGTAGGCATGCTGCTATGTCATAGTTTTCACAAACTGAAGTCTTTACTGTGAGAAAATCTACCATCCTTGTCAAGTTTACCACCTTCCTAACCCTTCTATCTCAACCTTCTCGGAGAAGAAAGTGGTAAAACTAAATTTGGACTGACCAAAAACAAAACAAATAAGCACAGAATTCAATGTAGGCTCTTTACTACAAGCCTGCTTTGGTGAATCAGTCAATCTCTGGTTTATCAGCTGCTACTAAAGAGGGAGAAAGTTGTTTTACTGAATCATAACGGAATAGGAAACTGAAATGCACTGGTTTCAGGAGAATTGCATCCAATGTTCAATGGCAGAGGAGTAAGCTCCATATAGATTCTTGGAAACAGTGAAAGATCTTTAGATAAAGCAATCTACATCAAAACAGGTCAGGCTCAAAATACATTTCAAAAAAATTCTGTGGGACATTCATTTTAGTAAGTCAACAAAAATTACTATAATAGGTAAATCTTATTAAATAAATATTATGCTGAAATTTTAACTAAAATAAAGTATAACAGCCCTAGCCAGTTTTGCTCAGTGGGTAGAGCGTCGACCTTTGGACTGAAGGGTCCCAGGTTCGATTCCGGCCAAGGGCACATGCCCGGTAGCGGGTTCGATCCCCGGTGTGGGGCGTGCAGGAGGCAGCCAATCAATGATTCTCTCTCATCATTGATGTTTCTATCTCTCCCTCTCCCTTCCTCTTTGAAGTCAATAAAAATATATATTTAAAAAATAAAGTATAACAGTTAAAAGATCACCCTCTGCCCTGCCCCCACGCATTGCCCTGCCTCTGCCGCACAGGCCCCGCCTTCTGGCCCACCCCATGCCTGGCCCCGCCCCACCAAAAATTAAAAGAGCAATAGGTAGGCCCTGGCCAGGTAGCTCAGTTGGTTAGAATGTCGTCCCGATATGCTCCAAGGTTATGGGTTGGGTCCTGGATCAGGGCACATACAAAAAGCAACCAATGAATGCACAAGTAAGTGGAACAACATCTCCCTCTCTCCCTCTCCCTCTCTCTCTCTCTCTCTCTCTCTCTCTCTCTCTCTCTCTCTCTCTCTCTCTCTCTCTCTCTCTCTCTCTCTCTCAAATCAATCAATAAAAAAAATGTTTTAGCCGAAACCGGTTTGGCTCAGTGGATAGAGCATCGGCCTGCGGACTGAGGGGTCCCGGGTTCGATTCCAGTTAAGGGCATGTACCTTGGTTGTGGGCACATCTCCAGTAGGGGGTGTGCAGAAGGCAGCTGATCGATGTTTCTCTCTCATCGATGTTTCTAACTCTCTATCCCTCTCTCTTCCTCTCTGTAAAAAATCAATAAAATATATTTTTTTAAAAAATGTTTTAAAGACCTATAGGTAAATAGTCTGATGGAAATAATAGTACAAATCAGGTAACCAAATATACACCAAATAAGTGAGAATTTTATTACAAATTAAAATATACATAACCAAGCACTGGCCGAGTAGCTCAGTTCATTTCAGCGTCATCCCAAAACGCCAAGGTTGCAGGTCTGATTCCTGGTCAGGGCACATAAAAGGAGCAACCAATGAATGCATAAATACGTGGACCAACAAACTGATGTTTTTTGTTTCTCTCTCTCTCTCTCTAAAATCAATTAAAAATCTATATATGACCAGCAATTATGTAAAGTACTCTAGTTCTTTTTCAGGCTACTGCCAATGTAATTGAATTATCCATCCAATACTGAAAAAGTATACACAGAATGATTTAAGAGATTATTAGTATATTAAAAATATTTATGTTGGTCTATATTAACAAATCATGGTGCAACCAAAAAAATCACACTTTATAGCACAGGAAAGTTTGTTAAAGCAAATTACCTGAGTATTCTTAAACTGCAACATAAGCCAACGCGAGCTTTTACAGCACCTTTCAGAAGCCACCAGCGTGAACAAGGCGAAGCCACATGCTGCCAGGACTGAGGCTCAGAGGTGTCACTTACCTGGAAGAGCTCTTTAAAGGACGGGTGCACCATAGGGTTCGGAACAAACGGCAGCGCATAGAAAGGGAGGAACTCTGTGGTCTGGCTCAGCGCTGCCCCTTTGCTCTCCAGGTAGGTTTTGAAATAAGAAATCCTTTCATCCAATTCCTCTTTATCCTACGAGGAAGGGAAGATGCTCGCTTGAGGTCCCCTGCTTGACGCCAGCCCGCCCAGCCCACCGTCCACCCCAACATCTCTCTCCAGCCTCGGCGCCGGCAACCTCCCCAGCCGCCTGGCAAGTGCGCTGTCTCCAGTCATTCTGACAGCGCCCGCAATTTCACCCCTTCATGAAGCTGTCAGGAATATCAGAGAACAGGCATATGTTCAATATACTGCCTTTTACTTTATTACCATTTTCTCACATCCTTACGATTCATCATAAACATCGTTTTAATGGCAGGACAAAACCTCATCTTGTGGGTCTGTCACAATTTAACCAATTCCCCATTATTAGATATGTACACAGTTTCCACATCCCCGAGATCATAAATATTTGTGTGCATTTCCGTGATTCCCTTAGGAGAGTAGTTTTTTTAAACAAGTGTCCACATCACACTCCTTGCCTGCTGCACTAATTCCACATGAAATCCAAGGCAAGTCCTTCCCAGGGTTTCCATCTCCTCCTGCGCCTCCAGCCTTGAATTTGGTATTTTCCTTCCAAGACACCCTGGCCTCACCAGTTACCCCCATCACAGCCTGTTCTAATCAAAGCATCTCACTGCACCTATGTTGTAATCACCTTGTAACAACCAGAGGTAAAAAATATATCATGTTTATTTATTTTTTTAATCTTATATCAATGGGAAAATTAGAAAACAGAAATAAACACAAAGAAAATGAGAATCTCCCATGATGGTACCCACATGAGTGCTATCTTGAGGACAGCCTTCCAAGAATGGCTACTACAATGTTCTGTAGGGCTGCTCCCGCCATCACTGACCCTTCGATGGCCCCTCTGGCAGTCCAATCATTTAACCCAGGTCCTCAGGGCGGCAGGCAGTGCGTGGACAAGCCACTAACCAAGTGCACGTGGTCCGATGTCAGCGCGGCCCTGCTCCCTTCCCCTGGCTCTGCACTGGGAGGCTCACCCGCCCCGGCAGCCTCGAAGCCCTCTCCTCTCTGCAGGTCTGCAGCCCCGCCTGGGGAAGGCTTCGGAAGCTAAACTCAATGAACGCACAGGCATACCATTTTTCTACTGTTAATGCTTAAACTTCTCTTCTAATATATATATATATGGTCTAACAGGGGTCCTCAAACTTTTTAAACAGGGGGCCAGTTCACTGTCCCTCAGACCGTTGGAGGGCCGGACTATAGGTTAAAAAAAAACTATGAACAAATTCCTATGCACACTGCACATATCTTATTTTGAAGTAAAAAAACAAAACGGCAAAAACACCCGCATGAGGTCCGCGGGCTGTAGTTTGAGGACGCCTGGTCTAATATGTGGTCTACATATGTGTTCTTAGACATACATGCATATGTTTGCTGAGTTTTCAAAAACTTGAGGTATTCAGGAAAACAATGTAGCTTTCATTACAGAAACTGTTAACTCTCTATGTAAATTAGAAAATAAACTGCTGCCCTGGCCAGTGTGTGGCTCAGTGGTTAGAGTGTCAGCCCATGCACTGAAGGATCATGGGTTTGATTTCTGATCAAGGACACATACCTGGGTTGCAGGTTCAATCCCCAGCTTGGGTTGGGGCACGTATGGGAGGAAACCATCGATGTGTCTCTCTCACATAAATGTGTCTCTCTCCCTCTCCTTCCCTCCCTCTTCCTCCCTCCCTTCTGCTTGCTCTAAAAAAAATAAAATAAAAAATAAATGGAAAAAATCCTCTGGTGAGGATTAACAAAACAAAAAAAGAAAAAGAAGAAGAAAAGAAACTGCTGGGAATAAGGTAGAAAATTATTCATCAGGACACAAGACACCTACCCCTCAGCACTATGATAAAGCGGCCATAAACTAAATTAATGCTCATAAGGGAGAATGGTAGCTGTTATGTTCCCTAAACACACTACTCGGACCAACTGCATCCCAAGGGGAACGTACAGGTCTCCGCACGGAGCGTTTCAGAAGATAGATGGCAAAATGGATGTGAAGGTAGAACTCCAACTTCTGGGCAAAGGAGTCACCATCTCGGATGGAGCTGGGAATGTGCTCTTCCCACAAATCGAAGAACACTTTCTGGGCTCCGTTGTCAAACGCAGCAATGAGGTCCTTCTGTGGAGAAGACATCAGACTGAAGCCCAATCATAGGGTGTCCTTTCTTCCAACACCCAAAATTCTCACAGCCCTCCCAATACCTCAGACACCCCAGGACTCCAGGTTTCAGTGTGAGGAAAGCAAGTCTCCTTTTCAAAGGTAAGGGGCAGAAAACTGAGACCCAGGGGCTTCAAGCTCCGTAGCTGAGATTCCTGCAGACCCACCCTGGTTTCGCACCCCTTTGCAGTATCCAATCTGGGCTTTATAAGAACCCGACCTGACATTTAAGGCCTCTGAGATGGAAGGATCCAGGCAGAGGCCAAAGACCTGTGGCCAGAGAACTCACAGGCACATAAATACAGTGAAGTTGCCCAACAGATGAACAGAGGCCAGACTGAGAGCCCAGGCAGGCCTCAGCGGAACACTCCTCCTGCATCCGGAGCTTGCTGGCAGCACAGTGCCAAGTCCCGGGGCGCAGGAGCTCACACACTGACCCCGTCGAACCCAGGCCTGGGCGGCACTGCTATCTGCCCTGTTGCTAGAAGCATGTGGCGCAGTGGGAAGCAGCCACCCACACAGAGACTGGGCACTCCAGGTACAGACTCAGGCTGGAGATGGAGGAAGGAGCCAGGCCGGTCCCATTCCAACCTCAGAGCTGGAGCCTGACTGTGCAGGGCACAGACAGCTTCCCAACTCGCCACCCAAGGAGAAAGGAGGTGGCGATTAGCACGGCACCTGCCTCACCAGAGGAATGATCGCAAATACGTGCTGCACAGGCTTTCGGAGTTAGGTGCAAGGCAGAACCGAGAGACCTTCCTAACAGTCCCCGTCAGTATGGCAGCAGCTCAGTGTCCAGGTGCCTGAGGCCCGGAGGGGCACAGGCAGAGGGCACAGCCCCACCTGGAACTCCGCGGGCCTCTTCGACCATGCCCCATGCCAGGCCATGGAGTCAGGGACCAGGAGCAGACAGGCAGTAGGCAGTGGCTGTGGCCTAACTTCCAGCTACTCAGTGGGCCTCTCAAAACAAGTCTCCAAATTTTCTTAGAAGTGGGTGCATTGAAACAAATAAATCAATTGAAATAATAAAATCATACGAAGCTGAAATGTGCTGCTCAGGAAGCAGTATATTCTCGCCACTGGATGTAGTCAAGGTGAACTTACCTAGAAAGTTATGAATGGTATGGAGACATCAAATAATGGTTGAAACAAGGGACTTTAAGGTTCTTTCTAGCCCTCAGGTCTGCCCTTCGCAACCCACTCGTATTCACAGAGCGGCTCCGGCCTTCCTGGACAGGACGCTGCCCTGTCCGTGTGCCCTGCTCCCTCCTCCAGCCTCCCCAAGCTAGAGCGCAAGCACCGTGAGGGCAAGGGTTTTGCTTTGTTTTCTTCACCACTGTGTCCCTGGCACGTGGAATTAACAACCTCAGACTCCTCAGGATGAACATCATTTGTCTCAGTTTCTAAGCATTGCAAGGTTTCCTCTTTTATTCTTCCCAAGAAATGTATGTGAAAGATCTTATGTCACCACCCGCTTCCCAGGAAGGGTACAGAGATGTGAAGACGACACTACTAATTCATCCACTGACACCTGAGAAGTATGAGAGTCACTCTGACCAGGTCCCCCGAAGAGATTCCAACATGCTCAAACAGCAGCATTCTTTACAAATTGGGAGCATTTTGATTATCAACAGAAATTTAAAAAAAGTAAAATGTTACCTGGATTATCGATGATTTGGAGTCCCTTAAAGAGCTACCTGCTGTTTTAGGTAATGCTTTTCCCTTCATTTTGCATTCTTTTGAAAATGTTTTCAAGGTGTCTTCAAATTCAGCAAAATCTAAATACTATAAAAGAGACGACAAATGTACATATAGTTCTCTGTTTTAACATCAACGTAACTGCCTTTGATGTAACTGCACTAGTTCAATATTATCACCAATTTCTTTTTTTTTAAATATATTTTATTGATTTTTTACAGAGAGGAAGAGAGATGGATAGAGTTAGAAACATCGATCAGCTGCCTCCTGCACAGCCCTCACTGGGGATGTGCCCACAACCAAGGTACATGCCCTTGACCGGAATCGAACCCGGAACCCTTCAGTCCACAGGCCAACGCTCTATCCACTGAGCCAAACCAGTTAGGGCATTATCACCAATTTCTAATGGGGTTAAGGGACTGTCATTTTTGGGAGAATTTGGGATCCAGCTTAGAATTTACTTATCCATATATACACTAAAAGCCTACAAAGACGGTAACATAGAAAATGCTTCTTTACAGAAAATAAGTTGGCTTTCAGGAGGAAAATGTGAGCTCCATGATTCATTATAATTATTAATAGGAAATAAATCATGTTTGCAGCCGTCGGAAAAAGTAAGTGATGGGCAGACGGCCTGATGGCTCTGGGTCAGGTAGGTCTCTGGGGATTTGTTACTTGAAACAGAGGGATGAGAAATAATGCCTGTCCCTAAGAGAAGTCACGAGAAGATGGGCCGTGCCATCAGCGGCCCTCGGGCAGAGCACTGCTGATCCTGATGCCCAGCCCTGCATCCCGCACCACGGCTCCACTGCTGCTCGTGACCCTCCGCCCGCCTCCCACGTTGTCAGTCACACCTTTCTGTTTCCACCTCTCCTAACCGTGACTCTGTCCCCAGGCCTGTCCACAGCCCTCTGCTGTGTTAAGAATTTATTCATGCATTGATAACCTAAAGAACCTTATTAAGTTTTCCGTTCTTAAAAAGCTCTCATATTGATTTGAGTATTGACAGTTTTTGTCCTGCTGCTTCTTTCTCTTTTAGACATGCATGCATTTAGATAGCTTGCCGTTCACATATATGACTTTGTAGGCTCTGAATTTTTTATGTTGAAATAGTTTTATTATTAAAGTATCTACAGATGCCGTAACCGGTTTGGCTCAGTGGATAGAGCGTCGGCCTGCAGACTGAAGGATCCCAGGTTCGATTCTGGTCAAGGGCATGTACCTTGGTTGCAGGCACATCCCCAGTGGGGGGGTGTGCAGGAGGCAGCTGATCAATGTTTCTCTCTCATTGATGTTTCTAACTCTCTATCCCTCTCCCTTCCTCTCTGTAAAAAAATCAATAAAATATATCTTTTTAAAAAAATAAAGTATCTACAGATACTGAAAAAAAAAGAATTTATTCATAACCATGCCAACAAATCCCAAAGCTGCGTCTCCAGGTGGACGCCTCGTCCTTGCTCCACTGCCGCACCTCTCGATGCCTGGTGGACAGTTGGATCACACAGTAAAGCAGTAGCGACCGTTTCTTTAACAGCAACTATGTGCCAGCCCCACACTAAGAGCAGCAGAGGACATCAGAAAGCATAAGGCGTGGGTCCTACCCTTCAAAAGCTATCCGCGTGGACACCGAAATGTCCATCAACAGGCACCAGGTAAGGAGTTATGATGCAGCCCCTCAGTGAAATGCTCTACAGCAGTGGTCAGCAAACTCATTAGTCAACAGAGCCTAATATCAACAGTACAACGATTGAAATTTCTTTTGAGAGCCAAATTTTTTAAACTTAAACTTCTTCTAATGCCACTTCTTCAAAATAGACTCGCCCAGGCCTGTGGTATTTTGTGGAAGAGCCACACTCAAGGGGCCAAAGAGCCACATGTGGCTCGCAAGCCGCAGTTTGCCAACCACGGCTCTACAGCATTAAAAACGGTGAGGACCACAGGGAGATGTGCAGGCTATGTTACTGTGGACTAATGACAAGGTACATGAACAATGTTTATGGGACCATCCCATTTTGTAAAACAAATTACAGGCCTGTGAATATATTTTGAGTATTTATAGAAAAAAGTCTGGAAAGACAATACTCTAAATCATTAGTCATGGTCATTGCAGGAGCGGAGCAGGGAAATTCAATGTTTATACTTTCAGGCTGTTTGAATCTGTTACCATAACTATGTGTTGCTTTTATAATTTTCTTTAAAAGAATTCTAGAAAGCAGCTTTAAGATTTCAGTTTAGTTAGTTATGAAAACAAAATGTAAACACAGGGAAAACTGTGTCATGGAAAATAGATAACTGGGGTGTAATGACAGAAGAGACAGGGCAAGGCACTATAGAACCTGCTGCGTTGTAAATGCAAGCTTTACAAGTTTTTGCAGTCTTTTTCCGTAATATAACATACCTACCTCTTTCACTAGTCCAAGCAATTCGGATTCATGAGCCAGGATATCCCCCATATTGAAAGGTTACTGTTAATTCTCACAGCAGAAATCTCTACAAAGCAAAAATATTAAACAAAAGCTTTCATTCTAACCATCTGTGAAATCACAAAAAGGTGGCTGTGATGTGCAGGATAATGGTCCCCAAAGATGTCCACATCTTTATCCCAGGAAGCTGTCAATATGTCATATTACAAGGCAAAGGAAATTAAGGCTTCCGATGACATTAAGGTTGCCAAACATGACCTTAAAATAGGGAGAGTATTCCCCAGCCAGGTGGCTTAGCTGGTTGGTGCTTTGTCAGTACACCAAAAGGTTGCAGTTTCGATTCCTAGTCAGGGCACATATCTAGGTTGCAGGTTTGACCCCTCAGGGTACCTACTGGAGGCAACTGATCACTGTTTCTCACGTCAATGTCTGTCTCTCTCTCTCTCTGTCTCTCTGTCTCTGTCTCTCTCTCTTTCTCTCTCTCTCAAATCAATAAAAACATATCCTCAGGTGAAAATTTAAAAAATTATTTTGAAAAAACAGGAAGAGTAGCCTGGATTATCAGGTAGGTCCAGTGTAAGCACAGGGGTCCTTACAAGGGAAAGAGGGAAACAAGAGGGTCGGTGCTAAAGACTCAACCAGCCATTTGCCGGCCTTATAAGTGGAGGAGGGGCCAGGAGCCACGGAATGCAGGAAGCTTCTAGAAGCCCTACAAACATCTTGATTTTAGTCCAGTGAGACCCATTTCAGACTTCCGACCTCCAGAAATGTAAGATAATAAACCTGTGTTGTTTGAAGCCATTACGTTTATGGTAATTTATTACAACAGCACTAGGAAATGGGATCGCTAAAGTCAAAAGTAATTTCTTTCTTCTATGTAATTAGTAACAGTAATTCTTCCTACACTTAAAATGAACGTGGACAAGGACTAGAGTAGAGGATGGTGTAAATGAGAAAGTCAAAGATTGCTGGTGAGACTGTAGAAGATTATTTTTCTTATTTAGTTTTCTAATGTGCTACCATGTGGTATGCAATTCAATAGTCAAAACCACCAAGTGTATTTAGAACAGAATAGAATTTAATGATAAGGTCAATTCATTAAGGAAGGAATTAGAATTAATCTGATGTAAATGAACACAGTCACTAATCCCTCCCTCTGCTCCCAAGTAAAAATATTAAACATTGACAAAAAGTCTGCACAATTTCTAGTTTTCTCCACCTTCCGTGTCTGAGTTAGGTTAATCAGAGTGAGGTTTTCCCAGAAGGCAGGGGAAAGCGAAAACAAGCATAACAGTGATGGAGCACTGAAGCTAAGAAGCGGGGAGGGAGGTACATAAGGGAGCTGTAAGCCAGAGAAAAGGTAATGGGGCCAAAGACCTGCTTAAGAGGCACTTAAAGTGAGCTTTAAAGAGAGAGGGTGGTGGTCACAGAGGGGGATGGGTGCTTGAAATAACAATTTTGGAGGTGGTGCATGACCACACCGTGGGTGGATGAGGACGATGGAGGGAAAGATGCCTAACAGTAAGGAGGATGGAGAAACTTGTGTGGCCAGGATGTTGAAATAAAAATGAGGTTGAAGCCCTGGCCAGTGTGGCTCAGTTGGGTGAGCATCATCCCAAGTATTGAAAGGTTGCCAGTTTGATTCCTGGTCAGAGCTCGATCCCTGGTAGGGGAGGCAAGGCAGCCTATTGATGTTTTGCTCTCACATCCATCCATCTCTCTCTCTCTCTCTCTCTCTCTCTCTCTCTCTCTCTCTCTCTCATAAGTAAACAAATGAATGAATACGTAAAATGAGGATGAGGAGGTGGAGAAACGGGCAGTGAGCCAGGAGCTACCGTCTTCAAGGAAAACAACTGTGCCTCTGATAGGTGACTGCCTCAAGGAGTGGTGGCAAAGTGGTAAAGCCCATGGCATATGGGGGTGGTGGTCTGGAAGTAGCGTTGAGGAGCAGAGAGAACCTGGGCCCCACCTGCCGCCTCCGGGCCTGCCAGATTCATAAGGTGTGAGGAGAAAGACAGCTCCTGTTTGAGGACCCCCCACCCCACCCCTCCAGCCTTTCTCTGGACCCGCCCTTTTCCCAACTCCCTTCTACCGCTGCCCCATGTCAGGCCCAGCCAATAGTGAATCCCAGTCACTGTCCCATACAGCACGCTCTTTCTAAGCCCTCTGATTGATGAACTCGCCCCACCTCATAGGCAAACTCAACTCATCACACGAACTTCATCCAGACTTGACCTCCTTTAGGAAGTCTTTCATGAACCCCTCCCCTTCCTTCCCCATCAAGGCTCTCTCCTCTGGGGTGCCTCAGTACCCTACATCTATTTCTACATCAACCTGTTTACCAAGGCAGGAAGCTGTAATTTAATTTTTGTATCTCCAGAACCTAGCAGAGTGCCTCATAGGTATGATAGGCACCCAAGATGTTTGACGGATAAATGAAGCCCAAGCAGAGGGAACAGCATTTTTGAAGATCCCAAAACAAGAAAACTTCGTTATTTTTTGAGAACTCAAGTTCCTTCCTCCCTCGGGGCCTTCGCACATATTGTTCTCCCTGCCTGCTAACACTCGCCCCATCTCCTGGTTCACCTGGAAAAACTCTCTACTTAATAAATACTTAATAAGCAATAAACACGTCCTCAGAGAAGCAATTTGTGAGCATCATTCAAATAGGATTCTGTTGTGATTTTTCTATCAGTGAAGGTGAGCCACTCACTATCGGGTATTCTATTACTCTGACATCCTTAGGAATTACAGAATTTTTCTCTAAACCTTTATATCACAATAGGTTCATTTATTGAGGATTTAATGTATGCCAGACAATGTGCAAAAAGCACATGTAAATTAAAGTTACATTTAATTTTCACAATACACCTGACAGGGCAATATGATTTATATTCTCCTTTTACAGGTGAGGCAACAGAAACTCAGGGAGGTTGCGGTGCTCCCAATAACTCAGCTAGTAAGTGGGAACGGGGGAATTTAAATCCAGACCAACGTTAACCACTGCACAGCATTATCCAAGGTTCGCACCACCTGAGTCCGAATCACCTGGGATGCTTGTGCAAATGGAGGCTCCCAGCACCACCCTGACCTCACTGAACATCACGGGCAGGCACGATGCCCCAAATTGTTTTAAACAAGCTCTCCGGGTGATCGTTATGCACATTCAAGCTTGAGAGCCACTGCTCTACTTCATGCAGAAACTAGAGAAAACTTGTTCACTTTTGAGGGTTGCGGTGGCAGCTTCTGAATTCCTATACAATAAACAGGGTTTGTGACTAAGGGTAAGACTGTGGGGTGTGTCTGGAAGAAGAATTTGCACAGCAGGCATCCTGTTTTTGCTTAGAGTGAATGAAATTTGGACTTCCCCGGGGTGCCTGGGAAGGGTGGTTGGATGATGGAGATAACGGAGGGGGTGAATCTAGAAGTCCCAGGCCACCCGCTCGCACCGCCACTAACGATCTGAAGGGACCCCGCCAAGGGTGGCCCCACTGCAGCCAAGATCAGGGACTACTGGCGGGAAGCAGCTGGGCCTGTCCTCGGCCCGCGCCGCAGGGAGAGCCCGGGACCGCAGAGAGAAGGGGAGGCAGCTACAGCGGCTGCCGAGCTGGCACGTCGGGATTTCTCTCTGGGGCGAGGGCTCAGCAGCACCGCGGCCCTCGGGTCCCACCGCGGCTCCTCCCTCCCGGGGCGGCGGGCTCGGGGGTGGCCCGGCCCCATCGGGGACGTGCTTACCTGGGGCTCTGCCGCGGGGACCCGCGCCCACCCCGCCCGGCCGCCAACTCTCCAGCCGTCGCCCCGGCAACCGCCGCCGCCTGCTCAGCGTCACGTGGGGGAGGCGCAGCCAATCACGGGCGCGGTGGGCGCGGAGCATACTGGGAGGAAAAGCGGGAGCTTTGGGAATTCTGGAGGCAAACTTTCCCGGGGCGGAAGTAAAGCGAAGTTGCCCGCTGGGGGTCGCCCGCTGCGTGTCCGCGTCTCGGGTTCTACCCTCCACCACTGCCGTTCGTTCGTTCGTTCATTTCCACCAGCGGGGCCCTGGCTTTGTTCCCAGCTCTGGGGATGAGCACCCACAGGCTCAAGCTCCAGCCTCAGGAGCTAGTTGCATCACAGGAAAAACGAAACCCGCAAGAGAAGATTCACTGTACAGTGTTCGCGGGAAAAGATGGGATTCGTTATTTTAATTTTACTGGAGTGATCCAGGACCACCTTAGAACATGTCTCCCAAGATCTGCTTAAAGCTCCAGGCACAAGAATTCCATCCCACTTCAGCAGTTTCCAGGGATTGTTGGAAAAACCTTCCCCACCCCTTCCCCACACGAAATTTGTTTTTTAGAAATAAAACTGGAGCCCTGGCCGGGTGGCTCAGTTGGTTGGAGAATTGTCCTGTACACCAGAAGGTTGCAGGTTCGATGGTCTGTAAGAGAAGCAACCAATCCATGTTTCTCTCTAACATCGATGTCCCCCCCACCACCCCAACCCCTTCAAAGTCAATAAAAATATCCTCTGGTGAGGATAAATATATAAAATAAGCTGGAATGCAAATCTTATCTCTCCTTGTACATGGTGCTCTTGAACTGAAGTTGCCCAACTCTGGCTAGAGGCTGGGAGGTGGCTAGAGATGGAGAAATCCTTCTATTCCAGACATTGAGGCTGTGTGGTGGTGCCTCCGTCTTACCATCTCCATGCTTCCATCTCCATGCATCCAAGCGGGTGGAGACAGGGAAGAGGGCATGGTGAAGGTAGGGGAGCCTGCCTTTGGAGAAGCCCTAAGATAGTCTGTGGCCACCATCTGCCCAGCCACCAGTCTCCCCAGCCCCCGCTTCCCTGTGCTCTTTTGAGATTGTCTTCAAAGAAAAGCTGTGTTTAGCAGGAAATGACATCCTCTTCAGGTAATATGTATTGAAAATCATCTTCCTGTTCATAGTAATAAAAATTAAATTGATTGTCAACTCACTGTGTGCCTGGGGTTGTCAGACAAAATACAGGACACCCAGTTAAATTTTAATTTCAAATAAGTTTTTAGTATAAATACATCCCAAATATGGCATTATTATTATTATTACTACCTTACAGGTCATTATATTAGCGAAATATGGTGACTCTGTGTGTGCCAAGCATTATGATAAGTGAATTACACAGATAAATTTTTTAAATTGATTTTAGAGAAAAAAAACACATCCATTTATTGTTCCATTTATGCATTCATGGGTTGATTATGCCCTGACCCAGGGATCCAACTTGCAACCTTGGTGTATCCACGCACACCAACTGAACTACCCGGCCAGGACAGGTTATTTTAATTCTCACACCACGTCCATATATACTGTGGATAATGTTTTCACAGTTTCACAGATTAAGCGTTGTGCTTTACCAGAGCCCTGTGCTTGCGTAAACAGTAATGGTTAAAAAACTCCCTCCACCCCTTTGGTTCTGGGAAGCGGTTTACCAAAAAGAACTGCCTTTCCTTATGTGGCTTGGACGAGGCTCACTGCCCACTGCGTGTAAGACTTAACCTATTTAACCTGGTGTGAGTACAAAGCACACTTTTGTCACAAAGGCAAAGTGGCTTAGGACTGCAGCTTCCCCTGGGTACACCCAGGGTGGCTCTGCTCTGCATGTTCCATGAGTGCAGAGCAGTGCACTGAACCCGCTGCCCGACCTTCCCAATTCTTCAGGCTTGCCAGGCATCCCATTGGCCCTAAATGGGTTGTTCTTGTTGGACCACTCCAGCTTCCCCAAGCTGCCAGTGGGCCCACGATGACTTTCTATTTAGTTTAATTATTAAAATTTCGAACACAGGCAAACGTAGAATCATTTAATGAATCCACATAAATCCACCTCTCAAATTCTAGAATTATCAAGATATTGCTGCTGGGAAAAACTTGATACCAAATTCAGTTCTTGGAATATGCAGAACACTCCAGGGGAACTAACCAGCCTTGCACTGGTCAGCAAAGCAACGGACTGAGCTCTGCACTTAAGAACGACACGTCATCCGAGTCTTCTGCAGCTGACAGCCCACTGTGGGCCCCGGCCCTCGAACTCCTTAGGGGTGGGAAGCCATGCATCCCTGTAGCATGCTACACAGCTCTTGAATGAAGTCATCTTTGCAGCTGTAGTAGGCAACTAAATGCCCGGCGGCTGTCTCTACCGACGGGCAAAGAGCTGAGACAAAAGCAGAGGAAGGGGGTACCAATCCCCAGTGAGGGGGGAGCTGGTAAACAGTAACCCCTGAGTTGGATGAGGTTGACCTGCTCCAACAAACCTGGCAGCCAGCTGGACTGAACTTGTCTTGGAGCTCCTGCAGGGGGCGCCCAGACCAAGAACATGTCTCTGAGCAAGCGCAGGGTCTGGATTTAATCAGCAGGTTGAACAAGCAGCCTACTGAAATACAAGGCACCAAGCGAAAGATGAACTACTGCAAGGCAATGCTTAGGAAAAAAAAAAAAATCCCTTCCAGGAAAGTTGTGTTTTGCCCAAAACTCCTGATGTGTGAGGGATGCAGATCCACCTTTCTTCCTGGCCCAGAGTCGACAATAGAGGTGGAGGGCCCAAGTGTTGGTGTGTCTCACAAGCTGCTTGGTTTCTTGGAAGGAGAGCACACCCTGCTGGGAATACAGCCCCCAAGGGAGCTGTCAGGGAGCAGGAACGCAGGGAGGCCTGGAAGTGGGGGAGACCAGATTTCCACCTGGGCCGTGAGTGCTGTCCTTGCCTTGTTCCAGAAATGTGAGTCACATCACAGCCCCAGTAGTTCTGTGGTCTGGAGGAGGTTGACAAAAGAGACTCAGGCCTTAAAATGAACTTCCCAAGGAGCAAATCTGGATCCAAGATCATTTCAAAGAAAGCACACTCTGCTGGGCTCTCATCAGGGGTGTTCCCAGATACAGACCCTTCAGGTTTTTTGAGGAATATCACTAGTTTCCAAACACGTGTAAAACACACATTGTGGGGCACGTGAGGTGAGCAAAGAGGATGGTACGTTGGCCTGAACTGGAAGAGTAGATGCTAAAGTGACTGAATTTGGGTGGTTTCCTGATAGGTCTGCACACCTTGAGGACCAGCTAACATGGTACACACAGAACATGTTGAATTATGTGGCTGTCCCTGTCTTTTGCATGGAATGTTTCAGATGAGATTTCTAGAGCCACTAAGCATGCCCTGGCCTCCTTGTCCGAGCCTCAGAGCCAGTCCTACCTACTTGCCCCAGACCAACGTCACAGGACCATTTATTGCATTCATGGTGAAGCCTATGATGTGAGAGAGAGTGTGAGACAGTGATAACTGGGTTACCAAATAAATAGCGGATTAATCTTAATAAAACAAGTACCTAATTCGTGATGATAAAACGTGCACATAGTTCCATTAACGCTCCCTTTTTTCCCTTCTCCCCACCAGTAATGAAAGACCCAGGGGCTCCACTGAACCTGAGACCAAAGCCAAGATGTAGAGCTCCATTCACCCCTGGGACGAAGCCTTTTACTAAAGGACACACGAAACCAAAAGTGAAACTCTGGGCGGTGAGGAGAGACTTTGGCAGGTCACTGCCGCCTTTCCAAGTGGTCCCCCGCGGCCGCAGAGCCACCTGGGGCCTCAGACATGCCCTTTGTCAGACCTGCCCGATCAGAAAGGAAGTCTGGAGGTGCGGGCAGCAACCTGGGCGGCTGGGTTGGGCGCTCCATGTGTGGGACCCGCTGGACGGAAGGTCTGGGGAGAGCGCCAGGAGCCTCTGGGGCCCGCGGCCAGCCCCCGGGACAGGTCGGGCCTCCCCAGCCTGGCGCCCCGCGGGGAATAAATCTCTCAGCGGATCAAGCCGCCCAGACGCGCCAGCTGGCTCGGGGGCCGGTGCAGCCGCGGCCGCTCCCCCAGGAGGGAGCGAATACGGGGCCGCGGAGCTTCCCCCCAGGGACCTGGGTCTTGGGCGCGGGGCTCACGGCAGGTCCTCCATCCTGGGAAGAGGGGGATCCGCCGGGGCCTTGGGTACGGTGTTAAGGCAGCAGCCATCCCAACGGCACCTGGGCGCCGCCCGGCGGAAAGTTGGCTTCGGCTTGGCCCCAGGCGCCCGCGTCTGCCCCGCCCCCGCGGTCACTTCCAGGAACCCGGCTTTTGGAGGTGCCAGCCCTACGATCAGAGCGCGGACAGGTTCCCAGAAATCACACGCGCTCTGGAGCGGAGCCCGTTCCCACCCGGAGGCCTGGGCATCTCTGTTTTCCTCCCATCACTGGACCCCAGGCAACACCCGCCCTCCTTACACCCCCCCTTGCCCCCCACACACACACCGCCTCCGCGCCCCAGCTCCGACCCAGGGAAGGAAGAAAGGCGGAAAAGCACGCAGCTGCCCTCCGCCTTCCCTTTCGTGGGGCCCCTGCCCTTTCCTTCCCTCCCGCCTCAACTCCTACAAAGTCAGGCCAGGACTCCTCCGCAGCCAGGACAGAAACCCGTCTCCACACAGCTTAAACTCAAAGGGCTTTGTTGGTGCACATCACAGGGAAGCCAGAGGTGGAGCCGGCCTGAGTCAGGCAGAGCTGCAGGTGGGACCCCAGCAATGCGCCTCTGCCTCTCTCTCTTCTCTGGACTCGGCGCGGGACTGAGCCGGAAAATCAGTTCTCCCTGTGGCTTGGCCTGTACCGTGTGAGCCCAGAGCAGTGGGTGGCCTGCACAGAGCTAAGCCCCCTGGGAGGGTTCTCCCTGGAGTCTGGGGACCCCATGTCTGATTCCAGTGCTTCCGGAGGAGGCTGCACCCTGCCCTTGGCTTTTTAAAACACCTCTGCGTGTAGGAGGCAAAGTCTCCTTTGCTGAGTGTGTTCAAGCTGATCGCTTGCTTGAGCAAGTAATCAGGAGTCTGGTCTCCACAGGCTTCTTGCGGGCAGAGCAGGTTCCATCCCAGAGAGGAGGAGAGGTGGAGGGACACGGACATGTGCCCCCTCCTACCTCCCGCTTGGAGTCCGGGGAGTGGCCTCCTTCTCCTGTGACTCCATGCCTGGCCCAGGTCGCAGGAGGGCCTGCCAAGACCTGGGGGAGGTGCTGAAGCAGGCAGAGATGTTGGAACAGCGTTCTGTGTAGCAACACTTGTCCTGGCTCAGATGTTTCTGGGAGATAAAGTTGTCACCCTTTCCCCTGAGTATTTGCAGCCTTACTTTGAGAAGGTCCAGGAACAATGGGTCTAGGGAAACAAGAAGATAGAAGGAGCATGGATCCCTGACACGGGGCACCAGGCCAGCCCTGCACTAACTACCCAAAGCTTTGCTGAACAGAGGGAAACAAACATCTGTCTTATTTAAGCTGCTATCACCTTGGTGGTTCAGAGACCTGTGATCAAATCTAATTCACACTATTATGGCCCCTCAGAACCGCTCATGCCATCTGCACATTTTTCTGTGGGAGGATTCTTGGGTGGGGGCCCTTGAAGGGGGAGCTGAGTTCTCTTTATAGATGGGCACAGGGTGAAAAACAAGAGAGAGGACCTGGTTGCTGGAGCCTGGGGGGGAAGGAGCAGCTGACATCTGTCTGGATGAGCCACATGTCTGCTGAGCAGCACTTCCTGTGCTGAGCACTCTGGTTTGAGAGGACTGAGCATCCAGTGATGTGTCCACGAGGCAGAGCCTAGGGCGGGGTCCCAGGAGCATCAGGAGGCTGGACCTGGCCCTCCGGGAAGGTGGGGGTGCTGAATAACCCACTGCTACATCCAGGGGTGCCCCTGGATAGTGGTGCACTGTGGTGACCCTGCCCCCAAAGTGTCCAGGTCTTGGTCTGGACACCAAGGCCTTGTGTCTCAGCTGTCTGGGTCTGGAAGGCCAGGTCTGACCAGGCCAACTGTGGCCACACAACCACCCAGCCAGGCCTTTTGCCATCTCCACCAGAAGCATCAAACCCAGAACATAGATCTGGGGGAAAGGCCAAAACAAGGGACAGTTTTCCCTCCCTGCCCTTCATCCTGGTGTCAGGAGCCCTCAGAGCTCTGGTCTGGCCTGACTCACATTTTCTAGAACCTCTGTACTATGGAAATGTGTGTACATGTGTCTAGAGGGCAGTAATGGGTTGTGGACAGGCAATGTCCCTTTCTTGCACTTGAAAGTCTGACCTGCTCTTGATCTGATCAGGGACTGCTCAGGGGCCTGGGGCACAGTCAAGCCCAAGCGTGGGAGGGGCCCTCTCTTAGGCCGCTGCTTGGCTCCCAGCCCTCCATAGCTCCACCCCCTGCCCTCAGGGAAACCACGGGAGCTGTAGGCGCCAGCGAGGGGAGCCCATTCATCTTCTCTGCCTGCTCAGCCCTCACATGGCCTTATAGGGTAGAGGCGGCCAACAGCCAAGGCCAGGCCTGCTGGGGGAACCGGCAGGGAGGCCTCAGAGGGGCTCTGCAGTGAGGCTGCCTGGCCACCCTGGATGCTGAGTCTCTATCTTCCCAGACACCCCCTTTAATAACATGTTTTGTAACATCTTCTTTTCTATCATAAAATGAAGTTCCCAGATAATATAGCCTACTCACCCACATAATTTAAAAAAGAATCATATAATGCCCTAGCTGTAATAGAAATAAAAGGAAAGCAACTTGTTACAAAATAATATATATTTCCATATAAGTGGCTGGCTGACTACCCAGGAGACATAAAAAGAAGTCTGGCGCATGCATGTGGCCTTAGGCAGTTGCTGAGCCTGGTGCAGGTTTGCTGTGGTGGCGACTGAGTAGCTCAAAATGATGACCAGCTCTTGGTAAAGTTCTGAACAAGACCGAGACTGTTTTTACCCCAGCCACAACACGAGGATGTCCAGCGTGGCAGGCTCCTACCAGGAATGCCAGTTGAGTTCCCCAATCATTGTGGAAACCCAAAATACCCCACCAGTGTGTGAAATGCCTTGTTCCCAGGGATAGTTGCCCCACCCTGAGAACCTGTGCTCCAGGCTATGGGAGTGGAGGAGATACAAATGTGAGTTGACCAGGTCCAGCCTCAGGAGCAATAACCCCGAGTGGGAAGAGGCACCAGATGTAGAAAGGACAAACAGGTACAGTCCACAACCACCACTCGCTGCCTCTGACTTTGCTCCCTCCCCTAGTGGACATGGATGGACACGGCATCATCAGCGTCCAGCCCGAAGCTTGATATCCCTCCCTTCAATTAGACATCATCATAACCAAGTTGGGTCAATTTGGCCTAAAATGGCTCTCAAATCCATGTTCATCTTCTTCTCTTCATTGCTTCCTCCTCCTCCTTAGCTCAAGCCTCATTTCCCTGGTAGATGATTGCAATGATTTTCTCACCCTGACTCCCCTCTTTCATGCCGCCCTATTCAATCACCTCATCTTTCCCGCTGGTGAACCCCGTATGTGAGTCTGCTAGGGCTGCCATAACAAAATATCACAGGCCTTGTGGTTTAAACAACAGAAATGTATCACCGTTCTAGAGGCAGGAAGTCCAAGATCAAGGTGTAGGCAGGGTTGGCTTGCAGGTAGCTGCCTTCTCCCTTGGTCTGTGTGCTGCCTGTGTCTTAATCTCCTCTTCTTGTAAGGACACCAGTCATTTCAGGTTAGGGCCCACCCCTATGACTTCATTTTAACTTAACTACCTCTTGAAAGGTCCTTTCCCACATCGGTCATATTCTGAGGTACTGGAGGTTAGGACGTCAACATGTGAATTTTGAGGGGACACAGTTCAGCCCATACACCCCTCTGCAACGGCTCCTCTTGAAATACTCTTTTGGTATCAAATTCTACTCTATGCAGCTTGCGTTTTACTTAAGCAAAGAAGAGAACTTATTGCTTCTGGAACTTCACAGTCTGGAGGCAGAGGCACAGCTGGACTTGGGGCTCACAGGATGCCATTTGGATCTGCCTATAGCTCGGGTTCTTGTGGGTTGGAGCCACATTCAGGCTTCACGTGGTGGAGGCTCAGCTTGAGGCCACGGCAGAAGTGGAAGAGAGAGTGGTTCTCAGTAGCTAGAACCAAGGTCCCAGAATTGGGTCCCATTGCCTCGGATTGGCCTGACTTGGGCCGGGTGCTCTCCCTAGAAGCAATCACAGTGGCCTTGGGACGGAGTGTAGTAACTCCATTCTGGGCTGAGCTAGGAGGTCATCAGTTCCCTCAGGGAGAAATGAAAGTACAGACATCATTTACCAGAAGGAATGCAAATGGTGGCGGGGCTAAAGCATTATCGAAGTTCTCTAGAGAACAGGTGAATAAATGGATGAATGAGCTTGTCTTAGATCTTCTCTAATGTGGTATAGATGTATGAGCTAAATCTAGTCATCTGTAGATTTGATTTCCCAGTTTGCTCTGGTCCCATTGGCTTTCTCCTGAGCTGAAATGCTTGTCCATATTTTTCATTAGCATCAGCTCCACTGCCAGAGCATGGCTTTGTCTTGAACTGGTGGTTAGAGAATGCTGAGGGACTGAGCACAGACTAAGCAGCTCTGTTAGTGGCTGGATTCGGACTGTTATTGACTCCTTGACCGCATTAAAAAGAAATACGTTTCTAAACCACATAATACATGTAAGGAAGCCTATTTTCCCCATAAATACCATTAAAATTACAAATATATGTTGATCAAATTATTTTAAGAAAAATGAAATTATTTTTTCCCGGGCCTCTGCTGTGTTGGCTCCAGCAGGTACTTTGTCTGCTGATGGGAATTCTGGCCCGGCTGTCCTCGCTTGACCCGGGAGCCATGGTCCTCTCGCCTTCTGCTTGCTGATGGCTGAGGTGTTACTGGGGGAAGCGAACGCAGTTCCCCTTTCAGCGCTTTGTAGAGGCTGAGGCACCCACGTTCAGGCTGCGGTGGGGCAGGCCTGACTGCATGGCATCCACTCACAGGCATTGTGTGTTCTGGTGATGTGATGGTATCAATCACCCTGAGCCACTGCAAGCCACGGAGTCTCAGGTTGGGGGCCAGAGTGGGGCACTTCTCAGAGTAAGGGGTGCATCCTGGCTGCCCCTGCGGGCTCTTCAGTAGGCCTACCCCAGGGCTCTGGGAAAGAGAGCAAGAAGCAGCTCATAAAATAGGCTGCTGCCAGAGTTAGACACCCCCCGAGTCCTTTTAAAAAAATTATTGATTGCCCTAGCTTTTTGGCTCAGTGGATAGAACGTCGGCCTGTGGATTGAGGGGTCCCAGGTTTGATTCTGGTCAAGGGCACATTCATGGGTTGTGGGCTCAATCCCTAGTAGGGGAAGTGCATGAGGCAGCCGATCGATGATTCTCTCTCATCATTGATGTATCTCTCTCTCTCTCTCTCTCTCTCTCTCTCTCTCTCTCTCTCTCCCTTCTTCTTTCCTCTCTGAAATCAATAAAAACATATTTAAAAATTATTGATTTTTAGAGAGAGAAGGGAGAGGAAGAGAGAAACATCGATCAGCTGCCTCCTGCACCTACCCCCACTGGGATCTTACCTCAGTATGTGCCCTGAGTGGGAATCAAACCAGCGACCTTTCAGTACATGGGACATCACTCAACTAACTGAACCACACCAGCCAGGGCCCTAAGTCCTTTTTGATGGTGAATTGCAATTGCCATGGGGAGTGTAGGAGAGCCTGAAGGTAGGAAAGCCAGGAAGCCTTATATCACATGTACTACATAGACCTGTCCTAGGGGCCACAGCTGGACAGCAGTTCCACTTTCTGACATTCTTTTCATTTCTGGGGACCCCTCCTTGGAAATACATTCTGTCTCCAGGTATATTCATACTCTATTGGTAGTGATACATCCTTCCTCTAAGGAGGGCTTTTACTGAATGCTATGCTTTGGGGTTCTGGGGTCCTCCCTATCTCTGTATCCATCTACTAGTAAACAGCCAGGGGGCTTGTCTTCTAGAGGTAGCTTTGCATAGGACAGTGTGGTCTCTGGATCATCTGTATCAGAATCATCTGAATGCTGGCTAAACTTGATGGATTTCTGAGTTGGTCTCCAGATCTGCTGAATCATTTCCATAGTAGCTAAAATATAAACATAAGCAAAACCAAAAAGAAACAGGTTTTGTAGTCAGCATGACCTGGGTAATTATGTACACTTATCCTTCCTAAGCCCTTTCTGTAAAATGAAGATAATATTTACCTCGCAATAGAATTGTGAGGATTAAGAATGGCAATGTGAACAGAGTGCCTAGCACACAGGAGCTAAATGATTGTTTGCCACTATCCTCTGTCCATCCACCCATCTGTCCATCCTTCCATCATTCACCTAACATTTACTGAAAGCCTACAATGAGCCAGGAACTGCTGCTCTAGGCACTAGGAATACAGCAGTCATTAAAAATAACCCCCACTTGTTCCCATGTAGCTCACATGCTAATAGGGGGAGACAGACAATAAACAAACATATAAGAGCCATGGAGAAGAGTAAGCCAGGATCAAGGGCATCACCAGACTCCCCAAGCTCAAGCAATTATTTAATTTGAAACCAGCAGGTGTTACCAAACATTCTGGCAGGCTCTTTGGGGGATACTTTGGGGCTTGCTGTTAAGGAGCTTATATTTATAGACTGGCTGAAAAAGTGAAATCCTACACACATAGGAAACCATTGGAAAACAACAAATTACTGTAACAGCCACGTGTCATATGTGCTTGAGGAGACTGGGTGCTGGCAGTGAAGCGTTAGTGAATACCCCCACCTGGCTTTTAAATATATATATATATATAATTGATTTTACGGAGAGGAAGGGAGAGGAATAGAGTTAGAAACATTGATGAGAGAGAAACTTGGATCTGCTGCCTCCTGCACGCCCCCTAGGTACATGCCCTTGACCAGAATTGAACTTGGGACCTTTCAATCCAAAGGCCGATGTTCTATCCACTGAGCCAAACTGGTCAGGGCCCCACCTGGCTTCTTATCCAGGAACAAAGGAAGGAACTTGCTTAGGGACCCGTCGTCCACCCTTATTTTGGAGAGACTAGTTCATACCCAGCATATGCAGAAAGCCTTGGATGGGCAGAAAGCCTGTAAACCTCTTAAATCTTTCGAACATGAATCAGGGCTTCTGAGAGATCCTGGCACAAGTCAGAGGTTGCTCGCACCAGGTCATGGGAATACTACTTAATGGGAAATTCTTTATCTCTGTCCAACTCTTTGCCAAATCCTGGCTCTGTGTAATGCCCAAGGTCTTGAAGGCAATTACCCCCCGGATGCAATTTTATTACACATAAATAACTTTGATTTGGAAAACAGTGCACGCACCAAAGGAACTGCACAGATCCCAGCAAACAGATGGCAGATGCCATTAGGAGCAGCTGTTGTAGAGGCTGTGGGTGTTTGGAAATACTGCTTCTGTTGACAATCCCTCTCTGATATGGTTTAGGAGTATGGAGGAAGACACTAACTTAGAGCAGAGTGTGGATATAGGATAGGCAAAGAAATGACTATTTGCCATTTGTTGCCAATTTGGATCAAACAAGGCCAGAAAAGAGGCCAGAGACCAGCTTAATGCAAAGATGAACTGAAAACACAAATGTAAAAAATGGCCTTCGATATTGAAGAGGTCACTCTTGAGTGTCCCCATGTGTGAAATGAGGGGTTAGGGCATACCATTCTGATCCAAATAAAACTTAGTGAATGCCTACTAAGTGTTAGGTTCTTAAACATAGATTATTTCAAACAATAGCACTCTCCTCTTAGGGTAGTTGTGAGGAATGAGGACATCAACATGTGTGATTCCTAGCAGTGTCCAGCACATAGTAAGCTGGTAATAATTAGCCATTATCATTTGATCCCTGCAACAACTTTGAGGTGGACATCATTTCCTCTCTACAAATGAGGAAACCACTAAGGAACAAGTGAACCAAAGTCCACTATCCTTCCATTATGCAGCTTGGCTTAGAAGGGCCCTTAAGCTTTTAACTGTAAAAAATGAGAGGGTAGGAAAGACACTTGAGCTCTAGGAGCAATCAAGCTAAGCACCCTCTCAGGAATTTTCTGTAGAAAGTGGAAGTGTTGTCTCATTTATGATGAAGAGAAGGGGTTTGGAGAGGGGTCTGGGACAAAGCCACAAAACTTCTTTGCCCAACCTCATTTCTTCTCATCTTATGCCAGTTAGGTTTCAGTTAGGTCTACACACACAAAGAAAAGCCAGGGTTCCCAAAGAGTAAAACCAATTGAAAAACAGTCCTCAGCAGAAGCATTAAGTCACTGCAGAAGAGGAATAGGAAGAGACATTTAGACCCCTGGGGAAGAGGCTTAAAGACAGATGAATGAATCACCATTTATGCACTCATGGACTGTTCCAATTATTCCTAGCGCTCACTTGTGGCTTTCACTGTTCTGGACAATACAGGTAGTCAATAAATATGTGATCATACATTTTGTGCTAGGATTATAATGGTGAGCAAGACTAATGTGGGGGAAGATAGGCAAGTCAACTAGGCAACAGATAATAATATGTGACAGGAACAATCGGGAGCAATACTGGGTGCTGGGAAGGCAGAAAGACCTAGTCCAGCTCTGGTGGGGGAGTCTGGGGTGGGTTTCTTGGAGAAAGTCCCTATAAATGGAGACCTAAAGACCTAGAGGGAGAGGGTGGGAGTGAAGAAAGGAGGGTAATTCAGGCAGAGGGAATGATATGTGCAAAGGCTAGGAGATGACAATGAATTTTTGGAGGAAGTGAAAGTGGTTCCGAGCAGGAGGTGGGAGGAGAGTGAAGAAATGGGAGGCTGGAGAGGTGAGCAACAACTAAAGCCTTGAATAGCGTTGCACACATAGCAACGTATGTGGGCATTATTCAACGAAGAACCACTGGGAGAGTTTAAGCAGGAGACTCATGATTTGCATTTTAAAAAGCTCAATTTTGGAGAATGGATTAAAGTGGGTCAAGTCTAAAGGGAGATAGTTAAGTGCTTGAACTAGGGGCACAAACAGTGGGGGAGGGTGGATGAACTGGGGATATTTCAGAGGAGTCAAGGGTGAATCCTGTTTCTCGTGTGGACCACCGGATGGAGGGGTTGTCATTAGCCCCAAGGAGGAGGAATAGGAGGCTGGACGTGCTTTGGATACACTGTTATAACTGCCCGTGAGGCAGCCCTAATAGGTATGCCCTGTGGTTGGATGTGCAGCCAGCTCAGATGAAGATATGGGAGGGATGTGGATTGGGAGTCATGAACAAAAAGACAGTGGGGGGGAAAAAAAAAAGACAGTGAACGAAGGTGTGGGATGGACAAAATTGCTTGGAGATTGGGCAGAATGAGAAAACCCAAGACCAAATTCTGAGAAGGCTAGAGTTAAAAAGCAGTCATAGGGAGTGGGACCTGCCAAAGAGCCCAAGAATCCCTGCACAAAGAAATCCTATATAATAAAAGGCTAATATACAAATCGACCGAATGCCAGAATGACTGGTTGCTATGATGCTCATGGATCACCAGGGGGCCGACGCTCAATGCAGGAGCTGCCCCCTGGTGGTCAGTGAGCTCCCACAGGGGGAGGGCCGCACAGCCAGAAGCTGGGCTCATGGCTGGCAAGTGCAGTGGCGGTGGTGGGAGCCTCTCCCACCTCAGAGGAAGCGCTAAGGACCCCTCAGGGGATGTCCGACTGCCGGCTTAGGAGAGGACTGGGAGAGGGCGCAGGCCTGGCTGAAGGATGCCCCCCTATCTCCCCCCGCCCCCCTGTGCACAAATGTTGTGCACCAGGCTCTAGTGCTCAAATAAAGCTAAATATTTACTCAATCTGTTAAACAAAGGGGTCAGGGACAGGAGGAAAAGATTTGTCATGAATGCCAAGAAAGAGTATTTAAAAGGCAGAGCCAGCAGTCATTTATCTGCAGACGGGTAGTAAAGATGATTCCAGGATTAAGTCCAATCCAAGAAATCAAACCATTTCCTTCCATCTGTGCATCCCACAAGGCTTCAATTCTGACACAGTGTGCTACAATGACATCATTGGGAATAATTGCAGCCATTCTCCTTTCTTGTTCTTCTACAGAATGTGTCAATTAGCTCCAATCCTGTCTTCAGACATGACTTATTTCACCTTAGACTTATTTACTTCTTAGTTCTCATTCAGTGCTATGCATTCCTAGGAAATCTAGGGGGAAAAAACCCCATCAGAGTCTCATCATAATCTGATCCAAGAAGCCATTTTTCTTTTTAGCTTGTTTTTTAAAGCTAGAACCTCACGATTTAAGACCAAAATATAAATTCTAAATTGTACTGCATGCCAGGAACTAGTGTTGCCTGCTCCTGAAGTTCAGTCTATTATTTTGGACTGAATTTAATAACTTTGGCTCAAGACCAGTGAATGTACCACCTCTTCCAGACTACTCAATTTTGGACAATAACATCATTGAGACTTCTGTTTTTTAAACATTTAATATATTAAGGGAAATGTTAGAGTTCACTCTGTCTGAAATGCTAGGAGCTTAAACAGGAAGGACATAACTAATTAAGTGTCTAGGAAATGAGATAATCTCTTTTATAGGAGCATCTGATATTGAGGAAACAAGGACTTTACAAAGGAGGGGACACAATGAAATTAACCAATGAGTGAGCCATCCTTTGGGATCAGTAACCTTTAGACCTGGACCTAACAAAGATGTAGTAGACAAATGTATTAGGACTGATCTACCTACCCAAGAGTTTGTTTCCTCTAGAAAGTGAAAGAATCAAGGTTAAAGCAAAGAATGATTCATGTATAAATGTTAGAAACGATCTTTTATATGACTGAAGACCAAGACACAAAAACCCCACAACCAATCTCTGCCCACCAAATCTAGCTCTTATTGCCATATCCCAGTAAATCAGAGATCCATTTCATATGCCAAAAAAAAAAACCCCAAAACAAGTAGTAGAATAACGACCATGCTTGCTTATTTCAAAAGTTCAGCATCCAAGAAAGGTTTGGTAATATAGAAATAAAACATGTACTTGTCAAAACTCACCAAATTGTATACACTTCAAATGTCTCCATTTTAATTACATTTAACTTATATCTCAATTACTAAAAACATGAAAAATGGAAAAGGAGAAAAAAGGTACATCATCAGATTCTGTAGCCAAATGAAACTGAATAGTTTATATCTATTGTTCTTAACAAGGTCAATAGCAGGAAACAATAAGCAATGCTTATTTTTAAAAAAAAATGTACCTGAACTGCCTAGACTACATTTCTCTTGGATTAAAGGGACTTCAATAAATGATGGCACCCACACCTTCAATACCTTAAAAAAAAAAAAAAAAAAAGCCCTAGCTGATTTGGCTCAGTGGATAGAGCATGGGTCCTCAGACTGAAGGATCCTCGGTTGCAGGCTCGATCCCTGGCCCTGGTTGGGGCATGTGCAGGCAACCAATTGATGTATCTCTTCACATTGGTGTTTCTTTCTCTCTGCCTCTCCACTTCCCTTCCACTTGCTCTGAACCAGGGTTTGTTTTTTCCCCCCTTATTTTTCAAATCATCTATGAAATAGTTTAACTGTCATAAATTTGAAAGTCATATGCCCTGGCTGTTGTAGCTTAGTTGGTTGGGCGTTGTCCCATGCACCAAAAGATTGCTGGTTTGATTCCCAGTCAGGGCACATGCCCTGGCTCAATCTCCAGTGTTCTGTAGGAGGCAGTTGAAAGATGTGCTCTCACATCAATGTTTCTTTCTCTCAAAACCAATTAAGTATTCATAAAAATAAAATAAAAAAATATATATATGTGTATGTGTTTATATATCTATAAAACCCTAATATGCAAATAGACTGAACAGCAGAACAACTGGTCAGTGTGATGTGCACTGACCACCAGGGGGCATGTGCAGAACATGGCAGGCATTGGCCCTGGCAGAATGGTGGAGCAGGTGCGTGGGGATGCCAGACCAAGGTGGGGTGCTGGTTGCTGTCATTGGGGTGAGCCTCTGGTAACTACTGAAAATTCTTTGCTGCCGCGCCCGTGGTCACGCTTGGCGCTTGCACCTGCTGCCGGCACCAGCCCTGCTCATGCCCGCTGCCAGTGACGGCCCCACTTGCACCCACTGTCAGTGCTGGCCCCACTTGCACACGCTGCTGGTGCCCGGCACTGGTCCCCATCGCTAGGCGCCATCAGTAGCTGCCAGCCCTGATCGCCCCTGCTGGCGCCAGCCCCAACTGCTCTGAGTGGTCAGCCAGTGTGAGCGGGGCTGGTGCTGTCAGTGTGTGGGAGCTGCGGCGGTGGGACTGGGGCTGCCAGCAGACAGGGAACGGGGGTGGGGGGGGTGGGTGCAGGTGCTGTGGTGGGAGGGGCCGGGCGGGGGCACAGAGGATGGGCTGAGACCTGCCCCTGTGCCCACTGTAGCATCACGGACCACAATTCAAGGTGCACGAATTTGTGCACTGGGCCCCTAGTGTGTGTGTGTGTGTGTGTGTGTGTGTGTGTGTGTGTGTATAAAAGTCATACATATTCATCCTAGCAATCAAGGTTTTAGCTCTTTCAGTTTAGGCATTTCATGAAGGTGGTGATGGTGGTAGTGAAAGGCATTAAGCCCATTTATTTAAAATCCAGGCTGAAAATCAAACAATCAAACAAACAAACGAACAGTCCTTGTCCATCTGGAGATTTTAATATATTTATTTGAAAACCAAGTTGTGTGAAAGAGCATACTAAATAGTCATATATCTTCTCTTCAACCAAAGACTTGGAGACAAGGTTCTTCAGGTCAGTGCAGAGGCAATGATACATGCAGTGAATAGCAGGTCTCAACATGAATTTCCTCATAGACATTTCCAATATGAACCTGGACAACCTTCTTCAGGTGAGCAATGAGATCCTGGGGAAAGGGAGAAGGGAAGCAAAGCTAGGGTCATTCTTTATTTAAAAAACGGTTTGTTTTCTTTTAAACTACTAGCTGTTGAAGTCTAAAACTAGCCCCTAACCATGCCTATACAGTCCTCATATGCCAGTTTGTGCTACAATAGACTCTATTTTCACATTTCTATTGGATTGAGTATTTTATCCTTTTGAAAATAAGAATCTAATTTCCAACTAAAACATTTCTAAGCCATCTTGTACTAACTGCCTTGAATGACTTAATCAGGGGGTCTTCAGTGAAAGGAAGAAGGGAGGCTAATGTGAGTTGGTTATACAGAGACTGAGTGCTCATGGTAGTAATACTGTATTGTGCTGGCTGGGAAAGCTGAGGAAGAAACCATTAAGATTTCCTGAAAAGAGAAATTCTCTGAAAGAGAATTTTCAAGAACAAGTCTAGATAGAAAGGACGTTAGTATAAATCACCCTCTCTCTTAGGTCTAAACTGTCACTCAGAGGCTTGGATATATTTTCCTACTAATGACAGGGTTTATGCTTTAATATATAGCTGACATTTCTGTAAAAGCTTTCATTAATTGCTAGTCAGTGTACAATAATCATGTTGTTAGATTTGTAATCTGACATTTAAATATATTTTTATTTTGTAATAAATGATACTGTTCTTTTAAATATATTTTTATTGATTTCAGAGAGGAAGTGAAGGGGAGAGAGAGAGAGAAACATCAATGATGAGAGAGAATCATTGATTTGCTGCCTCCTCCATGCCCCACACTGGGGATCAAGCCTGTAACCCGGGCTATGGCCTGACTGGGAATTGAACCATGATATCTTGGTTCATAGGTCAATGCTCAACCTCTGAGCTATACCATCTGTGCAATGATACTGTTCTTATTTTCTTTCAAGAGTTGAATAAATTAATATCTGTCTGATAATGTATTTGAACTAGGGTGGAATTAAGGAAGCTTGATCATACATCTTCAAATATGTGATGACCATTAAAAAAAATGGGGGAAATATGAATGACAATTTTGTGAAATTAGATTATTCCAAACTTTTGCCTTTTAACGCGCCCCCCCCCCCCCAACATTGTAGAATGCCGGCATAATAATAATCTTTTTCAACTGGACAAAGCTTTGTGTTACAGTCTAAATGACCCCAAAGTACCTGTAGGCACTGTGTTTCATACATACTAGATGTTCAATAATTTCACTATATAAATAAATGTTAAGGCTTTTAGTGCTGAAAATATTGCCAAAGGAAAGGGAGAGAAGAATCAGGGAGAGGTGCAGGCCTGTGCTACTCAAAGTGTAATCTATAGACCATCATTGGCCCACAAACTGTAACTGATCTACAAGGAGCTTATATCACAATGTAAATCAACTCCATCATTTAGCAAACTGTTAGTTTAGCTGACTTGTTTTGGGGTGAGAGGGATGCAAGGCTGTTTTGATAAAAGAAGCACTGAGCAGATTTACATCCAAAGCAAGCTTTCTACCTCCTCACAGACCTATAAAAAGTTTGCAGACCAGCTACTTTGAACAGTATTGGTAGTACACTATAGGGTAGAATCAAAGAAGAAAAAGGAATTGGTGGTTATGATTGTAAGCAGAGATAAAAAGGGGAGGGGGAAATTATTTAATACATTTTTTTAAGGTAAATAGGGATTAAGCACAAAAGAAAGGGAAAAAGTGAGCAATGTCCCCACATAAAACTTTTCTGAAGAACTGACAGAGATTTCTCTTGATACACAATTTTGTTCCACACACCTCTGGTTCTTAATCATCAATATACTCAAATGGTTCTGGGGGTTCTGGCTCTTGTTCCTCCTCCTCGATTTTCGGGCCATGGGCTGCCACGGGTTCCACCAGCTCTTCAATGTCTTCACTGGTATCCTTCAGAATGATGACACCTCCAATGGAGAGCTGTCAACACAAAGCAGGGAATGAAGAGGCACAGGCTCTTCTCATATTCCAGGTTGTTCCAGAATCTAGAGTGCACATTTTTTAAATGGTACTTTAAGATTGCCCGAATAATTTGGAAACAAAGAACTGGGCTAGAACTACACTTTACTAGGTGAGTCAGGAAACCTGGCATTTGTGCCTGTGTTATGCTAATCTTCTTGACCTATTCTTTTGGGTTAGTAAGGCCGGATGAAGAAAGCAATGTCAATGTCCATTATAATGGATAAGGAGTATTTGCAAACTTAACCCGGTGGCTCTGGAAGGCAGAACAAGTGGCACTGCTCTATTTGCATAATGCATAGCAATTTAAGAATACTATTTCCCAGCCCTAGCTGGTTTGGCTCAGTGGATAGAGCATCAGCCGGAGGATTGAAGCGTCCCCGGTTCGATTCCGGTCAAGGGCACGTACCTCAGTTGCAGGCTCAATCCCCAGCTCTGGTCAGGGCAAGTGTGGGAGACAAACCAATCGATGTGTCTCTCTCACATTGATGTTTCTCTCTCTGTGTCTCTCCCCCTCCCTTCCACTCTCTCTAAAAATCAATGGAAAAAATATCCTCAGGTGAGGATTAACAACAACAACAACAAAGAATAGTGTTTCTCAGTACTAGCTTTAGCCTGACTGCAGGGAGAATGTTTACTGTCCAAAATATGGTATTCTAATACTATATTCTAGTACCATGCCTTTCTATTCAAATTGTGGTCCAGGACCAGTAGAATCATTATCACCTGGGAGTTTGCTAGCAATGCATAAAACTTGTCCCTACCCTAGATCTACAGAATCTGCCTGTTAACAAGATCTCCAGGTGATTTATAAACACGTTAATGTTTGAGAAGCACCCTAGTCTAATAATAGATACTTTATTATTTGTGAAAAAAACATAATTTTAGACTCAAAAGACAATCTACAAATGAAAAGTCAAGTTTTCTTCAGCAATTTCAGAATGACAGAGAGAACATAAATACAACAAATATCTGAGTGTTTTTCACTTTGATCTACAAATTCTTGTGATGTAAGGCAATGAAGAAATCAGGCCTCTCCCAAACTTATTAGCAGAAGGTAAATTCAAACTCTGGCGTGCTAATCTTATTCTATTTGCTTGCCTGTGTGAAAGGAAATGGAAAGCTGCTCTCTGTAATTAAATCAGTCCACAGTGGCAGAGCACATCTGGAAAAAACATATTTTCTACCAAAGCACATTACTGGGAAGGAAAAGAAGCACAAGAACATTAGCTAAATGATTCACAAATGTATAAGCATCTTTGCAGTTCAATCTAATCTGATTTTTTACTCATCAGAACTCTGCCCTGCCATGCTACAGAACTGGTGTGCTTCATAAATTTCTAAACTATTTTCCTTCTCTTAACAACACATATCCATACACTTTAATGTAGAACTTTTGCTCTTAAAAAGTTTGCTTTTCTTAAGAGAAGCCATTTTATGAATAGACCCTACTTTTACTACCAATATTCACCCAAGAACAATCAGAGTACATGGTTCATGGCCTAAAAGTTTACTCAAACTTTCTAAAGCAGCGGCACCAACCGGTGGTCTGTGGACCACTGGTGGTCCGTGAGGTCCGAAAGGTTGGCAACCACTGTTCTAAAGACCAAATAGAAATACGTGTTTTACTAAACAGAAGAAAATACCCATGTTCACAAAAGGACTTCCTAAAGTTTGGAAACATTTGGCTTCAGGTTATAACTGTACTTATTTCATGCTTAGTGAAATGAAATAATCCAACTTAAATCTTATAATATAATCAACATATGGAAAGAACTTTTTATAGATACAGGGTTTAGTGTTATATGTTAGTAAGAAAGTTCAAACTTTCTAAACAGAAAATAAGATATATGACATTCTGTAATTCTGAGAAGACTAGTGACAACTGAAGATACACACAATGGAACAGGTCCTGTTGCCAAGAGCTCCACACTCTCTTTAAGACATCCTTTTTTTTTTTTTTTTTAAATATATTTTATTGATTTTTTACAGAGAGGAAGAGAGAGGGATAGAGAGTTAGAAACATCAATGAGAGAGAACCATCGATCAGCTGCCTCTTGCACACCCCCTACTGGGGAGGTACATGCCCTTGACCGGAATCGAACCTGGGACCTTTCAGTCCGCAGACCGACGCTCTATCCACTGAGCCAAACCGGTTTCGACCTTTTTTTTTTTTTAAATATTTTAAAAATATTATTGATTTCAGAGAGGAAGGGAGAGGGTGAGAGAGACAGAAACATCAATGATAAGAGAGAATCATTGATTGGCTGTCTCCTGCATGCTCCCCACTGGGGATCAAGCCCACAACCTGGGCATGTGCCCTGATTAGGAATCGAACTGTGACCTCCTTCTGGTTCATAGGTCGACACTCAACCACTGAGCCAGCTTGCCAGCCAGGCCATATCACGTTGTCTTTATTACAAGTCCAAATAGAACTCAGTCCTATAATACTATTTTGTTCTCTGGCAGTATCTTTGAAATTGGGAAGTATAATTCTTCCAACTTTGTTCTTCTTACATTGTTTGGGCTATTCTGGGTCCCCTGAATTTCCATATGAATTTGAGGATCAGCCGGCCAATTTTTACAGTCAGTAGGGATTTTGATAAGGACTGTGTTGAATCTGTTATCAAATTGGGGAGTACTGCCATCTTAATAATACCAAATCTTCTAATCCATGAACACTGATTATTTTTTAAAAATAGGTTCTTATTGATTTTAGAGAGGAAGGGAGAAGGGGAGAGAGGGAGATAGAAACATCAATGTTGAGAGAGAATAATCGATTAGCTGCTTCTTGCATGTCCCCTACTAGGGATTGAGCCTGCAACTGGGGCATGTGCCTTGACCAGGAATCAAACCATGACCTCCTGGTTCATGGGTCAATGCTCAACCATTGAGCCACACGGCCGGGCATGAACATTGATTAGTGATGTAGTTTTCTTTTCTTGTAAGGTCTTTGTCTGGTTTTACTATTAGGGTAATACTGGCCTCACAGAATGAACTGGGCAGTGTTTCCTCCTCTTCAATTTTTTAGAAAGTTTGTAAAAGACTGGTGTTAATTTTTCTTTAAATGTTTTAAAGAATTAACCAGTGAAACCATCTGGCCCTGAGTTTTTCTTTGTAGTTTTTCTGATTCTTAATTCAATCTCTACTTGTTATAGGTCTATTCAGACGTTCTATTTCTTCTTGAGTCATTTATATTAGATTGTGTCCTAGGAATTTGTCCATTTCATCTAGATTATTCAATTTGTTGGCATACAGTAATTCATAGTAAACACTTGTAATAATCCTTTTTATTTCTATAAGTTTGGTAGTAATGTCCCCTCTTTGTTTCCTGATTTTAGTAATTTGATTCTCTCCCCCCTTTTCATGATTAAATAGATAGGTTTATTTATTTTCCATATATAATAAAAATAATTATAACAATAACCAACTTATTACAATGTGGGGCTAACAGGAAACATTCTGCCTTAGAATAAATTAAATGGCATGACAACCCTTTTCTAATTGTAAAATTCAATTCTCTCAGTGCTCATGTATTAACTGTATTACCTTGTTTAATCTCTGCCACATTCCTATGAGTTAGGGATGATAATTTTTACTTTATAGTAGAGGTAATTAAGGCAGAGAGAGGTTTATTAGTACCTGATCTAAGGTCACATAGGCTGTCAGTGGTAGAATCAGGATTCAAACTCAGGATGTCTGGCTCCAGTCTATGCTCCTAATCACTACCTTGCATTAGGAACTTCTTTGGTGTAAGTCTCTGGTAGATGAAGGTATTTAACAGGATTATACAAAGGAACGTTCCCCCATATCAATATGGAATGGAAGAAAATGTTCTCTATTTTCTAAGAGATTTATTAGGCTAAGATCTTTCCCCAGTGCTCTGGAGACTTAGCAATAAAGGCTGGCAATACTGATTTAAACTGACTTTTCTATAAATATTATATTATCCTATGGGTTAATATCCCTTGGGTATATAGCTAAGGGCCATAAGTAACTTACTGGTTTGAAAGGCTGGTATCTACAAGTCTCTGGCATCGTCAGAACCTTCAGCTGGGCAGGCATAACTCGGGCTGGGTTATCTAGTAACTGGAAGTTTGGCTCAGGTTCTTTTTTCTTCTCTTTTTCTTCCTTCTTCTCTGCCTCATCCTAGAAAATATGAAAAAATAGCCCAATAAAGGTTCACTTCTGTTCCATATCACTGAATAATGTTGACTAAGTTTACTGAGCAACTATTATGTACAAAAGGTACTTAGGATTAGATGTAATAAAGGTACAATTAAAGTAATACCAAACTCAGAGGAGGGAGAGGGTAACTCTGCTTGGGGGTAAGAATGGTATTGAACTTGGTTTAAAAGGATGAGGTTTTTCCACCAGCAGAGATCAGAAAAAAAGGCTCTATATTGTAAGTGGACCATTTCAATTGTCATTTCATCCAAGAACTGATTTTTGATTTGTACCATGAAATATTCTATTCTTCCCATGAATAAATAACTTTCTAAGTCTCTTCCAATTAAAATTATATGAGTCTCTATACTTGGAATAGTACAATTATTTAAAGGAAGCCAAGAGTAAGGTATAATAATGTTCAACTAAGGAAGAATCTAGACCATCCAGAGATGGATAAATCAACTCATGTGACCACCAAGTTATACCTACCACTTCCATTTTTTCCTCTTCCTTTTTTTCTTTTTCTTTTTCTTTCTTTTTAGCCTTGGCAGTAATAGATAAAACAGCTGTGGAAACCTAGAGGAAATAAATAGGTTAAATCATTGTGACTCTTTATCTACATACAAATATACAAGTCCACAGAGAACTCAGTCCTATAATACTATTTTGTTTCCTGGCAGTAACATCAAGAACAAAATAATCAAAGAATAAATGGGAAAAGCAAGTAGGACATTTATTCACATAATTACTACTATGTTCATCAAGTAAAGCTTTAGTTCTTGGAGGTTTGTATCTAATATAACTTTTTTTGTTTTTAAGTATCTGCTGCTTACCTTGGATATGGATTTGTTTTTGTTTATTTTTTGTTAATCCTCACCTGAGGGTATTTTTACATTAATTTTTTTTAGAGAGAGTCACATCGATTGGTTGCCTGCCACACGTGTCCAACTGGGGCTCGGGATTGAGCCTACAACTGAGGTATGTGCCCTTGACCTGAATCAAATATGGGACTCTTCTGTCCATGGGCTGATGCTCTATCTACTGAGCCAAACCGGTTAGGGTGGCTATGGATTTGTTATCATATATTTCTGAGATCGAGATTTGAGTGCTGTACCCTTTATTACTTCACAGGGAACACACTGGAAAACATAGACTTTCTCCAAACTTGATTGTAAACATACTCTCATTGGACTAGATGCCCTACATAGGTAAGTGGGTGAGTGATTAGTTTGATGGATCTCACTGAAATCAAAGGTGAAACCAGGACTGTGAAAGGCTGGCAATACTGATTTAAACTGACTTCAAATAATCAACTGGCTAATATGAAACATTCTCTTGAGATAAAGAACCATTTTTCTAAATATAAGGTATCATTAAAAGGTAATTTTACTGAGAAAACTTCAGGAGCAATTGCAGCTAATTCACCATAGTCTGATTTAACATGTGTCAACACGTGTCCTCCTACAAATGCAAATTGGTTATATGCATTTTGAAAGGAAATTTAGTTAATACCTATAAAAATAAATAATGTGCATTATTTCTGATAAGTAATTCCACATCTAAGCTCTTAACCTATAGATATATACTATACATGTGCACAAATATATATGTATAAAGACTCCTGTTCCAGTTTCATTTGTAACAGTGATAAATTAGATATAACCTTAAATGTCTACAAGATAAGGAACTGGTAAGACAAATAATAATATACACATAAAGGGATGGCCTGAAGTTTGGAAAATGTAAAATTCAGACAGATTGAAAGTTTTAAAGATAAACTATTTAAGTGAAAACAAGAAGCAGAACAGTATGTAGAGAATAATTCTATTTTGTGGTATGAAAAATAATGATATATACAGAGAAAACATTTGAAAGAATTCACAAATTGTGATTCTTGCAATATGGGACTTGAATAATCAGGAGAGAAAAAGGGCTTTTACTTTATAGCCCTGTATATTAGATTTTACCATAAGAAGTATTACTTTAAAAATATCTAATTTAAAATATTTAGCCATGGCTGGTGTGGCTCAGTTGGTTGAGCGACAATTCCATGCACTGAAAGGTCGCCCATTCGATTAGTTCAATTCCTGGTCAGGGCACATGCCTGGGTTTTTGGCCTCGATCCCCAATAGGGGGCGTGCAAAAGGCAGCCGATGGATGTTTCTTGCTCTCTCTCTCCCTCCCCTTCCTCTAAAATAAATAAAAATATTAAAAGAAAAATTTAAAACAAACCCAAGTAATACACTAAGTAGCTCTTATATATGAGTACAAATGCTGTTTGAAGTAACAAAGAACCTACCTTTTCCTTTTCTTTTTCTTTTGGTACTTCCAGTGGGGCAGGATATGCAAATGTGGATGGTTTACAGTTTGATTTATACTGAACTTTCGGCATCTGAAGAAATAAAAGAATTTCCCTCCTCCATTAAAATAATCAAAATAAAGATTTAAGTATTATATGCTCTTAACAAGTATACAAATGTAAAGGGATGCCAGAAGTTTCAATCCAGGCATCCCTTTATCTCATCTTTACTGACCATAAACCTGGCTCAGTGGGTTAAATCCCACTTATGGTGTGAGCATCAGATTGTTACCTCTTTTGTAAAGTGTTATCTGATTATCCAGCCTGCATACCTAACTTCTATATCCCTTCCTGTATTACATTAAAAACCTATACCAGTTTGTATACAATTTCTACACCACATAATTACACCTTACAAGAATCTAACATGAGCCTCATGGAAAAATCAGCTTTACAGCACTTATTGACCAGGTTTAAAGTTCTCTGGTCTTAATATTTCTGTTTACCCAGTTTGCATTGATAAAGAATGATCATAAGCATCATATATACTAGGACAAGAAATCTTGTCTTTCCATCTCACTTTCATTGTAAAGGATGGAAACAGATGCCCCAGCTGGTTTGGTTCAGTAGACAGAGTGTCGGCCTGTGGACTGAAGGGTCCCAGGTTCAATTCCAGTCAAGGGCATATGCGCAGGTTGCAGATTTGATCCCTAGTAGGGGACATGTAAGAGGCAGCTGATCAATGATTCTCTCTCATAATTAATGTTTCTGTCTCTCTCCCTCTTTCTCTCTAAAATCAATTAGAAAAAAAATCTATATATATAAAAGCCTAAGCGACCATCTGACCATCCGGTAGCTATGACGACCACCAGGGGACAGATGCTCAACGCAGGAGTGGAAACCACAGGCATGGAGACATGGAATAGGACTGATGAATCTCAGAAGGAAGGGGGGACGGCGGGAAGAGATTAACCAAAGATATTTTATGCACACTAGAGTCCAGGTGCACGGATTTGTGCACCAGTAGGGTCCCTTGGCCTGGCCTGCGGGGATCAGGCTGAAACCAGCTCTCCGACATCCAAGGGGCCCTGGATTGCGAGAGGGCGCAGACCAGGCCAAGAGACCCCACCGGTACACGAATCCGTGCACTCGGCCTCTAATGTGTGTGTGTATGTATACATATAGAATAGAAATAGAGATCATAAAATTGTGGGTCAGAGGAAAAAGTCCCTAAAGATTATACAATATATTTAACCACATGTTAAAGGTTAGGGATTAGTAAACCAAAAGATTCTTGTTTTGAGAACTAAAACTGCCCAATATTTACACATGTGGGTAATTGAGTACTGAAACACTTAAAGGATAATTTGCTCAACAGCTATATATATATATATATATATATATATATATATATATAAATCAATTCAATGAAATAATCTCTATCAACCATTTTTTTTCTTTTTGCCTAAAATTTTTCCACTCTGAAAACCTAACAGAACATTTTAACAACAGTAATGACCAGATATAAGAGTTATTTAAGGGTCAAACAGGTCTCTGAGCGGATAGAAGAGTAAAAAGGTGATGGAAGAGCCATAGAACTGAGAAAGACCTAAGCACAAGCCCCATTAAAAAAAAAAAAAGGATGAGCCCAGTTAGTGTCATTCAGTGGTTGAGTATTAACCCATGAACCAGGAGATCACAGTTCAATTCCCAGTCAGGGCACATGCCTGAGTTGTGGGCTCGATCCCCAGTGGGGGGGCTTGCAGGAGGCCTATCAATGATTCTCTCTCATCATTACGTTTCTATCCCTTGCTACCTTTCCCTTCCTCTCTCTGAAATAAATAAAAACATATTAACCTTCATTTCTTATTAAGATTTAGTTTAGGTCCTTTTCTTCCTTGCCCAGATTATTATAACAAATTTCCATTGATATCAGAATGATGTTTCTAGAATGCAAACCTCATCATATTATTTATCTGCATGAAATCATCCAATAGCTCCCATATTTTTAATAAAGTTAATCAGAGTAATCTATAAAGCCTTTTCATGTTTTTATACTTTGCCCCCTCTCTCACCATTCCCTCTCAATTGATTTACCTGTTACAAAGTTAGTAAGATGACTTGATTTTAAAAATTTCCACCAACACATTCTATTCAACAGGTGATGATTCAATTTAAGGGGGAAATATGTTATTGCTGGGATACTAACTCATCTTTAAAATTTCATGAAAATACTTGTGAGCAGATAGACAGTGAACAGAATGCAGTGAAAATGCACTATAAAACTGAGGTCTCACAAACATACCTTTAAGTCCTTGTTAAGGCCAATGACACAGGTAGGGGTATAAGCCAATGAAAGGAAGTGTGAAAGAGGAAACCAGAACCAGAACTGGGTAAAGACAAGGACGCCAACCACAGAAGGCATATGGGTATGTCCAGTCCTAGACTGTAAGGATATTGTGACATTATGACCACCTGTAGAAAGAGAGAGAAACCATGAACATGAATTCAGGAGGGCAATAATAAAGATTTTTAAGTACTGTACTAGGGAAGTATTTGGTGATTATTTTAAGAGTACAGTTCATAAAATCTAATATGGAGTTGCTGGAATTAGCCAGTGAGCTATCTAGGGTCTCTAAGACTGAAAGTGCTGTATTTTAACTGAACTCAGGGTAAAACTAGGCCTTTTTTCTATAGAAGTAGGCATTTTTGGCTAGAATTTGTCTGAAACATAATTTTTTCCTCCAAGTTTTTTCAATTTCAACTTTTCTAAAACTGATATATACTAAGACAACTGAAAAAAATCAGCCAACACTCACTGAACACTTTAGTAAGTGATAGGCTCTGTTCTAATTGCTTTACTTTTATTTTTAATTCTCACAATACTATGAGGTAGACTTTACAAGACAAGAAAACAGACATAGAGAAAGGGAAACAACTTCTCAAGGTCATTCGGCTAATACTGTAAAGGCAATGGGGACTCAAACCCTCATAGTATGCACTCTGCTAAATTATTTCTATGAATAATTTACCCCAGACTCAATTTCCACCACATCATACAGCTATTTTATTAGGCTTAGTGTAAACAGATAAATAAATCTGGAAGACTTAAAAACATTTACCTGCATCCAATATTCCCTGGGCCAGAATAGCACCAAACTTGGCCATGACATCATCATGTTTATCATTGATGACTTTGGAATACAGTTGTCTAAACTGACTCACCTGAAGGAACAAGAGAAAGAATTATAGACTAATTCTATTCATTTGCTGTGTCATTTTAGAGCAGGAAAAAACAGGTTGCTCAATTGGTAATGAAATTTGAGTCCTGAATTTCACAACATTCAAAGAGAGGAATATGGATATATTTGAAGAAAACATAGTTCTATGGTTGAAATCATGGTGTTATGACTTTTCTGGTGTGGGAGCACCAGTTCTGTTTTCAACCCTCATTCCACAGTCAATGATTCAGGCTCAAAGGAATGTTGAATCCAACAGTAAGGCTTTCATTGCACTGTGAATTACAGCTATTCTGCTTACCATCAACCTTACAGATTTCTTAACAGGCATGGTCTTTCCGGTCTATCCTAAAGTAAACTACCCTTCAGTGAAGTTGTGTGAGGTATATTTTGGATTAAGTATATTCACACATATAGCAAAGATTCTTTATGCATACACACTAATTTTTTGAGGACATGTCACAATAATTATTCTTATGAAAAGGAACACAGTAAAATCAAACATGTGCTGACTCATTTAGGATGGGATTACTGGTAATTTTGTTTGGGCTTCTTTATTCTTTTCTGCATTTTCTAAACTTAATATATATGACTTTTATAATTAGAAAATAATATTCATAAAATTATGTTCTTAATGTATTTGTGATTCCTTTAAAACGGTTTGGATAACAATAAGTGAACTATTTTAGACTTCTTCCACATCTTATACTTCTCTGTTTTCTCACCAGTGCTTTTCAATTGATAGGTACCCAGGAAGAATTCTGCTTGTTCAAGAAGAACATGATCATGGAGCTCCCCAAATCTGCCCAAAGCAGAATATATTGAATTTGAGCTTCCTAATGTGATGACTTTATATGTATTAAATATCCTTTCAGAATCTCTTCCCTCCTTCATTCATCTTGGTCTGGCAGGCCACACTGTGATAGTGCAGAGTAATATAAAATCAAACAATGCTGGCTAATAAATACCTCTGCTCTAATAAGCTGTTTGGGTAAGTACTTAGCTTTTCCGAGTCTGTTTTTCTTCATTGCTAGACATCACAGCACCTACCTTACATGGCTGTTATAAGAATTATATGAAAAAAAAAAAAGATGTATAAAAGGCATTTTATAGTTCAATAAGCATGGCTCTTACCATACAGAGGCAGAATCCTACCAGTCCTTCTATTATCTCTGTAACCTAAGTACAGCTAAAAAATTATATTCCTTAAATATGGTCCTCGTGTTTTATTCATAGACAGCAACATAATGTGATGGAAAAACAATGAACTAACTGCCACTACCCAGCACATAATAAGCTACTCCTTTCTCTGGGTCTTACTTTTTCTAACTATAAAACCCAGCATGATTAGATCATCACAAAAGTCCCTTTTAGTTTTAAAAAGTCTAAGTTTTGATGCTTCTATTCTGGTTCAACAGGTCAAATTCCTTTGATTCCGAATTTCTTTTATTCTTTCTTTCTTTATTTTGGTTTCCTTTCTGTGAACTTCTTTTGGATGAACACTTACATTACCTTATATAGGATGGAAATTTTATGTTGTAAAGAATGTTGTAAAATATTTTAAGAACTTATAAAAAGGAATACTGGACAAAGCACAGTATGTACACTATAAGGAAGAATTGGGTTCCTGAGAGAAAACAGCTCCTAGGACCTATTCCTGTTTATGTCTAAAGGACATTATTCTAGTTAAATGGTTCTGATCCTCTGGTCAAAGGGCTTCCTAAATTGAGTTTGTAATCACCCAGGGATATATATATGTTGCTGGGTATATGCTTGTGAGAGTGAGCAAGCAAAAAACTGGCAGAGGAAAAGCAAGGATGTACTGGAGTTATTTCAACTAGAATTACAATGTAGAGCTAAGTGTTAAGGTGGTATTCTGTAAAAGGATGTGACCTGTATCCTGAATACATAAAAATATTTCCTTTGGAAATGTCAATTATAAATCTCAAAAATATCTGAAAAATGTTCCTTCTGGATTCTTTTGAGGAGGGGCTATAGTTTTGATGAAATTAACACTTAATCTTGGATTTCAAGGTGTTTCCATTTTATTGCATGAACTGGTTTACAACCTTGTAACTAGGACTTTGTAGCCTTTAAAACTTCTCTCCAAGCTTGTTAACAGCTTTTCTTTTCAGCAAAATGTTACATATCACTCTAAAAGAATTGTCAATGTTGTCTTATTAGCAATTATCAGATAGAAATGATAGAAACTATAGTCTACAAAGCTTTTTATCACATGCTTAATAGCAGAAAACAATGAGATAGAATTTTAACTCCCCCAGGGTATTTTTTCCATTGCTTTTTAGAGTGGAAGGGAGGGAGGCAGGGGAGGAGAGAGAAACATTGATGTAAGAGACAAACAAAGATTGGTTGCCTCCCACATGCACCACCACAGGGCTGAGGATCGATCCTGCAACCCCAGGAATGTGCCCTTGGATCAGGAATCAAACCTTTCAGTGCAAGGGCTGATGCTCTAACCACTGAGTCCCATTGGCCAGAGCAAAGAACATTTGTTTTTTATACTGTCATACAGTTTTGTTTTTGTAGTCAGTGGGGGTACAAACTTGACTTTCCCCACTGAGTTTATATTAATGGCAAGCACAAGTAACTATTACTGTATTTCAACATTCTTTTTTTTTAAAAATATATTTTATTGATTTTTCACAGAGAGGAAGGGAGAGGGATAGAGAGCTAGAAACATCGATGAGAGAGAGACATCGACCAGCTGCCTCCTGCACACCCCCCACCGGGGGATGTGGCCGCAACCAATGTACATGCCCTTGACCGGAATCGAACCCGGGACCTTCTAGTCCGCAGACTGACGCTCTATCCACTGAGCCAAACCGGTTTTGGCATGTCAACATTCTTAATCAATACCCAAGATTCTGATACAACCTGAAGATGGAAGTGTGCCCCATGTATTCACATGAGCTAATAAGACTTGTCTCAACAATATATTATAGAATGATTTAAAAATACTAATTATTCCCCTAACCAGTTTGGCTTAGTGGATAGAGCGTTGACTTGTGGACTCAAGGGTCCCAGGTTTGATCCCGGTCAAGGGCATGTACCTTGGTTGCGGGCACATCCCCAGTAGGGGGTGTGCAGGAGGAAGCTGATGGATGTTTCTCTCTCATCAATGTTTCTAACTCTCTCTCCCTCTTCCTTCCTCTCTGTAAAAAATCAATAAAATACATTAAAAAATACTAATTATTTAAATTGCTGAATTTTTGTATTTTTTCTAAAAATGAAAAAGTTTTATTTATTAGAATAAATAGTTGAATGTTTTCTCAAACTATAGTCTCCCCTACCCAACCCTTCCCTATTCCAAAGGACTCTGCCATTATTGGTACAGAGCTTATGATTACAAAATCCTACAACAGATGCCCTAGCTGTTTTGGCTCAGTGGATAGAGCTTTAGTCCTTGGACTGAAGGGTCCCGGGTTCAATTCCGGTCAAGGGCATGTACCTCGGTTGCAGGCTCAATCCCTGGCCCTGGTCATGCCACATGCTGTAGGCAACCAATTGATGTGTCTCTTTCACATTGACCTTTCTCTCTCCCCCATCCCTTCCACTCTCTAAAAAAATAAAATAAATGGAAAAATATCCTTGGGTGAGGATTAAGCAAAACAAACAAACAAATAAACAAAAAAAATCCTACAGTAGAGATGGGAAGATGGTAAACATCTTGTTCACAATACAAACAATGTGCAACTGACATGTGAGGTCAAAGTGAATAAATATCTGTATATTACCATTAGGGGAGGTATATTCCATGGCCTAAACTTCCTTCTTTTAATACTATATTACTCAATTGGATAACCTCCAACTGATAAAGATCAGCAGGTCAAAAGCAAAAATAAAAAATGCAAAAGCTACTCATAACTGCTATATTTAAAACAAAACCCAGAAAGAAATGTGGTCTGTGTGAAAAAATGTTTATGCTCTAGAAGACAATTATTAAAACAGATGAGAAGACTGACTCTATCTGCAATAATGCAATTTTTGGATTTCTTAAAATTTTGACAAAGAGAGAAGCACTGAAAAGGAAACAAAAATGATAGTAACTGCTTAGAAAGTGAAACCTATTAAATAAAGTTCCATAAAATGAGAATGAATAATTAATGAGTTCTGGAAATTTTTCTCTTCTATCCCCATCCCCCACATAAACCTATTTTGCTGAAAAGAATGATGCTGGTTTAGCACAGTGGATAGAGCATCGGCCTACAGATTGAAGGGTTCTGTTAACAGGGTTTGATTCTGGTCAAGAGCACATGCCGGTATTGTGGGCTCATTCCCCGGTAGGGGGCATGCAGGAGGCAGCCAATCAATGTCTCTCTCTCATCAATTTTGTTTCTATCTTTCCCTCACCCTTCCTCTCCGAAATCAATAAAAAAATGTTAAAAAAAAAAGAAGAAAAAAAAGAATGATGCTGAACATCTGCTTGATGGGGCAAAAGACAGTATACCAATGGTTTTTTTTCTCTGTTGTCAATTTTTGACTGCTTCCCATAAGAGAGCAGAATTAATATGAGGCTGTTAATTGCCCTGATTTTAAGTTCAGAATGAAAAGATCTGAAATTATTGCACTAGCTACCACATCTATTTAATATATATCAAACATGATAATTTTTAGCACATGTAACTATGCATTTCTATTTCTCAACAAAATGGGCTTCAGAGGGACCCCATGGAGAGCTTAATATGACCAGTAGTCACTGTGCACTGACATCTGACACATAAAGTGAGAGGCATTAGCTATTGACTGAGGGACTGGCGGGGGATGGTAGGGAATAAGGAAGGTTGGAGGGAAATAGAGAGAAAAAGAGGATGAGAGAGACAAAGGAAAGAGTAGGCAAAGCTGCACTGAAAGCCTATATTATACTCCCACCTACAAGAAGAGCAACATATGCAGGGGTGTTGCTTTGGACAGATGTGGGTCAAGAGGGAAAAGATAGCTGTCCTGAAGCCATCTGAAATCCTGTCTAAGAGATTACAGAAGAGGGCAATGTCATTTCTAAACTGAAATTGTATGTACTGCCTGAGTTTACATCCTGTATCAGAGGAACAAGTTATCTCACTGAATACATTTTAAAAGGACAGTAGAAGACAAAAATTAAAGTTGACTTTTATGATTTCACGAACCCATGAGTTCTATTTTTCAAGTATGGTTATATAGGTGAATTAACAAAGTGACCATAAATCTGTAAGAAATGCATTTAAAGAGTATTATATATTTAAAGTTTTGCCATTCTCCTACCTCTTAGCTTTCTATGAGTTAAGTGTTCACCACATTCGAGGTAAAATGTCCTCAAAAGAAGGTAAGTATCTAAAGAAAAGCTTGAACCAGCTGTATTCTAGAGACTCGTTTTGTTTGCTCACCTTTGGACAAGTGATTTCAGTCTGCTGGATCATGATGAGAGCCGAAGCTATGAGAGCTCCTTGCCTCACATAGTTCACAGGGTCATTTGTCATTGGTTCTAGCAAATTAATTGCTTCCTGAAAGCATTAAAAAACAACCACCCTTAAATAAAGTTCATATAGCTGGGTTTACAAATTAGTTACCATCATTCTAAGTTAATTATCTTCATCTGACATTGTAATAACAAGTTAATTTAAGACAAACTGGATGCACAGTTCAGAACTGAGTATGCTTTAAGTTTCAATATAACGGATGGTATGTGAAAAGGAAGCTTGCAGAACATAAGTGCTCCTGTTTTGAGGTAAAAGAGGTCAAAAAGAAAGTAAGAGAAAATGATTAATGTTTGATAAGCACCCTTTATTTCCTAGGCAGTGGGTAGGTATTTTATGGATGTTACCCTAGATAATCCTCTTAAACCTAAAAATAAAACAAAACAAAGTAACAACAGCAACACCAAATAATCTTTATAAACAAAGAAACTGAGTTAGAAATGTTAAGTAATTTGCCCAAAGTCACATAAATAGCAAATTGAGGTCAGTCTGACTCCAAAACCTGTATTAAGTATCCAACTTCCTTCAAATACCAGGGTATGGCAATGTCTTAGATAATTTTACAAGATAGGGTGGAAACAGGTAGAGGACGTTAATGGGGGGACATCTGTAATACTTTCAACAATAAAGATAAACACAATCAACTAAAAAAAAAAAAAACCCACTAAATTGAAACAAAAAACAAAGATAAACTTCTAAAACAAAAAAGATTTTACTTGCTAGAATGGTAAAAAAAATTAAATAAAATAGGACTACAATTGATTTCATGGTTACACTTCATAAGACCACATATAATGAATGGGACTTTCCAAACTGTTTATCAGAATTTCCTCAATATCATATCCTTCAGAATGTGATCAATACTATGAAAAAAGGATTTCTTGATTAAATATGTCTGCATACTATATATTACCTCCTGTTACAGATTCAAATGTATATATCATATCAAAGGTTCTAGGAATGTACAAAAGCTCCAAGCACATAAAGTGATGTGGGATGTTAAAGAAACCGCTGGAACTTTAGTTTTTCCCAGCATTTGTCCACAGTAATGTTACCAAGAACTTTTTTGCCTCATATAACTTCTATTAACATCCTGCAGAATAATAACACCCTTTGTTAAGTGCCACTTTTTAAAATCCCTTATAAGGTTCTTAGGTATACACCTAGAGGAAAGGGTTTTACAAGATTATCAAACTTATTTCTTAATACGTATGCTATTTCTCAAATATTCTTTGTTCCAAGGTCAAGGAAAGAAAGAATAAATTGAATTCTTTTTTTTAGAAAAAGGACTTTCGATTTCTTTAGATGTGGATTTAAAGTCCTATGCCACTTAATGTTGGGGATACATTCTGAGAAATGCGCAGTTAGGTAATTTCGTCATTGTGCGAACATCATAGAGAGCACTTACACAAATCTAGATGGTACAGCCTACTACTCTGATTGTGCTGTACTTTTATATGACTGGCAGTGCAGTAGCTTTGTTTACATCAGTGTCACCACGAACACAAGAGTAATGCACGGCACACTTACTGATGGCGGTTACGACATCACTAGGTGATAGGAATTTTTCAGCTCCATTTTAATTTTATGGACCCAAATATCATTATGTGATGCAGACTGTATTTATTTGTTTTTAAAAATGGGAGTTAGCATCAACCCATGAACCAGAAGGTCACAGTTTGATTCCCAGTCCAGTTGTGAGTTTGATCTCCAATAAGGGGCGTGCAGGAGGAAGACCATCAATTATTCTCTCTCATCATTGATGTTTCTATCTCCCTCTAACTTCCTCTCTCTGAAATCAATTAAAAAATATATTAAAAAAGGAGAGCTATTAACAATATTACACATACCAGATTTGTTTTCTTTCTCTCACTTCATTAAAAACTGTAATGACATTGTGCAGAGGAGTTTTTCAAACTAATATGTTGTCAATATAGTTTATGAAGTAGTCATGATAAAAATATAACCAAATTTCCAACTTACAAGTTAAAAGACACTAACTTGGCTTTTGAGGTATGTGATATAACATCGAAGATATATTTTAGCATAAATAGATGTTTCAGGTTTTTAAGAAACAATAATAACCAAAGCACCAAATTTCAGATAGGTATTGATATGAAGATCATACAAACTAGAAATAAAGCAGACTTGTATAATATGAGTAATAAAAATTTTTTCATTTAATTAACATATCAGATTCTGTGTCTCAAAGAAGATTTGCTCCTAGATATTAAGTTTAGAATAATTTGGAAAGAAAACAAAAGTCTAATTGACATTTAACTTATGAGGCCTAACATAAATTTCTAGTAAAGATCTGAGGGGGGAAATACTTAGTAAAACATTCAAATTATATGAAGGCCAATTTCCATAAACTGCACTTTATATACCCAATTTCTAATAAAAGTGAAGATTCATCTATATATATAAAAGCCAAGCGACCAGAATGACTAGAACAACTGGTCGCTATGATGCACACTGTGGCCGGCCAACCTCCCGCGGCCCCTTTCCCCAGGTGCCCTCCCCCATGGGGGCGGGTCGGCCGGACCCCACCCATGCACGAATTTGTGCACCAGGCCTCTAGTTTTCACATAAGAATTTCTCACCCAAAAGAAATGAAAACATTAAAAAAAAATTAAACTCTGTGAGGGCAGAGACCATGTCCAACTTGTTCACCATCAAATCCTTAAATGATCTTCCCTCTATCATTCATGTGACAAATATTTACTGAAAGTTTACTATGTACCAGGTTTGACTTTAGATTCTAGCAGTGAACACACTGTTCCCAGGGACTTGACATTTCAGTGGAGATGAGTCAGATAATCAATAAAATAGGTGTAAAAATATGTTAGGTGGTGATAAGTGCTATGAAGAAAAATAAAGCAGGGTAAGGAGACAGAATTGAGAATATTGGAAGATGTCGTCATAAATTTTTACACAATTCCTGCTACATGCAGTAAAAATGTCTATTTTAATCCCTAGCTTCAATTATGCTTTATGTGGTTAAAGTTATTAGTATCTAATAATACCTTTTTAGAGAAAAAATAAAGCAAATTAAAATTTAATTACTGAAGTCAATCAATAAATGAATAACTATACCTTGTTTTATTTTAGTTTGAACAATAGATGGTAAAAAAGTGACTTCTTCACACACACACACACACTGCCAACCCTATTAAAAGAAAAGTTCACCAAGCTATGGGCATGCGTGTTATAAAAGATAAAATTTTCTAATATGTTATTGCTGTGAAAAAAAGAACAAAACACAACACTTGTTATTTAAGCAATAACAATGCATTTCTTTAATAAAAATCTCATGAATTGTGTTTTCAAATCATCAACTTGCCTAACCCAACTATGTCACTTTGGAGGGCTTAACAAATATCAGGTTAAGTTCACGAGGAGAAAATAGGCAAATAGCAATAAAATAATTTGTTTAAAACTAAATCAACCCCAATAAATTTAATAAAAATTAAAACAACAACAACAACAAAACAAAGGAATAAAACTGAATTGATTTTGGTAGCCTCATATGAGAACCTTGATTTCCACAATACTAATTCTGCAAATTAAACATGTAAAATAACCAAAGTCAACAGCATTTTTTCCATTACAGCCACCCATATAATGTGGTAGTTTGTTCTTAAATGGCTTTGAGCCATCCAGAACAGTAAAGTAAGGAAGTTCTGGGAAGCTTTGTGAGGCAAGTCTTACAGACACACCACACTCGTATTTTTACAGCTGTTACATAAACCTTTCTGTGAAGGAAAACAGTCTGGCGCCAGGAAAGAACTGATCCCATTGGTGTTGGGCTTTACCTTGTTTCCTGTACCAGCACAGCAGATGCCCAGGGCCATGGCAGCTCCATAACGCACGTGAGGATTATAACTCTCTGACAACAACGAAACAACGCTGGGGCACTGTTCAGGGGTCCTGATAAGAAACAGAGAAAGTGAAGACAGTGTTATACATAACATATTTTAAGTCAAGATGAGAGAATTTTAACCATTTTTTTAAAGTTATGAGAAACAATAGCTATATTTAACACAGGGATTGAAGAATTAAAAACCTACAGAATTCGAATTATTGATATTAGAAATCTATCTTCAATATTCAGAGAATATGTGCAAAGAAAGAGGAATGTATCAGTGATTCCTCAACCACAATTTCGCCTTACAGAATTACAGTCATTCCCTGTTGCCTCCTCCATAATTGGGAATAACCATGGGGGTCTGGGGGGCACATACTTTTTGCTCTACACCCATATTCTTATATTTCCTGCTTACTCTCTGTGTCGTTTCAGAAGACGTCATTTATAGAGATTCTAGGATGTTTCCAAAGCTGTATGAAAGATTTAAACCCCCCAACATTACTCTGGTTGAATATTAAACTAATAAATAAGCTTTGGTAATGATGAAATTCTGATTTTTCTTCTGTCTTTAGCAAGTACTTTTGTGTTGATAAGATGTAGAGAAATTGTTCTTTTGTCACCTTCCTATGTTTGCAACAAAGAAACAGGACAACCTTGACTAATGAAGTACCTGACCTCTAAAAGACTATCTTGTTATAGTGGTACCCTTGAGGGGTAGCAGAACAGGGGTAGTAACCAGAAGAAGAGAGTGTAAGGTGAGTTTATGGCAGGCTGGTAACGATCTTGAACTAGGTACTAGTTATAGAGGTGTGTTCAGCTGTGAAAATTCATCAAGTTGTAGGGTAGTGATAATGAACACGTTTTCAGAAGTATATCACACTTCAATAAAGTCTGTTTAAAAAAATACTATCCATATTTACATTTCAACAACATTTTTAACAAAGACTATCCCATTGTGAATGAAAGCAATTATCAACTATAGACCAATTCAAATCTATAATTCAATGCTAGAATTGTTCTCTAGCCTCAAACTCCAGTTATTAGTAAATTCAAATTTCAAATGAAGCAGAGCCAAAGTTATGAAAACTGTCTATAAAAGTGGAATTTTGCTATAAGGGAAGGTTGGATTATTTCCCCCTATAACAGAGTCCATAAACCTTTCTTAAAAATGTTCTCAGTTTGACTAAGTTTCCTAGTATGAATAACTTAGAAATAATACTAATGGCAACAATAAACAATATGGAATATACTAACAAGATCTGGGTTCTAGTCCTGCTTTGCTGATTTTTTAGAACATGATATTAGGCAAGTCAATTACATATCCCTTTCTGTAATTAGAGATAATTATTTTTCCTATTCTGCAGGAATAATATAAAAAACAAATGGGCAAATAACTGAAAATACGGTAATAGCATATGCACATTGAGATAAATAGTAAGCTATAAAAGAGGAAGCCATGGAGTAAAATACATATGTTTAAGTTCCTGTTTTGTCTACAAATAGCTGGAATAATTTAAATAAGGTTCAATTAACCAAATACTTTGGGGTCCCTTTCCCCTACAAAAAGGAATGGGACTAGAAGTTCCATAAGGTCTGCTCCACTTTACAAAAATTCTATGGCTTCAATGAGAAATTGAATTTTCACAGCTATGAAAAAAAAAAAAAGAAATTTAAAGTGATATTACAGCAAAAAGACTGTTGGAGAGTTATTCTGCAACTTGTAGTTGACAGCACCAGCATTTAATTTTTATTTAACTCCTGTTAGGCCAGTGATGGCGAACCTATGACACGCGTGTCAGCACTGACACGTGTAGCCATTTCTGATGACACGCGGCCGCATGCCGAGGATGAAACATTTGCTGCTCCTGAGGATGAAACATTTGCGAAATAATGTTTTTTCCTCAAAGTGACACACTACCCGAGTTATGCTCAGTTTTTTGGCGAAGTTTGACACACCAAGCTCAAAAGGTTGCCCATCACTGTGAAGCTCTGTCCATGGTTTGATATCCAAATTTTTGGACAAACAAGATTGCACATGTCTGAAGGGCCAAGAGCTGAGAGTGTCTTCTATATTTCCATAAATTATTAGCATAGTGCTAGGTACTAAAAATAACTTTTATTTTATTACTTAGTAAAAGACAAAGGGAGCCAAATTAAATTTATATTTAGAGACTTTACCAACAAGTATTTTCTACTAGCTTCAAAGCCTAATGGTTAACCATTGGGAAAAATAATCAAGCCCTTCACTGTTTTTCTTTCCCCTTAATTTTACAATTCAGCTAGATAATAAAAGAAGGTAAGAGTTAACAAGTCCCTGTCAGTGTTACTTGATAAAGGCTGAGTGTCTTTGAATTTTATATGCTTTCAAGTTCCCAGTAGAGAAAGCAAGTATATGTCTAGGGAAAGCTGCTTTAAAAAAGTACAATACACACTGGAACAGGTAACTAAGTTCTGATTTGTAATTTCAATAAAATTTCTTGGCTTGTAGCTAACAGTCATCTTGCCAATGTTACTATTTGTACAAACCTTCCACAGACTAGGAATTATGCAAGGGCATATGCACAATCATTGCCACATCATCCGACAATAAACTGCACATACGAATTCCATTCTTTCAACATACTGGCTATTAACTATGGTTTTTTAATTGAATATTTTCTGCAACCTCAATGTTAAATCATATTAATAAATCAAGATGCTGTCAAGAATATGGTGTCTTTGCTCAGCTGGTGTGGCTCAACAGTTGAGCAATGACCCAAGAGGTCACCGGTTCGATTCCCAGTCAGGACACTTGCATGGGTTGCGGGCTCGAGCCCCAGTAGGGGCTATGCAGGAAGCAGCTGATCAATGATGTTTCTCTCTCATAGATGTTTCTATCTCTTTATCCCTCTCCCTTCCTAACTCTTAAAAAAAAGAAAAAAAAGAATATGGTGCCTTTTTCCAATATATCTTCACCAGAGAAGCAAAAAGTACAATATACATATATAGACAGAAACACCGTTCTAAGAACCTGGGTCCATCACAACGGGAATTTGGTGCAGCCATAAACCTCTGGGTAGTCCCTTGGTAAAATTATGAATCTGTAATTTTCACTAGGCAAGTGCCACATGATTAACACAATGGCACAGGAATTAAGACTATCTTCTTCACCACCCCTGTCCTGGTCGGTGTGGCTCAGTTGGTTGAGCATCATCCCATGCACTGAGAGGTACCAATTTGATTCCCGGTCAGGTCAGGAGGCAGCAGATAGATAGTTCTCTTTCATTTATGTTTCTTTCCCTCTCTCTCTCTCCTTCTCCAAAATCATTATCAACAACAGACTCCAAATATTCTGAGCAGCACCCTAAATTTCTAAGTACCTACTGAATATCATTAAATACTAAATAACAAACACCTCAGTCAACACACACAAAAAGGAATAGGGAGCACGCCTCCCTTAAATTGTTTCTCCCACCATCATCATTCGTCTACATACCCAGGAAACTCACACCTTCAATCATTTTATTCCCTCACTCCCCACATCTAATCTGCTACCAAGTCAAGTGAAACCCTTAAATCTTGTTTCTGTTTCCATTGCTCGTTTCAGGCCCTGATTATCTCTCACTGGAAATAATACAGTGATTTCTTAAATTATCCTTCTGCCTCCTTTCTTCCTTGCCTTTAGCTGTGGCAGAGAGAACATGGGCTTAGAATTAGAAAGACCCAGATATGAATGCTAGTGCAGACATTTATTAACAGAGTGGCAATCATTACATCTCTCTGAACTTTAACTGCTTTATCCATAAAATGATATCTGCTCTACTTAATGCATGCTGGGGAGAGTTGTTGGTGTGGTATAGTATAATACTATACTATAACAACTGAAATCTAGATGCATAACTGGAACTTGTCTTTGGGTCAGAACCAGAATTTGGCTACTAGTATGCTATAATTTGGACTCTTCTTTTGGCATACAGAACATTTAGCCCCTTGTTTCTAAGAAAGGGTAGAATATTACAGGGGAAACAGATTCACAGCAAAGAGCTTATCATAAATGTATCTTAAAACTTCATTTATTTTATGATCCTCACTTGTTAAAAATTACACTTAGAATAGAGCATTGACAACTTCATGAGATTTAGAAAAAAAATGTTGCTTGGGAACACAAACACTGGGAGCTTTACCTAGCTGATTACCATCAAGACCAAAATAGGTTGTGAGGGCTATAACTCAAAAGCACATAAAAAAATTCTTCTCGGTTGAATAACAGTTCCAACTCTGAAACATTCTTCAGGAAAGTGTTAAGGAAGGACACATTCTTTAATCAATTAGCTTAGATATTTAATCTCCTCAAAAGTACAAATCATAATATTCTTTGTTTACTTCCATTTTTCAGCAGGTAGCTTTAAAAGGACAATAGAATCTTTCTAAGCAATGATCAGAATGCAAACATTTACTTGCATGTGTATATGAAACTTTAAAAAAGTAACGGTTAATAATGAATAGAAGATAAAATCATGTCATCATCATTTTGCAACTTGGAATGAATTAATGGACCTCAACATAATTATCAATGACTACAAACTTCATAAAACAAGAAACAACTAGACCTTATTGTACATTGTTAGTCCTACCCCTCCAAAGAGAGAGAGGAGAGAAATTGAACCAACAATCAATTTAAAGAAAATATAGAAGACCAACATACACATATTATACATAGGGTTGCAATCAGCAAAATCCATACTGTGGGAAACAGTAGTAATGATAACTTGGTTTCTTCAACAAACTGCAAGGAGTGGGAAGAAAAGAGAAAGGGGCAAGAAAAGGCAAAAGATGGAGAGATACCTATAAAATATAATAAAAAAATACATCGTCTTTAATTTTATTAGATGTTCTTTCAGTCATTTTAAATAATTCTGACACTCCTTAAATCTTAGCTTTTCTATATAAAGTTATCTCTTAGATAATATTATCGGTGGGAAACCCTCTGTGTCTCCACCGATTACTAGTGGAAGTGGGCTTCTTGTGATGTCATGAGAAAAGGAATTTGCTGAGACTAACAAAGGAGAATGAGTGGCATTTATTTTAGTGGAATCAAACCCGAGTTTCCAAGGTCTCCTCTTCCTCTGTCCCGCCATGGAAGAAGTGTTGCTGTGTCTTTAGCAGAGCTAGGATTAATGCCATTTGTTCCAAGTTTCTGTTCCATTTTGCACAGTCCAATCAAGCATCAGGCTAGCTTCACTTGTGTTCCCAGCTGCAGTCCATCAGTCCATTGTATGTGGGGTCTACATGGCCATGGGCCATGCGACTTCTAGGAACACAGGCGAATGCAAGGAAGCAGGAGGCCTTGTTGAAATGAGCTAATCTTAGCTCTACCATGTTTGTATTATAATTATCAATATACTAGAGGCCCAGTGCACGAAATTCGTTTACTGGTGTGTGTGTGTGTGTGTGTGTGTGTGTGTGCCCTCAGCCTGGCCTGCGCCCTCTCGCAGTACAGGACCCTTGCTCCTTACCGCCTGCCTGCTCGTTGTTCCTTAGCGTTGCTGTGGAGGCGGGTCAGGCTCCCGCCACCACCACTGCATTCACCAGCCATGAGCCTGGCTTCTGGCTGAGCACTGCTCCCAGCACTGACCACCAGGGAGCAGCTCCTGCGTTGAGTGTCTGCCCCCTGGTTGTCAGTGTGCATCATAGGGACCGGTTGTTCTGGTTGTTCCGCCGTAAAGGTCACTTAGGCTTTTATTATATAGACTAGAGGACCGATGCATGCAATTCATGCAAGACTACGCCTTCTTTCCCTCAGCTGCCGGCACTGGCTTCCCTCTGGCACCTGGGACCCAGGCTTCCCTTCAGCCGCTGGGACCTGGGCTTCCCTCCAACCACCGGCAGGCATCAGGGAACTGGGCTCCCTCGCAGCCCCGGCTTCGTCCAGAAGGTTGTCTGGTCTAATTAGCATATTATGCTTTTATTATTATAGATTTGTTTGTATCACCATAAGCTTATAAATTACATAAGGGTAGCCCTATCCGGTTTGGCTCAGTGGATGGAGCGTCAGCCTGCAGACTGAAAGGTCCCAGGTTCGATTCCAGTCAAGGGCATGTGCCTGGGTTGCGGGCACATCCCCAGTGGGTGGTGTGCAGGAGGCAGCTGATCAATGTTTCTCTCTCATCAATGTTTCTGACTATCTCTCTCTCTTCCTCTCTGTAAAAAATCAATAAAATATATTAAAAAAAAAAATTACATAAGGGTAGAAAATGTTTACCTTGTTCTTCTCCACAAGCAAATGGAATTCAACGAATACTTCACAAATGAATGAATATGTAAAGGACAAAATGTGCACACTGTTAAAAATTCCTTAATGGTTGGTGTTTGAGAGGTAAAAAATATCCTTGGCTGAGATTTCAGTTGTCCTACTAGGCCTATAAAAGATATTAGACTATCTTTTTAAGTCAAAGGTAGAATTTGTTCAATAAATTAAAAAGGCATCAGGGATAAAATTCAGTATTTTAGAAAAAATGCACCAATTAAATTGTTAAATTAGAGTCTAAATCTCACCTTTAAGCTACTTTAATTAGATTTTATCTGGAGTTCTAGGTAAATGAAAAATTCTACACAAATGAAGTTTTCACATATTTGAAATGTTATTCGACCTTTAAGAATGATATTTTATATCATTTTGAAAGGAAATATTTTAAAAAATGCATGTCACAGCCCGGCCTGTGTGCTCAGTGGTTGAGCATCGACCCATGAACCAGGAGGTCACCAGTTTGATTCCTGGTCAGAGCACATGCCTGGGTTTTGGGCTTGATCCCCAGTAGGAGGCGTGCATGAGGCAGCCAAATCGATGATTTTCTCTTATAATTGATGTTTCTATCTCTCTCTCCTTCTTCCTTCCTCTCTCTGAAACGAATAAAAATATATTAAAAATAAATAAAAGGCATGTCACATATTCCTGCTATACAAAAAAGCTGAATAAAGATGATTTAACCTTTCAAGTGTGGGAATCACCACTATGACATCAATTATTATATCACATATAGTTCTGGAAGGCTGAGTAATATGAGAGCTATAAGTCTCTATTCTGAGTAGACCTATACCGCTATACTTTTTAATTCCTGTTTTTTCAGTTGACCCTGTTTGCCGTTATTAAAGTGCTTGTCCAATTTTTAACTTGTTATTCTCCTCTGGAGTTGGCAGGGAAACATGTGTATTAAAACTGTCTTAAGAGTGAATTTATCACTGAACATTCTTTTGTAATATTCAGATTTATCACCATGTGCAAATGTTATTTTCATTAAAGAGGGGAAGAGACAGTTTTTGTGAGTGTGTGCATACAGCAAAAAGATCTAAAGTAGGAATTTACAAACTACCTTCTATCTAATATAAATGACGTTTTAGAGCACGATTTAGTTATTTGCCAACTGAGATATTTATCTATCCTTTTATTTCTTTATTATTTTGCTTTCTTTGATTCTCAACTATGCTACTAATAATTCGAGGTTGCCAAATAAGTGGTTGTTCTAACTAGTTATGCTCCTTAGCCATTAAATTAATTTAAAAATTTAAGAATAATCTAAGTACCAATTTTAAGTACTTTCAGTTAAGATTCCTTTAAAAAAGTGAGTGAATGTGTGTGGGAGGTGTTAGTACTCACAAAGTATTATAATAATAATAACGGCTAGTATTTTATAATATACAGAATACTTATAAAAATTTATCTATAAACACAAATCAATGTTTACTTCATACATGTCTTTTCATTGAATACAATGGTGCTATTTTCAATATGATGTAATTTGTCTTGCAAACCTCTATCTACCTGTGTAAGCACAGAGGCCAAAATATAATTTCATAATAAAACAGTATTTAAAAAATATTTCCATATTCCTAAAGACAAATTCTGGCACACTAAATCCATCTTATTGTTCTTGAGTATAATTTTATTTGTTTTTACCTCAAATTCTTAGCAAATATTTTTTCTAAAATATTGAGTTTTAAAAAAGCAGCAAATATTGAATAAAATCTGAAGTGCTCAGTAGAACTGAAATGAACCAAGTATTTTCCAGTAACTACCACACAAGCTAAGAAATATAATTTGAAACAGTAAAAGGGTATACTATAAGTACTATCACTAATCGAAGTAATTAAATAATTTTAAAATACAAGTGACCCATGATGATCTTTTAAAAAGGAAACTGAGAATGCTGAAGTTCTAGTACTAAGCTAGTGTTATGGTTGAGAAAACTTAGATAACATAGCTGCTAAGATTTTCATATTCATTTTCTGAAATAAAGCAGAAATATATTTCCATTACCAGAAATATATTTCCATTTATATTCATTTTCTGAAATAAAGCAGAAATATATTTCCATTACATATCATATGCTTTCTCCAACATATCTGTTAAAAAACAAAACAAAACAACTGCCAATGAACCAACTCTCAAATTCAGAGGCCATTTGTTTAAAAATAAGCAATGAAAAAGTTTCTGCTAAAACCTATGATACATGTAGAATCCAGACCTTCCTGTGCTTTTCTATATAAGGCTGCAACCAGAGCAAATTATGTTCCACAGCAAGGGCATTAAAAGCTGGGTAAGAATCTTGTTTCACAGCTAGAAATTAGAACTCTAGAAATTGCTATAAGGCTCACAGGGCAGATTCTTCTCTTCACAGAATGAAAGCTCTACAATCTCTAGATTGTGTCTTATTTTTTCTCAAATGGGAAAAACAGCCCAGGGTTAAACCACAACAAATCTATCTTAAGCTAAAATGACAGGGTTTATTATAATTCCCCAAATATTAAAGAGAGCTCTTAAGAATATAACTTGAATAAGGGTCATGAACCGGTTCAACATATTTCATTGGTGATTTTATGAATTATAATGAATGCTGCTACTCTCTAAAAACGAATATATCAAAGAGGAAATAACCTCCTTGGCATGCTTACAGCTATACAACACATTAGTTTCATTATTTTCAAGTGCCAGTGCTGGAGGCTCAGAATAAGTTAACGGGAGGAGGACTTCAGTCACAACAGCAAGCAGGTCTACTGAGCAGATAATGGAAACGAGCAAATAAGAGGTAAGTATTTAATAAATAATAACAGAGTTATATTTTTTCTTTAAAAATTGTGCTACTGTAATATTTTATTTCTATTTAGTAGTTTAAAAACCAAAATGAAAAATTTACCAATGTTAAATGGAAAATTTTTAATATGGGATCTGTAGATTTTATGAATAAATGGTTTAATCTTCCTCTTAGCTCCCCCTCCTTTCCAAGGAAACTGAGAAAGTTAAGAAAAAAAATTATTATTTAAAACAAACAAAAAACTGGTTCAAATTTGGCAGAAAGTGATAGATAAATTTGGAAAAAATATCTGTTGCAGAAACATGCTTTCTTTACAAGATGAAATCACTAAAACAATAATTTGGATCCTAGTAATACCTGTATTTTTTCCCTTCTATCAAACTAAGGAAGTCCTAAAATGCTTTATGAAAACAGCATTTATATGAGTATTAAGATAAGCCTTGTTCGAAAAATAAAAACTACAAATAAAAATTTCCTAGCTGGTAAAAAATTTACACTTTAGGTGGGCTGAGAGTGTTTCTAGGTGTGTGGCTAGTGTATAACAAAAAGTTCAATTCAGAACTATTTAGTACTTGGATGTTTCTATTCTTCTGTACATATTCTAAGGTAAAGTTAACAACTTGTTTTTTATTTTAACCACTGAAATATCAGGAACATGTTTGTGGAAACTGGCTGCACTGTCACAAATGTACAAGAGACCTACTGTGAAGGGAAAGGCTATTAAGTTCAAGTGTTATTCTGTTTTTTGAAAGTAAATAAAATAATGCAGTCCACATATTTTATAACTAGGAAAAACTTCCAGACATTCCAATTCTAACACAACTCTACCACTACAGAAGAAAAAAAAAAGAGAAATTAATAAAGTATTTTTTTTTACGGCTATCATTTTCTTTTAGGAAACCTGAAATCTGAGCCTCTGCAGAATACTAAACTTGGGCTTTACCTACAGACATGGACAGATGCATGTATGCTCTATTTTAGAGAACTTGAAAATGTTCTGAAAGGAAGGAATCAACTTTGGCTTCAAGTATTTGGCATGGGAAGAATGCCTTAAAAAAGCAGATGACCAGTTTATCTACTGACCATGCTGACCATTGTCTGGAATCGAATCAAATCACAGAAAAACAACAAATGGCTTTCTCTTATAGAACATCGGAACAAAGCACAATTCCTGAGCTCATTTTGCAGAGCTCATTTGATCACTTAATCTCTTCTAACTGGTCTGGATTACAGACAGAATCGATACCAGAGGAAATGAAACAGATTGGTGAGCAACAGGGAAACAAGCCACGCTGGGCAGCTCTTCTGATAATCATGGTGATAATACCTACAATTGGTGGAAACATCCTTGTTATTCTGGCTGTTTCACTGGAGAAAAAGCTGCAGTATGCTACCAATTATTTTCTAATGTCCCTGGCAGTGGCTGATTTGCTGGTTGGATTATTTGTGATGCCAATTGCCCTCTTGACAATAATGTTTGGTAAGTATTTCACTTTGTTCCTGCCATTAAATCAAAGAACTATGATATACTATACTACTAAAGAATGAATACTTACTTAATCTTTAAAGGTGGACCTTGACTATTAAAACACATAGTGAGTAAACAGTTTGTTTTTTAATAATTTTCTATGTTAGTTTTATTTATTCATTAAACCATTTTTTATTTTTCAATTATAGTTGACATATTGTATTAGTTTCAAGTTTTCTATGGTAGTTTTAAAAAGCAAAAATAATTTCTTGGAAATAATTTTACTTCCTCCTTAGCCTAATAAAATAATTTGAAGTCATCTAGCAATATTCATTGATTCTGCATACATTACCAAAAAATTATAGTGAAGGACATATACTTCAACTTTCCCATTATTAATGCTTTTTTACTTGACAAAGCCATAGCTAGGACACTTCTGTAACAGTTATGTGCTGGGTTAATTATTAATGATAAGATCTTTGAATCACTAAATTTTAATTTAAATCACCATTTAAACTGAGAATTATTCTAAAATTTCTTGTTGTATCTTTTTATAGTTTGTGTAATTTAGACTCAAACACAATTCTTACACATGTGTCATGTTTAAGAAAAAATTATGTTTAGTTGCTGAAGGAAATGGTCTGGCTCAGAGTGTCCCAATAGTGTCCCAGAATGTCCTAAATAATATATGTATTTTTAACTACATTACATTCTTTTTTTTTTAAATATATTTTATTGATTTTTTTACAGAGAGGAAGGGAGAGGGATAGAGAGTTAGAAACATCGATCAGCTGCCTCCTGCACAACCCCTACTGGGGATGTGCCTCCAACCAAGGTACATGCCCTTGACCGGAATCGAACCTGGGATCCTTAAGTCCGGAGACCGATGCTCTATCCACTGAGCCAAACCGGTTAGGGCTACATTACATTCTTTCAAGTATAGGGTATCCCCCCAAAATGTATACATACACTGTGAATAATTATAAAGGCAGTGTTTATTAAAATACATTTCATTTTCAAAACTGAGTTATTAGCTATTAAAGTGTATATACATTTTTGGGAGGACAACCTGCATTAGTTAATTTTAAATTACAAAATAAAATCTTTCATAGTCCCAAACACTTTTACTATCAGTAATCAAGGGTTAAATTTTTTTAAAATGAATTAACCCGAGCACTTAACCATTATTTAAAACATTATTGCATTAATTCATTACTGAAAACATTGTATTGCTATGTGAAAGTATATGAAGAAAATGCATGCTGCCCTGTTTAAAGCTTCAAAACAATGCATTAAAAAATTGGGAATTGCAGAGATTATAAGACTTCAAATATTAAGAAATTTTGACAGCCCTTTATATTCTAATAATTAGTAAGACTTCCTAAATTAATGCATTTATAAGAATTTCTAACTTTAAATGGAAGGATCAGATTTTGTATATTTTCTTTCATTACTTTCAGAATGTCTGCAAGTCTGTACAAACAAAAGTATCTCTAGTTCTATACACATAAAAAGTTAACTACCACTATGATGATGAGTGAGTTTAGTTATCTCAGGGAAATTCAATTAAAGTAACAAAGAAACTTTATATTAGCTCATATTTTAATAAAATTAAATTTTAAAAAGAGGAGCCCTAACCGGTTTGGATAGAGCGTTGGCCTGTAGACTCAAGGGTCCCAGGTTCAATTCCGATCAAGGGCATGTATCTTGGTTGCAGGCTCGATCGCCGGGCCTGGTCGGGGTGCGTACAGGAGGCAACCAATAGATGTGTTTCTCTCACATTGATGTTTCTCTCTCTGTGTCTCTCCCCATCCTTTCCACTCTCTAAAAATCAATGGAAAAATATCCTTGGGTGAGGATTAAAAAAAAAAAGAAACACACAAAAAATGATTGTTTTTTGCAAAAACAAACAAAAAAACAGGCATGGCAATGAATATAGGTTGTGTGTCTTTGCCATTTATAAATAAAATAAATTCAACTTTAGTAAAAGGCACATTTTCACTACAAATGAAAAGTTAAACAGTTAAACATGTTCTCATACCCTTTTTTTGAAGTACAGTTTTAAGTTCAATTGGATAGAGGCATGAGATAAACATACTGATTTTATACTGATGATATGGGTTATTGTTTCTAAGTAGGAGTGTTTTAATGTCTGGGCTAATTGGCTAGTTTCTGTCAAACAATAGTAGTACATTTATTGAGTGCTTTCTCTATGCCAGACATTGTTTTAAACACTTTACATTTATTATTGCATTTAATCCTCAAAGCAACCCTATAAAAATTATCATCATCATCCCTGCTTTATGAGAGGACATAAAAATAACAAAGATATAATTTGAACCCAGGAAAACTGACTCTAGAATTCACACTCTTAATATCTATTAAACTACTTCCTCAAATGAAATGAGAAATTATTTCAACCAAAAATGTTATATCCAACATACAGCCAACATTTATAATATAAATTACTCTTAACAAGAGGACCATAGAATTTTCTCTAGGGACAAAGGCAAGACACCCAGTGTTTTTTAAAAGTTATATTTCATATTAAATGATACAGAATAGCTGGGTCTTAACCAATATGTGTATAAATTCCTGAGATATTGCCAGACCTCTTTTCTGAGGAAAGTATTAGACCTATGCATATGACGTTGTTGAACCTTGTCTGGGAGACAAATAGAAATGTATCTAACTGAATGGCAATTCCACCACCCCTTTGGCATGGTTGTATCTAAAGCATACAAGTCCTCATTTTAGACAACAAAACACTTGTGCTACTAATATTTTTTTGAATGTTTATGAAAATTTATTTGAGCCAAAGAGAGGATACATCTGGAAGCAGGATCTCAAAAGACGGAGATAAATACTTCCTATGCTACAAATATTTTAGATAAATAATGAGCTGCCTATAACCTAAGACACATCTAAGACTTGTTTTGCTTCTATAATTATTAATTTGTAATTAGTTCAGGCACTCATAGAAATGCAATTATTCAAACCTTATTGAAATTAAATTCTTCTTTGAATTTATTTGAAAGTGGGTGGGGGAGAGGTACACAATGAGGTATTTTTCAGAGAAAAGTTGTGTGCTTTCTTTTTACAGGACAACAAATGCTATATAATTTAAATGTTTTCCACCTTCTGTTGTTTTTATGAAAAAGACAAATTTAGAGCCCCAGAGTAGCAGTGATTTTTTAATAATACGTTTTCACTGATTTTTAGAGGGGAAGGAAGGGAGAGGGATAGAAACATTGATGAGATGAGAAACATCACTGATCAGCTACCCTCCACTCGCCTTCCTACTGGGGATTGAGCCTGCAATTTAGGCATATGCCCTGACTGGCAAATCCTTCCTGGGCCAACACTCAACCTCTGAGCCATACTGGCCAAGCAGGGTAGCAGTAATTTAGTTCAACTATCTGAGAACTTATTTCCCATAGATTGACTCTTAGAAACACCTTTCTTTCTTTTTATATAAATCTTCAACTGTTCCATTTTAAATAAGTTCTCATGGAAATAAGCTGGACGCAATACATTATAAGAAATATATGAAATTATAATATAAACCATTAAAAAAATTGAAACTCCTAATAAAAACAACATAAAGTTTTAGAATAGTTAACCTATCTTACCATATCAACTGAATCTTTTATAGTTATTCTGAATAGTAAGAAACCTTTCTTACCTTGAGCCTATGAAATTCATACTAACTGAAAAGATAATTTTAGAATGAAAGCATATGGACTAGAAAAAGTCCCTTTATAAACTGAGAATGTCTAGAATTGTTTTTAATTTGTATAAATTCTTAGATTACCTGAATGTATTTAGGCAATTAGATAAACCTTTTTTTCTTTGTATAAAATATTTCTATTAATATAGTCATCTATTTATTTTATGTTAGTTTCATAAAATGTCAATTCACTAGTATTTCATGAAACTTGGAATCATAAAGCTTAATCCTAATGAACCATTTCTCTTAATCCTAAATCTCATAGTCTCTCTCTTTTCTTTTTTCTTTTTTTTTTTTGTTAAACCTCACCCGAGGATATTTTTTCCATTGATTTTTAGAGAGAGTAGAAGGGACAGGGAGAGACAGAGAAAGAAAATCAATGTAGAGAGATAAAGCACGCATCCCAGGACTGAAATCAAGCCTGCAACCAAGGTACGGGTGCCCTTGACCGGAACTGAATCAGAACTCTTCAGGCACACGGGCCAACGCTCTAACCCAGTGGTTGGCAAACTCTTTAAACTCAACAGAGCCAAATATCAACAGTACAACGATTGAAATTTCTTTTGAGAGCCAAATTTTTTAAACTTAAAACTTCTTCTAACGCCACTTCTTCAAAATAGACTCGCCCAGGCCGTGGTATTTTGTGGAAGAGCCACATTCAAGGGGCCAAAGAGCCGCATGTGGCTCGTAAGCCGCAGTTTGCCGACCACAGCTCTAACCAATAAGCCAAACTGACTAGGGCAGTCTCTTTCCTCTTCAAAGAAAATTGTCTTCCATGCCTCAATATTTCTACTATTATCAATAAGAAAGTATTGAATCAACAAAATTATAGCGATCTGAACTGACTTTAATACCTATTACCTGTTCCAAAACTGGAGTTATAAATTCATTGGAAAATGAGGCTAACAAGGCTTCATAGGTTTAATTAAATTAGCAGTAAAGAACTTTCCCTCTTAGCCCACAATTAGGAAATATTGTGGATCAGATAATATAATTCCAAAGACATGTTCTTTTTATATGGGAGTTCTTTGTGGCTTCCCGTTCATGGCTACTAGATTTATGATTAAAATTTTCCAGATCTTAATTTTAAAAAATATAACCCATAATTAGAATAGCTAAATAGGCAAGTTTAAAAATTATTAGCAACCCATTAAAAAGAACATATGCATATATGCATAAACCATGGATAGGCAACAGTGCAGGGAAGGCCTGGAAAGGGGGTGCAAGTGAGGTGGAGGGGGTCAATGGGGGGAGGGGAAAGCGAGCATTTGTAATACTTTCAACAATAAAGATAAAATTTAAAATAACAATAAATAAAGCCTAAGATATGACATTAATTACCTGCCTTTTACAATCCTTAAGTATGATCAGTATCTGTGGATGCAGCTCCAAACTTGAGCATTTTTCTATTTCCTACTCAGTCCTAAATCTAGAACTTCAGGATAGTTCAGAATACAGCTCAGTTTAAGTAGTTTACAATGCAAAACTTTTAAAAATATATATATTTTATTGATTTTTTTACAGAGAGGAAGGGAGAGGGGTAGAGAATTAGAAACATCGATGAGAGAGAAACATAGATCAGCTGCCTCCTGCACACACCCTACTGGGGATGTGCCTGCAACCAACGTACATGCCCCTGACTGGAATTGAACCTGGGACCCTTCAGTCCGCAGGCCGACGCTCTATCCACTGAGCCAAACTGGTCAGGGCATACACTGCAAAACTCTTAATCATACGTGACTCTTTTCCCTCTACTTAGACTACTGGTTTGCTTAAGCTCAGGTCAAACATTGCTACCTTTGACTGCCTATGGTCTTTTCCCACTAATTAACAGAAAATCTGAATAAGACAACTAAAAGGGAGAAAATTTAATTGATTCTTTCTACACACAAATTTTTCTGCAGGTTTCCCGTAAGTTCCTTTCTGAGTGCCTAGCCTATATTAACAAATATAAAGCCAGACACAACCTTTCCCAGGAAGTCTTCAAACAGTGTTTCTTAAACATTAATTGCATACATATCACCCTGGCATCTTGTTCAACTGCAGAGTCTGATTCAAGTGTCTGGGATGAGGCCTAAGAACTTGCAGTTTTAACAAGTTCCCAGGTTACGCTGATCCTTGCAGATCTGAAGAGCACGCTTTGAGCAGTAAGGCTTGAAAGAATACTTTCAAGTTTTGATAATTAAATGATCCCTCTCATATTCAGAGACTTACCTGTACCTGAATTCACTCATCTGCAAAATCAGTGACATAATCTCTAAGGTCCCTTCCAGCTCAGTGACTCTATAATTTATTATCTTCATCCCTTATCCCCATCCCCAATTCAGTGAAGTAGGAATGATATGGTAATAGTAATTTACTTAAGAATATGAATTATTCCTTCCACCTGATGCTTTAATACTTTTTCTAAAGAAGCTGCTGAACATGGAAACAAATACCATGGAAGAATTTACCCTTTCTGAACAAAAATTCATACTGATTTTGTTATTATGTTCCTAAGAAGAAACATTTTAATATGTTGACCTGGCTACCTTTTTGTGACGTATCCAAATATTTGTTTCACTGAAATCCTACTTGATTCTTGAAAATAAATAAATAAATTCAAGTCTATAAAACTTCTTTCTCTAAATTATGATCTCTCTCTCTCTCTTTTTTTTTTTTTTTGGTCTAGGATGCTAATCTCTCTCCACCCTAGGCTTCTTGAGTTTAAACAGTTTACAATAAAAGGGCCGGTTGGTGCTCTGAAATCCTGAGAAGTTATCTTTGTCCTCCTTCAATTACCCCAATCATCTTATGCCTGTCAAAGTTAGATACACTTGCAAAACCCAGGAAAAGTAGTTTATATTTTGTCAGCGGACATAGGACAAGCTGTAAAAAGGATTTATTTAATCCTTACCTGAAGATGTTTATTACTGATTTTATAAAGAGAGGAAAGGGCCCTAACTGGTTTGGTTCAGTGGATAGATTGTCGGCCTGTGGACTCAAGGGTCCCAGGTTTGATTCCAGTCAAGGGCATGTACCTTGGTTGCGGGCACATACCCAGTAGGGGGTGTGCAGGAGGCAGCTGATCGATGTTTCTCTCTCATCGATATTTCTAACTCTCTATCCTTCTCCCTTCCTCTCCGTAAAAATTCAATAAAATGTATTGGGAAAAAAAGAGAGAGAGAGAGAAAGAGAGAGAGAGGAAAGGGGGGGGAGAGAGGGGAAGGGAGGGAGAGAGAGACAGCAATGTGAGAGCAGAACATAGATCGGCTGCCTCCTGCATGTCCCCTAACAGGGATTGAGCCCATAACCTGGGCATTTGCCCAGTCTAGGAATTGAATTGACAACCTTTGGGTGCACAGGATGACACCCAACCAACTGAGCCACACAGGCCAGTGTAAAATACATTTTAGTTTGAAACTACAAATCTGTATATAGTAGGTATATGCATAATACATAATGTAGCAAATCTCTTATGTATGAATACTTGTCTAAGTAAATTTATTGGAAAGCTATGTAGAATATTGAATACCATATCCAAAACCTTAGATTTTAAAAAAGTTTATATTTCTTAAATGCTTAAGATTGTATGAGGTCTATGGTATTTTTTTAAAATAAGAGTTTGTTAAATAAATTAAGTACTATGTCTAATCCTGAGATTTTCTGTTTAAACGAAAAGTTTCTATCACTTATTTCATCTCCATAACTTGAAGTGAATGATGGGACTTGAAAGGATAATAATTCACTTTTCCTCAGCATAACCTGAAGCTATTTCTTTTATAAACTTTATTTAAGAGCTATTTCTGTCAAAAAGAAAACTCAAATAATTTCACTTAATTATTTCACCAAATGAGTTTGCTATACAAGGTTCATGTTGCTAGTTAATGCTAGAAGTGAGCCCAAATCCCAGGTATCACTGAGAATTTCATTCTAATACTCTTTTTTTTTTTGCCACATTATATTGCTTCCTCCATATGGTAAAAGGTTTTCTTCTTTTATAACAGCAGCTTAAAAATAAAATTTTATTTGAATAGCAAGGTGCAACATCCTGTAAATTTTTTTAAAATCACAAAAGGATAGACAAAAGAGCAAAGGTCACAATAATGCTACACACTGATTTAGAAAAGGGTTTTAATTATAAGAACAAAAAATATATTTAGAAGGTACCATCTGCAGAAATATTATCTGAAGTTAAACATTATCTTGTAGTTTGTTATTAAATTTCAGGTAAACAAAAAAAAAAAGGTTAAAAAAACATGTAGCACTTTGAAGAAAAATTGCAGATTGAAGGTTATCATTTTGCTGAAGAAATGTTTTTGTTTTGTTTTTCTTTCTTTCAGAGGCTATGTGGCCCCTCCCCCTTGTTCTATGTCCTGCCTGGTTATTTCTTGATGTTCTTTTTTCTACTGCATCCATTATGCATCTCTGTGCCATTTCAGTGGATCGTTATATAGCCATCAAAAAGCCAATCCAGGCTAATCAATATAACTCACGAGCTACAGCATTCATCAAGATTACAGCGGTGTGGTTAATTTCAATAGGTATGTTGGAAATGTCAGGGTGCAGGGTGGTGTATATAGCCTTTGGTTCCATTTAGCTAGAATTCCAGGCCTGGTGGGCCACGAAACTCAGCACAAAAAGTCAAGGCAGCTTACTGACACATCTACACAAGCTCCTATGCCATTACATTAATCATACAGCTTCTAAACCATACTATCAGTAAAAAGTATAAAAGAGCAGAAAAGTTTATGTCCTTAGAAAGAACCATTTTCATGTTTACTGATATATCTTCCTGTTTTGATTTTGACATGCAGAAGAGTAAGTCTAAAAACAGTTTTCATATTTGTTAACAGATCACTAAGGTCTAGGTAGCATACAGAATCCCAAAATATTAAAATAACAATAACAAAAAATCATCTTAAATCACATCTAAGAAGATAAATAGAAATAAAAAACAGTCCAAGTATTTTGTATGCAGGTATCAAAGATCATAAATTCATCTTGGAAGCAAATATGTGTACATACTAAAGGCAGTAAACGTTCTAAGTGTTTTGAATATGTTTAATTAGAAGTTTTAAGAAAGATACAAATGATGTTCAGAAATGATTTATAAAGAAATCATATTTCTTCTAAACTGTTTTATGCCTCTATGCCCACCTTTAATAGCTGCTATAATATAGTATCTTAGCATAAAGTACAGCATAAATAACTTAAACCTCTTATAAGTTAATATCAGAAAAACAAACAAATTCATATTACTATGATCATGCAAGTCTTCATGGTATGAAACATTCAAAGAGGAAAGAAAAAAATCAAGAGACCTAGCATTTAAAAGGAAAGCAAGAAAAGATGTGACTTATCTCTAATCAGAATAAGAACACTGGGGCAAAAAAGCAAGACACTGAAATTAAACCTTTATATTCCTGAAATAATGACATCAGAGCCAAACTCTTAAAAAGCCTGGAGGTAAAAGTAAGGAGTGTTACTCCTCTGGCTTGGGAAGAAAGTAGGGTCAAAGTAAAGTCTATCCAGAATGGAGAGATTTGCAAACAGTTTGGAGGGCAGAGCCTGACTGACAGAGCAGAAGAGGCTCCCCAAAAGGAAGCTAGGGCAGTGGTCAGCAAACTCATTAGTCAACAGAGCGGCAAACCATGGCTCGAGAGCCGCCTTTTGCCGACCACTGAGCTAGGGAAAGGCATGGGAGATAACAGGTGACAATTACCAGCATTTAAAGTGGAGAGGAGGAAACCTAAAGTAGTTCACTTCAAAAGGCCCACATCTTTTGGGATAGGGTGGGAAGAATAGGCAAAGGCAGGAAGAAAATAGGAAAAATGAATTCTTAAGAATTAAAACATTTGAAACTGTGAAATATGGTCAAGCCAATATATAAACAGCCTGTTGATAGATGTGGTGCCTCAATTAAGGCTGGATAACATGAATTTATAAACTGATCAAAAATTTATTGAGCATCTATGATGTGCTAGGTACTAAGACTACAAAGATGAATAAGAAAAAGAATTTTTGCCCTGCCAGTGTGGCTCAGTGGTTTAGCATTAACCCATGAATCAAGAGGTTACTGGTTCAGTTCCGGGTCAGGGCACATGCCCAGGTTTTGGGCTCAATCCCCAGTAGGGGTATGCAATGTTTCTCTCTCATTGGTGTTTCTATCTCTCTATCCCTCTGCCTTCCTCTCTCTCAAAGCAATTTTTTAAAAAAAGATTAAAAGAAAAAGAATCTTTACACTCAAGGAAGGTACAGAAATAAATTAGGCTAATACAAAGATATAAGTATGCAGGGAAAAAAAAAGAATTAAAAGACCCCAGATTTATGGCTTTGGAAGGAATCTTACAAATCTACTCTTTCCTTTTATATATGAGAAAAATTCTAGAGGTTTAAATGGTTGGCTTAAGGATTCTTACAGCTTTTCAGCACCAAGGTCAAGATCAATGCTCTTTTCATTTCATCATACTTTGTCTTGTAGAACCAATGACAATTTAGTAACTTTGTAAAAGAAAAGCTGATAATGGGGTTAGTTCGGTTTTTAAATTCTGCAAATTACTAAAAAAGCTCACTTTCTTCTTCTGAATTTATGATTATCCAAAGTAACACTTGGCAATAGTTAGATATTAAAGGAGAATAAGAAGGGAAGGGTTTAAAAAGTACCCATGGAAACATTTGTATTGGCCAACAAGCTGGCTGAGAAGGTAATGTGAGCCTTGATAAGGTTAATGGAATGTGAAAAGAGAAGGAAGGAGATCAAGATAACAGTAAACAGAATTTCTACAGCAATGAAGATTAGAAGGGCAAGAAAGGGAAATATCAGAGTTCATAATTTTAGATAAGGGATAATTTTAAGTAGATTTTAAAAAGGCTTCAGGAGTGCAAACAACAATAATAATTACAGTTGAGAAGTTCAAGAACATAAAATTAAGGTGTAAGGGTCATCAATGGGATAAAGTCATGGGAGATGTTAGCAATGGAACAGTGGAGAGGAAGCTATCAAGCAAGATAACGAATGTCCAGGAGGTTGGTAGATAAATGGAGAATAGAGTGGTATAAGTCGATTAAATAGATTTTAAAAGGGAAATATTTTTTGGAAAGAACAGTGGAATGATTATCTGGAAATAAGACAGTAGAGCAGAGTTCAGCCAACTTTTTCTGTAAAGGGCAAAATAGTAAATATTTTGGGCTTGCAGGCTCTTGTCACAACTATTCAACTCTGCAGCAGAACAAAAGCAGCCATAGAAATGTTAACCATGAATATGGCTATGGTCCAATAAAATTTTATTTACAAAAACAGAAGGCAGGCCAGATTTAGCCCTCAAGTTGTATTTTGCTGACCCCTAGTGTAGAATAGTTAAGTATACAGAATCCTCTTTCTGGTGGTGGTCCTGCAGAAAAGTAGAAAAAGCAGTGGCCTCCACTGGAAAGGGTTCGAGGAAAGTATTCTTGTCAAGGGCTCTTTAGCTACCATAAAAAGACTGTACAGATTAAGGAGTACTTTTAGATTCATAAAACAACACAAGGATTCTAGAGGTTTCTAAAGATTAATTCAGACTTAAAAAAAAATATCTGCTCTTTCAAAGGGAAAAGATCCAGGCTAACCCTAGTGTTACTTGTCTTCCTAATAAACTACTCCTTGTCTTCCTAATAAACTACTCCACCAAGCAAAATAATATTTAACTATTTATAGTATTTAAAGTATTAGAAAATTAGCATGAGGTACATTTCTTTCATATTTATTAGAGGAATTCAATCCTAAAATAAATTTCATGATTCACATAATCTCAAAATTTTAAGTAGCATTTTTTAAAAACAATGAACCCCTTAGTTTTCCCTAAGAAGGAAAAGGTTAAAAGACATTCACAAACATCAAAAGATAAAACTGTTAAAAGAAACCATGTAATGTCAAGATAATAGATACTGATTCAGAATTAAGATGTTGCATGAGCCGAAGCCGGTTTGGCTCAGTGGATAGAGTGTCGGCCTGCGGACTCAAGGGTCCTAGGTTCGATTCCAGGTCAAGGGCATGTGCCTTGGTTGTGGGCACATCCCCGGTGGGGGGTGTGCAGGAGGCAGCTGATCGATGTTTCTCTCTCATCGATGTTTCTAACTCTCTATCCCTCTCTCTTCCTCTCTGTAAAAAAATCAATAATAATAATAAAAAAAGATGTTGCATGGACATACTCTGAAGTCTCTTAGAACAATTAACTACATTGAATAAGATAAAAGCAGAGTCTCTTGAATACCTTTTCCTTAAGCTGGGATAGATCAACAAACAAAAATAGATTATGAGAAGTGGAGAGTAAATGAAGATATTCTCTACTATTCTATGAATATACTGTATCTTTAGGAAAGTCCTAATTATAAACCTGAAATCACTAGCCAATGTCTGTTTAAAAAATAGCAGATTTGCTTACTTACGTTCTATTTTTCAAATCTTCCCTTGATTAAGTGCTTTGACAAATTCTATATTGTGGGTACCAGGAATTACAATATACTAACCACAAAAAGCCACTAAAATAAACTCTAAGAGGACCTAATCTAAGAATCAAAAGTCATAAAATTAATTTATCTTGTTTCCTCTTTCTTAGGCATTGCTGTTCCAGTTCCTATTAAAGGGATAGAAACTGATGTGGGTAATCCAAATAACATCACTTGTGAACTGACAAAAGATCGTTTTGGCAATTTCATGCTCTTCGGCTCACTGGCTTCCTTTTTTATACCTCTGGCGATCATGATTGTCACCTACTTTCTCACTATCCATGCTTTAAAAAAGAAAGCTTACTTGGTCAGAAACAATCCACCTCAACGCCTAACATGGCTGACTGTGTCCACAGTTTTCCAAAGGGATGAAACACCTTGTTCCTCACCTGAAAAAGTGGCAATGCTGGATGGTTCTCACAAGGACAAAACTCTGCCCAACTCAAGCCATGATATACTTATGCGAAGAATGTCCACAGCTGGAAAAAAGTCACTGCAGACCATTTCCAATGAACAGAGAGCCTCTAAGGTTCTAGGAATTGTGTTTTTCCTCTTTTTGCTTATGTGGTGCCCCTTTTTTATTACAAACATAACTTTAGTTTTATGTGATTCCTGCAACCAGACTACTCTTAAAATGCTCCTGGAGATATTTGTGTGGATAGGCTATGTTTCCTCAGGCGTGAATCCTTTAGTCTATACCCTCTTCAACAAGACATTTCGGGATGCATTTGGCCGATACATCATCTGCAATTACCGGGCCACAAAATCAGTAAAAACTCTTAGGAAATGCTCCAGTAATATCTTTCGGAATCCAATGGCAAACAACTCTAAGTTCTTCATAAAACATGGAATACGAAATGGGATTAATCCTGCCATGTACCAAAGCCCAATGAGGCTCCGAAGTTCAACCATTCAGTCTTCTTCAATCATTCTACTAGATACACTTCTTCTCACCGAAAATGAAGGTGACAAAACTGAAGAGCAAGTCAGTTATGTATAAAAGAAATGACACAGTTTTCATTTAATATAATGATGAGTAGGATGAAGAAGCAGATATGAATGTACCAAGAATTATATAAAAAACTTAACTCATGTATCATATCATCTCTTTAAACTAAGAGTTACGTATTAAGAGTATCCAATTTTCTTTATTTGAACACAATTACTCCATGAAAAAAAAATCATTTTGTACAGCTGCAAATTAAAATAATCCAGCAATCTGGTTAAATGTTGAGATATTCAAATGAAATAAAATTAAATAAATCAATACATCTCAGGCTTAAAAATGTCTTCATAAGAATTTCTTTAGTTCCTACTTGTATGCAAAGCTGTGCTACAAGTGAAATAAAACAAAACAAAGCATTATCCTTGTCTTCAATGCCTTAAAAGCATAAGGTACAACAACAGTGATAGGAACAGAGGACTAGGAATCTATCTATATATATAAAAAGCCAGCAACTGGAACACTGTAACGACCATAACAACCGGTCGCTATGATGCCCACTAGGGCCAGTGAACCAGCCCAATCTGGGGGTGGGGCCAGCTGACCAACCTCCCTGTGGCCCTTCCCCCTGGCCAGCCCCACCTCCATGGGCCCACCCCACCTTTATTGGACTGCAATCCCTCCCCTTGGCCGAATTCGTGCACTGGGCCTCTAGTAAATGTATAAAATAATGATCACTCTGGAGATAAAAAGTTAAGATTGTCATTTATAGTGTGGCTTATTTAGTAGTCATAATTTTGCTTTCATTAGGAAATTGCCTTGATGGAAGGGGCAGGGAGGACAGTAGTTGGATATCACACAAAATAATAGGATCTTAGAACTCTAGCTGTTTATTAAATAGCTGATACCAGGGATCTATTCAGCAGAGGTGGGTATAATAGAGGAGAAGAAAAAAATGAAATCACTTTGGGGTACCTAAACCTTCTTAAATAACATGTGCAAGCTGGAGGCATGAGACCTTAATCCAGGAACCTAAACTTGAATGGTCTCATAAGTTGAGATCATGGCTGCCAAAGCTTACCCAAAGACTTGGTTGAACTTCGGGCACAAACGTTTTTTATTTACCCTCTCATTTTTTTTCATTTTGTACCACTAGATCTAGGCTGAATAAATTAAACCTGTGTAATTTACTAGCTAACTGATTGGATTTACAAAAGATACTAAATTTCTCTGAGCCTCAGTTTCCTCATTTACATTTCATAGGGTTCTTATGGGGGTGAATATAGTAAATGGTAGACAATTCTTTTTACTTTTTAAAATTTTATTTTTATGCTACTCTCATAAATTTAGGCTGAAGGGGTGTGCAGTGAAGACAGCACATATCTTAGTTTTTTCTTTTCATGTTCAGCCATTCTTATGCCTCAACCTATTATTCTATTGCTCTCCCTCTCAACACAACTCAGTTAAAAAAATAATCCTCACTCAGGACATGTTTTTTATTGATTTTAGAGACAGAGGAAGGGAGAGGAAGGGAGGCGGAGAAAATGGGGAAAGGCGAGAGAGAGAGAGAGAGAGAGAGAGAGAGAAGAGAGAGAGAGAGAAATATCAATCAGCTGCCTTCTGTATGTACCCCGACTGGGTACTGAACCCACAACCTGGGTATATGCCCTGACCAGGAATCAAACCTGCAGCCCTTTGGTGCATGGGACAACACTCCAACCCTCTGAGCACACTGGCCAGGGCGCAACTCAGTTTTAAAAAAATTACTTCAAGAAATATGCTGGCTATTGAGAAACTCAGCCCAAGTAAACCAGGTATATATTCTCCATTTGAAATGGCAGAATCCTTTCCTATAATCTGGGTCTAAAATATATATCTTATAAGCTCTGTGTCATCTGCCAAAAAGAGTATATCTTACAAATATAACTCCTACAATATCAAAGCTTTAGGCACTTGTCCTCACCAGTTTAAGATTTTCAGCAACGTTAAGGATAGGCTATCTCAAATAATTTCTGTTCCTAAAACAACAACTACAAATCAAAACAATAACAACAAAAAACATTCTTTTCAGTTTTGGTTCCAGTCTCTAATATGATGGAATTGGCATATGTTAATATTTATATTCATGTAAAGTCTTGTGAGATTAAGTTTTCAGATATCACTCTGTCTTTCAAACAGTATCTTATGTATCTGAAGGTATCTATAATTGTTTCAGGGAATCTAAATACTAGAGATAGCAATCACACTGCCAAGCTCTACTTCTAGACAATCCAGAGTAGAACTATCTTCCAACATGCTCTACATTGCCTCCAAATATGTGTATGTGCTTAAGCATACGCTCACCTATAAAATTAACTATTAGACCTTTAAACTATTTAGCTTCAATTTCTGAAAGAATAAAAAACTCTTGCTTAGTTAGCTGAGAGATCTTTCTATAGTTAATGAATGAGGGCATTCTACTATTTCCAGAAGATTCTAGAAAATGAAATACAAACCCAACATAACTATTTCTGAAAAAGTACAATATGGCACAATATTTTTACCACTTTGATACATAATTGATATTTCTATTTCAGAATACTTTAATTTTTAAGCAAAACTCAAAAGTTAACCAATCCTATGGCAACAAAGAAACTCTATTTACTAGTCTTACCTTCAAAGAAAAGGAATAGATTGTACCTCTCTAGAAGAATAATTTTGAAAAAAGAAACTTTCATTCTATTCCATATTTATTAATTAACGAAGAAAAACAAAGGTGTAGAAAAAAGAAGGAAAAAAAAAAAAAAAAGACAAAGTTATAGCACCCAGAACATAAACACAAAGATACTGAGGCAGAAAAAGAGAACAGCATATCAAAAATATGTATCAAGTTGATATACAATTGTAAATAGAGATATTGTAAAGGTAATTCATGCATTTGGTGCAAACTAGTTGATTGCTAGGGTTCCCTAAAATTCTAAGGATCTATAATGATGCAACATTTTTACATTCAAGGAACCTATTTTGTGGCCTAAAAGATACCTGCACAAAGAATCTCCTTCACATCAAACAAGATCCATCCATATCTGAAAACATTTTAATGTCTACACTAAGAATTATTTAGTTGCAAACTGTAACAGCAAAGATGACCAAGGACCTCCAAGATTGTTTCATTTTAAGGTCTATGTCAGATCAATTAACTTATTCACCATCATAGCAAATTTTTTTCAACTATGTTAAGACCAATGCTTCTTTTAACTTCTTCATTTCCTTTCTAATGTCAAGTTAAAATAATTCAGATTCTGGTCAATTCCAATTGAGTTTCAGTCAATGCCATGTACAGTACTGTACAAAGACTTGCTATAATAATAAAATCTTGCTGACTAGACTGGTAACAATGGGACCAACAATTACCTAATTATTAGATAAAAAATGTATTAGGCTCATTTCAATCTGACAAGAATGCCTTTCAATTTAGTTGTCTATTTTTATCATATACATTATGAACAAATAACCCAAAAACTCAGGAGAAAGAAACAGTGAAAATACTACAACTCTTTGGACTACCCTGAGAATAAAGGAGATAATATATATGAGAATTTTTTTGTTTCCCACAGAGACAATTTCATACTAGTTGCTGAAATACAAATACATATTTTGATATGTTTGCAATGTTTTGTTCAATAAGTACACTCTAAAAACAAAGTTAAAAAAAATTAGAAAAAAAAAATTAGAAGAAATAAATCCTCAAAACATGGTTCAAGAAGGCCAAATGTCTGTAGTTATTTAAAAAATGACATCTACCAGGGAAAAAATGATAAAATGGAACATACTAAGAGAGTAAATGATGACAAATCAGAAAACATATACTATTCTTAAAAAACAGGACAGAAACTTTCCAAATATTAATGAGGAAATTTGAGAATAAACATTCTCTATCAGAGCCACTTAGGAAGACTGTGTTCTAACAAAAAGGCAGGGTAGAGAAAGCATTGGTTTATCATGAAACCTGTTTTGAATTTCAGTTCTATCATTTAGCTCTACAACAATGGGAAATTTTATTAACTATTTTGGAATTCAATTTCTTTCTCTTTTAAAAACTGAGAATATTGGTTAATTTCTAAGTTTCCACTGGAAAAATTAAAAATTCTCACTCCAGAGAAATGGTACAAGTCTAAAATTTAGAAAAATTTGTTTTAACTGCAGCTGCTTAGATAAATTGATTACATTTAATTACCTTCATTTATGAAGTTTTAGACAAAACCATCTCTGAAGTCTTTTTCCAGTTTCTACTTCTTATAAGAATCATATTATGAAGAGAAAACTCCAAATGGTCTCTTTGAAATAAAGAGCACATAAACAACTCCTTAGCTGGATCTGACTATCCTATATCGTAGGTAGATCTCAGCAAAGCCTAACAGCAGCTCGTGGGAGACATCTGTTGCTGAAACTGGGAATTTAGCACATGTGTGAGGTGAGCTACAGGAATACAAGGACAAAGTGAATTGTTAATTTGAGAGCAAACAAAAGAATTTTCAATTAGCTAATCAACTTCCTATTTGGCAGAATATGCACACTAGGCCACTGATTTATATAACTTGAAATATAAAGTCACTCATAGGGAGAATGAACAGCTGACAAGAAGCAAAACAAAGAAAGAGACTATCATGAGTAGGATTCTTTACACAAGCCAACAGTTACTAAGAGTACACCTAGAAGATATACTTTCCATACTAAAATTCTCTAGTTTTAAAATCTTTAAAATACCCAAACCTTTCTGGATAGCAATAATAAAATCATTAGTTTTTGTTTTTGAATTGTGTCTAAACTCTAGAACAAAGATTTAAGAAGGTGAGGATCACAGCTCAGTTAAAACGATATATCAAAGATGATAGGAAAGAAATAGAATTATTCAACTTCTATTTTGCTTCTTCCATCTTTTCTCTTAGGAGAATGATTTTTAGACCAGAAAGATAAAAAGTAATGTGAAGATGGATCAAAATGCAAAACAGGTAAAGAGAATGACTGCCTTAAATGAGTTCAAGTCTCTAAAATTAATGAACCACCTCCCTGAAATAGAACTTGCCGATGTAATCATAGAACTACTGCTTACAAATGTGAGGAAAAACAGAAAATCGCAAAGGTACAACAAGACTGTAAGTGTCTAAATAAAATATTCCCATGTTCAGAACGAATCTTTTCAAGAAAGAGGATTTGAGAAATTAAAAGTAAAGTCGGGTGCAGATCTTTAAAAAAAAAAAAAAGTAGAATAGCTTAATATACATAGGTTTTGTTAGATCTTAGAAAAGGAATAAACACTTGATGCATCTATACATTTACTAAATTAAGAAACAATAAGCAACTAATCACATACCTTGTTTTGAAGGTATCAAACTAGCAGATCTGTGTAATACCTTTAGAATTTAGTGAAGGCTCTCTAGTATCTTTGTAAACAAGTTGGACAAATGAGGGTTAGAGGATAATACAGTGAACATTAGTATTTGGTTGAACAACCTCATTCAATAAAACTCACAGGTATAAGGAGAAACCAATTAGCATGCCATATGGGTCTGTGCTCTGCAATTTTACTCAACATTTTTATCTACAATAGGAAGAAAATATTTTATAGCCTGCATTAATTGGATAGCTTCCTATCTGGGATATAATGGAGAAGATCCTGTAATCAGTTCATAGTAGATGGTCAATAAATATTTGTCAAGTTATATCACAACTCTCTATAACAAAGGTTCACTCCCAGGAACTTGGGGTAGAAAATCTATACCAGAGGTTAAAAGGATATGAGACACTTGACTCATCTAACATATACCCTGGGAACTTATTTTGTGTAATTTCATCACAAGTAAGCTGTAACAAGCAGTGTTCAAACAGAGCTTAAAAGAAGTACTTTTAATTTTCCTTTGTTATATTTTAAGATAAAAACAAAACAGTGGTATTTGAGATCAGAGCTAAGCAGACAGTGAGAATTAATGGAAGAAGCACTACTGAATCTACCACCACTATTATAATTACCACTAATGCACACTTAAACAGCACTTATTATTGCCAGAGCCTGTGCTAAAGGCTTTAGCTAATCATAAAAACACATACACAAATATTATACCCATTTCACCGACAAGGAACCTGAGGCTTAAGGAGGCTAAGTAGCAAGCCCAAAGTTACTCAGCTAATAAGTGGCAGAGCCAGGATTCAATACAGGCAGATTGGTTTCAGAATGTGTCCTCTCAATCACAACTATATTATAATACCAAAAGCATCTCCAAATCTTTAAGCCCCAAAATAGTATTTTTAAATCTGCAAGATTTTTTTTAATTACCATTTTGCATTTAAACAAAGCCTATTACCTTTTACTTTCATGAAAGAGCTTCAAGTACTCTATAAACCTGTGTAAGAGGTATCATCCCATTTGAATGGACAATATACATGGAAAGAGGAATACTGAAGGTGTTACTCACATTTTAAAAAGTGAATAAGCAGAAATGTTACAAAAAATAGAAATAATAAGTGACTTTACTCTTTCTCAAATAGGTTCTCAGAATCCCAAGACAAACTTGCTTCTCAGTAAGGTGACCAGTACTAATCTTATTGTTAAATGGTCCTTATTCTAAACCTAAATATATTCCTCAGGTATTTGAATTTCTGTTTAGTTACTAACTATAAAAAGAAATGGAATATAAACAGAACTGGAAGTTAGAAATTATTACCTGAATAGAATGAACCCAAGTGATTCTACTGCTGCCCTTCTGACATCGTCATTAACATCACTCACCTGGGAAAAAAATGTATGATTACATTATACCATGCATTTTATTACCAGATCTCAAACTAATAGGGGCCAACATCATACAAATATACATTAGACCTCATTAATATGTTATTCTTTTACTAGAGGCCCGTTGCAGGAAGATTCCTGCAAGAATAGGGCTTCCTGCGGCCTGAGCGAAACAGAGAAGGGAGCGAAGCCCGCCAAGGCGGGCTTCCCTCCCACTGCTGCCACCGCCGCTGCCCCACTTTCCGCTTTTCCTCCCTCTTCCTTGTACACTGTCTTCAGTCTTCGCTCTGTGCCTGCAAATTAACCATCATCTTAGTTGGGTTAATTTGCATACTCACTCTGATTGGCTGGTGGGAATAGCAGAGTGATGGTTAATTTGCATGTTTCTCTTTTATTAGTGTAGATTAGAATGTCTTTCCCCAATTTAGAAAAACTTGTCTCAGAATGTCTTTATTTCAGGGCTTATAAGTTTTAAAACTTGGGTGTTTAAGGTTCAGGACTACTTCTACAGACTATTTCAGGGGCATTATGGCTTTTGTGGGCTACTATGAAATCCTAATCATTCCTTCAATGTTATTTTCAAAAATTTATTCCTAAGGTTCAAGCAAAATGCAAATATTTAGAATATACCACATTCTGCACTGATAAAGGATGAACTACTAGTAAGTACTGTGGGATGTGAATATCTCTGGGAAGGAATTATGAATAGTTATAAGCCCATTCTGCATGGGAAGTATTGACTTTGGGTTTATCTTCTCCCAGCATCATGAGAGCAGAAACCTACTAGTAAGTACTGTGTTAAGACATATGTAGAATGCCTGCTATGTTACCAGGCAACAGTATTTATTGTTGATAAGCTATATTTGGATTAGGAGGACTGAGTGAAAAAGCCTCTTGGAAAACATGGGCATTGGCTTTCCTGTATGTTTTTCTTGAAACAGAGCATTTTCCTTGGGGGTACCTGAAAGCTAACTTCACAGGCTGTGAAAAGAAATGGTTCCTATTGTTCATTAGATTTCCTGATCATAGGGTTGCTGCACAAACTCACATAGTCTAGTCTCTAGGGTGCCCCTTGGAGTAGAGTTTCAGAAGTCATTGCACCTGAATGACTTTAAGGACTTTCATTCAAACTGACATACTGTTATCCTGTCCTTCATCCTTCTGAAAAGCTATGTGAGCCTGATGCTTAGATACAGCTGATCGTGTCCTATGAACGTGAATCTGAACCTGAGACCACTGATAGAGGTCATGTGATGTGGGTGCTGCACTCACCTAGACATGTAGGGTCCATTTGCAAACTTTCCCTTCCATCCCATCCCCAAGAAAGATCACAGTACTTACAGCAACATGTAGTAGGCGTCGTATAGCTTTGTTGTTACCTGAGCCACAGTAAGCCATGGCTACAGTATACATTCCAGACCGTCGAAGAATTGGGTCCTAAGAAAAAACAATTCAACATCAATCACCAACTTATTTCAAATAATAACTTCTATAGATGAATGGGCATAGTTGTATGCACTGAGAGAGTTTGTTTTAGGTAGGAAAAGATGAATTCAAGAACTATTTTGTGGTTGGTATTTTCTAAATGAATGGGGAAATAAGACTAACATGAGTAGAATTAACTGCTTAAAATTGCCAACATTCTGTGAAACATAACATGCCTGTTCTGCCTCATAAATTCTAGAAAGTATAAACTCGGTATCAACACCTACTGCCCTGTGACACTCACTTCCATTTATCAAAGGGACACAAAGAAGCCAGTTTCTATTCCATATTCTAACTTGCTTTTATTTAATTTGTTGGAACTGAACACTGAGTAAGAAATATGGAGGTCTGATAGTTGAGCAAAATAATTAGTCATTTTTATCAGTAAATTATAGCAGTGGTTCTTTTTTTTTTAAAATGTTTTTATTGATTTTTAGAGAGAGAGGAAGGGGGAATTACAGAGAGATAGAAACACTGATGAAAGACAGACATCGGCTATCTCCTGAATGCCCCTCACTGGAGATTGAGCTCACAACCCGGGGCATGTGACCTCTTGGTTCATGGGTTGATGCTCAACCACTGAGTCACACTGGCCGGGATAGCAATAGTTCTTTTAATCAGATTATACAGGATGGTATACTGCTGACTACTTATAATAATATCAATGTGAAAAGCAAACAAAAGACAATGGAAAAAACCTCATTCAATTAAGTAAGTAAAGATTGGCACTATTTTTTAAATGAAAAACAAGGAAGTAAACTTTACCTTATTAAATGATTATGAAATCATTCCAAAAACACTATTTCTAAAAGGAATTAACTTGTAAATTACTAAGTAAACATTTTTTGTTTTATCTGAAAATCATTGATCTGAAATCTTCATTAAATTTTAAATCCTCAACTTTAGTTTACATCTACTAATCAGTATTTTTGTTTTCTAAATTCTATTAGGTTTTATATACCTTATGAAAAGTTGTATTAACAAATGTAGCTAGGTGTTCTGAAGGGAACAGAGATAATTTCCAGTGAAGCTAAGTGTTTTATAAATGGTGGAAATAACTGGAAGATGAGGGAGTGCAAAGAGAAGAGGATCTATGTGTGATTCACCTTATCACGGCAGAGAGATTCAATGAGAGCATCGGCCTCTTCCATCCTCCCGTACATTACTAGTGCAATGCCAACTGCAAGACCACGCAGAATCTTCTCATGTTGAGTTTCTTGTGCATAGCCGACCATGTCCTCAATAGCCTGGGCATTTTTAGAGCCCAACATAACCAAACCTAGGGCCAGGCCAGCTGCTTCCCCTAGTGAGTAAAAAATTAAAGAATAAGAGCTATGTATATAAACTCAATACAACATACCCTATTGGGAGTGGCATATTAGCACCAACTATCAAAAACAACCATTATCCCTGCCTGTATGGCTCAGTGGTTAGAGTGTTGACCCGCTAACTGAAAGGATGTGGGTTCAATTCCGGTCAAGGGCACTTACCTGGGTTGCAGGTTCCCTGCCTTGGTTGGGGCACATTGAGGAGAAAACCAATTGATGTGGCTTTCTCACATCAATGTTTCTCTCCTCTCTCCCCATCCCTTCCAGTCTTTCTAAAAATTAATGGAAAAAATATCCTCCAGTGAGGATTAATAAAAAACGAAACAACCGAATCATAAGCTTCTGATTCCATTTTTTCAAACCATCTGATAAAAAGGAAGTTATTTTATGTAGTTGTATATTTATAGCTTTTTTCTTTTGAAATCTTAACTGATGGTATCATAGTAATCTACAGTGATTTCAAAGGAAACATTATGACATTTTTTCTACATTATCACCTAGCAGATAGTCCTATGACATAAGTAGGTCACTCTAATAAATTTGTATTTGTATTTACAAAAGTCAGTTATATAGAGATATACACAGACTATACCATTTTTAAAAGCCTTAATATTACAAACATTTTTTTGAGTTTGACAAATGGGGAAAAAATCCACTACCTCTTCAACGAAGAGAATCATTAGATTTTTAAGAGGCTACACAAATTATAGGTAGAAAATAAATTACAGTTAAATTAAATAAACCTAAAATTTGTTGTCTTTAGAAAGAATCACTTACCTGTCACAGCATCATCCTGATAAAGGTTTGTTTTTAGCAAATCATACACATCCTGGCGTGCAGTCCCCATGGCAGCCAAACCAAGGCCCAGACTGCCACCATGTCGAACGATCTAGGAGAAAAAGCATGGGCTCCACTGATGTAGTACATTGTACTTAAAATTCAAGCTTTAATTCTAATTTCAAAATATATTTTGATTTGAAAATCAAAAGGCCAGTGGTAACCTCAGAAATTTCAATTTCCAAAGAATGGTGCCTGCTGATACAAAATAATAGTGAATTTGAAAGTGAATAAAAGAAAGAAAATGTGGAGCAATATTAACTCTCTTTCAATACATTTATGTACGAGGAAGAGAAAGATGACAACAACTAAGAGGAAGTAGCAAGTGCCAAAGAAAGTTTCTGTTAGGATAGGTGAGACATGCTTATGGGCTGAGGGGGGAAAGACAGCATAGAGGGAGGCTGAAAAGAAGAAAAAGGTAGATCTAATGGAATATGGAATAAAGTGGGAGAAAATGGAGTCAAGAGCAAAAGTTGGTCTTTACTTGAAGAGGAACATTTGGTCATCTTTCATTTTTGAAGGCACAGTATCTTTTTATTGGTGATAGCACCTCAATCTTGCTTGAAGAATATTGCTCCCCCATTGATTAGTCTTGGTGGGACTGTTATTAAAGAAGCTTCTACCTTCCTCTAGCCAAAGTATTGGCCTATGACCCAAAGTTAGGTCAACTGGATGCTTCTCTGGAATTTTAATCATTCTTAAGTGGAATGACCCAAGGACCAAAAACATTTAAGTTCACTCATCCTAACAGCAGGGCCCTAAAGAGACAATTCCAGTATTCCTATTAACTATTTCCCTATAGCTGCCCTGGCTCTTAACCTTTGTGAGAACTGGTTCATCAGCTTGTCCTTTAATTACATAAGCTACTTCCAATAAATTCCTTGTTTAAGTTAGTCAGAGGTGATTTCTGTTGCTGGCAACCAAAAAGCTTTGTCTGATAAGAAAGTTTTTACCTGAAACCAGAGGAAGTAAGGTAAAGGTAGGTAAGATCTTGGATAAGGGGCTTACAAACTGGAACAGATGTTTATATTGGCCTCAATCTTTTCAATAAAATAGGAGGACAAAGTTTTTCGGCTGACTCAGCTACTCTCCTAAAAGGTTTCTAAAGATTCTAACATAAACATTAAAGTCTAAAATCCTATTTCAAGGTACCTTAAAATAAGATAAGGCTAATTAAGTTATTTCAAAAATTTACATTTAATACTTATCAAAGATCAAAACAAGCAAGAATTCTGATTCCCAAGAGAGGATATGCAATTTCTTTGGAACTAGTTTCCTGCAAAATGATAGGATTAGACTAAATGTTCACTAAGGTCACCTATATAACATTACAAAACTCTAAAGTGTGGGAATAAAACATGTGTTTTGAAAACAATACTGTTGGGGACTTCCCAAATAAAACAAAATTTCTATTCACTAAAATAATTTGGCAAATGTTTTCCTGGGCCCTTAACTAATGAAAATTTAGTTTTCTATTTTAACACTTACATCATTGCTGGCATTCTTAAGCTGGTTAAGCAGATAGTCAATTATATCACCACCATGATTGGCATGGATTAGACCTAACGCATAGAGACCTCCACCTTCCTGATAGGCTGATCCTGGAGAGGTGTCCTTGGGAAGATATGTTGCCATTAACTGTAATGCTTCCTTCTCATGACCCTGTAAATTGGAGCCACAACAAACATGTCAGTAAGAGAAAGTAAGAAAAAGAGCTAACATTTTCTATGATAATTGCTTTTCTCCAGCATGTTCACTTGCTAAAAGAGAAGGAGAAAGTGGGGCTCTCTTAAACAACTTTATCACTTGAATGAGAGAAGAGCCTTTCAGAGACCCAGTCATATCCTACTTAGAAACAAATGCTTCCATTTTTTCCCTTGTTTTGTAACATTTCCCCAAATTCATCTTATATTATGCAAACAATTTATTTCAATTCATCCTTTGAGAAATGGCTTAGATAATCTTCATAGGAAAAGGATTTTCACCTTTTATTAAAAACAAGCACATTTATATATACTTTAATATCTTACTTTATCCTTCTCTATAAGAGGACTAATTTAACAAAATGTACATGTCAACGAATTATAGTAAACTTCTACATTTTATTAATTCCAGAAAAATTGCTCTGTTCTAATGCCTGTTTCCACTCATCAGTGTATATTACCTTGTGAATTACACCCAAACTGGCTGTAGCTGTAAATTTTGCCCAGTTAGTGGCCCTGGCCAACCATTCCAAGTTATCTCTGTAAGAAAATAAAATTAAGTAATACTACTGAAATAAACATCCTAAGGCATTTTATAATTCTAAAGTCAAAGCATTGAAAATTTACCTTGAACTATTGCAGATCATTTCACTGTATGGATCACAAATTACTGCAGATTCTATTTTACCTAAGTTGTTCTTAATATTTTGAAGACTTTTAAAAAATGCATAATATGTAATTCCACTATGAACAAAAGCAAAACTATACTAAATTTCTGAGCTTAATGTATTTCATTCAAAAGCTGATACTCAAGCCAATTAATGAAGAGAATTAATTTTGCCTTAAAACAAGTAAGGCCCTGGCTTGGTAGCTCAGTTGGTTAGAGAGTTTTCCTGATATGTCAAGGTTGCGGTTTGATCCCCAGTCAGGGTACTTACAAGAAACAACCAATGAATGTATAAATAAGTTGCACAACAAATCTATCTCTTTCTCTCTCTAAAATCAGTAAATAAAAAAACTTAAAAAAAGGAGAAAGAACCAGTCTTAATTAAAAAACAAATAGGCATATGCAATAAGTAAATATATAAAATAACATAAATAAAATTTAAAATCCAGGACTGGCAGCAGGGGAAGTTCTTCAATCCATGTAACAATGTCAACAGAGTCTCTGTTAAAGATGACTGTACAAAGCAGAAATCTTCCAGTATATTTACCTAAGAAACTGGTCACTGGTAGTCCCACAATGCATAAAAGAGTTTGCTATAACAGTTGCTGTATGACATACAGAATTCCGTACTGCATCCTTACAAAAACAAACAGATTTTTATCATTGGCAGAGTATTCATACATATTGCAAACTCACCCATGAACACACAACCAGAGTCCCTGTTTTACAGTGAAACATGAATGAATTGAACTAATATATTTAAAATAATGGATCTTGGCTATCCTAATAAAGAGGGAATATGCTAATTGACCATCACTCCATCACAAAGATGGCTGCACCCACAGCTGAGGCCAAATTCCCTTAAGGAGCCTTAACGAGCAATCAGCAGGGACCTGAGGCCACGCCCTCCTCCACCCCCGTGGGGCTTGACAGGGGACCTCAGGCCATGCACCCCACCCGGCAGGGCTTGACAGGGGACCTCAGGTGGTGCCTCCTGCCTTGGCATCAGCCCAGGGGACCTCAGGCCATGCCTCCTGCCTTGGCACCCGGTCAGGAGATCTGAGGCCATGACCCCTGCCCGGCGGGGATTGACGGGGGACCTCAAGGTGCGCTTCCCGGCCTGGTGCTGGGCTAGGGGACCTCAGGCTGCTCCCCCTGCCCCAGCACCAGGCTGGGGGACCTCAGGCCGTGCCCCCCACCCAGCGGGGATTGACGGGGGACCTCAAGGTGCACCCTCAGTGCTGGGTCGGGGGAACTCAGGCCGTGCCCCCTGCCCAGTGGGGCTTGACGGGGAACCTGAGGCTGCGCCACCCCCCCTGCCAGTGGGGCCTGATGGGGGACCTGAGGCTGCGCCTCCCTCATGGTGCCGGGCTGGAAGACCTCAGGCTGCACCCCCTGCCCCAGCACTGGGCCAGGGGACCTGAGGCTGCACCCCCCTGCCTGGCAGGGCTTGAAGGGGACCTCAGGCCATGCTCCCCACCCAGAGGGGCTTGACGGGGGACCTCAAGGTGCACCCCCAGTGCTGGGTCGGGGGAACTCAGGCCGCACCGCCTACCCAGTGGGGCTTGATGGGGGACCTCAGGCCATGCCCCCAACCCAGCAGGGCTAGACAGGGATCTCAGGCCGTGTCCCCCACCTGGCGGGGCTTGACGGAGGACCTCAAGGCACGTCCCCCGCCCCATCTAGGGGACTGCAGGCCACACCCCCTGTCCTGGCACCAGGCCAGGGGACCTGAGGGTATGCCCCCTGCCCGGTGGGGCTTGACAAGGGTGGGACTGGCCGGGTCTGGATCTAGCCCAATGGGGCGGGAGGGGGGTCTGGATCTCACATGATTTTGAGGTGCATGTGGATGGGTGGGGACCTGACTCTGGGTTCCCCTTTTAATGTGTACGAATTTCATGCACCGGGCCACTAGTTTCTTTATAAAGATTAAAAACAAGCAAGTCAAACAGAGCTTTATTTGTGGTTTTAACTTGAGGTCAATAGATTTTAGGTAGGATAATTTAGGTAGTAGATTTTCTAGTTTTGGGGTTCTGAATAGTTTAACTTACCATTTCTCTAAACTCAAGGTCTCCAAGGTGCTGCAGTAGCTTGAGGAGCAATGCTATACCTCTTTTGGCACTGTACCTCTGGCAGCCATCAAGTAATCGTGTGTATTTTTAATAAGACTATATTATAAAGATTAGTTTCAAATAATTGCCATAAGTGCAAATTATGTAATTCTGTTTCCTTTCGCCATTTGTAAAAATTGTATTAAAAGTTTGGAGAAGCATTATTACATATGCTTTAATCAACTATTTAGTAATGGAATAGTATATGAATTTTTTTTTAAATGGGGTAAGTTAAGAACCACTGCTCTCAAGTTTGCAATTTAGTGGAAACAGACACATAAGCTATATCAATGTGCTGACAAGTGCTTTTGTCCAAGTGCTACATGTATACATTAAAATAAAAAGAGAGCTAAAGAAAATGGGGAGAAAAAATCCACTGATTAGCACAAAAACAGGAACTCAATCAATATAAAGTCTCTTTCTTTTTCAACAAGTTTAAGAGTTTCTCCCATTGTTATTTTTATATTAGAGGCCCAGTACATAAAAATTCATGCACTGGGGGGGCAGGGGGGGGGTCCCCTCAGCCTGGCCTGCCCCCTCTCACAGTCCAGGAGTCCTCAGGGGCAGGAGGCGACTGGCAATCAGAGAAAGGCGACGCCCCATCACACCTCTGCTGTTGCCACTGCTGGCAGCGCAAGCCTCAGCCGGCCCTGGTTACCTAAGCCTCAGGTGGCCCTGGGAGGCTGGGAGGCTGAGGGGACTGGGGGACTCCGGAGGCAGGTATGTGAAGCGGGGCTGAGGGGACTGGGCAACGCCATCTTGTGGCTGTGGATGCTGCCATCTTTGAGGGCGTGGCAGTCAATTAGCATATCCCCTCCTTATTGGCAGTTAGCATCGCCATCTTTGTGATAGTGTGAGGGTCAATTAGCATATTCCCTCTTTATTAGATAGGATAAAAACTTATTTCTACAGTCAGGAATAAAATGCAACAAAGTATTCAATAAGAAATAACTACAAGTACTTATATTCAACAAATAAATATTTTTTAAAAGGCTCCATTATAGATAGATGAATTTCCTACCTTTGTGCTTTTTAGGATCATGAGATCTGTGTTATTATTTCGTATTAAAAATTGCAGATGTAACTCAATAGCCATTTCACCACTTAAAATTTTAATCATTTTCAAAGTCTGATCCTTGGGCTCTGGACTCTGCCAAAACAATAAACAAATAAAAATTCATATATTACTGAAATCCACTAAGGCAACTTTATTTTAACAGCCCAAAACCAGTAAAATTCAAATATTTCATACATACAATACTCATTTTAACAGGATCTGGAAAACTCATGTATAATTTATTTATTAGATACCATTGAGATATGATAATAGCTTGATAGAAGAATGTAATTCGTTGTGAACTAGCTTCCAATGTAAAATATTTTTTAATATAAAAAAATAAGGTGTAAAAGAATAACTAATTACTGATGATATATAAGGAAAATTTTTATACAGAGCCAGCTAATACTTTATGTGAGGAACTGCTAATCCAAACTGACAAAATCCAAAGCATCTTTAATCAACACACCTATATGATCTCATGAAATACCAAGCTATCAATCAACAAAACTATCCATCCAGTTGAAGTTTATATACCTGAGCATCAGAAACCAAAAGTGCTGATGATGGAAAAATTTATATCCATTAATATTGCTGCTCTAATACTTATCTAAGTTTTCTAAACACCATGAATACTAAGAAAAACAAAGACAACCAAATTGCTCCCCCTGAGATAAGTTGCCATTTATATAGAGGCCATAGTTTTTCTCCCCCTGTGACAGGTAAGTCAGTTATTCTGAATGAAGTTCACTCTTTGGTTAGAATCTAGAGCAAGCATGTCAAACTCGCGGCCCACAACAAATATTTTTGAGGCCCAGCCAATATAATGGTATGTAAGAAATGTTTTAATAAAAATTTCGTAACTTGATTTTTACAATATCCTGTTATACATAACTAGAGGCCCAGTGTATGAAATTCGTGTGGGGGTGGGGAGGGTGTCCCCCAGCCCGGCCTGCACCCTCTCCAATCTGGGACATCCCCCTCGCAATCCAGGACCGTTGGCTCCTAACTGCCTCTGCCTGCCTGCCTGATCACCCCAACCGCCTCTGCTTGCTGGCCTGATCGCTCCCTAACTGCTCCCCTGCAGGTCTGATTGCCCCCTAACTGCTCTCCCTGCCAGCCTTATCGCTCCTAACTGCCCTCCCCTGCCGGCCTGATCACCCCTAACTGCCTCTGCCTCGGCCCTTGCCACTGTGGCTTTGTCCGAAAGGACGTCCGGAAGATGTCTGGTCTAATTAGCATATTACCCTTTTATTAGTATAGATTATTAATAACGAACTACAACGTTTGCTAATGACTGATTACTATAATTATGTTGCATTCATTTCCCTTACGCGCCTTACACACAGGCACATCATTTCTCTCCACTAATACTAGCAGTGAATATTTTAGCAGCAATTGCCACGTCATTAGTCTTGGACTGACTTGTTTGGTGTGCGCATCAGGAAATATTTCACTTTCGGAAAACAAGAAAAATAGGTTTGTGTTATGCTTATTAATTTGTGTAGTTATTCAGTGTCTGGTAAGTTAATGTTCAAGAAAAAATATTAATTTTTATTAAAATGTTCTATTATCTTATGTTAATGATTACTCATTTATTTCAGCCCTTTGTATTCAGCATGTCTCTATTGAAATAAACCTACGTGTCTATGAAAATTGAAGCTTTTGTTTTTTTGTGGCCCACATAAACTTACAACTTTGTTTATTTGGCCCGTTAGCCTTTGAGTTTGACATGCTTGATCTAGAGATTGGATTTCATCTAAGTTAGGTACTTACTGGTACTTTAAAATTTTACTTTTTACAAAAAACATTTTTTTATAAAATGACTTTGGTGTCAAACCTAGTAATAAACCTCCAAAAAAACAGGTGTGTAACACTTTAAAATAACTTACAATATACTGTGGGAATATATGTTAAACAGCAACCATGACTTTAAAAAGCACACTTACCGCTTCTGGTGTCTTTCCTACAAGTATACTACCTGTCTTTTCTTCTGTTTCCATTGACTCACTAAAATGAAAAGAACCAACAGTTACTAATCTGATAAATCTCTTCTGAACAGCATGTCTGGGTGATATGTTACCAAATTTAAGATCTGAACTATGTCCAAATTAAATATTTTATAAGGAAAAATGTTTAATCACTTCATAAATATTGCTGCTAAAAAACAACAGGCAATAGCTGGTTTGGCTCAGTGGGCAGAGCGTTGGCCTGCTTACAGAAGGGTTCCAGGTTTGATTCCGGTCAAAGACACATGCCGGGGTTGCGAGCTTGATCCCCAGTGGGGGGCAGGCAGGAGTCAGCTGATCAATGATTCTCTCTCATCATTGATGTTTCTATATCTCTCTTCCTCTCCCTTCCTCTCTGAAATCAATAAAAATATATTTTTAAAAATCCACAAAACAGCCCTAACTGGTTTGGCTCAGTGGATAGCGTCGGCCTGCAGACTGAAGGGGCCCAGGTTCGATTCTGGTCAAGGGCATGCACCTTGGTTTCGGGCACATCCCCAGTAGGGGGTGTGCAGGAGGCAGCTGATGGATATTTCTCTCTCATCGATGTTTCTAACTCTCTCTCCCTCTCCCTTCCTCTCTGTAAAAAAATCAATAATGTATATATATCTGAAGAAACAAAAACAGAAAAGATTCTAATAAGACAGACATGGTTCAGTTATTAAATTTCCTCCAAATATATTCATAAGAAATATACAAAGCAGTTAACTAGGTTAGAAAAATGCATGAGCAACAAAACCAGGTGACAAAGTATCCCCCAAGTTCCCCAAACACAGTTAGGTGGAGGTACACCATTAATAGCTTACAAAGCCAGTTTGATGTGAAGCAGCTGGGCTGCAATAACTCTCTTTTTTTAAAATATCTTTATCAATTTCAGAAAGGTAGGGAGAGGGAGAGAGAGAAACATCAATGATGAGAAAGAATCACTGAATGGTTGCCTTCTGCACGCCCCCTACTGGAGATTGAGCCCACAACCTGGGGATGTGCCCTGACCAGAATTGAACCATGACTTCCTGGTTTAGAGGTTGATGCTCAACCACTGAGCCACACCAGCCAGGCTGCAACAACTCTTAAAACTAACTAGCCAACACTTCTTCTAAGTTGAAGCACTATACTTTGAGGAGGAAATGCTGAGTATAGAATCCAAATTAAAAAGAAAAAAGGTCCAAATAAAAGTGAGAAAGAAAACAGAGCCAAGAGATCTCAGAACATAAGACACCATTCGTTTAATACTTCACAACACAACAGAAGAGGAAATTCTAGAGGGACGTGAAATTACAAAAAGCACCTTAAATGAGCCTCTTTTGTAAAAGTTTAGGAAAATCTAATTTCAAGAAAGATAAGCCACAAAAAAGGTCAAAATAAAATCCCAAAAATATTGTAACAAAAAAATTTTTCAGAGGTAAAAGACATTTAAAAAATTATACAAGGTATAAAAGAATATTACATATCAGAATCAGAAAAACTCAGAAATGAAATAGAACTAGGAAAAAATTAGAAATGAAAGAGGAAAATGATAATTTCAGAAATGAAGATTAATTCAGAAGGAACATATGAGCAAATAACTATGACATAAGAAAGGAGAAAAAATAACAACAAACTAAACGTTATTCCACTAAGATCTGGGATAAAGTAAAGATGTTCATTTTCATCACTTCTATCTAATAATGGATTGTAAATGCTAGTCAACGCAGAACAAGGGAGAAAAGGTATAAAAGTTATAAAGGAAGAAATTAAAATTTCTAGTCACAGATGACATGATTCCTATGTAGATAATTCTATGAAAGGATCTTTAAAAAAATTTACTAGACCTACTAAGTGATTTAAGCAAGGTTAGTATACAAAAAACAATTGTATTTTTATATATTAATAACAAATAATTAGAAATTGAACTTTAAAACATACCACTTGTAACAACTTCAAAAACCATAATATACTTAGGAATAAATTTAAGGAAATAGGTGCAAAATCTCTGCACTATAATCTACAAAACATTGCTGAGAAAAACTAAACTGAACTAAAGACACATGTATATTTAGTTCTAATAAAAGCACAAAAAACTGAGAATGTTTCATATTTCTAAATACCTAAGTCCTGAAATCTAGCCCACCTGCCCCTCCTGAGGTTTATATTTTACTGGATTAGATGGCAAACATGCTGCCCTACAGGCCCTCCCTGTCAGAAAATCACTTTCACTTCTTTCCCGAAGGGTCCATTTCTCTGCTTTTCCTTAATGTGCCCAGCACAGTGCAAAACAAAACAGCTTTTAATGAAACTTTACAATCTATGAAAGCTAGTGGTAAAATTTATTCTTAACATGTGCAGACTATGAACATTCCACCTATTTCCAAAATAAAATAAAGATTTTTCAATTAGTTCTGATGCAGAAAAAGATACTTATACCTGTCTTTCTCTGATCCTGGAATAGTACCCGTATTGGTGGATCCAGGCACAGAAGGGATAGGGGTGCCAACAGTTCGAAGATTCTGGATTACAGATGACAAAAACTGCTGGCTAGCACTTTCATATAAATCAAAACAAATCTGATAAGCCATCAGGAGGTTGTCTTCCTTCACCAGTTTTTCTAAGATATCACTCACAGCCTGGGGATCATCTAAGAAAATTAAGCACTGAAATGCAGATAAAGAACAATTACACAATAAATGGAAACTGTCTATTAGATACTTTAGAATGACAAACAGTCAACATATAGGAAACTTTAAAATATTAAGTATAAGCAAGTTGGGGCAGACTAACCAGCTAGTCTAGCACTCCACTTCTAATTCTGGCATAAAGTTTTCCTTAAAATGGAATTGGCCTTCCAAGAAAATCCATACAAATTATACTCACAACTCCTAATATTGTGCCTGGCAATTAGCAGTATTCAATAAGTGGTTGATGAATGAATCTTGGCTTCTTTAAATCTTACTCATAATTTACATTTATGTGTTCCTTGTAATTTCTGCTTTACCATAAATTGTAGTAGTCATTCACTCATTTAAAACACAGTGTATTGTGCTTGGTCAGGACAAGATGCACTAAAATGACCATTTTGAAGCATTTCTCTAACTACTCTTATGATCTGCCATGTTTTACCAAAATAATACAATAATGTTAGAATTTTTTTTAAAGAATGAATTTAAAATTTCTTGTTCCTTTCAGTAGCAAATAACTCAATTTTAGAATGAACACATAATCAAAGTTAGTAATATTAAGAATAGGAGCCCTAGCCAGTTTGGCTCATGTCGGCTTGCGGACTGAAGGGTCCCAGATTCCATTCCGGTCAAGGGCACATGCCCGGGTTTTGGGCTCGATCCCCAATGGGGGTCGGGCAGGAGGCAGCCAGTCAATGATTCTCTTTCATCATTGATGTTTCTATCTCTCTCTCCCTTCCTCTCTGAAATCAATAAAAATGCATTAAAAAAAAAAAAGAATAGGAAAGAATAGAAAATAAATGGCAAGTAACAGGGGACTGGCTTAGTGAGGCAAATACATCCACTAAATGACTACTACACAATCAAGAAGGAGTTAGAACAACAGTCTGTGAAGAGTTAGTACAAAAAATGTTAAATTGAAGGACATATCTAATTGGTACTGTTTGCCTCCAGAAAAGGGAATTTGAGAGCTAGAAGAAAGGGGTGAGAAGAATTTTCACTGTATACTTTTGATTCTTTTTGAATTTTGAATCATGTGAATGTATTATTACTTGTTCAAAATATATCTTGTCGAAACCGGTTTGGCTCAGTGGATAGAGCGTCGGCCTGTGGACTGAAAGGTCCCAGGTTCGATTCCGGTCAAGGGCATGTACATTGGTTGCGGCCACATCCCTGGTGGGGGGTGTGCAGGAGGCAGCTGATCAATGTTTCTCTCTCATCAATGTTTCTAGCTCTCTATCCCTCTCCCTTCCTCTCTGTGGAAAATCAATAAAATATATTTTAAAAAATATATATATATATATCTTAAAAATATAAATTTAAAAAGTTTTAAAGGCACAATAAGAGCTAAAAAAAATAAAATTCCCTCTGAGGAGTAAAACTGAAGTACAGAGAGGGAGAAGGCAGAGGACAACTGCTTTTTATATAAATTTTTAAAAACTACTTAAAATGTAGTATTAAAAACTACTTAGAAGCAAACAAAACTCAAAAAAATCTATAGAGAAAACTGAAAGGAAACATACTAAAATGTTAAGTTGACTTTGGGTGATACAAATATGGGTATTTTTCTTCCAGCTTTTTGTTTCAAACTTACTTTAAAAAACATTAAAACAAGATGTATTAACCTAAGTTTTAAAAGTTTATACAGGATGAAAACACATTTAACAAACACAATGTATGATAAAATGTTATGCTCTAAGCAGAATATAAGATTTACACAGTGTGACAAATGTTAAAAAGTAAACCCAAGTGCACTTCCAGCCAATAAAATATAATGTAGCCACTGAAAAGAATGAGGTAGTGCCTCTGTGCTAATAAGTGGAGGACAAACATATCTATGCATTACCTTTGAGAAAAGACCTAGGAAAGGAAAATATATATTTTTTGTTTTATATATTTTCTGTACCATCTGAATTTTTAAAAAACGTGTAAGCAAATTCATAAATGAAAAGAGGTAAATATACACATATGTGTTTGGGTAATGAAACCAAAGATAATTTTACACTTGAAATCCTTTCTAGAATGATATAACAGAGATATACTATTTTTATGTTTTCTTCTACCTTTTTTTTAACCTTTATTTCCAAAATTTCCTTAAATGCTTGGATTATTTAAAAAATATAAAAAGAATACAGGCAGGATATAAAAGATGGACAAAGACTTGACTTGAGGTGGTGAACACACGATAGTGCACAGATGACGTGCTGTAGAAGCATGCACCTGAAACTTATATAATTATGTTAACCACTAGCGTCACTCCAATAAATTCAATAAAAAGGGGGAAAAAGCATAGAAAGCATAGATTATAACAAAATAAGCTTTTAGTTTTGTGAGATTCAATTTCTTATAGGTAAAAAGGAATATAAACTATATACCATATCTTCATAGGGCTGTGAAGACAATTAAGTTAGTAATGCAATCAAATGTAGTATTATGTAATATAGTGAACCCAACAGTACAATGTAAAGTAATATAATGTAATTACCTGACAAACATTGATAAAATCGGGTTTCTCCAGGTTCATGTAGATTTTAACTAGAACTCTTAGTACTTTATTCCGAAACTGTTTATTCTGCATTAAAGACATGCAGAGCTTGAGGCTATAAGCTAGCATTCCTGAGACATCATTCTGAAAGAAATAATTTAAAGATATATCATTATCTGATTACATTACAAGCAGGGACAGTAAGTATTGTTTCATAAAACAAGTTTTATCTATATAAAGATGTACACTGGGATGTCAAAGTAAGATGCATTTCTCACTCTGCTTTATTCTTTTTTAAAACATTTATCACCCCTTTACCTTATATGCAGGGATGGGCAAAAGTAGGTTTATAGTTCCCCTGTAATTATTTGCCTTGCTGCCTATTCCTCCAATGTTCCATTTGGGCAGGGACTTTGTTGGCATTTCCAATACCTAAAATAGTCTGGCACATAGTAGGCATTCAAAAAAGAAATCTTTGTTGAACGAATGAAAACAAGTATTTTCATTCTATTCACATAAAGACAAGGAGAGGCTATAACTACACAAAAATGAAACAGTAAAACAAGGGCCATTCTATCACATTGGGTGGTACATTCATTTATTCATTTAAACAAATCTTACCACTGCTACTCAACATTGCCTTGGGCTTTGGAGATACAGTAGTGAACTAGGCACAAAATACCTGTCCTTATGGAGGTAATAAAGATAGATATTAACTGCCTAATAATACAATCAATTAATTACTATAGTGGTAAACACTATGAAAAAAATATAGGTCTCCAAGAGATTAACAAAAGAATTGGATCTAGTCTTTGCAGTAGGGGTTGAGGAGAGTATGGGTGGCAGGAATTGATGGAAGGCTCTCTAAACAAGTGACAGTTCAGTTGAACTCTGGACCTTGAACTAAAATAAAGCAGGTAAAGGAAAAAGGAAAATAATTTTGGCAGAGGCAATATTTTTAGCAAGGGGAACAAGGCAGGGTACATTTAGGAACGGAGAGGAGGTCAAAATGGCTGGAGTGCAGAGAGCTAGCAAATGGAGAATAGCAAGTGGACATGCAGATCAATGTCCACTCAACTCAGTCTTCCATATTTCTGATCATTTTGGTTGATGATTTACAATTGTCATAATTATTGCAAAAGATTCCCAAACCAGAAATCCAGTTTGTAATTTTAGTCATAAGTCTAAAAATATAGCAGTGTATCAATAGTCTTCTTAGAAAGGGCAGGATAATTAATTCAACCTCCTCATGCAAGACTTTAAAGGAATAAATACAGTAAGATAAAAGTAGATATTCAGGTGAACACAAAACACAACCAAGGTTCTTAAAAATAAAACATTAGGGCAAAAGAGCACCTTATTATTTCTAAACCAGATTTTCTTTTCACTACCTATGAGAGAGATTCTATTTTAATAATTTCCTTTGCTGATTCCCCACCAAAAACAATCTCTAAAATCATACCATCTACCTACCGACTCCAATATAGTCTTTTCAAAGATATCCAGTCTTCGTGTCTCCAGAGCAATGCCGATAGCTTGCTTATATTTGTGATCATCCAGACATCGCTGGAACATTTTATTCACAATGCCTTCCAATCTCTGGTCAATTGGTTTTCTTTCTCCTTCAGGCAAATCTGCATTTTCCACGCACTGTTTGGTGTAGTGATCAATGCATTTTGCTATGAAGAAAATAAAATAACTCTGGTCACCTTGTAAATGGGGCCAAGCTACTAGAAAGGACAATACCAACATTTATAATCATAAAAACTTATGGGATGACTATAGAGTAATAAGCACATTTCAATATTTTTAAATGCAGAAGTTATACATTCAAATTAATAATCTTCCCTTCATAACAGTTATATTGGAGGACTACACATTAATTCAATAAGGCTGATATTATTGAAAACATTTCTATCTTGTTACTTTATTTTGACCAAAATTATATTAAACAACTTGACTAAACTACGTACTCAAAAGAGCTGGCTACAAATAGCTGCTGTTTTACTTTCAAAAAACAAACCCTTGCTATTATTGATGATATTAAAAAAGACCTATTATATCGCCGATACCGGTTTGGCTCAGTGGATAGAGCGTCGGCCTGCGGACTGAAAGGTCCCAGGTTCGATTCCGGTCAAGGGCATGTACCTCGGTTGCGGGCACATCCCCAGTAGGGGGTGTGTAGGAGGCAGCTGATCGATGTTTCTCTCTCATTGATGTTTCTAGCTCTCTATCCCTCTCTCTTCCTCTCTGTAAAAAAAAAATCAATAAAATATATATTTTTTAAAAAAGACCTATTATAGCAATTATCACATGGCAATAAATTATTAGACTTCTTTACAATAATAAACTATTAGATCCTTGAGAAAAGTGACTGTGTCTAAATCATCTTTGTAGAATAATGGTGAAATGACTTGAACTGTGCCACAGGTTCTAGAGGCAATTCCAAAGATTTCTAAAATTGTAGCACACTAACTGAAATAGTCATTGTCTCAATGTGAGGTGAGTAGAAGCTACTCACACTCCCTCACCCCAGGAGTCTAAAAATTCACGCAATGGTGTATGTGTACAAGTTGGCTTTCCATTCACAATAATTTGGGTGGAAGGGGAGGATGGAGCCACATACTGAAGGGTGCCAATGGTGCACTTGATAAAAAACACTTAAGACGTAGCCAGTTTTTCTCAGTGGTTGGAACATCGGCCCAAGGACTGAAGGGTCATGGGTTCGATTCCAGTCAAGGGCACGTACATTGGCTGTAGACTCAATCTCTGGACACAGTCTGGGCAGGTGAGGGAGGCAACCAATTGATGTGTCTCTCTCACATCAATGTTTCTCTCTCTCTGTCTCTCCCCCTCCCTTCCACTCTCTAAAAATCAATGAAAAAAACATCCTCAGCTGAGGATTAACAAAAAAAACACAAAATAAAAAAATAAAATAAAAAACCCACTTAAATTTGTTTACAATTTATACCACTTTGCAATCACACTATGAACTTTTCAGGAAAAAACAAAAAAGAGAATTTCCCTAAGCCTTCTTCTACCTTCATATTGGAAGATAGCCCCCCATTTTGAATGACAAATGCAACAGTATCCTCTCTATTAGTATAATTCATTGCCTTGTCGCTATCTCCTTTAAAAGAGAAGAAAGGCTACAAGGACAGTTGCAAACTATAGCCGCAGGAAACAGAAATGATTTGAACTACCATAAAGAATTGCTGTCGAGCCTGGCTGGTGTGGGTCTGTGGTTCAGTGTTGACTATGAACCAGGAGGTCATGGTTTGATTCCTAGTTGGGGCACATGCCCAGGTTGCAGGCTCGGTCCCTGGTAGGGTGCAGGAGGCAGCCAATCAATTATTCTATCACATCATTGATGTTTCTCTCTCTCTCTCCCCTTCCTCTCTGAAATCAATAAAAATATATTTAAAAAAAGAAGAATTACTGTCTACCAGATGACCCATGCTAATGGATCTATACTTTAGGGGAAGCAAAGGACTTTTATAAACTAGAATATACCACATTAAGGATCCCTTCAGGTAGAACTACACAGGTTCAGATACAGTTAAGAAGAACAAAGTGGCAGTCACAAAACAGACCTTAAACAATTCTGGTTGCAGAAAATCTTCCCCAGGCCGTAATATAAGCTTTTTGAACCAAATGTAGTTAAGTGAGAAAACATTACCCCTACCCATTAAAGAGGAACCTAAGAATTATAGAATTTAGGGAGTTTTCCTTAGATTATAACTGAGGAAAAATGGTACATACCAGTTTTAAATCTTTGCTCTCACTTAGCAGGTTTATGTCATAACTACATCCCAGAATCATTTCCAGCAGGTCTTATCATAACTGGGAGAAGATTTACTAGTCTTGAATTTTCTGGATGAACTGTTTATGGTGTTAAGACAATAGGAAGCCTTTCCCAATTTTTATTTTGTATATCCTCTCATAAATTCCTCAGTTTAAAAAATATTCATTCTAACAATTCCTATAAAACTAGAAGTGTGAGCCCCACGTCCACATAAAGAAAAGCAAACAGAACTCGCCTGTTGACTAACACCCACTTTCTATAAGGAAAGATAAATAACGTTTAGAGATAGGGAAGGCATCTACCATCTCACAGCCCTATTCAGACCAAAAGTCCTGTTTAAAGCATGACTTATAAAATAACAGCTTTGAAAGCACTTGCAGATCAATACTGTAAAAAAATTATCAACATTCTTCAAATAAGAGAAAATAAATAAGGAGATTAAGTATAACTCCTCACATTTAACTTAATGCAGGAAAGTGCTCTAGTTTCAAATAACATATATGGTCTATTCTTTTTTTTTTTTTATTTAAATATTTTTATTGACTTCAGAGAGGAAGGGAAAGGGAGAGATAGAAACATCAATGATGAGAAGAATCATTGATCAGCTGCCTCCTGCATGCCCCCTACTGGGGATTGAGCCTGCAACCTGGGCATGTGCCCTAACCAGGAATCGAACTGTAACCTCCTGGCTCATAGGTCGATGCTCAACCACTGAGCCATGTGGCCGGAATGTACAGTCTATTCTTTTTTTTTTTTTTTTTTTGCTATGGTCTATTCTTTAAAACGAGGCTGGGGGACATCCAGCCAGGCCATGTAAGGCCCTAGAAATCATTTGGTCTGGTCCTGCCACTGAATTAGGGGTGAGTTAATTAAATGTTTGACCAAATAAAGCAGGCTAATTTAATTTGTAAGTTGATAATTTTGTATGGCCCTCAAATCTATATCCTACCTAATAAAAGGGAAGTATGCAAATAACCATCACTCCGCTACACCCACGATTGGGCCGGCAGCAGGCTGGGGGCGGGACTTGGGGTGGCCAATTGGGCTGACAGGATGAGTGGGGGGCAGGGACTCACGAGTCCCAGCCTTCCTCCCGCCCCCCCGTTCCTCCCGCAGGCCCCAACGGCACTGCGGGAGGACTGATGGAGCCGGCGGAAGGCGCCGGTGGCGGAACTCGGGGTGGCCAATTGCGTGGCTGCCAGCACCAGTTTTCCTCTGGCCACCCGCCGATCGGAGCGCCTCCCGATCGGAGTTCCTCTCGGGGTGGCCGATCGCGCTGGCAGGAGGCGCTCCGATCGGTCGGCGGGTGGCCAGAGGAAAACTGCTGCTGGCAGAAAACTGGTGCCGGCAGCCAGGTGAAGGAAGGTCTATTGCACGAAACTTTGTGCAACGGGCTTCTAGTATATATATAAAAGCCTAAGCAACCGGCTGACTGACTGATAGCTATGACACACACTGACCACCAGGGGGCAGATGCTCAACGCAGGAGTGGAAACCACAGGCATGGAAACACGGAACAGACTGATAAATCTCAGAGGGAAGGGGGAAGGGGGGAGGGTGGGAAGAGATTAACCAAAGATATTATATGCATACTAGAAGCCCGGTGCACGAATCCCTTGGCCTGGTATGCGCCCTCTTGCAATCTGGGACCCCTCAGGGGGTGTTGGAGAGCCAGTTTTGACCTGATCCCCACAGGCCAGGCCGAGGGACCCCACCGGTGCACAAATCCTCTAGTGATGTTATAAATATCCAAATGGTCCTTGGCAGAAAAGTTATTCCCCACCCCTGCTTTAAAACCATTTGTTCTTGCCCTGGCTGGGTGGCTGTTACGTTGAGTGTCACCAAAGGATTGCAGGTTCAATCCCAGTCGGGGTGAGTACAGGAGGCAACTGATGGATGTTTTACTCTCACAACAATGTTTTTCTCTCTCTCCCTCTCTTTAAAAAGCAATAAAAAACATAGCCTTGGGTGAGGATTAAAAATGAACGAATGAATACGGTCAAGTTATTTGCACCTTTTCACACCATCACAGCAAAAACTTTAAAAATGTGAAAACAAAATCCTACTTAGAACTTCAGGGACATTTGAAAACACCCCTTTGAATAACCCTGTGCAGCATTTCCCAACTTCTAAAAGAGAATACCAAATTTCTCCTTTTAAGGGTTCAGGTAAATAATGCAGCTTTCCTCTTAATCAGGAATTCAAAAAATAATCATACTATAGACAGACAACACACATACTCTCTGTAACTATAATCTAAAGTTTGCTCTTCACAAAGACATATCTGAAGGGTATACAGTCCCTTCTTTCATCTACTAGATCAGAAGTTTTCAAACCTACAAAACTCTGAACAAAACTTTACATAGTTGGTTCAACTTACAAGATAGAGCAGTGATTTTCAACTGGTGTGCTGCAAGCATTTTTACAACAAGCAATATCTGACTATTTAGTCAGGGGCACTAACCTCTTTTCTCTTAGATTGCCAAATAAAAAAAAAAAAGGCAACAGACAACACAATAGCCCTCTGGTGTAAATGCCCTATCTAGAACCATAAATATACAGGCCATATAATAGAGGTGCATCCTATTAGTCAGTTCACATAATAAGGTTGTGGCTGACTGGTTAACTCTTGGTAGCAGAAATCCTTATATACAAGTATAGGCACCTGATTTTTTAAAAAGTTACTTTGGAACAAAAAGGGTAGGTAATTACTTTATTATACTTTTGTAAATCAATCAAAATTATACCTATTTTTGTCAGATCAGCAAAAAACATATTTTTGGGTGTGCTGCAGAATTTTAGTAATTAGTTTGTGTTTGCCATGAGATAAAAAGGTTGAAAATCACTCAGATAGAGAACCAGAAGCCTTGCTGTGTGCTATCCCCTCAACTTCAAAAATAACGAAGCAAATGAGAAAACAATGGTTACTAATAGAAACTATGGATTTTGGAGACTTGGCTTTAAATTTTGAGCCTTCTATTTAATAGCCACGTGTGTTTATCATATTGAAACCCAAGTTTTCTCATTTTTTAAAAATACATTTTTATTTATTTCAGAGAGGGAGAGAGAGAGATAGAAATATCAACGATGAAAGACAATCATTGATTGGCTGCCTCCTTCATGTCCCACACTGGGGATCGAGCCGGCAACCCTAGCATGTGCCCTGACCAGGAATCGAAGCATTGACCTCCTGGTTCATAGGTCCACACTCAACCATTGAGCCACGCTGGCTAAGCCCTAAGTTTTCTCATTTTTAAAACAGGGCTAGATCCTTCCTCATAGAGCAGCTGTGGAATAAACCATGGTATGAAGCATTAGTGGCCCAGAGCCTAGCACAATGGAGATATTCAATAATGGTTTCCTGTATTAGAAACAACTCTATAAATTACTATCATTTAATTTGTTATTGATAATAATTTAATTTTTTCATGTAATATGCTCATTGGGCTAGAGATAACCATATCACCGAGATAACTAACTTTGTGTTAAGTTAGCTATTTCAGACTCATTTCTTAGATTCATTCTTAACCCTTTGCACTCGCTTGCAATTTTAATCTCTATGCTACCGATGCTAACTGTGTCGAGTCACACTCAACATCCGAGTGCAAAAGGTTAAAATGTTTTGTGAGATGTCCTCATCATTGCTGTCGTTATTACTGTTCATTATGATAAAAAATAAAGCACAGAATTGAAAATTATATCTAAAAACTCAGCCTGCATAAAATTACTGTAGAAAGATTACAAACTTTCAATTGAAATAAAATTTGGCAACAACAAAAATAACTCAGAAAAAAAATGCTATATACACTAGAGCAAGAAAGAAGCTGACAAGATAAAGCATTAGTACTTGGAAGATAATTACCTATAATAGTCTCCACGTATTCAGAGTTATCATTGACATTGAAGAGGTCACCTGCTCCAAGTGCATAATTCAGAGACTCCTCAAAAGCCCCGAGGTGATAAAATACTTTAGATGCCACTAAGGCTGCAAACTGCCGACTCCGGAAACCCTCATCTTCATATAAAACTTCTCTGAAAGAATAAAAAGCATAGGTTTTGTTCAAACTCTGGTTTTCCTTAAAATCCCAAATCTAAATATTCAAGCCACAATTTAGTAGCAGCAAATTTCTAAATGAATATAAACCACAAGATCCACATCTATAGATACGTTAAGTTGTTCTACTTTATCTCAATTTATAGAAATAAATTTCTTACATTTTGTCTACAGACTCAGAAATTTCTGCCCAGAAGTCATTGACAACTGCATTCAATTTGTGTAGTGCAAATTCCTGTAGAAGATAAAACCAAAATTCAATTTTGAGACAGACTCAACATTACACTTCCTTAAAAAAGTTTTCAACAAATGGATGGCCAAATTGTCATATTTACTAAAACTTTTATTAATCTATGACAAATATAAAAAATTACCGACATATTTTCTCTTCAGTTTATACATTTCCTTTCTGTCTTCAATCATCAAACATCAGACTACCATATAATGCCATTCCTTAATATAATGAATATTTTTTCTTTTTTGAATATACAAGGTTGACGTGAGTTGCTGGTTTGAATGTATATAAATGAATTCAGGTGTCTAGAGTCACTTGAATTATATTCCAAATTTTTGTCAAATGAAAATTTAAAATATTGGACACAGAAGAAACAATTTTTGTGTGTGCTGTTGTTAAACTGGGAGGTGTGGAGGGTGCTCAGGTGCCATATTGAGATTTATGTTGTGGGGGGTGCTCAGGTGTCATATAGAGGTTTATTTGCCCTAGTTTTGTTAAACTCTAGGGAAAACCAACTGCTGTTCTCAAAGCACTGTCCTCTAGGACTAGATTTCAATGACTGGGTATATAGGCTGGGCAAGATGGCTATTTTATTTTATTTTTTTAAATTTAATATTTTATTGTTGAAAGTATTACATATGTCTCTTTTTCCCCCCATTGACCTCTCCCAGGATGCTCCCACCCCCCAAGAATGGCTATTTTAAATGATGGAAGATATACAGACACCACTAAGTTCAAAGAGCTTCACCATATTTGTAGTAAGCCAAATTAATTTTCCTTCAACTCATACCTTAAGCTGTGGTTCTTCTTCATCCAGAAGAGAAATAATTCCAGCTGTAAGACAAAAGATATATCCTGATTATGAAATATATACTAAGAGAGAAACTAACTTAGTAAAAAATATGATAGTTAGAAAAAAGTATTTTTTTGAAGGTGACTTCACTAGAGGAATTATTATTTTTCTTTAAAACTATAAAGGTTTATATTTCAAAGTTTAAGAATTAACTGTTATCAAACTCTCATAACACTACATAAATCACATTGTTTGCCTAATTCAGTGGTTTTCAAAGTATGATCCCTGAACCAATACCATTAGCATTACTTGGGAATTGGTTAAAAATGCAAATTTTTGGCCCTATTCCACATCTACTGAATCAAATTGTGGGGATGGGGTCCAATAATGGGGCCACAAGCTCTCCTTGTGATACTGATGCTTGCTATAGTTTGAAAATCAATGGCCTAATTTACTGACCAAAAAGGGAAACTTTCCCATATCCTATATAATAAAACCCTAATGTGCAAATCAACTGAACAGTGGGACAGACCGGTCACTATGATGCATACTGACCACCAGGGGGCAGACGCTCAATGCAGGAGCTGCCCCCTGGTGGTCAGTGCACTCCCACAGGGGGAGCGTGGCTCAGCCAGAAGCCTGGCTCATGGCTGGCGAGCGCAGTGAAGGTGGTGGGAGCCTCTCCCGCCTCCGCAGCAGTGCTAAGGACCCCTCCGAGGAGTCCTGGACTGTGACAGGGTGCAGGCTGGGCTGAAGGTCTTCCCTACCCCCAGTTTACGTGCACTGGGCCTCTAGTAATTTTAGAATAATATTAGTCACAAAATACACCAACAGTTAGTTATATAGTTATATACAAAAGAAGGGACTATATAGTCATCAACTCACCGGGGTAGAATTTTTTTTTTTAAGTATGAGATTTTTTATTTTAATTATTTCAAGATGCCTATATAAAGGCTTCACCTTTGTATCACAAGTAACCTAGGTTTTGCTAAATGATGAGCAATCTTACTTATTCTGACTTGACCCAAGCACAGTGTTCCCCATATGACCTTGAGGTGTTAGCACTAACACTGGACAGTAAAGAAAGTAACTGCCCTCGCCAAAAAAATGAGCCTTCAAATACAGTCATATGTTAAAGGGAATATTAGAATAAAGTAAAAGGAAACCAAACTGTCTCTCAGATACCATGTAAGTCTTAAAATCATTCTGGAATGCTGAGTTGAAATTGTGATTTGATTAGTGTCAAGGCAATATTACTTAGGAAATATAACCATTTCTAACCGGTAAGTGTAGGTTTGCTAAATAGCTTCAGCAGTCTTTACAGACTCTTACAGAAAAGGATACAAAATTTAGCAAACAAAACTATGCCATGGTGCCAGCTAGGGCGTACTATTACATATTCTAAAAGCATGAAAGCAGATAAAAAGAACTTCTAGGTTGGTATGACAAGTCCAGAACAGAGACTGAACTGACGGCATTGAAAGAAGATAGGTCAAAGAATGAAATCACTGTGTGTGTGGAGGGGGGGTTGGAGGGAGTGTTGCAAACCCATGATATGCAATAGCTGATAAACAGGAATTCTTTAAATGTAGAGCAGATCATCAAAATACTAAAAAGGCTACCCCATTCCTATCATCAATCAATAGTGTTTTGAATTGCTTTTACCAAAAGAGGAGACAGATTTTCCTATACTAAGCTGTTTGATTTCACTTCTGATTAAGTTGTTACACAGTTGTCCTGGCTTAGAAATAAAACCATTGTCTGCAGAACACAACTAAATCAAATACTCTACACTCCAGAAATGAATATTTTCCATCTTAAAAACAAAACAGCACTCTCCTTTAGAGGGGGGAAGAGGAAGCAGGGAATGGGAAAGATTAAGGATGCTAAAAAATCTCATAACAGTAAATCAGCCTATATTATCTAAAACTGTTGCATCAATTTATAGTAATATTGATATTATTTATAAATATGGAGGTATGTTCCAGAAGAAATAGCTTAAACGTTGAAAATGATTGTCTCTGGGGATGAGGAAGGGGAAAGAGGAGTGGGAGACTCTTTTAAAAGTTTTCTTTTATGTGCCTATGTTGTTAAAAGTCACAACCCCAAACCCCACTCAGTCTCACATCTCCCTCCAGCAAACACCTATCTCTACCTCTCCACTCCCTTTCTTTGTCAAGCCTCTTGAAAAACTTAGCATATATGTTGACCTCTTATTCACTACTGTGTTCTCAGTGCCTAGTGGATAAGTGAATGGATGAAGTTACTAATCCACACCAGAGCTGGTGTGGTACCTGGGACAGATCCTGAGCCAATGTGAGCCAAGGATGGGAATCAGGGTGACAAAAGGTTTGGAGAAGCTGATATGTAATCCAGAATATGTAACAAGTGATAGTAACAAATACACCCTATACTATCACCAGAGTCTCAGGGTAGGACCTAAAAATCATTACTCTTGCCACACCTGATAGGTTTAAATTATCTGTATTATATTCCCACCAATGCTCTCTGTCTCTACTTCAAACACTCTAGGGCAGTGATGGGCAACCTTTTGAGCTTGGTGTGTCAAACTTCGCCAAAAAACTGAGCATAACTCGGGTAGTGTGTCACGTTGAGGAAAAAACTAACTCCAAGACTCTAGTCGCAAATGTTTCATCCTCAGGAGCAGCAAAAGTTTCATCCTCGGCGTGCGGCCGCGTGTCATCAGAAATGGCTACGCGTGTCAGTGCTGACACGCGTGTCATAGGTTCGCCATCACTGCTCTAGGGGGTTGATTTATTCATTCAGGGCATACTTTTGAACTTCAGCCAACTGCTAGGCAATGTTCTTACAATTATGGAAACAAGTTTCCCGCCCAAAATCCTACCAGAGAGAAAGACAGTAATCAGACAAGTAAACAAAGTAATTACAGGACTGTGATGAAGGGAGGGGACAGCCAAAGGGGACAGGGGCAGCATGTTTTAATAAAATGAGCGGGAAAGACTAACATTTGAGCTGAGACTAAAGACTGAAAAGCTAAGGGAGAAGTTGAGGAACAGGAGTCTAGAAAGAAGGAACAGAATGTGCAGGAACCCTGCGGTAGGAGAGAAACAGACATATTCAAGGCACAGAAAGAATACCTGTATGATTAAGGTGTAGTGAGTGGGGAAAAGAGTAGTACAAAACCAGGCAGAAGCCCTAGCCGGTTTGGCTCAGTGGATAGAGCGTCAGCCTGCAGACGGACATGTACCTTGGTTTCAGGTTCCTCCCCTCCCGGGACCCTGGTCAGGGCGCGTGCAGGGGGCAACCAATTGAAGTGTTCTTTTGCATTGATGTTTCTCTCTGTCTTTCCCTCTCTCTTCCACTCTCTAACGATCAATGGAAAAATATCCTTGGGTGAGGATTAAAAAAAAATAATGATAATAAAATAAATAAATAAATAAATAAATAAATAAATATTTTTAAAAAACCAAGGCAGAAATCATCATGAGGTCTTTGGTTAAGAGCCTGGATTTTAAACCCAATGGAAAGCACTGGAGGATTTAAAGCAAAGTAATGATATTATGTAATTAAAGTTTTAAAAAGAAGACTCGGACTACGACAAGAATGGACTGTATGGAAGTAATGGTGGAAAAACAAGTCTTAAGGCTGCTGGTAACCCAGGCAAGGGATGAGCTAAGGCCTGGGCTGGGAGGTGGTAATGGGTAGATTTGAAATAGAACGAGGCCTTCATTTACAGGGGGCAAGATACTCAGTGCTTGTTTTGTTTTTAGATAGCTCTGACTGGTAAAACTCTTCCTTTCATTAAGCTAAAATTCACCTCCCCGTCGTTTGTATCTCTTGGAGACAAACGTTTAATTCCAAGTACAGGTGACAGTCGCTCTTCAAATCTTCGAAAGTGACTTAGATCTCCCAGCATCTCCACCAATTTCTTAAGCAATGCTCATAAAAAGATGGTTTTGAGCTCCATCCAAGTACAAGTTACTGTCTCCTGAGCACCAGTTGTTTACAACGAAATATTAGTGGGACAAGTGTAGATAGAGTAAAACAGGGTGAGAAAAGGGTAGGTAGGCAAGACAAAAAGCACCAAGGCTGTGGACAGCTCTAACTGAAACAATCCATGGCGAGGGCGTTTAAGTCACCCCTACATCTTCACTTCTACAGTTTATCCTGTTTCTAGTGTCATTACAGGAACCTATGGGTACGATGGTTAGGTAAGTGTATGAAACCTGCTCTGCACACCCAGGAGTTCTTCCTTCAATGCAGAATATTTACTGAGCATTTGGCCTCAAAAAAACCAGAGCTTGCTTCTCAGTATAAAGCTGTCTTCACCCAACACAAAAGTTCTCTGGGTGCTTTCACTGAAAACCCTTGCTGTAGGCCCAGAACCGACCCGCCTCAAATCTAGCTTCAGGTTTCACTCCAAGGAGAACGGAGCTGAGCCCCATCCAGTGGAAGACGGCTTCGCTGTCCGGCCGCACAAGGGGGGTCGTCCCTCCCAACCACCTGCGAGGAAGGACTGGGACCCGACGGCCCCACGTGGTCCGTTTCGGGAGGATTCGAAGGAAGGAGAACTCCTCGGGGTCCGAGAAGGACCCAGAAGCACCTCGGGTCCGGGCACGGGGGTGTGGCGGGAGAGATGTCGAGTCGGGCGACCTGGTGCGCTTCCCCCGAGCCCGACGGGGTCCCCGGGCAGAGAGGCCCGGCCGGACTGCCAGCCCCCGGCCCGGGAGTGGACCTTGGGCAGCGAGCGGCCGCACAGGCCGGCGCTCCGCCGGGAGGTGCCCAGTCACCGGCCCTGACTCAGCTAAAAGCCGGCATGGCGGCTCCTCCCTTTCGGCGCCCGCTGCGGTCGCACTCACCGGCTGAGGTGATCATGGCTGCGCCCTGCACTCGCCCGCCTGTCCACTCGCAGTCCGGGCTCCGCGGTGTATCTGTCAACTCAGGACCCACAGGCTCCGCCGCGCCTCCTCACTGCCCCGGTGCGCTGCTCAGTCAGTCGCCAGCTCGGGCCGCCGGCTCACTTCTCGCTCAGGACCCCGACCGCCCATGTGCTGTCCACCGTCCTGCCTGCCGCCCCGGCACAAGTCCTCCCCCGGCCTACGCCTTTCGCGCCACCACCGCCGCCCCGCCCTGCGCGAAAGGATGCACAGAGAGCTCCATTGTTTCCCCTAACCGTTTTTTAGGTCAGAGCTCTCACTGGGTGGTGACACTCGTCGGCACCTGGGATCAGGCTTCACAATGGCCACGCCTAGAAAGAGGCCCCTCCACCGTCACCCGCCATAGCTGAGAAAGGGCTTTGAGGGGAAGTGCGAGCGGTGCGTGCTGCAGTGCCACCTGCTGCGTGGGGGTCTCACTGCAGCGCCCACCCTTCCAAGCCTTTGGGGGCTAAGGATGTGGCAAAGACTGTTTTCTTTAAAAAGTGATCATCAAACAAAGTTTAAAAAGCAGAACCCGTCTTCAAAAGAAAGCCTCACGGAAATACTTCATTGTAAGGAATCCATCATTACTTTATTAAAACGTTGAACAATGGATGTTTATATTAACGTTTGGAATAGTTAATACTGTACATTTACATGTTTGAAAAATCGTAAGTAAAAAATGATATACTGTGAAAAGTGTCCCAAATGTGAGCGGTGGGGGAGAGTCTTCCATTTTTGCTTTCCATCTGCCTGGTTCCTCCTCCCCCCGCCCCCCTCCCCGCCGCCGATAGCAATGGGTTCTTGATTTTTAATATATCTTTAGAAATTGGAAATGGCAGTTGTGATTGCCATGTGCAGTCTTATACCAGCTTCAATAGCCATCTTACCTCAATAGTACTAAAGAAAGCATTGACAAATGCTAGTGGCAAATAATGGCATTTTAAAGTCACTAGCCTTGCATTTAATTGGACAATAATCACTAACGCTTAGTTCTCAAAACACTGTAACCTAGTGGCACAAGTCAATGTTTTGTGGTTGATAACACATTTGAGTGTATGTGTGGATTTTTAAAAAATGAGTATTCTTAAGCTATGGGTGTTAAAGTATATCAAATGTAATTATTAAACACTTTTGAAGAGCTCCCTGTAAACAGATTGAATGTTTGGGAGTATCATTTTACAGAGGCACTTTGGACAATCCCTCCCATAGACACTCATGTTCCTAGAGAAATCACAAACAAAAGGTAACAGGTCATGGAAATGAATGAAGCAGGAGTAGAGTAAGAAAATGCCAGCTCAGCAGGATCGTGGATTGCAACTGACACTTAGGAAAGCCTTGGCGTTGCGGCGGGGTGTGTGTGTGTGTGTGTGTGTGTGTGTGTGTGTGTGTGTGTGTGTGACGGTGACAAAATGAAGAGTGCTAGCCCATGTAGAGAGCAGTGACTACTCAGCTCCTGCAGCGTTGCTGTGCAAAAATGCAGGGCTGTTGCTGTAAGAGCTATGATTCTTCCAAGAAAAGCCCCAAATCGGAATTTCATGTGAAATCTTCTGAATCTGCAATGTTGGCAACTTGGACAAAATGGCTGAAGGTGATCAAAAGGTACAAACTTCCAGTTAAAAGTCCTGGAGATGTACAGCCTCCCCAGTCAACAATACTGTACTGTATATTTGAAAATTGCTTCGAGAGTAAATCTTAAAAGTTCTGATCACAATAAAAAATTGTAACTATATGCGGTGATGGATGTCAACTAAACTTATTGTAGTAATCATTTTTCAAAACATACATATACATAGACCACCTCATTGTGTTGTATGCCAAAAACTAACACAATATTTTCCTGGCTGGCGCAGCTCAGTGGTCACCGTTCAATTCCCGGTCAGAGCACATGCCCGGGTTGCAGGCTCGATCCCCAGTAGGGGGCATGTGGAAGGCAGCAGACCAATGACTCTCTCATTGATGTTTCTATCTCTCTCTTCCTCTCTGAAATTAATAAAAAACATTTTTAAAAACATAACAATTTTTATGCCAATTATACTCAATTAAAAGAAATGTTGGCAACTAATTCAAAATGTTTTAAAGTGGAGAGGTGGCCACTTTGCCAGCTTTGCTCTTCAAAGAGAAGACATTTTCTATGGGAGGACAATCATGTCTCTGGCGTGGATGCTGTGCTTGTAATCACCCCAACCTCATTTGAGCCCCATTGAGGCCCCTCTCATCTTGGGGATGTTGCTTTCTCACCTAGATGGCGGCCCCATATCTGTGCCTTCTCCCATTCTGCACTATTTAATCACAGCAATCTTTTCAAAACTCAGCTCTAACCACTGCCTCTGCTACTTGAAACCCTCAGCTCCATCTTGGGCTCTAGTCCTAATGCTTCATTCTTCTGTGTTTTTGTCCACAGCCGTCTTCTCACTCCCTGTTCTCCCTGTGGGAGATCGATGTATTTATTGCTATGGACAAGATAGTGACTCCTAAAATGTACTCCTGCAGCCTTGCCCTGTCTCCGGAGCATTAGGCTCACACACCTACCAGACATCTCTGCTTGATGCTCCTTAACCTCAGAGCTGCACACACTTGTCCATGCCTCCCAGCCCACCCGCCATGTCTCCTGCCTGGATCTCAGTGTGGGGAAGCGTATCCATCAGCTACGGAAGCAGGACCCTGAGAGGCACCTTGATCTGGTCTGCGCCAGATCTGGTCTCCTTAACATCTCTCAGACCAGCCCAGTTCCCATGTCGCTCCGTTACTCACTGGTGGCCTTCCCCTCTTCTTTTCCAGCTGCAGCAGCTTCCAGCAGGCTGGACTTCCTGTCTACTCTCTCACAATCCTCCAGTCCACTTTCACAGCCAGCCAAAAGCACCACCAGAAAACAGGAAGGCAAGGAGTCTCTCCTCAAGCTCCTCCAGGGCTTTCACCCAACCCTACCCACCTTCCATCTTCATGTCCCACCCGTCTGCCCTGGCTTGCCATGCTTCATCCATCCAGAACTATGTGACTCCCAGAGGGGCCATGAGGCTATGTATCTTGTCTTTGACCTTGGTACCTGCTCTTTCTTCCGTCTTCAAGGATTCCCCCCCCCCGCCCACCTCTGTCTAATATGACTTGTCTTGAGTCTCAAACAGCACTTCCTCCGGGAAGCCTTCCTTGCCTACTCCACTATGTGTCCCCTTACAGTGTTTACCCCACTACAGCTATAGTCACGTCTCTTTGTCTATGTTCCAACGGAACAAGGAAGTACTCAAGCGCTCAGTGTCAGTTAGTTATTGACACAAGGCTAGAATTCAGACCTATGTTTTAGAAACCCCTGCCCTCTCCAAGACAAACTCTATTTATTTTCAGCGAAGACTTGGGACTTAGTAAAACCACAGAGAGAATTCTTACCAAGTGCTCTGTATATAAACAACTACCTCCCTCCAACTTTAGGAGTGCCACAGAACGTCTCAGAGCCCAAACAAGGACAGCTGTGGGCTCACACAAGTAGGGGCTTGGTCAGGGCCTCTGTAAGGGCGGAGGGAACTGTGTTCTTTGCCCCTGTGCCCACCTCCTACAGGATTTCAGTTCTGAGCTTTGCCAGAGCATCTCCAGGACCCCGTTGCGGCGCCCTCTAGTGGTCATGGTGCTCCGCAGAAGGCGTGGAATTCGGGAAGGCGTGTGCGCCTTGGGAGCACCAACCCCTACAGCCCAGACCCCTAGCCTCCTGGCATTTAAATCCTGGGTCACAGGAGGCCTCGGCCCAACTGTCAAGAATCAGGCTTGATTGCTTTTTGAGCTACAGTGCGACGAGGTGGAAAGCGCGGGTGTGGGAGCCAGGGGACCCTGCTCTGCCACTTAGCGCTGGTTGTGGCCCTATGGTGGCCGAGCCTTGCTATAGAGGGGGCAGGTCCACCTTCCTGGCAAGGCTGCTGTGAGGGGAAGTGCTCTCTTCAAGGGTCTCGCATAGAACAGTGCTCAATAAACCTCAGATCTTACGTCACCGGGACTGGCCAGGCTGCTGCTTGAAGCATTTGTTCATGGGAGAAGAAATGTGCAATGCAGCTGGTGACATAGGCCTCCCTCCCGTGAATGGGTGCTTGGTGGGAGGGAAACACCTGGCCAGCGTTGGAATTGGCCTCGGCTCACTGAGGCACAAAGAGATCCGGGAAGCCCTAAGACGCTGGGCTTTCCTTTCTTTAAGGATCATGTTCAAGAAGGCAACTCCTATCTTGGGCAACCGGAAGGCTGCCCTGAATGAGTTGATCCTGGAAGTCACTGTCCTCACCTTGCCCAGGGTCTGGATGACTAAGCAACTCTGGGTATGTGGCCAGAGGTGGGAGGAGCCACAGTGAACCCCCAAGGCAGGCCTCCAGCAAGTTTCCAGTGTTCCAGACCATCACTGTGGCATCCCCATAGCCACTAGCCGCAGGTGCTATGGAGCACTTGAAATGTGGCTAGTGCAACTCAGTGACGGATTTTTTGTTGTTGCGAATCCTCACCCCAGGGTATTTTTCTATTGATTTTTAGAGAGAGTAGAAGGATGGGGGAGAGACAAAGAGAAACAGCGATATGAGAGAGACACATCGATTGGCTGTTTCCCACACATGCCCTGACCAGGGCTGGGGATTGAGCCTGCAACCGAGGTACGTGCCCTTGACCAGAATCAAACCCGGGACCCTTCAGTCTGAGGCCCGATGCTCTATCCACTGAGCCAAACCAGCTAGGGCAGAAACTGATTTTAAGTTTAATTTTGTTTCGTTGAAATTTAAAGACTGATACCCAATTCAGTTATAGGAAAGCTTTTAAGTATATTTGAAACAAACTGAGGACGTGAATCTATTTTATCAACTGAAAATTTAACAAAATCTAGACAGACCACGTATTTTGGATAAAAATTTAATATTTGAATTGGGCTGTAGGTGTAAAATTCTCACAGGATTTCAAAGATTCAAATCTCTCAATTTTTTTTCTTAATATTTACAGTTGAAAAACTATTTTGGACATATTGGGCTAAATAAAATGTATTATTAAGATTAATTTCACCTGTTTCCTTTTGTTTTTCCAATGTGGCTACTGGAAAATCTAAAGCTCCATGTGTGCCTGGCGTGAGGTTTCTCTTGGGCAGGGCGGGTTTAGTTTCGCCCGAGGTCTTGTTCCTTCCGACCGCCCACTCAGGCCAGGCCTTTGGCCGGCTTCTCCGTCTCGCCTGCTCTGGTTCTGGCACCTGTTCAGGCCAGACCAGGTATAGAGGCTGAAAGTGAAACCCACTCCTGTCAGGGAGCAAGGGGCTGGGAGCGGCTATCCCGGCAGCCGGGACTTCTGGGGCCGGCAATATACCTGGGGTGTAGGTGGTCAGGGTGAGAGTAGTTAGGGGTTGGGGCAATGATCCGAGGCAACACCCCACTCTGAGAAGACCTTGGTAATCAGTGAGGGAGAGAAGAAAGTCAGGGTGACAAGAAAGGGACCGAATGTCTACAACCAGGACTCAAAATGAGCGTCCTGGTTCTGTCTGGGGTAAGAGGGATTTGTTTAGGTCACAGATTGGGGGCGCAGCCCTTGGCCCCTCTGCAGGTTTGCCTTGGTTTTGGCTTGACAACCTAGGAACTCCTCTTGTGTGCTTAATCTTGGAGACAAATTCTTTGAGAAGAGAAACTGACACAAATATTATAAGGGGCTCTCTGAGACTCAGTTCAGGTCATTTTATCGCGTGAAACATGTGCGTGTGCACACGCAAACATATACTCCCTGTTAACTACCAAGCTAAATACTATCTTTTTTAAAAATCTCTTTTTAAATACTTTCCAACCCCAGCCAGTAAAGTTGCAGAGATGTCCCTCAGGGCAGGGCTGGCGGACTTTCAGGCCAAACTATTTCAGAGCTTCCCACCATTTGCCCAGAAGCCCCGCTCCCACGGGCTCCTGGAAGGAGCACCTCAAGACAGAAAGGGGAAGAGCCGTTGTGTTTGAATTAGACAGCAGTGAGGCACCGTTTGGTTTTGTTAGGTCTAAGGAATCATCGATTCAAGCCAGAAGCAGCACAACTGCCATGTTAGAAAGGTTAGTACCAAGAGCCCAGTCTGTGACCCGGCGGAGGCCCCTGGTCATTGGCTCCCGGCACCACTAACCTAATCCGGGGCCTCCACTCTCAGACAGGCCCACCCCAGCGTTCTGGCCTTGTAATGGTCACTGGGGAGGAGGCCCAACACCAAGGTCCATCCAGCACCCAACTCTTCTGTCTGCTAGACAAGAGAAAAGGACGGTGCTTATCTTAGCCATGTGCCACGGAAGCCAAGAGGGGCCTGGGAGGATGTCAGTCCAGTCTTCATCAGTTGGGAGGCAGAACCCAATCTCAGTCAAGAAAGACCCTCTCTCTTCAAATATTCACAGGAAATACTGAAAGTGAGGGAAAAATGGGCACACCACCCTTTGTACCAGAGGCTTGCAAACTCAAATGCCCACCAGGACCAGGCAGGACCAGGCAGGGGGCCTATATCAGTGAAGTGCAGTAGAGGGGAGAGTGGGAGGGTGAGAAAGGGACTCAAGTGTGTGGGGATGGAATTATAGCACACCCCTCCCCCCTCCCTGAAAACAAGCTTTTTATGTGCAATCTCCCAAGTTTCAAATATTGGCAACAAACTCCTGAGTTTTTAAATACAGCGGAGGAGGCTTCTGCCTTTCAACTTCTGCCTTAGACTTTTCTACCCTCCCCCCACCAAATAATAAAATTCTAACCAAATCATTACAAAGAAATTGATGGATAAATAGAAAAATAGAGCAGCTCCAACAATACCAGTCCCCATATTTTACAACAACATCAACAGTAATTCATTGAGTTCATTCTTGGGCAGAAGGCAGTCAATTGGGTCCTTCTATTGGAGAGATACTTTTGCATTATTAAAATGACACATGCTGTCAAACCACCCCAAATTAAGATGTCATCCTACCTGCCCGCACACCAGTAGGGATTAGGCTCCCCGTTGTAGAAAATAAACTGAGGCACAGAGCAGTGAGGGTCCTCTTTAACATCACAGAGCCCCTCAGCCACAGGCTTGCCATTCCACATTTTGGCACTATCACAGTTATTTTGGCAGAAATAACTCAAGGAAGTTATGCAGCACCTGCCAGAACACTGGGCAAATAGTAGGCACAATTGCATGTCTGCTGAGTGAGTCACGCATGAATGAATGAATTTAACTACTTCCTGATAGTACTTCCTACCAGAGAAAATCAGGAGCTGTCCTAGCCATTCCAAAGACCTGGCGGGCAAGGAAGACAAGGGAGGTAATGCAGAGCTCCTTCTCTGAGTGAATAAGTGGTCTTCCTGGCTTTGAAGGGAACATCCTTGACCCTGTCTGACTCATAACCAGAGAAAAAAGGATTCAGGCACTCAGCACCTCTGGGCTAGGTAGGCTTTGACCTTGGGTTAGGACCTGAGATTGAGAGCAAGTCCTATGCCCTTGTATTAATCCATAACCCAACTTCCCTTCTGTTTGGTGCCTTATTCTCAAAAGAACTTGGCACAGAAAGTCAATGGCAACATGAGGAAGAAAGAGCGCTCTCTCTTCTCATGGCTGTGCAAGGCTACTTCTGTCCCGGGCCAGCAGCACACAGAGCATCTTGCTCTGGCCCCCAGACCCCCAGGTGGCAGTGCAGTCCTTATTCTGACTTGCTCAGGAGCTGAGGTCCCAGGAACCCCAACCCTCTCTGCTCTGGAGGACTCTTCCTAGAATTTGACAAGGGGAAGAGATTGGCTCATCCAATTTCTCAAAGGTGCCACGATTGGCATTTTGAGTGGAACAATTCTGTTTTTGGAGCTTGCCCTACACAATTCGAGATGCCCACTAAATGCCAGGGCGCCCCACAGTCACAGTGAAGCCTTGCAGCGCGCGCGCGTGTGCACACACACACACACACACACACACACGCACACGCACACATTTCCAGTGCTGCGTGCAGGTGGGTAGCCTGGCCCCTGGTTGAGTGACAGGTCTAAGAGCTCCCCTCTCCCTGTTTGATAACTCCTGGTCCAGAGTTCTTTCCAGCTGCATGTGAAGTGATGGATGCTCATGCACACGACCACGGGATGCCACAGCACCACAGAGCCTCAAAGTAAGCCGCCATCTGTCTCAATGGCACAGAGAAACCAAGGCGCAGAGAGAACAACCTCACTGTGACCAGAGTGACCAAACTGGAGGCAGGGGAGGGACCCAGTTCCCAGAGGATACATTTTCCCAGGTCTGGCTTAGCTGAGTAAGTCGCGCTGCCTTGCTGGTAACTGTCGATGCGGCAGTCCCCGGGAAGGTGGGGCTTCATAGTGACTGCAATCCCAAGGTCATCGTGGAGGCCTGGGGGCTCAGTGAGGAGCTGCAGCAGCCCCGGGGTCCAGGCTTCATCTGGAGTCTCCAGCGGGCTCAGCGGGAGTGTGGGCAGCTCCGTCACAGGCTCCCGACCCCTTTCCAGGATCCTCACAGTCTCCGTTGGGAAGTATGACTGTCAGCGCCAGCTCCTCCTCTGGTTCCCGGAAGTTACCTGAAACACAAGAGAGGGAATCACCCAATCAGAAGGTAGAGTCTATGAGTGAGTAAGCTAGGAACCAAAGGAAGGAAATTGGCCCCAGTGACTATCTACTAAAAAAACACACACAGCAAAATACATATCGAAATCCTTAAAAATGTACATACCCTTTGACCCAGCAATTCCACTTCTAGGATTTTATCCTAAGGAGATAATTAGGAATAATTAGTGGAAATGCTGCAGTGATCTTGCTACCAGACTACGGATGAAACAACACGAGGATGGCCCCTCAGAGAGAAGGAAAGAACCTGAGTCCTTGGTGGGGTCACTGGACCCCTGAATCAACCGGCCCTGACGCTGAATCTACCTAGACATTCTTTCGGTGAGATCAGAGTGCCTTGATGCTTGTGCTAGTTTGAGTCACGGTTTCTTGATCTGTAACTGAAATCAGTTACATCCTAACTGATTTGAAGTCCAACAAAGGGATTGGGTGAATTAACTGGCTCACCCATATAATGGGATTCAGGCATTCAAAATGATGTCTAAAGTTCCTTGAACTACACACACACACACACACACACACACACAACTGCAAGTGAAATTGGGGAAATCTGAATATCAAGATCTGTGGATTGTTTCAATGTCAATATCCCAAAATGATGATGAAGAGGTCTAAGTTAACATTATTTTGCAATTAAAAATTTTAAATACCTGATGTAGATTTTATATACTATATAGAAGCAAATTTATTAAAATTTAAATAGTACAAGGAGATATAGACAGATGGTTGGACAGAATGGGTCTACTGCAAATATAAATTTGTATTTACCTTTGAGTGATGGGATTAAGTGAATGATTTATAAATATTTGTGTTCCTTCTTTTGTTCTTTTTTGTTAGTTTGTTTTTATTTTTTTAATTAAAGTATTATATGTGTACATATCTTACCATTGTCCCCCCCACCCCACACCCATACTTGCCCTCACCCCCCAGAGTTTTGCGTCCATTGGTTATGCTTATATGCATGCATACAAGTCTTCTTTTGTTCTTGTTGAGCTTTCAGATAGGTAGAATTCTCAGGTGGCCTCAAAGATTCCCACCCTTTGGTATACTCATCCTGCATAATCCCCTCCCTTGAGTGTGGGTGAGACCTGTGAATATGATTGGATAGTTACTCCCTTGATTGGGCACCTTATATGACAAAGGTGACGGAGAGTCACTCCTGTGATTATGTTACATGGTAGGAGCCCGAGGAGTCCCCACTGACTGAAGGAGCACCTGCCTGTGAGAGGAGGGAACTCTCAGAGCTGACAGTCAGCAAGAAGGCAGGGCCCTCAGTCCTACCGTGGCAAACGAATGAATTCTGCCAACAATCAGATGAACTTGAAGGAGGACCCAGGCTCCGTCAAGGCATGAGCCGGCCCACGCTGAGGCAGCTTTGGGAGCCCCTGAATGGAAGGCCCCACTAAGCTGTGTCCTGACCCCTGACCCTTGGAAAGTGTAAGAGGATAAATGGGTGTTGTTTTAAGCAGCTAAATTTGTGGTAATTTGTTACTAGGCAATAGAAGACTGATAACATCAAGTAATGATTTTTTTTTTTAAAGAGAAACAATAGAAGTTCATTTCAAAGCTCTACTCACTTTTTCTATAACAAAACTATACTATTCAGTACACTCTGGGGTTGGGATCATGTACATTCAGTGGGTTACAACCTGCTTCCCTGAGAACAGTCAGGCGCCCCATAACGGCGTTTTGGTCTATGTGGTTATAATGGAGCGGAAAAACTCCTATTGCTCCGAAGCAGAGGAGCAATAGGCTATCCCTAGGCATGTAGCAGGCTATGCCATCCAGGCTTGTGTAAGTGCACTCTATGACGTTTGCACAGTGACAAAATCGCCTAGGATGCATTTCTCGGATCGTATCCTTGTAGTTAAGCAGTAAACAACTGTCAGTCCTCTCTGGGTCACAGCCTACGGAGTACCTCTGTGGATCTCACTATCTTTCTTTTCCTTCTCCCTCGCCTCCCTTTAGCAGCCTGACGATTCTACCCTAGAAATGGCTCCGGGCTGGTGAGCTCCTTCCTCTCCAATCCAACACTGCCCGCCTTGGGCCAGGCCCCACATCGTCCCTCCTGGGACTCTGCAGTCCCCTCCTAGCTGGGTCTGCCTCTGGTGGCTTCCTGCTCCTCCCGTCCAGTCACCTCTCTAAACACAGCCCTAGTCTCCACAGCCTTTGCTCAGAAATCGCCAGCGTCTCAACTCTCTGCCTTCAGCCTCAGCTCTCAGCAGTCTCCTTCTGCACCTCACCCCTGGCACTCTTGACAGGGGTCCCTTTTCTGAGCATGACATTATGCTGTTAAGCCTTTGTTCATGATGCTCCCTCTTCAAATCTTCCCATTTCTGACTAAGACAATCCCCTGACCCCCGCGCCACCCCCCCACTTGCTCTGTGAGACCATGGGTCTGACTCCACGTGCCTTGCCATGTCAATGGCCTACACTGCCTTCACTAGGCAGAGACTCCTGGGGCTAGAGCCCTGTTGGCCGAGCCTGTGTGCTGGCTCCTGGTGGCCGGGGCACCTCACACTGCTCTCTCCCACCCTGAACACATGGCCAGTGCTCCATGGATGTCAGTCGTCTCCCTCCCTAAGGTCCCTGTGCATGTGACCACTCTCTTAAACCCAAGCACCTGGCCCTGAGTCCAGGAGCAGGAAGCAACTCACTCACCCTGAGCGGGACCACTGGGGGAGGTGGTGGCATACGGGTCCTTCCCCCGGCTCCAGGGACCCCAGGAGAAGCACGCCAACAGCGCCGGGAGGCCGGGTCTCTCCCAGGCTCCTTCTGCTAAAAGGAACACAAAGTCCCAGAGGCAGCAGGTCACATGGTGCTTGACACAACCGAGAGATTTTCAGTTAAGCAAACCAAGAGCTTCAACTATTAACTGCCCTAGTTTCGACTGTCTGATTAAAAACAAAGATTCTGATTTGCAAAAGGGGGTGGAGTTTTTATACTTGGAAAAAAAACCACACCAAACACAAACACAAACAAACAGCCCTGGCCATACGGCTCAGTTGGCTGGAGCATCGTCCTGTACACCAAAAAGTTGTGGGTTCGATTCCAGTCAGGGCACAAACCTAGGTTTCAGATTTAATCTCTGGCAGGGTGCTTTATATAAGGATTGCTCTATATATATTATATAATTTCACCCTCACAAAAACTCTATGATATAGGTACCATGTTGGGGAAACTACCTTGACAAGAATGACATGATATGAATTAAAATTACATAGCACCAAAGAAAATACTCAAGGAGCAGTAATTTCCCCCTGCTTTTTAGTTCAAACTATTTCTTACTATGAAAAGGCTTAATCTTTTTAAATAATCACATACAAAACAGTTATATGTTGATTCTAGTTTCCTTATTATAGTATCACCTAAGTGATGTAGGGATCACTTAAGAGCCCCAACTATGTGGAATAAGGTAACTGCAATGGAGTTTTTAAAAACACACACACAAAACAACTCCAGGAAGCCAAAACAAAATCGGAGTTCATTTTTCTTCACTTGGGGCTTATTTACTCTTAATTCGCACCCAGTTCTAACAGACTGGATTCCTAGTTTTTCAACCCAATGGCAGCTGGATTAGGCATACACTGAGTAAGAGGGAGGGCGTGTCAAGAGGCAGGCAATCTAAAAGTATAAGAATAACCATGAGGTAGTGAGGAAGGGGACTGGGAGACTTAAAAAAGCCATACGCAATTGCTAGGAAAACCTTAGCATCATGAATGTGTGAGTGGTGCTGCCCACTGCAAAAGCCCAGACAAAATTAGTGGACAAATAAATTAGTGGACAATAATCACGCTCATGACCTGTAGTCATTAGTAAAAGGTTTCATATTGTTTAGTGTGTTTTTATAAAAGTAGAAATGAGTTTAATGCAGTAGAGATCAATTCAGTGTTTAAAAAGAGGCAAGGGTTCTGCATGCCAGGCAGGTAATGGGAAATGGGAATACAGTGGTGATTAAACTCATAAGGAAAAGTGACAAAACCATTGGTAAGAAACTAGAGAGTGGAGGTAAGTTTTGGGATTTCATTTTTGAACTTGTAAAGGAGTAAGGGAGATCAGGGAAGACTTCTTGGAGGAGGAAGTCCAGTTCTGAATGATGAAATGGGGTTGGTCAGGTGAGGATGTGGAATGAAAGAAAAGGCTTTAAAAAAAAAAAGGAAGAAAAGAAAGAAAAGGCCTTTAAGACTTTCATTCCAGGCAACAGCAATGTGTATACAAAAGCTTAGGAGGCCAGAGCAAACTTGGCTTTGGGGAATTAAAAGCTATTTCCTGGGTAATGGAAAAAACTAAGGGCTCAGAATTTTCCAGGTACCAGCTCATTGCGGGTGGGGGAAGGTAGAAAATTTCCTCCCATGGGGCCAGGTCAACAATCAGAATGACAGTCCACCTCAGGACATTCCTTGTCTTTCAGGATGCAGGTTGTGGAGTTTCAGATGCAGCAGAAAGGGCTGTGGGCATGGGGTGGGGAGAGGTTAGGGCAGGTTCTTACAGCTGAGATGGATGGCCTCCACCTAGCAGGCCAGGCTGGCAGGTAGGTCTATAACATTTGTGACATCAGAGGTACCAAGTCTCCTTGCTGGAACCTCCCCCCCCCCCCAAGTCTGGCACCTCCGGGTTGCTGATTAACACAGCAGTGTCCAGGTAGGCAGAGCACAGCAGCCTCTAGCCTCAAAAGGAAGTCTGGCAGAGAATGGAGGGAAGACCAGAGGGCTTGGAGAAGAGCAAGTGCTGGCAGTGGGGGAAGCAGGGAGTGCAAAGAATGCGCCGGTATCTCCCAGCTTTGCCAGATCCAGCTATACTTAATGTCTGTATTTTAATCCGAGGACACTGGAAAGCTCCTGGAAAACCTTGTGTACCAGGAGGGAGGCGCTTCTGACTCCTCTGTGGATGGCAGCAGAAAAAGACCCTCACTCTGCTCCCCACACTGCAGGAGAGTGTGAATGGGAGGGAGGTGGCACTGCAGTGGCTGCACAACCAGGGCGGGTAGCCAAGAGGGACTAGAAAATTCTGTGTCCTCAGTCAGTCCCGCACACCCTTTCCCCACACCTCCAAGTCCCAGCACCTATTCCTTTTGCCTTCTTCCTATGACCCGCGGCGCTTACACACTGAGCCTCCTCCACCTTCCCACCTTCGCTTCCTTAGCTGCGCAGCGTCCTAGGAGCTCCAGGCACCACCAATCCCCTCCCTCCAGTCCTAATTCGGTCCTAATCCCTCCTTGCAATTTGTGCAACCCAAGGCTTTCCCATCTCCTCCCATTCCTCTCCCCCGCTCCCCTCCCCCAGCTCCCAGATCTTTGACCAGCCCAGTACAGCCCGCTTGCTCCATCAACTCCCCTTGCCTTCTGTTCGTTCCCTCGGCTTTCCCAAGTCACTGTCCCCCATGCTTTCAGGATCCTCCCGGGACAAACTCGACCCCTGGCCTAGGGCCTGCTCCGCGCTAGCTGGGAGGACCAATGCTAGGCACCTCCCCTCTCGGGGCCTCAGTTTACCTCGGCGCACCAGGGGGCTGGCCTAAAGAGTTCCAACTTCGGGATCCTGGCCCCAGCCACCGCCCACCTGCGCCCACCGGGCCTTGCGCCCCCTCACCTGGTCGCGCGGGTCCGGCTGCTTGCAGGGCCCTGCTAGCGGCGGTCTGGACGGCCAGGCTGGAGGCGGGGTGGCCGGGGCAGTAGGCGGCCGCCTGCACCGGGCCTCCCGCCTGGCGGCCGAACACGGTGCGCAGCAGCGCCTCCAGGAGCCGCAACATCGGCGCCACCGCGTCCTCGGGCCCCGCCTCGGCCACCAGCACCCCGACCAGCGCCGCGCCGGCCACCCGCCGGTCGCGCACATCGCGCAGCATCTCCCGCAGGCGGCGCCGCGGCTCCCTGGCGGCCAGCGACGACGCGCGGCACAGCACGAAGACGAGCGTCGAGTGGATAGCGCGCGCCCTGGCCGTCCCGGGCACCCACCGCGCCCCCGGCGTCCCGGGCCCGGCGCCCTCGGCCACCGCTTCGCCCGGCTTGCCAGCGGCCGGCTCCGGCGGGAACACCGCCCGGGCGAAGTCCCGCAGCAGCGCGCGGCTCTGCTCGCGCTCCCACAGCTCGCCCACCAGCAGCACCTGCCCGCGCCCGCCCGCCGCCTCCACCAGCGCCTGGAAGGGAGGCTCGGGCCGGGCCGCCGGGAGCGCGGGCCGGGCCGCCAGCGCCTCCAGCTCGCGCTCCATGCTCGCCGCCGCTAGCCCTCTGCGGCCGCCGCAGCCCTGCCGCCGCTGCCCGCCTCTCCGGGCGGTGGCGCCCGACCCCGGGAGGACACGCCCCCGAGGGCTGCGCCGGGCCCGACCCCCAGCCCGCGGGCCGGGCTCTCCCGCGCTCCGGCCCGCAGCTGGGCTGGCGGCAGGAGCTTTGTCCCCCAGCCCTCTAAGGATGGCGCCTCCCCGGGGCCTGTTGGGGAAGGGGGCACCCTGAGCCGTGCGTTCGCTCATCCAGCCACCCAACAAATACTTATTAAGCACCTACTAGGTTCAGGATAGCAAAAGGGGGAAATGATCGCGTGCACAAATATACCCTCCCAAGTTAGTTTTGAGACCTGGAGCAGATACGTCTGAGGAATCTATATGGTGTTGGGATAGGAACTTGGAGAGCCAGGGCCTGCCCCCAACAGTGCTGCTTTGGGGTGATGGTGGTGGTGGTGGGCACCAGAGAAGGGGGTAAGGAAGTGAGAAAAGCAAGGAAGCAGTGCTTTCTTTTATTACTTCTGTCATTTAACCCCCCCTTGGGGCCTTCAGCATTTAACAAAAAATGAATTGGGGGCTCATTGTTTCAACAAATACTTATTACTGGCAGGAATACATTTCCTTTAAGGGTCTAGGTCAGCTTTGTGCAACAGATCATTCAGAGATGTGCTTTATACTATCTGTACTGTCCAATGCAGTAGTCACTAGCCACCCGTGGCTGTTGTTGAGCGCGTGAAATCTGGCCAGTGAACCTGAGGAACTGAGTTTTACATGTTATTTTATTTAAATTAAATAGCTGCATGTGGCTAGTGGCTGCGTCATTGCAGTGATGGTCGAGGCTCTTTACTTCCCATCAATTACACCAAAGGCTCTTTAGATCAAGAACCTATTAATACTCAGCTCTCACCGTTACCATAAAACCCTCAATCTGCTGGTCTAGTTACCCTCTGGGCTGCCTCCTATAGTTATGCTGAATAATCTCTTGGAGAATTTGTATGTCCATTCAATAAAACAAACCTTTGTTGAGCACCTTTTAAAAAATATAGTTTTATTGATTTCACAGAGGAAGGAAGAGGGAGAGGGAGAGAGAGAGATAGAAACATCATTGATGAGAATCATTGACTGGCTGCCTCCTGCATGCCCCCTACCCGGGAACCCGGGCTAGTGCCCTTGACCTGAATCGAACCTGGGACCTTCAGTCTGCAGGCCGACACTCTATTCACCAAGCCAAACCAGCTAGGGCGGGCACCTTTTGTGTGTAAGCAGTGGGGATTCAAAGATGCACAAGTAGTCTTGCCCTAAGTCTGATCATCCAGCAGTCGTTGTAGCCAATGTTTGGGGGAAGGACCCTATATTTTTGTTAACATGAACTCTTGCCTCTGTGTACCAACTTTGCCCAGGGCGGAGATCCAGAAGTTTGGGTGGGAAAAGCCCAAGAGTAGAAGCAAGAAGCCCTGGACTGAACTCAGGGATGGATTCCAGCACCTGCTCAGTGATTCAGTCGCTCAACCTATATTTACTGAGGAGCACATCTGTATTCTAGGCAGCTGGATGGCAGAGGGCCAAGGAAGGAACAAAAATCAGATTGACTTGAGATTTCTTAATAGCAACACTGGACTTAAGATAGTTGAATAATATTTAAAACTGAGTTTTGATTTCTAGTTAAATTATCAGGTATTCAAAGGATGGGAAGGTTTATCACATAGAGTCCCTCTTTGAAAACACTGTTGGAGAAATCACTCCAACATGAAGAGAAATCAATACTATAGATGTGCTCAACAATAGTGAGAAGAATTATATCACTTTTTAAAAAATATATACTTTTATTGATTTCAGAGAGTAAGGGAAAGGAAGAGAAAGATAGACACATCAATGATGAGAGAGAATCATTGATTGGCTGCTTCCTGCTTGCTCCCTACTGGGGATGAGCCCACAACCCGGGCATGTGCCCTACCGGGAATCAAACTGTGGTCTCATGGTTCATACGTCCACGCTAAACCACTGAGCCATACCGGCTGGGCAACTCCCTTGTTTAAATGATGCTTGCCTAAGGGAATGGTGCAGGGCAGTGATGCAAAGTACAGCCTGACTGGGCATAAGTGGAGAGGGCGGCAGAGCCATTCGAGTCCCACCAAGCGAATGGAAAGGGAATTGACCCTATAGAAGTCACCTCTTTGAGGAAGAGAAGAAGACAGCAGCTAACTAGGGAAGAACTTTCAGAGGTGCTGTTATTTTTGTACTTTCTTGCAAGGCTTGTCTAAAACCCACGTGCTCTGTCTCTATTCTCTGACTCTAAATTTCCAGGTTAACAATTCCAACTTTTCCAGTGATGGGATAGAGGATGGATCAGAGAGGGGGTGGGTGTTAAACAAAGGTCAGAGTCCAGGGCCAGTGAAGTTTATCTTTACCCTCATTATTTACATGGTGAAGGTTCAGGTATTAATTAACAGGAAACCACAAAGACCTTAAAAAAAAAAATGCTGTATACCAAGAATATTTTTTTCCTTCTCTCTGTCCATGACCTAGAAAATATCATAATACAAATAGGCCTTTCTGATTTCTCTGGTTTTCAACAGAGATATAAAGTGAAACTAGGATTTCTGAAACATTTTGCTTCTTTATGTTCACTTAAGCAGAACTTGGTAGGAAAAGTACTGGTTTGGAAAACAAGGAATAACCTTCATCTAGTGGCTGGTACCTCATCCTTTCTCCTCTTTCCTCCCTTTCTTTCATCTTATTCTCCTTTCCTTCTTCCTTCCCCTTCCCCATCTCTCCCCTTCCCTCCTCCCTCTCTCCTCCCCCTTCTTTCCCTTCTCTTCCTTCTTCTGTCCCTACCTTTGACTTTTCCCATCACTCTTTCTTTTCTTCTTTCCTAACTTTCTTTTCTCCCTCCACACTCCCTCTTCTCCCCTAAGACAATTGTTCTGGGAGCTACAAAAAATGTGGGATTTGGGGAGATTTTATGGGCTTCCTGGAGAGCCAGATAATGGGAGAAAGATCCTTTTTAAAAAATATATATTTTATTGGTTTTTTTTACAGGGAGGAAGGGAGAGGGATAGAGAGTTAGAAACATCAATGAGAGAGAAACATCAATCAGCTGCCTCCTGCACACTCCCCACTGGGTATGTGCCCGCAACCAAGGTACATGCCCTTGACCGGAATCGAACCTGGGACCCTTGAATCTGGAGGCCTACGCTCTATCCACTGAGCCAAACCGGTTAGGGCAGGGAGAAAAATCTTAAAAGCAAGGGAGACTCTGCAAGGGAAGAAAATTGAGGGAGCCCCCAAGGAGCACCCCAGCCACCCTCTGTGCTTATGCCCGCCCAGGCTGTACTTTGCTGGCCCCCCACAGAGGAATGAGGCTGGGCTGGGGTGAGGGATGGCAGCAAGTTTAGGACTGGCTCTGACAAGGGGCCGTGTCCTGGCTGCTGGATGACCAAACAGGGCCCCACTGTGCTATGAGTTCAGTTTCTCGCGATGGAGGCAGAAAAATTTCTCCTTCTTCCTTTCTAGGTTCTTTGGCTGTTTTAATAATAAAAAGGACATAAGATAAATTAAGAGGAGAAAAACGAATTTAATTACATATATACAGGAGCCCACAAAGAGGTGAGACTCAAAGGCAATTGAGGCATGTGAGCCACCCTGAGCTGAGGAAAGGGGTAGGGGCCTGGGCTTCACGGGGAAGGCGGGCCATTCACAGGAAGATTAGTGGAATGGATGTTGGGCAATCAGCTATTTTCCCTGCTAAGCAGATTTTTTTCAGATACAAAATATGTTATCTCCGATAATAGCTCTCTTACTGGTACAGGCCCACTGTCTGAATTCTTTTAGGCAGTTAGGGGGAAGTAAAAAGGCTTTCCTGAGTCTGCTGTGTCTTTGGGCTCAAAATCATCCACATGCCAGAGACCCATTTTGGGGTGGGATAGTCTGCTCCCCTTCCCTGTCTCCCGGCAGGTTCCCTTCAAGGCACTGGGACTGCAGATCTCTGTGACAGCTGGTGCTCATGTGGGGGTCAAGCATCTCAATTCTACCTGGACTTTAAGGGTTTAATGATGGTTTGTTAAGAAGCATGGGAGGGAACGCTGGAAACCGTAGGCCCTGGCTTAAGCCCTACTGTATCCTTGCTCAGTGCAGGATGGACCAGTGGTATTAGAAAGAGAGGTGGGTAGCCCCCTAGGGCACACCTGTACTGGCTGAGGGAGTTGGGGGGCAGGGGGCAATCCTCCATCAGCAGACACCTATATTCAGATCATGCTTGAGACATCCTACCTCATCCTACCCCCACCCATGCACCAAGGGGCATGTGGCAGGGGACTGGGAGGAACAACTGCAAGAACCTCTGTGCAAAGTGGGGGACCAGCCAGTTCTGCTTGGCATCCAGGAGCAGGTGATAAGCTCTCCAGAGCAGGAATGGCACCTCTACATCTTCAGCCCAGGACGGCGTTGGCAAAATGCAGCCTCAGCATGCAAACTTGGAAAGGGGTCTGCACCGGTCACCCTGCTCATGGCCTCAAGGTGACTTCATGGGGACCTGGCAGCGGAGCAGGGAGGGGAACAGGAGCATATGGTGGTGACCTCGAAGCCACTCAGCTTGGTCCTCCTTTAAAATCGCCTTGGTCGGATCAAGTTAGAGCCTTTCCAGAGAATGGCCAGGTCTCTAAGAGCTGAGTGGGGGCTTCACCTTCCCCAGGACATGAATGTACCAATCTCACCCAGCCAGGCACACTTCCTGTAAGAATGGATCGAAGGGTGGTTATCACGGGAGGCATCTCCATTCCTCAGCCAAGGCTCAGAATGAACACCCCTTTATAGAATATCAAATACAATGTCAGCTGTGTCCATGGAGTGGACCTGGGGGTCCCCACTCACCATGGCTCCCTGCCCCCGTACCTACATGTCTCATTCTTGCACATTCTGCAGGCTCTAAGTCCCTGGGTGATGAGATATAGGAAGTATGCATATTTGGGGGGTATGGGTAGTGGGTGACTTCATGATCACTGTTCACAAGGTGCCTGACATATTCAATACTAATCTTCTGATAACACTACCTGCTCAGGCCAGCTCCCCACCAGTGCCTCTCCTGCTGAGAGAGACCAATCAAGAATTCAGCCAGAATGGGTTCAGCAAATGCCTACTTTCTGATATCTTTATGTAATCTTCCTTATGCTCCCTCCTCAATCCCAGATGCATAAAGAAGCTGCAAACTATCATTCTAATGAAGCATTTTTTTTCAGTCTGTTGAGATCTTGCTTCCAAATGAATTCTTTGTTTGGCTCAAGTAAAATTACAAAAAATTCTTTATAAAGAATTATGACACAAACTAGACACAGTCTCTTCTCTATGCTCACAGCCCATAACACAGTATAGTGTCCTGACACCTGCTGTTCTCCCTGGACCATATATTCTGGATATCCTTTGATGTCAACATCTATGGTCTGACATTGTTGTTTCAAAAAACCAAGTAGTTCTATGTATATGATTAACCATATTTTATTTTAACCAGTGCCCTAATGTTGTGAACTTCTATGCAAAATAAAAAGCATTCCTGTGCACCTTACACATACAGACCTTGCACTAGTCTTACGACTTCAAGATGCTCTCACATCATCCTCAAATGCACCAATGTAGAAAAATGGCCCCAAGTCACTTATAATCTTTCTGCTAGTTCAATGACTTCAGCTGTTCTTGGGCAATCTTTTTGTGTTTTAATTGCTTTTAGATCAAAATAATCCTTATGCCAAAGTTGCTTATTTTGGAGTGGCATTTTCGGCCACCCTTCACAGGTCTGGGTGCTGTTGGTAGCCCTCTTACAGATCACAAGGAGAGTCAGTCTCAGTCTGACACTGACTTTATGGAAGGCAGAGTGGGGAGAAAGAAAGAAATGAGATCTTTGGAGTAAGCCCACCCTAAAGCCTATTCTAGCTGTAGACTTCACAGGCCGTGAGCCATTGTTTCCCATATTGTCCAAGCCATAGGGAGCTCTTCCCTGGAAATGAGTCTGCCTAATATCACAGCCAATATTCATAGTACTATGAGTCAGCACTATGGTGAGCCCCACTGTCTCTTTGATTAATTGTGAAACAGATGATGGAGCATCATGCAGCTATTAAAAATGAGATACTGCATGGAAAGATTTCATTGAGAAGTGAAAAGAGCAAGTATCAATTATCAATTATATGTAATGAAGCCCTATTTAATAAAGGGAGGGAAGATGTCCATTTTAACCAAGTAATCTTGGGCGTGTAAAAGGTAGTGAGAGCAGAGGAGGAATCCTGTCATTTTCAGTGATCTCAGCTTGAATCTTATCTGCCACCTGAGGGAGGAGAGGGTACCCGCCCTCCAGGTAGGGCCTCTGTGGAAGGAGGGGTACTCCAGGAAACCTGGCTAGAAGTGGAGCCAGAAGCAAGGCAGAAGGGACCTAGTCTTTGAAATGCCAAGTTGGGGCTAGGGTAGGGTGACCAGACGTCCCGCTTTTGGTGGGACAGTCCCGATTTTTAACAATTTGTCCCGCGTCCCGTGGAGTTTTAAAAAAGTCCTGATTTTTGGAAAGAATGCACAACAAGCTAGGGAACGGTGGGAGAACGGGAAGGGAATATACGGTTTTCGGTGGCCATGTGGCTATTTAGCCAGGATATGAGTTTTATATTATTTTTGTTAATTTTATAATGTTAAACTTTAATAATAACAAATAATTGTTGAGAACTGATTATCGAGAACTGCTTATCAAAGTTCGCATTGTTGATCAGTTGTTAGAATTCGACCACCATTGTTTGGACTTAATGAACAATGGCATTTTTTGGGATTGGCAATGACGAAACCGCCCCCCCCCCTCCCCTCTGGTCAATGGTGTCCCGCTTTACCAATGTTAAAATCTGGTCACCTTAGGCTAGGGGAGGTGGGGGAAAGGGTGTGTGTAGGCATAAACAGAAATACAAGGCTTAAAATGCCCAATGCTTATGAACACAAGTCATCCCAATGGGAGTCTGTTTTTCTGGGCAGGGGCTGAGACTAGAATCTCCTGGTCCTGTCGGGTGAAGGGCACAGGCAGACCCAGGGCCTCTGGGAGGGGAGAGTTGGCTCATGTAGAGACTTGCCCAGGCCACTGGACTTGAGTGTCTGATGGGTAACAACTCTGTCTTATTGAGTGCCCAGTCGTCCAGGACTGATGTAAACACCAGCGCAGGGCAGTACTGAATGAAAGACGGAAGGAAGCAAGGCCGACGTGGGGGTGGGGCACAGGCAGCAAAATGGGGTTTCACATAGGCACACTCCCAGTGGCGTGAGGCCCTAGAAACTGTGTTCCCACCTTGCAGTCATCAAGCCTGACTTCACAGCCTGAAGGTCTGCTTTCTGGCGAGTTCAGAGTTTCTCCTTGAAATGTAAATATTATCTTTAAGGAGCCTCTAGCCCAGGGAAGTCTTGATCTGCTTAACTGCTTTCAGTGGGAATACGGAACTTTAAAGCGTTTGAAAAGAATCCAGTCTGAGAATTTGCATTTTCAGAAAGCTGTCAATAGAGGGCCAAGCGATGGCGCGGGTGAATGAAGTCTTTCAGTGTTTGCTGCTCCATGTGAACAGTACCGGAGAAGTAAGAGAAAGGAGGCACACTGCATTCCCCAGCAGCTGCGGCTGAGGGGGTGGGGGAAGGCCGTTTGCCAAGAGCCAGGGAGGATTCTGGGATGTGTGTGTGGAGTCTCCCCTGCAGGTTTCCTGGGAGCTGGTTAGCATGAGATAAACATGCGTCCTGATTCCCAATACCAAGGGCCACTGCTCCGTGCTCTGCAGCCTCCTCTTACCCCAAGGAGTGGTCTCGTGGGAAGGGGGCAGGGTAGCTATGGGAGAGGGAGAAATTTTCCTCTACTCTTCCAGGTTCTTCTGGCTGGTCTAATAATCAAATAGACGTGAAACAGATTAACAAGAGGAAATGACTGCATGTCATTACATATGGAAACCTCACATACATGAGAATCACAGACATGGGCGGTTCAGAGACAGAAAGGGAATATGGAGTATGTATGACATTCTGAGCTAGGGCTGAGGTAAGGCACCTGGGGCTTCAGAGGGGAGGGACAATAAGAAGAGCAGATGTTCAGTAATTAGAAGTTTGCCTTGTCTTGTGAGAAAGGTTATCTCTGGTAATAAATGTTATTATGGACAAGGCCCCACATTTAAATTCTTTAAGGGAGAGGTAAATGTTTCTCCCGAGCCCGCAGGGTCTCAGTTGCCTTCAGCTCAAAAGAATTCACATGCCAATGTGACACGTCTTGGGGAGCACGTTCTGAATTCCTTTGTAGCCCAGTGGGCAGTGTTGGGGGGGGGTTAGGGGGAGGGCGCAGGTGGAGCCTGGCTGTTTGGTGTTTGTATGGGATTTAGTCCCACACACGGATGGGCTCCTTTTCCATCTCTTCATACTTCAGTGGGGACCTGTGGTGGCTACAGCACAATTCTTGCTGCAGGTTCTGTGTGTGCACCTGAGACCAAAGAGCTGAGGGTGGTTTGTGAGGTGATTTTGTCCCCGCCAGCACTGAAGCCCACTCGGAGTTTAAGTTCATGGATTGGGAGTGATTCTGGTGTCATATGTGGCTGTGCTTCCCCAAGTTCAGCTGCCGAGACAGAAAACTGGATTTAACCAGGGTGTGGTTTTGCCAAATAAGATGCAGGGAGATGGGCAAGAAAGTTGAAGTTTCTTACAACCAAATCAATTCCTAATCTCATCAGAACCAAACGATTTTCCTTTCGCTGTTCCTATACAGTGAGTGGCCAGATTATTATGATCTCTGAACGCATATATTATATATAATATATATAACATACTATTATATATATTATATATATTAGAGGCCCAGTGCATGAATTCGTGCATGGGTGGGGTCCAGCCAGCCTGGCCAGGAAGAGGGGACATGGGCAGTTGGCCAGCCTGCCTGCTGGTTGAGGGGACAATTTGCATATTAGCCTTTTATTATATAGGATATACACTGAGTGGCCAGATTATTATGCATTCAGAGATCATAATAATCTCGCCACTCAGTGTAGACAAAGCAATGCCCCCAAAGATGTATGAAATATTAATCACCAAAGGTGCAAAATGGACTCCAAATGATCCTCTCTCCCACTTCCCCTCAGTTCTGTCCAGTTCCAGGGTTCACCCAGGGGCCTCCTGGGAACCCACGGCTCTTTGAGCAATTATAGCCTTGGGAATCTCACATGCATACCACCTCCTTGCAGATGCCTTATCACTGCATTAAAGGCACCTTCTACCACACCCGCAGAATAGAGCACCATAAGATAAAACTAAACTAAACCCCAGTGCCATTATCCAGTCCAAATATCAATGTTGAGGGTATAAACAGAACATGGTACAAGTAGTTTACTCTTTTTAAAAAATATATATTTTATTGATTTTTTACAGAAAGTCAGGGAGAGAGAGAGAGTTAGAAACATCGATGGAAGAGAAACATCGACCAGCTGCCTCCTGCACACCTCCTACTGGGGATGTGCCCGCAACCAAGGTACATGCCCTTGACCAGAATCGAACCTGGGACCTTTCAGTCCGCAGGCCGACGCTCTAGCCACTGAACCAAACTGGTCAGGGCAGTAGTTTACTCTTGAGCACTGGAGGTGGGCAGGCAAAAGGACTGGGACAGAAAAAGTGGAGGGGTGAAGAAGAGAAAGGTATAAAAGAGACTACAAATATAAAGATTCAGCTTCCTTGTGGAGATGGTCAACTGATCAACCCAGACCCTTCACCCTGAGTGCAGGGAAAGTGGGCTTTCCCACTCACCTATTTTATGCACCCCTTAATGGGGATCAATCACCCCAGACCCGAACCGAACTCTTTAGCTCTCAACCTCCTGGAGGAGTTGAGACTCCCTTGCATTAGCCCTGTAGCTGGGACCAATTGGCTCTCTTCCATGGATACGTTTCTTCTTGGCCGCCTTGGGGCTACACACCAAGCTAGGAGGTGCCTCAAGGCTTCTCAGTCCCAATCCTTTTGCCAGTTTAGGGCTTGATTCATCCTGGCTTTGGCTAAGAATGCATCTTGGGATGTTGACAAGGGTACATTGCCAGTTCAAATTCCTGCTCCAAGTCTTCATGACTGGCTGTGTGAGGTGTCACAATATATATTATTATCTACATATTATTAATGTATATGCTGTCCCTGCATATACAGAGGAGGAGTTGCCTGGGGACAGAGGGTCTTATTGAGTCTCCTGGTGAAGCCAAAACTTACAACAGCAACATGAAGAGCTGTTCTAACTCCTATGGGTTACCAGTGACTAGAGGCCTGGGTTACTGCCCTGTCCAACATGGCACTGTGCCTGGGACCCAGGTAGGAGGTGGAAGAGGCTGCACTTGATATATCACCTGAGTTCTACCATTGGATTTATTAGTTCAGTTCCCTGGATCCTGGTTACTGTAGCCCACCAGGCTCCATGGCCAGTGGGAGAGTGGTTGTCCTCTGGAGGTAGGTGGGGAAAGAATGGAGACCACAGAGTATCAGAAAAGCTCAGGACCTTCAGCTGGTCCTAGGCTCCTGGCACCAATGCGCTGGGTGGACAAGATGGGCACCTGCAGGAGGATGGGGCATCTCGACTTGGCTCAGCCTTTCACCTCTTGTACCCTTACCCTGTGTACCTCTCCCACCCTTGGATGGGCCAGTGAGACAGATCTGATAGTCTGCAGGCCATGTTTAGAGCCAAAGTCTGAGTCCAGCCTAGTGAAGGTGCCCACAGGCCTAGCATCAGCCAGGCTGCCCCAAACTCACAGCCATGGCAGCTTTAGTTGCGGCATTGTGTTCAGAAATATACTTGGTTATACTTCTTTCTACTTTAAACTTCCCTCGTGGCAAGTACAATGCAAGGGTAGTGTAGGGGAGTATCCACAGATGAGTCCCAATAGTGGTGATTGCCAATGAGAATGCTATGGGCATTTTGGAATAAATCTGTGGCATGGGGTCTGTTCTAGGCATTGCATTCTTGGCATTCACCACTAACAGCCCATAGTATCCCCCAGTCACTGTGATAACCAGCACTGCCTATACCTTCCTCTGGGGGTGGGAGGGTAGTACTGCCCAGGTCACCACTGCTCTGAGGAATCCAACCACTAGGAGCCCATGGCTCCAGGCTACTGTGAATCCCTGGCTTGACTACTCAGGCATTCACTCTGGGGAGGGTGAGGGTGAAGGGGAGTGGGGAGAGGTGGAAGATAGCATCAGGGCCCTGGTCACAGGCCCAAACCCATCTGGAGTAGATAGATATCTGCTGTTTATGGCTGCCTAGCATCCACTCCCATTTCTTTTGGTAACAGGTTACCAAAAAATTACTGTTTTTGTCTTTTCCCTACTCTTAGCCCTCATACTTTCAATGGGCTGGACCTTCAATTCCAAAGCTGATCAGAGCACTGCATTCCCCTGAGCAGATCATGGGTTCCCGGAGGGACACAGGACCTACTCAGAGCCCGATGGTAGGCCCTTTACTGCTGGGAGACAAGCTGCCTTCCCTGCCAGACTTGACCTTCAGAGCTTGGGAATGTTGCTGCTGCAGCCATCTGGCCACCTTGTAGAAGGAGCCTGCCTGAACATGGAACTGAGTCTGCAAAAGCAGAGACACATGGTCCTGGGCCATGGCCTGTGCCCCTGGAACAAGCCACAACTGAACCAGAATTCTTTCTTGACTTTTAGAAGAGTCAGTATGTTCTTGTTTTGCTCAGACCAGTTTGGGTTAGACTGTCCAGCATTCACAATAAAGGGGGACCTAATTAATATGCCAGAAAAAGGAGCTAAGTATCTTCAGAGGAGCTCGGCTGATCAGAAGCAGTGGCCATGGGGCCCTTTCACCCTGACCTGCAGGACAGGACCCAAACATGACCCCACTCCACCCGAAGTCAGCACTTTCCTTTGGGAGGCTGGCATCCAAGAAGGGTTCCTGTCACTCCAGGGGTATCCTCTCCCAAGTGCCTGTTAGGAAAGGAAATCCTGGGATTGGAAGGTGGTGGGTGGGCTCTGGGTTCTTGGTACCTGGCCTGGCCCACCTGCCAGTCACACCTGTTCTAGCCTGAGCAGCTGTCAGAGGCACAGCAGGTGACATGCGCATGGCTCTGTGCACTCCCTTCCTTGAGTTCAGGGCTGCTCCCCCTACAGCCCCCTCATCCCCCCCTCCCCCCCCCCCCCCCCCCCCCCCCCCCCCCCCCCCCCCCCGCCAAACACACACACACATGCCCCCTCACATCCCCTGGCTTTTACTGCTGTTTTAGGCATTCTGGAGCTCTAACTCCCACCATCTGCATTTCTGTGCCTGGGGTCTTCCTCTCTAGAGTGGCCAAAGTTCAGGGAAATTCATCGCCTCCCTCCCAGCAGCCCTAATGGATGACTGACAGGATGGGTATGTAAACCATCCCCTTCGAGTGGAATTCCTCTGAGGTGTGTTCTGTTTCCCAGAGTTGCCCCAGCAGACTAAGCACCTCCTCCTGTCTCACAGCCTCTCCCCTACTGGTGTTTCCTGGGATCACCTAGAACTAAGACCTCCGCCTCAGCTGCTCAGGAACCAGGCTCTGGCGGAGTGCAGTGAAGTCACCAGGACGGTCCATGGGCTTCAGGCCCTGCCTCGCCCTGCCCCTACGCCCCCCTCAGAGGTGAAGTTGAATGAAGCCATGTCCCAGAGAGGGAGTGTTCCCAGGCACAGGTGCGGGCCTGGAAAGGAGCCAGCGCATTCCTCCTGTTCCCACTAACCGGATTACCACTGGACGGACGTGGAGTTGACTAGTTTTGTTAGGTATTGAATTAACTAGTATAACTCCTGTTTTTAAAATGGAGAAGCTGAAATGATTTGTTCTGTGAGTGTGTAGAGAAAATTACCTCCACTTGGGTCTGTGGCCCCCAACAGGAACAGCAGGATCCCACCCTGGTTTACCTAGGGCTCAGAAAGTCACCACCGCCCCTGACCCCCACCCCCGACCCCACTTACCTCCCTACCAAGTCCAGCTTTTGTGTCTTGAGTAGAACACAATCAAGAAACAGAATTTTTTTTATTGTTCTATTTTGGTGACAAGGGAGATCCCTGATGGAAACTGGATCTGTAAGAAAAATAAGAACAGAGCCATTAGCTTACACAGTACTTCATGACACCAGAATGCTGGTGGCTCTCCAGCTTTACAGCCTCATCGGTGAGAGTTCAGCAGCAAAGGTCCTCCTGCGGAAAAGAAATTATTTAGGATTCTAATCTCTTCCATTTCTGCACTCACTCTTCCTTTTGTCCAAACACAGCCACCAGCAGACTTGTTTTTCCCTTCAGGCTCTAACGAGTTTATGCAAAGTACCAGGTGCTTATGCAAACTACCAGGCATGCTCTTGGCTGGCTCTCTCTCTCTCTCTCTCTCTCTCTTTCCCCCAACTCTTTTGGCTTAGTGGTGCTGGCACTTTCCATTTCCTCCTCCCACCCCAGGGCCCCCCAGGGCCCCCAGCAGCTAAGAGGAAGCCTCGCTCCCCAAAAGCTAGCCTATGGGGGATTTTTACTACGAGCAGTGCCCAAAGAGAGATGGGAAGCAGCCTCTTGCTTTAGTGCCTCATCCTTCACTGGTGAGATGCTGAGAGAGAGGCACACCAAACTTTAGGAAAGAAAATTCTAAAAATATCTTTTTCCAGAGAGTAGATGTTGCCACTGTCATCAGATGGTTTTTCATTGTCTGGACTGAGAAGGACACCAAACTGCCGGTTTCCTCCCCTGAGGGTCTGCTCCCCCACAACCCACACACTGACTCTCCTACCCTCAGGGTGGTAGCTTGTTTCAGTGGCTAAGCCAACAGATCTCCAGCCTCTAAGCCAACAGCTCTGGGCACTGAGGTTCATCTCACACTGGCTACCATATCGCCTTTTAATTTTATTTTAAATTTCTTTATTGATTAAGGTATTACATGTGTCCTCATCCCTCCATTAACCCCCCACCCTCAATCATGCTCTCACCCCCCTGGTGTTCGTGTCCATTGGTTAGGCTTATATTCATGCACCATATCGCCTTTTAAAACCCTCTGGCCTGTTCCCAATCCACTGCTTATTTCCTGGCAGGGGTCCTATTTAATTTGGCTGCTCCGCTCCTTTGCCCAGCCTTGTCCGGGACAGAAGCAATCCCAGCCCCAGCCAGGGAATGGATCTGGGGATGGATCTAATCCCGCCATGATAATTCAATCCCTATTAATTTGCTTCAGAAGGGGCATGAAACACAATTCAGGGGCATGTCACCCCAATGAGAGGGCAAGTATGCCAAGGAAAGGGCCTCCTGAAAAGAGTTTCTTAACTCAGGAGGAGACACAAGACTCTGGCTGGGTGGCTTGGTTAGCTGGAGCATCACCCAGGTTGTAGGTTTGATTCCCCATCAGGGCACATACCTAGGTTGTGGGTTTGTTCCCCCATTGGGGTGTGTATGGGAGGCAACTGATCAATGTTTTTCTCTCACACTGCTGTTTTTGTTTTTGTTTGTTTGTTTGTCTCCCCCCCCCTCCTCTAAAATCAATAAAAACATATCCTTGGTTAAGGAAAAAAAAATTGTTTTTTATTTATTTATTTATTTATTTTAAAGAAAGAGACATGAGGAGGAGGTAGCCTTTTCCCTGTTTCTGGCTGTCAAGATATGAGGCTGTGATTCTGGAAGCTTCTCCAGCCGCCTGCCCACAGGAGGGACTAGCCTGCCCGCTGCGGAGGGTGTCAGAGATTAAACTGGAAAAGTCCCTTCCCGGCTTTCTGATGACACTGTTGACTTTAGGGAGCCCTGACTCTTCCCAACTGTTCCACAGTTAGGTGAGATAATCTCCTTATTACCATTTTGAATTTGGTTTTCTGAAATTTGTACCAAGTAAATTCATAATCCACTTATCAGATCACTTTAAAAATGCCTCCTGACATTTGGAAACCTACCAATTCACTAGTTCTGGAACCTGCCCCAGAATACAGTACTGAATTTTGAAGGAGAATATGGCCCAAGCCTGCCTCCTCCCCGCCCTGCCCCCGCACCGGAACTCACACTGGTGGGCTCTGCTATAAGGAGACTCTAGAACAAGCATGACAAACTCAAAGGCTAACACGGGCCAGATAAACAAGGTTAAGTTTATGTGGGCCGCAAAAAAATCCAAAAGCTTTAATTTTCAAAGAAATGTAGGTTTATTTAGAAAAGTGTAATATATAAAAAAAAGAACAAGAGCAATGATAAAATTAATGTTTTTTTCCTGACATTTGGCATCTCTTCTCTGCTACTATTTTTCCTACTTCGGGGGAAATCTTGTTCACAGTGATTAGTTTCAAAACTGACCCAAGGTGAATGTCAGTAATTCTGGATCTGACAGGAGACTTATTTCCTTTCATAATTGTAAATAACTGCTCATACCATTATTTTGGCTGGGCAGCAAAAATATTCATTGTGGGCCGCGAGTTTGACATGCTTGCTCTAGAACAAAACACTTTAGCTCAAGTGCAGTCTTCACATTGTCACTGGCCACCATCCACCCAACTCCCGTGACCAGGCCCTGCACACCTGCACATCCCTTCATTTAATCCTCACCACCATTGCCCTGGAGGTACTTCTTCTTCTCCCCCTTCAGAGATGACACTGACTCACAGAAGTTAAGTTGCGAGGCCCCTAACACCCAGCTACCAGGTAGCCCAGTCCTGATGGAACCTACAGCTCTGGCTCCAAAGCCAGTGTCTTTCCAACCACCAGTAACTCCACCCTAGAGCTGGCCAGCTCCCTCATCTAAGCATCTTTTCTCGTGCTCCTGGAAATCTCAAGAGCAGGGCACGATGGCTTTCCTTATTTAGAGCTGAGGAAGCTGAGGCCCCCAGCTGCTGTGTGTTTCATGAAGCTTAAGGTGCTTCTTCTCTCCTATGAATATCCCGTGATCAGGCAGCAGAGCCCTGGAGCAGATGCTGAGCTCTCACTGGAGTTTATTTTCTGGGTTGGTCTTTTGAGGTACTCTGAGTATCTGCTCCACGGTGGGCCCTACGGTGGCTACCCTGTCCACTCCTGTGGCTGGCAGAGGTCTGGGAGTGGTTGAAAGGCTGCCATTATCCCCTTACTGCCCCCCTCCCCAATCATCACTTATGAGACATTCACTGTGGGTGGACTTGACAATGGGGACAATGTGGGTGCTCTTGGTGCCTGCCCAGACCCCCTTTCTGGGCTGGTGCATTCTTTATTTAGCTCCTGTGAGTTGTGAATGTTGGCTGCTAAGGATTCAGAGCTGCCTCTTTCCCCAGAGGCGTGTCCTCAGCCAAATGGGAGCTCTTTTCCACAAAAATATGAACTCCGCACCCTCACCCCTATTACCAATGGCGGAATGACAGAGGGGCACAAAAAGCCTGCCCTCTTGCTTCAAGGTGAGACCAGTTCTATGGTGTGATTCATGCTTGAGAGCCCCCGTGGGATCAGGCTGAGGCTGGACTTCAGCTGACCTGGTCCTTGCTCTGCTCCTTCCTTTGACTTCTCTTGCCTCCCTCCCTCCCTCCCTTTTTTTCTCAATAAATCCTGTGTACTCGCATCCCTGTCTCAGGCTCTGCTTCTAGGAAGCCCAGCCTAGAAGAGGGGAGGATTGAAGATGCTGTGTGAGGCATGCTCTCAAGGATCTTGCAGTACACTTGTAGAGATAGGCCACAAACACGCACAATGATCCTCTACAACACAGGATGGACCAGGCTGGAGAAAACAGTGATTAACCAGGTGCGAGAAGTCACTGGAAGTGCAGTGCGGGAGGAAGGCTTTATAGAAGAAATAGGGCTAGGCCATGAAGAATAGTTAGGACTTGAAATGTTAGGAAAAGGAAAAAGCTTTCTAGGCAGGAAGAAAGTTCCAAGGAAAGGCCCCAAGATGGATAAGAACCTCTGCCCTCACCTCCTCCTGTCTGCTATCTGTGACTAGGGAAACCACCCAGGTCAGTGGGAGTTTGGGGACCTCTGTCTTGACAATCCCAATAATGGATCTAACATTGGCAGGGCTGCTTGAGAGAGCCATGCCAGGCCACCCTGAGCCCAGGAAGGACTCGCTCAGTCCGCACGAGAGGCTGGGGGGTGTGGTCCGCCTGTAACAACCTTCTCACTTCAGAGAAGGGACAGGAACCCCGCCAGCCCTGCACGAGGGCTGGCAACTCAGGGGGCCTGAGGACCACTTCTGCAAAGAGCAGTGGGCACTGAGGGGGTCCACACACCTGCTGGACCGTGAGCCTGGGGTTTGTTCACAGGAATTCAATGACGTAGTAGGCAGTTGCTAGGGCCCCCAGAGCCACAGCTGCAGTCCCGAGAGCCTGGAGCACGGGAATTACGATGACTGGTGTGCTTCCTTGCAGGTCCTCTGCAAAGCAAAGTAGAAAGCCCATAGGTTGGGGGAAGTTGGGCTTTGGTGCCTTTTTATGGGAAAGGGAAGATTGTGGGGTTCCCTCAGGATTGCAGGAATACCCAACTCCCCCTACCGACCCTCCTCTCAAGGGGACACAACTCTCCCACTCCTTCCAATAAGACCTACCACAGGACCCCAGGACCTGAGGATGGGCTGGCCCGGGACACCAGTTCCCTGGGACATTCAGGGAGCCGAGCTACAAAGGTGATCAGGGCCCCCATGTGCCAGGCCCTGTGCTAAACACCTCACACCCCAGGTCTCCTCGAACCTCAAGATAACCGTGTGAAGGAGGTTCTACCAGGCAGCTCCATTTTGGGGACACATATTACACCTGAGGAAACATATTACACCCACCACGAAGACAAGGATAATATATGAGTATGATACTAATTGTGAGGAAGGCTTTCACCAATGTAATATCCATTTGGGTAAAAAATCCTATTCAACTAGCGGTTCTTATTTAACATGAGTGTGTATTTCAAGCCAAGAGCCAACATCCCACTCCTCTGAGAAATGGAACGATTACGGAAGCAGGTGCTAAACATCTGAACAGAATATGTCTTAACCCTGACCAAGCTGGACTCCTGCCCCTTCCCCCTCACTTTCCTAATTCTGAGACTTGCTTTTGCCTTTTCCTCCATCTGGAGTGCTCTCCCTTCCTAAGGTCCTTTTAGACTCAGCTCAGATGTGATTGACACTACGCAGTCTGCCTGGACTCCAGTTTCGGAGTGAACACTCTCTTTTCCTGAAGCTCTTTGAACGTCTCCTATGGGACACAGAACGCCTGGCTCACACCTTACTTTCTCAATGGACATGCCTAAGCTTACCATGCAGCCTGTACAATTTTTAAGGGTAAAGTTCCCTGTTCTGGTCTCCCTCCTAGTACCTGGCATCCTGTGCAGATTAGTTTTTCCTACTTGTTGGTTTTTAAGTGATATGAGAAGGTGGGGGAGGATGGATGGATGGGAGGCAATCAACCAAAGACCTTGTATACATATATGCATACGTAACTCATGGACACAGGCAATAGGGTGCTGAAGGCCTTGGTGTGTGTGTGGGGGGGCAGGGACAGAGACAGGCCAGAGGGGGCCAATGGGGGGGAAAAGGGGACACATGTAATACTTTCAACAATAAAGAATTATTTTAAAAAATTACAGTGATATGAATCCATGGCACAACGTGGCACCAGATGGACAGAAGTACTAAGTGTGTTGGAAGACAGTTAATAACAATGAGTGGGGGACAGGCCCTTCCTTGACAGGGACTTACCAGGTCATAGAGTATTTTTAGCTCTAGGCATGCTCTTCCAACACACCTGGGCATCTGTTTGTTCATAGGTTTGTTTCAAGGGTGGACAGGACAGGGGATCTGGTGGGGGAGGGGCTGGGAAGAGGAGCAGGAGGAAGGTGGGGGATGGGTGGGCTCTGCTCCTGGGTCAGGGGTATCAGATTGTCAAGTGGAAGACCTCTTCCGGGGACACTTGTGAGACCCTGGGTACAGGCGGAGCTGCTTTGGACCCAGAGCTGGGGATGGGCGGAGGCCCCTTTCCCAGCCCTGGCACCACTGGAAAAGGTTCCACCTGGTGGTATCTAGGAAGAGGCAAAGAAGGGCAGAACTTCAGATGCTGCTGTGGGTGGGGGGCTGCTCGGCCACGGACAGACCAACCTTGGGGCATTGTTCCCTGTTGGGGTTGTAGAAATAGCCTGAGACCCTCTGCATGGGGTGGAGGTCTTGCTATTACCAAGGGGGCAGGTGAGTTACACTCAGTATTTGTGACTCAGTTCCAGGGGACATTCACATGCAGGTAAAGAACCTAAAGTTCTCAGCTGTGGTGTGGGCCACAGAAGGAGGGCGATGGCCTCACAGAGCATTTAATTCAAAGCTCTGAGTGACAAGGCATTTCTGAAGGGCTGTGAGGGGGTGAGCTCTGAGAAAGGAGGGTGCCTTTGGGGAAGAGAGAAATGAAGCCCTCGAAGAAGCAATTCTTGGGAAGGAAGAAAATCGGCATCTCTCTGTGCAGGTGGGATACCCTGGGGGGATGGGTCTGCTCAGAAAGGGCCAGTGCCAAACCTTAGGCTGTGGCCACCCGGAGGGAGAGGTTTTCCTTTGGCCTAGGATTCCCAGGCGGAATAACACAAGACTACAAAACGATCTGGGGGAGAGCCTGGCCCTTGGGAACTGTATGTCCTGAGGGCCCAGCCCTCCACGAGCTCCAGAACCTGTAGAAGGTGAGGAGGTTTGGGAATCCTCTCCCTGACACGGTCAGCCAGGCCCGAGGCAGAAGGACATCGAAGATGCGGCTGTGGCACAGGCCCAGACGACGCCAGCAAGCAGAGCTGCCGGGGCAAGTGGTACAGGAACAGAAGGGGCGTGGGCTCGCCCGAGTCGGAGGCCCTGGGTGGACAGAAAAAGAGAAAGATAAGGGACCCACCAGCCTGCAGGAGGCGGGGGAGAGCCTCGAAGACACAGAAACAAACTGCGTGGGGGAACCTGATTGTATTTCAGACTGCTGCTACCTGGGAGTAAAAATAATGATGCAACGGCGCTCCATGCTTCACATCATTATCCATCACATTTAATTATCCAAGTGCAATATTGTTATTCTCGGTTTACAAATGAGGAAACTGAGGCGCAAGCTGAGAGTAAATAGATGGAAGAAGTGGGCCTCAATTCAGGATTTCTTGATTCAGGGCTCTCGCCATGGAATTCACAGGAAGTGGTGGCAGCAGATGGCAGGCGGCACTCGATTCCTGCAGCTGGAGCTGCCACGTCCCATTTCTGTGGGGCTCACTGGCTCATCCGGAAGACAACCGCTGCTCCAGTTTACAGTCCTTGGAATACTTTCCCAAACTTATCTCCATTTCTGTCCTCGTGTGCGGTGGATCCTAGCGGAACTCCGAGATGGTGCCCTCTGCTGTTTAAAATGACCTCTGCCTCATTTCCTCCCCTTGCAGCTACCTCTGTCCGGCTTCCTGATGGAACGGTGGATTCTTCCAACCAAAGCTCCGTGAAGACAGTGGTCAACCTTGGAAAACTCAGCACACTTCCTGCTTAGACCTGCCCATGACGGATACTTTTTCAGGACTGGAGAAGGAAGAGATTCTAAAGGCAAGATGTTATCTTTTTTTCTGTTTTTAGTTAAAAAAAGAATTGTTTTGAAATGGACATCTAATTCCCATACCATAAAATTCACCCCTTTAACGTGTTCAGTGGTTTTCAGTATATAAACAAAGGTGTGCAACCATCATCGCTACCTCATTCTAGAATATTTCCTTTTCCCACGTAAGAAACTCCGGACCATTAGCAGTCACTGCCTATTCCCCACTCTTCCCAGGTTCAGGCAATAGATTTGCCTATTCTGGACATTTCAGAAATGGAAGCATACAACATGTGGGCTTTCTTATGGACTGGCTTCTTTTATTTAGCCTAATGTTTTTGAGGCCCGTCCATGTTGTAGCATGTATCAGCATATCATCTCTTTTTATTGCCAAGTAGTATTTCATAGCACATCTGTACCACCTGCTGTTTATCCATTCATTAGTTGATGGACATTGAGTTGTCTCTTTTTGGCTATTGTGAGTAATGCTGCTGTGAACATTTGTGTACAAGTTTTGTGTAGAACATATGTTTTGTTTTTACATTGTAAAGCAGGAATTTAATTTTTTTGTGTGGAAAACTCTAAGAATCCCAGTTACAACCAACAAAATAATATTTAAAAAATTGGCTAGGAGCTGAAGGCTTAATTTTCTATAAACTTTGAAGTGGTAGAACATATGTTTTTAATTCTCTTGGGTATATACCCAGGAGTGGGATTGCTGAATCTTAAAATATATATATATTTCTTTATTGATTTCAGAGAGGAAGGGAGAGAGAGAGAGAGAGAGAGATAGAGAGAGAGAGAGAGAAAACATCAATGATGAGAGAGAATCATTGATTGACTGCCTCCTGCACGCCCCCTCTACTGGGGATTGAGCCCACAACCCGGGCATATGCCCTTGGCCAGAATTGAACCTGGGACCCTTCAGTCGGCAGGCAGGCCGATGCTCCATCCACTGAGCCAAACTGGTTAGGGCAGGATTGCTGAATCTTATGGTAACTTCGTGGTTAACCCTTCGAGGAACTGCCAGACTTTTCCACCGCAGCAGCACCATTTTGCATTCCCTCCAGCAGTGTATGATGCTTCTTACTTCTCCATAGCCTCACCAACACTTGTCATTGTCCATTTTTTATTATAGTCATTCTAGTGGAAGATTTGTCTTTTATTGAGCTACAGTATTTTCTGCATATAAAAATTTTGGATTTTAGAATATGGCATCCTTTATGTAAAGGCCCTCATCCCTTATTGCCATCATTCCTTCCTACTCTGGCTCAAAGGGAGAAAATTCCTTTGATAGAAGAAGAGTAGGTGGCCATTGTAAGCACTGAAGAGCCACCACCAGTGCCTGGATAAATTGGCCAGCAGTAGCACATGAAATTGTGGATAGATGAGAGTCTTGTATTTGTATTTATCTAAATGCAATACATAGCACCAGGTTTCCCATTTAATGAAATGCAGTTTCTTTTACAATTCTTTGGAGCAATAAGCCACATCAGTAAGCAGAACTCCCCATGGGGGTGAGTCACATGTATTCATTAAAAGATTTGGGAATGTAAAACTTTGCATTCTACAGATATCCGTTCTAAAGGCCACAATTCAGAAATGTTTAGTTCAGCGGATGATGATCATAACATACACAATATGTAGTGTAGCTCTCAAAACCATTTGAGATGTTAAGAATGGATTGATTCCTAGCCTCAGAAATATGTCACAGAGATACCTTGGATATACACATATCTCTTATTTATGTCCACATTATCTCAGAGGGATATATGCTGTGGCCTGGGGAGTGTGGCCTGGTCAGGACCAAAGAGCCATGGGCTCTGGCTCACGGATCCAGGAGAAGCTCAGAGAAGGATGTGCTTCCTCCAAGGGAGACCACCAGACCTCAGGGGATCAGAAAATTAGGGCTGCAGTTAAGAGCGAGAATTCTGGAGTCAGAATAGACTGAGCTTCCTGCTCAGTGCTTCTAGTGCCTGCTTGAGAGTGAATTGCATGATTTCTTTGGGCCTCAGTTTCCCATCTATAACATGGAGATGATACTAGTATGTTCTTTATAGAGTTGTTAAATGAGAAAATTAACATAGATGGCTGAACTGAATGCTAGGTACACCGTTGGTTAGCTATTACCATTCAATGTTCATTCAAACTCTGGCTAACAAGAAATGGGGGGGCCACTTTTCCTAGACGTGGATAGATGAGATTCCTTTGTCAGAGAGAGCTAATTATCGGAGATTTTTAATGTTGAGAAGAGAAATCCGCCTCTGTCTTCCATAGGTAAGGTTGCCAGATTTAGCAAGTAAAAATGCATGATGCCCATGCAATATTTATTTAAAAATCATTTGTCGGCCTGCATTTTACTGGAAACCCTATCCATGGGTCCTTAGTCAAACATCTGAGGACAACATGGAAAAAGTCTATTCACATCTTTCCACCTGACAGATTTCCTCCAAACCCTTCCACCAAATCTCAAACACCAAGTGGCTCTCGCCTCCCCCTACTTCTCTCATCCACCATCAGCCTGGACTTTCCTCTTTGGATTAGATTGTAGGTATCTTTTATAGCAAATGGAGATTGTCTGACGAGGACAGAGTGAAGCAGTATGACCATTCCCTTGTCCTAAACTGCATAATATCACTGCATCCTTGGGTTTTATTGTTGAGCAGCTACACGCACCTTGATTCCTAATGAGCACCTATGACCACTGAGCCATGTGAAAAGTTAATATGGATGCGGGCTGCCTTCTTCAGTGAGACTCAACATGGTGAGAAATGGCAACACCCAGGAACCCTGGTCTCTTGGGTAAAAACAAAACCCCAAATCCTCACACTCCACAAGCACAGTTCCAGAATACACGTTAACCACGCATCACTACCCGATAAGAACCAGCTTCTGGGGTGACCCGGGATTCAGCAGCAGAAAGGCTAGAACTGTTGAGCTAGAAATCTGCTCACCTGCTTTCTTGGATCCATGGGATGTTTTTGTGCCAGTGTTCTGAGTCAGCAGGCCCCGAGCCGACTGACTGGTTTGGGGAGCTGGGAGGGCCCGGATCACGGGCCTCTGTGCGATGGAGCCCAAACTGGGCTGCCGTGGGGTGGACCCTGAGGCGGGCTGCTGTGGGGTGGACCCCGAGATGGGCTGCAGTGCGGTGGACTCTGGGCAGGGCTGCTGGGGGGTGAACTCAGAGCTCTGTGGCTGCTGCTGTGGGATGGACCCAGAGATGGGCTGCTGGGGGGTGGACTCTGGGCAGGGCTGCTGGGGGGTAAACTCAGAGCTCCGTTGCTGCTGTGGGGTGCAAGATAAACTGTTCTGCTGTGGGGTGGACCCCAAGCTGGACTGATGTGGGGTGGACCGCACGCTGGGCTGCTTTGGGGAGGACCCCAAGCTGGGCTGCTGTGAGGTGGACTCAGAGCTACAGTGCCGTGAGTTGGAGCCACGGCGTTTGGACTCTGGCTTCTTCTTTTTGCCCTTCTTCATGGTGGGTCTTCCTGACCTAAATGTGGCCCTACATGGAGCTGCCTAATCTCCCGGCTCCCTCCCGGAGGGGCCGTCTGCCCCTGCCCTGGGGGAACACTCTGGCCTTGGGCTGGACCCAGGCACCACAAAGAAAGGTCACCCACACCCCTCCTGTGAGGTCACAAACACCAGGGTGACTCCTATGGCAGTGCCCTGGGGACAGTCTTCTCTGCCTAGCCTGCTGTTCTCCCTCTTCCTTAGCTACTGGGATGGGCAGAGGGCAGGTGTCAGACCCCTCAAGAACCTGGGTTAAGCCTGGCCATGGGGCCTGTGACAACCTGGATCCCTACGATTCTGCAACTGGAGTGCCTCCTTCAGGCACCTCTCTGCTGGTGTGTCCTGGGTCCCCTTAGAGCTATCCATTCACTCTAAGACCCCCTGGCTGTGATGCTCAACTCTGTCACCGGTTTCCACATAACAAAAAACTGAAAACCAAGAACCAACCCCCCAAACTACTTCCCCATGCATACTGTGTTTTAGGTGACGTTACTGAAGATGGGGGGTCCATGGAAAGCCCATTGCCTCCTACCATCTCAGCTGTTCCCCCAGATTATTTTCATAGAGTAGCTTCCCCCTTCTTCCAAAACCTACTCTCCCCTAATGTGGGAAGGGTCTTGGGGAAGGGGGGTGTCATCCAACTTTGGCAAGAACCTTTGCATTTGGCAAAAGAATTTCCCCTACAAACGTAACGGCAGTTTGGAAAACCACATTTTTCTCAAACTCATTACGCCAGCCACAATAGGCTACGTTTCAAACCCCAAACTCATCGGGTCAATTAGGAGATTATGAATCTTTCTCAAAGTTAAAAATGTGATTTTCCTTTTAGGATGGGAGAGAAAAAAAACATTAAAAAAAGAGACAACCTTAGGTTTCACATGTTGACTACAACAGAAAATGTGTTCACATTAGAAGACTCTACTTCTTCCATTGATGCATCATGAGGTGGTGAGTAGTTTACTGTCAATCCATTGAGTCTGGGGTGACACTCTTGCCCCAGGAGAAGGTTTAGGGTAGACCTATGCAGGAGGAATCCCCACTCAAGGCCATATCCGATATGAACTGTGAAATGACGGGAAATATTTTAGAGATTCTAGAACCTGAAAAGACCTTGCTGATTCTCTTTCTGCAGAGGGGAAACGGAGGTTCAAGGTTAAACTGCCATTCCAAAGTCACACAGTGGAGGGGCATCGAAGGGGCTAAATTCCCATTCAGAGGTCTCTCTTTTTCTGACTCCAAAATGCAACAGGGAGTCAGGTAATTATACAGGCCTTAAAATCAATCCCTTGAGTGAGAGGATTGAAGGGGAAAAAGGCATGAAAGATGAGAAGTGAAGGGAAGTTCAGATCAATAAAGTTGGGTTGAATTTGATTGATCCTGAGTGTGAGGAGATTCAGGGAGCCATCGAGGCTACAAGAAAGAAGGTGGTAAGTCCCTGAAGTCAAGAGCAATGGCTCCCTTGGGGGATTCTTCAGAATCAGAGAGACTGGAACCCGGTCAGGAACCCTGTCTGGATCTGGCAGAGAGGTCACATCTCCTAAGGCATTTATCTCTGTAAAACTGGATTTTCAGGCACTGATGGGCTTTTGACTGAGGGCCTCAACCTGATGTGTGTGTGTGTTTGTTTTTTTTAAAATATGAGGAAGGGAGAGGGAGAGAGAAACATTACATGCCTCCTACTGGGGATTGAGCCCGCAACCTGGGCCTGTGCCCTGAGCTACACAGGCCAGGGCTCAACCTGGTTTAAATCAGCCCTATTGACATTTGTTGTGGGGCTGTCCTGTGCATTGTAGAAAGTTTAGCAGTGTCCCTGGTCTCTGCCCATGAAATGCTGGTAGCAACTACTGCTCCTTCCAAGTGAAACCAAAAATATCTACAGACATTGGTAAATGTCAGTGTGTGTGTGTGTGTGTGTGTGTGTGTGTGTGTGTGTGACAGAGAGAAAATTGCCCCTGGATGAGAACCACTGGTTTAAATGCATTAAATAGGTGCAAGAATGTCCTGGTAGGAATGAAAGAAGCATTTCATTTCACACCAAGGGGCCAAAAAAGACACAAAAACAGATCCTTGGTTCCCCAGGAGAGGAATGGAAGAAACATAGAGGGTCAAGCTTTGGGAGGAGTAGGAGTTTTTCTATGGCAGTGGAGAAAATAAGTGGGGGTTCTTTAATAAGGGTGGCCCGAAGATGCAGGGGAGGGCACTTGTGAAGTAATAGATCGGGTTAGAAGGACTAGGAAGAATGGCACCGCCATAGTTCTTTGCTGGAACATCTCCCATGCCCTCTGCCTTCTGGCTGGAGCACCATTTCCTAGCCTGAAGTCTGACTCCTCTATCACACAGTCATATCCCACTGTCCCAGGTTGATGCTTCCCGCGCCTCGCTCTAGCCAGCCGCAAGCACCAGAAGTCTGGTGCACATGCCTCACTTCCCTGTGTTTGTGGAAGCCCTTCCCACTCCATCCCACCCCTCTCTCTTCCCATCATGCAGGTCCATCTCAAGTGGACCCAGCAACTCATAAAGCCTTTCTCAAGACCTCCAGCTGGAAGCCATGCCTCCCTCTCGGAGCCCAGACCTTGGATCACATTCTGCCTGGTGTCAGAATGGCTTCTACCCTTGTCTTCTCTTAAAGTCCACACGCCCAGACTGTGGAGACCGCGAAGGGCCCAAGTCCAGAGAAAGGGCTTAACGTAAGCTGCTTGAAGGCGAGAGTAGAAAGCAGACAAAGAAAGCAGGAAACTGGTGACCGCAGGGTGGGTGTGGATGATGGGGGACAAGGCACCTCAAAGACTGCATCCGTAAGGGGTAGTTTTCAAAGGTGGTCTGGGTTTCCTGGTCTTGGCTGGGAAGATCGCAGTTGGAACAGTCCATAGTCAGGGGCTTTCCTAACCAGGCATGGAGCCATGGGAAAATCTCGTGGACTATTTGGGAGAGTCAGAAGAATGAGTCTATGGGCCTGCAGAGTTAGTCAGCAGCCTGAGTGGTTCTGGCCCTCTGGGTGGATCCGGGGCACCCAGAACAAGCATGCCAACATTTGTCCCGAGGCTAACGCCTTCGAACTGGATGTTACCTCAGGCACCAACTGGCCGTAGTCCCCAATGTCAGGAGGGCAGCAGCCCACAGAGGGGACAACTAGCTTTGGTCTCCAGCGGGAGAGTGGCAGAGGCTCGAGGAACCTGGCTTTGGATGCCCTGCGCAGAGCACTTCCTTCTGCCCCACCGCTGCCCCAAGGGGCTTCTGGAGACAGAAGGCACTTGGTGCTCCCGTAAGAGCCCACGGCCCTGGACCCTTAGACCCACAGATTAACCCTCTGGGGCCACAGATCCGGATTCCTCGGTAGGAAGGGTCCCAGGGGCTGTGAACAAGAATTGTGCAGCTACTCTAAGACAGCACCTTCCCGAGAGGGCTGCTGTGAGCGTTAGAGGTGAGGAATCCTCAGCACTGCGCCTGCCTCACACTAGGCATGCTTTGATTGCAATTGTGGTTCCCTTGGAGGAGGAGACCGAAGGACCCACCAAGCAAGGAACAAGTGGAAGTGGAGAGGAGGGGGCGGGTCTGGGGCCTGCAACCCCCCAAATCTGTGCTTTACAGGGGCTGATTCCCAGTAGTGAGCAAGGGAGCAAGGGGTTGGGTGCCTGGGTGGGAAATGTAACAACAAATCAAGTGAATTCGAACCCGTGTGACCCCAAATTATTCCAGTGGGCACCCCTGGGGACAGGAATCTAGTTCATCTTCACCCAAACGGTGTAAATGGAAGCGCCAGGGGAGGGACCGTCACGTTAGGGACCTGTCCAGTACTAGGACCAGCAGGGTCAAGGCACAGGCCTCCCTCCGTATTTGTTGTACTGGACGACGCTCCAGCCAACCGAGCCACACAAGCCTCCCTCTGTACTGAAGTTTCTCCCGAATCCCCTGGGACATCGGCGGCAGCCTGGCGTTCCCACCCCTCGCCTTCGGGCTCCTCACCCTCTGTCTGAGTCTCTCGATCCACGAGGGGGACGCAGCCCCGCGTGGAGGCCTCGTGTGCTCCGTTGGTGGCGCGCTGGATGTCCAGGGTGCCCTCGGGGCGGCTGGGGCTGAACACGGCGGTGTGCACCTCCACAGCCGGGCTGTGCGGCGCGAAGGCGCTGCCGAGCAGGGTCTCCATGCGGCGACGCGCCTCGGCCTCCTCCTCGGGCCGCGGCAGCACCACGATCCCGACCAGCGCGGCGGGCGGGCTGCGGTGCCGGGCGTGCACCTGCTGCAGGAGCAGCTGCAGCCGCGGCAGCTGCGAGCGCAGCGCGGACGCGCGGCACAGCACCAGCAGCAGCCGCGCGCCCTGCTCGGGCGGCTCCCGCGGCAGCGGAGGGTCCTGGCACGCCGACGCCGCATCCTCCGCCGCCCAGGACCTGGGAGTCTCGGCCGAAGCCCGAGCTGACTCGCGCTCGTACCCGCAAGGGTCCTCAGCCTTGAGCCTGCCAGGGGGCAGCTTCTGGGTGGAGCGCTTGCACTTGGCGGCCCGGCATTCGGTGTCGTTGGAGGAGCTGTCGCTGGAGCGCTTGAGACGCCGCCTGGAGCAGTCGCTGGAGCTGCTGTGACCGCATGTGGCTCTGGTGGACGAGGGCCCAGTGGGCCCACTGGTCGGGCTCTGCTCCAGAATGTCCTGCAGGGTCAGGAAGCGCTCATCCTGCTGCCAGAAATTGCCCAGCAGCAGCACCTGGCCGTGGCCCTCGATGGTTTGGGTCGGAGCCTGTTGCTGAGGCTCGGCCTCCCCATCCTGCGCAGCACCCGCGGGCTGGGCCGCAGGCTCCATGTCCGGCCCGGCTCCCTTGTACCTCTGAGCCGGGGCCTCCCTTGGCCAAGGGGAAAGCTGCCCTTCCCTGGAGCATGTCACAATACCCCTGCGCCCTACCGCTTCCTGTGGCCACCAAGGGTCTCTGCCCGCTATTCCTTGGAAATCTTCCAACATAGGGAAGTTGCTTTGGGGCGCTGGCCTAATGCCGGGTGTGTTTAGTTTCTCGTCATTTTGTATGTCCTCGGTGTCAAAGGACAAACCCTTTTATCCTATGGATGCGCTGTCATGCCCAAGTCTCCAAGTAAAATAGATTTTTTGTGGAACCAGGACATTTAAAAAACAGTGGACTGGATGCTCACTGCACCCAGACCATGTGACCCGTGGTGAGGGACAAAGAGGCTGGTTCTGGATGGCTGCCGCTGGGAGACGGGCCCCACCCTCGCTCCGCCCTCCTGCCCTCGGGGCGATCTGGGAGCCAGAGTCCTGGGCTGTTGTAAACTGATGGGGCTGCAGGAGATGGCTGGGGGTTCCCCTCTTCTCTGGGTATGCATTTGAAAACCAGTCTCTCCCTCCTGGGTTTCTCACTAACTCCTCACACAGAACACATCATTGCTGACACTGCTGGGCGTCCTACAGTTTAACTCAATTCTGACACTATCTACCTGGAGAAAGTGTCAGGTCCCCCGGGGTAAGGGCTCAGCCTCGCCAGACTGTCCTGCCTTCAGACACCAATCACAAGTCCACCTGTGGTTCTGACCCATCTGCTGCCCTTGGAGGTTCCCACGACCTCCTCCTCAGGGTTAATTTGCTAGAGCGGCTCATAAGACTCAGAAAACAGTTCACTTCCTGTTTGCCAGTTTCTTATAAAAGGATGATAAAGGACACAGATGAACAACCAGATGGAAAAGATGCGTAGGGCAAGGTATGTGTGAAGGGGCTCCGAGCTTCCGTGTCCTCTCCAGGTACAACACTCTACCCGAACCTGGGTTCCCCAACCTGGAAGGTCTTCAAACCCCATGCTATTGGGATTTTCATGGGAGCCTCCTCATGTAGGTGTGCTCAGTTATTAACTCAATTTCCAGCCCCTCTCTGGAAGAAGGGGGTGGAGCTGAATATTCTAAGCTGCTCATCATGGCTTGGTCTTTCTGGTGACCAGCCCCCCATCCAGGGGCCCACCCAGAGTCACCTCATTAGAACAAAAGACACTCCTAGCACCCAGGAAATTCCAAGGGATTTAGAGCTCTGTGGCAGGAATCAGGGTCAAAGACCTAATATTAGAGCAAAAGATGCTCCGAGAGCTCTTATCACTTAGGAAATCACAAGGGTTTTGGAGCTCTGTGGCAGGAACCATGAGTAGAGATCAATATACTAGTATATTTTTTTGTTATCTCACAGGGTACCAGAGGCCCATCAAAGTGCCAGGAAAGATCTTCAGGAAAACAAAACAAAACATATTAAAACTTATTTGCACAGCACACGAGGTGAGCAGAGAGCCCTGGGGAGGTGGGACAGAGTACCTAGGACAGCCTCCCTGACTGGGAACTCAATGGTAGGGGGAAATTTTCCTCTTGTTAATTTTTAAAAAATGAGCTTAACCAAATTTTTAAAAATTATTTTGAAAAATATAAAAATCATAGACTCTGGAAAGCAAGGTGTCAACCAGAATCCTGCTATCTCTCCAGGAGCCCCAGGCCAGGAAGCCTGGGAGAGGCCAGGAAAAGGGGTGGAGGCCGTTATTGGCAAGAGATCATTAATTGGGGTCCTTCTCTGTGCTGGGCGTTTACATATGTCATCTTTATTGCAGCCCAGCAACGGAAAGGGCACTGTCCCCAAGTTACAGATGCAGAAACCAAGGCTCAGAGAGGTTAAGTGACTTGTGCAAATCCAATGATTAAGTGGTAGGTCTGGGATCTAAACCCAAGCCTGACTGGCTGTAAATTGTAGGTGACTGCCTGGGCATATAGTAAGTGCTACAGCACATTGAGGTGGGGCTGACCCTCTGTCAGAGCGACTGCTGAGGCTAATCCTGAGTGCGATGGGGGGAAGGGGAAAGGTGGGGGCAGAAGACAGGACAAGTCCCTCCCCCCTCCCCCTCCCCAACTTGTTTTAGGCTCTTGGGTTGCAAAGCATTCTGGGTACACAGTTTTAAGGGCATGGTGAGTAAAGGTTGGGAATATCTGTTCAACCAAATGACTAACCTTTCCTTCCTTCTTTTGGAGGTTTGTAACTTCAGACTAAAAAAAATACTAAAATTAAATGTTTTCCTAATAAAGAGACACTGAAAAGAAATGACTTTGGAAGGAAGAGAGAGTAGTCTTGTTACCATTTCAAATCTCATAAAAGCTCTTATTTCCAGCTTTGAAAAGTCAGCAAGTTCCTGCTCAGATAAAAGGTTGAATCTGGAGGTTTGTAAACTGAGGAGTGAGAGGCGCATAGATGGTCCCCAGGCCTGGTGCCTATTGGAGCCACTTGCCCTTGTATCGGGTGGGTATATTGTCATTCCCTGGAAAGTTTTATTTGAGGAAAGGACTTTGCTGATTATGCTTGGAAACTTCTGAATTAGACCAACCTAAGTATTGTTATGGGTAATTTTTATTTATTTTGAAAAATGGTTTAAATAGGTAATATGTGTGCACGGCTCAGTAAAAAAAAAAAAAAAAAAAGACATGTGGCTTCTGGTTTGCTCTCTTGGATCTCTCTGTCTAGGGGGAGCCAGCTGCCCCATTGTGAGGACACTCAAGCTGCCCTTTGGAGGGGTCGATATGCAAGGAACTGAAGCCTCCAGCCAACAGCCCCTGAGGGAGCCGTCTTAAAAGCTTTCAGCCCTAGCCAATCTTCCAGATGACTAGAGCCTGGGCCAATGTCTTTACAACCTGATGAAAGACACACTAAACTACTCAGCTATGCTGCTCACTAATTTGACCCAAATAAAGGTTGTGGGAATATTGTTTTATGCCACTAAGTTTTGGGGTAATTTGTTACATAGCAATAGATGACTGATATAATCACCATCTCTAATCTCTGTTCCGCTTATTGGAGGAACTCCACTTCATAAAGAAATGGACTCTGAGATATGATTACTCTAGGTCTGTGGTAAAGTGGCATGATGGCCCCCCAAAGGTGCCCATGTCCTAATCTCTTCGACCTGTGAATACGTTACCTGGTAAAGGTGAATCAAGGTTTCCGATGGAATTGTGGTTGCTAATCCCTGACAATAGGGGGATTATTCTGGATTATCCAGGTAGGCCCATATAACCATAAGGTACTTAAAAGGGAGGCAGAGGGGGGAGTCAGAGGGAGATGAGATTATAGAAGAACATCAGAGTGTTTGCTTTAAGGATAGTGCTCAGGGACATTGAGCTAAGGAATGTGGACAGCCTCTAGAAGCTGGAAAAGACAAACCGGGAAACTCTCTAAGTCAGTTGGGGCTGCTATAAAAAATACCATAAACTGGATGGCTTGGAAGCAATGAAAATTTATTTCCCACAGTTCTGAAGGCTAGAAAGTCCAAGGTCAAGGTCCTGGCAGATTTGGTGTCTGGTGAGGCCCTGCTTCGTGGATCTCAGACAGCCATCTTTTGGCTGTGTCCTCACCTGGTGAAAGGGACAAGGGATCTCTCTGGGGTTCCTTTTATAAGGGCACTAATCCCATTCAGGAGGGCTCCACCTTCATGACCGAATCACCCCCAAAAGGGCCTACTTCTAAATACCATCCCATTGGGATTAGGTTCAATATGCATGTGAATTTGTGGAGACACAAACACTCAGTCTGCAGCACAAATGAATGTTCCCCATGAGCCTTCAGAAAGGAACACAGCTCTGCCAACATGTTGATTTGAGCCTGGTGAGAGCTATGTCAGATTTCCAACCCACAGAACTGTAAGATGACAAATCCGTGTTGTTGTAAGCTGCTGAGTGTGTGGTAATTTGCAGCAAGAAGAAACTACCCAAGGTCATAGAGCCAGAAAGTGGCAAAACAAGGATTCAAGTCTGACCTGCACCCCACCCTTCCCCCATCCCACCTAGGCTCCCAGATAGTGGAGAGAGACTCACCTTTTCTGCTGCAGAAGGAGCTCAGGACTTTGTTGACTGAACAAAGTGAGCGAAGTGAGCGGGAAGTGTGGGGAGTTGTGTTTCTGGGGGGAGAGGGCAGAGAGGCCAATCTGGCTGCTCAGGAGCCTGTGGTTAGGACACAGGTCAGATCTGGTAAATTAAGTAAACAGGGAGGCCATTAGGCTGCAAAGAGTGGAGGCCTGTGTAAGCTCACCACAACCTAAGCCTGTAAATGCCTCAGGGTTACAAAATCAAAATGAAGGACAACCAATCACAAACAGCCAAGTAGGCTTGAAGTTGTAGTCAATTAAATATTTTCCTTTCTTTGCTTCAGCACCTTCTCTACGTCTTTCACCAGGCTCCTATGAGCTGAGCACTTTCAGTTTTGGGCTGCCCAATTCGAGTTGATTTTTGCTCACATAAACTCTTAAAAGTTTTAATATGCCGTAGTTTATCTTTTAACAGATCCCAACGATGCTGCACCATCTCCCCCAAAGTGGACAGTCACACCCTTTTCTCTTGTGTAAAACCATCTGTCACTTGGTCATTTGGTCAACATGTATTTTTGCCAGTGGTGTCCAAGCGTTGAGCAGGTTCTCTGAGGACATAAAGGTGACTGATCAACAGGGAAGTTTCTTGTCCAGGCAGAGGTTGCCATCTAGTGGAGAAGATAAAGGCTAAGCCTCACACTATCATGATCACCAGTCCCATTTTGCTGCAGCTGAGCAGTGGTAGGCCATGGCAGGAGTTCCAGAGAAGGCCTTGGACCCACTGTCTGATTCCTGAGCTGGATCCATAGTGCTTCTCAGAGCAAATCCCCTCTTGTTGCTCTCTGGTGTAGCAGAATTCAGACCTGCACCTGCTACACATGCTACATACAAGGCCTGCAGTGGAGGAAAGGGAGCCGCTGGTGCAGTGCTGGGAACCAGAGGAAAATCAGGGCAGCTTGTGCTAATAAATAAATAAATAAATAAATAATCAAGAAACTATGATGGTCTGTAGATGTTGAAGTCTTACTTATGTCAGCATAAAAAACTGGGCTATAAAAGGACATGTGATGTCATGAAAAGGTGTTCATGGGATATTGTTAAATGGAGCAACTGGGTTGCAAAACAGTCTACCTTACAGAGCTCCCTCTTTTGGTAAATAATGTACATACAGGAATAATTTTTTAAAACTGTGTAAATACACTTCAATATGTTAATCAGAGTGCTAGGTTTTGGCTATAGATTTGTCAGAAACAACAAAAAATACAGAACATAAGTTAGATTTGAATTTAAGATAAACTATGAGTAATTTTTTTTAACTATACTTTTTTATTGATTTCAGAGAGGAAGGGGGAGGGAGAGAGAGATAGAAACATCAATGATGAGAGAGAATCATTGATTGGCTGCCTCCTGCATGCCCCCTACTGGGGACTGAGCGCACAACCCGGGTATGTGCCCTTGGCCAGAATCGAACCTGGTAGATGCTCTATTCACTGCAGGTAGATGCTCTATTCATCTGCAGGTAGATGCTCTATTCACTGAGCCAAACCAGCTAGGGCAGTGGTCGGCAAACCGCGGCTTGCGAGCCACTTGCGGCTCTTTGGCCCCTTGAGTGTGGCTCATCCACAAAATACCACGGCCTGGGTGAGCCAATTTTGAAGAAGTGGCATTAGAAGAACTTTAAGTTTAAAAAATTTGGCTCTCAAAAGAAATTTCAATTGTTGTACTGTTGATATTTGGCTCTGTTGACTAATGAGTTTGCCAACCACTGAGCTAGGGCAACTGTGAATAATTTTTGAGAACAAGCATCCCCCGTGAAATTATTCGTTGTTTATCTAAAATCTGAATTTAACTTGATATCTTGTGTTTTATCTGGCAATCTGATATGGGAATTTTTCTTCTCGTTTACCTGTGTTTTTTATGATACTTTTTTTTTTTTAAAATATATTTTATTGATTTTTCACAGAGAGGAAGGGAGAGGGATAGAGAGCTAGAAACATCGATGAGAGAGAAACATCGACCAGCTGCCTCCTGCACACCCCCCACTGGGGATGTGCCTGCAACCAATGTACATGCCCTTGACCGGAATCGAACCCGGGACCCCTCAGTCCACAGACCGACGCTCTATCCACCGAGCCAAACCGGTTTTGGCTTATGATACTTTTGTACAATACTTTCGTTATTTTAATTTTATTTTTCACTTACAGTTGACATACAATATTACATGTTATTTTCAGGTGTACACATAGTGATTAGACATTTACAGACCTTAGGAAGTGGTCACAGCACTAAGTCTAGTACCCACCTGAACCACACATAGTTATTACAATATTATTAACTATGCACAATACTTTTTAAAAAACCTATGTTTTTATTAATTTTAGAGAGAAAGGTAGAGAGAGAGATGGGAACATCAATGAGAGTGAAACATCAACATGGATGGCTGCCTTCTGCACCACCCCTTCCCTGGCTGGGAATCCGACCAGCGACTTCTTAGTGCATGGGTCAGTGCTCAACTACTGAGCCACACCGGCCGACCTGCACAATACTTTTGAATAAGGGAAACCAACCAAAGTCCTGCCACGTGTAAGAGGGTCCGTTAGAGGTGTGCTCGGTGGATTTCTGGATTTCCTGGACAAGTCCGTTAAAGTAGAAAATAAATGGGCCCTCCCACCTGGGCCCAGGCCCCGACAGATTCCTACAAGGGCTGACCACCAGGAGGCGCTGCCGGACTGCGGGACCGGGATGCCAGGGCTCTTAGCATCTGGGAAGAGGGAAAGATCAACAGTACCTTGTCTGGGATCCAGGTGACCCTTAGGGAGTCCCCAGAGGAGGGCAAGGAAGCAGGAGGAGCTGGGTGCAAAGTTGGAACTCTATCTCCATAGCACACCCCGAGCTCCTTTCTCTGCAAAGTCTGGGAACTGCTGTCACTGTGCATGAATCTGCGGGGCTGAACTGAGGTATCAGCCACCTGTGCCCTCCTGCAGGTACTGGTCCTTTCCCTCTAAATAGACCCCAGGAAACTCCCCATTGACACAGCTCACTTTCCTCCCGGGACTGAAAGGGACCCGGTGTCACCCTGCCCACTCAACTGTGGGCAGACTCCAGGAGGGAGGAGGGAAGATGATTCCTGAGAGAAGGGAGGGTCTAGCTGCCAAGCAGAGAGAAATGAAGATACTGGGCATGTGTGCGGAGATGCTCAGAAACTGTAAATTGCTGACCAGCTTGTGTGCACACCTTGGCACAGCATGGGCTGAACAAAGGAGAAGTTCAGTAAATGTTTTTCATCCACCAATAAATACTCTAAGCCTCTTTCTGTGTCAGGAGCTGGGCTAGGCCCTGGGGATGAAGTCCCTGCCCGCCTAGAGCTTATATTTTGTTAGGAGTGATACACACAATACACAGGTAGAACAATACTATAACTTCACTTGGTGTTAAGCTCTAGAAGAAAATAAAGCAAGGTAATGGGCTCCTCTCTAAGGTTTGCTTCCGGTCTGGTGCAGGCTGGTGGTGGTGCAGGAGAGAGAACAGGAGGGGCAGGGAGGGCACAGCCAACAGCCCTTGCTGCCATTTAGAGGGTTTGTTGGGGAAAATATAATTCAAGGATCTGCCAAAGTGTTTGGGATCCATCTGGCTGGAAGTAGAAAGGTCCAGGAAGAAGGAGTTCAAGTCTCTAGCTCCTGGGGCCTCTTTGGGTAGAATAGGGCAGGGGAGAGCCTCAGGGTCACCCCACCCTGGAAGGAGTGAGCAGAGGGAATGAGAGAGAGAGAGCCCAAGAGGATCTCATTGGGTGGGGGAGTTGGGATGGTTAATTTCATGTGTCAGTTTGGCTGGGCTATGGTGCCCAGACAGATATTTGGTCAAATATTATCCTAAATCAGTGATGGGCAACCTTTTGAGCTTGGTGTGTCAAACTTCGCCAAGAAAACTGAGCATAACTCGGGTAGTGTGTCACTTTGAGGAAAAAACATTATTTTGCAAATGTTTCATCCTCAGGAGCAGCAAATGTTTCATCCTCGGCATGCGGCCGCCTCAGCAGCCGCGTGTCATCAGAAATGGCTACACGTGTCAGTGCTGACACGCGTGTCATAGGTTCGCCATCACTGTCCTAGATGCTTCTGTGAAGGCAGTTTTTCTTTTTCCTTTCTTTTTTTTTTTAACCATATTCAACTGCTATTTTTATTGTATTCTTTTTTAAATTACTTTATTGATTAAGGTATCACATATTTGTCCTCAAACACCTCCCCCCCCCAATTCCCATCCCAAACCCCTCCACACGCATGCCCCCACCCCCCCTGTTGTCCGTGATCACTGGTTAGGCTCATATGCAAGCACACAAGTCCTTTGGTTGATCTATCTCCCTTATCCCCACCCTCCACTACCTTCCCTCTGAGGTCTGACAGTCTGATCGATGCTGTTCTTGTTCAGTCTATGTTGTTCATCTTTTCCCCTAGATGAGTGAGCTCATGTGATACTAGGAATACACTTATAGGAACCGAAAATGAGACAAGCAATAATGGTTATGCTGAGAGGCAAATGAATCAGTCTATAGTGAGTTTCTTTCTGGCCCAACAGTTCTTTTGAGTCCCAATTTCTATGTCCAATAGTTCTTTATGTGTACATAACAGCAATGATATTTCAGTTCTGGATGGTGGACAAATGGTGGTAATGCAGGTCCGACCCTCTCTGGTTTGGTCCTGGGAAATCTGCAGTGATGCACATCTGCTGACTGATAGTATGGCAAGGCATCGTCAGCGTCTTCCATCTCTGGACTGTTTCTCTTCTGTCTTCATGGCTGGAGTAGTCCTGTCGATTCCTCTCTGTTGCGGGAATTCACATGGTCTTGGAGTTGAAGGCAGTTGTTCGATGGGCTTCACATTTAAATCAGTAGACTTCGAGTAAAGCAGATTGCTCTCCATGATGTGGGTGGGCCTCATCCAATCAGGTGAAGGCCTTAAGAAAAAGATTGACCTCCCTGGAGAGAGAGGGCTTTCTCTCAGCAGACTGTCTTTGGACTCCAACTGTAGCATCAACTCTTCCCTGGGTCTCCAGCTTACCCTGCAGCTTTTGGATTTGCCAGCCTGCAGAATCTTGTGAGCTAATTCCTTAAAAAAATCTCTCTGTATATACTCATCCTATTGTCTTTGTTTCTCTGGAGAACTCTGACTAGTACAGGGAGCCCCAGGGCCCTGACTGATATTGGCAGACCTCAGCAATCTCTGAGACATTCAACATTTAATAAGTGTCTACTTTGTGTCGAGCTCTGTGTCACAGAGACTCCAAAACTGTGGGCCTTTGTCTGTCCCTGTCATGGGTCTGGTTGGATATTTGGTCCAGAGGGAAGGTATTGGGCCTGGGAAATGAGTTGAGAATGCCCTCTATTAACAGCTCACCCCAGAATGCCTCTTGCTGGGAACAATCTCTGGGAAAGTACCTCTGAAGTAGTGAGACCCACAGATGTGGGCATTGCTCCCCTTCCTCCCTTCTTTCCCTCAGGCCATTATCCAGCACCTGCTCTGCCTGGCCTTGCACAGGCTGCCCCTGGGCCGTTCAAGGGCAGAGGGGGGATTTTTTTGTGTGTGCCATCAAGGAGCTTGTAGTGAGTGAGGGTGAGTCATTCATGAGAAGAATAGTGAGTTGCCACACACATGCCCGTAACTTAGGCATGAACTCTAAAATCTGGAAATGAAGAAATAAAAGAGAAAAGTTTTGTTAACTTATTTCCCTCTTCCATCTCCCCACCCCTATTTTCAAAGTAGATCTGCCGCAGGGTCAGGGAGACCCTACCTACTGTAAAAGGCAATGAGCTGATTTTTGCTTTTGAGCTTCCAAGTCTGGCTCTCAGTGGTTTAAAGGATATCTTTGAGTGTGATATTGACCAGAAGGATTTTAGCTTCTTGTGCTGACTTTTGGCTTCCCACTCACAACTCTCCCTTGCTCCCTCACAAATCTGGGATTTCACAGACCCAGCCCAAGGCTAGCATGCCAAGGCCATTGGCAGGATTCATGGCCAAATGAGTGTTCTCATAAGCCACGGGTCCGGCATGGAGTGGGCAGCCAGCAGATGCTTGTCAAGGGTTCAAACAAGATCAATGCCTAGAGTCACAGGATCCGATGGAGGGCGAGACAGCTGGGGCCTGGGGTGGCTGACAAAGGAACCTCAAATCAGGGGGCTTATCATCTGCATCGCTGGGAAGGCTCTTGGGGCCCACCAGCATTTCCCAGAATGCCTCTGTTTTCTTCTAAAAAAGTGGTGAGAGCATGAGGGAGCCATGGGTTTCTCAGTACAGTTCTAGAATGAGTGGCCCTCACCACAAGGCACCATTACCAAGTCAGAAAGAAAGCAAGCTTAACCGCTGCCTCCCATCCCCCGTGTTCTGTGAAAGTCTCTTCCTGTTGTGGGTTGAATGGTGCCCCCCACCCCGCAGTATGTCCACATTAAAATTCTCGGGACCAGTGAATGTGACTTTATTTGAAAAAAGGTCTTTGCAGACATAGTTGAGGATCTTGAGATGAAGAGACCTGTGAGATCATTATCTGGATGGACCCTAAATCCAATGACAACTGTCCTTAGAAGAGACACACAGAGACAGCAGAGGAGAAGGCCGTGTGAAAACAGAGGCAGAGATTGGAGGAATGCAGCCACAAGCCAGGAGCACCTGGAGCCACCAGACGATGACGACGCAAGGAACAGCATCTCCCCAGGAGCTCCTGGAGGGAATGTGGCCCTACTGACACCTTGATTTCGTACTTCTGGCCTCCAGAGCGGCGGGAGAATACGTTCCTGTTGTTTTGAGCCACCAAGTTTGTGGAAATTAGTTGCAGGAGCCCCAGGAAATGAAAACACATCTCAACGCACAGTTCCTGCTCATCTCTGAGAGTTTGCACTCCGAAGACTTTCCCACAGGTGCTCTGCTTTGCTGCACGTCCACCTGGAAGTGAGGCTTTGTCCCCGTGTCTCGTTCCATGTAGAATGGCGTTGGGGGGAGCACTGTGGCAAAGAAGGGTTCCATTATCCAGTTCAAAGCCTGGGTTTTCCCTTAACCCAGTTTGTGCAAATAAAGTGACCTCCAACCTCTACAAAGCTGATAGGGAGAGAGCGAGAGATTGCACCGAGCTATTCCCCTCCTCCACAGGCCCCACGCTCGATTTCAGGGGAGGAAGGAAAGGCACCCTCCTGGCCAGCAGGCCAGAGGAGGCTTGTCACCGGGATGTGGATGCTACCAGAACCTGCTTCTGTTAACAAAGAAGGACAGAATATAAGGAGATTGCACAAGATTGAAGATTTCTCCTCCTGCGTGTCCTCCTGGGAGTGGCGGAGGTTCCTGGAGGAGTGGGGTAGGCTTTGGCCACGCGTGGCCTCCGTGACAACTGACAGCCCACAGCACAGCCCAGGCCTGTCTTCTGTGTGCCTGACTGTTGTGGGTGGTCCACATGATGCCTGTCACCCCTCCTCTGCAGGCCTCTTCCACGACATCCAGGGAAGGCCACCCCTATGCAGTTATATAAGCCAGACTCTGGGAGCATCTCTCAACACCCTTTTTATTGTCCCCCAAATCTACCCCATCCTCAGACCCTGTTGATTGTATTTCCTGCTTGTCACTCACATGTCACCATAGCCGTTCATCCCATTACCAGCTCTGTTGGCATCTCCTTCATCCACGTTGTGGCACGTGTCACAGTTGCGATTTGCATGTGAGCACTGTGAGGGTAGATAGCATGGCTACTTGTTCATCAGGGTGTCCCTAGAGCCCCAAACAATGCCTAGTGCTCAAGAAATACTTGTCAAATAATTGAATAAATGAGCAAATGAGTGAATTAATGCAAATTTGAACCCAGATGGTGATGGGGAGAAATAGAATATTTCCCACTGGAGCCAGAAGTCCACTTAGGAATAGCCCCCAGGTTCCTTGGATAAGAAAGGAGAAACCCAGATATAGTAGGTCCTCCTCCCAAGCACAGGGCTGGAAACCAGCCATTAGCCTAACTGGTCCCAAGACCTTGGGTGGGGGAACCCCATTTCAGGGCTTGGGGCATTGGGGGACTCTTTTCATCCACCTATATGGTGTCTGCCAAGTGTTGTTTTTTTTAAAATATATATATTTTTATTGATTTAAGAGAGGAAGGGAGAAGGCGAGAGAGATAGAAATATTAATGATGAGAGGGAATCATTGATCAGCTGCCTTCTGCATGCCCCACACTGGGGATTGAGCCCCAAACCCGGCATATGCCCTGACCAGGAATCGAACTGTGACCTCCTGGTTCATAGGTAGATGCTCAACCACTGAGCCACGCTGGCTGGGCCCAAGAGTGTTTCTTACTCATCAGACTTTTCCAATGGGTTCAATGTCTGTAGTGATAGGGTTTTTACCAGGTGCTTAATGGGGGCGAGGGACTTCAAGAAACGTGCAATGTAGACCATCTTTCTTTTAGAAAGACTTTAAAAGGAGGTGAAGCTAGTTTAATGTAAGGAGTCATTCTAAACTCCATTCGTGGGTGGCTGACTGCTTTGGGCCTGGCAGCAAGCTCTATCACAACCTCCTGCACCAGCAATTCCTCTCGCCTCCCACTGTTTATTTTGTAATTGTCAATGCCACAGAAAAGTTGACCAAAGAGAACAATGAACACCCAGAGGAAAACAATGAACACCTCTAAACCCTCCCTCCCTGCCCCAGATTCTCCAACTGGTAACATTCTGCCATATTTGCTTTCTCTTTCTCTCTTCTCTCTATATTTTATATACTTTGGTTTTGCTGAACAAATTGAAAGCAAATTTCTGACATCTTGATACAAAACTTTTAGAATACCTCAGCACCTCCTAATAAGGGTGTTCTCCCACAAAACCACAATACCATGATCATAACCATAGCAGCACCCAGCACGCTATCTGAATGTGAATCTCTCGACTGTCCCCCAAATGTCTCCCATAAGCTGCATTTCTTTTTCCTATCTAGAATCCAATCAAGATTTGTGTACGATATTTGGTTTTGTCTCTTTCGGCTGTCTTAATCTGCAACACTCTCGCACTTTTGTTGTTGTTGTTAGTGTCATTTGTTTGTATTTGTGACATTTTTTTGAAGAGTAGGATGCTCCACACACTGGATTAATCTGGCTGTTGACTCATGACTAGATTCAGAGCCAAGAACTCTAGTGCAAAACTAAGTTTATTTAGCCTGCAAAGCAAAAGTACCCTGGAAGAAAAGATTCAAGCAGGCTTCTCAGAGAGCTGCCTTGGCATTTTGGAAAGAAAGTCACAGAGGCAGAAGAAGTGAGCCGGCTGGGCTGTGTGGACTCAGGAAACAAGTTACAGAGGCAAAAGAAGGGCCCTCGGAAACAGGTTCAGGGGGTTAGTCGGAGACCAGCGGACCCTGTCCCCTGCTCCCCTGGTTGCAAGTCTCCTGGGAACCTCTACAGCAGTGGCTCTCCACCTTTCTAATGCCGCGACCCTTTAATACAGTTCCTCATGTTGTGGTGACCCCCAACCATAAAAGTATTTTCGTTGCGACTTCATAACTGTAATTTTGCTACTGTTACGAATCGTAATATAAATATCTGTGTTTTCCGATGGTCTTAGGCGACCCTGCTAGCGGTTCTCAACCTGTCGCGACCCACAGGTTGAGAACCGCTGCTGTAGAGCCTAAGACCATTGAAAACACAGATATTTACATTACGATTCATAACAGTAGCAAAATTACAGTTATGAAGACACAACGAAAATACTTTTATGGTTGGGGGTCACCACAACATGAGGAACTGTATTAAAGGGTCGCGGCATTAGAAAGGTAGAGAACTCCTGCTTTAGAGCCTGAGGAAAGAAGGGTGGGGGTGGAGGGAAAAGGCATGAACAGGAACTGAGTCCTTTGTCTTAAACTTTTAAAATCTCTTTTCTAAAGGCGGGGATTTTAGGGGAGTTCTCAGGGGGAGGATCTCAATATAATATTCATCAGCTTTCCAGGCCTGTCCTTTAATATGCCGATGCATCAAAATTAGTGTATAGGTCATTCCCTGGTCAGTTTCACCTTCAAAGAATGTCACTGAAGGGGGACCAGGACCAAGGTAAGATATTACCCTGTGATTTATTATCTGGCTGTAAATTGTGCTGCCAGTTTGTTCAGCTGTCTGTCTCAGTTTCCCCATTCCACTTGCCAAGGCATTTTCCTAGCTTCTTACTAATCTGCCTCAAAAGTACATATTTAAAAAAAAACAATGAGGTAAAATTCACATAACAAAATTCAACACTTGAACAATTTTAAAGTGCGTGTGTGGTTTTAACACATTCACAATGTTATGTAACTACATTTTCATTGCTCTTAAGAAAACCTCCTACTCATTAAGCAGTCACTCCCCAGCCCTCCCTTCCCCAGCACCTAGCAATCACTAGCCTGCTTTCTGTCTCTATGGAGGTGCATATTCTTGACATTTCAGATAAGTGGAATCATAGAATATCTATGTGCCTTTCGTGGCTGGCTTCTTTCACTGAGGATGCTTTCAAGGGTCGTCCATGACGCAGATGTATCAGTATCTCATTCCTTTTTATGACTATTGGACAGATGCAGTGCAGCTCATTTATCCGTTTATCAGCTGGAGGACTGATAAGCTGCTGGGCTGCTTCCCCGTTTTGGCCACTGGGAACGGGCTGCTGCGAGCATTCTTGCACAAGTCTCTGAATAGCTGTTTTTTTTTTTTTTTTATTCCTTTGGAAATCTAACCAGGAGTGGAATTGCTGGGCCATATCGTAACTCTATGTTTAACTCTTGAGGAACCACCAAACTGTTTCCCACAGCAGCTGCACCATTTTACATTCTCACCAGTAATTTCTCCAGCTCTTAATCAACAACTATTTTCTGTGTTTTTTATTATAACCAGCCTAGTGTGTTGGAAGTGGTCAAAGTATATACTTTTGACACAAGCTTTAGGTGTCCTGCAATATGCTCCAATGTTGCCCTTTGGTCTCTTGAGGCTACTTAAAGCTTCCATTTTCCTGTTCATCAGATGAGTCTTTGCTAGCTTTTTTTTTTTTTTTTTTTTTTTTTAAGTATTTTTATTGGTTTCAGAGAGGAAGGAAGAGGGAGAGAGAGATAGAAACATAAATGATGAGAGAGAGTCATTGATTGGATCCCTCACACTAGGGATCAAGCCCCACAACCTGGGTATGTGCCCTGACCCGGGATCAAACAGACTTCCAGACTCACAGGTTGACAACCACTGAGCCACGCCAGCTGGGTGAGTCTTTGCCATCTTTACACTAAGTTGGTGACATAGGGGCTCAGGGCTATCAGAGGAGAATTGTGATATAACATGATATGAGCTGAATATTTGCAAAAAACAAATAAGCAAGCAAAAAACACCTGAAAGAAATATAATTTTTCAACATATAGTCACACTCATAATATACCGTGGGAGTACAGAAAAACAGAGCTAATATTAACTCAGGGGAGGGGTGTGAAATGGTGAGATGCATAACCTTTAGGGCTCTTTTTGCTACCTTTTCTGGTTTTAAACATAAAGCTTCAATATGTTTGTGGTGAAGGTAACCTGGCCCAGGCCTGGGGTATCCAGGTTTCTTGAGAAGACCACATGAATGAGGGGACTAACCTTCTCATGACCAGCCCCAAGGGGGGTTGAGGGGGGGGGTTCAGCCAGGTACCTTACTGTGTTGTTCAGGGCCTTAGGGGCATGGAGACCATGCCCTCAGGCTGGGGACCCCAGTGAGTCAGAGCTTGAGACCGGGAGGGTGAGAACGACCACTTCCTGTATATGAGAAACACTCCGAGGAACAGCAGTTCCCATCATGGCCAAGAATCAAATCAGATTCTTTTTCCATTCTTCGGCTTCAAGACCGCCCCCCACCCCCCTTCCCAGACTCCTGGCAAAACCAAGGCACTGCCCACGTGGTTTACATGGGGAAGTTCAAGGTAGTTTTCCTTATGGCTGGTTGATGAATTTAATTATGGTCATTTTTCGAGGTTGGCAGCCAAGCAGATTTCAATAACATTCATTCAGTAATCTAGGTTTTATCTCATGTTAGCCTCATGCCAAAGTACCACCAAAGTTTGGAAGTGGAGAACTTCCACCTGGTAGATCGGGAAAGGCTGAACAGATGAGGGGCGTTTGTGGGGGATGTCATTGGGATGGAAGAGGACAGGTGGGGAAGGTGTCCCACATACGCGTATTGACAGCTGAGTCTGGAAACTGAAGTTGAATGTTCCAGAAGAGAATGGATTTCTGGGATAAAATCATAAACCCGAAATGTATACAGGACTTTTATTTTAAAAGTTTAGTGGCCAAATTTTAAAACTTTGAGATTTGGGAACATAAATCATTATTTCTTGACACTGTTAATTGTGAGATCTCTTCCATAGTTACTCTGCTGAATATTTGCCAAACAAAATTTCCTACTGAGGCAGGTGGATATTTTTCTCGGAGGTAGAGCAGGATACTTTAGGGCCACCTGGGTTACCCAGGACGGTCACATTTATCTCTGGTGTCCAGATGTAGTTATGACAAGCATCTGCTTTCACAACCCAAAGTGTCCCAGTTAAGACAATACATCATATTGTTACTCTATTTGTCATGGATTGTTATTATTAATTTTAAAAATTGTGATAACATATATATATACACCATAAAATGTACAGTTTTAACCATTTTTAAGTGTGCAGTTCTATGACATTAAATATATCCTCATTGTTGTGCAATCATCACTACCATCCATCTCCAGAACTCTTTTAATTTTGCAAACTGAAACTCTGTAACCATTAAATAATAACTCCTCACCCCACCCCCTGGCAACCACCACTCTACTTTCTGTCTCTATACATTTGACTACTCTACATGCATCATATATGTAGCATCATAAGGTACTTATATTTTTGTGGCTTGTTTATTTCACTTACCGTAATGTCCTCAGTGTTCATTCATGTTGTAGTACATGTCAGCATTTTCATCCTTTTTAAGGCTTCCATCCTTTTAGGTTTAATTTATCTAGTATCTTCATAGTTGAAGAAGGTCTTCTTTTTATTTTTATTTTGTCCTTTTTTTTATTTGCTACAGTATTTTATTTTATTTTTTAAATAAATCTTTATTGTTCAGATTTTTACAATTGTTCCTCTTTCCCCCCCCCCCCCCCATAGCTCCCCTTCACCCGGTTCCCACCCCACCCTCTGCCCTTACCCCCCGCCACTGTCCTCATCCATAGGTGTACGCTTTTTGTCCAATCTCTTCCTGCACCCCCCCACACCTCTTTCCCCACGAGAATTGTCAGTCCACTCCCTTTCTATGCCCCTGATTCTATTATATTCACCTGTTTATTCTGTTCCTCAGATTTTTTTATTCACTTGATTTTTAGATTCACTTGTTGATAGATATGTATTTGTTGCTCATAATTTTTATCTTTACCTTTTTCTTCTTCTTCCTCTTCTTAAAGAATACCTTTCAGCATTTCATATAATATTGGTTTGGCGGTGATGAACTCCTTTAGCTTCTTCTTGTCTGTGAAGCTCTTTATCTGACCTTCAATTCTGAATGATAGCTTTGCTGGGTAGAGTAATCTTGGTTGTAGGTTCTTGCTATTCATCACTTTGAATATTTCTTGCCACTCCTGTCTGACCTGCATAGTTTCTGTTGAGAAATCAGCTGACAGTCGTATGGGTGCTCCCTTGTAGGTAGCTAACTGTTTTTCTCTTGCTGCTTTTAATATTCTCTCTTTGTCTTTAGCTCTTGCCATTTTAATTATGATGTGTCTTGGTGTGGTCCTCTTTGGATTCCTTTTGTTTGGTGTTCTGTGAGCTTCCTGGACTTGTAAGTCTATTTCTTTCACCAGGTGGGGGAAGTTTTCTGTCATTATTTCTTCAAATAGGTTTTCAGTATCTTGCTCTATTCTTCTGGCACCTCCATAATTCGGATGTTGGTATGCTTGAAGTTGTCCCAGAGGCTCCTTACACTATCTTCATATTTTTGGATTCTTTTTTTTTGCTTTTCCAGTTGAGTGTTTTTTGCTTCTTTGTATTTCAAATCTTTGACTTGATTCTTGCGATCCTCTAGTCTGCTGTTAGATCTCTGTATATTATATATTTTTTATTTCAGTCAGTGTATGTTTAATTTCTAGTTGGTCCTTTTTCATATCTTCGAGGGTCTCGCTAAATTTATCTGTCTTTTCTAGAAAATTCTTGAAAAACCTTATAACTGTGGTTTTGAACTCTATATCCAGTCGTGTGCTTTCCTCCATTTCTTTCATTTGTGACCTGTTTCTTTGTCTCTGCATTTTGGCTGCTTCCCTGAGTTGACAGAGTGGCTTTATGTGGTAGGTGTCCTATAGGGCTCAGTGGCTCAGCCTCCCCAGTTACCTGAGGTGGACACTCTTGGTGCACCCCTTTGTGGGCTGTGTGCACAGTCTTGATGTAGTTAAGCCTTGATTGTTGTTGGTATCACTGGGAGGAATTGACCTCCAGGCCAATTAGCTGTGAGGATCAGCTGTGTCTACGCTGGGAGAACTTCTGTGCTGGAGACACCCTTATGGGACAAGACTTGCAAAAGCCTCTGTGCTCAGCTTGGATGGGGCAGAGTCTCAGGGCAGAGCAATCAGCAATGGCTTCGTGGGGCAGGATCTCAGGGCAGAGCAAACAGAGATGGCTTCCTGTCAACCCTGCCCCAAGAGTCCCCTAGTTCTCAGTGTCCCATGGCAATCGCTGAAAGCACCTCTGAGAGAAAGCCTCCCTCGAGCCTCGCCCGCTGCCAGACAGTCCAGTTTCTCCCTGAATGAGTCTGGGTCCCCAGAGTCTTGCCCAGAACCGGAGTTCAGAGCAGTCAGGAGCTTCTGTCTCCCTCCCGCTTGAGAAAGCCAGCCGCGCACTCAGTTGCCAGTTCTCTCCGCGCATGTGCTTCCGTACCTCTGCCTCCTGCAGCTCCTCTGAGTCTCAGTGTGCTTTTCTCTTTCCTTCTAGTTGTAGAATTTCCACTCAGCCAGCCTCCTGTGGTTCTGGATGATGTCCGTTTTGTCTTTTAGTTGTTTTTTGAAATTGTTGTGCGAGGCAGCAGTTTAGGTGTTTACTTATGCTGCCATCTTGGTTTCTCCAGGGTCTTCTTTTTATATCCACTCTGACAGTCTCTGTTGTTTAGTTGGATTAATATCTGCCATGTTTTTAATTGTTTCTATTTATTGCACTTGTTATTGGTTTCTTTTTAAAATCTTCTACTCTTTTTCTACTTTCTCTGGTTTTAAGTGAGTATTTTATTTTATTTTAAATATATTTTTATTGATTTCAGAGAGGAAGGGAGAGAGGGAGAGATAGAAACACCAACAGGCTGCCTCCTGCATGCCCCCTACTGGGGCACTGCAACCCAGGCATGTGCCTTTGACTGGAATTGAACTCGAAACCCTTCAGTCCTCAGGCTGACGCTCTATCCACTGAGCCAAACTAGGTAGGGCTTAAGTGAGCATTTTAAATGATACTCTTCTTTTTCAGTGTGTCAATTATACTTATTTTAGTGTTTGCCCTAGAGTTTGCAATAGACATTTACAAGTAATCTAAGTCTACTTTCAAATAGCATTATTTTGCTTCACTGGTAATTCCAATTCCTCCCTCCCATTTCTTATGACATTGTTGTCTTTCATTTCAATTATCCATAAGCTATAACCACATAATACATGTTGCTATTATTACTTTGAATAATTACCTATAAGGTCAATATAAAATAAAAAAATGTTTCACCCTAGTTTGTTCCTTCTTTATTTTCTAAATTTCTGAGCCATATCATTTTCCTTCTCTCAGAATAACTCCTTTTAACATTTTTTGCAAAGCATGTCTATATATTCCCTCAGTTTTTGTTTATCTGAGAAAGTCTATTTCTCCTTCACTTTTGAAGGATAATTTCACTGCACACACATTCTAGGTGGGTAGAGTTTTTTTTTTTCTTTCAACACTTCACTCTCTTCTTGCTAGCATAGTTTTGACAAAAAATTTAATGTAATTCTTATTCTTGTTCCTCTATTGATAAGATTTCCCCTCACCCTGGCTTTTTTCCTCAAGATTTTCTCATGTTTATAGTTTGAGAATGATATGCCTATGTGTTGATTATTTGGTATTTATCTTGCTTGCTCTTAGTTCTTTCTGGATTTGTGGTTTGGTGTCTGTTATTAATTCTGGAAAATTTTCAGCCATCATTTTTTCAAATATTTCCTCTCCTCCTTTTTCTCTTTCTGATATTCCCATTACTCACATGTCTTTTGCAGTTGCCCTTTTGTTCTTAAATATTCTGTCCCATTTTTTCATTCTCTTTTCTCTTTACCTTTCAGTTTTGATTCCTAGCATTTCCTTTTGTTTCTTTCTTAGTTTCCGTCTTTCTGCTTTCATTACCCATCTCTTATATAACTATTCTTTCTATCAGAGTTCTTAAAATATCAATTACAGTTTTTTCAAATTCCCTATCTGATAATTCCAAAATCTCGGTCATATCTGAGTCTGGTCATGATTGCTCTGTATTTTGTTGCTCTGTAATTTTTTGTTGAAGGCTGGATATAATGTATGTGATAATAGAACCTGAACTAATCAGTGGAGATTTTATGTTAATCTGACTAGCATCTGGGCTATGTTTAATGTTTGCTGTAGCTGTAGGTGCCAGCGACTTCGGGTTATTTATTTTTTTCCTGTTGTTTTTGGGTTTCCCCGAGAATTGCATCTTAAATGGAGTCTATGTCTTGCCTCTCTCTCAGTCGTAATTTCCTTCTATTGCACTGGAGTCTGTTGATATGGTGGTAAGTGTACTGGGTTGAATGATGTTCCTCCCAAATTCATGTTCGCCCAGAACCTCAGAATATGACCTTACTTGGAAATAGGGTCTTTGCAGATATAATTAGTTATATTGACAAGGTCATACTGCAGTAGGGTGAGTGCTAAATCCAAGGACTGATGTCCTTATAAAAAGAGGAGAGGACACACAGGAATACACGCAAAAAAGATGGCCATGTGATGAGAAAGAGATTGGAGAGATGCAGCTATAAGCCAAGGAATGCCAAGGATTGCCTACAAACACCAGGAATAAGAAGAGGCAAGGAAGGCTTCTTCTCGAACACCTTCAGAGAGAGTGTGGCCCTCCCAACACCTTGATTTTGGATCTAGCCGCCAGAACTGTGAGAGAATACAATTCTGATGTTTAAGCCACCCAGTGTGTGGTTCTTTGTTACAGCAGCATTAGACATAAATACAGTAAGGTAATGGGGAGGGCAACTCCCACAACCTTAGGATTAACTCTCCGTGGGCCTGAGGTCCTGGGCCTGACCTTCAGGAACATTTCTTGGCCTTTCTTTTTCTCCCCTTCTGTGCGCCCTGAAGTCTGGAGGGGGCTGGAGCTGTCTTGCTGCCCTTCCCCCAGGGCAGAGAAGGCTCTGGGAAAACAGTTTCCCTCCTGGCAGGGCTTTGTTAAGAACAGAATGCTCTGGGCTTTCTAAATGGTTACATTTCCTCGGAGCCTATTTAAAAATGGTCATTTCTCCTCCCTTTCCCTGAAGCAAGTGGATTTCTCCCCAACTTCACAGTGATAACCTGGTAGGGCTCTGGAGGTAAACCCCAGGAAAGTGTGGGGCTGCCCTAGCACTGGAACCCCAGCATTTAAAAAATCTTCAGCTAGTCCACACTCAGCCTCCAGCTAGTCATCAGACCGTTAACTGTTGCTATCAGTTGCTGGCTCCAGAGGCTTCGTCTGCTCCTGGTAAGTCGTGATTCTCTGTCTTTCCTGCCTCTTTAGATTTCAGGGTGATGGCTTACCCGGTGACCTCAGTTCTCCAATGGATCTAAGCACAGTTGTTGATGCTCTGATTGTTCAGCATTTTTCTTGTGAGGATGGAACTAAAGACTTCCAAGCTGTTTACATCTAAGAGCTGTCTTATGGTGGCTTTTTTGCTATTCAGAATTAGACATAGTTTTGTATTTCTATCCAATCTCCTTACCAATTCTCCCCCTACTCCTTTTTAAAGGCATTGGAAGACTATAGGAAAAAGACATGGAGTAACATAAAAGAAACATAGGAACGTTACACAAGCCCAGAATCTTCTAAAATCTCTCAGAGCAATGACTTTCTGGTTTGTGGTTCTGACTTTCCTTCTGGAAATTTATGGAAGCCCCAATAACCTCTCCTGTATTTGACCTTGGCAGGTGGTGGTCACTCCTCGTACGCTGCTGCCAATCGTTTCTTATCTTGTCCTCAAAAATGGTCTCTTGTGTGTTTCTTTGTCTTGCTGTTAAACTTTGTAAATAATTTGAGGTCCAAGGCTCAGTCTTCTCTGTGCTTGATAGCAGCCTGCAGGCTTGCACAAAGCCTGTCTGTGATGAGGACTCTGGGAAAAGGGACCAGTAGTTGAACTGGATTCTTCCCCCGAGTTGGTTTGGTGCAGAATGTATCATATATATCACTAAATGGCCACTTGTTGGCACATAAGCCCAGGCATGCTCCCACATGTCCATCCTGTGAGCCATGTGCCCGTGTGTCCATCCTGGCTCTAAAAGGCACAGATGACCCCTAGGAAGAGCCTTTCAGAATCTGACAAGTACACATTTGCCCAAATCATCAAGGCATGCTCATTGTAGAAAACTTGGGGGACATATATATAAGTAAGCATGAAGAGGAAAATGAAAATGATCCATGGTCCCATAGACGCTATTTTGGTACAATTCCTGCGGCCTTTCACTATCCCGTGCTAATGCTCGGAGGGAAGGAGGAAGAGTTCTCTAGGAATCAACAAGATCAAGGGTCACGATTGCTGTGGTGTTATGTATGGATACAAAAAGGGATAACACGTTGACTTAAGAATGTGACTGGGCAGGAACACAGCCTTTCAGTCAAATGTGTCTGGGTTCAAATCTGTCACCTACTGGATGTCCCTCTCCTTAGATTTCTGCCAGTACTTAGAATTGCCGTGTAATAAAACTCTGCCAATTCCATATGAAAAAAAAAAAAATCTCATTTTTATTTTAGGTTTCTTGATTACAGGTGAAGAACATGTGTTTTTAAGATTTACACATTACCTCTTTTGAATGGGATGAGTAATAACAAAAAGCCTATTTGAAATGTCACAGTGTTTCTGTTTAGATATGAAAACATGTCAATTCATGCAAAGAAGAGAAGGTGTCGTTATGTGTGCAAATTTTGTTATGAGAGTTGAGGCTGGGGGAGGGAAAAGGACAAAAACAAGAGAAAAACTAAGAAGGGGGAGGGGGGAGGAAAGAGCAGAAGAAAGAAAAGCAGGGAAGAAGAGAGAAAAAATTAAAAAATGTAGAATTGTTTTGCATTTTGTCCCAGAGGCCTCGCCTGGGAGACAGGCTAGTAGTCGGTGATGGTGGAAATGAGCCACACTCAGCTGACCCTGCCCTCTGCCAAATCACATCCAGGCCAGGGGTTCTCAAACTAGGTGACCTCTGGACCCCTTTACACTATTAAAAATTATTAAGAACCCCCAAAATCTTTTAGTTATACAGATAACATCAGTATATACTATATTAGAAATTAAAACAAAACATTAAAATATTTACATAAATATATTTTTTAATGAAAAATATATTTTCCAAAACAAAAAATTAGTGAAAAGAAAGGCATTATTTTTACAGTTTTGCAGATTTCTCAGATATCTGGCTTAATAAGAGATGGCTGGTCTTTCCTTTCTGCTTCTGCATTCAGTCTGTTGTGTTACCACGCGTCACATAGCCTCTGGAAAACTCCACTCTGCACTCAGAAGAGGATGCGTATGGAAAAGAAAGTCATAGGATTAGAAAATGAGGCAACCAATCAATGAGATATCCTCCTTCCCCATCCCCTCCGCCATTGGTTAATAAAATTATAGAGGGTGGATTTCCTAAAAGCACCCCAGGAAGCCTTTAGGGGTGCCCAGGCCACACTTTGAGAATCACTGAGTTAGGCAGGGGGAATTAATACATGGTGCCCAGAGGGAACCATGGAAGGAATATCTAACAATTTGTCAAGAGCCATCAAAACATTAATGCCCTTTGACACAATGATTCCCCTTTAGGGAATATATTTTCCCTTTAGGGAATAATCCCCCAAAGAAGGAAAACTGTTTAAATGACCTACAATTGGGAAATGGTTAAGTCTATTTAATGGAATATTTTGCAGCCTAAAATTATAATTACTACGTACCAGCATGGGAAGAATTATATCGCCCTCAGTGAAAAATGCAAATTATAATCTTGACCATGCCTACCACTCTCGGGAGACTGGATGTCTGCAGACAAAGCCTCAAAGGGAGCAAGGAAAGTTGGGTCAGTTTGATATATGGGCATGGGCTTATGGGAGGTTTTTATTTTGGCCCATGTTACTTTGATGTTTGTTTATTATTTTGCAATAAGTAAAGGCAAAATTAAGGGCTCTCTGAACTGTCTTACTCCCGTAGGTCAGTGTGGTCAGGAGGGAGCAGAGAACAGAGTCACCAAGGGCCCTGGAGCTGGGGAAGAAGGAGTGGCGGGGGCATTTGGGGTGTGCCAGTCAGGATGGGGACTTGATGCTTCAGCTCATTCTGTGGTGCCCTTTCAGCGGTGACAGGAGAGATCTTTGGCTAAGCAGCTGTTATCAAAGGCTTGTGGGGAGATGACAGAAGACCAGGTGTGGGGCCAGCACTTCACTTCAAAAAGGGGAGGAAGAAGCTGGTGGGGGCAACTACAGAGCCCTGCTCCTTTGGAAAGAACCAAGGGCCAGGGCCACACTGTGTCTAAAGGAGCTGGGAAAGCACAGCTGGGAGGCCGCCAGTGCTGGGTGGGTCTTGGGTCGGAGGAAGCAAGGGCTGCAGGGCCCGATGGAGCGTTTATTGGACACCTTGCAGCTCAGACGCGGTCTTCTGCCACTGAGCACGTGCTCTTTGACTGTGTTCTTGCCCTTCACATTGGAGCAGGTTTGGCTGCCTTACGTCCAAGGTGCAGCCAAACTGAGGTTTGAGGTTGGCTGCTTCATATACCTCACCATTTCGGTCTTTGTTTTACCCTATCTAGGTTATTTCCTACCACAGGTATCAATGCTTGTATTTCCCATTAACAGTCATAAAACAATAAGGACTAATCTCATGCCCCATGATCAGTGTGTGGTTCAGACCAAGGGAGGCAGCTGCACAAAGAGCTGTTGGCTGCCAGGCAGGTGCTCCAGGTGATAGTTCAAAATGTCAACTTGACATCTAATGGATCCCTCTGGATTGGGCATGGAAAGGGGTGGAGGGTGCCGGTCTGTACTGTGGCCCAGGGGATAGGGCTGTTGGAGAGTTGAATCTACCAAAGTCAAACATGAGAAAATTGACAATAGGTTAGGCTGAGAAAGTTCAGCACGAACCTATAATTCTCATTTACTTTTTGGGATGCCCTAGAGCAGTGGTTGGCAAACCGAGGCTCGAAAGCTGCATGTGGCTCACGAGCCGCAGTTTGCTGATCACTGCCCTAGAGTATCTGTGACTAAGATGTTCTGCTCTCCAGTTTGGAGGTATGTCTCAGAGAACGTCTGTAGAACCCTAAAAAACCTCACCCTTCTGCTATGGTCCTGAACATCCCAAGAGGTCCTCAAGGGTCCAATGGGCTGTCCTGCATGCTTCCATCTCTGCCAGGTGTGGGACCAGGATGAGAAGGAAGTCCTCCTGCCCCACTGGGACCCCTTATCTAGCTGTGACCATCAATTTCCACCAGCCTTCCTTCCTGTATTCCTTCCTACACCCACGTCCACTGACCTTAGGATGTCTCAGCCTAATAATACTTCAAGGTGATACTTTTTAATGCAAAATCGAATCTGTGACCCTTTGGTGCTTGGGCCGATGCTCCAATTACTGAGCAATACCAGCCAGGGCTAAAAGTCTTTAATATCATCTACCACCCAATCCATACTCACTTGTTTCCCCAGTTATCTCAAAAATGTCTTTTTATAGCTGGTTAGCTGAAATGAGGTCAGGACCCAAAGGTAACATTCTGTAATAGTCTCCCCTTCTTTTCTTTTCTTTCCATGTCACTGAAAATGACATGGAGTCATTGAGAGTACATTTCATATTTTTTTCATTTATTAGGTTGACATTGGTTAATAAAATTATAGAGGGTGATTACCAGAGAGAAGGGTGGTGGTGGTGGACGGAGGTAAAAGAGAGTAAAAGGGGATAAATGGTGACAGAAGAAGACTTGACTTGGGATGGTGAACACACAATACCATATACAGATGATGTATTTAGAATTGTACATGTGAAACCTATATAACTTTATTAACCAACTAGAGGCCCGGTCCACGAAATTCGTGCACTGGGGGGAGGTGTGTCCCTCAGCCCAACCTGCAACCTCTCCAATCTGGGACCCCTTGGGAGATGTCCGACTGCCTGTTTAGGCCTGATGGACATCCCTTTCATAATTTGGGACTGCTGGCTCCCAACTGCTTGCCTGTTAGTAGACCTCTATGTGAAAATCCTGTTAGTAGACCTCTATGTGCCTGACTGCCTGATTGCCCCTAACCACTCCCCTGCCAGCCTGATTGATGCCTAACTGTTCCCCTGCCAGCCCGATCATCCCCAACTGCCCTCCTCTGACAGCCCGGTCACCCCCAAATGCCCTCTCCTGCATATTCCCTCTTTTATTAGATAGGGTTTTTTTCTTTAACATATTGGACAGTGTACCTGCTATGGTCTTGACAAACCAGTAAAAATGTAAACCCAAACTAAAGGTGTCAAAAAATAAACTCCTTAAACAGGAATTTCATGAGACCTTGGAAAGGTGATATCATGTGGTTGTTGGGCTTATATTTGAATAAGTAGAAGGTTTATAGGTGATTTCACACTTTTTCATATTTTCTAAAAGCTTCCTTTTCTTTTATAAACAATAGACATGTAATCAACTGTCCATCTTTCCCTCCAAAAATTATTTTGAAAGGGCAAAGTCAACTGAAGCCAAGTCTGTTAAGTAATGTAGGTGTCAAGATGGAAGGCTTTTTCACATAGAGGTCTACTAACACTGTACTTATCCATTTTCCCACAAACTTTTGGCCCATTTTTTCCCTTCTGCTAGAAATACTCCTTCCAAGATGCCTTTCTCCTCTTAATAATCTCAATCCTCTCTTCCTATGAAAGTTCTACTGGGCCCTTTGAGGGTTGGCCAAGTCTCTGTGGCCCTCTCCTCATCCTTGCAGCCAGATCTGCTTGCTCCTTCCTCAGTGTTCCACAATGCCATGGACACAGCTCCAGCACAGTCCACACATGCAACCTGTTGTCACCGTTTCCTGGGAACGTCCTGTCCTATTCTCTTCCCTTTATAGGGGAATCAAACTGGAGTTTTGCAGGTTGGGAAGAAGCTGGCAGCGGCTGAAATCAGAATGTGCCGAGAGGGGTGCAGGCGCCTCCCAGCCAACAGGCCTAAGGCCCGGGTCATGGCTGGGAGCGGATCGCGCTGAGAGGGGCACAGGCACCTCCCAGGCGACAGGCCTGGGCCCTGGCGGCGGCTGAAAGTGGAGCATGCGGAGAGGGGCGCAGCTGCCTCCCAGGCCCACAGTCCTGACAAAGGCTGTAAGGAAAACGCGCCTAGAGGGGCACGGGCGCCTCCCAGCTGACCGGCCTACAGCCCTGGCCACAGGTGGGAGTGGATCGTGCTGAGAGGGGTGCAGGCGCCTCCCAGCCGACAGGCCAACGACCTGGGTCACTGCTGGAGTGGATCACACCGGAGGGTGTGGCCGCCTCGCAGGCCCACGGGTGGGGCACGGGTGGGGCTGGAAGCCCATCGAGGAAGAGGGTGGGGGTGGGGGGGCACGGGAGCCTCCCAGGCCTACAACCTGGGCCGTGCTGCCGGCTCTCATTGGCAGCCCTCCCTAGGACTGGGGGTCTCCGGCGGGCCTGAGAAGACTGGGCGCTGCCATCTTGTGTCTATGGGAGCCACCATTTTGTTGCAGAGTGATGGTTAATTTGCATATTACTCTATTATTAGATAGGATGCGAGCACATTCTTTTTTAAAATAAGTTAATTTCAGAACATCTTAAGGTTTATGAAGGAAATTCAAGGTAACATGTTAGCACAAACACCGAGGTATTACTCAACTTTGTTTTCCTTTCACAGATTGCCTTCCACGAATATTTTTATAATGAAAAGTCAGGGTTTTGCTATTGAGTGTCACATGTTGTGCTTTGACTCATATTTCTTGGGAGCTAATCACAGGGATGAGGACACCCACCAGGGCACTGCACGAAACAGAGCAGTTCACAAAGTTGTGTGTCATCCTTGCACAGGGGCCATGCTAACCTTCTCTGTACTGTTCCAATTTTTATTATATATGATGCTGAAGTGAGCACACAAATAAACATCCTTAATGCACAGCAACTAACTGAAATGTACTCTCTACAGAAGGCAGCTGCCTCCCTGAACTCACTCTCTTTTAGTCTCTTTCTCAAATCCCAGCTCCATCCCACCTCCCCCCAGCTTGGTGTGTAGGTAGAGCTTTCCTCTTCCATCCTGTCTTTCTGTACAGACCTCCTTGGTCTTCTCTAGTGTTCTCTCTGCTCAGCCCATGACCAAGGTGTGTTATTGCAAAGAAGAGCCCAGCCTGAGCCAGCAGGCACATGGCCGTCCCCTCAGCGTCTGGTGGCAGAGGCATGAGGTGCCAGTAGCCCAGTGACAATCCTTGTTCCTGTTTCTCGGAGGAGGGTAAGGAGCATCGCTATCTATTTAGACGTCTGCCGTCTTCACTAGGCAGCCAGTGCCTGTGGTTGAGATAATGTCTTACTTAGTTCACTGTTGCACCCGCAGGGTCTAGCACAGTGCCTGTCGCTTGAAGGCATCAGGAAGGATTCCTTGTCGTGGGCACAGGCTGTGGGCCTTCTTTGTTGGCGTTGGGAGGGTGGCCTGTGCCCGAGGAGCTGTGATGAACAAGCCCCATGTCCATTGGTGACAGAGCATCCAGTTATATTCTTTCTACCCCTGGAAGATTGTGTTAAGTTCCAGCTGAAGCAAATGCCCTGTGTGACATCGGTGTTGAGTCACTCTCGGGGCTCCCACATGCACGACATTCTCGTTTTCACTCTGAGAACTCACTCTCGTGCTGTGCCCCCTCACAGTCATCTCTGCTGCGGGCCTTTCCCTCTGAATCATCCGGCAATGGTTACTGTAATCGGAGGCCCCCCTCCCTCATTCAGGGGGATGAGGCCCCCCTCCCCCATCCCCTCCGAAAGCTTTCTTTGCGTCACCTCAAACAGGTGGGGTTTGCCCTCACTGCTGAGGCTGGTCCACTTCCCAGTTCTTAAACTCAAGTGTGATGGGGCCATGGCGTCTTCGTTTTCTCCAGGGCTTAATGTCTGTTTTGAGGACCTTTAGTCTTGTCCTCTCTCCCCAGGATCCCACAAGTGTGGCAGGTGGGGCTGTGAAGGGAGTAGGGCGGGATCACACCCGGCCTCAGGGGTTGCTTTGATCCACTCCGAGTGACATCCATGAGAAGCCCTGGCCTGACAGGCTCGGCGGTCATTCCATGGCCCCTGAGCATCCAGGACTGACTGGATGTGGTCCCTCATGGTTTCCCACCACTCTCAGGGGTGCAGCTGCGTCACTGGGATCTCTGGGCAGGGGGGCAGCACGGCCCCCTCCTTGCTTTCTGATCCCCTCATCCTGTCTGGGGCTTTGTCATATGCTCCCTGTGGTTCCCTCCCTGCAGGGATGTGAGAGGGAGGCACAGGGCCCCTTCTGAATGACGCACCAGTATCTTGGGGTGTTTGCAAAGGAGCCAGTGAGGAGGGGAGGGGCGGGGAGGACAGGGAAGAGCAGGTGGAATAATGCTTGGTGGCCTGGGGCCCTGAGAGGGGCTGCGCTGGAGCACTAGGCAAACGGAGGACGTGGCACTCCCTGAGAGGAAACAGAGATGGGGGAGGGGTGTGACAGGAGAGGAGCCATTGGTAGTTTGTGGGGTGCAGGCTTTTCTGGACATTTGCTTGGGGACATGAAGCATCTAGAGGAGGAGACCATGAGGGTCGCTGAATTTGTGAGGTGAGGCCACTAAGACTCCAGAACCCCAGGTTCCTTAGCCCTGGTTGTCAAGCTCGTGGAAGTTCTAGAAAAAATTATTCAGTCACATGTGAGAGGGGATTGGATTTGTCCTTTCCATGTCAGGTGCCCTGAGTCTGGTGCCCAGTGTTAGGCCCTTTCCATCACTAGAAAGGAAGTCTCTTCAAGGTCCTTCCTGAGACGGGAGAGCAGGGGATGTGACTGCATGAGTGACCAGAGTGCACAGAGGGCTTTCTTCCCTGACTGCCGGCACTGCCCTTCTCTGGGGCCAGGGGACAGCATCCTGTCACTGTGTCCTGGCACACAGACCTAGGAGGACTCAGCTCTCCAGGCTCTTGCTTCTTGACCAGCACGCATTGCTGCCTCTGTTTCCCAGAACCCCGAGGCTCGGGATGCCCGAGACAAACATGGCTATCCCTGCTCATTCTTGGAAATTCCTGAGCTCAGACATCTCCGGGCACCCAAGCTCAGGGACTGGCTGAGCCCCTTCACCCTCCCTGGGCGGGGCTACTGGGAGACTGGGGATGTGGCCAGGAAAAAGGGGCCACTTCAGAGCACCAGCCCCCGGGCTCTGAGGCAGGCTCTTGGGCCGGGAGCCAGCCAGGATGCTGTCCCATGGCCCCCAGGTGCCTAACCCGGCTGACGCAGGTTATCCAGGGCGCCTGGCCCTGGCTCTGCCCTAAGCGCTGCCTTGGACAGTCTCTGTGAAGACCTGTTTGCTTATGTCTATAAGGCACCCAGGCCTCGCTCTAGAATTCTCTGCTTCTGAGGTCACAAAGACAAATCCTAACAGATTCCAGAACCCCACGGCTGGATCCGCTCTCACTTTGTGCATTGCCAGCGATGAAGAGAAAGCAAACCTTCTATTTTCCCACTGCCCCTAGCCCACCCTCTCCCCCTCCTCCTCCTCCTGCCTCTTCCCCTTCCCCCTCATCTGGTTTCCCCCGCTGCCTTCTGCCGGACCCCACTCTGGGCCCTTGGCCTGGCTCTCCTCCGGCTCACGCATTTCGCCCAGGCAGGCTCCCATCTCTCACCAGAGGGGCCCCTCCTCACTTGGGAACCCGCAAGACCTGCTGCCTCTATAGGCCCCCTCGGGTCCCCTGCTCCCCCTGCCCGGCCAGTCCCCCTACCCCTCCTGTCCGCCATGTCCGCCTGTCCTCCCTCTCCACTCTTCACTCTTCCTTTGCCCCGAACCCCCCTTCTGGCCCTTCTCTGGCCTCCGGCCACTTGGGCAAACGGCTCTCCCGCCCCTACTCCCCTCCTACCCAGTCACCACCTCCCCCCATCTCTCCTCTGTTGGGCCGGCCTGTAAACTGTCCCTGGGACTTGGAGCCCCTGCCAGTGGGGACCCGGACCTCTCAAAGCTTCAGGAGTCGGGCACCTGCTGAGCCCAGGGAGCAGAACATGGTGGGCAGCAGCTGCAGGGAATCCCGGGGGGTCCACAAGCGCTCCAAGAAGCCCCGATTTCCCCAGTGAGTTCTCAGCCCTCTGGCCCCCTGGCCGGTGTCACCCGGTGGATGCCCCTCCTGGAGCTTGGTCCACGGGCCAAAGGCAACGTAACAAGCTCCTCTGCGTCTTCACTTGGACCCTCGAGGCTCTCCGAGCCGCCATTGGAAGGGGGTGGAAGGGCTTGGTGGACTCCGGGCATCTTTTCCTACAGGCCCCTCCTCTCCACGTGGCCAAGCACAGTCCCCTCATTCAGGAGGAGCGACTGTGTCCCGTGCCTGGCACATACCTTGCTCCTCAAACCAGCCTTCCCAGGAGACAAGTGACTAGGGCATCCCTTGGTCAAAGCAAAGACTGCTGGCGTGGGGGGAGTGTGGCAGTGGGAGGAGGGGTGAAGCCCTGCTGTGAAGTATTGGGGTCTGGAGGCTGGGGGACCCCCCTGGGGCAAACAAAGTGCCCTGTTCACTGTCGTCCTGGGCACTGGGAGAGCAGTTGCTGAGCTCTGCAGTGGCGGCCGGCCATCAGCCGCTGGGTCAGGACCTGTTCCTGCAGCCTCCTTGGGAGCGGGGGAGAAAGTTGCAGCTGCAGGTGAAGGCTGTCTGGAGGGGCCTCCACACCCTCCTTACTGATCTTCCCCGCAGGCCCCAGGGCAGCCAGGGCTACTCCCGCTTCCCACCGGTGGCAGAAGCAAGGAAAGGCCCGGCTGGGCCAGATAGCTCGAGATTGGGCCACCGAAAATCAGCACCTCACCCTAAGAAGGTGAGTCTTGGGATGCTGACTGAGGATGGTAGGAGGGCCCCTCAACACTCACCCACCACACAGCTGCTTGCCCTCCCCGGCGCACACCCGGGGTGGCTTTCCTGACCACAGCCTGGGGCGCTCAGGGTCCAGAATTACACTTTCTTTTGGCCCCTGTAGGCGTCTCAATCTTGATAACTGCCTTCCTGCTTCGGGTGAAGTCATGCTCTGAAGACACCCTGAGGCCAGTGCCCCTTCTCCAGAATGCACAGCGTTCGCAGGCCGGGGAGCACCATCCCTCATGCCCATGGCCTGAAGTTTGCAATGATAAGTGAATGCAGTCTGCCAGGAAACCCCAACCATGAGCGCTGAGTTCTACGCCAAGAGCAGGTGGTGAGATGGCAGGGCTGGAGGACCTCGTCCGCAAGACCCTTCCTCTCTCTGTCCATCTGCTTTCGGGGTAGGTTCTACCCTGAGTGGAACCTGTCTGGGCCCTGGTCCAGGCACTGGCCAAAAGCCAAGTAATAAACTGCTCCCAGAGGCTCTGGCGTCCCCAGGCTCAATGTGGCAGGACTCCAGGGGTGTCCCCAGATGGAGGCGGGGGGACTGGCTTTTCCGGGCCTGTGTGCTGTCGGGTCAGGGCAAGAATCATGCCCTGATCCTGCTTTCAGAACAATGGTCTGCCCTGCCCACCATGCCCAGCTCTCCCACTCACTCCTTCACCTGACTCATGACCCCCCAATTTCTCCTGTCCAACCCCCCCCCTCTCTTTCTCTACACACACACACACACACACACACACACACACACACACACACAGAGCAGTTCTCCAAATACGATATGGGTGGCCTTTGCCCACTTCAGACCACACACTGCTCTGTAGTCCTGGCCCCTCCCTCTTCTTGATGGGTAAATGGACCCATTAGGTCTGTGTTACTGCCAGAGACCCAACTACACTTGTACTTTGGGGTCAAAAAGCCCTTCCATCTCCTGCTCAGTGGCCCAGAAGATACTGCTGTGAATGACTGTGGAGCCCGTGGTACGAGGCCCAGACTTCTGCAGCCGGGGAGCTGGGAAGTCTGGAGGGTACATACGACAGAAGTGGACCGCTCCCATGAGCACCATGGTGGACCGCACCCACCCTATTTGGTTCAGAAACTTCTCTGGGAAACAGCTGGGGCTCCAGAGAGCCCCTCTCCCGAGGCCCCTCCCTTCCATGACCTGTGCCCCCAGGCACCTGCCTCTCAGACAGGACTGACCAAGGACACAGCCATGCAATGTCCACAAAAGTAGGGAAACCAAAGACCCAGCCCCTTGGGGCTATGGGACAGGAGCCCTGTCTCCTAGAGCTCCCAGCACCCCAGCCAGGACAAAGGTAAGACTGGGTTCTCGGAGGTTCAGCACAGGCCCCAGGGCTGCGGGGCAATGGAGAGTCCTGGGGAAGAAGCCTGTGGGAGGGTTCATAGTTGGCTAGTCGCTTCGCTCTCCATCTTGACAACTTGCCCTGTTCGGAGATGCATCTGACCCCCAGGTGGGGAGGTGGGAGCCGTGTGCAGCCAGTTTGCCTTCCCAGCTGCTCTTTGGGGCAGTGTTCTGCAGAAAGGCCAGGCCCTCCTACCTGGAAGTTGTCTCCTGAGACCCGGAGGAGATGAAGTTGGAGTCAGTTCCCATAAACATGATGGGACTAGGAGGCTTTATGTCTTCCCACCCAGAATGACATCTTTCAATGTCAGAGACAAGGTCATGGGACTCCTGGAGAGCTTACGGCTGCCCAGCGCCGAGGAGGGAGGGCGGCTGCTGCCAGGGCCTAGAGCCTCCTCTGGGAAACTGCCCTGGGCCTGCTGCGTGGGGTCCTGGAGAGTTTCTTATTTTCCAAAGCTGTAGAATTAAGCCAAAGAGTACTGGCAATCTTCCCTGTGTCCCACCATCAGCCAGCCTCCCTTGTCTTTCCTGCAAGTGAGACACCATCAGGAAGCAGCAAATATTTCTTACAAGGGAGAGAAAATACGTGTTAAAACCATTTTACAGAAACACAGGGCAAAAGACCAGGCTGCGCAGGGCTGGCTCAACTATACTGTGGTCGTCTGGTTGCAGAAAGATAGCTTTGTCCTTCTTATAGATTTTATAATAAATAAATGGCATTAAATTGTCTTTTGTAAAGAAAATTGATCCCACAGGAAGCCCATCCTGGCAGCTTCACTTCCTCAAATGGCCGTCCTGAGCCCCTGCCTGAGGTTTCACACGACCCTCCCGATTTGCAGGATGTAAATGACTGACTAATTTGTAAAGGATTCAAATATCTTGCTGTCCTTGGTACATTTTCTTTATTCCGTTTAGTGATTCCACAGCATCTGTGCTGTATAATTTAGATTTTGAGAAATGAGCATTAATCTTCAGCTAGATGCGGCCTTTGCCATGTGATTTTTTTTTTTTTTTTTTTCCTGAATGAGCCAGGGCAAAACTTTTTCAGTGGCTTACATTATTTTTTACCCTGAATCCACAAAACAGGTAGTTGCTAATTATTATATACTATATTTTAAATACTTAATGTTAAGTCATAAGGCCCAAGCCAAACTGGATCATCTTATTCAAGGAAACCAGTTACAAACTTTGTTAAATTTGTGTTTAGCTTGTTAATACATATTTTAGAATTGGTTAGTAAACTTAGGAGACTAGGGGGACATAAGGAAGAGCAGAGAAATGTTTTTGCCACAGAAATTTACACCAAAAGAGTCCCCACTCCTATTTCTTAACATAAAAGCATACGAGGAACCATCTCACACTATGTATTGTTTCCTACAAACCCACAAACTTCCTCCGCTGTCCTTGCACTGACGACTCCCCACTCTGTCTCTCCATGGTGGGGCATCTTGTTTGGGACTCCAAACCCTCAGGTCCAGAATGAAACCCCTTTCCTCCCAGCCCAATCCTGCAGCCCCACCCATGTTGCATCTCATGTGAATTCCCCCTTGATCCAGCCAGTCCCAGTTTTGGGAACAACGGAGTCACTCTCAACTCTACATCATTCTTCCTCTCACCTACTTCATTGGTCTCCTGGCCCATGAGTTCTCCTAATCACGACTGGAATCCGCGTTTCCTTCTTTACGTCTCCTCCACCCTCAATTCAGGCAGTATCTTGTCCAAGAAGTCTTACTCATCCTTGTATTCCAGATGCTGTGCACATAGCAGGTCCTCAGGAAATGTTTTTTATTAATGAACTGAAACATAATATTTAAAGTTGGACTTTTCTGAAATGACAAATTAGCAAGAGTGTGTCCTCAGGGCTGAACTCAATAAATCCGATTTCTGATTCTACGACATTCTATTCTGCTTCTACAAAAAATATATTAAATGCTTGAGGAAGTAACTTATTCTCTGTAGCTAGGTAGATTTTGATTACAACATACCTAATCTTTATTTGCCCATTTTACAGGAGTATTGGAAAAGAGAATTTCCACAATGTCATTTTCCTCCCACTGCTAGCATTTTCTTTCCTGTGTGTTTCCCATTAATGTATCCAGTGCTTGTTTATCAGCACGGTTGCAATCATAGTAAAAAAAACTCCATCCAAATTAATTTTCTTAAAGTTATATTATAGCTTATGTATTATTCCACATAGCTAAAAACATGATACAATTCTTTCATGCAGGATACACAATAACTAACCATATGTTTCACTTTTGTAAGCAGTATGTTTTCCATTTCTCATATATCACTATAGGATTTATTTTCTAGTTGCTTTTTACTGGGTTTAGGACTCTATGAAAAACTTTTAGGTTAATGACTTTCCAAATACAGGCTGCAATAATATTTTTACATTCTTCAATTGAATCCCCAAGTGGTAGGGGGGTCTGGAGGCTCCACCCTGGCTGAGTCTGAGGATTGTGGCATATGGAAGGAAGGTGACTCCAAGTTTGCTAGCACCCTGGCTCCATCCCCTCTGAGTCTCTCTCTCGAACAACCTGCCACCACCTTTCCTGCTCAGGGCTCTTGGAGTGCTTGGAGACCAGGACGGGGGCTATGGGGAGGGCCAGGAGGTCATGTACCAGATCTCAGGTAATGGAGCTGCATAGGGTCTGTGGGTGGTTCAGGGGGTGTCAGAGGTTTAGCTGTGTGTCTTTGGGTGAGTGTATATTTTTCTGACTGTGGGGCACACATATGTGTGATTTGTCTATATTGTAATTACCTAAGGTCTTTGGGGATGAGTGTGTATCTGTGGGAGCATAAGCATGTGTGGGTGTCCTCGGAGGGGGTATGGGAACATGTGTGTGTGTGTGACTCTGAAGGTGTTTCTGGGTTAGGGTGTGCCCTTTGGTGTGTACGTGTGTGTCCACATGTGTATATATCTGAGTGTGTGTGTGCGCATCTCGGGGTGGGTGTGCACAGTTCGGGCTGTGAGCCTGTGAAGATCTGAGGAAAGACTACAACACACGGCACCATGATTTTGGGCCCTGGGACTGAACTAATTGGGCAAAACCCCCTTCGTGGCAAGGTGGTCTGTTATTTGAGGCCCCCCAGCAGCCAGTTAAGGAGGAGAGACTTCTTGATGGAGAAGATAATGAACAGACCTGTAGAGTCCCCTCATCTTGCGCTGCTTGGGCCCCTCACCCGGACGGGAGGCTGAGCTGGGGCTGGGGCGGCACTGGGCCCCGGACGGACCACACACTCTAGTTTCCTGAAACAGGCCATTTCGTGTAACCTGAAGCCCCTTCTCTGACATGTTCCAGACGTTCCGACACGCTGGCAGCCCTCACAGCCCGAGGTAACACACAGCCCCTTTGTCTGGCCGGGGCCTTTCCTTGAACATGTGGTCACTACGGTGTTGAAGCTGCGGTGCCTGCCAGCCCTCTCTGCGGGAGAGGAAAAGTGCCAGCTCCTCCCCCAGGTGTTTGGTCTGAGGCCCAGGCGCCTCTGCAATGAAGGGGCCTCTGTAACGAAGGGGCCCAAGTGTGCATCCTGGGCGCAGTCAGCTGGAAGCAGGGACCTGGGCCCCAAACCCACCAGGACCTATCCTTCCCTGGGGTGGAGTCAGGGAGAAAAGCCCTCCGACTGAAGCAAGGGGCCAGTCCCCAGAGCTCCCTAACTGACCTGCGGTGGCCAGTTCATCCACATTTGTCTGGGGACTGTGCTGATTTTAACATGGGAAATTCGGGGTCCCAGGAATCCCCCAAGCCCTGGGCACCCAGGATAGTCGGCCCCCTAACTGCACCCAGGTAGCAAACTGGGGCCTCCCAAGGGGCAGCTGCCTCTTGCCCAGCAAGTGACCTCAGGCCCCTGAGTGCATTGTGTGGGGCCAGAGATCGGGGGGGGAGGAGGACTGAGGATTTGGCTCTTTACCCTCAGACTGGCCAAGGCTGCGTTTTCCTGCTGTTCTGGCCCGTGTCCTCCTTCCCTGGCACCAAGAGCTCAGGGTGGGGCTTTCAGAGGAGGGTCATACCCTTGCCACCTGTTGGTCACCTCACATTTGGTCTCCAGGCCGACCTCCTCGAGGTCCTGGAGCCAGCTGACGGAGCCAGGGCTGAGAGCGTGGCTGGGGACCGTGAACAATGCATTGGAGCTTATGTGAGCAGAGGTGGGGGCTCCATGTCGGGCAGGAGGCTCTGGGGACAAAGGGTTCCTGAGAACAGGAGTGCTGGCCTCACCACAGAGAGGAGTGGGGAGGGGTGGGCCTGGGACCTCCCTAACTCTGACCTGCCAGGCCCTTGGTATTGGAGAAGCTTTTTTTTATTCTTCAACTCAAGATGGATATAAATGTATATATAAATCAAAATTAATTCCAGGAAGGAAGTGAATCCCACTGCAGGGGCAGGGAGCTTGAAAAAATGACCACCCCCAGATGCCTGAGTGTCCAGAACTTCCTGCCTTAACCTCACTATTGCATTTCCAGCGAGGGCCTGAGGGGCCGTGTGGGAGGGGAAGGGTGAATTCTAAAGGGTTGTGACCCCTTGAGTGTTTCACTCCATCCTGCCTTATGTTAAGCTTTGCCAACTTGATCCTGTTGGCTACCCACGTGCCCACTTTCAAGGAGGCTGGGCATTTCCATCTCTGCCAGAGGCTCTGAGGGGTCTACTTTGTGGGCAATGAGACACGTAGGTGCAGCTTGGGGACAGCACTGTGGCAGAGCTTGGAGACTGGGAGCAGAAGGTGGGAAGGGCTGAGACCATCTCTCTCTCCTTGCCTTTCTGTCCTCAGTTTCTCTATTGGGACCTCATTTTGCTTCTGGGGCCCCGCCCCCATCAGTGGCGGCTGGGCGGGGGGTCTTTGCATCACCAGTACCTCATCCTTGCTGGGTACTCTCACCCCTGTTGTCACGCAGAGTCCTGAAAACAGTGTTTTTGAGAAGGTACTGCTGTCTGTCTTGACCACCACTGCCTGGGGGAGAGCAGATGGTCAACAGATGAGTGTGGATTGAATGAATGTGTGACTCCAGTTACAGAAGTTAGGCAGTTAGGCAGGTTTACAGTGTGGCTACATAGGGAACTGACAACTGAACCCCGGTCTGCCTGAGGCTCTAACTGGAATCAGGCTGCCCCAGCTGACGCTGCCCTCCCCTCAGACACCCCGACACCTTTCCATGTCCTGATTCCCTCATGGTACTGCTGCTGTTGCCCTCACCCCACCCTGACCCTGCCTCCAAGTGAGTCTGTCCTGTGTCCGGTCCCTGAACGGCCTCATCCCATTGAGCTGGTCCTGATTTGGGCGGAGGTTAGAAGGAAGGCACTATATCGTCAGAGGTTTCTCTTAGGGGTTAGCTTCCTGTGCGGTGGTCCTGTCCAGGGCACAGGTTCCCTGGGACCCTGAGCACCCCTGCCCCTCCTCCTGTCTGACCACCAGCCCTCCAGCCTCACCTCTTGCCATTCCCCCAGTGCCCCGGCCTTCAGTGCACAGAGAGACCCTAGGATCCCCCCTCAAAACACCAAGCTCCTCTCTCCTCGGGTCTGCACTTAGGCTGCTTCCTTCTCCTCTCGTCTTTTTCTCTCACCTGTCGCTGACCCTGGCCCCTGAGCAGCTCCCCTGGGTCGGTTGGGGGACATCCCACACAGCTCTGGCCCAGCACATGTCACCCTGAAAGGCTGGGGAGCGGGGGGCATGGGGGGCGGGGAAGGGGAACACCACCCTTTGAGTCTCTCTGACCACACGTTACTCCCTTGATGAGGGTCACGAACAAAGCTCGTCAAGAGAGGGAGGTGGGAGAACAGCCCACATAGGACTCAAACTTTTGGTGTTAAAAGAGGGAGAAAATAACACTTATATATACATGTTGGTACAGAAACTCTGGAAGTAGCTGTGCTGAGGATACCCTGAGGGGCAGGTGGGGAAATACTCATTTTTATAAAAGAAGATAACTGGAGGGGAGGTGGACGAGGCTCCATTTGAAGAGGAACTGAGCGGTGAATGGCTCTGCAGGCCCTTTAGTTCCAACCTCTTCCTGGGCCTCCCAGGCCACAGGCCCCGCCCGAAACCTGCGGGTCTCCTCCCTGCTGCTTTTGGGCAGGTCCCTGGCCTCTGCAGCTGCACCCAGGATGCCCTGATCTGGCCGCCTCCCCTCTGCTTAGATTGCCCTAGGGGCCTGGGTGGAGAAGGGGGAGGAGCTCTCTTGGGGAAGGACTGCCCGGAGCCCTGCTTTGAGCTCAGGCCAGCTCGGGGCTCTATGGCCCAGGGCAGGGATTGAACTTAGTTCTCCCCTTCCTTCCATAACATGGGTGCGATCAGCGTTGGAGACGGTGGGCGAACACTTGGAAGGCTGTCACGGTCCCAGCAACCTCTTTCCTGAGCGATGGGGACCCCAGCTGACTTCCCCGAAGTCACCCACCAGCTGTTATTGACACCCAGTCCCACCCCGGGGAGCTCCTATTCCTGTAGACACCTGAAAGCCACGGCACGCCAACCTGGGAGCACAGCCCGAGCCTCGGGCTCTCAGGGGATCTCCTAGTCACTTCGCGCCCAGGGCTGAATCTGCCAGGCGCGGTAATGCCAGACTCCCCTGAATGTCTGGACTCTGCAAGGTTCCCTGCTGAGAGACACCAGCCTGGGCCTGTGGTGGGTCCCAGGTCCCAGCCCTGAAGATGGGAGGCCCTGAGGCCATCTCTGCTTGCAGGACCCTGGGGAGCTCTGCAGCCCAAGGCTGGCCCCACTGCTGTGGAGGCCTGGCATAGAAGCCAGGGCCAGGGAGCTGACCGTCCTTGAAGACACTCAGGCAGGGGCTGGGCATCCCTGCCCCCCAAGTCCTAAATATGAAGGCGCCCAGCACTACCCTCTTTTCTGTGGGCGGCAGTTCTTAATCCTGAACCCCAGAAGCGATGGAAGCCACGAGGGCTTTTGTAAGACGCTGGCTGCCCCTGCGTTACACCCGGCTTAGACTGCAGCGTGTGAGATGACTCCACAGACACCCTCAGACCTGAAAGAAAGAGCCCCCAGCCAGAGCCACTTGAAAAGCATCTGGTCCCACCCCTTCATTTCAATGATGAGGAAGCCGAGCCCCAGAGGGGAAGTGACTCTCTCCAGAGCAGGCTGGCGACCAGGCTGCAGGAGAAATGACATCTCACAGCTTGCTCAGCCACGCAGGACCACCAACAGGTAACAGCCCCTGGGCCACTTAGGAAGACGAGGCACAGAGCCACAGACTGACCCTGCTTTCGTGGACTGCAGGTGGCTTTCCTGATGTCAGCCGGGCCTCCATGGTCTGGGCTCTGTCCACACCTGCCCTGGCTCAGCGGGAAGTACCGAGCGACAGGGGCAGGCAGGGCAGCCCTGGCAGCCTCCGTGGCAGCAGCAGCTGCAGGCGAAGGGTGGTTTCCCCCTCCTCCCCGATTAGCAGAGATATTTTTATGAACCTTCAACTTCCTCCTGATTTGGCTCAGGATCGCAGTATCAGGCTGGGGGTGGGAAGCCTCAGGGTTGGCAGCCCAGGAGCCTTCCCCAGGGGAGTCGGCTTATGAGCCACACCCTCCGCCCACCTGCCTGCTCCCCGAATCTGGCTGGGAAAGCACCAAGAGCCCGAGAGTACACAGGGCTCTCCCTGCAGCCCCGCAGGCCAGGGAGCCTAGGCCAGCCACTTGCCAGCGGTGTTACTTCCCTGGCCTCAATGTGCCTCTCTGGGGAATGGGAGCAATAGAAGTTTCTTCTTCAGGGGGCTCTTGAGCGCAGTGAGTGATGGAAGTGCTTGCCCCCCAGGAAGCACCCAGGAAGCTTTGCTTTATGTATTATAACTGGATTGTTTTTGAACCCTAACTAAGTGTCGTTTGGAGAGGCTGGGGCTGGGGGGAGGGGGATACAGCAACATGGGGAACGCTGGGGGTTCTGGATTCTTTCTTGAGAGTGGAGGTGGAGAATGGGAGTCGGGAAATGTCTGCCGGACTGGCCTGGGCTCGGCTTTGTGCTGCCCGAGGCCGTGGGGCTAGGGTCAGGGGGTGCAGAGAGCTGCCCAGAGCTCGGTGCTCCTCTGGATCTGACCCGTTGTCCCAGCTCCAAAGGGAATACCTGTCACTCGGAGCCCACAGACCCGGTCACTCGCTCGTCCCCCCTTCATGGAGCTAGAACTTCCCGGGGGCCTGTTTTTGGGACCAGGGTGATAACAGGACGAAGGAGACATGGCCCTGTCCTGGGGTTGCTAGGACACTCTCAATGGCACACAGGTGACTTAAAGGCTTTTACTCAGTCACAGCAAGGAAATCACGTCAGATGACACAGGTGGACCATGCAGTTGGCCTTTTGGAGGGAGGGATGGAGTTCTGAGGAGGGGAGGGGAGGTTCTGAGAGAGAGGAGGAGATGTGAGGTGGAGCCAGGCGGAAGTGGGGACTGGGAGGGAGCTCCTGGGTTTGCTGGTGCTGCTGGAGGGAGGCCATAGTGAGGACAAAATGAAGGAGAGACTCTGAATGTGAGTTCCAGGGAGGCCCCTCACTGCCTGCTTGACCTTGGGTAGACGCTCTTATTTAAAAAATATATATTTTATTGATTTTTTACAGAGAGGAAGGGAGAGAGATAGTTAGAAACATCGATTAGAGAGAAACATCGATCAGCTGCCTCTTGCACACCCCCTACTGGGAATGTGCCCGCAACCAAGGTACATGCCCTTGACTGGAATCAAACCTGGGACCCCTCAGTTTGCAGGCCGACGCTCTATCCACTGAGCCAAACCGGTCAGGGCTGGGTAGACTCTTTACTTCACTGTCTTTATCTACAAAATGGGCATAACTATAACAACGTCCCAGGAATGTACCGAGTTCCCCGTAGAGCATTTAACACAGGACCGGCCACATCTCAAGCCCATGAGCTGGCTGGCACCTCCACTTCCTGAGCCCCCACATCAAGCCACCAAGCTCAGGGGTACAGCTCCAGCAAAGTGCTGGACTCAGGGACATTCTGTCTACATGCTCTGTCCTCTCTGTGTCCTGTTCCTTCTTGCATCGTGTCCCCCAGATGCCCAGCTCAGCGGTAGACTGGTGAATTGGTGTACGGTGTTAGTCGCAGATACTAGTAACTGCGTCCAAGTAAATATCTGTGTTCTAACTGTGGCATTCCACACTGCACCCCCGGGGAGGCTGGGATTGCAGGCGCGGAACCTGGATGGGATGACGCTGGTCCGGGGAGCATTCCTCCTCCAACTACATCCGCTGGGCTGTACCAACTCTGCTCAGCCAGGCCTGGCCCTCCCGTCTCTGGTATTCCTGCTTAGCCTGCAAACCCCCTCAGGTTGCATTCTTCCTCTGGCTGTTTGTGTTCTGGAAAGTCTAGTCTGTCGATGCAAGGCAGGCTGGCTTGGTCTGAGGCATGCGGCTGGGTTTAGGTACCCCAGCTGCGCAGGCATGGACTCAGGCCTGTCCCAACTGAGATGGGCAGGTAAGGGCACCACGGGGCACAAGCAGCTGCAGGAATCACAGCCCAGCACGGGGCCGAGTTGGCAGTAAGAGAGCCAGCTCGGTGAGGCCACAGGCTTGGGTTCACAGGGATGAATAGTGCTGTTTGGATAAGAGAACCCAGACGGAGGCCCCACAGCCAGAGAGAGCCAGGCGCAGAGCGAGGCCTCTGGACGCCCAGCCCCGTCCCTTTCCACACACGGGATGCTTTCTTTCCTATTCACTAAACATTAATTTATCGACAGAAGTTTCCATGTCGGGGTTTTGCTTTTTTGAAAAATTGTTTAAGTGTGCATACCTCTGGTGACAGAGAGCTTGCCACACGGTGAGGTCTGCTCCGTCTGCTCTCGAACACTCTGGTAGCTAGATCTGCTTTCTATGGCCCCTGGAACCTATCCCTTTTATGGCCCCATGGATCAGACAGTGTGCATGTCTTGAGCACTGGAGAATGCTAATATGTCTATTCTCAGAGATTATGAGCAACTCCAGTCCTTTCTCCGTCTTCTCCTGTGTTGTGGCTTCCCAGCCCCTCCTCATGCGGCCCCTGCAGACAGGCAGCCCCCGGTGCCCGGGTGATCAGAGCAGTTGCAAGGGCTACGGTCACTCCGTGTTCCTCCCACGTAGCCTGGGTTCACCTCCTTTCTCACCATCTCTCCTGTTTCCAAGGATACGTAGGAATCCCCATGTTCCTTTAAGCTGGGACTGCACCAGTGTTTTGTGTGTATTTGTTCCTTTCCAATATGTCAATAACTTCTGCTTTTCTCTCTGATTCACAGAGTTCAAGAGACTACTTAAGAGAATACATAAAAGTACCTTTTACATATTATTAGTTGTTTTCTTGGTGGTCTGAGAAGAAAAAGGTAAAATTGCCATGGCTTTGGAGTGCTTGGTTGGGCCCAGGAATGGGATAGATTTGGTGGAAAACCCTGGTCCTCTCTCAAAGAGAGCGTATTCCCTTGATTTATGATTTAGTCCTTATTGATCAGCTAGTTGTACCTTATTAGTAACTGGGCTGTTCAGAGCTCCAAATTTCTCTGTCTACTTGATCAATGATATTCCCAGAGGGGAGCAGTAAGGCCTCTACCTGCAGTTGTATCTCCATTTTGACTTCTTTTTGCATTTCTGGCATGTCCCCATTATGTACTTCTTTGCTATGCTCATTGGAACATAAATCGGGTGTTTTATGTTTAATTATTTATTGTAACTTTTACCTTTGTGGAGTCTCTGTGTTACTCTCTTAATTCCTTTTACTAAAAAGAATCATCTGGTTCTAGTCCCTTCTTTTCTAGTATCTGTGTGCCTGAAAAACCATCGATTATCCTATCAGTTTCCTCTCTCTATGTCTTTTGGTTTCCTCTGTGTTTCATATCCACAAAATTAGGTTAGGTTTTGATTTTTTAAGTGGATGCCCCTTTTTATAGGGAGTATTATAATTGTTAGGAGCATTGTTTATATTATAACTAGAGGCCTGGTGCACGAATTTCTGGCACCAGAAGGGGGTGTCCCTCAGCCTGGCCTGCACCCTCTCCAATCTGGGACCCCTCGGGGGATGTCTGACTGTGGGCGCCCTAGTGTGCAAGCGCTGGTACCGCTGCTGGTACCGCTGCTGGTTTAGGCCCGATCCCACAGTCCCGGATTGTGAGATGGATGTCTGACTGCCCTCCCCTGCCAGCCCGATGGCCCCCAACCGACCTCCCCTGCTGGCTTGATCACCCACAGCTGCCCTCTCCTGCTGGCCATCTTGTGGTGGCCATCTTGTGATGATGTGAGGGTGGCTATCTTGTGGCACCATCTTGTGGCGGCCATCTTGTGATGACATGAGGGCGTCTCACAAGGGTGCGAGGACTACCTAGGCTTTTATTAGTATAGGATTATTATATTTGTGTAAACTCCCATCGGGTTGCCCCTCTGCTTTCTATATTGAAACAGTGCATTTTTTTCATTTTCAGTTTCTTTTTTTTTTTTTAATATATTTTATTGATTTTTACAGAGAGGAAGGGAGAGGGAAAGAGAGTGAGAAACATCGATGAGAGAGAAACATCGATCAGCTGCCTCCTGCACACCCCCTACTGGGGATGTGCCCGCAACCAATGCACATGCCCTTGACCGGAATCGAACCTGGGACCCTTGAGTCCGCAGGCCGACGCTCTATCCACTGAGCCAAACTGGTTAGGGCCATTTTCAGTTTCTATTGTGAATTTTCCTTGTGTTCCTTTAAAAATATACAAGATAATATAACTGAAATGTCCAATATAGAAAATATTTAACTTTTAACTTCTACATTTGTTTCCATGAATAGCTCTCTAAACACTGGGAGAATTACATTTAAATATTGTTCCTTCCCTTCACCCAGTCTTCATTGTTAACCTGGCATTTTTCATCTCATATACTGTTCTTTACTCTTTATGTTAGGTACAATTTTTATGATGTAATAGCTGAACTTCTGGCAGGTGAAACTTTTTATCAATAATCAGGTTCTTGATGCCTTTCTCATCTCGTAAGTGGCACCTGCTTTCAATTACTTGTCCCTTGCAATTCTCTGTCATTCATGCTTTGTTCTCAGATGCTATGTGTTGAAATGTTCATCTTTGACCTGCCAAGATTATGCCTCGTCAGCTGAGCACTAGTTAGTTCAATGCATTTCTTTAAATTTTGTGTAACCTCCCTCCCACCCCTGCCTCAAACACACACCAAGACTTTTCTTCTTTTATGGGAAGTCAAAGCTATTATTTTTCTTCTTTTTCTCCAACATTTAATACATTAAAAAATTTTTAAATTGTTTTCATATTATCATTAATTAATTAAAAATACACACACAGCCCAGCCGGCGTGTCTCAGTGGTTGAGTATAGACCTGGAGGTCGAGGTTCGATTCCTGGTCAGGACTTGATCCCCAGTATAGGGTGTGCAGGAGGCAGCCAATCGATTCTCTCTTATCATTTATGTTTCTATCTCTCTCTCCCTCTCCTTTCCTCTCTGAAATCAATAAAAATATATTTTTAAAAAATACACCCCCCACATAAATGAAAGATAAGAGATAAAGATAAAAGATTTAAAAATCACCCGCTATCTATGAGAATGTAACCTATGTTTGACACATGGAAATTTTTTTTTCTAGGGTTTTCCCCACCTAAGCATGGGTGTTTTCTAAAAAAAAAAAAAAAAAAAAAAAAAAAAAAAATCATAGTTGAAATCATTTTCTGAATGTACAGTTCTGCAGTTTGTGGAGTTTGTACTTAACATAATCAGTATAAACATAACACAGACAGAAAATGTTTCCATTGATTAGATTTACCAAAGTGAAAATAAGCTGTTGTTGGTATTTAAATATGTGTGTGTGTCTTTTGCTACCAGAAAAATGTTAAAATGAACGTATTCTGTACCTAATTTTTCCTACTTTTGCATAACTTACTTAAGGGAAAATTTCAGAATCAATGGATGAAAGACAAATATTATTTCTATGGTTCATAATCAAACCCCAAAAGTATATTAATTTGTATACTCACCAGCGTATCCGTGACTGCCTCATGGAATCCTCACCACCTTCTTTAAATTCGATAAGCAAAAAATTTTATCTCTTTTTAAATCCTTTTCTGAGAACTGTCTATTTTTGCCCTTTATCTGTTGATCTATTGAGGATGTTGATATTAAACATTTTTATATTCTTCATAGAGAAAGAACATCATTCATCTAACATTTATCGCATTTTCTTTCCTCCAGCATATTACTTGATGCTAAAATGTTTTAACAAAAAAAATTTTTTTTTTAATTTTGTGCAAACTTGTTGTGTCTGGGTTTTTAATTCTTCTGCTTTTTAATCATTCTAAGATGACAAAGAGCTTGCTTCCATAATTTGTCCATTAGATTTTCATCTACTTTTTCTATGGCTTGATTTGTTAAAATTTAATTAATTCATTAATGAATTGGGGATTTCTTTGGCTATCCAGTGTGAGATGGAGATCTAAGTTGGTTTTTACTGATAGTTTCAACATCATTTATTGACCAAACCTTCCATTTCTATTATTTATTCCATTGTCTTAGTGCATCTTTGGAACTTCTGGGTATAGGCTAGTGTCTTATTGGCAATTTCAACAAAAATGACTGTTTTTGTTTGCTTGTTTGTTTGTTTGTTTCTTTAATCATTAAATGCAAAGTTGGCCAATGGTGTGAACAGGTTACTCTTTATCATGTGTAAGAACTTGATATCCTTTCATTTAAACGACTTTTGTGTAAAAACTATCTACCGATAAAGCAGAGGGTTTTTCATTTTTGCTTTAATGATGTAATACACAATGTTAATACAATGTTAATAGATTTCCTAACATTGAAACGGAGTTGGCCATTTGAACAATAGCTTTTCTCTTTTGCGCTACATCGGTCAAGTTTTGATATTCGGGTAAGTTGGTTTCATAACACAAATTCATTAATATTATCTTATGTCCTGAAATTATTTTTAGAGTATGGGAATTATCTGTTTCTTGACATTTTAAATGAGCTAGAGCCTGGTTAAGAGTAATTCTTTGATAGCATTCTCAGTTTCTTTCCTGGTTGTTGGTCTAATCAATCAATACTTCTCTGTCCACTCTTGTATCAATCGAGGTAGATTATGTTTTGCCTCCAAATCATCAACTGCATTAAGGTTTTTTAATGGATTAGCACTCACGTGATAAGGTAATTTATTTCTGTTTTTTTCTCTTCTCTTCCTCTAAGCTTAGCACTTTCTCTTTCTAGTTACGATCATTTGAGTCTTTTTTCTTTATCGTAGTTATTGGAGATATATGCTTTGTTTTATTTACTCCCCCCCCCCCCGAAACCAGCTATTACATTTATGAATTCTGATATTTTCCTCCTTTTAAAATTCATTTATTTCAGTTTTAATCTTTGTAATTTTATTTCTGATTTCTCTACCACTTTTTTTTTTTCCTAAATGCTAAATGTTCAAGTTGAGTGTTTAATTAATTTATTTAATTTCCTTTTGTAAAAAAAAAAGACCAAAGCTGTTGCATGGGAGTGGGAGCGGGTGGGTGGCTGCTCTGGGGATGGCTGGTGAGGCATGGCAGCGCCGCAGGGAAGGGGGGTGTCGTGGGGGGCGGGTGGAGGGAGGCTGGGGCAGCCTTGGGCTCTGGGTCCCCGGGGCCCGACCGGCTGCCCCGCCAGGTGCCGGAGTTGGGGTTCTCCTGCCTGCAGCTGTGGGCGCCCTAGTGTGCAAGCGCTGGTACCGCTGCCTGCACAGCGATGAGAACAGCGAGGTATTGCAGAACTACAAGGCCAAGGTTATGATATAGCCAATTCCAAGAGCTTTTGCTGAGAGTTTTGTTTATAACTTCTGTTTGGTCTTATTAGTAAACATTCATTTTGTAACGAAGTTTTGAAGGTGCCGAATGGAAAACAAAAACATAGCTATTGCATATCGAACCTAGAATCAAATGTGCCTAAATATTTAACGACAAGCTATTCTTATCTAAAAGATTTAAATTCCCTAATATCCCATTTGCAAAATTTATAAGATGGAGGTTCATATTTAGCACAAGCATTGGGGAATGAAGAGCCTTCATTTATAACCTGATAAATGAATTTGTTACTGGAGACCAACAGTACAGAATATTAAAACAAACTGCTACAATGTTCAAGGAAATGGAATCTCTTTTTCACTGGTGCTGAGAGAGCATTTAGGTAGAAGATAGTTGCCCTTAAAGATTGACTATAAATCATCTAAACCAATAGTTCTCAATCTTAGCTGTACTTTGGAGTCATGTGTGTTTTAAAAAATATTGATACTTGGGTCCCATACCCTAAGATTTTGATGTTGGTCTGGGGTATGACATGTTCTTTTAAGGATTCTTTAAAACTTTCCAGATAATTTCCAATATGTTGCAAAGGTTGAGTTCAAAATTCACCTTACGTTTTCTCCTCTAAAAAAAGAACAAGTCCTTGCTCCCTCCCTTCACTACCTCACAAGAATGTCGAGGATAGAGAAAATATTGCGAAAAGGCTTGCGTGATGGATAAGAAGTGCTATTGAGATGCAAAGTAGTATTTGTTATATTTCCACTGAAACTATGAGCAGGAAAACTGTGTAACTGAATTTGCTTTGCTGACTTGAGAAACAGGGAGCACTCTAGTTCTTAACTTTAGTGAAACCTGCAGATGTGTAAGCAGACGTTACTATTGCTTGCATTCACACTGCGGTATTCTGTCTTACTTGAAATAGACAGTGTTAATGATCTGGTTTTACATAGGAAAGAAGAAATATTAAGGCTTAAAGTCTGTACTGGTCAATGGTTCATAATTAATCAAAACATTTCATACAAAGGGAAAAAAGCTGTTAGGGCTATGCATCTCTCAGAATAGTTTTGGCTGCATCCTGATATATATATATATTTTAAATGAACAATTCAGAAAGTTCTTGTCATTTCAGATTATATCCCAGGAGTTTTGTTTTGTAGTTCTGACTTTACTTATTTGTAAATAGCCAATTCTATTTTTTATTTCCTAGGTTTCTAGGTTTCTGTATATTGTGGTCAGAGAACATAGCCAACGTAATTTCCGCTTTTTTTTTTTAATGGAAAGTTTTATTCTTGCTAGGCAGAGAATTATTTTGGCAACTGTTTGTTTGATATTTGGTTTAAAACCAAATCCAAGAGGTACTAATTAAATTGTATTAATTATACTGCTTATATAATTCTATATCCTAATTTATATTTGCCTACTTGATGTGTTCAAATCGATAGTATATTAAAGTTTGCCACTACAATGTATCTTTACCAATGTCTCTTTGAATTCTATTTAATGATGTACTTTTTTCAAATAATACTTAGAATTTATTTTGTGCTTTTAAAAAAATTTATCTTTATTGTTAAAAGTATTACCAATATCCTCTTTTTTCCCCTCATTGACCCTCTCCACCCACTCCTGCTCCCTCCCCAGGCCTTCACAGCACTATTGTCTGTCTATGGGTTATGCATATATGCATATAAGTCTTTTGGTTAATCTCTTCCTATCCCCACAAACTCCCTCCCACTTTTGCCAGTCCATAGAGTGCTTTCTCTGGCTTCAAAGATTATCATTTGAAAAGTTCCCATTTGAAGTCTGTCAGTAATTTTAATGTGACCTTTATGATGGTCCTACTGGAGAATACTGACAGCCAAATCTTGTCTATTTTCCACACATACACCTGGTGCAGTCAAGTCACATAAGCCCTGTGCAGTCATGCCCGCAGACTTGGTCTTCTTGACCCTGGGACCAGTTCTAGTCGTTCACCTGTCTCAAGGCCTTTCTTTGCCCTGTGGAGACCTCAGGCCCTTACTTCATTTCCCTCTTCCATATTTCTCCATTTTTGTCTAGTTTTCTCCATGGGATAGCAAGAAGTTACAACAGCTCCAGACCTTACATCTTCCCAACTTCAAATCCTACAGAAAGAGTCCCAACCCCCTGCCTAGAAACCCAAGCAAGAGTTTCATTGCTTTTCATCACCTCTGTGTGAGTCAGGTGTCCATCCCTGAACCAACGACCCAGTCACCGAGTTCAGAGGAGTGTGATGCGCTGATTGTGACCAGCCCTACAGTCAGGCAGGGTGAACTCTGTCAAACCTTCGGGAATGTGGGTGGAAAAGAGAAGAGGGAAAGAGAAGCTCAAGTCAGCCCTATCTTGTGTTTTCATGTTTTCCATTATGTTAAACTAGAGGCCCAGTACACGGATTCATGCACCAGTGGGGTTTCTTGGCCTGGCCTGCAGGGATCGGGCTGAAACTGACTCTCTGACATCCTCCAAGGGGTCCCGGATTGCAAGAGGGCAGTTCTCAGGTGATGCACCTGAGAATCGGGCTCCCTCCTCTCTGGTTCCTGGTGCATCACCTGAGAACCACAGCTGCCAAGTCACTGCAGCTCTGCAGCTCCTGCATTGAGCGTCTGCCTCCTGGTGGTCAGTGCACATCATAGCTACCAGTCAGACAGTCAGATGGTCACTTAGGCTTTTATATATATCTAGATTCTCTCTTTGCTTAAACCGGTTTGGGTCAAGGTTTATGTCGTTACTCCTTTCAACAGAAGGAGTTTTGATTGGGAAAAAAACACACAAATGTTCATGCATAATTATATTTTTGTAAAAGAAAAAGGCACACACATGTGGTGTGTGTGTGTGTGAAAAGAGAGAGTCTGGAATGATATACATGAAATAGGAACAGTTACATCTAAGCAGCAGAATTAGAGAGAGTTTTTATTCCCTGTGTTTTCTAATGGTTATTCAATGAGCATTCAATTGCTGGGTGATAAAGGGGAAGTGTTTATCATTCTTGACAAAGTCATATGAATCCATCACTTCTAGAGATCGAGAGGAACTTCATCTAATCTATGTTGATGTTGTAGGGAAGAACATGAGCCAGCCAAACGAAAGCAAGAACTGCTCCTTGAGTGACGTGGATGAGCTGATGAGAACCGTGCAGCTGGCGGTGCACATCCCCACCTTCCTCCTGGGTCTACTTCTCAACGTGCTGGCCATCCAACGCTTCCGCACCTTCCTGAAGAAGAGGTGGCCGGAGTATGCTGCCACCTCCATCTACATGATCAACTTGGCAGTCTTTGACCTCCTGCTGGTGCTCTCGCTCCCATTCAAGGTTGCCCTGGGCCACGTGAAGGATCCCTTACAATCTCTCTGTACATTTGTGGAGTGCCTCTACTTTATCAGCATGTATGGCAGTGTCTTCACAATCTGCTTCATCAGCCTGGACAGATTCTTGGCCATCCGGTACCCGATCCTGGTCAGCCACTGCCGGTCCCCTAGGAAGATTTTTGGGATCTGCTTCACCATCTGGGTCCTGGTGTGGGTTGGGAGTATCCCCATCTACAACTTCCATGGGAAAGTGGAAAAAGGGTACACATGCTTCCACAATATGTCCGATGACACCTGGAGTGCCAAGGTCTTCTTCCCTCTCGAGATGTTTGGCTTCCTTCTTCCCATGGGCATCATGGGTTTCTGCTCCTTCCGGAGCATTCACATTCTGGTTGGCCGTCTGGACCACAGCCAAGACTGGGGCCAGCAGAGGGCCTGCATCTGGACGATTGCATCCAGTCTGGCTGTCTTTGTGGTCTCCTTTCTTCCGATCCACCTCGGTTTCTTCTTGCAGTTCCTGGTGAGGAATGGCTTTATTGTGGAGTGCAGAGCTAAGTGGAACATCAGCTTGTTCTTGCAGTTGTCCATGTGTCTCTCCAACATCAACTGCTGCCTGGATGTTTTCTGCTACTACTTTGTCATCAAAGAATTCCGCACAGGCATCATGGCCCTCCAGCGTTCTGGTGGCCAGCTGGCCCTCTGGGATACCATGACCACCAGAGGCTAAGAGAAGAAAGTCCTGCTCAGAGGAAGGAAACCCCAGCCCTGAATTCCAGGAGCAGATATCCCATCCCAAGACTGTATTGTGGTGGGATGATACGTGGTGCTTTGACTGGTGTGCTTTCCCTGTAGATGCTCATTGAATGCTGTGCCTGCTCATTAGGCCCCAGAGATTTTCCTGCCACACCCAGACAGCTTAACATAAATCACCCAGCATTTGGGGATTCCTGATGAACCTAAGAACTAGGTGAATTCTTGATTTCTAAGTCCGAAAAGCACGAGGCAGAATAATTGAGGAAGAAGATGTGTCCATATGGAGAAGGCTGGTTCTCAACTCTCCTCTACCTCTTGTTAGATCAGAAGATTCTGGAAAGGAAGAGAGAGTGGAGTTAGGAGAGAGAATCAAGAAAGTCAGTCATGATGGCAGGTATCCTGGGCCGAGATGCAGTGATAGGGATGGATCAAGCTCTTCTTTAGTTTGGGGATCCCAGGGTGGAGCAGACTTATGCTTTCCAGTCCCTTCTGAGGCTCTGTTGGCTGACAACCTTGCAGAGATGATAGCAAGTGGGATGATCAGAGCAGATCAGGTACACACAAAGAGCCCCAAGTTTCTTATGGGCTTTTGAAAGGCCTGGGAAGCCCAGGAAAAGGCCGCAGAAGAATGAAGGGGCTGGTGTGGACCAGGCTATGGTGAAGCTGCAGATACTTTGTGGAAGCAGTGGGGTCAGAGTGGACAGCTGTTGGTGAGACCTGAGATCCATGAGGATACACCTGGGGAAGGAAGGAGACAGGCCAAGGGCAGCTCTTCCCCCATTGCCACAGGGGTGTCCATTGCCTGACGTTTTAGCGCATGCCTGCGGGAGGAGAGGCGGTGGTACCAAGCCTGGGAGAAAGGAAATTCCTGAGTATGACTAGTTTGCTATCTTGAACAGACTGGGAAGTTATTCATTAGTCTTACCATGTGTACTGGTTAATAATGCAGATTTTGTAATCAAAGAAAACACGATAATTTCAAGAGAAATATCAGAAGTGCTTTATTCAAAGTAATGTCCATCACTAGCTACACATTTTCCCCATCTTTCAGGTAATTTGTGGATACCGTCCCAACAGAACTTTTATTGTTTTGAGGCAAACCATTCAGAGACCCAATTTTCCACTTCTTCATACGTTTTGAAGAGCTGCTCAGAAAGTGCGTGTGCCATCAATCGGAACAAGTGGTAATCTAAAGGAGCAAGGTCTGGTGAATACAGCAGGTGGGTTAATACTTCCCAGGCAAGATCTCTTAACATGTCTTTAACTGGTTTTGAAGTGTGTGATGGTGCGTTATCCTGAAGCAAAATTACTTTGCCCTGTCTTCTGGCCCATTCTGGTCATTTTACGATCAAAGCATGGTTCAAATTGACCTGGACGTTCTTTGTCTTTCACATAGAAATCATCACTTTTAAAGCGTTTACACCAGCGTTCACAAGTATCTTGAGATGGAGCATGTTCACCATAAGCTTCCCAAAGTATACAATAACTTTCAGCAGCACTTTTCTTCTAAATAAAGTAATGAATTAAAACTTCCCACAAATGCTCTTTTTTTTGGCACGAAATTCAACATTTTTAAGCATAGAAATATCTATGATGTTAACACCTTCAGAAAATTTGACATAGGAAGTTTTGAAGCTTGCTGTCAATACAACAAAATAGCATACATATCAAATCGCATATATATCAACATGTGTGTAACTCCATCTATTGAAAAAAAAAATCCTCATTATTAACTGGTACACCTGGTAGTTTCCCTGAGAACGATGAGACAGAGTCAGGCTTGATTTGGTTCAGCCAGAGGAGAATAAAGAACATGTGTGTGTCTTGCCCACCTGAGTCCTAGCTGGGCAGCTGGCCACAGTAGTGTGTTCACGGAGCTGTCCTCTCCAGCGGCTGGGAGGGAGAAAATGAGTCAGCCAGGAATGGAGGAACCATCTTGAGGACACAAGGCTCTTGGCAGTTTCTGGTTGGAGGCTGTAAACTGTTGAGTCATGACTTGGCTCGGGCTCCTGTCATGATCTGAGGAGCAGCAGTGATAGCTGAAAGCCTTCGATGACTCAGCTGCTCCAGAGAGCCAAATGATTGCAAGGGTAAATTAGATTGTGGGGTGGTTTTGGAGGGTGGAGTGAGTGGGATGAGAAGTAACAAATGAGACAAGGGGAAGGTTTTTCGGAAGAAGAACAACCACCTTCTATGTATGGGATAAGAGGCTTCCACAACCAAGTGGTGGATAGGAGGGTGGGGTGATCATGGGGGAGGAAGAGGGTGGTTTAGATAAAACCTAATGGGAGGAGGAGGTGAGGTTGGGTGATTGCCCGTTGCGTGGTGCCATGGAGTTCTGTGAGAAGGTGGGAGTGAGCAGGACGGATGGAGGGCCGAGCTGCTTCCTGCCTGAGAGTCCCCAACTTGACTGAGACCCATGGAAGGGCAGGAGCCCCTCCCCTGCCTCCCTGCAGCTGCCTCAGTCGTGAGGTACACTCGGTGGGCCGGAGGGAAAGGTGGAAGTATCAATACAGGGGTGGGAATGGGTATGGAGGATTGATCTGACCAGGACCAGAGGCTCCTGCCCCTCAAACTGGACCTCCAGGGACTAGCGGCCAGGGTCAGGGCTCTACATTTCTACCCAGAAATGAGTCTTGTCTCCTTCCCCAAGCCCTGGATGCTCCACCCTGCTTGCAGGCTGCACTGCCCCATGGCCATCCTGGATGGAGACACACCTGTGCTATGTCAGAAAGCCAGGCTGTTGTATCCAGCAGGACATTTGGTGATACAACTGGGGTCAGAGCTCAGGGGAGAGTGAAATTAGGGACCACCCCTCCTCCAATTTCTCTCTTTGCATTGGGGACTGGGAGCTTACCCAGTGGAAGTGAGCGGCACCCTTCATGCTGCATTTGTATCTACCAGGGTGCTTAGGGCCAGGCAGTCTTCCCAACAGAAAAGGGACAGCAGGGTCTGACTGCCTGTCATCCCCAATGTTGTTCATAAGCACAAAATCTTGGGTTGTGGGCAGCATGACCCTGCCTGAGCCAGCTGACAGAGCGTGGAGGAGACTCTTGACTCAAGAGCTCTGCCCATATAAAGTGTAGGTCCTTGGAGGGGAATAGCAGTCTTGGGTTGATGTGACAACTGTGGACTGGTGGGTGAACCTTGGGGACCGATCTCAGTACACTGAGGGGGGAGGAAAGGGGCCTCTTCTCTCTCCCTGGGGGGACTCATCCTGGCCTGCAAGTCACAGAGGACTCCTCAGGATTCTTAAGAGTGGGCACAGGCCCAGCACTGCAGGCCAGGCTGTTCTGTAGGGGGTCTACTCTTGGGTCCAAGCCCAGCCCTGGGTCAGCACTTGGACCTAGCAGGCAAATAAGGGGCAGAGAGTCAGGGTCAGGGTTAGGGTACAGATGCCTCCGAGGGCCCAGCCCTGCAGCAAGTGCAGCTAGTGAATTGGGAAACCTTGAACTTAGCTTTGGAAAAGGTTGAAATTCTGAGGACGGCGGCCAGGGGCTGCCCAACAAAACTGGTGGAAGACAGCTCTTCTGAGCCAGGGCGTCTAAATCTCTGGGCTAGGGGCCACCTGAGTGGGGCCACTGAAGCCCTGGGGCTTGGTGCATGTCACCGAAATACTGCTCTTTCTACCCGGTGTTTGTCCCAGTTCTGGCAAACGCGAGTTGTATTACCAGCAACAACAACAGCACAAAGACAGAATTGGATTAGATCCAGCTGGAAACCCTCCTGTCTTGGAGGCAACAATCTCTTCTTAGCATAGCCTGGCCCAGGGGCCTTGGTGACAGTGGTCTCCTGGGTAACGGTGGCCCAGAATGGGAACTGGGACCTGGGGGACTCTGCAGCCAGCTGGGCAGGCTGTGTGGGCAGCTCTGCTCTGAGGGGTACCCCCAGGGGGGAACCGACCTGGGTGGGCACTGGGGCTCCATCTGCATTGCTGGGCTGGGAGGTGGGTGCACCTGGAGTGGTCAGGGGCTAGGATGTCTCCATGAGGCCTGGGAGAAGAGGGCACTCCTGAAACAGACTGCATCTAACTTCCCACCCTCTCCCCCCAAAAAACACCCATATTGCAAAGCCCACAGTTGCCACAGGCCAGGTCTGGCCCCCACCCCCCATGAGCTGGGCATTGCTGTATATTAGGGAATCAAGTTTTGAAATGAAAGGAAAGGACTTTTGCTCCCTAGACTGGTTTAGAGCTGCCCCATTTCCCAAATTACATGGTGCTCCATCAGATTACTGCTGACTGCATTGAACCACCTGAATGCAGGTCCCGGCAGAATGAGTGGGGGCGCGGGGTGGTCTTCTCTTCAGAGCCTGAACTCACCACTTCTTTCTCTTCTCCCATGGCCCCCTTTCCCTACACAGCTAATAGTTTTACAACAATAACTCTCCCCGAGGCAATGGGACCCAGTGGGGAGGGGCTTCATGTCGGGAGGGGTGAGCAATGCTGGCATTGTTCCACAGGATGGCGGGGGGGCTGTGCTCCAACACTGATGCCTGAACACTGCTCCGGTGGAGACCCTCCATGCATTTGCTACATGTCCAGGAGGAGGGGAGGTCTCCATGAGGTCAGCAGAAGCAGGGAGTGAGGCCAGATGGGGAGACGGTGTCAGAGGCAGACGCTGAGAAGACCAAAGGTGGGAAAAGTCTTCCACCTGTGTGTGGACCGTGTGTGTCCTAAGAATTGTCTAACACTGACACTGAATTCTTTAGAGTCGTGGGCTGTATTTATACATGCTCCCTGTTGTAAGCTCAACTGAGAGCTTAGTTAATCCTATCACAACCAAGTGAGATAGATGTTATATCCAGTTTACAGAAGGGGAAACTGAGACTTGGAGAGATTAAATAACTTGCTCAAATTCACTGGCATAGCTTGTATCGAATGGCCTCAAACAATTTTGCCCCTCCCTGTGCACATGTCACTTCTCCCCTCAAGAGGTGGTACTTATGTTCCCTCCTCTTGAATCTGGGTTGGGCTCAGAACTGTTTTGACCAATAGAATGGAGAGGAAATGATGTTCTGGGGCCTCCAAGCCTGGGCATTCAGAAAGCTTGGCCACTGGGACTTCCTCTCTTTTGGAACCCAGCCTCCATGATGTGGGGAAGCCCAAGAAGTCAAGAGGAGAGGCAACACATACCACTAAGCCCAGTCCAAACTGTAAAATCTTGAGCAGATACATGCAATTGTAAGCCACAGGTTTGGCAGGGTTTATTATGGGGCAATAGATCAGCCAAACACACGGCCAGGAGGTGGTGGAGATGGGATTCAAACCTAGGCCTGGTGGTCCAGAATCCCTCTCTTCCCACTGTCCCCCAGGGCTGACAGCTACCACTGACGTGTAGGGTGGTTCTGACCCTTCTCCCTGAGATATGTTTGGGCAAACTCCCTCTCATGTCCAAGGTGCAGATTGGGTGCTCCAGTTCCCAGGAGCCCTGAGCATCAGAACTTTTCTCCTCATGCAACTCCCTGAACTCCCAGCCTGGCCTGGGGAGGCACGCAGGTGGCTTCAGGGTCAGGCCCAACTGTCTGGGATGCTGGTGGGGAGCCTGAGGCCTAAGCAATATGTAGACCTCATGAGGTTTTTTTTGACCCATCCTTCTCCCCACAGCTCCCGCCAAGTGTAAAGATCCCACCTGCTGGGAGGGTTAGAGGTCAGAGGTGAGATAAGGTCAAAATGGGTGGGTCTGGGTCCTCCTCCCTCCCCCCCCCCCCCCCCCCCCCCCCCGCCAAATCACCTGAAGTTAATTCCAAGAAGGAAACCTGTTAACACCCCGCAGGGATCTGAGAAAAAACAGGAATGTGCCCACTTATTGGACATTCCAAAATAAAGGACTTGCCAAGTTGAGGTGCAGTGAGCAGTGAGGATGGGGGGAATCAAACACTCCCAATGAGCACCTACTCCAGGGAGGGGAACGGTGCCAGATACCACCAGCCACCCCTCCTGCCCCTCCTTGTCCTGCACCGGTTCCCCACCCAATGGTGCTGGGGTAGCCTGCGGGGGGCGGGGGGGGGGAGGTGGAGCATGCCCGGAGGAGGGTCATGGAGGTAAAGCTGACCACACTCTCCTTTGCCAGCCACAGGTTTCCTGTGTGGGCCCGTCTCAGAGGGTGGAGGGGAGCAGCTTCAGCTTCCAATGAACTTTGGAGTCTCAACTATTTTCATAACTAGACATTTTAATTCTTGAAATTAGATTTTTGTGCCTAAAAGTGACTCCAGGAATTTTTATGATCTTGGATTGACTCCCTCCACCCCACCCCCCGCGCCCACACACACACACACACACACACACACACACACACACACAAACAAACAAACAAAAAACAAAAAAACAAGAAATCTACCTTAGATTTCATTCAAGGCTGGATGAGAACCAACCCCACTGAACAGGTTTTGAAAAGGAAGTGGGAAGAAAGAATTAAGTTGTTTTCTGATCACAAGCTCGCTAAAACTGTGACTCAAGTAACAGGAAGCATTCTGGCTAACCTAGGAGGGAAGGCGTTATTGACAGGACACTGGGGAGCTCGGAGAACCACCGCTGGGCTGGAGAAACAGCCTCAGCAATTGGGGGCCGACAAGGGGAACCAATGATTCAATGAATGCTCCGAACCACAGAGAAGGTGCCCCCACCTCCTTCTGCCCCCAGGATGCTGGGTGACTCGGTCTTCGCAGTCCCCCATTCCGTGTATTCACAGAAATTTTAGGAGGCTGCTGCTGTCTCCCATCAAAGCCCCATTGTAGGGAAGACCCCAAATACAGGGCCCTGGGGCAGGAGGCAGAAATGAACAACTACCAAAAGGGTGAACCATTCATTGATTGAGCTTAAAACTGTAGTTTACCCCAAAATGACCAAGATGACATTTTCTGCCACCAGACTAAATGGGGATTTGAAAAACAGGTTTTTATACAAAATAGATTATTATAGAAAAATAAGTTTTTGCATGCCTGAGTCTGTGGTTGTGAAATTCATACCTATCCTAGAGACAATGTAAGACACAAACAAAAGAAATCAATGAAAGCCCCTGGCATATGCTTAAAAAGAGTGGGTCCCCATCGGTAAATGTTGGACAAGGATGCTGGTCAAGGTTCCCCTCCCTCCCTCCTTCCCTCCCTCTCCCTTTGCCCCTCCCTCCCAGCCCCCATTAGCACACTGCTACCCACCACCCTCCTCAGTCCTCTAGGTGCCCAGAGCCCTGGCTTCAGTGGGGCTGGACCCGACATGTTACTTCCAGTGAAAAGGCCCTTTGTCTCCAGGTGGGAGGCGGGCACCGCGGCCTTTGTCTGCTCTCACGTCCCTTGCTCTGTGCTCTGGCGGTTGGAGCATGTGCGACACACAGCAGGGCCAGGGAGATGCCAGCCGTATCAGGGCGTCACTGGTGCTGTGGACCCACAGTCTTGGGAAAACACCACGCATCCCTGGTACCCCCAGCTCTGGACTCCAAACCTCCCTTCCAGACCCCAAGCCACGCTCTGGGACTCTACCTCTGTCCTCTGGCCGGTGGAGGACACACTGCTCTTTCTTGCTGCATCTCCCACCTCTGCCACTCCTCCCTAGCCTTCGAAGCTCAGGTGATCCCAGGAAGCCTGCCCTGGCCACTGTCCGGTCTCCCCTCCTCTGAGCCCCATGCCACCAGGCCACATGCAAACCAAAGCTGGAAAAGACCTGCAGAACGACTTCGCCTCAGCTCTCCATTTTACAGAGGGGGCTGGAGCCCAGACCCAGCGTTAGTCCACCACTGCTATACAGCACATCGGTGGTCATAGCAGAGTCCAGGTCCCCGGACCTCCAGATGCGGGCCCTCCTCCCTCCGGGGACACTGAATACATTGCTTCCCCATAAGGACACCTCCTGTGGGAATGGTGGCTCTTCCTCCTTCTCCAGCAGCAGCTGATGGTGCCTAGAGCCCACCTGGGCAAACAGGGGCCAACTCCCCCCTCCCCCTTAGCATTTATTGAAGCTCGAAGGTCCCTGATAAGTAAGATTTCAACACCCGTGGGTGGCAACTCCTTCAGGCAGAGTTGAGAACAGTTTCCATGGAGACTGCCCAGGCTCGTTTCCATAGCAACATCCACAGGCGGTTTCAGAGCCTCCTATTTATGTCAACTTAACATTTGCAACTGCTCTATTTTTCAGACCAAACCTGGGCCTAATATAGGGCTTCCTGTCTAGGATCAGTGACAGACTACAAGGGCCGGAGGGGAACTGGGTGACTCGGTGCCATTAGCTGACAGTGAGGACATTGCCTCAGCCAGCAGGCCTCCTCCATCCTGGCTGCAGGGTACACATGTACACGGAGACATACACACGCTTAAACTATAAAGAAAATACATCTTCTCGACAGGAGAGATAGAGGCCTGCAGAGCCCTGCCCTCCAGAGATGACTGTTACATGGTTTGGAGTACCCTTCCGGAAGCAGTACATGCACATCCGTAGAGCTATCTTTCAGAAAATTCACAAATGGGATATATATTTTATTCTTGCTCTGCCAACTACTTTACCCTAATTATATATGTTTCTTTAATTGGATTTAGAGAGAGAGAAGGAGAGGGAGAAACATTGATGTGAGAAACATCAATTGGTTGCCTCTCATGCACCCGGACTGGGGATCGAACCCAAAACCTGGGTATGTGCCCTGACCAGGAATTGAACCGGCGACCTTTCGGTGCATGGGACAATGATCAACCAACTGAGCTACACTGGCCTGGGCTTACCCTAATTATAGATCTTGGAGAACTTTGCACATCAGCACAAATTCGAGATACTTCATTCTTTGTAATGGCAACAAAATATGCACTTTAAAAATAAGTCCCCAGTTGAGGAGTTTTGTTTTTAGTTTCTTGCTGTTACAACAATAAATATCCTTGTACCCATTTATATTTCTGTAAACTTGTTTGAGTATATCCATAGAATAAATTCCTAGCAGTGAAATTGCTGGGTCAAACCCATTGCATTTTAAAATTCGACTCTTGTCACCAATTTACTGCCATTGAAGGCTTGTACCAAGTACATACTTGAGAAGACTGGGTATTATTAAACTTACACCAAACCAAACCACAAAACCAGTCTCTCCAACTTATTCTAATAACACAAAGGCCTGAAAAGGAGAGTGTGAGAAAGGGAAATTACAGGCCAACCTTACTAATAAACATGTACCCAAAACTGCTAAAGAAAATATCAGCAAACAAAGCCCAATAGTATAGAAACAAGAGAACACATCATGACCAAATGAGTTATTAATGTTATTCCCCACATTAACAAGTTAAAGGGGAAAAACATGTGATCATATCAATAAAGAAAAAACACTTGATAAAAAAATTAAACAACTATCCCCGATTAAAAATGAAAACTAGAAATAGGAGACAACTGCTTTAACCTTAAAAAGAGTATTTCCCCAATATCTAAAACTATGCAAGGTGAATTCTCTTTAAAATCAAGAACAAGCCAAGATTTGTGACTCTCACCATGGTACCAGAGGTCCTCGTCAGTGAGAGGTTAAGAAAAAGAAATAAAAGTTTTAGTTATCTGAATTAAAGAAATAAAATATATTGTGCTTCAGAATTTACACACTAGTGATTTACAGATAACATTTTGTCTACTTTAAATGTTTTGCTACATAAAATATATGAACCCTCCCTGCAAAAAATGTGTCTCCCTTTTTGTTTCGTATTTTCTACGTAACAGTAATAAAACATCTTTTCATGTTTAGCTATGATCCATTTGTATTTCTCTGTGAACTGCCTGTTTATATTCTTTGCCGTTTTATGTACCGAGTTGTTCATTTTTCATGACTTTAAGAACTTGGCATATTAGGGAAAATAGCCCTTTTTATGTCCTATGTTTCAACATCTCCCCCAGTTTGCAGCTTATAAATCTTTTGCCTTGTTTTGCTGTATGTAAGTTCTTTTTTTTTTTTAAATATATTTTATTGATTTTTTACAGAGAGGAAGAGAGAGGGATAGAGAGTTAGAAACATTGATGAGAGAGAAACATCGATCAGCTGCCTCTTGCACACCCCCTACTGGGGATGTGCCCGCAACTAAGGTACATGCCCTTGACCGGAATCGAACCTGGGACCCTTGAGTCTGCAGGCCGACGCTCTATCCACTGAGCCAAACCGGTTTCGGCTGTATGTAAGTTCTAATTTTTCATAGTCCAAGTTATTGGTAGATGTCCCACTTAGAAAGGTCTTTCCTCCTCCCAGATTATCTTTTAAATCATTTCAAATACTTTCATGGTTTCAGTTCATACTCAAAACCTTTGCTCCATCTAGAATTTTGTTGCAAGGAAGTAGGATCCTGGTTAATTTTTGTCAAAACAGTTACCATGTTGTTCCACTAAAAAGAACTCACGTCCCCCCTAAATTATCTTGAATGTAAGTCAACTTCCAGGCCTCCACCACATCCATTCCCTTTGCTACAGCGAACTCTTTAATTGTAGAAGTTTATAATGCTTAATATCTGGAGGCTATTCTCCATGCATACTTTCCTAAAAAGAACTGAAAGTCAAGTTAAAAAAATAAACTGTTGGCATTTTAATTGATTGCATTTAGATTGATGTCTTTGCAAGATTAGAACAAGGTGTGTCTGTACTAACCTGAGCCTTTTATGCCCCTCCCAGGATCAACTGAGCCTGTGACTGGGACCTACAGGGAAGGTACCTACCCTCATCCCACCGCTGGGCTCATTCGGTCAAGGTTCTGGGCAGCTTCCCTCTTCCTTCTCTGCAGAATGTGGACCTGACTCATGCCAAACTCAGCGCAGCCCCACCAACGTGGTTACTTAATGCCCAGAAATCGTGGAGAACACGTCAGCGTCCTTGTGCTTAAGGACAAGCAATAATGATGTCATCTTCCGGGGTGGTTTAGGGGCACTTAGAAGCAGCGTAACCTTGGGCAGGTTGTGCAAGCCCTCAGAGCCCCCTCACCTGTAAAACGTGAATCTACCCGGCTTATGAGGGGACATCTACGGTCCTTGGCTGGACCAGGGAACAGGCCCACCTCTGCAGGGATCAGACGCCAAAGCCTGCTGGCTGCCCCTGCCTACTGCCCCCCACCCCACCCCCTGCCACTCTGCCCCCAGGCTGTAGCACCCCTGCCCTGCCCACCCCCACCTGCCACTTTCAGTCAAAGTCAGAAGTCAAAGATTTTTATTGTTCTACAGACACTTCTGAAAAGAAATCTAAGTGAGAAAATATACAAAGCATTTAAGAGTTTCATCTCCAGGGAGCACCTAAGCCTGACTGGAGGCGTTGAAGCCTCCTCTTCAAGGCTCAGGGCTCAGAGCGGTTAGCATATGGAATGATCAGTAAAACATGCAAAAGTGAGGAGGAAAAGGAAGAATGGTGCATTCCCCCCAAAGCAGAGGGGCACGGATTTCAGAACAAAGAGGAGGCAGGGTGTGCAGGTACCAGGTGCTCTCCCTCCCCTCCACCTTATCTCCTACAACAGCTCGAAGCGTGGAGGGAGCCAGGGGCCCCCACCCACTTGGTGCATCAGTGCTGCGCTCAGCCCCTCAGCGAGGGGGGAGAAGCGACCCTCCTCTGCCCTGTTCCAGCGCGGCTGCGGCTGTGGGACCCTACCATACTCCTGGGGGGCCTGGCTCCTCCCTCTTTGGTTCCACTCAGAGAACGATTGTGCTTGACAAACTCATCCCCACCCCCAAGCTCCAGGCTCCCTCTGGTGGGCTGAAGGCACTGACAGGAGTCCTGGGAGGCCCCCAGGACAACCACCTTCCCTTGTGCTCTGGTGGGTCCATCCCTGGCACAGTCCGCCATCCTCAGCCCAGACCCGGGAACTGGGACACGGGAGGGAGTGTGCCATCCAAGGAAAAAGCCTTTGGGACTTTCCCAACTGTGCAGACATTTCTGAACCCCACTCCACACCCCTCCCCGCACCCTATCCCTTAGCCCAGGACCCCCACGGGCCCAGCCCCTCCACCCAGTCTTCCCCAGAGGACCCAACTTTAAGATGGTGGTCACAGAAACCATCTCAGGGCGCCCTCTCTGTCCCCCAGGCCCAGGACGTCAGCGGAGGTGAGGGCCTGGAGCGGTCCCGGCTCTGGTACAGGGCGGTGGGCAGGGCTGGACGGGAATGGGGAGGCACGTTACGTCTATGGAATGGCGTCCAAAGTACAAGCTAAGAGAGGGGAAGAAGGAAGGCCAGAGAGTGGCAGGAAGAGAAAAGAGGAGAGGCGGGGGGGGGGGGACAGGGAGGGCGGGGAGGCCTTCACACCGCCCCGCAGATGAGCGTCTCCACCACGAAGGTGTTCTCGAAGTGGCGGATGGCGTTGCAGTTCTTGGCCCCACGCTTGTTGATTCCTGCGGGGAACAGAGAATTCCCAGTGAGGCCGTGTCCTGGCCCAGAACTGGCTGGGCTACGAAGCCACCAGCCTCAGAGCCTGAGGGGGCCAGAGGGGAGGGGGAGGAGGCCCAGGAAAACAAACCCAGGTTCACCCCAGGCAGCGCAGTAAAATGCTCAGCATTGCCTCCCTCCTGCTGTGTGACTTTAGACTCTAAAGTTTAGAGGGATTAACTAACTTCTCGGAGCCTCAGTTTCCTCACCTTTAAAAGGGGCAGCAATAATGATGATGATGATGATGATGATGATGATGATAACTTACACTCTTTAAGGACATAAAGAGCGTAAAATGCGTGGTATGTACTAAGTGCTCAATTAACATTTACTGCTGCTGCCATCTGAGCTGTCTGACCACTGGTCTCCAGCTCTGGGGCCAGCACTCTGGGACGGGCCTGGAGTGGAGCCCAGGGCAGGGGCCACTCACGCCTCCGAGTTGCCCGGCGCCGCAGCCGGTAGGTGTCCTTCCCGTTGCACAGGTGGTAGATGAAGGAGCCCAGGGTCTCCTTGTCGTTGACGTGTTCTGTGACCACCATCTCCTCCTGGATGATGTACGTCTGCGGCAGGTAGGTGCCTCTCTGCAAAGGGAGTGGCCACAGCTCTGGTCAGTACACAGGGCTCCCCCTCCTGTGGTCTCCACTAGCTCACTGCCCACTCCCCTGTCGCCACCCTTCTGCTCACTCGAGCTGTGTCCCCCAACATTGAAATGCACACATGCCCCCTCCCTCATTCAGAGGCTCCACAGCTCGGCCTTCTAATGCCCCCAGGCACTTGCTGCTGTGCTAAGTACTGCCACCTGCGCTGCCCTGAGCTGCCCTGAATTCTGCGTGTGTGGGGATCTGGCCTCCCACCCTAAGGGCAGAGCCTCCGCATCTCCCTGCACTGTGACTGGGGCATGGAGTGGGGCATGGAATGGGGTATGCAGTGAGGTGTATAGTGGGGTATGGGCTGGGGCATAGAGTGAGGACGTGGAACCTCCCTTACCCCAGGCCTGGCTCCACAGGGAGGGACAAGATACCGCCAACACCACCGCTCACCTTCACGTTCATGAGGAGCTCCCAGAAGTTGCGAGGGGGCAGCACGATGGTGGTGTTGAGCTCGATGACATAGCACTTGTCCAGGGAGATGTCATGGTAAGCGGTCAGACCCTGGGGAGAAGGAGGGGCCATGTCAGTCCCTGCAGGTGAGGGCCTGGCCCATGGGGGGGAGGGGGCTAGGAGAGGCCTCTGGCTAGCAAAGGCAGAAACCCCACCCCCGCCGTGGGGATACACCCCTTTTTTCTTGCTCCACTCCCAGCCTGTGTTTCATTTACTAGATGCAAGACACCAAGTGTGAAACGCCTGTGTCACAGGGCTCTTCTCACGGGTGACAGAGCTGAGGTGTGGGAACACAGTGATGTCCCGACTGCATGCTATCAAAGCTGGGAGGCCCACTTCTGCGGACCCTCAGGGAGAAACTCCCAACCCCAGGCCCTCCTTGTGCTGCACCTCGATAAACGTGGCACAGGAATATGCGATAAAAAGGGACATCCTGACCCACGAAGCCAGCGTCTGCAGCTGCCAGGTGGCGGGGGGAGAATCCGTGGCTCGTTCATTCAGTGATAATTGCGTTCCCCATGCAGGGCAGAAGTAGATTCAGTTGTTCGTATGAAAATAATACAATTACTAACTAATAATACAAAAACTTCATGTTTTGTATATTCACAACCATAAACTTACTTTAGCACCTGGTATAATGAAAGCAATGTCTTTAAAACCTCAACAAAGCTAAGCCGTAGTCAGACATGCCCTACACACGGTTGATATTACTCTGTCTATGGTCAAAGGATGTAAAGGGCCGTCAGCATTCTCCTTTCACGCCTCTTCTTCCTCATGACTCTTGGTGGAAGGGGGCTGCGGCCCCTGGGTGCCCCTCTTCCCACCCCGGCCGGCCCCGGCCTCAGCCCCTGGCTGGCCTCACCCGCTGGAAGTCGTGGATGATGTCGGCAGGGTCGCCGCCACCAAACTGGGGCACCGGCACGTTGATGCGCTCGTAGTTATCTTCGAGGTAAATCTTCACATCCTCCTCCAGCTCCATCCGGGTGCGGGCCTGGGAGGACAGGGAGTCCTCGTAGAAGACGCCGCAGTGGAAGAAGTTGTCTCGGGCCAGCTGAGCAAGGTGGGGAGAGACAGACTGGTCACGCAGTGCCCTGGGCACGGCCACTGCCACCTGCCCAACCACTTCACTCTCTGAAGGCCGGAGGACACAGGAAGAGTGGGACTGTGAGACCCATTTCACAGATGGAGAAACTGAGAAACGTGGGGAGTCAGGGAGGGTGAGCTGGGCCAACCATTTCCTAGGTGGATGACCTCTCCGGGCCTCAGTTTCCCCATTTGTAAAATGAGGTGCTCCCTCAGGCTTCTTCTGACCTCAGGTCCATGAGTCTGTGCTTGGGAAATGGGGTGGACCAGCACGGGGAGGACCCAGAGGGACAGACACCTGAGAAAGAGCCTGGGGTGAGCAGGAGGGTCCTCAGGGGCAAACACAGGAGCTTGAACTGAACAAGCTGGGCTCCGGGGGCAGGCAGCGCCCTCCACCGCCACCAGAGAGCATTCACCCATCTTTCCTCCTCCTGCTGTGGGGCCCTGAAGACCTGGGGGCAAAGTGGGGGCGGGGAGGAGCTGAGAGGCAGCCCTCGTGATTGCAGTTCCATGTCCAACCTCACACCAGCCCCCACCTTCCCTGGGCCCCATGCCTCATGAGAAACCTTGGCCAACGCTGTTCTCTGAGTGGCCGGCCTGTCACTCCATCATAAGGGAAGGGAGCCAGGCCAGCGTGGCTCAGTGAGTGAGCGTCGACCTATGAACCAGGAGGTCACGGTTTGATTCCCAGCTAGGGCACATGCCTGGTTGTGGGCTTGATCCCCAGTGTGGGGTGTGCGGGAGGCAGCCGATCAATGATTCTCTCTCATCATTGATCTCTCTCCCTCTCCGTCCTCACTGAAATCAATAAAAATATATTTTTTAAAAAATAAGGGAAGGGGGGCAGTGTGACATGATTGAGGCCAGGGACCGACCGGGTGGGCCCACTGGTAATTCTCCAGGGGCTCCTCCATCGGTGCCCGGACACTGGCCTGAACTGGGCAGGACTTTCCCCCTGTCTCTGTGCAAGCAAGCTCCAGGATGAGTGAGCACGCATGAATCACAGGGTCCCAGGGCACAGACCAGAGGCTAGTCTGAGGTGCCCCAGTCCCTGGCAATTGTGGTGGGTGAGGAACCCTGGAGTGTGAGTGGGGGCTGGGAATAGAGGGGACCAGAAGCCAGAGTGGGCTGTGGCCACAGCAGGAAAAGGCCCCAGGGTCCGCTCAGGAAAGTGAAAACCAGGGAAAGGTGGGGAGCAGGCCTTGCGGGGAGGGAGGACAAAAGGGGAAGTCAGCGGGTTCTAAGGGGAAAGTCCCAAGGAACAGAAACTCTTCAGTGATTTCCCTTGTGGGAAACCTGAGTGAGGACCAAGGTAAAGGCCAATGCTTAAGGGTGGGAGAGGTCACTGGGGTCATAAATGACTGGCAATTCGCAGCCTTTTCATCCCTCTGAGATTCCTCATCTGTTGTACTTAAGGTTCCTCTTTTGAGCTACCTTAACTTAACTACCTTCAGCTCTGAGTTCGAGGGGCACTGCCTCCCTCCCCAGGTCTGGGTTGATCACAAGGTCACTGTGACCATGAACAGTTCAGGCCTAGCTGAAGCCCAGACTGGCTGCAGGAGCAGATCGCTGGGGGTGGGCCAGCTGCAGGTGTGGTGGTGAGTGGGTCTCTCCACTCACCTACGTCCAAAGATAAACTGGGATGGAATTCCTTAAAGCGTGACCCTTGGGCACAGGGTTTGAGGGATCAGAGTTCTGATTTGTGCTCGATCTGCGTTTCTGATGACAACGGCCCAAGGTGAATCTGTGGGAAGGGGCCTCGGGCCACACAGGCCCAGGTTCTAATCCCGGCTTCCCCATGGCTGACTGCACTCCTGGGAGAGTTTCCTGTTGACCTCAGGTGTGTCTGATGAAATGGGTAAGGACACTCGTCCAGGGTCTGTAGGCGTTAGAGGACGGGCCCCAGTCCTGGCTCCTGGACCAGAGCGAGGCTCCCCAGGATGAGGGGCTAAGGGTGAGCTGACTGAGCCCAAGGACGCTCCAGGGAGGATGAGGGGGCAGGCCTTCTGGGCTAGCTTGGGCACTCCTCCCATCTGGGGGGGGCATGCCCAGGGCTTCCTGCTCCCCCTCTTCACAAACCCCAAGGACCTGGCTCTCAACTCCTCATGCTGCCCTCTCCTGCTAGCTCCCACATCCGCTGCAAACTCCCACACTCCCCTTTCTGAATGCTCCCCTTTCTCTGAGAGCCCGCCCCCCTCCCACCCAGCCTCACCTGAGCGAGAAAGAAGTATCTGTAGATGTAGACGGAGGCGAACACGAGGCCCATGAGCAGCACCACCATGCCCATCGACAGGTAGCACACGCTGCCTACGGAGCCCCCCTTCTTGTGGCGGTGGTAGGGGGGCCGCTCCTCCTGCAGACAGCAGTGCAGGGTCAGTTAGCTGGGGGTCCTGCACCCTGGAATCCTCCCACCCCTTTTCCGAAGTGAGACCTCGCCCTGCTGGCCTGGGCGGAGCCTTGGGGTCAGGGGAGAGGAAGGGTGGTGCACGGGAAATTATCTGGAAGAAAAGGAAGCCGAGGGCTCCCCCAGCTCCTCCGGTCGTGTACACAGAGACTGAGACCCACCACGAGGCCACAAAATGACGCACTGGGGCTCAGCAGGCGCATCTGGAATTCCCCTGCATGAGTCCCCTTCATGGGACCAGCTGTGACCACAGGGTATTCTTTCAAACACAGAAGGGGGAAGCACAGACATGGCCTTAGTCATTGTGCCAGGCCTCGTCACCTATGGGAATTGGGGTGCTCTGGGCAGTGGGGAGCCAGGGAGGCTTTTGAGGTGGGGAGTGACAAGATCCACCTGAAGGCTGGAGTCCACAGGGTGGACTGGAATGGGGGCCGTGGGAGGGGGGCCGTGGCAGGGAGCAGTCACTGACTGATGGGGACAGGGGCTCCAGGAGGCCCACAGGGTCGGGCTGGTCTCCGTCCGGCCAGGCAGCACTGGGCTTGTCCACGCTGAGCAGAGCTCAGCCTTCCAGGCAGTGATGGCCTCACACAGGCCCGGCTGGCAGTGCCAGGCAGGCTGTCAGGAGGCTTCCAGAAGCCAGGATGCTTCTGCCAGGAGGGAAACGTGGTTGTGGCAGCAGCAGCTGCCACCAGGGAGCTGGGGCAGGAGGCTCCCGGTAAAACCTGCTCTGAGAGCCAGGCTTGGGCTCAGGACAGTAGCTGCAGGGCTGCCAAGCAGCAGCAAGCCAACCAGACCCAGCTCCAGGCCATACCACGTGTGTCGGGCGGGTGGATGGCGGATGTGTGTAATCCCCGTAGCACGCTTCACCTGCAGCACTGGACCCGTGTGACCTTGCTCATCCCTCTTTACACTGTCCTCTCTAACCCAGGCCTTCCTTCACCCTGTGAGCTGCTGTAAAGGTGCCAGGCTTGACTCTGCCTCCAGTGCCCTCCATCCAAACCCTCCTCCGTGGTGTCCAGATACAGCCAGGTGAGGTTAGAGACCAGTGCCAAAGACTCCCGCCCCACCCCCACCCTCAAGGAGCTGGGGCAGTGTGGGGGGAGGGGAGGAGCTCCAGCTCAGAGCCCAGCTCCTCACTGGGCCTTGCCACTGCCTGCTTAGCCCTCTTTGAGCCATGTTTCCTCTCTCCCTTCATCCTGGAGTGGGTGGCAGGAGGGTGGGGTCACAGTTCAGGTCCTAGTTACTTAGGACAGGCCCATATCTCTCAGCACAGGAGGTCCAGTCTGCTGTGCCCCTCAAGTCCTCTCCCCTGTGGCTCCTGGTTTGGCACATGTTGGGGAGGGGGGGGTGGCTCGGGCCTCGGGGAGCAGAGGAAAGTCCCATCAGAGGAGCTGTTGCTTTCCTGCTTGGGGAGGGCAAAGAAGGCCTGGAGGACCCTCCCCCTCTCTGGGCACATCCCTCACCAGGCCAGCGGCCCCAGCCTCTGCCGCCATGGGGTGAGACACAGAATGGAGAGGTGCCCCTGCCCATCCTGCTCAAAGCAATGGCTTTGACTTTCCAATGGGCTCCCAGGAGCAGCAATGGACAGGGCGACCCAAGAGCCAGGCTCTGCCAGCATCTCAGAGGAACAAGCCACCCGGGGATCCCCCGTCTTGTGCGTGGTCCTCAGGAACGTTGCTGACTCAGAAGGCAGGCCGGGACCCTGCCAGCTGTGCCTCCTGCCCCTCTGCACCCACATGTGTCTTCGGTGGGACCCAGCGCTGAGGCCCCAGCAGGGGCTGGGATCCAGCAGGCGCACTGCAGTGCCCCTCGGAGCAGTTCCCCTCCCTGTGAAAGTGACCAGGCCGCCCGCCTCCCCACAGGGTTTTGTCCTGAGGGGGTTTTGTCGGGAGTAAAGGAGACAAAGACCTGAAAGCCCTCGGTTCAGGATAAATGCTGGTTATAAATAGCAGATCTTTATCAGCTCAACTTTCCCTGGTTAGGGCCACCACTGAGACAGCTGTTGAGGCGGCAAGGGGGTCAGGCGGCAAGGGGGTCAGGCGGCAAGGGGGTCAGGCGTATGCTCCTTCTTCAAGAAAACCAGAGGAGCAGGCTTGTGAGAACTGCTTTAAAAACAACAACAAAACAGCAGAACAGTCAATGGGCGACAAGCCAGAGCCCCAGGGCCTGCTCCACAGAGGAAGTGCCTGGTCAAGGTGAGGCCTACCAGGGTTACAGCTGCCTTTCTGCTCCGGTCGGCCGGGTCAGGTGTTTCTAAGGGGCGGGCAAGGCAGCTGGAGAGGGCGGAGAGGAGAGGAGGTCAGAGAGGACAGAGGAGGGAGGAGGTGAGGCTCACGCCCCCAGCTGAATGTGAGGGTGGCTAATGTGGCCGAGGACACAGCCTGCAGCCAGGACACCTGACACTGCCCTGTGTCCTCACATCTCCGTGGGGGTCGGTCACTGTGAAGGTTGGGGATCCCCCACTTTTCCTAGATGTGCAGTGGACAAATGGCTCCTTCTCCTGCCTCTGTTGCCACCCACTGAGTGCATACTGGGGCTCATCCCCTACTCCTCTCCCGACCCTCCCGACCCTCCAGCCTTCGGGGGCCAAACCCCAGAAGCATCGTGGCCGAGCAGTGGCTGGAAGAAAAAGCAGGACCAGAGGCCGTCATGAGGCAGATGGGAAACCACGGATGTCCCTGCTTCCAGACAAAAGGGCCCCATACAGGAGGGTGGGCCCCTGAATCCTGCCCCAACGCTGCCACTGCTTCCCTGGCCCCCCAGCTCACTCAGCGAGATGGCCAGCTTCATCTGCCATGCAAGAGACCCAGGAAAATGCAGCCCCCACGAGAAGCAGTTACTACATCCAGGCATTTGGGAGCTTCCATTTAGAAAGTAGAAAATATTGCATACTGTTTCCATAGCAACTGGGCTTTCTGAGCAAAGTGCCTGGCTGTGTACTCTTGTGAGGCACGTGAGCCAGACCTGTGGGGACCCAAGAGGGGCCTGAGCCTCTGCCTGCCTGCTTCCCTCAGCCCCACAATGGCGCTCATTAAACGACTTAGCAAAGGCAAGGCCAAAACAGTCAGGGGAACCCAGCCAACTGGAGCATTAACTCAGCAGACCCCCCGGCTCCTGGAGAGCGCGCCCATCTACCTTCCCCTGGTGGCAATGTCCGAAATAACTGCAAGCGGATTAAGCTACAGTTGCAGGCTGGAGGAGGAGGCTACAGGGAACCAGAAGGCCAGGACTGCCGGCTGGTGCGAGGGGTCTCCCCTCCCCTCCCCAGCATCACACCCCTCCTCAGCACCTTTCTTTCCCAGGCTGCAGCTCACAGAGACAAGGGCACGTGTGTGTGTGTGTGCGTGTGTGTGTGTGTGTGTGTGTGCGCGCGTGTGCGTGTGTGTGTGAGTGAGAGAGAGAGAGAGAGAGAGAGAGAGGGAGAGAGAGAGGGAGAGAGAGAGAGAACACTGATAGGGTGAGATGAGAATGGGCAAATGCAGAGCTGTGCTCAGATGCTGACAGAGGTGATGACTTTGCCATCACTGGAACCCCATTCCTATCGTGGGACCCAGCAGCACCCCAGTGCGGTGGGTGAGGAGAACAGTGAGACCCCCGAGGACACTCCTGCACAGCCCTTCACTCTGCTTGGCGCTCGGGATGGATTCTGCTCCATTCCCCACGGTCAAGACGAGATCCAGAGAAAAGGCTTGGGAGGACGAGAAGGCGGGCTGCTGGAGCTCTCCTGGGGAGCGAGCTCGGAGAGGCTGCGCTTCTGTGATTTTATCACAACATTTTTTTTTTCTGTCACTAAGAGAAACTCATCCTCCCTGGCACTCTGCTGACAGCCTTGGAACATGCAAGGGCAGGCTGAGGGAAACAGAACAGAGAGTAGAAAAGTCTGGTGCTCTGGGAAGGCCCAGGGCAGGCCAGGAATAGGACAGCCCCGTGTCCCCACACTGCCATGGGGCAGGACCCAGAGCTGGCCTGCATTTTCACGAGGGTCCTTTCAACCCAGCCCTTGGGGCCTATGGGACGGGAGGACTCCAAGCCTGGCCAGATCCACCCTCTGGGCTGGCAGGGACCTCCCCCCAACCACTCCGGGGGACCCAGCTCCCCGCTGCCAAGGGCCTGAGGCCAGGGCACAGAAGGTGAAATCTGATTCTCAGGTATGCAGGCTGGGAGGGAGGACACAGGGGCCATTAATCAAAGGCAAAAGCCAGAGAAAATTGCAGCGCTGAGAAGATGACTGTATTGAACTTGTTCCTTTCTTCTCACAGCCCCCAAATTGGGTCGAGTGAGGACATGTCCACATCTCCTGGCTCTGTGTGTGTGTGTGTGTGTGTGTGTGTGTGTGTGTGTGTTTGTGTGTTTGTGTGTGAGTGTGTGAGTGAGAGAGAGAGAGAGAGAGAGAGAGAGAGAGAGAGAGAGAGAGAGAGAGAATACATAGGCACAGAGAACTGTGGGAGAGGGGAGGGTGCTGAGGGGTGTAGAGCTGGCCATGTTCACTAACATGCACATGTCCTAAAGGTGTAACCCTTTAGGACAGATTGCAATCCTCCTCTTGGGCCCCTATTGCTCCCTCTCGCCCATTAAGAATGATATGGCCAGAAGGTGCTAAGAGGGGGTGCTTCCCCACCAGCCCCCCATCAGTGCAGGCTTCTCATTATCTCAGAGGCAAGCACCATGTGGGGAGAGTGGGCAGCTGGAGGCCCAGCTGGGCCCCCACCCCATCCCTTCCAGGCCCACCGAGCCTCTGCCTTCCGGCAGCAGGTCTGGGGACAAAATCCTCCTTGTGTTCCAGGTTTTGCCCAGAAGCAGGGGGAGCCTGCTCTGAGGGTGGTGCTGCCACACCCTGGCCCCTAGGCCTGCACACAGGTGGCATTTTATCACAGCGCCAAAGGGTGGCTCGCCCGATGCAAGGCATTTACAAGCTCATCTGTGCATCCTGTGGTCCTGCCTCGGCTCTGAGTCTTATTGTTGAGTCCAGTTCAGTAACCAAGAAGGGGTCCGAGTCAGCCCCAGCCGGAAGATACCTTCTAATAGGCTTTCCTCTGCGTCCCCACCCGAGTGGCACAAAACTCAAATGACCTGTCTTGATGAAGCAGCTCCCGGGGCCTCCCAAACAGCCTGCCTGTCCCACTCACCTCTCCTTCAGAGCCCTGATAAATGGCTGATACTCTGTCCTGGGCGACATCTGTGAATGCTGGCGCCGGCTGTACTCACTGCCTGGGCACTGGATGTGGGAAATGTGCCCACTGGCCCGGAGAGGCCACCAGAGGCTGGCCGAGGTGAACTCTTCTCCCAAGGCCCCAATTCCAGCAGAGCAAAGGTGAAACATCCAAGCCCCCTGGGCAGCACCTCAGGGCCCGGAGCAGCTATAACATTTCACTAATAGGCACACCTGTCCTAAAGGAGTCGGATTTTAATCCTCCTCCCAGGACCCCTTGCCCCCTCTCCATGATTAAGTGAGTGAGGGGACCCTGCCCAACAAGGTCGGGGGAGGAGGCTTGCTCAGCAGGCTCAAGGCCATTACCGACAGCACCAGGAAAACGTGGATATTTCCATTTCACGCTGGGCGAGGGGGAAGAGCCAGAGGCTAGATGTCAGTTACTGCCAAGGTGATGCTAGCTAGCATCTGCCACGAGGCCTGCACTATCAGCAAGGTGCTTCCGAGAATGTGCCACTCCTGCAAATCTGTGGCCCTTCTGATGGAGTTGGAATTACATCCTCCCTTAATCTGGCTGGTCCCCGCTCCTGCCCAAATCCTATAGCTCTTAGAGGCAGGGTCTTGTTTTCCAGACCTTGGCTGGGGGCCAGGCAGCTGGAAGAAGGGGCAAGAATGCTGCTTTGGGCCCCTCATCCCAGCACCCCCCAGGGCAGAGAGGAAGGGAGGAAAGAGGCTCGAAAAGCGCTCATTGGAAACTTTTAAAGCTGCAGATCAGTCTTCAAGTATGGAGTGCCCCTCCCCATCCAGGCGTCAAATTAAGACGGAGCTGTTGTGGTGGGGGGCATAGCAACTCCCCGCCCCAGCCCAGGTGGTCGGTGATGCTGCGGGCTCCCAGCATTCCACACTCAGGGTGCCTGCTCAGGCTGCGACACCCATGGCTTAGACCCCTCTCCAGAGTCCCGTCTTCCAAGGCACAGGTATTCCCTGCAGCCCCGTCAGATCCCCGGACCCAGGGCGAGGTGTGTCTCAGCCATACACTTGGGGAGGGCCTTGGCGCGGAGGAGAGTCCTCAGGACCCAGCCTCCATCAGAGGGACGGAGTGGACAGTAACTTTTCTTCCAAGTCCTGTCTCCATAGGGACTGGGGGCCCTAGATGCGGCCCAACATCGTCGTGGGCGAGGCTGCGGAGACGCCTTTGCCTGGCTGGACCAGCTCTCCCTTCCCTCCGCCTCCAGGCCCGAGCCACGCGTCCTGTCCCCTCGGGGCCTCCCCACTCAGACTTCACGCCGCTCCGTTTTCCACCGCGGAAATGCCTTCTCTCCCCAGCCCGAGGCAGGGGAAGGCAGGGGAGGACGCGCCGGGGGCGGGGTGCACGAGGCCCGCCCCCACAAAGCGCAGCTGGGAAGCGGTAGGACGCCCGGGCAGCGGGGAGGGGACAGCCCGAAGGAGAGCCGGGAGGGGAAGGAAGGAAGAGGGGACGGGGGGTCGGTGGGATCAGGATCAGCCTCGGAACCCCGAACTTCGAACCCAGGACGTGCAGCCGGGCGGGTTCTGGTTTATTTCCATTTCATCTTGCACTACTTTCTCCATCAGGTGCAGAGTAAGCAGCACGTCCCCCACCGCTGGCCGACCACCCCCTCCCCTCTTGGGACGAAATCAATGGCCCCTCTTCCCCTCTCCCTTCGACGGCACCAGAACCCGCCCCCCGCCCCTCCCCCGCCTCATTTCCCACCAATCACGACCCACCGCCCTACTTCGGAGAAATAATGTTCAACCTCCCTCCCATCCCCCACCTGGGGACTCGGCTCTCGGCCCCTCCCCCTTGATTGGAACCAGACGCAAACGCCAGTCCCTTGAACTTCGTCGGCCCAGCCCCCTCCCTCTATTTCGGGGCTCGGCTCCCAGGGCCCCTATACTTTTGGAAGAGCCCTTACGCGCTTCCCCACCTGGGGACTAGCGACCCGGACCCCCCGCCCAAACTTCGGACTTAGACGTGCGCTGCCACCTTAGGACAGGACCCCAGCCCCTCCCCACCTGAGGGTGGATGACCCCCGGGCACCCCCGGGGCGGCCAGGCGCGCCTGGGTCCCTCCCCGGAGCCCCGGCCCCTCTCACCCGAGCCCCCTCTCACCCGCGCCGGCGTCAGCAGGATCTCCGCGGCCGGAGCGGAGGCTGAGGCCGAGGCCGAGGCCGAAGCCTTGTCGGCCTTGTCGCCTTTGATGCCGGCCACGGCGGGCTGGAAGCTGATCTTCACCATGGCTGCGCCGGCCCGTCCGCCCTGCAGCCTCTGACAGCGCAGCCTCTCTCGGTGCAGCCGTTGCCCGCACTCCGCAGGCACCGGAAGTTTGGATCCTGCTCGCGTGCCTTTCTCTAACCCCACCTCCAGTCCGCCCCCGACAGGGGGGGCTTCGGCGCCCGCTGCGCCTGCGCCCCCTTCCTGCCCCTCAGTGCGCAGTGACCCCTGCCGGGCGTGCTGCTCCGATTAGGGGAGGACTGAGGTTCACGCCATCCATCCATCCATCCATCCATCCATCCATCCATCCATCCCACCCCCCACCCACCCAATCAGGCATGGATTCAGCCCTCTTCAAAGCCTTATCCCTTCGAGCTCCCTTTCCAAGACCAGCCTCCCCCAACACACAGTCTGTTAAAAGTGTTTGCTAGATAAATGCAGTTTCCAGTCAAGTTCCCAGGCTCACTACTCGCCCCCCCGCCCCCCAAGGTATGTTTTTTTTTTTTTATTGATATTTAGAGAGAGGCATCAATGTGAAAGAGAAACATCCATCCATTGCCTTCTGCTTGTGCCCTGACTGGGAATCAAACCTGCAACCTGGGTCTGTGCCCTGACCAGGAATCCAACCAGAAACCTTTTGGTGTATGGTGGCTGCTCCAACCAACTGAGCCACTCAGCCAGGGCCCATCATGGCCTTTGGAACCACTGTGTCACCTCTTCTGGGACCTCAGTGCTGCTGAGCAGTCCCAAGGCAGCCCGTGCAAATGGTTCCCCTGAGTGTGGCTTTGTTCTCAAAGTCATTTTCAAAGTGAGGACCTTGACCAGCAGCACCAGCAGCACCAGGGAACTTGTTAGAAAGGCAAACAACCTGCCGAAACCGGTTTGGCTCAGTGGATAGAGCGTCGGCCTGTGGACTCAAGGGTCCCAGGTTCGATTCCGGTCAAGGGCATGTACCTTGCTGATCGATGTTTCTAACTCTCTATCCTTCTCTCTTCCTCTCTGTAAAAAATCAATAAAATATATTAAAAAACAAAAAAACAAAACAAAACAAAAGAAAGGCAAACAACCTCATTCACCCTCTCACTGCCTCTCCCTGTCCTCTCCAGACCGCCCTCTCCTCTCTCCTCAGCAGCTGAGCTCACCTCTTCACGGAGAATCTGGAAGCCCTCCTGTGAGAACGCCATTGTGCTGCTGGCCAGGCCCCCCACCAGCAGCTGCCCCTGCGGCTACTGTGGTCCCTTTTGGCCCTTCAGGTTGGAGGAGGAGTCTGTCTTTGCTCTTCTCCTAGTTTCATCCCACCTTCTTGGTGAAGATTCCAAGCCCCGCATCATCTCAGATATCTTAAGGCCTCAGTCATGCGCCATCCCCAACCCATCAGGGATGGCCCTCTACTCCAGCCTCAGCTCTCCCTTCAGTCCTATCAGTTCTGAAACATGCTTGCATTAACCTTGAAAGAAAACAGAGCAAAACACCTCCTTTAGCCCCTTGTCCCCTCCCCTTGGTACCCCATTTCTTTCATTTCCTCCTTAGCCAAACTTCTAGAAAATCCAGTCTCCATTTCCTCATCCCTCTCCACACTCATCCTAGTTGGATCTGGCCCCTGTCCTCATACCTCCACCTGGTTCTTAATCATCCTTTTTTCTGTTGTTGTTGTTGTTGCTAATCCTCACCAGAGGATATTTTCCCCCACTGATTTTTAGAGAGAGAGGAAGGGAGGGGGGACCCACAGAGAGAAACATTGATGGGGGAGAGACACATTGATTGGTTGCCTCCCACACATGCCCCAACTGAGGCCAGGGATGGAGTTGCAACCCAGAATTGAACCCCAAACCCTTCAGTCCACAGGCCGACGCTCTAAGCACTGAACAAAACTGGCTAGGGTTAATCCTCATCTTACTTGGGATGCCTTTGGGCTGCTTGGCCGTGCCCTCTCCTGTGACTCCGCCCCCCCCCCCACCCCCACCCCCGCCCCATCAACCAAGTTGAGGAGGGGGATTGTCCCAGTGGGAAGGTTTCCTGGAATCAACCCTCCACAATAGTTCACTTTAAAACTAAAACCCCAAATGTGAACTTTTACATGTGTTTACTTCTTTCTCCAAATTGAGTAGTTCGGTGTTGTCCTCAAAGGATAGCTGGTTTATGACAATGTAAAGGCTGGTTATTTGAGACTTACAGTTATAGCTAACTTTGGATGGTCATGGTAGGACTTGCTGGGAATGCAGTGACCTCAGACAAAGGTATAGCCACTACCCTCAGCGTTGTGTCATCTCCCCAGAACTTAGTTCATCTTGTAACTTACAGTTTGTACCCTTTGACCAACATGTCATTTCCTCCATCCACCAGCCTGTGGTAACCACCATTCTACTCTCTGCTTCTATGAGTTCAACTGCTTTAGATCCCACATGTAAATGAGGTAATACAGTGTCTGCCTTTCCCTGTCTGGTTTATTTCACTTAGTATGATATCCTCCAGGTTCATCCATGTTGTCACAAATGGCAAGATTTTATTCTTTTTTATGGCTGAGTAACATCCCATGGTATCCATGCACACCACATTTTTTAAATCCATTCATCCATGAGTGGACACTTCGGTTGTTCCATGTCTTGGCTATTGTGGCTAATGCTACAATGGCCACGGGAGTGCACATGTCTTTTCAAGATACTGACTTCATTTCCTTTGGATGTAGTATACCCAGTAGTGGAATTGCTGGATCCTATGGTAGCTCCATTTTTAATTTTTTGTACCTGATAAGTATATTGAAGAGATAGTTCCTCTGAAAAATCAGTAGAAAGAGACAAATCTCTGGAAAATCTAATGAATAAATAAGGTAGAAAATATTAATATGAGAAAGAAGATAAAACCACAGATGAAGTGGATATTACATGTTATAATATACTATATATACTCATATCAAATAAATATGAATGTTCCAAAGTGGATGATTTTTACGGAAAAGTAAAATGGCCAAAACGGACTCAAGAAGTAGAAGAAAATAATAATGTCCTATAATCAAGGAAAATACTGAAAAAAGTTCTCAAGCAATTCTCTCAAAAAAAGGCTCTGAGCAGCCAGACCACTTATCTGGATGGTTCTTTCAAACGAAAGGAACAGCGAGTTTTGTTGGTGCTTCAGTTAATTTTAGGCATAGATTATATATTCTGACACAAAAACCTGACAAAAGAGAGAAACATACTTTTAGTTATGAAATGAGATACAGAAACTCAATGGTATATTAGAAGGACAGCGAAGTGCTACCAAGTAGAACTTCTGAGAATAAAGACATAGCTTTCAGGTTTGAAAATCTGTTGGGGGAGAAATTGCTTTGCAAAATAATGCTTAAAAGGAATAGCTACTCAAACTTAAAAACATAAAGAAAATAAAACAACAAAACCCACAACAAACACTGTAGTACTTTGTTATTTTTCCTCCAATATTTTTTACTCTCTATGTGAATATGTGTGTGTGTGTGTGTGTGTGTGTGTGTGGTATGTATGTGTTTCACTAAACTGGGACAACAGTGAGAGAGAGAGAGAGAGAGAGAGAGAGTTCTCAGCTAGGGGTGATTTTGACCTTTGGGGAATATCTGGCAATGTTTGTCACAACTTGGGTTGTGGGGGAGGTAGGTGCTGCTGTCCTCTAGTAGTTAGAAACCAGAGCTGCTGTGTACAGGACAGTCCCCACAACAATTATCCAGTCTAAAATGAGAAACTCTGGTTAATATCTTGCTTTTTTTTTTTCCTCTTTAATTTCAGCATTTTCTCATGTGGTAGGCAGGCAGAATGCCCCCTCCCCCCCCCCCCCCACCAAGATATCCATGGCCTAACCTTTGGAACCTGTGAATTTGTTACCTTACACTGTGAAAGGAACTTCATAGAAGTAATTAAGATTATGAACCTTAAAATAGGGAAATTATTCTGGTTTTACCTGAGTGATCACGTGAGTCCTTAAAGGCAGAGCACTTTCTCTGGCTCGAGTGAGAGAGATGTGGCGGAAAATTCACGGAGATCTGAATCATGAGAAGGACTGGAAATGGTGTTGCTGGTATGTAGATGGGGGAGGGGCAATGTGACAAGGAACCATAGTGCCTTTAAAACGCTAGTTACTGAAACCAAGGGTACAAGCCAAACTTGTGAGACAGGTGCTGGTGAAAAAGGGAAGAGGATTGTTCCAGTGTCACACCTCTGAGAATACGGGGGACTCTTGTCACAAAGACCACCCTAACATCTCAGTGCAGGCAGAGGTTTTTGTAAGGAGGGAGAGGGAAAGCAGAATGAAGAGACCAAGGGAAGGAGGTTGAAAAGTTCTCTATGTGCAGACCAGCACAGTCCATTTCGGAAGGACCTCGAAACTGGTCAAATGATCGCCTGGTATGCATCATCCTGGTCTCCGTCACCCTAGTTCTACGGCTGAAGGTCAGCAAATCCCCCAGAACTGGGATGACTGAAGGTCAGAGTCTGTATCTTCTGAAGTTAGTTCCTAGGATTCTTATACAAACATGCTGTTTACCTACAAGCTACATATTAGATTCAGCATTTACAGAAACAATGTCAAAAGAATGGTGGGGTGGGTTACAATCCCCCACTGCTACACACTGAGAGAAACAGAAACCCCAAGAAAACGGAAACCTCAGTCCTATACCGCACAGAACTGAAATCTGCCCACAACGTGAATGAGCCTGGAAGTACCCTCTTCCCCCATCTCTGCCGTCCCCCAGAGCCTCCAGGCAAAGAGCCCAAGCTGGCGGGCACCTTGTTTTGACCTCGCTAGACCAGGAGCAGAGGAAACGCAGAGCCCACCTGCACTGTTGAGTCGCAGAACTCTGCAATAAGGAATTCATGAACATCCCTGTCACCTCTCGTTGTCCTAATCCCCACACCGAATCCATCGGCAAGTTCCCTGAGCTCTGTCTCCAAAATCTATCCAGATTGGACCGCTTTTTCCACTTTGGTCCACGCCACCCTCTCTCCTGGACCATCTTAGCTGGCCTCTCACCTGGACCTTCCCAGGGTCTCTCCAACCCCCCCGCAAAGTCTGCTCTCCCTGCAGCCTCCAGAGGGCGCATTTAAAACGTCAACCAGGGGGCAGGTGGCAGTTCGGTGAGGCGTGTCATGAGCATCTCCGTTTCCAACTGCGAGCGGGCAGTCGACGCGCGGTCGACTTGGCACGGCGCTCCGACTGTAGCTGTGTCACTGTGTTATGATGCCATCTCGTACCAACCTGGCTACTGGAATCCCCAGTAGTAAAGTGAAAAACTCAAGACTCTCCAGCACATCTCCAGATGATGGCTACATTGACCTTCAGTTTAAGAGAAGCCCTCCTAAGGTTCCATATAAGGCCATTGCGCTTGCTACAGTACTGTTTTTGATTGACACCTTTCTCATCATCATAGGCTCCCTCCTGCTGGCGGGCTATATCAGCAAAGGGGGGGGGGGGGCAGATCAGGCCGTTCCTGTTCTGATCATTGGCATCCTGGTGTTCCTGCCAGGGTTTTACCACCTGCGCATCGCTTACGATGCATCCAAAGGCTACCGGGGTTACTCCTACAATGACATTCCAGACTTGGATGACTAGCACCTACCTTAGCCCTGAGGGGCAGAGTCAGATGGGACTGAGCTCAGCTTTAAGATACTGAGCAGAAACTATAGCTTAGGGCTAAGGAATTCTGCAGGTTGCAGATGCTTAACAAAACAATGGCCATGTTTTATGGGTCCATCCCAAGAGCTTACAATTAGCTAATTAGGGCATGCTTTATATTTCATGTCCTGGCCCTGACAAAAAGCTGACAAGTTTTTCCACATGAACCTGTATCATGGAAGAATAGCAATGTTAATTGGAGAAAGTGGGAGGCTACTCTGCAGTGGGAAGTGTTGCTGCCACCACCCTTTTTAGAGTTGAGCATTTCTTTTAAATAGTCTTTATTATCAGTTTGTTCTTGTGGTAAATGGAAGACTGCAGTATGTCGAATTTCTTATTACTAAGTAATTTATTTTGAAAATACGTGAGTATCTTACCCCCTGTTCTAGTGGAAGACCTTGGCAAAATCAAATATTAGTGTGGGTGCATCTGAAATATTTTTCACTTGCTTTCTTATTCAGAGCAATCAGGAATTTTAAACCTCAGAGCAAGTTTTCAAAATGTAAACACTTCCTCTGCTCACCATTCCTTGGCCAGCACTGATCTGGCTCACAATTAGGTTGGGCACCATATAATTTGGGCAATTCTGTCCTTTATAGATTAACAGGTTCTGTATGTCATGCCTTTAAGGACTAGACTTTTGGCAGTTTTCTAAGGAAAAATGTAGATAAGTGGTTGTTAGTTAGAGTTTATAACCCCATTGTTAGCACCTTGTATTATGATGTCCTTCTTCTGAAGATTGCAAGATTTGGCCTGGATTCCTAGGGGACTAGACTGCCTTAGTTTGATTTTGTTTCCTAGCTTGCAAAAGGTGACTTATGTTCAAAACAAAATGTCAAAATCTAAGTCCTACACCTAAATGAGTTAACTTTAAACATATTTCAGAAAACATTTTAATGATTAAATGGTATCTTAGATCCCAATACCCAGGACTACTTTTATTTTTAGATAACTGGCATTGTAGGTCAGCCTGCTTTCCAGTAATTCTTTTACTCTGAGGTTGTGGATTGGCAACTAGAGGCCTGGAAGTGCTATTAGCTGGGATTTGGAGGACTCTGGGTAGAGCAAGTTTAACTGGGGAGGATGAGTTCAACTTTGGGTGTGTTAAGTTTAGGTGTCTGCTTGACATTCAAAAGGAGCTGTTGAGAAGGCATTTGCAATGCACAGGTTTGCAGTACAGGAAGGGAGTCTAGGCTGGAGGTAGAAATTTGGGAGTCAGTGTTGGGACAATATATCCAGGAACCATGGGGCTGGATGAGATCACCCACAGAATGCACATGGGAAAAACACTAGAACTCAGGAAATGAGGGACAAAGAGGGTGACCTGAAGCAGCCTCCAAGATTAGATACATTTGTTAATGGGAGGGTAGGTTGGGGAGTCCAGTAGTCTGATTAAAGTTCTTGGGCCTTGGCAATGAAGATGTGAGGAAATATATAAAGCTGTCCTGGGCAGTATTTGCAAAGCAAAGCTCAGACCAGAAGGTCTTTTTTATAAGGGTAATGATGCTATTCGTAAGGATAGGGGGGATGGAACAGGAGGACATAAAGTGGAAAGTATGCATTTGGTTGGGGTGAGTAAACATTTGCGCCCCCACCCCATTCCCCAAGGTTATCTAATTAAGTTTCTTGTATACCCTTTCAGAAACATTCTAAGTATGTATGTGTATATCCTTTAAAAAACAAACAAACAAACAAAATATGGTCTCCCATTGTATAGTTTTATAATTTCTTTTTTTCTACCTATTTTTTTGTTGATTTCAGAGAGGAAGGAAGACGGAGAGAGAGAGAGAGGCATCAGTGATGAGGGAGAGTCGTTGGTCGGCTGCCTCCTGCACATCCCACACCCGGGGATTGACCCACAACCAGGGTATGTGCCCTGACTTGGAATTGAACTGTGACCTTCTGGTTCACAGGTTGGCACTCAACCACTGAGCCACGCCAACCAGGCTCTACCTATTCTATTTTGTATATCTTTCCATATCCACAGAGATCAGCTATATTTTTATTTATTTTACTTATTTCACCTGAGGATATTTTTCCATAGATTTTTAGAGAGAGTGGAAGTGGGGGGTGGAGGTGGGGACATCAATGCGAGAGAGACACATGGATTGGTTGCCTCCCTCAGTCACCCTGACCAGGGCTGGGGATCGAGCCTGCAACTGAGGTACGTGCCCATGACCAGAATCAAACCTGGGACCCTTTAGTCCACAGGCCAATGCTCTGTCCACTGAACCAAACCGACTAGGGCTTCAGCCACATTTTTAAAATGTAAAGTATAAGTACAGTTTATCATGCTATACATGTAGTCATAGGGTCCTAAGAACAGAGACCATAAAAGTCAGAATCCTAGAGCATGAATTCCTTCTTGGATGTTTCCTGAGGGATGGTCCTCGTTCTATTTGAACATTCGGGCTCATAATTTCATTCCATTTGGGATTGTTACAGGGATACTGTTTATTAAGCCAAACTCAGAATCCCTGTAAATATGCATTGACAGCAGTTGTATATTCTGGTGCTTTATAGAAAACATCTAGCCCGGATGGCGTGGCTCAGTGGTTGAGCGTCGACTGTGAATCAAAGGGTCGCGGTTCGATTTCCCGGTCAGGGCACATGGCATGGGTTGGGGTGTGCAGGAGGTAGCCGATCGATGGGTCTCTCTCAGCACTGATGTTTCTATATCTCTCTCCCTTCCTCTCTGATATCAATAAAAGTATATTTTTAAAGAAAAAACATCTAGACCTCCATAATAATAGTGAATGTTTCTTGAACCCTTTGCCCAGTGTTGTGTCAAGCACTTACATTATGTATTCTATTTCATTTTAGCCCTTGGGGAAAACCCTGAGTTGGGTAAGATTCTTAGGTAATAGGTTGAATATTTGCAAGTCAAATTTAGGAAAAGCCTGAATTGACTTACCAAGTATGAAAGCCAGATGACTTTAGGGGCTGGACAAGTAAAGAAGTGGGAGGGGAGGATGCACTGTGGTGGTAGGGATGAGTGTCAATCACCAGATGTTTATTTTACCTAAAAGTGGCTTTCCCTCCCCTCTACTCTGGCCTTTATAGTGTTGGCCAAACCATGTGCCCTAGCCTTATAAGGATTTTCTTATTTGCAACAATTATGTCTCTCAAGTCTAAAAGTCCTCCCCCTGTCCTAACTGGTTTGGCTCAGTGGATAGAGCGTTGGCCTGCGGACTGAAGGGTCCCAGGTTCGATTCCGGTCAAGGACATGTACCTTGGTTGCGGGCACATCTCCAGTGGGTGTGTGTGTGTGTGTGTGGGTGTGTGTGTGTGCAGGAGGCAGCTGATCGATGTTTCTAACTCTCTATTCCTCTCCCTTCCTCTCTGTAAAAACATCAATAAAATATATTTTAAAAGTCAAAAAATAAAAATTAAAAATAAAACGTCAATCAGACCATGACCTACCTCTGCCTAAAACCTGCTGACTTCCCAGTTCCTTCAGAATAGGGTAACACACACCCCCTCCCCCGCCCCCAATAAGCCCCACAATACGTTCACTCACAATGAGCCCTGGCCAAGGACATCTAGATCCTATCCTATCAAGCACTGCCTGTATGCTTTCCCAGTTTTTCTGTTCGCGTGTTTATCTTCACAAAAACAGAGAAGACCCTTTGTACATTAAGAATATTAGCTTTGCCCTAGCTGGTTTGGCTCAGTGGATAGAGTGTTGGCATGCGGACTGAAGGGTCCCAGGTTGAATTCCAGTCAAGGGCATGTGCCCGGTTTGCGGGCTCGATCCCCAGTAAGGGGGGTACAAAAGCAGCCAGTCAATGATTGTCTCTCATCATTGATGTTTCTATCTCTCTCTCCCTTCCACTCTGAAATCAATCCTATATAATAAAAGCCTAGGTGGCGGCAAATGCGACATCATCACAAGATGGCCACCACAAGATGGCCGGCAGGGGAGGGCAGTTAGGGCGATAGGTCAGCAGGGGAGCAGTTAGGCGTCAATCAGGCTTGCAGGCAGGCGAGCAGATAGAAGCCAGCAGTCCCAGATTGTGAGAGGGATGTCCGACTGCTGGTTTAGGCTCGATCCCACAGGGGACATCCCCCAAGGGGTCCCAGATTGGAGAGAGTGCAGGCCTGGGCTGAGGGACACCCCCCCACGCACAAATTTCGTGCACTGGGCCTCTAGTAAAAATATATTTTTTAAAAAAAGAATATTAGCTTTTGGTATTTTTCCATTTTGACACCTGCCTTTTTGTTGCATTCATGGACTGTTTTGACATATAAATCCCTCAAATTTTCCATTATGATTTCTTCCTTGCCTGCACACTTAGAAAGACTCTCTCCCCTTTAAACTTATATTTTCACCAGTATTTTCTCCTAGCATTGTTATATACACAGAACATAGAAATTGTTCGTCATTACTTTTAAAGGTCTTGACAATTGTAATGCATTGCCTACTCAAGACAAATTTTAGAATGATTTTCCCATTTGTCTGCAAAAACCTATTGGGATTTTTATTGGATTTACTTTAATTTGGGGGAGAGTCGGCATTCCTGTCCAGGAATACGATTTGGCTTTTCCATTTACTTTCAGCTTTATGGCCCCCAGTAAAGTTTTGTGCTTTTCTTCACATGGGTCATAAAATCGATTCCTAGAAATTCTGTATTTCTTTCTGGGGACACCGCAGGCCGAGCCCCTCTTCCTGTGGCCGGACCCTGGAGAGAGTGAGAGGTATGTTTGGGGACGGAGAACTGGAGATGGCAGTGGGCAGCGGGAGGCCCCTCCTGCTTGTGGGAGCCCCGTGGTGGCCACGCTCAGGGTCTGCCTGCCTCTGGCTGCTTTGGGAGATTCGGAGGCGCCCCCTGGCGGCCACCTCCAGGGCTGCGGTTCAGCTAATAATTCAATTTCATTTTAACATCACCTCCCCAGACTCTCCTTCCCTGCTAGCTGTTGGAGTCACCACCTCCCTTGAAGGAAGGCAAAAGATTTTGAACATTTCAGATAAAAAAAAATACAATTTGAAAGATGGATATAAAAAAGTTACTCTAAAGCCTAATTGACTCTTTAAAATTTAGCAGCTACTTAACTCATCCACTCCACACCGGTTGGAGGGTATGTTACTCGTCAGGCTGTGGGGATTCAGGGGTGAACCCAGACAGAGAGAGCTTCTTGCGTCTTATGTTCTAGTGAAAGGAGACAAAAACCAATCAAGTAAATAAGTGAGATTATTTCCAAGCGTGTTAAGTTCTTTGAATAGCTCAGGAATAGAGAGGGGTGGGGTGGCCAGCACCGGCTAGGGACCAGGGCAGACTTCTCTGTGGAGGTGCACTGAAGTGGAGAGATGAGTGAGGAGGACTCAGCGTGTGAAGATGGGTGCACTACAGATCAACACCCTCTTGTCAAATTCTGCTTCTATATTTTTTATAGAAGTAGAAATTAAAAAAAAAAAGTGGACTATATGTGTCCTTATGGCCTATCCATTCTTTCATATTCATATTTCTCAGTGAAGTTATGTCTCACCCACATGGTGAGGGTGAAGTTCCTGTTTGTCCACAGGGAGAAGCAGGGCTGCAGGCCCAGCAAACTGTATTTGTTTAGGGATATGGATGTTGGCAGCTTTGGCTTGTGTGGGGGAGGCATTTCTCTTTAGATCTTAAGCTCTCTTGACGCTCAACCACTGAGCCACACCAGCCAGGCTTAAGGACTTTGTTTCTGCTGTAATTATTGTTAGTACAGAAGAGCAAGTCTAGGAATTAAAAACACATAGTATAGGCCAAAGCCGGTTTGGCTCGGTGGATGGAGCGTCGGCCTGCGGACTGAGGGGTCCCAGGTTCGATTCTGGTCGGGGGCATGTGCCTTGGTTGCGGGCACATCCCCAGTGGGGGGTGTGCAGGAGGCAGCTGATCGGTGTTTCTCTCTCATCGATGTTTCTAACTCTCTATCTCTCTCCCTTCCTCTCTGTAAAAAAATCAATAAAAAATAAATATATTTTTAAAAAAATAAATAAAAACACATAGTATTAGGGCCTAAATCATGCCCCACCCCCATTCATATGTTGAAGCTCTAACCCCCCAGTATCTCAGAATATGACTGTCGGTGGAGATAGGGTCTTTAAAGGGGCGATTAAGTTAAAATGAAGTCATTAGGGTGGGCTCTAATCCACCATGGCCTCTTGGCCTCTACAGATGTCCATTTGGAACATCCGGGGTGTAAGGTTAATTTTCAAAATATTAACATTCTTCCTCAGTAATTTTTGTCTGATGTATGCATATTCTTTTCTCAAATTATCAAGGTTTCTTTCAGCCCATTATCACGAGCTTTTTCTTGCATGAGAAATAAGCTGGTTTCCGTGAGAGCCGTGGTTCTTTTGAATTTTTCTGATGGAATTTCGGCTTGTACTCTGCGGGTGTCCAGCACGGCTGATCTCGCCATCTGCTTTGGAATGACTCTCCTCCAACGTTAAAGGGCACGTCGTCTCTAGATTGAATACTTGGTGAACACTCATTTATTTTTCTTGCTGTTATCCAGGGAGGACTTGAAATTATGCCGGTGCTACTGCCTCTCCCTTGGTGTTTTCCTCACTTCAGTCAAGCTTTCTCAGCTTTAAGACTTTAACTAGGAGTGTATTGATTACTTCATGTTCTTCACTAATTTAATGTATATTTGATTTCTTTTTAAGTGTTTTAAAATAACCCTTTATTTTTAAAAAGGATGTTTTTATTGATTTTAGAGAGAGAGCAAGGGAGAGGGAGAGAGAGAGAGAGAAACATTGACTGGCTGTCTTTTGCGTACCTCACACTGGGGAGCGAGCCCACAACCCGGGCATGTGCCCTGTCTGGGAATTGAACCGGGACCTCCTGGTTCATAGGTTGAAGCTCAACCACTGAGTCATGCCAGCCGGGCCAAACTGACGATCTTCTGATGCATGGAACCAGCTCACCCAACTGAGCCACGTGGGCCAGAGTTAAAATAACCCTTTGAGTGACATCAATCAGTTTCTTCAAAAGTCCTTCAGATTAATATTTTAGGATCTCTGTTTCTGGTGCACTTGTTACATCCAATCCCAAGTTCCCATCATCCATGTTAGTGTTCTCCCAAGAAGGCCACCTAATGAGTCCTCTTTAGCAAGTAGCCATGTAGAGGCTTGATCTGATTTTTTTTTTTTTCAGTTTTCTAACATTTCATTTTGTTTGATACATTCATCACTCTCCCTTTCCCTTCTTTGCTTCTTGTGAAAGCAGCTCACACATTCGTGAAGATCATTGTTTTCATCCAAAGCATCTTTTAGCCCTGTCTAAAGTGTTTTTATTTTTATTTTTAATCCTTCTGATGTATTTTGAAGGCTGTTCCAGCTGCAGGTACTGGATATTAGATGCGTTTTGATGCATCCTCTAAAGACTGGATTCTTCTTTAATGCTAGCCATTAGCACAGCTTGTTCTGAATGTTTATATTTCTTTTTGAAGCATTCTTTTCTAAAAGCCTCTATTTTAAGCCCAAGGAAAAAGTTGGTGGTTTCCAGCTCTTTGTTAATGGTCTCTGGTCTTTAAAAAAAGATTAACTTTTTTAGAGCAGTTTTAGATTCACAGCAAAATTAAGAGGTACAGATATTTCCCATAAACCCCTTACCCCCATAGATGCACAGCCTCCTCCACCATTAACATCCCCCCGCAGAGTGGTACTTTGTTACAGTGGATAGTCACCCAAAGTTCATAGTTCATCTTAGGGTTCACTCTTGGTGTATATTCTATGAGTCTGGACAAATGCATAGTGACATGTATCTATCATTACAGTATCATGTAGAGTATTTTCACTGCCCTACAAATCCTGGTCATTCTAATAGGTGTGTAGGGTATCACTGTTGTTTTTATTTGCATTTCTCTGATTACATAATGATGTGAAGCATATTTGGTTTTGAGGCATAACAAACAAAATTTGCTGACGATTGCTTGAGAGGAGGAGGTGAGCAAGAAGGTAAGGAATTGAGGGTGATTGTTGATGTAAGAAACTAGAGCCCCAACCTAGCTGGTTTGGCTCAGTGGATAGAGCATCAGCCTGCAGACTGAAGGGTCCCAGGTTCTATTCCAGTCAAGGGCACGTGCCTGGATTGTGGGTTCAATCCCCAGTAAGGGGGTGTGCAGGAGGCAGCTGATCAATGAGTCTCTCATCATTGATGTTTCCACCTCTCCCTCTCCCTTCCTCTCTGAAATCAATACAAATATATATATTTTTTTTTAAAAAAGAAAAGAAACTAGAGCCCTGAGCTTGGGGGGCCTGGCGGGTGGGCCTGTGTGAGTTCCTTTTTGGACCTTGGAGTTCTGGGCTTCTGGACATCCATGTGCAGTGGTCCTGGGAAGTCCCCTCATACCCTGAAGACCTTTCGCCTTGTATTCAGTGACATGTGCTGGGTGTAATTCCTTCCCCTTCCCCAAGCTATTCTTTTTAAAAAAATTACTTATTTTGTTTCTACCATCTATATATATAAAAGCCCAGCGACCCTTATGGCGGATCGACCAGAATGACTGGTCGCTATGATGTGCACTGACCACCAGGGGGCAGATGCTCAATGCAGGAGCTGCCCCCTGGTGGTCAGTGCGCTCCCACAGCAGGGGCGCCACTCAGCCAGAAGCCGTGTAGCGGTGGTGGTGGGAGCCTCTCCCGCCTCCGCGGCCGTGCTAAGGAGCGGTGAGCCAAGTGGTAAGGAGCGAGCAGGCAGATGGTAAGGAGTGGCAAGCCAAGTGGTAAGGAGTGAACAGACGGGCAGTTAGGAGCAAGCAGAGAGGCAGTTAGGAGTGAGGGGTCCCAGATTGTGAGAGGGCGCAGGCCGGACTGAGCCCCCACACGAATTTCATGCATCGGGCCTCTAGTTTCATTATAAAAAATTTTAAGCATACAGAAAACTGGAAGAATTTTACAGGGGAAAATGGTATAATGGGAGAAAAGAGACCAACCTCCTATGCAAAAAATTCCAAATAATTGATGCTGTCAAGGAGGTGGAGTCCACCCGCCATCCTGGAGTGTACGATGCACACAGTGACACCTTCCTCAGCCAGGGCCGTGGTGCTGTGCACCTTCAATGTGATACAGTGACAATGGCATTTGATTTGTGTGGTCCTCTTCCCCAAACCCAGTCTCATTCTGATCATGAGACAAACACCAGACAAATCCCAGCCACGGGGGATTCTGCAATCTGCCTGACCAGTAGAGCTCAAACACATCAAAAGCAAGGCAAGCCTGAGAAACTCACAGCCAGAGGAGCCCATGGGGACATGATGAGTAAATGTCGTGTGGGGTCCTGGGACAGAAAAGAACATTAGGGAAAACTAAGGAAGTCTGAATAAAGTATAGACTTCATGGGTCCATTGATTATGACAAATGTAAAAAAAATATATTTGTATTGATTTCAGAGAGGAAGGGAGAGGGAGAGGTGGAAACATCAATGATGAGAGACTCATTGATCAGCTGCCTCCTGCACCCCCCCTTACTGGGGATTGAGGACAGGTAAGGTAAGGTAAGACGTCAATAATAGGAGAAACAGGCCTGGTTTATGGAAACTTGGTACTATCTTTTCAGTTTTTCTGAAAATCTAAAACTCTTCTAAAAAATAAAATAAAAATCCCACCACATCCTACCACCTACATTCTACCGGTCACATCTTTTTTTTTAAAATATATTTTATTGATTTTTTTTTTTTTTACAGAGAGGAAGGGAGAGGGACAGAGAGTTGGAAACATCGATGAGAGAGAATCACCGATCAGCTGCCTCCTGCACACCCCCCACTGGGGATGTGCCCGCAACCAAGGTACATGCCCTTGACCGGAATCGAACCTGGGACCCTTCAGTCCGCAGGCCGACGCTCTATCCATTGAGCCACACCAGCCAGGGCTACCGGTCACATCTTATAATCTTTATCACACATCTGTCTCTCTGTCTCTTTTTTAAAAAACCTTTCTTAACTATCCACTCCTTTTGCTCAAAACGACACCCAGGAAGCCCTGGCACACAACACACACAGGGGCTCAGGTCCTTGCGTGTTTGTCACCTTCGTTTTACTCTATGAATACCCTGACCCCAGGCTCAGTGGCTGCTAGAAACAAGGAGCTCTACTGCCACCCAGTGGACATTTTGAAGTAAAGCGTTGCATGCTGGACAAGCTGGAGGAGGGCCCTTCGCCAGGCTGGAAGTAGTCTCTGAGTTTAGGCGGCACATGAACCAGCCCCTTCTCCGGATCCCTCATCCCAATTCTTACCTAGATCTGGACTTTTCCTAACTCTGCCCCAATTCCAAACTGTGCAGTAATTTTGTATTTGCTAACCTTCTCCATCTAAGTCTACTACATGTTTCAAGAAAGTCTTTTTTGGAAGGAGATAAATCATGAAGGAATTGGGCATTTTCCAGTTTTGATGACCGGGAAGAGTAATTTCTGTGCAGAGGTGTGGCCTGTCCAGCTGCTTCTGAAAGAGTCTGAAGGCTTCAGCTGGCTGGGCATTGGGGACGGGGGGACGGCGGCCTGGGCCTGGCCTCAGGCAGCAGAAGCTGTGGTCACGAGAGGCCTTGCTGTGCTGGGCCACACGGTACCTGTTGTCAGTCAGGCTTTGATGCGCATGTGCTTCCCGAGGGGGGTGGGGGGCAGCAGTGCTCTGCATCCCATGGCCTCCTCCATGCGGCTGACCACGGGGATGGCTGCTCATGCCTCTGGGTTAGAAGAAACCCAATGAGCACGTCTAGTCTGGGTTTCCCCGGAAGTAGAGCCTGGGACAAAGGTTTGAACACCAGTCATTTATTTGGGACTTGATCCCAGGAAGCCCTGGTACAGTGTGAGATGTGAGCGAGGGGAAGGAGTCAGATAAAATGCCATTAAACCATTCATGTGGTGTCCTTGGAGCTGTCTGCTGGTGAGCAGCCCAGCCGGGGTCCAGGACACCGGGGTGGGGGCTGCTTCTGGTGCCCTGGGCTGCAATAAGTAGCTTTCAGAGGCAGAAGAGGGTGCCAAGGGGGTGGGGCGGGGCACTGCTAGGTCCTCTTAGTGTGCTCATGTGATGGGGCTCAGCACCCAACCCCACTCATCCCCAGTGGATGCCAGTCCCAGGCAGGATGGACAGCCCAACGGCTGGGGAGAGTGCAGGACCATGCAGTCAGCTGAGCACAAGAAGGTGCTATATGGATTGAGTGGGGTCCTCATCACCTCCACACAAGTGAGATTTTCAAAGATCTTTGGTGTGTGGAGGAGTGTGCCAGGCAGCCACGGTGTGTGTGTGTGTTGGGGGGGAGTTTAGGGGAGAATTTAGGGGGGACGCAGAGGGGCGGGAGCCAACTGGGGAGCAGCCTTGTCTGGAAGCTTCCCCTGGGCTGGGCTGTGGCACTGTCCACCGCTCCAGCTGCATCTCCACCAAGTGGAAGACCCGGCTACTGAAAACTAGCGCAGGACCTTGTTATTCCCACGGCACACCAAGTGTTTAGGTGATAAAGATGTATTACCAAGAATGGGAGTCCTGATGAGCAAAAGCTCCTTTTGTAGAGAATATTGAAAAATATAAAGCTTTCCCCCAAACCTCCACTGTCTCCCTGAAGTTCTACTAATCAAAGAATTTCACTAACTGCAGAGGACACTCTCCTGCACAGACACCTGGTGGTCCCCAGGAAGACCGAGATCCCCGACGGGCCAGACACCTGCCCTTGCCTGAGGACCACACAGGGACCAAACATGAGCCAGGTCATTGTCAGGCCAGCTGTGGAGTGACTCGCCTTGTGCAGCCATCACCACCATCTCTGGTCAGCATGAACTGTGGGAGTAGAAGTCCTTGCAAGGTTGTAGGCTTTGTCCCTATAAATTATGCCTTGGTGGTGGAGTGTGGGTTGACCCAAGTGAAGTGTTGTCAGGCGGAAGCTGATGGTCCTTTCTTGGTGGAGCTGAGGTGAGGTGTGTTCAGTCTACTCCGGAGGGAGGTCTTCCCCCAGGGCTGGTTTTGGGAGCCAACCAAGATCACTTTCAGATTGTAGAGTGTGTGTGTAGGGGGGTCTTACCTTGCCCTTCCACCTTCTGGAAACCAGATGGCCAGAGAGGGGCAATCATGCTCTGGAAGACGTGGTAAGGACACAGACATGGCCAGAACACCCTCTACAAATCCAGGAGGAGCTGAAGGGGCAGCGTGTCCCAGGCCACTGTCCTCTGAGAGGCACTTCTGGTGAAGTCCCAGGTGGGGTTACTCACCACCTTGGAGGGGCTCTAGCCCCAGAACGCACAAGCTGTGTGGCACTGCCGCCTCAGAGAGCTGTCGGTCACTGTCTCGTTGGATCCCCATAAACAAGGAAGGCAGAGTAATAGCCACACATTACAGAGCTACCCAAGCTGTTTCTGTGTTTGTGACACGGGGGGAATGAGGGGAGAGAGAGACACCCGACTGGTGACTGGCAGGAAGCAGAACCTGTGCTAAGGCTTGAAGACACTTCAGAGAGAGAAAGGGCAGAGTCACAAGTTCTGACCTCAGGGGACCCTGACATCTTTGAAGAACTACCTAGAAGAGATAACAAGTAGGATGTCATCCAGACATCTTGTGTGCTAGGCAAGAGCATATCCCTTGCCATCACCGGACAACGGGGTCCCACTCATGACAAACGTGGAAACAACTGAGGGCGGGTGGTGGCTCCACGGTCCAGGCAGCCCGAGGACACAGCTTCGCCCAGGCGCCATTGAACACCGCACTTCTGCGTCTCTCACCTTCATTGTAGCTTCACTCTAGCTACTTATAAACACTCTTGCCCAGGGCTTTAGTTTTACCTTAGAGCATTCAGAATAAAGGGTCACAGAAATGAAGAGAAAGGACCCCCCAAAACCATGGTGTCAAAGCGATGCTAATAAAAGGCCTAATGACATTTAACTGTGGAAGGAAGGGTGAGGCAGCTGTGAGCCCTATACGGTAAGTGAAAATCACATTTGACAGCAAAAAGAAAACCCTGGGGGAAAAAAGACAGAGCCGCGTGTATGTGGTTTCTGGTTCCGGTTTGTGGCAAAGCTGTCCTCACGTCTCCTGATGGGGTTGTTCATAGTGACTCGAATGCAACGATCAGTATGACATGCACAATGCTGTTTCTCCAAAATTTTATTTTAATTTAAATTACAGGGCCAGCCATAGTCTGATAAGAAATTACTTTTCCTCAGGAGAAAGGAAATGCTCTCATGGCATTGTTAACAGGTGTATCCATCTCCACCTCTTTCTAAGGGCTAAAAATCACATGGAATAACTGACTTATGTAAAATTAAACCTTTATAACACAAAGAGAAACACTTCCAGTATAATAGTTTTGGTAATATGAATATATTAAAGGATCATAACTTCAAATGCAACTTTTCAACTTTGAATGTTTTCACATTTTTGTTTAAAATCAAACAAAAACAAAAACAAAAAAACCCAAATCTTAACTATGTCCAGATTCCAATGCGATGTACCACGCGGTGTTTTCTGACACACTGTCCTCCATGCTCTCGTGCTACGACGACATCACGGAGTGGAAGCTGCTTGTCGTTTCCAGTTCTAAGAACCAGCTTGGCAGGAAACCTTCCTTCCACCCGGTGTAGTTACTGCTCCCCCTGAAGCCTGACACCCAGCACTGGCCACAGAACCAGGAGGCTTCACGGCCAGGTCTGCCTTCCCAAATGTCTTGATATTTTCAAATCAAGAAGCTTGGATCACTTCCCCTACTTCAATGGAAAAACATGAATGATTTTACACAGATTTTGGTAAAGACAGCCTCAGGAAAACCAATGCCGACTGCCATTTAATTAAACAGAATAAAATACATCTATATTTTCTGGAGCTATTTTCCTAACTGGTGTTCCTAGAAGGAGGTCTTGCAACCTGCTGAAGCATCACTTGGGAGTTTCTTTTTACTGGCCGATAAATAATTCAATTAGTAAGAGAGGCTAGCAAAGAATAATCATGTAAATTTCTTAGTCAGCCACAGCCATGCTGAATTCAAACTGGCAAACTCTGATTGTAAGTTGTTAGTTGTGATCTTTGTATCACTAAGATGAACAGATACCATTCTAATAACTTTACATAGATATATCCTAGGAGACGCTGCTCTGCCGTGGTCACAGTAACAAAAAAGTGGTGCAAAATCAGTTACTTTATAAATACTGATAATTTGCAGCATTAAGGAATAGGACATTAAAAAAAATAAATTTCCCCACAGGACACCTGTGACGAGGAACTCTTCTTTTCCTAAGAGAAGCTGAAGTTTAATGATTCAGTTCCACAACTGCTGTACTGGATTACTCACTCTAAAGAAGAAAAGGTGCTCTACCGAGGTTTCCCACACAGAGAATCAGCGTTAACTGATCATAAACAGTATCATCCATAGATCAAGGAAACTCATTTTAAATGAATAAGGCCAGTACTATGCAGGAAAGAGGGCTGACTGAGTTCCAAGTCTGTATTATACCCTATTGATGGCACCCCACTAGATAACTGAATACAAAGGATTGGTTTACTTTTGTCTTTTAATGCTGTGATACTTAAATGTTAAATCAGCATTTTCATGTGATCTGAAGTATTTCAATTACATATGAGCATTCATTTTTTTTTTGCAAAGATTCAATATTAGGTAATAGTTACATACTAATACAATAACATTCCTCTGCTGTACAAATTAAATCATTTAAAAGAAATGAGCATTCTAAGAATTATATACAAAAGAAACCTGTAAGCATTGTTGAAATGAAATGTGAGGTGTTGTTGCTAGCTCTACTGTTTGAAAATACCTTCCAAAAGGAAAATTAACAAATACCTTCCAACATATCCAGGTTTACAAGTCTCAAGAAAATCAAATGTCAAAAAATTCTAGAAAGCCGTGAAAAGCGTATATACATTTTCCTTATGAAGCGTCACACTTTTAAGAAGTTGCTAAGTTTCAGTATCAATTTATTCGCACGTCAACTTTAACCACCCCAAAAGCTCACATCGTGGGTACAGTTCCCCTGATTCCAAATACAGCGCTGCACGATCTTCCTGTAGTGAAGGCAGACAATCTCACCAAGAATCCACGCCCAGCTCTTTAACATAAGTGCAAACCTGCAGGTTTAATCTGACCCCATCACGTCTTCCGCCCCTCCGTCACACTATCACCCCTACATTTGCCCTCACGAACCTAGCCTGTTCAGAACTCCTACAGCAAACAGGGTCTCTGAATTCTGAAATGACACAAAGATCAAGAGAAAGTCCACGTGTGCTCTAGTGTGCAAGAAAGCAGCAGCTACGTTCTCCAAGATGGACTAAAAAAACAAAACAAGATAAAATGAAAAACCGTTCACTTAACAGCAGACTAGCATAATGTTCCTCATGAATCGGTGAGAGTGCCTGATGCTGACGAGCTAACAGCAGGTGCTGGGTTTGGATTTGATATTTTGGATGTTTATGGGGAGTTAGGCTTCTTGCTGAGCTGGTCTCTTCAAGTCCCTGATCTGTTTAACTAAATAGGTCTTCTCGTCATTAAACTGCTCGTCCTCGGTCCTGTCGTTCTGAAACTTGCTGAGGAACTCTATGAGTTTGGTCTGGTTCTTGAGGAGGATGTCTAGGATGGGCTGTGTCTTGTTAGGGTTGGCAACAAACACCTGCCGGAGAGAAATCTGCATCAGCTACAGGAAAGGAGGAGGCAGGACACATCCAGAACTTCCCTCCCTGGACACGTGAAGTCGGGATAACTTGGTCAGAGGTTTGTGCTTCAGGATATCTTATTTCACAATTTGAAAATTAAAAAAAGATTTACATGCTTTAGTACAAAGAGGACTGGTACTTTCCCTCATGCTCTGAAACTCAGTAGTTAGTATTAAAATACAGATGCTGATTTTAGGATAACATTTGCACAAAAGGTCAAAATGAATTTTGAGGATAAAAACCTCCACAGAAAGCATTAAAATATGGGTTACCCCTTAACTTTGTGATTAATAATTTTCTATTAAAAAGACAAATGGCACTCCTCTGTAAATAAACTTATTCTGTTCCCAAATTGAAATGTTTACCCTGTTTCTGGGTCTATTTTTCTGTTTAAATGCTGTACCACACAAAACATGGAAATTAACTGAATTGTATAACTTAGATTACCAAAGTGAGACTAATACTATTTTAGAAATTTGTAAACGAAATGAGATTGACAACTTCAGGAGAAAATATTGTTTGTGGTTTTAGTACTCTACCTTAAAAACGTGAAAGGCCTCAAACTGGATGTTACGACTTTTGTCTCGTAGAAGATTCATCATTAATTTGAGGTTCTCGGGTTTACTGATGTATTTTGTCATAATTGTGAAGTTGTGTCGGTCTAATAATAGTTCACCGAGAAGCTGAGAAGACATTTAAAGAATCACTCTACATTATCATTAAGATTCTAAGGAAAATCAAAGTCTGAAAAATAATTCATTTAATAATCAACATTATTAAGTACAGTATCATTATTCTCCTCCCCGCCCCCCCCCAAGACTGATGAAGTGAACTGAACTATGACCTAAAAGCTATGGAGTACCTACTGTCCGCCACTCCAACACCCACCTTTCCCTTGGGCATTTAAACCTATGGTGAGTCTGACACTGCTCTCTGAAGAGAATATTCAGGCACATTTGGCCCCCAATTTAAGACTGTCAGAGCCTGTCTACTCTTTAAATAGCATTTGCGTTATCTCACTAAAACGAAACTATCGAAGAAAATGTTTAGAAGAGAAGTTCTTGATAATTCCTGTTAACTAACCACAAACCTTAGCTTAACTAAAAATTAATCTTTTTATTTTTAAATTTTATTCATTTGGATTTCATAGGACAAAGGATCATGTCCAAAGTTTTCCATACACTAACTTCTACACATGCCAAAGTTATCACATCTGATTCATAAAGGCTGATAAAAATGAAAACTTTTCTGTTCCTTCTTTAGCCAGGTATCCTGAAGATACTCCATTTCTTCCTTAGTGACTCCTCATCACTAATACCATCAATTAAGCAGAAAAGAAACTTGTGTCTTTGGGCTTACTGAATTCACAGAGGTTGGTTATACCTTATCAGTCCTTAATTTTTCAATTGTTGTTGCTTATTCTAGATTTTCTTTGGCAGCCACCTCTTCACGCCATCAGTGCCCACATCTAGTGCAGATCGAGTGTGTGGTGGTGTGGCCTGCAGTGGGGGAGGGCCAAGCTGTGGCCCTTGTGAACAGAGGCAGAAGCAGAGTGGGGGAGGGGCTAGTTCCGGCACCACCAGCCTGGCTTCGAGTCCTGCTTCCCTGCTCCTTGTGAGCTATGTAACCTCGAGCATGCTGTTAACTTCCAATGGAACTGTTCATATCCCATTTTGATATGGAGCAGCCAAACCCGTCTATGGTCCGCAGTCTCACTGCTCACTCCGTCCTCCTCCCCTCACACAGCAAGTCCCTGCCATTAAGGTCGAACCCTTGGGAGATTAACACCTGCAGTGCCTTCACCTAACTGACATGATTCTAAGTTTTAAAAATGTTTCAAAATCTAAAACACTGCACTGCTAAGAAAGAAAGTCTTCTTTAAAATTCTGTGTATTGCATTTGGGGTCTCTAACTTACAGAGAGGTGGGCAGGAGCCCTGTGTGGACCTCTGCTGAACCCCGCCCCTTTCCACAAAAATTCTGATCATGGACAAACATTTTCCTCTAAAGGTCTAAGACCCACATACTAGCATAACCCCCTTTCTCCAAATCCAAAATTCAAACACAGGGTGAAGAGAAGTGAACTACATAAAATAAATAACCATCATACCTTGAGTGACTGTCTTTTTGTCACATAATTTTCTGAATGAAGTAACTTCTCATACTCACTGAAGAACTAAGACAAAAAACACATATCAGAGTTATTTATTTATTTGTTTTTTGAAGACGGGTAGATAATGTCAGAAAATTTGAGTGGAAGCTTCTAACACCTCGAAGGTCAATCACTGTCCAAGCTCGCCTCCGCCAGTCTGTTCCACGCCCTTCCTCTGAGGCACTCAGAGATGCTCAGGGTGATACCTGCTGATTACCTCTGTGAAGAGGGCTCCTGGGACTGATCCCCTCCCAGCTCTAGACAGGCCCATATATAGCTTAAATCTGGTCCTCTTCTGTCAACCAAACTCCATATTCACGAAACAACTCCCTTCCCCCAACCATTTCCTCACTGTTGAGTCAGCTATCATTTCTTGGTGTTATATTAGCAAATTCATATTCGTTACAGAGGAGAACTCAACTAGTCCAAAGCATAAACACAAAGAAAAGTTACCTGTTCTTTCAACGCAACAAGGAGAGAAAATAATTAATAACAGAAGAGAGAGAAACTCATACTGTGATATATTGGAAGAGGTCCTACAGAATGTAGGCTTGGGCTAAAACTTGAATAATGGGAGGAATTTCACTTAGAAATGGGGGGAGGAAAGAATTCTTAGGGGATAAAAAGGGAAGGACACACATGAGTAGAGGCCTGGAAAATGCAAAATGCTACAGATTTAGGAACTGACACGTGTCCACTAGAATCATGTACAAATCTCAGGGGACTCTATTACCAGGAAGTCTGACATCCATTGACCTCACTGCTGGGCTATCCAATGTCCTAATTTTAGAAATGAGGATGGACTTCTGAGCCCCCGAGTGGTAATGGCCTTGGTGGTGACAAGCTGTCAGCTGCAGAGCAGGGGCAGAACCGGGTCCTGCCTCTAGGCAAGAGCTTGTCTCACCCTATCAGGTGCTGCCTCCTTTTCTATTTAGCAGCACAAATGGAAAGGAGAGTTAAGAAGTCAAATAATATTTTTCTTTTATTTCAACTGTGTATTATTATTCAGCACCAAAGTGCTTTACTTTCCTCTTCTAAATCAAGAAAAGATACAAATGGCAGCGGGTCAATCAAACAGATAAAGTCTGCTTCTGAGCAGGTAACGCACTATACCTGGTTTCAGCAGAGAAATGGCTATGGCACTACCTTAAAACTTTATTACAAAATAAACAGTCTGGTACAAAATCTAATTTAACCTTTCATTTCTGGTAATAAAACTTAAAATTTGTTATTATAAAATAGTATTTCATATACTTACTCTATCATAATGTTGTTCCAAAAATTCTGCACTGAGCAACTTATGTCTTGTAAGCAAATCCTAGAAAAAGGAAATATATTGTTAAAAGTTGTTCTCGCATTCAGGTTCTTTTAGAAAAGAGAATCCTACAACATTCCACGCCATTTTACCTAATAAAAACTGTTGTTAAAATTACTATACTTAAATTGAGCATGAATTGTATTGAGGACATTGATTTTGTATGAGTAAATAAAATCAATAATCTGAAATTGTGATTTTAATGATTATGATTAGTCACACATCTATAGCTCTTAGCAGGAAAAATTTAAAAACAAACATATAAGACAATGGAAATATATGTTCAAAGAAAGAGAATAAAGAATTGAAGTGAAATAAAAGTAAACAACTGTAATAAAATGTCAAATTGAAACTGCTCCTGGTGGAGAAAAAGGAAATTTCTTTAATTAGAAGTATTGGAGGTTCCATTTCCTTCCTCCTTAATTCAATTGCATTCAGTTTCATATCTAATGTAACCTTTTGCAGAGGTAAAATGTTTTTGAAAAGCCCTGTCATTTTATAAACATCAGTTCCTAAGTACGCAGAATAACACTGCAGGAATGTAGGAACAAAAATCAGTAAGACCTCGAGTCTAACCGTGCATTACTATAAAACAGAGCTTAGGTCTCACCCCACAAATTTCCCTGGAAACAAGTCAAGGATCATTCATTCAGAAAATATCTACAATGTGCCAGGTAACGTTCTAGGTGCTAGGGTTACAAAGAAGAAAGATGTGGTCCCTGCCTCCCAGGACCTGGAAGTTAGCAATGATTGGCCATGGTCTCACAAGGTTGTGTGTGTGTGTGTGTGTGTGTGTGTGTGTGTGTGTGTGTGTGTGTGTGTGTGGAGAGGCGGGGGGGAAGGTAAGAGGGTAGGGGTAGGGGAACAAGTGACAGCAGGAATGGCCAGTCAATATTTGGGTCAATCAATGAATTACATTCCTTTAGAGCCCCCTACTGGAGAGGTTGGTGCCAATAATCTCCTTCTCACAACCAACTTTCCTTAACTTGTATTCTTTGCTATTTATGTTTGAGTTACCAAGGTTACATTGAACTAGAGTTTCCTAAGTACATCCAAGTGCCATGGAAATGGGAAAGCTCTGAGAAATGTTCCACGGTCAAGCTGACATGGAAAGCACTACAGTTCTGGTTGCTTCATGGGGCTCCATGTGGCAGCAGGAGATACTGAAGGGAACTCTCTGTCGCCTGCTTTGTCAGCACCCTTCCCTGAAAGGCCTCCATGGCACACAGGCTTGCCCCTCTCTAGGTACCTACTACCTTCGGAGCTCCACTTGTCACTTCCACAGGGAGCTCTTCCAGACTGGCCACCAGCATGCAAGCATGGTCACAGGTATGGCTGGTCACCTGTGAGATGACCTGGTGAATGTTTCGTGCCAGATTGCACATTCTGTTAACACAAGGCTCGTGCCAGACTGCACATTCTGTAAACACAAGGCTCATGTCTATTTTAAATCTTTAAATTCCCCAGCACCTATGCAGTGCCCAGCACATAGTAAGAGCTTAATATTTAGTAAATGAATGAACCAACACCAGCACACAGTCAGCTTACTATTTAATAAATGAATGAACCAACATCAGTGAACCCGTTCGGGAAAATGTCACACTAACCAAGGTTCAAAGTATGCTTGTTAAGAAGGCTTCTAATTCCACCCCAAAGATTTACAGGTGTTTAAACTGCTGGATAGGTTGTGTACTGTATGTTCAGGAAGACCTACCCAATTTATTCTAAATCCCCCTTAGGGAATAATCAGGCAAAACAGAAACGCTGGAGCTTATTTGAGTATCTCAAGAGTTTGGTAAGAAATGCTATGAGGTACCCAGATAGGGAAGGAGAGATGGCAGGGGTAAAAGAACTGATATTATCTCAGTATATCATGGGGCCAGATGTAAGGGAGAGAGGAATATGAGAACGTTAAGGGCATATACCGGCCATGCTTGTTAGGATCACTTCCCTCCTTCTAACATGCTACTGTGGTCTGTTTATGGTGGTCTCCCCTGTGTAAGAGCCTCAAGGGTTAGGGGATCTATCTGTATGGCTCACTGCTGAACCCCACACCTATAGAACAGCACCCAATACAGGGCAGGCGCTGAGAGGCTTGTGGAATGAACTGAACAAACATATGAATAAGCTAATTAAGGGATTAATGAGTCAGGATCTGTGTGAGACTGGATGTCATTCTGGAGGCCAGTATGAGGAAGTACAGCAAAAGAAGCCCAATGCTTACTGCTCGGTCATAATCTGACCACGGAGAAGACCAGAGGAGGGGGTCTGAGAAACTGTGGCTCTCACTTGGGGCTGGGTTCTTAGGAACAGGCAGGTAGAAAGTATTGCTCTAAAAAGCAAAGGCCTTGATTTGACTGCAGGTCCGAGTAAGGGGACTATTTGCTCTGAGGCTGTATCTCAAGTAGGAGCATGAGGCTCACAGTGGAGCCACACATGAAAAGAGGGACTGCCCACATCTCCCCATTTAGGGGAGTCTCCTTGTTATCATCTGGTTTAAAGAGAACATGAAACTCAGGAAACCATTGCCAATTTAGGAATCAAATCTCAATGGCCTTGGTAAGAGAGAGAAAAGGGGTGCGCTGAGACTACTGAAGTAGGAGCTGGGACCAGGGCCCCAAAGAATGAAAGCCCTTGTTAAGAAAGGCCATGACAGGGCAGGGCCTGGAGGGGACAATAAAACATTAGTGGGAAAGGAGAAGTGGTGAGAGCCACGCCCTTTAATAAGCTGGGAAACGAGGAGATGGGGACTTGGGCTGTGCCTCTGTCTACTGAGAGACAAAGAAGAACCTTACCTTAGGACTACAGCCAAGAGCTATGGATAGCCCAAACCAGGGTATGGGGAAAGAAACCAATAGAGTAGAAGATGAAGAGAAATGGTTATGAGGTCAGTATCTGCTCAGTAATCTGCAAAGTTTTAGGTGCATGTGGTCCCCAGACATGCAGAGTTGCTAGGTTGGCCAGCAGGGGGGTAAAGAAAAGGACTTCTCATTTCCCACCTAGCTAAATTCCAGTTACATCTAAGGCCTTGGTATAACTTGGGAGAAAGGTCAGGAATCATCTCCTAAGTCCAGCAGTTTAAGCAGCCAGCTTTTAGAGTAGGTTGAATTTAAAGATTCCTAAAAAGTATGTAAGTTTGAGCCCCAAATATCATGTGACAAAGACAGCCCTGGAATCCAGAAAGAAATGCTGCTAAGCCAGGGGCTGATTTTCAGAGCAAGTCACTTGGCTCAATTCCCTGTCTCATGCTTGAATATGTATGCCCAAGGACACGAAACTCAATTCTTCGAACTGTCTGGTTCACCTCTGGAGCTCCAGAGTTAGAATGTTTTTCCTGTGCTGAGAGTCAAAGCCTATGCCCCAGCTACTTCCAGAAACAGGTTTAATCCATTTTCCAGAGAACCCCACTTCAAATACAGCAGTGCTCTCATGGCAAATCCCTACCGAGTCTTCTCTTCTTCAGGCTAAATAGGTCCAGTTCCTTTAACCACTCCTCGAATGACAGGTTCTGAGTCCCCCTCACCATCTAATGTCTTCTGAAAGTCATCTATTTGTCTATGTGCCTCTTAAAGTGTAGCGCCTGGAATGGAACACATTTATGTGCTGTTACCTGGTAAGCTTATAGTGGGGTGAGACCATCAACAACTCCTTCAGTGACACACTTTGTGCTCACATGTAGCTCTGGAGCAGCATCATCAAACTGCCAATTTTAATGGACAAATTCAGAATTTTGTTTACTCATAGTGGGCTCTGTAGTTAGACTGCCTGGGTTCAAATTCTGGCTTGCCCATGTATTGTCTGACTTTACTCAGCATTTCTATGCTTCAGTGTCCTTATCTGTAAAGGAGATGATAACAATACTTCCTTCATAGGATTGTTTGAATATGATAAGAACTTACCTATATTTTAGTAACTATTATAGGTGGCTTTAACTATTATTATCATGCCTATTCCCCCATCCCATATTTATATGGTTGGGTCCTCAAGTAGATGACTTTGGTTATCTATAATTAACTTTATCCTGTAATATTCTGGCCTCTCTGGATTTATGAAGCCTTATTTAGGCTCACTGTTATTTATCTTGCCCTTAATGGCTGTCACTGACACATTTGGTAAGTATGCCTTGTCACCCTCTATCCAAGTCATTAATAATGTTCGACTTGGCCGAGCAGAGATCCATTAGAGTCTCTCTCCTGGGTGATGGTGATCCATTTTCCAGCATCTTATGGATATGGCATTTAATTAGTTGCAAATCACCATACTGAAACTCCCTCCATCTAGCTCCTAATCTTTTTATTGTTTCCATGAAAATAGGTCTGTATAATTATTTGACATCCAGTATATCCTCGTCATAAAGGAATCCTACTAGCTACTATTTACAGCACACATACTGTGTCAGGCCACAATAACCTGACACACTAGTATTATTACCCATGTTTTAGCAGATGAAGACACAGGTGCAATCAGCAGCAGAGCTGGGAATTGAACCCAGGCAGCCATGTCTTTAGGCCCCTGATCTACTGGCATCAATGAGATTAGTATGACTGAACTTACTCTTAGTGAATCCATGCTGGCTGTGGGCACTCGGTTTCCTTTCCAAAATGCTCAGATATCATCTCTTTAGAAATACTTTCTAGAACCTTACACAGGTATACCATCAAGCTCCAAGCTCCACCAGCCTCTCTGGGGAATCTACCTTCTTTTACTCTGGAAAATTGGAAATATATTTGTTGGCCTTCTGATGCCCCTCCCAATCTCCTAATTCCTTAAAAATAATCACTAACAAATATTTGGCCACTGATTTAACTATCTCAGTACCTGTTCATTTGAGCTACAAATCTTGGACATATTTAGAGCAGGTAGTTTTAATTTCCTTTTAAGACTCGGCCCACTTCCAGGGGCTTTGAATACAGAGTTATGAATGAGCTGCATTTACTGGAAAGTTTTTGTGTGCAGACTGCATTTTCGGGAAGTTGCTCTGGTCACATTCTCAAAGGAGAGCATGAACCATGGAACTGTTCTCCTTCTCCTTATGAAAGTATTCTCTGCAAAGAGGACACGAGTAAACTGGGAGAGAGGCAGGCCCCTTCCCTCCACCAGCGCCTGTGGAGTGAGGCTGAGACTGGCCCCTGCCTGACTCAGGTGGAGTTTCTTTTAGGCAGGGGTGGGGAGGTAGCTTAGGTCTGTTTGCTAGGTCTATTTCTCTTTCTCTTGTCTTGATTTTGGCCTCTTGTCTTTTTCATTTCTTGGAGAGCTCTCTTTAATGAGCTTTCCACTGTCCTTGCAATGAGCCAGCAGCTGAGATACAGAATCCAAGCCAGCTTCTCCATGCTTTCTCCTCTGGAGCTCATCCTTAGACACCTCTGTTATTTTTTAAAGTTTCCCTTCTTCCGGTAAGGACTACCACCTGACTCTGCCCAGTCTTTCCCTCTGTGGCTACCATGATCTGACCTGACCTGACAGGTTGCTTTACCACAGTGATTCCATCACCTCGGTATGAATTTAATTCAAAGAAGTAGCCTTAACGGAGATAAAATAATTAGCAAGGCCAATCAAAATTTTGTCAGACACTGGGAATCACATTTCTGGCATATAATTAGCACATTTCTCTCAACTCTTGGTCAATTTTGCCATCTGTGCCAGTAGCGTGCCATTCATGTCCTCCTTGGTCCGGCAATCTGGCTGCATTCTCCCACACCACTGCCGCCCTCTCCTCCTCTCTGCTTATCCTCCTGCTCCCAGAAGTTGCACTCTTGGGCTCACAGCTTTTATTTCAAACAGGAGTGTCTCCTTGTATTGACACATGATGCTACTACACCTCCCTTCATAAAGGTCTGCTGCTTTTGAGTGGGGCATTCCCTCCATCCTAAGAGTCCTATCACACCAAGGGCGGTGGAACTAAGCATAACATTTACCATTCTATGCTATCATCTGAAATGAATTTCATTTTGCTTTGTACACTGACATAGAAATACCTGAGGTCTTACCTAAGGCTTCTGATACCCTTCCTAATGGCTTCAGGAAAAGAAATTCCTAGACCTTTCACCCTATTATTTTATTCTCATTCAATGTGAAACCCTAGTGGCCAGGGTGCTAGGCTTTCATCCTATTTGATGAAATTGAGGGACATATTTTACCCAGAAACCAAGGACTGTGCTCACCTCAGACACTCTTTATAATCATAAAACTGAACATTTACAAGAGAAGCAGCCACTTGTCACTGTAACAGTATTCACAGTTTCTGAGCATAGCAATCAGCAGGTTAGTATACTAAATTCTGATTATATTAAAATACCAGTTCTAAATATTGACTTAAGATGTCACACATTTTACATAAGGGAATGTTAACAGAAAGATTATAAAGATTACTGCCTTGTTTATATACCTTAAACAGCACAGAACCTTGCAATTCAAAACAAAAATGTGCATGTTGCACAGTGGTATCCTATGTATGTGCATTTAATTTAAACAAATATACAACAGGGATATAAGGTACACAGAGGAGAGGCTACAAAATAATTTGAACAGTGCAGGTGATTCTTATAGTTAATAAACAAGCTCTGGCATGAGCATGAGATGGGAGAGTTAAGTCCCTGGTTCCCTTGGGCCTGAACAGAAGCCAACTACTTCATCTGGTGCTTAACCAAAGAAACTGCTCAACACAGGAGAAAAACCTGGTTGTTATATCTATTACTGTACTTGATGGGTAATTTAATAGAAAACTGTACCCTGCCTAAAAATTACAACTTTCCACCCTTTAAAACTGTGACTTTATTTGTATACATACATATACAGGGGTGGGGCAAAAGCAGGTTTACAGCTGTTTGTATGGAAGAATAATACAGTAATTAATAAATAACATAAGAATAAACTTTCACATACACTGTAAACCTGCTTTTGCCACACCCTTGTATATATGCGGTCTTCTTTATTCCCACTAGGGGGCAGCAGTATATAGACAAGGGCGGTAGAGAAGGTTTAGGAAAAACAGCACACCTGTTCATCGGAGTTGCAAGTATAGTTAGAAGTCTATAGTTTTTATATATGTTACCTTGAATGTGGCAAATGCATCGGAAGCTATGTCAAATGTTGACATTTCGACATATCTGAAGAAATCATAAAACTGTTCTGACCACAAAATGATTTTTGCAAGTGGTTCATGTCTGATGCACTCTCTTAACATTATTCCACAATTTAGAGCTATTTCAGGAGATTCATACCTGCAAAAAGAAAACAAACAAACTTGATTGCTCTTTTAAAACTCCAACTGAATAGTTCACAATTTTAGAAAAGGACACTTCAGGAAGTGCCCTGAGTGACCACAGCAGGTTACACACAGCATCTCTCATGTACAACATGTGCTCAGTGAATTTTCTCTAGTGGGCACACACACATTAGTTGGTGAAGACAGCTTCAACCCAAAGAAAAATAACAGCTATGAGAGTGATCGTGGAAATAAAAGTTCATTATTTAAGGTAAACATTTTGAAGAGAAGCATTTAGGGTCTCACATAAGGGTTAGCTTTACATGTGGGGTGCTCTCAACACTTCAGAAAAACCAAAAGCTGAATAAAAAAACAATATGAAATAGTTCCCTAAATTCATAGTATATAAAAGGCTCTAACACATGTACAGCACTTGTATTTCATTGTTTCAAGTTAATACTTAAAATAGTACTTTCAAGACTACTGGCAACATCTAAGCCCTACAGATTTGAAAGCCTGGTCCTGAGGATGTCACAGTCAGGACTCTCACAGTGGGCAGAGGGGGTCCACATGCAGCCTTCCTCTACATCCATCTTGGTGTTTCTAGAGTCTCCCTTCCCTATGACCAGAAAGAAAACCTCATTTCCCTTTCACCCAGCAGGCCTTTCCCTTCTGACATGCACCAACCCCCTCGGACCAGCTGTGTCTTTTCTTTACTTCCTTCCAAGTTGCTTGCATGGTTTAATGTCTTTCCCACACAATCTCCTCCAGTCTCCTGCAGTCAAATTCCATTTCCCAACATCCTACCAGCAAAGACCTCTCCTGGACAAATCCGCCTTTTCTCCTAACACAGAGTATACCACTTAAGTGCCCCGGCAGTGCTGACCTTCACATCTCTCTTTCAAAGAAAAAACCTCTTCCAGTTCTCCTTTCTACTCCTCTGACTGTTCTATTTTTTTTCCTGGCCTCCAGTCTGCTAGCAAACACCCACACAATCTCCTTGCTTCCACCATGACTCCTACAGGTCTTCTATTCAGGTCTACACCTGAACTATACATTTCTGTTGTCTCTGGACAACTTCAATTAAAGGTCTACTATAAACTCCGCATGTCTAAAATAAAATCTCATCTCCCTCCACAAAAGAGGCCGCCACCCCTGCTTCCAAGTTGGCATCACTGCTGTATTTTTGATACCCCAGTCTGAAACAGTTTTGAGAGAACTGTCTGTGATAATGGTAATGGTTTTTATCTGTGCTGTCCATTATGGTAGCCTACTAGGCACATGTGGCCATTGAGCACTTGCACTTTGGCTTAAATGACTAAGGGATTAAATTTTAAAATGTCATTTAACTTAATTTGAAATTAAATAATTACATGTGGTTAGTAGGTACTATATTGAAAAACACAGTTCCAACTATGCCTTTTTTTTTAATTTTTAGAAAATAAGTCTTTATTGTTGAAAGTATTACATATGCCCTCTTTTTTTTCTAATTGATGTGAGAGAGAAACATCGATCAGTAGCCTCCCAGAGATGCCCCAACCGGGAATCGAACCTGCAACCTGGGTATGTGCCCTGACTGGGAATCAAACCTGTGATCCTTTGGTACACAGGACGATGCTCCAAATAGTTGAGCGACACTGGCCAGGGCCCAACCTTACCCTCTTTCTCTGCTCCCAATCTTCCCATCTCCAGTGCTTTTTAACTGCTTCTTTGTAATATTTTAGTTTCAGTTCCTGTTATCTTTTTCCCACTGTGGCATTAATGCAGACCTAGAGAAATGCAATTGACCCTAACCAGCACCCATGTTCAAGCTCTGTCTTACCAAATACACCCAACACACAAGTATATCAATAGCACTTCCAGCTTAGGAGTTTAAAATGATTTCTTGCTGATCAAATAAAGACAACCTTAGAGGCTTAATGCCTACCTCGGCTTTGCATCAGATCTATTCCTCTGGCACAGTGTCATCTCCCACTTTGCCATAAAGCAGCCCACTCTTCTTATTGCTGCCCACCACTATGTTCAATTGTGCCCCTGTACCTACTCTCTTTTTTCCTGCCAATTTAAACCACCTGGAAATTCACTCTTGTTTCATCTTTTACCAACCCTTGCCTTATTGACTAACCCCCCCCCCCCATTTTATACCCTGAAATCCTATAGTACTAATTGTTATCTAGTAGCATAACAATTGTATGTTGTATTATCCTTTTGTTGTACATAGGTTCATATCAAACTATATGGCTTTGTATCATTTACGGTAAGTCAGCTAGATGGCTGATTGTGATTAAAATGTCTGTTCGGAAAATGGCTAATCATACAATTTATCTTTGCTGATCTTTAGTAAGGAGACTAGAATTCAGGGGGTAAGACAGTTTGGTACAACAAGTTGGGCAGGTTTTGATGGCAGTTTGTCAAGCTTATCTTACACGATTAAAGTATAAACCAATGATTACAAGGCAAACAGTTATGCTCTACAACCTGTTAGCACTAGAGTGGAGGGCACATTAACATTTAAATCGCCAGAGAAGAAGCTGCCTCCAGATGCAGTCTAACACTAGCAACAAAAGTATTTTCAAATGCAAATTAACAATGGCAACCGGAATAGCTGGAAGTATGCAGAGCCAGAGCAGATAATCACATCCTATGGAAGTAGTCTAAACTAACTGACAAACAGGACAACAATCTTAAAAGCAAGTTCACAGGGCTCCTTAAAGAAATGGCTATTTCCAGGACCGAAGACAGAACTCACACAAAATAAGCCAGGGACATCATGTGCTGAAAGCACAGAAACATCAAAGACTGATGCGGTCTTGCTAAAAGGAGCCAACTTGAAGGACCTTCGAGTTGGCTCTCAATGGTCCAAGAAGGGGCAGTTTGGACATAAAAGTTGTGATTTTTTTTTCACACAATAAAATGACCCAGTTACTTCAAGAAATAAATGGTATATTTTAAAAAGGGGGTCAGGAGCTATTACAGATGAAAAGAGAGTTAAATAAGAATCATATCAACCAAATTCAGTTTGTGGGCTTTGCTTAGAACCCGACTTGGACAAACTAACGGAAAAATGCCATTTTTTGTGGCGTGAAAATCAAGAAAACATGAACACTGAGCATTAGGTAATGTTAGGTTTATAAATGGTATTGTGACCATGTAAAAAAAAGTCCTTAGATGTATCATCTTACTAGGGATGCAAACTGAAGTGACATTGTGTTTGAGGAGGAAAAAAGGGAGGAATACACGAAACAAGGACACAGTTTAAGAACTGCTGAAGCTGGGAAATGGAGGAAAGGTTTGTTGTATTATCCCCTCCAGTCTGATGTACATGTTCCACAGTACAGGCTAGAAAGGGTCCCAACACCAGCAATATTCTGCACGTGTCTCTTCCTCTTCTTTCCAGCTGAGGTTTCTGCTCTGGCTAGCTCGGATGGATGAGAGCTTTAAACTTTTTTTTTAAATTGTTATCTTAATATTCTTACTTACATGATGTTTGACAATGTTCTGTTCATACCCTTGGCTAATCTAAAGGGAAAATGTAAGCATAGATAACTAATTTATAAATTTTAATAATGATGGCTACTTATATAAAAGGAAATTATTAGCTTTAAAAATACATAAAGACTCCTGGAAGCTGCCTGAAGAACATTAAAATTTGCCCTAGCCGGTTGGATAGAGCGTCAGCCTGCGGACTGAAGGGTCCTGGATTGAATTCCAATTAAGGGCACATACCTGGGGTTGTGGGCTTGATCCCCAATAGGGGCGTGCAGGAGGCAGCCAATCAATGATTCTCTCTCTCTCTCATCAATGATTCTCTCTCTCTCATCACTGTTTCTCTCTCTCCTTTTCTCTCTGAAATCAATAAAAATATATTATAAAAAAAAAAAAAGAACACCAAAATTTCAGACTATTCCCTACATGTTTATACACAAAACTCTGGATTGACACACAAAAAAAATTAGATACCGAAAGTTGTGTATGGCAACATGTGAAGAAGCAACACCGATAGTTAGAAATAGAAAAAAAAGAAACAGAATGCTGGCGTCCAAGGCACGCACTGACTCATGCTTTGTCTAAGCAAGTCTGAACTTGAGGGAAGTGTTAAACCCCAGAGATAGGAATCAAGTGAGACAAGTGGTACAGCTAGGGGTAGGAGAGCAAGCTGATTCACACCAACAGCCATGCCAGTAAAACGCCTGCCTGCCAATTTAACAGGACATCACCAATGCTGGGGCAGACACACACGATACCCAAAGCTGGCCAACAAACCTGGTGTGAACTGACAGGAGGTTACCTTACCAATAGGGGAGGCTCAGTGATGAAGGAGGACAGGATCGGTTTTGTTTTGAAGTTTAAACTTTTAGGCTTTTGGGGATTTTTAATTTTTTTTAACTGGCAAATTACCCAAACACAAATGCCTGCTTAGTCCAGGAATAATTCCAGGGAGATACACTGTGCTTTACCAAATTAAATGGGTTAGTGAGAGGACACACGTAAAAAGCAAAGGGTACTACTTCACAACCATGTTCTTTGTTGACTGATTGAGTTAAGCTATACAGCTCCAGTTACTAGGGAGCTTTTACTGCCTTACAGGGTGCAGGTGTACCCAAAGATGTCTTTAAATACATGATTTAACTGACATTTCATACACTTAACCTTTTAAATCTTAGAGAATAGGACTAAGACCACAGAGGACTTTTATTCTTCAGTCATGTATGATTTGAAAATTTAAAGCCTCATGATTCACCTACCTTTAAACTTCTATGGGCATTTTTTCAAGTTCAATTTAGCTCACAGGCTGAATTTTAAGGAGGGAAATATGTTCAAGAGCTATAGAAAATCGAGCTGAGCGAACCATAGAGAAAATGCTTTCCCACATTCACCATCCTGTTTTTGCCCAAGACCATCTTTTCTTTTTATTTCTCAACTGAGAATATAAATTTTATTACATTGTACATACCCTTTCAATAACATGAACAAAATATTCTGTTGGGTGCAGATGTATTCAACAGTAGGAGTTCTTGTACCAATTTGTCTTCTGAGAATATTGTTGAAAATTTGAGCCACATCTTTTTTGCCCTATTAGGAATACAATCATTAAAACATTTACCTGACTAAACATTAAAAAGCCCATCCACCCTCCCAGATACACTCAAATCAAGGCATTGAATGTTTATAATTATGACCAAATATATGACCTTAAAACATTCACAGACATTAAATTTTCTTTATAATTTTAAATTCTAAGTTTTAATAGTATACCATTTTTAACCTGAGCAATGTGTTGACAAAGTGAAATCTCACTACATATAATTTCAATCATTCCTCTCAGAATCATGCTCAGATATGAAAAACAAAACCTTGCTCTATGTTTACAATGTTCAGGGACCTCATTCCCACCCAAATGGAACACGCGGCCTAAATAGGATGCTTGTGTTGTAAACGCTACATATATTTTCGTTTTACAGTGAAGAAAGGAGAAAGTGTATGCTGCTAATATAATAAAATGAAAGAATTCCATAAGAATCTGAGCTTTAATGGTAAGTAGACACATGCCCCTATTAAACTAGACCTACTTAGGAAAGAATATATAGATTAATAGTGAAGGTGCTAAGTATCACATAATGTTCAGAAGTCAGAATTACACCACTGTACTTGACTAAACAAAACAGACGGACATTACTGCTCTACAGTAAAACTGAAAAGCTGCATAAGAAAGTAACAAGTGCAGCACTGGATGGCAAGAGATGTTTCAGAATGGCCACTTGTTAAGAGCCTGACAAGCCTGCAGGAGAGATGGAGTGAGCGAGAGCTTTCCAGCACCAGAGATCACCCTGCGGCCCACCTAGGTCAGGAGCTGTAATAGCAACTGCTAAGAACCAGTCTCAGGGGCACACCTTCTTTAAAATTTGTGTCTCTAAAGTCCCAAATGAATATTAAATTCGGTGTCCAGTCTGGGGACTGAGATGGGTGGACAGAGAAGAAACTGGATGTTCCAGTGCATTTCCAACATTGCAGAGGAAATAAAAACTGTTGTTGAAATTTGATACATGATTAAAAATACATGAAATCAGATACATAAATGGAAATATCAGTTCTACTTGTTCTACAGGATAGAAATAAAACTTTATTCTCTTTTATTATCAATGTCATATTGGAGTAACCTATGAACCCACCCTCATATCCCTCTCCAAAACTGGATCTGGCTATATTGCCTGCTATTTTCTCCCCTGGTTTTGCAAGCACCTGAACAGAAATCCAAACACTCAGGATGATAAACACTGGGGCTTTCACAAAGCACACCCATAATAAAGAATCAAGAATCATGACCATGCCAGAGCCCCTCAGTACTATGTATGTGTGTGTGTATACATACATATATTATATATGTATATATACTTCTCAGACTGGTACCAAGGACCATTATTCCCACTGTTCCCTGATAAATAACATGGCATGATCAGCTGTGTAAGTTTGGGTAGCAATCTCAAAAGTATACTAGAACTGGGCAGGAGAGGCAAATGGGTAAAGCAGGGGAAAAAAGTAGGCTGCGCTGTCTGCCACACATCCAAGTGTGGATCTCCTGTGTCACGGGTAGTTGCTCCTCTGCTCCAGCTGAGGGGCCATGGAGGACTACAGGCCCAATGTTACCAGAGTCCGAAGTTTCAAGAGAAGCCAGAAATTCAAAATTGTGTATAATACCTCCTGTTATTTAAATGACATCATCATTTAAACATTTAAAAGCTGTGCCAAGCAAAACACATATGATCTCTGCTGTAATGAATTCTCAACAGGTAAAAACAAAAACCAAAAAAATAACCACCATAATGATGTTCTCGGAGATCTCATCTACCTCTAAAATTCTAACATTCTAGGTCATCTTTAGATTGTTTATTCCTTGAGAACCAAGGGCCAATGAATTATGTAAAACAGCAGCTGTTAATTACAGACAACCTAAATAAAAGGGCATAATGAATACCTAAGAACCTCCCTGTATGATGTGGTAAAATAAGGGGAGAGAAGCCTGGGACACCCTTGAGTTCCTGCCCTGGCTCTAATAGGAGGCAGTGTGGGCATGCTTATAGGTCAGCAACCCCTGGGCCAGGAGCCTGGCAGGAATCTTCAGATGTTTCAAAGGAGGGAGGCTCATGGAAAAGGACTATGAATGGGGTGCTGTTGGTGAAAAGCAAGAGACTGGTTTCTTACCTCGAAGTCAATGAGCTGCAGGTCTGCCACCAGGGTGCTCAGGAGCCCACTATTATACAGTTCTTGAGCGAGCTGTGCCACTGCTTCCGTCTGCGGCTCTTTTTCATTTGTGCCATAGAGAATTTCTTTCATGGCAACCAGATTTTTGGAAACTTCTTCTGTGGCCTGATTTTGAGGGAGAGGAGAAAAACAATTCATTTTAACAAACATATATAGCACACCTACATCTGTTAAATACCTTCGCTATATACCCATGGGCCTATGTACAAGCACCAAAAGTGGACAAGCCCAAGGTGCCCTCAGGAGCTTAACACTGTGCATGTGTGTACATATGTGTGGGCCAACACACATGCTCAGCAGGGAAAACCAGCAGATTCACATGTACATCTGAACACTGAAAACAATATAATGATAGAAATGCAACAGGAAGAAAATACTCAATTCTGCATCAAATGGGAGGGAAACAACAAGGAAGAGGCACATGGGCTGACCCAGAGACTGGAGACACCGAGAAGCAAGAACTGGGGAAAAGGAGACTGTGGGGCAAGAACTGGCATGAACCAGGCATTAGGGGGAGGGAGAAGCACAGGGTCTGTTAGAGAAAAGGTGTGGATGGAGCAAGGGAGCGGCAGCAGAAAATGAAGCTGAAAGAGGCTTTGAATGCAACAGTAAAATATTAGCGATAAATAAAACGTCACTTCTGGCCAAGATGGAGAAACAGGGGCTAGATTATACCATTCCCATGAAAAAGACTAAAACATTGGAGATAATTATGAAAACAATGAGTTCTAAACACTGAACTTCAGGCAATATAGGACAGTGACCCCTGAGAGAAGGGAAACAAATGAAGTGAACCTCACAATTGCCCAAGTTGACTATCAGGAGGGAATTTCCAGGATACATCACAGGAAGAGGAAGCCAGGCAGAAGAGGGGGCCTCCATGAATTGAGCTGAGTTGAGATGATAGAGCTGCGCATCTGCAGAGGCCAAGGAGACTAGCATTCGCAGCAAGGCAGAGTACCAGAGAGGAGAGATCTATATGGAGGAGAGTTAGACATCTGCAAAGACTCGCTTGCTTCTTCAGCTGAATACTGATAGTCATACACATGCGAGAGAAGTACCCAAGGCCAGGGAGTAGTACCATGGAGCTCACACAGGCTGGAAACAGTTCTCATTCCTAATCAATCTGAGGAAAACCTCCTGTTCAAAGGACATAAAGCAGAGCATTCAAAAGGTTTTAATCTCAGTCATTACACAAAATTAGTCCTAGACTAAACTCTATTCTGGTCCCATACAAAGCTTAACAGCAAGCCTGAAAAGGAGCAAACTGGAAACCATCACCAATAATGAGGAGAAAAAAAGCAATAAACAGAAACAGCTCTGCTCGTGACATGGGTGGCAGAATTAATAAACATGAATATTAAAAGTTACTATAACTAGCCCGGTCGGCATAGCTCAGTCAACTTATGAACCAGGAGGTCATGGTTCTATTCCCGGTCAGGGCACATGCCCAGGTTGGAGACTTGATCCTCAGTAGGGGGCATGCAGGAGGCAGCTGATCAATGATTCTCATCATTGATGTTTCTATCTCTCTCTCCCTCTCCCTTCCTCTTTGAAATGAATAAAAATATATTTTTTAAAAAGTTACTATAACTATAGTCAATATGTTTGGGAAAAAATAAACAGGTTAAGTAAAGGTATGGAAAACATTTTTTTAAAAAGACCCAAATCAAACACTTAGAAATAAAACTACGATGTCTGAAATAAAAATTACACTGGATCACTGGATAAAATTAACAGCAGATTAGACACTGCAGAAGAAATCTCTAGTAAACATAAAGATAGAGCAATAAGAACTGTCCAAAATGAAATACAGAGGGGCGGGAGGGTGGGGTGGGAGGGGAAGAGATAGCACAGCAGTGAGTTATAGGATGGCTATAAGCAGTCTAATACATGTGTAACTGCAGTTCCCAAAGGAGGGGGAGGATAGACAAAATAAATGAAGATATAATGGCTGAAAATTATCGAATCTGATGAAAAAATATAATCCCACAGAACTAATAAATTTTTTAAAAAATCCTAAACACAAGAAACAGAAAGAAAACTACACCAAGGTATGGAATAATCAAATTACCTTAATTTAGTGAAAATTTAAAAGCAACCAGAGGGGAAAAGAACACTAGAAAACAAAAAATCAAACAATGACAACAGATTTCTTGATAGAAATGAAGCAAGACTAAAGATAGTGGAGGAACATCATTAAAGTCCTGGGAAAAGACAAAACAAAATTACCCTCTTATAATTCTATACCTAGTGAAAATATTGTTCCCAAAACAAAACTAAATAGAGTTTTTGAGACGTAGACAAGCTGGAAAATTTTGTCACCTGCACTAATAGGAAATGTTTAAAGAAGTCCTATAGGCAGAAGGAAAATGATTCAAGATGAAAACCTGCACATACACAAAGGAATAAAGACCACTGGAGATAGTTCCCTATTACTTTTGAAAATGACTGCAATAAGTTAAAGCTATATACTTTAAGTCCTAAAGGAACCACTAAAACATACACATACACACACACAAAAAAACAAAACAAAAGAAAGAGTTATAGGTAATAACAAAGGAGACTCAAGTAGAGTACTAAAGATAGGTGAAAAATATAAAGGCTATAAAAAGCTATAAAAGCCAAAGTATTTGTGAACAGAAATCTACTTCAAGGAGATTAGTTAGCACAGATTCACAGGACACAAGCATTTAATGGTATCTAAAGAATTATCTAGTTCCAAGGTATTCCCTTCTACAATCTTCTATCCTCCTTACCAAATGATCACATTGCTTCACCTTAAATATTTCCAGTGTCTGCTAGTCCTGGGGCTGCACTGCAGAGCAGGCAGTATCCTAACTTCTCTTCCACAGAAAGGCTCCTCTTTGAAGGCAGCTTGCTCGTTTTCCCTAAATAGTCTTCTTCCAGGAAACCTCTCAGTTTCTTTAACTACCCTCCTAAAAAAGATAGTGCTAATGTTCCAACCCTATCTAAAATGGAATAATGCAGAAGACATCTGACTACCACTTTCCTACAAATGTCACAAATGTTAATGTGGCCCAAGGCTACCTTTAAGAATTTTTGCAATTATATCATACTAGAGGTCTGTTGCATGAAATTCGTGCAAGGGCCTTGGCCCCCCGCCCTGGCCCCTGCCCATTGCTGCTGGTGGGGGGGGGGGGGGAGGCTCTGCCACCTCTGTTTCAGCCCCCACCTGCTGCAGCTTTGTCTGGAAGGAAGGACAACCAGTCTAATTAGCATATTACGCTTTTATTATATAGATAATTCATTCAAAATCAGATCTGTGAATGACAGTACAATGAAGGCTTTAACTCTTTTCACTATTTAATTTTATTTCATTAACAGTCCAGCATTCAACATTGTGGAGGTATTTCTGGATTTGGAAGGACATCCAATATACTACCTATCACTCTCCTGTTTGTACAGTCTGAAAATCTGATAGCTATGCTTCCCATGGCCTCAATCATTAGCCAAAATGCTGAAAAGGAAATAACCATAAAGGAATCATTATACCATTGAATCATTATGTTCTTTTCAGTAACAATCTACTTACTAATAATCTTTGGGCATGGCCACTCAACCACTTAGATACCCCTATTTCCAAATCATATTCAAGTGGCATTTTGTTAAATACCTTGATAAAATAGGAATAACTATTCCTTCCATACTTCCTGAACATAAGAAAATGAAATAAAGTTAATTTGGTAAAACCTTTTATGCTGATTTCTACTAACCACTATTTTCTATTCTAAGTGCTTATAAATCCTCCTCTTAATAATTCCACCATGAAACCTTAATCGGTCTCAATGTTAAGCAGATTCTTAACATTTCCAGTCTGCTGCTACTACCGTATTTTCTAATGACTAAGATTTCTGACAGTTTGTCATCCAATATACAAATTTTCAGTCCGACTAGTGTGGCTCAGTGGTTGAGCATCAACCCCTTGATTCTGGGTCTGGGAACATGCCCAGGTTGTGGGCTCCATCCCCAGTAAAGAGTGTGCAGGAGGCAGCCAATGGATGATTCTCTCTCATCATTGATGTTTCTCTCTCTCTCCCTCTCCCTTCTTCTCTCTGAAATCAATAAAAACATTAAAAAAAAATTTTAAGTATCCCAGATTGTACCTTTTCTGGGCCAGTAGATGAAATCATTTATTAATAGTAAATGTTCTCTTAAATCTAGTTATATGTGCTTTTTCAACTTAATTTTACTAATCTTCATTCTTAAGATATTCTCTTTGAGAGGGAAGAATCTGACATTTAGTAGGTTTTCTGAGTCTATTTTCTGTTGATTTTATACCAGTGACCCTAAGTAGTAGGCCTCACCCCAGTGACCCTAAGTAGTAGGCCTCACCCCCCACTGCTTCTCTGGCTAGATCATAGTTTTGAGGCTCATAGCAATCCTTCATATGCCTCACTTTTTACTATTCTCTGAAATCATATGATTTTAAATCTAATTTAGATCATATTCTAGGCTCTCTTCTGAGAGCAAAAGATGAATAAGGGGGAGAGGTGAGTGATAGCCAGAGTATGGGGTTTCTTTTGGAGATGATGAACTGTTCTAAAACTGATTGTGGTTATGGTTGCACATTATGTGTGAATAAACTAAAAACCACTGAATTATACACTTTAAATGGGTGAATTATATATGAGTTATGTCTCAACAAAGCTGTTTAAAAAAACAGGGAGGAGAGAAACAAGGAAATAGAAAGCTACTTACGCTAATTCTGAAATGAAAGCCCACCTGGATTCACTTTTAAATCCCTCTTCTTACCTTTCCTGTCACATACATTGCGAGTGGGGAGGAAACACCAATGGAATTCCCTCATCTGCTAACTAGTACACTCACCTACCCATGTTAATCCTCCCTGCTTCTGGACTCCATCCATCTCCTGCCTTCTCAGAACTCATCCTGTCTGTTATCTCATCTTCTAATATAGTCAACTCCCCTCTCACTTGATTTAAAATGTGATCAAGACTCCCATTAACAAAATCAAACTCTCCTTTGACTTCATAATCCCCTCCTAGTCACTGCCCCCATAACATCTACCTGTTTGCTATAGTCCACATCTTCCTATTCACTCTTCAGTCCAAACCCATGTGATTTCTACACCTAGTTACCAATGACCTGCCTGCCATTAAATGCAATTTCCAGTCTTCATTACATGTGAGCTCTTGGCAGCATTTGCAGTTGTTGATTACACCCTTCTTTTAAAACCACCCCTCCCTTGTCCTCAGTGACTCACCACCACCCTAATTTTTTCCTTCCTGTCTCCTTTTTTGGATCAGCCTCCTTGACTAGACCATTTAAATATTGGAATTCCTCAGGGCAGGGTACAAGGCCCTCTTCTAATTCTATCATCTCTCCCTAAGTGATCTCACCCACACCCACAGCTTTAATTAACACCTCAATGCAGACGCCTCACAGATTCCTATCTCTAATCCAGTGGTTTTACTAGTACATCCAGCAGCCTACTTAAAATGTCTCCACTTGGATGTCTCAAGGCCCCTCAAAACTAACACATCTAAAACAACTCATAATCTTGATCCAATGCCTGGTATTCTTCCCTTGTTCCCTATTTTAGGGTGTGATACCACTGTTGATGTGAGTATACATGTTAAAAGTTAGGAATCATCCTCAACTCTTCCTTCTTCCCTAATATCTTATTAATCACCAAGTCCCCCTAATCCATCTATTTATCTCCCCGCTCCCACCATCACTATCCAAGTTAGAGTCCCCATAACTACTACCTACTTGGCCTACTAAGTAGCCTATTGACTATTTCCTTGAATCCCTTAGAAACCACTCTCCATATCACACTTACAATGATCTTTTTATAACACAAATATGATTGTCATTCCCTCTGCTTATAATGCTTTAATTACTGACTACTTTGGATGAAGAAAATTCCTTCTTAACATGGCCAATAAAAGCACTCATGGTCTGATCCTACCTCTCTGACTTTACACCTGCACTACAATTACTCCCCCACTACCTATTCCAGTGATGGGCAACCTTTTGAGCTTGGTGTGTCAAACTTCGCCAAAAAACTGAGCGTAACTTGGGTAGTGTGTCACTTTGAGGAAAAAAACATTATTTCGCGATATTTATAGTTTAAATAACATAAATGTATAATTGTTATATATAATTGTATTTAATAAACCAAAAACTAAATATTTAACTTACCTGCTTAGTGACTTCTTTGTTCATCCGTCAGTTGGTTTCTTTTGTTGGTCTTGATATTATTTAGCTTGTGTGGGGTGCCGTGAACTAAGATAAGTGAGGGGGAGGGGGAATTCTTTAACTAACCTGCCTATTAGTGACTTTTTTTGTTGCTGAATTTCACTGGCTAAATCTTCAATTGAAGGTTGGTATTTTGTACACTTCAGGCCCAAGCAAGCGCTACTAACTTCATCTGTCAATCTGTTTCTTTTGTTGGTTTTGATATTATTTAACGCTGAGAATAAGGCCTCACAAAAGTATGTAGAGGGAAAAATTGTGAGTAAAGCCATTGCTATATTTTTCAGGGTGCTAAAAGTGTCTGGTAGTCGGTTCCAGGCACTCCAAATTTCCTGTTCGTAGTGGCACTCCTCTTGATTCTCCAAGCGACACCTTTCCAGATTCTCAAGCTTTGACCTCAAGTCGACAAACACCTGAGCCCAGATACTGTCTTGGAATTCTGCAAGTTGCATCTCCAAATCATCAATTGGCATCCATTGGAAACCATTTAATTCCAAACTACTGTAGACTACTACATCAGGATACTTAATTATTTTTATGGTCTGTTCTAGACTTCTAAATTGACTAAATCTATCACTAAACCGGTCAAGTAACGAGTCTAAAACATGCTGGTACTTCATATGCAAGAGTTCCATTTCATTTTGTACAGCTGCACTGGCCTTCTCAAAATACTTTGTTACTCGAGGAAAATACTTATAAGTTTTAGTTTCTACATCTCGCTTGAAAACTTTAACTTTACTTTCAAAAGCTTTTATGTATCCAAACATAACGTCAATACTTTTGCCAAAACCTTATAACTTTAAGTTCAGTTCATTAATATGAACAGAGAGATCTGTAAAAAACATCAGGGTGTTGACCCACTTTTCATCATTAAGCTGAGGAAAGTTTCCCAGATCCTTATCGTCAAGAAATACCTTAATTTCTTCAAAGCACTCCACAAAGCACTCAAGAACTTTGCCTTGGCTCAGCCATCTTACATTATTGTACATCAGCAGTCCACTGTAGGTGGAATCAACCTCCAGTAAAAGTGCCGAAAATTCTCCCTTGTGAAGGGGGCGAGCACCTATTAAATTAACTATTTTTGTAACAACTGACATTAAGTCGTTTAAGTCGGTGAATCCTGCCTTGGCACATAAAGCCTCCTGGTGGATAATACAATGAAAAGGCACAATCGGATGTCCAATAACATCTGTAAACAATTTGACAAATCCGACTTTCCCCCCCACCATATTTGGTGCCCCATCTGTCGTCACTGACACAACTTTAGAGATATCAATGCTTAGGTCACGAAATGTTTGTATAACAACCTTACATATTTCGCTTCCTGATTTACTTGTTGACACTCATACTAACTTTATCAACTCTTCTCTCATTGTGAGACCATCAGAATATCGACCAATAATGGCCAACTAAGCATGTGATGTGACATCAGTAGTTTCATCAAGAGAGATCAAAAAATATTTACACTTCCTTATGTCTCTCTTTAATTGATGTTGTATGTTTGTGTTCAGTCTCATTATTCGGTCTTTTATGATATTTCTACTGAGTGGTAACTCAGATATTCTCTTAATAATTGCATCTTTATTCTGCATATCGTGAAATAGAACTGGTGCACATCTTAGGAGAGTTTCTTTAATAAATTCTCTCTCCCTGAGTGCTTTTCCATGCTGAGCTATAGAGTGAGCAATGCTCAAACTTGCAGATGTTAAATTTGTAGAGCCTTTCATAAATTTAAGGATGGAATTAGATTGGCTCTTATAAAGGCGTAGCTGCCTGGAAATGTATTCCTTCCTTTCATCCTCATTTTTTCCCAAGAGCTGGGAATGATTAGTTTCAAAATGTCTATTTATATTCCACGTTCTGCTTACTACCGTTTCAGTTCATAGAACGCAAAATGATCTGCCATTTTTTCCTATAAAGCCATACGTCTCTTGAAAGGGTCGGCTACTGCTACTACCACTTCCTTTACTTAACCTTAGTTTTTTATTTTTTGGGTTCTCCATCAGGAGGGCAGTGACAGAAGATAGAATTATAGATAGCTTCTTAGGCCTGCAGGCAATTAGGGGTTAACTAGCCTAACTAACCACAAAATGGTGCATATAACTGTCTTTTAGGAAAGGGCAGGGTTAATAAGCAGAAATAGGGGTTAATAAGGATGCACAACAGTAATAGTGGTGAAATGGAGTCTGCACTATGGAGCAAGATGGTGTTCCTTATGTGAATTAAAATGGCTGCCGCTATTTCTAATGGCGGGAAACGGCACCCATAACACGCCAAAAACCCTCGCCTCTCCCAGCCTCCCCCTCACTTATCTTAGTAATGATGGATTAGAAATCCATGACACCACAGAACAGTAGATAATGGTTGTTGTGGTTAACTGTTATTTGGTTACTGGTAATGGCAGGGCCCCCAGAGATGCGTCCCCCGCTGCGTTCCGCTGCTCCCTGCTCTGCCGGCGGAAGTGAGGGCAAAGATCCCGGCTTAACCGGAAGTCCCAGAACTAGACGCTCTGTGCCGGACTTCTGTTGCTTTGGCCTACAGACCTCCAGCACAGTGTGTCTAATAGGGGAGGATGAAACATTTGCGACTAGAGTCTTGGCTAACTCCAAGACTCTAGTCACAAATGTTTCATCCTCAGGAGCAGCAAATGTTTCATCCTCGGCATGCGGCCGCCTCAGCGGCCGCATGTCATCAGAAATGGCTACTCGTGTCAGTGCTGACACGCGTGTCATAGGTTCGCCATCACTGACTTATTCGCTACTACTCTGGTCACAATGGTCTCCTTTCAGAATGCTTGCACATATGGTTCCCTGTGCTTGGAATGTTCTTTACCCTGCCCCATACCCTGCCCCACCTCTTAGCCAACTCCTATTCTGCCTTCATTGCTCAGCTCAATGATCACTTCCTCAGAGAAGTCTTTCTAGGTAAATTTTATCACACATTCTCCTACCACCATGTACTTTTTCATGGTGTTTCTCCAGTTTTATATAATGCTGCTTTACCTTGTGATTCTCAATTAATGTCTGCTTCCTTCTGTATTCTATTAGGAGCCCAGTACTTGCAAGTGCTCCATACATGCATAAAGAAGGGTTGAACATCAGCATACTTGATCACTGGCATATAAAATCCAGATGTAAAGAAATGTGTGACACCGTAAGTCAATGAATCCCCCCCAGATGTAGTACCGATCGATACAAGGACCTAAAGGCAAGACACCTTGAAACCTCTCACTGAGAAAGTTAAGGGAGTCTACCTGACAGAGTTAAGTGGTAAGCAAGAAACCTCCCTGTGTTCTTACAGAAAAACCAGTTTGGTAGTATAGTCTGTCTATGGGGAAGGGTAAGAAGAATACTTTCATCTTTCACTTGCTCTATTTCAGATTTATTTGAATGCTTTACAATTCACCTTTTGTTTTAAAAAGCAAAAAGATAAAGAGAATGAGACAAATAGAACAAAATGCTATGTTGTACTAATCTTATTTCTACTTCTGTTTTATCCCCATAAGACACCCCCATAATTTTTAATATTTCTAACAAGTAACTAAGTTTATGTCAATGCTAGAGGCCTGGTGCACGAAATTCGTGCATGGGTAGGGTCCCTAGGCCTTGGTGGTCAGCGCACATCATATCGAGCGATCAAACTCCCGGTTGGTCGAACTCCTAAGGGGACACTTTGCATATTAGGCTTTTATATATATAAATATGTAAGTAGGTCAACCTTAAAAAAGAGTGCCACAAATGATGCAAAATAAAAAGCTAAAGACTGGAATGGGTCTTAACATTAAAAAGCCTGACTCAAATGATTCAGAAATAGATAATAGCATTGGGACAAGAGACTTCCAAACTGGTCATTTCCATAGTTAGTTACCATTTATAAAATAATCAATAGCTTGATATAAAAGGAAAACTAAAATTCATCAACTTTATTATTAGCAGTCCTAATAAGAGATTAAACTCATATTTCAATAATTTTTGTTCCCATTACATGAACAATTACAAGTTGATTAAGCAAAAGCTTTAAAAAACTGTCCAAATATTACTAAGAGATAATCAGAAAAACTTAAGAAGTCAATTATTTCACCAGAAAAGGCAACGCAGAAAGTATTTATGGGCTGAAGGTGCCACACACAGAACAAATAAACTTGACATTGTTTACTTTTGACCTGGTTCCCTTCACCAGCATTTACACTAGTCACCCTGTCCAGTCCCCCATCTCTGGCCTGCCTGCATCATGTCAGTATGGTCTCTGCCTCTCTGACCACATCCTCCTTATCTGTCACCTTCCTGTCTGTCCCCTCACACCTACCGAGTCAGCTATTCACACTTATAGTGCCTCCAAACACTGTATCCTTTTCAAGCTGCTGAGATCATCATGTCATCTAATCCACTGGGCTCCTAATACCGTGTTACCTGTCTTGCTAAGACTGCATGTTTCAGTGCTGCCATGTTCTCAGCTCCAGGTCTCCTGATCACTAATCAACATTGGATATCCTTTACTAAAAACTTCTCCTATTTAGGCTCCCAGGTTTTAAGCACTGTAGAAAAAGTGACACACCTGAGCACACTTGGTTCACTGAAATTCATGCTGTCCGACTGCCTTCAATCCAGTCAGAAACATTCCTTCAAACTGGATTGATTTAAAACCAGTAAACTCCTGGTAGCAACTATTTCAAAATTGCTCCACTTCCCTCAGGGAGATGCTAGTCTCTCTCTCTCTCTCTCTGCTCTGTATCTCTCTCCCTCTCTCTCTCTCTCTCTCACTCACACACACACACACACACACACACACACACACACACACACACACACACACTATCCCACTCCCACATTACCTATGTTGTACTAATGAGTGCTTATGAAAAAAGAAAGAGGAAAAAGTTGAACATTTCAGCTCCCCCCCCCCCCCCCCCCCCCCAAGTGATTTCAAACAAACAGAGCTTTGGCAAACAGATGCTGAAGTAAGAGAGAAAGAATCTGATGACTCTTAGGTTTTGAGCCAGAGATATAGAGACAACATTTTTAAACCAGTCAATCAAGAAGAGAGAGAACAATGCTGGGGCAGAGAAAATAAATTCTGAGTTGAAATGTTAAGTTAGAAGTGATGCCGCAGTACGGAATCATAGCATCTTAAGTGTTGAAAGAGATGCCAGAGGTAGTCTAAATCAGTAGTTTTTAAGTGCTTTTTGGATCACTGATATCCTATTCCCTACTTCTGCCTGCCATAATTTTTTTCAAAGTAAAAATCTTATGTAGAATCCCAATAAACAAATTATAATAAAGTAAAACTAAGAAAGTGAATGAAGGGAGAAAGAGTCCCTGGAACCTATTTCCCTAGAGCATTCTTTGCATATATGTGGAACATCAAGTTTAAAAGCAAAACATATACTTACTTTCCCTGCCTGCCCCCATTTCTAACCAAAATAAGAATTCCTGTTATCTGTCTCATGAGAAGTATCATGTTTCTCTAGATAAGTAGGTAGCAAACTTGTGGGTCATATGGTCCCTGTCACAACTACTCAACTCTGCAACTGCAGCAGGAAAGCAACCATAGACCGCAGGTCAATGAATGGGAATGGCTGTGTTCCAATAAAACTTTCTTTACAAAACCAGGTAATAGGCTGACTTGGTCCACAGTTTATTGACTCATACTCTAGACCAGTGATGGGCAACCTTTTGAGCTTGGTGTGTCAAACTTCGCCAAAAAACTGAGCATAACTCGGGTAGTGTGTCACTTTGAGGAAAAAACTCCAAGACTCTAGTCACAGATGTTTCATCCTCAGGAGCAGCAAATGTTTCATCCTCGGCATGCGGCCGCGTGTCATCAGAAATGGCTACGCGTGTCAGTGCTGACATGCGTGTCATAGGTTCGCCATCACTGCTCTAGACAATATATGGTGGGTAGAGAGGATAGGCCAAAGGGTATGTGAACCTGAAATTAATTGTAGACAACCATCAAATCCTCTCAATTGTCCCTCAGAAATCTACTCTCATATCTTGCTTCTCCTTCTTACCCTTAGCTTTCCTTGTCACTGGAGTTCTCTTAGCAAGTTCATCTTCTGCCATTACATCCATCTTCCCAGACACACTTCTAATCTCATCTCATCTCTTACTTTGAAACATTGTTAATAGGAATGTAAAATGGCACAGCACTCTACAAAAGAGTTTGGTGGTTTCTTATAAAACTAAACAAGTGCTTACCATGTGACCCAAGATAGTATTCTTGGGCATTTATCCCAGAGGAAGGAAAACTTAAGTTCACACAAAACTGGTATAAAAATGTTCACAGTAGCTTTATCTATGTAATAGTCCAAAACTGGCAATAGTCCAGCTCTCCATCAGGTGAATGGCTAACCACACTGTGGTAAATCCAGAGAATAGAATACTATTCAGCAATCAAAAGGAATTATTGATACACTGCTTGCATGGGTCTCATGGGAATTTAGCTGAGTGAAAAAAGCCAATCTTAAAAGGTTACCTACTACATGATTCTATTTAAAAAACATTCTTGAAGTAACAAAATTACAAATTTGGAGAACAGATTAGGGGTTGCCAGCAAGGGTTAGGGATGTGGGGGAAGAAACCAGTGTTGCTATAAAGGGATAGCAAGAGGGGGCCTTGTGGTGATGGAACAGTTTTGAATCTCAAATGCGGTAGTGGTTACAAAGAAACCACATAGCTATCATGTGATAAAGCTGGGTAGAGCCCCCCCACGCCACCCCCCCACACACTCACATACATCAATCTATAATAATTAAAGCCTAAGCGACCATCGCAACCAAACAGACGACCGAACAGGCTGTGTGGGGTGACCAGGCCTGCAGGGGGACAGTTGGGGGTGACCAGGTCGGCAGGGGGGTTAGTGAGGGGCGACCAAACGACTGAGCAGCAGGCTGCGTGGGGCAACCAGGCTGGCAGGGGCGGGGCGGGGGGGGGGCCAGTAAGGGGTGACCAGGCCAGCAGGAGAGGCAGTTAGGGGCGATCAGGCTGGGGGGGGGGGGGCAGTTGGGGGCAACCAGGCCGGCAGGGGGGGCAGTTAGGGGTAATCATGCAGGCAGGCAGGCAAGCAGTTAGGAGCCAGTGGTCCCAGATTGTGAGAGGGCCTAAACTGGCAGTTGGACATCCCCCAAGTGGTCCCGGATTGGAGAGGGTGCAGGCTGGGCTGAGGGGACACCCCTCCGTGCATGAATTTCATGCACAGGGCCTCTAGTATATATAAAAAAGGCTAAGTGACCATCCGACCATCCGGTAGGTATGATGCACACTGACCACCAGGGGGCAGATGCTCAACGCAGGAGCTGCAGACTGAGGTGACTTGGCAGCAGGAGTTCTCAGGTGATGCACCCCAGAACCAGAGAGGAGGGAGCCCACTTCTTCATGGGGCCACGCGATTCCACCTTCGGCCATGGGTTATGTTGTTGCTGGGGCACTGTTGGCCCCGAAAATGGTTTAGTGCACACTTGTGTTTGCGTTCCACACCCTGTACGACAGCAATTTTGCAGTGCCCTCTTGCACTCTGGGACCCCTCAGGGATGTTGGAGAGCCGGTTTCGGCCCAATCCTGACAGGCCTGAGTGAGGAACCCCACCTGCCAGAGGGACTCCCACTCACTCCGCAGATGCCCTTCGAGCCACAGCACTGCCCCAGGTGTGGCCAGGCGGGCAGGGACCTTGGGAGGTTGGCTCCAGGGCATGTCCGGCTCATCTCACCCAGTCTCACTCCACCAGCCACCTTTTAATTAATTTCCTTTTAATGTGAACGAATCCATGCACTGGGCCACTAGTATATTTATAAAACTGGTGAAATGTAAATAAGGCCTGTGGGCTGTTCTAATGTCAATTTCCTGGTCTTAATATTGTATAGTTATGTGAGATGTTACCATTGAGGTAAACAGGGTAAAAGGTAGACAGTATCTCCCTGTGTACTTTTGTGCAACTTCCTATGAATGAATAATTACTTAAAAATAAAGTCTTAAAAGGAAGTAAAACAGAAGATTTCTTCAGATCTCTAAGTATATCTTTAGGCTGTATGCAAGGCTCTTTACAGTCTACCACAACATACATTTTAGCCTCACTTTCCACCATTCATTTATATCTTGTCACCTCTATAAAGTCACCATGAACTTGTCCCTGTTCTTCTGAATATGCTAGACTTTATGCTGTTTCATTCCCTCTCATTCTTTGCCTGCCAAACAACTTAAAACCCAGTTCAAATGTCACTTTAAATTTAATGCTATCTCTGAAGAGGTACGGACTGCTTCATCCTTTTGATTCCCACAAAATTACTGGTACCTCATACTTATTTCCTCTCCTAGATTATAAACTCCTTAAGAACAGGGAAAAAATTTTGATCCTTGTGCCATCTATCTGTCCCAATATATGGGGGCACCAAAATTTCTGTGGATTCAATCAAGTTTGGAATCTTTTACAAAAAAGATCTTGCACTGTCACTTTTTGCAAAAGACTATCTTGCTATATAATGTACACATGCAACTCAGCATAATAAAATTCCCATAATTGAGATGGGAATCACTGTGTATAAAGTCGTTTTTAGAAACAATTTTTAAATAACCTATTTAGGAAAAAATTCCATGTTTCTGTTCACCATTAGTTTATATAATCAAATTTATTATAATTTACATGTAAGTAGTTATTACTGAGAAATGCCTCAAAGAACCCAGATTTTTTTGGGGATGGGGAAGGTTTAAATCATTTATTATTTTATTTCTTCATACCTACTGTTTAGCAAAAGAATCAATTTAAACAAGAGCCCTCTGAATATATATACCAATTTATATGTAATGCCTAATATCAGTTCATCCTCGAAAAACTATTAGATGACCTCAGTGAAAAAAGGAAGTTCTTAAATCAAAGTAAATTAAGATAAAGAATATGAGATGGAATCTAAAAGTAACCTGAGAAATATTGTTGGTGCCAAATATTTGAGATAATGAGAGCAATTCTCCCATCATATTAATTCCTGTATTAACTTTCAAAAAGAAGTCCCACACACACATGCAGGCACACACGACTCTCTGTGGGAAAAAAGTCTGAGTATTCTTCTAAGCTGAAAGATCATGGACTAAGAAAAACCTATTAATAACCTTCTGGTGTTAAAGATTACTCTAAACAAGTTTAGTAACCATGAGTCACTGTTAAATGGCCACCCTATGAAAAGACTCCTCCCTTCCCCCTCCTAAGTATGCCAGCAAACTTACTCCTCTCCTGAAATGAGTGAATACAGCTATTCAACACTGTGAACACACACATTCACAGTGATGAAGGGAACCAAGTGTGTGCTGAGCGAGGCAGCCATACCTTCTTTATATAGCATGCAGTGGGCAAAGAGTGTATAAATAGCCACTTCGTACACCAGACCTGTGTGGCTGTCAGCAATGAAAGAACAAATTCCACCCCACCCACCCAATTTCACCCTCATGCCCCAAATATCTAAAAATAAAAATGGTAAAAGAAATCATTTTTTTCCAAAGGTATGAGAAAAGTAGTTTTCAAATTATTTCAAAAAGGTGTGGCATAGTTCCTAAGGGACTAATCTATTTGTATTATACACAATTCTTTTTTAAAAAAAATATATTTTTATTGATTTCAGAGAGGAAGGGAGAGGAAGAGATAGAAACATCAATGATAGAGAGAATCATTGATTGGCTGCCTCCTGCACACCCTCTACTGGGGATTGAGCCCAAAACCTGGGCATGTGCTCTTGATCAGAATCGAAGGGTTCTTTAGTCCGCAGGCCGACGCTCTATTCACTGAGCCAAACTGGTTAGGGCTTATACACAATTCTTAATATGGCAACTGTATACCATATAAAATAAGTACTAGTATACCAACATATTACAAATAAAGGAATAAACACTCAGATGTTGTATTTATCATTTGTCTATAACACCCCAGAAATGAGAAGATGCCCATAGATATAATGAATAAAGCAGAAATAGGCATTACTTTACTATAGGTTTGGCAGAGTCTGGAGTGAATACCATCTCTGACTCTAATATGATGGGCTACCTAGGAAACAAAAGCTTCCTTCATGTAGATTATGAGAATAACAACAGGAAACCATTCTACCTCAAAATAAGATGGAGGACTATTCTTTATGAAGGCACCTTGCAAAATATAGTGTATCAATGTAAGGATAGAACAACCATGCAAGTTTCAATTCTTTCTGCAAGACCTGAGTGGTGACCTAGTCCACACCAAGACATATCTAGAGACAGGAAACTTGCTATCTACCAAGGAAGTCAACACCCACCTATTATTTTTACTAATATCAAGATGAAACTAGACTCCCTGCTTTTCTTCCACTCACAGGTCTTAATTCTACCTCCTACCACCATCTGCCACCTTCCCTTTCCTCCTATTAGATGGTCCCCTAAAAACATTTTACTAAGAGCTCTAAGGCTCAAATTTTATTCTTCTGTAGTTCACATCTCCAGTTCTTTCAACAATTTCTCATGGTAGACTTTTGAATTTCTGTATCAGCCTGGTCACGTCCCTCTCAACCCACTCCAGTTTCTCTACACCCTCAAGTATGGACTTGTCTACACAAAGAAGCTGTTCACTTTGAATTTAAGTAGTGTATTTTTACTGTATCAACCTAGGCTTTCAATAGCCTTTCTGGGGGCTTTATTACAAGACCTATTCACAGGGCCAACATCTGTGCTTTCCAAGCTATCATGATCTCAGTTGGTACATGGGTGGTCTGCTTACTCTTTACTGAGTTACAATTGACATGCAACAAATCACACATATTTAAAGAGTACACTTTGATAAGTTGGGACTTATTTACATATCCATCACCACCAAGATTCTTCTGTAGTCCACTTACTCCATCAATCCCACTCTAACCCTCCACATCTCTACCAAACCCAAAGCAACTACTGATGTACTTTCTGTCACTATGGTTTCCATACACTTTTGTATAAATGGAATCATACATTATATACTCTTTAGAATTTGGCTTCTTTCACTCAATATTTAATTATTTGAGATTCATTCATGCTATTGTGAATAGCAATAGTTTATTCTATTTCATTGCTGAGTAGTGTTCCATACTATCAGTGTACCTCAATTGGTTTATTTACACACCTGGGCTCCTTCCTGTTTGGGACTTTAAATTACAATTAAAGTTGCTATGAATATTTATGTATAAGTCTTTGCATGGATATATATTTCTTAAAATGACAGGACGTAAGTTTAGATTTTTAAGAAACCGCCAAACTATTTTTCCAAAGTGGTTGTATCATCTTAAGTTTCCATCAGCAGTTCCAGATGTTCTGCATAATCACCAATACTGGTATAACAAGTATTTTCAATTTTAACTATCCTATTGGTGTGTAGTGATAACTCATGTCTTTTCTTTGAAATTCCCTGATGATTAATATCTTTTCAAGTGCTTATCTGAAATCTGTATATCTTCTTTGATGAAGCGTGTATTCAAATTTCTTGCCTACTTTTTACTGGATCATTTGTTTTCTTAAGTTTTGAAAGGTCTTTAAATATTCTGGACGCAACCTTTCATCAGATAAATGCTTTGCAAAGATATTCTCTTTGTGGTTTATCTTTTTTATTCTTTTAACAGCGTCTTTTGAAGAGCTTAAGGTTTTAGTGTCGATGAATTCCAATTCATTAATTTTTTCTTTTATAGAGTACTAAGGGCCTATCGTGCGAAATCGCGCGAGACCCAGGATCCAGAGTCCCGCAGCTCGGTGGGACCCAGAAACGCACCCGCATCTTCCGTCAAGTCCTCCAGAGTCAAGTCCCGGCCCACCCGCGCAGCCCCACCCGCGCAGCCCCCGCAGCCTCCTGCTGATCAGTCGTTAAGAAGTGATGGCATGACGACCACAGGCTTTTTATATAAGACTAGAGGCCCGGTGCACGAAATTCGTGCACGGAGGGGGGTTCTCCCTCAGCCCAGCCTGTACCCTCTCCAATATGAGATCCCTCTCACAATCCAGGACTGCTGGCTCCCAACTGCTTGCCTGCCTGCCTTCCTGATTGGCCCTAACCGCTTCTGCCTGCCAGCCTGATCACCCCCTAACCACTCCGCTGCCAGCCTGATTGATGCCTAACAGCTCCCCTGCCAGCCTGTTTGCCCCCAACTTCCCTCCTCTGCCGGCCTGGTCACTCCTAACTGCCCTCTCCTGGAGGGTTGATCACCTCCAACTGCCCTTTCTTGCAGGCCTGGTCCCTCTCAACTGCTCTCCCTTGCAGGGCTGATCCCTCACAACTGCCCTCCCTTGCAGGCCGGGTGCCTCCCAACTGCCCTCTCCTGCTGGCCATCTTGTGGTGACCATCTTGTGTCCACATGGGGGCAGGATCTTTGACCACATGGGGGCAGCTATATTGTGTGTTGCAGTGATGATCAATCTGCATATTATTCTTTTATTAGATAGGATAGAGGCCTGGTACAGGGGTGGAGGCCAGCTGGTTTGTCCTGAAGGGCGTCCCAGATCAGGTGGGGTTTCCCTTGGGGTGTGGGGTGGCCTGAGTGAGGGGCCTGTGGTGGTTTGCAGGCCGGCCACGCCCCCTGGTAACCCAAGCGGAGGCCCTGGTATCTGGAATTTATTTTCCTTCTACAATTGAAACTTTGTAGCCTGGAGTGGAGCCAAGCCAAGCCTGGGGCTCCCTCCGAGGCCATTGTGTTGGGGTTATAATTGAAACTATGTTGCCTTAAGCAGGTGAGCCCGGCCAGGGTGTGTGGAAAGCTTTGCTTCCCCTGTTGCTGGCGGCAACCCTGGCCTGCTCTCTCAAGCTCCATTCTGCCGCCATTTGTTTGAATTTGTTTACCTTCTATAATTGAAACTTTGTAGCTTGAGTGGAGGCTTAGGCCTGGAAATGGCAGGCGGAAAGCTTGGCCTCCTCTGTTACCTAGGAAACCTTGCTCTCTGTGGCTGTAGCCATCTTGGTTTGGGTTAATTTGCATACTCGCTCTGATTGGATGATGGGCGTGGCTTGTGGGTGTGTCGGAGGTATGGTCAATTTGCATATTTGTCTATTATTAGATTAGATGCTTTGGTGTCATGTCTCAATATCCTTTGCCTAACCCAAGGCCATAAAGATTTTCTCCTGTTTTCTTTCAGAAGCTTTATAATTTTAGGTTTAACATTTAGTTGTGTGATACATTTTGAGTTAATTTTTATGTATGGCATGAGGTATGGGACCCATTTTTTATTTTTATTTTTTTGCATATGTGGCTATCAGATTGGTTCAGCACTAATTGTTAAAACAACTATTCTTTCTCCATCGAATTGCATTTGCACCTTTGTAAAAAACTTCCCATATATATGTGGGCTTATTTCTGGATTCTCTATTGTGTTATACTGATCTATATGTCTGTCTTTAAGTCTATACCACACACTTTTGATTACTGTACCTTTAGATTTCTTGCAATTAGATGGTGTGAGCCCTACAACTTGGTACCCGCCCCCCCCCCCAAGTTGTTTTGATTATTCTAGTTCTTCTGCATTTCCATACAAATTTTAGAAGCAACTTGTCAATTTCTATAAAGTGTGCTGGGATTTCAATAAATCTATAAATCAATGTAGAAAGAATTGACATTTTAACAATATTGAGTCTTCAAATCCATAAACAAGGTATTATCTCCCACTTATTTAGGTCTTTCATCTCTAGTGACATTTTAGTTTTCAGTGTACAAGTCTTTCACTTCTTTTGTCAGATTATCCCTAAGTGTTTCATAATTTTTGATGCTATTCCAAAGGTGTTTTTCTTATTTCATTTTTGGGTTTTTCATTGTTATTATATAGAAATATGATTGCTCTTTATTATATTGATGCTGTAACCTGTAACCTTAGTAAATGCACCCATTAGTTCTGAGTTTTAATAGATTCCTTTAGCTTTTCTATGTAAATGATGTCATCCACAAATAAAGACTGTTTTTTAATTCCTTTCCATGCCTTTTATTTCTTGTTCTTGTTTGACTGCACAGGCTAGAACCACCAAGTACACAGGTGAGTAGAAGTGGTGAAAGTGGACATTCCTATCTTATCCTTGATCTTAGAGATAAGCAATTCAGCCTTTCACCATTATGTGCAATGCTACTTGTAGTGTTTCTGTGGATGCACTTTATATTAGGGTGAGAAAGTTCTCTTCTGTTCCTAGTTTGCCAAGTTTTTATAAAAAATGAAGGCTGTGGTTTTTTATTTCCCCCCTTTCTACTGATGTAATCTGTCAACACAATAAATTACATTGACTCATTTTTGAATGTTAAACTATCCCTACATTCTGGAAATAAGTTCCACTTGGTCATGATGTATTATCCTACTGTTAGATTCAATTTGCTAACTTTTTGCATCTATGTTCATGAGAGATACTAGTTTATAGTTTTCTTGTAATGTCTTTGGTTTTGGTATTAGTATAATCCTGGCCTCATAAAATAAGGTAAGAACATAAAAATTTTCTGGGTAAGTTTGTGTAGAAATTGTGTGATTTCTTACATGTTTGGTAGAAATCTCTAGTGAAGCCATCTGTCTCTAGCTTTTTCAGGATGGTATCCTGCAACAGATCACTGGAAGCTCAGGGTAATCCAGTGATCAAATCCACTGGGTGTAATTAATCATGCAACCAAAAAAAAAAAAAGTCCTGTCCTCTGAGCATCCTGAAGTATAGAGGGAGTTAATTAATGAACACAAAACTGAAAGCTACTAGGACCAATAGGATAGACCTCTTGAGAAGGATAATTTATCTCACTGCTTCTGTGGATAGTAGCACTGAAAGGGAATGTGATACTTGGCCAGCATCATAAAATTCAGAACATACCTGGCTATGATATCCTCTTACTAGCCACAAACTCAACATATAAATCATTACAATATTCCAATAACTGTTTTATCCTATCTAGTAGAAATCAAGAAATCAGAAGAATCCTAAAGTGACAATGTTTCATGTTAATTCTGCTTTGTATTCCATTTTGAATAAATACAAATAGTTATTGAGCCCTGTCTTTGGAAGGCTTATATTCTAAGAGGGGGAAGATATATTAAACAAACACCATTAAGTACATTAAAAATGTTAAGTGCTACATAGGTAAACAGAGTAAGATCAGTGGGAGCAGGAATGTCAGAGGGCAGGGCTGCATTTTACACAGGGGGTTGTTGAATCAAGTGTGACACTGAGCAAACACTTGAAAGCAATAAGGGAGTAAGCTGGGGAAGAACATTCTAGGCAAAGGGAATTGTTAAATGCAAAAACCTAAAGACAAGAGTGTGACTAGAGTGTGTGAGAAAAGGAAGCCAATGTAGGGGTAGTACTAAGAGAAGGAATCATTGAGGCCACAGGCCAAGGGTCGGCATTTATTTTTCTGTAAAAGGGCAGACAGTAAATATTTTAAACTTTGCAGGCCACATAAGTTTGCATTATTCTTCTTTGCTTTTTAAACCAACCCTCTAAAAATGTTAAAACCATTTCTAGCTCATGAGCCTTTACAAAGACAGGCCTAGGCAGGATTTGCCCTGTAGAACTTAGTTCGAGCCCTTGTAAGGACTTTGACTTTTACCCTGAAGAAAATATCATTTGATTCATGTTTTAAAAGACCAACCAATTAGAAGAGGTCAATGGAGTAATCCAGAACAGAGATAATGGCAGTTCAGACCAGGCTGATAACTAGGAAATGGGGAGAAGTGGTTAGATTCTGGCTTTTTTATTTTTCTTCCCAGATAAAGTGGATGAATTTGCTCATAATTGGACTTGGGAAGTGTGAAAAGAGTCCTAGATGACTCAAGACTGTGGCCTGAACAACTAGAAGGATGGAGTTTCATTAACCATTAGGAGATGAAGAGTGGATGTATAAAGCATGTGTTTTACTTTAAAACAAAGTAGAATTCCTATTTCTTAGATTCTGCCATAACTTTGAGCTATTGTATTTATTCTTCCATAACTTCAGAATCATTTTTTGTCAAGTTACAAAAAGATCCTGTGAATTGAATGATTAAAGATTAATTTGAGAAGAAATGGCATCTTAACTATATTCCATTTGATAACACAGACCAAGTATTCTATTGTGCCTCTTAATAAGGTTTTACAATTTTTTTCATATAGGTTCTTGCATACTTCCTGATGAAAGTATTCTCAGACATATTATACATTTTTGTTGCTATCATAAATGAAATGCTTAAAAAATAATTTCTAGATATCCTGATTGATATTTAAGAAAGCTATGAATTTTCTATTTATTTTTTAAATATATTTTATTGATTTTTTACAGAGAGGAAGGGAGAGAGATAGAGTTAGCAACATTGATGAGAGAGAAACATGGATCAGCTGCCTCCTGCACGCCCCCTACTGGGGATGCACCTGCAACCAAGGCATATGCCCTTGACCGGAATCGAACCTGGGAACCTTCAGTCCGCAGGCTGACGCTCTATCCACTGAGCCAAACCGGTTTTGGCTGAATTTTCTATTTATTTAGTTACTCTAATGAACTCTCAGTTTTGCATTGATTCTTGTGTTTTGTATAGTAATTTTCCTCTCTCTTTGTAATAACTGTGTTTTTTATTTCTAAACCATTTCTTTATGCTTTGGATAGAATTTCCAGACAAGCTAAATAACAAGTCATAGCAAACACTCTTGTTTTAATGGAACGACCTTCAACTTTTCAGTCTTTTGTATGATGTCAAAGTGCTTTTCATGGTTTTTAATGTAGTGATTAGATTTTTTTATTTTCCCACTAGAGGCCCGGTGCACGAAATTTGTGCACAGGTGTGGTCCCTAGGTCTGGCCGGTGATCGAAGCACGAGTGTCTGATGTGGAAGGGCAGGTCCCAGCTGACCCCTGGGCCCTGGGCAGCACCTGGGCCCCTGGGTCCCCATACTTCCCCCTCTGCCTGAGTCACAGCGCCCGAGTCCCCATGTGGAGATGCGGTGAGCACGGGTGGACACCGCAGGCTGGGGCGCAGCATGGGCCTCTGGGCAGCCCAGAGGCACCGCACTGAAGCTGGGCAGGCAGCGCGCTTTCTCCTGGCCAGCCTTGCAGACCGGCTCCTGCGCAAACCCACGGGGAGCCCCTGCAGTCCCAGTGGCTGCTGCCTGGCTTACTGGGAAGAGGCCACACAGGTGAGGGGCGGGCTCCTCATGGTTGCTCAGCACCTGAGTGCACAAGCCCTAGCGTCCTGGGGGAGGGTAGCAGGGGGAGTGGGAGTGAGCTCAGTGGACACCCCGCATTCTCACTGCACCTCTGTCCCCTTCACCCCCGCCCCCAGGTAGCCAGCGAGAGGTCACAGCCCCCTGTCTGGGCATCGCAGGAGGTTGGTTGCCGCCACCCACCCCCAGTTCCCTATCGCAGCCTAGGGCCCGGCCCCAATCAGGGCCTACTGGCTGCTGGTTGCCATCTGCAGGGCAATCAGTAAGGCGATTGGACCCCCGCTCACACCTGCCTTGGCCTGGCGCTGCCCGCTCACCTGCTCCACCATCCTACTGTTGTCCCACTCTCGATGGGACCCATCGGGACTGGCAATACCTCCACTACCACCCACTGCCAGCATGTTCCGCACCGCCCCCTAGTGGTCAGCACACATCATAGCGAGTGGTTGAACTACCCATCAAACTCCCAGTTGAGGGACAATTTGCATATTAGGCTTTTATTATTTAGGCTTGTTTTCAGGTCTCAGTTCCCTCTCATCACCATTTGATTTAGTTACTACTTCCTTTTGCATCTTGATAAGAAAGTGAATCAGAAATTTCAGGGTTTTTCTCCCTATTCTTAATCTATTTCAGAATAAGTAGATTTTGCATGGATAGCTCTTCAGAGTTGCCCCATTCTTTTGAAATAAATTTTATTTTTTAAAAATTCAACTATTTTTCTTTGCCTTATTATAATAGCAGAAATGTCTATTTGTGATTAGGTATAGAGCAGGAGTTCCTGACATTTTGGGCCATATAATTCTTGGGGGTGGAAGAGGGGAGTCTCATGTTTAGCAGCATCTCTGGCCTGTACTAACTAGATGCCAGTAGCAGCTTCCCATTGGGTTATAACCAACGTTTCTAAGCATTGTCAAATGTCCTCTTGGAGGGCAAAATTGCCCCTGGTTGAAAACCACTGATTTTAATCAAGTAGATGATATGAACTCCATCAGAGACTAAGCTTTATCATTATAGGATTCATCTCTGATGTCACTTCCTCAATAAGAATTCCTCCATATAACCCATCTAAATTAGGACACTCTCCCTACCCAACGCCACCATACATACACACATACTCTTTTCATTAAATATCACAGTAGATTTCAAAGTGTGGACCCCTTTCAAGGAGTTCGTGGGGTCAGAACTGTTTTCACATCAAACTAACATACAATTTGCCCTTTTCCACTATATTGTCATTTGCACTGATGGTGCTGACCCCTTAGCCAGACTCAAAGCAGTGACACCAAACTATACTATCTATCATTGTAGTTTTTATCACCATGCACTAAACTGCAAAAGAAAGAAACATATAGGGGGGGTTCTGAAAGATGAATAGAGCTGAGGTGGAAATGGATGAGGGGTGGGATGGGGAAGAATAAGACAAAGGCTTGAAAAACAGTATAGCTGATTATGTGCTTTAGTTACTTTCAATGGACAGAGTTGAGATGCTAGAACACAAGAATAAGGGAGGGGTTGAAATTCACCTAGAGAAGAGAGATCAGGTCACAGAGTCTTATGTGCCATGCAAGGAGTCTACACTGAAGGTTTAAGGCAAGGGAAATATTTTAGAAATAAGGAAGGTCATGAGGATCTTCACTAAGTAGGATTGGAAGTCAGAATCAACTCATAAACACCTCAGGAAGTAGGGGTTCATACTATTAGCGAAAGATGATGTTTTGAAGGAGAACGGGGAGACAAGGTTTGGGCTGTGGTGACTGGGTAGAGGGAGATACTCATCATGGAAACAGGGAACACAGAAAGAAAACCAGAAGAGGTTAACTCCCTAGGAAGACTACTGGTAGAATCACTGATTTTAGGAATCAGATAAATCATTTCAACAATGAAAAAAACAAAATTTAAATAAACTTGAAAACCTCAAATGAAAAAAACTAAGAAAAAGGTTAGAAATATGTTTGGTAGACAGCAGTGCAGGAGAAAACCTGGTGTTTAAACAGCAGCAAATGTCGTATTTTAAAATCCAAATTGGGATTTATTAATTTTTTAAATCACCTCATAATTTATCTTACACTTGCTCCTAATCAAAAGATTGAAAATATAAAATAATGCCAAGTACATACCTTTTCTGCTTTTTTGTCAGAAATGTCTTGCTTCTCCAGCACGGCCATGCTCTCCTTCAGGTTCTTCACGATATCTGCTGGAGACTTGTGAGACTTGCCAAATGGGAACGGCATGGCGGCGGCGGCGACAGGCGCCTTGCTGCACTCTGCCTGCTGTAGCTGGGGACACAATACAAGGTACAAGTAAGAAGAAAGTGATGTCAATTTGAAGACATACTTTCTAAATCAGTAGGAACTGGGAAATCTACCAGTATATGCGAGAAATGATAATACAGATATATCTTAGAATTGTAGAACACTTCTACTTTTCAAAGACCTTTTTTATCACCTGCTCTTCCAACCATCCATTGGAGGAGGAACATGCAGGTGCTGACAATGTAGGGGCTATCTTTCACAGGGCACCTAGTTCTGCCAAGCCAATGATGAGTACTAAGTGGCAAAACCAGCTCAGGTCTGTTTTGATCCAAAATATCCTTAATAGATATCTCCATTTTATAGTTGAGAAACTGAGTCAAGGAGCCTCAAAGTGTAGGTAAGGAGCTTAGTCAAACAGCACTAGCAACAGACTATCTGGATCTCTCCAGGGGCCTCTCTTCCAGTGTTCATGCTGTTCCTCCTAAGTAATCTGGTGGGCACACACTTCCACAGCCCACCAACCTCCTTTTCCTCCTCTTCAGTTAGTCACAGCATAAGAGTTGGAGAGAACCTTGAACAAATCTCCCATCAGACCCTCAAATCCTTTAAGTGCCAGTTTCAACATGTACTCTTTCTACCTAGATACAACCATCTCCTATGAAGGAACTCACTGGGGAACACCTTGCAGATAATGAACTTCTGAAAGTTCTTAATTTCTGTGGGCAGCAGAAAACAACATTCCCACCAAATCAACCACAATATTACATGGTGCAAAAGGAGACATCAGCCTGGCCGGTGTGGCTCAATTATCAACCTATTAACCAGAAGGTCATGGTTCGATTCCTGGTCAGGGCACATGTCCCTGGTAGCAGGCTCGATCCTCAGTGGGGGGCATACAGAAGGGAGCCAATCAATTATTCTCTCATCGTTGATGTTTCCATCTCTCTCCCTCTCTCTGAAATCAATTAAAAAATACATATTTAAAAAAAAAAAAAGGACACATCAACTATTCCAAGAACTCACCTTGAAAAAACAAAGTTAACAAGACAAACAATGTAAATAACTTGGGAACATGTCAGAAGTGACTCAGTGGTTGAGTGTCAACCTATGAACCGAGAGGTCATAGTTCAATTCCCAATCAAGGCATATGCCCAGGTTGCACCCTCGATCCCAAGTAGGGGACGTGCAGGAGGGAGCTGATCAATGATTCTCTTTCATTACTGATGTTCCTATCTCTCTCTCCCTCACCTTTCCTCTCTGAAATCAATAAATATTTTAAAAAGTTATGATTTCTTTCACTAAATAAAATAAGTTAAACTCATAGGCATTAAACCTGGTATAAGATACCAAAAGATAACACTTTTGAGAAGAACCTTACGGATCACTTAGGCCCGTGGTTTGCAAACTGTGAGTTTCAAACTTCTATATTTAACTGCCCCTGACCCCTACCCATCTTTGTCAAAATTTGAGAAAGGCAAATCTCAGATAGCTCAACCCTACTTTGTTCCCCCCCATATCAACATAAAATTTCTCTATTGCATAGCATTATAATACTTCTTTTGAACTTTGTCTAAGACTTCATTTGAAGAAAGTATTTGAATGTTTTTCTCTAACATTTGAGATACAGTGACCTACATATCTATTTACAAATAAGCATTCAGGAGAGAAAAAGCATGCAAATAAATGGTAATGTTAAACTTACAATTAAATCATGGACAGGTATGTTATTTTGTGACATATGGATGTATTTGATCTGAGCACTCTCTATACCCAAATATCACCTATCTAGCTCACCTTTGGTCAGCTTGTAAACCCTTCATTGTATAATTAAAACCACACTTCATTAACCAAAAGGAAATATCCTCAAACATAGGTCCTCAAAATTCAAAGGTGCATAAATTTACTTCTGAGTATCTTTTCTATGACAAGAAGTGTGGGTCAATTATAGGCGACTTACTCCCATAGGACTGTTATATTTTTCTTTTATTACCTGCCTACATGGAACACAAATCCTGGATAATTATTTTCCATCATGCTTTTCTTAACTTTTTTTTTTTTTTAGGGGGGGTGAGGGGCAATGCAGGTTGATTCTCCAGAAACATTGCGAGTCCACATAGTCAACTCTCCAAAAATATGTTTTCTAGTTGTACTCTACAACGAATGGCAGTGATGCCACAGCCAATGCTGGGTGGAGGGTGGGAATGAAACAGTATTTTGCAGGAAGTGTTATGGTGCTATGCAACAGAGATATTTTCAGCTCTGGCTCAATGGTGGAAGGAGTGACTTTCTAGGGCAAAGGGGGTTTTAAAAAGTCCTACTATATGCCAAATACTGTTCATAGTACAGAGTACAGCTGCCGAAGAGAGCACAGATAAGGAGAGGCACAACATATTACTCTTTGTAATTAGTACACCAGGCAGCCAAGAGTTTGCAGAACATATAAACTAATAAGACTGTATTTTGAGGAAATACAATGAGCAAAAAGTACCCGAAACAAGAAGTGGTCACTCCTCAGCAGGATCCAGTCACAGTGGTGAAGCTATTCATGGCATGCTCACATTCGCTCTTCTCCTCTCCCTCATTCCCTCACACTTCATATATTCCTTTATGATATATTATTTTAAAAATATAGTTAAAAAATTAAGTAAAAAATAAAAACTATACAAATAATTTTATTATAAAACTTATAAATAAGAACGATATAGTTCTTATTTTGTTTATTGATTGATAGATTTGAGAGGAAGAAACATTGATTTGTTGTTGGTTGCCTCCTGTATATGCCCTGACTAGGGATTAAACCCACAACCCTGGAGCATTGGAAAGAAGCTCCGACCAACCGTGCTACCTGGCCAGGACTATATGGTTATTATTTTAAAATATTAGTGTAATAAATAAATCCTTTGCTTTCTTTCATTTAGGTCCTCAAATTCACCAATTCTTACTCAACTCAACCATCAAAGATTTTGCAGGGCAAAGACAAGGAAATAACACCCCTTATTAAAACTTCTGCCTTAGAATCTGTTTCTTATGTCTAAGTTTGCTAAGTATTAAGCTTAAATATGTTATACTAATGTATGCTACTCAGTGATCCAACTTTTAAAATAATTAATTGACAACATAGAAAAGTTTAAAATTAATGAATGGCTCTTATGTGAAGATCAAGTGGGTAGAACATTGCTAAAAGGGTAAGAAGAGTCATGCTTTACGAAATAAAGCTCTTATTAAACATGTTAGCTTAATATGCATAGAGATACTGAGTATTGATTGTTACTGAATTTATGAGTGTAATAAAGAAAACATAAGCAGCTTGAGGCAGATGTTATGAGTAATATGATGAAATCATGGATGTGTCATACAAGTATGCTTATAAAAGTTTCGGGAAAAGATACCAAAAACAATCAATCCAAAGAGTTGGATAGTGGAGAAGGAAAAGGGGGGAAGAATGGTATTTTTTTCTTACAAGCCCTTTTTGCAACTATTTGCCTTCCTTCAATTATACACATGTATTATTATTTTTTACACATGTATGATTTTGAGAAATCAATGAATTATCTAAAACAATCCATCCTTAATAAAAGGTATTATCCATAACACAATTAAATGGAAAGCTAAGTGAAAAAGTAAGGCTACCAATGAATAGCATTAATCGTGAAAGCTGGATAGAGCCAGTAAATCAGAAGTGTTTTTCCAACTTTGATCATGATCTACAAGTAAGAAATGTATTTAATTACATACTTGTGCATGTGGATGCATGCAACAAAGCTACAACTGACTTTTTTCTATTGAATTCAATTTCATTTTTAAAAAATACATGATTAAACAGATTCATTAATCACTAATTGATTTTAGTGATTATAAAGAGGAACAAAAAGACTTGGAACCAAATACAAACTTAGTTTTAAAAAGAGTTGAGCTTCAGTGCTTCAACTCTTGCTTTGTTCAGTCTCCTCATTTCAATCTTTACTCATAAGAACCAGAAGTTAATCCCTCGGTAGAGGACCAAATGACTATCCAACAATGCTCAAATAGCAAAGGCACCACTAATGGACTCTTTAGCCCACACGGCTTTTTCCCAGAAGTAGAGAAGTGCCTTCAAAAGAGCCTTGTCCACCATCAAGCAATACAGAAGCAGTACCATTCAAAGTGCTCCGGAAGCTTGAAAGATGTGAAAAACAAAGGCACGTATCTGAATTTCTGAACCGAGAATTCCAAGAGTATGGGAATTGTCAAGCTAAAGGTAGCAATGGTTAAAAACAAGGGCTATGATGGCTAAAAGACACCTTTCACCATAACAATCTGCCTGCCTTTCTCATTTCCCCCTTGCTTCCTTTATCATCAGCAGTATTTAATTAGAAGTATTAGGGGAATTTTAGGAACTGAAAATAGCAAGAACCCATTGATTAATGCCCTTCAATAACTTTTCATTGCCCTTATAATAAAATCCAAATTCCTTGCCAGGGCCCTCTAGGCTTTGCCCATCTTCAACTCACAGCACAGCCCTCTGGCCTTTATTACAGAAGTCTACCTATACTGAGATCCTTCTGTTCCCTGAATATGCCTATTACTTCTAAGTCTGAGCACCACATTTGCAAATATGGTAAGACCTTAATTTTTAAATCTTGATGGTAAGAATATGGGCTTTTATTGCTACTCAACTTTTCTGTATGTTCATTTTTTTTTCCTGAATAGTGTTTTAAAACTGCCTAAACTGTGTTTTGAACATAACTGAAGTTCATTTAGAAAATAGACAAAAATAAATATTATAATTGAAAAAATTTCCCCGTCCTGCTAAAAAAAATTAGTTCATAATAAATCTCAACAGGACTCCTTGCCTGAGCCAAAATTATTAATGCAACTGGGAGAAAGCTAGGCACTGTTAGGATTCTAAAGAGGACTTGGAAACCACCTCTCTCCAATTGGAGGAAAGCATGCTCCTGATGGCAATCAGTGATGTACACGTGAATCCCAAAAAAGAAAAGGAGCCTCAGAAGGCAAATTTAACTTGAAAATTTGGGGGGTGAGTGGGGAGGGCAGGGGTGGAGAATAATTTAACATTCTACTTTTATATTAAAACTAGAGGCCCTGTGCACGAAATTCGTGTGTCCCTCAGCCCAGCCTGCACCCTCTCCAATCTGGGACCCCTCGAGGGATGTCCGACTGCCCGTTTAGACCTGATCCCGGTGGGTCTAAACGGGCAGTTGGATATCTCTCACAATCCAGGACTGCTGGCTCCCAGCAGCTCACCTGCCTGCCTTTGCTTCTGCCTGCCAGCCTGACTGATGTCTAACTGCTCCCCTGCCAGCCTGTTTGCCCCCAACTTCCCTCCTCTGCAGGGTTGATCGCCCCCAACTGCTCTCCCTTGCAGGCCTGGTCCCTCTCAACTGCCCTCCCTTGCAGGCCTGGTGCTTCCCAACTGCCCTCCCCTGCTTGCCTGATCGCCCACAACTGCCCTCCCTTGCAGGTCTGGTCCCTCCCAACTGCCCTCCCCTGCTGGCGATCTTGTGTCCACCTGGGGGCAGGATCTTTGACCACATGGGGGCAGCCATCTTGTGTGTTGGAGTGATGGTCAATCTGCATATTACTCTTTTATTAGATAGGATAGAGGCCTGGTACATGGGTGGGGGCCAGCGGGTTTGCCCTGAAGGGTGTCCCGGATAAGGGTGGGGTTCCCTTGGGGCGTGGGGTGGCCTGAGCGAGGGGCCTGTGGTGGTTTGCAGGCCAGCCACGCCCCCCAGCGACCCAAGTGGAGGCCCTGGTATCTGGAATTTATTTATCTTCTACAATTGAAACTTTGTAGTCTAGAGCAGAGCCATGCATCTTGCTCACTCCGTGGCGGCAGCCATTTCTGTCAGAATTTATGTATCTTCTATAATTGAAACTTTGTAGCCTTAAGCGGAGGCCTGGGCCGGCCAGGGCTGCGGAAGCTTGGCTTCCTCCATTGCCCGAGGCAACCCTAGCCTCCTGCTCTTTCACTCAGTGGCTGCCGCCATTTCTGTTGGAATTTATTTACCTTCTATAATTGAAACTTTGTACCCTTGAATGGAGGCCTGGGCCCGCCAGGCTGTGTGGAAAGCTTGGCTTCCTCCATTGCCAGGGAAACTCAAGTCTCCCTCCTGCTCTCTGTAGCCGCAGCCATCTTGGTTGGGGTTAATTTGCATACTAGCTCTGATTGGCTAGTGGGAGTGGCTTGTGGTGTAGTGGAGTGATGGTTAATTTGCATATTACTCTTTTATTAGATAGGATAGACATTTATGGAATTTATTAAGTCTGTATAGAAGGGATTTGCATGTCTATTTAGCACTGCACACCTCTTAGCTTTCATGCATTGCTCTCCTCTAATTGTATTCCTGTCTCTCCCAATGCTCTTTCTTTCTGCACTTAATTCAATGACTCATCTTTACGTCCTTCAAGGTTACACCCTTGGCTGTCTTTTTACCCTATATTCTGAGTAATAATCTCATCTACCCATAGTTTCAGCAACCTGAAATCTATTTCATGCCCCAACCAATCAGCCTACATTACCAACTGCTACTCCTTATTCTGGAAGATTCTTCCAGAGAACTCAAACCTCGTTCCCAAACTCTGCTTCGTTTTCTGTTCCTCTTCAAAGGGAACAAATACATTATTCACCCAATCACAAAATTTGGTCATCATACTAGACTCTCCACATGTTAACTCTTCCATATATAATCAGTTCACGATTTTAGTCAATTCTATTGTCTAAATCTCTCTAACCCTACATATACCAAGTGTGTAGACCTTCACTATTCTCCACATTGGGCAGGGGTTGCTGTCAATGGGGCCAATATCATCTGTAGGGGATGTTTGAAAAATTTATTTGTCAATGACTGTCACATTCACTAACCACTAAAATAATTGTGTGTGTGTGTACATATATATTTATTTAAAAAGCAGCATTGTTTTTTGTTCACATAAGCATAGCCTTCTGCTAACTATAGCCTTGCAGGGTAAGGGATTGGGTTAGGGGTCAGAATAATAAAAGGCTATCTACTCCTTCATCTGCACTCATAACTGAGAATTAAACTTCTAGCTTTTAAAAAATAGTTATGTTGGTTAGTATGCAAAATTCAAACACTAAAGGACCAAACAAGATAGAAAGTGAAAATCACCTGCAAAGCCTTTGGAGACAACTGATACTAACAGTTGGGTATGTATTCTCCTTTTTATTACTTATGCTCTATATTTGTGGTCTTTTGTATTAGAAGTCTACTCCTTTCTCCAAAACCGATGAAGACCAGATGATACTAGAAATGGTCACTTCCATTTTGGAAAGCACAAAAGATCAAGTCACTGCTATGTTAATACTCCTAAAAGTACAAGCAGCTCCACCCCATGAAAGTGCTAAACATTCAGAAAACCCACTGAAAAATCAAAGCCTAACACCATTAGAGTTAGGACTGTTAGGCACTGCTGTTAGGCAAGCTGATTGCTTTTGGCCTGTGCAACATACTCCTAACTCTAACTCTATTCACCTATATATTGACAAATACTGAAAAGTAGTCAGGACATTCATTCAAATACTAACTGTGCCCTCACTATATGCCACAAACTCAAGAATTACATCAATAGTACCTGCTCTAAAGAGGACAACTTTCTGGTGTGTGTGGAGTAGGCATAAGTTTTTAGAAACAATAATGAAAAACTGCTGAATGAGAACACATTCGTAGAGTGTTGAGTTCATAGGCCTCGACACTAATATATTTTAAATCTAACTCATAAACTTGGTGGTCAAATGCAAAACTGCAAACAAACAAAACCCCACATCTATAATAATAAAAGCGTAATATGCTAATCAGTCCGGACGACCTTCTGGACAAAGCCATGGCTGTGAGGGAAGCCCGGGTCCCAGGTGCCAGAGGGAAGCCAGTGCTGGCAGCTGTGGGAAGGAAAACCTACTCTTGCATGAATTTCATGCATCGGGCCTCTAGTCTATATATAAAAAAGCATAATATGCAAATCGACCAGATGGTGGAACGACTGGTGGCTATGACACACACTGACCACCAGGGAGCAGACGCTCAACACAGGAGCTGCCCCCAGCCCACAGGCCCCGATCGCCTGTAGGCCAACCTCTCGGTCCCTCCCTGCAGCCGGCAGGCTCCTATCACCTGATGGGAACAGGGAACCAGGGGTGGGTGGCGGTGGACGTGGGCAGCAGGGGGAATGGGGCTGGCTGCCGGCAGCCAGGGAAGATCGACCCTGATTGCAGGCCAGGCCTAAGGACCCTACCTGTGCACAAATTTCGTGTGCTGGGCCTCTAGTACAATAATAAGATTGTTGTATAAAAGAACTATTAAGGTACTTAATTAAGCAATCACAGAAAGTGTGTAATTTTAAAATAAATGCTGAGTATCTACAACATGCCAGATATTGTGTTAGATGCACTAGACCAGTGGTCAGCAAACTGCGGCTTGTAAGCCACATGCAGCTCGTGAGCAGCGGTTTGCCGCTCTGTTGACTAATGAGTTTGCCGACCACTGCACTAGACTATCCATATAAAATGGATGATCTTATCCTAACTTTTTTTAAATTTTGACATCTGAAAGTTTTGTTTCAGCTTTGAATGAAGAGAAACACCTATGTGAGAGAGAAACACTGAACCGTTGCCCTGACATACTTACCCCGACAGGAGATTGAACCCACAACCTAGATATGTGTCCTGACCAGAATTGAAACCGCCACCTTTTTGGTGTACAGGATGACGCTCCAACCAACTGAGCCACCTGGCCCGGGCAGGATATATGCTCTTATTAAAAGCAAATAGATGCAATAACTTAGCTCCATTAAATAAACCATGAATAGCTTTAAGAAGCAGCTCAATCTTTGGCTAATTACCAAAGCTACCAAATACATAGTTCACCAACTATGTCAAAAACAAAACTAAGTGTTCAAGAGCATTTAGAACTTTGGAATGTGTTTTGCAATTAGTATATCTTGACCAGACTTTCTGAGGCCAATGATGTTCAACACTGGATACTATGCAGGAATCATAGTGACACTCTTTTACATCCTAGATAGTAGAAGTATTTAAAAGAATGTAAGATCTAGACAAACAGTTTTGGTTCAATCCCTGGGATTCTGTTTCAAAAGGAATCTGCAATATTAACAAGCACCTCCAGCAACTCCCTTGTAATGGGTACTTCTAATTACTGCCGTAAGCCAACCTGCACTGAGTCACTTAGAGACGCTTTCCAAACTCTTATTTTTGTCCCTCCTGGGGATTTTTCAATAGGAGAATTATATATTTTTTGCATGTGATATGCTCCGATTATTTCTTCAAAGAAAAGTGACAAGATTATAATTAATAAAACAGTATTAGCAGCTGCTATCTTTGAGTTCCAACTACACATCAGAGATCTGGCTCAAAGCTTCATTTGAAATAACTCATCAAGTTTGACAAAGTATGATAACTTCCACACTAGCACTGCTTAATTGTGGGACAAAGTCAATCAAGAAATCACAGGCAACAGGTCTTCCTGGGGGAGTGGGGACCAGAGTGCCCAAATCTGAATTCTGAGAAATGGAAGTGTTTAACTTGGAACAAGGAGCATTTAAAGCTTTATTTAATTTACAGCTTCTTGTTTAAAAACAAAGTGTTGAGAAGAAATCTTTGGTTATTCATATAAAAACGGAGTTGGTGGAAGACAAGCCATAATCTAATTGTTTTTGTCTAGGGCAAGAGTGAATGAAATAAACCCTGAAAAGGAAAAAAAAATCACTATATCATGAATTCATGAGCTTTCTCCAGTTACCAAATAATTAAGCTATTGGGTGAAGGCAGAATATATTCTTTATATGTGGTAACTATACTTAAATACATGTTAAATAAATATGATGTCAAACATTTGATACATTTTTTCATAATTATACGTCTATGACTTGAGAATATTTTAAAAATGAATTTATAGATATGTCTTTTAGGAATAAATTCCACTGGTAATGTTACAGAATTCCCATCCCGAGACTTTATCTCAGTCCAAGCCAAGCCAGAGGTAAATACTAGGTCTAGAAGGTGGCAGAACACACCATCAATCCTGGGCAGCAATGTTAGTGAGCATCAGGTAGGAATATTTTTTGGTAGACCTGTATCATCATGCCCTAAGCACGGAGGCATCCACGACAGGAGTAAATAGAAAGTGAGAGATGTGATGTAGAAGGAACTTTTGAATAGTCTAATCAAACGTGTTAATATATAAATTACCAGCACCACACTAGCCTGTGAGCTGTCTAGGAGCAAGAGCCATATATTCATATTCAATCTGTACCCTTAGCATAGTTGGCAACAAAATTCCTATAAAATTTATCCAGTTGGGGTCTTGTTATAGATTTAAAAAATGAACCTTGGGGGAGTTGACTCAATCACAGGAGCCCTTCATTTATCCTCCAGGCATTCCAGATTGTCACCATCCCTCTTTTAAGAGTGTGGTGTTTCAAATTGATCCCTATACTCTATATGTGTCTGACCATCCAAGACTACCTATCCCTATAGTTCATAAATGTAGTCTTAAACTCCATTAATAGTTGTGATAATCACACTACGTGGCTGTTTTCTATTGAACAACTTAACTGATCTAAATCTTCTCCATTAATGAACCACATCTTCACCCATTGTTTACTTGCATCAGGGAACCATGGGGGGTGGGGTGGGGAGGGGAGGAGTCCCTCAGCCTGGCCTGCACCCTTTCACAATCCAGGACTCCTCGGGGGATGTAGCAGTGTGTCAAGTGGCAGGTAGACAGGGAGGAGCGGGCACCATGCAGCTTGCACTCATCCTGGCCTGTTGCACCTGCTGCCACAGCTGCGCTTGCCAGCCGTGAGCCCAGCTTCTGGCTGAGTGGCGCTCCCCCTGTGGAAGTGCACTGATTACCAGGGGGCAGCTCCTGCATTGAGCATCTGCCCCCTGGTGGTCAGTGCTCATCATAGCAACTGGTCGTTCCATCGTAACAGTCACTTAGGCTTTTATATATACAGAAATTGCTTTTGGTTGCGATTCAGTATACAGTATGACATTAAAATTTTTTATTGGATCTTGACTCTGTTGTCCAGTGTGCTATTAGCGTTCCTTACCAGATTCCTGTTAAACACAAATCTGATCAGCAAGTCACATAGGTTTTCCTTTACTCCCTGTTAAAAGCACAAATACAGAAGCTTTCCAGTGAAAGCCTGTCACGAATCTCAATTGTGTGTACAGTCATTTAAACAACCACAGGGCCACCAAGCCACCTAACTGCATTACTGCTAGCAGTGATGGCTTACAGATTTCTGACTTCATGACACACATGTGTTTATATATAAAAAATAAGTACCCTCCCCACATACACAAAGTACTACCAAACAGCACTTATCCTTACTATGTAAAATTACACTGATATTCTCTATTCTCTATGCCAGGGGTCCTCAAACTTTTTAAACAGGGGGCCAGTTCACTGTCCCTCAGACCGTTGGAGGACTGGACTATAGTTTAAAAAAAACTATGAACAAATTCCTATGCACACTGCACCTATCTTATTTTGAAGTAAAAAAACAAAACGGCAAAAACACCCGCATGTGGCCCGCGGGCCGTAGTTTGAGGACGCCTGCTCTATGCCATTCTATCCAAGTACCCTGCTCCCTTTCCTCCCTTTAAAAATGCTAGTCATAGCCCACTTGGCTGATGTTTTTTTTGTTGTTGTTTGTTTAATCCTCACCTAAGGATATGTTTCTACTGATTTTAGAGAGAGAGGGAGAGGGAGAAAGAAACATTGATGTGAGAGACAAACATCAATCGGTTGCCTTCCACATCCTAACCGGGGATCAAACCTACAAACTGGGTATATGCCCTGACCAGGAATCGAGCTCAAGACCCTTCAGTGCATGGGATAACACCCAATCAACTGAGCCACACTGGCCAGGGTTACGCCGATTTCACAACCAACTGATAGGATGGAACCTGTAGTCTGTAAAACAGATTTAAAATTAATTTGAGTAGCTTTTATTAATGACAGCTATCATATACACAATGCTGAACTTCTCAAATTACTACAAGGCAAAAAAGATTTTAGCATGTAGTTTAAGACTTGAAATCATAGTTACATATTACAAAGCAGTATTTAGAAACATCTGTAATACATAACTAATTAACTGGTTTCCATGAGTATTTTACAGGTCTTTTATCAATATGGATCTGCCATCCTTAGTTTTATCTTCACTGATTCACTCACAGATATTCTAAGGAATTAAAGAGTGACATTATCATAGTTTTAAAATTAGTTTCAAAACACGAACTCCAACTATTTCTTTACAAATTAGCACTGTATTTTAACAATATTAAAGTTAATCAATGTCCACATTTTAAAATGTGAAACTGTCAATCTTCAAGGATGAAATTATAAATCCATTTTTCTTTGTTATATTTACTACTCACTTTGCCACAGGATGTATAAACATTGCCCATACGATCATTGGTAAACATCATGGCCTCACCAGCATTTTGGTAAATAAGAAAAGCAAATAGCCAATTCTGCTCTTTAAAAAAGATAACTCCTTAAAAAGAAGGCATAGTTCAAACTTGAACCGTAAACAAATGAAAAATTTGAAACAAAGTTAAAATACAAAAAAAAAAAAGCTTTTAAAAAATATTTTGTTTGTCAAGCAAGACAGATTAAAAAAGAAATTGCTGTGGTTCTAAAAAGTTACACCTGAAAAGGATGAAATGATTTTTATTTTTTCCTTTTAGTCATTTTGATGAAGATACAGTATTCTGAAAAAAACAATTTCCTTTTTAAAATTTACAACCTTAAAACTTATTTCTAGAGGATCAGATGTAAACCTGGAAAATCACTCTCCTTCAAGGTCCCAGCTGCTATTTCTGTTCTGGCCCAACGCCCACAAAAGCACCGACATGCCACAAAACCAGCCTTAGCTAAAGCACCATAGTTGGAGATTTGAAGGTCTGTTTTCTTTTTAAAATGCTCAAAGGCCACCTTGTGGTGGTATTTATTGTAAATAGACTTTTTCCAACAGAAGTATATTTAGAGTCACAGAATAAACAATGACATGGCCCTGTAGAGATCATGTGGAACATTTTACCCAGGGATGATTTCTCTGAGACTTCTAAACAGTCAATATATCCTTTCCACCCCTCCATGTCAACACACTAACTAGTATATGGAGTCTTGACCTGGGTTGAGAAAAATTCAAGATGAAATAATAAGGCTATAAAACATTTCATTTTAGAGGAAGTAACTGAAATTCAGGTGTCAAATGACTGACATGAACAAATATAAAAGCTCTTGCTTGAACTTTTGGAGAAAAGTTCCCAATGCCATTGCCAAAACTTAGCTTGCGGACCAAAAGATGTGGTCATGCCTCATCTTATGGCACACATTCACTAGGAGTTGTTCCAGGACTTAGAATACAGCTATGAGATGAGGCATACACACAGGAAGACTGAAATCTATATAAGACTGCCCTGTCCGGCCAGTGGTTAGAGCATCAGCCGGCATATCGAACAGTAGTGTGTTTGATTCCCGGTGAAGGGAACGTACCTGGGTTGTGGGTTCATTCCCTGCACCCTTTTGGGGTGTGTGTGGGAGGCAATCAGTTGATGTGTCTCTCTCACATCGATGTTTCTCTCTTTCTCCTCATCCCCAACTTTCTCTTCCTCCCTTCCACTCTCTCTGAAAAAGCAATGGGAAAAATATCCTCAGGTGAGAATTAACCAGATAGACAGATATAGAGATAGAGATAGAGATAGAGATAGAGATAGAGATAGAGATAGAGATAGAGAGATAGAGAGAGAGAGAGAGAGAGAGAGAGAGAGAGAGAGAGAGAGAGAGAGAGAAGATTAATACATGCCACCTGACTGTATGAAAAGAACCCATAAAATAACCTGGGTAGCAAATTCAGAGAATATAGTGGACACTCTGTGCTAAAGGTCTCAAACTTCAACAGAGGAGATGCTTCTTTAACTGTGTTTTGTACAAAAAGTAAATTTGGATAAGAGTAAGAAAATGTATTACAATTAATGAGAGAGCTTTATGTAACAATCTAAACAATCATAAGGAAACAAAAATTATTTTTTTATTTCATGAATCTCTGGTGGGTAATAAAGTATTGAGCAAAAAGGAAGGCAGAAGGTGGCGAAAAACTCACCATAAACCCAAGTTCTGTTTACAGAATAACCACATGCCTTCATTTATTGCTCAAAGAACATTCCACAACTTTATGGAGTGGTACTTTCCAGGTGAGTGTTGATATCACAACATAGTCACTAGGGAAAACTTGCTTTTTTATCTGAAAGCTGTATCTAAAATGCACAGCAAACACATCTTATATCCAAGGGAGCATAAAAAGTTAAGTTTTAGGTATAGGTCCCAAAACATTCAGAAGAGCAACAATAGATACATTCACTTACATTAAAAAGCTATGTCCTTGTACAAAAATTTTGAACATGACATTTGATTTTTTTCCTTTACTATTTCAGCAGAATGCTAACTCAAGTGAATGTGGTGACTAAACCAAGTATTTATAAAAGTGTTCTGAAATCTGCAAAAAAGCATACACATAGACATTATTGCTGGTTTTTTATCTACTTATCTGCTGAGGGCACTTGGGCTGTTTCCAAATCTTAGCTAGGGGTGTATATATTCTGATTGGTGTTTCAGGTTTCTTAGGATATACTAGAGGCCCAATGCACGAAATTCATGCAAGATTAGGCCTTCACAGCTGTGGCTGCCTGGATCCCTCTGTTGCAGCTGAGGCGTCTGCCTCGATCCCGGGGCTACAGCCCCGGCTTCCTCCCGAAAGGACTCCCAGTCTAATTAGCACATTACACTTTTATTATTATAGATTATTATAGATTCCTAGAAGTAGGATCACTGGGTCAAATGGGAGTTCCATTTTTAAATTTTTGAGGAAATTCCATACTGTTTTCCATAGTGGCTGCACCAGTCTGCATCCCCTCTAGCAGTGCACTAGGGTCGCCTTTTCTCCACATCCTCCCCAACACTTTTGTTGAAGATAGCTATTCTGATAGGTGTGAGATGATATACCACACTGTTGTTTTAATTTGCATCTCTTGGATAATCAGTTACTTTGAGCATCTGTTCATGTTTCTTGGCCTTCTGTATGTCCACTTCGGAGAATTGTCTATTTAGGTCATTTGCACATTTTTAAATTGAATTATCCCTCTTCCTTTTGTTAAGTTGTATGAGTTTCTTATATATTTTGGAAATTAACTGCTTATTGAATGTATCATTGGCAAATATATTCTCCCACGCAGTGGGCTCTCTTTTCACTTTGTTGATTTCTTTTGCTGTGCAGAAGCTTTTTATTTTGATGTAGTCACATTTGTTTATTGTCTCCTTAGTTTCCTTTGCCCTAGGACTGTGGTTGGCAAACGGCAGCTCATGAGCCACATGCGGCTCTTTGGCCCCTTGAGTGTGGCTCTTCCACAAAATACCACGGCCTGGGCGAGTCTATTTTGAAGAAGTGGAGTTAGAAGAAGTTTAAGTTTAAAAAATTTGGCTCTCAAAAGAAATTTCAATCATTGTACTGTTGATATTTGGCTCTGTTGACTAATGAGTTTGCCGACCACTACCCTAGGAGATGTATCGGTAAACATATTGCTATGAGAGATATCTGAGATTTTTCTGCCTCTGGTTTCGTCTAAGATTTTTATGGTTTCACAACTTACATTTAGGTCTCTTATCCATTTTTAGTGTATTCTTGTGTATGGTGTAGGTTGGTGGTCTAGTTTTTTTTTTTGCATGTACCCGTTCAGTTTCAACAACACCATTTGTTGAAGAGACTGTCTTTACTCCACTGTATGCTCTTGCCTCCTTGTTAAAAATTGAGTGTAATGGTTTGGGTTGATTTCTGGGGTTTCTGTTCTGTTCCATTGATCTATATGTCTGTTCTTGTGCCAGGACCAGGCTGTTTTGATTACAGTGGCTTTGTAATATAACTTCATATTTAGTATTGTGATTCTTCCAACTTTGTTCTTTCTGAAGATTGTGGCAGTTATGTGGGGTCTTTTTCGATTCCATATAAATTTTTGGAGTGTTTGTTCTAGATCTGTGAAATTACTATGCGGCAGTAAAAAAGAAGGAACTCTTACCATTTGCAACAGCACAGATGGACCTGGAGATTATTATGCTAAGTGAAATAAGCCAGTCCTAGAAAGATAAGTATCACATGATCTCACTCATATGTGGAATCTAATGAACAAAATAAGTTGATGAATAAAACAGATTCAGAGACATAGAACCAGGAACAGACTGATGAATTTCAGAGGGAAGGTGGAGTTGGGGACGGGAGAGATTAACCAGGGAATTTATATGCATATATGCATAGCCCATTGACACAGACAATACTGTGGCAAAGGCTTGGGGGCGGGGGGGGGGGTATAGGGAGGAGGGGGTCAAAGGGGAAAAGAACAACAAAAAATAAAGCAGACAGCTGTAATACTTTCAACAATAAAGATAAATTAAAACACACACACAAAATCAAAAACAAAACACGAATAGACATTACCATTTCTGTGCAGGCCTCAAAAATCTACCTTCTTGGTTTTTAACTTGATTTCCCAAATGTTGAGGTTATTGATAACGATATTACCATCCTGTCAAAATCTTAGTTCAAACAATAAGTTAATGCTAATTAAAATCTGTTTTCTATAGGTGTTGTTAGGGATAGTGGAGTGCATAGATTGAGCTTGTTCCTTAAAAGTAGGAGATTGGTGATCCAGGCTTTGAAATTTTCTCAAACTAAAATGAAATTAGCCATGAATCGCACAGTGGTTTTTAAACCTTCCCATAAGGTCCGGAGCAGGTGAGCATCCATCTTCGATCCAGCCCATGTACCTCACTTCTATCAGTTTTTAATTTATTTTTTATTTGGGCTTCTATGTCAGAAATTTAAAAACTATACTTTATTATATAATATACTGTCCATTAAATATGTCTGCAGGTTAAACAGTATTATTTTCTGAGGAAAACACTGACCTAGCCTTCAAGTCAATTTATACAACTAGATTTAAAATGAAGTCCTAGTCCTACCTGGTTTGGCTCAGTGATGAGAGCATCAACCCTCGGACTGAAGGGTTATGGGTTTGATTCCAGTCAAGGGCACATATCTTGGTTGTAGGCTGGATCCCTGGCTCTGGTCCGGACGGGTGAGGGAGGCAACCCATCGGTGTGTCTCTCTCACATCGATGTTTCTGTCTCTCCACGCTCCTTCCACTCTCTTTAAAAAGCAATGGAAAAAATATCCTCAGGTGAAGATTAACAACAAAAAAATGAAGTCCTGGTTAAGTTCTTCAATTTTCAAAGGCAAATATTATAGTGCTACCCACCAGCTCAGCTAATCGTTAAAGTAGAGTGGTTAATTGGACTTCTCTGGTATCAATTTTAATAAAAAGTTCAGTGATATAAGTATAGAGCATCAGAAAAGTAATGACTTAATTGCACTCCAGCCTTGTATTATTATTATTATTATTATTTTATTTAAAGAGAGAAGGGAGAGGGATAGAGAGATGGAAACATCAAGAGGAACATCATCAATTGGCTGCCTCCTACATGCCCCCCACTGGGGATTGAGCCCACAACCTGGGCATTTGCCCGACGGTTCCTGGGTGGATGTTTAATCGCTGAGCCATATCAGCTGGGCTATTCTTCATGTCTTGTACTAAGTAAGATACCTTAACTTTTACACTCTACAGAGAAATGAAGAGACAAGTGTACTAAGGACCAGAGCCTGCATTACAAAGGATCCAGAGGGTTCCAATTCCTGGAAAAATTATGCTACTCCTAAGTGGCTGGTTTGTTTTTTTAACTCAGGTATACAGTATTGGAATTGATCTTGCTATCTTCTTTGTTCTGGCTAGTCAAATTCTGGTATATCATCTCCCTAAAGAGTCCTTTCTGAGTTACATGGCATCCAATAACAACTGTTCAAAAATTAGAACTTCCCAGCTTCTCTTTCTTCAATAGTTCCTGAGAAGCTACATATAAGAGGAGGAAGAGTGAATTCAGGTGAAAATAAGATGTTTACATTTAGAATCTCTCCTTCTCTGCATTTCTTTTATTTGGCCACTATCAGAATTGATTGCCTAGTGTTTTAGCCTTCAATTTGTTTGAAAAACAAGGATGCCTTAGGGGTTAAGAGCATAACATCTCTTCAGACCCATGTTTGAATTCCAGTTCTGCTGTTTAGTTCAGGTGTGTGCCAAAACCCTTGGGTAAAACATTTACTTTCTGTGTCTCAATTATTTATAAAATGATAGGAATACTGTTAAAATTTTAACTTGCCTAATATGCCCAGGGTGGCATTTAAGAAAAAATTTAAAAAACACACACACTCAACAGTTATCAGTTTGTGTGAGTTGTTACTATTCTGAGGTAAAAATTAACCCTTTGTCTATCATCATGTAAAATTTTTCATAGATATATTTTAGTATTTTTCCTTTCAGTCACTTGCTTCCTTATCCAAAGGTCTGAAAAATATTCATATAAATTTCTTATTTCTACTTTATGTTTTTTAAAACTCATTCTTGCAACTGATTTCTTTACATAAAGGGTAGCTTAATTATAAAAATTGATTTTCCCAAAGAATAACCAATTGTCTATCATGTCTGGCTAAATAATCCTTCCTCCTTCCAAAGAAGGCATACAGATGGTAAAAAGGCACATGAAAAGATGCCCAACATCACTAATTATTAGAGAAATAAATGCACATCAAAACCGCAATGAGAATGGCTATCAAGAACTGGAGAGGATGTGGAGAAAAGGGTACCCTCGTACACTGTTGATGGGAAAGTACATTAGTGCAGCCACTATGGCAAAACAGTAGAGATTTCTCAAAAATTATGACCCAGCTATTCTACTTCTGGGTATTTATCCAAAGAATACAAAATCACTAATTCAAAAAGATAACTGCACACCTATGTTCACTGCAGCATTATTCACAACAGCCAAGACATGAAAATAACCTAAATGTCCACTTACAGGTAAATAAAGAATATGTGTTATACTAGAGACCCAGTGCATGAAATTCGTGAATGGGTAGGGTCCCTAGGCCTAGCTGGTGATCAGGGTCAATTGGGACCTTTTGGCATCCCCCTTCCCTGTTGCTGGCCGGGCCTCCCTTCGTTCCATGCCGCTCCCTGGTGGTCAGCACATGTCATAGCGAGCAATAGCACTCTCGGTCGAATTCCTGTGGGGACACTTTGCATATTAGCCTTTTATATATATAGACTAGTGATGCGGTGCATGAAATTCATGCATATTAAAAGGGGATTAATTAGAGGAAATAATTTAATATTGCTATTTGCCCTTTATCTATAATAGAAGTGTCAGAGATGAAAGAAAATTAGTAAAATGTACATGAAAACCTTCCTCCTGTCAGAGTCTGGGGCTCACCACGGGACCCAGAGTCAAGTCCCCGCCCACCCACATGCACCTCAAAATCGCGTGAGACCCAGACCTGGCTGCCCCATTCCCCACTGGGCTAGATCCAGACCCAACCAGACCCACCCTTGTCAAGCCCTGCCGGGCAGGGGGCATACTTTCAGGTCCCCCGGCCCAGCGCCAGGATGGGGGGCGTGGCCTTGAGGTCCCCTGTCAAGCCCTACCAGGAGGGGGGTGTAGCCTCAGGTCCCCCGTCAAGCCCCACCAGCAGGGGGGCACAGCCTCAGGTCCCCCATCAAGCCCCGCTGGGTGGGGTCATGGCCTGAGTTCCCCCGACCCAGCACTGGGGGTACACCTTGAGGTCCTGTCAAGCCCCGCTGGGTGGGAGGCATGGCCTGAGGTCCCCAGTCAAGCCCCACCGGGCTGGGGGGGGGGGTGCGGTCTGAGGTCCCCCGGCCTGGTGCCGTGGTGGGGGGCGTGGCCTGAAGTCCCCTGTCAAGCCCCACCTGGTGTGGGGGGGTGCGGCCTGAGGTCCCCTAGCCCAGCACCAGGACGGGAAGCGCACCTTGAGTTGCCCTGTCAAGGCTTGCTGGGTGGGGGCTGCGGCCTGAGTTCCCCTGTCAAGCCCCATGGGGGGAGGGGAGGGCGTAGCCTCGGGTCCCTGCTGATTGCTAGTTAAGGCTCCTTATGGGAACTTGGCCTCAGCTGTGGGTGCAGCCATCTTTGTGACAGAGTGATGGTCAATTAGCATATTCACTCTTTATTAGATAGAATCTACTCAGCAACAGAAAAGATGAAATCCTGCCATTTGAAACAGCATGCATAGACCTTGAGGGTATTAGGCTAAGTCAGTGATGGCGAACCTATGACACGCGTGTCAGCACTGACACGCATAGCCATTTCTGATGACACGTGGCCGCTGAGGCAGCCGCATGCCGAGGATGAAACATTTGCTGCTCCTGAGGATGAAACATTTGCGAAATAATGTTTTTTCCTCAAAGTGACACACTTCCCGAGTTATGCTCAGTTTTTTGGCGAAGTTTGACACACCAAGCTCAAAAGGTTGCCCATCACTGGGCTAAGTGAAAGAAGTCAGACAGAAAAAGACAAATACCACATGATTTCACTCATATGTGGAATTAGAAAAAACAAACAACAAAACACAAAAAACAAACTCTTACAGGCAGATAACAGAGGAGCAGAGGGTGAAGGGAGGGTGAAATGGATAAAGGCGATCAACTGTATGATGACAAATGGAAACTTAACTTTTGGTGGTGTGCACAATGTAGTATATACAGATATTCAATTATAATGCACATCCGCTTAAACTTATATAATGTTATAAACTAAATAGAGGCACGGTGCACGAATTCGTGCACAGTGGGGTCTGGCTGGCCCTATCCCCAATCGGGGTGGGGAGGCCTGATAGGGGCCAGCCCCGCCCCTGATCAGGGTAAGGCGGGGGGGGGGGGGGCAACCGGGCAAGGCTGGCCGGGGGGAGAGGGGCTGCAGGTGGTTGGCCGGCGGGCCCCAATTGGGGTGGGGGGTTGATCAGGGGCAGGGCCACCGGGGGGAGGGGCTGCGAGTGGTTGGCCGGCCGGTCCCCACCCCCTGGTCGAACTCCAGGTCAAGGGGACAATTTGCATATTAGCCTTTTATTATATAGGATGTTACCTCAATTAAAAAACAAATCCTTTCTCTTTCCCCACTGATGTGTGATTTCGCTCATGTAGTAGGTGCATATATACCATTTAGTGAGCTCCCTAGTGACTTTTTAAAAAATCGAACTATACTTTCTGGACAATAATTTAACTTGGGAAATTTTCTTGCCTAGCTTCATATTCAAGAATATGGTAACCCTCTATTCTTAAGTCTTTCTTTACTCAATTATGTTTACAATTTTCTTCATAGAGATCTCAAACATTTCATATAGATATTCCCACCTGAGGCATTTCACATTTTGTCCCTTTAATATTTTTCTCCCAACATTTTTATAATTGGGTTATTTCTAGCAAGAAAAATGCTACCGGAAAAATGGCGACGGAATAGAGTCGGGTTTGGAGTCTGTTCCTGGGGCGGAGAGTCGGAGCAGCAGAGGCTCGCAGAGGGAGTGTATGTGGGCAAGCCAAGGGACAGCTAAACTCCAGGAGAAGGCGGGGGAGTGCTGGGCAGTGTTCCTCTGACCGCGCAGCACCCACAGGGGCTGGGTCCCCTCCTGGAGCTGCGGGCTCGCCGGGCGCCTCGCCATCTTGCAAGGAAAGGAGGATTTTAGTGGAAACCTGACTTTCTGCGACAACTGCAAACACTGAACTGCTGGGAGCACCAGACCACCGGTCCCCTATCAGTGCAAACATTTGGATTCAAAGAAACTCTTCACTGCACCACGGAAAGGTCAGATTTTGTCTGAAATAAGCTGCGGTTTCTAATCCCCGCGGTGGGTGAGGGAGGCGCTGGGTGAGGGAAGCGCGGCAGCCGCAGGACCGGCAGGAACCGGGAGGTCTGTGCCTAGAAAAATCAGCGGCAGTTGGAACTGCCGTGATCCGTGAATGAGGAGGGGGGTCTTCTGAGCTGCTAACAGAAGTGACCTCTTGAAAGCAACTCATTTTAATCTGACGAGGAGGGTCAGACTAAGAATTTTCAAAGGAGTGCAGGCTCCTTAGTCTGGGGCACAGACCCACGGTCCGCACACCTGGGCTCTTTCCGACTCTGATTGCTAAGCCCAATACAGAGGTAAACCCAGGTGGAAACCCTGAAAGACTGCAGGGGGAAGGTGTTTTTTCGGAACCTGGGGCCAGAGCTGCGTGTGACCATCAGAGAGGCAGCTCTGAGGCGCACATCTCCATAAACCAGTAGTGAGTGCCATAGAGGGAAAAAAAAAAAAGAAAAAAGAGCTAGAGAGGCCCGGAAGTCAATTCAGAAACACTGCCACCCAGGGGCTGAAACGCTAATTGTCTCTGGTGTAATCAAAAATAAATACGAGAAATTAAGATAGGGCTGGCTTAAAAAGCAGGACTGGCTTCCAACACTGAGGAGCCCTGGAATGAAGCTGAACTGAAATACCGCCCAGACTGGGAAAAACGCGTACCAAACAGAATAATAGAGGAAGTGAATGACAGCCGCTACTGCACATTTTAGTCTTCCTATTTTTTAATTTTCAATTCTTTTTTCAATTTTTTAAATTTTTTATTCTCATATTTTTTTATTTTCATTTTTTGCATCTTTTACTTAAGAAACTAATATTTTTTTCTTTTTCCTCACTTGATTTTCACCTTTTTAATTATTACATTTTTATTTTCAATCAGCACTATTATTACTATTATTTTACTTTTTTTTTTTTTTAATGTCATTTGATTTTCTCTTTCTTTTATTTTTGGATTAGTGTCCTACATTCGATTTGCATCTTTCCCTTACAATCGCTTTACCCTATCTCAAAGCTAACATTATGCCATCACTCTCCTAACCTTTCCCCTTTTGCTCCCAGTTTATCTTAACCCTTTCTGGCTTTAGATTTTCCCTACTTTTTCAGTTTACTCCCTGCTAAAACTTCACCCTACTTATATATCTAATTCCCAACCCCCTGCTCCAAATCCATACAAACCTCTCTCTACGCTACCTTTAAAAAATTATTTTTCTCTCGGGCCTTTTGTTGTTGTTTGCTTGAATGTTGATTAGATTGAATTTTTATGCTTTTTTATGAGATTGTTTAGATTATTCTTTTTGTTGGTTTGGTTGGTTCTTTTGTTTGCTTTGTTTTTGTTTGTTTTTTACTTTTGTTTTCCCTTGCCTCACTTGATATTAGCTGCTGTTGCAGTTTGTATTAATCTCCAGGCTCGTGTTGCTGGAATTTGCTGGGAATAGTGGTTGTTCTAGTGGAGTTTACTCCCCATATATATAGTTTGTTCCCCTTTTCTCTCTTAGTATCATTCTTGTCTCTCTTACTTTTTTTTTCTTTTCTTTTTCTTTTCTGTTATTTCTTTTCTTTCTTTCTGCTCTTTTCCCAAGTTCAGATTCACACTCTTTGTTGTTGTTTTTTTCTTCGTTGTTGTTCTTTCTTTTTACTCTCCCTCTTCCACTCCTATTCCCTAATTTGTCTTTCTCTGGTGGTTACCTCTATTGGAGGTTATTAATATCGTGAATACAATTCTGTTCAGTGCCTTGTCTGTTGTGCCTGGTTGTGTTGTATTTTATACCTTTAAATCAACGCCAGAGAGAGAAATCTATATAACCAGACATCCGGAGAAGAGAGACCATGGGGAGACAAAGAAACAGCCCCCACAGGAAAGAGAAGCAGGCATCACCAGAAAAGGAAGTAAACGATTTAGAGGCAAACAACCTATCAGAGAAAGAATTCAGAGAAATGGTCATAAAGTGGCTGAAAAGGATGGAAGACAAATTCGACAATATGAGTAAGAACCAAGAAGAAATGAAGAAGAACCAAGAAGAAATGAAAAGTGACATCGCTGCTGTAAAGAACTCAATAGAAAGCATCAAGAGTAGACTAGATGAAGCAGAGGACCGCATAAGTGAGCTAGAAGACAAGATGGAAAAAAATACCCAATTACAACAGCTTCTAGAAACAAAAATTAGAAAGATTGAGGAGAGCGTAAGGGAACTTCAGGACAATACAAAACAAAACAACATCAGGATAATAGGGGTGCCAGAAGGAAAGGAAACTGAGCAAGGAATAGAAAACCTGTTTGAAGAAATAATAACAGAAAACTTCCCTGATATAGGGAAGAAAAAACCCACACAAATCCAAGAAGCTCACAGAGTTCCAAGCAAAATGAACCCCAAAAGACCGACGCCAAGGCACATTATAGTTAAGTTGGCAAACACCAACGACAAAGTAAGAATCTTACAAGCGGCCAGAGAGAGACAGACAGTTACATACAAAGGAACCCCCATCAGACTAGCAACTGATTTCTCAACAGAAACTCATCAGGCCAGAAGGGAATGGAATGAAATATACCAAGTCATGCAAAGGAAGGGTCTAAATCCAAGAATACTGTACCCAGCAAGGCTATCAATCAAAATTGAAGGTGAAATCAGGAGCTTCAGAGACAAAAAAGGACTAAGGGAGTTTATCACCACCAAACCAGCAATGAAAGAAATGCTAAAGGGTCTGCTGTAAAAAAAAGAAAGAAATAGGAAGCAAAGAAGGTACACAGGGGTATAGAATAAAAATGGCGTCAAATAAGTACCTATCAATAATAACTTTAAATGTAAATGGATTGAATGCCCCAATCAAAAGACACAGGGTAACAGACTGGATAAGAAAACAAAACCCAGATATCTGCTGTCTACAGGAAACCCACCTCAAAAAAAAGGATGCATACAGACTGAGAGTAAAGGGATGGAAAAAGGTTTTCCAGGCAAATGGAAATGAAAAAAAAGCTGGGGTTGCAATACTTATATCTGACAAATTAGATCTCAAAGTGAAGGACATAACAAGAGATAATGAAGGCCACTTCATAATACTAAAGGGAGAAATCCAACAAGAAGAAATAACTCTGGTAAACATATATGCACCCAATACAGGAGCACCAAGATACATTAAAAAACTCCTGGAAGATATCAAAGGAGAGATGGACAGTAATACAATCATAGTAGGAGACTTCAATACCCCACTATCACCATTGGACAAATCCTCTAAACAAAAAATCAGCAAAGAAACATCAATCCTAAATGACTCACTAGAACAGATGGAATTCATCGACATCTTCAGAACATTTCACCCCAAAGCCACAGAATATACATTCTTCTCAAGTGCACATGGGTCATTTTCAAAGATAGACCATATGTTAGGACATAGGCAAAGTCTCTCCAAATTCAAGAAGATAGAAATCATATCAAGTATCTTCTCAGATCACAGGGGCATAAAACTGGAAATCAACTACAATAAAAACAACCCAAAGAAATCAAACACTTGGAGACTAAACAGCATGTTATTAAACCATGACTGGGTTACCAAAGACATCAAGGAAGAAATAAAAAACATCATGGCAACAAACGACAATGAAAACACAACAATCCAAAATCTATGGGACACAATGAAAGCAGTCCTGAGAGGGAAGTTCATAGCTCTACAAGCCTACTTCAAAAAACAAGAAACAATGGTAATAAATTACCTATCCCAACAACTCAAAGAGTTAGAGAGAGAGCAACAAGATAAGCCCAGTGTAAGCAGAAGGAAAGAAATAATAAAGATCAGAGCGGAGATAAACGACATAGAGACCAAAGAAACAATACAAAAGATCAACAAAACCAAGAGCTGGTTCTTTGAAAGGATAAACAAGATTGATGGACCTCTAGCCAGGCTCACCAAGAAGCAAAGAGAGAGGACCCAAATAAACAAAATCAGAAATGAAAGAGGTGAAATAACAACAGACCCCGACGAAATACAAAGGATTGTTACAAAATACTACGAACAACTCTATTCCAACAAACTGGACAACCTAGAGGAAATCGACATATTCCTAGAAAAATACAACCTTCCAAAACTCAATCAGGAAGATTCTAAACAGCTCAACATGCCAGTAACTATGGAAGAAATTGAAGCAGTCATCAAAAAGCTTCCGGCAAACAAAAGCCCGGGGCCAGATGGCTTCACAGGAGAGTTTTATCAAACTTTCAAGGAAGAACTAAAACCTATCCTCCTCAGACTATTCCAAAAAATTCAAGAGGAAGGAACACTTCCAGGCTCCTTCTATGAAGCCAGCATCACCCTAATACCAAAACCAGATAAAGACAACTCAATGAAAGAGAATTACAGGCCAATATCCCTCATGAACATTGATGCCAAAATCCTCAACAAAATTCTAGCAAATCGGCTCCAGCAGTACATCAGAAAGATCATACACCATGACCAAGTAGGATTTATTCCAGGAATGCAAGGATGGTACAATATCCGCAAATCAATAAACGTGATACATCACATAAACAAATTGAGAGATAAAAATCACATAGTCATATCAATAGATGCAGAAAAAGCATTTGACAAAATCCAACACCCTTTCTTGATAAAAACTCTCAACAAGGTGGGAATAGAAGGCTCATACCTCAACATAATAAAAGCTATTTATGATAAACCCACAGCAAACATCATACTCAATGGGCAAAAACTAAAACCATTTCCCCTAAGAACAGGAACAAGACAGGGATGCCCACTCTCACCACTTCTATTTGACATAGTACTGGAAGTATTAGCTATCGCAATTAGGCAAGAAGAAGAAATAAGAGGCATCCAAATTGGAAAAGAAGAAGTGAAGCTGTCCTTATTTGCAGATGACATGATATTGTACATAAAAAACCCAAAAGATTCCATCAAAAAACTAATAGACTTAATAAATGAATTCGGCAATGTAGCGGGATACAAAATTAACGCCAAGAAATCTATGGCTTTTCTATACACCAATAATGAACTTACAGAAAGAGAGACTAAAAAAGCAATCCCATTTACCATCGCACCAAAAAAATTAAGATACCTAGGAATAAACTTAACTAAGGAGGTAAAAGACCTATATGCAGAAAACTACAGGACACTGAAAAAAGAGATAGAGGAAGACGTAAACAGATGGAAGAACATACCATGTTCCTGGATTGGTAGAATCAACATCATTAAAATGTCCATACTACCCAAAGCAATCTACAGATTCAATGCACTCCCCATCAAAATACCAACAGCATATTTCACAGACCTAGAAAGAACTCTCCAAAAATTCATCTGGAATAAAAAAAGACCCCGACTAGCCTCAGCAATCCTCAGAAAGAAGAATAAAGTAGGTGGGATCTCAATACCAGATTTCAAGCTGTATTACAAAGCCACTGTTCTCAATACAGCCTGGTACTGGCACAAGAACAGACATATTGATCAATGGAACAGAATAGAGAACCCAGATATCGACCCAAACCACTATGCTCAATTAATATTTGACAAAGGAGGCATGAACATACAATGGAGTCAAGACAGTCTCTTCAATAAATGGTGTTGGGAAAACTGGACAGATACATGCAAAAAAATGAAACTAGATCACCAACTTACACCATACACAAAAATAAACTCAAAATGGATACAGGACTTAACATAAGACGGGAAACCATAAAAATACTAGAGGAATCCACAGGCAACAAAATCTCAGACATATGCCACAAGAACTTCTTCACTGACACTGCCCCTAGGGCAATGGAAGCTAAAGAGAAAATTAACAAATGGGACTACATCAAAATAAAAAGCTTTTTTACAGCAAAAGAAACCATCAACAAAACAACAAGAAAGCCCACTGCATGGGAAAACATATTTGCAAATGCTATCACTGATAAAGGTTTAATCTCCAACATCTACAGGCAGCTTATGCAACTCAATAAGAGGAAGATAAATGATCCAATAAAAAAATGGGCAACAGACCTAAACAGAATATTTTCAAAAGAAGACAGAAGGAAGGCCAAGAGACACATGAAAACATGTTCAAAGTCACTTATTATCCGAGAGATGCAAATCAAAACAACAATGAGGTACCATCTCACACCTGTCAGAATGGCTATCATCAACAAATCAACAAACGACAAGTGTTGGCGAGGATGCGGAGAAAAAGGAACCCTCGTGCACTGCTGGTGGGAATGCAGACTGGTGCAGCCACTGTGGAGAACAGTATGGAGTTTCCTCAAAAAACTGAAAATGGAACTCCCATTTGACCCAGTAATCCCACTCCTGGGAATATATCCGAAGAAACTAGAAACACCAATCAGAAAGGATATATGCACCACTATGTTCATAGCAGCACAATTTACAATAGCTAAGATTTGGAAACAGCCTAGGTGCCCATCAGCGGATGACTGGATCGGAAAACTGTGGTACATCTACACAATGGAATACTATGCTGCCATAAAAAAGAAGGAACTCTCATCATTTGCAGCAACCTGGATGGAATTGGAGAACATTATGCTAAGTGAAATAAGCCAGTCAATGAAAGAAAAATACCACATGATCTCACTCATTTAGGGATAGTAAAGAACATTATAAAGTGGTGAACAAAAAGATAGATACAGAGACAGTAAAGCATCAAACAGACTTTCAAAGTACAGGGGGAAAGTTTGGGAAAGGTGGGGGAGTTATGAAATCAAACGAAGGACTTGTATGCATGCATATAAGCATAAACAATGGACGCAAAACTCTGGGGGGGGAGGGCATGTGTGGGTGTGGGGTGGGGGGGGGTAATAGTAAGATATGTACACATATAATACCTCAATAAAAATATTAAAAAAAAAAAAAAAAAAAAAAGAAAAATGCTACCAAATTTAAAATATCTTTATGTGGTATACAGCTATTTTACTGAACTCTTATTTAGTTTTCCAATTGATTTTATTGGTTTTGCAAATACTGCTATTTTCCACTATTTTTCCCCTAATATTCTTGCACTGCCCAGGGTAATACCCGAAGTGTTATTGGGCATTCTTATTTCATTTTCTGATTCCAAGGGGAATTCTGTCAGTTTTCCCATTAGTAGGTTGTTTGCTGTTGGTTTAAGGCAGATATTCTTTTATCTTCTTCAACTTTTATAGAGTTCAGAATCGAGAACTGCTGAATTAACATCATTATCTTGGCACATATTGGGATGAAGTAGCATGAGTCTTCAATATACAGTATAGTGATGCCGTACAATAAAGGTTCACAGCCAAGGCTCTGTGACTTACCATCAGTTTAACCTTGGGCAGCTTATTTAACTTTTTGGCCTAGTGTCTTTTCTGGCCACTCCCTCCTAGATGTACTCCTATGACTTGTTTCTCCTCCATTTTTCTTATTTCTTCCTCCTCCCAATAATAAAAGCCTCTGTAAAAGATAGTTTTGCCCTTTGCAAACACCTATGGCAATAATTTAATTTGGGAAAATTTCCAAGTTACTTGTATATAATATCCTATACTAAGCACACTCATTCCTCTGTTTTCCTTTTACTACATTTAATTTTTAAAATGGCAAAACTTTCGAGGAGCATTTGAGATCTTGTTCCCCAGCCTATGTTGTCAGTTTGACTCAAACTCATGCAAATTTTAAAAAAGGGGAAGAAGGGCTTTCATAAGATAAAAAAGAAAAAGCTAACATTCTCCATCTTCACCCCTCTTCTGTAAGTTTTTAGCTTCTGTGAGGAAGGAATGCACTCTCCTATTGTCTAACCTTCTTCCCATTAACTCACTATGCGGTCTTCAGGAACAAGAGCAAGACTAGCTCTTGAGTAAATAAATGGGTTATAATCAATCTTAAAGAACAGGGATGCATGATTTTTTAAGATATAAAACTAGGAAGTACTTACTTTGCCATGTGCACATACAGGAAAATGTTACCAGTTCTAGTTCCTTCTTGCCTACTTGAGAAGGCAAGGCATAGGAATGTGGGTCAGTGTCTGTGACTAATGTTGCCATATACAGCTTAGGAAAAGTCTCTTGCATAGCTATATTCTAATACAATGAATGTAAGTAAAATTACCTTACAAAAATATCAAAATGACTTTTAAAATCCTAGATATTTCAACTTAAATTATACAATTTAACATTTTTCAGATTTCAAATATGAAACTATGAATCCTTGCAGATATCCATATCCTGTCTACACCCTTATCCAAGACATTTAACAAAAACCTACAAGGAAAGAAAATAGTAATGGATGGTAGCTTCCAAAAACTAACACTTTTTTAAGGACTTCCTTCTGGGATTTGTCCAGTAATCAATATCAGGTCTAGTCTCTATGGTTTATAGATCTCACCCTTCCCCTTTTTTGAAAAACAGTACATTAGCTTCTTTAATCTTCCTGCACAGCTCCCTCTCTTCATATCTCCTCAAAGACCAATGACAGTAACTCAGTTCTCTGAGAGTTCTCTGTGTCCTAGATATCATACATCCTGATCAACATTCTGATCAGAAGACTGGACCTCGTCTGTTTCTATAACAGAAATTTCCTATGTCCCAGGATGATTCTATATTCTAGTACCATGTGGGAGAGGCAACAGAGTATGGTGTGTTACAAGTGTACACTCTGGGACCAAGGTTTTAAATCTCAGGCCCCTTCCTAGGTGTGTATGACTTCAGACCAATTATTTAGCTTCTTTTTTTTCGTTTACTCACTTGAAAATATGGGGATGAAAACAGGGTTACCATAGGATTAAATGAGGTAAATATATAGGAAGGTCTTAAACTTTATACCAGCAGGTAACCTATATGTGCTATGTTAGCAACTCCCAAGGTGAGCAAAAGTAGGTTAATAATAACAATAATAATACAATAGTCTTATAATAAAAGCCAAATATGCAAATTATCCCCTCAATGGGAGTTTGACAGGGAGTTCAACTGGGGGGTGGGGCTGGCAGGCCCGGCCCCCACTCGTGCACGAATTCATGCACCGGGCCTCTAGTCCTATATAATAAAAGGCTAATATGCAAATAGACCGAACAGTGGAAAGACCGAACAGCGGAACAACCGAAAAACTAGTTGCTATGACGTGCGCTGACCACCAGCGGGCGTGAGCGGAACATGGCGGGTGTCGGCCACGGTGGGATGGCGGAGCAGGTGAGCGGGGGCACCAGACCAAGGTGGGGCACTGGTCGCTGTCATTGGGGCAAGCTTCTGGTGGTTACTGAAAATTCTTTGCTCCCGCACGCCATGGTCCTGCCCAGTGCCAGCCCCACTCACACCTGCTGCCGGTGCCAGAGCTGCCGCTTGCATTTGCTGCCGGTGCTGGCCCTGCTTGCACCTACAGCTGGTACCAGAGCCACCACTCACACCTGCTGCCAGCACCAGAGATACCCCTTGCATTTGCTGCTAGCGCTGGCCCTGCTCGCACCCACTGCCAGCACCAGAGCCGCCACTCGCACCTGCTGCCGGTGCCCGGCGCTGGCCCCGATCGCTCGGCGCTGTCAGCGGGTGTGAGCGGCTGCCAGCCCTGATCGTCCCTGGGGGCTTCTCCACCTTCCCCTGCTCCTGAAGGGTGATCAGGGGCAACAGCCACTGCTTGCACCCGCTGCTGGCGCTGGTCCCAATTGCTCTGCCGTCAGCGGGTGCAAGCAGGGCCGGCGCCGTCAGTGCGTGGGAGAAGTGGTGGCAGGTGCGGGGCTGCCAGCAGACAGTGGACCAGAGCCACGGTGGGAGGGGCCGGGCAGGGGCACGGAGGATGGGGCGAGACCCGCCCCTGTACCCACTGCAGCCTCGCAGCCCACAGTTCCTTTCAAGGTGCACAAATTCGTGCACTGGGCCCCTAGTTAATAAATAATAATACAAGAACAAACTCTGTGTTTCACATACAACTTTTGCCCATCCCTGTATTTATCCTTTTTACTTCATTCCTTTTGTTTACAAAAGTAGAGAATCTTTATGCTACCTTCATACTGAATTGGCATGCCTCAGTGATGCTGACTAGAACCTCTCATTTTAGCAACTTCAGGACATAATGAGGACAAATGGGCAATAAAAGAAGCAAACAGAAAAACATTTAACCAAGGCTAAACAATACAAAATACCTCAGTAGGTGACATAAGTGTAAGAGGCCCCAATTATGTTCAAGACAACAGGGAATAGTCTACAAACTGGATTTGGCTCCCACCATTGTTAATTTCCTCTAACTGTCCCTTTTCTACAAAATTAAACACCCAATAGAAATATAAAATACTGACAATGAGGGAATTAAAAAACTGCAGAAACAGGGATAAAACATGGAATAGCAATTTTTACCTTGTTCTTCTAGTGAATTGAAACTATAAGCATGCTAATTTAGTAACTGGTATAGATATGTACATATTAGTATTTAAATACATGCTATGAATATTCTTCTAAATTTAAGGTGCTATTTAGAAAAAAGAGTAAATTACATACAATAATACAGCATAAAGCTCAGCAACTAAGATCACAACCAATGATACATCTAGCTACATATTAGAGTCCAAGTTCACTTGAAGGCTGCTTCAACACTTTCAAAGTCTTAAAATACTTTTGAAAGTGTGTGTGTATGGTGCAGCAGAAAGAGCTCTAGAGCTTCAGTTATCATAAAAGCTAAAATGTATTGGGCACTTAGCATATCAGACACATTGTGCAAAGTATATCTTACTGAATCCTCACAACTACTTTATGTGTAGGCTCTACTTGAGGCAAAACTGGCTTTTCACAACGGGCCAAGAAAACACAAGCAGAAACAAAATCTGGAAATTCTAAGGTTAGAGTTTTTCCTCTTATCTTTAGGCTGAGCTTTAGTTTTCTCACTTACTCTAGTAAGGTCTAGGTATTGTTTCATGAAACCTCTTTTCCAGTTTGGACAGTGTGCTAATAATGTATGAGCAAAATATAATTTCTCAGGGTGGGTTGAAATCTATAAAAAAAAAAAAAAAGGATTGAAAAGCCACTCATTTAAGATGTTCATTCTAAATTGAAAATATATTATTCCAACCTTAGTTGGATTCCAGACCTGATGGAAGTAATTATTCTAATCACAAAGTAAATTACTTGAACCCTGGCCGGATACTCAATGGTTAGAGCATCATTCCAATATGCAAAGGTTGCAGGTTTAATCCCTGGCCAGGGCACATACAAGAAGCAAACAATGAATGCATAAAATAAGTGGAACAACAAATCAATGTTTCTCTTTCTCTCTCACCTTACCTCTTTCTCCCTCAAATCAACAAATCTTTTAAAAAGTTTTTGAATTATATACTAACTAGAGGCCTGGTGCACGAAAATTCATGCACTGGGGGGCGGGGTGGTCCCTCAGCCCAGCCTGTGCCCTCTTGCAGTCTGGGACTCCTCGGGGGATGTCCGAATGACAGATTAGGCCCGCTTCCCCGGGGACTGGGCCTAAGCTGGCAGTCAGACATCCCTTTGGCAGCCCGGGAGCCCTTGGGGGATGTCCGACTAATGGCTTAGGCCCGCTCTCCGCAAGGGCCTAAGCTGTTAGTCAGACATCCTTAACACTGCCATGGTGGTGGGAGAGGCTCCCGCCACTGCCAGTGCGCTGGCCAGCCATGAACCAGCTTCTGACTGAGCGGTGCTCCCTCTGTGGAAGTGCACTGACCACCAGGGGGCAGCTCCTGCATTGCACGTCTGTCCCCTGGTGTTCAGTACGTGTCATAGCGACCAGTCGTTCTGCCATTAGGGTCAATTTGCATATTACCCTTTTATTATATAGGATAAGTATGTAAATAAGGGGATTTCCAAATTGTTTTGCAATAAAACCTTCCTTCAAGATGTTTTGAGTGTATTTTCTAGAGGAGTGGATATTCTTGTGACCAAATAATCTTGGCAAATTGGGAAATACTGTACACAATATTTACTTCCTAGACAGTCACAATGCACATTATTAAAAACCCTGGCACGCTTTCTCTCAAGTATGCCCACACCTTTCCCCCACTTCTTTCCTTAGGCACGTATCCTTTGCTTTCTTTCTCCTAAGCTCCCAGGGACCTTCTTTTGCCTTTGTAACATGTTTTGTGAGTTCATGCAGCCCAGCTGGCTCACTTCTTCTGCCTCTGTGACTTTCTCTCTTAAAGGCTAAATAAACTTCTTACACTGTGAAAATAAATAAATAAATAATGAATGAATGAATAAATACCCTGACAAACTCTATAGAAACACTATTACACAACTACCATCAAATTTCAAATCTGATTAACTGTTTTTAACTCAGTATTTTCCTAAACACATATTTCATTCTGTAACCTCTCCCACCAACAGCTCCTAATTTCTCATAAAACTAGTGTTCTGCAAAACACAATGTGGGAAACACTGCTTTATGTAAACTTATTGGGAAAAGGGTCTTCACAAGCTTCAGCTATTAAGCAAATAAGCATAAACACAGCAAAGATAAATAAAATTAACAGAAAATTGTAATTTGGTTAAGTATTTCACCTCTGCTGAGCAGTTTTATCAGAACATTACAGAGTTGTATCATTTAATAAATATGTACAGAAACAATGTATTATACTTCGAAAACATGAAACAGGAATAAGACTAGAGAAAAGATCTGAAGAAAGGTAAAAAGAAACCTGCAATTCAAATAAATTACAATCTACTGTACAAAACTTACATACATAGGAAGTCGATTGAGATGAAACTTACATACAGAGGAAAAACTTATAACTCGCACTGGAACAAAGGCTGAACAGAGAAAAAACCACACAGTAAACAGAGTCTAAAGATCTGCAAAGATCATGTTAGTGAGTTTCTGTCTCCTTGGTGGAGAATCCAGAAGTAAATGAACTGGCCGATAACAGGCCATCAAAGAAGGGAACAGTTGTTTACCTAGACTAGGAGCCCTTTGGGACGGGCATATAGGACAGAATCCAGCTTAATGGGCAATAAAAATTGCTTGTGGAACAAATTAACCTATAATATATATTTGAGGAGTTATGAATGCTCAGGGGTGGTGAACATCACCGTCATCTGTTATCACTGATAGAACCCTGGGCTAGAAACAATCCTATGATCAAGGCTAGCGTACCACCTTTATGTAGGTAGAGGCTTAGTACCAATTATGGCCATACATACTATCTTATGCATGTTCTTCAAATCCTAAATTCGATTCTACCTTTTTGGTCCTTTCTTTTCCATTTCCATTGCCTTGGTTAAAGTTTTTCCTTTCCTCACAACAAAGAACTCACAGAACTTCATAGCTTATGGTACTTAAAAGTTGACAGTAAAACTTGATGTGAGGCTTGAGGATTTTGTTAATCATTAACTTACTAAAAGCTTGTACTTTACAACTATATAACATTTAGCTGTTAACCATTTATTCATAAGTATGAAAGTAAAACATTTAAGGATACACATTTTGATATTACATTCCCTGAAGCAGAGAACTACCCTACTATGGTATATCACACCAGGCACCTGACCAACCAGGAGAAAAAAATGTTAAAGTATGGTTACGTGCCAAAAAGTTCTCATAAAGAAACTGATTTCAAGACCACAGACAAAAAGGAGCAGTACTTAGTACAGGGGGAAAAAAAAGGCAGTCAGAAAGCCTACACATAGGATCACTGAAAATAAGAGCAAGAAACCTGAAGGGCTTTCAATCTGGTCCCCCTAGTAGAATAATGGGATGGCTGATGATGCCCAGAAAGGTGGAGTGACTTGCCCAGAGTGACATGATTAGTCATTGAGTCAGGACCCAGGCCAGCTCTTCCAATTCCCAGTCTTCTGCATTTCCCACTATATAGCTCAAGGCCTCCCATCTCCTCTACAAGACTAACATGGAAAATAAACACTACTGGACTAACTAAAACTATAAACCACAAATCAAATTATGACTCTATACAACTAGAGTACTTAGAATAAACCATCTTATTTTGTATTATGACACGTGGTTACTATCTAGAAACCTATTAAAATCCTCATTAGGCTATATTTACAAACCTTCACTCTAAAGTACTAAATAAAAAATTACCAACAAGAAACAAGGAACATATGGAGGAAAATAAAACACATTTTGGAGTGAGGCAGATCTGGGTTCAAATCCTAGCTCACCTGTGCAATGTCTGTGCGACCCTGAACAATTTCTCACTTTCATTTCCCATCTGTAATGATGCTGGGAGACAAGACTACCTACTTCAGAGGTCTGCCCTACAATTAACGGTACTGAAATGGTAATTTTCTCCCTCAATCTATTTTTGTCCATCTCCCTTGACTATTTCAACTTTTAACTTCATACAACCACCCCCCACACCACTTTCCAGCTACAATCATAATTATAGACGTATATTCAACACCTTAAAACAAGATTTATGAAACAAAGAACATTTAGGATGTGAATATAATCTTCGTAAATGTTAGTGAAAAGGTTGAAAGACATTACTGAATTAAGTATAAAGCAATTTTTTTCAAGCCAACTGGATAAAGAATATAGGAGAACCAGGCTCTATCTAGTTCAGTCCTGTGGCTAATAAACTGCATGACCCTAAGCAAGTGACTCCACTTCACAGAAAGCACCAGTTACAGCTCAAAGCCACACACTGCTCAAGTTACAGTGGGCCTCAGTGTTCTCAACTACAGAAAAAAACTTTCTGACTAGAGGGTTTCTAAAGTTCTCACGTTTCTTCCATCTGAACAGTGTAGCATCAGTACCATCACAGAACTTGTCCCCCACTTGGTATGTGCCTGGCCCTGTTATAAGCACATTAGATGTAGTAACTCATTTAAGTCCTCTTATAATCTTTGCAGATATGGTCTATGACTCTATACCACTCCTATCCAAGGAACCGGAGCTAGAGAGAAGTGAAGGAACGTGCCTAAAATGACAGAGCCCAAAGCAGGTTGAGGGTTCAACCATCGAGGGCAGTGGTTCTCAACCTTTCTAATGCAGCGACCCTTTAATACAGTTCCTCATGTTGTGGTGACCTCCAACCATAAAATTATTTTCGTTGCTACTTCATAACTGTAATTTTGTTACTGTTATGAATCATAATGTAAATATCTGTGTTTTCCAATGGTCTTAGGCTCTACAGCAGTGGTTCTCAACCTGTGGGTTGCGACCCACAGGTTGAGAACAGCTAGCAGGGTCAGTAGCAAAATTACAGTTATGAAGTAGCAATGAAAATAATTTTATGGTTGGGGGTCACCACAACATGAGGAACTGATTTAAAGGGTCGCAGCATTAGAAAGGTTGAGAACCACTGATCGAGGGGGTCTGGCTGCATCTGTGCTTTTAACCACTGAGTCTCAGAATTCTGTAAATTGCGGAGTAAGCCTTAACTAGAGACATGTAAACAAAAATCTGTTCATGCTGTTTCTTCCTTGGGCCTAAATACAGCTGATATATAATCTGTGGAGGGAGAGAACAGTGACCAACGTGTTAATAGCACCCTGTAAAAGAGCAAGCTACAATTCATCAGACAAAGTTATAAAGTAGCCACTTAATTAAGATCAAGTACAAAATGTGTATGTTGCTTCTCCAATGAACATTTTATCAAAAGAATCAGTGTTGTGATGTTTTGCATGGTATTTTCTTGGTCATCAACAAGTTATCTGCTGGATAATGCTCCCAAGGAATAATTACCATAAAACCAGTCAGCCACTAAACTTTGGTTAATTAGATTTTCTCACCTTTGTAACTATGCATATGAAAATGCATGTATACATATAAACAAGCAAACACAATCTCAAGTTAGACACCATCTACTGTATTAAGGATTATGCAAACTGGTATGTGCTAGACACTGCCAACATAAATGGGAGGGGAGGCTTTACCTCCCTCCTTTGGGGCCACTTAACACCTGAATGACCTCTTACAATTCTCTGCATATCATTCCTCCTTCCTCTGCCAGCTTAACACCAGTTACTAACAAACCACAATTCTGCCTTCATCAGACTTCTTCTATCTCTAGAGAAAGATAAAAGCACAGTGGGGCCAGGAAACTCAGTGAGGTAGAAATAACACACTGGAGGACGATGCACACATATGCACACTCTGAAACAAAATGCTGATGGTAACAAGCTGTTAACCTTAATTTCATCACCATTATATGTCACTCAGTCCTTCAATAACTCGTTTCACAAACTTGGAAGGTCTGAGAAACAAACAGAACATTTATTTCCTCCCAGACTGGTCTACTTTACAAATGCTGGTGGTAGAGATATTTGCCTCACTTTACCTACCCCATACTATATGGTAATGATTAGGGCCCAGTTGGATAGGCATTAGAGTGGTGAGACACTCAAAGGAAGAACTCTCATACAGCTCAATTCCTTCTTAAATTTGAGATGGATCCAATACCAATCGTCTCTCCAATAAAACACCAAAATATAGACTGAAAACTAAATTATTATGCAATTTTTAGGCTACTTGGCTTGATATGCATCCACACAAACACAGGATCTTTACACCTCAATAACTGAACAACAAAACAAGTGACAAGCAATCCATGCTAGAAGGTCAGATATCTGACCGTTTTCCCCACAATTTCATCACATACCAAAGTTTTACCAACATTTTGCCATTATCCATACTAACCCATCTATGACACTCCTATTTTTATAACACAAGACAACATTCATAAAATCAAATTCCTAATTAAAAGGAGCCATTGACAAGAGAAAAAATAGATTTTAAAAATAAAAACACCACCAGAAATGTAACCAGAACACACTACCTGAAATGAAATTCTACCCTATATTGAGTTTTATTTTTGTGTGCTGTGGAGGTCAGGTAGGGGGACAATTTGGATTTGAATCTGTATTTTAATGGCAAATGGTGAACCTGAATGATCAGTGATCAACTCCTCTTGGAAAAAAGGCTCTTGGGCAAGTAGGGCAAAGTAACAGAAATATATAACCTACAAAAGATGATCAAAAGAAAAACTTTAGTAAATATTCAAAAGTAATAAAGGATGCCTGTGGCATACACATTTGCAATATACAAATAAAGATTCAAATAAAACCAAATTATAAAACTAAACCCCATTTTTAAGCTGGACTTTCTCGGCTATTCTTTTATATTGACTTTATGAAAATGTATACAATCTAGCTCAGCAGCTCACTTTTTATGTCATTAGAAACAGAGACCTCATTAATACATTTTAGAATGAAAAGCACATGGGGGGGGGGGGGCGGTAAAAACTGGTTTAAACAAGAACCTGCAGTCTGAAATGATAATGAACTAAAGTGAAGTGCCTGAAATAAAACAAGAAGTCCCTTTTGTTACAGCAGCAAATTATTTCATGACAAATTCTATATTTACTTTAGAAATGTCAACGGAAAACTACATCTAGCCTGAACCTCTGTAATGTCACGATCAAAAGTAGTTAGCCTATATAGATGGCCCTATAAAGACTATTTGTGAGAGCGGGGTGTAGAAATGGGAGGCACATTACATTGTGTGGGAGAGATACCAGCTATGAAAGTAATCTTTTTATAATGCCTTTTAAAAAAGTACATCCTCTCATTTGTCAGAGATGTGTGATTTTTTCCATACCTGAAGACAAGATGTGTCCTAAGTAATATTTATTCAACAAGCAATAGGATCTAAATTATACAGAGAAGTTAATAAATATACTTCAAACAAGAAACCTTTACAAAAAATTCTGTCCACAATAGCAGTTATTAAATAAAATGCATGACTACTGCATTTTATGTGACATAAATAATGCAACCTTGTCCGAAAGAAAATAATACATTTAAGAAGACTTCTCTTACTTGGGTAAAAATATTTTTACATGAAGATATTTAATGGCAAAAAAAAAGCTTAAAAGTGTTACATATATACAGCTTATTTCATTATGTAAAGAAAAAATAAACATAAAAGACTTAAAAGCAAATATGCAAAAAATGTTAACAGTAACCAAATCTAAGTGATAAGATTATATAAATTTTAAAAATTTTCCAGTATTTCCTGCATTTAACAACTTTTTTTTAATTGAAAAAAGTTGACGTTCACTTGTCATATAAGCAAACAACAAATACCTACTTACAAAACTAACACAGGTTCTAAACTGTTTCTATAGATTCTAGACTTCAAATACAGCTAATTACTTGCTAGTAATGTTTTTTAAATGTACAAAATAAAGCTAGAGAATTTTGTTTCTGGCTCTCCTATAAAGATTTTCAGAACCAAAAATAAAGAAATTTTACCTTTCTATAAAAAAGGTTCCATGTCCAACTTTCTACCCCAGAATATTAGCAACAATTTGATTTTTAAAATAATCAATTTAGATTGCTTTGCACAAATGTCATCTCAAAGAAGTTATGTTCAGATCAGTAATTCCAAAGTGCAGTCACCTAATACACAATGCAAGAAGTTTTGATGCATTTTAGTGAACTGCACCAACAGAAACACCTTGTGTGGAGATGAGTTTATTTTAAACTGGGAAGCTGTCAAAATCGATCTCAAACTGTATTACAGTCAAGTCACAGAATGCCAACTCTTTACTGGGCCTCCTTCTCCCCTTTCTTTCACAAGAGCGCCTTTAATACCCCCTAACTTACATTTCCGGGCTCATGAGTCACTGAGAAATGAGCTCTAAGTTTCCTGTAGCATGCCATTCAAACAGCTCCTCTCCAGCATTCAAGGATCAGGTCCCCAAATACCTCTTTAGCACCCCCCCCCCCCCCCCCCCCCCCCCACTTCCTACCAAGGTCCTGGGCAACAAAATGAATTATCCACTATTTCTACACAATGCCTTTTTACCTTTGCCCTCTAGCTTTGCTATATCCCTCTCTACATAGTGTCTATTCTGCAACCCTCATTCCCAAATCCCATTAAGCCTTGAAGACACTCCCGTAGGCACAGCCTCGCCCAGGAAGCCTTCCAGATTTCTGCTAGGCGGAAGTGACTGATGGGTCCCGTCTTCCCCGGATTCCTCTCTAGCACCTTGCAGTTCTTTCACAAGACTTCTATCGCCTCCTTCCTGGTATCGGATTATCTGTGTACTGCTCTTATCACCCACACCAGGGCGTAAGCTCCTCGCGGGAGGAGACCGCGGGCCTGGGTTCACCTTTGAATCCCTCCAGAGCGGACGACCAGGGCGCCTGCACGCAGTCAGCGCTCGGGCGGGTTCAACCGAACTCGGGAACGCTCCGGCCGCACAATTCCTAACCAGAAGTCAGTTAGGCATTTTCCCGAAAGGAACAGCACGGCGACAGTACCCGCCTCGGGATAACAGAAAGTTTACCGGGGGCCCGTGTTTGAAGGGAGTGACAGCTGGCCCGGTCCGCACTTCCCTGCCCTCCGGTCGGGACGTCCCCACGCCGCCTGCCCGGCCAGAGACCCGCGGAAGGGCGGCGGGAGAGCCCGGGTGCCCAGACCCCGCCGCAAGCCCCTGGGCGCGGCGTCGGCGAGAGCAGGAGGGAAGGCTCCGCGAGAGGCCGGGCCGCAGCGGCCCGAGAAAATGGAGGCAGCCCCGGGGCCGGTGACGGGCCGGGCAGGGCAGGCGGAAGCCGAGCCGGCGTCCGCGCCGCAAGCAGGGCAGGGCCCGGGGTCACTCACGGGGTTGGGCCGGGCGGCTCCCTCTCAGCCTCCGCGTCGTCGCCGTCCCCGTCCTCGGCCGCCGCCGCCTCGGGCTGCTCGCTCGGTCCCCGCGACACGGCTCGGGCGCTCGGCCCCTCCGTTGTCTTCCGCCTGCTCCTGCTCCCAGCGACGGGCTCCCGCGGCGGCGGCTGCGCGGGCAGATGTCGGCCCTGGGGCTCCCGCGGCGGCCGCCTCACTGCTGTGCTCGATCGCCTGGCCTGCGGCTGCAGCTGCAGAGCCGGCGCCGCCTTTGCCTTCGCCCGGCTCCCGGAGACTCGGTCTCTCCCAGGCCGCGCCGCTCCCCGTTCCCCGACAGAGCCCGGCTTTGACGTGCGCACTGCGCAGCCGCCGAGGGCGCGACGTCGGGCGGCGCCGCAACGCCCCCTCCGGCCTCCGACGCCCCCTGGCGACCGGGCGGACTCGGCGCCGGAGTCCCTGGCCAGCGTGAATAGGGAGTGAACGTAGAGAAATGCAGAAGCTGAGAATAGGGACTTCTTTTATCTGCCACTTAAATATTGGTGCTCAGCCCCTTTTCTGTGTAAGGACGGTTCTTGGAGGAATCTCACGCTCACTTTCCACAACTACTTCCTCAACTCTTAACAAAGCTTTATTTCTGCTAAAGACCAAGAGCCGACTTTGTGTAGATTGAAACTGTCATCCTTGTGAGGGACAGGTAATTCTCATTTTAGCGTCCTCTGAGAGAGAGTGTGGACAGTGATAGAATGATCCAGATTAATAGGATTCAACAGCCTGGATTTAAAGCCCAGCTCTACCATTAGTCTCCATGGCTATTTCCTGTCCCTATGTCTGGGTTTTTCACATACACGTATAAGAATACAGGAACATAGGCTTATGAGGATGAAGGAGAAAAGGCATTGCAGACAGCAGAGTCTGGAACATAGAAATGTTGTATATGTTTACTTTTGTTTCTTTCTGGGTTTTTTGTTTTTTTTTTTTGTAGTTGGACAGGGGTTTTGAGCATCTACTATGTGACAGGCACTGTTCCAGGTGGTGGGACAGTAAACAAAACATTCCCTGCTCCTGAGACAAACAATAAACAGCACATACATGACATTGGATGGTTTTCAGTGCTATGGAGAAAAGCAACACAGGCCAAGGGAGGGAGAGAGTACAGGGTATTATTATTTATAGCTCTCCTGTACAGGTAGCTGCTACATGAATAAAGAGCATGTTGTGCCCTATGTGCATGGAAAGGCAGAGGGAACAGCAAAGACCAAGGCCCTGAGGTGGGATGCCATAGACTCCAGCCAGGTGAGATCCCTGAGGGTGGGAAGAGAGCAGAGATGAGCAGAGAACGGGAACCATATAGGCTGAAATGAGACCTCTGTTGTTTGTACTCTGAATGAGATGGAAAGCTCTTTGGAGGGTTTTGAGCAAAGAAAGGATGTGGTCTGACATTTCAAAAGGACCACTCTGGTTGTGCTGTGAAGACCAGTCTGAAGGGCATGAGGCTTCAGCTGGGAAACCTGTTAGAAAACTTTTGAAATAATCCAGTCGACAGAAGACAGGCGCCATCCAGGAGGAGTAAAGAGTGGTTGGGTTCTAAAGGCATTTAAAAGGTAGAGTGGACAGAATTTTATTTCTAAGGGTTTGTTTGTTTGTTATTATTTTATTAAGCATCTGGAAATTACAATTTGGTAAAATGGGGAAGACAAACAGAAGCAGATGTGAAGAGAAGAAATCGGGAATACATTTGGGGGCATATTAACTTTGAACTGCCTGTTAGACACCCACGCTGGAAGATGGGTATAGAAGCTGGGGTTTAGAGGAGAGGTCTGGGCTGGAGATAGAATTTTGGGAGTCCTCAGGGCAAGTAAAATCTCAAGACTCAATGGGAGAATTTAGGGAGTGAGTGTTAATAAAGGGCAAAGCCAAGGAAGAGCAGGAAGCCCCCAATACTTGAGAGTTCAGGGAGATGACAAGGAACCAGCAAAAGTTGCTGAGGAGAAGAGCCAGAGGGGCAGGAAAAGACACAGGAGATCAAGGGATGGAGGATGGATCAATGACACTGATTCTGGCTAATAGTTCAATCAAGGTTGGTATTGGTGATTGGCCATTGGCGTCAAGACCATAGAGGTAACTAGTGGCCTTGGCAGGAGCTGTTTCAGCAGAGGTGGGTGGAAAAGCCTGACTGGCGTGGTCTCTAGAGAGAATGGGGCTCTAGAAAGAGAGAACATGAGTGTAGAGAACTTTTTCATGAAGTTTTATTCTAAAGAGGAGCAGAGAAATGAGGTGGTAGCTGGAAAAGAATACAGGGTCAAAGGAATTTTTGTTTGCTTGTTTTCTTTCTTTTTGTTTGTGTGTTTTTTATTTTAGGATGGGAAACAACATCATCAGCTCAGAGCCTGGAGGGGAGGAGCTGTTGGAAGTTTGAGGGAAGAGGAGGAGTGAAGCAGGACCGGTCAGCAGGGTTATTCTGTGTTTTTCACCAGCCACAGGTTACTGGAAAGGCGTTGTATTCAACCAGAGTTATTTTTGTTAGGGAACTCCACGGAGAGAGAAAAAGCAAAAGAAGGAGAGAGTGTATACAAGAAAGTAATAATAGTAATGGCCGACTGTTGAATCCAAGCCAGATAGGAGGCAGAGAGGAAATGGGGGTGGAGGTGCAGGCAGTAGGAGGGAGACATCCTGTAGGAGTTGGAGGACCCATGAGAGGGTAGGTGAAAGGATTGTTGGAACCAGCACAGTTCGGGGAGTGAGCTGGAATGAAGGAAGTGCTGGCTGGAGAGCCAGGTTGCTTACACTGATGTTAGGGAAGGAGCAGTTTTCAGTAAATGACAAGGCCTGGGGCAGCTTCTCAAACTATAATGTCCACATAATTAGCTTAATTACTGGGGCCTCCTGTTGAAATGCAGATAGTGATTCCATTGGTCTGGGAAGAGGGTGGGAGGGTGCCGATTATTCTTCTCGTTATAATCTTGATACAAAACCTCAATAAAGCAACTGACACAGAAAGAAAACTACACTATATTGCTAGTAAATATATAGGGAAAACCTAATTTAAAAGTTTGAAATATAAGTAAAATATCAACATGTTAAAAGTAAAGTCCATCCCAACCACAGACAATTATCTCAAGCATATTAGAAGCTGTTAGAAAAGCCGAAGTCGCGTAGACCAGAGAGAAGTCAGCTGACAAAAAGTCCTGAGCAGGCTGGTCCCCGACCTGCTCTTTGCTTCTTTCCAGTAACCATGGCAGGGAGGTGCCAGGCCCTCCTGAGAGGCAGACTGGAAGTTTTATATAATTTTGAGACTTTGTTCAATAAGGACTTTATCCCTACATCTTTTTTTCTTTCCATTTTTTTTTTTTTTTAAGATAGGAGTCCTCTTTTATTGTAATCCCAAAGGGAGGCCTTGATTGTGCTGACTTCCCACAAAAACAAGTCAAGACCCAATTTCTCACAGAACGAGTGACTACACAGGGGTGGATAACCCCATATGCAAGTTTTTTATCCCTTTACTGAAAGGGTCAGAGCAGGTTTCCAGCAAGACAGCAGAAATTTCTGCAGCAGGAACAAATTCTGAAGCCAAAGCAGAAGGAGCCCTGTCATTTGACCACTTAAATTTACACAGTTCTTCCTTCCACTGGGCTCTCTGGAAAGCCCATTCGATTAACATATATATATTTGTAGGCACAACCTCTTTCTGGGAAATTCCTCCACCCCTTTACCTTGAAACCCTCTTCACAGAGGCCCCTCAACTCTCCTGTGCCGAGTCCATAGATCTCCGGGTCAGAAGGCAGGGTCGCCATTCTCCGGAGTCATGGTTGGTCTTGTATAACTCTTCCATCATTATCATTTTCCTTCCTCTCCTCCACTGAAGCTGGGTCTTGAGATGAAGGCACCTCCCTTCCTTAATCACACCACCTGTGAAAAGACTTTGGAGCCTGACTCACAGCTTCCCTTCTACCCGACTCCATACCTAACTTCTCCTTGGCAACATAAGTACCACTCATCTCATGTGTTGGATCATAGTTCCCTCCTATTCTCTGCTCCAGTGACCTTCACTTCCACTCCCCTTCAACAATCACTCGGGTAGCCCCACCCAGGGTCTCTCGGGTCACCACCACTGTACCTTTGAAGCTTGAACTTTATAACTCTTCTGTTTAATTGTTCCTCCCATCTACCCACCCTTCCCATAGCCTCATACCCACCAAACCTGCTCTAAAGCTCATTGAAACTTTGTTTACTCAACAAATACTTTCTGAGAGCACATAATTACTGAGCTCAAGCAGTGGGAATGAGACATTGAGAAACTCAATGAGCTTGTAGTCCGGGCAATATGAAAGAGTGAGACATGAAGCAAGAATAAGATTTAGCCAGTTGGAGATGAAGAGAAATGCTCAAGCAAAACCATTCAAATAGCACCAAAAGCCAGAAAGCACAGTGAATTTGGGGAAGTGCACATTTTCCCCAATCTGTAGAGCTTAGAGGAGGAGAATTTTTTATTGCTATTACCCCTCCCCCCAGCTTTATTGAGATATTATTAACATATAACATATATAAGTTTAAGGTGTACAATATGATGATTAGATACATGTTTTAAAAAATTTATTTACTGGTTTTAGAGAGAGGAAGGGGGAGAGAGATAGAGAGAGAGAGAAACATAGATTTGTTTTTCCACTAATTAATGCATTCATTGGTTGATTCTTGTATGTGCCCTGACCATGGATCAAACCTGCAACCTTGGTGTATCAGGACAACTGAGCTACCCTGCTAGGGCTAGATACATGTTTATACTGCTAAATGGTTACCACAGTGAGGTTAGTTAATACTTTCATCTCCTCACATAATTTTGATTTTGTGTGTATGTGTATGGTGATATCATTTAAGATCTACTCTCAATAACTTTCAATTATCCTATATAATAAAAGGCCAGCAACCATAACGGTGTAATGACCAGAATGACCAATCAACCAGTCTCTATGAGGTGCATTGACCACCTCTTGGACCCTCCCCCCAGCCCGCAGGCTCCGATTGCTGGATGGCCAATGGGGAACCATGGGGAACTGGGGTGGGTGGCTGTGGGGCGGGACTGGCGAGCGGGCAGAAGGCAGACCTCTTGGTCCTCCCCACCAGCTCACAGGCTCCGTTCACCCAGATGGCAAACAGAGAACCACGGGGAACCGGGGTGGGTGGTGGTAATGGGGCAGGACTGGGGACTGGCAAGCAAGCAGAAGATGACCCTGATTGCAGGCTAGGCCTAGGGACCCTACCTGTGCATGATTTCTGGGCCTCTAGTCTATATAATAAAAGCCTAAGTGACCATTACGGCGGAACAACCAAATGACTGGTCACTATGATGAGCACTGGTGGTCAGTGCACTCCCACAGGGGGGCAGCCGTTCAGCCAGAAGTTGGGCTCACAGCTGGCGAGTGCAGCAGCAGTGGCAGGAGCATTTCTTGCCTCTTCAGCAGTGCTAAGGAGCAGCAAGCTGAGTGCTAAGGAGCCTGCCCCTAAGGAGAAGTGAGCCGTAAAAAGCTGAGTGGTAAGGAGTGATCAGGTGGGTGGTAAGGAGTGAGGGATCCGAGGTTGGGGATTGGGCCTAAGTTGGCAGGCAGACATCCCTTGAGGGGTCCCAGACTGTGAGAGGGCAGGCCGGGCTGAGGGATTCCCCACCACTACCAGTGCACAAATTTCATGCACTAGGCCTCTAGTATAAAATATAGTCATCATGCTGAATATTAGATCCCCTGACCTTATTTATCTTATAGCTGGGAATTTGTACCTTTTGATCAGACATCTCCTCATTTTCTCTACCCACGGACCTTGGCAACCACCATTCTTCTATTTCTATGAGCTCAGCTCTTTTAGATTCTATATATAAATGAGAACATATAGTATATGTCTTTCTCTGTAGATCTTATTTCACTTAGCAGAATGCCCTCAAGGTCCATCCATACTGTCACTAATAGCAGGATTGAGGAGGGGAGTTGGCACAGGTACGGTTGGAGAGATGAGCAAAAGTCCAATAATGAAAAGCCATTTCATCCACGTTGAGAAGACTGAGTTTCAACCTGAAGACAATGAAAAGAGGTTGGATGAAGTGGACATTGAAACTTTAAGCCATGGAATGACAAGCTCAGATGTGTACTTTAGATTTAGAAACGCCATTCTGATCCTGTGTGCCACATGGATGAGAAGAAGGCCTGATAAGTGGTAGTGGGGTCAGTAGGAGGCAATGCCATCCTGGTAAGAGATAATGGGGCCTGAGCTAGGACTATGGCAGGGGCATGGGCAAGAATGAAATAAGTAGAAAGAAAGTATTTAGAAGGCAGTATTGGTGATTTGATGCATATATATGGTAAGAGAGAATGAAGAATATGGGATGGAAACCAGGCTTTTGGAGAGTATGGCTAGTTAGTTAGATAGATGAACATCATCTAGGAGCAATCAGAAGATAGGGGGAAAAACAGGAGAGGGTTATGTCCCACAGGCACATTTCAAGAGAAAGAGTAGTTTAGTGCTGCAATAGGATCAAGTAATACCAAGGTTTGAAGTTATAAGTTAGATGTGGCAACGGGAGCATTTTAGTGACCTTGGAAAGAGCTGTACCAATGGAGTAATGGGTAAAGAAACATTGGGATGGCAGTGGGTTTAGGTGTGAATGAGAGATTTGGAAATAATGTGCAGAGATTGTATTTTCAAGACAGGAAAGTGGAAAGGAATGCCTGGTGAAGAGAGGGTCTAGAAGATAGCTGAGACTTGGGCATGTTTAGATACCGATGGGGTCTGGCCGATGTTGCTCAGTGGTTGAGCACCAACCCATGAACCAGGAGGTTATGGTTCCATTCCTGGTCAGGGAACATGCCTGGGTTTCGGGCTCAATCCCCAGTAGGGGGTGTGCAGGAGGCACATCCAATTGATGTTTCTACCTCTATCTCCCTCTTCTTTCCTCTCTCAGAAAAAAAAAAAAAAAAGAAAAATTTGAATTATATTTCTTGCCTTGTCCAATGGTCAATCCTTACCAAATTTTCAATTCTTCTAGTTTTCTTCAATATACAACTACAATCCTCCAATCTAATATTTCAATTTTTTCCCCCACTCACCTGACTCAGCATCACCAAGAACTAAAACTTGATTGCTCAGATACTTACCAGACTCCAGGTTGCTTTGCCTTTCCCTTCGAATTTAAGAAGCACAGTGAGCTGAAGGCTGGTGATTTGGCATTGACCTTGAAGAAACCAACACCACAGCAGACCATGCACAGGGTTGGAATTCTCCCTGGACAAGCTGCTACTGGACCACTAAGGAAGTCCAACAAGATGGGTTATGCATCCTTTTGATGAGATATAACAAGACTATGCACAACATCACCAAGAGCATAGACATCTTAGCTTCAAGGAATTCAAGGAAGTTCTGTAAGTAAGTCTCATCTCCATCCTTCCTCATGACAACCATTCGACTCTAAGATGACTCCCTTGTTTACCTTCCTCTATAAAACCCCAGGCTCTCTTCCTTTTCTGTGAGATGTTCCTCACTAATAGATGTTCTCCTTATTGCAGTAGCTTGAATAAAATCATCTCCTTAGTAACCTGGTGAAATTTGTGCTCCAGTGAGGACCTCCCCTGGATGGCACCCAGCAAGTCACCCCGACTTGTCCTGACAAGCATCTGTGCCCTGAGGCTCTGTTCAGCTGTCCAGTGACTTACCCCTGTGGACAACCACCATCTTAACAGCTCAAGACATGAGTAAACTGGCAACCTGGCCCCAGATCTGATTCTGGGAAGTCCTATTTTAGCTGGAGCTCCCAGTTTTCCTTCATTACAAAGACAACAGTCCTGCCAGCCTGCATGGCTCAGTGGTTGAGCACAGGCCTATGAACCAGTAAGTCTCGGTTCGGTTCCCAGTCAGGACACATGCCCAGGTTGTGAAGTTGATCCCCAGTGAGGGGAGGGCAGGAGGCAGCCAATCAATGATTCTCTCTCATTTTGATGTTTCTATTTCACCCTTTCCCTTCCTCTCTGAAATCAATAAAAATATATATTAAAAAAAAGACAACAGTCCTGGTGGGTGTGGTCAAAAACATGCTCACGACTCCCTGTAGTAAAGTTTCTTCTAGATTGTCATGGTTGAAAGACCTGAGCTTCAAAAGATGAATATACCCATTCAGTTATGCTTCTAGTATTGTTACTGTCATAACTCGCTAGCTAATATTAAAATAGGAAGAGAGCAAAGGGAAGGCCAGACATTAAAAGACATTATAAAGCATTGCCACAGTGTCTGAGGAACAGTACATGAGGTACACAAAGTGAGTTGAAGATGACCCAGATCAAATCCATCAAGCTGAAACTTGATTTCCTCTAGGCAATTTCACCAGGAATCTGCAACTTCATGCTCCACAGGCTTCAATACAGGCATAGCTGACTGAAGGGTGACTAGGAACCTCTGGCAGCATAAGCACTTGCTTACTTTCTGGAAGAAGAAGGATTTAGGAGTCAGGGGAATGGGATGAGGCACCAGAGACACACTCAAGCAGTGGCCTTGGCTGGAATCCAACCTTCTCAAGATTCTGCTACAGTTGGAAGAGAGCCCAGGGAAGCTGCCACCCACTGCTTCCAGAAAGGATTGTTCACACCTAGAATGGGACAGAAGACAGGCTCTCTCCAGTCCAGGTGTGGTCCAGATGACAGCATGACCTGGCATATGCCCGGACTGGTGTAGTTAGGATGTAGGGGATGGACTTGGTACCTGGCCGCCGCTTGCCAGCAGGGACCCCAAGAAGGAGCTGCAATATCTCTGGCTATCTTAGGATCGATGCAGAAGATATTATTTCTATTGCCACAGTGTCTGAGGAACAGTACATGAGGTACCCAAAGTGTGTTGGAGATGACCCAGATCAAATCCATCAAGCTGAAACTTGATTTCCTCTAGACTAAGGATCCATGTGTTTAGTCACAATTTCAGTGCAGCTTCTGCAAACCCTAATGCATCCAGCCATGTTGATTCCACATTCACAGCACGCTCTACTAGCCACCTCTGAGACCATTCACATAAATTTCCAGCCACTTTTCCAACAACCCCAGGGATAGGGACTGACTATGCTGTAAACAAAGTTTCAAATTAAAAGATATAAAATCACTTTCAAAATGTATAAAATACAAACAATGTAACATTTTTATTAGAAGTGTTTATAGTTTGTAGATATGAGTGGATCAGAGGTGTTCAGTGGACCAAACCTATTTTATGATGATCATACCACAAACCACCCCAGAGCACAGGCTAGGTTATGGGTAGATGAGATACCTCTAAAAACAAAATCCCATCCCATTCTCCAATAATTATTGTATGTCCCTGATTAAAATTACCAAGCAAATTAACCCTAACACTATGGAAAGTTTTTAAATAAAAATTACCTTAAAACCAGCCCAATTTCTATCTCAGCTTTCAAATATAATTTTCACCACGGACTGCTTTAACAAAAATTATCTCTAAAGAAGTCATCTTGATTAAATTAAAGGACAAATTACATCATGGAAAATATTTATAAACATGTTGCTATTTGCCAAGCTATCTTATGATAAAAAACTCAGTTCTGCATTTCTATAGGATCTTTATTTTTTTAATGTAAATTTGCTATACAACTTTATACCTTCACTTAGCAGAACTGGACACACTTACCTAATCGTGCACTGAATTATACAAAAAACTGAGCACCTTCACATTTGCTCTCTTCTGCCATAGAGGTAACATAACAATTGTCCATTCTATTCCCAAAACAATCCTATCTAATAAAGAGGGAATATGCTAATTGACTGTCACACCCTCACAAAGATGGCAATGCCCACAGCCAATAAGGAGGGACTATGCTAATTGACTGCCACGCCCTCAAAGATGGTGGTGCTCACAGCCACAAGACGGTGGCGTCCAGTCCCCTCAGCCCCGTCAGGGTGGCAGGCACACGGCACGCTTGGGTCCACCTGCAGGTGGGTCCGGCCACTCTGTGCACCTGCCTCCAGAGTCCCCCAATCCTCTCAGCCCCCCAGCTGCCCAGGTCTGGCCCGAGGCACAGGCAAGCCTCAGATGGCGGCTTCCCAGCTGCCCAGGGCCACCCAAGGTTCAGGTAACCAGGGCCGGCCGAGGCTTACGCTGACAGCAGTGGCAGCAGCAGAGGTATGATGGGGCATCACCTTCTCCTGATAGCTGGGTTGCCTCCCGCCCCTGAGGACTCCCAGACTGTGAGAGGGGACAGGCCGGGCTGAGGGCTGCCCCCTCCAGTGCATGAATTTTCATGCTCTGGGCCTCTAGTTCATTAATAATTCCCTTTCCTTGAAATAAAAAATGTCCTGAGTTGATACTTACCCAAGTTTCTTTGTAAGCTTATTTTTTAATGTCCTTACCTGATTCTTATCATTTTGATCTGAAAAACCATAAACATTTGACATCCTGTTTCTCCAGATCAATACAAATCAAACCCTGATTTGCCTTTAAATATTATCCCACTCCATTAAGAAATTAAATCCTTAGGGGGCATAAATGGTGGTAGGAAAAAAAGAAATCCTTTTATAAAAAGCACTTCAAAAACTGAACTAAACTTTCAAGTGTTAAACTCAAGTACAAATATCCAGATAGTCACACACTAAGACAACTTCAACAATTCAAATTAATACAATTCAAATAGAGCAAATCACTGTGGTGGGGGTGGGGTGGACTGGGGGTGGAGTTGGGGGTGAGGATGGACAGCAAGGGGGAGGAGCTGGATCTAAACCAGGGATAAATTTGGGCATTCTTTCCCATGTACCTAACAGGGTTCCTTCATTTCTTTACAAATCAGTGGGGAGCTTTGCACCAAACAAAGGTCTCTATCTTTTCAATGAAAAAGAAAAGTTTTATATTTTCAACTTCCAATTTTACAATAATCAAAGTTCATGGCTTCTCGACTCTTCCAGTCTCTGGTTCTCTGAGGCTAAGGATTATTTGTCATCCTGGATGTTCTTTGCTCCTTGCTGAGTCATTCATGAGGCCTGATCTTGCATTCGGGCTCGCTGCCTTTCCCAGGCTTGGAGCCAGCATCTCCTACAGTTCAATTGTGATTGTACAGTTCCAATGAAGTCATCAGTTAATATTACGGCTTTAACTTCTCTTCTCTCGGTGTTCTCTCTCTCCCCCGCTCCTCTGCGCCCCCTCATTTAGCTTTTATTCCAGTTCCACCTGCAAAATTAGCTCATTTCACCCAACAGGTCATACAAGGGCACTTCCTAAAGCCCATAATGACAGTTGTACAGAGTCTGAGGATAGAAATCAAGCAATTCACGAAGAGTCTGAAGACTGTTTTTCTTTTTATATCATGAAGTAATAAGTTTAAAATAGCAATTATTTTGAGACTCTACTGTGCCCAGGTCCTATGCCAGAGACATTACCTACGTTAATAGCTGATACTAAAACAAAAGGGAAATACTGTATTTTATCAAATATAGGACACGTGGGTTGTAGTACTCATAGCTACATGTTACAACGTTAAGAAAAAAGCACTCTGTAAACAATACTGTAACCTGCCATTGATTGCAAATTGCACCCTCATTTCAGAGATGTTAAAATGTGAAAAGAAAGTGCATCTTAGAATTGATGATGAAGAATTAATTTCACAGACAAGGAAGCTGAAGTTTAGAGAAGCGGGGTGCTGTGGCCACAACCTTAGAGCTGGTGAGAGGCAGAGCTGGGTTTTAGATGCGTCCAGAGTCCACCACCTTCCTAGAGGTTCGAAGCCTTTGTTCCTGAGTAGTGCCTTTTTCCTTTGCCTGCCTGTTCTCAGGCAACAGTGTCTAAGCCCTCTGTCCTGGAAAACAGGCTCCCTTCATTTACCAGACAGCTAACAGAGCTAAAACAACTGCCTTTTTAAGATCACTTCCCCTCTTCATGGGGCCTAATTATAGAGACTGCAGATTCTGCTGCTGCTGCTACGTTATTTTTGGCGGTGGTAGGGTCAGGGGGTTAGGAGTGGGTGTTGGTGATAGCTAGGCGACCTTCGCCTTCTCCCCCACAGCTCCTGGCTTCCCTACTTCTTGCCCCAAGGCAGCTGAGGGAGGGCCACAGGGCTTGCAAGTGAATTAATAAAAGCTGGTTTATTAATGGAGGGCACTCCTCCACCCAAACACCTTCTCCTATCAGATCTTGCTCTTTTCTGTCAAATGAGCTGCCCCTCCGATTGCTAAGTCAATTTCACCTCTTTCACCTCTGAATTGATGCTCTGTCTCCGGAAGTGAATCCAATTGCTGAGCCCACTTGCCCGCTTACTCGGTTCAGTCATTCAGTATTTAGTGAACACCTACTACACACAGGTAATCTGAAGGTGACTGATAAACCAACACACACACACACACACACACACACACACACACACACACACACAGTTTCTGCCCTAATGGGGCTCATAGCCTAAGGAAAAGGACACATGTCATCAAAGAAGCTTGTAAACAGCCCTAACCGGTTAGGCTCAGTGGATAGAGCAATGGCCTGCGGACTAAAGGGTCCCAGGTTCAATTCCAGTCAAGGGCATGTACCTTGGTTGCGGGCACATCCCCAGTAGGGGGTCTGCAGGAGGCAGCTGATTGATGTTTCTAGCTCTCTATCCCTCTCCCTTCCTCTCTGTAGAAAAATAAATGAAATATATTTAAAAAAAAGAAGCTTGTAAACAAATGTAAAGTGACAATTGTGATAAGAGGTTTTAGGAAGAGCTGTGGCAGAGACGGGCAGCACTCACCAAATATTCTGTGTGCTTCCTTACATTTCCCATCTTCCCTCCTTAGAGTTTGGGTTGGGGTCATGTGATTAATTTTGGCCAAGGACCTTGAGTGGATGTGATGTGGGTCACCTCCAGAGAAAGACTTTAAACGATGGCGTCTCTCTTTCAACCTTCTCAGCTCTGCCTTGATGACCTTGGGCACCGTGGAGATGGTGTAGCTATGAGATGAAGGAGGGCTACCCAAGTCACATTGAACTTAACAGTTAAGGGAAATAAACCACTGTTGTGCTTGCTCACAGAGGTCTCAGGTTTGACCTGGTAGCAGCTGCAATTACCTTAACTAATACAGAATTATTTCCTGCGAGGGAAAACGAAAAGAACTGACCAGGCAAAGGGCCAGGGGAGGCATCCTCATCCTTAGGAAAGTGATGCTTAGGCCAGAGTCCAAAGTAAGAGTGGGAGTTAGCCTGGAGAACAGTATGGGGAGGAGCATTCTAGACTGACAGCTCATGTGAAGGCCCTGTGGTTAGAGGGTGTGTTTGAAGGAGTGGACAAAGGGCAGAGGGACAGGAGGAGCTCAGTCACCCACACTCTGGCTGATCTGAGACAAAGCCTGACATCCTGGCCACACACCGGGACACCACTGCTGCCCAGGTCCTCTGGACTGCCATGGGCTGCGGAACGGGTCACCTAGGTTTGAAATGGGATCAACTTTACCCTCCCATCTCCTTGGCCCTCACAGCCAGTTAGTAGCCTCTTGGGCAGTGTCTTGCCCATGGTTTGCCTCTGTGTTGCCTTAGTCTGTTCTGCTCAGTGGACCAGAAGGCCCTGAGGAGGGGGTGGGGGCAGGAGTCCTAGGAAGCTCTTACCCAGCATTGCTGGGAGACAAAACCTGAATCTTAATCCTTGGGGACAGGGCAAGATTGCTTTCACAGCTCAGAGGACCTATTGCAGCAGATCTCATCTTTGCCTGACCAATCCAGTTCCCCCTTCTTCCCTGAATCTGGTTCCAATCAGCCGTGAGTCCAGGCTCAGGGTTTAACTCTATCATGGCAGCCTTGTCCTCACTTCTCCTGCATTCAGGAAAGGCCACATGTCTTAGTTCTCTCAAGGAGACCTAAGTGGGAATCTGCTGGGAGTGAGGAAATGTTTTCTGGAAAAGCATTTGCTTTCTTGATACCCCAGGACATACATGGCTGGTATCAACTTCCTTCCTTGACTGTAGATGTGATGGCTGGAGCAGGGGCAGTTATCTTTGAACCATGAGGAAAAATAGATGACAGTGGCCATCCTGTCTTCAAAGCGATTGAACTATTAGCAACATCTGTCCACTCTATACCCCTTGCTCATGTAAACCACTGTAGTCATTTTCTGTTGCTTGCAGCTGAATGTCATTTTGACCTGAGACACCTACCCAGGAGCCTAGCCTCAGGTTTCTTTGCTTTCCTCAATTCCAGTGACTCTTACCTCTGCTCCATTTCAGCACCATCTTACATTTTGATCCTAGACCTGTTGTCACCTGGTGCCCGAAATACCTGATAAAACTGCTAATTTTCTGACCCAAACTCAGATCTTTCCTTGTTCCTGGGTTGACTGTAGAAGAAAGCTACTCATTTAGAATTGGCGAGTTATTCTGGACTCTTTGGAAAGGGTCAGGATCCACAGGTAAGCTCTCATTAATATTTCTTCTCAGTGTTCATCCTGCGCTGAGCACTGCTACTGCTCCTATCATCCTGCTTTCCACAGACCTGCCCACCTTCCCTGGTCTCCAGGAGGAGGCATCCTTCCTCAGGTTCAAGTCAGCCCCTCCCAAGTGCACTGGATTGTGTTCCCTCTGACGCCTCCAGGACTTACTCCACCTACTTCTTTCTCCCCCTGATGTCTTCAACCTCTCTCCCCTTCCCCCAGAAACATACTCAAGCTTCCCCCTCCTCCAAAGCACCTTCCTTGGACCCTGTTCTCTTCCCTTTCCTTTGCCCTGAGCTTGATAAAAGAGCCATCTTCACTAGGACATTCTATCCCTCCCCACTGCATTGCTCCCCACCCCACAGCATTCTGTCCCTACAGCTCCACTGTAACTACTTTAGTCTCCAGTGACTTCCAGATTATCAAGCCAACTGGATACATTTCAGTCCTTATCTTTCTGGACTGCTTTATTGATCTGATACTCTCATTCTTGAGACTTCCCACTTCTTGGTTCTTTCTATTAATCAACCATTCCTCAGAGACTCCTTGATGGAGGCTGGGATCTGAAGATCCCAGGCTTGCTCTTTGGAGTTCTATACTCAGTGCGGTGCTGTTCTCTCTCATACTGTCTCACTTCTCATCCACCTTAGAATTTCTATCACTTCTATGCTGCCAATGCTCTGATAGATATCTTCAGCCCTGATATGGCATCTAAGGTTTAAAATGTTTTCTTTTAGCCCTAGCCGGTTTGGCTCAGTGGATAGAGCATCGGCCTGGGGACTGAAGGGTCCCAGGTTTGATTCTGGCCAAGGGCATGTACGTTGGTTGCAGGCACATCCCCAGTAGGAGGTGTGCAGGAGGCAGCTGATCAAAGCTTCTCTCTCATCGATGTTTCTAACTCTCTATCCCTCTCCCTTCCTCTCTGTAAAAAATCAATAAAATGTTTTCTTTTACCCATGGAATGCATCTTTCGCTGCTCCATGAACATTGCCACATGGCTGACCAACCACCAAGTCCAAGTTCCTCAGTATGAAATATGTGCCCTTGGGTCTTGGCTCCTGATCTTTCTTCAGTCTTACTCACTGTATAGTCATCCCCAACTCGCAGGATGTCCCAGGGCATGCCACGATGCCTCATACCTCTACCTGTGATATGTGCAGCCTGGAACTCCCTTCCGCTCCTTGCTTCTCAGCTTCATCTTACTCATCCTTGGTGCTCACCTTAGGCATCATCATTCTTTGCATCATCATTCTTCACCTGTCTGGTGTCCTCAGGCAGAGCCACATGCCCCTCTCCCAGGCATGCCTCCACTACCACATGTATCTCAGTATTCTCTCAAACGGCCAGATCCAGCCAGCCTGTCTCTCTGTCTCTCCTGTTCTCTCTCTCTTTTTCTTGCTCTCTCCTCCCTGCCCCACCGCACCTTTCCGTATCTCTGTCTCTGTCTCTCATAGCCTCCATCCCTCTGTCTTTGCACACTTGCTTTACCCTCTCTTGGCAGCCAGGGAGCTCTGCCTTGCGTGTGGCACTGACTCCAGCTTTATGTCCTCCCCCAGCTGCAGTGCTCATGAGGCAGCTTCCAAGCAGCAGCAACACCTCTGGGACTCTGGGACTCACTTCCACATCCCGGAAGAAAGTGATTGGGCCATCTTGGATGAGGGATTATCTGTGGGAAAATGGGGGTTAGGAGCAGGAGAGGAATTTCTTAGAACACAGGGTGCCTATCTGAGCTGTGGCCTGGAAGGAAATGATTCTAATTTCTAGTATAACTGATTAAAAAATAAATCACGAAAAGAAACTTCTAGAAAACATCACTAAAGCTGACCTCTTTCCCCCGGTCCAGAGCCAGCCTCTTTGAGTGGATTATGGTTCTTATGAGGCTATCTGGGCAGGGTTGTCTTCTAGTACATCTGGCTGTTGATGCCGAATTGGGATTCAGACCTTCATAAAAAAACCCGTTCATTAGTTCTTTGCCCAAAGTCCCCTTTAAGGGCTGGCAGAAACAATATTGGCTCGATCCCCAAATTGCTTTCAAGAAGGGCTATGCAGGTTGCTTGGGTGGTCTGGAATCCCGTGGAAGCCCTGCCTTGACTTTCTTGGGCCCTCACTCCTTGGAGACTGGTCGGATGATCTGGAGCAGGGAGGCATGGGTTCAGCCACCCAAGGGATCTCTGGGGTCTTAAGGGGCAAGTGGCTGTGCATGTGGCAGGCCTGGTGGAGAGGACCACTCAGTAGGTGCCCTGTTAGACCTGAGGTCCAAAGAGAAACACAACCAAATGCCTGTCTTTCAGGACCATGCAGTGAAAGAGACACACCCATAAATGACCTCCCCCTGTCTCCTCACGTTTGCTGCTTTGTTTAATCCTCATAGAACTTCGAGTCTGACATGCCATGTAGTTTATTTTATTTATTTTCTGTCCCCCTTCCGCATGCTCTAGAAAGCAGATTCCATAACGGCAGGGATTCTTTTGTTTCTTTTGTTCATTGCTGCATCCCTGGACCTAGAACAGATGCATAGTAGAGACATAAGTATTTGTGGAAAGAATGGATGAAATATAGGAGTCAGGTCTGTGCAGGGTGCCAGAGAAGTCCAAACTAGAAATTCGGAGATGGCTTTCTGCAGCGAGCGTGCCTAACCTGAATCTCTAAGCATCAACCAGGTGAACCCAAGTAGGAAGAGGAAAGAAGGCACCACAAGCAAAGACTGAAAAGGAAGGACCAGCCTGGAATATGCTTGGACTGGCTGCCCTCCCTGCAGAAAGGCTGCTGGGTGTAGCTGTGGGCGGGGCCCAGGCAGCTGGGTACTGATCAGATGAAGTAGAGCTGAAGTTCCAGGTGCCCAGTGTTGGGATTCAGTGTAGGACTAAGAGGGGGACCGTGGTGTCTGATGGCCTCTCCCAGGAACCAAACAGCCAAGCCCCTCTGCTGTCAATCACACTGGACCACAGAGCTGGGGACACTTTGGGACATGTGAGAGGCTTAGGATCTTGGTCAGCAGAGGGACAGAGGGGCCAGGACCTGGTAACAAGTGCCAGAGATGGCACAGGATTCCAAGTGTCAGTGAATGGGTGGAGACTTCAATCCAACTCCTGGCTTTGGCTGCCATTGCTACCGGGAAAGGGCCCTGCACAGAAGAAGGTTTCCTTGTTCTCACTGGGGATGGTGCCACTGCTCCGCTTTCAGCCCAGGCAGCAGAGGAGCCCCACCCTCGGCCTCCCAAGGTCTGAATGCCTTGCTAAGCCGTGGTCTCTAAAAGCCACTCTGGGAGCTCCTGGGCCAGTCCGCAGGCTGAGCCCCACATCCTAAGCTTTCCTGTTGAACCTGGACCCTGAGTCCTGCCACTACCTGTTCTCATGGGTAAGTTTCCCCTTGAGGCCCTTCCTGCCACCAATCCTCATTTGGGGCATTTTCATTTCATCAGAGATGCTTTTATGGTGAAGTTCAAACGCTCAGGGCCAGGGTGTGGGTTGCTTTTGTTCTGGGAGGCTTCCTGACCTCTATACAAATGTGCCCACTTATTCCAGGCCAGCTCAGTAGAGTCAGGGGACAGAGTGGTGACCTTGAACATCATGGCCCCTGCATCCCTAGAGACCAATGCACCCCTGGCTCGCCCCACCCAGCTCCTACTGGGGCAGAAGGCCCCTCTGAGGTAGGCGTGGAGCCTGCACTTGGTTCCACCCTTAGTGCTTTGCTTATACCCCTCCCACCTTTTTTTCTAAGAAGCTCCCAATCTAGACCTTCAAGGTCTAGCCCATGATTCCAGGAACCAAAGGGTGGCTCAGGCAGAGCCCAGATGTGGAGTGGGCCTCCCCTAACCAAGATACACCCTCAGATTGGTGCAGATGTGACTGCATCCCAGGCAGGTACAGATAGCTTCCCCCAGAGGCCTGTGTATGGACGAGGGGTGAGGTAGGGTGTGGAGAGGAGGAGAAGGGGTCCCTCTACTCTCTGCCTGCTCTTGTTTGTAGCCTATCCACCTTCCACTAATTGGGATGACTCTGGACTGCTTTGACCCCTTTTCCTCTCTCTGCCTCTGCTATTTCCTGGGCTGGAGGGGCCAGCTCTCCCCTGGCTTCCAAAAGAATGGGGAGAGCCTAGCCGGTGTGGCTCAGTGGTTGAGCATCGACCTATGAACCTGGAGATCAGGGTTCAATTCCCGGTCAGGGCACATGTCCGGGTTGCAAGCTATATCCCAAGGGTGGGGCATGCAGGAGGCAGCCGATCAATGATTCTCTCTCATCATTGATGTTTCTATCTCTCCCTCTCCTTTTCTCTCTGAAATATATATATATATATATATATAAAAGGACAGGGAGAAAACAGTTTGTTAAAAGTTAACTTGGGAGGGAGAGAAAGAGTAATTTAGAATATCTTTTTATAAAGCAATAGTCTGACTTTCAAGGTTTTTTGTTTTTTTCCTTTAACTTTCCTTTTTCTTCTTAATTTAACTTCTGTAAAAAATCCTAAATTTTCCCCAGGCAGATCAATGGAGCACAGACTAAGGTGGAGATTCAAGGTCTCATTAATATTGTTCAAATCCATTGCACACTTTCCTACTCATTCATTTCTCATGTTCAAAGTTCTCGCTCTAAAAAAAGAAGTTATGTTTGTCTGAGGAAGAACTGAGCTCTCCTCTTTATTTCCTTCATCATATTTCTGGATAATGAATGAGTCAGATAATGAAGGAATCTGTTGGGGGCAGCCCTTTGTTTGCTCATCTCCAGTTCCATCCTCCCAGTTCCATTTCTGGCCTCCCTTGTATCCCACACAGCTGTCCTACATAATACAGAAGAATGTGGGGTGTCTACCTCCGGTTGTCTGCTGTGGAAAATCCGTTCCCTGGGAGACGATGTCAGGACCTCAGACACAGCCTGAACAGCAGAAAGCAGACTCCCTGCAGTTGTCAAGGGGACACAAATGGGTGGGTCCGGATACTCCCCTGCACTCTGCCTTCTGGACATTTGCATGGGGGGAGGGGGAAGAGGATAATAAAGGTGAAATAAGCTACATTTCTGCATACCTGCTGTGCTCACTGAGTATTTATGGAGCACCTGTTGTGTGACATCCAGAGAGAAGGCTAAGAGAGACAATTGGGTCCCTTGCTCTGTGGGATGGCCTGTGTAGGGGGAGGCAAAGCTTGCACCTAGAGTAGAACCATAGCAATGCTGATACAGCAGTTCCATCCACCACCCTCTCCAGCGTGGTGGGAACCCATATAGCCCCCTTGCTGTCTTTGGCATCTAGTGCTAAAAAATCTGGGACTTGGTTCCTTAGTGACCGGTTCAGATCCTGCACTGTTTTACTTACTAGTTGTGCCACTTCTGTGCATCTCTCCATGCCTCAATTTCCTTATCTATAAATTGGGGATTATACTAGTACTCACATCATAAGGTTTTGTGAAGATTAGGTGAGATTGTGTTTGGAGGGGCTTAGCTCAGTACCTGGCACCCTAGGAGTCAGAGATTCTGTGGTGATTCTGATCTTTACCTGCCCCGAGTCTGAAACAGACTTTGGCTGTGAGCTCTGAACTGTAAGGTAAAGATGGGGAGGATTTGGGACTCTGGTTAAAGAATAAGATTAACCCACCGGGAGAAAATAGAGGACAAATTAAGAGCCAAATTGGGATACTTGCCACAAATATATTAGGAATTTATATAAGAAGAAAAGCTGGGAGGACTTGGATGGCTAAGGAGGTCTGGTCTCAGAGCAGCTGGAGCTGGTGACCAATAGCCCAGAGGGATCTCCTTTGATTAAGTAAAGGCCATTCTTTCGAGGCCAAGTTAGGACCGATTCATGCTGAGCCCCATTGCAGGCCCAGAAGGTGGGCTCTGAACACTTTCCACTGCCCCAAGGCAGTTTGCACTTGGATTTATGAAGTGCTAAACCTACTATGTGCTAAACATACATTTACAGGACAGCTCCAGCTTCACAAGACATCATTTTGGGAAGTATAAATATATAACTTGGAGACTTGCTGTTAAATATATACCTGGAGGCTTCCTGGGGAGGTGTTTAGCGGAGCTGAAAAGCTCTCTTGTTTTCCTGTGATGAGAACCCAATTTAGAAGTTTCTCAGAACAAATCTAGGCTTGGTTTGGTATGGCTGTCCTCTGTAACCCCTGACCCTCCCTTATTTTTCTAGTCTTGCACAGCTTCTTTATTTAGAAAAAAGTATTAGGTACAACTTTTTTTTTTTTTTAATTAAAATACCCATGAAAGCTGGTTTTATGGTTATGTGGGAGAATAGATAATTCCAAGAGATAGAGCTGGAGCCTTTAGGGCTGATGTGTCATGATGTCTGGACTCACTATCAAATGTTTCAAATACAGAGAGATAGAGAATAAGGCAGAAAGCTAACAATCTGTGGAACCTAGAGTGTAGAGTTAGGTCCTAGAAGGAGGGTTCATGACTGTTGTCCTATTCTTTTCATTTTCCTCTATATTTGGAAATTCTCAAGTGAAAAGGTGAGGAAAACTCATTGAGCCACTCAAGAGAAAAAATGAGGTAAGAACAGCCCTCCCTCCTGGCTGGTGGGTTTCAGCTCTAGCCTGGGGCACTTCCCTTTTCATGGTGGGAGCCGGAGAGTTTTCCTGGCCACACTTCAGAGTTCTTCAAAACTGGGCATTCCACTGCTCACCACAGGCCTCCTCTTTCTGCTCGCGGCCTGGGGCCACCTCCCTGCCTCTGGCTGGCTTTGTCCTCAGCCTGCTGGACTTCCTGAGGACCCTGCCCTGACTGTTGTGGCCACAGAGAGGCCGCCCCCAGAGGAGGCTGAGCCGGGATGGAGAAAGAGCCTCTTACCTTTAAAGTTTCTAGATGTGGGTTCTTGTAGGGACATGTTGCATAAACTTGAGAATTCCTGAGCCAGCACCTGTTAGTCCCAAGTCTTGGGCAGAGAGCTGGGGAACAGGGCAGAAGACGGGGTCCCTCTCCTTGGTCATTGTTGTTGGTGGCTGGGTGGGGGGAGGGGGCTAAGGAGGTGGGGAGGTTGAGGAGCAGGTCTTGTGGAGGAAATATGGTTGCACTGGACTTAATGAGAAATTTATGCCTTGTTGATGGAGTTTCAAGGGTGACTTAAACTTCACTCTTTCGACCTTATGTGCTAACTTTAGACCTAACTTCCGTGTGACATGTGATGGCACTATGTAATTAAGTGCTCCTTCATTCATTCATTCATTCCACCCACCCTGACAGAGTGCTAATTTTAGACGCTGTGCTGGGGACACAGGGCTCCACTATGCCTTCAGACTACAGTTGCCCCAGACACTGAGGGAGAAAAGCTCTCTGCAGGAAGTAGTGGAAAGGGCAAGTTTCCTCAGGGGGGTGGGAATGCGCAGGTAAAAGGGGTTGAAATTAGACAGCCTTTCTTAGGGCATAGGTGTGGGGGATACCATGAGTGAAGGCACCATCTGATCAGTGTGCATTTTCTGGGTGGATAGAGATTAGTGGGCCTCAGTTAAGCTGGGAAAAACCTAAAATTAGCCCCACCAGCTGGGCCTGGGCTGTGCGGGACTCCTTATCCCCCTGGCCTCCTCAGGTTTCAGAAAGCACGAGTGTGCACAGGGACAGCGTGTTTTGCCCAGGTCACAGCAGGCAGGACAGGTCACCCGGGGCCAGGCCAAGCAAGGGTGCAGCTCCCAGCTGGAAGAAGGTGGTCTCCCATGCGGGGGGCCTCCCCAGTGCTTCAGGGTCTGGCAAGAGGGAAAGGGGGAGTCCCTGCCTTTCCCCTCTTTTCAACAACGCTTCCTCTTTCATTTCCTCATTCCCCTTCCAGATCTGCAGGCTCTGCTGTGTGGCCAGGAGCAGACCAGAGCGCTGTCTGGGCCAGCAAACCAGAGGCTGCAGGGGGCCAGCCCAACCAGGGGGCAGAGGCCTGGACAGGCACCTTTCTGGGGCCCTGAGGAAGGAACAAGGACATCTCATCCTCACCCATTGTGCCCTGTGCCAATCTCCTTTCTGACCTTGTCTGCAATTCCCTCTATTAGTCACCACCAGCAGAGAGGGGGTGCTGTTGTTTGAGAGGCTAATCTTGCCTTGGAAGGTGCTAGAGTTGATCTGGGCAGATAAGGAGAAGCGAGTGGCATGGCGTGAGTGGGGGTGGGAAGTTGATGGCCCAGTCTGGTGGTGGTGGCATAAGTGGGAACTGGGGAGCTGGGCAACCTTTTCATCGCTTTCCCATGAAGTGCCCCACCCCACATGAGACACCCACAATGTGGCTCCTGTTATGGGCTAAATCATATCCCTCCCCAATTCATTTGTTCAAGTCCTAACCCCCAGTACCTATGAAAGTGCCTGTATTTGGAGATAAGGTCTTTAGTTATGAAAAAAAAAAAAAAGAAAAAAAAGAAAAGAAAGGTAATTATGTTCCCTCGGCTGGTGTGGCTCAGTTGGTTGGGCCTCATCCTGGACACCAAAAGGTGGTGGTCAGAGAGCATGAGGGAGGCAACCAATCGATGTTTCTCTCTCACATGGATGTTTCTCTCTCTCTCTCTCAATCTTTCTCTCTCTCTCTCTCTCTCCCCCCACCCCTTCCTCTCTCCAAAATCAATAAAAAGTAAAAAATAAAAAGGTAATTATGCAAAAATGAGGGTGGGCCCTAACCCAATAGGACTGGTGTCCTCATAAGAAGAGGAGATTAGGACACAGACACGCAGAGGATAAGCATGTGAGAACACAGGGGAAGACACCATCTGTAAGCCAAGGGGTGAGGCCTCAGAAGAAACCTACCCTGCTGACTTGACCTTGGACTTGTAGCCTCCAGGACTGTGAGAAAATAAAGTGAACCAGCCTGTGGTGTTGTTATGGTGGCCCTGGCCAACTAGCACAGTCCCTCTTATCAGATTGCCTGCCTGGTGCCCTCTGTCTCTCATCTCTCTTCAGTCCAGGGTCTTTTCTCCTGGGTGACCAACTCCAGCTTTCACATGGCTGTAAATGTGCAAATGCCACCCCTGGTCGTGAAGGCTCCTTATCTGGCCAGCTTGCCACCCTTTGAAGTGTTGGAGACGGGCCATGCTAAACTCCACCAGCTGTTATAGAAGTTTCTGGAGAATGAAGTGCTACTGAGCATGGGCAGGAGGGGCCAGGATGGCTTCTGAAGGAGGTGGGATGAGAGCAAGCCTCTCAAGCCCTCTTGTGAATCCCTCGCTCTGAGCTAACAGCAGCTACAGCCATTCTTTAGATTCTTCATCACCTCCCCTGTGCCCGGCAAAGCACCTCAAATGCCAGGCAGCATCATTTATTGAAATGTTAATTTGGGGTTGCTCTTTTAAACACCTGCCTTCACCCCCTTTTCAGCGCAGCACCATGCTTTGTGTGACTTGGCCTTGGGAATTGGTGGAGTCTAGCATGGCCCATCTCCCAAAACTTCAGCGAGTGGCAAGCTGGCCATATGCTGGCTATGTCACATTCACTTGGGGCTCTGCAGGATTTTAAATTTGTTGAATTAGTTGCCAACATTTAAAATTGGGTGGTTTTACATAAAATTCAATTTTCTGGCCATTCTTGAAATATGAAACAATAAGGCCTGCATTATAGGATGACCACCCATCCCAGTTTGCCTGGCATTCTCCCAGTTCTAGCACTTTCTGGATTTCTGGACTCCAGAACTGTAGGACTACAGATTTCTGTTGTGGTGCTTTGCTAGGGCAGCCCTAGCCAACTCATCCAGGCCCCGTTCGTTATTCCCTTGGGCTTGGTGGCTCAGACATTCAGCCAGCCTGCCCAGCCCCAGGAGACACTTGCCATTTTCAACTCCAGTAAATCCCCTGGAGTTAAGCCAGATGTTGATAAGATCATTCTAGGTGTCTTGGAGGGCAGGAGGGAGGTTGTCTTGGAGAGTGACATAGTCTCCAGCCTCAGGGTAGATAGTATGCTGGTCCTTGAGCAGCAAGGACCCCCATACCCCACAGTAGCCAGAGGAAGTGGCCAGGCCTGGTGTGGAGGTCCTAGGTGGGGCACCTAGGCTTGCCAAAGATTCCCCCACCCGAAGGGACTCTGGGCTTTGGGAATGGGGGGGGGGGGGGCACACCCAGTGAGCTTGGACAGCAAAAAAGCCAAGGGTAACCTTGATGTACAAAAGACAGAGGCGCCACAGAACCTCCTGGGTTCTGATGAGAGGAAAAGGAGGTCTCAGTGGGGAAATGAAAATCTTGCCAGCCCTTCAAAACAGGGTCAGCCTTGCCTTAGCTGGTTTGGCTCAGTAGATAGAACATTGACCTGTAGACTGAAGGGTCCTGGGTTTGATTCCGGTCAAGGGCACATGCCCAGGTTGTGGGCTGAATCCCCAGTAGGGGTCATGCAGGAGGCAGCCGATCAATGATCCTCTCTCATCATTGATGTTTCTATCTCTCTCTTCCTCTCCCTTCCTCTCTGAAATCAATACAAAAAAAATATATATGTAAAAATAGTGTCAGTCTCAAAATTCACTTTATTAAGGGCAATAAAGAGAGTGTGTTATTTATCCCTATTATACAGATAAGGAAACTGAGGGTTGGAAAAGTTCAGTCTCCCAAGCTCACAATGCTAGAAAGGAGCAGAGCCAAACCACCCACAGCCTTGGCCGCTGGAGGGGCTCTTTCAAATAGGTTGTCCAGCCTTTCCCAACCATGGCCTCTGTGAACCCTACCGAGGTCTGTCAGGGCCCACTGTCCCTGTCGCTGCCACCCTCTTTCTCTGCTGGGGCTTTAGGTTGAAACTTTTACTCTGATCCTCTTCACGTTTCCCAAGGTGATTTTAAGAAAGAAAGTCTGAGGGACGTGCAAGTCATCCAATGCAGAGGTTAGTAAGACCATGACCCCAATGTCTGTTCCTGAGGCCTCATTTTCATTTCTTCATTGATTGATTCATTCATTCATCCTTTTTATTTGCTCAGCACATACTGGTTGAAATCTGGCCAGTATTAAACAAAGTAGATCTGGTCCCTCCCTCCAGGAGTTTGTAACTGTTTCTGGAGGTGACCCTTGCTTGCTGTGGAGAAGAGAAAGCAGGTTGGGTTAGTGTCTGTTAACACAGGAGGTGAGAGAGAGCCTCTCAGGTAGGTGCTACCAAGGCCTGAACGGCTGAGACACGCCCCCCTCCCCTCTCCCCCCGCCAGTGCTCTGTGGAAGGCTTTAAAAGCAGAAGATTCAGAAAGTGCAAAAGCAGGAGCCCACTCCTGGTGGCTGGTGTGGTCCTGAGGTTCACAGGAGTCACGCGGCAGTCATGCAAGCAGGAGGAGCTGTCAGCTTCTGGTTAGTACAAGGAAGATGACAGATTGGATGTGAGAGGGAAGCAGGAGAGGAAGAGGCTTTGAGGAGGACTCCTAGGTTTCGGTTTGAGCCACTTGCAGAATGTAGATGCGGCTGGCTGAGAAGGGGCAGGCTGGGAGGGGCAGGTCCCTTAGGTGGAATCATGAATTTGCTTGGAGATGTGCTAATTCAACATGCCCATTAGGCTTGCTGCTAGAAGCGTGGATGAGGAGTGGGGAGGATACCCCCACCTTGGGCTCACCCTGTAATGCTGCTGTGACAGGGAGGGCAGGCTTTTTGTCCTCCTGTTAGGCCTTTTGCTTCAATCCTCACATTTACCTGCTTTAGCCTACAGGCTCTGGATTTGAGGGCCCTGAGGATGCTCCAGTCCCCACACTGTCAATCTTGAGGTGGGAGGTCGGGGTAGGTGACTGAACGACCTGAAAGCATAGTTGTTCTTAGCACACAGCCCAGTGCCCAGCTCCACTTCCTTCTTTGGCAGAGTGTGTGTGTGTGTGTGTGTGTGTGAGTGTGTGTGTGTGTGTGTGTGTGAGGGTGGAGGGAGGGGGGGGAGGGCTCTGAGAAGCAGTGATGAGGGACAGTTTCCATCTCCTGTCCCCATGATATCATGCTCATGTAGTCAGAAAGACTGGAGCCCAAGTGGGTGAGAGAGATAAGAGCACAAGGTCTCTATGAAAATGGAGGCTGCATGACACCAGTGCACAAAGGAACCGTGTGTGAGTGAGCCAGCACATTGCTAAGGAAGGAAAAATCCTCCAGACCCGCAGCCCAGGCTCTGCCCCTTCCTGCTGTGGACTCTCCTTGCTGCTGGTGGGGGTGGTCCCGCGCCAGGCTCTGACCCCAGCGCTGGCCTCACCAGGGGTCTGAGCATCACCCATTCTGAGAACATTGTGTTAGGCATCTACCCAATGTTGCTTCCCCTTCGTCCTATTAGCAGAGCCCAATTTTGGGGGGATAGAAATGAGCCCAGCTGAAATACTTCCTCGGATCCTTTGTAGCTAGTGGTGGCCCTGTTGCTCCAGTTCCACCCAATGAAATAAGAGAGGAAGTCAGTGGGTAGATATTGAAAAAGGAACTGACTCAACTGGCATGTTCACCAGCCCGTTATCTCTGATCGCTGACCTCACCCTTTCCTCTTTCTACCTTCCTGGAAGACAGTCTGGATGCCTGAAGGTGCAGCAGCCATCTTTCAACCATGAGGCTAAAAGGCAGAAGTTGAGTGTGCTGGAGGAGGAAGATAGGAGTCTGGATCTTGGCTGATACCTTTAAGCAGAGGCAACAGCCCTTGGCTGCCTACTCTGAACTTATTTTTCTGCATGAGTTTAAAACAAAAATCCTTCTTTGTTTAAGCCTCCATTACTCTAGTTTTCAGTTACTTGCAGCTGAACATAGTCTTAGCTGATACTCAGCCCATACCACACAAACTCTGGTAGCACCCTTGGAAATCTTAGCACCTACCCCAGCCAGCCCTAAAGCATCCCTGCTCTCGCACAGCCATACCCATGCCTGTACCAGGACCTCACCACACAGAGGTGATGGCCCAGAGGAGTGGAAGCACAGGCTCAGAGAGGTTAAGGGACTTGCCCCACATCACACAGCTAGTAAAGAGCAGAGTCGACCATCAACATCAGATCTGTCTCAGGGACACCGTTTCTCCTCTGATACTAGAGTGGGTGTGGATTGGCAGAGATGTGGGGGTTCACAGACCAAAGAATATAATGTGATTCCCTAGGAATAATAATAATAATAATAATAATAATAATAGATAATGGACCACCTTGTTGAAGGCTTTGTCAAATATTGCCTCAATGAAGCCTAGCCTGACCACCCTATTCAAAATTTCTACCCCTATCTCCTAACTCCCATTATCTTGCTCTATTTTTCTCTCCCATAAAACTGATCACCTTCCAGCACACCACATGATTATGTCATTGTATGATGTCTGTCACCCTTCCTCCCACCCCCCCGGATTAAGCCCCACATGGACAAGGGTCTTGGTCTGGGCTTTGTTTATTAATGCACTCGAAGAGCCTAGAATAATGCCAATGAAGAAGGTGTTTGTTGAGTTGAATTAAATAGGGATGTTTTCTGAGCAGCCACTGTTATGGGCTGAATTGTGTACTCCCAAAACTCACATGTTTAAGTCCTAAGTCCCAGCACCTCAGTACTGTACTTGGAGATAGGGTCATTAAAGAGGAAATTACATTAAAATGAGGTCTTTGGGGTGGGTTCTAATCCAATCTGACTGGTGTTTTTGTAAGAAGAGTTTTGACACAGATTCACACAGTGAAGAACATGTGAGGATACATGGCCAGCTACAGGCCAAGCGGAGAGAGTCCTCAAGAGAAATCTACCCTGCCAACACCTTGATGTCAGACTTCTAGACTCCAGAATCATGAGAAAATAAATTTCTGTAGTTTAAGCCACCCAGTCTGTGGTCCTTTGTTATGACAGCCCTAGCAAACTACGTCTGGCTTAGTTTGAAGGATTTTGTATGAGTTGCCTCAATTGAACTTAACCACAATGCTAAGAGATAATACAGCTCAGATGCGGAAACTGAGGCCCAGGAAGCGATGATGAAGAGGCCTGGGGAAGGCTATATTTTGGGGTGCTAGGCCTCCTGGGGCTGGGGGGAGGGAGACTCAGCTGCTGACCCATCAGGGACCCATCTTTATCAGGAGATCCCCCCCCTCCGCCCACTCATACCCCACCCCTACATGGTCCAGTGTTGGACTCCTTGTGCCCCAACCTGCTATCCCAGCAGCTTTGTGGAGAGCCCTATGATCTGAGACGCTGCCTGGCTCTCCCCAAGCAACAAGTCTCTGTGGTGCAATTTCAGACATCGAGGCCAATGGAGTGGGAAGAATTTCTTCAGTGACTCTCAAAGCAGTTAGTCCTTGTGCATTGACCAGAGAGGCAGACTCTCCAAGACAAGGTGTGAGGAGCCCATTCGTTCTTCAGCTACCACTCATAGTCAGGACAACACTAGAGTCTAATATTTACTGAGGTCCCACCAGGTGCCAAGCCTTGTCGTAAGTGCATTCTGTCCAGTTTTTCCTCTGGGCAGCCCTGCAAATGGACACTGATATTGTGATATTTCCCCTCAGATGGGGAAACTGAGGCTTAGAGAGCTCAAGTGATTTGACCATTCGGTTAGTAGGTTGTGAGTCCTATCCCAGTGCTGGTTTTCTTCACCATTAACAGCCACTGACTGTAGACCCTGCCTCTTGCTACCTTAGGCTCTAGTTGGTCGGGCATGTTCCCCATACCCCTTGTGTTGGGAGAGAATTAGGAAGGAACTTCATGGGAAAGAGGATGGAAACTGCCAACCAGTGTAACAAAGGTCTGAACTCCTGAATATGTGGTCAGTTACCTCCCTTGCTTGTTCTCCCTCCCCACTAACCACCTCTCCCTGGGAGCTGAGATTGTCCCCTCGGTCTGAGTCTATTCTTTTCAAGGCCACCCCTGTTCATCTCAGCCAGATTCATGAGGGAGGCGAAGGTGCCCCCTGCACCAGTTTTTTGTCACTGGTCAGCCCACAGCAGAGGAGAGAGAGGAAGTTTCCCTGGGGCTGGAATTGTCCAGGCCCTTCCTGGAGGAACAAGAACAGTCTGGAGACAGTCTGAAGCATGGCATGTGGGCACTGGGTGGTGAATTGCCTCAGCTCTGTCCTCAGGACCACTTCCCTCTGGCCATGGGGCCCCGCTTCCTTTCCTCATTAGCAACAGCGTGGGGCTGTTTCTTTCCCTTTCGTGCTGAGAAAACCGTGAGGAGTTCCCCTCTGACCATCCACCAGGCTTTAGGAGTCGGGCTGGGAACCTTTTCCTTCCTCTGCTGGCTTCATGGACACTTTAGGTCGACTCTGCGTGAAGATGAGCCAGCAGGCCCTTCTCCACTCCCTCCCCAGGCCACCTCTCCTCTGTGTGAGTGTGGCCAATCCAGGTGCGGTGGCATGCCCCCCATGTCTGATGTGTCCTCTGTGTGTGTGTGTGTGGGGGGGCACATGGGGTGTGTGTGTGGAGGGGGCAGGTACATGTGCCCAGGAATGCCACCTGTGTCTGTTAGTAAGCCTGCCCCCTGTCCTGTCCCCAGGTGGCTGGTAGGAAGATGGTTGGCAGAGGAAGAGGGCAGTGATGTCAATAGGCTGAGACATGGGCAGGTGGGCTGGGTGGCCTTGGTGGGAAGCCAGAGGGCATGAGGAGGCTGCACAAGGCCACGCCCACTCACAGAGTCTGAGGAAGTGGCAGGGCCCCAACTCCAAAGGCTCACCAGCCACAACCAGGCAAAGCCTCTGGCTGCACATCCAGGGCCTCTGGAGCTGTGGCCCTGGGGCCTGGGCGTGGTGCAGGCTGATGGAAGTGGGTCACGTGAGGGCTGTTCCCTTGTGTCCCGGCAAAGCCCTCACCTCCCAGTCACACTTATCCTATTTTATGGATAACTTCTGGGCTCTTCTGGAGAAAAGTTAGTGTGACTGCCTTGCCTTCTGAACCTTCCCCCAACCTGCAACCCCTCTAAACCCCTATCTTCACTTATCAGACACCCAACACCCTGTTTCTCATTTTCTGGATGACTCTGCAGTTCTAGAAATTAGAACCTGCTGTGTTGTGACAAGTGGTTTCTGTCGCCCCCCCCGGAAAGTGGATGACACTGGCCTTGCGACTCCATGGGACACCTCCCACAACCTGCAGCTACAGGGGTAGAATGAGAGGACCAAAGCCTGGAGTAGATTTGCTAGGCAGGTTGGGGTTATTGAGACAACTGTAGGTGCTTCGAGAGAGTTGGGTGGGCAGGCAGCACAGGGGTAAGTGGAAGGGGTCTGGGAGGGGAGCCTAGGTGTATTCCTGACAGGAGAGGGGGGAGTGGTAGAAGAGAGATGGGAAACCAGAAGCAGGTGGGAGGGGGGCCTCCATGGATGGCAGCAGAGGCCTGGCTAAACATGTGGGGGACATACACAGGCCAGGCAGAGCTGGTTTCAGTGGGAGCTGGAGAGGGGGCAGGTTTCTGAGGTGTGTCTGTGGTCACCGTGGCCAAGGCTCCCGGGGGCATACCTGTGACAGCCTCTGAAGGGCCTGTCAGTGCAGGTATGTTTGGTCCACATCACACTGTTGAGGGATCACTGGAGGCTTGGGAGGAAGCAGGTGGCCTGAGCCTCTATGTGCCGGGCAGGTGTGCAGGTCAGGGAGGGGTCACAGGTAGGAGGAGGAGGCACTTCCTTCTGGAAGAGGCTGAAGAGGATATTGCTGCTGCAGGGGCCCTGAGGCTACGGCCGGAGCTACACCTGGAGGGGGCTGGTGGCTGGGGGAAGGATGAGCAACAGGCCCAGGAAAGGGCCTTTGTGGGGCATCTGACACCCGGTTCCCACAAGGCTGTGGCAGATTATTGTGGTTTGGACACAATCGCCACCGAGAGGACAGCTGCCCCAGTCTGGGGAGCAGAGGCTACCACTCCCCTGCTGCTCTCTGTTGGGGATCACTACCCAGCAGAAGGGGTTCCTTCCAGAGGCCCAGCAAGAACGTGCAGGAGAGGAAGGTGAACAAGGCAGAGCCCTGTTTTCACTCCAACAAGAAGCAGAAAGGTGTGCACCCAAAGAAGCAAAGACAAAGAGTGTGGGCTCCCAGTCACTGGAGCAAGTGGCTCTGAACTCGGCCTTGAGGGTTGTGTGGGCCACGGACAGGGGGCACTGGCGGGGGGTGGGGGGAGGCAGGGATGGCCTGAGGAGCCTCAATGAAAAGGACAACAGCTCACAGTATCAGGGATTAGTAATTGCTTCTCTGGTCACTATGGGCATGAAGCGTGGGCTCTGTCTGGCATCGAGCCAGTGCTCAGTGGGCAGTAGCTGTTATCACTGTGGAAGTGGGCCTCCAGCAAACTGTGAAAGCTGCCCTGAGTTTTGAGTGTCAGCCTATTTTGGAGCCAAACTAGACGGCTTTTTGCACCCTTTCTGCCCCAATCCCTTCCCTGACCCTATGGGCAGGGCTGGAGCTCCGTGGACCCAGCCCTCTCTAGCCCTGTTGTTCAGAGCTGGGACCCCGTATGATGGCGAGGCGCCCCACTGCCTTGCATTCTCTGCTCCATGGACACCACCACATTGGCCCCACCCCACTGCAGTGATTAAGATGAACTTCCACTTCGCCTGGGTGTTTCCACCAGGAGAAGCCAGGAGATTATGGTTAGGGACACAAATTCCCTCGAAACTTGAGGGCTACTCTGGAGAGACGCCTTCACTGCTCCATGGAGGATCTGGGTGTCATTTCTGCCATTTAACTGTGTGAATCAAAAAAGAGTTTAATAATTCTATAGGCCAATCTCTATCTCGAGCCCCCTATCTGCCTCATGGCAGATACTTGAGCCAATTCCAGAAAATTCACCGGTTCTGTGATCGCCCTCCCCTACAGTCCAATTTAAGCTCTACTTATTCTGTTTTCCTCCTCCTCACTTCTGTAGAAGGATCCAAGTTGGGTCCAGACACTGGGGGAAGAGGTGGGTCCTTGGGAGCATCCGTAAGCCTTGCTGGCCTCCATCTGTCCTTCGTCTTGCAGTCAGCATCTGTGCCCCAGCCTTTGCCGAGGTGCATTCTCAGCTTGTCCCAGAAGGGAGAAGGGGACAACCACTTCCGCCTTGCTACGGCAAACCACCAGATCCTATCTAGAGAAACAGGGCCTTACAGGAGAAGGGGTGGGTGTGCCGTACTGTATCTGCCCACCTTCTACCTCCTTCCTCAAAAGTGGAGAGGGGCCAGAAGAGGGGGCAAGACTTGGATAAAATGGCCCTTTACTGGAAGAGCATAGCAATTAGTCTTTGAATATGCAAAGCAGGTTGGTGGCAGAAAGTAATGAGCATGGAATTGCTCTGCATAATAAAGTGGGGAGAAATATTTTTGGAGTTGGGGGTGGGTCAGGGCCTCAGCAAAGGGAATGAGAAGGGAGTCTACAGTGACTGCCTGCTGAATGGCCAAGAAGCTTTGCAAGAATAGGGACACCTACTTTGCCACTGTGCTGGGGTGGGCCTTGTGTGTCTTCTCAAACTTTCAGTAAAGTAGTCTGAACCCAAATTAGAGTGTTCCCCTTGGAAATGGAAAGGAAGTTCTTTCATTCCCAAGTTCAAACTCTCACTCCCTGGCCCTTGGGGAGGCCCTGGGCAAGGTTAGCCACACTTACTCTGAGTCTGCGATCCTGGTATGACCTGCAGTGATCAGTGGCTCCAGTGGAGCAGAAAGTTCTGGGGAAGGGGTCACCTTTGAGGAGTGGGGGTGGGGGTGGGGGTGCATGTGGACAAGCCTAGGGAATGGGGGGGGGGGTCTACTCCCCACCCTCCTCTGTGAACACGTTTGGCTCTTTAATCAGCAGCTCCGGTGATTTTTATGTATGTCAACAATCTGTAAAAGAAAAAGAAAAGTTGTTCTCAAACTGGTCTGGGACAGAACTATTTTTGTGTGATGCAATTAATAATTTCCTTCTCAGAAGAAACCAGCATTCTTGACGAAATGCATAAATAAGCACATTTCTGATGAGCTTTAATGGAATCAAGACTAGTGGGAAACCAGTGTCCGGCCCACCCAGCTGCCTTATGTAAGGAGCTGTGGAAACACCTCTTTTCCTGCTCCTTTCACAAGGAGAGACTATAACACCAAAAGATGCCCTAAGATAGTGATAAAATATGTGGTAGAGGGTCCACTTGTGTCTAAACTAGGTTTCTGACAGGAATGGACTCACTGTGACCTGTACAGTCAGATGGATCTTAGGAGGGAGCTGGACACCGGCACGTGGCTCTTGGTTTCGGCATTATCATTAGCATCATCTGATTCAGAGATTATCTGTCTCAGGCCAGAAAAACACAGGATGCAGTTTCTATGTTGGCCTCCCTAACATAGGCTTAAGTTTTTGTTTTTTTAAAGATGATTTTGGTAAAGAGAGAGAGAGAGAGAGAGAGAGAGAGAGAGAGAGAGAGAGAGAGAAAAGAGCATTAATTTGTTGTTCCACTTATTGGTTGATTCTTGTATGGCCCCTGACCTGCAACCTTGGCAACCTTGGTGTGTGGGGATGATGCTCTAATCAACTGAGCTACCTCACCAGGGCCTAGGCCTTCTTTTTACTGGCACTTTTTCAATCACCCACCTTCAAACGCATCTCACTGTCTGCACTTTTTCTAACTATGATTGCTCCTTTGAAGCCCTGTGAAGAGCATGGCTTCCTCCTCCCTGCAGCAGCTTCCTGACTCTCCCTGGGGCCTCCTACCCAGGCTCCCCCACCAGCACAGGCCCTTCACTTTCAGTAAAGCCAAGGCCACTGGCGCTGGTAATAGGAGAAAAGAGTTAGTCACCTTCCGAGCTCAGGCTGTCCCAACCCAGCCTCTCCCAACCTCTCCCCACCCCCAGTGCAGGCACAACACGTCTGTCTCTGCTGATTATGAGATAGCTCATGGCTGTTAGGTCTGCTTGAATAAGCTCTTTTGTCTCAGAGAATTTTCCCATGTCAAACATTTAGTCTGCTGTGTTATGGGTCAGTGAGCAAGGAGATAAGTTTGAATTCTTAAATAACCTTGTGAGCACATGACATCTGTCTGAAAGGCGATCAAACAGCATCTGTCACACTGCCCCCAACTTTCAAGACTCTTTCTTTCTTTAAAAAAATATTTATTTTATGTTTTATATCCCAAAGAAAGACATTTAAAAAACCCCACCTCAAATACTACCGAAAGATATACTTTGGAAGATGAAAGTTCCTCATAAGTCTGCATCAACCTCCTCCGCTCCCCCAATGACAGAAAACTATTGTTAATACTTTGGCATATATTGCTCTGATTTTTTCCTAACTAACATTGATAACATTATCATAATCATCATCACCCTTATTATTGTCCTGCGACTTGTTTTTTGACTTAACGTATCTTGAACTTATTTCAGTATTAGGATCTTATTTTTTAAACAATTGTACAATTGTGATAATGAATAATCATTTTTGTAATGAGTTTCCTATTCATAGATATTTGGAATTCAACCCCTTTAACAGCATGTTTCCTTAATATAAACAATACTGCAATGGATATCCTTATACATATGTTTTTGTGTACTTGTGAGTGTTTCTGTGCGTATAGAGTACATTTCTAGAAGCAGAAATGCTGGGTCAAAGATATAAACACTTAACATTTAGTAGGCATCACCAATTTGACTGAACCACATATTGCTATGGCTCAGTTTGTGGATTTCTTAAAGGTACAAAATGCCACTGGGCACAAGAAGTGGCTGTTTACCTTGAGTATACCCATGGGAGTGTTTCCCACGCTGTCTGCAGGACTTGAGGCATCTCTGCGTGTGAGGACTAACCCAGGAGAGGACAGAGGCATACATTATCAGTTTGAAAAGGACAGAAGTCATCAGAGGAGTGAATTCCAGGAAAGAAGGGGCCTGGATGACACAGACATTTATGAAACTGTCTGTCTATAGTCCATCTGTCTTTTGGAAATAGCACATCCCTTTGGGAGAAACCTCTTCCCACATCCCAACTCTAACTATTGGGTTCTAGTAGGAGCTACCTCTGCTACTGTTTGCCAGCCTAGCCAAGGGTCAGTAATACAATCTCCAGCTGATTAGAGATTATATTAGTTCCCCAGCACTTTTTGAATGGGAAATAAGGGAAGAGAGCTTTTGTTCCAGGTGAGGGGTTGGAAACATGTGTGTCTGGAGTGGGCAGAGCCATGATTTCTGTACTGCAGAAAAACACAGTTGGGGAGACTAAAGCTGATTTTTTTATTTTATTTTATTTATTTATTTATTTATTTATTTTTAAAAATATATTTTATTGATTTTTTACAGAGAGGAAGGGAGAGGGATAGAAAGCTAGAAACATTGATGAGAGAGAAACATCGATCAGCTGCCTCCCGCACACCCCCTACTGGGGATGTGCCCACAACCAAGGTACATGCCCTTGACCGGAATCGAACCTGGGACCTTCCAGTCCGCAGGCTGACGCTCTATCCACTGAGCCAAACCGGTTTTGGTGTAAAGCTGATTTAAAAAAAATATATTTTTATTGATTTCAGAGAGGGAAAGAGAGATAGAAACATCAATGATGAGAGAGAATCACTGATCGGCTGCTCCCTGGATTGGAAGACTAAATATTGTTATGAACTAAATATGTCATTTCTTCCTAAATTAACCTATACATTCAGGGAAATTCCAGGAGAAATCCTAGTTGGTTATTTTATGATAATAAAATTCTGAATTATGATTCTGAAATTTGTATGGGAAATTCAAATGATTTAGAATAGCCGAGGCAATACTGAATAAGAACAAAGTTGGAGGACTTATACTATCTGATTTCAAGATTTACTATATAGAGCTATAGTAAGTAAGACAGTCTGATGGTGGTGCAAGAGTAGACAAAATAGACAGATGGAACAGAAAAGAGAGTCAAGAAACTGTCCTCACATATATGGGACCTGGATTTATGACAAAAACTTCATGGCAAGTCAGTAAGGGACAAATGCTTTTTTTTCAGTGAGTGATGTAGGTCAAATGAACATTCCTATGGGAAGATTAATCTTGACCCCCTACTTCAAACAATATACATTAATTAATTTGAGATGGATCCTAGTCCTAAATCTGAAAGTTAAAACTGTAAGCGTGACAGGATGGAAATCTTGACTGTAGTGGTGATAACACGTCTGTACGAACTTGTTAAAAGTTTGCCTACTTTGTGACATTCATCCAGCTATATCTTTGTTTTTATGTCTTTTAATCTATGAATTACACTTCACAATAAAATTTATTTATAAAGCAAAACAAAAGTGTTAGAGCATGAAAATGATTGAATTCTTCTGTATTAAATTACACTTTGATAAGAAAATATAAAAACAAAGTAGTAAGGCTATTGGGCTGTTGGGAGGCTAGCTACCCTGACATATATCAGCCACCAACCCCAACTCTATGAACTGTACATCATGCAACCTGTGTCCCCCTGTGAAATTCATTCCAACCCAAGGACATCACGGGAGGAAGTGGAAAGTTCAGTAGGCAGGAAGAAGTCGGAATCGTTGATGAGTATCTGACTCTATTTAGCTTCAAGATTTGATGAGCATGCAGAAGAGAATGGAAAGCCCCGGTGCCTCTGGTCCCCAGGTTTTAGGCAGGAAACTTCATTCTGAGTAAAAACCAGAATGCCAGTGTGAATCATGTATTGAAGGGACGAGCAGGAAGAAAACATTTTTTTTTTCTCCTAATGCCAACTCCAACCTGCTCTTTGAAATGAGCTTGTCTTTTCCTGCTATCTTGCTTTGGGTTTCCCCAGGAACAGACCCGGAGACACAAATTTGAGTGCAAGCAGTTTATATAGAGGCAATCTTAGGTTGCATAGGTAGGAAGTGAGGTAGGAAAGGGAACAGGAGTCCAAATTCCAAGAAACCCAAAACAGTAATTCCAAAGAATATATGCCCTCCTTTGTTTATTGCAGCAATATTTACAATAGCCAAGTTATGGAAGCAACCCAAGTGCTCATCAATAGATGAGTGGATAAAGAAGCTGTGGTACATATACACAATGGAATACTACTCGGCCATAAAAAGAATGAAATCTTACCTTTCGTGACAGCATGGATGGACTAAGTCAGTCAGAGAAAGGCAAATAGCATATGATTTCACATATATGTGGACTCTAAAGAACAAAACAAACCAAGTAGAAATAGACTCACCCAGTCGATGTGACTCAGTGGTTGAGCATCGACCTATGATTCAGGAGATCACAATTCGATTCCCAGTTCAATTCCTGGTCAGGACACAAGCCTGGGTTGTGGGCTCAATCCCTGGTGGGGAGAGTGCAGGAGGCAGCTGACTGATGATTCTCTCTTATCATTGATGTTTCTATCTCTCTTTCTCCCTCTTCTTTCCTCTCTCTGAAATCAATAGAAAACTAACATATATATATATATATATATATTACTCATAGATACAGAGAACAGTTTGACAGTTTTCAGAGGGGAGAGGGGTTGGGGGACTGGGTGAAGGATTAAGCAGTACAAATTGGTAGTTGCAGAACAGCCACAGAGATATAAATTACAGCTTAGGGAATATAGTCAATAAAATCATAAAAACTATGTATGGGGCCAGATGGGCCCTGAAAAGATTGGGGACCACTCTAACCACCATACGGTACAGGAATTTAATATAGAATAATATTGAATGTAAATGTAACTGAAAAATTACACACACACACACACACACACACACACACACACACACATATATGAGTGTGTTTCAGACATCATGGAACTATCTCCCCTGGGGGCTAGGAAGCTGCGGTACTTAACCACAGCCTCCTGTCCCTCATTGGTAGAGAGAGGACTGCTTCCCCACACTTGAGCACTTTCGGTTTGCCTTGCTCAAGGGTTGTGCACCATCTCTAGTCAGATAAAAGCCCTTAGCCAGAGTCGCAGGTACCCTCAAAACACAGCCTTCCTCATAACATCAGTGCCTAGGGGTATGGGGACAACATAACTGCTTAGAATCTGGGAGGGCTCAGTTTTCCAGGCTGTTAGTCACAAGAAAAGACTCCTTGTAACAATGGGAAAATGTTTGATGTTTTGTTCTACTTAAATCCTCTCCCCTGCTTCAGCTGGGGCCTTCCTTCACACTGGATACCAGTAGGAAAATAATCTGATTGGTTTTCTTTGTGACTCAATCTTTTTCCTCCTTTACTATTTGCTCTTTTTGGTCTCTGCAGGGCTAGACTGGGCAGGGGAGGGGAGGTAAGCGGCAGGAAAGGCTTTGCTTGCTGATTGAGTTGTAATTTAATCCTGGTGTTTTCAGCACGGGGAAGAGGCACAGTTGGTGCGTTATTTTCTCTGGGAGCATTTTTTTTTTTTGGGGGGGGGGGCGTGTATGTGTGGGGGGGCGGGAATGAGGCGGGAGGCTCTTCAGGGATTCTACCATTGCTGGGTATCTTGCACCTACAGCTGCCTTGAAGTGGGCAATGTCTCCTCCTGCTGGCAGACTGATACCAGTGCAGGGCTTCCTCTTCTGCTTTGGTTCAGTCTCCTGCTGGACTTCCATGTAGATCTCTTGGGCAGAGTCTTTCTCAAGAAGACCTGTCTGGCTTCCTTCAGCAAGCCCACTTCTGGCCAATGGGGTGTACACATCTGTCTCTGTCCCATCAAGCTCTCAAAGAGTAGGCCATTCCCACTGTAGTCATGCCATCTCCTGCAGCTGCCAGAGTCCTACAACTCACAGCCTTCACATTTTGTGGGTGTGGTTCCAGCCTTGTGTCCTTCATCTCTAATCCCCAAGGGGTTCTCTTCAAGCTCCTCTCACTGGCTTGAGATGGTGCAAACTGCCTTCTGATAACAGCTTGTCATCTAGGAAGCTTTGGGTCGAAGGAATGCAAAATCCAAGTTCAACTGGCTTAAACTATAGCACCTCTAACTGTAGGATTGGTGTGTTTTGGGGCAGACTGGTCTAGTGGTTTAAAGATATCTCTACGGACCCAGCATCTTTGCATTTCTCTGCTTTGTTGCTTGATGTATTGGCTGTCTCTGAAGATGGTGGTTGCCAGATGCAATCCAGGCTGCATATTTTCTGGTTTACATCTATTGGTTTGCATCCTTCTCTGTAGATCACTCTGTTCAACTGTTATAAACAAGAGTCCTGAGAGTCACTCTGATTGGCTAAGCTTAAGATACTTGTCCATCCCTGAACCAATGATTTATGGGTGAGGGGATGGAAGATGTTAATTGACTAAGCCAGTCAGGGTCCAACCCAGTACTGGAGGCAGGTCACTTCCTCTGCAGTACAGGTATCTCCTGTTTTCTGAAAGTTTGTATTGTGCCACTTCACTACACTAACCTGAAATGTTCTCTTATAATGCTCTTTACTCATATGCATTTGGGGGCTTTAGCTGGACTTTCTGTTCTGTTTCATGGGTCAGTCCATTTCTGCTGATGCCAAACTGTTTTAATTACTGATGCTTTATAACATATTTTTAGATACAGTAAGTCTAATCCCCCTATTACTTTTCTTTAAAACAAATTTCTGGGTAACTTATGTATTTATTTTAAATATATAATTGCTAATGACTCAAATATATAAATAAAAATATAACAAGCACCCAGTTTAAAAAATTAAACATTACCATAAATTCTTAACTGGGCAAGTCTTGGTGGGTAGTCATACTCCAGGCCTATAACTTCTTTAGTGAAAGGTTTAAGCCAGTCCCATCTTTCACTGGAAAGAGACTGGCCTGGAGCAGGTTTTCCTCATGCCGGCCTATAGTGTATGGGTCTTGATTTCATGCAGGAAAGATTTCACAACACCAGTCCAGGTGACTCTGAGAGTACATTTATGAAAGCTGGGGACAGTGAAACAAAGGAAGGACTTAGGATATAAGAAGCAACAAGAGAGAGCCTAAGTGGAGCTGGTTGTCCTGTAGAAACATTATAGAAAAGAAGTGAGCCACACAGGACTGTGTGGACTCACTGAAGAGTAAAAGTCACAATGACAGAAGTGAGCCAAGGCAGGCCTTCTTTTTAGCTCATTGAAAAGTTATGCCTTAGCTGGTTTGGCTCAGTGGACAGAGAACCTGTCTGTGGACTGAAGGGTCCCAGGTTTGATTCTGGTCAAGGGCATGTACCTCGGTTGCAGGCTCCTCCCTGGCCCAGGCCCTGGTCAGGGTGTATGCAGGAGGCAACCAATTGATGTATTTTTCTCACATCAATATTTCTCGCTGTCTTTCCCTCTCTCTTCCACTCTCTCTCTAAAAATCAATGGAAAAATATCTTTGGGTAAGGATTAAAAAAAGAAAAGTTAGAAAAAGGAGGCCTTGGAGACAGGCCTAGGGGGTTAGCCCAGGGTGAGCTGCCATTTCCCACTGCTCCCCTGGTCACAAATCTCACAGGGCCCCTTAGAGTTTAGGAGAAAGAGAACAAAAGTACATGCCCGAGAAAAGGAAGAGTGTGGGCATGCTCCAAAGAGAACATCTGCTGACTTCCTTTATCTTGAGGGTTTTTATCTGTTTTCTAAAGATGGCAATTTTAGAGAAGGCCTCAGGTCAGGATCTCAATAAGCTATCAGCTTTCCAGGTGTGCCGTTCAATATGCTGATTTATCAAAATGAGTGTATAAAAGGATCTGGGTCATTCTCCGGTCAGTTTCACCTTCAAAGAGTGTCACGGAAGAGGGACCAGGACCAAGGTAGTCTGCCCCTACACTGTCTGGAATGTATAAACCGTTTGCTCCTAAGTGTCCTTGGTTCGGGAAGAGAAGGCCTTGTGATTTATTAGCTGGCTGACTAGTTTGTTCAGCTATCTGTCTGTTTCCTCATTCCACTTGCCAAGAAATATTCCTAGCTTCTTACTATCCTGCCTCATGTCCATTGTTCTTGTGCCTCTAGGACCGTGGTCGGCAAACTGCGGCTAGCGAGCCACATGTGGCTCTTTGGCCCCTTGAGTGTGGCTCTTCCAGAAAATACCACAGCCTGGGCGAGTCTATTTTGAAGAAGTAGTGTTAGAAGAAGTTCAAATTTAAAATATTTGTCTCTCAAAATAAATTTCAGTCATTGTACTGTTGATATTTGGCTCTGTTGACTAATGAGTTTGCCGACCACTGATCTAGGATAACACATCTTTGAAATACCAGAAGTAATATCCTCAAAGCGGGTCATCAGTCAGCAAGAGAGCACATAATTTTATTAACTATCCAATGCATAACTTGCTTCCTTCCATCTCCATGTACGCTCCTTCCTTAATTTCAAATGCATAAAATAAGCTGCAAAACTGTTGTTCTTCAGAGCGTTTGAGAGTTTGCTTCCTGGTAATGTTGTCAATTTGGCTCAAATAAATACTTATAAAAATTCTCTCCAGGTTGGATGTTTCTTACATGCACAATGGCATCTGCCCCCTGCCGGGCCACTGCCTTTGCCCTATGTTGTGGTTTCCTACGATCGTGCTGACAACATGGCTCAAACCGGCAAAGTGCACAGGATACTTAATGCATTTCGCATTGAGAGGTTTTATCTGATGTTCTTTTTTTTTATGGCAAGATACCCTTTTTACCCAAAATGTAGACACAGTCATATTTCAGAAGTCTCTCTGCTGTGTAAGCTGGCGAGGACATGGATCAAAGCCTCTAAAGGTGAGTGACTGCAGAGGACAGCAGTGATGACAGGGAGCATCAGGCACAAGGGAGACGGCAGGGAAACAAATAAGAACAGTGTAGAGGGCACAGATAGGGCGTTTAGCAGAAGAAAGTCCAAGAGGAGCAAGAGAGAGAGGCTGAGATTAAAGGGAGGCAAGGAGAAGCTGGGACAGAATGAATGAACCTGGGAAAGGAGAGACAGTGGTCTGTGCCTTCCCTGCTCAGTTGAGTTCCCAGGCCCCGTGGGAACTGGCTGGGCTGCAAGCAGGAGGACTTGGAAATTCTGAGCAGTACTGCCCCCAGGGACAACCCAAGCAGGGTGGATTCAGAGAGCACAGGGCACTGCCATCTCCCCCCACATCCATCCTCCAGCTTCTCAGTGTTCCCAGCAGGACGGAGCTCCAGGGGTCCATTCCCTCAGGAGCAGGCCCTTTGTTGGTGTTTTCTTCCTCCCCTGTCCCACATGTGTGTCCTCGTCCGTCTCTCAAGTAAATGCCCTGTCCCCAAGTCCTTGCCTCATTCCCAAGTAGGGGATGCAAAACCTTACCTCTACCCACCTTATGTTTTAAGCTGGGGCTTTTTCAGAACAGATTAACAAGAGCAAAACCATTGTTAACTCAGGCAGTGCACAGCATCCTGTGGGTAACTCAAGCAGGTGGCTTAGAATCCTGGTTCATTAACATCTTCAACAAAGAACAAAGATCTGCAGAGAAATGACAGGACTAAGGAAAGCAGTTTTCAACTTCCAAGGATGGCTACAGCGGGAAGGTAAATGTAGAGGAGGCAAATGGTGGAGGAAGGTGGTTTGCAGGTTCCTCTGGTGCAGATAAGAGTCTGGGCTGATAAGAGCCTGTTTCCAGTACAAGGAGAATTTATATCCTGCCTGTAGGCAAAAAAGGGGAGGGTAAAGAGCACTTTTCCTATGTTTGCTACTTTTTCATTATCTTCAACTCAAATTAATTTTTTATGTCAAAGAGATACAAGAATTCCGAGCAAATCACCTAAAATGGGCCTCTGTGATACGTGGATAATTTTGAGTTCAAGACAACCGAGACCTAAGACCCCCCACCCCCTTTAACTACCTGGAAGAATTTAAATTAGGGGCCTTGCCCATAATAATAGTGATTACCAGAAGTGACTTTTTATGACCTATACTGGGGGTGGGGCAAACTACTAACTTCTAAATATTTGCTCTTCTTATCAACCTGCAATGACCTTCCTCCCCTCTGAAGTCCCAAAGGCATCTTACCTCATCCTTAGCTCAGAGTGTCATATATACCTTGTGAACAAAAAAGGGGTTTTATGGAAAATCACCTCACAGGGTCATCTGATCATAAATTCCTGCCTGGGCAGGTCACGGTTGGTAGTCATGCCCCAGGCATATAACATTTTTAGTAAAAACGTTATCTTTGCCTTAATTTCAAGCACATAAAAGAAATGGCAAACTGTTATTCCTGGAAACATTTTTCCTCAGTCTGTTGAGATCTTGCTTCCAGGTGTACCCTCTTTTTGGTTCAAATACATTTTTATAATTTTTTTTTAATGTTCTTATGTCAACACTCATTTTCTCTGTCTCAGAACCTCTCATGTACCTAGGGTCTCTGTCTCATGTATGTGGGGTTCCCATCTGTATGTATGTAATTAAATTTGGTTATTTTCTCTTGTTCATTTGTCTCATGTACATTTAATTATTAGACCGACTGAAAGGACCTAGGATGGCAGAGGAAAGTTTTTGCCTTCTCCAAAGTCGGTGCTGTGAGCAGGCTATTCACCGGCTGGGCGCTGCTCACCCCCCAGCTGCTCCAGGAGAAAGGTCCTGGGACCACCAATGTGAGCAGGCAAAGATCGGAATTCTTACCAGGTCAGACTCCCGGGTCTCTACCCGCAGAGTTCGGTGGAGTCAGAGTGATGAGAGTCCTTTCTTTACCTTTTAAAATTTAGGTTATATGGATAACAAGGGGTTCTGTAATAAAGCTGACAGGAAGTGCAGTGATGGGAAGTCACCTCTCAGGGTGATCTGATCATAAATTCCTAACTGGGCAGCTCATAGTGGGTAGTCATGCCCCAGGCACATAACTTTTTTTTTAGTGAAATGTTTACCTCTGCCTTGAGCAAGCCCTGTCCATTGTTCTTGTGCATCTAGGTTAACACACCTTGGAAATGCCAGAGTAATCCTCTTTTTGAAGCTTCAAGAGAGCAATTAAAATATGTTTTCTCTTTGTTCTGACTAATTTTATAGTTGGCATTTTTTCTAATTGTGCATACACAAGATTAATTTAGGAGTATCAAAGAATTCTCCTGTTGGCCATCTTATATTAATAGGAGGCTGACTGCCCTGGGGTTTGTCGGCCTCAGAGGCACAATTCCCTGTGCTAATTTTAGTTTTTCCTTTGAGATCTGTAAAGCCTGAACAGACTTCTAGAGAAAACCAGCCTTTATGTGCATGACTCTGGAAGAGCCAAATGTGGTGGAAATTCCTAGGGGACTGCTTCATGTCCTAGAGGAAACTTTTCCTTAGGCAACTCCTCAAAGATTCCTAGTCATCTAAAAAGACCCCAGCAAGGGCCAGCAAGAGCTTATGCTTCGATGCCACCAGAACCACGATGCTTTCCAAGGCATGGGCCCCTCTTTGGGGGTGCCCTGCCCTTCACATAGAACTCTTTCCGAGGAGGCCACTGGCTTCTAGAATTGGCTGTGTTACCTCACTGGATGCCCCACAGCACCCATCTCCACTACTCCGGATTCTGGCCTCTGAAACAACTATCGTCACCCCATTGGTGATTCGGACTGGGAACACAAGTGTTCTTCCTTTTGGGGAGCTAGAGTTTTCTTTCTCATTTAACCAGCAACGATTTTGTTCAGACCCTCAGTAAGTGATCCAATTAAAAAACTGAAATTAAAAGCAGCCACCCTCTGGGAGAGGCCACGCGCCCCTGGGTCCGGGTGAGGCCATGTGTCCCTGGATCCGGGTGAGGCCTCGCGCACCTAGGTCCGGGTGAGGCCACACGCCCCTGGGTCTGGGAGAGGCCACGCGCCCCCGGGTCCGGGTGAGGCCATGTGTCCCTGGATCTGGGTGAGGTCTCGCGCACCTAGGTCTGGGTGAGGCCACGCGCCCCTGGGTCTGGGAGAGGCCACGCGCCCCTGGGTCTGGGTGAGGCCACGTGCCCCTGAGTCCGGGTGAAGCCGTGCCCCTGGGTCCGGCCGAGACCAAACCAGAAGGAGTCGGACCTCCGTTACCACCATTTGTCCACCATCCAGAGCTGAGGGGTCAGTGCTGACATGTACACATAAGGAACTGGTGGTCATTGAAATTGGGTCTCTAAAGAACTGTTGGTCCAGAAAGAAACTCACTACAGACTGATTCATTTGCCTGTCAGCATAACTATTATTGCTCGTCTCACATTCAGTTCTTATAAGTATATCTCTAGTGACACATGATCTCGCTCATCTAGGGGAAATGATGAACAACATAGACTGATGAACAAGAAAAGAACCAGAAACAAGGAGGCATCGATCGGACTATCGGGCCTCAGAGGGAGGATAGGGGAGGTTGGGGGGAGTGGGGAGAGATCAACCAAAGGACTTGTGTGCATGCATATGAGCATATCCAACGGTTAAGTTCAACAGGGGGTTGGGGCATCCGTGGGGAGGGGTGTGGGATGGGAATGGGGGGATGAGGACAAATATGTGACACCTTAATCAATAAAGAAATTAAAAAAAAAATAAAAGCAGCCACCCATTTTTATTGTCCTTTCCCTTTCTCAACCCTTACGCACCTCCGGGATTTTCTACCCAATGTGAAGCAGGGAGCCGGTGGGGGCACAATGGGCCCATGCTGGTACCTGACACTGGGTTACCAAGCTGGTCCTGGGTGGGTTGACTCTGCCAAGTAAATGCTGATTTTGTTTTTCTCTGTCTGTCTGGTATCTCTCCTTTTGTCTTGTTATGTCCTAAGAAACATCCGAGACTGTAAGAAAGTTTTATAATATTTTGTTTGAGCCCAATTGACAGCAATGCAGGGAATCAAAATCTCAGATGCTCCCAAGAATGACAGTTTGTAGTTCTTTTACACATTTGGAATTAAGGAGGGGATGTAAGGAAGCTTAAACGAAGGTGGAAGAAAGCCAGGTGAGAACTGGATTAACAGGATAGTTAACTGGATTATGTGTTCTCTTGAGGATAGTTATGCTTCAGGGGTCTGATTATTCTGGCATTTCAAAGGTGTTTTTACCAAGATGCAAAGAACAATAGATAGGGCTTGTTTAAACAAAGATAAAACTTTTGCTAAAAAAATTATAGGCCTGGGGTGGGACTACCTACCATAACCTGGACAGTTAGGAATTTATGATCAGATCCTTTGTAAGGTTACTTCTATTGGACTTGTCAGATTTATTACAGAATCATTTTTTTTTTTTTTTGGTCCACAATTAGCAGGAAAAAATATTTGGAAAACTAGTTTCTTGGCCTTAATGATTCTTGGTTATTTGGTATGAGTACTCATGGGTTTTGCTAATTTTGTTTTTCTCTTGTTTCTGTCTGGTATCTATGCTTTTGTTTTGTTATGGCCTGAGAGCATGGTCTTTATGATCAAAATCATTGATAAAGTTCTAATGGGACTGTAGTTAAGAATTTAAGAGTTGATGGAATTAAGATAAAAATTTACAGGTGAATTGTTATACTCTGGATAGGCTTTATAGGAAGTGATTGCATCTCTTTTACTTGATTGTAATGTGGAGTAGACATGTGTCTAACTGAGAAACGTTCCCTTGACTAATACTGTAAACAGAAAATATAAATGCACTCTTCAAGCAATATTAATTAGATATGCTAAAGAAAAAGCTTAAATAGCTTCATTGAAAGATAAAAAGTATCTAAAACAGAAGACTGCAAAACTGATTTACAGGTGATTTTCCTTGTATATCTTTTACTCCTTGGTCCAAGGCCAACTTAAGGGCAACAATTAAAGGATTTCTTCAACCCAGGGAGGAATCTGCCTCCTCCCCAAAGTGAAAATAAAACTATATACCCAGAGAAAAAGAATCAAATGAGGGATTGTGTAGTTAGACAGGTAGGTTAAACTATAATATCATTAAATGACAATCCAATTTTAAGAGCAATTTTCCCTATTTTACAAATTTTTGCAAAACCAGAAATGTGGCTCTAGAAGTAGTTCAAATCCTCCCCCTTCCATCTTTATCATTCCCAATTCCTAAGACTAACGAAAATAAATAAATAAATAAAAGGAGACAAGGGTTATTTTGAAAGCACAAACTGCTTCTCTGGCTCCAAATCCCTCTTGCCAAGAACACATACAAATTCTACTTGTCTTCTCCACAAATCCTAATATATAAAAACCCAGGGTCTGTAACCTCCAAAACGACCAAAGGCTCAAACGACCAGAAATCAGTCCTGCAGTCAGTGCTGCAGACACAGCAACCCAGCACTGACTGCTGAGGGGGCTGCAGATCAGGCCCGGAGAGAGGCCTGGAGAGAGAAGCAGGGTCTGATCCATAACCTCCATGGAAACTATTGATCAGCCTTTGCCTCTCTCTTTCTCTCCAGGCCTGGCCAGCAGCCACGCCTCTCTTTCTTTCTAGGCCTCCATGGGGACTGCTGACCAGCCCCGCCTCTCTGATCAGGCCCAGAGATAGGCCTGGAGATGCTGACTGGCATAGAAACCAATCAATCAGAACCAAATCTGGGTGGAGTGCAAGGAGCCAATGGCTGCCTAGGAGGCGGAGCTTTTGATGCTGACTGGCATAGTAACTGACCAATCAGAACCTAATCTGGTTGAACTTCGAAGGCAGAAACTAAGGTGGGGGCTGAGGAGGGGTTTTAAGGGCAACAGCTGTTTCTTGTAAGGTGTAATAAAGCGGTTCAATTTTTTAATGACCAGTTTGGCAGTATAGTGCTTATGGCTGGCTATCAGTCCAGATATAGGGATTATGTATTTTTGTCTGCCAAGAGCATCTCCTCCTGCTGAAAAAAATTTCCCCCCCATTTAAGCAATCCTATCCTATATAATCTATTTATAGGGTAATATGCTAATTAGGCCAGGTTGACCAGCCATCTTCTGGACATCTGACTTCCTTCTGGACAAAGCCATGGTGGTGGGGGCTGAGGCAGAGGCAGTTAGGGGCGATCAGGGCATCAGAGGAGGGCGGCTGGGGGCAAGATCAGGCCAGCAGGGGAGAGCAGTTAGGGGTGATTATGCAGGCAGGCAGAGAGGTTAGGGGCAATCAGGCAGGCAGGCAGAGGCAGTTAGGGGTGATCAGGCAGGTAGGCAGGTGAGCGGTTAGGAGCCAGCAGTCCCAGATTGCAAGAGGGTTGTCCCACTGCTGGTTTAGGCCAGACCCACAGTTGGACATCCCCCAAGAGGTCTCTGATTGGAGAGGATGCAGGCTGGGCTGAGGGAACTCCCCCCTCCCCCCATACAAATTTCGTGCGCTGGGCCACTAGTATTAATATGAAAAAGCCTTAGCCATCTGAGTGGATAAACAACTTATTGCTCATCTCATGGCAGCAATTTTTATTTAATTTTTTAAAATATGTTTTTTAAGTTGAGTTTAGAGAGAGGGGGAGAGGGAGAGAGAGAAACATCAATATCGATTGGTTGCCTCCTGCACACACCCCAACTAGGCATGGGAATCAAAAGGGAGGATGCTCAACCAACTGAACCACAACTGCCCAGGGCTCACGCAGCAATTTTATTTATTACTAGTAGCCCTGTGCATGAATCCGTGCGCCAGTAGCTCTCTGGGGGACCTCGCTGCTCTACACCTGCTGCCCAGAGGTTCTCCATGGTCCAGAGGCCCAGCCATGCTCTGGCCTGGCCAGAGGCCTATCTGTGGCTGGGTGGAACGCTTGCCTTGTCGCTGTGGCGACAAGGCAAGCATTCCACCAGGCCACTCATGCTGTTTGCTTTCAGGACTGGGGGACTCCAGCGGAGCTGAGAGGACTGGGTGCTGCCATCTTGTGGCTATGGGTGACACCATCTTTGTGACCGAGTGATGGTTAATTTGCATATTACCCTTTTACTAGATAAGATTTATTTATATATATTTTTATTGATTTTGGAGAGGAAGGGAGAGAGAGAGGAACATCACTGATGAGAGAGAATTATTGATCAGCTGCCTCCTGCATGCCCCTCACTGGGGATCGAGTCTGCAACTCGGGCATGTGCCTTTGACCAGAACTGAATCCAGAATCCTTCAGTTTGCTTGCTGCTGCTCTATCCACTGAGCCAAACAAGCTAGAGCAATGGCAGCAATTTTAAAATGAAGGCCAGGAGGTCTCTGTGTCTGTCTGTCTGTAGTTTCATGTGTGTTGTATAGTATTTTATACTGCTGGATAATAATGCTAACTTGCTAAAAAGCTTTATTTAATTAGGTTAAATATAAGCGCATATAAAAATATTCTAAAAAAATATGACAGAAACTAACCTAAATGCTTTTCAGGACCATGTGATCTAGGAAAATATATGATATTAAAGCTGGTTTTGTTATCAGAGAAAAACATGTAGGAGTGGGGTTCTTAGAACAAAATTCCTCTTATTCTGAGAACAGGGATTTTCTGAGACTAACATGGGAGGATACGATATGGTAGACAGCTTTATTTCCATGGAATTATACTCCTGGGTTTCCAAAGTCCCATTTCCCTTAGTCCAGTCATAGAAGTGTAGCTGGGGTTTCAGTAGGGCTAAAATCAGAGTCAGTGTACAGAGTTTCTGTTCCATGTTGCAGCTGGGTCCAGTACAGCATCAGGCTAACTACAGTCATTCATCCATTGTGTGTGTGTGGGGGGTGGGGGAAGGGGGAGGGAGGTCTGCATGGCTGTGGGCCACCTGGGAGAATGGCAGGAAGCCAAGTGTGAGCCATGAGCCAAGTGTGCCAAGAGGAACCAAGGGAGTAAACTTCTTTGTTCAGGGATTATATATCCCAAATTTCTGAGTACTTGCAGTGGTCATGCTCATTCTGGCTAACTGTCTCTATCTCCAGGTGTGACTGACAAACAAATACCTTCCCTATGTCATCCCAACTTTACTGAGCATGCGTCTATCTTCTCTTTGTTGGATCCCTCCCCCAGTGTTTTGCAGGGAACATGGCCATAATGTCTGGATCTTCCCTTTGCTCCTTTCCTATCCTACCTAATAATAGACAAATATGCAAATTGACCGTACCTTCGCTATGCCTGCGATTGGCCAGGAGGCGCGGGGGGGGGTGGGACTCGGGGTGGCCGGGGTGGCCGATTGGGCCAGCGGGACACTGAACTTGCGGCGCCAGTGGTGGCTTGAGCTCAGCGTCTGCGCCATGGCTGTGCTGTGGCATAGAAGGGGCCTCTGGGGCAGCGAGCTCACGTCCCACTGTGGACCATCAAAAGCGGGGAGCTGGGTGCCTGTCCGCTCAGGCACCAGGCCTTTCAGAAGCCTCCGGCTTCTGAAAGGCCTGGTGCACCAGCGGACAGGCATCCAGCTCCCCCGCGATCGAAAGCAAAAGTGTGGGAGCTGGGTGCCTGTCCGCGCAGGCACCAGGCCTTTCAGAAGCCTTCGCCATGCCGGAGGCTTCTGAAAGGCCTGGTGCACCAGCGGACAGGCACCCAGCTCCCACGCTTTTGCTTTTGATCGCTGGTGCACCAGGCCTTTCAGAAGCCTCCCCCGTGATCGAAAACGAAAGCGTGTAGGGGACCCTACACGTGCATGATTCAATCATGCACTGGGCCTCTAGTTATTAATAACTAGGGGCCCAGTCCATGAATTTGTGCACCTTGAAAGGAGCTGTGGACTGCAAGGCTGCGGTGGGCACAGGGTTGGGTCTTGGCCCATCCTCTGCGCCCCACACAGCCCCTCCTGCTGCTGTTCAAGCTGCCTTGCAGGAAGCACTCACAGAGAATCTGGAGGGGCAAGCCAGTGGAAGCCAACAGGCTCTGCACTCTGGGGAGGCTGTCCAGGTGCCACCTCACTGCCCTGCAACTTCAGGGCACTCCAGGCTGTGGGGGCAGATGCTTTGACCTTGGGGAGACCTAGGCCCAGTGAGGACCTCAGGTACCCAGGAAATGGGACAGCTCAGAAAAGGGCTAGAAAGAGGCAAACACACAGGGCCTGCCTCACAATTTGAACTACAACTTCTCTAGGTCATAAACCCATTTATGGGCATATGAACTGCCAAACAGGACAACCATATCATGCACCAGTTGTTTATATTATTTCACGCTTAATTGTAAGCAAATATGGTACTTCCAATCTTAATTTTGAACTATTTGGTTAGAGGTTTGAGAAGAGAGTTCTCTTTCTCCCCAGGAAGGGACAACAGGATGAATTCAGAGGGGGAAAGGGGGCAAAATACTTCTACAGGGGACTTGCAATATCAACATTCTGCCACCAGGGGGCAGTGTAGACCATTGTAGAACCTGGAGAGGGGCCTGGGTACAGAGAGAAGCAAACGTTAAAATGCAAATTTGAAATGAAGTTTCACTTGCTAAAATTAGGATAAAAAATAACCCGGTAGTAGAGTCAGTACTTCTGATGGAAACTGATTCTTACTGAAGGTTGTTGGATCCGGTTGCGGGAGGACCCCCTGCCATTAGATTCCTGATTGGGGTGGTCTGTGAGGTAGGGGCTGCGGGGAGGGACATGCGGGAGGCTCTTGAAGGGTCTCGGGGCAGCGGCTATTTACTATCTGGCTCAAAAGCATGTTCATACTTTAATAATAGTATGGCTTTAGTACAGAGAGCGTTGTGCTTGAGGTCAACGACAAGGGGCAGGGTGCTTTGGGAAAGTGGCTGGGCTCTCAGCCAGCTGCTGCTGCCAGCAGCTGACTTCCCGAAAGAGCCCTTGTGCAAGCAAGAGGAGGCCACCCGGTTTTTGTCCAGTGTTTACTGTGGCAACCCACCTCTGCCTGACCTTTGTGTTACCCAACTGCTGCCTGCGGCTTCAGGGGGCCAGCCCCGTCCGGGAAGGGACTGGGACAGATCAGGTTTCCTATCTTTGGGGGAAGAGTGAGGAGCTAGGAACAGGACATCCCGCTCAGTTTGAATCTCTTCACTTTTGTTTTTTGTTAAACTATTCGGTTTAAGAGCCAAACCAGGATGGGGTTGAATTTAGGGCGGGGAGGAGCAGAGCCAGGGAAGCCTGGCTTCAAGCAGACATGTTAGGTCTGCTTGCCGCTGGGTCTTGGCGCGCAGTCGGAACCTGCAGATTAAGTTCAGATGAGGCTCCGAAAAGTTTCTGATATTCTTCATGACATGAGTTTTGTACAAGACCACATTCACCACTAAGCTGAGAGTCCCCCCCGCACCCTTTTACTTTGTGTACTTACCTTTTGGATATGTATTTAGAAGGGAAATTGCTAGGTCATATGGTAGTTCTGTTTAATTTTTTGAGGAGCTACCAAGCTGTTTTCCACAGTGGTTGTACCTCTTAACATACCCACCAACAGTGTATGAGGATTCCAATTTCTCCACATTATCACCGATACAGGTTACTTTTCTTTTTAAAAATATGTTTTTATTGATTTAGAGAGAGAGAGAGAGAGAGAGAGAGAGGAAGGAAGAGGGAGAGAGAGAGAAACATCAATTCGCTGTTTTCTGCATACCCCCTACGGGGATCCAGCCCAGAAACCCCCAGCATGTGCCCTGACATCTTGGTGCACTCAACAAACTGAGCCACACCAGCTAGGGCAATACTTGTTGAAAGATGAGACAGAGGGCCCAAAACCAGGACTGCAGGCTTTATTAGAGGAGAAGGACCCTGCCGGGCTGTCTTGCAGGGGAGAGTAGCAGCACGTGCAAGGTGAACACGCCTTTTGAGGGGAGGAATGGGAAGGGATGGGGCTTAGGGTACTCGGCACGTGCTGATTGGTGGTTTCATATAAGGCACATGATTAGGCACTTAGGTACTTAGGAATCGAGGGCTGAGGGTATTTGGCAGGTGCTGATTGGTGGTTCAATGTATAGTCCATATAAGGTGCCTGGTTAGGTGCTCAGGAATGTCCAGGCCGCAGGTGCAGTTTACATCACACTCCGTCCATCAGTTGGGGGAAGGGAGGATCTATCATTTGTTCCTTTTGAGTGTGTGGGTTTGTTTAAAAAATCTGAAACAAATTTTTATTATAGCCATCCTGTGGGAATGAAGTGATATCTCATTGTGGTTTTGATTTCCATTTCCATCATGAGTCATGATGTTGAGCATCTTTTCATGTGCTTACTGGCTTATTCGCATATCTTCTTTGGAAAAATGTTTCCTCAAATCCTTTGCCCATTTTTGAATAGAGTTGTTTGTTGTTTTGGGAGTTCTTTGTAGACTCTGAATATTAATCCCCTATCAGATATGTGAATTGCAAGTATTTTCTCTCATTGTGTAAGTTGTCTTTTTACTTTCTTGAAAGTGTCTTTTGCTGTACAAAATTTTAAATTTTGATGAAGTTCAAGTTATCCAATTTTTCTTTTGCTGTCTGTGCGGATTTTCCCCAATGTTTTCTTCTAAAGGTTTTATAGCTTTGCATCTTCATGTTAGGTCTGTGATCAATGTTAAGTTAATTTTTGTATATGGGGTGAGGTATGGGCCCAAATGTATTCTTTTGCATGTGGACATTCAGTTTTTTTCGGCATCATGTGTTGAAAAGATTATCCTTTTTTCATGGAATGGTCTTGGCACCCTTGTTGAAAATCAATTGACTATATACATGAAGGTTTATTGCTGGTCTTTCTATTCTATTTCATTGATCCATATTTCTGTCCTTTTGCCAGTACTATACTGTTTTAAATACTGTAGTTTTGTACCACATTTAAAGTTGGGAAGTGTGGGTCTTCCAACTTTCTTCTTTTTAAAGATTGTTTTGGCTATTCAGGGTCCCTTGCAATTCCATAGGAATTTGAGGACCAGCTTTTCCATTATTTGTGAAAAAGGCTGTTGGAATTTTGATAGGGATTGTGATGATTTTGTAGAGTGCTTTGAGTAGCAGTGACTTCTTAACAATGTACGTCTTCCAATCCATGAACATGGGATGTCTTTCTATTCACTTAGGCCTTCTTTAATTTCTTTCAAGGATGTTTTATAGTTTTCAGTATGCAAACCTTTCATGTCTTGGGTAGATTTACTCCTAAGTATTTACTTCTTTTAGATGCTATTGTAGATGGAATTGCTTTCTTTTTATTCTTTTTTTTTTTAATTGTTGAAGAATATCTCTGTGCTGGGGATCAGCTGAAGGAGAAAGCTTAAGTTCTTTTCCTATTTTTTTTTGAGCCTGCATCTGTCTATGGGCATGTGCAATGATTTTCTAAATTGCCTTTTGTGTGTGTGGTTGACATTGAATGTCTAATCTTACATGTCTGGCTTCCAAAAGGGGAGAAAGGGAAAAAATAAAAAAAATAATAAAACAAAGAAATCCAGGTGCAGCTCCTTTTGTTGTGGAGCGAACGCGAGTGAACAACCACTGGAGCCCAGACCAAATTAAAATTTAGGGAGCCTTTATTAGCTGGGCTGGGCGACCGGGCGACTGCTCTGCCATTCTTCACGCAGGGAGTCCAGAGAGAAGCAGTGACCCTTTGTGTAGGACCACTTTTTAAAAAAAATTTAATAAATCTTTATTGTTCAGATTATTACAATTGTTTCTCCTTTTTCCCCCCCATACCTCCCCTCCACCCAGTTCCCACCTCCCTTCTGCCCTTACCTCCCGCCCTGCTGTCCTTATCCATAGGTGTATGATTTTGTCTAGTCTCTTCCCGTACCCCCCACACAGACACCCCTTTCCCTGAGAATTATCAATCCACTCCGATTCTATGCCCCTGATTCTATTATGTTCACCAGTTTATTCTGTTCTTCAGATTTTTAATTCACTTGACTTTTAGATTCACTTGTTGATAGATATGTATTTGTTGTTCATAATTTTTATCTTTACTTTTTTTCTTATTTTTCCTCTTTTTAAAGAATACCTTTCAGCATTTCATATAATACTGGTTTGGTGGTGATGAATTCCTTTAGCTTTTTCTTATCTGATCTGTGAAGCTCTTTATCTGCCCTTCAGTTCTGAATGATAACTTTGCTGGGTAGAGTAGTCTTGGTTGTAGTTTCTTGCTATTCATCACTTTGAATATTTCTTGCCACTCCCATTTGGCCTGCATAGTTTCTGTTGAGAAATCAGCTGATAATCGTATGGGTGCTCTCTTGTAAGTAACTAACTGTTTTTTTCTTGCTGCTTGTAATATTCTTTCTTTGTCTTTTGCCCTTGGCATTTTAATTATGATGTGTCTTGGTGTGGTCCTCTTTGGATTCCTTTTGTTTGGGGTTCTGTGTGCTTCCTGGACTTGTAAGTCTATTTCTTTCACCAGGTGGGGGAAGTTTTTGGTCATTATTTCTTCAAATAGGTTTTCAGCGTCATGCTCTCTCTCTTCTTCTGGCACCCCCATAATTCCAATGTTGGTACGCTTGAAGTTGTCCCAGAGGCTTCTTACACTATCTTCAACTTTCTGAATTCTCTTCTCTTCTTGCTTCTCTGGAGGAGTGTCCTTTGTCTCTTTGCATTCCAAATCTTTGACTTGATTCTTGCATTCCTCTAGTCTGCTGTTGGGTCTCTGTATAATATTTTTTATTTCAGTCAGTGTACGTTTAATTTTTAGTTGGTCCTTTTTCATATCCTTGAGGGTCTCTTTAAATTTATTGGCCTTTTCCATGAAATTCTTGAAAAACCTTATAACCATGGTTTTGAACTCTATGTCCATTCATTTGTTCTCCTCCATTTCTTTTGTTTGGGATCTGTTTCCTTGCCTCCTCATTTTCACTGCTTCCCTGAGTTGGTAGAGTAGCTTTGTGTACTAGGTGTCCTATTGGTTCAATGGGTCAGCCTCCCAGTTACCTGAGGTGGACACTCTTGGTGCACCCCTTTGTGGACTGTGTGTACAGCTTTGTTGTAGTTAAGCCCTGATTGTTGTTGGTGTCACTGGGAGGAATTGACCTCCAGGCCAATTGGCTGTAAGGACCCGCTGTGTCTATAAAGGAGGAATTGCTGTGCTGGAGACACGTTTATGGGGCGGGACTTGTTCCAGCAGGGCTTTGGTGCTCACTGAGTCTGCCTCTTGAATGTGTTCCTTATGAGAGTGGTTGAAATCTGGTGTCGTTTCACACCGACCATTAGATACCCTAATTTCTGGATCTCCAATGGGGTGCAGGTCAGCTACTGTCTGAGGCCACCCAGTAGGAGCTACAGCAAGAACTACAGTTTTCTCCTTTTTGCTTGGGCTTTGGCGGTTTTGGAGCAGTTTGACTGGAGTTGCAGTTTATTTAGTTAATCTTCCACAGAACAGGCCATTTATATGCAAAAGCTTCTGTGTGGAGCCTGGGCGGGTTTGTAGAATGTGCAGGGCAGGGTCTCAGGGCATCACTAGGCTAGGGCGTGGCAAACGGCAATGGCTGCCGTCAGCTGTCTCTGCCTTTCCGCGTCTCCAAGTCCCCGCATCCCGTGCTCCAGCGTAGTAAACAATGATTGCTTGGCGCACCTCTGCAAAAAAGTCACTCTCACTTTCTGAGTTGATGGCTGAGAGTCCAGCTTCTCCCCGTAGGTGTCTGGGTCCCCTGCGTGTCCCCAGAAACTGGATTTCAGAGTGATTGGGAGCTTATCTCCTTTCGGGTTGGAAAAAAAGCCGCGTGCCCCGTTGCCTGCCACTAGCCCAATTCGCGCGCCTCCGTACCTCAGCTTTTCTGCGTTTGTTCTCCTTTCTTTTTCCTTCTTAGTTGTAAATCTACCACTCAGCCAACTTTCCCGTGGTTCTGGGTATTGTTGTGCGCGGTGGCAGTTTAGTTGTTTAACTTTGCTGCCATCTTGGTTCCTCCTGTGTAGGACCACTTTTTTTTTTTTTCAATTAAAAACATACTTTAAACCGACAATGAAGTAATCAACAAAATTGACAGCTGAGTTTAAATATGAATTACACAGTGCCCCAGTTATAAATATAACTAAACTTTAACTATATTTTCTCACATTTCAAATAGATAATACCATAAACTTATTCAATGTAGAGAATCATTATCATTTGTTATTAAGAAACACTTTGGGCCATATATAAATTTAAAAGTGAAAACATACAAGCATTTGGATTAGCATCATTAAATTGACACTCATGTAGAAAAGATTAAATGTTAACAATTCAATCCTACACTTTATTCCTATTTCACTTAAAAATTCAAAATATGGTAGAAGGTATAACTCAACTCCACATACCAAATGTTAAACATTTTTAAACAAGATTCTTCTTATAAAGTTAATCAAAATTGCCCATATTTGGTCATGCTGAAACTGAAAATATTAGTAATAGCTAATAGTTACTGAGTGCTTCCTGTTTACGTGACACTATCCTAAGAGCTTTTATGTAAAATTTTACAACAGATGAAGAACATACTATATTAGATACATTTTATAAGCAAGAAAACTTCAGGCATTAAAAATTAACAAGTCACAAGGTCACATAATTAACAAGTAGCAAAGCTGAGGCTCAAACACCAAAAACATCCCCTCCTTTTTATTTTTTTTGTGTGTGTGTGTTGTTTTTTTTTGAAAATGTTGAAGTAATGCAACTTATCCAGCCACTGAATAGGCTGGCTAGAACTGGCACAAACTCCACATTACTCTTGCATACACTGTCCCCCCTGCCTGGCCATGAGCAGAGTCAAGCAAGGTCTATGGGTATGCCCTGTATAGGACCACTTTTAAGCACATTAACCACATCCTGTTTTTGCAGAACAAGCAACCCAAGACAAAACAGTTTTCCCCAAGCAACGTCAGAGTCATGCCCTTGACGACCATGTTATTCACAGGGTCATCCTGATCTTCAGAAAGCTGACAGTGATCTATGAAAGAAGGCCCACATGCTGGGAAGGGGCCATGAGACTGTATCTCAAGGCCTGGCTTAGTGTCAGCACTGACAACTCTATCTGGGGCATAGTCCATGGCCTCTCAAAAATTCCCACTCTCCAACACTTTAAATCCCCAGAAAACCACCTCAGCCAGTGGGATCGCAATAATGGCTGCCTATCTTTGTGCCTGCACCTCAGAGGTGGAAAGCAGTGAGCAGCAATCAGAAAACAGAGCCCTAATGTTTGGGGGACTGGTTCCTTATTGTCCACTTGGCTCTAGCAAGCCATATCAGGAATTCAAACTCAGCTGCCTGCCACTAGGATGGGGGTGGGAGTGGGGGCGGGGGGAGTAGGTAACCAGTTCAGTACTAAAGGCTGAAATTAGCCAAAAATCAATCACACTTTACCAGTCACGCTTTCTCCTGGAAGTTAAAAGCATTCCAACAGAGTTCCAAAATTGTGACTTCAGACACTTTCTGCGAGTAGAGTTGTTGCCTAAATGGAGAGACAGATTCCTGGTGTTTCCCATTTGGCCATTTTCTGTGATGTCCCCTCCCATTATTAAGCCTTGATATCTAACACCTCTTGATCTCCAATTGTCCTTTGAGCTTTGTGCTCTGGCACACCAATGGTGAATCAGTGTTGGACCTGTATAGGGAGGTTTCATTTATAACGGGCACCTCCCTGAGCAAAGACTATAGCTACATATCTCAGGTGGTTTTTGTGGGGACTCAAGGGGGCCCCACAATAACACCTTATATGTGCTTGATTTTAGAGCCATTTAAGAGAGAGATAAGAAGTCAGGTAGTTGGAGATCATAACATCTGTCTTATTATTAATCAAAATGACAATGGAGGAAACCCGCCCTGGCCAGGCAAGGCCAGCTCTTACAATGACTGTACTTGAAGCATCAGTCCAGAGGCCTACTCTGTACCCCCAGGCTGGCTCCTCTTAGCATGTGTTCCTTCTTCAGAAACATCTAAGAACTTACCTCTCATGGGGAGGAGAAGGGTGCAGGGAGAAACCAGGAGTGTCACACTGATTGATGTCCCCCCGTCCCCCTTCATTGTCCTGGGCAGAAAACATCAGGAGCTGGGAATGAATGTTCCCACCTGAAGTTTTCAGGCACCTGCTCTTTGCTTTCAATTCTCATTCACAGGAGAAAACCTGTGGGCAGTGCTGCTGCCACTGACTTCTGTCTTTGAATTCAGACCCAGGAAGTCTTTTCCTCTGAATGATAAACTGCTGTCTCAGCTCACACTCACCCCTCAATACAGAATCCTGAACTGAAGGCATTTTTGGTGAAGCTTACAGAGACGGTTACCTCAGTGGTGCTATCCCCAGCTTTGAATCTTCCTCTGCTTCGGAGTGTTTGAGGCTTTGAATAATATACTCTGTTTCTGTGGGGTCAGAAGTGTCACATGTCAGTCTTGTTATTACATACTTCCTTCAAATTGATCCAGCAGAATTTTTCTTAGTTAGTTCTGCCTTTGTCTTCTATATGAGGGTCTGATGGGATCAAAGCATCTTTTTCTTTCCCACTCTTCATGACTTGACCGCTAGACCAATACTTACCTCTTGTTATTTCTTCTAAAGCCTTTTTTCTTCACAAACTGAATTCTGAAGATTAAAAAAAATTGAAGTATAATTGACATATAACATTATATTAGTTTCAGGTCTACAACATAATACTTTGACATTTGTATACACTGTGAAATGATGACCACATAATCTTAACATTTAATTTTCTAATTCTATTTGTTTCCTTAGGATGTTTTCAGCAATTCAGCACAAAGAGACAATATCCCATGAAATTCTTTTGACGCACTTCAAGAAAAATAAGGTGGAGATAGCAAATGCAATAACAAAGCCATTTCCTTTCCTTGAGAGCCTCAGAGACCACTCCCTCATCACTGAAGAGCTCTATAATGTAAGAGAAGTGAATTATATCTCTTCATGGTACCCCAGCCTCACATTAATTTATGTTTGGCGTCCTGGATTAAAAATCTAGCCCTTTATAGTTTTCATGGGATGTGGGAAACTACCCGTTGTCTTCACTATCAGAGAAGTGTGGATAGGGATCCTGGAATGCTGGTGACCCTTAAAGCTCTGGCAAAGGTCAGAGCTATGCACCCACTGTTTAGTCAGACAATGGTAGCTGAAGCAATTTCCCCACCAGATAGTCATATAAATCCTTACTGATAAGATAGTCTGCCTGTTACTGGAATTGCCTGTCTAAGGGCTATGGGTGTATTCCAAACCTGAATAAAAGGGATGGCAAGGCCAGAGCAAAGCGGAGTCCTTCCTTGGGCTTCCACCTGGCCCCTAATTTCCAAATTATTATTTCTTGTCTTGTCTCTTTCATCTGCACGCGGCCTCCTCCAGAGCCTGAACCTGAACCCTGAACCACGCGGGATGTAGGACACTGGCAATGGGAAGACTCTATTAAATTAATCATCCTGTAAGGTTGAGAGTGACAGGGCAAGAAGATATCACTAACTACACTTCTATTCTAATTGAAGCCCTTCTCTCCTTTTTAAAAAATGTATCTTTATTGTTGAGAGTATTACAGATGTCCCCTTTTACCCATTGACCCTCTCCACCCTCCCAGGCCTCCACCACACTATTATCTGTGCCCATGAAGCCCTTCTTGTCTGTGGGGCATGTTGGGGTATGTATGTGGGGTTGAGGGTAATGGTGAAATGGTTGGATTGAAACTGATATGCTTTGCAGATGCATAGCAATTTACACAAGATAGCAAAATGAAAGAAAATTAAAATAATTGAAAGAATTGGGACAGTATCCCATTATCACATCCACTTATTTTAAGTGAAATCCACAGGGAATTTGTGCCATTATAAATCAAATTTTGGTCTTGTTGTTGTCTCCTCCAAAGTGTTTAAACTTTATTAGGTGGTTTGGGAGTCTTGAAATTCAAGCAAATTTGATTAGTGGATCCTCTTGGAGACAGAGAAGGAATTTAACTCTTCACCGTGTGATTGTGCTTTGTGCATCTCCCTGCATCCTAAAGTCTTATCAGGACTTCTCATACCCGCAGTTGCTGTGCAAAGATCCATTCTTGAAACAAACAGTCTAGGCAGGATGAAATTACGAAAGTCAAGAGGAAGGCTCCATTTGTGATTTTAAGCAATTGATCAAATATATTAGAAGTTCTAAAATATGACAAGAAAATTATAATCTACACTGAACAAGTAGACTGATTCCTATGCAATTACTTCCTTGATGGTTGTTAACTTTAAAACAATCACTATATATATTTTTTCTCCATTGTGCTCTTTAAAAGGATTCTCAAGAAGCCTGTAAAGACTTGGTTCCTGTAGGAAGAGTGGTGTATCATATTCTCTGCCACCTTGAGAAGATGTTTGATCGGTCACTTCTACAAGCTCTGTTCAGCAGGGTTCATCTGAAGGAGTACCCTGATTTGATTCAGGTTCATAGAAGCTTCAAAAATGGTAATCAATTTTCTTCCCTCCCTTTTGGGGTCCAAGTCTACTTTTCATTCATTCATTAACTCAGTCACTCATTTAGCAAGTATTTATGAAATGCTTATCGTGTCCCAGGACCTATGCTAGCCACTATGAATGGAAGTAATTGTGGACAAAACTGCCATGTAAAATAACCTGCCAAGTGACTACTGTGCTAGGGCTTAATTTGGGTTTAATAATGTTCTTTTTTCTTCTTCGGGAATAACTAGCTCTCTTACCGAGAAAATTCCTCTGTTCTTCTCTAAGGTTTGTACAGTTCACAGAGACATTCCACTTATAGCATTTATATTGAGAATGCTTTTACTCCTCTCTGATCATCTTGTTGGGTGGTTAATTACTTTAGTAACTTTTCCAGTTTCACCACCATCCTTAAAACCCAAGACTCATCACTGTAGAATTTCAGTGTTGTTTTCCCCCATTCTTCAATGCCCCAGGGAGAGGGATAAGCAACACCAAGTCAGGAACCACTGAGATTCACTGACCCAAGGGCCAGAAGTCCCCCCATTCAAAGACATGGATTCATGGCTGACCCAGATATGTAATTATGAGGTGGTGTCCCTAATTACCTACCTGCAACCTCTAATTAATTTTTTCCCTCTGTTCAGTGATCGAAGACAAACATTTTTCCTGGGAATGTGATAGAGAAGAGACACACGAAATGCCCAGCACTCAGCCAAGCTGTGAACGAGGTAATTATGAGAAGACACAAACTTTGCTTTCTTATGACTAAGAAGAAAAATAGATAAAGGAATCAAAAGGAGATGGTGGTGCTGGGATACCAGGGGAACATGGGGTGAGTAGACATGTGTTACTTTGAGTCGATTCCAAAATGACCTGATTCTGTGTGGAATCTAAGGGTATTAGTAACCTGGAGGGTGGACTAAGATCTCAAGTATAAATTATGAGTTTCCATAGGAGACCGTCAGTGTGAAGCTGTGAAGGGCTAAGAACTATGGGCCCATAGTCAACATCAACCTTGAGGATGGAAGAAGGGACAGATTTAAATGTGGGGGATGTTATTTAAGAACAGAAATATGCAAGAAGAAAGGCTGTCATATAGAAAAAAGAGGAAGTCGTAGGGGTGTGGGAAAAGGGATGTGGGCACTTTGAGAGAGAGAGAGAGAGAGAGAGAGAGAGAGAGAGAGAGAGAGAGGAAATGAAAGACAGCAAGAAGGGATAAAAATAACATTATTGAGAGCTCATTTGATTGAACGTCTATCTGGTAGTTGTGGATTTAGTGCTCACAGCTGCATTTAAAGGTTAGTATATATATTTTCTTTTTATTTTATTATTTTTATATATTTTTATATTTCTTTATTGATTAAGGTATCACATATTTGTCCTCATCCCCCCATTCCAATCCCAAACCCCTCCCCATGCATACCCCACCCCCCTGTTGTCCGTGACCACTGGTTAGACTTATATGCATGCATACAAGTCCTTTGGTTGATCTCTCCTCCTTACCCTCACCCTCTCCTACCTTCCCTCTGAGGTTTGACAGTCTGATCGATGCTTCCCTGTCTCTGGGTCTGTTTTTGTTCATCAGTTTAAGTTGTTCATCATTTCCCCTAGATGAGTGAGATCATGTGATACTAGAAATCCTATCTAATAATAGACAAATATGCACATTGACCATACCTCTGACACACCACAAGCCACGCCCACCACCCAATCAGAGCGAGTATGCAAATTAACCCAAACCAAGATGGCTACAGCCACAGAGAGCGAGGTTTCCTAGGTAACAGAGGAAGCCAAGCTTTCCGCCTGCCCTTGCCAGGCCTAAGCCTCCACTCAAGCTACAAAGTTTCAATTATAGAAGGTAAACAAATTCAAACAAATGGCGGCAGAATGGAGCTTGAGAGAGCAGGCCAGGGTTGCCGCCGGCAACAGGGGAAGCAAAGCTTTCTGCACACCCTGGCTGGGCCCACCCGCTTAAGGCAACAAAGTTTCAATTATAACCCCAACAGAAATGGCTGCTGGCCTCAGAGGGAGCCCCAGGCTTGGCTCCGCTCCAGGCTACAAAGTTTCAATTGTAGAAGGAAAATAAATTCCAGATACCAGGGCCTCCACTTGGGTTGCTAGGGGGCGTGGCCGGCCTGCAAACCACCACAGGCCCCTCGCCAAGGCTGCCCCACACCCCAAGGGAACCCCCACCTGATCCGGGATGCCCTTCAGGGCAAACCAGCTGGCCCCCACCCCTGTACCAGGCCTCTATCCTATCTAATAAAAGAGTAATATGCAGATTGACCATCACTGCAACACACAATATAGCTGCCCCCATGTGGTCAAAGATCCTGCCCCATGTGGACACAAGATGGCCACCACAAGATGGCCAGCAGGAGAGGGCAGTTGGGAGGCACCCGGCCTGCAAGGGAGGGCAGTTGAGAGGGACCAAGCCTGCAAGGGAGGGCAGTTGGAGGTGATTAACCCTGCAGGAGAGGGCAGTTAGGGGTGACCAGGCCAGCAGAGGAGGGAAGTTGGGGGAAAATAGGCTGGCAGCAGAGTGGTTAGGGGGTGATCAGGCTGGCAGGCAGAAGCGGTTAGGGGCAATCAGGAAGGCAGGCAGGCAAGCAGTTGGGAGCCAGCAGTCCTGGATTGTGAGAGGGATGTCTGACTGCCCGTTTAGGGATCTGACTGCCCACCGGGATCGGGCCTAAACGAGCAGTCGGACATCCCTCGAGGGGTCCCATATTGGAGAGGGTACAGGCTGGGCTGAGGGACAACCCCCCTCCGTGCACGAATTTCGTGCACCGGGCCTCTAGTACACTTATAAGAACCGAAAATGAGACAAGCAATAATGGTTATGCTGAGAGGCAAATAAATCAGTCTGTAGTGAGTTTCTTTCTGGGCCAACAGTTCTTTTGAGTCCCAGTTTCAATGTCAAACATTTCCTTATGTGTACATGTCAGCAATGATATTTCAGTTCTGGATGGTGGACAAATGGTGGTAATGCAGGTCCGACCCTGTCTGGTTTGGTCCTGGGCAACCTGCAGTGATGCACAGCTGCTGACTGCTAGTATGGCAAGGTGTCGTCAGCATCTTCCATCTCTGTACTGTTCTTCTGTCTTCATGGCTGGAGCAGTCCTGTAAAAAACAAACAAACAAACAAAAAGGTTAATATCACTTACGTGCCTATTATGCACATAAGAAAACTAAAATCTCAAGAGACCATGTATGTGATTGGCCTGGGTTCAAATAAGCAAGGATGAACCCAGGCATTCTGAACCCAGAGCCTCTGTTCTTCTTTCCTTTTTAAATGGAGGTAAAAGTCACATAACATAAAATCAACCACTTAAAAGTGTGCAACATTGTGCAAGCATAACCTCTATCTAGTTCCAAAATAATTTGATCCCCTCAAAAGGAAACCCATATCCTTTAAGCTGTCACTTCCCATTGCCCTCTTCCCACTGCCAGAAGACAGTGATAAAAATAAAAAGTGTATCTTTTGTTTCTGTGGGTTAAGTGGGGAAAATCACAAAGACAGAGAGAACAGGAAGGGAGCCTGACATATAGGTGGGGAGGTGCAGGGGAGGATACCTGGGAAGGAAAATAGAGATATCAAGGACTGAGCTGGAGAGCATCACCAGAAAGAAGAAGACAAAATCAGGGACAGGAGAAGCCAGGGAGACAGAGGCCAGTGGCAGCCAGAAGCAGAGATACCTTCCTAGATAGAAGCAGCAATGCCTGGAGATTGGACCCTGGTAGAAAATTGAAAAAGGAAGAGAAAGAGGTAAAAAGGGGGCTTGGTTGGATTTGAGGTGGCGTTCTTGGAGCGGTAGTATTTCTTTTATTTTTTTTTTCTGTTTTCTTTTTCTTTTTAAATTTTATTTTATTGTTTAAAGTATTACAAATAGTAGTACATATATCTCCTTTTTTCCCCCCATTGACCTTCCCCCAGCCTCCCCTACCCCTGTTGCATGCCCTCATCTAACTCCCCTCCAGTGTCTTGTGTCCATTGGTTGTGCTTAAATGCATGCATACAAGTCCTTTGGTTGATCCCTTTCCTCCCCTCCCCAAAACTCCCCAGCCTTCCCGCTGTAATTTGACAGTCTGTTTGATGCTTTGCTGTCTCTGTATCTATCTTTTTGTTCATCAGGTTATAATGTCCTTTATTTTCCATAAATGAGTGAGATCATGTGGTATTTTTCTTTCATTGCCTGGCTTATTTCACTTAGCATAATGCTCTCCAGTTCCATCCATGCTGTTGCAAATGGTAAGAATTCCTTCTTTTTTTATAGCAGCGTAGTATTCCATTGTGTAGATGTACCATGGTTTTCTAATCCACTCAACTGCTGATGGGCATTTAGGCTGTTTCCAAATCTTAGCTATGGTGAATTGTGCTGCTATGAACATACGGGTGCATATATCCTTTCTGATTGGTGTTTCTAGTTTCTTGGGATATAGTCATAGAAGTGGGATTACTGGGTCAAATGGGAGTTCCATTTTTAGTTTTTTGAGGAAACTCCATACTGTTCTCCACAGTGGCTGCACCAGTCTGCATTCCCACCAGCAGTGCACGAGGGTTCCTTTTCCTCTGCATCTTCGCCAACACTTGTCATTTGTTGATTTGTTGATGATAGCCATTCTGACAAGTGTGAGATGGTACCGCATTGTCGTTTTGATTTGACTCTCTCAGATAATTAGTGACTTTGAGCATGTTTTCATATGTCTCTTGGCCTTCCTTCTGTCTTCTTTCGAAAAGTATCTATTTAGGTCTGTTGCCCATTTTTTTAAATTGGATTATTTATCTTCCTTTTATTAAGTTGTATGAGTTCCCTGTAAATGTTGGAGATTAAACCTTTATCGGTGATAACATTAACAAATATGTTCTCCCATACAGTGGGCTTTCTTGTTGTTTTGTTGATGGTTTCTTTTGCTGTGCAAAAGCTTTTTATTTTGATGTAGTCCCATTTATTTTCTCTTTAGTTTCCATTGCCCTAGGAGCGGTATCGGTGAAGAAATTGCTTCAGCATATGTCTGAGATTTCGCTGCCTGTGGATTCCTCTAGTATTTTTATGGTTTCCCATCTTATGTTTAACTCCTGTATCCATTTTGAGTTTATTTTTGTGTATGGTGTAAGTTGGTGGTCTAGTTTCATTTTTTTGCATGTATCTGTCCAATTTTCCCAACACCATTTATTGAAGAGACTGCATTGTATGCTCTTGCCTCCTTTGTCAAATATTAATTGAGCATAGTGGTTTAGGTTGATTTCTGGGTTCTCTATTCTATTCCATTGGTCTATATGTCTGTTCTTGTGCCAGTACCAGGCTGTTTTGAGAACAGTGGCTTTGTAATACAGCTTGAAATCTGGTATTGAGATCCCACCTACTTTGTTCTTCTTTCTCAGGATTGCTGCAGCTATTAAGGGTCTTTTTTTTATTCCAGATGAATTTTTGGAGAGTTCTTTCTAGGTCTGTGAAATATGCCGTTGGTATTTTAATGGAGAGTGCATTGAATCTATAGATTGCTTTGGGTAGTATGGATATTTTAATGATGTTGATTCTACCAATTCATGAACATGGTATGTTCTTCCATCTGTTTATGTCTTCCTCTATCTCCTTTTTCAGTGTCCTGTAGTTTTCTGAGTAGAGGTCATTTACCTCCTTAGTTAGGATTATTCCTAGGTATCTTAATTTTTTTGGTGCGATGGTAAATGGGATTGATTTTTTAGTCTCTCTTTCTGTAAGTTCACTATTGGTGTATAGAAACACCATAGATTTCTTGGTGTTAATTTTGTATCCTGCTACATTGCCGAATTCATTTATTAAGTCTAGTAATTTTTAAATTACTTTATTGATTAAGGTATCACATAGTTGTCCTCATCCCCTCCATTCCCATCCCAAATCCCTCCCCACAGATGTCCCCACCCCCCTGTTGTCCGTGATCACTGGTTAGGCTCATATGCAAGCACACAAGTCCTTTGGTTGATCTCTCTCTCTTATTCCCACCCTCCCCCACCTTCCCTCTGAGGTCTGACAGTCTGATCGATGCTGTTCTTGTTCATCAGTCTATGTTGTTCATCATTTCCCCTAGATGAGTGAGCTCATGTGATCCTAGGAATACACTTATAGGAACCGAAAATGAGACAAGCAATAATGGATATGCTGAGAGGCAAATGAATCAGTCTATAGTGAGTTTCTTTCTGGGCCAACAGTTCTTTTTTTTTTTTTTTTTTTAATTTCTTTATTCATTAAGGTGTCACATATTTGTCCTCATCCCCCCATTCCCATCCCACCCCTCTCCCCACGCATGCCCCAATCCCCTGTTGAACTTAACCGTTGGATAGGCTTATATGCATGCATACAGGTCCTTTGGTTGAACTCTCACCCTCCCCCCACCCTCCCCCTACCCTCCCCTATCCTCCCTCTGAGGCCCAATAGTCCGATCGATGCCTGCTTGCTTCTGGTTCTGTTCTTGTTCCTCAGTCTATGTTGTTCATCATTTCCTCTAGATGAACGAGATCATATGTCACTAGATATATACTAATAAGAACTGAATGTGAGATGAGCAATAATATTTATGCTGACAGGCAAATGAATCAATCTGTAGCGAGCTTCCCCCTGGACCAACAGTTCTTTTGAGACCCAATTTCGATGTCCAGTAGTTCCTTATGTGTACATGTCAACACTGACCCCTCAGCTCTGGATGGTGGACAAATGGTGGTAACGGAGGTCTGACTCCCTCTGGTTTGGTCTCGGCTGAACCCAGGGGCACGGCGTCACCCGGACTAAGGGGCACGTGGCCTCACCCATACCCAAGGGGCGCGTGGTCTCACCCGGGCCTGGGACCCAGCCTCACCCGGATGGATCCAGGGGCGCACGGCCTCACCCGGACCCAGGATCTGGCTTCACCCGTACCCAGGGACGCTTGGCCTCTCCCAGACCCAGGGGCACGTGGCCTCACCCGGGCTTAGTTGCACAAGGCCTCACCTGGATCCAGGGACACATGGTCTCTCCCGGACCCAGGGACGCTTGGCCTCTCCCAGACCCAGGGCCACTTGGGCTCACCCGGGCCTAGGTGCACGAGGCCTCACCCAGATCCAGGGACACATGGTCTCACCCTGACCCAGGGACGCTTAGCCTCTCCCAGACCCAGGGGCACGTGGCCTCACCCGGGCCTAGGTGCACGAGACCTCATCCGGATCCAGGGACACATGGTCTCACCCGGACCCAGGGACGCTTGGCCTCTCCCAGACCCAGGGCCACTTGGGCTCACCCGGGCCTAGGTGCACGAGGCCTCACCCAGATCCTGGGACACATGGTCTCACCCGGACCCAGGGACGCTTGGCCTCTCCCAGACCCAGGGCCACTTGGGCTCACCCGGGCCTAGGTGCACGAGGCCTCATCCGGATCCAGGGACGCATGGTCTCACCCGGACCCAGGGACGCTTGGCCTCTCCCAGACCCAGGGCCACTTGGGCTCACCCGGGCCTAGGTGCACGAGGCCTCATCCGGGTCCAGGGACACATGGTCTCACCCGGACCCAGGGACGCTTGGCCTCTCCCAGACCCAGGGCCACTTGGGCTCACCCGGGCCTAGGTGCACGAGGCCTCACCCGGATCCAGGGACACATGGTCTCACCCGGACCCAGGGACGCTTGGCCTCTCCCCGACCCAGGGCCACTTGGGCTCACCCGGGCCTAGGTGCACGAGGCCTCACCCGGATCCAGGGACACATGGTCTCACCCGGACCCAGGGACGCTTGGCCTCTCCCCGACCCAGGACCACTTGGGCTCACCCGGGCCTAGGTGCACGCGGCCTCACCCGGATCCAGGGACACATGGTCTCGCCTGGACCCAGGGGTGTGTGGGCTCTCCCAGACCCAGGGGCGCTTGGCCTCGCCCGGGCACGGGATCCAGCGTCATCTGGGTCCAGGGGCACTTGGCCTCACCCGGACCCGGAGTCCGGCCTCACCTGGACCCAGGGGCATGTGGCCTCACCTAGACCCAGGGACTTGAGGCCTCACTTATACCCAGAGGCGTGTGACCACACCCGAGCCCAGAGGCGCGCAACCCCGCCCGCACCCGGGTCTCAGCGGGGCCCCGTCTTCCCGATCCCAATTCCTGCCGGTCAATCCCCCCTCAGCAATTCCCCTGGCCATCCTTCCAGAGCTCCAGTATGGCTGCTGCAGAACTCGTCGGGCGGCGGCTCGGCGAAGCTCCGGTGCACCCGGTGCATGGCGGTGGGCCGGTCTGACATCGCTGCGTCGGCCCTTGGGTCTGCATCGGTGGCCGGTCGCCGAGCATGCGCACCTGGCCGCTTCCGGTGCGTTGAGATTCTTGACGGACTCAGAGGTCAGCAAGCGCGGAGTCTCCCACCCCATGTCTCATAGGGGCTCGTCTGTCCGTGCTTGGCTGCCAGTGGAGCTGTCCCCTCAGCCGGAGACTGCCGGGGGAACTGCGCCGAGCACGTTCCAGGCCGCTGTTGTATCGCCTGAGCCATAGTTCTTTTGTGTCGCCTGAGCCGTAGTTCTTAAAGTGTGGTCTTTGGGTCACCGGCATCAGCATCATCCCACATACCCCTCTTTTATTCTAGTTGTAGAGCATCTACTCAGCCAGCCCTATGGTGGTCTTGGATGGTGTCTGCTCTGCTCTCTTGTCGTAGTCTCAAAGTTGTTGTGGTAGGCAACAATCAGGCTTCCGCCCTATGCCTCCATCTTGGTCCTCCTTTGTATAGTTAAGTCTTGATTGTTGTTGGTGTCACTGGGGGGGCTCTCTTTGTCTATAAAGGAAGAGTTGCTGTGCAGGAGACATGTTTATGGGCCGGGTCTTGGTGCAGCAAAGCTTTGGCGCTCACTGAATATTCCCGTTGAATGTGTCCCTTATGCACGTGGTTGAAATCTGGTGTCATCTCCCACAGACCACTAGATGCCCTCGTTTCTGGGTCTCCAATGGGGTGTAGATCAGCTACTGCCTTAGGCACTCAGCAAGGATTACAGCAAAAACTGTAGTTTCTTCCTCCTGTCTGAGTGGCCCTGGAGCAGTCCGACTAGAACAGCAGATCATCTGGTCCGCTGCCAGAGGGCAGGCCACCCACATGTATAAGCCGTTGCTTGGGGCGCAGGTGTGCCTGCAAGACTTGCGGGGCAGGTCTTCAAAATGTGCGGGGCGGGTCCCAGGGTGGGGCGGGGTCTCAGGGCGCCAACAGGCCATGGTGCGGCGAGCCGCGATGGCTGTGAGTCTGGTCCTTCTGCCTTTCACGTATCTAAGTCCCCTCGTTCCGCACTCCAGCGCAGCAAACACTGATTGCTGGGCGCACCTCTGCAAGAGTCCCGCCTCTCCCCGCAGGCATCTGGGTCTCCCGGGGTTCGCCAGAAGATGGGTTTCAGGGTGATGGAGAGCTAATCTCCCTTAGGTTTGGAACAAAAGCCCCTTTCCCCCGCCACCAGCCAGACCCATGCACCTCCACACCTCATCCCCTCCGATTTCGCTGGGTGCGAGGCAACAGAACAGCCTTTAACCTCCGCCGCCATCTTTTTCAAACTTCTCAATTTGTACTTCTTAATCCCTTCATTTCAGTCAACTCTACTGAAGTCTAGTGCCGCCGGGAGGTGCACGGAAAGGGCGCCCGGGCCTCCGTCCGGTGCGCGGTGCGCGCGTCCCGCGGAACCAGGCGCGCGAGGGCTGCGCGGCTGGGACGGGCGCTGGGCGGCCGCCGAGCTCCAGGCACCGCCATCGCCGCGTTCCGGACGTCGCCGCCGCGGCGTCCCCCCAATTTATACTTCTTAATCCCTTGAATTCAGTCAACTCTACTGAAGTCTAGCGCCGCCGGGAGGTACATGGAGAGGGCGCCCGGGCCTCCGTCCGGTGTGCGGGGCGCGCGGCCCGCGGAACCAGGTGCGCGGGGGCTGCGCGGCGGGGACGGGTGCTGGGAGGCCGCCGGGCTCCGGGCGCCGCAGCTGCGGCGGCGTCCCCAGCGTCCGGGGCCGGGCGGCCTGCGGGGGCGGCGGAGTTGCGAAAGTGAGTGAGTTTCCCAGGGTTTCGCCCGGAATGGGGTTCAGTGCAATCGGAGCCGGTGCTCAGCGCACTCCGGAGCCTTTATCTCCTTCCTGCCAGTGAACGCCGGCCAGGTCATCAGCCGCCCCCTCCTCTCCGGTTCCATCCTCCCCGCAGGCGCGTGTGCTCGTGTCTCCGCCCGTTTCTCCATACCTCAGGCTTTTACGGCTTCCCCGACTGTCCCCGTGGCCTTCTCCTTCCCCCCAGCTGTGGGCATTTCAGTCCACCAACTTTCCTGTGGTTCTGGACGATGTCCGTTCTGACCTCTAGTTGTATTTTTGAAATTGTTGTGCCCGGCTGCAGGTTAGGTGTTTAACCTATGCCGCCATCTTGGTTTCTCTCTGAATGTGTTTACTTAGTCCCAACAGTTCTTTTGAGTCCCAGTTTCAATGTCAAACACTTCCTTATGTGTACATGTCAGCAATGATATTTCAGTTCTGGATGGTGGACAAATGGTGGTAATGCATGTCCGACCCTCTCTGGTTTGGTCCTGGGCAACCTGCAGTGATGCACAGCTGCTGACTGCTAGTATGGCAAGGCATCATCAGCGTCTTCCATCTCTGGACTGTTTCTCTTCTGTCTTCATGGCTGGAGCACTCCTGTCAATTTCTCTCTGTTGCAGGAATCCACATGGTCTTGGAGTTATTTTCTGAAAATATACAAACATATTCTCCACCAAAAATTAATAAAGGAATCTTTTTCTATAAATTTGACTTGCGATCCTTTTTCATTTTTTGCCCAAACGATTTCCTTTGGCTTGTTTTGACACCATGTATGTTTTACATGGGTGTCTTGCTGTTAGCGTTACAAATGAAAGTTAATTTTCTAAAGTAAAAATTTTCTAGATGTAATTTACTTACAGGATATTTTTCTTTACATGATATTCTTCTACTATCCCCCATTTTTTGATTTAAATATTAGGAGGCTTTTGGAAATTTTATACTGTAATCTTGATAGCTTTTAAATTTTAATTTTTTGCACTAAAATGTGACTGCTTTAGGTTCATTACATGTTATGCAATTTTACCATGAGATGAACTACCAATAAAAATTTTAGTTTTTACTGTCAAATTTAATACTCTAACAACCATCTTATTTTACCCTGTAAATATTAGTGGAAAGGATTATTTGCCTTCTTGAGTAGGCCCTGAGCATTCCTGGTGCTAGGCTGGGTTTAGATATTAAAAACCCCAGTTCCCCGCATCATGGGTACAAGACATCTCAATCAAGTCTTGTTGCAGTGAGAGGGCATCTGCTGTTGGCCAAGTCTCTGTCTGTTACCTGGGTCCCGATTTGAGCTGTGCATGGGAAGCTAAGCAGCCATGGGGGCAGGAGACCTCCCTCAGCAGGGGTGAGGGTTCAGGCCCCTGCAAAGTTGGGGGGGGGTGAAGGTCTGTGTCCCACCTCTGTTGACCCCCAAGTTCTCTCCTGATGGCCCCTTTGCAACTGTGCCTGTCTTAGGTTGTTCCTTTCCTAAGGAATCTTACCCATCTCTGGCTAACCAGCCATCCTCTGGGGCCAAGCAGGGTGATATGAGGTTCAGTTCTGTCTCCTTGGTAGCCTACGCCCCCGTGGCCTCCACGCCCAGCACCTGCCTTGGGATCCCCTTGCCTGCTGGCAGGGCCCCAGCACTGATCACATATCTTGTGAAACCCAGGTTTCTTCTTCAGGGAGGGCCCAGCTCACTCCACTGGGCAAGAGACAGATCCATGGTACCAACCATTACGAGGCTTCAACCTCAGCATGAACAGAAAGCTCAGTCAACAGCTGTGGACAATTAGATTGTGAGAAGATGGTCCCTCTTGGCCAAAAGGGCAAGAGGGGCCAATATAGAATGCTCAGGTGCCTTCCCAGGGGGCCCTCTACATAGTGGAAGGGATTAAATCCTTTCATGTCCTTTTCAAATTGCTGCCAGACATTCAAAGAATTAGTTTGTAAGTTTGTTTGGGATAATTGTATATTATGCTGTTGTAACTCTAAAATGTCTAGAGATGTGTTACCTTTATCTCCAATCACCAAAAAGATGATTTTTTAAATTGATACCCAAGGGTGTGAGGTACCATTATAGGTAATGGGGATAACACAAATCTGGGAAAAATTATAATGACATTGTAGAATAATATTATGTAAGGATATTCTTTGCTCTAGGCAATGGCAATTCCATTTCAAACTGGCTGCCAATTTCTTTTTGTATAGACAAGATCTTAGTTACATTTACTACACCTTTCCCAGGAGCAAGTAGTGATAGTCCCTTTCTTTGGTATCCACACAAGCCAAAAACCTCTCTTTAATTTTATACACAAAGGAGCAATGGTTTGATTTTGTGTCATACAAAAGGTAAGCTGGGTGGAGACCCCTGTGTAATTATTCTAATAATTTTTTGATGGAGTCTTTCGGGATTTTTATGTACAACATCATGTCATCTGTGAATAAGAACAGTTTTACTTCTTCTTTTCCAATTTGGATGCCTTTTATTTCTTCTTGTCTAATCGCAATGGCTAATACTTCCAGTACTATGTCGAACAGGAGTGGTGAGAGTGGGCATCCCTGTCTTGTTCCTGTTCTTAGGGGAAATGGTTTTAGTTTTTGCCCATTGAGTATGATGTTGGCTTTGGGTTTGTCATATATGGCTTTTATTATGTTGAGGTATGATCCTTCTATTCCCACCTTGCTGAGAATTTTTATCAAAAAAGGGTGTTGGATTTTGTCAAATGCTTTTTCTGCATTAATTGATATGACTATGTGGTTTTTATCTCTCAATTTGTTTATGTGATGTATCACGTTTATTGATTTGTGGATATTGTACCATCCTTGCATCCCTGGGATAAATCCTACTTGGTCATAGTGTATGATCTTTCTGATGTACTGCTGGATCTGATTTGCCAGAATTTTGTTGAGGATTTTGGCATCTATGTTCATGAGGGATATTGGCCTGTAATTCTCTTTCATTGTGTTGTCTTTTTCTGGTTTTGGTATTAGGGTGATGCTGGCTTCATAGAATGAGCTTGGAAGTGTTCCTTCCTCTTGAATTTTTTGGAATAGTCTGAGGAGGCTAGGTTTTAGTTCTTCCTTGAATGTTTGGTAAAATCCCCTGTGAAGACGTCTGGCCCTGGGCTTTTGTTTGCTGGAAGCTTTTTGATGACTGCTTCAATTTCTTTCATAGTTATAGGCTTATTGAGCTTTTTAGATTCTTCCTGATTGAGTTTTGGACGGTTGTATTTTTCTAGGAATATGTCCATGTCCTCCAGGTTGTCCATTTTGTTGGAATAGAGTTGTTCATAGTATTTTTTAACAATCCTTTGTATTTCTGTGGGGTCTGTTGTTATTTCTCCTCTTTCATTTCTGATTTTGTTTATTTGGGTCCTCTCTCTTTGCTTCTTGGTGAGCCTGGCTAGAGGTTCATCAATCTTGTTTATCCTTTCAAAGAACCAGCTCTTAGTTTTGTTGATCTTTTGTATTGTTTTTTTTTTTTTTTTTGTCTCTATGTCGTTTATCTCCACTCTGATCTTTATTATTCCCTTCCTTCTTCTTACACTGGGCTTTTCTTTTTGCTCTCTTTCTAGCTCTTTGAGTTGTAGGGTTAGGTAATTTATTACCATTGTTTCTTGTTTTTTTGCAGGAGGCTTGTAGAGCTATGAACTTCCCTCTCAAGACTGCTTTCGCTGTGTCCCATAGATTTTGGATTGTTGTGTTTTCATTATCGTTTGTTGCCATGATGTTTTTTATTTCTTCTTTGATCTCTCTGGTAACACAGTCCTTTTTTAATAGCATGCTATTTAGTCTCCAGGTGTTTGTTTTTTTTGGATTGTTTTTATTGTAGTTGATTTCCAGTTTTATGCCATTGTGATCTGAGAAAATGTTTGATATGATTTCTATCTCCTTGAATTTGAAGAGACTTTGCCTGTGACCCAATATATGGTCTATCTTTGAAAATGACCCATGTGCACTTGAGAAGAATGAATATTCTGTGGCTTTGGGTGAAATGTTCTGAAGATGTCAATTAATTCCACCTGATCTAGTGAGTCATTTAGCATTGATGTTTCTTTGCTGATTTTTTTGTTTAGAGGATTTGTCCAATGATGACAGTGGGATACTAAACTCCCCTACTCTGATTGTATTGCTCCCTTGATATCCTCCATGAGTTTTTTTTTTTTTTATGTATTTGGGTGCTCTTGTATTGGCTGAGTATATGTTTACCAGAGTTATTTCTTCTTGTTGGATTGCTCCCTTTAGTATTATGAAGTGGTCTTCCTTATCTCCTTTTATGTCCTTCACTTTGAGATCTAATTTGTCAGATATAAGTATTGCTACCCCAGCTTTTTTTTTTCTTTTCCATTCGCCTGAAAAACATTTTTCCATCCCTTCACTATCAGTCTGTGTGCATCTTTTTTCTGAAGTGGGTTTCTTGTAGACAGCAGATATATGGGTCAAGTTTTCTTATCCACTCAGTTACCCTATGTCTTTTGGTTGGGGCATTTAATCCATTTACATTTAAAGTTATTATAGATAGGTACTTGTTTGTTGCCATTTTTATTCTTTACCCCTGTGTTCCTTCTTTGCTTCCTATTTCTTCTTTTTATAGCAGGTCCTTTAGCATTTCTTGCATTGCTGGTTTGGTGGTAATAAACTCCCTTAGTCCTTTTTTGTCTGTGAAGCTCCTGATTTCACCTTCAATTTTGATTGGTAGCTTTGCTGGGTATAGTATTCTTGGATTCAGACCCTTCCTTTGCATGACTTTGTATATATCATTCCATTCCCTTCTGGCCTGATGTGTTTCTGTTGAGAAATCAGTCGCTAGTCTGATGGGGGTTCCTTTGTAGGTAACTTTCTGTCTCTCTCTGGCCTCTTTTAAGATTCTTACTTTGTCATTGGTGTTTGCCAATTTAATTACAATGTGCCTTGGTGTCAGTCTTTTGGGGTTCATTTTGTTTGGGACTCTGAGCTTCTTGGATTTGTGTGAGTTTTTTCTTCCCTATATCAGGGATGTTTTCTGTCATTATTTCTTCAAACAGGTTTTCTATTCCTTGCTCAGTTTCTTCTCCTTTTGGCACCCCTATTATGCAGATAATGCTTCATTTCGTGTTGTCCCAAAGTTCCCTTAGTTTCTCCTTGTGCTTTTTAATTTAATTTTTTTTCTAGAAGCTGCTCTGCTTGGGTATTTTTTCCTACCTTGTCTTCTAGCTCACTGATGTGGTCCTTTGCTTCTTCTAGTATACTGTTGATGCTTTCTATTGAGTTCCTTATAGCAGCGATGTCATTTTTCATTTCTTCTTGGTTCTTTTCATTTCCTCTTGGTTCTTACACATATTGTTGAATTTTTCTTCCATTCTTTTCAGCCACCTTATGACCATTTATCTGAATTCTTTCTCTGACAGGTTGCTTGCCTCCATTTCATTTACTTCCTTTTCTGGTGATGCCTCCTTTTCTTTCATATGTGGGCTGTTTCTTTGTCTCCCCATGATCTCTTTTCTCTGGGTGTCTGGTTATGTAGTTCTCTCTCCTTTTGCTAGGCAAAATCTGACCTTTCCGTGAGAGGGTGCAGAGCTCCTCTGAATCCGTGTGTTCACGCTGCTTGGGGACCAGTGTTCCTGGGTTTGCAGCTGTTCGCTGGGAGTTGTTGTTGTAGATTCCCAGGGTTTTTAGGCTTTTGATAACATCCACTCTCCCCTTCAAGATGGCATGGTCTCCGCATCAGAGCCGGTTGCTCTGGAAGGGATTTCAGCAGCAGTGGAGGCTGCCCGGTCAGGGGAACCCTGTCTGGCAATCCCCAATAGTCCCTTGGAGTATAGCTGTCTCTCAATGCACAAATAAACACTCCCCATGCAATCACACACTTTCCTTTCGTTCTCTCACTCACGCACTATCTTGCAGTCTGCCTTCCTGTCAGCAGCCATCTTCAACTCCCCGGGGCACTATTTCTTTACAAGGTGCAGCTGACTTTAGTTTCAATCTCAGAGCTCAGTATAGTCACACCTTAACCTTTTTCCTGGCCACTGGCCCTAGTCTCTCCTTTCCTTTGATATCTCTTAAGTGCATGGTAAATCCAAAGCTCTTGGATTACAAAAAGAGAGTCATAAGAGTTGCTCAGCTTACTGCTGAATGGTGAACAAGGTAACTGTGATTGATTACTGGTTAAGTCATGTGGAGGGAGGAGGGGCCACACACACACACACACACACACACACACACACACACACACACGTGGGTGCCCAGTCTCTGGCTACTTTCCAAGGTGTGAGGGAAGCAAGCAGGCTGAGAGATGTGAGAGGCTTAGGGCACAATTTTTTTTTTTTAAGTTAAGGAGATTGTTTTATTCAGGCTATTGCAATAAGGAGAACATCCTAATATATAAAAACCCTGGGTCATAATGACCAGTAATGACCGAGGCTTGACCAACTGGAAGTCAGTCCTGCAGTCAGCGCTGGGTTGCCGTGGCAACCCAGCATTGACTGCTTCCACTGCAAGTGCAGTGCCCAGCACTGACTACTGAGGGGGCTGTGAATCAGGACCAGAGAGAGGCCTGAAGTGAGAAGCAGGGACTGATCCATTGCCTCTGAAGCAGCTTTTGATCAGCACTTGCCTCTCTCTTTCTCTCCCAGGCTGGCCAGCAGCCTTGCCTCCATTTCTCTCCAGGCCTCCACCAGGGCTGCTGATCAGCCCTTCCTTTCTGATCAGGTCCCATTGAGAGGCCCAGAAACGCTGACTGGCATAGGAACCGACCAATCAGAACAAAATGTGGGTGCTGTGAAGAACCAATGGCTGCCTAGGAGGTGAAGCTTTTGACATTGATTGGCATAGGAACTGATGAATCAGAACCAAATGTGGGTGCTGTGAAGAACCAATGGCTGCCTAGGAAGTGGAGCTTTTTATTTTTTTAAAAATTTCTTTATTGGTTATGGTATCACATAATTGTCCTCATCCCCCTATTCCCATCCTGAACCCCTCCCCACATATGCCCCCCACCCCCCTGTTGTCCATGACCACTGGCTAGGCTTATATGCATGCATACAAGTCCCTCGGTTGATCTCTCCCACTTTCCCCCACCTTCCCCCGCCTTCACTCCGAGGCTTGACAGTCTGGTCAATGCTTCCCTGTCTCCAGGTCTGTTTTTGTTCTTCAGCTTATGTTGTTCATTATTTCCCCTAGATGTGTGAGATCATGTGATACTAGAAATACACTGATAAGAACCGAAAATGAGGCAAGCCATAATGGTTATTTGCTGGGAGGCAAATGAATCAGTCTGTAGTGAGTTTCTTTCTGGGCCAACAGTTCTTTTGAGTCCCAATTTCAATGTCAAACATTTCCTTATGTGAATATGTCAGCAATGATATTTTAGTTCTGGGTGGTGGACAAATGGTAGTGATGCAGGTCTGACCGTCTCTGGTTTGGTCCTGGGCATCCTTCAGCGGCGCACAATTGCTGTCTGCTAGTATGGCAAGGTGTTTTCAGCATCTTCCATCTCTGCACTGTTTCTCTTCTGTCTTCATGGCTGGAGCAGTCCTGTCAATTCCTCTCTATTGCAGGAATCCACATGGTCTTGGAGTTATTTTCTGTATGTTCTCAGAGCACTTTGTACTGGCTGTTGGATGACACTCACACTTCATTGTGATAATGCAATTAGTTTGTGCCATCCATACTGTGATTTTGAGCCAGGGATCTCATCTGTCTTGTACTTGCTGTGTCCTCTGACCTGAGAATGGTGACTGGCACATAATAAGAGCTCAATTAAGTCCAGCCAGTGTGGCTCAGTGTTGAGTCTTGACCTATGAACCAGGAAGTCATGGTTCAATTCCCATTAGAGCACATGCCCGGGTTGCAGGCTCGATCCCCAGTGGGGTGTGCAGGAGGCTGTCAATCAATGGTTCTCTCTCATTGATGTTTCTCTCTCTCTCCCTCTCCCTTCCTCTCTTAAATCAATAAAAAAAATGCTCAATTAACATTTTTCAGGAAAGTCCTCATATTTCTGTGCTCTAAAGGGGATCATGTGTTTTAGCAAGCATTACATTACTAATATATTTACAGAAAAACTTTACAAAATAGTTCTCAAAATTATATATATATATATATATATACATATATATATATATATATATATATATAATTACATATATATATATGTAATAAGCTACCTTTGTGGAAAAGAACCTAACCTATGAATAAACACAAATCCAGCCAAGATTATTATCAGTTAGTGAGTGAGAATAGCAGGTAAAGGGAAAAGAGAAAAACCAAAAGGTAGATTTAAGGTAAAAAGAAAAGCACTTGAGAAATGGAGAGAGAAAGACACAAATACAGAGGTAGGCAGTAGGTGAGAGGTGAGATTCCTCATGAGAGTGAGCCTCTCAAGGGACACGGGGAGAGAGGGAAGAAAGGGAGCTACAAGGCTCTTTGAGGGAGACAGATGAAGATTCTTCATTTTTTTAAATTTTTATTTTTTATAAATCTTTATTGTTCAGATGATTATTACAGGTGTTCCTCTTCCCCCCCCCCCATAGCTCCCCTCCACCTGATTCCCCACCCCACCCCATACCCTTACCCCCCCGCCCCGCCACTGTCTTCATCCATAGGTGTAAGATTTTTGTCCAATCTCTTCCTGCACCCCTCAGACCCCCTTCCCCCTGAGAATTGTCTGCCGCCTCCCTTTCTATGTCCCTGATTCTATTATATTCACCAGCCCATTCTGTTCTTCAGATTTTTTTATTCACTTGATTTTTAGATTCACTTGTTGGTAGTGAAGATTCTTCATGACTCATTATTTATTTTAGGGGCAGAGCTATCCACACATGAAAATCTAGTGCAATCTTGTGCTGTGGGTCTGATGGATATGCAGAAGACAATTTCATCTTGTTCCCTCGAGATGAACAAAGGAGGCCAGCAAGCAAGGCCAGCATGTGACCAAGCACCTGAAATAATTGGTAAGGCTGGCTAAGGGAGTCTGTCATGTGATGGCACTGTGTATGTCACAGCGGATATGACAGGAGGTGGTCGAGGGAGCACGGGGGTGGAGTGGGGTGAGGTGGTGATGGTGCAAGAGAGGGAGACTGGTGCTCAGTGCAGGGAGCTTCTACCAGTGAGAGTGACTGAAGCACCATTAGCCTTCAGGCCACAGGATTCCCTGGGAAGACAGACCGTCTGGTGCAGGGACATTCCTATCTAGAAGTTCTGCAAGCTGCTGGGTCTCTCCTGGAGTCCCTTTATTATAGGGTTTTCTGCTGCCTCATGGACCCCACCTGGAGACACCTCAGGGGTTTTGTTCCTTTGTGCAGTGATTAGCAGTGAATCCAGTGGGCAGGAAGTGCCTCCAGAAGCCCAGAGATCAGCACGGAGATGTGGACCTGGTGAGGAGTGTGAGGATGGCTTGCCTGGGCCTGCAGAGCATCTGGCATCTGAATTCAGAGCTCCTGTTTCTTGATGTGTTTTACTTTTTTTTTTTAAACAATGTTTTTTTAAATTGATTTCAGAGAGAAGAAGAGAGAGAGTATCATTAGTGAGAGAGAAACATCAATCGACTGCCTCCTACATACCATCCCTACTGGAGATTGAGCCCATAACCCAGACATGTACTCTGACTGGGAATCAAACCAGCAACCTTCTGGTGCATGGGCCGACCCTCAACCACCCGAGCCACTCCAGCTGGGCTTGATACATTTTATTTTGAGTGCACTCCACAGACCATGGTTCACTTAACCATGGGAACCCATTCTTGGGAAATGTGGGAGGCAAGGCTCTGTTTATTGCACATGTGTTGTATGTTGACATCAGAATAGAAACAAGATAGCATGCCTATAATAAAAAAATATGTATTTGGCCTTTGTTTCTAGTTCCTGGCACAGAGTTCTCCAAAACCCAAAGTTCACTCCTACAAGTGTTCTCTGTTGTTTTCAGTACCAAATAAGTCAGGACTTGCTAGCTTGTGTGGTGACAATAAACAGTCTCAGTTCCACTGTCTTACACAAATAAGTTTACTTCTTGCTTACTCAAAGCCCACAGTGCACCTGGGAGCCCCTCTGAGGTGCTAGTAAATACATGTACTGGGCTGTTTCAGTCTCGGGGCTCTGTCCTCTCAAAACCAGGCTCCCATAATCAACGTGCTTGGAGAATTCTCACTGCTCTCCTATGAATTAGTTTGCAAATGACACATGCCACCTCTGATCATAGCCCATTGGTAAGTGTATTAGTCACTCAGCCAGTCCTAATGCAAGGGAATGGAAAAATTTGGAGGATATATGCAATATTTGGTGAACAATACCGTCTCTGCTACAAATAATAAATGATAGACTGGAAAAACCACCAATTCTAGATAATGATGCATCACTGAATCCCCCTAACCCAACAAAGCACACAAAAAGAAGTTAAAAGGGGGAAAAAAAACCCCCAGTCAGAATTTAGACTGTAAACCTAAGTAAAAAATATAAATTGATTAGGAGCTAAAGGATTGAAAATAGACTATGCTACAAGAAAGAGCTTCAAGGATAAAATATTTTGCTTGGTCTGTGATGGAATTTATCCATTTTTCTAGATAACTGTAGTCCCAGAAAGAAAATGTATTCTCTGGCAGGATCTCTGAGCATTTTACCTATTTAGGTGACCATCCTTTTACAGTCATAACATCAGTAAAGGGAGACAGAGCTCCAGACATGTTTATTTTTGAATCATCCCTAAATCCATCAATTATAATAAGAAATGTTTTTGATTAAATCGACTATGAGGTAGAAATTGCATTTAACACCTAACCTCTTCTGTTAGGTCATTATGGCATTTCAGGCCTCTAGAATGAGCTGAGGATTCTTGTTCAATAATCCTTTAAGGATATGGGTATTTTCCTTTTCCCAGAGCACCATTAACTTGGAAAATAAACATTGGTCTCTTTGGGAAGGGCTAGGAAACATATCAACCTTGGTTTTTATGGCCTTCATTTGTTTCCATTTCCATCAACTAGATCAGTGATGGCGAACCTATGACACGCGTGTCACACTGACACGTGTAGCCATTTCTAATGAGGATGAAACATTTGCTGCTCCTGAGGATGAAACATTTGCAAAATAATGTTTTTTCCTCAAAGTGACACACTACCTGAGTTATGCTCAGTTTTTTGGCGAAGTTTGACACACCAAGCTCAAAAGGTTGCCCATCACTGAACTAGACGAATAGACAATGAGAATTGCTGCCTTTTGCTTGAGTTAACATTTTAAATACAGAATCCCTACTATGTGTAGCCACGATGACACATTCATTTGTTTCAGACATGATTTTGAACATTTGACATTCATAAATTCATTTAATCTTCATAATTTTCTATTCCAATAACAAAATATTATTATTGAATGGTGACATGGTGTATTGGGGACTCAAATTTGGAGCAAGCTGGAGACAATAATTTCTGAGGCTGGAGACAATAGTTTCCATTTATTTATTTATTTATTTATTTTTGGGGAGAGTGGAAGAGAGAGAGAAAGACAGAGAGAAACATAGATGTGAGAGAAACACATTGATTGGTTGCCTCCTTCATGAGCCCTGACCAGGGCCTGGGCCAGGGAGCAGCCTGCAACTGAGGTACGTGCCCTTGACTGGAATTGAACCTTGGACCTGTTGGTCTGCAGAGGTACTTTTCTGAATGGTATAGTGTATATTCTGAACCAGCTACCAATATGTGGTATTCTTTTTCCTATAACTGGAATATTTTGGGTCTGAGAACCTGTCAAGCAAAGCTAAAAGATTTGACTGGTAAAGAAATGATACACTCTTTTACTATTCAGACAGTTTGATACTTACATAGACAACAAAAGGAAGAAAAGCAAAGGTACCAGCTTCACATGTCCTCTGTACCATAGGATTGTACCCAAACAAAGGGATTGTGGATGCCTTATGGTGCAACATGAGTGATGGTTCATGTTGCAGCCAGCAGTTGTATAGCCTACAGCTGTGCCCTAAATAAAGAATCAGAAGGCCTCAGACCTCATCAGAACTTGGAACGAAAGGAGAGAGTCATGATAGCGTCTGGAAGATAAGGCGATGAATGGAAAATGGCTTTGTAGCAGCTCCTCACAAGTCTCCCACGCTCTCCATGTTTTGGAAAAATCACTGGGCATTCTTCCAAGGCCTAAAGCAGAGCAGCTGCATTTAAGTCTTGCCTATGTGGGCCGTGTGGAGACATGCAAGGTCACCAGGATGTCATGGCAGAGCCATTCCCCAACAGAACCAAGAACCATCAGAGGTTTTAGTGCGTGAGGAATGCTTTTATCAGCTGTACCAATTAGGATTCTGACTCTATGAATTAAATGTTGGAAACAGTATGGTATACTATGTGCTTCCTGATGCCATGGGGTAAAGGCAAAAAGGTATTCATTACGGTAATCAGTAACCAAAATATATAAATAACACTGGCTTTACCAAAATATAGAAATAACAGTAGTTTTCTATAACAGGCAACAATAAGTAAGAAACTGTAATGGGAAAAAGGTCACTTTCATAATAATAAGAAATAGTATAAAATACCTGACAGTAAAAAGAAAAAGCAAGAAATGAGTAAGTTCTATGTCAGGAGGAGGAGAGGAGAGAAAACTTTACCTAACAAAATAATAAATAATTTAAATAAATGGAAACAGATGATATAGTTCTTTATAGAAAGACTCAATATTGTTATTGTAAATTTCACTCCAATTTATTTAATAAGAGATCTGGACAAAGCAATTTTACATTTTCTTTAGAAAAATAAATGAGCTGAAATAATGACAAAATAAGTTTGAAAAAAGAAGTGTGATATGATTGTTTTTGCATATCATTAGGCAGAATGGTTAGCAGGACCACGGGCATTTGACCATGTAATATTGGAGGCTCTGAAGGGGGAAACAGAAATGGACAAAAATCACAAAGTAATGGGCTTGGACTGAGAACTGTTCTTGCTGATTTACTGAATTCCAAAAATGTATTTGAATTTTCTTTCAAACATGGCCTCTACTTGTATTCCCAGCATAATGAATTTGTGGTCCTGAAAAAGCAAAGAGAAAAACAATATTAGCCATTGCCAATGAGCTTAGACTCCCAAAGTTTCAGGTAGCCAAGATCTTCATTTTAGGTCACCCCCAAATGTCAAGTGAGTCTTTATCCAGTTAAGAATAGCTAATGTTCTCTGATAGCTTGATCATTTTTTCTTTATCTGGAAGACAGAGAAACAAAAATAGTACTATACTGCAGCCTAATTCTTCACCAGAAATTGATTGATTGATTTAATTTGACAAAATAGAAGTTATTTGAGTTTTGAGCAAAGCCCATATTATTTGCAACAATATAGTGGTATGGAAATGTCTACAGTAAATTTATTGTGCCTTCTTCTCCCTTCTTTCTCGCCCCTTGAGGCAATCCTTGTTAACGTGTGTGTGTGTGTGTGTGTGTGTGTGTGTGTGTGTGTGTGTGAATCCTCACCTGAAGCTATTTTTTCCACTCGAGTATATTTTCCCATTTATTTATTTATTTATTTTTGGGGAGAGTGGAAGAGAGAGGGAAAGACAGAGAGAAACATCGATGTGAGAGAAACACATTGATTGGTTGCCTCCTTCATGAGCCCTGACCAGGGCCTGGGCCAGGGAGCAGCCTGCAACTGAGGTACGTGCCCTTGACTGGAATTGAACCTTGGACCTGTTGGTCCGCAGGCTGACGCTGTATCCACTGAGCCAAACAGGCTAGGGCCTTGTTAACTTTTTGACACAGCACTAGGAGATTTGGATGTAAAAATATCCAAGGTTTTGAAATTTGAGAAATTTGATTTGGTATCTTCCTTTACAGAAGACAAACACTGGTTGCCTTTAAAAAGCACTCTGTTTCCTGTGGAAGGGACTAGATCTGCAGTCTACTGTTCTCTGGGAGAAAATTGGCTATCTAGCAGTGAGCAGACTCTGAGGTCCTAGGACAGTGTTTGCAATGACACCTCTGGTTGATTATTATATTTTCACCTCTGTAGACCACAGGGCTTTTAGAATCCTTCTAGAATTTTTACTTGTGTGTGCTTGCCACATGATGAGGGGAGTTGTAACATTTACCTGATATAAGAAGAGGAAAGGCAAAGTGACTTAATCGAAAGAAAAAGGGATGCAGGGACAGCCACTTACCTTGTAAACTGACCTGTGGTTCTGAAAGATGAGGCGCATGTCCTGCACAAACTCCTTCACTTTGAGGTACAACTTGGAAGCCAGCTTTTCTCTGATTTTGTTTAACCACATGCACTTCTTTAGGCTCTGAGGTGGCTTTTTACTCTGTGGATGAAAGTGTCAAAGGGCAGGCTATTGGCATGATTCCAAGTCTACTTTCTATAGACTCTCACTGCTATGACTGTTTATGTCCCCTCCGCCTCCCCCAACTCAGATGTTGAAATTCTAACCCCCAATGTGATGGTATTAGGAGATGGGGCCTTTGGGAGATAATTAGGTCAGGAGGGTGGAGTGCTCATGAATAGGATTAATGCCCTTTATAAGGGGACCCCAGAGAGCTCTTTCCCTGTTTCTACCATGTGAGGACACAACATGAAGTTGTCAGTCTGCAACCTGGAAGAGGGCTTTCATCAGAATCTGACCATGTTGGTACTCAGATCTTGGACTTCCGGCCTCCAGAACTGTGAGAAACAAATTTCTGTTGTTGAAGCCACCCAGTCTGTGGTACTTTGTTATAGCAGCCTAAGCTGCTAAGGGCTGACTAAGTTGACTGAGATATCTATCAACAAGGCAATGACAATGACAACCTATTGCAGTCATTACACAAATTTGACAAATGTCAGTTTGGGACTTTGTTGCTGTTACTTACATAATATGGTTTTGGGGTAAAAAAGGAGCTTTTTGACCAGGCACAGACATTCAAGAGGAGTAACTCACATTTCTGCAAAAGATATAAGAGATCTTAAGTGAAAAGCAGCTTGGAGAGAATGAATTGCTATGCATGTTCAGGAAGAATGCACAACACCCAAACCCATGGACTCGGAAACAAACACAGAACGGGGATTTCCTTTGGATACACATTTTGGTGTTAGGTGTGATCAAAGCACAGAGAAAAAAGCACAGCAGCTTGCCTCTGGGCACCATTCCTCCAGCCCCTGCAAGACTGATTCTTTTCTCAATTCAACAGAAAGGAGGAGGCTTCAGCTTCCTGTTGCAACTCACCAACTGCTCCTCATGCAGCATTTTCCTTTCTAGGACTTCCGATTCCACAGGACATGGTTGACTTTTTGGGCACCTTTCCTGAATAACCTTTATCTGGCACAAGATGCAACTCCATGGGTTCCTGAGAGGCAGGACATGAAGTGAGCAGGGGCAGGTTCTCTGGGAAGCAGCCATTGTTCCTGCAGCTGTTGAAGTCCTCAAAACGGCCACCTTGAAGCCAACTTTTCTCTTGGAAACCCTTCCACACTAGAGTCCCATTTAGACTCAATTGCCAAAGACACCCCTCTGCTGAGTTAGGTGCCATAGTGGGTGATGGACTCTCATTCACTTCAAAACTTAGGGTTCCCAATTGAGCCACTGTAAGTATGGTAATGATCCCTGTCTGCCACAGTTGAGTATTGGCAACCAGTACCATAAAGACCAAAGTATTGGGCCTTGATGAACCATCAGGCCATAGGAAAAGTCAGAAACCAGCTGTTGTCTCTCAATTTTGCTGAATAAGCACAGAGTACAAGCGATGAGCATCCTCCCCAGTGGCATGGCCATATCTATACCTAGAATCTGTGCTGCAGAGACTTCTTGGGAAGGAACCCTACACACAGAGTGTCAGATATTCTATTTGCCTCTAGAGCCCTCTCTCCCAGGTTCTCTGTGCTGGGAGGATCTCCACAATCAGGTGGATACAATGATTCATCTTAGAGATATCATTTAGCTTCTCCCCTGGGCCACTTCAGTCCTTTCTCAGAGGCCCCTTACAAATTAATAGGTACAAACTGTCAGTTATAAAAACAGTCATGGGGATGTAAAGTATAGCATAGGGAAAAGAGTAACATTATGTTAACTATGTATGGTGCCAAATGGGTACTCGACTTAGTTAGGATATGAATAGGTAAATTATATAAATGTCTATTTACTATGTTATACACCTAAAACTAATAATATAATGTTGCATGTCAATTGTAATTGGAAAAAAAAAGAGGCCCATTACACAGTGTCCATGGTTCAGGGATGGGGACTATCTGTGGGTTCAACAAAAAAGTGCATCTACCTTCTGCCTCTGCAGACTGCCTGACTGACTAGAGAGGTTTATGCCAAATCCCTGAGGTGGCACCACTGCCTGGGAGCTACCTGAGAGCAGCTGGGTTACGTTAGATTCTTCCCATTATGGAGGGCAATGCTCTGTCCTCATGGGGATACACACATTCCAGGTAGACATCCTCTGCCCACACCACCACTTATAGATGCCTTACCAATATCCATGTTAGCCTGCGTACCATCACCTCTGACCAAGGATGCATTTTACAGCAAAGGGAATGCAGCAGTGGACTCACCCTGAGGATCCATGAGTCTTATTATGGACCCTGTCACCCAGTGTCAGCTGATCTGGTAGACCGTGGGGATGGCTTTCAGAGGACTCATCAGAGCCCCAGCTTTCAGCTTTGAGATGTTCCCAAGGCAGGTGGTATATGCTTCCAACCAGCAGCTAATGTATGGTATCATCATCCCATCAAAGAGCATGGGTTAGGGAACAAAGCAGGGGAGGTGGTGGTGACACCTCTTTCTATTCCACCTAAAAACCACTTGAGGAATTTTCACTTCCCATGAATCTACTGCTGCCAGCACAGTTAAATAGCTCTGGATCATATTTCTGGATCCTGATACTTAAGGACCCTGCTCCCTCTGCATCAAGACACATACAACCAGATAAACTTTGTAGGCTGAGTGTGGGCGGTGGGAAGAGCTCTACCACAAGAAGGAAGGGCAAGAGGGGCCAAGTGTCACTAACCTGTCAGGATCGATATGTTGGATGTGGCATGTCTCATGAAAGGATCTTGAACAAGTATCACAGCAAAATAGCGTTCCTCCTTTATGGCATACCTCACATATATTTGAGTTTTCTGGCTAGAAAGGGAGATAATGTAGATATCACTGGGATCAGTGAGATTCCAGAAGGACAACATCATTGGACTCTAGAACACACAGATTTTGCTTGTACCAAGGTGAAACTTGTAATATTAAAGAATAATACTGAGCAGAGATTTTAGAAGAAGACATTCTGGTCTGCAGTGAGGTTCAGGAGGAAGTGGCTGTATTCAGTCAGAAAGTTTTCCTTATGGAGACAGAGATTCGGCTAGCAACAAAAAGGGTGAATTAAAGATAACCTGAGAAATTCATTATTCTTCTGGAAAAATATGGTTCAGAAATACAGTGTCTTATCTGGTTGTCTACATTGCATCATGTAAATTGCCTCATCAAAGAGTGACTTACAGAGAATTTAATATGATGGAATAAACTCCTGAGATATCACTGCACCTCATTTTCTCAACCATAAGTTCCCCATGAGTTTAAAGGCCAGGGAAGGTATTACTGGACTATGGATTCTGTGCTTGGAGGGCCCCTGGGCTTGTGACAGTACCTCTGGGTTGGAGAGACCCTGGGCATAGATGACCAGGTAAATGTCAGGCTATACCGAGCTCTTTAGCTCTGGGAGGCTGGGGAAGATGCCTCAACTCAGCTTGGCATGAAAGGTGTGGAGGTGCCATCTCTGAATGGCCAGGGAGTATGATAATGACAACCACTGGGTCCATGGATGATCTGGTGCTTTGTTCTATATAAGAAAGATGGAGGAATCCACAAAACTGAATGATGCTGGGTCTTCCACAATTTTAATATGCAGGTCCTTCAGCCAGATTTACTTTCATTTAGTGAAGTCAATAATTTGATAGTGTTTGCATCTAAGTATTGTGAAATGAAAAAACACACACTGAAGATGGTAGAAATTATAGACAAAAATAAGAATTGGTCAAGGAATGAGTCCATTGGAAGGTGAGAAAAATCATGTTTTTCATTGTGTGTGTGTGTGGATGGTAATCTATGTGGCAATAACATGTGAATCTTTACATATTAAATTTCTATGTATGAGGGTCATGTGTCTGTGATGGAGAAATGTCCAGAAGTTTTTGGCTCCACCTGAGTAGAAAGATAACTGTTTGAGGAGAACTCTGTGGTGGGGGAATGTCTCATTCAATGTGTTGGTAACAGCTCTACATTTAGATGAAAATATCTTTTCTACACAATGGGTTAGAAGGAGGAATTAACATTCTCCTGTGACAGTGTAGGTATAAAATAATGCACAGACTTGAGGACTGGCTCACTCAGTGATAGGTGGTTTGAGATGCTGGCGGGTGATGAGGAAGTGGGGAGGTGACAGGAAGTGCCATTCCACTTCTTCCTTCTAGAAACACTATGCTTTGTTCTCTGACTCTCTACTTCCTTGGATTCCCGCCCCCCCCCTCTCTAAAACTCTGCCTCTTCTTGAAGGCTCTTCACTTAGAATGTTGGAATTCCTTGGGGCTCTGTCCTACATCCCCCACTCCTTCACTGCTCCCATGACCATGCTTACCTTACTTATCTTAGACTTTAAAACCTGTGTCTCTGGTCTCCTTCCCAGGCCCTAAACCTCCACACTCTATTTTCCATAATCTCCAGATAGAAGTCTTTCATCAAGTCTAAAATCCACCCTGTCCCTAACTATATTCCTTGTCTTCATGTCTGTAATCTGCTCCTCTTTTAGCTCCCATCTCACCAAAGAACCCATAATTCACCCAGGAACCCAGAAGTGAACATGGATTCTGCTTTTTTCCCATACCTAGATATCCAATCCATCAACAGTGTTGCAGATCCCAATTTTTAAATATCTCATCTCATTCTCAGTGCTTCTGTGAGTTCCACTGCTATAAGAATGTAGAGACCTTAATCACAATACCATCTTATTAGAAAAAAAAAAAAAGGTCTGCTACTAAAGTTACAAATCATAACAGTCCGAATATCATCTCTGGGTCCAATGAGCTTAGGTGAATTGGGCTATACCCCAGTTTGTAAATTCTCTGCATTTATAAATTTAATATAAGAAGAGACACAAAAGCCACATGCATGAGGAAATTCTAAGCTGCAATGTGTCTCTTGCCCATGTTCTCCCTTACAATAGGAAAACTTATATAATGCCTCATTAGGGACATCCTTGGGCACATCCCCACATGTGTCTTGCTGGCTCTGTCATGGGGCCATGTAACTGTTTATCCTTTTTGTCATAACAAATGAGACTCATGGATGCTGATCACTATTGTTAGGCTTTTGGGTCAAGGTTTCTGAACCTTAGGTATCGTTGGAATGAATTGATGTCCTTCCAGTCTGGAACAATGACTGCCTCAGCTTTTACCTCCAGCCCGGAGCAGAGAGCATGGACAAACTACCCAGTTTGATCCAAGGCATAATGACCTGAGAGGTGACAATGTCACCACCTGCCTCTCTGAGTGTCCTAGGAACCCCCCCCCCCCATTAGTTATTTTCCCATGTTACACAATGAAGTGGATCCATAAAGGATTCTCTTGCCCTGAGTACATTTCTCTGCAGGACTCATGACAGGATGTACACCTTGAACTTACCAGCCTGGTGAGGCCTGTTCCTTTTGTTTGATGTATGAAACCATCTTATCACTGCCTGCACCATGGAGTGGATGTTTGAGATTTTCCTTCTCTTCCCTTCTGCTTTCTTTAAAATTCTGCTATCTTCTCGAATTTGCTCCCTACTCCTAATCTTCAGGCCAGCCTTGCCTATTTCTACTCCAAGACCCATCTCTAGAGACCCCAGTGGTTTAGAGCTCTGCCTCTCATACTAATAGGAAAACAGGATGGTTTCCACCAAACAAATGGAAAGGATGCTTTCATATTGAGACACCCAACTCCAGAACCATCTACCTGGTGTGGGTATTGCATCTGCTGTTCTCTGCTCATCACACATAGTGACATGTTCTAACTGAGTGTGAGCATGCTTCAGGGAAAGACGACAATGACAGAGATAATGTACTGAAAAGGCCTGGATTATTTTTGGGTTACAGGTGGCAGTACTTACATATGGGTCAGTAATGTTATCACTGTGAGACTCTGGTATTATCTATAGAAAATAGAATAAGATTGAGTGACAATATTGAATACAAGTTTTCATTAACCACACATTTGAGCATACTTTTTATACAAAGGATTAATGCTTTCCCTTTACAGCTGCTTTTGTGAGTCTATATTTCTAATTGGAGAATAAAAAACATTAAATTATGTGTCAGTGATGGTTTTGCCCAATGCAAATTCCATTCTGTGGAACTTAGACCCAAGGTGGCTTTAAGCCCTGTAGGGAGGGAGGCTGGCCCTGGTTTTCACAGATGGAGTTGGAGCTTAAATGAGAGGCTTGTACTGAGAACTCATCCACAGCCCCCAGTGACCATAGGGCCCAGAGTCCTGGGTGCCATACAAATGTTTTTTCAGACTCCACAGCATTCTGCAGCTCTCCTGGGACACAGCTCTAAAGATAAATGGGTACAAAGTCCCAGTTCTGCATCTTTTCTTGAAGGTGAGTACCTCTCCACTTTTTCCTGAATCCCAAGGGCTTGCATTGACCTTGGGTATCTGTGAAATGACTGGGCCTCCTTTCAGCCTGGGGCAATGACTACCTCAGCTGGGGCAGAGAGGCTATAGAGAAACCACCCAGTGGACCCAAGGCATAATGACCAAAGAGGTGGCCATGTAACTGCCTGCATCTCTGGGTGTCCTAGAACCTCACCCCACCCCATGAGTTATTCTCCATGTTAGACAATAAAGTTGAAACAATCATATAAGGTCAGCTCTGACTCATTATCTATTTTAAAGGCTTATTCTCACCTCTATCTCTTATGTTTTAATGCTTAAAGAAGTTCTGGTCTAGATTGATGACAGAGAAACATCTATCAGCCACCTCTTGCACACCCCATACTGGGGATGTGCCTGCAACCAAGGTACATGCCCTTGACTAGAATCAAACCTGGGACCCTTCAGTCCACAAGCAGACACTCTATCCACTGAGCCAAACCAGTTTGGGCCAATATATATATTTTACACGCAATTTAAAAAATAATGAGAGAAAAAACCAAGATGGCAGCATAGGTAAACACCTAAACTTGCTACCTCGCACAACAACTTCAAAACCACAACTAAAAGACAAAACGGACATCATCCAGAACCACAGGAAGGCTGGCTGAGTGGAAATTCTACAACTAAAAGGGAAGAGAAAAGCACACTGAGACTCAGAGGAGCTGTGGAAGTAAAGTGCAGAGGTATGGAGGTGCGCACGCAGAGAGGGCTGGCAACTGAGTACACAGCTGGCTTTTTCAATCCGGAGGGAGAAACAAGCTCACGATTGCTCTGAACTTCAGTTCTGGGTGAGACTCTGGGGACCCAGACACATATGGGGAGAAACTGGACTGTCTGGCATCGGGCAGAACTCTAGGGAAGCTTTCTCTTAGAGGTGCTTGCAGTGATTACCAAGGGACACTGAGACCCGAGGGCCTCTTGGGGTAGGGCTAATAGGAAGCCATTGCTGTTTGCTCCACCCTGAGACTCCACCCCATCCAAGCTGTGCGAAGAGGCTTTTGCAAATGAATGGCCTGGTCCTTTGAAATTTAAACTTACCTAACAAAATGCATCTGAGTCAGTGAGACCAGAACATCCAAAAGAAGGCCCAAGACCCCACAGCAGCCTGCATTGCTTCACAGCTAGGCCTCATCTGGGCACCTCCAAAACCCAAACAAAGAAGAGGAATCTGCAGATCTCTCCGTAGCTCCTGCTGGGTGGCCTCAGGCAGAGGCTAAATTAGCACCTCCTTGGGGATCCAAGAGCCAGTGTACCCAGGGGTAAGAGTAGGACCATCCAGATTATAACTCCTCAGATCCATAGGGACACACTCAGGGGGCAGGCTCAGTGAGTGCCAAAGCCCCACTGAAGCAAGCATTGCCTCATAAGGGTGTCTCCAGCACAGAAATTCTCCCATCATAGACACAGCTGATCCTCACAGCCAATTGGCCTGGAGTTCAATTCCTCCCAGTGATACCAACAACAATCAAGGCTTAACTACAACAAGACTGTGCACACAGCCCACAAAGGGATGCACCAAGAGTGTCCACCTCAGGTAACTGGGGAAGCTGAGCCACTGGGCCCTATAGGACACCTAGCACACAAAGCCACTCTACCAACACAGGGAAGCAGCCGAAATGCGAAGACAAAGAAACAGGTCACAAATGAAAGAAATGGAGGAAAGCAAATGACTGGATATAGAGTTCAAAACCACGGTTATAAGGTTTTTCAAGAATTTTCTAGAAAAGGCCAATAAATTTAGTGAGACCATTGAGGATATGGAAAAGGACCAACTAGAAATTAAGCATACACTGACTGAAATAAAAAAAAATATACAGATTTCCAACAGCAGACTAGAGGATCCCAAAAATCAAGTAAAAGATTTGAAATACAAAGAAGCAAAAAACACCCAACCAGAAAAGCAAAATTTAGAAAAAAGAATCCAAAAATATGAAGATAGTGTAAGGAGCCTCTGGGACAACTTCAAGTGTATCAACATCTGAATTATGGGGGTGCCAGAAGAAGAGAGAGCAAGATACTGAAAACCTATTTGAAGAAATAATGACAAAAAACTTCCCCCACCTGGTGAAAGAAATAGACTTACAAGTCCAGGAAGCATAGAGAACCCCAAAGAAAAGGAATCCAAAGAGGACCACATCAAGACACATCATAACTAAAATGCCAAGACCAAAAGACAAAGAGAGAATCTTTTTTTTTTTTAAACCAAAGCTCCATTTTCTTTATTTTTTTTTAAAAAATATATTTTATTGATTTTTTTACAGAGAGTAATGGAGAGGAATAGAGAGCTAGAAACATCGATGAGAGAGAAACATCGATCAGCTGCCTCCTGCACACCTCCCACTGGGGATGTGCCCACAACCAATGCATGTGCCCTTGACCAGAATCGAACATGGGACCCTTCAGTCCGCAGGCTGACGCTCTAACCACTGAGCCAAACCCTTTTCGACCAAAGAGAGAATCTTAAAAGCAGCAAGAGAAATACAGTTAGTTACCTACAAGGTAATACCCATACGATTGTCAGCTGATTTCTCAACAGAAACTATGCAGGTCAGAAGGGAGTGGCAAGAAATATTCAAAGTGATGAATAGCAAGAACCTACAACCAAGATTACTCTACCCAGCAAAGCTATCATTCAGAATTGAAGGGCAGATAAAGAGCTTCACAGATAAGAAAAAGCTAAAGGAGTTCATCACCACCAAACCAGTATTATACAAAATGCTGAAAGGTATTCTTTATGAAGAGGAAGAAGAAGAAAAAGGTAAAGATAAAAATTATGAACAACAAATACATATCTATCAACAAGTGAATCTAAAAATCAAGTGAATAAAAAATCTGATGAACACAATAAACTGGTGAATATAATAGAATCAGGGGCATAGAAAGGGAGTGGACTGACAATTCTCGGGGGGAAAGGGGTGTGGGGGTGTGGGAAGAGACTGGACAAAAACCGTACACCTATGAATGAGGGGGGGGGTGTAAGGGCAGAGGGTGGGGTGGGAACCGGGTGGAGGGGAGGTATGGGGGAAAAAAAGAGGGACAATTGTAATTATCTGAACAATAAAGATTTATATATAAAAAAAGAAGTTCTGGTCTAGATACTGTAATGTTTGAAAGCAGCAAATGCAAAAATCCCCATGTTATAAAATCAAACTTTACTAGAATTAATGAAGTTAGGAGCTATAGAATAAGGCCAGAGCAATGGAAAATCAACAATATGATAGGTGAGATATAGGCAGAAAGTCATGCGATAATTACCTTTCTTCTTCTTGGTGGGTCTGGTAGAATTTTTTTCTGAAAGAGAAATGAGATTAATGCTATGAGGATTCTTTGTGTCCTCTTTGTACTTCTGTACTTTTTCTACTGTTTTGAGCTTGGTATTTCCAGCTGCTTCCCAGATATGTTACTATGCTACTTTATTGGTCCCCAAAGCCTAAGATGGCCTCCTCTGCCCCCCCCCATCCCCCTATTTAAATTACTTTCTTGTGACCATATTACACAGTGGCAACTACTAGTGACAGAGTCAAGACTACAATTACTGTCTACCTTCAAAGAGAGAAGAGTTCATGCACTTAGAGGATTACACTGTGATAAACTGGCCAATATGGGAGTGGAATGTTAGTTAGTAATAGCATGCATTGTGACCTGTGCAAGGGAAGTCATGATGGTTTTCTGAACATCGATAAAGCTTGGAGTTTGTGAACTATGACACTCCATCCTTAATGGAAGCCCTTTGTCATTAGAATACCTGAATCAGGCATTTCAGGGGATATCCACCGCAGCGTACACTCATCTTCCAATTCTTGGACCTTTCGTGGTTTCCTTCAATTTCAAATTCCTTGAGGGTGAGCTGCTTCCCATTCTCTGTCCTTATACACTTTGCCGAGATTCCTGTGAGACCAGGCAAGACAGGCTGAGCTCCCTTTGTTGCCAGTGAGTGCCCCTGACTGTGAAAACCCCTAAAGGGGTCCTCAAACTTTTTAAACAGGGGGCCAGTTCACTGTCCCTCAGACCGTTGGAGGGCCGGACTATAGTTTTAAAAAAATTATGAACAAATTCCTATGCACACTGCACATATCTTATTTTGAAGTAAAAATACAAAACGGCAAACACACCCGCATGTGGCCTGCGGGCCGTAGTTTGAGGACGCCTGCCTAGAACTTGGCCTCCTATCACCCATTTGGGGCTTAGAATCAGCAACACAGGAGAGCTGAGTTCCCTCTCAGGGGCCCCACAACAACCTGAAGAGCGGTGATGGAAGGGACTTCCTACCTTGTGTGCACACTTTCTTTGACTGTGCAATGAGAAGGGCAATAATTATTACTAACATTTGCTTTTACAAAGCATTTAATTATATTCAAAAGAGAGAGGGAAAAAAAGAATAACTCTAAAAAAAAAAAAAAAAAAAGAAGAAGACCAGGATTCTTTCCCTTCCCTTCTCTGAGACTCAGGATAGAGCCAGGCTGAATTTCAGAGAAGACAGATGAGGGCACACAGGCGGCCATGTGGCAGCTGTCACCACAGCCATGTCTGTCTAGTCTTGCCCAATGATGATCATCCAGTTAATGGAAGCAATTATTTCTCATATTTTGGACTCATGGCTATTTTATGCGGAAAGTAATTATGGAAATGTTATGTAGTAGAAAAAGTTAAATTACTCACATGCAATATAGTCATAGGGCACACATTTATACTTGTTGGTGCCTAAAGAATTCTATTTTGGGAGGGGGAATCAATTGTGGCTGCTAAACATTTGTGCTGTACTTCAACAATCATAATTTGTAAATTATTTTATACCTGTTATTTCATTTTTTCTCATAATAATATGGTAAAGCAAGTTTTATTACTATTCCCATTTTGTAGAGGAGGAAGTTTAGGATGAGAGAGAAGAATAGCTTGGTCCAGTTGCAACAGACACTCTTGGTATAGCTGAAACTTGAAGCCAGGTATCCTGATTCTAAAACCTGTGCTCCTGGCTAGCATAAGGTGGTATAGGTGTCGAGATGCTGTGCAGAAAAGACCTAACAGAGAAAACCTGAGACAACTGTCTTCTAGAAATGTCTGCTTCCAAGGCTGCTCCTTGGCTGACATCTGAAAGTCTGGATTTTGGAAGGGGTCCCACCGTTCCCATGTGGCATGTGCTGAACACTTGCTTTCCTTCTGGAAGTCTGGAATTTTGGCAGATGCGAGGTAAAGTGTACCTATGTGGCTAACTCCTGGTAAGAACCCTGTGACTCCTAGGCTCAGGGCAGCTTCCCTGAGAGACAACATCTCACATGTGCTGTTATGATTTGTTGCTGGAGAATTAAATGTGTCCTGTATGACTCCACTGGGAGAGGACCCTTGGAAACTGGCACCTATTTTCTTTAGACTTTGTCCTATATGCGTTTTTCCTTTGCTGATTTTGCTTTGTATCAACTTAATAAATCACAGCAATGAATTAGATTATATGCTGAGTCCTGTGAGCCCTCTTAGTAAATCACCAAACCTTGGGATGGTCGTGGAGACCCTGACACAGGTGTCTAGCCCCTGAACAAAATAATATCCACATGGGTGGTTTCTAGTTGAAAAGTGTAGAAGACCAGGAAACTTACCTTGTTTCATTTTCTCTTTATATAACATCCCCTTTGCTGGGCCACAGGTCACGGGAAGTATAGGGAGTTTAAAGTTTATATGTTTATCTCTGGGAATTCTTGGACCTGCAAGGAAGCATTATTATTATTATTATTATTATTATTATTTTCATTCCACCTTCTTCTAACTGTGCCCTCTTCCTTCTGACCCATCTTGAGAGCCTTCTTTTATAAATCAAAATGTATTAGAGGGAGTTTCCCCATGATCAACGTTTTTCTTTTATGGCAGGTTAGACACACAATGATTATATCATCCTCCACTTCTGTTCTCTGAAATCCTGCGTAACAGCCTCATGTGAAGGACCTGAATTCCCAAGCTTGTTGGCCACAACTACCTATTGCACAATGATTTTTCTCCTGTTTTTTAAGGAAGATTTCTAGCCATATTATTACTTTGAATTATGTGGATGGAAAAAACCCCCTCAATTTTTAGAGTTGTCTCCCCATCTGAGGCCCCGCTGGGGGAACAGAGAACAGGATGACAATGGGGAACTTAGCAGGAACAGTCTGCCCTCCCTCCTTGCTCTCTGCCTTGTTTCACTTCTCTTTCATGTGAACGTTCTGTATGGCTTTCACTCTGTGATTCAGGGCCGGGTGCTCTAGAAGAAACTGCAGGTCCCCCAGGAAGAGGTCCGCTGTACATCCTTGGGGTGGGGCACTGGCTCTGATTCTGCTGAAGTAGGGGTTGAAAGTCTTTTAAAAAATATATTTTTATTGATTTCAGAGAAGAAGGGAGAGGGAGAGAGAGAGGAACATCACTGATGAAAGAGAATCATTGATAGGCTGCCTCCTGCATGTTCACCACTGAGGATCGAGCTGGCAACCTGGGCATGTACCCTGCCCAGGAATCGAACCGTGACCTCTGGTTCATAGGTCGGCGCTCAACCACTGTGCCACATCAGCCAGGCTGAAAGTCTTAAAATGAACTTTAGTAGCAGCAGCACCTACTCCTGTCCTTCTGGCCAACATTGAGGGGGATCCATGAAAGATATACACAGGCTTCTGTCTGGGACGGGGAGGGTAGGTTGTCCCTGGTCCTTTCAGAGTCAGTTCTTTTAAAGCTGGAGAGGGCCTAGGAGGCCACTCAGTTGAGTTCATCTGCCACTCACCCATTTACAGAGGAGGAAATTGAGGCAAAAAGAAGAAATGACAAGCCAAAATTACATAATCAAAGGAATGTTAGAAATTAGGACACAATTCTTATATTACCACTCAGGGCCCCCCTTGGTGGGCAACCGATGGGTCTCTATGTGATCAAGAGAAGGGTCAACTAAACAGCATGTTAGTCACACACTTCATATTTTTCTCCTTAAAAGTTATCAGTGTAGTGAAGGGAGCCCTTCATAAGCCCAAGGAGGCTTGTGCTCTCTCACAGGTCAACTGATCAACATTAATAAAGTGGGTGTTATCAGCAACCTGTTGTATTGTTGAAATTGCCAAGGCCGATGACTACCCTGACGTTTGTTACAGGCTCTATAAGCCAATTAAGAAATTGATTGGTCACTCAAAAAACAGAGCATGAAATAAAAATTTAGATGCTTAATTACTAAAAGATATTAATCACTTCTTTTTACCTCTTTTTCTGCTTCTTTTCAAAGGCCTGGTGTTGACTGCTTTTGTCCCTATGGGAGAAAAATAACATAAATGTCTCTTGTTTATAAAATTGCATTGCAAATAGTAGTGTTTTAGAAAAACAACCCAGCTGTATTTCCAACTAGAAGGTTAGCAGTTCAGCAGAGCTGGCCCTGCCATGGCCCCTGGGTCCTGGGTTCTGTTTGTGGATTCATTACCAAGTTACTTGTTTGCAGTGTTATCTTTCAATCCCTGATGCATTTTGGAATTGACTAAATCTGATATATTCCTCAACAGTTAGTATAATTACATAAAGTGATTAGGGAAATAGGTTTGTTACTTAAAGCAAAGAATATAGCCCGAGAATTTAGGTGTTTAGTAATTGAAAATGTATCTTTAAAATTTTTGCCTTTTAGTTTGCTTCTTTTCCTTGGGACTCTGTTATTCAGAGACTGGATTCTATCTCTGCCTCTGTTTCTCACTGAAAAAAATAAAAACAAACACTGAAAAATCACATTGTATATAATAGTGCTTTTTAAACATTCCATTTTACTGTAACTTTTGAAGAGCCCAACATATAAAGAAAAATATATAACCCATAGCCTTATATTTACCAAGCCTTAAATGTTTAAGCAAGTTTAATTTTAGATTTCATTTTCTTTACCCTCTCATTAATCCTAATTTATTTATACTCACATTAATTAAAAAAGGAATTTAAGACAGAGTTTAATTTGCATCTCAAGGAACACTGAGAATAATAATAATGAGAGCTAATAGTGAACACATGCTTATTATGTGCCATACATGAATATATGGTGACAGAAATACTCAGAAGAAATGGGCAGGTTCTTCCTACCTGTTTGATGAAAGAGAAACATATTATGTGATTTAGGCCACTGTATTTTGGGGTCTCTTTTTTACAACAATTCAATATGTACTCTAAATAATCCATTAACAATGAAGCCCATAGGCTATTTCGGGGCTATGGCAAAAACAGGATCTGGCAGGAAGACTAGGTCTGTAGTAAACAGGATCTGGCAGGAAGACTAGGTCTGTAGTAAGGTGTGAATCCTCACATTTGTTCTTACCTTTTTGGAGACTGTTTTTTTTACTTATGTGCTTTCTATTTTTTCCTTTAAACAGAAAATAAAATAATCATTTAGAATTATAGAGATTTACAAGCTTTATATATCAGTAACCTTCAAATATTTTATTTTTGTCTATCTTTTTGTTGTTATTGTTGTTGTTTGTTTGTTTTTGTTAATCCTCACCAAAATTTAGAGGATACTTTACCACTGGTTTTTGGATAGAGTGGAAGGGAGGGGAGAGACAAAGAGAGAGAAACATTGATGTGAGAGAGACACATTGATTGGTTGCCTTCCGCACTAGCCCAGACTGGGTATGGAGCCTGCAACCAAGGTACATGCCCTTGACCAGAAGTGAACCCAAGATCCTTCAGTCCACGGGGTGATGCTCTGCCAAATTGGCTAGGGCTATTTTGTCTTCACTCAACTTTTGTGGGGCTAAATCTCCAGGTACCAATACACCATCTTGGTTGCGATCACACTGAAAACAATAATAGCAAAAAAAACCACCTATCTTTACACAGTACCAGTTGTTTTTAGTATGCTTTTGCATAGTCATATGAGGTTTTCTTATTCACAATAAGGAAAATATAAGAGCAGCTGAAATCAGGAAGAAGCTGACAGCAAATAAAAGGGAGTGTCAAGGAGATCAAGGAACAACAGATCTCAGACATCACCAGCAAAGTGTACATCCTGTAATTCAGAGGCTTGCCTTGAAAGCTAGCAGAGGTTGGTTCCTGAGATTTAAGGAAGGAAGCAATCTCCATAACAAAGCAGTGCAAGGTGAAGCAACAAATGCTGATGTAGAAGCTGCAGGAAGTTATCCAGAAGATCTAAGCTAAGATAATGAATGAAGGTGACTACACTAAACAACAGATTTTTCAATATAGAAAAAACAGCTCTATATTGAAAAAAGATTTCATGTAGAACTTTCATAGCTGGAGAAGAGAAGTCAGTGTCTGGCTTCAAAGGATAGGCTGACTCTCCTGTGAGGGACTAGTGCAGCTGTGACTTTAAGCTGAAGCCAGTGCTCATTTATCATCCTGAAAATACCAAGGCCCTTAAGAATTATGCTAAATATACTCTGCCTGTGCTCTATAAATGCAACAAAATAGCCTGGATGACAGCATATTTGGGTATAACATGGTTTACTGAATATTCTAAGCCTACCATTGAGGCCTACTGCTCAGAAAAAAAAAAATTCCCTTAAAAATATTACTGTTCATCAATAAGGCACTTAGTCACCTAAGAGCTCTGATGGAGATGTACAATGACATTAATGTTGCTTTTCATGCCTCTTAAGACAATATCTATTTTGCAGTCCATGGATTAAGGAGTAATTTTGACTTCCAAGTTTTATTATTTAAGAAATATATTTCATAAGACTATAGCTGCCATAGATAATTATTCCTCTGGTGAAATAATTATCTATGGCAGCTATAGAAAAGTAAATCTTCAGCATTATAGATGCCATTAGGAATATTCTTGATTCATGGGAAGAGATCAAAATATCAACATTAACAGGGAATTTGGAAGAAGTTGACTCCAACCATCATGGTTGACTTTGAGGGGTTCAAGACTTCAATGAAGGAAGTAATTGTAGATGTGGTTGAAATAGCAAGAGAACTAGAAATAGAAGTGGAATCTGGAGATGTGACTGAATTGTTGCAATCTCATGATAATTTTTGTTGTTGTTAATCCTCACTTGAGGTTATTTTTCTATTGATTTTTTTTTTAAAGAGAGAGAGTGGAAGGGAGTGGGAGAGATAGAGAAGAAACATTGATATGAGAGAGACACATTGATTGGTTGCCTCCTGCACACACAACAACCAGGTCTGGGGAACCTACAATCAAGGTACGTGCCCTTGACCAGAATCAAACCTGGGACCCTTCAGTCCACAGGCCGATGCTCTAACCATTGAACAAACTGGCTAGGGCTCATGATAAATTTTTAACAGATGAGGAACTGCTTCTTATGGATGAGCAAAGAAAGTGGTTCCTTGAGATGGAATCTACTCCTGGGGAAGAAGCTGTGAAAATTTTTGAATTATAATAAAAGGTTTCGATAGTAAAAGAAATTAGTTGATAAGGCAGTGGCAAAGTTTAAGAGGATTGAATCCAATTTCGAAAGAAGTCCTACTGTGGGTAAAATGGCATTAATCATATCCTATAGAGAAATTATTTATAAAAGGAAGACTTAATAATTTCAGCAAACTTCATGGTTGTCTTATTTTTTAAAATTGCTACAGTCATCTGAGCCTTCTGTAACCACTACCCTATTCAGTTAGCAGCCACCAATATTGAGGCAACATCCTCCACTAGCAAAAAGATTATGACTCTCTGAAGGCTCAGATAATGGGTAACATTTTTTAGCAATAAAATATTATTAAAAAAATATATTTTGCCCTAGCTGGTTTGGCTCAGTGGACAGAGCGTCAGCCTGCAGACTGAAAGGTCCTGGGCTTGATTTTGATCAAGGGCATATACCCTGGTTGTGGGCTTGATCTCCAGTGGGGAGCATGCAGAAGGCAGCCTGTCAATGATTCTCTCTCGTCAGAAGGCAGCCTGTCAATGATTCTATCTCCCTCTCCTTCTTCCTTCATCTCTGAAATCAATAAAAATATATTTTAAAAAATTTACTTCCAGTGAGTCATCAAGATGGCGGGACCCCTGGATCAACTTTCTTTTCTGTAAATCCTTCAATTGAGGGACAAAAACTAGTAGATAGACAGGTAAAGGCACTGTGCGATCAAAGAGGTGATTCAAACCATGATGTAATAGTGGAGGGAATATTTAAAGATTCCCATCTCACATATACACAAAGAAGCAAAACTCAGCGATTATAGATGCACACATGAAAAATGATCAAATATTTCAAACACACTAGAATTAAATATAGAATAATGCTTTTTAAATCTTCAGCTAGAAATGGCTGTTGTAAATATGATAGTATTAAAGAGGAAAAGATGAGAAATTTGACTACCTACAAATTTATAACTTCTCTCAGGCAAGATTATATTAATAAATAAAAAACAAAAACACGTGGGACAACATATCATCAACATTTATAACCAATATTTAATACATATCATATAAGAATTTCTGTATTCATTCAGCATAGTAAGAAGACAAACACCATAACAGAAAGCACTGACATAACATTCCATGACAAAGAGTTCTACGAAGAAGTAAAACAAATAAAAAATGTTCAACTGCACTAAAAATGAAAATAGTGCATGTTAAAGCCCTTAAATAAGACTTTTTATAGCTATTAAAGTATTAAATGTTTTTATTGTCTACTAGAGGCCCAGTGCATGAAAACTCATGCACTGGAGGGGAGGTCCCTCAGCCCTGCCTGCCCCCTCTCACAGTCCAGGAGCCCTCAGGGGTGGGAGGTGACCCGGTGATCAGGAGAAGGCGATGCCCCATCACACCTCTGCTGCTGCCACTGCCGGCAGCACAAGCTTCAGCCAGCCCTGGTTACCTGAGCCTTAGGCGGTTCTGGGCTGCTGGGCAGCCACCATCCAAGGCTTGCCTGCACCTAGGACTGGCCCTGGGTGGCTGGGGGTATGAGGGGACTGGGGGACTCTGGATGCAGGTGCGTGGAGCAGCTGGGGGTGGGCCCAGCCTTGCTGTGCACCTGCCGCCCCAGCAGGGCTGAGGGGACTGGGCGTCACCATTTTGTGGCTGTGGCCACCACTATCTTTGAGGGTGTGACAGTCAATTAGCATATTCTCTCCTTCCTTATTGGCTGTGGGCGCTGCCATCTTTGTGATTATGTGAGGGTCAATTAGCATATTCCATCTTTATTAGATAGGATGTATTACATATTAATTTTAAAAAGCAGGAAAAGGAAAGGTATGCATAGAATTAACCTATTTAGGTAAATAAAACTATATTCCAAAGTCTACTAATACATGCATAGAGAAATTCTGGAAAGACATACACCAATGTTTATAAAACACATATACTTCAAAATCAGAATAAAAACCAACATGAAGATATGAGCATTTTGAAAAAAAATGTTACTTTAAAGGCATTGTTTTTTTGCTTTATGAAAGTTATAGAAAATAATGATAATAAATGTTAGCATTAAAAACCAGTTAATTTGTAACATAAAAATCAAGTAAATTCTTATTCACTCTTACTTCTTTTCCCACTGTGTTTTTCCAAAATAGAACTGCTTCCAATATCCATAGTATCTAGAAAGTAACAGGTGGTAGTCAGAAAACTATAATTTATAAATAAAAATTACAAATGTACAAAAAAATTAGAAATCTTATGACAATTCACATTGTGGAAGGCTTGAGTTTATAAGGATGTCTGAGTATCTAAATGAATTAAACATACAAATTGATATCTAAAGTGTTGATTTCTCTGAGGCTTTGAAAAAAACCCTCTTCACTACTTATATGCATCAGTTTCCTCATTTATGAAATGGGTAGATAGGAAAATTATCCTGTTCAGGCTTTAGATTAAAAAAACACATGTTTTTTATTGATTTTAGAGAGAGAGGAAGGCAGAAGGATAGAGATATAAGCATTGATGAGGGAGAGACATCGATCGGCTGCCTCTTGCACACTCCTGGACTGGGGATTAAGCCTGTAATTGGACTTGTGATGGAACCTGGGACCTCATGGTTCATTGATCGATGCTTAACCAGCCACTCCAACTAGACAAATAACAAAAGTTAATGAGAAGTCACTATATAAATCAACAGTATGCTGGAAGGCAGCCTTTAAAACTATATGTTGGTCTTAAGAATAGTTATCTGAGGTATTTTTCCTGACAAGTAACAGGACCATTTATTTGTCTTTTGAGGTTTTTTTTTCAAGGTTGTGACCAAGTGACACTATTATCTAGCAACAGAACACTTGGATTTCTTTGCTCCATGAATAAGGGTGGAAGTAACTATATAAATCCAACACTTTGCTATTGATACACTAATATAGTACGCAAGATACTGTGTTTTTAAAAAAATCAGTGTATTTCTACTATATCAATCCATGTAAAATCAACAGGACCCATTTGGTAATCATGATCTGCTGCCTTCTTGCTGTTCTCAAAATGGTCAAGTCAAGCAAATATAGAGAATGAGATTCTGACATGGACTGGACCCCTTCCTTATCAAAGTGTCCTCAGCATCAAGGAGAGCAGGAAACAGGTACTCTGACTTCAGACTCCTGACATCCTGCAGCCTGAGTTCTGTGACTCTCACCTTCATAACTGACCTACTCCCTGCTGGTGAGATACCTCATGTTGTCCTTGAGCCCTGATCACCTACCACTGACATACCAAGGGTCTGTAGTATCTGCTGAATCACCACCACCCCAAGTCCTTGTGTGGCCTTACCCATCACGTCAGATGCTTGGCTACATTTATTTTTTTATTTATATTTTATTTTTTAATAAATCTTTATTGTTCAGATTATTACAGATTTTCCTCTTTTTTCCCCCCATAACTCCCTTCCACCTGGTTCCCACCCCACCCTCTGCCCTTATGCCCCCCCCCCACTGTCCTGATCCATTGGTGTATGATTTTTGTCCAGTCTCTTCCTGCACACCCCGACACACCTTCTTCCCCCCTAGAATTGTCAGTCCACTCCCTTTCTATGCCCCTGATTCTGTTATATTCACCAGTTTATTCTGTTCATCAGATTTTTTATTCATTTGATTTTTAGATTCACTTGATGATAGATAGGTATATGATGTCACTTTGTTGTTCATAGTTTTTATCTTTACCTTTTTCTTCTTCTTCATCTTCTTAAAGAATACTCTTTAGCATTTCATATAATACTGGTTTGGCAGTAATGAACTCCTTTAGCTTTTTCTTATCTGTGAAGCTCTTTATCTGACCTTCAATTCTGAATGATAGCTTTGCTGGGTAGAGTAATTTTGGTTGTAGGTTCATGCTATTCATCACTTTGAATATTTCTTGCTACTCCCTTTTGGCCTGCATAGTTTCTGTTGAGAAATCAGCTGACAATCGTATGGGTACTCTCTTGTAGGTAACTAACTGCTTTTCTCTTGCTGCTTTTAAGATTCTCTCTTGGTCTTTTGCCCTTGGCATTTTAAATATGATGTGTCTTGGTGTGGTGCTCTTTGGATTCCTCTTGTTTGGGGTTCTCTGCACTTCCTGGCCTTGTAAGTCTATTTCTTTCACCAGGTAGGGGAAGTTTTCTGTCATTATTTCTTCAAATAGGTTTTTAATATCTTGCTCTCTCTCTTCTTCTGGCACCCCCTTAATTCGGATGTTGGTATGCTTGAAGTTGTTCCAGAGGCTCCTTACACTATCTTCATATTTTTGGATTCTTTTTTTCTTTTTGCTTTTACAGGTGGGTGTTTTTTGCTTCTTTGTATTTCAAATCTTTTACTTGATTCTTGGGATCCTCTAGTCTGCTGTTAGATCTCTGTATAATATTTTTTTTTATTTCAGTCAGTGTAGCTTAATTTTTAGTTGGTCCTTTTTCATATCCTTGAGGGCCTCACTAAATTTCTCGGAGGTTTCTAGAAAATTCTTGAAAAACCTTATAACTGTGGTTTTGAACTCTATATCCAGTCATTTGCTTTCCTCCATTTCTTTCATTTGTGACCTGTTTCTTTGTCTCCACATTTTGGCTGCTTCCCTGTGTTGGTAGAGTGGCTTTGTGTGCTAGCTGTCCTATAGGGTCCAGTGGCTCAGCTTCCCCAGTTACCTGAGGTGGACACTCTTGGTGCACCCCTTTGTGGGCTGTGTGCACAGTCTTGTTGTAGTTAAGCCTTGATTGTTGTTGGTATCACTGGGAGGAATTGACCTCCAGGCCAATTGGCTGTGAGGATCAGCTGTGTCTATGATGGGAGAACTTCTGTGCTGGAGACACCCTTATGAGGCAATGCTTGCTTCAGTGGGGCTTTGGCACTCACTGAGTCTGCCCCCTGAGTGTGTCCCTTATGGATCTGAGGAGTTGTAATCTGGATGGTCTCACTCTGACCACTGGGTACACTGGCTCTTGGATCTCCAAGGAGGTGCAAAGTCAGCCACTGCCGGAGGTCACCCAGCAGGAGCTACAGAGAGATCTACAGATTCCTCCTCTTTGTTTGGGGTTTGGAGGTGCCCAGATGAGGCCCAGCTGTGAAGTAATGCAAGCTGCTGTCCAGCCTTGGGCCTTCTTTTGGAGGCTCTGGGGCTCTCTGACCCAGTTGCAGTTTGTTTGGTTTTAGATTGCAAAAGGCCAGCCCATTCATATTCAAAAGTCTATGCGCACAGCTTGGGTGGGTTGTTAATTGGGTGGGGCAGGGTCTCAGGGAATCACCAAGGTGGAGCAAACAGCAATGGCTGACTGTCAGCCCTGCCCTGAAAAGGGTCTCTGTGTCCTGCGGCACCATGCAGGAACAATGATCGCTGCAAGCACCTCTGAGAGAAAGTCGCCCTTGTGTTCTGGCCCGATGCCAGACAGTCCAGTTTCTCCCTGTATGAGTCTGGGTCCCCAGAGTCTCACCCAGAATTGGAGTTCAGAGCAGTTGGGAACTTGTATCTCCCACTTGATTGAAAAAGACAACAGCATACTCAGTTGCCAGTCCCTTTCCGCACATGCTTCTGTACCTCCGCACATCACTTCCATACCTCTGCACCTCCTCCCAGTCTCAGTGTGCTTTTCTCTTTCCTTCTAGTTGTATAAATTCCACTCAGCCAGCCTTCCCGTGGTTCTGGATGATATTCATTTTGTCTTTTAGTTGTAGTTTTGAAGTGGTTGTGCATGGCAGCAAGTTCAGGTGTTTTCCTATGCAGCCATCTTGGTTCCCGCTTGGCTACATTTAGACCTTGCTTCTTGGTCTCTTGGCACAACACTTGGTGAACACATGACACAGGAACACTTCTGGTTTCCAAGTCCTTGGAGCTTTGTTCCTATGTTATGATTTGTAAAAAACTTTAATTTGCAATTTTAATTTGCGCCCCTGACCTGGAATCATCCTCCTTTCCCCCTACATCAAAGGATGGCTCTATCTCTGAAATCTCTTTACCTATTGTTTTTCTTCATTATCTCTGTCCCTTCCTTTCAATCTGTTTTTTTTTCTCTATTTTCTTTGCCCCAAATCTGCATCTTTGGCTTACTATTTTTTCTTTATGTGCTTCTCCCATCCATTCCTCAATGACATTTTTTACAAACATTTGTATTTATTTAATTTATTATTAATTATTTATTTTTTAGGTTTTGTTTTTATTCAAGAGTATACTCACAGGCGGTGCTTAAAAATCAGGCTTTTAAAATAAAGGCCAAAACTGAAAAAAAAAATTTTGCAAATGTGACACTGATAAAAGGATGATTGTCATAATTTAAACCCTAAAATGTCCTGTGGAGTCAAAGGCTTTATACACAGAATGTGTTAGATCATTTAAAATAAACGATCAAAAGAGCACAGATATGGGCAAATTTGTCAATGAAGATAAACATCAGTTTCAGCCTTCCGGAGTATGAAAACCAGCAATTAGTTCATCCTGTGACAGAATACACACTGTGCTTCACATTTTGGACTTTAAAGATTCTTTCTCCAGCAACAAATCAGCATATCTTTGCTGAAGTTCCTTTTCTCTTTCCTGTTGTCGCTGTACATCTTCTTTAAGACACTCTAGCCTCTGGGGAATCGCAGAATCTTCATGTTTCTTGAGTTCTTCAAAAGTGCGTAACTCTAAGTAAGCCTGTTCAATTTGGTCCCATAAGTCATTCAATTGTTTCATGAGCCCCATAGCTCGAGACTGGGAACCACCAAGCAAAATTTTCATCTTCTTTTCCATCTTTGCAGCTCTCTTGGCTTCTGTCATCATGTGACCCCTGTTTATCTCAAGCCTCTTTTCAAGTGACTCAATTCTGTCCTTTTTGCTTGCTAGGTTGGCCCATGTGTAGCGGTTCTGCCTGGGGAGATACAAAACTTGACTGTAGCATTCTTCCCACACCTGATTATAAGCTTCACTTGAGAGTTCTCCATGGCTCATACCTTGTTTTACCACTTCCATCTCCTGTACCAGAACATCTTGGGCCTTTTTCAGCTCTTCTTTAGCGAACTTTTCATAAGGGTTATGTTCCAGATAGACAATGTGCTCTGAATTATTGGTAGCAAATCTTACAGGTTTTCCTTTTTTACTTCCAGATGGTTCATAAGGGTGATGTAGAAGGTCATAATGAAGCATTGTGATCATTTCTTTTTTGATTAGTTCTTCACTTTTCTGTAAATCTATTAATGGTGGTTCTACATTTAAGGGTCTTAGAATAGTTTCATTTACTTCTGATGGTCTTGGAAGATCTTTCTGGACAGCTTTATGCATTCGCTTCATTTCCTTTACATGCTCTGCATCTTGTATGGCCTGCTTTCGTCCATCCACGTCAGCAGCATCTTCAATGTATGTATCATCTATTTCATGCTCTTCCAGCTCCTTCTCAGCATTTTCTGGTAGAACAATTTCAAAGTCATTCTTAGGGGCAGGAAGACCCATCAACCCTAAACGGAGGTGTTCACGAGACTCTCTTTCCATCTGCTTCACATAAGAGGGATCATTGTAGTCTGCCATTCCACCCTCTGGACTAATGTTTAACTTGTCTGGAAGAGGAGTTCTACCCGGGGTGGAATTAACAACTGGTTTGGGAGTTGTCTCACTCTGGGGAGTCAGCCCTTCCGATCCATGAGAGGAAGTCCTGAATGGGGTTGAAAGAACTGTGTTTGGAGTCTGTACAACCTGCCGCTGTGGAGTCACACCTGAGAAGTCACTGACGTGCAAAGATGTGTTAAGTCCACCTTTTAATGGGGTGTCCACATTGGTCAGGGCCATGAGGTTCTGGGCTTCCTGCAGAATTCTGTCCTGAGAAGCTGGCGTTTGTGGTGTTCTAAGGGCGATGCTGTTGTTGGTGACATTGTACTCAGACAAAAGAGTACTGGAAGCCGAGTTTGTTATGCCAGATGCCTCAGCTGTTTGATGTGCAATTTCACTTGCTTGGCCTACTTTCACAACTTCCTGGAGTTCTGCATCTGAAATCTGAGGGGCAGGAAGTACTAGTTTGCTTCTCTTTTTAGTAAATTCAGAAACACCACTTGTTTGAAGAATAGCTGATGGTAAATCAGATTCTTTTTTCCTTTTCAAATGCTGCTTGTCTTTTTTTCTATCTCTTCCTTCTTTTTCAGATCTTAGCTCACCATCAAGATCCTGTTGTCTTAACTTCCTGAAATCTGCATCAAGAGCCTTGTAGTTTTCCTCTGAAGTATCATAGAAACCAAGAGCAGGCTTTTTTTCAAATGGGATTTCAGCATTATAATCAACTCCTCTCTTCTTTTTTCTCTTCTTCTGAATTTCTATGCCAGCTGCTCGAAGTTCTCTTCTCTTTTGGCGGGCAGCAAGACGCCTTGCTTCTTCCAATTGTTTCTCTCTTGCTTTCCTCTTGGCCTTCTTTCCCTGAGTATTAGCCAGGCGGGCTCTAGCTTCAGAAAGTATCTCAGGTTCATCCTCGTCCATATCAATTGGATCAGGCCGTGCTGGTTTTGTTTCTGGATTTGGGTCTGTTTCTCCAGGTTTAAGTTTTCGTGGATCATCTGTTGTTTCCTCTTCATTGTCTCTTTGGGCCGCTTTATCCAGAAGAAATTCATAGTGTTCCAAGCACTGGGCAGCTGTTCTTCCAATGATTGGAGCGATGGTTCTCCACTGAGTTGGCATCAACTTGGCCAAGTGTAAGAGTTTTTCCTCTTCTTCTCTGGACCATTCTGTTTTCTTAATGCTTGGATCAAGCCACTCATACCATCTGGCTTTGCATTGCTTTGCTGATTTTCTATGCAGCAGTGAGGCAATCCTAGACCACTGGTTTTTCCCATATTTCATTACCACTGCTTTAAGAATTTCATCCTCGGTATTCTGCCATATGCCCCCTTTAATCATAATTCGAGGCATCTTGGTGGCCAGGTGTCTTGGCGAGTGGCCTAGAGGAGCTTCTGAGAAGTAGCAACGTTGCTGCGGCCACGAGACTCCAAGTTTCCACTTTCTCCAGGCGCGACCTTCTGTTACACAAAAGCCATTTGTATTTATTTTTATGTGATGTTATTTTTCCCCCAGAAATACTGTTACATTTATATGTCTATACACATATATGTATAATTAAATTATTAAAATAGTTTTTGTAAACATTCCATATAGATGCTCTAATAAACTAACTTTGGCCAGACAAATTTCCAAATGTTGGAATACAGAGACTAAACAATTATTTTCATTCACTAAACACATTTGTTAAACTTCTGTTATGTGCCAGGTGCTGAGATGGACACTGATAACAATGTAGGACATATGACTACTGAAGTGTCAGTGCTTGTCAACTTAAGAGCAACCATGACATTGAAACATAAAGAAGTGAATATATTGAAAGTTGAAGAATGTTAGAACACAGATCACACAGAGTACTCTAGAAGGAGGGGAGGGTACAGCAGGAAAAACTAGTGCATTTGAGATAAGGGACCCCTTCCAGAGTATGTATAATGGAAGCAGGAGTTAGCCAGATTATGGAGGAAAGGGACCAAGATAATTGCCCCACGTGGATGGAGAAGCATGTGCAAAGGTCTACATTCAGTGAATACAAGTAACCAAGAGAAGCTTAAGGATGTTTGAACATGAAGTAGGAAAGTTAGTGGCAATGATAACGATGGAGAAAGAGGCAGGAGCCTCAAGGTAGGTGACTTTGGGGGCCACACAAAGGAGATTTAACTTAATCCTAAAGGAAAGTGAAGGACAATGGATTTTATGTAGAGAGCAGCATGGACATATTTGCATTTTTGAAAGACCAATTTAGCTAAATAACTTAGAATATGTTTGGTGTGAACAAAATTAGAAGCAGGAGGACAAGCAGGAGCCTGTCACTCTAGTTCCAGTGAGAAGTGATAATAGACATTGATTAAAGTGATAGCTTGGTGATGGAGATGCATGGACAACCTGGAGACATTTAAAAGGAAGAATTAATAGAGTTAGGTTACAGAGGGCTATACTGATGACTCTGAGAATATGAACTTGAAAGAACTGGTAAATTAATAGTGTGTTTTAGAGCTGGAGAATACTGGGAGCAGGTGTTGGCTTTAGAGAAAAAGATGATGTGCTCAGTTTTAGAAGAGTTGAGTTTCAAATGGAAAGACATCTAAGAGGAGAAGGCTAAGGCCTTTAAGACCTTGACCAGAGGTCTTGCTGATAGTTGGATCAATGAGTTTAGAAGACAGGTCTGGACTGGAGATATATAGGAACCATTAGGTTGTGGATGGTGATTAAAGCCATAAGAATGAGTGAAATGCCTGGTGACATCTCTAATAGTCTGGGTGAGTTACACGGATCATTTTGATACCTGGAGACACCTTACTCTGAAAACTCACTGCTGGTGTGAACTACTCCTTGTGCAGACATTGCTTTTGTTTTATGGTCATCTCAGATCCCACAATTTCTCCATCTCTCTCTCCCTTTCCCACTGCCTCCATCTTCTCTACCATTTCTCTCTTATTTTAACTCTTTCTCTACAGTTCTTTTTGTGCCTCATCTAATTCCTCTCCATTGATTACTCCCTATATACATCTCCTTCCCATCTATTTTTCTATGCTTCTGCCTCTGGATATGGTTTCACTATTGAAGTAATCCTCTTTCCACTGTCACTTCCCTTTGTTTTTCTTTGCTTCTTTGCTTCCTTCTCTGTCTTATGTTGATCTTTTTGCTGTTTTTATAATTGCAAACTTTGTCTTTACATTTTCTTCATCGATGTTCAGCTTAGTCTTACAAATTACTAATTTTATCATCACTGACTTCACTATTGACCACTATTTCTTTTGCCAGTTTCCTCTGATCTGTCAGTCATAAACTTTATTACCATACTAGAGACCCAATGCACAAAATTTGTACAAGAGTAGGCCTTCCTTCCCCCGACTGCCAGCACCAGCTTCCCTCTGGCACCCAGGACCAGGGCTTCCCTGGCACCCCGGCTTCATCCGGAAGTTCATCTGGAAGGTTGTCCGGTCTAATTAGCATATTACACTTCTATTATTATAGATTTCTGGTAAACTTTGAGACATATCTTTGAAGTCATCCTACTCCGCCCCATAAAACCCACAACTGGTGATATTTGGATCCCATGTCCACTTAGAAAACCTTGAAAATTACTCATATACCTTTTCATTTGATGACTTCAGCCTACCTTTTCCATTCTCCTCACATTATCTACTCATTGACCCCTCCCTCCATTCAGGAGCCCTGCTCCTCTTTCTCTTTGGTTCCCTCAAAGTGGAGGATGTAGTCCTAATCTGTGCTCAAGTCTGTCTGTATATTAGTGTGTGTTCATTTGTGTGCACATGTGAGGCAATGTTTTGGGGGAGAGGTAGGGAAAAGAAGGAAGAGCTTTTCCTCTGTGCAGACAGGAAAACAAAGATAACTGATAAGTAGTATCACAATTGGCTTCTCCACCACAGTCTATCAGGCTGGCATCTCTTCTGACTCTCTTCCTCTATTCATTTGAAGACAGGACACTGGACACTGAAGGGAAGTAAGAAAATGACACGTAGTACATGATGACCAGGAACACACTTCAATGTGGTTATGCTGAATTATGTTCACAGCTCAGATGAGCTAGGGAAAAGTACGCCTACTCCAATGACTACACCTCACATACAACAGATACCTGTTTCTTTTTCTATCTAGCCATACCTCATTTTCTTATTACTTCTCAGTTTTTTTGCTCATTGCTCTGCCTTACACTTTCTGTCTCCATCCTGTTGATTTTGTGAGTTTCTCTGTCCTTGATTTCTCTTTTTAAACCAATGATACTGTTAATCTCTGTTTATTTTTATTTCTCTGTCCATTCTTTTTAGTTTTATTATTCTAGGTGTTTTGTATACCATAGAGCTAGTTCTATTTTTACCTCTCTGATTCTTTATGATTTTCATATTTTTGTCTACATCAAGATATTAATATATTAATATCCATACCGATAGTTGTTTGCTAAATAAGTTTTCTTGTATCAGGCACTGATACATTTCCTTGTGATTATGCCAGGTCCCTTGTACCTCCTCTTTGGACTTCGATCATTGAAATAGCCCTTATTTTCCTGCCTGTTACATGCAACACTCATCCTTTTTGACCCTTATAAATTTGTACATCAATTTCCTTATCCTAAAATGGGGATAGAAAGAATTAGCCTGCCTAGCCCTAGCTAGTTTGGCTCAGTGGATAGAGCATCGGCCCACAGACTGAAGGGATCTGGTTCAATTCTGGTACCTTGGCGTGGGAGACAACCAATCCATGTGTCTCTCTCACATCGATGTTTCTTTCTCTCTGTCTCTTCCTCTCTCTCTAAAAACCAATGGAAAAGTACCCTCAGCTGAAGATTAATAACAACAGAAGAATTAGTCTGACTAAGTCTTAAGGATTTTGTGATGACAAAGTAAAATCTCATTTGCCAAAGTACTTTAAAATAACACCATATAATCCAATTACAATGTGATGGAAATCTTTAAAAACTATTCTAAAGGTTGAGAGTGGTTGATCTGAAACTTTTTATTTCTGTCTATTATTACATAGCAGGGCAAGTTCTCTTTTACCGTTACAAATGACATTAATGTGAACCAATGTAAATCTAAGATCTTAGTATTGGTGGGTATCACAGTAGGTATTTAAAAAGATGTTATCATTTTGCTATTTATTTCTTCTAAAACAGCAATGTATAATTATATATGTTTATTCAATAGGGCTCATCCTGTTAAACATGACTTTGTAATAATTTCCTGCCTCCTCCTATTTTCTAAAATGCTGAAAGGAGTTGCCAGGATTAACTGGATATAAGTTCTTCAAGATGCTCAGAGCAAAATGCATCTGGAATCAGTAGCTTTAATTTCAGATTCCTGACATTCGCAGACCAAGGCTTGGCATCTTAATCTTCGTTACCTGACCCATTTCTGAGGTCTGAACTAGAAGTTTCCTGAGGCTCTTCTCCGTTACTCAATTCTGAAGAGTCACCACTGCTGATCCCTGCAGAAAAAAATAAAATTCCATAACAGTCTCAGTCTGCGTCCTAGGAACCAATCCAGCATGGAATCTTCAAAAGAAAAATTGGAAAAAGAAAGCTGTGTAAGAGGGGTAGGAACATTCCTACTGGCAGGCCACCCTGTGGCTCCATCTGACCTGTTGGTTAAGGTTGTTCCTGGAACCATCCCCAAGGTCAGGGACGACTTTGCCATGGAAGGCACTTCTTTTTGTCATCATTTCTTACATTTCTTAACCTTCCACTTATCTGTACATCTAATTCTACTCTGTTTTATCCAGGGGAACCATGTAAGCAACATTTTCTAGAAGTCAGAGCCTCCATCAGCTGGTTCTTAATGATCATGTGGGCAGAGTATCCCTCCACCATAGAACTACTTTGTCCTTTATTTGAGTGAAGAATATAAACTTGCATTGCTCATAATGCCATTGAACTTTTATACCAATTAGCTCCGTCCACCCAATGCAAAATGTATCATGTATATCACCTAAAATCCTAATAGTTTTTTTAAATGTAAAGGATATAACAAAAAATTGGCTGAAGCTTTTGTAGCAAAGAAAGCAATTTGTTACATCAAGAATTTTGATTGTTCTTACGTCTTTTCTTATTGCTCATCTTCCAAGCAGATTGGTTTCCAATATCTGGAGAATCTAGGAGGTAAGGGGAAACACAACTAGTACTCCATAATGGAAAGAGTTAAATCTTATGACTCCTCACATTGTAGAAGGTTTTGGAACATAAAGACGGGATGATTTTTATTTCCGTTTCTTCCCATCTAAAGGAAAGAGAGCAATACCAAATGGAGAAAAGACCCACGTGCAAAATCAATGTTAGAAAACCAACATTTTTTCATAGGCTGGCAGCTAACTAATTTGGCAGTGAATCTGGACTTAGCTGCCATGAGTCTATGTAAACTATTTATCACACTTGTGATTTCCCATAATTGTGAAGCTATTTCAAAAAATATCACTCTGTAGGCTAATATTGGGGGTCATCTGACAAAAGTTATAAATGGGATTTGATGGCAATAGCCAGAAGCTGTTCCTTCTGTCAATAGAGAGTATGGCCAGAGTCCATTGAGGTTTGAACAAGTTTATGACAAAACTGAACAGTAGCGGACTGTCCCACTTTCTCTGCTCTGTGCAGAATAGCTGGTGAGTATGAGAACATCACAATGTGATCCACCACACTTGGGGGTCACATGTCTGAGAACATGGAATAAGATGAACTGCCATCCAACAAGAGCCATCCTTTTTGGTTAAGCCAGAATTATAATGTTTCCTTTCTTTGCAGTTTTTAAAGTGGCCACATGAGACCAAGGCAGGAGTGGGCTCCCTGGGCCACGGTGTGTGCTCAGAGAAACGGGAACCCTGAGCTCAGACTCATGATGTTCTGGAGCCCAGCAATGGCAGGCCTCACCCTCCTCATCAGGACCACTCCTCGCTGTATAACTCCTGATTGCTGGGGGCGTCTCGTCTGCACCGAACTCAGAAGCCTCTTCATGATTTCTCCCTGCAGAAGGAACAAATGTCCCTTTGAAGGTCTCAGTGTATGAAAAGGAACCTAGAGAGGAAAACCTGGGAAGCTCTGAAAACCCAGGGCTAGAATGACCCTCCCTGAAACCTCCATGACCTGCCTTTTGCATTCATGTGACCTGTAGGTCAGTATTTTATCCCTTTCCTCCTCTCCTCTCCTGAGCCTGGGACTAAGTTATTTCACCCCAGTGGGCATCTCTGCTTTCTCTTGACCCTCTGTTTTCTTATACTGGATTTGCTTTCTCCTTTTACTTGTCTCTTTATGGATTTGTTGTTGTTGCTTTTTTTTTTTTTTTAAATCTGTATTCACATTTATTTTTAGCTCTGCTCCTCTCCCAGGGCTGTCTTGGAAATCTGGTATTGAAGAAGGCAGATCTCCCCATGGTTGCTTCCCAGAATGACTTTGTGAAATAGAGCCCTACCTGTATACCATCGAATCCTCCTAGGAATGTTTACTTGAGAAAAAAAATTCAAATTCTATTGTGTTTGAGTCTTTGACTCTTTGTACTTATATGTTATAGCCATTAGCCTAACTTATACAAAAGTTAAAATCCAAGCCAGCTAAAATTAAAGCAAATTTATATTTTACTTTGAAGGACATAAAAAAGTTAGAATGAATATTTTGTAGAAAATACTGTTCATTTATAACTATGAAGAATTCTTATTTACTCTTACCATTTTCCGAAAGTCTTTTCATGCATGTAGGTGATTTTCTCAAATCCAGGGGCTCTGTAAAGTAGGAGGGAAGAAACAGCTATTTGTACAACAAAGTCTTACAAATTCTATGACAAGTCACATAGCAGATAGGGTTTATGATAATATTGATGTTGAGATGATCATTTTCCTCTTTTCTTCAATTGAATAAAGTTCTGGTGCTCATGATCATAATGCTGGGCTCCTGCCCGGCTCTCCTTTTTACACTCCGTGTGAATTTATAACCGACCCTTAAACTTTTTATGTCCAGTGTTCTCATCTATAATGTGGGGATAACTTAGTTACTCTATCTCCCAGTTAAGGTATTTGTGAAAACAAAACAAATCTTTATTCATAAAAGCCCTGTAAAAAATCACAATGTAAGCCCACCACTAAACTATCATTTGGGTTTGAGAGTAGTTGGGCTGAAGCTATTTTTATGTAAATAAATAGCAGCACAAATTATTCTTTGAAGACTTTCTAAGTTGGGGACTAATGACAATACTGTCAACAAATACAAAAATGCTGTGCTTACTATGCTCTGTAGAATATAAAGCATGTTGGTAAAGACTACGTTTATTATTTTAATTTTTCAGCATTAATAGATATGATAGTGTGTAGTAAAAAAGACAGTCATTTGCTAGTGTATTATTTCTACCTTTTCAATATATCAATTGATTGGGCTCATCCAGTTAAACAACAGTTTATAATGCCTTTTTGCCCTCTTTCATATTCCAAAGGGTCAAAGAAGTTAAAAGCAGAAATTGTGCCCTAGAAGTAATAGAATCAATGCATATAGAGAATGTCAGAATAAGATTTATTAGGAAATAGAGCTCTGGATTTAGGCTCTGGATATTTTTCATCCAGGAATGCAATCCGAACATTCTTACGTGATGCAATCTCAGGTGCTGAGCAGGTGGTTTCTTGGATCTCTCCTTCCTCATTTGATTCTAAGGAATCAAGGTTATTGATCAGTGCAAAAAAAAAAAAGTATTCTTTAGATGTCTCACTATGTGACCAAGAAACCAATTCAGCAGGAAATTCTCTAATACAACTTGAAAAATCTTGAAAACCCATGTATACCATGGCCTACACACAGGCTCACCTGGTCTGTCCCTCTAAGTCACCTGCCTTGTAGGTTAGTGATGCTCCATTCCTTGTCCCCGGAACAGAGACAAGTCACTAGCAAAGAGCCCCTCTGCTCTGTTTGAACCTTACTTTCCTACACCTCTCTCCTGCCTCTTACCCCTTCTCTTGTCATTTCACACTTCCTTTATTTGTTGTTTCTATGTGGGGAGAGCTTGGAAATCTTGTGCTAAAGGTAGAGAGCCTCTGCACACCCAGATGCAACTTGAACTGTTTACAAGGCTGAGAAATAATCTTCTCTTGTGTCTGAGACGTAGACCCATATTGAAATGGCCTTTTAGAGCAGTTTGCTTACACTAACACATAAGTTAGAACGCATACTCCCTGAAAACTGAAGTACATTTACATTTTACTTTGATAAATCTAGTGATCAGTGGAATGAACATACTATTTGAAATACTGATCTTTTGTAACATCAAGACCAGGTAACATTTTTATTTGTTCTTAGATATTTTCCTAGTGTGTTTTGCTAAATATCCTCTGAGAATGTAGGAAGGGAAAACCAATCACCAGCCTGTGTACTAAAGAGCTGTAGTTTGTGACCATTTGTGCTGCTCATGGGATTGAGGAAACAACATTTTGTTAACCATTTTGAGCTCTTAATTTACAAAGGAAATAACACAGAATCCAGTGGCCTTGTCTTTCCCTTAATTTTCATGAGGCTTTGTAGATGAGCCCGAAAGGTTTATGTGATAGCATTTTCTCATCCAGTAACAAGGATAATAGTGTCCTTCCTCCTTAATCCCAAGGCTGTTGTAAAGGAAAAACTAAGACACTATTTGTAAAGGTCCTTTGAAAAATCACTCTATATATCATGACTTGCTGAAAACCTCTAAAATACACTTTGGGTTTCAGAATACTTTACTTGAAGTATTTATTTCTGCTAACATTAGAGAGCTGGATGAATTGCCTTCAGACATGATTCAAAGTTTGTAATCAGATGACAACATGACTGTCCAATTAAGAAATATGAGGTTTCTCTTCTCTATAGAAATTACTGTAGAAATCCAACAGTTTATAGTCCTAACAACTAGTTAGTCCTAGCTTATTTCTACTGTACAATCAATATAGAGTACATATGTTGACTATTAGGACCCATCAATAGATTTCATCCTCAAAAATACATATATTTTTATTTAATAATTATATATATCTAACTATTTCTTATCTTCCTGCATTTCCCAAAAAGGTCAAGGTATAATGAATGCAGAGAATGGGATTGCAGGATAAACTGGATCTGTGGTACAGAATAAACTCAGAACTGATGTTTCAGGAGACAGTAGCTCTTAATTGAGGTTCCTGCAGCCCCATCCTTGAGCTCCCACCTCCTTACCAGGCCCCCTTCTTTGTTCCGAGGTGGAGGCTTTGGGGGACTCATCTTCATCACTGCTGATCACTGCATAGAAGGAGAAAAACCCCTTAGTGTCTCCAGGATGGGGCCAAGGAGCCCATGGACAGAAGACCCCATAACGAGAAGCTAAGTTAACTCAGGTCTCCCTGGTTTGTACCCAAATGTGCAACCTGCAGGTTGCTCCAAGTGCTACCCAGAAGGTGGTGAAATTCATGCACAGAGAGCAGCTTTGCTCATCCTGCAGCACTTCTTTCCCCCATCCTTACTCTATCTCCTACCTCTATCCTCAATCTACCTCCAATCCCCACCCTCATTCCACCTCTTCTTTCATTCTCATTTTACTTCACTTTCCTCTTGGCTCAGCCCATTTCTCTTAATTATGCCTGTCTTTCTGGGGATGCTATCACTTTATACCTCTTTTTTTCTTCATGCATTTCTTTCTCATTTCCTCTCAGAAGTATCTTGGCTCTGATTATTTTTTTCTTTTAAAAAATCTTTTGTTTTCTTGTTACTTCATCTACCACCATACATTACTCTCTTATTTTAGAAATAGTTTCTCAGACATCAATTCTTATATATGCAATTTCAGTCTTTTGGCATTTTTTCAATTCCTAGGAACACTCTTCTGCTAAAATCACTGGTAAGGTGCTGGTTCCCTCTTCTCCTGCCTCTGCCCAAGGTTACCTGAATCTCCTCGGTGGACCCTGGTGACATGTCCCAAACCCTTACACAGTATCTGGGATTCATATCACACATTCTTTCAGTCAGTCTTACCTATTATGTCAGATTTTTGGGTTTCCTTTTCAACATTTGGATTAAAAAATGGCTTTTCCTTCTTTATATCCACCAGACGTACAGAACAGGAATTTATTTGGATTCCATGGTTGGGTAGTTCTGCTCCTGAACAAAATTATAATAAATGAAGAATTTTATTTGTCTCCCACAAAGGGAGTGAGCACCGTCACTACAATCAACAAGCCCTTCTCCCTGTAATTCCACTCTAGGGAAAGTTACTCTTATCCCTCTCCTTTCAGCTGCTTAACTCTGTCTTTCCTTTATGCATCTCTTAACTATCATTGTTTTTTGTTTTACTGACTCGTCTCATTATTTGATGATGATGATTTTTTTGCTTTTTCAAAAATCCTATCTAATAAAAGAGTAATATGCAAATTAACCATCACTCACCACACCCACAAGCCACGCCCACCAACCAATCAGGAGCGAGTATGCAAATTAACCTGACCAAGAATGCTGCAGCCATGGAGTGAACAGGAGGCTTGAGTTGCCCCCAGTGATGGAGGAAGCTAAGCTTTCCACACACCCTGGCCAGCCCAGGCCTCCACTCAAGGCTACAAAGTTTCAATTATAGAAGATAAATAAATCCCCCCAAAAATGGCAGCAGCCATGGAGCTGGAGAGAGCAGGAGGCTTGAGTTGCCCCTGGTGATGGAGGAAGCCAAGCTTTCCACACACCCTGGCTGGCCTAGGCCTCCACTCAAGGCTACAAAGTTTCAATTATAGAAGATAAATAAATCCCAGATACCAGGGCCTCTGCTTGGGCTGCCAGGGGGCGTGGCCAGCCTGCAAACCACCCCAGGCCCCTCGCCCAGGCTGCCCCATGCCCCAAGGGAACCCTCACCCTGATCCAGGACACCCTTCAGGGCAAACCAGTTGGCCCTCACCCGTGCACCAAGCCTCTATCCTATCTAATAAAAGAGTAATATGCAAATTGACCATCACTCTAACACACAATATGGCTGCCCCCATGTGGTCAAAGATGGCTGCCATCATGTGGACACAAGATGGCCACCACAAGATGGCCAGCAGGGGAGGAAAGTTGGGAGGGACCAGGCCTGCAAGGGAGGGCAGTTGTGGGCAATCAGACCAGCAGGGGAGGGCAGTTGGGAGAGACCAGGCCTGCAAGGGAGGGCAGTTGTGGGCAATCAGGCCAGCAGGGGAGGGCAGTTGGGAGGAACCAGGCCTGCAAGAAAAGGCAGTTGGGGGTGATCAAGCCTGCATGGGAGAGTAGTTAGGGGTGACCAGGTCGGCAGAGGAGGGAATTTGGGGGCAACTGGGCCTGCAGGGAAGGGCAGTTGGGGAGGACCAGGCCTGCAGGGGAGGGCAGTTAAGGGTGACCAGGCCTGCAGGGGAGGGCAGTTAGGGGTGACCAGTCCTGCAGGGGAGGGAAGTTAGGGGCAAACAGGCTGGCATGGGAGCAGTTAGGCATAAATCAGTCTGGCAGGGGTGTGGTTTTGGGGTGATCAAGCTGGCAGGCAGAAGCAGTTAGGGGCAATCAGGAAGTCAGGAGGCGAGCAGTTGGGAGTCAGCAGTCCTGGATTGTGAGAGGGATGTCCCAGATTGGAGAGGGTGCAGGCTGGGCTGAGGGACACCCCCCACCCATGCATGAATTTCGTGCACCAGGTCTCTAGTAATAATAATAATCACTGTAAACATACATGGATAAAAATGGGTAAATCATGTATTTTGAATTATTATAGAGGAAGCATATCTGAGTAACCATAACTTTGGTAAAGTAATAGAAGATTGACAACACCCCGGAAGCCTCTTAGTGATGACTGTCATTAACTGTTCCTTCCAATCTTGCTCAAGTTAACCATTGCTTTGACTTTCAATATTATGGATAATTAAGTTTGTCAGTTCTATAGTTTATATAAATTTGTATAAATGGAACCATGTCTTCTCTATGTCTCTGCCTCTCTGCCATTTAGTTGTGGGGATTTGACTTATTTTTTCAACATTATGTGTGTTAAAGTCATTTGTATTTACTTTGCATATTTATTTTCACTGCTGTACAGTATTCTGTAATATAAACTATCCATTAAAAATAAAACCATTAAAAGATTATGCCAAACTGTTTTCCAAAAGCATGTGTAAAGGCAGAGATTTAGTTGTGAGAGCATGGCAAATTCAAGTAACTAAAAGGAGTTTTGTTTTTTTTTCAATGGGAAGGTGGCATGAAAAAAGGGGAAATATGAAGCTGTGGTAGGTGTCCTTTAATCCCCATAGCTTGCAGTATTGACCTAATACTGAGGGTCACAAGATAATATTGGGTTTTAAACAGTAGAGCTATATGACCTTGTTTGAATTTTTGAAAGGTCCATTGAGCTGAAGTGTGAAGAATGAATCTGAAGGAAGCAAGATAGGAAAAAGGAGCCCAGCAGGAGACTGTTCCTCTACTGAAGTGAGAAGTGAAGGGGGTCTGGATTAGAGTAGTGTGCTGGGTATGAAAAAATGGAAAGGTTGGAGGAGATTTTTAAAAGTTGGAATTGACAGAAGTGGCAAATAAAATCATGGTTATTTTAATCCACTACGCTTTGGAACTGTTTGTCACTCAGCAGTAGATAAGTGATACAGCCTCCAGTAGAGATGTTCATTAGATCTTCCTATCAAGAGCTTCAGGCACTTGATCAAATGAGCATAGGTCAGGTCTGGGTTGGAGATGTGTGTTTGGAAATCAATAGATCATAAATGGTGACTGAAGCCATGGAAAGAATGAGATATCTGAAAAGAGGCCATTAAAAAAAATATCTTTTTAAATTAAATCCATACAACTCCACAAAACACTGTCCTCAGAGAGACGATGTATTAGATACTAAACTGATAAAAACAGATACTGCACTTGATCTTAGTCAAAAGGCCAAGAAGCGATAGGAGGCCTATTTTTATCTAAGAATGTTCCAGGGCCCTCTTGATAATTGTGGACACCTTAACTCCTCAATGGTATTATGAACAGCCTCTGGTATCTTTTTACCTGTGACTGTCTCTCAAATAAAACAATATCTTGATTTGTCTGCTCTCTCTCTTTATTTGGTCATCTTTCTACCAGTTTTTTATTCATTGTTCTTTACTCATTCTTTACATAGTTTCATTTGTGTCTCCCTCAATTTTTCTATGTACTGGCATTTCCTCTGTGTCTTTCTTCATATTCTTTTCCTTTATATTTTTATGTCTTTCTCTCAGGGCCCAGCAGGGTCTAGGCTCTAGGGTGATGCAAATGAGGTGCTCAAGACACAAGAAGGTACTGAGTGAGATCCTCCTTATCTGTCACCTCAGATTTCCCTTGCCTCATTCTAGACCTAGCCCTGCTATCCTCTAGCTCAGTGGTCGGCAAACTGTGGCTCATGAGCCACATGCGGCTCTTTAGCCCCTTGAGTTTTTAGCAAAGGCCAGCTTAGGAGTACCCTAATTAAGTTAATAACAATGTACCTACCTATATAGTTTAAGTTTAAAAGAATTGGCTCTCAAAAGAAATTTCAATCCTTGTACTGTTGATATTTGGCTTTGTTGACTAATGAGTTTGCTGACCACTGCTCTAGCTGATTTTTTAGTTCCTACATTCTCTGTTTGGTTCCTGCTTTCTTCCATTCTATCCCTGTTTTTAATTGGTAATGGGACCTGTGTATGCCTCTTCTGTATCAATTTTGTCTTTCCATGTATTTCCCTCATCTCAAGCATTCAAATCATCACCAAAGTTGTCCCCTATGATTTTGTGCACTGCATAAAATCCCTCCACCTGCCACTTCATTCTAAAGGTCCTTTACCTGGCTTCCTTAGTTGAAGATCTAACCAGCAGCATTACCCATGACTTCCATGTTTCTGTTATAAATTCTAAAAGTGAAGTGCAGACACAGGGGCTTGAGGGCACGAGAAGGAGGGGTACGGGGGGTAATGGGGGAATAAGGACACATATGTAACACCATAATAAAAAAAATTTTTAAAAAAGTGAAGTGCAGCTTATTTCTTTTACACCAACTCCACAACATGGCACTGGTTGGATTCCATGTCAATTTATGTGAACTCTATCTCACTCTTATACATTGTTGTTTGGTGTTCCCAGTCCACCTTCTCCATAGTTTCTCTCTTTGCATTTTTTTTCCAGGGACAACCCTTTATCAAAGAACTGCGTTCTCTTTCTCCCTGGCCTTTCCCACCTGTTAAAAACAGCTAGAGGCTGTGCACAAGGCTGTGTGTCTTGCGTGGTGTTAAGATGGGTGGGGGAGCTGGTTACTATGGGAGAACAAAGGAAAGCTTTTGCTCTCATAGAAAAACAAAGATATACTTAGATCATTGGTAAGGTAGGTAATAATTACTTTCTTCATCAGAGGGCAATGGGCTGGGTATCTCTAGTCTTGCATTTCCATTATTTCCTTGGATGGGTACTTGCTCGTAGGACTCTGAAATAAAAAAAGACAACAGCTGAGCTCCCACAGAGCCTTACTCTGCCTATTACCATTTTGTTGCACCTCACCAACTTCTCCTTTCTTCTCCTGTTCCTACTTACAGCCTGACTGCATATATTGCCACTTTAACTCAGTGAAAGTGTTTGTATTTCATTGATTCCACGGTAAATCTCTCACTGACTTATTTTGACTTTTGTTTCTGTCTATCTTTCCCATGAGGCTCTGCAGCTCTTCTCCCTTTGTCTCTTATCTTAGTATTTCTCTTTTTCTCCAGGTCTCTCCTATCAATATATCAGGATCCATTTCTGCACTCTGTGTGTCTATGTGATTTCCCTCTTTTTGTTAATAAGTGTCTCCTTGAGTCATACCTTACTTCATTCTCTGCCACCAGCAAATGCCCCTTGACCTCTCCACATTCATCAAATCCAGCCATTCAGGCTTACCTGCTGACTCAGTCTCTTGGGCACATTGTTCATTCTCTTGTTGGCTTTCTAGTGCATCATTGTTGTTACTGGTTGTAACTGTTTCATTCACATTTATCTGTCCTCTTTCACAACGGTGCTCTGACAGTCCATTTTCAGGTGGAGATGTACCTAAACCACGTTTTGATTAATAGATATTTTATTTGCTTCGAGCATCAATCAGGGTCCAACAGGAAAATATAAAGCTCTCTAAGCCTTTGGAGCAGAGGGAATTTAATCCAGGTGGTTAGTTATACACCTGGTGGAAGAGCTGGCAATTCCAAATTGAAGAAGAGTCAACAGGGACCAAGGGTGAACTCATGTGTCCAGTCACTGGGTAGGTAGAAGCTGGACCATGGCTGGCTTGCTTGGTGGGAGGTAGAGTCATGGGAGATGCAGCTATTGAGAGAATTGCTGCCCAAGACAGTGATGGGGAAATACCATGCTTCTCCCTTGCTTTCACTTTCCACTCTCTTGCTGGTGTCTCCCAGTTTAGGAATCCAGCAGGAAAACGTAGCAAGAGACCTAGTAAGCAAGGCTGCAGGGGTCTGTGGCCAGAGATAGAGGGCAGAGCAGAGCAGAAGCCCATAAGGAATGAGTCTCTGAGTAAACCACCCAGAACCAGTGCACCCTCTTCCCTATGGTGAGCCTCCTTGGTTCATTATTGGTTCCATTGACCAATCCCACTCTGTTCCTCCCAACCTCAATAGTTGTATGAATTGGTAAATATTTTTTTTTCAGTGCAGTTTGGATTTTTTCATTTAGTGCTATTTTCTAAACAAAGTAATTTATGTAAAGGATGATTTAAAAATAATTCCCTTAATTTTAATACAGAATGTGAATCCTGGTGCATTTTAATGCCACATCTACAGTTCCTTAGTGCCTCCTCCTGGGTTGGTAAGCATGAGACACAGCCCTTCCCTTGCCTATGCATGTCACAGTCAACCATCCCTGCTTATTGTGCATCATTTGGGTTGTAGGTTGAAATCCCTCTCTTTATTTTTATTTAAAAATTTTTTTTAGAATTTATCTTTGAAATTGCTCTCTTTATACTAGTATACATTGTTCCCAATCATTAAGATGCTCTGGGATTTTATTTCCAAACAAGTTTGCCCTCAGACCACATTGGGGGTCATAATGTCATTGCATCCTCCCCCGACATCCTACACACGCACACACACACACACACACACATGCACACACGTGCACAAATGTATACACACACAGAATCCCTTCCCTGCTCATTACTCCTCATAATTCTTTCCTTTCACCCTTCCTTTTCCCACCAGCAGGATTGGTGGCTAATATGGATTCATATACTTTAAAAGATATTTTTAAATTCAACTTTTTGAGCAAATATGATTTGCTAAGAGTATAAATATGCTTTCAAAAATAACCCTGAGAAGTTTTTCTTTTATAAAAATGTATTGCTAATTTGAATATCCTTTCTTAAATAACACTTCCCACTGGAAGCTACACTGCAATGCCTTCCATAGTGAATTTTCCTGAATCTCCTCCCTGTCACTCATTTTCAAAGGAGAGTCATGCAACAAACACATGATACTTCTTATAGACTAGTGTGCTCTAGGGTACAGAACCTGAGGCCCTCAATTTATTTTCCTGGCCCTGAGATTGGTATTACTGTTATCACTGCTTTTACAAATATCCTAGTTTACTGTAGTAGTTAAAAGGTTAGACTCTGGCACTAGATACAAATAATAATGATCATTAAACATAGTGATATTAACACATGCATGGAACACTGATGAGTACCAGGCATGATTGTGAATACTTTACATGACATAACTTGTTTAAAATCCATCACCCTGTGAAGTAGGTACTATTATCACCTCCATTTTTATTTTATTATTATTATTATTATTATTTTTAATTTAGAGAATCATTGATTGACTGCCTCCTGCATGCCCCCTACTGGGGATTGAGCCCGCAACCTGGGTATGTGCCCTTGGCGGGAATCAAACCTGGGACCCTTCAGTCCACAGGCCAACACTCTATCCACTGAACCAAACTGGCTAGGGCAATCACCTCCATTTTATAAATGATGAAACTGAGGTACAAAGAGGGAAATCCACCTCCCAAGGTCACAGGGAAGAATTTGAAGCCAGCTGTGGGTCACCAGAGTTCCTGTTCTGACACCACCCTAAGGCAGAGGTCAATCCCTAGTCTCAGTGGCCAAACTTGCACAAATAGCCAAAGTCTCAGCTCATTCTTTGTTCTCTGACAAATGTGGTTGATACACCATCACTGTATTTTTTAAATTCTCACCTGAGGACATGTTCATTGATTTTAGAGGGGAAAAAAAGGAGAGAGAGAGAGAGAGACTGAGAGAGATTGAGAAAGAAATTGGTTGCCTCCTGTTTGTGTCCCAATTGGGAATTGAACCCTTGACCTTTTCATGTACAGGATGATGCTCCAAGCAACTGAGCCACACTGGCCAGAGTGATGTACCATCATTTTAAGTGTTTGAGAAGTTTAAATAAAATATTGCCTATATCACTATAAGGGATATTATGACTGATCAGAAAATTAACTCTTTATGATTAATATCTTACATTTATAATATTTTAAATCATTTAATACCATTATTAAGAGTGTTATAGATTAAGGGGAGGTCAAGAGTTGTAAACAGTGGCTATTGATTGCTAAATTACCAAAGTACTTTTTTAGAGGCTGGTCAGGTGTTTGGAGGGCAGCTCCAGGCCTGCTGCCCCAGAGATGATGAGGGAGGGTTTGCTCAGGAGGCACATGGCATCCATGGTCCTGTGTGAGGGACCCAACAGGTGAGAGGCCCTGGCCCAGAAGGAACACACTTATCACCCCTACCTTACCAACCTTGCTACAGTGCTGGCCACAGCTGGATGTGACATCAAAGCAAGCCTGCAGCTAGATTCAAGCAAGACAGAGGCAGAAAACTGTGAAGCCAGGTGCATGGGCAATAGGTCCAGGCCTAGGTTGTCAGGAGCTGGCAGTAAGTGCATTTAAAGAATATGGAAGGAGCAACCTTCCCAGGCAACTAGGAAAATGAAGACTCTGTTATCTAAATCCTTGAAGAAATTGCAGAAGCAAAGATGGACAATTCTGGGTGATCAGTACTAAAAAGAAGCAGCCCTCCCACCATAGCACCTGACAGATGGGACAAGAAGTGCAAAGGGTCACAGAACAGTCAACAGGAACAGACCATTGTAATTTGAGAGACGTGAGCAGATCCAGGTCAGGTTTTGATATGAGTTTTCACCAGTGCCTGTGGGGGAAAAATGGGAAGTTTATTTCAGAAATGCCATTTCCCCATAATTCCCCTTTAATTGTTATAAAGTAGGAATGGAAGATGCCCTCCCTCAGGTATCAATACAGTGCCCACCTGGACCTGGAGGATTCCACCCCACTCTTATAGTCAGACCCAAATCCCCCTTTGGACTGGAAGTGCCTTGGCCAGTCCATCTCACTAAGTATTTTCCATGAGCACCTTAGGTGACTGGCAATGGCTTTTCATGTCAGCCATGGCCATAGTGAACCTGTTTTTGTTCCCACAGCTGCCCCTGTCTGGTGGCCTTGCTGTAGTTCCTACAAAATCCTGGTGCCTCATTGCACCCTCTTTGCACCATACCCTCCCTCCCCATGTCTGTTTCTCTCTTGTTGGCCTTTTCATGAGGTTCAGTGTCTGACTCTCCTGTACTCCTTCCAGCTCCTAGTATTCTTCTTTCTGTGTTTCTCTCTGCATATATTTTCCTATTTTTGTTTCATGCTTCTGGTTTTTCCATGAGATTATCTGGGTGTGTGCAGGGTTAAGAACACAGGCTCTGGGTTCAGAATGCCTGAGTTCATCTTGCTCATTTGACCCCAGTCCAACTACACATACAACCAGCCAACTACACATAGATTTTAGTCTCCTAATTGCAGAAAGAGTACATACATAATACTAACTTCTAATGGCAGCTGTGAGCACGAAGTCCACAACTGTCAGAGTAAATGTTCAATAAGTGAGCTCTTAGTAATATGGTTGTTTTATTGTGTCCTTTACCCCTTTCTTCTGCCTTTCATTTTCCCTCCTTCTTCTTCTCTCATAATATGCACATTTCCTATCTTCTTTCTATTACTGCCCATCTCCTTGAATATTCCTGCTCTTGAACAGCATCCCCCACGTTTGAATCAGCCCCTTCTTCTGTCATTATCAAGGATATCCTCTGTGATGTTGACCTGGGGTCCATAGTTCCTAACCCTATATAGCTTCACACTCATCTTCTCCTACAGGTTCTCTCTAAATCACAATTACTTCCAGGTTAGCATTGTCTTTAAATCTGGTTTCCTGACACATTGTGTTCCTGTTCATCTGTCTTGTTTATTGAACCAACGGTATCTTGTCATAGCTCCTCCTCCAGGATCAGTATCTGGTAAGATGTTCATATAAACAGCACTCCCTGCCTTCTCCAGGCTCCTCAACAGTTCTTCTCTTATTCCCAAATTCCAGCAGGACTCAGGGCCCATCTCCCATTCTCCTTTCCACTTCAGATGAGAATCAGCTTTTATGTTTGCAATCACCTTGTTCAAGACTTAGTTGGGTGTTAGGGTCCTCCACACTCTCTTCTCCATCATTTTCATGGAAACAAATGTTATCATGGATTGCTGAGAAGATGGAGAGAAAAGACACTTAGAGATTTCCATCAGAGACCAGGGACATCATCCCAAATTTACGTGTTTAAGAATTTCTAGCCCTTGGGTCACTCAGAGCTCAATGGGACTCCATCCTCATGGTAAAGTTCTCCATCATTGCTGGGACAGAAAAAAGAACCCCAACAAGCAACTATATTTCAAATACAGAAAGTAGCCACTCAAATGTCAGGAAAAGGAATTGTGAAAATATAGTAAAAAAACATATGGTTGGGAAAAAATATCAAAATAAATACTGGAAGTTAAGTGTGTTTTCTGAACTGTTCCAAGTGTAATGAAGAAACAGAGGGGTTTCTCAGTAGAAGGACTAGGATCCTAGAGAGATCCTTGTGATGAAGAAAAAGCCCAACAGCTTTAAAGATGGGCTTGAAGAAGAGAAGGGTTGGACTTAATTGGGTCAGGGAGGATGTTTTTCCCAAAGAGATAGACCAGAGGACACTGGTGGAATTAGACAGACCTCCTGGGGGATTGATTTCAGAAATAAAGGAAGGACACTGAAACTGCAAGCAGGGAATGAAAATTTCAGCACTGGAGGATGCCTCTGATTTCTGGACCAGGGGCAGGAGGCTGCAGTGAGGAGGGACTAGAGCATTAACCTAGGGCCCCTGCATGTAGATGATAAATAAATGTAAGGAGGAAGTACATAAACCAATAAGTCTGGGTGTGAGTGTCTATGGGGAGTCCAGGGAGGGATGAGGCACTGTGGAAGGAAATGAAGGCTAACTTAGGCCAATAATGGGAGCTCCTATTGGGACCATGCCTGTTGGTTGGTAGATGAACAAGACAGTGGGAACCACAGATGCTTTGTCATTCCAGGACATGGCTATAAATCCAGGAAAAATCAGATGGAAGATAGGAAGAGAACATAGGGCTTAAAGCCCAGAAATGGTGAAGGTAACCTATGGGCAGGTGTTTTGATAAGGGGTTGAGCGGATCTCTGAATGGATGAAGTTCATCATCTCCAGGCAGCAGGAGAGTGTCACACCCCAAACCACAACCTTTAGCTTCTTGAATTTTGGGTTGTTGACCTGTAGCTACTTGGGCAGCAGAATATGTGATGTGGAAGCTGCAGCCTTCCTCAGAGGCAGGTGGGCAGCTGCTGGTGTACATGTGGGTCACCCCAGAATGGGGAGCCTTAGAAACCGAGGCATGTGATTTGGGTGCTAGGCCCTGGGGAGGGAAGTTCCTGAACTCCATGGAGAGGATCAGAGACCCTAAGATGTAGGTAGTAAAGGTAACTGCCATTCCTGTCTTACCCATGTCTTGGGACATGGTTACAAATATAATATTGACTTGAAATTTGTGACTAGGTATTTGACATCCTTTATCTCTTTTCTGACTAAATGACACTGTAAAAACAACTTTGTTCTTCATTACATAAGACTGCTATTGATACAATTCAATAAGCCACATGCTTCATACCTACTTTAAAGTATTTCCTTATTTACAAACCTCTTAGTATCTCTTTATTGCCTACTTATAAGCTTCGAATTGCTTAGCTGTATATACTAAACTTTGTAAAATCATCTTCAAACTTATCTCTCTTGAATTAGCTCCCACAGTATGCTTCTCACTCTCTGATTGAGCCAAATCAAATTTGTCCTTGTTTTGAAGACATACTAGTCCTTTTCACAATCATGTCTGATCCCATAGTATCCACCCTCTTAGGACATATGACCATTTTTCTTGTAATATCTCTATCTCTTATCTGGAAAACTCCATTGAGCCTACATCGGAATAAAAAGTTCACTTAGGTAAGTAAATTCTATCTATCTATCTATCTATCTATCTATCTATCTATCTATCTATCTATCTATTATCTATCTATCTATCTATCTATCATCTATCTATCTATCTATCTATCTATCTATCTATCTATCTATCATCTATCTATCTATCTATCTATCTATCTATCTATCTATCTATCTATCTAGATACAGTAGAGAATTCTCTTAACTGGGTACCATTAAAAAGTATAAATTATGTCTTCTTAGAAAATCATACCTCCTTGAGAATCATACCTGTAGTGTTATATAGCATCAAAAGTAGTCCCTGGGAGAGCAATAGGTTTTGTGATTCTATGACTAATGTGTGTTTCACCCATTGTGAAGAAAATTAATAAAACCATTTCTTGTTCTTTAAGAGCAAATTTGACTTTGGGTTAAATTTCTTGCTTATTACTCTGGACTCTTGATGAAGGTGGCCTCTCTTCTGTGTCACTAGGCCAAGACTGAGCTTATGATAAAAAATGACCTGTGACTGTAGGTAGATAAATTATATGTATACTAGGAAGGACTATATGTGAACTATAAGCCATTTATGATCTTCCTTCAATGTAGTGACTCTTATAACTCAGCTCTTCTTTGTGGGGTCCCTGAAAGTTACAACTACAGAGTTGTTACAAGAGACGTTGACTACCATGGGCATGATATGGCCAAATCACAGTGGATCCCACAACTAAGCTGTCACTAGTGGTGGGTGGTAGTCAACTTGGTGGCCTGCTGTGTGGACAGCTTCAAGGGGTCCACAGAAGAGCAGCAACTGATGCTGCCCTGTTGGGATGCTGAGTTTCCTGTCATTTGTCTTTCTAAGTAGGTCTCGTGCTACCATGGCTCTGGTTGTCCTGTGACCCTAAATGCCTAGTTAAGCAGACCTGCAGATGGGTGTTTATATTGTAGCCATTTTATAAAAAACTTTGAGAGGCTCATGATATGTTTGTTTTCTTAACTGCTACATCCCTACTGCCCAGCACAGTGAGTGGTACATAGTAGGAGCTAAATATATACTTGTCAAAAAAAAGTTATTCCTGTACAGCAAGAGGTAGAGAATAAATCTAATTACCCTTTTCAAAGCTTTTATAAATGTTATTTAAGTCAGGGTATTCCTGTTTGTTGGTCTCACTGAACAATGCTTCCAGGAGTGGCAGGTTAAATGTCTTCTCCAGTTTTTCGAGCACATTGTACACCACTCTCTGTACAGGGACCAGGTTTCTACAAGATTCTTGACAATCCTAAAAATAATAAATGGAGAAAATATAAATATGAACTTCAAAGTTACAGAAGAGCCCTAGAAAGTGATTTTTGTTGTTGCTAATCCTCACCAGAGGATATTTTTTCCCCCATTGCTTTTCAGAGAGAGTGGAAAGGGTGGGAGGGATGGGGAGAGGGAGAAAGAAAAAAATCATTGATGAGCGAGAGATACATCGACTGGTTGCCTCCCGCAGGAGTCCTGACTGGGGCTGGGAACCTGCAACCCAGGTACGTGCCCTTGACCAGGAATCAAACCTGCGACCCTACAATGAATGCTCAGGGAAACACTCCAACCTTTGAGCCAGTCAGGCCAGAGCTAGGAATTGATTTTGTTGTAAATGCGTTACAATTTCCCTGCATAGGTATTTTCTCATGTAAAATTTAGAATTGCTATATATTTGTACGGCTACTAAGTCATTGTAACATAATAAACCTCACTTACTTCATACATTTTATTGGTGATGAGTTCACGGTCACGAAGAATCTGAAGGAAAGGAAATTCCTTTTTTATTGCTCTTGAAATCTCCACCTTATGTTTTTTGAAGTGCGTGAATATAATATTGTAGATAAAACTGTCTATGCTCTGATCTTCTGTGGACATCCTAGGGAGAAGGAATACCATGTGAAAATGGTTATCAAGATTCTGAGATGCTTGTGGAGGCGGTTAAGAGAAATATCACACTGCGTTATAAAACTAGTTCATAACTGAAAAGTTATGGTTTGATAATGATATAGAATAAATTTAGTATTTCACAAGAATATCACCATTTCTTCTGGGACTTCTGCTTTATGTTGTTATAAATCTACCTCTGCTTTGTTATATATGTGAATTTTTTTATGTATCTAAACTTCAGAAATTGTTGTTGTTTCCAGTGAAAGTAATTGTAAACCTGAGTCTGTAATTCTGGTTCTTAGTTGATCATTTTATTACTATGATAACAATGTTTTAATCAATATCTTATATTTCTAAATGTTATGAAGACTCATAACATATTTTTGTCAAACCAGAAAAGTACCCATTAGGCATATACACGTCAGGTAATAATAATGTCACATTATTGTTTTAAATTCCTGCAAGAAAATGTTTTTGGTTAAGGATGGGAGATGAAGAGAAGCATTTGTCTTCTCTTTTATTGAAAACCCTACTAAAATTATAATGAAGGAATGTAGGTGAAGGATACTCCTAGCAGTCAGGAAAGCAACTGCATGCCCCGTGGGATCCTAAAGGCAGTGGAATTTGAATGGGAGACATGGTGCTTAATACCAACATGTCATTTGAAAAATGAAGAGCAGAGCAACCCCACAACCCACAAGCTGACCTCCTGGAGCCAGGCAGCTTCTCAGAGGCAAACATTGCTGTCCTTTATCAACGTATGTTAATGTTGCCTGTTACTGGATTTGTACATACAATAATACATTGTGCATGCTTATGTGTCTAACTGCTTTTGTTCATCATCTACGTTTTTGGGTAATTAGAAGTTAGTTCCTTTTTATTGTAGAGAATACTCCATTGGATGTTTTCACCACAATCTGCTTACTTATTTTCCTGTTGATGAACATTTGGATTGATTCCAGTTCTAGTGTAAATGAAGCTGCTCTACTTTTTGTGGCGAGATGTTTTCATTCCTCTTGGAGAAACAGCTAAAATTGGAATTGTAAGGTCATTGTGTAGCAGTATGTTTAACGATTACAATATCTTCCAAACTGTTTTTCAAAGTCTATAAGAAATAGCCTTTCCAATTTTAGTCATTCTAATGTGTGATGTGCTATCTCAAATAGCTTTAATTTGTATTTCTTTAATGACTAATACTGATCACATTTTCATATGCTTATTGGTGATTCATGTATCTTTATGTATTATATATCTTCATGTAAAGTGTCCGTCCAAGTCTTTGTACTATTTAGATTATTGTGTTGTCTTTTACTCCTTATTGATGTGTAGGAATTTGTTATATATTGTGGAAATAAGTGGTTTTCTTTTTTTTTTTTTAGTTTGTTTTTTTTTTAAAAGAGGTTATATGTCTGAAATCCCAGAGAAAATATGCTAAACATCCTGCTTTTAGCAATTAAAAACTGCACAACCTCTACCTCAGACATCCACCCCACCCACTACCACAAACATACACACACAAATGTTCACTCCATGGCCCAGTGATCTGTCAAGCTGCCTTCTCCCATCATTTGGAAATGCCAACTTTGGTTCCAGCTTATATCCTTTCTAAAGACTTAATTCTTCCCTCACCACCAATTTCAAGAGCACTTCCTCTATTCCTTTCCTATGGCACTATACCCTTCCACCCCTTTTCACAAATCCTAATTTTCCCCACTGGTCTCAAGTTAATTGGAAGTCTATTTGGTTCATCTGGGCCTACAGAATGAAATGCAGGGCTTGGCATGAAGCAGGCCCACAAATAATCCTATATAATAAAGAGGCAATATGCAAATTAACCCTCATGCACTCACAAGATGGCTGCCTATGATCAGGCTGGCAGGGGGCTTAGTGAGGGATGACCAAACAACTGAACAGCAGGCTGCGTGGGGCAACCAGGGTGGCGCGCACGTGTGTGTGTGTGTGTGTGTGTGTGTGTGTGTGTGTGTGTGTGTGTATGTGTGTGAGGGGAGACCAGGCCGGCAGGGGAAGCAGTTGGGGGCAACCAGGCCAGCAAGGGGGGGGGCAGTTGGGGGAGCAGTAAAAAGCGACCAGGCTGGCGGGGGAGGGGGGCAGTTAGGGGTTATCAGGCAGGCACACAGAGGCAGTGAGGTGCGACCAGGCCAGCAGGGGCGGGGGAGAGTTAGGGGCGACCAGGCAGGCAGGCAGGCGAGCAATTAGGAGCCAGAGGTCCAGGATTGTGAGAGGGATGTCTGACTGCCAGTTTAGGCCCTATCCCTGGGATCGGGCCTAAACTGGCAGCCGGACATCCCCCAAGGGGTCCCAGATTGGAGAGGGTACAGGCTGAGCTGAGGGGATCCCTCCCCGCCCTGTGCACGAATTTCCTGCACCAGGCCTCTAGTTGATGAAATAAAGCACCAAGGATATTTTTCCCTAGAGGCTCAGCTGACAAAATCTAGGAGGAATTTCCTGTTAAAACCTTCATAACTGCACATGGGCAAAACTGTACAATTTGATATGAAGAGGGGTTATGAGGAGGGGTGAAGAAGGGAAAACAGGTACAAAGTAATTGGAAGTGCCTATGAATGTGCGTTATTAGGTAAAAATAACCTGAGGAGTTATCCATCCCCATCTCTTGGGCTTGGAACTAGAGCAATGAACTGACAAAGGGCTGGGGCCAGAAATTAAGTAGGAGGGGGGGGCCTTATCACATGCCTTCCCCCCTCCCGCAACCCGCCCAACTTCAGCTGAAAAGAGTTAGATCTGTCAGCTTCATTGGGAGGGCCTCAAGGGGACAGTGCAGAGATGAGTCAGGGGTGCACTCGAAAGTCATAAAATCTTATGGTTGCACTCTGGCGGCTGTTACCAAAGGATGGAAAAATATGTGGGGTGGGAGGAGCATGCTTGAGGCCAAAGCTTAAGGATGCAAAGCAGATGGTGTTCAGGGCCCATGGCTCTTGGGAGCCCATGGGCCCAAGGTCCAGAAGCTGGGCAGAGTCCTCTAGCCCCACCCGATCCTGGGCTCCAAATCCGGATCTGAAAAGATCCGAGAGCCCAACCCCAGGCTCCCTCCCCACACTGGGTTTACACCAATGTGCCAATAATAAGGAAAGATTATTTTGATTTTCTAAGTCTTTTGGCTTCCCACATATCTTTTATTTATTTTTATTGCTTTTTGTTAATCCAACAAGTGTTTATTGAGTGCACTGTCCTTTTGAAAAATATTATTTGTATTGGTTTCAGGTGTACATCACAGTGATTAGACAATCAATCATATAATTCACAAAGTGTTCCCCCAGATAATGCCAGTACCCATCTGGCACAATATCTTTTAAAATCAATTTGTCGTGCTCGCTTCAGCAGCACCTATACTAAAATTGGAACAATATAGAGATTAGCATGGCCCCTGAGCAAGGAAGACACGCAAATTCGTGAAGCATTCCATATTTTTGTTAGGAAGAACCTGGAGAAGGTGGCCTCATTGCTGGAGTACACCTCCGACATAGACACTGACCCCCTGCCAGGGTAAATACAGCTGGCGGGTTGGGGTGTCTTTCTGGCGGAGATGTCAAGGGGACTCAGGTGGGCTCGGGGGAGGGCTGTGGGGTCTGGGATGAGACAGAGTCACCAGAGTGGAGCCCCCTGAAAGTGTCCCCTGGAAGCCGTCACCATGTCTTGATCCTTATGCTGGGAAGTTGTATCCTTATTATTCTGCTGGGGATGGACGTGACCATGGTTGGGGGTTGGCATTTGAAAGGCCAAGGGTGGGGGTTCATATTGACTCAGTGATGGGGTGGGCATACTGAGCAGAGGGAGACACAGTGATGGGTGATGGTGGTGAGTGTATCCGGATGGGTGACTGAGCATGGATCCCCGGCACATCCGGGAAGGCCAAAGGTGACAAGGGGAAGCAAACCAGCTTCCCCTTGTCACCTTTTGTACTATCCTACCTAATAAAAGGGTAATATGCAAATAACCATCACTCCACTACTCCCACGATTGGGCCAGCGGGAGGCTGGGGGGCGGGACTCGGGGTGGCCTATCGACCATTGAGAAGATCAAGATGGCGGCACCCAGTCCTCTTAGCCCCAGCGGAGTCCGCCCAGTAGCAGCAGTCCAGGATGTCCAGCTGGGAGGCACCAGCGCCCAGCGTGAGCCACGGGATCGCGGGCAAGTGGCGGCAGTTTGGGGGTGGGGGTCTCCGCTGCCCCCAAGCTGCAGGATCCCCTGGCAAAGCGGGCGGCTTGGGGGTGGGTGTCTCAGCTGCCCCCAAGCTGCAGGATCCCCTGGCAAGCCGGGGCGGTTTGGGGGCAGGGGTCTCAGATGCCCCCAAGCCGCAGGATCCCCTGGCAAGCTGCAGGATCCACTGGCAAGCCAGGGCGGCTTGGGGATTGGGGTCTTAGCTGCCCCCAAGCCGCAGGATCCCCTGGCTGTGAGGACAGCTTGGGCTGGGGTCTCAGGCCTGCAGGGCTCGGCACCCCCACTGCATGATCACCCAGCCAGTGGCAGCAGCCTGGGCTGGGGTCTCAGGCCGGGAGGGCGGTGCACCCCCACCGTGCTATCTTCAGGCCAGTGAAGGCAGCTTGGGCTGGAGCCGTGCACCCCCACCGGGCTATGCCCAGCCAGGCTGAGATGGCAGCCTGGGCAGGGATCTCAGCCTGGCTTGGCTGAGGCGGCAGCCTGGGCTGGGGTCTCAGTCTGGCCAGGGCTCGATCCCCTTCCAGTGGTGGCAGCCTGGGTTCTCAACCATTGAGTCACACCAGCCAGGCAGATATGGAGGAATCTTAAACGTTTTTTTTTTTTATAATATGTATTTTATTGATTTTTTACAGAGAGGAAGGGAAAGGGATAGAGAGGTATAAACATCTATGAGAGAGAAACATGGATCAGCTGCCTCCTGCACACTCCCCACTGGGTATGTGCCCCCAACCAAGGTACATGCCCTTGACCAGAATTGAAACTGGGACCCTTGATTCTGCAGGCCAATGCTCCATCCACTGAGCCAAACCAGTTAGGACTGTCCAATATGCTAAAGAAAAAAACCCTATCTAATAAAGAGGGAATATGCAAGGGAGGGCATTTGGGGGTGACCGGGGTATCAGGGGAGGGCAGTTAGGCATTGATCGGGCTGACAGGGGAGTGGTTAGGGGGTGATCAGGCTGGCAGGCAGAGCGGTTAGGGGCAATCAGGAAGGCAGGCAGGCAAGTAGTTGGGAGACAGCAGTCCTAGATTGTGAAAGGAATGTCCAACTGCCTGTTTACAGGCAGTCAGACATCCTCCAAGGGGTCCCAGATTGGAGAGGGTGCAGGTTGGGCTGAGAGACACCCCCCCACCCCCCATGCACGAATTTTGTGCTGGCTGTCCTGGCCCCCGACACAAGGGGACAGGGTGGCCTCTGTCCACCTACACACTCAGGTGTCCTCCCTGCAGTGTCTTTGTTATACCTTTAGCCAAAAAAAATTTTTTTTGCATCTTTTTGTTTTAAAATGTGATAGTTGCTGAGGCTGAAACCCCTGGCTCTTAGAGGGACATTGGCCCAGAGGAGAGGGACCATCTGACATGACAATTCCTGCCTCCCTCACACCAGCTCCTGGACCCTAGTTCCATTGTCCTGGCAGCGGGGACACTGGGCCACCAGCCTCTGGACCAAGGTGGAGGGGCCCCAGATACGAATACCTTGGAGTCCCCATCCCTCTGTAACTGTCTTGCCAGATCTGTCTCAACTTTGTACTGTTGATGCATTTCTGAGTCTGGGATCTGCACCTTTGTTTACAATAAATGCAGACATTTGGAAAAAAAATCAATTTGTCAATTTTTACAAGAAAAGCTTTTTGGATTTTTATAGCCTTTTGCATTTTGAAACTATAGAGAAATTTGATGAGAACTGACATTTTAACAATATTAAACTCCAATCATCTCCTATGCTCCCAATCCCATAACCTAGGCTCTCTTTTTGCCATGTCCTTACTACTCCTTAATATATTAAGTCAATTATTTATATATTCTATGTTGTTTTTATTGTCATATTCATTGTCTTCTCTCAAAAATATATAAGCTATAAGCATAGGGATTGTGTGTTTTGTCCTTTTATTTTTTTTGGGGGGGTAGTTGATACACATAAGGAGATAATCAATATTTATTGGTTAGATGCCTCCAAGTACAAAAGTTTTTGTTGAGGCAAAATATAACCATAACAACATAACACTGATCCACCAAACCTGAAAACAGTTTGATGATTCATTCAGCTAAATGGTTGAGTAAATTATGGTAAATTCATATTGCTGGATACATAATTATTTACTTCTAGTATTTGAATGGAAAGGTATAGTTTTATTGATGAATGAAAACATAAATTTCATATTAATATGTTACGATTACATTTTTATACAAATCAAAATAATAAAAGTCTTTTATTTGTGTGTAAAGTTTGGAGCAAATGTTGGGAAAGGGATGCAATGTTACACCCAGGCTGTTAACATTGGCTTAGTTCAGAGTGTCAGGATTTCACCCCAGTCCCTTCAGTTCCTTGTTTTATCATTTTTGGTAACATAAGAGGAAATAGGAAATAATAGGGCCAAAGTAAGACTTTAGAACAAGTATATTTAATATCCCTATAGCTTATGAGATAATATTGTTTTTGTAAAACAATTGGTTGGGAAATTTAGAAATTTAAAAGTTGATTTTCTAATTAAAAATAAAGGTAGGAAAAAAGAATAAAATTTTTAGGAATAAATTTAACAAATGGAACACAAATCTTTGTTGTTGTTAATCCTCCTCCAAGTATAGTTTTCCATTCATTTTTAGAGAGAGTGAAAGGGAGGGGTAGAGACAGAGAAACATTAATGTGAGAGAAACACATGGAATGGTTGCCTTCCACATGTACTCCAACCCGGGCAGGGCATGTACCCCAACCCGGGCTGGGGATTTGAGCCTGCAACAAAAGTATGTGCTCTTGCTTGGAATCAAACCTAGGACCAGTCAGTTCCCGGGCTGACGCTCTGTTCACTGAGCCAAACTGGCTAGGGCTGGAACACAAATCTTAACTGCTGATAACATCAAAACATTGCTAAGAAAAAATTAAAGATCTAAATAAATGGAAACATTCCATGTTCATGGATTGGAAGACTCAACATATTTAAGATGGCAATTTCCTCTAATTGATTTATAGGTTTAATGCAGTTATCAAAATCCTAGCAGGTCTTATTGCAGAAATTACAAAGCTGATCCCAAATTTTATGTGGAAATGTGAATAGCCAAAACAATTTTGAGGAACCAAGTTGAAGGACTTATACTTTCTGATTTCAACAGTTATTATAAAGCTACAGTAATTGATACAGTAATAATACTGGCAGAAAAAATATATGGATCACTGGTACAGAATTGAGAGTGAAGAAATAAACTATGTTATTGGTCAATAGATTTTCAATAAGAAATGCCAAGACAATTCAATGAGGAAAATATAGTCTTTCAATAAATGGTGATACGATATTTGGATATCTACAGCAAAAATATTAATTTATACCTTTACCTCACAGAATATACCACAATCAACTCAAGATAGATTGTAGACCTAAATGTGAGAGTAGGGCCAGTATACTGGCATGCGTCTATGTGGTCACACAAGGCACTGTGTTTGCTCTAATGCTCTGTTTTTACAGTTTTAAAATTCTCAATGATTTGTTGCCTGTGTGTTTGGTGTCAAGTCCAAGAAATTATTGCCAAGAACAATGTCAAAAGTTTCACAGATTCAGGCTAAACTAGAGAACATTATGCTAAGTGACACAAACCAATCACAGAAGGATTAATACTACATGATTCCACTTACATGAGGTATCCAAAACAATCAAAGATAACAGAATAGTAGTGTCCAGGAGTGGGAGAGAGGGAGATGGGAAATTGTTTTTCAGTGGGTATAAAGATTCATTTATGAAAGATGAATATGTTCTAGAGATCTACTATAAAATGGTACCTATAGTTAACAAACATAAAAAAGTTTTTGGAGATGATGAATATATTTAGTACCTTGGTTGTGGTGATGGTATCATAAATGTATGGATATGTCCAAATTCATGAAGATGTATACATTATGTGCATAATTTTTGTATTTAAATAATGCAATAAATCTTTAGAAAACATAGTAATTACATGTTTTACATGATGTTATGGGGAAACTAGCAAAAGGCAAGCCAATTTGGGTTTCTGAATTGTGGTTCAGGAATCAGAGGCATCATTACTTCAGAAGACAGGTGGGGAGGTGAAAAGCAAAATTGGCATATTGAAGCTCACAAGTCATCTAGAGGCATCCATTAGCCCTAATCAGGTGTTCATGTCTCATTTCTAAATGTGGCTGGACACCCAGTGGATGCCTGATGGGATCTTTGAGAACAAAACAAACAATGGGTCAGGAGCTGGGGGAAAATGAACTCTTAAAAGAACCTTGGAAGATACAGATGAATTAAAAACATTATCATCCTCAGTAATAGAGATAAAATATTAGATTTATTAAAAAAGAGCATGATATAACCCTGGCTAGCATGGCTCAGTGGTTGAGCATCATCCTATGCATCAAGAGATCACTGATTTGATTCTCAGTAAGGGTACATGTCTGGATTTCAGGCTCAATCTTCAGTAGGGGGTCTGCAGGAGGCAGCCTATTGATGGTTCTCTCTCATCACTGTTTCTCTCTCTCTCTCTCTCTCTCTCTCTCTCTCTCTCTCTCTCTCCCTCTCCCTTCCTTTCTCTTTCTAAAACCAATGAAAACACACACACACACACACACACACACACAAGAGATTGTATAGGAGAAACCAAGATGGCAGCATAAGTAAATACCTAAACTGCTGCCTCGCACAACAATTTCAAAACTACAACTAAAAGACAAAATGGACATCATCCAGAACCACAGGAAAGCTGGCTGAGTGGAAATTCTACAACTAGAAGTAAAGAAAAAAGCACACTGAGACTCAGAGGAGCTGCAGGAGGCAGAGGTACTAAGACACGCACGCAGAGAGGATTGGCAACTGAGTGCGTGGCTGGCTTTCTCAAGCGGGAAGGAGACAAAAGCTCCCGACTGTGCTGAACTCCAGTTCTGGATGAGATTCTGGGGACACAGACTCATATGGGGTGAAACTGGACTGTCAGGAAAGAGAAAAGCACATGGAGACTCTGAGAAACTGCAGAAGGCAGAGGTACTGAGGTGCGTGCACGGAGAGGGAGGGCAACTTAGTACGAGGCTGGATTTCTCAAGAGGAAGGGAGACAAAAGCTCCCGACTGCACTGAACTCCAGTTCTGGGCAAGACTCTGGGGACCCAGATTCATTTGGGGAGAAACTGGACTGTCTGGCAGCAGGCGGAACTCGAGTGCGGCTTTCTCTCAGAGGTGCTTGCAGCGATTACCACGGGACACTGAGACACAGGGGCCTATTAGGGCAGGGAAACCAATGCTGTCTGCTCCGCCCTGAAACTCTGCCCCATCCAAGATGAGCACAGAGGCTTTTGCAAGTCTTGTCTCATAAGGGTGTCTCCAGCACAGAAGTTCTCCCAGCGTAGACACAACTGATCCTCACTGCCAATTGGCCAGGAGGTAAATTCCTCCCAGTTATACCAACAACAATCAAGGCTTAACTACAACAAGACTGTGCACACAGCCCACAAAGGGGTGCACCAAGAGTGTCCAACTTAGGTAACTGGGGAGGCTGAGCTACTGGGCCCTAGAGGACACCTAGCACACAAAGCCACTCTGTCAACTCAGGGAAGAATCCAAAATGCAGAGACAGAGAAGCAGGTCACAAATGAAAGAAATGGAGGAAAGCAAATGACTGGATATAGAGTTCAAAACCATGATTATAAGGTTTTTCAAGAATTTTCTAGAAAAGGCCGATAAATTTAGTGAGACTCTCAAGGGTATGAAAAAGGACCAACTAGAAATTAAGCATACACTGACTGAAATAAAAAATATTATACAGAGATCTAACAGCAGACTAGAGTATCGCAAGAATCAAGTCAAAGATTTGAAATACAAAGAAGCAAAAAATACTCAACCAAAAAAGCAAAAAGCAAAAAGAATCCAAAAACGTGAAGATAGTGTAAGGATCCTCTGGGACAACTTCAAGCATACCAACATCCAACTAATGGGGGTGCCAGAAGAAGAGAGAGAGCAAGATACTGAAAACCTATTTGAAGAAATGACAGAAAACATCCCCCACCTGGTGAAAGAAATAGACTTACAAGTCTAGGAAGCACACAGAACCCCAAACTAAAGGAATCCAAAGAGGACCACACCAAGACACATCATAATTAAAATGCCAAGAGCAAAAGACAAAGAGAGAGTATTAAAAACAGCAAGAGAAAAACAGTTAGTTACCTAGAAGGGAGCACAGATACGATTTCCAGCTGATTTCTCAACAGAAACTATGCAGGTCAGAAGGGAGTGGCAAGAAATATTCAAATGAAATAAATGTCATAGTAAGTATGAAAAAAAAAAAAGAAATATTCAATGTGATGAATAGCAAGAACCTACAACCAAGATTACTCTACCCAGCAAAGCTATCATTCAGAATTGAAGGTCAGATAAAGAGCTTCACAGATAAGAAAAAGCTAAAGGAGTTCATCACCGCCAAACCAGTATTATATGAAATGCCGAAAGGTATTCTTTAAGAAGAGTAAGAAGAAGAAAAAGGTAAAGATAAAAATTATGAACAACAAATACATATCTATCAACAAGTGAATAAAAAATCTGATGAACACAATAAACTGGTGAACATAATAGAATCAGGGGCATAGAAAGGGAGTGGACTGACAATTCTCAGGGGGAAGGGCTGTGGGGAGTGCAGGAAGAGACTGGACAAAAATTGTGCACCTATGGATGAGGACAGTGAGGGGGTGGTAAGGGCAGAAGGGGGGTGGGAATCGTTGGAGGGGAGCTATGGGGGAAAAAAAGAGGAATAATTGTAATAATCTGAATAATAAAGATTTATTAAATTAAAAAACAATAAAAGTAATAAAAAAAGAGAGATTGTATAAAGAAACTAGAAACACCAATGAGAAAGGATATATGCACCCCTATGTTCATAGCAGCACAATTCACCATAGCTAAGATTTGGAAACAGCCTAAATGCCCATCAGCAGATGAGTGGATTAGAAAACTATGGTACATCTACACAATGGAATACTATGCTGTGGTAAAAAAAAAAAAAAAAGGAATTCTTACCATTTGCAACAGCATGGATGGACCTCGAGAGCATTGAACTAAGCGAAATAAGCCAGGCAATGAAAGAAAAACACCACATGATCTCACTCATTTATGGAAAATAAAGGACATTATAACCTGATGAACAAAAATATAGATACAGATGCAGTAAAGCATTGAACAGACTTTCAAATTACAGTGTGAAGGCTGGGGAGTATTGGGAAGGGGGTGGAAAGTGATCAACAAAGGACTTGTATGCATGCATATAAGCACAACCAATGGACACAAGACAATGGGGGGGGGGTGGGATGAGGGCATGCGACAGGGGGTAAGGGATGCTGTGGGAAGGTCAATGGGGGGAAAAAAGGAGATATATGTACTACTATATGTAATACTTTAAACAATAAAAAAATAAATAAATAAAATGAAAAAAAAGAGATTGTACAAAAATGGAGAAACATAAAAAAGAGCTGTTAGAAATGAAAAATGTGGCAAAAAAGAAAAAATTATCAAAGATTGCCAAGAAAACACAAAAACAGAAAGCTTGTAGAGGATCAACCCAGGAGACCTAATATCCAACTATCAGGAATTCCAAAAAGATAGAAGAGAGAGGCAGAAGGGAAGAAATTATTAAAGAAATATTGAAGGTAAAATTATGTGAATTGAAATGAATCAGTTTCCATTTGAAAGAGCTCTAAAGTATCCAGAATAATGATTAAAACCAACCTTCACACCAGAGCAAATTATCATGAAATCAAGTGATTAAAGAACCAGAAAGTCTCAGAGTCAAAGCAAGTAACATACAAAGAACGAATCAGAATCAGAATGGCAGCAGAGTTCTCATTAGCAATGCTGTAAACTGCAAGACGATAGATTGAATTCATTTCTGGAATAGGCTTTTCCTTACCAAATTTTCATACAAGTGTGAGGTCAAAAATAATCATTTAAAAAAATCCATGAATGATCTTAAAATATATGCATACCTTCTATGATATTATTCAGGAGGCTCTGGATAATGTGCTACTCAAAATGAGGGAGTAAAATAAGAAAGCAGAATACTTATAATCCAAAAAACAGGATGCAACCTGAGGGAGATCAAGCTTCAGAAGGTCAGCCCTGGTGGCCCAAAGCAATCAGAAGTAATTAGATCAGGAGAATAAAGAGTTTCCTTACTTAGAAAATAAACAGAACTGATCAATTATCTAATGTGTCTCACCATACTGAGAAGAGTTTTATAGCTCTGTAGAGTGTTTGGGAAGAATTGGTAATGAGGATATACAAAATCCAAGTATATGTGTGAGTGTGTGTGTGTATGTGTGTGTGTGTGTGTGTGTGTGTGTGTGTGTGTGTGTGTACATTCTTATAAAAGACACAGGAGGATAACATTGGCAAATTGGAGTACATACAATTTTTTAAATGTAATTTTTGAGTAAAGTGGAAGAGTAAAACTAAAGATTAACCATATATATATCCATGTATCTCTATATCTCTATATCTCTATATCTCTATATCTCTATATATAAAATGCTGAGTTACTGACCGTCCATCCATCTGACCGTCTGACTGATCAGCTGGTACATATGAAGCTCACTGGCAATTTGAAAATAAATGTTGACTCGTGCATGCGCGATATTTGTCCCCATCTGACATTGGTCTCCTATTTAAATGAATTCAAAGACAGTTTCCTGTGATGCCAGCATTTGCGATGACTATTAATAAATCACAAGGACAAACTCTAGACAGAGTAGGAATATTTCTACCTGAACCCCTTTTTGGACATGATCAGTTATATATTGCTTTCTCTCGAGTTCGAAGAGCGTGTGATGTTAAAGTTAAAAATGTTAAAGTTCATCACAAGGGAAATTAGTCAAGCACTCTGAAAGTGTTTTTACTCTTAATATGGTATACAGGGAGATATTAGAATAAATTTAATCCATTTATCAGTCTTTGTTTTTTATCAATGTTGTTTTTATATCATGTTTTTTATATCAAGTCTTCGTTGTTATTTATTTATTAATCAATTTATATGTTATTTTCATATACATTTTACTAATTTTCTTTCATCTCTGACACTTATATTATAGAGGAAGAGTGAATAGTGATATTAAAATATTTCTTCTAATTAATTTCCTTTCAATGTGCATGAATCCATGCATTGGGCCACTAGTAATATAATAACTATGTCTGGTGATAGTTGCATACTGAAAATATCAGTGGGAACATTTTGTAAAGTATATGATTGTCTAACTACTATACAGTACATCTGAAACTAATACACAGTAATATTGAATATATATTATAATTTAAAAATTAAAAAAAGTTGCAATTTACAAAACAAATGAACAAAAAAGTCTGTGGTTTAGTTAACACTGATGTACCCATGTTGGCTTTTCAGTTTTGAAAATAATACCATAATAGTGCAAAAGGATAACATCACAGGAAATGAAAGTAGGTGTGCAGTATACAGAAAGTTCTGTAGTAACTTCACATCTTTAATGTAAATATAAAATTATTCCAAAACAATCATTTATTTAAAAAAATGTTTGCAAGTGAGAATAGCAGAAAAAATAGAAAACAGGATGAGAAACACCTCAAACATTGAAAATACCAGATGCCAACTACAAAACTTTAATCTGTGCAAGTTTCCATATTAAAAAAGAAAACCCACAGCAAACATTATCCATAATGGTACAATGAGAAAGGCTTTCCCTTTGGGATTGTGCTTAAGGTACAGATGATTACTATTATTACTCGTATTCACCATAATACTGGAAGTCCTGGCCAACACAGGCAAGAAAAAGAAATAATAAGTGTTCTAGTAAGAATCACATTTGTAGAAACAAAACTGTCATTATAAGGATATTATGTAAATTAATATGTATATATTTCTCCAAAGTCATTAGAATTAGAAAGAATTTGGCAAAATTTTAATTTATTTTTATATATTAATAACAAACAGCTAGAAAGCTCAATTTATTAAATTGTGTAGATTTAATAGCCTAAATATATCAAGTATTTATAATAAATCTAGCAGAAGGAAAAAAATATAAATTTTATCAGAAAATATTTTTAATTAATAGTATACATATGCCATATCAATGAGATAGAATACACAATATTATACAGATGACAAATCTCTTTTAATCAATCCATAGAATCATTACAATCCTAAAAAAAAATCCAAATAAGATTTAGACATGCTGATTTGGAGATGCAAAGGGTCATGAACTTTGAAGAAGGAAAGAGGATGGGGAGATGTACTCTACCAACTGTCAAGAGTTCATGTGGAGCTATGACAGTCCGTGAGGCACAAGGAGAGACACTTGTGGGCCAATGGCAGAGAAGAGAGAGCGCATAACAGACTCTGCTCATGTGGCCCCTGGGTAATGAAAGGGCAGTAGTGCAGAGCAGAGGGGAAAAGGATGGTTAACGCAGATGAGGACAGTGCAAACTGGGGAAGAGGGGAGAGCTGTCTAAGTCAAGCACGACTGAAATGGGCTATAAAACCATGGCAGGCACATGAGAAAGAGAGTGTAGCAATACAAGTGTGGTGATTGGGGAGTGGGGTATTCAGGGATGGTTGGAGGTGAAGAGGACATAGAGGGGATAAATGGTGATGAAAAATAAACAAACAAACAAATAAATAAATAAATAAATAAATAAATAAATCTATATAGATAAAAACCCAGTGGCCATAATGCTGTAATGACCAAAGACTGGCATGGGTGGGCGGGGCCAGGTGATTTCGTGCGCTGGGCTTCTAGTAAATAAATAAATAAATAAATAAATAAATAAATAAATAAATAGAAGGAAAGTGAAGCAACACAGGCACCAAACTGCAGACAGGGTCAATCTGGAGGAATAACCCAAAGGGTGAGGAAGACATCACCAAAGCACTTAATATCACAGAAACAACTAAATAAAGTAACTGTGCACCGATGGGCTGATAAAATAACGTGTGGTTTATAGTCAAGCTTGCATAACGTTAAAAAATAAAATTAGTTCTGTGACCATTAAAAACTAGAGCTTGCAGAGCTATTGAGGGAAATTAAGACACCCCCTCAAAAAAAATCCAACCAACTTAAAAAAATATCCTATTTAATAACAAGGTAATATGCAAATTGATCGAACGGTGGAACGACTGGTTGCTATGACATGCACTGACAACCAGGGGGCAGATGCTCAACGCAGGAGCTGACCCTGGTGGTCAGTCCACTCCCACAGGGTGAGTGCCTCTCAGCCACAAGCCAAGTTCATGGCTGGTGAGTGCAGCGGTGGTGGCAGGAGTCTCTCCCACCTCTGTGGCAGCCCTAAGGAATGCAGAGTCCTGAGGGCTGCAGACTATGAAAGGGTGCAGTCCGGGCTGAGGGACCCCTTCTTCCACCCCTCCCCAGGTGCACAAATGTTGAGCACTGGGCCTCTAGTTAGATATAACAAGAAACAAAAAAATAACTAAAAATTAAATAACTCTTATAGAAGAAACGTTTGAGACAACAGAAAGTAAAGAGAGAAAGAGAAGATTTATTAGGAACAGGTAAAGCTGTGAAGGCTAAAGTTGCACCAATGGAAGAATAGTTTTGTCCCAAAATTAAATAAGAATACATTTTTGAAGATAGTAGAGAAAAAACTTTCACTGAAGTAAAGATAGAGTTGACTCTGCCACCTTAAGAACATGAGAACTATGGTTGAAGATGGTGTGCATGGAATTCACCAGTAACTTTCAGCATCACTTCTATTTATTCATAACTAGTAGCCCTGCGTATGAATCCGTGCGCCAGTAGCTTTCTGTGGGGCCTGGCTGCTCTGCACCTGCTACCTAGAGGCTGTCCACGGCCCAGAGGCCCATCCATGGCCGGGCGCAGAACACTTGTCTCGTAGCCGCTCACGCTCTCAGCAGCAACACTCCCTCCTCCCCCGGGGACTCTGGGGAACTCCGGTGGGGCTGAGAGGACTGGGCACTGCCATCTTGTGGCTATGAGCACTGCCATCTTTATGATGGAGTGACAGTTAATTTGCATATTACCCTTTTATTAGATAGGATAACCAGGGTGTATTTATCTTATAAAAAACAATATTATAATAAGTCTTCAAATTTCAAGCTTTATAAGTAGAAGTCACCATAAACAAAATTAAAGAAAAGGAAAGTAAATTTGTAACTTTCATAATATTTAACAAACCCTCCCTTATCATCAAAGAAAGGACAATCTCTTCAACTAATAGCACTGGCAATAAATAAGCCAGCAACTCACATAAGAGGCAATTTAAATGAACAATAGACACAAAACACCTCCACCTCCCATGTAATCAGAAAATGCAAATTAACTAAATGAATCTGTGAAAATGGGTGTTGGGAGATGATTCATTTCATTCGCTATTGCTAGCAGAATATATTGGTTTAGTTCCTTAGAAAGGCAGCTTGGCAGAATATGTAAATACATAAGTATTAGTATTCTTTGCCTCAACAATTTGATTTTTTGGTTAGTGACACAGACAAATTCATATATCTATAATAATAAAAGGGTAATATGCTAATTAGACCAGACATCATTCCAGACGTCATTCCAGACGTCCTTCCAGACAAAGCCAGGGCCTGAGGGAAGCCCGGGTCTCAGGTGCCAGAAGCCTGTGCCAGCAGGGCACCTGAGGGAAGGAAGGCCCATTCTTGCACGAATTTTGTACATTGGGCCTCTAGTGTATATACACGCAAAAAAGAGAAATACATAATTGCTGTTATAACAGCATGTTGAAATGACCTAAGTATCTGTCAATGGAAGAGAATGGTTTAAAAATTATGCATATTACTGTGGAAAACAGTATGGAGTTTCTTAAAAAAATTAAAAATGGGACTCCCATTTGACCCAGTAATCCCACTTAGGAATATAGCTTAAGAAATCGGAAACACCAATTAGAAAGGACATATGCACCCCTTTGTTCACAGCTGCACAATTTACAATAGCTAAGATTTGGAAACAGCCTAAGTGTCCATCAGCAGATAAGTGGGTTAAAAAACTGTGGTACATGTACATAATGGAATACTATGCTGCTATAAAAAAGAAAGAATTCTTATCACTCGAAATAGCATGGATGGAACTGGAGAGCATTATGCTAAGCGAAATAAGACAGTTGGAGAAAGATAAACATCACAGGATTTCACTCATACGTTGAAATAATGAACAACATAAACTGATGAACAAAAATAGCTCCAGAGACAGAGAAGCATTGAACAGAAAAGCATCAAACTTCAGAGGGAAGGCAGGGGAGGGAGGCCGGGCATACGAGATCAACTAAACAACTTGTATGCATGCATATAAGCATAACCAACGGACATAGACACTAGGGGGGTAAGGATGTGTGTGGGGGGTGGGCGTGGCTGGGGAGAGGTTAATGGGGGAAAAAGGAGACATATGTAATACTATATGTAATACTTTAAACAATAAAGAATTTAAAAAATTAAAAAATAAAACTTATTTAAAAAAATTAGGGCATATTGATTCCATGGAGTAGTATGCAGCTTTAAAAAAGAAGGAGGAGATCTGTATGTTCATTCACGTGAAAAAATCTTTAATGTTTTCACTACTAAAATAACAATGCAAAATAGCATATATAATATAATCCTCTTTGTTAAAAAACAAAACACAAATTATGTATTTAGGAAAATCAGTTATATGTGTAAACACAGAGAAAGAGACATGGAATTCTGTGCCCACAACACTCAAAAGACAGGGACTGACAGCTTTAGGCAGGTGGCAAGTGAAGGGGACTTTCCCCTCTACACACTTACATGTCATTTGAAATTTTATGAGCAAGAATGTAAAATGTAATTCTTTTCTATTAAAAAAAGGTTAAACATATTAAGTAATGTTATTTCTGACCCATTAATAGAGAAAAAGATAGGATTTCTGGCCTTTGCCTTGTCAGAGGTATAACCCATTACAGAGCAGAAATTGAAAGTACAGATGAAAATATTCAGCCTGCACTAGTCTTTCATGTCTTGGCCCTTTCTTTTTCTTTTACTCCCTTAGATCAAGATCCCTGGAGGGAGAGTCCAGAGCCCCAGCCAGAGATGGGAATAGGCCTGGCACTGACCCGTCCTTAGCTCAGGTATGAGACCAAGGCACCCAGAATTTTATATTTTCTAAAGTACCCTGTTTGAAAAAACCTGAAGGCAGAGGGGTCCGGAGGGAAACGAGAGGGTTCAGAGTTCATGAGAAAATAACAAATTGCATCAGAAAGGACAGTCGAGTCCAGATGGCCCACAGCTGAGCAGTAGCTGTAAGACAAGAGTCCTGTGAGTTGTGGCAGCTGCACTCATACCAGCAGCTGTCCCTTTGCAGTTAAAACTTTGATTCCTTCACTAGTATTCCTGCATTTCATTACATTGCACGTCAGTGTTCTTGTAAAGCAAGATGAGGTCAAGGTTTAGAGGAGTGTCCAATGACACACACTAAAGCAGCAGTACAACCTGAGAGAAAGTTAAAGGAAGGGAGACAGAGACTGACCTGGTGCTGAGGTCTGTGCCCTCACTGGCCATCGTCTTGCCCTGGGCCCTTTCTGGGCCTGGAGCCTTCCTGTGTCCCCAGCCTGTGTCTAGTGTGGCTGCCCAGCCCTGAGCAGGAAGTGTGTACTATCAATCACCCGGGGAGAGCTCCTCCCCAACAGGGAAATTAGAAGTGAAACTAACTTTCTGAGTGTTTTCAGACATGCCTCCCTCCTTCTGCAGCCCCACAGTAGTTCTCAGCCATCAGGACATGTAGCAGCAGGAATGGAGGACAAAAAGGGACAGTCAGGACCAGGAGGCAAGGGGAGGAGGACCCATGGGGAGGGGCAGGGCCAGCCCCCAGGAGTGTTCTTGTTTGAGCACTGACTCCAAAAACAGGAAAATAGCCTAGCTACAGTGCCTGGAAACCTGGAGAACAGGAGAGGTAGTGACTGAAAAGGGATAGGGGGCAGAGAACACAACCAGGGACTGGCTTCCTTAGCTTTACCAGGAGGAGCTTCCATTCAGACCACACTAGTGGGCTGAGTCTCCAGCCTGGGAGACCCTGTGGGGACAGGGTTTGTTTCAAAGAGCAGGCAGAGAGTCCTGGACCCAAGAATTTAGGGGCAGGAGGAATCGGAGGGAACAGCATCAGCAGCCACTGGCCCAGAGGATGAAGACCTGGCACCTCTGCGGATGCAGAAATGGAGAGGAGGGACATCTGGGACCCAAGTGGGAGCACTCAGGCCCCACACCAATGTCCCTTTCTGGGAGGTGGACCATCAGTCAGCAGGACTCCTGGCCCCCCTGCCCTCCCTTCTTCCTGGGGAGACTCTGAGGCTGGGAGTTCTGTGAAGGTGAGTCTGCTCCTTGGTGCGTCTCCCTGGGCTCATCCCACTGGAGGGGCCAGGGCTCTGTGCTCCTCTGAGCTCCCGTGCACAGGGACAGTGGTCTGGGGTGTGGGGAATGTGTGTGGTTGATTGGAACAGCCTTGGGCCTTGTGGATAAGCCCAGTTCTGGGGTTCAGATTGATGAATTATTTTTTGACACACATCCAAACCATGTCCCCAGCTTTTATGAAGGAAGAAAGCTGGTATTTTGCTCCCCATCTGTCTCATGCTTTTGTCTGTCAGTTGGTTTGGAATTCAGGTGGAAAGGCATGCATTTTGGCGAAGCGGTGGGGGGTATGAACACCTTGAAAGGAGTCAAGCACCTGGGTGTATGTCTTGCTCCCTGAGTTCTTGTCCACTTGTGCCCTAGATGGGTAAAGAGGTGGGCAGTCATACCCCCAGCAATTGCATGTTTGTGTAGATTTGATGGCACACAAGTCTACAATATTTGAGCCTTTAGGCACTGGGATGCTGTGGAGCCCCCTTCTCCCACTTAGTAGAATCTTAGTGACTGGGTTCAGCTGTGGACTCCTGAGTCTTCCTACAAAACTGGTAAGAATCCAGATTGGGAGAGTGGCCTTTTCTAGGAACTTATCAGCACCACCACCCAGATAGGCCTTTGACACTGCCGGTGACCCAGCAGTCACTACAGCCAAAATCCTGCTGCCCTACCTGCAGACCTGTGGACCCTGGGACCTCCACCTCCAAAGGGGCACCAATCCAGCAGCAGTAAGTGCAACTTCCCCCCTCCACAGTGGCAGAACTCTGGACACCACATTCACGCGTTTCCAGTGTGCAGGCTTCCAGGGCACACCACTCCGTAGGCAGTGCCTGGAAGCCACTGGGAGCCCCTGCTGGGTGTGATTTTGTATAGACAAGGGTATGCTGCCCTGCAGTAGAAATTCTGAATTCCCTCTTCCTGAATAACTGCCCAGAGACACCCCAGCTGCGTAACTTCAATGCCAGGGCCCCTCAGAGTGTGTCAGAGCTCTGCACCAGCAAATGCACCACCACAGTTACACATTTCCAATGAGAAGGCACCCTGAGCCCATCTATCCACAAGGCACTAGTGGGAGCTGCTGTGAGTTCTTGCTGGGTGTGATCTTAGACAAAGAGGGACGCACTCCTCCTGGCAATAGAAATTCTGAATTCACTCACCTGGATACCTGCCCACAGACACTCTAGCTGTGTAACTTTAGAGCCAGGGCCCTTCAGAGTGCGTGAGAGCTCTGCTCTGGCAAATGCAATGCCCAGTAGCACATTTCCTACGGGCAGGCACCCTGAGCCCATCTATCCACAGGGTGCTCTGGGGAGCTGCTGTGAGTCCCTGCTGGGTGTGATTCTTTACAGACAAGGGCGTGCTGCCCCGCAGTAAAAATTCTGAATTCCCTCTTCCTGAATAACATCCCACAGACACCCCAGCTGCATAACTTCAACACCAGGGCCCCTCAGAGTGCGTCAGAGCTATGTGCCAGCAAACGCACTGCCACAGTCATGCATTTCCAACAGGAAGGCACGCTGAGCCCATCTATCCACAGGGCGCTCGTGGGAGCTGCTGTGAGTCTTTGCTGGGTGTGATCTTGGACAAACAGAGACACACTCCCCCACAGCAGTAGAAATTCTGAATTCACTCATCCTGGATACCTGCCCACAGATGCCTCAATTATGCAGCTTCAGTGCCACGGCTCTTGAAGTGCTTCAGTGCCCCTCGCTGGCAAATGCACCGCGGGTGCCCCTGTGAGCCACCACTGAGAGCGTGCACCTATCCACCACAGGTGCAGCAGCAAAAGCTGAGTCTGCCCACCCCACAACTACAGAACTCTGGACACCACAGTCACGCCTTTCCAGAGCGCAGGCCTCCTGAGCCTCACCCCAACAGACGGTTCCCCACTGTGCACACACAATTTCAATCAAGGGCGCAAGACAGCTAAAATTGAGACACCCGCCCCCGCCCCCCTCCCACATGGCTACTGACTTTTAGACACCACAGTTGTACCTTTCCAGCTTGCAGGCCTACATCAAGAGAACCCAAATAGCTCAAGTAGGGAGCTACACTAGATTACCAAGCCCAGGAGACCTGAGAGATCACACCAGTAACACCATCCCCAAAAGAACCTGGGTAGCAAAGCAATTGGACCTACAATTAAAACATTACAGCAAAACATAGGGAAGACAAAAAAGCAATCCTCAAAGGAAAGAAAAAGAGGAATCACCAGAAAGGGAGTTAAATGAAATTGAGGCTAGCAAAATATCAGAGAAAGAATTCAGAGTAATGGTTATAAGGATGCGACTGTGGGTTGGGACAGGCCATGTGGCCTTGTCCAGCCTCCTTCCTCTTTGGCCTGACGAGGGGTGTTTCTCATGCATAGCCCTAGACCTTCTGAATGTGACCTTGATAGGATTACTGTGCTCCCCTATAGTCTCCTCCTCTTCTGCACACCTTAACTTAACCTCACTCCTTAACCTCTTCAGCTGGGTAGCCCTTTCCTCCCAGACTTGACTCCAGCCACGTCTGCACTTCCCTCAATTGGTCGTGCATGGTATTACTGCCTCCTTAGAACTGCTTCTGGTTGCCTGTTTAGAGAAACCAAAACTAACAATCCCTTATCTCTCAAGATTGTTGGACCACTGGTGGTCCATGAGGTCTGAAGGGGTCACCATGATTAGTAATGGATGAAGGGGGAACATGTTATCCCTGTTCTCTCAAGTTCTAAGCCCTCTAAATTAGCAATAGAAGCACCATTATTTCTATCTAAATAAAGGTGAGATGACGTATGGATTTGATTTTGAGATAATGTTGATATTTGGCAGTTCATGAGCACAAAAACCAGCTTATGACTGGACAGAGAAGTCTGAGTTTAAAATTGAGGGGGGTCCTGAAACTGTGGCCCCTCCCACCCCCTCAAAGACCCTCTGTTTCCCAGAGAGGTTCATTCTGTACTGAAGCTCCACAGTGACCTTGCCTTCTTCACCTTCCTGGAGACAGAACTATTCAAACCTACTCCTCCTTGGCTTGAGACTGGCATTCCTAGGGTGCACACAAAAGAATCATCCTGACATCCCTCCCAGGCATGTTAATTTTACTAGATGGTGAGCAATGTGGAGCAATTAAAATTATTAAACAAGTTAAAAAATGAATGACATAGAGTGAATGATGAAGAGAAAATGTGAGATTTCAAGGAAGTTTTGGAGTTTCATATCTGCCATGCCCCAACCCCTGTCTCCCTGGGGGATTGTCTTCACCTTCCTCCACCATTAGGGTTCTCTGCCTCCTGGAGGATCTGAACCTCAATGTCTTAGCCTCACCCAACTCTTATTGACTCAGATGCCCAACGGCTTGACTAAAAAATCAGGTTGACCTTTTACAGGGTTCATGACATTTAATCCTGGGACTCCTGGTGGAATCTTGCTGCCTTCACTGGGACCAGGCATTTCCACATCAGACTTGCCTCATAAGAAAAAAGCAAGGCTGTAGGTGTCAGTTCTGCCCTCAGGAAGGGGGGAGGAATGTTTCTTGGGAGTTACCTTGACTTGGCATCTCCCAGCGAGTCCCGGAGTGTTAGCTGGGCTGGGCACCACAAGAAGCTGGGATGTACCAGCAAAGGAGGCCATTGAATGAACAGTGAAGCCCCACTCCTAATATTTCTGCAAGTTCCCTCTTCATACATTACTAATCATGGTGACCCTTTCGAACCTCATGGGCCATCAGTGGTTTACGGACCACCGGTTGATGACTGCTGCTCCAAAGGTTTCTTTAAATCAGCGGTCCCCACCCTTTCAGACCTCATGAGCCACCAGTGGTCCACGGACCACCGGTTGGTAAATGTCCTGAATCTTAAGATCGTCAAGTGATGCATATGTAGCAAGAAAAGTCGTGCAATTAGCCCATTCTTTTTTTTTTTTAAAGAGTTTAAGGAATATATTTGAACCACATAAACAAACAAAAAGGTATTATATAAGAAAAAATAATGTAGCAATTTATGTAAGTACCTAACATATGATAAGCATGCTCTTACATCTAAAACGAAAAAGGTAACATTGGTACTATATATATATATATATATTTGACAAGTGTGCATTAAAGAATTCTCTAATATAAAACATTTAAAATGTGGAGGATACTTTTTCAAGATACAGAAACAATTGTTAAGATAGACACACCCACAATTCTTATAAAAACATGCTGGCGGAAGATAAAATTCATCTGAGCACTCACTTCTCAGATGTGCAAAAGCTATGAAGTTGTTAATCACTGGATATTGGCTCCCACTTTGCATGGTTTAAGTTTCAACACTGATTGGTATGAATTACGAATTACACAATTAATTACTGTTATTTTCAGTGTTTTTGCCAAGATTCCATATAGAATATATCTACTTAATATGAATACTTAAAACAGCAACATTATTTATTTGTAAAAGTAATTTCCTTTGTTCTTTTTTTTCTCAAAAAAGGCACTATATTTAGAAAATAGTGCTTTGTAAAATCTGAAACGCTAAGTCAATGTGCTCCATCAACCATAAGTAGATCTTAGCCCTAATTAAAAAGAATGTAGAAAGCTGATAAAATTTAAAGATTATAAAAACTGTTTTATTGTAAAAGCATTTCAAGAATATTCAGTTAAAAATCTTATCCCAATGCTACCCATAACAACCAAGAAGCAGTTAAACACTTTTACATTAGGAACAAGGACATAAAACAAGAAAGACCATACTGAGGCTGTGAAAGAGAAAGGACTCAGGTCTCCCTCAGGTCAGTACAGAGGGAGACAAGGTCAGAGCTCTGTGCCTGTCTCGGACCACAGTGCTGCCACGACATTGAGGTATCACTGGGCAAATGAAAGTTGGGAAATGAAGAACTCAATAGTCTCATTTTGTGGGTGTACTGAAGTGATTGAAATTTTAGAAACAGCTGCCTTCAATGACAGCAAGATGCAAGGTAAAGTTCTTATGAAGAAAAAGGTTACAAAGTTCTCTATCAAAGTCCCACTAAGTCTTCACAACCCCCTCCCCGCCCCTCCCTTACCTAGAGCTACTCTGCTGATATATAAGATATGATCTTGACTTGCTGCTTACTGGCAAACTGTAGGCACTCCTTCCAAATAGCTTTATTTTCTACACGTTAAAAACCCAACATGCTATATCACCCATATACTCAATTATGCATTCTAAGTAGAATTTCATTATTGCTCTAAAAAAAAAAAAATCAATGTATCTGCACAGTGGCCACTTTCCCCCAGACTTATTTCAAGATTTAATCTTCCTGGTGTTTTCTTAATAAAAAGCCTTAGAGTCAATTATTATGAGTGATTGAACTATTAATCCTTATATATAACACCGAGATTGCATTGTTTTTGAGCACTGAAAATATTTAATATGAAACTTTACTTCCAACTTTTGAACTTCTCTAAACTGAAGGGTCAAAATACTTAGATTTTGTAATTTTTTTTGAAAAAAAAAATCTATCTTCCCAAGCTGAGGCTTTTCATAACAGGTTTAGCCAGGAAAAGAGATTTTATGCCTGTTATAAACCCTTGAAAATAAGGGTTACTCTAGGAACACTGAAAGACCCTTAATCACAGAGGTGCTAGCTGGTGCCACTACAATTCATACCCAACTATTCCTTCATAGGTTATACTGAAGAGTGGATTCATGCTCATTTTTTTCCTTTAAAAATACTCTTTGGAAACCATTATTACTCCTGTAGACACATACTCTAGTAATATCTCTTCCTGTAAAAATAAAAGTATACTCACGATTATCACTATTTCTTTCCTAAAGTCAACTACCAATATACATTTATTAATCTGACTACTTTATCAGCTAACGCATGACCGTACATTATTATACTGCCCAGGGTCAATTCTCAGTATACAGAAGTAGGAGCAAGTCTTATATGAATAGTCTTATAGGCAATATTTCAATGTAGTTAATAATCAACTAAAATAACTAGAATTTACTTCCAAAACTAAGGTGAAACTTCCAAAACTACAGACAGGTGCATGACCACATAAAGCTTACTTTTGTCATGTGCATTATGAACCTACTCGGTGATTGCCCATCAATACTTAAAATTAGTCCAAGGGAGTAAGAAGGGGAAAATATAGCCATTTCCTGTTTGCTACTTTCAAATTCATCAGATAATTTCATTGTGTGCCCGAAGGGCATTATCCTTAAGGCATTATCCACAACAACAGCCTTTCTAGAACATGAAACTTCCTCAAACATCTGTAGACTGCCCCAACCAGATTTAAACTACCTGTGAAATATAAACTATCAGTCATGTATTCTAAATGCATATATTTAAAACTACCACTTTAAAATAAATTGGAAAGTAGGGAAACCTAAAAAAAAATACATTCTGCTATCACACTATCACATAAAATTATAAGTGTGTCAGGGTGTATGTATATATGTATGTGTGTGTGTGTGTGTATATATATATATATATATAGAGAGAGAGAGAGAGAGAGAGAGAGAGAACAGATAATCAAGATTTAAATAAAAATGTAAAAAATCAGGGAATGTAGATTTTACCAAAGAAACTATAATAACCATCCCAGCTACAACTATAAACAGATTCACTACTATGGTCATTTGCCTTGGTTCCGGAAAAAAAAAAAAAACACACCACAAAAACAAAAACCCAATCAACCAAAACAAAACGAACCCACAATAAAACACATCAAAACATATACTAGAGTATGTGGCAATAATTAATATATTTCTATGGAAATTGTCTCATGCCTTATAAGCTCCTAAAATCAAATCAAAGTCACTAAGTGACTATTGATATAGCACTAGGAGGAAAAACAAAACAACACAAAACAAAACCCACTTAAAGCAAAACAGGTTTCCGCTATCTCTCCAAATCATCATTAAGTACTTAATATCAGACAGAACATATTTGGTTTATCAGACCAGTAAGCCATGTTTTTCCACAGGCCAAAAGCAGCTGAAGAAATAATTGCTTAAACAAACTAAATGTGGTTACATGAAGCATCTGACTTCCAGGTCTGTCTATTTAGTTAAAATAATTGGTGAACATCTAACTGGGCAAAAGGAATAGCATCCATCATCCAAACAGGGTCACTTCCCCTAGCCCCCAAAACAAACAGTAGTTATAATAGCAAAAGAAACAAAAAGTTTTGTGGCTTCTTTTTTATTCTTTAGGGCCAACTATGAAAGAGGTCAGCAATATAGTAACAGCAGCAATGGACAAGGAAGAGAAAAATAGTGGATGAAAGAATCTTGCTGGACGTTTGTTCATCTTTTTCTGTATTAGCCAGCAGATCGCAACTGGCTTATTTGGAAATTTCTGGTATGTGTGTCTTATCTCCTTAGATCCTTCACAGATTTAGAATTCAGTCTACCTGAGGGCTCTATAACCATGTAAGGAAGCTTTCTTTATCTAGCTTGGTGGCAGCCAAAACGGACTCCATGTCATTAAGGATGTCAGAACTCAAGAGCTTCCTGCAGACTTGGCATCAATTCCTCTCCTTCTATGTCCATTCCATCTCCCTCCAGTGTTCCAAGGTCCACATTTGTCCCAGGAATGGCTTCAAGGTAGTTGGAAAACGATTCTGCTGTGAGGGCAGCGTGCTTTGGTTGATAGTATCACCTGTATCCATTTCATCAACACTGTTCAAGAAGTCATCTGGGGTTTGAGGGACACTGTAGCTGCTCATGCTCAGTCCACTGTCTGTACTCTCATCTCGAGTGATAGGTGCCACTGTTCAGACAGGGATCTGAGCTATTGGTCGTCATTGTTCTCAATTCCTGAGACATCCCAGGAGAAGACTCTGGATTCCGAGTCCCACCATCTGGCTCCAGTGTTGGTAACTGGCTCCGGAGAGCTAATTCCTGTGGCCTCACCTGCCGAGGCAGTTCTTGCTGCTTCAGTCGCAGACTCTCTTTCTCCATCTGCAGTTGCTGCAGCCACATCTGTTGCTGCCATCCAGGACTCCTCCCTGAGGGCTCTGGGGAGCCAGGGGTGGTGGCTCTTTCACTGGAGCACTTTGACTGATTCTCTGGTTCATGGCAAAACGAGGGTCAAGCCTTGGTCTAGCCAAGAGGTGGTCTTGTTCTTATGGTTTATATAGTAAATTTCTCCATCCTGAGTCATGGCTTGTTCCCATCCATCAGGAAGAGTACCTGAGGCCGAGTTCATCATATTCTGCTGCACTGGTGGACTTGTGGGGGCTGCAACCTTTATCTGGGTGAGCATAGCCTTCCTGGGATCCTGCCACGTTGTCTGATCCATGTGATTTAAGAAGTATCTCTGACCAGAAGATGTCTTCGCCATCTCCCAGCCTGCTGGCAGAGGTACATCATCAGGAATTTCAAAAGAAGACTGTCGAAGGTGTTGAGCAGTGGGGGTAGCTGCTGGGCCAGAGACAACTCCTGTGGGGGTCAGTGTCCCAGGAGACACAGCTCCCAGCTGCAGTGAAGCTGGAGAGGAATGAGCTCGAACATATTGCGGAGTCAGGGCTCCTGCAGTGCCTGCATCAGTACTGGTCTGTTGGGAGCGGGACTTGGGCTCTAGCGGCTTGAAGAAGGAGTCCAGCAGCTTCGGGAGCCTCATGGGCACAGCCTGGGGCACGTTGGCCGTCTTGGGGTTCATGAAGGCCTCCAGGTCGGTCTCCGAGTCCCCTCGGACATGCACGATCTGGTGTCCGGCGGAGGCGGGGCGGGGGGAGGGGGGAAGGGGGGAGAGGACCTGCGGTGCCGCCTGGGACCCCTGGGGTGCCGGCTGCCCCGGCCAGGACCACGGGCCCTGCCCCTGCGGGGACTGCGCGGGCAGCTGCTGAGGCTGCGGTTGCTGCCCGGGGTTCCATGGTTCCTGCTTCCCCGACACGCACCCCAACCAGGCGGGCGACGGCTCCGCCCAGCGTCCCGACTCAACGGGCCCAGAGAAGCGGCGCTGGCTGTGGGCGGGCTGCACTGGGCGGCGGAGCCACGCTCTCCTGCTCTCAGGGCTACCCGCCCGGGCCCCCACTTCACTGGTCTGGCGGCTGCACCTCAGGCTTAGCTCATTCTGATTATCTCCACTCAGCACACAGGAGGTGCCCACTGGCAGCGGCCTTTGCTTCTTTTGGCTTGTAAGTGGGTGCTCCTGTTGAGTGGAGGATCCATGGATGGGACCTCAGAGTTGCTGAACAGAACAGAAGCAGGGGAGGTGGCCCCTGCAGCTTCGTGAAGACTCAGTGGTTGTGAGACAGGAGTGGGATGCCATAAGGAGGCTCCACCATGGGAAAAGGATCAGTTAAACTGTCCCTTCACAGAGAGACTCAGTGGGATACACTCGGGAGAAGGATGCACAAAGGACTTCTGCCTAAATTAGTGATTCCAGAATAGCGATTCTTATGGATTTCTATAAATTTGTTCCCTATCACTTAACACGTCCTATTTATTTATTTATTTATTTATGACTTTAAAAATATTTTTATTGATTTCAAAGAGGAAGGGAGAGGGACATAGAGACAGAAACATCAATGATGAGAGAGAATCATTGATTGGCTGCCTACTGCACCCCCCCTCCCCCCAATAGGGAATGAGCCCCCAACTCAGGCATGTGCCCTGACCAAGAATTGCTGGTTGGACTGGTTTCTTTTTATAGTTTCTCTTTTTGGTTAAATTTCTCATTTGGTTCATTTTTTTTTTAGTTGTCTGTCTATGGGTCCTTATAGTTCACTGAACTTCTTTAAGAGGATTATTCTAAATTTTTTGTCAGACAACTTATATATCCCAATTTCTTTAAGGGTAGTTATTAGAGTTTGTTTTTTGTTTTTTTTTTTTTTTTTGTAGTGCAATGTTTACCCGAATATTCATGATCCTTGATTCCTTGTGTTGGTATCAGTGCATATAAGTAAGCAATCTCCTCTCACAGACTGTACAGGTTCACTTCACCAGGAAAATGGCTTCATCAGTCAGCTAAGGTTGGAATACCATACAGGACAGCTGGTAGTATCCATGGAAGATGGGGCATGTCATCAGGGTCTCAGTGGGGAAGGCTAGTGACTGTGCTCTGAGGTTGGTGCTTGGATGATGGCTGAGCTCTGTGGTTTGGTGGACTTGCAGGTTGGGCTCCCTGATCAGGCACAACTGCTGGCTGTACTCTGGGGCTTGATGGGTGCACTTGCTGAGCTTTGCGATCACCTCTTGTGGAGTGAGGTTTCAGGCTGTGTTTTGTGGTATGGTGGTGCCACTGGTTGGACTCTGTAATTTGTCAGGGTTACAGGCTGGGCTCTGCAATAGCTCCTTGTTGGGTAGAGTTTCAAGCTGTGTTCCCTAGCCTGATGGTGTCTGTGGCTACACTTAATGCTCAGTTGGGGCTACTGTAAGGGCTTCACACGCATAGTAGGCCTTAGATTGTGATCTGAGATCTGGTGATGCCAATGGTTGTTCCCTGAAGTTGGCTGTGCTACAAGGTGGGCTTCACAATAAGTTAACTTTCTGGCTGTTCTCTGATGTTGGACATGGTTATTGGCCAAGTTTTCTGATTGAGAGGGGCCTCCAGTGGCATACTGCATTGGATGGGGATAGAGACTGTCCCATGTTGGGCAGAGTCACCTCCAGGCTCCCTCATTGGGTGAAGCTACAGGCTATGCTTCATGATTGTGTGGGCTCACTGGCTAGGCTGCCTGAATGGGTGAGGGCATAGGCTGTATTAGTCAATTGGATAGGGCCATTGGTGGGGCTCTCCTGCTGGATAGAGTTATAGATCTGGTTCTATGGATCACCTGAACTATAGGCTTGTCTAGGTTCTAGGTTGTCATGGCTATCTAGGTTCTCTGGATGAGCTTTCTAAAGGACCAGGACTGGCTGGCCGGCATGGCTCAGTGGTTGTGTGTGGGAGTGAATCCTGAAAAAACTGTTAGAATATAAAATAGGGACAAGGGATGCCTATTTCAACCATCTGATCATCCTATATAATAAAGAGGGAATATGCTAATTGACCATCACTCCATCACAAAGATGGCTGCACCCACATCTGAGGCCAATTTTCCATAGGAGTCTTAATGAGCAATCAGCAGGAACCAGAGGCTATGCCCTCCCCTTCCCCGTGGGGCTTGACAGGGGATCTCAGGCTGTGTCCCCCACCTGGCGGGGCTTGATGGGGACCTCAAGGTGTGCTTACCATCCTGGTGCTGGGCTAGGGGACCTCAGGCTGCTCCCTCTGCCCCAGCGCCAGGCTGGGGGACCTCAGGCCATGCCCCCCACCAGGTGGGTCTTGACAGGGGACTTCAGGCCATGCTCCCCACCCCGGCACCAGGGTGGGGACCTCAGGGTGCATCCCCCACCCCAGGCTGCTCCCCCCTCCGCTCAGCAGGGCTTGACAGGGGACCTGAGGCTGTAACCCCCCTGCTGAAGGGGCTTGATGGGGGACGTGAGGCAGTGACCCCCTCCTGGTGCTGGGCCGGGGAACCTAGGCTGCGCCTCCCTGCCTGGCAGGGCTTGACGGGGGGACCTCAGGCCATGCCCCCCATCTGGCGGGGCTTTATAGGGGACCTCAAGGCATGCCCCCCTGCCCAAGTCTGTGCTGAGGGATCTCAGGGCACGCCCCCCCATCCTGGACCTGAGGCTACATCCCCTGCCCAGTGGGGCTTGACAAGGGTGGGACCGGCCGGGTCTGGATCTAGCCCAATGTGGGTAGGGGGAGGGGGATGGCCAGGTCTGGGTCTCACATGATTTTGAGGCTCATGTGGGTGGGAGGGGACTTGACTCTGGGTCCCGTGGTGTGCCCCAGACTCTGACAGGAGGAAGGTTTTCATATACATTTTACTAATTTTCTTTCATCTCTGACACTTCTATTATGGAGAAAGGGCAAATAGCAATATTAAATTATTTCCTCTAATTAATCCCCTTTTAATGTGCATGAATTTTGTGCACTGGACCACTAGTCTATTTATAATCTCTTTTGATGACATATTGTTGCCCATTACAAAATTACTCATCTGCTGTGACAATACATGTTGTCCAGACCTGAAGCTCTGTTGGATAAAGGATCTCTTCAGCTAGCAGGCTCATCTAGTTTATTCCTAGTTTGGTCATGCTGAGAGAACTCTGCATAATCTTAGTTCAGGCAAAATAGGGGTGGGGTAGGGCAGTGGTCTGTCTACCAACAGGGACAGGGGTCTTTTTTTCAGGACAGTGGGTTCAGAAGGATCTAGAGTTCAGAGTTTTCAGATGCATCTACTTAGAAAGCCCCATTCTGAGTATCAGGGCTTGATGATTTCTTTATCAGGGATTGGGCACAAGAGGCCAACCTGAGCTTAGAATTCAGTCTTCTCTGGAGTTCTATCATTCTTTACTTTTTTAAAATATATAATCCACACCCAAGCACATGCTTAGACAGAGGAAGTGGGAGAGAGAGAGGCAGAGAGAGGAACATAGATATGAGAGAGAAACATCTATCAATTGCATCTGGTACACATAACCCAGGACCCAGGACCGAACACATAACCCAGGTATGTGCCATGAGGCAAACCTTTCTCTGCACAGGAGGATGCTCAACCAACTGAGACACTCTGGCTTTGCAGAAGTCTGTCATCTTAAAGTTAGGACCTGCACCAGGCCTTCCATATTGTGTACCTTCCAGACGCAGGTGGTAGTTAATATATATAAGCTTGTCATGTACTCTTTTCAACACTTTAAATGAGCTTAGAAATAGTTGAGCATGGGGCCATGTTTCAATTCCTGTTCAGGGTATATGCCTGGGTTATAGACTCAATCCCCAGTAGGGGGTTTACAGGAGGCAGCCAATATATGATTCTCTCTCATCATTGATGTTTCTATATCTCTCTCCCTCTCCTCTCCTCCCTCTGAAGTTAATAAAAACATATGTAAAATAGTTTTAGAAAAAGAAATAGCCATCTGTTCACACAGTTCTTATAGTTACTATTTCTTTGTAAATGTTAGACAATTGCTTCAGTACTGCTTCCCCTATATCTCATTTATACAGGTGAATGTGTTTTGCAACTGCACTGTTTTAGTTCCTCATGGACTATCAGTATTCCACCTCTTGCCAGCTGGCTAGACAGTGATCCAGCTCAGAACTCCAAGCTTAGGTATGGCTTGCTAGATCATAATGTGATGTTGGTTTCGCTGAAAGCAAAGCCTAAGACAAAGTCTCTTTAGTCAGTGATTTATTGTGAGAATTTTCTCAGGAGGAGGAGGGATAAGGGAAGCAGGTCACTGTGCTGGGAAATGCAAAGCAAGGATGTGGTCATAGCTGGAGACTAGCTCAGCTATGGGGGCACAGGAACACGAATCACTCCACATGGTTGGTTCAACCTTAGTGCTGGGAACCAACACCCATCACAAAGAGATTTAACCGTTGAGTGAATCTGTCTACATTTGGCCCATAGTGATACACTGGGGAGAGATGGCATGAGCAGCCAATGCTCATAGCAGCTGGGGGATGAGAAATCTGCCTGAAAGCGGGATTTTCCAGGGTATCAACAGCATCCACTACCAGTGAACTCTTCTGATTTGTTTACTGAATAACAAAGACGTCTTTGAAATACTTCTTGAATTCTTCTTCTGTTAGAACTGAGCCATAGCGCTGGGAAAAACACACACACACACAGAGACAAAAATAATGACAACATCAGTGTCATTAGACAATGTGCAATGGAAAATGATCAGAAGTCTTATTTTAAACACCTAAGTTACATTAAGTAGGTTAAGTTTAAAAACTCAAGCAGCTAAGCCCGCCAGTATGGGTCTGTGGTTGAGCGTCCACCTATGAACCATGAGAACATGGTTTATTTCTGGTCAGGGCACATGCCCAGGTTGTGGGCATTATCCCTAGTGTGGGTCATGAAGGAGGCAGCTGATCAATGATTCTTTTCCATTATTGATGTTTCTATCTCTCTCTCCCTCTCAGTTTCTCTTTGAAATCAATAAAAATATATTTAAAAACAAATAATAACAACAAAACCAAACCAAACCAAAACAAAAATCTTAAGCATCTAAGAGTACCTTTTATTTCCTAAGAGCACAATTAAGCCTTTTTGTCTAGACAGAAATGGGAGATCATTACTACACGGATGATTCTTAGTCATTGGCTTTGGTTTGTTACTTTTAGTGAAAGTTAGAAAAGTAATCTAAGGCCTTAGTGATAATCAAATATTGCAGATGTACAATCAATGATCTTCCTTTTACATTGTCAATTCTATTCCCTTCTAGTGATATGTTATATGGTTCATTTACATGTAAAGGAATCTGCAGTTTGGGGCCTTGGAAAGGTCTGATTGAGTATATTTGGGGAGAAATAAAAAGGATAACATGACTTTAGGAAGCAATTTTCTCCTCAGGTTTGGAACAGGGAGGGCACCACTGTTCTCAATTGGCACCTGTCACCTTTGAGGAGAGGAATGAACTCTCAGGTCCCTGGAGTCTGGTTGCAGGGACAACTCCTTATTCACTGTTGCTCTCTCTGGTGAGCTTAAATACTCAATTAAAAAACCCAGCCACTCCCTGAATCCTTGCTTGTATAAGCTTGTCATAGGATGAGGGAAACTCTAAAATCTTGCAGTATTAGGAAATGCAGGCAGCTTGTCTCAATGTGTAGAAAATGAAACGTATGTAGGGAGAGCCACTTACCTTAGGATCCTGAAAGATGTTGTTCATGCCAAGCACAAACCCCTTCACTTTGGTATAACATCCTCCATTTAGTTTATTCTTGATTTCATCCAATGTCCTAAGTGTCTCTAGGCATTGAGAAGCCTTTTGAACCTGGTGAAAAATATACCAATAGGAGCATTACTGACAAAGTTCAATGTCTACATTCTGTGGATTTTCATAAAATCTAGAGGAAATACAAGGTAAATGGAAAGACATCTCACATGCTCTCCCTCCCATGGGCTTCATATCACAGACTAGAGGCCCCGGTGCACGAAATTCGTGCACGGAGGGGGGTTGTCCCTCAGCTCAGCCTGTACCCTCTCCAATGTGGGATCCCTCAAGGGATGTCCGACTGCCCGTCGGACATCCCTCTCACAATCCAGGACTGCTAGCTCCCAACTGCTTGCCTGCCTGCCTTCCTGATTGCCCCTAACCTCTTCTGCCTGCCAGCCTGTTCACCCCCTAACCACTCTGCTGCCAGCCTGTTTGCCCCCAACTTCCCTCTTCTGCCGGCCTGGTCACCGCTAACTGCCCTCTTTTGCAGGGTTGATCACCTCCAACTGCCCTCCCTTGCAGGCTTGGTCCCTCTCAACTGCCCTCCCTTGCAGGTCAGGTGGCTCCCAACTGCCCTCTCCTGCGGGCCATCTTGTGGTGGCCATCCTGTGTCCACATGGGGGCAGGATCTTTGACCACATGGGGGCAGCTATATTGTGTGTTGCAGTGATGATCAATCTGCATAGTACTCTTTTATTATATAGGATAGAGGCCTGGTACAGGGGTGGGGACCAGCTGGTTTGCCCTGAAGGGTGTCCCTGATCAGGGTGGGGTACCCTGGGGGCATGGTGCGGCCTGAGCGAGGGGCCTGTGGTGGTTTGCAGGCCGGCCACGCCCCCTGGCAACCCAAGCAGAGGCCCTGGTATCTGGAATTTATTTTCCTTCTACAACTGAAACTTTGTAGCCTGGAGCAGAGCCAAGCCTGGGGTTCCCTCCGAGGCCCGAAGCCATTTGTGTTGGGGTTATAATTGAAACTTTGTTGCCTTAAGCTGGTGGGCCTGGCCAGGGTGTGTGGAAAGCTTTGCTTCCCCTGTTGCCGGCGGCAACCCTGGCCTGCTCTCTCAAGCTCCATTCTGCCGCCATTTGTTTGAATTTGTTTACCTTCTATAATTGAAACTTTGTAGCTTGAGTGGAAGCTTAGGCTTCCTCTGTTACCTAGGAAACCTTGCTCTCTGTGGCTGTAGCCATCTTGGTTTGGGTTAATTTGCATACTCGCTCTGATTGGATGGTGGGCGTGGCTTGTGGGTGTGTCAGAGGTATGGTCAATTTGCATATTTGTCTATTATTAGAATAGATTCCACAGTGAGCATGTCAAGGTGGGGTAACATTACAGAAGCTTGTATTCATGGTTTGTTTTTGTTACTCACATAATGTTCATGTGGAATATTCCGAAAAATGTTGCCCTCTAAATGACAGTAGAGCTTTAGGAGGAGGAACACACAATTCTGCAAAAGAAGGAGATTGTGAATGAAAAGCAGCTTGATGAGAATGAGCCCATATTCATGCCCAGACAGATGCTTGATCACAGTAGATTTCTGGAACTTTCCCCAAACAGGGATTGCTCTTGGACAGTAACATGTAATAGCTGAGTTTTTTTCCCTTCTTTTTCTTTCTGCAAACAGGTTCTGGTGAATTTTCAGAGTGGTTGAGGCATGGTCAGAAGAGCAGGCACCCTTGGAAACCCTTGCCCTCACCCATGACTGACTTCTCATGTGAGTAGAAAGGAGATGTTTTGGGTCAAATCCAACTCACCGACTTCTCTTTGGGCCCCATCCGTCTTGCCAGGACCTCAGAATAGCTGGCATGCTGCTGACTTCCTGAAGACACTTCTGTTATGCAGAAGGTACATATCCAATCCTTCCTGAGATGTCAGATATAAGTGAGCAAGGCAAGCCTAGAAACACCTCCGTTCCCACAGCTGCCACTGCTCTCCTTTCAGGAATGGCTGATGGGCACAGCCAGGGAATGAAGGGACACCTCCCAGAATCTCCAGGACTCTCATGTGATAACCTTGGTCCCTAGAGTAATAGCAGGGGACTATTGGGTGGAAGAGGGTGTCTGAGTGAGTGATGGGCTCCCCTTTCCCTTTCTGAGATGCTGGGAGCACAAGAGCTCCACCAAGCCTGAGTGTCAGAGATTGGGCCTTAACCTCGGGAGGCCTTGTGTCTCTATTAGCCTGTTGAGAACATGGCAAAATGAGGAAAAATGTCCTTGTTTGCTGCCTGTTCTGAATAAGCACAGAACACAAAAAACTGGCACTTGCGCTCCTGTGTACAGGAGTCCAAGGTGGGAAAGTTCTTGGAAGGACAGTAGTGGTATGTAGTAGACAAAGGACCCAGCCACCAGTCTCAACCTCCCAGGGGAGAGAGGAGAATATTACCCTCCTGTTGACAGTATCTTTAAACAGCTCTTGCATCATATCGTTGGACACTGTACCTCTGACCCTGCTCTTTTCCCATCAGGACAAAAAGGAGAATTTTGCATTGGGAGTGTGCATGGCAGGAAGAAGGTCCATAGAAGAAGGGTGTGCATCTCACAAACCTCTCAGGTTCCACAGGTGGGATGTGACAGTACTCATGAAAGAAGATGAGACAAAAACTGCATTTGAAGAGCTTTCCTTCATCCCCACAGATCTTGCATTTCTCTGCGTTTTCCGGCTAGAAGGTAAAACAATGTCTGTATCCCCAGTGAGACCCTGAAGACCAGCGCTGTGGGAATCTGGAACTCATTGCCTTTGTGGGAACCTGCATGGACAGTTATGTGCTTCCCCCTGAGCTGTGAACCAGCTGCATGGAGGGGAGGTTCAGAAAAAGAATTCTTGGTTGTGGTGAAGTTCAGGAAGAGTGCCCTGTATGACCAGAAAAGGTTTTTCTATAAAAACCAGAGTCTCTCTGCCCTAACCGGTTTGGCTTAGTGTATAGAGTATCAACCTGTGGACTGAAGGGTCCCAGGTTCGATTCTGGTCAAGGGCATGTTCCTTGGTTGTGGGCATATCTCTAGTAGAAGGTGTGCAGGAGGCAGCTGATCGATGTTTTCCTCTCATTGATGTTTCTACATCTCTATCCCTCTCCCTTTCTCTCTGTAAAAAATCAATAAAATATAATATAAAAACAAACCAACAAACGAAAAACCCAAACAAACCAGAGTCTCTAACACAGAAAGACTAGCTACAAAAGAAGAGCATGATTTTTATAAAAATGTGAACCATTGTATTACTTTGCAACTAAAACAAGGTTCTGGAAGAAAATGATTTGCCTAAACCACAATGACTAAAATGACGCAAGGAAAGGTGGTTTATTGAAAAATTGGTAAGATGGAATAAACTTCTAAGACAGTATTACATCCTGTTTTCTTGACTGAAGGCTCCCCATGAGTTGAAGAGCCTGACAGGGGTTCCTAGACTGTGGATTCTGTACCTGGAGGGCCCCTGGACCTGTGTCAGTGTCTTTGAATTAGAAAGCCCACAGGCACAGATGACCAGGTCTTGTCAGGGAGGATAGAGCTCTTTGGCACTAGAATCCTGGGAAGATGCCCCATGACTCAGCATGGCATGTAAGGTGTGGAAGCTCCATTACTTAATGGCCAGAGAGAGTGGCAATTGCTTTGTTCTATAAACACAATATGGAGGGACCCCCTTAAACAACTGATACTAGATTTCTCACCAGTCTCAATATGTGGCCTTTAACCATGTTTAATTTCATTTGAAGAAGATAAAATTTGACAGTATTTCCATTCCAATCCTGTGGCGTAACTTCTACTCATTGAACCCAACCAAATTTATAGAGCAGATATGAAGATACACTGTGTTATGTACAAACATGTATTCATGAGAAATAGCTGACCTGTGACTGAGCCCTTTCCTAATCAAGAAAATGCAGTGTAAGGACTAACATTAAAGTTCAATATTATGTGCTGCTGTGACATTTGGTAAATTTGAGAAGGCCTTGCACAGCCTATCTGCAAGTTCCCCTCCCGAATCTGCTCTCCTGGATAAGGTCCTGCAGCTAAACAATGCTCCTTGTCAAGGAGCCACAGGTAACCCTGCTCAGCCTGGAATAACAGGTTTCAGTTCCCTGTCAGCCATGGAATTATTTAAACAAGCATGCCATAACCTCCCAGGGAATCCAGGGGATATCCCACTCTCCACAGCCCCTGGTTATTCCCTCTATTCCTGAGGGAAACCTTGGTGAGGCCTGCATGGCTGGCACTACCCTACTTCCTTTGTTTAGGAGTATATGTGACTAATAAACATCTGTCAATCCATCTGTCCACTGACAGATGCCATTACTTGCTGTCCCCCAAACTATGTGGTAGACATCACTCCCTCATCAATGGGGTGAAAAGTAGGTGATTAAACCAGAAAACCCCTCTATTCTTTCTTTTAAATGAGAATCAGCATTTACATATGAATCAGGAACTATCAGGAACTATATTTGTTCCTGGTTGCTTTTCTGGTTCTGCCTTCTGAGAGAATCCAGAAGATTCTGGATTGCTCTATAGATAGAAACATCCTGTCTATCCCGTTGTCTATTGGAGAAATTCCTACCCTCTTGTGACCAACTCAGGTGACAGAAATGAGACTGGCTTGGGGACTGGCCCATCCATTGATGAGTGCTGGTTGGAGGGAAAGTGATTCATTGAGGAGCAGGAGGAGGCAGGGATGACAGTGTCCACCTTTCTTTGCCATGACCATTTCTTTCTTTGCCATGACCATCGCTCTCCTGGGTTTAGTCAATTAGACTCACTGCTGTATCTGTTTCTTTTTTTGTCCTCTCCTCTCTTAACATTTAGACAGAATCACGTAGGTTTTGATCTTTGGCCATTTGATTGGCCCCAGATGATCAAATCACTCTCAAAGCTGCAGTTACATCACTATGTCTCCAGTTCCCTGATGTCCATCCTGTCTTCTGCATTTGTGCACATCCCTATGCTCACCCAGCATCTCCTGTTGGGCCCTTAAAGCACATCCCAAACTTATGCAGGCAAAACAATGTATTATCCTGTCCCCATACCCACTACATGTTCTTTCCTGGTGCTTCCATTTTATAAAACATTCACCTTTGACCACAAACCTGAGACTCCATTCTGGGTCTATACTGTCACTTATATTCCAAATCCTACTATGCCCACTCCTCTTCACAGTAACTGTTAAGCTTCTTTTGTTAGTTCCATTGTCTCTGTACAGGGATACTGAGACTCTAATGAATCGTTCCACCTTAATACATAGAGAAAAGTGGTCTGTTTCTCAAAGTCTGTGTTATATCTCGGTTAGCAGCACACAAAGATCACAAATGTCCATCTTGAAGTAAATGGGCACAGTAATGTGCAACACAGCTAGGTTGTTTCTCTTCATGCAGAAAGTAATAAAAGATGAAAAGTCACCCTGGCTTTAGGGTGAAAATTCTTATCTGGGGAGAATCAGGAGTCTGGTCATTTCTTTTGCTTTTAAAAATGGCATATATGAGGAAGTGCAAAGCTCAGGGAATATCTTGCCAACAGCTCCCATCCAGTGTTCCAGACAATCCTGAATCACATCCTTAATGGAGACTGAGACCAGTTCTAACATGGAGGCCTGGGGCCATTTTCCTTCTCCTCACTGTAGGGGCTCACAGACTGCTATCATTGTTCTCCAGAAATTGGTGACCCTCTTCCCAGAAGAACAAGGAAATAACAAATGTAACCAGTGCATAAGAATGTTGCATCCCTATCTGTAATCAAGTCTAGGGCCTTTTCCCTTTGGCTCTTTGTGTGTTAGCTTGGCTGCACATTCGAATTGTCTGAGGAGAGTATATAAAACACTAAATGTCTGGTCCCAACATCATGGATGCTGAATCCATTGGTCTGGTTTGAGGCACAGGCGTTGGTATTCTCCTTAAGTCATAGAAGGAGTAACTTGTGTGTCAAGATCATCTGGAGACACTTTAACAATTCTAATGTCCAAGTCATAACTCAGAATGACTAAATCAAAAGTTTATCTAGAGTGGGATCAGACAATGTTATTTTCCAAAGATCTTCAGGTGATTCTAGAGTGCAAAGTGTGGAACCTGAGTTGAGATTTAGTTTCACACATGTGGTTATTAATGCATGAGGATATTATAAGCCAATGATGAATTGGCCTGTAATATCTATCCTAGGAAAGATTATTAAGTAGAGTGAGGGTACTCTTGTTAGAACAATTGCCTTTTCCTCCTCATGGAGTCTTGATCATGGGTAGTGTGACATGAACTCCACCACCTCCAGTAACTCTTCTAGGGCACCACTCTAAAGTTAAGATGATTCCAAACTCCTCTATACTCCAATTCAACTTCCAGAACTTTACCCTCATTTCCCTTTCATCCAAATCTCAAGATGGCACCTGGCTAACTTTTCAGAGGAAACTCACTATTGGGTACAACACTTACATTGCTCTTATTTACCCAATAGAATGACTTGGCTTCATTACCTTCAGGCAGCCTCAGCTTTTATCTCCACCCAGGTCAGAGAGGTCATAGACAAGGGTGAGCCACTGAAAAATGATCCGAGAAATGGTCATGTCACTGCCTGCCTCTGGAGAGCCTGGAATACCCTGCTCCCCATTAATTATTTCTCCATGGTAAACAATGAAGTTGAAACAATTCTTGAGGTCAGGGATATTATTTCAATCTTCTGTAATGAACATTGGGCATTTTTTAATGCATTAAATAATTGCATATTGAATGAGTATATAAATGAGTATTATTTCACTTAGGAAAAGTGATTACCTGCTATCTCTTTAGCAAATACTTACATAAAACCAATAATACTCTGGCTGAGTATTTCAGGTAATTTGACAAGACAGTAGCTGTCACCAGAAAGGATGAGTGACCCTCATCATGAGTCAGGAAGCTGTCATGTGGTGCCAAGTGTGACACTAAAGTTTTGAGAAACCAGGACTCCATCAGCAAGAGGAGTTCTGGGAGGCACAGAGGATCCACTGAGGTAGTAATGAATCACGAGATCTGACATTTTGGGTCACTTCAATTCTTCATCAAGGAGACAAAATATAGGGGCAATAGAACCTTGCTGCTGCAAAGTGCTGTGGGTTGGAAGTTGCTAGCTCTTTTAGGTACTCAAAATTGAGTAACTCTAGACACGTAGAGAATGGTAGAGACACTACTGTTTAAAGTAGTCACTGAATAAGTAAAAGAATAATTTATCTTCAGTAAACCCAATGGGTATAATGTGCCAAGGACTGGTAGGTCAAAAGTCCTAGAACATCAGATAATCTAAAGGCCTAGACAGCTATATGTAACCTAATGTACATTCTATGAAAGTCTTGGGTGGCCATTTCTACCTGAAGTATAGGAGAATGGCACTTTTCACCTCCCCCTTCTTCTTAAGTTCTCATTCATACTCAATATTGAAAAAACTACCACTTTGTCCTGAAGCCACACCTCACATTATGTATTTTGTTTGTTGCCTACATAGTCTTTGTCCATAGAGGGAGAAATCACTTTCACAGATACTCAGGAGGCCTGCACAGACCCTGAGGTGGAGCCAAAGGTTTGGTATCAAAGTAAGGAATTCTCTAGGTCAGCCCCTCATGTAAGACACAAAAACTCCCTCCTAACAGCACCATCCTTAGGAAATATTTGCCAATAATTTCTGCCTGAGAGAGAATTCTGTATGTCTGTGTGTATGTTTTATAGAAGAATGGAAGATGATATAAAACAAAAGCATAAAAGAAATATGCTTTTAGTTGCCTATCTCATGAAATAGTGTATTTTTTCATATATGTCTCAAGATGGACTCAGTACTAAACCTGGTTCATCTGGATGATGGTGATAAATTTTCCTGCATCAGATTTTATTAAAGTTATTTAAAAAATCTGGTCTGAGGTAAAGGTGAGCCTCTGACATTACTAAGAAATATTTTTATATATTCCATAATTATGTCTGCTTTTATAAGTTGGACACCCTGACAATTTCTGCATCTATAGCTAAAATTCAGCTTTGAGGTCCATTTTGATGGCTCTTTCTTATCCTCATCTCAAATGGTTTACCATTCAAAGATGACCTTGCATTTAACCTAAAATTCAATGGAACAAATATGAAAGCACATACAAAATAAATAAATTAATTAAATAAAATGAAGGGAGAAGCTAGGGGAAGAGGCAAAAATGTTAATTAAACAACTGAGAAACCATAAAAAAGATGATATACCATCCTATGTAATAAAGAGGTAGTATGCAAATTGACCATCACTCCAACACAAGATGGTTGCCCCCATGTAGTCAAAGATGGCTGCCCCCATATGGACACAAGATGGCCGATAGGGGAGGGCAGTTGTGGGCGCTCAGGTCTGCAGGGGAAAGCAGTTAGGGGTGACTGAGTTGTCAGGGGAGGGCAGTTAGGGGTGACCAGAATGGCAAGGGAGGACAGTTAGGGGCAACAGGGCAGATGGGGGGGACCAGGCCTGCAGGGGAGGGCAGTTAAGGATGACCAGAATGGCAAAGGAGGGCGGTTAGGGGTGATCAGGCCAGAAGGAAGGGCAGTTGGGGGAAACCAGGCCAGCAGGGGAGGGCAGTTAGCTGTGACTGGGCCAGCAGGGGAGGGAAGTTAGGGGTGACCAGAACAGCAAGGGAGCGCAGTTAGGGGTGACCAGGCCTACAGGGGGAGGGCAGTTGTGGGTGACAAGGCTAGTAGAAGAGGGCAGTTAGGGGCAACTGGGCTAGCAAGGGAGGGCAGTTAGGGGTGACCAGGCCAGCAGGGGAGGGCAGTTGGGCGGGACCAGGCTTGCAGTGGAGAGCAGTTAGGGTTGACCAGGCCTTCATGGAAGGGCAGTTGGGGACTACCTGGCCTGAAGGGGAGGATAGTTAGAGGTGACCAAGCCAGCAGGGGAGGGCAGTAATGTGACCGGGAAGATAGCGAAGGGCAGTTAGGGTCAATGGGGCTGGCAGGGGAGCAGTTAGGCATCAATCAGTTTGGCAGGGGAGTGGTTAGGGTTTGATTAGGCTGGAAGGCAGAAGCAATTAGGGGCAATCAGGCAGGCAGACAGGCCAGGCAGGCAGGAAGGCAGGCAAGCATTTGGGAGCCAGTAGTCCTGGATTGTGAGAGGGATGTCTGACTGCCCCTTCAGGCTTGATCCCACCAGGATCATGCTTAAACGGGCAATCAGACATCCCTTGAGGTGTCCCAGATTGGAGAGGCTGAGGGACACAAACCCCCTCCCCCATGCACAAATTTTGTGCACCGGGCCTCTGGTGTATATTTAGTTATGTAATAAGAACTTGTATATTTTATCCTTAGTTTTCATTGTCCTAGGAGATGTATCGGTAAACATATTGCTATGAGAGATGTCTGAAGTTTGTTGCCAATTGTTTCTTCTAAGACTTTTATGGTTTTACATCTTACATTTAAGTCTTTTATCCATTTTGAATTTATTCTTGTGTATAGTGTAAGTTGGTGGGCTAGTTTCATTTTTTTGCATGTAACTGTCCAATTTTCCCAACAACATTTATTGAAGAAACTATTTCTGCTCCATTATACGCTCTTGCCTCCTTTGTCAAATATTACTGAGCATAGTGGCTTGGGTTGATTTCTGATATATTCCATTGATCTACATTAAAATAAAAAGCTTTAGTACTACAAAAAAACAAAAACAAAAAACACAAACCATCAACAAAATAACACTACATGGGAGAACACATTTGCAAATGCTACATCCAATAAGGGGTTAATCTCCAAAATATATAGAGAACTCATACAACTTAACAAAAGGAAGCCAAACAATCCAGTTAAAAATGTGAAATGACCTAAATAGATACTTCTCCAAAGTGGACATATAGAAAAATGCTCAAAGTCACTAGTCATCTAAGAGATGCAAGTCAAAATGACAATGAGATATCACCTCACACCTGTCAGAAAGGCTATCATGAATAAATCAACAAATGACAAGTATTGGCAAGGTTGTGGAGTAAAGGGAACCCTAGTACACTGCTGGTGGGAATGAAGACTGGTGCAGCCATTATGAAAAACAGTATGGAGTTTCTTAAAAAATTAAAAATGAAACTCCCATTTGACCTAGTGATCCCACTTCTAGGAATATATCCTAAAAAACCTGAAGAACTCATCAGAAAGAATACACATATCCCTATGTTCATAACAGCACAATTCACAATAGCTAAGATTTGGAAACAGCCTAAGTGCCCATTGCAGATGAGTGAATTCAAAAGCTGTGCTACATCTACACAATAGAATACTATTCTGCAATAAAAAAGAAGGAAATTTTACCATTTGCAACAGCATGGATAGAACTGGAGAGTGTTATGCTAAGCAAAATAAGCCAGTCGGAGAAAGGTGAGTATTACATCATCTCACTCATATGTGGAAAATAATGATCAGCATAAACTTATGAACATAAATAGATCCAGAGACAATGTAGCACTGAACAGACCATCCAACCTCAGAGAAAAGGCAGGTGAGGGGGATTTAGAGATCAACCAAAGGACTTGTATGTATGCATATTAGCATAACCAATGGACACAGACACTTGGGCGGGGGGGACTTGCCCTCGGGGGAGGCAGGGGAGGGGGAGTCAATTGGGGGAAAAGGAGACATATGTAATACTTTAAACAATAAATAAAAAATTCACATATGAAATTATCATATAAAATAAAGATTTGGAAACAACCTAAGTGCCCATCAACAGATGAGTGAATACAAAATGGTGGTACATTTATACAATGGAATACTATGTGACAATAAAAAAGAAAGAACTCTTACCATTTGCAACAACATGGATGGACCTGGACAATATTATGCTCAGAGAAATAAGCCAGTCAGAGAAAGATAAATATCACATGCTCTCATTTACATGTGGAATCTAATCAACCAAATAAATTGATGAACAAAAATAGACCCCCAAGACATAAAAGCATGAACAGACTGTTGAACCTTAGAGGGAAGGCAGGGGAAGGTGGGTGGGAAGAGATCAACCAGTGGACTTGTATGCATATACAATTATCTGTGGAGACAGACAATTGGTGGTGAGAGCCTGGGGGTGGGTGGTGTTGGGGGGATGGGAGCAGGCTGGGAGAGGTTAATGGGCGGGGGTGTGTGTGCAAAAGGAGACCTATGTAATACTTTCAACAATGAAGATTAAAGAAAAGAACTTATATAAAGTAATAACCACCTTTTTCTCTCTGTCACGTGGAGGTTCAGGTAGATGTGCATTCTGAAAGAGTAAAAGATAGAAGGGTGTGGTTAACCTGTGTTTATGTTTTGTGCATTGCAACCTCCTCCCAAATATTTCTCCTTGGATGTTTCAATGTCAGCTCAAATCAAGATGTCTAAATGAGAAACCATTTCCTCTCCTCAGCTGTTCTTCTAGAATTCATCAATAGTAGCTGGAAAATCCTCCATAGAATTTTTCCCTTTTCTTTTGTGTTCTTATTAAGTTTTCATTTCCTTCACAATCTTTTTTTGACAGCTTTCACTTCCTTTTCATTCCCACTTGTGCCACTTAAGTACTTCCTCACACCAGGGCTGATCAACTGACACACACATGTCCCACAGCTATGGGGTGTCAGGTACTCTGCACAATGTTGGGCACACAAAGATGTATAAACCCTAGCGGGATCTAGGAAAGCAAGGGGTTGCATGAAATGATAAGTATAAAACTGTGAGAAGGGTCTTAATAGTGTGGTCAGGGGGCCCAGGGAAGGGATGACAAGGCAGGTCCGTCAGAGAATATTCAGAGAGGGGCACTGTAGGTTCACTATAAGTGTCTAGGGCTGAAAGACAGTGAAGTCATTTCTGGGCCCATGTTGTCTGAGATACTGTTTTAAATATGTCATTTCACACCTCAGGAGACTTCCCTGGTTCTGCATTGTCTATTCTGAGTTTAAAATCTTTAGCCTGGCATTAAATTCCTCCAAAAAATCCCAATTGATGGATTATGCCTTATCACACGCAATCCATCTACCTCAACCCATGGAGCCATGTTAGTCATGGTTCTGGGTTTCACACCATTCTTTCTCTGGAGTGCCTTCTGACCACTTGTTTGACTGTAGACAATCTCCTTTCTTTTAGTGGCTAAAGATGTCTGCAAGCACCTGAGTCAGAATGACCTTTCCCTCCTCCAGGCTCCTGCACCTACCCCAACCAAGCCTCTTTCACATCAATGTGCTGCCTTGTACTGACTTAAGAGTGTGGGGACCTCCCTCCACGACAAGGATAAATCAGGGGACCTCAGGGATCTAACCATGACTCAACATATATTTGGTGAGAAAATAGTGACCTTTTTTTCAAGTACAAGGAAAGTCAGATCTTCTGACCCGTCATTGGAATACCTCTATCAGCCATTTTAGGGGTCTCCCACCGCAGCACACGCTCATCCTCCAGTGACTTGATTTTTCATAGCCTCCTTCCACTTCAAATTCCTTTGGGGTGAACCAATTTCCATCCTCTGTCCTTATACACTTCACTGTGGCTCCTGTAAGACCGGGATAAGTTGATCCTGAAACCTCCTTGTCCTCAGAGCTCAGATTCTGGATCTGCAGCCACCCAATTTGGGGTCAAGATCACTAGCAGAAGAGTCTGGCCTCACCTTTCATACTTGAGAATCCCCAAACCCAGCCTGTAAGTCTCTTATAAGGAGATCTCCTACTTTGGAGTGAAATCTCAAGTGGGGGCCCTTCCCTGTTGCTCACAATGACACTAAGACAACATCTGTGCCCTGTATTACAATAATTTTCTTCCAGTTCAATGGCATTATTGAGCAGTTATTTTTCTTACGTGAAATCGTGGGATAACTGACTTTAAAATAATTGTGAAATATTATTTAGTTGAAAAGTTTATTTATATACTAGAGGCCCTGGTGCACGAAATTCATGCACTGGGGGGAGGTGTGTCCCTCAGCCCAACCTGCACCCTCTGCAATCTGGGACCCTTTGGGAGATGTCCGACTGCCCACAGGGTTTGGGCCTAAACAGGCAGTCGGACATCCCTTTCATAATTTGGGACTGCTGGCTCCCATCTGCTTGCCTGGTTGCCTGATTACCCCTAACCACTCCCTTGCCAGCCTGATTTACGCCTAACTGTTCCCCTGCCGGCTTCATCATCCCCAACTGCCCTCCTCTGACAGCCCAGTCACCCCCAACTGCCCTCCCCTGCATATTCCTTCTTTATTAGATAGGGTTTTTTCTTTAACATATTGGACAGTGTACCTGCTGTGGTCTTGACAAACCAGTAAAAATGTAAACCCAAACTAAAGGTGTCATAAAATAAACTCCTTAAACAGGAATTTCATGAGACCTTGGAAAGGTGATATCATGTGGTTGTTGAGCTTATATTTGAATAAGTAGAAGGTTTATAGGTGATTTCATACTTTTTCATATTTTCTAAACGTTTCCTTTTCTTTTATAAACAATAGACATGTAATCAACTGCCCATCTTTCCCTCCAAAAATTATTTTGAAAGGGCAAAGTCAATTGGAGCCAATTCTGTTAAGTAATGTAGGTGTCAAGATGGAAGGCTTTTTCACTTAGAGGTCTACTAACACTGTACTTATCCATTTTCCCACAAACTTTTGGCCCATTTTTTTTCCCTTCTGCTAGAAATACTTCTTCCAAGATGCCTTTCTCCTCTTAATAATCTCAGTCCTCTCTTCCTATGAAAGTTCTACTGGGCCCTTTGAGGGCTGGCCAAGTCTCTGTGGCCCTCTCCCCATCCTTGCAGCCAGATCTGCTTGCTCCTTCCTCAGTGTTCCCACAGTGCCGTGGACACAGTTCCAGCACAGTCCACACATGCAACCTGTTGTCACCATTTCCCGGGAACGTCCTGTCCTATTCTCTTCCCTTTATAGGGGAATCAAGCTGGAGTTTTGCAGGTTGGGAAGAAGCTGGCAGCAGGTGAAAGCGGAATGTGCCTAGAGGGGCACAGACGCCTCCCAGCCAACAGGCCTACAGCCAGAGCCACAGCTGGGAGCGGATCGCGGGAGCGGATCATGCTGAGAGGGGCGCAGGCATCTCCCAGGCGACAGGCCTCAGCCCTGAACACAGCTGGGAGTGGATCCCACCGGGAGGCGCGGCTGCCTCCCAGGCCCACAGCCATGGCCGTGGCTGAAAGCAGAACATGCTGAGAGGGGCATGGGAATCTCCTAGCTGACAGGCCTACAGTCCTGGCCATGGCTGGGAGCAGAATGTGCTGAGAGGGGTGCAGGCGCCTCCCAGCCGACAGGCCAATGATCTGTGTCACTGCTGGGAGCAGATTGCGCCAGAGGGCGTGGTCGCCTCACAGGCCCACAGCCTGGGCTAGGGTTGGGAGCAGATCTAAGAGCGGGCCTACAATCTTGGAGCGGCCTGGGTCCAGAGGATGTTTATGGAACCCAGTCCACTCAGCGCCCGCATATGCAAATTAACCGCCATCTTGTTCACTCTGATTGGCTGTGGGCATAGCGAAGGTGCAATCAATTTGCATCTTTCTCTTTTATTAGTGTAGATAGACTAGAGGCCCAGTGCACTAAATTTGTGCAAGTGGGGGGGTGTCCCTCAGCCTGGCTGGCACCCTCTCTAATCTGGGACCCCTTGGGGGATGTCCAACTGCCTATTTAGGCCTGATCCCTGTGGGCACTCGGACATCCATCTCATAATCCTGGACTGCTGGCTCCTAACTGATTGCCAGCCTGCCTGACTGATTGCCCTTAACCACTTCTGCCTGCCAGCCTGATCACCCCCTAACCACTCCCCTGCAAGCCAGATTGATGCTTAACTGCTCCCTTGTCAGCCCCCAACTGTCCTCCCCTGTCAGCCTGGTTGCACCCAACTGCCCTCCCCTGCAGGCCTGGTCACCCCCAACTGTCCTCCCTGCCGGCCTGATCACCCACAACTGCCCTCCCCTGCCAGCCATCTTGTGGTGGCCATCTTGTTGTGGCCATGTTGTGACAATGTGAGGGCAGCCATATTGTGGTGGCCATCTTGTGATGATGTCACATGTGACACCACCTAGGCTTTTATTATATAGGATAAAATATAGTCATATACTTAACAACATTATTCATTAGAGAAAAGGAAATAAAAACCTTATTGAGATACCACATCAGGTCCTCTAGGATAGCCGTAATGAAAAAGACAAAAACAACTGTTGCTGAGGATGCAGAGAAATGAGAACCCTCAGATTTACTGGTGGGAATACAAGTATTCCCATACTGTGGCGAATAGTTTTGCCCTCAGAATGAGAGGCCTCAGATTTTACTGGTGGGAATATAATTATTCCCATACTGTGGCGAATAGTTTTGATTTTTTTTTCATTAAGTTCAATATAGAATTGCCATATAATCCTGCAATTCTACTCCACAGTATATAGTGAAAAGAATTAAAACGCTAGGTTCACCAAAATCTTTATTCAAAACAGCATTATTTATAATAGTGAAAGGGTGAGAAAACCCAAACTGATATATAAATGCATTACTGTGTCTCCACACCGTGGACGATTATATTATTTGACAATAAAAAAGAATAAAGTATAATGCATGACTGGAAAACATTATGCTGAGTTGAAAACCTGTCACAGAAAGGCACATGTTATATGAGTCCATTGATATGAAATATTTAGAAAAGTCCAGTTTATAGATCATAAAATAGATGAGTGGTTGCATAGGGCTGGATGGTAGGGTGAGGTGGGAGTGGGTATGGACTACTGAGAGATATGGTGTTTCTTTTAGTGGAGGACAAAACTGTTCTAAAATTAGATTATAATGATGGTTTTATAATCTTGTGATTAAAAAAAAATAGAAACAAAAAGCTCAACAGTGTATTCTATACTTTAAATGGTGATTTGTATATGAGAGTTACATCTCAGTAAAGCTGTTTAAAATTAGTTTTGATGAAACACTTATATTATTTTTCACATACCCACATTAAGACTAATCTGATATGAAGTTCACCATAATAGACAATTATTGGAAAGCTTTATAATGTTCAAATCACAAACTATTTTACAGTCATTATGTACATTGTCTCAAAGTCACACCAGGAGGCAGGTTTTTAATTATTATCCATTGATTATATGAGAAGTTTCAGGCTCAGAAAAGTCCCATTCTTTACTCAGTCACTCTTGGCAGAGCTGAGGCTGGGGCTCAGGTTTTCTGATTCTAAATTTTGTGAACTTCTCACCATAACAAACACCCTGTCTTGTTTGATTTCCAGAAGGGGTAAAGGATATGAAGGTGAGGCTGATTAAAAGTAAAGTATGCAATATTTTCCCCCACAGACTGATGTTTCTGAACTTCTCTTTGGTTCCTTGGGCATCCATGTGAGAGTGAGCACTTAATATTCACCATTTCTTAAAGTGTAAAAATTTCATCTTAGGGATCCCTACCTCTTCTCAAGATAAAACTGGGTCCCCAATTCCTTAAACAATGGGTAATTTACCTGGGTAATTCCATTACTTTTTGTGATTCTTTCATGGAGGGGTTATAGGTGAAAGTAGACCTTGAAACTTACCTCGTTGCAATTTTCTCTTAATTAACATGCCCATCATCTTCCCACAGGTCACAGGAAGTATTTCAGCATTAAAATTCACAGTGTCATCTGTGTGCATTGTTGTTCCTGAAATAGAAGGTTCTTCATTATGTCTCATTTTACAACTGCACAAGTACAACTTCCTCCCATGTTGAGCTTGTTTCTATAAAGACATAGGAGTACTTTATCCAAAAATCTCCAGAGTTTCAAAGTCTTTCTGTCAGTGGCCTTTTTGATGCATAACAACAGAATGCCTACCTTCATCTCACCTCTCAAATCTCACACAATCAGAATGCCTGAGCAGAGACATCAGGCTTCTATAAAACTATATTACCTCTCAATGCAGTCACCCCCTCCCCTGATTCTTCCATGACAATGAAACATACAGCTGCTGTCATGATCTGAAGGAAGATCTCCATCTATGCTCTTCCAGTGCAGTTAGGTAGTCGGAGACAAAATCAGAGACTATACTTGTATCTCCCCATTTGAGCTCTGACTCAGGGAAAGAATAATGATGAGTTAACCCTAAGATAGTGTCTACCTACTGTTTGTATTCTCTACTTTGCCTCCTTTGTCGCCCACATCAACTTTCTCAAAGCTAAAAGAGGAGTGGAGGAAGGTCAAGAACAATCTGCAAATTGCATGACTGGTCGGACCATTACAGTCTGACAACAGTTGTGTCCTTTATAAAAAGCTACACCCAATACTCTGATCATCTAACTCTATGACCTCGTCTCCTCCTGTCCACACACTTCTCTATTATGGGTCTTTTGTCACTGAAGGAAGCTATCCCCAATCGAGGCCGAAAGGGATAGCTCCTTCCTGCATTGTGATCAGGACACAAGTGGTGGAGAATTAATGGCATTATATAGACCAATTGTAAGAATCTGGATTCTGTTCTGACCATTGCTGGTGAGGATGCATTGTTCTTCCCCACTCTTCAGAAGCCTAGAGATTTTGGATATAATTTTGGTTGTATTTTTTGGAAATGTCTTTGCCCTGCTTGTTATCTGACCCTTCTGGATAAAAAATGTGAGTGACAATAGGAGATTATTAGAATGAAAGATGAAGAGATGAAGTTATAGCCAATGGAATGGTACATATTTCCCCCCCCCCCCCCAATATTTTTGGGAGTGAAGGAAGAGCAAAAGACCCAGGCACATGAGGAGGAAACACCTAGGAGGTATGGGAGGTGGAAGAGCATTCACCATATTTGTCTTTCAAGACTGTCCTAAAGGAAATCACTCTTGTCTAGCTCTTAAACCACATGTGTAGAAGCCGAGTCTGCCATGCCCCATCAGATGTGATGAATCAGGGGCTGCTGCCAGCATCAACATTTCCCAGGCAGAACATTTCTGGACATGGTCCCCTCACTGATTCTCAGTCATTGGATGAAGGGTTGCAGGAGCCAGCATGGAGAAATAGAGCGGTTTGGATGGACTGTCTTGCCCCATCTCCTGAAAAACCCATCAACAATGAACAGAGCTGAAAACTTTAAGGTTACAGGTGATCAGGGACCCAACCCTACTCATGGCTGATATATTCCCCTTAGGAACCTGAACAATTTATAAATGAATCTTTTTCAGGATCACCATGTGTGCCTTCAGGATCGCATTTTTTGTGTGAAAGTCACGCACTCACTTGCCTCCCTCATGCAACCATGGTGACTTGCACCATAGAGGTGGTCGTAGGAGATCTAAAAATGTGGTTTAGCAAATTTGTTAAATTCTGAAGGAAAAAATTTGAATGAATATGCTACTAGACTCCAGGGGTCAGGTTCATCTTGGCTGGTGGAGTGGTGTCCTCACAGGGAAATAGCCAGATGTGCTTTGAGAGGTGAATTTGTTGGGACGCAATTCTCCATGGAATTTCACATGCCCCAGAGTATCTTTTCAAGGATGTGTGAATAGGAAAGAGTTTTGGAAGCTCAAGTTAATGTAGCTCCCCAATGCAGAGGGCAAATTTGTTTTCGGACCAGTATAAAATAGAAAGCATCTCCCTCTTAATTATCCCAGGATAGTAAAGTGTTCTCCACAGAGGAGAGCTGTTTAAGTTCTAGGGTGATGGTCATATTCTGTCTCTTGATAATGATTAGGATTTTATAGGTGAACATTTTAATCAGAATCCATGGAATGATATATTTAATATTTATACATCTCATTGTAAATATTACCTCAGAAGAAAAAGAATTACAAACAAATATTGAATCTAGTTAATGATATGTATGCTAACGTGTTTGGGGGAAGTGTATTATTGTCTGCAACTTTAAAATGTTTTAAAGTTGTGGATGGTTAGTGGATGAATAAGGAAATGGGTAGATGGATAGAAATGAGATCAAGCAAGCACATTACATGCTAATTGTGAGTCTATGTTTGCTGTAAAATTATTCAAGTTTTCAGTAGTCTTAAATTTTCCATAACTCAAAAGTTGGAAAAGGATATTTTGGCAAGAAAAATAGCTTATTAACCAAAAAATGACAGTTAAAATAGAAGAAGAATATTCATCAGCAACACAATAGAGTCTAGAAGACAATTCAGTAATCATCTATACCAGTGGTGGGCAAACTGCAGCTAACAAGCCACATTCAGCTCTTTGGCCTCTTGAGTGTGGCTCTTCCACAAAATACCACCTGTAGGCACGCATGTACAGTGTGATTGAAACTTTGTGGCCCATGCGCAGAAGTCGGTTTTTTGGCTCTCAAAAGAAATTTCAATCATACTGTTGATATTTGACTCTGTTGACTAATGAGTTTGCTGACCACTTATCTATACTAATAAAAGGGTAAAATGCTACTTAGACTGGAAGACCTTCTAGACATCATTCCGGATATAGCCATGGTAGTGGGGCCAAGGTAGAGGTGGTGAGGGGTGATCACCCGGTGGGATGATCTTGAGTGTGGCTCTTCCACAAAATACCACCTGTAGGCATGCATGTACAGTGTGATTGAAACTTTGTGGCCCATGCGCCACAGATGCCCCCACCCCCACCCCGTGAGCCCTGCACATGGCTCCTGGCTGTTAACAAACCCCAACACCCGCGGGCAGAGGGGAGGTCAGGCAGCTTGCTTTTCTATAAGACAGATGGCTTTTTTTTTTTTTTTAAGAACAGATCTTGTTCTTCTGATAAAAGAGCCCTGGAGAGAATGAAGAGACAGGGTATAGGAAACAGCACCCCCAAAGCTGTTTGAATAAGATGCAGGCAGTTGAGGGGCTGATCTACCAGCCACTACGACAAAGGCTCCTGGGAGCTTTACAGTGGGGGAGGGTAAGGCTCAGAGAGCAAAAGGGACCGTGCTAAAGTCACTGAGCGAGGGCGACTGGCTAGGGTTTCAGCACTGTGCCATTGTCTCACTTAATTATCCATGTGCATTATCTCATTTAATTCTAATTATGAGTCTATGGGAACATTTGGGGAGATCAGGATACCAAGTGGGGCAATTGGGGGTGATCAGGCCAGCAGGTGGGGCAGTTGGGGGCAAGCAGGCTGGTGGGGGCAGTTGGGGGCGATCAGACAGGCAGGGGGAGAAGTTGGGGACAATCAGGTGAGCAGGGGAGGGCAGTTGGGGGTGATTGGGCCTGCAGTGGGGGCAGTTGGGGGAGAGTAGGCCAACACAGGGGCAGCTGGGGACAAGCAGGTTGGCAGGGGTATCAATTGGGGATGAGCAGGCTCATTAGGGGGCAGTTAGGGGTGATCAGGCTGGAAGTGGGGACAGTTGGGGGGCAATGAGGCTGGAAGGCAGAGTGGTTAGGGGCAATCAGGCAGGCAGGCAGGTGAGTGGTTAGAAGCCAGCGGTCCCAGATTGCTAAGGGATGTCCGATTGCTGGTTTAGGCCTGATTCTTGTGGGATCCCCGTGTGATTGGGCTTAAACTGGCAGTCAGACATCGCCTGAGGGGTCCCAGATAGGAGAGGGTGCAGGCTGCTAATTGGCATCCTGAAGGGTCCCCCTCCTCTCATGCACGCATTTCATGCACCGGGCCTCTAGTATTAGTATATTGAAGAGAACTAAACATTGACCTAGAATTTTTAATCTTGGCAAAAAAATTCTTTCTGTACAGTGTGGCTCAGTTGTTGGAGTGCTGACCCTTGCACAGAAAGGCTGTGTATTTGATTCCTGGTCAGGGCACGTAACTATGTTGCTGGTTTGGTCCCTGGTCATTTGGAGCCCATACAATAGGCAAATGATCGATATTTCGATGTTTCTCTTCCACATGAATTTCTATCTATTATCTATCTATCTATCTATCTATCTATCTATCTATCTATCTATCTATCTATCATCATCTATCTATCTATCTATCTATCATCTATCTATATCCCTTCCTCTATAGAAAAATCAATTAAAAAATTCTTTCAAAATAAAGGCAAATTTGCACATATGACACTTAGACACCCTCACTAAAAGAACCAAGGATTTATTCAGCTAGACCAAAGTTGAAACCAAAGAAAAAAACAATGGTGAGTGAATAAAATGATAAAAAGTTTAAGTAAATGATTATGTTTCAAAATTTATAATGAGAAGAAAATTAGTAACAAAATATTAATATACAATAGCTAAAGGATAGAGATGGGATGTTGAATTTGAGGGAATCCATGATAAGATTTTTGTCATCTGTTGAGATTGAGGCATGGTTAAAGAAATTATAGAAAATTTACCTTTAGTTTCCAAACCAGTGGAGAAAAAAGGTAGAATATAGAATTCTATCTCAATCATTCAGAAGTAGAAAAGAGACACAGAAACACACAAAAATAACGGCTAGCAATAATATAGATGTATAAGTCCACATATATCAGGGATCACAATGAAAGTACCAAATAAAACATAACTATTAAAAGGTGAGGATTATCTGAGAAAATTTAAAAAACTGTGCCTTTACAAGAGACACAAAACAAAGCTTCATAGGGGAAAAGTCACATGAAAGGGCATTTCAATTCATGAAAAAAAAAAGTGTTGAGGTAATTTCTTATAATTACTATCTCACATCATACACAAGGAGGTGAATGCTGTGTGAATTACAGATTCTTAAGATCACCCACATTCCCTATTCCCTTCCTCCATCTTTAAAAAAAATATTTTACTGATTTCAGAGAGGAAGGGAGAGTGAGAGAGATAGAAACACCAATGATGAGAGAGAGTCATTGATTGGATGCCTCTTGCACGTCCCCCACTTGTGATCGAGCCAATAACCTGAGCATGTGCTTTTGACTGGAATTGAACTGGGCCCTTAATCTGCAGGCTGACGCTCTATCCACTGGGATAAACCAGCTGGGACCCTTCTTCCATCTTCAGAGCCACAATATTGTGTCTCTCTGACTCTTCTTCTTCCTCTCTCCACACCAAAGAAAGATTCTCCATTTTTTTTAAGGACTAGGAAAATATGTTTGAGCCACCCTGGTAATCCAGGATAATCTCCCCCATTTTAAGTCCCAGTTTAATTAAACCTGCAAAGTCCACTTGCCATGTAAGAGAACAGATTACAGGTTTCAGGAATTAAGACATGGATATCTTTGAGGAGCCATTGTTCTACCTACCACAACATTGTAAATAACAATAAAGATAATAAAATACTGGCATTATAAAATTATTTCTCACTTCAAAAGCAAATAAAATCTTATTCTTACTTTTTCTCTTCTTGGTTTTTCCTGAAATGGAGTTGTTTCCAAAATCCACAGTACCTACAACAAAGAGGTGGTGGTGAGAAAATAGAAATGATTAAATAAAATTTACAAATTTGCCCTTGTCATGGTTAAGGCATCATCCCCTGACCAAAGGATCACTGGCTCAATTCCTGGTCAAGAGCATGTACCTCGGTTGCAGGTTCCATCCTGGACCCCAGTTGGGGCAAGTGGGAAGGCAACTAGTTGAAGGCAATGTTTCTTTTTTTTTCTGTCTCTCTCCCCACCCCCATTACCTTTCACTCTCTCTAAAGATCAATGGAAGAAATATCCTCCAGTGAGGATATAAAAAAAAGTTACAAATTTTAGGATGGTTCATACTGCAGAAAGCTTGAGTTTATAAAGGTGTTTGATTGATTGTTTCTTTCTTCTAAAGTAACCACAAACCTACTACATTGAGAAGTAGGTCTTCAGAATTGGCCACGGTTCTTCCTTTATTTCTCAATAACATTTTGAAAAATACTCTTAAACACCTTTGTACTCAGAGATAGGACCAGGTCTCATATCCTTAAGATTTTTATGAGGAGGTTTGTGCAAAAGTTTGTATGACATCACTGTATAAATTGTGACATGCTAGGGCACAGACACACACAATAAGTATGTGCTGGGTTGCCTGGCTGGTGTGGCTTAATGTTTGAGTGTTGACATAGGTAATAGTTCAATTGTAGGTCAGGTTGCATGCCTGGGTTGTAGGCTGATCCCCAGTAAGGGGCGTGCAGGAAGCAGCCAATCCATGATTCTTTCATCATTGATGCTATCTCTCTCTCCCTTCCTTTCTGAAATCAGTAAAAAAAATATTTTTAAAAAATGTGCTGGGTTCAGAATAGTTGATTTGATGTTTTTGCTAACAGTTTAGTGGTAGAATCCGTTGTCATTTGAGGCCTCGCTAAGATTGTGACAAAATGACACTATTATTGAGAAGCAAAGAATACTTGGCTTTCATGGGTTCCACAGAATATGGGTGTGTTAGGGATGGATATCACTGTACAAAATCAAGACTTTATTAATTTTTATTATTACACTGATTATTATTAATGATGAATTCAGTGATGTAGGAAGCTAGATACTTCCATTTTAGGAGTGTATTTCTACTACATCTTCCGCGACAATCAACAGGGGCATGTTAATCATGACTTTATAATGATATCTTGCTTTCCTGCTAGTCCCAAAAGAATCAGGCCAAGCAAAAAGAATGGGATTCTGCCATGAACTGGACTCATTTTTTGTCAGTGTGCTCAGAGTCAAGTGCAACAGAAAATGGAGCTCTCATTTCAGACTTCTGACATTCTGCTGCCCCAGTCCTGTGACTCTCACCTTCATAACTGACCCACTTCCAGCTGGTGAGCTGCCTGATATTCTTGATTCTTGATCACCCATCACTGACATACCAATCATCTATGGTAATTGCTAAATCACCTCCACCCCAAGACCTTGGTTAGCTTTGCCCATTATGTCAGATGCTTGGCTACTTTCAGTTCTTGCCTCTTGGCCTCTTGGCCTCTTGGCACACCTTATGATGAACAAATGATGCAGACACACTTGTCATTTCCAGGTATTTCTAAATGTCATGTACAGCTAGTTATTCTTTGATTCTGATTATTTTACAAAAATGTTTTCTACAGCCCAGTCAGCTTGGCTCAGTGGTTAAGAGTAGACCTATAAACCAGGAGGTCGATTCCTGGCTGGGGCGCATGCCTGGGTTGTGGGGTTGATCTCCAGTGAGGGGCATGCAGCAGGCTGCCGATCAATGACTCGCTTTAATCACTATGCTTCTATCTCTCTATCCTTCTTCATTTCTCTGTAGAATCAATAAAAATATTAAAAAATATTTCCTAAAAGATGCTTCAACTTCAAAAATATTCATTTAAAAAAAGATTCATTTCAACAGTTCAGTACTTACCTGGACTATTGAACCAACAGAAGAATTAAATTTAAAATTCCTAGAAAGTAAAGCAGATGACATCTATTGTGGACAACTAACCCAATATTCTGGGCCAGGTCTGTATAGTCTACACCAGTGATGGCAAACCTATGACACGCGTGTCAACACTGACACGCGTAGCCATTTCTGATGACACGCGGCCGCATGCCGAGGATGAAACATTTGCTGCTCCTGAGGATGAAAACATTTGCGACTAGAGTCTTGGAGTTAGTTTTTTCCTCAAAGTGACACACTACCTGAGTTATGCTCAGTTTTTTGGCGAAGTTTGACACACCAAGCTCAAAAGGTTGCCCATCACTGGTCTACACCCTCATATTTCCCTTTTTCCTTATTTAGTTCCTTCTTACCTCACAAATAATATAAGAGGCCAAGCACTCACAATAACAGTTAATGTTTCCTTTTATCCTTATTTTCTGACTGGGAAGATAACATTGGGCATCATCTTTAAACCTACTTCATAGGTCAAAACATAAAACTGGTTACACATATAGTCAAGGATGTTGAATGCCTGGTGATATCAGACCAAATAAAGATTTGAAAGAATACTTTTTCCCCTTGAGTAGGAATTGCAATGACCACCCCAACGACAGACAACCAGAAAAATGTTTAAATTTCCTTGTATGCATTACTTTAGACAACAGAATTGCTCTTGACCAAATCTGACAGGAAAAGTAAAAACATGCACAAGCTCGCAGCCCCATCCACCAGTGTGCACCCTGCCCACCTGCTCACCACCCCTCAGTGCTCATAGCCCTGCCCACCCGTGTGCACCTCCTGATGTGTCTGGTCGTTGGTTGGTCCACGATATGGTGGATTGAAAACAGGCCTTATATGATATAGACTAGAGGCCTGGTGCATGAATTTGGGCATGGGTAGGGTACGGCAGGCCCTGGCCCCAACCCCGCCCATAATTGGGGTGGGGGTGGCTGATCAGGGGTGGTGCCAACCAGGGGGAGGGGCTGTGGGTGATTGGCTGGCTGGACCTGCCCCCTAGTCAAACTCCCGGTTGAACTCCTGTTCGAGGGGACACTTTGCATATTAGCCTTTTATTACATAGGGTGCTGTCATTTTGAAATGGAGTTGGAGCTGCCATTCCAGAAAAACTGCACTGCATATCTTATGCCTCAAACATTTGCACTGATAACAGTGGTATAGTATATCAACCTATGAACTAGGAGATCAATGGTTCAATTCTCAGTCAGGGTACATGCCGGGGTTGCAGGCTCAATCCTGTTTCTCTGTTTGGTTATTGGGCCAATGGTATCTTGTCAGAGCTCCTCCTCCAGGATCAGTCTCTGGTTAGACTCTCATACTAACAGCCCTCCCTGCCTTCTCCATGCTCCTCAACAGGTCTTTCCTGATTCCCAAACACCACTCAGAACTCAGGCCCACTTCCCATTCTCCTTTCCTCTTAGCAGAGGAAAATCAGTTTCTATCTGTTTGCAATCACCTTGTTCAAGACTCTCTTGGATATCACGCCTCTTCTCATTTTCTTCTCCATCATTTCTTAGGAACAGTTCTATGTTTGGTATCTCTGAAGAGAGGGCATAAGAAGAAGACAATTAGAGATCTCTTTGGAGTGGTGTCATCATCGCAAATTACACGTTTAGGAATTTCCACCCCTTGTTCCACTCAGTGCTCAGTGGGTCCCCATCCTGTTGGTAAAGTTCACCCTTCATCCCTGGGATAGAAAAGAGAATACTCAACAGAGGGGTTGCTTACGCTTCTAACACATTAAGGAGCCACTCAGATATCAGGATAAAGGAGTTGTGGCAACATTGTTAGCTTGTTACTCAAGCAAAAAATTTCAGCTGTCCAGGATAGCATATATAAAAATAAATAATGTACTATTTATTTTGAAATGTGTTTGCTGAACTGTTGTAACTGAAAGGAAAAACAGGGATTTCCTTGGGAAGAAAACAAAGATCCTAGATAGGTTTACTTGTATAAAGCGGAAAAAACACAATAGTTTAAAAATGTGGCTGGACAAGAGAAGGTTTTGGCTTAACTGAGTCAGGGAGGATGAGTGCTTCCCAAAGAGACAAATCAGAGGACACAGGTGATCCAGGGGCACCCAGATTCCAGGACAAAGGAAGGATATTCCCTGAAGCTGCAAGCAGGGACTGAATATTGTGGCATTGGGCCAAGGACTTGGGAGGCTGCCAAAGAGGGGAGAACAGGGGACCAGCCCAGTGATCCTGCATGTAGGTAACCCAGCAAACATATGAAGGAAGTTAATACACCAAAAATCCTTAGGGTAGATCTCTGCAGAAGGTCGGGGGAACAGACCTAGGGAAGCAGTGAGCCTGTATGCCTCAGGGCTGATGGCAGGGGTATTTCCTAGGCCAGTGTTCAGCAAACTCATTAGTCAACAGAACCAAATATCAAGAGTACAACGATTGAAATATCTTTTGAGAGCCAAATTTTTTAAACTTAAACTTCTTCTAACACCACTTCTTCAAAATAGACTCGCCCAGGCCGTGGTATTTTGTGGAAGAGCCACACTCAAGGGGCCAAAGAGCTGCATGTGGCTCGCAAGCTGCAATTTGCCGACCACAGTTCTAGGCAATAAACTTTACTTACAAATGCTATAAATCTGTACTATCTTTTTACTGTGTAGTAAATAACATCAGATTTCTTAGCTTTAGAAGCCAGACCTTCCAAAATATTTTTTTTCATACTTATCCTTTAAAAAAAAAATTGTTGAGAGTAGTATAGATGTTCCTCCATTGCCTCCTCTACCTGATTCCTGTCCCACCCAAGCCCTTCATCACCCTATTGTTTGTGTTCATAGGAAATGCATATATACATGTTTTCTTTAGTTAATCTCTTTCCACCCCCTCCCTCTCCTTCCCCTCTGAGATTCATCAGTCTGTTCCATGTTTCCATGCCTCTGGTTCTATTTTATTCATCTGTTTATTTTGTTCATTAGATTCCTTGCTTATTTATTCTGATTTTTAGATTCAATTGTTGATAGATGTCTATTTATTGCCATTTTATTGTTCATATTGTTGATCTCTTCTCCTCCTCCTTCTCCTCCTCCCCTTCCTTCTCCTCCTTCTCCTCCTCTTCCTCCTCCTCCTTCTCCTGCTCTTTCTCCTCCTCCTCTTTCTCTTCTTCTTCTTCTTCTCCTTTCTTCTTCTCCTTCTCCTTCTCTTTCTCTTCTCCTCCTTCTCCTTCTTCTCTTCTCCTCCTCCTCCTCCTCCTCCTCCTCCTCCTCCTCCTCCTCCTCCTCCTCCTCCTTCCTTCTTCTTCTTCTTCTTCTTCTTCTTCTTCTCCCTCTCCTTCTCCTTCTCCTTCTCCTTCTCCTTCTCCTTCTCCTTCTCCTTCTCCTTCTCCTCCTCCTTCCTTATTGATTTTCTCTGGCTGCTTTTAAGATTCTCTTTGTTTTTTAAAATTTAATAAATCTTTATTATTCAGATTATTAAAATTGTTCCTCTTTCCCCTCCCCGCATAGCTCCCCTCCACCAGATTCCTACCCCACTCTCTGCCCTTAACCCCCCTCCCACTTTCCTCATCCATAGGTGTACAAGTTTTTGTTCAGTCTCTTCCCGCACTCCCAATCCCCTTTTCCCCCAAGAATTGTCAGTCCACTCCCTTTCTATGAGCCTGATTCTATTATATTCACCAGTTAATACTGTTTATCAGGTTTTTTATTCCCTTGGTTTTTAGATTCAATTGTTGATAGATACATATTTGTTGTTCATAATTTTTATTTTTATCTTTTCTTCTTCTTCCTCTTCTTAAAGAATACCTTTCAGCATTTCATATAATTCTGGTTTGGCGGTGATGAAATCCTTTAGCTTTTTCTTATCTGATCTGTGAAGCTCTTTATCTGACCTTCAATTCTGAATGATAGCTTTGCTGGGTAGAGTAATCTTGGTTGTAGTTTCTTGCTGTTCATCACTCTGAATATTTCTTGCCATTCCCATCTGGCCTGCATAGTTTCTGTTGAGAAATCAGCTGACAGTCCCATGGGTACTCCCTTGTAGGTAACTAACTGTTTTTCTCTTGCTGCGTTTAATATTCTCTCTTTGTCTTTTGCTCTTGGCATTTTAATTATGATGTATCTTGGTGTGGTCCTCTTTGGATTCCTTTTGTTTTGGGTTCTGTGTGCTTCCTGGACTTATAAGTCTATTTCTCTCACCAGGTGGGGGAAGTTTTCTGTCACTATTTCTTCAAATAGGTTTTGAGTATATTGCTCTTTCTCTTCTTCTGACACCCCCATAATTCTGATGTTGGTACGCTTGAAGTTGTCCCAGAAGATTCTTACACTATCTTCACATTTTTGGATTCTTTTTTATTTTTGCTTTTCCGGAGGAGTGTTTTTTGCTTCTTGGTATTCCAAATCTTGGACTTGATTCTTGCAGTCCTCTAGTCTGCTTTTAGGTCTCTGTATAATATTTTTTATTTCAGTCAGTGTTTGCTTAATTTCTAGTTGATCCTTTTTCATATCCTCGAGGGTCTCGTTAAATTTATCAGGCTTTTCTAGAAAATTCTTGAAAAACCTTATAACTGTAGTTTTGAACTCTATATCCAGTCTTTTGATTTCCTCCATTTCCTTCATTCTGGCCTGCTCCTTTGTCTCTGTATTTAGCTGCTTCCCTGAGTTGATGGAGTTGCTTTGTGTGCTAGGTGTCCTAGCAAGGCCCAGTAGCTCAGCCTTCCCAGTTACCTGAGGTGGACACTCTTGGTGCAGCCCTTTGTGGGCTGTGTGTGCAGTTTTGTTGTAGTTAAGCCTTGATTGTTGTTGGTATCACTGGGGGGAGTTGACCTCCAGCCCAATTAGCTGTGAGGATGAGCAGTGTCTCTGCTGGGAGGGCTTCTGTGCTCAGCTTGGATGGGGTGGAGTCTCAGGGTGGAGCAGACAGCCTTGGTTTCCCATCAGCCCCGCCCTACGAGGGCTCTGTGTCTCAGTGTTCCTGCGGCAATGGCTGCATGCACCTCTGAGAGAAGGCTGCTCTCGAGTTTTGCCCACTTCCAGACAGTCCAGTTTCTCCCCAAATGAGTCTGGTACCCAAAGTCTCACCTGGAGCTGGATTTCAGTGAAGTCAGGAGATTTTGTTTTCCTCCTGAATGAGAAAGCTAGCTGTGCGTTTGCTGCCTGCCCTCTCCACGAGCTGCGAGTAAGCCAGCCACGTATTCAGCCACCCGCCCTTTCTACGCTCACAGGTCTCTGCACCTCCAAGCTCCTCTGAGTCTGTATCCTTTTCTCTTTCCTTCTAGTTGTAGAATTTCCACTCAGCCAGCTTTCCGGTGGTTCCAGACAATGTCCGTTCTGTCTTCCAGTTGCAGTTTTAAAATTGCTGTGTACGGCAGCAGTATAGGTGTTTACCTTATACCGCCATCTTGGTTTCTCCTCCTCTATTTTTTTTAACCTTTGGCATTTTAATTATGATATTGTGTGGGCCTCTTGGGATTCCTTTTTTAAAAATTTAAAACATTTAAAAATTTTTAAAAATTTATTTCAGAGAAGACGGGAGAGGGAAAGAGAGGTAGAAACTTTAATGATGAGAGAGAATCATTGATGGGTTGTCTGCTACATGCCCCATACTGGGTATCAAGCCTGCAACCCTGGCATGTGCCCTGACTGGGGATTGAACTGTGACCTCCTGGTTCATAGGTCAACACTCCACCACTGAGCCCTGTTGGCCATGCTGCATTCCTCTTGTTTGGGACTCTCTGTACTTCCTGGACTTGTAAGGGGATTTCTTTCACCAGGTAGGAGACATTTGCTGTAATTATTCTTCAAATAGGTTTTCAATATCTTGCTCTCTCTTTTCTCCTTCTGGTAACCTCATAATGTGAATGTTGGTACACTTGAAGCTGTCTCAGCAGCTCCTTACACTATCTTCACATTTTTGGATTCTTTTTTCTTTTTGCTCTTCTGTTTGGGTGTTTTTTGCTTCCTCATGTTCCAAATTATTGATTTCATTCTCAGAATTCTCTACTCTACTGCTGAATCCTTCAAAATTATTATCTATTTCAGTAAGTGTATGTTTAATTTCTGACTGGTCATTTTTCTCACTAAAGTTCTTAAAATTCTCACTAAGATCCTTGGAAATCTCACTAAGTTTGTTGAAGCTCTCATGAAGATCCTTGATAAATCTTATAACCATTGTTTTGAACTCTCTATCTAGTAGTTTGCTTGCTTCCATTTCATTTAGTTCTTTTTCTGGAGATTTTATCTGTCCTTTCATTTGTGACATGTTTCTTTGTCTCCACATTTTAGCTGCTTCCCTGTGTTTGTTTCTATGTATTTAGGTAGCGTTCCTATGTTTCCTGGAATTGGTAGATGGCCTTATGTAGTAGGTATCCTGTAAGGCCCAGTGGCTTAGCCTTCCCAGTCACTTGAGCTGGGCACTCTAGGTGTGTTCTTGTGTGGGTTGTGTGCACAGTCTTGTAGTTGGAGTCAGTGGGAGGAATTAACTCCCATGCCAATTGGTTGTGAGGACCTGCTTTGACTACAGTGGAAGAGCTACTGTTTATGGAGAGACCTCTATGGAGCAGGACATGCTTCAGTGGGGCTTTGGTGCTTACTGTGTCTGCCCCTTAAGTGTGTTGTTTTTGGATGGGTAGCATTGTAATCTGGTATGATCTAAAGCTGTCTACCAGGTGCACTGATGCAGGTCTTTTGGGATGTTGTGTTTCCTGTCATTTGTCCTTCTAAGAAAATCTGAATTTACGTGGCTTCGGTTGTCCTGAGAGTCAAGATACCTAGTTACACAGTCTCTAGGGCCTCCTTGGAAGTACAAAGTCAGCCACCCCCTGGGGCCATTCATCAGGAACTATAGAGAAATCTTCAGATGGCTGCTACTTGTGTCCAGGTGAGGCCAAGCTGTCTTGGAACTCTTATTGATAGGTATGGGGCATGATGATCCCAGATGCTATTATTTGAAAGATTTTAGGAAAGTCTGATGCCTGAGACAGGAGAGACCATTCATATGAAAAAGCCACTGCAAACAGCATAGTGGGGCTGCAAATTGGATGGGGAGGGGGCAAGAGTCTTAGGAAATCATTAGAGTGGAGCTAACAGTGGGAGCCAGCTGATGTAAACTCAGATATGGCTGTCTGTGAGCTCTGCAACAAGGGAGGTCTCAGCATAGAAACAATGACCCTTTAGGGCATCACCATCTGGGAGAAAGCTGCCCCCAAGTTTTTGTTCCAATGCCAGACAATCCAGTTCCTCCCCATATGTTCCTGTACTCCCTGCCCCCTCAGCTATTGCCCCAGTGTTGGAGCTCAGAGGGAATGTGTCCAAGTAAGTCTGTGTCCAAGTAAGAGGAACTTCTGGGCTCTCCAGCAGCCTTTGTGTCACTCAGCCACAATCCCCACTGGTTTTTACTGCCAGAATTTATGGGGGCTTCTCTTCACAGTTCTGAAACCCTGGGATGGTGTGATGGTGTGGGGCTGGGACCTCTTGTGCCTCGTGGGAAGCTTCCACAGCTGAGATATACTCTTTGATTAAAAGAATGCCACATGTGGGTGTCAGGCCAGCCCCATTCTGTGTCTCTGCTCCTACCAGTCTCAATGTGCTTTCTTCTTTAATTCTGTAGTTGTATGACCTTCATAGATTTCAGGCAGTTCTGAATGATGGTTGTTCTATATTTTAGTTGTAATTTTAATGTGGTTGTGGGAGGCAAGGAGTACCAGCATTTACCTATGCTGCCATCTTGGATCTACATGCCTATCCTTTTTGAATCAACTCGCATAGTCTTCTTTTCACTCTGAGATTAATTTAATTTGTCCTTGTTCAACAGACACATGGATCATTTACCTCTCTATGCTTGTTCCACTATCATCTGCATTTCTCAGTTCATATAATTTTTGTTTTGAATTCTCCATCATTATTTGGAGATCTTTTTGAGACCAAAATATATCGAATAAAAATTTTTCCAGGCAAGTCAAACAAAAATTATTGGAAGACATCTTCTGTACTATGAATCCATATAAAAGTATAAATTAATGCCTTTTCAGGAAAGAAGTAGAGACTCAAACCAGTAGTGTTGTAGAGTATCCAAACATTTCTCTGGCAGAGCAATGGGTTTTGTGATTATTTGATTGTTTATCACACCTGTTGTGGAGAATGAGTTAATAAAACCATTTCTCCTTCTTTAAGAACAAATTTGCCCTGAGTTAATTTTCTAGCTCAATATTCTGGAAATCTGATGAAGGTGGCCTCTTGTCTCTGTTAGTAGGCCAACACTGAGCTTAGTGTTTAAAGTGACCAGTGACTGTAGGTAGATAAATTGCATGTGGCCTGGGAGGGACTAGATGTGAACTATAAGCCTTTTTTTTTTTCTTCCTCCAATGTGTTGACTCTTGTAATTCAGTGGTCCCTGGTGGGGTCTCTGAAAGTTATGACTACAGAATTGTTACATGAGATATTGAATCCCCTGGGCATGTTGTGGCTAAATCAGGGTGGATCTTGTAACTAAGATATAACTTGAGGTGGGTTATAGTTAACTTGGTGGACTACTATGAGGTCCCCTGCTAAGTGTCACAAAGAAGAAGGCAACTGATGCAGGCCTTTTGGGATGTTGTGTTTCCTGTCATTTGTCCTTCTAAGAAAATCTGAATCCACGTGGTTTTGGTTGTCCTGAGAGTTAAGATACCTAATTACACAGATCTGTAGGTGGGTGGTTGTACTGTAGCCATTATATCATAAGCTTTGAGTGGCTCATGGTATATTTGTTTTCTTAACTGTAATATCCCCATTGCCCTGCACTGTGTCTGACACCTGGTATACTCAATATATTCCTGTGGGGAAAAATTGGCCCTGGACATAAAAAAGTAGGTAATAAACCTAATTACCTTCTTTTTAAAATCCTCACCTGAGCATATTTTTTTTCCATTGATCTTGAGATAGATAGATAGATAGATAGATAGATAGATAGATAGATAGAGGAAGGGAGAGATGAGGTGAAGAAAGAGTGAGAGACATATAAAAGAGACATTTTGACTGGTTTCTTCCTGCATGAACCCCTACTGGGATCGAACCAGCAATTGAGGTAGGTGCCCTTGACCAGGTATCAACCCATGATGCTTAAGTCTTCAGGCCAAAGCTCTAACCACTTGGAAAAAGAAGCCAGGACCCTAATTACCTTTTTTGAAGGTTTCATAAATATCCTTTAAACCAGGGTAGGTTTCCATGATGTCCTTGCTGAACAATGCTTTCAGAAGGGACAGGTTAAATGTCTTCTCCACTTCACCGAGAACATTGTATATGACTTCATTTTGAGAACTGGATGTTTCAAAACATTTCTTAGATTTCTTAAAAAAATAATGAATTAGGAAAATATAAATACAGATTTCCTAGTTACAAAAGAGCCTTAGAAAGTGATTTTATTTTTAATGCATTATAATTTTCCAAACATAATTATCTTCTCATGTACAGTTTTATTTTATTTTTTAATGTATTTTCATTAATTTCAGAGAGGAATGGAGCAGTAGAGAGAGATAGAGACATTCATTGATCGACTGCCTCCTGCACGCCACCTACTGGGGATCAAGACCACAACCCGGACATGTGCCCTTGACCAGAATTAGACCAGGGACTCTTAGGTCCACAGGCCAATGCTCTATCCACTAATCCAAGCCTTATGTACAGTTTTAGAATTTCTTTATAGTTTTATGACTAGTAGTTAAACAACTCAGTCCATCTTCCTTGAAAATTCCCTTATGTGAATCTGATTTCCTCACCCTCATTTCCATTAGATGGAATAAGAAGCAATTATGAAGAACAAATTGGGTTAAAGTTAAGTGATTTGTAGCCCTTTCAAAGCCTGGCTAAGAGTTTTAGAAATAGACTTAGCAGGCAGTGAGCTGCTGTTCTATGGACTGGATAGCCCTTGTCCCTTCCCCAGGACTGACTTGGCCTGGAAGCTCCTGTGAACTTTGCCATAAAAAAAACTTATGCATAGGGAAAGTGAAGACGTGCATCTCTCTATCTCCACCTACATCTTTTGCTAAAATTAACCTAAATTCCAACACTTCAGAAATACCAAAAGAAAAGAAAAAAAATAGAAAGGAAATTGAATACTGTTGTTAAAAGAATAGCAAGAATCTACTTTTAAATTTGTCCTAACAAGACATTGATTCTCTGTGGATTTTAATGTTCTCAGATCTAAGTATTTAAGTTGGTATTCATTGAGATTAAATTCTGTGTCAATTATTATTTCATTAAATGAAATCATTCAACTTATTCATGCATTCACTAAAATTACTTTTAATTTCCAGTTTATACTATATTGTGTATATAATTCCTACAAGGCATTATAAATCTATGTAGCACACCCACTTCACATCCAGCTTACCTCCAGTGCTATTCACCCCATTATAGGGAGCACCATGGAGCACTGTTCCTTCAGTTAGGAGCAGAACTGTCTCCAGCAGTGCCTGCTTCTCTTCTCCCTTCTGACCTTATAAGAACACTTACAGCAGTACTTGAGAGGGTACCCACTCATAGGCAACTCTTCAGTTGCCAGTTGTGTTCTGATGTTTGATTCCAGGATATCAAAGTATAACTTAGTTTGGCACTAGTTTACCAGATTGTGACATAATAAACTTTACCTACTTTATATAGTTTATTGTCGATGAATCCACAGTCACGGAGAAGTTCAAGGAAAGGAAATGATGCTTTTATTATATTTGAAATTGCAACTTTCTGTTTTTTGAAGTGGCAGAGTGCAATGTTTTCTGCAGACATCCTAGGGGGAAAGGACACTATGATAAAATGGTCATCAATATTTTGATATGCTTGTAGAAGCTGTAACATTTTATAAATGAAGGATAGGTGGTGAAGAACCAACACATATAAAATAAGTGTCCTTAGAAGAGATTAGAACAAATAGAACTGAAGCAATAGGTAAAGCTGTAATAAAACGAAGCATAAAGGCTTATTAAAACATCCTATCTAATAAAAGAGTAATTTGCAAATTAACCATCACTCCACGACAAAATGGTGGCACCCATAACCACAAGATGGCAGTGCCCAGTCCTCTCAGCCCTGCCAGAGTCCCCCAGTCTCAGGGAGGGCTGCTTCTGACAGGCTGCAGAGTAAGCAGCCTGGTGGAATGCTGCCCAGAGGCCCTCCTGACCCTTTATATATATAAAAAAAATTCACTCCCCATGGCCGGTTCCCCTCCCAGTGGTGGCAGCCTGGGCTGGGGTTCAGCCTCGGAGGCGTGTGCACCCCCACAGCGCGATCCCCTACCAGTGGCAGCAGCCTGGGCTGGGGCCTCAGCCTGCCAGGTGCATGCTCTCCCACAGCGTGATTCCTTTCCAGTGGTGGCAGCCTGGGGTCTCAAGCACTGAGTCACAACAGCCAGGCAGATATGGAGGAATCTTAAATGTTTCTTTTTAAAATATATATATTTTATTGATTTCTTACAGAGAGGAAGGGAAAGGGATAGAGAGCTAGAAACATCTATGAGAGAGAAACATCGATCAGCTGCTTCCTGCACACTCCCCACTGGGTATGTGCCCCCAACCAAGGTACATGCCCTTGACTAGAATCGAACCTGGGACCCTTGAGTCTGCAGGCTGATGCTCCATCCACTGAGCCAAACCAGTTAGGGCTGTCCAATATGTTCAAGAAAAAACTCTATCTAATAAAGAGGGAATATGCAGGGGACGGCATTTGGGGGTGACTGGGTTGTCAGGGGAGGGCAGTTGGGGATGATCGGGCTGTCATGGGAGCAGTTAGGCTGTGATCAGGCTGGCAGGGGAGTGGTTAGGGGGTGATCAGGCTGGCAGGCAGAAGCAGTTAGGGGCAATCAGGCAGGCAGGCAAGCAGTTGGGAGCCAGCAGTCCTGGGTTGTGAAAGGGATGTTTGACTGCCTGTTTTGGGATCAGACCTAAACAGGCAGCCAAACATCCCCCAAGGGGTTCCAGATTGGAGAGGGTGCAGGTTGGGCTGAGTGCACAAATTTCGTGCACCAAGCCTCTAGTATGTAATATTGAAAAATTCCAGTCTGTCATGATCAAAGCCATTGTAAAATTATTGTTTCCTAACAGATCTGGAATTTTTATGAAACAATTTTAATTTGTACAAAAGTGAGATGGACTAAACAGGCCACCCATAGAGGAAAATGAAACAATGGATTAATGATGAAATATAAGCTTGAAATGCCTCTTAATTAACAACTAAGAGAAAATAAATCTCAAAAAGATAAAAACAAGGTGCTTCCTTTTTGACCTACAGCAGTTAAGGGAAATGCCATCTTGATTTACAAAGCTTGTACATAAATGGTAAGATGTACTTTAAAAATGATATGGTAAGTCATAAACTGAAATTTCACAAGAATATCAATCGTTTTTCCTGGTATATCTGCTTTGTGTTAATATCTATCTATCTGTGCTATTATTGTATGTAATTAATCTTTTTAGGCATCTGAATTTCAGAAGTGGCTGCTGTTTCTGTGAAAGTAGTTGTAAACCTGAGTCGGTAATTCTGCTTCTTGGTTCATCATTTTTATTGCTCTGATAATAATGTTTTAGTAGACATTTTGTATGCCTGAAAATCATGAAGACTCATAAGCTTCCTTTATTTTTTTTTGGCCAATATAATAGCGGCGGCTTTTTTTTTTTTCATTTCAATAAATCTTTATTTTTCAGATTATTTCATTTGTTCCTTCCCCCGCCCCATAGCTTCCCTCCACCCATTTCCCACACTGTCCTCTGCCCTTACCCCAACCCCCACTGTCCTCATCCATAGGTGTACAATTTTTGTACAGTCTCTTCCCGCACCCCCCACACCCCTTTCCCACAGAGAATTGTCAGTCCACTCCCTTTCTATGCCCCCAATTCTATTATATTCACCAGTTTATTTTGTTCATCAGATTTTTCATTCACTTGATTTTTAGATTCACTTGTTGATAGATATGTATTTGTTGTTCATAATTTTTATCTTTACCTTTTTCTTCTTCTTCCTTTTCTGAAAGAATACCCTTCAGCATTTCATATAATACTGGTTTGGTGTTGATGAACTCCTTTAGCTTTTTCTAATCTGTGAAGTTCTTTATCTGACCTTCAATTCTCAATGATATATTTGCTGGGTAGAGTAATCTTGGTTGTAAGTTCTTGCTATTCATCATTTTGAATATTTCTTGCCACTCCCATCTGGCCTGCATAGTTTCTATTGAGAAATCAGCTGACAATAGTATGGGTGCTCCCTTGTAGGTAACTAAATGTTTTTCTCTTGCTGCTTTCAATATTCTCTCTTTGTCTTTTGCCCTTGGCATTTTAATTATGATGTGTCTTGGTGTGGTCCTCTTTAGATTCCTTTAGTTTGGGGTTCTGTGTGCTTCCTGGACTTGTAAGTCTATTTCTTTTACCAGGTGGGAAAGTTTTCAGTCATTATTTCTTCAAATAGGTTTTCAATATCTTGCTCTCTCCCTTCTTCTGGTACCCCCATAATTCTGATGTTGGTATGCTTGAAGTTGTCCCAAAGGCTCCTTACACTATCTTCATAATTTTGGATTCTTTTTTCTTTTTCCTTTTACGGGTGGGTGTTTTTTGCTTGTTTGTATTTCAAATCTTTTCCTTGATTCTTGTGATCCTCTAGTCTACTGTTGGATCTCTGTATAATATTTTTTATTTCAGTCAGTGTTTGCTTAATTTCTAGTTGGTCCTTTTTCATATCCTTGAGGGTCTTGCTAAATTTATCGGCCTTTTCTAGAAAATTCTTGAAAAACCTTATAACTGTGGTTTTGAACTCTATATCCAGTCGTTTTCTTTCCTCCATTTATTTCATTTGTGACCTTTTTCTTTGTCTTCGCATTTTGGCTGCTTCACTGGGTTGATAGAGTGGCTTTGTATGCTAGGTGTCCTAGGAGGGGCCCAGTGGCTCAGCCTCCCCAGTTACCTGAGTTGAACACTCTTGGTGTATCCATTTGTGGGCTGTGTGCACAGTCTAGTTGTAGTTAAGCCTTGATTGTTGTTGGTATCACTGGGGGGAGTTGACCTCCAGGTAAATTGGCTGTGAGGATCAGCCATGTGTATGATGTGAGAACATCTGTGCTGGAGGCACCCTTATGAGGCAACACTTGCTTCAGTGGGGCTTTGGTGCTCATTGAGTCTGCCAACCTGAGTGTGTCCCTTATGGATCTGAGAAGTTGTAATCTGGATGGTCCTACTCTGACCCCTCTTTCACTGGCTCTTGCATCTCCAAGGAGGTGCTAATTTAGCCTCTGCCTGAGGCCAGCCAGCAGGAGCTACAGAGAGATCTGTAGATTCCCCTTCTTTGTTTGGTTTTGGAGGTGCCCAGATGAGGCCCAGCTGTGTTCGACATAGTACTGGATGTATTAGCCATTGCAATTAGACAAGAAGAAGAAATAAAATGCATCCAAGTTGGAAAAGAAGAAGTAAAGCTGTCCTTATTTACGTATGACATGATATTGTATATAAAAACCCTGAAAGACTCCATAAAAAAAAACCTACTAGACTTAATAAATGAATTCAGCAAGGTAGCAGGATACAAAATTAATGCCAATAAATCTATGGCATTTCTATACACCAATAGTAAACTTACAGAAGGAGAGACTAAAAAAGCAAACCCATTTACATCGCACCAAAAAAATTAAGATACTTAGGAATAAACTTAACTAAGGAGGTAAAAGACCTCTACACAGAAAACTACAGGACACTGAAAAAAGAGATAGAGGAAGAAAGAAACAGATGGAAGAACATACCATGTTCATGGATTGGTAGAATCAACATCATTAAAATGTCCATACTACCCAAAGCAATCTACAGATTCAATGTACTCCCCATTAAAATACCAACGGCATATTTCAGAGACCTCGAAAAAACTCTCCAAAATTTCATTTGGAATAAAAAAAGACCCTGAATAGCCACAGCAATCCTGAGAAAGAAGAATAAAGTAGGAGTGATCTCAATACCAGATTTCAAGCTGTATTACAAAGCCACTGTTCTCAAAACAGCCTGGTACTGGCACAGCAACAGACATATAGACCAATGGAATAGAATAGAGAATCCAGATATCGACCCAAACCACTATGCTCAATTAATATTTGACAAAGGAGGCATGAACATACAATGGAGTCAAGACAGTCTCTGCAATAAACGGTGTTGGGAAAATTGGACAGATACATGCAAAAAACAAAAAAACAAAAAAGAAAAGAAACTAGACCACCAACTTACACCATGCACAAAACTGAACTCAAAATGGATAAAGGACCTAACCATAAGACAGGAAACCATAAAAATATTAGAGGAATCAATAGGCAGCAAAATGTCCTATGATGAAGCAATATCTTCACCAGCAGATGAGTGGATTACAAAACTGTGGCACATCCACACAATGGTATACTATGCTATGGTAAAAAGAAGGAATTCTTACCATTTGCAACAGCATGGATGGAACTGGACAGCATTATGGTAAGCGAAATAAGCCAGAGTGAGAAAGATAAATATCACATGATCTCACTCATTTGTGGAATATAATGAACAACATAAAATGATGAAAAAACAAACAAACAAAAAACAGATCCAGAATCAGAGAAGCATCGATCAGATTGTCAAACCTCACAAGGAAGGTAGGGGAGGGTGAGGGTAAGGTGGAGAGATCAACCAAAAGACTTGTATGCATGCTTATAAGCCTAACCAATGGACACAGACACCAGGAGGGTGATGGCATGAGTGGGGGTGGGGGGAGCAATGGGGGGATAAGAACACATATGTAATACCTTAATCATTAAAGAAAAAATAAGAAATAACAAAAAAAAGAATAGCAATCATGAAGAATATGTCCTCTGACAATAAGGGAATTAAAATAATAATTAATTACAGAGAGCTATAATTGAAACTTCTTAAATATTTAATGAGTGAAAAATATATTTCTAAATAAGATGAGTGAAACAAAAACCTCAAGAGAACTTTTTAAAGTTATTTGAACTAAATTAAAATGAATGTGCATTTCATCAAAATTTGCAGAAAAAGCAGTGATTAGTGGGAAATATATTCTATTTCCCACTAAATATATTATCCTATCTAATAAAAGAGTAACATGCAAATTGACCACTACTCCAACACACATGATGGCCACCCCTATGTGGTCAAAGATGGCCACCCCATGTGGACATAAGATGGCCACCACAAGATGGCTGGCAGAGGAGAGCAGTTGTGGGAGATCTGGACAGCAGGGGAGGGCAGTTGGGAGGGACCAGGCCTGCAAGGGAGGGCAGTTGGGGGGAACCAGGCCTACAGGGAAGGGTAGTTGGGGGGACCAGGCCTGCAGGGGAGGACAATTGGGGGCAACACTCAAGATGGCCGCCCCTATGTGGTCAAAATTGGCTGCCCCATGTGGACACAAGATGGCCACCACAAGATAGCTGGCAGGGGAGGGCAGTTGTGGGTGATCAGGCTAGCTGGGGAGGGCAGTTGGGAGGGACCAGGCCTGCAAGGGAGAGAAGTTGTGGGAGAACAGGCTAGCAGGGGAGGGCAGTTGGGGGGAGACCAGGACTACAAGGGAGGACAGTTGGGGGGACCAGGCCTGAAATGGAAGGCAGTTGGGGGTGACCAGGCCTGTAGGGGAGGGCAGTTGGGGGTGACCAGGCCTGCAGGGGAGGGCAATTGGGAGCAATTGGGCTGGTAGGAGAGCAGTTAGGCATCGATCAGGCTGGCAGGGGAGTGGTTGGGAGTAATCAGGCTGGCAGGCAGAAGCAGTTAGGGGCACTCAGGCAGGCAGGCAGGCAAGTGGTTGAGAGCCAGCAGTCCTGGATTCTGAGAGGGCAGTTGGACATCCCTTGAGGGGTCCCAGATGGAAAAAGTGCAGGCTGGGCTGAGGGACACCCCTCCCCCTGTGCATGAATCTCATGCACCGGGCCTCTAGTATGCATATATTAGAAAAGAAGGAAGATCTAAAATAAAAAATCTAAGTTTCCAACTTAAAAAAGTAGAAATATAAGATCACAAAATGAACAATTTAAAACTAAAATAGAAGAAAGGAAATAAAATAAAAATTAATTAGAAAAAAATAAGTGAAATGAAACTAGAAAAACAATAGATAAAAATACACAAAACCTAAAACTGGTTCTTGGAAAAGATTAATAAAATCCATAGGCTTTTATACAGGCTAATAAAAAAAGAGAAAAGACACAATTACCAATATTGGAAGTAGGATCATTACAACTAATCTCATGACATTAAAAAGATAATGAAATCTATGAACAAATCTATGCCAACCAATTTGATAACAAATAGTATAGGCCAAATCTTTGAAATATACAAAGTACCAAAATTCACACAAAGAGAAATAGATAATTTGAACAGGCTTCTACTCCTTTGAAAAAACCGTGTATAAGTAATTCAGAACTTTGAACAAAGTATCAGGTCCTGGTGCTTTCAATGGTGATTTTTACAAGCATTTGAGGAAGAAATTATGCCAGTTCTCCAAAATCTTGTTCAGAAAATACAAGCAGAGGGAACACTTCTTAAGTCATGAAGAGTATGTCCTCAGACATAATCCAGCAATACAGTAACACCATAGCAGATAAAGGCAAGCTACAAACCAATAATTCTCATAAGTATTGATGCAAAAAACTTCAACAAAATATTAGTAAATTGCATCCATCAATGTATAAAATATTATACCCATGACCACGTGGAATTTATTCCAGACATGTAAGGATGGTTCAATATTCCAAATCAATCAATGTAATCCACTATATGCAGAGGCTAAAGAAGAAAAATAAAATGATGATATCAATTGATATAGAAAATTTACTAGACAAAATCATACACCCACTCATGTAAAAACTAGAAATAGTGAGGAACTTTTTTCAACTTGAGAGAAAACGTCCACCAATAACCTATAGCTGATACTATACTTACTGTTAAGAACCTGCACTTTCCCCCTAAGATCAGAGGTATCCCCTTTTAAAAATCATATTCAACATTGTAGCGAGGCATAGTAAGTTAAAAAAAAAAAAGAAAAGAAATTAAAAGTGTAAAGTTTGGGAAGGATCAATAACTATGCTTGCAGATGACATGATTGCCTATGTAGAAAATCTTAAAGGATTGACTGAAAAAAATCTCCTAAGACTAATAAGTAAATATAGCCAGGATGCAAGGTAATATTCAAATGTTAGATTTTTTTTGTATACACCACCATTGAAAAATTGGGATTAGATATTAAATAAAACAATACCATTTACAATAGCATCAATATAATGAAAACCTTAGGTTTGTACATAAGAAACTATGTACAGGATTTTAATGCAGAAAATTATTCTAGAAAAAGAAGCATTTTATTTTTTAGAATCAGAGTAACTACTTTGGCATAAAGATTCAAAGGCCATTAATCAACCTAAAGTGTTGAACTGTGTGATAAAGGAAAACTCAAGTTAAATGATATATTTGAGATATGAAAACCTAGGATGATATAGTTTTAAATTAAATGCTAAAAATTACAGAAATATTGATGAAAATGAATTTCAGAATTTAAAAGTAACACTGGTTGAGTGAAATCAGACCCTATTATACCTTATAAAACAGTACAAAAATCAAAAGAATAAAACATAGCTTGAATTTTTAGAGAGAAAAATCTAAGGAAAATAGTATGGATTTTTAAAAGTTAAAACAGGAAATAAATTATAAATGTCATATTATTTAAAACACTAAATGTGAATGGGGTCAGCATCATGGCAGAATGAGGTAAACTACTTGGTTTCTCCCCTTAAAGTTGCAACAAGTTGGACAACTCTAATTCCACAAAGGACTCCCTGATCAACACACAAATACATCTGTGAGACCCACACTTTGAGACATGTGAAGGAGGGTGTATTGGAACCAGCAGAGCAGGCAGGACTGGGAGTAGGACAGAAAGGAGTAGCAGATGCAGCCAGGAACTTGGTAAGGCCCCAGAAGACATGGTAACAGATGAAGACTGGAGTTGCAGTGCATGTACTCAGCAGCCCAGGGCTTGAGGAGCAGAAGCAACATTTCCTGTCTGTGGCCAGCATACACATGGTTAGCCATTGACAGTGCTGGAGATTAAACACAAAGGTGTGGCAGCTGCAGTACACAAGCTGCCATTACCAGCCAGATAACAAAGCCACAGATGTGCATACCCACTTCCCCTCACCCTCCCAGAGCTCGCAACAACACCAGGGTGTCAAGACACAGTGCACACGCTCAGCAGCTTGGATGGTCTGAGAAGCAAAACCCTCCTTCTGGCCTGAGTGGCCAGAGCACTCTATAGCTAACCCCAGTGACAGGAGCAGAGATGCAGAGATGTGGCAGCCAAGTTCTGGCAGTCACTATTACTAGGAAAAGAATAAAGGCACAGACACAAACCCACCCTACCCTCACACCCCCACCCATTGTAGTGGAACCTGGTGGAGGCAGCTGGGACACCTCAGATTGCACAGCACTGGTGGCAGCCTCTGGTTACAGGAGGCAGCACCGGGATCCCCCAGGCCTGGGCTCCCATCACCCACTACATCCCACCATGGGGTAGTGCTCTGAGACCAACATGACTAAGTCATAGAGGGGACACCCACCTCTTTGGGGAATATGGGGCGTTTTCCATGGCCAAGGCTACACAACCCCCCCCCCCCGCCCCAGTTCACCCCCCCCCCCCCAGGTCCCGGAAATCCCAGCAGTGCAGGTGAGAGAAAACAAAAACTTGTGTTATTGCACCATTTGCCCGTACACAAAAGACACCTTCAAACTGTACATCAGATGCCAAGAAAGTCAGACATGAAATGTGAAAAAAATATTTCACTCCAATGAAGACAGTGCAAACTGCGGGAGCAAGGAGAGCTGCACAGGATAAGCATGAGAAATGGGTTGTAAAACCAAAGCCGGCATGAGAGAAAGAAAGTGTACACCAACACGCAGACAGGGTCAATGTGGAGGAATAACCCAGGGGGTGAGCACGATGTTCCCAAGACACTTAACATGACACAAACACCTAAAAAAATAAAGCAAGTGTGCTGATGGGCTGATATAATTACACGTGGTTTATAGTCAGACTTGCAGAGCTGTTGAGAAAATTAAAGCATTCCCTCAAAAATAAAAACAACTTTTAATTGGGATTAACAAAACATGAAAAACTACTAAAAATGAAACAATTTTCATAGAAGAACTAGGTTAGAGACAACCATAATGAACAGAAAGTCAAAAGCTAGAGATGGCCGAAACCGGTTTGGCTCAGTGGATAGAGCATTGGCCTGTGGACTGAAGGGTCCCGGGTTCGATTCCGGTCAAGGGCATGTACCTTGGTTGCGGGCACATCCCCAGTGGGGGGTGTGCAGGAGGCAGCTGATCGATTTTCTCTCTCATCGATGTTTCTAACTCTCTCTCCCTCTTCCTTCCTCTCTGTAAAATATCAATAAAATATATTTTAAAAAAAAAAGCTAGAGAGGATTCATTAGGGACAGATAAAACTGTGAAGGCTAATATCGCATCAATGGAAGAATAGTTTTGCCCCATGATAAAAAAGAAACCAATATATTTTTGAAGATAATAGAGAAAAATATTCCCCTGAAGTAAGGGTAGAACTGAACCTGCAACCTTATGAACATGAAAACTGTGGTTAAAGATGGTGTATATGGCATTCACCAGTAACTTCCCTCATCACTCTTATTTATTCACTAAATGCCTGATGCACAAAATTCATGCAAGAGTAGGCCTTTCTTCCCCTGCTGCTGGCACAGGCTTCCCTCTGGCACCTGAGACCCAGGCTTCCCTCCAGCTGGCAGGCTCTCAGGACGTGGGCTTCCCTCATAGCCACGGGGGCTGTTGGGGGCGAGCAGGCCAGTGGGGAGGGGAGGTGGGTTTGAGCAGGCCAGCATGGAAGGGAGTTGGGGGTGAGCAGGCTAGCACGGGGGCATTTGGGGGCGAGAATGCTGGCAAGGGGGGCAGTTGGGGGTGATCAGGCTGGCAGGGGACATTTGGGGGTGAGCAGGCTGGTGGCGGAGGCCAGTTGGTGTTGAGCGGCAGGCAGGCAGAGTGATTAGGGGCAATCAGGCAAGCAGGCAGGCAGATGAGTGGATAAGAGCCAGCAATCCCAGATTGCAAGAGGGATGTCCGACTGCCAGTTTAGGCCCGATCCCGGTAAACTGGCAGTAGGACATCCTTTGAGGGGTCTCAGATTGGAGAGGGTGCAGGCCAGGCTGAGGGATACCCCCTGCACCCTCCTCCCCCCCCCGTCCCCTGTGCACGAATTTTGTGCACCAGGCCACTAGTAAAAATATATTTGAAAATAGAATGAGGGAGATCAGTATATTTATTAAAGTGAAAAGATCCCTAATAAAATAATTGAAAATAACTAAACTATCTGACAATGCAAAAATGCAATAAAGTACCATTTGTTTAAAAACAAGACACAAATTATGTATTTAGGAAAATCAGTTAGTTGTATGTGTGAATGCAGAGAAAGACATATGTCCCCACAACACTCAACAGGACCAGGACTGAGAGTGGGTGGGTGGCAATGAAGGGGATTTTCCCCTCTACCCACTTGCATGTTACCTGAAACTTTATGAACAAGAGGAAAAATGTAATTCTTTGGTATTAAAAAAATTAAACATATTAAGTAATGTTATTTCTAACACATTACAAAAGAAAAAGATAGGATTTCTGGCCTTTTCCTTGTCAGAGGTATAATGCATTATAGAGCAGAAACTCAAAGTACAGATGAAAATATTCAGTCTACACTAGTCTTTCATGTCTTGGCCCTTTCTTTTTCTTTTACTCCCTTAGATCAAGATCCCTGGAGGGAGAGTCCAGAGCCCCAGCCAGAGATGGGAATAGGCCTGGCACTGACCCATCCTTAGCTCAGGTATGAGACCAAGGCACCCAGAATTTTGTATTTTCTAAAGTACCCTGTTTGAAAAAACCTGAAGGCAGAGGGGTCCTGAGGGAAACGAGAGGGTTCAGAGGTCATCAGGAAATAACAAATTGCATCAGAAAGGACAGCCGAGTCCAGATGGCCCACAGCTGAGCAGTAGCTGTAAGACAAGAGTCCTGTGAGTTGTGGCAGCTGCACTCACACCAGCAGCTGTCCCTTTGCAGTTTAAAGATCTAATTCCTTCACTAGTATTCCTGCATTTCATTAAATCCTCACCAGTGTTCTTGTAAAGCAGGATGAGGTCAAGGTTTAGACGAGTGTCTAATGACACACACTAGAGCAGCAGCACAGCCAGACAGAAAGTTAAAGGAAGGGAAACAGAGACTGACCTGGTGCTGAGGTCTGTGCCCTCACTGGCCATCGTCTTGTCCTGGGCCCTTTCTGGGCCTGGAGCTCTCCTGTGTCCCCAGCCTGCGTCTAGTGTGGCTGCCCAGCCCTGAGCAGGAAGTATGTACAATCAATCACCCAGGGAGAGCTCCACCCAAACGGGGAAATTAGAAGTGAAACTAACTTTCTGAGTATTTTTAGACATGTCTCCCTCCTTCTGCAGCCCCACAGTAGTACTCAGCCATCAGGACATGTGGCAGCAGGAATGGAGGACAAAAAGGGAGAGTCAGGACCAGGAGGCAAGGGGAGGAGAAAGCAAGGGGAAAGGCAGAGGCATGGCCAGCCCCCAGGCGTTTTCTTGATTGAGCACTGACTCCAAAAACAGGAAAATAGCCTAGCTACAGTACCTGGAAACCTGGGGAACAGGAGAGGTAGTGACTGAAAAGGGATAGGGGGCAGAGAACACACCCAGGGGACTGGCTTCCTTAGCTTGACCAGGAGGAGCTTCCATTCAGACCACACTAGTGGGCTGAGTCTCCAGCCTGGGAGACCCTGTGGGGACAGGGTTTGTTTCAAAGAGCAGGCAGAGAGTCCTGGACCCGAGAATTTAAGGGCAGGAGGAATTGGAGGGAACAGCATCAGCAGCCACTGGCCCAGAGGATGAAGACCTGGCACCTCTGCCGATGCAGAAATGGAGAGGAGGGACACCTGGGACCCAAGTGGGAGCATTCAGGCTCCACACCAATGTCCCTTTCTGGGAGGTAGCCCATCAGTCAGCAGGACCCCTGGTCCCCCTGCCCTCCCTTCTTCCTGGGGAGACTCTGAGGCTGGGAGTTCTGTGAAGGTGAGTCTGCTCCTTGGTGCGTCTCCCTGGGCTCATCCCACTGGAGGGGCCAGGGCTCTGAGCTCCAGTGCACAGGGACAGCAGGCTGGGGTGTGGGTAATGTGTGTGGTTGATTGGAACAGCCTTGGGCCTTGTGGATAAGCCCAGTTCTGGGGTTCAGATTGAGGAATTATTTTTTGACACACATCCAAACCATGTCCCCAGCTTTTATGAGGAAGAAAGCTGGTATTTAGCTCCCCATCTGTCTCATGCTTTTGTCTGTCTGTTGGTTTGGAATTCAGGTGGAAAGGCATGCATTTTTGGGAAGGGTGGGGAGAGCATGAACACCTTGAAAGGAGTCTTGCTCCTTGAGTTCTTGTCCAAATGTGCCCTAGATGGGTAAAGCGGTGGGCAGTCATACCTCTGGCAATTGCATGGTTGTGTAGACTTGATGGCACTCAATGGAAATATTTGAGCTTTTAGGGACTGGGATGCTGTGGAGCCCCCTTCTCCCACTTATTAGAATCTTAGTGACTGGGTTCAGTGAGGGTACAGCTGTGGACTCCTGAGTCTTCCTACAAAGCTGGTAAGAATCCAGATGGGGAGAGTGGTCTTTTCTAGGAACTCATCAGCACCACCACCCAGACACTGCCAGTGACCCAGTAGCCACTACAGCCAAAATCCTGCTGCCCTACCCGCAGTCCTGTGGACCCTGAGACCTCCACCATCAAAGGGGCACTGCTCCAGCAGTAGTAAGTACAACTTCCCCCGTCCCCAATGGCAGAACTCCGGACACCACATTCTTGCGTTTCCAGCATGCAGGCATCCAGGGCACACCACTCAGTAGGGAGCTCCTGGGAGCCACTGGGAGCCCGTGCTGGGCATGCTGCCCCACAGTAGAAATTCTGAATTTCCTCTTCCTGAATAACTGCCCACAGACACCCCAGCTGTGTAACTTCAATGCCAGGGCCCCTCAGAGTGCGTCAGAGCTCTGCACCAGCAAATGCACCACCACAGTCACACATTTGCAATGGGCAGGCACGACAAGTGCTGGTGAGGATTCGGAGAAAAAGGAACCCTCGTGCACTGCTGGTGGGAATGCAGACTGGTGCAGCCACTGTGGAGAACAGTATGGAATTTCCTCAAAAAACTAAAAATGGAACTCCCATTTGACCCAGTGATTCCACTTCTAGGAATATATCCCAAGAAATTAGAAATACCAATTAGAAAGGATATATGCACCCCTATGTTCATAGCATCACAATTTACAATAGCTAAGATTTGGAAACAGCCTAAGTGCATGTCAGCAGATGAGTGGATTAGAAAACAATGGTACATCTACACAATGCAATACTACGGTGCTTTAAAAAAGTAGTTCTTACCATTTGCAGCAGCATGGATGGAACTGGAGAGCATTATGCTAAGCAAAATAAGCTAGTCAGTGAAAGAGAAACACCATATGATCGCACTCATTTATGGATAATAAAGAACATTATAACCTGGTGAACAAAAAGATAGATACAGAGGCAGAGAAGCATCGAACAGACTTTCAAATTACAGTGGGAAGGCTGGGGAGGGGGGAGGGAGGAAGAGATCAACTGAAGGATCTGTATGCATGCATATAAGCATAATCAATGGACGAAAGACACTGGGGGGTGAGGGCATGTATGGGAGTGGAGTGGGGGGGCAAAAGGGGGATATGGACACATGTAATTCCTTAATCAATAAAAAAATAAAAATAAAACAAGGAAAATAAAGAATTCAGATGGGTTGTTGGACGGGAAATGTGATTATCTCTACAGAGAAGGTAGTGAATCCTTGGAAAAGTTGTTTGGAAGAGATATCTGGGCAGAGAAAGAAGAGGTTAAGGAGTGAGGTTAAGACATTCAGAAGAGAAGAAGGAGACTATAGGGGAGCACAGTAATCCTATCTAGGCCACATTCTAGAAGGTCTAGGGCTATGCATGAAAAACTCCCCTCTGCAGACTAAAGAGGAAGGAGGTTGGCTCAGGGCCACATGGCCTGTCCAAACCCAAGTCACCAACATCACCAGAACCCATCATTTGGAGCCCTGGGCTCCACCTCAGGGGAAGTAAGTGACCTGTATCCAGAAGGGAACAAGGACTGATTTTCGTGATACCCTGGTTACCTCTGGACAGCAGCACACTCCCTGAAAACCCCTGAAACCACATAATGCCTCTCTCTCATGACCACCCAGCCTCAGACACATGGTGTGGAAAGGAAGGAGGTTGTTACTGCCATCAAATTTCTCATTTTATCATCTAAGAGTCCCCATTACCATCAGTTGGGTAGCCCTTTCCTCCCAGACTTGACTCCAGCCACGTCTGCAATTGCCTCTATTGGTCCTGCATGGTATTACTGCCTCCTTAGAACTTCTGGATGCCTGTTTAGAGAAACCAAAACTAACAATCCCTTATCTCTCAAGATTTTTAGACTACTGGTGGTCCATGAGGTCCAAAGGGGTCACCATGATTAGTAATGGATGAAGGGGGAACATGTTATCCCTGTTCTCTCAAGTTCTAAATCCTCTAAATTAACAATCAAACACCATTATTTCTATCTAAATAAAGGTGAGATGATGTATGGATTTGATTTTAAGATAATGTTGATATTTGGCAGTTCATGAGCACAAAAACCAGCTATGACCTGGACAGAGAAGTCTAATTTAAAATTGAAGGGGGTCCTGAAACTGTGGCCTCTCCCACCCCCTCAAAGACCCTTTGTTTCCCAGAGAGGTTCATTCTGTACTGAAGCTCCATAGTGACCTTGCCTTCTTCTCATTCCTGGAGACAGAACTACTCAAACCTACTCCTCCTTGGCTTGAGACTGGCATTCCTAGGGTGCACACAAAAGAATCACCCTGACATCCCTCCCAGGCATGCTGATTTTACTAGATGGTGAGCAATGTGGAGCAATTAAAATTATCAAACAAGTTAAAAAATGAATGACATAGAGTGAATGATGAAAAGAAAATGTGAGATTTCAAGGAAGTTTTGGGGTTTAATATCTGCCACGCCCCAACCCCTGTCTCCCTGGGGGATTGTCTTCACCTTCCTCCACCATTAGGGTTCTCTGCCTCCTGGAGGATCTGAACCTCAATGTCTTAGCCTCACCCAACTCTTATTGACTCAGATGTCCAATGGCTTGACTAAAAAATCAGGTTGATCTTTTACAGGGTTCATCACATTTAATCCTGGGACTCCTGGTGGAATCTTGCTGCCTTCACTGGGACCAGGCATTTCCACATCAGACTTGCCTCATAAGAAAAAAGGAAGGCTGCAGGTGTCAGTCCTGCCCTCAGGAAAGGGGGAGGAATGTTTCTTGGGAATTACCTTGACCTGTGGTCTCCCAGTGTGTCCCGGAGTGTTAGCTGGACTGGGCACCACAAGAAGCTGGGATGTACCAGCCAAGGAAGCCATTGAATGAACAGTGAAGCCCCACTCCTAATATTTCTGCAAGTTCCCTCGTCATCCATTACTAATCATGGTGACCCTTTCGTACCTCATGGGCCACGAGTGGTCTGTGGACCACTGGTTGATGACTGCTGCTCCAAAGGTTTCTTTAAACCAGTGGTACCCAACCTTTTGGATCTCACAGACCACCAGTGGTTCACGGATGCCCGGTTGGTGAATGTCCTGAATCTTAGGATGGTCAAGTGATGCATATGTAACAAGAAAAGTCGTGCACTTAGCTCATTCTGATTATCTCCACTCAGCACACAGGAGGTGCCCACTGGCAGCGGCCTTTGCTTCTTTTGGCTTGTAAGTGGGTGCTCCTGTTGAGTGGAGGATCCATGGATGGGACCTCAGAGTTGCTGAACAGAACAGAAGCAGGGGAGGTGGCCCCTGCAGCTTCGTGAAGACTCAGTGGTTGTGAGACAGGAGTGGGATGCCATAAGGAGGCTCCACCATGGGAAAAGGATCAGTTAAATTGTCCCTTCACAGAGAGAATCAGTGGGATACACTCGGGAGAAGGATGCACAAAGGACTGCTTCCTAAATTAATGATTCCAGATTAGCGATTCTTATTGATTTCAATAAATTTGTTCCCTATCACTTAACATGTTTTATTTATTTATTTATTTATTTATTTATTTATTTATTTATTTTTAAGACTTAAAAAAATATTTTTATTGATTTCAGAGAGGAAGGGAAAGGGAGATAGAGATAGAAACATCAATGATGAGAGAGAATCATTGATTGGCTGCCTACTGTACCTCTCCCGCCCCCGCCCCCCAGTACTAGAGAATGAGCCCCTAACCCAGGCATGTGCCCTGACCAGGAATTGCTGGTTGGACTGGTTTCTTTTTATAGTTTCTCTTTTTGGTTAAACTTCTCATTTGGTTCATTTTTTTTTTTTTTTTAGTTGTCTGTCTATGGGTCCTTATAGTTCACTGAACTTCTTTAAGAGGATTATTCTAAATTTTTTTGTCAGACAACTTATATATCCCAATTTCTTTAAGGGTAGTTATTAGAGTTTTTTTTTTTTTTTTTCTTGTAGTGCAATGTTTACCTGAATATTTATGATCCTTGATTCCTTGTGTTGGTATCAGTGCATATAAGTAAGCAATCTCCTCTCACAGACTGTACAGGTTCACTTCACCAGGAAAATGCCTTCATCAGTCAGCTAAGGTTGGAATACCATACAGGAGAGCTGGTAGCATCCATGGGAAGATGGGGCATGTCATCAGGGTCTCAGTGGGGAAGGCTAGTGACTGTGCTCTGAGGTTGGTGCTTGGATGATGGCTGAGCTCTGTGGTTTGGTGGACTTGCAGGTTGGGCTCCCTGATCAGGCACAACTGCTGGCTGTACTCTGGGGCTTGATGGGTGCACTTGCTGAGCTTTGCGATCACCTCTTGTGGAGTGAGGTTTCAGGCTGTGTTTTGTGGTATGGTGGTGCCACTGGTTGGACTCTGTAATTTGTCAGGGTTACAGGCTGGGCTCTGCAATAGCTTCTGGTTGGATAGAGTTTCAAGCTGTGTTCCCTAGCCTGATGGTGTCTCTGGCTACACTTAATGCTCAGTTGGGGCTACTGTAAGGGCTTCACACGCATAGTAGGCCTTAGATTGTGATCTGAGATCTGGTGATGCCAATGGTTGTTCCCTGAAGTTGGCTGTGCTACAGGGTGGGCTTCACAATAAGTTAACTTTCTGGCTGTTCTCTGATGTTGGACATGGTTATTGGCCAAATTTTCTGATTGAGAGGGGCCTCCAGTGGCATACTGCATTGGATGGGGATAGAGACTGTCCCATGTTGGGCAGAGTCACCTCCAGGCTCCCTCATTGGGTGAAGCTACAGGCTATGCTTCATGATTGTGTGGGCTCACTGGCTAGGCTGCCTGAATGGGTGAGGGCATAGGCTGTATTAGTAATTGGATAGGGCCATTGGCACTACAGATAGAGTTACAGATCTGTTTCCATGGATCACCTGAACTATAGGCTTGTTACCATGGCTATCTGGGTTCTCTGGGTGAGCTTTCTAAAGGAGCAGGACTGGCTGGCCAGCATGGGTCAGTAGTTGTTTGTGGGAGTGAATCCTGGAAAAACTATGTTATAATATAAAATAGGGATGGGGATGCCTATTTCAACCATCTGATCATCTATTTATAATCTCTTGATGACATATTGTTGCACATTATAGAAATTACTCATCTTGCTGTGACAGTTAGTACATGTTGGCCAGACCTGAAGTTCTGTTGGAGTAATCTATCTCTTCAGCTAGCAGGCTCATCTAGATTATCACTAGCTTGGTCATACTGAGAGAACTCTGCATAATCTTAGTTCAGGCAGATGGGGGGGGGGGGAGGGTAAGGAAGTGGTCTGTCTACCAACAGGGACAGGGGTCTCTTTTGCAGGACAGTGGGTTCAGAAGGATCTAGAGTTCAGAGTTTTCAGATGCATCTACTTAGAAAGCCCCATTCTGAGTTTCAGGGCTTGATGTTTTCTTTATCAGGGATTGGCACATGAGGCCAACCTGAGCTTAGAATTCAGTCTTCACTGAAGTTCTATCATTCTTTTTTTTTAAAATATATAATCTTCACCCAAGTACATGCTTAGACAGAGACAGAGAGAGAAACATAAATATGAGAGAGAAACATCTATCAGTTGCCTCTTGTACATGTCCTGACCCAGGACCGAACACATAAGTCAGGTATATGCCATGAGGCAAACCTTTCTCTGCACAGGAGGATGCTCAACCAACTGAGACTCTCTGGCTTGGCAGAAGTCTGTCACCCTTAAAATTAGGACCTGCACCAGGTCTTCCATATTGTGTACCTTCCAGATGCAGGTGGTAATTGATATATATATATATATGCTTGTCTTGTACTCTTTTTAACACTTTAAATGAGCTCAGAAATAGCCACCTAGCCAGGCTGATGTGGCTCTGGTTGAGCATGGAGCCATGGTTCAATTCCTGTTCAGGGCATATGCCTGGATTACAGGTCAATCCCCAGTAGGAGGTTTGTAGGAGGCAGTCAATCTATGATTCTCTCTCATCATTGATGTTTCTTTATTTCTCTTCCTCTACTTTCCTTTCTCTGAAACGAATAAAAGCATATATAAAATAGTTTTAAAAAAAGAAATAGCCATCTGCTCACACAGTTCTTATAGTTACTATTTCTTTGTAAATGTTAGACAATTGCCTCAATACTGCTTCCCCTATATCTCATTTATACAGGTGAATGTGTTTTGCAACTGCACTGTTTTAGTTCCTCATGAACTATCAGTATTCCACCTCTTGCCAGCTGGCTAGACAGTGATCCAGCTCAGAACTCCAAGCTTAGGTATGGCTTGCTAGATCATAATGTGAAGTTGGGTTTCCAAAGCAAAGCCTAAGACAAAGTCTCTTTAGTCAGTGATTTATTGTGAGAATTTTCTCAGGAGGAGGAGGGATGAGGGAAGCAGGACACTGTGCTGGGAAATGCTAAGCAAGGAGGTGGTCATAGCTGGAGACTAGCTCAGCTATGGGGAGCACAGGAACACGAATCACTCCACATGGTTGGTTCAACCTTAGTGCTGGGAACCAACCCCCATCACAAAGAGATTTAACCTTTGAGTGAATCTGTCTACATTTGGCCCATAGTGATACATTGGGAAGAGATGGCATAAGCAGTCAATGCTCATAGCAGCTGGGGGATGAGAAATCTGCCTGAAAGCGGGATTTTCCAGGGTATCAACAGCATCCACCACAGTGAACTCTTCTGATTTGTTTACTGAATAGAAAAGACTTCTTTGAAATTCTTCTTAAATTCCTTTTCTGTTTGAAGTGAGTCATCGTGCTGGGGGAAAAAACACACACGCAGACAAAAATAACGACAACATCAATGTCATTAGACAATGTGCAATGGAAAATGATCAGAAGTCTTATTTTAAAACACCTAAGTTACATTAAGTAGGTTAAGTTTAAAAACTCAAGCAGCTAAGCCCGCCAGTATGGGTCTGTGGTTGAGCGTCCACCTATGAACCATGAGGTCAGGGTATATTTCTGGTCAGGGCACATGCCCGGGTTGTGGGCATTATCCCCAGTGTGGATCATGAAGGAGGCAGCTGATCAATGATTCTTTTTCATTATTGATGTTTCTATCTCTCTCTCCCTCTCCGTTTCTCTTTGAAATCAATAAAAATATATTTAAAAACAAACAAAACAACAAAACCAAACCAAAACAAAACAAAAATCTTAAGCATCTAAGAGTATCTTTTGTTTCCTAAGAGCATGATTAAGCCTTGTTGTCTAGACAGAAATGGGAGATCATTACTACACGGATGATTCTTAGTCATTGGCTTTGGTTTGTTTCTTTTAGTGAAAGTTAGAAAAGTAATCTAAGGCCTTAGTGATAATCAAATATTGCAGATGTACAATCAATGATCTTCCTTTTACATTGTCAATTTTATTCCCCTCTGGTAATATGTTATATGGTTCATTTACATGCAAAGAAATCTGCAGTTTGGGGCCTCTGAGAGGACTGATTGAATATATTTGGGGAGAAATAAAAAGGATAACATGACTTTAGGAAGCAATTTTCTCCTCAGGTTTGGAACAGGGAGGGCACCACTGTTCTCAATGGGCACCTGTCACCTTTGAGGAGAGGAATGAGCTCTCAGGGGCCTGGAGTTTGGTTGCAGGGACAACTCCTTATTCACTGTTGCTCTCTCTGGTGAGCTTAAATCCTCAATTAAAAAACCCAGCCACTCCCTGAATCCTTGCTTGTATAGGCTTGTCATAGGATGAGGGAAACTCTAAAATCTTGCAGTATCAGGAAATGCAGGCAGCGTGACTCAATGTGTAGAAAATGAAACGTATGTAGGGAGAGCCACTTACCTTAGGATCCTGAAAGATTTTGTTCATGCCAAGCACAAACCCCTTCACTTTGGTATAACATCCTCCATTTAGTTTATTCTTGATTTCATCCAATGTCCTAAGTGTCTCTAGGCATTGAGAAGCCTTTTGAACCTGGTGAAAAATATACCAATAGGAGCATTACTGACAAAGTTCAATGTCTACATTCTGTGGATTTTCATAAAATCTAGAGGAAATACAAGGTAAATGGAAAGACATCTCACATGCTCTCCCTCCCATGGGCTTCATATCACAGATTCCACAGTGACCATGTCAAGGTGGGGTAACATTACAGAAGCTTGTAATCATGGTTTGTTTTTGTTACTCACATAATGTTCATGTGGAATACTCCGAAAAATGTTGTTCTCTAAATGATAATAGAGCTTTAGGAGGAGGAACACACAATTCTGCAAAAGAAGGAGATTGTGAATTAAAAGCAGCTTGGCGAGAATGAGCCCATATGCATGCCCAGACAGATGCATGATCACAGTAGACTTCTGGAACTTTCCCCAAACAGGGATTGCTCTTGGACAGTAACATTTAATAGCTGAGCATTTTTTTTTCTACTTCTTCTTCTTTTTTTTCTGCAAAAAGGTTCTGGTGAATTTTCAGAGTGGTTGAGGCATGGTCAGAAGAGCAGGCACCCTTGGAAACCCTTGCCCTCACCCATGACTGTTTGACTTCTCATGTGAGTAGAAAGGAGATGTTTTGGGTCAAATCCAACTCACCAACTTCTCTTTGGGTCCCATCCGTCTCGCTAGGACCTCAGAATAGCTGGCATGCTGCTGACTTCCTGAAGACACTTCTGTTATGCAGAAGGTACATATCCAATCCTTCCTGAGATGTCAGATATAAGTGAGCAAGGCAAGCCTAGAAACACCTCCATTCCCACAGCTGCCACTGCTCTCCTTTCAGGAATGGATGATGGGCACAGCCAGGGTATAAAGGGTCACCTCCCAGAATCTCCAGGACTCTCATGTGATAACCTTGGTCCCTAGAGTAATAGCAGGGGACTATTGGGTGGAAGAGGGTGTCTGGGTGAGTGATGGGCTCCCCTTTCCCTTTCTGAGATGCTGGGAGCACAAGAGCTCCACCAAGCCTGAGTGTCAGAGATTGGGCCTTAACCTCGGGAGGCCTTGTGTCTCTATTAGCCTGTTGAGAACATGGCAAAATGAGGAAAAATGTCCTTGTTTGCTGCCTTTTCTGAAGCATAGAACACAAATAACTGGCACTTGCGCTCCTGTGTACAGGAGTCCAAGGTGGGAAAGTTCTTGGAAGGACAGTAGTGGTATGTAGTAGACAAAGGACCCAGCCACCAGTCTCAACCTCCCAGGGGAGAGAGGAGAATATTACCCTCCTGTTGACAGTATCTTTAAACAGCTCCTGCATCATATCATTGGACACTGAACCTCTGACCCTGCTCTTTCCTCATCAGGACAAAAAAAAGACTTTGCATTGGGAGTGTGCATGGCAGGAAGAAGGTCCATAGAAGGAGAAGGGTGTGCATCTCACAAACCTCTCAGGTTCCACAGGTGGGATGTGACAGTACTCATGAAAGAAGATGAGACAAAAACTGCATTTGAAGAGCTTTCCTTCATCCCCACAGATCTTGCATTTCTCTGCGTTTTCCGGCTAGAAGGTAAAACAATGTCTGTATCCCCCGTGAGACCCTGAAGACCAGTGCTGTGGGAATCTGGAACTCATTGCCTTTGTGGGAACCTGCATGGACAGTTATGTGCTTCCCCCTGAGCTGTGAACCAGCTGCATGGAGGGGAGGTTCAGAAAAAGAATTCTTGGTTGTGGTGAAGTTCAGGAAGAGTGGCCTGTATGACCAGAAAAGGTGTTTCTATAAAAACCATAGTGTCTCTGCCCTAACCCGTTTGGCTTAGTGTATAGAGTATCAGCCTGTGGACTGAAGGGTCCCAGGTTCGATTCCGGTCAAGGGCATGTACCTTGGTTGTGGGCACATCTCTAGTAGAAGGTGTGCAGGAGGCAGCTGATCGATGTTTTTCTCTCATTGATGTTTCTACATCTCTATCCCTCTCCCTTTCTCTCTGTAAAAAATCAATAAAATATAATATAAAAACAAACCAACAAACGAAAAACCCAAACAAACCAGAGTCTCTAACACAGAAAGACTAGCTACAAAAGAAGAGCATGATTTTTATAGAAATGTGAACCATTGTATTACTTTGCAACTAAAACAAGGTTCTGGAAGAAAATGATTTGCCTAAACCACAATGACTAAAATGACGCAAGGAAAGGTGGTTTATTGAAAAATTGGTAAGATGGAATAAACTTCTAAGACAGTATTACATCCTGTTTTCTTGACTGAAGGCTCCCCATGAGTTGAAGAGCCTGACAGGGGTTCCTAGACTGTGGATTCTGTACCTGGAGGGCCCCTGGACCTGTGTCAGTGTCTTTGAATTAGAAAGCCCACAGGCACAGATGACCAGGTCTTGTCAGGGAGGATAGAGCTCTTTGGCACTAGAACCCTGGGAAGATGCCCCATGACTCAGCATGGCATGTAAAGCGTGGAGGCTCCATCACTGAATGGCCAGAGAGAGTGGCAATTGCTTTGTTCTATAAACACAATATGGAGGGACCCCCTTAAACAACTGATACTAGATTTCTCACCAGTCTCAATATGTGGCCTTTAACCATGTTTAATTTCATTTGAAGAAGATAAAATTTGACAGTATTTCCATTCCAATCCTGTGGCGTAACTTCTACTCATTGAACCCAACCAAATTTATAGAGCAGATATGAAGATACACTGTGTTATGTACAAACATGTATTCATGAGAAATAGCTGACCTGTGACTGAGCCCTTTCCTAATCAAGAAAATGCAGTGTAAGGACTAACATTAAAGTTCAATATTATGTGCTGCTGTGACATTTGGTAAAATTGAGAAGGCCTTGCACAGCCTATCTGCAAGTTCCCCTCCCGAATCTGCTCTCCTGGATAAGGTCCCACAGCTAAACAATGCTCCTTGTCAAGGAGCCACAGGTAACCCTGCTCAGCCTGGAATAACAGGTTTCAGTTCCCTGTCAGCCATGGAATTATTTAAACAAGCATGCCATAACATCCCAATGAATCCAGGGGATACCCCACCCTCCACAGCCCCTGGTTGTTCCCTCTATTCCTGGGGGAAACCTTGGTGAGGCCTGCATGGCTGGCACTATCCTACTTCCTTTGTTTAGGAGTATATGTGACTAATAAACATCTGTCAATCCATCTGTCCACTGACAGATGCCATTACTTGCTGTCCCCCAAACTATGTGGTAGACATCACTCCCTCATCAATGGGGTGAAAAGGAGGTGATTAAACCAGAAAACCCCTCTATTCTTTCTTTTAAATGAGAATCAGCATTTACATATGAATCAGGAACTATCAGGAACTATATTTGTTCCTGGTTGCTTTCCTGGTTCTGCCTTCTGAGAGAATCCAGAGGATTCTGGGTTGCTCTATAGATAGAAACATCCTGTCTATCCCATTGTCTATTGGAGAAATTCCTACCCTCTTGTGACCAACTCAGGTGTACAAATGAGACTGGCTTGGGGACTGGCCCACCCATTGATGAATGCTGGTTGGAGGGAAAGTGATTCATTGAGGAGCAGGAGGAGGCAGGGATGACAGTGTCCACCTTTCTTTGCCATGACCATTTCTCCTTTCTCCAAGCACATGGGGTCGGTGCCATCGCTCTCCTGGGTTTAGTCAATTAGACTCACTGCTGTATCTGTTTCTTTTTTTGTCCTCTCCTCTCTTAACATTTAGACAGAATCCCTTAGGTTTTGATTCTTTGGCCATTTGATGGGCCCCAGATGATCAAATCACTCTCAAAGGTGCAGTTACATTGCCATGTCCCAGCTCCCAAATGTCCAGTCTGTCTTCTGCATTTGTGCACATCCCTATGCTCACCCAGCATCTCCTCCTGGGCCTTAAAGCACACCCCAAACTCATCCAGGCAAAAGAATGTATTATCCTATCCCCACACCCACTACATGTTCTTTCCCGGTGCTTCCATTTCATAAAACATTCACCTTTGACCACAAACCTGAGACTCCATTCTGGGTCTATACTGTCACTTATATTCCAAATCCTACTATGCCCATTCCTCTTCACAGTAACTGTTAAGCTTCTTTTGTTAGTTCCATTGTCTCTGTACAGGGATACTGAGACTCTAATGAATGGTTCCACCTTAATACATAGAGAAAAGTGGTCTGTTTTTCAAAGTCTTTATTATATCTTGGTTAGCAACACACAAAGGTCACAAATGTCCATCTTGAAGTAAATGGGCACAGTAATGTACAACACAGCTATGTTGTTTCTCTTCATGCAGAAAGTTATAAAAGATAAAAAGTCACCCTGGATTTAGGGTGAATATTCTTATCTGGGGAGAATCAGGAGTCTGGTCATTTCTTTTGCTTTTAAAAATGGCATATATGAGAAAGTGCAAAGCTCAGGGAACATCTTGCCAACAGTTTCCATTCAGTGTTCCAGACAATCCTGAATCACATATTTAATGGAGACTGAGACCAGTTCTAACATGGAGGCCTGGGGCCATTTTCCTTCTCCTCACTGTAGGGGCTCACAGACTGCTATCATTGTTCTCCAGAAATTGGTGACCCTCTTCCCAGAAGAACAAGGAAATAACAAATGTAACCAGTGCATAAGAATCTTGCATCCCTATCTGTAATCAAGTCTAGGGCCTTTTCCCTTTGGCTCTTTGTGTGTTAGCTTGGCTGCACATTTGCATTGTCTGAGGAGAGTATATAAAACACTAAATGTCTGGTCCCAACATCATAGATGCTGAATCCATTGGTCTGGTTTGAGGCACAGGCGTTGGTATTCTCCTTAAGTCATAGAAGGAGTAACTTGTGTGTCAAGATAATCTAGAGACACTTTAACAATTCTAATGTCCAAGTCATAACTCAGAATGACTAAATCAAAAGTTTATCTAGAGTGGGATCAGACAATGTTATTTTCCAAAGATCTTCAGGTGATTCTAGAGTGCAAAGTGTGGAACCTGAGTTGAGATTTAGTTTCACACATGTGGTTATTAATGCATGAGGTAATATAAGCCCATGCTGAATTGGCCTGTAATATCTTTCCTAGGAAAGATTATTAAGAAGAGGGAGGGTACTCTTGTTAGAACAATTGCCTTTTCCTCCCCATGGAGTCTTGATCATGGGTAGTATGACATGAGCTCCACCACCTCCAGTAACTCTTCTAGGGCACCACTCTAAAGTAAAGATGATTCCAAGCTCCTCTGTACTCCAATTCAACTTCCGGAAGTTCACCCTCATTTCCCTTTCATCCAAATCCCAAGATGGCACCTGGCTAACTTTTCAGAGGAAACTCACTATTGGGTACAACACTTACATTGCTCTTGTTTACCCAATAGAATGACTTGGCTTCATTACCTTCAGGCAGCCTCAGCTTTTATCTCCACCCAGGTCAGAGAGGTCATAGACAAGGGTGATCCACTGAAAAATGACCCGAGAAATGGTCATGTCACTGCCTGCCTCTCTGGAGAGCCTGGAATACCTTGCTCCCCGTTAATTATTTCTCCAAGGTAAACAATGAAGTTGAAATAATTCTTGATGTCAGGGATATTATTTCAATCTTCTGTAATGAATATTGGGCATTTTTTAATGCATTAAATAATTGCATATTGAATGAGTATATAAATGAGTATTATTTCACTTAGGAAAAGTGATTACTTGCTATCTCCTTATCAAATACTAACATAAAACCAATAATAGTTCTGGCTGAGTATTTCAGATAATTTGACAAGACAGTAGTTGTCACCAGATAGGATGAGTGGCCCTCATCAAGAGACAGGAAGCTGTCATGTGGTGCCAAGTGTGACACTAAAGTTTTGAGAAACCAGGACTCCATCAGCAAGAGGAGTTCTGGGAGGCACAGAGGATCCACTGAGGTAGTAATGAGTCATGAGATCTGACATTTTGGGTCACTTCAATTCTTCATCAAGGAGACACAAAATATAGGGGCAACAGAACCTTGCTGCTGCACAGTGCTGTGGGTTGGAAGTTGCTAGCTCTTTTAGGTACTCAAAATTGAGTAACTCTAGACACGTAGATAATGGTAGAGACACTACTGTTTAAAGTAGTCACTGAATAAGTAAAAGAATAATTTATCTTCAGTAAACCCAAAGGGTATAATGTGCCAAGGACTGGTAGGACAAAAGTCCTAGAACATCAGATAATCTAAAGGCCTAGACAGCTATATGTAACCTAATGTACATTCTATGGAAGTTTTGGGTGGCCATTTCTACCTGAAATATATGAGAATGGCACTTTTCACCTCCCCCTTCTTCTTAAGTTCTCATTCATACTCAATCTTGAAAAAACTACCACTTTGTCCTGAAGCTACACCTCACATTATGTATTTTGTTTGTTGCCTCCATAGTCTTTGTCCATAGAGGGAGAAGTCACTTTCATAGATACTCAGGAGGCCTGCACAGACCCTGAGGTGGAGCCAAAGGGTTGGTATCAAAGTAAGGAATTCTCCAGGTCAGCCCCTCATGTAAGACACAAAAACTCCCTCCTAACAGCACCATCCTTAGGAAATATTTGCCAATAATTTCTGCCTGAGAGAGAATTCTGTAAGTCTGTGTGTATATTTTATAGAAGAATGGAAGATGATGTAAAACAAAAGCAGAAAAGAAATATGCTTTTAGTTGTCTGTCTCATGAAATAGTGTATTTTTTCATATATGTCTCAAGATGGACTCAGTACTAAACCTGGTTCATCTGGATGATGGTGATCAAATTTTGCTTCATCGGATTTTATTAAAGTTATTAAAAAAATCTGGTCTGAGGTAAAGATGAGCCTCTGACATTACTAAGAAATATTTTTATATATTCCATAATTATGTCTGCTTTTATAAATTGGACACCCTGACAATTTCTGCATCTATAGCTAAAATTCAGCTTTGAGATCCATTTTGATGGCTCTTTATTATCCTCATCTCAAATGGTTTACCATTCAAAGATGACCTTGCATTTAACCTAAAATTCAATGGAACAAATCTGAAAGCACATACAAAATAAATAAATTAATTAAATAAAATGAAAGGAGGAGCTAGGGGAAGAGGCAACAATGTTAATTACACAACTGAGAAACTATAAATAGATGATATACTATCCTATATAATAAAGAGGTAGTATGCAAACTGACCATCACTCCAACATACAAGATGTTTGCCCCAATGTGGTCAAAGATGGCTGCCCCCATATGGATACAAGACTGCCACCACAAGATGGCCGATAGAGGAGGGCAGTTGTGGGTGATCAGGCCTGCAGGGGAAAGCAGTTAAGGGTGACTGAGTCGTCAGGGGAGGGCAGTTAGGGGTAACCAGAACGGCAAGGGAGGGAAGTTAGGGGCAACCAGGCAGATCTGAGGGGACCAGGCCTGCACAGGAGGGCAGTTAAGGATGACCATAATGGCAAAGGATGGCAGTTAGGGGTGACCAGGCCAGAAGGGAAGGGCAATTGGGGGTGACCAGGCCAGTAGGGGAGGTCAGGTAGAGGCGACCAGGCTGCAGGGGTGGGCAGTTAGGGGCGAGTGGGCCAATAGGGGTGATCAGGCTGGCAATGGAGGGCAGTTGGGGGTGACCAGGCCTGTAGGGGAGGGCAGTTGGGGGTGACCAGGCTTGCAGGGGAGGGCAGTTGCGGGTGACCAGGCCAGCAGAAGAGGGCAGTTAGGGGCAACCAAGCTGGCAGGGGAGGGCTGTTGGGGGCGACCGGGCCTGCAGGGGAGAGCAGTTAGGGGTGACCAGGCCTGCATGGAAGGGCAGTTGGGGGTGACCAGGCCTGAAGGGGAGGACAGTTAGGGGCAACCAAGGCATCAGGGGAGGGCAGTAAGGAGTGACCAGACTGGCAGGGGAGGGCAGTTAATGGTGACTGGGCCAGCAGTGGAGGGCTATTGGGGTCGACCAGGCCTGGAGGGGAGGACAATTAGGGGTGACCAGGCTGGCAAGAGAGGGCAGTTAGTGGTGATCAGGTTGGCAGCGAAGGGCAGTTAGGGGCAATGGGGCCATCAGGGGAGCAGTTAGGTCAGGCTGGCAGGGGAGTTGTTAGGGCTTGATTAGGGCTTGATTGCTTCTGATTAGTCAGAAGCAATTAGGGGCAATCAGGCAGGTAGGCAGGCAGGCATGGAAGCATTTGGGAGCCAGTAGTCCTGGATTGTGAGAGGGATGTCCGACTGCCCCTTCAGGCTTGATCCCACCAGGATCATGCCTAATCGGGCAGTCGGACATCCCTCATGGTGTCCCAGATTGGAGAGACTGGGCTGAGGGACACAAACCCCCCTCCCACATGCACCAATTTTGTGCACCAGGCCTCTGGTATATATTTAGTTATGTAATAAGAACTTGTATATTTTACCCTTAGTTTTCATTGTCCTAGGAGATGTATCGGTAAACATATTGCTATGAGACTTGTCTGAAGGTTTGTTGCTGATCGTTTCTTCTAAGACTTTTATGGTTTTACTAGAGGCAGGGTGCACGAAATTCGTGCACAGAGGGGGGGGGGTGTCCCTCAGCCCAGCCTGTACCCTCTCCAATCTGGGACCCCTTGAGGGATGTCCGAATGCAGTTGGTTATCACTCTCACAATCCAGGACTGCTGGCTCCCAACTGCTTGCCTGCCTGCCTTCCTGATTGTCCCTAACCGCTTCTGCCTGCCAGCCTGATCACCCCTTAACCACTCTGCGGCCAGCCTGATTGATGCCTAATTGCTCCCCTGCCAGCCTGTTTGCCCCCAACTTCCCTCCTCTGCCGACCTGGTCACCCCTAACTGCCCTCCCCTGCAGGGTTGATCGCCTCCAACTGCCCTCCCTTGCAGGCTGGGTGCCTCCCAACTTCCCTCCCCTGATGGCCATCTTGTGGTGGCCATCTTGTGTCCACATGGGGGTAGGATCTTTGACCACATGGGGGCAGACATATTGTGTGATGGAGTGGTGGTCAATCTGCATATTACTCTTTTATTAGATAGGATAGAGGCCTGGTGCAGGAGTGGGGGCCAGCTGGTTTGCCCTGAAGGGTGTCCCAGATGAGGGTGGGGGTTCCCTTGGGGCATGGGGCAGCCTGAGCAAGGGGCCTGTGGTGGTTTGCAGGCCAGCCACACCCCCTGGCGACCCAAGCAGAGGCACTGGTATCTGGAATTTATTTACCTTATACAATTGAAACTTTGTAGCCTGGAGCGGAGCCAAGCCTCCTGCATGCTCCACCGGCAGCCATTTCTGTTTGAGTTAATTCACCTTCTATAATTGAAACTTTGTAGCCTTAAGCAGAGGCCTGAGCCCAGCCAGGGTGTGCAGAAAGCTTTGCTTTCTCCGTTACCGCGGGCAACCCTGGCCTGGTCTCTCCAGCTCCGTGGCTGCCGCCGTTCTGTTTGAATTTGTTTACCTTCTATAATTGAAACTTTGTAGCTTGAGTGGAGGCTTAGGCCTGTCAAGGGCAGGTGGAAAGCTTGTTTCCCTCTGTTGCCTGGGAAACCTTGCTCTCGGTGGCTGTAGCCATCTTGGTTCGGTTTATTTGCATACTCACCCTGATTGGCTGGTGGGCGTGGCTTGGGTGTAGGGGAGGTATGGTCAATTTGCATATTTGTCTATTATTAGGTAGGATGACTTGGATTTAAGTCTTTTATCCATTTTGAATTTATTCTTGTGTATAGTGTAAGTTGGTGGGCTAGTTTCATTTTTTTGCATGTACCTGTTCAATTTTCCCAACAACATTTATTGAAGAAACTGTTTCTGATCCATTGTACACTCTTGCCTCCTTTGTCAAATATTACTGAGCATAGTGGCTTCGGTTGATTTCTGATCTATTCCATTGATCTATATTAAAATAAAAAGCTTCAGTACTACAAAAGAAATCATCAACAAAATAACACTACATGGGAGAACACATTTGCAAATGATACATCCAATAAGGGGTTAATCTCCAAAACTTATAGAGAATTCATACAACTTATCAAAAGGAAGCCTACAATCCAGTTAAAAATGTCAAATGACCTAAATAGACACTTCTCCAAAGTGGATATATAGAAAAATGCTCAAAATCACTAATCTTCTAAGAGATGCAAATCAAAATGACAATGAGATATCACCTCACACCTGTCAGAATAGTTATCATGAATAAATCAACAAATGACAAGTATTGGCAAGGTTGTGGAGCAAAGGGAACCCTAGTACACTGCTGGTGGGAATGAAGACTGTGTAGCCATTCTGGAAAACAGTATGGAGTTTCTTAGAAAAATTAAAAATGGAACTCCCATTTGACCTAGTGATCCCACTTCTAGGAATATATCCTAAGAAACCTGAAGAACTCATCAGAAAGAATACACACATCCCTATGTTCTAGGAGCAGAATTCACAATAGCTAAGATATGGAAACAGCCTAAGTGCCCATTGCAGATGAGTGGATTAAAAAACTGTGCTCTATCGACATAATAGAATACTATTCTGCCATAAAAAAGAAGGAAATTTTACCATTTGTAAAAGCATGGATGGAACTGGAGAGTATTATGCTAAGCAAAATAAGGCAGTCAGAAAAAGATGAGTATCACATCATCTCACTCATATGTGGAATACAATGATCAGCATAAACTTATGAACATAAATAGATCCAGAGACAATGTAGCACTGAACAGACCATCCAACCTCAGAGAAAAGGCAAGGGAAGGGGATTTAGAGATCAACCAAAGGACTTGTATGCATGCATATTAGCATAACCAATGGACACAGACACTGGGGCAGTGGGGGCTTGCCCTTGGGAGTGGCAGTGGAGGGGGGGTCAATTGGGGGGAAAAGGAGACATATGTAATACTTTAAACAATAAATAAAAAATTCACATATAAAAATAAAGATTTGGAAACAACCTAAGTGCCCATCAGCAGATGAGTGAATACAAAATGGTGGTACATTTACACAATGGAATACTATGTGGCAATAAAAAAGAAAGAACTCTTACCATTTGCACCAACATGGATGGACCTGGAGAATATTATGCTCAGAGAAATAAGCCAGTCAGAGAAAGAGAAGTATCACATGCTCTCACTTACATGTGGAATCTAATGAACCAAATAAACTGATGAACAAAAATAGACCCCCAAGACATAGAAGCATGAACAGACTGTTGAACCTTAGAGGGAAGGCAGGGGAGGGTGGGTGGGAAGAGATCAACCAATGGACTTGTATGCATATACAATTGTCCGTGGAGACAGACAATTGGTGGTGAGAGCCTGGGGGTGGGTGGGGTTGGGGGGACGGGAGCAGGCTGGAAGAGGTTAATGGGGGGCAAAAGGAGACCTATGTAATACTTTCAACAATAAAGATTAAAGAAAAGAACTTGTATAAAGTAATAAGCACCTTTCTCTTCCTGTCATGTGGAGGTTGAGGTAGATATTCATTCTGAAAGATTAAAAGATACAAGGGTATGGTTAGCCTGTGTTTATGTTTTGTGCATTTCAACCTCTTCCCAAATATTTCTACTTGGATGTTCCACTGTCAGCTCAAACCAAGATGTCTATATGAGAAACCATTTCCTCTCCTCAGCTGTTCTTCTAGAATTCATCAATAGTAGCTGGAAAATCCTACTTAGAATTTTTCCCTTTTCTTTTGTGTTCTTATTTACTTAAGTTTTCATTTCCTTTACAATCTTTTTGACAGTTTCACTTCCTTTTCATTGCCACTGGTGCCACTTAAGTACTTCCTCACACCAGGGTTGATCAACTGACACACACATGTCCCATAGCTATGGGGTGTCAGGTACTTTACACAATGTTGGGTACACAAAGATGTATAAACCCTAGCGGGATCTAGGAGAGCAAAGGGTTGTATAAAAGGATAAGTATAAAACTGTGAGAAGGGCCTTAATAGTGGTGTCAGGGGCCCAGGGAAGGGATGACAAGGCAGGTCAGTCAGAGAATATTCAGAGAGGGGCACTGTAGGTTCACTATAAGTGTCTAGGGCTGAAAGACAGTGAAGTCATTTCTGGGCCCATGTTGTCTGAGATACTGTTTTAAATATGTCATTTCACACCTCAGGAGACTTCCCTGGTTCTGCATTGTCTATGCTATGAGTTTAAAATCTTTAGCTTGGCATTAAATTCCTCCAAAAAATCCCAATTGATGGATTATGCCTTATCACACGCAATCCATCTACCTCAACCCTTGGAGCCATGTTAGTCATGGTTCTGGGTTTCACACCATTCTTTCTCTGGAGTGCCTTCTGACCACTTGTTTGACTGTAGACGGTCTCCTTTCTTTCAGTGGCTAAAGTTGTCTGCAAGCACCTGAGTCAGAATGACCTTTCCCTCCTCCAGGCTCCTGCACCTACCCCAACCAAGCCTCTTTCACATCAATGTGCTGCCTTGTACTGACTTAAGAGTGTGGGGACCTCCCTTCAGGACAAGGATAAAGTCAGGGGACCTCAGGGATCTAACCATGACTCAACATATATTTGGTGAGAAAATAGTGACCTTTTCTTCAAGTACAAGGAAAGTCAGATCTCCTGCCCCGTCATTGGAATACCTCTATCAGCCATTTTAGGGGTCTCCCACCGCAGCACACACTGTTCTTCCAGTTACTTGATTTTTCATAGCCTCCTTCCACTTCAAATTCCTTTGGGGTGAACCAATTTCCATCCTCTGTCCTTATACACTTCACTGTGGCTCCTGTAAGACCGGGATAAGTTGATCCTGAAAACTCCTTGTCCTCAGAGCTTAGATTCTGGATCTGCAGCCACCCGATTTGGGGTCAAGATCACTAGCAGAAGAGTCTGGCCTCACCTTTCATACTTGAGAATCCCCAAACCTGTAAGTCTCTTGTAAGGAGATCTACTTTGGAGTGAAATCTCAAGTGGGGGCCCTTCCCTGTTGCTCACAATGACACTAAGACAACATCTGTGCCCTGTATTACAATAATTTTTTCCAGTTCAATGCCATTATTGAGCAGATATTTTTCTCACATGAAATCATGGATAACTGACTTTAAAATAATTGTGAAATATTATTCAGTGGAAAATTTTACTTATATATAGACTATAGGCCCAGTGCACAAAATTTGTGCATGGTGGGGTGTCCCTCAGCCTGACCGGCATCCTCTCTAATCTGGGGCCCCTTAGGGGTTGTCTGACTGCCAGTTTAGGCCTGATCCCTGTGGGCAGTCAGACATCCCTCTCACAATCCTGGACTGCTGGCTCCTAACTGATTGCCAGCCTGCCTGACTGATTGCCCTTAACCACTTCTGCCTGCCAGCCTGATCACCACCTAACCACTCCCCTGATGGCCTGATTGATGCCTAACTGCTCCCTTGCCAGCCTGATCACCCCTAACTGCCCTCCCCTGCCAGCCTGATTGCACCCAACTGCCCTCCCTTGCAGGCCTGGTTGTACCCAACTGCCATCCCCCGCAGGCCTGGTCACCCCCAACTGTCCTCCCCTGCCAGCCTGATCACCCACAACTGTCCTCCCCTGCCAGCCATTTTGTGGTGGCCATCTTGTTGTGGCCATGTTGTGACAATGTGAAGACAGCCATCTTGTGGTGGCCATCTTGTGATGATGTCACATGTGACACCACCTAGGCTTTTATTATATAGGATAAAATATAGTTATATACTTAACAACATTATTCATTAGAGAAAAGGAAATAAAAACCTTATTGAGATACCACATCATGTCCTCTAGGATAGCTGTAATGAAAAAGACAAACAATAACAACTGTTGGTGAGAATACAGAGAAATGAGAGCCCTCAGATTTTACTGGTGGGAATATAAACTGGTACCATACTGTGGCGAATAGTTTTGATTTTTTTTCAATAAGTTCAACATAGAATTGCCATATAATCCTGCAATTCTACTCCACAATATATAGTGAAAAGAATTAAAAAACTAGGTTCACCAAAATCTTTATTCAAAACAGCATTATTCATAATAGTGAAAGGGTGGGAAAACCTAAACTGATAGATAAATGCATTACTGTGTCTCCACACCATGGACTATTATATTATTTGACAATAAAAAAGAATAAAGTATAATGCAGAATATATATGTATGAACCTTGAAAACATGCTGAGTGAAAACCAGTCATAGAAAGGCACATGTTATATGAGTCAATTGATATGAAATATTTAGAATAGGCCAGTTTATAGATCATAAAATAGATGAGTGGTTGCATAGGGCTGGATGGTAGGGTGAGGTGGGAGTGGGTATGGACTACTGAGAGATATGGTGTTTCTTTTAGTGGAGGACAAAACTGTTCTAAAATTAGATTATAATGATGGTTTTATTATCTTGTGATTAAACAAAACAGAAACAAAAAGCTCAACAGTGAATTCCAAAAATTAAATGGTGATTTATATATGGGAGTTACATGTCAGTAAAGCTGTTTAAAATTAGTTTTGATGAAATATTTATATTATTTTTCACATACCCACATTAAGACTAATCTGATATGAAGTTCATCATAATAGGCAATTATTGGAAAGCTTTATAATGTTCAAATCACAAACTATTTTACAGTCATTATGTACATTGTCTCAAAGTCACACCAGGAGGCAGGTTTTTAATTATTATCCATTGATTATATGAGAAGTTTCAGGCTCAGAAAAGTCCCATTCTTTACTCAGTCACTCTTGGCAGAGCTGAGGCTGGGGCTCAGGTTTTCTGATTCTAAATTTTGTGAACTTCTCACTATAACAAATACCCTGTCTTGTTGATGATTTCCAGAAGGGGTAAAGGATATGAAGGTGGAGACTGATTAAAAGTAAAGTATGCAATATTTTCCACCCACAGACTGATGTTTCTGAACTTCTCTTTGGTTTCTTGAAAGTAAGCACTTAATATGCACCATTTCTTAAAGGGTAAAAATTTCATCTTAGGGATCCCTATCTCTTCTCAAGACAAAACTGGGTCCCCAATTCCTTAAACAATGGGTAATTTACCTGGGTAATTCCATTACTTTTTGTGATTCTTTCATGGAGGGGTTATAGGTGAAAGTAGACCTTGAAACTTACCTCGTTGTAATTTTCTCTTAATTAACATGCCCATCATCTTCCCACAGGTCACAGGAAGTATTTCAGCATTAAAATTCACAGTGTCATCTGTGTGCATTGTTGTTCCTGAAATAGAAGGTTCTTCATTATGTCTCATTTTACAACTGCACAAGTACAACTTCCTCCCATGTTGAGCTTGTTTCTATAAAGACATAGGAGTACTTAGGAAACTTTATCCCACAAATCTCCAGAGTTTCAAAGTCTTTCTGTCAGTGGCCTTTTTGATGCATAACAACAGAATGCCTACCTTCATCTCACCTCTCAAATCTCACACAATCAGAATGCCTGAGCAGAGACTTCAGGATTCTATAAAATTATAGTACCTTTCAATGCAGTCACACCCCCCCACCCACCCCCGATTCTTCCATGACAATGAAACATACAGCTGCTGTCATGATCTGAAGGAAGATCTCCATCTATGCTCTTCCAGTGCAGTTAGGTAGTTGGAGACAAAATCAGAGACTATACTTGTATCTCCCCATTTGAGCTCTGACTCAGGGAAAGAATAATGATGAGTTAACCCTAAGATAGTGTCTACCTACTATTTGTATTCTCTACTTTGCCTCATTTGTCGCCCACATCAACTTTCTCAAAGCTAAAAGAGGAGCGGAGGAAGGTCAAGAACAATCTGCAAATTGCATGACTGGTCGGACCATTACAGTCTGACAATAGTTGTGTCCTTTATAAAAAGCTACACCCAATGCTCTGATCATCTAACTCTATGACCTCGTCTCCTCCTGTCCACACACTTCTCTATTATGGGTCTTTTGTCACTGAAGGAAGCTATCCCCAATCGAGGCCGAAAGGGATAGCTCCTTCCTGCATTGTGATCAGGACACAAGTGGTGGGGAATTAATGGCATTATATAGACCAATTGTAAGAATCTGGATTCTGTTCTGACCATTGCTGGTGAGGATGCATTGTTCTTCCCCACTCTTCAGAAGCCTAGAGATTTTGGATATAATTTTGGTTATATTTTTTGGAAATGTCTTTGCCCTGCTTGTTATCTGATCCTTCTGGATAAAAAACGTGAGTGACAATAGGAGATTATTGGAATGAAAGATGAAGAGATAAAGTTGCAGCCAATGGAATGGTATATAATATAATTTTTCTTTTTCCCCCACAAAATTTTTGTGAGTGAAGGAAGAGCAAAAGACCCAGGCACCTGAGGAGGAAACACCTAGGAGTTGTGGGAGGTGGAAGAGCATTAACCATATTTGCCTTTCAAGACTGTCCTGAAGGAAATCACTCTTGTCTAGCTCTTTACCACATGTGTAGATGCTGAGTGTGCCATTCCCCATTAGATTTGATGAATCAGGGGCTACTGCCAGCATCAGCATCTCCCAGGCAGAACATTTTTGGACATGGTCCCCTCACTGATTCTCAGTCATTGGATGAAGGGTTGCAGGAGACATCATGGAGAAATAGAACAGTTTGGATGGACTGTCTTGCCCCATTTCCTCAAACAGTGAACATCGCTGAAAACTTTAAGCTTACAGGTGATCAGGGACCCACCCTACTCATGGCTGATATATTCCCCTTAGGAACCTGAACATTTTATAAATGCCTCTTTTTCAGGATCACCATGTGTGCCCTCAGGATCGCTATTCTTCTGTGAAAGTCAGGCTCTCACTTGCCTCCCTCATGCAACCATGGTGACTTGCACCATAGAGGTGGTTGTAGGAGACCTAAAAATGTGGTTTATAATATTTATTAAATCCAAGGAAACAATTTGAATGAATATGCTATTAGACTTCAATGGTCAGGTTCATCTTGGCTGGTGGAGTGGTGTCCTCACAGGGAAATAGCCAGATGTGCTTTGAGAGGTGAATTTGTTGGGACGCAATTCTCCATGGAATTTCACATGCCCCAGAGTATCTTTTCAAGGATGTGTGAATAGGAAAGAGTTTTGGAAGCTCAAGTTAATGTAGCTCCCCAATGCAGAGGGCAAATTTGTTTTCGGACCAGTATAAAATAGAAAGCATCTCCCTCTTAATTATCCCAGGATAGTAAAGTGTCCTCCACAGAGGAGAGCTGTTTAAGTTCTAGATGGACATATTCTGGCTCTTGATAATGATTAGGATTTTATAGGTGAACATTTTAATCAGAATCCATAGAATGATGTATTTAGTATTTATACATCTCATTGTAAATATTACCTCAGAGGAAAAAGAATTACAAACAAATATTGAATCTAGTTATTGATATGTATGCTAAAGTGTTTGGGGGAAGTGTATTATTGTCTGCAACTTTAAAATGTTTTAAAGTTGAGGATGGTTAGTGGATGAATAGGGAAATGGTTAGATGGACAGGAATGAGAAAAAGCAAGCACAATACATGCTAATTTTGAGTCTATGTTTACTGTAAAATTATTTGAGTTTTCAGTAGCCTTAAAGTTTTCATAACTCATAAGTTGGAAAAGGATATTTTGGCAAGAAAAATAGCTTATTAATAAAAAAAATGCCAATTAAAATACAAGGAGAATATTCATCAGCAACACAATAGAGTCTAGAAGACAATGCAGTAATCATCTATACCAGTGTTTGGAAACTGCGGCTCGCGAGCCACATGCAGCTCTTTGGCCTCTTAAGTGTGGCTCTTCCACAAAATACCACGTGTGTGTGCACACGTACAGTGTGATTGAAACTTCGTGGCCCATGCGCAGAAGTCGGTTTTCGCCTCTCAAAAGAAATTTCAATCGTTGTACTGTTGATATTTGGCTCTATTGACTAATGAATTTGCTGACCACTGATCTACACTAATAAAAGGGTAATATGCTAATTAGACTGGGGGACCTTCTGGACAGCATTCAGGACAAAGCCATGGTGGTGGGGCCAAGGCAGAGGTTGTGAAGCATGATCATGCTGAGGGGGTGAAGGGGACATTTGGGGAAGATCAGGATACCAAGTGGAGCAGTTGGGGGTGATCAGGCCAGCAGGGGAGACAATTGGGGTTGATCCGGCCAGCAAGGGGGTCAGTTGGGGGTGAGCAGGTCAGCAGTGGGGGGAGTTGGGGTGGAGCAGGCTGGCAGGGGGGCAGTTGGGGGCAAGCAGCCTCGTTGAGGGGCAGTTAGGGGTGATCAGGCTGGAAGTGGGGATTGTTGAGGTCAATGAGGCTGGCAGGAAGAGTGGTTAGGGGCGATCAGGCAGGCAAAAAGGTGAGCTGTTAGGAGCCACCGGTCCCAGATTGCTAGAGGGATGTCCGACAGGTTTAGGCCTGATCCTTGTGAGATCCCTGTGGGATTGGGTTTAAACTGGCAGTCGGACATATCCTGAGGGGTCCCAGATAGTAGAGGGTGCAGGCTGCTAATTAGCATCCTGATGGGTCTCCCTCCTCCTGTGCATGAATTTCATGCACTGGGCCTCTAGTATTAGTATATTGAAGAGAACTAAACATTGACCTAGAATTTTTAATCTTGGCAAAAAATTCTTTCTGTTTGGTGTGGCTTAGTTGGTTGGAGTGCTGTCCCTTGCACAGAAAGGCTGTGTGTTTGATTCCTGGTCAGGGCAAATAACTATGTTGCTGGTTTGGTCCCTGGTCAGTTGGAGCCCATACAAGAGGCAAATGATCGATATTTCGATGTTTCTCTTCCACGTGAATTTCTATCTATCTATCTATCTATCTATCTATCTATCTATCTATCTATCATCTATCATCTATCTATCTATCCATCTATCTATCATCTATCTATCTTCCTCTCTCTATAGAAAAATCAATAAAAAATTATTTCAAAATAAAGGCAAATTTGCACATATAACACTTATACAACCTCACTAAAGAACCAGGGATTTATTTAGCTAGACCAAAGTTGAAACCAAAGAAAGAAACAATGATGTGTGCATAAAATGGTAACAAATTTAAGTAAATGATCATGTTTCAAAATTTATAATGAGAAGAAAATTAGTAACAAAATATTAATATACAATAGCTAAATGATAGAGATGGGATGTTGGATTTGAAGGAATCCATGATAAGATTTTGTCATCTGTTGAGATTAAGGCATGGTTAAAAAAAATTATAGAAAATTTACCTCCAGTTTCCAAGCCAGTGGATAAAAAAGGTAGAATATAGAATTCTATCTTAATCATTCAGAAAAGAGACACAGAAACACACAAAAATAATGGTTAGCAATAATATAGATGTATAAGCCCACATGTATTAGGGATCATAATGAAAGTACCATATAAAACATAATTATTAAAAGGTGAGGATTATCTGAGGAAATTCCAAAAAGCTGTATCTTTACAAGAGACATAAAACAAAGCTGCATGGCGGGGGGACTTTGAAAAGGGGTAAAAACTAAAGAAGTTAATGTAGCAATATTAGCATCCTGAAAAAATATTTGAAGGCAAAAGCATTAATAAGAATAAAGGGGAACTATAAAATAAGAAGGTACCTAAGTTAGAACAATCACAAATGGTGTCAAAATTTTAATGTAAAACAACAGGACATGGAGGAGTTGGCAAATACAATCAGTTGGAAAACTCAATACATCTCTATACAACATTATGGAACAAATACAACCTAATTTACCACTGATCCAGTAATTTTAAACAGTGTGCTTGATAAAGAGCACATATAAAGGGAGAAGCCGGAACCCAGAAAGGAGTTCAAATGTACATATTTTAAAGTGACCTAGAACATTTACAAATATTGGTCACAGGTTCCAAAGAAACTTTTGACACATTTTAAAGAGTTACTGAAATAAATTCTTCAAGTCATGTTCCAGATACCCATTTTAATTCTTAATTTACTAACAGAACATCTGCATTCTCAGAGATGTCAGAGTCCAGACAAAACACCGTAGTTCATAACTTCCCTAATAGTTGGCAGGTCCACCAGCTTAAGATTTGTTGAGTAAGATGAGAGCAAACTATTGTTGTGGGATGAGGGAAACTCTAGGAAAGCTTCACACAAAAGGGATAGCATTCTGCAGGAAGATATATTTTGCTTTTTTCTATTTATCTTTTGGCTGGTCTAGAACATAGGCACATGGTGGAGCTCAGCAGGCACCTTGGCAAGTGATGTGATCTTAAAAGTGGCTAAATGGCCCCAGCCAGTTTGGCTCAGTGGATAGAGCATTGGCCTGGGAACTGAAGGGTCCCAGGTTCAATTTCAGTCAAGAGCATGTGCCTGGGTTTTGGACTCCATCCTCAGTAGGGTGTGTGCAGTAGGCAGCCAATCAGTGATTCTCTCTCATCATTGATGTTTCTATCTCTCTCACCCTCTCCCTTCCTCTCTGAAACTAATTTTAAAAAAGTGACTAAAATTAAAGATAGAAGAAGCTTCCAAATGCACAGGGCCTAAGAGAGCTAAAAGCATTTTGAAAAAGAGAAACCAATTGTATGCCTTCTACCTGACTTTAGGACTCATTCTAAAGTTACAGTAATCAAGATCCTGACATAATAGTAGACATATAGGTAAATAGAACAGAAAAAGAATTTCAGAAATACACTCAAAGTCATAGGCCTAATTCATTTTCAAATGGATGTGAAAGCAAACTAATTCAATGTAGAAAGGACAGTCTTCTCAAAAAATGCTGCAGGGACAATAGAATATCCCTATGCCAGAAAAAAAAAGTTCTTACCTAACAGCATATGCAAAAATTAACTTAAACTGGATCATAGAGCTGAATGTAAACACTAAACCATAAAACTTCTTGAAGAAAACAGGATCTCAAATTAGGTAAAGATTTCTTAAATAGAACCCCATATCACAGATTATAAAAGGAAAAAATTGTTAAATTAGACTTCATCAAACATTAAAAATTTTGTTCTTCCAAAGATAGTGCCAAGAAAATGAAAAGGTCAGCTTTTTCAGACTATAAGACATAACCAACAAATGATTTGAATCCAGGACATATAAACAGCTCTTTCACCTAAAAAAAAAAATTAGATGGCTCACTTAGATAAGGGTAAAAGATTTCAATAGATACTTCACCAAGTGGGATATGTGGATAATGGCAAATAAAAAGATGCTCAGTACCATTAATTATTAGGGAAATGCAGATTAGAATTACAAGAAAAATCATTATATGCCTGCTAAGAATAGCTGCAATTATAAAAGAATAAAAGTAACAATACCTAGTACTGGTAAGTATGCAGAGAAACTGAAACTTTCAAACATTTCTAGTCCTACCTAATAAAAGAGTAATATGCAAACTGACCACACCTTTGCTACGCCCAAGCCACGCCCACCAGCCAAACCACGCCCACCAGCCAATCAGAGTGAGTATGCAAATTAACCCAACAAAGATGGCAGGTAATTTGCATACACAAGGCTGATTGGCCTGGGTCCCAGAACATCCTCAGGACCCAGGCTGCTCCTAGCCTGTAGGCCAGTACACCCTGAGCAGCAGGGGTCCCAGAATGACCGCTGGTCACTCAGAACCTATGAGTGCAGGGCCAAGCGGCTATGGTGATGCGGGGATCTTCCCGCCCCACCTGCAGCCACTTGGGAATGCGAGAACCAAATGGAGGTTTGGGTCCACGCCCCCAGTCTGGGGTCTCAGGCCAGCAGCGGCGTGGGCACCCACACGGTGATCAGGCCGCTCCCCCAGCCTGGGGTCTCAGGCTGGCAGAAGCGCGCAGACCCATGCAGTGATCCCCTCCCAGCCCAGCCTGGGTTCTCAGCCACTGAGTCACACAAGCCAGGCAGATGTGGAGGAATCTTAAATGTTTCTTTTTTTATATATATTTTATTGATGTTTTACAGAGAGGAAAGGAAAGGGATAAAGAGCTAGAAACATCTATGAGAGAGAAATATCAATCAGCTGCCTTCTGCACAGTCCCCACTGGGTATGTGCCCCCAAGCAAGGTACATGGCTTTGACTGGAATCGAACCTGGGACCCTTGAGTCTGCAGGCCATTGCTCCATCCACTGAGCCAAACCAGTTAGGGCTGTCCAATATGTTAAAGATAAAACCCTATCTAATAAAGAGGGAATATGCAGGGGAGGGCATTTGGAGGTGACTGGGCTGTCAGGGGAGGGCAGTTGGGGATGATCAGGCCAGCAAGAGATCAGTTAGGCATTGATCAGGCTGGCAGGGGAGTGGTTAGGGGATGATCATGCTGGCAGGCAAAAGTGGTTAGGGGAAATCAGGCAGGCAGGTGAGCAGTTGGGAGCCAGCAGTCCAGAATTGTGAGAGGGATGTCTGACTGCCTGTATAGGCCCAACAGTTGAATATCCCCCGAGAGGTCCTAGTTTGGAGAGGGTGCAGGTTGAGCTGAGGGACACACACATCCATGCACGAATTTCGTACACCGGGCCTCTAGTGGATATATGAAAGGGTATAACCACTTTGAAAAATACTTTGACAGATTCACAAAGCATCGAACATGCACTTTTGTTCAATTAATATGACTTACTAGTACTTCTTTTAGGTATTTATCCAAGAAAACTTAACAATTAAAATTATGTCAACCAAAATATTTGTATGAACATGCTCCTCATCATTTTTTTTTCAAACTGAAAATAGCTCAATGCCTACAAACAGATGAATAGATAAATCAACTTCTCAGCAATAGAAATGGAGTAACTGCTGATACACACAGTAATATCAACATGTCTCAACAGCATTATGCTTAGTGAGAAAAGAACAGACATAAATAAACTATATATTATATAAATTCATGTATATGAAATTACAGGGAGAAAAATACAGTGATAAAAACAGATCTACTATTTCAAGATCAGGGTGTGCAAAGAGGGACACAAGTGGATATTTGTGGATGATGGAAATGTTCTATGTCATGATCATGGTGTTTTAAATGACTATCCACGTGGGTTAAAACATTCAATTAAACCTTTAAAGTGATGAAATCTACTGTATATAAATTATATCTCAGCATGACAGGAAAATTAAAAACATGCACAATGTATAGAAAGAAAACTATGAAATTTTGTTGAAGAACAAAAAAGGTGATGAATAAATGTATAGGTCATTCTCCTTTAAAAATGTCTTAATTCTACTGGAAATAATCTTTAAATTCATTGTACTTTCAAATTCCCAAAGGAATTAGGAGGTTTTAGGAGCAAATCTTGATTAGATTCTAAACACAGAGGTTCAATATCACTGAATTACTGAAATCTTTGTCTTTTCTATTTCTTCTCAATGTATCTTTTTTTTTTTTTCAACAGAAACTATAACAGTAGAATTCTATTCACAGGTCCATGTGTACATGGAAAGTCACATGAAAGGGCATTTCAATTCATGAAAAAAAAAGTGTTGAGGTAATTTCTTATAATTACTATCTCACATCATACACAAGGAGGTGAATGCTGTGTGAATTACAGATTCTTAAGATCACCCACATTCCCTATTCCCTTCCTCCATCTTTAAAAAAAATCTTTTTATTGATTTCAGAGTGGAAGGGAGAGGGTGAGAGAGATAGAAACATCAATGATGAGAGAGAGTCATTGATTGGATGCCTCTTGCATGCCCTCCACTTGTGATTGAGCCAATAACCTGGGCATGTGCTTTTGACTGGAATTGAACTGGGCCCTTAATCTGCAGGCTGACACTCTATCCACTGGGATAAACCAGCTGGGACCCTTCTTCCATCTTCAGAGCCACAATATTGTGTCTCTCTGACTCTTCTTCTTCCTCTCTCCACACCAAAGAAAGATTCTCCATTTTTTTAAGGACTAGGGGAGTATATTAGGGCCACCCTGGTAATCCAGGATAATCTCCCCCATTTTAAGTCCCAGTTTAATTAAATCTGCAAAGTCCACTTGCCATGTAAGAGAACAGACTACAGGTTTCAAGAATTAAGACATGGATATCTTTTAGGAGCCATTGTTCTACCCACCACAACATTGTAAATAACAATAAAGATAATAACATACTGGCATTATAAAATTATTTGTCACATCAAAAGCAAATAAAATCTTATTCTTACTTCTTCTCTTCTTGGTTTTTCCTGAAATGGAGTTGTTTCCAAAATCCACAGTACCTATAACAAACAGGTGGTGGTGAGAAAATGGAAATGATTAAATAAAATTTACAAATTTGCCCTTGCCGTGGTTAAGGCGGCAACCCCTGACCAAAGAATCGCTGGTTCAATTCCTGGTCAAGGTACCTCGGTTGCAAGTTCCATCTGGAACCCATTTGGGGCAAGTGGGGGAGACAACTAGTTGATGGCAATGTTTCTTTTTTTCTCTCTCTCTCCCCCACTTACTCAGTACCTTTCACTCTCTCTAAATATCAATGGAAGAAATATCCTCCAGTGAGGATTTAAAAAAGTTACAAATTTTAGGATGGTTCATACTGCAGAAATCTTGAGTTTATAAAGGTGTTTGATTGGTTGTTTCTTTCTTCTAAAGTAACCACAAACATGCTACATTGAGAAGTAGGTCTTCAGAATTGGCCACGGGTCTTCCTTTATTTCTCAATAACATTTTGAAAATACTCTTGAACACCTTTGTACACAGAGGTAGGACCAGGTCTCATATCCTTAAGGTTTTTATGAGGAGGTTTGTGCAAAAGTTTGTATGACATCACTGCATAAACCTGTGACATGCTAGAGCACAGACACACATAAAAAGTATGTGCTGGGTTGCCTGGCTGGTGTGGCTTAATGTTTGAGTGTTGACATATGTAATAGGCAGGTTGCATGCCTGAGTTGCAGGCTGATCCCCAGTAAGGGGCGTGCAGGAGGCAGCCAATCCATGATTCTCTCATTATTGATCCTTCTATCTCTCTCTCGCTTCCTTTCTGAAATCAGTAAAAAATATATTTTTTAAAAATGTGCTGGGTTAAGAATAGTTGATTTGATGTTTTTCCTAACAGTTTAGTGGTAGAATCAGTTGTCTTTAGAGGCCTCGCTACGATTGTGACAAAGTGACAGTATTATTGAGAAGCAAAGAATACTTGGCTTTCATCGGTTCCACAGAATATGGGTGTGTTAGAGATGGATATCACTGTACAAAATCAAGACTTTATTAATTTTTATTATTACAGTGATTATTATTAATGATGAATTCAGTGATGTAGGAAGCTAGATACTTCCATTTTAGGAGTGTATTTCTACTACATCTTCCGTGACAATCAACAGGGCCATGTTAATCATGACTTTATAATGATATCTTGCTTTCCTGCTAGTCCCAAAAGAATCAGGCCAAGCAAAAAGAATGGGATTCTGCCATGAACTGGACTCATTTTTTGTCAGTGTGCTCAGAGTCAAGTGCAACAGAAAACGGAGCTCTCATTTCAGACTTCTGACATTCTGCTGCCCCAGTCCTGTGACTCTCACCTTCATCATTGACCCACTCCCAGCTGGTGAGCTGCCTGATATTCTTGATTCTTGATCACCCATCACTGACATGCCAATCATTTCTGGTAACTGCTAAATCACCTCCACCCCAAGACCTTGGTTAGCTTTGCCCATTATGTCAGATGTTTGGCTACTTTCAGTTCCTGCCTCTTGGCCTCTTGGCACACCTTATGATGAACAAATGATGCAGAAACACTTGTTATTTCCAGGTATTTCTAAATGTCATGTACAGTTATTCTTTGATTCTGATTATTTTACAAAAATGTTTTCTACAGGCCAATAAGCTTGGCTGAGTGGTTAAGAGTAGACCTATACACCAGGAGGTCAATTTCTGGCTGGGGCGCATGCCTGGATTGTGGGCTTAATCTCCAGTGTGGGGCATGCAGCAGGCAGCCGATCAATGACTCTCTCTCATCGTTGATGCTTCTATCTCTCTATCCTTCTTCATTTCTCTTTAGAATCAATAAAAATATTTAAAAAAATATTTCCTACAAAGATGCATCAACTTCAAAAATATTCATTTTAAAAAAGATTCATTTCAACAGTTCAGTACTTACCTGGACAATTGAATCAACAGAAGAATTAAATTTAAAATTACTAAAAAGTAAAGCAGATGACATCTATTGTGGACAACTAACCCAATATTCTGAGCCAGGTCTGTATAGTCTACACACTCATATTTCTTTTTTTCCTTATTTAGCTCCTTCTTACCTCACAAATAATATAAGAGGCCAAGCACTCACAATAACAATTAATGTTTCCTTATATCCTTAATTTCTTACTGGAAAGATAATATTGGGGATCATCTTTAAACCTACTTCATAGGTCAAAACATAAAACTGGTTACACATATAGTCAAGGATGTTGAATGCTTAGTGATATCAGACCAAATAAAGATTTGATAGAATAATTTTTCCCCTTGAGTAGGAATTGCAATGACCACCCCAACGACAGACAACCAGAAAAATGTTTAAATTTCCTTGCATGCGTTACATTGGACAACAGAATTGCTCTTGACCAAATCTTTCCTGAACAAGGTGGGATTTGCTCTATTGCTAATACCTCCTATTATACTTGGATAAAACATTTCTGATAAAATAAAAATTAAACTAGATAAAATGTAGATATAAGCAAAATAATTACATAGAATGCCCACTGATACCACATAGTTGTTTAATATTTTCATGTGACTGCCTGTGGCTCAGTGTTATAAAGATGCTACTCTAATAGTGGTTGCTCAACGTTTTTTAAATCATCACTAAGGCCTTTGAGACTTCATCTGAGAAACCTCAAGGGACTACAGATATTTTCCCTTAAAGAAACATGACAGGAAAGCCTTCCTCTGTTCTGATGCTCTTGTTGCTCAAATGTGACCTAAGTCTCCTAAGAAAAGAGAAAACCACTCTTCTTCCTACAGATCTTTTTATCTTTCAGAAAGAACTTCTACCTAAACCTCCAAGAACACATGGCAAGATAAAAAGGGTGGTTATTACTTTGTATGAGTGCTTATTACATAACTAATTTTATATGTACAGCATCTTTTTATGGTTTCTCAGTTGTGTGTAGGGCAGGAGAGTGAGCTCCTCCTTTCTTATGTCTCAACTTCTCCCTGCCTCCCCCTAAGACATGGCCTTTTTGTTCCACCTAATTTTTCAGTTTATTCATTCTCTGTTGTTTCCTACTTTCTTTTATTTTATTCTGTTTCTTAATAATGTCTGTGACCTGTGAATGCTTCTTCTAGTCATTTTTTTTCAGTTTCTCCATTTAATCATTCCAATCATTATCAAAGTTCTGCCCTAATGACTTTATACACACCAATCCCTCCATCTGCCAGTTCCCCTTCACCACTCATCAAACCCAGGCACTCAATCTTAACTTCCTGCTCAGACTCTTGGGCACATTGTTCACTTCCTTGTCGACTTTCTAGTGCATTATTGTCAGTGGTTGTACCTGCTTCATTCACATTTATCCGTTGTGTTTCACAGCAGTGCTCTGAGAGTCCATGTTCAGGTAGGGCTGTACCTCGACCAAGTTTTGATTCATAGATAATTTGTTTGCCCCTTGCATCAATAAGGGTCTAACAGGAAAATACAAAGCTCTCTACGCTGTTGAGGCATAAGGAATTTAATCAAGGAGATTAGTTATGCAGCTGGTGGAAGAGCTGACAACTCCAAATAGAAGAATAGTCAACAAGAAGGTATGGGAGGGAGAGACCAAGGATGAGCTCATGTGCCAAGTCACTGGGGAGGTAGAAGCTGGACCATGGCCAGCCTGCTTTGTGGGATGTAGAGTTATGGGAGATGTAGCTATTGCAAGAATTGCTGCTCAAGACAGTGATGGGGAAATACCATGCTTCTGTGTTACTGCCCCTCTCCACTCTCTTGCTGGTGTCACCCAGGTTAGGAGCTTAGCAGTAAGCAATAACGAGGGAGCTGGCAAGAAAGTCTGCAGGGGCCTGTGGCCAGAGATAGAGGGCAGAGGAGAGGGCAGGGAATTATTCCTACCCATAAGGAATAAATCCCTGAATAAACCATCCAGGACCAGTGTACCCCTTCTCCATGGTGAGTCTCCTCTGTTCATTTTTTATTTAATCTATTCATACTACTCTGTTCCCACCAACCTCACTAGTATATGAATAGATACAGATTTTTTCAGTGCAGCTTGGATTTTTCATTTAGTGCTATTTTTCTAAGCAAAGTATTTTATGTAAAGATGATTTAAATATTAATTCCCATAATTTTAACATAGACCCTGATGCATGTTTTGTGCCACATCCACCGTTTCTTGAAGCTTCCTCTTGGGGAAAGGGCATGAGGCATAGCTTTTCCCTTGCCTGTGCTGGTCAGCTGAGTCAGACTTTTCAACACATTTATTATTGGTTTATTTTGCATTATCCTATATAATAAAACCCTAATATGAAAATTGACGGAATGGCAGAATGACCAGTTGCTATGATGTGCACTGACCACCAGGGAGAAGACGTTCAATGCAGAAGCTGCCTGCTGGTGGTCAGTGCACTCCCACGGGGAGATCGCCACTCAGCCAGGAGCCAGGTTCACCAGTGGTGGGTCCGCTGCAGGCAGGTGGTAAAGATTGAGTGGTCCTGGACTGGGAGAACCCTGGACTGTGGGAGGGATGTCTGACTGCTGGCCTAAGCCCAATCCCCATCCCCTGAGGGGTCCGAGACTGCCAGAGGGTGCAGGCCAGGCTGAGGGACCCCCCCCTCCCTCCGCCCCTGCCCTTAGTGTACAAATTCATGCACTTGGCCTCTAGTTTGGGTTATAACATCATTTCTTCCTCCTCCCACCCACACAGCCTGCACACACAAACACACTCTTAATCTCTTCTCTATTCATTACTCATCACCATTTTTCCTCTCACTCTTCCTATTTCAACCAGCTGCCCTGGTAGATGAACTGGTAAGAATATAGATTGATGCATGTTGGATATTTTATATTCTTAAATACTAACTTTTTTTTTTTTACTAATTGTGATTTGATAAAAGTATAATGGTGCTTTCAAAATCATTCTGAAAGATTTTTTTTCTTTTTTGAAAATGCATTACTAATTTAGAACATCCTTTCTTAAATAATACACTCCATTGCAAGCTACATAATAATGACTTCTATAGTGTTGTTAGAGCATCTCTAGGCCTGCTGCCCCAGAGATGATGGGAGAGGGTCGGCTTGGGAGGCACATGGCATCCATGGTCCTGTGTAAGAGACCCAACAGGTGAGAGACCACTAGCTCAAATTTCTTGAAGAACACAGAATCTCAAATTAGGCAAAGATTTCTTAAATAGAACCACAAATCACAGATTGTAAAAGGAAAAAATTGTTAAATTAGACTTCATCAAATATTAAAAATTTTGTTCTTCCAAAGATAGTGCCAACAAAATGAAAAGTTCAGCTTTTTCAGAGAGATAGCTCACTTAAATAATGGTAAACAATTTCAATAGATACTTCACCAAATGGGATCTGTGGATAATGGCAAGTAAATGAAAAGATGCTCAGTACCATTAATTATTAGGGAAATGCAAATTAGAATAATAAGGAAAGCCATTACATGCCTACAAAATAGCTACAATTAAAAAAACAAAAACTAACAATACCAACTACTGGTGAGTATGCAGAGCAATGGAACTTTCAAACATTTCTAATGGAAATATAAAAGGGTACAACCACTTTGAAAAATACTTTGACAGATTCACACAGCATCAAACATGTACTTATGTTCAATTAATATGGCTTAGTAGTACTTCTTTTAGGTATTTATCCAAGAAAATTAAAAAATATGTCCACCCAAATATTTGTATGAACATTTTCCTCATAGTTTTTTGTTTGTTCAAACTGGCAATAGCTCAATGGCAATGAACAGGTGAATAGATAAATCAACTGCTTATTCATACAAGGGATATTTCTCAGCAATAGAAATGGAGTAATTGCAGATACACAGAGCAATATCAGTGTGTCTCAACAGCATTATGCTTAGTAAAACAAGAACAGACATAAGTAAACTATATATTGTATCAATTCATTTATATGAAATTCTAGGGAGAAAAATACAGTGATAAAAACAGATCCACTGTTGCAAGACCAGGGGGTTCAACGAGTGACATAAGTGGATATTTGTGGATGATAGAAATGTTCTATGTCATGATCATGTTGGTTTACATGACTATCCACATGTGTTAAAACATATTCAATTAAACCCTTAAAGTGATGAAATCTATTGTATATAAATTATATCTCAGCAAATCTGACAGGAAAAGTAAAAACATGCACAAGCTCGCAGCCCCCTTCCACCCGTGTGCACCCTGCCCACCCGCTCACCACCTCGCAGTGCTCATAGCCCTGCCCACCCGTGTGCACCTCCTGGTGTCTGGTCATTGGTTGTTCCATGTTATGGTGTGATGAAAACGGGCCTTTTATGATATAGGCTAGAGGTCTGGTGCACGAATTAGTGCATGGGTAGGGTCTGGCCAGCCCTGCCCCCACCCTCGCCCACGATTGGGGTGGGAGTGGCCAATCAGGGGTGGTGCCAATCAGGGGTGAAGCCAGTTGTGGGGAGGAGCAATGGGTGGTTGGCTGGCTGGCCCTGTCACGTAGTCAAACTCCTGGTTGAACTCCTGTTTGAGGGGACAATTTGCATATTAGCCTTTTATTATATAGGATGGAGTCATTTTAAAATGGGAGTTGGAGCTTCCATTCCAGAAAAACTGCAGTGCATATCTTATGCCTCAAACATTTGCACTGATAAAACAGTGGTATAGTATCGACCTATGAACTAGGAGATCAATAGTTCAATTCTCAGTCAGGTTACATGCCGGGGTTGCAGGCTCAATTCTGTTCCTCTGTCTGGTTATTGGGTCAATGGTATCTTGTCAGAGCTCCTCCTCCAGGATCAGTCTCTGGTCAGACTCTCATACTAACACCCCTCCCTGCCTTCTCCATGCTCCTCAACAGGTCTTCCTTGATTCCCAAATTCCACTCAGAACTCAGGCCCACTTCCCATTCTCCTTTCCTCTTAGCAGAGGAGAATCAGTTTCTATCTGTTTGCAATCACCTTGTTCAAGGCTCTCTTGGATATCACGCCTCTTCTCATTTTCTTCTCCATCATTTCTTAGGAACAGTTCTATGTTTGGTATCACTGAAGAGAGGGCATAAGAAGAAGACAATTAGAGATCTCTTTGGAGTGGTGTCATCATCTCAAATTACACGTTTAGGAATTTCCACCCCTTGTTCCACTCAGTGCTCAGTGGGTCCCCATCCTGTAGGTAAAGTTTACACTTCATCCCTGGGACAGAAAAGAGAATACTCAACAGAGGGGTTGCTTATGATTCTAACACATAAAGGAGCCACTCAGATCTCAGGATAAAGGAGTTGTGGCAACATTGTTAGCTTGTTACTCAAGCAAAAAATTTCAGCTGTCCAGGATAGCATATATAAAAATAAATAATGTACTATTTATTTTGAAATGTGTTTGCTGAACTGTTGTAACTGAAAGGAAAAACAGGGATTTCCTTGGGAAGAAAACAAAGATCCTAGATAGGTTTACTTGTATAAAGCGGAAAAAACACAATAGTTTAAAAATGTGGCTGGACAAGAGAAGGTTTTGGCTTAACTGAGTCAGGGAGGATGAGTGCTTCCCAAAGAGACAAATCAGAGGATACAGGTGATCCAGGGGCACCCAGATTCCAGGACTAAGGAAAGATACTCCCTGAAGCTGTAAGCAGGGACTGAATATTGTGGCATTGGGCCAAGGACCTGGGAGGTTGCCAAAGAGGGGAGAACAAGGGATCCTGCATGTAGGTAACCCAGCAAACATATGAAGGAAGTTAATACATCAAAAATCCTTAGGGTAGGTCTCTGCAGAAGGTCGGGGGAACAGACCTAGGGAAGCAGTGAGCCTGTATGCCTCAGGGCTGATGGCAGGGGTATCTCCTAGGCCAGTGTTCAGCAAACTCATTAGTCAACAGAGCCAAATATCAAGAGTACAATGATTGAAATATCTTTTGAGAGCCAAATTTTTTAAACTTAAACTTCTTCTAACACCACTTCTTCAAAATAGACTCGCCCAGGCCGTGGTATTTTGTGGAAGAGCCACACTCAAGGGGCCAAAGAGCTGCATGTGGCTCATGAGCCAGAGTTTGCCTACCACGGTTCTAGGCAATAAACTTTACTTACAAATGCTATAAGTCTGTACTATCTTTTTACTGTGTAATAAATAACATCAAATTCCTTAGCTTTCGAAGCCAGACCTTCCAAAATCTTTTTTTTCATACTTATCCTTTTAAAAAAAATTATTGTTGAGAGTAGTATAGATGTTCCTCCATTGCCTCCTCCACCTGATTCCTGCCCCACCCAAGCCCTTCATCACCCTATTGTTTGTATTCATAGGAAATGCATATATGCATGTGTTGTTTAGTTAATCTCCTTCCCCTCTGAGATTCATTAGTCTGTTTCATGTTTCCATGCCTCTGGTTCTATTTTATTCATCTGTTTATTTTGTTCTCATTAGATTCCTTGCTTATTTATTCTGATTTTTTAGATTCAATTGTTGATAGATGTCTATTTATTGCCATTTTATTGTTCATATTGTTGATCTCCTTCTCCTTCTCCTTCTCCTCCTCCTCCGCCTCCTCCTCCTCTTCCTTCTGCTTCTTCTTCTTTTTCTTTCTTCTTCTTCTTCTTCCTCTTCCTCTTCTTCTTCTTCCTTACTCCATTTCTCTTGCTGCTTTTAAGATTCTCTCTTTGTTTTTAACCTTTGGCATTTTAATTATGATATGGTGTGGGCCTCTTTGGATTCCTTTTTTAAAATTTAAAATATTTTAAAATTTTTAAAAATTTATTTCAGTGAAGACGGGAGTGGGAAAGAGAGGTAGAAACATTAATGATGAGAGAGAATCATTGATGGGTTGCCTGCTGCATGACCCACACTGGGTATCAAGCCTGCAACCCTGGCATGTGGCCTAACTGGGAATTGAACTGTGACCTCCTGTTCATAGGTCAACACTCCACCACTGAGCCCTGTTGGCCAGGCTGGATTCCTCTTGTTTGGGACTCTCTGCACTTCCTTGACTTGTAAAGCGATTTCTTTCACCAGGTAGGAGACATTTGCTGTAATTATTCTTCAAATAGGTTTTCAATATCTTGCTCTCTCTTTTCTCCTTCTGGTAACCCCATAATGTGAATGTTGGTACACTTGAAGCTGTCTCAGCAGCTCCTTACACTATCTTCACATTTTTGGATTCTTTTTTCTTTTTGCTCTTCTGTTTGGGTGTTTTTTGCTTCCTCATGTTCCAAATTATTGATTTCATTCTCAGAATTCTCTACTCTACTGCTGAATCCTTCAAAATTATTATTTATTTCAGTAAGTGTATGTTTAATTTCTGACTGGTCATTTTTCTCACTAAGGTTCTTAAAATTCTCACTAAAATCCTTGGAAATCTCACTAAGTTTCTTGAAGCTCTCATGAAGATCCTTGATAAACCTTATAACCATTGTTTTGAACTCTGTATCTAGTAGTTTGCTTGCTTCCATTTCATTTAGTTCTTTTTCTGGAGATTTATTCTGTCCTTTCATTTGTGACATGTTTCTTTGTCTCCACATTTTAGCTGCTTCCCTGTGTTTGTTTCTATGTATTTAGGTAGAGTTCCTATGTTTCAGGGAATTGGTAGATGGCCTTATGTAGTAGGTATCCTATAAGGCCAAGTGGCTTACCCTCCCCAGTTACTTGATCTGGGTATTCTAGGTGTGTTCTTGTGTGGGCTATGTGCACAGTCTTGTTGTAGTTGGAGTCAGTGGGAGGAATTAACTCCCATGCCAATTGTTTGTGAGGACCTGCTGTGACTACAGTGGAAGAGCTACTGTGCAGGGAGGGACCTCTATGGAGCAGGACTTGCTTCAGTGGGGCTTTGATGCTTACTGTGTCTGCCCCTTAACCTTTTGCACTTGGATGTCGAGTGTGACTCCACACCGTTAGCATTAGAATAAAGGAATCGAGAAAAAAGCAAGCGAGTGCAACGGGTTAAGTGTGTTGCTTTTGGATGGGTAGCATTGTAATCTGGTATGGTGTGAAGGTGTCCACCAGGTGCACTGACTCTAGGGACTCTTGGGAGGTAAAAAGTCAGCCACTCCCTGGGGCCATTCATCAGGAACTATAAAGAAATCTGCAGATGGCTGCTACTTGTGTCCAGGTGAGGCCCACCTGTCTAGGAACTCTTATGATAGGTATGGGGCATGCTGATCCCAGCTGCTATTATTTGAAAGATTTTAGGAAAGTCTGATGCCTGAGACAGGAGAGACCATTCATATGAAAAAGCCACTGCAAACAGCTTAGTGGGGCTGCAAATTGGATAGGGAGGGGGCGGGGGTCTTAGGGAATCATTAGGGTGGAGTGAACAGTGGGAGCCAGCTGATGTAAACTCAGATATGGCTGCCAGTGAGCTCTGCAACAGGGGAGGTCTCAGCATAGAAACAATGACCCTTTAAAACACCACTGTCTGGGAGAAAGCTGTCCCCAAGTTTTTGCTACAATGCCAGACAATCCAGTTCCTCCCCATATGTTCCTGTCTCCCTGCCTCCTCAGATATTGCCCCAGTGCTGGAGCTTAGAGGAAATGTGTCCAACTAAGTCTGTGTCCTGGTCCTTTCAGAGGAACTTCTGGGGTCTCCAGTAGCTTTTGTGTCACTCAGCCATAATCCCCACTGGTTTTTACTGCCAGAAGTTATGGGGGCTTCTCTTCACAGTTCTGAAACCCTGGAATGGTGGTATGGTGTGGGGCTGGGACCTCTTGTGCCTCATGGGAAGCCTCCACAGCTGAGATATACCCTCTGATTAAAAGAACGCCACATGTGGGTATCAGGCCAGACCCTGCCGTGTCTCTGCCCCTCCTACCAGTCTCAATGTGGTTTCTTCTTTAATTCTGTAATTGTATGACTTCCATTAGATTTCAGACAGTTCTGAATGATGGTTGTTCTGTATTTTAGTTGTAATTTTGATGTGGTTGTTGGCAGGCAAGGAGTACCAGCATTTACCTATGCTGCTATCTTGGATCTACATGCCTATCCTTTTTGAATCAACTCGCATAGTCTTCTTTTCACTCTGAGATTAATTTAATTTGTCCTTGTTCAACAGACACATGGATCATTTACCTCTCTATGCTTGTTCCACTATCATCTGCATTTCTCAGTTCATATCCTTTTTGTTTTGAATTCTCCATCATTATTTGGAGATCTTTTTGAGACCAAAAATATATAGAATAAAAATTTTTCCAGGCAAGTCAAACAAAAATTATTGGAAGACATCTTCTGTACTACGAATCCATATAAAAGTATAAATTCATGCCTTTTCAGGAAAGAAGTAGAGACTCAAACCAGTAGTGTTGTAGAGTATCCAAACATTTCTCTGGCAGAGCAATTGGTTTTGTGATTATTTGATTGTTTATCACACCTGTTGTGGAGAATGAGTTAATAAAACCATTTCTCCTTCTTTAAGAACAAATTTGCCCTGAGTTAATTTCTTGCTCATTATTCTGAAAATCTGATGAAGGTGGCCTCTTGTCTCTGTTAGTAGGCCAACACTGAGCTTAGTGTTCAAAGTGACCAGTGACTGTAGGTAGATAAATTGCATGTGGCCTGGGAGGGACTAGAGGTGAACTATAAGCCATTTTTTTTCTTCCTCCAATGTGTTGACTTGTAATTCAGCGGTCCCTGGTGGGGTCTCTGAAAGTTATGACTGCAGAATTGTTACATGAAATATTGAATCCCCTGGGCATGTTGTGGCTAAATCAGGGTGGATCTTGTAACTAAGATGTAACTTGAGGTGGGTTATAGTTAACTTGGTGGACTACTATCAGGTCCCCTGCTAAGTGTCACAAAGAAGAAGGCAACTGATGCAGGCCTTTTGGGATGTTGTGTTTCCTGTCATTTGTCCTTCTAAGAAAATCTGAATCCACGTGGCTTCGGTTGTCCTGAGAGTCCAGATACCTAGTTACACAGATCTGTAGGTGGGTGGTTGTACTATAGCCATTATATCATAAGCTTTGAGTAGCTCATGATATATTTGTTTTCTTAACTGCAACATTGCCATTGCCCTGCACTGTGTCTGACACCTGGTACACTCAATATATTCCTGTGGGGAAAAATTGGCCCTGGACATAAAAAAGTAGGTAATAAACCTAATTACCTTCTTTTTAAAATCCTCACCTGAGCATATTTTTTCCATTGATCTTTAGAGAGAGAGAGAGAGAGAGAAAGTGGGAGAGATCAGGTGAAGAAAGAGTGAGAGAGATGTAAAAGAGACATTTTGACTTGTTTCTTCCCGCATGAACCCTACTGAGATCGAACCAGCAATCAAAGTAGGTGCCCTTGACCAGGTATCAACCCATGATGCTTAAGTCTTCAGGCCAAAGCTCTAACCACTTGGAAAAAGCAGCCAGGGCCCTAATTACCTTTTTTGAAGGTTTCATAAATATCCTTTAAACCAGGGTAGGTTTCCATGATGTCCTTACTGAACAATGCTTTCAGAAGGGACAGGTTAAATGTCTTCTCCACCTCACTGAGCACATGGTATATGACTTCTTTTTGAGAAACCGATGTTTCAAAAGATTTCTTAGACTTCTAAAAAATAATGAATTAGGAAAATATAAATACAGATTTCCTAGTTACAAAAGAGCCTTAGGAAATGATTTTATTGTTAATGTATTACAATGTTCCAACATAGTTATCTTCTCATGTACAGTTTTATTTTATTTTTTAATATATTTTTATTAATTTCAGAGAGGAATGGAGCAGTAGAGAGAGATAAAACAACAATGATGGGAGAGAATCATTGATCGACTGCCTCCTGCCCTCAACCTGCTGGGGATCAAGACCACAACCCGGACTTGTGCCCTTGACCAGAATTAGACCAGGGACTCTTAGGTTCACAGGCCAATGCTCTATCCACTGAGCCAAGCCAGTTAGGGCCTCATTTACAATTTTAGAATTTCTCTATAGTTTTATGACTAGTAGTTAAACAACTCAATCAATCTCCCTGAAAATTCCCTTATGTGAATTTGATTTCCTCACACTCATTTCCATTAGATGGAATAAGAAGCAATTATGAAGAACAAATTGGGTTAAAGCTAAGTGATTTATAGCCCTTTCAGAGCATGGCTAAGTGTTTTAGGAATAGACTTAGCAGGCGATGATCTGCTATTCTGTGGACTGGACAGCCCCTTCCCAGGACTGACTTGGCCTGGAAGCTCCTGTGAACTTTTGTTAAAATTAACCTAAATTCCAAGACTCCAGAAATACCAAAAGAAAAGAGAAAAATAGAAAGGAAACTGAAAACTGTTGTTAAAATAATAGCAAGAATCTACTTTTAAATTTGTCCTAATAATACATTGATTCTCCATGGATTTTAATGTTTTCAGATCTAAGTATTTCAGTTGGTGTTCATTGAAATGAAATGCTATGTCAATTATTATTTTGTTAAATGAAATCATTCAACTTATTCATCCATTCATTAAAATTACTTTTAATTTCCAGTTTATACTATATTGTGTATATAATTCCTACAAGGCATTATAAATCTATGTACACACCCACCTCACATCCAACTTACCTCCAGTGCTATTCACCCCATTATAGGGGGCACCACGGAGCACTGTTCCTTCAGTTAGGAGCAGAACTGTCTCCAGCAGTGCCTGCTTCTCTTCTCCCTTCTGACCTTATAAGAACACTTACAGCAGTACTTGAGAGGGTACCCACTCATAGGCAACTCCTCAGTTGCCAGTTGTGTTCTGATGTTTGATTCCAGGATATCAAAGTATAATTTAGTTTGGCACTAGTTTACCAGATTGTGACATAATAAACTTTACCTACTTCATACAGTTCATTGTTGATGAATCCATAGTCACGGAGAAGTTCAAGGAAAGGAAATGATGTTATTATTATATTTGAAATTGCGACTTTCTGTCTTTTGAAGTGGCAGAGTGCAATGTTTTCTGCAGACTTCCTAGAGAGAAAGGACACTATGAGAAAATGGTCATCAAGATTTTTATATGCTTATGGAAGCTGTAACATTTTATAAATGAAGGATAGGTGGTGAAGAACCAACACATATAAAATAAGTGTCCCTTAGTAGAGATTAGAACAAATAGAACTGAAGCAATAGACAAAGCTGTAATAAAATGAAGCATAAAGGGTTATTAAAACATCCTATCTAATAAAAGAGTAATATATAAATTATCCATCACTCTGTGACAAAATGGTGGCAACCATAACCACAAGATGGCAGCGCCCAGTCCTCTCAGCCCCACCTGCATCCCTCAGTCTCAGGAAGGGCTGCCTCAGAGAGGTTGCAGTGTAAGCAGCCTGGTGGAATGCTGCCCAGAGGCCCTCCTGACTCTTTATAAAAAACAACAAAAAAAAATTCACTTCCCATGGCCGGATCCCCTCCCAGGGGTGGCAGCCTGGGCTGGGGTCTCAACCTGGCAGGGGCACCCCCCCCCCCACAGTGTGATCCCCTCCTAGTGACGGCAGCCTGGGGTCTCAACCACTGAGTAACACCAGCCAGGCAGATATGGAGGAATCTTAAATGTTTCTTTTTTAAAAATATATATATTTTACTGATTTTTTATAGAGAGGGAGGGAAAGGGATAGAGAACTAGAAACATCTATGAGAGAGACATCGATCAGCTGCCTCCTGCACACTACCCAGTGGGTATGTGGCCCCAATCAAGGTACATGCCCTCAACTGGAATCAAACCTGGGACCCTTGAGGCACTGGCTGGGTCTCTTTGTTTCTTGATGAATCTGAGACCCCAGCTGATGCTGCCACTGCTGGGAGGGGATCCGGCCAATGCTCCATCCACTGAGCCAAACCAGTTAGGGCTGTCCAATATGTTAAAGAAAAAAACCCTATCTAATAAAGAGGGAATATGCAGGGGAGGGTATTTGGGGGTGACCTGGTTGCCAGGGGAAGGCAGTTGGGGATGATCAGCCTGTCATGGGAGTAGTTAGGCGTTGATCAGGGTGGCAGGGGGGGAGTGGTTACGGGGTGATCAGGCAGGCAAGCAAGCAGTTGGGAGCCAGGAGTCCTGGATTGTGAAAGGGATGTCTGACTGCCTGTCTTGGGATCAGGCCTAAACAGGCAGTTGGACATTCCCTGACGGGTCCCAGATTGGAGAAGGTGCAGGTTGGGCTGAGGGACACACCTCCCTCCAGTGCACAAATTTCATGCACTGGGCCTCTAGTATGTAATATTGAAAAATTCCAGTCTGTCATGATCAAAGCCATTGTAAAATTATTGTGTCCTAACAGATTTGGAATTTTTATGAAACAATTTTAATTTGTACAAAAGTGAGATGGACTAAACAGGCCACCCACAGAGGAAAATGAAACAATGGTATAAATATTTCTGTAGCATGTTTTCATTTCCTTTGAGTAAATAACCAGGAGTGTAATTGCTGGCTGATTGTGTAGGAGTGTGATTTACAGTTTTGGAAGCAAATTGTTTTTAAAAATCTGTTAGAAATAGCCGTTCTAATGTAACCATTCTAGTGTGTGATGTGGTATCTCATACAATATCTATATACGAGAGGCCTTGTGCACGAAACTCATGCACTCTGGGTGGGGGGTGTCCCTCAGCCTGGCCTGTGTCCTCTCGCAGTCCGGGAACCCTCAGGGGATATTCAACTGACAGCTTAGGCCCTCAGAGAGTGGGCCTAAGCTGGCAGTCAGACATCCTTATTGCTGCAGCAGAGGCTGAAGAGGTTTCCACTGCTGCCACTGTGCTCACCAGCTATGAGCCCAGCTTCTGGCTGAGCAGTGCTCCCCTTGTGGGAGCGCACTAACCACCAGGGGCAGCTCCTGCACCCCTAGTGGTCAGTGCACATCATAGCGACCAGTGGATTTGCATATTAGCCTTTTATTATATAGGATATACAGTATATATATATATATATATATATATATATATATATATATTACATTCTTTATGGTTGAAATTATTATATATGTCTCCTTACTCCCCCATTGACCTATCCACAACTGCTCCTGCCCCCCAGCACTCTGTGTCCATTGGTTATGCTTATATGCATGCATACAAGTCCTTTGGTTGATCTCTTACTCATCCCCTCCCACCCTCCCCTACCTTCCCTCTGAGATTTGTTATAGTTTTAATTTGTATTTATTTAATGACTTATGATATTGAACACAATTTCATATTCTTATTAGAAATTCATATTCCTCCTTTTGTCAAGTGCTTGTTCAGGTCTTTGAACCTTTAATATTATTGGGTTGTCTTTTACTTATTGATATGTAGGAGTTAGTTTTATCTTGCAGATAGAAATATTTAGTTTAATATATGTATTGTGAATATATTTTTTTCAGTCTGTGGCTTGCCTTTCATTTTCTTAACCATCTTTTTTTCCCAAACATTTTTCCCCAAAAGATTACATGTGTTCCCTTCCCACCATTGACCTCCTCCAGCCAGCCCCTGCGCCCCCTCCTGCCCCAGGCCTTCATCACCATATTGTCTATGTCCATGGGTTATGTATATATGCATACAAGGTCTTTGTTTGATTATCTCCCACCCACCCACCCTCCTCCGCATTCCCTCTGAGATTCTGCACTCTGTTCCATGCTTCAAGTCTCTGGATCCACTCTGTTCATCAGCTTATTTTGTTACTTAGATTCCACATATGAGTACGATCATGTGACACCATACACAAAAATAAACTCAAAATGGATAAGGGACTTAAACATAACTTGGGAAACCATAAAAATCTTAAAAGAAGCAATAGGTAACAAAATAACAGACATTTTTCGTAGCAATATCTTTACCTATACAGCTCCTTGGACAATGGAAACTAAAGAGAAAATAAACAAATGGGACTGCATCAAAATAAAAAGCTTCTGCACAGCAAAAGAAACCACCAACAAAACAACAAGAAAGTCCACTGCATGAGAGAACATATTTTCCAATGTTATCTCTGATAAGGGTTTAATTTTCAATATGTACAAGGAACTCATACAACTTAACAAAAGGAATATAAACAATCCAATAAAAAAAATGGGCAAAGGAACTAAATAGACACTTTTTGAAAGAGGACATTCAGAAAGCCAAGAGACATATGAAAACATGCTCAAAGTCACTAATCACCTGAGAGATGCAAATCAAAACAACAATGAGGTACCATCTCACACCTATCAAAACAGCTATCATCAACAAATCAACAAACGACAAGTGCTAGAGAGGATGCAGAGAAAAAGGAACCCTTGTGCACTGCTGGTGGGAATGCAGACTGGTGCAGCCACTGTGGAAAACAGCATGGCGTTTCCTCAAAATATTAAAAATGGAACTCCCATTTGACCCAGTAATACCACGTCTAGGAATATATCTCAAGAAAACAGAAACACCAATAAGAAAGGATATATGTACCCCTATGTTCATAGCTGCACAATTTACAATAGCTAGTATTTGGAAACAGCCTAAATGCCCATCAGTAGATGAATGGATTAGAAAACTGTGGTACATCTACACAATGGAATACTATGCTGCTATAAAAAAGAAGGAATTCTTACCATTTGCAACAGCATGGATTGATCTGGAGAGCATTATGCTAAGTGAAATAAGACAGTCAGTGAAAGATAAATACCACATGATCTCACTCATATATGGATAATAAAGAACACTGCAAACTGTTGAAAAAACATAGTCAGAGGCAAAGAAACATCGAACAGACTGTCAAACTTCAGCAGGAAGGTAGGGGAGGTTTGGGGGGTGGTAAGAGATCAATCAAAGGACTTGTATGCATGCATATAAGCACAACCAACAGACGCAAGACACTGGGGGAAGGCGGACAAGGGCTAGTGCTGGGGGGTAGGGGAGGCCTGGGGGAGGTAAATGGGAGAAAAAAGAGACATATGTACTACTATTTGTAATACCTTAAGCAATAAAATTTAAAAAATAAAAAATAAAATAAAAGGTAAAAAAATAAATAAAATAAAAAGGCCATAGATTTCTGGGTGTTAATTTTGTATCCTGCTACATTGTCAAATTCATTTATTAGTCTAGTAGTTTTTTGAATCCGAAAAGACCCACACCAAGACACATCATAATTACAATGGCAAATGTTTAGGACAAAGAGAGACTCTTAAAGGCTGCATGAGAGAGACAGAAAGTTATGTACGAGGGATCTCTCATTGATTATCAAATGATTTCTCAATAGAAACACATCAGGCCAGAAAGGAATGGAAGGAAATTTACAAAGTGATGCAAAGCAAGGGACTAAATCCAGTAATACTCTTTCCAGCAAGGCTATCATTCAATTTGAAGGGAAAATAAGGAACTTCACAGACAAAAAAAAAAAAAGGTCAAGGGAGCTTAATTATTACCAAGCCACAAGCCAGTAATGCAAGAAATGCTAAAGGGACTGGTGTAAAAAGAAGAAATAAAAAGGGAAGAAGGCACACATGCACAAAAAAATAAAAATGGCTACAAATAAGTACCTATCAATAATAACTTTAAATGTAAATGGACTAAATGCTCCAATCAAAATACATTGAGTGGCTTAATGGATAAAAACAAAACAAAACATGATCCATATATATGCTGTCCACAAGAGATCCACCTCAGAACAAGGGACTCACACAGACTGAAAGTGAAGGGATGGAAAAATATCATTCAGGCAAATGGAAATGAAAACAAAACAAAACACTGGGTAGCAATACTTATATATGACAAAATAATAGGCCTCAAAGTAAAGGCCATAACAAGAGATAAGGAAGGACACTTCAAAATACTAAAGGGATCAATACAACAAGAGGATATAACCCTGGTAAACATATATGCACCCAATGCAGGAACACCCAAATACATTAAAAACAAACAAACAAAAACAACTCCTGGAAGATATCAAGGGAGATATGGACAATAATACAATCATAGTAGGGTACTTTATTACCCTACTGACACCATTGGATAAAACCTCTAGACAAAAAAATCAGATCAGCAAAGAAACAGCAATTCTAAATGACTCACTGGATCAGATGGACTTATTGACATAGTCAGAACATTTCACCCAAAGCCACAGAATATATGTTCTTCTCAAGTGCACATGGAACATTTTCAAAGATAGACAACATATTGGGTCACAGGCAAAGTCTCTCTACATTCAAGAGGATTGAAATTATATCAAGCATCTTCTCAGACCACAATGGCATAATATTAGACATAAACTACAATAAAAACAGTAAAAAAAAATCAAATGCTTGGAAGCTGAAGAGCATGCTATTAAACAATGGTTGGGTTACCAAAAGAAATCAAAGAAAAAATTAAAAACATCCTGGAAATAAATGACAATGAAAATACAACAATTCAAAACCTATGGGACACAGTGAAAGCAATCCTGAGAGGGAAGTTTATATCTCTGCAGGCCTACCTCAAAAAACAAGAAAAAAATGGTAATGAATCATCTAACTCTACAACTTAAAGAATTATAAAGAGAGCAACAAGAAAGCCAAGCATGAGCAGAAGGCAGGAGATAATAAAGATGCAAGAAGAAATAAATGACATAGAGACCAAAACAACAACAACAACAGCAGCAGCAGCAGCAGCAGCAGCAAAACAATACAAAAGATCAATGAAATCAAGAACTGGTTCTTTGAGAGGATAAACAAGATTGATGAACCTCTAGCAGGCTCAGCAAGAAGCAAAGAGAGAGGACCCAAATAAACAAAATCAGAAATGAAAGAGACAAAATAACAGCAGACCCCACAGAAATACAAAGGATTGTTAAAAAAATACTATGAACAACTCTATTCCAACAGACTAGACAACTTAGAGGAAATGGACATATTCTAGAAAAATACAACCTTCCAAAACTCAATTATGAAGAATTTAAAAATCTCAATAGGCCGATAACTATGGAGGAAATTGAAGCAGTCATCAAAAAGCTTCTGGCAAACAAAAGCCTGGGGCCAGCCGTCTTTACAGGGAAGTTTTACCAAACATTCAAAGAAGAACTAAATGTATCCTCCTCAGACTATTCCAATTAGAGGAAGGAACACTTCCAAGCTCATTCTATGAAGTCAGCATCACCCTAATACCAAAACCAGATAAAGACAACACAATGAAAGAGAATTATAGGCCAATATCCCTCATGAACATAGATGCCAAAATCCTAAACAAAATTCTAGCAAATCGGATCCAGTGGTACATCAGAAAGATCATACACCATGACCAAGTAGGATTTATCCCAGAGATGCAAGGATGACACAATATCTGCAAATGAATAAACGTGATTCATCACATAAACAAACAGAGATAAAAATCACATAGTCATATCAATTGATGCAGAAAAACATTTGACAAAATCCAATAACATTTCTTGATAAAAACCCTTAGCAAAATGGGAATAGAGGGATCATACCTGAACATAAGAAAAGCCTTATATGACAAACCTATAGCCAACATCATACTCACTGGGCAAAAACTAAAACCATTTCATCTAAGAACAGGAACAAGACAGCGATGCCCACTTTCACCACTCCTGTTCGACATAGTCCTGGAAGTGCTAGCCATAGCAATTAGACATGAAGAAGAAATAAAAGGTATCCAAATTGGAAAGGAAGACATAAAACTGACATTATTCAAAGATGACATGATACTATGCATAGAAAACCCTAAAGACTCCATCAAAAATTATTAGACTTAATAAATGAATTCAGCAATGTAGCAGGATACAAAATTAATGCCAAGAAATCTCTGGCATTTTTATACACCAATAGTGAATTTACAGAAAGAGAGATTAAAAAACAATCCCATTTGCCATAGCACCAAAAAAAGTATGATACCTAGGAATAAACTTAACTAAGGAGGTAAAAGATCCAAACTTGAAAAACTACAAGACACTGAAAAAAGAGATAGAGGAAGACATAAACAGATAGAACCTACTGTGTTCATGGATTGGTTGAATCAACATCATTAAAATGTCCATACTACCCCAAGCAATCTATAGATTCAATGCACTCCCTATTAAAATACCAACAGCATATTTCACAGACCTAGAAAGAACCCTCCAAAAATTCCTCTGGAATAAAAAAAGACCACAAATAGCTGCAGCAATCCTGAGAAAGAAGAACAAAATAGGATGGATCTCAATACCAAATATCAAGCTGTATTACAAAGCCACTGTTCTCAAAACTGCCTGGTAGTGGTTCAAGAACAGACATATAGACCAATAGAATATAATAGAGTACCCAGAAATCTACCCAAAGCACTATGCTCAACTAATATTTGACAAAGGAGCAAGAGCATACAATGGACTCAAGACAGTCTCTTTAATAAATGGTGTTGGGAAAATTGGACAGATACATGCAAAAAAAAAAAAAAAAGAAAGAAAAGAAAAGAAACTAGACCACCAACTTACACCATACACAAAAAGAAACTCAAAATGGATAAAGGACATAACCATAAGATGGGAAACCATAAAAATATTAGAGGAATCAATAGGCAGCAAAATGTCATATGCTGAAGCAATATCGTCACCAGCAGATTACAAAACTGTGGTACATCCACACAATGGAATACTACGCTGTAGTAAAAAGAAAAAATCCTTACCATTTGCAACAGCATGGATGGAACTGGAGAGCATTATGGTAAGCGAAATAAGCCAGTCTGAGAAAGATAAATTTCACATGATCTCACTCATTTGTGGAATATAATGAACAACATAAAATGATGAAAAAACAAACAAACAAAAAATAGATCCAAGACAGAGAAGCTTTGATCAAATTGTCAAAACTCACAGGGAAGGTAGGAGAGGGTGGGAGTAAGGGGGAGAGATCAACCAAAGGACTTGTATGTATGCTTATAAGCCTAACCAATGAACACAGACACCAGGGGGGGTGATGGCATGATTGGGGGGTGGGGGGCAATGGGGGGGATAAGAACACATATGTAATACTTTTTTTTAAAATATATTTTATTGATTTTTCACAGAGAGAAAGGGAGAGGGATAGAGAGCTAGAAACATCGATGAGAGAGATACATCGACCAGCTGCCTCCTGCACACCCCCCACCGGGGATGTGCCCGCAACCAATGTACATGCCCTTGACCGGAATCGAACCTGGGACCTTTCAGTCCACAGACCGACGCTCTATCCACTGAGCCAAACCGGTTTGGGCTGTAATACTTTAATCAATAAAGAAAAAATAAGAAATAACAAAAAAAGAATAGCAATCATGAAGAATATGTCCTCAGACAATAAGGAAATTAAAATAATAATTAATTACAGAGAGCTATAATTGAAACTTCTTAAATATTTAGTGAGTGAAAAATATATTTCTAAGTAAGATGAGTGAAACAAAAACCTCAAGGATCTTTTTAAAGTTATTTGAACTAAATTAAAATGAATATGCATTTCATCAAAATTTGGTGATGCAGGAAAAGCAGTGATTAGTGAGAAATATATTCTTTATCCTATCTAATAAAAGAGTAATATGCAAATTGACGATCACTCCAACACACAAGATGGCCCCCTCTATGTGTTCAAAGATGACCGCCCATGTGGACACAAGATGGCCACCACAAGATGGCTGGCTGGGGAGGGCAGTTGTGGGTGATCAGGCCAGGTGGGATGGGCAGTTGTGAGGGACCAGGCCTGCAAGGGAGGACAGTTGGGGGGGGGGGAACCAGGCCTTCAGGGGAGGGCAGTTTGGGGTGACCAGGCCTGCAGGGTAGGGCAATTGGGTGCAATTGGGCTGCTAGGGGAGCAGTTAGGCATTGATCAGGCTGGCAGGGGAGTGGTAGGGAGTGATCAGTCTGGAGAGCAGAAGCAGTTAGAGGCACTCAGGCAGGCAGGCAGGCAAGTGGTTGAGAGCTAGCAGTCCTAGATTGTGAGAGGGCAGTTGGACATCCCTTGAAGGGTCCCAGATGGAGAGGGTGCAGGCCGGGCTGAGGGACACCCCTCCCCCCATGCATGAATCTCATGCGCCAGGCCTCTAGTATGCATATATTAGAAAAGAAGGAAGATCTAAAATAAAAATCTAAGTTTCCAACTTAAAAAACTAGAAATACAAGATCACAAAAAGAACAATTTAAAATTAAATATAAGAAATGAAATAAAAGTTAATTAGAAAGAAACAAGTAAAAGGAAACTAGGAAAACAATAGAGACAAACACACAAAACCTAAAACTGGTTCTTGGAAAAGATTAATAAAATCCATAGGCTTTTATACAGGCTAATAAAAAAAGAGAAAAGACACAATTACCAATATTGGAAGTGAAAGTAGGATCATCACAACTAATCTCATGACATTAAAAAGATAATGAAATCTATGAACAAATCTATGCCAACCAATTTGATAACAAATAGTATAGGCCAAATCTTTGAAATATACAAAGTACCAAAACTCACACAAGGAGAAACAGATAATTTGAATAGGCTTCTACTCCTTTGAAAAACACGTGAATAAGTAATTCATAACTGTGAACAAAATACCAGGTCCTGGTGTTTTCAATGGTGATTTCTACAAGCATTTGAGGAAGAAATTATGCCAGTTCTCCAAAATCTTGTTCAGAAAATACAAGCAGAGGGAACACTTCTTAAGTCATGAAGAGTATGTCCTCAGACATAATCCAGCAATACAATAACACCATAGCAGATAAAGGCAAGCTACAAACCAATAATTATCATAAGTACTGATGCAAAAAAACTTCAACAAAATATTAGTAAATTGCATCCATCAATGTATAAAATATTATACCCATGACCAAGTGGAATTTATTCCAGACATGTAAGGATGGTTCAATATTCCAAATCAATCAATGTAATCCACTATATGCAGAGGCTAAAGAAGAAAAATAAAATGATGATATCAATTGGTATAGAAAATTTATTAGACAAAATCATACACCCACTCATGTAAAAACTAGAAATAGTGAGGAACTTTTTTCAACTTGAGAGAAAACGTCCACCAATAACCTATAGCTGATACTATACTTACTGTTAAGAACCTGCACTTTCCCCCTAAGATCAGAGGTATCCCCTTTTAAAAATCATATTCAACATTGTAGTGAGGCATAGTAAGTTAAAAAAAAAGAAAAGAAATTAAAAGTGTAAAGTTTGGGAAGGATCAATAACTATGCTTGCAGATGACATGATTGCCTATGTAGAAAATCTTAAAGGATTGACTGAAAAAAATCTCCTAAGACTAATAAGTAAATATAGCCAGGATGCAAGGTAATATTCAAATGTTAGATTTTTTTTGTATACACCACCATTGAAAAATTGGGATTAGATATTAAATAAAACAATACCATTTACAATAGCATCAATATAATGAAAACCTTAGGTTTGTGCATAAGAAACTATGTACAGGATTTTAATGCAGAAAATTATTCTAGAAAAAGAAGCATTTTATTTTTTAGAATAAGAGTAACTACTTTGGCATAAAGATTCAAAGGCCATTAATCAACTTAAAGTGTTGAACTGTGTGATAAAGGAAAACTCAAGTTAAATGATATATTTGAGATATGAAAACCTAGGATGATATAGTTTTAAATTAAATGCTAAAAATTACAGAAATATTGATGAAAATGAATTTCAGAATTTAAAAGTAACACTGGTTGAGTGAAATTTTTAATACCTTATAAAACAGTACAAAAATCAAAAGAATAAAACATAGCTTGAATTTTTAGAGAGAAAAATCTAAGGAAAATAGTATGGATTTTTAAAAGTTAAAACAGGAAATAAATTATAAATGTCATATTATTTAAAACACTAAATGTGAATGGGGTCAGCATCATGGCAGAATGAGGTAAACTACTTGGTTTCTCCCCTTAAAGTTGCAACAAGTTGGACAACTCTAATTCCACAAAGGACTCCCTGATCAACACACAAATACATCTGTGAGACCCACACTTTGAGACATGTGAAGGAGGGTGTATTGGAACCAGCAGAGCAGGCAGGACTGGGAGTAGGACAGAAAGGAGTAGCAGATGCAGCCAGGAACTTGGTAAGGCCCAGAAGACATGGTAACAGATGAAGACTGGAGTTGCAGTGCATGTACTCAGCAGCCCAGGGTCTGAGGAGCAGAAGCAACATTTCCTGTCTGTGGCCAGCATACACATGGTTAGCCATTGATAGTGCTGGAGATTAAACACAAAGGTGTGGCAGCTGCAGTACACAAGCTGCCATTACCAGCCAGATAACAAAGCCACAGATGTGCATACCCACTTCCCCTCACCCTCCCAGAGCTCGCAACAGCACCAGGGTGTCAAGACACAGTGCACACGCTCAGCAGCTTGGATGGTCTGAGAAGCAAAACCCTCCTTCTGGCCTGAGTGGCCAGAGCACTCTATAGCTAACCCCAGTGACAGGAGCAGAGATGCAGAGATGTGGCAGCCAAGTTCTGGCAGTTACCATTACTAGGAAAAGAATAAAGACACAGACACAAACCCACCCTACCCTCACACCCCCACCCATTGCAGTGGAACCTGGTGGAGGCAGCTGGGACACCTCAGATTGCACAGCACTGGTGGCAGCTTTTGGTTACAGAAGGCAGCACTGGGATCCCCCAGGCCTGGGCTCCCATCACCCACCTCTTTGGGAAATATGGGGCTTTTTCCATGGCCAAGGCTACACAGCCCGCCCCCCGCCCCGCACCCCCTCCCCCCTGACCCGAGGTCCTGGAAATCCCAGCAGTGCAGGTGAGAGAAAACAAAAACTTGTGTTATTGCACCATTTGCCCGTACACAAAAGACACCTTCAAACTGTACATCAGATGCCAAGAAAGTCAGACATGAAATGTGAAGAAACATTTCATTCCAGTGAAGTCAGTGAAAACTGGGGGAGCAAGGAGAGCTGCACAGGATAAGCATGAGAAATGGGTTTAAAACCAAATCCGGCATGAGAGAAAGAAAGTGTACACCAATATGCAGACAGGGTCAATGTGGAGGAATAACCCAATGAGCACAATGTTCCCAAGACACTTAACATCACACAAACACCTAAAAAAATAAAGCAACAGTGTGCTGATGGGCTGATATAATTACACGTGGTTTATAGTCAGACTTGCAGAGCTGTTGAGAAAATTAAAGCATTCCCTCAAAAATAAACACAATCAACTTTTAATTGGGATTAACAAAACATGAAAAACGACTAAAAATAAAACAATTTTCATAGAAGAACCAGGTTTGAGACAACCATAATGAACAGAAACTCAAAAGCTAGAGATGATTCATTAGGGACAGATAAAACTGTGAAGGCTAATATCGCACCAATGGAAGAATAGTTTTCCCCCATGATCAAAAAGAAACCAATATATTTTTGAAGATAATAGAGAAAAATATTCCCCTGAAGTAAGGGTAGAACTGAACCTGCCCCCTTAAGAACATGAAAACTGTGGTTAAAGATGGTGTATATGGCATTCACCAGTAACTTTCCTCATCACTCTTATTTATTCACTAAATACCTGATGCACAAAATTCATGCAAGAGTAGGCCTTTCTTCCCCTGCTGCTGGCACAGGCTTCCCTCTGGCACCTGGGACCCAGGCTTCCCTCCAGCTGGCAGGCTCCCAGGACGTGGGCTTCCCTCACAGCCCCGGCTTCGTCCGTTATGTCATCTGGTCTAATTAGCATATTATGCTTTTATTACCTATATATATGTAAAACTCTAATATGCAAATAGACCGAATGGCAGAACAACCAAACAACTGATGAACAGGTCACTATGACTTGTGCTGACCACCAGGGGGTGCACGTGGAACATGGCAGACATTGGCAGTAGGATGCAGAGCATGGAACATGGTGGGCATTGGTAGAGGTGGCAGGATGGTGGAGCAGGTGAGCGGGACTCCAGACCAAGGCAGGGCACCAGTTGCTGTCATTGGGATAAGCCTCTGGTGGTTACTGAAAATTCTTTTCTCTCATGTGCTACAGTCCAGCCGGGCACTTGCACTTGCTGCAGGTACTGGAGCCACGCTTGCCCCTGCTGCTGGCACCTGGCATCAGCCCCAATCTCTGGGTGCCATCAGTGGGTGCGAGTGGTGGCTGCCAGCCCCCATCACCCCTGAGGGCTTCTCCAACTCACCCTGCTCCTGAGGGGTGATTGGGGCAGCAGCGTCGCTTGCACCTGCTGATAGTGCTGGCCCTGCTTGCACCAGTTACTTGTGCAGGCCCCAATCACTCTTTGCTGTCTGCGGGTGTGAGTGGGGTCAGCGCCGTCAGTGTGAGGGAGTGGTGGTGGTGAGAACAGGGCTGCTGGCAGACAGGTGACCCAGCACCGTGGTGGGAGGGCCCAGGCGGGGGTGAGGAGGATGGGCTGAGACCCGGCCCTGTGCCCCCTGAAGCCTTGCGGCCCATAGTTCCTTTCAAAGTGCATGACTTTGTGCACTGGGCCCTTAGTTATAGATAATAACCAGGTTATATCTATCTTATAAAATCAATCCTATATAATAAAAGCCTAGGTGGTGGTGTCGTGCCCTCACGCAGTGTCCTCATGCCATCACAAGAAGGCTGCCCCCACGTCATTATAAGATGGCCACCCCCATGTCATCACAAGATGGCTGCCACAAGATGGCCAGCAGGAGAGGTCAGTTGGGGGCACATGGTTGGTCAGGGGAGGGCAGTTGGGGCGATCGGGTCTGCAGAGGAGGGCAGTTGGGGTTGACCAATCTGGCACGGGAGGGCAGTTGGGGGTGATCGGGATGGCAGGTGAGGGCAGTTGAGGGTGATTGTGTGGCAGGGGAGCCGTTAGGTGTCAATCAGGCTGGCAGAGGAGCAGTTAGGGGGCAATCAGGCTAGTATGCCCAAGCGGTTAGGGACAATCAGGCAGTCAGGCAGGCGAATGGTTAGGAGCTAGCAGTCCCGGATTGTGAGAGGGATGTCCAACTACAGGGATTTGGCCTAAACCAGCAGTCAGACATATTCTGGTGGGTCCCAGATTGGAGATGGTGCAGGCTGGGCTGAGGAACAAACCTCCAGTGCACAAATTTTGTGCACCAGGTCTCTAGTAGTATAATAAATCTGTAATTTAAATTTCAAGCTTTAATAAGATAGAAGTCACCAAAAACAAAGAAAAAGAAAAGGCAAGTAAACTTGTAACTTTCAGAATATTTAGCAAATTCTCCCTTATCAAATAAATGACAATCATCTCAACTGATAGCATTGGCAAGAAATAATGCATCATCTCACCCAAGTGGCAATTTAAATGGTCAATAAACACAAAACACTGTTCCTCCTCTCATGTAATCAAAAAATGAAAAGTAGCAATACAAATCTCTGTATCTAGCACCTATGTGAAAATGCACATTGACAGATGATTCATCTCATTCAGTACTGTTAGGAGAATATATTGGTTCAGTTACTTAGAGGGTAACTTAGCAGAATCTGTAAACAAGTAAGTATTAGTACTCTTTGTCTCAACAAGTTGATTTTTTGGTTATTCACATTAGACAAACTTATGTAAATGCATAAAAGAGAGAAATATATAATTGTTGTTATCATAGCTTGTTGAAATGACCTAAGTGTCTGTCAATGGAAGAGAATAGTTTAAAAATTATGGTATATTGATTTCATGGAGCAGTATACAGCTGTAAAAATGAATAAAGGAGCCCATCTTGTATGGCTCAGTGGTTGAGCATTGACCTATGTACCAGGAGGTCACAATTTGATTGCCAGTCAGGGCACATATCTGGGTTGTGTTCTCGATCCCCAGTGTGGGGCATATGCATGAGGCAGTAGATCAATGTTTCTCTCTCATCATTGATGTTTCTATCTCTCTCTCCCTCTTCCTTCTGCTCTGATATCAATCCTATCTAATAAAAGAGAAATATGTAAATTGACCGTACCTCCGCTATGCCCACCAGCCAATTAGAGTGAGTATGAAAATTAACCCAACTAAGATGGCAGCAGCCATGGAGCTGGAGCGAGCAGGAGGTTTGGGCTGCCCCCGATGATGGAGGAAGCTAAGTTTCCGGTCCGCCCTGGCTGGCCCTGGCCTCTGCTCAAGGCTACAATGTTTTAATTATAGAAGATAAATAAATCTCAGATACCTGCTTCCAGCCGGCCCTAGCCTCCGCTTAAGGAGGTGCTGAAAAAAAGAAAAAAAAGATAAAAAGAAAAAAAGAAAAAAAGGAGGGGCTGGGAACTTGGGGCATCGAGGGGCATGGCCAGCCTGCAAACATCCTTCAGCCCCTCACCCAGGCTGGCTAAGCACCCCAGCAGGACCCTCCACCCTGAAGCCACCCAGGCTGGCCAAGCACCCCAGCAGGGACCCCCACCCTGAAAGGGGTTTGGCCAGCCTGCAAACAACCATCAGCCCCTCACCCAGGGTGACCAGGCACCTCAGCAGGACCCCCCACCCTGAAGGGGTTGTGGCCAGCCTGCACACAGCCATCAGCTCCTCACCCAGGCTGACCAGGCACTCAGTGGGGACCCCCACTCTGAAAGGGGCTTGACCACCCCAGCAGGGACCAAAAAACAGCCCTCAGGTCCTCACCCAGGCTGGCAATGCACCCCCAGCGGGAACCCTCACCCCATGGGGGCATGGCCAGCCTGAAAACTACCACAGGCCCCTAGCCCAGGCTGCTCCAAGCCTGAAGGGAATCCCCACCCTGACCCTTCAGGGCAAACCAGCCGGCCCCCACCCATGCACCAGGCCTCTATCTATACTAATAAAAGGGTAATATGCTAATTACACTGGGAGACCTTCCAGGAGACCTTCCAGATGTTCTTCTGGACAAAGCTATGGTAGCAGGCTGAGGTAGAGGCGGTTAGAGGCCAAGAGGAAGGGCAATTGTGAGTAATCAGGCCAGGATAAGAAGGCAGTTGTGGGTGATCAGGCTGGTGGGGGGCGGGGCTGTTGGGGATAAGCAGACCAGCAGGGGTCCAGTTGGGGGCAAGCAGGCCATCAGTGGAGGTCAGTTGGAGGTGATCAGGAGAGTGGGGAGGGGGCAGATTGGAGTGAGCAGGCCAACAGGGGGGAAGTTTGGGGTGAGCAGGCCAGTGGGGAGGGAAGGTGGAAGCGAGCAGGCCAGCATGGGAGGGAGTTGGGGGTGAGCAGGCTGGCATGAGGGGCCGTTGCAGGTGAGCATGCTGGCACAGGGAGCTGTTGGGGGTGATTAGGCTGGCAGGGAGGGCATTTGGGGGTGAGCAGGCTGGTGGCAGGGGGCAGTAGGGGGCGAGCGGCAGACAGGCAGAATGATTAGGGGCAATCAGGCAGGCAGAGTGATTAGGGGCAATCAGGCAGGCAGGCAGGCAGGCAGGTGAGCGGTTAGGAGCCAGCAGTCATGGATTGTGAGAGGAATGTCCAATTGCTGGTTTAGGCCTGATCCCTGTAAACGGGCAGTAGGACATCCTTTGAGGGGTCCCAGATTGGAGAGGGTGCAGGCCGGGCTGAGGGATACCGCCTGCACCCCGTGCACGAATTTTGTGCACCAGGCCACTAGTAAAAATATATTTAAAAAAAGAATGAGGAAGATCAGTATATTTATTAAAGTGAAAAGATCTCTAATAAAATAATTGAAAATAACTAAAATATCTGACAATGCAAAATGCAATAAAATCCCATTTGTTTAAAACAAGACACAAATTATGTATTTAGGAAAATCAGTTAGTTATATGTGTAAATGCAGAGAAAGAGATATGTCCCCACAACACTCAACAGGACCAGGACTGAGAGTGGGTGGGTGGAAATGAAGGGACTTTTCCCTCTACACACTTGCATGTTATCTGAAACTTTATGAACAAGAGGAAAAATGTAATTCTTTGGTATTAAAAAAGTTAAACATATTAAGTAATGTTATTTCTAACACATTACAAAAGAAAAAGATAGGATTTCTGGCCTTTTCCTTGTCAGAGGTATAATGCATTATAGAGCAGAAACTCAAAGTACAGATGAAAATACTCAGCCTGCACTAGTCTTTCATGTCTTGGCCCTTTCTTTTTCTTTTACTTCCTTAGATCAAGATCCCTGGAGGGAGAGTCCAGAGTCCCAGCCAGAGATGGGAATAGGCCTGGCACTGACCCATCCTTAGCTCAGGTATGAGACCAAGGCACCCAGAATTTTGTATTTTCTAAAGTACCCTGTTTGAAAAAACCTGAAGGCAGAGGTGTCCCGAGGGAAACGAGAGGGTTCAGAGGTCATCAGGAAATAAAAAATTGCATCAGAAAGGACAGCCGAGTCCAGATGGCCCACAGCTGAGCAGTAGCTATAAGACAAGAGTCCTGTGAGTTGTGGCAGTTGCACTCACACCAGAAGCTGTCCCTTTGCAGTTTAAAGATCTGATTCCTTCACTAGTATTCCTGCATTTCATTAAATCCTCACCAGTGTTCTTGTAAAGCAGGATGAGGTCAAGGTTTAGACGAGTGTCTAATGACACACACTAGAGCAGCAGCACAGCCAGACAGAAAGTTAAAGGAAGGGAGACAGAGACTGACCTGGTGCTGAGGTCTGTGCCCTCACTGGCCATCGTCTTGTCCTGGGCCCTTTCTGGGCCTGGAGCTCTCCTGTGTCCCCAGCCTGCGTCTAGTGTGGCTGCCCAGCCCTGAGCAGGAAGTGTGTACAATCAATCACCCAGGGAGAGCTCCTCCCAAACAGGGAAATTAGAAGTGAAACTAACTTTCTGAGTGTTTTCAGATATGTCTCTCTCCTTCTGCAACCCCACAGTAGTTCTCAGCCATCAGGAATTGTGGCAGTAGGAATTGAGTACAAAAAGGGACAGTCAGGACCAGGAGGCAAGGAGAGGAGAACCGAAGGGGAGGGGCAGGGCCAGGGCCAGCCCCCAGGAGTTTTTTTGATTGAGCACTGACTCCAAAAACAGGAAAATAGCCTAGCTACAGTGCCTGGAAACCTGGAGAGCAGGAAAGGTAGTGACTGAAAAGGGATAGGGGGCAGAGAAAACACCCAGGGGACTGGCTTCCTTAGCTTTACCAGGAGGAGCTTCCATTCAGACCACACTAGTGGGCTGAGTCTCCAGCCTGGGAGACCCTGTGGGGACAGGGTTTGTTTCAAAGAGCAGGCAGAGAGTCCTGGACCCAAGAATTTAGGGGCAGGAGGAATCGGAGGGAACAGCATCAGCAGCCACTGGCCCAGAGGATGAAGACGTGGCACCTCTGCGGATGCAGAAATGGAGAGGAGGGACACCTGGGACCCAAGTGGGAGCATTCAGGCTCCACACCAATGTCCCTTTTTGGGAGGTAGCCAATCAGTCAGCAGGACCCCTGGCCCCCCTTCCCTCCCTCCTTCCTGGGGAGACTCTGAGGCTGAGAGTTTTTTACTACTAAGCCAGCAATGCAAGATATGCTAAAGGGACTGCTATAAAAAGAAAAAAACAGAAAGGCAAGAAGAAACATAAACAATAAGAACAAAAATGACAACAAACAAGTACTTATCAATAATAAAATTAAACATAAATGGATTAAATGCACCAATCAAAAGACACAAGGTAGCTGAATGGATAAGAAAGCATGACCCATATATTTGCTCTCTGCAAGAGACCCATCTCAGACCAAAGGATTCACACAGACTGAGCGTGAAGGGATGGAAAAATATTTTACAGGCAAATGGAAAGGAGAAAAAAGCTGGGGTTGTGATACTTATATCTGATAAAATAGACCTCATAGTAAAGGCCATAACAGGAAATAATGAAGACCACTACATAATACTAAAAGGAACAATTCAACAACAAGATATAACTCTGGTAAACATATATTCACCCAATACAGGAGCAGCCAAATATATAAAACAACTTCTAAAAATATCAAATGGAGAGATCAATACAATACAGTCATAGTAGGGGACTTTAATACCCCATTGACACCGCTGGACAAATCCTCTAATCAAAAAATCAGCAAAGAAACAGCAATCCTAAATGACTCACTAGATCAGATGGACTTAATTGATATCTTCAGAACATTTCACCCCAAAACTACAGAATATACATTCTTTCCCAGTGCACATGGAACATTTTCAAAGATAGACCACATATTAGGACACAGGCAAAGTCTCTTCAAAGTCAAGAAGATAGAAATCATAAGAAGCATCTTCTCAGATCATAATGGCATAAAACTAGAAATCAACTACAATAAAAACAATGAAAAAAACCCAAACACTTGGAGGCTAAATAGCATGCTATTAAGCAATGATTGGGTTAACAAAGAGATCAAAGAAGAAATTAAAAGCATCCTGAAAACAAATGACAATGAAAACACAACAATCCAAAATCTATGGGACACCGGGAAATCAGTCCTGAGAGGGAAGTTCATAGCTCTACAGGCCTACCTCAAAAAACATGAAAAAATGGTAATAAATTATCTCACCTTGCAACTTAAAGAACTAGAAAGAGCAACAAGAAAAGCTCACAGTAACCAGAAGAAAGGAGATAATAAAGATCAGAGCATAAATAAATGACATAGAGACCAAAAAACAACAAAACAATACACAAGATCAATAAAACCAAGAGCTGGTTCTTTGAAAGGATAGAAAAGATTGATGAACCTCTAGCCAGGCTCACCAAGAAACAAAGAGGGCCCAAATAAACAAAATCAGAAATGAAAGAGGTGAAGTAACAACTGATCCCACAGAAATACAAACGATTATGAAAAAATACTAAGAAAAAATCTACTCCAACAAACTGGACAACCTTGATGAAATGGACACATTCCTAGAACAATACAAGCTTCCAAAACTGAATCAGGAAGATTAAAAAAAACCTGAATAGGCTTATAACTACTGATGAAATTGAAACAGTAATCAAAAAGCTTCCAGCAAACAAAAGCCCTGGACCAGATGGCTTCACAGGGGAGTTTTACCGAGCATTCAAAGAAGAACTTAAACCAATCTTTCTCAGACTATTCCAAAAAATTCAAGAGGAAGGCACACTTCCAAACTCTTTCTATGAAGCCAGCATTACCCTAATCCCAAAACCAGATAAAGAAACCACAAAGAAGAAGAATTACAGGCCAATATCGCTGATGAACAGAGATGCCAAAATCCTCATCAAAATTCTAGAAAACCGGATGCAACATTCCATTAGCAAGTTCATACACCATGACCAAGTGGGATTTATTCCAGGAATGCAAGGCTGGTACAAAATCCACAAATCAATAAATGTGGTACATCACATAAACAAATTGAGAGACAAAAATAACATAATCATATCAATTGATGCAGAAAAGGCATTTGACAAAATCCAACACCCTTTTCTGATAAAAACGTTCAGCAAAGTGGGAATAGAGGGATCATACCTCAACATAATAAAAGCCTTATAGGACAAACCTACAGCCAACATCATACTCAATGGGCAAAAACTAAAACCATTTCCACTAAGAAAAGGAACATGACAGAGATGCCTGCTTTCACCACTCCTTTTTGACATAATACTGGAAGTTCTAGCCACAGCAATCAGATAAGAAGAAGAAATAAAGGGCTTCCAAATTGGAAAAGAAGTAAAATTGTCATTATTCGCAGATGACATGATACTGTACATAGAAAACCCTAAAGACTCCATCAAAAGATTATTAGACTTAACAAATGAAATTGGCAATGTAGCAGGATACAAAATTAACGCCAAGAAATCTATGGCATTTCTGCACACCAATAGTGAACTTACAGAAAGAGAGACTAAGAAAACAATCCCATTTACCATCGCACCAAAAAAATTAAGATACCTAGGAATAAACTTAAGTAAGGAGGTAAAAGACCTCCACTCAGAAAACTACAGCACACTGAAAAAAGAGATAGAGGAAGACATAAACAGATGGAAGAACATACTATGTTCATGGATTGGTAGAATCAACATCATTAAAATGTCCATTCTACCCAAAGCAATCTACAGTGTCTTACATAAGTGGTGTTGGGAAAATTGAACAGATACATGCCAAAAAATGAAACTGGACCACCAACTTACACCATACACAAAAATAAATTCAAAATGGATAAAGGACTTCAATGTAAGACGGGAAACCATAAAAATATTAGAGGAATCCACAGACAGCAAAATCTTGGACATATGCCCAAGCAATTTCTTCAATGATACTGCTCCTAGGGCAATTGAATCTAAAGAGAAAATAAACGAATGGGACTACATCAAAGTAAAAAGCTTCTGCACAGCAAAAGAAATCATCAACAAAACAATAAGAAAGCCCACTGTATGGGAGAACATATTTGCCATTGTTATCTCTGATAAGGGTTTAATCTCCAACATTTACAGGGAACTCATACAACTTAACAAAAGGAAGATAAAAACCCAATTAAAAATGGGCAACGGACCTAAATAAATATTTTTTAAAGAGGACATAAGTAAGGCCAAGAGACATATGAAAACATGCTCTAAATCACTAATCATCCAAGAGGTGCAAATCAAAACAATAATGAGGTAACATCTCACATCTGTCAGAATGGCTATCATCAACAAATCAACAAATGACAAGTGCTGGTGAGGATTCGGAGAAAAAGGAACCCTCGTGCACTGCTGGTGGGAATGCAGACTGGTGCAGCCACTGTGGAGAACAGTATGGATTTTCCTCAAAAAACTAAAAATGGAACTCCCATTTGACCCAGTGATTCCACTTCTAGGAATATATCCCAAGAAACTAGAAACACCAATCAGAAAGGACATATGCATCCCTATGTTCATAGCATCACAATTTATAATAGCTAAGATTTGGAAACAGCCTAAGTGCACGTCAGCAGATGAGTGGATTAGAAAACAATGGTACATCTACACAATGGAATACTACGGTGCTTTAAAAAAGGAGTTCTTACCATTTGCAGCAGCATGGATGGAACTGGAGAGCATTATGCTAAGTGAAATAAGCTAATCAGTGAAAGAGAAACACCACATGATCGTACTCATTTATGGATAATAAAGAACATTATAACCCGGTGAACAAAAAGATTGGTACAGAGGCAGAGAAGCATCGAACAGACTGTCAAATTACAGTGGGAAGGCTGGGGAGGGGGGAGGGAGGAAGAGATCAAGCAAAGGATCTATATGCATGCATATAAGCATAATAAATGGACAAAAGACTCTGGTGGGTGAGGGCATGTATGGGAGTGGGGTGGGGGGGGCAAAAGAGGGATATGGACACATGTAATACCTTAATCAATAAAAAAAAAATAAAGCCGAAACCGGTTTGGCTCAGTGGATAGAGCGTCGGCCTGTGGACTCAAGGGTCCCAGGTTCGATTCCGGTCAAGGGCATGTACCTTGGTTGCGGGCACATCCCCAGTAGGGGGTGTGCAGGAGGCAGCTGATCGATGTTTCTCTCTCATCGATGTTTCTAGCTCTCTATCCCTCTCTCTTCCTCTCTGTAAAAAATCAATAAAATATATTTAAAAAAAAATAAAAAATAAAAAAAAATAAAAAAATAAAAATAAAACAAGGAAAATAAAGAATTCAGATGGGTTGTTGGAGGGGAAATGTGATTATCTCTACAGAGAAGGTAGTGAATCCTTGGAAAAGGGGTTGGAAAGAGACATCTGGGCAGGAGAAGAAGAGGTTAAGGAGTGAGGTTAAGGCATGCAGAAGAATAGAAGGAGACTATAGGGGAGCATAGTAATCCTATCTAGGCCACATTCAGAAGGTCTGGGGCTATGCATGAGAATCACCCCTCTGCAGGCCAAAGAGGAAGGAGGCTGGCTCAGGGCCATATGGCCTGTCCCAACCCAAGTCGCCAACATCACCAGAGCCCATCATTTGGAGCCCTGGGCTCCACCTCAGGGGAAGTAAGTGACCTGTATCCAGAAGGGATCAAGGACTGATTTTTGTGATACTCTGGTTACTGCTGGACAGCAGCACACTCCCTGAAACCCCCTGAAACCACATAATGCCTCTCTCTCATGACCACCCAGCCTCAGACACATGGTTTGGAAAGGAAGGAGCTTGTTACTGCCATCATATTTCTCATTTTATCATCTAAGAGTCCCCATTACCATCAGTTGGGTAGCCCTTTCCTCCCAGACTTGACTCCAGCCACGTCTGCACTTGCCTCTATTGGTCGTGCATGGTATTACTGTCTCCTTAGAACTGGGTCTGGTTGCCTGTTTAGAGAAACCAAAACTAACAATCCCTTATCTCTCAAGATTTTTAGACTACTGGTGGTCCATGAGGTCCAAAGGGGTCACCATGATTAGTAATGGATGAAGGGGGAACATGTTATCCCTGTTCTCTCAAGTTCTAAATCCTCTAAATTAGCAATAGAAGCACCATTATTTCTATCTTAATAAAGGTGAGATGATGTATGGATATGATTTTGAGATAATTTTGATATTTGACAGTTCATGAGCACAAAATCCAGCTTATTACCTGGACAGATAAATCTGGGTTTAAAATTGAGGGGGGTCCTGAAACTGTGCCCCCCCCCCACCTTTCAGAGCCCCTCTGTTTCCCAGAGAGGTTCATTCTGTCCTGAAGCTCCACAGTGACCTTGCCTTCTTCACCTTCCTGGAGACAAAACTACTCAAACCTACTCCTCCTTGGCTTGAGACTGGCATTCCTATGGTGCACACAAAAGAATCACCCTGACATCCCTCCCAGGCATGTTGATTTTACTAGATGGTGAGCTATGTGGAGCAGTTAAAATTATTAAACAAGTTTAAAAATGAATGACATAGAGTGAATGATGAAAAGAAAATGTGAGATTTCAAGGAAGTTTTGGGGTTTAATATCTGCCACGCCCCAACCCCTGTCTCCCTGGGGGATTGTCTTCACCTTCCTCCACCATTAGGGCTCTCTGCCTCCTGGAGGATCTGAACCTCAATGCCTTAGCCTCACCCAACTCTTATTGACTCAGATGCCCAACGGCTTGACTAAAAAATCAGGTTGACCTTTTACAGGGTTCATGACATTTAATCCTGGGACTCCTGGTGGAATCTTGCTGCCTTCACTGGGACCAGGCATTTCCACATCAGACTTGCCTCATAAGAAAAAAAGGAAGGCTGTAGGTGTCAGTCCTGCCCTCAGGAAGGGGGAAAGAATATTTCTTGGGAGTTACCTTGACCTGGTGTCTCCCAGTGTGTCCCGGAGTGTTAGCTGGACTGGGCACCTCAAGAAGCTGGGATGTACCAGTGAAGGAAGCCATTGAATGAACAGTGAAGCCCCACTCCTAATATTTCTGCAAGTTCCCTTGTCATCCATTACTAATCATGGTGACCCTTGCGCACCTCATGGGCCACGAGTGGTCTGTGGACCACTGGTTGATGACTGCTGCTCCAAAGGTTTCATTAAACCAGCGGTCCCCAACCTTTTGTACCTCACAGACCAACGGTGGTTCACGGATGCCCGGTTGGTGAATGTCCTGAATCTTAGGATGGTCAAGTGATGCATATGTAACAAGAAAAGTCGTGCACTTAGCGCATTCTGATTATCTCCACTCAGCACACAGGAGGTGCCTATTGGGCAGTGGCCTTGGCTTCTTTTGGCTTGTAAGTGGGTGCTCCTGTTGAGTGGAGGATCCATGGATGGGATCTCAGAGTTGCTGAACAGAACAGAAGCAGTGGAGGTGGCTCCTGTAGCTTTGTGAAGACTCAGTGGTTGTGAAACAGGAGTGGGATGTCATAAGGAGGCTCCACCATGGGAAAAGGATCAGTTAAATTGTCCCTGCACAGAGAGACTCAGTAGGATACACTCGGGAGAAGGATGCACAAAGGACTTCTGCCTAAATTAATGATTCCAGAATAGCGATTCTTATGGATTTCAATAAATTTGTTCCCTATCACTTAACATGTTTTATTTATTTATTTATTTATTTATTTATTTATTTATTTATTTATTTATTTATTTATTTTTAAGACTTAAATATATATTTTTATTGATTTCAGAGAGGAAGGGAAAGGGAGATAGAGATAGAAACATCAATGATGAGAGAGAATCATTGATTGGCTGCCTACTGTACCCCCTTTTTCCCCACTAGAGAATGAGCCCCTAACCCAGGCATGTGACCTGACCAGGAATTGTTGGTTGGACTGGTTTCTTTTTATAGTTTCTCTTTTTGGTTAAACTTCTAATTTGGTTCATTTTTTTAGTTGTCTGTCTATGGGTCCTTATATTTTATTGAATTTCTTTAAGAGGATTATTCTAAATTTTTTGTCAGACAACTCATATATCCCAATTTCTTTAAGGGTAGTTATTAGAGTTTATTAGTTTTTTGGTTTTTTTTGTAGTGCAATGTTTACCCGAATATTCATGATCCTTGATTCCTTGTGTTGGTATCAGTGCATATAAGTAAGCAATCCCCTCTCACAGACTGTACAGGTTCACTTCACCAGGAAAATGCCTTCATCAGTCAGCTAAGGTTGGAACACCATACAGGACAGCTGGTAGTATCCATGGAAGATGGGGCATGTCATCAGGGTCTCAGTTGGGAAGTCTAGTGACTGTGCTCTGAAGTTGGTGCTTGGATGATGGCTGAGCTCTGTGGTTTGGTGGACTTGCAGGTTGGGCTCCCTGATCAGGCACAACTGCTGGCTGTACTCTGGGGCTTAATGGGTGCACTTGCTGAGCTTTGCAATCACCTCTTGTGGAGTGAGGTTTCAGGCTGTGTTTTGTGGTATGGTGGTGCCACTGGTTGGACTCTGTAATTAGTCAGGGTTACAGGCTGGGCTCTGCAATAGCTTCTCGTTAGGTAGAGTTTCAAGTTGTGTTTCCTAGCCTGATGGTGTCTGTGGCTATACTTAATGCTCAGTTGGGAATACTGTAAGGGCTTCACATGCATAGTAGGCCTTAGATTGTGATCTGAGATCTGGTGATGCCAATGGTTGTTCCCTGAAGTTGGCTGTGCTACAGGGTGGGCTTTACAATAAGTTAACTTTCTGGCTGTTCTCTGATGTTGGACATGGTTATTGGCCAAATTTTCTGATTGAGAGGGGCCTCCAGTGGCATACTGCATTGGATGGGGATAGAGACTGTCCCATGTTGGGCAGAGTCACCTCCAGGCTCCCTCATTGGGTGAAGCTACAGGCTATGCTTCATGATTGTGTGGGCTCACTGGCTAGGCTGCCTGAATGGGTGAGGGCATAGGCTGTATTAGTCAATTGGATAGGGCTGTTGGCACTACAGATAGAGTTACAGACCTGTTTCCATGGATCACCTGAACTATAGGCTTGTTACCATGGCTATCTGGGTTCTCTGGGTGAGCTTTCTAAAGGAGCAGGACTGGCTGGCCAGCATGGGTCAGTGGTTGTTTGTGGGAGTGAATCCTGGAAAAACTATGTTATAATATAAAATAGGGATGGGGATGCCTATTTCAACCATCTGATCATCTATTTATAATCTCTTTTGATGACATATTGTTGCACATTATACAAATTACTCATCTTGCTGTGACTGTTAGTACATATTGGCCAGACCTGAAGTTCTGTTGGAGTAAACTATCTATTCAGCTAGCAGGCTCATCTAGATTATCCCTAGCTTGGTCATACTGAGAGAACTCTGCATAATCTTAGTTCAGGCAAATGGCGGGGGTGGGGGGGGGCGGGAAGGTAAGGAGGTGGTCTGTCTACCAACAGGGACAGGGGTCTCTTTTGCAGGACAGTTGGTTCAGAAGGATCTAGAGTTCAGAGTTTTCAGATGCATCTACTTAGATTGCCCCATTCTGAGTTTCAGGGCTTAATGTTTTCTTTATCAGGGATTGGGCACATGAGGCCAACTTGAGCTTAGAATTCAGTCTTCTCTGAAGCTATATCATTTTTTTAAAAATATATAATCCTCACCCAACACATACTTAGACAGAGGAAGGGGGAGAGAGAGAAACATAGATATGAGAGAGAAACATCTATCATTTGCCTCTCGTACACGTCCTGACCCAGGACCGAACACTTAACCCAGGTATGTGCCATGAGGCAAATCTTTCTCTGCACAGGAGGATGCTCAACCAACGAAGACACTCTGGCTTGGCAGAAGTCTGTCAAAAAACTTAGGACCTGCACCAGGCCTTCCATATTGTGTACCTTCCAGATGCAGGTGGTAATTGATATATATAGGCTTGTCATGTACTCTTTTTAACACTTTAAATGAGCTTAGAAATAGCCACCTAGCCAGGCTGGTGTGGCTCTGGTTGAGCATGGAGCCATGGTTCAATTCCTATTCTGGGCATATGCCTGGGTTACAGGCTGAATTCCCAGTAGGAGGTTTGTAGGAGGCAGTCAATCTATGATTCTCTCTCATCATTGATGTTTCTATCTCTCTCTCCCTCTCCTTTTCTCTCTCTGAAACTAATAAAAGCATATGTAAAATAGTTTTAGAAAAAGAAATAGCCATCTGCTCACACAGTTCTTATAGTTACTATTTCTTTGTAAATGTTAGACAATTGCCTCAATACTGCTACCCCTATATCTCATTTATACAGGTGAATGTGTTTTGCAACTGCACTGTTTTAGTTCCTCATGGACTATCAGTATTCCACCTCTTGCCAGCTGGCTAGACAGTGATCCAGCTCAGAACTCCAAGCTTAGGTCTGGCTTGCTAGATCATAATGTGAAGTTGGGTTCCCTGAAAGCAAAATCTAAGACAAAGTCTCTTTAGTCAGTGATTTATTGTGAGAATTTTCTCAGGAGGAGGAGAGATGAGGGAAGCAGGACACTGTGCTGGGAAATGCTAAGCAAGGAGGTGGTCATAGCTGGAGACTAGCTCAGCTATGGGGGCACAGAAACACCAATTACTCCACATGGTTGGTTCAACCTTAGTGCTGGGAACCAACCCCCATCACAAAGAGATTTAACCTTTGAGTGAATCTGTCTACATTTGGCCCATAGTGATACACTGGGAAGGCATGGCATAAGCAGCCAATGCTCATAGCAGCTGGGGGATGAGAAATCTGCATGAAAGCGGATTTTCCAGGGTATCAAAAGCATCCACTAACAGTGAACTCTTCTGATTTGTTTACTGAATAGAAAAGACTTCTTTGAAATTCTTCTTAAATTCCTCTTTTGTTAGAACTGAGTCGTCCTGGGAGAAAACAAACAAACACACAGACAAAAATAATGAAAACATCAGTGTCATTAGACAATGTGCAGTGGAAAATGATCAGAATTCTTATTTTAAACACCTAAGTTACATTAAGTAGGTTAAGTGTAAAATTCAAGCAGCTAAGCCCTGCCAGTATGGCTGCGTGGTTGAGCATCCACCTGTGAACCATGAGGTCATGGTTAATTTCTGGTCAGGGCGCATGCCCGGGTTGTGGGCTTTATTCCCAGTGAGTGGCATGAAGGAGGCAGCTGATCAATGATTCTTTCTCATCATTGTTGTTTCTCTCTCACACTCTCCCTTTCTCTTTGAAATAAATAAAAATATATTTAAAAACAAACAAAACAAAAACAACCAAACCAAACCAAACCAAAACAAAAATCTTAAGCATCTAAGAGTATCTTTTGTTTCCTAAGAGCATGATTAAGCCTTGTGGTCTAGACAGAAATGGGAAATCATTACTACACGGATGATTCTTAGTCATTGCTTTGGATTGTTTACTTTAGTGAAAATTAGAAAAGTAATCTAAGGCCTTAGTGATAATCAAATATTACAGATGTACAATCAATGATCTTCCTTTTACATTGTCAATTCTATTCCTCTCTGGTGATATGTTATATGGTTTATTTACATGTAAATAAATCTGCAGTTTGGAGCCTCGAAGAGGCCTGATTGAATATATTTGGGGAGAAATAAAAAGGATAATATGACTTTAGGAAGCAATTTTCTCCTTAGGTTTGGAACAGGGAGGGCACCACTGTTCTCAATGGGCACCTGTCACCTTTGAGGAGAGGAATGAGCTCTCAGGGGCCTGGAGTCTGGTTGCAGGGACAACTCCTTATTCACTGTTGCTCTCTCTGGTGAGCTTAAATCCTCAATTAAAAAACCCAGCCACTCCCTGAATCCTTGCTTGTATAGGCTTGTCATAGGATGAGGGAAACTAAAATCTCCCAGTATCAGGAAATGCAGGCAGCTTGACTCAATGTGTAGAAAATGAAACGTATGTAGGGAGAGCCACTTACCTTAGGATCCTGAAAGATTTTCTTCATGCCAAGCACAAACCCCTTCACTTTGGTATAACATCCTCCATTTAGTTTATTCTTGATTTCATCCAATGTCCTAAGTGTCTCTAGGCATTGAGAAGCCTTTTGAACCTGGTGAAAAATATATCAATAGGAGCATTACTGACAAAGTTCAATGTCTACATTCTGTGGATTTTCATAAAATCTAGAGGAAATACAAGGTAAATGGAAAGACAGCCCTCCCATGGGCTTCATATCACAGATCCCATAGTGACCATGTCAAGGTGGGATAACATTACAGAAGCTTGTAATCATGGTTTGTTTTTGTTACTCACATAATGTTCATGTGGAATATTCTGAAAAATATTGCCCTCTAAATGACAGTAGAGCTTTAGGAGGAGGAACACACAATTCTGCAAAAGAAGGAGATTGTGAATGAAAAGCAGCTTGGCGAGAATGAGCCCATATTCATGCCCAGACAGATGCATGATCACAGTAGACTTCTGGAACTTTCCCCAAACAGGGATTGCTCTTGGACAGTAACATGTAATAGCTGAGTTTTTTTCCCTTCTTTTTCTTTCTGCAAACAGGTTCTGGTGAATTTTCAGAGTGGTTGAGGCATGGTCAGAAGAGCAGGCACCCTTGGAAACCCTTGCCCTCACCCATGACTGACTTCTCATGTGAGTAGAAAGGAGATGTTTTGGGTCAAATCCAACTCACCGACTTCTCTTTGGGCCCCATCCGTCTCGCCAGGACCTCAGAATAGCTGGCATGCTGCTGACTTCCTGAAGACACTTCTGTTGTGCAGAAGGTACATATCCAATCCTTCCTGAGATGTCAGATATAAGTGAGCAAGGCAAGCATAGAAACACCTCCGTTCCCACAGCTGCCACTGCTCTCCTTTCAGGAATGGCTGATGGGCACAGCCAGGGAATGAAGGGACACCTCCCAGAATCTCCAGGACTCTCATGTGATAACCTTGGTTCCTAGAGTAATAGCAGGGGACTATTGGGTGGAAGAGGGTGTCTGGGTGAGTGATGGGCTCCCCTTTCCCTTTCTGAGATGCTGGAAGCACAAGAGGCTCCACCAAGACTGAGTGTCAAAGATTGGGCCTTGTGTCTCTATTAGCCTGTTGAGAACATGGCAAAATGAGGAAAAATGTCCTTGTTTGCTGCCTTTTCTGAATAAGCTCAGAGCACAAAAAACTGGCACATGTGTTCCTGTGTACAGGAGTCCAAGGTGGGAAAGTTCTGAAAAGGACAATAGTGGTATGTAGACAAAGGACCCAGCCACCAGTCTCAACCTCCCTGGGAAGAGAGGGGAATATTACCCTCCTGTTGACAGTATCTTTAAACAGCTTCCCACATCATATCATTGGACACTGTACCTCTGACCCATCAGGACACAAAAAGAGACTTTGCATTGGGAGTGTGCATGGCAGGAAGTAGGTCCATAGAAGGAGAAGGGTGTGCATCTCACAAACCTCTCAGGTTCCACAGGTGGGATGTGACAGTACTCATGAAAGAAGATGAGACAAAAACTGCATTTGAAGAGCTTTCCTTCATCCCCACAGATCTTGCATTTCTCTGCGTTTTCCGGCTAGAAGGTAAAACAATGTCTGTATCCCCCGTGAGACCCTGAAGACCAGTGCTGTGGGAATCTGGAACTCATTGCCTTTGTGGGAACCTGCATGGACAGTTATGTGCTTCCCCCTGAGTTGTGAGCCAACTGCATGGAGTAGAGGTTTCAGAAAAAGAATTCTTGGTTGTGATGAAGTTGAGGTAGAGTGGCCTGTGTGACCAGAAAAGGTTTTCCTATAAAACCAGAGTCTCTCTGCCCTAACTGGTTTGGCTCAGTGTATAGAGTATCAGCCTGCGGACTGAAGGGTCCCAGGTTTGATTCTGGTCAAGAGCATGTACCTTGGTTGTGGGCACATCCCCAGTAGAAGGTGTGCAGGAGGCAGCTGATCAACGTTTCTCTCTCATTGATGTTTCTAACTCTCTATCCCTCTCCCTTCCTCTCTGTAAAAAAAATTAATAAAATATATTTTAAAAACAAACAAACAAATGAAAAACCCAAACAAACCAGAGTCTCTAACACTGAAAGACTAGCTACAAAAGAAGAGCATGATTTTTATAGAAATGTGAACCATTGTATTACTTTGCAACTAAAACAAGGTCCTGGAAGAAAATGATTTGCCTAAACCACAATTTCTAAAATGATGCAAGGAAAGGTGGTTTATTGAGAAATTGATAAGATGGAATAAACTTCTAAGACAGTATTACATCCTGTTTTCTTGACTGAAGGCTCCCCATGAGTTGAAGGGCCTGACAGGGGTTCCTAGACTGTGGATTCTGTACCTGGAGGGCCCCTGGACCTGTGTCAGTGTCTTTGAATTAGAAAGCCCACAGGCACAGATGACCAGGTCTTGTCAGGGAGGGTAGAGCTCTTTGGCACTAGAACCCTGGGAAGATGCCCCATGACTCAGCATGGCATGTAAAGCGTGGAGGCTCCATCACTGAATGGCCAGAGAGAGTGGCAATTGCTTTGTTCTATAAACACAATATGGAGGGACCCCCTTAAACAACTGATACTAGATTTCTCACCAGTCTCAATGTGTGGCCTTTAACCATGTTTAATTTCATTTGAAGAAGATAAAATTTGACAGTATTTCCATCCAAATCCTGTGGCGTAACTGCTTCTCATTGAACCCAACCAAATTTATAGAGCAGATATGAAGATACACTGTGTTATGTACAAACATGTATTCATGAGAAATAGCTGGCCTGTGACTGAGCCCTTTCCTTATCAAGAAAATGCAGTGTAAGGACTAACATTAAAGTTCAATATTATGTGCTGCTGTGACATTTGGTGAAATTGAGAAGGCCTTGCACAGCCTATCTGCAAGTTCCCCTCCCGAATCTGCTCTCCTGGATAAGGTCCCACAGCTAAACAATGCTCCTTGTCAAGGAGCCACAGGTAACCCTGCTCAGCCTGGAATAACAGGTTTCAGTTCCCTGTCAGCCATGGAATTATTTAAACAAGCATGCCATAAACTCCCAGGGAAACCAGGGGATACCCCACCCTCCACAGCCCCTGGTTGTTCCCTCTATTCCTGGGGGACATCTTGGTGAGGCCTGCATGGCTGACACTGCCCTACTTCCTTGGTTTAGGAGTATATGTGACTAATAAACATCTTTCAATCCATCTGTCCAGTGACAGATGCCATTACTTGCTCTCCCTCAAACTATGTGGTAGACATCACTCCCTTATCAATGGGGTGAAAAGGAGGTGATTAAACCAGAAAACCCCTCTATATATTCTTTCTTTTAAATGAGAATCAGCATTTACATATGAATCAGGAACTATCAGGAACTATATTTGTTCCTGGTTGCTTTCCTGGTTCTGCCTTCTGAGAGAATCCAGAGGATTCTGGATTGCTCTATAGATAGAAACATCCTGTCTATCCCATTGTCTATTGGAGAAATTCCTACCCTCTTGTGACCATCTCAGGTGTACAAATGAGACTGGCTTGGGGACTGGCCCACCCATTGATGAGTGCTGGTTGGAGGGATAGTGATTCATTGAGGAGCAGGAGGAGGTAGGGATGACAGTGTCCACCTTTCTTTGCCATGACCATTTCTCCTTTCTCCAAACATATGGGGTCGGTGCCATCACTCTCCTAGGTTTAGTCAATTAGCCTTACTGCTATATCTGTCTCCCTTTTTGTCCTCTCCTCTCTTAACATTTAGACAGAATCCCTTAGGTTTTGATCTTTGGCCATTTGAGGGGCCCCAGATGATCAAATCACTCTCAAAAGTGCAGTTACATTGCCATGTCCCAGCTCCCAAATGTCCAGTCTGTCTTCTGCATTTGTGCACATCCCTATGCTCACCCAGCATCTCCTCCTGGGCCTTAAAGCACACCCCAAACTCATCCAGGCAAAAGAATGTATTATCCTATCCCCACACCCACTACATGTTCTTTCCCGGTGCTTCCATTTCATAAAACATTCACCTTTGACCACAAACCTCAGACTCCATTCTGTGTCTAAACTCTCACTCATATTCCAAATCCTACTATGCCCATTCCTCTTCACAGTAACTGTTAAGCTTCTTTTGTTAGTTCCATTGTCTCTGTACAGGGATACTGAGACTCTAATGAATGGTTCCACCTTAATACATAGAGAAATGTGATCTGTTTCTCAAAGTTTGTGTTATATCTCGGTTAGCAACACACAAAGGTCACAAATGTCCATCTTGAAGTAAATGGGCACAGTAATGTACAACACAGCTATGTTGTTTCTCTTCATGCAGAAAGTAATAAAAGATGAAAAGTCACCCTGGCTTTAGGGTAAAAATTCTTATCTGGGGAGAATCAGGAGTCTGGTCATTTCTTTTGCTTTTAAAAATGGCATATATGAGAAAGTGCAAAGCTCAAGGAACATCTTGCTAACAGCTCCCATCCAGTGTTCCAGACAATCCTGAATCACATATTTAATGGAGACTGAGACCAGTTCTAACATGGAGGCCTGGGGCCATTTTCCTTCTCCTCACTGTAGGGGCTCACAGACTGCTATCATTGTTCTCCAGAAATTGGTGACCCTCTTCCCAGAAGAACAAGGAAATAACAAATGTAACCAGTGCATAATGAGCCCAAGTGGCCCTGGGTCTGGGAGAGGCCAAGCGTCCCTGGGTCCGGGTGAGACCATGTGTCCCTGGATCCGGATGAGGCCTCGTGCACCTAGGCCCGGGTGAGCCCAAGTGGCCCTGGGTCTGGGAGAGGCCAAGCGTCCCTGGGTCCGGGTGAGACCATGTGTCCCTGGATCCGGGTGAGGCCTCGTGCACCTAGGCCCGGGTGAGCCCAAGTGGCCCTGGGTCTGGGAGAGGCCAAGCGTCCCTGGGTCCGGGTGAGACCATGTGTCCCTGGATCCGGGTGAGGCCTCGTGCACCTAGGCCCGGGTGAGCCCAAGTGGCCCTGGGTCTGGGAGAGGCCAAGCGTCCCTGGGTCCGGGTGAGACCATGTGTCCCTGGATCCGGGTGAGGCCTCGTGCACCTAGGCCCGGGTGAGCCCAAGTGGCCCTGGGTCTGGGAGAGGCCAAGCGTCCCTGGGTCCGGGAGACCATGTGTCCCTGCATCCCTATCTGTAATCAAGTCTAGGGCCTTTTTCCTTTGGCTCTTTGTGTGTTAGCTTGGCTGCACATTTGCATTGTCTGAGGAGAGTATATAAAACACTAAATGTCTGGTCCCAACATCATGGATGCTGAATCCATTGGTCTGGTTTGAGGCACAGGCGTTGGTATTCTCCTTAAGTCATAGAATGAGTAACTTGTGTGTCAAGATAATCTGGAGACACTTTAACAATTCTAATGTCCAAGTCATAACTCAGAATGACTAAATCAAAAGTTTATCTAGAGTGGGATCAGACAATGTTATTTTCCAAAGATCTTCAGGTAATTATAGAGTGCAAAGTGTGGATCCTGAGTTGAGATTTAGTTTCACACATGTGGTTATTAATGCTTGAGGTAATATAAGCCAATGCTGAATTGGCCTGTAATATCTATCCTAGGAAAGATTATTAAGAAGAGGGAGGGTACTCTTGTTAGAACAATTGCCTTATCCTCCCCATGGAGTCTTGATCATGGGTATTGTAACTTGAACTCCACCACCTCCAGTAACTCTTCTAGGGCACCACTCTAAAGTTAAGATGATTCCAAGCTCCTCTGTACTCCAATTCAACTTCCAGAAGTTCACCCTCATTTCCCTTTCATCCAAATCCCAAGATGGCACCTGGCTAACTTTTCAGAGGAAATTCACTATTGGGTACAACACATACATTGCTCTTGTTTACCCAATAGAATGACTTGGCTTCTTTACCTTCAGGCATCCTCAGCTTTTATCTCCACCCAGGTCAGAGAGGTCATAGACAAGGGTGAGCCACTGAAAAATGATCCGAGAAATGGTCATGTCACTGCCTGCCTCTGGAGAGCCTGGAATACCCTGCTCCCATTAATTAGTTCTCCATGGTAAACAATGAAGTTGAAACAATTCTTGAGCAGGGATATTATTTCAATCTTCTGTAATGAACACTGGGCATTTTTTAATGCTTTAAATAATTGCATATTGAATGAGTATATAAATGAGTATTATTTCACTTAGGAAAAGAGATTACTTGCTATCTCTTTAGCAAATACTAACATAAAACCAATAATAGTTCTGGCTGAGTATTTCAGATAATTTGACAAGACAATAGCTGTCACCAGAAAGGATAAGTGGCCCTCATTAAGAGACAGGAAGCTGTTATGTAGTGCCAACTAAGGTTTTGAGAAACCAGGACTCCATCAGCAAGAGAAGTTCTGGGAGGCACAGAGGATCCACTGAGGTAGTAACGAATCATGAGATCTGACATTTTGTGTCACTTCAATTCTTCATCAAGGAGACACAAAATATAGGGGCAACAGAACCTTGCTGCTGCACAGTGCTGTGGGTTGGAAGTTGCTAGCTCTTTTAGGTACTCAAAATTGACTAACTCTAGACACGTAGGTAATGGTAGAGACACTACTGTTTAAAGTAGTCACTGAATAAGTAAAATAATAATTTATCTTCAGTAAACCCAATGGGTATAATGTGCCATGGACTGGTAGGACAAAAGTCCTAGAACATCAGATAATCTAAAGGCCTAAACAGCTATATGTAACCTAATGTACATTCTATGAAAGTCTTTGGTAGCCATTTCTACCTGAAGTATATGAGAATGCCACTTTTCACTTCCCCCTTCTTCTGAAGTTCTCATTCACACTCAATCTTGAAAAAACTACCACTTTGTCCTGAAGCTATACCTCACATTATGTATTTTGTTTGTTGCCTCCATAGTCTTTGTCCATAGAGGGAGAAGTCACTTTCATAGATACTCAGGAGGCCTGCACAGTCCCTGAGGTGGAGCCAAAGGGTTGGTATCAAAGTAAGGAATTATCCAGGTCAGCCCCTCATGTAAGACACAAAAACTCCCTCCTAACAGCACCATCCTTAGGAAATATTTGCCAATAATTTCTGTCTGAGAGAGAATTCTGTATGTCTGTGTGTATATTTTATAGAAGAATGGAAGATGATATAAAACAAAAGCAGAAATGTGCTTTTAGTTGCCTATCTCATGAAATAGTGTTTGGTTTCATATATGGCCCAAGATGGACTCAGTACTAAACCTGGTTCATCTGGATGATGGTGATCAAATTTTGCTGCATCAGATTTTATTAAAGTTATTAAAAAAATCTGGTCTGAGGTAAAGATGAGCCTCTGACATTACTAAGAAATATTTTTATATATTCCATAATTATGTCTGCTTTTATAAATTGGACACTCTGACAATTTCTGCATCTATAGGTAAAATTCAGCTTTGAGATCTATTTTGATGGCTCTTTATTATCCTCATCTCAAATGGTTTACCATTCAAAGATGAACTTGCATTTAACCTAATATTCAATGGAACAAATCTGAAGGTAAAAACAAAAAATAAATTAATTAAATAAAATGAAGGGAGGAGCTAGGGGAAGAGGCAACAATTTTAATTACACAACTTAGAAACCATAAAAAAGATGATATACCATCCTATATAATAAAGATGTAGTATGCAAATTGACCGTCAGTCCAACACACAAGATGGTTGCCCCCATGTGGTCAAAGATGGCTGCCCCCAAATGGACACAAGATGGTCACCACAAGATGGCTGATAGGGGAGGGCAGTTGTGGGTGATCAGGCCTGCAGGGAAAAGCAGTTAGGGGTGACCGAGTCATCAGGGCAGGGCAGTTAGGGGTGACCAGATCAGCAAGGGAGGGCAGTTAGGGGCAACCGGGCAGATGGGTGGGACCAGGTCTGCAGGGGAAGGCAGTTAAGGATGACCAGAATGGCAAAGGAGGGCAGTTAGGGGTGACTAGAAGGGAAGGGCAGTTGGGGGTGACCAGGACAGCAGGGGAGGGCAGTTAGAGTCAACCAGGCTGCAGGGTAGGGCAGTTAGGGGCAACTGGGCCTGCAGGGGAGGGCAGTTGGGAGCAACCAGGCCTTCAGGGGAGAGCAATTTGGAGTGACCAGGTGTTCATAGGAGGGCAGTTTTAGGGGACCAGGCCTGCAGGAGAGGGCAGTTAGGGGTGATCAGGCCAGCAGGGAAGGGCAGTTGGGGGCGACTGAGTTGGCAGGGGAGGGCAGTTTGGGGAGACCAGGCCTGCAGGGGAGGGAAGTTGGGGGTAACCAGGCCAGCAGGGGAAGGCAGTTAATGGTGACCAGAACGGCATGGGAGAGCAGTTAGTGGTGACCGGGCCTGCAGGGGAGGGCAGTTGGGGGTAACCAGGCCAGCAGAAGGGGGCAGTTAGGGGCAACGGGCTAGCAGGGGAGGGCAGTCGGGAGTGACCGGGCTTACAGGGGAGGGAAGTTGGGGGTGACCAGGCCTAAAGGGGAGGACAGTTAGAGGTGACCAAGCCAGCAGGGGAGGGCAGTAAGGAGTGACCAGACTGGCAGGGGAGGGCATTTAGGGGTGACCGGGCCAGCAGGGGAGGGCTATGGTGGGCGACCAGACCTGCAGGGGAGGACCATTAGGGGTGACCAGGCTGGCAGGGGAGGGCAGTTAGTGGTGACCAGGCCGGCAGCAAAGGGCAGTTAGGGGGAATCGGGCTGGCAGGGTAGAAGGGAGGCATCAATTAGACTGGCAGGGGAATGGTTAGGGGGTGATCAAGCTGGCAGGCAGAAGCAATTAGGGGCAATCAGGCAGGCAGGCAAGCAAGCAGTTGGGAGCCAGTAGTCCTGGATTGTGAGAGGGATGTCTGACTGCCCCTTCAGGCTCGATCCCACCGGGATCATGCCTAAACGGGCAGTCAGACATCCCTTGAGGTGTCCCAGATTTGAGAGGCTGGGCTGAGGGACACACACTCTCCTCCCCCGTGCACAAATTTCATGCACCAGGCCTCTGGTATATATTTAGTTATGTAATAAGAACTTGTATATTTTATCCTTAGTTTTCATTGTCCTAGGAGATGTATCGGTAAACATATTGCTATGAGAGATGTCTGAAGTTTTGTTGCCGATTGTTTCTTCTAATACTTTTATGGTTTTATGACTTGGATTTAAGTCTTTTATCCATTTTGAATTTATTCTTGTGTATAGTGTAAGTTGGTGGGCTAGTTTCATTTTTTTGCATGTAACTGTCCAATTTTCCAAACAACATTTATTGAAGAAACTGTTTCTGCTCCATTGTACACTCTTGCCTCCTTTGTCAAATGTTATTGAGCATAGTGGGTTGGGTTGATTTCTGATCTATTCCATTGATCTACATTAAAATAAAAAGCTTCAGTACTACAAAAGAAACCATCAACAAAATAACACTACACGGGAGAACACATTTGCAAATGATACATCCAATAAGGGGTTAATCTCCAAAATATATAGAGAACTCATATAACTTAACAAAAGGAAGCCAAACAATCCAATTAAAAATGTCAAAAGACACTTCTCCAAAATGGACATATAGAAAAATGCTCCAAGTCACTAATCATCTAAGAGATGCAAATCAAAATGACAATGAGATATCACCTCACACCTGTCAGAATGGCAATCATGAATAAATCAACAAATGAAAGTTTGGCAAGGTTGTGGAGCAAAGGGAACCCTAGTACACTGCTGGTGGGAATGAAGACTGGTGCAGCCATTCTGGAAAACAGTATGGAGTTTCTTAAAAAAATTAAAAATGGAACTCCCATTTGACCCAGTGATCCCACTTCTAGGAATATATCCTAAGAAACCAGAAGAACTCATCAGAAAGAATACACACATCCCTATGTTCATAGCAGCATAGTTCACAATAGCTGAGAGTTGGAAATAGCCTAAGTGCTTATCGCAGATAAGTGGATTCAAAAACTGTGCTATATCTACACAATAGAATACTATTTTGCCTTAAAAAAGAAGGAAATTTCACCATTTGCAACAGCATGGATGGAACTGGAGAGTGTTATGCTAAGCCAAATAAGCCAGTTGGAGAAAGATCAGTATCACATCATCTTAATCATATGTGGAATATAATGATCAGTATAAACTTATGAACATAAATAGATCCAGAGCCAATGTAGCACTGAACAGACCATTCAACCTCAGAGAAAAGGCAAGGAAGGGGGATTTAGAGATCAACTTAAAGACTTGTATGCATGCATATTAGCATAACCAATGGACACAGACACTGGGGCAGTGGGGGCTTGCCCTTGGGAGTGGCAGAGGAGGGGGGGTCAATTGGGGAAAAAGGAGACATATGTAATACTTTAAACAATAAATAAAAAATTCACATATGAAATTATCATATAAAAATAAAGATTTGGAAACAACCTAAGTGCCCATCAACAGATGAGTGAATAAAAAATGGTGGTACATTTACACAATGGAATACTATGTGACAATAAAAAAGAAAGACCTCTTACCATTTGTAACAACATGGATGGACCTTCAGAATATTATGCTCAGAGAAATAAGCCAGTCAAAGAAAGATACCTATCACATGCTCTCACTTATATGTGGAATCTAATGAACCAAATAAACTGATGAACAAAAATAGACCCCCAAGACATAGAAGCATGAACAGACTGTTGAACCTTAGAGGGAAGGCAGGGGAGGGTGGGTGAGAAGAGATCAACCAATGGACTTGTATGCATATACAATTGTCTGTGGAGACAGACAATTGGTGGTGAGAGCATGGGGGTGGGTGGGGTTGGGGGGACGGGAGCAGGCTGGAAGAGGTTAATGGGGGGCAAAAGGAGACCTATGTAATACTTTCAACAATAAAGATTAAAGAAAAGAACTTGTATAAAGTAATAACCACCTTTCTCTTCCTGTCATGTGGAGGTTGAGGTAGATATTCATTCTGAAAGAGTAAAAGATACAAGGGTATAGTTAGCCTGTGTTTATGTTTTGTGCATTTCAACCTCTTCACAAATATTTCTACTTGGATGTTCCACTGTCAGCTCAAACCAAGATGTCTAAATGAGAAACCATTTCCTCTCCTCAGCTGTTCTTCTAGAATTCATCAATAGTAGCTGGAAAATCCTACTTAGAATTTTTCCCTTTTCTTTTGTGTTCCTATTTACTTAAGTTTTCATTTCCTTTTTGACAGCTTTCACTTCCTTTTCATTCATACTGGTGCCACTTAAGTTACTTCCTCACACCGGGCTGATCAACTGCCACACACATGTCACACAGCTATGGGGTGTCAGGTACTCTCCACAATGTTAGACACACAAAGATGTATAAACCCTAGAGGGATTTAGGAGAGCAAGGGGTTGCACGAAAGGATAAGTATTAAACTGTGAGAAAGGCCTTAATAGTGTGGTCAGGGGGCCCAGGGAAGGGATGACAAGGCAGGTCAGTCAGAGAATATTCAGAGAGGGGCATTGTAGGTTCCCTATAAGTGTCTAGGGCTGAAAGACAGTGAAGTCATTTCTGGGCCCATGTTGTCTGAGATACTGTTTTAAATATGTCATTTCACACCTCAGGAGACTTCCCTGGTTCTGCATTGTCTATGCTATGAGTTTAAAATCTTTAGCTTGGCATTAAATTCCTCCAAAAAATCCCAATTGATGGATTATGCCTTATCACACGCAATCCATCTTCCTCAATCCATGGAGCCATGTTAGTCATGGTTCTGGGTTTCACACCATTCTTTCTCTGGAGTGCCTTCTGACCACTTGTTTGACTGTAGACGGTCTCCTTTCTTTCAGTGGCTAAAGTTGTCTGCAAGCACCTGAGTCAGAATGACCTTTCCCTCCTCCAGGCTCCTGCACCTACCCCAACCGAGCCTCTTTCACATCAATGTGCTGCCTTGTACTGACTTAAGAGTGTGGGGACCTCCCTCCACGACAAGGATAAATCAGGGGACCTCAGGGATCTAGCCATGACTCAACATATATTTGGTGAGAAAATAGTAACTTTTTCTTCAAGTACAAGGAAAGTCAGATCTCCTGCCCCGTCATTGGAATACCTCTATCAGCCATTTTAGGGGTCTCCCACCGCAGCACACACTGTTCTTCCAGTTACTTGAATTTTCATAGCCTCCTTCAACTTCAAATTCCTTTGGGGTAAACCAATTTCCATCCTCTGTCCTTATACACTTCACCGTGGATCCTGTAAGACCAGGATAAGTTGATCCTGAAAACTCCTTGTCCTCAGAACTCAGATACTGGATCTGCAGCCACCCAATTTGGGGTCAAGATCACTAGCAGAAGAGTCGGGCCTCACCTTTCATACTTGAGAATCCCCAAACCCAGCTTGTAAGTCTCTTATAAGGAGATCTCCTACTTTGGAGTGAAATCTCAAGTGGGGGCCTTGCCCTGTTGCTCACAATGACACTAAGACAACATTTGTGCCCTGTATTACAATAATTTTCTTCCAGTTCAATGGCATTATTGAGCTGATATTTTTCTTACGTGAAATCATGGGATAAGTGACTTTAAAATAATTATGAAATATTATTCAGTGGAAAATTTTACTTATATATAGACTATAGGCCCAGTGCACGAAATTTGTGCATGGATGGGGTGTCCCTCAGCCTGGCTGGCACCCTCTCTAATCTGGGGCCTCTTAAAGGGTTGTCCGACTGCCAGTTTAGGCCTGATCCCTGTGGGCAGTCAGACATCCCTCTCACAATCCTGGACTGCTGGCTCCTAACTGATTGCCAGCCTGTCTGCCTGATTGCCGTTAACCACTTCTGCCTGCCAGCCTGATCACCACCTAACCGCTCCCCTGCTTTACTGATTGATGCCTAACTGCTCCCTTGCCAGCCTGATTGCCCCCAACTGCCCTCCCCTGCAGGCCTGGTTGTACCCAACTGCCATCCCCCGCAGTCCTGGTCACCCCCAACTGTCCTCCCCTGCCGACCTGATCGCCCACAACTGCCCTCCTCTGCCAGCCATCTTGTGGTGGCCATCTTGTTGTGGCCATCTTGTGATGATGTTGCATGTGACACCACCTAGGCTTTTATTATATAGGATAAAATATAGTCATATACTTAACAACATTATTCATTAGAGAAAAGGAAATAAAAACCTTATTGAGATACCTATCATGTCCTCTAGGATAGCCATAATGAAAAAGACAGACAATAACAACTGTTGGTGAGGATGCAGAGAAATGAGAGCCCTCAGATTTTATTGGTGGGAATATAAACTGGTGCTATACTGTGGCGAATAGTTTTAATTTTTTTTTAATAAGTTCAACATAGAATTGCCATATAATCCTGCAATTCTACTCCACAGTATATGGAGAAAAGAATTAAAAAACTAGGTTCACCAAAATCATTATTCAAAACAGCATTATTCATAATAGTGAAAGAGTGAGAAAACACAAACTGATAGATAAATGCATTACTGTGTCTCTACACCATGGACTATTATATTATTTGACAATAAAAAAGAATAAAGTGTAATGCAGGATATATATGTATGAACCTGGAAAACATCATGCTGAGTGAAAAGCAGTCACAGAAAGGCACATGTTATATGAGTCAATTGATATGAAATATTTAGAATAGGCCAGTTTATAAACCATAAAATAGATGAGTGGCTGCATAGGGCTGGATGGTGGGGTGAGGTGGGAGTGGGTATCGACTACTGAGAGATATGGTGTTTCTTTTAGTGGAGGACAAAACTGTTCTAAAATTAGATTATAATGATGGTTTTATAATCTTGTGATTAAACAAAATAGAAACAAAAAGCTCAACAGTGAATTCTATGCTTTAAATGGTGATTTATATATGAGAGTTACATCTCAGTAAAGCTGTTTAAAATTAGTTTTGATGAAACACTTATATTATTTTTCACATACCCACATTAAGACTAATCTGATATGAAGTTCACCATAATAGACAATTATTGGAAAGCTTTATAATGTTCAAATCACAAAATATTTTGCAGTCATTATGTATATTGTCTCAAAGTCACCCCAGGAGGCAGGTTTTTAATTATTATCCATTGATTATATGAGAAGTTTCAGGCTCAGAAAAGTCCCATTCTTTACTCAGTCACTCTTGGCAGAGCTGAGACTGGGGCTCAGGTTTTTTGATTCTAAATTTTGTGAACTTCTCACTATAACAAATACCCTGTCTTGTTGATGATTTCCAGAAGGGGTAAAGAATATGAAGTTGGGGGCTGATTAAAAGTAAAGTATGCAATATTTCCCACCCACAGACTGATGTTTCTGAACTTCTCTTTGGTTCCTTGGGCATCCTCATGAATACATCCATGTGGAAGTGAGCACTTAATATGCACCATTTCTTAAAGTTTAAAAATATCATCTTAGGGATCCCTACCTCTTCTCAAGACAAAACTGGGGTCCAAATTCCTTAAACAATGGGTAACTTACCTGGGTAATTCCATTACTTTTTGTGATTCCTTCATGGAGGGGTTATAGGTGAAAGTAGACCTTGAAACTTACCTCGTTGCAATTTTCTCTTAATTAACATGCCCATCATCTCCCCACAGGTCACAGGAAGTATTTCAGCATTAAAATTCACAGTCTCATCTATGTGCATTTTTGTCCCTGAAAGAGAAGATTCTTCATTATATCTCATTTTACAACTGCACAAGTACAACTTCCTCCCATGTTGAGCTTTTTTCTATAAAGACATAGGAGTACTTAGGAAACTTTATCCCACAAATCTCCAGAGTTTCAAAGTCTTTCTGTCAGTGGCATTTTTGATGCATAACAACAGAATGCCTACCTTCATCTCACCTCTCAAATCTCACACAATCAGAATGCCTGAGCATTCTATAAAACTATAGTAACTCTCAAAACTATAGTAATTCTTCCATGACAATGAAACATACAGCTGCTGTCATGTTCTGAAGGAAGATCTCCATCTATGCTCTTCCAGTGCAGTTAGGTAGTTGGAGACAAAATCAGAGACTGTACTTCTATCTCCCCGTTTGAGCTCTGACTCACGGATAGGATAATGGTGAGTTATCCCTGAAGATAGTGTCTACCTGCTATCTGTGTTCTCTACTTTGGAAGTAGAGAAAGCTCAAGAACAATCTGCAAATTGCATGACTGGTCGGACCATTACAGTCTGACAATGGTTGTGCCCTTTATAAAAAGCTACACCCAATGCTCTGGTCATCTAACTCTATGACCCCGTCTCCTCCTGTCCACACACTTTTCTATTATGGGTCTTTTGTCACTGAAGGAAGCTATCCCCAATCGAGGCAGAAAGGGATAACTCCTTCCTGCATTGTGATCAGGACACAAGTGGTGGAGAATTAATGGCATTATATAGACCAATTGTAAGAATCTGGATTCTGTTCTGACCATTGCTGGTGAGGATGCATTGTTCTTCCCCACTCTTCAGAAGCCTAGAGATTTTGGATATAATTTTGGTTGTATTTTTTGGAAATGTCTTTGCCCTGCTTGTTATCTGACCCTTCTGGATAAAAAATGTGAGTGACAATAGGAGATTATTAGAATGAAAGATGAAGAGATGAAGTTACAGCCAATGGAATGGTACATAATATATTTTTTCTTCCCCCCCCCCCCCACAATATTTTTGGGAGTGAAGGAAGAGCAAAAGACCCAGGCACCTGAGGAGGAAACACCTAGGAGGTATGGGAGGTGGAAGAGCATTCACCATATTTGTCTTTCAAGACTGTCCTAAAGGAAATCACTCTTGTCTAGCTCTTTACCACATGTGTAGATGCTGAGTGTGCCATTCCCCATCAGATGTGATGAATCAGGGGCTGCTGCCAGCATCAGCATCTCCCAGGCAGAACATTTCTGGACATGGTCCCCTCACTGATTCTCAGTCATTGGATGAAGGGCTGCAGGAGCCACCATGGAAAAATAGAACAGTTTGGATGGACTGTCTTGCCCCATCTCCTTCAAAAACCCATCAACAATGAACAGAGCTGAAAACTTTAAGGTTACAGGTGATCAGGCACCCACCCTACTCATGGCTGATATATTCCCCTTAGGAACCTGAACATTTTATAAATGAATCTTTTTCAGGATCACCATGTGTGTCCTCAGGATTGCATTTCTTGTGTGAAAGTCACGCATTCACTTGCCTTCCTCATGCAACCATGGTGACTTGCACCATAGAGGTGGTTGTAGGAGACCTAAAAATGTGGTTTATAATATTTACAAATCCAAGGAAACAATTTGAATGAATATGCTATTAGATTTCAATGGTCAGGTTCATCTTGGCTGGTGGAGTGGTGTCCTCACAGGGAAATAGCCAGATGTGCTTTGAGAGGTGAATTTTTTGGGATGCAATTCTGCATGGAATTCCACATGCCCCAGAGTATCTATTCAAGGATGTGTGAATAGCAAAGAGTTTTGGAAACTCGAGTTAATATAGCTCCCCAAGTCAGAGGGCAAATTTGTTTTCGGACCAGTATAAAATAGAAAGCATCTCCCTCTTAATTATCCCAGGATAGTAAAGTGTCCTCCACAGAGGAGAGCTGTTTAAGTTTGGTCATATTCTGTCTCTTGATAATGATTAGGATTTTATAGGTGAACATTTTAATCAGAATCCATAGAATGATGTATTTAGTATTTATACATCTCATTGTAAATATTACCTCAGAAGAAAAAGAATTACAAACAAATATTGAATCTAGTTAATGATATGTATGCTAAAGTGTTTGGGGGGAAATGTATTATTGTCTGCAACTTTAAAATGTTTTAAAGTTGTGGACGGTTAGTGGATGAATAGGGAAATGGTTATATGGACAGAAATGAGATAAAGCAAACACATTACATGCTAATTGTGAATCTATATTTACTGTAAAATTATTCAAGTTTTCAGTAGCCTTAAAGTTTTCATAACTCAAAATTTGAAAAAGGATATTTTGGCAAGAAAAATGGCTTATTAACCAAAAAATGACAATTAAAATACAAGAAGAATATTCATCAGCAACACAATAGAGTCTAGAAGACAATGCAGTAATCATCTATACCATTGGTGGGCAAACTGTGGCTCACAAGCCACATTCGGCTCTTTGGCCTCTTGAGTGTGGCTCTTCGACAAAATACCACGTGCAGGTGCGCACATACAGTGTGATTGAAACTTCGTGGCCCATGCACAGAAGTCCGTTTTTGGCTCTCAAAAGAAAATTCAATCATACTGTTGATATTTGGCTCTGTTGACTAATTAGTTTGCTGACCACTTATCTATACTAATAAAATGGTAATTGCTAATTAGACTGGGAGACCTTATAGACATCATTCTGGATAAAGCCATGGTGGTGGGGCGGAGACAGAGGTGGTGAGGGGTGATCACGCAGGTGGAGGGAAGGGGGGGATTTGGGGGAGATCAGGATACAAGTGGGGCAGTTGGGGGTGATCAGGCCAGTGGGGGGGCAGTTGGGGGTGATCAGGCCAGTGGGGGGGCAGTTGGGGGTGATCAGGCCAGCAGAGGAGGGCAGTTGGGGACAATTAGGACTGCAGTGGGGAGCAATTGGGGGTGAACAGGCCATCACAGGAGCAGTTGAGGGCAAGCAGGTTGGCAGGGGTGTCAGTTGGGGGCGAGCAGGTTCGTGGGGGGGCAGTTAGGGGTGATCAGGCTGGAAGTGGGGACAGTTGGGGCAATGAGGCTGGCAGGAGAGTGGTTAGGGGCGATCAGGCAGGCAGGCAGGTGAGCGGTTAGGAGCCAGTAGTCCTGGATTGCTAGAGGGATGTCTGACTGCTGGGTTACGCCCGATCCTTGTGGGATCCCTGTGGGATTGGGCTTAAACTGGCAATTGAACATAGCCTGAGGGGTCCCAGATAGGAGAGGGTGCAGGCTGCTAATTAGCATCCCGAAAGGTCCCCCTCCTCCCATGCACGAATTTCATGCACTGGGCCTCTAGTATTAGTATATTGAAGAGAACTAAACATTGACCTAGAATTTATAATCTTGGCAAAAAAATTCTTTCTATACGGTATGGCTCAGTTGGTTGGAGTGCTGTCCTTTGCACAGAAAGGCTGTGTGTTTGATTCCTGGTCAGGTCACATAACTACGTTGCTGGTTTGGTCCCTGGTTATTTGGAGCCCATACAAAAGGCAAATGATCGATATTTTGATGTTTCTCTTCCACATGAATTTCTATCTATTATCTATCTATCTATCTATCTATCTATCTATCTATCTATCATCTATCTATATCTATCTATCTATCTATCTATCATCTATTTATCTATCATCTACATCTATCTATCTACATCTATCATCTATCTATCTTCCTCTCTCTATAGAAAAATCAATAAAAAAATTATTTCATAATAAAGGCAAAGTTGCCCATATAACACTTAGACACCCTCACTGAAAGAACCAAGGATTTATTCAGCTAGACCAAAGTTGAAACCAAAGAAAGAAACAATGGTGAGTGCATAAAACAATGAAAAATTTAAGTAAATGATTATGTTTCAAAATTTATAATGAGAAGAAAATTAGTAACAAAATATTAACATACAATAGCTAAATGATAGAGATAGGATGTTGAATTTGAGGGAATCCATGATAAGATTTTTGTCATCTGTAGATATTAAGGCATGGTTAAAGAAATTATAGAAAATTTACCTCCAGTTTCCAAACCAGTGGAGAAAAAAGGTAGAATATAGAATTCTATCTCAATCATTCAGAAAGTAGAAAGGAGACACAGAAACACACAAAAATAATGGTTAGCAATAATATAGATGTATAAGTCCACGTATATCAGGGATCACAATGAAAGTACCAAATAAAACATAACTATTAAAAGGTGAGGATTATCTGAGAAAATTTAAAAAACTGTGTCTTTACAAGAGACATAAAACAAAGCTGCATAGGGGAGGGGGCTTTGAAAAAGGGTAAAAACTATAGAAGTTAATGTAGCAATATTAGCATCCTGAAAAAATATTTGAAGGCAAAAGCATTAATAAGGATAAAGGGGAAATATAAAATAAGAAGGTATATAAGTTAGAACAATCATAAATGGTGTGAAAATTTTAATTTGAAACAACAGAACATGAAGGAGTTGGCAAATACCATCAGTTGGAAAACTCAATACATGTCTATACAACATGATGGAACAAATATAACTTAATTTACCATTGTTCCAGTAAATTTAAATAGTGTGCTTGATAAAGAGCACATATAAAGGTGAACCCAGAACCCAGCAAGGAGTTCAAAAATGTACATATTTTAAAGTGACCTAGAACATTTACAAATATTGGTCACACAGGTTCCAAAGGGACTTTTGACACATTTTAAAGAGTTACTGAAGTAAATTCTTCAAGTCATGTTCCATTCTGTTAATTTACTAACAGAATATCTGCATTCTCAGATGTCAGAGTCCAGACAAAACACCGTAGTTCATAACTTCCCTAATAGTTGGCAGGACCACCAGCTTAAGATTTGTTGAGTAAGATGAGAGCAAACTATTGTTGTGGGACGAGGGAAACTCCAGGAAAGCTTCACAAAAAAGGGATAGCATTCTGCAGGAAGATATATTTTGCTTTTCTCCATTTATCTTTTGGCTGGCCTAGAACATATCCACATGGTAGAGCTCAGCAGGCACCTTGGAAAGTGATGTGATCTTAAAAGTGGCTAAATGGCCCTAGCCAGTTTGGCTCAGTGCATAGAGCATTGGCCTGGGAACTGAAGGGTCCCAGGTTCAATTTCAGTCAAGGGCATGTGCCTGTGTTGTGGGCTCCATCCCCAGTATGGGATGTGCAGAAGGCAGCTGATCAGCGATTCTCTCTCATCATTGATGTTTCTATCTCTCTCACCCTTTCCCTTCCTCTCTGAAACCAATTTTTAAAAAGTGACTAAAATTAAAGATAGAAGAAGCTTCCAAATGCACAGGGCCTAAGAGAACTAAAAGCATTTTGAAAAAGAGAATCCAATTGTAGGCCTTACTACCTGACTTTAGGACTCATTGTAAAGTTACAGTAATTAAGAACCTGACATAATAGTAGTCTTATATATAGGTAAATGGAACAGAAAAGGAATTTCAGAAATACACTCAAAGTCATAGGGCTAATTCATTTTCAAATGGATGTGAAAGCAAACTAATTCAATGTAGAAAGGACAGTCTTTTCAAAAAATGCTGCAGGCACAATAGAATATCCTTATGCCAGAAAAAAAAAGTTCTTAGCTAACATCATATGCAAAAATTAACTTAAACTGGATCATAGAGCTGAATGTAAACACCAAACCATAAAACTTCTTGATGAAAACAGGATCTCAAATTAGGTAAAGATTTTTTAAATAGAACCCAAAATCACAGGTTATAAAAGAAAAAAAAATTGTTAAATTAGACTTCATCAAACATTAAAATTTTTGTTCTTCCAAAGATAGTGCCAAGAAAATGAAAAGGTCAGCTTTTTCAAACTATAAGACATAACCAACAAAGGATTTGAATCCAGGACATATAAACAGCTCTTTCACCTAAAAAAAAAGAGATAGCTCACTTAAATAAGGGTAAACAATTTCAATAGATTCTTCACCAAATGGGATCTGTGGATAATGGCAAATAAAAAGATGCTCAGTACCATTAATTATTAGGGAAATGCAGATTAGAATTACAAGAAAAATCATTATATGCCTGCTAAGAATAGCTACAATAAAAAAAAACACAAAACTAACAATACTTAGTACTGGTGAGTATGCAGAGAAACTGGAACTTTCAAACATTTCTAGTGGATATATGAAAGGGTATAGCCACTTTGAAAAACACTTTGACAGATTCACAAAGCATCAAACATGCACTTATGTTCAACTAATATGACTTAGTAATACTTCTTTTAGGTATTTATCCAAGAAAACTTAACAATTAAAAATATGTCCACCCAAATATTTGTATGAACATGCTCCTCATCATTTTTTTTCAAACTGGAAATAGCTCAATGACTACGAACAGATGAATAGATAAATCAACTTCTCATTCATACAAGGGATACTTCTCAGCAATAGAAATGGAGTAACTGCTGATACACACAGTAATATCAATATGTCTCAACAGCATTATGCTTAGTGAAAAAAGAAAAGACATAAATAAACTATATATTATATAAATTCATGTATATGAAATTCCAGGGAGAAAAATACAGTGATAAAAACAGATTCACTATTTCAAGATCAGGGTGTGCAAGGAGGGACACAGTGGATATTTGTGGATGATGGGAACGTTCTATATCGTGATCATGGTAGTTTACATGACTATCCACATGTGTTAAAACATTCAATTAAACCTTTAAAGTGATGAAATCTATTGTATATCAATTATATCTCAACAAATCTGACAGGAAAATTAAAAACATGCACAATGTATAGAAAGAAAACTATGAAATTTTGTTGAAGAACAAAAAAGGTGACGAATAAATGCATAGGTCATTCTCCATTAAAAATGTTTTAATTCTACCCGAAATAATCTTGGAATTCATTGTATTTTCAAATTCGCAAAGGAATTAGAAGGTTTTAGGAGATAATCTTGATTAGATTCTAAATACAGAGTTTCAACATCACTGAACTTCTGAAATCTTTGTCTTTTCTATTTCTCCTCAATGTATCTTTTTTTTTATTATTCAACAGAAACTATAGAGGGTACGAAAAGCAAATTTTACTTTAAACCTTTGTAATTAAGCCAATTTTGTACTAAATTATAAACAGACTAGTTTTTCAGAGTAGAATTCTATTCACAGGTCCATGTGTACAGGGAAAGTCAAATGAAAGAGCATTTCATTCATGAAAAAAAAAAAGTGTTGAGGTAATTTCTTATAATTACTATCTCACATCATACACAAGGAGGTGAATGCTGTGTGAATTACAGATTCTTAAGATCACCCACATTCCCTATTCCCTTCCTCCATCTTTAAAAAAAATCTTTTATTGATTTCAGAGAGGAAGGGAGAGGGTGAGAGAGACAGAAACATCAATGATGAGAGAGAGTCATTGATTGGATGCCTCTTGCACGCCCCCCACTGGGGATCGAGCCCATAACCAGGGCATGTGCCTTTGACTGGAATTGAACTGGGCCCTTAATCTGCAGGCTGACGCTCTATCCACTGGGCTAAACCAGCTAGGACCCTTCTTCCATCTTCAGAGCCACAATATTGTGTCTCTCTGACCCTTCTTCTTCCTCTCTCCACACCAAAGAAAGATTCTCCATTTTTTTTAAGGACTAGGAAAATATATTTGAGCCACCCTGGTAATCCAGGATAATCTCCCCCAATTTTAAGTCCCAGTTTAATTAAATCTGCAAAGTCCACTTGCTATGTAAGAGAACAGATTACAGGTTTCAGGAATTAAGACATAGACATCTTTGAGGAGCCATTGTTCTACCTACCACAATATTGTAAATAACAATAAACCTAATGAAATACTGGCATTATAAAATTATTTCTCACATCAAAAGCAAATAAAATCTTATTCTTACTTCTTCTCTTCTTGGTTTTTCCTGAAATGGAGTTGTTTCCAAAATCCACAGTACCTATAACAAAGAGGTGGTGATGAGAAAATGGAAATGATTAAATAAAATTTACAAATTTGCCCTTGTCATGGTTAAGGCATCATCCCCTGACCAAAGGATCACTGGCTCAATTCCCGGTCAAGAGCATGTACCTCAGTTGCAGGTTCCATCCCGGACCCCAGTTGGGGTAAGTGGGGAGGCAACTAGTTGAGGGCAATGTTTTGTTTTGTTTTCTGTCTTCCCGCCCGCCCCCCCCCCCCCCACCGCCCCCGGCCCATTACCTTTCACTCTCTCTAAAGATCAATGGAAGAAATATCCTCCAGTGAGGATTAAAAAAAAAGTTACAAATTTTAGGATGGTTCATACTGCAGAAGTCTTGAGTTTATAAAGGTGTTTGATTAATTGTTTCTTCTAAAGTAACCAAAAACCTACTACATTGAGAAGTAGGTCTTCAGAATTGGCCCTGGGTCTTCCTTTATTTCTCAATAACATTTTGAAAAATACTCTTAAACACCTTTGTACGCAGAGGTAGGATCAGGTCTCATATCCTTAAGGTTTTTATGAGGAGGTTTGTGCAAAAGTTTGTATTACATCACTGTATAAACCTGTGACATGCTAGAGCACAGACACACATAAAAAGTATGTGCTGGGTTGCCTGGCTGGTGTGGCTTAATGTTTGAGTGTTGACATAGGTAATAGTTCAATTGTAGGTCAGGTTGCATGCCTGGGTTGTAGGCTGATCCCCAGTAAGGGGTGTACAGGAGGCAGCCAATCTATGATTCTCTCTCATTATTGATGCTTCTATCTCTCTCTCTCTTCCTTTCTGAAATCAGTAAAAAATATATTTTTTAAAAATGTGCTGGGTTCAGAATAGTTGAGTTGATGTTTTTCCTAACAGTTCAGTGGTAGAATCAGTTGTTTTTTGAGGCTTTGCTATGATTGTGACAAAATGACAGTATTACTGAGAAGCAAAGAATACTTGGCTTTCATGGGTTCCACAGAATATGGGTGTGTTAGAGATGGATATCACTGTACAAAATCAAGACTTTATTAATTTTTATTATTACACTGATTATTATTAATGATTAATTCAGTGATGTAGGAAGCTAGATACTTCCATTTTAGGAGTGTATTTCTACTACATCTTCCGTGACAATCAACAGGGCCATGTTAATCATGACTTTATAATGATATCTTGCTTTCCTGCTAGTCCCAAAAGAATCAGGCCAAGCAAAAAGAATGGGATTCTGCCATGAACTGGACTCATTTTTTGTCAGTGTGCTCAGAGTCAAGTGCAACAGAAAACGGAGCTCTCATTTCAGACTTCTGACATTCTGCTGCCCCAGTCCTGTGACTCTCACCTTCATAACTGACCCACTTCCAGCTGGTGAGCTGCCTGATATTCTTGATTCTTGATCACCCATCACTGACATACCAATCATCTATGGTAACTGCTAAATCACCTCCACCCCAAGACCGTGGTTAGCTTTGCCCATTATGTCAGATGTTTGGCTACTTTCAGTTCCTGCCTCTTGGCCTCTTGGCCTCTTGGCACACCTTATGATGAACAAATGATGCAGAAACACTTGTTATTTCCAGGTATTTCTAAATGTCATGTACAGACAGTTATTCTTTGATTCTGATAATTTTACAAAAATGTTTCCTACAGCCCAGTCAGCTTGGCTCAGTGGGTAAGAGTAGACCTATAAACCAGGAGGTCGATTCCTGGCTGGGGTACATGCCTGGGTTGTGGGCTTGATCTCCAGTGTGGGGCATGCAGCAGGCAGCTGATCAATGACTCTCTCTCATCATTGATGCTTCTATCTCTCCTTTATTTCTCTTTAGAATCAATAAAAATATTTTTTAAAAATATTTCCTACAAAGATGCTTCAACTTCAAAAATATTCATTTAAAAAAAGATTCATTTCAACAGTTCAGTACTTACATGAACTGTTGAACCAACAGAAGAATTAAATTTAACATTACTAGAAAGTAAAGCAGATGGCATCTATTGTGGACAACTAACCCAATATTCTGGGCCAGGTCTGTATAGTTTACACACTCATATTTCCTTTTTTCCTTATTTAGTTCCTTCTTACCTTACAAATAATATAAGAGGCCAAGCACTCACAATAACAGTTAATGTTTCCTTTTATCCTTAATTTCTTACTGGAAAGATAATATTGGGGATCATCTTTAAACCTACTTCATAGGTCAAAACATAAAACTGGTTACACATATAGTCAAGGATGTTGAATGCTTAGTGATATCAGACCAAATAAAGATTTGAAAGAATACTTTTTCCCCTTGAGTAGGAATTGCAATGACCACCCCAACGACAGACAACCAGAAAAATGTTTAAATTTCCTTGCATGCGTTACATTGGACAACAGAATTGCTCTTGACCAAATCTTTCCTGAACAAGGTGGGATTTGCTCTATTGCTAATACCTCCTATTATACTTGGATAAAACATTTCTGATAAAATAAAAATTAAACTAGATAAAATCTAGGTATAAGCAAAATAATTACATAGAATGCCCACTGATACCACATAGTTGTTTAATATTTTCATGTGACTGCCTGTGGCTCAGTGTTATAAAGATGTCACTCTAATAGTGGTTGCTCAACATTTTTAAAATGATCACTAAGGCCTTTGAGACTTCATCTGAGAAACCTCAAGGGACTACAGATGTTTTACCTTAAAGAAACATGACAGGAAAGCCTTCCTCTGTTCTGATGCTCTTGTTGCTCAAATGTGACCTAAGTCTTCTAAGAAAAGAGAAAACCACTCTTCTTCCTACAGATCTTTTTATCTTTCAGAAATAACTTCTACCTAAACCTCCAAGAACACATGGCAAGATATAAAAGGTGGTTATTACTTTATACTAGTGCTTATTACATAACTAATTTTATATGTACAGCATCTTTTTATGGTTTCTCAGTTGTGTGTAGGGCAGGAGAGTGAGCTCCTCCTTTCTTATGTCTCACGTTCTCCCTGCCTCCCCTAAGACATGGCCTTTTTGTTCCACCTAATTTTTGAGTTCATTCATTCCCTTTAAGTTTCCTACTTTCCCTTATTATTTTTCATAATATTGTCTGTGACTTATGAATGCCTCTTCTAGTCATTTTTTTTTCAGTTTCTCCATTTAATCATTCCAATCATTATCAAAGTCCTGCCATAGTGACTTTTTACACACCAATCCCTCCACCTTGCAGTTCCCCTTCACCACTCATCAAACCCAGGCACTCAATCTTACCGTCCTGCTCAGACTCTTGGGCACATTGTTCACTTCCTTGTCGACTTTCTAGTGCATTATTGTTGTCAGTGGTTGTACCTGCTTCATTCACATTTATCTGTTGTGTTTCACAGCAGTGCTCTGAGAGTCCATGTTCAGGTAGGGCTGTACCTAGATCAAGTTTTGATTCATAGATATTTTGTTTGCCCCTTGCATTAATCAGGGTCTAACAGGAAAATACAAAGCTCTCTATGCTGTTGAGGCAGAAGGAATTTAATCAAGGAGATTAGTTATGCAGCTGGTGGAAGAGCTGACAACTCCAAATAGAAGAATAGTCAACAGGAAAGTATGGGAGGGAGAGACCAAGGATGAGCTCATGTGCTGAGTCACTGGGGAGGTAGGAGCTGGACCATGGCCAGCCTGCTTTGTGGGATGTAGAGTTATGAGAGATGTAGCTTTTGCAAGAATTGCTGCTCAAGACAGTGATGGGGAATACCATGCTTCTCTCTTGCTCCCCCTCTCCACTCACTTGCTGGTGTCACCCAGGTTAGGAGCTTAGCAGTAAGCAGTAATAGGAAAGCTGGCAAGAAAGTCTGCAGGGGCTTGTGGCCAGAGATAGAGGGCAGAGCAGGAACCCATAAGGAATAAATCCCTGAATAAACCATCCAGGACCAGTGTACCCCTTCTCCATGGTGAGTCTCCTCTGTTCATTTTTTATTTCATCTACTCATCTTACTATATTCCCACCAACCTCACTAGTATATGAATAGATACATATTTTTTCAGTGCAGTTTAGATTTTTCATTTAGTGCTATTTTCTAAGCAAAGTATTTTATGTGAAGATGATTTAAATATTAATCCCCACAATTTTAACATAGACCCTGGTGCATGTTTTGTGCCACATCCACCGTTCCTTGGAGCGTCCTCTTGGGGAAGGGGCATGAGGCATAGCTTTTCCCTTGCCTGTGCTGGTCAGCTGAGTCAGACTTTTCAACACATTTATTATTGGTTTATTGTGTATTATCCTATATAGTAAAACCCTAATAGGCAAATTGACCGAATGGCAGAATGACCAGTTGCTATGACTTGCACTGACCACCAGGGGCAGACATTCAATGTAGGAGCTGCCTGCTGGTGGTCAGTGCACTCCCACAGGGGGAGCGCCACTCAGCCAGGAGCCAGGTTCACCAGTTGAGGGTCTGCTGCAGGCTGGTGGTAAAGACTGAGTGGTCCTGGACTGCGAGAGGGATGTCTAACTGCTGGCTTAGGCCTGATCTCCATCTCCCGAGTGGTCCCAGACTGCCAGAGGGTGCAGGACGGGCTGAGGGACGCCCCCCCCCCCCCACCGCCCCTGCCCCTAGTGCACAAATCCATGCACTGGGCCTCTAGTTTGGGTTATAACATCATTTCTTTCTCTCCCCTCACCCCCCCCCCACACACACCCTGCACACACAAACACACTCTGAATCTTTTCTCTATTCATTACTCATCACCGTTCCTCCTCTCACTCTTCCTATTTCAACCAGCTGCCCTGGTAGATGAACTGCTAAGTATAAAGATTGATGCATATTGGATATTTTATATTCTTAAATACTAACTTATTATTATTTTTTTGCTAAATGTGATTTGATGAAAGTGTAATGGTGCTTTCAAAATCATTCTGAAAGATATTTTTCTTTTCTTAAAATGCATTACTAATTTAGAACATCCTTTCTTAAATAATACACTCCAGTGCATGCTATATAATAATGACTTCTATAGTGTTGTTAGAGCATCTCTAGGCCTGCAGCCCCAAAAATGATGGGAGAGGGTTGGCTCGGGAGGCACATGGCATCCATGGTCCTGTGTGAGGGACTCAACAGGTAAGAGACCATTAGCCCAACACCCTTGCTTAAGTGCTGGCCACCGCTGACATGATATCAAAGCAAAGCTGCAGGAAGATTCATGCAAGACAGAGGCAGAACATTGTGAAGCCAGGTGCATGGGCATTACGTCCAGGCCCAGGAGCTGGAAGCCAGTACATTTCAAGAGTATGAAAGAAGCTACCCTTTCAGGCAACCAGGAAAATAAAGACTCCGTTATCTATAAATCCTTGGATAATTTGCTAATGCAAAGACTGACTATTCTGGGAAATTAGTGCTAAAAGGAATCAAACCTCCCACCATACAAACCATTGTAATTACAGGCATCTGGGCCTAACCACATCGGTCTTTGATATGAATTACCACCAGTTCCTGGGGGAAGAAATGGGAGATTTATTTTAAAAAAATTGAAGTATGGGCTGTGCCATTATCCCCTAATCTAATTTAACCTTTATAAATTAGGAGTTCAAGATCCCCTCCACCAGGTATTAATACAGAGCCCATTTAGATCTGGAGGATCCCACCCAACTCTTGCCATTAGCTGCCCTCTCTCACCAGTCAGGCCATCTCACGGAGATCATTCATGAGCCACTCAGTAACTAGAAATGGCTTTTCTTGTCACCCATGGCCATAGGAAACTTGTTTTTTGTTGTCAGGGATAGCCCTGACTGGTGGATTCACATTACTCCCTGCAAAATCATGTCTCCTTCTCCTATTCCCCTTCACACCAGACCATCCCTATGCATGTCGGTTTCTCTGTCTTGTTGGCCTTTTTATAAGATTCAATGTCTCCTTCTCTTATGTTTCCTCCAGCTCCTGGTATTCTTCTCTCTGTATCTTTCTCTCTGCACGTGTTTCCCTTCTTTGACTCATGTTTTTATCTTTTCCATGAGGTTATCTGGGTGTCTATAGGGTTAAGCACACAGGCTCTGGATTCAGAATGACTAGATTCATCTTGATCATTTGACCCAAGGCCAACTACATACACGGTCTCTCGAGATTTCAGTCTCCTTTTCTGCAAATGGACAGAGAGTGATACTTCCCCCCAAGGGCAGCTGTGAACACTAAGCCCATAGCTGCCAGAGTAAATGGTCTATAAGTGAGCTCTTAGTAATGTGGTTGTTGTTACTGTGTAATTTAACCCTTTCTTCTGCCTTTCATTTTCCCTCCTCCTCTCTCTCAAAATACATCTTCTCCTGCACATTTTACCACTTCCTCCCTCCCTTCCCTATATGACTGCCCATCTCCTTGAATATTCCTGCTCTTGAATAGCATCCCCCACATTTAACTCAGTCCCTTCCTTATCACCCAGGATCTCCTCAGTTATGTTGACCTTGGGCCCATAGTTCCTAGCCCTTCACAGTGTCACACTCATCTTCTTCTGCAGGGTCTCTCTAAATCACAATTACTGTCAAATTAGCATTATCTTTAAATTTGATCTCCTGATACACTGGGTTCCTGTTCCTCTGTCTGGTTATTGGGCCAATGGTCTCTTGTCATAGCTTCTCCTCCAGGATCAGTCCCTGGTCAGATTTTCATACAAACAGCCCTTCCTGCCTTCTCCATGCTCTTGAACAGGTCTTCCCTGATTCCCAAACTTCCATTCTCCTTTACTCTTAGCAGAAGAGAATAAGTTTTTATCTGTTTGCAATCACCTTGTTCCAGGCTTTGTTGGTAATTAGGCCTCTCCTCATTTTCTTCTCCATCACTTTCTAGGAAGGGTTTTATGTCTGGTATCTCTGAAGAGAGGACAAGAGAAGAAGACAATTAGAGATCTTCATGGAGTGGGAGCCATCTGAAATTACATGCTTAGGAATTTCCACTCCTTGGATCACTCAGTGCTCAGTGGGTCCCAATCCTATTGGTAATGTTCCCCCTTCATTCCTAGGTCAAAAAAAAAAAGAACAACCAATAAAGGAGCTCTTATACTTCCCACATAGAAAGAAGCCACTTGAATTTCAAGATAAAGGAGGTGTGGCAGCATCATGAGCTTGTTACTCATGTGAAAAATTTCATCTGGCCAGAAAAGCATATATCAAAATAAAAAATAGTTTGCTGAACTGTTCTAACTATAAGGAAAAACAGAGGGATTTCCTTGGGAGGAAAACAAAGATCCTATAGAGATTTACATGAATAAAAGAGGGTAAAATTTCAAATCTTTAAAAATGAGGCTGGACAAGAGAAAATTTTGGCCTAACTGAGTCAGGGAGGATAACTGCTTCCCAAATAGGCAAGTCAGAGAACATGGGAACACCTGGACAGACTTCCCAGGGGTACCCAGATCCCAGGACAAAGAGGAATACTCTCTGAAGCTGCAAGCAGGACATGAATATTGTGGCAATGACGGAGGACCCAAGATGCCTAGACCAAGGTCTTTGAAGGCTGCCAAAGAAGGGAGAACACAGTACCAGCCCAGGGCCCCTGCATGTAGGTTACTGAGCTAACATATGAAGGAATACTTGGTGTAGGTCTCTGCAAGGAGTCTGGGAGGAGACTGAGGGAAGCAGAGAGTGCATATAACTCAGGGGTGATAGCAAGGGTACCTCCTGGGGCAATAAACCTGTACTATCTCTTTACTATGTGGTAATATAACATTAAATTACTTAATTTTAGAAGCCAGACCTCCCCAAATCCTTTTTTTATACTTATCCCCTTTGAATAAACTCACACAATCTGCTTCTCACTCTGAGATTAATCTAATTTGTCCTTGTTCTGCAGACACAGGACCCTTTAATGCTCCTGGAGTATCTGAATTCCTCAGTGCATGTAATTTTTCTTTTAAATTCTCCAGAATTATTTGGAGACCTTTTTGAAACCAAAAGTATATAGAATAAAAAAACTTTCTAGGCAAGGTAAAAGTTATTGGAGGGCACTTTCTTTACTGAGAACCTATTTAAAAAATACAAAATTATGCCTCTCAGGGAGAAAGTAGAAAATCAAACCAGTAGTATTGTATAGTACTAAAAAATATCTCTGGCAGAGCAATTGGTGTTGTGATTATTTGATTGTTGATCACACCTGTTGTGGAGAATGAGTTAATAAAAACATTTCAACTTCTTCAAGAGCAAATTTCAACTTGAGTTAATTTTTTTGCTCACTACTCTGGAAACTTGATGAAGGTGGCCTTTCTTCTACGTTAGTAGGCCAACACTGAGCTTAGAGTTAAAAATGACAGTGACTGAAGATGGGTAAATTTCAAGTGGCCTAAGAGGGACTAGATGTGAACTATAAGCCACTTTTTGCCTTCTTTCAGTGTGGTAACTCTTGTACCTCAACTATCCCTTGTGTGGTCTCTGAAAGTTATGACTACAGAGTTAATACACAAGAAATTGACTCCCCTGAGTGTGGTGTAGCTACATCAGGGTGGATCCCACACCCATAGCTATGCCAATAATTGAGGAGGGTTGTAGTCAACTTGGTGGACTGCTTTGTGGACCCCTGCAAAGGGTTCCATAGAAGAGGAACAACTAATGGCGTCCTTTTGGAGTTTGGGATTTCCTCTCATTTGTCCTTGTAAGTAAATATGATGTCCCTATGGCTCTGGTAGTCTTGTGACTCTAAATGCCTAGTTAAGCAGACCTGCAGGTGGGTGTCTGTACTCTAGCCATTATATCGTAAGCTTTGATAAACTCATGCTTTGTCTCTTTTCTTAACTGCTACATCCCCACTGCCCAGAATGTCTGTGGCACATGGTAAACAGTCAATATATACCTGTGGAAATAAATTGCTCTGGACATCAAAATGTAGATAATAAACATAATTACCTTTGTTGAATATTTTATAAATGCAATATAAATCAGTGTATTTATTCATGATGACCTTGCTGAACAGTGCTCGCAGAACGGACATGTCAAATTTCTTCTCCAGTTCACTGAGAACATCATATATGACTTCATGTACAGAAAACCGTTTTTTAAAAGATTCTTGAGATTTCTTAAGAATAGAAAATGGGGAAAATATAAATACAGACTTCCAAGTTGCAGAAGATCCCTAGAAAGCGATTTTATTGTTAATGCATAATAATTTCCCAAAATAGGTATCTTCTCACATACAGTTTTAGAATCCTATCTAATAAAGACGGAATATGCAAATTGATGCAACAAAGTGAGAGGCAAGAGGTGGCTCTGGCCTGAGCAAAGGTAGAAAGACAGTTCCAGGCCAGAGTGAAGGCGGTGCCGGCAGCCAGGGGAAGGAAGGCCTATTCATGCACAAATCTTCATGCATCGGGCCTCTAGTTTCTCTATATTTGTGTGGCTACCAAATTGAATAACTAAATCCTTCCTCTTAGAAAGCACCCACTTGTGAATCTGAGCTCCTCACCCTCGTTTACATGAGATGGAATAAGGAGCCAGTAGGAAGAACAAAATGGTTTCAAATGAAGTAATATGTAGCCCTTTCAGAGCCTGGCTAAATGTTAGAGGAATAGACTGAGTGGGCGTGAGCTGCTGTTCTATTGACTGGACAACACTTGTACTTCCCAAGGACTGACTTGGCCTGGAAGCTCCTGTGAACTTTGCCATAAAGAAAGCCTATGCACAGGGAAAGTGAAGACGTGCATCTCTATATCTCCACCTATGTCTTTTGCTAAAATTAACCTAAATTCTAAGACTCCAGAAATACCAAAAGAAAAGGGGAAAAAATAAAAAGGAAACTTAAAACTGTTGTTGAAAGAATAGCAAGCATCTACTTTCAAATTTGTCCTAATAAGACATTAAAATTCCCTGTGAATTTTAATGTTCTCAGGTCTAAGTATTTAAATTGATGCTCATTGAAATGAAATGTTGTGTCAATGATTATTTCATTAAATGAAGTCATTCAACTTATTCACCCATTCATTAAAATTATGTTTAATTCTGAGTTTATACTATATATAACTAGAGGTCCAGTGCATGAATTTGTGCACAGGTGGGGTACGGCCGGCCTGGCCCCAATCAGGGTGGATCGGGGCTGGTCCTGTTGGTAGGAGATGGCTGGAGGTTGGCCAGCTGGCCCACCCAGATTAGAGCCCAATCAGGGCCCCCAATCAGGGCCCCAAATCAGGGTAAGGCCAGTTGGGGAAGAGGCCATTGGTGATTGGCTGGCGGGCTCTGCTCCCGATTGGAGTTGGGGGGCCAATAGAGGGTGGGGCCAAACATGAGGAGGGGCTGTGGATGGTGGACTTGCTAGCCCCACCCCCGAATGGGATGGGTGGGGGGTGCCGATCAGGGGCCAGTGGCCTGGGGGAGGGGTTATGGGTGGTTGGCCCGCTGGCCCTGCCCCATATTGGGGTGTAGGGGCAATCAGGGGTGGAGCCAGCCAGGGGAAGGGGCTGTGGGCCAATCAGGATGGTGGGGCCCATTTGGGGCATGGTCAGCCAGGGCAGGGGATGCAGGAGGTTGGCCAGATAGTCTTGCCCTCTATTAAGGTGGGGTGTGCGATCAGGGGCAGGCCGGCCAGGGGGAGGTTTGCGGGCCTATCATGGTGGGGGAGATGATTGGGGGCGCGGCTGGACAGCAGGCCTAGCTCTTGATCAGGGTGGGAGAGTCTGATCAGGGACAGGCCAACAGAGGGGAGGGGCCGCTGGCCCCACCCCCTGTTCGGGCTGATTTGCTGGCCACAGTGGGTGTCATAGCGACTGGTTGTTTGATCATTTTAGTCATGACACCTCTTGGCCTTTTATTATTAGGATTTCTAGAAGGCAATGTACACCCACTTCAGATCCAGCTATCTAGGAGGCATGACAGAGCCCAATACTTCAGTTAGGAGCAAGACTATCTCCAGTAATGCCTGCTTCACTCCTCTTTTGACTTGATAGAAATACTTAGCAGTACTTGAGAAGGTCCCCACTCATAAGTGACTTCTCAGTAGCCCAGTTGTGCTCTGTGTTTTAATTCTAGGATATCAAAAAGTATAACTTAGCTTGGTTTTGTTTTATCAGATTGTGACATAATAAACCTCACTTACTTCATACATTTCATTGGTGATGAATCCACGGTCCCGGATAAGTTCAAGGAAAGGAAATGTTGTTGTTATTGCGCCTGAAATCTCCACCTTATATTTTTTAAAGTATGTGAGTGCAATGTCATTGATATGCTTATTTCCTATGTTCTCATCTTCTGCAGACATCCTAAGGAGAAGGAATACCATGATAAAATGGCCATCAATGTTTTGATATGCTGTAACATTTTAAATGTATATGAAGGATAGATTGGCTATGAAGAACCAACATAAATTAAGTGGTCCTGAGTAGTAATTAGGACAAATAGAATTGAAGCAATAGACAAAACTATAAAAAAATGAAGCATGGTGGATTAGAAAGACATAATAGTATTGAAAAATACTGGTCTGTCATGATCACAGCCATTGTAAAATTATTTTGTCCTAAACATATCTGGAATTTTTATGAAAACATTTTAATTTGTACAAAAGTGAGATGGAGCAAACAGATCATCCATAAAGGAATATGAAACAATGGTATAACAATAGAATGTAAGCTTAAAAATGTATCTTAATTAACAACTAAGAGAAAATAAATCTCAAAAAGATAAAAACATGGTGCTCCCTCCTTGTCCTACAGCAGTTGATACTATCCTGAATTATAAAACTAGTTCATAAATGGTAAGATGTGGTTTAGTAATCATATGATAAGGCACAAACTAAAATTTTTTTTAGTGCATGAAATTCGTGCATGGCGGGGTGGGGGGGTGGGGGGGGACGTCCCTCAGCCCAGCCTGCACCCTCTCCAATCTGGAACCCCTCAAAGGATGTTCTACTGCTGGTTTACAGGGAATGGGCCTAAACCAGAAGTCGGACATCCCTCTCGCATTCCGGGACTGCTGGCTCCTAACTGCTCACCTGCCTGCCTGCCGGATTGCCCCTAATCACTCTGCCTGCCAGCCTGCTCACCTCCAACTTCCCCTGCCACTGGCCTGCTTGACCCCAAATGCCCTCCACCAGCCTTATCACCCCTAACCGCTTTCTGTGCCAGTGTGCTCACCTCCACCCTCCCTCCCCTCTGGCCTGCTTGCCCCCAACTGCCCCCCTGCTGGCCTGCTCACTCCAAACTGCCCTCCCGCTGTCCTGATCAACCCCAACTGAGCCCCCCTGACAGCCTGCTCACCCCCAACTGCCCCCATGCTGGTCTGATCACCCCCAACTGCCCCTCCCCTGCCAGCTTGATCACCCCCAACTGCCGTTCCGTCCTGGCCTGATCACCCATAACTGCCCTCCCCTCTTGGCCTCTAACCGCCTCTACCACTGTCCAGCCACCATGGCTTTGTCCAGAAGAATGTCCGGAAGGTCTCCTGGAAGGTCTCCGTGTCTAATTAGCATATTACTTTTTTATTAGTATAGATAGAGGCCTGGTGCACAGGTGGGGGCTGGCTGATTTGTCCTGAAACATGTCCCGGATCAGGGTGGGGGTTGCCTTGGCGCATGGGGTGGCCTGGGCGAGGTGCCTGTGGTGGTTTGCAGGCCAGCCACACCCCCATGGGGTGAGATTCCCCGCAGGGGGGCGTGGCCAGCCTGGGTGAGGGGCTTATGGCTATTTGCAGACTGGTCAGGACCCCAGTGGGGACTCTTACTCCATGGGGCGTGGCCAGCCTGGATGAGGGGCTGATGGCTGTTTTCAGGCTGGTCACACCCCCTTCAGGGTGGGGGTCCCCGCTGGGGTGCCTGGCCAACCTGGGTAAAGGGCTGAGGGCTGTTTTCAGGCTGGCCATGCCCCCTGGCAATTCAGGTTCCTAGCCCCTCCTTTTTTTTTTTCTCCAGCCCCTCTTGAGCGGCGGCCAAGGTGGGCAGGAAGCTTGGCTTCCTCTGTTGCTGGGGGCAACCCAAGCCTCCTGCTCACTCCAGCTCCGTGGCTGCAGCCATCTTTGTTGGGTTAATTTGCATACTCGCTCCTGATTGGCTGGTGGGCATTTCTCTTTTATTAGTGTAGATACTGAATAAAAGCCTAAGTGACCATTACAACAGTTGCTATAATGCACACTGACCACCAGGAGGCAGATGCTCAATGCAGGAGCTATCCCCTGGTCATCAGTGTGCTCCCACAGCCAACCTCCTGTGACTGGCCAACCTCCTGTGGTCCCTCCACCCACCCAGTCCCCCCACCCCCTGGCTGCCCCGATTGCCAGTAAGGCTGTGGGACACACACACACCCCTGCACAAATTCATGCACCAGGCCTCTAGTTGTTGTATAAAATGAATCTTTTTAGACACCTTAATTTCAGAAGTGCTGCTGTTTTTTGTGAAAGTAATTATAAAGTCGAGTCTATAATTCTTCTTCTTAGTTGAATATTTTATTTCTCTGATAATGTTTTGTTTTTTAAAATATATTTTTAATAATTTCAGAGAGGAAGGGAGAGGGAGAAAGAGATAGAAACATCAATGACAAGAGAGAATCATTAATTGGCTGGCTCCTGCATGCCCCCTACTGGGTACTGAGTCTGAAACCCCAGCATGCGCCTTGACCTGGAATTGAACCTTGACTTTCTGTTTTATAGGTCAACACTCAACCACTGAGCCACACTGGCCAGTCTGATAATAATTTTTTAATAGATATTTTGTTTTCCTTAAGTCATGAAGACTCATAAGCTCCTCTCTGGAACTAGAAGAAAATTATTGGCTCTTTCTGGTAGCCAATATGCATCTGGGAATAATAATGTCACATTATTCTGTAAAACTCTATAAAAACAACAAGTTTCTGTTTAAAGATAGGAGATTGAAGAGAACCATTTGTTTCTCTCTTATTAAAATGCCACTAAATGATAATTAACAAATTGGTTTCACAATGACAAAGAGAATGGCAGGAGGCAATGAGCAAATGAGAGATTTCAACAACAACAACAAAATGGTCAGAAGAGTATACTAGTAATTGCTACTAAAAGCAAAGGTTGCTCCCTACAGTCATGATGGCAACCAGTGTGCCTTGTGGTTATGATATCAATTCTCAGCAAATTTTAGCTGAGAGTACTTACAGTTTTCAGTGTAGATACCATGGAATCTGAAAGGTGGTGGAGATTGAAAGGGAGATATGGTGTGAACACTGCCATTTGAATAATGAATAACAGTACAATGTACCCTTCATCCCTCAACTTGCGTTCTGACCACCTGGAGCCACCTGTTGCAAACATTGCTCTCCTTTCTAGCACCATATATTCCTGTTGCCGGTGACTGAATTTCATAGATGGAATAATACATCCTGTATACTTATATGTCTGAGTTCTTTTGCTCATCATTCATGTTGTTAGGTGATTAGAAGTTTGTGGCTCTTATTTTTCAGTGTGTATACTACCATCTGTTTAGTCATTTCCTGTTGATGGGCATTTGGATTGATTCCTGTTTAGGACTCATTTAAATAAAGCTGCTGTTCTTGTATAAACCTTTGGTAGTATGTTTTTGTTTCCCTTGGATAAATAACTAGGAATTAAATTACTGGGTTGCATGTTTAACTGTTTCAAAAATGTTAAATTTTTTTTCAAAGTCTATTAGAAATAGCCTTTCTAACTTAACTATTCCAATGTGTGATATGGTATCTCATATATTTTTTTTAAATATTTATTTGATTACTGATGATGTTGGACACAATTTCATATGCTTATTGGGAATTTATATTCTTTCTTTCGTGAAGTGTTTGTTCAGGTCTATGGCCCATTTATGTTATTGTGTTGTCTTTTATTTAGAGACTAGTGACCCAGTGCACAAAATTCATGCACATTAAAAGGAAATTAATTAGAGGAAATATTTTAATATTGCTATTTGCCCTTTCTCTATAATAGAAGTGTCAGAGATGAAAGAAAATTAGTAAAATGTATATGAAAATCTTCCTCCTGTCAGAGACTGGGGTGCGCCACAGGAACCAGAGTTAAGTCCCCATTCACCCACGTGTGCCTCAAAATCATGCGAGACCCAGACCTGGCCAGCCCCACCCCCTTTGGGCTAGATCCAGACCTGGCTGGACCCACCCCCATCAAGCTCTGCCAGGTGAGGGGTTCCGCCTCAGGTCACCTGGGGTCCCCCGGCCTGGGCCAGAGGCCATGCATTGAGGTCCCCTGGCCTGGGTCAAGGGGAATGACTTGAGGTCCTCCGTCAAACTCCGTCAAGGCCCGCCAGATACGGGGCATAGCCTCAGGTCCCCCAGCCCAGCGCCAGGGCAGGGGGCACTGCCTGAGACCCCCGGCCTAAGCTGGGGCAAGGGGCACACCTTGAGATCCCAATCAAGCCCTGCCGGATAGGGGGCATAACCTCAGGTCTCCTGTCAAGCCCTGCATGGCAGAGGACGAGGCCTCAGGTCCCCGGCCTGGTGCCTGAGTGGGAGGCATGGCCTGAGGTCCCCTGGCCTGGCACTGGGGTGGGGGGCACAGCCTGAAGTCCCCTGTCCAGCCCCACCAGGCAGGGGGCACAGCCTCAGGTCTCCTGCCCCAGCCCAGTGCCACGCAGGCAGAGGCAGTCAGGGGTGATCAGGCTCGCAGGGGAAAAATTAGGGGCATCAGGCCAGCAGTCAGAGGTGGTTAGGGGTGATCAAGCAGGCAGGCAGGTGAGCAGTTAGGAGCCAGTGGTTCTGGATTGTGAGAGGGATGTCTGACTGCAGGATCCCTGCGGGATAGGGCCTAACCCGGTAGTCAGACATCCCCCAAGGGGTCCAGGATTGGAGAGGGTGCAAGCTGGGCTGAGGGGACCCCCCTGCATGAATTTTGTGCACCAGGACTCTAGTAAAATATAAAGAAAACAGCTTGCATTTTAAGACAAAAAACAATAAGAAGTATAAAAATTGAAACAGGATAAAAAATAAGAAAAACATATTTAAAACACTAAATGTAAATAAAAGCATGGTGCTATTGGAAGGCACAGGATCAAAAATGGAATTCAACAAGGGACACAAGGAAGACAAAGTGCCACAAAAGTTATTAAAATAAAAAATAGGCAAGCCGAAACCGGTTTGGCTCAATGGATAGAGCGTCGGTCTGCGGACTGGAAGGTCCCAGGTTCGATTCAGGTCAAGGGCATGTACATTGGTTGCGGGCACATCTCCCGGTGGGGGATGTGCAGGAGGCAGCTGGTCGATGTCTCTCTCTCATCGATGTTTCTGGCTCTCTATCCCTCTCCCTTCCTCTCTGTGAAAAATCAATAAAAAATAAAATATATATATATATATAGGCAAGTTACAGCATGCAGATGTCAACAACAAAACAAAAATGATCTTGAAGTTAGAGGCTATTTTGAAAAAGGGGAAGAAAAGAAAAAGGGAAATATAGTCAAATCTCGGTTCCTGAAAATCTCCCATCTCAAACTTTGAAAAATAGACACAGGTCCACAAACCCCTCAAAAGACCTCATTAACCAACCTGGCCTTTAAGGTCTTTAATAATAGAGATGAGGAAACCCAAATCTAAAAACAAAGGTGAGATCAAGCCAAGGCTGAGGCCCAGATGGAGGCCTTCCAGCTCCTAGCCACCACTCTCATGAACCCCAAACAAAGTGCCGGTCCTCCAAACAAGGGGAAGTCAGGAGTTAAGCCTCCTCTGGGCTCATGCTTCAAATGCAACAAGGAAGGACAGTGGAACAAGTCCTGCTCAAACCCAAGACCTCTACCTGTGCCTTGCCCAAGGGATGGAAGGGAAGGTCACTGAAAATCAGACTGTAGTCTGGTCCCTTCAGGTTGGCCCTCAGCAAGGCCACCCTCTGAATCTGGTTTGGAGGTCCCAAGACCTCTTGGGACTGGCCAGCAAAGACTGAAGTTGCCCAGGCCATGATAGGTCCCCACAGACTTACATCAACAGGACAGAGCCTCGAGTAATGATTGTGGTGGCAAGTAAGCTGATCTCCTTTTTAATTGACACTGGTACCACTTATTATTCCCTTCCCAAATTTGCTAGGACCCTTGTCCCCTCCTCAGTCTTCATCTCACAGCCATTAGCCACCTCACCTCTATACTGCATCTTACTAGACACCGCCTTAGTCTACTCTTTTTTTTGGTCTATGTTTGTGCCCAACCGGAGTTACTGTGCATGCCCTCATAAAGCCCAATTGTCCTAAACCACAGTCAACTACCTCAACACTCTCTCAGCCCACAAGGCCAAGCCATTTCTTGGATTGTAAAAGCTTTATCTCCTAATCTCCGCCATGACTGTCCTCTCCTCTGGACAAGAAATGTTCTCCTTTCTTGGCCTCACTGAGTACTTTTGCCTTTGAGTTCCCAACTTTAGTCTTCTCACAAAGCCCCTCTAGGACATGGTGAGGGGACCCTCACTGAGCCTTTAGGTTCCATGGCCAGCATTCTCACCCCCTTTAATGCTCTAAAAACTGCTCTCACCTCAGCACTTTCTTACCCTCTCCCCTCCCAAAGAACAGTTTCTTTACTAAAACTGCAAATGCTTACTTAACAGTGCAGCTACTATGAGAAGCTGAACTCATTATCACTCAAACCTTAGCATGTTATCTCTAAGGAAAAATGTGGCAGTTTTAAATCCAAGTGGTTGGATGTCTGGAAACTGCAGTCCTAGAACAGGCTGTAGGGCCTGCTCCCTTCCCACCCCCCAGCCTTTCCTCCAGCCTCATATGCCTATACATAATTTTCCAAAGTCTTCTTTGGCAACTTAAAAGCTTTGGAGCACTGCTGGGTTAAATGATAAACATCTGAATATTTTTAATAAGTTTTAAGTTCACTTGATTTTAGGTTTTGTTACAGAAAATCTATAAAGTAGATTTAGAACTGTTAATGTAATGTCTTGTGATTTGTTAAAGGTATGTTTCTTGAAAGTGAGAATGTTCATAAATGTCAGTCTAAGAAATGCTGGCTGGAGGGGATCCAAGATGGCAGCCGACAGGACAGCAGTGAGGGAAATGGTGTGAGTGAGTGAGAGAGTGAAAGGGGAGTGCGTGGACACACAGGGAGTGTGTGTATGTGTGAGTGTGGGACAGTTAGTTATATTCCACAGAACTGTTGGAGACTGGCAGACCAGGCTCCCCTGGCTGGACAGCCTCTGCTACAGCTGAAATCCCTCCCAGGGAACCTGGCTCTTTCACAGAGAATGCACCATCTTAAAGGGGAGAGGGGCTGTGATCAGAAGCCCAGACTTAACTTCAACCAGGGAGACCTCATATACCACCCAGGACCCTACAGCCACAACACGCAGGGACGAGCTGCCTCAGCTGTGAACCCATAAGCACTGAGACTCCAGCCTCCTTGGCTGCGGGCACCTAAAAAGTTTGTCCAGGGGGAGACAAGGTGACAACCTTATTGGCGAACAGGTCCTGCGCCTTCTCACAGAGCAGATAGAAGAAATAGCTGAATCGAATAACATCCACCTGGAATTGGTGAATTAAACACAGCTGGTGAGGCAATCCATGGATGGAAAGATCAGAGATCGCATCAAGGATCTGGGCTGGAGGGAGAAATGTGCACAGCTGGGACTAGAGTCTCAGAGGGAGACTGTGCTGCACTAAATCCCCATCCCTTGGAGTCAGTGTAGCCCTCAAATATGGAAGGGGGTCCACAGGGCTGCTGGCAGCAGGGGACTCTAAATTTAATCCCACAGTCATGGGAGGCTGTGTCCAGAAAGGCAGCCTGAAGTTCTACACCGGCCACACAGTGACCGGGAGAGAAAGACACGAGGCAGTGCAGTTGCTCTGTCTTTATAATTTTCTTGCTTTCACTTGCTAAACCCAGTACATAGGTTCTTTCAATTAAAAACACTCACTAAGACTGCAGGGGAAGGTGGTTTTTGTGGAAACTGGGGAGCAGAATAGGGAGAGATGATCAGGGACAGTCCATCCCTCCAACCCTGAATAGACATTTTTCTCCTGAAAACCAGGCTCCTCCTAGCAGTACAGCAGAACCCAGTCTTGAGCACAGCAGGAAAAGGAAGATTCTAAATACCCCCAGGGAAACCTGGGGGACTGGGTTGAGGGGCCATTTGGTCCCGAAAACTAATACAGAAACACCGCCACCAAGGGGCCGTGTCAGAAATAGACGCTTGTGTAAATACGACTGAAAGCAGGAAGAAAACAAAGTGGGCAGATTGATCCCGCCTGCTTGAAACCAAGGTTGTGGCATATGACACAGAGGAGCAGTGGATCTCTGGGAACTTCAACACTGTGCTGACTACCTGAAAGGAAACAGATGTGGCAGGCAGAACAGTAGAGAGGGATCTTAAACCAGCATACATGGGACATTAAAGTTCAACTGAAGCGAACGAACTTCACTACTTCACTTTTTTATTTTTTATCTTTTACTTAAGAAACTAAAAATTTTTTCACTTTATTTTATTTATTTATTTATTTATTTATTTTTTATTTATTTTAATATATTTTATTGATTTTTCACAGAGAGGAAGGGAGAGGGACAGAGAGCTAGAAACATTGATGATAGAGAAACATCGATCAGCTGCCTCTTGCACAACCCCCACTGGGGATGTGCCCACAACCAAGGTACATGCCCTTGACCGGAATTGAACCTGGGACCTTTCAGTCCGCAGGCCGATGCTCTATCCACTGAGCCAAACCGGTTTTGGCTTTTTTATTTTTTTTTATTTATTTTATTTTATTTTATTGATTTTTTACAGAGAGGAAGAGAGAGGGATAGAGAGTTAGAAACATCGATGAGAGAGATACATCCATCAGCTGCCTCTTGCACACCCCCTACTGGGGATGTGCCCGCAACCAAGGTACATGCCCTTGACCGGAATCGAACTCGGGACCTTTGAGTCCGCAGGCCGACGCTCTATCCACTGAGCCAAACCGGTTTCGGCATATTTATTTTTATTATTATTTATTTTTTCACCTTTTTTGTTTTAAATTTTTACTTTTTAGATTAGTGTTCTACTTTCTATTTTTATTTTTTATCATTATTTTACTCTATCTCATTTTTTTCTTTATGCCAACACTTTCTTCCTCACTTTTCCCTTTCTCATCTTGTTTTTCTTCTCCTGATCCTGCTTTAGTTTTTCTCTATCCATTCTTTTTACTCCTTGTTAAAAATGGATCTTCTTTATCTGCTTTACTGACACATTACTATTAAAGTAGTCTCTGTTGGCTTACTCATATATCTAATTTCCTCTCCCCTACTCCAAGTCCATGCACACTTCTCTTTTCTCATTCTTCACTAGCCAAATTTCTTTTCTGTTCTTTCTTTCTTATTATTGTTGTTTGTTTGTTAGTCTGTTTTTTTATTTTATGCTTTTGTTTTTCCTCTTCTCACTTATCTTCTTCTACTAATAGCTTAATTAGTTTCAATCACCAACTCAGGCTTATCTGCTCTCTATTATTCTTTTCCAAAAATAGATGAATACATAAATAGATAGATTAAAGAAAGGGAAAAATATATATACATACAAATTTTCTTTATATATATATATATATATATATATATATATATATATATTTTATATATTTTTAATTATTTTTTTCAATTATTATTTTCTATTTTTTTGAGTATTTTGTTTTTTACTTTTCTTCTTATACACTCATTCTCAATCTACCTCCTCTATACTGAATTGTGTCCATTTCCCCATTCATTCAATTCCTGTACTTTACCTTCTGGAAATAAGCTCTGCCACTTCATATTCCGTTTCCCTCCTTCTTTTCTGGGTGTTTGTTGCTTGCATTTTTTGGATTAGTTGTTTTTTTGGAGTTTTCTCTCCATATAATATATTTTCCCCATATTTTTCCTTCTTTTTCTTTTCTCGCTTACCTTTTTTTCCTTTTTTCAATATAATTTTTGTGCTTTTTCCTCTCCCCTAATCCTCCTTTCTCTGGTGGTCACCTTTATTTAGGGTTATTGGTATCATGAATACATTTGTGTTTTGTGCCCTTTGTGTTGTATCTTGTTGAGTTGTATTTTGTGCCTTTAAGTCATGGTAGAAAGTGAGCCACATAACCAGACACCCTGAGAGGAGTGAAAATGGGAAGACAAAGAAATAGCCCCCATACGAAAGAAAAGAAGGAATCACCAGAAACAAAATGGAGGCAAGCAATTTGTCAGAGAAAGAATTCACAGCAATGGTCATAAGGACACTGAAAAGGATGAAAGACAAATTCAACAACATGTGTAAGAACCAAGAGAAAATGAAGAACCAAGAAGAAATGAAGAATGACATAGTTGCAATAATGAACACAATAGAAAGCATCAATAGTAGCTAGAAGAAATGGAGGACTGGATCAGTGAGCTGCAGGAAAAAACACCTAAGCAGAGCAGCAACTGGAAAAAATAAAACCCTTAAAAAAAGGAGGAAATTACAGGGAACTCATACAACTTAATAAAAGGAAGATAAATGATCCAATAAAAAAGTGGGCAACGGACCTAAATAGATACTTTTCGAAAGAAGACAGAAGGAAAGCCAAGAGACATATGAAAACATGCTCAAAGTCACTAATTATCCGAGAGATGGATGCAAATCAAAATGAAAATGAGGAAATCATGCTGCTTTGACTTCTCGTCCAGCTGACTATTATCAAAGTCCATCCCTCTGTGATCTGATGTCACCCTCAGCAGAAAGTAAATACAGAAGATATGACCTTTGTCCCTATTCCATAAAACAAAAACACTGGAATGTTAGGTTTGATTGAGCAATTGAATCCATACCCCTCCCCTGAGAACTGACTTTGTATACTGGGCCTCTAGTCTATAATAAAAATGTGTAATATGCTAAATAGACTGGACAGCCGTGTGACCTTCCGGAAATCATTCCAGACATCCTTCCAGACGAAGCTGCCATGGTGGGGGCCGAGGCAGAGGTGGTTAGAGGTGATGAGGCAGGCAGGCAGAGGCAGTTAGGGGTGATCAGGCAGGCAGGTGTGTGGTTAGGAGCAATCTGGCAGGCAGGTGAATGGTTAGGGGTGATCAGGCAGGCAGGTGAGCAGTTAGAAGCAATCAGGCAGGCCAGTGAGTTGTTAGGGGTGATGAGGCAGGTAGGCAGAGTGGTTAGGGGTGATCAGGCAGGCAGGCAGATGAGCAGTTAGGAGCCAATGGTCCTGGATTGAGAGGGATGTCCAACCGGCAGTTGGACATCCCTTGAGGGGTCCCGGATTGCAAGTGGGTGCAGACTGGGCTGAGGGACCCCCTTAGTGTGTATGAATTTCATGCACTGGACCTCTAATCCTATATAATAAAAGGCAATATGCAAACAGTCTGAATGGCAGAACAACTGAACAAGCAAACAACCGGTCACTATGATGTGCACTGACCACCAGGGGGTGTGCATGGAACATGGTGGGCATTGGCAGCAGGTTGCAGAGTGCAGAACATGGCGGGCATTTGCCATGGCGAGATGGTGGAGCAGGTGAGCAGGGGCACCAGACCAAAATGGGACACTGGTCACTGTCATTAGGGCAAGCCTCTGGTGGTTACTGAAAATTCTTTGCTCCCACATGCCGTGGTCCCTCCCGGCATTCACACCTGCTGCTGGCATGGGCCCTGTTCACACCTGCTGCTGGCACTGGAGCCACTGCTCACACTGACTACTGGTGCCGGCCCCACTTGCACATGCTGCTGGAACCTAGCCCTGGTCCCGAATGCTCAGTGCCGTCAGCAGGTGCGAGTGGGGCCAGCACTGTCAGCACATGGGAGCAGTGGCAGTGGGAGTGGGGCTGCTGGCAGACGGGGGACCAAGTGCCGTGGAGGAGGGACCAGAGGGGGTGTGGAGGATGGGTCGAGACCTGCCCCTGTGCCCACTGCAGCCTCACTGCCCACACTTCCTTTAAAGGTGCATGAATTCATGCACTGGGCCCCTAGTTTGTAATAATAAGGATGCATCTATCTTATAAAATCAGTACTATAATAATTTTTTGCTCTAAATTTGATAAGATATAAGCCACCATAAAATAGTTAAAAGAAAAGGCAGTATATTTATAAAGTTCAGACTACATAGCAAACTCTTTCTTATCATTAAAGAAAGGACAATCACCTCAACTGATTACATTGGCCCAAAATAAACCAGCAATTGACATACCAGTCAATTTACTGTAAATGGCCAATAGACACAAAAACCTGTTTAACCACCCATGTAATCTGAGAATGCAAATGAATAGGATGCATCCCTTATCCAGCACCTCTGTGAAGTCTGGGTGTGGAAAGTTGGCTCATGACTAGAGGTAGCAGAATATAGTGGTTCAGCCATTAGGAAGGAAATCTGGTAGGATCTATAAACAATTAAATATTAGTATCCCTTACCTCAACAATTTTACCTTTTGGTTTTTGACATAGGACAAACACTTGTACATATGCAAAAAAACAAAGAAATTTGTAATTGTTATTTATTGTGATTTGTTGGTAAGAGTAACAACTGAAAAGAACATAAATGGTTTAAATGGAACATAATTTAAAAATTTTGGTATATCATTATGTAATATGCAGCTGTTAAGAATGAGGTAGATCCATATGTTTATTAAAGTGAAAAGACCTCTAATAACTATAATATTAAACAAATTTATATGTAAAATGCAGAATGGTATATACGAAATAATCTTATTCAACAAAAAACAAGACACATATTATTTTTTAGAAAAATAAGTTACATGTGTAAATGCGGAGAGAAAGACATAAAACACTATGCCCACAATATTCAACAGGACCAGGATTAGAAGCTGCAGTGGGTGGGTGGTGAAATAGAACTTTTCCCTTCTACATACATCCATGTCATTTGAAATTTTATGACCAAGATTGTGTAATGTGTTTTTTTTTTATTAAAAAGATATCCAATCAAACATATTAAGTAATGTTATTTCTTACCCATTCCTAGAGAAAAAGACAGAATTTTTAGCCTTTGCCTTGTCAAAGATATAACTCATTACAAAGCAGAAATTCAGGAGAGAAACCAAGATGGTGGCAAACATAAACACCTAAACTGCTGCCTCAAACAACAATTTCAAAACTACAACTAAAAGACAAAACAGACATTATCCAGAACCACTGGAAGGCTGGCTGAGTGGAAATTCAACTAGAAGGAAAGAGAAAAGCACACTGAAACTCAGTACAGGAGCTGCAGGAGGCAGAGGTACTGAGACTCGCGTGTGCGGAGAGGACTGGCAACTGAGTGCGTGGATGGCATGCTAAAGCGGAAGGGAGACAAAAGCTCCTGACTGCGCCGAATTCCAGTTCCAGGCGAGACTCTGGGGACCCAGACTCAATAGGTGCAAAACTGGACTGTCTGGCAGCAGGCGGAACTCCAGGGTGGCTTTCTCTCAGAGGTGCTTGCAGCGATTACCAAAGGATACTGAGACACAGGGGCCTATTAGGGCAGGGCTGACAGGAAACCAATGCTGACTGCTCTGCCCTGAGACTCTATCCCATTCAAGCTGAGCACAGAGGCTTTTACAAGTCTTGTCTCATAAGGGTGTCTCCAGCACAGAAGTTTTCCCATCATAGACACAGCTGATCCTCACAGCCAAATGACCTGGAGGTCAATTCCTCCTAGTGATATCAACAACAATTAAGGCTTAACTACAGTAAGACTGTGCACATAGCCCACAAAGGGGTGCACCAAGAGTGTCCACCTCAGGTAACTCTGAGGCTGAGCCACTGGGCCCTATAGGACACCTAGCACACAAAGCCACTCTATCAACTCAGGGAAGCAGCTAAAATGCAGAGACAAAGAAACAGGTCACAAATGAAAGAAATGGAGGAAAGCAAACAACTGGATATAGAGTTCAAAACCACGGTTATAAGTTTCTTAAAGAATTTTCTAGAAAAGGCTGATAAATTCAGTGAGACCCTCAAGGATATGAAAAAGGACCAACTAGAAATTAAGCATACACTGACTGAAATAAAAAAATATTATACAGAGATCCAACAGCAGACTAGAGGATCACAAGAATCAAGTCAAAGATTTGAAATACAAAGAAGCAAAAAACACCCACTGGAAAAGCAAAAATAAAAAAGAATCCAAAAATATAAAGATAGTGTAAGGAGCCTCTGGGACAACTTCAAGCATACCAATATCCGAATTATGGGGTTGCCAGAAGAAGAGAGAGAGCAAGATACTGAAAACCTATTTGAAGAAATAATGACCAAAAACTTCCCATACCTGGTGAAAGAAATAGACTTACAAGTCCAGGAATCTCAGAGAACCCCAAACAAAAGGAATCCAAAGAGGAACACACCAAGACACATCATAATTAAAATGCCAAGAGCAAAAGACAAAGAGAGAATATTAAAAGAAGCGAGAGAAAAACAGTTAGTTACCCACAAGGGAGCACCCAGCTGATTTCTCAACAGAAACTATACAGGCCAGATGGGAGTGGCAAGAAATATTCAAAGTGATAAATAGCAAGAACCTACTACCAAGATTACACTACCCAGCAAAGCTATTATTCAGAATTGAAGGTCAGATAAAGAGCTTCACAGACAAGAAAAAGCTAAAGGAGTTCATCACCACCAAACCAGTATAATATGAAATGTTGAAAGGTATTCTTTAAGAAGAGGAAGAAAAGAAAAAGTAAAGATAAAAATTATGAACAACAAATACATATCTATCAACAAGTGAATCTAAAAATCAAGTGAATAAATAAATTTGATGAACAGAATAAACTGGTGAATATAATAGATTAAGGGGCATAGAAAGGGTGTGGACTGATAATTCTCGGGGGGAAATGGGTGTGGAGGGTCCGGGAAGAGACTGGATAAAAATCCTACACCTGTGGATGAGGACAGGGGCGCTGGTAGGGCAGAGGGTGGGGTGGGAACCAGGCCTAGGGGAGCTATGGAAGAAAAAAAGGAAAAATTGTAATAATCTGAACAATAAAGATTTATTAAATAAAAAAATAATAAAAAAAGCAGAAATCCAAAGTATAGATGAAACTACTCAGGCTGCATTATTCTTTCCCGTCTTGTCTTTCCTCTTCCTCTAATCCAGCGGTTCACAAGCTGTGGGTCGTGACCGCTTTGGGGGTCGAACAACCCTTTCACAGGGGTCACCTTAAGACATCCTGCATATCAGATATTTACATTAGGATTCATAACAGTAGAAAAATTACAGTTATGAAGTAGCAACAAAAATAATTTTATGGTTGGGTGTCACCACAACATGAGGAACTGTATTAAAGGGTGGCAGAATTAGGAAGGTTGAGAACCACTGGTCTAATCACTTAGATCAAGATCCCTGGGGGAAGAACCCAGCCCCCTAGCCAGAGATGGGAATAGGCCCAGGCTGATCCCTCCCCAGTTCAGGTAGGAGATGAAGGCATCCAGAATTTTATATTTTCTAAAGTATCCACTTTGGGACAGCCTAGGTTAAGGCAGAGGAGGCCTGAGGGAAATGAGAGAATTCAGACATCATGAGAAAATAACAAATCACTGTCTCAAAGCATCAGAAACGACAGCCGAGGCCAGATGGGCTGCCAGCTGAGCAGTAGCTGTAAGACAAGAGTCCTGTGGGTTGTGGCAGCTGCACTCACACCAGCAGCTGTCCCTCTGCAGTTTAAAGATCCAATTCTCTCAGTCGTATTCCTGCATTTCATTACATTGCACGTGAATGTTCTTGTAAAGCAGGATGAGGTCAAGGTTCAGACGAGTGTCTAATGACACACACTAAAGCAGCAGCACAGCCAAACAGAAAGTTAAAGGAAGGGAGACAGAGACTGACCTGGTGCTGAGGTCGCTGCCCCCACTGGCCATCGTCCTGCCTTGGGCCCTTTCTGGGCCTGGAGCCCTCCTGTGTCCCCAGCCTGCCTCTAGTGTGGCTGCCCAGCCCTGAGCAGGAAGTATGTACCATCAAGCCGGGAGGGCTCCTCCCCAACGGGGAAATTAGAAGTGAAACTAACTTTCTGAGTGTTTTCAGACATGTCTCCCTCCTTCTGCAGCCCCACAGTAGTTCTCAGCCATCAGGACATGTGGCAGCAAGAATGGAGGACAAGGAGGGACAGGGGAGGAACAGGACCAACCCCACAAGAGAACCCTTGCTTGTGCAAACACATGAAAAACACCTGTGAATCCTACTGTCCTCACCTGCTGCAACTTTCTAAGAGGGTGCAGAGACCTGACTCTTTAGGTCTCAAAGTTCAGAAACAGGACTGGAGAAGCAACATTCTCGAGAAGGATCATTTCCACATTTGTTCCCCTGAGTCCAACTTCATCCGGCTGTAAATAAGGGTTCTCGCCCTATTTCATTTAAGATACAGGGGAAGGTTCTACCCTCTCTCCATGTACAGTTTTTCTTTTTTACAAAAGAAGCAAACATCAAATCTGGACAGATTCCATATACTGATGAGAACTTTTTTTTTTTTTAAACAAGAGCACAGGATCTCAGTGTGTCCCAAATTCTGCACACATGGGGGATCTCTCTCTCCCTGCCCTGCTTCCTCGCTCATTTGGGGGTAGAAGGACTAGTAAGCTGAGCCTCTGCTGAGCACAGCTGTCATCTGCTCCTGACCTCCATGGTGCTTGGGGACCAGACAGAATTTGACACCAATTACACCAGCCTTTTCTAGTGCCCCTCTCTCTTCATCCCTGAGCAATAGGCTGACTAGGCCACCACCGTGCTGAGTGTTGGCAGCAGCAACAGTAGCCACTGGCCCAGAGGATGAAGACCTGGCACCTCTGCGGATGCAGAAATGGAGAGGAGGGGCATCTGGGACCCAAGTGGGAGCACTCAGGCCCCACACCAATGTTCCCTTCTAGGAGGTGGCCCATCAGTCAGCAGGACTCCGGGCCCCCCTGCCCTCCCTTCTTCCTGGGGAGACTCTGAGGCTGGGAGTTCTGTAAAGTTGAGTCTGCTCCTTGGCGGGTGTCCCTGAGCTGATCCTGCTGGAGGGGCCAGGGCTCTGTGCTTCTCTGAGCGCCAGTGCAAGGAACAGCGGCCTGGGGATGTGGTGAATGTGTGTTGTTGACTGGAGCAGACTGAGACCTTGAGGCTAAGCCCTGTTCTGGGGTTCAGTCTTAGGAATTCTTTTTTGGCATCCATCTAAACCATGTCCCCTGATCCAGCTTTCATGAGGAAGAAAGATGGTATTTTGATCCCTATCTGTCACACCTTCTGTCTGGCAATTGTTTTAGAATTCATGTCAGAGTACTTGCGGTGAGTTTATACATAGAATTTGAGGTTCCTCTTGGTGACTTTGGACCTTCTGGGATTTCCCCCTTCATTGCCAGTGAGCATGGTTGCTCTGGCTTCTTCCCTGACTCTGCTGACCAGAAAAAAAAAAGATAACTTTCTACCAAAGTCTGAGCCACCCACCTAAGCCTGTAGCTGCTCTCAGACTCAGGCAATACTAAGCAGAAAACATCTGCTAGGTGCTTGTGAGGTTCACTTTATTTCCTGACTCACCCAGTTTTGTTCTCTGTAAGCAATGGGTTGGGTAGGAGCTCACTCAGCAGGTCAGAAACAGAACTCTCCATCCCCACTAGATGCAGACCAACCCTGCCCACTCCCAAGCCCAGCCTGCTTCTGGCTTCTTAGGTGGCAGTGGTTGCTGTGCCCCTGGGCCCCTGTCCACCAAGGAAGAGACATGCCTCTGTGCTCTTCATCAGAGGCACACCTGTTAGGAGATACACAAGCCGGGCTAGGTACATTTTGTACTTCTGTGATCACAAGAGCACACACACACCTACTTAGAGTGGGCTTGTTTCATAAACAAAATAACAGAGAACAAGTAATACGCCTAGAAAAGACATGGTTTGTTCTAGAATTTCAGTTGGAGTTAATACTTAGAAGCCATTTATACATATGAGATGTAAAAATTGTTGCCAAAAAGCTTAAGAGTATATTTTTCTTTTTAAAGAAGGACTTTGAGTTATGGTTTTTGAATCTGGTATTTTGTTTCAAGGGCATGTTTAGGCAGCCATCTCTTCCTAAGGGATTTGGGCCTCTGCCTCCTACCTGCTCTAAATCCCCAGTGCCTGTAACAAAGGAAGAAAGGGCACCCACCTGTGTATAGTTGAGAGTTCAGGTCATGGTTTTACAATGTTAATTACTTTCCTTTTATTTTAGCTTGAAAAACATCCTTTAGCACTTCTTATAAAGCAGTTCTAGTGGTCATGAACTTTCTCAAGTTCTCTTTGATGGGTCTATTTCTCCTTTAGTTCTATAGAACAGCTTTGCTGAGTATTAATCTTCCTTAACAATTATTTTCTTTCAATATTTTATTTTTTTTCATTGATTAAGGTATTACATGTGTCCATATCTCCCCATTGCCCGCCCCCCCAACCCTACTCCCATACATGCCCTCACCCTCCAGTGTCTTGAGTCCATTGGTTAGGCTTATATGCATGCATACAAGCCCTTTGGTTGATCTCTTACCTCCCTCGCCCTCCCCAATCTTCCCGCTGTAATTTGACAGTTTGTTGGATGCTTCTCTACATCTGTATCTATCTTTTTGTTCATCAGGTTATAATGTTCTTTGTTATCCATAAATGAGTGAGATCATGTGGTATTTTTCTTTCATTGACTGGCTTATATCACTTAGCGTAATGCTCATCCACTCTCTATCTGCAAAATGTCTGTTAAGTAATTTTCTGATAGTCTTGTGGGGGCTCAATTGTATGTGACATAGTTTCTTCTTCTTTGTTGAACTGCTAATTTTGTTTTCTAATTTAATTTTGTTGTATGTTCTTGTTCTGTTTCCTGGACAGCAAACACTTGCTTGAAATTCAGCTCAAATTGCTTCTCCAGTCTCATTCCCCAGCAAAAGTTATTGCCATAAAAAAAAAGACAAAAATAATGACATTTATTATCAATGTCATTAATACATTGCAATTGAGTATGATCAGAACTCTTGCCTAAAACCCTAAATTACATTAACCAGGTTAAGATTAAAAACTCATGTAGCTTAATTTCTTTGTCCTAAGTGCATGATTATTTACTGTTATCTAGGTAAAAATAAAAAATCATTACCATACTTGGGGACTCTTACTTGTTTGGTTTGGGTTGTTTTCTTTAGTGTTAATTGGAAATTAAGGTCTGTATAACTATCAAAATATTACAGATGTCTAAGAATAATCAGTTATCTTCCTTTCATGTTGTCACTTCTATTCCTGTCTGTTAACTATATATTCATTTACATGCAAAGAAACCTGGAGTTTGAAATTTCTGAGAAGTTTGATTGAGAATGTTTGGAGAGAGATATATAACTTGTGCTTCTGAGAAGCACAATATAACTTTAGGGTGCAATTCTCTTATTTGTTTGCATGTAGGAGAGAGCACCCAGTGTTCTCAATGGGCACCTCTTGCCTTTGAGGAGAGGAATGAGCTCTCGGGGGCCTGTGATGCTCTATCTTGAATTGTAAAAGTCACTCACTTTTGCATCGCTTGCTTGTATAGGCTTATGATAGGATGAGATAAATTATAAAATTTCCCTACTCTAAAAAATGAGGGCAAAGAGACTCAATGGAAAGAAAATGAAATAGAAACAGGAAAGCCACTTACCTTTTTAGATGCCCTGTGTTCCCGAAAGATGCAGTGCATGTCCTGCATAAACCCCATCAGGTTGAGGTAACCCTGTTCCTTTAGCTTCTTCTTGGTTTCATTCAGCATCCAAAAATCTGCCATGCATTGAAGAATCTCTATTCTCTGATGAAAAAAATAATATCATTGAGAGGATTTCTGATACAGTACAATGTCTGCCTTTTGTGGATTCCTATAAAATCCAGCTGAAATACATAGTAAGAAAAACAGCATCTCCTGTTCTCACTCCCATGGTTTTCAGATCACCAATCCCACAAGAGCCCATGTCAAGGTCAGATAACATTATGGAGGCCTGTAATAATGTTGTCGTTTTATTTAATTGTTACTCACATAGTTATCATGTTGAATATTCGGAAACACATTGCTCTCTGAATAGCATTCAATCATCAAGAGGAGGAACTCACATTTCTACAAGAGAAGAAGGATTTGAATGAAAAGCAGCTTAGAGAGCATGAGCCCATATGCATGCACAGCAGAGCATGGCCATACTAGTTTTCCAGAAGTTTCCTCAAACAGGTATGGCTCTAGGAAATAGTCATGTAATGGCTGATTTTTTTTTTCTTTTCTGCAAACAGGTTCTGGTGAGTGTTCAGCATGTTGAGATCTGGTCAAAAGAGCAGACTCCCTTTGGTGCCCTCCTCCCACCCTATGACTGTTGACTTCTCACATGCAAGCCGAAAGGAGTGATCTTGGGGTTTGAATTTGACTCACCAGCTACTCCTCAGGCCCCATCTGCCTCACCAGGACTTCAGATTTCCTGAAGACTCCTTCACCCTGCACAAGGTGCAACTCCACGGGCTCCTGAGAGATTTGGCATAGGTGAGCAAGGCAAAGCCCCAGAAACAGCCAATGTCCCTATGGCTGCCACTGTTTTCCTTTCAGGAGTGGCCAATGGGCACAATCTGAGAATGAAGGGGATACTCCCTAGAGTCCCCAAGACCTACATGTTGGGTCTGAGCCAATGACCCTCCTCCCATCAAGGGTAGCAACTGGAGTTGAGGGTGTAGAAGTTGGTGTCAGAGTGAGTGGTGGGCTTGCCTTTCCCTGTCTGAGCTGCTGGGAGCACAAGGAGCCCTGCCCACCAGGCCTGAGTGCCAGACACTGGGCCTTAACCCTTGGGCTCTTGGGCCTCAATAAACCAGTTGAGAACATGGCAAAAAGTCCACATTTCCTGCCATTTCTGAATAAGTACAGAATATAAACCACTGTCATTTCCACTCCTGTGAACAGGAATCTGTGCTGAGAAAGTTCTGGAAAGGACAGTAGTGGTATGTAGGCAAAGACCCAGCTACCAGCCTCAGCCTTGCAGAGGAAAGAGGAAAAAATTACCCTCCAGCTCACAGGTCTTTAAATAGATCCCAGGATCATACCATTGGACCCCCACCTTCAACCCTGCTTCTTCCCCATCCAGACACAAGGAGGAACTCTGCAGGGGGAGTGTGCATGACAGGAGGAAAAGTCTCTAAAGGGAGCCGGGACTGCATCTCACAAACCTCTCAGTTTCCACAGGTGGGAGGTGGCAGTCCCCATGAAAGAAGCTCAAACAAGTAATACAGCAGAAGAGATTTCCTTCATGGCAGCAGACCTTACATACGTCTGAACTTCTCAGCTAGAAGGTAAAACAATGTATTCCCAGTGAGACCCCAGAAGGCCACCATTATGAGGATCTAGAATGCACAAGCTTTTGTGAAGCTGGAAGAACACATATGAATCAGGAAGTATCAGAAACTATTTGAAAAAAAAGTAAAAAATAAACTATATTTGACCATGGTTGCTTTTCTGCCTTCTGAGAGACTCCAGACATCTTGAAACCATCTTGAGGGTAGTTCTATCCCAGATAGAAATATCCTGTCTACTCCATAGTCTATTGGAGAAATTCCTACCCTCTTGTGACCATCTGAAGTGACACAAATGAGACTGGTTTGAAGACTGGCTCACCCATTGATGAGTGTTTGGTGGAGAGAAAGTGGTCCACTGAGGAGCAGGAGGAGGCAGGGATGACAGCATCCAGCTTTCTTTGCCATTACTGTTTCTCTTTTCTCTAAACATGTGTGGCCCATGCCATCCCTCCATAAGTCTCACTGCTGTATCTTTCATTTCAGCCCCACAGTGATTCTCATTCATCATGACATGTGGCAGCAGGAATGGAGGACAAAAACAGTTAGTCAGAACCTGGAGGCCAGAGAAAGAGGACCCCTGAGGAGGAACAGGGCCACCCCACAGGAATCCCCTTGTTTGTATGTAGACACCAAAACCAGGGTAGTAGCTGGAGCTATAGGGCCTGGAACCCTGGAATTCAGGAGAGGCAGTGACAGAGGATCTACACAGAACAAAGGGCATAGCAAAGAGAGGGGTTTCAGAAGCCTCAGTAGGAGCAGCTTCCATTCAGATGTCACTGATAGTCTTATGGGGACTTTCTTGCATGTGATAAGTCACTTTTTTCTTGCTGCTTTTAAAATTCTCTCTTTGGCTTTGACTTTTGGCACTTTAATTATAAAGTGTGTCTGTTGGTCCTTTTCAGATTCTACCCATTGGGTCCATTGGGCTTCATGAAGCTGAAAGTTCATTTTGCTCCTCAAACATGGGAAGTTTTTAAGCATTATTGTTTTAAATGGACTTTCTGTTCATTTCTTAACTTTTGTTCTTTGAAATTCCCATAATAAGTATATGATTTTCTTAATAATGTCTCATAAATCCTATAGACATTCTTCACTCTTCTTTCCTTCTCTGAATAAATACTTTTAAATAACCTCTCTTCTAGTTCACTGATTTTTTTTCTTCTACTTGACTGGATCTGCTGTTAAAGCTCTCTATTAAATTCTTCAGTTCAGTTATTGTATTCTTCAGCTCGAGGACACTTTTATATAGTTTCTTTGTCTTTTTGGTGAACTTCTCAGTTTTTCCTCCCCTCCTTCCCCAATTTTATTGATTTTTCTGTCTATAGTGTCTTGTAGTTCACTGAACTTCTTTCAGAGGATATCCTGAAGTGTTTTTCAGATAATTTATATATCCACATTTCTTTAGAGGTAGTTATTAGAGTACAGTCTTTTTTGCTTTTTTAGTGTACTATTCACCTGAATCTTCATGATCCTTGGTTCCTTGTGTTGATATGAGTGCATATTAGTCAGCAATGTCTTCTTCCCGACTTTACAGGTCTATAAGCCCCACCTTTGCTTAAGTTTCTAGTAGTTATCTAGTAGCCAGAAATCATCTAGCTTTTTCCTTAGCCAGACTGCTGAATCATATGGAGATATAACGGGGATTATAACCCTTTATCCTTCAACCTTTGCAGGTGACACCAACCTCTGTCATTCCCTCCTTCTTCAGAAATATAATACTGCTTTTAACCTACTGTGTTCACCATGGGAAATTTCTGTTTTAGAGCTTTCTATTTGGTTTCTCCCAGGAGAGTCATTGTTATTTCATAGGTTAAGGAATGAATGGTTAAAAAAACACAACTGTTTGTGTGTGTGTTTTGATTATATATTTAGGAGCTTGGGAAATTTGTAGATTGAGTGGATTCACTATTAGATAGACATTACCTTATCTCCATACACTCTAACAGGGGACATTATGGTGTCTTGGGTTCCCAAGGTATCAACTCATATACTGTATCAATAACCCTTAAAATTTCTGTGAGTTTTCTTTGTTTTGCGTATGTGTTACTTGAATAAATGGCCATATATGCCTGTGGTGAAAAATTTATGGAATTACTATGGTATACATTTTCATAGTCCTTTATTATAAGAATTGCCATCAACAGTTTCTGAGTCAAGAATTGGCTAAGATCTGGAACGTTTGCAAGGAATGTTGACACTTCATTGAAGTGACATTTCAACCATCTGATCATCTATTTATAATCTCTTTTGATGAGATATATAAAGTAATATCCTTGTTAACTACTCATGTGTCTTGCCTGTAAGAACAGTGTCTTCTAGTAGCTAATTTCTTAGACATCTATAGGCCAGAGTCCCTGGTTGTGATTCTAAGCTTGTTGCCCATTACACAAATTACTCATCTTGCTGTGACAGTTAATGTTGCCTCTTAGCTTCAGTTATTCTGGAGTCCTATGATTTCATTTGTTAGGGAATCCAGTTCTGTAAATCATTCCTGCATTACTCCAATCTACATAGGACAGTCTGGACTGAGCATTTCAAGGATGCAACTGCCATCTCAACAGTACATCCTTTATTGCCTTGTTAAGATGGTGTCTTTGAGGCATCAGAGGACACAGTAACCCCATGGATGGAATTTCCAGTTGTACAGAGTGAATCTATGACATCTTTCTAAGGTTTTTGGATATCTTTTATAATTGTTGGTCTGGCCGACTTCCTTTTTAAAAAACATATTTTTATTGATTTCAGACAGGAAGAGAGAAGGATAGAGAGATAGAAACACCAAAGATGAGAGAGAATCATTGATTGGCTACCTTCTGCATGCCTCCTACTAGGGATGGAACTCACAACCCGAGCATGTGCCCTTGGCTGAAATTAAAACAGGCACCCTTCAGTCTGTAGACCAATGCTCTATCCACTGAGCAAAACCGGCTAGGGCAAATCTGATATTTCTTATTCCACTTCATCTAGTGTGCACTGTGTTATAGCAAGCCTCTAAGAGCCACCCAGGAACATATTAGAATCATTGCCCTTGGACCTTGCCAGGCTAATTAAACTCTGTGGCCCAGGAGAGTGTGCCTATATCAGCATCCCTCCATCACTGTTTCACATTCTAACATTGTTTTTCCAGGATCCACTCCCACACACAATCTCCTGACACCTCTTAGTACATGTTGGCCAGATCTGCAGCTCTGTTGGAGTAAACCATCTCTTCAGCTAGCAGGCTCATCTAGAATATTCCTAGTTTGGTCTTGCTGAGAGAACTCTGCATAATTGTCGTTCAGACAAGATGGTGGGTAGGGAAAAGGTCTGTCTACAAACAGGGACAGGGGTCTCTTTTGCAGGACAGTGGGTTCAGAAGGATCTAGAGTTCAGAGTTCTCTGGTGCATTTACTTAGAAAGCCCCACTCTGAGTTTTAGGTTTTCATGCATTCTTTATCAGGGATTTGACTTTGGCACAAGAAGCCACCATGAGCTTAGAATTCAGTCTTCTCTGAATTTCTATCACTTTTTAAAAATATAATCCTCATCTGAGCACATGCTTAGACAGAGTAAGAGATAGAGATAGAGATAGAGATAGAGATAGAGATAGAGATAGAGATAGAGATAGATAGAGATAGAGAGATAGAGACATTGATCAGTTGCCTCCCATATACATCCTGATCTGGGATCAAACCCATAATCCAGGTATGTGCCCTGACAGGGAATGGAACTGGCAAACCTTTCTCTCCACAGGACAATGTTTAACCAACTGAGACATTCTGGCTGGACAGAAGTTGTGTCATTCTTAAAATTAGTGCCTGCACCAGGCCTTCCACTGTTTACCTTACAGTTGCAGGTGGTAATTAATATATGTAATCCTGTCATGCATTTTTAAAAATACTTTAATGGAGCTTAGAAATAGCCACCTAGACAGGCCGGTGTCATTCAGTGGTTGAACATCGACCCATGAACCAGAAGGTCAGGGTTTGATTCCTGGTCACAGCACACGCTTGATCTCCAATAGAGGGTGTGCAGAAGGCAGAAGATCAATTATTCCTTCTTATCATTGATTTTTCTATGTCTCTTTCCCTCTCCCCTCCTCTCTCTGAAATCAATAAAAGCAAATTTAAAAGGTTTTAAAAAAGAAATAGCCATCTAACCATACAGTTCTTATAGTTACTATTTCTTTCTTTTTAAATGCTAGACAATTACATCAGTACCTCTTCCCCTACAGGTGAATGTTTATGCAACTGCACTGTTTTAGTACATCAGGATCTATCAATAACCATATGGCTAGACAGTGATCCAACTCAGAACTCCATGCTTAGGGATGGCTTGCTAAGATGATTACGTGAAGCTGGGTTCCATAAAAGCAAAGCCTGAGATAAAGTCTCTTAATTAAGTGATTTATTGTGAGAATTCTCTCTTATTCTTGTGAGGGATAAGGGAAGCAGGATACCATGGAGGGAAATGCTAAGCAAGGATGTGGTCATAGCTGGTGATCACAGGAACATGAATCACTTCACATGGTTAGTTCAGACTTGGCACTGGGAACAAACCCCCAGCACAAAGAGATGTAACCTTCAAGTGACTCTGGCTTCATTTGGCCCAAAACAATACATTGGGAAGAAGTGGCATTAGCAGCCAACATTCATAACAGTGGGGGAATGAGAAATCTGCCTGAAAGTGGGATTTTCCAAGGTATCAACAGCATCCACTACACCAGTGAACTGTTCTGATTTGTTTTCTGAATTGCAAAGACTTCTTTGAAATTCTTCTTAAATTCCTCCTTTATTAGGTCTGAGTTATTGTGCTAGAAAAAAAAAAAAAACACAGACAAACATAATGATGTTCAATATCATGTCATTAGACGACTTACAATTGAAAATGATGAGGACTCTTGTCTTAAACACCTAAGTTACATTAACCAGGTGAAGTTTAGAAAATCAAGCATCTAAGAGTATCTTTTGTTTCCTAAGAGCATGATTAAGCCTTGTCTGAACAGAAATGGGAAATCATTACTACACGGATGATTCTTAGTCATTGGCTTTGGTTTGTTTCTTTTAGTGAAAGTTAGAAAAGTAATCTAAGGCCTTAGTGATAATCAAATATTACAGATGTACAATCAATGATCTTCCTTTTACATTGTCAATTCTATTCTCCTCTGGTGATATGTTGTTATATGGTTCATTTACAAGCAAAGAAATATGTAGTTTGGGGCCTCTGAGAGGTCTGACTGAGTATATTTGGGGAGAAATAAAAAGGATAACATGACTTTAGGAAGCAATTTTCTCCTCAGGTTTGGAATAGGGAGGGCACCACTGTTCTCAATGGCCACTTGTCACCTTTGAGGTGAGGAATGAGCTCTCAGGTGCCTGGAGTCTGGTTGCAGGGACAACTCCTTATTCACTGTTGCTCTCTCTGGTGAGCTTAAATCCTAAAAAAGAAACCCAGTCACTTTCTGAATCCTTGCTTGTATAGGCTTGCCATAGGATGAGGGAAACTCTAAAATCTCCCAGTACCAGGAAATGCAGGCAAAGTGACTCAATGAGTAGAAAATGAAATGGAAGCAGGGAGAGCCACTTACCTTAGAATCCTGAAAGATGTTGTTCATGTCAAGCACAAACCCCTTCACTTGGGAATAACTTTTCTTTAGATTATTCTTGATTTCATCCAATGTCCTAAGTGTCTCTAGGCATTGAGAAGCCTTTTGAACCTGGTGAAAAATATACCAATAGGAGCATTACTGACAAAGTTCAATGTCTACATTCTGTGGATTTTCATAAAATCTAGAGGAAATACAAGGTAAAGGTAAAGGCAGCTCAAGCTCTCCCTCCCATGGGCCTTAAAACACAGATTTCACAGTGTCTATGTCAAGGTTGGATAACATTATGGGGCTTACACATGGTTTGTTGTTGTTACTCACATAATTTTGATGTGGAATATTCGGAAAAATGTTGGTCTCGAAATGGCAATAGGCCTTTAGGAGTAGGAATTCACATTTCTGAAAAAGAAGGAGACTGTGAATGAAAAGCATCTTGACAAGAGTGAGCCCATATGCATGTCTAGGCAGATGCATGAACACAGTAGTCTTCTGGAAGTTTCCCCAAACAGGGATTGTTCTTGGACACTAACATGTAATAGCTGAGTTGTTGTTTCTTTGTTTTGTTTTGTTTTCTGTAAGCAGGTTCTGGTGAGTTTTCAGTGTGGTTGAGGCAGGGTCAGAAGAGCAGGCACCCTTTGAAACCCTTCCCCTCACCCATGACTGACTTCTCATGTGAGCAACAGGGAGATGTCTTGGGTCAAATACAACTCACCGACTTCTCTTCAGGCCCCATCTGTCTTGCCAGAACCTCAGATTCACTGTAACACTGCTGACTTCGTGAAGACACTTGAAGTATTGTGCAGAAGGTACATCTCCAAGGTTTCCTGAGATGTCAGATATCAGTGAATGAGGCAAGCCTAGAAACACCTCCATTCCCACAGCTGCCAATGTTCTCCTTTCAGGAATGGCTGATGGGCACAGCCAGGGAATGAAGGGACACCTCCCAGAATCTCCAGGACTCTCATGTGGTAACTCTGGTCCTTAGAGTAGCAGCATGGGTTTATGGGCTGGAAGATGGTGTCAAGGTGAGTGCGGGGCTCCACTTTCCCTGTTTGAGCTGCTGAGAGCACAAAGAGCCCTGCCTTCAAGCCTGAATATCAGAGAGTGGGCCTTAACCCCTGGAGGCCTCGTGCCTCCATTAACCAGTTGAGAACATGGCAAAGTAAGGGAAACTGTCCTTATTTACTGTCTTTTCTGAATAAGCACAGAACACAAACAACTGGCATTTGCACTCCTGTGAACAGGAGTCTGTGGTGGATAGTTCTGGAAAGGACAGTAGTGATATGTAGGCGAAGCACCCAGCTACAGACTTCAGCCTCCTAGAGGTGAGAAGAGAACAGTAACTTCCTACTGATCGCATTTTTAAACAGCTCCCCGCATCATACCGCTAGACCCTTTACCCCTGACCCTGCTCTTCCCCCATCAGAATACAAGGAGAGACTGTATTGGGAGTGTGCATGGCAGGAGGAAGGTCCTTGCAGGAGAAGGGGGTGCATCTCACAAACCTCTCAGGTTCCACAGGTGGGATGTGACAGTCCCCATGGAAGAAGCTGAAACACCAGCTGCATTTGAAGAGCTTTCCTTCATCCCCACAGATCTTGCATTTGTCTGCGTTTTCCGGCTAGAAGGTAAAACAATGTCTGTATCCCCCGTGAGACCCTGAAGACCAGTGCTGTGGGAATCTGGAACTCATTGCCTTTGTGGGAACCTGCATGGACAGTTATGTGCTTCCCCCTGAGCTGTGAGCCAGCTGCATGGAGTGGAGGTTTCAGAAAAAGAATTCTTGGTCTGTGGTGAAGTTCAGGAGGAGTGACCTTTGTGACCAGAAAAGGTTTTCCTACAAAACCAGAGATTCTGTGGCTGACAGGGCAATGTAACCTGATATTCCAGGATAGGCAGGGTTACCCCATGGTCCCCTGGCAAGGAGCATTGTTTAGTTGGCAGACCTTTCCAGGGGAGTTTGTTGTATAACCCTGCTCATCCTGGAATAACAGGTTTCAGTGCCCCTGCCACCCACAGAATTGTTCAAACAAGCCAGCCACAACCTTCCAGGGAAACCAGGGCACATCTCACCCTCCACAGTCCCTGGATGCTCCCTCTGAGGCCTGCCTGGCTGGCCCTGGCCTCCTTTCTCAGTCTGGGAGTATATGTGACTAATAAACACCTGTCAATTCCTCTGTCAGGTAACAGATGCTGTTATTTGCCATCCCCCAAACTGTTGGTGGATATGCATCCCTCATTAATGGGGTGAAGAGGATGTGATCAAAACAGAAAACCACCTTTTTTCTCTTTTTTAAAATAAAAAGCAACATTTACATATGAATCAGTAACTATGCTTGCTCCTGGTTGCTTTCCTGGTTCTGCCTTCTGAGAGAATCCAGATAGTTCGAGAATAACTTGGTGATATTCTATCACAGATAGAAACATTCTGTCTACTCCATGGTCTATTGGAGAAATTCCTACACTCTTGTGACCATCTGAAGTGACACAAAAGAGACTGGTTTGAGGACTGGCTCATCCACTGAAGAGTACTGGGTGGAGGGAATGAGGTCCATTGAGGAGCAGGAGGAAGCAGGGATGACAGCATCCAGCTATCTCCTCCATGACTGTTTCTCTTTTCTCCAAACATGTGTGGCCCATGCCATCCCTCCATCAGCCTCACTGCTGTATCTCTTTCATTTCTTGTCCTTCTCTTCCTCCAACATTTAGATAGAATCCCTCAGGTTTCCATCAAATCACTCTCAAAGCTGCAGTTACATCACTATGTCTCCAGCTCCCAGATGTCTATCCTGTCTTTTGCATTTGTGCACATCCGTATGCTCCCCCAGCATCTTCTCCTGGGCCCTTAAAGCACACCCCAAACTTATCCAGGCAAAACAATATATTATCCTCTCCCCACACCCACTACATGTTCTTTCCTGGTGCTTCCATTTCATAAAACATTCACCTTCTGCCACAAACCTGAGAATCCTTTCTCATTCTATACTCCCAATAGCACCCAAAATTCTATCTATACACAATAATTGCTTAGCTTCCTTTGTTAGTTCTGTCATCCCTCTAAGGTTCACTGAACACAGGTCTGCTGACACCCTGAAAAATGGTTCCAAACCTAATACGTAATGAAAAGTGATCTGTTTCTCAGTCTGTATTATATCTCGGTTAAGAACATACAAATATCAGAAATGTCCTTTTAGCAAATGGACACAGTAATTTGGAAAGCAGATGAAAAGTTGCTAAAAGTTATTTTGAGTCTTGTTCCGGACTTTTGGACGGAAATTTTTATCTTGGGGAAACAGGAATCTGGTCATTTCTTTTGCTTTTAAAAGTGGCCATATGTGAGCCTGGCCGGTGTGGCTCTGTGGTTGTGTCAACCGATGAACCAGGTGGTCACAGTTCGATTCTTGGTCAGGGCACATGCCCAGGTTGCAGGCTCAATCCCCAGTCTGGCGAGTGCAGAAGGCAGCCTATCAATGATTCTCTCTCACCATTCATGTTTCTATCTCTGTACTTCTCCCTTCCTCTCTGAAATCAATAATACATACATATATATGTATTATTCCCATATATGGCTATCTCATATATGCCCATTAATATAAATATATATATATATAGCCATTAATATATATATATATATATATATATATATATATATTTCCAATATTTATATGTTCAATGAGTAAATAAATGAGTATTGTTTCACTTCGGAAAAGAGATTACATGCTATCTCTTTAGTAAATATTAACATAAGATAAATGATGGTTTGGTGGAGTATATCAGGTTAATTGACAACATAGAAGCTGTCACCAGAAAGTACAGGTGGCCCTCATCAGGAGACAGGAAGTTGTTGAGTGGTGCCATGAGTGACATTTAAATTTCCAGAAACCAGGAGGCTTTATCAACAAGACTAGTTCTGGGAGGCAAAGAGGATCTACAGAGGTAGTAATGGGTCCTGAGATCTGTCACTTTGGGTCATTTCTGTTCTTAATCAAGGAGACACAAAATATAGGGGCAATTGAACCTTGTTGCTGCAAAGTATTGCACCCATGGATAAGGACAGAACCTGTGCATTGGAAGTTGAGTACTAGCTCTTTTAGGTACTCCATGTTGAGTAACTTTGGATGCATGGAGAATGGTGGAGATACTGCTGTTTAAAGTAGTCACTGAATAGGTCAAACAACAATTTATCTTCAATAAACCCAGTGTATAAACTGTCCCAAGGACTGGTAGTTCAAAAGAACTGGACTTCACATTTCTGGAAGATAAAGTCTCAGTAGCCAGCTATGTGCAACCTTTTCTAGAATTTTCACCTTTCCCTCCTTTTCAAGTTCTCATTCATGCCCAATATTAGAGAAACCATCACTTTGTCTTGAATCTACATTGCACGTTATGTATTTTGCTTGTTGCCTTAATAGCCTTCTTCCATAGAGGGATAAGTCACTTTCATGGATAGACAGGTGGCCTGCACAGCCCCTGAGTAGAGGCAAAGGGGTGGCGTTAAAGTAAACAATTTTCCAGGTCAGACCCTCATGTACGACACATCAATCTCCCAAAAGCTCACTTTCCAACAACACCATCCTCATGAAAATTGCCAATAATTTCTGCTTGAGAAAGAATTCTGTATGTCTGTGTGTATGTTTTATAGAAGGATGGAAGATGATGTAAAAAATAAGAAGAAAAATATGCTTTGAGTTTCCCATCTTATGAAATAGTACATAGTTTTGTATATGACCCAATATAGACTCTGTACTAGACCAGGTTCTTCTGGATGATGGTGGGCAAAGTTTTGCTCCATCAGATTTCATTAAAGTTAGGATATAATAACCTTTATGAAAAAAATCTGGGTTGAGTTAAAGATGAGCCTGTGACATAATTAAGAAATGTCTTTATGTATGCCATACTTATGTTTGCTTTTACAACTTGGACTCCCTGACAACATCTGCCACTATAGCTAAAACTCAGCTTTGAGATGGCACCTTATTATTCTCATCTCAAATGGTTTACCATTCAAAATTGACCTTGCATATAACCGAATGTTCAACAGGACAAATCTGAAGGCACTTGCAAAATAAATAACTTAATTAAATGAAATAAAGGCAGGGGAGAGGAGAAGAGGAAGAAATGTTAAATACACAACTGAGAAACCATAAAAAGATGCTGTAATATAAAATTAGTTATGTAATAAGCACTTGTATAAAGTAATAATCACCTTTTTTATCTTGCCATATATTCTTGGAGGTTTAGGTAGAAGTTCTTTCTAAAAGATAAAAATATCCAAGCATATGGTTAGCCTGTTTTCATGTTTTGTGAGTCTGGCATTGCAACCTCCTCCCAAATATTTCTACTTGATGTCCCCCTGTCAGCTCAAACCAAGGCATCTAAATGAGACACCATCTCCCTCTACTCAACTGTTCTTCTAGAACAGTGGTTCTTAACCTTCCTAATGCCGCGACCCTTTAATACAGTTCCTCATGTTGTGGTGACCCCCCAACCATAAAATTATTTTCGTTGCTACTTCATAACTGTAATTTTGCTACTGTTATGAATCGTAATGTAAATATCTGATATGCAGGATGTCTTAGGCGACCCCTGTGAAAAGGTCGTTCGACTCCCAACGGGCTCGCGACCGCTGTTCTAGAAAGAAGATTAACTACAGGAGAAAGGGGATTCTGGGTACAATCAATGGTACCCAGAAAATCATCTTCAGAACCTTTTTCCTTGCTCTTGTGTTTTCCCCCTAAGTTTTAAGAGCTTTTCATTCATAATCTCTTTGACACCTCTCACCTCCTTTCTACATCCACCAGTGCTACTCAAGCTTAAGTCCTCACACCAGGGCTATTCAGTCATTACACATGTATCCCATACCTACAGGGTGTAAGACACTCTGAACAATGTTGGTCCCAAAAAGATGTATAAAACTAGAGGGATCTAGAATAAGGGATTGCATGGAAGGGCACGTATAAAACTGTGATAAGGGCCTTAATAGTGAGGTCAGGGGGCCCAGGGAAGGGATGACAAGGCAGGTCAGTCAGGGAATATTCAGAGAGGGTAACATTGGAGCTGAGCATTGTAGTTTGACTATAGGTTTCTTGGGCTGAAAGACAGTGAAATCATTTCTAGGCCCCATGTTGTCTGAGATACTATTTTAAATATGCCACTTCCCACCTCAGGAGATCTTCCTGGTTCTGCATTGTTTATGCTATGCATTTAAACTCTTTAGACTTCCATTAAATCCTTCCACCAACAACCCCAATTGGTGGATTATGCTGTATCACACACAACCTATCTACCTCAACCCACAGAGCCACATTAGTCATGGTTCTGGTTTTCATACCATTCTTTTTTTCTGAAGTGCCTTCTGCACACGTGTTTGGCCATATACTGCCTCCTTTTTTACAGTGCCTAAAGTTGTCTGCAAGCACCTAAAGTTGTTTGACCTTTCCCTCCTCCAGGATCCTGCATCTACCTCAACAGAGCCTCTTTGACAAATCAATGTGCTGTCATGTACTAAGTTATGAGTGTGGGACAAGCATAATGTCGGGGCTTGGGGTGTTAGCTGTCAGTCAACATATATTTGGCAGACAAAAAAGTGACCTATCTTAGAGTGCAACTAGGAAAATCACTTCCAAGCTTCTGTTTCTGTAATACCTCCATCAGCCATTTTAGGGTTCTTCTATCGCAGCGCATGCTGTTTTTCCAGTTACAGGATTTGTAGCCTGCTTTAAGTTCAAATTCGTGTAGAGTGAACCAATTTCCATCCTGGCTTCTTATACACTTCACCATGGATCCTGTAAGACCAGGGTAAGTTGAATCTGAAACCTCTTTGTCCTCAGAGCTCAGACACTGGCTTCCCACTACATTTCATCTGAAGTCACCCAATTTGGGTTCAAGATCACTCACTAGCAGAAAAGTCTGGCCTCACTTTTCATACTTGAGAATCCCCAAACCCAGCCTGTGAGTCCCCTCCCAGGGGATTTCTTGCTTTGGAATGAAATATCAAGTCCTGGTCCTGTTGCTCACAATGGCTTCAAAGCAACATCTGTGTCCTGTATTACAGCAATTTTCTTCCAGCTCATTGGCTTTATTGAGCAGATACTTTTCATATTATTTTAAATATTTCATATTATTTTAAAATCAGCTACCCTGAAATCATGGGTAGCTGATTTTAAAATAATATGAAATATTTTTTTCAGTGGAAAATTTAACTTATATATAAAAGATAATGTTACACTTAACAGTATTCATTAGAGAAAAGGAAATAAAAACCTCATTGAGATATTACATCACACCCACTCAGATGGCAGTAATGAAAAAGACCGACAATAAGAAGTATTGGTGAGAATGCAGATAAATTGCAGCCCTCAGATTTCACTGGTGAGAATATAAACTGTGGAAAATAGTTTGTTTTTTCCTCAACAAGTTCAACATGGAATTGCCATGTATTCTGCAATCCCATTCAGAGTATATAACAAAAATAATTAAAAATATATGTTCACCAAAAACTTGACACAAAACAGCATTATTCATGATAGCTAAAGAGTGAGAAAACCCAAACTTTAGATAAATGCAATACTGAATATCCATACCATGGACTATTATAGTATTTGACAATAAAAAATGAAATATACTACATTTGGTACTATATGTATGAACCTTGAATACATCATGCTGTGTGAAAGAATCACAGAAAAGCACATGTCACATGAGTCTACTGATATGAAATGCTTAGAATATGCCAGTTTATAGGTCATAAAATAGATTAGTGGTTGCTTAGGGCTGGGTAGTGGGGTGAGGCAGAATGGGTATTGACTACTGAGAGACATGGTGTTTCCTTTAGTGGGGGACAAAAAGGTTCTAAAATTAAATTGTGATGATGGTTTTATAACCTTGTGAATAAGCCAAACAAACAAAAAACTCAACAGTGAATTCTACACTCTAAGAGGTGAATTATATGACATGTGAGTTACAGCTCAGTAAAGCTGTTTAAAAATAGTTATGATGCAAACATTTATTTATATTAATTGTTCACAAAGGAATATTAATAATAATCTGATATGAAGTTTATCATAATAGACAATTATTGGAAAGCTTTATGTTAAAAATCACAACACATTTTATAGTCAATATGTAAATTAATTCTCAAAGTCATACCATGAGGTGGGTTTTTAATTATTATCCATTTCTTAGATGAGAGGTTTCAGGCTCAGAGAGGTCCCATTATTTACTCAGTCACTCTTTGCAGAGTTGAAGCTGGGACTCACATTTTTCTGATTCTAAACTTTATGAACTTCTCACTACATTAAACACCTATCCTGATTATGGCTTCCAAAAGGGGTATAGGATATGAAGGTGGAAGCTAATTCAAAGCAAAATACACAATATTTTCTATCCACAGACTGACATTTCTGCATTACTCTTTGCTTCCTTGGGCATACTCATGGAAACTTCCATGTGGAAGTGAGAACTTATGCACCATTTCTTAAAGTGTAAAAATATCATCTTTGGGACCCCAGCTCTTCTCAAGACAAAACTGGATTCCAAATTCCTTGAATGATCAGGGTATTCCATTAGTTTTTGTGATTCCCTCACATAGTGGTTGCAGATTAAAGTAAACCTTGAAACCTACCTCGTTCAAATTTTCTCTTAATTAACAAGCCCGTAATCTCTCCACAGGTCACAGGAAGTATTTCAGCACCAAAATCCACATTCGCATCCATGGGCTCTCTTATCCCTGAAAAGAGAAGTTTCTTCATTGTGTCTCATTTTAAAATTGCACACATAAAAGGTCCTCCCATGTTGAGGTTGTTTCTATAAAGACAGAGGTTCTTAGGAAATTTTATTTCACAAATCTCCAGAGTTTCTAAGTTTTTCTTTCAATGGTATTTTTGTTGCATAATGAAAGATGTCCATCTTCATCTCACCTCTCAAACCTCATACAATTAGAATGCTTTAGCAGAGATGGGCTTCAATAAAACTGTCTTAACTCCCAATCCAGTCAGTCCCCTTGATTCTTACATGACAATGAAACATACAGGTACTGTCATGTTCTGCCAGAAGCTCTCCAGCTATGCTATTCCACTGCAGTTAGGTAGCTGGAGACAAAGTCAAAGACTGTACATGCAGCTCCTGTTTGAGTTCTGACTCGGTGGCAGAGAGGATAATGATGGGTAACTTAATGGAGATGGTGTCTACTTAATATTTGTGTTCCCTTGCTTTACCTCATTTTTTTCTCCTCATCAGCTTTCTCCAAAGCTGAAAGAGGAACTCAGGAAACTCTAGAACAATCTTCAATTTGGATGGCTAACTGGACTATTGTTGTCTGACAACGGTGTGCCCTTTATCAAAAGCTACACCCAATGCTCTGATCATCTAACTCTATGACCTCATCTCCTCCTGTCCACACACTTCTCTATTATGGCTCTTTGGTCACTGAAGGCTGTTGTCCCCAAGGAAGGCAGAAAGGGATCAGCTCCTTCCTGCATTGTGATTAGGACAAAAGTGATTGGGGATTAATGGCATTGTATTAGATCAATTTTGAAAATCTGAGTTCTGTTCTGTTGGTAAGGATGCTTCATTCTTTCCCATGCTTCAGAGTGCCTAGAGAATTTGTTTATATTCTGTGGAAATGCCTTTTCCCTGTGTGTATCTGACCCTTTTCTGCATGAAAAGTCTGAGTGACAAATGATTATTAGAGAGAAAGATGAAGTTGCAGCCAGTGGAATTGTACACACAGAGTTTTTAGCAGAGAAGGAAGAGCAAAGACCCAGCCACCTGAGGAGGAAACACTTAGGTAGTATGGGAGATAGAGAGGCATAATTATATCTGGGCTTCACAACTGTCCTGAGTCTTCTTCCCAGAAGGAAACCTCTCTAGTCTAGCTCTTCAGTGTAGAATGCAGACACAGATCCATGAATACAGGAAAAGGCATAAAAAGGGCATTTCAACTTATGAAGAAAAAAGTGGTTAAATGTATTAACCACTTTTACCTACTTTCAAATATTCTAGAACCAAATATAAAGTCTTTAAAACCTTTAGGTGGAAAATATTTTTATATAAAGTCATAAATTTTATATAAAGCCATAAAGGAAAACCCTGACATATTTAGCTATCTAAAATTTTTAAACTTCTCTAGGAAAAAACATACAATTAAAAACCTAAAAAATTAACATTAAGTGAGACAAAATATTAACATTATACATTTGCAAAATTTAACATGTAATATATTAATATACCTATTCTTGGACAGGATGACCAACATAACAGCAACACTGGTAAGACAGATACCAGGCATTTGTAGAAGAGAAACAAATGACCAATAACCAGTGAAAAGTGCTCAACTACACTAAAAATGGTAGTAATGCAAATTAAAACAGGAATGAAATTAAAGTATTTACAGTTAAATTGGCAAAATGTGTGCTTGATATACTGATTAAAATCAGGGAAATGTAACAATATGAATAGATTAACTCAGATAAGTAATATAATTCTAAATATGTTAATACATGGGTAGGAAAAATCTGGAAAGATACACAACAAAGTCTATAAAGTTCATAGATTTTAAACTTAAAAAGCAACAAAAATGTGAGCATTTAAAAATATATAAATTTCTTATTTGAAAGATGTAATCATATAAAGCCAAAATATTATCTCTCTCTTTTTTTTAATCTTATGAAAGGTGGTAGTTCTCTGATGTGGCTTTAATAAATTCCCCAAAACTTTGTAAACTAAAGCAACACAGGTTTTTATCTTATAATTCTAAAGGTCTGAATTAAGTTTCACTGGCCTCACATTAAGGTGTCCACAGGGCTTTGTTCTTTTCCGAAGGCTATCGTAAGAAATTTTTTTTTTTTTTTTGCTTTTCCAGCTCTAAGTGCTGCCCACATTTGTTGACTCCTTGCCTTCTGCTTTCATCTTCAAACACAGCCACATTACATCTCTGATTATTATTCCATAGACACAAATCCTTCTCTGCACAGCAGGAAAGTTTTTCTGATTTTAAGCATCTACATGATTTGACTGGGGCCGCCCAGATTATCCAGATAATCGACCCATTTCATTACCTTAATCACATTTTCAAACTCTCTTTCACCAAGTAAAGAGACAGATTAAAGGCTCAGGGACTTGACATGGACATCTCTGTTTCTGTTGGTATAAAATTCTCAAGAACCTTATCGGTCTCCCATGTATGTCATGGGGATTTGCTCCATGACACAAGAGGCTCCTCCACAGATGTTTCCAATATAATCACATATCTATATTTTAGTTCAGCTGAGATGGCTGAGATATATGAGCTACACGCTTAGTCTCATCAAAGAATCTTTCTGTGACTAAATATTCTGATCTTTCACTGCTTCTGAGACTCTAGCAAAAAGTTGTTCAGCCACACTCTCAGTCATTCTACAGAGCACACTTAACCTGACAGAGAATCTCAATTTTAGCATCTTTTGTAGTCTGTGTAAGCTAAGACAATCCAAATCATCAAGTCCTGATTTCTTTTTGTTGAGCAATTCTCCTCCCCTCAGTTTATTTTGTTCTTCACACATTTTACTTTAAGCAGCAAAAAAAGAAACCAGCTTCATCTTCATCACCTAGAAACCTCCTTAGTGCATATCCAAAAAGTTCTGCTTTCCATATATCTGCAGGACAGGATTTTGCTCCACTTTCTGTCACTATATAATAAGACTTCTCTTCCTCACGTTTTCAAAAACATATTCTTTATTCCCTTCTGCGTCCTCACCAGTCATACCTTTAACCTCCATGTTTGTACATACTTGTGCTGTTCAGGATGACTTATGAATTCTCTGAGACAACATAGATGTTCTCCTCCATGTCTTTCCTCCTTCGGAGTCCTCCCTTGGTCTTTACCACCCACATTTCTACAAACTGCTCAAGGCAATCTAGGCTTTTTTTTTCTTTCTCTAATCATTATACTTAGAATTCTCCTAGCCTCTACCCCACTGCCCAAAGCCATTGCCACATTTTTAGGAATGTATTATTTTCATATTGCTGCCATAATAATTTACTATAAATAGTGGGCTTAAAACAACACAAAATCAGTATCTTATAATTCACGTCAGAATTATGATATGGCCTCACTGGGATAAAATCCAGTTTGTAACAGACTTTCATTCCTTTCTGGAGGCTATAGGGAACAATCTGTTTCCTTGATTTTTCTGCTTCTTAAGGTCACCCACATACCCTATTCCCTTCTTCCATCTTCAGAGCCAGCAACATAGCATCTCTCTGACCATTCTTCCATATCACTGTCCCTCTCTCCATACCCAAGAAAGGTTCTCCACATTTTAAGGATTAGGGGAGTATATTGTGGCCACCCAGAGAATCCAGGATAATCTCTCTCATATTTCAGCCACCCAGAGAATCCAGGATAATCTCTCTCATTTATGGTCCCTATTTAAATTAAATCTGCCAAGTTTACTTGCCATGTAAAATAACAGATTGCAGGTTCCAGGGATTAGGGCACGGACATCTTTGAGAAGCTATCATTCTACCTACCACAATATTATAAGTAATAATAATGATGAAACTCTGGTATTTAAAAACTTATTTCTATATCAAAAGCAAGCAAAATCTACTCACTCTTATTTTTTTTACTTCAGCTTTTTCTAAATAGATTTGTTTCCAAGATCCACAGTAACGAAGAAGAAGAAGAAGAAGAAGAAGAAGAAGAAGAAGAAGAAGAAGAAGAAGAAGAGGAGGAAGGAGAAGAGGGAGGAGGAGGAGGAGGAGGAGGAGAGAGAGAGAGAAATAAAAATAAATAAATAAAAGTTGCAGATCTTAGCATGATTTATAGTGCAGAAAGCTTGAGTTTATAAGGATGTTTCATTTCTTGATTCTCTCTTTCTTCTAAAGTAACTAAAAACCTTCTGAACTGAGAAGTAGGAATCCAGGAATGGCCATGCTCTTCCTTTATTTCTCAATAGGACTTTGAAAAACACCTTAGTATGTCAGTTTATGAGGGATAGGAACAGACCTGGTCTTAAGATCCTGTCCAGGTCTTAAGATTTTATGAATGTCAGAGTCCTCTCATCTGGGTCCTCAAAGAACAGTGGGACTACTTTATCTTTTATTGGCATAAAAATGCATTGCATTGCTCTTGTGCCATTGAACTTTTATACCAATTAGCTCAGCCCACCAAATGCAAAATCTCAACACATTATTTTATTATTTCAAAGAAAAAACAAAAATATTTGGACAAAGCTTGTGTATCAAAGAAAGATTCTTGTTACCTTTGCTTATAGGTCTTTTCAGGTTGCCTTGACTAAATAGATTTGTTTTCAATGTCCACAGGACAATGACCAATGGGTGCATGGGAGGATGCTGACCAAACTGAGCCACACTAGCAGGGCTTCTCTATTTTCTTTTGGCCCTCTGTATTTGGCACTGATCCTCTTTCTTCTTTTACATGTAGCTTATGGATTTGTGTTCCTGTCTATAATTGTACAATATTTTAGCTCTGCTTCTTTCCCAAGGTGGTCTTACAAATCTGTAATTGAAGAAGGCAGATCTCTCATTTGGCTTCTTCCCAGAAAGACTTTGTGAAATAGAGTTACTCCCCCCTCTCCACCTTCTAGAAACCTTTGGAATATTTACTTGAAAAAAAATTGAAATTGTATTGAGTTTGAGTGATTGACCTCTTTAGGTTTATTTGTCACAGCCATCACAAATACAAAAGTTAAAATATGAACAATATTAAATTAAAGCAAATTTGTATTTTACTATAAAGGAAATAGGAAAATATTGCAACAAACCTTTTGTAAAAACAAAAGCAAAACCCTGTTCATTGTAACCATGAAAAGTTTTCATTTGCTTGCTCTTACCTGTTTTACAAAGTATTTTTCCTGCTGTAGGTGATTTTCTGAAATCAATGGGTGCTATAAAGTAAAGGAGAGAGAACAGTATTTGTTTACATTAGTCTTACATAGTCTTATCACTACTCACACAACAGGTAGGGTTTGTGATAATTTTAATGTTGAGATTATCGTTTTTTTCTCTTTCTCTCAATTGTACCCATTTCTGTGCTCTGGGCCATAATGCTGGGCTCCTGCCTGGTTCTGCATTTGACTTTCCAGGTGAATTTATAAATGACCCTCAAACACCTCCAGTATCCTCCACTATTAATGCTGGGATAACTTACTTACCCTATCACCCTGTTAATTTTTGTGTGAAAACAAAATGAACTTGTATCTACAAAAACCCTGTGAAAAATCAAAATGTAAGTCAATAGTTTAAGTATCATTTAAGTTTGAGAGTAGTTGGTCTAAAACATTTTTCCATTAATAATTGTTAGCACAAATTATTCTTTGAAGACGATCTAATTTTTACAGTAATGACAATATTATCAATAGATAGTGAAATACTGTGTTCACTCACTATGCTCTATAGAATATGAACACTTTAGCATTAATAGATATGACACTGTATAGTAAAATTGGCTGTTATTTATTAGTGTGTTATTGCTACATTTTCAATATGTTAATTGAATATGTTTATCCAGTCAAACTACCACTTATAATGCCTCTTGCTTCCTACAATTTCCCAATAGGATTGAAAAAGCTAAATGCTTAAAATTGTATCCAAGAAGTAATGAATCAATGCATATAGAGAACTTCAGAAAAAAGATTCATCCTGAAAACAGAGCTCTGGATTTAGACTCTGGATATTTGTCCAGAAATACAATCTTATCTGATACAATTTAGAGTTATAAACAGGTGGCTTCTTGGGTCTCTCCTCCTTTGCTTGATTCTAAGGGATCTAGTTTATTGATTATTGAACAAGGAATAGGATTTTTAGGTGTCTCAGGAATTGATGGAGCATGGAATTCCCTAATAGAACTTGAAAAATCATCAAAACCCATGTATACCATGGCATGCACACAGGCCATCTGGTCCATTCCTTTAAGTCACCTGCCTTGTAGGTGAGGGGTTCTCCTATTCCCTATCCCCAGAGCAGAAAGTCACTGGCAAAGAACACCTGTACTCTGTTTGAATCTTACCTTCTTTCACTTCTCTCTCTTTTACCTCTTACCCCTTCTATTGTCATTTCACAATTCCTTCACCTGCTGTTTCTTTGTGGGGAGACCTTGGAAATCTTGTGTTAAGAAGCATGTTGGTAGAGAGCCACTTCTACCCCCTGGTGCTCCTTGAAATAATCTTCTCTTGTGTTTGAACGGTAGACCTATTTTGGGACCACCTTTCAGAGCACTTTGCTTACACTAACCCACAAGTCAGAATGTACACGCTCTAAAAACGGAAGGAAACTTACATTTTACATTAATAAATATAGAGAATTTTTAGAACAAAAATATTTACAATAATGTTCTGTTGTAACATCAAGACAAGATAATATATGTGTGTGTGGTGTGTGTGTGTGTGAGGGGGGGGGGGCTGGTGTCATTTCCTAATGGATTTTCCTAAATAGACATGTTTCCAATATACTCTGAGAAAGAAGGAAGGGAAAATCAATCACCACTTAGTGCACTAAAGAGCTGCAGATTTTATGACCACTCATGCTACACACAGGATTGAGGAAGCAACATTTTTATAACCGTGTTGAGCTCCAGCTTTACAAAGGAAATAACCCAGAATCCAGGAAGCTGGTCTTTTCTTTTCCCTTTATCTCCATGAGACTTTGTGGAAGACCTTGAAACATTTATGTGATTTTGTTTCCTCATTTAGAAACAAGAGTAACATTGGCCATCATGCTCTTTCCTCAGGGCTGTTGTAAAGGAAAAAGTAAGACACTATTTGCAAAGGTATTTTGAAAAGTCATTCTATATGTCATGACCTGCTGGAGAACTCTCTAAAAATCATCACTTTGGGTTTCAAAACACCTTATTCATTTCTGCTAACACAGGAGAGCTGGAGGAATTGACCCTCAACACTATTCAAACTTTGTGATTAGATGACAATATGACCTTCCAATAAAGAAACATTTAGCTTTCTCTTCTCTGTAGAAATCACTGTATAAACCCAACACTTTATAGTCACAGAATTAGTTTTAAAATAAATTCACTACTTATCTAGCCTGTTACTACTATATAATCAATAGATGGGTGCATTGGTTGATTTATAGGACCTATGAATTAATAGTCCTCATGTTTAAAAAATATAAATATAATGATTTCTTATTAATTTGCACACCTCAAAAGGTCAAGTAAAATGAACACAGAGAATTGGATTCCAAGATAAACTAGATCCGTGGTATCGGATTGATGCTTCAGGAAACAGTAGCGTTTAATTGAGGTTTCTACACCCCAATCCTTGAGCTCCCACCTCCTTACCAATTTTCCTTTTCAATGCTGAGGTGGAAGCTTCAGAGGGTCCATCTCCATCAGTAAATTCAGTGAAGTCCTGACTGTTGATCACTGCACAAAGAAGAAATAACTTCTAATGTCCCAGGGTGGGGCCATGAGTCCACTGAGTGGAAAGCCCTACATGAGACCACTAGGAAGACCTAGAAGCTAAGTTAACTCAGATCCCTCTGGTCTGTGCCCGATGTGCGTGACCTGCAGGTTGCTTCAGGTCCTACCAAAAAGGTGGTGAAGTTCATGCACAGAGGGCAGCTTTGTGTAACCTGAAGCACTTTTCTTATCCTCTACTCTCGTTCTGCCTCATATTCCAAAACCCATTCTTCCTCAACTCCCATCTTCACTCTATCTCTTACCTCCACTCTCTTTATACCCATTATCTCCACCCTCATTCTACCTCTTTTTTTCACTCTTTCTTTGTATTGTTTTAAACGTGTCTGAATATTTATTGGCTAGAAAGATGGATCAGAGAGAAGTATTCATACATGAAGCCTAAATTTTAAAAATGGTATCAAATTACATATTTTTAATCTTTTTATTTATTAATTAATTTTATTTTAATTTAATTTATTGGGGTGATACTGGTTCACAAAACTGTATAGGTTTCAGTGTACAACTCAATAAAACATCATTTGCACACTGTGTCAATTGCCCATCACCCCAAGTAAAGTCTTTTGGTTCAGCTCCTTTTTGCTAATTGTGCTGGTTTCTGGTAAAGGTATCTCTTTATACCTCTCCTTGTCTTTCTGTGAATGTTTTTATTATTAATCTCCTTTCATGAATATCCTGGCTCTCTGAAATTTTTCCTTTTTCTTTAACTCTTACCCCAATATCTTTCACTCTTTGAATATAGAAATATACTCTCTGATGTCAATATTTACATTTACCGTTTCTGTTTTTGATATTTTTTTCCAATTACTGGGGACATTTTCCTGCTGAATCCCTGTGTAAGGCACTTGTTCCTTCCCCTTTCTACCTCTAACCAAGGTCACCAGGACTGTCTCCATGGGTCCTAATGACATGTCCCAGACCCTTGCCTGGTACCAGGATTCACATCACACATTCTTTCAGTAAGCCTTACTTATACTGTCAGATACTTGGTTACAGTCAGTCCTTGCTTGGGCTTCAAATTTAGCTCCTGAATTTAAAAATGGCTTTTCCTCCTTTATATGCACTGGGTCTACAGAGCAGGAGTTGATTTGGTTTCCATGGTGGAGTAGCTCTGCTCCTGGACGATATTGTAATAAATGAAGAATTTCATTTGCCTCCCCTAAGGGAGTGAGCACCCTCACGACAATCAATAAGCCCTTCTCCCTGTAATTCCACTGCAGGGGATAGCTCCCCCAGCCCTGTCCTTTCTTGCTTCTCAACTCTGTCCTTTCTTTGTGCCTCTCTTTTTTAAAAAAATGTTTTTATTGAGTTTTAGAGAGAGTGGTAGGGAGAGGGATAGAGAGAAACATTGATGAGAGAAGAACATCATTGATCAGCTGCTTCCTGCACACACCCCTACTGGACATGGAGAATGCAACCTGGGCATGTGCCTGATTGGAAATGGAACTAATGACCTTTTGGTTCCTGGGTTGACTCTCAACCACTGAACCACACCAGCCAGGCTCTTTGTGCCTCTCTTGCCGTTGGATGTTTTACTTTCCGGAAGAAAGGCGTATTTTTATGAGTGGGTTCCAGGGCCTTTTTTTTTTTTTTAATTTTGTGGACACCTTTCCTTCCTAATGGTGTTGGGAACACCCTTTTATAGCCTTCTTTGTGGTGACTTCTCAAATCAGACACAGATGTCCAGTCTTCATTCATTGTCCTTTATTTATTCTTGACATAATTGTCTTTGTGGCTCCCCCCATTCTTTCTATTTATTGTTATTATTTCCCTCTGCATTTTTCTCTCTTCCTACTCCCTTTCTCTCTATTTTTGTATCAGTGTCCCCATGGCCCAGCACGGTGTAGGGGGAAGCACTGTAGCTGTACAGGATACAAGAAGCTGCCAAGAGTGAGATCCTTCTTGCATGTGACCCCGGGTCTCCAGGCCTCACCATAGATGGGGACTTGCTATCCACCTGATTTTTCAGTTTATCCTTTCTTTGTTACTAGTATGTTTTCTACTCCCTTCTTTTCTATTTCTATTTCTTTATTCCTGTGAACCATGAGTGCTTTTTCTACATCAATTTTATCTTTCTTTATATTTGTCTTTCTAGCATTCCAATCCTCACTAGTCTTCCCGGTGCCTTTACTCACAATACCAAGTTCCTCCACCTGCCAGTTTCCCTCCACTCTCATCAAACCCAGCCACTCAGTCTTACCTGCTGTTTTAGACTGTTGGGCACATTGTTCATTTGCTTGTTGGCTTTCTAGTGCATCCCTGTTGTCACTGGTTGTACATGTTTCAGTTGCATTTATCTCTTGTGTTTCACGGAGGTGCTCTGAGGATCCACGTTCAGGTGGGGCTGTATCTAGACCATGTTTAGATTCATAGGTATTTTATTTGCTCCCTGCATCAATCAGTCTATCAGAAAAATACAAACTCTCTAAGCGTTTGAAGCAGAGGGAATTTAATCCAGGGGGTTAGTTATACAGCTGATGGAAGAGCTGACAATTCCAGAGGAATGCAGCAACTTGAAGAATAGTCAACAGGAAGCTATGGGAGGGACCAAGGGTGAGCTCATGTGTCAAGGTCACCAGATACGTAGAAACTGGACCATAGCTGGCTTGCTTGGTGGGATTTAGAATCATGGGAGATGTAGCCAATGCCAGAATTGCTGCCCATGACAGTGATGGGGAAATACCATGCTTCTCCCTTATTCCCCCACTCCACTCTCTTGCTGCAGTAAGGGAGATGACAAGCAAGCCAGCAGAGTCTGTGGCCAGAGATAGAGGGCAGAGCAGAGCAGAGCAGGAACCCATAATGAATGAATCTCTTGAGTAAACCACCCAGGACCAGCATACCCCCTTCTCCAAGGTGAGCTTCCTCTGCTCAAGTTTTATTTCATTGATCCATCCCACTCTGTTCCCACCAACCTCACTAGTATATGAATAAATATTTTTCAATGCAGCTTGGATTTTTCCATATAGTACTGTTTTCCTAAGCAAAGTAATTTATGTAACGATTGTTTAAATAATAATTTCCACAATTTTAACATAGAAACTTTGCCCTGGTGCATGGTTTGTGCTACATCCATAGTTTCTTGAAGCCTCCTCTTGGGGGCGGGGCACAGAGCACAATCCTTCCCTGGCCTGTGCTGGTCACAGTCAACTGTCCCAGCTGAGTCAGGCTCTTCCGCACATTTATTGGTGGTTTGCTGCTTATTTGGGTTATAATATCACCTCCTCCTCCCCCAAAAACCAACACTCTGTGCGCGCGCGCACACATACACACACACATTTCGAAGCCCTTCTCTGCTCATTACTCATCCCAATTCCTCTCACCTCTCCTATTCCCATTAGGTGCTGTGGTAGATGAACTGCTAAGAATATGGATTGATGCATGTTAGATATTTTATATTCTTATTAACTTGTTTGACTAAATGTGATTTGCTAAAATTATTCTGAAAGATCTTTTTCTTTTATAACAATGTATTACTAATTTAGAACATCCTTTCTTAAATAGCACATCCCAGTATAAGCTACGTAATAATGACTTCTATGGTGTTTTTAGAGCAGCTCCAAGCCTGCTGCCCCAGAGATGATGGGAGAGGGTTGGTTCAGGAGGCACATGGCATCCATGGTCCTGTGTGAGGGACCCAACAGGTAAGATTTGGCCTAGGGGAACACACTCATCAGCCTTACCCCACCACCCTCACTGCAGTGCTGGCCACCACTGGACGTGATGTCAAAGCAAGGCTGCAGTCAGATTCAAGCAAGACAGAGGCAGAAAACTGTGAAGCCATGTGCATGGGCATTAGGTCCAGGCCCAGGTTGTCAGGAGCTGGCAGCAAGTGCATTTAAGGAGTATGGAAGGAGTGACCCTCCCAAGCAACAGGAAAATGAAGACACTGTTATCTTTAATTCCTTGGAGAAATTGCCAATGCAAAGACTGACTATTCTGGGCAATTAGTACTAAAAATAAGCAGCCCTCCCACCATAGAACCTGCCAGATGGGGCAAGAAAGCAAAGGGTCACAAAAGTCAGTAAGAACAGACCATTGTAATTACAGGCATCTGGGCCTAACCACATCAGTCTTTGATAAGAAGTTTCACCAGTTCCTGGGGGAAGAAATGAGGTTTATTTCAAAAATTGAAGTATAGGCTGTGTCATTCTCCCCTAATCCTTTTTAACTTTTATAAAGTAGGAGTTCAAGATCCCCTCCCCAAGGTATCAATATAGAGCCCATCTGGACTCGGAGGATCCTACTCATCTCTTGTCATCAGCAGCCCCCTGTCCTCAGCCAGGCCATCTCACTGAGATCATCCATAAGCCATTTAGTAACCAGAGATGGCTTTTCTTGTCACCCATGGCCATAGGGAACCTGTTTTTGTTGTCAGCACTACCCCTGACTGGTGGCTTCACCTGACTTCATACAAAGTCATGTCTCCTTGTCCCACCCCACTTCACACAGCACCCTCTCTAAGCATGTCTGTTTCTCTGTCTTGTTGGCCCTTTATGAGGTTCAAGTCTGATTCTCCTGTACTATCTCCAGCTAATGGTATTCTTGTTTCTGTACATTTCTCTCTCTGCACAGTTCCCTACTTTTGACTCGTGTGTCTGTCTTCCATGAAATAATCTGGCTGTGTATAGGGTTAAGCACACAGACCCTGGATCCAGAATGCCTGGTTCATCTTGCTCATTTGACCTCAGGCCAACTACATACACGCTCTTGCACGATTTCAGTTTCCTTTTCTGCAAATGGACAGAGAGTGATACGTCCCCCCAAGGGCAGCTGTGAGCACTAAACCCACAGCTGCCAGAGTAAATGGTCTGTAAGTGAGCTCTTAGTAATATGGTTGTTGTTACTGTGTCCTTTAACCCTTTTTCCTGCCTTTCATTTCCCCTTTTTCTTTATCTCTCAAAATACCCATATCCCATCTTGTACATTTCCTCTCTCCCTCCCTATATGACTGCCCATCTCCTTGAATATTCCTGCTCCTGAACAGCACCCCCCACATTTAAATCAGTCCCTTTGTCATCATCCAGGATCTCTTCTGTGATGTTGTCCTTGGACCCATAATTCTTAGCCGTTCACAGCTTCACACTCATCTTGTGACCCACAGCCATAGGGAATCTTCTCCAGCAGGATCTCTCTAAATCATAATTACTTCCAGGTTAACATCATCTTTAAATCTGGTTTCCTGACACACTGGGTTCCTGTTCCTCTGTCTGGTTATTGGGCCAATGGTATCTTGTCAGAGCTCCTCCTCCAGGATCAGTCTCTGGTCAGACTCTCATACAAACAGCCCTCCCTTCCTTTTCTAGGCTCCTCAACAGGTCTTCCCTGATTCCCAAACTCCACTCAGGACTCAGGGCCACTTCCCATTCTCCTTTCCTCTAAGCAGAGGAGAATCGGTTTTTATCTGTTTGCAATCACCTTGTTCCAGGCTTAGTTGTTCATTAGGCCTCACTGCATTTTCTTCTCCATCACTTTCTAGGAGGAATTCTATGTCTGGTAACACTGAAGAGAGGGCAAGAGAAGACAATTAGAGATCTTCATGGAGTGGGAGCCATCTGAAATTACATGTTTAGGAATTCCCATTCCTTGGATCACTCAGTGCTCAGTGGTCCCAATCCTATTGGTAATGTTCTCTCTTCATTCTGGAGACAGAAAGAGAAAAACCAACAAAGAAGCTCTAATGCTTCCCACACAGAAAGGAACCACTTAAATGTCAGGATAAAGGAGCTGTGGCAGCATCGTGAACTTGTTACGCATGTAAAAAATTTCAGCTGGCCAGGAAAGCATATATCAAAATAAATAATGTACTACTTATTTTGAAATGTGTTCACTGAACTATTCCAATCATAAAGAAAAACAGAGGCATTTCCTTGGGAGGAAAACAAAGATCCTATAGAGGTTTATTTGTATAAAAGAGGATAAAATTCCAAATCTTTGAAAATGTGGCTGGATAAGAGAAAGTCTTGTGCCAGGGAGGATGACTGCTTCCCAAAGAGACAAGCTAGAGGACATGGGAACAACTAGACAGACTGAGATCCGAGGACAAAGGAAGGACACTCTTTGAAGCTGCAAGTAGGGACTGAATTTTGTGGCACAGGAGGACGTCCCAAGAGGCCTGGACCAGGGACCTTGGAAGGCTGCCAAAAAAAGGAGAACATAGCACCAGTCCATGGCCCCTGTATGTAAGTAGCCCAGCAAACATATAGAGGAAGGTAATATACCAATAGTCCTTGGTGCACATCTCTGGAAGGTGCTCAGGGAAGAGATGGAGGGAAGCAGTTAGCCAACATGCCTCAGGGCTGATGGCACAGGTACCTCCTAGGGCAATAAAGCTGTATTTATAAACCTTATAAACCTGTACTATCTCTTTACCGTGTGGTAAATAATATCAAATTCCTTAATTTTTGAAGCCAGACTTTCCAAAATCCTTTTTTACTCTTATCCCATGTGAATAAACTCCCACAATCTGCTTCTAATTTGTCCTTGTTGTGCAAATACACAGACCCTAAAGGGGTCTATGCTTGCTCCTGTATCATCATATTCCTCAGTTCATATAATTTTTCCTTTCAATTCTTCAGCATTGCGTGGAAATCTTTTTGAGAGCAAAAGTATATAGACTAAAAAAAAATTTCTAGGCAAGTCAAACAAAAATTATTGGAGGATACTTCTTTACTAAGAACCAATAAAAAAAAAAATGAAATCATGCCTCTCAGGGAAAAAGTAGAGAATCAAACCAGTAGTATTGTATAGCATAAAAAACCATCTCTGGCTGAGCAATTGGTTTTTTTATTATTTTATTGTTGATCATACCTCTTATGGAGAATCTATATATATAAAAGCCTAAGTGACCATTAGGACCAGATGACCGGCTGGTAGCTATGATGTTCACTGACCATCAGGGGGCAGACACTCAACACAGGAGCTTCCCATGGTGGTCAGTGCACTCCCACAACCAGCCTCCCATGGCCAGCAAACCTCCCGTGGTCCCTCCCCCTGGCAAGTCTGCCCCGTTCAGCCCTTATCACCGGCCAGACTGAGGGACCCCACCTGTGCACGAATTCATGCATCAGGCCTCTAGTGAGTTAATAAAAACATTTCTACTTCTTCAAGAGCAAATCTGAACTTGAGTTAATTTTCTTGCTCGTTCCTCTGGAAACCTGATAATAGTGGCCTTTCTTCTGAGTTAGTAGGCCAACACTAAGCTCAGAGTTAAAAATTACCAGTGACTGTAGGTGGGTAAATTGCATGTGGCCTGGGAGGGAGTAGCTGTGAACTATAATCCATTTTTTGTCTTCCTTCAACATAGCAACTCATGTATCTCAACTGTACATTGATCAATCTCTGAAAATTATGACTACAGTGTTGTTTCATGAGATAGTGACTCCAGTAGGCATTGTGTGGCTTAATCAGGGCAGATCCTGTACCCATATCTAAACTGTTACTTGAGGCAGGTTGTAGTCAACTTAGTGGACTGCTGTGTGGAATCTTGCAAATGGTCTCATATAAGAGGAACAACTGATGCTACCCTTTGGGATGTTGTGTTTCATGTCACTTATCCTTCTAAGTAAATCAGATGTCCCTGTGTCCCTGGTAGTCTTGTGACTCTCAATGCCTAGTATAACAGACCTGCAGGTGAGTATCTGTACTCTAGACATTAAATCATAAGCATTGAGAGACTCATGATATGTCTGTTTTCTTAACTGCTGCATCCACACTACCTAGCACCTTGTGTGACACATGGTAGACACTCGATACATACCCGTGGGAATAAATTGGCCCTGGACATCAAAATGTAGGTAATAAACTTAATTACCTTTGTAGAATATTTTATAAATGCGAAATAAATCAGGGTAATTCTTCATGATGGTCTTGCTGAACAGTGCTCCAAGAAGAGACATGTCAAATTTCTTCTCCAGTTCAGTGAGAACATCATATATGACTTCATGTACAGAAAACCGTTTTTTAAAAGATTCTTGAGATTTCTTAAAAACAGTGAATGGAGAAAACATAAATAGAGAAAATGTCTAAGTTACAGAAGAGCCTTAGAAGCGATTTTATTGTTAATGTATTATAATTTCCCAACATAGGTATCTTCTCAGGTACAGTTTTAGAATTTCTCTATATTTGTGTGGCTACTAAGTGGAACAACTAAATCCTTCCTCCTAGAAAGCACCCATTTGTGAATCTGAGCTCCTCACCCTCGTTTACATGAGATGGAATAAGGAGCCATTAGGAAGAACAAAAATGGTTTCAAGTGAAGTAATGTGTAGCCCTTTCAGAGACTGGCTAAATGTCTTAGGAATAGACTTAGTGGGGGATGTGCTGCTGTTCTATTGACTGGACAGCCCTTGTCCCTTCCCCAGGACTGACTTGGCCTGGAAGGTCCTGTGAACTTTGCCATAAAGAAAGCCTATGCACAGGGCAAATGAAGATGTGCATCTCTATATCTCTTTAGTCTTTTGCTAAAATTAACCTAAATTCTAAGAATCCAGAAATACCAAAAGAAAAGGGGAAAAAACAGAAAGGACACTGAAAACTGTTGTTGAAAGAATAGCAAGCATCTACTTTCAAATTTGTCCTAACAAGACATTAATTCTCTGTGGATTTTAATGTTCTCAGGTCTTAGTATTTAAACTGATGTTCACTGAAATGAAATGTTATGTCAATTATTATTTTATTAAATGAAGTCATTCAACTTATTCACCCATTCATTAATATTATGTTTAACTTCTAGTTTATATTACACTGTATATATAATTTCTAGAAAACATTGTACACCCACTTCAGATGCAGCCTATTTCCAGTGCTATTCGCCCAGCTCCAAGGGGCCACCATGGAGACCATTCCTTCCGTTAGAATCAGGACTATCTCCAGTAACTACTGCTTCTCTTCTCTCTTTTGACCTTATAGGAACACTTAATAGCAATACTTGGGAAGGTCTCCACTCATAGGCAACTCATCAGTTACCCAGTTGTGCTCTGACGTTTAATTCCAGGATATCAAAGTATAACTTAGTTTGGGGTTGTTTTATCAGATTGTAACATAATAAACCTCACTTACTTCATACATTTCGTTAGTGATGAATTCATGGTCACGAAGAAGTTCAAGGAAAGGAAATGTTGTTTTTATTGCACCTGAAATCTCCACCTTATATTTTTTGAAGTATGTGAGTGCAATGTCATTGATACGTTTGTTTTCTATGTTCTCATCTTCTGCAGACATCCTAGGGAGAAGGAATACCATGATAAAATGGCCATCAAGGTTTTGATATGCTGTAACATTATATATATGAAGGATAGATAGGCTGTGAAGAACCAACATAATTAAAATAAGGGGTCCTGAGTAAAGATTAGAACAAATAGAATGGAAGCAATGGACAAAATTATAATAAAACGAAGCATGGTGGATTAGAAAGACATAATAGTATTGAAAAATGCAAGCCTGTCATGATCAAAGTCATTGTAAAGTTATTTTGTCCCAAACATATCTGCAATGTTTTATGAAAACATTTTAATTGCCCTAACTCCCTGCTGACCTGATCTCACTCCCAACTGCCCTCTCCTGCTGGCCTGGTCACCCCTAACTGCCTCTGCCTTTGCCCCTACCACCACGGCTTTGTTCGGAAGGAAGTCGGACATTTGGAAGATGGCTGGTCGACCCAATCTAATTAGCATATTACCCTTTTATTATTATAGATAGATTATATAGACTAGGATTGCTTACATGGGGGGGGGCGGGACCTTTTTCAGCAGGAGGAGATGCTTTTGGCAGACAAAAATACATAATCCCTATATCTGGACTGATAACCAGTCATATGTACTATACTGCCAAACCAGTCATTAAAAAAATTGAACCACTTCCTTACACCTTACACCAAACAGCTGTTGCCCTTAAAACCCCTCCTCAGCCCCCACCTTAGGTTCTGCCTTCACAGCTCACCCAGATTAGGTTCTGATTGGTCAGTTTCTATGCCAGTCAGCATCAAAAGCTCTGCCTCCTAGGCAGACATTGGCTACTCTGGGAAACCCAGAATGGCCCCACCTTCACGTTGGCACCAGCCCTTTAGTCATGCCCCAGTCTGCTACCGGATGTGTCTCCGGCTGCTCTACAAAGCAGCACCTCAGGTATGTGCTGGTGGCAATTTTGAATTTTCATCCCTGACTTAACCTTACAATTCGAGCTCTGTGAAGGCAAGCATTTCTCTTGTTCAGTCTTGGTTCACTCATAGACTTTACCTGTGTCTATGCATCTATGCTAGTACAGAATGGTGACCGATCGAACAGTCATTTCAGTCATCATTGTCACTGCCTTTTTATATACACTGAGTGGCCAGATTATTATGATCTCTGAATGCATAATAATCTGGCCCCTCAGTATATATATATTAGAGGCCCGGCGCATGAATTCGTGCATGGGTGTGGTCCAGCCAGACTGACCAGGGGGAGGGTACATGGGTGGTTATCCAGCCTGCCTGCTGGCCAAACTCCTGGTTGAAGGGACAATTTGCATATTAGCCTTTTATTATATAGGATATACACTGAGTGGCCCGATTATTATGCATTCAAATATCATAATAATCTGGCCACTCAGTGTATATAGATGATTATATATGGAGAAATTATAGAGACCTAACTAAATTCCTTAAGTACTAGAAAAGGAATTTGCTGAGAAGCCTGAATAAAAAACAAAGCAGGTACATAAAACTAACAGATAATATATGCACATAGCATATATTGAAAAGAAATAATACTTCAAACACAATAGTAAATACATATACATCATAATAATAAAAGGCTAATATGCAAGTGGTTGTCACACTGTGATGCCTTAATGATCAATCAGCAGGGAACTGAGGCTGCACAGCGCCGGGCCGGGGAGGGGGACTTGAGGCCACACCTCCCCAACCTGGTGGGGCTTGACATGGGACCTGAGGCTGCGCCCCCTGCCCAGCAGGGCTTGACGAGTGTGGGGCTGGCTGGGTCTCGATCTGGTGCAATTTCAAGGCATGCGCAGGTAAGGGGACTTGACTCTGGGTCCTGCAGCATGCCCCAGACTCTGACAGGAGGGAGATTTTCATATACAATTTACTAATTTTTTTTCATCTCTGAAATATTGAAATATTTCCTCTAATTAATTCCCTTTTAATGTGCATGAATTTCGTGCACCGGACCACTAGTATACTTACAAACCTCTAAAAGTTATGAACCTATATGACAGAAACTATAATGTCTTATTGAAGGAAATTAAACAAGATCTAAATAAATGGAAATGTAGAAGGTACCTCCAATTAGGAAAACATAGCAATTTAAACATGTAAATCCTTCTGACATTTGTAATCCCACTGAAACTGGCTATAGTAATTCATTAATTTATATGACAGAACAAATATCTAAGTCAAGCAAATAAAAGTATTACAAGAGTAGATGAAGACTTAATAGGTTTAAATATTAAAAATCAGTAAGATTAAAAGAATGTAGAAAATATTTTCAGCACACATGTCTAAGGCTTAATATATCTGATATATAAAGATTCCAGTCTGTTTACAAATTATGACATATAACCTCAAAGAAAATGGACCTGAACAGTCACTTAGCGAAAAGGACATTAAAATGTCCAACAAATACATGAATACATACAAACTAAAACATCAATGAGAAAACCCTTATCATCCATTAGATTGGCAAAAATGATTTCATAAAGACAATGCAGCAAGGGGGAAGATTCAGAGAAGTAGGCATTCATTGCTGGTGTGAACATAAATTGCTGTAGCTGGTCCTATACAAAAGTAAAAATAATAACACTTTTTATTTTTTATTTTATTTATTTTTTGTTAATCCTCACCCAAGGACATTTTTCCATTGATTTTTAGAGAGTGGAATGGAGGGGGAGACAGAGAGAAACATCGATGTGAGAGAGACACATAGATGGGTTGCCTCCTGCACGTGCCCCGACCAGGGACGGGATCAAGCCTGCAATTGAGGTACATGACTTTGACTAGAATCGAACCTGGGACCCTTCAGGCTACAGGCTGGCGCTCTATCCACTGAGCCAAACCGGCTAGAACTCTCCTATACATTTTTTAAAAAGTGTCATTGCCCTAGCTGGTTTGGCTCAAGGGCATGTACTTCGGTTGCAGGCTCCACCCTGGTCTGGGCCCTGGTCGGGCACGTGCATGAGGCAACCAATCCATGTTCTTTTCTCACATCAATATTTCTCTCCATTTTTCCCTCTCCCACTCTCTCTAAAAATCAATGGAAAAATATCCTTGGGTGAGAATTAATATATATATATAATGTATATATATGTATATATATATAATGTATATATGTATATATATAATTAATGATAAATATTACTGACAAAAATATATTTTATATATCTATATGATAAATATATATATATATATATATATATATATATATATATATAAAATTAAATCTTTGTGACTTTGGGTTAGACAAAAAGATAGCTATAAAACCAAAAGCTTGATAAATTAGAATAAAAAATATTTAATCTTTTGTACTTTAAAAGACACTATTAAAATTAAGCCCAGCTTAATTTTGTGGTGGCTCAGTGATTACGCATCAGCCTATGAACCAGTAAGTCATGGTTTGATTTCCGGTCATGGCATATGCCTGGGTTGCGGCTCAATCCCTGATTGTTCAGGAGGCAGCTAATCAATGATTCTCTCTCATCATTGATGTTTCCATCTCTTGCTCCCTCTCCCTTTCTCTCTGAAATCAATAAAAAAAATTTTTTTTTAAGGAAAAAACTAGTTACAAAGCAGAGAATGAGAATCTGGGCTTGGTCAAGGACAAGGACTTCTGCTGAGAGCACGGAAGACAGATAAGCTTGTGATGGTCATGCAGGGCTGGAGTGAAGCACCCCAATACAGTCAGTTCCCCACTTAGGATATGCAGTCAAGTTTTCAGGCCAAGAAGCTAAAGAAACCATGTCAAGGGTCACTGAAAAGCAGGGTAGAATTACCTGAAGCCTCACTATTCAGAAATGGCAATGGCAATTATGATAAGGTCTAGAGAACACAGAGTGTTGTTGAAAGCTGTGAAGTCACTTTGCCCTAAGGAAGCTGTATCAATTCTGGACACAGCTAGAGACTGACTAACTGGACTTGATACAGGTAGTGGACTCTGGCTGGGGGATGAAGAAACTAACACAATCAACATTTTAAAAAATGTAGTAATAACAAGAAACCACAAGAACTATTAAAAATTAAATAATTGTCCTAGAAGAAAGGTTTGAGATAACCATTATGAAAAGAAAGTGAAATCCTAAAGTGATGATTTATTAGAGACAGATAAAGTTGTGAAGGTTAAAGTTGTACCAATGGAAGAAAAGTTTTGCCCCAAAATTTAATATATGTGTGTGTGTGTGTATGTGTGTGTGTGTGTGTGTGTGTGTGTGTGTGTGTTTGAAGATAGTAGAGAAGAAAGTTTCCCTGAAGTAAAGGTAGAATTGAATCTGCCACCTTAAGAACAGGAGAACTATGGTTAAAGACAGTGTGTGTGGAAATCACCAGTAACTTTCTTCATCACTTTTATTTATTTGTAATAACAAGGGTGCATCTATCTTATAAAATCAGTACTATAATAATTTTTTACTCTAAATTGGAAAGGTTTAATAAGATAGAAGTTACCAAAAGACAGTTAAAAGACAAGGAAGTATATTAATAAAGTTCAAACTACATAGCAAACTCTCCCATATCATTACAGATAGGACAATCACCTCAACTGATTACATTGGCCAAAAATAAACCAGCAATGACAGACCAGGCAATTTCAATGGTCAAGAGACACAAAACCACGCTCAACTGCCCATGTTTTCTGAGAATGCAAATGAATAGGATGCATCCCTTTATCTAGCACCTCTGTGAAGTCTGGGTGTGGAGAGATGGCTCATCACCTAGTGGTAGGAGAATATAGTGGTTCAGCCACTAGGAAGGAAATTTGGTAGGATCTATAAACAATTAAATATTAGTACCCTTTGCCTCAACAATTTCACCTTTTGGTGTTTGACACAAGACAAATACTTGTATATATGCAAAAACATAAATATATAATTGTTATTTATTGCAGTTTTTTGGTAACAGTGAACAACGGAAAAGAACATAAATGATTTAAATACCAGTTCCATGGAGTAATATGCAACTGTTAAAAGTGAGGTGGATCCATATGTTTATTAACATCAAAAGACCTCTAATAATTTTAATATTAATTTTTTAAATGTAAAATGCAGAATGGTATATACAATGTAACCTTATCATTAAAATATAAGACACAAATGTTTTCCTTGGGAAAGTAAGTTATATGTGTAAATGCAGACATAAAATACTATGTCTCTCTCTGCATAACACTCAACAGGACCAGGATTGGAAGCTGCAGTAGGGTGGGTGGTGAAATAGGATTTTTCCCTCTATATACATCCATGTCATTTGAAACTTTATGATCAAGACTATGTAATGCATTTCTTTTGTATTAAAAAGACATCCAATTAAACATATTAAGTAATATTATTTACTGACCCATTACTAGAAAAAAAGACAGGGTTAATATAGCCTTTTCCTTGTCAGAGGTATAATGCATTTACAGAGCAGAAACTGAAAATACAGATGTAAATACTCAGCCAGCACTAGTCTTTCACATCTTGGTCCTTTCTCTTCCTTTTACTCCCTTCAATCAAGATCCCTAGGGGAAAAAAGCTCACACCCCTAAACAAATTCCGGAATAAGCCCAGGCTGGCCCCTCCCCAGGTCAGGTATGGGACCAAGGCACCCAAAATTTTATCCTTTCTAACGTACCATCTTTGAAAGGACCTAGGTGAAAGCAGAGGGGGCCTGAGGGAAATGAGATAGTGCAGATGTCATAAGAAAATAACAAATCTCTGTCTCAAAGCATCAGAAACGACAGCCGAGTCCAGATGGCCCACAGCTGAGCAGTAGCTGTAAGACAAGAGTCCTGTGGTTTGTGGCAGCTGCACTCACACCAGCAGCCGTCCCTCTGCAGTTTAAAGATCCAATTCCTTCACTTCATTACATTTCATTACAATGCACGTCAGTGTCCTTGTAAAGCAGGATGAGGTCAAGGTTTAGACGAGTGTCTAATAACACACACTAAAGCAGCAGCACAGCCAGACAGAAAGTTAAAGGAAGGGAGACAGAGACTGACCTGGTGCTGAGGTCTGTGCCCCCACTGGCCATCGGCCTGCCTTGGGCCCTGCCTGGACCTCTGATCCTTCCAGTCTACCCAGCCTGGGTCCACTGTGGCTGCCTAACCCTGAGCAGGAAGTGAGTGAAATCAACCGGGGAGGGCTCCACCCAAATGGGGAAATGAGAAGTGAAAGCAACTTTCTGAGTGTTTTCAGACACTGTCTCCCTCCTCCTATAGCCCAGAGCCTGAGGGGGGGAGGGGGGCGGTTTCTCAGCCGTGAGGACAAGTGGCAATAAGAGTGGAGGACAAGGAGGGATCTGGAGACCAGGGGAAAAGCACCCCAGGGGAGGAGGAGGACCAACCCCCAGGAGTCCCCTTGCTTGTCAAAAACATGAAAAAAGCCTGTGAATACTACTGTCCTCACCTGCTGCAACTTTCTAAGAGGGTGCAGAGACCTGACTCTTTAGGTCTCAATGTTCAGAAACAGGACTGGAGAAGCAACATTCTTGAGAAGGATCGTTTCCACATTTGTTCCCCTGAGTCCAACTTCATCGGGCTGTAAATAAGGGTTCTCGCCCTATTTCATTTAAGATACAGAAGAAGGTTCTACCGTCTCTCCATGTACGTTTTTTGGTTTCTCCCAAAGGAGCAAACATCAAATCTGGACAGATTCCATATACTGATGAGAACATTTTTTTCTTTTCAACAAGAGCCCAGGATCTCAGTGTGTCCCAAGTTCTGCACATATGGGGGATCTCTCTCTCCCTGCCTGCCTCCTCTCTCATTTTGGGGTAGAAGGACTAGTAAGCTGAGCCTCTGCTGAGCACAGCTGTCATCTGCTCCTGACCTCCATGGTGCTTGGGGACCAGACAGAATTTGACACCAATTACACCAGCCTTTTCTAGTGCCCCTCTCTCTTCATCCCTGAGCAATAGGCTGACTAGGCCACCACCATGCTGAGTGTTGGCAGCAGCAACAGTAGCCACTGGCCCAGAGGATGAAGACCTGGCACCTCTGTGGATGCAGAAATGGTTAGGAGGGGCACCTGGGACCCAAGTGGGAGCACTCAGGCCCCACACCAATGTTCCCTTCTAGGAGGTGGCCCATCAGTCAGCAGGACTCCGGGCCCCCCTGCCCTCCCTTCTTCCTGGGGAGACTCTGAGGCTGGGAGTTCTGTAAAGTTGAGTCTGCTCCTTGGTGGGTGTCCCTGAGCTGATCCTGCTGGAGGGGCCAGGGCTCTGTGCTTCTCTGAGCGCCAGTGCAAGGAACAGCGGCCTGGGGATGTGGTGAATGTGGGTTGTTGACTGGAGCAGACTGAGACCTTGAGGCTAAGCCCTGTTCTGGGGTTCAGTCTTAGGAATTCTTTTTTGGCATCCATCTAAACCATGTCCCCTGATCCAGCTTTTATCAGGAAGAAAGATGGTATTTTGATCCCCATCTGTCACACCTTCTGCCTGGCAATTGTTTTAGAACTCGTGTCAGGGTACTTGTGGAGAGCTTATACACAGAATTTGAGGCTCCTCTTGGTGACTTTGGACCTTCTGGGATTTCCCCCTTCATTGCCAGTGAGCATGGTTGCTCTGGCTTCTTCCCGGACTCTGCTTTCTAAAAAAGGGAGAACTTTCTACCAAAGTTTGAGCCACCCACCCAAGCCTGTGGCTGCTCTCAGAGTCAGGCAATACTAAGCAGAAAACATCTTCTAGGTGCTTGTGAAGTTCTCTTTATTTCCAGACTCACCCAGTTTTTGTTCTCTGTAAGCAATGGGTTGGGTAGGAGCTCACTCAGCAGATCAGAAACAGAACTCTCCATCCCCACTAGATGCAGACCAACCCTGCCCACTCCCAAGCCCAGCCTGCTTCTGGCTTCTTAGGTGGCAGTGGTTGCTGTGCCCCTGGGCCCCTGTCCACCAAGGAAGAGACATGCCTCTGTGCTCTTCATCAGAGGCACACCTGTTAGGAGATACACAAGCCGGGCTAGGTACATTTTGTACTTCTGTGATCACAAGAGCACACACACACCTACTTAGAGTGGGCTTGTTTCATAAACAAAATAACAGAACAAGTAATATGCCTAGAAAAGACATAGTTTATTCTAGAATTTCAGTTGGAGTTAATACTTAGAAACCATTTATACATATGAGACATAAAAATTGTTGCCAAAAAGCTTAAGGGTATATTTTTCTTTGTTAAAGAAGGACGTTGAGTTATGGTTTTTGACTCTGGTATTTTGTTTCAAGGACATGTTTAGGCAGCCATCTCTTCCCAAGAGATTTGGACCACAGCCTTCCCTCTGCCTCCCACCTGCTCTAAATTCCCAGTGCCTGTAACAAAGGAAGAAAGGGCACCCAACTGGCCAAAACCGGTTTGGCTCAGTGGATAGAGCGTCAGCCTTCGGACTCAAGGGTCCCAGGTTCGATTCCGGTCAAGGGCATGTACCTTGGTTGCGGGCACATCCCCAGTGGGGGGTGTGCAGGAGGCAGCTGATCGATGATTTTCTCTCATCGATGTTTCTAACTCTCTATCCCTCTCTCTTCCTCTCTGTAAAAAATCAATAAAAGATATTTTTTTAAAAAAAGGCACCCAACTGTGTATAGTTGAGAGTTCAGGTCATGTTTTTACAATGTTAACTACTTTCCTTTTATTTTAGCTTGAAAACATCCTTTAGCACAGTGGTTTTCAACCTGTGGGTCACGACCCCTTTGGGGGTTGAATGACCCTTTCACAGGAGTCATCTAAGACCATCCAGAAACACACATATTTACATTACGATTCATAACAGTAGCAAAATTACAGTTATGAAGTAGCAACAAAAATAATTTTATGGTTGGGGATCACCACAACATGAGGAACTGTATAAAAGGGTCGCGGCATTAGGAAGGTTGAGAACCACTGCTTTAGCACTTCTTATAAAGCAATTCTAGTGGTCATGAACTTTCTCAAGTTCTCTTTGATGGGTCTATTTCTCCTTTAATTCTATAGGACAGCTTCGCTGAGTACTAATCTTCCTTAACAATTATTTTCTTTCAATGTTTTCAGTATATCATCCACTCTCTCTTGATCTGCAAAATATCTGTTGAGTAATTTTCTGATAGTCTTGTGGGGGCTCCATTGTATGTGACATAGTTTCTTCTTCTTTGTTGGACTTCTAATTTTGTTTTCTAATTTAATTTTGTTGTATGTTCTTGTTTTGTTTCCTGAACATTGTTCTCTAATTTAATTTTGTTGTATGTTCTTGTTCTGTTTCCTGGACAGCAAACACTTGCTTGAAATTCAGCTCAAATTGCTTCTCCAGTCTCATTCCCCAGCAAAAGTTATTGCACTGAAAAAAAAAAATCAAAAAATGATGATATTTATTATCAGTGTCATTAGATACCTTGCAATTTGAGTATGATCAGAACTCTTGCCTAAAACCCTAAATTACATTAACCAGGTTAAGATTAAAAACTCATGTAGCTTAATTTCTTTGTCCTAAGTGCATGATTATTTACTACTAGAGGCCCGATGCATGAAATTCATGCACAAGGGGTCGGGTGGGGGGAAGGGTGTGTGTGTGTGTGTGTGTGTGTGTGTGTGTGTGTGTGTGTGTGTATTTGTGTGTCACTCAGCCCATCCTGCATCCTCTCCAATTTGGGATCCCTCTCACAATCCAGGACTGCTGTCTCCCAACTGCTCGCCTGCCTGCCTGCCTGATTGCCCCTAACCGCTTCTTCCTGCCAGCCTGATCACCCCCTGACCACTCCCCTGCCAGCCTGGTCAATGCCTAACTGCTCCCCTGCCGGCCCGATTGCCCCTAACTGCCCTCCCCTGCTGGTCTGGTCACCCCTAACTTCCCTCCCTTGCGAGCCTGGTTGCCCCTAACTGCCCTCCCCTGCAGGCCTGATTGCCCCTAACTGTCTTCCTCTGCAGGCATGGTCACCCAACTTCCTACCCTGCTGGCCCAGTCACCCCTAACTGCCCTACCTTGCTAGCCTGGTTACACCTAACTGCCCTCCCTTGCAGGCCTAGCTCCCCCCAACAGCCCTCCCCTGCAGGCCTGATCACCCCTAACTGTCCTCCCCTGCTGGCCTGGCCACTCCCAACTGCCCTCTCCTGCAAACCTGGTTCCCCCCAACTGTCTCTCCTGCAGACCTGGTCGCCCACGACTGCCCTCTCCTACAGGTCTGGTTGCCCATAACTGCCCTTCCCTGCTGGCCTGGTCGCCCCTAACTGCTCTCCTCTGATGGCCTGGTTGCACCCAACTGCCCTCCCCTGCAGGCCTGGTCCACTCCAACTGTCCTCCCCTGCAGGCCTGATCCCTCCAAATGCCCTCTCCTGCAAGCCTGGTTACCCACAACTGCCCTCCTGGCCTGGTCCCTCCCAACTGCTCTCCACTGCTGGCCTGATCGCCCACAACTGCCCTCCACTGCTGGCAATCTTTGACCACATGGGGGCTGACATCTTGTGTGTTAGAGTGATGGTCAATTTGCATATTACATCTTCATTATATAGGATTATCTAGGCAAAAATAAAAAATCATTACCATACTTGGGAACTCTTACTCATTTGGTTTGGGTTGTTTACTTTAGTGATAATTTAACCCTTTGCACTCATTTGCTTTTTTCTCGATTCCTTTATTCTAATGCTAACTGTGTCAAGTCACCCTCGACATCCAAGTGCAAAATGTTAAAAAGCAATCTAAGGTCTGTGTAACTATCAAATATTACAGATGTCTAAGTATAATCAGTTATCTTCATTTCTTGTTGTCACTTCTATTCCTGTCTGTTAACTATATATTCATTTACATGCAAAGGAACCTGGAGTTTGAAATTTCTGAGAAGTCTGATTGAGAATGCTTGGAGAGAGATAAGAAGCACAATATAACTTTAGGGTGCAATTCTCTTATTGGTTTGTTTTGAGAAGGGAGGACACAGTGTTCTCAATGGGCACCTCTTGCCTTTGAGGAGAGGAATGAGCTCTCGGGGGCCTGTGATGCTCTATCTTGAATTGTAAAAGTCACTCACTTTTGCATCGCTTGCTTGTATAGGCTTATGATAGGATGAGATAAATTATAAAATTTCCCTACTCTAAAAAATGAGGGCAAAGAGACTCAATGGAAAGAAAATGAAATAGAAACAGGAAAGCCACTTACCTTTTTAGATGCCCTGTGTTCCCGAAAGATGCAGCGCACGTCCTGCATAAACCCCATCACGTTGAGGTAACCCCGCTCCTTTAGCTTCTTCTTGATTTCATTCAGCATCCAAAAATCTGCCATGCATTGAAGAATCTCTATTCTCTGATGAAAAAAATAATATCATTGAGAGGATTTCTGATACAGTACAATGTCTGCCTTTTGTGGATTCCTATAAAATCCAGCTGAAATACATATTAAGAAAAACAGCATCTCCTGTTCTCACTCCCATGGTTTTCAGATCACCAATCCCACAAGAGCCCATGTCAAGGTCAGATAACATTATGGAGGCCTGTAATAATGTTGTCGTTTTATTTAATTGTTACTCACATAGTTATCATGTTGAATATTCGGAAACACATTGCTCTCTGAATAGCATTCAATCATCAAGAGGAGGAACTCACATTTCTACAAGAGAAGAAGGATTTAAATGAAAAGCAGCTTAGAGAACATGAGCCCATATACATGCACAGCAGAGGCATGGCCATACTAGTTTTCCAGAAGTTTCCTCAAACAGGTATGGCTCTAGGAAATAGTCATGTAATGGCTGATTTTTTTTTTTTCTTTTCTGCAAACAGGTTCTGGTGAGTGTTCAGCATGTTGAGATCTGGTCAAAAGAGCAGACTCCCTTTGGTGCCCTCCTCCTACCCTATGACTGTTGACTTCTCACATGCAAGCAGAAAGGAATGATCTTGGGATTTGAATTTGACTCACCAGCTGCTCCTCAGGTCCCATCTGCCTTGCTAGGACTTCAGATTCCCTGGCAGATTGCTGATTTCCTGAAGACTCTTTCACCCTGCACAAGGTGCAACTCCATGGGCTCCTGAGAGATTTGGCATAGGTGAGCAAGGCAAAGCCCAGAAACAGCCAATGTCCCTATGGCTGCCACTGTTTTCCTTTCAGGAGTGGCCAATGGGCACAATCTGAGAATGAAGGGGATACTCCCTAGAGTCCCCAAGACCTACATGCTGGGTCTGAGCCAATGACATTCCTCCCATCAATAGTAGCAGCAGGAGTTGAGGGTGTAGAAGTTGGTGTCAGAGTGAGTGATGGGCTCTCCTTTCCCTGTCTGAGCTGCTGGGAGCACAAGGAGCCCTGCCCACCAGGCCTGAGTGCCAGACACTGGGCCTTAACCCTTGGGCTCTTGGGCCTCAATAAACCAGTTGAGAATATGGCAAAAAGTCCACATTTCCTGCCATTTCTGAATAAGTACAGAACATAAACCACTGTCATTTCCACTCCTGTGAACAGGAATCTGTGCTGAGAAAGTTCTGGAAAGGACAGTAATGGTGTGTAGGCAAAGACCCAGCTACCAGCCTCAGCCTTGCAGAGGAAAGAGGAAAACATTACCCTCCAGCTCCAGGTCTTTAAATAGATCCCAGGATCATACCATTGGGCCCCCCACCTTCAACCCTGCTTCTTCCCCATCCAGACACAAGGAGGAACTATGCAGGAGGAGTGTGCATGACAGGAGGAAAAGTCCCTAAAGAGAGCCAGGGCTACATTTCACAAACCTCTCAGTTTCCACAGGTGGGAGGTGGCAGTCCCCATGAAAGAAGCTCAAACAAGTAATACAGCAGAAGAGATTTCCTTCATGGCAGCAGACCTTACATACGTCTGAACTTCTCAGCTAGAAGGTAAAACAATGTATTCCCAGTGAGACCCCAGAAGGCCACCATTATGAGGATCTAGAATGCACAAGCTTTTGTGAAGCTGGAAGAACACATATGAATCTGGAAGTATCAGAAATTATTTGAAAAAAAAATTTTTTTAAATAAACTATATTTGGCCATGGTTGCTTTTCTGTCTTCTGAGAGACTCCAGACATCTTGAAACCATCTTGGGGGTAGTTCTATTGCAGATAGAAACATCCTGTCTACTCCATGGTCTATTGGAGAAATTCCTACCCTCTTGTGACCATCTGAAGTGACACAAATGAGACTGGCTTGAGGACTGGACTACCCACTGATGCGTGCTGGGTGAAGGGAAAGTGGTCCATTGAGGAGCAGGAAGAGATCGGGATGACAGTGTCCAACTTTCTCTGCTCTAACTATTTCTCCTCTCTCCAAACATGTGTGGCCTATGCCATCACTCTATCAGCCTCACTGCTGTATCTCTTTCATTTCTCATCCTTCTCTTCCTCCAACATTTAGACAGAATCCCTCAGGTTTCCAACAAATCATGCTCAAAGCTGCAGTTATATTCACTATGTCTCCAGCTCCCAGATGTCCAGCCTGTCTTCTGCATTTGTGCACACCCTTATGTTCACTCAGTGTTTCCTCCTGTGGCTTTAAAGAACACCCCAAACTCATCCAGGCAAAACCTCATGTATGCATCTGTCCTAACACCCACTACATGTCCATTCTTAGTGCTTCCTTTTCATTTTCCTTTGACTGCAAATCCGAGAATCTATCCTGGGTCTGTACTCTCACTCATATCCCAATTCCTATCTATGCCCACTCTTCACAGTAATTTTTAAGCTTCTTTTGCTAGTTCCACTGTTCCTATAGCTTCCACTGCATACAGGGCTGCTGAGACCCTAATGAATAGATCCACCTTAATGCAGAGAGAAAAGTGGCCTGTTTCTCAAAGTCTGTATTATATCTTAGTTAGCAACACACAAAGGTCAGAAATGTCATTCCTGAAGCAAATGACAGAGTAATTTGAAACATAGTTATTTTATTTCTCTTTGTGTAGAAAGTAGTGAAAATGAGAAGTTATTAGTTAATAGTTATTTTGAATACTGATCTGGACTTTTGGGCAAACATTCTTGTGTTGGGCAAAGTTAGAGTCTGGTCATTTCTTTTCCTTTTTAAAATGGCCATATATGAGAAATCAAAACAGAGAATGTTTTGCCAAGAGCTCCCACTCTGTGTTCTGGAAGAATACTGAATCACATTCTCTATGGGGACTGAGACTGCTCTAGCATCAAGACCCAGTGCCATTTTCCTTCTCCTCACTGGAGAGATGCACAGATTATCATCATTCTCCAGAAAGTAGTGACCCTCTTCCAAGAACAAGGAAATAACATATGCAACAAACACATAAGAATCTTGCATCCCTAATCTTTAATCAAGTTTAGAACCCTTTTCTCTTTGGCTTTTTGTTTTGTAGCTTGGCTTCCTATTTGAATTATCTGAGGAGAGTATGTAAAATGCCAAATTCCTGATCCCAACTTTAGAGATTCTAAATTAATTGGTCTGGTTTGAGGCATAGGCATTGGTATTCTCCTTAAGTCATAGAATGAGTAACTTGTGTATCAAAATCATCTGGAGACATTTTAAAAATTCTATTGTCCAAGTCATAACTCAGAATGATTTAATCAAAATTTTGTCTAGAGTGGGATTCAGGCAATGTTATTTTTCAAAGATCTTCAGGTGATTGCAGTATGTAACTTGAGTTGAGATTTAGCCTGAACAAGTGTGGTTATTAATGCATAAGATATTGTAAGGCAATGTTGAATTAGCTTGTAATGTCTATCCTAGAAAACACTATTATCAAGAGTGAGGGTACTCATGCTGGAAGAGTTGCCTTCTCGTCCCCATGGAATCTTTACCATGAGTAGTATGACATGACCCTCTGCATACCCATCTATCATTCAGAGTTCTGGGAACCATACAGTACCCCAGAGATAACTCCACTACCTCTTATGGCTCTTCTGGGGCCCTGCCCAAATTTAAAATTAATCCAAGGCCCTTGGTACTACAATTCTTCTTTTATCTTCATCTCCCTTTTATCCAAGTCCCAAGATTGCACCTGACTGACTTTTCACAGAAAACTGACTACCAGGTATTACACTTACATTGCTTTTGTATATTCAATAGAATGACTTGGCCTCTTTCTTTTCAGGAAGCCTCAGCTTTTATCTTCACCCAGGGAAGAGAAATCATAGACAAGTCTGAGCCACAGGAAAATGACCTGAGAAATGGTCATGTCACTGTCTGCCTCTCTGGGTAGCATTGAATCTCCTGCTTCTCAGTAGTTATTCTTCCATGGTAGACAACAAAGTTGAAGCAATCCTTAAGGCCAGGGATACTATTTCAATCTTCTTCAATGGACATTGGGCATTGTTTATGCACTCAATAATTGTATGCTGAATGAGTAAATAAATGATTATTGTTTCATTTAGGAAAAGAGATTATATGTTATCTCTTTAGCTAATATTAGCATATAATAAATGATTATTTGCCTGAGCATTTCAGGTTATTTGACAACATAGCAGCTGTCACAAGAAAGTACAATTGACCCTCATCAGGAGACAGGGATGTGTTGTGTGGTATCAAGTGCAACACTGAAGTTTCCAGAAACTAGGGCTCCATCAGCAATAAAAGTTCTGGGAGGCAAAGAGGATCCACTGAGGTAGTAATGGGTCCTGATATCTGTCACTTTGGGTCATTTTGGTTCTTAATCAAGGAGACACAAAATATAGGGGCAATGGAACCTTGTAGCTGCTAAGTGTTATACCCATTGATAAGGACAGAACCTGTGAGTTGGAAGTTGCTAGCTCTTTTAGGTAATCCAGATTGAGTAACTCTAGACACATGGAGAATAGTAGACACTGTTGTTTAAAGTAATCACTAAATAAAGTATGTTAAAATATTTTATCTTCAGTAAACCCAGTGGGTGAAATGTCCCAAGGACTCGTAGGTCCAAAGACCCAGAACATCAGATAATGTAAAGGCCTGGACCTTACATTTCCAGTGTTATATGAAGTCCCAGTGAAAAGCTATGTGCAACTTATTCAGCAAAAGCCTTGGACAGCATATCTACCTGAATTGTATGAGAATGGCACTTCTCACCTTCCCCTCCTTCTCAAGTTCTCATGCATACTCAGTCTGGAAAAAATGATCATTTGCTGCTAAATCTGCACTGCACATTATGTATTTTGTATGTTGCCTCCATCGCTTTTTTCCATAGAGGGAGAAATCACGTTCATAAGTAGAAAGGAGGCCTGCACAGCCCCTGAGGTGGAGGCAAAGGGGTGCATCAAAGTAAACAATTTTCCAGGTCAGCCCATCATGTAAGATACATCAATCTCCCAAGAGCTTTCTCCCTAACAGCGCCACCATGAAGGGCAAAAAAATTCCAACTGAGAAAGAATTTTATAACTGTGTGTATATTTTATTGAATAATGGAAGAGGATATAAAAATATGAACAAAATCTGGGATTGAGTTTAAGATGACCCTGTGACATTATTAAGACATTTTCTAATGAATTCCAAAATTATGTTTGCTTTGCATTTGACACCCTTACAACATCTGCATCTATAGCTAAAACTGTTCTGTGAGGTTATTGTGATGAATCCATATTATCCTAATCTCAAATGGTTTACCATCACAGATGACCTTGTATACAACCTAATGTTCAAAGTAGCATCTATGAAGGCACATGCAAAAAAAAAATGGCTGGCGGGGATGGGGGGGGGGACTAGAAGAAGAAACTTAATGGTAATCACACATTTGAGAAACCATAATAAAATCAGTTATGTAATAAGATCTTGCATAAACTAATAATCACCTCTTTTGACCTGCCATGTTCTTCTGGAGGTGTAGCTAGTAGTCCCTTCTGAAAGATAAAAAGATGCAAGTGTATGGTTAGCCTGTATTTATGTTTTGTGAGTCTGGCATTCAAACCTCCTCATAAATGTTTCTTATTAGATGTACCATTCAGTTTAAGCTCCAACCAAAGTGTCTAAATGAGACACCACCTCCCTCTCCTCACCTGTACTTATTCTAGAATTCATCAGTTCACCCTTACAAACTTTTCCCCTACTCTTGTGCCTTTTTCCTAAGTTTTAAGAGGTTTTCCTTCACAGTCTCTTCGACACCTCTCACTTGCTTTCCATTCACACTAGTGCCATTCAAGCTTATGTCCTTATACCAAGGCTTTTCAACCAACACACCTACAGGGTGACAGACACTCTGGACAATGTTGGGCACACAAAAATGTATAAACCCTAGAGAGGTCTTGGAGAACAAGGGATTGCATGAAAGAGTAAGTATAAAACATTATGAGAAGGGCCTTAACAGTGGGGTCAGGGAACCCAGGGAAAAGATAACAAAGCAGGTGAGTCAGGGAATATTCAGAGAGGGGTGACGTTGGAGCTGAGCATTGTAGGTTCACTATATTGAAGTCATTTCCAGGCTCCATGTTATCTGAAATACTGTTTTAAAGATGTTATTTCACACCTCAGGAGACTCCCTGATTCTGTATTGTATGTGTTGAGTTTAAACTCCTTAACCTGGCATTAAATCACTCTACAAACAATCCCAATGGATGGATTATGCCATATCATACATAATCCGTCTTCCTCAACCCATGGAGCCACATTACTCATGGTTCTGGTTTTCACACCATTCTTTCTTTGGAGTTCCTTATGCCCACTTGTGGACTGTCTCCTTTCTTTCAGTGCCTAAAGTTGTCAGCAAGCACCTGAGTCAGAATGACCTATCTCTTCTTCAGGCTCCTGCATCTACCCCAAGAGATCCCATTTGACTAATTGATGTGCTGCCTTATACTGAGGTCTGAGGGTCTGGCACCTCTCCTAGGGAAAAGGATAAAGTCAGGAGCCTCGGGGCTTTAGCCATAACTCAATATATATTTGGTGAGAAAATAGTGACCTTATCTTCGACTACAACAAAAAAAGGCATAACTTCTCTCCATCACTGGAATACCTTCATCAGCCATTGTAGGGTATACCCACAGTTGTGCACATGGGTCTTCCAATGACTATTTGAGGTTCTGTAGCCTGCTTTCTCTTCAAATTCCTCCGGGGTGAACCAATTTCCATCCTCGACTCTTATACACTTTTTTTTGGTTCCTGTAAGATCCAGGCAAGTTGATCGTGAAATCTCTTTGTCCTCAGAGCTCAGACATTGGCCTCCCATCACACTGGATCTGGAGTCACCCAATTTAGGCTCAAGATCACTAGCAGGAGAATCTGGCTTCCCCTCTCAGATTTCAGAATCCCCAAACCCAGCCTGTAAGTCCCCTCCAAGGAGATTTCCTGCTTTGTGCACACATTTCTTTGACAGTTGTGCAACAAAAAAAACATGACCATTAGCATAAAATTCAACATTATAAAAATATTCGAAAATCACCTTCTACAAGGAATAGCAAGTGATTCTGAACAATGAGAGGATTGCAACTTGTCATTGAATTCTGGAGATAGAGGACAGGCCAGACTCTCTGATGGCCCTGGGTCAGTGTGGAGGCAGAAACTCAAGTTGGACTGAGATCTCTGCTGCTCAGAATGGCACCATGGCAACATCTGTGCCCTGTATTACACCATTTTTTCATCTAAGTTTAAAGTCATTATTGAGAAAAGATTTTTCCATCCCTGAAATAATGGACATTAAAATAATTGTGAAATATCATTCAGTGGAAAATTTGTTATACATAAAAGATAGTTGTAACAACATTAGTCATCAGAGAAATGGAAATCAAAACAATAAGGAACTACATTATATGCACTAGGATGGCTGTAATAAGAAAGACAGATAATAACAAGTGTTGGTGAGAATGTAGAGAAATTGGAGCCCTGAGACTTTACTAGGTGGAATATAAACTGGTGAAGTACTATGGAAAATAATTTAGTTTTTCCTCAATAAATATCAACATAGAATTACCATATAACCCAGCAATTCTACTCCTCGGTATATTCCCAAATATACCAAATTTTTATGTTCACACAAAAAATTCACATGAATGTTCAAAACAGCACTATTTATAATAGCCAAAGAGTGGCTAAACTCCAACTAATAAATAGATAAACAAAATATGGCCTATCTATACCATGGAATATTATGTTATTTGGCAGTAAAAAGAAGGGAATACGATAAACTAGAGGCCCAGTGCGCAAAATTCATGCACCTGGGGTGGGGGGCATTCCCTCAATCCAGCCTGCACCCTCTCACAGTCCGGGAGCCCTCGGGAGATGTCCAACTGATGGCTTAGGCCTGCTCCTCACAGGTGGTCAGTGCGCTTCCCAGGGGCCTAAGCAGGCAGTTGGACATCCTTAGTACTGCCGCGGAGGTGGGAGAGGCTCCTGCCACCACCACTGTGCTCGCCAGCTGTGAGCCTGGCTTCTGGGTGAGTGATGCTCCCGCTGTGGGAGTGCACTGACCACCAGGGGGCAGCTTGTGCATTGAGCATCTGCCCCCTGGTGGTCAGTGTGCATCATAGTGAATGGTCGTTCCACCATTCGGTCTATTTGCATATTAGCCTTTTATTATATAGGATGTTACTACATGGATGAACTTTGAAAACATCATGTTGTGTGAAAGAACCAGTCACAGAAAGACACATGTTAGATGAGTTAATTGATATGAAATGCTTAGAATAATCCAGTTTATAGATCAGAAAATAGATTAATGGTTGCTTAGCGTTGGGTGGTGGGGTGAGGTTGGAATGGGCATTGACTACTGGGAGACATGGTGATTCCTCTAGTGGGGGACAAAAAATGTTCTAAAATTAGATTTTGATAATGGTTACATAATCTTATACAGTAAATAAAAAGAAACAAACAAAAATCCCAACAATGAATTCTACACTGCAAGTGGTGAATTGTATATGAGTTATATCTCAGGAAAGTTGTTTAAAAAATAGTTATGATGCAAACATTTATGTTAATTGGTGTTCACTGGCCATATTAAGAGAAATCTCATATGAAGTTTATTATAATAGAAAATTATTGTAAAGCTTTATAATTTAAAAATCACGAAACATTTTGTATTTATGATGTAAATTAACTCTCAACGTTATACCATGAGGCAGGTTTTTCTTTTTTTGTTATTATCCCATTTTTAGATTAGAAATTTCAGGCTCAGGAACTGTTCTTTTTAAAAAAATATTACTGATTTTAGAGAGAAAGGAAGAGGGAGAGATAGAAATGTCAATAATGAGAGAGAATCATTGATTGGCAGTCTCCTGCATGCCCCAAACTTGCGATCAAGCCTGCCACCCAGGCATGTGCTCTGACCTGGAATCCAACCATGACCTCCTGGTTCATAAATCAATGCTCAAATACTGAGCAACACTGGCCGGGTGGAAGTATTCTTTACTTGGTCACTCTTGGCATAGTTGACCCCAGGCCTTATATTTTCTGATTCTAAATTCTGTGGTCTTCTCACATCAAACCTCCTATCCTGTGATGATTATCTAGAAGGGGTATAGGAGATGAAGGTGGGCACTGAAGGCCTCTTTTCTTTTATATCTGATAAAAAGTAAAATATGAAATATTTTCCTCCCATAGACTGATGCTTCTGCACTTCTCTTTGGTTCTTTGGCTATTCTCATGGACACTTCCATGTGGGAGTGAGCACTTAATAAGCACCATTTCTTAAAGTGGTTATAAAAATATCATCTTAGGGATCTCTTCCTTCTTTCAGGCCACAGTGGGGCCTCAATTCCCTGAACAAAGAGTAATTCCATTACTATATATGATTTCTTCATATAGGTATTATAAATTAAAGTAGACTATAAAACCCACCTTGTTCAAACTCCTTAATATATAACATGCCTTTCATCTCCCCACAGGTCACTGGAAATATTTCAGGGTGAAAATTCACACTTTCTTCTTTGTGCTCTCTTGTCCCTGAAAGAGAATATTCTTCAGTCTATTTCATTTTACAATTATACATGTACAACTTCCTCTCATGTTGGGTTTGTTTCTATAAAGACATAGAAGTACTCCTTAGAAAACTTTATTCCACAGATCTCCAGAGTTTCAAAGTCTTTCTTTCAGTGGCATTTTTGATATATAACCAGGATTTTACTTCTCAAATCTCACACCAAATAGAATGCTTTACCAGAGATACCAGCAATCAATAAAATTGTCTTAATTCCCACATTGGCCAGTGTCCTTCAAAGGTAGAGCATTGGCCGGTGCACTAAAAGGTCTCAGGTTTGATTCCTTGTCAAGGGCACATACCTGGGTTGCAGGTTCATCCAGGCCCCAGTTGTGGTACTCTCAAGAGGCAACAAATCGATGTGTCTCCCTAACATCAATGTTTCTATCTATCTCTCTGCCTTCCCCTCCCTCCCTTCCACTCTCTCTAAAAATCAATGGGAAAAATATCCTTGTGTAAGGATTAACAACACCAAAAAAATTGTCTTAATTCTCAATCCAGTCAGTCCCCTTGATTCTTACATGACAATGAAACACACAGGTGCTGTCATGTTCTGCAGGAAGCTCTCCAGCTATGATATTCCACTGCAGTTAGGTAGCTGGAGACAAAGTCAAACACTGTGCATGCAGCTCCTGTTTGAGCTCTGATTCAGTGGCAGAGAAAATAATGATGGGGTAACCTAAGGGAGATGGTGTCTGCCTGATATTTGTGTTCTGTTGCTTTACCTGATTTCTTCTCCACATCAGCTTTCTCCAAAGCTGAAAGTGGAGCTCAGGTAACTTTAGAGCAATCTTCAAATTGCATGGCTAGCTGGACTATTACTGTCTGACAATGGTGTGCCCTTTATCAAAAGCTGTATCCAATGCTCTGATTGTCTAACTCTAGGACCCCATCTCCTCCTGTCCACACACTTCTCTATTATGGCTCTTTTCAAACTTCTTTAGGAAAAAAACATACAATTAAAAACCTAAAAATTAACATTAAGCGAGACAAAATATTAACAGTATACATTTGCAAAATTCAACATGTGATATATTAACACTAGAGGCCTGGTGCATGAAAATTCATGCACTGGAGTGCGGGGGGGTCCCTGAGCCTGGCCTGCCCCCTCTCACAGTCAAGGGGGCCCTCAGGGGTGGGAGGTCATCTGGCAATCAGGGGAATGCAATGCCCAATCAAACCTTTGCTGCTGCCACTGCCGGCAGTGCAAGCTTTGGCCGGCCCTGGTTACCTGAGCCTTGGCCAGCCCTGGGTGGCTGAGCAGCCACCATCTGAGGCTTGCCTGCACCTCATGCTGGCCTGGCGCGGCTGGGGGGCTGAGGCGACTGGGGACTCCAGAGGCAAGCGCGCCCCAGTGGGGCTGAGGGGATTTAGTACTGCCATCTTATGGCTGTGAGTGCTGCCATCTTTGAGAGCAGGGCAGTCAATTAGCATACTCCCTCCTTATTGAATGTGGGCACCACCATAATTGTGACGGTGTGAGGGTCAATTAGCATATTCCCTCTTTATTAGATATGATACCTATTCTTGGACAGCATGGTTAAAAAATGACCAACATAGCAACACTGGTAAGACAGATACCAGGCATTTGTAAAAGAGCAACATATGACCAATAACCAGTGAAAAGTGCTCAACTACACTAAAAAATTATAGTAATGCAAATTAAAACAGGAGTGAAATAAAAGTATCTACTGTTACATTGGCAAAATGTGTGCTTGATATACTGATTAAAATAAGGGAAAGGTAACACTATGAATAGATTAACTCAGATAAGTAATATAATTCTAAATATGTTAATACTTGGGCAGAAAAATCTGAGAAGATATCCAAAAAAGTTCATAGATTTTAAAATTGAAAAGCAACAAAGATATGAGCATTTAAAAACATATAAATTGCTGATTCAAAAGATGTAAAGTAATCATACAAAGGTAAATTATTCTCTCTCTCTTTTTTTTTAATCTTATGAAAGGTGGCAGTTCTCTGATGTGGCTTTAATAAATTCCCCAAAACTTTGTAACCTAAAGCAACACAGGTTTTTATCTTATAATTCTAAAGGTCTGACTAAAATCTCACTGGCCTAAAATCAAGGTTCCCACATAGCTTTGTTCTTTTCTGGAGGCTATAGTAAGAAAAATATATATTTTTTTGTTTTGTTTTTTGTTTTACCTTTTCCAGCTCTAAGTACTGCACACATTTCATGACTCATTGCCTTCTGCTTTCATTTTCAAACACAGCCACATTATATCTCTAATTATTATTCCATAGACACAATGCCCTCTCTGCACAGCAGAAAAGTTTTTTCTGATTTTAAGCATCTACATGATTTGACTGGGGCCACCAAGATTATCCAGATAATCACCCCATTTCATTACTTTAGTCACATTTTCAAACTCTCTTTCACCATGTAAAGAGACAGATTAGAGGCTCCAGGGACTAGACATGGACATCTCTGTTTCTGTTGGTATAAAATTCTCAAGAACCTTATAGGTCTCCCATGTATGACATGGGGATTTGCTCCATTAGACAAGAGGCTCCTCCACAGATGTTTCCAATATAATCACATATCTATATTTCAGTTCAGCTGAAATGGCTGAGATATATGAGCTACATGCTTAGTCTCATCAAAGAACCTTTCTGTGACTAAATATTCTGATCTTTCGCTGCCTCCAAGGCTCTAATAAAAAGTTGTTCAGCCACACTCTCGGTCATTCTACAGAGCACACTTAACCTGACAGAGAATCTCAATTTTAGCATCTTTTGTAGTCTGTGTAAGCTAAGACAATCCAAATCATCAAGTCCTGATTTCTTTTTGTTGAGCAATTCTCCTCCCCTCAGTTTATTTTGTTCTTCTCACATTTTACTTTAAGCAGCAAAAAAGAAACCAGCTTCATCTTCATCACCTAGAAACCTCCTTAGTGTATATCCAGAAAGTTCTGCTTTTCATATATCTGCAGGACAGGATTTTGCTCCACTTTCTGTCACTATATAATAAGACTCCTCTTCCTCACATTTCCAAAAACATATTCTTTATTCCCTTCTGCGCCCTCACCAGTCATACCTTTAACCTCCATGTTTGTACATACTTGTGCTTTTCAGGATGACTTATGAATTCTCTGAGACAACATAGATGTTCTCCTCCATGTCTTTCCTCCTTTGGAGTCCTCCCTGGGTCTTCAGCATCCACATTTCTACAAACTGCTCAAGGCTAGGCTTTTTTTTTTTTCTAATCATTCTACTTAAAATTCTTCTAGCCTCTACCCACTGCCCAAAGCCATTGCCACGTTTTTAGAAATGTTTTATAGCCACAATCCACTTTTAAGAACCAAAGTCTGTATTATTTTCATATTGCTGCCATAATAATTTACAATAAATAGTGGGCTTAAAACAACACAAATTCATTATCTTACAATTCATGACCATTAGAATTATGACATGGCCTCACTGGGCTAAAATCCAGTTTGTAACAGACTTTCATTCCTTTCTGGAGGCTGTAGGGGACAATCTGTTTCCTTGGTTTTTCTGCTTCTTAAGGTCACCCACATATCCCATTTCTTTCTTCTATCTTCAGAGCCTGCAATATAGCATCTCTCTGACTATTCTTCTTATCACTATCCCTCTCTCCATAGCCAAGAAAGGTTCTCCACATTTTAAAGGTTAGGGGAGTATATTGGAGTCACCCAGAGAATCCAGGATAATCTCTCTCATTTTAAGGTCCCTAGTGAAATTAAATCTGCCAAGTTCACTTGCCATGTAAGATAACAGTTTACAGGTTCCAGGGATTAGGGCATGAACATCTTTGAGAAGTCATTATTCTACCTAACACAATATTATAAATAATAATAATGATGAAACTCTGGTATTTAAAAACTCATTTCTACATCAAAAGCAAGCAAAATCTATTCACTCTTACTTTTTTTACTCTCAGCTTTTTCTAAAATAGATTTGTTTCCAAGATCCACAGTACCTAAAAAAAAAAATAAAAAAATATGGTAGTGAGAAAATAAAAATAAATAAATAGAAGTTGCAGATCTTAGCATAATTTATAGTGCAGAAACCTTAAGTTTATAAGGGTGTTTCATTTATTGATTCTCTCTTTCTTCTAAAGAAACTAAAAACATATTAAATTGAGGATTCCAGGATTGGCCATGAGACTTCCTTTATTTCTCAATAGGACTTTGAAAAACACCTTGAATACCTTAGTACTTCATTTTATGTAGGGATAGGAACAGGTATCCTATCCTGTCCAGGTCTTCAGTTTTTATGAGATGTCAGAGTCCCCTCATCTGGGCCCTCAAAAAATAGTGGAACTACTTTATCCTTTTATTTGCATAAAAATGCACTTGCATTTCTCTTGTGCCATTGACCTTTTATACCATTTAGTCCAACCCACTAATGCAGAATGTTTAATGAGTATCATCTAAAATCACAACATATTATTTTTTTTTATTTTAAAGAAAAAAAAATATTTAAACAAAGCTTGTGTAGCAAAGAAAGCTATTTGTTACATTTGCTCTTAGGTCTTTTCAGGTTGCCACCCCTAAATAGACTTGTTTTCAATGTTCACAGGATTTGGAAGTAAAGGAAAACAAAGCCTTAACCAAAAGAGTTGCAAATTTTATACAGTTATCTGGCCTAACATTTTGGTTGTTGTAAGCATAAATAGATATCTTGTTTGCAAAGACATTTAAATATCATATAATAAAACCCTAATATGCAAATTGACCAAATGTTGAAACAACTGGCGGAATGATGGGGCTCACAGCTTGGGAGCACAGCGGAGGTTGTGGAAGCCTGTCCTGCCTCCAGCAGCGCTAAGGAGCAGCAAGCTGAGCGGTAAGTAGCAGTGAGAAGGTGGGTGGTAAGGAGTGAGGGGTCCCAGACTATGAGAGGGATGTCCACCTGCCTGCTTAGGCTCTTGGACTTGAGAGGATGCAGGCCAGGCTGAAGGACCTCCCACCCCACCCAGTGCATGAGTTTTGTGCACTGGGCATCTAATATCACTAATAAGACCAATGTTATGCTGGGGATCATCATTAAAAGCTATAAATGGATTTGATAGTAATAGTCAGAAGCTTTTTCTTCTATCAATAATTAGAGTCTATTTAATTTTGAACAGGTTGTGAAAATTTAACCAATAGCTGACTCTTCCACTTTCTCTACTCTATACAGAATAGATGGTGAGTGGGTGGACATCACTATGTAATCCACCACATTGGGAGATTTTATGTCTAATAACAGGAGTAAGACACACTGCCATTCAACTAGAGCCATCTTAAGCGTCAAATTTTAGTGATTTCTTTCTTTATAGTTTTATTTATTTTATTTTATTGACTTTATTGAGGTGACATTGGTTAATGAAATTACACAGGTCTCAGGTATACAGTGCTACAGTGCATCATCTGTATACTGAATTGTGTGTTCACCACCCGAAGTCAAGTCTCCTTCCATCAACATTCCCTCCCCCTTTACCCTCTTGTACATCCCCTAGTCCATCCTCCTGCTGTTAATCACCATACTGCTGTCTGTGTCTGTATATGAGGGTTTTTTCCCCTTTGCTTAATTTCCTTATCCTTATCACCCAGTCACTCAACCTCAACTCACATCTGACAGCTGTCACTCTGTTCTCTGAATCTATGGGTCAATTCCTATTTTGCTTGTTAGTTTATTTTATTCTTTACAGTTTTCTATAAGGGGTTTAGGGATCAAAGCGTTTAAAGGGGGAAAGAGAGGAGCATATGTAATACTTTGAACAATAAAATAATTTTTTAAATGGCATGAGATCAAGGCAGTAATAGGCTCAAAGGCCTTGGTGTGTGTTCAGAGAAACAGGAGGTCTGAGCGCAGACTCCTAATATCCTAAAGCCCAGAAATAGCAGTCCTTACCCTTCTCATCAGGACCAATTCTCAGTGCAGAGTAACAGGCTCCCAGTGGCTTATCCTGTGCACCGAATCCTGAAGAATCTTGAAGACTTCTCACTGCAGAGTTACAGGGTCCTGGGAGCTGATTCTGTGCACTGAATCCTGAAGACACTTCCGGGTTTCTCACTGCAGAGCTACAGGCTCCTGGGGCCTTATTCTGTGCACTGGATCCTGAAGACACTTCAGAAACTCTCACAACTCTCACTGCAGAGCTACAGGCTCCAGGGGCCTTCTTCTGTGCACTGGATCCCCAAGACACTTCAGGAACTCTCACAACTCTCAATGCAGAGCTACAGGCTCCTGGGGGCTGATTCTGTGCACTGAACCCTGAAGACACTTCCGCCTTTTTCACTGCAGAGCTACAGGCTGCTTGGGGCTGATTCTGTGCACTGGATCCTAAAGACACTTCAGAAACTCTCACTGCAGAGCTACAGGGTCCTGGGGGCTGATTCTGTGCACTGAATCCTGAAGACACTTCCGGGTTTCTCACTGCAGAGCTACAGGCTCCTGGGGGCTGATTCTGTGCACTGAACCCTGAAGACACTTCAGCCTTTTTCACTGCAGAGCTACAGGCTGCTTGGGGCTGATTCTGTGCACTGGATCCTAAAGACACTTCAGAAACTCTCACTGCAGAGCTACAGGGTCCTGGGGGCTGATTCTGTGCACTGAACCCTGAAGACACTTCCGGGTTTCTCACTGCTGAGCTACAGAGTCCTGGGAGCTGATTCTGTGCACTGAACCCTGAAGACACTTCCGGGTTTCTCACTGCAGAGCTACAGGCTGCTGTGGGCTTCTTCTGTGCACTGGATCCTGAAGATACTTCAGAAACTCTCACAACTCTCACTGCAGAGCTACAGGGTCCTGGGGGCTTCTTCTGTGCACTGGATCCTGAAGACACTTCAACCTTTTTCACTGCAGAGCTACAGGCTGCTTGGAGCTTATTCTGTGCACTGAACCCTGAAGACACTTCAGAAACTCTCACTGCAGAGCTACAGGCTCCTGGGGGCTGATTCTGTGCACTGAATCCTGAAGACACTTCAGCCTTTTTCACTGCAGAGCTACAGGCTGCTGTGGGCTTCTTCTGTGCACTGGATCCTGAAGACACTTCAGAAACTCTCACAACTCTCACTGCAGAGCTACAGGCTCCTGGGGGCTGATTCTGTGCACTGAACCCTGAAGACACTTCAGAAACTCTCACTGCAGAGCTACAGGGTCCTGGGGGATGATTCTGTGCACTGGATCCTGAAGACACTTCAGGAACTCTCACAACTCTCAATGCAGAGCTACAGGCTCCTGGGGGCTGATTCTGTGCACTGAACCCTGAAGACACTTCCGGGTTTCTCACTGCAGAGCTACAGGCTGCTGTGGGCTTCTTCTGTGCACTGGATCCTGAAGACACTTCAGAAACTCTCACAACTCTCACTGCAGAGCTACAGGGTCCTGGGGGCTTCTTCTGTGCACTGGATCCTGAAGACACTTCAGGGTTTCTCACTGCTGAGCTACAGGGTCCTGGGGGCTGATTCTGTGCACTGGATCCTGAAGACACTTCCGGGTTTCTCACTGCAGAGCTACAGACTCCTGGGGCCTTCTTCTGTGCACTGGATCCTGAAGACACTTCAGAAACTCTCACAACTCTCACTGCAGAGCTACAGGCTTCTGGGGGTTGATTCTGTGCACTGAACCCTGAAGACACTTCCGGGTTTCTCACTGCTGAGCTACAGAGTCCTGGGGGCTGATTCTGTGCACTGAATCCTGAAGACACTTCCGGGTTTCTCACTGCAGAGCTACAGGCTGCTGTGGGCTTCTTCTGTGCACTGGATCCTGAAGACACTTCAGAAACTCTCACAACTCTCACTGCAGAGCTACAGGCTCCTGGGGGCTGATTCTGTGCACTGAATCCCCAAGACACTTCAGGAACTCTCACAACTTTCAATGCAGAGCTACAGGCTCCTGGGGGCTTCTTCTGTGCACTGGATCCTGAAGACACTTCAGGGTTTCTCACTGCAGAGCTACAGGGTCCTGGGGGCTGATTCTGTGCACTGGATCCTGAAGACACTTCCGGGTTTCTCACTGCAGAGCTACAGGCTCCTGGGGCCTTCTTCTGTGCACTGGATCCTGAAGACACTTCAGAAACTCTCACAACTCTCACTGCAGAGCTACAGGCTTCTGGGGGTTGATTCTGTGCACTGAACCCTGAAGACACTTCCGGGTTTCTCACTGCTGAGCTACAGAGTCCTGGGGGCTGATTCTGTGCACTGAACCCTGAAGACACTTCCGGGTTTCTCACTGCAGAGCTACAGGCTGCTGTGGGCTTCTTCTGTGCACTGGATCCTGAAGACACTTCAGGGTTTCTCACTGCAGAGCTACAGGGTCCTGGGGGCTGATTCTGTGCACTTAACCCTGAAGACACTTCCGGGTTTCTCACTGCAGAGCTACAGGCTCCTGGGGCCTTCTTCTGTGCACTGGATCCTGAAGACACTTCAGAAACTCTCACAACTCTCACTGCAGAGCTACAGGCTTCTGGGGGTTGATTCTGTGCACTGAACCCTGAAGACACTTCCGGGTTTCTCACTGCTGAGCTACAGAGTCCTGGGGGCTGATTCTGTGCACTGAACCCTGAAGACACTTCCGGGTTTCTCACTGCAGAGCTACAGGCTGCTGTGGGCTTCTTCTGTGCACTGGATCCTGAAGACACTTCAGAAACTCTCACTGCAGAGCTACAGGCTCCTGGGGGCTGATTCTGTGCACTGGACCCTGAAGACACTTCAGAAACTCTCACAACTCTCACTGCAGAGCTACAGAGTCCTGGGGGCTGATTCTGTGCACTGAATCCTGAAGACACTTCCGGGTTTCTCACTGCAGAGCTACAGGGTCCTGTGGGCTGATTCTGTGCACTGGATCCTGAAGACACTTCAGAAACTCTCACAACTCTCACTGCAGAGCTACAGGCTCCTGGGGGCTGATTCTGTGCACTGGATCCTGAAGACACTTCAGCCTTTTTCACTGCAGAGCTACAGGCTGCTGGGAGCTTCTTCTGTGCACTGGATCCTGAAGACACTTCAGAAACTCTCACAACTCTCACTGCAGAGCTACAGAGTCCTGGGGGCTTCTTCTGTGCACTGGATCCTGAAGACACTTCAGCCTTTTTCACTGCAGAGCTACAGGCTGCTGGGAGCTTCTTCTGTGCACTGAACCCTGAAGACACTTCAGAAACTCTCACAATTCTCACTGCAGAGCTACAGGGTCCTGGGGGCTGATTCTGTGCACTGAATCCTGAAGACACTTCAGCCTTTTTCACTGCAGAGCTACAGACTGCTGTGGACTTCTTCTGTGCACTGGATCCTGAAGACACTTCAGGAACTCTCACAACTCTCACTGCAGAGCTACAGGCTCCTGGGGGCTGATTCTGTGCACTGAATACTGAAGACACTTCAGGAACTCCCACAACTCTCACTGCAGAGCTACAGGGTCCTGGGGGCTGATTCTGTGCACTGGATCCTGAAGACACTTCAGGGTTTCTCACTGCAGAGGTACAGGATCCTGGGGGCTTCTTCTGTGCACTGAATCCAGAAGACACTTCAGCATTTCTCACTGCAGAGCTACAGGGTCCTGGGGGCTTCTCCTGGGCACCAAATCCTGGAGACACTTCAAGAAATTTCACTGCAGCGCCACATGTTACTAGCGGCTTCTTCACTGCAGAGATTCCTGAAGACTCTTCAATACTTCTCCCTGCAGAAGGAATAAATGTTTCTTAAAGATCTCAATGTATGACATAGTAACGGAAACAATAAAAATGTGGGAAGCTCTAAAATCCCATGTGTAGAATTTCAATTTCTCAGACCTACATGATCTGCCTTTTGTACTCTCGTGACCTACAGGTCAATATTTTATCCCTCACTGTCCCCTGAGCCTGAACTAAAATATTTCACTCTCAGTGGGCTTATCTGATTTCTTTCTTTTAAAAAATATATTTTCTTATTGACTTTAGAGAGAGTGTGTATGGGAGAGGGAGAAAAATATCTATGAGAGCTGCCTCCTAAACACTATCTTACTGGGCACAAAATCTGCAACCCTTGGCAAGTGCCCTGATGGGAAATCAAACCAGAGACTTCTGCGTGCATGGGAGGCTGCCAAGCCAACTGAGCCACAACAGCCAGGGTTTCTCTCTGTGTGTTTTTTTTGGCCCTCTGTATTTTGCACTATATTCTACTTCTTTTACATGTAGCTTATGAATTTGTGTTCATGTCTGTCATTATATTATATTTTAGTTCTGCTTCTTTCCCAAGGTGGTCTTAGAAATCTGGTATTGAAGAAGGCAGATCTCCCACTTGTATGCTTCCCAGAATGACTTTGTGAAATAGATTCCCTCCCCCATTTTAAAACACTTTAGAATCTTTGCTTGAGAAAAAAATTTGAAATTGTGTTGTGTTTGAGTGACTGACCTTTTAGGTGTATTTGTCATAGCCATCAGCCTAACTAACACAAAAGTTAAAATATAAACTATCTTAAATTAAAGCAAATTTGTATTTATTATAAAAGAAGTAGCAAAAAATTTTAAAAAATCTTTTACTTAAAAGAACAAAAACACTTGGTAATTTATAACCATGAAATGTTCTTGTTTGCTTGCTCTTACCTGTTTCACAAACTATTTTTCCAGAAGTAGGTGATTTTCTGAAATCCATGGACTCTATAAAGTAAAAGAGAGAGAACAGTAATTGTTTGCAGTGGTCTTACAGAGTCTGTGACAACTCACACAGCAGATAGGGTTTGTGATAATGTCAATGTTGAGATGATCATATTTCTCTTTCTCTCACTTGAACCCAGTTCTGGTGCTCCCCTGAGTCCCACAGTGCTGGGCTCCTGCCTGGTGCTCTCATTTACTTTCCATATGAAATTGTAAATGACCCTCAAACATTATCATCTCCTACACTACAATGATGGCATAACCTACTTACCCTATCTCCCCATTAAGGTTTTGTAAAAAGAAGTGAAATGTAATTCAAAAAAGTAGTGAAAATCAAAATGTAACTCAATCATTTAAGTATCATTTGAGTTTGAAAGTAGTTGGTCTAAACCATTTTTCCCATTAATAATTAATATTAGCACAAAATATACTTTGAAGGCATTCTAAGGTTTCTATTAATGACACAATTGTCAACAGTTAGTGAAATATTATATTCACTCTGGTCTATAGAATATAAATTCTTTAGCATTAACATGATAGTGTGTAGTAAAAAAGACTTATTTACTAGTATATTATTGCTACATTTTCAATGTATCAATTGATTACACTCATCCAAACAACCATTTAGAATGACCTTGTCCTCTTCTATTTAGCAATGAGATTGATAAAGTAAATGCTAAAAATGGTATCCCAGAAGTAATGAATCAGTGAATATAGAGAACTTCAGAAAGAGATTCATCATGAAAACAGGGCTCTGTGTGCTGTAGACTCTGGATATTTGGCCAGAAATACAATCTTATCTAATACAATTTAGAGTCAGGAACAGGTGACTTCTTGGGACTCTCTTCCTTTATTTGATTCTAAAAAATCTAGTTTGTTGATCACTGCACAAGCAAAAGGATTCTTTGATGTCTCCGTGTGTGCCCAGGGAATTGATGTAGCATGGAATTCCCTAATACAACTTGAAAAATCTTGAAAATCCATGTATACCATAGCCTGCAAACAGGACACCTGGTTGGTCCCTTTAAGTCACCTGCCTTGTAGGTTAGTGATGCTCCATTCTCTGTCCCCATAGCAGAGACAAGTCAATGGCAAAGAGCACAAGTGCTCTGTTTGAACCTTACCTTCCCACACTTCTCTCTGTTCTACTTATTACCCTTCTATTGCCATTTCACACGTCCTTCATCTGCTGCTACTTTGTAGGGAGATCTTGGAAATACTGTGTTAAGAAGCATGTTGGTAGGGAGCCTCTTCTACCACTGGGTGCCCCTTGAAATAATCTCTTGTGTCTGAGCTATAGCCCTTTTAGGGGACCACTTTTCAGAGCACTTTGCCGATACTAAGTCACAGTCACAATGTGCACTCTCTATAAACTGAAGGAAACTTATGTTTTACATTGATAGATATAGAGAAATATTAGAATAAAAGCATTATTTAAAATATTGTCTTGTTGTAATATCAAGACTAGGTAACATCTTTATTTGTGTTTTGCTCTTTTCCTAGTGCGTTTACCTCAAAAGACATGTTTCTAATACCTCTGGGAAAGTAGGAAGGGAAAAGCAATCACCACTTTGTCCACTAAAGTGCTACAGATCTGATGACCACTCAGGCTATACACAGGATTGTGGAAACAACATTTTGATAACTGTTTTGAGCTCCAGATTTACAAAGGAAATAACATAGAATCCAGGAAGCTAGTCTTGTCTTTCCCTTTATCTTCACGTGACTTTGAGGAAGACTTGAAACATTCGTGTGATTTTGTTTTCTCATCTAGAAACAAGAGTAATAATGGCCATCTTTCTCACTCCTCAGGGTTGTTGTAAAGGAAAAGGTAAGACACTATTTGCAAAGATCCTTTGTAAAGTCATTCTATATGTCATGACTTGCTGGAGAACTCTCTAAAAAAACAACATTTTGGGTTTAAAAACAACCTTATCCATTTCTGCTAACACAGGAGAGCTGGAGGAATTGACCCTCAACACAATTCAACCTTTGTGATTAGGTGACAATATGACCTTCCAATAAAGAAATATTTAACTTTCTCTTCTCTGTAGAAATCACTATATAAACCCAACTCTTTACATTCACAGAATTAGTTTTAATATAAATTCATTTCTTTGCTAACCTATTACTACTATATAATCAATAGATGGGAGCATTGGTTGATTTATAGGACCTATGAATTAATAGGCCACCTATTTTAAAAATATAAATATAATGATTTATTACCTTGCACATCCCAAAGGTCAGGTAAAATAAACACAGAGAATGGGATTCCAGGATAAACTGGGTCTGCGGTATAGGATGAACTGAGAATTGATGCCTCAGGAAACAGTGCCTCTTAATTGAGGTTCCCGCACCCCAAGCCTTGAGCTCCCACCCCTTACCTGGTTCCCTTTTCAATGCTGTGGTGGAAGCTTCAGGGGGTCCATCTCCATCAGTAAATTCTGGAAAGTCCTGACTGTCGATCACTGCACAAAGGAGCAAAAAGCACACATTGTCTTGGGGTGGGGCCACGGAGACCACTGAGTGGAAATCCGTTCTTGGGAGGAGTAGGAAGACATAAAAGCTAAGTTAACTCAGGTCCCTCTGGTCTGTGGCTGATGCATGTGACCTTTAGGTTGTTCCAGGCCCTACCCGGGAGGTCATGAAGTTCATGGACCGAGCGCAGTTTTACTGAACCTGAAGCACACTTCTGACACTCAACCTCACTATACCTGCTATCTCCACGCCCATTGTATTTCAACTCCCATCTTCACTCTATCTCTTACCTCCACTCTCTAATATCTCCACCCTCATTCTATCTCTTTCTTTCTTTGATTCATTCCAAACATATCTAAATATTTATTAAGCTAGAAAGATGGATCAAAGAGAAGTATGCCTACATAAAGCCTATCTTTTAAAAATGGCATCAAATTATATAGTGTTAATTTTTAATGTATTTATTATTTTTATATTTAATTCAATGTATTGTGATGACATTGCTTCACAGAACTGTACAGGATTCAAGTGTACAACTGAAAAAGACATTATTTGCACACTGCATCAATCGCCCATCACCCCAAATGAAGTCTCTTGGTTCAGCTCATTTTTGGCAATTATGCTGGTTTCTAGCACAAGTGTCTCTTTATACCTCTCCTTCTCTTCGTGTGTGTGTTTTTTCTCATCTCCTTTCATGAATATCTTGATTTGCTGAAAATATTCCCTAATCTAATACATTCCTCTCTTTGAATATAGAAACATACACTCTGATATCAACACTTAAATTTACCATTTCTGTTTTTGATATTTTTTCCAATTGCTGGGGACATGTTTCTGTTGACCTCGCTGTATAAGGCCCTTGTCCCCTCCCCTCTCTACCTCTAACCAAGGCCACCATTACTGTCTCCAAGGGCCCTGATGACATGTCTCAGTTCCTTGCCTGGTAAGGGGATTCACATCACATATTCTTTCAGTCAGCCTTACCTATTACATCAGATGCCTGGTTACAGTCAGTCCTTGCTTGGGCTTCACATTCAACTCCTGAATTTAAAAATGGCTTTTCCTTCTTTATATCCACTGGGTCTGCAGAGCAGGAGTTGGTTTGGTTTCCATGGTGGAGTAGCTCTGCTCCTGGACAGAATTGTAATAAATGAAGAATTTCATTTGTCTCCCCTAAGGGAGTGAGCACCCTCATGACAATCAACAAGCCCTTCTCCCTGTAATTCCACTGCATGGGAAAGCTTCCCCATCTGCTGCTCAACCCTGTCCTTTGTCTGGGCCTCTCTTAAAAACAACAACAACAACATATTTTTATTGATTGATTGAGAGAGAGAGAGAGAGAGAGAGAGAGAGAGAGAGAGAGAGAATAGAGGTATATAAACTTCAATGAGAGAGGAACATCATGGATCAGCTGCCTCTGCACACACCCCTACAGGACATGGAGCCTGCAACCCTGGCATGTGCCTGATGGGGAATCAAACCAGCGAACTCTGGGTGCATGTGAGGATGCTCAGCCAACTGAGCCACTCTGGTTGGTTTCTCTGTTTCCTTTTGGCCCCCTGTATCATGTACTACATTCAGTTCCTTCTTTTAAATGTAGCTTATGGATTTGTGTTCATGTCTGTAATTATATTATACTAGAGGCCCAGTGCATGAAATTCGTGCACAGGGTTATGTGTCTCTCAGTCCGGCCTACACCCTCTCCAATCTGGGATCCTTCGAGGGATGTCCGACTGCTCCTTTAGGACCAATGGGATCGGGCCTAAACAGGCAGTCAGACATTACTCTCACAATCCAGGACTGCTGGCTCCAAACTGCTCGCCTGCCTGCCTTCATGATTGCCCCTAACCACTTCTACCTGCTAACTGATCACCCCCTAACCACTCCGCTGACAGCCTGATTAATGCATAACTGCTCCCCTGCCAGCCTGTTTGCCCTCCCCTGCAGGCCTGGTCACCCCTAACTGCCCTCCCCTGCAGGCTTGATAACCCCCAACTGCCTTCCCTTGCAGACCTGGTCCCTCCCAACTGCCTTCCCCTGCTAGCCATCTTGTGGCAGCCATCTTGTGTCCACCTGGGGGCAGCCATCTTTGACCACATGGGAGCAGACATCTTGTGTGTTGGAGTGATGATCAATTTGCATATTACTCTTTTATTAGATAGGATTTTAGCTCTGCTTTTTTCCTAAGGTGGTCTTATAAATTTGATATTGAAGAACACAGATCTCTCATTTGTATGCTTCCCAGAATGACTTTGTGAAATAAAGTTCCTCTCCCCCCTTCCCACCTTTCTAAAAACAGTTTGGAAAGTTTACTTGATACAAATATTAAAATTTTGTTGAGTTTGAGTGATTGGCCTCTTTAGGTTTATTTCTCACAGCCATTACCCTAACTAATACAAAAGTGAAAATATGAACTATATTATATTAAACAAATTTGTATTTTACTATAAACTAAGTAGCAAATATTAGAATGAATCTTTTGTAGAAAACACTTTTCATTTGTCACCATGAAAAGTTCTTATTTGCTTGCTCTTACCTGTTTTGCAAAGTATTTTTCCAGATGTAGGTGATTTTCTGAAATCCATGGACTCTATAAAGTAAAAGAGAGAGAACAGTATTTGTTTGCAGTGGTCTTACAGAGTCTGTGACAACTCACACAGCAGATAGGGTTTGTGATAATGTCAATGTTGAGATGATTATATTACTCTTTCTCTTACTTGAACCCAGTTCTGATGCTCCCCTGAGTCCCACAGTGCTGAGCTCCTGCCTGGTGCTCTCATTTACTTTCCTTGTGAATTTGTAAATGACCCTCAAACATTATCATCTCCTACACTACAATGATGGCATAAACCTATCTCCCCATTAAGGTTTTTGTGAAAAGAAGTGAAATTTAATTCACAAAAGCATGTGAAAAATCAAAATGTAAGTTCATCGTTTAAGTATCATTTGAGTTTAAAAGTAGTTGGTCTAAACCATTTTTTCCCATTAATAATCAATATTAGCACAAAATATACTTTGAAAACATTCTAAGGTTTTTATTAATGACACAATTGTCAACAGTTAGTGAAATATTATGCTCACTCTGCTTTATAGAATACTAGAGGCCCGGTGCACAAAATTCGTCTACGGAGGTGGAGTGTCCCTCAGCCCAGCCTGCACCCTCTCCAATCTGGGACCCCTTGAGAGATATCCGACTGCCCTCTCACAATCCAGGACTGCTGGCTCCCAACTGCTCGCCTGCCTGCCTTCCTGATTGCCCCTAACCGCTTCTGCCTGCCAGCCTGATCACCCCCTAACCACTCTGCTGCCAGCCTGATTGATGTCTAACTGCTCCCCTGCCAGCCTGTTTGCCCCCAATTTCCCTCCTCTGCCGGCCTGGTCACCCCTGCCCTCCTCTGCAGGGTTGATTGCCTCCAACTGCCCTCCCTTGCAGGCCTGGTCCCTCCCAACTATCCTCCCTTGCAGGCCTGGTGCATCCCAACTGCCCTCCCCTGCTGGCCATCTTGTGGTGGCCATCTTGTGTCCACATGGGGGCAGGATCTTTGACCACATGGGGGCAGCTATATTGTGTGTTGGAGTGATGGTCAATCTTCATATTACTCTTTTATTAGATAAGATAGAGGCCTGGTGCACGGTGGGGGCTAGCTGGATTGCCCTGAGGGGTGTTCTGAATCAGGGTGGGGGTACCTTTCAGGCATGGGGCAGCCTGAGCGAGGGGCCTGTGGTGGTTTGCAGGCCAGCCACACCCCCTGGTGACCCAAGAGGAGGCCCTGGTATCTGGAATTTATTTACATTCTACAATTGAAACTTTGTAGCCTGGAGCAGAGCCAAGCCTCCTGCTCGCTCTGTGGTCGGTAGCCATTTCTTTTGGGGTTTCTGTACCTTCTATAATTATAACTTTGTAGCCTTAAGCAGAGGCCTGGGCCCGCCAGGGTGTGTGGAAAATTTTCTTCTTCCATTGCCGGGGGAAAACCTTGCCTCCTGCTCTTTCCAGCTCCATAGCGGCTGCCATTTCTGTTTGGATTAGTTTACCTTCTATAATTGAAACTTTGTAGCCTTGAGTGGAGGCTTAGGCTGAAGGGCAGGTGGAAAGCTTCGCTTCCTCTGTTGCCGAGGAATCCCAAGCCTCCCTCCTGCTCACTGTGACTGTAGCCATCTTGGTTGGGTTTATTTACATATTTGCTCCTGATTGGCTGGTGGGCATGGCTTGTGGGCGTGGTTGAGTTAGGGTCAGTTTGCATATTACTCTTTTATTAGGTAGGATAAACCCTTTACCATTAAGATATGGTAGTGCGTAGTAAAAAAGACTATTATTTACTAGTATATTATTGCTACATTTTTAATATATCAATTGATTACGCTCATCCAGTCAAACAACCATTTAGAATGATCCTTATCTCCTCCTATTTAGCAATAGGATTGATAAAGCTAAATGCTTAAAATGGTATCTCAGAAGTAATGAATCAATGAATACAGAGAACTTCAGAAAGAGATTCATCATGAAAACAGGGCTCTCTGTGCTGTAGACTCTGGATATTTGGCCAGAAATACAATCTTATCTAATACAATTTAGAGTCAGGAACAGGTGACTTCTTGGGACTCTCTTCCTTTATTTGATTCTAAAGAATCTAGTTTGTTGATCACTGCACAAGCAATAGGATTCTTAGATGTCTCAGTGTGTGCCCAGGGAATTGATGTAGCATGGAATTCCCTAATACAACTTGAAAAATCTTGAAAATCCATGTATACCATGGCCTGCAAACAGGACACCTGGTTGGTCCCTTTAAGTCACCTGCCTTGTGGGTTAGTGATGCTCCATTCTCTGTCCCCATCGCAGAGACAAGTCAATGGCAAAGAGCACAAGTGCTCTGTTTGAACCTTACCTTCCCACACTTCTCTCTGTTCTACTTATTACCCTTTTATTGCCATTTCACACGTCCTTCATCTGCTGTTTCTTTGTGAGGAGACCTTGGAAATCTTGTGCTGAGAAACTTGTTGGTAGGGAACCTCTTCTACCCCCTGATGCCCCTTGATGCCCCTTGAAATAATCTCTTGTGTCTGAGCCATAGCCCTATTTTGGAACCATTTTTCAGAGCACTTTGTCTACACCAGTGGTCGGCAAACTCTTTAGTCAACAGAGCCAAATATCAACAGTACAGTGATTGAAATTTCTTTTGTGAGCCAAATTTTTTAAACTTAAACTTTATTAGTAGGTACATTATTATTAACTTAATTAGGGTACTCCTCAGCTGGACTTTGCTAAAAACTCAAGGTGCCAAAGGGCCGTATGTGGCTCATGAGCCACAGTTTGCCAACCACTTCTCACAATGTGCACTCCTATAAATTGAAGGAAATTTACGTTTTACATTGATAGGTATAGAGAACTATTACAATAAAAGTATATTTACAATATTTTCTTGTTGTAACATCAAGACTAGGTAACATCTTTATTTGTGTTTTGCTCTTCTCCTAGTGGGTTTACCTCAAAAGACATGTTTCTAATACCTCTGGGAAAGTAGGAAGGGAAAAGCAATCACCACTTTGTCCACTAAAGTGCTACAGATCTGATGACCACTCAGGCTATACACAGGATTGAGGAAACAACATTTTGATAACTGTTTTGAGCTCCAGATTTACAAAGGAAATAACATAGAATCCAGGAAGCTAGTCTTGTCTTTCCCTTTATCTTCACGTGACTTTGAGGAAGATTTGAAACATTTGTGTGATTTTGTTTTCTCATCTAGAAACAAGAGTAAAAATGGCCATCTTTCTTACTCCTCAGGGTTGTTGTAAAGGAAAAGGTAAGACACTATTTGCAAAGATCCTTTGTAAAGTCATTCTATATGTCATGACTTGCTGGAGAACTCTCTAAAAACAACATTTTGGGTTTAAAAACAACCTTATCCATTTCTGCTAACACAGGAGATCTGGAGGAACTGACCCTCAACACTATTCAAACTTCGTGATTAGGTGACAATATGACCTTCCAATAAAGAAATATTTAGCTTTCTCTTCTCTGTAGAAATCACTGTATAAACCCAACACTTTATAGTCACAGAATTAGTTTTAAAATAAATTCACCACTTTGCCAGCCTGTTACTATCACATATTCAATACATGGGTGCATTTGGTTGATTTATAGGACCTATGAATTAATAGGCCACCTATTTTAAAAATATAAATATAATGATTTATTACCTTGCACATCCCAAAGGTCAGGTAAAATAAACACAGAGAATGGGATTCCAGGATAAACTGGGTCTGCGGTATAGGATGAACTGAGAATTGATGCCTCAGGAAACAGTGCCTCTTAATTGAGGTTCCTGCACCCCAAGCCTTGAGCTCCCACCCCTTACCTGGTTCCCTTTTCAATGCTGTGGTGGAAGCTTCAGGGGGTCCATCTCCATCAGTAAATTCTGGAAAGTCCTGACTGTCGATCACTGCACAAAGGAGCAAAAAGCACACATTGTCTTGGGTTGGGGCCATGGAGACCACTGAGTGGAAATCCGTTCTTGGGAGGAGTAGGAAGACATAGAAGCTAAGTTAACTCAGGTCCCTCTGGTCTGTGGCTGATGCATGTGACCTTTAGGTTGTTCCAGGCCCTACCCAGGAGGTCATGAAGTTCATGGACCGAGCGCAGTTTTACTGAACCTGAAGCACACTTCTGACACTCAACCTCACTATACCTGCTATCTCCACGCCCATTGTATTTCAACTCCCATCTTCACTCTATCTCTTACCTCCACTCTCTAATATCTCCACCCTCATTCTATCTCTTTCTTTCTTTGATTCATTCCAAACATATCTAAATATTTATTAAGCTAGAAAGATGGATCAAAGAGAAGTATGCCTACATAAAGCCTATCTTTTAAAAATGGCATCAAATTATATAGTGTTAATTTTTAATGTATTTATTATTTTTATATTTAATTCAATGTATTGGGATGACATTGCTTCACAGAACTGTACAGGATTCAAGTGTACACCTGAAAAAGACACTATTTGCACACTGCATCAATCGCCCATCACCCCAAATGAAGTCTCTTGGTTCAGCTCATTTTTGGCAATTATGCTGGTTTCTAGCACAAGTGTCTCTTTATACCTCTCCTTCTCTTCATGTGTGTGTTTTTCTCATCTCCTTTCATGAATATCTTGATTTGCTGAAAATATTCCCTAATCTAATACATTCCTCTCTTTGAATATAGAAACATACACTCTGATATCAACACTTAAATTTACCATTTCTGTTTTTGATATTTTTTCCAATTACTGAGGACATGTTTCTGTTGACCTCATTGCATAAGGCCCTTGTCCCCTCCCCTCTCTACCTCTAATCAAGGCCACCAGTACTGTCTCCAAGGGCCCTGATGACATGTCTCAGATCCTTGCCTGGTAAGGGGATTCACATCACACATTCTTTCAGTCAGCGTTACCTATTACATCAGATGCCTCGTTACAGTCAGTCCTTGCTTGGGCTTCACATTCAACTCCTGAATTTAAAAATGGCTTTTCCTTCTTTATATCCACTGGGTCTACAGAGCAGGAGTTGGTTTGGTTTCCATGGTGGAGTAGCTCTGCTCCTGGACAGAATTGTAATAAATGAAGAATTTCATTTGCCTCCCCTAAGGGAGTGAGCACCCTCACAACAATCAACAAGCCCTTCTCCCTATAATTCCACTGCATGAGAAAGCTTCCCCATCTGCTGCTCAACCCTGTCCTTTCTCTGGCCTCTCTTAAAAACAACAACAACAACAACAACATATTTTTATTGATTGATTGAGAGAGAGAGAGAGAGAGAATAGAATTATATAAACTTCAATGAGAGAGGAACATCATGGATCAGCTGCCTCTGCACACACCCCTACAGGACATGGAGCCTGCAACCCTGGCATCTGCCTGATGGGGAATCAAACCAGCGAACTCTGGGTGCATGTGAGGATGCTCAGCCAACTGAGCCACTCTGGTTGGTTTCTCTGTTTACTTTTGGCCCCCTGTATCATGTACTACATTCAGTTCCTTCTTTTAAATGTAGCTTATGGATTTGTGTTCATGCTGTAATTATATTATACTAGAGGCCCAGTGCATGAAATTTGTGCACAGGGTTATGTGTCTCTTAGTCCAACCTACACTCTCTCCAATCTGGGATCCTTCGAGGGATGTCCGACTGCTCAGACATTACTCTCACAATCCAGGATACTGGCTCCAAACTGCTCCCCTGCCAGCCTGTTTGCCCTCCCCTACAGGCCTGGTCACTCCTAACTGCCCTCCCCTGCAGGCTTGATCACCCCCAACTGCCTTCCCTTGCAGACCTGGTCCCTCCCAACTGCCTTCCCCTGCTAGCCATCTTGTGGCAGCCATCTTGTGTCCACCTGGGGGCAGCCATCTTTGACCACATGGGAGCAGATATCTTGTGTGTTGGAGTGATGAGCAATTTGCATATTACTCTTTTATTAGATAAGATTTTAGCTCTGCTTTTTCCCCAAGGCGGTCTTATAAATTTGATATTGAAGAACACAGATCTCTTATTTGTATGCTTCCCAGAATGACTTTGTGAAATAAAGTTCCTCTCCCCCGCCCCCCCCCCCCCCCCCCCCCCCTCCCGCACCTTTCTAAAAACAGTTTGGAAAGTTTACTTGATACAAATATTAAAATTTTGTTGTGTTTGAGTGATTGGCCTCTTTAGGTTTATTTCTCACAGCCATTACCCTAACTTATACAAAAGTGAAAATATGAACTATATTGTATTAAAACAAATTTGTATTTTACTATAAACTAAGTAGCAAAAATTAAAATGAATCTTTTGTAGAAAATACTTTTCATTTGTCACCATGAAAAGTTCTTATTTGCTTGCTCTTACCTGTTTTGCAAAGTATTTTTCCAGATGTAGGTGATTTTCTGAAATCCATGGACTCTATAAAGTGAAAGAGAGAGAACAGTATTTGTTTGCAGTGGTCTTACAGAGTCTGTGACAACTCACACAGCAGATAGGGTTTGTGATAATGTCAATGTTGAGATGATTATATTACTCTTTCTCTTACTTGAACCCAGTTCTGATGCTCCCCGGAGCACCATAATGCTGGGCTCCTGCCTGGTGCTCTCATTTACTTTCCTTGTGAATTTGTAAATGACCCTCAAACATTATCATCTCCTACACTACAATGATGGCATAAACCTATCTCCCCATTAAGGTTTTTGTGAAAAGAAGTGAAATTTAATTCACAAAAGCATGTGAAAAATCAAAATGTAAGTCAATCGTTTAAGTATCATTTGAGTTTAAAAGTAGTTGGTCTAAACCATTTTTTCCCATTAATAATTAATATTAGCACAAAATATACTTTGAAAACATTCTAAGGTTTTTATTAATGACACAATTGTCAACAGTTAGTGAAATATTATGCTCACTCTGCTTTATAGAATACTAGAGGCCCGGTGCACAAAATTCGTCTACAGAGGTGGAGTGTCCCTCAGCCCAGCTTGCACCCTCTTCAATCTGGGACCCCTTGAGAGATATCCGACTGCCCTCTCACAATCCAGGACTGCTGGCTCCCAACTGCTCGCCTGCCTGCCTTCCTGATTGCCCCTAACCGCTTCTGCCTGCCAGCCTGATCACCCCCTAACCACTCCGCTGCCAGCCTGATTGATGTCTAACTGCTCCCCTGCCAGCCTGTTTGCCCCCAATTTCCCTCCTCTGCTGGCCTGGTCACCCCTACCCTCCCCTGCAGGGTTGATCGCCTCCAACTGCCCTCCTTTGCAGGCCTGGTCCCTCCCAACTATCCTCCCTTGCAGGCCTGGTGCATCCCAACTGCCCTCCCCTGCTGGCCATCTTGTGGTGGCCATCTTGTGTCCACATGGGGGCAGGATCTTTGACCATATGGGGGCAGCCATATTGTGTGTTGGAGTGATGGTCAATCTTCATATTACTCTTTTATTAGATAGGATAGAGGCCTGGTGCACAGGTAGGGCTAGCTGGATTGCCCTGAGGGGTGTTCTGAATCAGGGTGGGGGTACCTTTGGGGCATGGGGCAGCCTGAGCAAGGGGCCTGTGGTGGTTTGCAGGCCAGCCACACCCCCTGGTGACCCAAGAGGAGGCCCTGGTATCTGGAATTTATTTACATTCTACAATTGGAACTTTGTACCCTGGAGCAGAGCCAAGCCTCCTGCTCGCTCTGTGGCTGGCAGCCATTCCTTTTGGGGTTTCTGTACCTTCTATAATTAAAACTTTGTAGCCTTAAGCAGAGGCCTGGGCCGGCCAGGGTGTGCGGAAAATTTTCTTCTTCCATTGCGGGGGGAAAACCTTGCCTCCTGCTCTTCCCAGCTCCGTAGCGGCCACCATTTCTGTTTGGATTAGTTTACCTTCTATAGTTGAAACTTTGTAGCATTGAGTGGAGGCTTAGGCTGAAGGGCAGGCGGAAAGCTTCGCTTCCTCTGTTGCCGGGGAATCCCAAGCCTCCCTCCTGCTCACTGTGACTGTAGCCATCTTGGTTGGGTTTATTTGCATATTTGCTCCTGATTGGCTGGTAGGCATGGCTTGTGGGCGTGGTGGAGTTAGGGTCAGTTTGCATATTACTCTTTTATTAGGTAGGATAAACCCTTTACCATTAACATATGGTAGTGTGTAGTAAAAAAGACTATTATTTACTAGTATATTATTGCTACATTTAAAAAAAAATTTTTTTTTATTGATTTTTTACAGAGAGGAAGAGAGAGGGATAGAGAGCCAGAAACATCGATGAGAGAGAAACATTGATCAGCTGCCTCTTGCACACCCCCTACTGGGGATGTGCCCGCAACCAAGGTACATGCCTTGACCAGAATCGAACCCGGGACCCTTGAGTCCGCAGGCCGACGCTCTATCCACTGAGCCAAACCGGTTTCGGCATTGCTACATTTTTAATATATCAATTGATTATGCTCATCCAAACAACCATTTAGAATGATCCTTGCCTCCTCCTATTTAGCAATAGGATTGATAAAGCTAAATGCTTAAAATGGTATCCCAGAAGTAATGAATCAATGAATATAGAGAACTTCAGAAAGAGATTCATCATGAAAACAGGGCTCTCTGTGCTGTAGACTCTGGATATTTGGCCAGAAATACAATCTTATCTAATACAATTTAGAGTCAGGAACAGGTGACTTCTTGGGACTCTCTTCCTTTATTTGATTCTAAAGAATCTAGTTTGTTGATCACTGCACAAGCAATAGGATTCCTAGATGTCTCAGTGTGTGCCCAGGGAATTCATGTAGCATGGAATTCCCTAATACAACTTGAAAAATCTTGAAAATCCATGTATACCATGGCCTGCAAACAGGACACCTGGTTGGTCCCTTTAAGTCACCTGCCTTGTAGGTTAGTGAGGCTCCATTCTCTGTCCCCATAGCAGAGACAAGTCAATGGCAAAGAGCACAAGTGCTCTGTTTGAACCTTACCTTCCCACACTTCTCTCTGTTCTACTTATTACCCTTTTATTGCCATTTCACACGTCCTTCATCTGCTGTTTCTTTGTGGGGAGACCTTGGAAATCTCGTGCTGAGAAACTTGTTGGTAGGGAACCTCTTCTACACCCTATTGCCCCTTGAAATAATCTCTTGTGTCTGAGCCATAGCCCTATTTTGGAACCACTTTTCAGAGCACTTTGTCTACACCAGTGGTCGGCAAACTCTTTAGTCAACAGAGCCAAATATCAACAGTACCATGCGTGAAATTTCTCTTGTGAGCCAAATTTTTTAAACTTAAACTATATTTGTAGGTACATTATTATTAACTTAATTAGGGTACTCCTCAGCTGGACTTTGCTAAAAACTCAAGGTGCCAAAGAGCCGCATGGGGCTCACGAGCCACAGTTTGCCAACCACTTGTCATAATGTGCACTCCTATAAATTGAAGGAAATTTAAGTTTTACATTGATAGGTATAGAGAACTATTACAATAAAAGTATATTTACAATATTGTCTTGTTGTAACATCAAGACTAGGTAACATCTTTATTTGTGTTTTGCTCTTCTCCTAGTGGGTTTACCTCAAAAGACATGTTTCTAATACCTCTGGGAAAGTAGGAAGGGAAAAGCAATCACCACTTTGTACACTAAAGTGCTACAGATCTGATGACCACTCAGGCTATACATAGGATTGAGGAAACAACGTTTTGATAACTGTTTTGAGCTCCAGATTTACAAAGGAAATAACATAGAATCCAGGAAGCTAGTCTTGTCCTTCCCTTTATCTTCATGTGACTTTGAGGAAGATTTGAAACATTTGTGTGATTTTGTTTTCTCATCTAGAAACAAGAGTAAAAATGGCCATCTTTCTCACTGCTCAGGGTTGTTGTAAAGGAAAAGGTAAGACACTATTTGCAAAGATCCTTTGTAAAGTCATTCTATATGTCATGACTTGCTGGAGAACTCTCTAAAAACAACATTTTGGGTTTCAAAACAGCTTATCCATTTCTGCTAACACAGGAGATCTGGAGGAATTGACCCTCAACACTATTCAAACTTTGTGATTAGGTGACAATATGACCTTCCAATAAAGAAATATTTAGCTTTCTCTTCTCTATAGAAATCACTGTATAAACCCAACACTTTATAATCACAGAATTAGTTTTAAAATAAATTCATCACTTTGCCAGCCTATTACTATCACATATTCAATACATGGGTGCATTTCTTTTATTTATAGGACCTATGAATTAATAGGCCACATATTTTAAAAATATAAATATAATGATTTATTACCTTGCATATCCCAAAGGTCAGGTAAAATAAACACAGAGAATGGGATTCCAGGATAAACTGGGTCTGCGGTATAGGATGAACTGAGAATTGATGCCTCAGGAAACAGTGCCTCTTAATTGAGGTTCCTGCAGCAAGCCTTGAGCTCCCACCCCTTACCTGGTTCCCTTTTCAATGCTGTGGTGGAAGCTTCAGAGGGTCCATCTCCATCAGTAAATTCTGGAAAGTCCTGACTGTCGATCACTGCACAAAGGAGTAAAAAGCACACATTGTCTTGGGGTGGGACATGGAGACCACTGAGTGGAAATCCGTTCTTGGGAGGAGTAAGAAGACATAGAAGCTAAGTTAACTCAGGTCCCTCTGGTCTGTGGCTGATGCATGTGACCTTTAGGTTGTTCCAGGCCCTACCCGGGAGGTCATGAAGTTCATGGACCAAGCGCAGTTTTACTGAACCTGAAGCACACTTCTGACACCCAACCTCACTATACCTGCTATCTCCACGCCCATTGTATTTCAACTCCCATCTTCACTCTATCTCTTACCTCCACTCTCTAATATCTCCACCCTCATTCTATCTCTTTCTTTCTTTGATTCATTCCAAACATATCTAAGTATTTATTAAGCTAGAAAGATGGATAAAAAAAAAAGTATACCTACATAAAGCCTATCTTTTAAAAATGGCATCAAATTATATAGTGTTAATTTTTAATGTATTTATTATTTTTATATTTAATTCAATGTTTTGTGATGACATTGCTTCACAGAACTGTACAGGATTCAAGTGTACAACTGAAAAAGACATTATTTGCACACTGCATCAATCGCCCATCACCCCAAATGAAGTCTCTTGGTTCAGCTCATTTTTGGCAATTATGCTGGTTTCTAGCACAAGTGTCTCTTTATACCTCTCCTTCTCTTCGTGTGTGTGTTTTTCTCATCTCCTTTCATGAATATCTTGATTTGCTAAAAATATTCCCTAATCTAATACCTTCCTCTCTTTGAATATAGAAACATACACTCTGATATCAACACTTAAATTTACCATTTCTGTTTTTGATATTTTTTCCAATTACTGAGGACATGTTTCTGTTGACCTCATTGCATAAGGCCCTTGTCCCCTCCCCTCTCTACCTCTAACCAAGGCCACCATTACTGTCTCCAAGGGCCCTGATGACATGTCTCAGTTCCTTGCCTGGCAAGGGGATTCACATCACACATTCTTTCAGTCAGCCTTACCTATTACATCAGATGCCTGGTTACAGTCAGTCCTTGCTTGGGCTTCACATTCAACTCCTGAATTTAAAAATGGCTTTTCCTTCTTTATATCCACTGGGTCTACAGAGCAGGAGTTGGTTTGGTTTCCATGGTGGAGTAGCTCTGCTCCTGGACAAAATTGTAATAAATGAAGAATTTCATTTGCCTCCCCTAAGGGAGTGAGCACCCTCATGACAATCAACAAGCCCTTCTCCCTGTAATTCCACTGCATGGGAAAGATTCCCCATCTGCTACTCAACCCTGTCTTTTCTCTATGCCTCTCTTAAAAACAACAACAACAACATATTTTTATTGATTGATAGAGAGGGGGGGTGAGAAAATAGAGATATATAAACATCAATGAGAGAGGATGGATCAGCTGCCTCCTGCACACACCCCTACTGGGCATGGAGCCCGCAACCCTGGCGTGTGCCCTGATGGGGAATCAAACCAGTGACCTTTGGGTGCATGTGAGGATGCTCAGCCAACTGAGCCACTCTGGCCAGAGTTTCTCTGTTTTCTTTTGGCAACCTGTATTATGTACTACATTCAGTTTCTTTTTTTACATGTAGCTTATGGATTTGTCTTCATGTCTGTAATTATATTATATTTTAGCTCTGCTTCTTTCCCAAGGTGGTCTTAGAAATCTGTTATTGAAGAAGGCAGATCTCTCATTTGTATGCTTCCCAGAATGACTTTGTGAAATAAAGTTCCTTCCCCCTCCCCGCCACCACCACCTTTCTAAAACTGTTTGGAAAGTTTACTTGATAAAAATATTGAAATTTTATTGTGTTTGAGTGATTGGCCTCTTTAGATTTATTTCTCACAGCCATTAGCCTAACTAATACAAAAGTGAAAATATGAACTATATTATATTAAAACAAATTTGTATTTTACTATAAACTAAGTAGCAAAAATTAGAATGAATCTTTTGTAGAAAACACTTTTCATTTGTCACCATGAAAAGTTCTCATTTGCTTGATCTTACCTGTTTTGCAAAGTATTTTTCCAGATGTAGGTGATTTTCTGAAATCCATGGACTCTATAAAGTAAAAGAGAGAGAACAGTATTTGTTTGCAGTGGTCTTACAGAGTCTGTGACAACTCACACAGCGGATAGGGTTTGTGATAATGTCAATGTTGAGATGATCATATTTCTCTTTCTCTCGCTTGAACTCAGTTCTGGTGCTCCCCTGAGTCCCACAGTGCTGGGCTCCTGCCTGGTGCTCTCATTTACTTTCCATGTGAAATTGTAAATGACCCTCAAACATTATCATCTCCAGTTTCTTTCACTATGAATGCTGGGATAACCTATGTACCCTGTCTCTCTGTTAAGGTTTATATGGAAAGGAATGAACTTTTATTCACAAAAGCCCTGTGACAAGTCAAAATGTAAGTCAACCATTTAAGTATTATTTAAGTTTGAAAGTAGTTGGCCTAAACCATGTTTTCCAGAAGTAATTAATGTTAGCACAAATTATACTTTCAAGACGTTCTAAGTTTCATATTAATGACACTATTGTCAACAGTGAAATATTGTGCTCACTTTGCTTTATAGAATATTAACTCTTTGGTATTAATAAATGATAGTGTGTAGTAAAAAAGACTTATTTACTAGTGTATTATTGCTTCTTTTTCAATATATCAATTGGTTGCACTCATCTAGTCAAACAACCAATTATAATGCTTCTTGCTTCCTCCTATATTCCAATAGGATTGAAATAGCTAAATGTTTAAAATTATATCCCAGAAGTAATGAATCAATGCTTATAGAGAACCTCAGAAAAAGATTCATCATGAAAACAGAGCTCCAGATTTAGACTGTGGATATTTGTCCAGAAATACAATCTTATCTGATACAGTTTAATGTCATGAACAGGTGGCTTTTTGGGTCTCTCCTCTCTGTGTGACTGACTCTAAGGGATCTAGTCCTAAGGAGTAGGATTCCTAGATGTCTCAGTGTGTGACCAGGGAACCAATTCAGCATGGAATTCCCTAAGACAACTTGAAATTTTTCAAAAACCCATATATATACCATCGACTGCGCACAGGCCACCTGGTCTGTCCCTTTAAGTCACCTGCGTTGTAGGTTTGTGATGCTCTATTTAATGTCCCCATAGCAGAGACAAGCCAATCGCAAATAGTCCCTGTGCTCCATTTGAACTTTACCTTCCTACACTTCTCTCTGTTCTAACTCTTACCCTTCTATTGCCATTTCACACTCCCTTCATCTGCTGTTTCTTTGTGGGGAGACCTTGGAAATCTCGTGCTGAGAAACTTGTTGGTCGGGAGCCTCTTCTACCCCCTGGTGCCCCTTGAAATGGTCTCTTGTGTCTGAGCCATAGCCCTATTTGGGGACCACTTTTCAGAGCACTTTGCCTACACTAAGTCACAGTCACAATGTGCACTCTCTATAAATTGAAGGAAACTTACGTTTTACATTGATAAATATTGAGAACTATTAGAATAAAAGTATTATTTACAATGTTGTTTTGTTGTAACATCAAGACTAGGTAACATCTTTATTTGTGTTTTGCTCTTCTCCTAGTGGGTTTACCTCAAAAGACGTGTTTCTAATACCTCTGGGAAAGTAGGAAGGGAAAAGCAATCACCACTTTGTACACTGAAGTGCTACAGATCTGATGACCACTCATGCTATACACAGGATTGAGGAAAAAACGTTTTTTAAAAATATATTTTATTGATTTTTACAGGGAGGAAGGGAGAGGGATAGAGAGCTAGAAATGTCGATGAGAGAGAAACATCGACCAGCTGCCTCCTGCACACCCCCTACTGGGGATGTGCCCGCAACCAAGGTATATGCCCTTGACCGGAATCGAACCTGGGACCTTCCAGTCTGCAGGCCGATGCTCTATCCACTGAGCAAAACCGGTTTCGGCAGGAAAAAACATTTTGATAACTGTTTTGAGCTCCAGATTTACAAAGGAAATAACAGGAATCCAGGAACCTAGTTTTGTCCTTCCCTTTATCTCCATGTGACTTTGAGGAAGATTTGAAACATTTGTGTGATTTTGTTTTCTTATCTAGAAACAAGAGTAATAATGGCCATCTTTCTCACTCCTCAGGGTTATTGTAAAGGAAAAGGTAAGACATTATTTGCAAAGATCCTTTGTAAAGTCATTCTATATGTCGTGACTTGCTGGAGACCTCTCTAAAAACAACATTTTGGGTTTCAAAACACCTTATCCATTTCTGCTAACACAGGAGATCTGGAGGAATTGACCCTCAACACTATTCAAACTTTGTGATTAGGTGACAATATGACCTTCCAATAAAGAAATATTTAGCTTTCTCTTCTCTGTAGAAATCACTGTATAAACCCAACACTTTATAGTCACAGAATTAGTTTTGAAATAAATTCACTACTTCACTAGCCTATAACTACTATATAATCAATAGATGGATGCATTGGTTGATTTATAGGACTATGAATTAATAGGCTACCTATTTTAAAAATACAAATATAATGATTTATTACCTTGCACATCCCAAAGGTCAGGTAAAATAAACACAGAGAATGGGATTCCAAGATAAATTGGGTCTGTGGTACAGGATGAACTGAGAGTTGATGCCTCAGAAAATAGTGCCTATTAATTGAGGTTCCTGCACCCCAAGCCTTGAGCTCCCACCTCCTCACCTGTCTCCCGTTTCGATGCTAAGGTGGTTTCCTTTGGGAATCTCATCTTCATTAGTAAATTCTGGAAAGTCCTGACTGTCGATCACTGCAAAAATGAGGGGAAAAAAAAAAAAAGACAAAAACAAAACAAAACAAAAAAACCCTAGTGTCATGGGGTGGAGCCACATAGCCCCTGGTTGGAAACCCTTCATGAGATCACTAGGAAGACCTAGAAGCCAAGTTAACTCAGGTCCCTCTGGTTGTGCCTGATGTGGGTGACCTGCAGGTTGCTCCAGGTCCTACCAAGAAGGTGGTGAAGTTCATGCACAGAGGGTAGCTTTGCCCATCCTGCAGCACTTTTCTTACCCCTTACCCCCTTGCTCATCCTGCTATCCCCATCCACATTCTACCTCAACTCAGATTTTCACTTTACCTCTTACCTCCATTCTCTTTCTATTATCTCCACCCTCAGTGTACCTCTTTCTTTCTTTGCATCATTTCAAACGTATCTATATATTCACTAAATTAGAAAGATGTTTCAGAGAGAGGTATACATATATAAAGCCTAACTTTAAAAGTGGCATCAAATTATATATTGTTAATATGCTTATTTATTTAATATCATTTTAAATTTAATTTATTGGTTCACACATTGCATCAATTGCACATCACCCTGAGCAAAGTCTCTTGGTTCAATTCATTTTTGCTAAATATGCCTGTTTCTGGCAAAGGTATCTCTTTATACCAGTCCTAGATGTTGTTTGTGTGTTTTTTGGCATATCCTTTCATGAATATCTTATCTCTCCAAAACTTTTCCTTTTTCTTTAACTCTTACCCCAATATCTTCCTGTCTTTGAATATAGAAATATACTCTCTGATATCAATATATACATTTACCATTCCTGTTTTTGATATTTTTTTCAAATTACTGAGGACATTTTCCTACTGAACTCCCTGCATAAGGCACTTGTTCCCTCCCCTCTCTACCTCTAACCAAGGCCACCATTGCTGTCTCCAAGGGCTCTGATGACATGTCTCAGATCCTTGCCTGGTACGGGGATTCACATCACACATTCTTTCAGTCAGCCTTACCTATTATGTCAGATGCCTGGTTACAGTCAGTCCTTTCTTGGGTTTCACATTCAACTCCTGAATTTAAAAATGGCTTTTCCTTCTTTATATGCACCGGGTCTACAGAGTAGGAGTTGGTTTGGTTTCCATGGTGGAGTAGCTCTGCTCCTGGACAAAATTGTAATAAATGAAGAATTTCATTTGCCTCCCCTAAGGGAGTGAGCACCCTCATGACAATCAACAAGCCCTTCTCCCTGTAATTCCACTGCATGGGAAGACTCCCCCACCGATGTCCTTTCCTGCTCTTCAACTCTGTCCTTTCTTTGTGTCTCTTTTTTTAAAAAAAACGTTTTTATTGATTTTTAGAGAGAGGGGGAGGGAAAGGGATAGAGAAGTAGAAGCACCAATGCAAGAGAAACATAATCAATCAGCTGCCTCCTGCACATACCACTATTGGGGATCCAACCATCAACCCGGGCATGTGTCCTGACTTGGAATGGAACTGGCGATCTCTTGGTTCCTGGGTGGATGCTGAACTACTGAGCCACAATGCCGGGCACTTTGTGCCTCTCTTAATTGTACATGTTTTACTGTCCGGGGGAGAGGCCTATTTTTATCTGAGTGGGTTCCAGGGCCATTTTTATTTTGTGGACACATTTCCTTCTTAATGGTGTTAGGAACATCCCTTTGTGCATTCTTTGTGGTGATTCTCAAATCAGCAATGCTTGGCCCTCTCTCTCTACCTGATTCACTCTCTACCAGGTCTTCATTCAGTGTCCTTTACTCCTTCTCGACATAGTTCTCTTTGTATCTCCCCCCATTTTTTCTATTTATTGCTATTATTGCCCTCTGCATTTTTCTCTCTCCCTACTTCTTTTCTCTATATTTTTATCAGTGTCCCCAGAGCCCATTAGGGTCCAGGGTGAAGTACTGTAGGTGCCGAGGACACAAGAAGGTCCTGAGAGTGAGATCCTCCTTGCAGGTGGCCCTCCTGGTTTTTTTCAGTTTATCCATTCTCTGTTATGTTTTCTATTTCTGTTTCTTAATTATTCCTGTGAAATTTGAATGCCTTTTCTACATCTACTTTGTCTTTCTTTATATTTGACTTTCTAGCATTCAATCATCACCACAGTCTTCCCTGTGCCTTAACCTACAATACCAAATCCCTCCACCTGCCAGTTCCCCTCCACACTCATCAAACCCAGCCACTCAGTCTTACCTGCTGTCTTCGACTCTTGGGCACATTGTTCATTTGTTTGTTGGCTTTTTAGTGCATCCTTGTTGTCACTGGTTGTACCTGTTTCAGTTGCATTTATCTCTTGTGTGTCATGGCGGTGCTCTAAGAGTCCATGTTCAGGTGGGGCTGTATCTAGACCACGTTTAGATTAATAGATATTTTAGTCATTCCCTGCATCAATCAGAATCTAACAGGAAAATACAAAGCTCTCTAAGCTTTTGGATCAGAGGGGATTGAATCCCAGGGATTAGTTATACACCTGATTGTAGAGCTGACAATTCCAAATGCAGGAATTTGGCAACCCACAGAATAGTCAACAGGAAGCTATGGGAGGGATCTAGGGTGAGATTATGTGTCAAGGTCACTAGATAAGTGAAAGCTGGACCATGGCTGGACTGGTTGGTGGGAGGTGGAGTCATGGGAGATGTAGCCAATGCCAGAATTGCTGCCCAAGACTGTGATGGGGAAATACCTTGCCTCTCTCTTGCTCCCTCCCCCTCCACTCTCTTGCTGGCATCACCCAGGTTAGGAGCTCAGCAAGAAGCAGTAGCAAGGGAGATGACAAGCAAGTCCACAGAGTCTGTGGCCAAAGATAAAGGGCAGAGCAGAGCAGGAACCCATAATGAATGAATCCACTAGTAAACCACCCAGGACCAGCATACCTCCTTCTCCATGGTGAACCTCCCCTGCCCATTTTTTATTCCATCAGCCCACCCTACTCTGTTTCCATTTAACCTCACTAGTGCATGAAAAGATAAATATTTTTTCAGAGCAGCTTAGATTTTTTCATTTAGGGCTATTTTTCTAAGCAAAATGATTTATGTAAAGATGGTTTCAATAGTCATTCCTACAATTAACATAGTACCTGGGCCCTGGTGCATGTTTTGTGTCACATCCATAGTTCCTTGGATCTTCCTCTTGGGGAAGGGGCCTGAGGCATAGCTTTTCCCTTACCTGTGCTGGTCACAGTCAACTGTCCCAGGTGAGTCAGACACTTTGACACGTTTATTGATGGTTTGTTGTGCATCATTAGAGTTATAATATCATTTTCTCCTCCCCCCACACTTAATACCTGTGCACACACACACTGAATCCCTTCTCTGCTCATTATTTATCATTATTCCTTTCATCCCTCGCCTCCCCCCCCCCCCCCCCGCCCCGGCAAATACCCACCAGCTACCCTGGTAGGTGAACTGCTAAGAATATGGATTGATGCCTGGTAGATATTTTATATTCTTAAATATTAACTTTTTCCCCTAAATGTTAATAGCTAAAACTATAGTGGTGCTTTCAAAACATTCTGAAGGGGTTTTTTCTTTTATAAAAATGTATTACTAATTCAGAACATCCTTTCTTAAATAACACATCCCAATACAAGCTACATGATAATGACTTCTATGGTATTTTTAGAGCAGCTCCAGGCCTGCTGCCCCAGAGATGATGGGAGAGGGTTTGCTCAGGAGGCACATGGCGTCCATGGTCCTGTGTGAGAGACCCAACAGGTGAGAGATCCTGGCTTAGAGGGAACACACTCATCACCACTACCCAAACACCCTCACTGCAGTGCTGGGCACCACTGGATGTAATGTCAAAGCAAGGCTGCAGCCAGATGCAAGCAAGACAGAGGCAGAAAACTGTGAAGCCAGGTGCATGGGCATTACGTCCAGACCTAGGCTGACAGACGCTAGAAACCAGTGTATTTCAGGAGTATGGAAGGAGTGACCCTCTCAGGCAACCAAGAAAACGAAGACTCTGTTTTCTAAATCCTTGGAGAAATTGCCAATGCAAAGACTTACTATTCTGGGCAATTATTACTAAAAAGAAGCAACCTCCCTGCCCCCCAATCCCTCACCATAGCACCTGCCAGATGAGACAAGAACAAGAAAGGGTCACAGAATAGTCAATAGGAACAGACCATTGTAATTCCAGGCATCTGGGCCTAACAACATCGGTCTTTGATATGAATTACCACCAGTTCCTGGGGGAAGAAATGAAAGGTTTATTTCATTAATTGAAGTATGGGCTATGCCATTCTTCCCTAATCCAATTTAATCTTTATAAAGTTGGAGTTCAAGATTCCCTCCCCAGGTATCAATACAGAGTCTATCTGGACCTGGAGGATCCTACTCAACTCATGCCAACAGCTGCCCTCTGTCCTTAGCCAGGCCATCTCACTGAGATCATTCAGGAGCCACTTAGTAACCAGAAATGGCTTTTCTTGTCACCCACAGCCATAGGGAACCTGTTTTTGTTGCCAGGTATACCCCCGATTGGTAGACTTATCTGACTTCCTACAAAGTCATGTCTCCTTGTCCGAGCCTCCTTCACACCACACCCTCCATATGCATGTCTGTTTCTCTGTCTTGTTGGCCTTTTTATGAGATTCAATGTCTACTTCTCCTATGTTTCCTCCAGCTACTGATATTCTTCTTTCTGTATCTTTCTCTCTGCACATGTTTCCCTTCTTTTGACTCATAATTCTGCCTTTTCCGTGAGGTTATCTGGATGTGTATAGGGTTAAGCACACAAGTTCTAGGTTCAGAAACCCTGGATTCATCTTACTTCTTTGATCCCAGGCCAACTACATACAGGGTCTGAGATTTCAGTCTCCTTTTCTGCAAATGGACAGAGATTGACACTTCTCCCCAAGAGCAGCGAGCACTAAGCCCACAACTGCCAGTGGTCTGTAAGTGAGCTCTTAGTAATTATGGTTGTTGTTATTGTGTCTGTTAACCCTTCCTCCTATCTTCCATTTCCCCTCCTTCTCTCTCTCAAAATACCCACATCCCCTCCTGCACATCTTATTACTTCCTCTTTTCCCTTCCTACATGACTGCCAATCTCCTTGACTATTTCTGCTCTTGAACAGCATCTCCCACATTTAAATCAGTCTCTTCTTCTACCATCAGCCAGAATATTTTATGTGATGTTGACCTTGGGACCATAGTTCTTAGCCCTTCACTGCTCCACACTCATCTTCTCCTGCAGGGTCTCTCTAAATCACAGTTACCTCCAGGTCAGCATTGTCTTTAAATCTGGTTTTCCAACACACTGGGTTCCCATTCCTCTGTATTGGTTATTGGGCCCAGGATCTCTTGTCAGAGCTCCTCCTCCAGGATCAGCCCCTGGTCAGACTCTCATACAAGCAGCCCTCCCTGCCTTCTCCATGCTCCTCAACAGGTCTTCCCTGATTCCCAAACTCCACTCAAGACTCAGGCCCACTTCCCATTCTCTTTTCCTCTTAGCAGAGGAGAATCAGTTTCTATCTGTTTACTATTACCTTGTTCCAGGCTTAGTTGTTCATTAGGCCTCTCCTCGTATTCTTCTCCATCACTTTCTAGGAGGAATTCTATGTCTGGTATTGCTGAAAATAGGGCAAGAAAAGAAGATAATTAGAGATCTTTATGGAACAAGAGTCATCTGAAATTACACATTTAGGAATTTCCAACCTTTGGGTCACTCAGTACTCAGTGGGTCCCAATCCTGTTGGTAATGTTCCCTTTTCATTCCTGGGACAGAAAGTCAATGACTTTGTTAAGGAGCCCTTATGCTTCCCACACAGAAAAGAGTCACTTGAATTTCAAGATAAAAGAGTTGTGATAGCATCGTGAGCTTGTTACTCATGTAAAAAATTTCAGCTGACCAGGAAAGCATATGTCAAAATAAATAATGTACTAATTATTTTGAAATGTATTTACTGAATTGTTTTAACTATAAAGAAAAAGAGAGGGATTTCCTTGTGAGGAAAACAAAGAGGTATATGTGTATAAAAGAGGATAAAATCACAAATCTTTGAAAATATGGATGGACAAGAGAAGGTTTTGGCTTAACTGAGTCATGGAGGATGAGTGCTTCCCAAAGAGACAAATCAGAGGACATTGGGAGCAACTAGAAAGATGTCCCAGGGGCACCCAGATCCCAGGACAAAGAAAGGGCACTCTTTGAAGATGAAAGCAGGGTTTGAATATTATGGCACAGGCGGACATCCCAAGATACCTGAACCAGGGATCTTGGAAGACTGCTAAAAAGGGGAGAACACAGCACCAGCCTTGGGCTACTGCATGTAGGTAGCTCAGCAAACATATGGAGGAAGGTAATACACCAGTAATCCTTGGTGCAGGACTCTGGAGGCACCCGGGGAAGAGATGGAGGGAAGCAGTTAGACAATATGCCTAAGGGCTGATGGCAGGGGTACCTCCTGGGGCAATAATCCCATATTTATTAACCTTATAAACCTGGACTATCTCTTTACTGTGTAGCAGATAACATCAAATTACTTAATTTTTGAAGCCAGACCTCCAAAATCTTCTTTTATATTTATCCCATTTGAATAAACTCCCACAATCTGCTTCTCACTCTGAGATTAATCTAATTTGTCCTTGTTCTGCATACACATGGACTCTTTAACACTCTATGCTTGCTCCTGTGGCATTACATTCCTCAGTTCATATCATTTTTTTCTTTTTAATTCTCCAGCGTTACTTGGAGATCTTTTTGAGACCAAAAGTATGTAGAATAAAAAATTTTTCTAGGCAAGTCTAACAAAAATTATTGAAGGACATCTTCTTTACTGAGAACCAATAAAAAATATGAAATCATGCCACCTCAGGGAAAAAGTAAAGAATCAAATCGGTAATATTGTATAGTATCAAAAACCATCTCTGGCAGAGCAATTGGTTTTTTGATTATTTGATTGTTGATCACACCTTTTGTGAAGAATGAGTTAATAAGACCATTTCTACTTCCTCAAGAGGAAATTTGACCTTGCTCACTACTCTGGAAACCTGATGTAGGTGGCCTTTTTCTGTGTTAATAGGTCAACACTGAGCTTAGAGTTAAAAATGACCAGTGACTGTAGGTAGGTAAATTGCATGTGGCTTGGGAGGGACTAGATGTTAACTATAATCCATTTTTTGTCTTCCTTCAATGTGGTGACTGTTGTAACTCAACTGTTCCTTGAGCAATCTCTAAAAGTTATGACCACAGAGTTGTTCCATGATATATTGACTCTGCTATGCATGCTGTAGCTAAATCAGGGTGGATCCAGCACCCATATCTAAGGCATCACTTGAAGCAGGTTGTATTCAACTTTGTGGACTGCTGTGTGGAACTTTGCAAATGGTCCCATAGAAGAGGAGCAACTAATGCTGCCCTTTGGGGATGTTATGTTTCTTGTCATGTGCTCTTCTAAGTAAATCTGATGTCCCTGTGGCTCTGGTAATCCTGTGACTTTAAATGCCCAGGTAAGCAGATTTGCAGCTGGGTGTTTGTATTCTAGCCATTATATCATAAACTTTGAGAGGCTCATTATATGTCTTTTCTTAACTGCTACATCCACACTTCTCAGCACCTTGTCTGACACATGGTAGACACTCAATATACACCTGTGGGAATAAATTGGCCCTAAACATCAAAATGTAGGTAATAAACCTAATTACCTTTGTAGAATATTTTGTAAATGCGAAATAAATTGGGGTAATTCCTCATGATGGTCTTGCTGAACAGTGCTCCCAGAAGAGATATGTCAAATTTCTTCTCCAGTTCACTGAGAACATCATATATGACTTCATGTACAGAAAACCGTTTTTTAAAAGATTCTTGAGATTTCTTAAAAACAGTGAATGGAGAAAACATAAATATAGACTTTTAAGTTACAGAAGAGCCCTAGAAAGTGATTTTATTGTTAATGCATAATAATTTCCCAACATAGGTATCTTCTCACATACAGTTTTAGAATTTCTCTATATTTGTGTGGCTACTAAGTGAAACAACTAAATCCTTCCTCCTAGGAAGCACCCATTTGTGAATTTGAGCTCCTCACCTTCATTTACATGAGATGGAATAAGGAGCCATTAGGAAGAACAAAAATGGTTTCAAGTGAACTAATATGTAGCCCTTTCAGAGTCTGGCTAAATGTCTTAGGAATAGACTTAGTGGGTGATGTGCTGCTGTTCTATTGACTGGACAGCCCTTGTCCCTTCCCCAGGACTGACTTGGCCTGGAAGCTCCTGTGAACTTTGCCATAAAGAAAGCCTATTCACAGGGAAAGTGAAGACATGCATCTCTATATCTCCACCTATGTCTTTTGCTAAAATTAACCTAAATTCTAAGACTCCATAAATACCTAAAGAAAAGGGGAAAAATAGAAAGGAAACTGAAAACTGTTATTGAAAGAATAGCAAGCATCTACTTTCAAATTTGTCCCACATTAATTCTCTGTGGATCTTAATATTCTCAGGTCTAAGTATTTAAATTGATGTTCACTGAAATGAAATGTTATGTCAATTATTATTTTATTAAATGAAGTCATTCAACTTAGTCACCCATTCATTGATATTATGTTTAACTTCTAGTTTATATTACACTGTATATATAATTTCTAGAAAGCATTGTACACCCACCTCAGATCCTATCTCCAGTGCTATTTGCCCAGTTCCAAGGGGCCACCATGGAGACCATTCCTTCCGTTAGAATCAGGACTATCTCCAGTAATGACTGCTTCTTTTCTCTCTTTTGACCTTATAGGAACATTTAATAGCAATACTTTGGAAGGACTCCACTCATAGGTGACTCATCAGTTGCCCAGTTGTGCTCTGATGTTTAATTCCAGGATACCAAAGTATAACTTAGTTTGGGGTTGTTTTATCAGATTGTAACATAATAAACCTCACTTACTTCATACATTTCATTGGTGATGAATTTATGGTCACGGAGAAGTTCAAGGAAAGGAAATGTTGTTTTTATTGCGTCTGAAATCTCCACCTTATATTTTTTGAAGTATTTGAATGCAATGTCATTGATACGTTTGTTTTCTATGTTCTCATCTTCTGCAGACATCCTAGAGAGAAGAGATACCATGATAAAATGGCCATCAAGGTTTTGATATGCTGTAACATTTTATATATGAAGGATAGATAGGCTATGAAGAACAAATATAATTAAAATAAGTGGTACTGAATAAAGATTAGAACAAATAGAATGGAAGCAATAGATAAAAATATAATAAAATGAAGCATTGTGGATTAGAAAGAATGCAAGCCTGTCATGATCAAAGCCATTGTAAAGTTATTTTATACCAAACATACTGCAATGTATTATCAAAACGTTTTAGCCGAAACCGGTTTGGCTCAGTGAATAGAGCGCTGGCCTGCGGACTCAAGGGTCCCAGGTTCGATTCCAGTCGAGGGCATGTGCCTTGGTTGCGGGCATATTCCCAGTGGGGGGTGTGCGGGAGGCAGCTGATAGATGTTTCTCTCTCATCGATGTTTCTGGTTCTCTGTCCCTCTCTCTTCCTCTCTGTAAAAAATCAATTAAAAAATAAAATAAAATAAAATAAAACGTTTTAATTTGTACAAAAGTGAGATGGACTGAACAGGTCATCCACAGAGAAATAAGAAACAATGGTATAAAAATAGATTGTAAGCTTAAAAAATGTATCTTAATTAACAACTAAGAGAAAATAAATCTCAAAAAGATAAAAACATGGTGCTCCCTCCCTGACATATATCAGTTAAGAGAAATAGCATCCTGAATTTTAAAACTAGTTCATAAATGATTAGATATGGTTTAATAATTATATGATAAGGCATAAACTGAAATTTCACAAGAATAGCAATAATTTTTCCTGTAACTTCTGCTTTATGTTAATATATATCTGTCTGTGCTATCCTATATAATAAAAGGGTAATATGCAAATTGACCAAATTGTGGAACGACCAGTTGCTATGACGTATACTGACAACCAGGGGGAAGACGCTCAACACATGAGCTGCCCCCTGGTGGTCAGTGCGCTCCCACAAGGAGAGCACCACTCAGCCACAAGCCGGGCTGATGGCTGGCAAGTGCAGCAGCGGTAGCTAGAGCTTCTCCCACCTCTGCAGCAGCTCTAAGAATGTCTAACTGATGGCTTAGGCCTGCTCCTGCCTAAGCCATCAGTCGGGCATCCCCTGAGTGCTCCCAAACTGCTAAAGGCCATAGGCTGGGCTGAGAGGAACACCCCTCCCCCAAGTGCACGAATGTCATGCACTAGGTCTCTAGTCCTACATTATAATAGAGAAATATGCAAATTGACCGCACCTCCGCTATGCCCATGATTGGGCCTGCGAGAGGCTGGGGGTGGGACTCCGAGTGGCCTATCCGGCAGTTGAGCAGACCAAGATGGCAGTGCAGAATCCTCTTAGTTCCGGGGGTCCCCGAGGCCGATCGCCACATGGGGGGACGTGGCCGGGCCGAGCCGGGTGCTTCCCGGGGGTCCCGGGGCAATCGCCACCCGGGCGCTCCCCGGGGGTCCCCGGGGCCGATCGCCACCTGGGGGGGGCGTGGCCGGGCCGAGCCGGGTGCTCCCCGGGGGTCCCCGGGGCGATCGCCACCAGGCGCTCCCCGGGGGTCCCCGGAGCTGATCGCCACCTGGGGGGGCATGGCCGGGCTGAGCCAAGTGCTCCCCGGGGGTCCCCGGGGCCGATCAGCACACGGGGGGGCGTGGCTGGGCCGAGCTGGGTGCTCCCCTGGGGTCCCCAGGGCCGATCGCCACATGGGGGGACGTGGCCGGGCCGAGCCGGGCGCTTCCCGGGGGTCCCGGGGCAATCGCCACCCGGGCGCTCCCCGGGGGTCCCCAGGGCCGATCGCCACCCAGGCAGGCGTGGCCAGGCCGAGTCGGGCGCTCCCCGGGGGTCCCCGGGGCCGATCGCCACCCGGGCAGGCGTGGCCAGGCCGAGTCGGGCGCTCCCCGGGGGTCCCCGGGGCCGATCGCCACCCAGGGGGGCGTGGCCGGGCCGAGCCGGGCCCTCCCTGGGAGTTCCCGGGGCCGATCACCGCCCAGGCGGGCGTGGCCAGGCCCAGTCAGCTGCTCCCGTGGCTGGGGTCCCTGGTCGATCGCCACCCTGGCCTAAAGGGCTGGTGCTGAGAGGGATCAATGGGGCTGGCGGAAGGAGCGGGTGGTAGTTGACCACCAAGGGCATCTGCAGCAGCTGGATGCAGAGCTCGGGTCCGAGTTCTCCAGGTTGGCCTCCGTGGGGTCCGCGTAGCACCCATAGTGGCCGAGTGTGGACGCTGGCATCGTAGCCCCAGCATGAGGCCAGCTTCCCAAGCCAGGCTGCGGCGGGAGGGAGGGCCTCTGGGCTGGGAGCACTCCCCCACCCCAGTGGACAGGGCACAGAGAGCGAGCAGCAGAGAGCTACTAGGGGTGGTGGGGGTGGTGGCCTGGCTTCCAAGAGGCTTGCTTCAGCTGCTGTGGCCTGCGCTGAGGTGGCTGGTGGTGGGGGCAACTGCGGGGGCGCATCTGAGGCTGGGGCACTGGGAGACGTGGGACTGCAGTCCAGAAAGCGAGGCTCCGGAGGATCTGGTCACCGACCCCCGGCATTGAAGCCGCCTCCTACAAGATGTATCCTAGCCTAGGTGTGTGGGAAGCAGGTTCAGGAACCTCTCCCTTTGCGGCGCCAGAGCCCAGGCCTGCCAGCGCCCCAGAGGAGACCCCCGCCAGGATCGGGGGCTTGACCAGTCTCTAAACCAGGGCGGCCATTAGCCCAGGCCTGCCAGCACCCCAGAGGAGACCCCTGCCAGGATTGGGGTCATGGCCAGCCTTCAAACTGTGGCGGTCCCTAGCCCAAGGAGGCTTCCTGGCCGAGGACGCCTGAGTCTGTTCTTGACCTAGGGCCGGGCTCTCCCCGCAAGGGACTCAGAAGCCGCCAGAGTCTAACTGCCAGTCTCTGGGAGTGCATCCACTGTCCACCAAAAAGTAGGGCCATCAAACCATTCAGTCTCAGTGCAGGCACAGGTCCATGGCTGACGGGGTGGAGGCCAGACCAAAACAAAACAGCAGAAACACCCTGCCCACCTGGGCGGGTACTGCTGTAGTCCACGTGGCCTGGTCAGTGTAGAAAGCGCTACCTTCTCCCAGGTCCTGTGCTGGCACCGCCGCCTCGCTCACCCTCAAGCCCCCCTGAGTCCTGACAGCAAAGTGTGTGGGGCATTCTGCAGGAGTTGTGCCGTTCTGGGTGCTTTTGCCCAAAGACACACTTTGGGAAGAATTCAGAGCCACATCTCATTTCCCATGAGACTGGAAGAACCATGTAAAAGGATTTTGACAAAAGCTTTCCACATCTCTGTTTATTCTTTTGAATACATAAAACGACCTTAAAAAAAGCATTCGGGCCACCTAAGAAAGAATGCACTTTCTGGCCAGAGCACGCAGGATTCTTTTGCCCAACAGGTTAAAGGGAGCAGAGCTGGCACAGTGGGAATGGCCCTGGTGCCCTATGAGGAGACCGGGGGAATGGGGTTGCCGAAATTCCATAAGCCTCTTGCCACCTTCTCCTTTGCAAACCACACCATCCAGATCCACCAGGACTGGAGGCAACTGGGAATCACAGCCGTGATTTGGTAAGAAAATCTTGAGGGGCCTCTGAAAACATCTGCAATTGATTATAAGACTGGTCTTTATTTAAAAAGAAATAAAAGAACAGCTTTGTTGAGATATAACCCATATACTGTACATGTCACCTAAAGTGTACAATGAACTGGTTTTTTAAAGTAAATTCAGAGTGGTACAACCATCACCATGCTCAATTTTTAAATATCTTCATGACCCATCCCCTCCAAAAAAAAACTTCTACCCACTGGAATCACTTTCCTGATCATCTTCCCCAAAATAGATTGCACTTTAAAGGTGGGTAAAGGAAAGTTGAGGGAAGTTAAAACACTGCACAAAGGATATTGTAAGATGACAAAGCCCAAAGTGAAGATCATGTGTTTTCTTTAAAAAATATATATTTTTAAAATTTCAGAAAGGGAGAGGGAGAGAGAGATAGAAACATCAATGATAAGAATCACTGATCAGCCGAAACCGGTTTGGCTCAGTGGATAGAGCATCGGTCTGCGGACTGGAAGGTCCCAGGTTCGATTCCGGTTAAGGGCATGTACATTGGTTGCGGGCACATACCCCGGTGGGGGGTGTGCAGGAAGCAGCTGGTCGATGTTTCTCTCTCATCGATGTTTCTAGCTCTCTATCCCTCTCCCTTCCTCTCTGTGAAAAATCAATAAAATATATTTTTTTAAAAAAAGAATCACTGATCAGCTGCCGCCCACAGGCCCCCTACTGGGGATTGAGCCCGAAACCCAGGCATGTGTGCCCCTGATCAGAATCAAACCTGGACTCTTCAGTCCACAGGCCGATGCTCTCTCCATTAAGCCAAACTGACCAGGGCCATGTGTTTTCTTCAAGTTCTGCGTGGTTGTAATGGTCCCCAAATCTATACTAATAAAAGGGTAATATGCTAATTAGAGTGGTTGTCTTCTGGACATCTTTCCAGACAAAGCCGCAGTGGCTACAAAGGCCAAGGCTCAGGCAGCCATAACCAGCTGCAGTGGCAGCAGCATTGGGGTTATGGGGGTGGTGCCTCCAGAGAGAGGCCAGACTGGGGGCCAAGGCATAGGCAGTTTGGGGTGATCAGGCTGATAGGGGAGGGCAAGGTAGGGGCAATCAGGCTGGCAGGAGATCAAGGTAGGGGCGAGCAGGCAGGCAGGCAGTGGGGTTAGGGACAATCAGGCAGGCAGGCAGGTGAGTGGTTAGGAGCCAGCGGTTCCGGATTGTGAGAGGGATGTCCGACTGCTGGAAGTTGGACATCCCCTGAGGGGTCCCAGATTGAAGAGGGTGCAGATTGGGCTGAGGGGCACAACCCCCCAGTGCACGAATTTCGTGCACCGGGCCTCTAGTTGTTGTATAAAATGAATCTTTTTAGACATCTTAATTTCAGAAGTGGCTGCTGTTTCCTGTGAAAGTAATTGTAAACCTGAGTCTGTAATTCTGCTTCTTAGTTGAATGTTTTATTTTTTTGGTAATAATGTTTTGTTTTTTAAATATATTTTTATTGATTTCAAAGAGGAAGAGAGAGGGAGAGAGAAATAGGAACATCAATGATGAGTGAGAATTATTAACTGGCTGCCTCTTGCATGTCCCCTACTGGGGATTGAGCCTGAAACCCAGGCATGTGCCATGACCAGGAATTTAATCTTGACCTTCTGATTCATAAGTGGACGCACAACCACTGAGCCACGTCGGCTGGGCTAATAATAAAGTTTTAATAGGCATTTTGTATTCCTAAATCATGAAGACACATAAGCTTCCTTTTTGGAACTAGAAGAAAATTATTGGCTCTTTCCAGTATCCAATATGCATCAAGGAATAATAATGTCACATTAATTTGGCAAATTCTATGAAAACAACAAGTTTCTTGTTTAAAGATAGGAAAGAAACCATTTGTGTTTCTCTCTTATTAAAATGCCACTAAAATGAGAGTTAAAAAATTGACTTCACAATGACAAATAGAATAGCAGGGGGCAATGTGTAAATGATAGATTTCAACAAAAAATGATCAGAGGAGCATAATTGTTACTGAAAGTAAAGGTTGCTCCCTGCAGGCAACCAGTTTTGCCCTGTGGAATCTTGAAGGTGGTAGAGATTGAAAGGGAGACATGGTGCTGAATACTGATGTGCCATTTGAAAAATGAAGAATAGGGAAATGTCCCCTTCATCCCTCAACTTGTATCCTGACCACCTCGAGCCAAGCAACCTCTCTGTTGCAAACATTACTCTTCTTTTTATTATCATACTTTCCTGTCGCCTATGACAGATTTCATAAGTGGAATAATATACCATCTATGCTTATATATATAAGCATTTCATAAGTGTAATAATATATCATGTATTTCATAAGTGGAATAATATATCATATAAGCATATATGTCTGAGTTCTTTTGCTCATCATCCATGTTGTTGGGTGACTAGAAGTTTGTTCCTCTTATTGTTCAGTGGTATTCCATTGTGGAATCTAATGAACAACATAAACTAATGAACACAAATAGACCCAGAGACATAGAATCATCAAACAGAATATCAAATCTCAGAGGGAAGGCAGGGGAGTTTGGAGTGGGGTGGGAGGGGAGAGATCAATCTGTGAACTCATATGCATATATGAATAACCCATAGTCACAAACAACAGGGTGGTGAAGGCTTGGGGGATGGGTGGGAGAGGACAATAGGGGGAAAAAGGAACATATGTAATACTTTCAACAATAAAGATTTATTTTAAAAAAATAAAAGCAGAAATAGTATTTAGTTATATCCATAAATTAATTAAAAAGAAAAATTGGAAATACCTAGCAGCAATTTTTAGAAAAATTACATGAAATTGATGGAAGCTGACCCAATATAAAATCTCTCAAAATGACAAATACAGCAGTAACCATTGAAATGATGAGGCCATTCATATAAAAAACAGTGATGCTTACCATTACCACAATTTACATACACTGTATATAATAATATACATATTTATATGTTTTAGGTAATGTACAGTATTAGGATAAGAAAATGAATGTATTGATATAAATACTAAAATAAGGTACAACATTAAATAATACTAGAGGCCCAGTACACAAAATTTGTGCATTGTTGGGGGGTGTCCCTCAACCCTGCCTGCACCCTCTTCAATCTGGGACCCTCAGGGAATGTCCGTCTGCAGGTTTAGGCCTGATCTCCCAGGGATGGGGCCCAAACCGGCAGTCGGACATCCCTTTCACAATCCGGGACTGCTGGCTCCTAACTGCTTGCTTGCCTGCCTACCTGCCTGAATGCCCCTAACACCAGCTGCCCTCCCCTACCAGCCTGGTCACCCCCAACTGCCCTCCCCTGCAGGCCTGGTCACCCCCAACTGCCCTCCCCTGCCAGCAAGGTTGTCCCTAAGTGTCCTCCCCTGCTGTCCTGATCATCCACAATTGCCTTCCCCTACTGGCCATCTTAAGGTGGCCATAGGGGGCTTGAGGGAAATGAGAGGGTTCAAAGGTCATAAGAAAATAACAAATCGCTGCCTCAAAGCATCAGAAACGATAGCCGAGTCCAGATGGCCCACAACTGAGCAGTAGCTGTAAGACAAGAGTCCTGTGGGTTGTGGCAGCTGCACTCACACCAGCAGCTGTCCCTCTGCAGTTTAAAGATCCAATTCCTTCATTTCATTACATTGCACATCAGTGTCCTTGTAAAGCAGGACAGATGTCAAGGTTTAGACGAGTGTCTAATAACACACACTAAAGCAGCAGCACAGCCAGACAGAAAGTTAAAGGAAGGGAGACAGAGACTGACCTGGTGCAGAGGTTGCTGCCCCCACTGGCCATCGTCCTGCCCTGGGCACTGCCTGGACCTCTAATCCTTCCAGTCTCCATAGCCTGGGTCCACTGTGACTGCTGAGCAGTAGGAAGTGAGTGAACTCACCCAGGGAAGGCTACACCCAAATGGGGAAATGAGAAGTGAAAGTAACTTTCTGAGTGTTTTCATACACTGTTTCACTCCTCCTGCAGCCCGGAGCGGGGGAGGGGGGGATCCCCAGCCATCAGGACATGTGGCAATAGGAGTGGAGGACAAGGAGGAACAGGAGAAACCTGGAAACCAGGGGAGGAGAACCCTAGGAGAGGAGCAGGACCAACCCCCAGGAGTCCCCTTGCTTGTGCAAACACATGAATAACACCTGTGAATCCTACTGTCCTCACCTGCTGCAACTTTCTAAGAGGGTGCAGAGACCTGACTCTTTAGGTCTCAAAGTTCAGAAACAGGACAGGAGAAGCAACATTCTCGAAAGTGATTGTTTCCACATTTGTTCCCATGAGCCCGACTTCATCCGGCTGTAAATAATGGTTCTCACCCTATTTCATTTAACACACAGGGGAAGTTTCTACCCTCTCTCCATGTACATTTTTTCTTTTCTCTCAAAGGAGCAAACATCAAATCTGGACAGATTCCATACACTGATGAGAACTTCATGTGTGTGTGTGTGTGTGTGTGTGTGTGTGTGTGTGTGTGTTTTTCTTTTTCTTTTTTTAAATAAATCTTTATTGTTAAGATTATTACAGACTAGAGGCCCGGTGCACGAAATTCGTGCACAGAGGGGGGTTCTCCCTCAGCCCAGCCTGTACCCTTTCCAATATGAGACCCCGAGAGGGATGTCCAACTGCCCGTTTAGGCTCGATCCCACTGGGATCGGGCCTAAACGGGCAGTCGGACATCCCTCTCACAATCCAGGACTGCTGGCTCCCAAATGCTTGCCTGCCTGCCTTCCTGATTGCCCCTAACCGCTTCTGCCTGCCAGCCTGATCACCCCCTAACCACTCCGCTGCCAGCCTGATTGATGCCTAACAGCTCCCCTGCCAGCCTGTTTGCCCCCAACTTCCCTCCTCTGCCGGCCTGGTCACTCCTAACTGCCCTCTCCTGGAGGGTTGATTACCTCCAACTGCCCTTTCTTGCAGGCCTGGTCCCTCCCAACTGCCCTCCCTTGCAGGCCGGGTGCCTCCCAACTGCCCTCTCCTGCTGGCCATCTTGTGGTGGCCATCTTGTGTCCATATGGGGGCAGGATCTTTGACCACATGGGGGCAGCTATATTGTGTGTTGACCACATGGGGGCAGCTATATTGTGTGTTGCAGTGATGATCAATCTGCATATTATTCTTTTATTAGATAGGATAGAGGCCTGGTATAGGGGTGGGGGCCAGCTGGTTTGCCCTGAAGGGCGTCCCAGATCAGGTGGGGTTTCCCTTGGGGCGTGGGGCGGCCTGAGTGAGGGGCCTGTGGTGCTTTGCAGGCCGGCCACGCCCCCTGGTAACCCAAGCAGAGGCCCTGGTATCTGGAATTTATTTTCCTTCTACAATTGAAACTTTGTAGCCTGGAGCGGAGCCAAGCCAAGCCTGGGGCTCCCTCCGAGGCCACAGCCATTGTGTTGGGGTTATAATTGAAACTTTGTTGCCTTAAGCGGGTGAGCCTGGCCAGGGTGTGTGGAAAGCTTTGCTTCCCCTGTTGCCGGCGGCAACCCTGGCCTGCTTTCTCAAGCTCCATTCTGCCGCCATTTGTTTGAATTTGTTTACCTTCTATAATTGAAACTTTGTAGCTTAAGTGGAGGCTTAGGCCTGGCAACGGCTGGCAGAAAGCTTGGCCTCCTCTGTTACCTAGGAAACCTTGCTCTCTGTGGCTGTAGCCATCTTGGTTTGGGTTATTTGCATACTCGCTCTGATTGGATGGTGGGCGTGGCTTGTGGGCGTGGCTTGTGGGTGTGTCGGAGGTATGGTCAATTTGCATATTTGTCTATTATTAGATTAGATGTTTCTCTTTTTTCCCCACATAGCTCCCCTCCACCTGATTCCCACCCCACCCCATGCCCATATCCCCCGCCACTGTCTTCATCCATAGGTGTAAGATTTTTGTCCAATCTCTTCCCGCAACCCTCACACCTCTTTACACCCGAGAATCGTCAGTCCACTCCCTTTCTATGTCCCTGATTCTATTATATTCATTAGTCCATTCTGTTCATCAGATTTTTTATTCACTTGATTTTTAGATTCACTTGTTGGTAGGTATGTATTTGTTGTCATTTTGTTGTCCATAATTTTTATCTTTACCTTTTTCTTCTTCTTCCTCCTCTTAAAGAATACCCTTCAGCATTTCATGTAATCCTGGTTTGGTGGTGATGAACTCCTTTAGCTTTTTCTTGTCCGTGAAGCTCTTTATCTGACCTTCAATTCTAAATGATAGTGTTTCTGGGTAGAGTAATCTTGGTTGTAGGTTCTTGCTGTTCATCACTTTGAATATTTCTTGCCACTCCCTTCTGGCCTGCATAGTTTCTGTTGAGAAATCAGCTGACAGTCTCATGGGTACTCCCTTGTAGGTAACTGTCTTTCTCTTGCTGCTTTCAAGATTCTCTTTTTGTCTTTTGCCCTTGGCATTTTAATTATGATGTATCTTGGTGTGATCCTCTTTGGATTCCTCTTGTTTGGGGTTCTCTGCTTTTCCTGGACTTGTAAGTCTATTTCTTTCACCAGGTGGGGGAAGTTTTCTGTCATTATTTCTTCAAATAGGTTTTCAGTATCTTGCTCTCTCTCTTCTTCTGGAACCACAATAATTTGGATGTTGGTACACTTCAAGTTGTCCCAGAGGCTCCTTACATTATCTTCATATTTTTGGATTCTTTTTTCTTTTTGTTTTTCTGGTTGGGTGGTTTTTATTTCCTCATATTTCAGATCTTTGTTTTGATTCTTGGGGTCCTTTGATCTACTGTTGATTTTCTGTATATTCTTTATTTCAGACAGTGTATGCTTAATTTCTGACTGGTCCTTTTCTATTTTTTTGGTATTCTCATTAAGATCCTTAAAGGTCTCACTAAGTTCCTCAGAGGTTTTTAGAAGATTTTTGAGTAACCTTATAAATGTGGTTTTGAACTCTATGTCCAGTAGTTTGCTTTCCTCCATTTCTTTCATTAGTGACATGTTTCTTTGTCTCTGCACTTTGGCTGCTTCCCTGTGTTGATGGGGTGGTTTTCTGTGGTAAGTGACCTATAGGGCCCAGTGGTTCAGGCTCCCCTATCACCTGAGGTGGACACTCTTGGTGCACCCCTTTGTGGGTTGAGTGCAAAGTCTTGTTGTAGCTAAGCCTTGATTGCTGTTGGTACACTGGGAGGAATTGATCTCCAGGCCAATTGGTTGTGAGGACGTGCTGTGTCTATAATGGAAGAACTGCTGTGCTGGAGACACCCTTATGGGGCAGGACTTGCTTCGGTGGGGCTTTGGTGCTCACTGAGTCTGCCTCTTGAATGTGTCACTTATGGATGTGAAGAGTTGAAATCTGGTGTTGTTTCAAACTGACCAATAGGTACACTGGCTTCTGGATCTCCATGGGGTGCAGGTCAGCTACTCTCTGAGCAGGAGCTACAGTGAGAACTGCAGATTTCTCCTCTTTGCTTGGTGTTTGGAGGTTTTGGAGCTGTCTGACCAGAGCTGCAGTTTGTTAGGTTAAGCTGCAATAGGGCAGGCCATTTATATACAAAAGCCACTGCGCAGAGCTTGGGTGTGTTTGTAAATTGTGCGGGGCGGGGAATCAGGAAGTCACTAGGCTAGGGAGTGGCAAACAGCGATAGCTGCCAGTCAGCTGTCTCTGCATCTCCAAGTTTCCACCTTCCTGCATCCCGTGCCCCAGCTAGGTAAACAATGATTGCTGCGTGCACCTCTGCAAGAAAGCCACCCTCACTTTCCGACCCGATTGCAGACAGTCCAGCTTTTCCCTGTATGAGTCTTGGTCCCCAGTCTCGCCAGAAACTAGAGTTCAGGGTAATCGGGAGCTTGTCTCCCTTCAGGTTGAAAAAAGCAGTGCACCCGGCCGCCAGCCGCCAGCCCAATTTGCGCACCTCCATACCTCAGCTTTTCTGCGCTTGTGCACTACTCAATGCTCTTTTCTTTTTCCTTCTAGTTGTAGAACTTCTATTCAGCCAGCTTTCCCATGGTTCTGGGTGATGGATGTTTTGTCTTTTAGTTGTAGTTTTGGTGTGGTTGTGAGAGGCAGCACGTACAGGTGTATACCTTATGCCACCATCTTGGTTTCTCCTTTTTTTTTTTTTTTTTTAACAAGAGCACGAGGTCTTAGTGTGTCCCAAGTTCTGTACACATGGGGGATCTCTCTCTCCCTGCCCTGCCTCCTCTCTCACTTGTGGGGGTAGAAGGACTAGTAGCTGAGTCTCTGCTGAGCACAGCTGTCTTCTGCTCCCAACCTCCATGGTGCTTGGGGCCCTGACAGAATTTGACACCAATGACACCCGACTTTTCTAGTGTCCCCTCTCTCCTCTGTCCCTAGGCAGCAGGCTGACTAGGCTGGGTATTGGCATAAGTGCCAGCTTTTCATGGGTTTGCTTAGAGTCACCTAGATCACCACATGAATTAGGGGCTGATTGCAGTCAGGTGGCTATGGAATCCACAGGGGCCAGCCTACTGGGTGGACACCCCGCATTAGAGCTGCCCTGGCCAAGGGAAGGACACATTCCTGTGGAGCCAGAGAGAGCCAGGCAGCACCCCACTCTGCGAACAGCAGTGGTTTCTGTGGGAACTGGAGGCCTCTGTGGAGAAAGCAAATATTTTTGTCCAGAAAACAATGTCTGACACACCCGGTTAGGAATGGGATGAGACCATCTTCAGAAGCAGTTTGAAGCCCTCACAATCTGCTGGGCTGATATGGAGGGAAGAGGAGAGGGCCTGAGGAATTGTCCAGGGTAACACGGGGCCCTGACAACAGAGACCATTTCTGTTGTCAGGAAGTACCTGAGCTAGGGGCCTGGAGACCTGGAGAGCAGGAGAGACAGTGACTGAAAAGGGAGAGGGGGCAGGCTTCCTTAGCCTCACCAGGAGCAGCTTTCATTCAGATGTCACTAGTGGGCTGAGTCTCCAGCCTGGGAGACCATATGGGGACAGGGTTTGTCCCTGCGAGGAGGCAGAGTCCCAGACCTGAGAATTCAGGGGTAAGAGGAAGCAGCAGCAGTAGCAGCAGCCACTGGGCCAGGATAAAGACCTGGCACCTCTGTGGATGCAGAAATGGAGAGGGGCTCAAGTGGGAGCACTCAGGCCCCACACCAATGTCCCCTTCTGGGAGGTGGCCCATCAGTCAGCAGGACTCCTGGCCCCCCTGCCCTCCTTTCTTCCTGGGGAGACACTGAGGCTGGGAGTTCTGTGAAGGTAAGTCTGCTCCTTGGTGCGTCTCCATGGGTTCATCCTGCTGGAGGGGCCAGGGCTCTGTGCTCCTCTGAGCTCCAGTGCACAGGGATAGCGGCCTGGGCTGTGGGGAGTGTGGTTGACTGGAGTAGCCTGAGGCCTTCAGGCTTATTCAATTCAGGGATTTAGATTTATGAATCCTTATTTGACATACAAGTAAACCATGGCCCTTGACTCAGCTTTTATCAGAATGAAAGCTGGTATTTTGATCCTCACTCTTCCCACCTTTTTGCCAGTCAGTTGATTTGGAACTCAGGTGAGGTGACTTGGGGAGAGTTTATACACAAAATTTAAGGATTTTCTAGGATTACCCTCTTGCTTCCCCAGAAAGCCTGGTTGCCTGTCTATGCTTACCATGGAGAAAGTGGACTCTCTACCAAAGTTTTGACCTCCCCACAGCCAGTGGCTGCTATCTAGAGCCAGATGATAGTCAACTGAAAACGTCTTGTGTTGGTTGCTTCTGAGATCTGACTCTCCTCCACAGGGAAGCATCTTGTGCTGTCTTTGTTCACTTTCCAGAAGTCGTAGCCATTGTTCTCTGAATATTGTCCTGAGTTTCTGGCTGTTTTCCTTAAGAGGATGTATCATTAGGAACTCACTCCTGCAATAAGAAGCAGAACTCTGTCTTCGCTTGTAAGCAGCAGATTAGTTCTGCCCACTCCCAAGCCCAGCCCTACTTCTGGCTTTTTATACCCCAGTGGTTCCAGTGTCCCTGAGCCTCTGCCTGCCAAGGAAGAGAAATGCTGCTGTGCCATGTATTAGAGGCACATCTTTTAGATACACAAACCAGACTATCACAAATACACCTATTTAGAGAGGGCTAGTTTAAATACAGGATAACAGAGAAAATTATATGCCTGGAGAAAAGACATGTATTACTATAGAAGTTCAGTTGGAGTTAATACTTAAAAACCACCTACAATGATGAGACATAAATTGTTTCCAAAAAGCATACAGGAAACCACCATCAAAATTAAAAGTGAACCCACTGTATGGGAAAACATTTTTGCCAAGGATACACTTGATAAGTGGTTAATCCTCAAAATATATAAATTACTCATACAACTCAACAAAAGGAAGACACACAATCCAATTTAAAACATGGGCAGAGGACCTGAATAGACACTTCTCCAAAGAGGACATACAAATAGCCAAGAGACATATAAAAAAAATACTCAAAGTCACTAATCATCATTGAAATGCAAATTAAATGAGATATCTGTCAGAATGGCTATCATCAATAAATCAACAAACAACAGTGCTGACAATGATGTGGAAAAAAGGGAACATTAGTGCACTGCTGGTGGGAATGCAGACTGTTGCAGCCACTATGGAAAACAATATGGAGTTTCCTCAAAAAGTTAAAAATGCAACTGTCGTTTGACCCAACAATCCTACTTCTGGGAACATATCCTAATAACCCCAAAACACCAATCAGAAAGAATATATATGCCCTATGTTCATAGCAGGATATTTATAATAGCTAAGATTTGAAAACAGCCCAAGTGCCCATCAGCAGATGAGTAGATAAAAAAAAAGCTGTGGTAAATTTACACCATGAAGTACTATATAACTATAAAAAATAAGGATCTCTTACCTTTGAGACAGCATGGATGGACCTAGAGACTATTATGCTAAGTGAAATAAGCCAATCAAAGAAAGACAAATATCACACAATCTCACTTACAAGTGAAATCTAATGGAAAAAAAAATGAATTGACCAACAAAATAAGACTCGAGGCATGGAACAGACTGACATATCTCAGTGTGTGTCAGACACATATCTCATACACATGGGTGAGTGGGGATAGGGGGAGACAAGGAGAGATAAACCAAAGAACACATACTTATATGCATAGCCCATAGACACAGACAATAGGGTGGTGAAGGCCTAGGGGTGGGGTAGGGATGGGCAGAGAAAGGTAAGGGGGAGGAATAGGAGACATCTATCAGACTGTCAAAAATAATATATATATAATAGATAAAATAAAAAATATACTAAGACAAGATTTTTTTTCCTAAAGAAGGAGATTGAGTTATGGTTGTTGAATCTGTCCCCCTCCCCACCAAGGACTTATTTATGCAGCATCTCTTTCCAAGGGATTTGGGCCACAGCCTTCCCTCTGCCTTCTTCCTACTCTAAATTCCCTGAGTATATAACAAAGGAAAAAAGAGCACCTAACTGTGTATTATTGAGAGTTCAGATCATGTTTTTACAATGTTAATTACATTTATTTTTAGCTTAAAGAATGCCCTTTAGCATTTTCAGAAGACAATTCTAGTGGTGATGAACTCCCTTAATTTTTGCTTGTTTGGGAAAGTCTATTTTTCTTTTATGCCTAAAAGACTGCTTCACTGGATACTATACTTTTTTGTGTGTTTAATCCTCACCCAAGGATGTGTTTTTTATTGATTTTTATTTGAGAGAGAGCGTAATGTGAGAAATATTGATTGGTTGCCTCCCATACACATCCCAACTGGGGATCGAACCTGAAACCTAGGTATGTGCCCTGATCAGAAACCAAACCCAAAACGTTTTGTGTACAGTAGATGCTCCAACTAGATGAGCCACTCAGCCAGGGCCTGGAATGTTTTTGGTTAACAGTTCTTTAATTTTAATATTTTGAATATATAACTCCACTTTTTCTTGATCTGCAAATTGTTGAGAAATTTGCTGATAGTCTTATGGAGGGCTCCCTTGTATGTGACAAGTCACTTTTCTCTTGCTGCTTTCAAAATTCTCTCTTTATCTTTGCTTTTTGACTATTTAGTTATAAAGTATATCCTTGTAGACCTGTTCAAGTTTAACCTATTGGGTCCTTTAGGCTTTACAAATATGGGTGTTCATTTCTCTCCCACAGTTTGGAAGTTTTCTATCATTATTGCTTTAAATAGACTTTCTGTCTCTTTTTCTTTTTGCCTCCTAGGAGTCTTGTATGCATATGTTTTTCTTGAAGAAGTTACCTAAGTCACATAGGCATCCTTACCCGAGAATATTTTTCCATTGATTTTTAGAGAGAATGGAAGTAAGGGTGGGATGGGAAAGAAAAAGACTGAGAGACACGTTAATTGGTTGCCTCCTACACACATGCTGACTGGACACAGACAATAGGGTGGTGAACCCAGGAATGTGCCCTTGACTAGGAATCAAACTCAGGACCCTTGGGTGCTGAGGATGATGCTCTAACCACTTTGCTTCTCTATGTGGATAATTTCAAATAACCTATCTTCTTGTTCACTGATTCTTTCTTCTACTTGATTGAGTATGCTGTGGAAACTCTATTGAATTATTCAGTGTAGTCATTGTCCTCTTTAGCTCTAGGATGCCTGTTTGACTTTTTCATAGTTACTTTTACCTTGCTGAACTTCTAATTTTGTTCATCCATAGCCTTTCTTATTTAATTTAGTTGTTTGCCTGTGTGTTCTTGTAGTTTAGTTAAATTCAAGGATAATCCTGAATTTTGTGTTAGACAGTTTATAGATCTTCACTTCTTTAGGGACAGTTTTTAAAGCTTTTTAGTTTCCTTAGGTGGTTTCATGTTTATGTGATTCTTCATGATTCTTGATTCTATGTGTTGGTATCAGTACATTTGAGTAAGCAGTCTCCTCTTCCAGAATGTACAGGTTCACTTCAACAGGGAAAGACCTTTAATAGTAAGCTTAGGTTGCAGTACTGGACAGAATAGCTGGTAGTGTTTATGAGCAGGTGGGACATGTTATGAGGATCTCAGTTGGGCAAGCCCACTTCCATGCTCTGAGATTGAGAGGTGGATGCTAGCTGTACTTGGTGTCTGGTTGGACTCCCTGACTGTGTAGGGTTGCTGGTTGTGCACTACATTCAGGGGGGCTCACTTACTTGGCTCTGCAATCACCTCTTGTCTGGTGAGGCTGCGAGGGTGGTACTACTAGTTCTACTCCACGATTGGACAATGTTACAGGGTGGACCCTAAAATAGCTCCTGTTTCAGTGAAGTTTCAGTCCATGCTCCCCAACCTGGTTGTAACATATGCTGGACTCTATGTTTAAGAGGAGCCACAGACAGGACTTCACCGTTAGATCTGATCTCATGCTATCATCTGTTAGAAGGCAGAGCAGAAGCCTGTTCCCTGAATTAGGAAGGGCCACAACTTACCTCACAATCAAGCCACAGGCGGTACTCTGCAAGGTTCAGCAAGGTTCTTAGCTACACTCTTGTTGGGATGGGTCTCCAGCTATATCCTGCAATTAGTGGGGCTAGAGACTGCTTCAATGTTGGGCAAGATTGTCATATAGGTTCCTTCATTGGGTGGGGCTTAAGCTAAGCTCAATGATCGGGTGAGCTCACTGGCTAGGCTACTACATAGATGAGGCCACAGGTTGATTTTTGGCTATTGGACAGAGCCATAGGCTGGACTCTGATGTTAGGCCGGAATGTAGACTGGACTCTGTGGCTCATCAGTACTATAGGCTTATCCCCATGGCTTCCAGATTCCCTGTCTCTAAGACCTTCTGAAAGGCCAGGACTTGCAACTACTTTCAGTAGTTGGGAAGAGTTGCCAAGTTGCTTTACCACCAGGGCAGGGTAGTAAAATGGGCTCTATAATCTGACTGGGGACTGTCAGGTAGAACTGTCAATCAAGCTTTCTGGCCACATGGGACCATTGGCTTGGTTCTGCAGAAGGGCAGAGCCACTATCTGGGATCTCTGCTTACACACCACTACAAACAGGAATGTGGTTCATTAAGCTCTGAGTGCTACTTGCCATATGCCCCACCCTTGCTTAACTTCTAGTAATCTTCTAATAGCCATGAATCACCTAGCTTTTCTAGAAGCCAGACTGCTGAATCAAATGGAGATGTATTGGGGATTGCTACTCCTGCATATTTAAATATTTTCAAGTGGCACTAATCTCTGACATTCCCCTCCTTCACAAAGAATGTAATATTGCTTTTAAATTACTCTTTTTACCATAGAAAACTTCATTTTGAGGGCCTCTACCTGGCCTTTCCTAAAATAATCATTGCTATATCATAGGTTAAGAAATGATAAAGAACCAGTTTGGTCAACAACTCTGTATGTCCTGATTACACATTTAAGATTTTGGGCAGTGGCTACTGAGTGGCTCTATAGATTGGGTGTACTCATTGTTAGATGAACATTACCTTACCTCCATACACTCTACTCTAACAGGGATCATGATAGTAAGTATTAGCCTCAGTTCATATGCTGTATCAACAGACCTTAATAGTTGGGTAGATTTTTTGTTGTTGTTCTGGTATATGGTTACTTGAATAAATGCCATAGGTCTTGTCAGTTAATCACTACCATGTACATTTGCAAGGTTTCTTATGAGACTTGTGCTCATTTTTGTTATCAGGTTCTAGGTCCAAAAATTTGCTCAGGTCTGGAAACTGAATGTAAAATCTTGACTTTGTATTGGAGTAGCTGACTTTAGCCATTGGATCATCCATTTTCAATTGATGTTGATGATATATATAAAGTAATATTCTTGTGGCTGTTCATCTGTCTTGCCTTAACAAAATCATGTCCTATTAGCTTTCTCTACAGATAACCATGGGCCACAGTATAATTCTCACCTTGCTGTTTACAAAACAAATTACTTCATCAAGCTCTGAAAGTTAAATTATGCCACCTCCTTCTATTATTCTTAAATCTAATCATTTTATTTGCTGCTGGGGAATTTAATCCTGTAAAGCATTCCTACATTATTTCAATATACAGACAACAGCATCACTGAGCATCTCAAAAATTCTAGTACCCCTTAAGCAGTGTATCTTTTGTGATCTTGTTCACTTAGTGTTTCTGAGACTTGCTGCAGACACAGGCATGTGATGGATGGGTTTTCCAGTTGTAGAAAGTAGAACCATGCCATCTTCCCTAGGACTTTGGATCCCCCTCTTCTGCCCTGGAAAGTCTAGTATCTCTACTTACACTTCATCTAGTGTGCACCTTGCCTTATAGCAAGCCTCTAAGAGTCGCCCAGGAGCATAAAAGAATCGTCACCTTGGTCCTTTACAGGCCAATCCAACTCTGTGGCACAAGAAAATGCACCTGTATCAACAATTTTTCCTTTTCAGTTTCATATTCTCCTTTCTTCATTCTGAATCCACCCACAGACTCAATCTCCTGGAACCTCATAGTATAGGTTGTTTAGCCTGGAGTTCTACTGGAATAGAAACCATCTCCTCACCTAGCTATCCCATCCAGGACTTGCTCACTGGGTCATGCTTGGAGGATTCTGCATGTCCCTTATTCAAGCAAGAAGGGAGGCTGAGTGGATGTCTGTCTTCCAACAAGGAGCAGGGGTCTTCTGCAGGCCAGTGGGTTTGAGGGACCTGGAGTTCAGAGTTCAAATGTACATCTACCTAAGAAGTCCGATTCTGAGCTTCAGGGTTTCCCTCTTTCTATATCAGGGCCTTGACTTTGGCATAAGAGGTCCATCTGAGCTTAAAATTCTGTCTTCTCTAGAGTTCTTCCATTCTTAAAATTAGGACCCAATCCAGGACTTTTTAAGGTTGCCTTCCAGCTCCAAGTATGAGAGTCCCTTCACTTTAGGTGGTAACCAATAGATTTAAATCTATCATTTACTCTTTTCAATACATTAGTGGAACTTAGAAATAGGCACCCAAATCCACAGTTCTTATAGTTATTATTTCTCTGTTTGTACTAGCTACTATACCTCTTCCCCCCTCTCTCCTCCAGTTTCCTACAGGCTGATTTTTGTCAATGGCTAATGCCAGTGGTCTTGATCCAGCATCTAGAAGGATTCAGGAACCTGGAGAAGGTGCTGTGCGTAAATTATTAAAGAGTCCATAGATGAAACGTAATTTTGAAAGGCATCATGGGGAGTCAGAGAAGACTTAGCTAAAGGAGCTAAGTTCTCCTTGTCTCAGGACCCCTTGTTTTTTATTAATACAAATTGTCCTAAGGCAAGGTGGAGATATACACATAAAAGGGTAGGGTTTTGTATACACAATCCATTGTTAGATTGGGAAATGGCCTATGGCTATTCAGGTGTTTGGCCAGTAGGAGGCAATAACATGTAGATTGAAATTCCCTGAGCTGTCTGGCAGCAAGCAATCATTTAATGCATCCTTTTCAGGTTTGGGGAAATGACCACAGCCATCTCCAGATGATTCAGCCCTACTGACATGCTGGAATTGGCTTCTGGCAAATGGCACTGTTATAGCACCCCAGGGACTATCAATATTCCATCTGTGTCAATTGGCTTGACAGTGATCAACATTCAGGTCCATTGTCATAAGTTGAGTTTCCTAGTAATAGAACCTGAGATGGAGCCTCCTTAGTAAGTGATTTATTCTGAGAGTTCCACTAGGGGAATTGGAGAAACGGAAGCAGGATAGCATGGTGGGAAAAGCTAAGAAAGAATGTGGTCACAGCAAGAGATTAGCTCCAGCCTAATCCCACGGGGAGCTCAGAAGCATGAATCAGTCCACACATTGCTTCTACTTAAAGAGAAGCAGCCAGCCCCCAGCCAAAGAGGTGTGAACTCCTGCCCTAACCAGTTTGGCTCAGTGGATAGAGCGTTGGCCTGTGGACTGAAGGGTCCCAGGTTTGATTCCGGTTGAGGGCATGTACCTTGGTTGTGGGCACATCCCCAGTGGGAGGTATGCAAGAGGCAGCTGATCGATGTTACTCTCTCATCAATGTTTCTAACTCTCTATCCTTCTCCTTCTTCTCTGTAAAAAATCAATAAAAATATATTTAAAACAAACAAACAAAAACAACAATGAGGTGTGAACTCCAGGTGAAGCCAGGGTTATGTAGCCAAAGTCAAAACTTTGGGGAGAGAAGAAACCAAGATGGGGGTATAAGTAAACACCTGAAATTGCTGCCTCCCACAACAACTTCAAAACCACAACTAAAAGACATAACAGACATCATCCAGTACCACAGGATGGCTGGATAAGTGGAAATTCTACAACTAGAAGGAAAGAGAAAAGCACACTGAGACTCAGAGGAGCTGCGGAAGTAAAGGCAGAGGTACGGAGGCGAGCACATAGAGAGGGCTGGCAACTGAGTACGTGGCTGTCTTTTTCAAGCGGGAGGGAGACAAAAGCTCCCAACTGCTCTGAACTCCAGTCTCAGGTGAGACTCTGGGGACCCAGATTCAATCAGGGAGAAACTGGACTGTCTGGCATCTGGCGGAACTCAAGGGCGGCTTTCTCTCAGAGGTGCTTGCAGTGATTACCAAGGGACATTGAGACCCAAGGGCAGGGTTTACAGGAAGCCCCGACCCTTTGTGGAGGACCACTTTTAAGCACATTAACCACATCCTGTTTTTGCAGAGCAAGTAACCCAAGACAAAACAGTTTTTTCCCAAGCAACGTCAGAGTCATGCCATTGACAACCATGTTATTCACAGGGTCATCCTGTTCTTCAGAAAGCTGACAGTGTTCTATGAAAGAAGGCCTACGTACTGGGAAGGGGCCATGAGACCCTATCTCAAGGCCTGGCCTGATGTCAGCACTGACAACTCTATCTGGGGCATAGTCCACGGCCTCTCTGGAAGCATGCTCAAAAATTCCCACTCTCCAATAGGAGGCAACCTGGAGATCAGGGAAAGGTGACACCCCCATCACACCTCTGCTGCTGCCACTGCTGGCAGTGCAAACCTCGGCTGGCCCTGGTTACCTGAGCCTCAGGCAGCCCTGGGTGGCTGGCTGGTCAGCCAACATTTGAGGCTTGCCTGCACCTTGGGCCAGCCCTGGGTGGCTCGGGGCCTGAGGGGACTGGGGGATTCCGGAGGCTTGCCCCGCACCTGCCATCCCAGTGTGGTTGAGGGGACTGGGTGCCTCCATCTTGTGGCTGTGGGTGCCGCCATCTTTGAGGGCAGGGCAGTCAATTAGCATATTCCCTCCTTACTGGCTGTGGGTGCTGCCATCTTTGAGGGTGGGGCAGTTAATTAGCATATTCCCTCTTTACTAGATAAGATGTTTTATTAATTTAGAACATCCTTTCTTAAATAACACATCCCACTGGAAGCTACATTGCACTGCCTTCCATGTGCAGGAATATTCCTGAGTCTCTTCCATATCACTCATTTTCAAAGGAGAGTCATGCAACAAACACTTGAAACTTATTATAGACTAGTGTGCTCTAGGGTGAGGATCCTGAAGTTCTCAATTTATTTTCCTGGCCTTGAGGCTGGTTTGGCTGTTATCACTGCTTTTCCAAATAGCCCACAATTTACTGTAGTGGTTAAAAGCTTAGACTTCTGCACAAAAAACACACAAATAATAACGATCATTAAGCATAGTAATATGAACAAATGCATGGAACACTGATGAAGTACCAGGTATTATTGTGAATACTTTACAGGAGATAACTTGTTTAAAATCTATCACCCTGAAAGTAGGTACTATTATCACCTCCATTTTATAGATGATGAAACTGAGGAATAGAGAGGGGAATCCACTTCCTAAGGTCACAGGGCAGAATTTGAAGCCAGCATTGGGTCATCAGACTTTCTGCTCTGACACTACCCTAAGGCAGAGGTCAATCCCTAGTCTCAGTGGCTGAAATAGCCAGTCTCAGCTCATTCTTTGTCCTCTGAAAAATGTGGATGATATATCATCACTTTAAGTGTTTGAGGAGATTAAATAAAGTATTGCCTGTATCACTATACTCTAAGGGATATTGTAACTGATCAGGAAATTAAATCCTTATAATTAATGTCTTAAGTGTCTTAAATATTAACATAATTTGAAACCTACAAAGTATGTGATGCATTAAAGGAGTTCAAGAGTTGTAAACAGTGGTTATTGGTTGCTAAAGTACCAAAGTATTTTTCCAGAGACCTGTAAGATGTTTTGGGGGCAATTTAGGTATGCTAGGAGAGGGCTTACATGGGAGGCACATGGTGTCCATGGTCCATGGTGTCCAAGGACCCAATGGGGAAGGTACCCTGACCCACCAAGGACATGCTCTTCACACCCTCCCCCACCTCTCTCACTGCAATGCTGGCCACATGACCTCAAAGCACCACAGATTCAAGTGAGACAGAAAACTGTGAAGCTAGGTGTATGGACAAGACAGCGAAGCCCATGGTGTCAAGAGATAGCAGAAAGTGTATTTAACAGTATAAAGGAGTGACCCTCTCAGGAAAGCCATAGTACCAAGACTCTGTCATCTAAGTCTTTGGAAAAATTATATAACCAATGGACACAGACAATAGTGTGGTGAAGGTCTGGGATGGGGCAGGGGCTGCGAGCATGGGGTGCAGGGGAGGAAATTGTGGAATATCTGTAATACTGTCAACAACAACAAAAAGACTGACTATTCTGGGCAATTAGTGGTAAAAAGAAGCAACCCCTCCCCAGCACATTCCAAAATGGGACAAGGATCACAGAACAGTCAACAGGAACAGACCAAGGTAAGAATGAAGGATCTGCTTATGAGGAGATCAGGTTTGGATACATGTTTTCACCAGTTCTTGGGGGAAGAAATTAGAAGTTTATTTCAGATATTGAAGTATGGGCTGTGACATTCTTCCCTAATCCCATTTTAATCATTACAAAGTAGGACTTGAAGATTCCATCCCCTCATGTATCTGGACCTGGAGGATCCCACCTGATTCTTGCCATCAGCTGCACCCCTGACCTCAGTCAGACCATCTCACTGAGATCATCCACTTGTTTACTGGTGATGGCTTTTCTTGTCACTCTGAACTTGTTTTTGTTCTTAAAGCTGCCCCTGAGGAGTGGCCTTACCTTACTTCCTGCAAAGTCATGTCTCCTTGTCCTCACCCCCTTCACATCATATCCTCCCTATACATGTTTGTTTCTCTGTCTTGTTATTCTTTCCATGAAGATTAAGTGTACAGAGTTAAGAACACAGGCACTGGCTGGGTCAGTATTACTCAGTGGTTGAAAATTGACTTATGAACCAGGAGGTCAAGGTTCAATTCCTGGTCGGGGCACATGCCCAGGTTGCAGAGGTGTGCAGGGGGCATGCAGGAGACAGCTGATCAATGATTCTATTTCATCATTGATGTTTCTCTCTCCTTCTCCCTTTCTCTCTCTGAAATCACTAAAAATATATATATTTTTAAAAGAAAAAAGGCTCTTGATTTAGAAAGCCTAGGTTCATTTTGAACATTTGACTCCAGGCCAACTGTACACATAATCTCTTTAGACTTCAGTAATCTTTTCTGCAAATAGAGAGTGGTACTTCCCCCAAGGGCAGCTGTGAGCACTAAGCACACAAATGCCAGAATAAATGTTCAGTAAATGGGCTCTTAATAATATGTTTGTTCTCATTGTGTTCTTTGCCTCTTTCCCCTATCTTTCATTTTCACTGTTTCTTCCTCTCTCTCTTTCTCTCAAAATACCCATACCCCTACCTTTACATCTTACCACTTCCTCTCTTCTCTCTATATATGACTGCCCATCCCTTGAATATTGTGCTTTTGAACATTTCCCACATTAAATCAGACTCTTTTTCTGTCTCAAAGATCTCCTCTCTGACTTGATCCTGTGCCCATAGTTCTTAGCCCTTCACAGCCTCTCACTGATCTTCCCCTACTGGTTCCCTCTAAATCACAGTTACTTCCAGGTCAGCATTGTCTTTAAATCTGGTTTCCTGACATACTGGTTTCCTGTTTCTCTGTCCTGGCTATTGGGCCAACAGTATCTAATCATAACTCCTCTTCCAGGATCAGCCACTGGTCAGATGCTCATACAAACAGCCCTCCCTGCCTTCTTCATGCCCCTCAATAGTTCTTCCCTGATTCCCAAACTCCATTCAGGATTCAGGCCTACTTTCCTTTCTCCTTTTTTCTTATCAGATGAGAACTGATTTTTATCTAGTCACAATCACCTTGTTCAAGGCTTAGCTGTGTATTAGGGTTCTCCGTTCTCTCTTCTCCTTCACTTGATTGATAAGTTTTCTCATGGATCGCTGAGAAAATGGAGAGAGAGGAAATGAAAGATCTCATCACAGCTCAGGAACATCAGCTCAAATTTATACATTTAGGAATTTGCAGCCTTCCAGTCACTCAGAACTCTGTGAGTCCCAATCCTCAAGCTAAAGCTCCCCATCATCCCTGGGACAGAATAGAGAACCCACAACAAAGGAGCTCTTATATTTCCTGTACAGAAAGGAGCCACTCGAATGTCAGGATAAAGGAGTCATGGAAACATTGTGAGCCTTTTATGTAAAATGAATTTACAGATGACTAGGAAAGCATATATCAAAATAAATAATAGAAGTGAAATATGTTTTCTGAACTGTTCAAACTGTAAGAAAGAAAGAGAAGAATTTCCTCAGAACAGAAATAAGATCCTCTATAAGTGTCTGTACCCAGAGCTAAGCTGTCACATGAAGTGGGTAATAGTCAATTTGGTTGGATTGCTGTGTAGATAGCTGCACGGGGTCCCACAGAAGAGTAGCAACTGATGCTGCCCTGTTAGGATGCGGTGTTTCCTGTCTTTTGTCCTTCTAAGTAAATCTGATGCTACTGTAGCTCTGGTTGTCCTATGAGTCAAGATGTCTAGTTAAGCAGACCTACAGATGGGTGTTGTGTTATAACCATTTTGTCATAAGCTTTGAGAGGCTCATGATATGTCTCTTTTCTTAACTGCTATATCCCCACTGCCCAGCACTGTGTTGCACATGGTAGAGGCTAAATATGTACTTGTGGGGAAAAATTGGCCCTGGACATCGAAAGGCAGATAATAAGCTTAATTACCATTTTCAAAGCTTTGAAATGTGAGTTAAATCAGGGTAAATCTACACGTTGGCCTCGCTGAATAATGCTTCCAGAAGTGACGGTTCAAATGTCTTCTCCAGTTCACTGAGAACATTGCATACCACTCTCTGTACAGGGACCAGGTTTCTACAAGATTCTTGACAATCCTTAAAGAACATTGAATGGAGAAAAATGTTAATACAGCCTTCCAAGTTATAGAAAAGCTCTAGAAAGTTACTTTACTGTTAATATATTACAATTTCCCAACATAGGTGTATTTTCATATAAAGTTTTAAATTCCTCTATATTTGTATGGCTACTAAGTGAAACAAGTAAACCCTTCTTCCTTGAAAATACCATTTGTGAATCTGATCTCCTCACCTTCATTTACATTAGATGGAAAGAGAGCAATTTTGAAGAATAAAGGTGGGTTTCGAGTTAAATGATTTGTAGCCCTTAAAGAACCTGGTCAAATATTTTAGGAATAGACTTAGCAGGTAGTGAGCTGCTATTCTATTAACTGGTCAATCCTGTCCCTTCCCCAGAACTGATGTGACCTGGAAGGGCTCAAGGAAACCTATGACAATTCTCCCTTTTGGTGAACTTGGTCATAGAGAAAGCTTATTCATAGGGTAATAGAAGACTTGCATCTCCGCATTTACACCTACATCTTTTGTGAAAATTAACCTAAATTTCAAAACTCAAGAAATACCTGGGGGAGGAAAGAGAGGAGGAAGGAGGAAAGAAAACTGAAAACTGTTGGCACAGCAAGAATAGCAAGCATTTCCAAATTTGTCCTAACAAGATATTTGGGTTTGAATGTTCTCAGATCTAATTATTTATTGTTTATATTGATGTTTATTGAAATAAATTGTTTTAATTATTATTTTAAGTGAAATCATTCAACTTATTCATTTATTTGTTCAAATTATTATTTTTTTATCGTTTTTTTTTTACAGAGAGGAAGGGAGAGGGAGAGAGAGTTAGAAACATCGATGACAGAGAAACATCCATCAGCTGCCTCCTGCACACCCCCACCTGGGGATGTGCCCGCAACCAAGGCACATGCCCTTGACCGGGAATCGAACCCGGGACCCTTCCGTCTGCAGGCCGACGCTCTATCCACTGAGCCACACCGGCCAGGGCTGTTCAAATTATTTTTAATTCCCAGTTTATGCTATATTGTAGGCATCTATGTCACACACCTACTTCACATCCAGCCTATCTCCAGTGCTATTCACACAACTCTAGGGGGAACCACAGAGCCCTGTTCCTTCAGGTAGGAGCAGGACTATCTCAGGTGATGTCCAGCTTCTCTTCTCCCTTTTTACCTTATAGTAATACAACAGTACTTGAAAAGGTCCCCACTCATAAGTGACTCCTCAATCAATGAGTGGTTCCCTGACATTTGGTTCCAGGATATCAAAGCATAACTTATTTTGGGACTCATTTACCAGATTGTGACATAATAAACCTCACTTACTTCATACATTTTATTGGTGATGAATTCATGGTCACGAAGGCCTTCAAGGAAAGGAAATGCCTTTTTTATTGCAAATGAAATCTTGACCTTATGTCTTCTGAAGTGCCAGAGTGATCAGGAAAGCAACCAGTATACCCTATGGATCCTGAAGAGGATTGAGGATTGCAAGGGAAATAATGTGCTAAAAACTGACTTTTTATTTGAAAAATGAAGTATAGAGCAGTGCATCCTCTACCCCACAAATAGATAACCCTATTCTTGTCTTCTATAGACATCCTAGGGAGAAGGGATACCATGAAAAAAACAATCATCAAGATTCTGAGATACTTGTGAAGGCTGTAGTTTTTATAAATGAAGGATAGGCTGTGATGAACCAACATATCTAAAATAAGTGGTCCTGAAAATAAATAAATAAATAAATAAATAAATAGTCCTGAGTAGAGACCAGAATAAATGGAATTGAAGCAATAGACAAAGATGTAATGAAGGAAGCATGAAGGGTCAAAGATAAAACTAAGACTGAAAAAATTTATTCCATCTTGTCCTTATCAAAGCCATTATAAAGGAACATTACCAGATCTTAAATATTTTTATTTAAAAACTTAAATACATACAAATTCAAAATAAACCAAAGACTTGAAAACAACTAACTGAAAATCTAAATAAATCTCAGAAAGATAAAAACCAGGTACCCCACTCTGACATAAAACTAGTCGGGGAAATACCATCCTGCATTGTAAAACTAGTTCATAAAACATATTATGTGGATTAATAATGGTCTGATAAAGAATAAACTGAGGATTTCACAAGAATATTGATAATTTCTCCTGGGATTTTTTACTTTGTGTTAATATAAACCTGTCTATGCTATTATTGTTCATAGTAAATAACTTCAGGGATCTGAATTTCATAAATTGCTGCTATTTCCTGTGAAGGTCATTTTAAACCCGGGTATATAATTCTAGTTCTTAGTTGGTCTTTTTGTTGCTCTAATAATAATGTTTTATTCTTTTTTTTAAAATATATTTTATTGACTTTTTACAGAGAGGAAAGGAGAGGGACAGAGAGCCAGAAATATCGATGAGGGAGAAACATCGACCAGCTGCCTCTTGCACACCCCCTACCAGGGGATGTGCCCGCAACCAATGTACATGCCCCTGACCGGAATCAAACCTGGGACCTTTCAGTCCGCAGACCGACGCTCTATCCACTGAGCCAAACCGGTTTCGGCTCTAATAATAATGTTTTAATTGACATTTTGTATTTCTAAAATTTATGAAGATTTATAAGCTTTATTTTCTCATACCAGAAGAGAATCACTGGAACTTCCCACTACCCAACATGAATCAGAAAATAATAATGTAAAGTAGTATTGAATACTGTATAAAAAATGTTTGGTTAACGATAGAAGATGAAGAGAAGCATTTGTCTTTTCTTGTATTGAGAACTTCACTAATGATAATAAAGGAACTGGGTTCACAGTGACAAAGGAAATGGTGGGACAATGAGTAGATGAGAGATTTCAACCAACATCTATAGGACTAAATGTTGTCAAAGGAGGCGGAGGATGCTCCCAGTGATCAGGAAAGCAACCAGTATGAGAAGCATACTGGGGATCAGGCCTAAACGGGCAGTTGGACATCCCTGTCACAATCTAGGACTGCTGGCTCCCAACCACTTGCCTGCCTGCCAGCCTGATCACCTCTTAACCACTCCCCTGCCAGCCTGATCAACATCTAACTGCTCCGCTGCTGGCCTGATTGCCCCTAACTGTCCTCCCCTGCTGACCTGGTTACCCTTAACTGCTCTCCCATGCCAGCCTGATTGCCCCCAACTGCCCTCCCCTATAAGTCTGGTCACTCCCAACTGCCCTCCCCTGCTGGCCCAGTCACCCCTAACTGCCCTCCCTTGCCAGCCTGGTTGCCCCTCCCCTGCTGGACTGGTCTCCCCCACTACCCTCCCCTGCAGGCCTGATCATCCCCAACTGCCCTCCCTTGCAGGCCTGGTCCCTCCCAACAGCCCTCCCTGCCGGCCATCTTGTGGTGGCCATCTTTGACCACATGGGGGTGGCCATCTTGTGTGTTGGAGTGACAGTCAATTTGCATATTACTCTTTTATTAGGTAGGATGGGCGATGAACTCCATGTTGCCCCTTGCCCTTGTGGAGATGGCTATGGAGAAAGACAAAAACTACAAATCTTCACTGAGGCTTTTGGAGAGCCTGTAGTCAACCAAATGGGTCCCAGTGTTTGGACATGGGCTGGAGAAGCAAACATTATGTAGACTCTACATTGTAGAGGAATGGATTCCTCATTTGATCTCTGAGTCTGACTTCCTCCAGCTGTAACTAAGGGTTCTCACCCAACTACATTTAAGACACAGGAGAAGATTCTAACCGCTCTCCATATATGTTCCTTCTCCCCCCCCCCCCAAAAAAAAAAAAAAGTGAATATCAGTCTCATTTGGACAGATTTCAGGACACTGATGAGGACATCTGTACCAGTGGGCAGGGTCTCTTGTGTGTCCCAGGAGCTGCACACACAGGGATCTCCCTTCCCTCCAGCTGGACCTCTGTAGCACATAGCTGTCATGTGCTTCTGCCCTCATGGTGCTTGGGGCTCAGACAAGGTCTCACACAAACAACACCAGCTTTTTCTAGTGTCTTCTCTCTCTCCTCTGTCCATGGGAAATAGGCTGACTAGGCCACCACCATGTTGGGTGTTGGCATAAATATGCCAGTTTAGAGTCACCAAGATCGCCACATGAATTGGGGGCTGATAGCAGTCAGGTGGCTGGAAAATCCATAGGGGCCAGCCTCCTAGGTGGATACCCCAAACTGGGGCTGCCTTGGCCCAGAGAAGGACACGTTCCTGAAGGGCCCAAGAGAGCTAGGCAGCACCCCACTCTGTGAACAGCAGTGGTTTATGAGGGAACTGGAGGTCTCTGTGGAGAAAGCAAAGAAAAAAAAATGTCAGACCTACCTGGTTAGGAATGCGATGAGACCATTTTCAGAAGCAGGTTGAAGCCCTGACAATCTGCTGGGCTGATATAAAGGGACGAAGGGAGGGCCTGGGACATTGTCCATGGTAACAGGGGCACTGAAAACAAAGACCATTTCTGTTGTCAGGAAGTACCTGAGCTAGGGGCGTGGAAACCAGAAGAGCAGGAGAGGCAGTGACTGAGGAGGGACAGGGGATGGAGGACATGCCAGGGAGATGGGCTTACTTAGCTTCACTAGGAGAAGCTTCTATTCAGATGTCACTAGTGGGCTGAGTCTCCAGCCTGGAAGACCCTATGGGGACAGGGTTTGTCCTTGAGAAGAGGGAGAGAGTCCCAGACCTAAGAATCCAGGGGCAGGAGGAAGCGAAGGCAATACCATCAGCAGCCACTGGCCCAGAGGATGAAGACCTGGCATCTCTGCGGCTGCAGAAATGGAGAGGAGGGACACTTGGGACCCAAGTGGGAGCACTCAGGCCCCACACCAATGTCCCCTTCTGGGAGGTGGCCCATCAGTCAGCAGGACTCCTGGCCCCCCTGCCCTCCCTTCTTCCTGGGAGACTCTGAGGCTGGGAGTTCTGTGAAGGTGAGTCTGCTCCTTGGTGGATCTCCCTGGGTTCATTCTGCTGGAGGGGCCAGGGCTCTGTGTTCCTCTGAGCTCCAGTGCAAGGGACAGCGGCCTTGGGATGTGGGGAATATGTGTGATTGACTAGAGCAGCCGGGGGACTTGAGGCTAAGCCCCATTCTGGGATCTAGACTTAGGAATTCTATTTTAGCCCCCATCTAAACCATGACCCCTGATCCAGTTTTTATCAGGAAGAAAGCTGATTTTTGTAAAAATATATTTTTATTGATTTCAGAGAGGAAGGGGGAGGGAGAGAAGATAGAAACATCAATGATGAGAATCATTGATTGGCTGTCTCCTGCACGCCCCCTGCTGGGGATAGAGTCTGCAACCCAGGCAGTGCCCTGACTGGGAACCAAATCAGGAACCTCCTGGTTCCTTGGTGGATGCTCAACCACTGAGCCAGGCTGTTCAGGTAAGAAAGCTGATATTTTTAACCCCATCTCTGTCTCACTTTTTGCTTGTCAGTTGGTTTGGAACTTAGGTAAAGGAAACTTGGGGCAGGGTGGGGAGGGGGGAGAATTGTACACAGAATTTGTGGTTTTTCCCATGATTTTCTTCTTTCTGAAATTTCCCTCCCCAAAAAGCCTGGGGATCTTTGGCTTCTTCCCTTTCTTGGGTGATCAGGAAGAAAGTGGACTTACTTACCAAATTTTGGCCATCTCATGCAAGCCTGTGGCTGCTCACCCAGCTGGGTGATAATAAACAAGAAATACCTTGTACTGCTGCTTCTGAGTTGGACTTCCCTCCGCAGTGGGCTGCCTTTGTTCATGGTCCAGAAGCCTCAGCCAGCTATTCTCTGAATATTGTCCTCACAGGGATGTCTAACCACCCAGTTTACACAGAGAGAACAGGAGAATCCCTGGCCCCTCCTCCCAGACAGAAGGCACTTCTCTCCAGCAAAGCAGAGCAGGGCATGTGCTGATGCTCAGAGAAGCCACTCTGGGAGGTTCAGGCTGAGGGGTAGTTACCAAGAGCCCCTGGAACTCGGGAGCTCCAGGTCCTCCTGCAGCCACACTGTCCCAGGTAAGACCACAGCTCAGCTCTCTAGCATCATAAGAAGCAGCTGGTATCTGAGTCCAGGTAAATGGGACTGAGCAAATGACAGGCTTAGTGGCCTTCCTTGCCCTAGGCCAGTGGTCGGCAAACTCATTAGTCAACAGAGCTAAATATCAACAGTACAACTATTGAAATTTCTTTTGAGAGCCAAATTTTCTAAACTTAAACTTCTTCTAACGTCACTTCTTCAAAATAGACTCGCCCAGGCCAAGGTATTTTGTGGAAGAGCCACACTCAAGGGGCCAAAGAGCGGCATGTGGCTCAGAGCTGCAGTTTGCCAACTGCGGCCCTAGGCCACCTAATGGAATGGGGTGGAAACCCTACTAGCATAATGACCAACTCAGCCTTTATCTCTGTAGCACAGGACAACAAGACCACAGTTCTATTAAGGAATCCCCAGGCTCTGTGGCCCCTTTGACTGGCCTGGGACTGCCCCATCCTTCCTGTTAGGTTTCTGGGCCCACCTCTGGGGGTCCTCTGGATAGGTTCTGTCGATCAGTCATATTTTCCTTGGCCAGCCAGTCTCCTCCCCTTCCCTAACAGCACCCAGTTTCCTTTTAGCAGATGACTTCTTCCTGTGGTGTGCACCAGTGGAGGGATTGTTCATCATGATATTGGCCCTTGAGCCAGCCAGGGCAGCCAGGCTCCCTTTAAGGAGATGGACTTTGATAAATTTTGTTAAGAAATTAAAAGAATAGTTGGGAAACATTAATCAAAATTATAATGAGCTACCACCTCACACCTGCTAGAGTGGCCATTATCAACAAGACAAGCAAAATAAATGTTGGAGAGCTGATGGGGAAAAAGGAACCCTCATTCACTGCTGGTGGGAATGTAGATTGGAGATTCCTCAAAAAATTGAAAATAGAGCTACCATACCATCCAGTAATCCCTTTCTTGGGTATATACTTGAAAACCTCAAAATCTTGTATTGACAAAGATATATACACCCCTATGTTCATTGCAGCATTATTCACGGTGGCCAAGACATGGAAACAACCAGTGTCCTGTGATAGAGGACTGCATAAAGAAGATGTGGTACATATACACAATGGAATACTACTCAGCCATAAGAAAGAATGAAATTGTGCCATTTGCAACAACATGGATGGACCTTGAAAATATTATGTTAAATGAAATGTTAGTCAGAAAAAGCTAAGAACCATATAATTTCGCTCATATGTGGGATATAAAACTGAAACTTATGAACACAAACTGCAATGTAGTGGTTGCCAGAGGGAAGGGGGTGGGAGGAGAAGGGGGTCTTAATATATGGTGACAGAAGATTTGACTTTGGGTGGTGGGGACATGGTACAAGATAAAGATTTGTAACCTAGAAACCCACACCTGAAACCTATGTGTTCATGTTGACCAATGTTACCCCAATAAATTTAGTTTTTTTAAAAAGGAATAGAAACCCTCTCCTCACCTAGCTGTCCCACCCAGGTCTTGCCTATTGGGTCATTCTGTGAGGACTCTGCATATTCTCTATTCAAGAAAGAAAGGAGGCTGGGTAGGGGTCTGTCTTGCAACAAAGGGCAGGGGACTCTTTTGCCTGTGAGTGGGTTCAGAGGTACCTGGAGTTCGGAGCTCTCATGTACAACTTCTTAGAAATCCCCATTCTGAGCTTCAGGGCCTCACTCCTATACCAGGGCCCTGACTAGAATAGAGGCCCAATTGGGCTTAGAATTCAGTCTTCTGTGAAGTTCTGTCATTCTTAAAATTAGGGCCTGTTTCAGGCCTAGAACTATTGCCTTCCAGTTGCATGTATGAGGATCTCTTTGTTTTAGGTGGTGACTAATGGATTTAAGCCTATCATGTATTCTTTTCAATACATCATCTCATTTAGCAATAGGTACTAAAATCCACAGTTCTTTTCTTTTTAATGTTTTTATTGATTTCAGAGGAAAAGAAAGGGAGATAGAGATGTATAAACATCAATGATGAGAGAGAATCATCAATTGGCTTCCTCCTGCACACCCCCTACTGGGGATCCAGCCTGCAACCTGGGCATGTACCTGACCAGTAATCAAACCATGACCTCTTGGTTTGTGGTTCAATGCTCAACCACTGAGCCACACCGGCCAGACAAAATACACATTTCTTATAGTTATTTTTTAAATTAAATTTTATTTTTTTATTGTCTAAAGTTTTACATATTTCTCCTTTTTCCCCAATTGAGCCCCCCCACCATCCATTTCCACCCTGGGCAAGCCCCCACCACCCCAGTGTCTGTGTCCATTGGTTATGTGAATATGCATGCATACAAGTCCTTTGGTTGCTTTCTACCCGCTCCCCCCAACACACTCCTATCATTTGTCTCTGGATCTATTCTTGTTCATCAAATTATGTTGATCATTATATCCCACATATGAGTGAGATCATGTTATATTTATCTTTCTCCAACTGGCTTATTTCACTTAGCCTAATGCTCTCCAGTTCCATCCATGCTATTGCAAACGGTAAACATGCCTTCTTTTTTATAGCGGCATAGTATTCCATTGTGTAGATGTACCACAGGTTTTTAATCCACTCATCTGCTGATGGGCACTTAGGCTGTTTCTAAATCTTAGCTATTGTAATTTGTGCTGCTATGAACATCGGGGTGCATATATCCTTTCTGGTTGGTGTTTCTGGTTTCTTGAGATATAGTCCTAGAAGTGGGATTACTGGGTCAAATGGGAGTTCCATTTTTAACTTTTTGAGGAAACTCCATACTGTCTTCCACAGTGGCTGCACCAGTCTGCATTCCCACCAGCAGTGCAGGAGGGTTCCTTTTTCTTCATTCTCATCAGCACTAGTTGTTTGTTGATTTGTTGATGATAGCCATTCTGACAGGTGTGAGATGGTACCACATTGTTGTTTTGATTTGCATCTTTTGGATGATTAGTGACTTTGAGCATGTTTTCATATGTCTCTGGGCCTTCTGTATGTCCTCTTTTGAAAAGTGTCTATTTAGATCCTTTCCCATTTTTTGATTGGACAGTTTATCTTCCTTTTGTTAAGTTGTATAAGTTCTCTAAATTTTGGAGATTAAACCCTTATCCGAAATATCATTGGCAAATATATTCTCCCATGCAGTGGGCTTTCTCGTTGTTTTGTTGATGGTTTCTTTTGCTGTGCAGAAGTTTTTTATTTTGATGTAGTCCCATTTGTTTATTTTCTCCATAGTCTCCATTGCCCTCGGAGCTGTGTCTGTAAAGATACAGCTACAACATATGTCTGCTATGTTGCTGCCTATGGAGTCTTACAGGATTTTTATGGTTTCCCGTCTTACATTTAATTCCTTCTTATAGTTATTATTATAAATGCCAGAGACCTATACCAGCTGGCATACCTCTTCCCCTCTATATCATCCAGTTTCCTACAGATAAAAGTTTTGTCAATGACACTATTACAGAAACTATCAATATTCTTCCTGCTACCCTCTGGCTAGACAGTGATCCAACACACAAACCCACTCTTATGGCCTTCTTGTTAGGACTATTATGTTAATTTTCCTAGAAGCAGAACCTGAGATGAAGTTCCTTATGTAAATGGTTTATTGTGATAATTCTCTCAGATGGAGAAGTGGAGAGGAAAACAGGATTGCCTGATGGGAAAACTAAGCAAGGATGTGGTCACAGCTTGGACTAGCTCTAACCTAATCCTCGTGGGGAGCATGAATCATGCCTCTCATTGAAGCTAGACCCAAGGCCAAGGAGGTGTAACTGTTATTGTTGCAATTAGCTAGTTTGTCAATATTAATAATAGGAAGAGAGCAAAGGGGAGGCCAGGCATCATAAGTGTGGTTATCTGGGCAGCTTCACTAGGAAGCTATAGCTTCATGCTCCCCAGAAACCACCAGTCCATTTCCTGTAGATTACTGGAGGAAGGGATAGAACAATGTGGGAGATGGGTGCATGCGCAGTGAAGTCAGGGTGATGTAGGGAAAGTGCTTGCCTGCCATCTAGCCCAGGAAAAAGATCATTGGCTGGAAGGGTGGAGCCACGGTAAGTGCACAAAATCTTGGAAGGGTAAAATCCCCAGACAGTTCCTTCTCTCTTATTTACTCTGGTTCTCTCTTGCTCCTTGTCCCACACTTGCCCGTGCAACTGTCTGTTTTCTCTCCATAGCCATGTGGCCTTAAGCAGCCACATGGCGATGGGCCATGAAGACCCCTGGATTGAAGCTGAGAACACAAGCTAAGCTAGACAAATGCTGGAATGGCCTGTATTTTAATAGGAAACAGAAATTATGGGCACTGGCCTTAATTCTAGCCATACTGAAGGCAAGATTGGACTTCTTGCATAGTGAGACAGATGAAGATGGGTCCTTGGAGGGAAACCCCCTTAATTTTACATCATCAAAAAAGCTTTCCATGAAACCCCCTCCTCCCATGCGGGCCTCAGGAAATTCTTTTCCTCATGGCACTTCAGGAACTCCACTTCCACCAATATAACCTCCATGCAATGCTGGCTCCATGCAATGATTGAGCTCAATGTAATATTATTCTGGGGAGAGATGGATTGGCAGCCAACCTTCATAGCACTTACAGGATGAGGGGATTTTCCAGGGCCCCAAAAGTATCCACTACACATGTGAACTGCTCTCATTTGTTTCCTGAATAGCAAACACTTCTTTGAAATTCTTCTCAAATTCTGCCTCCAGTCTAAGTCCCATTAGGCCAAAGTCATTGTACTGGAAAAAAAGATAAGTAACAACAAAAGCAATGCCACTCATTACCAGTGTTTAGAAACATTGTATTCAAGAATAACTTCCTTAAACACCTAAGTTACATTAATCAGGTTAAAATAAAAAACTCTTCTGGCTAAGAGTAAATTCTGTGTCCTAAGTGCGTAATTAATTCTTGTTAACTAGATAGAAATGGGAAATCATGAACACATATGGTGACTCTCACTTATTAGTTTGGGTTGTTGAATAATCCATGTTCTTTGTAACAATCAAATATTAAAGATGTCTAAGTACAATCTTTCTTTCATATTGTCACTTCTATTCCTTTCTGGTGATCCCTGTTAACTATATGGTCCATTCATATGTAAAGGACTCTGGAATTTGAGATTTCTGAGAGGTTTGATTGAGTATATTTGAGAGAGATAAGAACAACATGACTTTAGGACTCAATCTTCTTCTCCTTGGGTTTGGAACAGGAGGAAGAGACTCTTCTCACTGTTGCCTTTTTTGAGAAGGATGAGCTCTCAGGGACCTGCAGTCTGGTTGCAAGGACACCTCCTGACTCACGGTTACTCTCCCTGATGAGCTTAAATCCTCAATTTAAAAACCCACTCACTTCCTGAACCCTTGTTTATATAGGTTCATCATAAATGGTGAGGGAAACTCTAAAATTCCCCAGCACCAGGAAATGAGGGTAGAGTGACTCAACTGAAAGAAAAGGAAAAGGAAGCAGGGAGAGCCACTTACCTTGTAAGATGCCCTGTGGTTCTGAAAGATGAGGCGCATGTCCTTCACAAACCCTTCTACTTGGGGGTAATCCAGCTTATTTAGCCTCTTCTTGATCTTGTCCAACCACATGGGTTCCTTTAGATGTTGAGAAGTCTCTTTAATCTAGTGGGGGGAAATATCATTGAGACAATTACTGACACAATTCAATATCTGCCTTCTGTGGATTCCCTTAAAGTCCAGCGGAAATACCAGGTAAAGATAATGGCAGCTCACACTATCCCTCCTGTGGGCTTCATATCACAAATCCCACAAGAGCCCATGTCAAGGTCAGGTAACACCAGGGCAGCCTGTAATCATGGTTTTTTGTTGTTGTTACTTACATAATAATAATATGGAATCTTCGAAAAAAACGTGCTCTCTGAATCGCAATAGACTTTCAAGAGGAGGAACTCACATTTCTACAAAAGAAGGAAGATGTGAATGAAATTCAGCTTGGAGAGAGAGAACCAAGATGGCAGCATAGGTAAACTCTGATACTCACCACCTCCCACAACCACATCAAAATTACAACTATGATACAGAACAACCATCACTCAGAACAACTTGAAGCTGGCTGAATGGAAGTCCTACAACTGGAGAAGTAAAGAAGAAAGCACATTTAGACTGATAAGAGGGGTAGAAGCATAGAACTGGCTGGTCCAACACCCATATGTGGCGTGTGTTTTTAATCAGGAGAAATATCTCAGCAGCTGAGGTGTTCTGTGAGGAGCTAAGTGTCCCAGTCCCACACCAGGATTCCAGGGCTGGGAAGAGAAGTTTCCATAACTTCAGGCTGTAAAAACAACTGGGGATTATGGCTGAGTAACACAGAGGCTACTGGACACTCAGGCAGTTTCTCTTAAAGAACCAGGGCATGAACTTACTTGGACTCATTCCCTTTAAGCTCCAGCACAGGGACATATGGGAAGAACTGGTTTGTCTGCCACTGGAGCAAGAACTTGGGGGCAGCTTTCTCCCAGACAGGGGTGCTCACAGAGGTCATTGTTCCTATGCTGAGACCTCCCCCATTGAAGAACTGCCGGGCAGCCATATCTGATTATCTATCAACCTGGCTCATATTGTTTGCTCCACCCTGTTGATTCCTGAGACCCTGCCCCATTCAATTTGTAGCCCCAGACAAGCTATTTGAAGCAGATTTTCCATATGAATGGCCTTTCTTGGTTTAGGCTTCAGACTTTGCTAAAATTTATTTAAAACAAAAAACAAACAAAAAAAACAGCACTGGCATCATTATGCCCCATACCTATCAATAAGAGGCCCTAGAGAGCTTGGCTTTGTCTGGGCATTTCCAAGCACAACACACGCAGCAGCCATCAGCAGATTATTCTGTAGTTCCTGCCAGGTAGCCATAGGCAGTGGCTGACTTTACACCTCCCGGGAGGACCCAGAGCCAGTGCACCCAGTGGACACATTTTAACAGGCTAGATCACAACTTTACACATCCATGAGCAACACACTCAAGGGGAAAACTCAGTAAAGTCCCAATGAAGCAAGTCCTGCTCTATAGGGGTATCTCCTGCACAGCAGCTCTTCCACTGTAGTCTCAGCTGGTCCTCACAGCCAATTGGCCTGGAGGTCAACTCCTCTTCATGATGTCAACAGCAATCAAGGCTCAACTACAGCAAGACTGTGCACATAGCCCACACATGGATGCACCTAGAGTGTCCAGCTCAGGTGTTTGGGGAGGCTGAGCCACTGGGTCCTGCAGGAAACCTACTACAGAAGGCCAGGAGACATAGCAGCTCTACCTAATACATAGAAACAAGCATAGGGAAACAGCCAAAATGTAGAGACAAAGAGACATGTCACAAATAAAAGAAAAAAGAAGTCTCCAGAAAAAAAGAACTAAATGAAATAGAAGCAAGCATACTACTAGATACAGAGTTCAAAACAATGGTTATGAGATTGCTTAAGGATCTTCTGGAAGTTTCCTCAAACAACTATTGCTCTACAAGAATCATGCAATGGCTAAATCATTATTTTTCTGCAAACAAGTTCTGGTGAGAGGCACAGTCAGAAAAGCAGACATCCTTTGGCACCCCACCCATCACCCAATGACTCTTGACTTCTCACATGTGAGCAGAAAGGAAAGGTTGTGGGGTTTAAATCTGACTCACCAGCTGCTCCTCAGGCCCCATCTGCCTCGCCAGGACCTCAGATTCCCTGAGATACTGCTGACTTCCTGAATACTCCTTCATCCTGCAGAAGATGCAACTCCACGGGCTCCTGAGAGGTTGGGCATAAGTGAGCAAGGCAAGACAGAAACAGCCACCATTCCTATGGCTGCCACTGTTCCTCCTTTCAGGAATGACCAATGGACACAGCCAGCAGATGAAGGGATAATCCAAGTCCCCCTAGGTGTGGTCTGAGCCAGTAACCTTCCTCCCATCAAGGGTAGCAGCAGGAGGTAAGTGGGTGGAGGGTGGAGTCAGGATGAGTGGTGAGCTCTCTTTCCCCATCTGAGCTGCTGGAGCACAAAGAGCTCTGCCCACCAACCCCAAATGTTGGAGACCGGGCCTTAACCCATGGGGACCTCAGGCCTTCATCAGCCAGTTGAAAAAGTGGTGAAATGAGAGAACCTGTCCATGTTTCCTGATTTTTCTAAAAAAGCACAGAACACAAACAGCTGGCATTTCCACTCCCATAGACAGTATTCCATGCTGGGAAAGTTCTGGTAAGGACAATTGGCAGTATTTAGTCAAAGCACCCAGCCACCAGCCTTAGCCTCCCAGAAAAGAGAGGGGAACATTAGCCTCCAGTTGACAGCATCTTTAAACAGTTCCCAGGATCATAATGCTGGATCCTGTACCTCTGACCCTGCTCTTTCCCCATCAGAACACAAGGAGGAACTACGCTGGGGGATTGTGCATGGCAGGAGGAAGGGTCCCTAAAGGAAGATGGGGTTGCATCTCACAAACCTCTCAATGTCCACAGGTGGGAGGTGACAGTCCTCATGAAAGGATCTCGAACAAGTATCACAGCAGAATAGCTTTCCTCCATAGCGGCAAATCTCACATATGTCTGAATTTCCTAGCTAGAAGGTAAAACAATGTTTATATCTCCAGTGAGTCCCTGAAGACCAGCACTGGAGGTATCTAACACTCATTGCCCTAGTGTAAATCTGCACAGAACCTTATGTGCTTCTCCCTGAGTTGTGGAGGAACAGCATGGAGTGGCGGTTGCAGATGAAAGAACTGTAATCTGCAGTGAAGTTCAGGAGGAAGGATCTGTGTGCCAGACCAGAAAAGTTTTTCCTATAAATCCAGAGATTCTAATACAGAAACACAGGCAACAAAACAAGAGGATGATTCATGGGATCTGAATAATTTAATTACCATGCAGATAAAACAAGTTCCTGGAATACTGTTAAGTCTATTTGGCTATACTACAATGACATAATATGTTGGGTAGACAATGGAAAAGGATAATATATTGAGAATTTGATAAGATGGAAAAAATTTCTGAGTATGGAAAGTAATCAAAGATAAGACACTAGTTCACAATTATTTTGAGTTGTTTTCTAGGTTTTGGGGTGAAAATATTTGTGTTGGCTGGATTGGGATCATGGCCATTTCTTTTGTTCTTAAAAATGGCCACATATGTGAAAGTGCTAACCCCAAGGAATATCTTGCCAAGAACTCCCACTAAGTGTTCTGGAGGGGGTGGGAGTCCTGACACATATCCCCAGTGAGCACTGAAATGCTCTAGCAGGGAGGCCTGGACCATTTTTCTTCTTATCTGTGCAGACACTCACAGATTACCAGCATTATTCTCCAAAAGTGAAGACCCCTCTCTCCGAGAGAACAAGGAAATGATAAACATAAGCAATGTTTAAGAATCTTGATTTACAATCTTCTTTCAAGGTGTATCTCTCTGGTTCTTTGCCCAGCTACACAATAGAATCTTCTAATGAGAGTACATAAGATGTCCTGTTCCCAACACCAGAGATTATGAATCAATTGGTCTGGGTGGGGCACAGGCATTGGTATTCTTCTTTGAGTCATAAAATGGATAATTTTGTGTATCTGAATCATTCGGGACTTAATCCTAATGTCCAACTCATAGCACAGATTAATTACATCAGATTTCCTATGGGGGAAATCCAGGTCTTCAGATGATTCCAGTGTGCAACCTGGAGATTTAGCCTGAGCAGAGTCTAGTTACTAAGGCAGGGGGAGATTTTAAGTCAATGTTGAATTGGCCTGTAATGTATATCCCATGAAAGATATTAACAAGGGTGAGGGTACTCTTGCCCTCTCCTTTGTTTGGCTATGAGCAGTGTGGCCTGGCCCTCTGTGTCTGCATTTATCCCTACAAGCCACATAAACACTGGACTCCAGGGCTGTTGACATGATTGAATACTCCCTCAGTTGGCCAAGGGTCAAAATCAATGTGCATAAGATCTAAATCTTGTTGGAGAATTGCTTTGGTGGTAAAGTGTATGGAAATCTATTTGACTATCCCTCCTCTGTTGAATGTCATATATCAATATTACTGCATCGTATCCTATGGAGTGCTGCCCACTGGAGCTGTGCAAGGGCAAGTGTGCTTAAAATACCCATCTGTTGAAATGACATAAATCAATGTATGAGTTAGTTTAGAGAGCAGAATCATCTATAATTTTTCAGACCTTAAAGCAGGTTGGTATATGGTATCAGTTTGAGTAAAAATGCCCATGATTCACTAAGTAGTGATGGTTTTATTCCTAAACACTAGCTCAGCAACTTGATGGCTCCCTTGAGGTTGGATGCAGGGCCTCTGTAAAGGACCCATTTGCCCTGAGTACATTTTTCTGCAGGATTCATGACAGGATGTACACTTTGAACTCACTAGCTTTGCCTGGCCTGTTCTTTCTGTCTGATGCATGAAACAATCTTAGTTCTGCCTGCACCATGGAGTGAATATTTGTGATTTTTTTTCCCCTTCCCCCTGCCTTTTTTAAAATGCTACTATCTCAAATTTGCTCTTACCCTTAATCTACAGGCCGGCCCTGCCCATTTCCACTTAAAATCCCTTCTCCAGTGGTCTAGAGCTCTACCTCCCATGCTAATAAGAAGACAGTTTCCTCCAAACAAATGAAAAGAATGCTTTCATGCTGAGACATTCAACTCCAGAACCATCTACCTGGTATGGGTAATGCATCTGCTGTTCTCTGGATATGTTCCAACTGAGTATGAGCATGCTTCAAGGAAAGTCAGTAGTGGCAGAGATAATGTACCAAAGGAAAAGGTCTAGATTATTCTAGGGTTACAGGTTGGAGTTAGTACTTACATATGGGTCAACTAAGGTATTGTCATGAGACTGCGAGATTCTCCGCTACAAAGAGAGAAAGATTGTGTGACAATGCTGAATGTGATATTTACATCCTTAACTTATTTAAACAGCCATCTTTTGAGGAATTCAATTCACAATGTATCCATTATTTCATAAATATATCTACAAGGAGAATAAAAAGTGCCGAAGTACCACCATTTGGCCTAATCTAGTTACATCCTCTGGCTCTCAGACCAAAGGTGGGCCGTTGTGAAGTTATGGAGGTGGTCTGGCCCTGGTTTCCACAGGTGAAATTGGAAGAGCTCTTCTGGTTCTCCTACTTTGAGAGGCCCTCAGGCCTTCTTCTTCTTCATGTTAATAAGTATAACCCCACCAGAGTAGCTTCAATGAAAGTATCAAGCTAACAGCCTCCAGCCACCTCAGAGCCCAGATTCCTGGAATCCATGCAAATGTCCCAGAGAAGAATTCCACCACCCTTTGAAACTCTTCTAAGGTGTATCTTTAAAGAAAAAAATATGTGCTCACGGGCCCCAGTGTTGTAGATCTTCTTCCTGAAGGTCACCCTCTTTTCTCCATTCAAATCCCAAGATGTCAGCTGGTGACATTTCAGAGGTTACTGGCTACCACCTACCAGACTTACATTGCTTGCGCATATTCATTGGAATGACTTGATGTCCTTCCCTTCTGGATTCAGGTAGCCTTAGCCTTTATCTCCAGCCCAGGGCATAGAGGTCATAGACAAGTGTGATCCAATGGACAATCACTTGAGAGGTGGCCATGGCACTGCCCATATCTCTTTGTGGCCTAGATTCCTTCCATATTGTCTAATATGGAAGTTATTATTCCATATTAGAAGTTATAGTTCCATATTAGACAATGAGTTGAAACAATCCTTGAGGTCAAGGTTATTGTTTGAATCTTCTTTAATGGCTAGTGGGCATTTAGTATGCCCTTGACATACTAAATGCCCACTAACAATTTTATGTTAAACAAGTGAATGGATAAGTATTGTTTTACTTAGAAAAAGAGATTACTTGCTCTCTCCTAAACAAACATTAGTATACAATAAACAATTCTTCTTGAGGAGTATGTTATTTCACAAAATATTGTCACCAAAATATATTAGAGGCCCTCTTCAGGAGCCAGGGAAGCTGTCTTGTGGTGCTAAGAGTGACACTGAAGTTGCCGGAAACCAACGGGCTCCATCAGCAAGAGAGGTTCTGAGAGATACAGAGAACCCACAGCGGTAGTTACTGGTCCTGAATGAAATCTGCCAATTTGGGGAGCTTCTGTTTTTGATCAAGGAGAGACAAAATACAGAGGCAACTGCAGCTTGTTACTGAAAAGTGTTTGACTCATAAATGAGAGTAGACCCTGGTGAAAGTAAGTTGCCAGCTCACTTGGGTGCTCTACCTGAGTAAATCTTGACACTTGAGGAATGGTACAGATGCTCATTTTTAACTCACTTACTAAATAAGTCTAGTAAGTTTCCAAAGATGAAATTCAGTGAATAAAATGTGCCAAGGACTGACAGTTTAAACCATTCAAATCATCAGACTATATAAAGGCCTGGACCTCACATCCCCATTGAAAGATAAATCTCATTGGCCAGCTATGTGTGACCTATCTTAGGATTCGAGAATGTCTTGGATGGCCATTTCTACCTGAAGTATATAAGAATAGTATTTCTTTTCTCCCCCTCTACCTCAAGTTCTCATTCATACTCAATCTTGGAAAAGCCATCACTTTGTCCTGAATCTGAACTGTGCATTATGTATTTGTTTGTTAGCATCAAAGTACACAGTATTTCAGGTCAGGTCTCCTATATTCATGGATCTCCCAAAAGCTTCTTCCCCAAAAGCACTATCCTCATGAAGGGCAAATAATTTCCCCTTGAAAAAGAATTCTGAGTGTCTCTGTGCATGTTTTATTGGAAGGTGGAAGAAGATGTAAAGGATCAGAAAAGAAACAGGCTTTTAGTTGCCTATCTCATGAAATTGTGTATGACAGGTTGTCTCAAAATAATGTATACACACTTTAATAGCTGTTAGCTCAATTTTGAAAAGGAAATGCACTTTAATAAGCACTGCCTTTATAATTATTCAAAGTGTGTGTATATATTTTGGGGAGATATTCCAAGATATACTACTAGATCAGGGGGTCATAGGGATGATGGTGAGCAAACTTTTGCACCATCAGATTTTAATATAGTTAGAAAATAGTAACCCTAATTTTTAAAAATCTAAGCTTGATTTGAAGGTGACCCTGTGGCTTTGTTATTAAATGCATTTATGTATTTCATAATTATGATTGCCTTTACAACTTTGACACCCTTATAGCATCTGCATCTATGGCTAAAACTCATCTATGAGATCTATTTTGATACCTCCGTATCATCTCCATCTCAAACGATTTGCTATTCAAAAGAGACCTTGCATACAATATAATGTCCAAAGTAGGAACTCTGAAGGTACATGCAAAAAATAAAGGATACTTAATTATAACTATCCCACTGAGAAACCACAAAATAACATACCGCATATGCAAAATCAGTTATGCAATGAGAATTTGTAGAAAGTTATATAATCATTACCTTTTTTCTCCTTCTGTATATTCTTGGGGGATTACTTAGAAATCTTTTCTGAAAAATACAAAGATCCAAGTATATGATTGGCCTGTGGATCTGGTTTGTGAGTCTGGCATTTCCAACTTCCTCCCAAATATTTCTACCTTGATATCCCACTGTCAGTTAAAACCTAGGTGTCTAAATGATACACCATCTCCCTCTCCTCACCTGTTCTTCTAAAATTCATCAACAGTACCCAGAAAAATCACCTTTAGAACCTATTTCCTTGATCTTGTGCTTTTCCCCTATGTTTTAAGATATTTTCCTTCACAATCCCTTTGATACTTCTTATCTCCTTTCTATTCCCACAAGTTCCATTCAAAATTGCATCCTCACATCAGGGCTATTCAACCAATACATATGTATCCCACACCTACAGGGTGTCTGACACTCTAGACAATGTTGGCCACACAAAGATGTACAAACCCTAGAGGGATATAGAGGCATAGAGAGAATTCATGGAATGATAAGTACTCAATAGTGTGAAAGTGTGGCCTTAATAGTGGGGTCAGGGGGCCCAAGGAAGGGATGACAAGGCAGGTCAGTCAGGGAATATTCAAAGAGGGGTGACACTGGAGTTGAGCATTGTAGGTTGATTATAGGCTTCTTGGGCTGAAAAACAATGAAGCCATTTCCAGGCCCCATGTTGTCTGAGATACTGTTTTTTAAACATGTCATTTCATACCTTAGGAGACTCCTGGTTCTGCATTGTATATGCTATGAGTTTGAACTCCTTAGCCTGGCATGAAATCCCTCCACAAATTGATAGGTTATGCCATATCACACACAATCCATCTACCTCAATCCATGGAGCCACATTAGTCATGGTTCTGGTTTTCACACCATTCTTTCCCTAGAGTGCCTTCTAACCATTTGTTTGGCCATAGACTGTATCCTTTCTTTCAGTGCCTAAAGTTGTCTGCAAGCACCTGAGTCAGGATGACTTTTCCCTCCTCCAGGATTCTGCATCTACCCCGAAAGAGCCTCTAATCAATGTGCTGCCTTGTACTAAGGTTTGAGAGTGGAGTAAGCATAAAGTCGGGGGCTTAGGGCTTTAGCTATAATTCAACATATATTTGGTGAACAAAAAGTGACCTATCTTAGGGTGCACCCAGGAAAACCACATTCAAACTCCTGTCACTAGATTACCTCTATCAGCCATTTTAGGGTTCTCCCACCACAGTACAGGCTATTCTTCCAGTTCTTCCATCCTGCACGGCCTCCTTTGACTTCAAATTCTCTGGGAGTGAACCAATTTCCATCCTCACTCTGTATGCACTTCATGGTGGATCCTATAAGACCAGGATAAGTTGATCTTGGCCCTTTTGTCCTCATAACCCAGACACTTGCCTCCCACCACACTAGATCTGGAGTCACCCAATTTGGGTTCAAGATCACTAGCAGAAGAGTCTGTCCTTCCCTCTCAGACTTCAGAATCCCCAAACCCAGCCTGTAAGTTCCCTCCCAGGAGATTTCCGGCTTTGGGCACACATTTCTTTAACTTGTATAACAAAATTTATCATTATCATAAAAATCAACATTATAAAAGGATTCCAAAATCACTTATAAGGAATCCTCCAAGAATCCTCTCATTCTGAACAATGAGAGGATTTCAATTTGCTGTTGAATTTTGGGAATAGAGAATAGGTCAGAATCTCTGATGGCCCTGGGTCAATGTGGAGGCAGAACCTCTGGGTGGGCTGAGATCTCAGGTGGTGGCCCTGCAGCTCAGAATGAAACCACAGAAACATCTGTGTCCTTTATTTCAACGTGCTTCATCCAGTTTAATGTCATTATTGATCAGTGAGTTTTTTCATCTCTGAATTCATGAACAGCTGATAATAAAAATAATTGTGACATGTATTCAGTGGAAATTTTAAGTTATATATAAAATATAATCATATGCTAAACATTATTAGCCATTAGAGAAACGCAAATCAAATCCACAATGAGATATCACTTCACATTCACTAGTAGGGCCATAATTTAAAAGTCAGACAATTATAAGTGTTGGCAAAAAGAGAGAGACATTGGAGCTCTCATTCCTTACTGGTGGGAATATAAAATAGTGCAGCCACTATAGAGAATATTTTAGTGTTTTCTCAATATGTTAAACATAAAATTACCATATGAACCAATACTTTCCCTCTTGGGTATATATCCAAAAGAATTAAAAACATGCATTAAAACAAAAACTTTCACATAGATTTTTAAAACAGCATTATACATAATCCCAAAGAATGGAAACAATCCAAACTGATGATGAGATAAGCAAAATAAGGTATAGTCATACCATGCAATATCATATTATTTGATAATAAAAAGTAATAAAGTACTATTCATGCTATTACATGAATGAACCTTGGAAACATCATGCTAAGTGAAAGAAGCAGTCACAAAAGGGCTCATATGATATGATTCCATTTATATAAAATACCTACCATTTATATGAAATTCCATTTACATGAATATGTCAATTTACATAGCAAAAAAGAGGTTAGTGATTGCTTATGGCTGGGTGGTGGGGTGAGGTGGAAATGGGCATTGACTACTGAGAGACAAGGGGTTTTCTTTAGTGGGGGCAAAAAAGTTCTAAAGTTAGATTGTAAATTCACAATCCTATGAATATACAAACAAAACTCAACAATGAATCATACCTGTAAGTGGTGAATTGTATGATTTAGGAATTACATCAGGAAAGCTACTTAAATATTATACATCAATTATGTGAAATAATTCCTTATAGCTATACAATGAAGCAGATTACCTATTTTTTAGATGAAGTATTTTAGGGTCAAGAAAAGTCCCCTTCTCTAGTTAGATGAATCATTCACTCTTGGCATAGCTGAGGCTGGGACTCAGGTTTTCTGACTCTAAATTCTGTCATCTTCTCACAACATCAAACACCCTGCCCTTGTGATTATGATCCAGAAGGAAGAAAGCATATGAAGGTGGAAGCCAAGAGTCTCTTGCCTTTTATTTCTGATTCACTTCTCTTTGGTTCTTTGGGCATTTCCATGGTCACTTCCATGTGGAAGTGGACATCTAAAATGTATGGTTTCTTAACGTGTGAAAATATAATCTTTGGGATTCCTTCCTCCTTCTCTCAAGCCACAGTGGATCCTCAATTCCTTGAATGATGGGTAATTCTATGACTTCTTGTCATTCCTTCACATAAGAGCTGCAAATGAGACCATGAAACCCACCTTGTTTCAATTTCTTCTTATGTAACATCCCTTTCACTGCACCACAGGTCACAGGAAGTATTTCAGAGCAAAAATCCACACTTCCACCTCTGTGCCTTCTTGACCCTAAAACAGAAGATTTCTTCATTCTGTATCATTTTCAATTGCACATGTACCCCTCTTCCTATGTTGAGGCTATTTCTAGAAACACATAGGGGTACTTCAGAAACTTTATTCAACAGATTTCTGGAGTCAAAGTCTGTCTTTCAAGTGGCATTTTTAATACATAACCACAGAGTGTCTGCTTCTACCCTCAAACCCCACACAATCAGAATGCCTTAACAGAAACATAGGGCTTCAATAAACAGTCATAACTCCCAATCCAGTCAGCCCCCCTGATTCTTACATTCTTACAATGAGACATACAGTTGTAGTTAGGTAGCTAAAGACAAAGTCAGAGACTGTATTTGTATCTCCCTGTTTGAGCTCTGACTCAATGAGCAGAGAGGATAATAACGGGATAATTTAATGAAGATGGTGTCTATTAGTATATGTGTTATCTGCTTTGCCTTATTTTTTCCTCACGTCAACTATCTCCAAAGATGAAAGAGAAGCTCAGGAAACTATAATGATCTGAAAATTGTATGGGGGTTGGGAGCTAGAGACCTATTTACACAGAAGAATGAAAGTTTTTCAGATGAACTAACTCAAGAAGGATCTGTAGTTAATCCTGCCCTTTCAGCCAACGTTTTAGAGCCTTGATGGGAACATGGATAGCTATCCATGTTCCAATTTTGAGATAGTCAGACTAATAAAACTAGGATGGACTGAGAATGATGGTTGGCCTAAGTCACTCTCTTGATTTACAGATGAGGAAACTGAAGCAAACGTGATCAAGTGACTGGCACAAGCCCAGACAGTCAAAACAGAGGACATGGACTTCTGACCACTACTTTTGGCCACCTGCAATATGCAACCAGTGACTCTGTGTAACAGGAGAAGAGCAGCTAAATAATTTGTGGGTTATATATATCTTTTATATGGCAGCAGCTTAAAAGCTATCAGTTCACTGGAAACACCAGCACTGCATTGGACCCGGGACCCCAGGGACCGGTTTAGATCTGTCATCAGGTAATAGGTGTGTGGAATTATCTTCTTTCTGACCTGACACATTTTGGAAAATCATATAAATTTCTCAACAGTTAGTCAAGTTACATGAAGCAATTAGGAAATTGGTTTTATTACTAAAAACACAGACTAGAGCACAGGAAATTAGATGTTTAGTTATTGAAAGTCTTTCATTGCCTCTTGACTGGACTCTCTTCTTTAGGACTCTGTTCCTATGAATTAAGTAAATTCTAGATCTGCCTCTCTTTTCCCTGACAAATTGAAAAAATATAATCACAGTTGCAGACATGCAATTTCTTTGCAGATATTAGTGCTTTACAAATTTTCCATTTAAATGTAACTTCCCCTAAGCCTGTCTAATGCATAAAGAAAAATATAATCCCTAGCTTTTAAACTACCAAGAAATAAATGGCTAATCTTAAGTTCATTTTCTATTTTATTTTTCATAACACTAATTAGTAAAACAATTGAAATCATCATTTCACTTATATCTCAAATTGCCATGTGTTAAGTGCTTAATAGATGTCAATTATATATCTACCAATTTATTTTGTCTTTCCAACATATATATGATATTAAGATGATGATTACTCCCAGAAAATTGAGGCAAAAACTACAAAATTAAGTGAAGACATTTAGGAATTTTTTGGTGGAGAGATAGAAAAAAAAATAGAAATTCTGTGCATTAAGGAAAACCCTATGGTGGGCTTACAGGTGAGCAGCACATTATCTTGAATAGAGCTATTTGTACATTTGTGCAGAACATGATATAAAAGCGAAGTAAATGTGACCAAGGGCTTTGTTCACCTTGTTTTGACAAAGGTATTATTGTCTAAGAAACTACCATTAGAAGGCTAATCAATAGAAATGGATAGAATTGAGTCTTACAAAATCTTGGTTTGAAATAGTAACTAAGGATTGACTTGGTAGATGTTGCAGCAGAGAATGTTCTTCATTTTGAAAGTTGATTGGCTATGAATATGCATATCAATGTTTGCTGTCATTTAAGTGTGTGTTATTCTTTAGGGCAGGAAGACAAATTAATTTCCTTCTCTCTGTGTTCAATGCATACTATCCAATGACCACCATCTGGTGGTGCTAGGTGGACTTCCCTGCCGTAGGTACAGTCAACGCTAAGCACATTATGAGAATATTAGACCAGCAAAATAAAAGGGATATTTCCTTCAATCAAACCTAAAATGGACTTATTACTTGGTAAAATAACCCCACTTTCTGGTCTTTAGACTAAACAGTTACTGAGAGAGTTTTATCTCTTCAACATCAAAATGGCCCCATAGGACAAATATTAATAATTAGACTTTTTCACAAGATCAGACAAGTTACAGACTGACTAATTGTTACCTTATTATTATGTAAACAAGATAATAGCAGCTCAAACAAGATGTCTATAGAGATAAACTTGTGTAAGAAAGTGAAGGACTTGTATATAAATAGCCATGAGCAAAGGAGAGCTGCTAAAAAGGAGAAAATGTGTTTTTTGAAGTGGCAGATTAATTTTTTTTTTCTGCTCCCTCTCCCTTCCTCCTTCTGGAAGGTGGGGTCACCAGGCAATAGAAGGTCATCCACACAGGCACAGCTCTCAGAGAGGCTCTCCTCCCCTCCTCTTTCACCCAAGATGCCAAAGTAGTGAGGAACTTTGAAAGGCCAGGACATCTATGTCTCTCTCATTCCTGCCTCCTCTTCTGAAAGGCCATGCTCAGCCCAATTAGAAGAGATTCACACATCTTATTCTTGCCTCCTCCATATTCCGGTCAAGCCTGGCACAAAGTTCTAATTACAACCTTGGAGGATCCAGAAAATACATAGTGCTTTCTGTGTCTCTCTAGTTAATTTTTCCTGAAACCAGTGGATATATTGGATTTAGCTTTCATCAAACTTGTTAGGCCCAATATTTTTAAGGGGAAAAAGAAAATACATTGAAGTCCACTCTAGCCTATGGAGCTAAAGAGATTTGGAGTTTAAAACAGGAGGTAAGGGAGGCTGAGGGAAAGTCAATGGGGGTGGGCGGTGGAAGGAGATATATGTACCACTATGTGTAATACTTCAAACAATAAAAAAATAAAACCAGTTAATTAATAACAGCATTAATGTGTTTTACTCTCAAATATATTGGCTAAGCAAAGCAGGATTAAACTATTTTTTTGTGTTCTCAGGTTATAAAACCCATTTAATAACACTGAAACATAATCACAACCCTAATAAATACTATGGCAGTCAGAATATAACTTAAGGTTCTTTTTAAAAATTTATTATAGTTGGTATTAATTAATTTCTAGAAGTAAGTGTGACAGAATTTTAAATTCCTTCTTGTTTTCTCAAAATTTTAATAGAAGTTTCAACAGTTGGGAATAATTCACTAAGTGCCAAAAAGGGTGACCAACTGCCCCAGTCTGTTCAGAACTCTGGGGTACCCAGGGCCCAGGATTTTCAGAGGCAAAAATGGGAAAGTCCTGGACATACCAAGTTGAGTTGGTCACCCCACATCCTAAAGGCAATGCACCAAACCACCTATTCAGCTACCATACAAAGTATTGGTGGAACTGGTTATATTGGCTCTAGGTCTTCCATCACATCCAGGCAGTAGCAGAAATACTACATTTCTTTTGAAAGTAGTTAAGCTGTGGTGTTTGACTCTGCCCTTACCTTCCCCCACGGAGTTGATAAGAGCATCTCGTGGAGGAAAGAGCTAGTGATTGTGCACTGTTCATATCCAATGTCAGCTCACAACTGTGCCCATTACATAAGACACTTCCACACTCTTCTCTCTCCTGGCCCTTCCACCTCCCCATCCTGATGGACCCAAACCAATAGCTCATGAGTGGGGGTAGAGCCAAGAGAGAGAGAGAGAGAGAGAGAGAGAGAGAGAGAGAGAGAGAGAGAGAGAGAGAGAGAAGAGCTGGACATTTCCACCTTCCCACTGCAGGTGTCCCAGTCCAAGGTTTGCCCAGGTGCTTTGAGTCAAAGAAAATATTGAAGTTTTAATACTAGACAAGGAAGGACTCTCAACTACTGAACAAGAGAACAGAGAAGCTATCAGGCCTGCCCAGGAGTGAAGGAACTCATCGAGAGGGTAGATTTGAAAGGTCAGTGAGAGAATGAACCTTCTTTCTGTTTGCAGTTACCAAGTCCAGCCACTTTCATAAACCAATTATGTAAGGTAAAGATATTTCCATGAAAAGCAGATAAAATTCAGAGGGAAAAAGTCATAGGTTTGGGCAGAGCTATGATATAAATGCAAACAACTGACAACCACAGCTCCAAACAGATTGGCTTTCTAGATTTCATAGCTCTCAAGTTGCCTGGTAAGCTTGAGTAGTAAAAATTTAAGTAGACTCTATGATCCCCAAAAGCTTAGCAAAATTTGTACTGACCCATACATAGTGCAAAATGGAAGTGGCACAAAGTTTATCTTTTGCCAAAATCTTGGCAGAATCCTGCAGATTCATTTTCACCTTCTTTCTACTCAAGACCAACTGGCCAAGAGCTTTGCTGAAATAGGCAGGTAACATCAAGATGGGCAAAATTGCAACTGACATGTGAGACCACCTCCACTCTACACTCAAGACAAGAAAGCAAGTTAACAATAAGGGATCTCAAGAAGGTGTCCAGAACATTCTCTACTTTTAAGAAGGACAACTTTTAAATAACATATAAAATTTTATTGTACTGTAGAAATAAATATTTCAAAATCCATCTATATACATAGAGGCCTAAATAATTCAAAATCCATCTATATACATATAAAAATGTTATCATAATTAATTCCCAATATTTGATATTCTGAAAATAACCATTCTTAAAATGGATGCAACCACTTTCTTTTTCCTCAAGAGAAATTATACAAATTCACTAACAGGGCAGCCAAGTAAATTGGCAAAAACATAAAAAATGCAGATTGGTGAAAATTGGGAATTTTTCATTGTACTCTGAAATCTTATTATGTAGATCTACTGATTCAGAATTTTCAATGATATAGAAAATGAGTTCTCAACCTCATTGTTTCAGAGAAAAGAGTTGCTTGAATCACTATAAAAATAAATAAAATGTCAGGAATCTGATTAGAAGAAGCCACAATTAACTTATTCAAAAACATCCCCCTAGGCTTTTCTCTTTTCACATGTTACTAATGAAATAATACTTCTGTATTACAAAAGTTGAATGTGTTTACTATTGTTAATATGCACACATACATTTTAAAAACACAAAGAAAAATATAAAGATCACTAATGACCAAATAAAACTGCTACATATATTTTTATGGATGAACTTCCATTGACTTTTCTATATATCTATATCTATGTTTCTCTATAGAGACTGATAATATGTACTAGTATAAATAAGCATTTATACATATATAAAACACATTTGCACATATATATGCTTATATGTATATATTTTTATAGTATATATCATACATACATACATACATACAGTCTGCTTTCATACTCAGCCTTCTTTGGAACATCTTTCTAAATTAATAAAAATGTATTGACCCAGTAAAGAAACCACAAAGTAAGGATGGCAGTGTCTCCCTATTAGACCCAGATCAATTAGCTCTGGAGGATTACATACCTGTATCAGAAATAAACCATTTTGTTCAAGTCACTGCATTTTTAGGCCTCTTTGTTACAGTGTCTTAGCCTATATCCTACCTGATATAGTAGCTGGGAAACTATCATAGCCCTCAGAGATTGCAGGATACAAGGATACAATAAGCAGTGCCTTAGTAAGCTCAAAAGGTGTGACTACTTCACTTTGCCCACTTACCTTTTCGATATATATTTCTTGGCCATTTCCTTTTCATTCTTGTCCAGGAATACCCTTTCTTTTTTTCTTCAAAAAAGAAGAGAACAAAGTTAATTATGCAGAACCATGACTATAATTCTCAAAGCCTCATAGATCAGTAGTGTTCAATTATTTTTTTCAAACTTTGATCCACAAAAATGAAGCAAAAGTCTGAATTACCAGTGTGGCAGCATGAGGTTGTTTATGGAGTTACTGTGTGTGGACTTGGGAGGCTGTAGGAAATTACCTTTATTTGACAATTAAAAATAAATCACATGTAAGCATGGGTTTACTTCTGAAATTTCTCTGCTGTCCCACCGATCTATGTGTCTGTTTTTATGCTAGTGCCATACTGTTTTGATTACCATAGCTTGGTAGTATAGTTTAAAATCAGGGAGCATCATATACCTCCAACTTAGTTTGATTTTTTTGTTTGTTTATTTGTTTTTCTCAAGATTGCTTTGGCTATTCGGTGTCTTTTCTGGTTTTATATAAATTTTAAGATTATTGTTCTAGATCTATGAAATATGCCATTGATATTTTGATAGGGATTGCACTGAATCTGTAAATTGCTTATGTAGAAATAAACCCATACTTATATGGTCAATTAATCTATGACAAAAGAGGCAAGAATATATAGTGGGGAAAAGATAGTCTCCTCAGTAAATGATGTTGGGAAAACAGAACAGACACATGCAAAGGCAATTTTCCGTGGCATTTCTACATGCCTCAGCGTATCTTTTCAAGGATGTTTCAAAAACTGCATTGGAAAGCAGAGATAAGTAGCCCTCCAGGTCAGAGGGCAGATTTGTTTCCTGACCAGTATAAAACCAGAGAATATCTCCCTCCCTAGAAGTATTCCAGGATAGTAAAGTCTCCCTCCTCTCCTCAGACAAAATTTGCTTAAGTTCCAGCTAATATAATGTCTCCTACAGGGGTAAGGTTTGAGCAGGTTTACTAACAGGTTTATTAAACCCCTTCTAAGACTGGGGCTTTTTGATAGATAAGAACAGTTTCTGAAGCATTTTTTTCTTCAATTCGGCACAGCCTCTATGTGTTGCATAACCCCTACATGGGTTTGCATTTATCCCATATCCTAGCAATTTCATTCCTAGGAAATTATACAAAAGATGTGAAGGCATGGAGCCACAGAAAGACTTCTACAAGAATGTTCATTGCAGCCTTCTCATATTAGTCAAAAACAGACACACTGTGGTGTCCATCAATAGAAGAATATATACACAAAATTGAGTACATTCATACAATGTGCACTACTTTACAATAAAAAAGAAAAAACTACTAATACATTCAACAAAGTGTATTAAACTCAAAAACATTATGCTGAGAGAAAAATTATGCTGAGTAAAAGTAAACTTTTCAATAAAATAGTTTTAAAACCAGCCAAATTAAGTGATAATGAAAAATATAAGTTGCTATTTTAAAATATATGATTTAACTATATTAATTGTCTATTGGTGCTGGAGTCAGAAACTGACACAACTCTCACTGGGCTAAATCAAGGTGTCCACAGGCTTGGTTCCTTTCTGGAGGCTATCCGGGATAATCTTGATCTTTCCTAGCTTCTGAAACTGCTCACATTTCTTGGTTCATTGTCTGCATCTTTAAAGCCAACTGCATTGAATCTCTGATTATGTTATGGGTACACATCCTTCTCTCCACAGCTGGAAATGTTTTCTGATTTTAAGGACACCTGTGAATTTATTGGGGCCACCTAAATAACCCAGAATAATCTCCCCATTTTAAGATCCCTAATCACATCCTCAAACTCTATTTCTCCATGTAAAGAAACAGATTATAGGTTCCAGGGATTAGACATGGAGAGTTCTGTTTCTGTTGGTATAAAATTCTTAAGAATCTTATGAATCTCTCATGTATATTATGGGGATTTACTCCATTTAAAAGACATTCTCTATCATTCTACTAAAATTCTTCCCACTGCCCAATTCCTAAGCCAATGCTACCTTTTCAGCGATGTGTTATAGCTGCACCCTACTTCCAATAACCAAAATCTGTATTGCTCTTCTATAGCTGCCATAACAAATGAGTACAAATTTAGTGGCTTAAAACAATGCAAACTTATCCTACAGATATGTTGGTGAGAAGTCTGACAAGGGTCTCTCTGGGCTAAAACATAGGCCTTTGTTCCTCTCAGGAGGCTGTGGAGGAGAAGTTATTTCCGTGACTTTTCAGCTTCTACAAGTCACCCATATCTTTGTTCATTTCCTCCATCTTCAGAGCCAGCAATGTTGTAGTTCTTTATATCTTCCAGAGTTACTCGTCCCTCTCCCCACTGTTCTCCAATTTTTAAGGCCAATTGATTATACTGGTGGCACACAGATATCTAAAATAAACTCCCCTTTCAAGGTCTCTGGCTTTGTTATATCTGTAAAATCCCTTTTGCCATGGAAGAAAACACAATCCAGGTTCCAAAGATTAGGAAATGCACACGTTTGAGGGATCATCATGTTATCACTTACTATTATAATAATTGAAACTCTGGCATTAATAACATCAATTTAGTATCAATATCAAGTAAAATCTTATGCACTCTTACTTCTTCTCCTCTTGCGTTTTCCCAAAGTAGAGTGGTTTCTAAGATCCACAGTATCTGGAAAAAGAGGTTGATGTAAGAAAACAGATATCAATAGCTAAAAGTTACCAAATCCTATGATGATCCATATTACAGAAGGCTTGAGTTTATAAAGTTGTTTGGATTATCATTTTTCTCTTCCTTCTAAAGGAACTAAATATCTCCTGAATTGAGAAGTAGGAGTCCAGGATGGGCCTGGGATCTTCCTTCTTTTTTTACTCAATGGGACTCTTAAAAAACTCTTCAATACCTATGAACTTTAATTCATTCACGGATAAGAACAGGTGTCCTATCCTATCTAGGTCTTAAGATTTTTGGGGGGAACAAATAACATATTATTTGCAAACGTTTGTAGGAAAAAAATGTATAAATTGGTGACTTGCAGAGAACATCCAACAAAAAATATGTGCTGTGTTAATCAAAGTTGATTTGACATCTTCCCTCCTGACAATTAAGTGGCAGGATCAGTTGTCTTTGAGGTCTTTCTAAGGTTGTGGAAAAAAATGACACTATTATCTACTAGCAAAAGTACACCTTGTTTTCTTGGGTTCCATAGAATATTGGGTGTGACAGCAGTGGAAATAGCTGAATAAATTCAAGGTATTATTGCTAACATACCAAACTATATACTGCCATTTTAAGAGTGTATTTCTACTACATCATCCATAATAATCAATAGGACCCATCCTGTTAAATATGACATTACAATTATCTCTTGCCTCCCTGCTGTTCCCTAAAGGGTCAGGTTGAGAAAATGCAGAGAACAGGAGAGTGGGATGGACTGGACCACCTGCTCCACTCTACCTGGGGTCCTGGGTAACTATGGATTCACCCTCACACCATGACCCCTGTGTAGTGCCTTACCTTGGCTACCTCCAGCCATTGCTTCTGGACCTCGTGGCACATATTTTTAGAGACACACAGTGCAGGAACACTTACTATTTTTATGTGCTGGTTGCTCTGATTCTGGACCCAAATCATAATTTTTGAAGCACATAACACAGGAACACCTCTCATTTCCATGTGTTGGCAGCTCTGCTCCTGGAACAAAATTGTAAGATATGAGGACTCTTTTCATATGCCCCAGTGATTCTATTTTTGGTACCCTTGTGAATTTCTGTTTTGCTACTTCTTCCTCTGAAATATAACATTAATCCTCTCTACATCTGACTCTTCCTTTATGTCTCCCTTTTTTCTTCTCTTGTCTTTTTCTCTTTATCAGAACTCTGTTTCTTTAAGTCATGCTTACCTTGTCCATCACAGGGTAGTGGGCCAGAGGTAAGTTCTTCAGATTCTCCTTCTCTATCCATTTGGGGAGCTTCTAGTTCACCAGATACTAAAGAAAAACAAGAAATTTACTGTTAATGGATCCTGAGGCAGTGATTAGGGAATTGTTCCAGGTGCTCCTATGCGGCACACTGATATTCTGAGCTACGATGAGCTGTTTCCTCAGAAAAATACATCTGCTCCAATAATCACACCTGAGTTCTGACAGAGCCATGCTTATCCCATCTTTTGTATCTCATTGTGCTTCCCTGACTTTTATTTTTTCTACTTGTAGCCCTAAGAATAAATAAAAACATTGTATTCTTCCAGGAAAAACAACTGTTTTTTTGAAAATTGTAAAAGTAACTAGCAGAACCACTTTCATTCATTTGTTTAAGAAATCCTTTTTGTATTTTACGTAGCCTAGGCTATGTTTACATTTAATCTCCATTCACATATTTTTATCTTTGTTGTTAAAACTATTACATATGTCGCCTTTCTTTCCCCATTGACCCCTTCTAGCTCTCCTCACCCGCTTCCCCAGGCTTTCATCACACTCTTGTATGAGTTTATGGATTATGTATATATGCATATAAGTTCTTTGGTTGATCTCTTCCCACCTACCCACCACCACCTTGCCTCTGAGATTCAACAGTCTCATGCTTCTATGTCTCTGGATCTATTTTATTCATCAGTTTATTTTGTTCATTAGATTCCACATATGAGTGAGATCATGTGATACTTGTCTTTCTCTGACTGGTTTATCTTGCTTAGCATAATACTCTCTGGGTTCCCTCCATGCTCTCTCAAAGGGTAAGAGATTCTTCTTTTTTACAGCTGCATAGTATTCATGGTGTAAATGTACCAAAGCTTTTTTATCCGCTAATCTACTGATACCAGAACCACTTTTAAACTCATGCCAATTGGCCAATGACTGCTTACATTGCCAACCACATTTAAAGCAAGCTAATAAGTTACAGCCTCACCCTTTGAAAATAAGCCATAATCTATTGGCTAAAGAAAAGCATTATATAAAGAAATATTACAGCCCTAACTGGTTTGGCTCAGTGGATAGAGCGTCAGCCTGCAGACTGAAAGGTCCCAGGTTCGATTCCGGTCAAGGGCATGTACCTTGGTTGCAGGCACATCCCCAGTAGGAGGTGTGCAGGAGGCAGCTGATCGATGTTTCTCTCTCATCGATGTTTCTATCTCTCTATCCCTCTCCCTTCCTCTCTGTAAAAAGTCAATAAAATATTTTTTTTAAAAAGAAATGTTACAGAGTATCCACAGTTACTCAAAACAATTACTAAAAAACAAATAAGGGGAAATATAGAATTAACTTGGTATTGAAGACAATGAGTATCAAACTTTTCTGTAATAGTGTTCCTACATTTGACTACATCAAATATCTTAGAGCCACTCTCATGGAATGCACAAATTGAAAATACCTTCATGCTCTCAAAATATTTCCTCAATAGCCATCTACACTGGATCCCTCATATTATGGCAATCCTTTTGTTTTATATGTACATAAGAAAATAGGCCACGCTCTAGAGGTATTAGTTCAAACCATGACAAGACATTAAAAGCCCATTGCTAGCAGCCACAGCTTATCCTGGTTGCCTCAAAACAATTGCAGATGGCCATTAGTTTTACCTTTTTTATATTTGGACTTGCATCACCTTTACATATGATGGATTACATACTGTACAACTCTGTTGTTAATTGAAGGTATTCACCAGTGTTCTGCCATCCAATTAACTATGTATAAAACATCACTACTTTATCTTTCTTCTATCATCCTGTGCAGACAAAATAATTCCACCTAGCAACTCTATAACTCTTACTCAATGAAGGGGATTTTGTTTCCAATGTGCACTCCAGAAAAGATATTTGGGATACTTTCATGCTACTAGTAAATCCTGACTTAATATTATTTGGTGATAAGTATTGTTTTTAAAATAAAAATAAAGTAAAACAAAATAAAATAAAAATACCAGGCTGGTTGTCCAATTCCCTTACATTTCCTTTATAGATTTACAATTGTTCATGTGGAAAATAATGCAATAATTAATAAATAATACAAGAATAAGCTGTGTTTCACATACTCACAACTGTAAGCCTACTTTTGCTCTATCCTGTATAAATGAAAGACTATGATTCTGTGCTGAAAAAGTGAATATAAATATTCTTAGAAAATAAGAATAAATGGCTAGAGGTAGTATATTCCAGTAAAGTTAATTGAACTTTTGTGCAGATCTTTTGTTGTTTTCTCAATATGGAATTTTTTCTACAACCAACAAGAAGTCTAATGAAGAGTAATGGGTAGAATTGGGTTCTCCAAAAATCTTACTTTCAAATAACTATTAAGGATTGACTTAATAGATGTTGCAGCAGAGAATATTCCTCTATTTTGTAAGTTAATTGGCTGGCTGTGAATGGACATTTCAATGTCTGTTGTCATTCAAATGTGTCTTATTTTCTAAGGCAGGGAGACAAATTCATTTTCATCTTTCTGTGTTCAATGCCTACCATCCATTGACCACCATCTTTTGGCTCTGGGTAAGGTCATATAGACCCCATGAAGAATTATTTTCCAGACTATTCAGTCCTAACTGCTATAAACAACTCACTAAGTCCAGTCACTTCAATAAGCCAGTGATGTAAGATAAAAGAATTTCCATAAAAAGCAGATAAAATTCTGAGGAAAAAAACTTATAGGCTCTGGGCAGATAAGAGCTATAATATAAACACAAACAATTTGCAACACTGGGCTTGCTTTTTAGGTTTCATGGCTCTCAGATTGACTGGTAAGCTTGACTAGTAAAAAAAATAAGGAGAATCTATTTTCCTCAAAACCTTAGCAAATATTGTATAGACCCATATATAGTGCAAAGAAGAGTGACACAAAGTTTATCTTTGCCTAATCTTGACAGGATCCTGCAGATTCATTCCCACCTTCTTTCTACTCAAGAACAACTAACTGGCCAACAGCTTTGTTGTTGTCTAAGGATAGGCAAGGAAAATACAGAGTTGGGCAAAACAGCAGCTGATATGAGGCCAAAAGCAAGTGTGGGAATCCTGGATTCAATTCTGAACACCTTCACTCTACATTCAGACAAGAAAGCAAATTGATGGTAAAGGGTCTTGGGTTTCCAGAATATTCTCTCTTTTTGGGAGAGACAATTTTAAATTACATGCAAGATTTCATTGTACTGAAAGAAGTGGTTTAGAATTTTTTCTACTCATTTATATACTTAAGTGAAACGTTATAATGATTAAATCTCAAGATTTGGTATTTGGAAAATAACTAACTTTAAAATGGATTCAACCATTTTCCTTTCTTTCCAAACAAAAATTTCATACATTCCCCAACAAAGCAGTCATGTAAATTGTTAAGAACATAAGATATTTAGGTTGGTGAAAATTAATGAGTTTTAATTAGACTTTAAAATCTTACATAGTTCTACTGATTCAAAATTGTCAATGATCTAGAAAATGAGGCCTCACCCTTATTGCCTAGAAGAAAGGAGTTCCTTACCATAAATAACTACAGAAATAAACAAGCTCTCAGGGATCTGATCAGAAGTAATACATATACATTATTGAAAAATTAGAAAATAGAAATAGTATGACACATAACCATCTGGGACTAACCACAATTAACTTGTTCAAAGCATCACATTAGAATTTTTCTTTGCATATGTAACTATTTGAGTAATATTTTTTCATTATAATAGTTGAATGTGTTTACTATTATGAATATGCACATATAGCTTAAAACACAAACAAAAAAATAAACATTACTTATATTTCAATGACCAAATGTAATCACCGCATATATTTTTATGGATGAATTGCCATTGATTCTTCCACATATCTAAATCTTCACTTCTCTCTATATATATGTTTATATGTATATATTGTTTACCACATGTACACCCACACATATAGTCTGCTTCCTTCATTTAGCCTTCTTTGGGACATCTTTCTTAATTAATAAAAATGTATTGACCCAGAAAGAAGCCATGTAGTGAGGATGGCAGTGTCTCCCTATTAGCCCTGGATCATTTAGCTCTGGAAGATTACATACATGTATCAGAAATAAACCATTTTGTTCAAGTGACTGCATTTTTAGGCCTCTTTGTTACAGTGTCTTAGCCTATATCCTACCTGATATAGTAGCTGGGAAACTATCATGGCCCTCAGGAGATTATAGGATACAATAAGCAGTGCCTCAGTAAACTCAAAAGGTGTGACTACTTCACTTTGCTCACTTACCTTTTCGATATATATTTCCCGAACATTTCCTTTTAATTCTTGTCCAGGAATGCCCTTTCTTTTTTTCTTCAAAAAGGAAGAGAGTAAAGTTAATTATTCAGAACCATGACTATAATTCTCAAAGCCTCATAGTTCACTAGTGTTCAAGTACTTCTTTCAGACTTTGATCCACAAAATAATGGGACAAAGTTCTTAACTACCAGTGTAGCAGCGCGAGGTTGATTATGGAGTTATATTTTATGCTGCAAGGACTCAGGAGACAATAAGAGATGACCTGCATTTAAAATTACTTTTTAAAGTTAGAAAATAAACTCCTGCTGATGCCTTAGACAGACAACTATGGTAAAATAGCAATATTTTTCCCTTTTCAAATGTTGATTCAAATGTGCAATGGGGAAGCATACTCATTATTATATTCCTAAATAATATCATGGATCATATACTGGGCTAGAAAGCAAGGAAACAGTCTCAACTTCCATGTGGAGTGTTTTCATGAAATAATCTCTGAGCTCTTGCAGGTATAAAGCAGATCCTCTCACTTCTATTTAACCTCGTGCCTGAAGCTCCTGGAGAACTTGAAGACCACAACAGGTTTTGTGTGATTGTGATTTTGCTTTCTCGTGAATGATATGAAAACATGTGAATGTGAGAAGACCACTGGCACTTGATAGAGACCATGTCTTGTTGTTATTATTATTATTAATATCATAACAGCCAGCTACTAGATGTTTACTGCTGAAAGTAAAAATCCATGGAGGAAGGCCTGTAACTCTCTCCTGAGATTCCCATTTTGAGGTGAGTCAACTCAACTCTAGGACTTACAGTGTAAGAAGGGCCTGAAAGCCTTGCTCTTCAAGTGGAAATGGTATATTAAAGAATGTGGGGATGTTGCCCAATGGCACCTAGGCTTTCTATTCTCCTTCAGAGCCTAAAGCAAACATTGGCCTTGCAGGGTCCTCAATTCAGCAAGGTTCCCCTGGTGGCTGGGCCTGGTGCCTTAATGCCTGGCTAAGCTGACAGCCAGTGCCCACTGAGCTACTGAGGCTGCTTGGCCTCAGAGCCGACTTTGCAGAACCAAAAGCAAATTTGGTCACTCCTCTGGCTGGCAGCACTCAGACAACTGCGCTTCTCTGCACGTGGCCTAGATGTTTTGTTGGCCAAGTGGAAAGCAACAGGCTGGCAAAGTTAAGATGCCTTTCTCTAAGGCATAACTGAGAAATGAACTTGTGGTGCTGACAGACCAGTCTGGACCCCTCATGGAGATACCTAAGTACCTGCTGACAGGATGACACCATGACTGTGATCAGGGACTGCAGCTGTGTGCCAGGCATATGATTCCTACTAACATTTACCTGTTCATTCCATGGTCAGGGAGCCCCATCACAAGGGGCGTTGCTCTGCCTGCTCCTGAAACACTGATCAGGCCTCAAACCCCTCTTGGTGCTATGGGTAGTGCATCAACATAGTCCACACTTCAACTTACAAAGCAACTGATTCTGTCCACCCCATTGTGACCCTGGGAACTCATGGGTGTCATGAACCTGGCTGGCTGGACCATCTGGGTCTGACAATGGTATGCCCTTTATCAAAAACTACTCCCAAAGCACTGATTGACTGACTTAACATTCCTCATCTCCTCCTGTCCACACACCTCTGTACAGCTCTTTGGTCACTGAAGACAGCTGTTCCCAGAAAAGGATCAATTCCTGTCTGCATCAGGATCAGGACAAAAGCAGTGCGGGATAAATGCTGTTAAATAGACAAATTCTAAAAATTCAGGATTCTGTTCTGAACATCCCTGGGGATGATGCTTCCTTCTTCCCCCAACCAGCCTCAGAGTGTCTAGGGGAGGCAGATTTAATTCTGGTTACACCTTATGAAAATGTATTTTCCTGCTTGTATCTGGTCCTTATGTAAAAAAAAAAAAAAAAAAAAAAAAAAAAAGGTCTGAGTGACAATTAAAGATGATTGGGAAAGAAAGATGAAGTTACAGCCACTGGAATGGTACACACAGATTTTGTGGCACTGAATGAAGAGCAAAGATCCAGGCACCTGAGGAAGGAACACCATACAACTTAAGACATTTGAAGAAGGGAGAAGCATTAATATCTGTCCTTCAGAATTGTCCTGAATCCTTCTTCCAGGACCATGTGCATGGTCCAGCTCTCCCACCAGGGAGATGCTAAGTCTTCCATTCAGCTCCAGACACGAGAAAACAGGGCTGGCCCATGCATCTGTACATCCATGCAGAGCACCTCTGAACATCAAGGACTAGACACAGTAAATGGAACTGGGAACTATAAGGCTTAAGGTCAGGGCCCACACTGGGGGCACTGTCCATCTTCCTCCTGGTGGTGTACATCACACTCGGGGGCTCAATAACTATAAAAGCTTCCCTTCCAGGGTCACTGTGTGTGCCCTTGAGATGATACTTCTTAAGAGAAAGCCAGGTACGCACTTGTCTCCCTCATGCAAACATGGTGAACTGCAGATTAGGGTGGTCCATAGAGACCTACAGCATTTATGGTTTATGAAATATGTTAAATGGTGCATTAAACAAATAAAATGGATTTGGTCCTACCCCCACTAGTCAGAATAATTGGAGTGGCTTGTAAGTGGTGTCTTCACGGGGAAATTTGCCAGAGTTTTCTGGGTAAGGTGGATTTGTTCAGAGGTAATTCTTGGTGGCATTTCCACATGCTTCTGAGTATCTAATGTGGCCATCAAGATCAGAGGGTAGATTGGTTTCTTGACCAGTATAAAAGAGAGAACATCTCCCTCATTAGAAATATTCTGGAATAGTAATGTTTTCCTCCTCCCCTCAGAGGAGGTCTGCAGGTTTACTAATAGCCTCCTTTTAAGGCAGGGGTTTCTGACCAGTAGAAACAGTTCCTGAAGCGTTCTATTTCTCAGCTTGGCACCATTTCTATGTGCTATATAGTCCCTACTTGGGTTTGGGGGGACAAAAGACTGATGCATCTATACCATATCTCGTAAAATTTATTTCTAGAAATTTATATAAGAGATATGAAGGCATGGAGCCACAGAAAGACTTCCAGAAGAATGTTCACTGCAGATTTTTCATATTAGCCCCAAACTGGCACACTTGTGCTCTCCGTCAATAGGAGAAGATATACTCAATGTTTGGTAATATTCATACAATGTTCATTAACTGCAATCAAAAGAAAAAAAAGCTACTGATACATTCAACAATGTGGTTAAAGTAAAAGATCATTATGCTGAGTGCAACACTGCACTAAAAGAGAATATGCACTAAAACCTTATTTATTTAAAGTTTGAAAACAAGCCAAATTAAGTTATCATGAAAAAGTAAGAATAGGTAATTGCATTTGATGAGTGAGGGTTGAGGATATACCAGAAGGGCAGAAGGGCCCTTTCCAGGGTAATGGTCATGTTCTGTATCTTGATAAGATTTGGATTACACAGGACAATGCATGTGTCAGAACACATCAAGTGATATTCCCAACTTTATTAATTTTATTTCAAAAAAATTATTTTAAAGGTAAGTTGGCAATACGTTAAATGTTTATAATGTCTTGTACATGATATACTCATTTAAAGTAAGGGAAATTAACAGTATCAATAGATTTTTTAGGTATATGATATAATTCTAAATGTATTCATATATGCATAGAAATAAATCTAGAAATATCTATGCCACATTTACAAAGTTCATATGTTTTAAAATTCAAAAGACATGCAAAGATGTGAGCATTTAAAAGTACCAATTGCTATTTTAAAAGATGCAATCTAACATATAAAGGTGAAATATTCTTTTTTGTTTGTTTTTTTTTACAAAAGGTATTAGTTGTCATGGCTGCTGTAATAAATTATCATAAAATTTGTGGCTTAAGACAACACAAATTTATTATTTTTTGGATCTGAAAGTCAGAAGTGTGACACAAGTCTCGCTGGGCTAAAATCTAGGTGTCCACAGGGCTTTTTTCATTTCTGAAGGTTATGAGGGATTATCCTTTTTTTTTCAGCTTCCAATTTCTTCATTCATTATCCCATGTTGGCATCTTCAAAGCCAGGTAGCTCTGATTTTTTCAAGTGTACATATTCTTCTCTGCACAGCAGGAAAAGTTTTCTGATTGTAAGAACCCATGTGACTTGATTGGGGCTACCATATCCAAGATAACTTCCCCATTTAAAGATTCCTAAAACCCTCTTTCACCAAGTAAAGAACCATTGTTCTAGGGATTAGACAGGGAGAGTTTTGTTTCTGTCCGTACATAATTCTCAAGAACCTTATAGATCTCCATGTATGTCATGGAGAATTACTCCATAGACAAGAGCTCCTCCACAGCTCTTTCCTACATAATTACATATCTATTTTTTAATCTCTGCTGAGATGGCTTGGGGGGACTTGTGAATCACACATTTAATTTCTTCAAAGAACCTTTTATGTGAATGAATATTCTGATCTTTTGTTATTACTGAGGCATCAGCAATGAGTTATTAAGCCACATTCTTGATCACTTTTACAGAGCACACTTTCCTGACAGTGGATCTCCTAATTTTAGCATCTTTTGCAACCTGAATAAGCTAAGAATTGTACAGATCATCAAGTCCTAATTTTTTGATGTTGTTGAGCAGTTCTTCTCTGGGTTTATCTCTTTCCTCACATATTTTACTCTAAGAAACAAAAACAAACAAACAAAACAGCTGAATCTTTATCACTTGCTAACAAATATCCTTAGCTGTACACACAAAAAGGTTTGCTTCCCACATATCTTTAGGATGAATTTCACTAAGCTCTCTGCCTTTACTTAATAAGAATCTTCCTTCTCCAGTTTTCCAAAACATGTTCCTTGTTCCCTTCTCAGTCTTCACCAGCCACATCTTTAACCTCCATATTTCTACTAACATCTGTTGAGCATGACTTATGTATTCTCTAAGACAATATAGGCTTTCTCTCCCATGTTCTTCACCTCCTTCCAAGTCCTCACTAGTAGTCTTTGCACATTTCTACTAACAAACTGCTCCAAGCCATATAGTTTCTATCATTCTACTTAAAATTCTTCTCATTGCCCAATTTCTCTCTGTCCATTGTGCAATTCCTAAGCCACTTCCACCTTTTTAGGAATGTATAATAACCAAAATTTGTATTGCTCTTCTATTGCTGCCATAACAAATGACAACAAATTTAGTGGCTTAAAACAATTCAAATTTACTATCTTATAGATATATCAGTTAGAAGTCTGACAAGGGTCTAGACTGACAAGGGCTAAAATAAAGGCTTCAGTGGGATCCCATTTCTTTCTGGAGGTGATAGAGGAGAAACTATTCCCATGACTCTTACAACTTCTACATATAACCCATATTCCTTGTTCCACTTCTCCATCTTCACAAAGATTGCATCTCTCTGTGACTATCTTCCTCTCGCCATATCTGAGAACAGTTCTTCACTCTAAAGCTCATTGATTATATTGGTGGCACCCAAATAGCCAGGATATTCTCCCCTTTCAAGGCCTAGCTTTATTATATGTGCAAAATCCCTTTTGCCATGGGAGAAAACACATTACAGGTTCTAGAGATTAGGATATAAACAGGTTTGAATAACTATCATATTATTATCACTTATTTTTTATTATCACTTATTATTGTAAGTCTATAATAATAAAAGCATAATATGCTAATTAGACCAGACGTCCTTCCGGACGACCTTCCGGACGAAGCCGGGGCTGTGAGGGAAGCCCGAGTCCTGGGTGCCTTCCAGCAGCTGGAGGGAAGCCCAAGTCCTGGGTGCCAGAGGAAAGCCAGTGCCGCAGCCAGCAGAAGGAAGGCCTACTCTTACACAAATTTCGTGCATCGGGCCTCTAGTAGTAATTTAAAACTCTGGCATTTAAAAGCTCATTTTAACATCAAAATCAAGTAAAGTGTAATGCATTCTTACTTCTTTTCCTCTTGCGTTTTCCCAAAGTAGAGTTATTTCCAAGATCCACATTATCTAGAAAATAAGAGGTTGATGTAAGGAAACAAATTAAAAACTAAAAATTGCCAATCCTAAGGTCATTCATACTACAGAAGGCTTAAGTTTTTAAAGATGTTTAGACTATCATTCTTCTCTTCCTTCTAAAGGGACTAAAAATCTTCTGAATTGAGAAGTAGGAGTCCAGGATGGGCCTAGGGTCTTCCTTTATTTCTCAATAGGATCTTGAAAAACACTCTTAAATGTCTCTATACTTCAATTAATTCAGGGATAGAACCAGTTATCCTATTCTGTCTAGGTCTAAAGATATTTTTGTGAGAGTTAAATAACATCTTATGTGCAAAAGTTTGTAGGAAAATAATATATAGATTAGTGACATGCTGGAGGACATCCACCAAAAATATGTACTAGGTTAAGAGCAGTCGATTTTAAGACTTTCCTCCTGAAAATTAAGTGACAGGATCAGTTATCTTTTAGGTCTTTCTAAGATTGTGAAAAAAATGATACTATTATCTACTAGCAGAAATTCTCTCTCCCTTTTTTTGGATTCTGGGTGGAACCGGGATGGAAATCACTATATTTATGATATAAATATAAAATCTATTACTAATATACTAATGTAGTAAACTAGATACAGTCATTTTAAGAGTGTAATTCTACTATAATCAACCATGTAAAATCAACAGGACTTGTCCTGTTAAACATCTCTTTATAATGAGAGATGTTTTGCCTCCCTGCTCTTCCCAAAGGGGCAGGTTGAGAAAATGCCAAGAACAGGATAGTGGGATGGAATAGACCACCTGTCACACTTTACCTGGGGTCCGTGTTGCCTGTAGATCTACCCTCGTGACTTGACCTTTGGACAGCCTTACCTATTGTGTCACATGCTTCACTACTTTCAGTCCTTGCTTCCGGACCTTCTGGCATGTCATTTGAGAAGCACATAACATGGGCATACTTCTCATTTCCACCTGCTGGTAGCTCTGCTCCTGGAACAAAATTGTGATTTATGAAGACCTTTCATTTGCACTAGGGACGTTCTTTTATGTAAATTCGTTTATCCCCATTTTCTACTGATTTCTTCAAAATCTTCCATTGATCCACCCTACATCTGATTCTTCCTTTAAATCTCCTATTTTTCTCTCTTGTCTTTTTCTCTTTATCAGAACTCTGTTTCTTTAAGTCATGCTTACCTTGTCCATCACAGGATAGTGAGCTACAGGTAAGCTCTTCAGATTCTCCTTCTCTATCCATTTGGGGAGTTGCTAGTTCACCAGATACTAAAGAAAAATAAGAAAGTTACAATTTATGGATCCTAAGACAGTGATTAGGGAAGAGTTCCTGGTGCTCTAATGCAGCACACTGATATTCTGCTTCCTCAGAAAAAATATACCTGCTCCAATAATCACACTTGAGATCCCACAAAGCCATGATTTTCCTACCTTTTACCCCTTATTCTTCTTCCTGTACTTTTATTTTTCTACTTGCAGCCTTAAGAAAAATAAAGATTATATTCTTTCAGGAAAAAAAAATAACTGTTCTTTGAAAATTGTATAAGTATCTACCAGAACCACTTTTAAACTCATGCTAACTGACTAATGACTGCTTACATCACCAACCACATCAGTTGCAGCCTTACATTTTGAAAATCAGCCAGTCAGCAACAACCACACTCCAGAAAGCCTAAATATATGGCTAAATGCTAGTCTGTTTACAATCACTCCTATTTATGAAAATCTGCAGTCCCTGAACTACATGCTTCCCAAAACTCCACATAAAATCAATAGTTTACATTTTTTAAGAAACAGTGTCCAATAAGTACACTGCCTCCTCCTACTGTGTGCCTTGTTAAGCAAGAAATAAGTCTCTCTTTTAGCTTCAGATATTGTATAAAGATAATCCCTGCACAATGGAGATCCCACCAAGATCACCTTAAAGACTTTTGCTTAGAAAAGTCATATGGCACCGTTTAACCAGTAAGTGTAAATCTTCAGTATCAACAACTACTTGAGCTCTGAGCAGCTTCATGAGCTCTTATTCCTGAATTTATCTTTTTTTATCTTATTATTTAATGATGTGTATGTAATTAGATGCAAAGTAGTTAGTTGGCCATTTGCTTTGGAGGTGTACCATTTAACAAATATTTCAGTAATGTGCTTATTCTTTTACTACTTCATTTACTCTCACTCTCTTGTCTATTGTAAAAAGTCTTATTTCACATGTATTTGTTCTTTATTTTCCAGTGCTTCTTGAATGTTAGAAGAAAACGATCCAAAGCAAATGGAAGGAGGCATAGACCTGATAAGTCCCTTATCCAAGCTAGTCCCAGAGACTAATTAATGGGTATAGGTCCATTAGACAGTAGCCAATTTGTACAAAGAGATTTGGTCATTTTGTCTTGAGTCGCTCACCAAACTTTTCATGAAGGCACTTGACATCCTATCAAATTGTAAGGAAAATAATTTTGTTTAACACATAATCTGAGATCTATTATTATCATATAATTGACCATATGTCTCTTTATAAATCTCTGCTTGGTAGATGAGCTCAGTACTCCATTCACATGCAGGACACCATTCACACTTAACTGAACGTTGTGGCCTCTTTGCTGTTTGTCATGAGCTTGTCTTTGCCAAAGCTACTATTTCCTACTGGCAGAACTCCACTTCCTTTTTGTACGCTTACTGTGATTCTAACTGTGGCACATCCTCCTATATAATAAAAGAGTAATATGCAAATTGACCCTAATGGCAGAATGGGAACAACTAGTCACTATGACATGCACTGACCACCAGGGGGCAGAGGCTCAATACAGGAGCTGCCCCCTGGTGGTCAGTGCGCTCCTACAGGGGTAGCTCTTCTCAGACACAAGCTGGGCAGCACTAAGGATGTCAGACAGCGGCTTAGGCCCCCTCCCCATGGGGAGCAGGCCTATGCCACAGTCAGACATCCCCCAAGGGCTCCCACAATGCCAGAGAAATGTCTAACTGCCAGCTTAGACCCCATCCCCCAAGAAGTGGGCCTAAGCTGGCAGGTAGACATCCTCCGAGGGGTCCTGGACTGTGAGAGGGCACAGGCCGGGCTGAGGAACTCCCCTACCCTCTGAGGGAACGAATTTTCATGCACTGGACCTCTAGTATCTTAATGACAAAACTTCACAGACGATGACTTTGGGTTTCAATGGCAAACAATCTCCCCTTCCTTACCTGGCTCACATCTGGGTGGAGAGCTCAAGTCTTCCTCCAGCTCTTCTCCATCACAGGGCTCCCAAGAGGCATTGCTGTCTTCTGCAGAAAGAATTGAACTCCCTCAGAGGTCTCCATACACAACCAGGGGGCAATGGGACAGCTGCTCCAAGGACTTCACCTGAGATCCAACCAAGCCCTGGTCTGCCTCTGTTTCCATCTCATTCGTCTCACTTTCCTGATCTCAGTTACCTATAGACCTGTCTACAGATATTTCCTGCTTCTCAGTTACCTATAGACCTGTCTACAGATATTTCTCTTCTGCACGAGGGGTATATTTGTACATCTTTGATTTTGTGGGCTTTGCTCTCACTGCTTCTCCTATCTTGTTACTTTTCTATCTTCTTTTTTCCTCAATGGTGATCTTGATCTCTTCTTTTCAGCTTATTTTCTCTAGTTCTATTCTCCTAGTTCTCTCCAATCCCTACACCAGAATCTGGTCCCTGTCTCGCTGTCTGGATTTCTCCCCTCCCTATGGACATGCTTTATTTGTGAAGTAGAAGTGTCTCTGAATCAAGCCTTGTTCTTTCCCTGGGAGCCTGCAAGTCCCCCTTTAAAATCCAACTGTGTCACCACATTAACCCCCACTAGCCTCACACAGCCATCACTTGTAGTGAAATACTTGGGACATGGGTCTCTGCTCTTCCTTGGGGGAAACAAGTATCCCATGTCCTTATCTCTAAGGAGGGACAGTAACAGTTTCCCTGGCTAAGTCCTAAAGTTTTGTGAGGAAGTCACATTTGCCCAAGTACTTTGAAAGAAAGAAGTGCTATGTAATCCAATAATCTTATGAAGAATATGTGGGAGGAAAAGAGTAATTTGATCTTGAGACTCGTTGTTGTTTTTTAACAAGCAGATCTCAGAATCGTGTTTCTTTTGAAGCCTACCCAAGGTTACAGCAGCTTAATAATATTATTATTAAGCACTAAATAAACATTAAGTTTGTATACTTTATATAGAAAATAAAGGTGGGCAGGGTTAAAATCACAGTATTGAGTTTTTAGTATCAATAAGAATAAAGAATGTGAAAAACGCTATCCTTCCTTGGTATTTATTTATCTACCACAAAATGAATAGGTAACACACCTATTCTAACACTAAGGGTCCTGCTGTTCAGCTCTGGATTCAGCCTCCTGACAACCCTGCAGCCAAGGGCTGGCAATGCCCCCTTCCTTACCTGACTCATATCTGGGTGGGGAGCTCAAGTCTTCCTCAAGCTCTTCTCCATCACAGGGCTCCCAAGAGGCATTGCTGTCCTCTGCAGAAAGAATTGAATTTCCTCAGAGGTCTCCATATACAACCAGGGGGAATCATGGCAATAAAACTCATAGTGAAGATGTGGGGAGCTCAGGTATCTCCTAATTAGGACTGTCCATGTCCCAGACCATCCTGGTCTGCCCTTTGCATTCACCTGTTCTGAAGATTGGCCCTCCTCTATCACTGTCCCCAGGGGCTGAGAACCATCCACCATCTTCCTCCCTTCAGTACACCTAATCCTCTCTCTACTTCTTTCCCAGCCCCATTGCCTTTGCACATTGTTTCTGTCTCTTCCCTGTTTCCTGCTGCCAGTGTCCCTAGATGCTTCTAATTGTTTATGATGTGTTTCTGTTTCCCCTGCTCCTACCTCTTTTTCTCCTGAGCTCCTGACACTGCTCTTTGTTGACTTTTCTCATCTCACTTATCTCCATCTCACTCCCTTTCAGGAAAGGCATCCTTGAAATAGTATAATATAACCTGATCAGGGAATGGGATAGAGAACAGAATAAGCCAAGGCAATACCACCAAACACAAGGAAGAGTTGTTCCAAGGCCCACATATAAAAGAAAGATCAGAGCATTGTAATAACTGAAAATATTTATACTTTCATTAGAGAAGAGGCAGAAGTCATAAGTTGGAGCCCCATGTTGAATGGAAGACAAAGAAATCCCCAGGAAGAAGGATAACTGATTTAATCCAAGGGCAGCAAAGGTCACCTGATTTATGTGGGAAAATAATATGATCTGATTTACATCTTGCAAATAGCAATCAAGCTAAAGTGAAGAAAATGGGTGGGCTGGGAGCAAGAGAAATGGGGTACTCCAGACCCAGATGTGAGCCAGGTAAGGACGAGGGGAAGCCAACCCTAGAGAAGGAGGAGTTTCTGTCTCACAAAAGAAAATGTTGGTTTCAATCTTGGAAGTGTCAGTTCCTGAAAGACATACAAATGGACAAGGTCTTGGGATAAATGCCATCAGTTCATAGACTGATGACTTTGGGAGACAGGTCTGCCTAGCAGACATGCTCTTCAGACTCATTCTGTTACTGGAGAGTAGCTGAGGGTGCCAGGGAGAAGAGCATTATTCTGAGTATGTTATGGGCACTACTCTACCTGGGGAGACCTTAATCTGAAAACGCACTACTAAGATGCCCACTTTTGCTGGCAGATGCTTCTGTCTAGTGACTTATATTTGAGCCTTACAGGATCCCAACACCTCTCCTTTCCTCCTTATACAGCAGTTTTCACTCTTTGTTGATTCTAAAACTATTTTGATAGAACTCTTTCTCTCACATAGTTCCCCTTGTGCTTCCTTCCACGTTACTTTATTATTATTTTGGGTATTTATTAGCCTCTCTATGTAATTTTTCTGGTTTTTATCTCTGTATCTCATTTTTTTTTTATTGAAATTATACCCTTTCTACTTTGTCTGCCACTTTCTTCTTTTCTATCTCTGAGTCTTCACCTCTGGATGCGTGTAAAAATTTCCATTATTTTATATATTTTCCTCATTCTCACAGGTCTTTCTCTCAAACTGACAAAAATTCTTCCATTTCACATGGACCACAGTGCCAGGGAGCCTTCCTTAATCAGTTCTATCCTAACAGTCTAAAGAGCCTTTCTAAATTACAAGCCTCCTCAATCATTCACAAAACTTATTTCTGTGTTCCTGGATTTCCAGAAGTAGGCTGAAAATGATCTCCTTGCCTGATTTGCCATAACCTGCTGATATCTGCATTTTGCATGCATTTAATAAAATTGTCCAGGCAAAGGCCCCAGCCTCCCTTTGGCACATTCTGTCTTTCTCCGTTCTCCATGAAGGGATCCCCACTCCTCCCAGCAGCTGAGCCCACCTTTATTCTTTGTCTCTCTCACAGTTTGGAAAAAGCAAAGCAACCCCCATCTGTATGAATGTGAATATGAGGAAGAAGATGGGAGGTTGGGGAAAAGGGGAGATATTTTTCCCCTGCTGTTGGAGACCGGGTGTAAGCTGACAGAGTCCTTGCACCCAAAGGGACCCACAAGAATTAGTCCCTTCCCACACAGTGTCCCCTGACTTGTTTTGATCTACTTGCTTTGATGGCACATTCCTATTGTCAGCAGATGAGTGGATTAAGATAGACATTTCATAGCTTATCAAAAGTCTGTAAATATTTACCAAGAATTTGGCCTCCTGCTTTATCTTAAAGATTAAGAAGAACAGAGAGGCCGAAACCGGTTTGGCTCAGTGAATAGAGCATCGGCCTGCAGACTGAAGGGTCCCAGGTTTGATTCCGGTCAAGGGCATGTACCTTGGTTGCGGGCACATCCCCAGTAGGGGGTGTGCAGGAGGCAGCTGATCCATGTTTCTCTCTCATCGATGTTTCTAACTCTCTATCCCTCTCCCTTCCTCTCTGTAAAAAAATCAATAAAATACATTTTTTTAAAAAAGAACAGAGAGTACATTCCTCTTTGTTGACCTCCTATTCAGTATTTGTGTATAAAAGGCATCACGCAGTTAATAAAGGAGCTGCAGTCCGTCGATAGCTTGCAGACTCCTCCTGACCCCACTCTCCTGTCTTTCTTTCTTTTCTCAATTCCCACCTCCCTACCTCAGCCCGGTTCAATCGTCAGGCTGGTCCCTGACACCCTGCTGACCAGAACACAAAGATACATTGAGGAAGCTGGGAATTTAAATCATAATTACCTTCTCCCTCAGTAGGTTGTAGGCTGAGCACCTTCTGTACTTCTCCTTCATTAGTCATTTCTGAAGCTTTGAGATCACAGGTCACTGCAGAGAAACAAGAACATGATGGACCCTGGAGGGTGATCAGAAACTGACCTCAGGGGTTTTGTGCCCACCATGATGAGGAAGTGGTGAGTCTGCCCCGAACACGGGTCCTGAGAGCCATGCCATCTTCTTCTGCTTTTTTGCCATTGTATGACACCTCCTTCTCCTTCTCTCTAATTCTGTGTCCTTCCTATAGCCTTGCATCCATGCATTTCTGTTTCCTTACTGTGCAATGTTTTGATAGTCAGCTTTTTCTCCTCATCTCTTCTTTTTAGGTCTAGTTTTTGGCTTTTGTTTTTTCAGGGGTAGCATGTCATTTCTCCAATTAGGTTTTCTATCTCTCTGATTCCAGATCTCTCTTAGCCCAGGTGGTTGGAGCATTCCTATGCTCTCTCAGTGGTTTCCCTTCCCTACCCATCAACATTCTTTTTTTTCTTAATTAGGTTCTTACATTGGAACTGGGTGTACTACATGGGAACCTGCAGAATTCCTAGACTTCCTGATTCTCTTCTACCCTGTGAACCCGCCCTGACCACCTGCAGGCTTCCCTTAACTGTCACCCTCAGTGACGCACCGGGAACTCTTGTGCCACTCTTCCTTTTCTACTTTGACCTTAAAAACTGACCTGCATGGCTTTCTGTGCTTTATTCCTTGTCCATAAAATAGAGTTACAGTAGTTTGCATGTCTGTGTCTTAGGTTTTGTAAAGATTAAAGGCCTTGCACAATCCAGTAATCTGATGGAGACTGTCAGAAACCTTGCATCCTTGTCTTCTACCCCTGTTCTTTCTCATTTTCACCCTTTCTACCTGTCTCTGCTTCTTCTATTTCTACCTCTGATTCTTGCTGATGGAATCTCTTATCACTTCTCTTTGTCCCAATTTGTTTCTTTTACCATGTCTGTTCCCACCTCCCTCTTTTCCCTCCTGCTTCCCTAAGCCATGTGTTATGTCTTCTCCCATCTGATTCTGCAGCTTTCTAGAACTATCAGTCAGAAAAGGCATCTTTGAGATAGTATATAATTTCCATATAAATTTACCAAATTAATGAGCAAAATGGAAAGCAGAGTGGGGCAAAACAAACAAACAAACACTGGTTCCAGGCATAGAGCTAGCTACACATGTGCAAAGGCTCAGATGAGAAAGAGTAGTCAAAAATCAAAATTCCTGGCATTTACCCGAAGTGTTGAAGTGATTTCAGGAGAAGCAGAAAAGGAGAAAGAACTGGTCTTTCTCTATGCCAGTGGTTCCCAACATTTTTTGTGGCCATGCCCTACCTAAGCATATGTAAAATCCTGATGCCCGCCCCCCCCCCCATGACATATAATTCTTATTATTCAAAAAGTGAACTCCTATTCACATGGAGGAAACCTAAAAGTCCATTAACTTGCTCTAAACAAGCTTCCAAAAAACATGGTATCCATGAAAGAGAAAAATAAAAGAACGAAAGGAAAGTTGAAGTACTGAGGAAGAAATCACTAAGAAATTGTTTTAAAAAATAATATGAAGTGATATGAAAAAATAGGAAATAAAGTTTCAAAACATATAATATAGAACTGAAATGCATAAATATGTCACAATATATATTTATATGAGGCCCCGAGTTCACAAGAAATGCAAAAATTTCACTGTTAATAACTCACTCTCAAATTGCCCCCCCTTAAAAATCAAATTGCCCCCCTGTGGGGCATGTGCCCTACATTGGGAATCACTGCTCTATACTGACAAGAAAGTCAAGCTTTAATTACAAAATAGAGCATTTAAATACTAATTACCATCTCCATCATAAGGCAGTAACTTGGGCATTGCTTCTATTTCTCCTATTTCATCCATTTGTAGATAAACAAGTTCCAAGGGCACTGAAGAGAGAAACAGGACCAGGATGAGCAATTGAGAGTCACCTGAACTCTACCTCGATGTGGTCATGTCCAGAATGCATCGGAGCTCTGATGTTCCTAGCGTGGGAGAACTGCTCCTTGGGGATAAAAGTATATTGCACCAAACAAGCTTTGCTCTGCATCCCTGAGCACTTTGTTAGGCCCTTTTCCCCTTTCTCCTCTTTTTTATCCCTCTGACCCTATTTCTACATATTGCTGCATCTGCACCACGAGGCTATTTGTGGATCCCTTTGACTATGACTTTCTATCCCTGACTTCTACCATCTCTGCACTTCTGTCTCCTTTCTCCATGATATTCTTTAGCTTTTTGCTCCATTGTATTCCTATTTATTCTTTTAACTCACTCCCTCTTTGTCTTTCCTATATATAGTATTCCATTATTCCCATTCAATCCCTAAAGAGTGAGTTTAAAATTCTCTTTCTTCCCAAACTCTAAACTGGTAGTATTTAGATTTCATATACATTCAGAGAAAATTCAGCTTAATTAGACAACTCCATTGGATTCCACAAATCTACATTTTTATTATTTTGTGCTCTTCAATTGTCCTCCCAGGAGACCCTTCATTAGGTACCTACTCCTCCTTTCCTCCTTGCCTCCACATGCCCAGGGAGAGCAACCAGAGAGAAAAAGAAAAAAAGTGTGAGCTTATGTTTGAGGGAAGAAAAGGAAGCTTCCCTTTCATACAGAAAATCAAACAAATATAGTGAGGTATTTAGTCATTTAAAGCATGATTACCTCTCCCATGGACTGGAAGCAGTTTTGGTATCACTTCAGAATCACCTCCACTAGTCCTTTGGAGAGCTTCGTGCTCACAGGAAACTGAAGAGAAACACAGAAATGACCAACCAGTCATGGTGACCTGGGCACAGACTCAGAGAGCTCAGCTGAATTCTGGTGTTCAGTGCTCAGGTGAGCTTCTCCTTGGCAAAAGGTATAGTTGTTCCTATTGCCTTATGTTACGTCTTTTCCTTCGTGTTTTCTCTCAATCATCTCATTTCTGTCACCACATACTTTGCTTCTGTGCCATGAAGGATTGTTCATCTCCTTGACTTTCTCACTTTCCTCTCAGTCCTTTATTCTTCATTGCTCTTTGTCACTTTTCCAGCTTATGTCTCCCTTTTTCTTTTTAGCTCTCTCTAGATCCCTTGCATCCCTCATGGCAAGTCCCTTCCTACCATCTCTCTGCTTTTCCCTGTTCTTGCCAACAAAATATACTTGTTGAATGACAGTCTCCTTGCATCAGGCCCTGTTTCGCTCCCCTGGTACCTGCAGACCTTATGGGTTCTCCTGAACGAACTCAGCACAGGTGACCCTGGTTGTCCTGACCCTTTGTCAGCCCCACATGACCATAACCACACTGAGTCATCAATCATTCTGGTCCACCAACTTGCTTGACTAATTTGAAACAGTAAAAGACCCTTCTATGTTTCAGATAAAATGACACCTTGTTTGCCAAAATTTTTTGAAAAATTAAATAATATAATGCAAAACTATTGACAAAAATTACAATTTAGATTTGAGGGCAGTTGATCTGAAAGACCATGTTTCCTTTGAGGGTTTTCCAAAGTTAGGCACAAAATAATCCTATATATAAAAGCTTAATATGCTAAGTGTCCAGTCATCTGGTCATCCATTCAACCAATCAAAGCGTAATATGCTAATTATAAGCTAAGGCCGCTCAACTGCTCACTATGATATGCACTGACCACCAGAGGGCAGACAGTCGACCGATTGATCAGTTGCTATGATGAGCACTGACGACCAGGGGGCAGATACTCCAACCAGTAGGTTAGCTTGCTGCTGGGATTCAGCTGATCAGGACTGAGGGAGATGGGCCTGTACACACCCTGGAGCCCTCCCACGGTCCCTCCCCAGCTGGCCAACCTCCTGTGTCCCTCCCCAGTCCTGATCATGCACCAGTGGGGTTCCTTGGCCTGGCCTGTGCCTTCTCACAATCCGGGACCACTCGGGGGATGTCAGAGAGCTGGTTTCGGCCCAATCCCACAGGCCAGGCTGAGGGACCCCACTGGTGCATGAATTTGTGCACCAGGCTGCTAGTAACATTATTAACAAAAAGAATAATACTTAGTTTTTATTCTGTAGGGAAGAGAAAGGGTAGGTAGGTATAAATTCAAGTCTTTAGTATTAATAGATATAAAAAGCACCTTCTTTCTTTACATATTTGCACTAAAATATACATTTAGAAACATTAAATGTATATGAAGTTTTAGGGCCAACCAAATCTTTTGACAGTGAAGTGTGTTCACAATTTGACGCATCAGGAAATGCCAGTTCTGAATTTAGCCACCTGCAGCCCAGAGCTGCCAATTTCCTCTTTCTTACCTGGTTCATGTCTCCGTGGGGAGCTCAAAGCTTCCTGGGGCTCTTCTCCATCACAGGTTACACAACAGGCCTTGCAATTCTCTTCAGAGAGGATGGAAATCCCACTGGCATCTCAATTTATGACCGAGAAGGAATCACCACAAGAAAATAATGAAAAAATAACAAGAAGGCTGATAATCTGGAATGCCCCATTCTGCAAAACGATCTGATCTAATGGTTAACTTTGCTTCAGTAGTTTTCCTATAGACTGAGAATTATTCACTCATCATGGGGAAAATTTCTCTTTCTCTTTATCTACCCTTCCTATTTCATTCTGTACTTTTTATCAAGGTCTGCCTGTTTCTTTCTGCTGGTGTCTCTTGTTGCTTCTCTTTCTCTTGGTGTGTTTCTCTCCTCTCCTCTGCTCCTTTTGTCTCTTGCTTTCTGTGATACTGCTCTTTCTCTCCTACCCTTGGTCTTGCAATTGTTCTTTCTAGCTTTCTCTCTCTCTAAAAAAATAAAATAAAGTCCTCTCTGAGAGAGTCTGTTTTAAACAAGCTTTAACCAGACTATAAAGGGTAATTGGATGGTAGTGGAACAAAAAGACTGTTCTAAAGAGACATATGAGAAAGCTCAGAAATGAAAGAAAATCTTAACAATTAAAATGATTTGGAAAGAAGGTTTTTGCTATGTTGAATAGTGTAGGAAGCAGGTAATGAGGTTGGGGAAATAAGCAGTGGCTCATTGTGGATGACTCTGGATGCACTGAAATAAATACTTATTTAATCCTAATCTATTAATAAGGAAAGTACAAAAATAATACAATCTAATATTTATTTTCAAATGTTCCATTTAGTTAAAATGCAAAGAACTTATTTCATGGGAGCAAGATTAAAAAAAGGAGATGAGCAGGTGGCTGTTATTCTGAGAACCATGACTCAGACCTGGATTAGAGACTTGTGCATGGGGATGTGAGAGACCCTTTTTTGGTAAATATGTCTCTTTACATTAAACTCTGGTCTACTCTTCTGCTCTATTTCAGGCTCCTTGGGAACTCCTTTCTGAATTATAACCCCATGAAACAGCCCTTCCCCTCTCCCCATATGTGCTAGATTCACTCACAGTCATCCAGGTGAATGTTGGACTCAGTCAACCTTACCTACTTGTTGAGATCCTTGGGCGGATTCATTTGTAATTTCCTGGGTTTGTATTGATCTACTTAGGTCATGAGATGAATCTTCTTGCTTTATACTCATTTGCTGTCCATCACTGAGATGCTCTGAGATTCTAGCTCCAGGTAGGGCTTCACCTGGATCACATTGGGAGTATTAAAGAATTTGTTTTCTCTTTCATGATAAACCTCCTTTACTCTTTACTAATATCTACTACTAATCCCTCCACCACCTCATTCTCCTTTCCCCTACCCTAGCAGTATACGGCTCTCTAAGCATACTTATGATATATTTTCTACTTTTTAATGTATACTTTATACTCTTAGCAATTTGTCTGTATTCAAAATAATAAGTATGATTATTAACATAGATCCAAATTTTATACAAATACTAGAGGCCCAGTGTACGAATTCGTGCATGGGTGGGGTCCCTCTGGGTGGCCTGCAGGGATCGGACTAAAACCCACAGTCCAACACTGCCTGCAGCTCCTACCTGCAGCTCCCGCTCATCCCAGCCCCACTGTGCCTGCTGCAGGCTTGTGCCCAATCAGTCCCAATCAGGAGAGGTTTGCGCTGCAGCAGCATTGCTCGCTGGCCATGAACCCTGTGTCTGGCGCCCTACCAAGGGGAGTGGCCTGTGGGATTGGGCTGAAACTGGCTCTCTGACATCCCCTGAGGGTCCCAGATGGTGAGAGGGTGCAGGCCAGGCTGAGAGACCCCATCGGTGCATGATAGGGTCAGGGAGGAACCACGGGAGGGCTCCAGGGCATGTCTGGCCCATCTCTTTCAGTCCCCATCGGCCAGATTCCAGCAGCAAGCTAACCTACCAGTTGGAGCATCTGCCCCCTGGTGATCAGTGCACATCATAGTGACTGCTCAACCGGTCGACTGTCTGCCTCCTGGTGGTCAGTGCATGTCATAGTGAGCAGTTGAGCAGCCTTAGAACATCATTAGCATATTATGCTTTGATTGGTTGTTCGGTTGTTCTGCTGTTTGTCTATTTGCATATTACCCTTTTATTATATAGGATATTAATACAGTTAAAAATGTATAATATCTGAGGTATCCATCCAAATTAAAGAATACATATTAAATGGCAAAGCTGACTACACTGAGTGGCCAGATTATTATGATCTCTGAACGCAAAATAATCTGGCCACTCAGTATATATATGTATTAGAGGCCCAGTGCATAAATTCATGCATGGATGGGGTCTGGCCAGCCTAGACAGGGGGAGGGGACATGGGTGGTTGGCTGGCCTGCCTGCTGGTCGAACTCCTGGTCGAGAGGACAATTTGCATATTAGCCTTTTATTACATAGGATATACACTGAGTGGCCAGGTTATTATGTGTTCAAAGATCATAATAATCTGGTCACTCAGTGTATATTCTTAAGGTTTTTCTTACATTGACTATTTCCAAGGGAAAATATCAACATTTAACAAATAAATAAATTTATTATAGACCATTTGGCCTAAGAATGACCTTTTCTTGGGCTTTAAAGCTGTTTCACTCACTGCTACTCTAGTCTGAAAAACAATTTTTCTTCAGTGGGTGTCTGAGAAAAGAAATTTCAAAGTGTAGAGCATTGACTAAATGTCCAGTTCAGGCGTCCTCAAACTACGGCCCGCGGGCCACATGTGGGTGTTTTTGTCGTTTTGTTTTTTTACTTCAAAATAAGATATGTGCAGTGTGCATAGGAATTTGTTCATAGTTTTTTTTAAACTATAGTCCGGCCCTCCAATGGTCTGAGGGACAGTGAACTGGCCCCCTGTTTAAAAAGTTTGAGGACCCCTGGTTGTTGCAGTCAGGTATACATAATAATAACAGTAGTAAACACAGAGCAATTACTTTGTGCCATGAATTATTGGGCTACTTTGTGCCAAAAATGACTAAGTGCTTTGCATAAATTAAGTCATTTAATTCTTACAATTAAATTCTTACAATTATTTTAGGTACAGATACAGATTTACAGGTGAGGCTATTCAAACACAGAAATTAAGTAACTTGCCCAAGTAAGCAAATGGTACAGCCAAGATTTAAGCCTGGCAATGGGGTCTCAGAGTCTTTGCCCTCAACCAGTGTGGAGAGGAAGGTTTGAGTCCCATACAGCACAATTCCTATTTATGTGACCTGCACACATCACTAACCATCCTCCCTCACATTTCACTTCTTCAGAAAAATGGGAATAACGAACCCCCTATGATAGCATTGTTATGAGGATTAAGTGAGCTGCTACTCATGAAGAGATATCTGGGCTATAGTAACTTTGAGAGAGATCACAATTTTCAGTATTAATGTCTTATGTGTTATAATTTAATGATGAATTATTAGCAATAATACTAATGAAAGGGTGATTAAATAGTTGGAATTGGTGGTTATTGGTTACAATTGTACATAGTTCATATGTAAGTATTAAACGACTTGATCCATATGAAGTGCTGACCTTATACCCATAAAAGTTAAGTGTAGTTACTACCATCATTGTTAAAAATTATTACTGCCCTTTATTATCTTCTCCCCTTTTAACTCCCTTTCTTTTTCCTCTCCTCTCTTCTACACAGCACCATTCTTTCTACATTCTCTTCTACACACGATTACTACTCACTCACTTCCTCTATTTTCCTAGATTATTAGGCATATTTACAACAGTTCCTCCTTTTGACATACCAAAGCCTTCCTCTTTGGACTTGTTACAAAGGACCAAACCCTTACTCCTTCCCAGATCCACTGAATTCCTAACTCACAAATACTGCAGTCAGTTCTTCCCTTAATTCTGCCTTTTGGTCACAGTAAGATCTCTCTTGAGTGTATGTTCCAACTTCTTAGTTGTTACTTCTGTCTGAAAATATTCTTGGATTCCCATCTGGTTGTTGGTTAATTGAGAAGCCAAACAACACACCATTGCTCTGGCTTCCCATCTCCTTCTGCATCCCTTCCCCAGATTATACTCTCCCCTGAGGAATGCAGTCTCCTGATCTGTGATCTCCTTTCCTCTTGGTAGATGAAAAAACATGTTTCTATCAAGTCATAATTACCTTGTTCACAGCTTTGTTGGCAGTTGAGCATCTCTGTTGTTTCCTCACCATCAATAGCTTGGCAATGGAATTCACGATGAAGCACTGAGAAGTGGAAGGAAAAGGCAATTATAGGTCTCTGGCAATGGCCAGGGGATGCATCTCACAGTTGCACATCCAGGTACATTCTGGACTCCAGTAATTCAGAGGGAACCTTCCAGCCCTCAGGGAACCCTGGGCTTTCGTGGGTCTCACATAACCTGTGACTTGATGATGTTCCTGGAATCCTATAGCTGTTCCACACAGAGATGCACCTCTCAAGGTTTAAAAATGATGGACAGTGGACAATTGTAAATCAGAGTTAAGCCCCTTCAGAATAATCTCAGAATGGTGAAAGCCAATTTAAAATAAATAATGTGTTTTGTAAATTCTACATATATTAGGAATAGAGAAGAAGCACATGGATTTCTTCAGGAAAAAGGTAATGCTTATAGTGAAATAGACCTACTTAAAAAAAAACAACACAAAAAACCCTACATCTTTAAGGATGGAGAATTTAAAAGAAAGGAGGGAAGGAAGGGAAGAAGGAAGTATATCTTGGGTCAGGGAAGATTATCTGGTTACAAAGAAAAATATATAAAACTAAAAAGAAGCTAGAACTTCCCCCAAGGTGGAATGGGTGGGAGGAATCCGGGAAACAAAGGAAAGATACTTTCTCTAAGGCACAAACAAGAATAATATTATATTTTAATTATTATTATTAATTTTCACCTGAGGTTATCTTTTTATTAATTTTGAGAGAGAGAGAGAGAGAGAGAGAGAGAGAGAGAGAGAGAGAGAGAGAAAGAAACATCAAACATTGATGTGAGAGAGAAGCATAGATAGGTTGCCTTCCTTATGTGCCCAACTGGTCTTGAACCCACAAACTTTTTGTTGTATGGGATGACACTCCAACAAACAGAGCCACCTGGTCAGGGCAGGAATGAATATTTTCTGAGAGGCACAAACCAGAAGTGAATATAGCACAGCTGTACCAGTGACCCAGGAAGTGGTAACAAGAAGTTCAAGAAACCGATCCAGAGCACTGCACTTCAAATATGCATTCTGAGGTAACTCATAAAACAGATTTTTAAAAAAGCAAGACTCCCAAGACATGAGAAAAACACCCAAGAAATACAGAAAGATGCTGGCCTAGAAGGAGAGGTAACTGAATCAGACTTTCTGTGCACAAATCCCACTGAGGGATCAGGGCGCTAGTGAGGGGATCAAGGTGGAAAGTTCCAACAGATGCATTTGCCACACCAAGGACATGTTGACTTCATGTCCAAGCAAAGTCTGGAGGAGGACATGGCATATAAGTGCTGTAGGGGCTAGAGAACATAAAGGGGGACCCCAAGCCCAGGCATTTCAAAAATGAGGGGCTCTTCTCTACACCTGCATGCCCCCCAGCTAAAAGCGTGGGTGATGAAGGTTGAGGGTCAGAGGAGGTCACTCCAGGTTACAGGAAGGGCATGAGCGCCAATCAAGTCGTTCGATTGCAGGAAGATAAGATCCGGCTGGAAGCCCGATGGCACAATATGTGGGGCTTGAGGGTCGGAGAGATGGTCCTGGGCTGGGCAAGTCTGTGGGATGCAGAGGAGTGAGTGCTGTGGACTGCAAACTACCATGACACCTGTCCGGCACTGCCCTTAGGCTAACCCCTCCCCTTGAGTGTGGGCAGGACTTGCTCTGACCAATAGAATTTGGTAAAGATGATGATGTCACTCTCATGGTCTGTTTATTCCCCCCACCCTCGTGTTTTTTTCAATTGTGGTAAAATACATGAAGTATAAAATTTACCATTTTAATCATTTTTAAGTGTACAGCTCAGTGGCACTAAAGTACATTCACACAAATTATAACACAAACATGTATATTATATACAATATAAAGAATATAAAATGCAATAACATAATCACATGAATTATAATGTAAATAATACTAAAAGCTATAATTTTTTTCTAAGCACTGTTTTAGCTACATCTCACAAAGTTTGATATGTTGCCATTTTCATTTTCATTGAATTAAAAGTATTTTCTCAGATTGCAAAGATTTTTGCTTTGAAATAGGTTATTAAGAACTTTGTTGTTTAATTTTCAAATATTTGGAGTTTTTCATGTATTCTTTTGTATTTAATTTTGTTATGGTCAGAGAACATAATTTGGGTGATTTGAATTTTCTTAAATTTATTAAGGTTTGTTTTTTGGCCTATCTCGGTGAATATGATTAAAGAGTATGGTCTATCTTGGTGAATGTTCCATGGTAACTTTTAAAAAATGTGTACTCGCCCTAACTGGTTTGGCTCAGTGGATAGAGCATCAGTCTGCAGACTGAAGGGTCCTGGGTTCGATTCCGGTCAAAGGCATGTACCTTGGTTGTGGGCATATCCTGAAGACCCATAGCTCCCATGTACATCCGGGCCTGGGAGGTACCAGCAGCAACCTCCTCTGGGGGCAAGTGGGCAGCCGTACTGGGCCAGACAGTGAGCAGCGCAGCCATATCCCTGCTAGGGAACCCCAGAAACTTACATGTGTGATGTGGGTGCTGGGGCCAAGGTAGGGATAACCCCACAATCCATGGAAAGAATTACAGACCCTAAAATGTAGGGAGTAAAGAAAATTGCCATTCTATTTATACCCATGGTCCAGGAACATGCTTAAAATTTGTGACAAAGTATTTGATTTCCTTAATCCTTTCTCTGACTGAGATATATCATAGTGTGAAAATGAGGTGTCTCTTGTTATCAATATATGGCTTTCACAAATCAACACATCCATTCTTTACACTGATTTCTTTTACTTTTTCTCTGTTTAAAAATCTTTATTACCTCTTTATTTCTTTCCTTGCCACAGAGTGTTGGAACCTCAAAAATTCTTTCCAACTTCCCTTTTCAGAATTAGCTTCCTAGCACTCTTTCCCATGTTCTATTTCTTTAACCAGAGAATACTTTAAGTTTCTTTTGCATTTTGTAGCTTTCACATGCTGCCCCTCCCTATGTACGGGTGTGTGCTGATGGACTCTTGTGACTTCTCCACTCTTTGTTTGGAGAAGTAAATTAGTAAAGGTCTGAATTTAATTACAACTTTTCTAATACAAAAAACAACCTTTTCACTTTTTAACATTTTTGCAAATATCAGAGAGGGTTTTCTTCTTTCTTATAAAGGAGCATAATTCATATCTTCTGCCCATAAAGTAGAGACTCAAATACTATGGTTTTTAGCACCAAATTCAAGCCATGACTGAGGAATCATTTATGGGATTTCTTGGTTAACCTCTGTCACCCCACTATGTGTGAGCTCCATGAGGACACAGGTATGTTTTCTTCAACACTGTATTATCTCATGCTTATCACGTAGTAGTTACTCAAAATAATTGTCAAGTATATATATATATATATATATATATATATAGAGAGAGAGAGAGAGAGAGAGAGAGAGAGAGAGAGAGATCTACTTGTTCCACTTATTGCATTCATTGGTTGATTTTTGTATGTGCTCCGAACAGGGATGGAACTCATAACCTTCCTGTATTGGGCTGACGTTCTAACCAACTGAACTATCCAAGCAGGACAATTGTCAGATATGAATCAGTGAATGAAATGGACTTGAATCCCCAAATTTCATTGAAGTTATAATTACCATTTTGGAAGCTACTGCAAATCTCAAGTAAATCAGGATAAGCCTTCAGGTTAACTGTGCTGAACAAGGCATTCAGAATTGTCATGTCAAATTTCTTCTCCAGTTCACTGAGAATGTTATATGCCACTCTCTCCATGGGGACCAGATTTCTACAAGCTTCTTGAAAACGCTTAAAAATATTAAATGGACAATTTTATAGATACACATTTATAGGTTAGAGAATATTCAGATTATAAATAAAATATTTGTTCTCTTGGAAAACATTAGAATGTCACATATATTTAGATGACTCCTTAAATACTCCACACCTGAAAAATACACTTATTCTGTGAACCTGACTCTCTAACATTGATGTATGCTTGAGAGAGCTATTTTGAAGAATAAAAGTGGTTTCAAAGTTGAATATTGTGGGGGAGGGGGGGGAGGCGGGCTTTAAGAGTCTGGCCAGAATGCTTCAAGAGTTGGCCTGACTGGTAATGAGTGGCTATTTTTGGTGTCTAGACAATATCCCACTTCCCTCCATTGGCCTGAAGTTTCCAGGAAACCAGGCAACCACTCTTCCCTGTTCTGGACCTGGCCAAAGGGCAAAGAAAATTCACAAATAGAGAGAAGGCTTGTATTCAATATAACTGAGATTCTCTGTACCTACGGAGCATTTCCATTTCCAATCCTGCCACATCTCCATCCCATGCCCCTCTACCAACACTTACTACAGAAGAGGGAATGCTTTATGTGGTGCTGCTTCTCCTGTCACCTCCTAAAGTATAAGATAATGAAGGTCCACACTCACAGGGAGCCCCTTAGCCTGTCCATCGCATCCCAAATTTTGTAATAATATAGTAAGGGGCTGTTTATCAGGAGGAAAGCCCCTTCACTTACATTATACATCGGTTCAGGGATAAAACCACGGTCTCGGAGGCCCATAAGAAAAGGAAATGGCTTTGTTATTGCATGTGCAATCTCCACCTTATTTTCCTTGAAGAGCCTAAAAATGAACTCATAGAAAATCTGCTCCTCTGGATTCTGGTCTTCTGGGCTCTGGTCCCTGAGAAACAAAGACACGATGTAAAAATAGACATTGGGTTTCTTTTGTATTTTTAAATTTAAATTATTTATTGTTGAAAGTATTACATATGTCTCCTTTTTCCCCCATTGACCTCTCCCTGGCCACTCCTATCCCCTGCCCCAGCACATGCCCTCACCCCCCTAATGTCCATGTCCATTGGTTATGCTTATATGCATGCATACAAGTCCTTTGGTTGATATCTTACCTCCCTAGACATTGGGTTTCTAGGAGGCTTGTGGTGGGCTAGAAGATCTGAGACTTGAAATATAGTTAATGGAGAGCCACCACATGTAAAATAGTGTTCTTGTGGCGAGACCAGAATAAATGAAATTTACTTATTTAAAGAATAATCAAGGGTGCAATAGAAGAAAACATAGAGCATTAGAGAGACTTGTACATAGAAAAGTGAAAGAGTTCACCCTGTGCCAATCAAAGCTACTATAAAAAGACTTTTACCCAAACCATATAGAGAAGGCAAGGAATTTTTTAAACGTTAAACTTTTTACAGAAATTAATATGAGATTGTAATGTGCTGGAGGCTAAGACCAGCAGGTCATAATTATGCAAGAAGTCCTTCAGAAGGCTGGTGGACCCTGGGACTTGGATATTCAGAAGGGCTGAAAATCTGCATATTATTACCTGCTGCTGGCTGAACAGCTGAAGGCAATTCCCCTAACCTGATAATCCTTTATTGTTTACCAAACCTTACCATTGATGTGTGTTTGCTTTGCTAAAGGGCAAATGTGTATTCCAGTAAATAAAAAGCCGTGGAGCTGGAGATTCAGCGAGTTTCTCCACTAGAGGGAAGTGATTCGCCTGGCTTCCCCCAGTGCCTTCCAAATTTATATTTCTTGTCTAGTCTCTTCATTTACGTCGCAGCTCCTTCTCCAGATTCCTGAATCCTTGCTGCAACAGTTTTCAGCAGTAATGGTTGATTTTATGTGTCAAATAGGAGAATATTTGGGGACAAGACTAACATTTAAGTTGGTAAACTTTGTGTAAGCAGTTTGTCCTCCCTAATGTGAGTTGGCCTCATCCAATCAGTTGAAAGCATGAATAGAACCAAAAGACCAGCTTCCCAGGGTAAAAGAAATCCTCCAGCAGACTGCTTTCAGATGGAAATGCACCATCAGCTCTTTGGGTCTCCAGCCTACTGACCCACACTGAGGATTTTGGATTTGCCAGCCTCCATATCATGTGAGCCAACTCCTTGTAATACATATTTCAAATCTCTCTCTCTCTCTTTCTCTCTCTCTCTCAGAAAATTGTGACTAAACAAATATAAGACAAAAAAAGGTTATAAAAATTTTAAAACTGCGAACAACAAAAAAGGGGGCGTTCTACGGAAAGCCACCTTACAGGGTGAACTGAACATAAATTCCTACTGGGCAGCTCATGGTGGGTAGTCATGCCCAAGACATATAACTTCTTTACTAAAAAGTTTATCTTTGTCTTAAGCAAGCCCTGTCCATTGTTTCTGTGTTCAAAGGTTAACATACCTTTGAAATACCAGAATAATACTCTTTTCAGATCCCTAAGAGGTATAACTACATTAAAAAGTATACTTAGAGTTATAACTACTCAAGAGAGCAAATGGTCTTGTTGCCTGTATATCACCCTCATTCACTGTAAATGTTGTTAACTATCTTACATCCACCAATGTAAAAGAAGTATATCTCTCCATTTTACATTTTATTCAATCATATGGAATTCCCACCTTGCTTTCTCTGTCTCCTTAATCTATCAACAATGTACATCATGCAATCTTCCTTCCTGCTTTGATTTCAAATGTACAAAAATAAATGAAGGCTGCAAAACTGCCATTCTCTGGAGCTTTTTTTTTTTTTTTTTTTAAGGCCCCCTCCAACCCCCTCCCGCCCACGGGGAAGGGCTGCGAGGGGCCTCTCTGGAGCTTTTTATTAATTAGTTAAGAGCTTGCTTCTGGGCATGTCCTCAATTTGGGTCAAATAAACTCCAATACGTGCTGTATAGGCTTGCACATTCTTACGTTGACAATATCCTGGGACTGTGCAAGACCCTTTCACGTGTCATCAAAGTAAAATCTGTTTTCAGCTCTAGCTGGTTTGGTTCAGTGGATAGAGCGTCCGCCTGTGAACAGGAGACACTCTATCTACTAGTCCTGGGTTAGATTCTGGTCAAGGTCATGTACCTTGGTTGCAGGCTCCTCCCTGACCCTGGTCCGGCTCATGCAGGAGGCAACCAATCAATGTGTTTCTCTCACATCAATATTTCTTTCTGTCTTTCCCCTCTCTCTTCCACTCTCTGTAAAAAATCAATGGAAAATATCCTTGGGTGAGGATTAAAAACAAAACAAAACAAAAAATAAAACGCTTTCATAATAATACAAAGATATATTTACCCTTCTTGTTTCTTACATTCTGACAAATGTCAAGTGGAATTTTCCAGAGAATACATGGCCTATGGTATCACAACAGATTGAATTCAGAAGCAGACAGTAAAATCTGTCTTCCACTGAACCAGCTACTAAAGAGATTTATAAAAGTGTAAAACATTGCTATCTTTTAAATAAAATTTATTTTATTTTGAAAAACATACTGTCATAAAATGTGCCATTTTCATAAAATATGTTATTTAAGTTAGCAGGTAATGAGTTCATTACTATTTTTAATGAATAAATAAATATGTTAAGTGTTCAAAATTTTAATTCCTATGTGGTAAATATTAATAGATATAACCCACATGAACAACAGCTAGCTCTTTAGGGCTCTCACTGATATGGAAGTATACACAAGGATCTTGAATCCAAAGACTTGAAAAGCGCTGTTCTAAAAAGAGAGAATATAATAGTAAAATCATAATAATTTTAAAGTAAAACATCAGATTATATTAAAAATTTTTAATTGAATAGGGCAATTAAAAAACTCAGTTAAATAACTTACTTCAAACTATAGTAAACTCAAATGCTATGGTTTCACATTTGATGCTATCAATTAGAGAAATATATATCTGAGAATTAATTAGAAAACTTAAGGGTAACAAATAGCATAAAAAATGAGACTATGAATCTTACAAAAAATAAAAGTAAAGAAGCTCTGGCTGATTTGTCTCAGTGGATAGAGCGTCGGCCTACAGACTGAAGAGTCAATGTTTGATTCTGGTCAGGGATGCGTACCTCAATTGCAGGCTCAATCCTTAGCCCCAGTCAGAGTGCGTGGGGGAGGAAACTAATGTGTCTCTCTCTGTCTCTCCTCTCCCTTCCACTTTCTCTAAAAATCAATGGAAAAATATCCTCAGGTGAGGATTAACAAACAAACAAAAAAAGTGAAGAAAATGTACTTTGTTATTTTTAATAAGAAAAAACAAAGAGGCATAAGACATAAAATGTGCAAAAAATTATAAGCAAGGAGATATATGTCATTTAAAATAGATTAAATTATCATCTTAAAGTACAAATGGACAAAATAGAATCTAACTACAAAAGATGCAACAAAAACAAAGTGACATTAAAAATTTTAAACAGAAAAAGATGGGCAAGTTACATTAGACAAAAGCAAACAAGATCGAAAGCAAAAATAACAATATTTATATTTTCAAAGTAAAATTTAAGACTACGAATAGATAAATCTTTCATGGTGATTAAAAACCACTTTACATCCTATCCTTAACTCCTAAAGTATTTACACACACACACACACACACACACACACACACACAGGATATGTTTTACAAATTAGAAAAATGTATTTATATCAATTATTTGGCCTTGAATTAAACTAAATAAATAATACAGAGAAAATGAACAGTTACATGTCCTGGCTATAAGGTCATATTACAACAAGATCAAATTTCAAAACAAAAAGAATATTTTTTAAAGAAAAAAACTAAACATATGGAGATTTTAAAATGCAAATGCTTTGGAAGTCATCACTTTCATCCTCACAGAAAGAAAAAGTCAACAAACTAAAAATCAATGACTTGTCATGTACCTAGCAGAAAATCCAGGTCACAGGGCAAACTGCCACCCCAAATCTCTATTGGACACAAATTTGGAGAATCACATATAAGATCAGCTGCCTGAACCAGAAGTAACCAGATCCATAAACCAATAGAAACACTTAAATGGTAAGTTTGATGAATTGCTGGAGACTGACTATTGACTTTGTATATGATAGTGAGAACCTTTTGTCAGTTTTCCCTCAGGACCTCGCCAGGTATTCATGGTGAAGTGCTAAGAAAAATCCCCTGAGTTTCTGGCATGAAGATGAGAAAACAAAAACTTTGAAACAACCAGAGCTTCTCCAAAACAAAGGCCTACTCTCTGGGGAAAACATGTTACCCAGACTTATCTGACCTAGGGGAAGGACAGTTTCCAAAATTAGCCTTTCAGTATCATCCAAATGATGCATGGAAAAGGGATACAGCTATGAAATCATTTTAAAATGTATAGTCCTGGGACACAGTTTCACTAAAAGACTGTTATTTAATCATAACATTATAGAATGCTTTCTCTCCCAACACCTTACTGCTACACCAACAGGGTTCCAGTAAACAACTGGATTACAGCTGAAAAGGCTGCAAGGCCAGATTTAAGAAAGAGTTCCCAGAGAATAACATTTTTAAAAAATAGGGGAGACAACAACAAGAACACTGGAAGACTTTGAAGACTCTGCCTCTGAAAGTTGGAACAAATATTAACCATGACCCATCTGCTAGCCAAATTAACATAAAACCTCATATTAGTCACTTATTTGCCTTAGTTCCTATTACCTGATACATCACATCTTGCTTTCAAAAAAAAATTGTAAGGCATGCTAAAGTCTGAAAAGACAAAACAATCATCAAAACGAGACTCAGATATGAAAAGTTTTCAAATTATCAAACAAGAATTTAAAATAACTATGACTAATTAAAATGTTAAGGGCTTTAATGGATAAAGCAAACAACATGCAAGAACAGAGGGTGAAATAAGCAAAGAGATAGAAACTCAACAAAATAATAAAAAAGAAAATGCTAGGAATCAAAAATACTACAACAGAAAAAAAAGAATGCCTTTGATGGGCTCATCAGCAGATTGGACATGACCAAGGAATGAATCAGTGAGTTGAAGATATGCCAATGGAAACTTCTCAAATTAAACAACAAAGAGAAAAAAATATAAGGGGTAAAAAAGTAAAACAGAACACACTAAGAATGATGAAACAATCTCAAAAACATGTGTAAGTTGGATACTAGGGGATAAAAGAGAAATCAGAAGAAATGGTTCAAGTAGTAATTGCCAAATATTTTTTTCAAAATTAATAATAGACAACAAACCACAGAGTCAGGAACCTCAGTAAATATCAAACTGGATAGATGCCAAATAATCTATACCAAGTCTTTTCATATTCAAACTGCAGAAGGCAAAGACAAAGAAAATTATTAAAAGAATCCAAAAGGATGAGGAGAAAAAAATCTTATCTATGGAAGAACAAAGATAAAACTAACATCAAATTTCTCATCAGAAGCCATGCAAGAGGGTGAAAAGAAATAGTTGAAGTGATGAAAAACAAACACACCAATCTAAAAATTTTTAGTCTTTGAAATTAACCTTCAAAGTGAAAGAGAAATAAATATTTTCTCAAACAAGCACTGAGGTAATTCCTTTCTTAAAGAAATACCCAGAAATAATTTTTTTAAAAAAGTTCTACAGGAAGAAGAAAAATTATATGGATCAGAAACTCAGATCTACATAAAGAAAGGAAAAATATTAGAATGAAATTAATGTATGTACAATCATTTTTTCCTATTATAAACTGATCTAATAGATAACTGTTTGTTCAAAGTAATAACAACTATGTTGTTATTACAGCATATGAATAAGTGAAATGACTGGTAGTAGTGTTATAAAGGACAGGAGGGAAGAATTTGTTACATCCTATTACAAAATGCATGCACTAACCATGAAGCAGTACACTATTATTTAAAATGGATATAGCTAGTTATAAATATTTATTGCAAATTCTAGGTAAAGCAATAAAAATGTTTTAAATGAAGTATAATTGATATACTGAAAGATGGAATCATAAAATGCTCAATTAAAACAAAAAGAAAAAGAAAAAGGGAAAAACAAATAGAAACAAATACAATGAATAGAAAACAGTTATAAAAGTATAGATATTAGTTCAACAACATGAATAATCACTTTAAATGTGAATGGTCTAAATATACTGATTAAAATATAGACTTTGACAGAGAAAAAAGACAACATCCAACTATATACTGTTTATAAGCAAGTCACTTTAAATACAAAAACACAGATAGTTTAAAAGTGAAGAGATGAAGAAAGATATACCATGCCAACATTAATCAAAGGAAAACTGTTGTAGCTATATTAATTTCAGACTAAGCAAACTTCAGAACAAGTATAATTGTCAGAGATAGGAAGGGCATTATATAATGACTAGAGTCACGGTGCATGAATTCGTGCACCAGTGGGGTCCCTCAACCTGGCCTGCAGGATCTGGCCAACACTGGCTCTCCAACATCACCCGAGGGGTCCCGGATTGCAAGAGGGGTGAATTTCATGGCAATCCTTAATGTGTATACAATTTAAAAAAGTAGCACTGACTTCCAGTCAAGATGGTGGCATTGGTATGCAGTACTAGCATCATTTTACAACCACATCAAAATTACAACTAAACTATACAGAACAACCATCATTCAGAGCCAACTGAAATCTAACTAAATGGAAATCCTACAACTAGGGAATTAAAGAATAAGCCATATTGAGACTAATAGGAGGGGCAGAAATGCAGAATGGGCTGATCCCACCCACATGTGGCAGATAACAATTAGGTGGGTACATTTTCTGAAACCTACCCCACAAAGCTGTCAGTCACCACTCCCTCCCCATTCCCCCACCTCTCCATCCCCATCCTGGTGATTCCCTGAGATCCTGCCCCATCCAACTTCTGAGCCTATCTAAGCTGTTCCCAGTAGCTTTTCCATACCAATGGTCTGCCTTGGCTCATGCTTCAGACTTTCTTAAAAATTTCCCAAACAAGCAGTAACTGGCTTCCATGTGCCTGGTACCTCTTGTTAAGTTGCCCCAAGCCCGGCACTAGTGGAAGCCAGCTTTGGTTCATAGCTTGGTCTCTCCTAGGCACCTCCACGACCAGCACAAGTAGCAACCATCTGCAGACCTCTTTATAGCTATGCCAGGTGGCCCCAGACCAATACACCCAGTAGGCAGCTTCAAACCACATTGAACTACCACCCACTATTGACACACTCAAGGGATGGATTCAGCAAGCACCAGAGCTCTGCACAGCTGATCATCCTCAATGGTTGCATCCAGTCACCGATCAGCCTGGGGGTAAATATCTCTCGTGGGTGTACCAACAGCAATAAATGTTCAACCACAACAGGACGATGTACACAGCCCACAATGGGGTTGCACCTGGAGGCCCAGCTAGGGTAAACCAGGAGATGTGTCACTGGACCCTGTAGGACACCTACTAAATTAGGCCACTCTCCCAAGCTCAGGAGACATAGCAGCTCTACCTAATACATAGAAACAAACACAGGACTGCTAACATAAGGACACAAAGAAACATGTCCAAAATAAAAGGACAGAACAAAACTCCAAAAAAAGTACTAAACAAAATGGAGACAAGCAATCTACTAGATGCAGAGTTCAAAACACTGGTTAAAAGGATGCTCAGTGATCTTAGGGAAAATGTATATGAACTTAGAGAGAACTTCAACAGCATAAAAATGGACATGGAAACCATAAAAAAGAATCAATCATAAATGATGAATACACTAACTGAAATGAAGAATAATTTACAGGAAATCAACAGTAGAGTAGATGAAGCCCATAATCAAAACAGTGATTTGGAATATAAGGAAGCAAAAAATACCCAATCAGAACAACAAAAAGAAAAAAATATCTATTCCAAAAAAATAAGGACAGTGTAAGGAGCCTCTGGGACGACTTAAAGTTACCACCTAAGGAAACTAAAGGGGGGAGGAGTGAAATATAAGCTTAATGCAAGCAGTAGAAAAGGAATCATAAAAGTTTGAGTAGAACTCAATGAAATTGAAAACAGAAAAACATTAGAGAAAATCAATAAAACCAAAAGATAATTTTTTTAGAAAAAAAATTCAATAAAATTGACAAACTTCTAGCCAGGCTAACAAAGAAAAACCAAGAAGGCAAATTATTAATAACAGAAACAAATAAATCACTATTCATCCTATGGATGTTAAAAGAATAATACAGAAATAATATGGACAACTATGTCTACAAATTTGATAAAAAATGAAATGAAAAAAATTCCTTAAAAGACACACACTACCAAAACTCAACAAGGAAAAACAGATCCTCTGAATAGGCCTATATCTGTTCAAGGAATTAGATTAATAATTAATAGCCCCTCTCCAAAAGAAAGCAGCAGGCCCAGATGGTATCACTAGTGAATTCCACCAAACCATTTCAACTGCAATCTCTTCCAGAAAATAGAAGCAAGGGCATCACCTCCTAAATGATTTTATGAGGCTAGCATTACCCCTGACCTCACTTCTCACTGCCTTTCTTTCACTGCCTGAAGGCCAAAGGCTGACTGGACTACTAGCTCTACTCACTCATCTTCAAATATCATGGGAGCAAGTGGAAGAGTAGGTGGTCAGGACATGTTCTCTGTTGCCAGGAGAGATTGTGCTGAGTGTTGTGGACACACCACAATGCATAAGTTTCCATAAATTATACATTGTTTTAATTTTTACCAACAAGAACATATTGATGTATTTATCTTGCCTTTTTAAATTATACTAGGGCCCCAATGCATGAAATTCATGCACGGGGGTATCCCTCAGCCCAGCCTGCATCCTCTCCAATCTGGGACCCATTGGGGGATGTCCAACTGCTCATTTAGGCCTGATCCCGGGATCAGGCCTAAACAGGCAGTCAGACATCCCTCTCACTATTCAGGACTGCTGGCTCCCAAACTTTCGCCTGCCTGCCTGCCAGCCTGATCACCCTCTAACCACTCCCCTGCCAGCCTAATCGACACCTAACTGCTCCCTTGCCGGCCCGATTGCCCCCAACTGTCCTCCCCTGCAGGTCTGGTTGCCCCTAACTGTCCTCCCCTGCTGGCCTGATCACCCTTAACTGCCCTCCCCTGCAGGTCTGGTCCCCCACAACTGCCCTCCTCTGCTGGCCATCTTGTGGCAGCCATCTTGTGTCCACATGGGGGTGGCCATCTTGTGTGTTGGAGTGACAGTTAATTTGCATATTACCTCTTTATTATATAGGCTTTTTTAATTGTGCATTTTAAAAGAATATTTGCTTTTTTCTCTAACCAGATGGGTATTACATCCTAGAATTAAAAAAAAAAAAAAAAAAGGCAACACTCACTCCCCACTTGATTATATTAGTCCCTGTTGGGCACCACCTATTTTCAGTTCCTCTTATCAAGTGTTCAGAGGCACTGGATCGACTCTCAAGCTCTGAATAAAACTGGTTCCCAACTACCTGGAAACTGGAAAAGGTTTGACAATAATCAGGCATTTGACTGGGATGTTAATTTTTCTAAAAAGACCTTTTCTGGACAGAGCTGTCTGTGGGTGGGGTTAGAGGAGGTATTGGGAAAATAAGAGGGTTCAGGGGTGTGAGAAAAGGAAATATGTAATGTGAGTCATGTGGCCTTAAATTTTCCCACTTTAATTTTGAAAACCTAATGCGCTCATTATGTATTTATTTGTAATCTCCTTCTCTTGCATACCTGTAGAATGAGGCTGGGTAGACAGAAATAACAAGAGTAGATGCCCACCTTACCAGAAATGAAGGACAGGAGAGGACACGAGGACTGACCTGCAGTTGAGATCATGGTCTCCATCTGCCATCTGCTGGCCCCACTGGGCCATGGAGCTGGACTAGGATCACCTTTGGTTAGACTTTCCCTGACGGTCTTCCCACAGCTCTAGGGAGAACAGCTGCCCATTGAAGGATCCTTCAGGTGTGGCACTCAAAGGGTAAAAGAAGAGTGAAAAGGCAGATCAGCTTCTGTGGTGTTTGTCCCTCCCCCCAACCTCAGAGGGCGTTTTTAGTTCTCAGTTCCGGGGAGGAGGAGCATGGCCAGATCTAGGAGGAAGACAGGGGGCCACTTGTTTACCCAAAGGAAAGAAGGCGGGGAAGCCTAATTCAAAGGAATCGAAGTTGTTCTGAGGTGAGGCAGTAACTTTGTATGGGGACTAAGAGTGCTTCGCATTTGTGCCTTCCCCTTGCTGAGGTGGCTTGAGAAAGAAACGGGACAGCTGGCCTGGCACAGCAGGGAGCCTGGGACTGGAGGAGGCAGGTCCAGACAGGGGGCCAGGGACAGCCCCAATGCTCAGCGTTATAAAGTGTGTTATAAGCATAGCTGAGCTGCCTCACTGCCCCTTTAATTTCTTGTTTGTTTTTTAAACTTTGATGGTTTCCAGTAAATGTACTCAGTTGTGTGACTGTCACCATCACCACAATCCAGTTGTAGAACATTTTCATTACCCAAAGAGTATAGAAGGACAAGACATGGGAAATAGAGGTGGGTAGGGAAGGAGACCCACGGTGGCTTCTGAAATCCCCAGGACCCTGGGGTTGAACCCCTACACCTCCTCCCCTCTGTCCCCCCTCCCAGGCTGGACTGGATGGGGAGCACCCCACCACCAGCAATCCCAGGTACCCTAGTAACCTCACAAGTTTCCAGGGGGTGGAGTGAAGCTGCAAGTTCAGCCTTCAGCTTCCTGCACAAACTGCTCAAAATACTTTCACTTTTCTTTCCTGGGAAGCCTGGCCCCCTCTGCTTCGTGTGCCAAGCACAGACTTCCTGCCTCACCCGCTGGTATCTCCCTGCCTGTCTTCCAGTCTTCCAGGAGCGACCCCTGGCTGGTCCCTGCACCAGGGAAGGGAAGGAGCCGGTAGAAAACTCAGCATCCAGGTGGGTTTTCCACTTAGCTGCTTTGTTCATGTTTGGTGATTGGGCTGTTAAGTTTCATTTCCTGGCAGCAGCTGCAGGGTGAAACTCCACTGCTTAAACGGTGCGGGGTACTCTCTGTAAAACTGTGTTTTCCAAAGAGATAGAGGGTGTGTGGGATTTAATAGGAGACTACTGAACAGAGGGACAGACATAGAAGGGCAGCACACACACAACTCAACCCTCTCTTCCCTAAATTCTAGCCTGTTGTTGTGGGTGAGACAAGATTTGCTCGCCACCATGCTCATCCTCGCTCTGTGATCCTGCACTCTGCCCCAAATGGCAACTCATTCATTACCCACTGTGCCAGTGCAGTGACTCAAGGTAGTTGGGAAGCTGGGAGAAAGGAGAAAATAAGGAGGGTACATTGAGGGTACATCTGTGTGGTGTATTGTAAACTTCTTGTAGTTTTTCTTTAAGCATATTTATCATTATTTACCTGAAATAAATTCCTAGAAGTGGAATCTGGGACTCAAGGGAACACATACTTTAGGACATTTGGCCATGATTACTAAGTTAGCCTTCAGCTTCCACCAGGAGAGTCTGTGATTCTATCGAGGTCCATTTGAGAGGCAAACATGTTATTCAATTGTCTTTATTTGCACTGTCCTGACTACTAGTGAGTTACCCTGTTTTTTATTATATTTATTGCACAATTATATAATTGCCTGTTTATATCTTTTGCTTTTTTTCTACGTGGATGTTTGTCTTTTGTTGGCTCATTTTAAGACTTCTTCACATAATAAAAATCTGAACACTCATAGATGAGACGTGCTATCAGGTGCTGGCGAGAAACAGGGCTGTGGTCAGATGAGCTCTCCTTTGCCACTGAATACCTTGGGCAGGATACTTAACCTCTCTGTGCTTCATCCCTGGGAATCATTAACAGACAAGGAATGAGGGGGGTCACTTCATTAATTATTAATTATATAAATATCTAATCACTATGATGAACACTGAAAACTAATATAATAATGAATGACAACTGTAATTGAATAATCACAGAAAACACTTTTTTAAGAGTGAGGAACCAGGGGAGTGTTCTGTTCTGAAAGCTATTGTATAATTCAGGGGTCCTCAAACTTTTTAAACCGGGGCCAGTTCACTGTCCCTCAGACCGTTGGAGGGCCGGACTATAGTTTAAAAAAAAACTATGAACAAATTCCTATGCACACTGCACATATCTTATTTTGACGTAAAAAAACAAAACTGCAAAAACACCCTCATGTGGCCCGCGGGCCGTAGTTTGAGGACGCCTGGTAGTCATCCTAAATGTAACCCCAGGACCCCTTCCTCTTCTTAGCGTGTCGTGTGTTCATTCTGACTTTCTCTAGCTCTGTGCTCTTTGCACTATCCTTCCCTCATGCATGTCGTGGATGGTAGATTTCTTTCCCAGTTGTTCTCTATCTTCCAGGATTTCTTCACAATTATAGACGCTCACCCCATCCCCACCCCTGGCATTTTTTCTTGTTTTCTAGTACTGTTCTGGATTTTCTTTTTTATAATATCTTTTTTTTATGTCAACTTAAAGGATTTGAGAATGAAAAAAGAGAGAGACAGGGTACTCAATCTGCCACTGGGATTAAATCCTGGGAAATAGTCATCAATTACAGTTCCATTTTCTCTTGGACATAAAATGGTGTTGGAAAAATGGGATCTCTGTTCGTTTTGTTTTTTAAATATCTCCAGATGAATGAATATTTTGTCAATGACTCCCACTTCTTGACAATTTGTCAGGAAATGTCATCTGTCAATTTCCTGCCTATTAAACTTATTATTTTCTCATGACCTACAAATGGTGAATTTTATAAATGTGTCATGGGCATGGGAAAAGGCACATGTCTAAGATATGAAAATGATACATAAATCAGTTAATTCACCTTTACTAATCATGTCTTTTATATTCTTTGTGTTTTTATTTATGTTTTGCCTGTGTGTTAAAGATTGTAGGTGGTTTATTAAAGTTTCTAAGATTTATCATGTTTCCATCTTCTTGCCTGTTTGGTGCCATCCCTTTTACATAAGCATTGCTTGGGTGTGCCTTAAGCTGCAGTGTAGGAAATCATAACTCGGCTCAATGTAGCCACAAATTATAGTGCTTATGATTGGAAGCCAGGAACCAGAAAGTCAGGATTTATTTACCTGCACCACTTCCAGGTTGCACAACTTAGGGTGAGTTATTAAACCCCTCTATGTCTCAGTGTCCTTGATAATAAAAATGACTATGATCATAGTAATCAAAGGTTTTGTGAAGGTCAAATAAGTCACTTCATGGGAAACCCTTAAAATCGGGCACACTGGAAGCTGTCAACTAATATTAGCTATTTTTAATACCTGCCTGATGTTTAACCAGCAGCTCCTTTGGGATTTCAGAGTCATGTCGCTGGTCACTTTTAGCCTCCATTGTTGCTAGGTGTTGTCCTATATACCCAGAGTCTTTGAGGCAGATGTTACTTTGCAGACTGCTCAGGGATGCCTTTGGAACCAGAATGCTCAATAAACACAGAGAGCAGCTTCCCAAGCTCCACAATGTCTTTGCTTCCCTTTTTTTTTTTTTCTTCTGCCCCTTCCGTAGGATGTTCAACATCACCCGAGACTTAAAAGAAACTCTTCGCCAGCACTTCATCTTCCAGAAGCTGGAGATCTCCTATGCCATATGCAAGCCATTTCCGTTCCTGGAAGGCCTCCGAGACAAAGCCTTCATCTCTGAGAAAATGTACATGGTGAGTCATGTTGACCACGTTCACATCACCGCCCAGTTCTCACCAAGAATGCCCGATTGTTGAAGTCCCAAACCAACACCTCCCCCCGACACACACACCCCGGATTTCTAGAGTTTAGAAGGCCTGGACTCAAATGTTCATTGGCAGAAAAAAAGGATATCATAGGGTGATCTCAAACCAGGTGACTTAAAAGAAATAATGGCTCTGCTGAGTAACTCAGTTAGTTGGAGCATCATCCTGATACACCAAGGTTGGGGGTTAAATCCCTAGTCAGGGAACATACAAGAATCAACCAGTGAATACATAAATAAGTGAAACAACAAGTCAATGTTTCTCTCTCTCTCTCTCTCTCAAAAAAAAAATCACTAAATCAAAAAAAAAAAATTTTTTTAATGTATTCTCCCACAGTTCTGGAGGCCAGAAGTCGAAAATCAAGATGTTGGCAGGGTTGATTTTTTCTAGAGATTCTGAGGGAGTCTGTTCCCTGACTTTCTTCTGGTGGTATCAGCAATGTTTGGTATTCTTTACTTATAAAAACATCTAATCACTGCTTCCATCTCTACATCACTTTATTTGTTTGTGTGTCTTCTCCCTTCCTCTCTCTCTCTTCTAAGAACACTTGTCATTGTGTTCTTAGGGCCCACCTAATCCAAAATGATCCTTAATTATATCAGCAAATACTTTTTTTTTCTCAAACAAGATCACATTCACAGGTTTCAAGTGGACATATCTTTGTATGGAGGGGACACCATTCATCCTACTAATGGCACCATTTTAATTCCTAAGAGCATGGCACCCATGGTCTAGTCTAATGTGAAGAAAGGCAGGCAATGGGATATGTCTATGTGTATAAAAATGGCACTCTTTTCATATAATTTGGGGTGTTTAAAGCATTTCCTGAGCCTAGGGAAGTGTTAGTAGTGATAGAACCTCCCCTCCCCACCCCAGTCTTGACCTGGTTGGCTCTAAGCCCTCTCTAGATCATAGCCCAGCTGTCACTTCTCAGAGATGTCTCCATGACCTACTCCTAATTAAGACCTCCCTCATTATTCTTCCTATGATTTCCCTTAATAAAACTTCTCTCAACAATAATTGGATATTTATTTAATTTGTGTTTATTTAATTTGTGTTTATTTAACTAGAGGTGGTCTAGTGCACGAATTTGTGCATAGGCTGGTTCTGGCAGGCCAGCCCTGATCAGAGTTGGGGGGCTGATTAGGGATGGGGATCAATTTGCATATTAGCCTTTTATTATTTAAGATGCCTATCTTATTTGCCTGACAGTGCCCCTCCCCCAATAAGGGGAGCACCATGTTAATCTTCTCCATTGCTTTGTACACAAGGACTAGACCAGTAGGTGTTCCATAAACATTTTGCAATCAATTCTCTCTTGCCATATTTGTCTTCTTAGCCATCCTCTCATCAAGAAGAATTCTCTGGGTCATTTCCCTATGGCTGGAACCTATTCAGCCCATCTCAAGTCCAAGAGGCAAAGAGAGAACACAGGCTAACAAAAATCATCAGAATAATAACTAGTTACTGACCACTGGGTCAATTGCTGAAGTGTCCTGCCCAGAGCCTTAGAGAATTAATTATACCATAACAGCCTTTGACTCCACTTTCCTTTCTTAAAATTTCTCTATTCCCTCAAATAGACCTAAAATAAGGTTTACAAAACAGACTTATTTTAAAGAAGACTAAATTATTTATTTCTATGACTATCAAAATACGTATATATGAAGTTCCCAAGTAAACAGGTAGAACTGTGATTTCTCTACATTAGAGAGTTTGGCTATACATTTTGCATGAAATTCCTCCTTAAAAGAGCAAAATAGCTCTATTACAACTTAGAAAACCACAAATGTATAACAAATCTCTATTTATCTTTATATTCATGTATAATAATCCTTCATTCTGTTTCTTAAGGAGTCTATGGAAGCCTGTAGAAATATGGTCCCTGTATCCAAAGTGGTATACAACATTCTCACCAAACTGGAGGAGCCATTTAATCTGTCATTTCTGGAAATGTTGTTCAGTCAGATCAATCTACGTGAATACCCCAACCTGGAGGCGATTCACAGGAGCTTCAGAAATGGTATGAGGCTTCTTAAATACCTCTGGGGCCATAGAAGCATGAGGGGGGTTGCTATGGAAAGTTCGGGTTGTTTTCTAGCCCCGTGGAAGAGGCACTTTAATTGCCCATTTTCTCTTTGGGAAGGTGTGGGCCATGCTCTCTCACAGATGTGGCAGCAAGAGTAGCCTCTAGCCCTGGTTCTCTAAGATGACTTTCAAGAGGTCACATATGTTTCTGTCTGACCTGTTCTAAGAATTTGGGAAAATTGTACAGATTAGCATACTGGACAGTCTCTAAGGAATGCATAATATGAGGAAATGCAAAGTTCCAGAGACCCTTTCTGACGGAAGGACAAGGAGAGGAAGAGTAATGGGTAAGGAGAGATAATAATAAATATATATCTTTTGGTGGTGGTATTGTTTTGTTGTTGTTGTTGTTGTTTTGAGTGCTTGGTATGTTCCAGGCAATATCCCAGGCACTTCATATGATTATCTCATATCATATTTAAAACAATCCTGTGGAGTCACAATTATTCCCATATAACACAGAAGGAAATTAAAACTCAAAGTAAAAGTAACTTTCCCAAAGTTATTTGTCTGTTAAGAGCAAAGCCAAAATTCCTACCTGGATCTCCTAATACCAAGGCCTGGAACGTTAATCACTCTACTAAAGCGGATAGCTGGAAGACAGAATGTGACACTGGAGGAGAGAGAAAAGGGAGGGGAATTGTGGACACAGAGGCAGAAAGAGGATATGAGAAAGACATAGAGCATGAAGCACACTTAAAGGGAGAAAGAACTGAATAAATAAAGGAGTAGAAAAAAGAACAGTGATAGAGATCAGAAAAAAAAAGAAGTAAGAGGAGCAGATGGTAAAACTATTTCAGGTTTGAGGAGAAACACAAGGTTCACTTATCTGAGAATGGCAGGGGAGAGAGCAGCAGAGCACGATTGTTGACAGCTCTTCATCTGCTCTCCAGCACTTTTCCATCCAGAGGCTCCTTCCCAAAGGGAGAAATGAATCCTTGGGCTCAAGAGGCCTCAAAAGAGAAAAGTCACCCTTCAGGCAGGCATGTGGGCCCATGCTCCTGGCAGCATTGGGGCATTTCTGGGAGAAATGTTGTTCTCAAAGGCCATGCCAAGCAAGTCAGAGGGACCACACACCAAAGTGCCACTCTGACCTAGCTGAGCTCAAACCTCCTTCTTGATCTATTACTCTGTGATTTTCTTTTCTGGGTCCCTCTCCAAAATCCCACCTTACTTGCCTTTTTCTGTTCACTGATTGAAACAACTTCACTTCTGAAATAAATGATGGAGAAGAATCATAAGAGAAACCCACCATTGGCCATGCCAGGGAACAGCCTGGGAAAAGTCATGGGCCTGGGGTACTAGGGATGGGAAGGAAGTTGGGTGTGGCCAGATCACAGGGTCCAAGGTGAGGAGGCACGGAAGCTGAGTCTGCAGAAACAAGAAACACTATGAAAAGAAATTTATATTTTATTTTATTTGCTACAAGGAAGTATGATATGTTTATTTATTAAAACAGGGACATCTATTCAATAAAAACATTGTTCGTAATTGTCTAAATTCTGAAGCCAAAATTAAGGAAAATCTAAAAAATTTAAATCCCTGGGACAAAGTGAAACTCAACTTCATGTGTGAAACTACTTTGTTTTTAGATCGAGGCTAGATACAATTAGTATAGCACTGCTCAAATTCATAAATTAAAAACAGGCCACAAATGGATGGCGATGATGATGAATCAATCTCTGCACCTGGCAGGGAGAATGAATACCTCTATGCCCCCCAACCTGTTGGAAGTCATGTGTGTAAAGAAATCCCTTTCCCACATAATTCGGAGTCTCTGGGGTGCTGATGTGTGCTCCTTTACCAATTCCAGTTGTCGCTTCCTGTGGAGGATGGAGAAAAGCCGTCTTTGAAGTCCCAGCCAACTCAGTAGGTAGAAACCCCCATCAGAACCTGCTGCCACTGCCTGCACCCCAGCGCCCCCCACTGAGATGCCCAACCCAAGTGCCCAGAGTCAATCAGCCCAGAGCAATCCCACAGCACAACAATAAGGTCCTGGACAACGCTCTCCCAAGAGTCATCCAGGAAGGAAGGACCACTCCAGGTGAGAAACAGACTCAGAACACCTGGACATCGCCAGCCTGGGTGCCTGTGGCCATGTCTACAACCCCAAGGTCCCACCTTTGTGTTAATCTGCCCCTTCCATACACCCACCTCCCATATACAGCCTTTTCTAAGATGGATTATGTACACTGTGAGGGGCCTGAGTGTGGGGCCCAGAGCCCTGCTTCCATCCCTGGAACAGCCCAACCCTCTGTCCTTGGACCTTGGTGCTCCATCTGCCCCAGACATTTTTACCCTTCACTCTCCTCCCCACACCCTGTCCATCTAACCTGGAATGATTTTCCTTCCTCTCTTCAGTGGCCAACTTAACACCCCACGTAAATGATGAAGAAGACGCACAACGGGTGCCCAGCACTCCCCCTGCTACTGTGCAAGGTAATGTACTTGAGGCTGGCTTACTTTAGCTCAAGGTAGCTGTGAAGGGAGGATACACACGTGCCAACCAGGAGGCTGGTGGTAAGAACCCGGAGACAAAGAAAAAGACAGAGGGGAACCAATGCACCAACTTGGCACAGGACGACTTGTCAGGGTCGCTGCCATGGCCAGTTGACTCTGTGATGTCCAACAGCCCTGTCCAACCAACACTCAAATACACTGTTCTGATTGACAAGTAACTTGGGCAACAGTCACATCAACCATCCTCACCTGATTGCCCACTCTCTGATTGATTAGAGGCCTTTCAGTTTCAACCGTATTCATCATCATGTGGTTTGAATTCTAAGAGCGATGGTATTAAAATTATTAGAAAAGAGGATAACATGTTTAAAGGCATTCTGGACCTGACTTAGTTTCTGAGACTGTGCCACTTATCAACCGCAAAGAGTCATTATAAAGGAGTTAGAGTTTTTTAAATATACCATGGTATATTTTAGGTGCTGCCAGAAATGGTGTCATGAATTTTGAGAATTAGGGGTCCTGTTTGGTCCAAATAATGTTTCCTCCATTATATATATATATTTTTTTTTTTTCATATGATTAAGGTAAACATCATCATAGAGTGAATAACAATGTAAGATTCCATATTCTAGATTTTTCAAAGAAAAAAATAGGTACCATAATTAAATTAGTAAGTAGCCACTGAAAGCAAATGATGGCTCTCTCCCACTCTGCCTCACCCTCACCAGGCCTTGGTGTTCAGTCCGGGCCCCATTGTTTTCTCCTGATAGAATAGATTGTTCTCTTTCCTCCTTCTCTGATCCCTGCTTGCTGGTCCTGGCATCTGAAATTCATTTTCCTTTTCTGCTCAGTGTCCAGTGACCACCCGACCGCTCAAGCAAAAGATAAAGAAGAGGCTCAAGAGATGCCCCAGGCTCCCTCAGCCCACGAGCCAGGTAATTTTCATTTAGGCAACTTAAGTCCACCTTAAGTTTTTATGTCTTCAAAGAGGAAAATCCATTTGAATCTTCTAGAGACAGGGCTCTCCTCACTGCTCCTGACCACCATCACGGTGCAGCTCCTGGCTGCTCACCCAGCTCTTGGAGGCTTGGATAGACAGGAGACCTGAGCTCCTAGAGGGAGATAGAGTCCCTGGGGAAGGCAAGGTGGACTGGGAAGGGGACACCAATGACAAGGGATGGGACCCCTCCTAATACCCACTGGATCTGGACTCGAACACCACTAAGGGGTCTGCAAAAGGAGAACATTCATCTTCCAGAGGGGTTGTGGCGGGAACACCGGAGAAAGCACGAAGCACTGAGCCAGGCAGGATTGTTTGACTCAGCCACCCTCTGAGGCCACTTAAATAAGGCAAGGCTCAAAACTGCTCCATCAAAATGCAAAGCAAGCAAAACCACTGTGTGGCCCTAACACTGAATCAGTGCCCCAGACATGGATGGCCCTCCTTCCCAGTCCCCACCCTAACTGTAGGAAACGATCACTGTCAGCCCTCAACGTTTCTGTATGTTTGGGTTTTTAAAAATTGATATTATTTAAATAGTTTTAAATGTAACAAATTGTTTAAAGGGTCTAGCGACTGCTTGCCACCTGTTTCAGTTACCTGTTCCTAAATAGGCCAGAATTTGAGATGGATGTCATAACCTTGTGAAGACAAAAAGGTGACAGCTTTCTTGAGATGGGCCTCTGTTTGTGATGGCTTTGAGCCCTTCTATCTTTCTTAGTGCAACAGAAACTAAGAACAGTTGTATTTATTTGCTCCTGGCTCCTGCTTTCTTCAGCTGATATATATAAGGCACTTAGTCTCCTTCACTGTTTCTCAAGGTGAAATAATCAGGTAGAGCAGGTCAAAAATATCTATTCATAGGCATCTAAGCAATAACATATATCTTTTTATATGGCAGATATTCACCTTCACTGTGGCTGATAGAATTCAAGGTCACTGCTTTCACTGCTCTCAGCCTCATTCCCTGAGTGAGGGATACTGAGATTCCCTGTATTCATCGTCCATTGAGTAAGGGGAATCCATCCAATGGGCAAAACTGAGCCCTCCTCTGCAGGCAATTGCTCCCTGGTTCTGTGATAGTCATGCAAGTCACAATAACCACAAGTTTGATTGACTCAGGGCAGAGCCAGGAAACCCTGTAGTGGTGGGTCCCCAGCCCTGGGCCACACATGTCCTCCATCCTCTTGTTCTCACATCGGATCCTTCAGTACTTTCTCTTTAGCCCATCTGACCTCTGAAATGAATTCTGTTTCCCTTATCAGTGATAAGAAATGATTCTCCTGAACCAAATGAGCCGGCAGAGCCCCAGGAAGCAGCCAGCACACCTCTCGTCAGGAAAGGTAAGGTTTGCCCTCCTCTTACAGGCATCAGGAGGGGGAATGCGAAGGTGCATCCTGTTTTTCTGATTGGATCTTGTCATGAGCACTCTCTCTGTGATTGTAGTCATGACGCTCAGGACTATTTGTTTCTGCAATTCCCTTTCACTGCCTCTTCCTTTGAGGCCTTCATTAAATGATAGGAAAAGCAGAAGGCATTTAGAGCCATTATAATATGCACCCCTTGAAATTGCCTGTTCTGCAATCACCAAGCTCTCCTATATCCACAACTTCATAAAGGGTTAGTCGCACCTCCTTTAAATGAAAGGTGGTTTCCCAAGAGTACATTGCTTTCTCTTAAGACATGGCTGCATATTCTCTCTGCTATCACTCACCTCAATGTGGAAGGCAGGCTGTATATCACACCTTGCTCCCCACTGTACCCAACCAGCCCCTTGCTCCCCATCCCCTTTGCTGAGGCTTAACCACTGAGTGAATTATTCACTACTTCATCAGTATCATCCCTGGACTTCCCCTCCACTCCCCAAAGCTGACTTAGAGTTTTTCTATTTCAAGTCTTGCCATCATCCTGGACACCTTCAAAGTATCCTATATAATAAAGAGGTAATATGCAAATTGACTGTCATGCCCTCATACAAGATGGCCACCCCCATGTGGTCACAACATGGCCACTCCCATATGGTTACAACATGGCCACCACAAGATGACTGGCAGGGGAGGGCAGTTGTGGGCGATCAGGCCAGCAGAGGAGGGCAGTTAGGGGCAACCAGGCCAGCAAGGGATGGCAGTTGGGGGCAACCAGGCCAGCAGAGGAAGGCAATTGGGAGTGACTGGGCTGGCAAGGAAGGACAGTTGGGGGCAATCCAGCCAGCAGGGGAGGGCAGTTGGGGGCAATCAGGCTGGCAGAGGAGTGGTTAGGAGGTAATCAGGCTGGCAGGCAGAAATGGTTAGGGGCAATCAGGCAGGCAGGCAGGCAAGCATTTGGGAACCAGCAGTCCCGAATTGTGAGAGGGATGTCTGACTGCCAGTTTAGGCCTGATCCCACAGGACCATCAGTCGAACATCCTCCGAGGGGTCCCAGATTGGAGAGGGTGCTGGCTGGGCTGAGGGACACCCCCCCCAGTGCATGAATTTCATGCATCGGGACTCTAGTATATGAATAACAGGCCCATCTAATACTCTGATTTCTCCAATCCTTCATCTTATAATTTCCAACTATTTTTCCTCCACCAATTCTTTGCCTCCTGCACCCTAAGACTATCCACAGGCTCTTTCATCATTCAAACCTGGCTTAAATTCCCAATAATTAAATAATTCCTTTTTTCTCACCAAATCCTTGAGTTTGCTCCTTCTACAACAATCATTCAACCTCTGATTTCCCCTTCTCAGCACAATCTTAAAAAATTAATTTTAAAATATCCTTCCCTGATTTCTTCCTACAATGTGTTCCTTCTGTAGCTGTCCTTCAACCTCATTGGGATGACCAGTCCACTGGCCTTTCCCTTGTTCAGTCCATCATCTGCCTTTCCTCACACCCCTTCATACCAGCTTGGAGTCCAAGAGCCACCATTTCAATAACCTATGGCAGATACTTAACCTGCCTTGACTCTCTGTCTTTTCCTAGAACTCTCTGGAAGGTCTGGAAGGAGCCTATTACTGCTTTCTTCACACTGTATCTAAAAGCAGGCGTGGCTGGGAAGAGGCACACAGCAAAGCAGACTACACCCACTGTGTCTTCACAGTTTCAGCTAAATGATCCCTCCACACCTTGAGACAATCCCACTTCCTGTGATGATCCTTTCAAACTTTGAGCTCTTTTTTTCAAACTTATGCCCTTCTTGATGCCTCCTTTTTTTTCTCAAGAGATTAATTTTCCTCCTAATTCATAGAAACCCATCAGGTGGAAATTTCCTCCTCTCTGGTTCCCTCCTTCTCTCCAAGGCAATCCTTCCACCTTGCCTGACTGTAGAATTCAGCATCAACCTCTCACAAGGATCTGCATCCTAACCAATGCCCATGCCTACCCAGCTCATAAAGGAAATTTCTCTTGGTCCCCATCTCTCTTCACTTGCCTCCATAGCCCTTCCCTCCAGTTCACAACAAAGCTTCTAGAAATGCATTACCTGGACTCATTGTCTTCTTTTCTTCATGTCTCTCCTGCCTCTGCCACTTTAGAATTTCTTCTCTGCCATTACTCCATGAAGTAGCATCACCTAAGGTCACGAATGACCGCCTAGCCATTGTCGTTTGAAGACCAAACATAAAAGTTGAGAATTGTTGACATAGACAATTGGGAGATCTATGTGTGTAGCTATAAAAGATTACATGTACTCTGTCTTTTTAGGGAAGAAAAGAAAAAGAAGTATGTGGTCAGTTCAAAAAAAGAGACAACAGAAAAAAAGACTTCGAAGAGGTAAGATGACAGTAGAAGAGGAGGCTGGAGGCTGGAGGCAGCTCATGCTTGTAGGTCAAGGTGTGGGAAGGTGAATTGTATTCTAAATGTAATGTGAAACCATTGACAGATCTAATCAGTGAATGACACTATCCAATTTTAAACTAGATAAGACTGTTTTGGGTGCTGTGTAAAGAATGAATTGGAAATAGAAAAGAATGGAAATAGGGAAATCATTTAGAGAGCAGATGTCATGAGAGTTGATAGTAACCTGGATTCAGATCAAGCAGTGAAGATGGAGAGAAGCGGACCAATTCAAAGTCAGTTTGGAGGTTGAGTTGACAGGACTTGATAAACTGGAAAAGCGTATATCCCCCACGTGCATACCCACAGGCAGCAAGAAGAGAGCTAATGGAATCTTTCTATGTGAGTGGCAGATTACATTTCATAGACAAGGAATGGAGAATGATGGGTTTGCAGTTTATATACAGGACTAGGACAGCATCCTGGGTCTGTACCCTAATTTTTTGGAATTTAAATGTGTCTTTCCAAGAGCCATAGAAACCCTAGGTGTCCTTGTCTTTTACTTAGAGGTGTCTCCAAGTTCTGGTCTCATCCTTTTTGACCTGGGCTATGATGAAGAAAGGAGAAGGTGGTACAAGGTGAGGGTAGAGAGGGGCCAGATCATGTGGCCCTCACAGGCCGTTGGGAGGAATTTGGAGTTTATTTAACTTGAAATTAGTTACCCTGTTGCCAAGCCAAAAAGTAAGCCATCCTTGACTACCTGATTATCTACCGTAATATATTGACAAGTTCTATTGATTCTGCCTCCTCTTTGCTACACTAAAATCTGATGGTTTCATTCCCATGCTTACAACTTATCCTTGACCTCCTAGTGCTTTTAGAATAATGCTCATAGTTCTTAGTGTGATTGACAATGCTCTCTCCAATCCAACCTTCTCTTCCTCTTCAACTCCATCTTTTCCCACTCAAAACTCCAGCTGACATTCTGAACTTTTATTCCTCCTGTTTCATTTCTCTCATCTTTGATCCTTGGTATATGCTCCTCTCTTTGAATGCTACATTCTGACCCTACACTACTTCCCATAAATGTCTGGCTATCTCCTGTTCATCACTGGTGTTGGCTTCAATGTCTACTTCAAGGTGTTCTCTGATGCTAAATTAGATAAGGTGGTCACATTGCATGTTCCTATAGAACTCAGCACTGGTCCTTTGGGAAAATTCCACATACTCCATTGTAATTACTACTTAAGTAATGTGTCTCTTCTAAGCTAGATGGAAATCTCCAGGCACAAATGCGACATTAATTATTACCTGAATGAAAAAAAAATGAAAGAAACCATATTTCCTATATCCTGTAATTTGAAGAATGATCTGACAAAGGATGGTTTGTGATTTATTATTATGCTATGCAGAGTCACAGGTACCACTAGCAGCATGTGATCTTGATATAAACTAAGAGTTATTGGAGGGAAATCTCACAGCAGAGAAATAGAACCCACATAATCCTCTTTCCTGTTATCCCTAGTTTAGAGCAGGCATGGATGGTTTGCATGCCCTCTGGCCAGCATTCCAATACTGAGGTATCCACTCTAATAGTTCTCTAAAGGTTTATGTGACTGAGGGCAGGAACATCTATTTGACTATGCAACAGCACACACTCCCCAGTCAGAGTGGCCTTGTTAGAAATGGGGAGCTTCCGGGGCTTGTGTTAAGCTGTTCTGTTTGGGTAACTTCCCTACTGAGACTTCCCTCTGCTAAGAAGATGCCAGATTTGGCTTTGTTCCTATATTATTTACTTTACATTTAATTAATCATCTTTATTAAAAATACTAATAACACCTGAAAATAGATACCAAATTTTGAGAAGAAAAAAAAAACACACACACACACATAGTCCTACTAAAAATATACATGTTATACCCTTGAATGCAAAAAAAGGTAGTAGTCTTTATTTTTGGTAACAGTTCTCAACTTCTCTGAAACCCTCCTTTTGTGACAGGGGAAAAACATGTCACAAAAACATGTTAAAGGAAACTGTTAGGCTCTTTTAGGTGGCCCCAGTGACTTTGGATAAATACTCAGTAATTGCTATGACTGAACTCCCTGGATACCTCCTCTCCAACTTTTAGCCACTCATGCTTCCTCCATAAGTGGCACTTGAATGTTAAAAAAAATAAAAGTTTATCTGTCCATCTTTTAGGAGAGGTCGTATACTGTCCCCCCTGGATTTCAAAGAGATATTTTTACTCTACTGGGGATCAGCTTCAAAAGTCCACAATCAATGAAAATTGTGATCTCTTTCAACAATGAGGCGGACTCGCTCTGCACACAGACACCACTTCCCCTACCCTCATCTCTCCCATACCACACATGGGCCCCGGGGAACCTGGGGAAGTAACTTTAGAAATCCCCTCCTCTGCTGAAACAAACCACCAGGCCATTTTTACTCAGATGTGGCCACCTTCTTGTGGCAGATGTAACAGGAACCAGTAAATAAGCCTCACTGCTCTGGAATTCTCCCAAATGTCTCTGGGTGATTTCAATAGGTACAAAGAGTGAGACGAGGTGGTGAATTTGGGGATGGGGGAAGGGAAGTAAGGTGCACACAAGAAAAAATATATAATTACAGAGAAGTAGCAGGAGAAAAGTGAGGCACAGGGGTACAGAGATCTCAACATTTGGGGGCTGGAGGCATGAGAAGGAAGGTCACTAAGAGGGGATCCCAATGGAAACTACTCACAAATCCCTGTTTGGACCAGGAACCGCCTCACCTGGTCACAGAATCCAAGAGAAGCTCCAAATGGTGGATCAGGTGACTCAAAGAAAGGATGACTCAACCAGGAACTCAAAGGTGGTGATAAAGACCCAAAAGGCAAAGACTAAATGTGCCCAGATGTCTGGACCTGAGGGTAAGACTGGTGACAGAATCTGTCATTTGAAGGCTCAGTATGGGTCCCTTGTGAAGCAGGCACAGGGTTTGGTGGACATGAGAAGTTAATATGAGGAGGGAGCAATGCAGGGAAAGACGATGAGGTATGACAGGAGCAACAGAGAAGGCACAAATACAGGTTACATCTGAGGAGTTTTTGTTAAAGAAACAGCTGTGATTACAGGGTATAGCTGACCCCAGCTGGGACTTAGGGCACAAAGACTATTAAAAGGATGTGTACTCAAAGATAGAAATTTAATAAAATTAATAGTTTTTACTGCCTCATCAAGAACATTCTTAAAACTGGCTTTTTTTTCTTTTTTCTTTTTTCTGGTGAGTGACAGTTGTTGTTTGTTAGTCAATGTGGGATTTGTAAGTTAAACTGAAGTAACTTACAAAGAATGTGTTAAACTGTAGTAACCACTCCTACAGTTTGGAGACACTGCTTTGATTTGTCCTAAGGCACCAGCAGTTCTTGATCCATGTGTAGAAATATCTCCATAGTGACAAAGACAAAGGAAACCTTGTTATGAAAACAGTTTTGACCTCAAAAATCTCCTAAAAGGGTTTCCAGGACTCCTCAGGGGTTCATGACCTCACTTTGAGCCTCTGGTCCAGGGGTTCAGATGACTGCTCTCTCATTGGATGTTCTGCTGCCCTGAGTGGGAGATACTTAGTGATGGATACACAGGAGGGCACCACGGAAGCTCTAGAAAATATGCAACCTCCAGCCTTCAGCTGCAGGGTGTGCAAGGTTCCTCCCTGGATCTCTGCGAGATTCCCCATGAGATTTTTCTAGAGCGTGTTTACTGAGATCTGAACAGAATGCCATTTTTTTTTTGAGAGGTCAGTGATGATACTTCAGATATGAATGAATCATAGAGTCCCAAGGACCCACCCAGCATGCCACCAAGAATCACGCAAGGTACAAATGAGGGATTGCGAGTCTCAGAGTGCAGTCTCTGGAGCCCAGATTCAGAACTGTTTTACTCTAAGCAAGAGTTTCTCAGCCCTCTTTTCATTATCACTGCCCTTAGGAGCCCACTTGCATGTGTTTTTTACCTAATCAAGAACACACACCCCATGACATTTTAATATCACAAATATATATATTGATTTAAGGACTGCATATATTTATTTATGCCTTATACATAAAAAAGAGTAAGATTTCCCCCCCAAGAATCAATTTTTGGGCAGCATCACCACTACTGAGAATTCACGCACTAAGCATATTCTTAGTACTTTATTGGAAGTGCCCAAGCCTTAGATCAAGTTTTTTCTTAAGTCCCAATCTCCATGCTTGGGAAGAGAACATCTCATCATAAACACAAACATAATAGTATAACTGGGCACAAGCAACTGATGATGTTGTTGGCATGCGCTGGTGAACGAGTGCATGTTAATTCATTCTCTCCATGGCTACTATTATGCTCCTTGTAATCACTGTCCTTGAAGGGGAAAAAGCTGAACATCCTTCTGTTTGTTGGTGATTTTGGTCATTATATCACAACTTACAAAGCACAACTTACAAATCCCACATTGACTCACAAACAACAAATATCTAGTCATTGCCACAAAGAATGTGTTAAATTTGACCACCTTTGAAATAAATGATCATTTTAACAATTTTTCCTCCATTGCACTGACTTCTATTTTCTTTCACTTCTAATTTTCTCGTGGATAAATTATATTTATTTTCACAACTGCCCTTGGAGAAGTGTGAGTAGTTTATTCAGTTTTACAGATGAGAACACTGAGATGTGTAAAAGGTGAATGGGTTTTAGACGATTCTCTGCGTACAGGACTCATGCCTTGGAGCCATGATTCCCCATCAGAAAGGAAAGGACAGAAATAGCATTGTCATCTTAATATTGTCTGAAATGAGTGTGGTCAACAAATGTAAAGCCTGCTTATTTAAAAGTAACTTTGTCATTACTTTGTAGATCCCCTGGATGATGGAAGCAGACTGTCATTGAGGAAATCTCCGAGGAAAAAGCGTAAGTGTAGAAACCTGGGTGTTCTCTGTCTAGGTGGGTTCCACATCACTCTTACCGGTTGTCATATACTCTGTGTGTGTGTGTGTGTGTGTGTGTGTGTGTGTGTGTGTGTGTATGAATAATAGTAATATTCGTACTATTAGTCTATTTTATTAATACCTTTTTATTGCAAATTTCATGCACATATCTTCATGTCAGTGTTTTCTATTTCCTTTCTCTTAGCTGCATAGCACATTATTGTATGATTAACAATTTAAGTCATCACCTATTGATGAACAGTTAAGCTGTTTTCAATTTTTATATGAAAATAGAAATCACGTTCACATGTATTTGTATCTTTGCACACTTCTCTAATAATTTCCTTGGAATTTCTAAATGTGAGATTACTTGGTTTGAATCTTCTTATCTTAAATTTCATATATGTCACCAAATTGTTCTGTCAAAAATGTAATTGCTTACATTCTCTTTAACAATACATAAGTGCTCATTAACTATATCCTCATCAATTTAGATAGGATAAAGTTTTTAAAGTGTGGGGTATCCTTAAAACCAAACAATGCATTTTTTATTTTTAGTGGTCTAAAGATAATTTTTAAATAAATTTATTATTTGTATTTTTACTTTAATAATTTTCAATTTATGTTCTTGGCACATTTTTCTTGTGTTATTCATCTTTTGTGTTATTTATTAAGGATATTAACCCTCTATATTTTACTATATTGCAATTTTTTATTTTTTGTTTTAATATTGTGGTGATGTTTTTTGAAGTGTGGACATTTTTAATTTTTTTAATGGTCAAATCTATCTTTTACTTTTATGATTTCTGGCCTTGAGTTTTGGCTAAGAAATATTTTATATCTAAAACTTATAATAATCTATATATATTCTTCAAGTCTTGAAAAACCAGGTTATAAATTTGGGGGGAAAAAAGGCCTAACTTAAATGTTAATAATTTAGTATATCTTTATTACTTCTTTATTCAACTTTTTAAATTTCCTAGTAAAATGGAGTACTTTTTTTCACATAGATCTCATGATTTTCTGCTTCCCCAAAGTGATGGGAAGATAGAAGTAAATTGATTTATAAAATATTGACATCTCGATCTTGTAGATCAATCTGTATAGCCATGAGATATATTTTTTCTGTTTTAGAAAATAGAAGAAAAAAATATAGCTGCTCAAGGGCAAAAATAAGACAGAAAAAAGGCTCCCGAAAAGTAAGCAAGAAGAGTGAAGTCGTCAACTTCCTTGCTATTCATGAGGTCCCTCACTTGCATGACAAGCTTGGCCTCTTTTCCAGGCACATGGTCACCTGGTGTCACGGGAACATGGCTAGTCCCATCCCTGCCCCTTAAGCCACCCTGTGAAAGGACTCCTCCTCACAAAGAGAGAACCCAGACATTCTGTCGGTTCCAAAAGCTTCTTTTCTTACCATTGGAAAGGAATAGGGGAGAGGTGGACAAGAGGCATCAGACAATTTTGAGATTAGGACTGTGTCTAGTGCAAGTTCAGAGCCAGGAAGAATAGACAAAACAAATCTGAATGTGCAGGAAGGATTCAGATTCCCCACATCAAGCTGGAGTTAGATTTATAGTCACGGAGTGCACCAAACCACCTACTTATCATGCATCTACCATGAAACTTGTGTTATTTTCCTACAGGAAATAACAACTCATGAAACTGCATTTTTCTGGCTCCTTTATTCTCTCTGCTGTCTTCATCACCCTGTTCTCCTTCTCCTCTGCATTCTCTCCCTCTTTCCTCTCCTTTCTCCTTTCCTTTTTCTGCAGCTCAAGGTATGCTAGTGGGTGAGGAATCTCTTGGATTCCCTACCTTATGGGGTCCTGGGTACCCTCTGAGGGGACCTTATCTCAACTTTCAAACATGCAGCATCACATGAGCTTCCCTGCTTTGGACATACCCCATTTTTCTGCTTCTTTCCAACACCCTCAATCTTGGGGATGAAGGGACTCAGACCTCCTTCTGTGCCCTCCTCCATCCCTTGTCTTTTCTCCCAACTCCCAACCCTAGTGCCTGCCTAGGCTGGAGGAAACTTACTTTTTGTCAAATGCTGAGTTTTTTGTTACCAGTGACTTCTATGAAAATTTTACATTCAGACTTCCAAAACTTTCTTCTTGGTACATGAAGGAAATTTTCGGAACTTAAAAATTCCCTTCATTCTCAGCAAATTCTGTGCTTCAGGATGTGTAATGTCTCCAAAATGGTTTCTACTGAGCCGTGACTTCTCAGTTCTAGCAAGCACCTGCCCTCCCCTGAGACTTATTGATTTAATAATTAGGGAACCCTAGGACACTGGGATTTATAAGGATGAAAAATTCATAATTCTACTAATTTCAAAAATATTAAATGCCCTTGTATATTCATTCAAAAAGAAAAATTGAGTTGAGGTTGGTGCCAGGCACGTGTCCTAGGTCTTGGGAAATCATCTGAAAGCAAAATAGACATGGAGCTTACATCCTCACTGGTACACATGTAATTAACAGACAAAAAGAGGAGTCGAAAGGGGATACAGAACCAGAAGGTGTATTGTGAGAAAGGAGAGGAGTATTTATAGAAAAACAGAAAGATAAAGTGAGGTATAGGGATGCAGGATTTCCTGGCAGTGTGGAGACAGGGAGCATCAGAAGAAAGGTCACTAATGGGAAAGAGGAGCTGCATTAGGGACCCCAATGGAAACTACTTACAAATCACTATTTGGCCCAGGAACCACCTCACCTGTGCACAGAACCCAAGAGAAGCCTCAAATGGTGGATCAGGCAACTCAAAAGAACAACTCAACCAGAAACTCAAGGATGATGACAAGGACCCAAAAGGCAAGGACTGAATGTGCCCAAACATCTGGACCTGAGGGTAAGGCTGGTGACAGAATCTATCATTTGAAGGCTCAGTGTGGGAGGGTTTCTCATGCAGCAGGCACAGGGTTAGGTGGACATGAAAAGTTAATATGAGAAGAAGAACACAGTGTAGACAAGAAGGGCATGAAGACAGCAAAGATCTGTTGGTCTGAATGGTTGTTGGAAGAAGTAAGTATGTCCCCTGGGTGCAGTTGACCTCAGCTGTGCCCTGTGGACTCACATGACCACTTCCCAGTGTCTACTGTTTACATTTCTATTAGTAGAGTCACCACTGCTCCACTGAGTCTGGGGCTCCTCTCTGATTCAAGGTGACCCAATGAGGAGACTGTCACCAATCCCCAAAGTAGACACATTCTCAGTAGTATTTCTTACTAGTGAATTTCTAAAAGTGAAGTCAATTGGTCAATGAGTCTGCATATTTAAAATGAGAATATAGTGATGACAAAATAATTGCCACTTTAGACTCACATTAATGAGATATGGACATTCTCTTCCCTACACCTTCACAATACTAGAAATAATGAGACTTCGGTGTTTGACAAATGAAAAGCATGGAGTGATATTCCACCAATGTTTCTCTTTGAATTTCTTTGCATCATGCATGTGGTTAAACATGCTGTGACAGGTTGTACTACTGCTCATCAATATTTTAGAAGATTATACACTGAGTGGCCAGATTATTATGATCTCTGAATGCATAAAAATCTGGCCACTCAGTGTATATCCTATATAATAAAAGGCTAATATGCAAATTGTCACCTCAACCAGGAGTTCAACCAGCAGGCAGGCCGGCCAACTGCCCATATCCCCTCCCCCTGGGCAGCCTGGCCAGACCCCACCCATTAACTAATTCATGCACCGGGCCTCATTATATATATATGCCACACACACACACACACACACATACATACACATACTGAGTGGCCAGATTATTATGCATTCAGAGATCATAATAATCTGGCCACTCAGTGTATATCCCTGCTCTGTGTACTCAGGGATGGCCATGTGACTTGACATGACAAAGAAGAGTGGGCAGAAGTGAGAGGGTCACTTCCAAACCAAAGCTTTAAGAGCCCCTGTGCTGTCATTCTCTGCCATGGGGCCAGCGATGTTCTAGACAGAGGCATCTCTGTCCCAGGCTCCATGAGTGTCAATGGAGCGGGACCTCATCTAACTTGTGGTCAATAAACAAGGAGAAGTAAACCTGTGTTTTTCTAAACCAGCGTTTAGCAAACTTTTTCTAAAAAGGGACCAATAACAAATAGTTTAGGCTTTGCTGGTCTTACTGTCTCTTTGCAGCTACTCAACACTGTCATTGTAGCACAAAAGCCACCAGAAATAAATATATATAAACAAATGGACCTGGCTGTGTTCCAATAAAACTTTATTTACAAAACCGGCATTGAGCCAATTTGGCCCTCAGACTGTAGTTTGATGACACCTGTAAATAAACCACCAAAGTTTGGGACGATCATAAATGACCAAAACCTATTTTTTAATAAAATTTTTATTGGAAATTTTTTTAAGGATCACCTGTTCATATATGCCATTTTTGTATAAGAATATTCTTTTTGTTGTTGTTGTTTAATCAAAATTAACACTTTGTTATTGCAATTTTTCTTATTTTGTTTTCTAACTTAAGAAATTTTTGGTTATAGAAACCTTTTTTAAATTTGTGTTGGACAAATCAGTTTATCTTTTCCAGTATGTTTTATGCCAGAGTTTTACAACTTGGTATTCTTGGCCTCTACCAATCAGAGGCCAATAGCACTTGCCTCCCAGTCATGACAAAAAAAAAGTCCCAACATGCCATATAGCCCCTGGATGGCAAAATCACCCAGCGTTGAGAATCACTGCTTTATGCCCTATACTTCTGCCTTAAAAAGTCCTTCCTATATGATATATAAAAGGCTAATCCTTTATTAATCCCTAGTATTTGTATTAAATGTATACATACACATTATTATACATATTACTATATATAATAATTTGACATTTTGACTTCTGTAATATTTTAGCCTTCCTATCTATTAACATGAGCTTGCTATTTTTACTTGGTCAATGCTATGATTTTCCTTTCATAAGAATTCATATCTGTCTTTCTCCAAACTGGAATAGAGACAAGAAATATTACTTCAATGTAGTTGACATATAAAGCATGTAAATTATAATTGACCTTTTTTTTTTTTTAGAAAAGAAAAAAAAAGATGTCTGTTCAAGTTCAACAATAAGTTGTCAGAAAAATATTCCCCAAAAGGGTAAGTAAGCGAGGCAGAGACTTGCCCTTAGCTGCCCCAGGGCCCAGGCCTGCTGCTGAAAGCTCCTTTCTCCCTCCCCTCCTCCGCATTCCCTCCCACTGTCCTTGTCCTCCTCCTAAGTCTCTTCTCCACTCCAACTAGGTGCCACATGTGACACACTCCCAGTGAATGATGTAAGGATTGCTGCCCCACTGCCCACCCAATCTATCCATGTTGTGCCCTGGCAACCACTCTTCCACACAGTACCTACAGAGACCCAAAAAAGATAAGGGAAAATGACTGAACACATAAGTCCAGTTTAATATAAACATCTACTTTCTTCATTCTAGGAATTGGTGAAAACCCTAATCTAAGCAAAGCAGAGCATGTTCTCATTTCTGGTGGGACTGACTTTCTCTTCCTGAGTTAGTCAGGAGTGCATGTCTGGTCTCTGTGGGTCAGGCTCTGGGTTTGCTTCTGTCCCTCTGAACTCTTGTGCCTCCTGGGGTGACTGTCCTCCCCTCCTCCTCCTCCTTTCTCTTCTCCTCCTCTTCCTGTACTCACTTTTCTTCTGCTTTTATAACTTACTTCTTCAGCATTCTTTCTTGTCACTCTCTCCTTCCTCTCTGGCACAAGCAACATTGGTCTTTTTAGTCCCATTAACTTATTATTAAAGTATATTGCAGGTGCTATTCAAAGTGGAGTCTACAGACTGGTGCCACCTACAGGCCTGTTTGTTGCAGGTCTGCAGAGCTTGTGAACCAACTGTGACATTGAACACACTGTTTTTTGTGGCCAGACCTACCCAGTGGAGACAGCAGTGCACTGATTTCTATCCTGGTCAAGAAGGATCTCATCACAGGCCACATGCTTAGTAGCACTGGTGTGACGTTGTACAGCTTGAGGAATTAACACAAAGCAAGAGCCCATGTGTACCCAGCACCGAGTCAAGAAACAGAACACAATCCACTCCCATAATCCAATCCCTACCCACACCCCTCGGTGGCCACCAGCCTGATTTCTCAACACATAGGTTCCTTTGACACTGAATGCTTTATTTTCCTTCCCGTTCAGGGCCTGCTCCGTGTGCCTCCCTCCCCCAAACACACACATACACACACGCTCCCTCATCCCCATCTCTCCCTTTGCTATACATCCTCAGGCCTCACCTTGAATAGAGCATTCTCCACCCTGCAGGCAGGAGTAGGGCTTCCTGTATTTTTTTCTCTCTGGTACTTATCACAACTGTAATTAACCATCTGTGTAGGTTCTGTTCACTGTGTGAAAGTCAAATGAAGTCAGTAAGTGGGTCAGTCTTGCAGCCTCCCCTGTGCCTCACACTTTTTATGCTTAAGTAACCGTCAAGTCATCAAAACCTTATTCATTCTTCCTCATCAAGGATGAATACCAACAACATCAGGGCCTTCATTTACCCATATGATGCCCTGTGAACTAGAAAAGGGTGCTCCTTCCTCAATCATGTTTCCCACATCCCTCGGAGCTGATTCCTGAAGCCACGGCCTTTTCTGCCCTCTGCTGGAAGATTGCTGTAGGAAGTGTACAGACGGATTCTGCCTTGGATGCAAATCAGAGCCCTCTCCAAGGTGGAATCCTTGCTCAGTGCACAACCCACACAACCTTATACAGAGGCCCTGACAACAATATAAGTGTGTATATCACTTTACAATTGTCAAATCACTTTGCTCTAAATTTTATCATTTAACCCTCAAGTAAGTATGATTCAACTCATTTTATAGTCAATTAGAACAGAAAAGAACTTGCATGAGTTAACAACCTAAGGTGTTCAAACTTCAAGTTCTTTTTTTACAAGAAAAAATAAATAAAAGCCCTGGTCTTTTTAGAAAACACTAGTGTAAGCAAGAATCCAGGCAAACACTGACAGTTACCCACCAGCATCAGCTTCTCCTGTCTCCTTAACATCTCCACCCTGGCTGTGCCTTCTGAGTTAACAGTGTCCCTGTACTGTTATCAATTATACTAGTATGTTAGGGAGTCTTGTTGAGGCCCTTTGGATGGCATGGGAAGAGCATTAGACTAGATGGTATGTCTGGATCCCAAAGCCAGCTACCTCTCATGAAATGTGGTGACCAGCAGGAATTCTCTCTAGATCTAAGTCTGCATCCCCACCTGTAAAATGGGGATCAGCATTGCCTTCCCTGTTTCACAGATTGTTGTGAAAATAAACAGTGCAATGTGTGTGCTGATCATAAAGCTCCCAGATCTTTGCCCAGGTAGTGTCTTTCCATATCTTTTCACCTAGTGCCCTTTCCCTGTGTTCTGTAAGAATTCCCATGCTAATTATTTTGTTGTTTTTTTCCATTCTGCTCTTCTTTCTCTCTGTGAGGCTTTTCTTTTCATTTCCTCCACAGTGCTTTCTGTTTACATGGACTCTCTTTGTTTTTCAATTGCTCACTTTCACAGCCGGCTCCTCCTATTGGCTCACACTTACTAATGGTGACCTAATCCACACTGGAGCGCTCCAGGCAGGGTTCCACCCTTAAAGGCCTGTTTGCTGAAATGAGTGAGGAAGGCTGAGCCAGACACAAGATTTGGGGGAACACTTCAGAAAGTTGTTTCCCTCCCTTAGCGGCAGGGTTGTCATTTCTGAAGTACTGGGGACACAAGGTCCCCGTGACTCAGTGAGCTGCCTGCACCAAGTAAAGGAAGGTGTGCTGCTTATGCTCATGGAAAAGAGGATTCGTGAGAGAGATAGAATAAGGACTGAGTAACGAACTGTGCTCTTCATCCACTTTCAGAAAAACCCGAAGATGATGCTGTGGATTTTCAGTCTCCTACACTTCCTGTGACCTGTGGTAGGGAGACGGGGATTTTACATAAGGAGAAAATGGGAAAAGGTGAGTTCCTTGATAGTCTGCTCTTTGGAACCCCTAGACCAGGGGTGGGGAATGTCCAGACCGAGGGCCATATAAGGCCTGAAAAAATCATTTGATCAGGCCCTACCGAGGCATTAGGGCTGAGTTAATTAAATGTTTGACCAAATATAGCAGGCTAATTTTTAAGTTGATAATTTTGTATGGTCCTCGAATGATGTCATAAATATCCAAGTGGTCCTTGGCAGAAAAAAAGTTTTCTGCCCTGCCCTAACAAAGGACTCACTAGAGGGGAGGAATGTACCCAGGTGTGTGATTGTTCAGGAAATGAGCTCTGCAAGCCAGGCTGCAGAAAAAAAAGGGGGGGGAGGTGTTTGTTAAAAAGGAATTTTCAAACTTTTCCTGGCTGTGGTATACCTGGTGGCCACTGCACTACCCCAAAGGAGTCATCCATCCATGGACCCCCGGGACACTGATCACCATGATGTCCTTGCCACATGAAGGTGTCACATAAAATGCCAATTCTCTCCCAACCCCTCACCACTCAGACAGGTTTTAGGGCTTCCTTCAATCTGAGAGAGAAGGAACCCAGACTCCCTGCTACTGGTTCTGCCTCCCAGGGAGTCTCCCTGAACCCAGAAAGGTAGAATACCACAATCAGGGGGTTGGAGTTTAGGGTGAATTCCGAGGATGGAAGTAGATGGTGGGATGGGCTGTCTTTGTTTTATAGGATCCTCAGAGAAGTGCATTCAGAATGAGGAGGGAGACTGGTTCACACCAAGAGAATTTGAAATTAAAGGAAGAGGAATAAAATCAAAGCACTGGAAACGGAATGTGCGTTGCAAAGGACAGACCCTACAACAGCTGATGGAGGTATGATAAGGACAAGGGGCAGATAGGTGATGGGTTTAATTCCTTGAAGGATGAGGGAGATGTCAATAACAGAAGTGTGAAGAAATTCTCATTAGGATTCCACAGCATGATTGAGAAAGAGGTAAACCTTAGTAGAAAAAAAGATGTGTGTGATAAAGCTAAAAATGCAGATTGGTGCTGATAGCGAAGAACTTTAAGTGCAAGCAAAGGGTTTTGAAGTCAGGAGAGATATAAGTAGCTTTCCCTGGTGGTATTAAGTAGGGTTGGCTAGAAGGAAACTGGATGAAAACAGATCTCAGCTATAGCTTCCCAGTGTCCTCCACCCACTAAACGCTACTCAAGACACTGTTCCATCTGGACCCCTCAGTGAAGTGTTTCCAGGCCATTCTGTCCATGGTCAGTCTCTCCTCTGTACTTCCCAGCACACTATTCCATCCCATGAGCAACTCACTAGGGTCCTAGTGATCCCAACACAAAGCCTCTCAAGTACACTCAGAAATTATTGCTGGGATGAAACCATAGAATTTTATCTAGAGAGGAAGAAATGCAAATGAAAAGGAGTGGGTGGGGAAGGGTCTGAGAAAAAAAGGTCAACAGGTCTTGGATTTGAGTAATAGGGTAAAATTATTTTATCAAGTCCAGAAGAAGAACTGATTGGAGAAAGGAGCTCATTTTTCTTTTAGACACTTAGGGTTTGAGACCCAGTAGGATGTCCAGGTATAAATATTCACTAGGAAGTGAAAACTTTGATAATTACAAAAGGAAAGTCTCCAGAATAACCTAATTTATTGACCTCTTCTCTCTTTCAGAAAGGACTTTTGTTCTGTCCTCCAAGAATAAATTTCAAGAGAGAGGTAAATAGAAAGTGAATTTCTACCACATTTTCGATCACCAAGTTGCCAACTTTTTATGTCCAAAGGCTCATAAATGAATCCTGGAGTTTCCCAGCTCTGAGTGATCTTCATATTTAGACACTGCGTCTTCATGTTGACTGCTTTAGTACTCTGATACCTGTACGTGCCACCACTATTTTCATAGCTGATTTGAGATGGGGGCAAATAACTCTTTAGAATAAAGATCAGGACAAATGCTGATGATGTATACATTGTAAACAAAGATCTGGATATCTGGATGATGGCAAACCCAGGGTGTCAGAAATTGAGTGCTCTAGTCTGAAAAGTAAATATGGTGTTGAAATAGATAAGAACAGAAAAGGAAAGATGATCATCCTTGATTGAACACCAAGTCATCCTAACTCAACATGCTCTTTATCAAGGGCATCAGAATGGAAGAATGTGTTTGAACTAAGCTTTGTGTCTGCAGAACCTCCCTCCAGGTGAAAATGGCAGTCCACAGCTGCTTTTCCTCAGCCTTCTTTACTTGCTTAGATGCCTCCTCTCAAGTCCCATTCATGGGCTTCTCATTAGATCTGAGCCTCCAGCAGAGGCAATGGTGTCAGTCCCATCTTGCCCTGTAGGCTACTTTGACCCTTGGCTGGCTCCATTCAAAGTGTGTGAAACAATGGTTCCCCAATGCCATTTCTTGTATAAGCTGTCTTTTCCATACTGATTTGAAACACCTTGATATGTACAGGATGCTCATTGTAATAGAAAAAAAAAAATTAGGGAAGACTACAAATGTCCATCGGTATTATAAAATAACCTAAAACATCTACAGAATGGTATTTTTTAAATGCATAGGTGAAGATTCATCCTTCAGTCAATGGAAAACCACACACAGGTTTTGAGGTCAGGAAAGCTTTTGGAAGCTCAAACTGGTAGTACTATGTTTTGTTTATGTAAATATGTAGGTCTATGCCTTTAAAAAATCTGAAAGAGCTAGCTATTATGGGACAGGATTATAGGGGAAATTTGCCTTCCATATTACACATTTATGTACATGTGGAAATTTTTAAATAACCACTTATTACTTTTGTAATCAAAAAAAACACACAATAAAGATATTTAAAATCCAAATCATTAATTCATGGCCACAACATTATAGTTTCTTCTTACTCGTACGTAATGCCACATGTCAGCACATGATAGCCAGGAGTACACTTGATTTGACCTTCCATCCCACCTGGAAGGAGCCACATTGGGATAATGAGAATGAAGTCTAGTTCTGACTTCAAATAGACTAACGCAGGCCTTTCCCTGGCCCCATCACTCTATACATCACCGTTGCTCTGCAGTAGACCGAGTCCCACTGGTGAGGAACTCTGTACGTGTGTACCATCTAGACACCTGAAGCCTATATTGCAAATGTGTTTTGTGGTTTCCCACAATGGGTGGCTGGTGCAGAGTCCTGGCTCAGAGCTTGTGAGAGCCTCCATCCCCAAGGCTAGTGTGTAGGCAATAGTTGCTACTATATGAAAGTGTAGTGTGGGGTTGAGGAGGACAGTTAGCAATAGGGTGAGGATTCTCTTGCTGGGGCAGGGCCTATATGGTTTGGACTTTCTACTAGGGCTGAGGGAAGGAACCCATAGCTTTAAAAAAATTATCTTTATAAACCCATAGCTTTCTTATCAACTTGCACAGATGTGGCAAGAGGGTAAGAGGGAGGGTGGGACTTGAAACTATCAGTGGTCATCACAAAAACCAGAGTCAGACTCTTTTTAGAGATCAGGGGGTTGAGGAATTGTATGTCCTTTCTCTATTATTTTTCTATCATATCATGTGCGCTTGAAACAATTTCACTCCAGAGTATATGGGGGCAGGGGGTGCTGGTGACTCAGGACTCTGGATCCAACTAGAGTCTTAACTAGGAAGAGAGGGTAGGTCTAGGCTACCTTGGAATCTGCACGCTGGTCCAGAGCAGGCCAGGCATCCAGTCAGAGGGCAAGAATGGCCATAGAGTATCAACCCCAAGGACAAAGAAAAGCAGACTGGAGAATTCAGCATGGGAAGGCTGAAAGATCCACTGGACTTCAGGGTGGAGGGATCCCTCTTTATGAAGTCCTGGAGCCCAGTCAATGGAGGGAGCTGCTGAGAAGCCTCCTCTCAGTTACAAGCAAGAAGAACACCATCCCAAAATCAAAAGGAATTTTCACTCTGGCTGAGTGGCCAGTGTTGAGAATGGAAAAAATTCCCCTCTCTAAGCTTTTACCCAGGTCCTCATGCTTGCGTTATGGACAGTTGAGGGCAGTGGCCTGTCCCAGCCCCTTGGATCCTTTCCTCCAGCTCCTGGTGATCCGTTTCCCACCTTTTTACCCCCCACCATCTGTTTGGGGTGCACAATGGGCACAGAAGGATGAATGCCACTTCCTGGCTCCTACCTTCAGCACAGAGAAAGTGGTCTCTTGTCCATGTAGAGCCCTTGCTGTCTGTCTCGGGCGGGGTGGGGGGGGGAGAGTGGGGGTGGGGCATCAGTAGCAGAACCAGTGCTTTACTCAGCAGTGAAGATGGGATCCCTCACCTAAATCACTTGCAGAATTTACTGGATCCCATTTTAAGGTCTTGAGAAAGCTCCGTATGAGTTCTCAAGCCCACACAATGACCCATTGCACAGCAGCTCTGTCTTTGTGTCCTGTCAGCCATAGCCTTAGGGACAGTTCTGTGTGGTCTACAGGCTTACCGGCTTGCCTGGTATGGCACCCAACAGGTGGGAGCTCTGACCCCAGGTAGGCCTGAGTGCTAGTCTGGCTCAGGGACTAAGTTTGATTCCTGCAGGAATCAAAGCATTTCATCTTCCCAGGCTGGTAAAAGGAGGGAGTTGCCTATAGCCATGTTTTCTCAAATTTCACATACCAACCACCTGGGATCCTTTAGAATGCAGGTTTGATTCAGTAGATCTGTGTTTCTAACCAGCTCCTTGACGATGCTAATGCCACTGGCCCTCAAACCATACTGTGTAGAAAAGGCTTCCATGACCTTCCAGGCCCTTCTGGGACAGGCAAGGACAGTGTGTCCCAGAGCCCCACAGTGCTCAGCGGATCTTGCTGATCCCAGGCGTGCCTACATTATCTCCTCTTCCAGTGGGAAAATGCGAATGAATGTGAGGTGTGCTGCAGAGGGGGACAGCTGCTCTGCTGTGACGCCTGTCCACGAGCCTTTCATGAAGACTGTCACATCCCGCCCACAGAGGCTAAGAGGTTAGTGAGATGCAGCAGCCTCATGCACACCCTCTACCGGGTTCTGTCTCTTGTCCCTCAGCTCCAGAGGGAAGAGCAGGCCCATGAGCATGGTGGGCACAGGTGTGCTCAGAGCAACCTGATGGGGCACAGCTCTGTCCCCTCTGGTGTCAGTGATAGCCTGTGACTGTGAGGCTAAGCTGCCACTGCCCCAAGGAGATGTCCTCTCCTAGGTTTGGAGCTCAGACTCCTGTCCAAGGGGGATGGAGATGGGAAATGCCAGTGGTCTGTGTTCTGTGCTTACTCAGAAAAGGCAGGAAACATGGCCTGGTTCCCTCGTTTTACTACATTCTCAATGGGCTATTGAGGCGCAAGGCCCCCAAAGGTTAAGACCCAGCCTCCAACACTCAGTCCTAGTGCGCAGGGCTCCTTGTGCTCCCAGCAGCTCAGATGGGGAAAGGAGAGCCCACCGCTCACCCTGACACCGCCTTACATCTACTGACCCCCAGATGCTACCCTCAATGAGTGGAGGGTCATTGGGCCACACCCCACCTAAGGGTCTTGGACACTGGGAAGTGACCCCTTCAACCTTTTCACTGTGCCCACCAGCCACTCCTGAAGGGAGGAACAGTGGCAGCCGTAGGAATGGTGGCTGTTTCTGAGGTCTTGCCTTGCTCACTTATGCCCAACCTCTCAGGAGCCCATGGAGTTGCACCTTCTGCAGGATGAAGGAGTTTTCAGGAAGTCAGCAGTGTCTCAGGAGATCTGAGGTCTTGACGAGGCAGATGGGGCCTGAGGAGCAGCTGGTGAGTCAGATTCAAACCCCAAGACCTTTCCTTTCTGCTCACATGTGAGAAGTCAAGAGTCACAGGCTCAGGAGATGGGCACCTAAGTGTGTCTGGCTTCAGATGATGGTAATTCAGTGCCCAAAAATGGAGTCTGAACAGGATTAAACCCGCTTTAGGACACTTTGACAAATACGGTTGTAGGGCCTGAGTGTCTGCCTGCACATGAATGCTTGTCTGGACACAGGCTCTCTCCGCCATCTACCAGCTGCATTTCCCTTTAAAACCCTCTTGATATTTTACAGAAATGTGAGTTCCTCCTCTTGAAGGCCTACTGTCACCCACAAAGTGCCTTTTTTGCAAAGACCCCACATAACGTAAGTGTCACATTGGATGATTCTCATCCTCCAGTCATCTCTCTGGTGTAAAACTCAACCTGGAAACCTGGAATATGGGTCCTGCAGAGGCTACTGTCTGCAGGGAGCAGAACCTTTAGCTGCAGATGCTGGAGTGGGACCAACTCCACCCCACTGTGCTAGCTTCATCTCCCTTGGGTCCTAGTTTTACTGTCTCTACAGGGCAATGTCTTTCTTAAGGATAGCTTACAGATTAAGATCTCAAACTCAGGAGGCCAAACTGTGGGCTCAAGTCCCAGCTCTACCACTTTTTTGCTGTGACATCTTAGATAAGTTACTTAACCTCTCCCTCCCTCAGTTTCCTCATCTGTAAAATGGTAGTTATTATAGTACCTATCTCACAGGGTTGTTGTGGAGACCACATGTTATTACTGTGGCAGTTCTCAGAACAAAGCCTGGCATCTAGGTGTCAGGTGGTATTATCATTACCCTGAAAATAAAGACTTGCCTTATATTTAAGTTGGATCCATCCCATCATGATAGCTGTGCTAACACCACCCCTTTGATGACTTTGTCCCTAGATCCAAGATTATGCTGAGCCCTTTAAGGAAGCCATGTGGTTGGACCTGGTGAAGGAAAGGCTGACTGAGAGAATGTATTCAGTGGAATGGTTTGTACGGGACATACGCCTGATCTTTCATAACCATAAAACTTTTTACAAGGTAAAGTAGAAAGGACATGTCCTGCTTCCTCCTCACATCCTTTCTACTTTCCCCTAATTTCTGGGATGACAGAATTTTGCAAGAATTGTCCTCAGAAGATAAGGATTACAGGGCTGAATGTCAAAAAAAGCCACACGCAGGACAGGGACGAATTCTTGTAAACGGTGCCTGAAAAAAATCCGTCCTCAGTTCCCAGATTGGCAGGCTGCTCCCACTGAGACAGTCAATTTCCCCAGCCTCCTTGTTCAAACTGAGAATTAGGGCAATTTATGTTTCCATTATTCTTCATGCCCCAGGAATATAGAAATAGATGAGTTAATTAAACAAGATGAAATAAATTAAACTTCCAGGATGCATATGCTTGGACTTATGACACCTAAATTTTCCAGTGAACTTAAACATCATGCAAAATTGTCCTTAGCTCTTATTGTCTTCCACCTTCCTTTGTAGAGAGAGGCAATTAGTTGAGGTATTTTTCAATTTAAATCTTTATTGTTGAAAGTATTATATATGTCCCCCCGTTTTTTCCCAATTGACCCCTCCTACCCCGCCTCCAACCCCAAGACATCATTAACTTTGTTTTCTTGAGTATCTCCTGGTTTTTACTCTAACTTGTACAGACATATTTGGGGATATAGCTAAAGAATATTCTCACCTTCACCCAGCCTCCCTCCCTCCTGCATGCCACAATTCAGCATGTTCACAAGCCATAAATTGTGTCTATACATGGAGCTGGAGGTAGCAGAGTGGACCTGGGAGTGCCTTCACACCTAACACAGTCTTAGCCTTGGAGAATAGAAGGTTCATCCTTCCTTCAAAGAGTGAGCTTTCAAGAAATGCCTTTACTTTTCCTATGTAACACCAATCTTGAGTTTCTCAGTGATCAGAACCAGTTCTTCAGCGCAGACCATCTGTCAGGTCCAAGTTACCAACCAGGCAGAGTTTCATCCATTTCAGTGTAGCAGCAGCATCTCCCCATCCATTCTGTCTGAGTGCTGGAGTGATTGAATGGTCCTAATCCAATGCCCTTAGGTTGTAGGCAGCGGGAACAACACCAGGTGTCTGACCAGTGGAGTCAGACCAAACCTGGGTCCAGCATCCTGGATACTTGGGTTCTGGCTAGGAAAGAATTCAGAGCCATGGCCCAAACTGTAAGAGAACCTTTATTTGGTAAATCATAGAGGTAGAAGAAGTAATCCTGAAAGAAATGAGCTTAGGAAACAAGTTCTAAAGATAAAGGAGTGCCAGGGTCTTTCTCAGCATCTACAAGGGTTCAGGAATCTGGAAAAGGGGCTGCACGTAAATGAATAAAGAGACTAGACATAAAATATAAATTTGGAAGGCATATCGGGGGATCCAGAGGAAGCTTAGTTCTAGTGACTAAGTTCCTCGAATCTCCGCACCCAGGGCTTTTTATTCATACATCTTGCCCTCTAGCAAATCAGAAATACATATCAAAGGAAAAGTTTGGTGAACAATAAAAAAGATTATCAGGTTGGGGGAACTGCCTTCGGCTGTTCCAGCAGCAGAAAATAATATATGCAGATTTTCAGCCCTGCTGAAGCTGTCCATCAGCCTTATGATTAACTTCTTGCATTTATTATGCTAACTACTGGAATTTGCTTCCAGCAAAGGAGGGGTCCTTGGAGTTTAGGAGTGAGGAAGCAATTGATAAGGTGCCTGGGGTAGGGAAGAGGAGGGGGACAGAAAGGAAAGGCATGGGTTGGGCAAGCTCCCAGAAGGGAGAGCACATTGGGTCCTCTTTCCTAAGGATTATAAGGGAGAAGATTTTAGGGGAGGTCCAGGGGAAAATCTCTTCTAGAAGTAATCCATTGCATTTGTTTTTTTTATAGTTGGCCTTATTTAAGTCTTATTTTATTCTTTCCATTTTAAGTACTTTCATATTATTTTTGCCTATATTTCTTTATTTCTATCTTAATATCTATGCATTTGCTGTTTTCTCTTTCAGGCTTCTGTCTTGGGTCAGATAGGACTGGATTTAGAGGCAAATTTTGAAAAGGATCTCAAAGAAGTGCTTATTTTTCATGAAGCCAGTGAGAACAGTTTCCAGGCTCCTCCTTGACCACATTCTGGAAGGACTGAGGCACCTCCACTTCAGGATCCAGATGATGTGACCTTGGTCATCTTTAGATTGCCAGTGAGTCTGGAGGCTGTCTCCTTGACTCAAATACTGGCCCTTCACAGCATCATCACACCTTCTACCTCCTTTTAGTGTTTGTTGTTTTTTGGTGTGTTGTTTTTGTTTGTTTTTTTGCAACTAAAAAATTATACCTCACACTTAAAAAATTAAATACTTCTTTAATACCATTAAATAGCCATCATAGTTCACATTCTCCCCATTTCTTATAAATCTTTTTACAGTTGATTTGTTTCAATTAAGATTCAAACAAGTTCCACACATTGCATTTGACTACTCTGTCTCTTAAGTTCCTTTCTATTCTACAAGTTTGCCAATTTTATTCCTTGCCAACTACTCATTGGAGAGCCTATTGTCCCAATTATGCCCCAATTAATTGATTATCTGTCTAGACTTAGTGGGACAAACGCGGGTGACCAGGAGTCAGCAATAATGGCCTATCCTCTGGTACTTCAAGTCTAGACAGCTGAGCCAAACCGGAACACATGACACACAAGACAGAATTAGTATGCAATCACACAGGGTTTATTTACCTTCCTAGTGGGTCCTAGGCTCCAGCAAAGGCCACCCAGTGATGCACACTGAAGGACAGACGACGAAAACAGAGACAGGCAGGTGGCCGCAGTTGGTTCAGGCTCACACAGCAGAGCAATCAAGGGCTTGTCTCTCGGAGCCACGTGGAGTCCTCCTCTTATCAGGCAGGAGACCTCAACTGAAGACTGTCTCAGGGTTATATAGACCGTGGTAAACAACTTGTGTCCTTATCAGTGTGGGCCAGACGGTGTGCCTTATGCTGGAAGCAGGGCATTTACACTTTAAGGGCTCAGGGCTTTTACATCAAGATAGTGGGGTGTTCATTAATTTTGGAAGTTACAGAGTATTGGGGGGTTCCATACAGCAAACATTTCACACAATAATTATTTCATACATTAGAGGGATTACATTATTATAACACCTGGGGCCCTTAGCCTATAAAATTTTTCATATTCTGGGCTTTTGTACACTCATACCATAATGAAAATTTATTAAGTTGAATTCTAAGTTTGTATGGAATCTATTTTTGTTTGTTACATATTTAATATACCATTGCAGAGAGTATTTTTTTTAGGATTTCACATTTGTATTTATAAATGAGATTGGTCTATAAATTTTTGTATTTTGCCATAGTTAGGCATAGGGTTATCCTTGCTTGGTAAAATAACTCATAAAACTTTCTACCATTTTGTATGTTCTGGAATAACATATAGTGTTTTAAATTCATAAAATTATATAGTCTAGAGTCCTTTAGAGAGGCACTTATTGACTGTTTTCTCTGTTTTTTTCATGGTGATTAGACTATTCAGGTATTCTATTGCTTTTTTAATCAATTCCACTTTTATATTTTTTCTAAGAAGTAATCCATTGCATTTGTGTGTTTTTTATAGTCAGCCTTATTTAAGTCTTATTTTATTCTTTCCATTTTGAATACTTTTTTTTTTTTTTTGCCAATATTTCTTTATTTTTATCTTCTATTCTGGAAGCATTGTAACAGTTTTTAGTTCCTCTGATACTTACCTGAAAGTTTTCCAAGTACATTGTAATGTATGTTTTAAATGCCAGAGCTAAAAATTAAATATCTTTAACGTGCCACATGTTTAAACTAAAGTGTTTGTCCCTCTTATACCCCTCAGCTCCCTAATTCCTGTATATTTGGTGTTCATTACATTACTAACATTTGTATCTTTTACTCTAATTAATTATTTTAATTGTATTTAATTACATTATACTAGAGCCCTGGTGCATGAAAACTCAAGCATTGGATGGGGGGGGGTGTCCCTCAGCCCAGCCTGCCCACTCTCACAGTCCGGGAGCCCTCAGAGGCAGGAGGCGACCTGGCGATCAGGGGAAGACGATGCCCCCATCACACCTCTGCTGCTGCCACTGCCAGCAGCACAAGCCTCAGCCCAGCCCTGGTTACCTGTGCCTCAGGCTGGTCCTGGGAGCCTGGGCAGCCACCATCTGAGGCTTGCCTGTACCTTGGGCTGGCCCTAGGTGGCTGGGAGGATGAGGGGACTGGGGAACTTGGGAGGCAGGTGAGCAGAATGGCAGGACCTGCCTGGGAGCCGTGCGCTTGCTTCCCCAGCAGGACTGAGGGGACTGGGTGCCGCCATCTTGTGGCTGTGGGCACCGCCATCTTCCATATTTGAGAGCATGACAGTCAATTAGCATATTTCCTCCTTATTGGCTATGGTTGCCACCATCTTTGTGAGGACATGACCGTCAATTAGCATATTCTGTCTTTATTAAATAGGACTAGAGGCCCGGTGCACGAAATTCGTACATGGGGGTATGTATCCCTCAGCCCAGCCTGCACCCTCTCCAATCTGGGACCCCTCAAGGGATGTCTGACTGCCCGTTTAGGCCCGATTCCAGTAGTATCGGGCCTAAACGGGCAGTCGGACATCCCTCTCACAATCCAGGACTACTGGCTCCCAACTGCTTGCCTGCCTGCCTTCCTGATTGCCCCTAACCGCTTCTGCCTGCCAGCCTGATCACCCCCTAACCACTCCCCTGTCAGCCTGTTTGCCCCTAACTGCCCTCCCCTGCAGGTCTGGTCCCTCCCAACTGCCCTCCCCTGCTGGCTTGATCACCCACAACTGCCCTCCCTTGCAGCCCTGGTTCCTCCCAACTGCCTTCCCCTGCTGGCCATCTGGTGGCAGCCATCTTGTGTCCACATGGGGGCAGCCATCTTTGACCACATAGGGGCAGCCATCTTGTGTTTTGGAGTGATAGTCAATTTGCATATTACTCTTTTATTAGATAGGATAGAGGCCTGGTATATGGGTGGGGGCCAGCTGGTTTGCCCTGAAGGGTGTCCCAGATCATGGTGGGGGTTCCCTTGGGATGTGGGGTGGCCTGGGCGAGGGGCCTGTGTTGGTTTGCAGGCTGGCCATGCCCCCCGGTGACCCAAGTGGAGGCCCTGGTATCTGGGATTTATTTATCTTCTATAATTAAAACTTTGTAGCCTTGAGCTGAGCCAAGCCTCCTGCTTGCTCCATGGCTGCAGCCATTTTTGTTGGGACTTATTTATCTTCTATAATTGAAACTTTGTAGCCTTCAGCAGAGGCCAAGGCAGGCCAGGGTGTGCAGAAAGCTTGGCTTCCTCCATTGCGGAGGGCAACCCAAGCCTCCTGCTCTCTCCAGCTTTGTGGCTGCCGCCATTTTTGTTAGGATTTATTTACCTTCTATAATTGAAACTTTGTATCCTTGAGTGGAGGCCTGGGCCCACCAGGGTGTGCGTAAAGCTTGGCTTCCTCCACTGCCGGGGAAACCCAAGCCTCCTGCTCGCTCCGTGGCTGCAGCCATCTTGGTTGGGGTTAATTTGCATACTTGCTCCTGATTGGCTGATGGGCATGCCTTGTGGGTGTAGCAGAGTGATGGTTAATTTGCATATTGTGGGGCGGAGGTTACCATGGCGGCGGCCACCGTGGCTCGGCTAGGACTCCGGGCAGTCAAGGAGGTTCGGGTTCAGTTCTGCCCCTTCGAGAACCTTGGAGTCTATGAGGAGACGGACATCGCCTGATTATGCGCGGCGCCCACCTCACCGCCCAAGAAATGCTCACTGCCTTCACCTCCCACATCCTGGCCCGGAGCGCAGCGGGGAGCGGGGACAACCCTGGCATTGATGCGGGCTGCTGACAGCATGTAAGAGACCAACAAACAGATGTTCACCTGGGACTTATAGAACACTTATCCACGAAAAGCTTGACTTAATCATTCAAATCACCATCTGGAGGGCCACAGACACCATCCCCACCCCTCAAAAGAGCCCTGTGACTACAAATCTAACCAATGCTTCTGGGATGAGACAGGGTTCGGGAGGGGTCTAGACAAACTTGAATTTATTTCGTTTTCTAACCATCACTCACTGCTTAACTGTTTTGAATTTAGCTCCCCCCACCACTCTCTCAAGTATGATACCTCTTACTCTTATTAGCTAAATCCAGTACTGTTTTCTCAGTGCTGATCTCTCCACCTAAGTAGCATTTGCCACTTTTAATTCATTCCCTATGGAACTTCTCTTCCTTTTTCTCTCTTAAACATAAAGGTAAACTCCACCCCCACCCCCCCACCCCTCTTTATTTTTGAGCTATCTCATCTTCTGTTATAACTTGAACTACCATTTTGAGTTAAACCCTGCATTTCTGTTTGGGTCTAATCTTAATTTCTGTGCTATAGTCAGGTTACCTACTACCAATTTTCTCCGAATCTTACAAACATTCTTTGTTCAAAATAAAATTGATAATCTTACATACACTTAAAAAAAATTTGCACATTACTCTTTTATTAGATAGGATGTCATTATTTTGTTATTTTTATATTACATCAATTATTTATTTGGTAACATCAAATTTTGTGTTATATCATAATCCATAGTCATTAAAACAATATTGATGTATTTCTGTTTTACAGTTCAGGTTTCCCCACTGGTCTTTTCTTGCATGACTTTTCCATACTTCATTTTTGTTCCATCTTTCAGTCAACTGAAGTATATCTTTAAATAATTTTTAAAGAAAAGTACATGAGTGGTATGCTTTCTTTGCATACTCAGAATGCCCTTTATTGTTTTCATTATTAACCATGTATTGTGCTACAATATATATATTATCACAATTTCTGACCTTCAGAATTGACTTAGACTTTGTTCCACTGCCTTGGGGCATTTTGTTCTACAACCCTGAAGTCTGAGTTCAGCCAGCATTCTATCTCTTTGTTAGTGTGTGGACACATATAGGATTTCCCCCTTTACTTCTGTAGCTATGTCTTTAGTTATTTTTGACAGGATAGGATTCGATGTAATATTGTTATCATGGATCTTGCCTGGCATGCTGAGCCCTTTCAATATACATAACTGGTTCTTTTTTCAGTTCCATTAAATCTTTCTGATCCATTTATTCTAGGCTCACTTTCAAAAACATCTATTATCCATATGCTGACTATCTATTCTCTGTCCTCCCTATTTATCAATAAAAAAAGAAGAAGAAAGTTCCAGAAAGCACTACTCCTCTTAGGTCATTAGTATGAGACTTAAATATATTAACTTAAAATGATTGTAATCCTATGTCAATGTTTTAAACTGGATGACTCTTCAGCATTTTAATAATGTGAATTGCTATCTATTAACCAAGCCTCAAAGGATATAAACTTTTCATCGCAATACATTCCTTTCCTCAACACAAAAATAGAAAAAGGTCATTGCAACTTACAAAGTTGTCCTGATCTGTGTTTCTGAGTTTTAATTCTTATTTAGTGTCAATGGAGGATTTTTATGGACTGAGTTGTGTCACCCCAAATTCATAGGTTGAAGCCCTAATCCCAAATGTGACTATATTTGGAAAGAGGGCCTATAAGGAGACATTTAAAGGTGAAATGAGATCAGTTGCCTGTCCTTTGCACCCCCTAGCCCACATTGCCTGTAACCTGTAACCATAATACCCATTCTTATTCCTTTTGCCTACCTCCTCATGTAATCTTTATAAGCAGCTGGCTTATGGGGGGGGAGGGATTAAAAGCAGATTTTTTATGGATGACCTACTGCTCTCCCATGTTGCCAGCAATATTGGAAAAATTTTAAAAGAAATAGGGGAAAAGATTAAATGAGGTCAAAAGGGTAAGGCCTGATTCGGAACAAATGTGTGCCCTGTAAGAGGAGAAAGAGGCAGCAGAGATGTCTCTCCACACAGGCACAGAGGAAAGGCCATGTGAGGACACGGCAAGCAGGTGGTCATCTGCCAGCCCCTAGAGCACTCTCACCAGTAACTGAATCACCTGGCACCTTGGTCTGTTGTTGAAGCCACCCCGTCTGTGGATTTGTTATGGCAGCCCAAGCTGACCAATCCAAAGAATGAGTGACACCACCACAGCCCGTCTCTCCCCAAAACCAGGCAGAACTGTATACAACAGGATCTCCCAGTCTCCCAGTAAGGAACTGGGAGGATAGTGTGTTGGAGTTTCCATGGAGGGGCCCGGTGTCACAGGATGATAAGTAGAAAATGTATAGACATCTCCTAGGTCCTATTTACAAGTGTTTCCACAATAATGTGAAGTGTGACATGGACTGACTTCACCTATGATCCAGAAAAGGGCAGAGGCAGTTTGAAAACTTAAGAAAAGCATATAATAAAACAGAATTGCTTTTATTATAAAGGAGATGGCAAATATGGCCTTAAAGACTGCCACTCCTGGTGCCATTCTGAAAGGGAATGGTGAGTCCTAGAGATGATAATTCTCTTGGGATTATCTTTGCATTTCCAAATTCTTCTAATGGGAGCACTAAAGCTTTCTCTCCCTAGAGTAGGGGTCCTCAAACTTTTTAAACAGGGGGGCAGTTCACTGTCCCTCAGACCGTTGGAGGGCCGGACTATAGTTTAAAAAAAAACTATGAACAAATTCCTATGCACACTGCACATATCTTATTTTGAAGTAAAAAAACAAAACAGCAAAAACACCTGCATGTGGCCCGCGGGCCATAGTTTGAGGACGCCTGCCCTAGAGTGTTATGATTATGGTGACCAGACGTCCCGCTTTTGGCGGGACAGTCCCGATTTTTAACAATTTGTCCCGCGTCCCACGACGTTTTAAAAAAGTCCTGATTTTTGGAAAGAATGCACGACAAGCTAGGGAATGGCGGGAGAACGGGAAGGGAATATACGGTTTTTGGCGGCCATGTGGCTATTTAGCCAGGATATGAGTTTTATATTATTTTTGTTAATTTTATAATGTTAAACTTTAATAATAACAAATAATTGTTGAGAACTGATTATCAAGAACTGCTTATCAAAGTTCGCATTGTTGATCAGTTGTTAGAATTCGACCACCATTGTTTGGACTTAATGAACAATGGCATTTTTTGGGATTGGCAACGATGAAAACATTTTGTAACTGTCTCAGACGATACACATCGTACTGCGTGCTAGTAAGCTAGTTAAACAAGTGATGTCATTACAAATCAGCTATTCAGATAATTTAGGTAAGTAATTTATTTATTTATTTCATAAATACATAAATTTTCTTGAATTTAGCAGACAGTACTCGTATTATTTATATTTTATAGTGGCGGCAAAAAGTCTAGCGTCAGCCTTGAAAGTGACACTTATGACTTACTTTAATCAAGAAAACACCCCCCACCCCCCACCCCCGGTTAATGGTGTCCCGCTTTACCAATGTTAAAATCTGGTCACCTTAGTTATGATAAAAGATCTTCCACCCTACTGATTCCCAGTGGGCAGAATTGCTGTGGCCTACATGATCTTGCATCCATTTGTGACCCTTTTAGCTGAATTAACTCTCTCTCTCTCTCTCTCTCTCTCTCTCTCTCTCTCTCTTGTCAGTCTCTCTCTCTCTCTCTCTCTCTCTCCCCTCCCCACCCCTCCCCTTCCCCCCATCATAGGTCTTGGCTGCTCTGTCACTAAAAAAGGGGGGAAAAAACACAGTAAAGAGTCATTTATTTCTTTTGAATGGGAAGTTTCAACCATTAGCAGTCTGGTTGCCATGACAACCAAGACCCCTATCTCTGAGACTGTCTCTCCCTTTAGCTCCCTTTTATTGCTGTACTGCTCTTCTGGTTTTTAAACTATTTCTACCCCTCAAGAGCAGGATTTGGTTTATTCTGCTGAATTCAGCTGGCCTTCCCCCACTCGCTATGAGCTGTAGGCTCAGGCCACCCTCTTTTGGTCTCCTGCTGGCCAGGCCCACCCAGTTCTGACGCACACCTCCTTACACACTAATGACTCTTAATGAAACCAGTGTAAGTGACAGCCTGGCAGACAATGCCAATTGCCTCTCCCCAGGGATCTCTTCTAGTCCTGTACCCAGGCTATTTCTCTCTTCCTGGTCCAGCTGGGTTTTATTCCTTTCCTCTCGCACTGGCCAGGGCTGCTGAGAGCCCAGGTCAACTCAGGACTGCCTCCACCCAAACTGTGAGACAAGAGACTATAAATGACTACAATGGTTCCCTGAAGCTTGGCAATGCTAAAGCTGTAAAAATGGAACAAAGAAAAGCTTTGCAGAAAAATGCCTGAAGGAATTCTATGTAAGAATTTATCCCCCTCTCCAGCTGACACCAGAATTCAACCTTGGAAAACTCATTTTTAGGAGCTGTGAAGGTGTGGTCCCTTGGGCAAGTACATCTGTCCTCAGGAGAGGTAGACTTCATTGGCAATCAGCATCTGGGCTGAGTACTACTTGTCTCGGGTGCTTTCCAGGCTCCTGCAGAGTCAGGCTCTGATATTAGCTGCATGATGGACTTCTGCAGGCGATTGTATAATGCTGTTCCATCACCAGAGGGCAGTGTGGATCCTCTCCAGAGACAGAAAGGAAGTAAAGATAGTGAAAGTGGGAAGTAGGAACTAGAAGGAAGTAGAGAGGGCTTTTAAGGCGGCAAAGCTGCTCTCAATGACTTTGTGATTGAGAATCCAGTAACAGGAGCACCAACCAAAAACCAAATTAGGTTGGCTAAGAATAACCAGTTGGACTGTCATGGTTAGGCATGTGCTTATGTCTGGAAAAACTTGAAGTGAGGGTTTTCTTACTGGGACACAGGCCAGAGGTCCCTTCTTTTTCTTAAATTAATTTTTAAATCTTTATTGTTGAAAGTATTACATATGTTCTCTTTTTTCTCCCTTTAACCCCTTATAGCCCACCCCAACCCCACACCCCAGGCCTCCACCCTGCTATTGTCTATGTCCATAGGTTATGCATATATACACACAAGTTCTTTGGTTGATCTTTTCCCCTCCACCTACCTATCCCCGCCTCCCCTTTGCAGAGGTACCTTCTGTATCACAAGCTTGGGACCTCACAGATAGCATAATGCAACAACTGAGGTGTACTAATCAATGTGGACTGGAAAGAGGGCCGTGTGGTCTAGTTTTTCATCAAACAGGTTGTGGTCACATGGTAGGCCCAGCCACGTGGAAATGGCCAACAGCTCACTCAGACCTGAATAACTGACCCTCCCATTTGCAAGAACATGACCTGCTCTCCAGGATGCTGCCAGCCAAGGATCAGGTCCTCACTGCCAGAGGGGTCTTTGGTCCTAATAAAGTAAACCTGACCAGATGGTGTATATAGAAGGGTCCTCTGAGATGGTTGTACATCTGTCTGCTTCCCATTGAACTTGTTGAGGAGGAAAACTTTCTCCTCTGCCATTCAAGGTCTAATAATTAAACTGACAAGAGAGAGTAACAGGAGAAAAAAAAAAAAAACTTAACTTTGTACATAAGGAGGCTCCATAAGGATATGGGGGCCCACAGACAGTCATGTAATTGAGGCTTACATGCCATTCTGAACTAAGGAGAAGGAGGTAGGGGCTGGGACTTAGGGAGGAAGGCAATGCACTGGAAGATGGGAAGGGCAAATGTTGGTAAATAAATGTTTGCCCTGCCCTGCAGAGGTAATGGGACACAGAAAGGAATTAGATCTCCACACCCTGCAGGCAACCCCAAGCCCACCACACTTAGCCCACACATTCTTTGTAGTTAATCCTGGTGATAGCTCTCTTCCTAAAACCGGCCCTCCAACTAAATTCGTTTTAGTCAGTTAAGGAGGAGATGAGAAGTTCTTCCGGAGCCTTTTGTTTCCTAAAAATAATCAGCCTAAAAGAATCCTCATCCAAAGAGACATATTTTGGGGTGGAATCCTGCTTCCCTACAAAATGGTCAACCACTTCAGAATCACCAGGGAACTTGTTTAAATGCAGATTCCCAACCCTGGATAAGAATCTCTAGGTTTGATGCCCAGGAAGTGGTGTTTTTAACAAGTTTAACAAGTTTGCCAGATGACCCTTTTTTGGAACTGTTATGCTTGGCATCCATTGCACTAAGAGAAGATTGGTCTTTTGTCTGACTTAACCTTTTGACAAGGGAACAAATTTAAGGCTTCCGGGAAGAGAAAGGAGTTGAGAGTAAGGAGATAGGGAAGACTAAGAGGAACAGCAGCAGTGTGGGCAGGTTTTGGAGGGTGAGGGGCAGGCATGGTGAGCATATTATTGAGCAGCTGTCAACAGGACTTCGGAGGTGGGTGAGTGGAGAGGAGCTTCAAGATGCTTTGTTAGGGCCAATCTTGAGAGACTTGAGATATTTCCTTGAGATGCTCGTGCTGAAGCTGTTTTGGATGGTGAGCTGGTATTCTATTTCAATGTGAAATCACCCTGAGCTGGCTGCCAGGCACCCCCATCATATTCAGGCTACAGGCAGTTGTAAACATCCTGGGAGCCAGACTATTGACAGGTCCAGACTGAAACGCTTTCCTGCAGTGGCTGCATGGAGAAACACAAAGTGACGACAGGAGGGGCCCAGAGCTGAGGACCAGAGGCCCCAAGGTGGCAGTGAAGCAGTGACAGCCACACCTTGAAAGAAGCACTGGGGACACCCACCTTCCAGGGACCCGGGGAGGAGGAGAGACTGGAGGGGAAAGGAGCGTCCCTAGCATAACAACCCCTTTCCCTCTGAGTGCTTCAAAGGACCAATTCCCACTGTACTGCTTTTTAGGGGATGAAGTGGGGGTTGGAGAGAAGGGACGCTGTACCCAGGGGAGGGAGGAAAAGGTGTAGAGTGGTGGGGTCCCGCTTCACTCCCCAAATACCTAAAACCAAAGCACACCTTACCCTGAAGAATTAATTTCCTTCTGACTCCTTGCTTCTGGTCCCCAGGAAAGATTTATAGTTCTGTTTAGCTGCGTCCTTCAACCTAAGTTCCTTCCATTTAACTAACATGGTCTATTTCATAAGTTATTTCTTGAGAACTACTAAGCCTGGCTTGGGCTTTATTCTGCTGAAAGAACACCTGCCCTTGGCCCTGGAGTATATAAAGTAAGAAGATAGGGAAGACTAAGAGGAAAAGCGGCAGTCTGGGCCAGGTTTTGGAGGGCGAGAGGCAGGCATGGTGAGCATATTATTGAGCAGCTGTCAACAGGACTCTTAGTGCAATGGATGCCAAGCATAACAGTTTTCTCTCACTGACAGATAATGCAGGGTGCCCAGCCCCAAATTAATCATCCTAATTTCTCAGAAGGGAAGAAGTGTCATTTCATCTAATCACATATTCGAAGTGCCTGGCACACAGTGGCCGCTCATAAAGCTAAGTCATTGCCATTGCCTGAGATAAGTGAGAGTTCCTTGCCCTTGACCTGAGTTGTCCCAGGTCATTCCGACCCTCCTGCCATTCTGTGCCTGTGGAGCTGAGGTCCCATCATGCTTCATGCTTTGGCCCCACTACAGAATAGGTAACCAGCTCCTGACAGGCTGACCAGAATCCATGACTCTGGCTAAGGTCAGGCAGTGGGATCCTCAGAGAGAACAGTGACCCCGTCCCAGCCCAGAGGAGACCATCTGCCCAGGGAGTGAGCTGACTGGGGACCAAGGAAAGCTGGGAGGGTAGAATTTCTGAGACTGCCCACCTTCTGTTCTTATTTTCCTACATACAGTTTTTACTGTGAGAAACTTTTTTTAAAAAGAGGGGTGATGTTTTTCTCAGAGACATTCATAGCAAGGCGTCATTCCTGCCTCACTTCTCACCCCATCCCTCCACCAGCTCCCAGGGTGGAAATTCTTGATCCATCCCAAGGTCCAGCCTCAGTGACAATCCAGACAGGAGGCAGAAACTTGTAAGCAGCCAAAGAGCTGGCCCATGATTTGCTGGCTCTGACTTTAAGTAGCATAAGTGTAGAATTGGCCACTAAGTTACGGATTCCTTGGCCATCTGGAATGTTGGATGTGTGTGGAAAGTGAGGATGGAAATGGAGTTTCACATGCCCCACTTCTAAAAATTCCCAGAGAAAAATATGTTTTGGAAATGCCAAAAATGTGATAGGACTTTCCATGAAATCAGCAATAACAATTATGAAACATGAGTCATGGTTCTGTTTGTTCGGAAACTATGAAAATCATAATTTATCATCATGATAGAAATCAAACACCTAACTTGTTCAACAAGTTGTTCTAGAACAATTAGATAGCATATGCAAAGAATTCCCAAAGACATCCACTCTCTAACCCCAGAACCTGTGAATATGTTATGTGATATAGCAAAAGGGACTTTGCAGATGTAATTAAGGTTAAAGACTTTAAAATATGAAAAGTGCCCAGCCGGTGTTATTCAGTGGTTGAGTGTCAACCCAGGAACCAAGAGGTCGCCAGTTCAATTCCCAGTCAGGGCACATGCCCGGGTTGTGGGCTCAATCCCCTGTGGGGGGTGTGCAGGAGGCAGCTGATCTCATCCTTTATGTTTTTATCTCTTCCTCTCCCTTCCTCTCTGAAATCAATAAAACTATTTTTTAATTAAAAATAAAATAAAATATGGAAAGTATTCTGGATTATCCAAGTGGGCCTAATCTAAGCTTATGACCCCTTAAAAACAGAGAACTTTCTCCATCTGTGGCAGAGAGGGAAATTAGAGTTTCCAAGCATGAGAAGGATTCCATGTGCTTTTATTAAGAGTAAGGGACCCTGCATTCAAGGATCAGAGAGAGGCCTCCAGGAGTGAGGGGCAGCTCCAGCAAGGAAATGGGGACCTCAGTCCTACAACCTCAAAAAACAGGATTCTGACAACACTCTGAATGAACTTGAAAGTAGGTTCTTCTCAAGATTCTCAATATGAACCCAGCGAACCAACACCTTGGTTTGGGCCTTGTGAGAAACCAGAGCAGAGAAACCAGCCAAAGAACCCACTTTTCCTCTTTACCTATTCTGACCTATAGAACTGTTAGCTAATAAATTTGTGTTGTCTTTTGACACTAAATTGGTGGTATTTGTTATGGGAGTAACAGAAAACTAATAAAGAGACGTTGAGTTAGACAAAAATCACTAAGATAAGACATAAAAAACATAAACTACAAGGGAAATTTTTGGATAAATTGAACCATCTGTTCTTTGAAGATGCTTTTAAGAAAATAAAATTTAAAGAACCAAGCCAAAACCAGAAGAATATATCTACAAAACACATATCTGATGAAGGACTTGAATCCAGAATATATATATTAAATCTTATAACTCAATAATTCAGAAATCAGAAGACCCAAACGTGTTTAAAAGTGGGAAGACAGAAGATTTGAACAGACACTTCCTCAAAGAAGATATACAAAGGACAAATTAAGCATATAAAAAGATGTTCAATATCACTAGTCATCAGGGAAATACAAAGTAAAGTCCCAATGAGATAGCAGTGCATACCTATTGCCACAGCTAAAATTTGAAAGACTAACAATACCAAGAGTAGGCAAGGATGCTGAGCAACTAGAAATCTCATACATGGCTAATGGAAATGCAAAACGGTACAGCCATATTGAAAAATAGTCTGGTAGTTTTTATAAAATTAAACATATGCTTATCATTTGCTCCAGCAATCCCCTTCTAGGTAGTAAAATGAAAAATATATAAGTCCTTACAAAGACCTACACAGGATGTTCATAGTAGCTTTTATTTGTAATTGTCAAAAGCTGAAAATAACTCAAATGTCCATCAACAGGTGAATCATTAGACTATAGTACATTCATACAATGGAATACTACTCAGCAATGAAAAATAATGAACTATTGATAAATGCAACAACATGGATGAGTCCCAAGGACTTCGTACTAATTGAAAAAAGTGAGATTCAGAAAACCAATGTTATTAGTCTGCCAGGATTGTCTTAACAAAATACCACAGACTGGGGTAGCTTAAACAGCATAAGTTAATTTCTCACAATTCTAGAGACTGGAAGTGTTGGAAGAATTGGTTTCTGGTAAGAGCTCTCGCTTCCTGGCTTGCTGACTCTGCCTTCTGGCTGTATCCTCACATGGTCCTTCCTCTGTGCATGTTCATCCCTGATGTCTCCCTCTTCTGTCAGATTGAATTAGGGCTCCACCCATATGACCTCATTTAACAAACCTTAATAATGAATATTGGCCTTGCTAGCCACAACATTGAAATGGCAGAACATGATAGGATGTGAGTAGGAAACAACTTTATTCTTTTCCCCAGGTCCATTCAAACCCCATTTGTAGATTCAGCTTTTACCTGTCCTCCGATAAAACCTTGGGTGAGATCTTGAACCCCATACTTTTGTCTCTTGCTCTTTTCTTTTTTAATTGTGACCAAAAAACAAAACAAAACCCCACATAACATATGACATCTCAACCATTTTTAAGTGTACAGCTCAGTCATGTTAAATACCAGAGACCGGGTGCACAAATGTGTGCATGGGTGGGGTCCGGCCAGCCCGCTCTCATCGGGTAGATGGGGCCAGGCTGGTGGGGGTAGGGGCCATGGGAAGTTAGCCTGCCAGTCCCACCCCCTGGTCAAATTCCCCGTTGAACTCCCAAACTCCCAGTCAAGGGGACAATTTGCATATTAGCCTTTTATTATATAGGATATTCACATTGTTGTGAAACAGATCTCCAGAGCATTTTCATCTGAAAAAAGTGTTCATCTGAAACTACAACCATTAAACAACTCCCATTTCCCCCTCCCCTCAGCCCTTGGTGACCACCATCCTATTTTTTGTTTCTATAAATTGGCCTACTTGAGATACCTTATATAAGTGGAGTTAGGCAGCATTTGTTTTTGTGAGACTTGCTTATTTCACTTAGCATAATGTCCTCAAGGTTCATTCATGTAGACCATGATAGGATTTCCTTCCTTTTGAAGGCCGAATAGTAGCCTATTGTAAAAATAAACCACATTTTGTTTATCTATTCATCCATTGATAATTTGGGGTGCTTTTACCTCTTGACTATTGTGAATCGTGCTGCTATGAACCTGTATATACAAATATCTCATCTACTAGTAGACTCTGCTTGCAATTCTTTTGAAAATATACTCAAAATGGAAATCCTAGATTATATGGTAGTTCTATTTTTAACTTTTTTAGAAGACATCATACTGTTTTCTTTAGCAATTGCACCATTTTACAGTCTCACAAAGGTTCCAATTTCTTCAAATCCTCTTCAACTTGCTGTTTTTCTAGGGATATATATATCCCCTGAATATATATATATTTATAGCCATCCAAATGGGTGTGAGGTGTTATCTCATTGTAGTTTAGATTTGTATTTTGTCTTGTCTTAAATTTTAAAAAGTCCTTTGGTTATTTTCAGCTCCAAAGAACAGTCTCATTCTATAAAACATGATAAGCAGAATAACACCCCCTTTCCCACAAAGAGGCCCTAATCCTATGGATATATTAAGCTACATTATAAGGGGGAATTAAGATTGCAGATGGAATTAAAGTTTCTAATCACTGCACTCTACCCCAGGTTATCTGTGACTCCTCCAGGCTGGGAGGAGATATAAGAAGTAAGAAAGACCATCCTTCCTGAAGGCAGATGTAATATGTTTGCATCTTTTGGGTGGAGCAGATTCCCAATGGTGATTCTTTCTCTTCTATAGCATGTTGTGGGGTCCTCAGTCAAAGTTAGCCTCTCTGGCTAGCTACTTCTCATCCCATTTTCAGCCTCTGCAGCCAATGGTAACCTCCAGCCTCCTTCTGCTGAGAGCCCCTCCCCTTTGGTATAAAGCCTTTTTCAACAACCCCAAGGCCAGATCCTTCCCACAGGTTTTCTTGGCTCAAGAGAACACCCTGGCCTCCTTTCCCCTCGCCTGCCAGGGTGTATGAGCAGTGTTCTCTAAACAATAGCCTGGATTCATTCAACATTTTCTTAGGATACTTTTCTGTTCTTGCTTTTAGGGATTTTGCCCAAGTTCATTCTTAGTTAGTCAACATGCGTTTATACAGCATATGTACATAAAAGCCAGAAATAGTTTCATACAGTGATAATAGTTGCAATTAGAGTGGATAAAATGTTTTAAAAAAAACTTAGAAATTTTGAGATAATTCACTTTTTTCCCCCTTAGGTGATTTATTTTTTCAGAAATATGTCTTATCTGAACATTTCCCCCAAACCCTTTCTGACTTTAAATTCAATATCATTGCACCATTCCTATGAGGGAAAATAACATTTTATAAGAACTTGCAACTAATTGCCAGTAACTTTAGCCCCCTCTTCTTCTCTCCCCTTCTCTCCTGCATCTTGCCCAAGTTTAAGGTTCTCTAGGGGTACAAAGGATTTTCACATCAGAACATAGATTATTGCTGATGTCATTCATGACATAAATTATTAATTATTCTAAATATCAAATTTAAACAACTTCCCAATCCAAGTTCAGGATATCAAAAGCAAAATTATCTCACAAATGAGAAAGTCTCAATAGTTTATAGATCATTCTTACTAGTTTGAGATAATTACTTGAGGAAAACACAGAAAACCAGTAACAGTTGTTGACTGTCAAAAGATAACTGGAGCCCAGCCAGTGTGTCTCAGTAGATGAATATTAACCAGAGACCAAAAGGTCACTGCTTTAATTCCAAATCAGGGCACATGCCTGGGTTTCATGCTCCATCTCCAGCAGGGTGCATGTAAGAGACAGAGCCCATAGATGTTGATGTTTCTCATCGATGTTTCTATCTCCCACTTCCTCTCTCTTAAAAATCAATAAAAACTTATTTTTAAAAAAGAGAGAACTGGAGACCTGGGAAAATGGGGAGGAGAAAGACTTACTTTTCAGTAAATATAATTTTGAACCTTTTGCATTTTATACTACACAGTCTCAATTTTTAAAATTGTTTTAAATTAATAATTTGCTTTTGAAAAGAAAAACTACCATTCTGATACTCAATGTTATCAGTAGAAGTTACCTTTTGATATTAGAAAACAGAGCTTAAGTTTTAAGGATAAAAGAATGTTTTAAGGATAAATTAAATTGTGTATATTAGATCTACACAATTTTAACTGAGTTAAGCTTGGTAACTTTTTGAGATTTTCTCCCAATCTCAGATTGCTTAAAATTTCAACAAAAACAAAGAGGCAGCCCTACCTGGTTTGGCTTAGTGGATAGAGCATCGGCCCACGGACTGAAGGGCCCTGGGTTCGATTCTGGTCAAGGGCATGCACCTTGGTTGCAAGTTTCCTCACCCTGGTTGGAAGGCAACCAATCAATGTCTCTTTCTCACATCGATGTTTCTCTGTCTCTCCCTCTCCCTTCCACTCTCTCTAAAAATCAATGGAAAAATATCCTCGGGTGAAGATTAACAAAACAACAACAACAAACAGCTTGAGTTTTAGGAAGAGGGGGTTTGTAGAAAGGCATGTCTTATGGACCAATGAGTCCTTTTCATCTTTTGTCAAGGGCCTGATGTCTACCAGGGAGACAAAGGTAATAAGCCCTGGTGCCCACCCTGGAGAAGACTTGCATATCGGGAAAGAGTAGGTGATATTTTGATTTCTCAGAGTTGAGGTTGGAGGAAGAGGGAAGCCTTAGACTGAACAGAGAAGACAAGAAGAATCTGAAGTCAAAGTGGAGTTTACACATGACACAGAAGCCACTAGAATCTAAATACAACAGGGGTCTTCACCCCTATGTTCATTGCAGTGTTACTTACAATAGCCAAGATTTGGAAGCAGCTCAAGTGCCCCTCAGTAACTGAGTGGATAAAAAAGCTGTGGTACATTTACACAATAGACTACTACTTGGCAGTAAAAATGAAGGAAATCTTAATTTTTGCGACAGCATGGATGGACCTGGAGAGCATTATGCTAAGTGAAATAAGTCAGCCAGAGAAAAACAAGTACCATGTGATCTCACTTATACTAGTATGTGGAATCTAATGAACAAAATAGAAACAGATTCATAGATACAGAAAACATATTGACAGTTGTCAGAGGGGAGGGGAGTTGAGGGACTGGGTGAAAAAAGTGAAGGGATTAAGCAAAGAAAAAACAACACAAAAACTCATAGACACAGACAACAGTATGCTGATTACCAGAGGGAAAGGGAGGTGAGGGGAGATAAAAAAGAGTAAAGGGGGGAGGGGGTAAATGGTGACAGAAGGAGACTTGACTTTGGGCAGTGAACACATAATACAATATACAGATAACATATTAGAGAATTGTACACATGAAACCTATGCAATTTTATTAACCAATGTCACCCCAATAAATTAAATAAAAATTAAAAGAATAGCTTTTTTAAATAAATAAATAAATAAATAAATAAATAAATAAATAAATAAAAAATAAATAGGGGGGCGGATACTAAGGGTGGGAGAATGTAGTCAAAGCAAAAGGTGAGAAAAGACTCTTCCACAAGCCAGGTGTCTGCACCCAAAGCAAAGTGAAGAAGCAAGGCTCAAATTTCCCCAGCAATCAGTTCAGCTCTTAGTAATGATGAAATGATCACCCTGGGCCAAGTCCTGTCTTAAAGGGAAGGTCTTGGCCTTCTAAACTCCTGCAAGGCTTTTCTAAGCCTCAGCATTTCTCATCTCTAAGTCAGGAATAGCAATACCTGCATATAAAATTGTTGTGAGGTTTTGGCATAGTGTATATAAAATGGCTTACATTGTGTTGGGAGCATAATAGTTGCCCAATACATGGTATCAATTTTCTTTGTTGCCATCATAGTTATTGTGGTGGTTGTTGTTACCTGTAAATAAAGCTAAATATTGTAATGATGGATCTCATTCAATCCTCACGTCACACTCCTTTTGAAGTAACTACATTTCCCAAACTACTTTGCTCTTAGAGTCTGGATGCCAGGTATGTTCCACCAATTTAGAGGCAATCATGTAGGAACTGGAGGATAGAATGTCTTCCTGTTGCTGTTTATTTTGGCAAACAAAATCACAGAGCTATGAGTGGCATGAGGCAGCAGGGGCCATGGTGGAAGCAGCTGCTTGACCTCCAGATCACAGCTGCAGTAAATGACTCTTGACATCAATGAATGGTGGCCCTGACTTCCACTCCTTCAACCCGCCCAGTGACTCTGTAAGCATCTAATTCCTGTATTAGCTCCTTTATATTTAAATACCTAAAGTGGTAACTCCTGTTTCTAGAAATGAATCTTGACTGATTCACAGATGGATGTCTCATGTAAAGAAATGTCATATATAAACTTATCTGAAAGAATTTATGGCATATTGCTGTCTCAAACTTTCTTAGATTTAAATAACGTGTTAATTCTATTTAAACCAGTTCAGTGTTCTCTTTATTGATGCCATTCTCTTTGAGAGCTATTGACATGACACAATTAAAGTTTCCTGGAATCCTGAACAGTTAACACTGTATTTGTATATCATGTTGTAAGGCAGAATATATTTTTGTGACAATCATTAATGCATTCATTGTATTCCTTTATACTTTATTTTATTGAGAAAATGACCCCTGAGATAGTTTTGCTTCCTGATATCCATTCTTTCTTTCTTTCTTAGTATTAAGAACTCTAATTTTTAACTGGGTAGTTGAAGGCACTACTACTGAGCTAAAATTTCTCCCCACTCTCCCTTAAAGCCATATGACCTTCCCATAGCCATATGACTAAATTTTGGGCAGTTACATGTAAGGAAAAATGTTTTCTGTAACTCCTAGAAAGTGTCTTCAGAAGAAGAGTACTGACCCTTCTTTGCCCCTTGCTCTTTCCTGTTGGCTGGAGTAAGAGTGTGATGATAGCACTACCAGCCATCTGGGGTCATTAGGTAGTATGCAGATCATGCCAAAGGAAAAGAGAATATGCCCTGAGAACAGTTTGCCACATAGGTCTGGATTGTGTACCTCCAGATTTCTTTTACATAAGAAAAAGTAATAATCTCTCACTTTTTAAAGTCACTGTTATTTTGTTGCTGCTCTGTTATAACTTATCCCTAATAAGGGGAACAGCCAAACTTCCTCCCTTCATATCAACTATGGACTATTTCTCAGTCTCTAAAAACAGGAGAATTCTCAAAAGTTGCTCAACTACTTGCAACACAAGAAGGCATGCTGCCAAAATGTTGATCTGGGTTTAAAATTAAAGACTTATAATGATTTCACTCAGGACAGATCAGTGTATGCAGCAGCAAAGTTTGTAAGCCAGATGAAATTTTTGACTTACTAATATTATTTTCAATATCAAGTCAACGCACCAATTTTAGGTTAAGTAAAAGGCAAGTCCTTCACCCTAGCTGATAGTCCACTAGGACTAGGATTATTGACCCCAAATGGCTGAGTTTTTGTTTAAACTTGCCCTCTGCTGTTCATTGTGTGACTACTATACCCCAGTTGACAGCATATCCAATAACATAATCTGCTTTGCAGCTCGGTATTCCACAGCCCATAGATCAAAGGATTAAAACACTGGCCAAATGAAAAGACTCCAAAAAGCACCAGATTTAAAGCAAAGAAAAACATCCCACACATCTTTCCCAAACCTATAAATATCAGAGTTGGTATTACATGTAAGGCGATCTGCAAAAAATGAATTAGGACTGTTTTTCTTGCTTTGATATTTGACCTATTAAAATGGCCAGCACGTTTGCCTTCTTGATATATTAGAGAGTAACTTATAAGAATTATAGCTAGAGGAAGGAGAAAGAAAATCATGCCAATGGCTCTGGCAGGAGTACCATTGAAAATCACTGGGCAAAGGGGCTCTAATTTTAAAACAGCAACTGAAGTGGAGTTGGTGCCCTCTATGACGAATAAGCAAACATTCTTGAGTATAATCATTATCCAAGTCCCAGCCAGGATTCTATACTTAACTGAATCTACAAAGGACAGAGATTTCAATGGCCAACATATGACCAGGTAAGTGTTGACAGCCATCAAGGCCAGAGTAAAGAGGATCCCTTCTCCAAAACTTATCTGGGCCCCAAACACCAACCAGCACATCAGCACGGGGCTGTTGGCCATCAGGGCCCGCATCCCTTGGAACACCATTCCCAGGCCACAGTAGGAGGAGATGCACAGCAGATGGTGGCAAAGGAAGATGTATCGGACCTCTTTCCTAAGTTTTGAATTCTGTGACACTATTGCGATGATGATGATCGTGATGAATGTGGCAAAGGAGAAAGTGACCACGTACACAGAGGCCTTCACTGTTGCTTCGAGCCTCAGCCAATCTGAGATGTTGCAGTGCTCAGAAGTCAAGTTCATGATCATCAGGGCAACTTGGCTCCTGCAGGAGAGAAGAACAAGAGTGAATCTAGTTTAAAGCATTTCCTGTGGTTTTCCAGCTCTCTGATCTTGTGCACAGTCTCAAGGGACAGATTGCATGTTTTTCAGTATAGAGGATGACAATTTTAGATCTTATTGACATGGGTCAATAAACTGGAGAAATCATCAGGGGCCTTCTCTTTATTTCATGAGAGAGGAATACATTCAAATCATCTAAAAGGAGGATTTGAAAGACATGCTCTCTATACTCATCAAATTGCGCAAAATCAGGTCAAGGTTCTACTCCTTATGAATCCTCTTTCCCATCTTTGATTGTAAGAATGATTTAAGTTCAAAGCATAAAGCACAACACTGCTGAAGTCAATTGATTAACTAACAAGCCCTTGTTAACACTTAGCACTTGCAAAGATCTGGGGAAGAAGTGAGGGCAAGAGCTGTGAAGAAGGCAGGGAAGTCATTGATGTCGAGACTTGAATTCATTTGAGTCCATAAGACATGAAAGGGGAGATTAACAGTAATGATGACAATCCTGGGGAATATTTACTGAATAATTTCTAGGGATCAAAATTGTTCTCAGGGCATATTCCTCACAAACCCTAGAGGTTATTTTCTTTTCCACCATGTAGTTTTCACAAACGGGGATATGGGCACTTGGAGAGGCTAACTAACCTGCTCCAGGCTGTGTGATTATGGCCTAGTAGGGCCAGGATCTGCATTTGGTACAACTCCAGAGCCCATTCACTCAACCACTACAAGGAAGTTTATATCTAATGTAAAGCCAAATGAATACATTCCCTGAGGGCTTCTTTGGTTAATGTCATTTGACTTGACAACTAGACCCCATTTGTAGGAATATTGTTTCTATTGTGAAGAAGCTGGAAGACTGAACATCTAGGAAAATGCTGGTATCTCAGGGTTTCTGATGGACTGTGACTACTAAAATGGTAAAAGCCGTCTGGTAGCCTCTAAAATATTCTCAAACATGCACAGCAATGAATAGTACACTTTGTGACAGCCTGGGGAACCCTTCAAAGTACAGTATCTTTGTTGTCTCTGTGGAAGTCTGTTGTAGAGACATCAACTGTTGCCTCCACACCTGCACCCCATCCAAGGATAGGAGCCTACCATAGCCTTTCTGCCTGCTTCCTCATGACCTATAACATCACCTCTTCCTCCATCAAACTTAATTGGACCTGACGAAGAGATATCGCTTATAGAAAATCATTCTGTAGACTGTGCTGAGTTAATGTCTGTCTCTGAAAAATTTGACCCAAGGATTTTCACATAGAGAATGTAATCCAAGTGTGATGTCATATAAGTGACCTGCCAGTCATTTGGAGTGTAGATGAGTAGAAGAAAGAGAAAGGGAGAGATATTTGCTCTAGTTTTCATTCTTGAAAGGTCAATGCAAGTCTCACTTTCTCCAAGGAGCTTTCTCTCACTGCCTTAGTGATCCCTCTATTTCTAAACAACCCTCCCATAGCACACCTAGCTTCCTCATGCTTTTGGTAAATGAGTAATAATAGAGGCCAGAAAGCCCCTTAGAGGCCAGAAAAGCCCTTGCACAACAAAGAGAAGAACCTTGACTTCTGATTCCACCGAGATGCTCTGCATTTTCTGTCCTTGTGTTCTAAAAACATAACACACCCATATATTATTTGACCTAGCTCAAATGGTTTTATTCTTTCCTCTAGAGTTCAAAGTATATAAAATGGACCCTAAAAAGGTACAATAAGTTTTATTGATTTCCTAAAGGTCATATCACAATGGAGAAACAACTATTGCAACTTCCTGAGAATCTAAAATGTCATAGCTCCTTACAAAATCCCTTGGTGAAAGCACACATTTTTTTCTGCCTATTGTATTGTCACCCTTTGTGGAGAATTTTTCCTAGGCTGATGGATTTTTTTTTAATTTTTTTTACATTGTCATGCTGTTGAGCTCCAGGCATCTATTTTTCTCTACCGTCCAGCTCTTCAGAGAGGGATAGAAATTGTAACTGTCATTGTCAAACTCACCATCAAGCTTTTTTTAGCTGTGGATTTTTCAATCAAAATCTTACACCAGTCCGGCCAGCATGGCTCAGTGGTTGAGCTTTGACTTATGAACCAGGAGGTCAGGGTTCGATTCCCAGTCAGGCCATATTCCAGGTTGTGGGCTCAATCCCCAGTGTGGATGCAGGAGGCAGCCAATCAAGGATTCTCTCTCATCATTGATGTTTCTATCTCTCTTTCCCTCTCCCTTTCTCTATGAAATGAATAAAAATATTTTATAAAAAAATCTTACATAAGAATCCTTCAATAATAAACAGAAAAGTGCAATCTGTGCACATTGAATGCCTCCTCCTAATCGCTCACTCCCAGAGCACACTCCTGTAACTTGCCTCAGGGCACCACCTTGGAAACTGAGGACCCCACTGAAAACCCTGGTAAGCTGAAATAAGCACTCTACCGTTGGCCTGTGGGCATCACATGAACTGGGCTCTAAGCCTAGAACAACTGCTAACAAGAAATGTGACTGGACATTGAAATCACCACACTTTTCTGGTCCTCGGTTCCTTACATCACAGCCATACAGCATCATCAAGCTCCACATCCTTTCTCTTTATATCTACAGTCATCCTCACTCACATCCTCAGAGGCCAACTCTAAACTTGGATCTGGAGTATATGGGTTTTTACCTTACTCTTGAGAACAAGATTGTCTCCACCTCTATCCCAGATATAGTATCTTATTCCCATGCTGGAGCCATAAATAGAACCCTGAGCTCTCTAGGACAGGATCTACCTCATCCTGCCAGGCCCCCTGTCAGGACCTGAAACCCAGCGTCTGAGCCCCAACTTAGGGTGGTCACTGCTGGCAGGCTCTACAATGGTGGAGGCCTCCTTGTCTCCTTGGGCCTCCCAACAACACCCACTCCTGGGCTCAGTGTTGCGGGATTGGCCCAGCTGATGGGCTATATTCCTCCTTATTCAGTCTTGCTCCCCACACACCATGCTGCCCAGAATCTGTCATCAGCTATAGCATCCCAGCTGGATTCTTGCTTGAAATGACTTCCCTGCACCTGGTGGGGCTCATCTGCTCCCCCTCCTCCCCCACCCCCCCCACACACACCTGTCTAGTTTATTTGACAACACCTCTCCGATAGCAATGAGCCAGGCTTGGCCTATCTGTGTTCTAAGACTTGAAACTCTATACTGAGCATGAGTGACTGTCATTGTGCTTCCTTTAGAATAAAATTCTAAAAGCTGTTCCTTCCCCCATGAATTACTGCAGCTGCAGCTACAATAAAGATGAAACTACCAACCGCTCTCCCTCCTGATCTGAAGTGCTTTCAAGCAACTATTTATTGAGACCAAGCAAGAACTACTTTCTCTGGTTTTCCAATATGTTTAACACACTAATCAATGTGGCACCTTGTTCATCATTTCACTCAACCAATCTTCATTGAGCCATGAAACACACAACATATAATCCTCAATAGTAAGGTTAAAAGTGGGAAAACACTGCCCGGCCAGTGTGGCTCAGTGGTTGAGCATCGATCTATGAACAAGATAGCCATGATTTTATTGCTGGTCAGGGCATGTGCCCAGGTTTTGGGCACTATACCCAGTGGGGGGCATGCAGGAGGCTGCCAATCAATGATACTCTCTCGTCATTGATGTTTCTATCTCTCTCTCCCTCTCCCTTCCTCTTTGAAATCAATAAAAATATATTTTTAAAGGTGATAAAACACCATTGCTAACATACAGAAGCTTCCTGTCCAGTGAAGATGCAGAATACAATGTAATTAGATAATAACCAGAAACATCATGTGTATTATTACTCATTTACCAAAAGCATGAGGAAGCTAGGTGTGCTATGGGAAGGTTGTTTAGAAATAGAGAGATCACTGAAGCAGCGAGAGAAAGCTCCTTGGAGAAAGTGAGACTTGCATTGACCTTTCAAGAATGAAAACTAAAGCAAAGCAGGGTCAAGGGTGAGTTGGGGAGGGAAGAGGAGAGGTACAGATTCCAGGCAACAGAAAGCCATGGGAGCCAAGATGGGACCGTACCCGGTATGTTCAGGGGACAATGAATAGATTGGTTTGGGTGGAGTGATGGCTTGTTTAGAAGACTAAGGATAGACTGGGGGCTTTGATACCAATCCAAGGTTTAAAATTTATTTTGTAGGCCCTGTATGATTAAAATTGGGAGTAGCAGATGCCATAGGTTAAGAGCCAACATGAGATGCCCACCCTTGCTTGCCTAGTGGCATTTGATAAGAGGTCTGCAGAGCAGGCAGCTGGGCCAATGACAGATTTGCACAATGAAGGCATTGCTAGCATAGTGGGTGGCTCAGAATACTTTTGTACACATGAAATCTCCAGGAGGGCTGCAAATCTATAAAATCAATGAGGGCTAGTATCATTGCCTTTCCTTTCTTTATGAGACCTCAGAAAGATCAGTAATGTATTCAGGATCATGCAGCCAAAAAGAATCTCTCAGTCTCCAAATGTAAATGCCTTTTCAGAGGTATATTTGCATATCAAGAGCTCATGGCAACCAAACTCAAATAATAAGCCCTCATCTATTCATATTATCTCCACTTAAGGACAGTTCTAAAAGCCTTTTTCTTCTTCTGAAATTCTAAAATGGGGAATACCTGTTTCCTTCTAGCCCAAAATGTTACTTTGGCTTCAGCTTTTAAATAAAACCCTGGTGCTAAGAGATTTCAGCAAAGAATACACTATAACCACAACTGCCCTTACAAATCAGAACCAGCCACCACCACTGTCTGCAAAAACAAAACAAAACAAAAAAAACAAAACAAAACGAAGCTGATGTGTGCAAAGGGCAGGACTGAGTCTTGTCCTTAATTTTTGTCCCGGCTTCCAATTTAGGACTAACCAGAGAAAGCCGAATATGTACCCCTAACCAATCACATAGGACACCCACTTCTAGTTGGCTGCCTAGAACTAGAACTTCCCCAGGACCACAGCTGCCAGTCAGGGAAAACCTGGATCCTTCCATTTTCCCACTAGAAAGCTTTCCCACTCCTTTGTCTGACCTGCAGTCTCCATCAAAACCTAAGTGATGATGGCTGCCTCCCTTGGTATAGCAAACTCCAAATATGTAATCTTTGATTTTCTCCTTTGATTGGTCTTGGTTTATCCTCATGTCTGTATGCAAAGATGGTGCTAGTGGCATTGGCTTTGCTGATGAATTTGTGGGGGCTCCATGCTTCCTCTCCATCCTGTGCCCCTCTGGTCAGGCAGTTCAGGCCGAGTAAGGCAGATCCCTTTCCTGGAGGAGTAACTGCCCCCTTGACCTCATCATGAGATCTGGTCACTGAGCTCGGAGAATTTCCCGCTTCTCCTGCATCTGAGGGTTCACAAAGCCCCCACTTCAGAAGAAAGTCAAGAGAGTATTGGATGTGTGCTAACCTGAGTGGGGCACCTGGAAGGGAGCATATGAAAAGAGATTATGACACTGGACCTAATGGTGGCAGACAAAATATATTGGTAGATAACATGTATTGATTGTTCACTGAGGTGGCTCTAGTGGGGACTGACTTCTTTAATATGAACACCAAGCCTATAAAGTAGGCACTATCATTATTCACATTTTTTCAGAAAACACTGATAGAGAAAGGAAGTAGCTTGGCCAGAGTTAATTAGTTCATGACAGTGATACTAGAATTTGGACTAAGCAGTCCAACCCCAGGGCCCACTCTCTACAGCTCTGGGCCAGGTGCCCCCACGTCAGTGAAGGCCAATATTTAAAGGTTGTGAAGGGCTCTCCATACTTCTCAGGGAGTTGCTGGGTGATGGTGAAGTCTGGCTTCAAACCTAGCTCTTCTGATTTCTGAGATGACATTTCGTTATTGTTGTCTGTTGAGTTTTTCCCCAAAAGTACCTACCATATTAAATAGTGTGAATCAAATTCTTTTAAAAGAGAGAGAGAAAATGTGTTATGATCTGGATTTGTGTCCCCACCAAATCCATATTTTGAAGCTCTAATCCCAGAATTTCCAAATGTGACTGGATTTGGAGATAGCGTCTTCAAAGATGTGATTAAGGTAAAATGAAGCCATGGGAGGTGGGGGCGGGGGGTTGGGAATCCAATCTGACCAGTGCCCTTGTGTCTTGTGAGAAGAGGACATAAGGATATATAGAGAGAGACCCCCAAGAGATGTGTGTGCACAGAGAAAAGACCATATAAAGAGGTAGCAAGAGAAAGATCACCTACAAGCAAGCCAAAGAGAGTGGCCTCAGAGAAACCAACCCTGTCAGCACCTTGAACTTGGACTTCCAGCCTCTACTTTTCTCTTGTTTAAGCTACCCGCCTAGGGCATTTTGTTATGGCAGCCCTAGCATCCTGATACAGCAGGGAAAAGCAGTTGCCAGCTACCCGCTTATTCCTTATATCTGAGAATGGCTTCAAATGGGTCCTATTAGAATCCACCCAATACCTACACCTGGGAATTTCTGAAGAAGGAAAGATCTCTGATCTCTGAGAGGAAGAAGGACCTTCCCCTCCGGGATGCTCACAGTCGGTCAGGCAGTGACTACTACCATCAGGGCCAGTGTCTGACTTGCCCCCAATGGGAAGAACTCATGAGCTGAGAACAAACTTCATAAATGATTTCAAGTGCTCAGTGGCTTCTGGCAGAGGTGAATGAGGACAAGTGGACATGTCCAAAATGGCTCTTAAACCCTCTCTGAAAGACCAGACCTTCTCTCCCACAATAAACATGCCCCCTTCTCTTTAAATGTGGCTTTTCCTTTGGTCTAATTGGCACTGTACTTTGTTATTTAAAAAAAAACCACTTCAGTAGGGGAAGCCTCTGGGATCTCCTCTGTTTTTCTCCTCAGAGGGGGAAGGAAGGGAGGGAGGAACCGGTACTTCCTGAGCACAGGCATTTGACCACAAGAACAAGCACTTTCTAAGTATTAGCCTGATTGTTAAGCATCTGTAAGAGGCTCTCAGAGGAGATGCAGAGAGCTGGGTGAGGTTACACAGCCTCTGTAGGTATATCCCGTGACTTCTGAAGACAGAAAAGTTACACGTTTTCCTAATGAGTGCTTTCCCAGGCAGTTGACTTTTTGAGTGTTAACCTGCCTTTTTTTTTTTTTTTTTTTATAAAAGGGAAATCCTCCAGCTTTGTCTTCCAATTTTTTGTGAACAAAATTTTGATCTACAGACAGTCTTCTAAGTACGCATAGGATTCCTGAATCGAAAGACCCACTATTTTGCTTTAACAAAAGCTTGCCCTTTTCTAAACTACTCAGTTCTCTAAAACACATGTTAAAAAACAATGTACACACGCACCTTCACTGAACACCTTGAGATTTTAAAACAGCAGGCTGCTCATGGTCCTGGGCGGGGTGATACAAATTCACAAACCAACCTCAATATGAATAAATATTTAAGAACACCGTATTGGAAAGAAGGTAGCTCATTAGAATAGTGACAAAGCTTTTTTCATTTTATGAGTTAGAGCATGATACATGTGTCTGACCCAACTGATTGCAGTAACAAGGAGATCTGTGTAAAGAAAGCGGGCACAAATTCATGACGCTCTTCACTGTCCTAACTGCAGGTAGAAATCAGGCACAGGAGCCATCCCAGGATTTCAGGAAGAGACTGGTCCATACTCACTAACTATAATGGTGTCATATGTAACATAACATTTTTTCTGAACCATAGAAACTTAAACAATGAATTTATATGAAATTATGGCACATTGATTAGAATAAAACAGTCATTCAATTCTACTGGGATGGAGCTCGCTGCATTGGCATGGGATTATCCAAGGAACAGAAGTGGCAGAGATAGACATTTTGTAATTTCCAACTACCTCTGTGCCCCAGCATGAATCTAAGAACTGGAGACACACAGTAATCCACACACACCAAGTCTTTGATGTCATGGAGCTTACACATTCCTGAATCCTCTGACAGTTACCTAGCAGGTAGTAAACAGATGGATTTTCTCTTCCTCCCTATCTCTCCAGAATGCCAAAGGTCAATCTGATATCTGTAAACCACAAAGAACAAACAGCCATTCTGCTGCTGAGAAAATGATTCATTGCCAGTCCTATTCCCCAGAATCTGAGAGGTATTTTTGTCTTTGGTCGATTGGTTTTTCTCTAACAAGGGCTCGTCTTGTAGCATTTACTTTTGAAATGTGCTGAAGCTATTTTTTTTCCAGGTTTTCTTTTAATTGTTGACACTATTACATATGTCCCCATTTTCTCCCCTTTGCCTACCCCTATCCAGCCCCTAATCCTCTTCCCTCTAGCCATCACCATACTGTTGTCTGTGTCTATTGGTTATGCCTATATGTTCTTTGACTAATCCCTTCACCTTCTTTCATCCAGTCTCCCCTCCCCCGCTCTGACAGCTGTCAGTCTGATCCATGCATCCATGCCTCTATTTCTATTTTGTTCTCTAGCTATTTTAATGTTGCATGACTGCAATTATTAAGCTAGTGCAAAGTTATTTTACCTGCATATGACTTTAACATTATTAAAGCTTACAAAATAATACCTAGCAGCCAAATGGTGAGTTTTCTGGGGGTTTTTTGTGTGTTTTTTTTAAAATATATTTTATTGAATTTTTACAGAGAGGAAGGGAGAGGGAGAGAGAGTTAGAAACATCGATGAGAGAGAAACATCGATAAGCTGCCTCCTGCACACCCGCTACTGGGGATGTGCCCACAACCAAGGTACATGCCCTTGACCAGAATTGAACCTGGGACCCTTGAGTCCGAAGGCCGATGCTCTATTCACTGAGCCAAACCGATTAAGGCGAATTTTGTGTTTTGCTAGTAGGCAATCCTCTATTCTGGAGCAATGGTTTTCTTTCATTGCACAGTTAAGACAGTTGCCCCATCCTAAACAACAAGACATACCCTCTCTGTCTCACAGACTGCACCTGGCTTCAGCCATAAACCAAATGCTTCATCATCAGTACAATCTTGGCAAAGCAGAAATCACAGATTCCAGGAAGTACTTTGGTTTTTTTCTCTCTGACTCAGCATTGAGGATTATTGTAAACTTCTATCAGTTTAATTCTATTTCCCAAATTAAGGTGCAATTTAATGATAGCTATTCTTACTAACCCTTTTATACGCTGTGATTTGTTTCACTAATGAAAAAGAACTCCTTTAGTTTTGAAATCTATATATACTATACATTGCTTGGTTAAATACCCCTGTGTTGCCCAGCTGGAGTGGCTCAGTGGTTGAGCATCAACCTACAAACCAGGAGGTCACAGATTTGATTCCCTGTCAGGGCACATGCCCCAGTTGCAGGTTCAATCCCCAGTAGGGAGCGTGCAGGAGGCAACCGATCAATGATTCTTATCATTGATGTTTCTATCTTTCTCTCTCTCTCCCTTCCTCTCTGAAAGCATTTAAAACAATATATTTTTTAAAATACCCCTTTCTTTATTAGGTATCTTTGCATCATTCAGATTATACATGTCCTGCAAAGTCAACTTTTGAGACCTGAAAACTGTATGATTTTAAATAAATCTTATGATTGAAAGTGGAAATTCATGGAGTGCCTTAACCTTTGGCCTGCTCTGAGAACTTCTACTTAGCATATAATTGATTATTGATTATAAACTTGAACTTTTACTTAATTATATATATGTTTTCTCTCTATTGCCAGAACCTATGTATAAAGGTCCTTTGGCAGAGATATAAGCCCACCTATCACAGCAAATTCTCTATTCCCATTTGGATGGAATTGTATTTTTTCATAGCAAAGTCCACTCTGCCAAGTTATTAAAGTTCTTGGTTAATTTCAGTATCATTTATATTTGTTATATATAATGAATATAGAATTTTGAATATTTATAGAGAAAATGGCTGCTTCAATATTCATCTTTGTGATTATCAGTAAATATGACCATTATATTTATCTTTTTATTTTATGGACTTATTCCCAAATAGAAAATATATTATTGTCACTAATGTTATTTTTTGCAAACATTATTTGTAACTCTATTTTGTATTTTTTCAAAAGACCTCACTTTCTAAGTATTGATGACAAAGAAAATTATTAACTTTGAAAACCCTAGCTAAATTATCATTAAACCACTTTTGAGTATCCAAAACTCTTTAATCAGGGTTTTAAAATGCATGCCCATATCCTTATTGCTTCATTTATACATTCACTCACTCATTCTTTCATTTAATAAGCATATTGTGCACCCACCCACATATGTTAGGCACTGTTCTAAATGCTGGGCCTAACAAAGATGAATGATATATGGCCTCTGTTCTCAAAAAATTTACTTTATTGATTTGGAAGTGGGAGAGGAATGAACACAGGTATAGTTTATGAGAGAGATGGCAAAAACATAGATCAATTTTATATATTGTGAATTGGAGAAAATGTATACAAACCACAAATCTTTGGTTAGAGAAAGGTGAGTTCTTTTTCCAAGAAGAGGATCTGGGGAAAGTGTTGTTTCTTTTCTTGCATGGAAAACCAGAACGGCAAGGTTGAGATAAGTCCCAGGCAGTACAGATATGGAGCTAGCAGAAGCTTCCTGGAAGAAGCAAGGACACCAAATAGTTTAGTAAGGCTGCTTGAAAATGACAGAGGAGGGTAAAGATGCCCTCTAGAAAACCACACTGCAAATAAGTAAGTAAATCTATATATATAAAAGCCTAAGCAACCGTTATGATCAGAATGACCAGTCGACCAGTCGTGATGATGCACACTGACCACCAGGGGGCATATGCTCAATGCAAGAGCTGCCCCCTGGTGGTCAGTGCACTCCCACAGCCAACTTCCCATGGCCCCTCTCCCTGGGCCCCGATGTGGGGGGAGGGCAGCCAGCCAACCTCCTGTGGCCCCTCCCCTCCGGCCTGCCGGCCCCCTCATAGGCCTCAATCACCAGCCAGGCTGAGGGACCCCACCCATGCACGAATTCGTGCACCAGGCCTCTAGTAAATAAATAAATAAATAAATAAATAAATAAATAACAAAGGCTGGTACTGTGGGGAGGAAATGAGGGCAAATCTATTCATGGAAACTTGCAGATAACACCTAAAGATGGAAAACAGACAAAGACTTTTCTAATTTAAGCAAACACATGTTTGAAGGGGACAGTTAGCTAGATCAAGATACTGGCCAATGTTGGGATTTACCCAAATAACTAAGAGGTTTTCGACGCCATCGGGATATAGAATTATGGAGAAACTACCCCATTAAAGAACAAATGAGAAGTCATCACAGGGATTCTCAGTGTAGGACACAACTGGATGAGTCTGACAACAACACAAGTGCAGGGTGCAAGGCCTCCTGCGAGGTGAGGGTGGGCCTTAATCAGGAGGAAACATATAAACCACAGTGGTGTGTGCCCAACAAATGCATGGCAGTATCACTCTGATCTAGTGAGACTTGCTCCAGCACACAAAGAACCTTCCAATAGAATTCCTTTTCACCACCTCCTTGGCCACTCAAAACACTCATGTCCATTAGGTCAGGCCACACAAAACAGCAGAGACTATAGAATTTTTGGCTACAGCAAACTCTGACAAAGAAAGAGGCTCACATCACTAGTCCCTGGTTATCACCAATTTTATATAACTTGAAGATTTACCTTGTTTCAGACTCTCAGTCTGTCCTGATCTTAAATGTGTGTTTACCACTTGACTTCCTAAATTTCTAGTCTTAAAATATCAAATATTATTTCTGGATGATACAGGATGGGGGTCCATTTGCTCTTTCAGAGTTTTCAGGGTGGTGCCATACATATCTTGGCCCCCAAGGAAATAACACCTGCTTATAAGGCAAGTGCACCTATTAAAGGAAGTGCGACCTCCAGACAGAGGACCACAGGTGATAACAGAGATGAGCCAGAGTGGGGACCAGGCTGGAGACTTCAGTTTTTTGTGACCAGAGCTGTAGGAAATCACATAGCATAGGAGAGGTGTGTTATGTCAAGGTGGCCCTCCTAGAAACAATGCATCCTACCTTTAGACGTGGAGATGGTTTGCTGATGAGATTAAGTACGGTGCTTCATTGTATAACATCAGGAAGTGACTAATTTGATCCTGGAAATGTAATCCATGGAAACGTTTCAGTGTATTTGTAGGTTCAACAGAGAGATATTGAAATGACAGTTGAAAATAAAAGGATGCTTGTTCACTTGGAAGCAATGAGTAGTAAGTTAATAATGTATCACCAACATTGCAGAGAAAACAGGTCCTGTTGAGTGGAGTATCCTGATCCACTGAACAAGTAGATCCCATTAGCTGAGAGATATTTAGGAGGTTGCCACAGTATTATTTTATTCAATGAATATCTACTATGTGTCAGAGTACTGTGAAGTGTCTCCAGTTAGTTAAGTGAAAAATAAGGCAGAATCCCTACATTTGTGGAGCTCACAGTCATTTAGGGAAGGTAGGTATGTAAGCAAATAGTTTCAATACTATAATTAAAGTGCTTTAATTCAAAGTACCATGAAAACCCAAAGGAGGGAATCTAATATTCCTAGAAAAGTTAGGGAGAACTTCGCAGAGGACAATGACTATAGAAAATAGTAACAATTCATTCATCCAGTGAGCCGGCCTTCCATTCATTCATTCATTCATTCATCACATATGTGTTGAGTGACTCCAACTGTTCTGTATGCTGTGGATACATCGAACAAGACAAAAAAAGTCCATACTTGAGTGAAGGTTACATTCTGGTGGGGTGTGAATGATATTACCTTAAGACCATCCAGTGTCCACCTTCTGGCCTCATTTCCTCTCCCACATATTTTCCTATGGAGACAGAGTGCCCTGACCACACTGGAGCATTCTGATCTTTTTGGTAAGTGTATCCATGCCAGTTTATTGCTTAACCATCACAATAGAATAATTCCAGAAGGGCACCATCAGATGAAATCAAGTTTCCGAAACTGTTACACTGAGAACCAGTTTTACACAGAAATAAAAGTGAGAAATGAGATATCTAGACTGACATGAAAAATCCTTACCTTACTTTCCCAATGGAGATCTTTCCTGCCAATGGAAAAAAAAAAGAGTTCTCTTTCCCAGAAGAAAGTTTGTGTAAGAGCAGCAGGAGTTTCTTTGTAAATCCCGGGAAGAACTCCCAATGCCCAGCAGGTAGTAGAAGTGAATCAAGGGACATGCCTCATTTCACATTCTCCCAGGATCCTGAGCCTTCAGACCTGGGGCCCCTTCAGTGGTGCCTGCAGCTAGTGTCACAGGGTGATTCACCTAGAGAGCTGCTGGACCTCAGGGCCAGTCACTTCCTGAAAGAACACTTAGCGTCTTCTCTCCAAGAAGGAAGCGGAAGAACCCGGGGGCCAGCTCCTCCCCTTCTGTGCACAGTATCCCTCTACAAAGACAGGCATGCTCTCTGTACCCTTCTGGGGTTGGGACCCACTTGATGGCATTTAAAGGTGACAAGGAAAAAATGTCTCTAGAGAAAGCAAAGAGGTTTCCCCACCCTAACATAAGGGGAACATTCAAGCCATTGCAACCAGTGGTTTGAAGCCAAACTGACATTAAAAGATCTCAGACTAAAAAAAAAAAAAAAAAAAAAAGATCTCAGACTACTCCTATGGAAATGACCACAGTTTCATAACAGAAACAAGAGAAAGGAAGTTAGAAGATTCTGCAAAGCACAGTTGGTATCATTCTGAAAACTCATAGTTCCTGTTGACCAACATGTCTGCTTTAAATCCCTCAAGCTACTAATTATAAATGTTACACACCAGGTTTTCCTCATATTTATAGCCTTTGTTTCTTTTTGAAGTTGCATGTTTGTTGTCAAAATGTAAAATGCAGACAAACATAACAAAGAACATGTAAAATTCCCTATAATTCCATCACCTGAAAATAACTACAGCTGGCACTTTGTTGAACATCCTTCTAGCCTTTTTTCTGTGGTGAGGTGAATCTTAGGATGAGCTCTCAACATCCATTCCACCCCACACTAGTGTGGAACATTCGTGCAACTTTATAGGGATTAACCTTATCCCCAGCTCTGACTAGTTCCTGATTTGACTAAACAAAATTTCAATAATCGTATGACCTTGGCACAATGTTTATTTTAAGGACCAGCACCTAACCCAGACCTAACCCAGGCAATACAAAGCATTTCCCTTGTTGCCCAGAAAAACACATGATCAAGATGATCCAATCAGAGGGAAGCCTAGGATTACTGCTGAAGGCTGGGGGAGAGATATTCCTCTGGGTTTGAACAAAACGGCTCTGGGAACTATTGGTGGCCATCTTGCCATGACAAGAAAAATCACTTTCAGGTGAAAGCAGATGGTGCAGAAGGCAAAAAGAGATATAAAAAGAAATTCAGTTAAAGAACATTCTGAACTGCTAAATTAAATTAAAACCAATATCTGTCTTACTTCTGGAGCTCTTAGTTATATGAACCAAAAAATTTGCTTTTTGAAGTCAGTTTAAATTGAGTGTTTTATTACTTGTAACTAAATGCATCCTAAATGACTCATGTAGTTATTTTTATTTAAAAATGTACATACTGTTTATAATTTCCTATTTAAAAATACATCACAACCACCCTTCTTTTTCAAGATAAATACACTTTCACAAAGTTATTAATTGTTTCAGAGTAATCTGTTATAAGGACAGACATTAAATTACTCATCCAACCCCCTATTGTGGGGCATTTACATTGTTTCTGGGTTTTTCCATATTGAAAATTCTCATCGAGTCTCCTAAATATTAGAGAACATAGTTATTTCCCTAAGATAGCTGTCTAATGTAAAATTACTGAGTCAGATTGTGTACTCCTTAAAAGGTTTTTGACTCATGTTGCCAAAGGCCCTCCCAAAAATTTATTTCAAATATATTCCAACCAACAGAGCATGAGAATGCCCAAAAAACTCTCAACCCAGAACCCTCAACACAGATAAAGTTTCAACACAAATAAAATCTCTGTCTATGTCCTATTGCTATTTAATTCCCACTTAAAAAAAAAAAACAAAAAAACTTATAGAGTGCTGTAGTGTTTAATTTTCATGTATTTATTTGCTTATTATATTTTTCCTCTTCTGAATTTCCACTGACAATCTTTTCTCACTTTGAATTGAAGCACTTGCTTATTTTTATATCTCAAAAGTAAAATATAGGTGTAAGTAGATTTTAATTAAAGAAAAATTTTTTAAGAAAGTTACTATATGACCTAGCAATTTCATTCTAAGATATATGCCCAAGAGAATGAAAACATATCCACACAAAAACTTGTACACAAATATTCACGGCAGCAATATGCATAATAGCCCAAAAGTGGAAATCATCCCAATGTTTGGTGAATGGATAAACATTCACTCAGCAACAAAAAGGAATGGTTACGCTGTAGTAATACCCACTGTCTTGCATAATATGGGTAAATCTCAAAAGCATTATGCCAAGTGAAAGAAACCAGACATGAAAAATGCCAAGTGAGTAATTTCATTTATATGATATTCTGGAAAGGCGAAACTATAGAGACAGAAATCAGACCAGTGGTTGTCAAGAGTTAGGCGTGGGGAAGAGAAAGGCACTAAGGGGTGGAAGGGAACTTTTTGTTTTGATGGAATTGTTCTGTCTTGGTTGCGGTGATGACTGTACAACTATAAACATTTGTTAAAACTCAGACAACTATATGCTTCAAAGGGTAATTTTTTCAGTATGTAAATTATACCTCAATAAATCTAATTTAAAAAAAAATCAAGTACATTATTATTGAAACTTATTTTTGCAATTTGGGGAGATCCCCACAAAAGAAGAGCAGGGAACATTTACTTCCTCAAAACTTACATTCACCATTTTCTAGAACACAATTAAGTACCTATGCACATTCACACTTCACCAACTTAGTAAACATTTTTAGCAACAGACTACTTACTTTTTGAGAAAGAAATTAGCTTTGCTAACGTTGTCTCTCCCTGTTTCTTCAACCTGGTCACAATTGTTTTAAGGCTGGTAAGCTGGCTGCTAGTGAAGAGGGTGTTTTAAGTGTTTCACTTCCTCTCAGAGGAGGTTAACATGAGCAATCATGGGTAAAATCAGGAGAGATCAAATTAGATCCAGTCTGCTCCTCTGAGAAGTATGGCAGGAGGAATCTATGCTTTGCCCACACTCCCTCTGATCTCTCCGTTTATCATAGTTGCATGCCTTTCCTCCCAGCTGCCAGCATCTGCTTCTCTTTGTTGGAGGATGATCCTCAGGCTTCCAAAACCCAACTGCCTGCTATACTTGGTAAACCAGATGATCCTGGGCTGTGACTCACAGGTACAGGAGTCTCAATAGCACTTTTGCACCTGTCAAAGACAACACCAATATGTATTTTACACCAGTGCTTCTCACACTTCTATGCTCATTGGCTGGGGATTGAGTTCAACTGCAGATTCTGCTGCCGGAGGTCTCAGAGTCTCCAGTTCTAATAAGCTCTGAGGTGAGGCCAATGCTGCCATCTACAGATCCCACCTTAAGCAGCAGGGGCCTCTTTCCAGGGCTCCTGGCAGGACCTAGCCAAAGACAACAAGAGGGTGTCTACACTTTGTGGTCTACTAGAGCAAGGGTAAATACCCCAGGGACAAATGTGGCTAAGAGAAAATGGAGAAGATGGGGTTCCATAGCAGACTGTAGAAGTTCCAGAAGCAGCCCAGATTTAGGAATTCAGGTGGCATTCCCCTGATGGAAATGTATTTGTGGGATGAAAAAAAAATCCCTGCCCTACAACTACTGAGAGGCAGCAATCTGAAACCTGTCTTTGAGCTGTGGGGAAGGGGCAGTGGGTGAGGGAAGATGGGGCCGTGAATACACAGTGAGGTTGTGAAGGATGCTCTGTGCCTTACAGCAGGAGAGCTGAGGTGGATTTTAGACCATTTCAAAAAGAGAGAAAGAATTCTGGTGGCAACTAGTAATGGATGATTGTTGGCAGGAGGACTGGTGTGTATTTAGATTCTGTCAGGAGACTGTTTATCTTAGACCATGTCACAGAGCACATAAGAGCCAATCATCAATTCCTTCCATATGACAGTTCCAGGAAGCAATTACCTGATAAAGTGTCAAGATTATCAAACCAGAAAATGCCCTCTCCTCTCTGCTTTCAGGACACTCCTTAAAACTACTTCTGGAACATGTATGAGACTCGTGTGTGTGTGTGTGTGTGTGTGTGTGTGTGTGTGTGTTTTAAGCATATTTTTATTGATTTCAGAGAAGAAGGGAGAGGGAGAGGGAGATAGAAACATCAATGATGAGAGGGAAACATTGATCGGCTGCCTCCTGCATGCCCCCTACTGGGGATCAAGCCCACAACCCAGGCATGTGCCCTTGACCAGAACTGAACCCAGGACCCTTCAGTCCGTAGGCTGATGCTCTAGCCACTGAGCCAAACAGGCTAGGACATTGTATGACACTCTTTAAAACTACTGCTAGAACACTTATTTCTGCCCGTCATTGTCATTCACCAAAGATTGACTGACTGCCAATATGTGCCAGGCTACATTTTAGGCACTGGGGATCCAAAGGTAGTTTACATAGGAAAGTTTTCACAGTATTTCAAGAATAAGTGAGAAAGAGAAATATAAATAGACGAACAAAACAGATAACTTCTATTGTCATCCAACCCTGATATAACATCAGAAAAACAAAGCTGTTAAGCATCATGCAATGGAGAAAATGGTTGTGTAAAACCATGACTTTAGCATCAAAGCACAATGGAACCAAATGGCACTGCCCTCAATATCCAAAACCAAATCAATCCAGGGTGCCTCAGAGAGTTCATTCGTACCCTTGTTATTATTCATGGAGGGCCAGAAGCAATTGAGAAGAGAGGGCTAAGGAACAGAAAGTGGAGAAAACCTCTTTTTAAAAGCTCCTCCCTCAGCTCTCATTCAAGATGCTGGGAATGTAAACTGGTACAACCACTATGGAAAACAGTCTGGTGACTCCTCAAAAAAAAAAGAATAGAGCTACCATAATGACCCAGCAATCCCTCTTCTGGGTATATACCCAAAAAACTTGAAATCAAATTTTGTGCACTGGGCCTCTAGTAAATAAATAATTTTTAAAGGAAAAAAAAAGAATAAAGCTTCTCCCTCATGGGTCATATTCTGGATGTGGCACAGCTCCTGAAGAAGCATGGAATGGCATTCCAGGAAAATACTTGTGGTAGGTTGCGTTTTCCAAAGATGGCCACAACAATACCTTCCATCCCACCTGCTCTTCTACACGTGACTTTGTCACTCCTGCCCTTGAAAGGTGGACTACAGTCCTGGCTGGTGTGGCTCAGTTGGTTTGCTGGTTTAATTCTCAATCAGGGCACAACCTGATTGCAGGTTGATCTCCTTTACTGGTATCTCACCCTCTCCCTCTTCCATCCTCTTTCTCTAAAAATCAATTGAAAATCTTAAAAAGAAAGAAAGAAAGAAAGAAAGAAAGAAAGAAAGAAAGAAAGAAAGAAAGAAAGAGAAAGAGAAAGAAAGAAAGAAAGAACGAAAGAAAGAAAGAAAGAAAGAAAGAAAGAAGAAAGAAAGAAAGAAAGAAAGAAAGAAAGAAAGAAAGAAATGTGGACTACATGCCCCCCTCAACCCCAGACCTGGTGGGCTTATGACTTCTGCAATCAATAGAGAACACCTTCACCGTGTTCTGGAACACTAGTACTTGGAGCTCCGAGCTGCCATGTGAGTAGCCCAATTAAGCTGAAGCTGCCAAGCTGGAGAGGCCAGTGGAGGTGCCAGCTGAGAGCCCGGCTGTCAGGCAATATCAGTAGTCGGCCATGTAACTGTGCCATCTAGCATGTCCGGCCTGTCTGACATCTGACTGTCCCTATGAGAAGCATCAAACCAGAACTGCCCAGCTGAGCCTTTCCTGAGTCCCCAACCCACTAAATCACAAGCAAAATTAAATGATTATTTTAAGCCACTAAGTTTGGGGGTGATTTGCAACACAGCAATAGTAAAGGGAACAGTATGTGAGTGAAAACCTGAAATTAACAAAATCTCAGACACTTTTCTTCCCTTGCATAATTATTTCTCTTTTATTATTTCACACTCTCCGTATATGTGGATCACAGCCATGATGGGACCCCCTTCAAAGGGCTGGAAAGGGAATGTTGGCTTGTGGTTGCTTCCACTTCCAAAGGCTGGTATGATTCACCCCCCAAATTTTCAAGAGTAGACTTTCCAAGTGGGTAGAAAATAGGCAAATAGCTATATCATATGGTTTGCAAACTTCTAAAGTTGCTTTCCTTCTCACCAACTCTCTTTTCTGTAAAAGTCTTTGTAATTCTACCATTAGAAATGATGAGCTCTTTGGAATTATCTTCCTTTTTAGTCTTCCAAGACACTGACAGCAAAAAGAAAACCAAGAAAGCTAATGTAGCTTAACATAAAAAGGAACCTTCTGCCCGGCCATTATGGCTCAGTGGTTGAGCACTGACCTATGAGCCAGGAGGTCGTGGTTCAATTCCTGGTCAGGGCACATGCCCAGGTTGCTGATTTGGTCCCTAGTGTGAGGCGTGCAGGAGGCAGTAGATCATAGATTCTCATCATTTATGTTCCTATCTTTCTCTCCCTCTCTCTTCCTCTTTGAAAATCAATAAAAAATATACTTTAAAAAAAAAGGAATCTTAAAACAGCTAGTGAGTTAGGAAGTGAGCAATAGGAAGTGGCTCTCCATCACAGCTGCTGTTCAAAAATTGGTCACATGCTTTGTATGCATATATGCATAACCCATGGACACAGACAATAGGGTGGTGAAGGCCTGGGGCAGGGGGTGGGGACAGGCTGGAGAGGGTTAATGGGGGAAAAAGGAATATATGTAATACTTTCAACAATAAAGATTTAAAAATAAATAAAAATTGCTCACATGTAGCGGAGGTGAACAGGGTTTGGTTGTTTTAAATTTGTCAAACTCTGTATGAAAAGGAGTAAATTAGTAAATATTTTTGGCCTTATGGCCACATGATCTCTGTCACAACTGCTCAATTCTGCCATTGTTGCTACTTTATAGCACAAAAACATTTATAAATAAGTGGATGTTGTATTTCAACAAAACTTGATTTCCCAAAAATGGGGGTCAAGCTGGATTTGGCCCAATTTGATGACCTCTGGTTAGATAATCTCCAGCATTTTTTTCAACCCTCAGATTCTTTGATAAATTAACCTTCAAAATGCCTACATCCCAAAAGTGGTTCTTTAACAGTTTGAACTTGAGCCTGGAATTTTATATCCAGGTCCATTCGAATGGGTACTGGTGGCCCAGGGATGGGCATGGAGAGCTCAGTGTACAGAGGAGGGGCAAGGGCTGCTGAAAACTCTGGACCTCCTTGACCTTCAGCATGTAGGTGACCTGAAGTCAGAGGGGTTCCCTATATGGCCAGCTTCTATTAGAGCCCATATCCCTATTGGCCCACCCCAACCCGCAGATGGAGAGCAGGAACCCAGAGAGTTCTACTTGTTTCAACTTCCACATATTAAAATGAACAACATTAAAATGTGTTCATAGCAAGATCAGAGGAAAGGCCAATTTTCTCATCTCCATAATGAGGTAAGTTGAAAGCTGATGCCTGCCAGTCCCTAGAGTAAGGGCCTCCATTCAACAAGGAGCACCAGCTCTCTAAGAGACACGGAGGTGGAGTAAAACAAGCTTTTAAAGGGCTAATAGCAAGGAAAAACATTGAAAGAACATCAATGGTGTGTTTTTTCCCCTTTGCCTCTTTTTTCATTCTTTCCACCTATTACCTTCATTTTATGACCTTCTGAACTGAGTACATTTTGTAGAGCTCATCCAAGGAGAGCTGGGCACTTTAGGAAAAACAGAGTTCAGGTAGGAGGGAGCAATAACTGAGTCATGCTGGCCCATTTCTGCTGCCATGTCAGGCGTCCCCATCCTGTAGACTCTGCCACACAGCCATCCACCTCCCCTCTCCCCGACACACACACACACACACACACACACACACACACACACACACACACACACACACACAGAAAGCCTCAGTCATCACCAGACCCTGAGAAATCGGTCCCACTGGCCTCTCTTGTGGGTTAACTCCCTTGACAGTTTTATGCTTCCACTGAAGTGGCTCTGGACCTCCAGACCTCCAGAGGGGAAAACTTCATGGCACCTGCTTCCCAGCTTCCTGCTAAGTGGCTCTGCTGGACCAGAGCCCTACCAGGTCCCCGGAGAGTGGAGGGACGACCTTGTCTGGGCTTTCACAGTATCATTTTTTGTGTTCCCTCTTCCTGTTTCTCTTCACTGTGGGGAAACAAGAGAATGACACATGCAAACACCTGGGATTTTGTGGGATGCAGTGAGTCCTTGAGAGGGCACATGGGCCTCTCCTGTGTGCTGTCTGGCCCAGCATGTAGACCTCATCAGGATGTTTACACATAGCAGACACTCAGAAAGTGTGAATTGGTAGCAAATGGTTTAACTCAGTGATTTTAAATGTCTAAATACATAATATAGAATAATAGCTAATTCCTGCAGCATTCTTAATTATTTTTTGAGTGTTATTCAAAATCTGACATATCTGCTAAGGCAGTCAGAATGGACCCAGACTTGGCAAGGACTGGGAGCTTGTAGCGAGGAGCCAGGAAACAGCTATTTTCCTATTTACCAACCATGATAGAAATGTGTCAACATGTTGATACTCTGCACGGTCATCCTATAAATACCAGATGAACCTTAGCCTTGCTATCCTCAAAATGGACTGGGAAACAGTTTTGGACAAATCACATGGACTAAGCTTGCCTCTGTGACTCCTCTATCTCACCCCCAGTCCCTGCATGCTCACCCTGGCCTAGGCTTCCTTCACCCCTGGGTGCTCTGTTCAGGCATCATTCCCTCCGATGCCTCTGTTCCACTAAGAGACAGCTCATGCTTTTAATACCTTCATCCAATAACAAAATGCCTCTCCTATAATAAAATCCATGGAGGGTAATTTTTAAGGGAGAAAAGTTTTTAATGTTTTTATTGATTTTTACAGAGAGAGGGAGGGAGAGGGAGAAGAAGAGAGGAACATCAATGTGAGAGCAAAACATCTCACAGTGAGCTGGGATGTGAGACTAGGTCAGAATTAAATGTCTGAACTTGAGGACCACCTCATCAGAACTCAGACTTGACCTGAGATCATAGCACATGAAATGAAGGAGGAGGGGAAGCACAGAAAAAGTCCTATCTCAAAATATCCTTCTCTCACCTTCTGTCAGATATCTAAAATCCACTGAATCATAAGATTTTCTTAAGATTACAGAACCAATTAAAATAAACATAGCCCACGGAAGTAAAGGCAGAGGTCCGGAGGCACGGGCGAGGAGAGGGCGGGCAACTGAGTACGCAGCTGGCTTTCTCAAGCAGGAGGGAGACAAAAGCTCCTGACTGCACTGAACTCCAGTTCGAGGCGAGACTCTGGGGCCCCAGACTCATTTGGGGAGAAACTGGACTGTCTGGCAGCGGGCAAAACTCGAGGGCGGCTTTCCCTCAGAGGTATGTGCAGCGATTACCACGGGACACTGAGACCTAGGGGTCTAATACGGCAGGGCTGACAGGAAGCCAATGCTGTCTGCTATGCCCCGAGACTCCGCCCCATCCAAGCTGAGCGCAGAGGCTTTTGCAAGTCTTGTCTCATAAGGGTGTCTTCAGCACAGAAGTTCTCCCAGCGTAGACACAGCTGATCCTCACAGCCAATTGACCTGGAGGTCAATTCCTCCCAGTGATACCAACAATAATCAAGGCTTAACTACAACAAGACTGTGTACACAGCCCACAAAGGGGTACACCAAGAGTGTCCACCTCAGGTAACTGGGGAGGCTGAGCCACTGGGCCCTATAGGACACCTAGCACACAAAGCCACTCTATCAACTCAGGGAAGCAGCCAAAATGCGGAGACAAAGAAACAGGTCACAAATGAAAGAAATGGAGGAAAGCAAATGACTAGATATAGAGTTCAAAACCACGGTTATAACGTTTTTCAAGAATTTTCTAGAAAAGGCTGATAAATTTAGTGAGAACCTCGAGGATATGAAAAAGGACCAACTAGAAATTAAACATACACTGACTGAAATAAAAAATATTATACAGAGATCTAACAGCAGACTAGAGGATCACAAGAATCAAGTCAAAGATTTGAAATACAAAGAAGCAAAAAAACACTCCACTGGAAAAGAAAAAAGAATCCAAAAAGTTGAAGATAGTGTAAGGAGCCTCTGGGACAACTTCAAGCATACCAACACCCAAATTATGGGGGTGCCAGAAGAAGAGAGAGAGCAAGATACTGAAAACCTATTTGAAGAAATAATGACTGAAAACTTCCCCCACCTGGTGAAAGAAATAGACTTACAAGTCCAAGAAGTGCACAGAACCCCAAACAAAAGGAATCTAAAGAGGACCACACCAAGACACATCATAATAAAAATCCCAAGTGCAAAAGACAAAGAGAGAATATTAAAAGAGAAAAACAGTTAGTTACCTACAAGAGAGTAACCATACGATAGTCAGCTGATTTCTCAACAGAAACTATGCAGGCCAGACAGGAGTGGCAAGAAATATTCAAAGTGATGAATAGCAAGAACCTACAACCAAGATTACTCTACCCAGCAAAGCTATCATTCAGAATTGGAGGTCAGATAAAGAGCTTCACAGATAAGAAAAAGCTAAAGGAGTTCATCACCAAAGCAGTATTATATGAAATGCTGAAAGGTATTCTTTAAGAAGCGGAAGAAGAAGAAAAAGGTAAAGATAAAAATTATGAACAACAAATACATATCTATCAACAAGTGAATCTAAAAATCAAGTGAATGGGGGGGGGTGTTGATGACAAATATGTGATACCTTAATCAATAAAGTAATTAAAATAAATAAATAAATAAATAAATAATAAAAATCAAGTGAATAAAAAATCTGATGAACAGAATAAACTGGTGAATATAATAGAATCAGGGGCATAGAAAGGGGGTGGACTGACAACTCTTGAGGGGAAAGGGGTGTGGGGGCTGGGGGAAGAGACTGAACAAAAATCGTACACCTATGGATGAGGACAGTGGGGGTGGGGAGTAAGGGCAGAGGGTGGGGTGGGATCTGGGTGGAGGGAAGCTATGGGGGGAAAAAAAGAGAAACAATTGTAATAATCTGAACAATAAAGATTTATTAAATTTAAAATAAAATAAACATAGCCCTTGGGAAAATGTCATAACTCATTGTTCATTCATCTATTCATCTTTGCAAAATGTTTTTTACCCTTGAAAATAGGCAAGACATCTATAACTTGTATCATTGAAGAGTGATCAAAATATATCTCAAAGCCTCCAAGTCCCATCTTGTTGTGTTTTCACTTATCAGTTCTCTGCTTTCATCACTATCTGAAGTTAGGTCATCTGTTTACTAGTCTACTTGTCCCCTGCCTCCCCTCCCCCAACATGAACCTTACAAGGGCATAAAAGAAGCTGCAAAACTATTATTGTCTGATATATTTGAGATATTGCTCCCTGGCAATTATCTTCAATTTGGTTCAAATAAGTTCTTATAAAAATTCTCTATATGTTTGGATGTTCTTACATCTTTTGTCGACAGATTAGTTCAAGGGTTATCAAGAACATCTTTGCTGAGTGACAGAATAAAGTCAAGGTGCCCTTGAAGTATAGAAAGGAGAGAAGGACATCTCAGGCGAAGGGAATTATATGACAAAAGGCACACAGGTAGAAAACTGTAAGACCCTATGCAGAGACTGGGGTGATTAAGGGAAGGAGGATTCCATCTGGCTGGAGCCCAGGACATGCAGAGTCCCACGGACTATATGATGGGGGCTGAGGTTGGGAGAGGAGGAGGAAATGGGGTGTGGGTGCCTCAAGTGGAAGACTTGATTCCACAGAGGTGTAACATGATCTGAAACTTACTTCTGAAATGAATTATGGTAATGAAGACACTGTGGACTCAGGAGGTGGCAGTTTGGCCAGAGGATGAGGAACATAATGTCCAATAGTCTAAGGTAAATGGTATAAGAGAGCCAGTTGGACACAATTAGAGGACAAATTGACCTCTGCGACTTAATGAGTGAGGCATAACCTGGAGAGGAACAGCAGGAATGGAAAGGTGGGCCACAGCATTCAGAGTGAGTTGCACTCCAAAGATTCTTAATTTCCTTGACAACTTTGCTCTGCACTGTTCCTGCTCATACATGTCATTTAAATTCTGAACCTCAGGCAGTCATACTGAGACTTTCTTCTGCTCTACCCAGTTCAAGAAATGTCTCCCTGCAAATCTCATCCTCTCTGTGCTTCTCACTGCTGCTGTTTAAAATGCCCAGAGGCAAACTTCAAGACAGGCACACCCTTTTAATCCCTGAAGTGGAGCTTTTCTGGAAAAAGAAGTGGATGAGCCTTGGTTCTGGACTGAACACGTGAAAAGATGTTTTCCCACAGTAATTGTTTTGTTGTCAGCAACTAGAGAAGGTCTGATTTCCAGAGACAGAAGTAGAGAGGACAAGAGCAGCAAACCAGAAGATGTTCTCCAAGGTCCCTGGGAACAGAGAGGGACCTTCTGACACACCCAACAGCAAGGATTACGCCTTATTCAAGCATGCTCTGTACGTTACTGAAGGCCACTCTGGGCCTGGGGCCACTGAAAATCAATCACGCATGAGAGCCATGGACACCATCATAATACAAGGCACATGGGCCATATGTGATTTCAGGATCCTCACACTTGCAAGGGATGAATCTCAATTAAAACTAGCTTGAGAGCACATTTTGGTTCGTGTAATAGAAAAGCATGGGAAGATTCTGGGAAGAATGGCTGGGCCCAACTGCTTAAATGAAGGCATCATTTCCTTGCTTTTCCAACTCTTGGCTCTCTTCTTGTGCTAACTTTAACCTTAGCTAGTGCACCCCCTGTGCTCCATGAGATAGCAAGAGACCCCCCTGGCAGTCTCAGGCTTGGGCCCTACCAGCTTTACAAGTCCAGCAGAGAATGCCTCTTTCCCAACAGTTACAGCCAAAGAGCTAGGACAGGGGTGACTAGCATGATTTAGGTCATGAGTTCATTCCTACACCAATTTCTACAGAGAGCAAGAATGCTTGCATAGCATGGGCATGAATCCTGTAAAAGCAGCTCATTTCTCATCAGAGATAGCTCAGTGCCAGGCTCACTGTCAGCCCAATGATGATTCTTAGCCAGCAGAAACCAGTGATGGGCCAGGTGAGTGGTACCACCTGCCAGCTACTACTGCTGTATGACCTACTTAAGTCATGATTGGACCATCCCTCAATTCCACTGTTGTAACCAACTTCTTAGAATGCAATTAACTTAATGTGCATATATTTGGACTTCCTTTCTATAGACCTTTGTTGGAAAGCTGACTAGAAACTCATGGGCAGGGAAGAGTGTGCCAAAGGGCAAGTTTTGCTGGTTATGATTGGGTAGAAAGGCAACTTTTTCATTGGGCATCCTCAAAATATCATTATTTTCAAATTACTCTTCTTAGACCCAGTTGATTTCTTCAAGAAAGGATCTTCCAGTCTCCTGTTTGAGAACTATAAGCCAGGTTGATGGTGTTTGGACAGGTGAAAAGTGCTGGAAGGTCTCACTGTCCAATGAGCAGACTTCACTCAGTCCTCCAGCTCACACCTTCTGTCCTGCCTGATAGCTGAGTGTGAGCACTCTGTAGTTCAATTTCTCCAGAAAACAAATCCCCTGTGGGGTGGGGGTGGGCAGTTGCTTGGCACATTGTTCTGATGCAGTTGGCCTGGAGTATAGTTTGACCATCTGGAATTTTGAAAACTCCCCAGGTGATTCTAATGTTCAGCCAAGGCTGAACATTAACACGGCCCTAAAAGTAACAAGTGCCAGACAAATGTCAGTTATTTGCATAGCATCTTCCTGAACAATTATTTACTGATAATTTTCTTAATAGGAACTCAGCATTTCACTTAAGTGTTATTTTAAAAGTAAATGTCCTATCATAAGTGGAAATGAAAAGCAACTCTACCACTTGTCAAGACCATCCTAAATATACAAAAGAACAGAGCAAACCTCCCCTCACTCCTCTCAGCCTACTTTATAACCCTTGCCTCCTCTTTCTCCTCCTCTTCCTCCTCCTTTTTCTTCTTCCCATTTTACAGAAGATGACATTGAAATGTAGAGATGCTTAGTGACCTCATTAAGAGGTGAAATAAGTGGTGAACCTTCAGATTTGAATCCAGGCCACGAAGTTCCAGGGTGCATGCTTTCAACCACTAATGTATGCTGCCTCTCAAACGGGCTCTGCTGTAAGGCAGTTTTTGCTCCCAAGTGGAATGGATTTGGATGACACCATTACTGCTACTTTAGAAACAAGTTCCCTCATTGCATGCCAAGATGGGGCTTCCTATGCATTATCTTAGTTAATTCTCACAATAAACCTTTGATGAGTACTGTCATCAGACCCATGCCAGGGCTCATGCCCAGGTCACACAGATGCAGAGGAGAGAAGCTGTGCTTCTAGCTCAGATATGACTGACCTCACAACCTGAACACTTAAGCACTGTGTGTTCTCAGCCTCTGTCACAGAGGCTCTGCCGCTTCACAACCAGGAAGAGGCCAGCTCCTTGATTTTCATAATCACTGGTTACACAGTCCTAATAGTTTCCTAATGCTGACCTCAGCCTTCACAATACATTGAAATAATCTGATATTCTCTTGCAAAGGAGCCAGGGTAGGCCCAGCTTGGGAACTGGCCTGGTGAACAAGGTTACAGAAACAGCCTGGCGCTGGAAGATTTACAATCAAGGTGAAGAGAAAAACTAGGGACCTGAGTCACAAGGCCAAGTCAATAGGAGTGAGGTAGCAAACAGAATGGAGGAAGTCCAAAGTCAAGGGCAAGACAAAGCAGAGGTTCAAGAACACTGTGATAACAGGGCTGAAGAGCTGCAGCTAATTCTGATTGAGCTCTGGCTAATAGGTTTCCTATATTTGTCTGTCCAGCTTAAAGGTACAGGGTAGAAGTATACAAAATCCACCAAAAATGATCATAGAAAAGAGAACTCCTTCCTCCTGTGTAAAGTGAAAGAAACTGTCTACTGAGTCTCCCTTAAACTATACATCATCCCACAATACCTTGTATTAATTTTTTAAAAATATATTTTATTTATTTATTTTATAGAGAGGAAGGGAGAGGGATAGAGAGTCAGAAACATCAATGAGAGAGAAACACCAATCAGCTGCCTCCTGCACACCCCCTACTGGGGATGTACCCACAATCAAGGTACATGCCCTTGACCGGAATCGAACCTGGGACCCTTTAGTCCGTAGGCTGACGCTCTATCCACTAAGCCAAACTGGTTAAGGTTACATTGTATTAATTTTACCAGATATAACCTGTCCCATAAGAAGAGAATGGTTCAAGTGCTCCAACCAAAGTCTTTTTTTTCCCCTTAGATTTGCAGCATCCACATCTCATATCTTCAACTGGTTACATTAGAAACATTTGTTACTGCAAAGAAGGCCACACTGTGGTCACACTTAACAAGAGGAAGTGCTAAATATTTCGCACCCATATTCATGGAGTCCCAAATTTATCCTATTTATTATTGACATTCTCAAAACATATGATGTGCAGTTGACTTTTGAGTATTGAGCATGGATGTTTAATGCCACTGATCCATTTTTTGACACTCAAAATATGTTAAAAATACTAGTTTAAGAGAAATAATAACATTTAAGTCCTAACCTATAAAACATACATTTGGTATATAAATATATCAGTACATGAGGATTCTTGTAGACTCAGAAAGATTCACCAGGCATTACTGAATAACCTAAGAGAGAGCATTTAAAATAATATTTGATCTACATGAAAATTTTCTTTTCTTTTTTTTTAAATATATTTTATTGATTTTTACAGAGAGGAAGGGAGAGGGATAGAGAGTTAGAAATATCAATGAAAGAGAAACATCGATCAGCTGTCTCCTGCACATCCCTACTAAGGATGTGCCCGCAACCAAGGAACATGCCCTTGACTGGAATTGAACCTGGGACCCTTCAGTCTGCAGGCCGATGCTCTATTCACTGAGCCAAACCAGTTAGGGCTACATGAAACTTTTCAAATAAATGGGTATTAAATAAAAGAAGAAAAATCTAGTCTGGCCAGTGTGGCTCAGTGGTTGAGCATCGACCTATTAACCGGGAGGTCACAGTTCGATTCCTAGTCAGGGCACATGCCCGGGTCGCGGGCTCAATCTCCGCTGTAAGGCATACAGGAGGCAGCTGATCAACGATTCTCTCTCATCATTAATATTTCTATCTCTCTCTTCCCCTCTGAAATCAATTAAAATATTTTTTAAAGAAGTAGAAAAATCTATAGCTGCTGGAAAACGTTTTAATGATTTGCTAATACCATTATTGATTTCATAAAAGTTAAACAAATAATGTATAATATTCATCAACAAAACTACAATACAATCCCCATGAACCAAACCTTACTTCTTTAAGACCCATGTGTGAGAAAGTGTTTAATTTCCAAGTTAGTAACAGAACTGGCATTTTTAGACCTTCTACTCTTATGAAATCATATGCTACTACATAAGGATACTGGTTATCAGAAAGGAATATGTAAAAAACTTGAAGACTAATGTAAAGACAGAAACACGTCTCTGAGTTTGCTTTGTATCTAATCACCTTGATCTGTTCTTTGAATTTGAATTCCTGGTAAATGTAGGTTTGAAACTACTAGGGGCAGTAGTTTTGTTCGTGCTTTGAGATAGTCTGGGGAGGTCCTAGACCAGGAAGAAAATTCAAATCGGAAGTGCTGGGACTTCTCTCATGAACTTGCTTAGACTACCCCTATCGAAAAGCAATGGCCTTCTCATAGGTTCTCATGCCCCAGAGATTCAGAACAACATGAGAGCTCCGTTGCAACCTGCCTATCTGACAGGTATGTCCGGGCAGCGAGACAAATGCAGGTACCACGAAGCAGCAGATAGGCTGATAAACTTTAAAATAGGTAGATTCTTCTGTGTGTATGCATTATACAAATGTATAACTGGAACCACACAACTATGACTGCATGAAAATTATTGCTTAAGGAAGATTCACTGTATCTTGGACTTCAGGCACATAGAAGTAGATTCAGCATTACACTTATAAATGATAACCCAGTCTCAGGACTGGATCATATATGGTCTACTCATCAGTTTGGGGAGATTTTAAATTTGGATTTTGGTTTGTATTTTTACAATTCAATAGTTTTTAGAATATTCACAGGCTTGCACAACCCATTGCCAAAATCACTTTTACAGCATTTCCATCTCTGAAACAAGCCCTATACCCATTAGCAGTCTCTATTTTCTGCCCAACATCCTCAGCCCTAGGCAACCACCAATCTACTTCTGTCTCTATAGATGTTCCTATTCTGGACATCTCATATAAATGGAATCATGCACTGTGTGGTCATAACACTGACCTCTTTTACTTATCATTATGCTTTCAAGACTTGTTTGCGTTGTAGCACAGATGAAACAAATTATTTATCAGAACAGCCTTTAACAGGAAAGGAAAATCGGGATCTTGAAGATACATTTGCACGTCCATGTTTATTGCAGCATTATTTACAAAACCAAGATAAGGAAGCAACTAAATGCCTGTCAATGGATCTGTGGCTAATGAAAATGTGGTATCTGTATACAATGGAATATTATTCAGCTCCAAAAAAAAGAAGAATATCCTGCCTTTTGTGACAGCATAGATGAAATTGTAAGACATTATGTTAAGTGAAATGAGTTAGACAGAGAAGACTGCATGATCTCACTCATATGTAGAATCTAAAAACAAAAGTCAAACTCATAAAAACAGAGAATACAATGGTGGTTGCCAGGGGCTGAGGGATAGGGGAAATGAAGAGATGTAGGTCAAAGGGTTCAAACTTCCAGTTATAAGTTCTGGGGATATAATGTATAGCATGGTAACTATAGTTAACAATACTGTATTGTATTCTTGAAATTTGCTGAGAGGAGGCCTTAAGCATTTTCACCACTAAAAAAGGTAGTCTGGCCAGTGTGGCTCAGCAATTAAGTGTTAGCCCAGGAATCAAGAGTTCCCCGGTTCAATTCTCAGTCAGGGCACATAACCTGGGTTTCGAGCTTGATCCCCTGTGGGAGATGTGCCAGAGACAGCCGATTAATGATTCCTCTCAGCATTGATGTTTCTATCTCTCTCTCCCTCTCCCTTCCTCTCTGAAATCAATAAAAATATATTTTTTAAAAGGTAACTATGTGAAGTGATGAATGTGTTAATCAACCTGATTGTGGTAGTCATTTCACAATGTATATGTGTATCAAATCATCACATTGTATACTTCAAATGTATGCAATTTCATTTGTGAATTACATCTCAGTAAAGCTGGGGAGGAGAAAAGCCTCCTAAGAGGCATTTTAGATGTGAAGTACCTTTCAGAGTAAAAGCTTTGCAGATAGCAGATGAGAGGTTGCCTGGGGGTGTGGAGGAGCAAGGACTGAATTACAAAGGGAACAAGGAAAATTCTGGAGTTATTTGAAGTGATGTTTCCACAGACTTATGCTAAAACTCATCAAATTGTACATTTAAATATGTGCAGTTCATACTATATCAATTATCCCTCAATAAATCTATTAGATTTCAGAGGGGTTGGGGGGAGGAAACAGACTTAAAAGCCTTACACACCTCTTTTAAAACAAAATGAATCATCCGAACTTGAGATGTTTGCCAGGAACCCCAATCTTGACTTGCCGTCAAAAGCCTTGCTGAAATGAATGGTATTGGAGGACAGCCCAAGAGAACACGAAGCACCTAATTGCTCATGTTCTGATGAGCAAACGTAAAACATTTGGACCCATAAGCCCATCGTCTCATCAAAATGTCCTCACTTAGCCACAATTTCTCAATGTTCTCAATTATTTTTTAATCAAGATTTTAAATAAGAAGTGGTGATGTGAAATGCACGTGACTACTCTTTTTTGCAAAAAAAGAAGAAGAAGAAACAAGAAAGGAAGAAAGAAAGAAAGAAATTGTGGGTGGATAGATTAACAGTCTCTCAAAGATGTCCACAGCCTAATCCCTGCATCCTGTGAGTATGTTACCTTACATGGCAACGGGAAATTAAGGTCACCGGTGGAATTAAGATCGCTAATCAGCTGACCTTAAAGCAGGGAGATTATTTGGATTATCCAATAACCCAATAACCAGTGGGTAGGCCCAGTGTAATCCCAAGAGCCTTTCAAAGTGGAAGAGGGAAAATAGGAGAGACAGAAGGTGGTGTGACTATAGGGGAAAGGCACACAATGATGTAACATTGCTGGCTTTGAAGACAGAGGAAGTGGCCATGAGCCAAGGAGCTGGTGGCTCTTTGCCTTGAGCTGCCAGGAGGAACACAACCCTGCCAACACCGTGAGGTTAGCCAGCTAGAACCTATTTCAGACTTCTGACCTCCAGAACTGCAAGATAATAAATCTGTGCTGTTTTCAGCCACTGAGTTTGTGATAATTTATTACACCAGCAATAGGAAACTACTACAGTAAAATAGCCCTGGCTTCCTTTATTCCCACATTCACCTCACAGGTATTAAAATTTTTGCATGGGCGAATCATTGTGTTGGGAACAGGGGAGTCATACGTGGAAATGAAATTTGTGTCTGGTGCCCATGAACGAAGGTAAGGAACAACAAACCGTCAGACACTGGAGAAAAAAGCAGAGAGCCGTGGGACCCAGCTTGGGACAAAGGGTAAGGGATTTTTCAGTCCTCTTTGGCCAAGAATACTGCCAGTCTTGCATCTACAAACTGCCATATTTTGTGGCCCAGAGTTGGGTGGGCGTCTTTTTCATTACGGGTCTCCTATCTCAGAGAAATGGAAGATACTCCTGTTCTCACCTGCATCTTGGGTTCGGTTTCAGGTCCTCGCCTTCAGTAATAAAAAATGTGCAGAGCATTAGCGAGCCTCAGCCAAAGCTATAATCTACGACCGGCCACAAGAGTGTGCACGTGAGGAGGCTGCAATTTTTTTCTGCCAAACCAGAATTAGCCGGTACAGGAATGAACGAGCCTGGAGATTTGAAATTGCACTGATTGGAAGGGAGCTCAGGTTAGGTTCGGGCTACCTCCAAACGAACCCTTTTAAAAGACCGAGGTCTCGAGCTCAAAGCTTCACCAGACGCTCACCTGGCCCGACATCAAGCGACAGAGGAGCCCGGAGCCCCACACCGAGCGCACGGAGCCGGGTGGAGCGCCGAGCCGCAGGCACCCACAAATCCAGGATGATAGGCGACCCTGCAACAAATCTCTACGCCCAGCAGTTCAGGGGGCTCCGAGGGAAACAGCAAGTCCAGGGATCCGGGCCGGGAGCCCAGTGAGGCCGCAGCCCTGCGCGTCCTGGGCGGTGAGTATCCCGAGGCCGCGCGGCGCCGCGGGCCCGGGAGATGGAGAGGCCCTGGGGGCATCTTGGAATTGGGGGCTGTGGGTGGCACCCCGGAGATCCTCGGGAAGAGGCGGCGCAGACCCTGGGCAGCGTCGGGAACGGCTGCCTGGCGGTCGAGGGCAGGGCTACTCGAAGTGCGGTGGTCGCGCCCAGGCAGCCTTGGGGGGGTTGGGGTGGGGGGGGTCCTGAGCTGCTGGCGAGGCCACCTGCGCGGCGGGGTAACCCCGGTCCAGGGCGGGGCAAGAGGCTGCGCGCCTCGCTCTCCCAGTGGCCACGGTCCCGCGCGCACCGTCCAGGGACACGGCGCCCCTCGGAACCTACACTCGGCTCTGCCCCGCGCCCGGTCCCGTTTCCCGTCTTCTCTCACAGCCTCCAGTTTGGGACTCGAACCGCCAGTCACGAAGCGAAGAGGGGAGATCGGGGACTGAGGCTAGGGGACATTCGGGGGTGCGCATCCTGCCGGGACTGCGATCCGCGCGGCTTTCCGGTGGAGCTGGCGGGTTCCGAGCGCGCCAGGGGATGGGGGGTCTCTGGGCACCTCGGAGGGGGGTCTCTGGGCACCTCGAAGAGGGCCAGGGGCGGCGCTCGGGCGCTCGGAGGGGGCGCGGAGGCTGGGTGCCGCTCAAGGCGTGCAGATGCTGGCCCCTCCCCACCCCCATAGCGGTTCCGATCAAGGGTCCCAGGGAGGAAAAGGGGGATTAAAATGAGGCGAGAGACCCGGGAGGGCCATTTCGGAGCCAAATGCCGCCCAGGCCATAGACGTTGTTTTAGGAGCTCAACTCTGCTTACCCGTTAAGCCGTTTTCTTTCCGTGGAAAAGTTGATTCAGCCTCTTAGCTGGGATGAGTGTGGGTTATTAGTGGCGATTAGAAAGATTCCTTTTCCCCTTCTCTGGCTTCTTTGTGGTTTAGTGTGAGTGTGAGAGTGAAGGGGGGGGGGGGGGGGGGGGAGAAGAGTCAAGAAGGGGGCGGGGTGTAAAATAAGCTTTGGAATCCGGCAGGCCTGGGTTCCAGTTTGGGTTCCACTACCTGCTAGTTTAGTTTGACCTCTCTAAACTTCATTGCCTCCATTTGACAAATAGCCTCAGTTTCCTCATCTGTGAAATGGGACATTAATACCAACTGGACAAGATCATGGTGGAGAAGCCACCCAGCGCAGTCCCTGGCCCACAGGAGGCATTTATCGGCCTATTTTCCCCAGCCGGGGTCCCTCCGGGTCCTCCTGTGCCGTCCTCCACACAAGCTCAGCGCCAGCCTTGGTTGCTCCCTTCTCTTCAGCCCATTGGCCTCACGTGCCCGTCTAAAGGCCCAACAGTTCCTGGGCATCCCGGTCTAGAGGCAAAGTTTCTACAGAGCAAGTTACAGGTGGACCCTCCGCCTCAGCTGGGATCTAATAAAGAACCTTGCTGCCAACGTGCTCTGTCCACCTTTGCAGAACATTGTCATTTTAATTTTAACTTGGCACTTTCCTCTGTGCTGCTTATTTATAATGAGCTCACCGCATGCTCACATCATCACAATAGCCAAATTAAAAATGAACCACTTGCTTATGAGAGGTACTCCGGTACCAGAGCTGTGGAAATTTAATTCCTTTTTAATCTCTGATGTGTTACTTCATTTCCCCCATTTATGATTTCTTTTTCACCGTCCATGAACTCACATGTGGGGAGAATGGAAGGTTGACCTTTGGTCCCAATAGTATCTTGCCATTTACTTCCTTCGCCTTCTTCAGTGTGGAGTCCTGATGTTATAGGCTGATCTTCCAACAGGGGAGCTTAGGATGGGTAATATATTTATTATAGATTGACCCTCAGTGGAAGACCCACGTTTCCGTGCCTCCATTTACCCCCGTGTGCCACATGCATGTTGTCATTTTACAGGTGTGTCAGAACGTGGGGAGGGGTGGAGGGAGCCTTGAAGGCCTTAAGGTGAAGAAAGACTTGGAGCCTGGGGCAGAGTGGTCCCCCCTCTCCTAATTCTCCCTTTTTCTCCAGGTGCACAGGAGGCTCATAATATGCAAACAACTCTTTCTAACTCATAGTTATAGAAATGCTAATGTGCTATAAGCAAACCTGGTGAAATAGACTGACATTTTATTTTCTGTTGACTTTTGGGCTTTTTTATTTGTTTGTTTTTTTAAGGGAACTTTTAAAATTAATTTTAGAGAGAGAGGAAGGGAGAGGGAGAGAGAAACATCCATATGAGAGCAGAACACCTATCCACTGCCTCCTGCATGCACCCCACTGGGGAAGGAACCTGCAACCTGGGCATGTGCCCTGTCCAGGCGTGAATCCACAACCTTTCGGTGTATGGGACAGCATTCCAACCAACTGAGCCACCGGCCAGGGCTTGACTTTTGTTTTTTAGTGAACCTGGTTGGACAATAAGTTGACTGTGATTCATCAAAACAGGAATTACTTTTAGAGAGACTTAGGTGTGAAAAACAGATGGCTCTGGTAGATCTTCAGGGACCTCCTGAGGACCTGACAGAACTTCATTTACTCACCCCCACCTCCAGCAGCTCTCTCCATCTGACACTAAAGTCTACATGCAGGCTGTGCCTTTTGAATAAAACTGTTCCATTAAATGCTATTCAACATCTTTACTTATGACAAATAAAACTGGAAATATCCAGAACAGTTCAATGACAACTGCATCTCTTCACCCATAAAATAAGTAACTCAGTAAGATTATGAAGTTCTTAACATTGCTTAAGAAAATGATTATTGCCCTAGCTGGTTTGGCTCAGTGGTTAGAGCAACAGCCTGCAGACTGAAGGGTCCCGGGTTTGATTCCAGTCAAGGGCACATGCCTAGGTTTTGGGCTCAATCCCCAGTAGAGGGCAGCTAATCAAGGATTCTCTTTTATCATTGATGTTTCTATCTCTTTTTCCCTCTCTCTCTCTTAAACCAATAAAAATATATTTAAAAAGAAAAAAAAATGATTATTTCAACTCATGGGTTGAAAAACCGTAACTTTTGTATTACTATTTCAAAAGTGTTTCTTATGTAGATGGACTTTAGGAAAATGCCAAGTAGTATTGTTTTATCTTATGAAACAGCTGAGCATTGTCCCACTGACTGTAATGATGTTATTAAACTAGTGACCCAGTGCACTGATTTGTGCACATTGAAAGGAAATTAATTAGAAGGTGGCCGGCGGGGTGGGACTCGGCAAAACAGACTGGACACGCCCTGGAGCCAACCTCCCTTGGTCCCTCCCCAGCCAGCTGCACCTGGGGTGGCACCATGGCTTGAAGGGCGTCTGTGGAGTGAGTGGGGGTCCCTCCAGCAGGTGGGGTTCCTCGGCCTGGCCTGCAGGGATCAGGTGGAACTGGCTCTCCCCTGAAGAGTCCCAGAGTGTGAAAGGGCACTCTGCAAAGTTGCTGTCGTACAGGGTGTGGAACACAAACGCAAGTGTGCAGTAACCCAGATTTGGGGCCGACAGTGCCCCAGCAACAACATAATCCATTGCCGGCTGAAGGTGGAATCGCGCAGCCCTGTGAGGAATCAGGCTCTCCCCTCTCTGGTTTAGAGGTGTGTCACCTGAGAACTCGGCAGCTCCTGCGTTGAGTGTCTGCCCCTGGTGGTCAGTGCACATCATAGCTACCAGTCGGACAAACACTTAGCATATTAGCCTTTTATATATAGAGACTAGAGGCACAGTGCATGAAATTCATGCATGGGGGGAGGGGTCCCCTCAGCTTAATCTGCACCCTTTCCAATCCAGGACCCCTCGGGGAATGTCTGACTGCTGGTTTAGGCCCAATCAGGCCTAAACCGGCAGTCGGACATCCCTCTCACAATCCAGGACTGCTGGCTCCTAACTGCTTACCTGCCTGCCTGCCTGATCGCCCCTAAGTGCCTCCTCCTGCCAGTCATATCACTCCTAACCGCCTCTGCCTGCCAGCCTGATCGCCCCGAACTGCCCTGCCCCCGTGACCTGGTCACCCCTAACTGCGCCCCCCACCTCCCCGCCGGCCTGGTCACCCCCAACTGCCCCCCCCCCCCCGCCGACCTGGTCATCTCCAATTCCCCCCTCCCCCCGCCAGCCTGGTCGCCCCACGCAGCCTGCTGTTCAGTCGTTTGGTCATCCCTCACTAACCCCCCTGCCGGCCTGGTCTCCCCACTCAGCCTGCTGTTCAGTCATTTGGTCATCCCTCACTAACCCCTCTGCTGGCCTGGTCGCCCCACGCAGCCTGCTGTTCAGTCGTTTGGTCATCCCTCACTAACCCCCCTGCCAGCCTGGTCTCCCCACTCAGCCTGCTGTTCAGTCATTTGGTCATCCCTCACTAAATCCTCTGCCGGCCTGTTTGCCCCATGCAGCCTGCTGTTCAGTCGTTTGGTCGTCCCTCACTAGCCCCCCTGCTGGCCTGGTCTCCCCACGCAGCCTGCTGTTTGGTCCTCTGTCCGGTTGTTTCAGTCATGACGGCCCCTGGCTTTTTATATATTAGGATAGACCAGTCACACCTGTTGTCCAACTGCTCTTTCTGGCCCCTTGGGATTCTGCATACAGCTAGCAGGGACTGAGGGAGGACAACCACCAAACACCCTCAGGGCCCTTTCTAGGTTCATCCTCTTGGCCTTCTGACAGTGCAGCAATTTCCTGGGCTCTGAGTTCTAGATGGAAAGGGCTGCCCCATCCCTTTCTATCCTTACGCAGGCTATTCTCTCCTTGCGGGAGAGGAGGGTGGTAGCAGACATACACACAAGCCCAGAGTCCACCACAGACTGGACTTCCCAAGGCAAGTGGCTCTTGGATTAATTGTCTTTCTTTTGTTTCCCCCCTCTTTTACCATTTAGTCACTAATCTATGGAGGTAAGAAGCTGATCCAGATGTTTTTTTTGTTTGTTTGTTTTGTTTTTGTTTTTTTTATATTTTATTGATTTTTTACAGAGAGGAAGAGAGAGGGATAGAAAGTTAGAAACATCGATGATAGAGAAACATCGATCAGCTGCCTCTTGCACAACCCCTACCGGGGATGTGCCCGCAACCAAGGTACATGCCCTTGACCGGAATCGAAACCGGGACCTTTCAGTCCGCAGGCCGACGCTCTATCCACTGAGCCAAACCGGTTTCGGCTGATCCAGATGGTTTTTAAAAGATAAAGGGACCTTTAGTTTCTTACAAAGTTAATGTGTGTTTACTTAGTATTGTTTTTTTTTACCAATGAGATTTTTTTAAAAAGAGCAAAATTATTTGTAAGACTGTCATCCAAAAATTAATGACCATAATTTTTCTTTGTTTCACTCTAGTCTTCTTTCCTATAGATCCATATTTTTAACAACAAAGGGATCATAACATGTGTCCCATTTTGTAGCCCCTATGTATAATTCACACTTTCTATGTCTTCAGAGTTCAGTGTGATTTGATTTTCAATGGTGGACTTGCTTTGCACAGCTATACCATGACTGATTTATTTAACACCTACACTGTCTAATATTGGATATTTGACATGTTTGCGGAGGATTTTTTCTTACTATTTCTGGGTTCACTGTTATAATTTAGTTGAATTTTGAAGCATGAGCAGAAGAGGACCAGGAGGTTAGAAGGAAAGAAGTATGTTCCCGAAACAGGGAAGAAGAGAAAGTCACACACAAAAGCTTAAAAGAGACTGTGCCACCCTAGCCAGTTTGGCTTAGTGGATAGAGCATCGGCTTGGGAACTGAAGGGTCCCGGGTTCAATTCTGGGTCAGGGCACATGCCTGGGTTGTGGGCTTGATCCCCAGTAGGGGGTGGGCAGGAGGCATCCAATCAATGATTCTCTCTCATCATCGATGTTTCTATCTCTCTCCCTCTCCATTCCTGTCTGAACTCAATAAAAATATTTTTAAAAAAGAGAGAGAGAGAGAGAGACTGTGCCAAGTGTGGGGAGCTGCAGGTGCTTCACAGGGCTGGACAACGAAGTGCTAAGGTCAGGGGATAGGAGGAGGGACCAGGCCAGGTTGGGGGTGGGCAGATGTGCAGGAGGAGAACCTGGCAGCCTTGTGGGGGGGTTGGGGGAGAGACTTGATCCTAAAGATACTTTGATGAGATGGGGAAATTATATGGCAAGACAGCAGTCTGGATAATGGAGAAGTGGAAAGGACCCTGGCCGAGAGCAGGAAGTGTGGCAATTGAGAACTGGACAGCTATTTAAGAGATAGAATCATTTAAAAGATAAAAACAGTAACAAGAATGAGGTATGAGAGACAGGAAAAATCAAGATGAGCCCCAAGACAGATCCATGACATTGCTCTTCCACAGGCATTCTGGTTTCCTGGAGCCCATGTCTCCCTGACAAACTCTTAACCAGAACCAATGCTATAGTGCATGGATCAGCAAACTCCCTGCAAAGCATGGGTGGGGGACCTTTTTCTGTCAAAGGCCATTTGGATATTTATAACATCATTCACTTAATATAATCCACTTAATACAAGTTTATGCTGCTATGAAAAAAGCTCCTAGATTTATTGAATTTTGAGTCCTGCCTGCGGTTGCCGTGGCAAGGCCAGACCAAATGATTTTGCAAGCCTTATACCATCCGAGGACTGGACGTTCCCCACCCCTGCTATAAAGGGTCGGAAAGTAAGTATTTTAGATTTTGCAGGTCATGTGACCTTTAAAAAGGTGAAAACAATTCTTAGGGGTGATTAGGAGCATACAGAAAGAGGCTCTGCAATTCACTGAGTCTGGTTTTCTGTCCTCCCCATCCACGTCAGTACACACCTGGGACATTTCCACAGTTGGACGTGTTCCCAGTGTATTTGAGATCATTTTTATATCATCATCCTTCATTGGCACAAAATGATTTTTCAGCAATAATCATTTGTAATGGTCTGTAATAATTATGATTTTATTTGTTCTGTTATAAATTAATTGCTAAAAAAGAATAGATTTTCGCTTACAAGACATTATTAAAATTGAGCAAACCATTTCATGTATTGACTCCAAATTTTACTTTCCAAAACAAAGTTTTTCACCTCTCGCTCTTGTACTCTGTTTTGCTATTTTAAATTTTAAACAAAAATAAAATCTCCAGGTGGGCATATAGAGCAGCAGAAGGGTGAAGTAACTTAAGTTCTGGTCTTCGTCTCCACAGTAACTGCTGTTACAGTTCACTCAAATGTCCTGCAGTGACATGTGGCAATGCAGGGACCGCAGACCCGGATTGAGCCGAGGTGAGCTCCAACAACTCTGCACTCTTAGGAATTTACTCTCAAAACAAGTGTGTGTAGCTGGGCCACACCTGTGCCAGGGCTCAACTGCATAACCAGCGGTTCCCTGAAATAATTTCCGTGTAGAATACAATGTTTAAGAAAGGATGAATAATAAAGCATCCTAATTTGAAGCTTACAGATGTATAACATTGAAACATAACTGTTTGGAACTTTGACCAGCAAAAGATTTTTTTTTTTTTTGGAGAGGAGTATTTTATTAGTGACATTGTCTAGAATTGCTGGCACATATTTTTAAAAATATATTTTTATTTATTTCAGAGAGGAAGGAAGAGGGAGAGAGAGATAGAAACATCAATGATGATAGAGAATCATTGACCTGCTGCCTTCCACACGCCCCCTACTGGGGATCGAGCCTGCAACCTGGGCATGTGCCCTTGACCGGAACCTGGGACCCTTCAGTCCAATGCTCTATCCACTGAGCCAAACCACTAGGGCACTGCTGGCACATATTGAACACAAAAAAGCAGAGCAACTTCGAGTCAATTGTTGTTTTAAAGTTCTCTATGGATGATACTCCACCTAATTGCTTGCTTTTGGGGCAGAGTGCTCCTGCCGCTCTGTGCTTGGTGCTCCACTACCTGTGGCCTTGCAATGGTGCGCTGCAGGACTCAGCTCCATTTGGAACTGCCCAACAATCATTTCCATATGTAGTAGGCAACAGTCTCTTCCATTATCCTGAACATTGAGGCCTTTTCATAACCACCATCCTCCTCATTCTCAGCCAATGACCTAAACATCCTACTTCACCAAAAAAATTAGACCAGTAGGTGTAACTTTCCACCCTCTACTCACAATCTTATCTCCATCCACCTCTACTTTCTCCAGTCTCAGAGGAGGATAGGTTTCTCCCCCTGATCAAGATCAACTCTCTGGTCCCACCACCTCCAAGACTAGTCATCCTCTCTCCTCCCTCTGTCTCTGCTTCTTTTGCTCCTTATTCTCAGTTCTTATGCACCCCCTTAATTCTCATCCTAAAAAATAAAACAAAACCAGAGTCCTCCCTGACTTAGCATCACCCCCTCCCAGCTCCATCCAACCTCCTTCCTCTTGTTCGAACATCTTGAGAGATGTATCCATGCAAAGCACAAATCACCATCATTAGAGAGCTGTATCTCCCATTGTAAGATAGTTAATTGAGTTCTACTTTGTAAATCTCTCCTGAGTTGGGCACACACAAGTCGGTCCCCCTGAGGCTAATCCATTCTGGCTCTATTGAGCACTTGGATCCACAAAATGAAAACCAGAATTTATGCCAGGGCCCCACCAAGGTGAAGCTACTCTGCAAGCCTGCCTAAGGCCAGGTGTCTTCCTCCTCTGACATCTTTTTCATCCATCTCAATAAGGGGCTTAGGAATGAGCTTTAAAGTCAGAAATAGCTGGGTTCAAACCTTCATTTCCTGTCTGACCACACTGCTTATTACCTATGAGACTTTGGGAAAGTTGCCTCCTTTCTCTATTTTCATATATTTAAAATAGAGATTATAATACTTACATATAGAGTGACTTTAAAGATTAAACAACTTTCCTAAAAGCACTTGGTCTTGAGAAAAAGTGAGAAGTGTTCCCAAATCTGCATGATGACAAAGATTCAGCTGAAGGTCTGATACGATGATGGGACCACTTTGGTTATGATGAGGAGGTAGAACTGTCCAAAGAAGATGAAGATTTTTTTTGTTTTGATATTCAATAAAATGATTTGTCATATGTATTTCAGAAAGTCTTGGAAAATGTATACAAGTCATGAAGATATTGGGTATGATTTTGAAGATGTCCCCAAAGATAAGAAGAGACTTAAATCCCACCCAAACATTGATGGCGGATGGGCTTGGATGATGGTTCTTTCCTCTTTCTTCGTGCACATCCTCATCATGGGTTCCCAGATGGCCCTGGGGGTCCTCAATGTGGAATGGCTTGAAGAATTCCATCAGAGTCGTGGCCTGACAGCATGGGTCAGCTCCCTCAGCATGGGCATCACCTTGATTGTGGGTATGTTCGCCTGTCACCTATTGTAAAACTGAATAGTTATAAAATGACAATTCCCCAACATAAGTAATGCTTTATATTGTTGAAACAGTAATGTTAGTGATATAAAGTTTACCATTTTAACCATTTTTAGGTAAACAGTTTAATGCCATTGAGTACATTCATCACCACCCTCCATCTCCAGAACTTTTTTCATCTTCCCAAACTGAAACTCTGCACCCATTGAACAGTAACTCCCTATTTCTCCTCCCTCAACCCATGGCCACCACCATTCTATTTTCAGTCTCTATGAATTTGATTACTCTAAGTACCTCATATAAGTGGAGTCATACGATATTTGTCCTTTTGTATGATATTGCCATTTGAATATTATGAACACTTGGAGTATTTTATAAATTGGTCATTTTTAAAACTCTCTTTTGCCCCAAGCTCCATTTTTTTTAACTGTTGTAACACAATTATATACCATTACAAGTATCTGTTCATTTAACTCTTATGAATATTTATAAAAGATAAAAATTTTAGAGAAAATACTATAAAAGTCAACTAACAATCTTATTTCAGAGTTCTAATTAATTTGAAATTGATCATATACTATTGGAAAATCTATTAAACTGTTTTTAGGAAAGTTACTGATATAGCAAATAGGGAGGAATAGTAATATATTCTTGCATTTTCTAGTTAAGCCTACCCATACAGCAATCTATGAAACCAATTCTTATCCAATTGGAAATACTAAACCAGAAAGTTATTATAAATGTAATATGTTATTATAGCTAATGTGTTTCATTTTGGGAACTAAACAACTTTCACTGTCAACTAATATTCAATAAGTACTTATTATATACCAGGTATTTTCCTTTACATTATCTCATTTAATTCTAACAATCTACCACTATACCCTAATGTTCACTTGCTCCACTTGAAAGGAACAACCATCACTTTATGTCAGTTTTTTTAAATTTTAATTTAAAATATTTGTGATATATTTTATACTGGAAACATAAATGGCCTCAAATCTTTTTCTGGTTTTGTGAGAGTATGTGTATGACAAGCATATGTGTGTTTGATGGGAGTCTGTGACTTTTCAGTGGTTTCTACATTAACAAGTAATCGCTTGAATCCAACTCAGAGATTTGTTGATCTTGGCTGGCACTCAGTTAATGCTATTTTGGGCAATACACATGATATTAATACAGTAATAATACTAATGAGAGAAAACAAGGACAAACTGTTATTTCCCAAGATGTGGGTGGGATGTGTGTGTGTTTATCAAAGGGAATTAATACTGACCTAGCTTTAAAATTAAATAAGGGCATCATTATGTGTGTGAGAGAAATGCTAAGAAATTATATTTGCCTATAACATTGATGAACTGACTTCTTCAACCCTGCGTTGGCTAAAACTAGGACTACAAAACTTGCATACAAAAAATGCAAGTTTTACTGTGATGTAGGGAATGTGCTGGTTTTGTGTTGGATGTAAATCTACCTTCTCAACAAGACAGTAAAAGAAAATTGTTCTTCTAGAATACTTAAAATCCTGGTGTGTGTTTTTTTACCTTTTAAAAAATAAAATTTTAAGAGGTTGAACAAAGTACTAGGAAGTGTGTGTTTACAACAAAAAAAGAAGACTCAGCAAAAAGCCAGGAGATATAATATCACAACATTTTCCAAAATACCCGATAAGGCTGTCTTAAGCAGTAGAAACTAGTCCTAAAATGACTGAATATAGGTTTGAAGTTGATCCTCAAAATAACAACACTTAACTTGTAATGATGGTGAAATGCGATTGTTATTTTCAGTTTAATTGGGAGATTACTATATTCAGAATTCTGTTTGAGAGTCCAGAATCCCTAAATTCCAGACAATGGAACTTCAGATTGTAGACTAACCTTTCCATAGAAGAGGTACCTAAAAAACATCTTTTGCTGTGGGGCTCAGAAATCATAACACAGCAAGGCTCATAGCTATAGCAACGAAAGGTCTTTTATTCTATCTATCATAACCCTAAATGGCTGTTGATTGTCTAGAGCTGCCTGGTACAGGGGAGCTGCCGATGCATTGAGTGTTTTTCCAAGCCAGAAGCCATCCAGAACAGCCCCCTTTATTTAGTACTTAATACATGCCACACCAATATTATGGACATGATCTGATTTGATCCAACAGCAACACTGGAGGTCAGCCCATCATCTCCACCTGACAGGAAGAACATGCAATGCTCAGAAACATTAAGTAACTTACCTAAGGTTGATCAGCCAGTGAGTGTGGGACCGGCTTTAAACCTAGTCCATTGGACTCCAAAATGGTGCCCACTATACCACACTGCCTGCCACGATGTCGAATGAGAACTGAAAATACATCTGAAGTAGATAAATACAAATTGTTTTTGTTTTCTAATCACTATAAGCACAATTGGGTTATCTCTTTTAAATTTTAAAAAAAAATCTGTGAATTATGTAACAAACTTGAAAGCCATCACTCTGTTGGGCAGTGAGTTGCACATGGGAAAATTCAATAATTTCATTCTTGTTTTTCATTCTTTGCTAGCATGGATTTTGCCAGTTTCTGCAGAAGGTTCCAATTTTCAACATCTTATTCAGGTTTCCAGCAGACTTTGTGATAGCTCTCAGAATAATTCTTGGTGGAAGCCATGTTATTAGGGGACTCTGTGGGCTGCACAAGGTCACTGGCTTGCTAAGCAGATTTAGAGCAGTGGGGTCAGTCCTGGCTGCACATCAGAGCCCCCTGGGCACTTTTAATAACCATAATGCTAGGGCTGCACCTGGACCATTGCATCAGGATCTCATGGGATGAGACCCAAGCATCAGGGTTTGGGGGGAGGGAGGTGTTTTTTTAAAAGCTCCTAAGTGACTCCAATGTTCAGCTAAGGCAGAGAGCCACTGATTTAGAGGCTCCTAACGCCTATTGCCGTGAGGGGTTGTTAGTCCAAGAGACCAGGAGTTCATATCTAACCTCATCTATGATTGTATGCCAAGGCTCTCTTCAGATTGTTTCTGCCCTCACCTGAACTGTTTTTAACCTACGAGATGCTTGGATGGGCAAGAAATCATGACTTCCTCTGGGTGTTCCCTGCAACAATATAACACTTTATTGTGTGGGAAATGGGCTGAGATTCAGATTTCCTTCTGGAGAAGAGAGAGTCTGATGATGAATAATCTCATTCCAAAACACAGAATTCCTCTACAAAAGTGGGAATCATAGCCAAAGGATTGTATCTCAGTCCTCCCTCCCTACCCCCCGCCCCTCTCCTTAGACTGTGTGGGGAGTTCTTCTCATCTTGTTGAAATAGCAGTGCAAGCTTGGAGATGCTGCTGGCCATCAATAAACAATGGTTAGAAAACAGAACAGTCAAAAAGCTTGCGTCTGACGTATCTATAGTTTGTAACTGTGGAGGAGTCATTCGTGGCATTTCTGGGTCTGACTTTGCCCATCTGCAAATCATAAATGACTGAAGCTCCAGCTTGAGTTGGGTGAGAGTTGATGAACCAAAAGCCAGACACTATTATTAACTAATGTTTCTATCAGTAAAGCAATTCATATTGCTTTTTGATATGTAATATTCCTGTAGACAGGAATATCTGCACTTGGGAATTTCTCCCCCTTTTTCTTCAAATGCTTTCTTCATGCAAGTTTCATAAGCAGGCAGAAATACTTGCTTCTGGGCCTTCCTGTAATGTAGAAAATATGTTCATGCTACTGCACTGTGATCTGTTGGCCTTTCAGATCCTAAAAGGCCTATTAACAGCAAAGCCATGAGTCATGCATTTTTCTCTTTTTAGCCTTTCATTTTGGATTCAAGTAGTGAAATGACCATGGGTTTAGAAAAATAAAAGTATTTGTAAAGAAATCAAAGGAATATCTTCAACTTTGAGTTTCAGTTGTTCCCAATAATTCCCCCAGATGTTTATCAATATGCTTAGTTTACATATTTATATGATGTGCTTATTGTATAATACCTAAATAAGTATATTTATCTAGCATATATTTACTCTATTAAATCTATTCTAAGAGCTATATCTACTGAATTATTTTCTGTAATGTGATAGGGTTAAGTGAATAAGTCTTTGCCTTCATAATTTTTAGAATTAGGCCCTCTCAAAACCATTAGATCAAAACAAAACAAAAAAATAAATAAAATCTTAGCTGACTGTGTACCCAAGTATGCACATGAATATAGTTAGAACTCTACAGAGTGTTTTCCAGTTTGGGCTAAAAGTTCAAAGTGTTTCCTTAGAGTTCAACAAGTTTTTAACCTGCATAGTTTCACCTGAATACAGTTCTGAAACTATGTAAGATAATAATGATAAAAAATAAGATTATGTTTAAAATGTGCCATCTTACTGAATGTTGAGTATGGCTTCATACTGTACTGTATTGCTAAAGTCTGGATTGCTATATGGACAAGGAATCATTGATCACAAGGCAAGCATTAGGCTTCAGTGACATCAGAAATTACCACAAAAAGCAGGAAGAAAACAAAGAGGATTGACAAAAACTAGAGCATCATAGTAAAGTAAGCAATCAGAATGTGTGTCATGTAATACTGTATGGCTGTGTGCATTGGGACATCTTGCATAACGAGTGTTTTCCTGAATCTCCACATGGTGTGATAAATGCATAGTCTGATGGGTCCAGTCTGACGAGTCCTTTTCAGCTTGGTTTGCATCTGCTATCCTCATGACAACGGGCTATAGGTCCTTTGCCTGAAGCCTGGGAGTCCTGAGAACCCCCTTCCTGTACTCCCTTTGGGTTGGAGTCAAAAACTGAAATGTGCACAGAAGCCAAACAGTTCATGTAAATGAGGGCAGGAGGCCAGATATACAACTAAGGGGAGAGTGGACAAGCTAGAGAGGGTGTGATGCAGCTAAAGGGACCAGCTACTGCATAGCTCCAGCTGACTTGAGCTGTGTGGGAAGATAATGTGCTGCCACTGAACTTTTTTTTTAATTCTCTTAATTTTAAATTCAAAACATTTTAAAAACATATTTGGGTACACAGTCAGCTAAGAGTTTTTTGTTGTTTGGGATAAACAAAATGCAATGACAGGCTGAATAGAGCCCCTACATCAGTTTAGGACTTCTGCTGTGTTAAGAGAATGAGCCAATTTATCTATTTCAGGTCTATCTTCCTTGAAAGCCTAGAACCTTGTGCTCACCAGTGAAATGATTAAAACCCATCTTTGCATGCTAGGAGCCTTTTTTCGTATAAAGCAATGGGGTTTTGACCCTTTGAAGTCCCCAAGGTGTATTACCTCCCCCCTAGCTCAGAATGTCTTATATACCTAGGTCCCCCTTTCTGTCTGAACCTCTCATGTCAGGTGGGGACTCTGACTCTCTCATGTATGCGGGATTTCCATACATATGTATGTATTAAATTTGGCTATTTTCTCTTGCTAAAAAAAAGAAGAAGAAGAAGAAATACATACATAAAGCAGTGGGGGTGTTTTATTTAACAGACCTAGAAAAGTTTTATTCTTCGTCTTTATATGAGGATTTACTAAGCAAGCAGGAAAATAAAATGCTTTTAGACAATTCCCTTGTCCATGTTCTGCGGCAGGACCTTTCATCGGCTTGTTCATTAACACCTGTGGCTGCCGCGGGACGGCGATCATCGGAGGACTCGTGAACTCGCTTGGCTGGGTATTGAGTGCCTATGCCGCCAACGTTCATTATCTCTTTATTACCTTCGGAGTGACAGCTGGTAAGCATATCGATTGTATTTTAATTTGACATTAAATGTTTTGATTGGGCATTTTGGCAATGAATTTTATTGTGCAGAAAAGGGACCCATTAAAGTATTTTGTCTTTCTGTCTCCTCCATCGCCGCCCCCCACCCCCATTTTATCCTCCAGGAAATACTTTTTAATATATTAAATATGCCTTAAGTATGACAGAACAACCTAACAACTGTACTTGGTCTAATAGATTTTTTTTTTAATAGAGCGAGGAAAGGAGGGAGGGAGGGAAGACGGGAGGAAGAAAGAAACACCGATGTGAGAGAGACACATTGATTGGTTGCCTACCGCATGCACCCCAACCGGACCTAGGAGTTGAACCCACAGCCTCTTGATGTCACAGGCAGACACTCCACCCATTGAGCAACACCAGCAAGGCACTCACTAATAGAATTTAATTGAATCTTCCATACCTGGTTCTAAGCGCTATCCTTTCTCTTATAAGTAACAGGAAAAGGGGGGGTAAAAATACAGATGTAGGTGAAATATTCAGGAAATTAATAACATTCTCATTTAAACACTGCAGAATTGAGCATGAATCACGGAATAATCATTTTGTCTTTTAGCCCTGTTCAAATTAATGAAATAGCAGCAAAACCCGCCTACATGTAGAGACCTAAGAAGCAAATCTAGAGCACAGTGAGAGTGGTAGTCCCCAGCGGAGAGGTAAAAATGGGCTGCCAGGCAGCACGGTTTGCATATTCGTTCTGACAAATATCTCCCCAGCCATAATTTCCTTTATCAACAGGTAGCAGCATCCACACGGATAAGAAGTAGTTTCTTACTGGTACAGTTGTTCTTAAATGAACCAGAACCAGCTGACTTTCTTTTTTGACTACAGGCTTTTTTAGAAACTTGTCCTCATAACAGTCCAATGAATAGAGCTCGCACGGGATTTTTGTATTATAGGTAAGGAGATAAACACTCTTTCTGCTGAGACTGAGACACACTGGGGTCTCTGGGCAGACATGTGGGCCCCCCTATGAAATTGATCTGGTCGTGTTTGGTTATATGGACTATGACTTGATCCTAATAACCAGGACTTGAGACTTATTCTCATCATTTAGAGATTTCTGTTACATTCTTTGTTTAAATGGAATTTTATTTCTTGCAGTTAATTGCTTATTGATCCTCAAATATCTCTTAATTTATTTATTTATCCATTTATTTATTCAATGAATGTTTATGGATCCAAAGAAGTAGGAAGAAAATTAGAAGGCTTTGAAAGAAAAGTATTTCTTGAGACACTTTATTGCTCCCATTTTTTTATACAGGAAAAACCCAAAGAAAGAGTCTCTGAAAACACATTCACCCACCTTCCCCACAAAAATATATATATAACTATAGTTAAGTGGAAAAATTAGCTAAATCAGTTAGATTAAAATGAGCCAAATGCTGTTGGGCTGTCATTAATGGGGCATGTTGAAGCTGCTTGGCAATCTAGCCCCTTTATAAAAAAAAAAGAAAAAAGTTAGATGCAAAAATACACTGCAAAGGCAGGTGATGGATATATATTTATATCGCTGTACAGTTTGTGTTTGAAAGAAACTTTGTTGGTATCCTTCATTCCTAAAAGCATTTCAGACATATTTGTTTGTATCTTTCTTTTTTTAAAAAAAAAAAAATGTTTTTATTGTTTTTAGAGAGAGAGGAAGGGAAAGGGAGAGAGAGATAGAAACATCGATGAGAGAAACATCAATGGCCTGCCTCCTGCATGCCCCCAACAACCACTGAGTCTGGCTGCATTTTTATTTTTAACACCTAAGCAATTAAAATTGGATGGTAGTGTTCTCTTATTAAGCAGAAAATTAATGTCTGTTTGAGCAATTTTACTTAGCCAAGGGAGTCTGGACAAATTTCTTCAATTTTGCCCGAGCTCCCTTGTCTTAAGCCTGGCTCTGAAGACACCTTTTCTCCCACCACGCAGACCTGGAACCACAGGATGTTCTCTCCCTTCTGAGCCTCCTTCCTCCACCCGCCTCTTGGGCTGTAAGCCCATCCTCTAAACCCAAGTGCGGTGAATAATTGTCCCAGCGTCCTTCACTGGGCAGGACATTTGCAGAGCTTTGACTGATGCGTGGCTTGAGCCAGAAAAACCACCCCAAGTCCTGTCCTATAAGCTCATGTAATAATTGTGCTAATTATGGAAGAAGCTTAAAATACAGATCAACAAATAGCAATGTGTAGGTCTTACTAGGTCCTGACTTCAACAAGTAAGTTTTTAAAAAATATACTCATTTATGAGACAAATATAAATATGGGAACCTTTGGATATTTCATGATATTAAAGAATTGCTCATTTTTCAGATAGATAATGATAAGATTACATTGTTGAATCATAATAAATATTTAGAGATTTATACTAAAAATGTTTGCACATGAAAATGATATATTCAGGATTTGCTTTCAAAATATTATGGAGGAGGACAATAATTCTGTGACACAATATTTTTTTATTTTTTTAAATATATTTTATTGATTTTTTTACAGAGAGGAAGAGAGAAGGATAGAGAGTTAGAAACATCGATGATAGAGAAACACCGATCAGCTGCCTCTTGCACAACCCCTACTGGGGATGTGCCCGCAACCAAGGTACATGCCCTTGACAGGAATTGAACCTGGGACCTTTCAGTCCGCAGGCCGACGCTCTATCCACTGAGCCAAACCGGTTTCGGCTGTGCCACAATATTTAATATCAAATAATTTCTTGGTTCTTTAACAAATAATTTTTTTCCATAGTGACCACTGTTACACTTATTTTGCAGCTGAGATTTTTGTACCTTAACCGTGGAAGTATAAAATTAATCTCCAATGAAAAGGGTAGCTATTATTTTAAAATGTGACTATTTCTCTTTCCATAGAACTTTATTTATTTCATTCCTTTGTTATAACAATGCCAGTCATTGTTCTAGACCAGTGATGGCGAACCTATGACACGCGTGTTAGCACTGACACGCGTAGCCATTTCTGATGACACGCAGCCGCTGAGGCGGCTGCATGCCGAGGATGAAACATTTGCTGCTCCTGAGGATGAAACATTTGCGACTATAGTCTTGGAGTTAGTTTTTTCCTCAAAGTGACACACTACCCGAGTTATGCTCAGTTTTTTGGCGAAGTTTGACACACCAAGCTCAAAAGGTTGCCCATCACTGTTCTAGACACATAGAGCATTCTTGAGAGAGGGCTCTAGGCCCATCAGTGAACCAAGCACATCCCTGCCCTCATGGAGCTTGTAGTCTAGCAAAAGGGGAGAAGAGGTCAGGTTATAAGCAATGCACACAAATAATCAAAATCCTTCTGCAGCTACCCACTGGCAGCTAGGGGATGAGCAGTGTAGGGTGAGAGGCAGCATGGGCAGGGAAAAAGGACCAGGCTCTGACGTTGGGTCTGAATTCCAACTGGATTCTTCAATTACCAGCTAAGGGGTCTTAGGAAAATAACTTAATCTCTGTGAGGTTCAATACCCCCTTTTATAACCACAGCTAGCTTTCAGGGTTATTGTGAAAATTAAATTAGATAAAGTCCATAAAGCAACTGGCCTATCATTGGCACTCAGTTGCTGGTAATTTTGATTGTATTTTTATGTATGATTGCTCTGGTCTCCTTCCAAATTCACATTAATCTGAAACTCTTAAATGATGCTGAACTGGGGAGTCTTCAGCCTTGGGATGTGATATTGGTTAGAGTCTCTTTTATACTACTATACTAGTGGCCCGGTGAATGAAATTTGTGCACTCGGGGTTGGGGGCGTCCCTCAGCCAAGCCTGTGCCCTCTTACAGTCAGGGAGCCCTTGGGGGATATCTGACTGGGGAGCGGGCCTAAGCCATCAGTTGGACATCCTTAGCGCTGCCACTGCTGCGCTCACCAGCCATCAGCCTGGCTTCTGGCTGAATGATGCTCCCCCTGTGGGAACGCACTGACCATCAGGGGGCAGCTCCTGCATTGAGCGTCTGCCCCCTGGTGGTCAGTGCACATCATAGCGATCAGTCATTATGCTGTTTGTTCGATTTGCATATTAGTTTTTTATTATATAGGACACTGCCATCCTAATGTCGGGAGGTCCAAATGGGGCCCCATGATCATTGAAATGGAGATTATGGTTTCCCTGTCTGTACCTAGAACTTGAGCATACAACCCACAACCTCTATTTTAATTTCATTTGGCCAGTATTTTAATTTCATTTTGTCTATTTATTAAAATACTTCATTTTGTAGAGCAGTTTTAGGTCCACAGCGAAACTGAGGAGAAAGTAGAGAGTTCCCCAAACCACTGGCCCTAACACAAACATCCCCCACCAGCACTGTAATTTTGTCAGTGCAAATCACAAACTGTGGCCTATTTTCTAAGAAAGAGACAATACAACTCAAAATCAGAGATACAAATAAGTGTTAGGTGGCTTTGACCTCAAGTGTGTATATTTATGGGCGCATTATCATTCCTTTTATTCTTCCAACTAATTTGTGAACAGATTGGCCCCTTCCTGAGGCTTCTGCAAATTGCCTGGAGGTGATCTTCATCCCCTGTAAACACTTTCCTGGGTACTTTGTGCACTTAGCCCTGGCACGGGAGCCCTCAGAAGCCATGCGTTCTTTCAGCAAATCACTAAGCACACAATGTGTGTCCTGGGCAGTAAGAGACAGTACCAGGGATGACGGGAAAGCACGGCCCTGCTCCAGAGCTCACCTTCATATGTGAGAATTGATCTTATTCTATTATCAAAATAACTTGTATTGCAAAGCCTGTTGGGGGAACTGATGGGCTAGAAACTTTGAGGATGACCCTCATGGTACTTACCCACCGAGCTATTTCTGAACAAGTATTAGTTGTTTTTAAATAGCATAGAGACAAAGGTAATGCAACGCAGATGATCTTCAAATGCTGCCGATTCTGGAGATGGCCATTTATGTTGTGCTGTGTGCTTTTTCTTCCCCCTTTCAACCGCGCAGGCTTTGGGAGCGGGATGGCCTACCTGCCGGCCGTGGTCATGGTGGGCAGATACTTTCAGAAAAGGCGCGCCCTGGCCCAGGGCCTCAGCACCACGGGGACCGGCTTTGGCACCTTCCTCATGACGGTCTTGCTCAAGTACCTGTGCGCGGAGTATGGGTGGCGGAACGCGATGTTCATCCAAGGCGCCGTCTCCTTAAACCTGTGTGTTTGCGGGGCGCTCATGAGGCCCCTCTCTCCTGGGAAGGAGGGAAAGGACCCAGCAGGGAGAGATCCGCAAGTCCCCCCGGCTCACTCCACGGAATCTGTTAAGTCCAGTGGACAGCTGGGCAGGGCAGACGAAAAGGAGGCCGGTCCCGGGCGCGAGGAGACCCTGGGTGACCTTGCAGACCAGGCGTGCCCAGAGGAGGCCGGGCACAGGAAGAACATGTGCGCCTTTCGGGTGCTGAAGATGGTGAGCCAGCTGACCCTGAGGGTCAGGAAGGGCTTCCGGGAATGGTACTCCGGTTATTTTGGGGCAGCCTCACTCTTTACTAATAGGGTGTTTGTAGCTTTTATTTTCTGGGCTCTGTTTGCATACAGCAGCTTTGTCATCCCTTTCATTCACCTCCCAGAAATAGTCAATTTGTATAATTTATCAGAGCAAAACGACGTTTTCCCTCTGACGTCAATTATAGCAATAGTTCATATCTTTGGAAAAGTGATCCTGGGCATCGTGGCGGACTTGCCCTGCATCAGCGTCTGGAATGTCTTCCTGATGGCCAACTTCACCCTTGTGCTCAGTATTTTCCTTCTGCCACTGATGCACACATATGCCAGCCTGGCGGTCATCTGCGCTCTGATAGGCTTTTCCAGCGGTTACTTCTCCCTGATGCCTGTAGTGACTGAAGACTTGGTGGGGATTGAGCACCTGGCCAATGCCTATGGCATCATCATCTGTGCTAATGGCATCTCTGCATTGCTGGGACCACCGTTTGCAGGTAATGTACAAGGTTTTATTTTATTTTTTTATTTTATTTTACTTTTAATTTTTTTCTTGATTTCGGAGAGGAAGGGAGAGGGAGAGAGAGATAGAAACATCAACGATGAGAGAGAATCATTGATTGGCTGCCTCCTGCATGCCCCCTATTGATGTTTGAGCCCACAACCCGGGCATGTGCCCTGATGGGGAATCGAATCCTCACCTTCTGGTTCATAGGTTGACACTCAACCACTGAGCCACGCTGGTCGGGCAACCATACAAGGTTTTAAAGCTTAGAGTGCATGTAGATTGTTAGGTTGTGTTCTCATCGATGTTATGAAGTCCAAGGTAAATAAGAAGGAAGTTTCCATTTGTGTACATGCCTTTTTCCTTCTCATTCCTGCCCCCAAATTTCTCACTTACACATTTTAGCAAGGTAAAGGTCATTCTTCCATGTAGAATGCACATGAACTTTTGATCCTCATCTATAAAGTAAGCTGCCAGCGGTCAAGTGGATAGACAACAGGATAGTGCAGAGCCCCACCAGGACTGAAGGGTGCAGCCTCTCCCCAGCTCCAGCTGATTTCTGTCACCAAGCGATATGGAGAACTATTGCCTGATCTTCTATTGTTGGGTGAGGGGGTAGTCTCCCAAGATAAACTAAGACTGGAACACTTAGGTGACATTTTCAGATTTTCAAAAGACTGTAAATCCAACAGAACACATCTATGGGCTGGATCTAGCCCTGTAGTAATTTTCTATTGCTGCTGGAATAAATTGCCTTGAACATAGTGGCTTCAAACAGTTCAGATTTATGATCTTACAGTTGTAGAGATCAGGCTAAATTGGATCACAATGGGTTAAAATCAAGGTGTCAGCACAACTAAGGAGGAATCCCTTTCTTTGCCTTATACAGCTTCTGGAGGCTGCCTGCTTTTTTGGCCCCTGGCCCCCTCCTCCAACCTCTAAGCCAGCAGCACAACATCTTCTCATCTCTCTCTGATTTGGACTCTCCTGCCTCCTTCTTTTACTTATGGAGACACCCATGATTACATTGGGTCCACCAGATCATCCAGGATAATCCCCCATCTCAAAGCCTTTAACATAATTGCATCATCAAAAATCCCCTTTGCCACGTAAGGTAACATTCACAGGTTCCAGGGACTGGGACTTGGGCATTTGGGGAAAGTTGGAGCATTCTGCTTACCTCAGGCTTAGTTGACAGACATCTAAGATAAGATCTCTCACGTGTATTCACCTCAGTTCAACAGAAAATTTGCCAGCTTGGTTTCCTTGTCCCATTCCTAGGGTCATGTCCTTCTCAGTCATTTGAATTCTAGTGCACTTTCTTGAGTGAAAGAGAAAGGAATTGCAACTAAAAGACAGGCAGAGTCCCCTGGTTGGGGTGGCTAAGTTGGTTGGAGTATCATCCCATACACCAGAGGTGGTGGGTTCGATTCCTGGTCAGAGCACATACCCAGGTTAGGGGTTCAATCCCCAGTTGGGGGTATGTACAGGAGGCAACCGATCGATATTTCTCTTTCTCTCTCTCTAGTCAATAAAAAATTAAATTAAAATCTTTTAAAAGGCTTCATGTATTATTAAAAAATGAAGAAGAAGCCAGGGAGTTGGTTATACTCAGTCTTCAGGCATTATTTCTACCTGCTTCAAGGTTCCTCCCTAGAAGTGGACTGTAGATGAATGTGGTTCACCATGATGGTAGAAACCGTCTTATTAATGGTTCAGAACCTTCTATGAAGGTGTATCAAATGCTGCTATGGAGACTCTAAAATCAATGTTCTGATGTGCATGTCGAGGCCAGCAGCCTAAAGAGGACTTGGCTTCTTTTTATTTGTTTCTTCTCCTTCCACCGAACCCACGCACTAAGGAACGCTGAGCACATCACTGGCTAACTGCACTGTGTCTAAGTCATTGACTTTCCAGGCCAAGAAGCCAACACTGCAATGAGATGCAAGCCCAGCCTTTATGCATTGTAGTTCAGAAGTGACTGGCAATATGAGCGACTCAATAACATTAAAATCTTGCTAGAAATTTCAGGTGGGATAGAAATTACTGCTTAGCTGGATTTGCTACAAGGTAAATTACTGTTCACATCACCTTTTTTTAAATGGGTTTGGAAATGAATGTGTTTTTCATTTTGCAAAGCAGTTTCTACTGGCATCAAAAATTCTGGTACAATTTAGTAGCAATCACACATTTCCATTAAGGAGAAGAATGTAGAATCAAAGACATTGAACAGATATTTTCACCATGTCATTTAGCAGCATGAACTTCTTGGTATAATTCATTTATAATGTTGCTGGGCATTCAGTTCTTCTCCTTTAAAGATGTAATAATAATAATAGATATTTTTCTAGATGTTTCCAATGTAAAATATAGCAAAACTCGGCCAACAGATTTGACTGACCAAGAAGCTACACATGTTTCCTCCAATTGCTTGAAATATAACACCTAATAACGATTTGCAATGTTTTCCACCAAAAGCTGGGAAAGCATTTAATAAGTAAGAAAAACAGCCGTCATTCATCATTTGACAGACTCAAATGAAAAGGAAATGCAATTTTATAGGGAACCAGATTTTACTTTGAAGCTGTTGATTTGAATTGGTGGTTGGATCAGGAGTTGCCAAGGATCTCAGGCTGCAAACCAAGCAACCAGGATCAGACCTGTAGGGGGAGATGGTTAAGGACAGCTTGTCTGAAACTGGTTTCTGAAGAGTTTTGTCCACATGTTGCTGGGTCAAAGCACGTGGTCAAGTACAGCATCTCGTAACTTGCTTTGTATCGGACTCAAACTGAGTTGAGTGCAAACTAGAGGTGCCAGAGAAAGATAAAGGGATCCAGAGTCATTTAAAAAGAAATCCTAAAGGTAGATTGGAGAAACCTATGGGATTAATCGAACATAAAATTGGGGACTATTCCTCCAATTTGTATTGTTAAATTGTTTGGTGAAGTTGGGTGTACTTTTTAAAAAAGTAACTTTTAAATACTGGGGTCCCGGATTGTGAGAGGGCCCAGGCCAGGCCCAGCCCATCTCGCAAGCTAACCTACCAGTCAGAGCGTCCGCCCCCTGGTGGTCAGTGCATATCATATTGAGCGGTTGAGCAGCCTTAGCATATCATTAACATATTACGCTTTTTTGATTAGTTGAACAGCCAACTGGTCGACCGGACACTTAGCATATTGGGCTTTTATTATATATGATACTTAGCAGACATTTTCTGTAGTCTGCAGAGACAAGAGGGAGCATGGTGTGGTGGGAAGGAGGTGTGAGAGTGTTCTAAGGGTGATGGTGTTTATTATTTTATCCTCCAGAAGGGGGAATAGTACATGTACAGATGAGGAGCCAAGAGAAATGTGTTTGAAACTCTAAAATATTTAATATGGCTTGTGCTCATGGTCAGCTCAGGGCAGTAAGGGAGAGCGGTGGGTAGGCCACATCACAGAGCCTTGGAGCTTAGATTAACCACTCACCCAAAAAGTAAATCGTCTGAACTAAAAACAAATTAATTTTCCAGCCAGTTAGGATTTTGTCCTATTTTGAGGTCCATGCTAAGCAGCAATAGTATTTCAGCAACTCCTTTCAGCTAGCGGTGTTTGTGGTTTAGAGTCATCATTTTCTACTCTGTCAGTTGATCATATGAAAAGTGCAGATTTAACTATTAAAATTACAAGGTCGTCTTTCCTCTGGGATGAGTGGAGTATGAGAACCTCATTTACAGTTATTGATGTTTTTAAATGGTCGCTTACGGATAGTCCCGTTGTGTGTATACTCCACTTACATGTACAGACTTCTCTGCGTTACCTGCAAAGGACTCATTCATTGGTCATGATTCACAGTGGTCCACGGTGGCCAAATGGTGACACTGAGCAGAAGTTTGTTTTTGTGGGTTTTTTTGTTCATATGTCGGTGAGCCTTTCTGATTTAGTTCTGAGGCAGAGTCATTATTTTCAGATTATATGTCTAATCCTTTCTGTTCCTCTTGTCTCAAATTGGAGATTAAAAAAAGACAATAGAGCATTTTACTAAGCCACATGGAAAGAGTCTGATATTTTCTTTTTTTTAATCAAATGACAAACTCAAAACTTGGTTCACTTTTAAAGTATATCCAGAATTCATAGCTTTGGGGTGGTTAAAAATTATAATTTTTAATGCTATTAAGTGTTTGTTTTTCTTTATGACTACCATGACTGATCCAGACACATCCACTGTGCATTAGGTACAGTAAACAAAGTGATATGGAGAACTACCAGGAAGTCGGAGGTGCTGGCTCCTCTTTTAACAGTTACTTTTGTGTAGTTATTTGTTGGTGGGAGAAGGTTAAGTTGCATTTATGCATTCATTTGCCAGTAATATATTTTTTAAAACATATTTTGAAATGTGGCCATGAAATGCTATCTTTGATCATTAAATCATTTATATTTTTCTGATGCCTTTGCTAATTAATGCACTTGAAATGGAAAAGGTAAATGCTTATGGTTACATTTTTACCATAAATAAAATTTTTGTGTGTGGCTTAATCCTCTCAGCCTGCATAGTTGGCTATGTGGGAACCATGGCATGTGATTGACTCTTAGAATTAATCACTGAAGGGAAAGAAACATCTTATATCATAGTTTCTGAGACTTTTTTTTCATGTTTAACAACTCTGAAATCAGAATGCATTTTATGAAGTCCTACAAAATATTGAGTCATATTTTAATTGATAAAGATATGTCTTTCTTATTAATACATAAGGTAGGAATGAATAATATAATTCATGGTATCTTAGAATCAATGAAATACTGTAGTATTTTATAGAGTGAACAGTAAAATTATGATCTGAAAGTATTAGATTACAATATTAGAGTATTATTTAAAAGGAACTGATCATTTAATTGGCATTTAAGGCTATCTATTTGGCAACTTAAAATTTCGTAAATATAAAGTTTTATAGCTATAAATATGAATTTTGTAGAACCTGGGAAATGTAATTCTTTCTGAAACTGATATTTACCCTCATACACTTCAGAATGACAGAAATTACCCAAGTGACTTCTCATAAGCCTCTTGATATACACTAGAAATTTCTTCAAAACTGTTTTGAAGGTTTTAGAAAAGATTTGTATTTATATTTGTAAAAAAACAAAATCATTAGATTCACTTTTTCATTGCGGGCTTTGTGCCTGCCTGAGAATTACTCCGAGGGCTATGAGCAGAAGATTCTCCAGGGTGGGTTCCCCAGGCTACTGTTACAGTGCCTTAACAAGTGTCCCTAGGGCTTAGAAGATAAATGCACCCATCCCCAGGTACTGAGGACTCTGGTTCATACAGCCCTGACTTAAAAAGGGCTAAAGGAAAAGTTTTAGGCATTAAATGACATACGCGTAAATTATAGAAATATTTATAGTCGCAATAAGTGCTTGCTTTGTGTTCTTCACTTTAATTTAGCAACTGTATTACACTGAATATATTCTTTTTTGTTTTGTAGGGTGGATCTACGACATCACACAAAAATATGATTTCTCCTTCTATATATGTGGTTTACTTTACCTGGTAGGAATACTCTTTTTACTGATTCAACCATGTATTCAGATTATAGAACAATCCAGAAAGAAATCCATGGGTGGCACACAGGTGTAGTGTCACGTGATGTTTCATGTGAGATTTCTTTGTGGTTCTCACGCCTACCTCGCCTGGTCGCTGTGAGGAGCCAATGACATATCGTGGGAAAGCGCTTTTGTACGGTCACTGGCACTGTCATTTGTAAATGCCATCATCATTGCTTCATGTAAGAGCAGCACTGCCTTCTTCCACTTGGGGAGAAGCGATGAACAGTAATAAGGACTTCACGCGTTTAGCGGTGACAATGTCCTTCAAAGACAGCCTATTAGTCATTGGTAGAAATGCCCTCATAAAAACCGCTCTCTCTTGCCATCCACTGGGACTAGGGTTTTAGATACAGCTTTTTAAAACAGATACAAGGGATAAAAGCTTTTCAGCCCAACTACTGGCAGACCTCATTTTATTGTGCTTCATTTTATTGCTTTTCACAGATATTGTGTTTTTTACAAATCGAAGGCAAGACCCTCCACCAGCAAAAGGATTGTGACTTGCTTTATTGTGACTCTCACTTTGCTGCAGTGGTCTGGAACCAAACCTGCAATATCTGTGAGGTCTGCCTGTACTGTGTAAAGTGAAAATGAAACATCTAAATGCTTCTGGAAAGCTCACAGATAAATGGGTTTTAAGCACAAGAATATGATTAGATTTCAGAAATTCATTGTCACAGGAAGCCATTGATCTCTCACTATAAAATAAATACAGGATCTAATTTCAAAGGTAATACATGTAGTACAATTAAAGAAAAAATGTCTATTTTTATGAAAGAATTCTGCAGCTAGGGAGTACAATTTCTCAATCTTCCTCCAAGAAAAGCATTTGCCATCAATCCTAATCCAGTAAGATCCAGTTATAAATGGAATCTTAAGACAAAACCTAAATAACAATTTCCTTAGTGAAAGTTGTATTTGTACTCACAACTTCTGAATCAAGGGCTATGATTCAAGCACTTTAATTCATATCATCCTCCTCTTTGTTTATGAGCATAATCTGGGGCCTATAAAAAGTTTTTTCTGAGTTCTCATGCTTGGTAAATAAAATAGAGAACTAATTGCGGGTTGATATGAAGTTGGTGGTTAAATCATTTGTAAAATGTGTTACAAATCCAGAATATAAGACTGTGAGGTTGTGAGGGTAATAAACAGAATCGCCTTGGTGTGGGTATCTGTGCACCTGACCTTGGAGTAATGGTAGCAAATAGCCCCTCTCCAGTGGCTGAGCTATACACAGTTTAAAAACAGTCTCCTGAACTATTTCCTACAGAAGATAACTGTGATCCATGACATCAAATTCTCTTCCTTTATCTGAGAGCTCTATTTTTCTAAGCCAAAGATTTTTCAGATTGCAGAATGTTCTTCCCAGAATCATTTTGAAATTTCTGGCTGCCTTACTTGTTTACACATATTTTAGAACTGTTTAAATTTCTACTCACAATTTGCTCATCACACACAAAAATCCTTGAATATCATTGCCCAGTGTCTTGGGTCAAATTTATCTAGAGTGAGTACAGACCATTCTCAGTTATCCTTGGTAAATTAGAGGCAGGAATGATACTAGTAATTAGAAACCACCCCCTGCCTAATTTGGCTAGTGGTTTCAGTGTCCTACTCTATGAAACACTCCAGAGCTGTTGACATGTAATTGCAAGTTTCCTCTTTGTTTCATCTTCATTATTTTCTGCCCTGATGCCTAGTGGGAGGGGTTGCACAATGAGACGGACCCTGAAAATAACAATAATAATAAAAGGCAGCTAATGAAAAGGAGAAACAAGAGCATGGCTAGTATACACACTCAATGTTACCTCCAAATGATTCAAGAATTGCCTGTAAATTAGTCTAGTTAATAAATGGCATGGCACACTCCATTTTGTTCAACACCTATTTAGTACCATTACAGCTTTGGCTGCTGTTAAAGAACTCAGCTCTCTATTTTGATAAAGGTAATCTTAAATGCTGAGGCAATGCTCTCTCTCTCTCTCTCTCTCTCTCTCTCTCTCTCTCTCTCTCTTCTCTCTCTCTCTCTCTCTCTCTCTCACTATTTCTCTCTTTCTTTCTAAATCTATATATGACAAAATTAGGATGGTTAGATGGAAAAACATGTGTTTTAAAACTGACCACAGAACTTCATTACTTTCATGTTCTGACAACACCAAATTAACAAGAGGCAGTGTTCAAGATTTTGAATGGTGCTCTAGCCAATGCATTTTGATGCTCACACTGCTGGTTATGCGATCATAAATATCAACTTTTATCCAATGACCCGGCTTTAGTATCATGTCTAAGTTAAACCTGCTCACCTTCAGTTTGTACCGTTGTTTGTGGTGGTTTCTACCACACAGAAGTTCTCATTTTACAAAAATAGGGTAAAATCTGCCTGCAATATTCACATTGACAATAGAATAATAGAGAATGCTATAAAGGATTATAGCACATGTATTATTTCCCGTTTAAAATGTTATTATTTACAGTTTCTTAAAGTTATTATAAAAGGTTAATTGTGTATTTATGTGCTTCGTAGTTTTTCCCTCATGTATCCAAGTAATTTTTATTTATGTACAACTAAATAAATGTTGTCCTGTTTAAAGGTGGTCAGTGAGTTTTTGTATAAAATATCTAATTTTTTGGTCTTAAAAGGAACACTCCTAAAGTGTAACTGATGATTACCTGTTTGTTTCTGGCCCCTGGAACTTTTTATTAGGTGTGCTCATAAAACCACCTGGAGAGAATCACCCAGGGTGTCCAAACTGCCAAGTCCAGCTATTAAATTTAAAATGCACACACCTCTTAATCTAAAGAATGCATTTCTAAAATATTTTCCTACACATGGACAAAGACAGATGAACAGAAATTTTTTTTATTATTTATTGTTTGTTATAAGAAAGATTGGAAACATTTTTATTGTTCATCATTAGGGAACTGTTAAATAAAATATGGTACTTATGCAACTATTGTTTTAAAGATATAGCTATATATAAAATAGGAAAATAATATCCAAGATAGATTGCCAAAAGAAAAAAGCAAGATAATGTACTCCCAATTGTACTTTGTTAACAACAAAAGGAAGTTATTCACAGGGCCTCTGTATGTATGGAACATTTCTGGAAGGAGACACAAGAAAACATGAATAGTGGTCAGCTCTGGTGAGCTAAGTTTAGGGATTTGGGTACGTCTGACTTTTTTCCTTATGCACATAATGCTCTTTCGATTTAAAACTTATATCCAATATTATTTTCAATGCAGATTCTTGAGGCTACTTAAAACCTAGTGAACTGGAACCTTGGGGGATGGGGCCAATAAACCTGCCTTTTAAGTAAGCTTATCGGTCGATTCTTGTGTGCACTAAGATTGGAGATCCACCATCAACATATTTACAAGTAAAACATTCCAATCAATTTCAGATACTTGTCCTGACTCTCTCTCATCGATTATTTCCTTTTATACAACATCCTGGTCAATTACTATATTCTGAGCACTCACAGTGTATAATATTTTTATCCTACTACCTCTTTCTGTTTCCATGGTGGTTTTGTAATCAGCAAATGTAAGTCGGGCTTCCATAAGAACAAGGCAGGCTGATTCCTGTGCCTGTCCTCCAGCCAGCGTGCAGAAGGAAGCTGCTGTTGCACAGAACTACCACTGACAAAGCGGTAACTAAGCTAAGGGGAAGGTGACTGGTAACCTGTTTAGATGAAACTGTAATTAATAATATAACAGATACATGGGGGTTCAGTAAGATGACTGAAGAACTATCATCAGTGTGTCTACTTGTCAACTGAAAGATACAGACTACCAGGGCTAGACTAGAGGTCTCACACTCTTGAGTCCTCAGGTCCCTTTTGTATTCCTAAAACACAATGAAGACCCAAAGATATGTTGTTTTTGTAGGCTGTATTTTATTGATATTTACCATATTAGAAAGCAGAACAGAAAATGTTTAAATATTTATGTATTAATTTTAAAATAATAATAATAATGTGCCTACTGTGTTAATATAAACCCATCATATGAAAAGTAACCATGTTTTCCCCAAATATATTTAGTAAGAATATTTAGTAAAAATATTGTTTTACATTTTTGCAAATTTCTTTAATCTCTGGCATAATAGAAGACAACTAGATTCTTATTTCTTCTGCATTCATTCTGTTGTAATATGTGGTTTTGATTGACATATATGAAGAAAATTCAGCCTTATACTTGTATGTAGTTGGAAAGGGGTGGGATATTTAAGTCCTTTCAAATAATTGTGTGTTTGTGTGTGTGTGTGTGTGTGTGTGTGTGGGGGGGGTGATATCACACCAAAAAATTCCACAGGTAGTATTTCTTTTTTTTTTTTTTTTTTTTTTTAGTTTTTTTTTTAATTTTATTTATTTTTTTCATATATTTTATTGATTTTTCACAGAGAGGAAGAGAGAGGGATAGAGAGCCAGAAACATCGATGACAGAGAAACATCGATCAGCTGCATCCTGCACAACCCCCCACTGGGGATGTGCCCACAACCAAGGTACATGCCCTTGACCGGAATCGAACCCGGGACCCTTCAGTCCGCAGGCCGACGCTCTATCCACTGAGCCAAACCGGTTTCAGCCACAGGTAGTATTTCTTAAAGGTTACTTACAGTGTGGAATCCAATATATCAGTGAACTTTTTGTAAAATGTTATATTAATATCTATTGATTGTCTCACACTTTGAATGGATCTTTTACCTCTTTATGATTTTGTAAAATAATGCTTAAGTCGTTTGGAAAATATTGGTCCACTTAGTTCTATAGATCTTCCAAATAGTTTTCGTATTTCATACTAGTACAATATTTTAAAACATCACTTGATTTTTGTGTGATTCCATTTATATGAAACTAGAGGCCTGGTGCACGAAATTCATACACGGGGGTGGGGAGGGTCCCTCAGCCTGGCCTGTGCCTTCTCACAATCTGGGACCTCTGGGATGTCTGACTGCCGATTTAGGCTCAATCCCAGGGCGGGATCGGGCCTAAACTGGCAGTCAGACATCCCTCTCACAATCCGGGGCTGCTGGCTCCTAACCACTCACCTGCCTGCCTGCCTCATTGCCCCTAAACACCTCTGCCTGCCTGCCTCATTGCCCCTAACTACTCTGCCTGATCACCCTAATTGCTTGCCTGCCTGCCTGATGCCTGATCACCCCTAACCACTCTACCTGCCTGCCTGATCACCCCTAACCACTCGCCTGCCTGCCTGATCACCCCTAACAGCTTGCCTGCCTGCCTGATCACCCCTAACAGCTTGCCTGCCTGCTTGATCACCCTAACCACTTGCCTGCCTCATTGCCCCTAACTGCTCACCTGCCTGCCTCATTGCCCCTAACCACCTCTGCCTCGGCCCCGGCCACCTGGCTTCGTCCGGAAGGATGTCTGGAATGACGTCTGGAAGGTCATTCGGCTATCCAGTCTAATTAGCATATTATGCTTTTATTATTATAGATGTTCAGAATAGACAAATTCATAGAGAAAGTATATTCATGGTTGTCAGAGGCCAAGAGGAGACGGGAAGCCCTGGCCGGTTTGGCTCAGTGGATAGAGCGTCGGCCTGCAGACTCAAGGGTCCCGGGTTCGATTCCGGTCAAGGGCATGTACCTTGGTTGCGGGCACATCCCCAGTAGGGGGTGTGCAGGAGGCAGCTGATCGATGTTTCTCTCTCATCGATGTTTCTGGCTCTCTATCCCTCTCCCTTTCTCTCTGTAAAAAATCAATAAAATATATATATTAAAAAAAAAAAAAAGAGGAGACAGGAACAGGGAGTGATTGCTAATGGGCATTGGGTATCTTTTGGGGGTGATGAAAATGTTCTGGAACTAGATAATGGTGATGATTGCACCAATTTGTGAATATATCTAAACCACTTCAAAGGGGTAAATTGTATGGTATGTGAATTATTTCTCAAGGAGGGTGATATACATTTTCCAAAATTCTAATTTCCTTTTGAAAGCTTAAATATTATCATTGGCAACAAGTACTGCCGTTATTTTTCTTGAAGTGACAGCCTCCTTTTCAGTAACATGTCTGCCAAACAAACAAACATGGCATTTCATAAAAAAAGCAGTAGTTCAGGCTGCACCTCAGGTACACGAGTGCTTGTTATCAAGACCATTGGGCTTGGATTGGAAGCAGATGAGCTATGTGCATATGTACTCCCTGTTTGCCACAAGGAATATTAAAAAGAAGATGTGAATTCAGGTAAAGACTGAATAGAATGCAGTGATTTTTACTGTTTCACCAGGACATCCTTAAGTAGATCTTGCCATTATTTGACTGCAAGCACATGGCAATGAAAACCGTAATGACCTCCAGCACATGTTGTCACTGCTTTGACGCACACTAATGCACCAAGGGTTTGACCCAAGGTTGCTTTTGCAACCATGAGAATGAATAACGATATTCAGTATGTGGACTGTTCCAAGCATTCACGTGAGAGTTTTGATTGTGTGGTGTGATAATGAACAAGCAAACGATGAATCCAAACACATCTACTGATTTATCTGTTTGAAAGACAAAAGTAAAGATCTGCAGATATTAACTCAGCCTCGTGTCTTCAGCTAAATCTTTACTTTGACAAGATCTGAATCATTAGAAAGTGGTATCTCTGTGATGTCTTCTGCGGACGCTCCACCCAGCACACACTCATTTAGCAGTGTCAGCTGTGGCCTGCCTGCCTTTCTGCAGGCCATCCAGTGCAGTCTCTTACCCTGCTGGGTACTTCAGTGCTTTTGCATTGCTGGTCTGAAAAGCTTTAATGATCAATTTTTGGCATTTAATGAACTCATCACATCCACATTTAAAATATTCAATTCCTTTTTTCTGTAAACTCTGAATGATTGCTCTCAAAATGATGCCACACTTTAAGAGGCACCAAAAAGGTACAATTTTGACTTCATAAAGTCAAGGAAAAGATAACCTTTTGAGTCATGTTTTGTTTCAGATTTATACTTTTAAGGAGATTTCAATGCCAACTTTTTCAGTATCTTTAGGCTCAGATGGTGCAGTTATGGCTAAGAAAGCAAGATTTCTAATCTCCCTTTTAAAAGCTCATGACCCATCCTTAAATATAATAATGGTGTGGCTTATGTGACCTGGAGGTCTCCAACGTCAAAATGTTCAGAGAGCAGTGAGGTGGGAGGAGAATGCTGATGCTGAATTGCAAAGACTGAGAAGCAGCAGCATTTGTCGTCAAGGAACGGGGAGCTGAGCCATGGCGGGGGAGCAGAGACCACTGGCAGTGCACTAAAGGTATTACAAATGAAATGTGCGGTCCAACAATCAGAAGCAGGGAGGGTTTGAGTGGCACTGAGAGCCTCTTCCATTGTCAGACAAGGTAGGGGAGGACAGTGGCAGGAAGAAGAGAGGACTGAGTCTGGTCAAGAACCAGCGAACAATATTCAATTACTTTACTCAGTCCTTTACTTAGATTTTTCTAAGAGCATATGAGCATCTTGAAGATGCTCCTTATTATTTAAATGAATTTAAGATACTTTATTGAAAAATGGGCACTAATTTAGTTCATCAAAAGCTTGTAATATTCTGCCCAGCCAGTGTGGCTCAGAGGTTGAGCGTCGACCTATGAACCAGGAGGTCACAGTTGAATTCCTGGTCAGGGCACACGATTCTCTCTCATCATTGATGTTTTGTTGATTTCATAGAGGAAGAGAGAGGGAGGGAGAGATAGAAACATCAATGATGAGAGAGAATCCTGCCTCCTGCACGCCCCATGCCCCCTACTGGGGATCGAGCCCGAAATCTGGGCATGTGCCCTGACTGGGAATCCATACCTCCTGGCTCATAGGTCAATGTTCAATCACTGAGCCACATCGACTGGGCTCTATCTCTCCCTCTCCTTTCCTCTCTGAAATTAATATAAATAAATTTAAAAAAAGGAAAAGAAAAATGCTTGGAATATTCTCTGGACAACTAAATTAGAATGGTCTTTTAAATTATGTCCTAGGCCCTCTCCCGTGTTATTTCAAATGTGACCTTGGACAAATCCCATCACCCTTTCAAGTCCCACTGATCAAAAGTGGTGTTGGCTCTGAAAGGAGACATGGTGCTTTTGTGGTTAAGAACATAGAGATGGTAGCTATTGATCTGAATCTCAGCTTTGCCACTTGTTGGTTATGAGACCTTGGGAAAGTTAACTTGTCCTCTCAGAATAATTTAAGCTTTGCAGGCTGTACCGTCTATATCGTGACTCCCTCTGTCATTGTCTGAACATGATCTGTAAACATAAACATGAACTGTGGCCCAATAAAACTTTATATGCAGAAATAGGCAGCTGGTCAAATTTGACCTATGCCATAGTTTATCGCCATCTATAAGACAGAAATAATAGCACTTACCTTTAAGGCTTTCTATAAGAATTAAATTGATTACTACCTGTTTATTCCTTGGTACGCAGTATACACTCAAATGGAAACTGCTATTATTTCTAAGGGTGTTCCAACTTAGTCTTGACCATGGATCTGTGATCCTAACAGTTTCTGGATGGACAGATTTCCCAGCTGAAAACAACTTTTCCGAATGGAGATCTGCCTTTGAGGGAACATGAGAAGCAGGAAACTGGGAGTCCTCCTCTGTAGCTCCCAGCCTTAGGGGTCCCATGTCTGAAGGGCAAACTTGTGATACCCTTTGTGTAGATGATCTCACTTGAGAACAATAACAGGAAAGCTAAGACAATAATTATACTTTGTAAAATGACAATGTTTTTAACTGCGGATGCACATTTTTCTTTAGTGTGGTGGTACCTTGTCTATATAATGTTTTGTATCCAGTCAAAGACACACATTTCAAGTTGAAACCAACTGTTCAGAGTTGAAAAACCTAGACACTCTCTCATAATATTATCTTAACACAAACTGGAGATAAAGGTCGTTACCTTAAAACTCAGACCAAGAAACTATGCTGCACAAGTGTATTTATGTTTACATTATTCTTCAGCATCTTGGAAGTTTATTTGGGGGAATAAATGAGGGCTGAGGATCACCAAGTAAAAGGAGCTTGGAAAACAATGACAAGTGGTGACTTGTGATTTGTCCCTACCCCTACCCCAAATCATAATCTCTCCCAAATTCGTGGGCCTACTCGGTAAAATAAAATATTTTGCATCCCAGGTAACCAAGGTTTAATGCACATAATATGCCAAAAAAGCAGTAATAGAAATTGATATTAGGTAAAATATATTTATTTTTTTAGTATATAAATTAAATATTCACGTTTTTAATAAATTGCTCTAACTTTAAGACATATAAAACATAAAAAAATCAATATTTTACTTTGATAGTTACAATGGTAAATGATAACAGCAGAAACAATTTTCACTGGAAAGATGAGAAAGAGCAAGATTATAAAATGCTGTGGCATTTCACTCTGAAGTGGTGTGACATAAACAAAGCAGATTTATCCATTCCCACGAAAGCTGTCAATAGAGGCAGAGAGGCAAAGTATTCCCATATTTTCACTTGATGGATTGCCATGAGGATCTAACAAGGAAAGGAGGAGGGGGGAGGGCAAAATGTTTCCACTATAGAGGATGCAGGATTTTAGGTCGATGATACAGTTCATGTTTCGGCAAAAATAATGATTGCCAGGTAATAAGGCACCCAAATTAAGGCAAATAATTATAATTTAATAATCTAGTAATCTATGTTTTAAAAACATTTTTAAAAATATATTTTATTGATTTTTTACAGAGAGGAAGGGAGAGGGATAGAGTTAGAAACATCGATCAGCTGCTTCCCACACACCCCCTTCTGATGTGCCCGCAACCAAGGTACATACCCTTGATCGGAATCGAACCTGGGACTCCTTAGTCCGCAGGCTGATGTTCTATCCACTGAGCCAAAACGGGTAGGGCTAGTAATCTATGTTTTAAAGTTATTCTTTAACAATGATTAACACATTGATAACATTTTAATTATTTACCTTTAGCATCTATTTTTATATTACAGTATTATATACAGATACTAAAAGTTTTCCAATGGTCACATGTGTGTTCTTACTGATTCCTGTTGAATCTACATTATGCACACCCATAAGCTTTCAGAATCTGTTGGTTGATAAAACACGATCCATGACATTTTTGAGCTGTTGACATTTTGCACCAATGCAACAAATGAGTTGTAATTTTATATTCATACAGTTATGTTGATATACCAAATTGTGCGTCCACACAAATGCTGCACACACATGGTATTGACCTGTGTTCTGTCACTGAAAACCTGGCTGAGAGTGAAGTCTGGAATTTCAGGGAAAAATAGGCAGCAGGAGCTGTGCAGAAGCAGGTGTCCTCTGCCCGCCTGCCAGTCACCCTGCACCTGGCAGGACTGCTCATGAGCAGAGAACGAGGGCTGGGTCTCTCGCCAATTAAATCTTTGCTCTGTGCTTGGACTAAATCCAGACATGACTTTGACAGGCTCCTCACCTGCAAGGGAGCAGCTGACATTTGATTTCACAGATGTCCCTGGAAATCTGTGACCAAGTGGTAAGGGTGTATGTGAATGGGGGTTAAAATCTGATTTGATATTAACACAGGTTTAGTTAAAAAGAAAAAAAAAAGTTTAGCCAGTTTGCTCAGTGGATAGAGCATGGGCCTGCAGACCAAAGGGTCCTGGGTTCGATTCCAGTCAAGGGCACATACCTTGGTTGCAGGCTCCTCCCCAGCCCGGGCCCTGCTCGGGGTACATGCAGGAGGCAACCAATCAAGGTGTTTCTCTCACATCAATGTTTCTTTCTGTCTTTCCCTTTCTTTTCCACTCTCCCTAAAAATCAGTGGAAAAATATCCTCAGGTGAGGATTTAAAAAAAAAAGAAAAAAATACCTGTCACTAAGCCATGGCTATGGAACCATGCTAGAAGAATCAAAGAGGAGGACAGCCAACAGTTCACCTCTTCTGCACTACTGGGGAGGTCCCACTGCATCATGGGAGTCCTTCTGACATGGAGGGCATGTGGTGGAGGGCTTCATGTGTCATTGTTTTCTAGGTAGCAAAGTGGAGGCTGCAGGAATGAAGAAATGAGGTTAAAAGGTGATCGGAGGTTGAAAGCTACTTTGTCTATAACCTGAAAGGAGTCATTAGATTATCCACTGCTATGAGTTCATTGGAGGACTTAACCCTCACGAGAGTGCAGGAAGAAAACTATTTTTAAATAACCCATCTCAGTAAGGTAGCATTTCCTCCCCTAAAACTGTAGTGGTTTTACTCCTCTGACAAGTTAAAAGAATACAAACTACAGGTTTTTACCTAGTTACCCACAGCTTGTGTTCTTAAAAATCGCAGTTATAAGAGTGGTAACTGTCCACATCCTTCTAGGAAATATTTATAGTTTATTTGGCAATGTGAAGTCCTGGGAGGCTGAGCTCTAGACAAGATCTGTAAGGAGCATGCCTGGCCTGGTCACCAGCCATACACCTGGGCCAGGGCAGGGGTTGTCTGCATGGCGAGATGATGCCCAGCATTCCGATATGATGCCCAGCATCCCGGGCCCACAGGACCAGGTCCTGAATGCAAACTACAAGGAACAGAGTTGGGAAGACAGTGGCACTCATGAGAGTGCCTCTCAGGCCACTGCTCCTCTGGGTGTGCATAATGTAGATTCAACAGGAATCAATAAGAACACACACAGGCCACATGGCCCCCTGCTCCAGGGATGGACTCAGATGACACACCATCACAAAGAATTCAAAAGCCTGATTCCCTTTTCCAATGCCTAGATGAAATATATATGTAATAAAAAATCCACTGGTAGCCATTTATTGGGTATGTGGTAGCTAAGGCATCAGGAAACCTCCCGTGTTAGGGATGGGGAAGACATCGCTGGTGCGTTTCCTGTCTTGTAGCCCTTCTTCGGGCCATGATTTGACCTTTACCTTCACCAGAAGGACTGTGGTTCAGGCAAGGCCCTGCAGAGTTGGGTTTGCTGCATCTGTAAGTACTTTGTGTTTTTCAGATGACTCCTTGAACCAGCAATGTCTCCTAGTTTTCAATGAAAGGAAACAGAAGAGATTTGGACACAGCAGAAAAATGCAGCCATGCCTCAACTTCCCTATCATTGATTGCCTGCCTGGTTTTCTGGATTTCGCTTCTTCTTGCGGAGCTGCAACTTTTTGGTGAAGAACGTCTGTCTCCAACCCTGGTCCTGGGCCAGAGCCTTCATGGCAGGGGTGATTTCACGGGTGGCCTCAACTATTGGCTCCCACAGTTTGTCAGACGTGCACAGCTGTGGGAGGAAACAGTCAGAAGAGGGTCACGTCACATGTGGGTTTGGTGCAAGTCATACACTCACTCATGAGGTGACTACCCGCGTCCTGCTGCCTGTGAGACATGGGAGGAAACACTGCGTGTGCATGAAGAGTTGCCAGACACAGTTCCTGCCTCCGGAAACTTCCTATTTGAGGAAAGAGGCAAGTGCACAAAGATCTAAAGGACAAAGCAATATTTGATTAACTGAATAAATCCTGATGTTATTTAAGATGCAGAATACAAGAGTTCTATATAGTTCACATACAATATTAATTAGCTAATTTCTAATTAGCCACATAACAGAGGCTAATAATGGTATAGTCAACTGATCTGCCACCCAGCGCTGCATTAGAATGAATAGGGAGCAGCTAATTCCTGCTAAATTTGCATCCTTTTTTTTTTTTTTTATTGATTTCAGAGAGGAAGAAAGACGGAGAGAGAGATAGAAACATCAGAGATGAGAGAGAATCATTGATTGGCTGCCTCCTGCATGTCCCCTACTGGGGTTTGAGCCCACAACCAGGGATATGCCCTGACCAGGAATCAAACCTTGACCTTCTGGTTCATAGGTCAATGCTTAACCTCTAAGCCATGCTGGCCAGGCTGCATCTATTTTAAGCCCTTGCTCAAGCCATCTCTCCCCTGGGCTTGCACAGCTGACAGCTCAGTCCCCTGCAGGCTACTCAGTGTTGAACTTCATCAAAATGACCAAGCAGCCCTCATAGATTGCCAGCAGGCACATGGAAAACCCAGTCCTTCCTGGTACCACAAGTTTTACTCCAAGTCCTCTGCACACATGTCATTGCCCCATGCACCTGGCAAAGTGAGCCGTTCTCTGGGAACAACTTTCTCTGAGACACTCTTCTGTAGCCTTGGGCTTTAACCAGGGGCAATAAGGTTAAAGATAGACAAGACCCCTCTGGCCCAATAGCTGCACAAGTCCATTTTTCCCTTCTTCCAAGTTCAAGTTGCCACAATTCAGCTTCCATTTACCCAAGATTTCCTAATAGCAGGGCTTTTTCAGGTGGCACCATTAGTTACGGCAATACCTCTCATCAGTCCCCTGCTACTAACACACTATTAATATGGAGGTTTCCTGATGCCTTAGCTACCACACACCCAAATCCTTCCTGAAGGCAGAGTTCCCTTTATACTAATTTAGCAGCCCCAACCTGGGTGATAGCCATGGTTTTGTGGTACATGCAAGAATAGGAACCTTTAAAGGCCCTTGCACTTTTGGTGTTGCAGAGCAGTAACTCGAGCAATACCCAGTGTGCTTTAAGGAGGGTTCCGAATGGGCCTCAGCAACAGACACTTCCTGTTCCAATAATGCACTCAGGCAGTTAATCACCATCCTGATTACTCCTTATATTTTCTGTGTCCATAGCTTATGTATATATTCATACACGTTCTCTTGTATGGTTGATCTCTTCCCCCCAACCTACCTCTACCTTCCCTCTGAGATTCCACTGTCTGTTCCATGCTTCTGTCTCTGGATATATTTTGTTCAACAGTTTATTTTGTATATTAGATTCCACGTATGAGTGAGATCATGTAATACTTGTCTTTCTCTGACTGGCTTATTTCACTTAGCATAATAATCTCCAGGTCCCTCCATGCTGACTTAAATTACACTCATTTCTGAGGAGAAAGCAGCCAGTGTTCTTAACTTTCAGATTTCATGCTACTGTAACAGTACTATAATAAAAGAAAATTATGATTGACAAACAGAAATGAATAGTATAATAAAGCATTATAGATTCACTTAAGATTCTTTCTGCATAAATATCAGAGTAAAAATCACTTAAGATTCTTTCTGCATAAATATCAGAGTAAAAACTGTTATATTCACATAATGTTTAACAGCAACACTGAATATAGGATAGTGACGGCCCACAAACATTTCGATGTTAGGCAGGTTGTGCATTATCTTAACCCATCTTCAACAGTCATTCAAGGTCTAGTTTCTCTACTCAGATTACAACATATTCTAAATATAAACAGCAAAGGAAAAAGTTAGAAAGTGTCAAAATATTAAAAACAAAACAGATCTGTTCCTTTAAAAGGTTTAAATTTTAATAGTAGTATAGATGACTATCCTGTTTCCAATAAATACATTTCATGGGAGAAAACTATGACGTTTGGGGAGAAGATAAAGAATTCTCAAGAGAGCTGAAATTTCCACCAGTGTAATTTCATTTGACTCATTTTATACTGAAAATATTTACAGTTTGTTTTGTATTATAAGTTGGTCATAAAATACCCCCATCTAAGACTACCAAACCCTGGGGCTTTTTTACTTGGTAGATGCCAGGTTGCAAAACACGAGGTGTCCACCCTGACTATGGTTCCAGTTACTTTGATTCCAAGCACAGCAAACTGTGGGCTTAGCGCCCCCTTGTGGTGGTGCATGAATTTAACATATATAAGCTATAAACTTAATATACTACATAAATTTGAAAGGAATCCTAGGGCTTATCTCCTTAAAACCTCTCCTTTTACAAATGGGGAAATTAAAGCTCAGAGAGGATAAGGCTCATGATGGGAAGTGGTTGAGCTAAGAACAGAACCTAGCTCTCTGGCCTCCTGTGGACTTAAAACACACACAGTACACAGTAAAGATAGGAAAATCCCTCTCCCACTCCAAGCTTCCAGCCTTTTAGAATCTCTTGAGATATTTTATCTGGACAACTTTAATATCGATGGGTCAAATTCTTGGGCTGGACTCTCAGATTCGGGTTACTGTAAACACAAGAAAAGATGTTAAGAGCACAGATGCTGGGTCCACCTCAGCCCTACGGAGACTGGGCCTGACATCGCCAGTTCTACCGCTCCCTGGGTGTTTCTTCCATGTGGCCACATTTGGGAATCAAGGTCAAAGGGCACGAGGGAAGTCTGTTTCTCCATAGCCAAAATGTGATGGAGGAGAGGTTTTTTTCCTCAGTGTTCCTGAGTCATGATCAAGATGAACATGTGTATGTACTAGTCATGACTGTCCCTTCCCTGTCTGTGCCTTGGCCTTCTCATCTAGCTGTAGGGGGTTTCCTCAAGACTACTCTGCTGCAGTTTGCAAAAACAGCAGAGTATCAATGCCTAGTGCCACCGGAGCCAGCCAGCAGGCCCCCCGGCAGGTTCCCACGGGCAGCATTAGCTTAGTGAGCTTACCACAGTTCGCCTTTCAAGGGTTTGCTTCTATTAGCCAGGCTCCTAGAGGAGTGGTTTGCCCTGAGAAATATAAACAGCCAGCCCACCAGACCTACGGGAACTTGTCCATGGAGGCTCTGTGACTTGGTCGACATAGTCAGATCAAGGACTGGCAGCTGGAAGGTCCTGATCGCTGGTGGCATGAAGTTTGATAAGTGGAAACTTCCTATCTTGACCATGGGATGGCACCACAGGCTCTCCTGGGCTAGGGTCCCCTTCCGCCTCTGAATCCACACACTGTGTCTCCACGTTTATAGTTATGCTTCCAAGACAGACCCATTGCTGCGGAGTCAGGTCTGGCCTAGAAACCTTTCTGCCTCATAAAGGTGACCTTGCAGCTCTCTTTTTCAACAGGATCCATTAAAACAGCATCTGACCACATCCCTGTCACCTGCCCCATCCTCTCTCAGCACCCCTTCCCTCCCTCACAACAGCCTCTCCAGCTTCATTTTGCTCTAGCAGCACTGCCTTATTCTGTTTTTCACTCTTCAGGGTCTCTGGCACACAGCTCCCTCTGCCTAACTAGGCTGCTTCCCACTCAGCCTGGCTAACCCCCACTGGTCAGGTAAATGTCCCTTCTTCAGGGAAGCTCCAAGTCAATTATGTCTCACAGTACCCCACGCCAGTCCCCTGAGCACTCATCACAGCCGTCACTGTCCAGACAGTTCATTGTGTACTGCCTCTGTCCCTCATTCAGGTGTAAGCTCCTTGAATGCAGGGACCATGTCAATCTTGCCACCTTCAAGTCCCTAGCACCCAGCATAGTGCCTGGCCCACAGCAGGAACTCGGTGACCACTTGCTGCCTGCACATGTCCCTTAGTAGAAAATTTATGACACTAGCCCACCGACTAGCTGACAGAATGCCTGGGGATCTTAATTCTGCCCTTCACTGGCTGTAGGACCCTGGACAAGTTAATCTTGCTGATTCTTAGCTTCCTTATCCCTAAAGTAAGAATAAAAATAGGAGCTATATCATACAGTTTTTTTCAGAATGAAATAAAATAAAGAACTTAAGAGATCTGGCCAGTGTGGCTCAGTTGGTTGAGCATCATCGCATGCATTGGTTAGATTCTAGGTCAGGACACATGCCCAGGTTTCAGGCCCGATAGGGGGGGCGTTCAGGAGATAGCCAATCGATTTTCTCTCATCATTGATGTTTCTATCTCTCTCTCTCTCTCTCCCTTCCTCTCTCTGAAATCAATGAAAACATATTTTTACAAAACTTTTGAAGTAAATATTTAACACATGCTTGCTGAAATAAATGCAAGTAATAAATCACTGCGATATTTTTAAAAATATAGAAAAAGAACTTTAACAAAGCACAAGAAAAATTCTCTATGGACACAAAATATTTGACCATTACCTTTGAAAATCTGTGTGATGTGAGAGAAAGGCTGGCAATATCTTCAATGTCCAGATAAGAAATGATAACCATGAGCAAATTGTCTGAGAGCCGCTCAAGGAAGTCAATTCTACCTTCACACAAATTGAAGACATAGTCCAATATTCTTGCACCAAATACCAAGGCAATTTGAACTGTAATTCAAAGAAAACAACAAACCAAGATGATTATCCTGTGCAGTCACATAAAACTTGATCATTATCAGTAAGATGCAGGCTGTGGGGCACTTTTCCTCTGAGAGTGCCATTAGATTATGCTGAGTCATTCCTACTTTCACCAAGCTGCCTGTGGGCCCAGTGGGCTGCATTTGGAGGCAACTGTTTCCCATTGCTACCCGTGCCCGAGGGTCAGAACCTTTTAGGGACACTCAGTGTGTAACACAGTGATGAACTGCATCCCCTTGATCTCATCGGCATAAATTCCAGTCCAGACATCTGACTTAACCAGTCTCAGCAACATCACCATCCCCACCCTCACAACCTCCCGATTGGGCACAGATGCTGGTTCATGTAGTTTTTCTGCCATCTCTTCTCTCCCCAGATGGGTCCAAAATATATATCTCTTAATTTTGTTTAATTATTATTCTCTTGTTATATGTAGCTTCTCCAACAAAGTTTCTTCCTTCCTCTTTACCTTCTTTAAAAAAAAAATAGTTTACTGATTTTTAGAGAGAGAGGAAGGGAGAAGAAACATCCATCGATGTGAGAGCACAGCATTGATAGGCTGCTTCCTACACGTCCCCTACCTGGGACCAAGCCTGTAACCCGGAATGTGCCCTGACCAGAAATCGAACCAGTAACCTTTTGGTGCCTGGGATGACGCTCACCCAATTGAGCCACACCAGCCAGGGCCCTCTTTACCTTCTTTTTACCCTTATCTTTACAGAGTAGGAAAAAAATAGAGGCAAAGAGAAAAAAAGATGAATATTTCATGAAAATTGTATTAACTTTTGCCCAATATTTTTCATGCTGTTTTTGTGATTTCCAAATTATGAAACAGTTCACAAAGAATCAACCAATACCATCATCTACCTCACATGTTCAATATAAGGGAAAATGAGGTGTTGTGTTTTTTTTTAACCCAAGCTCCCTGAATAACCAGAAAATAGCTAATAAGTAGGAAAACATGTTTGGAAGGATACATATTCAAATTTTAACAGTGGTTAAATCTGGAGGGAGACTTTTACTTTTTTGTTTGTCTGTATTTTCTAATCTTTCTACTGACAAGAAAAAAATTCTGCGATGTCCTAAGTTAAATTACAGCAGAACAGAGGGTGGTAGGAAGAGACAAGAAAGGTTAATCAGTTAACAACTACACAGCAAAACCAACAAAAGACTGCTTCCATTCCCGAGTGTACGCTGAAACTTTGAGCTAACTTCCAGGCGGCTATTCCAGAGATTATCCAGAGAGCATAGCAGACCATCAGCGCCACAGCATCTTGCTTACGCATTAACTTTTCCAGACTGTTGCCCGTAACCAACCTCCCGGGCTCTGCACCTGTCCCAGAACTTGCCTGCTTCACCTTCGCCTACCCCTTTATCTACAGCCAATGTAAATTCTTTCAAAACAACTTTCATCTTTCTTCCCCAAACTTAATGTAGAAAAGAGCCAGTCAATTCCAAGATGGCAGACTTGTAGTCTTCTCCATCTGTCTGTGGGTTAGGCTGCACGCCCCAGGACCTGGTCCTTTTTCTGGCTGGCATAAGGCTCAACAAACCCTTTCTTTTAGAAAAGCTTTCAGCTGTGAAGGCTTTTGTTTACCAGTATAATAAACCCACATTACCAGTGTAATTTTTTAAAATCTAGAAAAGAAGGAGGGATGAAGGGAGAAAAAAAAAACAAACTTACAAAATAGTTGCTCTGTAGTCAGTTGGAGATTGTTTCACAGCTGAACAAAACTGAAAACTCAGTTTAAATTTGTTTAACAACTAGGATTTTTCTTTTTCCCTCACACAGTTAGGCTGCACAGACTGCTGCCAGAGCTCTATTAAGTTATTAATGTCCCAGGGTCCTTTTATCTCTCTGTTTCACATTCTAGGATGTTGCTCTCATCCTTGGGGTCATGCTAAGATGGTTCCTGTACCAAGACATTAACCAGGGTGCAGCAGGTAAAAGGGGCAGGGCAATGAACAAAAATGTCCATGGAAGCTGGGTCTGTCCCTGTCTGAAGGGCCCTTCTGGGGAGCTCTATGAAAGAACTTGAGCTCACATCTTACTGAGCAAAAGTAGGTCACACAGCTACATGTGCAAGGTAGGGGCAAATGCCAACTCTGTCTTAAGGGGAAAAAATAGAATAAAGAAAACAAAAAGAAAGAAGAAAATGGGAGCCAAACAAAAAAAGCAAAGAAAAAGTATGATAAGATAAAAGCATATCCCTAGCCTGTTTAGCTCAGTGGATAAAGCATCGGCCTGTGGACTGAAGGGTCCCAGGTTTGATTCCAGTCAAGGGCACATGCCCAGATTTCGGGCTCAATCCCCAGTGGAGGGCATGCAGAAGGCAGTCCATTGATGATTCTCTCTCATCACTGATATTTCTATCTTTCTATCCTTCTCCCTTCTCTCTGAAATCAATAAACATATTTTTTTTTAAAAGATAAGAACACAAAATAAGATGATAGAAATTACTGGCACAGTGGTAATCATTATCAATGTAAATGAACTAATCAGGCAAGGTAAAAGACTCTCAGATAAATAAAACATGCATACACACAAGTATTTCTGCCTATATGTTATTTATAAGAGACATGCTAAAACAATGATATGGAAAAGTGCAAGTAACAGTATAGAAAAAGACCAATTCAAACCAAAAGAAAAACATATTACTAGCAGACAAGATATACTTTAAAGTAAAATTCAGTATTGGAGATAAGAAAGACCATTACTTATTGGTAAAATAAATAATTCACCAGGCAGATTTAATACTTCTAAACTAGTATACCCAACTACCCTCAGTAGGGGAAATGATTGAATAAACTATGGTTTATAATGGAATAGAATATCATTGACCATTAAAATGAATGAATTAGATCCACATATATCAACATGGATAAATCTCAAAAACAGTGTTGATTGATAAAACAAAGTTAAAAAAAAACTATATAGTATGATATCATTTATGTTAAATTTTAAGTATAAAAAATAGTATGTATTATTTACATATAGTTGTAACTATCTATAATATGTTTAGAAATGATACCAACTTTAGAACTTTAGTTACTAGGAGAAATGAGGTGTGAATAAAGGGGAGAGAATAAAGGGGAAATAAATAGGTAAGAGGTAGGAATTTGACTGTATATGTAACTTTTTAATGATTTTCAAAAGATATTAATAAATATGGTGCTCACTTCAGCAGCATGTATAATAGAACTGGGATGATAAAGAGAAGATTAATATGGCCCCAAGAAAGTATGACACAAAATTAAAACTCTTCAGAGTAGATTCTCTGATCCCATGCAATTAAGCCAGAAGTTGGGGGAAGGGAAAGTAACAAAAAAATCCCAACTACCTGGAAATTAAACAGAATGTTTTAAAATAATTTATGAGTCAAAGAATAAATCAAAATGAAATTTAGGCCGAAACCGGTTTGGCTCAGTGGATAGAGCGTCGGCCTGCGGACTGAAAGGTCCCAGGTTCGCTTCCGGTCAAGGGCATGTACCTTGGTTGCGGGCACATCCCCAGTAGGGGGTGTGCAAGAGGCAGTTGATCGATGTTTCTCTCTCATCGATGTTTCTAACTCTCTATCCCTCTCTCTTTCACTCTGTAATAAAATTAATAAAAAAAAAATGAAATTTAGAAAATATTTTAATGTGAATGAGACTAAAGATACAATTTAACAAAACTTACCTAATACAGATACAGAAGCAATTAAAGAACATTTAGTGGGGGGAGATGGCTAAAAACAATGATTAAGCTTCCATCTCAGGAAACTAGAAAGAGAACAACAAATCAGACCTAAAGAAAGTGGTAGGAAGGAAATAATAATAAAGGTAAGAGCAGAAATCAATAACTAAAATGGAGAAAATCAGTAGAGCTAAAAGTTAGTTCTTTGAAAAAATTAATCAAATGAGTAACTTTTCAACAAGATTCATCAAGACAAAAAGGGGGGGGGGGGTGCACAAATTACCATGATTAAGGAATTAAAAAGAAAACATCACTACAGATACTATAGACATAGAAAAGAAAGGATATTCTGAGCAACTTCACCAACATATTTGGTAATCTGGCTAAAATGAAGTAAATGTGTCTAATGTTAACATTTTCGGTTAGTGGTGTTGGGTATTACTTTCTGTTCTGTTTTGTAGGTGTAAGATATTTCTAAATTTAAAAACTTTGAAAGGTCAAAGTATAGAACACAAGGTATAAGATTCTTCTTTTTCTGTTAACATGTGTTATATATATGCACAGACAATTTCTGGGAGGATATACAGGAAACTGGCCCCATGCTGCCTTGCAGTGCTTCTGCCCCTAACACTCTCCCATCCCACCCTCCACTTACAGACTGACCCCAGGTCTGCAGAAATTCTAAGAATCCAGGCTGAAGACAGGGAGTGGCTGATCAGAGGAGCAGTCAGAGGTGGTAGTTAGGCATGAGAAAATGCAGGTCCAAGGCTGAGATGTAAGGCTGGAGAAAGGACCTGGAGAAAATGGGTTATGGATCCATACATGGGATTGACCCAGGCTGAAAAGAAGGTAAGGACTATTCTTTCCCACTTTCTATTCCCATACCCCTAGGATCTAGAACTCAGTATTTCATGATATTCGTGTTTATTAGTATTACCAATTTTTCATTATAGTTCTCATTTCAAACATTCAGTCGCATTCTCCCCACAATCATTTAAATGTCCAAGGGAATTAAAAAACTTTGACATCAAAACGTTATCTCCCACATTTCCTTTCACATGCAATACCCAAAATAAGAAACCTTCATCATTTGGTTCAGAAAGTATAGTTGTCATTTGGTTTTATCACAGGGATTTTTGTGGATTACCCTAAATACTTAACCACCACTTAGAACTCATTCAAAGGTCTAAGCAACTGACTTTAAAATGGACAACCAACTTTAAAATGAACATAAGTTGGAAAACAACTTATTTTTAAGTTGGATTCAATCTTAACCCATAAATCAGAACTTTCAATTGAGTTTATATTGGCACATTTTTACCTTAAACTAAACATTTTTTAAAGTTTCCAATAGCTAATTTCCTGATTGTTCTTATTTATTTAATTTGGGAGGAAAATCTATAGACATTTCCTCAGATTGTTAAAGGTCTCAGAAAGAAAAAAAAACTTCAAAATTCACAGACAAATGGACAAAGAATACAAACAGGCAAATGACAGAAAGAATATAAATGGCAATTAAACATGACAGGAGGCTCAACTTACTCATTATCAGGATAATGCTAATTAGACAAGATATTGATTTCACTATTTGACTGGAAAGGATGAAAAAATATAGCAATATCTAATTAGTGATGGCAAAGGCATAAGAAAACTCCTGTATCCTGGTGGATAGAGTATAATTAATACAGCAGCTTTACGGGGGGGGGGGGGGCAATTTGTGAATATAGTGAAGTAACAGGCATCCTATATAATAAAGAGGTGATATGCAAATTGGCCCTCACATTACAAGATGGCCGCCCCCACATCATCACAAGATGGCCACCCCAATGTTGTCACAAGATGGCTGCCCCACATCATCACAAGATGGCTTCCACAAGATGGCCACCCCACGTCATCACAAGATAGCCGCCCCCACATTGTCACAAGATAGCCTGCAGGGGAAGGCAATTGGGGGTGACCAGGCCTGCAGGGGAGGGCAGTTGGGGGTGACTGGGTCAGCAGGGGAGCAGTTAGGTGTCAACCATGCTGGCAGGGGAGTGGTTGTCAATTAGGCCGGCAGAGGGGCAGTTAGGGGGCTATCAGGTTGGCATGCAGAGTGGTTAGGGGCAATCGGGCAGCCAGGCAGGCTAGTGGTTAGGAGCTAGGCGTCCCAGATTGTGAGAGGGATGTCCCAGATTGGAGGGTGCAGGCTGAGCTGAGGGACAGCCACCTCCCCCCCACCCAGTGCACAATTTTCGTGTACCGGGCCTCTAGATTTATATAAATTTTGAATGATTAGTGGACATTCGATCCTGTCCAAAATGTCAGCAGACATTTGGTTCATAGTTTATATAAGTCCAGTTCTCCTGAAAGATTCAAACTCCAACCCACCTGCCTAATCCCACGGGCCATTACCAGCCACGCTACCCAGGCAAGAAGGGTTATTATTGGCAATACAGCCACAACACAATTATTGGGCCAATGAAATATGATAGTATTTTTAAGGTATTAATCCCATAAACCAAAAGTAGAAAAAAGCATTATAGGCTATGTGAAGCCAGGGACAGTTTCTAAGTGTGGACATTTTGGACAGGACCAAAAATCCTGCAAGGATTTTAAATGACTCAAAATTGAAATATTGTGACACCAATATATTAACAAAGTCTCACTTTATAACTAAGAACAAAGTACTGTGGGGCCAGGGTGGAAAGAGTGAGAACAGATGGAAGGCTGGTACAATGATCTGGGAGAGAGGTTGTCCTTGGTTGGACTAGAAGTGGAGATGGTTAGAAGCATTCATTTGTGTATTATCTATTGTTGTTAATAAATTACCCCAAAGTTTACTGGCTTAACACAACAGACACTTATTATCTCAGTTTCTGAGGTTCAGGAATCTAGAAGTGGCTTAATTGGATGGTTCTGGTTTGGGGTTTGCCTCTCATGAGGTTACAGTCAAGACGTCATGGGTTGCATCATCTGAAGCCTAAGGCTGGAAGACTCTCTTCTAAAAAAAAACTCATGCGCATGGCTGTTGAGTGAAGGCCTCCATTCTTCACCGAATGGGCCTACCCCACAGAGCTGCCTCAGACATGGTAGCTGGCTTGCCCCAGAGCAAGTAATGAAAGGGAGAGAGAAAGGGAGAAAAGAGAGAAAAGGCCAATTTTGCATTTAAAACTTAATCTCAGGCGTGACATACCATCACTTCTGCCAAGTTCTGTTGGTCGCACAGCTGACCTAGATACAGTGTGGGAGAGGATTACACAAAAGTGTGAATATTGGTTGGTGGGCATCATTGGGGGTCACCACAGTTTGGATTCTAGTTATATCGATGGATTCAATCTAGCATGTAAGAGAAGAATGGAATCAAGGGTAACTGTAGAATCCTTGGCTGACATTTTCTGGGAGGGGTTTAGGGGACCATCAGGAGCTATTTTTGGACATGTTATATTTGAGAGGCTACTACATATTTAAGTAAGATGTTGAGAAGGCAGCTAGATACATTTCTGAGTATGGAGTTCTGGGAGAGGTACAGGCTGGAGATGAGGGGCTTGTCTGTTTACGGGTGGCATTTAAAGCCAGAGCCTTGATCCAATCTCTCAGGGAGTATAGACAGACAAGGGAAGAGACACAAGAACTGAACCTGGGCTCCAGGATTTAGATTTGGAGAGATGAGGAAGACCAACAAGGAGACTGAGATGGGGCCAATGAAGCAGGAGGAGAATCAAGAGAGATGCCCTGGAAGTCAGGGAAGAAAATGTCAGCTTGAGCTAAGTGCTACTGAGAAGCCAAGGAAGCAAGAGTGACACAGGTCAGGTCCTTTGCCAAGGATGCCACCAAGACTAACCCAGATTTCCAGACACGTCACCAATGTGTAGGATTTAAGCAGAATTACTTTGGATGAGAAATATTTTGGTGGGGAGATCTTGGAACTATGACAAAAGATGGGATGGAAACTAGGCAAACATCGTTTTCTTAACAACAGCAGCAACCAATGATTAACAGCAGTTTACACACCATGCTGGATGGAGGCACTGATCCTGCTGTGCCACAGTGCACCCTTCCTTCTGCTGCAGAGAGGCCTTTCTGAGGGGTTCCCTGAGAACCAAGGGGAGGAGGGGGATGAATAGCAGTGTGGTTTGGAGGTCTCCCCTCCGCTGGGATGCTGTAGGTCTAAAAAGTGAGAAACGGAAGCTTTTGAACTGAGCTTTGGAACTCACCAGGCCAATTTAATTTGGTATCTCAGCCCCACTCCTGGAGAAAGGCCCCCAGGTAGCCCTGAAATGAGCCACTCTCCAAACTGCAGTTTTAAAAGCCAGTGTGGGTGCACTCCTTGACTGAATCCCTCCACTCTCCTCTCCAGAAAGGAGGGGGGGGGGAGGTCCAGGCTTCAGTCTGACCCTTAAATTCCCACTTTATTGCCCATTCCTTCAGGATCAGGAAACCCACAAGTGGTTATCCTGAACCTGATGTCACCCTCCCCCAGTATCCTATGGGGGGGGTGGGCAGATAGGGGTGCTGGAGGTGCCTGGGGCAAGCAAGAGGCAGGTGAAGGACTTGGCCCTTAAGCCTCTACTTAGAAGACAATCACCTCCAATTTGTCCTGCCCAACCCCCATCTCCGGGTTTTGCGGAAGTCAGTCTGAAAATCACATGGTCTGCTGATGAATATTCAGCACCTCTAAACATCTAGTTCTGGGTTAGGTACCACAGGGCTTAGAAAATAAAATGGATCTAAACTTGAAAAAGAAAAGTGTTTCCTAATTTATTTTGTAACCACATACCTTTGTATTAAATAAGGAAGGATGGCCTGGACTGATTTTTATTCATGAAACGTGGACAGTCTTTTCCCAACATGGTTCTTTTTAAGCCAATAATGAATTTTATAAATATTTGCTGTAAGAATCCAATGTTCTACTATATCTACTGTATTGAATTAAGTACAGAATGACATCGATATTTCAAATGATGTCTTTGATCCTTCTCTGCCAAATTAATCACTAAAGGGAACTTAACAGCAATAAGTGCATAGCATGCTCCCTTCCTTACTCTGAAGATGTGAATTCTCTAGGAAGTCTTCATGAGATTCTTTTACTTCTCCAGGTTTTGTTGATTGATACCCACTCCTTAGAGAAATCTTCCACCATCTAAAGATGACCTGTGATTGAATAGAAGGTGATCTGAATTAAAACTGATGTAAATACCCACAGCTATGGTCTGGTAACAATCACTCTGGTGGGCACAAAAGCCTGGGTCCAACATCAGCTATAACTTGGCAATATGGCATCACATGAAATGAGAAGTGAGGTCTGTGCATCAGTGAACATTTTCCTAGTCATCAGGGTCACAGAGTCAAAGTGCTGGAGGGAATCTTAAAAATCTATCAAGTCAATCAATGTTAAAATCACCCAGAGCCAAATGACTGTTTCTTAAAGATCTCTGAGAGCACAGATTCTCTAACCTGGGGAGCCAATTCCAAAGTCATTGTTTCTCCCTCTGCTCCCTTTCTGTCTACAGGACAGACCAGGTGAGGGAATACTGTTCCCATAGAGAGGGACAGTTACAGGAACAGGGCCAGGAAAGCACCACTATGCATTGTTTGATGCATGAAAGGGTCATTGCACAGGACACTTCTTGGTAATGGATCTGCTGATAGTCCATTTGACTTCTATAAGCATTTTGATTTATCTGAAGCAAACTTCATTTTCATGGTTATGGACTGCACTGAAGCTCTATGTTGACTTCATGGCAGTGTCAACTACCAGGCTTATTGAGAAGCCCCTGGAACTTTTCCAACTTACCTCACATTTTCCAACCTGTAATGGAACGGTGTAGTTAATTAAGATGACAAAACTTCCATCAACTTGAGCAACAAGTCAAACTATTTCTGTACTAGGGCTACCAGGGAAGATGATTCAGGAGACAATACAGATAAATTGCTTGGCTTCAGGCAAAATTGTTAAGCAGGTGAAAACTTGCTATGGGGCCTCTTGAAAATTTTTTTTTTTTATTTCAGAGAGGAAGGGAGGGGGAGAGAGAGAGAGACATCAATGATGAGAGAGAATCATTGATTGGTTGCCTCCTGCACGTCCCCTACTGTGGATCAGGCTGCAACACAGGCATTGTGCCCTGACTGGGAACTGAATCGTGTGCTCCTGGTTCATAGGTCAGTGCTCAATCACTAAGTCACACCAGCCTTGGCATGGACCTCTTTTTATTTACAGTTTCCTCTTCCCCATCCTCACTCATCCAGCACTCCCAGGGGTCCTCCCTGGTCCTGAGTGAACCCTCTTGAGCCACCACCTTGGTCTCTATTCGTTTTCTACCACTGTCCCCCAGGCTTTGAACTGCCCAACCTCTTACTTTCTCCCCACTCCCTTGTCTGTGGGCCCAGGCTCTCTAGCTTTCCTCTCCTGGGGCCGTCTCCCTCTGCCCTATTAGCCTATGCCCTCCACTTACCTGATGTCTGAAAGATAACTGAACTCTCCCGAGGGTGGAGACCTTTGATACCATCTTACCTAGTACCTTGCCTGATAGAAAGTAGGTCCTCAATAAATACTTGCTGAATGAATTAAAGGGTGATTTTCATTTAGATTTGGTTCTATTTACTAAAAAAGATGAAACAAAAAAAACCCACATGTGTAAGTTACAAAACTCCATAATCTCACAAAATTGTGGTGGCTGATTCTTTTCAGAAAATCTCTTAGCCCAGTGGTCGGCAAACTCATTAGTCAACAAAGCCAAATATCAACAGTACAACAATTGAAATTTCTTTTGAGAGCCAAATTTTTTAAATGTAAACTTCTTCTAACGCCACTTCTTCAAAATAGACTCGCCCAGGCCGTGGTATTTTGTGGAAGAGCCACACTCAAGGGGCCAAAGAGTCGCATGCGGCTTTTTATTTTCTTGAGCAGGAACCTCAGCACAATTGCCCTCAAGCATCTTTCTGATCTCACAAAGATGAGGGTGTATCAGTCCATAGGGCTGCCATTACAAAATACCACAGAATGGGGGACTTAAACAGCAGAAATTTATGTTCTCATAGTTCTGGAGGTTAGAAGTCCAACATCAAAGTTGTGGCAGGTTTGGTTTCTTCTCCTGAGGCCTCTCTCCTTGGCTTGCAGATAGCCAACCACCCTCTTGCTGTGTCCTCCCAAGGCCTTCCCTCTGTGCATGTGCATCCCTGGTGTCTCTTCTTATAAGGACACCATTCATATTGGATTAGGGCTCCACCTTTACGACTTTATTGAACCTTAATTATATATTCAAAGGTCCTATACCCAAATACAGTTGCATTGGGGATTAAGGCTTCAACTTAGAAATTTTTGGAGGACACAATTCACTTCATATCAGAGGGGTATCAAGTATTACAGTAGAAAGAACGTGAATTTTGGAGTAAGAAAGGCCTCTCAAACTTATTTATTCTCTCTGCACTTCAATTTTCTTTTCATTCACTTTCTATTAAGCATCATTAAAATTAATATTAAATATTATAAATAACATTTCCTTTCTATTGAATGATGATGTCAGGCAACCTGAATCAAATGCTAAGTTCTTTTACCACATCATCTAGAACTTTTAGAACTAAATGGGAAGTCAAATAATTTATTCCTTCTGCAACACACAGAGATGAGCAAAAAGTTTCAGAAGTGAAGTTAGAAATTATAGGTCTTCTTCCCCACAACATTACTCCCAGGTGTTATGTTACAATGAAAGCAAATCTGGGGTTGAATTCTGCCACAGGAAAGATATTTATCACCAGGCAGGCACCATTAGAGTCCAAAACATGTTTCCGGAAGCTCAGTGGAGTCCCCCCTCGCTGTCTTATTTTGCACTCCGTGGGAACCTTACCAGGAAAGTTTCTCTCTGGGGCAAGTGCACCTGTATTATCCTATCTAATAAAGAGGGAATATGCTAATTGACCATCACTCCATCACAAAGATGGCTGCACCCACAGCTGAGGCCAAGTTCCCATAAGGAGCCTTAATGAGCAATCGCAGGGACCTGAGGCTACGCCCTTCCCTGCCCCCATGGGGCTTGAGAGGGGACCTCAGGCTGTGCCCCCAACCCAGCAGGGCTTGACAGGGGACCTCAGGCTGCGACCCCCACCCAGCAGGGCTTGACAGGGGACTTCGGGCCGTTTCCTCCACCCTGGCATCAGGCTTGGGGACCTCAGACCGCACCCCTCACCTGGCGAAGCTTGACAGGGGACCTCAGGCCGTGCCCCCCACCCAGGGGGGCTTGACAGGGGATCTCAGGCCTTGTACCCCACCTGGTGGGGCTTGATGGAGGACCTCAAGGCATGCCCCCCTCCCTGGTCTGGGCTGGGGGACCTCAGGCCATGCCCCCCATCCTAGTGCCAGGCCAGGGGACCTGGCAGGGCTTGATAAGGGTGGGACTGGCCAGGTCTGGATCTAACCCAATGTGGATGGGGGGCCAGCTGGGTCTGGGTCTCACGTGATTTTGAGGTGCATGTGGGTGGGCAGGGACTTAACTCTGGGTCCCATGGTGTGCCCAGACTCTGACAGGAGGAAGGTTTTCATACACATTTTACTAATTTTCTTTCATTTCTGACACTTCTATTACAGAGAAAGGGCAAATAGTAATATTAAATTATTTCATCTAATTAATCCCCTTTTAATGTGCACGAATTTCGTGCACTGGGTCACTAGTAATAACGTTATCAGCTACCCTTCTAGCCAGATCAAGCAACTAAATGCCTGATTAAGTGGAGGAGTCGGGGACAAATGGAGTTCTAGACAGGGCGCTACTCCAGAAACATTAAGTTATCAAACTCACTTACATTGCTCAAAAAAAGGCAGAGAGACACTTGTACAATCTTACTTGTCAGCTTCATATCTCACACACCATTCATCTCATCAATGAAAAATTATTTCTGACATTCCTTATACTAATTAATTAATTTCCTCTGGTACTGTTTTACTTAGAAGGCCATATCTGAAGTGCCCGCATTATGGCCTCTGGAGGGTGGATCCCGAAGCACAGATTCAAGCTGATTTACCCACATAGATAAGCATCCTGCTGGCTCCTCTGAGGTATTTAAGGTAATCTGCAAGAATATAGAACTAGCCTGAGGAAACCTGACTGGCTAGAACCAGAATCCAAGCCTCCTCACTGATGATTCACACACGCAGAGTCTGTTCTGAGGCAAGAAGCTTTCTTTGTATATAACCTTCATACTCTTAACTCTAGAGCAGTCCACAGAAACCTCATATTCAGAATCACAACTTAGCCTTGTCAAGACTTGATTACCTTCCCCATACTGTACTTACTTACCAGAACAATGTAGGAGACAGGTGTTTTCTACCACTTATTGTTTAAGACTGGTAAAGATTTTTTTTTTTTAAGTGGCAAAACTCATTGTTGGTGAAGAGAAGGAAAATGGGGGGCCTTAATAATCTTTGAGAGGAATGTGAGTTAATTTGGCAAATCAAAATTTTTAAGGTCATCCATGCCCTTTGACCCAGACAATCTACTTGTAAGAGTTTATCCTAAGGAATTTATCAGAGATGTGTACAATGTTTTTTACGTAAGAATGTTTGTCATAGGTTAATTATGGTAATGACAAATCAGAACCAAACTAAGGGTCCAATAGTTGGGACTAGTTCTGTAATTATAGCACATTTAGATGTTGGAATACTCTGCACCCAACAAAATAATTTGTAAAAAAAATAACATAGAATAACATGAATAATCATTTGCTTAAAAACTAAAATATACACACACCACTAATCCAAAGATAGGAAGAAAACTGTTTACATATGCAGGGAGGAGGGGCATCAGCTTGGCAATCCATGCTACTGTCTCACAGGATATGGACCTTGAAGGAAGTTGAGTTTAGATGTATCCCCCAAATATTTGTCAATTGAGTGCTATTATGGTATTAGCTTATTTTAATTCATAGATATGTATACTAGAGACCCGGTGCATGAAATTTGTGCACGTGAGGGGGGTGTCCCTCAACCCGGCCTGCACGCTCTCCAATCTGGGACCCCTCGGGGGATCAGGCCTAAACCGGCAGTCGGACATCCCTCTCACAATTGGGGACTGCTGGCTCCAGCCTGCTCTGTGGCCACTGCCCACAGGCCCCTCATTCGGCGGCTGACCCAGGTGGGCAGGAAGCTTGGCTTCCTCCCTCGCCGGGGGTGACCCAAGCCTCGTGCCCGCTCCGGCTGGCTCCATGGCCACTGCCATCTTTGTCCCACTAATTTGCATATTCCCTCCTGATTGGTTGTGGGCATCGCAGAGTGATGGTCAATTACCATATTACTCTTTCTTTTCTTTTTTTAAAAATATATTTTATTGATTTTTTTTTTTTTTTTTACAGAGAGGAAGAGAGAGGGATAGAGAGTTAGAAACATCGATGAGAGAGAAACATCAATCAGCTGCCTCTTGCACACCCCCTACTGGGGATGTGCCCACAACCAAGGTACATGCCCTTGACCGAATCGAACCTGGGACCCTTGAGTCCCCAGGCCGACGCTCTATCCACTGAGCCAAACCAGTTTCGGCTACCATATTACTCTTTTATTAGATAGGATAAAGTCTTGGCTACTATCTCAGAAACAATTTCACATTAGGCAGGCTTCCTGAAAGACAAATTTGCATAAGATTTTGCACCAAGGAAGGAGAATAAGAAAACTATATATCCTGGTGATAAAAATATTTCCAAAAGAATACTGTATGCCAACTATACTTAATTTTTTAAAAATAATAAAATTAAATAAAAATAATATATTTTGAGAGACCTGATCAATATAAGTAATTTTATATTATGTGGAAATTTCAAAAACAAAAGTATGTTTTGCAAAATTAAATGTTAGATTTAAAGCAAATAATGAATACAATATACAGTATTATGGACTAAGGGTATGTTCAAGATTTGTTGATGAAGTAAAGGTTCATGAATAAACAAATGTGAAATTAAAAAAAAATGCTTTCAAAAGAAAATGAGGACAAAATCCTACATAAATACTGACTAAGGGAGTGGTAGGAAGTCACATAGCAGTGAGAAAACATACTAGCATATCACATATAAGTGGATGGGATGTCACTGACTGTGGTCCTACAGTGTGAAGACACAAATGTGGCTTCAGAGCAACCAAGCAGGTGTTTTGGGCCTGCAGGGACCTAGCAGGGTGACCTTGGGCAGGTCTCATAATCTCTGCTTGCCTGCTCATATACTCATAGCTTCTGGGATGATTATAATGGAATGAAATGTGCTTAGTGGAATACTAGATACATCTTTATTTTCCTTTCCTATAAAATCATTACTGGAATTTGATAACATAACAGGTCAAGAACACAGATGTAGCTCCATTGATTTGGAAGAAGCACAGATCCACTCTTGCAGCTCCAATTGAAGAACTTGAAGACACTTACTTCTAAGTCTGCAGATGGTGAGACCATTCCCAAGTGCAGAAGGTCAGTGGAGACAGGGCTATGCCAGTCAGTTCTAACACATGCTCTGCAGAGGCCTGACCCCAAAACACTAAGTGTGTCTGCCAGATGGGCATACTAAAAAATCTCAAGGAAATTCAAAGTACTCTATAAACAATAAGATTAAAAAAAAAAAAGAAAAGAAATAATAAAGGAAAAGGAAGGAAGAAAAACAAGCAGCTCTGAATACAGATACAAGAGGAGCTTTTTTTTTTTTTTTTTTTTTTTGCATTTGTATATCTTCTGGAACAATGCCCAGAAAAAAACCACAAACAAAAAATTAATCAAACAACCTAGAACCCTCTCTCCAAAACCTTCCTGGATATGGGCAAGAAAGTGACTAAGCAGGTAGGAAGGCCCAAGCATCTATGCTTTTACTTCACAGAGCACATCTGCCTCTAGTCCTGTAAACTGCTTCTTCATAAAATTACTATTTACAACAAAAAGGTGTATGTGCTTTCACTCTGGTACAAAATTTATTTTAAAAATTTCCCCCAAGTTTCTTGGTGGGAGCTGGTAATATCCCACCTGATTATTTACCCATTCCCTATCACTGCCCTCTTCAAATGCAGCCTCAGGAAGAGCCTTACCAGTTAGTAAGGGGCCACGTCATAGTTTTATTTCTGTGCCTTCTCTCAGGAATGTTTCCCTTTTCCTTAGGGTTTCTTTTCTTCTTGTTTGTAAAATGAACACCTGCTACCAAATAGTTAATCTATGCCCTTTTCAGAGCTTATCTGCTAGTCAAAAGAACAACAGTAAAGCACTTTTGTTGCTGGGAATTAAATATTTCTTAATGATTAAATATATCAAAGTTGGATATACTTTTTTGAAACCTTCTTCAGCTTCTGTTATGGACTGAATTGTGTTCTCCCCATGCCCAAATTCTACACTGAAGCTTAACTCACAATGAGACTATATTTGGATATAGGGCCTTTGAATAGATAATTAAGGTTCAATGAAGTCATAAAGGTGGAGCCCTAATCCAATATGAATGGTGTCCTTATAAGATGCACATGCACAGAGGAAAGACCCTGGGAAGACACAGCAAGAGGGTGGCCATCTGCAAGCCAAGGAGAGACCTCAGGAGAAGAAACCAAATCTGCCACCACCTAATGTTGGACTTTTAATTTTCAAAACTGTGAGACCATAAATTTCTATTGTTTAAGCCCCCCCACCCCCACCCCTGGCTGTGGCTGTGGTATTTTGTTATGGCAGCCGCAGCACACTGATACAGCTCCCAAAATGATCATGGTAAAATAATAACAGATCTTATTGAATGCCTACCAGGCACTCTGCTTTAGACTTTATTCTTTACAGCAACCCTGTCATTGTTTATTTACAGAGGAATAAATTAAGACTCGAGGAAGTTTAGAAAAACTTGCCTTAACTCATTCATTACTCAGTGGGGTTTGATCCAGGTCTATCTGACCCCAAAGCCTCTAAATCTGTTACGCATGTTCAACATGTTGCCTTTCTGGAATGACAAAAAGCTTTAACTTTTCAATGTCCATAATGTAGGGGAGCAGTGGTGTTTATAATCCAAAGGCTGCTAATCCACAAATCATAATATTTGGCATTGGATGGGTTGTTTACTTCCATTTGATGGGGGTGTGATTGATGTACTGAGAAGTGATAGCATTTCATTCATTCCACATTCCAGAAGCACACAGAGTATTGCATTGTTCTAATTTAGGTAAACAGACAAATCCCTGCCCCCATGGAAATTACATTCTATGGGGAGGAAGATGAACAATAAACAAAACAAATAAATTTATTTCAGTGTGTTAGAACCTCATAAATGTGAAGAAAAATAAACTAGGAAGATAAGATAGGGAGTCCTGCATTGGGGGTGGGATTCCATTTTAAGTAGGGTGGTCCTGGCAGGTGTCATTTGAGCCCTTCAGAATCAGATGGTGAGATACAGGAGCTAGTAAACTGCTTTGCTGCTCACTCAGTATGCCCCATGTAGCCCTTCCAAGCAAAATTCTATGTCATCTTCTCCCTTTCCATTAGCTCCTCCTTGTAGCTTTAAACATGCTTAAACCTCTCCTTTCTAACAATAACAATTCTTTGACCATGCTTTCCCCACAACTTGAGCCTGTTCTAATCTTTCCCTTTATAAACAAGTCTCTTGGAAAAATCATCAATTTTCCTTGCTTTTATTTCCTCATTTCTTCACACTCATCATGTTATTGAATCCATCTTGCAGATGTTACCAGGATCCTCCAAACTTCCATACCTAAGGGCACACCCATCTTTGTTTCACTATACTTCTCTGCAGCATTTGACACCTTCCCTGGCTTCATCTTCTTTCCAGAATATTCCCAGATTCCCAAGGCTGAAGCCCTCCAAAGATTCCTTGCCTCGTAACATCTCCCTGTGTTTGCACAGGATGGCCCAGAAGCCCTTCTTCACATCCAGTAGGGCCTTCTATGGCCCACATCCCACTGAGCTTCAGGGTATCTGGAGAATTTTATTCAGCGGGGAAGGTAGCCCACTAAACTATAAGTACTTGTTAACTTTTTAGCAATCTTAAGACTTAGAGGCTTTTGCCAAAAAAACCTGCAGAATGCCCACAGTGAAAGGCACAGAGTTGAAATCAATAAGTGCTTGCTGAATAAATTAATACACTGACTTATCCAAGGGCACACAGCCAGTAAATGGCTGAAATGAAATCAAGAAAGGTCAGAGAAGAACGAACTCTCCAAAAATTCATCTGGAATAAAAAAAGACCCCGAATAGCTGCAGCAATCCTGAGAAAGAAGAACAATGTAGGAGGGATCTCAATACCAGATATCAAGCTGTATTACAAAGCCACAGTTCTCAAAACTGCCTGGTACTGGCACAAGAACTGACATATAGACCAATGGAATAGAGTAGAAAACCCAGAAATCAACCCAAACCACTATGCTTAATTAATATTTGACAAAGGAGGCAAGAACATACTATGGAGTCAAGACAGGCTCTTCAATAAATGGTGTTGGGAAAATTGGACAGATACATGCAAAAAAATGAAACTAGACCACCAACTTACACCATACACAAAAATAAACTCAAAATGGATAAAGGACTTAAACGTAAGACAGGAAACCATAAAAATCTTAGAGGAATCCACAGACAGCAAAATCTCAGACATATGTCGTAGCAATATCTTTACTGATACAGCTCCTAGGACAATGGAGACTAAGGAAAAAATAAACAAATGGGACTACATCAAAATAAAAAGCTTCTGCACAGCAAAAGAAACCATCAACAAAACAAAAAGAAAGCCCACTGCATGGGAGAACATATTTGTCAATGTTATCTCTGATAAGGGTTTAATCTCCAATATTTATAGGGAACTCATACAACTTAACAAAAGGAAGATAAACAACCCAATCAAAAAATGGGCAATGGATCTAAATAGATACTTTTTGAAAGAGGACATTCAAAAAGCCAAGAGACATATGAAAGCATGCTCAAAGTCACTAATCATCGAGAGATGCAAATCAAAACGACAATGCAGTACCATCTCACACCTGTCAGAATAGCTATCAACAAATCAACAAATGACAAGTGCTGGCGAGGATGCGGAGAAAAAGAAACCCTCCTGCACTGCTGGTGGGAATGCAGACTGGTGCAGCCACTGTGGAGAACAGTATGGAGTTTCCTCAAAAAACTAAAAATGGAACTCGCATTTGACCCAGTGATCCCACTTCTAGGAATATATCCCAAGAAACTAGAAACACCAATCAAAAAGGATATAAGCACCCCATGTTCATAGCAGCACAATTCACCATAGCTAAGATTTGGAAACAGCCTAAGCAGATGAGTGGATTAAAAAACTGTGATACATCTACACAATGGAATACTACGCTGCTGTAAAAAGGAACTCCTGATCCCCGGGTAGGGCCGGCAGCCGCAGTGGGGAGACCACCGCTGTCAGCAGCAAGCGCTTTGGGTGCCGGTGGGTCCCCTCCGGTGGTGGCGCAGCCTCGCGATTCGCTGCCTGGCCCTTCCTTCGGAACGGCGGTGACTGCGGGGCGCGTGACAAGGACTGGGACCCGCTGGCCTGCGGCGGGTACCAAAGGGGAGCCCGGGGCGAGCCCCCCGCAGAGCGGGCAGGATTGTAAAGAATCACAGAACCACGCTGGCGATCCTGTTGGAGATGACTACAAAAAGATGGAAACACTTTTTGGTGAGCTGAACAAAATCCTCATCAACATGGGCTTTACGAGGATGTACCTTGGAGATTGGATTGTGGAACCAGTGATCGTCATTTTCTTTTCGGTTATGCTGTGGTTCCTTGGCCTACAAGCCTTTGGACTAGTTGCTGTTCTTTGCATTGTCATTATTTATGTACAACACTGAAATATGGCCGAATGAGCTGTTGGTTGACATTTGGTAGCTCTCTCTCTATCTAATCTAATAATAGACAAATATGCAAATTGACCATACCTCCGACACGCCCACAAGCCACGCCCACAAGCCACGCCCACCATCCAATCAGAGTGAGTATGCAAATTAACCCAAACCAAGATGGCTACAGCCACAGAGAGCAAGGTTTCCTAGGTAACAGAAGAAGCCAAGCTTTCCGCCTGCCATTTCCAGGCCTAAGCCTCCACTCAAGCTACAAAGTTTCAATTATAGAAGGTAAACAAATTCAAACAAATGGCGGCAGAATGGAGCTTGAGAGAGCAGGCCAGGGTTGCCGCCGGCAACAGGGGAAGCAAAGCTTTCCACACACCCTGGCCGGGCCCACCTGCTTAAGGCAACAAAGTTTCAATTATAACCCCAACACAATGGCTGCGGCCTCGGAGGGAGCCCCAGGCTTGGCTTGGCTCCGCTCCAGGCCACAAAGTTTCAATTGTAGAAGGAAAATAAATTCCAGATACCAGGGCCTCCGCTTGGGTTACCAGGGGGCGTGGCCAGCCTGCAAACCACCACAGGCCCCTCGCTCAGGCCGTCCCACACCCCAAGGGAAACCCCACCTGATCTGGGACGCCCTTCAGGGCAAACCAGCTGGCCCCCACCCCTGTACCAGGCCTCTATCCTATCTAATAAAAGAGTACTATGCAGATTGATCATCACTGCAACACACAATATAGCTGCCCCCATGTGGTCAAAGATCCTGCCCCCATGTGGACACAAGATGGCCACCACAAGATGGCCAGCAGGAGAGGGCAGTTGGGAGGCACCCGGCCTGCAAGGGAGGGCAGTTGTGAGGGACCAGGCCTGCAAGAAAGGGCAGTTGGAGGTGATCAACCCTCCAGGAGAGGGCAGTTAGGAGTGACCAGGCCGGCAGAGGAGGGAAGTTGGGGGCAAACAGGCTGGCAGGGGAGCTGTTAGGCATCAATCAGGCTGGCAGCGGAGTGGTTAGGGGGTGATCAGGCTGGCAGGCAGAAGCGGGTAGGGCCAATCAGGAAGGCAGGCAGGCAAGCAGTTGGGAGCCAGCAGTCCTGGATTGTGAGAGGGCAGTCGAACATCCCTCAAGGGGTCTCATATTGGAGAGGGTACAGGCTGGGCTGAGGGAGAACCCCCCTCCGTGCACGAATTTCGTGCACCGGGCCTCTAGTCTAATCTAATAATAGACAAATATGCAAATTGACCGCACCTTTGCTACACATAAGCCACGCCCACCAACCAAGCCACGCCCACCAACCAATCAGGATGAGTATGCAAATTGCCCCAACAAAGATGGCGGCTAATTTGCATATCAAGACAGTGTCCAAAGAAGCCAACAGCTGCAGAAGGGAGTAAAGCTTCGAAGAAGCAAGCAAGGGGGGGGGGCGGGGGCGGAGGCGGGGCCGGGGAGAAGGGCGGGGCAGAGGCGGGGCCGGGGGAGAAGGGCGGGGCAGAGGCGGGGCCGGGGGGAGAAGGGCGGGGCGGAGGCAGGGCCGGGGGAAGGAGAAGGGCGGGGTGGAGGCGGGGCCGGGGGGGAAGGGAAACGTGGGTGGGCTGGAGGAGAAGGCAGGGCGGGTGACAAAGGCGGGGTGGAGGCGGGGCCAGGGGTGAAGGAAAACAAGGGAGGGCTGGAAGAGAAGGCGGGGCGGGCGGGGCGGTGGCGGGGCCGGGGGTGAAGAAAAACAAGGGAGGGCTGGAAGAGAAGGCGGGGCGGGCGGGGCGGAGGCAGGGCCAGGGGTGAAGGAAAACAAGGGAGGGCTGGAAGAGAAGGCGGGGCCGGGGGTGAAGGAAAACAAGGGAGGGCTGGAAGAGAAGGCAGGGCGGGCGGGGCGGAGGCAGGGCCGGGGGTGAAGGAAAACAAGGGAGGGCTGGAAGAGAAGGCGGGGCGGGCGGGGCGGAGGCGGGGCCGGGGGTGAAGGAAAACAAGGGAGGGCTGGAAGAGAAGGCGGGGCGGGGGGGGCGGAGGCAGGGCCGGGGGCGAAGGGAAACGCGGGCGGGCTGGAGGAGAAGGTGAGGCGGGTGAACAAGGGAGGAACGGAGGCAGGGTAGAGTGCAGCAGGAAATCCCATTGCAGGAATTTTTCCTGCAACGGGAAAGCTAGTATATATATAATTAGTGAAGTTATATATTTCACTACATGAAAGCCAAAAAGTCTGCCTTGTTTCAAATTGTGTGCTGTTTTATAATATAATTATAAGTGGATATTGTTTAAAATAAAACTCAACTCTTGATTATAACAGGGTTCAATATACATCTTGTAGCTTATTCAAAATCCTTGTTTTAATACTATAATCTGTGCCCATTTTTAAATATCCCTATTCCCATGCCAAATCTTAAATAACACCACCAAGTAAGCAGGAAAAATAACAGGATATGCAGTTCAAATTGGGCAATATAGGTCTTATAAAGAGCTCTAGTAAAATATTTTAGAAGAAAAATGATGAAACAATAAGCTAAAAATAAGTTGTACTTGGGGAATTTCTCCCCACCCACTCCCACCAAATAACCCCATATTATTGGGGAAATAATTTGGACTTCTATTGTCCCTGCTCAGCCCAAACCATTGTATATGATAATTACTATACACTACCTTAACGTTTTGATGAAAATCAGTAAAGTTAGCACATCTTCTACAGATTGACAATAATATATTTATTATTGCTTGGGAAACTTCCCAAGTTAAATATAACTTTTTAATAATGAAACATGTGGGCCTGGAATCACTTCAGTATATCATTTGAAGATTTAGATAATTTTGGTGCTAATTACTTTTTGTGAGTTTTTAAAGTCTCATAAGCCAGATCCAAATTTAGTTGTATCCCATAGTAATGCTATACTTTCTTGTATCTAACAAGTTGCATAGTTTTTCCTAGAGAGAGACATTTGCAGTGTTTTGGTTTTTTCAAAATTTGTATTTTATAGTTCTTTTATTAAAATTATACTAAGACTTTAAAAATAAATAAATAAATAAATAAATAGGAAGGAAGGAAGGAACTCCTACCATTTGGAACAGCATGGATGGACCTGGAGAGCATTATGCTAAGCGAAATAAGTCAGTCAGAGAAAAATAAATATCACATGATCTCACTCATTTGTGGAATATAATGAACAACATAAACTGATGAATAAAAACAGATCCAGAGACAGAGAAGCATTGATCAGACCATTAAACCTCAGAGGGAAGGTAGGGGAGGATGGGGGTAAGGAGGAGAGATCAACCAAAGGACTTGTATGCATGCATATAAGCCTAACCAATGGACACAGACACCAGGGGGGTGAGGGCATAAGCGGGAGGAGGGGGAGCAATGGGGAGATAAGGACACATATGTAATACTTTAATCAATAAAGAAAATAATTTAAAAAAAGTTCAGAGATTCTTTTCCAGTAGACTATACTGTTGAAAATGACAGCAAGTGTTCCAGATATTAGAACTCATCAACATGTGGGATAAAAACTATACAAATCTACACTTTGGAAGATAGAAAAATTTATTTATGTAAATAATACTTATATTTTAATTTATATTTATAGATTTATATAGATTTACATTCATTTATTTCTATTTAAATGTATTTGTATGTATAGTCATTATGCATTTATGTATTTATTTTAATTTAAAAATAAACAAAAGTAAACTAAAGATAGGAAGCAATCTAAATAGCTGAGAAATCCTTATTATTATGAAAACTAGAGGCCCAATGCATGAAAATTCATGCAAGAGTAGGCCTTCCTTCCCCTAGCTGCCGGTACTGGTTTCCCCCCCCGGCACCCAGGACCCAGGCTGGCTTCCCTCGGGCCCCAGCTTCGTCAGGAAGGACGTCTGGAAGACATCCGGTCTAATTAGCATATTAACCTTTTATTATTATAGACTAGAGGCCTGGTGCACAAAATTCATGCACAGGGGAGGGGAAAGGAGTCCCTCAGCCCAGCCTACACCATCTCCAATCCAGGACCCCTCGAGGTATGCTGGTTTGGGCCCGATCCCTGTGGATCGGGCCTAAACCAGCAGTCAGACATCCCTTTCCCAATCCGGGACTGCTGGCTCCTAACTGCTTGTCTGCCAGCCTGCCTGATCACCCCTAACCACCTCTGCCTACTAGCCTGATGCTCCTAACTGCTCCCTTGCCAGCCTGATCACCCCTAACCGCCTCTGCCTGCTGACCTGATTGCCTCTAAATGCTTCCCTGCTGGCCCTATCACCCTCTAACTGCCCTCCCCTGCTGGCCTGATCACCCCCTAACTGCTCCCCTGCCTGCCTGATTGCCCATAATCTCCTCTGCCTCGGCCCCTGCGGCTTTGTCCGGAAGGACATCCAGAAGGTCATTTGGCTGTCTGGTCTAATTAGCATATTACACTTTTATTAGTATAGAAGACTAGGGGCCCAGTGCACGAATTCGTGCACCTTGAAAGAACTGTGGGCTGCGAGGCTGTGGTGGGCACAGGGGTAGGTCTTGGCCCATCCTCTGTGTCCCCGCCTGGCCCCTCATGCCGTGGCCCCTGGTCCCCTCTCTGCCGACTGCCCCACTCCTGCTGCTGCCGCTCCCATGCACTGATAGCGCCAGCCCCGCTCGCACCCACTGCTCGCACCCACTGCTGGCGCCAGCCCCACTCGTACCCGCAGCTGGTGCTGGAGCCACTGCTCACACCCGCTGCCAGCACCTGGTTCTGGTCCCAGTCGCTCAGTGCCATCAGGGGGTGCGAGTGGTGGCTGCTGCCCCAATCACCCCTCAAGAGCAGGGGGGAGGTGGAGAAGCCCTCAGGGGCGATTGGGGCCAGCAGCCTCTGCTCGCACCCGCTGATGGCGCCGAGCGATTGAGACCGGCGCTGGGTGCTGGCAGCAGGTGCAAGCGGCAGGTGCGAGCGGCAGCTCTGGCACAGCAGTGGGTGCGACTGCCAGGCAGGACCGCGGCATGCAGGAGCAAACAATTTTCAGTAAACACCAGAGGCTCGCCCTGATGACAGCAACTGGCGCCCCACCTTGGTTTGGTACCTCTGCTCACCTGCTTCACCATCCCGTGGCGGCCAATGCCCGCCATGTTCTGCGCACGCCCCATTGGTCAGTGACTGGTTGTTCATTTGTTCTGGTTGTTCAACCATTTGGTCTGCTTGCATATTAGCCTTTTATTATATAGGATACCACAAAAGCACTTTTCTGTGAATGAACAGACTATTTTCTATTAAGTGAAATTTAGTATTTTAATAATCATATTAAATACATTTAAAAATTAAAACTTCAATTCAGCCACATCCTCTGATTTTACAGCAGACAAGGGGCTAAAAAGGGGGCTAAATAATGGCTGCCTGATGCTTTTCTTTTTTGAAATACTAAGTAGGGGCAGATGCTGGGGAAATCTATGTGATAAAAATGAAGGGATTCTCATGCAGTGTTATGAAGATGGCCATAAAAGAGAAAAAATACTAAACTCCTCAAAAGGCTGAAAACATTGCAGGCTTCAGGCTATTTCCAGTCAAACTGGCAGGCAATCCTTCAAATGAGAAAAAAAGGGGTGGGGATAAGTTAAATATTTTGGAATGTTAAAATTGGGAAATACTATAGTACACAGGTCTATAAATAAATAGATTATAATTAGCCTTACCTCTTCAAGGTACTCCACAATTTTATTTCCATTTTGCTGCTATGAATTGTATAAATGCAATTTCTTTGTAAATAAATTGAGCTTTTTGCAACAAAAATATTAAAATAAAACAAAGTAATAATACATGACCTGAGATTGGGGTGGGGACATAGACTGCAAGGAGTTACCCTGGGGTAGCAGCCCATCTTTAAAAACTTAAAATATCAGTGACATTAACCAGTTCGTATACTAGGTACATAAATAAATATCTTGCTAGATCTCTTAATAATTACTGTGAATATATCCTATATAATAAAAGGGTAATATGCAAATTGACCCTAACCGCAGAACGACCAGAATGACTGCTGGACCAGTCACTATGAGGTGCACTGACCACCCCTTGGGTCTTTTCCCCGGCCGGCAGGCTCCGATTGCCTGATGGATGGCCATCCGTGATGGGAGCGGGCCCAACAACCTCTCTGTCCCTTTGCCTGACCGTCAGGCACCCATCACCCAATGGTGAACGGGGAACTGGGGGTGGGTGGTGGCGGGGGGGCGGCCAGCTGCAGCCAGCTGGGGAAGATGTCCCTGATCACAGGCCAGGCCTAGGGACCATACCCATGCACGAATTTCATGTGCCAGGCCTCTAGTTTCTAAATAAAAAATAGAAACCAGGAGTCCTAAATTACTGGTTTACTCTGAAACCATATATTTCCTTTGCCCACCCCAACTCCTCAGGTCAATAAAAGTAAAATGAAAAAATTGAAATATATCACCCACTAAGGTGATCATTTAAGTTCCAATTATTTTTCCATTCAAAAAAGTTTAACTATGGCTGGTGCTCAGTGGTTAGTGCATCAGCCCATGGACTGAAGGGTCTCTATTCGATTCCTTGTAAAGGGTACGTACCTGGGTTGCAGGTTCGATACCCAGTTTGGTCCAGGTGTGTGCGGGAGGCAACCAATCCATGTGTCTCTCACATCACCTGTTCACTCTCTTGCTCTCTCCCCCTCAATTCCACTCTCTAAAAATCAATGGAAAAAATATCCTTGGGTTAGGATTAACAAAACAAAAAGTTAAAAAATCTGCCAAGTAGGATGTCTCCACCTACTGTGGACTACCACTGAAAGGTGAGTCAGTTTTCCTGAGTGTGTTTCATGTATTTGACTTTCAACAACAATGGCCACACCTTTTCCTGAACAGTAAGCAGGCAAAATTCCTCACATTACTTTCTTAATCCTGTTAATTTTTTAAAGAGAATATTTAAAATGTTAGAAAGGCTTTACAGTTTTTAATAACAATGATAAAGTTGATAGTAAACAGTTCAAATAATGATAAAAGAGCCTGGGGAGAAAGTAAAAAAAATAAACAAACAAAAACACACCAAATCTAAAATTTCATTTTTAGTCATTAAAGAGTATTTTTACAGATGTTCTTCAAACATTTCTCAGTCTCTCTATATATTTATAAATTGATTTATGTGTCTGTACATATGTGTGTACACTTTCTAGTTTTACATGAATGGGATAATAAACATGCTCATTTGTAATCTCTTCTTTCATTCTATGTCATAGACATCTATTCCTGTGATGTCTAAATATAGCATCATCATTTTGGTGGCTTCACAGTGCTCCTTTATACAGAGGTATACATAATTTACCTAACCACATTCTATTGAAGGACTTTTAGTTTCTCCACCCTCCTTTTTGGTTATATAAACAAAGCTGTGACGAATATTATTTATGTGTCTTTTCAAATTTGTGTAATTATCTCCTGGGGTAAAATTCCTGACTTGGGATGCCAGGGTAAAGGATGACCATATTACTTGATGGTGTTGCTGAACTGTCTTTGGGAAGCATACTGGTTAGGATTGGACAGAATTTGGTCATGTGGCTACACCTAGCTACAGGGGAGACTGAGAAATGTAGGTCTTTTTTTGTTTGTTTTGTGTGTTTTTCTGGGATGCCCATATATATGTTCAGCTAAAAGTCAGGTAACCTTTCACTAAAGATAAAGGGAAATCAATATTGGGGGCAATTAATGTTTCTATGAAGGATGCACTAATTTACACTCTTGTCAACATCACACAAGAGGAGCCATTTTCCATACCTTTACCAACATTGTTCCATCAGATTATTCCCACTGCACATGCTTTTCATTACTGACAAGGAAAAATATTTAACCCATCCTCAAATAATCTGTGTCGTTTATGGCACTAATATCAGTGATATATACTTTTCTCCCCCAAAAGTAAAAAGAAGATGCAAACATGGAGACACAAGTGTTCCTCTGCTTTCACTTGTGCTTCAGTGTTAAAACTCAGTTCTTTGCTGATGTCTCTTGTCTCCCTAGGTAATCTTATCCATAGCTTTAAATGCTGCCAAGTGAGTAAAAATCTTTATTTTTCACTTCTGATCTCCAGAGTCCTAGTAAATTATCCAGCAGACTATGCACACCTAACTGGGTAATTTACCAGGACCTTAAATTCAACTACAAAAAGTTGATTTCATCATCATCTCTCACAAACTTACCTCTTCCTCTGCCTACATTCCTTATCTTGGTGGCACTAGTTGAGTCATTCTAGACTCTTACCTCTCTTTCATTACAAAACATTGGCTTGGTGACCAAATTCTAATTAAATTTACTTTCTCAACAACTCTTGACATTGTCTTCCTTGCCACTGTGCTCTTGAAGATCATGATAAAATCTTATAAGAGGCTCTCTATCTCCACTCTATCTTCAAAATGGCAGTCAACGGCCTCTTAACAAAATGTTACTATGAATGTGATCTTTCCCCCCGACTTAAAGTCCATTAAAGTTCTCCATGGCCGAAATCCTTGGGGTGGCATACAAAGACCTCCAGACAGTGGCCCTCATTCACCTCTTCTTCAGCATCCTCATGCCAGGCCCATTACTACATCTCACATTTTAACATATCATTTCTGATTTCACAACTGTAGTATAATAATTCAGTGACTTTGCTAAAATGGATGCCCACTGCCTAGAATTCTTCCTACTATCCACTTCACTTCCTAGAAATTACTTACTCTATTTTTTAAAGATTCAGATCCTATAGTCACATCCTAAAGAAAACTCATTCTGAGACATGAGTCACTCCCTCTGTGGGCCACTTCCTTACTGGGTGTCATTTTTAGCGCTTACTTTTAAAATAATATAGCAGTTAGAATTAATATTTATTAATCCCATAAATATTTCCTTAATTCTCACTGCATGCTAAGCATTGTGCTAAGAGGTGTATTCACAAACATGTATGAGCTGAACATAGACCTTAAGTTTTTGTAGCCTTTAGTCTATACATCTTACATTAGTAAAGGCTAATTTCCACCTACCATCTTGTTTGCTAGATAAGAAATGCTCTCTTCCCCATCAATATCAATGAGATGCTAAGAAACTAATGTTGCTTTGTTGGTGTTCATGCCAAGAAATATTCTCTTTGATGTCTTGTCACTTATTCAAATGTTCATTTAAATTTTGCTTGTGTGATGCCATACTTATGGCTGTCACTATCCAGAATCATTTGAATGTTTACAATGAAACAATCTGGGGTAACCTTTATTTGACCTATTATTTCTCAAGCTTTTTTTTTCTTCTCAAACTTACCCCTGAAAAAGGTCAGGTTAAGGGAATTCTGGCCAATGAAGGTAGATCTGAGAACAGGATGAATGACTAAGCCAAGACTGGGGAAAGAGTGTTCCAGGTGGAGGGGTAGAATAAGTAGACTGAAGGACAGAGGTGACATTATTCAAGTTCAAGAGAGGATGCCTGTGTGAGGATAGGCCCCACATAATCAAGGTTGCAGAGGCTTAGCTCACAGCATACCTTAAATGCAGCAGAGCACTGAGACCTGACTGAACCCGCTGGATCATACACGGTCCATGGAAGTACAATTTTAAGGCCTCTGTTACCTGCCTGTACTTCCCTTCTCCCTCCTGGGGCTGCACTGCAAAAGTTCTACTCTTGTTTTACTTCCTGTTCATATTCCCAATTCCCAGTTTGCTGTTTCACTCTCTATCCCAGGAATAGTCTTAAGGAAAGAGAAGATAGAAGAAAATCCAGGTACACTGCATTTTGGACCAAAAGAAATCCACATTAGGGAGAAACTCGTGATTTAGAGCAAGAGTGAATTCAAGATCGATCAAAATGTCTTGAGTGTATTATTCAGAGCTCCTGGTCTCAAGAGACAGACTCATCCCGAGTATTTTATTAAGAAAGCAGTAGTGTTGGGTGTATAATTTGGAAAGACTGTTGTAGGTGGCCTCAGGCATAACAGGGGTGCAAAGGGACAGCACCAGATTATCAGCTCTTAGTCTTTCCTCCTGTTTCCACTCTTCTGCCCTTGGCCTCATTATCTTCTATTGCAGATGTATGTTCCTTTTGCAGTGGGAACTGGCAGCTGGAAATTCTAGGCCTAATCACCCAGCTTGAGGGCCCACCAAAAAATGAGAAACTCTCTTTGAGGGTGAAAAATCCCAGGTAATGATTGTATTGGTCTAGTGTGTCAACTACCCACACATATCCTGGCCTGGAGGCAGGGGGATTCATGATTGGACAGACCTGGCTCACATGCTCATCCTTGTGACTGCTCCCCAGTGGCGTGCAGGTGAAAGGAGTGGGGGGGGGGGGGGGGGGGGGCAAAGGTTGAAATGAATTCTGGGCAGAAAAAAGATTGTCAATTTGGTTGTAACAGAGACTTTGTGTGACAGTATTAGGAGACAAGTTAGGAGAGGGAAAAGGGGCCAGATTGTGTTGATTAATATCCCAGTGAAATGGAGCACCAAATATCCTGAGTCTATGTATGTATATGTGTACAGCTGATTCTCATTATTCATGTGATTAGGTTCTAAAAAAAGTCTCCGCCAATGCTGAATTATCCAATACCCAATCACTGCCTTCGGGGAAACACAGAGGTAGGTTCCTGCCAGCCTCTGGTCACATTTTCATCAACTGACCAATACATAACCTTGCTTTATATGTTTCATTTTAAAGATACTTCATCATTCAGTATATATTGATTCATTAACATTGAACTCATAGCCAACAGCAGTATGACTCAAGCCTGAATTAAGCTAACACATGTATTTTCTCCATAAGGCACATAGCAGCCTTCTTGTACTTAGGACTGTAGACAGCACTTTAGCACTATGCGTGGAGGCCATTTTAAACAGCGAAACCACCAACAAAAAGCACAAAAATGAGAAAATATGGCTCTAAATAGACCACAAAAAGGACACTTGTTTTCAGATGAGAGCTAAACTAAGAAGGCAAATGGTGGCCTTGTTCCACATCAGCTGGGGACATTCCAGGGGGTGGACTTAATCTTTTTTCTGCTCTGCAGATGTCCAGGAATGACTGGGAAAACACCAGGAGTATATTGATTTTGGGGTTCCAAATAAATTTTAGTGAGCAGGCAAATTTACAGGCATGGAATCTGTGGGTAATTAGGATCGATTGTATTGTCTCCCCTCAGAATTTTGGAAGATTCACCTATAGGCAGTGGTGGGCAGGAAGGAGGACTCAAGATGTGAAGACCAACTGGGAGACACGGCAAGACCACAGGTAAGGGGCAATGAGGGAGCAAAGGGGAGGGAGAGAAGGATGAACATGACTTTAAAGGAAGGGGGGACAAGACTTGATTTCCAACTGGACATGAAGGGAGGAAAAGGGCAAAGTCAAAGAGACGGAGGAGTCAGCAGCTTGAGCCCAGAAAAGTGAAGAACCGAGTTTGAAAGGGAATCTGACTTTAAGCCTTTAAGTTTAAGGAGTAAGATGATGGATTCTGAGGTAAGTCTTTTGTCCTGTCAGATGCTGTGTGTTCTTCACTCCGATATTTTTTTTTTAAAGGAATACATTTTAACCGACTTAAAAATAAGTACTATTCTAGTAGTAAATCTGTCCAATCCCAATCAGTCAACCAACCTCATCAATAACAATAAACACACATAGCACTTACTATACACCAGGCATTGTTCTAGGTTGCTTATATTTATTAGCTCATTTATTTCTGACAACCTGTGAGGTATCATTATTAGACCCATTTTTTTAAGATGGGAAAACTAAGGCAGAGGAATAACTTGCCTATGTGGTCCAACAACCAGTAAATAGTGGGGTCTGCTAATAGAATCCATGCATTTAATTAATTACCATGTTACTGGTAGTATTGGTTATGACCTATTTACAAACTCTCTTTTTACCACACTGCTATCTTCCTGCCTCCTCTCTGCCCCCTCCATACAATTTGTGGCTTTGCCAATATTGCTGACTTTTTCTCATCTAAAATAGAACAGTAATAAACCATATTCATCCTCATTTATTTCAATTATATTTCTCCTAAAAAAAAAAAAAATCAATGATCTTTAGCGAAACCTTGTTATAAGTAATAGTTCACAAATCCTTAAATCTTTAGTTTCTTTTCTGAATAAAACTCATAATTTTCTTATACTTAAAAAACACACACACCAGTTTTACTGCTATCAGAAATTTAGTTTTCTTCTTTTATATTTAAAATTAGAGGCCTGGTGCACAAAATTTGTGCACGGGGCTGGGGGGAGGTGTCCCTCAGCCCAGCCTGCACCCTCTCCAATCTGGGACCCCTCGAGAGATGTCCAACTGCCCTCTCACAATCCAGGACTGCTGGCTCCCAACTGCTCGCCTGCCTGCCTGCCTGATTGCCTGTAACCGCTTCTGCCTGCCAGGCTGATCACCCCCTAACCACTCCCCTGCCAGCCTGATCGACACCTAACGCTCCCCTGCCGGCCCAATTGCCCCTAACTGCCCTCCCCTGCCGACCTGGTCACCCCTAACTGCCCTCCCCTGCAGGCCTGGTCGCCCCCAACTGCCCTCCTCTGCTGGCCCGGTCACCCCTAACTGCCCTCCCCTGCTGGCCTGATCGCCCCCAAATGCCCTCCCCTGCTGGCCATCTTGTGTCCATATGGGGGCGGCCATCTTGTGTGTTGGAGTGATGGTCAATTTGCATATTACCTCTTTATTATATAGGATAGTTAACATGGTCTAGAGTTTTAGGTACTAATAAAATAATTCTTTTTGCCTTAAACAACTCATTTAATAACCTCATGTTTAAAGAAGTGATACTATCTTTCTAGTTTGGATACTGTAATAAATATCTATAAAACAACTGGAAAGTCATAAATAAAACTGTTAAATAAATGCAAGTATTTTAATGTGACATGTAAACTTGCCTAGAACATTTACATGAATTCTTCTTTGTTTGAGAACTATATTTTTGTTTTTCTTTGATTCCTCAAACATGACTGGTTTCTTCTAGTGTGGAGAATATGGGAGAGGCAGGCAGTCTTTAAGAAAGGTGGGAACATTTTAATTTAGTGAACACATTTTTTGTATTAGGTGCCTTTTTTCTTTTTCTAACTTATTTTTATTGATTTCAGAGGAAGGGAGAGGGAGAAAGAGATAGAAACATTAATGATGATAGAGAATCATTGATTAGCTGCCTCTGGAACGGATAGAGCTGCAACCCAGGCATATGCCCTGACCAGGAATCGAACCGTGACCTTCTGGTTCACAGATCTACGCTAAACCACTGAGCCATGCTGGCCGGGCTAGGTGTGCCTTTTTTCCACACACATAACCTCATGCAGTCTTTACAAGCAGATCTGGGGAGATGGTCACATCCACAGTTTGTCCAGGTCTAAACATACAGCCATGGTAGCCAGCAAAGTTGCCAATGGGCCATGGCTCTTGAACGCATCACATATCTACTCCTGTTTGCTTGTTTTGTCTTATAATATTAGCCACCATGATTTATGAACTCAAACACTTTTAAACACTTTTAACCTTGTCTTTCACACCCTTATTTATATTGGAGGCTGAACTTCAAACTGCCTGTATGACCCACAGCTCCCTTCACTGGGCCTGACCTTCCTTGAACCCATTTTGTTCTGCATTTGACATCTGGCCTGCCATCCCAGCCACTGCTGATTCTACCAGGGTGGCCCTCTGACTTGCACCAATTAGGGTGTTTCCAGTTTTAGGTGATGGAAAACCCTGTCAACCTGGTTGGAGTGAAAGAAAAGAACCTTATTGGCATGCATAGCCGTAGGCCCAGTTGGCCCCAGCAGCAGCACACTATGCCACAAAGATCTGATCTCTCTTTACCTCTGTGTTGGCAGGTTGTCCCTGGTGGTGACAAGCTTACAGCTCCCTGGTAGAGACAAGATGGCTGCTTATAGTTTACATCACTGTAAGTCTGGGGTAAAGGGAATGCTCCATTCTCAACAGTTTCAGCATCTAATTGGTTTGGATTGGGTTCTTCAAATCACAGTGGCCATTGGTCATCACATGGCCTGTGTATGTATTCACATTTCCATCTTCTTATAAAGATTCCAGTAACTGGATTAGGGGGCCCACTTACTCCAGTATGCTATCATCTTAATAATATCTGCAGTAACCCTGTTTCTAAATAAGGCCACAATCTGAGCTACTGGGGGTTAGAACTTAAACAACATTTTTGGGGGAAGGCATAGTTCAACTCGTAACACATACCTACATGAGTTGTATAGACAATTTCTTCACAAATCAGATACACTCCTAACCATTATGGCAGAATTACTCCAAATGCACAAACCTTACACAAAAGGCACGTGACACTGCAGTAAGTACCTATGATGAAGACATGTTCCCTGTGTTTATGAAATATTCTTAGTTATGTTATTCATAAAGCAGTCTTTGGGTTACTAACTTCAAAAAGTAAAAAAAAAAAAAAGTAAAAAAAAATCAGTATTTAAAGGTAATATTGAGGAATAATTTTTATTTCATTTATTTTAAAATATTTTTTAGTTGCTGCTTTAATAAGGTCTACTACTTGGGAAAAATAAAACTGATACAGTAAGCAAAATACAAAAGCACTAAAAATACATCCAGCACTATAACGGTCTCTTAGCTCCTTTTTTAAAAAGGGGAAAAGCATTTTAGACAGAGGTAAGACTTAGTCTTTTTAATTTTATTTATTTATTTTTATTGAATTTATTGGGGTGACATTGGTTAATAAAATTATACAGGTTTCAAGTATACAATTCTATGATACATCATCTGTATATTGCATTGTGTGTCCACCACCCAAAGTCAAACCTTCTCTGTCACCATATGTTTGACACTTAGCTGCTTTAAGAGTGTCTTGTGTGGCGGTTTGGGAAGGCTCCGATGGCCATGTCTTTAAGGAAGAGAGAATCTTGAGTAACTGCAGGAAGTAATGACCATGAGGAAGAGAGCTGTGGAGGAGCTGGAGGCAGTCACCGAGACGGTTTGGCCCAAAGGGAATGCATAAACAAGTTTTGTCCTGTTGAATGCCAAACTCTCCCTTAAAAAGAAATGCCAGAGACCTTTTAATAGTTTTAGAGAGGAGACTCATTTTGGAACTTACCAGAATAAAAATGTAAGGTAGGGAAGAATTGTCAATAATTTGTATATTTACTTTATAAAATCCTTAAAACATTATTAGGAGGTAAAAAGTATTATGGACATTCTTTAAATAAGAAACAAGATCATTTCACTTGTGCATCTCCTCTCCACAGAAACTTCTTCCACTCCCTCGTGTCTTCCACATTGCTATACCCAGAGTCTGTTCTGTCCCACAGCTCCAATTATGTCATTCTCCCCAAAAGTCTGCTGTGGATCCCTATTACCTTGAACAGTAGTTTTCAAACTTTTAGTTTTTCATTGCAGAATCCTTTTATGAAGGGAAATCTGTATAGATTTTATCTGTATCTATTTATGTGTATCTGTATCAATTTATATTTATCTATTTTTTTGAAGACAGACTTTTTATAAGTTCAGAATAATAATATTTAATTATTATCAAGTTGACCAGAGCAAAGAAACTATTCTAATAGAGACCTTTGAAATTAGGCAGTGAAATATAGATGAAAATGAATATTAGTGTTATTCAACATTAGTAGTCAATATCTGCATTTTATTATAATAAAAAGAAAACCCTGATCCATGCAGATAGTCATAAATCTGTTGACATTTTATCCAGACTTATCCTTTAAAAATGCAAACCTGATTACCACATTTCATTAACTCTAAAGTGCCATCAACTGTAAGTTATTTTATGAATAGCACAGAAAGAAAAAAAATGCTAGTTAAATTTGATTCTGGGGATAAGATGTAAAAAAAGTGTACCTCACAATCGTTGGAATTTAGTATTCCAGCCACTTCATCCTCTTAAAAATCAATGGCTCTGGTTCTCTCAGTATCAGGACAAAGCTCCCAATTATGTTCTAAGAAGCCTGCTTGGCCTCACTACCCTGATCTCTGCACTCCAGATGCACAGGCCTTCTTTCCAGTCGCCCAATCTTCCAGATGGCAGATCAAGCCTCAGTTCCTCTGGAGAGCCTTCCTCGACCTCCCCGACCAGGCCACATCCTCGAGCACTTGTGTGTTTCTCCTTGACAGCACTTAACATGGTTGACGTCTCCTTTGGTTCACATCTTAGTTCAGCTTAAGTGCTTATTTGCTCAGCATCCAGCTCCATGAGGGCAGAGAACATGTGCTTTTGCTCCCTTCTGTATCCTTAGTGTTGGGCACAGCACTCAGTAGCATCCATTAGTAGAAAGCACTCAAACATTTGTTGAGTAAATTAAAATCATTTTGTTGCCAATTTTAGGATACTCTTCAATTCAGAGGATCCAGGAGATCCAAACATGTGAGAGTAGTTAATTAAGACTTTAATTTTAGAGTTGAATTACCAATATCTACCAAATTCTGTGTTCTTATCACAAATACCAAGTTCAGACAAAAAAACACTTAAAATTGCTTACTGTGTGTTAACCCTCTAGCTTGATGTTATCATCACAAGGTGGTCAATGTGTTTTGGGGGGAACTCTCAGGTGCCATGATCTGTGCTGAGATGGTGCATCTGAGCTTCTCCTGATCTTCAGGCTTTCTCTATCTGACTGTACCTGCCTTGTACAGACACGAATCCAAACAGGGTTGATCATAGCTCAGCCTTCCCAAACAATGACACATTTGTGAGAAAGTCTACTATATTCACAGTGATGACAGATGCTTTCCTCTGTGGCCTGCACCAAAACATGTTCATCTAGATTTTAGAAGCACAAGTTAAGACGTTAAAATTTGTGAAGGTGTAGGTATTTCCTTTGTGTTACAACTTCTAAGTTAGCGAAAAATATTCCCAAAGAGAAGATTTGAATAAAATGCTTGTGGAACCTCACTGTTCCATTTATTTGTAAAACCAAAGGGTAATTTGAAAACCACTGACTGACTGGATCAAGTCTTAATTCTTGATTTACACTTCCTGATCTGCTCCTGGCTGCTCCTCAGGTGTACAGACACCAAGCTTTACTAGTACATCCTGCAGTAGTATATGATTTATCACTCACCCCCAGAACAAGCGCTGGGCTCACACATCCTTGGCTCACATGACTGTCCTTAGCTCTTCGTCTTCATCTCAGCTCACATCTAGGCCTCATGAAGTCTTCTTGGACCTGAGCAGGATACCTTCCGATGCTCTCACCGATGGCTCAGAGCTCCACTGTCCAATCCCCTTGCTGCAGTCTTTGTTGTCGGCATGGTCCAGGACTTGGTGAGCAAACACTTCAGGAAGCCCTTTCTCTCTCAGCATTGTCAACCTGGATGGTTTCAGTTTTTGCCAGTGGAAAAAAAATGTGCATCTTGTGGCTTAAACTATATTTCCTTGATCACTAGTAAGGTGAATCATCTTTTCATATGCTTATTAGTCATGTGTATTTCTTTCTTTTTTTTTTTTTGGTTAAGCCTCACCTGAGGATATTTTTTCCATTGACTTTTTTTTTTTTAAGAGACAGTTGAAGTGAGGGATGAGGGGGGGACAGAGAAAGAGAGAGAGAGAGAGGAGGGAGGGAGAGGGAGAGAGAGAGGGAGAGAGAGAGGTGAGAGCGACACATTGATTAGTTGCATACTGCACGTGCCTTGACCAAGGCCGGGGAACAAACCTGCAAAGTAGGTACCTGCCCTTGACCAGGAATCGAATCTGCGACCCTTTGGTGTGCCAGCTGATGCTCTATCACTGAGCCACACCCGCCAGGGCTGTCATATGTATTTCTTCAGTAACTATTCATAGTCTTTGCTTATTTTTCTATGAGGCTATTTACCTTATTACTTTATATATTAACTAGGGGCCCACTGTATGAATTCGTGCACTTTGAAAGGAATTGTGGGCCGCTAGGCTGCAGTGAGCACAGGGGCGGGTCTCGGCCCATCCTCCATGCCTCCACTTGGCCCCTCCTGCCGCAGCCCCCAGTCCTCTGTCTGCTGGCAGCCCCGCTCCCGCCGCTGCCACTGCTTCCACGCACTGATGGCCCTGGCAGTGGGTGCGAGTGGTGGCTCCAGCACCAGCAGCAGGTGCAAGCGGGGCTAGTGCCGGTAGTAGGTGCGAGTGCCGGGTGGGACTATGGTGCACGGAAGCAAAGAGGCACACCCTGATGACAGTGAACGGCACCCCACCTTGGTCTGGCGCCCCTCTCACCTGCTCCACCATCCTGCCATGGCCGACACCTGCCATGTTCCGCGCATGCCCCCTGGTGGTCAGTGCATGTCATAGCGACTGGTTGTTCGGTTGTTCTGCTGTTCGTTCTATTTGCATATTAGGGTTTTATATATATAGATAACTTTTTAATACAGAGTATATAATGCTTTGCCTAGTAAATATGTGGTTAACATTTTCTCTCAGGTAATTTATTAAATGTGTTTTAAGTATAATTTATGAAACAAAATTTTATTTAAATGTACATGGGTTCCAGATTCAGAGTCTTGCATAGAATCTACCTCCAGATTAAAACAATATTCTTTATTTCTTATGGCACTTCCTTCTGTGTATACAGCACTTAGTTATTCAATCCATACGAAACTTTTCAATATATAGTATGAGAGAGAGAGAGATTTAGGTAATTTTTAAAATTTTGTGACAATTTTGATTGTGAACTATCACCATAATTATTGAGTGGATCTATATTTCCTCATTGACTTGAAATGTCAAACGGGCATTTTAGATAAGACTCAAAGGAGGGAGAGGATTTGGATATAGGGAGACTAATAATAAGTGACCCAGATGATTGGGCCCAAGTGTACAGTGACAGAATGGGAAAGTGGTGGGCATTATTTAAGGTATGATGAGCATGGTAGTGGTCCTGGAGTCAAGATATTTGATCTGAATAAGTATTCAGAGAAAAATTACAAATTTAAATTTTAATATTTAACTAAATGATCATTTTTTGTTTTTGTTTTTTAAATCAACTTCACTATCCATCCATAATAGAAACTTTTAGCAAACTTGAAGTAAAAGGAAATGTTGTTAAATGTGATTTTTATAAACATACAGCAAATATTATACTTTATGGCAAAATGTGAAAAGCCTTCCTCATAAGTCCAGGAATAAGAAAAGAATGCCTTGCATCATTTCTTTTCAATATTTTAGTGATAATCTTAGCCAATGAAAAAAGGCAAGGGTAAAGAAGACATGAGGATTAGGAAGGAAGAAATATGTGTCATTATTCAGAGGTGACATGAATATATCCAAAAATATAAAAGAATTATAATTATTAGAATTAGCAACTGACTTTTGGCAAGATCACTAGATCTTGATAAAAGTTCTAGATAAAAGGATATTTACCAGAAACAAAAATCAACTGTTTTTGTTATTAGTTACAAACAGAAAATAAAACTTTAAAAAGGAATTTAATTTAAAATAGAACAAAGAGGTCAAACACCTAGAAATCTAACAAATATATGTAAGATTTCTACACTATGAGAAATCATTGAGCAAAATTAAAGAATAACTAAAAAATTCTAAAAGTAAGTATATACTATATTTGTGGATTAGAAACTTGATAATAAAGATGTTATTTGACCACAAATGGATCTACACCTTTCATTACAATCCCAATCAAAACATCACTAGGTATTCTTGTGGAAATATAAGCTGACTGTAAAAATAAATAAAATAACATTGTTGTGAGATGACTAACAGCTACTACAAACATTTTCATTGAAATGTGAAGTTTGACTAATTTGTCATTGGAAGAAGACAATGCAATATAAATCCTTAAACCAGGCGTCCTCAAACTACGGCGCGCGGGCCACATGCGGGTGTTTTTGCCGTTTTGTTTTTTTACTTCAAAATAAGATATGTGCAGTGTGCATAGGAATTTTTTCATAGTTTTTTTTTTTTTTAACTATAGTCTGGCCCTCCAACGGTCTGAGGGACAGTGAACTGGCCCCCTGTTTAAAAAGTATGAGGACCCCTGCCTTAAACATTTCTCAGTATTTGCTGCCATATACCAGGCACACTACTGGGTATTTTGCAAAGAGCACTGCACAGAATCTGTTTCTGAGACGCTCAGAGAAAAATGGGTTCTGTAGTCACATGCCTGTGAAAAACCCCATGCTACAATCTCCTCTTGGAGATTTCATATTGCGCAATAGGATTTTAAAGGCTCTGAAAAATTCTGGAAGAAGCAAATAGAATTGTGTTTAATCTTGGATTTTCTAAACTTATTTGATCATGAAACATCTCTTAGAGAAACATTGGTTTAGAGTGTTTTTTAAAATATTTTAAAAGTATGTTTATTGATGAGAGTGAGCGAGCGAGCACTCATGTGCCCAGACTGGGGATTGAACCTGCAACCCTTTTGGTGTAAGGGATGATACTTCAATGAGTTGAGCCACCTGGCCAGGGCTAGAGTGCTTTTTTATATACATTTGGTTTTCACCAAATCTGTGAAGTGGCCAAGGGTTGAACTGTTCATTTTAGAGATGAAGAAATAGAACCTCTGGCAGGTGGAGATTTACACCAGGCCATGCATCTAGCTGGTAATTCAGAATCTTTAATGCAAATGAAATTTTCTTTAAAAAAAAAATCAAAAAAAAAAAAAAAATCCAGGGCTTTCTCCCAGGTAAAACACTCCTTTCATGTGAAATAGCATTTTAGAGATGGAATATACCTTAGTGATCTCTTGGACTAGTAACCTTATTATGTTGATGAGGCAACTGGGCCCAGACAAATTAAGTGCCTTGCCCCAGGTCAAGAGCTTGCAGACTAGCAGGAGGACTAAAAGGATCCATGACTCAGTGACTCCCAATTAAGTGCTCTACTGCCCCATATAATTAGGAGGTAAATCTGTGTCAATGCAGGGTGAACCCAAATTAACTGCCTAGATTGAATGGGTGCTGAATGAATGGTTTACCTGGAAATAGATGATACTAGAGCTATGTGGAGTCGTCGTGTAATTTTGAAATGGGACTTAAGAGCCACTTGATGACTAGTTGATAAAATGGTAAAGTACAGACTATTGTTACTTTTAAGAGTTTAATCACATTATTTGTATTTTACCCCTCTCCTCCAAAAAGTGCCACATGCCACTTGAAAAATTTAAAAGGAATTGAAATTTTGGATTAAAAAAAATTTTTTTAACAACTCTAATGGGGCACATCCTGGAGAGTCACAGATTGGGAATTATTTTTCTGAAGTGTGTCAGGTATGAGGAATAGAAGAGTAATGAAGAGGGATAAACACCTGGCCAAACCTGTAGGGCAGGGAAGGGTGTTTACAGCAGGTGCTGCTGTCAGAAAGAGCAGCAGGGAAAACCAAAACCTTCCTTGAGCAGGGGGGGGTTGAAAGTTCTAAAATGCAGTGAAGAAGGGGAAACCCTATCTTTTAATGATAGAGGGAAAAACAAGGGGCTGGGGGAGAAAGACAGGTGAAAAAGCGTAGGGTAAGTCAAGCCATAAAAAATGGAAGGGTAAAATACATGAAAGCAAGTATAGTATTCTGGTGACTTGGGGCTTTAAAAGAAGCAGGTGTGCTATGGCTGGTGGCCATTGGGCAGAATGGGTGAGGTAGCTTTAAAGTCTGAGGTAGCTCTTAAGTCTGCAGAAACATTCATTTCCAACAGAGGGAGGGTTCCATTAGAGACAAGGAAAGAGTAAGTTTTATTTTCTCCATGTATTTGACTCTGAGGACCTTATGTGGGGGACAGGCCCACAACAGAGCATAATTTAGGGTTTCCTGGGTTCCCTGGGAAAACACCATCACATTAACAAATTGACTGCATCCCACCCAGCTCTCAAAATCTGCAGTCTGGTGTCTACTTAGTATGATTTCAATTTACTTGAGACATTCTGTTCTCTAAGCTTTATTGGAGGGCAAATAAATCTATTCAGTATACTACCTTTGCCTTGTTTTACACTCCACATCTTTTCGTAGCTCATTAGTATTATCTTACAACCAACAAGGCAAGAGAAGGCGATCCTTTAGTTTCTCAAAAATAATTATTACCTACATTAAAAATGAAAAAAGCAAAAATGAAAGGTCAGAAGTTTCTAGACACTAACATCTCCTTAAAATTTCCCAAGTAACCAATAACTCATTTTGCACCCCCTCTAAATTTGTAGAATTAGAATTATTTACACCCCAACTACCCTCCCCCCCAAAACAAAACCACAGCAGGATATCTGGTGACAAATTATTAATGCTACCCATCATTTAATGTGGGAGGTGGTGCTGGTGAAACTTTTGCACAAAGTAGGGCAACCTGTCTGAGTAAAAGTTAACCATTTTAACTTTTTATTGCTTTTCTCTGATTATAAAAATAAATGCTCACTGTGGAAAAATTCAGATCTTTCAGAAATATGCAATGAAGAAAGTGAAAGCAATCCCTAAGAGTGAATCACTCCAGCTTTTCCCTCTAACATTTATTTTAAACAAAATAAAACTGTAGTTGTTTTTTAAACAGGATCATATGATGTTTAATCCAGCAACTTGCTTTTCTTGGTTATAATTTTACTTGTTTGACTGAATAATCAGAGATCCATCACATCACTTTAAAAGGTTGCATATTTTTCTGTAGAAAAGATGTTTTTACAATTATTTTACTTTGGTGAACATTCTTGCTCACATATCCTTGTACACATATGAAAGCATTTTTGGATATAAAATCCTAGAAATGGATTTTCTGGGTCAACATGTCCAGGTAATAACATTTTCATTAGACTGTTCTTAAATTTTAAATCTTTAAAATTGGTCAGTGGCTTGAAATGGCAAATGACTTTGTTGCAAAGTCTCTCAAACAACAGTCACCAAGTCCAGTTTTCTTTAATTCCCTTTTCAGGAGTCACTGAGATAACAGTTTGTTGTCACAGGCTCACATTCAACCTCAGTTTGTCAGTGTTACAACTCTAAAGCATGCCAAAAATATTTTGGGGGAGTGAGCTTTTGGATTTTTTTTCAGATGACATTAGCTTCAGGTATGTTTTTAAAGTTTTGAGTAGGCTTTAGAAAGATAGATAAAATAAGACTAATCTACTATCCAATTCTTTCTTCTTTTAGCTGCTGCAGAGAACATGATGTTGCTCTTGGGACAACCACCTGGGTTACTAGCTGCAGGAGGCCACATCTGACAATTCTCATCTACTTAGGGTATGGGTACTATTTCTAGCAGTTTTCAGTATTTGTCACATTAAAACCTAAGCCACTAACTCTGATTACACTTCCATTTTGAGAGCACAAAGAAGACAGACTTTCAAGAGCAAAAAACTTATAATAGGAACCTCCTGGACCACCCACTCTAAAATGATTTTTGCTTCCTCTGGACTCACAGATTTTAAAATGGCTGTGCTATTCACGAACTTGGCAATTTTCCTTTGGACTTAAAAAAAAAAAAAGATACAAAAGTTAATCTGTTTAAGTGTTTATATAAATCAAATGACTAACTATATTATCCCCACTGTATTATAACCTTCATGAGAGGAGGTCCTTTGTTTAGTTCACTGATGTTTCTCAGTATCTAGAACAGTACCTAGCCTATATATAAAAGGTGTTTAATACATATGTGTTGAATGATTAATAAATTCTTGGAAGGCAGGAATCTTCTTATATTTTTGCATCCCCCATAGTAAATGCCAAGTTGCTGATAAAAATTAAGGAAAGACTCTTCATCCAGGAACACAACTTAAGAATTTCTTAAGAAGCTAAGTGTGTAATATCCCTGGCCTAAATGAAATTCAAGATTCTTCCCAGCCTTAACTTTTATGAAGTACTAGTTTAAAAAAAAAATCCAAATATATATCTGGTTTTATATATATATATATATATATATATATATATACACATACATATATATACACACACATACATATATATACATACACATACATATATATATATATATATATATATATATAAACTAGAGTAAGAATAATTGGATCTTTGATTTAGAAAGCAGTGCACTGATTTTTTTAAACCTTCAGATCATCATTATAAAGATCAGATTTGACCTCAAGTTGCATTCTATAAAGTCCCTTGTTAAAAACAAAACAAAACAGAACCCAAACAAAAACATGGCATCAAGTTGTTAACTGGGAATGCCTCTGTAAGCCTTAAAAAAGTTTTAAATGTTACTGTGTAAGCAAGAAGGCAAAGGAAATATTTGTGTACAGTTTATATTCTACACTTTGCCAATGGTGGTATGCCTTCAAATCCATGTCATATGTGCAACTATTTGGATTTAAAGCCAATAAAAATAGAAGCAGTAAAAGATGTATGAAAAAGGGAATCTAAGTGAAAGAAGTATCCATCTACACCTAGTGCATATTTTGGATAAAACACAACATTTGGGGGAATAAAGGCAGAAAAAAAGGGGGATGAAAAATGTACAAGAGTAAGTTTTAGAAATTTACACCAGAAAATAGTCCATCTTATAAAACACATTTTAATTCTAGTCTTTTAGAATTTATTTATGTCAGACTACCTCTTAGTGGATGTTTGGTTTCCTGTGTCGAGACTTAGAAAAATTACTTTGCGGTTAGAAAATAGCATATTCTCAAGACAGTTGTCTAAAAAAACTTGTTTTGGCTTACTATTTTTTACAACGAATTTTACTTTATAAAGACAGTGAATTAATCAGATTTGAGGTTAACTCTCACTGGTAGAACTGTAGTAAATATATTCAATTTGCTTAAAAAAGAAAATGGATCATCCCTGAAAAGAATTTTATATATAAGCACTCACAGAAAGAATAGGGCCTAAAATAAATGAGAAAGAAAAAAGTTTAAGAATACTGGGGTGGGGAGGGACAGATTTCATAAAACAGAGTAAAGGAAGAAATGGGCCCAAATTAGAGGAGAAAGCAAAGTCTGAAGAACATCAACAACAGAAGCATTCTTAGGGAAAACTAATGTCAGGACCACTCCTATGGTTCATTTCCTAAAACAAAACGGTAGACAAGTATTCAACTTGCTGAGGCTTACAATGTTAGAGTATAGTACACTTGTAATACCAGACCACTGAGGAAAAGAATTACTCAAAAAAAAATTTTAAGAGGACATATTATGGGAAAGACAATAAAATAAAAATTAGAACATTCTTAAGGCAGATTAAAATAAAAAATGAAGTAGGAATAGGGTAAGAAGATATTATTGGTTCCAATCACTCATGTTAGAAAGATAAGAACTGTTAGGATCATATATCTTAAAGCGAATGGAAAATAGTCATTCTTAAAAACTGCACAAAAAAGTAAATTTCAAAAATTAAGAAATTCCAATTACATGTGTAAAAATTCCTAAAAAAGATTTAACTAAAAATTTAACTTTGGCAGGCTGTCATCACGTGGGAATATTAATATTATGCCTGAAATATTTATAAATTCTAGATTAAAAAAGCAAAATATGTATTACTAATATTTTAAAAGGTACTTTTGAAGCTATAAAAAAAAAACACATTCTCTGCCTAATTTATTTAAGGGCTCATGGAAAAACTGATGAAATACTCACTATCTACACCCAAACAAATACAGAGTTCTAAATTTCATTTTATAGGAATACCATCTATTATAGTGCAAGGTGCGGGAATATCTATCTCGGGGACAGGCGTAAGCTCAGCCAGGAATCAGAAACGTGTGGAGTGGGGAGGCCCAGTTCAAGTCCTTCATTTCATGGGCATAATCAGTCACCCAGAAGCCACCTTCAGTAGCTCAAGGAGACATAAAAACAGGCCGAGGGTTACTTTACTACAGCGATAATATAATCCTGGGTCTTATTGTTGTGGAGCAGATGTCATTATGGGTGGGGCTGACGCGCGGAGCCGCGGAAACATTTTTGTACCACCCCCTGCACGTTCAATGGAATAGTAAGGCTCCCAAAAGGTAAGGGCAGCGCTCGTCAGGATCAGTTCCTACCAGAAATAAGGAAGTTACGATGGGACCGTGGTACACGTAAAGACCACAAGGAGATTTTTAAAAAATCCCCCAGGATTAAGTGCTACCCGGGGAAAGAGATCGTCCCCTTTCCCCCTCCCCTGCCGGCTCCTCCTTGGGACACTTGGATGAGTCTTTCTTTCCCTCCTTCCCACGCTGAGGTGAGGCGGCACGCAAAGCCCGGGACGCCTGTTTTTCTCTTCGCGCGGAGAGAACTCTACGGGTAGGAACCCTCGGTCGCAGGAAGGGAGAGGGCGGCGCTGTGGGGAGGCAAAGAAAGCTCGCCTGGGACGAGCTGGGCCGGGATTGGGAAGGGACCGGCGGGCCGCCGGGCCGACAGAGGAGGCCGAGGTGACGAGGGAAATCTGCCGGCTGGGAGCTGGGACCGGGCGCTTCCGGCGGGCCCCAGCCACTCTCGGCCCAGCGCGGCGGGCGTTCCGGCCTCCACCGGCGCGGGCAGGTAGTTAGTCAGTCGAGAGGGTAAACCGCGGTTCGCACTTGCCTGGGATCGGGTGATCAACATCTGGTAGTAGTCTTTGCTCGGCGCTGGGCCTTGTCCTACAATTTCGAACAGAGTCTCCGGCAGCCACGACGCCATCTTGGGACGCCACCGTCGTCGCTAGGACAACCAGGAAGAGGCGGGGTTTAGTTGGGGTCATGAGGCCAAAGCCCTACTTTAAATCGAAATCTTCTTTTGAGCTGGCAGGGGGTTTGTAACTTGAGGTGATGTTCCCTTTTCCAAGGGTCTCCAGGCACTCTGACCGGTGAACTTTCCACCTCGGGCCTCCGGTGACCCGAAAGGGAATTAGTTCCTGCTACCACGGAGGGGCGGGGGTGACCCCGGCGGAGGGATATCGAGTGAAGCTTCACATTTCCCTTCCTGGTCCCTCGAAGGGATCGGGAGGAGACCGCAGGCCGCTGGGAAGTTGATCCGGGCGTTAGGGTAGGGAGGGGCGATGTGATGGGCCGCGAGTAGGGAGCGGGGCCGGTCCCGCGGACCAGCCCGTCAGCGCAGTCGGAGGGCAAAGTAGTTCCCTGAGGGTGTTGGAACGGGCGGGGAGGGAGGCGGCGCAGGCGGAGGCGCACGCCGCCGCGGTGCTGCGGCTCAGCTGATAATTGAAGGGACCCGAGGAGCCGCCACCGCCGCTGCCGCTGTCTGGGGGGGTGGGGGAGCGAGTGGAAGTTACTGCCGCGCCACCGAGTCCGGACCGGAGACTTTGGGGCCCAACTAGGTAACTGGGGCGCAGTTGCGAGCGGTGGGGTCAGGCCTGGGGGGAGGGGGATGTACCGAGGGGCTGGGGGGAGGTGACGGTGGGGAGGAGCTGGAACAGAAAGTCCCAGGAAGCCCGGTTGTGTCATCGCCGCGAATCGGCCCCCGCTCGGCCTGCTCCTGGCGGCGGCAGGGCCGCGGAAGGACCGGGCTGGGGGGGTTGACTGGCGAGGCGCTCGAGGGAGACCGCGGCCGGAGGAACCTGGACTGGGCGGGAGCTGGGGGGGGGGGGCGGCGGCGGTCGCTGGGTTCCCCCCTCCAGTACCCCGCAATGACGAGGGCCCTTGACGGAACCGGGGTGAGGCGTGCGGTTGTTGGAGCCCGGAGGGGGTCGGGGGGCCGGAAGTGGGCTTTGGAGCTTGGAGGGCGTCTAGGAAGAGAGAAAGTGGGGGGCCGGAAGTGCAGGTGGGGGGTGTGAAGACCGTGAGGGTTCCCCGGAAATGGGATGGGGGCCCGGAAACCGGGAGAGAGGAGGCTCCAGGGCCAGGGACGTCCCGGAAATGGAAACTAGGGAGCAGCTCGAGTGACAACAGTTGTGGCAAGCGAGGGTCAGAGGAGGGAAAGGCCCGAGTGACTTTAGACCGCAGTAAGGGGGTTGCTGCCAAGGGGGACGGTTGAGGGCGGGCGAGGACGTAGACGGGGTCTGCGCTGGGCAGTTTAGTCGTGGGAAGTTGAAGCTGAGGGAGGTTGACGACGAGACGGGCCTGGGCATGCGGGGGGGGGAGGTGGGGGGGAGGGGGGGCGGGCATGAAAAGAGGCCCCGAAACTTGCCTGAGAGGAGTGGAGCATCCTTGTAAAAAGACCAGTATGGGAATTGAGGGGAGGGGGTCCAGGGTTTGGGGGGGGGGGGCGGGGAGAGGGACCAATTGTCACTATTCGTATTAGCATTCAGAGCGACTCAGGCGATTAATTTATTTATATATGGGTTACATAAAACGTATTATAACGTTTGTCCATTCAGTTCACCTCTTTCTCCTCCGCCCCTCTCTACAGCGAGAGGGTTTCTAGCTCAGAAACAAGTTAGAGGGGAGTTCAAGTAACGAAGGTTGTAAAACCCCAAATCTGGCCTCCGGGTCGCTCCCTTCCTCTGAATAAGGGAAAACCTAAATTTCTTGGAGAAACTAATGACGATTTAAAAACGCACGCCAATCGGGGGAAGATGAGGTAGACATTGAAACCCCTGCGGAGGGGCGGGAGGGAGTCGGGTACCCCTGTGTGGTGAGGGGGGACGGAAGGGGCTGCTCCTAAACCTTCCCAGATTTGTTTGCGATAAGGCCGTTTTGTCTGGCGGAGGTTTAGCTTAAGCAGCGTGCCTGGCGGTGGGTGCAGTTTAATTGCCTCGTTAGTTAATTGGAGGAGGGACTGTATCAGTGTGTAAACATCCGTGTGTGCTTGGTGGTGGTGGGGGGGGGGGGGGGGACGTTTAATAAGCAGTGAATCGTCCTGAGTGGACTTCCAGTTGCGCCCCTGGTGTCTGTCTCCCTAGTTGGCGTTCCTGATTCCGCCTGGGCTGCCAAATCACCCGATCCCCGGGCTTTACTCTGTTTTGTAGGCCCTTTAGTGGTGCCTGTAACTTTCAAGTCCTTTCCAGTCTCTTTAGATATTTTTCACATTTCATTTTTTAAAGACCTGTTGAGGCACAGAATCTCCTCTCTAAAAAGAAAAACAAAAAATGTATACGGGATAGAAAGTTGAAAGAGCTATTGACTGGGGTGAAAAACCGAGTCTTGGAACAAAGGTCCTAGTTGTTAGAGAAAAAGGCAAGAGGCCTATATATGAGGCCTGTGTGTCGCATGTACACCGGGGATAGGGGCTTGGAGAAGGGACACAGGGTTGAGGAGTGGAATTATCAGAGGTTTAGAGACAATAAATTACAAAGGGTGTTAGTGAATCTTATTTATTTTAATATTTATATCATGCAAGGAGATTAATTTTAAGTGTGAATGTTGAAATAAACAGTTTCTAATTTTTTTTGAAACCCCCTGCTCTGTATGCAGCCCCAGGAATATTGAATTAATGTGGCTTTTATATCTGTGAGATTGTTTAGGGAGTTTTTTTATTTTATTTTATGCTTAAGAGAGCATATTGACATGATTGGGGTTTGTGGGCTTTTTCCATAGCTGCCTTTCTATGAATGTGCCAGTATCTATAAGAATTAAATAACTGTAATTAAGATTATCATTTTTTCCATTTGCTCCCCAGTTTTTCAGGAGTTTGAGTGGCTAATCTGCTCAGCTGACATTTACTATTTAGTTTGTGTCCATAAACAGACTTTTTATTTTAGTTTTTCATTTACTTTCTAAAAGTTTTAAAATACTTTTGACAGAGTTCTAGAAGGTGCTAAATTAAAATAATTATATTTTTTAATGGGATGCTAGGCCAGGGTAAAATCAATGTTTTCTCCCAAAGTAAATTTGAAGTAATGTTTACCATTCCCTTCTAATTTTTAGATTACTGGATTTATGTTATCTCCATAAGGTTTTATTACCCTATTTTAAAGACATCATCCTAACAGAGACACATACTGGTTTAGGAATTCATACCTTAACAGTAGGTACTTGTGTGACCTTGAGCTATTCACTTACCTTATCTGGTCTACAGTACTTTATCTGTAAAACAGGGTACCTTGCTGGGTGGTTGTGAGACTCAGTGAATATAATGGCTGTGAAAAACGACAAACAGTTAAATAAGTGTAAGATATTATTTTAAGAAAATTACATTAGCTATTTTGAGGTCATTAAGAAAAACAATAGTTTCTGCCCTGGCCAGTGTGGTTCAGTTGTTTGGCATATCCTCCTGTACACCAAAAGGTGTCAGGGTCAACCCCCATTCAGGAGCCCCCTCTTTCCCCTGCCTCTCCTTGTCTACAAAATCAATAGAAAATGAAAAGAGTAAAAGTTTCTTATCAGTGGTTGGGTTTCTTGGGGGAGGTTGATGGTAGTTTGAAGATAAGAAGTTACAGCACTTTATAATTTTAAATTGCTGCTAAATTGATGGTGGAACTTGTACCCAGTTTCTATCAAAATAATTTTCATTTTGCATCAACATGCTAGGTAATTTATCACCATACAGCCTACCATATAAATTTGTTAACTCTATTTAGAAAAATTTCAGACAAATTTCTTTACATTTTTGTTGTTATTTTTTTGTGTCGGAATTTTTATTTTTCTTTCTTAATCCCTTCATCATTTTCAACCTGCTCCCCAAATCCCCCCTCTGACAGCTGTCAGTTTCTGTTTTGTTTGTTAGTTTATTTTGTTCATTAGATTCACATATAAGTGAAATCATATGGTACTTGTCTTTCTCTGACTGGTATATTTTACTTAGCATAGTACTCTCCAGGGCAATCCATGGTGTCAGAAAAGGTAAGATTTCCCTTTTTTCTGGCAGAGTAGTAGTCCATTGTGTAAATGTACCACAGCTTTTTTTATTTACTCATCTTTCTACTGAGGGGTACTTGGGCTGCTTCCAAATCTTGGTTATTGTAATGCTGCAATGTCTATGTATTTTGAATTAGTGGTTTGGGTTTCTCTGGATACACTCTCAGAAGTGGAATTGCTGGGTCATAAGGCAGTTTTTAAGTTTTTGAGGTAACTCCATGCTGCTTTCCACAGTGGTTACACCAGTCTGCATTACCACCAACTGCACTAGAGTTCCATGTTCTCCACATCCTCACCAGCACTTGTCATTTTTTACATTTTAATTATTGACAAAATATGTACCTACTCTTGGTTTGTGGCTCTTCTGAAACTTTCTAATAGAGACTACAATTAAGGAACATTTCTAAATCTCAATCTTTTTTTTTTATAGAGTGTCTAGGGAGGTTTTGTATTTTTGTTTTAATTTTAAATGGATGGGTGGGAATCTTTTTGAGCAAATGTGATAACAATTGCTTTTATTTTTTCTTCTGTTTGCTGATGTAATTAGATGGACTCAAGTTTAAAATGTGACCAGCTTGTTGCTTCTCACCTTCGCTCAAGCTCTTGCTACTGCCAGCCTGACCTGCACTTTTCCCTCATTTAAATTATTTCAGGTTCATTTCAACTCACCCTTCAAATCCCTTTCTTAAAACTTTTTGTTTTATTTCTTGGTTGTCTAGGTATGCTTTATTTTGGGATTATAGTGAAGCATCCATCTTATATAAAAACTGCTGTTTGAATTTTAACCCTGCTATTTGGCTTCTGTAAATGCTTGCTTGCTTAAATAATAAGGAAAATACTAAGACTACTCCCACTTCAGAGAGGCCATTAAACCTTCCTGGGATGAAGTTATCAGTGCTGGCACCAGGCCAGGCCTTTGGTTGAGGTCTCAAGGCCCCAGCACATAGGGGCTCTTTAAGAACTTGGAAAGGGGGCTGGACACACCCCATATTTGGGAGACAAGGTAAAAACATATAAATAGGGAAAGTTCCCCCATGTTGGGGTCTAGAATTTGAGAGACATTTTCCCCTGGGCCCTCGCATAATAATAATAATAATAATAATAATAATAATAAATGTAACTCCATCTCTCTAAGCGTTGCTTGGTTCTCCGGTTTTCTGTAACCATAGTGCTAAATTTGTTGGTGTGTTGCTTTTTCTAGTTTTTGTTTTTTAATTAAAGTAATTGGGGTGACATTGGTCAACATGAACATAATAGGTTTCAGGTGTGGGTTTCTAAGCATGTTGCTTTTGTTTCCATGCCTGGATTATAGGCTTCCTGAGGGTAAAATGTTACCATGTTCTTCAGGAAGGGGCACTCATAAACCCAATTGAAAATAATACCTATTTTCCTTTCCACTCCAAACTAATAATGTTAGCCTGGCCTTGCCTACTAGGTAGTCAGTCTTCCTGCTTAGAAAGGATCTTGGTCCTAACAGATTCCTCAGGGTGCTGTTTGGTTTAGTGATCACAGCCTCTTCACATATTCCTGACTACTGTGACATCAGAGTGCCTAGATAGAGTGCTGGAATAAGAATTTGGTGGATAATATACAATAAATACAATTTATAGGATGTTATATAATTTTGGTGTTTGTAGTTCTTAACATTAACATGTAATAGCTTCATGTTTGTGTATTTTTTATAGTGCTTATGTATAGTTCAAATAGTTGTTATAGATTTTTCAAAAGCATAAAACCTTAGCCATTATTCTTTATAATCTCTACCTGGTCTACTAGTTTACTCTGTACATATTGGGGGCTTGCTGCTGAACCAGTCTCTTGATTTTGATTTAAGTAAAATTTAATTTGGCTAATGTCCTAGATTTTATGATTTTAAAATGCAGTTCTCTAGTACACCTGAAACTTATATAATGTTATTAACCAATGTTATCCCATTAAATTAATTTTTTTAAATGCAGTTCTTTAATTAAGTCTAATATCCTAATTTATTGATAGTTTCAGGTTATGGGGAAAAGAAGTTGTTTCTCAGCGGTCACCAACCGGTGGTCTGTGAGGTCCGAAAGGTTGGCAACCTAAACTGATACATGTCTCAGATGCTTAATAGTTTATCTCAGGCCTTTTAGATTTTAGTTGTGGGTTTTATAGTTTCATTAAGTTGGATTGGACAGAAGAAAAATTCTTTAAATGTTTATTGAAGGAGTAATCATTGTGAGAATAAAATGATAGTGTAAGTGAAAAAGGAACTTGTCTGTTATTCAGACTTACCTGTTTTGCCTTGAATGTGCACAAGCTTTTGGACATAGACAATTTTATGGTTACTAGTATGCTTGATTTAAAAAGCCATTTTCGTAGCCTAGAGTAAACAAGCTGCTACTCGGTTCTTTCTTTACTGAACAGCACTGTTCAAGGGAGTGGGTTCCAGACCTGATTGTGTCTTTTTTATCTTTGTGTCCTTGGGCAAATAATTAACATTTGTGAGTTTCAAGTGCCTAATCTGAAAAATGTGGTTTATTGCCACCTAACCTAGAATTATTGTCATTTATGTGCTAAACACTATATTTAGAAAATTAGGTTACAAAGATGGATTGGAATACACGGCCCTTCCTCCACTGGTTCAATTGCAATATTGACCATCATCATCAAACATACATTAAAAATATTTGAGTATACAAAAGTATTCCATAGCCAATTATGAATTCCTTTCAGTGCCTGACTCATAATACAAATTCCTTAAATGTTTATTGAAGGAGTAATCATTGTGAGAATAAAATGATAGTGTAAGTGAAAATATATTGTAATGACTTAATGTCCTATTTGTTTTGATAAATACTTTGGATTATTGTTCATGCTAAAAAGTCTTCGGGAGTTTTATTTTTAATCTATTGGTATATATTTTAGAGAATGCAAGTTGCTTTAAATCATACATATTAAAAAAATTAGGGCAAGCCATTTTATATTGTCTATTTTTTACATATAATAGCTGATCATTTAAATTTGACATTGGGGACCTAAATTTATTTTGATGCAATGTGAATATTTATTAAATATAAAATTGAGTTTTATACAGCATTTCAGTTTATTTTCTTTGTTCCATATTTATTTTTATAAATATGATGTCATTACCCATACAGGATTTTGAAGGCTATTTATAAGCTGAATGGTCTATCAACAAGTCTTCAAGACTTGAAATTAACAACATTTCAATTTGTATGTTATCAACTTGTTGGCTGTCATAACCACTGAATTTTCTACCCTGACTTCAAAACTATTACTCATGCCACATGTGGGCGGCATTCTGAATAAATAGATCCACCTTTGTCATCTTCTTTAGGTCAAATTAACTCATTTTGAAGTCCTTCTACTGGTAAACATGTGTGATGACTTGGAAGAAACCCAAAGTGAGTTTTTACAGATAGCCCATCTAAAATTCACTGTTGAGTTGTAATTTAAGATGCTTGTGTCCTTAGAGAGCAGGTTCATGGAGATCATATGGAGGGCCTCCCCCCACCTCCTTTAAAAAAATTTATTGAAAATCAAGTGCTTGTAGTTGCCTTATATAGTAAATAGTAAATATATGAAAATGCTGCAACTTCTGTTATGGCCCCAGTATTTGGTAATTCTGTCTGGTTTGCACCTTGGCTGCATGCAGTCAGATTGAGCTGCTTGTTCCTCGCTGAACTGCAGCACACCTGGTTTTGATTGATTGTCTGGATTAAAACCCCTCCACCATCTTATATCTCTAATTGCTACATGATACACATTTTTTCCAGTAGCTTCTGTAAAATTTTTACTCCTCACTCTTCTCCCTTCAATGACATTTTATTTGTTCCACTTAGGTCATCCACAGTTTGTCTTATTAATAATTGTTTACATTTTCTCTACTAGATCTTTGGCTTCTTGGGGTAGAGGTTTCATTCTTCTATCTATCCCCACGGTGGCTGGCACAGGGCTCCTAACATAAGCTCATTGTATGTGATAAGTGGCAGACTTTGTTTTGGTGACACATTGAGAAACTATATTGGGATATAATATTAGCATCATTTGCCTTAGTTTACTGTCAACTTTGTTATTTTAGGTTTTCAAGGTTTGGTAGCCAAGGTTGGATCCTAGCATCTAAATCTGTCAGAATTAGGCTCATTAAAATCAGCTACTTCGGGATTGTTAAAGCACTAGACCTGTGGTCGGCAAACTGCGGCTCTCGAGCCACATGCGACTCTTTGGCCCCTTGAGTGTGGCTCTTTCACAAAATACCACGACCTGGGCAAGCCTATTTTGAAGAAGTGGCGTTAGAAGAATAAGTTTAAAAAATTTGGCTCTGAAAAGAAATTTCAATCATTGTACTGTTGATATTTGGCTCTGTTGACTAATGAGTTTGCCGACCACTGCACTAGACTATTTTAGTAACTTGGTTACCCCAGATTTAGCTTTTGGGACTTAGTTTATTAGTAGATTAAATACATATTAAGTGCTTACTGTGCACCATGACTGTGTTGGGAGGAAAACAAAGGGGACTTACGACCTAGTTCTTGTCCTCTTGAGTTCTGTTAATGTTTCATTTACTTCATAATCATGTACTTACTTGATAACTATATATAGAGAAGTATTCTGTAGGTATTCTAAATGCAAGCTTTCTGCATTTAGAAAACCTGATAATGAGAATTTAAATTAAAAAACAGATGAATTAGGGTATGAGTTTTGTTTGGCTTTACTGAATTGTTGGAAGCGCCTTCACTATACAGAGATTTCATCAGCAACTTGTGTGTATTTCTGGTTCTATAAAAGGTCTACCCTGAGAAGAAATAAGAGACATAAAATGAGATCTGTTATATTAAAATGTACTTTATTGAAGATGAATTCAAATTAATGACAGTAGAACACAACATATAACAGAAGTACAAAGTTGAGTTTTACACAGTGGCTACTCAGAAGTTTAGAGAGAGATTCAATCCTGGGTTGAAGTTTCTGAGGAATGCTTCATGGGGAGAGGAGGGACTTGAACTGGTCCTGATTGTTTGGGTAGCTATAGAAGAATGGGAGCTTAAAGATGTAATTGTGTTGAGGGTATAATGGTAAGATACACAGGCTCTCTGGAGTAAAGGTCCATATTGATGAAGTAATAAGATATGTGGGCTGAGATTATTGAGTTCCTTAAATGAGAGATTAAGAAATTAGATTTAACAGACAGGTTAAATTTATTGTTGATTCCTGAATAAGCAAAGACATGAAAAAAGGTATAAATATATTTAATTTGTAAATGAACTGAAAAAAAAGTGCTTTTAGATCTTATTTATCTTTTCATGCACTGCTTCCCTTTTTGGACTGCAGATAAGGTTTTTTGTAAGTTTTGGGGCCATATGAGCAGTGGAGGTTAAACTTCTTATTCACTTTTCCTGTGTAATAGTTAAAGTAGTTTTGCTCAGTAAGCAGGAGTTGGTTAAGTGTCTAATGAATCCTATTGCTCCTCAGGTTAGTCACAGAAATTTTTTCTGTTTTTCGTTTTTTGTTGTTAATCCTCCCCAGATAATATTTTTCCATTGATTTTTTTAGAGAGAGTGGAAAGGAGGGGGAGAGACGGAGAGAAACATCAGTGTGAGAGAGATACATGGATTGGTTGCCTTCCGCATGTGCCCTGACCAGGGCTGGGGATCAAGCCACAACCTATATGTGCACTGGAATCGAACCTGGGATCCTGGAAAGGCTGATGCTCTATCCACAGAGCCAAACCAGCTAGGGCAGTGGTCGGCAAACTCATTAGTCAAAAGAGCCAAGTATCAACAGTACAATGATTGAAATTTCTTTTGAGAGCCGAAAACCGACTTCTGTGCATGGGCCATGAAGTTTCAATCGCACTGTACGTGCGCGCCCGCACGTGGTATTTAATAAAAATTTCATAACTTAATTTTTACAATATCCTGTTATACATAGTTATTAATAACAAACTACAACTTTTGCTAATGACTGATTACTATAATCGTGTTGCATTCATTTCCCTTACGCGCCTTACACACAGGTGCACCATTTCTCTCCACTAATACTAGCAGCGAATATTTTAGCAGCTGATTGCCATGTCATTAGTCTTGTACTGACTTGTTTGGTGTGAGAAATAGGAAATAATTCACTTTCAGAGAACAAGAAAAATAGGTTTACTTGCTTTATGCTTATTAATTTGTGCAGTTATTCAGTGTCTGGTAAATTAATGTTCAAGAATATTATTTTTCTTAAAATGTTCTATTTTATGTTAAGGATTACTCATTTATTTCAGCCCTTTGTATTCAGCATGTCTCTAACTAAACGTACGTTTCTATGAAAATTGAAGCTTTTGGGTTTTTTTTTTCGGCCCACATAAACTTAAACCTTGTTTATTTGACCCGTGTTAGCCTTTGAGTTTGACATGCTTGCTTTAGAGGAAGCTGACAATCATTTCACCTTAACACATTCAACTGTTTATTCAGAAATTTATTTTTTAAATTTTGAGTATTGTTTGATAATTAATACATGATTTTTTGTGAGTCACACAGTAATTTCTCAGTCTTATTTATGGGAACAACTTTTTGCTTAGCATCTAGTGTATTTGTAAAAAAATGTTTAAAACAAAATTGAATTGTGATCTAAGTACGCACTTTTAAAAATGCAAATTAATATTACCCAGTTTAATCAAGTTAAATATTTTAATTCTGGTTGATGTCATAGTAGACTGTTTATTATCCCTTCCATTTTTATGAAAGCATGCACAACAGGACTTTAAAAATAGCAAGTGAGGCTAGATGGTGGTTGAAGGGAAAATAAAGAATAATATTCAGGGGTCTGGTAACCATATTTACCTTTCTTCAGTAGCTTTTGTTTCTAGTGTGTTCCTGTAGATTTGCTGACTGCAGTCTGAATTAATTTGATTCTTCCTTATGTGGAGATAGCAGAGATGCTATTAGTGCAAGGTTATGGTTTAATACCTGTGAAGGCTATTTGTATAGGCCATATTTGTGAAGTGTGCATTTTACTGCTATAGTAGGCAAGAGTGCCTGTTTTTCTACAAGACAGTTAGGCAGCTTCCTTTTTTTGTCTTTATGAAGCAGATATTTTCATTTCTTCTACCTACGTAGAGAAAACTTGCTTAGTCTCCAGAGAAAATTTGACCTATCTCTGCCCCTCCTTCCCAGATCCAAAAGCATTTGTGCCCTTCTCCCAGTAGATGGCAACAAGTAATCTGAATTTTGAAAAAACTCAGTAGTTCTTAACTTGGAGATCAGAGATGTTTGCTGAATATTTCTCAACTGTCATTCGGAACTTAGTGTTGGTTTCCACATTTTGGGCTCAAAATATTCTTCTGTTAATTGCTGAATTCATCTTTTTTACTCTATTCTTCACCCTTTCTTTTGAAAAGTTTTGCTATTCCAGTTGCTGCTATGAAGTAAGAGTTGGGGAATTTCAGCCTTTGGTGTAGTGCACTGTAAGATAATCTGCTTCTGCCTCTTCTAACCATCTAGTATTACTTTTCAGCTGCCTGTATATAAGGCCCTGCCACTTCTTCCCCTCCCTTCCCCCTAGTATCTTCTCATTACACAAACTTAAGTTCTACTGAGAGGAATTACTGAAGAGATAATAGACCATCACTTGGGATCTTCGTTTTAGCAGATGTTTTAAATGATAATTTATATTGCTTAATGTTTGCCATCATAGCAGCATTTCGCTCTTGTGGGGTGGGCTTCTACTTCATTCCTGTGTTTATTTACATTTAGCTTATTAATGCTTTGTTTCTTGTTACTAAAAATTTAATTCATAATTGCACAATTAACTTTTGAAAGTTTACCATATTTAGAGAACCATAAGCTTTTTCAGGATGCCTGCTGAGTTTATTTAAATGTTTAATTCAGTAGTAAAGAATTTGGGAAGTTTCTATATTAAGAGTGTTTTAACGTTAGGAATGGCTTAATCTGTAGTTCTAAGGAGTGGAAAGGCAAGAATTTACTAAAGCAGTAGTTCTAAAAATTCTGCAGTTTCTGTTTTAAGGGCTAGTATAATCATGTTGCAAGGGAAGAAATTATCTTGGTTTCAGCAACTGCTTGCTGCATTTATCTTTTTAAGTAAAGCAAAATGGGGTTTATTGAAGATAACTCCAAATGAGAAGTGGGTCAGCATACTACTAATAGTTTCAAATAAGTAAGGTCAGTGTAAGGTGTATTTTGGCTTATGTTTTTTAGTATCTTCTTAAATAGAATTTCAGACTTATAAAAATGTTATAAACGTATTGTAAGGAATATCCTATATTCTCTTCGCCCACTTTCAAGGTCATTTTTTAAATTGTTAGACTGTTAAATTTGTTTTCTGTTTTAAGTCAACAAAAGCTTTATTTTTTTAAAAAGAAATATATGTGGTAAAAATCTGGAAAAGGGTCAATATAGCAAACACATTTTTTCCCCTATGTCTCTTTACCAATCATTGTACACTTGTTGACTTGTCAGAGTGATGTGAATACACTGTAATGCTTTGTTCCTAACTCTTGTTAAAGCCAAGGTTTTTAATGAGGTGTCTCCCTTCTTTATCTTTTGTACTAACTTGGGGAATGTTGTATTATGAGAGGGATAGTCACCTGCTTGTGGCAGTCCATGGGAAGTGTCGGAAGCTCCTTATGACTTAGGTCCTATCTGGTCTGGCTCTTAACCACCTCTCTGATGTCATCTACTTTATTCTTTTACTGGCTCTTGCTGCCTGGAATGCTCTTCTAGATCTTATATGGCTATCTCCTCTTGTATGAGGCTCAGGTATTACCTCTCAAAGAGGTCTTAATTGATCGCTCTCTCCATAGTAGTTCCTTCATCTGATAGGAACATTTCACCTGTAAGTAATAGAAAACTTGACTAACAGGGCCTTCAACAAATTGAGGGTTATTTTTCCTCATAGTGTGGTTCAGCTGCAGGATGATCCCAGTGAGGACCGAGCTCTGTGTCTGTTTTACCTCTGCCTTTCTTAACAAGTGCTTCTCTTGGAAACCATCTAACTGGCTTGAAGTTGGTGTGCTCATTATTTGAGGCAGGAAGGAGGAGAAAATGAGGTCTTCTTAAATGCTAAATGCAAAAGTATTTCTACAGGATGTCTAGAATACCTTACCTTACCATACCTCTTATTAGGGAGAAGTAGGTCATACTTCTGGCAAAAATAAAAGTGTAATGGTATGTTTGTACAAAGATAGGTTTAGACACTGCCTTTTAAATTATTTTGATCTGCAGTCCATAAGAGATGCCCTATTTTGTATCACCGTTTATGAGTAGATATATGTATGTAACTCATTTCACAAACAATGCTTAATCATGATGTTTGCTGCTATTTTCCGTTCTCTATTTCATTTGAAACTTGTGGTTATGACCTTATTACCCTTTTTTTGTGTGTGTGTGTTGTGGACCCTTTAGTAGTCTGAAGCTCTGGATCCTCAAAATAGTATTTTTAAATTCATAAAATAAATGCGTAAGTCAACATCCCAAATATATCATAATGTTGAAATCTAGCTTTCAAACTGTTAAACTACACTAGTTTGTTGTAATATAGCAATGCGTTTCTTTGTTAGTACTTAATAACATGATTTTGCAGCTGTTCAAAGTAGTGATGGTGTAAATGATATTTTGAGGTATCTTCAACACTTGCATTGTGATATGATATCTGTGATTTTTCTTGGTGCAGTGTCAAAGGTACTGGCAATAATGTTGTTTGTTGTTTATTCATAATAGAAGGGAATGCTAAATTTAACTAGAGGTTAGTAAAATTATTATTTTTTTAAATCCAAGTTCATGAATGCCTGATTATGAACCCCTGATCCAAATTGATTTCAAGGCTCTAAGTTTGTAGTTTTGAGAAAAATACTGGCTTTAGTCCCATCATGATTCATCTCCTAGGGCTAGGAGTAGCCAGCTTCCTCAGTGGTGATGGGATTTGTATCCCCTTTAAGGCAGGATTCTTTTAACAGGGAAGAGAGGTGGGGTAGATGGAATTTGGGTAGAGAACAGTATCTTCTACCTTCTCCCCCTTCTTTACACTCCCTCCATATTGCTTAATTTTCCTCATAGTACTATCGAATAGGATTTGCTGCTTGTCTGTCTCCCCAGTAAAATATAAATTCTGCAAAGGGAGAGACGGAAAATGTGAATTGCTTACTATCGTTAACTTGATTTTTTATTTTAACTTGCTAATAAACACATTTCAAAGTTTTCTTAAAGCAATATTTTTGATTTATAAAATGCATCCGTCCCCTTTGCCCAGTTGGAATGCAAACATGTTGATTGAATACATTTTTTTCTGGTCTATGTAACCTACAAATGACAAGTGTTGGCTAGGATGTGGAGAAAAGGGAATCCTTGTGCATTTTGGTGGGAATGCAGATTGGTGCAGCCACTATGGAAAACAATATGGAGGTTCCACAAAAAATTAAAAATGGATCTGCTTTATGACCCAGCCATTTCACTAGTGGGTATTTACCTGAAGAAACCCCAAATACTAATTCAAAAGAGTGTATGCACCAATGTGTTCACTGCAGCATTATTTACAATAGCCAAGATATGGAAGAAAACCAAGTGCCCATCAATAGATAAGTAAATAAAAAAAGCAGTGGTACATATACCCAATGGAATACTACTCGAGCATAAAAAAGAATGAAATCTTACCATTTGCGATAGTATGGATGGACCTAGAGGGTATTATGCTCTGAAATAAATTAGAGAAAGAAATATTATATTTCACTTATATGTGGAATCTAAAGAAGAAAATAGATGAAAAATCAGAATTAAAACAGATTCCTAGACACAGAGAACAGACTGGTGGTTGCCAGAGGTGGGAGGGAGGTTGGAAGGTAAACTAGTACTTTTGGATCCCAGCATTTTGAGTCCTAGAAGGAGGTGTTTTGGAACAGATGAGTGACAATATCCATGTTAGACTTAATTAGTGTTATTTTGTGTGCTTTAGAAAAAGCTATAGTGCTTAGCTTCATCCAACATTAGGTATGTGGAATATAACAGTAAATGTCTGTTAGTTCCGATGTAAATACTTGTGGTTTTTATTTTTATATTGAATGGCAGTGTTGATAAGCAGAAAGCTATTGACTTTCTAACCAGTGTAAGGTTTGTGAAGAAGCTGTCATTATTTTTTTATTTTTTTTAATATATTTTTATTGATTTCAGAGAGGAAGGGAGAGGGAGAACATCCATGATGAGAATCATTGATTGGCTGCCTCCTGCACGCACCCTAGTGGGGATTGAGCCCACAACCCAGGCATGTGCCCTTGGCCAGAATTGAACCCAGGACCCTTCAGTCCCCAGGCAGACGCTCTATCCACTAAGCCAAACCAGCTAGGGTGAGGCTGTCATTACTTTAGAATATTCTAGAGAAGAGTAAGATGTGGTGTTAGTACTAAAGAAATTAGATTATCACTGAGGTTTAGTAACTACATTAAAAAATGCACTCTATTTAGGAGTTATTCTTAACAGATGATTATTTGTCTTTAAAATGTCACTTATGGTATCTCAATGCCTATTGGGAGGAAGAGTCTGGCATATCACACATTGTTTGTTGGCATTTAAATTGTACAGTGTTTTTAGTATATTCAGAGTTTTGCATTTCAGAACATTTTCAGCACTCCAGAAAGAAACCCCGTTCTAGGTGGATTCTATAAACTTTTAGGTTAAGTTTTAGAATTGAAAATTACATTTTGATGTGCTGTTTACCATTAGTTAAAATCTTACCAATCCAAAAAAAATAAAATAAAAATCTTGCCTGTTGTGTCTAATGGGACTACAAAAGGAAACTATTTGTATTTCTCCTACGAGAGTTCATACATTGTCATTTTGACTTACTGTTTCTCCTTAAAATTATTTGAATTTAACCATCCTGTTAACTACAAAATACACTTATTTGTTGGCTTTGACAGTGTCACTTGAAAAAGGTTGGATAGGAAATTTTTGGAAGATGCCAAATTCACTTCAGAACCAAACTCAGAGTGGTGGTTCTACTTGTCAGGGAGCTCATTACCAGTGCTTTTTGATATTCCAAGGTTGTAGAAGTCCAACTAACAGGTAAAAATTAAATTTGTGATTGGCTCTTACAAACTTCTATCTATTTTTTTATTACAAGTCTATATGGCATGCTAATTTTCAAAGACCTATTAGCACTTCATTATTATGTTTGGTATGCAATTTGGCTGAAAGAGGTGTGAATTATATATTTGGGGTGTCTTGTCATTTTGATTAAGGTGTTTTCAGGCTTTCTTCTCAGACATATCCAATTATTTCCTGTTCATTTGTTCCTTCATGTCCCTAGGCCTTTCTGAAGCTGTTTTCTGTGAAATGCCCCCTTTGCCTCCCATTCCTAAGGGCTCCCTTTTCTCCTGGGCAAAGTCATTTTTCCACTTCTGGGAGGTATATTGCCTTGCTCAGGGCTTGAGTTGCTCTTCTATAATAGTACTTAAAGTAGTAATTTATTACCTTTCACTCTGTTTGTTTATAGTTTGCTCTTCCATTGGTCTGAGCCTCCCAGAGTTCCTTTAAATCTTACATGCATCTTAACCAGTCTAACATCACCACTATCTGCTCACCTCTGAGTTGTCTTTAAAAGAGGGTCAGGGCTAGCTGGTATCTCTGCACAGCACAAGATGGAATCTTCCTTACTTGTAATTTATTCTTGCTGGTTTTTGTGATCTCCTCCCTCCTCCCCCACGCAGAAGAAACTTAACTGTCCTGTTTTGGAGGTATGGCAGAACCCCTTCGCTTTCTTTTGTCTAGTGTTTACATGCTATTTTTTTTTTACATTTTTCTTTCGGTGTTTTTGTGTTTCAGATCTGTCTCTTGTAGTTGAAGTGTTTTAAAAATCTGGTTTGATAATCTTAGAGATTGAAATTTACCATTTTCTAATTTGTCGCTTTCATTTGAATTTATTATTTTTAATAGAGGTATGATTCTAGTCTTTGAATGGTTCTCTTATAAACTAGAACAGTATATCTAACAAGGTCTATCATTCATTGCTACCTTTACTTGTGGAAAATACAAGAATTGTAACTCTGTTTACCAAGCTCCTTGACCTTAAGACATTTATGTCATTTTACTTTAATCAGCTTTTAAAATCTTACTAGATAGTATAATTTTATAGTTAACGTTTATTTACACATCTTTATTTTTTATATTATCAATCTGTAAACTATCAGATTTTATCTGACAAAAACTTTATTCTTAGGAGATAACTTTTATTTGGTGTGAAATTTTTAATTGGCACTCATAATTCCACTGTCTTCTGGCTTCCATTGTTGCTGCTTATAACCTGGCAAACAATAATGATCTCCCTCTCTTTGCACATTAAAATTGTCTCTAGCTTTGGTATTTGTAGTTTTATTATGACACTAGTGACCCAATGCACGGATTCGTGCACATTGAAAGGAAATTAATTAGAAGAAATATTTTAATATTGCTATTTGCCCTTTCTCTGTAATAGAAGTGTCAGAGATGAAAGAAAGTTAGTAAAATGTATATGAAAATGATATATAAATTGATAATAACATGATATAACAACAACAAAGAAATTATATAAAAACAACAAAAACATAAAAACAAAAAAACATATAAAAACAACATTGATACAAACAATGACTGATAAATTGATTAAACTTATTCTAATATCTCCCTGTATCCCACATTAAGAGTAAAAACACTTTCAGAGTGCTTGACTAATTTCCCTTGTGATGAAGGATTTACAACTTGAACGTGACACGCTCTTCAAATTGAGAGAAAGCAACATATAACTGACCATGTCCAAAAACGGGTTCAGATAGGAATATTCCTACTCTGTCTAGAGTTTGTCCTTGTGATTTATTAATAGTCATTGCAAATGTTGGCATCACAGGAAACTGTCTTCAAATTAATTTAAATGGGAGGCTAGTGTCAGTCGGGGACAATTCAATTCTTGGAATCAGAACAAACTCCCCTTCCACAGATCCTGTTAATACTTCAGCTTCAATTATCTTAGGTCGAAATCTTTTGATAACAAATGTAGTACCATTACAAAGACCCCATTTACTATGAAGATTTCTCAGTAGCATGATGATTGCACCTACTTTCAATTTTAATTTATGACACAGCATTCCTGAAGGAGTAATACTATTAAAAAATTCTATGGGAAATTTTTCCTTTTCAGCATCCGGTGAATCCATGGAATCATCACTCAGGTGTGAAAATCTCCATCAAGTATATCCAAAATTTCTTCATTTAATTTATGAATGTGCTCCTTTTTTGGACAAAGAATTGCATGTTTAGATATATTTTTAATATTATCTATAGATAGATGATTTCCAAAGGTAGCTTCAATAAATAGATCCTTTACAAATCATTTCAGCTTCAGAGGTATGTTGTGCCAATAGCTGGTCTTCACGTACATTGTGTTGATTACGACACTGGCTTCTTTTGGCTTCAGAAATACGTTAAGCCAGTAGTTGGTCTTCAGACATATTCTGTCGACCGCGACTCTGCTTTCAGCTTCAGAATGTCAACAAAAAACAACTAAATTCACTGTCGACAATGACAGATCGAAATGCAGGCGTGCGATTGGTGCCTGTGAGAGCTTTATATGTATCATGCATGCGCGGGTCAATGTTTATTTTTCAATTGCCAGTGTGCGTCATATGTACCGGCTGGTGGTTGGTCGGATGGTTGGACGGATGGTCAGTCACGTAGCCACATATACATATGCATGCGTGCTAGAGGCCCGGTGCATGAATTTGGGCATGGGTGGGGTCCCTCTGGGTGGCCTACAGGGATCAGGCCGAAACCCTCAGTCCAGCGCTGCCTGCTGCAGCAGGGCTTGCCAGCCATGAGCCCTGCGTATGGCGCTCTCCCAAGGGGAGTGGCCTGTGGGATTGGGCTGAAACCAGCTCTCTGACATCCCCCGAGGGGTCCTGGATTGCGATAGGGTGCAGGCCAGGGTGCGGGACCCCACTGGTGCACGATGAGGCTGGGGAGGGACAGCGGGAGGGTTCCAGGGTGTGTCCGGCCCATCTCCTCAGTCCTGATCCGCCAGACCCCAGCAGCAAGCTAACCTACCCGTCGGAGCATCTGCCCCCTGGTAGTCAGTGCACGTCATAGCGACTTGTCGACCAGTCAACTGTCTGCCTCCTGGTAGTCAGTGCATGTCATAGTAAGCGGTTGAGTAGCCTTTGCATATCATTAGCATATTATGCTTGAATTGGTTCAGTTGTTCTGCCATTCTTTGTATTTGCATATTACCCTTTTATTATATAGGATGTAGATTTGTAGGTATAAATGGCTTTTTGTTTATCTTGTTTAGGATCATTTGGACCCCTTAAGGTGGTTTGTGTTTTTTTTTTTTATGGCCTATTGAAAGCACACTTTTATTTAAGTAGTAAAATTGCTTTATTGCCTTACTAGCTTTTTTTTAAAAAAACAATCTTTAATGTTGAGGATATTACAGATGTCCCTTTTTTCCTCCCACAGCTCCTCTCCACCCAGTTCCCACCCCACCCCCAGCACTTGCCACCCTGTTGTCTGTGTCCACAGGTAATGCATACATGCATATAAGATCTTTGTCTAATCTCTTCCCGCACCCCCCCACACACTCCCTTCCCTCTGAGAATCATCAGTCTGTTCCATTTCCATGCCCCTGATTTTTATCACATTCACCAGTTTATTTTGTTCATAAGATTTTTTATTCATTTGATTTTTAGATTCACTTGTTGATAGATATGTATTTGTTGTCACTTTGTTGTTCATATTTTTTATCTTTACCTTTTCCCTCTTCTTCCTCTTCCTAAAGAATACCCTTCATCATTGCATATAATACTGGTTTGGTGGTGTGAACTCCTTTAGCTTTTTTTTGCCTGTGAAACTCTTTATCTGACCTTCAATTCTAAATGAGAGCTTTGCTGGGTAGAGTATTCTTGGTTGTAGGTTCTTACTATTCATCACTTTGAATATTTCTTGTCACTACCTTCTGGCCTGCATAGTTTGTGTTGAGAAATCAGCCGACAGTCGTATGGGCACTCCCTTGTAGGTAACTAACTGTTTTTCTCTTGCTGCTTTTAAGATTCTCTCTTTGTCTTTTGCCCTTGGCATTTTAATTATGATGTGTCTTGGTGTGGTCCTCTTTGGATTCCTCTTGTTTGAGGTTCTCTCTACTTCCTGGACTTGTAAGTCTATTTCTTTCACCAGGTAGGAGAAGTTTTCTGTCATTATTTCTTCAAATAGATTTTCAGTATCTTGCTCTCTTCTTCTGGCACCCCCCATAATTTGGGTGTTGGTATGCTTGAAGTTGTCCCAGAGGCTCCTTACACTATCTTCATATTTATGGATTCTTTTTGCCCTTCTGGTTGGGTGTTTTTTGCTTCCTCGTATTTCAAATCATTGATTTTATTCTGGGATTTTCTAATCTACTATTGAATCCCTGTATATTATTCTTTATTTCAGTCAGTGTATGCTTAATTTCTGACTGGTCCTTTTCCAATTTTTTGGCATTCTCACTAAGATCCTTGAAAGTCTCACTAAGTTCCTCAGAGGTTTCTAGAAGATTCTTGAGTAACCTTCTAACCATGGTTTTGAATTCTATATCCAGTAGTTTGCTTTCTTCCCCATTTCTTTCATTTGTGATGTTTCTTTATCTCCGCATTTTGGCTGCTTCCCTGTGTTTGTTTCTATGTGTTGGGTAGCTCCTGAGTCTCCTTGAGTTGATAGAGTGGCCTTGTGTAGTAGGTGTCCTATAGTGCCCAGTGGCTCAGGCTCCCCAATCACCTGAGGTGGACACTCTTGGTGCACCTCTTTGTGGGTTGTGTGCTCAGTTTTGTTGTAGTTGAGCCTTGATTGCTGTGGTTTCACTGGGAAGAATTGACCTCTAAGGCCAATTGGTTGTGGGGACCAGCTGCGACTATAGTGGGAGAGCTGTTGTGCAGGAGACACCCTTATGGAGCAGGAATTGCTTCAGTGGAGCTTTGGTGCTCACTGAGTCTGCCCCTTGTGTGTGTTGCTTATGGATGTGAAGAGTTATAATCTGGTATGGTCTCTCACTGACCACTCGGTACACTGATTGTGGGTCTCCAGTGAGGTACAAAGTCAGCCACTGCTAGGGCCATCCAGCAGGAGCTACAGAGAGATCTGGAGATTCCTCCTCTTTGTATCGATTTTGGAAGTGCCCAGACAAGGCCTAGCTGTGAAGCAAGGCAGGTTGGTGCTGGTGCTGGTTTTGGGGCCTTTTATTATTAGGTTTGGGGCTCCCTGACCCTGCTGCAGCTTGTTTAACAGAGTTTTAGCCTGAGAAAGGACAGAGCATTCATATGCAAAAGCCGTTTCGAACAGCTTGGGTGGGGTTGTAAATTGGGTAGGGCGGGGTCTCAGGGAATAACCAGGGCGGAGCAAACTGAAATGGCTGCCTGTCAGCCCTGCACCAGGGAGGTCCCAGCATGGGAACAATGACCGATGCGAGCATCTCTGTCTGGAAGAAAGCCGCGCCAGCATTCATGCCCTGATGCCAGACAGTCCAGCCTCTCCCAGTATGTGTCTGGGTACCCTAGAGCATTGCCCGGCACTGGAGCTCAGAGGAAGTGGGAGCTGGTAAATTCAGTTCGTGTTGCTAGCCTTTTAAGAGGAGAAACTGTGTCTCCGGCAGGCTGTTTGTCACTCAGCCCTAATCCACACTGGTTTTTACAGTCTGTAGTTCTTACGGCCCGTAGGAACTTCTTTCCCCCCCCTCTGGGACCATGGGCTGGGGGTCTGGTGTGGGGCTTGGGATACTTGGCTCCTCCAGGCAGCCTCCGCAGAGGTGATCTCCCTTCCGATTAAAAGAGGGGCACAATTGGGTGCCAGACCAGCCCGTTCCTTGCTGCTGCACGTCCTGCCAGTCTCAATGTGCTTTCTTCTTTACCTCTCTAGTTGTAGTACTTCCACTCAGCCAGCTTTCCCATGGTTCTGGATGATAGTTGTTCTGTATTTTAGTTGTAACTTTGATAAAGTTGTGGGAGGCAGCAAGTACAGGCGTTTACCTATGCCACTATCTTGATTCTCTTCCTTCTTACGTTTTTGGGTTTATTTCTTTCACCAACTCTAGAAAATTTCCAGCTATTCAATGTTTAGCTATGCTTTTGCCGTGTCTTTACTCTTACACTTCCTAAATTCTGATTAAACATATGTTTGATCTTCTTACATTATTCCCTGTGTATCTTCTTTATTTTTAATCTCTTGGCCTTTCTGTGCTGCATTCTTCATAATTTCTTCTTAATGCTTTGCTAAAAGTTCTGTTTGATTCTTTTCCAAGTCAATGTCATTTTGAAATGTGATATTCATACAGTGGAATACTACTCACCAGTAAGAAAGTATACACTCATCCACATGAATGAATCTCATGGTATCATACTGAGTCAAAGATGCTTTATACAAAGGAGTGTATACTCTGTAGCTCAATTCATATGAAATGGTGGAATAAGTAAAACTAATCTCTGGTGAGAAACATTAGAACAGTGGTTTTAGAATTGGGAAGAGCACAAGGAAACTTTTTGGGTGATATTCAGTCCTATATAATAAAAGCCTAATATGCTAAGTGTCCAGTCCATTCAACCAATCAAAGTGTACTATGCTTAATGATATGCTAAGGCCGCTCAACCACTTGCTATTACGTGCACTGACCACCAGGGGGCAGACTCTCTGGTAGGTTAGCTTGCTGCTGGAGTCCGGCCAGTCGGGACTGAGCGAGATGGGCCGGACATGCCCTGGAGCCTTCCTGTGATTCCTCTTCGACTGGTCAACCTACCGTGTTGCTACCTGGCTCCGATCATGCACTCATGGGGTCCCTTGGCCTGGACTGTGCCCTTTCACAATCTGGGACTCCTCGGGGGATGTTGGAGATCCGGTTTCGGCCCTATCCCGCAGGCCAGGTCGAGGGACTCCATTGGTGCACCAATTCGTGCACCGGGCCTCTCGTATCTTGATAAGGATTTAGGTTACACAGGTACTGTGTATTTGTCAAAACTCATTGAGTTTTATACTTACGATTTTTATATTTCACTGTATGTAAATTTAACTGAAAACATGAAACAGTTTGAACACTAGTTGATAATACACACAAAGTGTAATGAAGTCTGCAACTTACTTTGAAATGCATCAAAATAGGATGGACAGAGGGATGCATACATGAGTAGATACAGGAACATGTGTGGTAAAGGAAATGTAACACACTTCTTAGTTGTAAAAGTTACAGGTGATGGGATTATGGGTATTGAACAATTCTCAAGGTTTTTTTGAAAATTTTCCTAATAAACTGTTGGGGAAGGTACTGTGAGAAAAGAAAAAGAATTAAAATGAAGGAAATTGGATTTGTTCAAGTAGCCTATTTTACAACTTTTGTCCAAATTATATTTGGCCTAGCTGGTGTGGCTCAGTGGTTGAGCATTGACATACGAACCAGGATGTCAGGGTTCCATTTCTGTTTAGGGCACATGCCCAATTGCAGGCTTGATCCCCAGTAGGGGGTGTGCAGGAAGCAGCCAATTGGTGGTTCTCATCATTGATGTTTCTATCTCTCTTCCTCTCCCTTCCTGTCTGAAATCGATAAAAATATATTTAAATATATATATTTGTGACCATTTTAAAAAGAATGGTAATTGCAATCTTGTTGACTTGGATATGGCTATTATTATTATGACATGTATTATTTGTATTTGTCATTATTGAGCTGAGAAAATTTTCAAGGTTAAAAGGCTTTGAGAACCACTGGTCCTTACTTAGTGTGTCAAAGACCTTTTGTAGTTCATTCTCATTACTGTGTTTATCCATTTATATATACACTAGAGGCCTGGTGTACGAATTTGTGCATAGGTGGGATCCCTCTGGGTGGCCTTCAGGGATTGGGCTGAAACCCACAGTCCAATGCTGCCTGCATCTCCTACCTGCCGCTCCCGCTCATCCCGGTTCTACTGTGCCTGCCACAGGCTAGCGCCCAATCAGTCCTGATCAGGAGAGGCTTGCTCTGCCACAGCAGTGCTCGCCAGCCATGAGCCCTGCGTGTGGCACCCTCCCAAGGGGAGTGGCCTGTGGGATTGGGCTGAAACCAGCTCTCCAACATCCCCCGAGCGGTCCTGGACTATGAGAGGGTGCAGGCTAGGCTGAGGGACCCCACTGGTGCATGATTGGGCCTGGAAGGGACTGTGGGAGGGCTCCAGGACATGTCCGGCCCATCTTGCTCAGTCCCGATTGGCCGGACCCCAGCAGCAAGCAACCTACCGGTGGGAGCATCTGCCCCCTGGTGGTCAGTGCATGTCATAGTGACTGGTTGACCAGTTGACTGCCTCCTGGTGGTCAGTGGACATCATAGCAAGTGGTTGAGCGGCCTTAGCATAACATTAGCATATTACACTTTGGTTGTTCAGTTGTTCTGTCGTTTGGTCTATTTGCATATTACCCTTTTATTATATAGGAAGGATAAGTAAAAGATCCAATGCTCAGTTTAGGAGAAAGATTTTTGTTAATACTATACTTCAATCTGTTGGTCCATCTAAGGTATTTGACTTCGTTTTCAATGTATTTGCATGTTTATGCTATATCTTAGCAATGTTTACGGCTCTGTTAGTGCATAAGTTTTAGCAAAAGGCCTAAAGCATAACGCTAAAGTTTTGTCTTTTGCCAGAATGGAGTGGTATAATAGCTATGTTGTTCCACTGCAAATTGTTGGGTGACGTGTTAAATTGATTCTGCATCCTCTGAAGTTCATTGTTAGGTGGTTGCATCTCCTATTATTGTAAGACTTGTGCCCAACTTCTTACAATGTTTGAGAAAGGAATTCTCCATTCTGTAAATCTAAAAGCAGAATCATGGAGGATATACTAGTATAGAGTTACTGTGGCCACTTCTCAAATGGGTGGGAGACAGGGTTTGTTTTATATCTTCATCTTGGAAAGATACAATTTTTTTTTTATAATCTCACACCAAGTTAGAATTGGCAGATGCCTTAAAGAATGAATCAATGAAACGTAGTTTGACACATTTAGGTCAAGGATGATTTATTCTATGTCCAGAAGCTTAGTGTTTCTCAGTTCTGATAAAAGTGGTATCTACATGGACAGAGTGTTTAAAAAGCACGCGGTGATGACTCTTTGAAAACAATCAAAAGCAACAGTCGTCTTCATGGTTTCAAAAATAATACATTTGAGTGCTTACTCTTTTTATAAAAGACTATTAGGGAGGATGTCAAACATATACAAAAATCAAATCATATAATGAACCTCAGTGTACCTAGACCAGTGATGGGCAACCTTTTGAGCTTGGTGTATCAAACTTCACCAAAAATCTGAGCATAACTCGGGTAGTGTGTCACTTTGAGGAAACAACATTATTTCGCAAATGTTTCATCCTCAGGAGCAGCAAATGTTTCATCCTCGGCATGTGGCCGCCTCAGAATTGAACCTGGGACCTTTCAGTGCTGACACGTGTGTCATAGGTTCGCCATCACTGACCTAAACCTACCCTTACCACCCACACCCCCAGTTATTTTGAAGCAAATTTCTGTAAATATTTTACTCTGCTTCTCTAAAAGAGAACTCATTAAAAACTGATATGATTTAAAAAAATAGTTCCTTAATATCTATGAATACCCAGTTAGTGCTCATATTTTCTATACTTGCATTTTGGTTGATGTGTCTCTTAAAATTGAATATGTAGGTTCTTTCTCCTTTTCCCTTGCAATCATCTTACTATGTTTTCTAAGTGTTTTTCAGTTGACTTTCATAACTTAATGAAATATATTTTTTTCCATTTTATAGATGAGGAAAGCTAAGGCTTTGATAGACAAAAATTTTGTTCAAGGTTACGTGGTTTATAGTGGAGCCAGGATTTGATTGAAATAGGTGCTCTTTACCATGCCCCTCTCTTCTCTACTGTTAACATTGAGGCGATTTTTTCTGGACTTTTTTTTCTTCTTCTACGTATATATAGACAAATATGCATCCCCTCCCCCCCCCCCCAAGCTTTTTTCATATTCTTCAGGACTCAGCTTAAAAGTACCACTTCAGAGAGATATTACCTGCTTATTTAACCACTAGAGGCCTGGTGCACGAAATTCGTACACTTGGGCGGGGGGTCCCTCAGCCTGGCCTGCGCCCTCTTGCAGTCCGGGAACCCTGGGGGGATGTCCAACTGATGGCTTAGTGGGCCTAAGCCGTCAGTCAGACATCCTTAGCATTGCCACGGAGGCAGGAGAGGCTCACCAGCTGTGAGCCTGGCTTCTGGCTGAGCGGCGCTCCCCCTGTGGGAGCACACTGACCACCAGGGAGCAGCTCCTGCATTGAGTGTCTGCCTCCTGGTGGTCAGTGCGCATCATAGTGACCCGTCATTCCACCATTCGGTCATTTGCATATTAGCCTTTTATTATGTAGGATACGCTGTAGATGAGGCCCCCTAGAACCATAAGAAATGCAAAAAATTCATTATTAACTCATTCTTGAATTGTCCCCACTTAAAATTAAATCCCGCCACCCCCCCGTGGGGCATGTGCTGCACCTTGGGCACCACTGGGTTTGACACTTTTTCTCTCTGAGCTTCATTTCTGAATACATAAGCATATACCATGGGAATTGTAATCTCTTCTCTGCCTACCTCACTGGGTTGTCATGAGGAGGTTCTGAGCTAATAAACCTAGAAATGTTTCATCCAGTAAGTGATGTCTAAATGGGAAGGGATTGTTATTTTTAAGCTCACGGGTACCCTCACAGGTTGCAGGTGCTGATTAGGGGAAGAGGGCATGATTGTTTCCTGGGACTGTAGCTATGGAAGCTTTGCAGAGGGTTCAGCAGGCCTCGGAGGGGCGGGCTCTGGCCAGCAGCCCAGTAGCAGTGATCGTCCCTGGAGGCACTGGCGGGGGTGTGGGGGGGTGCAGGACGTTAGGGGGGCGCTAGGGAAATGGCAAGGCCGAAGGGGGAGTAACTGTCAAACCTTCCCGCTTGGCGCCATTCTTCAAATTGTACATGGCTGTTTCGCAGCTGTACCTGCTCAGGGCGGGGCTCCAATCTCCTAGAGCGGGGTGGGGGCCGGGCCAGGGAGGAGCCAGGTGGGCTAGGAGGGTTCAGAGCTCTTCTGCTGCGGAGACGGTGCTGCTGCTGTTGGAGGGAAGGATCTGACCCTGGGGGACCACTCAGGCCTGCCTCCACCCAGGTCTGGAGTTGTAGGGAGGAGAGGCATGGCTGGCCCCTGCGGAGGGGGCTGGCAGTGGCGGGCGGCGGGCCGGGGGGCCTCGGGGGCACTGACGGGTGGTCATTGGCGTGCTATTGTTATGAGTGCCCTTGGCGGGTGTGGTGGGAGAAGAGATCGGGAGGGAGAAGAGATCAGTTGTCGGAGGTGCAGGCTGCAGCTACCCCTGAGGCTGGGTCTTCTCCCTGTCCGTTTAGCCTCCCCGTCCCCCCGAGGGTGCGGGGGCTGGGGTAGGGTGTCCATGCAAGGGGATTGGAAGAGCTCCCCATGGCCGCTTCTTTGCAGTCCAGTCTCCTGAAGGGCAGGCACTCTTCTCAGAACCCCGAGAACTTGGCTCTGTCCACCTGCTCCCTGCTTGCAGGCGCAGCCTCCTGCTGGTCTGTCAGTATGCAAATTGGTCGTTACTGGGACACTGGAGTGGTCAATTAGCATATTCCCTCTTTATTAGATAGGATAAGTAGTTTTTTGCTTACTCCTTCCTGTTATTTTCTGCTTGGTATTTTTCTCCTACTCTATCCTGCATGGCTTTTACCACAATGTAGACAGGGATTGTTTTATATCTTCATCTCTGAAAGATACAAAGAAAATAACCTTATTATTTTCTTTCTTCCCAATTGAATGTAAACTCCCATCGAGGCAAATATTATGCCTGTTGATGCAGGAATTAAGGATGTTCTGCCCTTCTATATCAGTACGATATATACAAATCTACTTTTGTTTTTAACAACCTAAATGTGCCATAGGAGTTGCTGCAATGTGCCTATTTAACCATTTAACCTCTCCTGAGAACGTTTGGATCTTCTCTAGGTTTTCCACTCTGACATAACTGCAGTGAGCCTCTTGATTATATGTATCTTTGCAAACTTGTACAAGTATTTCTTTGGGTTAAATTCCTAGAAGATTCTTACAAATGGTATTGCTAGATTCTAAGGACATGAGTGCCAGTTATTAATTATGATATGTATGAGAGTCAGGTAAAGATTGCAAAGGATCAAGTGATTTGTAATGAGAGCCAAAAGAAAAAAGAAAGAAAAGAAAAGGTATAAACCTGTGTTAGTTCTCAAACTAAGGGGCTTAAAAAAAAATAAGTTTCTTTCCCTTAACCCCATTCTGATGGGGCACAGGAATCAGTATTTAAAAAAACTTAGGTTTGTGAACAGCGGCTTTAATATTTCTCTTGAGGTAAAAATCATACTATTTGTAACATGTAGGGCACTTTAGAGTGTATGGCATTCTAAATGTGGGTGTGTTTTTTTTAACCTTTGAGAAATATTTTCCAAGACTAGTATTTTGGGAATATGTGTATACGAACACCAACTTAAATTATATGTGGATTTTTGAATGTACATCCTAACCCCAGTGTTGTTTAAGAGTCAACTCTACTGAATTCAGGTACAATTCCTGTGTCTTAACATGATCTTAAATAAAAATTTGGCACTGTGCATTGTTTATCTTGTGTTAAAGTTACACTCTGTATCTTTTCTCCCCAACTTGGAGTTAAATTTTATGGCATTCTTTCCCCGGAACCAGCTGCAAACAGTAATGTTTGTTCTAAAGATTTTACAGGTTCTAACACCTGATGAAAGGCTGCCTATCTGATGCTTCAAGAAGTTTGTACCAATCTATGATTATCACAATGTTGAAATATTTTTTATTGTGCCAAGGCAGGCGTAGACTTTCTTGTATGAGCTAGGTTAAAGAAATTAACCCCTTTGATTTTATTATGATGGAGTTCATAGCAGTGACAAGAACAGTGCATTGAAGAAAATATTCTGAAAACAATGCCTATGTGTATTCCTATGCTCTAAAGGTCATTTACGAAACATAAAATTGTTTTTGTCTACAGGTAGAAACTTTTCCTTTTTGTAGGTAGCACCTTTCTGTCTTCTACAGGATATTTTGTAATTTGACTTTCAATAACTGATTTCTTACCCAGCAGGAATCTCTCTGTCCATTGGTACAGGAGAGGCATTTAAAAATCATTCTTTCCTCTCAATAGCTCTTCCCTCTTGATAATCCCTATGTCTAATAGTGGTGTTACGAGATCTTAATAAGGAAGAATTTTAAAAGCATTCCATGTAAGCCCTGGCTGGTGTGGCTCAGTTGGTTGGGCATCCTCCCAAGCACCAAAGGGTTGGTTGGATTCCCAGTCAGGGCACATGCCTAAGTTGTGAGCTTGATCCCTGATAGGGGGATTGCAGGAGGCATAAGTATTAGGTTACAGTATTATAAACTTTAAAGCTGAATTGTGTTTTTAGAGACCATCTAGTCCAGTGATTTTTTTCAACCGGTGTTCTGCAAGAATTTTTAAAACAGGCAATACCTGACTACTTAGTCAGGGACACTGACTTTTTCTCTTAGATTGTCAGATAAAAAAATGACAATAGCCAACACAACAGTAGCCGTCCTGTGTGAATGAATCATAATTATACCTTTATTTTTTTTATTTTTTATTTTTTTGTCAGATAGGCCAGAAGTATATTTTTTGGTGTGCCCCAGAATTTTAGTAATTAATGTGTGCCATGAGATGAAAAATGTTGAAAATCCCTTACCTATTTCATAACTGTTCCCTCCTATCTTTTCATTCCTGGTTAGTTAGAAAAGAACATTTTTAAGAAGATGTACTAAAAATGCTAGTGATAAGCTGACTTCTGTCCTCACTGACTGGCTAATTATGGTAGCCAGCAAGATTGAGACCTGTTAAGTCTATGAGCCATCTTTGGCACCTGGGCTAAAATGTTACTCACTCTAGTCTATCCTTACGATCTTAAGAGAGAAAAAAAACCAAAAAACTCTATGAAGTACAATTAGTATCCTGAAGTATTATATAAGCTATAAGACAATTTATATCTGGGGATGAGTTGATCTGTGTTTTAGAAGTGGTTAGTCTAGGCAGGCAATATGTGATCAACTGATTGATCATTATATTACAGTGTTCTACAAAATAGACGTTAGGTGCCAGTCATGGACACAAGATCTCTGGCAAATTCAGTATATCCAAGTATATCATTCTCTGTAGTCTTATGTTTTAGGCAGTAAGAACTTCATTTCTTACAGACAGAATTTGGATTACGAGAATTGCTTTTTTTTTTTTTAATGAACATGTATCTGAGATATAGAAACCTTTGCAAAGTAAACAGTTTTTAAGTTTTTCTCCAGTTTTTAGTAATTAGACTATAAGATTTAAAAAATGAAAATGAGATAACAATCTGCTAATAATTGATTTTTTTTCTGGTTGTTTTTATCCACTGTCATCTTCTAGTGTTAAAATTACAATATACATAATTGTGTAAAGATATTTTTGAATATGGAAATATGTACATGATACAAAGTGTAAAAGGCCTCAAAGGATCCTGTTCTTCCAAGGTAGCTTATTTAAATATTTTATGATGTATTCTCTATTGACATTATTGAAACCAGTGATTATTTACACATATAGAATATGTAGATACATCATTCTGTGCCCAGCATTTTGCTTAACAAAAATATTGACAAATAGTTTCATTTTTAGTGTATATAGCATTTTTCTTCTCATTGCAGAGTTAAATAAAACTCAAGGTTGTCTTTTTCCAGTTTTATAACTTGTTTTGAAAATTGTGCAGTAGTAATTTTTCTTCTGTTTCTTTTATTAAACACGTTCTCCCTGTTTTCTTCACTTAGTTGTTTAAGACATCTATTCAGTTTTAATAACTTCCTCTGCCTTGTAGTTAAATTTTTAATTTTGCTTTTGGTTATTTTTTTTCCTTTGAGCACAAAAGATCATCTCGGAAAGCCATTGTGATATCTTTTGCTTGTGCTTTAGGAATTGTTTGTCTAGCTGGTCTTAATTTTGGAGTTGCTGTTTCTCTTACTGCTTCTCTTCCTTTCATTCCGTAGGTACTTTGACCTTTTGTTGCCTTCACTCCACAGTTCTGAATTTTTTCAAGGAACGGGTCATTGATAGGAACCTTCAAGATTATCTTCTTACTGTTTTCTTTCTAAAAAACATTCCTTGGTCTTTGCCTCTTTTCAAAGACCAAATTTGCATCTGGCAAATTTTCTTTTAAGATTTAGGGTATTGCCAGCTTTTCTCTAGTTTGATGATAAGTGAAGTTTTATTTTGAAAAATTTTAAATGTTTTTATTGAATTTTAGAAAGGAAGAGAGAGGGATAGAGATATAGAAACATTGATGACAGAAAAACATTGATCGGCTGCCTCCTGTAGGCCCCCTGTTGGGGATCGAGCCTGAAACCTGATGGATCCTGCCTGGAAATCGATCCCATGACCTCTTGGCTCATGGATGGACACTCAACCACTGAGCCACCTGGGCCAGGCTATTTTGAATTTTTAAGTGTTTATTCATTTTCCTTGATTTCAGGGAGGAGGGGGAAAAAGAGCCTTTACCCTGTTGTCTCCTTATTTTAGGTTTGCAATAAGTATTTGGGTTAAATAAAAAAATGTTTTGAGCCGAAGCCGGTTTGGCTCAGTGGATAGAGTGTCGGCCTGCGGACTGAAGGGTCCCGGGTTCGATTCCGGTCAGGGGCATGTACCTTGGTTGCGGGTACATCCCCAGTGGGGGGTGTGCAGGAGGCAGCTGATTGATGTTTCTCTCTCATCGATGTTTCTGGCTCTCTGTCCCTCTCCCTTCCTCTCTGTAAAAAATCAATAAAATATATAAAAGAAATGTTTTGAATAAAGTGCTTATATTCAAGAGATATTGGAGAACCTATTATGTGCTTAGTTAATGTGTTAACTAGACAACTGTGAAACTCAAGTTCTATTGAACCAGAAAAAAGGACGTTTCTAAGAGAGTTAACAGCACAAATTGTGTCGAGTTAATTGCTGGGCTTACTACTCAAAAGAATAATACACTTTGTGAAAATAATGCCAAAATTAATCTCATTGACTCTTGCCAGATGGCATCTAAGATTCTCAAGGCATATTACAATTATAAAATGTGGTCGTTGGCATCAATTTGTGTGTCCATTGTTGAATTTAGTTAAGTGTCGGGTGACACTTGAAAGATTAAGTGTTTGCTGTAGGCACTTTAGTTTTTCATATGCACTGTGTAAATGAATGTATAGTGTAAAAGTTACTCAGCGTTTAGACTCTGGTGGGTCATTTGTATTCTTTTTCCACCATTAAATGGTTAGATGTCAACAGATCAGTAAAGAGAAAGTGATTTAAATTCATGTTTTGGAGCAGAATGGCAAGTATAGTATGCACTGGCATTCTGGAAAGCTGGATTCAGCTGAAAGGTATGTCCCTAAATAGATGTGTGCTATGGAGCAATTCACTCTGGATGAGAATTTCCTCTTACAGAAATAAGGTAATCACAGCAGGTGTGGATTTGGCACTTTAGTTTATGAATTCTTCTCTCATGTAAGTTCTTCGTGCCGTGGGCAGTCATCCTTGTCTTTTTTTTTTTTTTTTCCCCAGTGACTTAGGACTTAATATCAAGCTTTTATGTGAAAATCTTGGTGATTGTTTTCACAGAAATGAATGTGTATCTGTGATTAGAAGAGTAATATATTTCAGGACTTTATGGTCAGGATTATTAACAACTAGACTTAAAACTTCTAGTATCAGCATTAGAAGATAGTCTATTACAGTGGTCAGCAAACTGCGGCTCGCGAGCCACATGTGGCACTTTGGCCCCTTGAGTGTGGCTCTTCCACAAAATACCACATGCGGGCGCGCACGTACAGTGCGATTGAAACTTCATGGCCTATGTGCAGAAGTCGGTTTTCGGCTCTCAAAAGAAATTTCAGTCGTTGCACTATTGATATTTGGCTCTGTTGACTAATGAGTTTGCCGACCACTGGTCTATTAAGATGGAGTCTTTAGTTCCTATTTGTTTCAGGTTATTAAAGCACAAATTCTAGCAGTATAGTTTTTATATTACTGTGCATGTGTTTTAAAAATTAATAAAATATGGTAGGCATAAGTAATTGGTCAGTACAGAATCTATCCTATATAATAAAGAGTTAATATGCAAATGGTCATCACGCCATAACAGCTCCAACATTCAACACTGGGGAGAGAGGATTGGGGGCCAGCCAGGCTGCAGCCTGTGAGAGGGACAAGCCGCCCGCCCTGTGGTCCCAGGCGCCAGCGATTCGGGAAGGGACAAACTGCCCGCCCCGCAGTCCCGGGCACCAGCGCCTGTGGCCCGGGCGAAGCTGCCTGCCCATGGTCCCCTCTGGCTGCGGCCGGCCCGAGTCCTGGGTGCCTGCAACTGGCCAGAGAAGGGAATCCTGGGTCCTGGGTGCTGGGCGAGGCAGAGGCAGTTAAGGGCGATCAGGCCATCAGGGGAGCAGTTAGGGGCGATCAGGCAGGCAGGCAGGTGAGCGTTTAGGAGTCAGCCATCATGGATTGTGTGACGCAGTCGGTCACCCCCTAAGGGGTCCCAGATTGGAGAGGGGAGGGTGCGGGCCGGGCGGAGGGACTGCCCCCTCCCCGCGTGCACGAATTTTGTGCACAAGGCCTCTAGTCTATACTAATAAAGAGCTAATATGCTAATGGTTGGAACACCGTAACGGGTAACAACCAGGTCATTAGCATATTATCTGGGGTGTTGCTTCGGAGACAGGGTGGAAGTGGAGAGGGCAGGGATGAGAGCCCATAGTGCCCCCCCTCACCAGTCCTTCGCCACCCACCACTCGCACTCTGAGTGCCCCGTGGCCCACCTGCCAGGGGAAGGAGCCCAGCGCAGCACGCAGGAGGCTTCCATGCTCTCCTCCAGCGCCATGACAGGGTGGTGCCACAACGTTGCTCCAGAGACAGGGCAGAAGCGAGGAGGCACCCGGAGAAGGTGGGATCAGCCCATGGCGACTCGAGGGACTGAGGGTGGGGTTTGAAGCGGCCAGAGAAGGCCAGAGGGTTTGGGGGCTGGGCCAGGCATGCTGGAGCTCTGCATGGACAGGTTCAGGTGTCAAGGCAGGGCTGCAGGTGGGTGGGCAGCGCTGCGTGAATTCATGCACTGGGCTCCTAGTATATATATAAAATGGTAATATGCTAAGTGTCCGTCTGACCGGTTGCTATAATGTGCACTGACCACCAGGGGCAGATGCTCAACAAAGGAACTGCTGTGATGTGCACTGGTCATTTACAGAGAAACGGCACCGCGGACCTGGCGCCCACAAAGCAACACTCAACTTCTCCCAAGTGAGACACAGGCCCCACCAGCACACCAGAGCAACACCCCACCAAATCGCAGCCGATACTGCCAAGATCCCATGGCGCAAAATGCAGCTCACAGCCCAGCCCGGAAACAGTGGCTGTGGGCGCTGGGTAATGACATCATGAAGCAATGCCTGGCTTCCTCTCCCTATCGACTAGCATCCTTGCAGTTTCTTCAGCCCAGGAACACGACTTGCTTTATAGCCAGATGTAAACATTTTACACTGTAACCAAATGTCTGTGAAGCGTTTTTCTCTGCCTCATCTCATTTGATCCTCACAGAAGTCCTGGAGTAGGTAGATAGGAGACTTGGTAGAATCCTATTTTCTTTTCATTAGCCTGGAAAATGGAGATTTAGAAAGCTTAGAAATTTGACCCAACTGAAAAGAAGTAAGAAATGGTGGACCTTGAAAATGACTAGGTTTTCTCACTGCACAGAGTATAGTCAAATACCGCTGCAGTTAAATAGTTTACTCTTTGTTCTTGGGTGATCTACAATAATAATCTGCTTCATGTTGGTATTTGCTGCTTTATTGCTGACAATTACCTGAAAGAGAAGTTGGGGTGCTTCACTGGGCTGCAGAAAGTTTAGCTAAATCAGCAGGATTAATTAAGCAAGTTTATTCTATATATATATAGAAGACTAAGTTGACTCTCACATATGCGATACATAAATGCTCTTGCTGGCACCAATCACATGCATGTGTTTTGATCTGTCGTTGGTCGTGAATTTGGTTGACACTTCTATTATAAAGAAAGGGCGAATAGCGATATTAAAATATTTCTTCTAATTAATTTCCTTTCAACGTGCACGAATTCGTGCACTGGGCCACTAGTATTCATATAATAAGAATGAAATCATTGTATGTTGCAAACTTTTGGTTCTTATATGGAGCCAAAGGGAAGTTAAATTTTGGTTGAAGTTGAGGTAGTTGTGATCTCTGGAGAGGATAGGTCAGGATTCAGAGGACTGGTTCTTCAACACATGACTTGCTTTATTGGGATTTGTCTCTTATGTAAGGGGTTGAACTTGATTATCCTCAAGGGTCCCTTGCAGCTCTGGATTTGTTGATACCTGGCAGAGGGGAGAGATCCTATATGTATAATGTTAATCTTATATTTACTTTTGGGAATTCAAATTTCAAAGTTTAACCAAGTCTGGCGTCCTTCTTTAAAGATCAACTTATGCTTTAAAAGCAGGTAGCACTTTGATGAATAACTGTCTTGCCACATTTTCTTAAATCTCAAGAATTATTCCCTAACTAGAGGCCCAGTGCATGACATTGTGCACTTGGGGGGGGGTGTCCCTCAGCCCAGTCTGCGCCCTTTAAGAGTCCAAGAGCCCTCAGGGGATGTCTGACTGATGCCTTAGAACCGCTCCCCGCAGGGAACAGGCCTAAGCTGCAGTCGGACATCCTTAGCGCTGCCATGGAGGTGGGCCACTGTGCTCGCCAGCCGTCAGCCCAGCTTGTGGCTGAGCAGCACTCCCCCTGTGGGAGCGCACTCACCACCACCAGGGGACAGCTCCTGTGTTGAGTGTCTGCCCCCTGGTGGTCAGTGCACATCATAGCAACCGGTCATTCCACAGTTTGATTGATTTGCATATTACCTTTTTATTATATAGGATGGGCTGTTGGTTGATAATGGTGCTGGTTGAAAAGCTCTGAAGATGTTGGGAGCATTATTAAGTTGACTTTGGTAATTGCAGGTCAAATTAACCAGTGTGACTTATATTCATTTGAATGACAATTTAACACCCAGGACATACAGTAGACATTTAATGGCAGGAAGTGGGCAGGTGAGATCTACCAACCCTGTTTAATAACAGTATTCTTTGCTTTTCAAAATGAAAGCAGTAGTAAAATGGTCTTCTCTTGTATCCATTATGTTTAGGGTCCAAGTGATATAGCACTGAGATGGTGTTTGAAGTAGTAAGACTGGCATTTTATTTAATTCTTTAATTGGGTGCAATTGTTCTTTAGTGAGTTCTTTTAAAATATGTCTCAACTAAGGGAGCTCTTTTAAAATATGTCTCCAGTTTCTGTACCCACAGAGTCAGAATCTTAGGGCAGAGGCCAGGCATTTATATTTTGATGAAACACTATGTATTTAGAACAAAATTTACTTTTTAAACTATATTGCTAGAATATAAAACTCAGGTTGACATTGTTTTTTATGGTGAATTTCCCCCTGCCCCCAATTTTTATTTTATCATAAGTATTCTTTTTATTCTTCTGAATGACTGTTTATAATAACAACTAGAGGCCTGATGCACAAAATTCGTGCATGGGGGTGTGTGTCCCTCAGGCCAGCCTGCACCCTCTCCAATCTGGGACCCCTTGAGGGATGTCTGACTGCCCGTTTAGGCCCGATCCCTGTAGGATCGGGCCTAAATGGGCAGTCAGACATCCCTCTCACAATCCAGGACTGCTGGCTTCCAACTGCTTGCCTGCCTGCCTTCCTGATTGCCCCTAACCACTTCTGCCTGCCAGCCTGATCACCCCCTAACCACTCCCCTGCCAGCCTGATTGATGCCTACCTGCTCCCCTGTCAGCCTATTTTCCCCTAACTGCCCTCCCCTGCAGACCTGGTCCCCCCAACTGCTCTCCCCTTCAGGCCTGGGTCCCTTCCAACTGCCCTTCCCTGCAGGCCTGGTCACCTCCAACATCCCTCCTCTGCCTGCCTGGTCACCCCTAACTGCCCTCTCTGCAGGCTTGATTGCCCCCAACTGCCCTCCCTTGCAGGCCTGGTCCCTCCCAACTGCCCTCCCCTGCTGGCCATCTTGTGGTGACCATCTTGTATCCACATGGGGCAGCCATATTATGTATTGGAGTGATGGTCAATTTGCATATTACTCTTTATTAGACAGGATAATAGTTAATGCGTACTGAGCTTGTGCTATATGTTAGGCACTGTGTTAAGTGGTTTGCATGGATTTTCTCATTTAATGCTCACATTTGCTCTATGAGGTTAAGTTCTTTATCCCCATTAGTTAGAATGAAGCACAAAAAAGTATATTCAGGGGTGGGCAAAAATAGGTTTATAGTTGTATGGATAAAGACATGCATGTTATAACTATAAAATATAAGAATAAGCTTTTACATAAACCTACATTTGCCCATCCCTGTATACAAGGTCATACAAGTTATTGGTGTTAGAGTCAGGATTTGAACTCAGCCAGAGATAGTTTGACTCCAGAGCTCTACCATTGTAACTACTGTGCTAAAGTGATCTACCTTATTGCTTACAAAGGGTTAATAGCAAAATGACTCCTTTTATCTCAAACTTTGGACCCCCCCAGTTTTCTTTCTTGAAGGCAGTCAGTATTAACAAAGTCTGTTTTATGAATCCTTCCATCAATTTGCAAGGTATAGACAACATATAAAGATAAGTATGTAAGCCTTTTTAATATACATATACACAGATGGGGGGGGGCGGTAATACTGTTTTCCCCCTAACATATCTTGGGAAGGTCTTCCTATATCAGTACATGTAAATTTGATCATCTTCCTCTCCCTCTTAATGTTTGCATAGTATTTCCTTTCTTTTTTTTCTTTCAAAAATTGACAGTAATTATACTAGTAATTTGAACTTTATGACCCAAGCATATTTAGTATATTCATCAATGATGCGGGCATATATGACAGAAAAAAAGTCTTTCTACTGAATTGGGTCAACATGTAACTTAGAAGAAAATCCACTTTTCCATTACAGTGCATGGAATCTCTAAAAACAAAAATCCAATGATAGATTTAGTTATGATTAGTTTGCATTCTCTTCGTTGCATTCTGTTTGCACTAGTTTCTCTAATGTCATATGGTCTTCTCTTCCCTCCCCCGTAAACGGAAGTAATTAAGAACTCTAATTGGAGTCTGACTTAAGGCTTAAAGAAAAATTGTGACATTTGACTTATACAATCATAATTCTTTTTGTGATTGTAATATTAGCCTGTTTGTTTTTTTCAGTTAAACTGATTTTCTTGGAATATCAGCATTTTTTCTATACAATTAAGTTTCTTACAGAAAGAAAATTCAAATTGATTAACAGCTGTGCTTTGAGCTAACTTGTTAAACTTATGAACTATGTTCAACAATTTCTTGATGCTAAAAACTGTGAAGTAGGTAATATATTGATTTTACAGAATAGGCAAACGAAATCTAGATATTAAGTTTGTTGTCCAAGTACATAGCTAGCACAGCTGATCTTGAAATGAGGAACTATTTCTCAATTTAATGTACTTGAGCTGTTTTCTCTTTATTTCTCCATTAAAATATGATAGTTTTATGGTTTCCTTTGTATTTATGATTTGCTATTCACCACAATACTGTGAAGTAGGCATGACATGTTTTTTATTTTGTGGCTGAGGACTCTGAGGCCAAAGGTTGGGGCTTGTACAAAGGTAGACTCCTTTTATGCCTGTTCTATCACAGGACTTGAGCCAAGGTGTCCTGACTTTAGGTGCAATGCCGTTTTCTACACAGTGTTAAAAATGTGGAAATAGACAGATTTCTACTTGTACTCTGTTTTCTTTGAATTGTGAATTCCTGGGCATTTCATGAGAAATCTTAGGTTAATTTTATATGCTGTGTTTTAGACCTCATGCCTCAAATTTGCTATATTTTTGACATTTTATACCACACTAGTCAATCAGACTTAGTTTAATAAGACAGTGCAGCATTTGTGAAGATTACACAACCAAATTGTTTACATAAAATTTCCCCTTCATCTTTGGTGTCCATTTTTCCTTCAGTGTTATACCATGTATAACTGATATTTTTTCTCATTTTTTTTCCTTTTAGTGAATGGTAGTGTCTAGAAAGGGTATGTCCCTTCAAGAGAGAGGTGCCAATGTCCAACCGGCCTAATAACAATCCAGGGGGGTCACTGCGACGTTCACAGAGGAACACTGCCGGGGCCCAACCACAAGACGATTCGATAGGAGGAAGGTATGTATTAAATGGTATTTAAAAGGAATTGGGAATAAAAGAAAATATTTTTAAAACCTCATTTTGAGGACCAAAACTTGAATGGTTCACTACAAATGGGTAATTTCTTTCTAATTTTTGAGCCAAGAAACACAAAACTGGAATTCAAAGCAGTTCTTTCATCATTCCCCAAATATGCCAGGCTCGAAATAGAGTTCTTCATCATTGACATTATTAAAAATCTAATTTAAGGGTGGTTAATATATGGAATGTCATGTTTTGTTTGCTCTTCACTTCCCTAAACACATGCTACAACACATCTTTCAACCCTTTGTGGTTCCTTTATGTATGTCTTGACTTGATTGACTTCATTGAATGGAACTTTCATTTGTTTTAATATGTAGAGTTATCTAGCTTTTGAAATCTTTCTCATTGTCTTGACAACATGGATGCTGACAGGCTGATGAAGCAGTCTGATTTTGTTAGCACATTGGTTCTCATCATTTTTTTAGTGGTCTGGTGTTCAGCTCATCCTTCTAGTTGGAGTGGTGGTTGTATAGCAGGTAGTGTGAAGAATCAGATGTGTTCTCAAATGTAAAATTCCCTTTCCGATCGAGCCAGGGACTGTCATTTTATGGATAAGATTCAGAACTTCTTGCAAGGCCTTCTTTTCCAGTCCATGGAATAATCATGTTTGGCTTGCAATAAATAATAGCTAAGTTCTAATATGATTACCTGATGCAACATTTTTAGGCATTATCATGTATAGATTGTCTAGTAAGTTATAAAAAAATGTTTTTAAATGTTAAAATGCAAAGAATAAATGGAAACATTTCAGACGTCAGCCTATTTTAGTGATTGAGCATGTGGATTTGGGACTAGTATAGCTTTGCATGCAATTTCTTCCTCTGCCATTAAATAGCTGTGTGTTCTTTGTTAAATCTTTTAGGAAACCTCAATTTTTTTGGTCCACACAATGGGGACACCTATTTAACAGGGTTATTGGTTACCTTTAGTATTGTAATTTGTTAAGCTCTTAGTAGAATGCTTAATACAGAGTTCTGTTCTGAAATTTTTTGTTTTGTTTCTGTTGTTGTTTTTTTAGATTCAGGAGTAGCCACATGTATTTTGTCATGTTGATTAAATAATATCACTGCCCCATTATAAAAATGGTGCATATTTATTTTAGAGAATTTGGAAAATATAAAACAGTGTAAAGAAAAACATAGCTCCACAATCCACTTATAACCACTGTTTTACTGGAATATATCTCCTTAGTTTTTTTTTACTGCATGTATGTATGTGTGTATGTATATATGTGCATCTATGTGCTCATAAGTAACTTGTATCTTTTGAACAACTTCAGTTTTTATACACAGGTCAATTTAGACTCTTGCACATGACTGATAAACATTTTAGGCTGTCACACAGAACATTGCTTCTAAAATCCACAGTGATGTTTTGGCACATTATCTTTTCTACACATCATTGTTATATAAAATTATTTCAATATTGTATTTTATATTTTAAAAATAGGAGCCTGAAACAAATGGAAGTGGTTAATACTAGTGTTTAAAGATATGTTGGTTTACATAACAAAATTGTAATCAAAATGAAACTCAATTAAATTTATAGAATGACATCTTTCACTATAGTTGACGTGCTTTAAGTCAATAAGCTCAATTGTGAAGGAAAAGAATACATTTTAAAATGCGTTTTCTTTGAATTGTGAATTCCTGGGCATTTCATGAGAAATCTTTGGAATGTCAGAAAACATGCCAAAGAATATAAAGCAGAGTATAATTTAGGGTTTTTATGGCTTTAGCATTCCCTCTTTCAATAATGTAGACCATTTCAGTTTTTCACAATTTCAACCTTTATATGTCTTCAAAAAACACTTCCCCACAAAAATACTACACAAAAGAGGGCCTATTCACTTTTTAAAAACCTGTTATATATATATCATTTCCTATATCTTTAAACATTTTTTAAAAACATGACTGTTAAAGTCTTTATGTTCAGTTGTGTGGCTATACCATAATCTACACTAATAAAAGAGAAACATGCAAATTGACCTTCCCTCTGCTACGCCCACCAGCCAATCAGGAGCGAGTGTGCAAATGAACCCAACAAAGGTGGCAGCTAATTTGCATACGCAGGCACGGAGCGAAGACTGAAGACAGCGTAGAAGGAAGCCAAGCGCTGCAGAAGGGAGCTAAGCAGCGGAGAAGGGAGGGAGCGAGGCAGCGGAGACGGGAGGGAAGCCTACCTCGGCGGGCTTTGATCCCTTCTCTGCTTCGCTCAGGCTGCAGGAAGCCCTATTCTTGCAGGAATCTTCCTGCAATGGGCCTCTAGTTTAGTAATAACTGAATATACATATTTTTCAATTGATAAAATAATGATCAGGGTATAGAAATTTAGATATTTAGCCAAAAATTTTTTCAGTTGACTAAGAATGCAAATTAGAATTCATTGTGCCTTCTTGGACAGCTTGAGTCTTTTGCTTGAGTCGTGACCCACAGGTTGAGAACCGCTAGCATGGTCACCTAAGACCATCGGAAAACACAGATACTTACATTACGATTCATTAACAGTAGCAAAATTGCAGTTATAAAGTAGCAACGAAAATAATTTTATGGTTGGGGGGTCACCACAACATGAGGAACTGTATTAAAGGGTCGCGGCATTAGAAAGGTTGAGAACCACTGCCTTAGAGGAGGGTATGAAGAAATTATAATTGAAGAGTATTAACTTATCCAGTTTAAAAGTTAAGTTGCAGTTTTTCCCTGGTAGAATTTTTTTGATTCATTTATTTTTGATGCACTCTGTTTTCTTCCAAACTTGCATTAAGGTGTCTTCTTTTTGTAGTTTTCTTCCTGTGACCTCACCTGCCCTTCCTGCAAATCAAGGTCAATTACTTTTTTTTAGTAGAAGAGTTTTTCATCATTAAGATAAAAGAAAGTTGGATCTTTGGGATATATTAATCTCCTGATTATTCCCTCTGCTCTTTTTCACCCATCCCTCATTTCTTTCCGTAATTGAACTAGACATCTTACTCCTCTTCTATCATTTTTTCTTTTCCTTTTTTTCCTTAATTTTTTGGGCTATAGCTGATCTGTTCCTCTCTTTTCTGTTCTCTTTTTCTTTAGGAAATCACTCCCTTCCACTGCTTCTCTGTTGGCTTGCTCTCAGGGATACTTCTAGCCTTTTCCACTTCTAGTACAGGTATTTGTAGGTTCCTCCTCCCTCTTGGCCATGCAGTAGCATTTTCATTGTATCATGTGCTTTTTCTTGTTTTTCTCAAATGGCAGTGGTGGGATTGAATTCAATTTTATAGCAACTTTGGTTAAGATTGCTATAGTGATAAGTTTCTTCTTTGATATATTTTTTTTATACAAACATAGCATGTTAAGAACGGAAAATTGAGAAGCTTCAGGAAAATTAAGAAAATAAATTTAATTTGACCACCCAGAGATAATGGTGTTCAGTATGTCTACTCTTACTTGTTTATTCCTTTTTATTGAATTTATTGGGGTGACACTGGTTAACACAATTCTGCAGGTTTCGGGTGTCTATCTTTACTCCATGATTTTCTGTGATATGAAAGCCGATGATTTAAATTTGGGCTTCTGGTTTTTTCTCCCCCCACCCCCCCACTGCCCTCTCCGCACCCCAATTTTTTCCTGTGAAATACATTGCTGTGCCTATCCCATTTGACTATGGCTCTGATTTCATCAAGTGAAATTACGTAAATGGGTTTACAGAACCTAAGGATATGAATATTCTGAAGCTTAACAAATAGCTAACTTGTCTTTCACAAAGATCAGACTGCTTAGTCTTTTATTTTTATTGTGAACCAATTTATACTTCTACACTTTTTGAGAGTGCCTATTTCTCTATATCTTAATCAAAACAGCATACCATTTTTAATAAAGTTTGTGGCAAAAAGGATTATTTCGGTTAAAGCTCCCATTTCCTTGGTTACTATAGAGTTGAAGATCTTCCCACATGTTGGCCATTTTTACTTATATCATGAGTTGTCTGTTACTGTCCTTTGTCTGTTTTAATCCTGCTTGTTCTTTTATTAGAGCCATTTATAGAAAGGGTATCAACTTATTGACATGGGCAAATACTTTTTCTAGTTTATTACTTATTATAGCTTAATTTATAGAAGTTTTAAAAATTAGATAATCAAGTCTGTCAACTCTTTGTTTCTTATCTTCCTTTGCCTTCTCCATCCCAAAAGTAAAATTTTCTTCTCAGTTCTGTTATGGTTCCATTTTTTTGCTTTATTGTAATCTCAAATTTTTTAATGATGTGATACAATACATTTCCACTCCCCCATTAAAAAATTTGTCTGTAATTTTAAATTATTACTGAGTAAAAACTCAGTTATGAGATTTGTAAGTTACAGCTTTTTGTTAATGTCAGAACAGTGAAACTTTTAGCCAGCATTAATTGTATAGAAAGAAGCAGATTTATATTTTGCTTCAAAGGTGTATGAGATACAGAAAAATGCACAAAGAAAATACATATTATCCAGAGATAAGTCTATGTTAACATTTTGATTTTTATCTCTGGAAAATGCAATTTAGCATGTAGGTGATTACTTTAAACATAGTTTTGGATATTGCTTTTTTAAAAAGTCCATATTCTAATAAACATTTTCTCATGTTGTGAATTTTTTAGTTAATTGTTTACAAATTGTCACAGTATAAATATTTTCCATGATTACAGTTTTTGGATAGGTAGATGGTTGCAGTGGGAAAAGTTTTTGCTTATGCTTAAATGTTTGTATTTCAGGTATCTCTTAAGAAGGTAGATTCCCTGACATGAAATTTCTTTGGTCAAGGAGTTTTTATAGTTAATTTGTTTTACATACAATTTTTTTTCTTCAATCTACCATCAGGAAAAAGAATGCTTTTTCTCACTATTCTGTTTATGTTATCTTCATTTTGCATATTCCTGCTAATTTAATTTTATAAGGAAAAATTGCATTAAAAAATTGCATGTTACTTCTATAGTAATGAGGTTTTAAACATAGGGAAAACAGATTTAAGGAGTGATATCTGAGTGAGAATACTTTTTGATGCCTTTGTACTAGTAAGTTTCCAAATGTTAATCTCCCTTTGTACCAGTATATAGGTGAACTGAACTTTTAATTTGTTTAGCAGATAGTAGCCCCTCTTCTTATAATAGTAACCCTCTTTGTGGAATGATCCCCCTCAATTCTTCATTGAATGCATTTCGAATGGCAGTTATTCTTTTTCAACATGACTTTACTCTGTTCCTGGCTACCCATTGCCTACTCTTTGGCTAGAGCTGGAAGAATCTGTTGTCTCCCATCTTTCTAAGCTCAGTGATGGGACTAGGGTGATCACATGATCCAAGCTGGGAAAAACTGGAAACTTTTTCCATTCTGGTAGCAAAGGGAAGATATGAATCTGAAATTGCCAACTGCATATCTCCTGTCTTATGGAAGAAGGTGGACAGGCAGAGAAAAGCAAATCTAAGGGAGTATGAAAGTTCTGACAAATTTCAGTTCCTTAGTTCTTCAGAGCTGTGTTGACTTTTGCCTTCGTTAGGCTTATTTCGCTGTTTTGATTCTAGATATATCCATGCATTATTTTATTTATTTATTTTTTTGCATTATTTTAATAAAGCCTCCTTTGGCTTTAGAGTTGAGTCTTACCATAATGTAATACAGACCCAGTATAAGATTGTATTTATCTATTTGTTGAACACTATGCTAGTAAGCACTGTGCTAGATGGTAGTTATAAAAATGAGAGTAGAATAGCCTTTGTTACAAGCAGTTTCAACTCAGTAGGGAAAATGGGCATGTAGGTGATTGTTAGAGTAGGGTGAGAAACATTTCTAGAAGACGATCTCATTGATTTGGGCTCTGAAGGCTGAAGAAGCAGTTGTGAAGCAGATTGTACATCAGTTATATTCTTCTCTACTTAATGTGTGAAATCATTAGTTACTACCAGAATTTAGATTTGATTACTCATTTTCTGTGTCACTTCTTGCTTGGATCATAAGTTGTTGGTGTTCAATGCTGCCTTGGTAATGCTTAGAAGGTTATTCTGTCCCATCAAGTCTTGGGTCTGCGAGGCAAGATTTATAGTGTAGTGTTAAATAGTATGTGGTTGTGGTGGTCTAAGAAGGAATAGTGATTGCTTTTCTCTATTTGGAAGTTGAGCACATTAGATTATAAGACAAATTTGAAGATGTAATTAAGCTCCAAATAATTTGTATTTGGTAATATGTAGTTGTACTTGAGTTGTGAATATATCTGGAATAGAAATTAATTTCAAATATAATTTAAGACTTGTAATATAAGGAATTAACTACTTGTTACTAGCCACTTTTCTCATTTTCCCTATGCCCCCCCACTTTTTTTTTTTTTTTTTTATTCTCACCCAAGGATATTGATATTTTGAGGACTAGAAAGAGAGAAAAACTAACATCAATTGGTTGCCTCTTGTATGTGCCTGGACCAGGAATTGAACCCTCAGCCTTTTGGCCTATAGGACGATGCTCTAATCAACTAACTGGCCTCTTTTAGATGTCCTCTAAATTAGAAATGTTTTTTAATAGTTTGAACTGTCAAGGATTTTACTAAATACCTGTAAAAGTAAATTAAAATATGAAAAGGGTCATTCACTATGATTTGCCTAAAAGTGAACCAATGACATTTGAAACTTGTTTTCAATTGAAGTTAATCTTGAAAGCAAATAACCCAGAATTTATTATAGTCTGTTCTGTAGTAATGTGGGGTTTTTTAATGTGAGTGAGCCCACATACAATTGGTGAATAGGAAAATGTCACTATAACATGGAGGTACTGTTGGTTCACAGACAGCTTTCCCTACAGTGTGAATATATGAACTGAAATGTATGTAGACTTTTGAATTAAAGAAAAATATTTGGTAATCTATAAACATCTTAGGAAAAATCTGAAAATATTGCAGAAATGCTTTGAAGAAATCATTTAGTGCAAGAAAAAGCTAGTCAGTGATTTGCAGAACCACTGTACTTTGCACTATTTTAAACACTTTCAGAAAGCTCAAAAACATTTATCCCTGTATTTATAAAGAAAGAAAATGTCAAAAAAGAAAGCCTCCCCAGAAATGTATTTTTAATTTTGTTGAAGCTGGTTTTAAAAGAAAACATCTTTGAAAGTTTACCCTTACAGGAGAAAGTACAAAAATAAGACTCCAAAGAGTAGACCAACTGTGATTATTGGTGCAAATGTTAGTAGAGATTTAACATTTTATTAAAATTGATGATGTTTTTGTTGGGACTTATGAAAATAACATAGGTTTGAGTAGTCTGTGTCCAATCTTATTTTTACCATTTAGCCTAGTTATTTTTAGTGGGTGACTTTTCAGAACATGAGTTTTTTTAAGGAACCCCCATGCAATGACCATATAGAATTTCCTGAACCACACCCCCCCCACACACACCCGTCCACCCACCTGACCTTGGGCTATAATTTACTAGATGGACTCATTCTTGTGCAACTAAATGAGTTTGTCATGAATTGTACTGTGCTGTTCTGGCAAATTTGATTCATAGTGGATGTAAATTTTACTGGATCTTAAACAGATTATACATTTAAATAACAATGTTTAGCATTAAGTTTTGATAAATGAGAGTTGGTAAAATAAGCTAAAAGGAGGCATCGAAGTTCATGTAATGCTGAATACTGTGATATTGTAATTGGCTATTCTAGATCGGGCATTATTATTTTATGGAGATTTACTTTACAGCATTTTGAGCATTAATAATTTACAAATGGGTTTAATAAAATAGAGCCCCACTTTGGAAGGCTCCATATTGTTACTTTAAGGTTCCATCTGCTTGCCTCTGCCTCTTGTGGTAAGCCAAGGGTTGGGAAACTATGACTCCTGGGCCAAATCCAGCCTACTGTCTGTTTATAAATGAATTTGAGAGGAAGGTGCCATGTCCATTTACTTGTGTATTGTTTATACTTTTTTTTTTGGTACATAGTATCTCCCACAAAGCTGAAAGTATTTACTGTTTCTTTAAAGAAAATGTATTAAGACTGTGCTAAACAATAGGCAGGACAGTAATAATGATCAGTATTTTATAATATTGTAAGATATATTTTTAACGACTCCTCAGAATGTCTCACTTTTTGTTGTTGTTGTTTTTTTTGTTAATCTTCACCCGAGGATATTTTCCCGTTGATTTTTAGGGAGAGTGAAAGAGAGAGGGAAAGACAGAGAAACATTGATGTGAGAGAAACACATCAGTTGGTTGCCTCCTGCACTAGCTTTTTTTTTTTTTTTTTTTTGGTATTCTGATATTGAGGGTTTACCTGCTAAATTCTTTAGTTCATTGAAATAGCTTGTTAGTAAGAACATGAAAAATGCAGAAAGAGATTTGGATGAATATATAGTTAGATGTGTTTTAAGACCAGAGAACAATTTATTTGTGTTAAAGACAGGGGAACTACTGCCTCTATTAGAATCAGCGTTAGGTTGATGCTGGTCAATTTCTGTTGATAAAGAAAATGAATATTATTTTTGAGATATATTAGGGATATACTATGACTATTTTTTAGCATTGACATTTGCATATTTAACTGTCTATACATTATTATGAAATTGCCTAGCTTTGAATGGATAGCATTTTTGTTTTTGGGGTTTTTTTTTGTTGTTTTTTTTAAAATATGGAACGCTTCACGAATTTGCATGTCATCCTTGCGCAGGGGCCATGCTAATCTTCTCTGTATCGTTCCAATTTTAGTATATGTGCTGCCGAAGCGAGCACTTTTGTTTTGTTTTTTAATTTTGTATTTAATGATTTGAGAGAGAGAAACATCAACTTGTTATTCTACTTATTTATGTATTCTTTAGCTTAGTCTTGTATGTGTCCTGACTGAGATCGAACCTACAACCTTGGTATATTGGGAAAACGCCCAACTGAGCTCCAGCCAGCAAGGGTGATAATGTTTTGTTTTATATTAATATGACTTAAAATAAAAATATATCAAGGAATATTTTAAATTTTATAACTGAAGTAGAAATTGTGATTCAATTAAATTGACCTCCTAACAAACTTTATGAAAATAAGGATGTGTGGTTAACCTGAATGACATGTTGTCCCATGGATATTAAATTGTATACCCTTGCCGAAACCGGTTTGGCTCAGTTGATAGAGCGTTGGCCTGCGGACTGAGGGGTCCCAGGTTCGATTCCGGTCAAGGGCATGTGCCTTGGTTGCGGGCACATCCCCAGTAGGGGGTGTGCAGGAGGCAGCTGATCGATGTTTCTCTCTCATCGATGTTTCTGACTCTCTATTCCTCTCCCTTCCTCTCTGTAAAAAATCAATAAAATATATTTTAAAAAAATAAAAAATAAATAAATTGTATACCCTGAAAATGGAACATTATACCTTCCTTTTAAAAAAATAACTGAAATTATTTGAAAATTTTCTCAATCTCTTTCTTAAAAAAAAAAAGAAAAAAAGAACTCTTGGGTATATTACTAGAAATATAATAAAGACAAAAGCAGTTCCTAGATATTAAATCTCTAATAAGAAACTCATGGGATAGAGCAACATTTCGGAATAATATCTAGGAAAAATAAAGAGTAAATCACAGTCTATCAAAGTCTTACAAGGTTCAGTTAGCTATACACAGGGAAAATATATACTTTGAAAAAAAATTCATTCCTAAAGTAAAGACTAAGACACTTGTAAAACTAATCTAGAGTTTTTAATAAGTTGATCTATATTCTGTCATAGATTAGAACCTTAAGAATGAAATAATATTATGGATCCAAGAAATACTTCCTTTCATTGACAAGCTAAGTTTCATATATTCTTTCAAGAATCCAGTATTGAATTCTGGAAAAAATGAAAGAAAAAAAAAAATACTGAGATGAGAAACCTTAGATCTAAATCTTCTTGAAGAGATGGTGGAACTTGTATGATATATTAAGAACTGTATGGCACCCTTACAGATTCAATTAGAATTTTTTGTGTGAGGTTTTCAGTGACTTATGTCTAAGCTCCTTTCAGATTATGTTCAGAATGAAAGCCTTTAAAAAATTTTTTTTAAACACTGTAAATAGTGTTTAATGAAACACTATTATTCTCATTAGAATATGTTCTTTATGTTATTTATATTATTTACATGGATGTTGGTTGTGAATTACATAAATTGCATCTGCTATGTTAATATTTCACCTCTATAGCACCAGCTTTTCTGGGTATATATTAATGCATGCTTCCTTTGCTTAATAAGTTTGATGTAACTATTGCCAGGGTCTAAAAAACTGACAACTGAAAACTCTTTATGTCCCTCAAACTTGCTCTTAGAATAATGCTGACATAAGGATTTTGGTTTATTATTATAAACTAAAGGCCCGGTGCACGAAATTCGTGCATGGGGGGTGTGTCCCTCAGCCTAGCCTGCACCCTCTCCAATCTGGGACCCCTCGAGTGATGTCTGACTGCCTGTTTAGGCCCGATCACGGTTGGATCGGGCCTAAATGGGCAGTCGGACATCCCTCTCACAATCCAGGACTGCTGGCTCCCAACTGCTCGCCTGCCTGCCTGCCTGCCTGATTGCCCCTAACCACTTCTGCCTGCCAGCCTGATCACCCCCTAACCACTCCCCTGCCAGCCTGATTGATGCCTAACTGCTCCCCTGCCAGCCCTATTGCCCCCAACTGCCCTTCCCTGCAGGCCCGGTCACCCCCAACTTCCTTCCTCTGCTGGCCTGGTCACTCCTAACTGCCCTCCCTTGCAGGCCTGGTCCCTCCCAACTGCCCTCCCCTGCTGGCCATCTTGTGTCCACATGGGGGCAGTCATCTTTGACCACATGGGGGCAGCCATCTTGTGTGTTGGAGTGATGGTCAATTTGCATATTATTCTTTTATTAGATAGGATAGAGGCCTGGTGCATGGGTGGGGGCTGGCTGGTTTGCCCTGAAGGGTGTCCTGGATCAGGGTGGGGGTTCCCTTGGGGCGTGGGGTGTCCTGGGTGAGGGGCCTGTGGTGGTTTGCAGGTTTGCCACGCCCCCCAGTGACTCAAGTGGAGGCCCTGGTATCTGGGATTTATGTATCTTCTATAATTGAAACTTTGTAGCCTTGAGCGGAGCCAAGCCTCCTGCTTGCTCTGTGGCCGCAGCCATTTTTGTTGGGATTTATTTATCTTCTATAATTGAAACTTGGTAGCCTTAAGCGGAGGCCAAGGCAGGCCAGGGCTGCGGGAGCGTGGCTTCCTCCATCACCGGGGGCAACTCAAGCCTCCTGCTCTCTCCAACTCTGTGGTTGCTGTCATTTTTGTTGGGATTTATTTATCTTCTATAATTGAAACTTTGTAGCCTTGAGTGGAGGCCTAGGGCGGCCAGGGCAGGTAGAAAGCTTGGCTTCCTTCATTGCTGGGGAAACCCAAGCCTCCTGCTCTCTCCATGGCTGCAGCCATCTTGATTGGGTTAATTTGCATACTCACTCCTGATTGGCTGTGGGCGTGGCCTGTGGGTGTAGTGGAGGTGCAGTCAATTTGCATATTACTCTTTTATTAGATAGGATACAGGGTGGGGCAAAAGGAAATTTAGAGTTTTTTTGTGTGGAAAATAATACAATCATTAAGAAACAATAACACACTAATACATTCTGTTTCCTGTGTGCGTAACTGTAAACCTCTTTTGTCCTACCCTGTATAACTCAATCATTTATCAGTGATGGAATATTTTGAATGCGTTTGGATTATTTTGTTACAAATGCTTTTTCCCCCCCTGTTTTTTATTAAAAAATATTTTTATTTTATTTAATAGAGGGAGAGAGAGTGATAGAAACATCAATTATGAGAATCATTGATCTGCTGCCTCCTGCACACCCCTTACTGGGGATCAAACCTGCAACCTGGGCATGTGCCCTGACTGGGAAATCAAACCCTGACCACCTGGTTCATGGGTTGACATTCCACCACTGAGCCACACCGTGGGTGGGCTGTTGTAAATTCTTTATCTCTTACTCAGATTTAGTTTTGGGTGTACTTTCTGTTGGTAAGTGCTTTAAATTCTTACATGAAATCAATAGTGATATCTGCTAAGTTTATTTACTCTTTAGTTGCTTCTAATAATTTTCTGTGTAAAATCAGCTTGAGAATTGATTTAATCTTATGCAGTTATGTGATAATCTATGTTATAGTCCACAAATTGGATATCAGTAACATTGTAGGGATCACAGATTACCATTTCTATAAACCTTTAAGCTATTAAAGTTACATTGGCTATTAAAAGTAGTGTTTAGATCTAAAATCTGGGTTTGCTTTTTAAAAATTGAGCATATTTGAATGTCTACAGTAAAATTGCTGAAAAATTGATTATGGCTTAAGCAACTATAATATTGCTATGCATTTATGACAGCTGGTAATAAAAAATCTTAACTTTTGAGTATTCAGGGAGTTGGTACTAAAAGGCAGTTTTTTTGATAAATTATTTGATAGAATAATAATTTAATAGTATAAATATTTGGGAAAGAGATAGGGTCAATAATGAAAAATTGGGAGGATTTTTTTTGAAAAAATAATTTGACTTTCACTATTATATTTGCATCTCATTTTCCTGATAGATTTCTGTTTTGATTTTCTGCTGACAGGTCACATTTAGGGCAGGCAAAACATAAGGGATATAGCCCTCCTGAGAGTAGAAAATCTAATTCTAAGGCACCCAAAGTGCAGTCTAATACTACTGAACTGTCAAGGGGACACCTTTCTAAAAGGTAAATCTTCACATGGCTTATACATTTTCAAAGCAGAATTATTTGCCTATGAATCATTGCATAATATTAAAACTTACTAGGTTATGCCAAAATGTTATGATATATATTTCATTATTCTCTAGGTATAACTTTTGCATTAATGTTTTTTTCATTAACTTTGCAGTGATGCCGATGCTAGACAATGCACTTTTTCTTGCTTAGAGTGAGAGAGGAGGTTCCCCTTTTTCTTAACAAACCATTATAAGCTTCTGAAATGCATTGTGTTACCTTAGTTTTTAATTGTTAGAGCTATAGGTCAATGATTTATTTTTATTTTTTTATTTTATTTTTTTTAGTTTTGATATAGCAAATTTTATTGTAAAATTTATTGTAAGGTACAAACTTAAAGATAATGCCCATTTCCACATTAAAATTAAAACTCAATTATACATTGACTTTTTTTTGAATTGCTTTATTGATTAAGGTATCACATATTTGTCCTCATCCCCCCATTCCCATCCCACACCCCTCCCCACGCATAGTTCAATGATTTCTTAAGAGCTAATTGGTAGGAACCTTTCAATGAAATGTAACTATAAAGATTTGGTGATTCTATAATACAACAACTTGTAATTTAATGCTTGCTTATTTTAAGCTTGAATAAAGTTTTCTTTGTAAATAGAGCATCAATATTCTAGTTCCAACTGGTTCTGAAAAAGCATTCTTTTTCTTGTAATCTCAGTTCTTGTTTTGTGATTAGGAGTGTTAGTGTCAGTAATCTTTGGGCTAGAGAATTAACCTGATCTTTTAATACTTTTACAATCCCAAGTTAAGCTCGATTTTTTTCCCCCCAATTTTGAACCATTGGAAAAGCTATGTTTATTACTGGACTTAGAAAAAATTTTGTGATTTTTTTTTTTTTTTTTTTTTTTAGCACTTGTTTCCACAGATTTGAGAATTTAATAAATATTATATGACAGGTTTAATGATGGCAGGCTGATATTAACTCTCTTCTTATCTAACCTCTTAGAAGCTGCAGTTCATCATCTGCTGTCATAGTTCCACAACCAGAGGATCCAGACAGAGCCAATACTTCAGAAAGGCAAAAAACGGGGCAGGTGCCTAAGAAAGACAATTCTCGAGGAGTGAAACGCAGTGCTAGTCCAGACTACAACAGGACCAATTCTCCTAGCTCTGCAAAAAAACCAAAAGCACTTCAGCATTCTGAATCGCTCTCAGAAACAAATAAGTCACATAGTAAGTCAAAAAAGAGACATTTAGACCAGGAGCAACAACTGAAATCTGCACAATTGCCATCAACAAGCAAGGCTCATACCAGAAAGAGTGGGGCCACTGGTAGTTCACGGAGTCAGAAAAGAAAGAGGACAGACAGTTCTTGTATAAAGAGTGGTTCTGTGTCTGAGTCAACTGGTGCAGAAGAGAGATCTGCAAAACCTACCAAGCTGGCTTCAAAATCAGCCGCCTCAGCCAAAGCTGGGTGTAGCACCATCACTGATTCTTCTTCTGCTGCCTCTACTTCCTCCTCATCTTCTGCTGTAGCCTCGGCCTCCTCTACTGTACCACCAGGTGCCAGGGTGAAACAAGGAAAAGACCAGAACAAGACCAGGCGTTCCCGTTCAGCATCCAGTCCCAGTCCCAGAAGAAGTAGCAGGGAAAAGGAACAGAGTAAAACTGGTGGCTCTTCAAAATTTGATTGGGCTGCGCGTTTCAGCCCTAAAGTTAGCCTTCCTAAAACAAAACTGTCTCTTCCAGGGTCTTCTAAGTCAGAGACATCAAAACCTGGACCTTCTGGATTACAGGCCAAATTAGCAAGTAAGTTTACGGAAAGAGCTTTTTTTAATTAAGAAAATTTCTCTTGGTTTGTCAAAGTGATCATGCTTTCAAGAGAGCCAGGTATTTTGTTTTCTAGTCTGAGGCAGTCTTACATTTATTACTGTACCTGTATCTACACAACAGTACATAATAATTGATACCACTTTTAATTTTATCCAGACAAATAACGAATGCTGACTTATTAACCATGTTTTAGTGTCTGTATCTTTATGCATCTGCTACTTATTTACTAATATCAGGGTGAGACATCAAGTTGCATTTTCTTCTATAACCAAACACAAAATTATTCTAGTTATGAGTTGCTATTGACCAGGATTAGGCATCAAATGTGTTTTTTTTTTTGTTTTGTTTTGTTTTGGTATTGTACATTCTTGATGTATGGAAATATTGAGTTAAGTTATTAGAATAAATGCACCATATAATTAAACTTCATTCACATGTAATATTTTATGGCCTTGAATAAGTTTAGTCTAAAGGTGAATACTTATTATTTTCATGCACTGAGGCTCTGGGTCCTAAGTAAATGGGAAAGAATATTGCTCTTTTGAAACTTATATTGGAGTAAAAAGAACTAATGTTTGAGAATAATATATTCAAGTAAAGATCAAACTAGATGGGAGAAAGGGATCTTGAGGTATGTTCTTCCTCTCTTTTTTTCCCAAAAGTCTTCAGGAAGCCAGATGTTCGTTTCATTAGAACTGTTGATGAACCTTTTCAGTTATGCATTTGCTGTAATGCTACAGTGGTGTGTGTTTCTTTTTTTGTTTGTTTGTTTGTTTGTTTTTTGTATTTTGTGAAATCTAAAAAACACACAGAGAATAATACTGTGCTTATCTACAATTTTTAAGCATTTAATTTTTGTAATATTTAACCAGAAGCTTAGTTTTGACCATCTTTTCTTTTTTTGAGCTGTCAGAAAATTTCAGATCCACATTTTCATAGGGCTGGATTTTTTTCTTGGTTACTAGAAAATTTTATATAGTGTCTACTAGTACTCTTCTCATAGTTTAGCTAGCACTGAATCGGCCTAATCTAATATTGAATTAGAACTAAATGTTAGCTCTGTTTAACCCTACAATCTATGACTACTTTCAGTTGATTCATTATTACCTAAACTTTGATATGAATAGTAGTAGGTACAAAATAAAATCTTATGTTTAACCTGTATCATAGGGTTATTGTGAAGGTAAGTAACATCTTTTTCTCTTAGATTGTAGAATTTTGTTTTTCATCTGTATTAAACCTTTTGAATTTGAAGGTACAAGCGTTGGATTAAGATCAAGATTAGTATCTTGAAGTCAAAAGGAAATAAAGGGCTGAGTTAAAAAGGGACTCCCGGGCAACTGTCCATTGGGCCTACCAAGGTTTTCTTGACAATTGCTGTTATCTCGGCTTTTATACCTCTTCCCTCTCTGCTTTTAAGTAGAAGCATGTGTGCATCTATCTGTGTTTGCGTGTGTGTCTGTGTATGGTCATGTCCTCATTGTAGTGCCTCTGTGATCTTAATAGACAATGGGCCAGGCTGAGTTTACAGTGAGTTTCATGGGATTCACTCCTCACCTTCCTGTCATCCAGTCTGCTTCACTTGAAGAGCTCATCTTTTTCAACTTTTATTTCTAGAAGGGTCCAGGCCTGGGTGAGAGCAGATTGTTGTTGAGTATCATGTTGATTCTTCTCAGTGACCAGCTTTCTTGTTTTAGGGAGAACTTTCTTAACATGATTTTTAAAAGGAAGCTCAACCCTACCAGTGGCTGATCATTGTATTTCCTTGATTGTGAAGTTGCTATCAGTCAGGAAGCACTCTGTTTTGACACTGCCCGTGTGCCATAATAAAACCAGTCTAGATAGTCTTAACTCCACACATGGTCACAAACTGACTTGGTAGATTAAAAATCTGTGTGTTCTGTGGTCTCTAATAAAGCTTGTACATTTTCACTGCCACTGTCCTAGTTCTAAGTTCTAATTAATAGTCTAACCTGTTGAAACAAGAGAAGGGAACAAGTATGTGTTTAGCTTCTAGTAAGTCCCAGGTATTTTACATATGCCGTCATGATTAATTTTAAAAAGTAATGCTTGGTGATACTTATTAATGAAAATTTATTCCAAGAAGATGAAATAACTTGCCTGGGTTACATATTTTAAGTGACAGAGTTAGGATTCGAAGGCAGAATGTGTGACTTTGAAGCTGTTACTTTCCTTGCTGTGCCATTTATTTTTCACCCATGTTAGTTCTCCATGTTTGCAGCATCTTTGGATCATTAAGAAATGTTAAGATCTCAGAGGAGATAAGATTTTATCTGATTCTTCTTTACTCGTATTGATTAATCTTTAGGAATGAATACCGTGTGAACCAGGGATTCATATCATCCCATTTACTACTTATTTGCTTCTTTTCAAATAAGTGAAAAACATTCTAAAAATAATAGGAAATATTTAATGTGATTACAAGTGTCTGACAACTTTTAAATACTTTACATGAATCATCTCATTTACTCCTCATCTTCCCTGTGTGGCAGGTACTATTATTCCCTTCTTATAGGTAAGGCAACTCAGTGTCATTTGTCAAATTACTAATCAATGGACACAGAACTAAGAAGTGATAGAGGAAAGGATTAAACCCAGGCCATATGAATAGGACTCAAAGGATTGAGGAAATTGGGTGAGCTAAATCTTAGGGAGGTTTCCTGAAGTCAGATGGGCAGGGTGAATTTTAGGCACGATTGAATGTGTCAGTTAGGAAAGAGTTAATGTAAGAAGCAGTACTGCAAGATAATTGGCAGTACATGGTAATTTTATGTAAGACCATAGGGGCAATGTGTGGTATCTTAGGGGAATCTCTGGGTTTCAAGTAATGGTATTTTGGGGACAGAGAGCTCTTAATATAGAGCTAAAAATCCTGAGTTTAAACCTAGTTCTGCCATTTTATCACCTGGTGACTATGCAGAGTTTGTAACCTTCTCATTGTAAAATAGGCAGCATAGCTATTTGAAGAATAAATATATGAACATAGTGCTTAGTACATAAATTGCATCACTAAATTTAGGATGCACAGCTGAAGTTGAGAATCTTAAGAGAGAAAACATATTCAGAGTAGTGTTTTGAGAATGAAGGATTAATAAATACTTATCATTTGTCAGTTTTAAATGTCTCTCTCCTTAGATTTGGAAGACCCCGATTTGACGTTCTGTTATCTCCTAGTTTTGTGAGGCTGGACAAATCATTGGCAACCTAATCCCTAATCTTACTTGAAAAGTGGTAATATTCATTTTTGTGAAGCATAAATAATAGAATGTATTTGAAAAGAGTTTTACAAAATTAAAGCAACATATAAACAAATAATGGTGCATGAGAGGTATTGCAACATATTTGAAGTGCTTTTGTATGCATTCGGATTTTTTTCCCTTAAAACATTAATCCAGGGGACAGAATTAGATACAATGGATAGAAGTTGAGATTTCTGATTAGTAACTTCCAGGGAAACAAAATCTGTAAATTACCTAAAAAGTGGATTGGACCTACACTTTGTGCGATATAGAGCATTTCAAATTGGGTAGATTATTTGTTTTCTTCTTCTTTTAAGACTCTGTGAACCTTTTGCACTCGGATATCGAGTGTGACTTGACACGGTTAGCATTAGAATAAAGGAATCGAGAAAAAAGCAAGCGAGTGCAAAGGGTTAATTAGAATGTGATATTTCCTAGGTAAAGTCTCATCCTATCTAATAATCCTATCTAATAAAAGGGTAATATGCAAATTGACCATCACTCCAACACACAAGATGGCCTGCAGCGGAGGGCAGTTGTGGGCGATCAGGCCAGCAGTGGAGGGCACTTGGGAGGGACCAGGCCTGCAAGGGAGGGTAGTTAGGGGTGACCGGGCCAGCAGGCGAGGGCAGTTGGGGGCGACCAGGCCTGCAGGGGAGGACAGTTAGGGGCGACCAGGCTGGCAGTTGGGGCAATCGGGCCGGCAGGGGAGCAGTTAGGCGTCGATCAGGCTGGCAGGGGAGTGGTTAGAGGGTGATCAGGCTGGCAGGCAGAAGCAGTTAGGGGCAATCAGGCAGGCAGGCAGGCAGGCAGGCAGGCGAGTGGTTGGGAGCCAGCAGTCCTGGATTGTGAGAGGGATGTCCGACTGCCCGGGCAGTCAGGCATCCCTTGAGGGGTTCCAAATTAGAGACAGTGCAGGCTGGGCTGAGGGACACCCCCCCCCCCCCCCGTGCACGAATTTTGTGCACCGGGCCTCTAGTTCTAAGATAGGATTGGTCAGTAAAGCTTCATGGTAAAGTAGATTTTTTCCAAATTGCAGGAATAACAGTACTTACATGATGCTTTGTGAAACCCATTTCCCCATGGCCAAATATCACTAAAGGAGATTCAGGTTAGAAATCTTACAGTAACTTCTGCTTAACTTAGTATTTTATATATTTATCTGACCACCGACCGTATTTTCCGGCGTATAAGACGACTTTTTAACCCAGGAAAATCTTCTATACGCCCAGTCTTATACGCCGGAAAATACGGTATATTACCTTGGGAGATAGCAGTGTTCCATGGAACACACTTAGAACAGTTAAGTAGGGAGACTTTTCCTGTTTCAGCAACATTTATAGGCTGATAAATGCTTTCCTGGGGAGGAACTAGGGCTGTCCCAGGGGTGGTGGAACTAGTGAAACAGCTACTTTCAGGGCTTCATGAAGCCTATGGCTTTCCAGCTGTAGCTGATCAAAATAACTGGGACAAAGGTCATCCTATATCAATTGATAGAAGTGTTGAGGTAATACTCTAGAAGGGATAGTGTTTATGTGATAATTTTTAATGTGCGTTAGGGAATTAATCTTGCTATGTGTGTTTAACTTAAGCAAACAGACATTCTTAAAAATTTAGCATAAATGGAAAACCAGTGGGGCAGTATAATGATACAAATGATGTTTCTCTTTTATAATGTTTTCAATATAATATTTAAAAATATTTTCATAATTCATTTGGCTTCAAAATATATTTTGCTAATATACCTTTTTAAATTAAGCTAATTTTGAAGTAAATTGACTTTTAAAGTGTGTATGTCTGAATAGTAGAAAGTGATGGATGGCATAGAAATATGCCATAGGAAATAGTTTGTGATCAAAATCCGGTTAATTGTGGAGTTTGTTTTTTTTTTTTACAGAAAAACTTATAAAGGTATTATATTTCCACTCTGGTGTGTCTATTTATAGAACTAGTTTCCCTTCTATTATTTAAAATGGACATCATGTGCACATTATTAATAACATAGTCAGCAGTGGTTACCAGCTTATTTGCATCTTGAGTTTCAAACTCTCTTGGTGACTTGCATGCAGTCTGTGGCCGTTACTAGAGCTAGCCAAGACCCAAGCAGATGCCAATTCTGGGACGGTAATTCTTCTTGGTTTAGGACTCTTTCCGACAGTCTGAGACATATGGTGCATTGCACCTCTAGCATCAGGGGAGTAAATAAGAATGAGTTGAGCAAGACAGAAGAACTTAAAAGTTAAACCCTTGGTTTTACCCAATTGGGTCTTGTAGGGTCATTCCTACTGATTTTACAAAGTTGAATTATCTTTTAGTCTCCCGAGGTGTTGGGTAATAACCTTAAAAGGAAAGGGTTGAATATTAAAATTTTCTCTATTAGAAGGCAGCTGTTAAAATAATTTAAACTTAAAACTTTAATAGTTCTAATATGCAACTGCTTTGAAAAATTACCAACATCGATTTCTTAAAAATATATTAAATTTTAGAAAATGAGTTGCCAAAAAAAAAAAAAAAAAAGACTACTATGTATTTTTGTATGTCAGATTAGAATAAGAATTAGTTTAACTAAAGTACACTTTACTAAACTTACATGTAAGTTAGTGAAAACTGTTCTTTTATATTCCAGCTTCTATATTCTGTAATGTTTTTGACACTTCTATTCATAAAATGTTATTTAAGACTAATTCAGACAATACCAAAATGTACAATGAAGAAAAACATATAGTCACTTAATTTGATCACTTAGGACTACCTCTTTCTTTGTATGTGTGTATCCTGCTCAAATTTTTTTCAATGCTTAAATGCATTTTAAAGTCATTCTATAAGATTTATTATTAAAAAACAGCAGTCTTTCTGCCACATTGCCCTTCCCTGTAGCTGATTATTTTGGTTCTTATTTTAGTCTCTAAATTATGTGCTCAAGAGGTCTACTTGTTGTTGTTTTCTTTCAGTGTGAGCACTATTGCATGTCCTTTATGGGAAATTTACACCACCTCTTCATCCACCAAACTCATACTTGTACATCTCATTTTCCCAGTCATGAATGGTGCTCAATGTTTGTATGGATTCACATAAATGCTATTTACAGAGCCATGTAGGAACTTTTCCTTTCTTGTACATTTTTGTTTTTTTTCTTGTATTTAATTATTAGTTTGTTTTTCTTTTCTTTTTTGTATGAACTCACCTCCAAACTATTCCACTGTCTAAATCTTTTCTCAAGCTGTCTACATGTATCTGTTTCAGTTCCTAAAGAAGTGAGGCCTCTGGATGACTGCTCTTTTATGCCTAGTTACATTGCTTTTAGCCTCAGGATTTTCTTCACACTCTACATTTTCCAGCTTCCACATCATTCTTGGTTTACTGTTTCGTTTTGGTGTGACATACCTTTGACTTGCTTTCTATGAAGAAGGGTTTATGAGAATTTAAAAAGCTTTTTAATTTTTGAAGATTTTTAATGTCTGAAAATAAATAACCTTGATATTTGCTTGACCATTGAATATACAGTTCTGGGTTGGAAATAATTTTCTTTCAAAACTTTGAAGAATCCCATTTTTCTGGAATCTTGCACATCTTTATCTCCATTATTTAGAAATGTCATGATATTGTCATAACTGTGGGTTTATTTTAATTTCTGTTAGAGTGACAAGAATTTTTGTTTTTCCTTGGGTCTGGACTCAGTATTTTCAGCCTTAATTGCTACTAAATCTTAGGCAAACAAGGATGGCTGATCACCTTATTGTTTCTTTTCTCTTTGGATCTATTATTTTTGGTGATTGTCCTATTGGAAGGTTCTGATCTGATCGTAACTTGCTTTCCTTTTTTGTTCTACTTTCTGAGAGATTTCAACAAATGCTTCCAAACTTTCTATTGACTTTTTTTTTTTTTCATGTTTGCTATTTTGCTTTAATTTTCAAGAGGTTATTTTATTCTCATTTCCTTTTTTATTATGGACTAGAGGCCTGGTGCACAAACTTGTGCACCAGTGGGGTCCCTCAGCCTGGCCTGTGGGATCGGGCTGAAACCGGCTCTCCAAGGGACCCCACCAGTGCACGATTGGGGTCAGGGAGGAATGCATTAGGTTGGCCAGCCGGGGAGGGACCACGAGAGGGCTCTGGGGTGTGTCTGGCCCGTCTTGCTCAGTCTTAATTGGCCGGACCCCAGCAGCAAGCTAACCTACTGGTCGGAGCATCTGCCCCCTGGTGGTCAGTGCATGTCATAGCAAGCGTTTGAGTGTCCTTAGCATATCATTAGCATATTACGCTTTGATTGGTTGACCAGATGACCGGACACTTAGCATATTAGGCTTTTATTATATAGGATACTTTTCTTCTTTGAGGACATGAGAAAGTATTCCTTTCTTGTACACTCCTCTTATGTAGTTTTTTTTATGGGGTACTTGAAATTTGGTTTGTTTTTGACTAGAATTTTCCTCAGATTTCTTTGTTGCCTCATACTCAGTGCAGGGGGACCAAAAATCTAAAATCGACTCTATCATTATTTTTAGATCTTTTTTATTTGGTAAAATTCCACAGGAAAGATTCTTTCAGACTCTTGCCTGGAGGTGAAGGCCTAACTGCTAGAGTTCTGGGGGCTAAGCTGGAGAAGAGACTTGGGAAAAGGCCATACATATGTCTTCCACTGTGTCTGTTTATGTACCCCTCCCCTTCCCAGTTGGTGGTGTGGTGCTTTAATTGAGAATTTTTCCATAATGTCACCCACTGTGTCTGTTTATGTACCCCTCCCCTTCCCAGTTGGTGGTGTGGTGCTTTAATTGAGAATTTTTTTACTTTCTACTTTCTAAGGAGTAATGGTCTTATGTTTTGCTACCTTAGGAGAGGGACAGTTATGCAGCTATGCAAGTGGGGGAGGGATTCTGGGGAATCTTTCATAAAACAGCCTATCAACCAACCTTCAGTTTTAACTTTGAAGTTTGTCCATCAATTCCTGACGTTTGTGGGATTCTCAGTATCATTCTAATTGGTAGTTTATCTTAGTTTTCCACCTTCAGATTTCTGGATTTCCCAGAGATTTAGCACTAGAATTTCTCTTTTTATTTATTTTTATTTTTTATTATTGTCTAAATTTTTCCATATGTCTTCTTTTTCCCCAATTGACCCTCCCCTCCCCCAGCCATTCCTACCCCGGGCAAGCCCCCACTGCCCCAGTGTCTGTGTCCATTGGTTATGCTAATATGCATGCATACAAGTCCTTTGGTTGCTCTCTAACCGCCCCCCCCCCCCCCATTTGTCTCTGGATCTGTTCTTGTTCATCAAACTATGTTGATCATTATATTCCACATATGAGTGAGATGATGTGATATTTATCTTTTTCTGACTGGCTTATTTCTCTTAGCATAATGCTCTCCAGTTCCATCCATGCTGTTGCAAATGGTAAAAGTTCCTTCTTTTTTTTAGCGGCATAGTATTCCATTGTGTAGATGTGCCACAGTTTTTTAATCCACTCATCTGCTGATGGGCACTTAGGCTATTTTCAAATCTTAGCTATGGTGAATTGTGCTGCTATGAACATAGGGGTGCATATATCCTTTCTGATTGGTGTTTCTGGTTTCTTGGGATATAGTCCTAGGAGTGGGATTACTGGGTCAAATGGGAGCTCCATTTTTAACTTTTTGAGGAAACTCCATACTGTCTTCCACAGTGGCTGCACCAGTCTGCATTCCCACCTGCAGTGCAGGAGGGTTCCTTTTTCTCCACATCCTTGCCAGTACTTGTAGTTGGTTGATTTGTTGATGATAGCCATTCTGACATGTGTGAGATGGTATCTCATTGATTTGCATCTCTCGGATGATTAGTGACTTTGAGTATGTTTTCATATGTCTCTGGGTCTTCTGTATGTCCTTTTTCAAAAAGTGTCTATTTAGATCCTTTGCCCATTTTTTGATTGGATCTTTTATCTTTTGTTAAGTTGTATGAGTTCTTTGTAAATTTTGGAGATTAAACCCTTATCTGAAATATCATTGGCAAATATGTTCTCCCTTGCAGTGGGCTTTCTTATTGTTTTGTTGATGGTTTCCTTTGCTGTGCAGAAGCTTTTTATTTTGATGTAGTCCAATTTGTTTATTTTCTCCTTAGTCTCCATTGCCCTAGGAACTGTGTCTGTAAAGATATTGCTATGACATGTGTCTGCTATTTTGCTGCCTATGGAGTCTTGTAGTATTTTTATGGTTTCCTGTCTTACATTTAAGACCTTTAGCCATTTTGAGTTTGTTTTTGTGTAGGGCGTAAGTTGGTGATCTAGTTTCATTTTTTTTGCACGTATCTGGAATTTCTGTTTTTCATCTTCTAAAATTGTGTTGTGATAATAGTTTCTTCCATTCTTCCCATACTTCAGATTCTTTTAATACTGTTTTAGTGGCATTTCATGAGAGTACAGAAGTGAATTGTGTTCAATCTTCTGTCTTTTCCCAGAAGGCAGGCACTTTTCTATGTATATAATTTTTTAAATGTACGAGCTTGTTCTGGGTGACACTAGGCATTGGTTTCTGTGGGTCTGGTAACTTTCATCCTCATGATAGCAGAATGAAGTAGTATCCATGTTTTAGATATAAAGAAACCAAAGTGCTTTATTTGCTTAAACTCTTACTAATAGACTTTTTCCTATATAAAAACTATAAATTCTATCATTTTTAATGTACCTTAATTTCGCCCATTCCCAACTAATGGGAATTTATATTCTTCTACATTTTAAAATTGACAATAGCTTTGTAATTTATATCATTTCCTTGTTAGGTCATCAATCCGATTTTTAAAAATATTTTTGTATATTTTAAATTGTCCCTAGAAACATGAATTTAAATTCCCACTAGCATTATAAAAAATGCCAATTTACTCACAACTTCATTAACTTTGTGTTCCTGCAGTTTTTATTATTCTGATGTTTATTTAATCATTTCTTATTGGAGATTTAGCTCTTTTCAAGTTTCTCATTTCAAAACAATACCAATGCTTAGTTGAATATCTTTGCGCATTTCTAATGTTTTAAATTCATATTGCCAGCTCAGTGCATGAAATTGCTGTGCATTGACTAGGAAATAAAAATTTGGCTTAGAAAATTTCATTTGGGATTTAGCTCATTGTCATTTGCAAAATTTTTCTTTTATTGCTACTAAGTGACTTTAAAATAAAAATCTAAGAACCCTTTTTATAGAATAGGTTACTTTTTATTTTGTGAATTTATTTTAGCAAAGTAACCATTAATAAAGATGTATAAACTTGAAAATAGATACACAAGTCCAAGTTATACCAGGTTCTTAGGATTCTGTGCCGGCTGAATAATCAAGAACTAGTTACTGAGACTATACCCATTGTTAATTAATTCTTTTTATTGGGTCCAATTTTTCTAGTAGCAAAATGGCCCTATTAAATGATTCTAAAATCAGGCATGCTAGTAGTCATGTTATTTGGTGCTCTTTTCCTTCCTTTTATAAAAGAAAAGGAGTGGTTCTGAAAACTCTTTGAAATAAATTTGACATGTACATAAGTGGATATACCATAAGTAATTGCTAGTGTTCTTTAATTTATAAAAAAAAATGGGAAAGCTCAATCACAGTCATACCTTGACCAGCTGTATATGTAATTGAATTGTAGTGATTTTTCTGGACATTTACTCTTGTTTAAGGGTATTGGTTTATGGACCTTACATTGGTTTTTCTACTCCATTTTTAAATAGAGATGTATTTACTATCTGCAGGAATATGACAAAAACAGTAAAGAAAAAAGTCAAGATATTTAATATTCTAGAAAAATTAGTGCTAAAACTTTTATTACTAAGGTATTATTTAGCTCAGGTATTTTTTTTCTCTTTTTAAAGCATAAGGGATTAGTTTTTATTTTGTTTTTGAGAAGTTTTTAAAAATTTTTTGACAGATTTTAAAAATTTAGGTGAGTGCTTATACTGTTCTTTTTCTACTCATAGTCCAGGTCAGTAAGCATTTTTTGTAAAGGTCCATGAAGTAAATATTTTAGGTTTTGCTGGCCACATACGTCTTTGTCACGTCTTCTTTCATTTTAACTCTCTAAAAATGTAAAAATCATTTTTAGTTTGTGGGCTATATATAAACAGGCTGCCATCTGGATTTGACTCCTAATCTAAAGTTGGTTGACACTCTAGAGTAGAAATTTTAATGCAGTAATGACTTTTAGTCAGAAGAGTTGGGCTTATGTGGTGGATATTCACTTACCATTAATGGAAATCGGCTTACAATACTGGTAAAGCCAAGAGATTGGCTAGCTTCAGGCTTGTTTGGGTCCAGGTGCTCAAATGAAGACAATCCTATTCATCCCAAGCCTTCCCCCAAAGAATCCAATCATTTATATATCAGCCTGAAAGGAAGTTTCTTATTTCTCTCTGGGTCACATGCCTATCCTGAATGAATCACAGGTGGAGGGGAGAGGGGACAGTGGTTGTAAAATTGTAATTGGAAATGATTGAAATAGTCTGGCCAATTTGAGTCCCTCATATAGTAGGAGTATACTGTGAATGACAGTTTCATCAGTACTATGTGGAAAAGGGGAAGGAAATAGCTCCCCAGAGAATTAAAAAAAAAAAAAAAAAATGATGGCAGAGAGCTCAGAAATAGGGTTCCTGGGCATTATATAACAGATGTCTACTTGGTCATCTTTTAATGTCACATTAAAATTAATATTAAGTTGGAGAATAAAAACATTCATGTATTTGAAAAGAATTATCATACACTGAATAAAGGTGTTAGGTCAATTTTCCCCTCCAAACAACTTTATTAAATACACTAGAGACCCGTTGCTCGAATCTGTGCACAGGTGGGGTCTCAAGGGAGGTGGAAGGGCCAGGACATGATCGGCCTTCCAGGCAGGCGGTGGCACGCCCTTGCTGGCCCAGGATCCAGATCCATCCTGTTGACATTCGCACCAATTGTTGGGAGCCACCTGGAGGCTGCTTTCATATTGTTTCTTCCTTGTTGACTGTTTAGAGATGGGAAGTAGCAGCGGTCCCCAAGGCTGACTTCCAGGAGGCTGGTGGCGCTGGTCCATCAGTGCCTGGCCCGTTCTCCAGAGATTGGACCTGCAGTGTGGGCCGGCCACCAGGATGGGTGGTCAGCTGAGCGGCACTCCCGCTTGGGAGCGTACTGACCACCAGGGGGCAGCTCCTGCATTGAGCATCTTCTCCTGGTGGTCAGTACGCATCATAGTGACTGGTCATTTTGGTTGTTCAGTCGCTTAGGCTTTTATATATATATAGACTGATATTTAATGTTTACTTTGACTCCTTACACAAAACAAAAGGAATCTTTAGGAAATTGGAAAGTTTACTTAATTACTACATTGCTGAAATACTTTATTATTGTGGAGGCTATATTTTTATTGTTGGATTTTCTTTTAGTTCTGTTATATGTGTATATACCTAAACAAATAATGTAAGAATTAAAAGTAGAAAAAAAAGCATGACAGTGAATAGGTATCACCCAGTTGCATTTTGCTACTTTTAAAGTAACCTAACGCAATTAACAGTGAAAACCTTATCTTTCCAAGGATTGGAATAGTTTCACCTTTGGTGACTCTGGTAGTGAAGTAGTAATCATATTACTGTTGCTCATTTCTTCTGCAAAAATGACAAAATTGGAATCATTTCAGTTTTGTAATTAGAAATACTTTTAAATTTTTTCAGTAGAAAAGAAAAATCAATTACAAGTAGAAGGTACCCAAGAACATCTTAACTACTTTTACACTAATGAGTGTCCAGAAGATAAAATTTCCAAGGCCCTCCATCTGTTTATTTTAAAAATATTTTTATATTTAAAAATCCAAGTTTTCAATTGGATACATGAGAGGCTTACTTATTTTACATTTCAAATATCACACTTTATAAAAGGACTGATTTTTTAAAAAGATGAAGCCCTGGTTTTTGAGTAAATCAGTTTGAGGCTAGGAATACTTATTCAAAAGAAAAAAGAATTAAGACATACCTATATTGTAGTAGAAAATATCGATTAGGACTTTTAAGAGAATAATACTTCCAGTTTCACCTTTATCCGAAAGAATAATGACCATAGGAATAGTCCTGGCTGGGTGGCTCAGTTGGTTGGAACATTGTCCTGTACACCAAAAGGTTGAGGGTTTGATTCACATTGTAGGCACATACCTAGATGGTGGATTCCATCCCCGGTTGGGACGAGTGTGGGAGGCAACTAATCAGTATTCAGTCTCTCTCTCTCTCTTTCTCTCTCTCTCTCTCTCTCCCTCCCTCCTCCCTCCCTCCCTCCCTCCCTCCCTCCCTCCCCCCCCTTCTTTCCTCCCTCCCTAAAAATCAATTAGAAAGCACATTCTTGAGTGAGGATTAAAAAGAAAGATTATAGGAATATATTTGTAGGAACAAATTCATATATTCATATACCAATATAATAGGGTTAAGGAGCTTTGATAAAAGTAATATGTCTACATTTATACCTAACTTCATTACACAAAGGCATTGTGGATAAGAATATATTATTACTAGAGGCCCGATGCATGAAGATTTGTGCAAGAATAGGCCTTTCTTCCCTTGGCTGCTGGTACCAGCTTCCCTGTAGGACCCAGGCCTTTGCTCTGGCTGCCGCCTTCTGCCTTTGCTCTGGCCGGAGCCGCCTTTCGCCTTTGCTCAGGCCCTGCCACCCTCCTGTAGCTCCCTCCCCACCTCAGCCCCCACCCCTCCCTCCCATAGCAGGCGTCCCGCCCCGCCCCAGCTGCTCTGCGCCTACGCTGCCCAAAGGCCCGGCCGCCACCATATTTGTCGCGTCAATTTTCATATTCCCTCCTTATTGGCTGTCGGCGCTTCCATCTTTGTTGCGGAGTGATGGTCAATTTGCATATTACCATTTTATTAGATAGGATGCGCAGTGATATTCTGGTTGCTTTTCAGTGTGGCATCATAAAAATAAGTGACCAATACAGTTACAGAGCCTAGGAGAAAGAGAAATAGAGATAGATGGATTGAAATTGTATGTATTCCCATGCACCTGCATCTTAATTGGTTTTCAGTAAGTTGTAGTTTTATACTTACCATGCTTTCTCTTCTATTAAAATACTCCTTACTTGACCAATAGAATGAGGAAAACATATTTTAATTATATAAAAATACTTTATTTTTATATAGAGAGTTTCATAGTTTTTCTTTTGCTATACAAACATATTACCTAAAGGTTTCTAAAGGAACCCCAAATCAAAATTGTAATGATTTTCCAGAAGTATATTGGAAAATATAGTATACTGTTCTGCTTCAGAATAAACTTGGGAATTGTGTAGTTATGCACCTCTAGGCAAATCAGTTAATATTTTTGTGTTTGAAAAATAAGAATTATCATAACTGTATACCTATATGAAATTGCTTTTATGAAAAACTCCATAGCCGATCTAAAACTGTGAAGATATAAGATAGTATATTCTAGCAGCATCAATTTGCTGAATGGTCAAAAACACCCACAGTGGTTAACAGTATTCACATTTCTACGAAGTACTTGATTTACCAAACTGTTTTATCTTCAACTTACCTTTTTCTAAGAATTTATATAGTTCTTCTAAGAATTGACTTAATTTGTTTAGGAATCCTAGTAAGTTTCTAATTACCAGTCTGCACAACATCTGAGATGTTTCCCTGATGTAGTTTTTGGAGCAGAGTATGTAAAAGCTACTTTTGTTTCCCATCATAGGCTTAGGTAATGTTACAAATAGTGATACCTCTTTTGCACTAGAGAGCACTGTATGTAGCAGCTCCTTTACCATGGGATTGCCTTCCAGACAACAAAATGTTTGGGGCTATTTCTCCTACCTTAGTATTAAATAAAATAGTTGATGAGTAGTGAAATGTAAAAAAAGTATACTGTCGCCGAAACTGGTTTGGCTCAGTGGATAGAGCGTCGGCCTGGGGACTCAAGGGTCCCAGGTTCGATTCTGGTCAAGGGCATGTACCTTGGTTGCGAGCACATCCCCAGTAGGGGGTGAGCAAGAGGCAGCTGATCGATGTTTCTAACTCTCTATCCCTCTCTCCCTCTCTGTAAAAAATCATTAAAATATATATTTTTTAAAAAAAGTATACTGTCAACATCAAATTAGCATTAGAGCAGTAGTAGCCCACGGTTGAGTATTAAGTTGAGTATTTTATTTTGAATGCTACTGAATAGATGTAAAATTTTGTGCTTGTGTCCATTACCGTACTAGGTGTACCAGTTAATAGTGCGGATTTTTTTCAATAGATTGAGTTACACATATGTTGCTATATATGCAATTTGATATGTATGCTATTTTGTTGTATTGTGACCGCAAGCTTCAAAACTTCATATGTCAAATTTTGTGAAGGTGTTAACATTATAGATATTTTTACACTTAAAAATGTCGAATTTCGTGCCAAAAAGCTTTTGTGGGAAGTTTTAATTAATTATTTTGAAGAAAATTGCTGCTGAAAGTTATCTTATACTTCGGGAAGCTTATGGTGAACATCCTCCATCTCAAGGTACTTGTGAACGCTGGTTTAAACGCTTTAAAAGTGATGATTTCAGTGTGAAAGACAAAGAACGTCCAGGTCAACTGAAAAAAATTTGAAGACCAACAATTACAAGCATTATTGGATGAAGATGCGTGTCAAACTTAAAACAACTTGCAGAAAGATTAAACGTTGCTCAGCAAACAATTTACGATCATTTACAAGCAATGGGAAAGATGTTAAAGGAAGGAAAATGGGTGCTACATCAACTGAACGAAAGACAAATGGAAAAGTGAAAAGTCATCAGCAATCTGTTGCTTCAGCAGCACAAAAGAAATTCTTTTTTGCATCCAATTGTGACTGGCAATGAAAAGTGGATTTATTTTGAGAATCCCAAATGCACAAAATCATGGGTTGATTCAGGTCAACCATCAACATTGACTGCAAGGCCAAGTCGCTTAGGAAAGAAGACAATGCTCTGCGTTTGGTGGGATCAGGAAGGTGTAGTGTATTATGAGCTTCTAAAACCAGGTGAAACCGTTAATACTGATCGCTACCAACAACAAATAATCAGTTTGAACCACGTTTTGATTGTAAAATGACCAGAATGTGCCAGAAGACATGGCAAAATAATTTTGCTTCATGATAACGCACCATTACACACTTCAAAACCAGTTAAAGACACGTTAAAAGATCTTGCCTGGGAAGTATTAATCCACCACTGTATTCAGCAGACCTTGTTCTTTCAGATTAACACTTGTTCTGATTGATGGCACAGCACTTTCTGAGCAGCACTTCAAAACGTATGAAAAAGTGGTCAATTGGGTTTCGGAATGGTTTGCCTCAAAACAAGAAAAGTTCTATTGGTACATTATCCACAAATTACCTGAAAGATGGGGGAAATGTGTAGCTAGCGATGGGCATTACTTTGAATAAAGCACTTTTGACATTTCTCTTGAAATTATCGTGTTTTCTTTGATTATAAAATCCGCGTTGTTAACTATATACCTAGTATTATGCCATGTGTAAAAATGCTTTAGTATTATATGAACTAAGTTAATGACAGTAATGTAAGGGCTTTTAACTTGCTTTATAGCACTTTGTTTTCTCAGTGTTTCAATGTAATGTGCACTCATGGTTTTTCCCTCTGAATTGTACATTTTTTGCTCTATTACCACTTAGTCACACAATTCAGATAGGTATAATTTAATATTTACTGAAATATTAAAAATAATTTCTGAATTTTTTAAACATTAAAAAATAGTGATTCTAAATACCTGAATATATTATATTCTTCTCCCTTCCTCTCTGAAATCAATAAAAAGGTATTTTAAATAATATTTATGTTTTCATGGGTATTTTAGAAAGAAAGGAAGGGAGGAAGATAGAATCATCGATGAGAGAGAAACATGGATGGGCTGCCTCCCTACGCCCCCTACTGTGGATGGATCCTGCATCCAGGCAGGTGCCCTGACCAGGAATTGAACCAGTGATCTCTTGGTGCATCGGTCTATGTTCAGCCACTGAGCCACACTGGCCTGGCTGTCATTAAAGATTCTTGAATAGCTTGCTTTTCACTTGGCAACTTCCGTTATCCTTTATAATAAAAGGATAGTATGCAAATTGACCCTAACAGTGGAATGACCAAGAATGATCAGTCGCTATGATGTGCACTGACCACCAGGGGACAGATGCTCAACACAGGGGTTGCCCCCTGGTGGTCAGTGTGCTTCCACAGGAAGAGTGCAGCTCAGCCAGAAGCCATCTCATGACTGACCAGCCAAGCGGTGGTGGTGGGAGCCTCTCCCGCCTCCGCAGCGGCACTAAGGATGTCTGACTAATGGCTTAGGCCCGCTCCCCGTGGACTCCTGGGCTGCCAGCTTAGGCCCGTTTCCCCCAGGGAGAAAACTGAAGTTGTAAGTTAGAAGTCTAAATCAAGAGTAAAGAATTTCTTAATTTCACTTTAAAGCAGTGAAATGGTAAAATAATAATAATAATAATAATTAATTAATTAAAGCTTCCTGGTATCTAGAGAATTGTTACTGTACAATTGGTTTGAAAAGTTAACGTCTGTTTAAGATGATGCTAGAGTTCTAATGGAAATATGCTTATTTACTTTGGAGGCCATTCAGTATTGGAGGTCTTAGTTTGAATTGTGCACACTGCACTATGTTTTATGATAACATCGTTGGGGAAGTGTAGATGGATGCTCTAATGGCTACACCATCTCATATAATAAAAGCCTAATATACTAAGTGTCTGGTTGTCTGCTCAACCAATCAAAGTATGATATGCTAATGATATGCTAATGCTGCTCTACTGCTCACTATGATATGCACTGACCACCAGGGGGCAGACAGTCAACCAGTCTCTATGATGAGCACTGACCACCAGGGGGCAGATGCTCTGACTGGTAGGTAGCTTGCTGCTGGGGTCTGGCCTATCTGGAATGAGTGAGAAGGCCGGACACGCCCTGGAGCCCTTCCACGCCAACCTCCTGTGTCCCTCCCCAGCCCCTATCGTGCACCAGTGGGGTCCCTCGGCCTGGCCTGTGCCCTCTCGCTATCCAGGACCCCTCAGGATGTCAGAAAGCTGGTTTCGGCCTGACCTGCAGGCTAGTCCAAGGTACCCCACTGGTGCATGAATTTGTGCACCAGGCCTCTAGTTCATAAAATGGTAATATACTTAAATGTTATACCTTTTTAGGATTTGTTACCTCTATGAATGTATAAGTTAGCATCCAAAATAACGTGTACTTGATTGATTCCTCCCCCCCCCCCCCAATTGTACAGTATTCTGTAAATTGGATATTCTATAACTTTAGTTCAAGTTGATATTCCTTGTTGATAGGATGGTGTAAAGCAGCGGTCACCAACCTTTCTGAGCAGACCAACGGTTGGCAACCACTGCTGTAAAGAAAAGAAAGCGTTTTGTTCTCTCATAGCCTTACTGATGAACTGTATTAAACTAGGTGAAATGGGACAGTGTAAAGACAATGTAATAAAGTGATAATGGGCCCTGGCTGGTTTGCTAAGTGGTTAGAACGTCGGCCCAAGGATGCAAGAGTGGAGGATTCGATTCCAGGTCAGGGACATGTAGTTCAGTTGCAGGCTCCATCCCACACCCTGGCCAGGGCACACGGAGTAGGCAACAGGAGGACACAACTGATCCATGTGTGTGTCTCTTACATCGATGTTTCTCTCTCCCCTTTCCCCCTTCCCTCCACTCTCTCTAAAAAAATATAACACACAAATAAATGGAAAAAATATCCTTGGGTGAGGATAAAAAACAAGTGATAAATGGTATTTAGTAAAGTTCTGGAATATATAGCATATACAAAAAAAAACAACAAAACCTGTTGGCTTTAGTGGAGAAAAGTAGTGGACGAGTAGAGATGTGGTAGGAACTTTTAAGGGGATGGTTTGAGAGAACCATCATTCATGATCAAGGTTGGGCCAAAGTACGAAGATTTATCCTGAAGGGAATGCCATGTACCACAGTAGACGCTAGAGAGGCCATGGGAAGATTCTATGGACTTTGAACCAAGATGATAAAGATTTTTATTTTAAGAGAACTTCTCCCTTTAAAATTTTACTTTTGCATTTCATATATATAGGTTTAAGAAAATCTACCAAGAAGCGCAGTGAATCCCCGCCTGCTGAGCTCCCCAGTTTGAGGCGGAGCACACGCCAAAAGACCACGGGCTCCTGTGCTAGTGCCAGGTAATAACTTGGGTTTTTCCAGTTTATGATCAGTTCATTATCTGTGTTTTAGAATTTGTTACCTCTATAAAGGAGGGTAGATGGATCTGTGATTTTTCCTCAAAATCATTAATTTTGTAAGATTTATAAAATTATTAAAAGTTTCACTTGGATATTGAATAAAGAAATTTATTATCACTATTTTTATTTTCATGAATTCTTTTTTTTTTTTTTAATGTATTTTTATTGATTTTAGAGAGGAAGGGAGAGGGAGAGAGACAGAAACATCAATGATGAGAGATAATCATTGACCGGCAGCCTCCTGCACGCCCAATGCTGGGGATCCAGCCTGCAACCTGGCCATGTGCCCTGACTAGGAATTGAACCGTGACTTCCTGGTTCATAGGTCGATGCTCAACCACTGAGCACACCAGCCAGGCTGTTTTCATGCATTCTACCCCAATATTTGTTTACATGTTTTTGCTAAGCTTTAATTATACTATTTTTTTAAGGTGCTGTTTATTTTATTGTATATAATAAAATGCATATATATTCATTGTCATATATTTTTTATTGTTGATAGTATTACAGATATCTCACATTCCTCCCCCCATCCTTTTACTCCCTTCTTCCCAGCCCCTCCACCCAGATCCCTGGTCTTTACTCCCTATTGCCTGTGTCCATGGGCTATGCATATAAGTTCTTTGGTTTATTTCTTGTCTCCCTATCCCCACATCAAGGTATGTCAATCTGTTCCATGCCTCCATACTTCAGGTCTTACTTTGTTGGTCAATTCATTAGATTCCACAAATAAGGGAGATTTTTAAAAAAGAATACTAAAAGACACACAACCGAAGACTTAGAGGGGATGTAAAGAAAAAGGGAGAAAAAAGAAGATGAAAAATTGGCTTTATGGAAGCAAGGAGGAAACTAAAAGAACTAGTTAGTATAGGAGGAAAAGAGAAGAGAAAACAAAATAAATGAAATAATAATGATGAATTTAAAACATAGTAATAGTGGGTATATTAAGATATAGACAGGAAAAGTAAAACGGAAAAAAAGAGAAAGAAAATAAGAAAATCATAAGAATAGACTGACATAGAATAGAATCAAAGGAAAGAGAAATTAGAGATACATAAGAGAAAAAATACCCAAACAACAAAACAAAAAAATTTATTCACTCACACACCAAAAAACAAAACCACATACTCAAAAACCTTTGTATCTGCTATTTGTGGAGCTCGCTGGATTTTGCTCTGATGTTGGATCTGGTCATTTGGTGTGTCTATCCTGGGCCTCCTGGGAGCTTCTCTAGTGCAGGTGAATGTGAGTCAGCTGTCCCTTTCTGGCCCTGGGCAACCTGGTTGAGGTCTTGAGAGGTTGAAGCCCCTAGTGGTTGGGTCTGCCTTGAGTCTCATGCCTTGATTGTCCCTGTTCTGAGTTGTACTCCTTCCCCCATGAGGTTGGGTCTGCCTTGAGTCTCATGCCTTGATTGTCCCTGTTCTGAGCTGTACTCCTTCCCCCATGGAGTTGGTCCTGCAGGTGTCAGCTGCAGGCGTTTGGGGTCCCCACTGGCTTTCGCTTCATTTCATGATGGTCTGGGTGGTGTCTGCATCGGACACACATGGGGTCTTTGTTGTCATTATACGATAACACTTTTATCCTTTACCTTTTCTTTCGTTGCTACATTGTTTTCAGTTATTGCCAAGTAGTCGGACATTTGGTTGTTTTCGAAGTTCTGGTCAACCAAATAAATCTCTAGTGAGTGTCTTAATGCAGATTTCGGTTATTTTTTTAGAGGTAGCTGAATTTTCCAGTAGTGTGATTAATGAATCAAAGGGATGCCTGTTTTAATGGATGTAATATTGCCTAATTAGTTTCTAAAAGTGTTCGCGCTGGTTATTGAGAGAGATGTACTTCATTTTAATTTTGTATACAACCCCTACCTGGCAAGGAAAAATGTATTATTTGTATTTTTTCATGTCTTTAATTCCCATTTCTCACAGTTACTGTTTTGGAGCTCATTTTCAGAAGATCACCTACCTTTGATGTGATAAGTGTATTACTTATTTCACATAACTTTTACTTATTTATTTTTACATACTTTTGTTAACTGATGGGGAATCTTAGATTAAAGTTAAAAATCTTTTTCTGACAATTTTATTCCCATATTTTCAGGCTTGGTCGTCAGTTGGTCAAGTGCTCTTGTACAGCTCACTATTCACAGCCATATAGGCTTTTTTCTTTCATTTACATTCACTTTGTTCTCTTTACTAAATGTGCCAAAAACCAGTGATGGAACAACTGATTTTAGTTTGTCTTTTCTCTTTTCTAACTAACGCAGGTTGGTAGAAAGGTTTAGAAAGGTTTTAGCACTTCTTTAGTTCTTCTCTAAAGCAGTGGACTTTGCTGTTGGCAGTGAATACAATAATGACATAAGGAAACAGTATGACTTATTTCCTGTAAGTCATAAGAAAAGAACCCTGACCACTTTAATCTCTGCCTTTCCATTTATTTTCTAGTTATGTCTGGATTGTTTAAAATACCTGGAATCAGTACACCTATTTGCTTTTGAGGTTTCTAGGTAGTACAGGCAGCCCTTATTTTATTAGTGCTTCACTTTAATATTATACTGTGTAGATAATGTGTTTTTTACAAGTTGAAGGTAAGACCCTCCCCCAGTTGCAAAAAAATTACAATTCACTGAAGGTTCAGATAATAGCTTTTTTTAAAAAAATAAATGAAGTATTTTTACATTAAGGTTATGTACATTGTTTTTTAAACATGCTATTGCACATTCTAGCCATTTGCCTGGAATGCTCTTCACCTCAAACTTTTTCAGAATTAGTTGAGATTCTGCAGCTAATTGCTTTTTTACAATGGTGTCTTTGACTCTTTTAGACTAACACTTCTGGAGGGCAGCAACCATAGTGTTTAGCACAGTGTGCATCACATGGTTGGTGCAAATTAAATGTCAAATAAATGAATTAATTTGAATCCCACTAATTTGTAGCTTGGCAAATTGAGTTTTACTGTGAAGGAAAGATTAACCAAATAAATTCCTGTTTAGGATGCATTTCTTTACTAATTGGAAGAATAAACTCTTCTACTATTTTTTGGTAATTCAGAACCTCATTTACATGTATGCTTCATTCCAGTTCTTTACTAGGCAGCATCTAATGTCTCTGTAGTTTGACTGCTGTTTGAACCATATCAAGGTGTAGTAAGCTGGGAAAGTCTTTTGCTTCTACCTGATTTTCTTTTAAAATAGAAAAAAAAGTCATCATTAATAAAATGTACTTCGCTTCATGAGAAATGACTGAGCATTCTTTTTTTTTTTCTTTCTTTATTAAGGTGTCACATATTTGTCCTCATCCCCCCACTGAGCATTCTTTTTTAAAAAAATATGTTTTTACTGATTTTCAGAAAGAGAGGTAGGGACAGGCAGAGAGAAACATCAAGATCGATAGACTTCCTCCTGCAAGCCCCATACTGGGGATCCAGCCCAAAACCCGGCCATGTGCCCTGACCGGAAATCAAACGCGTGACCTCTTAGTACATTGGTTAATGCTCAACCATTGAGCCATAAGGCCGGGCTGATAATTCTTTTTTCACTATCTTATTCTATGCTTTAATCCTAAACAAGTGTCTTCCCAAATTTTATCTTTGCTTATAAATATTAAATATTTAATTCTTTATTTTAAAGGGTGGAGCTATTGTCCATTATTAGGATAGTTATTTTTTGGTTTATGAAATCTGAAACTTAGGTGATGGGAATTTTCCCCATCATATTCCCTCCTTCCCTCCCCCCTTTGTCAGGTATCAATCTGACAGTCTGTATATTGATCCATTATTTACCTTGGAAGTAGGGAGCTATTGTAAATTAATTGAATTCCTTCTACAGAAGAAGTCACGTTTTCATTTATTTGGAAGTGTTTAAAAAGCATTTCTTTCTGTAAGAATGACAACACAAAAGTTTGTATTATGAATGTAATATTAATTTGGAAGACTTTTAAATATATAATGTCTTGCTTGTTACCCATAGTGATTTTCTGCAACAATTTTTATGTAAAAAGAAGAAACTGGCTTTGTGCTCCATACATTGGAACTTTGTGCTGTGTGTTCATTGCTCTTGGTTGCTGGTAGTACTGCCTCTGATGGCATTTTTCTGTTGTAGTCGGCGAGGCTCTGGCCTGGGCAAAAGAGGAGCAGCTGAAGCTCGTCGACAGGAGAAAATGGCAGATCCTGAGAGCAACCAGGAGACGGTAAATTCTTCAGCTGCACGGACAGATGAAACCCCTCAAGGAGCTGCAGGTAGTGGCACTTAGCCCTAAAATGCTTTTATGTATCTTATAGGTTTATTTAGAGATAAATTACTTTTTAGGTATACCACATATAATGAAAGAGAGGGGACAGAAGTATACTAGATGTTTATTATCAAACTAGAGGCCTGGTGCACGAAATCATGCACGGATGGGGTCTCTAGGCCTGGCTGGCGATCGGGGTCAATCAGGACTGTCTCGCCCAGTCCCTATGGGTCTGGGCAGCCTGGGGGAGGGACTGTGGGAGGTTGGTTGAGGGGCACACTGATCTCCAGCAGTTAGCTCCTGCGTTGAGCATCTGACCCTGGTAGTCAGTGCGTATCATAGTGACTGGTTGTCCAGTCGTTTGGCCAACTGGTCGTAATGCTCACTTATGCTTTTATATATACAGATGAACTTTTTGTCCTGTTTTGTTTCACTTTATAGGTTTGGTTTCTTGATAAGTTGGATTTTGTTTTTGTTGTTTATTTCTTTCCCAAATCCAAATTTGTACTAATTATATTCAGAAGGGAGTAGGTCTTTTTCTGCTTTAGCTTCTTCTTATATTAATGACCACATATAATAGTTGCCCATTGATTGTCTGAAAAAATTTAAATTAATTATAAAACTGTAAGGATATGGCTTAATTTGCTTCAATTTCAATTTAGAATGTTGAAACTCCTATAAAATAATAAGTATTCAGTTTGAATCTAAGCAACTTCAAGAATACTATTTACATTTTTATGGGCTTTTTTTCACTTTTAAATGTATTTTTTATTGTTGATAGTACTATACATATCTCCTGTTTTTTATGGGCTTCTTATTTTTATTCTTGATATCTTAGCATAGCAAAAGTTAAGCCACCCCCATCCTTCAGCTTTAAATATGTATTCTTTACCAATACCAAAAGAAGGCTAATACTTCCCTGGCTAATTGTGTTAACATGTTTTAAAATGTTGCTTGTCATTAATATTTTTCACTAGCATTAAGATGTAATTTAAAATGTTGGCAATTCATCATTATAAAGGTATGGATATGAGGCCATTAAATCAGGATGATAACACATTGGTTTAAGCATATACTTACTTTTGAACAAAGCCCTTTCATATACTATCCTATTATATAAAAACCCTGGGTCGTCACATCGGGTAATGAGTGAGGCTCCATCAACCATGATGCCCCAAAACTGACTACTGAGGGGACTTCGAATCAGGGCCAGAGAGAGGCCTGAAGAGAGAAGCAGGGACTGATCCGTTGCCTCTGGCAGCTTTTTTTTTTAATATATATATATATTTTATTGATTTTTTACAGAGAGGAAGAGAGAGGGATAGAGTTAGAAACATCAATGAGAGAGAAACATCAATCAGCTGCCTCCTGCACACCCCCTACTGGGGATGTGCCCGCAACCAAGGTACATGCCCTTGACCGGAATCGAACCTGCGACCCTTGAGTCCACAGGCCGACACTCTATCCACTGAGCCAAACCGGTTTCGGCCTCTGGCAGCTTTTGATCAGGACTTGCCTCTCTCTTTCTCTCCCAGTCTGGCCAGCAGCCACGCCTCTATTTCTCTCTAGGACTCCACTGGGGCTGCTGATCAGCCCCGCCTTTCTGATCAGGCCCTGTTGCTAGGCCCAGAGATGCTGACTGGCATAGAAACCGACCTACCAGAACCAAATCTGGGTGAAGTGTGAGGAACCAATGGCTGCCTAGGAGGTGGAGCTTTTGACGCTGTGTGGCATAGAAACCAACCAATCAGAACCAAATTGGCTGACAGAGGAGGGCAGTTGGGGGCAAGATCAGGCCAGCAGGGGAGGGCAGTTAGTGGCAATCAGGCAGGCAGGCAGAGGTAGTTAGGGGTGATCAGGCAGGCAAGCAGGTGAGTGGTTAGGAGCCAGCAGTTCCAGATTGCAAGAGGAATGTCCCCCAAAGGGTTCCCGATTGGAGAGGGTGCTGGCTGGGCTGAGGGAATCCCTCCTTTGTGTATGAATTTCATGCACCGGGCCACTAGTCTATATACACAAAGAGCCGGGGTCCGTAACATCCAAAATGACCAAATGGATGACCAAACACCGGAAGTCAGCACTGACTGCCACCGCTGCAGGCCTGGTGACCCAGCTCTGATTGCCGAGGGGACTACAGATCAGGCCTGGAGAGAGAAGCAGGGTCTGATCCGTAGCTTCCGTGGTAGCTGCTGATCAGCCCCACCTCTCTGATCAGGCCCGGAGATAGGCCCGGAAACACTGACTGGCATAGAAAGTGACCAGTCAGAACCAAATCTGGGTGAACTGCGAGGAGCCAATGGCTGCCTAGGAGGCAGAGCTTTTGACGCTGACTGGCATAGAAACCAACCAATCAGAACCTAATCTTGGTGAACTGCAAAGGCAGAACCTAAGATGGGGGCTGAGGAGGTGTTTTAAGGACAACAGCTGTTTGGTATAAGGTGTAAGAAAGCAGTTCAATTTTTTAATGACCGGTTTGGCAGTATAGTGCATATGGCTGGCTATCAGTCCAGATATAGGGATTATGTATTTTTGTCTGCCAAGAGCATCTCCTCCTGCTGAAAAAGCCTTCCCCAACCCCATTTAAGCAATCATATCCTGTATAATATATACTAATAAAAGGGTAGTAGGCTAATTAGACCGGGTTGACCGGCCATCTTCCAGATGTCTGACTTCCTTCTGGACAAAGCCATGGTGGTGGGGGCCGAGGCAGAGGCAGTTAGGGGTGATCAGGCCGGCAGGGGAGGGCAGTTGGGAGCGAGATCAGGCTGGCAGGGGAGGGCAGTTGGGAGCGAGATCAGGCTGGCAGGGGAGGGCAGTTAAGGTTGATAAAGACAGGCAGGCAGGTGAGCGGTTAGGAGCCCACGGTCCCAGGTTGTGAGAGGGATGTCCAATTAGAGAGGGTGCAGTCTGGGCTGAGGGACCTCCCCCCCCCCCCCCCCGGTGCAGGAGTTTTGTTGTTTAATATTATAATATGTACTAGTTGGTTGTTGTTTTTTTTAATGCCTGGGGTTAATCACATGTCCTCATTTGCCAGGAAGGTTCTGGTTTGCCCACTACTTATCCATGTTTTTTGCCTTTTGTTCTCAGCTTTCTGTCCAGCTTAACATTTTTACCACTGATCTTTCCTAGTTATGTATGATAAATTACTGGGTGAACTGACAGCCTCGCTTTTGTTAGGAGGGCACTTTTTCCTGTACCTTTTTCTCAAATAGTTTTCGTGAAGAATTAAATGGTAGATTTAGGGATAATAATCCATTTCATATGCAACTCATTTAAGCTTTTTATGATACACAGCCTATCCTTCCCAGTATTTTAATGTTTATTTCAAATCTGAACATGGAAGTGGGGCAATTCCCGTATGGATGACAGAAATGGAGCTGCTGAGTGTGTTGTTAAAGTGGACTCATTACAGTAATAATAGCTAACAGTTATGTTGTATACACTCTATTGCAGACACAGTATTAAGCACTTTACATATATTTTCATTGAATATTCTAAACAACCTACTGAGGTGTGAGTGCTGTTACCCTCATTTTATAAAGGAGGCAAACTTTAAGCATATAATGGTTAAGCTTGCCCTGAGTTACAAACTAGGATGTGTGACTCTCAAATCCAGATCTTAGAAAAGAAGTGCATATTTATAATGTCTGTGGCATTCTGCACCTTAGGGTATAAGAGGTTGTTCAATTCACATGGATATAACTAGAAGCTGTAAACTGTTGTTCCATGATATATTTACCTAAGAGGATAAAAGCTTCAAGGGATTAGGTTCTTAAGCCTTCCCTCTTAAACACTTGCCTGTGTTTTAATTGTCCCTCATATTTGAAATCACAGTGTCATTTAGGTATTTTTCCAAGTTTATGTAAAAGATGCATGTGGCATGTTCACTGGTATTAGAACAGTACTAGCGTCAGTACAGTTCAGAGGCTGGATCCCTGGTGGATCCTACAGGAATTCTGCCAGCACACTACAGTAGTCCTGGAGAAAAAGGTGAATTACTTATTAGCTTAATATTGAGTTGTTCTGAGTAATGTGCTTTTAAAAAATTTTTATTTTTGAATTTCAGGTGTACTACCATGTAATATGCTTTAGTTTCTTAGTGTATAAAACCCTCTAAGTTAGTGTAGAGTATAAATCAATGATTCTAACTCAGCATCTTTCGGCAAGTATCCATTCTCAGACAGCTCTTAATACAGTTGGTACAAGACTCCCTTCATTTGAAACATTTATTTTTAATTCTCGCCTGAGGACATGCTGAGAAGAGAGTAAGGGGAGAGAGAGAGATACCCATCGGCTGCTTTCTGTATTGCTCAGACTGGGGTTCGAGCACACAACCTGGGCATGTGCCCTGACCAGGAATCAAACCTTGAACTCCTGGTTCATATAGATCGAAGCTCAACCACTGAGCCACGCCTGCGGGGCACTCCTTTTTATTTTTTTTTAAGATAAATCACACGTAATGAGTTTAAATATTCCTCTTTTAACCCTTGCCTTTTTTTCTCCCCTTCGAAGCTTCTAGTTCTGTTGCAGGGGCTGTGGGCATGACCACTTCTGGGGAGAGTGAATCAGATGACTCTGAGATGGGACGATTACAAGGTAAAGACAGTCTTGAGCTTATCAGAAACCATTATTATGGGCTGTCTATACTGCTGTTCTTTGTTGAAATTAATTGAGATAAGTTTCTTTAAACATAATCTAGCAATGCATGTACCTCAAAAAAAAAGCTATTTAGTGGTGATTTGATGATTTGGAATTCGAAAATGATTTCCTGGCTCCTCATTTTATCTGTTTAACTAGAGAAAATCTTGTATTTATTTTGAGTATTTTAAATTTTTCTTCATTATGTTTGTATATGTAGCTGGAAATAAATTAAGATTATGAAAGGGGGTAGCTGTTTTTTTAAAATATATTTTTATTGATATCAGAGAGGGAGAGAGAGATAGAAACATCAATAATGAGAATCATTGATCGGCTGCCTCCTGCACACCCCCTACTGGGGATTGAGCCCACATCCCAGGCATGTGCCCTTGACCAGAATTGAACCCAGGATCCTTCAGTCTGTAGGCCAATGCTCTATCCACCGAGCCAAATTGTCTAGGGCGGGGTTAGCTTAATATATTGTTCTTTGGTACCTAGTAACAACGCATTCAGTACGCTACTTTTTTGCCATGATCTTTTGTATTATTGGTCACCTCTTTCCAAACAAATGTAAAGTGTGTACATAAACTCTAACTATTTTAATGGTGTTAGTGCTTTTTAAAAAGCAGTTTTTTATATATGCTCTTTAAAAGTGGTGGATGAGTATATGTTTTTATCATCTTGAGATAGCTGATTTCCAGTGTGAGGCTTATAAGAAACATAAATCAGTTTCAGATTGCTTTTAAGTTTCTGAAGGAACTTACAATAATCTCTCTTTGACTGGAACCCTCATGAACACAGGTTTCTTATTTTTTTGGAACTGATAAAAATAATTTTTCATGTTTTTATATTAGAGGCTGTCATGACCAATATCAGAGGAAGAACAGCGCAAGGGTGTTTACCATACAATTTCTTCAAAATAAATATTTACTTTGAGTTTTTCTTGGCCACTCTCACTGTTCCTGCTGGTATACTGATATTTAATATCGCCATAAAACCTTAAGATGCCTTGAAGTAACAAATATTAATATAATTAATATGAGAGTGGTCTTGAATGTTTAATGTAGCTTCTCTTAAAGTTCAACATGGAAGGTAACATTGTCCAAATCAGTTATGTGAGGTGAATCAGTTGCTTCAAATTTTTAGATAGGATTAGTTGCATCAATTAACTCAACTACTCCTGCCTCTTTCTCTTTAGCTCTGTTAGAGGCCAGGGGTCTTCCTCCACACCTGTTTGGCCCTCTTGGTCCTCGGATGTCACAACTTTTCCACAGAACAATTGGAAGTGGAGCTAGTAAGTAAATACTTTTAAATTTGTTCTCCTTCCTCACCCCCCCCCGTCAGTCCTAATTAGTTGAGTGCTGTTTTTATTGCTTACCTATTGATGTAAGGAAGTTTTTATGAACTTTAACTTGTTTTAAAAATAGAGCTTTTGTACATTTTTTTTTTAAATATAGAAACTCTTAAGATTTTTTTCTTCTATACTTTTGATTACTGAATTGGAATCATTAGAAAACCAAAATTTACAACAAGATTGACTCTTTGTTTTTTTAATATATTTTTATTGATTTCAGAGAGGAAGGGAAAGAGAGAGATAGAAACATCAATGATGAGAGTCATTGATTGGCTGCCTCCTGCACGCCCCACACTGGGGACCCAGCTTGCAACCCAGACTTATGCCCTGTCTGGGAATCGAACTGTGACCTCCTGGTCATTAGGTTGATGCTCAACTACTGAGCTACGCCAGCCAGGCTGACTCTTTATTTGAGTTATAGAAGAGTAAAGAATCTCAGGTGATTACATTGATTATTACAGAATTTGATGGCATGATTTGCATCTATTTAAATCTTGAGGGGTTTTTTTTTACAATATAATAAACTTAACCCATAAGACAGTTGTAATATTAGCCTTGGAGGAAAGATTTCTCAGCACAATTACCAGTCACAGTCACTGTTCTCATTTAATCAAATTAATGTATTATAATCCAGAGATCTTGTCATGTATGGTATGACAATGGTGATTTTTAAAGTCTCAATTTGTAACTCAAAATAGCTTACGCATAATTAAGAATCCAGTTAAGTTTTTTATGGTATAGAATACTATCTTTAGCTTTCTTTAAATATATGTTTTTAATTGATTTCAGAGAGGAAGGGAGAGGGAGAGATAGATAGAAACATCAGTGATGAGAGAGAATCATTGCTCATTGCTCGGCTGCTTCCTACATACCCCACACTGGGGATCCAGCCCAAAACCTGGGCATATTCCCTGACCAAGAATCAAATCATGACCTCCTAGTTCATAGATTATTGCTCAACCACTAAGCCATGCTGACTAGGCTAAGGCTATTTTTCATAACTACCTTGCTTTCTGATGTGAGAAGTTTAGCTCTCCTCCACCACCTCCACCACACACCCCCATACCTGAAATAAAACATTTCTTTAGAGAGCTCTGATTTTTTTATATGAAATCGTATGTGGAGCCCACAGTCTGGAGAGGCATATTCATTCATTGCTACTGGTTTGATCATTGTTACTAGACACTTTTAATGGACAAACCCAGTAAGTAGTTGCATTGTATCTTTTAAATTAAAAATTATGGCCAGCCAGTGTGGCTCAATTTGTTGAACATCATCCCATACACCAAGAGGTCGTTGGTTTGATTCTCCGTCAGGGCACATGCCCGGGTTTTGGACTCAGTCCCCAGTAGGGGATGTGCAGGAGGCAATGATTGATGTTTCTCTCTCATCTATGTTTCTATCTCTTTCTCCCTCTTCCTTTCTTTCTCTCTAAAAAGTCAATAAAAACTTTAAAAAAAATAATAAATGAAAATTGAGTTCATACTAATGTTGCCAATTCAAATTCAGGCCTACAGGGTTTTAATTAACTTTATATTATTATCTTCTTTCTCCCATGCGAAAAGTTCCAGTTCCTAATGATAATGACATAGTCACTTCTTTGCTTGATGTCCGTTTACCCTGTTTCCTCCTCCCACACAAATAACCTTTGTTAATTTAATGGCTTATTCTTCTGTTATTTACTTGAGAAATAAACAAATCCTTGTTAGATACTTCATACATACTGCCTTTCTTAGATAAAGGTGATAAACTTTGCACACCTTACCTTGCTTTTAACAACATATTTTGATGTCACTCTCCATAGTTGCATATTAGATTGTAAGAGAAATAATTTTTTTTTCCTTTTGTAAAGCACCATGGTGCTACAGTTTACTTAGCCAGTTTCCTTTTGAATTGGCTAAATAGTTTGGGTTATTTCCCATTTTTCTGTGTGTTATCTGTAGGGTAGATTTCTGAAAGGGAGATTGCTGTGTAAAAACGTAAATGCATATAACATTTGGCAGATGTTGTAAATCACCCTCTTTTGGAGTTTTACTATTTTTGCATTCCTACCTGTCATGTATAAAATATGTGGTGTTATTTTTTTTTCTTTTCCTAACTTGTTAGTTATATATCCTTATATACTTCTTTTAGTACTTACCCTAGAGATTATAATGTATATTCTTGGATTATATAGCCTACCATATATAACCTATCATATACAAACAGTTTAAGAAGCTTACAAAAATTTAACTCTTTACTTCTTAATGAATGTTATTGTTTCAACTTGTTTTACGTATACAGGTTTATAAACACAATAAGACGTAATTGTTATTTTAGAACATCCATATTCTTTTACGTTTGTTAACATATATGCCATTTTAATTCCTTCCTGCATTTTTTTTTTTTCATTTGTTTGGATTTCTCAAAGATATTTTCCCCAGTTGTAAAAACCTCAGCACTTGTAATGTCATCTGGTTTCCCTGGTTTCTGTTTCAAAGTCTTACTGTTGCCCTTCCAAGGCAATCTCTTTTTCCTCTGGCTTTTAAGATTTGCTTTTTCAAAATGTAATTAATTTTTAGTAGTTTGACTATATTAGGACTATGTGATAGTGTTTTTCATTTTCATTTGCTTGGATTTCACTTAACCTTTGAGACTGTGAGTTGATATCTTTCATCAGTTTTGGAAAATTCTTTGCCATCATCTCATCAAATATTTCTCCTATCTCACTATCTTCAAATATTATCCTTCATTCCTTCCAGGAGTATCAAAATCATACATATATGCAAACTTGGACTCACTCAACATGTCTCTTGACTCCATTTTATTTTTGTTTTTATGAGAATTTTTTTCTTTTACCCATTTTGAAACTATCTATTGGCCAGCTTTCAAATTCACCAATTCTTTTTTTCTGCTGTCAAACCTATCAGTGAGTTTTAAATTTTTTATATTATGCTTTTCAGTTTTAAAAAGTTAAATGATTTTTATTATAGATTCTAATTATGTTACTCATATTACCTGTCTTTTCTTATATTTTCTGTAAAAGGCCAGATAGTAAATACATTGGCCTTTGTAGACCATAGAATCTCTGTTGCAACTCTTCAGCTCTGGCACTGTGGCATGAAAGCAGACACAGACAATATGTAAACAGATTTGCATTGCTCTATTCCAATACAACTTTATTTATGGATGCTGAAATTCATATTTATTTAATTTCACATGTCACAAAATGCATAAATCATTTTTAGTTCATAAGCTTTACAAAAACAAGCAGGAAGTAGGATATGGCTCTTTATGGAAAATACTAAAGGCCCAGTGCACGAAATTCGTGCACAGGAGGGGTGTCCCTCAGCCCGGCCTATACCCTTTCCAATCTGGGACCCCTCAGGGGATGTCTGACTGCCACTTTAGGCCCGAACCCTGCGGGATCGAGCCTAAACCAGTAGTCAGACATCCCTCTCACAATCAGGGACTGCTGGATCCTAACCGCTTGCCTGCCTACCTGCCTGATTGCCCCCTAACTGCTCCCTGCCAGCCTGATTGACACCTAACTGCTCCCCTTCTGGCCCAATCGCCCCCAACTGCCTCCCTTGCTGGCCTTGTCGCCCCCAACTGCCCTCCCCTGCTGGCCCGATTGCCCCCAACTTCCCTCCCCTCCTAGTCTGATGGCCCCCAACTTCCCTGCCCTGCCAGCCTGGTTACCCCCAACTGCCCTCCCCTGCAGGCCTGGTCGCCCCCAACTGCCCTCCTCTGCCAGCCCAATCGCCCCCAACTGCCCTCCTCTGCCAGCCCAATCACCCCTAACTGCACTCCCCTGTAGGCCTGGTCACCCCCAACTGCCCTCACCTGCAGGCCTGGTTCCCCCCCAACTGTCCCCCCCTGCCGACCATCTTGTGTGTTGGAGTGATGGTCAATTTGCATATTACCTCTTTATTATATAGGATTTGCCAACCAACTCTTGATCTGTGATAATGGTTCAAAAGTGTGGTCCATAGACTCCTGCGTGGTTCCTGAGACTCTTACATTTATTTGTAATTTTCAGCTACAGTTGACATTCAGTATTATATTAGTTTCAGGTGTACAGCATAGTGATTATATACATTTATGTAACTTGCAAAATGATTCTCTTGATTAGTCTTGGCATCCACCTGACATCATATGTAGTTAATATGATATTATCGACTATATTCCCTAAGTTCTGTACTTTATATATGTGGAACTATTTTGTAATTGCCAATTTGTACTTCCTAATCTATTGACCTTCTTTACCCAGCCTTTCAACTTCCCTACCACCTAGCAACCATCAGTTTGTTCTCTGTATCTAAGATTTATTTCTGCTTTCTTCATTTTGTTTTTTGGATTCCACATAAAAATGAAATCATTGTATTCATCTTTCTCTGACGTATTTCACTTAGCATAATATCCTCTGGGGGATATTGATGATGATTTTGATCATGCCAAAATGATCTATGTCCTTAGAATTGCCAACCTCAATGTTTATAAGATATCCAATGGCATACGTGTCGATTTGTGTATTTTTTTTTTCAGATAGTTGTGCTTATTAGGACATACTTTATATGAACTATTTCATTCTTTAAAAATGAATCTAGGTGCAACTGAGGGTTTTTTGTTTTCAGTAGTTACATTCCCTCATTTTTTTTCCTTCCACATTATTTCAACACAAAAATTAGCCTGCTCTAACTAGCACTGATATTATTTAGTTAGAAAATATTAAAGATGGTATTCCTTTGAAGTTGACTTTCTTGTAATATATTTTTAGATGGACTCTTAATTATGGTAAATGTAGGAAGGCAGTAATATTTATTAGTCACAGTCTTAAATAGTATAGAAAACAAACCTTGCAAGGATCATCTGTGTCTCTTTGAGAGGTTTGTGCCTCCCTAAAAACCTTTGGTTTTCATATGAATTTCACATTCATTGACATTTTCCAAACATATTTCTACTCATTTTAATACTTAATGATACGGGAGTGAAAAAATCCCGTACAAAAAGAATAAGCTGACAAGGTATAAGAAGAGAAAGGGCTTGAAAGTAACATGAGGTATAAATTTGGTGATCATTGATTAAATTAACCATAATTATAAGAAGAAGGGTGTCCACAAAAATTTGAAACATATTTGGAGACTATTTTTGAGTTTCTTGTTCAGCTTTTTGACAGCTCGTCTCCCTTTGAGTCTTAGCATTTTTCAATTGTTTAGACAGTGGAATGGAGCCTTTAAAGTAGTTCTCTAAACTACTCTGATAGCATCTGCAAATGAAATGAGAGGAAGTGAAAAAAGTCCTTCACTTGCTGTTTTTTTGTTTTTAGGAAATACTTTCTTGTTCTTTGCATTCTCTTTTGTTAGATGCATTGTTTTGTTGTCTTTATTTTCTTGCTCTTTCACTGTTAATTAGATTCCATTCTCATGCAAATATTTAGAGGTATATGATATTTTCTTTGAAGCCTGGATATTGTTATTTAGCAAGCTTTTATTATTGCAGAAAATGTTTGCTCACTATTTCATACATATATACATATATGTCCCCCCAAAAATGTATACATAACTTTAACAGCTGATAGCTCAACTTTGAAAATGAAATGTATTTTTAATATATATCGCCTTTATAATTAATTATTCAGAGTGTGTGTATACATTTTTTGGGTCACCCTATATGTAGTTAAAAGCAGATATGTTAACTGTAACAATTTATATTCGTCATATGGATATTCTTTATTTTAGCCATTAAAAATACAATCAGCTTCTCATTTAAATAGGTAAATATTAAGGCAGAAATATATACAAAACTGTGAAATCACTTTAAGGCATAGTAAATTCAACCATTTTAATTGTCTTGAATTACCAGCAGCTTGTCTTAACCCTGATATACACCCAGTCTTCATTTGGGAGGCAAAGAAGATAAGCAGCCAGTAACCATGTAGAGTCACATCTTTTACCTAGTAATAATTTTCTTAAATGTTTAAAAATCTTTTTTTTTTTTTTTTCTCTGTGAAGGTTCTAAGGCCCAGCAGCTTCTGCAAGGACTGCAAGCAAGTGATGAAAGCCAGCAACTCCAGGCAGTTATTGAAATGTGTCAATTACTGGTCATGGGAAATGAGGAGACACTGGGAGGGTTTCCTGTCAAGAGTGTCGTTCCAGCTTTGGTAAGCTAGAGTTTTCCCCTTGTTTTACCTCAGTTGTCCTCTATGCTTCCTGTATTTTACTGAAAGTATGATTATTGTCATTATGAATTTTAAAACACAACAGAATTAAGAGTTAGTAGAGTGTGGCTTAGTGCTTTTATTTCATGCTTACAGATATTGTGAGTGATTGCTAATGATGATTAGTAAATTTTCTTGATAATTAAATGACTACCTTTAAATTGTTGGCCTCTTGACTTATTATGCCAAAATTTACATGCTTTCTTTTATATTCCTGTGATACATGAGGCAATAACAAGCAGCTCACTTGTGGATTGTTTTTGTGGACCATACAGGTTTCACGTTTGATGATTGTGTGCATGGCAGAGCTCTCAAGCCAGAACACCACATAGATCCTTCTAGCTTAAAAAGTTTTTTTGTTAAGCAAAACCAACATAAAAATAAAAACCCAAAACCAAACAATACCCACTATAGAAAAACATTTTTAAAAAGGTTTTAATAATTTTTCAACACAATTATGAGTTGATATTTAGTTTTATTAAACTTAATTGCTTAAGCTTTTTTATTTTCTAATTGCTTAAGCTTTTAATGTGAAACAGGAAGGAATAGTCTCTTGAGCATAATGTTTTTTAAATAGTAGGTTGGTAAATTTTCATAGTCAAGAGATTGAAGACGTTGCCTATAATTTAAATCTGAGTAAAGAACTAACAGACTAAAATGAACATCATGAATACATTCATAGCATATTGGAAGTTAAAAATATGTAAGTTTTTTAAAAAATATCTAATAACGTTGACAAACATGAAATTATGATTGATATATCAGATTGTTCCATTTGGTTACATTATCAAATTATGGGTAAAGGTGAGTGTTAAGGAGAGAGCTGAATGAAGACCAGTCAAATCTAAGGTGACATGGTCTTTTTTTTTCTCCCTATTCTTAATTGTTGGGTGACTGGGCTCTGGCCGATGCTGATAAAGATTAAATTAATTTTTTCTCCTGTTGCCAATCAGATCTTTGGATAATGAAAGCTAACATTTAGATCTTACCAGTTCCCCTCTAATAAAGCTTTACATGTTGATTCCTGAATATTTAAAAAAAAACAGTATTATTAGCCTTTGTACTTTTTTTGACATTTGGCCTATGCTAATTTTCATTTTCAAATTACAGATTTTTTCAGTAGCTGGCTTCTATTTCCCAAATTTAACTTTCTTGTTTTGTTGGTGTTGTTCATTAAAAAATATATAGCAACAAAGAACTAGGTTTACCTTTTACTGTCTACTGTTAAAAATGCAGTTTTTATTAGTTAAATAAAGAAGCTATAAAATCTAGGCAGAAATGTTGACACAGTCAACTTTACTTAATTTGTTAGCTCTTGATTAGATTTAAGTTCTTACTAGACCTTCATGAGTCAGCTCATGCTATTAAGAATGATTATTGTTAATGAGTTATCCAGATTTATCTTTTATCATGATTGAATATTGTGTGTGTATATGTGTTTGTGTGTGTGTGTGTGTGTGTGTACATACACATTATCATGCACTTGTGAGGAAGAGAATAAATCTATAGTAATTCTCCCCAAACATGGTCATTGCACCTTAAGTATTGGAGAATTTAATGTGACAGCCTTTTTCAATTTAGAGTGTTTTAAGTGACTGATTGATTGTAGGTGAATTGAAACATAAAGTGCTGATAACCCTGAAATGGAGTGTGTGCTTTTTAACAAAAAGTTATCAGAACCTCTGGTGTATGTGTATATATATTCTGTGCCCAGTATAATTCAGATCTGAAAAGTCACTCTTATTAAATGATTATTGTATTAGAATATGTGATGTCTGTTATTATAGCTATGCATGTATTTGAAGGGTACTTTATAGTTTAAATTTAGTACATTTAAGACTTTCTATTGAACTAGATGACAGTGAATGATCTGTTTGCCCAAGTAGGAAATTTTTTTTGGTAGCTTTGGCTGCTTCAGGAGAATAAGAGTATATGCCCCTAGCAGTTTTGCATTCCCTCCTTTGAAAAATGTGGTTGAAATCTCCTTAAGGTCTTTTCCATAAGAGAGACTAAAATAAAAATCAGATATTTAGACTCCTTCATGCATTTGTAGAATAAATATAATAATTTATGTTTTAATTAGTGCATAGTTTCTGATAATGATCAATATTGTGTTTAAACCCTAGAGTTTAAGCTATGGTTCTGAATTTGTCCTGACAATTTTTATTTAACAAATGTCATGATGCCTCCTGCATGCCCTGCACTGGGGATCAGCCAGCAACCCGGGGCATGTGCCCTGACCAGGAATTAAACCGTGACCTCCTGGTTCATAGGTTGATGCTCAACCACTGAGCAACACCAGCTGGTCTGCATGCTAGTTTTTAACTTGGTATTATTTTTATATGGTAAAAGTCTTGAGTAATACTTTTCCATTTCAGTTGAAGTGTAGAGGAAGCGATACTTCCTCTAGGACTTTTCTCTAAGAATATAGATCGCTTCTAATACTTTGTCATAATCTTTTAACAGATAACATTATTGCAGATGGAGCATAATTTTGATATTGTAAGTATGTCCTGAATTTTTAAAATATAAATACTTCAAGTTTTGTATTTTGAGGTGGTTGTTTTTGTTTGTTTGTTTTATTTAGTAAAAAATGCCTTCTTGTTTTTAAGATGAACCATGCTTGTCGAGCCTTAACATACATGATGGAAGCCCTTCCTCGATCATCTGCTGTTGTCGTAGATGCAATTCCTGTCTTTTTAGAAAAGGTAATCCTACTTTTGCCCAATTTGTTCAAAAGCAGGGATAGGGAAATCAAGTTGAGTACTCATGACTTCTGAATTTTAAGATAGTACATCACATTGTGAGGCCACATTTTGTATTCATTATCTAACTAAAATATATTTTTTTAGCTAAGATTCCAGAAAAGTATTTCAGAGCAGTATTTTCAAGTTGATATTGATAAAATGTTATAAAATCAACTAAGGTTTATAATCTTATGTAATAAAAGGGTAATATGCAAATGGACCAAACTGCAGAATGACCTGTTGCTGTGTTGTGCACTGACCACCAGGGGGCAGACCAATGCAGGAGCTGCCCCCTGGTGGTCAGTGTGCTCCCACAGGGGTACTGCCGCTCAGCCAGAAGCCAGGCTCAGGGCTGGCAAGCGCAGCAGCAGTGGCAGGAGCCCAAGCTGTCAGTCAGAAATCCCACAAGGGCTCCCGGACTGTGATAGGGTTCAGGCTGGGCTGAGGGACCCCCCCAGTGCATGAATGTCATGCACTGGGACTCTAGGTTTTAATGACAATTACCACATTAAAATCTTTCAGGGAGGAACTTAAGCAGATGATAAAAACTAATTTTATTATTTCTAGAAAACATCTCAGTGAGGTTATAGCTATTTATACCCTCATTTTACAGCTGATGAAAAAGCTGAAATAGACAAACTACCTTGCTCAAGGTCATAAAATGAGTCAGTGGAGAAAGGGAATATTTTTTCTTATGTGGTAGGTTATGGTTTTGGTCCATGTTAGGGTCTTTTCCTTTTCAGTGCATGATAAAATTACATTCTGATAACTTTGGAATATGAATAAAGTTTAAAATTAAAAGTTATGTAATTGGATATAGTTTATTGTCAAGATAAAACATTTTTCAGTCTCTTAAGACAGCAAAGTTGTTGGAAGCTGTTTTGGCTGTCCGTTGTAGCTTAAGCTGGTTTCCTATGATGGGTTTCACATTAGAAGCAGTATAGATTGATGGAAATTAGAGAAAATACTGCGGTTAAGTGACTAGAAATAATTTGAATGATACCTTAGGTAACTATTTTTTTTTTTTTTTTTTTTATGTTCCCAGCTGCAAGTAATTCAGTGTATTGATGTGGCAGAGCAGGCCTTGACCGCCTTGGAGATGTTATCACGTAGACACAGTAAAGCCATTCTACAAGCGGTAAGTGTTGTTACCAAAACACTATATTTCATTTAATGTTGGATTTTACAGTCACATTTGTAGCAGCTCCTAAATCACAATCTCTGTAAGATACACGTGGTGTTTCTAAAAAGGTGTGCAAGACTTATTTAGTAGGCTTTTTAACCTTTTGCACTTGGATGTCAAGTGTGACTCGACACGGTTAGCATTAGAATAAAGGAATCGAGAAAAAAGCAAGCGAGTGCAAAGGGTTAAATTGCTCATAAAGAGTATTTCTTCACTTTAACAGTTTTCTATATTTTAGGGTGGTTTGGCAGACTGCTTGCTGTATCTAGAGTTCTTCAGTATAAATGCCCAAAGAAATGCACTAGCAATTGCAGCCAATTGCTGCCAGAGCATCACACCGGATGAATTTCATTTTGTGGCAGATTCCCTCCCATTGCTTACCCAAAGGCTAACCCACCAGGTAAAATAGAACCTAGTTTATGTGTCAGAAACTTTTTATTACATTTTTTAAGTGTCATTTTAACTGGGTTTTAAGTCTATCAACTGGATGTATAAATATGAAATGTTGTCTGATCTGTGATTTTTCCTGTGTTACCCAGTTTCACTTACCATATTAAGTATTTTATAAATGTTGGTAGATTTATACAAATGAACAGTATTTGATATGTTTGATATATTCAACTATTTTACTTTAAGGGATGAATTTGTTATTTTAGCAAAAATTGAGTGTTTACTATGTGATATGATCAGAATTTCCTTTTGGAAAGATTACTCTTTCCTGAAATGCATTGGAGACAAGACTGGGGGGACAAAATTAGGATAGAGACTAGACATGTCCTGAAAGGAAATGAAATGGAAAATGTAGATTGAAACTGTCTGGGGAGAAGAGCAGGAGCAGTTATTTAGCAGATAGAATCAATGGACCTGATGATGGAGTATGAGAAGCAAGGCTTATAGAGGCTGCAGTGGAGGAAAGATCATGACTTAACTTTCAACTCAAAGTTGTAGAGAAATTGTATTTCCTTTTAATATAAATGTTTTAAAGTATAATTGCTATAATAATGATTATTAGATCACTCTGGAGTGCTTTTCTCCTAAGGTGATCAAGACTTAAGAAGTACCATTCATTTCTTTATTTTTAAAAGCTTACTAGGCTAAGGTAACCTTTATGGGGGCTAGAAATATGTTCTTTAGGTAGCTGTGATTTCAGTGTCTTATTTTGGAAGTAGGCATGACAGAGAAGTTAAAAAGTTGGCCACTATTGCAGCACTTTTTTTAGACTGAAGTAGTGACAGTGAAGTAGGTGTAGGGCTTTTGTAATACCAGAATTCTCTCATTTTTGTACAAGTAAGCTTATCACATTGGAAGCCCATTTATTAGGAAAAACAAGTTCTTTCACACTTGACATTAAATTGTTTCTTTTGTTCTTGTCACTTATTTAAGATGTTTTCTCAATAAAGCCACTCTAATAGTATTTCCCGATTGTTTTTAACATGAATATAACAAATCTATAACTAGTTTTTCACATTATCAATAAACCTCTGGTTCACACACATTTTTAATTATTTTCAACTTGTGTATGCATATTTTAAATATGTCTACTAGGAATGCTTTTTAGGATAATAGGATTTTTTATTATAATTGTTTAGATATTAAAATTACAGAAGTACACTATGGAGTTTTGGGTAATAAAGGTTTATCCATATGTGATGCACAGATGATCTGACCCTTGTCCTCTTCCTCAACCTCCCACAAATAAAAACACAAATGAGTTAAAGAAATGAAATAAAATTCCAAAAGTATAAAAGTTGTTCCTCCTTTTCTGTATTTGCTTTTATCTATTGGAGCCTTAATGGAGGAGAGAGTTTCTATCAGTATGATTCTCTTTACTTTGAAATCATATTATTGGTTGTATTTTGCTTAGGCTCATTGCATTTTCAAAGCTCACATTTAATTCAGCCAGCTTTAAAGAGTTTGGGGTTAGGAAGAAGATAAGGTAGTGATGCATGACAGTGAAAATGTTTTATATTAATAAACTTTATTTTCCTTTATTAAAAATTAGGACAAAAAGTCAGTAGAAAGTACTTGCCTTTGTTTTGCACGTCTAGTGGACAATTTCCAACATGAAGAGGTGAGCATTTAGTTCTTGGTGTTATTTTCATGAAGTCATTGCATTGCTAAATCACAATATAACAATTTCTTTTTTTTTTTTTTTTTCTTACGTTTGAAGAATTTACTCCAGCAGGTTGCCTCCAAAGATCTGCTTACAAATGTTCAACAGCTATTGGTTGTAACTCCACCAATTTTAAGTTCTGGGATGTTCATAATGGTGGTTCGCATGTTTTCTCTGATGTGTTCCAACTGTCCAACTTTAGCTGTTCAACTTATGAAGCAAAGTAAGTGGTATTTTATTATTCTACTTTAAACAGGAGAAGTGGCTTTTTTTTTTAAAAAATCTAATAAGTAAAGTCAACATAAGTCAAGCAAGTAAAAGATTGCTAATGTCATAGGGACTGTATAATAAAGGAAGAAAAATATGAATGTCTATTAAATTATGTTAAGACAATGTATCAATGCTTCCTATATATGATTTTTAAAGTATATAATATAATGAAAAATTTTCCTTGTGGTCCCAGGGCTTAAGATCTGTACAATATCAATTATGTAATATTAATTAGATTTTCTAGCAGTTCATCTGATTACAGAACGCTTTTTTTCTCCCTGAAAAAATTGCGAGTTATACAGATGAATGTCACTGATCTTTGTTACTTGAGTATTTTTGAGCTCTTCCCAGCCCCACTCAGTATGTAGGAAATAAAGTTTTATTGCACTGCTATTGCAATTTGCTCTCACTTTTTTAACCCTTAGATTTTACAAGTTAATGTGTGGAGACAACAGAATTTTTAAAATATATTTGATTATTGCTCATAGAGTATTGGTCACATTTCTATGAAACACCTATAGTTGTGGGTAACTTCATATTCGTAGTTCTAATCTCTGAGCGTGTTATACCTTGAGAGATAGGGGTGATATCCTATATAATAAAAGCCTAGGTAGTGTCGTGCGACGGCCACTGCAACGTCGTCATAAGATGGCCGACGGGAGGGCAGTTGTGAGAGATCAGGCTGGCAGAGGAGGGCAATTGGGGGCAATCAGGCTAGCAGGGGAGCAGTTAGGCGTCAATCAGGCCAGCAGGGGAGCGGTTAGGGGGCGATCAGGCTGGCAGGCTATGAGCCAGCAGTCTCCGGATTGTGAGAGGGATGTCCCGAATTTTGTGCACTGGGCCTCTAGTTCACTAATAGAGCCTTTGATTCCACTGCCTCAGATAGACTGTTGAGTTGTAAAATTTACTAATATAATTTAAACTGCTTTTTGATGGGAAGCTCAGTTTTATTTTTAGTTTCATGACTTGTGAATTAGTGCATCAGCACATAGTTTTTCAGGAAAGTAGTGTTGCTGGGTGATTTATTGATAATATTCCTATTAAATCATTGAGACATCCCCAAGCTTGGTATTCCAGGAACACTGTTTTTCTTGTGCCATGAACAAAGTGCTCTCTGCCTAGATAAGTCTGGGAAAGGTTTAAATAGCCCTTTTTTTGTGTGTGCTTATTAAAATCCCTAGGAGTTATTGAATTTTACCTAGCCTACCATTTTTTGAAGCTCTGAGTACAGATTATCTCTTGTTACCATTTATCTCTTGTTACTATGGGGCACAGCATTTCCTTAAATACTGGTTTGGGAAATTGCTGCCTGACTTTTGTTTGTTTAAACATGGATTTTTTTTTTAGTATGATGAATATTTTCACCTCTTTTGCATACTTCAGGAAGTTTGCCACACCTTCATAATATAGGGGATTCGAGTTCTTTCTACTACAATAATACAATGAAAACATGAATCTAGTCTTTTATTAAAAAAAAGTAAATAATCCTTGTGTGACATTGCCATGTATTCAGATTTCTTTGGGAAGTTGGCAAAACGACTTTTTCAAGAAATGTTATTACAATTTGTGAAATTTCTATGAGGCAGAGATTGCCTCTCTGCCCAAATCAGTGGTGAATACTTTTCCTTGACAACAGATCTTACTGATTACTGGCGAAATATTTCACTGAAGTGTTTATATATATTTTGTCCTGTATGTAGTATGTATACAACCAACAAAGAGCCAGCCTGTTTTAAGGTTGTTGCTGTTAGAGTGACTAAACCCTGTGGAAACTGAGAACTCTCCACTCACACTGTATATCAGACTGGCTCATGCAAATTCTTCCATAAAATGGTGTCTTCTGGGAATGGAAATCTGTGGTAGACAATAATTTTAATGATTTTGCCCTTTGGTGGCATGCTTAATGTGTCTTTCCTGATCACAAAATATGATAAGATTCAGATGCTTTATAATTGCTTTGTTTTATCCTCTTGGCCACACATTTTCAGTTTATTTGAATTGAAGACAAGTACGAAATACTTAAATTGAGGGTTAAAACACATTGAGTGTACTTTTGTACAAAGCACTGTGTTCCTCAAAGAAAGTAATAAAAGATTCCTAAAGTTTCTGGGTGGATTTGTGATTAGGTGGCCAGCTAGAAGATTAGAACTCAAACTGAAGTCCTCAGAAAGAAATTGTTAAAATTTTTAGAAAATTTTCTTAAGTATTTATTGCACCTCGTTTGGATCTTTTACTTTAACTTCAGTAGTATATTGCTCAAGAAGAAAATAATTTTTCCCTTCTAGGGAATGATTGCCTTTTAAAGTAGGTAATATTATCTAATGAACAAAATAAACAAAATAGAAACAGATTCATAGACACAGGGAACAGACTGACAGCTGTCAGAGGGGAGGGGGCTTAGTGGACTAGGTGAAATAGGTGGGGGAAATCATAGGCACAGACAACAAAATGGTGATTACTAGAGGGAAAAGGGGGTGGGGGAGGTAAAAGTGGTTTAAAAGGGTGATAAATGGTGACGAAAAGATGATTTGACTTGGGATGGTGAACACACAAAGCAATATACAGATGATGCATTATAGAATTGTACACTTGAAACCTATATAATTTTATTAACCTTTGTAAGTAACCTCAATAAATTCAATAAAAAATAAAGTAGGTAATATAACTAGTTTCACAGGCTTTTGTTTTTTGTTGTTGGTTTTACAGACATCGCAGAAACACTTCACTTCCTCCTGTGTGGTGCCTCCAATGGAAGTTGTCAGGAGCAGATTGATCTTGTTCCACGCAGTCCTCAAGAACTCTATGAACTGACATCTCTGATTTGGTAAAGATCGAGCTAATGATCACAGTGCTTTATAAGAGGGTGTTTTACTTTAGAGGCCTGACCTTTACTAATATTTTGAGAAGCTATTAAAATAATTGCATTTTTTCCCCCCAGTGAACTTATGCCATGTTTACCAAAAGAAGGCATTTTTGCAGTTGATACCATGCTGAAGAAGGGAAATGCTCAGAACACAGATGGTGCAATATGGCAGTGGCGTGACGACCGGGGCCTTTGGCATCCCTATAACAGGATTGACAGCCGGATCATTGAGGTAGTAGTTTCATTGTACTGTTTAAATGTGTCTATTTTGGTGGAGAGAGGGTGTAGGGATGGAGTGGGGAGGGTGAATATGTGTGCTTAAACATGCTCAATTTTGAATTAACTCAAGATTTTCTCATTTTGTCTCCTGAGAACAAGGTCCTCATTTCTGTTCAGGTCAGAAAACATGATGTTGTAGTCCTGCTTCTGCTGCTAACTACCTGATTGACTTGGAGCAAGTAATTTAAGTTCTTTGTTCCATAGTTTCCTCATTTCTGAAAGGAAACATTTGAGGAGTTAGGCTATATATTTCGAAAAGTCCATTTTATCTCCTATCCAAAAGAAATCTCTCAAAAGCAGAGATTTACATAAAAATAGATGTTTCTCAATATTTTAAGAGCAAAAATGTGGAAACAAACTTAAATATCCACTTCTAGGTGGTGAATGGTTAATAAATTCTGACACATGCATAGGTTCATATATAATCCATACATAAATGGGATAAATTTTATGGCATAATATGGGATATAAATGGAAAAAAAAATTCAGAATTATGTAACTCTTTTGGGAAATCAGCAAAATAAGACAAAAGAATAATATATACATAGGAAAGAAAAAAAAACAAACTCTAAAGATTTTTTTTGTGAGGTTTTATGTGAGATTTTATTCTTATTTTCATACTGCCATATTATGTTTGCACTGAAATATTTTAAAAATTTCTCAGGTCAGGAAAAAATTGCCCTCATTTAGGAAGTGTTGATAACTGCATTATTTGAGATGCCATGCATCTCATATTGTCAATATGTGATTCCTTTAAGTGTCAATATATTTCTAATTTCAAACTGACATTTCAATTTTTAGACCATTACCCTTAAACATTCTTTAAAGATGTCTTCCACCAGTTAGTTTCTAAAAAAATGATTTTTTAAAAACTTTGAAACCAATGACATGTTACAAAATCAGAAGTTCTTATAAAAATATCTAAATTCAGAGTCAGCTTTTATGAGGAAGTATGACTGACTGCTCTTTTATGCATTGTTAGCCTTAGTGTATAAGGAGGTCATGTTCTCTAATTCTAAGCATTCTTCTTTTTAGCATTTTTCCAGTAATTGCATTTTCACTGTTAACTTTCTATCTTGTATTTCCTAAGTGTCTTGCCTTCCATTTAACATAGAAATTCCATAGTTTGAACTGTTATAAGAATGAATGTTTTGTCACTTATTAGGCTGTCTAAAATCAAGCAGACAGTGTGAATCAGACTGTCTTATTCTACAAATGTACTATAATACCTGCAACTCCTAGGGATCAGGATTACTCCGTTAGTTCGAGTTGTGTCTTAGAGCATCATTTAAATGGAAAGTCTTATTTACCTAAGGATAATTTTATAGAATCATTTTGTTTAAAGTAGAATTTCAGTGGGTTAAGAATTTATGATGTAAATAACTTTATAACCTAAGAATTAGATACTAAGATTTATGAATAACACGTTTTTTTTCTATCAGCAATGTTTTAGGAGCCTTCTTAATATAAATGGTGTCTTCATGTCAGTGATTCTACATGACTGGATCTTTCATCAAGATTTTTATCTGTTTTTATGTCTTGGGGAACCTGATAGGACTGTGGTGTATGTCTATGTTTAATTGAGAATGATTTTAATGAGTTTTGTCATATCCACACTATTAAATTTTCTATATTCTGTTACTTCACCATCTAAAACTTGATTAAATAAAAATGTAAGTTAGCATTTATGGAGGGTCCCCACTGTGCTTAAGTTAATAAAGTTCTCCATGGTTATATTCAAGGTTTCTCTCTCTTTGCTCTCAGGCAGCCCATCAGGTCGGTGAGGATGAGATAAGCTTGTCCACTCTGGGACGAGTTTATACTATTGATTTTAATTCTATGCAGCAAATCAATGAGGACACGGGAACAGCACGTGCCATTCAGAGAAAACCTAACCCCTTAGCCAATACTAACACTAGTAAGTGCCTTTATTAAACTTAAGTAATTAATTTGTTGTTGTTTTTATCATGTGTTTTACTTGACAGATAAGCCAGTATTTCTTAACTAGTATCGTCCCTGTGATCTTTTTACTTATGTGATTTGCAGTATCTCAGGCTCTGATCAGAATTGTCCTATGTAGGTTTTTTTGTGTGTGTGTGTGTTGTTTTGATTTTATCTGATTCTATTTCCCTGTTCTAACTTTTGATCCACCCACACCCATCAGGTTAGTTTTTTCCAATCTTTGGTTCTCTACGTTTCCACCAAAATTCTCTTTTTAACAAATGAAGAATAGACAACTCTGATCCTCCCCTCCCCCCAGATTTCTGACATTTATTCCTCTCAGGGATTTAGTCCATTGCTTTTAAAGCACTAGCTTAGAGTGCAGAGGGTCAGCAAACTTTTTTTAAAAATGTCCAAATAGTAAATACTTTAAACTTTGCAGACTATATAGTCCCTGTACTCAACACTGCTATTGTAGCTCTAAAACAGCATATAGAGTTATATTAGCAAATCTACATGTTTGTGTTCTAGTAAAATTTTATTTACAAAAATAGGTGATGTGCAAGATTGGGTCTTTGGACCATTCTTTGCCAACCCCTGATCTTGAGCTTACTTTTCATCAGTTAGCTTTTATCTACACCTTATTCCCTCTAAGCAAAGTGACAGATTATCTTGTTTTTCTGTATCTTCTAACTAAATCTTCACTATTTATTTCTCCTCGGTGGTTTAGTTATTTTATGCTGAAATAATCACAGTATTTTGTTGAACATACTTAGTTAAATAACAGGCATAGGTGCCTTGTTCTCTTCAGCTGGCCAGAAGGGTGAATAATTTTTCTAGCTGGCTAAATTTTGTCTTCATGATCCCTTTGGTATCTTTCTAGACCCCAGTTCATGACATTAGATAGGTTGATTTGTTTTATAATTAGAAATGTTTTAGCATTTCAAATAGTTACATAGGCTTGAATGCTTTAAATATTGTTTGTTTCTGAAATCTCTAACTAGGATTGAACATTTTTTATAACAGGTGGATATTCAGAGTTAAAGAAAGATGATGCTCGAGCACAGCTTATGAAAGAGGATCCGGAACTGGCTAAGTCTTTTATTAAGACGTTATTTGGTGTTCTTTATGAAGTGTATAGTTCCTCAGCAGGACCTGCGGTCAGACATAAGTGCCTTAGAGCAATTCTTAGGATAATTTATTTTGCTGATGCTGAACTTCTAAAGGACGTCCTAAAAAATCATGCTGTTTCAAGGTGTGTTCATGAAAATAGTGAAAACATTTTAGAAATTGAAGTTTCTGCAAGTAATTTCTGAAATCTTTAAAGCATATGTAATATAGAAAAAAATGTGTATTTGCAGTATCTTGAGCCCTTTGTTTTATATTACACACACTTTAATATTATTACACACTATAATAACAAAAATTGAGCTTTTAAGAAAAGTTTTTGTTTTAGTAGGCTGGTTTCCTAATTAAAATATTTTGGTCCCCAATTTAAAGTAGTATGACCAAAAATACTTGCCAAATTCAGACATGTTTTATGTACAAATGCGTTCTTTTTTTTTTTTTTTTTTTTTTTTAGCCACATTGCTTCCATGCTATCAAGTCAAGACCTGAAGATAGTAGTTGGAGCCCTTCAGATGGCAGAAATCTTAATGCAGAAGTTACCTGATATTTTTAGTGTTTACTTCAGAAGAGAAGGTAATGTCATTTATGATTAATTTTTTAGTCTGAATAGTATTTTAGCAGATCAGAACAGTTATAAAGGGGTTATTTTATACTTCATTGTATAGTTACTGGAATATTTTAAGGCAATATTCCAATTGGAATCTTCCAAATGCAATTAGTCCAGTCCTCTAATTTAAAGGAATTTGAATGTTGAAATCAGCCCAGGAGACATGATACTTTTCCATTTTCTTTTTGAAGACCTCATAGATGAAGCTGTGTCACTCATTCAGGTTTTATCCTTTTAAAACCTAGCAAGTTATTCAAAGAAGTTCTTTGTCATCAACAGAAATCTCTTGATGGCTTTTTTGGTCTTTTAGGATACTTTGGTGTTATGTGAGGGTACAGAAAATAATGGTATTTTCCCCTCAAGTAATCTTTAGCTTTGTCTTCTATCTTACCAACAATACTGGTTCTTGCAGCATATGATCTATTTCCCATTTTTTGAGCACCTTTTCTTATGCTGGATTAATATTAATTCACATCTTGAGAATGCAGTAGACATGCTAGTGTGATAGTGTTGAATCAGAAGAGGTTTTCACCACTTAGTTCTGTTCAAATAAAGATAGGTTTTCAAAAAAGTCCAACACCACATATTAACATGAAATAGAAGGTAGACTCGCTTCACTTTCCAGAGATATGTCTATAGTTAACAAATCAGGTATATATACAAATTGATGTTTTCTATGCTCACATAAACATTTGGTATGTGTTTTTGTTTTTAGCCTTAGGTTATCCTGTATTTTGCAATCTGTACTGTGTTTTTGGTTTTCTATGTTTTTGTTGTTGTTTGCTTTTCAGTTGATTTGGAAGTATATCAGAATCAGACTCTTTTTTTTCAGGGTGATTTTTGTTTTACTTTGATATGATCAATTATGCCATTATATTGATTTTTCTTCCCCCAGTAGCATATACATCATGTTTATTGGGGAATCTTGATTGTTTCTAGTGCTTTGCATCTGGCTAAGTCCACCATTCTTTGAGGTTTCACTTATATATCACTTATTTATGAAGATCTTGCTTTATATCTGTAAGATCCCCCTACTTTGTGTTCCAACAGCACCATATTTTTCCTCTAAGCCCATTATTCTTTATTTGTAATGTCTTGCAAATTATGTCTTTCCCACTGGTCAGTAAGTGCCATACTATATCTTTAGTACCCAGCACAGAGTCTAGCATATGACTGCCACAAGTATTTGTGAAATGAATGCGTGAAGTTTAAATTAATTTGGACATTTTTTTTTTTAAGAATCTGATGGAAAGCTCTGGACTCTTTCCGCAGAAAAATGTGAATATGGGAACATGCACTCACATGCATTCAGACACACACCATTGCATAAAATTTTGGTGGTTCTTGGACCATCCCCTATGTACATCTTCCCATGATCCTAGCCTGGATATAACCCTTGCCATATAAGTTACTGTTTAGCTTTCCTATACACTTCCAAGGGTGTGTGAAAATCTTCACCTTTCCATAGCTGGTGTTCTACTTTTGGCAGCAGTGTTACTGAGAGTTTCTCTCATTGTAGCATTTGAATTTAACTAATGATTGTAGTTCTTTACTCCCTTTCTGATCTAGCCCCACAGGTGCACTTTGTTTCTCTAATTGATTATTACTTATTTTAAATTTCTAGTGGGACTTTACTTGTGACCCTATTAAATTTCCTGTGGTCGGGTTTTGAATATTAGAAGACATTAAATACAAATATTTTTCTTTAATTTTGAATTTGCCTACTACTTTTCTAAATGGAGTCAAGTTGTAAATCCTGGCACCTAGACCCCCCTACCCATTTGCCAGGTACTTTTTATTCATTCCCTATAAATCAGTGTTAGCATTAATGGGTTTAGTAATGGCAGGGATGCGATCTTGATGAAAACTCACTTGTTTTAATCCCTATTACTATGTAGGTGTAATGCATCAAGTAAAACACTTAGCAGAATCAGAGTCTTTGCTGACAAGTCCACCAAAGGCATGTACGAATGGGTCAGGATCCTTGGGGTCCACAACATCAGTCAACAGTGGAACAGCCACGGCTGCCACTAACGCGGTGGCTGACTTGGGATCCCCCAGCTTGCAGCACAGCAGAGATGATTCTTTAGATCTGAGCCCTCAAGGGTAAGTTGGAGTCGTGTTGTGACTTCTGTGCTCTTTGCCTTTTAACTCTGCCCTGGTGACTGAGACTCACACAGGGAATAATTTGTTAGAGAGAATGCACACTATATTTTTTCATTTGTATTTTGTTAGATGTTTAATGGGAATGAGAAGAAAAATGAACATTTGTTGCAAATGCTGTATATTGAGTCCTGTTTGGGAACCACAAGAGATACGTGGTCCATTTCCATTGATATAGAAGGGAACTAAGACTCAGAGAAATTAAATGACAGTGTCACATACTTATTTTACAGATGTAGGATTGAGCCCTCATTTCTGATTCAATAATCTTGAATTATTTACTGTATTACATACAGCATACATAAAGAAAATTCTCTGTTTTTCCCTCTTTATCTGTTTTTAGATCCTTTTTTGTACTGTGTTATTAAGGACATTACCAGATCCTCGTATTGGTTTTAATTTTGTTGTGTTGAAATGAATCACAGTCTAAAAATGTTTTTGTTTCTTTGATGTTAGAAATTTATTATTGCTGTATGAGTGGTACATGATGAACCAAACTCAATTCTGAAATTCAGGATGTATTCATGGTGTAATGCTCCTTTTTCCTCCTGTAATGCTCCTTTTTACGATGAAAAGTAGATCTTGCTAAAATATATAGCAAGTGGGCTCTAAAAATTTAATCTTGTAAAATGCAAGGTAACATTGTCCAGTGTGATAAACTAGCCCATTCAGGATTCCAGCTGCTTTTGGCGCCACCTGGTGGCAGTTGTCTACTTTAGTTTAAATATGAATTTTGGCAAATCTGGGACTTGGGGGCACAGATTGGGACCTCTGGCACAATTGCTGTCACTTTAGGAAGCCCCTGAGCTTGGGTGGCACCCATGTTATGGGCCCAATTTAAGGAGATTGCATCTGGAGAATACTGGGGCCCTCCCGCTTCCCTGTTCTCAAGTTGGAATTGTCTTCCATTTCCCCTCACATCCTTGCCTGCCTCCCTACTTCCTCCCCAGCTCCACTCTCTCCCTGTAGCTGCTGATTTAAACCTTAAGTTATGCAGGGTTTTACTCTATAGCACAGGCGTAGCGCCTGAGATATCATAGGTACATGGTGAAATGTGATAAATTTCAGACAAATACAGTATTTCTGAGCCATTTGAATTAAGGAATTAGACTTGATTATTATTGGTTCTAACAGTTGATAATTCTAAAGAAAGAGAAAAGACTCTTAAAATTCTTTCAGAGTTTTAAGTGGTGCCATTTCCTTCTAATATAGTTTTAAATGTAAAGTTCATGTCAATTTGTAAAGGGGGAATTGTTCAATCATATTAAGTTTATTCTTTGAAAGTTTACTTGTCCTGTTTAGTTTTCAATGGACTAATGTTGAAAACTATGGACTAATGTTTCAATGGCAGATGTTGGAAGAATTTTTTCAATTTTTCCAATTTTATTTGAATCACAGACCCAACTGAACCAGAATATTTTTTCATCTTTTCTGTTGCATGTAACTTAGTTATTCCAAGAGATATTTCAAACTATTTCTAGTGTTGTTAAGAATAGTGAAAATAACACACAAATGCTATGTATATTCTGTTTAATACATTCTAATTCAAAACAGATTTATTTGTACTATCACTTGCTAGCCTTATTTAGGTAACTTTGTGTGGTTATTTTTTAAATTACTAAACTATTTGTAAATACATTGATTTAGAATGTTTTTGCCATTGCATACCATGAAATTTTTTGGGTAATATTGAAAAGTATTTTTATAATATTAATAGAGTTGTATACTTGTCATTTAGGTTAGGGAAGAATTATTATACTCAGATTTAACATACTCTTTTTTGTTTATGATTACGTAGTTCTTTTTAATGTTGGCTCTTTGCATTGTATACTTGTTTTATGTACTTTTCTATATGCACTACATTTTAACACAGAATTAGGTATTCTATTTGGTTTTATTTTGAATAGTTTATATAGTTAAACAGCTAGCTATTTTCTGAACTAATTATTTTCTGTGTTGTGTACCCCTAGAACATGACCAGGCGCAGAGTCAGCATTAAATAATCATAAATGGAAGATACCCTGTTATGGCAATATTTATTAACTCCCTATTTCTGCCATTTTAGCTTGCTTTTCAATGACTGATGATAATAAATCATGGTAATTGCTAAACTTATCCCATGTTTTTTCATGTGATAGTCGATTAAGTGATGTTCTAAAGAGAAAACGACTGCCAAAACGAGGGCCAAGAAGGCCAAAGTATTCACCTCCAAGAGATGATGACAAAGTAGACAATCAAGGTAATTCCTTTGATTAAACTATGGGTAGGTAAAAGGGAAATGATAGTAGTTAAAGATATAGTTTAAATATCCTATTAAAACTGCTGATAGCCCAGCCAGTGTGGTTCAGTTTTTGAGTGTTGACCTCTATCAACCAGGAGGTCACAGTTCGATTCCCAATCATGGCACATGCCCAGATTGTGGACTCGATCCCCAGTAGGGGGTGTGCAGGAAGCAGCCGATCAATGATTCTCTCTCATCATTGATGTTTCTTTCTCTCTTCCTCTCCCTTTCTCTCTCAAATCAGTAAACATATATTTTAAAAAAACACAAAACAAAAAACTGCTGATAGTTTTGAAGTCTCCTGAATACCTAGTTCTCTTAGTTCTTTTGGCTAATCTATTAAGAATGAGCATCTTGCTCTGGCTGGGTAGGTGAGTTGGTTAGAATGTAGTCCCAAAACACCAAGATTGTGGGTTTGATATCTGTCAGGGCACATTTAAGAATCAACCAATGAATGCATAAATAAGTGGAACAATAAATTCAATTGCTCTCCCTCCCTCTCTCTCTTTTCCTCCCCCTCTCTCCCTCCCTCTAAAATAAAAAAATATTGAAAAATTAAAGAATGGGAATCTTAAAATTCAGTTGGTTTTTTATTTGTTTGTTTTGTTTTTAATATACTTCATTGATTCTCTACAGAGAAGAAGGGAGAGGGATAGAGAGTTAGAAACATAGGATGAGAGAGAAACATCAATCAGCTGCCTCCTGCACACCTCCTACTGGGGATGTGCCCGCAGCCAAGGCACATGCCCCTCACTGGAACCGAACCTGGGACCCTTGAGTCTGCAGGCCGATGCTCTATCCCCTGAGCCAAACCGGTTAGGGAAAAATTCAGTTGGTTTTTATCAGTTATTGTAAAATGATTTAACTATCATTCTCTCTTCTTTTCATAGCTAAAAGCCCCACCACTACTCAGTCACCTAAATCTTCTTTCCTGGCAAGCTTGAACCCAAAAACATGGGGAAGGTTAAGTGCACAGTCCAACAGCAACATTGAACCAGCACGGACTGCAGGAGTCAGTGGTCTTGCCAGGGCTGCTTCAAAGGACACCATATCCAATAATAGGTGAAGTGGGGAAGATCTATATTCTATTCTTTGATTAGAAAAACAGCACATTTATTGTATGGAGATGAAACTTGGACTCAGAAGTGGCATAGTTCAAGAATATAGTATTTTCTCCGTTTTTAAGTCCTGTGCCTGGCTTTGTCTTGAGTTCCAGTGTTACATTTTAAAGATCTTCTAGACAAAAAAATCAACAAGGAAACAGCAATCCTAAACAACACTAGATCAAATGGATTTTTAATACTTTTATTTTTTCCTATTTTTAAAATTTTATCTTTATTGTTTAAAGTGTTACAGATATTCCTTTCTTTTTCCCCATTGACTCCCTCTCCCACTCTCATCCCCTCCCCAGGCCTTCACCCTACTATTGTCTGTGTCCATGGGTTATGCCTATCCTATATAATAAAAGGCTAATATGCAAATCGACTAAACGGCAGAATGACCATCGCTTTGACATGCACTGACTACCAGGTGGCAGACGCTCAATGCAGGAGCTGCCCCCTGGTGGTCAGTGCGCTCCCATGGGGGGTGTGCCACTCAGCCAGAAGCCGGGCTCATGGCTGGTGAGCGCAGCAGCAATGGCTGGGGCCTCCCGCCTCTTTGGCAGCGGTAAGGGTGTCTGACCCGCCTCTTCGGCAGTGGGGAGTGGGCCTAAGCCATCAGTCGGACATCCCCCAAGGGCTTCCGGACTGTGAGAGGGCACAGGCCGGGCTGAGGGACACCCCCTCCCCCCCAGTGCACTAATTTCATGCACCGGGCCTCTAATCCTATCAAATAAAAGCTTAATATGCTAAGTGTCTGACTGTTCGTTCAACTGTTTGACCAGTCGCTGTGACATGCACTGACTACCAGAGGGCAGGCACTCCAACTGGTAGGTTAGCTTGCTGCTGGGGTCTGCGAATCGGGACTGGGCGAGACAGGCCGGACATGCCCTGGAGCCCTCCTGTTATCCCTCCCCAGCCCCGATCGGGCAGCAGTGGGATCCCTCGGCCTGGCCTGAGCCCTCTCGCAATCCCTGAGCCCTCGGGGGATGTCGGAGAGCTGGTTTCAGCCCTATCCCCGAAGGCCGAGGTCCCCAGTTCTGCATGAATTCATGCACCAGACATATAAGTTATTTGGTTGATCTCTTCTCTCTCCCCCTTCCCCCGCCACACACACACCCCTTCCTTCTGAGGATCCTCAGTCTGTTGCATGCTTCCGTGTTTCTGGATCTATTTTTTTAGTTTATTTTGTTCATTAGATTCCACATATAAGTGAGCTCATGTGATACTTGTCTTTGATCTAGCTGCTGGGAGTCATGTATGTTCAAAACCAAATTATGTTCCCCAAGGAATCTGTTTCTCAGTTTTGTTCGAGGTACTGGAAAATTGACTTTTTTGAGGGAGTGTGCAAACATGTATTTTTATGACACCCCACCTCTTCCCTTTACAATGGAACTTAAGGATTTTAGAGTAGAGGGTTTTTTAGGAACTTAGAAAACTACCAGCTAACCTGTTTATACCAGTTTATGGCTTTTAAAAATTATGTCTTTAAAATCCTTGAAAATTGTTTTATTTTGTTGGCTCTGGATGTAGCGTACCAACAAAGGATTACTTTTTCTCCAAGTAAGAAATTTAAAAATGTGAAATGTCATTGGAAAACAAACAGGCTCTTTTTGTTTGGTTGATTGGTTTGTTTGGTTGGTAGTAGTTGTTTTTCAGAGTTTCAGTTAGTAAAAATAATAGAGCAAATATATTTCTGAAGCCATTTGAATTTGTAATTTAGACAGCAAGGTATCAGTTGTTATAGTTAATCATGTACCTAACCAGGTACTTGTTTCTGGTCTATAGTTCTCTACTTCAGCTCTCCAGAGAACACAAGTAAAGGAGAGTGCAGATATGTCTGTACCTTAGAAAGTAGTCATGCAAAATCGCTTTCAGCAGAATGCCTAGGAAACTGCTACCTTGTAGAGTCCCTAGAAGTTACTAGTAGAATTTTGTTTGCTCTTCATGCATGTGGGCATTTCTCTAAGTACATCTTAGGCCATTTTCAAAGTGAAACTTAATTTGGTTAATGTGAAGTCTGAATTTATTAGTCTAAACCATGGGCCAAAAAAGGTTTTATATGTGGCAGTTATTTGCCTTTGATCAGAAGTTATAATCGAAATTCTTTCTGTGTACACTGAGCTATATCCCCTTTTCCTTCTTGCAGAGAGAAAATTAAAGGTTGGATTAAGGAGCAGGCACACAAATTTGTTGAGCGTTATTTCAGTTCTGAAAACATGGATGGTAGCAACCCTGCACTGAATGTCCTTCAGAGACTTTGTGCTGCAACTGAACAACTCAACCTCCAGGTATTGTATCCAGTGCATCCTATTGCCCCCTTTTCAGTGTCTTCCAGCACTCTCTGTCTTGCTGTTTTTTTCTTGTTTTTAACTCTAGCTTTCCGCGGATTTAATCTTTATAGATAGACTTTTTAGCCAGGTATGTGCTAGTAGCATTGACATTCTTTAACTTATCTCTTGCTTTTATGCTTATTTCATCATTAAATGTACTAGAAATCTCATCTTTGACTTTTTTTGTGATTTTCCATCTTTATTGACAAATGAAGAAACTTTAGAAATATTTCTCAAACACATCTCTAAGACCTCTTTAATTTACAGGTATTTGAGTTGATAGGACACTCCTTAACCCCTCCACCTGGGTTCTCTAATAGTAGTTGGAGAGGGTTCAGGTTTATTAACCTTTTATATTTCATCTCATTCTTTATCTTTTCACTTTTTTTAATGTACTTTGAACAATTTGAGTAGTACATGTTTTTCAAGAAATTGACCATTTTATTCATATTTTAAATGTATTAGTTTAAAGCCCTACCTTGTATTCTTTTATTTTTTCATTATATTATAGCTCTTTATTCATTAATTTGACTTCTCATCCTCTTTTGTTATTATTGTTGTTTTTGAATTGTGAAGGTTTTTCTTTTTATGGTAGTATGAATCCTAGTTTTTTGTTTTGAAATATTTAACCTTTTGTGAATGTGAGTGTAATAGCATGTTTTCCAAGGATCTACCAAGAGTGCACCAGGCCCCTTCCTTTTTTGTTATGGTATTAAGAATGCATTCAGTTTCATTGGGGAATGTAAATTATGCATTCAGTAAGGGCTATTGAAATTAATATAGAAATATTGTTTCTAACTCTTTCAGGTGGATGGTGGAGCTGAGTGCCTTGTAGAGATCCGTAGCATAGTCTCAGAGTCAGATGTTTCATCGTTTGAAATCCAACATAGTGGATTTGTGAAGCAGCTGTTGCTATATTTAACATCTAAAAGTGAAAAGGATGCTGTGACCAGAGAGATCAGATTAAAGAGATTTCTTCATGTGTTTTTTTCTTCCCCAGTAAGTTATCTAACAATGTTTGTGTGAATCTTATTATAAGAATGACTGTTCACTTATGTATCTTTTCATCCCAGTAGTAATTTCTAGTAGATTTTGGTCAAGATATTCAGGTAAAGTTCCTAGTTTGCTTGTACACAGTTGGATTCCTTGGTCTTTTATATATGAAGTAAGCAGTAAAACAACAATGGTGGTTTAATGAAGCCAGTGCCAAAGTTTCCATGGTCAGTGTATCTTGAGTCTTTGGTTTTTCTGTAGGACAACCCATTAACTGTAGCTCTCCTGTGTGAATGCATTTTATTCTCAATATTTGTTTCCAAACTTATTGGAGTTTGAGATAAATAGATGATCTAGCTAGCTACAGTAGACATAGTGTAGCTATAACCATAAGGTAGACATACATATTTCCACTTTGTATGTAAAACATAGCAGATGCTTCTTTACTTAGGATGGAGGTCACATTCCAATTAACCCATTATAAGTTGCAAATATCTTAAGTCAAAAATTTATTTAATACATCATAGTTTCAACCCTGCCCGAATGTCATACTTCAGCCTAGCCTACCTTAACCATGCTTAGAATGCAATATCCCCAAAACACTGGCAACACAGTATATTGTAGAGGATCAGTTATTGATCCTCGTGATCATGCGCCTGACTGCAGCTGCAGCTCACTATGATTGACCAGCATCATGAAAGCGTATCATACCACATGTCACTACCCTGGAAAAAGATCAGAATTCAAAGTACAGTTTCTACTGAATTCTTGTCAATCTCGCACCATTGTAAAGTTGAAAAATTGTCAAACTGTCTTAGGTTGGGGACCATCTGTATTAAAAAATTCCATTCAAAAGTGCTTAGTCATATTTACAATGTGGATTATAAGGTCAGAATTCAGAGTAGCTCCCCTTTCTTTACTCTCAGTAGCTGAGAGCTAGAGAATAACTATTCTTGGAAACTAGTTTACAACTGCTTAAGACAAGGCATTTCTAAGGAAGTTTCTCTGGCTCATCTGTGTAGTAGAGCCAAGGATAGCTCTTCTGTGTGTAAGCGAAACTCCTTTACCCTATGCCTTTCCAGTTTGTGGGGATTTGAGCATTGCTTATATTATTTTAACTTGTGGGACTACCTGAAGCACAGTTATTTATTAGAGAGGCATAAGATGTGTAGCAATATTGGATGTACTTTTCTCCCATACTTAATATTTTATGCAAGTGTCATCTCTTTTCTGAAATTCCTTGGGGCTTTCTGGGTTTCAAGAGTTCTACAATATAGTACATGAACCATATATTACTTGATGTCCCCAGTAGGTTCTAAATATCACTCCAGATGCAGTAAATATTTTTGTGGCAAAGCATCAATACTTCTACTAAAAACTATGTCTGAGTCAGATTTTGCCACCAAATGAAACAATAAAAGAAAATAGATGAATGGTTTCCTTTTGTAAAACTGCCTATTAAAGTTTCTTGTTGAGGAGTGTTCCCTGTTCAAGAGGCCTTGTTTAACCTGTTGGTTGATTTGTAACTTTAGCTTCCTGGAGAAGAGCCCATTGGAAGAGTAGAACCAGTTGGTAATGCACCTTTGCTGGCATTAGTACACAAAATGAACAACTGCCTCAGCCAGATGGAACAGTTTCCAGTCAAAGTGCATGACTTTCCCAGTGGGAATGGGACAGGAGGCAGGTAAGGATCATTGCCTGAGTGTGCCCTTTTCCTTTGACAGTGCTAAATTAATCTTGTTGAGGTAAAGTGGCAAGAGGTCTGGTAACATCTTCATCTGCCTAAAGAACATTTAGCTATCATTACTGAATAAATTGAATAGTCTTAAAAAGTAAATAAAATACTGTTTATCTTTAAAATCACACTGTTTCTTAAACATAGTGGTTTAAAAATATATAACCCAGTCACTATTGGCAATTTGCAATCTGTTTTCCGTAAATTGACATACTTTATAATGCTTTTCTTCAAGAATTTTGTGGATATGGAAAATAAAACATTTTCGTTTCTGTGCAGTAGTGTGATTTTTATATGTGTTGTAAGTGTTTATAACTTTGTATTGTGGTGGGTTTTAACAAGTAAGTGTTTATTTTGAAGTTTTGCTGTTTTAAATAAAACTTGTGTTTTCAATAACACAGTAGTTTTATAGGACTCAATGAGATGCTGTAGAAAGAATTTATTGTAGGAGTTAATTGTTTTTTTATATGAAGTTATAAGCTTCCTAGAATATTATAACTAGAAGCCTGGTAAATAAGTTAGTTGTTTTTTTTTTTTAATCCTTAAAATACACAATCTAGTGTATTTTTAAAACATTCAAAATTTTGATTGAATTAAAACTATGCATCTTGAGTAGATTAATTGATCAATGTGAACTAGGTTTTTTTTTCTACCTTGAAATTTAATGTAGAGTATAATATTCAGGTTTTTATTTATTTACTTTTTATTGATTTCAGAGAGGAAGGGAGAGGGAGAGAAATAGAAACATCCATGATGAGAGAGAATCATGGATTGGCTGCCTCCCGTTCGACCCCCACTGGGGATTGAACCCACAACCCAGGCACGTGCCCCTGACGAGAATCAAACCCGGGACCCTTCATTCCACGGACCGACACACACTCCATCCACTAAGCCAAACTGGCTAGGGCTGATAATCAGTTTTGATCATTATGCTATATTGGAGTATTTTGTAAAATGAGGGGACATTTTCCAATATGCTGAGAAAACCATGAAGCTTTTCATTTTTACCCAAATTTGTATAAATAAGTATGTACATATGTATATATCAATATACTAGAATATTCTTTCCCATAACTGCTATTTACATGATTTATGAAACCTCGTAGATAACCATATTTTAAGCTTGTCTGTCATCTTATCCTGCCAGCCCTTTACTGAAATGAGCAGATTTAGACTGGTGTAGCTATTGAACCACTTCATTCAAAAGAATATAGCAAAGTTTGTACACCTGAAACTAACATAAGTTTGTGTGCCAACAGTAAAGTTTTTTAAAAATATATTTTATTAATTTTTTACAGAGAGGAAGGGAGAGGGATAGAGAGTTAGAAACATCAGTGAGAGAGACGTCGATCAGCTGCCTCCTGCACACCCCCTACTGGGGATGTGCCCGCAACCAAGGTACATGCCCTTGACCAGAATTGAACCTGGGACCTTTCAGTCTGCAGGCCGATGCTCTATCCACTGAGCCAAACCAGTTAGGGAAACAGTAAAGTTTTAAAAGTGATTTTATAGTGGACATTATTTTATTTGTCATTTTATAATAAATTACTTGAATTGCTGGTAAGTGTTTACTTTGTGCCTTAAGAAAATGCAGAGTTTGTATTATCTTGCTTTTATTTGAATTAATTTTGTTGATTTTGAAAATAATAGAATAACTTTTTTTCACAAATTATCTTGAGTTTTTCTCTTAACAGAGGATCACAGGCTTTAAAATTTTTCAACACACACCAGTTAAAATGCCAGTTACAGAGACATCCAGACTGTGCAAATGTGAAGCAGTGGAAGGGTGGACCTGTCAAGATTGACCCCCTGGCTTTGGTACAAGCGATTGAGAGATACCTTGTAGTTAGAGGTACTCTTCATAATGTATGTTGTGTGTTTATATGTACATTTGGGATAAAATTAAGGAGTTTATAAATTATTTCCCTTCTTATTGCTTTTTCTATTAAAACCTAGCATCAAGAACTGTGTTCCCATCATTTATTTTATGTGTAGTATGTAGAAATGTGTTCAGCGTAGTAGAGTTTGACTGCTTCACTTGAGTGATAAGTTAATTTTTCTTGTTGGAATATAGTAGAAATGACATTTTGTATTTGACACTTTTCTTAGATCTTTCTGCTTTGTAGATGAAAGTGTTTTTCTAAGACTATCTTAGCTTAAACATAAATACAGGCTTTTCTTTGTCATGTAAAATTTGCTAGGAGTTTAACAACCTTCTCGGGTTTTTAGGTTATGGAAGAGTAAGAGAAGACGATGAAGACAGTGATGATGATGGCTCTGATGAGGAAATAGATGAATCTCTGGTAAGGTACTATTCCCACCATGTTGTCATGTATAATGTTCAGGGCCTATAGGTTAAATAGATTTTGTTTTGCTTCATTCAGGCTGCTCAGTTCTTAAATTCAGGAAATGTAAGACACAGGCTACAATTTTACATTGGAGAACATTTGCTACCGTATAACATGACTGTGTATCAGGCAGTACGGCAGTTCAGTATACAGGCTGAAGATGAAAGGGAATCCACTGATGATGAGAGCAATCCTCTAGGAAGAGCTGGTATTTGGACGAAGACTCATACAATATGGTAAATCTCAAAATGATTTTGTATGTTTGTTTGTTTTTACCTACTTCGACACTATTCGTGTATTTTGGAATTGATGGCTGACTTTCATAAGGAGAGGGGACCCTAAATCCTACATTTCATCATTAAAAGCCACTTCAAATATCTTGTGTGTGAGTGCATGTGGGTGCATGAGTGTGTATATTTATCTTCCTCATTAAGTCAACTAGATACAAAATGTATTCTTGGATATAATTATAGTTTATATATCTACTTTTCTAGATTTATTTCCGGTATTTAAATAAAAAAAACATATTTTTGTAAGATGATGTTCCTTTAGCTATTAAGAATTGGGGCATCTCTGAATCTTGAGAAACATTAGATGCAACTTTGTCTTGTTTGTGAATGTCTGCTACTTACATTTAAAGAGAGCTATTCTTCTCAGAACTCCTAAGCTGGTGTTCTATGAAGCAGTGCCATTGGTAATTTTCTGAATCTGTAAGTAGGGAGAGAGAGAAGGTAGATCTCACAGAGTTCTCTGGTAACTCTAGTATCTGTGGCTTGCACTTTGGCCTTGTGGAATAATTTGCAGTTTTAATATCTGCTTTTGGTTTAACTATACCCATCCCTTTAGGTACAAACCCGTGAGGGAGGATGAAGAAAGTAATAAAGATTGTGTTGGTGGTAAAAGAGGAAGAGCCCAAACAGCTCCAACAAAAACTTCCCCTAGAAATGCAAAAAAGCACGATGAGTTATGGCATGGTAAGTTGCAATATGAAGGGAAAACTGCCATAGGTCAGTATCTTCCTGTCTTCATGGTTTTAAAGGAGTAATTTATTTGTATCCAGTAGTAGTAAAATCTTTGAGTATAACTTAGAAAAAAAAATGAAGTTACTGCCAACATTTGATGGCTTTTAATTGAACCCTTGACTTTAAAGTCTAGAACATGAAAACGTAAATATCTGCAAAATTAAATTTGGTAAGAAAATTGGGAAAAACTTTTCCAAAAATATTTTCCAAAATATTCTTTCCATGAAGAACTCATGTTTGCATGAAGGCTAGAACAAATTCAGTAACAACACATTAACTAAAGAAGAGACTGATAATTGGCAGATGGGCCCTTAATTTTTATTGGCATTCATTATGATAGTATAATCCACTAATGTAGAAAGGAATAAAAAATTTTGCCAGGTATTATAATGGCCAATAGAGTGTAATATGTCATAGCATCTCCCAAATGACTTCTTTTCCTTTACAGTATTTTCTTATTTAATTTTGCTGGTTTCCTTCCCCTCTCTTTTATATGATAGTAACTAGAGGCCCAGTGCACGAAATTCGTGCACGGGAGTGTGTGTGTCCCTCAGCCCAGCCTGCACCCTCTCCAATCTGGGACCCCTTGAGGGATGTCCCACTGCAGTCGGACATCTCTCTCACAATCCAGGACTGCTGGCTCCCAACCGCTCACTTGCCTGCCAGCCTGATTACCCCCTAACCACTCCCCTGCCAGCCTGATAGACGCCTAACTGCTCCACTGCTGGCCGATTGCCCCTAACTGCCCTCCCCTGCCAGCCATCTTGTGGCAGCCATCTTGTGTCCACATGGGGGCATCCATCTTGTGTCTTGGAGCGACGGTCAATTTGTATATTACTCTTTTATTAGATAGGATGCTTTAGCATTTGTCCACATTCTCATTCCATGGGGACTCCCTTTATCAGGAATTTCCAAATACTGGTGTCAGTTGATGAAATTTTCCTGGTTTACATAAATAAGGGCATTGTAGGAATTATTTTTTTCATAAAGCCAAGTTCTTTTTAAAAAGGTCTTTGTTTTTAAATGTTTGTTTCTTTGTTTATGGTGATAAAGATTGCCTTTTTTATGCAATGATAGTGTTGTGATTCTTAATTCTTTTGCTCAGTTAAAGCAAATGGCAACAGTGTCAATCCCTCACTTATTTATTTTTATTTTCATGCTACTTGGTGAGATTTAAGAACAGAGAAATCACAACTCCTGCTTGGAATCTATCAAAGTCTACCCTGTCCTAAGCCTTGGATTAAATAACCAAATCTGAAATATACAGGCAGTGTCTATAACAGTGAATTTAAATTCAAACATTTTGTCTTTACTCCTCTCTGGCTGTTTTATCGTTAATTATTATTTCTGGTATAAAGAAATGCAAACGAGTTAGTTTTTCTTCTTTATGATGTTTATTTGGGTATGGGAAGGAAAGTGTAAATTTCATAAACCTGGATGACTTATGTATAAGATTTTTTAAAAAAGTTCAAGCTTATCAATGCTCTACCAATAAGATCCAAGCGTTAAATCTTAACAACCTACAAGTACTATTTTAGGCATGATAAGATGACACTGGCTCCATTGGCTTGGCCTTTCTAACTATAACACTTAACTTTGATCTTTTGCCCCCTAGATGGAGTGTGCCCATCAGTATCAAATCCTTTAGAAGTTTACCTCATACCTACACCACCTGAAAATATAACTTTTGAAGATCCATCATTAGATGTGATTCTTCTTTTAAGAGTTTTACATGCCATCAGTCGATACTGGTATTACTTGTATGATGTGAGTATTATTGAAGTTTTCCATGATGTGTTATTCATTACGTGTTATCTCATAGTTTCTGTCTAGTGATTTATGAATTTCCTGTTGTACTAGAAACAGTGACTCAGCTAAATGATCCTGGCCCAGTGAAGTACAATGTACTCATCAGTGGGAACTTCTCCCCTTTTATTTCCTGGCCTAGTTTTTAGATTTCTTCTCTTGGCAGACTTGTAAATTTATTAAATTAAGCTACAGCATAAAATTGAACATACTTTTATTATAGTTAAAATTCTTTATGTACATTTAAACCAAAGTTCATTTATCTTAGTTAAGATGTATATTAAGTAAAGAGTTGGGTGAAAGTTGAAAGCGGCCTTTGATATTTATATAGTGTAGGGAAGAATGAAGGAGTTGGCCTTGCATAAAGCATTAATTCCCACATCAGTGATTGAGCCAGTACTCATAGCATGTGGGGGTTGAGGTGTTTCAGCTATGCATTATAGAAAGTCTCCATTTGTGTTAGGAAACAACAATGAGAAGCTGTATATTGTGTTTTGGAAACAAGTGAAATCTGGGCACTTTGTATACATATTTGGGGATAAAGGAAGAGATAGTGAATATAGTCCTGTTTTACTACATATTGACTTTTTTCTTAAACATTTTGCAGAATGCAATGTGCAAGGAGATTATTCCAACTGGTGAATTTAATAACAGTAAGTTGACAGCAAAAGCAAACAGGCAGCTTCAAGATCCTCTAGTAATCATGACAGGAAACATCCCAACATGGCTTACTGAACTAGGAAAAACCTGGTAAGACTACCACTTCTATAATAGTGGTCTTGGGAGTGTTATCATTGTGTTGGTCTTTATATTTTGTTACAGAAACAGTGTTTAGTAAACCTGTTTAATGTGTTTAGTAACATTGTCATATTTGATCACAGCTTGCTTACTAGTGTGGCTTTAGCATCTAGACAGACTAGGCAAGCTGGGACTAGTACTAGGTCTACTTGATTGTATATGTCTGCCTATATGAAATAGGAAAGTACACAAGGATATTTGACTGAAGAGATAAAAATCCTCTGCACAATAAAATCGGATTCCAAAGGTGGAATTGAGTGATTCTCTGATCCTGCTTGGGCCCACACCTATATTCTTAGAAACTATAGAACTGCATTTTAGTTAATCTAGATGTAAATAGCCACTAACCACATGTGGCTATTTACATCTAGATTAACTAAAATTAAATAAAATTAGAAATTAGTGTTTTTAGCCACACTAGCCACATTCTCACATGGCTACCTGTATTGGACAGAAACAAATACTGAACATTCAGGTCATCACAGGAAGTGCTCTGGTAGCTCTGTGTCAGGAGCTATCAAAATCATACATCAGGAGGCAGTAGAACCTCTGTTACTGCAGCTGCCTTTTGCATCTTTGAGTGACTTAGAAATGCCAAAGCTAAGAAGAAAATCATGAACTAGTAAAGCCAGTATTTGTGTATATGTGGAATGGGGTAGGTCAGTGGTCGGCAAACTCATTAGTCAACAGAGCCAAATATCAACAGTACAACGATTGAAATTTCTTTTGAGAGCCGACAACCGACTTCTGCACATGGGCCACGAAGCTTCAATCGCACTGTACGTGCGTGCCCGCACTTGGTATTTTGTGGAAGAGCCACACAAGGGGCCAAAGAGCCGCGTGTGGCTCGCGAGCCGCGGTTTGCCAACCACTGGGGAGTAGGTTATTAACCTTGTGAAGTGGTGATCAGATTTTAAAATTGAGCTTTCACTAGTCATGTTATACTTCCTAAAGGTCTTTGGGTATATTATAGACAATCTTGAATAGACTTGATTTCAGACATAGAATTTTAATGGTTGAATTTCAGATTTCACAGTGAAAGGCTACTTAATGCATTATTATGTGATCACAACAAATTTCAAAGAACTAAGGAAATTCTTCAAAATTAGTTTACTTAGACCATTTTTATTGGTCATATTTACAATTATTCTGTATCATATTAAAACTTCTTTCTAATACAGGGATTTTTTATGGTTTCTGATTCTAATTCAGATAATAAATTTATATCGCATCTTTTTACAGCCCATTTTTCTTCCCTTTTGATACCCGGCAAATGCTTTTTTATGTGACTGCATTTGATCGGGACCGAGCAATGCAAAGATTACTTGATACCAACCCAGAAATCAACCAGTCTGATTCTCAAGATAGCAGAGTTGCACCTAGATTGGATAGAAAAAAGGTAAGTTTGTCCCCCAAATTTTTAAAGATAAATCAAACTGAGCTTTTCAAAATAATGGGAAAATTAGAAATACGGTACATCTAATTATGCCTATTGGTTTAGAGGGCTGCCTTTGTCACAGTCATCTCTTTGCTTATCTTTTATAATCATCGTTTAGCCATATTTTCCTGTAAGTCTCTTGGAACTGTGCTATCTATGATTCTTTTTCATTCTCCAGTTAGAGTTCTTTTTCTCAGTTTCTGAAATAATTTCTATAATTCTTTTATCTTTTAGTCTTCATAACCCTTGTGCCAAGGAAATATCTTGTCTTTTCTTAATGAGTCTTTCTTCCTTTCTAAATTAGGAACTCAAATTAGCCCCCCTTTTATAATTGACTGGAGGCCTGGTGCATGGATTTGTGCACCGGTGGGATCCTCGGCCTGGCCTGCAGGGATCGGGTTGAAACCAGCTCTCCGACATCCCCTGAAGGGTCCCAGATTGCGAGAGGGTACAGGCCAGGCTGAGGGACCCCACTAGTGCACCATCAATTCGGGCCAGGGAGAGACCATGGGAGGGCTGCAGGGCATGTCAAGCCCGTCTTGCCCAGTCCTGATCAGCTGGACTCCTGCAGCAAGCTAACCTACTTGTCGGAGCGTGTGCCCTCCCCCCAACCCCCATCAGTGCACGTCATAGCGACTGGTTAAATGGTCAGACACTTATCATATTAGGCTTTTATTTTTATAACTAGAGGCCTGGTGCACGCAATTTGTGCACTCGGGGGGAGGGGGTTTCTCAGCCCAAGCCTGCGCCCTCTCGCAGTCCGGGAGCCCTCAGACTAAGCCAGTAGTCCAACATCCTTAGCATTGCCGCAAAGGCGGGAGAGGCTTCTGCCACCACCACTGCTGCGCTCGCCAGCCAAGAGCCCCCGGCTTATGGCTGAGCAGCACTCCCCCTGTGGGAGCACACTGACCACCGGGGACGGCTCCTCCGTGAACGTCTGCCCCCTGGTGGTCAGTGCACATCATAGTGACCTGTCATTCCGCCATTCAGTCAGTTTGCATATTGGCCTTTTATTATATAGGATTGATCCCTTACTCAGTAGGTAGAATTAATCAGCTCTACTTTATTCCCTTAGCACATTACTCCAATTAGAAGAGACTGAAACAAAATCCTTGATACATTTCATGTCCATAGACCAGTTAGCCCCCTGTGTTGCTGACTTTATCTTCCTGTGCTTCTAATCCAGCTCCATACTCATAGCCCTAAAACACACAGCTCTAAGCCATTTGCATCTGAGACCCAGTCCTACACTTATGCTAATACACTGCCTTTTAACACTCGCTACTCATATCTTGATATGTGTCATTAGGATTGTGCTGGTAGATTTTGGAGATCTGCCAAGACCTTCCTGGTCCTCATGAATCTCATTAGTAAATGTTTGCAGTAGAGTTTGTTAGATCTCTTCAGGTCAGAACCAGTAGTAGGGTTTCCAGCTCACCTATCACTTCCATTCCTATTCATTCATCATCTGCCTATAAGTGCACCCAGGGATATGTTAAGTTACTGCAGCCCTGAATTGCTTTGATGTTTGGCAGTGTTTCAGAGATCCTTTTCCAACTTGAATTTCCTGAACTTGCCATGGCCTCAAGATAAAAATTACACTTACATCTAACTTCATGTATGTATGCCAGGAATGCTGTCGATGTTCATAGTAATGCAGCTACTTCTTAACCTTTTCTGAGGGATGCTTTGCAAAAAAAAAATTTTTTTAGCAATTGGAGTTAATTTTTTTGCACTTCAAGAAACAGCACCTATTTATTAAAGTGTAATGTGTGCTTATTTTTTTCACTTTTGTACTTTATTTTGTAGCGTACTGTGAACAGAGAAGAGCTGCTGAAACAAGCCGAGTCTGTGATGCAGGATCTTGGCAGCTCACGGGCCATGTTAGAAATTCAGTATGAAAATGAGGTGAGCTTTTGAGTTGAGACAGTTTTGAGCATGATTTGTGTCCTTGATAAGGTGTCATTAGAGTTTCTTGGTCCTGTGAAATTCTAAAAGACAATTGGGAATTATCTGACATCTGGAAATTTTTTTAAAAAACTGATTTACTAAGATATTACTTGTGAATAATAAATGTACACTTTTAGGATGTACAGTTGTAAGAGTTGACAAGTAAACAGTCTGTAATCACTACCACATCATGATAAAGAAAAAAAAATCCAACCACCACCACAAAACATTCTCTTAGACTGCTTTACAGTCTTTGCCTGCTCTCCATCCCCTGTCCCTGGCAGCCTTTGATCTGTTTTCTGCCCCTGTAGTTTTGTCCTTTTTTACAGTATCATAATATATGAAATTATACAGCGTGTAACCATTTTTGTTACTCTTTTCTCACTTAGTATAAGGCTTTTGAGAGTCAGCCATGCTATTGTTTCCTTTTATTGCTGAGTAATAGTAGTAGACCATTCATAGTATGTTTCATCACCAGTTGATGTACATTTGAATGTTTCATGTCATTTAATGTTTTAAGTGGTCTGTTTTGCCTATGGAAATAACAGTATTTGGATGAAGGAAATAAACTGTTTTGATCTGTGATTTCTACTTAGCATAGGAGTAGTATGCTAAAGGGAGAAAGAACTGACTTTAAAGCACCATCTTGTGGGTATCAGGTATTACTGCAGTTTTATTCATTTCTCTCCCTCTTTCCCCTCTTTCCTTTCCTCCAAGGCCCAGTGGAGAACAAAATGTACAAAGTCCCTACCGTCATGGGGCTTTTCTTTTAGTTTGGGGGCGTCCATACACACACACACACACACACACACACACACACACACACATATTAACGGCTATGAGATGAAGAAAAAGAAAGGAAAATAGGAAGATGGAGCATGATGGGGAGGGGACAGGGTGTTCTAAGGTGACATTTGAGCAGAAGAATTTCTCTAGCAAAAGAACAGACATGCAAAAGCCCTGAGGCAACGTTCCTTTGGTGGCAAATGACTGTGGCTGCAGGGTGGGAGAAGGGATCATAGGACATGTGGGCAGTTTTTTTAACCTGAGCTTTTGCTTTGAGTGAGACGGGAAGCCTCAGAGGGTGTGGAAGAATGATACAAAACTATGTTTTCTAAGGCTCTCTCTTAGCACTGTGAGGATAGGCTGTGAGATGCCAAGAATGCTGGTGCAGAGACCAGACAAGAGATACTGGTGATAATAGTTTAGAATATGTTGTGAAGGTGGGGCAGGCTTAGTGTTTAATGATTGGTTGCAATGTGGAGAGTAAGACTGAGAAGAGCCACAGATGGCTCCCAGGTTTGGGTTGGAGTGTGGGCTGAATACTGATGCCCTTCACTGCTATGGAAAACTAACAAAGGGATGGGATGGATTAGGAACACGTCACCAGGTTCCAACAGATCACTGTTTGGAAAGTTGAGTTAAACCTTTGGTGGACTGTACCTAATCTTTTAAGCTAGTATGGATACTTTTTAAAAGTAACTGTGATAATTCTATATAATAAAAGCCTAATATGCAAATCGACCAAGTGGCAGAACTACCAGTCACTATAACGCACACTGACCACCAGGGGGGCAGACGCTCAATGCAGGAGCAGGCCCTGACCGGCGGTGGCAGAGGGAGGTGGGGCGGGCAGTGCAAGGCCAGGCAAAGCGGGTGCCTGCAGGGGCCCCTGATCGCCACGCCAGTCACCCCACAGGTCAGCCCTGATTGCCAGCCAGGCCTAGGGACCCTACCCATGTACGAATTTTGTGCACTGGGCCTCTTGTGGTAAAATAGTGCCCATTAGTTGCAAATACTGTACACATGAAATACAGCCTTCTTGACAGGACAGTGGTTAGATTTAGCCTATAGACTTTGGTATTAACTTGTTCTTAGTTGCATATCTAGCTTATTGTCTGAGCTGGTAGGACCTTGATAGAACATGAAGGAACATCTAGGCTGACCATTGCCTCAGGCTCACGTATCTCATGAAGGAGGCGTTTTCATTCACAGCTGGCTGTACAATTATCTCTTAAGATACCAGTGTCCAGGATCAAAACAAGACCCACCTACTAAATCAGTGTCTTCAGCATGCGCCTACCCCCATGTGCATGTTAAACAGCTCTCAGGAGATCTCAGTGCACCATGGGCTTGAAAAGCACTGGTGTACTCCCTGAGGGTAAGTTAGCCCAGTGTGTGCTGGTATGGAATCAGACCTCCCCTTATTTGTGTTTATTTAACAAACCTCTGTTCAAGGCTAGTGTGTGCTCGGGCACTGTAGCGGATACAGAGGTGAATTAACCATTTGTACACCATAAGCATCTATAGACGCAAGCAGCGGACCTTTTTTAATCAAAACATCGTGGCAGTTAACTGGTTAAAGTTACCCTTGGGTGGGATATACAGGCATATAATGAAATGCTGACAGTGTAATATGATAAGTACTTAGTAGCTGAAATGTAAGTCCTAAGGAAAGGAGCAAAGTAACTGGGCAGATAAGGAGGCTTTTCCTGAGGAGGTGACATTTGAGCTGGTTTCAGAGTTACCATTCACCAAAGAGAGAATGGGAGACAGCCATATGCAGACCATGCCTTAGTCCGTGAGGGTAAGCTCAGACCATATAGGTTCTTAGGAGCTTGTTTCAAGATACCAATGCCCAGGCTTGAAATGACCACCCATTAAATCAGAGTCTTCAGGACATGCCCACCCCCCACATGTGCATGTTAAACAGCTCTCAGAACATCCCAGTGCACCATAGGCTTAACAAGCACTAATGTACTCTCTGAGGCTAAGTTGCGGCCATATATAGGAGTAGGAAATTAGAAAGGGTTGCTAGCTCTTATTCTAGATGATCAAGACTAAAGAAATAAAGTCAGGACAGCTGGAGAAATAATCTCTACTGCATCCTGATAGATATTGCCTGTTAGTATCCACATTGCCAAGAGGTTTACAGGTTAAAAAAAGGGGCAGTGCAAATTCTAAAATTTGAAATTGTTCTACTTTTATTCTTCTGTAGGTTGGTACAGGTCTTGGGCCTACACTGGAGTTTTATGCACTTGTATCTCAGGAACTACAGAGAGCTGACTTGGGTCTTTGGAGAGGTGAAGAAGTTACTCTTAGTAATCCAAAAGGTAATATTAATCTGAGTCTGTCAATTTGTGTTATTCAGATCAGGTAAAGGGTCCTTACAATTCATTAAATATATTTAACTTGTAACAGAGGACCATGCTCTCTGACTTAATTTGCCTTTTTCTTATTTACCCATTAAGGGAGGCCCTTCCAGCTCTAGAGGACTTAATTAATCTTATTTTGTGAATATTGACTTTCTTAAATGTTCTGATTACCAGTTTTTGTTTTGTCCTGTTTTGGGAGAGAGCATGTAAAGTTTGGTCACTTGCTCATTTACAGGAAGCCAAGAAGGGACCAAGTATATTCAAAACCTCCAGGGCCTGTTTGCACTTCCCTTTGGTAGGACAGCAAAGCCAGCTCATATTGCAAAGGTTAAGATGAAGTTTCGCTTCTTAGGAAAATTAATGGCCAAGGCTATCATGGATTTCAGATTGGTAAGTTTATTTGCTTTTCTATAAATTTCTGTGTGCCTGTGTTATATGAAAGTGCCTAATCCCATGTGCTTAATGCTGTATTTGAAAACAGTGCTATACAAACTTTAATGTGCATATGAATTACTTGGGGATTTTGTTACAAAAGCCAATTCTGATTCAGTAGTTCAAGGTTGAGGCCCAAGATTCTACATTCTCATACCAGCTCCTAGGTGATGCCCAAATAAATGCCAGTCTGTGGTCCATGTTCTGTTAGGAGCAGAGGCTTAGAATCAGGCATGGTTTTAATGATATATTTCTCAAGTATTTGATATCATAGTTTTAGTTCAGTAGGAAAGCATAAGTATGTAATTAAACTTACAATAATTTGCCATTAGAGAGCTAGAATGACGATAATCCAAGAAAATCAGTATTCACAGAGTTTTGAATATTTCTAGACTTTCCTCCATTTCCTCTTCTCACATTTTATAAGATACTTTTCTCTGTATGGAGAAGACATTTTCATCTGATGTCAAATTCACAAGCTTACAATTTCACTGTAACTGAAGAATGGTCTGTTCACCAGTTATTATAGAAGTTCCATTTTATTTTCTTTTAATAATCAGTTGGTTCTTTTAACTCTTTCCTCTAAACATCGCTTGATGTTGAGCCCTTATGGAGACTATATGTCCATCATTGAAAAATTATCTTATTAGGGTCATTGTTTAAATGGAGTACTTAAGTATTTTTAAAATTTCATAATATCAGGGCCCCAGATTGAATTTAAATGGGGACTGTTTCATATAATGAGCGAAATAGTCCTTAATACGGTTTTCCCCTGAGGATTATTTGACCTATTTAAATGACCTTTTGACGTGTCAGTTATAGAATTGAGACAATTCTAAAAGCTGTGACTGTTAAAATATTTTGCATATTCCCTTTCAGGTGGACCTTCCCCTTGGCTTACCCTTTTATAAGTGGATGCTACGGCAAGAAACTTCACTGACGTCACACGATTTGTTTGACATTGACCCAGTGGTAGCCAGATCAGTGTATCACCTAGAAGACGTTGTCAGACAGAAGAAAAGACTTGAACAAGATAAATCCCAGGTAGGCTTACAAGATGAGGAAACCTCCAAATGGATCAGTTTCTTATTGTAGAAAGATGAGGTCTTCGTTAAGTAGTTTGTATTTGACACAGTTATTAATGTTATTTTAGAAGACTTTAATTTTTTTTATCGCAACTGAAATGTGATTTTATAGTGAGTAAAATGGCCTTTAATAATAGCAGTTGATGAGTAAAAGGCTTAATTTGCAAATACAATACACTCTTAACTGAAATAAAAGGCTCTTATTTGTTAAATTTTATATGGGTGTTGTGTATCTGGGCAGATATTATGTCAGACTGAATTCTTTTAGTAAGCATTTGAATCAATAAAACTGTTCTTAGGACAGATTGATTTTTGTTGTTTTTTGTGTTTTTTCCTGAAATGTGGCTAAATTTAGGAACAGTCCATTTGTTTCTAAAGAGATTTCAGGATGATATCTTTAAAGATCATAGTGGCTGTGCACTATTTTTTGCTAACACATGTTAAAGTTTCTGTTAGAATTCATGGGTAATCTTGAGTTTTATATCATTTATATTTTTTACTAAAATGTCATTTCACTCAGTCTGAGATTAGTAGTGGTTCTGTATCTGACATTAGAAGAAGGCAAAGTTGTATTTTTTTTTTAAAATGGCAGAGACTCGGATAACTTATATTGGGCAGGTAAATCAACTCCCATTAAGAATAGAGAAGAGATTCTGTAGAGTGAAAACTGTCATATCCTATCTAATAATAGACAAATATGCAAATTGACCATACCTCTGCCACGCCCACCATCCAATCAGAGCGAGTATGCAAATTAACCCAAACCAAGATGGCTACAGCCACAGAGAGCAAGGTTTCTTAGGTAACAGAGGAAGCCAAGCTTTCTGCCTGCCCTGGCCAGGCCTAAGCCTCCACTCAAGCTACAAAGTTTCAATTATAGAAGGTAAACAAATTCAAACAAATGGCGGCAGAATGGAGCTTGAGAGAGCAGGCCAGGGTTGCCACCGGCAACAGGGGAAGCAAAGCTTTCCACACACCCTGGCCGGGCCCACCCGCTTAAGGCAACAAAGTTTCAATTTTAACCCCAACACAAATGGCTGCAGGCCTCGGAGGGAGCCCCAGGCTTGGCTCTGCTCCAGGCTACAAAGTTTCAATTGTAGAAGGAAAATAAATTCCAGATACCAGGGCTTCTGCTTGCATTGCCAGGGGGCGTGGCCAGCCTGCAAACCACCACAGGCCCCTCACTCAGGCCGCCCCATGCCCCAAGGGAACCCCACCCTGATCAGGGACACACTTCAGGGCAAACCAGCTGGCCCCCACCCCTGTACCAGGCCTCTATCCTATCTAATAAAAGAGTAATATGCAGATTGATCATCACAGCAACACACAGTATAGCTGCCCCCATGTGGTCAAAGATCCTGCCCCCATGTGGACACAAGATGGCCAGCAGGAGAGGGCAGTTGGGAGGCACCCGGCCTGCAAGGGAGGGCAGTTGAGAAGGACCAGGCCTGCAAGGGAGGGCAGTTGGAGGTGATCAGCCCTGCAGGAGAGGGCAGTTAGGGGTAACCAGGCTGGCAGAGGAGGGAAGTTGGGGGCAAACAGGCTGGCAGCAGAGTGGTTAGGGGTGATCAGGCTGGCAGGCAGAAACGGTTAGGGGCAATCAGGAAGGCAGGCAGGCAAGCAGTTGGGAGCCAGCAGTCCTGGATTGTGAGAGGGATCCCATATTGGAGAGGGTATAGGCTGGGCTGAGGGACAACCCCCCCTCCGTGCACGAATTTCGTGCACCGGGCCTCTAGTCCTCTCTAATAAAATGGTAATATGCAAATTAATCATCACTCTGCTACATGAGCCACGCCCACCAGCCAATCAGGGTGAGTATGCAAATTAACCCCAATCCAAGATGGCTACAGCCACAGAGAGCAAGGTTTCCCAGGTAACAGAGGAAGCTAAGCTTTCCTCTGTGATCAGGCTGGCAGAGGAGGGAAGTTGGGGGCAAATAGGTTGGCAGGGGAGCAGTTAAGCATCAACCAGGCTGGCAGCGGAGTGGTTAGGGGGTGATCAGGCTGGCAGGCAGAAGCGGTTAGGGGCAATCAGGAAGGCAGGCAGGCAAGCAGTTGGGAGACAGCAGTCCTGGATTGTGAGAGGGATGTCCGACTGCCCTCCAGGAGTCCCAGATTGGAGAGGATACAGGCTGGGCTGAGGGACAACCCCCTGCCGTGCACGAATTTCGTGCACCAGGCTTCTAGTCTCTTAATAAAATGGAGAGGAACTTATAGTAGGCAGGTGGGGGTTTTAGAATGCCTTTGTGTCAGGGAGCATGATTTGTAAGGAAATTCATCTTAGCTCCCATATTAATTGGTAGTTGGTGATTTTGGAGAATAAGCTTATTAAGGGAAATAGCCAGATCTTTGCCAAGTCTATGTTTTCCATACAATATCTGTTTTCAGATTTTTAGAACCACTTAGGTTTACGCTTACCAACTTTGTAAGTTTTAAACTATTATAGTCTTATTTAGGATCGATTATCTTTTAGGTAAGTAATGGCCCAGGGATAGGAGCAAGGAAATAAAGTAAAATTATGGCATGTTCCAGGTGCCTTACAAACGTTAATTTATTTAATCCACAACAACCCTCTGAGACTTAGGTATTTCTGTTATCCCAGTTTTACACATGAGAAACCCAAGGCAGATAGGTTGAGTAACGTGCTGCCCAAGTTCACATACCCAGAATGTGAGAGCTGGAATTCAAGCCCAGGCTGCTTGATTTGGAGCTCACAGTGTCAAGTGACTTAAAAAATGATTTAATAATCAGTCTGTTTAAAATGACTGATTTTCTGCACTTGGAGGCATCTCCAATCCAGAAACCCATTTGCCTTCTTTCTCCTGTAATGGATACCTTCATTTTCAGATAGAATTTGTGGTTTTGCCTTTTAGTCTTTCATGCTTAATTAAAAAAAAAAAAATTTATATTTTTATAAAACATAACCATATAATCTTAATCTTAAGCACTTTTTTAAAAAGTGAATAATACAATCTGCTTTTAATATTTGTTTATAGAGTGTGACTTGATTTTTTTGTTGGAATCTTTTTTCACTGTAGTGCTATTATATGAATATGTATTTGTTATTCTAGTCCTGATTAAGAATCTACAGGATATTCTCTAGACTTGGACTTTGCAGAGAAAAAATATTTTTATTACTAGATAGTACATTGTTTGTACTTACTTGAGTTTATATTTTCCTAACTATATTGTATTACTCAGTATTGGCTATATACATATATTGAATTCATTAAGATTTGCCAAGAATTTATGAAAAGTTTCCACACTCTTAAGTAGACCATTATGCATAGTATCTTGGCCTTTTTGAGAAATCTGATTTGAATATGGTTAAATTGATAGCAAACATCTCATTATGAAGGAACACTCGAGATCTTGTTTCTCATATAAAAACAGTTGGAATCTGAAGTGTTTAAGATTATTTTCTTTGTGATCTCGGTGACTTGGTCATGTATAGATCATGACAAGAAAAAATAGTCTAAGAGCTAAAAGAACCCATAAAATGTGTTAGCATGTATTTTATAAACATAATTGAGTGAATGACTGTACTTGACAACCCCTCCCCTTTTGTTTAGACCAAAGAGAGTCTACGATATGCATTAGAAACCTTGACTATGAATGGCTGTTCAGTTGAAGATCTGGGATTGGATTTCACTCTGCCAGGGTTTCCCAACATCGAACTGAAGAAAGGAGGAAAGGATATACCAGTCACTATCTATAATCTAGAAGAGTATCTAAGGGTATGTAATAGCAGCGTCCTTTGGGGTGAAGACCATCTGTGGTGATGCAGAGCTTTGCCTATGGCTACTGCTCTGAAGGTGAGGGAAGGGACCAGTCCACTAAAGCATGAGGTACCAGCCAGCTGCCTGCACGGACTGGTTTGAGACCTTTGACCTGTGGGATCACTGCATGAAGTTGACTTTTTCAGCCTTAGCTTTGTTTGTTCTATGAGAGGACATATTGGATATTTCACAATGCCTTATACAATCTTGAATTTGCTATTCTTAAGCTTAAATACTATCTGAGAAGATCACATTTTGTCACAGTTTGAGAAGAAATCACCGAAAAGGAGTCATCCCTTGTGACTAAATTGCTATCAAGCCAGATAAGAATTGCCTCTTTCACACACACACACACTCTCACTCGCTCACACATTTGTGGGTTTGATGAGGCTTTTCAAATTACCAATTCATGGTCCTTACCTATATACGCTGAATTAAGGAAAAATAATTTTATATTGAATACAAATTACATTTTAAATTACAACGCATGTAGGTCTTTATTGCTACTTTTTGAAAAGTTTCTTTTGGTTTTTTCCAGACATTGAATGGAAAGAGCATTGTGTTCAAGATGAAATATTACCCTCCACCTAGACCCAACTCTTCCACTAACTTAACTGTAGGATTTTAGATAGAACCTCTGAAAATTTTAGCTCTGGTTTCTTCATCAGTTTGAGAGAGAGAGGAACAAATGATAGTAGAGAACCTTAGATACTATTAACCTGCTGCTTTTCTTTCAGTTTACTATTAAATGAAGCATTAACATCCAGATTAAGGTTCTCTGAAAATAATTTATAGTAATGTTTTTATTTTTATCTATTTCCAAATAGGTTAGTCAAAGTGATTGATGACTAGATAATGTTTGGGCCAATTACAGATGCTTTTTGTTACCCTTCAATTTTATGTGACTGCTTTTCTAGAGTGTGCCTTTTGCTAAGTGCACATACTTAGCAAAGGGTTGGGTTCTAAGAACTTAACAGGATATAAAACTAAAAATTTCACATTTAAAACAGCAGTAATTGTTACTTGTCCTTTTTTTAATTTATTTTGAGTAATGTTTCACTGTACTTTGTCATGGGAAAAAATTTGAAATTTTGTCAGTTTGTAAAATATTTTTCTCTTTTGTAGCTGGTTATATTCTGGGCACTAAATGAAGGCGTTTCCAGGCAGTTTGATTCATTCAGAGATGGATTTGAATCAGTCTTCCCACTCAGTCATCTTCAGTACTTCTACCCAGAAGAAGTGAGTAGCTTATATCTAAAAGAAATGTTCATTTCTAGTTCTGTGCCTTAATTATCTTAGTGGGGTATTTCTGTGCTATTTAGTCAAAGACTCCACTGTTGGAAACAAAAAGAAGGTTGGGAGCAAGGAGTGGATCTTTGAGAAAGATAAGGCCATTTCCTGAGCAAGGAAAAACATTAAATATCAAATATAACAGTTTATACTGTATAAATAACACATATGAACTATATAAGTATTCAATGTAATATAAATATTAAATATAAGGGAGTGGTGGTGTCCATGTGTGATTGAGTAAGCATAGTATTGTTGTCAACTGAGACCTGGATGGTTGGTGGGGCATGGGACTTAGGTGTCTGTACTACTGCGGTTAGCAGGGAGAGCCATGGGTCCAGAGTAATGAAACTGACACTGAGGAGGGCACACTGTCTTTATTTGTAGTTGTTTTTTATTGACTAAACTTCCTGGATTAGATGAGACTTGGTTTCAAGATTCAAGTTAGTCCTTGAAATTTTAAGGAAGTGTTATAAATTTATTAATTGCCAAATTCAGAGAATACTTTTGAGAATGGAAAATATGACTTTATGCATAGTTTTTCTAGCCATCTTAAAATGCAACATGAATCTCAAGAAACTACATGAAATGTCATAGAACCAGTCTAGAAGGTGTTAGGTTTCCCCACTTTGAAAACCTTTTTATTTTATTTTTTTTTCAATACTAGCTTTAGAATACACATTCATTGCTGGCTGAATCTGGAAATCTTTTAATAACAGCATTTTAATCTCATTTATTATTTTTATGTACATTTGGGTTTGGTAACTATTGAAGTATGTGGCTTCCCTAGCACTTTAACCTTTTGCACTCGGATGTCGAGTGTGACTCGACACGGTTAGCATTAGAATAAAGGAATCGAGAAAAAAGCAAGCGAGTGCAAAGGGTTAAGGCTCTAAATGTCACCTGGAATTGAAAACAGCAAGTGTTGCTCTAATTGAATCCTGGTCCTCACTGCCTAGCTGTGACCAATCCAAGTAGTTGTACCTGATCTGACTGCCTTGTCTATAAAATTGAGATAACCTCTGTCACACTGAACAGGATACCCAAAGTACCTGACAGTGAGTGACACGTCGTCGATACTAAATTTCATATGTTCTAAATTGGATTTTCTCAAAAGTATATAGTCATTCTGCAAAGGGGCAGTTAAACAAGAGAAAAGATGCTCTGATTTGAAACTGATGTTAGATTTTTCCAAGGACACAAAGGCATATTTTGCTTTCTAACAATCATTCTGTAATGGATAGGTGGGTCCCCATATAGACCTAAACAACTGTATGGCATAGGTGTGCCTCTCTTTACAAAATATAAAAACTACCAATTTGCTCTGTCTCATTTTAACTTCTCCCACTGCTCTCCAGCTCAGTAGTCTATCTCTTGGCTTCCCTTATTGAGTACCCTTGTGATTCCAAACGAAAAGATTTGTAAAAATCTCCTTGGTTAGAAGTATGTTATCAAGTTAAAGCTTCTAAAGAACCAATAAGTGTTAGGAAAACTTAAATCAAGGGTTTGTTTCAGATGTTTTGTTTGAAATTAAAGGCTTCTCTAGAACTAAGTCCGACAAATGGGCAGAATTCCTCTTATTGTGCAACAGAAGGGGAAATTGAATGTGTAAATGCATTAGAAGAGCACAGTATCTAAAGAGGTCCTAACAGAAGTCTTTGGTATGAAAATGATACTCTTCCTTACTACATTCAGACCTTTTTGGCATACTACGAAACAATATATGGTATGCACTTCAATCCTTTATACAGCTATTATCTTGAGTAATTCATTACCCTTATTTAAATGCACAGCTGGATCAACTCCTGTGTGGCAGTAAAGCAGACACTTGGGATACAAAAATACTGATGGAATGCTGCAGGCCAGATCACGGTTACACTCATGACAGGTGAGCGCTGGGGTCTGCCAGGGGTTCAATTTATAGCTTAGAATTTGGTAGTCTGTGTATGTATATATTGTAAACAATAAAAGGGGGTATTATATAATTTGTCTACATATTAAAGGAGGTTTTCTGATATTTATAGTGAAACAGGGATATCTGAACAATCCCACACAAATCTTAGTTATAACGGTAACATTCCACTTGAATTCTAGCTATAACAATAGAAGCAAATTTGATTTCAGGGTTCATTGTAATGTGAATTCATATGTAGTCATACTTAAATTTGACAGTCTCTAGCTAATTGTGAGAGTTGGCAATGTGTTGGGATACAAATCTGTATTTTAATATGATGAAATAATATTATTTATTTCTGTTACAGTCGGGCTGTGAAGTTTTTGTTTGAGATTCTCAGTAGTTTTGATAATGAGCAACAGAGGTTATTTCTCCAGTTTGTGACAGGTAGCCCGAGATTGCCTGTTGGAGGTGGGTACACTGTTGATGCCTGACATTGAGTCTAGCTATAACTGTGTGTGTGTGTGTGTGTGTGTGTGTGTGTGTGTGTGTGTGTGTGAAAAAGCAGGATATTCTTTATTTATTTGATTTACAGTGCCTCGTAGTTATTCCAGTATGGTAATTTTTCTCAATTTTGGTTTGTTGGGTAATTCATTAACAGATATAACTGGCAGGAAAACGCATAGAGATTTATCTTAAACACATTGAAGTAGGATTACTATACACTATAATGCTGCTTTTGACATTTGTACATTATCAGGTGAGAAGGTATTCTAAAGTGTGAATGTTCAAAGATGAGTCCTAATATACTCATAGGTATGAGTTGGTACTCTGTTTTAAAAGTTAGAAGATATAAGGAACTATTTGCCTTTGTGTTATACTATGACTTTTTATAGTAAATAAAGCAGATGTCAGGTTCCATGCACTAAATGTATATTGAATGTGTACATTTAATTGCCAAGGAAGAAATAGTGTGTGGTAATGTTTTCTGATAGTCGTGTGTGTGGTAATGTTTTCTGATAGTCGTAGCATAAACAAGGTATGGCTGTCATTCCAGCCTGACTCCTCTCATGGCTAAGAAAGTGTTCTCTGAGCTGGCTGTTGGCATCCTGTACACTTAATGAGTCCCTGGTCTCTCTTCCTTCCCTCTAAATTAGGCTTCCGGAGTTTGAACCCACCCTTGACAATTGTTCGGAAGACATTCGAATCGACAGAAAATCCAGATGACTTCTTGCCCTCCGTAATGACTTGTGTGAACTATCTTAAGTTGCCGGACTATTCAAGCCTTGAGATAATGCGGGAAAAACTGTTAATAGCAGCAAGAGAAGGGCAGCAGTCATTCCATCTTTCCTGATTACACCGAGAAATGCAGTGTCTGCCTGTTACAGCAAAAGAAAACAAATCATGATTTCTTTTCTAAATGTATCACCTGAGTCAAGGAAACATGTTACTCCTTCTTGTTGTAGGAAAAACGGCTTGCAGATGATAAAAGAGACACTTGGTTGATATTCATTAATGGCCCCATGGACTTAAAGTGATCAGGCCCTAAACCATTGTTGTGATGAGGTTTCTTTAGCAAGTTCTTGTTTAAATTATCATTTATTTGATGAGTGAAGTTTTTAACTTGCTTTGCTGTGTGAAATTTGAAAAAGGGGATGTTTTTCCAGGCTGAAACAATAAATGTCGCTGTGCAGTTTAATTCTGGGCTGTGTGTATCCATCTAGCTAAGTCTGCAGTATTGTTTCCTCCAAAGATAACTCTTGTACATAAGTACAGACATTAAAGCTCACGCTTATTTGACAGATAGTTTAGTAGGTTAGCTCTGTGTGGTTTTCACTTCCGTCTAATTTTCTCTCCCCATTCATGCATTGTCTGTGCAGTTCACACAGTTTTTTTGTATATGACACTCAATTGTTACATTTTTCATTAGCCATGGGCTTTTGTTGTTTCATGTTCCCTTAAGATAAAATTTAAAAGTCAAAACTTGACCTATACTGTCAGTATAATTCAGCCTTTGTAACTGGATGGACTTTTCTTAGAGCTTAGTTTTAATATAGTTGTAGGGTATTACTTGCTGGCTTTCTACCAGTGACACACTAGGAATGTTTACATGGTGATTCCAGCAGCCACAGCCCCTGGAGCAGAGGCAAGGAAAGCTCATTCATTCATTTCTCTTGTGTAGGTTACAAAGTGTACAGCTTGGGCCATCCAGTATGTATTAGTCTATGGCCAGAGCATTTTGAATTGGTGTAAAGTTTCAAAGAAAACAAATTTTATTTCCCTGTTGGAGTAAAATAATTTTTTTCTTCCATGTTTTTGTTTTAAGTTTTTGTTCATAGTCTGTCTTTCTTCCACTTTCCTCACCCCCTCCTCCCAGCGATAACTTGGGACAAACAGTTCAGCCTTTGTCTCCACACAGATAAAAGCACCTGTAAGCAATGCTCTGTCCAGTAGTTCTATGTGCTGATTTCTCAAATCTGCAATAATCCATCAGGCTAATGTTTCTACCTGAAAATAAATAATGTTTGCTTCACCTTTTTGTTTATAGTTCTGTGCTGTATGCATAACTTGTGTAGATGTATTTCTATGAAGTAAATTGTTACATCTCCATGATTCCGCGTCATGGCTGATTTTGCTTTTCAAAGATTTTATAATAGCAGCTTGAAGAACGTAAAATGTGGAGAGAAAATGGGAGGAGACTCCTTCTTCCTAAGGTTTAAAATTAAGCCTGTTGCATAAATTTGAGAGAATTTCCATAATTCGAATTTTTTTTAAATGAGAGATGAGGTCTTTTTTTTTTCTAATTGAACTTTGAGAAATCAATTTTCTTTTGTTTTACTGACTGTTCCAAAGTTTTATTTAATTGATATAGAAACCCCTTTGTTCCCCATCTTACCACTGAAAAGAAACTGAGTGGCTTGTTTTATTTTGATGACTGTCGTTTTCCACTTAAATGGCCTTATGTGGCGCATCCCCCAGTGGGTGCTCATCCCCACGTGGCGCATCCTTCACACTAAACTCGAGCAGTGACCTCTGTGAAGTGTGAGGAGCTGTAAGAGCTGCTCAGGGGCCTATCTCCCTGGTCCCTGCAGAGGCTCTGACAGGTGAGAGCAGCTGTACCTTGACATGGAGGAAGGGGTGGCATTTCTGCAGTTCTGATACAGCAGAGGAACTAAGCCGTTTAATCAAGCAGAGCTAGGTTAACGAAAGAACCGATTTGTTTTCGACTGTTCTGATACTTTTTACAAACTAAGCACAAAGATTTTTATGTGAACATAGCATTTTGTTCTTTTTTTTAATCAGGGTTCTGTTAAAATTTAGACCTGTGTATAAACAAAGTAATGTCTCCTATTAAAATATCTGTATTTGACATTTTATTCATGTTGTGGCCCTGACAGATTTGCCCTCATTGATTCACCGTCTAATGAGTACCTATGATGGTTTTTGAATCCAATTCTGGAGCTTGAGTGTTTAATAAGAGTTGGTAATTATCTGTTTAAACACTCAGTCTTTACCCTACACTTTCCTCAGCAGCCCTTGGTTAATTAGGAGCAGGAAGACTTCCCCATTGTAAAGCAATCTCCCTTGGCAGAGACCTTAATATTGCATCGTAGGGAAAATGTATTGTTTCATTTGCTATTACTCCAGTTATGCCTTAAATTTATTTGCTTAGTAATCCTATCAACAAGCACTAATTTTTAGATATCCTTTATACACGTAAACAGTTGGATAGTGACCTAATATTCTGTTGTCCTTTAATTTTGCTGAGATGAAGTCAGTCAGATGTTGGGCAGCTAACACCAAGTATGTCGTGGTGTGTTCGACAGTGACTGGTTTAATCTGCTTTGTATATTTTTATTGGAACTTTCTTTTTAAGAAGGAAGGGAGAGGGAGTTACATGTAATTCCATCCCCCCTCCTCCCTCCCCAAAGGGAATTGTAAGGTCTAGGTAGTCTAATTGGGGACAGACATGGAGAAAGTTGTAGATACCTTAGCCCAGTGGTCGGCAAACTGTGGCTCAAGAGCCACATGTGGCTCTTTGGCCCCTTGAGTATGGCTCTTCCACAAAATACCACGTGCGGCCGCACACGTACAGTGCAATTGAAACTTCGTGGCCCATGCGCAGAAGTCGGTTTTCGGCTCTCAAAAGAAATTTTAATCGTACTGTTGATATTTGGCTCTGTTGACTGATGAGTTTGCCCACCACTGCCTTAGCCTAATTCAGCAGAAACCTTAAACACAGCCACGCATAAGGGTACAGATTTCTCTCTTCCTGTTCCTCAGCTCTGGTGTCCTGTGTTTATATTGGTAAACTTCCTCTCACCTTCACAGTTTATAAAGAAGGTAGTACCCAAAGTCCCTCTTCTCTGCATTGGACAACACTTCAGTATGGAACTCCAGAAGGCTGTGAACAGCCTGAACTTCCCTAGGGCCACCTGTGCATAAAGTCCCTAAGGCTGAGTGACGAAGCCCCAACTTCTGCATCTAGGAAATTAGGTTCAAGTCTTGGTTTTCCACAGGAAGGATTCTCGCCAGCGAATTGAAGGTTTGTCTTCCCTCTGCTTCATCAGGTTTTGAGGCTGTGCTCTGTGCTCCCGATTTTTGTCAGTGAGTACAAACTCAGGAAATGGCGATGTTGCTGATATTCCAAGAAAAAAAAAAGTTAAGAAAGGAGACTTACAGGGGAAAGACATGTTAGTGCATTCAGAAACCACGCCCTTTGAGGGTATTCTGGATGCTAGTGTCCATTCCCCTTTAGCAAAGATGATCAAACTTTGCATCCATTTATCTTGGTCTGGATTTTATGACCCGTTTTTCCCTACTGTAATAAGAATGTTGTTTGGAAATGTCATATGCTGTATTTCTAACTCTGAGAAATGCTCTTATATGGGTCTTAGGTCTGCCACGGCAGGAGCTGGCATGCCAGCTCAAGGGTAACTAGTGTCAGATCACTGAAAATGCTTCCTTTGTTACCTCAAAAGAAAAAGATCCCAGACAGAATATAGCATTTATATTTCTAGAAAATGGAGGGTTGACTGTTTTCTAAGAACTTGAAGTAAATTCTGGTGCAAGGAAAAGTTCTTAACTCTAAAGACTTTCCTGCATAAAGGAAACATTCTTTAATACTGGAAGAGGTGGTTTTATTTTTACAACAAGCCTACTCATGACCAAACCTATAACCAATTGCTAATCTCCTGTGTAAAGCATTTTTTTCTCTCTGATCTGAAACAGTGATTTATATGAACTGTTGGAATAATGGAACCTCAAACTACAGATGTGTATGTAAAATTGCATAAATGCACTGACTTCCTTCTCCCTGGATATATTTTTAATAAACAGCGTTATCCTATATGGTCAGTTTTATTAAATCATGCACAACTAGAGGGTTCTGAGTAGTGGTATGCTTGCATGGGTGGCTTTTGGAAAGCTTCCTGTTTTGGTAAGTGCCAGTAACCTTATTTTTTGGAGGCAGATTATGGAAAAGGTTGTAGGAGACAAATATATTCAGAGAGGTGACCCTAACGCTTGCTTGTTAGTGGAGAGGTTTATACTTGGGTGTAAGATAGTCCCGGGAAGTGGTGCCTTTGGGGTTGGGAGATGCCTGTCAATGTGCAGAGGTAGTAGAGCCTTAGCTTTCATGACCGGCTGCTCCAGAGCAGTCTGTTTCACTGGAACAGAGTGGAATTAACTTAGGAAAGCAAGGGAGGTGAATTTTTTTTTTTTTGAGTGGTTATTAAATTTAGGGGTGTTTATTTTGGGGCATGGAGTTACTCTTTTTAAGAGAACAAATGAAATATACACATATATGTATACAGATACCCACCATACATGTATATGCATGCATACATACATGTTCTAAAATAAAGAATAATTTGTTGATTTTTAGAGGAAGGGGTAGAGAGAAACATCAATGTGAGAGCACAACATTGATCGATCAGTTGCCTCCTGCACACCCCCTTTTGGGGATCAAGCCCACAGTCCCGGCATGTGCCCTGAGGAAAATCGTACTGGCAACCTCCTGTTGCACAGGAAGACACCCAACCAATCAAGTCACACCAGCTGGGGCCACACATACATTCTTATATATTGTCTTGGTATAACTGCCTAAGGATAAAAGCATACTTTTCTCTTGGTCTGTAAAGTGACTTTAAGTCACAGATGAAAGGGACTGCTAAAGCCAAGCCCATACAAGATAGGCATGTACATAAAAGTTGTCATCCTTGCAATGTTGCCAATTTGTGTGGGAGCTGAAAAGCTCATTTTTGGTTGGTACAATGATATGAATCGATACTGGCATGTGAATGGGGTATACAGAAATTTACATGTTAGTGGCAGTTGCTGGCCAGTATTCCAGTAGAAAGCAGTGTCCCTTGAGACTGCATTTGGTAGGAGAATATGTAGCCATTTAATTATAGCTATCGTAACTCACATGCTTACTGTGGCACCTACAAACTCCTGTCTCTTGTCCTCGGCCAGATTAGTAACCTCAGTGTCATCTGGCCTGTGTTCCCGCCCTGAAATGATGCCATCCTACCTATTCAAGGAACTCCCAAGTGAGCAGGCAGCCCCCAGAAACCCCAAATGCATATTTTGTTCTCCAAGAATTGGCCTTAGGAGTTGGGCAACCTTGATAGACAGCTAAGGTGTTTGTATCTCAAATACTCTGTTGTGGCTTCATGGCCCAAGCACTCGTGGGTGATGGCATTCTGGCAATTCAGGTTTCAGGGAGAGATTTTTAATGTCCACTATGTGACTAAGATGCATTTACTAGAATTTGCATTATTGCCCTACTGGTGTGGCACAGTGGTTGAACATTGACCTAAAAACCAGGAGGTCACAGTTCGATTCCCAGTCAGGGCACATGCCCCAGGTTGGCTGGATCCCCAGCAGGGGGTGCAGGAGGCACCCAATCAATGAATCTCATCATTGACGTTTCTATCCCTCCCTCTCCCTTCCTTTCTAGAAGTCAATAAAAATGTATTTTTGAGATTGCTTAAGGGACAGGTCTATTTGCATTGGCTGGTTGTTACATGGGTGGTTGCCATAAAGAAGCAAGTTGTTTGAAATGATTGTCTAAAACAAAGTGATGGGAGGAAAGCCCCATGTGCTCCATTTGGTGTTCCCTTCTCAGTGAGGGGTTGGGGCCTCTGTTAGACCCTATCATCCATTCAGTTCTGTTCTATTCCCAAAGTGTGTCCTGATCAGTCACTATAGTGAAACAGAGTATCCAGCTCTCAGAATCCAGGCGTGGTGAGAACTTGGGCAGAGCCCTGTCAATACATGTGGTGTTTTCAGCTTTCGACCTGCAGGAGGCTCAGGTGCACCTTTCTTTGGTTGTCCCCAATCCGGGTTCATCTGACACCAGCCGACTCCACCATGCCGCTGAAGTTCAACCCCAACAAAATCAAAGTTGTATACCTGCGGTGCACTGGTGGGGAAGTGGGTGCCACGTCTGCCCTGAGCCCCAGTTGCCCCCCTGGGCCTGACTCCGAAAAAGGTTGGTGATGACATCGCCAAAGCAACCAGTGATTGGAAGGGTCTGAGGATTACATGAAACTGACCATTCAGAACAGACAAACACAGACCGAGGTGGTGCCTTCTTGCCTCTGCCCTGATCATCAAAGCCCTTCAAAGAGCCTTCCAAGAGACAGAAAGAAGCAAAAAAAAACAACACATTAAACATTAAGTGGAAATACCACTTTTGATGAGATTGTCAGCATTGCCGGACAGATGAGGCACCGATCGTTAGCTAGAGAGCTCTCTGGAACCATTAAAGAGATCCTGGAGACTGCCCAGTCTGTGCGTTGCAATGTTGATGGCCGCCACCCTTGCAACATCACAGATGATATCAGCAGTGGTGCAGTGGAATGTCCGGCAAGTTCAAGAACTACAAAGGAAAATGTTTCCATTAAAAATTATTGACAACCAAGAAAAAAGGTCGTGGAGCAGGAAGAGCCCTGGCCATTTCCCAGCTAGTCATGACTCTTATTCTCTGCATTTGTCATCCTAGGGCCGTGGTTGGCAAACTGCGGCTCACGAGCCACATGCGGCTCTTTGGCCCCTTGAGTGTGGCTCTTCCACAAAATACCACGGCCTGGGTGAGTCTGTTTTGAAGAAGTGGCGTTAGAAGAAGTTTAAGTTAAAAAATTTGGCTCTCACGAGAAATTTCAATCGTTGTCCTGTTGATATTTGGCTCTGTTGACTAATGAGTTTGCCGACCACTGTCCTAGGGATATGTTTTAATATTAATATTTTTACAGTCTTGGGTGTGATTCTTCAAAATGTCTTCCAGTATTTCTTGACAAAGGCATATGGGCATTTTGATTGGCGCATTGTTCCTGGCTGTTGTAGAGCACAGGGCTTTCCTGGCTCCTGGCTCTGATGGCAATAGCTTCCTCTAGTGATGGTGACAATGCAGAATGCCTCCTCATACTTTGAAATATTACAGTGTTGTCCCCTGGCTGAGTGTTCATGTTTGCAGCTTTGGAAAGCATTCAGATTTTATACTCAGCCAGTCATTGTAGTTAATAACAAATCACAACTTTATAGAACTTATGAACAGGCAGGCACAAGATAAGAAGAGATAAATAAGTACACATTACTTATTTAGCCAGTGTATTTTTATCCCTGTTTTATTTATTTTTGAACATATTTTTTATTGATTTTTTACAGAGAGGAAGGGAGAAGGATAGAGAGTTAGAAACATTGATGAGAGAGAAACATCGATCAGCTGCCTCCTGCACACCTCCTACTGGGGATGTGCCTGCAACCAAGGTACATGCCCTTGACTGGAATTGAACCTGGGACCCTTCAGTCCGCAGGCCAACACTCTAGCCACTGAGCCAAACCAGTTAGGGCTATCCCTGTTTTATATATAAGAGGTTAGGAGACTTAAGGTGATTTGACATGTCCCTGAGCTAGTAAGTGGCATCAGGCATCCTGAGGTGAAAAGGCAACCGTATGTATCGGGTACTTTGTGTGTGTGCGTGTGTGTATGCATATGCATGTGTGTATATAAAACAATAAGGAGAAAAATAAATTCACAGCCACAAAATCACAGAGTGACAGGCCCTACTACCTGAATGGTACTGAAGTGTTGCCAAATTCATCAGAGCCATTGACCTTAATATTTTTTATATCTCTTGAGTTTTAAACTGAATACATTATTTTTTCCTACCAGTAAAAAGGGAAATAGCCTGACTTAAGGGTTCATTGAAACTTGTAAGCCCTGGCCAGGTGGCTCAGTTGATTGGAGCTTCAACCTGAGCAGCAAAAGGTGGTGGGTTCAATTACCAGTCAGGGCACAAACATTTTCGGGCACTTGTGGGAGGCAACTGATCGATGTTTCCTCTGTTTTCTCTCTAAGAGAGAGGGAGAGAGGGAAAGGGGGAGAGGGGGGGGGGAGAGGGAGAGGGAGGGAGAGAGAGAGAGAGAGAAGCAAAACTTATAAAAGGAAAATAAATGTTTTGAACTTAAATAGAAAAAAAATAGAGGGCAGAGCCACTTCTCCGATCACTTTGTTCAGGTCCTTGCAGAATTGGAATCAGGAGGCCTCCAGCTTTGTCAATTTGTCTCCTAACCATCCACTGCCTACTTCTACCTAGATCCCGGCAGCAGCCAGGCAGGTGAGAGGAAGATGCAACCTGTGATCCTCCTCTGTTAAAAGGTCGTTGACCTTGTGTTTGTGGAGCATGAATAGATGCAGGTGGTACCAGGAGAGAGACTGACACCAGATAAATAGATCACGTCACTGCCTGTAGGAGGTATTTAATATTTTAACAGCATACTTAATTATTCAGAGGCATTTCTTTTCTTCTTGTGCAGGTGATGAAAATTGCTGTGAAGCACATATAGCTTTTTTAAAAAGTTGTTCAATTAAAGGGTTTGGTTTACCTTTGTAGTTTTAGGTTGGTGCCATTAACTGGATGACTGGGTCTTACTCCCTTTTTGGTGACATCAATTTTGAATTTGTGTGTAAGAGTTTTCATACAAAATTTTATTTTATCCTGGTTTATTTGCTCGCTTAAAAAATATTCCTATGATTGCTAGTACAGCAGTTGTCTCGGGAATCAAGTTTAATTGATAAACGAATGCAGAAAGTGTATGGAATAGGCCTCTATCTCGAACTCTGTCTGAAGCCTACTGTCCAGAGCTAGCAAAGTTCTTAGCAATCACCTGGTCCAGCTTTCTCATGTTTCAGGTGGAGAAAGAAGTCAAGAAAGTTCAGGGACCTGATAGTGTGGCTGGTAAGTGGCTGAGCCAAGACTCTGAGCCCAGCCTGGGCTTGCTTTCCTCCCTGGACACCTGAAAAGTTCAGGTTAGAGGGCATTAGAGTTATCCCTCGCCCCTCCCATTCAACCCAAAAATCTCTTTTCCAGGGTCCTCTGCCAGGATCCTGCTCTTCACCCATGGACCCTCCTGTTTCTCAATCCATCCTTTGGAAGCTCAAATTACTAAAAGTTTCTCCCCATTTTCTTTTGCTGGAAAAGAATTTATGTTTAATTTCCACATCTGACTTTGAATCTAGTCACAAAAACACTTATTAGAAGTCTTTGCTCTTTTTTTTAAATCATTGAAAAATGGGTGGTTTGTAGAATATGACTCATCCTAGGGAATTTTTTTTTCTATTCTCCCATTTCTCCCTGAGATTATTATCAGTAATTTCACAGAAATCTTTTTGAAGCTACTATCCAAGGAAATAGAAAATATTGGCTTCTTATCTAAGTGGCTTTTAATTAATGTTGAGACTAAATTATGCCAAAAGGAAGAGGACATTTCTAGGCAGAAAAGCTCATCTTGGTGTGGAGTTGAAATCTGCCTCCACTCCCCTGGTGACTCTCATTCTAGTATACCCTTTTGTAATCAATCATCCTAAATAGCATCTACTCCTCTTTCCACATGGTAGCTCTTAAAATATTTGGAATACAATCTCATTTCTACTTCTGACTTCCCCGTGCCAATATTTTTCTTCTCTAGCTACACTTCCTACATTTTTCTTAAATTCCCAGTGACCATCCCACCCTATTCCTTTGACAATGCCAGTGCTGCTCAGTCTCCCTCAAGTACCTGACATCTTGTCATCTGTTTGTGTGCCCTCTTCACATGGTGGTGCTTAGACTGGGGCAATGAGTTCTGTGCCCTCCGGCTGTCAGACCACAGGGAGTTGCTCTCTCATTGCAGACAGTTTACTTACGTCCATGGAGCCTGAGATTGTATTCACTTTCTTAGCTGCCATGTCATCGTTTTAATTAATATTGAGCGTGTGATAGATGTTACCTCTCAGTCTGTTTCAGCTTGATGTTTCCATCTGTCCATTCCCTTGGGCAGTGAGTCATACAAATACTTGTGTTCTCTTGGTTCAGAGGTTTTGGGGTCACGCTCCCAGGGACTGCGTGTGGAGAATGGGCTCCACACTTAGTATTCAGGACTGGAGACTGCCAGCCACATGCCTCTCCCTTCTTGCCATGTGTTCCTGGGATCCTTCTCAACCTTTGCTACGGTCACTGCAGGTCCAGAGCTCTCTCTGTCGAGGGTCTTTTCTCTCCTTGTCGCTGCTGATCCAGCCACTTGTGGACGGTTTTGCAAAGGATGGGAAAGTGTCTCTTATAGTGACCAGAGGTGAAAGTGACTGGGGATTTGGGGGGAGGACACAGGCAGGACAATTTGAGGTTTAACCCTCTTATAACTGTCAAAACTTGGAGTCTGGACCTTGCCTCTGGGAACAGGAAATGACAGTCGGTGTTTATCTCATATTACCTGTCTGTCCCATCACTTGCCCAAGGCCCTTTGCAACAATGATACTCTGTAGAAACCAAACACCTCAAACTCTTGGCTCAGAAACATGCTATCAACACCCTTTCACGTTGCCTGTGAAGAAGGCTGTCTCCTCTCAGGGGCTCACTTTCCCAGAGATAACACACAGCGACTATTGTTTCCATTCTAAGCTTTACTATTTCCTTCCTTCTGCTAGCTTTGCATTTAGACTGCTCTTTTCCAGTTTCCTAAGGTGGAAGGCTAAGTTATTCAAAGGAGATCTTCATTATTTAATATCACATTACTGATAACCTCTAGTTGTTGAAACATTCTTATCATACCTTTAACTTTTGATAGTTTCTTTTAATTCTTTGAACCTGTTTATTAGAGCTCTTTTAAAAATCTTTGTTTAGTAAGTCCAAAAGAAATCTTTGTCTAGGTTCCTCTTGGCTACTTCCCCCACTGTGTATAAAACACACGTTTGTTTCTTTGCCTATCTTATAATGTTTCTGGTGGAAATTGGGTATCCTATATAATAAAAGGATCATATGCAAATTGACCCCAACAGCAGAACAACCAGAACAACCGTTCGACCAGTCACTATGAGGCACACTGATCACCTCTTGGTACCTTTCCCTGGCTGTCAGGCTCCGATCACCTGATGGCAAACGGGGAACCGGGGGGGGGGGGGGGGGTGGCAGCTGAGGGCGAGGCCGGCTGTGGGCAGCCGGGGAAGATGTCCCTGATTGCAGGCCAGGCCTAGGGACTGTATGTGCTGGGCCTCTCGTCTTTTATAATAGAATGCAGCAATTCTGGAAATCATATTTCCCCTCCCAGGGTTTATTGTTGTTCATATAGTGATTTGGGGGGGCTAATTTTGTACAGTCTGTATTTTTTAATCATGTGTCCACTGGTCTCTGCTTCACTAGTCTGATGGACAGCTAATGATTAGACATTGATTTCTTTAAATGCATGAAGCAGTAAATGCCTGAGTCTTTGCTGGGGGACCGTGTGTGTGTGTGTGTGTGTGTGTGTGTGTGTGTGTGTGTGTGTGTGTGTGTGTTGGCAGGTGGTTTACAACTCTGCCTTAGCCTTCGCTTTTGGCTTGTGCAGAGCTTCAAAGTCAGCCAGAAATGAAAGATAGGGCCTTTTCAGGTCTTCCCTGGGCATGTACACAGCCCTGCAAATGTACGCTGTCTTCTTGCTTCCCAGGAATATGTCAGAGCTTTTCCAAGCCTCCTGTAGATACCTCATTCCCCAGCTTTTGCTTTTAAGTTTTTTGGTCAGCCCCAAGTTGTTTTACTACCTCAGGTAGCTGCAATTTCAAATAATTGGCATGTATTGTTTGTTTGTTTACAAATGCTCTAGGAAGAGGGTTGTTTAAATGGAGTGAGCACTGAGTAAGGTTATCTTACTAATAAAAGCCTAGGTGGTCCTCAGCTGTGATGCCCTCATGCTGTCACAAGATGGTTGCATGCACAGTGGGCACACGCAGGTGGGCGGGGCTGGGCTTGACGCTGGCTGTGCGTGGCACGCGGCCAGGCCTGGGGGTACGCAGCTCCGGCCTACCTCTTTGGGGCAATCCATCGAGGAGCCCCAGATGGGTGGGCGGGGCCTACTTCCTTGGGGGGATTGATCGCGGGGCTCCTGCACTGTGACAGGGCACAGGCCAGGCTGGGGGACCCCCGCCCAGTGCATGAATTTTGTGCACTGGCCACTAGTATAATAATAAACTTAAGAAGAGAGTTTTGGGTATTCTGCCCAACAGGTCACATAGTGACAGTGCTTTGGGGATAGGCTTTGGGGGAGCTCCAGACCCATTTTTCTCCCTCAAGGGGCTGCTAGGCTGATGACTTTCACAATTCCCATATTTGGGGCCTGTTGTTTTCAAGGCTCCTGTGGAGCCGGGGGGACTAAGGCAAGCTCAAGCACAGAGCTCAGTGTTCTCACCGAGATTCAGCAGGTTTTTTTGAACGGGTGTTCCTCAGGTGCCACAGGTATGCAGTCAGTGTTCTCACTTGTTTTGTGAAGGTGTAGATTTTCAGAGGTCCTTCCTCCACCATTTCAGAAATGTTTCTACAGGAATTTGGTAATAGACTTGTGTGTGTAAGTGTGTGGGTGGGTAAGTGTGTGTGTGTGTAAATGTGTGTGTGTGTGTGTGTGTGTGTGTGTGTGTGTAAATAACCCTACCTGACTTCTTTCTAGAAATACACATAACCATCAGAGAGATAGGTGGAATTCATCAAATTACTTCTTTTCTTAACTCTGAATGAGAACTTGATCATAGTGGTGATGGGGGTTAGTGAGAGAGCAGAGGGCCAAGAACGATGGAGGCACTAAAGAGAGAGCTCTTCTATTTCCCTAATTTCCTGAAAAGTTCCTCCCTGTGGGTCAAGGATGATGGGTGATTGTGTGTGTGTGTGTGTGTATTCATGTACATGCACATGTGTCTTTATTCATGGTTAGAAAATCACAGGAGAAGCCAGGAGATAGACAGGAGATAGACAGGGCTGCTCCTGGATTGAAGATTGGAAGGCATGAAGCTGGTCTTCCAGGTCGTGTGTCTCTCTGGGTGGGTCCCTCTTTCTGCTTTAGTTTTAGTGTCAGTGAAAACAATGTTGAATTGCTAGCCTAAGGTACTTCTGGCTAGAAATTCTGTAATTCTATGAGTGAATTAGAAGCCTGCAAAACATAGCAAACCACACTTAAAGTGAAGTAGTAAGAGCTTGAAGCTTTTAAAATTTATTATTTTTCAAAAGTATTTTTCCCTTTTATATAACAATGAAACAAAAGAATTACCGAGTCCCACACTGACCTGAGACATCTTTCCTCTTTACCGATAACGATGGACCAAGTGTTCTGATTTAGCAACTGCCCCCAGCGTGGCCTTTCTTTCTGGGAGCAGAGCAATTGTTTGACTCATTGGAGGAAGGAAGCAGCCACTTGCCCAGACAAGGACAGATTACACACAGGTGGGGTCGGGTCACTGTCACCAATAATGGAGGAAGGATGGTTGGGCACCAATAAAGTGTGCTGATAAATCCTCTCATTTGAGGAGTTCTGCTGAGACCAGGAGTTGAGTTGGAAGCACATTTTGTGAACTGAAATGCCACTGGGATCTCAGGGTCTCTTCCAGTGCCCCTAATTTCCAGGAGGCTTAATTTATCAGCTTACCTTTTATCACCAAGGCTAGTTCTACTTGAGGCAAAATAGTGCTATAAGCAAGTTTCCTGTAGGGCTTAACCATTTTTCCTTAATGCCCTAGATCTGCATTGATTGCATGCTTTTGGCTGTGTGCATGTCTCCAAGTTTAGCCTCAACTTCATTCACAGCCAGAGGTAAATGACTAGTAACAGCCTTCAACTCTTCCCAGTTGAAGAGGGACAATGGCCAAAGGGATCTGCTATAGACTAAAAAATAGCAGATAGCCCTAGCTGGTTTGGCTCAGTGGATAGAGCAGTGGCCTGTGGACTGAAAGGTCCCAGGTTTGATTCCAGCCAAGGGCACAAGCCTGGGTTGCAGGCTCGATCCCCAGTAGGGGGCATGCAGGAGGCAGCCCATCAATGGTCCTCTCTCATCAATGTTTCTCTCTATCCCTCGCCCTTCCTCTCTGAAGTCAATAAAAATATATATATATTTTAAAAAGAATAGCAGATAAATGGATAAATGGCACCCCATGGGCTTGTCCTGGTCTTATTAGAATGGTCAAAGGTGCTATGGTGGTGGTGGTGGGGGGGGGGGGTGGAGGGGTTGTGATTGATTAGTGATGCCTGCTGTGTATTAGCAGGAGTTACCATGGTAACATGATACCTTGCCAGGCCTGGTGCACAGGGCAGACCTCTGCTCCACAGTTCATAGGAATTGGGCTTGATGATGAGCCCTCCACTACCTATAGACTGAGTTTCTGAGAGAAGGAAATGAGAAGATGTGAGTTAGATGAGAAGATGTGATTAGAGTGTTCAGTCAGGTATGGGATTAGCAAGCAGTTCTGCTTCCCTAGGCTCTGAACTCCCAGAGAATTCACAAGCCTGTCTCATTCATCTTTGCATTCCCCACAGTGCCTGGCCCACAACAGGCCCTCCATCATTTGTGAATTAGTGAATGCTGCCTATAAAAACAGGTCAGAGAAATGAATCTACTGGTTGGTTTTGAAGACTCTGCTCAACAAAGAGGGAAGCATTGGGTGTAGGTGTGTGTGTGTGTGGGGGGGGGGGGGTCACTGGTCACTGGGACTTCCCTACAAGCTTCTGAAGTCACCTTTTATGAATTGCCTCCTTTTTAAAAAAACTTAAAAACTATTATTGGAGTAAAAGAAACATATAGCGAAGTGTAGAAATCATAAGGGGGAGTAGCTCCATGAATTTTCATACACCCATGTAACCATGATCCATGTAAAAATTAGATTAAAAAAAAGAAAGCCCAACATGGCCAGCGTGCTCAGTGGTTTGAACCAGGAGGTCATGGGTTCGATTCCCAGTCATGGCATATGCCCAGGTTGTGGGCTCAATCCCCAGTGTGGGACGTGCGGGAGGCAGCCGATGGATGATTCACTCTCATCATTGATATTTCTCTCCCTCTCCATTCCTCTCTCTGAAATCAATTAAAAAATGTTTGTTTGTTTTTTAAATGGAGCATCACCAAGCATCCCAGAGTGCTGGTATTGCCTCCTCCTCCTCTTTTCCCTCAGAGATACCCCTTGTTCTGCCTTATAACATTAGCCATTAATTGTTTTTCAGTATTTGGTGACATTCAACCATGTTGTTGCACAGAATTGTAATTTGTTCGTTTTTATTGAGGTATCATACTTCAGTGTATGCCATCACCATAATTGGTTCATCTGTTCACCTGTTGGCAAACATCTGGGCTGTTTCCATTTTGGAGGTGTTACCAATAGTGCTGCTAAGAACATCTTAGTTCATCTCTGTTGGTGCTTTTGACCCACATTTTTCTTACGTGAGCGTAAAACCTTGGAGTGAAATTGCCAACTCCTAGGGTATGTTATGTTTGACTTCGGGAGATAGCACCAGAATTGTCCAAAGTGGTTGTAGCAATTTATACTCCACCAGCAGTGTCTGCAAGTCCCCACTGCTCTGAGTCTTTGCTACCTTTTCATTGTCAGTCTTTTCAATTTTAGCCATTTTAGTAGATGTGTAATATTTCAGTTTTAATTTTAATTACCCTGATGAACATCTTTTCATGTATTCATTGGCCCTTTGAATATCCTCTTTATTAAATCTTCCTCTAGTTTTGCAACACTGTGCCTTACCATTGGAATTTTCATTTTTAGTGAATAAATGTTATTGGTTGTACTTACTAAAAGTTATCAGATCCTGGTTTCCATCAGTTCAGGACTCCTGTGGTGAACTTGTTGCTAATCTCTTTGTGATAAAGCTGAGCATTTAGAAGTGAATTTTCTCTGTACCCAACCCTCAAGGAGAACTCATTCTTTTGGAATGTCCATCACGCACATTATGTTGTGTTATTAAAAATTACATTTAGAAAAAAAATTACATTTAGCCCTAGCCAGTTTGGCTCAGTGGATAGAGTGTCGGCCTGCGGACTGAAGGGTCCCGGGTTCGATTCTGTTCAAGGGCACATGCCCGGGTTGTGGGTCCGAGGTAGCCGAACCGTGATTCTCTATCATCATTGATGTTTCTATCTCTCTCTCCCTCTCCCTTCTTTTATGAATTGATAAAAATATATGAAAAAAAGTACATTTAAAGAAAAAATTTCCTGCCCAGCAAAGGCCCCATGCTGGGCCAGAGCCCCGTTTGCCTTATCCATGTGTGGCTCTGCTAGAGAGAATGCGAACGCTGTGCATTAGTAGAATGTTCGGAAGTGTGATAGACCTGGCTGTGTCTTGTTTCCACTGGTGTCCCTGGTTCCCTCCCATCCCCTGCACCTGGACTCTGCCTCTTGCCCAGCTCCTTTGTGCTGACTCTCTCGTCGGATTGTCTGTCTTCGGATGCTGCCTGTTGGCTCACCTGTAGCTCCAGGCTCTGCAGCTGGTGGGCCACTCACGTCTCCTCTGACCACACTGCCACTACCCCAAGCCCCGCTCAGACCACACAGTTCTGAAGCGTTTGGCTTCATCGATGGTCCTTTGGGACTTATTCCCAGAATGTAAATATGAGTCAGCATCAAAAAAATCTATTCTTCTTCCTGAAATGGAAAAATATCCTGTGATCCCTGGATTCTGTGGTGAGCACCCATAAATCTTTGATTTCTAAAATTCACCATAGTTGATAACCAGGACAATGATCTAAAATCCTGACGGCTTTATAGTGCAGTGTAGTCAAAGACATGAAATTCACAATTTAAGCAGTTTGCAGTGGAAGAGGGGGCGGGCTCACCTGGGCTAATTGGTACAATCAGAAAAATGGCTGGGCACAGTTCCCCTGATGAGCTGTCGGGAGTATATGAATGTTGTCTGGCTTGTGTCTATCAATTCCCATCTCAGCAGCCAATGGAATATTGGCTACTGCGTAGTCTTTAATCAGTCTGTGCCATCTGCATCTAAATAAATTGGCTTAATGGTGAGATAAACGATTGCAGTTGGTTGGCTCAGGGACACGAACGTCCTTTAGTTGTCGTAGCCTGTTCTTTGAAGGATGCTCCGACTGCATGTTGCCCTTTGGCGCACAGAAGGTCACACGGTGCTGTGATGACCTTTGCTGGTGACGCGGACCCAATGCCTCAGTTCATCACAAGACAGAGTGATGCGGCAGCCCAGTACCTACAGGGGAAAACTTCTGCCTGGTACCAAGTCTTTTGCTTTTCCTAGCGATTTAATTAGATTTCATTAAAAAAAAAAAAGCTGCTTTCTTTGGCGGCTGGTCAGCAAAAATGGAATATGCACCAACTGTTTTCTGAGTTGCTGATTTTATTTGGAGAGCAGTTAAGCCTAATATTTTCTGGATTTCTTCAGTGGCACTATTTTTGGAAATGTGTGATAGGAATGTACGACATGTACCACATAACATAAAAGGCTTTTGTGGGTTGAAAATAACAATTTGGGTGTCAAATTTATTTGTACTGATAAAATAATTGGAAGTAGCTAACAAACCGCTTTATAAACGGAGTTTAAAATATAAGTTACTCTGTAGCAGCAACTCCCGGCTCTATTGAATCACTCTGGTCCCTTATTTTGCTCACCCCTGCCTGTAAACCCACCCCTCTCCCCCCACTGAAGTAACCACTTCTCTCCCTCCACCACACCCACGCCCTTCCCCCTACCCCTCTTGCCCTCCCTTCCTTTCCTCAGCATTGCAGGGGATGGCAACTCCATTTATCCATTTGTTCAGGACCCAAATCTAGGGTCCTCTTTGACTCCTCTCTCTCCATCATACCCCAGGAACAGTGTATCTGTTGTTGCTCCTACCCCCGCCCCAGATACATCCCAAATTTGACCCCTTCTCTCCACCTCCGGCCCCACCACCCTGGATCAAACCGCCTGTCATCACTCTCCTCCTCTACCCTCTGAAGCCCATGCATCCACAGTGAGCCACAGTGATTATCTCATACTGTGAATTCAACTGGAATCATTCCCTTGCTTCCCCACTGGGGAAAAAATATCTAAGCTCCCTTTCATGGCCCTCCACCCTGCTTTTTTCTAGCTCCTTCTTGCTCATGTTCCTGCAGCTGGTCAGTTTTATCTCAGTTGCATGAACCAGCTCCTACAAATCAATAAGAAAGAAACTATTAACAATAGAAACCCAGGCAGTGGCTCCTCTAAGACTGAGTTTATTGCTCACAGAGCCTAGAAGGTCTCAGAAGGGGAAGGCGAAGTTGGAGTCTGCTGGGAATCCATTTAGTTGAAGGTAGACCTTCGAATGCAGGGTCTTGATGAGGTTTGGGTAAGAATCGCGGTCTGCCAGGATTCGGATTGGTGGGAGCAGCAAGGTGAGTATTTTGAGGCAAAGGGTTGTAGGGCGTAAACACTTGGTGGTTTTTATTGAAGAGTTGATGGGTCCTTTGGGAAGTTTCTGTAATGAATAATGAATAATAGTGAATATTCGCCTGGGTAAAAGCAGCCTGCGATGCGAGGGAAGACAGAGGAATAGTAAAGTCATGTTAATGTGGAGTCTAGGCTGTAGACCGCAGGCTGTGTGCATAGGTGGGGGGTATGAAAGTGGATGGTTTTGGTTCTGGAACAGTGAGTACACAGAGAGAAAATACAGCCCTGGCCAGTGTTGCTAAGTGGTTCGAGCACCGGCCTGTGCACTGGAGGGTCATGGGTTCGATTTCCGATCAAGAGCACATACCTTGTTTTCGAGTTAGCTCCTCGTCCATAGTCTGGGTGAGTGAGGTAGGCAACCAATCATGTTTCTCTCCCTCTTTCCCACCCTTCTACTCCCTCTGAAAAGCAATGGGAAAAAAAATCCTCTGGGGAGGATTAACAAAACAAATAAAATACCAATGTCTCCAAAGTACATGAAAAGCTGCTCACTTTAACTCTAGATGAGACATATACTTGAAAACTACACTGAGGATTGGGTAGAACATCATTGTGCCCATTAAAAAAAAAAAAAAAGAAAGAAAAAGTAAACTACATTGAGCTATCTTTCCCACCTATTACATTTTCAAAGATAAAAAGTTTAGTAAAACCTTATGATGAGAAGGAAAACAGGGAGTCCTACACATTCCTGGTGGGAATGTGAATTGGTAGAATCTCTAAAAAGGTCAACCTGACAATAGCTATTAAAATTATAAATGCACAGCCAGGCTGGTGTGCCTCAGTGGTTGAGCATTGACCCATGAACCAGGAGGTCACAGTTCAATTCCCGGTCAGGGCACACGCCCAGGTTGTGGGCTCCATCTCCAGTGTGGGGCGTGCAGGAGGCAGCCAATCAATGATTCTCTCTCATTATTGATGTTTCTATCTCTCTCTCCCTCTCTCTTCCTCTCTGAAATCAATAATACTATATATTTAAAAAATATATAAATGCACATACCTGCTGTGAAGAATAAAAATTATCACTTGTGAGTATTTATCCAGCCAGTCTGCTAATATCCAAAGGATCCAGTGTCCTGTAGAATGCTTTCTGGGGAAGTGCTGCTTTAAACATAGAAATTAGTCCTTTGATTTTGATGAAAGTTGCAAATGTTTATCTCAGTGTTTTCACTTTGCATATGGTGATTTTTGCCATGTGAAATTTTGGAATGTTATGCTGACAAATGTTTTGATCTTTTTTCAGTGGCTTATGAACATGTGCCACACTCTAAGATTGTAAAAATATTCTGCATTGGTTTCTTGCTGTGCTTTTATGGCTTCTTTTTTTGGGTTGCATTTGGTCCATTTGGAGTTTATTTAGGTGTAAGTTGTAAGGGATGGATTCTACACATTTTTTTTTTCATGTGGTGGTGATGCAGTTGTTTCAATGTATTGAGCAATTCATCCAGCTCTCAGCATGTACTAAATTTTCACAGATATTTAGTTCTTTCTCTAGACTCCCTAGTCTGTTCCATAGATTTGTCTGTTCATTTAATGTTGCAATTATTATAGTTTTGTCTTAGGTTTTAATATCTCATAGAGTTAGTCCCACCTCATTGCCTTCTTGTTTCAAAGTTCCCTGATTCTCCTAGGTCAGTGGTCAGCAAACTCATTAGTCAACAGAGCCAAATATCAACAATACAACGATTGAAATTTCTTTTGAGAGCCAAATTTTTTAAACTTAAACTTCTTCTAATGCCAATTCTTCAAAATAGACTCGCCCAGGCCATGGTATTTTGTGGAAGAGCCACACTCAAGGGGCCAAAGAGCCGCATGTGGCTCGCGAGCCGCAGTTTGCCGACCACGGTCCTAGGTTGTTTATTTTTCTATATGAAGTTTAGAATCAACTTGTCTAATCTCATTGTCTGAAATCTTATTGGTAAATTTATTTATTGTGTTAAATTTATGGATTAGTATAAGGACATTTCTATTTTATGATGTTAAGTCTTCCTCTCCAAGGTCATGTTATGCCTTTCTATTTGTTCAAGTTTATTTTGTGTTTGTCAGTAATATTTTAATGTTTTCCTCAGTAGCTATTTCACATTATTTATTACTAGGCTTTCTCTTTTTGTTCCTAATATAAATAAGTATTCCTCATGTCCATATATATTATCTGCTTGCTGTTTATAGATATGAAGTTTTTTGATTCTGTGTATTTATTTCATACCCAGATAGATGGAATTCTCTTATTGTTTGCAATATAATTCTAGTTGGGTTTTCTAGGTATGGAATCATATTATCTGCATATATAAACTTTAGTTCCTTTCCAATTTTATGTCTATTAATTTCCTTTTAAATACTTGCTTGGACTAATACCTCAAGAACAACATTAATGATAATGATGTGCATCACTGTCTTATTTTCAATTCTAATGAGATTGCTTCTGGTAATCCTTCCCTAAGTATGATGCTGACTTTTGGGCTGAGATGAGTATATTATATGATAATAAGGAAATACTACCTTTTCTCATTTTATTGAGAATTTTATCAAGAATGCATATTTAATTTTATCAAATGCCTTTTCAGCATTTATAAAGAAGATCATAGGATTTTTCTTCCTAAACCTATTAATATAGGCGAATAGCTTTTCTGACATTTAATCATACTTTTATTTTGGGAATAAACCTCACATGGTTATTATATATTAACTAGAGACCCAGTGCATGAAATTCATGCACTCGGGGGTGGGGGAGGTGTCCCTCAGCCTGGCCTGCACTCTCTCGCAGTCTGGGAGCCCTTGGGGGATGTCCGACTGATGGCTTTAAGCTAGTAGTCAGACATCCTTAGTGCTGCCGTGGAGGCAGGAGAGGCTCCAGCTACTGCTGCTGCACTTGCCAGCCGTGAGCCTGGCTTCTGGCTGAGCAGCACTCCCCTGTAGGAGTGCACTGACCACCAGGGGGCAGCTCCTGCATTGAGCGTCTGCCTCCTGGTGGTCAGTGTGCATCATAGCGACTGATTGTTCCACCATTGGGCTGAAACCAGCTCTCCGACATCCCTTGAGGGGTTCAGGATTGTGAGAGAGTGCAGACCAGGCTGAGGGATCCCACCGGTGCATGATTGGGGCTGGGGAGGGATGTGGGAGGTTGGCAAGCAGAGGAGGGTCCACGGGAGGGCTCCAGAGCGTGTCCAGCCTGTCTCACTCAGTCCTGATTGGCCGGACCCCTACTGGTTGGAGCATCTGCCCCCTGGTGGTCAGTGCATGTCATAGCTAGCAGTTGAGCTCCTTGGCATATCATTAGCATATTATGCTTTGATTGGTTGAACGGCTGACCAGACAACTGGACACTTAGCATATTAGACTTTTATTATATAGGATGTTTAATCATTTGCTGAATAATTTTGTGAACTTTTAAAAATATTTATATCTGTGTGTGTGTGTGCGCGCGCATGTGTGTGTGTGTGTGTGTGTGTGTGTGTGTGTGTGTGAGAGAGAGAGAGAGAGCTATCAGTGGTTTATACACTTTATAAAAACGAGAATGTGACTGGGGTCATATGACCATCTCTGAACTGATCTCTGTCACCAGAGGAATGCTCAGGCCTAGGTCACCTGATCACTCCTAGATCTGAGGGTTGGGATCAGTCTCTTATCTCTCTCTCTCTCTCTCTCTCTACTTACCATATATCTATCATCTATCTATTAATCTATCATCTATGTATCTATCATCTATCTATTAATCTGTCAACTGTCTATCTATCTAACCATTGTATTGAGGTCTGATTGACATACAAAAAGCCATACATTTTAACGTCTACAACTTTGATAAGTTTGGAGATACATCCCTGAAGCCATCACCAAAATCTGTACATAAACATATCCATCACCTCCATAAGTTCTTTGCTCACCCTCTTTTTTTTTAATTTTTGTATGTGAAATGAAAACTTAGCATAAGATCTACTCTCTTAGTAAATTTTTAAAAATATATTTTATTGATTTTTTACAGAGAGGAAGGGAGAGGAATAGAGAGCCAGAAACATTGATGAGAGAGAAACATCGATCAGCTGCCTCCTGCACACCCCTCACTGGGGATGTGCCCACAACCAAGGTACATGCCCTTGACCAGAATCGAACCTGGGACCCTTGAGTCTGCAGGCCAATGCTCTATCCACTGAGCCAAACCGGTTAGGCCACCTCTTAGTAAATTTTAAGTATATAGCACAGCACCATTAACTGTAGACTCCAGGCTGCACAGTAGCCCTCCAGGACCTGCTCATCTGGCATAACTAAAACTTTGTCCCCTTGGAGAGTGAATTCAGGAGCAAAGAAGATGGGAACCTCCTTGCTTTCAAGCCCCTGATGAAGATTCCTGGTTGAAAGCACTCCTGTATTCCATTATGGTATATTCCTCAGGGTAACAAGAGGTTGGCACTGAGAACAAGTACTGAGTTTAAAACAATTCCCACATTCTCAGGAGTCTTGGTAAAAAGACCTGATTTTGATCTGTGGTAGTTCTGCACTTCATGAACTATGTATACTGGGAAGATGTGCAGTGCATCCTTGCTGTCTCTGTATTCACGACTTCTCATTTAAACCTGCCCTAGATCAAATACCAGAGTGATAATGTCTAAGAAATTAAAACTGTTTTAAACAACTGCTAGAACAGTGGTTTGATTCAAATCAGAGCAAGCCTAGGGGGAAAGTAAATGGGAACCTATCTTAAACACAGCAGTTAGGAATTGTGCACGATAGTTCAGAGTAACAGGGATATAGTGTTGGAACACTTAAATGACTAATTTTAAAAGGATGCTACTCATGAAAGGAATAAGATAATAGTTCTGGTGCTTGTGGCTAGAACGTATACAAATCATATTTATTCTTTATGAAGTCTCTTCAAAGACACTTAAAACTCCCATGTACTTAGTGGTGATATGTTTACACTGCCTTCTGATATTATTGCCTTTTATGTAGGAATATTGGGAGTAGAGAGAAGGCACAGTAAGGAGTGAAAAGAGCATAAAGTATGGAATTTGGAGGCCTGCGTCTTGCTCTGGCTCTGGATCACCCAGTCTGGAGGAGGGGTGAGCTTCCTCAATGCCTCATCTTCTTCCGCAGGGAAGATCGTCCAAGTCCCACCCCATGTTCACATCCTGTAATTCTGCAACTCAGGAGTAGTAGAGCACTTTACAAAGAAAGCAAGTGAGCAAAGAAATTAAAACCTTCCAGTGCCTCCTGACAATAAACCCAAATCCAGAAGGCACTGTGCTTCATGTCATAAACTCATTCACACATATATATGATACACACACTATCCTTACACACCATACATACATACCCACATAAGAAACACCACACACATGATACATATCACATATACAAAACACTCATATATACATATATCTGTATATTACATATATTTGTATATACCTATCTATCTCTACCTATCTACCTACTGTATCTACTAAGTATCAGACTCTGCATTATAGGAAATGCATAGAATAGATACAAAATTGAGGTTCAAAGCACAGGCTCTTTAGCCAGACTCCCCTCTATGGTTGAGTCCTGGCCACTCTACTTGGAAGCTGAGTGACTAGGTTTTTTTATTTAACCTCTCTGCACCTTAATTTTGTCTTTTTTTTAATTGGGCAGAAGTCATAATTGCTATCTCTGGCATTAGGATTAAATGATATAATATGTAAAATATACTCACATTAGTGCCAGGTACATTGTATGTAGGCTACGTATCACCACTATCATCCCACTTACTTCTCCCAAGAGCTCTATAAAGCAAGGTTCTGGTTCACAACGAGCATTCTGGAGCTTCCCTGGTGAAATCTGAAACTGGCCCCCATACATGGAGGGCAAGGAGAGACCAAAGAAAGAGGCAGACGCTCCAGGTGAGTGGGTAAGAGGTGTAATAAACACTGAAACCTACGTACAAGGCTTGTCTTGGATGACAAGATGAGTAGATTGCTGCATCATCCCGCCAGAATCTCAAAAGTTTGCATCGAGGCCTGAATGGGGTTCCTTCAATATTCAGTCTAGCTGGTCTCAATAATACCTCACTTTCTCCAGGCAATGTCCTTGGAACAGCTCTGGCTGTGGGAACAGTGTTCTGGATGAACACATTCCAATTAAAGGATTGGGGGTTAGGAGCTTCCGATTGCCTAGATCCAGCTCATGGGTCAACCCTCTCGATGATCTCCTCCAATACAGGGATTTCTCTCTCCATAATATGTGGCATCTCAAGGTTAAGGACGCTGAGTAATTTGTTTAACACCATTATGGGTTCTGATATGACTGTTCTGGCCAGAGTAGGCTGTTTGGTGCTGTTCTCTATGGCAGAAAATTGTCACCCAGCATTGTGGCCCTTCCCTCTGGATTGTGTGGCTAACTTTTTCTTTTAAGTTGACTCCAGTTGCAACCCAGCATCCAGGCCCACCTTCTTCAGGGGGCAGGAATGTTCCCTTATATCCTTAAAGGGTAACTGAATGTAGAAAGAGGCAGCAGTAATACTGGTCACTGTCTACAGACAACTCTGGGTGCAGAGAGAGGCATAGGGACCAATTTGTTAATGGCCACAGACAACTTATATGCTTTGGGGGATATGAGTGCTAAATTATTGCTAGATGCATGTATTATGGCTGTGGAACTCCAGGTAAGCTGAAGGTGACTTATGCCCCCATGTAAATGTTCCAGTTTGGGTTTATTTCAAAGCCCAGGAGATCATACCAGGTATCCTTTGCATTCTGTTCTAAATATGATATTCTAAGTCTATGGATCACCCATGATGCATCCAGGCCAGCACTTCTACAGGATGCTCTGAATGTCCCAGAGTGTGAGAACCTCACTGGTAAGAGGAGCATTGCTCATTGAGACCAGTGGTCCCGTATGCCTACTGTCTATGAACCTGTGCTGTACTGGGAAGATGTCTTCTGTTGTGACAAAACACAAAAACATAAAGACAACTATATTGCATTGGTTTGTAACATTTCTGTAACATCTCACAGTATAACTCAGTTGAGTTGTAACTGTGGAGTAGTTCCATGAAGAGAGATGAGCCAAACTGTTTCTTGAAAATTTTCTGTTCCATTCAATCCAAAGGCCTTGGAATCCTTAATTGGATCAGGCTGTCTGTTCTCCAGGACTAGCACACCTGAGCTAGCCGGTCACGCTGCATTGCTCATAGGGAACAATCCAATCTGCCCTGCCACGTGCTAGTGTGTGACCTGCAGTTATTTCATATCACTGGGACTCAGTGGCTTAAAACTACAACAGTTTATGTCTCACTCATGCCGTATGTCCATTGCAGGTTCCCATTGCGTCACCAGGTTGTCCTCCCTCAGAGCCAGGCTGAAGGAACCTCCACCTCTTGGAATCTTGCTGGTTACCATGGTCACATGAGTCATGCACTGTCTTTTAAAGGAGTCCACCTGGAAGTGAGGTGTGCTATTTTCCTCACATTTCATTGGCCAAGGCAACTCATATGACCTCACCTCACTTCAAAAGGGAGTTCTACAGAGAAGTTTCTGGAAGAAGGAGAGGTAGCAATATTGGTAAATAGCAGTAAGGCCAAAAGCACTATCATTCACTTCATATTCTGCTTTACTTTAGCTCAGCATGTTTACTAGTTGAGATAATGTTACGTTTTTATTCCGTTATGAATTGTATTAGCTGTCAAAATTTGAAACTCTGGCATTTTCCTAAAAACTTCATGTAACCTAGTAGTGGTCCCCTGACTAGCATGTTCAGACTACACTTGTTAAAGGGCTTCAAGTCCACTTTCCCCAGAAGGCGACTGTGAGAAACTCTATCACATTCTTTGCTGAAATCAAGACTCATTCTTTGGATATTTCCCCTTATTAATGTAGAGTCTCTATAAAAAAAAACAAATGATATGGTTTAGGGTGCAGATTTGATGTTCTGTAAATTTGGAACAGCATGAACCAAAGACCTGGACAATTGCATTTTTAGGTTTTATTTAAACATAGAGCCAACATTATTTTAATAACTTCTGTTAAAAAGTCAAGGTCACATATTAGTTGGAGTCTTTAGGTGGGTCTGTCAGCCAAGTACCGAATCAGCCTTCAGAACCACAGAAGGACCCACTTCTCTGAGAGTGATCCCAGCCACCGTCACAGTGGTCACCTGGTATTTAGTGTGGGGTGTTTGGGGTGAGGGCATACAATGCCATGTTCTGTTGTCTAGAACTGATTGCCTGGCTCTACCTAGAAGTAAGGGGCAAGAGATGTAGCCTTTCTTTCCAGCTTGGAGAACAATGAAATGGTCTTGCATTGTCTCTTCCATAATATGCCCTTTCAAGATTAAAGATAGGAAACTTTAAAAAAAGCTGAATGTTATCTTCAAAATTCAGAAATTGGCCTTCAGAAAAGAAAACCTCTGTTCTTCCATATTTTGAAATGATATGAAATCCATACATAAGGGGATTGCTAGGCAAAAATAAAAACTTAATTGTGATTTTAATGAGATCACAACTTTTCTTATACTTCACTCTGCTTCAGAGGTGTGTGTTGATGTGAGGGAGTGAGCACTAGTCCATTATTCCAGGATTTAAGCAAGAGAAATTAGTGCCAAGAAAGAATGCATACTCCAGGGACACAGAAAGTGGAAGAACACCTGAATGATGAGGCTAGTACCAGCAGAGGGTGCTGGCGTGGCACAAAATTAGGATTTTTGAAAAAACAGGAGGTCCGAGATAAAAGGCAGCAGGTGTGAGGGAAAACGCAAAAACCAAAAACCGTTTGGATCCACTTGGAGAGATGAGTTCCCCCTGATGCATGCGGACCCGTCCGGGTTTCAGCGACCTCTTGCAATGGCCACAGGAATTTCAGGTGTCTCCTAAACTAAAGCACAAACCCCTGACATTGGCCCCTGTGTCTGAGCAGGGCTGGGAGAGGGTGGACAGTGCGATTCCTGTTTCCACTGGAGATTTTGCATGCTTGGGGTCATGCGGCATCTCTGCTTGCTCATTTGCCCAGGTTTTACAAAACAATTTTTGGGTGCCCTAAAAAAATTTGTCAAGCCAAGAGACATTTGGCTTTCTCACGTGGCCATCTTCAAAAAGCAAGTACCTGAGAGCCTATGCCTGGAAGAGGCTGGGAAAGGTCGGGTGGCAGAGACAAATCGAGCTGCGTTTACTCAGCAGAGCTTGACCTCCGTAGTTGTCAAAGCAAGAATCAGGCTAACCCGGGCTTTTAGAAGAGTCCCCCCCACCCGCCGCCCCGCCCCAAGTGGGTCAAGGTGAATGTGTCTCTTCTACAGAGCCCTGTAGTAAATCCTGGCAGGGCCTTTGCAAACCTGCACTTTTGAGCAACTCTTTTTTGGAGACTCGCAGAGTCCTGGGCTGGGAGCCAAGTGACCCACTGGGTTCCAGTCCAGCCCGTCTGGGCCTCAGTTTCCTGCCCTGTGCAACGACAGGATTTGACACCGATTCCGAGGCCTTTTTCAGCGCCCACAAGCCACAGTCAAGACATTGCTGAGTGGCGAGCAAGGCCGGGCTCGCGAGAAGGGAGACTCCGCGGTCAGCACCAAGGACAAGGGCCCCGGGGCGGCGGAGCGGACACAAGGTCACTTCCGAGAGAGCCCCGCGGAGGAGCTGACGAGCGGGTGTGGGGGCTCTGGGGTTGGGCAGTGTGCGGCGAGGGTGCTGCGGGGGAGAATTGTGGGAGGGGGAGTAGCCCCGGGAATGAGGTGAGGCAGGTCCCTGCCGCGCTCTCCTGGTCTCTGCGCCCAGAGGCAGCGGGCGGCGGTTGCGATCCCGGGCCGCCCTTCCCTTCGCTGCGCGACATTCCTGCCCCTGCCCGGCCCACTGGGGGCGCTCAGCAGCTGGAGGCCGGCAAAGCCCTTCCCTCGGCCGGCATTGACCCCTTCAGCCCCTTTCCTTCCCGAGCACCGCCCGGCTCTGGCCAGGCCAGCGCCACCGCCGTGGCCGGCTCGGGGTTCTTTTGGACACACCCCCGACTCTGACCGCACCCTCACAGCTAGGGGCCCTGGGTGGCCTTAAGCTCCGCCCGCCCCAACTCCTAGCGTAGGAAGGGTCCCCACGCCCCTTTCCTCCCTCACCGCCCCGCACCCCGCCTCCGTTTGCCCCGCCCCCACTTGCCCCGCCCCACAAGCCCCGCCCGTCGTTGCCCGGGAACCACGGTTCCCGCAGCTGCAGGAGGCGCCAGGCCCCGCGGAGCAGCCCTCGGTGCCGCCACCGCTCCCGCAGCCGCCGCCGCCGCCGCCACCGCGCCCCAGCTCCGGCTCCGGCTCCGCTCCGCTCCGCTCCGCTCCGCTCCGCGCCCACTCGGTCAGCCATGCCGCCCCGCCGCGCCCCGGCGCCCCGTGCGCAGCTGCTGCCCGCGCCGGCCCTGCTGCTCCTGCTGCTCCTGCTGCTCCGCGGCGACTGCCTGGCCAGCCCGGTGCCCGCCGTGCCCCTGCCCGTTCCGGGGCCGTGCGCCGCGCAGCCCTGCCGGAACGGGGGCGTCTGCACTCCGCGCCCCGCGCCCGGCCCTCAGTCCCCGGCTCCCGCCGGCGAGACCAGCTATATCTGCACCTGTCCCGCCGGGGTCTCCGGAACCAATTGCCAGGTGAGTGAACGTGGCGGGAGCGGGGCGGGGCGCCGGCCCGGGACCCGCAGCCTCTCCTCGCCCGCCGCGAGCGGGGCCCCGCGCCGGGCTTCAGCATGCCGGACACTAGTTTTTCCCGCTTGGGGAAGGGGATGGATCGGCCTCTCGGTCTGCATAGACGCGGACCCCTGGTTGACCTTGCAAGTGCCACTTCCCTGCCCACCGGGTTCTCTGGCCGTGCCATCCTGGGGCGCTCGGGGCGCGCCGCTCCAGCGCCGGCCGCCACCCTCGCCCCAGCACTCCTGCTTCGGCCATTGGTCACCAAGTGGCGCGCCCCTCCGGGCCCGGGCTGAGCCACTCTCCACTGGAGTGTGTCTGGGTGCCGGCGGTGGCCGCTCAGAGGACCCAGCTCCGATGGTCCCCGGCGGAGAGTCCAAGGTCCCGGTGACCCCTGCTCTCTGTCCTGCTAGACCCCGCGTGTGTCTAGGGCGAGGGGTTTGGGAGGCAGGTGATGGCGGGCTCCGTGCCCGGTGGTCAGCACTTTCTCCTCCACCCTTGAAGGTCCTGACGTGCAGCCAGCGCTCAGAGAGGGCAGCCGCCTCCCCGCGGCCTGCGACCAGCCCTTCCTGAGCTTAGCACGGGGTGTTGGAACCGTCTGGGCTGGGGCATTCCAGGGGACTTGGCGCGTGGTGTGCCGCCCTCCAGGCTGGACGCTCCTGGAGGGGCTGGCAGCCAGGGCGTGAACAGAGCACTGGAAAGCTTCGAGGAAGCAGGGGGCTGGGAGAGGGATGGCCAGCTGCTGCCTGGGGATTTGGACTTTCAAGAGAATTTGGCAGAAAATAATAGATGAGACTGGATTACAAGCACGCTGAAGCTCGGTGGAACCAATTAACCTATTAACATCAACATTTTTCAATGTTGGTAGTACTGTGTGTAGAATATCCCCAAGTCTCTTCTAGGTCAGGGCTAATAACGAATCTATCTAAAACGATTAGAGTAAGCCAAGTGAATATGGACTGTGTTTGGAATCAAATGCTTCCTTTCTTACATTTGGAATGGAGGAGTTTGTTGCATATAAATTTGATCCAGTGCTCCAAGAGTTACTTTGAGAATGCTCCAATGCACTCTTATTTCTGCGGGGAAGAAAGTCCACATATGCTATGCTAAGACGTGACATGATAGGCTTTACTTTTTAAAATAGAGGGGTAAACGGGATTGAAACACTTGACCTTGACAGCCAGAATTTTTGCTATTTCTTTTTGTTAGTAGCAAATTATCCACCTAAATTTATCTTTTTTCCCCCAGCCAGTATTGTGCTCTTCTTTGTTAACTGTTTCCAATAAGCTATAATTCCCTCAGAAGGGATGATGATGATGATGATGATGATAATGAAAGGGTGTGCTATGACCATCTGCAGTAGATGGGTGTGGGGGGGCATGATGACTCTTCGGGGAAATGCCTGTTGGAGCCATTCTAATCATTAGGACAAAATCTTCCTTACCGATTTCCCATGTTGATCGATGACTTATATTACGTTTCCTGAAGAAATAAGTTGCCTTGAATGCTTCTCTCAAATGTTATATTTTCATGTCTGAATTCTATCCTTGAAAGAGAATTCAGAGTGTAGTAGGATAGACAGGAGGAAGGTTAGAGTACACAGCAGCTCTAGTAAGTGGGAAGAAAAGACTGGCCATTGGGAATTTCACTCAACTGAGATTTGTTCCTGTGGCTCTAAAAATAGATCTAAGAAATCTTCAAGAAAGGCAAAGACCTCTGTAGTGCTTCCTAAATATGGCCAACAGAGAAGCATAAATATTTTCTGTCCTAAGTAGTGGTTTGATATGTAATGCAATTCATTCAGAAAAGAGTCATGAACTAATACATAAATATTGCAGAACCAGCAGGTTCAAAACAGATCTGGTTGCCTGTATAGCTCCCATTTGAGGCCATCTTAGCTGGTGAATGCTGCCCACCTGAGGAGAAGCAGAACGGGGTGTTCTGAGTTGAAGAGAGAGCTGAAGTAACTGTAATTCTAACAGGAAAGCTTAGCAATTTTGGAACCTGATCTGGCTTGGTTACCCAGAAGAACTTCAACTGAGGTGATTCAGAGCCTTATAACCCATGAAAAATTGATTCCTGCTCATTTTAATTTAATCTTTCATGATTTTGCGGTAATGCTCGAGACTTAGATTTTTTATGGGGGGAATGAGGGGCAATCTCAATAAAGACATTAAGCAGAGAAAAAAATCCTACAGGAACTCAATTACAGATAAGAGAAATGGATGCTAGCCATTGCTAAGAGTGTGACTGCTGCAATAGAACCCAATGTTCACTGGATAAACTGGAAATGGAATTTTACCTGTATGTGAAGAGAATCCTTTAAACAGTGTCACCTTTCCCCGAGCTTCAAGGACAATAATGTTAGCAATGGAAACATTAGAACCAAACTCAGAAGTCTTCCTTCCTTCCTCCCTCCCTTCCCTTCCCTTCCTTCCTTCCTTCCTTCCTTCCTTCCTTCCTTCCTTCCTTCCTTCCTTCCTTCCTCCCTTCCTTCCTTCCTTCCTTCCTTCCTTCCTCCCTCCCTCCCTTCCTTCCTCCCTCCCTCCCTTCCTTCCTTCCTTCCTTCCTTCCTTCCTTCCTTCCTTCCTTCCTTCCTTCCTTCCTTCCTGCCCCCCCCCTTTCTCTCTTTGTTACTTCTGTGGAGAAAGTTAAGGTGATCATAAACCACTAATTGGGCTTAAAATGGATCACAGCTGTCTTCAGCTTTTCTGTGGTTGGCTGATTGATGCTGGGCAAGCAGGTGGGGCCAGGCAGTGCTTCTCCTGTCACCTGGTTGACAGGAACTCACAGGATCTTGGAACTGGGGTGGAAGAAGGATGCTTAGGTTTGAAGTTGAAGGGCTAAAGTTAAACCTGCGGTGACAGGTGATCCACACAGACTGAGTCCTGTTTCCTCATCTCCAAGATGGGATCTGTCTCCCAGAGTTTGTCATAACGAGTGAGTCTGATCCTGTTTTTTTGATGCTTGACTGTGACAGCATTTAAGCTTCGCCCTCCCTCTTTCCCTTCTAGGCAAGCTGATACCAAGCCTAGGAACTCTTTCTGGTGAAAGGTTCATGCTACATAAGCCCCAGGCCAGGCTGTACCGTCCCCTCCCTGCACTCCCGCCTCCCCACACAGTCTCATTCTCTGCTCTCTCCTTTCTGGGAGCTGCCTGCTCTCCCCAGAAAACCTCATATGTGAGCAAGGAACCTTTCCATACCCCGCTGGTGTTTGTGTGGCACTTTCATTCTTGACATCCAAACCAAAATTTAAGTGGGTGCCTATCCTGTCTTGGTGGGGTGTCCACAACAGGGTTTTTGGGGGGAGGATTGCATTCATTGTTCTAAATCACCGAACACCTGTGTGGTGTCTCCACTGATGTCACCTCTTTTCTTTCTTTTTAACTTTGCTCATCACTTAACTGTGTGAGGTAGGTGGAGCAAGTATCATCCTGCTCTGGTGTCACATGGAGAAATTGAAGCTCATTTTGACTGAGTGGCTAATTCAAGATCTCATGGCTTGATACTATCCCAAAAATCATACAACATTAAAAATATATCTATTCCAAGTACTCTAACACAGTGATTTTCATCCATTTTCATCTGATAGCACCTATAATCTAATTACTAAACTGCTGCAGCACACCAAAAAAAATTATTTTTGCCAATCGGACAAAAAATAGGTATAATTTTGATTCATTCACACTGGATGGATATTGTTGTGTTGGCTGTTGTCACTTTTTTATTTGACAATCTAAGGGAAAAGAGGTCAGTGTCCCTGGCTAAATAGTCAGGTATTGTATATTTTAAAAACTCTTGCGGCACGCTGGTTGAAAATTGCTGCTCTAACACATTTAAACATAGTAAATCACGACGGTTCAATGGATTCCATATGGAAAGCTAAGCTATAGAGACGATGATGATGATGGTGGTGGTTGCTAACTTTTCTCAAGCACTAGCCATGGGCTTTACAGATGTAACTCACCAATTCTCACAGTGCCCTGTGAGCTGGATACTGTAACCATCCTATTTTATAGATGAAGTGCAGAAAAGTTGAATGACTGGTCCAAGGTCACACTGCTAGTAAGTGGGAGAGCTGGAATTTGAACCAGGTAACTGGCTTGATGGAGAGCTGTGGAATAAAGTGGGCTGAGACGAAGGCCAGCCCCGGCCCTGTCATTTGTGACCTTAAGTGAGAGAGCCAGCACCTCTTTGTGTTTTATCAGGAAAAGGCATGGAGTGATTCCTGAGTCTGATTTTGCTAGAAAACACTGCACTTGTATGGCCACAGGAGTAAAATGCCACAGGAGTAATGAAGACACAGCAAATCCTCCTTATGCCACTTACCAAGAAGGACCTTCATCTCCGAGTTAGAATTCTGGGTCCTGGTTGCATGATAATATATAAATGGACAATAAACAAAAGAATTGCAAATATATATGGTGGGTTTGAGAAAACTTCAACTTTTTAAAAATTGAGGCTGCCCTTCTTGCCTTTCCGGCTCATTTGGGGAAACAGATACCAGAGGTGGCAGCTGCTAGGCCAATTTTTCTTTTCCGGCGAGTGGCACAGGAATGCTTCACTTCTATTGGGCCATCCATCCAAAGTAGGGATTCTTTAATTTGTATTATTTTTCTTGGAAAGCTTTTTTTATTTTCATGAAATAATTCTTTGCCAGCTACTCTGACACCTGTTTGTTTTTTTTCACTTCATGTTCCCTGTGAGTCTTATCCTTTGGGATTATAATGAAAACGTGTCAACTTCTGCACTTGGAAAAAAAAGGGGCATGTGTAGCTGCTTTTTATGCAAGTTCATTTTACTCACTAAGCTGATTCTATAATTCTTCTGATTTAACATGGGTAACTTAAAACAATGGTTCCACTTCAGTGCATCCATTTTATATTTTATTTTATTAATATGCTTTTTTAGTTTTCTCAGGTTTTTTATTGCTAACACTATTATAGACGTCCCAAATTTCTTCCCCCCTTTGCCCACGTCCACCCAACCCCCACCACTCCTCAGATGAATCCATTTTAGATTGAAGTTTGCTAACAAACAACAACAAAGAATTCTAATTGTTTGCACAGCGTCAGTCTTACTGGGCTTTTTGAAAACACACACACACACATACCTACACACCCACAAATTCGTATTGTAACATGTGCAAAATGTCCAATATGAGCTGAGATATCAAGAGACACTGCTTCTTTCTCTGGCCTATCATCTCTTTGTGACCTTGGGAAAGTAACTGAACATCCTGAACCTCACTGTTCATAGCTCTAAGATGAACTAATACTGATTGTCTTATTGTCTCTATAGAAAAGATGCAGTTCACAAATGGCACATAGTAAATATTTTCCATAAGTAGAATGAAGTAAGGCAGAATGAATTTTAAGGCATTTTTTGGGGAAAAAAGTAAGATGCTGCATAAATACAAGGTATACTAAGAAAAGGGTATGCTTCCTGTATGAAATACGATGATAGCAGCTATTCAGTGTCTGACGGTTTTTCTTTAATGAACAGACTCAGCTTTTCCTCCCTACTAGGATGAGTATGCTGCAACCTAAGTTTTAAAAATGAAAATATCATTGTATTAAAATTTTGATAAATGTGTAGTTCTCTCAATTGTGACATCAACAAGTAATTTCTCTGAAAATTCTCAGTGACTTCAAGTTTTCCTTTGAAATGAATGAAAAACGCCTGGTCAAAATCCTTGGAACAATTTTACTAAAAGAAGGAAATCATTGCTTTTCATGGTGTTATTAAAATGACGCGATTTTCCTGTTTTGTGGATGTGGTGCATTCTGAGCAGCCATCACATTTCTCAGCTTGGCCACCTGACAAAAATGCATTTCTGCCTTTAGCTTCTTTGCTTAAGCTTATCATGGGACACGGTGCCATCCAAAATGGTTTATGCCCTCACGTCACAAGCATCCAGCAGGAAGGAGAACCAGTCTGCAGTGAAGGGTATTGGACTCAGGAAGCAGAATGTCCGAGTTGTATTTTTAGAGCCTCTTTCCCATTGAGTGGCAGCTGTGGTCACAGTGCTTAACCCCGAGGCAGGGACTACAGGATCTTTGCCTGCCAAACAGAAAACCCAGCAGCACAGCCAAGTTTTGTGAGTAGAATTTCTTTATATTTCCACTCTGCCCCCTCCCCCTGCGCTGGTGCCCCACCTGGAGGCTGATTAGAATCATCTGGGAGCTTCAGCCAAAGGTGCATGTTGGGGTGTGAGTTTAGAGATTTAAAATTCCCGCTCCGGTGTTGCGAGCTTGTCAGCGATCTTCACCCCAATTTCTCACCCATAAATCAAGTCCTGGGGAGGATTAAAATGGGGGGCAAAAGGCCCTGGAGCAGAGTTGGCCCTCTGCACGCACCGACTGCGTTTTTATAAAGGTGGATGCGGGTCTCCACTTTATAGCTAAGGAACCTCAGCTGGGGTCCAGCAGCTTGGTGACAGGGTTGGGGTCTGGGCCCCGGGGGTGTGGCTTTGAGTGCTGAGTGTTTGCTGTGACCCTGGTTCCGACTCCAGGGTGAGCCCAGGGAACCCGCAGAGGAAGGAGGGGTGGCGGCCCCAGTTCAGGCGGTTTTAGTGGCTGTAGGGATGATTCAGGTGTGTGTGATTAAGGTTTTCTTTCTTAAACAGAGAGAAAAGGCACGGGGCTTTTGAAAAAGAGTGAGGATTGGAGCAGTGAAATCAGCATACTTAAAGGAAAGGAGCCTGAAAAGAGAACGTGTCTGCTATCTTCTGCCAACAGTGCAGCCTTGGGATTTCAAAGCTCACACTCACTGCTGCTCTTGGTTCCCTTAAAGGAGCGTTTGTAACCACTACTGGGTTTCGGAGGCAGGTGGGAACTCCTCTATGAAAGGCATTCCGTGGGGTAGTGATCCCAGCAGGAAAAGGATGTAGCCCTGGAATCCCGGGAAACTCAGCACCATGACTGCAGGACATCCACCCCAGAAGGAAGCTTGCCGCCTTCCCAAAGCATCCAGGGCAGAGTTCTGAAGTACATTATGTGGAGCAAAAGCCCATCCTTAACTTAAAAAGAAAAAAAAATAGAATGCATTAGAATAGGAAAACTGTTCAATATCTCTTCAGTATATTATGTTAGAGAGGAATGACATTATATAGGAACCGTGAAAAGAAAACCAAACTCTCTAACTTCAAAATGACCTCCCCTACAGCTCCTTAGACAAAGGACTTTTAGGCTCTTAAAAAAAAAGTTTAATTTATGTACAGTAAAATTTACTCTTAAAAGCATTCTGTTCTATGAATTTGTCACACAGTTGTGTAACTATCACAACTAAGATACGGAACAGCTCATCACTTTCACAAATTTCCTCGTGCCCCTTTTATAGTAAACCCTTGCCCCAGCCCCAGCCCCTGGCTGCTGCTGGTCTCATTTCTGATTTTGGCTTTTCCAGGAATGTCATGTAAATAAAATCACACAACATCAGAGCTTCATCTACTTAGTAAAACACCTTTAAGATTGATCCATGTGGTCAAAATTTCTTTTCATTGCTGAGTAGTATTCCATTGTATGGATATACCACAATTTGTTTATCCTTTCTCCAATTAATGCCATTTGGGTTTCTAGCTTTTAGTGATTATGAAAAAGGTGCCATAAACATCCCCGCATGGGTCTTTAAAAATTTTTTTTACATTTCTTTCTTTCTTTTCTAAATCCTCACCTGAGGATATTTTTCCCATTGATTTTTAGAGAGAGTGGAAGGGAGGGGGAGAGACAGAGAGTGAGAAACATCGATGTGAGGGAGACACATCGATTGGTTGCCTCCCACACACACCCCAACCAGGGGGAGCCTGCAATTGAGGTAGGTACATGCCCTTGACTGGAATCGAACCCGGGACCTTTCAGTCCATGGGCTAACACTCTATCCACTAAGCCAAATCGGCTAAGGCTTTATGGGCCTTTTTAAGGGCAACTGTCAAACTGTTATAAGGCATTAAAAATCTGTGAAAATATAGTGAAAGCAGTTCATTCGTAAACTTACGTTATCCTCCCTCTACCTCGTCTGCTCATCTCATGCCTGTGCACTATTTATTGTTCACATTTTGGTGTGTAGCTTTATAGTTTTCTCTCTGTACATATAAACATATATGAAGCATATCTAAATACTCATATATTCATGCAAGTATTTTATATAAAAATTAGATCATTCTATGCATACTGTTCTGCAGCTTTTCCACTTACATTTTCTTTTTTTAAAAAAATATGTGTGTGTGTATGTGTATGTGTATATATATATGTATATATATATATATACACACATATATATATACATATATATATATACATATATATATATATATATATATATATATATATATATATATATTGATTTCAGAGGAAGGGAGAGAGATAGAAACATCAATGATGAGAGAGAATCATTGATTGGCTGCCTCTTGCATGCCCCGCTACTGGGGGGATTGAGCCCAAAACTGGGGCATGTGCCTTTAGCTGGAATTGAACCTGGGACCCTTTAGTCCGCAGGCTGAGGCTCTATCCACTGATCCAAACCAACTAGGGCTGCAACTTGTTTTCTTAATCTACTTGAACATATTACCACATCTTAAAACAGAAAATAAACTCATTCTTTTTGATGGCTGAATACTATTTTATTATGTATTTATGTTGTCAGTCCTACTGAAGCACATTGGTTTTTCATGTTGCAATGATCACTGATATATATATATATATATATATATATATATATACATACATACACACACATATACATATGTGTATATATATGCATATTAAAAGTTACATACATTAAAAGTTACATACATTAATCATTCTAATAAATTTTGCTTAATTGCCATTTAAAAAGACTGAATATTTTGGCACATTTACTAACAGCATAAGATAATGCCTGTTCACCCACATTTTTGTCAATTCTGGTATTCCAGATTTTAATTTAATTTTGTGTGTTGATAGCAAAAACATGGTATATGATTGGTTCTCTTTGCATTTTTGAAATTATGAAAGGGGGAGAATATTTCTTTGGAATTGTGTGTTCTTACTGTTACCTAATCTTCTTTTGGCTGCTCATTTGTTAATGAAGAAAGTCATCCCTTTGTCCTTTGTATTGTAAATGGTTTTTCCTGATTTTTCTTTTGACTCTGCTTATACTCATTGTTTTGCCCTTTAGAAGCTTATAATTTTTTATTCTTTTTTTTTTTCAGCAGTCAACATAAATTTTTATTCTTACTTAGTCAAGCTCATCAATGAGATGGTTGATAAATTTTAATTCAAGCTCTAATGTTGGATGCCAATACTCTGCTTTACAGTGTTTTAAGAATTACCTGATTTGAGCCAGGAGTTTGCTTTTGAAGAATTCTGTTTTGGCCAAGATTTGTATTGATAGCACTGATTCTATTTGCTCTTTAGAATGTACAATTAAATATAGCCCCACTTTATGCCTATTTTAAGAAGGGTTGGCATAGATTTTCTAAATCATATTTAAATGCTTATAATTTATCTTGACTTTTTCTGAGTCTGGAACACTATAACCATTTAATAAGATTCTTCTTTATTTTTGTAAAAGACCTAATCAGCACGGTTTTTTCTTTAGTAATTGGCATGGGTTCTTCAGTATTTTTTTTTTTAGAATCACCAAGTTAATTTTAATGGCGTTATTGGATAATGGAGTATTTCTTGAAAGTTCTTGATGGTTAGTGGTCTGATTTTAAAAAGTGTTCTTCAGCCAGGCTTGGGCAGAAAAAGGCTCATCTTAATAGTCAGCAAAATGCAAATTTCCCTTATGCTTTAATCTCCATATTGTATTTTTAGGTGTTTTCCCCTTGGGAGCAACCTCATTTCTTCTGACCAGAGATTTTATGGTCCTCTATCTCCATTTCACCTTTAAAATTGGCCAATGTCGCTCGGCCAGCATGATTCAGTGATTGAGCATCAACCTATGAACCAAGAGGTCATGGTTCGATTCCCGTCATGGTACATGCCTGGGTCGATCCCCAGTGTGGGGCATGCAGGAAGCAGCTGATCAATGATTCTCATCATTGATGTTTCTATTTTTCTCTCCTCTTCCTTTCCTCTCTCTGAAATCAATAAAAATATATTAAAAAATAAAATAAAAGCCTCATAGTGAGAGAAATAATGAGAGAAATGAGAACTGATACTAACATTTCTATGAGGCTTAAAATAAACTCTCAGCTGGAGAGAAGTAAATTTAATATTATTAGGTTTTTCTTTTACAAAGGCAGGGTCGGATGGGGGTTAGGGTGGGTGCTATACTGATTGAAAGGGAAGTCACTTTTCTTTTTCCTTTTTTTGTATTTTTTTAATTTAATAAATCTTCATTGTTCAGATTATTACAATTGTTTCTTCTTTCTCCCCCCATAGCTCCCCTCCACCCGGTTCCCACCCCACCCACTGTCCTCATCCATAGGGGTATGATTTTTGTCCAATCTCTTCCCGTACCCCCCACACCCCTTTCCCCCTGAGAATTATCAATCCACTCCCATTCTATGCCCCTGATTCTATTATATTCACCAGTTTATTCTGTTCCTCAGAATTTTAATTCACTTGATTTTTAGATTCACTTGTTGATAGATATGTATTTGTTGTTCATAATTTTTATCTTTACTTTTTTCTTCTTCTTCCTCTTCTTAAAGAATACCTTTCAGCATTTCATATAATACTGGTTTGGTGGTGATGAACTCCTTTAGCTTTTTCTTGTCTGTGAAGCTCTTTATCTGACCTTCAATTCTGAATGATAACTTTGCTGGGTAGAGTAATCTTGGTTGTAGGTTCTTGCTATTCATCACTTTGAATATTTCTTGCCACTCCCATCTGGCCTTCGTAGTTTCTGTTGAGAAATCAGCTGACAATCGTATGGGTGCTCCCTTGTAGGTAATTAACTGTTTTTCACTTGCTGCTTGTAAGATTCTCTCTTTGTCTTTTGCCCTTGGCATTTTAATTATGATGTGTCTTGGTGTGATCCTCTTTGGATTCCTTTTGTTTGGGGTTCTGTGCGCTTCCTGGACTTGTAAGTCTATTTCTTTCACCAGGTGGGGGAAGTTTTCAGTCATTATTTCTTCAAATAGGTTTTCAGTATCTTGCTCTCTCTCTTCTTTTGGCACCCCCCATAATTCTGATGTTGGTACACTTGAAGTTGTCCCAGAGGCTTCTTACACTATCTTCAAATTTTTGGATTCTTTTTTCTTTTTTCTTTCCCGGTTGAGTGTTTTTTGCTTCTTTGTATTTCAAATCTTTGACTTGATTCTTGCGTTCCTTTAGTCTGCTGTTGGGTCTCTGTATAATATTTTTTATTTCAGACAGTGTATACTTAATTTCTAGTTGGTCCTTTTTCATATCCTTGAGGGTCTCACTAAATTTATCGGCCTTTTCTAGGAAATTCTTGAAAAACCTTATAACCGTGGTTTTGAACTCTATATCCAGTCATTTGCTTTCCTCATTTCTTTCATTTGTGATCTGTTTCTTTGTCTCCGCATTTTCGCTGCTTCCCTGAGTTGGTAGGATGGATTTGTGTGCTAGGTATCCTATATGGGCCAGTAGGTCGGCCTCCCAGTTACCTGAGGTGGACACTCTTGGTGCACCCCTTTGTGGACTGTGTGTACAGCCTTGTTGTAGTTAAGTCTTTTTATTTTTATTTATTTTTAATTTCTTTATTGATTAAGGTATCACATATTTGTCCTCATCCCCCCATTCCCATCCCAAACCCCTCCCCATGCATGCCCCCACCCCCCTGTTGTCCGTGACCACTGGTTAGGCTCATATGCATGCACACAAGTCCTTTGGTTGACCTCTCCCCCTTATCCCCACCCTCCTCTACCTTCCCTCTGAGGTCCGACAGTCTGATCTATGCTTCCTTGTCTCCGGGTCTGTTCTTGTTCATCATTCTATGTTGTTCATCATTTCCCCTAGATGAATGAGATCATGTGCTACTAGAAATACACTTATAAGAACTGAAAATGAGACAAGCAATAATGGTTATGCTGAGAGGCAAATGAATCAGTCTGTAGTGAGTTTCTTTCTGGGCCAACAGTTCTTTTGAGTCCCAATTTCAATGTCAAACAGTTTGTAGTTAAGTCTTGATTGTTGTTGGTGTCACTGGGAGGAATTGACCTCCAGGCCAATTGGCTGTGAGGACCTGCTGTGTCTATAATGGAAGAACTGCTGCACTGGAGACACACTTATGGGGCAACTTGCTTCAGTGGGGCTTTGGTGCTCACTGAGTCTGCCTCTTGAATGTGTCACTTATGGATGTGAGTAGTTGAAATCTGGTGTTGTCTCACACTGACCACTAGATATACTAGCTTCTGGATCTCCAATGGGGTGCAGGTCAGCTACTGTCTGAGGCCACCCAACAGGAGCTACAGTGAGAACTACAGTTTTCTCCTCTTTGCTTGGGGTTTAGAGGTTTTGGAGCTGTCTGACCCGAGCTGCAGTTTGTTTGGTTAAGCTGCGATAGGGCAGGACATTTATATGCAAAAGCTGATGCGTGGAGCTTGGGTGGGTTTGTAGATTGTGTGGGGCGGGGTCTCAGGGATTCAATAGACTAGGGCGTGGCAAACAGCGATGGCTGCCAGTCAGCCGTCCCTGCGTTTCTGCATTTCCAAGTCCCTGCGTCCCACGTCCCAGCACAGTAAACAATGATTGCTGGGCGCAGCTCTGCAAGCAAGCCACCCTCCCTTTCCAACCCAATGGCAGACAGTCCAGCTTCTCCCCGTAGGAGTTTGGGTCCCCCGCGTCTCCCCAGAAACTGGAGTTTAGAGTAATCGGGAGCTTGTCTCCCTTCAGGTTGAAAGAAGCAGAGCACCCAGACACCCGCCGGCAGCCCGATTCACGCACCTCCTTACCTCAGCTTTTCAGCGCTTGTGCATGTCTCAGTGCTCTTTTCTCTTTCCTTATAGTTGTAGAACTTCCACTCAGCCAGCTTTCCTGTGGTTCTGGGTTTTAGACATTTTGTCTTTTAGTTGTAGTTTTGAAATTGTTGTGTGAGGCAGCAGTTTAGGTGTTTACCTATGCTGCCATCTTGTTTTCTCCCTCTCTTTTTCCTTTTTAAGGAGAGAAATTGTGATGATTATGTTCAACTTTAATAGTGTTAAAAGATGATGTTCAAAATGATGCTGACACCTTGTTACAAATTCCAGTTGGATTTTATGTGAGGTTCTCCTTGCTCCCTCACCTTCAGTGAACACTGTACATGTTTTGAATGCCTAGAAGAGCTTTGCTTTCAAGCAGGCCTGGGAGACTCCACAGAATCGAAATTGAGGGGTGGGTGGTAAGCAGAGGTTCATGTTGATGAGCCCTTGATCTGAAGATTCCATTTTTTGAGCTTCTCTGGGCCATAAACTACCCAGTTTCCAGAACTGCCAGCTCCCTTAAGGTGGCTTGTTTTTGTTTGTTTGTTTATTTGGGGGGGGGGGGGGGTGGTGAGTCTGTACATTAGGGATCATACTAAGCCTACAAAACACCCAGTTTCCACTGCTTTCTAAACAACACTGCCCAAATCCCAATCCCTGAGGACATTAACAAGGCCCAGTTGTAGTTGCCAAGTACAGTAGCTGCATGATGGTTGCAAAACAACAAATATCTCCAGGCCTCAGCCCTGCTTTGGCTTATCCTTCCGTGCAGGGGTCCCACTGCCCAGCCAACTAGAATTTCTCATTTTTACTGAGCTCATTAAAAACTAGCAATATAAGCGCCCTACATAAACCCACATGAGCTGGTTCCTTAACAAATAAGTCAGATGGTATTGCAACCCACAGTGATTACTGGGGAGCCTTTATTTTTCCTTATGATAGATTGCATGTGCTTGTTGGATGCCAGAGCCTAAGAGAAGGGGACTGCATAGGGTATCTGAAGGCCACCTTACCAGATGCAAAAAAACTTTCTCCAGCTCTGTGCCACTAGTTATGAACTGGATGGCCTTGCATAATTTATAGAAAGTGAAAATGGAGAACAGAAAGGTTAAGTAATTTGACCAAAGTCACACAGTAAATGGGAGCTAAGCAGTAAACCAAAACAATTTGTGCTGCTCACCACCATGCTGTAGTCCTTCTCTGATTTGCCTTGGTGCTAGCCAGGAGACTTGCAGGATCACCACTACCCAGATCCTAGTCATCTTGTGAGATTTAGCAGAGGGGGAATCCTTTCAGACTGACCAGGCATGCTTGAATTCTTCGAAGACCTGCCCCTGGGATTCCCACTACAGCACTAATCTTTAATATGCCCCGTGTTTTGAGCCCATGGCAGATTGATATTAGGAATTGGTTCAAAAGGAAAGTGGTTCAACAAAATGGTGCTAGGAAAACTGAACATCCACAAGCAAAAAAAAAAAAAAAAAAAAAGAAGTTGGATCCTTACCTCACACCATACAGAAAAATTAACTCAAAATGAACCAAAGACATAAATGTAAGAGCTAAAGCTATAAAACTCCTAGAAGAAAACATAGGGGGAAAACTTGGAACAGGGCATGCCCATAGTTGATAATATCAGTGTTTGTTGAATGGATATGTAGTGCTCAATTCAGCCATAAGGTTTTACCCAACGCTGGTTCCATCCAAGCCCTGGCACTAAGCAAACCCAGATGAATTAGATGTGTTCTCCTCGCCCTGTTGTTATTAGGTAGATGGGAGAGCAGGCTCCGGGAGGATGAATGTCTTGTCCAAAGCTACTCAGATTGTAGAAGAGCAGCGGTCCTGCCATTCTCTAGGACTGTGAAGTAGACTTCTGCAAGACATGCTTTGCTCTGTAGGAAAAAGTCAGAAAACATCTCATCCCCCTCCATTAGTGGTTCTCACCCTGGCAACATATTAGGTGAGCTCCTTGTGAGCTTTAAAAATGCAGATGTCCGGGCCCTGCTCCAGACCCATTACAGCAGACTTTCTGGGGGTGATGTCTGAACAGCATGTTAACAAAGGCACCCCCTCCCACCCTGCCAGGTGATCCAATGGGCAGCTATGGCCCAGGCCACTGGCCCAGGTTACTTGTGTAGGTCACACAACCCATTTGTGTGTTATTTTTTCATTTCCATTAGAAATCAGACCCCCTTCCCACTTCTGGAATATTAACTTCCCTCTGCTTTCTTTCTATTTTTTTAAAAATATCTTTATTGATTTCAGAGAGGAAGGGAGAGGGAGAGAGAGAGAGAAACATTAGTGATGAGAAATAATCATTGATTGGCTGCCTCCTGCACACCCCCCTACTGGGGATCGAGCCTGCAACCCAGCATGTGCCCTTGATCAGAATCGACCCCGGGATCCTTCAGTCCACAGGTCAATGGTCTATCCACTGAGCCAAACCAGCAGGACCCCTCTGCTTTCTTGGTTGAAGAGCTTGCTTTGGTTTCTTCCACTAATGTTGGCCTGCTCAAGAAAAGATAAGCTTTACCTGTGCAGTGTGGGTGGTAATGGGCAGTAAATGATCAAATCTAAACTGCTGGTTTGATTACAGTCCTGTCCTCACATTTCTCTGGTCTGTGGGATTCTACGTCACTTATCCAGTCCCCTTACTCACTGGACCCAGGGATTTGGATCTTGGTTCTATGGCCTTAAGTAAGTTATTAACACCTATAAACCTCATTTCCCTCATCTCTGAATTAGACCTAATAGAGTGTGTCTCTTGTGGTTGCAAAAGCCATGCAGACACAATCTGACCAGTTGTCTGCCATCTCCTTTCTGTTCACCAGTACCTTTTTGTCTCTGTAGGAAGGAACTTTCCCCATTTACAAGAAAATGAATTTCCCTGTGCATTTTGCTTTAAAGTCTGTAGGAAATGGACTCAAATATTTGTACAATCACAATCAGCTGATGTATTTCCTACAAGGCATCTAAGGATGTACCTTTCCTGGTTCTTTTAGTCTGGGCCCTCTAAAAGCAACTGGACAAGCAGTTTATTTTTCCTCATTTTTCTCTGCAGAGGAATAAATTAGTGAAGATGACTTTTGTTTTGTCTCTGGCCCCCTTGTGTTGAATTTAAATGAGAATCATGATAGTGAAAGGTCAGTTGTCTTCAGACTAAATCCTGAATATATGATTTGTGGTTCACTATTTTCATTGATGAGTGCAGTTCTGGCCTCTAATTGGTGAATTAAGATGTGTCATAAGACCAATATTAGAGTATAAATGAAGCATTTTGCTAGTGCCTACATGATTTGTAATGATCTCCCTCAAGACTGGAGATTGGATCCATTGCTTTATTGTGTTCCAAATTTTAGTTTTTGTTGCTAGAGAGAAGGCAAGGTATTTCTTATGTTGCCTGAGTCAGATCAGTTGGGTTTTCACTGGTAATTCCCTCTTTGCATTATTTTCTATAGAACTTGACAAATGATTAATAAACATGACACATTCTTGTCTTGCATATGTTTCCTTGGGGAAATTACTGGAGTGAGTTGGCTGCATGGTTGACTACTTGGTTGATATCTGAGTGTGGAAAAGAAACTTTAACATAGAGGTTGATCATTTGGAAGATTTACTTGTAAACATTCTGAGACTACAATGACCCACAGAAGGGAAATATCCACAGGCTTCACATATAATTACCCCAATTACACTTGCCAAAGCCTGTTGCCTTCAGGAATCCTGCCTCTGAATGGAAGAACAAACTTTAAGTCTTGGTGCCAGGATGGTATGCTGGAAAAGGTTCTAGATGGGGAATTAGGAGGACAGACTGTATCATTAACTCACCATAGAACCTTGGGCATGTCATCTAACCTTTTTTTGGGACTTATTTAACATCATCTTAGTGATAGAAGATTTGCTTTCAGGTTCTCCGAGGTCCCTTTGAAACTGTGATCATTTCAATGGGAGGAGCTCTTAAATTTGTTCTGTGGAGCAAGAGGGCCTTTGCTGTGTCCCTCTCCACTCCCCCAGTTAAAAGGGAGTATGCATGGCCCAGCTGATGTGGCTCAGTTGTTGAGCATTGACCTATGAACCAAGAGGTCACAGTTAGATTCTCAGTCAGGGCACATGCCCAGGTTGCGGGCTTGATCCCCAGTGTGGGGCTTGCAGGAGGCAGCCAATCAGTGATTCTCATCATTGATATTTCTATCTCTCTCTCCCTCTCTCTTCCTCTCTGCTATCAATAAAAACATGTGTGTTTTTTAAAAAAAGTTAATGTGCATGTATGTGTATATGCGTTTAGGATGCAGGAGATGCTAAGGGATTTTCCTACTAGTAGGTGGTGGCATTTCCTCTTCATCCAATTTGAGTTCAGTGGATCCAACCTTTTTTTTTTTTTGGTTCTGTACTCTGCTAGGTTGCATCTCCAGTGCTTCTAGTATGTTGATATGAATACTGTCATCTGGCTTCTTTTCCATAGTACACTTTAAGGCTAAGATAAATCGTGGGAGGAAGCACACTTTAAAATATTTTAAACATTGCACATATTTAAAGGGCTTTTAACAGGAGAAATAGCTCTAAACTTTTTACTGTTGGAAAGTCATGGCTCTGCCAGAGTCACCTGTTCTGTGGCTTTGGTAGAAGCAAGGTAGGTGGTGGGAAAGGACATCTTTAATCCAGAGCTCAGGAGGGAAGGGGCAAGGCAGGGAGGATTCGTGGGACTAGAGGCACCACAGGCTACAAGTATATTTGCTGAACCCAGATTCTTGAATCTATTTTAAATATGTGCTCAGGTGACACACACTATCTAATATCTCCTAGGAGCCAGCATTTAGATTAAATTCTCTCATGTGTTATTAAAGGTCATAGTCCTAGAAATATGATATTTCATTAAGGATTCCCCTTGCTGCCTGGAAGGTCAAGATCTTAAGGAGAATCAAGTCTACCATCTAGTGGCACCTGCCACAAACTACAGACGTAGGATCCCAAGAGCCCCAGGCTGGTCCCTACAGGATGTGTCTGGCTGAAGCAACAACCCGCATTTTGCTGCAGCTCCATTTTCAAGTCAATGCTGGAGAAACTTGTCTTCCTCTCCACACATTTCCATAATTAAACAGGGGGACAGTGGCCTGTTCAATGCTGCCAAGGCTGCAAAAATTCAATTTTGCACGAGTGCCATGGGCCCATCTGATGGTTGCTTCAGAGACGTCCAGGGTGGGTGGGATTAAGTGCCAGTGTGGACATCCATAATCATTGGAGAGAAGTTTGGGTTTCAAGGCGACTTTCCATGGCTGTGCTTGTATGGACAGGACCGGGCTTCTCCAGGAAGGCCCATCTGTGTACCCCCCGACATTGGAGGTCCTCTGAATACCCAGATGGTACTATTCTGGTGAAATTGTTAAGGACAACTACTGTTTACGTGTGTTAAAGAGAGATGAAAGGTTTCCAGCCCATGTGTTTGCTCATGTGAATTCACCAGGGGAGAGGGTTGGCATGGATTTTACATCACAGCTAAAATTAACCAAACTCTTGCTGGTCAATTTTATATACCAGCCATATTAACAGGACTGGAAGAACTGTCATAGGAAATGATGACGGTTAAGATAAAGTTGACTGAGAATCCATCTGGAGATCATTATGGCCCAAAGCTGTGCCAGATTCATAAGTATTATATGAAATCATGCTATCAGCCTTATGACTGAATTTGGCAGCGACTGATATTAAAATATTGTGACAGTAAAATAAATTTAAATCCCATTAAAAAATACCCCATGAAGTGAAATATGGACACTTAAAGCGATGCTGGGTGTGAAAACTGGTTTATTTTTCTGGAAAGCAATTAGACAATCGGGAGGAAGAACATAAACATTTTTGACTCTTTAATACTCTTTTTAGGAGTTTGTCCATAGAAAGTAGTTGTAAGTTTGAACAAAATTTTATAAACAAAGATGTTTATAAGATCACCATAACATTATTTATAATAGTCCAGAATTGGGAAGCATCTAAATATTACATTAGTAGGAGACAGTCTAAATAATTGCATGGTTCAATGATAGATTTTTAAATTGACATATAATCAGAATACAATATTATATTAGTTTCAGATGCACAACACAATGATTTAATATTTGTACACACTGTGCAGTGATCCCCATAATAAGTCTAGTTCTTATAGAATTTTATATGACCATTGTAAAAGCCATTTTAAAAGACAACTTAGTGCTTAGGATGTTAAATGAAAAGAAAAAAAGGCTAACGTGAACCAGTGTTATAATCACAATTAGGGGAAGATGCACAGAATAAAGCTGGAAGGAAATACACTTTATCCCATGACAGAGTGGCATTGAAAACAATTGGACCCTTTGCCTTTAAATTATTAAAAAATTTTGGTTTAATTTGTAGTTTGTACACATTTCAGTGTGATTAAAAGGGAGTTGACGATAAAGTCCATGAAGGATGCTCCTCCCTAACATGGTGTGACTGGGTTTTCCGCAGTAAAGCTGCTTGTTGGGATTCAGGTAGTAAGATGTTCAGAAGGTCCATACCTGGACTGTCAGGTGAGAACATGGCATTAAGCCATCAACAATCATCACTCTCCATACAGGGATATGTTCTCTGGCTGAGTGGGTGCTGAGACGCAGGCTGAGTGGGGTCTGTAGCTCAGAGGAGGAGGGGGGCAGCAGGAGGCAGACCTGAGCAAGGTTTCTTGGTAGGTGGCTAGGAGGGTCTGCTGGTCCCTGAACAAACACAGGTTGGGCCAAGTGAGGGTCAGGATGAGGTGCCAGAGAGGAATGTCTCTGGGGTTTGCCTCTGTTGGTTTATTTGAATTTCTACCTGTACCTGGCCCAGGCCAGGCCAGGCTGGCCCAGATGGAAGTCTCCCATGGACCACTTCCGAGGCAGCTGTGCTGCAGCGTCCCAGGACCCCACCTCTCTGCACTCAGGTGAGGGTGTGGTGCCGCTGATGAAAGTTGGCTCAGCACCTGGGGGGTGGGTGATGGTGGGGTGGGAATGATGGGCAAGGCAGTAACTGAAGAGGTTACTCCACTAGAGGTCCTCCCACTAGAGGTCCTCCACTTTGTGGGGAGGGAAAATGTGGGTATATTTTCCTGATAAAATGTGACTTCTGGAGGCACCAGCACTTTTGGGATAATTAGTAATTTTGTAAGGATACAGGCCCATCTTATTCTCCAACCTCCCTCTTACCCCAGCTTACCATGTACCTCCCTCCCATCCTGGGAGAGACTCACAACCCAAATATATAAGCTCTTTTCTGCCTCAGGCCCTTTGCACATGAAGTTCCCCTGAAGCTTCTCTTTCCTTGGCTCAGCCATGGCCGGCTCTACTGCATCCTTCATACATCCATTAACTATCTGCTCCCAAGAGAGTCCTCTGACCACCTCATACTGATCTTAGACTTCTGCTTGCTTCCTCCTCAGTTCTTGTTATGACTTGTAATTGCACGTCTGTTTACTTGGTCGCCATGTCTACTAGGAGTGTTTGCTCTGAGCCTGGTATGGTGCCTGGCATCTGGAGTTGTTCAGTGACCATTTGTTGAATAAATGAATAAAGGAAGAGCACGTAACCTGACTTTTACATGTACAGTCACTGAAATGAATGGGAAGTGCTCTTTGTGGAAGGTATGTTATTTTTTAAATTCTCTGCGCAGCCAGTTTGTCCATTCCCCTTTGGTGATTGTGATGATGATGATGACAGTGACAGCAGACATTTATTGGACAGGCATGGCCAGAGGGACACTGTCCTTTGTAATATACATGCATTTTTTTTCATTTAATTTTTCTAACAACATTAAGAGTTTTGCTATGGAACAATGACACTCTGAAATAGCCAAGTTAAATACTGCTCTCATCATACTTTGTTCAAGTTAGTACATTTGTGTCATTCACTCAGTGATAGGCTCCAACTTAAAATTCAGGGTATGGTAGAAATAAAAATAATGAGTGATCCTGTGAAGTATTCATTTGCATACTTTATTTAGGCACAATAGTTTTAATAATTTAAAACTTTTAAATAACTGTTGAATTGCGGTTGGCATTATTTTGCCAATGGACCCTTTATCCTTCATTCTCTTCAGAACTGTGGGTTGCTAAGCAACTGAAGACCAGAGTGCTCTAAACTTGTTATGTTATTATTATACAACCGTGGTCCTGGTGGATAGGAACAAATCAACAAAGATAAAAACAAGCCCAAGAATGATTATAATAATTCAGTGATTATCCAGATTGCATTCTAGAAAATCACATTTATTCCAAACCATATGCTCAGTCTCTTTATCTTTACTAGGTCAGGAGAACAGCTTTCATCTAAATTATCCTTAACTGTGAATTCTCATTAGAATTCTTCAAAAAATAAATTATTTTAAATTAGTTTCTGTTGAAAAATAGCCCACATGGCTTTGATTTGTGGTGAACTGTGGGCTGTAAGTAGGTCATAATCGTGAAGATCAGATTTGATAGGAGGCTTGTTTTTTATTATGCTGCAGATTGTGGCCCAGAGAAATTGGGTCGGGGGCAGTACCCTTGGAGTTAGACAGGTCCCAGTGCAACTTTGTAACTCTCTGGGCAACTTAAACTCACTCAGCCTCAGTTTCCTCCGCTGTAAATTAGAGCAAGAACAGCATCTCTCTTTGTAGGGGAAGCTCCTGTAATAGATAAAATTAGAGAAGAGGTAGAGCGTGGCCAGTTAATGTAAGTTTTATATATTGTGGTCAAATTTTTATTTTATCCTAAGGACACCAGGGAGTTTTTCTCCCCTCCTCCCCATTTAACTGATGAATGGAGAATGATTTAGGTCCTGGGACTCATTGGCCATTGTTTTGGTTATCTATTGTTGAGACACAGACTACCTGCAAGTTTAAGCCAATAACCACTTTATTTGTTTGCTCATGAATCTGTAATTTCATTGTTGTCAGTCTGGCTTACTTATATATTTATTTTTGTATTTGTTTACCTATGGTAAGAGTAAAACTTCATGCTATACAGTTAAGATGTTAGATAATTACCTATCTCACCAAATAAATGTATTTCCCCAGTCTGCCTGGAAATTGTAGCCCATCTTTTCAGTTTTGTAGTTCATTGTTATGGAAGGCAATAACATTTACAACCACTCTTCCATCATGCTTGCTAACCATGGTCTTGACCTTTCATTGAGGTTGACCTTTGTTTTCATCACCCTCTAGTTCTTTCATTCTCTTCTCTGTCTTGCTTTGTGGCTTTGAGATAAAGTGACAGGTGTAACTTTTACAATATCACTTGCTTAGCTGATTATATCAGTAAGAAGAATTAAGAAATAAGATTAGTAGAAACTTTTTGGGTATTTTAATAACCTCAGTGAAATTTTTCACTACAGTTAGATAAGAAAGTTTATCAGACCAATGAAAGTTGTCTTTAGTTACAGTAATCCTATATAATAGAAGGATAATATGCAAATCGACCAAACTGCTGAACGACTGGTCACTATGACGTGCACTGACCACCAGGGGGCAGACGCTCAACACAGGAACTGTCCCCTGGTGGTCAGTGCGCTCCCACAGGGGGAGCACTGCTCAGCCACAAGCCGGGGCTGATGGCTGGTGAGTGCAGCAGCAGTGGCCCTCCGCTGTCAGTTGGACATCCCCTGAGGGCTCCCGGATTACTAAAGGGCTCAGGCCAGGCTGAGGGGATCCACCACCCCAGTGCACAAATATCGTGCACCTGGCCTCTAGTTAGAATATATTATGCCACAGTTCTTAGGAGCTGAATAAATTCTAACCAAGTTTTAATTTAAAAATTCTATGTATAAGGTTTCTTAGCAAATATCAGTCTATAGCAGTGATGGCGAACCTATGACACGCGTGTCAGCACTGACATGCGTAGCCATTTCTGATGACACGCGGTCGCATGCCGAGGATGAAACATTTGCTGCTCCTGAGGATGAAACATTTGCGACTAGAGTCTTAGAGTTAGTTTTTTTCCTCAAAGTGACACACTACCCGAGTTATGCTCAGTTTTTTGGCGAAGTTTGACACACCAAGCTCAAAAGGTTGCCCATCACTGGTTTATAGTCTGCTGAATTTTATACTGGGTTTGGGAGGAAGGGTGTGTAAATTTGTAAACTAGTCTTGAAATATGTTCTCACCTGTTCAGATGTCATTATGATCCTAAATGCAGTATAGCCTTCATCTGTGGCCATTCAGTTAGAAATTGTTGGAACTCTCTCTTCCCTTCTCATGTGCCATCTCCCCACCACTTGTCTCCCTCACATTTTGAATGATTTCTGTTCCCCTTTAATATAGTTTTCTCTAGAATATGTGGATAGCATCTGGCAATCTGTTGTGCCTGTTTCCAGTTTCTTGAGACAACATTGACTAAATTAAGAAATAGGTAATTACAAATGTACTAGAGGCCCATTGCATGAAGAGATTCGTGCAATAGGCCTTCCTTTCCTTGGCTTCCAGCACTGGTTTTCCTCCAGCACCCGGGACCCAGGCCTTCGCTCCGGCCAGAGTCTGCCTTCTTTGCCTTTGCTGCAGACTCAGGCCAGAGTCTGCCTTCTTTGTCTTTGCTGCAGACTCCGGAGTCTGCAGTCTTGTCTTCACTGCGGCACTCTGCTCCTATAGATCCCTTCGCCCCCTTCCCACCCCGTCCTCCCTCTCATAGCAGGCATCCTGCCCTGCCCGGCCACTCCACACCTAGAGCAGCTGGGTGGCTGCCATCTTTGGCATTCTAATTTGCATACTCACTCTGATTGGCTGTGGGTGTAGTGGAGGTATGGTCAATTTAAATGTTTGTCTATTATTAGGTAAGATTACATGATGCATGATTTTTAGTGGAAGTGTAATATTCCATAACCTACTTAATGAACTCCCCTGAATTTGAATGAGGATTTGAGGTAAGGATTCAAAAATTTGAAAGAATAGTGTTTCCTAGAAGACCCTTGCTAAGTCTTTCTCATTCTACTTGAGTGGAGTTGCATGGCTTCTGCAGGACTCAGGAGTGGGCTGGGTAACTTAATAAAGGATGTAGAATTTCCTTAAAAAATAACCAAAAATGTTGATGGTGGTTTTTGGTCTTATTAGGAAGGGATTTACTATGTCAGGGAAACTATAAATCACACATTCTGCAGAATACCTGATTTTGTGAGTGTGGGTGCTTTCTTCTAGGAGGGGCCAAACTCCTTCTTCTAGAACATAACTGACTTAGGGAGTAACACCAGTGTTGATAAAGAGTGACCTTGTTCTATCACTTTACCCCTGACAATGACAATCTGGGAGTCAACGGTTCTTCTCTAGTTATTATTAATTACCAGGTGCATCCAATCTACTATTATGCTTTTATTGTGCCAGAGATGGGATGTTTGGGATCCATGACTTGGGGTTAAAACTTGGGGGAGAGTCTATTGTCTCTCAATCAGCCTATATCCTTGTCTAGGTCATTTTCCTTTTAGAGTTTTATCAGTGGTTTTCTGCAGCTGGCTTGTACCAGTCCATGAGAGTTTATTGTTAATTTTCTGGAATTTTGCAAGTCACTTGATGTCATGTTGGTAATGTGAAATCAGTCATGGTGGGAGTGTTCGCACCATAGGAATTAGCAGAAGCTATAAATCAAAGTTCTCTCTTCTCCATAGAGCTGGTTGTTAAGCTTTTATCAGCACACCACTACATATACCTCTCCTTTTGAGACCTTATCATATTGTGGATTAGTATTTTATCCAATTCTTTGATAACTGTTTGATCTCCTCACTTCTATCCTCCACTAAAGCTACTCATAAAAGAGGGATTGTGATGGTAATCTTTATCAATGTATCTTTAGCTACTAACACAGTGCCCTAGCGTATGGTAGGAGTTAAGTGGATATTCATTGGTTGAATATACTAGGTGTACCAGTTAAAATGGCGGATTTTGTAATCAAAGAAAACACAATAAGTTCAAGAGAAACATCAAAAGTGCTTTATTCAAAGTAATGTCCATCGCTAGTTACACATTTCCCCCATCTTTCAGGTAATTTGTGGATACTGTCTGAATAGAACTTTTCTTGTTTTGAGGCAAACCATTCAGAGACCCAGTTTTCCACTTCTTCGTACGTTTTGAAGTGCTGCTCAGAAAGTGCGTGTGCCATCGATCAGAACAAGTGGTAATCTGAAGGAGCAAGGTCTGGTGAATACGGCGGGTGGGTTAATACTTCCCAGGCAAGATCTTTTAATGTGTCTTTAACTGGTTTTGAAGTGTGTGGTGGTGCATCATCATCATCATGAAGCAAAATTACTTTGCCGTGTCTTCAGGCACATTCTGGTCGTTCTATGATCAAAGTGTAGTTCAAATTGATTATTTGTTGTTAACAGTTTCACTTGGTTTTAGAAGCTCATAGTACACCACACCTTCCTGATCCCACCAAATGCAGAGCATTGTCTTCTTTCCAAAGCGACTTGGCCTTGCAGTCAATGTTGGTGGTTGACTTGGATCAACCCATGATTTTGTGCATTTGGGATTCTCAAAATAAATCCACTTTTCATTGCCAGTCACAATTGGATGCAAAAAAAGACTTTCATGCCATCGAAGCAACATTTTACTGATGACTTTTCGGTTTTCCATTTGTCTTTCATTCAGTTGATGTGGCACCCGTTTTCCTTCCTTTAAAATCTTTCCCATTGCTTGTAAATGATCGGAAGTTGTTTGCTGAGCAACATTTCATCTTTCTGAAGTTGTTTTTGAGTTTGACACGCATCTTCATCCAATAATGCTTGTAATTGTTGGTCTTCAAACTTTTTTGGTTGACCTGGATGTTCTTTGTCTTTCACATAGAAATCATAACTTTTAAAGCCTTTAAACCAGCGTTCACAAGTATCTTGAGATGGAGCATGTTCACCATAAACTTCCCAAAGTATATGATAACCTTTTCTTCAAAATAAAGTAATGGCCGAAACCGGTTTGGCTCAGTGGATAGAGCGTCGGCCTGCGGACTCAAGGGTCCCAGGTTCGATTCCGGTCAAGGGCATGTACCTTGGTTGCGGGCACATTCCCAGCTGGGGGTGTGCAAGAGGCAGCTGATCGATGTTTCTCTCTCATCGATGTTTCTAACTCTCTATCCCTCTCTCTTCCTCTCTGTAAAAAATCAATAAAATATATTTAAAAAAAATAAAGTAATGAATTAAAACTTCCCACAAATGGTCTTTTTTTTTGGCACAAAATTCGACATTTTTAAGCGAAAAAATATCTATGATATTAACACCTTCACAAAATTTGACATATGAAGTTTTGAAAATTGCTGTCAATACAAAAAAATAGCATACATATCAAATCGCATACCTATCAACATACATGTAACTCTTGTCTATTGAAAAAAATCTGCATTATTTACCGGTACACCTAGTATACAGGCCTTTTGACCTGTCACCTGTTCTCTGCACATTCTCCAAATGGGATACTTGTTGAAAGTGGAATTTATGTGACCATTGCTTTCAAGAGTAATTATATTGTTGAGAAAGATAAGCGATATGAAAAGTCAAATGTTAGTTTTGTCAAACAGCTTAAAAAATAAGTGGGTCCTCTGATTCTTTAATTTTGCTGCCACTAATACGTGGTATTGCTCAAAAGGGCATGTTGAGCTTGCTTGTTTGCCTTTGGTGGGGCAATTTAGGCTCTAGCTTGACATGGGGCATTTTAATGTTGGGACCAAGTTGCCAGACGATCAAATTCTTCACTGAGTGATACCTGCATTTCTGAGGAAGGACAGAATTAGTAACTACATGGACATTTGGGGGTCACTGGTTCTTCTTTAATACTAATTACCAGGTGCATGCAGTCTGCTTTGCAGGAACACAGGAATCACCAACAAGAGTGAGACCCAGGGTACATTTAACATAGGAGTGGGCCAGTGGGGGCGGGGGCCCCAAAAGATGTACTGTGGGAAGGAAGGTTTCTTCCCTGATGCAGATTTACAGGCAAGGTCTTTTTGAGAAGCCATCCATGACTCAGTGGCATAGTAATGTGTCCAGACTCTTTCTGTATCCTTTCCCCTTCAGACCTGGAGCCATATCTTGAGACAAATGAGAGACAAATGAGTTTTATACCATTATTACTCTTGTGAACATTTGACTTCCTTTAATTTGTTGTATATTTTGAGTTGTTGAGGATGACTCCTTATTCTAGCATTTTAGGGTTTCGTGAATGAATCCAGAATCATTACTTTATGTCTGTCAGTTTGAATCAGATGCCTTCTGATTCTTTGCAGTTGGGGGAGACCTAACTTTTATAGCCTTTTTTTCAAATGAGTCAGATAGCTTTCGCTGCATATAATTATATGCAGTAGTACACCCTGACCCTCTGGAGTGGAGTGAATCACCCCATTTTTTATGTGAGAGGGCTTGGGACTGTGCTCCCAAAGAATGAAAGAGTTGGCCTCAAGTTTGATGTGAAAGATGTTGGGATGGACACATGGTCAACATATTTACTTGCCATGTAATGAAACTCAGCTTAGAGTGAATGACAGAAAGCAAATACAGAAAAGTCAAAAGTAAATGTGAAGACAGAGTTGCAAAATGTTATTAAATACCAAGTGGACTGTTAGACATGTGCAACAAGGCATTAGTAGGTTTCACAGAGCTTGACATTTCTGCTTAGATGAACAAGTGGACAATAAGGTGCTGTTGATGAAGTGCTGTTATGTCTCTTAAGATGACTGTTTTGAGCTGTCAGACAATGCTTTAAAGCTATGGCAAATGATTGTAATTCTGTTTTCTATCTAAAAAAAGGAGTAGGATAGGATAGTAGAGAGAGAGATGTTCCAAAGAGAAAGTTTGCACAAGTGAAGCTGCAAATCTATGTAGTTCTTTTATAATAATACTAGGGGCCCAGTGCATAAATTTATGCATCTTGAAAGGAACTGTGGGCTGCGAGGCTGTGGTGAGCACAGGGGCGGGTCTTGGCCCATCATCTGTGCCCCTGCCTAGCCCCTCCTGCCGTGGCCGCGCCCCTCCCCTGCCCCCTCCCTGTCTGCTGGCAGCCCCCGCTACTGCCACTGCTGCTCCCACGTGCTGAAGGTGCCAGCGTTGCTCACACCTGCTGATGGCGTGAAGCGATGGCAGTGGGTGCGAGCAGGGCCAGCGCCTGCAGGAGGTGTGAGCACCAGGTGGGACCATGGCATGCAGGAGCAAAGAATTTTCAGTAACCACCAGAAGCTCGCCCCATGACAGTGACCAACGCCCCCTCTTTGTCTGGCGTCCCCGCTCACCTGCCCCACCATCCACCTGCGGCCAACGCCCGCCATGCTCCGCGCTCTGCCACCTGCTGCCCATGCCCACTATTTTCTGCACACGCCCCCTGGTGGTCAGCGCATGTCATAGCGACTGGTTGTTTGGTTGTTTTGCTGTTCGGTCTATTTGCAATTAGCCTTTTATTATATAGGATTTTAATATTTACATATGTGTTTACAATATTTTTTAGTACATGTTATGACTACTTATTTCTCCTCCTTCTCTCCTTATGTACCTTAGTGTTTGGGCAAAAAGTGAAGATCAATTCTTGGACTATATTAGAGATAAATTATGGTTAAAGGTGATTTGGATCCTTATGTATCACAGTAATTTTTTCTCTTCTTTCTCCTCTAAGATTTTTGTTCAGGAATGAACTTCAGGCAGGTTCTTTGCAATTGGTGTGCAGACAATGACATAACCAGTCTAATGGACTTCTGCGAGGAGTGTGGGCAGGCGAGTATAAAAAGAGGGGAGGTCTCACATCTGGTGAATCTTTCTCATGCCAGGCATGAGAAAGGATTTGGTGTCAGGCCCAAATCCTCAGAGGCTCTTGCAGGGGGCCTTCTGGAACCTGGAAGGCCCTCACTTCCACTCAAGAACATGCAGTCTGGTTTCCTGTTCTGTGGGTCCATCTTGGAAGACATGTAGATGCATTTCCAAATCATTTGTCATCAAACACATTTTATGTCCTTCTGTATCAGTTGGTATGTTTTTGTCAATCTCTTCCCCCTTTTGTTGTGACTTCCCCACCCAATGCCAAAGACAGAGCATGCATGGATGCTGTGCTGCCTGTAGATGCTGAAGTACACCACTGTACTTTTCTTTCAAGGCTCTAAATTCCAGAGAGAAGGGGGTTAGAGGTAGTGCTATGGAGGGGTCAACTCTATGTGAGATCCTGCAGGGAGGTGTTGAGAGAATTTGACGTCTCCTGGTTGAAGAACACTGGTCTAGCTTTTGCAACAAAAACAGAGGCTGACATTTCAAAGACAAGATTAGATGAATAGGATGGTGATTCTGGAGAGAAGATGATAATGATAGGCTTCAAGAGGAAGATAAGGAAACCCCAGTGCATGGAGGAACTGGACTAGGGAAGAACGAGTTCTCTAGGTTCCACTACATACTAAGTGGGCAACATTGAGGTTTCACAGGAAATCATACTCAAGAACCAGAAGTGAGACTCATCCCTGTATACCCACCTGAATCAGAGAGCAGGTGTACCTGCAGGCTGTAAGTTATTGTAAACAGGGCATCCCACACTACATTCGGGGGAGGGGAATGTGCAACGTGTCCTTTCCATTTTGCAAAGCTCTATGATCATTCATGAAATGGAGCAGCAACATTTCTGCAGGAGAATTTCAAGTCTATCCTGGCAGTGACATCTGCAAAAGAAATAGACCCAGTGCCATCCTATCCCAGCCCTGGGGGCACCATCAGAAGACTCCCTCCAGTTCTTCATAATCATGCACACAAGTGACTTGGAAATTAGAAGCATCTCAGGAGTGCCCTTTGGGGATAAATGGCTGTAGGTCCTGTGCAAAACTATCTCATGCAATTTCACTGCTTAGGGAGGAGGACTTTGTTGAAGTCTCTGCAAACAGGGAAGGGACGGTGACTTAAAAGAACTGTCCTTTATTGGAGCAAACATGAGCCACTCAAAAATGCCACTCAAAAACCACAGCAGCATGTTCGTGTAGGATCTAAAGAATTGGTGTCAAGCCATTCAGCATATATTGCTATGTGCCTTTTTTCATGCTCATATAATGTTATCAAACGATCATTAATCTGAAAAATATCAGACATCTTTTCAGAAGCATTTAATCTTCATAACAAACTTTTGAAGCAGGAAAATCTACCCATCGGAAGGATTGCGGCTCAGAAAGGTAGTAACTGGCCTGGGGTCTCGCAGTAGGTGATGGGGCTGCAGCCTGGACCTTCTGAGTGCAGGTCCAGAGATCTCCCATATTACCAGCCCAGCCTACTCTTCCAAAGAGCCAAGGGCCCTGGTTCTGAGGCCATCTCTGTGATGGTCCCAGTGAGCATGGGTCATGGGGATTTCACAGCAGCAGCAGCACTATCAGCAGAGAACTAAGGCTTCCTTCATTTGGTGTCTCCCGAGACATCCCTGCAATCCCCGCTGTGCTTCCTGGAAAGTCTGGCTGGCCCCTCCTGGGAGATGGAGTTCACAGCTCACCAACACACCTAGACCTCCCTGGCCATGTACAGGCTGGTCAAAGGCCCTGAGAACCGTGTCTGGCCATGTTACTCGCATCCCAACTGAGGCTATAAGAGTAAAGAGGAGATATAGCCATGTGGTGGCCAGAATAGTAGCCTGTTGGTCATTTCCTTTTTGAAGTGGGAGCTGAGACATTGGAGGTAAGACTTGAGTGCCATCCCTTAGGTAAGATAACAAGGCTGTTTCCCAACGATTAGCCTAGAAGGACAGCCGAGTGATGAGAAATTAGGAAAGCCGATGCCCCCCAGTGATCCACTTTCGGCCATCCTTTGTGCGTTGTGCCGCCTTTAGGTACAGCCATCTTCTGGACAGTAATGAGCTGTCAACTTAGAGAAGCTCCCTGTTCACAGACTCTCTGAATTGAACCAAAGGATGCGGGCCCAGGGTCAGAGCTGACAGTGCCTGGCAGTGGTGGGCATGGAGGGTGGCAGAGAGTGGGAATTCCTGAAAAGGAGTCAAGGAATGGAGTTGGGTCCATGTCAGCTTATGCTGACCTCAGCTACAGCACTTCAGACTGGTCCTGTGAAACCAATATGGCTCCTTTACAGGCTTTTTGACTTGTCCTCATGGGAGGACTTGGTTTTGGTGGCTTATGTTGTGGAATGTGGCATATGCCTTACTCTTCAGTGGACTACTTTCAAAGTTAGACTTATTAGCAGGTATCCCTGGCTTCTTCTCCCTCAACATGAGCATGCACACACGTGTCAGCCTCTGTATCAACAACTCCCAGATGCACTTGCTTCCTGTGTTTTGAACAACGTAACAGGATTTACACTCTCTGGAACAAGGTGACTTTTATATAAAAGATGACCTTTGTGAGTAGATGACTAATGCTGAAATGAATGCCCTTCATTTCCTAGCTGGCTTCCCTTCGGGAGGGCACCTTCCAACACCCTGTTTTCATCAGGTGATGAGTGAAGACAGAAGTCACCTTTGCATTCCGCATTAGGTCGCAGCGGTTTGGAAACAGACACTCCTTCTGGTTTCTTGACAAATGTTGGCCAAATAAAATCCAATGTTGCAGGTGAATTGTAAGGTCCATGAAAGTAGGACCCCGGCGGTTACCCTCACCACCAAATAGAGCTAGTGCTGTCGCTATTAGAGTTCATGGTTATTTGGAGATAAGTGAATGAATAAAGATCAGATGAAGGCACAGCCCTAGTGAACAGTTCCCTGGAGAGCAAAGCTCAAAGGTGGTAGAGGAATCTGTGCTGTCCCATTTTTTAGTTCCTAAGAGCAAGGGTTCTGGACCAGTCAGGCTTGCATTCAGAAAACAGATGACATGGTCAACTTTGTTGTGTAATTTGAGAAGAAGAGTTTAACAAAGGAACTATTTACTCAGGACTGGGCAGGGCATAGAAAAACCCAGAAGAGATGCTGCAGTCCCTAGGGCTCACAACAGTGCCTTTATTGCTCTAGGCCTGAAACAGGGGCAAGAGGACAGAGAGATGTTCTTGGAACCCAGAGACTAAGAACAAATTGTATTTCAAATAGGCACCAATCCCACAATGCTGGAGGACAGGAGCAGAGACCTTTAGTGGCTCCTTCTGGTCATGAGAGCTTTGTGTTCAAAGGCTGGTGGACTCAGTCATGAGAATGTGACCTCAAAGTTCTCTCAATTCTGTAAAAAGTTTGCTAAGTCTGGATGAAGTAAGGGGCACCATTTGGCAATCTTGGGCTTCAAAAACTCTCAGTGTTACTGCATATGTATTTCGTCAGTTACCATATGACATACAATCTGAGTACATCAACCCCAGAAAGCATGGTTGCTGACATATACTGTCCAGCGGGCCCCTCCTTGGTCAAATTAACAAATGGGTCTGTTCACACTCCCAAGTGGAGGGTAGAGCTTGTTGTTACTATAACTATTTGAGGAAAAAATCATCACACTACTGTTGTCCAAATCTTCTTTCCTTTGTTCCTCCCTTCCTTCCTTTCTTTATTTCTCCTTCTCTTCCTCCTCCTTCATTATTACATTAAAATTTTATATTATCTGTTTTATTACAAATTTAATATAGTCTTGTTGTCAATTTAAGTTATATGGACATATCTCTGTTTTAACTTTAAAATGCAACATCCCTGACAGAAAATGTACTGGGGTTAGTAATAAGTGTAAGGGACACACAGCTCTTAAATGATGTCATTTATCGGGGCACATGCTATGGTATAACTGTGCCCCAAATTCTGCAAGCATAAAACCAAAGAAACATAAAGAGTAGAAGTACACTGGTGAACATCAGCATCACTAGGCACACGTGACCATCGGCAATTTATATAATAGTCATTAAAGCTGTCTGTTTGCTCCATTAACTTTTTGATGAAAATATTCTGTTCCCAAAGGCATTGGTTTGTCAGAAACTCTCTGCAGCCTCATATATTGCTGCTGCTGCTCCTCCTCCTCCTCCTCCTCCTCCTCCTCCTCTTCTTCTTCTTCACCCTCCTTCCCCTCTCCCTCCCTCCCTTCCTCTCTTCCCCCCTCCCTTCCTCCCTTCTCCCTCCCTCCCTCCCTCCCTCCCTCCCTCCCTTCCTCCCTTCCTTTTCTGTGTGTTACTTCACAGAGTGGTCAAACCAAAATGCTATTTTGGGCAGATGCATTTCTGCATCTTGATGTGTAGTTCTGTACAGTGCTTTCAACTCATTAGTCACCCAGATGGGCATTTTGTTGCCGGTGAACCCTGGTGGTCCCCTCTGGATGCTTAGTCCTGAGGAAAAGAAATATTGGACAGGAGTCATTATCCAGGCTGTTTATGACAGAGTAGATGTGTGGATCATTCTGCCCAGTGAATCTCTTCCTTCTCTTTGATGCAGAAGAAAAGTCATGGGCAGCTAACTACTTGTTACAGCATTTGACACAATACAGAGCTATTTTAGAGACATACTCAGTTTAACCATTAGACATCTCTTATGATGTGTCTGTCCCAAGATATCCATTGGCCCTCTGTCAGGACAACTCATATTTTCCTGCCCAAACAAAACCTTTTCTGGCTTCAGCCTTGGAGGAATAGCATTCAGTCAGTTCCTTTCATGTGCTTTCAGGTGGCTTCCATTTGGAATCATCTGATATCCAACTTCATTCAGAACCACCAATATCAGAGGGAGTTTTTTCTGCACCAGCTGGCAGGCCACAAAGCTCTACACCTGGACTATATTCTTCTAGCTCCCAACAGGATTGTAGTGATAGGCTAATAATACACTCAGTTTTTATTGAGGGTCATGATAAGAAATGGCTAGATGGGTTTGTGCTTTCTGTAAAACATCTGTTAAGGGTATTATCTATTATGTTAAATGCCTTTAAAATAATGACACACATAGAAATTTCCTTTTTTGTTAAGAGCTAGGGAAATTGTATCTCTACTGATTAATTCATATCATTAAAGTCAGATGAAGACAACTTAGATATCATGTTTCATCTTTTGCCTTGGTTGTTATGAAGCTTAGAGATAATTTTGTGCTCTGTTGTAGAAACTTTTCTAAGTTCAGTTTTTAAAAATATGATTCCCACTTCTTCACATATGTTCTTTGTTTCCTGTCTTTGGGTTACTGATACAATAATCTGGCGGGGAAGGGGGGGCCGTTGTTCTATGGCAACTGCACTTTTTATGATGGCCCATACCAGATTGCATTTGGAAATGGGGATGGGAGGGAGACCAATGATTTGTTCTAGAACTTCCCCAGTTATCATGACTGTGATCACCATTAGTTAGGGAGAGAAGGTCAGGTAAAGGAGGAGGGGTTTCGAACGAGGAAGGGAAGAGAATATAACATAATTAAAGGGCATTAGGAACCAAGGTGAAAGGTGGGACTTTGGGAGTCATAAGGTGAGCAGTTTGGTTCCCATGAGGAGTAATGAGAAAAAAGATAGGAAACATTTGTTAAGAGGAGACAGGGGGGTCTGGGAGTCTGGGTTTGGAGACCAAGTCAATTTAGAGCTAGGTTAAGAGACTTCTGAGAAATTTAGGTTTTTGAGTAGAGGTGGGATAAGATGAAAGTGTGATGGGGAATACTTTCCTGACATGCATAATGATTGGAACTGAGTAAAGATTAGAATGGAAAGATGAGCTGATAGGAGGTTGCAGAAATTCAGGTACTCCTGCTGAAGGCTAGATTTACTGAGATGGAGAAGTAAAGAACTCTGAGCTATGATGTTAAAGAGAAGAAAGACACAGAACATTTTTTGACTTTCAGTCAACCCTGTGTCAAGGATGATCCCAGAACTAACAGTGTCAGAAATTTATATGAGCTCTATTTTGGTTTCACCTTGAATCCAGCTAGGCATTGCTTTGGTAGACTATATTTAATACCAAGGATGGTGAAAATATTAAACACTGACATTTTGACATTCTTTGTTATTGCTTTAATATTGCATTCTAACTATTCAAGGCTAACATTTAATATATACTTAAGTATATTTTTAATTACACTGCTGATTATGTATCCTCCCAACATTATATTTTCCAATAGAATAAATTCATCACTTAAAAATGTTAGTGTTACTGGCATTTTAAATCCCTGTTTTTGGTTGCTTGCTCATTTCCTCAGCCCTTTGTAGACCTATGAGGATGGCCATCTCTGTCTTCCATTTGGATTGAACATTAGTGGAGTTGGTGATCCACCTTTGGAACAATGACTGGCCTTCTTATAATCCCCTGATGCTATGGCTTTCTTTTGGATCCTTCTTTAATTGGTGCCTTACATTTGGCAAGATTTGCTGTCTTGAATTTATTCTCTTACTTTGATGACTTTTCTTAGCATCTCCACATTGGTCATCTTGTGATGGCTTCTTTCTTAGTTTTCACAGGCTTTCAGTCAGATCTGCTGGGCATGAGCCTCGGCTGTTATGTTTCCTGCAAGAGGCAATCAGCCTTCATGAGGCTCACATTGCACGAGAACATGTGGCTGGGTCAAGTAGTTCTTAGGGCTTCTGCACAAGTTAAAGGGCCTGGCCTGAAGCTGCTTGTGACTAAAGGGGGTTGTTCTACTACTTCTCGTGACAAAGAACACTAAAGTTGGCTCAGTGGAATCAATACATGTATATTTTTGCACAGGGTCCAATTTAATTTTCCTTTTCACTTCTATATAGTATAGAGCTAAAGAGAAATTAAAGCTAAATAATATATTATTATACTGAGGAAGAATGACTTGGTATCAAGCAGCTGGTGAGAGAGAGAAAGCAGGCACCTGACTCAGGACCAGTCCCTGAGTTGTTGCATCCACTATGAGCTCAGGCTTGCATGCTTCAAGAATGCCTTTTCTTCTGCCCTGATAAAGGAATACAGAAGTCTGCAGAATGCCTCGTTTTCACTTTGGAGGCAGAGTGTTTGGAAGGAAGACATTTTGACATAGACTTATCAAGGACTTTAGAATCAAAACCTAGCTCCTTTACCTACCAGCTTACAGTCAAGTTATTAAACTTTTCTGTTCTTCTATTTACTCACCTAGAGATCAGTGATGAGCATAACTAACTGGTCTTTTTGGCCAGTTTTTTATATTGCTTCTAGAGTGGGGCCCTTCTCAGGGGCCTCGTCTGCTGGGCTCAGTTCTTGGCCTCACCATTCTTGAGGTCCTGGATGGTGCTTGCATCCTATCAATGTATGCAAAATGACCCTCAGTGAAAACTGTATTTATTTTAGCAATTTTTCTTAGACTGTTGAAGTTAGGAAAATTACTTATTCAAAGAATACTTTAAGTATAGACTGTAAGGAAATTCCTATTCAGTTTGGAATAAATCAGTATCAAATAGAAATCTTTGCAGTTAAAAAAGGACAAATGCCCAAGATTTTATGAATGTCCTCAAAATCAATGCAAGTCAGGAGCTGAAATGTGAGCAGGGGTAATGAAGCAATTACTGGTACAATGCCAGTTAACTTCAAGGACTTTTTTTTTTTGCATGTCAGATTCCTTTTGAATATAGAGGGAAAAATAGAGATATTTTTATCTGTCTCCAACTCTGGTGGAATCTCTTGGTAATTTTTTTATTTTTTATTATTATTATTTTTTTAATGAATCTTTATTGTTCAGATTACAATTGTTTCTCCTTTTTCCCCACATATCTCCCCACCACCCAGTTCCCACCTTCCCTCTGCCCCTACCTCCCCCCCACTGTCCTTATCCATAGGTGTATGATTTTTGTCCAGTCTCTTCCCATACTCTCCACACAGACACCCCTTTCCCCCTGAGAATTATCAATCCACTCCCATTCTATGCCTCTGATTCTATTAAGTTCACCAGTTTATTCTGTTCCTCAGATTTTTAATTCACTTGACTTTTAGATTCACTTGTTGATAGATATGTATTTGTTGTTCATAATTTTTATCTTTCTTCTTCTTTTTCCTCTTTTTAAAGAATACCTTTCAGCATTTCATATAATACTGGTTTGGTGGTGATGAACTCCTTTAGCTTTTTCTTATCTGTGAAGCTCTTTATCTGCCCTTCAATTCTGAATGATAACTTTGCTGGGTAGAGTAGTCTTGGTTGTAGGTTCCTGCTATTCATCACTTTGAATATTTCTTGCCACTCCCGTCTGGCCTGCATGGTTTCTGTTGAGAAATTAGCTGATAATCATATGGGAGCTCCCTTGTAGGTAATGAACTGTTTTTCTCTTGCTGCTTGTAAGATTCTCTCTTTGTCTTTTGCTCTTGGCATTTTAATTATGATGTGTCTTGGTGTGGTCCTCTTTGGATTTCTTTTGTTTGGGGTTCTGTGAGCTTCCTGGACTTGTAAGTCTATTTCTTTCATCAGGTGGGGGAAGTTTTCATTCATTATTTCTTCAAATAGGTTTTCAGCATCTTGCTCTCTCTCTTCTTCTGGTACCCCCATAATTCTGATGTTGGTTCGCTGGAAGTTGTCCCAGAGGCTTCTTACACTATCTTCAACTTTCTGAATTCTCTTCTCTTCATGCTTCTCTGGAGGAGTGTCCTTGGCGTCTTTGTATTCCAAATCTTTGAGTTGATTCTTGCAATCCTCTAGTCTGCTTTTGGGTCTCTGTATAATATTTTTTATCTCAGTCAGTCTATGTTTAATTTCTAGTTGGTCCTCATGGAATTTATCGGCCTTTTCCATGAAATTCTTGAAAAACCTTATAACCGTGGTTTTGAACTCTATGTCCAGTCGCTTGTTCTCCTCCATTTCTTTGGTTTGTGATCTGTTTCCTTGCCTTCTCATATTCTCTGCTTCCCTGAGTTGGTAGGGTAGCTTTGTGTACTAGGTGTCCTATTGGTTCAATGGGTCAGCCTCCCAGTTACTTGAGATGGACACTCTTGGTGTACCCTTGTGTACTGTGTGTCCCCCAGCAGGAGCTATAGCAAGAACTAGTTTTCTCCTCCTTTGCTTGGGTGGTTTTGGAGCAGTCTGACTGGAGCTGCAGTTAATTTGGTTGAGCTGCCACAGAGCAGGCCATTTATATGCAAAAGCCGCTGTGTGGAGCCTGGGCGGGTTTGTAGAATGTGCGGGGCGGGGTCTCAGGGCGTCACTAGGCTAGGGCGTGGCCAACGGCGATGGCTGCCATCAGCCGTCTCTGCCTTTCCACTTTTCCAAGTCCCTGCGCCCCGTGCTCCAGCGCAGTAAACAATGATTGCTGGGTGCACCACTGCAAAAAAGTCACTCTCACTTTCCGACCCGATGGCCGAGAGTCCAGCTTCTCCCCGTAGGTGTCTGGGTCCCCCGAGTGTCCCCAGAAACTGGATTTCAGAGTGATTGGGAGCTTGTCTCCCTGCGGGTTGAAGAAGAACCACGCACCCAGTCGCCCGCTGCCAGCCCGATTCGCGTGCCTCCGTACCTCAGCTTTTCAGCATTTGTGCTCCTTTCTCTTCTTAGTTGTAAATCTTCCACTCAGCCAGCTTTCCCGTGGTTCTGGGTGGTAGACGTTTTGTCTTTTAGTTGTATTTTTGAAATTGTTGTGGGAGGCAGCAGATTAGTTGTTTAACTATGCCGCCATCTTGGTTCCTCTATCTCTTGGTAATTTATTATCGGAGACCCCCTTACGGGTGAAGTTGTATTTCAGATAGGCACCAATGACCAGCCTGTGCTGCATGTAGACTACAAGACGGATCTACCGCGGAGTTCAGGTAGCAGTGGGTGGAAGCTTACCACTGTGTGCTGCCAAAGAAACGTTGGACACCTATCCTTTTGTTTTCTGTAATCCCAGGACAAAAAAAATTAAAAACCCAATTGTGTTTGTTGGTGTGCCAACACTCTTATTAAAGCTTAACTCCTCTCTAAAATGATTGATTCCTTTATACACCAATAATGAACTCTCAGAAAGAGAAACTGAAAAAACAACCCCATTTACCATTGCAACAAAATATTTAAGATACTTAGGAATAAACTTAACCAAGGAGGTAAAATACCTATTCTCAGAAAACTACAGGACATTGAAAAAAGAGATAGAAAAAGATCTAAACAAGAGGAAGAATATACTGTGTTCAAGGATTGGTAGAATTAACATAATTAAAATATCCATACTGCCCAAAGCAATTTATAGATTCAATGTAATCCCTATTGAAATACCAAGAGCATATTTCACAGATCTAGAAAAAATATTCCAAAAATTCATATGGAACCAAAAAAAAAAAAAAATCTCGAATAGACTGAGCAATCTTGAGAAAGAATAACAAAGTTGGAGGGATCACAATACTGGATATCAAGCTATACTACAAAGCCACTGTAATCAAAATAGCCTTGGACTGGCATAAGAACAGACAGATAGACCAATGGGACAGAATAGAGAACCCAGAAAACCCAAGCCATTACACTCAATTAATATTTTACAGAAGAGGCAAGAGCATAAAATGGAGTCAAGACAGTCTCTTCAATAAATAGTTATGGAAAATTGGACAGGTACAAGCAAAAAAAAAAAAAAATGAAACTAGACCACCAACTTACACCATACACAAGAATGAACTCAAAATGGATAAAAAACTTAAATGTAAGTCATAAACCATAAAAATCCTAGAAAAAAAACATAGGCAGCAAAATCTCAGACATCTCATGTAGCAGAATTTTCACAGAAACATCACGTAGGACAAGAGAAAGGAAAAAAAAAATAAACAAATGGGACTACATCAAGCTAAAAATCTTCTGCACAGCAAAATAAACCAGCATAAAAATGAGAAGGGAACCCACTGTATGGAATAACATATTTGCCAATGATACATCTGATAAGGGGTTAATTTCTAAAATATACAAAGTACTCATACAACTCAACAAAAGGAAGACAATTAAAAAAAGGGGAGATGACCTGAATAGACACTTCTCCAAAGAGGATATACAAATGGCCAAGAGACATATGAAAAAATGCTTAGCCTCACTAATTATCAGAGATGCAAAGTAAAACAATGAGGTACCACTTCATACCTGCCAGAATGGCTACCACCAATAAATCAACAAACAACAAGTGCTGGCAAGGATGTGGAGAAAAAGGAATCCTAGTACACTGCTGGTGAGAATGCAGACTGGTACAACTTCTATAGAAAAAAGTGTGGAGTTTCCTAAAAAAAAAAAAAAAAAAAAAAAAGAAAGAAAAGAGAAGGAACTGCCATTTGACCCAGTGATCCCACTTCTAGGAATATATCCTAAGAAGCCTGAAACTCCAATCAGAAAGAATATATGCACCCCTGTGTTCATAGCAGTGTTATTTACAATAGCTAAGTTCTGAAAACAGCCTAAGTACCCAACAGTAGATGAGTGGATAAAGAAGCTGTGGTACGTTTACACAATGCAGTACTAATGTAAAAAAAAGGATCTCTTACCCTTTGAGACAGCATGGAGGGACTTGGAGATTATTATGCTAAGTGAAATAAGCCAGTCAGAGAAAGACAAATATTACATGATCTCACTTACATGTGAAATCTAGTGAACAAAATAAACTGATAAACAAAATAGATCCAGAGACATTGAAGCATGCAACAGACTGATGTATTTCAGAGGGAAGAGGAGGGGGTGGGAAGAGATTAGTCAGAGAAGTTATATGTATATATGCATAACCCATGAACACAGACAATAGTGCGGTGAAGGCCTGGGGAGGGGGTTGGAGTGGGGTGGATGAAGTCATTGGGGGGTGGGGTGGGAAGGGACATCTGTAATACTTTAAATAATAAAGATAAATTAAAAATAAAGTAAAATAAAATGAATGACTCAATATACATTACCAGTTATCTGCTGGATGTGGTAGATAACAATGTAAGCTGTAAACAGAGGGCACTTCTGCTCTGTGCAATGTAAATGACATTTCATCTTATTGGAATAACTTGTTAAAATTTTATATACAAATGAGATTGGAGACTTAAATCTCTCTTTGAGAAATGGATGCTTGATTTTGTACTCCTTTTGGTTGTCTCTTCAGGGTTCAAGTACATCAAATTATAATTCTCCCCAGCAATCTGTGCTGTTTAGATAAATGATGATGGGTTTGGTCATGTGCTCAGGAAGTGAATGCCAGGACAGGCCCTGGGATTGAATCAGGAGGTAGAAAAAAAATTCATTTTGGAATGATTTGAGTGTATTTGCCTTAAACATTGTTTGAAAACTCTTCTTTGATTAACTTGAAGCATAAAATGGTGCTTTGATTGGGAGGAAGTTTGTGCTTACAAAATCCCAAAACTTTAAGTTCTCCCACCACACTTCCTTTTTTGATGGATCAAAGAAAAAGCTAAGATTGCAGCTGTTGTGGATTTTTCATTTTGCATTTTTCCTAATCAAAGTTAAATATTTTGATAGGGAAAAGAACACTTGAAGGTCGCTTTCAATCCAGATCGATTAATTGAGCATGTATTTGGGGCAAGGCCCAGGGTAGTTTTTCTCAGAAGAGTGTCAGGAACCCAGAGTCTTAGAATTGGAGGGGATTTTAGCAATTTTCTGGTGCAACCCTTTCATGCAACAAGATAATAAACTAAGAACAAAAATAGGCACAACAGACCTGTTCATGATTACAGGGAAGGTCAACCTCAGAGACAGCCAGCCTTCTTATTTTCGTTCAGTCCACTCTCAGTACATTGGTTTCCTTTAAAATATATTTTTATTGATTTCAGAGAGGAAGGGAGAGGGACAGAGAGATAGAAACATCAAAGATGAGAGAGAATCATTGATTGGCTGCGTCCTACACGCCCCACACTGGGGATCAAGCCCACAACCTGGGCATGTACCCTGACCGGGAATTGAACCGTGACCTCCTGGTTCATAGGTTGAAGCTCAATCACTGAGCCACGCCAGCCGGACAGTACATTGGTCTTGTTATTGTTCTCCCACTTCTGACAGATCTACCTGATTTCACAGGTTAGTTCACTTTTGCATCCTAGTTGGCAGGTTTTGAAGCTTGACTGCTCAAAAACTGTTTTAGTTTAGTTCTGTAGATCTGATGAACCTGGTGTGTCTGTTCTGGTCGGCAGAGGCCAGAGAGTTCTGTATTATCTTGGTTTTTCAAAAGGCTGGGCTGGTTCTAGATTCTGAGGTGGAAGAGAAGACAAAATGGGTGTTTGCTCCCTTCCTCAGGGTCCATGCATGTAGTGTGAGAACATGGCCTTTGGATCCAGGCCCCTGCATCCATCTCTTGGCTCTGCCACTTCCTAGCTGGGTGACCTTGAGCAGGTTATTTTGCTTCTTTATTTGTTTCCTCATCTGTAAAATGGGAGAAGCATTATTAGTAATAACCTATGAAACCCTTAGAACAGTGTTGGACAGGTAATGAGTACTCCATAGGGCAGTGATGGGCAACTTTTGAGCTTGGTGTGTCAAACTTCGCCAAAAAACTGAGCATAACTCGGGTAGTGTGTCACTTTGAGGAAAAAAACATTATTTTGCAAATGTTTCATCCTCAGGAGCAGCAAATGTTTCATTCTTGGCATGCGGCTGCCTCAGCGGCCGCGTGTCATCAGAAATGGCTACGCGTGTCAGTGCTGACACGTGTGTCATAGGTTTGCCATCACTGCCATAGGGTAACTTATCCATCTCCTTGGGCCTACCTTTGTCTGTGATAAAGTGTTCCCTCCTGGCTGCAGAGTCAGTGAACCAAGGACAGCCTGCATCTCCACTGGGCAGTGTGGCTTGGCCATTTTGCTGTGCTGACTCTGAAGGTTCTGTCCCAGGTCCTTGAATGACATTGTGCTGTTCTCCAGCCTAGCATCTTTGGGGGTAGTATGCTCTTATAAAATTGACATAAATATGACCAGTTTAGTGCTATAGGTTACTACAAGTCTTTGGCTATAATTCCATGATACTAAATCAAGTATTAATTGAATTTAAACATCAGTCAAACAAATTAAGTTGATGTCATGGACAAGGAAAACCAGAGTTTGTCCATTTCTAGCTTTTGGTATTGGCATTGTGAGGACACAGTCACAGAGTGTCATTTCTCTATTGATTCTCACCCAATTTTTAATTCGAATAAATTGTGTAGGGGGTGAGGGGGGAGGCATGTCTACTTTCTCAAAGGGATCACTGTGGAATGATGGCATCTGAAGGTCCCATGTAGACATAGAATTAAAAAGCACATTTACACTCCTGCTATCTTAGGTTAGTTGCTGTGATTTTAAGGTTACTTTTGGTTTGACTTTATCCAGCATTCTAAATCAAATATTTGTTTTCTTAACATGTGGTTCCTTTTCACAGTTGTCTTTCCTATAAAGTCTCTTCAGTCTCTTTGATATTTCATATTTGACTGTGGACCACGGTTCTGGTCATCCTTCTTTGGACAGTCCATAAAGAGTTTAATTCTGAGCAGCTAGCTAAAATTGGATCTCATTTTCTGCTTGTCACAGTTTATGATTTTAGAACTTTAGGGTTCATTTTGTAATGGTTCTTGGGTTCTACATAAAGGCTCAGCATGTCCTATTCTACTGCAATGAACCCTGTACTGAGTGACAAGTTGTTGTTTTTTTTTTCTAGACTGATATACAGAATATTTGGCAAGACAGTTTCCATTTTGTACCTGGTTATAAAATTTAGGTAACTATGCTATATAATAAAAGAGTAATATGCAAATTGACAATACCTCCATTACAAAACACAAGCCATGCCCACTAGCCAATCAGGAGCTAGTATGCAAATTAACCCAACCAAGATGGCTGCAGCCACGGAGCGAGCAGGAGGCTTGGGTTTTCCTGGTAATGGAAGAAGCCAAGCTTTCCACACACCCTGGCCGGCCTAGGCCTCTACTCAAGACTACAAAGTTTCAATTATAGAAGATAAATAAATCCCAACAAAAGTGGCTGTGGCCATGGAGCAAGCAGGAGGCTTGGCTCCACTCAAGGCTACAAAGTTTCAATTATAGAAGATAAATAAATCCCAGATACCAGGGCCTATGCTTGGGTCACTGGGGGGTGTGGCTGGCCTGCAAACCACCACAGGCCCCTTGCCCAGGCTGCCCCATGCCCCAAGGGAACCCCCACCCTGATCCAGGACACCTTTCAGGGCAAACCAGCTGGCTCCCACCCGTGCACCAGGCCTCTATCCTATCTAATAAAAGAGCAATATGCAAATTGACCATCACTCTAACATACAAGATGGCTGTCCCCATGTGGACACAATATGGCCACCACAATATGGCCAGCAGGGGAGGGCAGTTGGGAGGGACCAGGCCTGCAAGGGAGGGCACTTGTGGGAGATCAGGCCAGCAGGGGAGGGCAGTTGGGAGGGACTAGGCTTGCAAGGGAGGGCAGTTGGGGGCGATCAAGCCTGCAGGGGAGGGCAGTTAGGGGTGACCAGGCCGGCAGATGAGGGAAGTTGGGGGTGACCGGGCCTGCAGGGGAGGGCAATTAGGGGTGACCAGGCCTGCAGGGGAGGGTAGTTAGGGGCAAACAGGCTGGCAGGGGAGCAGTTAGTCATCAATCAGGCTGGCAGGGGAGTGGTTAGGGGGTGATCAGGCTGGCAGGCAGAAGTGGTTAGGGGCAATCAGGCAAGCAGGCAGGCGAGCAGTTGGGAGCCAGCAGTCCTGGATTGTAAGAGGGATGTCTGACTGCCCATTTAGGCCCGATCCTACTCCCTCAGCCCAGCCTGCACCCTCAGCCAGATTGGAGAGGGTGCAGGCTGGACTGAAGGACACCCCCCCCCCACCCGTGCACAAATTTTGTGCACTGGGCCTCTAGTGGATATATATAATTATGAGCTGCTACTCATAACCACCTTCATAGCCACTATGTCTTTAGCATGAATTAAGAACTTTGCCTCATTCTTTCAAGAAGTATTCACTGTGCATGGCAATATTCTCCATGCTTATCTCCAGGGTTCATCAATAAACACAGCACATAAAAGTCCCTTCCCTTATGGAACTTCCATTTGAGCTGGGTGGAGATGGAGTGATGAAGAGGTTCTGGGTTGGAGAAAAACAATAAATAAAATAACTAGGGTTTCCAGCAGCATCCCCGTGCTACCTTGTTATTTATTTCCTCTTAATTTAATTTATTTTTACTTAATATAGTGTTATTTCTTCTCACAGGCTGCAATCTTCAACAAAGTTCACACACAGCTTTAATACACATTTTCCTCTTTGGGACTGCGTTTCTGGAAATTGCTTAACATAGGTGTAGAGTTTCCCAAGCTCAAGGTTATAGATGTACCACCTTCTCTCCATCCTCAACCAGTTAGAGGACAGAACATTTTAAGTGTTTGCTAATCATCCTAGGCATAGCTTCAGAGATATTTTTGGTGGAGGTCAATGAGAGGATATGACCGTTGGTTGACTCAAGAGCTGGAGCCAGATGACCGGAGGCTCCTTATTCCTCCTCTGTCCTTGTGTGTTGTCTGGAGTGTACATCATGCACCACTGTCCCCATAGCCAGAGCCATTTCAAGGATACAGCCTTGATAGATAAGGTGTTGTTGAGACCATCTGGACTGAATGCATGACTGAACTCCATTTAGGCCTCTATATAAACTTTTCAGATTCTGGTGGAATGATGTGGAGATCTATTCATCTTACATCTGTCCAAGACCAGCCTTGTATGGAAATTCCCATATTTATTGCACCTGCCATCTACCCATCTGGAGTGATCTGCCTCTGTCTTGGGTTTCTCCTTGCCCTCTGTGTAGAGGGGCCAGTTTACAAACCACTATATGTACATAAATTCATTAGCATCACATGTACCAGTTGCATCACAGGTTCAGGTGACTTGATTGTATTGTTTTCATTAACTTCCCTTTCTGCCCACCCATGTCTGTAATGGGACCACTTTCCCATCAGGCTTGAGAAAGACTCTTGTTAATGTGAGGCCAAATTCTCAGTCACTTAAAGAGCATTTATAGTCCATTAAATAAGTCATTAAAAAATGTCAGCTATACTAAAAGATGGGACAGAGCACAGCCCCGCTACTTTATTTGAGCCCTGGCTGTGTCTGTTCCTAATACACAAGCACAGGTTTAATAAACACAGTAAGATGCAGGCATAATATAGTAATCATAATATAGTAATTCTATTAGTAGAATAATAGTATCTCTATATATAAAAGCCTACAATGGAATGACCGGAACAACCAGTCACTATAAAGTGCACTGACCACCAGGGGGCAAGATGCTCAATGCAGGAGCTGCCCCCAGCCTGCAGGCCCAGATCCCCGATGGGGCCTGCCGGACAACCTCCTGGTTCCTCCCCTCAGCTAGCAGGTCCTGATCGCCTGGGAACCAGGGGGTGGGGGAGGGGTCGCGAGGGAAGGAGCAGGGGAGGCGTGGAACCATATGGTGGTGGGGAACCTGATTGGCCCTGATCGCTGGCTAGGCCTAGGGACCCCACCCATGCACAAATTTCGTGCACTGGGCCCATAGTATAGTATAATACAGTAACATATATAATATGTAACATACAGTCACATCTAATCTAATAATAGAAAAATATGCAAATTGACCGAACCTTCGCTACACCCAAGCCACGCCCACCAGCCAAGCCACGCCCACCAACCAATCAGGACGAGTATGCAAATTACCCCAACAAAGATGGCGGCTAATTTGCATATCAAGACATCGTCGAAAGAAGCCAAGAGCTGCAGAAGGGAGTAAAGCTTCAAAGAAGCAAGCAAGCCGGCGGGGGCGGGGGGGGGGGGGCGGGGGGGAGGAGAAGGAGGAGCGAAGTCAGGGCCGGGGGCAAAGGGAAACGCAGGCGGGCTGGCCGAGAAGGCGGGGCGGGCGACAAGGGAGGAAGGAGGCGGGGTAGAGTGCAGCAGGAAATCCTATTGCAGGATTTTTTCCTGCAACAGGAACGCTAGTATAGTACTGAACAACAGTAACATTTCAGCCATAGATCCTTTGGACCAGTTGTTTTTTGAACCTGAGAGCTGTGCCTGCTTTTGAATATCATCAGATTGATCACACACTTCAGTGTTTACGTGGAGACAATCCATAACTTACATTAGACTCACAAAGTGGTTGTTTAAAAAATGCTCATTGAGACCAGAGCTTTAGTGATAGAAAAATTGAGACTCAGAGAAGTACTGACTTACTCAAGGTCATACACTCTTTGGCAGCCCAGGTCCAAACTACTGATTCGAAATATTTATATTGTGGTGAGGTTAAATTAGCTCAAATGTTTCTGTCTTATATAGATGTCAAATGCTTGTGGATGTGAGGCATTGGGGACTTGCAACCCAATGGGGTGGGAAGCTATCCTTTTTGCAAGTTGTTAGAGCTGTCAGAATCTTTTTGAAATTATTAGTAATTTGTAGGTGGGTCTTTGGTAAGTATTGGAAGGAATAAATTTTCTTATTTTACAAAAAGATTAATGACTTCAAAAATCCATTCCTCTGTGCGGCCCTGTGGCCCGTATTTCCTCAAGTCTCATTTCAGTGACCTTGCAAGGACACCCCATCCTTGTCTTAGGACAAAGACACCTCTTGTTTAGTTCGGAAGCTGCAGGTGCGTGTGCAGCTGTGGCCCTCTTCATCAATGACTGCCAGGTCTGGCTGCTGCCGAATTCTGAGAATGACAGTATCACGTCTATGTAGGTCATTGCATCCTTCAGGACAAAATGCAGATGCAGAAAAGTGGGAGGTTAAAAAAAAGTGTCACATTTCTTTCAATAGAAAGCTGGCTAATTTTGTAACCTCTATTTTTTTAGGTCTATTTTTTGAACCTTTCATTATAATTTAAAATTTAATGTTATGTCTTATAATTTGAACTAGAAAAGTTATGTCCTTTTTTTTTTTCCAACCTTGGTAGCCTCAGAAATCATCCAGAATGTTTCTCATGGTTCCTAAGTCTGGAAAAAGAGGGGACCAAGTCAAGGTATTTTCTGAATAGAGTTTTGGAGTCTGGGGACTGATTCTTTGAACTGGTTGTCATTCAGATTAGGGAGTAAAATACACCTATTTACCCATGGTCTTGGGGATGGGCATTTGGAAATTAAAAACACCCCCCCCCCCCGCAAAATACCCCTAAATAACAGGCCCATTGTATGAATGAATGAATCCATGCTGAAAGAATGGCAGTTCATTTATTTTTTTTGGAACAGGTTTTATTACACACAGAGGGGGTGGCTCCATCCTTCTTGCCTGCTGCCTTCCTCATGGCTGCAAAGACATAGCTCCTCTTCCTCTTGGCTACAGATGTGTGTCTTCACCCCTTCCTTTCTTTTGTAAAAAAATTTATTCTTTTTCTTTTTTTTAATTGTTAACACTATTGCAGATGTCCCCTTTTGCCCCCTTTTGCCCACTTCCACCCAGCCCCGGCCCCCGCATCCCTTCCCTCTGGCCATCTTCACACTGTTGTCTGAGTCTATGGGTTATGTGTGTATGTTCTTTGGCTAATTCCTTCACCTTCTTTGATCTGTGATCTGTTCTCCCCTCTCCCATCCCCTCTGACAGCTGTCAGACTGTTCCATGAATCCTTGATTAATAGCCTCTGGTCCTTAGAGACTTTGGTCCTTAGAGACTTTGCATAGCTACATGGTACACCACTCACAGTGGGCAAAGCCACATGCCTCTTGGATCACATCCCCCACGAACTTGGAGTGCTTGGTGAGGTGCCTTTGGCAGCAGCCGCACCTCGGCGTGCTCATGCTCAGTCGCTTATGGCCCTTGATGAGGTCCATTGCCACGGGGTAGCACAGATCCATGGCTGCAGCTCCTCAATGGTGCCCGCGGCAGAAGGGCAAACTCTTCATTTTTAAGTGAGTCATTGGAAGACCATTCAGGCAGGAGGTGACCAGGGGGAGGTCCTATCTGGGTTGGGCAGAGCCGTATAAAGATGCTGCTGTTGTAACATGTCCCCGAGACTCTTCACAAGGAAGGAAGGGCATGTTCATTGATGCCCAAATTCAAGACACCCGGGCTGCTTGCATCCTCAGCCAGAGTAAATAGGACCAGTCATGCCAGTTGGATGTCCTGGCTTCTCTGCCACCTTCAGGCAAAATAAAAACTGCTTGAGCAGACACCTGGGTAACATTTGTGTGTGTGTCAAAGTCATGCAGTCAAGTGAGAGAACCAGAGTATGGGAAACTGAGTAAACTCAGACACTTCCACATCGACAGTGTGTGCTGTGGAGGCGAGGTTTACCAGACCATCGAGGCAACCTGAATGTTCCTCCCAACCATAAAGATTTTTCAAGAACTTCAGCCAATGGGCTGCCTGTGTCTGATTTAGAAGCATTCTGTTTACCATATTTTCTGGCGTATAAGACGACCTTTTAACCCAGGAAAATCTTCTCAAAAGTCGGGGGTCTTATACGCCGGAAAATACAGTAACCCACCCATCATTTGGCAATAACTCACTTTAATTCTATTCAGAGAGAGATTATAACTCACTTTAATTCTAAATTGTAAATGCCGTATTTTCCGGCGTATAAGACCCCCGACTTTTGAGAAGATTTTCCTGGGTTAAAAGGTCGTCTTATATGCCAGAACATACGGTAATTCAAGTTTAATTCACTGTTTCCATTTTGTTTTTTCCAAATTATTGGGTTGGGAAAATTTTAAATGTTTCTGAGGCCTATCAGGAAGAACAGGTTTTCATCAATTTCCACGAAGTTCCCGTGTAATGTAGGTGTGATCATTAATTTCATGTGTCGACTTGACTGGGCTAAGGGATGCCCATGTACCTGGCAAAGTAGTATGTCTGGGTGACTGTGAGGGTATTTCTGGAGGAGATTAGCACTTGAATCAGTAACCGAGGAAAGAAGATGACCTCACCACTGTCGGTGGGCACCATCCCACCCACCGAGGGCCTGAGCAGAGCAAACATGTAGATGAAGGGTGAGCTTGCTCTCCGCTTGAGCTGGGACATCCAGCTTCCCCCACCCTCAGACATCTGTCTGTGCTCCTGGTTCTTGGGCCTTCAGTCTTGGACCAGAACTTACACTATTGTCCCCGCTTTGGACTCAGGCTTACACAACAGGCTCCCTGACTCACAGACTGAATTACTCCACTGGCTTTCCTTGGTCTCCAGCTTGCAGATGGCAGATGTGGGACCCCTCCACCACCATAATCACATGAGCCAATGCCTATAATAAACCTCCTCTTGCATGTATCTCTATATATCCTATGGGTTCTGATTCTCTGGAGAACTCAGACTAATACAGCAGGCAGCCTCAAAATTAGGGAGTAGCAGTCCTGAGGCCATCATTGCATTCTTGCATTTCTCCCCTACTCTGACTTAGGAGAGGTGCTGGTGACCTGCGTATGACTGCTTTTCTACACCAGACAGGTATTTTAGCTCTCAGGCATGGAGAAATCATTGTGAGAGTCTGGACACAGAGCTATGTTGAAGGAGGTCATGTTTTTTAAAAAAATAATGAGTCATCTAGGTCTTATATACTGTAATCTTGTCACATAGTAGGTACTAAGCAAACATTTGAATGGCTGTTAGTTAGCTGTTACTAGTTAACTGCCACAGAACATCATGGGGATAAATATATTTCATATCATAATGACATATTTTATTACTTATTTAATGTAATGTTGAAATGGAAAATCATTGCCTTCATGTGTTTCTGAAAGTAAATGAATTGCATTGTAATTTCGTACCTCCAGGACATCAAGATATTTAAAAAACACATTTGCTGAAATTATACTCCACCTGCGAGAATTAATGGGTAAGTGTTTAGCTGTGATAGAGAGAATAGAGCAGATAATTTCAAGAATTATAAATAGAAGTGTGGATATAAGGCACTGAAATTATTTTAATTATTGGCAAGAGGTTTACTGAGAAGAACAGGTTCAAAGAGCTAGATGCTGTTAGCAGTGAGCGTTCCTCTTATTCATTCTTGAATCCCCAACACTTGCACTGAGGTTGGCAGTGAGTTGGAGCTCAGCCTATGCTTGGTTGTAGGGAACGTATCTCACCATTTGCCTGCCCCTATATCATGCATTTTCATAGGGATGATTTCATTTATTCCCAACAATACTGTGAGGTAGGGTTTGTTTCTATTGCCCACCTTTGTGGAGATGACACTGAGGCACAGAGAGGTTAAGAAACATATCCAAGGTCACACAGTGAACAATTGACAGAACCTGGTTTATTTTTTTATAATAATCAGCCTAGGTCTCTTTAATCTGAAAGCTTCTGCTTCCCAGGCACAGGATGGCTTTTCACAGTAACTTTGTTACTGGCCAAGGTGTCTGTATTAATTTCCTAGGGCTGTAGTATCAAATCACCACCAACTTGGTGGTTTAAAACAATAGAAATTTATTCTCTTACAGTTCTGGAGGCTAGAAGCAGGAATCCAGGTGTGGGCAGAGTCAGCTCCCTCCAAACACTCTAGGGAAGGATCCTTCTTTGCCTTTTCCAGGAAGTGATGGTTCTTGGGGTTCCTTGGCTTGTGGCCGCGTCTCTTAATCTCTGCCTTCATCATCACATGAGTCTTCTCCTGGCCTATCCTGTATTTGTGTGTCTAACTCCCCTCCCCTCTGCTCCCCTTCCCTTCTCAGGACTTATCATTAGATTTAGGACCCACCTTAATCCAGATGATCGCATCTCCAGTTCTTTAATTTAATTACATTTGCAAACACGCCCTTTTCCAGATAAGGTCACAATTTATAAGGTTCTGGGACTTGGGACATGGATATATCATTTTTGAGGAGCCACCATGCAATCCACTACAGTACACCTTTTAGTTCTTTTTACACACCCCAAAGAAAAACAAGTAATTTTTTTTGAAGGAACAAAAATACTCACTAAATGTGCTATTTGCTGTGAATCATATGTCCTTTATCTTATTCATTTGGACCTTCTGAACTGCCTCTTTGCCTCTGCACTCCTGGATTGCAGGCTTGTGAAGACCTTGTCTAATTCCTCTTCTTTTCCTGAATCCAATGGTGTTTCAGTGGCTATTTTCTCCGTCCTCCCAGGAATTTCTTTTAAGATGCTTTTCTGGCTCTAGTTATTAACATTTCATTTCCTATTTTTACTAGACTCTTTTGATTTCATTTCTTTTGCTTTTTTATTTATTACTTTTTTACTTTAAAATTCTTTTTGTTATTTATGTGTTTGATTCCATTCTTTTTATTATTTTTGATTGGGCATGGTCTTATTATGTTTGAGTAAAGATATTGTGTAGCTTGGAGGGTTGTTTTTGATGGCGACAGTGGCTCCACTGTATATTTCAGTGAGTACCACAGCAATTTGGGGAAATTTCTTGGATTTGGCAATGTTTTAAAAGCTATGTCAGTAAATTGTTCATTTTTTTAGATTTACCAGGTATCTCAGTACCAATATCTGAAAGATTTTCTACAAATTGCCCGCTGCTATTTTAAATGATGCGTTTGGTACTTTTTTATGTAGGTTTCCCCTGCTTCCCCCAAGGAGAGTATAAGACCATAGAGTCAGCACTTCTAGTTGGATCAAAATTCAACTTTTCACTTGTGAAAAGTAACAGGTTAGTGTTCTGGTAAATTCGACCTCAGTGATGTGTTCAGGAAGAGCTTCAGGTGGCTCCCTAGGACATTTGATTTGACCTTAAAGATGTGAAATCTTGATGGTAGTTTCTGTAACTAAGAACTCCTTGGTCTTGTTGCAGGCACTGGAACCTCCTAACCTCCTGTTCTAATCTAAAATCTGGGTCTTGTCTGACACAGGAGCTCAGCAGTACGCAAGGGCCAGAGAGTTGGAAGTTAGGACCATCTCGGGAAAGGGTTCGACTGCCACAACCACTGGCAACCAGACAAAAATGTACCTTCTGGGTGGGATTTCCAAAATTACTGCTTTTCTCCATAGGCGTTATTTTACCTTTGTCATAAACACATACTGAAATAAGACCAATCCCCTCCCGCACCCTTTGCCTAATTCCCCTCTAAGTATGGATTAAAGGCAAGCTTGTGAAGCTTCCGTATGATTTTTTTTTAAATTTTGCATTATAGCTATGCACACCAAGGGTTTTTGACCATTAGCCAGTTTTAACCCTCATGCTTTTTTCCCATGTTGTACATTTCTCATTAGAATAACTAGAGGGTGTAGGTTTTGAAGCACAGGTGTGATTATAAATGTGAAGACTCGGCATGAAAAGGGAAGGAAGTCACAGCCTCAGGAGATGGATTTATGGAAGCTCAACACGGGCTCCATTGTCTCCTCCTCAGTGACGGGCGGTTTGCTCGCTAATTTAATGCAAAATGAGCCTCAATTAATATTTTTCTCATCAATTTGAACTGCTCAGGAGTAGTGGGAAAGGATCAAAAAGGTGGGGTTGGGCAGGGAGCTGTTGGCAAGAGTCACAATTGTCACAATTGCCTGGTTTATATAGTATCTATAAAAAGAACACACGGTGCTGGAGACAGGAGCCAGCCACAGAGAAAAATAACTGTAGAGTAAAGCATGTGTTTACTTTTTAGTTTCATGGCAAATGGCTCAGGAGAAGCAGTGCGCTCCTGGCTGGCTTGGGGCCAGCGATTCTTGACTCCACTAGAACAGAAACCTGAATTTGCTTCCATGGGGTTAGCCCAAGGGAGCTGACCCTTTCCCACCGCTCTCCCTGGAAGGTGCCCCAGCAAGACTGGGAGGCACCTGTCAGCAGCAGGGGCATTGCCTCCCAAAGCCGAAAATGGCAGATGACTTTTTAAAAAATATATATTTTATTGATTTTTTTACAGAGAGGAAGGGAGAGGGAATAGAAAGCTAGAAACATCAATGAGAGTGAAACATCAATCAGCTGCCTCCTGCACACCTCCTACTGGGGATGTGCCCACAACCAAGGTACATGCCCTTGACCGGAATCGAACCTGGGACCTTTCAGTCTGCAGGTGGACGCTCTATCCACTGAGCCAAACGGGTTAGGGCAGCAGATGACCTTTTTTCTGTAACCTCTGACCTGGGATCTGAGTGCTTCTCAGGTCCTATGTTACACGTGAAAAGAAACGCCGGGTTTTCAGAGAGCAGTGGGAAAGACTGTGGGAGCTAATGGGAACTCAGCTCACTAGAAATGCTCACTGCTGTGCCCACTGAGGGGCAGGTCCACATTAACACGCGGGTGCCCACGCTGGCGGATCAGAGCTGTAACAGATTCCGGGAGAAGAAAGATCCGTGTGAGCAATTGCGCTAATCACGGCCACCCCGCTCATTAACATCCTCCTCGCGCCCTTCGGCACAACCCGAGAGGCTTTCACAGGTTCCTTTCCAAACGCTGATACAAACAACAGCCTTTGTAGCCAATGGAGAAAGCAGCAGCAGGTGAAGAGCTATTTTTAGACGTGCTGAAAGCTCAACGTTGATTACTGTATTTTCACACCTAAAACACACAAGATGCGAGGCTGAAAAAAAATTTTTGTTTTTTTTTTTGTTTTTTTGTGTGCTCACTTCTGAGCTCCGGACAGCTACTGTCTTTCACATGCTGCTTCCTGCCTGACACTTCCTTCTGTCACTGGGATGCTGGAGGGTCAGCAGGCAGGTCCCCACTCCGTGGCACCTCGTCCATGCTTAGCTGATGGCATTTTATACCAACTACTGCTCTTCTTCTCTTCCACATCCCTCTTGAACCTAATAGTGAAGAGATTTACTACTGTATATTGATGTGCATGGGGTCCATGGTTCATGTCCCTCTGTGAAGTCCTGGTACACGCCACATCTGGTATACTCACTGTTTCACATTGAGAACTTCACCTTAGTTGGCTTTGCATGTTATCTCGCTTATTCTGCAGAATAAATCTGCATGGTGGTGGTCTTACCCATTTCACAGAAGAAAAACAAGAGGAGGAGGGCTCGGAGAGGTTGAGAAGCCTGATCCACTGACCTAGACAGTCATGGCTGACTGGAGTCGGAACCCAGGTTTTTCTGGTTCAAAACCTCATGCTTCACTCAGCTTTCCTGCTGCCTTTCTCACTGATTTAATTTCAGACTGTTCTTGACTGCAGGGGGTGGGGCTCCGTTTTTCTTTTGATGTTTCTTCTAGCTCTTTGATTCTACCATTAAGTGAATCTCTTCTGAGTACAGTTTTTCTTTTTGGAAATGCTACAGTAATGACCAGTAATAGCTAGGATGTCAAATGCCTGTCATTTTCTTCGTCTAATTGAGACAAATCCATTATGTTCCCCACTGATTCTCTCTTTCCCACCAGGGTGTCTGATGTAATTGCCCCCATCACTCCTTTATGGCTAAATCTAAAAGCACTGTGGTTGTTGCACTTGGACACTTGGAGTGTTTTGATGGATCGTGCTAGCCTGCACACTGCTCTTTGTCTAGGCTTTCTTCGATTGCTCCTTGCTTCCTTATGATCCTGTGTGAAACTCAGGGACTTACTCTGAGATGTCACCTACAGGAGGTCCTGGAGGTCCCCTGGGCTAAAGTTGTACTAATCCTCTGTCTGGATGTATCCTGTTAAAATGTGCTGTCTTCATTCTCATTTGCCTCTTGCTGAGTTACCTAAAACAGACCCCAGAGAGCAGCCTCGGAAGGGGCTCTCCACTTGAGATTGGACTGAGAACTGCTCAGGTCCGTCTCTGCCCCTGGCTCCCAAAGGGTACGTTCCCTCCTGCGATTCTGCTTTCTCTGAGACCCAGGGAAAAGAGGGATGGAGCCCGCATCCTGGGCATGTGCACAGGGATGGATGCACTTTGTAAAATCTTGCAAAAATTGTAGAGATAGCTTTCTCCTTGTTAGAGAAGCAGGACATCCTCTTAGGTGAACTGTTCTTGAGGCAAATATGCAAATAATTTTGAGTTTGGAGTCAACAGACTTTAAGGAAATGTTAGTGATTTCTATGAAAGCTACACAACAGGTCTTGGGTACTTTCCACCTTTGAGTCAAATTTATTTCCAATACTAAGAACATTCATTTAAAGACAAGTTAGTAATTTAATAGAGTTAGCATTTTAATATAATGTATACACTATGTTTAATACAATAAAAACCTAACATGTGATAGAAGTGAGATTTTAAAAAAAGCATATTTCTTCTTTTATTTTCTTCTCACTTTTCTGATTAGTCTCTTTCTCTTTTCTGTCCTGAAGCTCTGACTTCTTTTATCTTGGTGTGCGGAGAGTTACTAAGCCTCTGGTGTCAGATTTCTCTGGGTGTGTCATAAAAATCAATATTCCACCAGGGGGAGCTGAGTGGCAAAGAGGAGACCAACTTGCTTTCTTCACGGAAATGCAGAATTTGATGTTATTTTCCAGTTTTTAGTAAAAGAAAAATTTAAATGTCTCAGGGGAACATATTCATGTTTTTCCTTTTGGATTTGGCATTCTTTGTGATTGCCCTTCAGAAGGCAGGGATGCGCCCAGGTACCCACAGGTCACAGGGATTCCCCAGGTGGCTGTGCTGCAGGTGGATCCAGGTGGTCACAGACACACTCTGAGAAAGCCCTGGGCTGAAGCCTGGAAACATGGCCTTGTGGTTTTAGTTTCTTTAGGTTAGTGACTTAATTGCTTTGGTGTTTATTTTCTTAATCTGTGAAGTGGATTAAATTAGATGACTTCACCTACACTATCAGATAGTCTCTGATAGTTTGTTTCGAAGAAATGACTGTGCTCCTTGACTTACTGTGGGGCTACATCCTGATGAATTCATCATAAACTGAAAATATCATACATGGGAAATGCATTTAATACTCCTCACCAGCTTTGCCTACTGAACATTATAGCTTCACCTACTGAACATCAAAGCTTCGCCTAGCCCACCTTAAACATGCTCAGAACACAATATCCCCTAAATGCTGGCAACACAGTGCACTGTGGAGGATCGGTTGTCATATTAGTAATTTTATTTTATTTTAGCCTTTTGGCCACTGGTTTAGCAGGTTCCATTAGATAAATAAACCCTGCCTTTGATCAGTGTATTGAAATAATTAGAACAGAAAATATCCCTACATATTCTGATTGAAATTAAATTCCTATCACATGGGAAGATAGACATTTTTAAAAGCCTCTCTTTCTGCCTTTCCGCTCATGCACATTGCATATCAAAATGTGCAGATTGAAAGAGCTGAGGCATCACCAAGGAGATGTCTTCCGTATGGACATCCGATTGCCCTGCACTATTTGCTGAAAAGAGTATTATTTTTCTATTAAAGTACCTTGACACCTTTGCTAAAAATCAATTGACCAGATGTTTGTGGCTATTTCTGCATTCTTTGTTTTATTGATCTATTTATCCCCCTTTAGGCCAATATTATACTGCCTTGATTACTATAGGTAATCTGTACTATACTGTAGTTTTGAAATCAATAATGTAAATCCTCTAACTTTGTCCCCCCACCCCCCCCAATCAATTGGTTCTTTTAGTCTTTTGTAGATTTTCATACACATTTTAGAATTCGTTTTTTTCAGTATCTATTAAAAAAAGGCTGCTGGGATTGTGACTAGGATTGTTTGGAATCTATAGATCAGTTGGAATGAATTGACCTATAAACCACTGCAATCACCCCTTCCCCATGATGTCAATTTTTGGGTTTTAAAGGATTGCTCATACTTGAAGGAAGAGAAATCCTGATTAGCAAAGGTATCCTCTAAATAGAAAATAGATAATGAGGTTAAATTTCCACTAATATATCTTATGTGGCATTAATCCTAATTATTTTTGTGGTAATAAGAACATTAAATAATTTTCTTAAAGCAATTTAGTCATTTTTGAAATTAAATGTACAAATTAAAAAGGAACATATTTCTGTGTTAACCTAAGGCCAAATGCCTCCATGTTTGTTTAAAATAATTGAAAGGATGATGCTCAAGCATGATTTTATTTCTTAAGAGCAGGGTAAATATTTAACAACTGAGTTTAAAGGGGAAAGAAGCCCTGATTTGTATCATTTACTAATTTCTGTGGTGTAAATACTCCCACTACTGTTGAGTTTAAGCTACCAAGGTGATGTCCTTGAATACTAGTGTGTCTGTACCTAGAAATTCCATCATACAAATACCATAGTTGTAAAGAACTTCAAAAGCATAGATGATAATAAAATGTAGTAAAATAATTAGGAAGAGGTGGAGTTTGAGTATTTATTACCTTTATTTTTAATGTGATTAATTGTAAGTTGGTTTAATTTAACTTTTACTAATGGCTGTATTTAACAGCTGAATCAAAAAATTCCTGAAAATTTCACAATCAGCCTGAAGATATGAGCTGGCCCCGGCACACCAATATGGGCCAAGAGTAAAGAGTAAAGCATGTTTAATATCAAACGAACTAATGGTTAATGAGTTAATTGTCAAATAAAACAAAACAAAGGGAGGCTTGTTATGTTTTGTAACTTTCAATTCTTGATTCAATAATTTTAAACTAATGGGGTTGGATAAACATTATATTACCATTTTATAAATTAAATTAGAAGCCTGGTGCATGAAATTTGTGCATGGATAAGGTCCGTAGGCCTGGCCAGCGATCAGGGCCAATTGGGGTCTTCCGGCTGCCAGCTGGGGCCTTCCTTCTGGCTGCTGGCTGAGGCCTCCCTTCCCCAACTGGCAGTTGCCTGCCAGGGCCTCCCTTCCCCAGCTGCTGGCTGCTGGCCGGGTCCTTCGTTCATTCGCGCCACTCCCTGGTGATCAGCACATGTCATAATGAGCCATAGAACTCCTGGTCTCCTGGTTGAACTCCTGTGGAGACACTTTTCATATTAGTCTTTTATATATATACAGACTAGTGGCCTGGTGCATGAAATTCATGCATGGGGGAGGGGTTCCCTTAGCCTAGCCTGCACCCTCTCCAATTGGGGACCCCTTGGGGGATGTCGGACAGCCCTTTCACAATCTGGGACCACTGGCTCCTAACCGCTCACCTGCCTGCCTGCCTGATTGCCTCTAACTGCCTCTGCCTGCCTGCCTGATTGCCCCTAACTGCCTCTGCCTGCTTGCCTGATTGTCCCTAACCTCTCTGCCTGCCTGCCTGCCTGCCTGATGACCCCTAACTTCCCTCCCCTGCTGGCCTGATGTCGCCCCTAACTGCCTTCTCTGCCTCAGCCCCCACCACCATGGCTTTGTCTGGAAGGAAGTTGGATGTCTGGAAGATGGTCGGTTGACCTGGTCTAATTAGCATATTACCCTTTTATTAGTATAGATAGATATAGGATAGGATTGCTTAAATGGGGGAGCGGGGGCGGGAAGCCTTTTTCAGCAGGAGGAGATGCTCTTGGCAGACAAAAATACATAATCTCTATATCTGGACTGATAGCCAGCCATATGCACTATACTGCCAAACTGGTCATTAAAACATTGAAACGCTTTCTTACACCTTATACCAAACAGCTATTGCCCTTAAAACCCCTCCTCAGCCCCCACCTTAGGTTCTGCCATCACAGTTCACCCAGATTAGGTTCTGATTGGTCAGTTTCTATGCCAGTCAGCATCAAAAGCTCCACCTCCTAGGCAGCCATTGGCTCCACACAGTTCACCCAGATTTGGTTCTTATTGGTCGGTTTCTATGCCAGTCAGCGTCAAAAGCTCCGCCTCCTAGGCAGCCATTGGCTTCTCACATTTCACCCAGATTTGGTTCTGATTGGTCAGTTTCTATGCCAGTCAGCGTCTCCAGGCCTGATCAGAGAGGCGGGGCTGATCAGCAGCCCCCACTGAGGCCCAGAGAGAAACAGGCATGGCTGCTGGCGAAGTCCAGAGAGAGAAAGAGAGAGAGGCAATGACTGATCAACAGCTGCCATGGAGGCTGCAGATCAGACCCTGCCTCTCTTTCCCTGGGCCTCTCTCCAGGCCTGATCCACAGCCCCCTTGGCAGTCAGTGCTGGGTTGCCACACCCGCAGCAGTGGCAGTCAGTGCTTGGTCACCACAGCAACCCAGCACTGACTGCAGAACTGATTTCCAGTCAGTCGAGCCTTGGCTCATTTTGGACGTTACGGACACGGGGTTTTTATATATTAAGATGATTGGTAAGTCTGTGTGTGTTTGTGTGTGTGTGTGTGTGTGTGTTTTCAGGGGTAGGTCAGAGAACATCAACTGGAACTTTTCCTTAATTAGGGTGGGATGGGTGCAGTAACAAATGAACCCAAACATAAAAAGATGTAATGGTGTCTCTCAAAAGTTTTTTTTTTCAATTGAATTTATTGGGATAACATCGGTTAACAAAAATTACATAGGTTTCAGGTGTACGATTCTATAATACATATTCTGTATATTGTATTGTTTGTTCACCACCCCAAGTTAAGGCCCTTTCCATCACCTTTATCCTCTTCTACCGCCGCTCCCCCTATTTCTCTCTGATAATCACAATACTGTTGTCTGTGGAAAGTTTATTTCTCACCCATATAGTAATGATAGTTCAGGTCAGTTCTAGGTGATGATGATTACTTTTTTTCCCCCTCCCAAAGGTGTCTGCTCTACTTAGTCATTCAGGGACCGGGTTAAAGATAGCTCTGCAACCTAATCTAACATCACACAGGGGTTTCATTGTGGTCAGCAAGAAGGAGACTGAGCATGGACAAGCTTCTCTTCCATTGGCTACACCTCAGTCACATGAGCACACCCAGCTGCAAGGGGGGCTGGGAAACGTAGTCTGTTGGTGTGATGGGGAGAGGAGCAAAACAGATTTGGGGGAACAGGTAGTACTTTCTGTCATGTCATCTGTTCATACTTTTTTAGCTGTCCTCATGCAGCATGATGTGTGAGTGTTGGCCTAGAGATGGGGAGATTTGAATTTAATTAGTTTTATCATTAGTTGTCCTTTATTTTTGTGGTAATAAGAACATTAAATAATTTCTTGGACAAGCCCAATCCCCTCTCTGGGTCTCAGGTTTCTTGAGATAACATTGGTTAATAAAAATTATATAGGTTTTAGGCATACAATTCTATAATATATCATATTGTATTATATATTCACCACCCCAAGTCAAGTCTCCTTCCATCACCCTTTATTCCCCCTTTACCCTCTTCTACCTCCCTCCACCCCCATTTCTCTTGGTATTCACAATACTGTTGTCCTTGTCTATATAAGTCAGGGCTTGAATAGGTCCTTCCTCATTCTGTGACTCTACTGATTCATTCTGTCTTCCCTACTCAGCATTCCCTGCTCTTGTTTCTTTCCTTCCTGCTCTTCTGGGGGTGGTTTTTGTTTATCTCCTGGTCCAGTGGGAATGGTCTTTCCTATGACTGGGCAGCTCTGTCCACTTGTCTGGCTTGGGACCAGGTTTGGGAGCACAGGGTACTGCTGACTCGGGTTCTGAGGAACTGAGCACAGCTGTTCTGTCTGGGGAGAGCCTTGCAAGGTGCAGCTCGGAGATTAGTAAGGAAGCTGTTCTCATTTTGCTTCACTCAGGAAAATGCCAGGTTTGATATGCAGATGCAACCAATTTGTTTCAGCAAACAGTGCCCTGGAGGAATTATAGTGTCATGAAGGAATGCGGCCTCTGGAGTCAGCTGCCCGGGTTCAAATCCCGACTCTGCATTTTTGACTTGTGTAACCAAGGCCAAATTACTAAACCTCTCTGAACCTCAGTTTCCCCCTTTGTAAACTGTTATTTTTTATTTATTTTAAAAATATATTTTATTGATTTTTTACAGAGAGGAAGGGAGAGGGAGAGTTAGAAACATCAATGAGAGGGAAACATCGATCAGCTGCCTCCTGCAATACCCACTACTGGGGATGTGCCCGCAACCAAGGTACATGCCCTTGACTGGAATCAAACCTGGGACACTTCAGTCCGCAGGCCGATGCTCTATCCACTGAGCCAAACCAGTTAGGGCAGTAAAATGTTATTTAAATAAAATACAAATATAAAATAAATATATAATTTAAAAATATTTTTTCATAAAACAAACCTTAGTGTGTTTTTGGACAGTTAAGTAAGCTAATACATGTAAAGTGCACTGAACAGTGCCCACTGCGTGGTAAATACCATAAAAAGTATTGTTTTTGCTATTGTTATTAACATAGTTATTATTTCACAGAGCATTCAAGGAGATGGTGCTTTTAGGGGCATTGTAAGTAGGAAATAAAAGGGTAAAGATCTGATTAGTTAAAATTGGCAGTTGGTTCAATAGATTGTGCATCTTTCAGCAGGTCTGCCCTCTCCCCATCCTAGACTCTTGGCAGACATTGCTAATCAACGTGGGAGTTTTTTTCCTGCTGAAGCTCAGTGCCTCCAAAGGAAGGGGTTATGGTCCAAACATTTAACATCTGGTATTCTTGGACCAATCAGAGCCCACACTGGCCGGAAGGCTGGAGGTCCCCTGCTGCTCCAGGCATCAACCCCTTAGTTGCCCAGTTTGTGTGAGATAAAGGGGGTAACAAGGGAAAAGCCAAGGTGTTCAGGGCAGTGAGCGCGGGGGTGGGAGGTTAAAGGGGAAGCCCTGGGTGCTTGGGCCGTATGGAAGAACAGAAGTGCTTTACAGTTTTAATAATTGGTACAGATGCCCTTTTAAAAAAGGATGATTAACCTGGCACAGAATCATTTTCAGCACTGCCACAGCCACTGCCACTGTCACTGCCACTGCCACAATGGGCTTGAGATGAAACTCAGCTAACAATCCATTGTTATAAAACGTGGTTCGAAGAAGAGGGTCGCTGCTGTTTGTGAAAGTTATGGGGAAGACCTTGTGGAGGACAAAGGATTTTTTTGGGGGGCCTGAAGGTTTCCACTGTTAGAAGGCAAAAAGGCATTTCAAGTGAGGGAACTGGATGAACAGAAGGGCCACTGTGAGCCTGATGAGGGAGGCAGGCCCCTCCTCCCAGCTTCCCTGGAGGATGCTGTGCCAGGTTGCCATGGTGATGACAGACTCCTTTGGGCAGGCAGCCTTGTGGAGCCACCAGAACAGAAAAGGCGGTCAATTCTCTGGTTCCCCTTTCTATCCAGACTGCGAAATGGCAGTAAATGCCAGTTTGTTTTCTTGCAAAAAAAAAAAATGGGTTCTCTTTTTAAGTTCCAAAGAGAAAGTAATTCACCAAAAATAAATGTAATTATATTATAAAATGTACTCCTTTACTGTTTTCCTCTTTTTTGGGTACATGTTTCTAGTATTCCAAAGTAAAATTGTAACACTTCCAAATGAGCTTGAATACAACCAAATTGCTTGAGAAAAATTTCTCCAAATTTATCAAGTAAGATATACTATAGTGGTTTGGTGAGAGTGAAATGAATTTGACTTGAGTTCTTTTCTTGGTCTTTCTGTGTGTAACTAGGGACATTTTACTTCCTGCCTCTCAATTTCCTCCTTACAAAGTGAAGTAACATCATAATTTCATACAAAATTTGGCCAAAAAAAATCCATAACTTGAATTATTATAATTTTTATAAACATCTTCTATTCATATTTATTCAAAAAAATTAATTAAAGTTGTAATCATGGTCTACATTTAATTTTATATCCTGCCATTATTTACATTTTTCTGTATTGTTTTAGAGAGTTTATGATTTTAATGGTTACAACATTCTACATACCATACCTGGCCTACCCAGTTCTCTTATGTCACACATTGTTTTCTTCAAATTTACTATTTTTGATATTCAACTTGGAACTAATAGCTTTTCCCATATTAAATTGAAGCTATATTATGCCATATGTTCACTTACTGCCTCATGGGTTTCCTGAGAGCTTTTTCCAATTTACAGTGTGATAGGTGAGCAGTGTTGAGAAGAGCCGTTTCATTGAACTCTTGCTGACATTCTGAACAGCAATGATTATTAATTAATTCATTTTTGCTAATTTAATAGTGAAAGAAGATATCTTGTTTCAATTTGCATTTTTAACTACTGATAGGCTTAAACATTTCCCTATGGTAGGTCACTTTTTAGAGTTTTTATTTTGTGAATTCTCTCTCCCTCTCTCTCTATCTATCTATATGTATATATATATTTGTAATGTAAATATATATATATTTTATAATTAAATTTATTGGGGTGACATTGGCTAATAGAATCACATAGGTTTCAGGTGTGGATTTCTATGTTATAAGGTCTGTATATTGCACTGTGTTTCCACTATCCAAAGTTGAATAATCTTCCATCACCATGAATTCTCTTTTTAGGTTATTTGTACTTAGGTCTAATACAGTATTTTTCTTATTGTTTCAGATAAGAAAAATGTTATACTTTGTGGCAAATACTGGTTTGTTTCCTAATTTGCACCTTTTTGGATTGATATTTATTTTTTTCAATTCTCTGGACCTGTATTTATACACTACTTAAATAGTGCTGCTTTGTAATTCTTTCAGAACTTTTTTTTATGTTCTTATCCTCCCCCTTTTTATATGAAAATTATAATAGTCCAGTGAGTTATTCCTGCTCTATACCCCGAAAATTCCTGTTTGAGTTTTGATTGTGAATAAGTGAAATCTGCACATTCATTTTGGCAGTATAGACATTTATTAGGCCTTTATCAGGGAGACGAGCCTTGGTAATTGTGGAATTGAGTTCTTGCAGTGCTTTGCTTATTTGGTCTCAATGACTGATCTGCTCTGTAAGCCGCTGGATGTTTAGTATGCAAGCAGTGTAGTATAGTTAGTGTGTATTTAGCTTTAGATTGCACGTGCCAGAGTCTCCTACTCACTGATTTGTAAGATGGTAATAGGAAGCACAAGTAACTTTGAATTTGCACAGCCTTCATTTGTAACGCTCTTTCCAGACCCCCTGGATGCTGGCAGTCTTTCCTTAATACTACATTGCTACTGAAATGATACACTATTTGAATTTTTATCCGTATCAGCTAAAAAGCATTGTCTTGTGTTCAGTGACATTGCCGTTGGTGCTAACATTTTAGTCAAAGAGATATATTTAATCATAGCTATATATTTTGACAGCATATATTAGCTCAAAATGTTCTATAGCACTTATTCTAGTAGGGTTAGGAAAAATACTGGCAGAAATATTATATTGGTTGATATAAAATCAATAATAACAATAAAAATAATTTTAGCGGACATTTGATGTCTTACAGTTGTCACTTATTTTTCTTAGTTAATTTAATTCTTAAAATCACCCTTTGCCATTGATTCTGTCGCTCTTCCCCTTTTGAAGATGGGGAAACTGGGGCATTGAGAGGTTAAGCAACTTACTTCCCTTTTTCCCCTTTGTCCTTTACTAAGATGTGGAAATGGAAGTGTTGGTAAGTAGCTGTGTAGGATTCATTTCCGGTGCCAAAGAATTTAAGAGCTTGAAGTAATGTCTCATCTTTCAGTTTATGGTCTGGTCTTATCATCTTTAACGGGAGAAAATCAGATCCCAGGAAGTTCTTTAAATGTTGTTGTTATGAAAACAATAATGCTCCACACATAGAAGTGCATAAAGAATCCCTGCATTTTCTTTCCTTCCTATCGATTTGCTCCCCAAGAAAGGCCTATCAGTGGTTTGAAGTGTCTTCCTCCAGACCTTCTTTTCCATATTTAAGTAGCAGGTCTTAATTTCCAAGGGAGTCGGGGGTCAGAATGGAGAGTAGAAGGCAGAGTTTATGAGTGGAGGCATATGTTCTTCTAAGTGCCCGCATTGGCTCCCAAAGAAGCTCCTGCCCCAAGGAAGCGCTGGGGACAAGGAGATGCTTGGGATGCTCCCGTGGCCACCAGTTGCGGTCCCTGGGATAAGCCTGCTTCACAAATGAGCTCATCCTTTCCAGGTAAGCCAATGGCTTCAAGTGATTTTTCCCTACAGGTATGAAAATAAGGTGTTAGTAATAAAAGGTCTTTGTTCAATTATGTATTAGCTTGTGATTTATGTGTAACAAGTCAGTGAGACATATTTTAACCATCTGGCCAGAGAACCTATTTCCTATGAGTTGTGTAGTGTTGCCTGGTGTAGTTGTTATTGAATGAACGAATAAATTCTGTTTAAGATCAATTTGCGTTTTATGTGGTGACCTGTTAAAATAGAAGATGGACAAACTTTGCCAAAATGAACATTGGAAATTGATTAGGAATGATAGATTGTGCTCATAAATGAGATTTCTAAAAGAGACACACACTCCGAAATCTCTGACCTTGAGACATGTTTTCTGGGCTATCATAACCTTGTATTGTCATGTTGGATACTTTTTGATCACCCTTTCCAAAAATGCACACATGTACTACATGTGATCAAGAAGAAATGGCAACAAACATTGCTTTAAAGATGGACATGTCAGAGAAGGACACTATAGGTGTGGTCATGGAGAGGTAGGCATTCAGAATGCCACTCTGCTGCATTTCTGGGTGCAGTCCCTGTGTGACCAACTCAGACTTTTTAAACCTGAACTTCTTTTTCTCAGCTTTGCCATGATACAGGGCAAATGAATCAACACTGTGATGTTCAGCAGACATGTGCTTTGCCATTTACAAGTCTTCCGATTTGAGAAGACTCTCAAGTTGGGAGGATCGGAGCGCTGTGGCTCTCTGCCTCTTTGATAGGCTAGGTTCCATGTATTGCTCAAGGGCCCTTTAAGGCCTGCCTCATTCAAGCCGGCACCTTGGAGTTGTTAACTTGACTGACCCCAATGCAGGCTGTGACTCAGAAAGCTCTCCTTAGCATTTCTTTCCAGTGAGGCCTCTGTATAGTGATCGAAGTACTGTTGAGCCACTTTAGTAAAAGTTAACGAGAGCCTTTATAAGGCTAATAATAATATGTAATGAGCCTTGTACTTGAAATGAGCTTAAGCATCATTATCGATGGTACATGTTAGGTGTTGACCATAAATCCCTCCTTACTAGAATATTATTAGGAAAGCTGTAAATTTTAGTTGGGATAATAATCATGACCTAACATTTATTGAACCCTGACTATCACATATTAATCATTTAAGTGTTAAGTCAATTCTGTGAGCAGGTCTCCATGATAATTACACTTATTTTACAGCTTAGCAAACAGAGGGATGGTGGCCCAGCTAGTGACTGGCAAAATTAGGACAGAAATCTCGAGAGTTTGGATTTAGAGTCTAATCACCCAACTAAGTATACAAAACCATGCAAACAAATTTTTTTTTTTTTACTTCGGTTCCTTTTCTGAGATTAAAAAAATATATATATAAGGGGAAGGAAGAGGAAGTAGAAAGAGCAGGGTGAGAGGTTGCTGGTATCTTTTAAACACTCGTTAAGATTATTTGAAAATATGTTAGAGGAAGCATGCACCATGGGAGATGGAAGTGCCCGTGGTCAGACCCTGGGATGGGAAGAAGGTACCTTTTTTATGTTCTGGTTGCAGCTCATGGGAACCAGGTTGCCCCTGGCTGCAGAGGCAAAGATTCAGAGCTTTGCACCTGCATCCAGATGCTGCCTTGCGAAGGCGGGTCAGGGTCAAGGACTTGTGTGAGCATTTCATGACCTTCTGTGGAGTGAACACGTTCAGAACTCATAAGCTCTATCTTCACACGGCTTTACAGCCCAGAACTCCTGGGCCTCCTGCCACCCTGTCCCCCCAAATCAGAGCAGCTCTGAGTTTTTGTGTTTCATATTTTTGGGTTCTTCTGACCCAATAAATTCAGTTTTAAAAATGGGAGGGGGAAAAAAAAAGATCCAGCAGTTCAAAATCAGTTGAAAATTGCTTTTCTGACACTTAATTTGTTACTAGATCTCCGTGTTTTGGGGATCTACTTCTGTGTAACAACTTGCTCCAAAATTTAGCTGCTTAAAATGGCCATTTTTTTGGTCGGGGTTTTTCGGACTGCGACTTCAGTGGGCTCTGCTGAGGAACTTGTCTCTGCTCCGAGGTGTCAGCGGAGCTTCTGGGCGGAGGAGCCACTGCTCAGGTGGCTCCTTTCCTCTTCAGGGGGGTGCTCGGTGAGCCTCGGCTATGTCCCCTGCCCCTTGCACCTCTGACCTTGGTGTCTCCTGCTCCTGGGCAGCAGAGTGCAGCTTAGGCTTCCCTCAGTGGTTTCTGGAGAGTTTCGCTTCAAACCTGGTGGCTGCCTTCCCAGAGGCAGGAGGCAATAACTACCTGGCCAGGGGAAAGCCTTCCCAGAACTGAAGTTAGGTCGCTTGTGCTCCCCTCTCTGTGTCACAGCAGCCAGCAGCCCAGCCACATTCACTGTACAGATCCCACCTGCTGTGGGAAAGAGGCAAGGTCACCTTGCAGAAGTGGATGCAGGAGGCGAGCCATTGTGGTGCCATCTCACAGTCTGCCACATCTCACCACCTCCACGGTGCCTCTGTGGCTGCAACATCTGACCCCTCCAAGTCGCTGCTGCGTACCCCAGCTACCTGCTTCCCTCCACTTCCCTCAGTTCTTCTCTCACTTCCCGGCTGGTGAGCGGCTCCCTCTCTTCCCGGAGTGGCTTCCAGAATGGGTCTCATTTTCTCCTTCTGTCTTCTATCTGGTCCCAGCTTGCTTTCCCAAGGGTCTTGTTTTTTCAGTGAACAAGTGCCACTTATAAAGCATCACCTGTTGGTCAGACCTTCCCCCACAGGGCATTCTCATCGACCCTGGCTTTATTTGTGTAATCTTTGTGTCCTTATTTCCTCATGGGTATTGCTCATTGTTAATTTGCTTCAAATAGTTAAGAATGGCTGTCCTCCAGAACTGGTATCATACCAGAAGGCTAGAAGGTTAGGTGACAAGTGGTCCAGCTTTTATTAAAGTGAGGAAAGGGCTTTATTAACCAAAACCTGTTATGCACGGGGACAGATGCTAATTAGATTTACTGTGGTGATCGTTTCCCAACCTATACAAGTATCCCATCGTGTTGTGCATCTGAAACTAATATAATGTTTTAGGTCAATTGTAACTCAATTAAAAAAATTAAAAGTTCAAGATGACAGTATATTTGAGATGACTTGTAGCTTCTAAATGAGTATTGCTAACAGTTTGTGGAAAGTGAGAAAAAAATTTTGTTCAAGATTAAATTTACTTCCGCCGAGGATTTTGACTCAAACGTGCATTAAACTTTTATTTTCACTCCTGTTCCTACCAACTGAAATGGCCAAAAGCGTAGGGAAATAGGAGATCCTTCACCGACGCAGGGAACTACAGAGAAACTCTGATCCAGTCATGAGGATACAGTTGAGATGAGAACGAGTTGAAGACAGTCCCAGGCTCATTCGAAGCCCCTTTCTGAGCAGAGCGTGCAGGAAGGAAAGGTGTACACCCGGCAGGACAGTGTTAGCATCGTCCACCATGAAAAGTTCTCATTCCTTTTCACTAGTGTTCTTTACTATCAAGTGATGGATGTACTGAATGGATTGTTTCATGAAGATTACAAACTTGAATTTTCTCTTCCTATTGTCCCTTCTATTTTCTTTAGAGGACTCTCCCTCAAACACTGAGGCTCTTGAAACATTTTCCGTACAGGAAAGGCAGGATCCATGCTTGAGGGTTTTCCTCTGATGGGGCTCAGGACACACTGCCCTGAAATATGGTACATGGACATACTGAATATTTTTAGCTGAAGGAGTTCAAGGTAATGGCAGGACAGAGGTCACTCTGACCTTCTTTCGCCCTTCTGTCCTGAAACAGGTTATGAAACCCTCAGGAAAGAGGTTTCCTCCCTACACCCAGAGGAGAGAAGCATCCTTATCTCCAAAGACAAAGGGATGCCATGAAGAATCCCAACAAACAGGATTTGCTAAGTTTCCCCCAGTGGACTATACTTCTACTCCTTCCTGTATCCTATTCCTGCACCAGTGTTTGCTCTTTCTTAAACCCAGCACAGAAATACCCTGGTCCAACTATTTTTCCAGTTCTTCATTTCCTTATGAATGCTGCCATGTCACAGAAAATGTATAGTAAATATATTTGTATGCTATTCTCCTATTTAAAAAAACCAAACTTATTATGTCTAAAGTTGTGAAATAAATGGACCCATTCAATTTAGGTGACCTGCTGTAATTTTTAAAAACATTTTTATTGATTTTAAGGAGGAAGAGAGAGGAAGAGAGAGATAGAAAAATCAATGATCAGCTGCCTTCTGCAAACCCCACACTGGGGATCGAGTCTGCAACACAGGCATGTGCCCTGACTAGGAATCAAACCCTTACCTCCTGGTTCGTGGGTTGATGCTCAATCACTGAGCCATGCTGGCGGGCGGAACTCTCATATTTTTAAAAGGGGACTTGAGTTGGGTAAGTATTCTTTTCTTCTCAGATGGACATTTCTACATGTTCTTTTTTATTAACGTGGAGAAAATACTGTATGTGCAACATTCAAAGACATTTTCAATACTCAAATTTCTCAATATTTACTTAAAGTGGAAAAACAACTTGGAACAAGTCCAACGTCATGCTTAATCAATTAAATTATCTAATAACAGCCTGCTATTTGTTGACTGTATGGATTTACTGATTTACCTCCATGTATGGAAAGCTGGTATTTCCCAGGCAGGGAAATGCTACTTGTTTTATAGTTTCAACATGATCCTTCCTTATCATTAGGTTTTTACAATAAAAGTCACATTGATGCTCTGTAATTTCTTGATTCTTTGTAACTACTTTTGGTGATGTGTTTGAATTTTTGAAAGGTCTAAAGAAAAGGCTTTAAATCATAGTTGTACAAGCAAATAGAAAAAACTATTAAATTTGTACTTTGTCTAACTCTCCTGTCCATGTAATTCAAAAAGCCCATCAATAGATAGCATTTTGCTTAGTTCACAAAATATACACTGAGTGGCCAGATTATTATGATCTCTGAACACATAATAATCTGGCCACTCAGTGTGTGTGTGTGTGTGTGTATACACCCCCCCCCACACACACATATATGATGCCCGGTGCATGAATTCGTGCATGGGTGGCGTCCGGCCAGCCTGGCCAGGGGGAGGGGACATGGGCGGTTGGCTGGCCTGCCTGCTGGTCGAACTCCTGGTCGAGGGGACAATTTGCATATTAGCCTTTTATTATATAGGATATACACTGAGTGGTGGCCACTCAGAGTATATGAACTTCTGATCAGTTTTATGGAGTTGAATGTAATGGTTTGAATAGCCTGATGTATTCCTCTATCAACATTTCCTCTCAACCTTTGGATTAAACAGAAACTTCTGGTCCAACCAGTGTCATCAGAGTTACAGACTGGACAGCCCTCCGGTCTGCCCATGCCTGCAAGTCTTCTGCCTCCTGCAATGTCTCAGCTCTCTTTTGCCAGTCTAAGCAATCTGGAGTTCTTTTGCTTGTCTTCAATTTTGCTTTCTGCATTCCTGCTTCCAAACCATACTGAACTTGTTGATGTACTTGGGGCAACTTTCCTGCCATACTCTACAGGGCTCTCCTCTTGATTCAAATTCAGATTCTTTTTTTTCAATAATTTGTGTTTCCTACTAATAGCAAATGGACTTACAGCCTGCCAGCTTTTGGAGAAGAGGCTCTGTGGATTCAGTGTTGAATCCCATAGAGGCGGGTTTCTCTGACTCTTGATCTCCTCTCCCCCTAGCCCCCAATCTCCTTTGTCTTCTAGCCTTTGACATAACCCAATGACCTTGGCCTTCGTACTCCATCTGGCCGTGACTGTTTGAGTTGTGGTGGAGGCTGGATTGGGAAGGGGAAGACAGTGACCTTGGAGGAAGGTGGTAATAAGAGAAAAGCAGGAAATTAGAAAAGAAAGTTTGGGATTAGAAAGAGGAGAAAGGGAAATTTGGAGGAATAAGAGCTGATCTCAGTCTGAATTCAATTATTCATATTCTGTCTACTCTCCCTCATTCCCCCACCCCCTCCCAGCCCTCATTGATTTTTCATAACAATAAAATAAAGGAGAACCACTTTGGGGAAGCAGACTTCTCTGAATTTGCTTTATATGATTTTTGATGGTTGGGTTGCAATTTCTATTTTGCCTTGGGCTTAGGGGTCTATTTTAAAGAAATGCCATTATCCTAGAAAACTTCTCATATGGTCTTGTTTATCCCCAATATAAGAAAATAAAATTATAGTGGATTCTTACCCTCACATAGAAGTACTTGCTTATATATTGGAAATCTGACGAAACAACTAAAAAAGCAGAAATAGAAATTGGAGTCTCAGAGTACATGGAGCCAACCTCAGCAGGAATAAAATGAAGGGGCATGGTCTGAAATGATAATTTTGTATAGCCTCCGGAAATGTGCTGGAATGCAAAGGTGTTAGGTAGTTCTGCTGTGGCTTTCTCAAAGCTCCTGGAAGTGAGGGCTGGATGTCACAGCCTAAGAAATGCAGGGAGAAAAGGGATTTAAGGTTATTTTAGTACCTGCGGAAACTGCTGATTGCATGCAGGCAAACATACCTGATCTTGTCGAAATCAGGGCAAGCTACTTATTTAAGACAGGGATCAGTTTGTGCTCTATTAATTTGTTAGAGATATGGAAAGGCATGATTATATTTTTTTGCTATAGGGAAAAGTTTAGAAAGTCTCTTAAAGCCATATTTAACTTGAAAAAAATTATATCATTCCAGAGACGTGTGTGTGTGTGTGTGTGTGTGTGTGTGTGCGCGCGCGCGCGCGCAAAGAGGAAAACCTTGTAAATTGTCATTGAAGAGAGAAATGACTTAGATGCCTGTACTATTTTTCTGGGAGGGGGTGTCCTAGACAAGACATTTCTTTGCTACAGAATTTCTCCCTTCCATCAATGAGAGATCAGAACTGTTATCACAGAATTTAGGAACCTCTGAGGTCTCTCATGTTTTACTTCATTTTCCTGCCTTTTTCTCTTTCCTAACTTCACTTTAACTTGTGTTTTCCTTTTTGTCACAATCTTACTTCCTTCTCTGCTGCTTCATTTTCCTGATCCACCTCTTGACCAGGTGCTCAGGGAGAACAACTGTCTGACAACCAGCCTCCTGCAACAAACCCCTTCAGTCTCACTGACACTCAAAACACTGTCTGAAGACACATTAGAAAGTTATTTCACTAAAAAACCCATAGGTCAGTGACTACTTTGGAAAAAAAAAATAAAAAGAAAGTCATTGCAATAAATTCTGATTTCACTCATATTTACAGTTATCACTTTTATTTTAATATCTATAACTAGAGACCCGGTGCACAAAAATTCGGGCACTCGGTGGGGTTCCTCAGCCTGGCCTGCGCCCTCTCGCAGTCTGGGACCCCTCGAGGGATGTCCACCTGCCGGCTTAGGCCCACTCCCCAGGGGGACATCCTTAGCACTGTCGAGGAGGTGGGAGAGGCTCCCGCCACTGCCGCTGCACTCGCAGCCATCAGCCTGGCTTGTGGCTGAGTGGAGCTCACTTTGTGGGAGCGCACTGACCACCAGGGGGCAGCTCCTGCATTGAGCGTCTGCCCCCTGATGGTCAGTGCACAGAAAGGTCTTCCCGGTGGTTCTGCTGTTAGGGTCAATTTGCATATTACCTGTGGAGAGCGGCTACAGTATTTGGACAGGTTCAAGCCTCGGACTAATGAGAGGGCACAGTCCTCTCATTGCCACGTGCAAGTCCCAGCTTGGAGGGCAGAGCCCTCCCAGCACAATTATAGCCTACAGCTATAGTTGTAAGCTTGAACCTATGGTCTGAACACGTGGCCCCACGTGCCTAAGTGATATGGGCTGCAAGTAAATAAAGCTTGATCAGGTGCATGTAATTGAGTAGGATCAAAACCCACGAGAATGTTGTAAACATCTTGACCACGCTCTTACTTTGCCCTTGTGGCATCTGGCTATAAAATAAAGACACGGCTTGTAGTCTGTGGCACTGTCTCTCCATCCAGGAGCAGCGTCCCACCCAGACCCAGCTTTCATTCTCTTGTCTGTCTTTTCTCAATCCTTCACCACCCCCTCTCAGGGTCACTGAACCTGGCTGAGCTGGTCTGGCACATAGGTGGCCTGGGGCTGAGTATGACATGGCCTTGCTGGCTCGCCACAATTACCCTTTTATTATATAGGATACTAGAGGCCCAGTGCATGAAATTTGTGCACAGGTAGGGTCCCCAGTGGCTGCTAGCTGCCAGCCGGGGCCTCCCTTCCCCCAGCTGCCTGCTGCTGCTGCTGGCTGGGGCCTCTCTTCACACCCGCCTTGGCCTGGTGCCGCCTGCTCACCTGCTTCACCATCCCGCTGTGGTCCCACTCTCATTGGGGCCCATCGGGGCCGGCAGTGCCTCCATGGCCACCTGCTGCCAGCGCCACATTGTTGACATCTGCCATGTTCCATGCTGCCCCCTGGTGGTCAGCGCATGTCTAACTCCCAGTTTGTTGAACTCCTGCCCGTGGGGACAATTTGCATATTAGCCTTTTATTATATGGGATTAACACAGTAAAAGCACTTAGTTATGTGCTCATTGAGAACTTTGTTTTATCCTTGGAAACTCATAGAAACTTCTTGTCTGCTAGGCCACAACAAAATACCAGACTGGAGAGCTTAAAAATCAGAAATTTAGAATTCTATTGTGTAAATGTACCAGAGCTTTTTTATCCAGGTAGAAAATGATAAAGGGGAGGATAAATGGTGATGGAAGGAGATTTGACTAGGGGTGGTGAGCACACAATATAATATACAGGTGATGTGTTATAGAATTGTATACCTGAAACCTGTGTCATTTTATTAACCAATGTCACCCCAATCAATTCAATAAAAATAAAAAAAAAATCAGAAATTTATTTCTTGTACTTCTGGAGTCTAAGTCCAAGATTAAGGGGGTTGGCAGGTTTGGTTTCTGCTGAGACCTCTGACTGTCCTCACCTGGCCTTGCCTCTGGGTGTGCACGTCTCTGACATTCTTCTCCTTATGAGGACACCAGTCCTGCTGGATTAGGGCCCAACCCTAACAATCTCATTTTAACTTCATCTCCTTTTTAAAGACCTTATTCTCCAAATATAGTCACATTCAGAGACCCTGGATGTTGGGACTTCAACATGGGAATTTTGGGGGAACACAGTAGAACCCATGACACTTCTCAAGAGACTGATGCCCATCATGGTATGAGATTGATGCTTCTCCCAGAATTAGGTAGGGATCTGTGCCAGGAAAGCTAAAGAAAATAGCATGTGTCTACAGAAGATACCCATCACGGACCCAGCAGCGTATAGGAATGCATGTACCTCATTTCATCCCACATAGTGAAGTGATTGACATAAGCTCTTATTGAAAGGGGTGCTGATGGCTGAAGCTCAGTGGATGACATGTAACTGGTTGGGGTAAGGAGAGTGTCCACTGTGTGGCCAATGTGTGGATTGTAGCGATATACATAATTATAATTCTGATATGAAAATAACTTGAGCCAAACGATATGTGAAAAAAGTAAGTGGTAATGTTGTCTGGTTTTACTCAACCCTTCTGTTAACAGTTCCTTAATTGCTTCCTGATTTTATTCCTTTTCCATTGTTATTTCTGTTGGGGACATCTCTTGGGAGCAATGCCCTTCTCATACCCCCAGCAGGCCCAGGAGGTGCAGGTGATCCTGTCCCACAACCACATGCTGAGAGGTGTCCATTCAAGTCACTACAGTGCAGAAACAGTCCCAGTGAATTCCATGTTAGCTTTATCAATCTGCTTCCTCAGGTGTGAAGAAACTTCACCTTGGTGATTTTCCTCTTCCTCTCAATTTCATAATGATAAAAGAACCCTTAATTACTTGATCTTACTCACAAGGCTTTTCCTTGTTCACAGACAATGGAGAGGATAGAACAACAATGCAGGCTGAGGATTACCCATGGGAGGAGAGAATAGAAAACAAAGTCAATTTACTTATTCATACACTCATTGCCATTGAATCCAGGCATTCTTAGATTCAAAATAATGTGAAAGTTGGCTGGCATGTTTAAGTGTTTCCTGTGCCTGGCATCCTGCTCAGTGCCTTTTGTGCATTCTCTTATGCAATCCCAAGCAACTTTGTGAGTTCAGTTCCAGGGTTAGCTACAATGCAAGGCTTAGAGAGATAGGACACTTGCCTGGCATGACATCGCTAGGAAGGAACCAGGACAGGACTTGAGCCCAAGGTTGACAGATTTCAAAAGCTGGGCCAGTTCTCTTGTTCACAACCTGATTCTGCTCTTTTGAACAAGATTAACCTGTCAAATACAGAAGAAGCAAACACAGTCTGTTTGGCAATCTTGCTGTCATTTCTAAGAAACCTGCATGACAGACCACTTAGTGATTAGGCTGCTGAGAAGTAGCTTTGTTCATTGCCAATAAACAATATAAAATTATTATCAATAATTCCTCTTTTTATATTACATTTTCTTCAAAGATGCTGAAGTACAGGGTAGGTTGTGCAGTGCATTTGAAACCATGATCAGCCTCTAGTCTCCATTCATATTTTCGCTCATTCAGGGAACTGCATGCGGAAGCTCGGTACACTATCTATGATTGTTTTAGTCGTAGCTCTTACTACCACAACTCCACCAGCTGTGGCCTTCATGCCTTCAAGGACCTGGGATGATTTTGCTTCCCCTGGGCTCTCCTGGGGCTTTGGTGGTATCCTGGTGGAGTTTTCCTTTGGGTGAGCACAAATTCAGCTTGTCCTTTGTGAGTGATTTCCTGCTGAAAATCAAGTCATTGGAAACCATGGGGACCTCCAAAGGCTGAATGGACCGATCAGAAATGATCAAATTGCTCATTTCTGAGTAATATTATTACAAATTGAGGTGTAGAAGGTTTATTTTTTACCTAATTAAAGTTTTAGCTAATCTCAAAGTCACTTCGATGTTTATTTTGACTGAAACTTTTGAGGGAAGGATTTAAATATGTTTGGGTATGTATGTGAACTACCTATTACATATATCCTCTGAGTTTTTTCAGTTGCAATATGGGAGTATTGTGACTATAGATTATCATTATCACTAATGCCTTAATCACAGCTGTGTGATATATTATGAAGCTGATGAAAGGTGCCCTTCTTTCCCTCATGACAGTATAGAAATCATATATCCATCAACTTGAGGTGCAGAGACATTCCTTAAGTGGTTAATGGACATTTAAGTTTTTTCAATGTATTTTAGAAAGCTTTGGGTGTATTTAATTTTCTTAGAAAGTATGTTTTGTATCTTCATAAAGATAAGAACATTTGGGATTTCCAGAACAGTGGAAAAGAGTTGGGGGCTTCAACTGTAAAAACAAAGTGACTTAACATTGTTGAGAAATAATTTTATTTATGAAAATGAAATTTCCAGATAAATGAAGTTTGCCTTCTTAACCAGTCAAAGCATTCTTTGTTAGTGTCAGCTTCTAAATTGTGTCCCACACTTCCTTGCCATTGCATAAATCATGGGCAATGTAATGAATATATTGGAATTGGATAGTTAAGGTCTCAGGCTCTGGGGCAAGACTTTCTGGATTCAGATTTTTTGTGCCATTTGTAACTATTTTCCTTTGGCAACTCGTCAACCCATTTGGTCTCAGTTTCGTCATCTGTAAAAGGGGGATGTTGATAGTATCTTTTTTGTAGGTACATTTGGAGGATGAAATGAGTTAATATATGTCAAATGCCTAGTGCACACTAAGCACACAACATATGTTAGCTGTTACTATGTTTTTCTTGTTTCGCATTATGAACACCACTTAGATACTGTACTGTGATCCTATACACCTGTGGTCTCTGTGATGCTGACAGGACTCCTATTTTTCTTTTGACTACTTTAGATCATTTTCCTCCCCCACTGTCACCTGCCACCTGTTTCCCCTCTGTCATTGATTCATTCCACGCTCGTTAAGAGGATGGTTTTTGATAATGAGACCTAGGTTCTCTTTGTGGCTTTATCACTTATCAACTCTGAAACCTTGGGCAAGTTACTGAACTTTTCTAAGTCTCAGTTTCCTTATATGTGGACTAGAAGCCTGGTGCACAGATTTGTGTACCAGTGGGGTCCCTCGGTGTGGCCTGCAGGGATCAGACTGAAACCACCATCCAACATCCCCCAAGGGATGTAGTAGTGTATGAAGCAGCAGGCGGCTGGGGAGCAGCCAGAGCCCAGGCCGGGTGCTGAGCCGCTCCCGCTCATCCCGGCCCCGCTGCACCTGCTGTTGCTGCTCAGTAGGCTCGCTGCTGCTCTGCTGCCATCTCTGTGCGCCTGATTTAGGACGATGCCCACATGCCCATGACTGAGAAGCGGCTGCAGGCTCACACCCAGTCAGTTCCGATGCTGGTCCCAATCCCAGTCCTGGTCTGGATGGGGGAGGGGCGTGCAGGGGTAGTGTCTGTGGGAAAGGCTCACACTGCTGCAGATGCGCTAGCCAGCTGTGAGCCTGGTGAGCCCGGTGCCTGGCGCCCGTTGGTCAGCTGAATGGCGCTTCTTCTTTGGGAGCACACTGACCACCAGGGTCAGCTCCTGCATTGAGCATCTGCCCCCTGGTGGTCAGTGCGTGTCATAGCAACCGGTCGACCGGTTCTTAGGCTTTTATATATATAGAATATATAGATAAATCGAGCTAATTGTGCTTCTCAGAGGAAAAGTAGGTAAAATTCTTGACATGGTGGTTGGCATGGAGCAATAGTAGCTGCTGTTCTTTATTACCCTTAATTATTATTTATGCTTGGGGAGGATCCTGAAGGTATTCTCATGTTTTTTTCTACAGAATAAAGTTTATACATATATACATTTATGTTTTTAACTTTTTCCCTTACGTTTTCTGGTTCCAAGCTGAGGCAGCTAAATATTTTATTTACAGGCAAATGGCTGTTAGGCATGCATTCATGCATTTCATGAAATAATATAATGAAATACTAGATTGAAAAATAATCAGACAAGAAATCATTATAGTAATATTAAATACACTATTATTTAATTATTTAAAAATACAGTTTCAGCTCATTTACCTAGCACATGATAAGATACTTGGAATGAGTTTCTCGATGTCTGAACATGACCCTTTGAATTCTTTGTAGTCATTTTTAAGGAATGGACCTCAGTGAACTATATATGTCAGTGGAGAATACAGAACATAATTTAGCCTTTTTATTGACTCAAGGGCATTATTTAAGCATTAATTATGGATTGTTCAGCAACCACAATGACCTCTAAGTGATGGGAAGGCATGGGATATTGCCTTTCCACCCTGTGGCCTTGGATGTTCGATCTGTGGAGTCCATGTTTTTTCCTTTTATAGATTTTTGCTTCTTCCCATGCCAGGTATCACTTTGTGCCAATGTCACTGACCAGCCTGCAATAGGAATTTCTCTTTCTAATATGTTGCTTCTGATTTATTTTGGTCTGGGTAACCAGATAACTAATTTTGTTAGGTTTGTCTTCAAAATGAGAATAAAATATTATAATCAAAAGCTTTATCTGTGAGTACAATGCATGGTTGTTTAATGAATTCTAAATTATGTTAGGATTTTCGGCTTTGTTCATGGCATATGCCAGGTAGGTGACTTATTATATTTAATTTGGATTGGACTGGGGGACCTTTAGGAGGTGTTAAAACAAAAACACAAAAGAATTTAAAAAGGGGAGTGCCATGTCATTTAGTTTGTATGACAGCTGCGGAATTGGCATACTTACTAAATTAAGCAAGTTTACTAATTGTGTTAACCTTAGTCTGTTCACCAAGAGCTTATAAAACATGCAGCATAAAAATGTGAAAGGCAACTTGGAACCTGGTGCTGGGCAGAAGAATTAAGTACGAATTCAATGCGCTGGGCTGCGTGTCCTGTTTTGGGCACCAGCTGATAGGTAGTGAGCTACTTTTTCACATGATGGGAGCACCCATGGAAATGGGTCTTCATGAAGGCAACCGAGGTTGCATTGAGAATTAGTGAGCTGACATTTTGGAATCACATGTAAAGCACATTTAAAAAATATTTACTGTGGTTCCATTCTGCATTATTGCATTTTTCTCAGGGAGGAATTGGTAGAAACTCTTGCCTAAATAAATTGTTTTTGCTGGGTGCTGTTGCCTTTATAGACTGGAAATGTTTTCTCTCCTTTGGGCTTTTCACACCATGAAGCTTTTTATATAACAACATTAAATATTTCCAACCGCCTCCAAAAATTGTGAAGAATTTTGGATCCACTATTTTCTGGCCAGTAGGACATATGATTTAAAAAAATGTCATGATCTTTTTGCATGTGTTATATGTCTATTGACGTATAAGGTTAGTGGCCTCTGCAGGTCATTGGGTGTAGCCCTGCCTCATGCAGGAAAAGTGGGGTTATCTCACTTGAGAGATGCAGAAACCACACCTAGGAGCCTGGTGGCTTGTCCAAGATCCGAGGAGTGAGAACTGGATTTTTCGGATCCGGGCCCCTTTTCATGTTTATAACACATTCTTTTTCTCTGGCTTCTCTCTGAAATATAGAAATAAATTACTTACAATGGTAGTGTTACCGGGAGACTCGAACTTCTCTATCACTCATGGGAGCGGGGTCCTTACGATATCTTTAGACCCGGGAGAATGAGATGTGGTGAGTCTTTATTTGTGTAGAGTTTCATTCCTCGTGTTGTAAAGTCCCATCTCCCTTACTCCAGTCCTGAAAGAGCTGCCGCTAAAAAGCAGAGCCAGAAGCAGGGCTAGTGTCCAGAGCTTTCACTCCATAGTGGAGTTGGGTCTGGCAGAGCATCAGGCTAATTAAAGTCCACTAGTTCACTGTGTGGGTCCCACGTGGCTCCGTACCCCCTGCAGCAAGAGAGCTGGAGCTCAGTGTGTGTGAGAGAGAGCCAAGAGCCAAGAGAGAGTGCTCCTTTGTCTGGGAGTTTAAATATTCAGATTTCTTGCCTTGCAGTGGTCATGCCTATTTTGGCCACTGACTTGTTTCCAGGTGACTGAAACTCAGACCTTGTCACTCAGACCTCACTGAGCATGCGTCCAAACTGCCTTTGTCCAGTCCCTTCCCCCATAGATCAGTGGGGAACAGACTTGGAAAGTGTTAAATTACCAAGTTATATGAATGTCATGCCTATATTATCTAGTATTCCCTATACTCCTTTCCTGTTAAGTAATAACCAGGTTATTATAATGGTATCAGTAGAAAAAAATTCAAACTTTTTTTTTGTTAAAAATGGAAGTACAGAGGCATACAACTAATGTGTCTGAGGGTTCTGTCGTAAGCAGCCCTTTTCAGAGGGCTGCACGTTGTTGAGAATGGTTGTAGCTAAGCAAAGCAATTTAAAAAATTGCAGTTAATTTTTCATTATCTAAATTATGAGGAACTTATTTCAAATAATTGCCACAGGTGACAAAGTTTTAATTCAAATGGTAAGCAAATCAGTTTTTAAAAATAGTTTTATATAATTAGGTTGCAATCATTTGAATAAATTGGATCTAGATCCTGAAACTGTAATTATGCCATAATCTCTCTTCTAGAATGCAAAGTTATTGTTTTAGGATGAAGAAAAAGAGTTTTTTTTTTTCTTTTTAAATTTACCATTCCCCCTATTCTGATTTAAAAATATATATATTTTATTGATTTTTTACAGAGAGGAAGGGAGAGGGATAGAGAATTAGAAACATTGATGAGAGAGAAACATCAATTAGCTGCCTCCTGCACACCCGCTACTGGGGATGTGCCTGCAGCCAAGGTACATGCCCTCGACTGGAATCGAACCTGAGACCCTTCAGTCCGTAGGCTGATGCTCTGTCCACTGAGCCAAACTGGTCAGGGCCCTATTTTGATTTTTATTTGTCATAAAGCTTATATTGAGCTTCGATGAATAAGATCTAATGGGATAAAGGATTTCCTATTTATTGAATTAGCACATTTTGAAATTAGCATGAGGTTGAAATGCATGCTCTTTATTTCTTGATATCTCCATGATGGTTGTGCTGTGGTGTTAGCACGTGTCAGTCATATTCAGGACTTTCCAGGGCAAGTTGACACATCATGGTAGAGAAACCTATGCCCCATCCTCCCACCTACATGACCGTGCTGTCCAGTCAGCAGAGGTGGCGGGGCTGGGCACCAGGCCCCCAGTGCAGGCTCTTTGCTCTGTACTTTGCCTCCTCCTCTAGCTGAGAGATAACCCTGGTCTAGCCCAAGAAAATGGCAAAAATGTCTTTTGGGTCTACAGAGCTACCTCTCCACCCCAGGAAACTGTGCTCTGTCAATGAAATGTCCCATAGGAGAGTCTAAAAAGAGGTTAGAAAAGGACAGAGAATAGGCCAGAAGTAGTCTGAGGAGGAGCTGGCCTCTCTCTCCCAGGGAAGTGGACTTGGAGAGGCTGGGCAGGTCGGGAAAACTCTGACCTTCCATCTAGTTGAGTTTCATGCTTTTTTGTTTATTTCCTGATGTGTCTTAAATTCCCACTCATCTTCAAATCCAAGTCCTTTACGCCTATCTTGCTTTGTCTATGCCATAAAGCCCTTCAATTAGCATGTATAATTAGGAATTTAAGGCTCAGCGATTTCGAAGAGTGGCTGAAATGAAGACTAATGATTTTCAGACTTAATAGTAGGTGTTGTCATTTGTTTCCAAATGCGTGCTCTGATTCACCTTACCCAGACTGTCCTTCCTGAAAGGTGAGCGATTAAAAGAAAAAAAAAAACTCCCAGAAAACTTAGTAGCTCTTCATTGTTTTGGAAAGGCAAACTGTAGTAGGAACAACCTGGGTTTAACTCTTCACTGTATCATGTATTATGTCTGTGGGGTGTGTTACCTTCTCTGAGTCTCAGATTTCTCACCTATGAAATGGAATCGACCATACTTGCCTAACAGGATTATTTTTAGGTTTAGAAATACTGTTTATAATGCTTAAAGCCCTGCTACGGAACACTCGTTCAGTACTTGAGAATGTCTACCATCAGTTTTATTTTCTGCACAGTACACAGAGCGTGTTGTGGCTCACAAACTGAGTGCTGTGACTGTAATGCAGGTGATCGGCCTCTTTTATGGTCATATACTTGAATGCTTGATTTTGCTTTTTACAATAGTATTCCTGATTGTCAGAGACTAAACATGCTGTGGCCGTAACTGATAATGTTGTTGGATTTTATGTCTTCCCTTTGCCAGCAAAACTTCTGTTTTTGGAAGCAATATTTATAGAATGAGCTCGCTATTAATCTATATTGTGCTCAGCAAAATTAGATTTTTTAATGGCTTTGTTGCCAAAATCCTTCCCTGTAGAGCTGGAGACAATAGAGGTACTGATAACCTGATCTCATGTCAGGCAGTTTGCAATGCAAATGTTGTAGCAAGGACACAAATGTGACTGAATTCTAAATGGAGCTAAGCCATTGTTTTATTTCAGCAAGTCGGTAGTACTTGTCTTAAATATGCAAACACATTTTGCTCTAAAATATGTTTGTATGTTGGACTAGATTCTTGCTTTATAACACAATGTAATAGAATTTGTATTACCACTAAGGTTTCTTATCAATTCACCCAGTGTTTCCTCTACATGTGCATAGATGTGATAAAACAAATTCATAGAATTATTCATAGGATCTAGAGGTTAGCACAAAAGACCAAACATAACTGGTTTGGAGCTCATTGTGCCCAATATTGGACAAAACAGAATCTGGGATGAGCATGTCGGTGCTGGCAGACCGCTCGTCCAGGCCATTCTTGTGAATATGCAAAGGAGAGTGAGCCCAGAATGTTCCATTCAGTGTCAGGCCCACAGCTTGGTGGCTGGAGCAGCAATGTTGCAACCTTCAGAGGGCAGCTCGCTCAGGGGCCCCCTCGTGGACAGCTGGGGTCTCCTACATCCGGAACCTGCTCTCCCTGACCCGAGCCACCCTTGCTGGCTGTGGCTGCCCTGCCAGACACCTTTGCCTTTAGAGTCAATCTCTCTCTGACATTTTTTAACATTAATGTTTTTTTTTTTATTGAAGTATAATTGACATGTAACATCAGGTGTACAGCATAATGATTTAATTTTTGTATACATTGCAAGATGATCACCACAATGTCTAGTTAACATTCATCACCATCCATAGTTACAAAAATTTTTTCTTTTCCTGAGAACTTTTAAGATCTACTCTCTAAGCAACTGTCAAATATGCAATATAGTGTTATTAACTGTAGTCACCATGCTATGCATTACATTCCATGATGTCACTAGAAGTTTGTACCTTTGGATCCCCTTCATCCATTTTGTCCCACCCTCCTCCGGAAGTGGAATTGCTGGATCATATGGTAGCTCTATTTAAAAAAAATATATATATACTTTTATTGGTTTCAGAGAGGAAAGGAGAGGAAGAGAGAGATAGAACTATCAATAAGAGAGAACCGTTGATCGGCTGCCTCCTGCACGCCCCACACTAGGTATTGAGCCCACAACCCGGGCATATGCCCTGACCAGGCATTGAACTGTGACCTCCTGGTTCATAGGTCAAAGCTCAACCACTGATCCACACCACCAGGCGGTAGTTCTATTTTTAATTAGAAGCCCTCTTATCAAAGATATTAGGATAGTTAATCAGGTCAGTTAATCAAATAATTTAAGTGCAGAATCATAAAAAAATTTCCAACATATTTTAAACATATTATTTTACCTTAAGTATATAAATGTATATTCACACAACAGGGCAAATGACTCTTTACCCATAGTTCTACATGTTGATGGTGGTTTGTTTCCTTGTGCAGTTTGTAATTTTGTATTGTGAGCTCATTATGTCCAAGTGTCTCATGTGCTCTGTATTGTGAAAGCATCACTCCATCCCTCTCCTAGTCTTGCACAAGTTTGTAATGTTCATTTCTGAGCCCAGGACTTCTACCTCAAGGGGATGTTGCTGATCACATGGGATATTCATATGGAAGGTTCTCATTACCCATGAGCAACTCCTTTTTCATCTGGAGATCCTAGAGCAGTGATGGGCAACCTTTTGAGCTTGGTGTGTCAAACTTCGCCAAAAAACTGAGCATAACTCGGTTAGTGTGTCACTTTGAGGAAAAAACATTATTTCACGATATTTATAGTTTAAATAACATAAATGTATAATTGTTATATATAATTGTATTTAATAAACCAAAAACTAAATATTTAGTGCTGACACGCGTGTCAGAGGTTCGCCATCACTGTCCTAGAGGAATGTCATTCTTTCTGCTGTTGCTCCAGGCCTGCTGCTAGATTTATCTCCAGGCCACCCATCTCTTTTTAAACAGACAGGTGGCTCTAAGAGGCGTTATGTTTGGTCTCAGTGATAGGCCCCTCTCTTCTCCTATGCTCAAGGCCACATTTGCCATTTGCACATGGTTTCTAGAACTCAAACCTACAGCTCTTAGGTTTTATTTCCAGGTCCGTAACCCCTGTGGTTAATACAGTGGCATCTGCTAATGGCTTTGGTTGTGAGATCTCTACTCTTACCATTTCTGAAACTCAAGGATTCCCCTCCCCCACCACATTTTAAACATTTCTTTTTTTTTTAACATTTTTTTTTAAATTTGATTTTTAGAGAGAGGAGAAGGGAGAAAGAGAGAGAGATAGGAAGAAATATCAATGATGAGAGAGAATCATTGATCTGCTACCTCCTGCATGCCCCCCACTGGGGATCAAGCCCCACAACCCTGGTCTTTTCCTAGGCACGTGCCCTGACCAGGAATCAAACCAGCGACCTCTTGGTTCCTGGTCGACGCTCAACACACCGGCCGGGCTCCCTCACCCCATTTTAAAGCTCACTTTTGAATCAAAGCATTTTCTGTTTTACCTAAAATTGTTAATGGTTTTAGCTGGAGAAGGGCCTGTTCATCAGTTCAATGTGTTATAATTAAAGTCCTGAATAATGAAATTTTCCTTCAATAAAGCTTTTATTTTCTGCCTGCCTACAGCATTTACACATGCAAGAAAAGTTATGGTGTCTATAATCTTTATACACAAAGTTAATTCACAGACTCCAACTTGGCGAGCAATACTAAATGCGATTGGTTTCATCAACCTTCTAAAACAGATCAGAGGATGCTCTGTGCTCAAAAATTAGTGTCCTGAAAACCCTTGATTCTACATGGTTATGCTTTACTGATAATTTTTCCACCCTTCTAATTCCATGTCTTAATTGGAAATGCTAAATATTTGTGTTTTTAAAGAGAAAATGTGGACGATCAGTATTGTAGAGTATTTTCAAGCTATAGTACCTTTGTTGTACTGCTTTATAGACACAGTCATCCAGGCAGCAGCTCTCTACTGATTTAAGGTTAAGCTAGTCATGGGGCAGGAAGCCCCTCTGTGTCTTAGTGCACTGAAATGCAGCCAGAATGTTCTTGTTTCTGCTTCCCTATAGAGCTGTCTTGTGTCCATAGGGCTGCAAAATTAAGGTGGGGTGGTTTTCCATCCCTCCTCTCTCTACTCTCTGTCTTAACCCCCAGACGGCAGAGACTGTAGTCTCTGTTGCTGACCATTCTTGTTTCTGTGCTTCATACCCTGTGGTTGGCAGGGTCTTATATTGACCTCCTCCACGTTCAGTCCTGTTTTTTTATTCCTTTATTGTTTATTTTTCCCTTTGTTCCTTCTGTCTTTTATAATTTTTTAAAAGTCCAGTCAGCTACCTTGTGGAGCAATACCTGGTCTTTTCTTAGACATTGTTAGCCAATCAGAGAGCCTCTTTCCTGCCATGCATGGAGATGACTAATCTCAGCAGGCGTGCAATTGGAGGCCTTTGGCTTTTGTTGATTAAGAAATAGCAATTGTGGCTGGATATCCAGAGCCCGCTCTTTGGGTGGCTTGAATTGTACTTTTTAGCTTTTTTTCTTCTTTTTGCTTAGCGAAGTGGTCTACATGAAGCTGGCTGGTTCTAGAAGGCTCATCTTGAGGTAAATGAGGTTGGACAACATGAAGATTTTAGATTCTCCATCGAGTCACTGATTCTTGTCCTCATTTCTGGGAGCACATGGGTATTAAAATTAGAGCAGCTGTTTCCATAGCTTAAGGTTAGAAAAGCTGAAAAGAGGGCAGGGGAAATTTTGTGCCTGCAGAGAGAAAAACACAGCAAAGAAGTGAGGAGGCCATGCAGGTACATGAGCACATGAAGCGCTTTCCCGCTTAGAGCAGCAGTCTTTCCTGAGGACAGTGGCCCTGGTTTCTCTGCGTTCACCTCATTTCACAGCACCCGTAGAGCCCTTGCCCAACTTTTCTTAAGGCTCCTGGGCTGCCAAGCCTGGCTGATACAGAGCACCCTGCCTGGGAAATGCTCAGAGCAGAGAATGAAGAACAGTCTGAAAGGAAGCGACGTGCTTTCCCTGTTTCAGACAATAAATAATCGAGCGCCAACTCTGTGCCTAGTTCTGCAGCTGCCTGCTGCCTCTCACCGGTGTCATTTCCACCTATTTTAAATAATAAAGAAATCAACACATTTTTATATTTGGAGATTACGTTTGGCGTCCCCAACAAGAGTGGAAAGCTCTTTTGAAAGTGAGAGTCCCTGCCCTGATTTAACATGTTTGGTTGGTGTCCCAAAGCTTCTAGGATGGAGGCCAAATCCATTAGAATGTGCAGAGGCCGCTGTATTTGGGTTCCCCCTGGCTTCCCGGGCTTCCCTGGCCTCCTGTGGGCCTCTGTGGTCGCTGGGCTCTGAAAAAGTCTGTGGAATCTGCCTACTGCTCCACCGTATGGGAGAAAAGTCAGGAAGGAACTTTGAGGTGACTTTTGAACAAAGGCAAGTTAAGTTTCATCATTGCTGCCAGGAGAGGGGCCTCTAGGTGCAGAAGATTCTCAAAATAGGGGTGCAGTGGGTGCCACTCTTGACAGTCTTCACCAGGGCAGTTACCTGCCAACCTCACTCAGATTGTGTCGCTAGTTCCAGAGTTGGCAGATGGCAGACATTTCCTAGAAAAAAAAATTTTTTTTTAAAGGACATAAACAAAAAATGCCCTTTTTCATTTGACTGGTGGGAAATGTTACCCAGAAAGGTGTAGCCCCAGCTTTCACATGTGTAGACAGTTTCAGCCCCAGCTTTGAAGACGTTAATGAACTAGCTCTTCTCAGGATGGATGCCACCTCCCCACCTCCTCTCCCTGCTGTGTGGCCGCCTGCACCGAGCCCCCGCGCCCCTTCGCCTCTGCTCTCCTGGTCTGGGCACCTCACCAGTCTGTGTATGCTGCCCTCTCCTGTTGTCTGGGCAGAGTAGCTCCATTTGCTCAAACTTTGCCCTGAAACTTGGTTAGCATGTGGTTCACAGAGTAGATACTTGCTCTAAAAGCCATGGTTACCCAGGGTGGGGGGCCTGAGTGAGGGCAGAAGAAAATCTGGCTTTTCCAGCTCTTTACCTTGCAGAGCCTTCTAAGGTTCCATATTCCTGTGGGCTCAATTATCCTAGACCCGTGGTTGGCAAACTGCGGCTCGCGAGCCACATGCAGCTCTTTGGCCCCTTGAGTGTGGCTCTTCCACAAAATACCACGGCCTGGGCGAGTCTATTTTGAAGAAGTGGCGTTAGAAGAAGTTTAAGTTGAACAAATTTGGCTCTCAAAAGAAATTTCAGTCGTTTTACTGTTGATATTTGGCTCTGTTGACTAATGAGTTTGCCGACCACTGTCCTAGACCTATCTTCAGGCGTCTCGGATTCCACATGTGCAACACTGGAACCTTGCACAAAACCAGAAACTGGGGCTCTCTGGGCAGACACCTTCTCTTACTAAGCTGAGTGAGCTCGGTCCAGGTTCTTTCAAAGGCCCGATGAGCCACCCAGGGTTTAGGGTCTGTTGAACCTGAGGCCCCCACAGCTGACTGAACTCAGGGTTCTCCTCTCCCACTGTGTCCTGAGTGTCGTCTCTGATGCTTCCTGACCCGCTGGAAGATGGCCGGACCCTCAAGCTGCTCAAATTGCCCAGGTCTGGGTGACCAGTGCCAAATCTGGAACCACTCTCCAGTAATTGAGTTTCTTTCCTCTGGTAGCCGATGGCAGAGAGCTACTCTCCTCCCAGAAACCACTCCTTGACCTCATGACATAAAAGAAGAGGCTTGGTGGAAAAAAGTAGAGGAGTCACTCAGTCTTGGGTTCATATTTCTGCCACATGAGACAGTGGATCAGCTACTTACCCTTCCTGAGCCTTGGTTCCTTTTGGATAAAGTTAGGGTCATCTTTATGGGACAGGGTTGGTAAGAGCAAATGAGTCAGGGCATATAAGGGTCCTGGTGCTTATGGCCCTCAACATGTTTTATCTCTTTCCTAAATCCTTTTTCTCCTCCGTGCTCATGCTTCCTAACCCCTCCAGCTGACCCCTCCCAACCTCTCTGATGCCTCGGCCACAATGATCTTGTATATATGCATGGTCACCCTTCTGGCCCCATCCCCCAATACACTGGTGATTTTAAAAGCAGGAGCCCAGCTCATTCATTTCCCCTGAGCGCCAGATCTGTGTTTAGAATAACTTAAGGACATTGTCTATTCAGTGTTTCTTAGATACCTAAAGTCTTCCTGCCCCAAATAAAAAACCATGGCTTCCTGCCCCTTCTCAACTTGTTTTTCTTTCTGAAACCCATATTTCAATGAGTGACCCTGCCATTTATTTACCTGGTTGTCCAAGTCAAAAACCTAGGAGTTACCAGGCATAGCAACTTTTTCACCTTACCCATATAATCAGTAAGTCTCCCAATCCTATGTCTCTCCAGCCTGCCTTCACATTCCTGTCTTTATTGACCCAACTTTAGATATGGCCCAATCATTCCTCACCTGGATAATTCCAGTGGTTTCCTAATATATCTCATTGTTGCTCGGTGTCTGTCTCTAAAATGTTTCATCTGTCATATTCCTGTTTACATTTCATTATTGACTTGCTTTCAGAGCCAAAGTCAAACTCTTTAGCAGCACGTGCTATGAACCAATCTTCAACTTTTTCATCAAATCTACTTTTAAAACTCCCTGACACGTGGCCCATTTGTCAGTTAAGTAGAACTATTTATAACTAGGGGCCCGGTGCACAAAATTCATGCACTGGGGGGTGGGGTGGAATCCCTCAGCCCAGCCTGCCCCATCTCCCATACTGGGAGCCCTCAGGGGATGTCCTACTGACGGGGAGCAGGCCTAAGTTGCAGTCTGGCCTCCCTTTGTGGGAGGCGACCAGGCTGATCAGGGGAAGGCACCAGCCCATCACCCTGCTGCTGCTGCCACTGCCAGTCACCGCAGCCACCAAGGTGTTTTCATCAACACGGACTCCAGTCCCTTCACCATGAAAAAATGACAACTTTCTTTAGGCATTTTCAAGATGTGTCTTTCATAGGGTATGACATTTCTTTCTTTCTTTTTTTTTATCCTCACCTGAGGATATGTTTCCATTGATTTTTAGAGAATATGGAAGAGAAAGGGAAAGACAGAGAGAAACATCAAAGTGAGAGGAACACTTTGATTGGTTGCCTCCTGCATGAGCCCTGACCTGGGCCCCAGCCAGGGAGGAGCCTGCAACCTAGGTACATGCCCTTGATCAGAATCGAACCTGGACCCTGCGGTCGGCAGGCCGAGGCATTATTCACTGAGCCAAACCGGCTAGGGCAGGATATGACATTTCTTAGCTCTCCAGCAGTGGACCTTTGTTTTATTCTCCAGGAGTGTGGTAGAAAAACCCTAGATCACCTTTTTGGATTCTTATTACCCAAGTTACTAAGAATATTACCAGTGGCATACAGGGAGCTTAGCCAATGAGTGATCAGAAAAGGTGTTTCCTCTGTAGTTCACACCGATTGCTGGCATGGCCCCTGCCCAGGCTTAAAGCCCCCCAGCTCCTTCCAATCACCAGCTCGGCCCTTGCCTCCTCTGATTGCTGGCTCCACCCCTGCCCAGGCCTAAAGCCTCAGGGCCTTGGCAGGGGCCCCCCAGCTCCCTCTGATCACTGGCTCTGCCCTGCCCAGGGGCCCCCTGGCTCAGGCCCTTCCCAGGCTGCTCAGGGCCCACGCGGGGCCTACCTCGGAGTGACCTGGGTGCTGAGGATGTTCCCAGGACCCAGGCCACTGGTGCCTATGTATGGAAATTATCCACCATCTTTGTTGGGTTAATTTGCATACTAACTCTGATTGGCTGTGGGCGTAGCAGAGGTACAGTCAATTTACATGTTTGTCTATTATTAGGTAAGATTCTCTCAATATACCACCCTCTTCAATACCTCAGGGTCTTTGTACTTGCTGTTCTCTCTGGCAGGAGCTCCCTTTCCTGCTCTTCTGTCCTTTGGTAGCTCCTCCTTGATCTTTGCGAATTACTTTACATAGGAAAACTTCCTGAGTTACGTTGGCAAGTCAGGGCCCTAACTCTCTGTTTTCATAGCATCTGTATACATATTTCATGGCTCTGATCTCACTGTGATAAGTGGGTTTATTCATCTGTTACCCCACTAATCACTAATCTTTGGCCTTGTGCCATTCATCTGTGTATTTCCAGATATATTGCCAGACCTTTTTCATAAAGGTTATACTGATCCTGTGAGTACTTCCTTCACTGTATCATTGCTAAATGTAGAGATTAATAATTTTTTTTTTTGTTTGTGAACTGTAATTCTTTTTTTTTTTTAAATATATTTTATTGATTTTTTACAGAGAGGAAGGAAGAGGGATAGAGAGCTAGAAACATCGATGAGAGAGAAACATCAACCGGCTGCCTCCTGCACACCCCCTACCGGGGATGTGCCTGCAACCAATGTACATGCCCTTGACCAGAATCAAACCTGGAACCTTTCAGTCCACAGACCGATGCTCTATCCACGGAGCCAAACCGGTTTCGGCAAGATTAATAATTTTTAAAAATAAAATTATTTTAAGAAAGAAAATTTCATTTTTATATATGGTGTGAGGGATATCAATTTATTGAAAAGACTGTATTTACTACACTGCTCTATTTCAGAAATAAAGTGTCTATATGGTATATGATCATTCTAGTTTTCTAGTTCTCGACTCTCTCTTCCATTGTCCTAGTTACTGTAGCTTTAAAATTCCCATTCTTCATGGAGCAAGCCCTCCTACATTGTTCTTATCAGGAGCATCTGGGCTATTTGGAGACATTTTATTCAAGAAGAAGAAGAAAAACAACAACAAAATAATTCTTGTGATTTTTGTTGCAATTGCATTAAATCTGTAAATAGTTCTGGGGAAATTGGAATCTTTGAGTTTTATAATTCCTCCATTTATATATATCTTCTTTAATTTCTCTCATTAATATTTTACTATTTTACCGAACTTTTTGGTGAGTTCATATACTTTCAATTGACTTATTCCTAGATATTTGATTTCTTTGATATATTGCAAACAACACTTTTTTAAATGTTTATTTTTTTGTTTGTTTCTGAAACATGGAGATGGAATTGTTTGTCTTTTTCAAGAAATTTTGACTGGTGTCAAAATTGCTGAAATTCCATATTCTCATAATTTATCTGCATGCATAACAATGTAGTCTGTGAATCATGACAGTTTTTGTCCCTACTCAGTCCTTATATCTTCTTTTCATTCCTGTCTTCTTGCATGGGCTAGGACCTGTAGTGCAGTGTTCAATGGAAGTGGTGATGCAAACATCCTTGCTTTGTTCTCAGTTTCAGTGAGAAACTTTTCAACACTTCACTAATAAGTATTCCATTTCCTGAAGATTTTTAAAAATATATATTTTTAGATACTCTTTATCAGATTAAAGAAGGTCACTTCTCTTCCTATTTGCCAAAAGTCTTCACTCTAAATGGATGTTGAATTTAATAAGACACTTTTCCTGCATCGATTGAGGCCTGTATAACCTTAATCTAGAAAGCTTACTTCCCAGTTGGTGTAGGCTTCTTTTCCTGAGTGGGCAGGGAAGTAAGAGTTGACATATCTCCTGTATTCATGGCATTGTTGGTTTGTAAAGAGCGTTTGCTAGGATGTATGAGTGTCTCTGATGAGAGGCAAGGCACGGATGTTGGCATTGAAATTGTTCTATAAGTTTCTGATTCAAGAAACTTGTCTTTGAATGACTAAAATAAAAAAAGAAAGAAAATCATTTTATCTGAGGCTGATGTGCCTATGCCAGTAAATGCAGTTGAGTGTTATCTCTGGGAATTTAGTGAATATAGAAAGCAGAACCCAAAGGGTTTGCCAGGTTTTTGAAGAAAAGTTATTCAATTCTTGATATATCTGCAACTGAACAGGGCTTAAAGATTCATCAGTGTGACTATTGACTATGTGTGTTAGCCAGACTGAAGCAAAGGCAGTGTAATTTCAAGGTAATTTCCAAATGTAAAGAGATGCCATAAAAAAGTAGAAAAATAATTGGACACGTTTATTTTTAATGGATTCATTTCATCGCCAAGAGTTTGAACTCTGCTTGTAATTTCCTTTTAGCCCACTTACAAATGTGACTCAACCCAGATACAAAAATCAGGACAGGCTGGTTTTAAGAAAATTGACTGAGAATTGAGGGGAAAATGACTGTCCAAATTAGTCTTGGAATAATTTTCAAGTAGACCCAGGGTCTCTAATACAGAAGGGAAGAAATATTAAAACATGGGAATGTGTATTTCACTATGACATAGCGTCCTTGATCCAGTGAAGTGAATGAGCATTTTTATTATTATTTGGATTTGGAAAAAAACAATTCATGAGATGCATTTCTTGGCCCAGTCTACTACTGGCATAAACACTGTAGTGACTACTCCCTCCCTCATATCTTTACTCCTAGTGGGTAAGCAGTTGGAGTTGGAATATAGTTAGGATCATTATTGAACAAAGTAGAAAATGTATCCTTTTTCAGATTAAAGCACTGTGATAGTTGGACCCCAACATTGTTCATTTGCTTTTTAGCAGGAACAATTTCTAACCAGTGCAATTTCTATTTGGACTGAGAAACCAAATATTAGGAAGTGAAAGGACATTGGAGCTCCCTAGTCCCATTCTTGCCTTTTACAGTTGAGGAGACTGAGTGCCAGGAAACATCCTTGCCTTGGCCAGGATCACCCACAAATGGGAGTAGGACCCCAGTTTTCTCTACTGTGTCATAGCACTTCAGGGTAACAATTGCTCATTACTATTTTTCTCGAAACCCTGAACTCCAAATTCCGGAGTCATCTCCGCTGTGGTCCCCCTCCCAGTTGGCAGATGTAGACAGTCCTGCTATTTCTTTTCTTTAGTTTTTACCCTGATAACCACTCTTAGAAAGAAAAGTTGTGCATTGTGACAGATAAAGAAGCTGGAGTTTAGATAGCGAGAGAGAGAATGTTTTGTAGATAGTAATACCTAAAGTGAGACTCCAAGATCTTTTCAGTGCCTCTTCAGTACTTTTTCTAAGAACTGAAGTGATAATGGTGAAATGTCAGATAATAGAAAAGTTATATTGGACAAGAACTGCATCCCTTCAAGTCTTATCAGTGGATCCAGCACGACATAAGAGGAAAATCTTTGGCTGTGCATCTAGCTGGTCCTAAGCTTGCACCATGAAAACATGGCTGAGTCATGTAACATTTTTAAAAATTGAAATCATTGGTTAATAAAATTATATAGGTTTCAGGGATATAATTTTATAACACATCATCTGTGTGTTGTATTGTGTGTTCATCATCCCAAGGGAAGTCTCCTTCCATCACCATTTATTTCCCCTTTACCCTCCCCCAACTGGCCTTTCCCTCTGGTAATCACCATACTGTTATCTGTTTAGGAGTTGCTTTTTGTTTCTTGGCTTAATTTCTTCACCTTTTTCACCCGCCTCCCAACCCTTTCCCCTCTGACAGCTGTCAATCTGTTCTCTGTATCTATGAGTCTGTTTCTGTTTTGTTTGTTCATTAAATTCCACATATACCAGTAAGTGGGCAGTCCTGCTATTTCAAGGCCCCTTGGTCTGTGTGATTCTTCCCCCGTCTCCCCTGCAGGGTTCCACCTCTGTCTACGTTTGGCCCACACAAATCCCCCTCCGTTATTTCTCTTCTGTGTTTACATCTTACTGCTTACTGCTCTATAAATGCCACGCATCCCTGCGTCCCTCAGTGACCTGTGCGGCCTGGCTCACGTGACGTGCTCTATCTGTGACTGCAGGTCCTCCTGAGCGGCACTGAGTTTGGACTCCGCAGACATGCCTCCGTTTCCCTGGCTGACTCTGCCCACTGAGCACGGGTATAAGTGAGGGAGGCGGTGGTCTCAGGTCTCTGGACTTTCTGAAAACAGTGTCACTGAAACCTGAGTGGCTATCAACAGAATCTGAAATCCTATGGATGGAGGAGGCCCTGGGGTGTGCTACCCCAACCCTTCACTTAATGTGTGGGGAATGCGTGTCAGGTCACTTCTATGGTGTGAAAATATTGACCTTAAATAGATGAATTAATCTGATGCAACACATGTACAACATTGAATAAATGAGCTTGTTGGGTAGCTGTAAGCAGAAAACCATTAACCCCAGGGCTTTCTCCTTTCTCTTTTTTTTATAGCTGAAATTACAAAGTCTTAATCATCCCCCTTCTCCCCCATCATTAGAAGCTAGAAATTATAGCTGAGAAAAGATTGCCTGTTAAATATTGGGTATCCCCAAAGTCAAATCTATTAATTATGATATTTTTGGCTCATGCATTTGGATAGTTTGGTTATTTCCTGCATATAGTTCAAAATTAGTGAGATCCAATGGCAGTAGTGACCTCGACAACTGGACTTCCACTTTGTGAAATGAGGTGGAGAGCCATGCAGAGTCTGGGAGGAAAGCATTCCAGGAAGAGAGCATAGCAGGTGCAAAGGCCCAGAGGCGGGAATGACCGTGGCATAGTCCAGGGACAGAAAGAAAACAGGGTGGGGACAGTTCCAGGGAGAAGGAACATACGTGCAAAGAGAGGATACCAGGGTATGAAGGTGTCAGATTGGGGAGGGCTTTGTCTACCTGGAAGGAGTTGGGTTTTACTTTGAGTTGATAAAGATTTTAGATATTTAAAATCCTTTACAGTTTAAATATTCTCTTCAGATACCACTCTACCTATTCTTTTCTGATATTCTGTGAAGGGATTGCTAAGTGATAGCAGAGAATTGACAATGCAGTATTTTTGAGCTTCATTTTATTCAATTCAAAAATCCCTTAATATTCCTGAAGGAGTTTGTTGGACATTGTTTGATGAGGGTAATTAGCATAATGAGTAGCCGTTTTTCCATGCAGAATTATGTATGAACCATTTCTCTAGGAGAAATCGGGGTTCCATTTCTCTGTGGTCTGGATTTTCCTGAGTTCTATTTTGTGATCAGCCCTGAGAAACCAGGGGAGCATCAGATAGAGTCTAACTTTCCGTCATCACAGAAGCAAATGCTAATGGAATAAGTGTGGAGAACACTTCTGAACCCTGGAGGGTCTCCAGAGAAACATTGTTTCATTTCTCATTGTTGCGTAGCATCACCAGGTAATAACAAGTGGCCATTCAGAGGTCAGCAAAGGACTCTGGATAAACATGTAGAGCAGGAACACAACTTAAAGACATGCAAGTGAATTTTATCTTCTATATCCAGCAGGGTTACATTTCTCTGTAATCACCATCCAAAGTGATGAGCTAGGAACTTCTATAAGATTCTGCTTAATGTGCTTCACCACCATGCTCTCTACTAGCTTGCAATGGTCATGCACACTCATCATTTTGGAAGCCTGTAATTAAAAAAGAGCACCTTAAAAAGCTCTGTTCACCAGGTAGGAAACTGGGAGACCAAGGGAAGCGCATCTTCAGGAGAGAGAAACTGGGCATGAGGCAGTCTTGTGATGGTCCAGGATGTGCAAAAGATTTCACTTTAGATCCCTACTTTCATTTGTCATGACACGCAGCTACAAGTATCAAAGTTGACATTTTCTTGATAAGCCTCAATTTTAACTATTTTTGCCTTAGAAAATTTCTCTAAATAACGTGTTCCTGAATTCAGCGTTGCATAGGGCCTTGGTTTGGGAGGCTCTTCCCCATCATGTATCTATCCTTGGGGGAGGCCTGTTACCTGTGGAAAGGTTAACGTTGGGATGACCTTGGGAGGCTGCCCGCAACAACACAAGTAGTTAAGGACATGCGTTCCCCAGGAATAGCGTTTCCACGGGAGCAGCAGCTCTGAGACACCGAGCTAATTTCCCAGCGATGGCACCACTTTTCTTATGAGGGAATAATTGACCCATTTATGGTCTCATTTCAGATTGTTGCGGATCCCTGTGCCAGCAACCCTTGTCACCATGGCAACTGCAGCAGCAGCAGCGGTGGCTACCTCTGCATTTGCACGGAAGGCTATGAAGGTCCACACTGTGAACAGGCACCTCCCAGCCTCCAGGCCTCCGGCTGGACTGAGTCCATGGCACCTAGACAGCTTGAGCCAGTCGCTGCTACCCAGGAGCCTGATGCCATCCTGCCCCGCTCTCAGGCAACCGTGACCCTGCCCACATGGCAACCGAAAACAGGGCAGAAAGTTGTAGAAATGAAATGGGATCAAGTGGAGGTGAGAATGTTTTGTTGCATACGTTTTTACATAAGACATTAGTAAGGTTAATTAATTCCTGTAGTTCTAATTATAGCAACAAAAATTGGAAAACCTTTAAGTTGCCCAGTGAACAAAACAATGTGTCCAATCTTATTCCCGTCTGCACTTGTTTGGGAAATCTCTCTTGGTTACATAGATGAGACATTTGGATTGTGATTGTTTTGTGCACTTAAAAAGAGGAATCAAGAAAAGAAAAGGAATGTAATTATTCTGGGGAACAAAATCCATATACATTTCTGTGAGACAATCTTATTTTGGAACAAATGGCTAATGAAGAGTCATAAACATGAATGCAACCAAGACCTGCCTTTGCTGACCTAATTTTACTCGTGGAATGTTATGTTCACTATTTTCTTGGTTTGCTTGTTATTTTTTGGGTTCTATTTTTGGTGACTTGCAGCCCTTCAATGGGATTTAGAGAAGAAAAAGCTATCATAGATTTAAAATATTTTGAGAACATATTTGAAAATAAAATTCGCAAATTTTATTTAGTTTGGCAATAGAAAATTCTATTTACTAAATCTTGGCAGTCTAGGTCTGGCTTATTGTATTTTCAAGTTCATCAAAAGTCTCATTACCCTATCTAATAAAAGAGTAATATGCAAATTGACCATCACTCCAACACACAAGATGGCCGCCCCATGTGGTCAAAGATGGCTGCCCCCATGTGGACACAAGATGGCCGCCACAGGATGGCCTGCAGGGGAGGGCAGTTAGGGGTGACTGGGCTGGCAGAGGAGGGCAGTTGGGGGGACACAGGCTTGCAGGGGAGTGCAGTTTTGGGGGGGGGCCCAGGCCTGCAGGGAAAGACAGTTAGGGGTGACCTGGCCTGCAGGGGAGGGCAGTTGGGGGAAATTGGGCTGGCAGGGGAGCAGTTAGGCGTTGATCAGGCTGGCAGGGGAGTGGTTAGGGGGTGATCAGGCTGGCAGGCAAAAGTGGTTAGGGGCAACCAGGCAGGCAGGCAGGTGAACAGTTGGGAGCCAGCAGTCCTGGATTGTGAGAGGGATGTCCGACTGCCCATTTAGGCCTGATCCCGATGGGCAGTCAGACATCCCTCGAGGAATCCCAGATTGGAGAGGGTGCAGGCTGGGCTGAGGGACACACATGCCCTCCCCTCCCCCCATACATGAATTTTGTGCACCGGGCCTCTAGTATAAAATATAAAGTGTTCAGCACACTTCTAAAAGTTGACATAAAATATAAATTTGCTAGCTGGAAGAATTTGGGAACAAATCAAAATCATGAATTTGAGGTGACAGCGATAGTGTAATTTCATTCCATATTTTATACTTTATATGACATCCATATAGATTTGTGTAGGGTTGTATTTTATTTCAGGTTTTGCAGATTAAATGACAACAACAACAACAACACATAGATCTTTGTGTAGCACTTTTAGAGTGAAGGAGTATGTCTAGAAATTTTCCTTTTTATAAAAGAGGTAAGGCACCATTTCTTCGTTCATTTTCGTGGGTAATTATAACCAGCTGACCCACTTTTTTCTCATTGCCATGCAATTTATGAAGGCCACATTCAGACTGCAGGGCAGTGTTCTTCGCCTACCTAAAAACTGGTGGACTTGTTCTGATTTCAGTCTTTTAATAAATGCTCTGAAGTTATTTCAATACTTCTTTGCTGAATGACTCACTTCTTGAATGTGAAGTAGATTTGGATTCACATTTACGAGGAAGTGTCCTTTAATGAACATTTCTTCCCAACCAGCCATTTCAATCTATCTATTTAACAACATACTGTCCGACGGCTGGTAAATGTGAAAAAGAAACGCCTCATCTTCCTGTCCTGCTGTTATTTCATAGGCTGTTCAAGAAGCAGGTTAAAAGTGCTAGAGGAAGATGCTTCCCTTTTTCATGAAGTGATGATGCTTTGGGAACCCAAGGCTATTTGTAGCCCTAGGAGACTAAAATTTAAGGAACAGTTGTCTGTTACACAAATTTAACAAGTTGGATTCACGTCTTTGAATATTCATGGTGGATTTTATCGGTAGCATTTGAGTATCCAGCCTTCTGGACAGTAAGTTCTAAGTGTTGATTGGGGTGAAAATACGGAGAATTTCTGTGTTGTTCTCAGTTAATTCAGTGATGAGGGGTACTTTTAATACCCTTTTATTTTGACTTTCATGGAGGAAGACAGTGATCATGGTATGAGGAATAATAAATGAATGAATTGGTCAGAAGCACCTCAGTGGACACAGCTCAAGTGTTCACAATACGCTTTCTGATGAGCAAGTTCTCTCTTCCCCTCCCTCCACCAGCTCCTTTTCCATATCCATCAGTATAACACTTTTGGGAATATATTACTTAAAAAAGGAAGATATAGTCCACAGGGGGCAAAGGGCAGCTCCTCAGTTACCTGGCCTTAGTGTGGGCTACTGAGACCCATCTCCGCACAGAGCAGGGTCATCCAGACCAGATTCTTCTTGCCTACTGTTCGTTTTTAAGGGCTCACTCTCCTAGTGGTGAAGGTTTATACCGCCGTGTGTAAGCTGGTCCTTAACGGCCACCTCCTTGTTCTCTAAGCTTTTAGTCCCTCGGGAACGCCCCAGACTGAACATAGACCAGAGGCCAGTAACTCTTGTTAAATGAAAGAGCAGCCAGCGAACCCTGAGCCCCTCCCTGGGATATCCTATTATCCGTTTTCCCAATCCCCGCAATGGGTAGACTGTTCCCAGGAAAACTTTCGCATTTCAGAAACTCAAAGGGCAAAGCTTTCATTTTCTCTTGAGTTGCTAAGGTTTCACTTGTCCTTTCTCTGTCCCCAGCCAGCATCACTGCAAGGAACGGAGGGATGCATCTCATGGAATTTTGCCTTATAGTATTGTCTTGTGCTGTGAACCCCAACCTTTTTGTTCTTTTTCCCAGGTGATCCCCGATATTGCCTGTGGGAATGCCAGTTCTAACAGCTCTGCGGGTGGCCGGCTGGTGTCCTTTGAAGTGCCACAGAACGCCTCAGTCAAGTAAGAAAATTCTCAGCGGAAAAACTGTTAAGACTGACACTGTAACTGGCTGGGAGGCTGTGTCTCTCCATGTAACTGGTCTGTAAATGGTCCATGCAGTGAGAATCATGCATGGAGATTCATGTGTAGACGTGGTCAATGTCCCTCAAAACCTCGAGGGTGCTGTTTGTTTCAGGGAAGACAGTAGAGTGAGTTGCCCACCGGGATGGAGACACAGACTTGTGGAATTGGTCTGGATGAGTCAGGTGTGAGATGAGAAACCCCGAGGCCTTAGATAAGGTCCATGGCCAGACTCTTCACTTCCCAGATGATTTTCGCTTCCAAAATTCTTTGGCCTTTTCAGATTTTAACGGACCATTGGTTCAATTCTTATGCATAATTTACCCCAAATTTAAAATCTAAACATTATAATATTCTCTTTAAAAACAAGCACCCCAGAAGAGAGCATTTTGTTTTGTTTTAAACTTGCGCTCTTTCAGATTACGTGCTGCCCACTGTCACTGGTGGGGGTGGGGGCCAGGCACAGGGAAGCTGGTTGGCTGAGGACCTGCAGTGTGCCAGGTGCTGTGCTTGCTGGGGGCTGGGGTAGAGCCAGGTTAGAGCGTCCCAGTCCTGGCTGACAATTCCTGCTCCCTGACCTTCTCTGTTGCTATTAACTGCCACCCCTCTCTACCCCCCCCCCCATGCAACCAATGATCCTTTGCTGTCCAGTCTCCAGAGACTTTAGAAGTGTGAGGGACCCATGGCCCTGTAACCAGTGTGCTCCCTTTTAAGGGAGCAGCGGGCATGCACACCTCTTCCATTTATCCAGGGCTGCTCTGCCCACCTTACCTTCTCTACAGTAGTCCCTGAGAACTGTTTGGAAGAGGGGCTTTGTTACATTGCCCCTGCACCCCCTCCCCCCAGCCTTGACTTATTCTGGTCGGGAAGGAGAGGGGAAGAGTCAGGAAGGGCAGTGAACTCTGGGCACTGGAAGTCCCCTGAGCGGGAAAGGTGTGGCGTCTGAGGCAGCTTTGAGTTCTACCAGCAGGGGGACCCCGGTCCTAAGTGTTTCATTGCTTTTAATACAGAGGAAACCCTCATGGGCCTGAGCTGGTTTTAGGGAAATAAGGTTCATTAATTTATGAAACCATCTCCCAGCCCTTTCTTCTCTAACAGCGTTTTTCAATCTTTTTAATCTTATGGCACATATAAACTAATTACTAACAATCTTCAGCACACCAACAAAAAATATGTTTTTTTGTCAATTGGACAAAATAATAAGGTATAATTTTGATTCACTCACACTGGATGGCTATTGTTGTGCTGACTGTTGTCACTCTTTCACTTGATAATCTAAGGGAAAAGAGGTCAGTGCCCCTGACTACATAGTCAGGTATTGCATGTTTTAAAAATTCTTGCAGCATGCTGGTTGAAAAACGCTGGTCTAGGTCATATTATCTTACTTTCATAAACCTTTTCGATTAGTTACAATTTTCTCTCCCTTTAAATGCTTCCCCTCCTCCCCCTCAACAAACCAAGACTCTCTTAGGCTGCAGAGCTGGGCGGATTAGCAGAGTCTGACCCAGGCCGAGGGCTGACTGATCTCTGGGCGTCCTGAATTCTCTTGTGAGGGTTACTGACCCCTTGCACCTGGCGTTATTCATGACTTCAGTCATTCATCAGCCCTTTCCTGAGCACTCTGCTGCAAGCCCAGGCTCTGTGCTGGGGAGGGGCAGCTCTTCTCCCCCAGGTAGAAACCCAGGGAAGGAAAGGTGGCGGGAAGGTGGTCAGAGAAGGACTCAGGGAAGAGGGGATGTGGGGGCTAAGCCTTGAAGATGACTCACCTCCCAGGTGGAGGAGGTGAAGACTGGGAGTGGGGCCGGGACCTACTTGGGGAAGAGACAGCAGTCCTGTTGTCCGATCACTGGGTTGCAAGGAAGGAGGTGACGGATTTGAGAGGGAAACTGAGGCTGAGGTTGATTAGCATCCGTGGCATCTCGTTCTTTGGGTTTTATCCTGAAAACAAGAAAAAGCCAGGGGAGACCCGAGCATGGGAGGTGCACACTTGCGCTCATTTTGATGGCACACCTCAGGTGGCTGATGGGGATGCATTACACCTTTGAAATAAATTCCAGCAGGATCCTTTATATTGTGTGGAAATGGAAGGCGTTGTCTCTAAAAAGAACTCAATATACCTCTTTATTATTGATGAAAACTGTGCCCCATAGGTGTTATCTGTTAGTGATTTTGTGGTCTATTTTTGATCAAGCAGGAGACAGACATTTCTAACAACGTGGGAAATGACAGCCATGGGTGGGCACAAAGTGGGAGCTTGTTTATAAGATCATTTCATCCATTTCCCCATACCTCTGTGGATGTACACGTCATCTCTATGTTTATCTTTAATTTGATGAACTGTTTCTATGGTGAATTTTTCTGGATGGGACTTCCCATTTACACTGCTCCTGTTTTCAGAATTCGGCAAGATGCTACTGCCTCGCTGATTTTGCTGTGGAAGGTCACGGCCACGGGATTTCAGCAGTGCTCCCTCATAGACGGCCGGAGCGTGACCCTCCTCCAGGCTCCCGGGGGCCTGGTCCTCTTGGAGGAGATGCTCGCCTTGGGGCCCAACCACTTCATCGGTGAGTTATGGAAATCTCCCACCCAACACCATGTCTCAGTTTGGTGTGTAGAGACTGTGTATAAGGAATTTTCCAGGATAATCTGTATTCTAGCCATCAACCCAGTTCCCTTCATTTTAGGTGAGGTTCCGCTTATACTCAAAATTTCTTTTGAAGGTAATATTTCCAAGGTGGCTCAATGTGGGGGGCGCATGGGCCCTGGATTCCTGAGACTATATCCCAGCCCTGGCCAAAGTGTCTCAGGGGTGTGACCCTCAGTGCTCAGTGCTCTGAATATCAGGTTCTGATTCCCAGCTCTTCGTTGGCTTTCTCCAAGGATCGTGGGCAACTGGAGGCATTGAGTTCATTTGCTAACAGCAAGTTTCATAGGGAAAATGTATCCCTGAAATGTGTTGTTCCTTAGGGGAATAATTTAAAAAATGTACTTTGATATAGTAATAATATATATGATATGTTAATCACTAAATTACACTACATTCTCAAAAATTACACTTTAGGTTAGGATGAGAAGACAATGATTCTGAGTAACAACCTTTATTTCTCTAACCCATTATTTTTCATTTTGCAAGTTTGTGATCTGGTATCTTTTACATTTCCCTACCTAGAGCTTGCTGAGTGTTTGATGTGGCTTGGATGGAGCTCACAGTCTGTAGTGTGATTCTCTTTAAAGGTAGCAGACAGTGTGCACGGCTCCTTCCGAGGCAGAGCGGCCAGGTTTCTCACAATGGCAAATTGCCTTACACCCACACAGGGCCAGCTGCTGCTTCTTACAAAATCTTTTCATCTTAAAGAAACAAGATTTATCTTTTGTAATCATTATGGAAGCCCTGTGCTCACTGCATTGACATGTGTTTAATGCTCTTTCTGTTTAACTTTTTTTTTTTTTTTTTTTATAAAGCAGCTTCTTAAAATAATTCATTTTTACAACACGGGGCTCTGTACCATGAATACATTTTAGTGAAGAACCGAAAGACTACTTTGAAGAGGACAAAGGCATTCATCTGACAGATGAACAAATCGATGCGAGGGCAGGTGGGAGGAAGCTTCCACGCCACAGGGGATGCCCCGGCATTGTGTTGCCGTGTTCAGTCACTACTGCTCCTTTTTGGGAATAACTGTGAATTCACTTTCAGGAACAACTATCCCCAACCCCCTACTGTCAATAGATTCCATGTACATACCTGAAGACCAGAGTATTTTAAAGTTTCTGTGCAACAGAGCAGAGGAGTCCCCTCTGTGTCTTTGGCTGCTATCACCAGCTTTACACAAATATTCCTTTTTAAACTTTATTGCTGAGAGCCTAATGTTAAACTTCTACACAGTTCAGATGATGACAATATATTTATATTTGACCTATTTCAGTGCTATGACACTTAATATTTTTATCTTTCCTTCATGACCACTGCCTTATGAATATGCATAGTTTCATAGAAAGAAAGAGGTGATAAAACATTTTACCAAGCATCTGTCTCTCCTTTTCTGTGCCTCAGTCATCCATTTCAACTCTTCTGCTCTCTCCTTAATTAGTCCTTCTTTTTCCTAAGTTGGTCTCTTCCAGACATGTCATTTGCTTTATGCAGTGTTTTGGGATAAAGAACGAAATTAATCTTTGCTTAGCATTGTCTGCTCCCTGGGAGGCATCATAGGAGCTTGTTAGATCCCTGAGTGACTCAGTGGCTCAATAGTTTGTATTTTCAAATAGGAAAGATTCATTGTCCTGTTGCCTTTCCATGAAACATAGTTGTAGCCTGCTTGTCTTGGTAAAGTAAATTTTTTAAAAACCTGTGGTTGCTTGGAAACACTGATGTGATAGATGATCTTGGGGGTGAAGGAAAAACCAGCCCTCCGGTGTGTGGCCTCTGTGTTAGAAGCTGTTGGAGGTCCCCATTTCCTTGGGGTGAAAGCCCCATTGGAGTCCTCTAGATCTTATTTCCTCTTGTCACCTCCTCTTAGGCATATTTCCCCTCACATCTACATGGTGCACCTCTGCTCTGTCACCTGCTGCCTGTCCCACCCCAACCTGGACCCTCACCCTGCCTCACCCCATCCTTCCCATGCCTCTGACCCCCAAATTGATTCCTCTTCAACACCTCAACAAACTCTCCGCATTTGGAGTGGTTTAGGAGGAAAACTGCCAGTCAAAGATGCTACCTTACATGTATTCTCAGCTATCCTTAAACTCTTATAAGTTTTTACAAAAACACACAGATGACCTTAGACCGTTCTCATGGCTGGTTCTCCATTCGATAAGCAAACCCAAGTGGGGATGTCTGCTTTACCCACACTGCCCACCTACCTACTTGCTCAGAAATGCTCCACTTTCCCTTCACACTTTTCTCTGTTATGGTCCGTATTGGTTGCTACCTCAGTCTGATATTTTATCTCTTTCCTCTTCTTTGAAATGGTTTTTACTGTGATCCGGCCTGTTCCTCTCTCCCTCAATTTTTCATGGTCTAGCTGCTTGTATCTGTCTGTTTCTCTTCCCTTATCCTGTTCTCTTGCTCACAACCCACTGTTTTATCTTTCATGTACCATTTTTTTTCTTATAGTTTTTAGTACACTTTTATGTCTCATTTATATCGTAAAAGTACCGTAAGTGCATTTTTATGTGTAGACCAGTTGCTTCATTTATGACGCACTAAAACGGCTCTTAATACCTTAGATCGAAAGAGTGAGTGGTGCAACCCACAGCCCATAGGAACATCCTTTAGGACCTGGGATCACTTCTTCAGGATCATAGCTACTAAATTAGCCACTGACCTCCAGAAATCAGTGACTTCCAGGTCTTTGTATCTGATGTCTTACCTGGATTAGAGACGTCCCTAGTCTGTGCATGCCTCTTGGGTGCCTCTGGGGAGCTGCTGAGCGCTTGAGATTTCCTTGATTCTAAGTTATTAGTTTAAACAGATTCTTGTCATGCAAAATAATTTATAAAGCAGTGCATTCTCTTTATTTTCTTCTCTTGAGAAGCAGGGAAGAATAAGACGGTACTTCAGCAGGTACAATGAAGGGAAGAGTTTCCTTTCCTTGAGGTAATAAGACTGAGCTGGTTTGGATCTATATTCATGACACCCCCAGGACTTCTGCTTTGGACCATGGCCAGCTTTTGCATACTGACGCCAGCCCGGAGCGGGGCTACATTGTCCCTGCCTCTGAACCTGGTGGTCAGGATTGCTGGTCACCCTTCCTAGATGCTCACCCAACCTCAGCTCTGCAGGTTTGCACAGCTGGCATCATTTCCCCCAGCTCTGACTCCTTCGCCTTCTCCCAAGTCTTCTATAAACCTTTGCTTTACCAGCTGTGTAAGCTACACTTCTCCCTGATAACCCATTTTTAGCCAGCATCACACAACTTAGCATCCGAATGTTCCCTATGCTATTTATTTATTTATTTATTTATTTTGGTGTGCTGATTTTACAACTTTAATTAAACTGTAAGATTTGAGAGAAGCGACCATATCACAGGTCCTTGTTCCATTGTGGCCACATGGTAGTTACCTGAGTGATTAAATTCTGTTCATAAGTAACGGTTACCTGCTCAGTAAATGCCATGTGAAGAAAATTTCCAGCTGCAAATGTCAATCTTTAGAATTCTTTGTAGAGTTTCACAACCCACCTCTGTGACATTTAAACTTTCTTCCCTTTTATTACATTGAAAGTATTCTAGAGGGTCAAATTAAAAAAAAGACAAAAAAAAAAAGGAAAGAAAGAAACTTTTCATCATTCTTTTGGGAATGCTACATTTTGCATTTTGTCCTTTAAGATATCTTACTCAGAGGTCAGGGGTAAAATAGTCAAAGTTTGGAATTGCTACCAGCTATAGAAACATTAACATCTTTGCCAAAAGCTTAAGCTTGAACAAAAAATGCAAATATTTCACCTTTGCTGATCATCTTAAAACCACAGTTGAATATGGTGTATTGAACTCCCTGCAATAGAGGAAGAAATGTTCAAATAAAAAGTAATAGTTGGGAGAGAACAAAAGCAGAGGAAGGATAAGGCTGCCCTGAACAGCATAATGTAGATAACATTCTTATAGTTCACATTTGCCTAGTAGGAAGATTTCTATTAAATTAAATTTTACTTAAATTGAAACCACATTTCTATATTATTAGCAATCAGAATCATTCTTCTTGGGATCTTTTATTATTGGTAATGTATATTAGGATTTTAAAATTAGTTTGCCTTGAACTTCACGATTTTGCTCCCGTCTTTCTAAATATTGTCATTGTCAGCATCATTTATTTATTGGTTCCTATTAATTGTGGTGATAAATTAAGCATTGATAAGAAAGATGGATTCCATTACAGACACACCTGGTCCCTATAGTTGACAGTCTAAACTGAGCTGAGTCTCACTGAGTGTTGGTTGCTCAGGCTGCGATGGAGTTGGGGCAGGTGAGCCAAGATGAATGAAATGTTTCTCCTACCCTTTAAGATAGTCCTTGGAATTAGGCTTCATAGAAAGGCGGGTTGCTGGTCTATCAGACGCAGCAGAATCTTTTACAAGCTACTCAGTTCATTCTTTCACACACCATAATTTGTGAAAATCCTAGGAACTAATCAATAGTATTTGTCGATTAGTTCTTTAGAAGTAAAGGACAACCCCTATAGAGTAAAATTAGTTGGCATCCATGTGTGTAAGTTACTAAGGTGCTTCTGTAGATTTGAGTACCAGTTCCATAATTTAAGAGAATGAAAAGGTGGCAGGCAGTTCTCCCGGAAATTGTGCCTGATTCATTGGTTGGAGGGGTTTGCTTGGTTTTGAGAAGCAAACTCCAAGTATGTCTTTATAATTATAAATTCCCCTCTCTCCCTCCCCATTCTGCCTCATTTTCTTTTTCTCTCCCTCTCTGCCCTTTATTTAAAAAATAAAGATGGCACATTTTGCTTATAGATTGATATGTAAAAATGAAATAAAGAAAATTATTTTGATATTTAACCCTTTGCACTCGCTTGCTTTTTTCTCGATTCCTTTATTCTAATGCTAACCGTGTCGAGTCACACTCGACATCCGAGTGCAAAAGGTTAAAAGAATTTATTGTTAACTGTTTTTTAAAAAATATGTTCTTATTGATTTCAGAGAGAGGAAGGGAGAGGAAGAGAGAGAGAGATAGAAACATCAATGATGAGAGAGAATCATCAATCAGCTGCCTCCTGTACACCCCTACTGGGGATCGAGCCCGAAATCTGGGCATGTTCCCTGACTAGGAATCAAACCGTGACTTCCTGGTTAATGGGTCAATGCTCAATCACTGAGCCACACTGCCTGGGCATATTGTTAACTCTGGAAAGAAATACCTTAGTACTTAACCAATACTAGTGAATTTCAACCCATCTTATCTACAGAATTTGATTGGAATATTTCTTTAAAACTTTTCCTGCTGCTTTTAACTTAGAACAAACCTTCCCAGGGCGTTGCCAGTGTGCTGAGAGCTTTTCAGTACAGATTTCAACTAAGAAAAGAATTTCTTTAATTCGTTTTTACAGCCAAATTTCTGCTCCTCAATAGCATCTCTTCTCTTTCTTCTTTCTAAGGGTGGGGCAGAGGAAAGGAGAGAGGGGAGAGGTAAGGAAGGAGAATGAAATAGAGGGGAGAGAGAGAAGTCAATTGATCCTCAGGGCTAAATATATAAACCCCAGAACTATGGTTTTCTCTTACTAGAAGGTAATTTTAAAATTTATGCTCTTTTTTAAAATAAAAAAATGCTCTTTAATGTAGATAATATAAATAATACACTTTTTTGAAAGAAGAACACATTTGTGCGCTGTCTGGTTATTTGTTTTTTTCATTTAGTGTGTCACTGACATTCTTTTGCATTAATAAATATAAACCCATAGTACTCTTCTCAACAATTGTGTAGTGTTCCATTGAATCAATGTACTATATTCAATATGCTGCTGTTAAACAATTAGGTCCTTCCTTTTTTTTTTTGCCTCTTTAGACAGAATTTCAAACATTATTATAATCTTATCTTTGTATCTATAATGATGATTTATTTGGGTTAAATTCCTAGGTGTGGAATTTACTGAATCAAAAGGTTCATATATTTTAATGACAAATTTGATACAAATTTCCAAATTGTTCTTAACTTTTTTCCAGTTTTCACCCATGACAACCTGTTTATCTTTGACAATGCACATTGTTCCCCTTCCATGGACTTTAAGCTAGATGCTGTTAACCAAATTCAAATGGAAATTTACATACACCTCTTAGCAACTTAACAACCTGAAACTTGTAGGGAGCCCCTCAAGACTGTGATTAACAGTCTCCAGAAAAAGGACAGTTCAAGTCCCTTTAAACAAAAGATACCTAAAGTGATTGCATCACACTATGGCATTTAGAGTCATGGTGAATAGAATGGTTTATTATATCATTGCATTTTGCACATCAGCACAATTGTAAAATGGTGAGAGAGGGTGGCATATGGACAGTGTCTGCTGCTCTCAAGGTCCCCAAGATTGGTCATGCTCTAGTGACATTTCTCCTACTTAATGTTCTGCAAAGAACATTTGTGTTCTAGAGATGACCCCTCCTTCTCATAGATCCTCTTGCTTCCCCACTTCAATATTCTGAAGGTTGATATTTAATTTGCATTTATCAGAGACTTATGGGGTCAGATATATTCCAGGAGGATGGGGCAAAGGATTTTCCAGAATGGACAAATGTTTTGGTAACCTATGAGGGAGGCTTTCGAGATGATCATTTGATTTTGACACAAAGTCTTGGTAGTTGTGATTGCTTTTCCTGAAGATTTTGGGTAAAAAACTCAAAGCAGCAAGTAACTGGACCAAAGTAGGGCACGTCAGCAGGAAGAAATTGTGGTTTCGGGTGAAGAATATAAATAATTAGGATTGCGTTTCAAAAAGACTCTCTTGCCTTCTCCTCTCTGATGTTTTTTCTGACATTTGGGGTTTGAATGCCAGGATATTTTTGGTGTTCACATGCTTCCTTAACCAGCGACACTCTTCTGGCTGTCCTGTTTTAATGCTGTAATTGTAAGTTTGACCTGCAAAAGTGATTTTTGCTTGGTAGACAAATGGAAATATCCTTAAATAAGTACACTGACAAAGGCTGTCTGGCTACATCACTAATAACAGATGACAGCCTCTGGAATGCTACCGTGATAACAAAATAAGCTCTCCGTCATCTGCTCATCTCTCCGCATCCCTGTTTATTATCAATAAACACTTACTGATTAATGACTCTGTGTAGGACACTAGGCTAAGTACTAGGGACACAAAGAAGTAAAAGGTCGAAAGTCCTGGCTTTGAGAGATTTCCACCTTCAGGCAGACAGGACGTACTCATTATGTAACCCAGATAAAACATGTCCCATGACTGTCTTGTTCATGAAGTCACATTCAAATAAATACAGTCTAGTAGCCAAATAAATTAAAACTCTTGAAATCTTTATTCATCTTTTTGAGGGAACATGAATAAGAGTGGGATAAATGCACTCTTATTATGCCTTAAAGTCTTATCAATCTTATCTCCTCCTCAAGACACTATGTGCTTGGCACTTTGGGAAAGTCTCTCTTCCACTGTCACTATCTCCTGTTTCCTACATTAGATGCAATGACGTATCCTATTCTTTTCCCACATGGTAACAAAGGCTGGGGAACAGATATTGCATTAAGACTCAGAGATGACAGTGTAATCGACAAATAATACTAGATTCAACGGATGATGCCGAAAAGGAAAATTTTCCCATTGAATTTCTGAAAAGTATTACTCCTTCGGGAATGCCGTGTCATAAATTGAATTGAAAGTAGGTGCAATCATCATGCTACTGAGAAATCTTAATAGTAAATGGGGTCTTTGTAATGGTACTAGATTTATTATCAGAAGATTGTGATCTAACATTATCGAAGCTGAAGTATTAACAGGATCTGCGGAGGAGAGGTTGTTCTGATTCCAAGAATTGATTTGTCCTCCTCAGTATTAGAATAAGTTTAATCAATTTATCAGTCATTGCATTTATCAATGTTGTTTTTATATCATGTTTTGCTTTTTTATGTCATGTCTTTGTTGTTGTTATTGTTTATTAATCAATTTATATATTATTTTCATATACATTTTACTAATTTTCTTTCATCTCTGACACTTCTATTATAGAGAAAGGGCGGATAGCAATTTCTTCTAATTAATTTCCTTTCAATGTGCACGAATCCATGCACTGGGCCACTAGTTCATAAATAAAAAACAGTCAGAAAATTCACAAATTAATTTTGTAATAATGTGACAGTTGTATTTTAAGAAGCAGTTAATTTCAAATATTAAAGTTTGATTGGCTTTTACCAACAAGCTTGATTCCAAAGTTTGCACTTCATCCTGGGGAGCCAGGACCCTCCCTGGGGGTGGGGGGCAAGCAGCCCTTGGACCAAGGCAGCGGCCTGCAGTGAGCACTAGAGATGGAAGCTGGGAAGACCGAGAGCACTTGAAGTGGTTGATCATTTTTTCTTTGTTTCAGTGTGAACAAAGGTTCATTTAGTTTTGGTTTTGGACTTCTGCCTTACCCACAGAGATTCCCGTTAGATTCCCGTTAGATTCCCATAGTAAGGCAGCCTGTTCAAGCAACGTCGCATCAGGATTTTGGACCATAAAGGTTGCAAGAGAGTCAGATAGAATTTTTAATTTGCTACATTGACTATTACAGAAAGAATCGATAATCAGATAGCGGTCCCAGGACTTTCGTAAAGACTGGAGCATAAATGAAATCTGTCTTGGTCAGATAAAGGAAACCCTCTCACCTCACTGAGCTGACAGTCAACTGAATTAAAGAATTTAATTTGGGGAGGGAACGGATTGGGAACAGGGACAATCTGTAATTCATTCTTTCTTGATAAGCCCCGGAAGCAGCACTGGTGGTGTTGTTCGTGGCCTGGGGAAGGGCATGGTTTATAATGAGGCTTGCTACCGAAGTTGGTTTGGGTCTCTGTGCTCAGGGCAGCTCCTGGCTGAGGTTAAAGCTGCTCCGTGCTCCACTGAGGCTGTTAGCTTGAGCAGAAGGCCAGGGAAGTGTGTTCCTGTCACCACCAGCTTTCTTGTATGGGTTCCTTGTTTCTCTTTGCTACCTTGTCCTTCCTGTTCCCTCATATTTGCTGGTACCACATGCAGGTCACTTGTTTTTCTTCCCCCCCAAAATTTATTGAGCACCTACTGTGAGCCAGGCACCTGCTTGGTGCTGATGATAGAGCAATAAAATGAAACAAAATCGTTGCCTTCATGAATCTTATGTTTTAGTGGGTTGACAGGTAATAAATAATTCTGCAAATAAATAGAAAACTACAACTGTGATAAGCACACTGTGCTATGATGTAGCTGATAATAAAAACCTGACATATCCTTGGGGCAGGGGAGATCACTATCTTGAAGAAAGATGATTAGGCTGAGATATTAACTAGGGAACAGGGAAACCCTTGCAGGCAGAAGGCTAGAACTGCATGTGCAAAGGCCCTGTGGCTAGACAGAGTACACAATGTCATAATATTGGAGGAACTAAAACAAGGGCGAGAGAGGTGGAGAGGTGTGTATGGGGGGAAGTAGCCTGGGCCAGCCTTGCCTGGCTGTGGAGGCCACATTAAGATTCTGTTGGCAATGGGGAGCAATTGAGGGGAAGGAACTGATAAACATATTCCTCCTATGTCAGGTCCCTCCAGAAACATGCATTTTAACATGGCAGAAAAGAAGTCATCCTTACAGCTGTTTCTCTGCCTGGCTGCCAGACACCTAGGACATTGGTGAACCCCCACCGGTGTTTGTGGTCACACCCCCAGAGATTCAGATTCACTGGGTCAGGTTAGAGCCTATATAGAAGTTTATGATATAAACTGTAGGTAATTCTGACTCACTGCCAATGCTAGGCATTTATGAGCCAGATCGGAGAGGGGCTGAGTGGTGGGGACTATTTTGAAGCTCCAGAAAGTGGAGCAGATAGGTAAGGCTGCCCCTGAGCATCTTGAGGACTGAGGCCCAGGGTATGACTGTGCTAGTGATGAGAATGCTAATATGAGCCAGAAATAGCCTGACCAATCAGGCTGAATCCCAGTCCGCCTCGCCATTCCTCCCAATTGTTCTCTCTCCAATCATGGCGCACCCCTGGGGATTCATTGCAGTGCATTGGCTGCTTCTATTTTTAGTGCAGTAAATACCTGCTCTGAAGAAGAAAGGTGTTATGCATAATTGAAGAAGCACATGCATCTCAAATTAGAAACCTCAACAAACACTTGTAAATTCAGGCAACGGTCTTTCATATGACCTTGAAGTTACCAGACAGTCTTGTCGGTGGCCACTTAAATGTGAGATTTTTGAAACAAAGAGATGTCACAGAACAAAGGCAATTGACAAATCATATTTACAATGCTTGCAACAGCCAGGAAGGTAAACATGTTAATCAACAGCTTTTCATGTTAGCTCATCAGAAGGCCCAATTCTCTGACTGCCTAATGTTTATAAAGTCATCCATAGCCCAATTAGCTGTGTGTTTATAATCTCCCATTACCCTCACATCAACACAGAGAAATGATGAATTATTTTGCGTTCATAGTAATGCCATTAATCAGGATGCATTCATTGGGTAGTAAGGACTGGAAGTGGTGGGCAGTTGTATTTGAGGTCTACAGGAATTGAGCAATTGATTGACTAGTACTTGATGAGTTGAAAATGTACTAATGGAAGATCAAGTGATACAATTCCAACTGATTATGAAAAGGTGACAAATAGACATTGAAAATGAGATTAAACAAATGAAGAATTTCCACTAGTAGTGAGCCAACAAAATTTCAAAGGAAAGTGCAAATTTATTTTCATATTCTACCAATAAGAACTGGCATTAAAAAAATACTGTATGTCCAATTAGGATGTAGTTTTCATAAGCAATGAGAAAGGGCTTCTTTTTTTTTCTAAATGGAGATTACCTAAGGTCAGAAATGGGCATATAGAGCGATTTGACAGGCCTACTTTTAAATTTTATTTAAAAAAAGGGATTTTATAATTTGAATATTTTTATACCACTAAGCCCATTGTATTGCATTATATTGACCAGTGCCTCTTGAATTAACTGCTTGTTATATGTTTTAAAAATGTCTTTTAATTGTATGAATTGTCATTATACCTCATTTATTCACACACACACAGATATTTTATAACTTAGGCATGAATTGTTCAAAGTGGCAGATAATAAGAGTTATGCTATTATGAATGCATGGTGTAATTTTATTTGGACGTTATTTTTAACCTTTTATTGAATTTATTAGGGTGACATTGGTTAACGAAATTATACAGGTTTCAGCCGCACAATTCTACATCATCTGTACACTGTATTGCGTGCACACCACCCTAAGTCGTCTCCTTCTCTCACCATTTATCACCCCTATGTTCTCCTTCTACCCAACCCCTTCTGACAATCATCACACTGTGTGAACATTATTTTTAAATTCTAGCAATAATTTTTAAGAGCAGCAATAATTTTTTTTTAAATTCCATTTCAGAGGCTAGACAGGAGAGGGGCTGAGTTAGAGGACCCTCTAAATGACATCCTTGCTTGCATACCAGCACTGCATTTTTCTCAGGGGACGGACGTACTTCCAGAGCCTTTTCCTAAGACCAACACCAGTGTAAGATCCAGTTATGTTCCACTTTAAACAGGTGTTGGTTTTTTATTTTGATGTTAGTGATGATAATGATGGTGATGACAGTGGACATGATGGTGGTGATCATGATGATGTTGATGGCTGTAGTGGTGGTGGTGGTGATGATGAGGGTAATGGTGATGATGGGGGTGCTTATGAGGATGATATAGTGGTGATAATAATAGTGGTGATGAGGATGGGAGTGATGGTGGTGGTGGGGTGATGATGGTGGTGATGACAGGAGTTATGATAATCAGATAATGTTGTTGGTGCTGATGATAACAGTGATGGTGAAGATGGAGGTGCTGATGTTGATGATGATGATGATGATGATGATGATGATGATGGTGGTGATGAGGATGATGATGGTGATGGTGGGGTGATAATGGTGTTAATCATGATTATGGTGGTGATGATAGGGGTTATGATAATAGGGTGATGGTGGTGGTGATGATAATGATTATGGTGATGATGGCTGCTATCAAAGGAGTGTTTGTGTATAACTTTTGACTCTCCTAAAACTTCAGTTGTTTCTCAGTATTCATGGAAGATTAGTTCCAGGAACCCCCATGGAGATCAAAATCCAAGGAAGTTCAAGTCCCTTATATAAAATGGCATAGAACAATGCGTACAGTCAGCCTTCCACATCCAGAGAGTCCCAACTGTGGATGTGAAACCCAGGGATACAGAGGGCCAGCTGTCTATTTATTGAAAAATATCTGTATGTAAATGGACCCATGCAGCTCAAATCCATGTTATTCAAGGCTGAACTGTACTGAACGTGTAGTACTTTTCAGTCACTTGGCTAGACATAACCTACCTGATGACTTAACTGAGTGACATTGATAGAGGTATCTGCACTGTTGTTGTTATGTGCCATTGTGTCTTTCAATTCAAAAGCATCATTGGCCATAGCTTACTCCAAACATCCCAGGAAATGAGTTATTCTGTATGAGAAAATTTTGCAAAAATCAATTTACTACCTTAAGTATCACAACTTAAAAGCAAGCAAGCAACAAAATCCAGCCTTTACATGGAAATTTAAAGTAAGATTCGTTAGAAAAAGTCAAAAGACTCTGAATGAGATCCGGGAGGGTTGGTGTGGCCAGGCACATTCTTCAGCAAATGAGGCATCATTCTGTTAGTACATGGTGTAGTGACAGCGTTTTTAGTGCTCATTTAATTTTTCTCCTTAACTCCTGATCTGCCAGCATTCTGCATATGTGCACTGTGGGGATAGCTGCGTTCTTTACAAAGTGGGGGTGCATTAGTAAGCCTCGTTTTATATCATGTTGCCCTGGACTTGGTCTACATTCAGGCTTGCTCCCTGCCTCAAGGTTGTTTCTGTGTTGTGTTTTTTTGTTTTTTCTTTTTGTCTCTGGCTTGGCATTGTCAAAAGATGATTTATTTATCCGGTTTTGTTCCCCAAACCACAAGTATTGAGTCACAAATCCACAGGGATCTGGCCGGCTTACTAAGCTTTGCACTAACCTTCATCCTACCTTCTAACAAGTGGGCATGGGGGGGGGGGCGGTTGCCTACCAGTGGGAGCTGGAATCTGTGCTATTTCACACTTCTCATACCTATCTCGTGCCAGCCATGGGACTGTCCCAACTATGGACAGTTTTTATAGGTTATAGGTTTGTGCCAGATGACTCGCCAGTCCTAATAGGAAGACTAGGCAGTCTGTTTCCAACACCTACTGCTCAAGTATTTACAGCCAGAATTTTTATTTTGCATGTATGCTTTCCCTTTAACAGGAAAGAAAATGGTCTTTAGCCAAACCACTGAGGTGAGAAATGCAAATCTCATTTGCTATTAATCCCAATGAGGTAGTAACGACAAAGTCCATTTAAGACTCTTTAGTGTTAATATTAAAGAAGACAAGTGGTAAAATCAACAGTTAATGGCCTGGAGCCAGCCATCTCTGCTCTAACTGATGCTTGACCACACCACTGCATTCCAGAGATAATGACTGGACCTCTCTCAGGGCTCTCAGCTTCTCATTGGCCCCAAGGGAAGTGAGTTTGGCCAAGTCACTGTTTTAAAAGGACCGTAATGATGGCAGAACATTTTATTACTGTGTTAATGAGCACAGTGTGGGGTGTGGACCAGGCAGAGTCTTTGTGTGTGAGTTAGGGGAGGGTGGTGGGGCGGGGGGTGGGGGGGCAGAGGAGAGAAGGATTGAGAGGAGGGAGAAGGAAACCCAACTTTTATTTGTCCTCATAACCAGTTACTCCAGAGTGTTAACGGATTCCTGGATAAACTTTGGAGAAAGTTTGCCTTCATTACAGTTTTAAAACTCATTAGGGAAATCACCCAGTTGTGTAGCAAGTAGAAGGGGTCTCCAAAGCCATATCTTCCCTCCTCCATCCCTCCCTCTTGCTTTCCTTCTGAAGTTCGAGTTGAACTGTGTAGAGGGTTGGAGACTTTTTCTTTGCATGGGCCCCAGTCTCCCACTTGTAGTTCTTTATGTCCTTCATGATGCAGAAGTCTTATCTTTCCTTATCAACCCCACAATGGAAAAATCATATAGGCGTTTCTATTGTAGCTATTTTTTCTAGTATGATTCTGTAAGGGCTGATAACTATGCAAAACTAAGTTTATGTTGGCCGGTAAAGCTTGTTTCTGGGCCCTGTTTTCTCCCTCTCCTCTCCTCTCCTCTCCTCTCCTCTCCTCTCCTCTCCTCTCCTCTCCTCTCCTCTCCTCTCCTCTCCTCTCCTCTCCTCTCCTCTCCTCTCCTCTCCCTAATTCACTCTCCCTGTCCCATTGATTTAATACCTCTATATTTAGATGAGACCCAAATTGAAAGCATCAGCCCTAACATTTATAACTACACCTGTCCTACATCTGCCTACCAACTTGACTGCTCCATTTCAGGAGAGGTCTCATCAGTGTCTCAAATTTAATATGTTCAAAATGGAAATTTTGATTCACATGCCTACCACCACCACCCACAAAGTTGTTTATACTATCTATGTGTGATTTCTTCCTTTCTCTCCTATCCCATATACAAAAATCTTCTTGGTTATTGTTCCAAAATGTGATCTTTAAAAAAGCACAAATCATGTGTTATCCCCTTGTTTAAAACCCTTCAGTGGATTTCCATTGCACTTGGCATGGAATCCAAATCTTTACTAAGGTTCATGAGACCACTCTGTAATCAGGTTTCTCCTGCCTCTCTATCCTCATCAAGATGCTGGCCATTGACACACTGATGTCCTCATCCATCTGACATGCTGACCTCCTCAGCTCTTTCCTTGGCACTTTCTCAGCTTTCAGTGTTCAACCTAAAATCTGCCTCCTGCTTGGGAACTTAATAAACAATGGCTGAATGTTGAATGAATGAGGTCAACTCTCTCTCCATCCATATACTTTTCCCCACCTCATCCCATGGAATGCATGGTCTCTCCATTTAGGGTGACTCAGTATATCAGTCTTATACTCAGAATTATAGACTTTAATTGCACAAGTCTGATTTAAACAAATGTTTATTCATAATCACTTTCAAAGAACTCTAATTTTACATTTGTTGTGGTTACAATGAAGAATATACGGCCCAGAAAATGAGAAGAAGATAAAATGTCCCTTTGATAAAAGGTGCAAGAGTCCCTGAAACATTTGATGGAAAGCCATCATTTTCTTTTCTCCATTTCTGCTTCACTTGTTTTCTGTGTGAGCGTTTCCTTTCCTTCATCTCATGCAGTTCCTAAACTGTGATTTTGTTTTCTTTTTCCTTTTGTTGGCCTAGTCTTCCTTCCTCCCTTCCTCTCCTTCCTCTTTCCTCTCCTTTCTTTTATAAATCTCCTTCTTTTATTTCTCCTTCTTGCTTTTAACTTAAATCAGGCCTTAGTTGGAGCAAGTTCATAGGCCTGTGTGACGTCAGTGCCTTGGATTTTGAAAAGACTATAGAAAATGCAGGTGTTGCCAAAGCCCGCTCTAAAATGTCTCTGTAGACAGAACCAGAGTGTCATCCTCAGAGACTCTAGTGGAGGGTGAGGAAGCTTTTCTATCCAGTCCTGGATCAGGAATTATGTTATCCATATTGATATCACACCATTAAGGAGGGAAGAAATAATGACCATTTGCTTTGCATTTCTTATAGTGTGTTAGAAGTGTCCATGGTATGAGTACCGTGTCCCCCCGCCCAAAAAAAAATCACACTGACTTTCAACAACTCTCAAATGACCACGAATCCAGCCTCAAAGAACTTCTTTTGTAAAAGATGAATTCTTTTTCACTCTGTTTCTTTCCGCTGTCCCTTTGTAAAGGGCACAGCTCCTGATTTTGGCATGAGGCATTTCCCAGGGGCTACTTGACTCCCTCCCCTCGCTGCAGGCTGATGAAAGTTAAATTGGACAGTATTACTTTTCACGATGAGGAAGTCCAAGCCTTTTCCCTTAGACATGGTCAAAGAGAGGTGCGAACAACTTACTGAAATTATACTGTGACCTGGAAGGAGTCAACAGGTGCTGATCTCATCATGTGAGCAGTAGATTGCCCAAAATAGCATGCTTATCCTGTTGACTCACTTTGAGAGATTAGGTGACATAATTAGGAATTACATAGGAGTGTGTGACACACTGTTGCAAAGATTGATTTCTTTAATCGTTTACTAAGGAACTTTAGGGCCAAAATACTCACAGTCGTATTAAGCAAATAAAGCTAATACAGAAACCTTTAGCAGAGTTGTGGCCAAGAACTTCTGAGACCTGTGAAGAAGAGGGAATATCAATTCTGTCTAAATAATCAGAGTTGGCAGAACTTTCAGAAATAGATGCATAAAATGTGCTTTCAGAGGCTCACCTAGATGCCTCTGATTCAGGGTGGTTGTTACCTTAATAATAATATTACTTGCATGATTTAGATTAGCTTTTCTGCCAGACCAGTGGTTCTTAACTGGAAGCATGTGTCAGAATTATTTAGGAAGTCTTTTTTAAAAAACATGCCTGTCAGGGGCCCATCCCAGATTATTGGTTCTGAATCATTTGTGTTGGAGCCCAGAAACATGTGCTTGGAAAAAGCCCCTGTAAAATTATGTAGCTTCTGCTTTCAAAACAGTCCAAGGCCCACTACTCTGGACTGAATGTTGGTGGTGGCAGAAACCAGGGGTGACTCATCTTTGTAACCTTAGCATTTAATATGGCCCCTAGTTTGTAGATGGGAGCTCAGTAAATGGTCATTGAGATAATGGAAGCAAATTATCTAGAAAACTACACCATGTATATTTTTAACTGTGCATTCATTTGAATTTCTACCAGCTAAGTGCATTTAATAGCTGAATAGAATTTAAAAAATAACCTTTGGAGGGAGGTCTCTTCAGCAGAATTACAAAGCATTATGTGGTCTAAATGCTTAGAAAGTGGACTGATGATGTAGATTTCAATCATAATGCGAAAGTAGAGAACATAGCAGGGGTATGAAAAACACCTTTATAATTACCGATATCTGATTGACCTCTATTATTTTATGTGTAAAAATGTCTTTTTGAATAAGAACTCTGATAGCATCCCAACATTGTACCAGACTCTGTGTCCCTATCAAGGCTAATCACAAATTGATAGGCACACATTTCCTTAGAAAACTGGGATCTATGCATTCAAATAATTGCTGTTCTTCTATGTTAGATGACAAGACATTCTGGAAACTCCTCTTCAGGAATTACCTTTGCTGCTCTGTCATATATAGAGTGTCCCCCAATAATGTATACACACTTTGAATGATTATAAAGTCGGTATTTATTAACATACAGTTCATTTTCAAAATTTAAAAGAATCCGTAGACATGAATAATTTTTTTTTGCCAATGCCTGTTTTCAAACTGATGACCGTTCAGGTCCAGGCACTGCTGATAACATGAAGCAATGAAATCGCAAACATCAAGAATCATTTTGTTCAGTATTTGTGCACTCTCAATTAGTCAACTGTTGCTGGTTTTGTACCATAAACTTTATCTTTCATGTATCCCCATAAAAAAGTCTAATGAATAAATTTCCTTTGTTCAAGCTTAGTCTGGCTTCACCTATTATTTCAAATCAGTTAAACCTGAAAAGGAGTGAAAATTAAGTGAGTTATCAGCTGTTAAAGTGTGTATAAAATTTTGGGGATATCCTGTGTCCCAAAAATGTATACACATTTTGAATAATTATAAAGTCAGTCTTTGTACTTCAACTGCATTTTCAAGTTTCCAATAGCATGAATTTCTTTTGTTCAAAGCTTACTCTGGCTGAAAAGAAACATCAATTGATCTGTTAAAGTGTGCATTCATGTTTTTGGGATACCCTGTGTACACCCGTATCCTGACTTCCTGCTTGCCACCTCTCTGACTTGTCCCTAGCCATCAGGAAGATTTGGTAAAGGTGGTATAACAAGAAACCACCCAAAACATAAACTAATCAGGGACATGGATGTGATAGTATGTACTTCAGATGGATGGGTTGAGCTCAGAGGGGGCTGGGATATTGAGGAGAAACTCATGAATAAGATGCAATCTGAGCTAGGAGATGGAAGAAAGGGGAGTAGGCCAGACAAAGGGGGCTTTGTAGAAACGTTTACAGAGCTGGGACAAGCAGGGCATGTGAAGGTGGCTGGGAAGAGGTGTAAGGTGTCTATCCAGTGCGGGGCCCTGATGGAGGAAGTAGACAGCTCTACAGAGGAGCTGCCTTTGCCTAAACCATCCTATTCCTTCTGTCCTAAAGCCAGTTTACCATAAAGTTCTCAATAGGAAATCTTCGGAAGAAAGCAACTAGTCTCTGTGGATGTAAAATGTCACCCCGAGTCAGGCCTGCAGCACCAGTCTTTACCGAGACACCAAGAGACACTGGCCTCCTAATTCCAAACGAGGAGTTGAGGCATGTCTCCACTCCACTCTGACTTGCATTCATTTCCCATCATAACCTGGACACTTGTGAGTTGGATTCAATCTTCTGCTCTGTTTTGCACCCATCTTCTGCCTGTTAAAATGATCTCTTGCATTAATGTAAGACTCCACTTTGCAGATTCCTGGTGTCTGGCTATTCCTCAGGACATGAGGAGCAGGAGACTGTCCTCTCACTTCATGCCTGTGTTCAGTTGTAATCACAAAAGCACCCTCTTTTGATCTGAGGAGAGCCCCAGTTTTGATCATAAATTCTATAGTCACCCTAATTTGGGGCTATTATCCTTACTTAACACATGAGAACTTTGGGGCTCAGAGAGGCATGACTGTCTAGAATCATTTTCACCACCTGGTCTTGAGCACTATTTATGGGTAACACAGGAGTCTTCTCCTGGATGATGGAGGTGTTAATTATAAGTGATTTATTTTGAAATTTAAAATTAAATATAAATAAGTGAATATTCTTATTAGAAAAAAAGACATTCTCAGTAAAATAATTATAACATTGATACAAAATACAGGATTTATTTCTTTATTCCAATTGGAGACTATATTTACTTCCTATTTATTTCTACTTACTATCTATAAATAGCCATACTAGACAAAGATCATGGAATGATAAATATGATGCATCAATGATACTGCAAATATTCAACTACCATTGGTCCTGTATTATTAGTTGGTTAAATTGATATTGTGTAGCCAAATTGGTGATCAAGAGATATTCACTGATAAACCCAACATAGAATACCAAACTGTATTGCATGTCTGCCTGTGAAGGCACAGAGTCTGCCCAGGCAGGCTGGTAATGGGGGTATATTTAGTGCTGTGACTACCCCCGGTAACCAGGAGTCAGGAGAGTTGGGAGATGTAGGCAGGTGGCTTCCTGGGAGAAAATGGGTTTAAATCAGGGAAGTTGAATTCTAACATGCTAGAGCAGGGATGGACGTGAGAGAAAGAGTGGTCTCCAAGAGCGAGGGCAGGAGCAGAGCAATGGGGTCTAAGGGATGACTGAAGTGACAGTTCTTTTCATTGGCCTTGGGTTTTTCTCATGGGGGGGGGGGGGGGTGGCTGTCTGAAAGGCCTGAGGCTACTGTGTGTGCTTTATTCTTTTGCCTAACTTAACCCATTTCACCTTCGTGGCCAGACTTGAATGCTGCCTAAGCTAAATTTAGAGACTTGTAAAAAGAATGTTGGTAAAATTCACATTTCCTCTTGTCCCATTTCCTTTTAGGCTTTGTGAATGATTCTGTTACTAAATCCATCGCGGCTTTACGCTTGACCCTGGTGGTGAAGACCAGCACATGTGCTCCAGCAGAGAGCCGTGCACATGACTTGGAGTGCTCAGGAAAAGGGGCCTGCACCACGAAGCCAGCAGAGGTAAGGGGACACCGGTAGCCTGGAAAATATATATTGATATAAATGTATTTTAAAGAGCCACCCACATTTCTGGTTTCAATTATATGCCAGTATGCAACACACAGATATATAAATCTCCATATGATTTCTAAAGTAATTACAATGAGTTTGTGCAGTGCTAGCCCTTCTTGCTTTGGTATGAACCAGAGTTTTCTGTGAGAAGAAGTCGTCATCATACCTGGTAGCAGAATCAAGAGAAATGGAAGGAGGGAAAGGTAAGCACAGAGTCATTTATTTCCCAATTATTACAGAATTCCCTCCTAGACTTTGCATTTCCCTCATACTAATAACAGTTACAGAAGTGAAAATAAGAGAAGGAATGGAGAAGAGGCAGGGACCCAAAGGCTGACATTATGTTTGACCTTTGTGGACCAGCATCGTCAACACTGTGGGGGACCTGAGTCTTGTTCCTCATAGCTCAGGTCCCAGTGGCAGGGGTCAAGGGTCAGGCATCAGGGGCTGAGCACAGTTTCTCTTCCTCATTTTCTGGTTAGTGATGGGGTCAAGGAGTCAGACCAGAAAAGGACCAGAGCAGCCACTGAGGCCAATTGCCATCAGTCTAGGGCTTCCTTAAGACAATGGCAGATGGACCCCAGGCCTGCACTACGAAGCCAGCAGAGGTAAGGGGACACCGGTAGCCTGGAAAACATATATTGATATAAATGTATTTTAAAAAGCCCCCCACATTTCTGGTTTCAATTATATGCCAGTATGCAACACACAGATATATAAATCTCCATATGATTTCTAAATGAGCGCCAGGAGTGAGAGACCCTAACCCTTACAAGGGAGCCTGTTCCACAAGGACACATCCACTACTCTTAGCACTCACTGTTTCTGGCATCCTTGCCTCCATCTCCCTCTCCCCAGTTCTTCACATATTTACATTGGAGTTCATGTTAAGTAAAGAGGGTCCCTTGATAGAAAAAGAGTGTGAGTTGTTTTAGACCAATTTTAAGGGTAGCACTGGTCAATTTTCTTTGGTGACACCTCCTTGTGGTAATACCAGCACCTTCAGTAATAGTGGTGGGAACTTGGATAAGTGGAAGGAATGGGGTAACTGAAAAAAGGGATATTGGAAGACATTGCTCATGCCATCTTAGAAAACCCGTGATTTTGATGTATTTTAGGTGTAATGCAATGACTCAAATATACCATTTTTTTCCCTGTAAGATATCCCCTGGAGGGGGCAGAATTCTGTCAGAACCCAAGAAAGCAGTGGGAATAATAATTTCTGCTTAATCTTAGAAGAGGAACACAGACGTAAACCAAAGTCAAAAATGAAATCCCTGGGGGAGGGGAGAGAGCCTGGGGTAAAGCCAGGAGGCGAAGCATGAGGTTTCCTTTACTGAACCGAGCCTTTTCTGTAGGTCCATTTCCTTCTGTCTCAGCCAACTTGGACCCAATGCTTCTCTTTCTTGAGAGGAAGCTTCATTTATCAACTTATTTTATGGGGAAAAAGGAAGGACACTAATGTTCTGAGACAGTCAAACTAGAGTACAGTAACTTGAGAAAAGATATGGAAACCATGGAAGAATGTCAGAGCTCCCCAGTGGGGCTGCAAAGAGGGGACACACGGGTCTTCCCCAAATTCATTCTTATTATCCCCAGTGAATGATTCTGGGGCCTGATTAGCCCTCAAAACGATCGTATTGGCAAAAGAGAAAGGTCTTAAACAAGGAACAGAGGGCTGTTCTCAGAATTTAGGACTGACAAAGTGGTTCGGATTCCTTGTGAGCTTTCTCTTATGATGGATGACACTTCCGGGGAAACTTTTCATTCATAAAGTACTCACCGTGTTATCCTGAGGCATCATGTTGGCAGCATGCGGCCCCACCTGGGTCTCATCGGCATGAATGCTCTAGCTCAGAGGCTGTGCCTGGTGCTTTAGAACGGACTCATTGAACAGGTTGTGGAAGTGGTTAGCACCTGGCAGGTAACTTGGAAAACTGAAAAAAAAAAAAAAAAAAATGACTCAAATGCCTGAGTGAGGAATTCATGCTAATTTTAGCAGATCACTGTAGAGGAAACACGTTCATTATGGACACCAGTTCCTTTGAATAGCTGTTTACCTCTCCCTGAGATGACACCTCCTCCCTCTGCTGCCACCTCCCACGTCCACCACGTGGCTCCTAGAGTATGGAGCTTCTGCTGTTGTTGATTCAGTCAAAGCCCACATGTACCTTCAGTGGATTTAAGGAAATTATGGCAGTCATCTAATCTGAGCCATTATAATCATCCCTGGTGACTGTAAGCAAATGATTAGGCTGAAATTACCATGTCTATTCATTGACCCACTTTGTCCTCTTGGAGAGAACAATCTGGAAGCCAGTCCTATAGTTCATAAAAAGATGGGGGGGAGTTGAACTACCATTGGCAGGAGTGGAGATGCAAAGGAGGCTCACCTTTTTTGTGTCTACTTGAGTTCCAGTGGCTTCTTGTGATTGTTGCCATAATTTACTAGTCATTTACTAACAAGACTGTTATCATCAAGTTTGTTTCTTTTTACTCTTTCCAAAAATTAGAAGTTATATGGTCTAATCTTAAACTCAACGCAAAATAGAAAGACCTATATGGTAGTTTAATTTTTTACTGTTGCTAATCATTTTTGTAACTTTTTATTGGATCATCCATAAAAATAAAAGCAATTCTGTTATTACCACACTACTCTCATTTGGTAATGGGGCTTGTTTCTTTTCTGTCAGGTATACTTTGTCTAGAGGATACTTCACAGTTCTGAGTTGATGGGCGATTTGTAATAAAAGTTGAAGCTTGCTGTTCTTAGATATGGCCCCATCCTGGGATGGTCTTTTTAAATTGTTACTATAGCACGGTAGGGAGCTACCTTTTAAAAAACTCCTTTTGTTATAACAGTTGACTGATGTTTTCTTTTCCTTATAAAATATTTGGACTGTTGGCCACTGCTTCTCTTTGAATCTTGTCACCAAGGTTGGCTGCTGCTATTTGATGATTCCTTAATTATCTGAAAGGTGTGTCAGAGAGTCACAGAGACCTCTTTGCTGGTGTGGGCCTTAAGTCTTCTTTAGATTCAATTAGGTTCCATGGACCCTGTCTCCCAAGTGCAAGAGATGTGTATTAGTCAAGGTTCTTCAGAGAAACAGAAGCAATAGGAGATATATTTATGATTTATTTTAAGGAATTGACTCATTCTGGATCCACTCATTGTGGAGTCTCAGTGAGTTCAAAATTTGATTGGGGAGAGGCTAGTGGGCTGAAGACTCAGGAAAGAGTTTCAGTTCAAGTCCAAAGGCAGTCTACTGGCGGACAAGAAAGAGCTGATGTTGCAGATGAAGTCCAAAGACTGCTGGGAGAATTCCCTCTTGCTTTGGGGAGATCAGCCTTTTGTTCTATTCAGGCCTTCAACTGATTGGATGAGGCCCACCCTCATTATGAAGTTCAATCTGCTTTACTCAAAGTTCACTGATTTAAATGTAAATATCATCCAAAAACATCCTGATAGAAACATCCAGAATAATGTTTGATCAAATATCTAGGCACCATGGCCCAGCCAAGTTGACATATAAAATTAACCATCACAAAATTTTCTCTCCAATCATTGTTGTACCCTTTCTACTCAATTGCATTCCTTGCCCACAAAATTAAAGGAGTAGTTTTAAAATTTACTTTGCCTAAGATTTGCCTGAGCCCCTTGACAAAAAGTCATATTCCAGGCCCTCACTCAGATTATGCCTTTTGTTAGATATATGGTGATTCTGATGCAAAAGTAGGTTGTGGACCATAATTCTGGAAATAGAGGTCTTAGGAATAGTGCTTATCATCTTCCCATTCTTGCTGATTTCATAACACAAATATGAAACATCATTTTATTCAGGGATTTGACTGTTAATAAATTCAAGGTCACATGGAATTAATAAAAAAAGATAACTGCTGATAAATGATATAATGGTTCAATACATATCCCCAAACTGTCCTATTTGTTGGCTCTGATTTATATTGATAGATAAGTGGGGTCAGGCCCCCATTCTTAAAAGATTCCTTAGAAATCTCTCTAGCTGTAGCTTAGGAATCCATCATTCTCAGGCTATTTGGATCAGATATTAGAGCTGACTATTCAGATTGTGTTTTGAGAGAGAATTGAACTGACATCATGGCTGGGAGCCATTGATAATTCCCCTTAGAGCCTGTATCTTAATTCTGTCTCCAGGGGTTGGCTTGCACATGGGAAAGACACTAGAATGTTGGGTTCTTGAAGATTCCTGACCTTCTGTTACCTCCCTCCCTGCTCTTAGAAGTCAAAGGCTCAAGTTCTAGAAAGTCCTAGTCTTACTATGGCCGAGTTCTTCTGCTTGGGTTTGGTTTATGGGAAATAAATCACTGTCCTGAAGTTGTTTTTTATTCATCACTTGTTAACATCCACTGTCCTCATTCTCCAGCCCATGTGGCCTGGGCGGGTGATACTATCCTTCCCCTCTACTTATCTTTTTTCCTGTTTCAAAAGCATGTGCCTCTGTTAGGGCTCGAAGTAAATTCTCATTTCTGAGGTTTGTTTATTTTCTATTTCATTCCCAGAGCAGAGAGAGAGGAGCATGCCTAAGCTGTGTGCATGAGCACCCTTTCCAGCTTTCAACCTGAGCTCCTCCCACAATCCCTGTAGGCGTCCCCCTGCCCCCCCTCCTTCCCACACACACACCTCATTCCTCCCTCAGATTTCCGTAGTTTTGCACATGCTGTTCCCTCCATCTGGAATCCTTAGTTGCCACACCACTCTATCCCCACTCTCTGCCCTTGCCCTCCCACCTTCCTAACTATACTTCAGACTCAGCTCACACTCTTTTTGCTTCTGGAAGCTGTCCCTAATCCCTCAGTGCTGACTCCCTCCTCTAAAACCCTATTGCATTTTATTTTTCTTATGAGACACATGAGTATTGATGTATGCTTGTATTTCTTTACATCCATTATTATTTGTACTCACCTCACTGCAGAGTTATTGCCTGTCACATGCCTGATACTGGCTGAGGCTCTGGAGATACACATTTGGTCAGAGATGACATGGCCTTTGAGACAGAGTTGGAAGGTTGTGGGGGCAGGGTGCTGGACCAGTAAATCATGGTGATGCAGGCTGGGCTGTGGGAAAGAGTTGCAGGTGTGTCCTGTGAGCCCTGAGACAGGTTCAACTCAGATGTGGGATCACTGGGCTTCCCAGGGGAGTCTCGGGCAGGTGAGTTTCTTGATGTTGTGATCTGTGCCTGCTTCCTTTAGCATCCATTGTAACAAATAGCATGTGCTGTCCGCGTGGATGATGCTGAAAAAGTGCCTATGAACTGAATGAACAAAACAAACAAAAGAAGAAAAATATGATGGGAAACCAGTTCTCTGAGTGTTGAGTTGGATATATAATTTGATATGTAATTTGAGTTATATGGTAGTTAAATATGGTTGATATATGGTTGATAAAGTAGTAAGATGGAAAATAGTCTCTGTTCTGAGGTTCTCACAGACAGTGTGACCCAGAACGCTGTAGTCACCACTGAGGACCACCTTAAGCAACGTTGCCAATCCTTTCTCTCTCCTTTCAAGAGGAAGTAGGTCAATGGAATCAATGGAATCGTTGATGCCATCCTTCTGTTGGTTTGAGTCCTCTGTGAAACTCTCTCAGGCAGTAGCAGCGCGCCGGAGGGCAGGAATGGATTTCATATTCTCTCACCCATCACTTCTCTCATAGCTTATTTTTTGATTGTCCTTAGCGCGAACATAAAAGGCCCTCATGAGACCTTGAAAAAAGACTGTGACCTGGTAACACTGTGAGAAAGAAATGGGGTGGGAGGGTAGCAGAGGAAGACCATCAAAAAATCAAAGGGCCTCACTGTATCCTAGGCACTCAGGTGTGGAGCCCTTTCCTCACAGTTCTGTCCGGTTCATTATATCTCTCAGACTTTACAAAGAGGAGACATACTCATAAGTCTGCATCAAAGACAGATAACCATCATTCTGAGATTTGAATGAGTAATTTTAGAACACGGAAAGAAGGCACTGATTAAACGATGCCTGAGAGAAGAAAAACCATCACTTGGAACTTGGCAGGCCTGTTTTCCTTGTCTTTCCATAAAATACTTATCCTTTTGTCCTATTTTTTCAGTCCATAATTCAGTGAGCTTAGCATGAGCTGCTAGGAATGGCTTTGCCCAAGGAGGGGTCCCCTTTAGGGATCCAGAAAGCATCGTGGTGCTTTGCCAACACTCACCAAAGGAATTTATTTCACTCCTCATCTTGGATATTCATTTATTTCTGCACATTTTCATTCTCTCACCCAGCGTCCTGTGAGCACCTCTATGTGTCAGGCATGGAGCTTCACCCCAACAAAACACAGGGGAGGAAAACCACCTTACTCCCTGCTCTCCAGATGTTGAAAGTCAAAACACTGGCATCGGAAATCATTGAACTTGACCTTCATCTGATGCCCAAATCTCCTCTGAAACATCATCAACTTCCGTAGCCTTCCTCTAATTAAATAGTGCCCATTTGAGGTGTTTCTTTCATATTTTCAGGGGGAAAGAAACCATTTAAATGGTCCCCAGCATGGACTTCTGTTTTTGACAGTTACCTCAAATATGGCTTTAAAGTGCAAATAGTAATAATAAAAAGTACAAATGGACTCATTTGTCTCCCTGAAGTCTGACAGATTGGAGCTTTGGATTGATGATGGTATTTGTCTTTTCCTTCGTGACATCCTCTGAGCTTCTTAAGAATCAGCCTGCCTTTGCAGTTTATCCTTCCAGTGAGGGAGTGTTAGGTCATTTAGAATGACCTGTGATGTGTAAGGGGATTGTCCAGCATAACTTCCCCCCAACTGGACAGAAACACCAACATGGGACAAATGTGTCTTTATGACAGACAGGGTCCAGGTTCCTTCCCGGTATTAGAGGAGATCTCCCTTCCCTTTCAGAGTAGCTCCCTGCTGGCCATCTTTGTGCCTCAGTCTCTAGATGTTGGCCTCCATTCTCTGCTGGTGAGCTACAGACTCATGTGAAGACTCCTCCAGTGGATGTGGTGTTTGCACTTTTATTTATAAATATGTTTGACTTCACTTAGCCCAGTGTTTTTCTGATTTTTTGGTCTCAGAACTCCCTTGCATTTTACAAAGTCATTGGGGTCCCCAAAGAACTCTTGCTTATTGGGCTCCATCTACTGATATTTATTACATTAATTTAAAACTAAGGTATTAAATATTTATTATTTATTTTAATTAATAAACCCATCACATATTATCAAAAATTACACCTTCTTTATGAAAAGTAACTGTATTTTCTAAAGCAAAAAAATAATTTAGTGAGAAGTAAGGCACCGTTTTCATTTTTACAAATCTCTTTAATATCTGGCTCCAAAGAAGAGAGCTGGATTTTTACATTTGCTTTTATATGTGATCTATTGTGAAGTGTTGTTTTGGTTAAAGTATAGGAAGAAATTGAGCCTCATACAGATTCTCAGTTGGAAAGAGGAGAAGTGTTTTAATAGCCTTTGCAGATAATTGAGTATCTTCAAAATACTCCAGAACTGGACAAGCGGCAGATTCATAAAGGTTAATTGAATGTGGAATCTGAAACCATATCAATGATCTCTTGTACTCTGGTACATTAAAATCCATTGGTCTATTCTGCATTTTGGATTTTCTACCAATGAATGGTTTTTATAACATCACAGATTGGTCATTTGGAAAGTAATGGACTTATACAGAGCTTCCAAATGTTACCTTTCATTATATAATAACCCCAAAAATCACATCATGATTAATATCACCACCAATCTCATCAAAATCGTCAAGTATTAGGGGTTTGTCAAGCTCATAATGAAAGATAAACGTTTTCCAAAATTCTAATTTCTCCTTTAAGGCTTTTAAAGCTCAAATGTTATCTCTGACAACAAAAACTAGTGGTTGTTTTCCTTGAAGTGGCAGTCTTACTTGCTTCATTTGAGAGAAAGTATCTGCTGAATGGCCAATTCTGAAGAAGCCTAGTTTGCCTGTGAGTCCTTCTTTCAAGGAGAAAAGGTATTCCATGAAAAATGGGATCATTAGGTCCTGACTCAAAGAACTACATCTGTTTGCTGAGACAATCCCTGGGCTTTGGGGAGCAGCAGGAATGCTTTATGTATCCCTCCACCACCTCCACCACCCCCCCACGCCCATCGTTTTGTTACCCAGAATGTTAAAAAGATGTGCAAGGCTTGAGATTCCATCAGATTTTAATTGGCATTTTCCCTCCTGCAACCTTTTCATTGGTCATTGTTGCAAGCTCTTTAGATAGTAAAGAGGAGCAAGGAAATGAAGGGATTGCTTTTCAGAAAATTGGCTGCTTCCCTGGGCAGGAGGTGGGAGAATCCAGCCAGGATCTTGCTGTTGGGAGGGCAGCAATGGTGGTGGGCAGGAAGCCGGATCACAGGGGCAAGGAGGGGCTTGGGTCACCAACATGCCTTGCCCTTTTGATAAGTTTGGCACCAAGTGGAGGGAGAAAGTGGGAAACTGGGTTAAAAGGAGGGTTTTTACTCCTAGAGCAGAGATGTGCCACATTGAAATAAACAGAGGGAAAGAAACTGGCTGATGTGACAGGTAGGGGGAGGGGTGTAGTTAATGGAGGAAAGTTCCAGAGAAGATGGAATCAAGATGAGGTGTGGGAGAGAAGGTGCGGAGATCTGCAGAAAAGGGAACAAAACTCCCTTCTTTGAGGCAAGTGATGTCAGGCACCAGTCTTGACAGAGTATTAAAACACTTTAAAGAATTGAGGTGAAATTCATCTAATACAAATTTAACTCATTTTAAGGTGAACAATTCAATGACATTCAGTACAATCACAATGTGTGTGACCACCACCTCTATCTAGTTTTCATCTCCCCGAAGGAAGCGCTGTACCCATTCAGCAGTCACTCCCCATCCCCTCCCCATTCTCTTCCCAGCCCCTGGCAACATCCTTCGGCATTCTGTGCCTATGGATTTACTATTCTTGATGTTTCACATAAATGATATCATATGTGACAGTTTGCATCTGGCTACCTTCCCTTAGCACGATGTTTCGAGGTTCATTCATGTTGTAGCATGTGTCAGTACTTCATTCCTCTTTATGGTTGAGTAATATTCCATTTTGTGGATGGACAATAATTTGTTTATCCATTTATGATTGATGGACATTTGAATCGTTTCTAGCTCTTGCTATTGTGCCTAGTGTTGCTGTGAACATGTGAGTACAACTATTAGTTGGAATATCTGTTTTCAATTTTTTTGGATGTATACCTAAGGAGTGGAATTGCTGGATCATATGGCAATTCTATGTTAGCTTTTTGAGGAAATGTTAATTGTTTTTCACAGTTGCCAAAGAACCATTTTACATTCCTACCAGCAATACATGGGGATTCAAACTTCTCCATAACTCACCAACACTTGCTACTCCCCTCCCCTCCCCTCTCCTCCCCTCCCCTCCTCCCCTCTTCCCTCCCCTTCCCTCTCCCCTCCCCTCCCTTTCTCTTCTCTTCTTTTCTCTTCTCTTTTCTTTTCTGACTTTTGCCACCCTAGTGTGTGTGAAGTGTTATCTGGTTGTAGTTTTGAGTTGCATTTTCCTAATGACTAATAATGTTGATCAGAGATATTTTTTTTATTTTGTTTTCTAAAAACTCATACTCTGTGCTTTATGTCTTAGGGAAAAAAAATTTTGAATTTTCCCATCAAAACTGAAGTCATATCACCTTTGTGCAATCTTGGTTAAAGGGAAATAAATCATTGCAGACATACCGTAGTCCAGCTCCTGGGGATTGGAGATTGCTCTGCCTCTGAATGGAGGCAGGTGATTCTGTTCACCTGAACCACCTGATACTGGTCCATGCTAAGTCAGCACTGGAATATCTGCTCAATCCCAGGTTATTCTTTGCCTGACACCCATTTAAAAGCTTGGTTTATTTCTATGGAATGTGAGATAAGGCAGATTCAGAGAAGATGCTACTCAAATATTGCCTCGACTGGAAACTGGCCAGGAGCCCACCACCTCTGTGAGGAAGGGGTAGGACAGTCATCACTCCACACCGGTCAGACTGACCTGAGTCCCTGTAAGGGTTTCTTCCTTCTGATTGCCTTCTCCTTGTATTCCAAGAATAATCCCAAGAAACTTGGCCCAACCTCCATGTCTGTTAATCATCAGCAAGAAGGAACTTATTCTGTACTCAACTTCCTTTGACATAGGGGCATTTTTGAGGCTAAGATAAGCATTTAATTGAGCCACAAACATTAATCCTTTCCAACTTCACACTGGAGGATAGTTTGTAGTTTAATGATAATTCTGCAGTTGAGTAGGATATTGCCAAACCAATAAGGGAAAAAGAATCTGGCTCCAGAAGGGAATGAGCAAGCTCTCCCTGGAATACAACAGCTGTGCAGTGATGGATAAATGGAGCAAGGTTACCACAGGCCCTTGGACTGCTGCCCTGAACACAATCCACCCTCTCTCTATGACTGTACTTGGTTTCCACCCAGGTTCTGGGCAGGAAATTCGATCTGTGTCTCAACCTCAGACAGAGGTGACTATGTGACATGTGCAGTGGGATATCATGTAACGCTTGAGTGTGGAAAGAAGGGCACAGAGGACAAGGGTTGACTCCTTCTAGGAGTCAGCAGAGGCCAGCAAATGTGGAATGTTTCAAAGCTGTCCAGAATCAAAGGTCATTAATTATGGAGGACATCAGAACTGTCACTTACACATCTGTTTTTAGCACAGTCACAATATTTTGGCAGGAGACTAGGGGAAAACGAAGCACATGAATAGAAGAAATACTGGTGGCAGCTTATACAGTAGCATTTATACATTCCACAAATAATTATGCATGTGCATTAGTGTCTACATCCTGAAAAAACTTAGAAAATTTACTTTTTCTCTCTTTATTCTCTTTCCACATTATAATTTAATAAGTAAGTGCTTTCCTAACTTCAGTACCATGTTTTTTCTTTTTCTTTTCTACTAACCTTTTTCATTTCTTTACATGCTTTCTTCATTGCATTTTACCTTTAGCCTTTTTCTTTGTATTCTCTGGTCTCGGTTTGATTTGGTATATATTTAAGTGCTGATAAGCAAAGTATAATAGGTAGTCGCCATCAGATGGTATCAGTAACAGACAGTTGAATGAAATTATATAAATCAGGCAAATTAAACATTGATGCAAGAGGCATTAATGGTCAGCAGACATTACAATATTAAAAGAATGAGCTACATATCAGGAAAGCATCAGTTGAAGTGATGATGAAGCAATCTGCTCAGGAAGTTTTGTAGGGTCTGGAATGGAAAAAGAACCTTCAGCAAGACGAATGGCAAAGGCCATGGCTAGATGGAACTTTGATTAGATTAAGGATGTGACTGTCCCACAGCCCACGGTCACAGACTGTGGGAACTTGTACTGGAATCTGGTCCCTTTTCTTTAAGCTTGAATTACTTTCATTGATTTTTTCAATCATAGCCTGCTCTATTTTTAGGGTTTCTCTGAACACATGGAAGATTTTGGGGATAAAAAAGATATTATGTTGTGCTATCTAAAATCAGAAGCAGCAGCTAAAGTTGACTTTTGTCTTAGGGCTTCTTTAGGTTGCTAAAATAAATAAAAATGGAAGAAGTATGGGCTTTCATATTTAGATTAGTATCATACTATACTTCCATCTTCTACCATAAGAACAATTCATTGTGCAATCTAATAGAATATACCCCATAAAATTCTGCTCGGTTTAAATTTCCAGGATGATAAGGAGACAACAGTTTCATTGCTGCATCCTGGTAGAAAGAATATTCTCCTCAGTAGGGCCCTGTGACAGGGATATTTTCTTCACTCCTGTTATTGGATGGGGATATTGAGGCTCTCAGGCATTAAGTGTCATGATTTCAGTGAGGGTTGAAATTTTGAAATTTGATAGTACTTCCAAAAGGTACTAACTTTTAGTTTTGTGTAGATCAGTAAGAAAGCATATGAAGCCCTTATTATTTTTGTCATCTTGTTGGAGAGAGAAGTCAAGTCTACAACAAATATCTCTGTGTTTAAAGATAGCTGTTCTTGTACTTGGTCCAGACAATGTCAATGTGGCTTCCACATTTGTACAGACCCTTCTGATGAAGTCTGAGGCTTTGTGACCCAGTGGAGGCCAGTAGACATAGGGTAGAATAAGGGTCAAGATATGACTCTCCTACTACTGAAATTGCATCATGTAATTCCATCAGTGTCTCCGTCTGATGATGGGAATGATGAGCATGTTCATGTCACAAAGCTGTGACTTGTGCAAGGTTGAGGTGTAGCACAGACCCACAGAGGTGCTGGAAAGTCCTACTAGAATTTGAAATGAGGTTATCTATATGTAAGTGTTGGCAGCGAGTCGGCACCAGAATGTCATTGGCGACTGGACCTTGGTTCAGCAACCTCAGTTCTTGAGTTCTGGCTAAGAAAGAATTCAGAGCCAGGACTCAAACTATAAAAGTTTATTTAGAAAGTCACAGAGGTAGGAAAAGTGAGCCAACTGGTGTGGGCTCAGGAAACAAGTCACAGAGACAAATGAAGGGCCCTTGGAACTTAGGAGGAAAAGAGTAGCAAGGAAATCTCCCCTGGGGAAAGGGGTGGGAAAAAGTGTGCTCCCTATGGGGAGTCATACGTGTGTCCTCTGTCTTGAGGGTATTTATCTGGAGGTTTCAGGGGAGGATCTCAATAGAATATTCATCAGCTTTCCAAATGTGTCCTTTCCAAATGTGCTGTGGTCTCTATTGATAGGTTAGAACCTGGACAGGGGGTCACTAGTCAGTGCAGCTGGTTCTTAGATCAGCCTGGCATCACTTGTCTGGTTTTGCTGCTTTTTTGGGCCTGAAGCTAAAACACAACAGAGGCCTAGATGTTACTTCTAAGAGTTAATGGTTGAGGAAGTGATCGGTGCAAGGGCACACAAGGGAGTTGAATGAGGCCACGCTTTGGCCCCTTGTTTCTCCTCCAAGAGGGTCTACTGCATAATAAATGACATGCCAGGGGAGTATCTGAACCACATGACCAGCGATATGCTAGGGGAAAAGTGACCCTGGGGCAAAGTCCTTGTTTTCCCAGTTTTGCCTGTTGCTAGGCACCCAGGCTTTCTACCCTGGTGACCTTCTGTACCTGGCCCATTTCCTTGTTCTGCTCATGTCTGTCTAACTGCCTACCACAGAAGCATTTTGTAAAGAACTTTACAAATTATAGGTGGCACGTGTGATATACAAACCAATGGAAATGGCTTCTTTGCCTCCATCAAGAGCCACCTTCCGATGGCCCTGTTGCCCTTGGCATTCCAGCCCTGTTGTCTTTGGAAGTGTTTCCACTCATCATCTTTTGAACTACCCAAGAATGCTTCTGGCCTGCGTAACTGATCTTAACCTACTTTAGTGGAAATCATTTGGGGCTAGACTCATGTTTAATTTCCTTCTCAGAGTTCTAATTTTAAAAGACAATTGTTGGGAGAAAGTTGATACTTGAATTTCTAAATCAAACTCAATAGCATATTGTCTATATGCTAACATTTTTGTTGTTGTTGTTGTTTTGCTTTTAAAATCTTTCCTGTGACAAGAGTTGGGGCTGTTGGCCACAGAAATGGGCAATTAGGCCCAGCTGGTTTGGCTCAGGAGGTCATGGTTCGATTCCCAGTCAGGGCACTTGCCTAGGTTGTGGGCTTGATCCCCAGTGGAGCTCATTCAGGAGGCAGCTAGTGGATCAGTGATTCTCTCTCATCATTGATGTTTCTATATTTCTTTCCCTTTCCCTTCCTCTCTGAAAGCAATAAAATATATTTAAAAAACCACAAAAGAAATGGGCAATCAACTGCCTTGTCTTCTTACCCATTGTTTTGAAGCATTTCTCAGCTAAATGTATTTTTAATTTTGTAGTTAAATAAAATTGTTGACAAATATCAATTGTAGCCAGTACTCATGAATATATAATTGTTCTCCAAGAAGGATACTAATAAAAGGGTCTTCTAAAAAATGGCAAAACCATAGTTATCAACCAGCAGTAGTACTAGGAGATAATTTTTAAAAAATATATATTTTATTGATTTTTTACAGAGAGGAAGGGAGAGGGATAGAGAATTAGAAACATTGATGAGAGAGAAACATCGATCAGCTGCCTCCTGCACACTCCCTACTGGGGATGTGCCCGCAACCAAGGTACATGCCCTTGACTGGAATCGAACCTGGGACCCTTGAGTCTGCAGGCCGACGCTCTATCCACTGAGCCAAACCAGTTAGGGCGAGATAATTTTTTAAAAATGTTTTATTTTGAAGGTCTTTATTTATGAACTAAAAAATATTTTAAAAATATTTTGAAAAAATAAAAGTAACTTGACATTGGTACAATTAAGTTGCCCATCCTTTTGGACAGAAGGCAGTAGGTTGGGGGTTGCCTACTTGGTGTAAGATTCAAGGATATTCAGGGAGGTTCCTTCATCCCAAATTTCCTTGACACATCCACATGGCAGGATGCCTGCAATCCTGCTATTTGAGCTCCATTCCTATGTAATTACAGCATGATTTCCTATTTAAATGCAAATGGCCCTAAAATGGTATCCCATTAAGGTGTTATCTGTCATTAAGACTAGAATAACTTAGTTCAGTCAGGGGTTGATTTCAGTAGGAAAGAGAATAGTAGATAATTCTAGAAGGCAGGTGCCTCCTGGAGGTGTTGTGTATGAGAACAGGGACCAAGGTTGGGAGAGGTGAGATTTATCAAATTTGGCAGCAAATCTGAGCCTTGGTTTGGTTTTCATGTCTCCCTCGTTTAGCAACAGGGGAGGCAGGTGGCATTTGAGCCATTCTCAGACAGCTGTTGTGCCAAATAAACAAAACTACTTTTATTTTAGTGGAGCCTGAGAAGCTCTAGGAGAAGTGTTCATCTGGCAACAGAATGACCTTGAGCCCATTTCATAGCGGAAGCCCATTTATGCAGCCCTCAGAGAAAACAGGAATTTGGGCCAGCTCATAGGAGCTTTATTTCCTTCCAACATGTGCATCTAAAAATTATAATTGCAAAAAATTATGTATTCAAGATTGGTTTTGCACCCAGGACTGCTGTGCATGGCAGCCACACTACTAGGTGTATCAGCCTTTGTTAGTACCTGAGCACATGAAAGAGGAAGCGAGATTAACGTTTTTTCCCTAGCACTTAGATAGATCTGTGCTGGCTCAAGGACTTCCACACCCCACAGCCCTGTGACATGGACATTTTCATTATCCCATCTAATGATGAGGATACCGAGCTCTAGGGAATTCAACATGCCTTTCCTTTCATTCCAAATAAAGAAATTGTAAAAGAAAAACTCAGTTTTCCACCTTTCTATGTAGGGAAAACCCAGTTCTTCCTTACTGTGTGTTTCTTTCTCCTGTGGGTTTCTTTGCCTTTGCAGGGAGCACTTCACTTCTGACACTTGTGGTCATCAAATATGTAGAGGTTTTCCCCACACCAACCAGCAATTCTCAGACACCTGCTGGCTTTCCAACAATTTAACAAAATTCTAACTGTATCTACCTAGAGAAAGCATGAAATCCCACAGGTTAAGGGCTCTGTCCCACATGACTGCCCCTACCCCTTCAGATGATAGTTGCAAGCCCAGGCTATCTGTCATCCGAGCTTCTGATTGACAGGCTATAGATTGGAGGTTCCCATGACCTCTCCTTGGGTTTAATTAATGTGTTAGAGGAGCTCACAGAACTCAGTGACACACTTCTTACATTCACCCGTTTATTAAAGAACTAGAGGCCCAGTGCATGAAATTTGTGTACTTGCCAGGGGTGGGGTGTCACTAAGCCCAGCCTGCACCCTCTCCAATATAGGACATCCCTTTCACAATCCAGGACTGCTGGCTCCCAACCGCTTGCCTGCCTGCCAGCCTGATCACCCACTAACCACTCCCCTGCCAGCCTGATTGATGCCTAACTGTTCCCCTGCTGGCCCAATTGCTCCCAACTGCCCTCCCCTGCCAGCCTGGTCACCCCTAACTTCCCTCCCCTGCTGGCCTGATTGCCCACAACTACCCTCCCCTGCTGGCCACCTTTGAGCATATGGTGGTGGCCATCTTTTACAAGGGCGTGAGGGTCAATTTGCATATTACCTCTTTATTATATAGGATATGATAAAGGATAGAGATGAAAAGCCAAATGAGGAAATTTGTATGCAGATTTCCTCTATTATTCAGAGTTAGAGGACCGAATTATCACCCAAAAGAAATTGTTTCATGTGAATATTATAGATTAATAAAAAGTTTGAAAGCAAGCAAGATTCGCCTTGTCTGTGAACTTACCTTTTGCCACCCCTGAGTTAGATATTTGTATGAATTTAGTCTGGAAATTATAATGATTCTTTTCTAAATCTCTTGTAGAAACACATTTATTAGCTATAACCTGCCATTTGTTCAATATTAAAATGATGAAAGCAACAAACATTTATTGAGATAAGATTTAATTAAAATCAATGATAGGACCTTCCCTCCTCTGCTGGTGTTATTTCCATTTGTGTGAGTATAAATTCAATAAAGTAAGAAATGCATTGATCAGAGCAGGGACTCTATAATATAAATAAAAATCTTTATAGTAAAATAAAGATATAATTTTTCCCCTCCTCCAAATGCTGAAGAAATGTCTTTAATCAAAGTCCATAGTACCAGGGATTGTATAATCAAACAAAACAAACCTCTTGGAATTTAGGCTGTGATACCAATATTCTAGATTTATGAGTATATTCTCATTTCAGTATGAAAACAAGGGGTTGAATAATTGCATTCACTCTCCATAAGGAAGGCTGAATTGATCCCTTATATCAATTCTCTATGTTTTACTTTTTTGTTTATTTACAATCTCTCTCTTTGGATTGGACTTGAGACTATTCAGAAGGATATGTAAACTATAAAATGATCTATTTAGAGAAAAATAGATGTGAAAACTAAGGCAAAAGAGAAATACAGATCCATTAGGAAAGTAAATCTAGGTTCAAGTTATGAATGTCCAGAGGAATATCTGAATACCAGCTGAAGACGGGAATCCTGTGGGATAAATGTTGTCGAATATCTGTTGTATCATTTTAGATCTTTCAACAGTTAAATTTTTAAGATCACAACATAAATAATAGAATCTTTCAGTTATAGCACATCTTCTTTTATTTTTTGCCTATTATTGAAGTGAGGTTGAATAGCAAATAAAGTTATAAATAATATAAACTACTTGTCCAAAGTCAGGGAGGTAGAAGAACCATGAATAGAATTTGAGCCAGCAATGCAGGGTTTCCTCTTACCATCTACACCAAGCATGTCAAATTCAAAGGCTAACATGGGCCAAATAAGCAAGGTTTAAGTTTATGTGGGCACAAAAAAACAAAAGCTTCAATTTTCATAGAAATGTAGGTTTATTTCGAGAGACATGCTGAATACAAAGGGCTGAAGTAAATGAGTAACCATTAACATAAAATAATAGAACATTTTAATAGAAATTAATATTTTTCTTGAACATTAATGTACCAAACACTGAATAACTTTACACATTAATAAGCATAATGCAAATAAACCTATTTTTCTTGTTCTCTGAAAGCAAAATATTTCCTGTAGTGCACACCAAACAAGTCAGTCCAAGACTAATGATGTGGCAATCGGCTGCTAAAATATTCACTGCTAGTATTGGTGGAGAGAAATGGTGTGCCTGCACATAAGGTGTGTAGGGGAAATGAATGCAACACAATTATAATAATCAGCCATTAGTGAATGTTGTAGTTTGTTATTAATAATTATATATAACAGGATATTGTAAAAATTAAGTTACAAAATTTTTATTAAAACGTTTCTTACATACTGTTAAATTGGCTGGGCTGCAAAAATATTCGTTGTGGGCCACATGTGGCCCGCGGGCCGAGAGTTTGACATGCTTGGTCTGTGGTTCATGGTTGTCTGTGGTTCACTTTTGATATAGTGCGTGTGTGTGTGTACAGGTAGAGTCCTGAAATCAAATGATCTGTGCTCAACTTTCAACTCTTCAGTTAATTAGCTGGCCCAACTTGGTTAATGTACTCACACTCTCTGTATCTAAGTTTCCTCAAATATGAAGTTGGAATAACAATAGCAATGAGGATAACTGCATTTTGCAAAGCCCTTAGAATGGGGCCTGGCATTTACTGAATGCTCAATAAATTGTTCACGATGAAGATGATAGTGATGAGGACAATAACAGACTTATTTCTCTAACTAGTTTGTTGTTTCCTAGAGCACATGAACTATAGCTCTTTGCCTCTGTATGTACAATGCCAACCTGCTCACACAGCCATTATTCAATGAATATTGTTTGTCCTCCAGGATAATCAGTTGAATATAGTAAGCATCAAATAAGTATTTGTGGAGTTCGGAAAACAACATTTAAGGAAGACTTCTCTGAAAATAGTTGGAGGAACAGCTAGAGAAGGACTGGCTGGATTTTACGGGCTAAATTGTATTCCTACAAAATTCATATGCTGAAGTCCTAACCTCTAGTACCTCAGAATGTGACTGTGTATGGAGAGTGGGCCTTTAACCAGGAGATTAAGGGTAAAATGAGGTCATATGGGTGGACTCTTATCCAATATGACTGGTTCCTTCCAAAAAGAAGAGATTAGGATGTAGACATGCACAGAGTGAGCAGACAGCCATCTATAAGTCAGGGTGAGAGGCCGTCAAAGAAACCAACCCTGCCAGCACCTTAATTTTGGAGTCACCAGCCTTGAGAATTGTGAAAAACAACAACAACAATAACAACCACTTTCTGTCATTTAAGCCACTCAGTCTATGGTGCTTTGTGTGGTAGCTTCAGCAGATGAATAGAGTGAGAGTAGGAAAGAAGCCCACCAGCGTTGTTTAGCATTCCAGAGTGGCATGGAATCACTTGAAATAGGATCGTGACACTGGGGATTTGTGGTCCACATGGGACTGAAACTCAGATCCATTAAACCTAGGAGTTCAAGAGACCTTTGGATATCAACCCCTTCAAATCCCTATTCGGTGCAGGAATGCTCCCCTCATCTCCTTTCTCAGAATGTTATTTGAGCTCTGCTTCTCATACTTTGTAACTAAATTCTTAATATCGTAAATTATAAGAATGTCTTTACAATGAGACCAAATCTGCTTCCCTCTGCCTCTGTATGACCTTGAGCAAGCTATCGAAATTCTCTGATCTATCGGCAGTGAAAGAGAAAAATAATACTGACTTTGCAAGACTGTTGGGAGGATTAAGTGAATCCTTGTGTGGTGCTTGGCATATGGTGGGGCTTTCTTCAATAAATGATGGTTTTGTACCCTGCCCTGTCCCCATTGGATTTCTACTTGTAGAGAAAGTTACCTCTGGTTGTCCATCTCGGCTTTACATGTAAAAATGTAATTCAGAATGAGTTTTCTACCTGAGGTCACCTGAGGAAGATGTTGGGAAGGATCTCTATTCTTCAATGAGTCCTTCTCATCAATAACTTATGCATCAAAATGCCCATTTTATTAAAGCCTTTTTCTTACCATTTTCTTTTGGTATAATAATGGAATTTTAAAATAAGAAAGTAGAATGATATGTCATCTACTTGTGGGATCAGGCTATTTTCAGGGAAATTCAATAAAAGATGAGTTTGCAGTGACATTCATTTTTTCAAAGTTGAAACTAGACTTTTGTGAATGGATTGGAATGTTGCAGCAAACACAGATGGCCGTGAGTTGAAGATGGAGGCTGACTGCATGGAAATCTCATGCCTAATTATGGCCACTCTCCTAGTGCTGAGAACACATAAGTTGGCAGAATGTGGTTGGAAATGGCGTTAGAACATCTCCATTTTCCCCATGCATACATCCAATTTTTAGGAAGAAAGGCCTTTACAACTTTTCTTGAAAGACAGTTACTTTTTTCTCCCCTGAGTAACAAAGTGAACTTCAATGTCCTTTGAAAGTAAAGAGTGTGACTGTCATTCATTATTGTTTCTATTATTGAGAATTTAACATTTAAGCCAGATAAATGAATTCTACGAATTCATGAATGTCAAGTCTTGAATTTAATGTTTAGATGATCTGCATATTTCTAAGCCTTTAAAAAAATAAAGCTGCTACATTTGCAATTAATGAACCCAAATAGAAGAGTAATGGTATGTCTAATGTCTAATGGGAAAATAAGATTATAAGCAATGAAAGTATGTTGTTTAAATTACCTGTGTAATGAATAGAAAAAGACCCAGTTAATAGGCAAGAATGTGAAAAAATGTAATTCATACCCAGTTTCCTTTGAGATGGCTCACTGTGTCCCAACAAGAGGTAACAATTTTCCTTTGTGGCTAGAGTCCAGGTGTGGCTGTGTGGCCCGGGCTCAGGGAAAGACTTTCATAAGCACTTTCACATCATAAATAGAATTTTCATATAATGTCTTAAATTTTGCATCTAATTCTTTTTGTTTCTTGAAATACGTAATCTGGGTTTAGCAAAAGGCTTAAAAGAGCACCCTAGATTGATTTGATCCTTTAGTTATAGCTCACCTACGTGGAATCAAATGAAAGAGTATGCTATGCTTACTGCTTTTTATATAGATTTTAGTGTTCATCAACTTGGTAATTTCAGACCTGAATGACTACCCAGTCTGGTTCCCATGTCTGGTCTAGGAGTTGTAGTAATAGGTCCCTGGCCGAGGACACTGGGACGATGCATCTGTGGCCTCTGTCTCCACTAGTTCAGGATCAATGCATTTGGGGTGATGGGACAACTGGGGCTACAATGTGACTGATGCTGCATTGTTACATGAGTTGGTCGGGTCTCACTGCCTTCCTTTCCCAAACTCTGCATAGAACAATACAAGCTCTGGGTGAAGGGGGCCACAGAAAGTCCTCACTTGGGACACTTTCTTCCTGGACAATTTCACCTGGAGCTCATCCATTAACGGGGAGCAAAAACATTCCAGAGCTTTCCAAAGTTAGGAAACAGACTCTACTTCTTGTCCTTGCCAGTGCCTGGAGAGCTAGTTTTGAGATGTCTTCTGCACTTTTACCCATAGGCTCTGTAAGCAGGAATTGCTGTCCCCATCGAGGTCTGCACTGGCTGTGCCTTGCTTGTGACCCCGGCACGCTGGGGAAGCTGAGAGGCAGCCAAGCCTTCCCTTGCGTAGGAATGGCTGAGTCTTCTCTTCAAGAAGATTCAGTTGTTCGGAGGGAAATGTGCTCAGTTATGTGACTCGTGTTGCCCACAGGAGCAAACTCATAGGTCCCTTAGGACGAGCAACACTTTTCCTGGCACGTAGATATGAAATACATTTCTGGGGTGGGACTTCACATATGGGGACGGGGCAATGTGCACACAATGTTCTCTGCAACATCTCTGTGGTAAATGCACTTGCAGATTCCGTAGGGAGGCGCTGGACACAGGACACTGAAGTGGAATTCTAATGCTTCCAAGTTTTATCTTTCTTTTCGTGGGACTTAGCCAGATTCTTAAAATAAAAGCAACACATTATTTTATTATAGAAAAATTTAAACATATATAAAATTAATTTGGCAAACCACCATGCCTGCACCACTTAGTTTCAACAATTATCAACTCATTAGCCAGAGTTTTGACCTTGCAGATGTTCAGACATTTAATTATGAATAGCCCAGATGTTGTTTGGAACCAGAGTGGCCCATAATGGAAATGGAAATTGGCCTACAAATTCTGTTAGCCAGGAGTGGTTTAAAGAAAAATTTCCCCCATTTTCAGAGGTTTAGGGGCTCATTAGTCACCTTTTTGCTTGGGATTGTCCTCCTAATCCTTGTTCAAGTATCTCTTTTAAATTAACATGTAGTTGAAGACTGTATAAGGGCTATGATACTTTCTTAACAAAACACAAGATCTTTAGAGATAGAAAGGGAGTCGGAGAAGAGGATGCTGTACCTGCACAGGACCCTCCTGCAAGTCTACCTGTAGGCATCCTATTAAAGAGACGGCCTCATTCAACAAACATGCAAATATCTATTATGCATGAGTAACTAAAGTCCCAGATGTGAAGGACCTCCAATTCTGGCGCAGACTCACCCAAAGTTTCCAAATCTGTGCATGAGTGATTAAACTTTCCATCCTCAGGAAGGATATTTTTATTCCATTTTGACACCTTATTTGAATAAATTTGGTATTATTCTTAAAGCTACAGGAAATTTGAATCAGTGAACTCAAAGGACAGTCAATGATGCTGGCAAGGAAGGCAGCCAGACAGCAGGGGGGAGGTAGAAAAATGACTTATAGCCGAAACCGGTTTGGCTCGGTGGATAGAGCGTCAGCCTGCGGACTGAAAGGTCCCAGGTTCGATTCTGGTCAAGGGCATGTACCTTAGTTGCGGGCACATCTCCAGTGGGAGGTGTGCAGGAGGCAGCTGATTGATGTTTCTCTCTCATCGATGTTTCTAACTCTCTATCCTTCTCCCTTCCTCTCTGTAAAAAAAATCAATAAAAATATATTAAAAAAAAAACAACCAAAAGAAAAATGACTTATAAAAGCAGGATCTAAAATACTACAGTTGTGGGGGGTAATTTTAGAGTTAGGGTGAAGGGCACTCCCATGAGCCTTTATGGTATGCAGAGACAATCACAGTGATGATGGGACGGCATGCAGCTGAGAGTGGGAAAGGACTTACAATCAGATGGTAATGGCTTTAAGCCTTGACCTTATACTTGCCTACTGGGACACCTTCAATAATTTATCTGACTTCTCCTGTCAAGTCTGTTCTCAACTCTTAAAACGGATCTGACAATACCCACCTGACAGATGTGGTGAAGATTAATGAGGTAATTGAATGTAAGTAAGCTCTGTGAACAATGAGATTCAGTGTCTGGTCAGCTGGGATTTTATGTTGATGCTGATGTCACAAGGATAGCAGAAAAAGAAAACTGTATTTTCTGTATAGTTTGTTTAAGGGACAAAGCAAAATAAATTCTTATTCTTAAAGATAGAAATAAAGCTCCGCAGAAAACTTATCTCTCTGGGATGATTTGTTTAAAATAATTAGGCTTTTCTAAGAGGTGAAAATTACAGAGAATGAGACAGAAAAGTAAGTTGGGGCCAGATTATCAAGGGCCCTGTGTGCTATGAGGAGTTTAGGTTATTTATTTATACATTTGGCTGTGTATTTTATAGAATATTGGAATAAAAAAATACAAAACCAAAGTTGGCGTCAGAAGATATAAGTTAGAAAGCAGTTTCTGAGTTGGAAAGGGGAAATTTATAGGTCATGGAGCCCTAGGCAGCTGTTAAAGTTGAACCTTGAGCAGCCAAATCAAATAGGAAAAAAGAAAAAAGAAAAAGGACAGTCACATGACCTGCACTGTTCATGAGGACAAAGCATCGGTTCTCATGACTAGCAAATTTTTTTCTGGCTCTGAAATGACTGAATTTTCTTGGATAGAGCTTTATAATAAACTAGTAGCCCTGTGCATGAATCCATGCGCCAGTAGCTCGATGCCACCCTCCAGTAGCTCTCCGTCTGCTGCTCCACCCTCCTGTAGCTCTCCCTCCCCACTGCCCCCCCTCATAGCTTGCTGCCCTGCCCCCTCCTGTAGCTCTCTGCTGCCTGCTTGTAGCTCGCTGCCCCACCCTCCTGCTGATCCGTGATCCCATCGTTACACGGTCAGTCCTTATGCTTCATGGCATAACGACCATTTGCAAATTACATCTTTATTATATAGGACTAGAGGCCCGGTGCATGAAATTCGTGCACGGAGGGGGGTTGTCCCTCAACCCAGCTTGTACCCTCTCCAATCTGGGACCCCTCGAGGGCAGTTGGACATCCCTCTCACAATCCAGGACTGCTGGCTCCCAACTGCTTGCCTGCCTGCCTTCCTGATTGCCCCTAACCACTTCTGCCTGCCAGCCTGATCACCCCCTAACCACTCTGCTTCCAGCCTGTTTGCCCCCAACTTCCCTCCTCTGCCAGCCTGGTCACCCCTAACTGCCCTCTCCTGCAGGGCTGATCACCTCCAACTGCCCTCCCTTGCAGGCTTGGTTCCTCTCAACTGCCCTCCCTTGCAGGCAGGGTGCCTCCCAACTGCCCTCTCCTGCTGGCCATCTTGTGGTGGCCATCTTGTGTCCACATGGGGGCAGGATCTTTGACCACATGGGGGCAGCTATATTGTGTGTTGCAGTGATGATCAATCTGCATATTACTCTTTTATTAGATAGGATAGAGGCCTGGTACAGGGGTGGGGGCCAGCTGGTTTGCCCTGAAGGGCGTCCCGGATCAGGTGGGGGTTCCCTTGGGGTGTGGGGCGGCCTGAGCGAAGGGCCTGTGGTGGTTTGCAGGCCGGCCACTCCCCCTGGCAACCCAAGCAGAGGCCCTGGTATCTGGAATTTATTTTCCTTCTACAATTGAAACTTTGTAGCCTGGAGTGGAGCCAAGCCTGGGGCTCCCTTTGAGGCTGAGGCCGGAAGCCATTTGTGTTGGGGTTATAATTGAAACTTTGTTGCCTTAAGCGGGTGGGCCCGGCCAGGGTGTGCGGAAAGCTTTGCTTCCCCTGTTGCCGGCGGCAACCCTGGCCTGCTCTCTCAAGCTCCATTCTGCCGCCATTTGTTTGAATTTGTTTACCTTTTGTAATTGAAACTTTGTAGCTTGAGTAGAGGCTTAGGCCTGGCAAGGGCAGGCGGAAAACCTTGGCTTCCTCTGTTACCTAGGAAACCTTGCTCTCTGTGGCTGTAGCCATCTTGGTTTGGGTTAATTTGCATACTCACTCTGATGGGATGGTGGGCGTGGCTTGTGGGTGTGTCGGAGGTATGGTCAATTTGCATATTTGTCTATTATTAGATAGGATGGGGCACAAAAAATGTAGGTATATAATTTTCTCATCAATGGCCTCATAGTAAGTGCAATAGTAGGTTTAGTAGGGATGTTTGATAGGACCTTTTGCTATTTAGTTGAGAGCATAAGGTGAAATAGCAAACTCAGTGAAAACAACTCACTTTCAACTCAGTGAGAGAGCAAGAGGGAGCAGAGACCGTGGCACAGGATTCAGTTTTCTAATGGTTGGGTTTACTAGATGTAAAGCAAAATCTGGAAAATGTGGAGGAAGGGTTGAGCTCTATGTAGGTACAATTCTCCAAAAACATCGGTCCTTCCCACTAGACTTAGATTGAGATAAAAGTCAATTTATATTCCCCCCCCATCTCTATCTATTATATCAGTTTACATTTCTTCATAGCACTTGCCCCTATGTGACAGGGTATTATGCATTTCTTTGTTGTTCCTGTAGGATATAAGCTAGAACATGAGCTCCATGAGAACAGAGACTGTCTCCTCTGCCCTTCCCCACATCCCTAATACTCACAGTACTGCTTGGCGTATGGTAGGGTGCAGAAACTGTTTGTGAGTGGGATTAAAGAATAAAAATTGGAATCCAGCTTCTGTTAAATTACCTGGTAAGAGCCAGTTATACTATAATGCTGAATAAATACTTAGAAGATCATCTCAGATGGTAGTGCTAACATAATATAAAAATTGAAGAAGTAAGGTTTTGCTGAATAAATGGATATCAACTTCTGCCATTTATCCCACTGCTGTGGGATTACTTACAGTCAAGATTAGAGTGTTATAAGAATAAAATCAACTATAGTAATGAAACAAGGTCATGTAATGTAAAGCAACATTACTGTGTACAATACAATATTGGGTCTTTTGGGGCACATGAACCATGGTTTCCAACAGTTTATACCAAGCCAGAATCCTTACTGTGGCTTATAAAGCTCTTTAGCAGGGTCTTCAACCTGAACACTAATACATTTGTTCCAGAAAATTCCTTGTTCTGGGGTCTGTCCTGTGCATTCTAGGATATTTAGCAGCATCCTTATCTCTATTCACTAGATGCCTGTAGAAAGCCCCCAGCGTGACAACAAGAAATGTCTCCAGACATCACCAAATATCTGGAGGGTGAGGTGGGCCCCCCATTGAGAAGCACTGCCCTGAGCCGATCTGAGCCTCACCCCAATTACCCTCTTCTCTCATGTCCAACAACTGTCCCTGCCCATTGCTTCATTCAGCCACACTGGCCTTCTGGCTCTTTTTGGCTGGGCCAGGCTCCCTCTTGGTGTCTTTTCAGTGACCCTCCCCTTTACCTAGAATATCTCTCCTGGGACTCCTCCATGGCGCACCCCCTCACCTCTGTCAGGTCTTTGCCCCATTACCACCTTCTCAGCATGCCCTCTACAACCCTCACCACTTCTCTTCCCTGCCCCTACTTTACTTTTCCCCATAGCCCTATCACCTAATTTACTACCTTATTACTTGTTCATTTTGTGTGTGATCAGTCACTCCCAGTGGAACAGACTCCGCATGGGAGAGTCTTGTCCACATTTGTATCTCCAGCTCCTAGAGCAGTGCCTGGTGTATAGTTAAGTGCTCACTTTGTTGAGTGGGTGAATAAATGAATGCAGGGAGGACTAACATTTTTTTTCACCAAGAACTTTTCAAAGTAAGCTTTTTAACCATGGTCTGGACACGTTTCATTAATGTATAAATGGAATGTTTGACTTCAAGCTTTTGAGGAAAATTGAGATTCTGCATTGGGTTTTTAAATTAATCTCTGAGAGTCACTTTTCATTTTACTTGAGATAGACTTTTACATATGAATATACAATAATTTTGCAAGGAAGTACAGTTCTGTAATTTTGCTAAGCTACTAATTTGAAGTAAGTTCGTTTTGTCTCTTGTGCTGGTTAAGTTAATCAGACCTAGATCAGCAAAGCCATTATCATCAGTGTGTTAAATATCTCCAGGTTGGTAGGACAGTTTATAACTTTCAGTGATCAAATAGTTCTCCACAACAAATATGCTAAAAACATACTTTCCTAATGTATATTCATGGCTTCTTATAAGTCAACAGTCTAGGAACTATAAAAAGAAGCCTTTTAATATTTATGGGAAAGCTCCTTATTGTTAGAAAATAGGCTAGGAAGAAGTTTAACTTTATGAATGACATGATGCAAAATACACAAAGTTTTAACTAAAATTTTATGGTCAAGGGTCTGTAAACATTTTTTTCATCTTTCTCATTTGATTAAAAGTTTTAATAATTAATTCAGCCTACAGCAATTGTTTCAGCAGTCTCTTAAAATTTTTCAAAGGTTCTTGCTTAAAACAAAGTAAAACAAAATGTATGGCTCTTGTTTTAGCTTTAAATTCAATCAAAACAAAATCAAAGATATTTGATTTATGACTTTTAGTAATTTACTTTCACAAGCAACATAGTTTACATGGAATTCACCAGATAAATTATATGTAAAATGTAACCCCCAAATAACCAAATAAATTTATCTGCAATATGGAACATCTGACTACAAACCAAGTAAATCTTATAGGACAGCTGCCAAAAATAATGACCCAGCATCTTAATAATAGTAATTGATTAAGATGCTGAGACCCACTTTGGAATTGCATGCACTGGGCATGCCCGTGTTTACATATCAAAGGTGGTCACAAATCTCCAGATATACAAAGGATTCCAGACACGTCCCCTGCAAATAGCAATGATATATACTCTGTTGTACATGTGCATAAGGACAAGGTTTTCCTTGGAAGACAGTCCTAGAAAAGCAGTTTCCTATTTAAAAGTTGGCCTTTCTAATAGTCCTTGATGTAGCTTCTCCCAGCTACATCACAAAGTCCATGCAAATGCACACAAAAGGAAAACACTCAGGATTTCATGAAAAACCAGACAGGAAGCCAACTGTTGCTGGAATGCAGAGGGAATCTCCACTGGCCACAAGGAGGTGTGAGAGATGACAGAAATAGGAGGCAGAACATTTGGCTCTAACATAAGAAGAAACAGCCATTGCTTTTATTCCAATTGCTCAGATTTCTAAGATATAATTGAAGACTATAGTCTTAAACTAAAGGAGACTTGACTATGCAGATTGCAAGTATTTGGCATATTCCTTCAACTAAAACACATTCAATTAACAAAAGAAACACACCTGTATAAAATCCGGCAGTTTGGGGCGAGCTAAATGTCACGTTTGACTGGCCTCTTGGTTGGCTGCTCAGGTCAATGGTGCATCCACTCCTGGTTTAGTCACGGGGGTAAAATGTGATCTCACCGTGCAGGGGACAGTTTTTCATAGAAAAGGAACCTTTGGAGACAGGACAAGGTAGGTGGGGGGCTTTAGCAGTATGGCTGCAATAGAATGATGAAGTCATAAAGTGATTCTGCATAATGACCACTGTGGGTGTTCCTTCCAGGAGTGCAGGTTTGAGTCACTACATGGAAATGTAAACATTCAACTCCCATATATGTAGGTTAAAGAGAAGAAAGATAATTTTTAAATTATGAAGCTATCTAAAAATCATCTGATTTTTAAAATATAAGCTAAAATAGCATTTAATAAAATTTAATAATCATTCCAGCATTCTACTTAGTGGTAAATTCTACAAACCTCACTTTGAAATAAGAATTATTCCGGAAGAGCCACCAATGTAACCACAAGGACTGGAGAAGAGAAAGGGATGTGATCATTATTTGCAATTGGTATGCACTTTGGGGTGGGAGTGGAGTTGTTTTATCTAGAAAACATAAGTCCACTAAAACTCTCTGACCTATAATGAGAGCTCAGGGTGATGTCTGGTAACATAACTCTAGTATTTTCCATGTTATTAATAACCACTATCTGGTATGATGGGTATTACAAGGAAGGGATGAGAAAATATCTCATTAACAAGAGCCACAAAGAAGTCTAAACATACAGCAATAGATTTATCAAGAAATGGACAAGAACTCTAAAACTTGATTGAGAGACAAAAAAACATGAAAGGATGGACAAGGCTGCTTTCTCTTTCAGGAGGAAGGAAGGCATTCTGTTGTGCTTGGGTGGGAAGTACTGGGTAGGGATCCTGGGTGAACATACCTGGACAAGAGCGCAGAGTCTCCAAGGTTAAGGGCAGGATGCTGGGGACCTGGAGACAGAGGGTGGGCCCAGGAGGGCCTGTGGGCAGGGCTGTGGAACAGAGATTTGAATACCTGCCTGATGTGTGGGGCTTGGGAGAGCTGGAAAGGTGCTTTTGTCTGTTTTATTCTGATTTTTTTCAGCAGAAGATTTGCTTATGCAACTCTCCTGTGCTTCTTTTCCTCCCCTCTTCCTGAAAATCTGCAGGAACCATCTGCATTGCTCACACAGGCTTTGGAACCAGAGTTACATTTCGACTTGCACCCGCCTGAGGGTGGAAAGAAGGAGAGAGAAGGAAGGCTCTATTTTATTTGGGTTTTACACCTGTCTCAGAAATGAACCTTCTCATTGGATTCAGTCCTCTGGGTCTGAGTTACAGTCTTTTACTAAGACCGTGGTCGGCAAACTGCGGCTCACGGGCCACATGTGGCTCTTTGGCCCCTTGAGTGTGGCTCTTCCACAAAATACCACGGCCTGGGCGAGTCTATTTTGAAGAAGTGGCGTTAGAAGATGTTTAAGTTTAAAAAATTTGGCTCTCAAAAGAAATTTCAGTCGTTGTACTGTTGATATTTGGCTCTGTTGACTAATGAGTTTGCCGACAACTGTACCAAGAGAATGTGAATATCATAAACCCAAAAGGCAACAGGTGACTTGAATTGCAGCCCTTGTATTTTCCCTTGCACTCAGGTCATCTGCCTGGCTATAGATTTAAGCTAATTTACAGGCTGATTCAGTAAATTCCATGCTCTGGAAGGTGGTCTGAGGAGGACATTTGATGATGTTTTGTCACAAGAGCTGTCTATGCTGCAGGATTTTACTTGCTTGGCGTGACATCTAATTTCAGGACTGTAGTAAAATATATCTGCTCTAGCAAAATTGCTATTTTCATGTCAAGTCAACAAAACTGAATTTTTTCCCCTTAAAATAAAGTTATCCTTTCAATTTCTATTTTAGGAAGATTGAAAATGGTTGAAATAAATATGAGTAAAGAATCATAAAAAGAAATGTTTGAAATTAAACTATAGAGAAACATATCATTTCTTTTTTTTAAATATATTTTTATTGATTTCAGAGGAAGGGAGAGGGAGAGAGAGAAACATCAATGATGAGAGAGAATCATTGATTGGCTGCCTCCTGCACGCCTCTGACTGGGGATCAAGCCCACACCCTGAGCATGTGCCTTGACCCAGAATTGAACTGTAACCTCCTGGTTCATAGGTCAATACTCAATTATTGAGCCACACCAGCCAGGCCATTACCATCCCTTTTAAAGCTATGATTTTAATCAGATCATGATATAAGTGATATGAGTGAAAATACTCATTGTTGGTATAATTATAAAAAGAAATGATGCTTTTAACTTTGAGTTTCACAGCCAGAGCCTACACTTTAGAGGACTCCAGTAACATACACTGTACATTTGTGTTTTAGGCGACTTTTTCCTGTGACTGTGATGAGCAATATGTGGGGACTTTCTGTGAAGAATTTGATGCCTGCCAGAGGACACCCTGCCAGAACAATGCGAGCTGTGTCGACGCAAAGGAAAAGCAAGATGGGAGCAATTTCACCTGCGTCTGCCTTGCTGGTATGGTTTCCGGAGCTCACCATTATTATATATCACTCTGTAGAACATACACTTATTTATTAATAGTGGTTAAATAGTACTTTGTCCGGCTGTTGGACAAGGGGACTTCAAGGTCCCATTTGATTCTATCAGTCTGTGCTTTATATAACCGGGGAATAGGAGAAGGAAGTTCCCATGGGGATAAACATTTACCTCTTGGCTGGCTTTCTGACATTTCCATAGTAGCGTTCCACCATTTTTGTTTTGGGCTAAGGATATTCTTGATCAACTAGAGGCCTGGATGTTTCAAAAACAATTCTGCAAAATAGGCACTGAGTGTGGGTTGGTGTTGTGCTGGTTAATTATGCTAAAAAATTAAGAAAACTCCAGCATCAACTACCCAGGTTATGTAAAGCCACCTAATCTTTCTGCTTATGTTAATTTCCTTTTGTTCATGTACATTCATTAGACTAAATTCTTGGTACACTCTTCTCCACAATGAGGCAAGGGATTCCTTAATTAGTACAAGGGATTCATGGATACTACATGAGACTTTCAAATCCTTGGAGCACAATGAGTGATTCTTAGGAGATCGTGGTAGACAATGTGCCCCCAGACTTCTGTGCTCTGCCAATCATCTTAACTGACTTTCAGCTTAGCCGACTGATTCTAGACCTTCAAGGAGCAAGAATGGCATTTACCAGTGAACATGTTGATACAACTCTTTCGATGCAGTTTAAAAGCAAGCACCAAATTACTCCTTTTTTTAAATTTATTATCAAATAATGTGACATCATCCTTCAAAACTGACATCATCTTTCCTCTTCTATCTCATTCTGTTGCCAACTTCTGCTACTGTGGGGATTCAGGCTGAGGTAGGGGCTAGGGTAAAGAGAGGGGTGGAGTGAAATGGGCCTTGGGAGATTAAATGCTCATTGTAAGCAACAAGACCTATCAATGGAGAAGTTTATGAATGAAAAAGTGAAAGCCCTTTACTTATCTATTAACACAAACTTTATCATCTCATAGGGGTAGGATAATAATTTGGTATATTCTTTCCAGAGCTGTGTGTGTGTGTGTGTGTGTGTGTGTGTGTGTGTCTATTTCCTTTGCAGATTGTATGAGTATTTTTCTATATGTATTTAACAAGTGATTACAGTATACACATTGTTCTATAAGTTGCTTTTTTTCTGGTAGATCACAGCTATCCTTCCGTATTAGTACATATGGAACCATGTCATTTATTTTAACCATTTTGTAGTGTGTTTCCTAACTTTGTATCTCCAGGGTGGAGGCCCCTTTAAACCATTTATTTAACAGACTATTGACCTCTCCCACATAGCTCCTGTTCTTCCTCATGCTCTAGAACCAATCCTAATCAGAGGTAGAAGATTTTTAGGAAATGTTACCCTGGGACCTGAACTCTCTCCGCTCATCATCGACTGACTCATTCCTGCAATTCTCTTAAGCAGGTTTCTACTTTGTCAGTTTCTATATCCTGTAGAAACAACCTCTCCTCCACTTCCTAACTCTACCTCTCAATAAGCTTTTCACTGCAACACACACACACACACACACACACACACACACACACACACACACACACGTAATGTTCACTGAGTGTTTAACTCATGGCAGGGCTGTGCTAAGTACTTTCTTAGGGTATTTGTAGAACAATCTCTGTGTTAAAAGCCTTAATTAAACCAATTTCATAATTGAGAACACTGAGGCACAGGGAATTTTGTAACTTGGCCAAGAATATTAGTCAGGACAATACTGGACTGTGCTGCATTAACACACCAATCCCCACATCTCGGTGGCTTCTAAGAAAAGGTTAATTTCTGCTGTGTCATAGTCTGATGAAGGCACTTGCCTCTAGGTGGTCACTCAGGGATCTGGAGGGTCTCCTGTGATATTCTGAGCGCAGTGCCTAGAGGTGTCTTTTATCACTTCCACCACATGTCATTAGCCAGAATTTGGTCACTTATTCCCTAGAGCTTTGCCTAGGAAGAAGTAAACATTCTCATGATCTCACCAATAACTGCTGGGGCTGGGATTTGAACCCAGGTCTTCCTGCCCACCTCCAAAACCCATGTTTTCAACCATCTTATTATACTCTGAGTACACAGCCACACTGTGTGCTGAGTCCTTTCATGGTACAACTACGCAATTCAAGCCCATGCCTTTCAACTTCCTTATCTCAGACAGGTCTCTTCTTAAGAAATACTGGTATTAGGCAATTTTGTCCCAAAAGGGAACTGGTTGCTCAAAATGAGGAGTTTTATACTAAATTTGGTTCTGAGTGTCCTTGAAAAACTTATTTTCCATAGGAAAAGTACATGTCCTTTGTGGAAGAACTATGTACAGGTTAATTAACATCAACGCATTGATCTCTGATGCTCCAGATATATACATCAGCTCTGCAAGCAGTGGGAAGCATGTTTTCCTTTTGAAAAAATGTATCTTGCTGTGCTCTGATTGTTGCATGTTTGATCATGAGGAATTACCTTGTTTGATGAATGAATGAATTCAAATCAGAGAACAAAAGTCCCCAATAAAGTCTTTTCACAGAGATGTAGCCTTGACTCAGCACTCGTTTCTCTTGAGAGGAGAAAATTTCTTGGCAAGTGAAAATATTATTTTCAGCCAAGAAGCTTCAGCTCCAAATTTGCTAATATTTTGGTATTTTGCTTTAATTTCTACATCAAATGCCAGTACAGATAGAAGTTTTTGAGTCATGGGTAATCTGTGAATGAATATGGTGCATTGGATGTGGAGTTGGTTAAGTAACAAACTGTTATAGTTTTCATTTTTAATACAATTTATTGGAAAGCAGAAAACAGTAAAACATTGATCAATAGTAAAACATTGATTAATGCCATATACATGTACATACAATAGAAAATTAATAATAGAATATGGTCGGTAAAATTTCTATTTTGAGGAGGAAGTTTTTAACAGGTGTAATTGATTTTTTAAAAAACTTTCTTGCAATACTTTCAAAAACAAGGGGATTGTCAACAGCATCAATACCGTAGGAAAATCTAAGAGGAGGTTATTGGCTTTGCCAACAGGAGGTTATTGGTTTTGTCCAAGCCTTGGCAGCCTCCTGTTTGCAGGGATGTGATAAAGGCTACATGAGCTCTGAGGTCTCTCTAAGACTACATACAGGAACAAAGCAAGGGAGGGAAACTAGAACTTATCAAACACTCTGAAGGGCAGCAGCATATTTGGCGATAGTCACTGCCACTCAGTTTCCATTGACCTAAGAGCTTTCTCAAGTGACACTGGTTGGCAGGGATGAGGTACAGAGAATATGGGCATGATGTGAGAATGAATGAACAACAGCTACAGACTGTTGTAAAGACAAGATTAGTGGCAACATTAGTGTGAAGAACAGAATCAGAAAGGTCTCTTTGATTTTTTTTTTTAACTATAGCATACTGTTTAAGAGGACAGGCTCTAGAGCCAGATGCCCAGATGACAATCATAAATCCCACACAATTGGACCTTAAATGTGGGTTATTTCCCATCACCACAGGGATGAGCTTCCTGGAGACCCTCCCGGCTTGTTGCCTGAGGTTACAAGAGCACTAAGCGCCAGAGGCAGGAGACCCAGTACCACCTGCCCTGGAGCCCTGAGCCCTGCCTGTCCCACTGACAACAGCCTCTGGAGCCAGCAGTCTGAATCCTGCTTCCATCCCTACCATTTCTAGCTGGGCTCCTTAGGCAAGTTACCTAACCTCTCTGGGCCTGCTTCTTCCACTCTGCAAGGAGATTACAACAACCCTCGCCATGGCTGGTTATGAGTATTAAATGAGAACGTAAGCTTGTGGTCTGTTCTGTGGACATGTATCTCCAGTACCTAGCCTGGCACATACAGCTGCTCAATAAAGATTTCCTTAATGAATGAATGACTAGAATGAGATGAAATTCTATACAAGTCATGCTGTAGAGGCTCGATTTCCTTGCCTCTCCTCCCTCTGCCCACTCTCCCTGGGCTCCTCCCTATGGCACACATGTTTTTTGCCTCACACCCACATCAGGCCATGGCTATCCTGAGGGTAGCAACGTCATATTGCATTACTCTTCATTCCTCCACTCCCTGCCAGTGCCAAGCCCGGTGCCTTGCATGTAACAGACACACAATGAATGGTTAACTTGAAAGTTAGCTTTTTCAATCAGGATTTATTTTCAGAAAAGCCTTCTCATTTGAAGAATATGGTTTTTCTTCAAAGGAGCTATTTCTTTTTCTGAAAAGGATAGCTACGATACAGGTTCAGAGCCACCACTGCCAAAATATTATCAGCACCATGCAAAGCATTTTTCAACTTCAGAGCACCTCATTGTTCAGCTAATTGGTGATTTCAGCCTATTTTTAAAACCTTGTTATTTTGGACGCAAGGGGAACGAGTGCGTGTTCCTGCCCAGCTTTACTTGTTGAAACACTGAGTGTTGCTCAGGTGGCCTCGTGGTGCCTTTGCGTTGTGAGTTAGAAAGGGGTCGCCTCCTCCTGGAGATAAATCCTGAGCAGATTTGCGGGGTGTGCGCACACCCAGGCTCACTTGGCTCAGGAAGGGAGCACCTTAGTGGGCCTTGAGTGTGGTTTTTAAAAAGCAGGTTAGGTCAGAGTTTCAGAATGGAAGGAATCTCGGGACCTGCCTCTGTATGTGGAGTGTGGGAAGCAATGGTGACTCTGAGGCTGAAGGACTTGCCCCAGGTCACAAAGCTCACAGAGAAATGGGAATTCTGGTCACTTCCTTCTCTGCCCATCTTTGGGTCAGAGTATGTTTTACCAACATATTCAAGGTTAGTGAATTTCCGGTGAGTGATGAAGGGAACAGGAGGCATGGGCATCGTTGGCTGTGAATATGTTGCTTACAATGCATTCACCACTGTTTGGGCAGGGAACAAAGGAAAATGTGTAACACCATGTTGTGGCATGTGCCAGAAATGTGTTCCTTTTTATGCCTGAATAATATTCCATTGTATGGATACACCAGGTTCATTAACCCATCCATCCATCGATGGGCATTTGGGTTGTTTCCACCTGCTGGCAGTTGTGAATAGTGCTGCTATGAACCCCACCCTCCATATGCCCTCCCTTCTCTCCTCCTCCAGGATCTTATGCTTCCAAACTTTTCTGTCTTCCTCTCCCTGCTGTCTTCCATCTCCCTCCCCAACCCTTCCTTGGCCTCTTGTCCGCAGGATTCACAGCTCTCATCTGAATACCAGTCCCTCAAACAAGCAAGAATGTAGTGAGTGCTTGCTGCTGCTCCCCTGTGTCCACCTTCTTTTCCTCCTCCTCTCTCATCCTCTTCATCTCCACCACATAGTGGTCTACACCCAATGTGTAGTTTTCCACCCACACCCTTACACTTCCTTTCTCTTTATATCATGAAACCGCTTCTCCAAGGTCATGGGCGGTGTCCTCACTAATTCCTCATCCTGCCCATGATTGTCATCTCTGTGGAAGCGTTTCTCACCTGGCTTACAGACACTGCCCTGTGTCCTGTCTCCTGAGATCTCTCCAGCCCCTCCCCTCCTTCCTTTCCCCTCTATTGTCAGAGCTCTGTCCTTACCATTCCTCTCCAGCTGCTCTCCTTAGCAGCAGTCACTCATTCTGAGCTGTCACCTTTAAGTGGATATCTTCCAGACCCTCCCTCTAGCCTTGGGTCACCTCTGCTCCAGCACTCCTACTGGACAGGGTGTCTGCTACCACCTCACCCCTCGTTAGACTCATCTCCTGACCGCCATGTTTCCCCCTCTGCCTCCCACACACGCTGCCAGCCTGACTTTTCTGATGGGTTCCAGTTTCTGTCCGTCCCATCACCACCCTCGTCACCCAGGTTGGAAGCTCAGTCTTCACAGACGGATGCCCTCAGCTCATCTGTCTTTGGATAGCCACCAAGTTTGCTTTATTTATGATGATCCCCATTTGCTCCTGCACTTTGCTTTCTCTTCCTTGGCCAATGCCCTGATTCGAGTCATTGTCATCCGCTGCGAGAATGATTGTGAAAAGCCTGCCCACCCTCTCTGCCATCCATGCTGCCTGGCTTGCCCGGAGCCCGGAACTGGAGAGCCCAGTGGGCTGCCAGTGCCAAGCCTGCACTCACTGCCCATTTTCTGCATGACTTCGGGGAAATTACTCACGATCACTGGGTAAATTTCAACAGGTGACAGAATTCCAAGCATCACAATCTGGTGGCTGTTGTGAAGATTAAATAAACTGATGGGTGTGGAGAGCCCACAGAGGTACCTGGCTCACAGCGTGTGCTCAGCAGGTGTCAGCTGCTGTCATTGTCACTGTCAGGCCATAGCTGGCTGCCTGCACTGAGCTCCGTGCTCCTTCCTCCAGCCGGAGATCTGGCCTCAGCCCTGTGGTCTCCCTGTCTGGTGAGCCACACTGGTCCACGTGGGACCTCAGCACTTCCTTCTCTCCTCTGCCAGACCTGGAGATCCAGGCCTACCAGGCCACTCCCTGCCTCCTCTCCCTGCCTCAGGGCTGGCCTTGCTGGCTCTCACAGTTTTTCAAGCAAGCCTGATGAGAGGGAAAGAAAAGACACAGGGAGGAGTAAAGAGTGTGGGGTTTGGAGTCTGCAGTCCTGGTTTCAGTCCAGTTGGAGTCACTCATCAGCTGCACTTTGCTCCTCTGAGCCACCGTTTACTTATCTGTGAAATAGAATGATGATATTGACCTTGTAAGAGTTCAAGAGAACTCACACATATACATGCCTGCACACACAAACATGCACACAGCACATGCACATACACACCCCCACACAAACATGCAATACAACACACACATACACACATGAACACACACAAATGCACATCTATACACACACACACATACATGCCCAAATGGCATTGAATAGGTGATCTGTAAAGGGCACCTATTTGTAGCCTCTTGAAGGAGGAGAAAGATTAGAATTTTCTTCTCTTCCTTCGCTCCCCGAGGCTCTGCCCACCATCCCACATCTCGTTTTTTGATGGCCCCTCGGGAGTTCCCTCATTTAGTCTACACCAGAGCTCCTGTTGCCAGGGAGAAGAGAGGGGAGAGTGAAGCTCCCCCTAAAATTGAAGTGAATGAGAACAGGGGATGACCAATCTGCAATGCACCTTCTCACGTCCGCACGCTGTTCAGAAACCTTTACAGACGCTGCCACATGTGGTAACCCCAGTGCCTCAGCACATGCCCTTGAGGCCTGTCAGGACCTGCGCCCAGCCCAGCCTTTCCCTCTGTCCCCCAACACTTTGGTCAGCCCAGCCTTGTCCCTGAATGTGCCTGACTCGGTGCCATTCCCCTGCTTTGCTCACACCATGTGTTCGTTTCGTGTGAACGTGGTTCTCTCCTCACCAGAGGGCAAGCTCTCTGAAGGCAGGAACTGTTTGCAGACTTCCTTTACATCCCCCGAATTTTCACTCACAAACCTTCTTTCTGAAAGAATGACTGACTGCCTCCTCTGTAGTTTGGTTTATAATACAGACTTAGAATTCAACTGATGAATATTTTTAAGTCAACCCCTTAACTTGTTTGTCCCACGGTGTATTTCTTAATTAACTTCAGGTTTCCTTCCTCTTTGATTGAAGTTTCTCAGCGAGTCATCAGGACCTACTCAATGAAAAGAACTTTCTTGAAATCTCTTCCCCTTTATAACCACCAGATTAGAAGATGCAGGTGTCATAAGCTGTCTGGCCTATATCAATATCACAGTTTCTTACCGAGGTTTAAGGAAAGTAGAATGAAAGAGATTACCTAAAAAAAATAGCAGTGCACGGTGCGTAGGCAGTCGTTAATGACTATGTAATGGGTACCTGTGGTGTCCTTGGCTCTGTGCTGGGAGCTGGGGACAAAAATCACTAACACCTGCTCTTAAAGAATAGGGAAGCACATCCGCAGACAATGCAATGGCAGGCACAGCAACTGAGCCTTAGAGGTTCCTACTCATCAAAGAAAAAGCATGTGTGGACAGTGCAGTCCCTAAGGGCTTTCTGACATGATATTTCATTTGACCTTCACTCTCTGATCCTTTTCCTTTGTTATCTGCATTATATGTGTAATTCTTAAATGACTAATATTCATATTTGCTATTAAAAACTGTTTTCTGCTAGTTTTCCAGGCCAGAAACTTTAGCATGCACATGTACTCAAACTTTAGCATGTACTTTGTGTCATAATCACCCGGAGGGTGTCTTAAACTCAAATTGTTGGGCCCCACCCCCAGAGTCTCCGATTCTCCAGGTCTGGGTGCTGCTGGTGACTCTGCATTGGTAGCCAGTTCCCAGGGAGGCTGCTGCTGCTGGGCGGGGACCACATTTCGAGAACCGCTGTTCTCCGCTGCCTGTTCAAAGTGGAGATCAGACAATATTGGCACGTTGCATGGCAGTGTTAAAAATCCATAAATTATTCATTCATTCAAAAATACTGAGCCAGGCGTGGTGCAAGCTACTGTGGACTCAAGGCTGCCCTTGATAGGAGCGGCTCCTGCTCCTTGGAGTTGCTCTCATTCAGCGGTTACAACCACCCTGGAGGGAGCAGGTATTGTTACCCCCGTTTCACCCCACAGAAATGAAGGGCAAAGTCCATGGTATTGCCCTGCTCACTCAGCTGATTGGTGCATCATCATCCTGGACCTTTCATTTCCCCAACCACCATCCTTCCCACTGTGCCTTTTGCCTGTGTACTTGTTGGATGTGTTACTTTTTTTCTAAACTTGAGATTAATTTTCCTAATTGTGCTGTCAGCTTTCTCTCATGCTTTCCTAGCCCATAGTCCCATTTTATAATTTATTCATTTCCTCTCACAGATGGGCCTCTAAGCTCTTCTGTTCTTTGCCTTTGGTTTTTAAATCATGCTTCCATTTGTTCAGATGCCTTTGTTTTTTCCCCTGCCAGCAGATCTTACTCATTTTTTCTGTTAAATAATTCCTGCCTTCCAACTTTGATATTGGATGCCTCTGAGATTGACCGTGTTGATGGCACTCGGATCCCTGCTATTTATTTCTTACTTCAGTTGCTAATATTAGGCATCCGTCTCAGCAGCAGCGGCTGAGCCCCAGCCCTGGCTGCTCAGATCCCCCCAGGGCAAGGGCTGGGGCTGGTGGGCTCTCCGGGGGCTTCAGGCTCTCAGGACAAACCCAGCATCACGGCCTCACCACCCAGGCCAGGCTGTTAAAAGATAGGAATGTTAAAAAGAGTTCTCACCACAATTCTCACCCTGGAAGCTTCTGAAGAAACCATTACATTCTGCCTCCAGAGTGAAGGCAACAGCAGAGGCCTATTTTTATTTCAGTAGCAGAATCGTGAAGAAAACATAATACACAAAAACAGTTGTGCAGGGAAGGAGAAGGTTTAGGAAAACCACTGATCGATTGCCTTGTTTTTTAATAATAGGACCCCCTTGGCCAACTTCGAGGATGCCCCTGCAATTTGCCAATAAACTCCAGGTTTTCCTTCATTGGAAGAGTACAGGCAATATAGATATTGACGTGGGGGTGCTGGTGGGAGTGGGATGGGTTTTTGTTATGTTGAAAACAGTCAAAAGACATCACCAGAATGTAGTTTCCTTCAAAGCCATTCTGACATTCACAGGGAACTTAGCTATTTTCCTTCTCCATACACTGATAAATTTAAAATTATATTTTTATACTTAAATACACACTAGTATAGAATTAAATACTCTAAGTCTACACCAGAGCAGATGTAATCTGGTAGTAGCTCACTGAATAAGTTTATAGCTCAATGCATTTCCTTGATGGTATCTGGTCTTCTTCCATCTGCCAGGCTATATGTACTAGCGTACAAACTTGATTTTATCTAATGTCATTTCTCAGGGTCAGTTGCTAAAAGCACCAAGCCTCAGTTTAGAGCTTCTCCATTCATCCCATATGTCCTTGAAAGACATTCTTTAAAAAATTTTTTTTTTATTGATTTCAGAGAGGAAGGAAGAGGGATAGAGAGATAGAAACATCAATGATGAGAGAGAATCATTAATCAGCTGCCTCCCGCACGCCCCCTACTGGGGATTGAGCCCTCAATCTGGCATATGCCCTTGGCCAGAATAGAACCCCGGGACCCTTTGGTCTGCAGGCCGACACTCCATCCACTGAGCCAAACCGGCCAGGGCCTCGAAAGACATTCTTACTGTATATCCCAAGGCACAAATTTTCTTATATCCTTTTTGTTTGCTAGAATGTTTTTCAAAGAATCTATAGACCTTTGTCATTAATTCCCTATCAGGAGACATCAGTGCTTCCAATGGTCATCTGTTTTTGACCTAATTATTTCACTTATTCATTGAATATCACAATTATAAATTCCTCAGTAATTAAAGTTACATATTCAAATAATTTATTGTAAAATCATCCTTAACTTTCTAGAGGTTGTAAATATTCCTAAGGATTCTGAAAAATGTTCTGAAGTAGCTATTTCCCTGCTTTGTAAAGGACCAGGTTGTGTTTAATGGAAGATGAGAGGCACTGGGACAAAATGAGTGTTTTTGTTCAGAAAAATCAAGGTCTCATTGACCTACACCAGCATGCTTAACTCCCGCATTAGGGACATTTTGGGCTGGATATTTCTGTTGCTGATGACTGTCCTGTGAATTGTAGGATGTTTAGCAGCATCCCTGGTCTCTGCCCACTCGACGTCAATAGTACCCCCATCGCTGTGACAATAAATGTCTCTAGACATTGCCAGATGTTCTGCAGGGAAAGAATCACCCGTGGAGAACCACTCACCTAAGGAATTAAACCTGGACAGGGCTGCTGGTGGGAGAGGTGCGCTCAGGGCTGCTGCCTTCGTTGGGTGGGCACCAGTTGACTCCATCAGTTCATAGGATGGTTCATGGTGGCTTTGGCATAACAAATTATATAAAATACCTTTCTTATTCTGTTCAGGTTATACCGGAGAGCTTTGCCAATCCAAGATTGATTATTGTATCCTAGACCCATGCAGAAATGGAGCAACATGCATTTCTAATCTCAGTGGATTCACCTGCCAGTGTCCAGAAGGTAAATATTATTGCCCTAGGAGTACCTTTGTTTTCCATTTTAAATCATGAACTTACTTGATGAGCTTTGTACTTTAAACTTTTGAAAAACACTCTACAAGGGAACTTCCCATTTTGTTCCATTTATTTAAAAATTATATATATATTTTAGTTCTATGCTAGAATGGCTTGAAAATGATGTTTGACTAATAGACATAATCTAGGAATTTCTGTGATTTTTATTTATACATTGAAAATGAATAACTATAATAAAATGGAATTTCTTTCTAATGGTGAATTTCACTTAAGGTTCATATTTTGTTAAATTATTGGTTTTTGATACCAGTTCACATAAAAAATATTCAGAGTAAAGTTCACCTGCTTTTGATTTTAAATCAACTTTATAACATCTCAGAAATTTTGAGTCATTTGGAAAGCCACATCTTTAGAGCTATTTTAAATATCTGGTTTTATTGATTTTAGAGAGAGGGGAAGGGAGAAGGGGAGAGAGAGAAAAACATCGATGTGAGAGAGAAACATCGATCAGTTGCCTCTGATATGCACTCCAACCGGGGATCAAACCCGCAACCTGGGTATGTGCCCCAACCAGGAATCAAACCGGCAACCTTTTGGTGCACCGGACAATGTTCCATCCAGCTGAGCCATACTAGCCAAGGCTTTAGAGCTAGTTTAAAAAAAATTGTTTTGTAAGAGTTTATTTTAACCAAACTGATGACAGCTACTGAGAAGTAAGATCTCAAATGCTTCTTCAGTGCTACTGTTATTGGTAAAAATAGTTTTACATTGTGAAGTTTCACGTGAAGAAGCAGGCGGGTAATCACAGCTATCAAGCTGGTGTTCAAGGAATGATTTTGTACTTAGAGGAAGTTTTGTTTCTGTTTCTGCTTGGAGGAATGTTATGGAAGGAATTACTTTAAATCTTGGACGTGGCAAGAATAGCATGTATTAGAGTTTTTCCTTCTTAAAACCAGCATGTAAACTCCTGATCCACTGAAGTGACATTGACAGCCACACAGAGTAGCATGCCATCCTCTGTGGAGGGTGCATGTAGCATGTGATTGTGGAAGGAAACATATCTGTGCACGAAATGACCCTAAGCTGCCCCCGACTGTAAGGTAGCAGGAAGGCAGTGGTACTGGGTAGGTGTTGATAAAAGGCCACTGCCCAGTAACCTGAGGGCTCGGGGCTGCCAGTAGCCACACCTGCGACTGGCAGTATCTCCTTTCGGCAGTGTCTCATATTCATTAATGCTGTGAAGACCTGAGCATCAGCTAAAGATGAATCCTATCTCCTGGCTCCTGCCCACCTGAGTGGGTGCAGGAGCCAGGTGGTTGTAGCCGGCCTTGGTGTGTTCCCTTGTAGCTGGATGTGCTTGTAATGACTATGGTCACCACGGCAATGGAGTTAAATGTGTGGGACGAGCCCCGCTCCTCACCCTCCCCTGGAGTCTCTGAAACAAATGGGAAAACTTAGAAACTCTGAAAGGGCTGGTGGCCGTGCAGCAGCACCCATCATCACTTGCCTGTAGATCACTTCTGAGTTCTTCACAGTGTGCCTCACCCTGCGCTCCACAGTGGCCATCCAACTCTGGTTGCAGGCCGTGCCATAGCTGAGGGTGGGCTTCAGGGTCACCGGCTAACTGACTGCTGGAAAATCATTAATGCCCTCTCCGACCCAGTTTTTCTTTTATTAGTAGACTAGAGGCCCAGTGCAGGAAATTTGTGCACGGGTAGGGTCCCTAGCGGCTGCCGGCTGCCAACCAGGGCCTCCCTTCATTCCATGCCACCCCCTGGTGGTCAGTACATGTCATAGTGAGCGATCAAACTCCCAAGGGGACACTTTGCACATTAGGCTTTTATATATATAGATGTGGGAGGTGATGATACCGCTTCCTTCACAGGGCCATTCTGGGATCACAAGGGATTTTTGTGTGAGAACTTTAAAACTCCAGAATGCTTTGTTATTATTGCTCTGCTTGCTACCAGAAAGTAGCTCAATAAATATTAGCTGCTTTATCATGATTGTTTTTCTAATAATTATCACTGCCAAACCATTGATGTGTTTTAACGGGAATTTGAAAATTTCATCCTGGAGCAGTAAAGATTGTAGGGAAACAAGAGTGGGAATAAGGAGAAAAGTTTGGGGCTGTTGTAGAAGTGTAGGAAAGAGATGTTGAAGGATAGGATTTGAGAAGGAGAGAAGCTCATATATTTTAGAGAATTAAGTACATTTTAATTTTGCAGATATCTAATTGTTTATACTTATCATTACTGCCTATTGTATTTGCATACATGAATATGTTTAAATCTGTATATAAATAAAATCTGAATATTACTTCTAGCCATCATCTTTGCTTCAGAATCCCAATTTTATCCTCCCTCCCTAGACCTGGTGACTTGAAGAAGTAGAATATCACATAAATTAATGAGGAATAAAAATAAATCAATAGAGATGAAAACATTGTCAGTTCTGCATCTGTGACCATTCTCATCACACAGGGCACCTCTCATGTAATCTAATAACCCTCCTGAAATCTACCTGCCATAGAAGGCATGTGGTAATAGAAGACCAAAGTGAGAATGTGAAGCTTCCTGTGACATTTCTCCAATGTGTTTTAAAGCAGCGGTCGCCAACCGGTGGTCTGCGGACCACTGGTGGTCCGTGAGGTCCGAAAGGTTGACGACTGCTGTTTTAAAGCATGAGTGTAAAGACGTTTTATAGTGCTAACCTCCTGAGAGGATTATAGACACATATCATTTATAGTAACTGCTCTTGTACAGCAGCCATGAAGACATGTATTGCATGCAGTTAGGGACTCCTTTCTTTCAGACCTGTAACTGTTAGAATGCCTCATTGGATTTACTGTCAGATATTGCAGATCTTATAACTTGGAAACTCCATTGCCAAAGTGAGAGCTGGTGTCTTTCTCTGGCCTGGGGGCCACTAGACCTGATTCTGGTTCTGATGACGCAGCAGGGGAGTGGAGTGGTTCCAAATGTGTCTTTAGGGTCACACTATGGGTTTGATATCTGGATGTACCTTTACAGCTCTTTGCTTCTCTGAGGCTCCTTTTCCTCATTTAGAAAATGGGGGTGATACTGGTACACCCTTTGTAAGTAGGTGTGAAGAACAGGACTTAGTCCTGTGCTTGGCAAATAGTAAGTGCTGAGTAAATATTAGTGATGATGATGATGATGACGACGACGTTGATGATGTTGATGATGATGATAATGATGATTATGGAGAATTAATCATATCACCTTGGGTGAGTCATATAATTTTTATCTCTTCCAGACATTGTTTCCTTATAAAATGATGAGGTTTGACTATTACCTTTAAGGAACCCCATTCCTAAAAGTCTTCAATTTAGATATATCTGCTTGAGATCCCCTTGCTGAGATAATAAATCCATTTTGTTTATTCAAGTAATGTTTAAATTAGAGAAAAGTTTTAAAACCTCTAAGCAACTCCAAGGAAGGCCTGGGTCTGAAACTTAATGTTGAGCCAAAGGCCCTGAAGGTTGAATCCCATTGCTACATGCTCCAAAGTTTTATCCAAACTGTTTTTTGTTTTTCTACATTTTATAGCCTTGAGTAATTTAGCTACGTAAATCCTTTTGTTCAACTCATGTCAGTGGCGTTGCTTCCCATCTTAAAGGGATTTACAGGCAATAGTCACACGTGTCATAAAAATTATCTCTGAGATTAATGTGTATTGCTTGGGAAGTGGGTATGCTATCCAATAAGGATTTATGAGTTATCCAGTTCTAGGATTTGTTTGTTTTCCTCCAGGATCCTGATATGTATGAGTTTGGTAAAAGCCCTCTCTTAGGACCATATAAAACGGCATGTATTTACGTAAGAAACATGCAACATGTCCTCATAAAATTACCATGCCTGAATGAAATACTGTTCTTATTCTTTTAAAATTTGGCTTCATCCCTAAATCACCACTTCATTTAGGAATTTTAGCAGCTGAGATCCTTGGAGTTCCCTGTGCTATGTGGTTTCACCTTTTGGAAACAAAATAGGATATGAAGACTTATTAAGTGTGTGTAAAATTTTATTTCTATGTTTGGTACATGGTGATTAATTAGCTACGTAAATCCTTTTGTTCAACTCATGTCAGTGGCGTTGCTGAGTCCTTATTTCTTTTTTGTTTCTTCCCCCTTTTCTTTTCCCATAACACAGTTTCTCTGAGAGTATTTAAATAAAAAACACTGGAAGGAATTTTGTTTGCCTCCTTCTCCCATTAGCAGCAGGGGCCAGCAGCGCTCACTCTTAGTGAATGCCTGGGTCCTACCCCTCACCTTGAGTTCTTCCCTTTGGGAACCATTCTGATGCCCAGTTTAGGACTGGCACATGATAGTCGGAAGTTAGAGAGGCAAGCACTCCAGATTCATGTTGATCTACTCAGTTACAAAGATTCATAATCCACATAGAATATTCTAAGTAGAAAGAAAGATGGATTAAAAATGCAAGGAGATGTGGAGAGTTTATGATTTGGGGGAGAGTCAATATTTCAGTAAGGCCAAGGGGAGTGTGGAAAGTGAACATAAATGAGATGACTTCTCAGAGGCCCCATCATGAACAGTCTTATAATCCATACTAAGTCTGCATTTCATTCTGAGGCTACTGGATATCATCTATATTTGTTATTCTGCTATCCCTAATTGCAAGCAGTGTGGAGAGTGAATTAAAGGAGGTTGAGACTGGAAGTAGGAAATCAGGTGTTTACTAGTGTAATTGAGGTGAGAAGGGAAGAGGGTTGATTTGTAGCAATATGGGTAACTGTGGAACAGGTTGGTCGATGATTTTACAAATTATTTCCTCAATAACATGCAAGGTCTTGAAGCAGTGCCTGGCCTCAATGACTATAGGTTATGTATAAGTATGTTAGATAAATGAATGCCCAAAGGAAATAGCAGAACTTTTTCACTAAACCTCTAAATTTCCACTGTTAATAACCAATTATTTTTGTTCATATAATTCATCTACTTTAAGTTTCAGCTCTTCTGACTTTTATATATTTAGTCAAAACTGGGGAGAAGTTAACTTAATATTCCTCTTGTTCCTAGTTATTTTTCATTTTCCTGTCTTAGATCTAAATTCATCCTTTTGTTCTGCTAAGAAGTCCTTAAAATGGTTTTTACTCTCTCACATGGATTTTCTTAAAAATTAAAAGTCACGTTTTAAATGTGATTGTCTTGGGTCTTTTACATCTGATGGTTTTGTAATTGCTTTTCCTGGATATTCCCCCTTCTCCTCTTTATCATGCATAGCTGTCCGCTTTCTTAGAACTAGAACAAATGTGGTCCCAATTACGTTTTCCATAAACATCAGCCAAAACCTCTTCTCTGATCCCAATATCATTTCTCATCCTTGTCTGCCCAACCAAATCCAGGGCTTTCTTTGAGGCCCAGTGCAAACCCCAGCTCTCCGTGAGGTTTTCCTGGCCTGCGCACCCCTAACAATCCTTCCTTCTTTTCAATCACTGCTGCGCACAGAGCCTGTGCCACACACACGGATCCCATGCTGACAGCCGGGCCTGTCCCTCCCTCCAACCTCACTTCATGCTGGAATCATTCCGTGTTCCCAGAAAGAAAAAAATGGCCTCACATTGTTCTCGCGTCATCACAGATATGTCCTTCTGGTCTTCACTGTTAAAGACTAAATTCGTTGAGAGTCAAAATTCTACAGACCTTCTTTTTGTTTCCCTTTGCAACTCATCAAGGCACCAAATTTTCTACTGCTGTCTTGATTCACTGATTGTTTATATTATCTGTAATCAGAGCAGATAGTGTCTCATATTCACCCTTTTCATACTCCTTTATTGTAACTCCCCAAACCTAGCCCATACTTCTCAATCTACTTTCTTTATTGTGGAATAAATCTATTAGAAAATGTCCTCTGTCACTCGTCCATTTTTCCATCTGCTCAATTATTCCACAAATTTTTACTGCGTGGCCACTCTGCTGGGTGCTGAGCTTCTAGGGTGAGAGGAACCCATGTGACTCCTCCTCTAGGAGGCCTCGGATCTTGTTGGGGATGAGGAATGGTTATTTTCTGGTAAACCAATATACAACTACATCTCACAAAGTCAGGAAAGTGCTGTGAAGGTGGCGAGCAGAGTGCTGTGATACAGAACAAGCAAGAGATATATACCTGGAATGGGGCGATCAGGGAAAGCCTGTCTGTCCAGCACTGAAGCTGAGAATTAAAAGGAGCCCTCTGTGTGAGCAGGTTGGAGCAGGAACTTCCAGGCACTGGAATGTTTCAAGGCTCCAGGTGGGAGATGGCTTGTCATTTCTAGGGACTGAATGGAAGGCAGCGTGGCCAGCTCCTGGAAAGAGAGGGCTCAGAGTGGTCAGCTGAGTTAAGGCCTGTAGGACTTGTTGCTCATGGAAGGGAGAAGTGATGATGGTATTTGCATTCTAAGAAAATCTTTTCATTGCTGTTTGGGAAATTGGTTATAGGGGTAAAATAGAACAGGGATGCTCACCAGAGGAAACTTACAATAGACGAGGGGAAAGATAATTGACTAGATTGACTAGAACAGTGGCGGTGAGATGATATAAAACATCCGGATTCACAAAGTGTTTTGGAAATAGACCCTGTTACTGTCCACTGACTGGTTAGCTATGGGGGTTAAGGGACAAGAAGCAATCAGGTAGAGTTTCTAAATGTCTGACTGGAACCATTTGCTAAGACAGTGAAATCACGAGTTCGGTTTTAAGTGCCCATACATATCATTTCTTCTATATAAATGATCTTTACAGGGTCAGCAAAAATGCCAGTATTACTTTATTCCATATTCCCCCTTACCAATCTTGCAGAAACTTCTGGCATCTAGATAGCTTTCTCCATAGAGTAACTTCCATTGTTTTGTAATTTAAAGTCTTCCAGAAGTGCTTTCTTTGGGTCTTAAATATGTGATTTCCATAATGTGTATATCTCAGGGGTGCTGATTTCTTTTTTATTTACAGAATAAATGGTCAGCCGGCGTATATAAATACTGGTTCAAATACAAAACTTGAAGTAACAGTCAACTAAGTAAATTATAGTTGTTGGTTTTTTTGCATTTTCCCTGCATTCCTTAGAGATTTCCTTTGTAGTTCTGTTTTGTTTATTCTCCATTTTAATCCTTTACTATTTCATCCTTTTCTAAACGTCCCCTTATTACAGTGAGTTGTTTTTAAAGCTCTCCACTGTTGGTATTTCTCCCATGTGTTTGAGTTTCTCTCTGGAGCTCTGGTATTTTCATTTTAATATTTCCTGATGTCCATCATATGAGGTTTGTATGACTTGAAATAAACTATTCCAAACAAGAAATACCACTATCTTCGTTATTCTCAATGCATTTTTTGGTTAACGTATCAAATAGTTTTTTATTTTCTACCTTCAAGTGAGATTATTAATTCAAATATGTTAGCTTCCAATTAGGACTACATATTATTTCTCCACTATGGCTAATTTATCAATTTTTTAGTCATTTTAGAAACACTGCTATTGTTATTTTTTTTACTTCTATTACAATACTAGAGGCCCGGTGCACAAAATTTGTGCACTTGGAGGGGGTTCCCTCAGCCCAGCTTGCACCCTCTCACAGAACGGGAGCCCCACGATGGATCGCCCTGCAGAGGGAGGCCCTGCCCACCCACTGTAGCGCTGTTGGCTCGGTAGCCTGGGCCTCCTTCTTTGGGGTGATTGATCGCAGAGCCCCCACCCCGCCTCGATTGCCCCACCGGCCGGTGGCCTGGGCCTCCCTCTGCAGGGTAATCATGGGGTGATGGTGGGGCCCCCGACCAATCACATCGCACCTGCCTTGGCTGGCCTGGCACCAGTGCGTGTCTAGTGTGGTCATCCAGACAGTTATGCTATTTGGCCGTTCAGTTGATTTGCATTTTACGCTTTTATTATTATAGATTCCACAAAGCAGTATTCCATTTGTTCTCCTATATTGGGCTCTTTGTGTTTTGGAGTTTGAATGTGTTTATGAATGTGGTTGAACCCATTTGGAGCCCCCAGAGGATGTCAACTGTTTCTATTCTTATTACCATTTTTATTCAGTCATTCAGCATTGGACTAGGAGCTGTTCTAAGAATTTTGATGTATATCTTTTTAGAATCCACATCAACTTTATGAAGAAAGTAATTTCAGCCTTGTTTCTGGGGCAGAGCAGTAGTAGATTATAAGGGTCAGGACTTGCCTTGGTTGCTCAATTTGTCCTATGGTAATAACGGCGTGTTTAAGTGTCTCCTTTGCAGTCAGAATGAAATGGAAAACATTTCATGAAGGATAGAACTGTATTCCACTCTAGGCTGCAAGGAGACTCTTGGGAGAATTCAAGTGTTATTAAAACTGATTGTGTGATACATTCTTAGGATTATTTCTAAAATTAAAAACTACCCAAAATGTTATAAAACGTTGGATAGCATTAGATAATTTTTGAATTTTCTATTTTGGACAGAAGAATACCATGTTGATTATGCCAATTTTTGGATGAGGCTTCAGATGATTAAGTCTGGGAACAACTTTTGTTTTGTATATTGCCCATGTCCTTAACAATAGCAACAGAAACTACCAGCATTTCTAGTTCTGCGTGCAGATGGGTAAATATAAATTTAAAGGAGATAAAAACCATGAAATAGAATATTGTAATAAAAACTGTATATGAGTAAAATTATTTACCTCTTGTTTCTAAAATTGAATAATCCTCATTTAATTTTCAAACTTCTCTTAAAATATTAAAAGAAAAATAGATTTTACCTAAAGCATTGTTAAACACCTACATGGACACACAAGCCTACAGACTCACACACATAAATATGTAACATTTTAAAAATGAGAAATACTGAAACACACACACACAAATAAAATAAAAATCACCTATACAATTAAACACATTTAAAATGAATACAATTTAGAACATTTATTGAAGTATAATTTACATATCATAGATTTCATTCATTTTAAGAGTACAGTTCAATGCATTTTAATAAATATATGGAGTTGTGCAACCATCACCACAATCTAACATTAAAACATTTATTTCAGACTCATCATGGCTATTTGAAGTCAACCCTTCTTCTCACCCCAGCCCCAAGCAACCACTGATTTACTTTCTATATCTTTAGATTTGCTTTTTCTGGGCATTTCTTATAAATGAAGTTATGCATTATATGTTGTGTAGCTGGCTTCTTTCACCAATCATAATTTTTTGAAGTTGATTTATGTTGTGTCATGAGTCATAACTTAGTTCCTTTCCATTGCTGAATAATTTCCTAGTGTGTGGATATAACACAGTATATTTAGTGCAGTAACCAACTTAAAAAAATATATACATATATTCAAGAACTGCCAAAAGTGGTTGCTTCTAGAGAAGGGAATGGGGGACAAAGGAGTAAAGATGGGAGAAAGGTTTTTTATTGTGTGTTATTTTACATGGGTTTAATTTTTAAAATTCAGGATTATATCTTTACCTCTTAAAGCAAAGTGAGGAATATCTTTCCCCAGCAATGTGCATAAAATAAGAGGTGAAAGCCCTGCACTGACCCCAGTTCTACTTTCCTGAAGGTATCCACTGTTAATATATTTTTGACATCTCTCTAGTCAGGGATGGGGAATGTCTGGCCCGCGGGCCACATAAGGCTTGCAAAATCATTTGGTCTGGCCCTACCAAGGCAACCACAGGCAGGACTTGAAATTCAGTAAATCTAGGAGCTTGTTTTCATAGCAACATGCATTTTTAAAAAAATTTCTTTATTGTTTAAGGTGTTACATGTGTCCTCAACATACATTTATAATAAGTAAATTATATTAATCAAATGATGTTATAAATATCCAAATCGTCATTGATAGGAAAAAGGTTCCCCATCCCTGCATAGTAATATGTAGACACACACACATATGTATGCATATATAAATGTGTTCATGTCCCTGCATGTCTATACATCTGAGCAGTCATATTTTATATTGCAAGAAAACTGGAAGCACAGGACTTAATATTTTAACCCCCAATTACCCACACTAAAAAAAACCTGCCATACCTGCCTTTGTTTATACCTGCAGACTATTAATGGATTAATTGGCTGATCAATTCACCACGAGGAAAAGAATGTTGTGCTCAGTTTACAAGTTGTTATGTGTAAATACAGTTTAAAACTGTTTAACCCATCCTCTGGGTCTGCGTGTCCTGGCAGGGTACTTCGGCTCCGCCTGCGAAGAGAAGGTGGACCCGTGCGCCTCATCGCCGTGCCAGAACAACGGGACCTGCTACGCCGACGGGGTGCGCTTTGGCTGCAGCTGCAGCGCTGGCTTCACGGGCCCCGCCTGTGCCCAGCTGGTGGACTTCTGCGCGCTCAGCCCCTGCGCTCACGGCACCTGCCGCAGCGTGGGCACCAGCTACAAGTGCCTCTGTGATCCAGGTGGGTACCGGCCGTCACTGCAGGGCCTTCACGCCCCAATCTCAGACTTCCGACTCTCTTGCATCTGAGCAAATGCTGGCCTGCTGAATGTGTTGACTTGTCAATGTAATTGACCTCCACTCATTTATGACACACTGTTTTTTTTTTTTTTTGTAGACTTACTCCTGGCAGGGTTTAAAAAATACCCTTTCCCCTTTTTTATGAGCAGTTCACGATCGTAGAAAAATACAAAAATACAAGTAAGCAAAATAGAGAAAATTAAAAACAGGCCTAATCTTATAGCAGCTTAATTATCTTTTTAAACACTTTATTAAAGGTCGTTCTACAGCTTTGGCTATATTGCATATTTTTTAATACTGGGTTCTTAGGTTAATGGGATATGTTTTTCTGTTTTAATGCACATAAAAAAAAAACAGAATGATCTCTGTTCAGAATTTTATGCTCCAGTAAAATTCATACTCCGTGCACAGTATGTTATAGCAACTGCAGCTGTCTGTGTGAATGTTCAAAAGTTCTATCCCTTCTTTTCCAAATGTGTTCTGCATTGTCCTGCTTTTTTGTTGTGTGAGTTTTGATAATCAGAGTCAGAGTGGTTACTAGTCAGTCTTTGCACCGCCTCCTGGTGTGGTCTGAAACAGTGCCCGCCCACTTTCTTTCCTCAGCTTCCTTTCTGCCTGGGTCTCAATCCTTGCACTAGCTCGCTCTTTAGAATACTCCCAGCATGATTCCCCACAAGCATCCCTGACCCACCAGCACGGGTGGCCAATTCCCTGGTTTTGCTTGACTCCTGGTTCTGCTCATGCAGTAGTCTCCCGTGGATGCCTGCTCCTCTGTCTCCCATGTCACCTGCAAACTTCTGCTGGGACTGAATCAACTTTCCTTCCCTTGAGTTCCAGCTATCACCCAGTATCACTTGTCTTATCTTTAAAACATCATATTTCTTATCTTTGTATATGTCTCTCCCCCCTGGGGGTAAGAGGAAGTATGTTTTATAAAAAAATTAATGAATTAACTTATTTATTTAAATATATTTTTATTGATTTCAGAGAGGGAGAGAGGGAAAGAGAGGTAGAAACATCAGTGATGAGAGAGAATCATTGATCAGCTGCCTCCTGCACAACCCCCCACTGGGGATCAAGCCAACAACCTGGGCATGTGCCCTGACTGGGAATTAAACTATGACCTCCTGGTTCATAGGTCGATGCTCAACCACTGAGCCATGCCAGTCTGCAGGAAGTGTGTTTTATTAGTAACTTTTATATAACAACTAGAGGCCTGATGCATGACATTTGTACCCTGGAGGGGGTCCCTCAGCCTTGCCTGCGCCCTCTCGACAAGACCAAAAGGCGGTTTCGTTTTCTCCTTCCCTTCTCCTCTGACTTCCTTTCTTAACCATGGGAAAATTTCCCTTGCATTTTAGTTGGTTTATTTTTAAACCTTTAACTATAGTTATCCTATATAATAAAAGTGTAGTATGCAAATTGTCCCCCTGACCAGGAGGTCATCTAGGAGTTTGACCAGGGGGCGGGGCTGGCTGAGGGAAGGGAGGGAGGCCCCAGCCAGTAGCTGGCAGCTTCTAGGGACCCTGCCAGTGCATGAATTTCATGTACTGGGCTTCTAGTTTAAATATAAAATGTTATTTAATATGCTTCAATATTATTAAGATGTTTTCTAACAATAATACATAAAGATAGGTTTCAGCTTGGGTGAGGAGGCTGACATGGTCCTAAATAGAAACTATTCTGCTAGGGTTTTTCTCTCCATATTAGGAGAAGTGGCCGAGGGGGGGTAGAGGGACCTCCCTCTGAGATCCCCATTTATTGGCTGTCACCATAGGAAATTACCAGGACAGCTAGGGGCTTCAGTTTTCATTTTCATGAATAACATCTTAGACGCTGGTCAGTTCAATTACGGTTGGGGTCCCAGATTAGATCTGGCACAAGTTGTGACCATGTTCTTCTATTGTGTGAGAGCATGGAGCACATTTTCTGGCATGGAGTAGTATGAGCTATTCCCCTTTATTTCCATCCATGGAGATTTCTCCTCAAGCCATGGGGTGGGAGAGGGGGTATCTCTTGTTTAAGTTCCTTTTTTCTGTCCTGCTGCTCTTTGCTCAAACTTCATTCATGTCCATTCAGAGCATTTAGCTTGGTACTAGCCAGTGTCCAGCCTCTAAGTGGCCTTGAAAAGCTGAAGAAGCATGTATTCCATCTCATGCTACCTTCATCTATTAGGCTGTCTCCCATAGCTTTGGAGTCCGGACTCTCATTGAACTTGGGAGACAGAATTACTTTCTGAGGGGTTGCTTCTTCCGATCATTAGGTGACATTATGTGAAAAAAGATATCTTAATATCTAATAAGAATTTACATTTTAGGAGGTGAAAATGACAATTCTCTGAATGTGAAATTTCTAGTCTTAATCTTTTGGAGCATGTAATTGCTTTCCTACTAGTTTGCATAACAGAAGACCCTTGAGAGAATAGGTGAAATGGGGTGTCTAGCTGAAGCGTGGCCAGCCTGATCACCTTCATAGAGAGCACACGGATCCCATTCCTAGAAAGGCAGCAGGCTGAAACCGTGCCAGCTTGATAATGAGTTGCCAGCTAACAAAATGTCATTTGAGTGACTGCAATCAGATCTGCCAGGTGCTTTATTTTTCAAACCTCATTTTTAGCTTATCAGGCTGGGGATTTCAGATGCGATTTTAATATCACATAATAAATTGTCAGCCCTGTGTAATCACGGAGATGTTATCTTTCAGTGATACTGCTAAGTGACAGGCCACATGTACTAAAAAAAAATAGCAAATTTAAATCTCTCAAAGGCTGGAAATAGTGAGAACATGGAGCCCTGCAAACATTATGGGAGGCAGCGCTACCATGTAGAGTCACCCGCCAGCATGAAATCACCTGTGTAGGTGACAGCCATGTGTTTCATGATTCTTGGTATAATGGTGGCATTTGGAGATGCCATTTGGATGCTGACCAATACCAGAAGGAATCTCTGGTGAAGAGGGAGATGGTTTGCCTGAGTTCACTGGTCCTTGTCCCTGCCTAATACACTTGAGTTATTATTCTAACCTTATTCTTTGAATTAAATTAACCCTGCCACTCTAGAATGTGCCTTAAGTTACTGGTGAAGGAATTTAAAGTGTAGGCATTAGAGGAATTTTACATGGAAATATAAGTAGCAGTTTTTATTTTCATGAATAACCTTAGATGTTCAGGAATTGTTACAGACTAGACTTGGGACAAGTTGCCCATTGTGTATCCATGCGTATTCTTCTCCACTATAGGTCTTCCAGACTATACAAGAAAGGAAGGTTAGACTTTTTTTCCAAATGAAATTTTTTAAAAAGGAAACTGCACGATTTCAAGTGCTGTTGTTTTTTTTTCTTTCATATGCTCTACATGTGGGCTGCATTACTGGGATGTGTGGGCTAAAGGCACAGCTGGCATTGCTGCCTTCTGTTTAATGTAGACTTGATGCTATCAGCACTGTGATTAATGTCTGCTGGGAACAGAATCTAAGGTAAGACTTCAATGGTCAGGATTTTAATAGCCATTCAACAGCTATAAAGAAAAAAATACAGCTGCAAAGATATGAAGACATCTAGCTCACTAATGAATGCCAATTGCATTTAGATTCTTGGTTAAATACAGTGGACAACTGTCATCTTTTATTAACCAGAAAACTTTGCCAGGTTTACTAGAATGGAGACAATTCTTGCATTTAACATGCTCTAGGAGGGGCCTGATCTGCATATCACATTCTTCTTGAGAGTTGTAGCTCGTATGGAATATGTCTCCTTTCCCCACATCCTAATCTTGTTACCAGGCCTTTCCTTTGTTATATTCCAAAATATATCTGCCCACCATCGGGATCCCAAGTAGAAGCCTGTCTACCTAACCACAGCTGTCATAACTCTTCATAATCTGTACTTTCCCTAAGAAAAAGTTTAAATCTCCACATTGTGAAAAGTGCAGCCCCTGATATCTGGGAGCGTGTTGGACATTCACAGGTAGGCCTTGGGGTTGTTGGTTATGTGCTCACAGCCTGGCATTGTGTCTCCTGTTGGACATAAGTATGTAAACATTCACATAGAACATTGACATCAGGCATGGTCACTCATAGGCCATAATCAAGTGAGACAAACAAGACCATTTCATAATTTTGTCAAAGTACAGATAAAAATAAAATACTAAACATCTCATTCTCCCATAAATAAATCAAAGGCCAGCTGTGCCTTTACCAATTACAGCTTCAGCCTTGCTCTGCCTGCCCTCTCTATAGATAAGACTTGAGATACTTAAGTGAAGACTTGAGATACCTAAGTGTAGAAATGCTACATCCTGATGGTGTTCCGAACCTCTTCCACGACCATTCTTCCTCTTCATTATGTTTAGAATCTAGTTATGGGGGGCACTCACGGGGGACCTATGATATTCACCTTGTTTAGACTAGTGACCTGAGGTATTAATCCGAGGGATCGAAGGACACTGGTAATGAGTTAAGGGCACTGGCTGGTGCAGCATACGGAATTTTTATGAGATTCCTGACATTAAAAATCTTTTCACAAGGCTGCTCATTTAACCTTGCTTTAAATGGCTAATCCATATGTATGAAAGTGTTAATGAACTTGCCTTTAATTAGAAGGGATTTCTGTTCCCTCTGCTCCTGGCTTCCCCTTAAAATTCAAATAGTTCAAAACACATTCTTGACTGAACAGTTGTTGTAAAGGTATGAGATTTACCTACTGGCAGCAGGATGTAGCATAGTCTGTGAGCAAATCATTTCACATCATCTTAGCTGGAAGGAAGGTCAGAAATGGCAACTGTTATCCATTGATGTCACTAACCAGAACATTTCTGAGGACGGCTCTGTTTGAAGCACTAGAAGCAGTGCCTAACTTTGGGACATTCTCATTAAGTTCATGGCCATGGAGGTCATGTGGGAACTTATTTAAAACTATTTTGTGACTAAGCTACTGCCTCTTATTTTGTTTTGTGGTTGAAAATTATGATCCCATGGCTAACATTTTTCACACATCCGGAATTGAGACCTGAAATTTGGCATGCCTTGCCTTCTCCCCAGGTGTGATAGAAAGGGGCCTGGGCTTAGAGTTAAGAAGAGGGCTTAGAGTTAAGAAGAGCGAAATTTAAGTCCCAGCTTTATCACTGAACAGCCATGCAATTGGCCTCTGTTAGCCTTGGTTTTTCTTTTCTTTTTTTAAAATGGGGATAAATGTAACAAAGCTCAAGTGAGATGATGCATGTGATCATGCCCTTCAGAATCTCTAAGAGGATGATGCCAATGTCAGATACTCCCCTTTTCCTGGGGAAGACCATTGAGAAATTATTAAATATGTGCTCTGATTCTTCTCTTGTGAGGTTCAAGTTTGAAGTTGGACGAAAGGTGGGATCAATTTTCATGGCCATAGCGGGCATTCTTGAATAGTGGGTCCAGGTCCTACTTCTTATGGGATTAAAGGATTGTTCGCTGCCTTGGCCCTTATGATTGATAAATATTTCAGTGCCAGGAGCCGGGCAGAGCTCTTTAAGTGGATGGCTCTCAAATCCCTAGAATTCTTGTGAAGTAGGATGCAAGGTTGTTGGATTTCTCCACCCATAACCTCAGAGCTAGTTAAGGATGAAGCTGGGCTGGGATCTGGAGCTTCTGTTATCTTAGATTCAACAGGAAATGGGGTCAAATTGTGACCCTGACTCACCAGTTGTGAATAGCTTACTGAAAAATGAAACATTTCACCTGATTTCTAAGTGGTACTTGTCTGAATAGCCACCTCGAATGAACACATTAAATTGAGATTCATCAAAACGTTGATTTAGCTCTGTTGACCCAGGTAATGTACTTTATCCATGCTGGCTTCACCCTGAGTAGCTTCCATCTATGAGAACTTCCTATATGGAGACTGTGCTAAGTCCTTGACAAACATTTTCTTTTACTTAACCCAGATAATAGTATTTCTATTGAAGGAGGTGAAGGTGATAAAACCCCCAATATAACCTAGGTCTGCCTGATAATAAAGCTCTTGACCAATAGGCTAGACTTAGCAGGAGCCTAGTTGTGGCCCCCAAGTTATGTGTGATCCTGGATGCTTACTTATGCTTGAGCCAATCACAAGAAGAAGCTTCTAGACTCCCCTTACCTTAGCACAGTTGCTGAGATGGGTGTCTAAGTGGACACCTCAAAGGCAGGTTTGAAAAGTGGCCTTGGTTGTGGTCCTAAGAGTGGCTCTTGACCCATAGTTTCTTACTTCCCAGCACAGAGAAGCACAATGCTGACTTCCAAGGAAATTGAACTGCCTGGCAGTAGGGGGCCCTCTTCTGCTTTTGTTTCATTGCAGATTCAACTGCTTCAAAATCGATGCTGAGGGCAACCTGTGACTGAAACTTACGGTTTCATTTGACTTGGTATCTGCTGTATGCACCCAATTAAAGAAACTTCTCTTCCTATGACTCAAATAAGAAATACAGACACAGCCACATGACAAATCACCTTAGGCAGTCTCTCTCTCTCTCTCTCTCTCTCTCTCTCTCTCTCTCTCTCTCTCTCTCTGTCTTTTTTGTTAATCCTCACCTGATATTTTTCCCATTGATTTTTAGAGAGAGTGGAAGAGAGGGAGGGAATTGGGTGAAGGGAAGAAAGACAGAGAACGAGAGAGAGAGAGAGAGAGAGAGAGAGAGAGAGAGAGAGAGAGAGAGAGAGAGAGAGAGAGAAACATTGACCGAGAGAGACATATTGATTGGTTGCCTCCTGTGCATGCCCCTGACTGGGGTGGGATTCAAATCTTGACTGGGAGTTGAACCCACGACCCTTCAGAGCCTGGGCAGATGCTCTAACCAATGAGAAACACTGACCAGGTTGGCAGCCTTTCTTGATGGGTGCTTTCCACTCTGGAGTCCACAATGCCTAGTAGCAATCTGACCTTTTTCAAAAATTATTTATTTTATTACCACCTGGGTCTCTGAAAGCCTCCCATGTTGATTATTGCATTGTATTGATGGACTCCTTTGTTGCTGTTTCTTTTTACCTGGCACTGGTGACATCCCTGAACTATTCTTTCCTCTTCATATGTAACTTTTGTAATTCTTTTTAGTTCACTTCCTTGAGATAACTCTGATGACCTCCCCTTTCAACATGACTCCTTCGCACAGGACTAGCTCAGTGTCAATAGGCCTCACAACCCTAGGGATGGAAACCCTATGACAATGTGCTGTTCCAGGTGATGTCTGAGCTGTATTGTGAATGGGGGTGACATGCACCCTGAGTCCCAATTAGACAACAAATAATGAGATTTGTCTGCATGTTCTACTTTTTTCTGACCTGCTAGCCTTCAATGTGCTTTGGGTTCTTCATTGATTCAGCTTTGTATAAAAACCTGGGGACAATGCTCTGCATTTCTTCCATTTCTAAAATCACAGCCATTAATTTTCAATTTGAAAGTACATGATGAAAGTTGCTTCATATACTGAGTGGTTTTACAAAATTGCCTCAGTTTTAATGAAGATTCAGAGCTCTTAGGTTTATCTGAGTGGATTGATAGGCAACCTCTTTTTTATTTCAAGGACATTGTCACTTCAAAGCACTTATTGATTTTGTAGAACAGCATGTCCTTTCGTGTGTAATGAAGGGCCTTCTTATACAGTGTCACACTGTTGCACTTAAAACCCCATTTTATTTTATAGGGGTTGCCTAGGCAGATCCTTAGCTGTTTGGACTGACGTCTTAGTGATACGTTGATAATTACCAGGGTCATGTTTCATTTTTTTTTTCTCTACCAGATAGTTTCTAATGATATAGATCAGAGTAAAGGTCCCAAGTCATTGGTAAAAGTGTTTATTTTAGTTTGGGTAAGCCCAACTGAAAGCAAGGAATGTAGAGTGCCTGGCTGTATGATTTTGGTATGATTCTCCTTTATTCACAATCTCCTAATAATACATTTCCTTCTAGTTCTCTGATGCCTACAAGTTTATATATTTGGCTTTATTCCTTTAGGTTAGGCATTGTCTCTTGTAATTAAACCTTCATATATCAGTTAGTTCTTGCTATAACAATCCACTTGAAAATTTAGTGGCTTGATATGACCATTTATTGCTTATAATTCTATGGTTGATAATTTAGGCAGGGCTTCACTGGGCTATCTCTTCTCTGCTCCATGTGGTGTTGGGCATATTCACTTATCCTTTTGTAGTCAGCTAGGTACTGGCTGGTCCTGGATGGCCTCACTCGCGTGCCTGGTAGTTGGCTGGAGTGATGGGGAAACTGGGCCACACATCTCTCATCACCCAGCAGACCAGTCTGGACTTCTTCACATGGAAGCTGGGTTCCAAAAACAGCAAGAAAGGACAAGACCCAATACACACACTTTTAAAAAATATATTTTTATTGATTTCAGAGAGGAAGGGGGAGGGAGAAAGATAGAAACATCAATGATGAGAGAGAATCATTGATTTGTTGCCTCCTGTAGGCCCCACACTGGGGATCGAGGCCACAACCCAGGCATATGCCCTGACTGGGAATAGAACCATGACCTCCTGGTTCATAGCTTGACACTCAACCACTGAGCCATGCTGGCTGGGGCCCAATACGTACTCTTTTTAAAGATACTTCTTTTATGTTTGCTACTGTCTCATTGTCATAAGCAAGTCACAGGGCAAGCCCATAGGCTCCATTTCTTGATGGGAAGAGCTACAAAGAATTTGTGGCCATTTTTTTTTTCAGTCTATCACAATTTAAAACTTAAATATGTGAAGAATGTAAATGAGTTTGTATATACACACGCACACACACATATACATATATACAAATATGAGAGATCAAGAAGCAGGAAAGTTGAAAAACAAAAAGTGTATAGGCATCAATTGCTTGAGGGAAAAGAGATGAGGCCTCACTGTATTTGCTACTCAAGTGATAAGGAATGTCTGTGAGTCAACAGCTTTTCTCACTTCATAAAATTCTGTGTAGATTGAACCTCATCCCTGCTTATTTCAAGGAAGTTTTATTTTCTACTTTATATTATGAATGTACATAGTATACTAGGATCTTAAGTCAACAAACAAAACATACACTTTGATCTTCCACTGCATTATGACCTCTTAAATTAAGATATGTCTCATTTTTAGGCATCTTTAATATTTATTCAGTAGAAGCAATAGGATGAGAATCCAGGATTTACTTGAATACTTGAGTTCTGACTCCAATTTATTTGCACTTTGAAATTTTCTTTGCAATGCAGTTGCCTCAAGGTGCACTTCCGGTAGTTAATTTTAGCTTTAGCTAAAGTCCTGACTGAGTCAGCTTCAGCACTTATGAGTTTGCAGCCCTTAGGGATGGTTGCCAAGGGGGAGATAGGTGCTTCTAAAAATGTTCCTGAGTGACTATGAGAACTTTGCTTGGTGTTTAACAATCTTTATGATTCAGCGTATTTTCTTGAGAATGGCAATGACTAGTAGGGAGTTAGAGGACTGCACTTTTGCATTGTGCCTTTGAATGTCCCAGTGACATGAGGGTGAAAATACGCCCCCCCCTCCCTGCCCTAGAGGGAGGGGAGGGATCTATGGTCTGCATTGCATATTCCATGCACCAAAATTTTCTGGAAAAAAACCAGTCACAATGTTTTGTCTTTCATCACACAAGTCCTTTGGTACCAAACTATTTATCCATGAGGATGCCTTTTGTCACTAGAAAATAGCACAATTTTGTTAGATCACATTTCTGGATTGTTGGTTTGTAAAATTATTATTGTAGATTGTCTATCATTTCAAAAATCAAAAATTTCCAGCTTTATTGAGATATAATTGACATGTAACATTGTTAAGGTGTATAATATGTTGATTTGATATACTTATATATTGCAAAATGATTACCACCAAAGTATTAATTAACATTTTCATAGTTACCATTTGTTTTCTGTGGTGACAACATTTAAGATTACAATCTTAGCAGTCTTCTAATATGTAATACAATATTATTAGTTATAATCACCATTCTGTACAGTAGACCCCCAGAACTTACTCATCTTAAAACTGGAAGTTTGTACTCTTTGACCAATATCTCCCCATTTCCCCCACTGCCAGCCCCTGGTCACCACCATTCTGTTCTGTGTTACTGTGAGTTGTCTGTCACTTTCTGATTGTGTTCCTTTCAGCTGAATGCTCTTACTGTGGGTCAAGGAAGCTGGATCATGGAAGTGAAGAAAACTGTGCTCACCAATCTGAACTTAAGCTTATTTCTTCTCATTCCGAGTGGGAATATATGACTTTCAGTCATACAGGGAGGATTATAAGTGTCACTTCCATACCCTTACGTTTCCTCATTTTGGCCTTTCTTTTCCGATTTGGCATTTGCTGTCATCTTGAGATTTCTTTGCATTCCTTTTCCCCCTTAAGCAAACTCCACCCAAGAGGAGTGTAGTTTCATTTAGTCCATGTGTCTGTGACTGGCAGGCCCTTTGTGTGCTTCACTGTTGGTTTATTTCTATGCCTGTGACGGGTACATGTTCTGACTGCTTGTTTTACTGTTGGTTTATTGATATGCTGAGGGGAAGCCATGGCTATTAAAAACATTCCCATGCCAGCCCTGGGTAGCTCAGATGGTTAGAGTGTCATCCCTATACACCAAGGTTGTGGTTTCAATCCCTGGTCAGGGCACATAGAAATATCAGCTAATGAATGCATAAATAAGTGGAACAGCAAATCTCTCTCCCTCTCCCTCTCCCTCTCCCTCTCCCTCTCCCTCTCCCTCTCCCTCTCCCTCTCCCTCTCCCTCTCCCTCTCCCTCTCCCTCTCCCTCTCCCTCTCCCTCTCCCTCTCCCTCTCCCTCTCCCTCTCCCTCTCCCTCTCTCACTTATAAAAACAACAACCCAAACATTACCGTCCCATATCTAGCACTTGCCATAGGTAATTGCTACCATTTCCCTGCATCAGAAGTTATGGGAGATGTTGCATTCTTTGCTAATCTGTAGCTCAAATTTAAGTGTGCATCATAATCAGGTAGAGGGTTATTAAAATCTCAGAGTTTTAGGCCCTGCCCACAGTTTCTGATTCAGTAGGTCTTGCGTAGGGCCTGGGAACTTGCATTTCTAACAAGTTTCCTGGTGATGCTGTTGCTACTGGTCCACAGATCATACTGTGAGACCCACTGGTCTAGTGGGATGAACACAGACACAAGCCCTTTCGAGGGCAAACACCTCAAAAGAACATACTGTGATAATTGGATAAGGGGTAATTAAAATCAAATTTAACCAATAGTTTGTAAAATAAATTAAAGGAATGACATATTTTAGAACTTTTTTTTCGCCGAAACCGGTTTGGCTCAGTGGATAAAGCGTCAGCCTGCAGACTGAAAGGTCCCAGGTTCGATTCCGGTTAAGGGCATGTACCTTGGTTGTGGGCACATCCCCAGTAGGGGGTGTGCAGGAGGCAGCTGATCGATGTTTCTAACTATCTCTCTCCCTTCCTCTCTGTAAAAAAGTCAATAAAATATATTAAAAAAAAAAAAAAAGAACTTTTTTTTCTCTCTCTCTCAAAAGTGCTGTAATAGAATCTTAAACTTTGATTTTGCCCCAATACTCTTCTGTTGCCTGTGGTGGGCTCTGTGTCCATGTAGATGCATTTTGTACTGAAAACCCCTAGAATGTGAGGGCTCTAACTTATATTTTCTTTTCCAAATCTGCTCATCATCCTTCTTACCTTGACTATAAACCAAGCCAGTTTCCCATGTGTATATACTAGTAAACATGTTAATCAATTGAGCTTATGGGATTATTTCATTAAAGCATCTTACTTATTGTTTATAAGTAAGCACACATACCACAATAATCTTTAAAATCAACTTGTAAAATATTATCTTGTCATGATACTTAATCTTGAATCTGGGTGCTTTTGTTATGATGTTGCAAGCATTTGCATTTTTAAATGTAATTTTTATAGAGTTAGTAAGAAAAATAGACCTTGTTATAATGGAAAATTTTAACTGCAGCTTAGAGGTAAATTTGTTTGTAAGCCATAAACAAATATATGAATGTTAAGTTTTATTATTAAACCAAATGACATTTCTTCTTTACGTATTTGCATTCTGGTGCTCTATAGTTCCCTTTTGTAAAACAAATCTTTATATTTAAATACATCTATCTTTTGTTAAACTCTTGAGTAACCTTTTCTTTCCCTTTCTTTTAGCTGGTATAGATCATAGGTAGAATCCACCCTCTAGTGGCCAAAAGAATCATGAAAAAAGGACATTTATAAGACAAGGCTAGAAAGTCGTATGAAGAGATTGATTTTTTCCTGTGGTTCAACCTTGTTCTGGAGGCAAATCCAGTTGGCATTTTACATTTATTTGGATGATCATTTGGCATCTTTCTCCTTTAAATGGCCCCAGTAGACGCATTATGTCCGTTTTTGCACAGCCTCAGAGCCCCAGTGATTAGTACAGTGCCTGGCACATAGTGGGTGTTTAACAACTATTTACTGAATTAAAGAATGAATCGATGGATGAGGCAAACAGCAGACCCAGGGGATCGCCAGCCTTCCCTCGTGACTAGTGAAGGCAGCAGTCTTTGCAGCGATAGAGAACCATCACCTGAACACTTGGGATAGGACTTAGAGTCAGTTCTCCATTATCCACCCATCCTTTCAGCAGCCCAGGGAGGGAGGTGAAATTTGTAGATGGCTGGGTTGGAGAACCTAAAACGTTATTTTAGCCTCTATTTTACTCTCCTTTCAACTTAATGTTTATGAGAACCACAACAATGGAAATATTGACTGATTTGGGTCATTTCACATATATTTCCTCTCTGGCCACAATGCCCCTCACAATGAAAGGATAAGAAATTAGGGAGCAAAAGAAGCAACATCAGCAGTCACCATTCTGCACATACCAACTAATGCTCTGTGTTGTGGGGTCGAACCCTAGAGTCAAAATAAGACCACCGGAGGCTGCTGATTGATTAAAAAAAAGCAGGCAAGGATTTATTGAACTGGCCAGGACAGCCGCGAGGGCACCACACGCAGGTGGCCACCCTCATGACCGCACTGTCCCAGGTGTAGGCATTCCTTTTAAAGGTCCAAACCACAAAAATTTTCCTTTGTTCTAAATTCTAAATTCTAAAGTCTGGGAACAGCCTGCAGGGGGGTTCCCAGCCCTTGCTGGACATTATTGGAATGTGGCCCTATCTTGGGAAAGCAGGTTTTTACAGAAGCAGACCCAAGCGGAGTCAGTAATCTCTAAAGGTTATCTACAGTTTCTACTCCTGGAGCTACTGAGTCAATGGGAATCAATCTCCTGTGAGTCTGGTCCACAGGCACAGGAAAATTACCTTGTGAGTCTCCAGGTCTCAGTCTGGAAGCTGAGGTAACCACCCTATTGTCCAAGCAAGCAAGTGTGTGCAGAAGTCAGAATAGCAGGGTTAAAATTCAAACAGCAGTTTTTACCTAAGTATGGTTGCTACCTTACTTCACTCTGTGTTCCCTGGCAGAGCTTCCTCATGTCCGTAGGTGGTCTCTCTATTTGTGTGTGTGTGAGTGTGTGTGTAACAGGAGAGTGTAGTTATCCCCTAGAAGCCTGTAAGATCTCACTCAGTACATAGGTCAATTTAGAGCAGAGCATCTGCATGCTTGATAGGATTAAATTGAGCAGGCATGCTTGATACATTTTTTTCCCTGTTCTTAAAACAATTCCTATTGTGAACACACCAGCAAAGAGACAGAATGCGATGGACACACACACACACACACACACACACACACACACACACACACACAGAGTTTCCTCTGCAGCAAAACTTTCTGTTCAGTAAAATGAATGTGCTGCCTGGGACAGTGCAGTGCTGAAGGGCTCTGTGGCGATCAGTGAGTTTAGCCAGAATTTGGAAGCTCACAGACAATCATAGTGTTATAATAGCACTATTTTCTCATTGTCCACTTTAACTACGATGGGTGAGGTGTTTGGAAGACTTGATTTCCTGGGGACTGGCCTAGACTTGAATCAGGGAGTCTTGGGTTCTCACATTTATCCATTCAACCTGAAATGAGGGAACCATCTGTGGAGATGCAACACAGTCTTAAAGATAATGCTCCCCCTTTCTGGACTCATCAGATCTTAAAGTGAAACAGCAAAAAAACTCCCACCAAACAAAACTCCCCACATGCTTCACATTCACTCTCACCTTAAATTAGGTCTGTGCTAGGGGAGTGAGCAGCCTGGCATGGACACACACACACACCAGTGTTTTTGGAAGGTCCTTCTAGCTTGCTTTTCCTGAGGCAGTGGGAAGTGCAGGGAGGCCCCTAAGGTGATACAAAGATGACTTGTCCCAATTTGTCACACAGAGTGTGAAAGCCATGTGGTTAGAGCTAGAGTCATGGAGTTTGGGATTTTTCAGAGTGGGATGTGATGGACGAGGGGCAGAAGAGCTCTGGAGTAAACCCAGTGTGGGGCAGAGCCTGTCTTATATTGGTATGAATGTTTCAATGATGTTGTCCTGGGACAGTGTTGAGAGAATAGAAATCAAGGGCCTCTTGAAACCTGGAGGCAGCAGTCTGTGCTATTTGGTCATGGTGGTCCTACCAAACTGATACTCTCGGTAATGCATTTGGGGGACAACCTAGGACTGTAGGAAGAACACACAGGATCAACTGTGTGGCCTTGAGCATGTTTCTTTACCACTCTGACTCTTAATTCCTCATGTGTAAATTGGGACTAGTCATGGCTATGATTTTTTCATGGGGATTAAACAAGTTAACACACACAATAGGCCTGATATAAGCAGATGCTGCTAACTTGCTCGAAGTCCTTGCAGGGGAAGACTCTGCCATTTAGCTTTGTACCCCTGGTACCTGGAAGTTCCAGGCACATCACAGGCACATCTTAAATGTGTATTGATTTAATCAATGGCATTTTGGGTGCTGAGCCACTATTATTTGAGTGTCTTTTCTGTACCGGATACTGTGGGTACAGCTGTGAACACCACAATTATGGCCTCTGCCTTTAAGCTTATTTTCTAGCTGAAGAAGAGAAATAATAAGCAATTAAAGCACTAAGCTAGAAATATGATTTCAGGCAGTTATAAGTGCCATGATGGAAGTCAATTGAGTGTGGTGATGAGTAACTGGTGGGGGAAGCTACTTTGGATGGTATTGTCAGAAAATTATCTGAAGATGTTTTATTTTGTTTACTGATACAGGTGTGCTTTTTTGGTGATTTAAATTCCTCTGTTGCTCTTACGAAAAGATTTTTCCTAATGGTGAACAAGTTTTGGTACAATCTTCTCTTGATATACCCAGCGGTTCTATTCTAGGAAAACTCAGTGGATCTTAAAAACTGTGCTGTACATGTGAAGCAGTTGTGTTTTGGACCTGAAATGTGATCCATAGGATTTTCACCTCACTCTCTGGAACCTTTGACACCGTAAACTAGGCCTCCTTGGTCTTCTCTCCTCTCCTGGCTTCCAAGGCATTGCCCTCCTTGGTCTTTCCTCCTCTCCTTGGCTCCATCCCTGCCCAGTTCTCCTGACCTGAATTCTTGTTCTTTACCTGCCCATCCATGTAGATCTGACCTTCTTCTTTCCTCTCCATGTTTTTATTTGAGGAAGACTTCACCACTTCTAGGCAACTAAACTCTCAAAGTGCTGCTTCTATGCTATTGGAGTCCATTTGTTTCCAACTGCACTGGGACCTCCTTAAGTGGCCCCAAGTTAAACATATCCAACTGGTCAACTTTCTCAAACACCTGTTATTTCTTTGGACATATCTATTTGTGGTAATGGCAGCATCATTCACTCACTCAACCTAAGCATGGCAGCCATCTGGACCACTCTGTCTCACTCCCACATCCTGCCACTTGCTATGTTTTGTCAATTCTAAGGAAGTGATTGGAGCTGAATATTCAGGAGAAGTCATGCACAAATCAGAGTGGTGGTGATGAAAGTCAGTGCCCCGGGAAGAGCCACTCCGATTCCATGCTTCTGATCTTTTATTTTATTTTTAAAAAGTTCTTTGGGCTAGGTCAGTGGTTGGCAAACTGCGGCTTGCGAGCCACATGCGGTTCTTTGGCCCCTTGAGTTTTTAGCAAAGGCCAGCTTAGGAGTACCCTAATTAAGTTAATAACAATGTACCTACCTATATAGTTTAAGTTTAAAAAATTTGGCTCTCAAAAGAAATTTCAATCGTTATACTGTTGATATTTGGCTCTGTTGACTAATGAGTTTGCCGACCACTGGGCTAGGTTAATTTTTCTAGACCCTGGGCCTATTACCCTGAGCTAATTTGTTTTTCCAAATTAATTACCAGCAGGGGCGGCAGCCTCATTTTTGCAGAATCCTTCTCTTTTGGAAGGATGGCCTTTTTCATTCAAACAGTCCAACTTAGGTCTTTTGGCACAAAGTTTAAAGGGTGCCTTGACATTTCCATAAAGACATTTAAATGTTACTGTCTCTGAAGAAACAGTTTTAGCATATGAAACCTTTATCTTTTCCCCCCTCCCAGGAATAAAAACATCACCAGCTTAATTATCTCTGTAAAATAACTTCCTCATTTGCTTAGCATGTTGCTAGTAGAAAAAGATAGTGACACTGTTTTACAAAAACAAAAAATGCTTATAGATGATTTCATGAAATTTTCTTCTGATTTTTGTCTCTGTAAATAGCACCTCAATTCAGAGGCCAAAATGCATATAGGGTTATATGTGCTCCTTCCCAGTTGATTTTTAAAACATCTTCTATGAGAGCAAATACAATGGAAAAGATGCTGCTTGTGGTTGTTTCTCCACATGGAGAAGAAGCCAGAAAACACACATAATAAAATCATGTATCGCGACACACATAATAAAATCCTATAACATGAACTCTACTCTGTTGACATATTTTAAGTTTATAGTCCAGTATTATTAACTGTATGCACGTTGTTGTACAACATAGCTCTAGGACATTTTCATTTTGCATAAATTAAACTCTATACCCATTGAGCATCCACTCTCAATTTCCCTTTCCCCCAGCCCTTGGCAATCACCATTTTTCTCTGCTTTTATGAGTTCAGTTACTTGAGAATCATGAAGTATTTGTCCTTCTGTGACTGGCTTATTTCACTTAGCATAAGGCCTCAAGGTTCATCCATGTTATAGCATAGCAGGATTTACAAAGACTGAATGATATTCCATTGTATGAATATCCCCTTTTTCTTTATTTACATGCCTGTTGATGGATATTTAGGTTATTTCCGCCTCTTGGCTATTGTGAATGATGCTGCAGTGAACATGGGAATGCAAATATATCTTTGAGATTCTGTTTTCAAGTCTTTTGGATAAGTACCCAGAAGTGGGATTGTAGATTATATGGTAGTTCTATTTTTAATATTTTGAGGACTCTACATACTGATTTCCAAAGCAGCTGCACTATTTTACATTCTCACCAACAGTGCACAGGGTTCCAGTTTCTCCACATCCTTGCCAACACATGTACACACACAGACACACGCACACACACACACAGACACACACACATGCGCACACACATTTATAATGGCCCTTCTAGTTGTGGCGACCAAAAATATATCCAAAAACTGCCAAAGTCTTCTGGGGGACAGAATTGCTGTTAATTGCGTAACTCTGATCTAGATGAAGAAAACAGTCTGATAAAGAGTAATGGGCCCCAGCCAGTTTGGCTCAGTGGATAGAGCGTCAGCCCATGGACTGAAGGGTTCCAGGTTCAATTCTGGTCAAGGACATGTACCTCAGTTGCAGGCTCAATCCCCAGGCATGTTCGGGGTACATGCCGGAGGCAACCAATAAATGTGTCTGTCTCCCTCACATCAGAGTTTCTCGCTCTCTGTCTCTTCCCCCTCCCTTCCACTCTCTCTAAAAATCAATGCAAAAATATCCTCAGGTGAGGGTTAACAACAACAAAAAATCCAAGCTTTGAAAAAAAAAAAAAAAGAGGAATGCAAAATATTTCCCTAAAACTACAAAAAGGGTGAGGTAGAAGAATTGAGAACCATGGTCTATTTGTCTTAAGTAGGTCAAGGTCTCCTCAAAGGAGTCTTTATCACCACCTAAGTTTGGAAAGCAGTTCAAAAAGCAACTGAAATGGCCAATGCTTGAAAAATGCTCAGTTAACAATGCCAATATGAGCTTAACCTACTGTGATGGGCACAAGAAGCAAAACAGTTCAACACTTCAGCAGGGCCTAAGGGGACTTTCTGAGTTTGAGGGCTGGCTAGGAGTTGGAAAGCTGGAAACAAGCTAGAGGTTCTAGTTCCCACTTGAGCAAGGGTTTATTTTTTCTGCTTATCTGGATTCAGAACCGACACAGGCAGGGTGATTTTTGAGAGGACTCACATGTTTCTCATTGTTTGGACAGGGCCAGACAAAAACGATCCAGTTTCATTGCAAATTGGCAGTAACACATGTTTTTGAAAGTTAAAAACAGCGTAACACTCATGAGTGAATCTCAAAGAATGTTATCTTCTTGTCCTTTGGAATAAACACCTGTTTTGAGACTAGGAGGGTAGGAACCATCTTTGATTAAGAAATTGTTAGTTCTCTTTTTTTCATTGCTAAGATTATATTTTTAATAATTAAAAAATTGAGCACAATTAAAAATATTATAATGTGGATAATCATAACTTTAAATGAACAACAACCAAAAAGATAGCCCACATTTCCTCAGGAATTTCAGTTAAGCCTGCTTAGCTGAGTTTGTTTCCTGAGTTGAAATGCAAAGCAAATATATTGATCCTTTTCTCCTTTAATATAATTCTCTTTAGTTAGATATATTTTTTGAATTGATTGGAGGAAAAATGTGTTCTACATCCTTGAGAGGAGATGGAAGTCCTGCTGCTATCAGTGTCCTATGGCCACAACACATATATTCAGCAACCATCAGTGCCCCTGAACACGATGTAATAAGGAGACCATCTGACAGATAAATGGATAACTCCTTTTTTTTTTTTAAAGAATATAGAGTTGCAGTGAAGAGATCAGGGTTCTTTTTTTTTTATTTCAGAGAGTAAGGGAGACAGAGAGAGAGAGAGAAACATCAGTGATAAGAGAGAATCATCAATTTACTGCCTCCCGCATGCCCCCTACTGGGGATCGAGCTCACAACCCAGGACATATGCCCCAGCCAGGAATCCAACCATGACCTCCTGGTTCATGGGTCGATGCTCAACCACTGAGCCACGCCAGCTGGGCTGAAAATAATATTTTCACTTACCGATGAATGTTCTCCTCTTGAGAGAAATGAGCACTGAGTCAAGACTATGTCTCTGTGAAAAGACTTTATTGGGGAATTTTGTTCTCTGGTTTGAATTCATTCATTCATCAAACAAAGCAATTCCTCATGATCAAACATGCAACAATCAGAGCACAGCAGGATACACTTTAAAAAGGAAAACACGCTTCCCACTGCTTGTGAGTTCTGATGTATGTATCTGGAGCGTCAGAGATAACTTCCTTTAATCTGGGGATCGTGAAGGAGGGTGCTAAGAACAGACTCTTCATAGCCTTCCCGGAAATCTTCATTTCAATTATACCCCAAGAGACCTGCTCCTACATCCCATCTGTCTGTGCCCCACTTTCCTGTGAACCCCCAGGTGCCTCCCTGGCAGGCTGGTCCGGAGTGGGTGGAAATGGGACACATTTGACAGCAGTCCTTTCTCTCTGTCCCTCAGGTTACCACGGCCTCTACTGCGAGGAAGAGTACAATGAGTGCCTCTCTGCCCCGTGCCTGAACGCGGCCACCTGCAGGGACCTCGTAAACGGCTATGAGTGCGTGTGCCTGGCCGAATACAAAGGTGAGCGGCCCTTGGGCCTTCTTGTGCCAGATTAGCTGTACATGACCTCACAGATTTCTCAACTTAAATGGATAAACCTCTCATTGGAGCACAAATTGTTTCGAATAAAAATCAAGTAGTGGTGGTGGGATGATTTATGGGGCCAAGGAGACCAATTGGCAAGTCTCAGGTTTTCTGTTAATAAACTGAAAAATCTCTCTCCTGTTCTTTGCTTCTACATCCTCACCTCTTTGTGGAATATGCAAAAAGCCAAGGACAAGGATTGCTAGTAAGTGGGCCATCAGGCATAGATCTGAGGACACAGCTGTGGAAACGGTGGGAGAAGGGAGCAGCTAGCTCAGTGCTTGCTGGGCAAAGTTAGGATGTTGTGCTTTTGGGTGGAAGAGACAGGTGGAATCTCACGTATTGGCATATAAGTGAATTCTTGTTAAATGATTCAGTTGGGAGGGAAATGTTAGTTCATTTGAGTGAACGCCTGACAAAGTCACTCTGGAAAAACATTTGACACCGACCGAGTGTTTTTAATGTGTAGACTCTGTTCTAAGTCCTTCTGTGCATTAACTCATAAATCCTCACTCTCACCCTGTGAGGTGGTAGATAATGGTATCCCTCATGAACCTGGCCAGCATGGTCCCTGAAGCCCTTGCATCTGTTTCTCACATGGGCTCGGGCCACAGTTGTTGGATGGTGTGGTTTCATTGGAGCCCAGATACCCTCAGACGGCACTGGGCCAGGAAAGTCTGTTTATCAGCGGCTGCCCACATTTCTCTAAGCCACAACTTCAGGGGTGGGTTTAGATTTTTGTAATGCTTTCGTGGGCTCTATTTATAACCATTTCACGTAACCTCTTGCTCCCTCCACTGCTTACTTGATTGATACCATCCATCTGCCTGGCAACCTTGCATGGCAGCCCCTGTTGCTTCTCTGTGGATGGGCCACAGGGATGAACTTGATCCAACCCCTGGACAGAAGGGCTGAAGCTGGGCCAAGGCTATGCACTGTGTTTGGCAGAATTGATGCTTCTTGGCCTGTTATGCCCATTTAGAGCTAGACTCCACGGACTTCCACAAGGGCTGATGTGCTGGGTTTATCCACATGGCTTCTGAGTTCTAGGTTTGTCAGATCATTAGAAAATAAGAGTGCTGGGAAGAGGAATAAATGAGCAATTAATCCGGAGACCTAAGTGACTCATCCCAGTCATGCCACTGGCTTCCTGATGAACCTGGATAAATCTCTTAAACTGACTGGCCTTTATCTTGCCTGGATAAAGTAAGGACAGGCATGTTTACAGATATCTTGAGATTCTTAAATGACAAAATTGGTAGTGGTGGATGTACTTCAAAAATTTAAAATTCCAAAACTCTTTAGTTTATGATAGAGTGTGTGATAAAACTTTATGAAGCAAATTTCATCATTATAAATGACAAAGTCATTACTAGGGTGTATTCTGAACATGCCCCTAACATTCCCCTCATTGAGGTATTGCTCATGTCATTGTGACTACGAAGCAAAAAATACAATTGCCCAGTGACTGACTAGTGTCTCTACAAATTTATAGACTGTGACTTGTTCACCTCTCCCTTTTATTTTTCTCTGTGGGTATTCCCAACTTTTCCCACTTATCCCAAGCTTCATAGTAAATCACTCACCCATAGTAAATCAACTACTTGCATCTTCATGGCATAAAAGAAAGGTTATCATTTATAAACATTTTCAAATTTATCTAATTTTCCACATTCTATAGAAATGGTTCTCAAACTTAAGTTTACATCAGAGTCTGCTGGCGGGCTTATTAAAACAGACTGCTGTGCCTCACCCCTAGAGTTTCTGATTTAGTGTACCTAGGGTGGGACCCAAGAATTTGAGTTTCTGGTAAGTTCTCAGGTGATGTTGCTGTGCTGGCCCATGCACCTACAAACTTCCCTGCAATCACAACCACTAAAACCTTATTCTCTTCCACGTTAGGTGATCATGGTTCCTCATCCTGCTCAAGGTTAAGCCTTCCATGTATATTCTAAATCCCTTCCTGTCTACCTTTCTGTGACCTCATCCCTCAATTACCGATTTTGCTGGGGATGCTTCAAGGAGGTAGACGACCCTGAAGGGGATATCAAACACATCTGAGGGTTTGGGTTCTTAAGAAAAGGATGCAGGTGCTGGGTGCCTTTGCATACAGCAGGGTTAGGGGACAGGGTTCTGAGGAGAATGGAGGATTCAATGACCAGCTGAGCCCAAAGGACTCCTCAGCCTGTGGAGAGGCCATACATGCTGTGAATGTGCTACACGTTACTCAATGAGGCAGAGGGCTCTGACTGAGTAGATACTGGCTGTCCTTAAGGAGGATTGCATAGTGGGGCTGAACTGGTCCTTTCTTTTATGTGTGGCTAGGAGAGAATGGTCTCCTGTTCATACCTGGAGAACCCCAAACAGGGAAGCCTCTACCCCAAGCCTTAGGACCCTGGTGGCTGGCCCATCCAGGACTGGAGGAGAATACCCTGTGTCATCTGTCTCTACCTGGCATTGCCAACTTCCAGTCTGGCCAGTACAGGAAGCCTGGACCAGCAACCCAAAGAGGGGAAAAATCTAGGAAATATAAACAAAATTGCAATAATAACAACACTAAACACTCAAGAGAGGAAGTGAAAAGACTGATGTATGCTACTCAACATTAAATTTAGATCTGGGAAAGCAAAAGGAGGAACTAATTCATGTTAGAAGTAAAAGCAAGAGGAAATAGAAACCATGAGTTGAAAGATAGGAAATGTGGAGAAAAGATTCAAGAGCTCTGCTTCCGTCTGAGTGCTGGGCGCTCCAGAAGAAGGAGGAAGGAAACATGGATATGAAACCAGAATGGACCCATTACTAGAAGGAGAAGTCTATGAGCAGAAGGCCTTTGACATTTTCAAATAGAAAGGGCTTCCTCAGTGCCAGAGGATTAATGAAGGGGAAGACGCACAATTTGAGATTTCCTGGTGGAATTTCCAAATCCCAGGATAAAGAGGATTGTTTTTATAAGGGAATACAGATTACATACAAAAGAAAGAATCAAACCAGCTTTGGACTGATCTTCTCTGTAATGAAACTAAATAATAGTGAATAAGTGTTTCACACTTTTCAATGGAAAGGACTGGTAGTTAAAGGGTCATTGATGTTTGAGGGCAAAAGAAAGACATTTTATACACTTCAGGATACAGAAAATATAACACCCTCTCTCAGAAAATTATTTTAAAAATATTCTCAGTAATTAAATCAGAACAAAGATAGCCAGATAAAGGAAGGTAGAGAACAAGAGGAATAGGGTTGAGAAGACTGCTTTAAATTCAGAGAAAAACTTAGAGATGATATTGATGTGATTGTGAATGATAATTCAATGAAGAAAAGTCTTTTGAAAAATAGGTTTACTTTTATATTGATTAGTATTGCTGCATAATGAGTTAGTACAAGGTCATGGTTTGAAACAACACCCTTTTATTATTTAGCAATTTTGTTAATCTAAGCCTGGCTTAATGGACTCCCTGCTCAGGGTCTCACAAGTTGACTGGGCTGAGTTGTCATCTGAGGCTTGAATAAAGAAGGGTCAACTTTCATGTCCCCATTGGCCAAATTCATATCCTTGTGGCAGTAGAATTGATGACTGCTTGCTTCTTGAAAGTCAGCAGTTATGAGAGAGAGTCTGCTGCTTCATGTATCTAACTTTAGGAGAGGCCTGCACCCTCTTAATGTCTCACCTGATTAAGCCAGGCCCACCTATGATTAACTCAAAGTCAACTGATTAGGACCCTAACTGCATCTTCAAAATTTCTTTCTTAACTTTTGCAATATGCTATTGGCTAGAAGCTCATGCTTAAGGTTCATATAATTTTAACCAAATCTATGTGTTAAAGGGAATGGGGGTAGGAAATATTAGAAGACATACAAGCGTGTTAAATATGTCATCCCAGTGGGCAGGTAAATTGATTATTTAACTTTGGTGCATTTATAGAGACATTTAGGTTCAGGTTTAAATAAGACTGCTGGAAAGAGGAAGGTAAACCCTAGATAAATAGCAATAAGTAGAACTACTAAACTAAGAGTGATAGGGAGGTGGTGGTGGTGTACAAGGGATTAAAAGAGAAGCAGAAAGGGCTAAATCAGGCTCTCCAATTCAGAGGAAGAATGAGTGAGGGGAGGAGAGAGGTCACAAGATCCTGTGCCTTTCTCTCCTTGAAGAATGTACATTCTTTCCTTTTTTGGAAGCATTTCACCTGATATATACTTACATATAAGATGTATGTATAAACTTAGGAAACTATCAGATGGGTGGGCTTCAGTTCCTAACTAGTTAGAACTTGCATAGGTGGTGTGTTGGCGGGGAGGGTTGGGACTTTAACTTCTTATTTTCCACATGCATTTTTAAGTGATGAGCTTTACTGTTAAAAATTAAATAAATGAAGATGATAACTGCCTAAAAAGAATGGATATAATAGGAAGTCAGGCAACTATAGCTAAGAACATTTTGCAAAAGGAAATCAATGAGTGGAACTTCTGCCAGATGTTAAAACCCATTTAAATGCTCCAATTATTATTACATTCCTGTGTTACAGGTGTAAGATTGGACAGCTGACCCAAATTGAGGAATGGTCCAGAAACTCTTGTCGATAATAATAGACATATAAAAATGTGTGACTCTTGAAGAGGACTTGCTATGAATGAGACATTTAAAAAAATGGTGCTAGAAAAATTGGGCTGCTAAACAGAAAAAATAAATGTTCTCACAGTTCTAAATAAATTCCATATGGATTTAAAAATCACAACTTGACTCTAAATATAGTAATCCCCCCTTTGTCTCTCTTTTCAACCAAATTTCCTTAGAGTTGGTATAGACAGCACCTCTATTTCCTTAAGTTTTATCTTTTCTTAACCCTCCTCAGTTGGAGCTTGTCCATACCATTCTGCTAAAATGGATTTAGTAGCGGTGACTTTAACTGGAGCCTTTTCAGTGAATCCACGAAGCCTTTTCTGCCTCTAACTCTGACTGTGTTCCTGCCCCTTTGCTCCATTGGTCGCTTGGGTCCCTGCTTCAGCTTCCACAGCTGCATTCCTGCCCCCTGGACTCTGCACTCCCAGCCCCCACTGAGTCCTCGTCCTCGGGACACCACAAATTCAGTTGGTCCCCAGGGTTTTCTTCTGGACCTTTTTCTCTTTGCTCTCATTCAATCCTTTGACGGTATCTACCATCTGAAATGTTGATCCCCAAACAGATTCACTGCTTGCACTCTCCCATCATTTTCTCTGTATCTGTTATGACAACTAGGGCCAGCTTTGTAGTCGATTCTTTCTGGCTTCAGACTTTCTTCTCCTTTAACCTAAATCAGAATTTAGTGAAAGGCAGTGACTAAATAGATTTTTTTTTTGTTTCATTTGCTGCTTGTTGTTTTTTAATTCTCGGCAGCTTTTGATATGGTGGCTTGCACAAAGCAAATGCTAAGTAGCTATCTTGACTTGAATTGAAATTGCTGCTTGACATACTAATTAGGGGAAACCATCTCGAACATTTTCCCAGTAAATTTCCACTGTGGATCATGAAATTTTTAGAAACAAACTGCACAGAGGGACTCAGAGTAACCTCCTTTCGGAGATACTGGAATGCTGACGCTTCCTGCAAAACCATTTCACAGCTAGTTCATAAGGGACTCCTAACTTCATATTGTCAAAAAGTCAAGTGACCACTCCACTTTGTTTATTTTTATTTCTAGCAGAACATACTAAATGATTGACAATATACTCATTTGACATTTTTGGTGACAAAAGTTAGAAAGAAAAAAACTTTTTTAATTGTGATAACATAAAAGCAATAAAAAATTAGAAAAAAAGAAATTTCAAAATACTGCATTACTTTACAACAGAATACAAGAGGAATAGTCATCTGTATTGTTTCATCCTTTTCTAATATCCACATTTTTATAGTTATAATTGAGTACACCTACAATTTTCTGTTCATACTTAACATTATACTGTTTGATTTATATGTTGCTAGAAAGTTTTACTAATTCTATTTTAAATTGTTATACAGTGTTCTCATTATGGTATATTTATCTATTCCCTTGTTGCATATAATCTGAGGCTATCCTACCTAATAATAGACAAATATGCAAATTGACTGCACCTTCGCTATGCCCAAGCCATGCCCACCAGCCAAGCCACGCCCACCAACCAATCAGGACAAGTATGCAAACTACCCCAACCAAGATGGTGGCTAATTTGCATATCAAGACAGCGTAGAAAGAAGCCAAGAGCTGCAGAAGGGAGCAAGGCTGTGGAGAAGCAAACAAGCCAGGGGGAGGAGTAGGGAGGAGCGCAGGCGGGGCTGGGGGAGAAGGAAGGAGAGCAGGCGGGGCCAGGGGAGAAGGAAGGAGAGCAGGTGGGGCGGGGGAGAAGGGAGGAGCCCAGGCAGGGGCGGGGGAGAAGGGAGGAGAGCAGGCGGGGCCAGGTAGAGTGCAGCAGGAAACCCTATTGCAGGATTCTTCCTGCAATGGGAATGCTAGTTATAAATAATTCTTGGATGAATGTAAATATTTTTATTCCTATAATTTTCATACTCTCTGATTTTTTTGGGGAGGTGGGGAGGATAAGGAGGGTCTCAGAAGCAAGGTCACTAAGTTCTGGGTTTGATTAAATGATAACTGATTATTTATTTATTTACTTACTTACTTACTTACTAGAGGTTCAGTGCATAAAATTTGTGCATGGGTAGGGTCCCTAGGCCTGACTGGCAATCAGGGCCAATCTGTGGGGTGACCAGTGGGGCAATCAGGGGGCTCCCGCTGGCACCTGCCTTGGCTGGCCTGGCGCCATCTGCTCGCCATCCCCACCCCCCGCTGCTGCTGCTGGTCATCTCCCTCTGTGGGAGGCAACAGGTGGGGTGATTGGGGGGTGGCACTGGCTTGCTTGCTGGCCAGCCCTGCTCTCCCCCCACCCCTCCCCATCACCCCACCACCACTGCCGGTTGCCTCCCTCTGCGGGGCAATGGGCAGGGCAATCGGGGGAGCCCCCACTGGCACCTACCTTGAGCCAGTGGGGGCTGGCCTGGAGCCTGTGGGCTGGGGTCAGCCTCTGTGTTGAGTGTCTGCCCCCTGATGGTCAGTGTGTGTCATAGTGACCAGTCATTCCACCAGTCGTTCAGCTGTTCAGTTGATTTGCATATTAAGCTTTTATTATATAGGATTATTGAATTGATTGGGGTGACATTGGCTAATAAAATTATATAGGTTTCAGGTATACAGTTCTACATACATCATCTGTATTGTATTGTGAGTTTACCACCCCAAGTCAAGTCTCTTTCCATCACTATTTATCTCCTTTTACCCTCTCCTACCTTCTCAACTCTCCTTCCCTCTGGTGATTACCATATTGTTGTGTATTTTTAAAGTCTACAGAATTTATAATTGAGAAGATGAGAATTTTTGTTGTTGGCTAAAATTATTTCTTCTGTGTAACCAGGAACCAGAATTTCTGGATGTTTTGTCTGCCTAACTCCTCTCATGTAGTGAGATAGATGCAGAAATCTGTCAAGATTTTTTCCTGTTTCAGGCTATTATTTAATCAGAAGAGCAGACTGAGGCTGAAACACACATGGAATAATGAGGTTAAAGTTGAGAAGTCAATTGTAATTTCTGAAATAATTTGGAAAAAGTTGAGTTCTGTGAGGGTAGAAATAATAGCAAAGTTTTTGTGGAGGAAATACGTTTGAACATAAAATAATGATTTAAAGAGAATAATAAGTTCCAAGAACACTTCAATCTAATTTTCTTTACCTGGCATAATTTTGTTCCTGGAGATCAAAATAATGATTTTTGTTTTTAAAATCTTAATCATGACTAATCATCATGACAACAAAGATATATAATTGGTACATGACTCTTAAAATTTTTGTTCATTTTAATTCTAAAATTAACTTCTATGAAGAACCCTGTTGGAGTAGAGATCTTTTCAGAAACATTGCCTCTCTATTCCTTAATATGAAAAGTATGAATTTTTATTAGTTTTGACTGAATTACAGTTTATTTTTGCTTGAGACTAAACATAAGTTTCGTAATAGTGCGTGCTGCATCCCTTGCCAATGGCTGATGCATGTGTCATTCCACAGACTCGGTTTGAAGTGTGGACCTGGTTTTCCCTGACAAAATAGGGTGTTTTTGAGGCAGATTTGGAATCGCTTCTCACTCCTCTGGCAATTGTACCTGTGTGTTAGCCAAAGTACACGGACCGTCGCCCCTCCTGAAAGGACAGTGTTCTGGTGGTATACCCTTAATTTCTTCCATGCATTAAGATATGGCCTCTGCTTTAAAGGACCTCGGAGATTTGGGGCGGGCGGGGGCGGGGGGGGGGGGGAGATCAGACAGAAGAACAGATAAGCCATGGTTTAACACAATAAACTCTGTAACGGCATGAACTTAGCATGTTCTCAATGCACGATGGTGGGAGAATGGAGCTCTGTCTTGGGAGAGTCAGGCTCAGCTTTCCGGACAAAGGGTGTTGGACAGCGAGGATGTGTCAGGTGATGACCAGCTTGGGAAAAAAGATGAAGGAGGGTGTTCTTGTCAGAGGATGTAGGATGTCCAACACTCCATGTTGTACAAGCACCTGGGACCCCTGGGGAATGATGAGCTCAGGAAAGCGAGACCTGGGGCCCCAGGAGGAGGGCAGGAGTGGAGGCCATCTGAGCACAGCAGTATTCATGACTGTTTATCTCTCTTCTTAAGATTTCCAGCTCATAGCTCTAATTGCCAAGCTGAGCAATATGACAAATATTTTTATATAGGGATTAGCAAAGCTCAGAGTATAGAAATGTGAGTAACCAGAGTGCTCACTGGGGACTTGAAGACCATCTTGCTTCGTAGTCATCGTGTTTCTGTAAAGATTGGCTTTTGTTCCATCTTGCTGCCAGAAAACTCTCACTGGGTCACAAGTGACCCAATATCTTATCTCTTGAAAAAGAGACATAACAAGGGATAGAATTATTGCCAAAAACACACAAAAGATTGAAAGTGCTTATTATTTTGCATGTTTTAATCAAATCTGTAATATTGAAGTCTTTTAAGGCTAAGATGTTTAAATATTTAGCCTAGATTTTGCTCTTTAGCCTTATTTGGAAAATGTGGTAATTTGTATGTTAATGTGTTATTTATGTTAATATCATGCAGGTGAGATTAGCTGACTACCACTAGAAACCCAGTAAAGATCATCCCTGATTGCTCATGGAAATTTTTCTAGGCTTCAGACCCATTTCCCATTATAATTGAAAGTCTTATTTGTCAGCTGGTTCCCCATTGGCCAGCCTCAGGGGAACATGTAAATATGTGAATCCTTGGTTTTTGATAAACACTTGGAAACAGAATGGGCCCTTTTGTATTTCGATCTTTCAGTTGAGCTTGCATTACTTGGGAATCAGTGAGAAATAGAGAGTTTTATGTATGCATGCATATTAGCATATACAATGGACACAGGCACTGGGGTTGTGGGGGCTTGCTGGGGTAGGAATGACTGTGGGGGGAGGGTCAATTGGGGAAAAAGAAGACATATGTAAAATTTTAGGCAATTAAAAAAAAAAGAAATAGAGAGTTTTAGGCAGGCGAAGTAGCCTCTCTCTCTCTCTCTCTCTCTCTCTCTCTCTCTCTCTCTCTCTCTTTCTCTCTCTCTCTCTCTCTCTCTCTCTCTCTCTCTCTCTCTCTCTCTCTCTCTCTCTCTCTCTCCCCCTCCCTCCCTCCCCTGCCCCGCACCCCTCTCTCTCAAAGAATCACTAGCTTTATGCTAATAAGTAATTTCATCTTTAAATTACTCTGAGCTTGTATATTAACATGCATCTCCTGGGTTTGTTAAGGATGCTGAAAGTCTGAGGCTCACACAAGTCACTGGAGCTGGGCAGGGAACTAGGACAGGGCTCAGAGGGGCCATATCCCACTGAGCACAGGGCCATGGGATCGGGGTGGTGGTTGCAGGGAGCAAAATAAAGCAAAGATCTGAAAGGCACTTTAGGAAAACATCTGGCAAACTATTGTTCATGGGTTGGATATGAGTGGCAACGGATAAAAAGAAATGAAAAGCCATCCATTCTAAAATGCTTTACCAGGCTCAAGCAAGTCATTTATGTGAATACAGAGAAGCAGTTATCATTCTATTTTCTCTTATATATTTTTTCTCTTTCTTGAGCCCTACTTCTTAAGGCATTGAAAAAGAGATGAGAGAAAAATCCCAAGAAGAGTAATTTCAGTGACTAAATGATGAGTCATGGGGTGTGGCAGCCTTTTTGTATTGTGAGCTAAGTAATGAGTGGATAGCAAATTAACTAAATACCATTCAATCTCTATTTGCTTTATGTTTGTTCTTCGTGATGCTGCCAGGAAGGATGAGCATATCATTGTATAGATTCTTATACAGAGTATAATGTAATTTATCTTCCTCTCCAGAGAGTGAGGAGTGGGAGAGAGGGAGCTTAATCCAGGCCTGCATCTTGGCACTCCACTGAAACAACAGCAGAAATCCTGCCTTAGGAAAAGCCACATTTTTAGTTTTTTATCAAATTATAAAACAACTAGAGGCCCGATGCACAAAATTCATGCAAGGGGCTCGGCCCTCGCAGCCCAGCTGCCTCACGGCCCCACAGCCCCGCCCACTGATCATTCTGGAAGGTCGTTCCAAAAGGTCATTCAGCTGTCTGGTCTAATTAGCATATTAGCTCTTTATTATATAGGACAAGTATTCATTGTAAAGTTATTCCAACACTATAGAAACACACAATGTGAAAATCAAAGTAGTTCATTTCCCTCTCAGTCCCACTTCGAGTATTTGTATGTATACACACACATAGATCTTTTTAAATATCAATGGGAAGCTACTGTTTTCACTATGATTTTTTAAATGCTTCTCTTTTGTTAAATGGGCGCTGAGTTACATAGAATTTTGTGTGTTTGCATGCCAGTCTGCGCTCACTCTAAGAGAACTACTTTGCAAGCACAGACTCAGATGCAGACTGCCTGTGGTTTCAGGTTCCAGCTCCCTCCCCTGCAGCCTCAGGACCTGCATTCTTTCCTCAGTTTCCTCACCTAGAATGGCGGAATGAGAGCATTTGTCTCATAGTGTTGTTGTTAGGATCAAATCTTGTGGAAAGCACAGTGCAAGGTCTAAAATGTAGTATGTTCAGACATGTTAACTTTAGGGCATGGGGAACTAATGAGGTCTTTGCCGTCTGAGTACCAGGGGGCTCCCTCTCCCGCAGTTTCCCAAATCACTTACTGAGGCTCACTTACATAACTGGATCCAACTCTTTCCCTTCAGGAGGCTGGTCATCAATTACCTTGATATCTTATGAAGGCTGCCCAGCTATTTTCTGTTTCTTTTGGAGACGCAGAAAGCATTGGTCCCTGATAAATTTGAACTTTCAGGCCTTTAATTTTCTGGTCCCCAGGCTTGGGGATATGTGCTCAGAGAAAGTCCAGATGAAAGACTTATGATAGGACCTCTGAGAAGGGATTGCATTTGTTATTTTCTCATAAAATATGTCTTTACAATAACCTAAAGTCAAGACTGGGCATGTGCACGCGCACACACACACACACACACACACACACACACGTGCCACTAGGAATCTGCCTTCGTACCATTCCAGGATGTTCAAACACCTTGCTTTCAAAGGCCATGGAAGCTGAAGATTCCTTAATCAGTCACCCCTTTTGTGTGTCTATCTCCACAGGAATTCACTGTGAATCCTACAAGGACCCCTGTGCTAACGTCAGCTGTCTGAACGGAGGCACCTGTGACAGTGAAGGCCTAAATGGCACGTGTGTCTGCACACCAGGATTTACAGGCAAGTGACCCAGGAACTGGGTTTTCAAATTTACCACAAAATTCCTGAGCTTACCACTGTTAAAAAACCCAGGAGCCTCTCTGCAAAATGTAAGTGGGCATTGCATTTAGATGAAGGTCTGTTTAAAAATAATCCACTGTTTGTCATTAAATGAGGCTCTTCTGAAATCAGTATTTGTATGTAGGCTTGCTGAGACTAACAGTGATGTACAATTCAGAGCTGTTGCTGTGAAACACAAGACATGAGCTATTATGCTAACATCGAAAGGTTTGTGTTAGTGGAAGAAGGGAAGAAAGGATCTCTGTAGCAATTGCATTCAGCCACAACTTGTATTTTTATTGAAAGATAGAGGAGTGGGTTTTGAAAAATGAAAAGAGATGGTGGTGATGGTGGGAAGTACTGGGACACTCCAGGTTCCAGATTGACTGTTAGTGAAGGTAGGGATGCTACAGGTGTGGGGAAAGTGGGGAGAGAAGGTGGCCCCGGGGAAAGCAGGTGGGGAGGACAAGGGCAGGTTCCAAAGGAGCCACAGTAGCCACTGAGCTATGAGTGGAGAGAGTTGTTTCTAGACTAGGGGATCCACCCTAACCTGGGCTCCTTCTAAATCACTCCTTATGGGCTTCTGGGAGTTTGTGAACCTGAAACAGATGTGAAATGTTGAATGTATGTGTATCTGCTGAAGGGAAACTCTCAAATCTTCATCATATTCTCAAAAGGAACCATGAACTTCTGGGTAGAAAAGATTCCATCCTTTGCTTTTCCAGGAGAGCCCAGGAGTCCTGAAATGTAGAGGGCAGGGCAAGTCTATGTTTTCAGAGCTTTGCTCACCTGGAGTCACTCTGGTTTGCAAATTGGAAAAGGTTGACCTGGAAGGAGGCTATAGAAGCAGATGGGTATTTAAGCTGCAGGAAACCATGTTCTCATTGACTGGAGAGCACCCTGAATGCTCACCTCTCCCCGGGAGAATTTCCCAGCACCTGGGTCCCGGGTCCATCCCTGGGGAGTCTCAGCTGTGCTTCTGGGGAAGATGTCAACAGTCAAGATGTGGGAGAAGCAACTTCTGATATCTTCATATTTATCTGTGTCACATGCTGTGTTTTCCTTTTGAGTTTTCCTGGGACTGAGGAGTAGGGTCACTCCAGAAAATCACTCATAGATGGTTTTGTTTTGCAGACTGGCTTAACACACACAGATAGTTATACTTATCAATGGGTGCAAAAATAATATTGGGGAAGCATCCTGTTTTTTCCAGGTATTTTTATCCCACAAATAATAAAAAGCATGGAAGACAAATTAGAAAATACTGTGTTATAGGGAAGAAAAAGCACCCCACTATTTAAAACTGCGCTGCTAGGAGCTAGGAGATAACTGTTGGTAACATCTTGATACAATACACACATGTATTTGAAAGAAATTATAAAGCTCATATTATATTATGTCACCTCCTTCTCACTTAAAAAATATATATCATTAATGTGTTTCTGTTTTATCATTTTTTACTGGTTATCTTTTAGTCCATGATATGACATACCATGTTTTCTTTTTGTTGTTTTTTTTTTGTTTGTTTGTTTTTTAACCCATTGTCAATTCAGCTTTTGGGTAGTCAACTTTTTTTGAGAACTTTTCTCTATTATATATAATATTCTAATGAATATTCTTATATGTACATCTTTGTGTACTTATTTGATTATTCCTTGAGCTAATGTCCCAGGAATGGGATCACAGGGTCCAGGAGGATACTTAATGTTTCCATATTGTTCTCCAGGAAAAAGCGTTGTAACTGTATTCTCTCCTATTAAGAATGCACAGCATCTGTTTCTTCATCTTCACACCAGTACTAAGGAATGTCATTCTGATGGCAAAAACCCATTTAAGTGTTGTTTGAACTTGTATGTTTTTTATTCCTACTTTAAAAATACATTTGTGGTCATTTTCGTTTCTTCTTTTATGAACTTCCTATTTATGTTAATCTTCATTCTTGATTTGAAATAGTCCTTCATAATAAGTATATTACATTTTATACACAGATTACAAATATTTTCCCACTATCATTTGCCTTTTAAATGTATATAGAGTATTTGTTTTTCGTATAGCATATTTAAATTTACATAATTAAATCTTGATATTTTTCTTTTTTTATGCTGGAAAGATTCTATGTATTAAGATTTTATAAATATTCTCCTATATTATTCCAATCACTCATGAGTTAATTTTTAAAAAAAAATATTTTTTTATTGATTTCAGAGAGGAAGGGAGAGGCAGAGAAAGATAGAAACATCAGTGATGAGAGAGAATCATTGATCAGCTGCCTCATGCACGCCCTCTACTGGAGATTGAGCCCACAACCTGGGCATATATCCTAATCGCAAATCAAACCATGACCTCCTGCTTTATATAGGTCAAAGCCCAACCACTGAATTGGCTGAGCATGAGCTAATTTTGTGCATGCAAATGTTTAATCCATTTGAAATTTATCTTGGTATCTTATGGGAAATAAAAGGCAATCTCTTCTCCAGAATATTTAGCAAACCTCCAACTGCCTACTCAGCATTTACTCTTGGACATACCTCAGAGACACCTCAAACTTACAGGTTTCCTTCTCCTTTCTTCTTTTTAAATATTTGCTAGCTCTTTACATGGTATTACTGCCCCCTGAAGTTATTCTGGACAGAAACTGGGGAATCATTTGGTACCCTCCTCTTCTTCCTCTTACCTGTATCCGGCTACCAAGGAGCCCTAAAACCTCCTAGACTCTCTCAGTTCTTTCAGGAGCCAACACCAGGCTGCCTTCACCTCCTGCCTGCACCAGGTCAGCCCTCCTCACACCCATTCCTGATACCCTGATATATTCTCTACACTCTAGAGATGTTATACAATGAAAGTCTAATCTTGTTGCTCCCTACTTAAAAATTCCCTATTGGCATTTCATTGTTTTTAATAAAAAGGTCAAAGCTCTTAACTTGATCATCATGGCCTGAGTGGTCTGGCTCTTTCCAGTTTCATACTGGGCGCCCCTACCTGCTGATTCATGAACAGCCCATGCTAGGCTCTTTTTGGTAATATTCTTCCCTTCTATCTCTTGCTGCCCAGTCCGCTCTGCTCCCTACACCTCCACTTTCCACCCCAAGGCATTTCTTCCTGGTACACATTCTGATCACAGAGAACAGTAGGGCATTTCCACTGTAGTAGGTTAAAAAAAAAATCACATTAATTGATGTTTGAAAACAACAGATGTCTACCAGGTGTACCAGTTAATAATGCGGATTTTGTAATCAAAGAAAACACGATAATTTCAAGAGAAACCTCAAAAGTGCTTTATTCAAAGTAATGTCCATTGCTAGCTACACATTTCCCCTATCTTTCAGGTAATTTGTGGATAACGTCCCAATAGAACTTTTCTTGTTTTGAGGCAAACCATTCAGAGACCCAATTTTCCACTTCTTTGTACGTTTTGAAGTGCTGCTCAGAAAGTGCGTGTGCCATCGATCAGAGCAAGTGGTAATCTGAAGGAGCAAGGTCTCATGAATACAGTGGGTGGGTTAATACTTCCCAGGCAAGATCTTTTAACGTGTCTTTAACTGGTTTTGAAGTGTGTGATGGTGTGTTATCATGAAGCAAAATTACTTTGCCATGTCTTCTGGCCCATTCTGGTCGTTTTACAATCAAAGCGTGGTTCACATTGATTATTTGTTGTTGGTAGCTATCAGTATTAATGGTTTCACCTGGTTTTAGAAGCTCATAATACACCACACCTTCCTGATCCCACCAGATGCAGAGCATTGTCTTCTTTCTGAAGCAATTTGGCCTTGCAGTCAATGTTGATGGTTGACCTGGATCAATCATGATTTTGTGCGTTTGGGATTCTCAGAATAAATCCACTTTTCATCACCAGTCACAATTGGATGCAAAAAAGACTTTCTTTCGTGCTGTTGAAGCAACATTTTACTGATGACTTTTCGGTTTTCCATTTGTCTTTTGTTCAGTTGATGTGGCATCCATTTTCCTTCCTTTAAAATCTTTCCCATTGCTTGTAAGTGATTGGAAATTGTTTGCTGAACAATGTTTAATCTTTCTGCAAATTGTTTTTGAGTTTGACACACATCTTCATCCAATAATGCTTGTAATTGTTGGTCTTCAAACTTTTTCGGTCGACCTGGATGTTCTTTATTTTTCACATTGAAATCATCACTTTTAAAGCGTTTAAACCAGCGTTCGCAAGTATCTTGAGATGAAGCATGTACACCATAAGCTTTCCGAAGTATACTATTACTTTCAGTAGCACTTTTCTTCAAAATAAAGTAATAAATTAAAACTTCCCGCAAATGCTCTTTTTTTTGGCACGAAATTTGACATTTTTAGGCATAAAAATATCTATGATGTTAACACCTCCAGCAAATTTGACATATGAAATTTTGAAGCTTGCTGTGAATACAACAAAATAGCATACATATCAAATCGCATATATATCAACATATGTGTAACTCCATCTATTGAAAAAAATTCGCATTATTAACCGGTACACTCGGTATTTCTATTCAGCCCTGATAATCTTTTAAACTGTAGAGGACCATAGAATAGTTCCCCAAGTTGTTTGGAGAACTGTGCTGTTAATGAATTTTACAGACACTATTCTCATGAAATGCTTCATGGAAAAAGTGTCTGTGGCCAAATAAACCTGGGACATGGTACATGCCATGTGGAGATTCATAAGGGGTGTCTGTAGGCAAAAGGCTCTGTGAGGTTTCACAGTAAAGAATCTTATTTTCCTTTGTTTATTTTCCAACTACATTTAATCATAGAAACTTCTTTTTCCCTTAAAAAAGAACTGATTGTATTCTGGGAACTGGTAGATGCTGATGAAATGTTGACTACCACCACTAAGGAACAGTGGTGCCGCTCTTTGAATTGCTACCTTGGAACCAAATGCTCTTCCTGAGGTTTAGCAGAACTTACTCTTGGCCAATTATTTAGTGCTCAGAAGTTCTCTCACTGACTAAGTGGAGTGAATTGGCAAATTATTGTGATATAATTAGATACCCAATCCAATGCCACCTTTAACTTGTGAGATTGACTTTTTCAGTTTTGGTTTACGTTGCTCTTCTCTTTCGGATCTTTAGATGGGACCGCATGTGACCGATTTTCCTCATTTCTAATGTATATTTTTTGTGCTATAAGTTATCCCCTCAATACCTCTATGGCTGTGTCCCACAAATTTTATGTTATATTTTCATTTAATTCAATTAAATGTTTTGTTTGTTTGTTTTTAAGTTCCTTTAGATTTTTCTCTTTGATGCATGGATTATCTCTAAGTGTGTTATATAGTTGCACCCGCCCTCCCCCCCCCCCCCCCCGCCCCGCCCGCACCTTGCACCTTTTGGCATTTCTAGGTTGCTGGCTTCTCTAGCACCTAGTCTAGAATATTTGAGGCAAAGAGAAAACTCAGGATGCTCACCATCACCATTCTTGGGCCCCGAGATTCCTAGCCAGTCTGTCTCCTCTTGACTGCTCAGAATCTTCTCATATTTGTTTTATATATAATGTCCAGGGCTTTTGCTTGTACTTAATGGGAGGAATAGGGAAACTATTCCATCTTTTTGGGAGCAACATTCCATCTTTTATTTCCATCACTCTGGCTGTTTTTAGAACTTTTCCTTTGCTGCTGGCTTTTAGCAAATTGATTATGATGTGCCTTGATGTGATTTTGTTCGTATTTATCCTGCTTGGGATTTTTTTCACTTCTTGGATCTGCTTTTATAGTTTTCTTCAAATTTGGAAAATGTGTAGCCACTATTCCACCAAATATTATTGTTATGCCTCTTTTCCCCCTTCCCTTAGACTCTTATTACATCTGTGTTAGACTACTAAAATTTGTACACCAGGTCACTGAGTTTCTATTCATTTTTCCCAGAGCTTTAGTTTTTCTAGCTTCTATTGCTCTGTTTTCAAGTTTACGAATCTTCTACTCTGCATCATCTAATCTATTACTATCACTCTATATTATTTTGTTTTTAATTTGATATTGTATTTTTTGTATCTATAAATTTCATTCAGTTTTTTATAACTTCCATTTTTACCCGTATTTCTTTCATGCTTTCCTTTAAATTTTGAGCAAATTTCTTGTTTACTCATCATCATCTGTTACTTCTGGATCTCTACCTTTCGAACTGATTTTTCTTCTGGTTATAGGTTCCATGTGTCTACTTCTTTGCATGTCTAATAATTTTTGTTGAATGCTGGCCATTGTTAGTTAAGCTGTTGAGTGATGGGATTTATTGTCTTTCTTTTCAGAGAGCTGCCTTTTTTGGTGGCAGGTAGGTAAGTTACTTGGCAACCTGACTGGTCCTTTCAAGGCTTATTTTTACATTTTGGAGGATGAGCTGTTACTCAGGGGATAGTCCTACCTTACTGCTAAGGCGAATATACTGGCTGGTCAATAAAATACCTGCACTCTGACTTGTGAAAGTTTGAAACCCTCCCAGTCCTCTGTGAGCTTTGGGATTTGTTTGTCCTTCATCTTGTTTGTAGACCCATGGAGTTCCATTTACTCATATACAACATTCAGTAACAAACTCAAGGGACACGGCATATTTCTGATGCTCTTTTTCTGAGTGGCTCTATCTTCTGTGTTAGTCTGTCCTACAAATTACAGCTATCTTGGCCCCCACCAAATCCAGTTCTCTGCAGCTCAGTGAAACCATTGTGTTCTAAATTGGGTCCAGGCAGAAAGCCAGGATGCTGGCAGTACTCAGCTGTTTCGTTTCCCTTCTCTCAGCAGTCACGGTCATGCTCTGCCTGTTGTCCAATGTCTTAAGAGTGTTTTTTAAAAATACATATTTCATCCACTTGTCTAATTTTTTATAGTGGGAGGTCAAGACAGGTTCCAGTTTTTCCATCATGGTAGAAGTTCCAAATATTTTTTTTAGATCCATTTCATCTGGAATAAAATGTTTGTCAAGTATGAAGGCATAGTTAAAGCCCCCAGTCCAGTGAGTGGCATGTAGTAGTCATATATTTAATAGTAGGTATTACAATTATTATTATTTTCATTGATATCATTCAATGTGGGCTTTGTTAGCCCAAGGATTTACTAATAGCAGTGAGTTTTAATTTTTAAAATCTTTTTAAATTTTTAATTTATCTGAGGAAAGCATAGAAAATTAAACAGTACACTTGTAAACTTGCATAAATACTACCAAATTTGATACCTACTCTACATATTGCCTCTTAGAAAGTAGTAGATTGAAAATCAATTGAAAAGATTTAAAGTTCAGACTCTGATTTCCAGCCTTAGTCAAGTAGAAACTTCATTTTGTATTCTCTTTACAAATGTTATTCGTGCACAACAGCGATTTAAAAGTAATTGATTTTTCTCCAACTCAATTTTTTTTAAAAAAGTAAGCAAGTCAATGAAAAAGTTATTGGCTCAAGCCTGTAAAAACATAAAGATTTATTAAGTCAAATATGAGTAAAAAAAGATGATATACTAAGAACTTTTCTAGTAAAATATGCTAGAATACACATTGCCTGGAGCTAGAATGGTGGGGTGTTGAAATGCATAAAAACACATAATACTCTCAATATGGGTAAATGCAAATGAACTCAAACTTGCTCTTCATCATTCATAATAATTCTTCAGATACCTCGCATATGACTGATGGGCAGTAAACATGAGCTCAGTAAGGCAAAGAGCAGTCCTCTTTGGGAGTCTTCTGGTTGACATTTTTCTTGACTGGCTCCATCATCAGAGTCATTTCATATTCCTACTACCAGCATGTGACTCAGTGAAGGCATCAGAGAGCCAGCTGGGGGATAACTGATTCAAATAGAAGCATAGGAGTGTTAGACTGTGAAATAGGCCAATAGAGTAAATCTACAGGTCTCTGAGCACTGTGCATCACTCCAGGGTTCTCCCAGAGCACACGCGCTGTGGAAGTAGCTGCTAGCTCTTTGGGCCTCTGCCTGGCTTGGGGTTTATATTATTAACTAATGTCATCTAATCCCCAGTAGAGCTCTAAGAACACTGTGGTGATGGAAGTCAGACTGGAATAGGTTTGGGACTCTGTCTGGGTTTTTGATATTTGGTAAGTGTCTGTAGAAAGAATTCATCCTATTTTTCTCCTGCCATTCTCTATACCTCCCAAATCCAATCTAATGTGTCCCAAGAATAGACAAATCTAGGAGTTTTGGATTTCTCCTGACTGTGTTAGAGACCCTTAAAGAGCTAAGAGCCAATACACATAGTAAGGTGGCTCCCTGGGGAAGCTCAGGACCAGAGCAGGACTGGATGGATCGGACATACAGCACTGGGACTACCTGTAGTTTAAGGCAGTGGTTCTCAACCTTCCTAATGCCACGACCCTTTAATACAGTTCCTCATGTTGTGGTGACCCCCAACCATAAAATTATTTTCGTTGCTACTTCATAACTGTAATTTTGCTACTGTTACGAATTGTAATGTAAATATCTGTGTTTTCTGATGGTCTTAGGCTCTACAGCAGCAGTTCTCAACCTGTGGGTTGTGACCCACAGGTTGAGAACCGCTAGCAGGGTCGCCTAAGACCATCGGAAAACACAGATATTTACATTACAGTTCATAACAGTAGCAAAATTACAGTTATGAAGTAGCAACGAAAATAATTTTATGGTTGGGGGTCACCACAACATGAGGAACTGTATTAAAGGGTCGTAGCATTAGGAAGGTTGAGAACCACTGCTTTAAGGAATTAGTAGGGAGAAGTTAGGTCGTTTCTGCTGCTATTGTTGCAAAGACCATGGAACATCTTATTTCAGAATCATGCAGTATTCCCATTGCCAGCTAAAGAAAGCTGTTGTTGAATAGATACCTCAATTAAGCTTGTCTTCCTAAATGGTTGGAAAGTAGTACTGATGCATATATTTGTCAAGGCCTTTGATTTCATCCTTTTAATATTTTGAAGTACGTCCTTATTTATGCTTCTTCAACTAGTCTACCTTATAATGCTTGTTTGTAACTGTTTAGTCTATACCCTTCTCACTTAGAGCAATTGCCCCATTAATAGAAAGAAAACCCTTGAAATAGGTTAGTAAGAGGAAATCAATTTTATGTCTTTTCTATTGATGTAAATGACTATATTTACTGCAGGAAACAAACTCAACTTAGACCCTACTGAATTATAGGCAACTTGGTAAGATCTAGAAGTAGTAAATGTTTTGTTGGACAGATTCCACTTTAAAAATGAAAGAGTCAGATGCTAGGTATGAAAAGAGTGTGAAATGAAACAGATGTGAAATATTTTAGTGTGAGATTCCTCCTCTAAAGTGGCTGTGGGTGACATATGGTGGTTTTATAAACGAGAGGTAAACCAATACCAGACAGAAAAGCACTTCGTTGCTAATTAAGTCAGCCTGGAAGTAATTACCCAAGTGTACACTGAAATATTGCCTTTTGAAAATGGACAAAATATTGATTTTGCTCATTTTCTTTAGTCTACAACTATTGCAGTGCTAGGAGGAGCTTTTTTACATTTATCTAAACAAATGGAGGAGTATATCAAAACATTTTTTTTCTCATTTTCAAACTTTTAAGAGAGAGTGCCTCAATTTGAGCTACCCTCTTTGATTCAGCTTTGATGAGATACCTTTAAATTTCATAAGCACACCCAGTTGGTATTGACTCATCCTATGGCTTTAATTCACAGGAAGATAGTTTTGTTCCTGTAACTGCTAATAACAAGCTATTTCCTGTAAATTGGTGTTTGAATCACAGTGACATCTTCCCATGTTCTGGTTTATAAGTTTAAACCAGGCACTCCCTGAGGGGGGCAAATGTTGGGTCTAGATGGGGTTGAGACTCCAGGGCACAGTTTTCATTATGGAGAAAGGACAGACTAGAGCAGATGTGAATTTCCTTCGGGCCATATTGCTCAGGGAAGATTACGTCCAACTTAGGTCAACCCAGATTTCACAACTGTCGCCCCTTGTGGCTAATGCCCTTCCTGAGCGTTTTGGTCCATCCCAGGAACATATCCAGGAATTTGGAAATTGGGGTAAATTTTCATAATTGACTCAATCTAGGCACACAGCTGTGCTCTACTAGTATCCAGAAAATAGTCAGATGTCCTGACTCACGCTCAAATACTTGGCTACAAAACAACCATAAACTTTGAGTTTTCAACTATCTGGAGTTTCAGAAAAATAAGAAGATTCAGCTGACTAAATACAAAATAGGGTTCTTTAATGAAATCAGGAACCCAAATTTGCTTTCCCAATAAACTTCGGAAAATTTGTTCAGACATGGGAATCAGCTTTAGTTAACTAGTTCAATAGATGAAAGAAAAGTCTTTTTACCAAGGCTATTTTTGTTCTTTTTAAAGAAGTTTATTTAAGTAAAAGATCCCCTGACTAGAATTTGGGAGAGTTCTGCACTTTATACAAACAGCAATTGGGTTCCATTGCTGGAGATCATGATCTGGAGCTTTGCTTTGCTAGAGAAGCGATGGGTGATGCAGCTGATCGTCTCACAGCTACTTCTCTTTATCTCCTTAGGCGAAGAGTGTGACATCGACATAAATGAATGTGATAGTAACCCCTGCCATCATGCCGGCACCTGCCTGGACCAGCCCAATGGTTATACCTGCCACTGCCCACATGGCTGGGTGGGAGCAAACTGTGAAATCCGTAAGTCTTCCTGCCTTTCAGCTATTACATTTAACCTCCAGTTTTGTTTCACCAAGAAAGGGATGCTGACTGTGCCCAGCCAGATCACTCTCAGAGGCAGTGCTGCCTGAGTCGCCATGCCTCCCGCATCTCAGTGTCACACTTTTGCCCCCGCTACCCCCGCATTCTGCTGCTCCCACTCCTTCCTGAGTCTGAAGGCAGCCCTTCCATGGGATGAGAATGTGCAGATGTCATCCAGAGTTCACTGCTGCTACTACAGCCAAAAATGCGCTCAACAGAGACGCGTTAGAATCGCAGCACAAAACAGAGGCTCTGTGTTGAAAATGTAAAAAAAAACCCACACCAAATGTAAATTCACTTTGCATTTATGTCTTCAAGTGTCTTCAAACATATTAGGTTCCATCAGTTGTCTGGAGAAAAAAAAATCCAGTGAGGATGAGTGGAAAAGAAAATCTGAAAAACATTTTGAGCTGCTTAGAGCTAAGTGTTCTCTAAAGACGAACGAACAGAAGTTTGAAAATGTCACAATCATGATTTTTTACATTAAAATACCGTGTCTACTAGGACTGAGGTGAAAATGAGAACTGACAAGGCATTGGGGTTCCCACTGGTTTGTAAACTGCTAAAAATTCAACTTTAAAAGCTGCCTTTCTTCTTATTTAAATGGGTCAAGGCAGTTGAACCTTTCATAAAAGCTCCTTCCTGGGGCCTCTCACCCCCTGGCCTACTCATCATCAGGTAAAGACAGCTTATCTGCTGTGTGAGTTTGGAAGGGGGCAAATATTTACATGGAGCCTTGTCTGTCTGTCTGTACCTGTCTGTCTGTCTCCCTTCTGAGCAGGCCCTTCTGCTGCCTGTAGTCCTCCATGCTATTACTGTTTTAAGAATAGCCCCCTTACAGGTGGTCCACATGGCCTGTGGCTGGATGGCTAATTCTTAGCATGTGTCTAAGGTGGGGGGTGGTCAGTGTTAGGAAGCCTTGTTATTCACAAGTGTGGACCACATTCTCCATCAACTTGACCAATAGTGAAGTACCCTTGGGCTCTTATCTGCTCACTCTTTGTCTTTGCTCTTGGCTCAGAGCTTGAGAGGGAAAGAAGGTAATTATTTTTAGGCCTCTCCCTCAACTTTCTCAAATTCTCCTAAACAGAATGGTTTTAAGACCAACTGTCCTTGCTGAAGATGGGAAATGCTCTCTTGTTGAATAAAGAGACAGGAAGAGATTCCAATAATAAAAATGCTGAGTGCTATGATTTGGGTAGGATGTTAAAACTAATATTGGTGTAGGATGTTAAGTCCACTCTGCTGGGATCTTTGCTGGAAGGGATTGCAGACCTGGGTCAGTAGGACCTTGCTTCTCACCCTGGCCATGGTACTCATTGTGCGGCTTTACTTAGTTGTGCTGAGCCTCAGTGTACTCATCTATAAAATGGGACCACTTTTTGTTCTGAAATTTGATAATTGTATGAAATGACACATTTCTCAGAACAACATCTATTTATAACTTTAAAATTTTAATTGTAAAGATAAATACATAGTAAAGTATGAATTAAGAAGTCAGGAACACATAGGATACCCTCAAGAAGTTTTGAAGTACAATCCTATAATTACAAAAAAAAATCTAAATTTTACTTCCTCCCAGGGATGACAATATTAGCAAAACATGCACAAATAATAAAAGGACAAAAGTTGGCTTCATATTCTAGTTATGTGACCCATACAAACACATTTATCTCTTGGAGCCTTGTTTCTCTCACTTGTAAAATGGTTATAGTAAGGTTGCTGTGAAAGGAGGCAAATATGTGCATATTTCTGCTATGCAGTAGGCAGTAAATAAATGCTAGTTGCTCTTTCTCTTTAATTCTACACTATTTAGCTCTTATGCTATGAGCTATTCCTGGGAAGATGAACCTTTGCAATTGTCTTTTTAGCCAATGCACCTGCAGGGCATGGGCCACCATGAGCAGCCGAAGGTGTTGGGGCACATCACACATGTTGGTCCACACTTGGGCTCTTGGTTTGCCTAGAAGAGCACTTTCCACTTGATCTCATTTGCATCTCCCCATTAAGCCAATGTGTTAAAATAAATGTTATCATAGATTAGGCTCTGTGGGTCCCAGTGTTGGGTACTTCACCTTGACCTGAGTGTAACAATGGAGAACATGTGTGGGAGGTTTGTGATGACATATAGCTGGATCTGGTATACAGTGCCTAGAGCAGGGGTGGAGAGCCTCTTTCCTGCCCATGGCTTTTTGGCTAGTTATAATATCATTCAGGGGCATACAAAATTATCAACTTAAAAACTAGCCTGCTATATTTGGTCAAACATTTAATTAACTCACCCCTAATGCCTTGCCAGGGCCAGACAAAATGATTTTGTGGACCTTTATAAGGCCCACGGCCGGACATTCCACACTCCTGGTCTAGAGATTTGGATCTGAATCAAATGGAGGAATCCAGGGACCAGGTGTGAAAGCAGAATCTGGCTTGTCAGTGGACAGGGAAGGTCTAGGAGGCCTCCAGTCCTGTGTGAGCCATGGATCACAGAGGTCTCTCTCTAACCCTGAGCATCTGTGAGCTTCTGAAGTGGCCAGAAACCACAAAGAGGATGCCTGAATGGTACAAGTTCAGGTTAGTAGGTCTCAACAGGAAAGCTCAGATACACACAGAACAGAGAGATCCGAAGCCCACACAACTATGTGGTCTGGAGAGCTACTGAGTTGTTGAAGGCAGTAAATGAGCCTCCATTGGCCTGACCTCTGCCTCTGGAGTCCACATCGCCCACTTCCCTTTCTTACTCACTCTGCTTCAGCCACGTGGTTCTGCTTTCTCTTCCTTGAACAGATCAGGTTTATTCCTGTCTTCAGGGTCTTGGCCTGTGCTGTTTCTTATGTTTGGAGCTCTCTTTCCTTGGATTTTTAGCACAAGTATCTTCTTCTCAGCAGACACATCTCAGCTTGAGTTCATGCACATCCTGAAATCTGAGACCTCACAGTGAAGGGCACTACACGTGAAACTGAATCAGCCCTTCCAGCAGCCATCACTAGAGATCCTGCTACCTCAATAGGATTTACATGCAAATTAATACCATTTTAGTGGTTCCATTTTCATGGCTACCTCTTGTGCCAGTGTTCACCCTAATAATGAATGTTGCTTAGAAATTTGCCCCATTAGATATACTATCTGGTCCCCCATCAGTGATAAGAAGGAGTAATCAAGCAGACCATACAGATTTATCAAAAACGATCAACAAAGTTGATCCAGAATTACCCGAAAAGGACCATTCAAATAACTCTGGTGTTCTGTACATATTCTGAGGCAAATGCAAACCCTAAATTCTTGAAATTAACAAACAACCCTGGTAAAATGTTACTGCAACTTATTCTTACAACCTTGGAACTGATCACAGTTTTTTTGGGGGTGTGTATTTTTATAAAATGTTTGCATTTCTAGAATCAAGGTCTAAAAATCAAAATTCCTATAAATGTTTACTTAGTGGTGTTTTGTATCATCTGTGTAGAAGCTATAAGGTTCATACAGTTAGAATTACAGTCAACCTTGCTGACCGACAGTTGCACGATAATAGACACTGAACAGTTGAATCTGTGGTCAAACTATTGGATTACTGATATTCTGCAGGTGAGAAATTGGAGAATAGGCTATCTTGGATTTATGCATTTGATCAGTGAAAATGTTAAATGTGAAATCACTTTGGAAAATACAAAACCTCAAACAAATTGAATTTAAACCAAAACACAAATTATCCCTCAGACCCATACGTGTGACATTTTTCTTGGACAGTTCGTGTGCATACATTTCTGGTCATGCACCTGCTGGGGCTCCTGAGACCATCCCATCCAGCATGTGCTGGTGTGCGATTCTTCCCCAGCCATGCTGTAGCCATTATAGTAAATGATTCATGCAGTGGGACTCCCAGGATGCAGCAGAGCAATGACTTATGAGGAGCACGCCTGGACCAGGAGTCGGCAGCTACAGCCACCTGGTGCAGATAAATTTGCTGCCTCTCAGACCAAGCATTGGATTTATTCAGATCCAACCTGGCTCCAAACTTTATTAGTGTGCAAAGCAGCCACATTCACTTATCAGAGAAGCTTTAGATGAAGGTCAAGGTGGGAAAAACACAGGGTGAGGCAGAGGGAAGCAGAGGTTTTAGGAGAAATTTTGAGTTTTCCTAAAAGTCCAATCATCTTGGAACTCAGAGTTTTGGGAAACAGAGCCGATGGTCAGAAATACAAGCAGTTTAGGCAGCTCATCAGGCCTGGGACAACGTGCCGAGCACATAACCCAGTACAGTTGTCTTTCCACTGTCCTGGCCTTCTGGTTGTGCACTCCCTGTGTGTACACAGTTAATATGATGTGTAAACTATTTATGTGGTTATGCATCAACCATAAGATTTCACAACCCGTGTGGCCCTGCTGCAGCAATCAGATCTGAGCCCGCCACCAAGTTGGAGCAGAAAGCGGTACTGGCTGCCTTTGTGTTGATGCTAAATGGGTGTTAGAGCAGACTCTGTGAGTGTTGGACTCCAGCCTACAACTGAATTTTTTCAGAGAATGTCAAAATACTTGGAAATCAAGTGAGTCACACTTCTGTTTCAGCCAGAAAAATGAGTTGTCTCTCTCAGTGTGCACCAGGTAATGCCAAATGCAATGACTGCTGATTTCAGGATTGAGTCTTGGTTCAAATTTCACAAAACACCTTCTCTCTTCCATTATGACCATTTGTTTGCAGTGATTTCTGCTGGTCCATCCGCCTGTGTGTGAGTTGGCACAGAAGGCGCTGTGAATGCACTAATGGTCAGTCCTATGGCTCCATGGGCTTTGTGAGCTCAGGCAGGCAGGCTCCAATGGCAACGCGAGACTTTAAGCGTGAGTGTTGGTGAAAAGCTCAGGAGTCAGAAGATCTGGATGCAAAGAGCTGTCTCTTCCGTTGTCCCATTCTTCTCAAACTTTCAGGAGCCCTCCAGGCTTGGGGCATGGGTCATTTTTCCATTAGGCTTCTGGGGAAGGGGTTCTTGTGCTCTTCTGCAAACACACTTTTCCAGGTAAAGAACAGCTGGTGCTCGGATTCCATGTCATAAAGATGAGGCTATGAGTGCAGCAGTGAGAAGAGTCCTGAGGATTTCCCAGGAAGACAGGCCATTTCCACCCATCTCTGAATCCTATTTTCAGGCACCCAGAGTCCTAACGTGGAAGTGATGGCTGAGAGGCGGTGGTGATGGTGTGAGCAGAGAAGGCATCTTCTTTCCACATGAGTTAACTTCTCTTTGGTCTTGCATAGTCCTTTTAAATTTTTACAGCTTTCTTTCAAATCCTGGTCATGTTATCCAGAGCATTCCCATTTGTGTGCAGGTCTGTAAACAGGACTTCTGCCAGACACTGAGATTATATTCCATCCTTCACCTTTTCCCCTGTGCATACAGGTCGGTGCTTTTTGGAAGGGCATAGGACAGTGCTCGATAATCCTGAGCTCAGGGCATGTGCCTCAGAGGTACCAGCCACTTTATCCTTTCTTCTTCTACCACCCAGGTGCTCCTCTATAGGGGCCAACCACCACATACCTGGCAGTGAATATTCTTACTTTTTAGAAACATGTTTCCTAACTTATGCTCACAGCAAGCCCATGGGGTATATGTTGCTATTTTCCTCTTATAAATTAGGAAACCAAGGCTCAGGGAAGTCAAGTAAATGTTGCAACCATGATTGAAAGCAAGGTTGGTATGATCCCAAGGCCCACACTCCTTCCACTAGTTTCACTGGAAGATAATACATGGGTACTTTCTTCAAATAATGTATTGCTCTTTTTAAAATTATTATAAAGGAATACATTATTTTTAAAAAGATGGGAAATGCCTGAGATGTATAAAGAAGGAAATAAAAATTCCTGCCTTCCAGAGATCACTGTTGTTAGCACATTGAGGCAGAGGCCAAGAACTTATATCAAGACTTGTATTTGACAACACACCTAGGAAGTGACATCAGTTTCCTAGGCCATATCTATAAAATGGGGAGAGAAAGTAATACATCTTCTGGTGGTTATAATGATAAAATGAGATGTTTTCAAAGAGCTTAGTCCATAGTAAGAAAGCAACAAATGTTCATCCCTTTTATCACTCTATTCTTCTGAGCTTTTTAGTGTGTAGACAGACATTTTAAGCTTACATGTGCTTGTACTATACAACCAGTCCTGCTTGATAACCTTCTTTAACTCTTTAGCTATTTGATGAACATTTCTTCATTTCACTAAGAGTTGAATATTTAGGTTGTTTCCCACCTTTTTACATTTTTAATTAATTTTTTAGAGAAAGGAAAGAAGAGACAGATGAGAGAGAGAGAGAGAGAGAGAGAGAGAGAGAGAGAGAGAGAAACATCGATATGAGAAAGCAACATCAATCAGTTGCATCCTGCACACACTCAGACTGGGGATTGACCCACAATCTGAGAATTTGCACTGATCTGGAATTGAACCTGCTGCCTTTTGGTGTATGGAATGATGCTCCAACCAACTGAGCCACATCAGCCAGGGCATCCCATGTTTTTGCTTTTATAAATTGTGTTGTCTACTGTGGAATGAAGAGAGAGAATGGAAGTGAGGATTCTAATTATATCTGTGACATTTTATTAAAAAAAAAAACTTGAAAAAAACCACTAAAGGAAAAATGAAAAAAATATGAACACTTATTAACTTTGGTGAGTACATGGGTTTCTGGGCCTATTTTCTGAATGTTTTTCTAAATGTGTAATAGTTGATAATTTAACATTTAAACATTATGATGCTAAGATGAACATCCTTGTACAGAGGGCTTTGTATCCTATGGGACCAATTCCCCAGCATAAATTCTCTGGACTCTTCTCACTGTTGCACTCACAACCCTTAGACCATGTAAGGATTGTATAGCAATTTACACATCCCCCGTTTCTGTATTGTTATCAAAAATTTAAATTATGTTTGGGAACTGAGAGGAATTGCATTTAAAAAATAATTATGGCCTGGCTTGTGTGACTCAGTGGTTGAGGATTGAGCTATGAATCAGGAGGTCAAGGTTCAATTTCCGCTCAGGGCACATGCCCAGGTTGTGGGCTTGATCCCCAGCCAGGGGCATGCAGGAGGCAGCTGATCAATGATTCTCTCTCATCATTATTGTTTCTATCTCTCTCTCTCCCTCTCTGAAATCAATAAAATTAAAAAATAATTACGAAGCTAAATAACTTTCTATATGCATTTCTTTGGTGAATTCCTTTGACATCCATTGCCCATTTTTCTATGACATGTTCATGGTTTTTCTTAATGATTTGTAAGAGGTCTTTATATATTAACCCTGGAACTGGAAAATCCTTAGAAAATAAACCTTCCCAGTGTGGATGGCCCTTACATTTTAAGTTACCCATGCAAGGACACGGAAAGACCTTCCCATGCTCAAGGCCACAACTTATTTTCAGCCATTTGCTTGTTTTTGCCTTCAGACCTCCAGTGGAAGTCCGGGCACATGGCGGAGAGTCTCACCAACATGCCCCGGCACTCCCTCTACATCATCATCGGGGCCCTGTGCGTGGCCTTCATCCTGATGCTGATCATCCTGATTGTGGGGATTTGCCGCATCAGTCGCATCGAGTACCAGGGCTCTTCCAGGCCGGCCTACGAAGAGTTCTACAACTGCCGCAGCATCGACAGCGAGTTCAGCAACGCCATCGCCTCCATTCGGCACGCCAGGTGGGCTGTTGCAGGGGCAGCAGGAGGGGAAAGGGACAGGCTGCTTTCACATGTGCACTCTTGAGACCAGGGTTATATTGTACATAGGACTTTACACCCACAAAGAGGGTTTTACAGAATAAACCTAGGTTCAAGGTACTGTTGAACCTATTGAATGTTGTTGGGCGTTGATAATGAGGCTGCTTTATAAGCAAACGCCTTTTCATTGGTTACTGGCTTTCTGACTTTATTTGATACATTCCTTCAGTTTGTGTTTATCTGTGCGATAAATATCTGATTCTTAATCACTGAAGGAAAATTTAAGATGATTTATTTTTGGAATGTCCTTAGCTATATTACTTTCCAAACACTCAGCATAGATATAAATTATTCCATTTGATAACTTTAAAAATGGCTAACAGCTATCATTTTGCTGTTGGGAAACCCATGTGAGAAAATAATGATGGAAAACTTCCCTTACCTGCTGAAGGAACTAGACATACAAGGCCAGGAAGCACAGGGAGTCACAAACAAGATGAATCCAAAGAGGCCACCCCCCCAAATACATCAAATTTAAATGCTAAAGGTTAAAGAAAAAGAGAGAATATTAAAAGCAGCAGGAGAAAATCAGTTAGTTACCTATAAGGGAGCTCCCATGAGACTATCAGCTGATATCTCAACAGAAATTTTGTAGGCTATACAAGATTGGCAAGAACTATTCAAAGTGATGAAAAGCAAGGACCTACTACCAAGATAACTATACCCAGCAAAGCTATCATTTAGAATTGAAGGCAGATAAAGAGCTTCTCAGACAACAAAAAGCTAAAAGAGTTCATCACCACCAAACCCATATTCATAAAATGTTAAAGGGTTTCCTTTAAAAAGAAGAAGGAAAAAAAGATAAAAAATATGAATAACAAAATGGCAGTAAACACATATCTATCAACAATTGAATCTGAAAAAAATAAACAAGCATAACAGAAACAGACTCATAGATACAGAGAACATTTTGACAATTGCAAGATGGTGAAGGGGTTGGGGGATAGGTGAAAAAAAGTGAAGGGAAAAAGAAAGTACAAATTGGTAGTTACAGAATAGTCACAGGGATATAAAGTACAGCACAAGGAATATAGTCAATAATATTATAATAATTATATATGGTGTCTGATGGATACTAGATTTATCAGAATGATCACTTAATAAGTTATATAATACTATAGAGGCCCAGTACACAAAAATTCATGCACTTGGGTGTGTGTGGGGGGAGGTCCCTCAGCCCAGCCTGCGCCCTCTTGCAGTCTGGGACCCCTCGGGTGATATCCACCTGTCAGCTTAAACCTGTTCCCCGGGGAATCGGGCATAAGATGGCAGTCAGATATCCCTCCAGCAGCCCGGGAGCCTTTGGGGGATGTCTCATATCTGACTAATGACTTAGGCCCACTCCCTGTGCTGTTAGTCAGAAATCCTTAGTGCTACCATGGAGGCAGGAGAAGCTCCCACCACCACCGCTGCGCTGGCCAGCGATTAGCCAGCTTCTGGCTGAGCAGCGTTCCCCATGTGGAAGTGCACTGACCACCAGGGGTCAGCTCCTGCGTTAAGCATCTGCCCCCTGGTGGTCATTGCATGTCATAGTGACTGGTCATTCCCAGTCTTTCTGCTGTTAGGGTCAATTTGCGTATTACCCTTTTATTATATAGGATTTAGTCACTGGGTTGTACATCTGGAACTAATATAATATGGTATGTCAAATGTAATTGAAAAATAAGAAATTATTTTTAAGAATAGAGTTTGTATTATATAAAACAGTGTCCTTTACTGGAGGAAAGACTCAGAAAGGGACAAGGACTTGGTGTGTTATCACAGAAAGAATGTGAGTTCATGTGTCTGAGATATTTCATTGAGCCCAATTATTCCATTACCTGACTCTGGATTTTAGATGATTTAACCTCCCACAATACAGTTCCCTCAACTAGAAAGGAATAACTCTTCCTTCCAAGAGAGTTATGGCAATCAAATTAATTTACAAATAATAAAGGATTGTGTAAACAGATAACATCATATTTACCTCTCCAAATCTATTATAATACTAAAAAAAATAGCTAATCTAACGTGTTATTGACCTTTGCAAAGAATATTTATTACAAAAATAATGATATTATGTGTTAAAGAATATCATCTTTTCTTTTAATTAGTAAAATAAGCTAAAGCATACAATTCAGAAGCAAGTAACAAGTGGGCTGAGCTTGGTATCTTAAGATTGGGGCTCAAGGGTACTCTTAGCTGCATTGATTGAGTCATCATATATTGATATTGGTTTTGATACAAGCAGATCCAAATTCTGTCTGAATGGCAAAGAAGTTCAGAAGTTCAGAAAGTTCACTTTCTTCAAAAGGAAACCCCAAACCCAACACTTAGATCTTACAGAAATTTTGCCACATCAATGGAAGCAGAAGCTGGTCCCCAGCTTTCAGGCAGAGGAGCCAGTGGAAGAGAGGAGTTGGGAGACAGAGCATCTGCCCCCATGCCTCGGGGCAGCAAGGACAGCTTCTTAGTGGGACTTGCATGAGCCTGAGCCTGAGCCTGACTTCTACAATTATGAGGGAAAAAGGGTTCATCCCTCCCCATATCAGGCCCTACACAGCTGCCTGTCATTTGCTCCTTCCATTAAGAGTCAACTGGACAACACAGCTTCCAGGAAGCCCTGACATCGATCCCTGCAAATCTCATCTTAATTGTTTATTTGACTAATTTTTCCACTAGCTTGTGCATAAAGAACAGAGGTTTACTTATTTATTTTTTAATTACTTTATCTCCAGTGGTTCTGGTACATAGCAGACCTTACTAAAATTTGAGGTCTTACTAAACTTTGGTCTGAAATGGATGGATGATCTTGGTTAGCGGTTAATGGAAGGCGCCTTCATCTGTCTAAGAGAGCGATTCATTCCAGATACTAGCTTGGTGAGTGGTACCAGCCTTCAGGAATCTTTGCAGTGTCCTGAAATCATTGGACAACACACAGAAGATGTGAAAAGGAGAGAATAGACAAGTTCAGTTGTTCAAGAGTTCCCAGAGGGGTTCAGTTCACCAGGAAGGAGCAGATGTCACCACTTTATACTGGGGTGTACTGGGAGACCCAAGAAATTGGATTCTCCCACTCTGAGAGGATCCCTAGCTAAGTAAGATGCTTTTGCAGTCAAGAGGAAGAATATTTTATTTTGGCCTCAGAATAGTTTAAAATAGATCCTTCTGGGCTTCCTGATTATATAGCCCGCTGGGAAGATATTTATCGAATATTCTTGGAAGGAAAGGATAAACTTGAAAACATTTACAAACCTGGTTCTTATTTGGTGCCGATTTTTATCAAAAATATTTACTGCAGAATTCCTAACCAACAAGCTCCTACATGCACCAGTGACTGCAAATAAAGCCATTGAAGTCAAAACAGTACCTTCCCCATATCTGGGAACAGGAAAGCTCAGATACACACAGAACAGAGAGATCCGAAGCCCACACATCTATGTGGTCTGGAGAACTACTGAGTTGTTGAAGGCAGTAAATGAGCCTCCATTGGCCTGACCTCTGCCTCTGGAGTCCACATCGCCCACTTCCCTTTCTTACTCACTCTGCTTCAGCCATGCACCAGTGACTGCAAATAAAGCCATTGAAGTCAAAACAGTACCTTCCCCATATCTGGGAACATTCCCATCTGAAGGTTTATGTAGTTACAACCTGTGGTTTCTACAGCATGGCCCTCTGGAGGCCCATGCTGGGTCTCTGGCTGGTGGGCCCTTTTTGCTCTTTTTTTCCTGGAAACCCTAGAAAGCACTGACAAAACACAATTCTTGTGAAATTACCCTCCTAGTCTTCAGCAGTAGCCTATACCTAACGTTCATTTCATGGCCTGTCTTCCCGTCGCTAGTCTGGAGGTGACACTGGATAAGATTGACTGCAGCTCAGCAACCACACAGGACGAAACTGAGTGGGTCATCTGTGACATTCAAGAGTGACTGAGGAAGTGTGTGGTGACTGTGATGACAGCAATCGGTTGGCGCTGGTGCTGGGTTGAGAAGTAGCCCCTTATCCTGCGAGTCATCAGCTCTGTAGCTGCTTTGCTTACCTTTAGGTTGGAGAGAGTTTATAACTGACTGGCTAGTGGGAGTGATGACATGACTCTCTAAGTTCTGGTCACACCTGATTGCTCGCTGCTCCACCAGCTGTAAGTGCCTGATCCCAGAAAACAAAAAGAAAGGAGAGCTCTGAGAGGAAACAGTCACTTTCTCTCAAATGGCATCTCCTGATGTGGGCCTTTTTCAAGGTCAGACCCATCTGACATTCTTTGTGGCATTGTTTTAGCTTTTGACTTTCAGGGGAATATGAACTAGAAGAATGTGCACTCTGTGATCTGCCTTATAACTAGTTGTGGTATTTTTGTTTTTGTTTTTGTTTTTTAGTGAAATCATGTACATAAGACTTGTCACCAAATATGATGTTTAGATGCCTGTCACACAGATACTACTGTTCCCATGACTCTGTTAGTGCTTCCACGATGGTTAACGTGGCCAGTGCTACACTAAATCCTTTGGGGAGAGGGACTGTGGCCTTCATCTAGGCCTGTAAAATGCTACACTTTGTGGGCCATACAGTCTTTAGGTCTGTGTGCCTCCTCAATTCTGCCTTTGTAGCAGCAGAGGCACTACAGATGGACATAACTGTGCTCCAATAAAACTTTATTTGAAAAACAGGCAACAGGCTGCAACTGGCTTGCAGCCTGTAGTGTGCTAACCCCTGGTCCACATTATACTTTTCTATAGCTTCAAAAATATACAATTAAAATTAATTAATATTATTGGTGGTATATTATTACCAGTGTAGCTGGCTATTTTATGAGAAATACATTGTCCAAATATTTGTACCTTGGATACTCTCTGAAATTTTCAGACTTGGGAGAAAGTGTTAGGACCCTTTCGCTTAACACTGGTTGAGTAAAAGTTGGCTTTTACACTGATGCCCCTTTTCTGAGTCTCAGATTATGCAGGCCTCCCTCAATTGAGATACACAGACCGCAGCAGGCTGTACACATTTATGCACACAGAGTCCCAGACCTTTGGTGAGGCTTCGCATTTTAGACACGAGTTTATTGATGACTTCAACGTTGCAGTAATAGCTGTGGTTTCTCGGTGGCAGCATGCTTTAACTCTTTGTCTCTGCATGTGCCTGGCACCCACCGGGCATAGTTTATGCCTTTGTGCTCCAGGAGGCCAGTAAATCTTGAATGAATGGAAATACACGATAGAAAAAACATTTAAAAATAAAATATCACATAAAAATGCAATTTTTCTCATTTTCCATTCAATTTTACCTTTTATCTCTGTACGTGAGAAGACAGACTTTTCAAAGGAAGAAGTAGGAAAGCGGGGAGATGACATGTAAGCCACCGTAAATTAGCCCCTTGATGTCTTAGGGTGCTCATCCTCGCCACCTTTTAAAAATTTTAGCTTCTTTTAAAATTTCTTTTTTAATGGGCCCCAGTGGACTTGAAACAGTTAAAACCTGTTTTCTATAAAAGGCTTGTGGCGGGTGGGTTTGATCCTTTAAATCCCACTGCACTGCAGGGGCTTTGGGGGAAGGTGAAGTCTTGAATGGGAAGAGACCACCCAGAAGCTGAATTGGCTGTATTGTAATCATCACCATCTTGATACTGACTTTTCAGGAAGTCCTGAAATTGGATTTTGACGCCCATGGCTTCTGTTTGTCAGCCCTGCTGTCAAGGAGATTTTGAAATATACAAATCTGTTGGGACAATGGCTTTGTGCTCAGGGAAGAAACAATGGCATGTGTGTACATGGGTGTCAGGGAGTAATAGGTGGGTGGGACTGGATGGCACATTTTGTGGACAAACACCTATTTGAAGTCATTTCCTCCCTCATCCCTTCTTCTTGTCTTGGGGCCTCAGAAGACCACTGAGCCTTCACAGCCCTCCGGCAAGTCTCATAGGAGAGGCTGTCCGTCCGTGGTCTGGGGAAGACCACCCTGCCACTGTGCGTTCCAAGCTGCAGAGTGAATGTAAAATAAACTTGCCTCTCCACATCCTTACGGGTCTCAGAAGAAAAAGATAAATCAATATATGTTCTTTTAAATCCTATTGTGGGGCTGTCACGCCTGACTGCTTTGCCAAGATTTAACCTACAAGCTTCAACATTAATTTGGACTCTGTGTTTTGTGGAATCCATTTCTTGCCTCCTGCACCGAAGACTAATATTTTTACTCATTCAGTGTTACTATGAGAAAGTCTTAAATTTCTGTACTTGCTAAAGAATATATCTGTTAGGGTATTTTTATAGTTCCATTTGGTTCCTGAATATAAGTTATTCTTACCATTTGCCTTTCCTAGGACTTGAGATCCAACCTGTACCTAACTGGAGTCCTCTCTCCTGTGATTTTAGGTTTGGAAAGAAATCCCGGCCTGCGATGTACGACGTGACCCCCATCGCCTATGAGGACTACAGCCCCGACGACAAACCTTTGGTCACACTGATCAAAACAAAAGATTTGTAGTCATTTTTTGGATTCTTTTTCAAAAAGATGGGATACGACACTCATTTAACTATTTTTAAGAAAATAAAAAGCTTAAGAAATTTAAAATGTTAGCTGCTCAAGAGTTTTCGGTAGACTATCTAAGAACTAATTTTCTGCAGCTTTTAGTTTGAAACACATATTTTAAACATGGAATTTGAGAAGTCCATAGACTACGTCTTAATATACTTTCATCCCTCTAAACCCTAAGCTTCGACTAGTGTGCGGTCTTCTCACGGTAGACCCTATCATGACACCCAGATTAATTTCTGTGGCTGTGACAGAAATAGTCTAATCAAGGAGAAGTTTCTAGTTAACGTGTGAGTGTGGCTTTCTGAGTAGAGTTAGGAAACACGTAGAGAATGACACGTAGTACAGTATCCCCGTGACTTAAAAAGAAGTCTGAAATGTCTGTTTTGTGAAAAAGAAAGTAGTTACCTTTACTATTCCTAACCCGAATGAAATTAGCCTTTGCCTCATTCTGTGCATGGGTAAGTAACTTATTTCTGCACTGTTTTGTTGAACCTGTGGAAACATTCTTTTGAGTTTGTTTTTGGTTGTTTTTGTAACAGTCGTCAAACTAGGCCTTGAAAACGTACTTAAATGGAAGGGCCTCGTGAGGCAATTACAATCGAATTGGATCTATATTTTCTTTGAAAAGTCAAGGTCTTTTTAATTGTGAGCAAGCTACATTTACGTTGGAGCTGTCCGTTGCTAAGAGATAGTAAATGTAAGAGGGTACCAGCCCCTTCCATAGCGAGTATTTCTCATAGTGCATCTTTATTTATATGAGGACTTTTTTGTGGCTGTATTTGATTGATATGTGCTTCTTCTGATTCTTGCTAATTTCAAGGAATATTGAATAAATATTACCAAGTCAAGGAAGCACTTGTCTCTCGTTCTTTTAAAATGACATAAAACACATTTCTGGGGCTCAAACTCTCAGAAAAAACACCGTCATAGTTGTGAGCCAGATAGTATTATGTACAAATAAAAATACAACAATGGCAGTTCTCCAAAGTAATGTCAATATGAACTCTCCATGTCAATACTTATAATAGTGTGTGTGTGTGTGTGTGTGTGTGTGTGTGTGTGTGTGTGTGGTGGTGGGGGTGGGGGGTGAGGGAATTGTACCAGGACAGGAAGAAAGGCAATGTCTCGTGTTGGTGGGGCAGAATGTCCATGCTACAGAAATTCAAGCAGAAATGAAATTCAGTTAGTGCATTATAGACCTCAGTTTCTGGATTAAATCAGCAGCCCCATAATTTTGTAATGGAGGTTTTTCAAGAATGAATTTCCATGATAGCTCTTAAAATTTTCTAATCCACAGATTAAAATTTAACCCACAGACACATTCCCAGACTGCTGTGTGACAATAGAAATCAACAGATAGCCAATCATTGTCATATTTCTGCTGGTTTACTTGAAAATCTCCAAATTGCTAAAGAAAATGTTCACAAAATGGAAATATTTTTATTATTAAACTAGTCCATTATTAAAATACTCCATGGCCAAATTACATTTTAATAAGGTGATTTCCTGCTTTCCCAAGCCAAAAGGCCCCTTAACAATTTGAAATTCTGATACTGTGGTTTCCTTATATTGGAAAACAAGCAACTTTTACAGTCTTTCAGAAATGTGACTCCCATAGGCAATTTCAATTTGACTCATTATAGCAGGATCTTCCTTGCAGTGAGATGGATATAAATCCATAAGGACATAAAAGGCATACTACACATACAAAATGGTCCTTAGAACAGTTGAATTTTAGGCAGACCTACCCAAATACACACACTGCTTCACCCTCACTCTACAGATGCCCCCCCCCACACACACACATATACTAGTACACACACAGAGACACAGACATACTATGGAGGAGCTGAGTTTAAATTCAATGCACTAGACCAGGGCTTCTTAAGCTCTGTACTATTGATATTTTGATCTGGTTTATTCTTTGTAGTGGGCTGTCCTGTGTGTTGTTGAGGCATCCCTGGCCTCTACCCACTAGAGGCCAATAGTACCTCCCAGATGTGGCAACCAGAAATGTCCCAAGATATTGTCAAATATCTCCTGGGGTGCAAAATCACCCCTGGTTGAGAACCACTGAACTAGACAATCTCTCATTCCTTTTCATTCTTTCCCATCTGTTCACCTATTCTCTCATTCATGCAGTTCATTCCATCTGTTCATATTACAAATCTTCACTGAGCTCCTGTTGCTTAGTGTACAGGTAGTGTTCTCAAACGCCTCCTTGTGACCCACGGGTGTTTCCTGACGAGTCTAGGGGTGGAGAGCCAACAATGTGCTGCTAATTCTATAGGTTTGAATTTTGTGTAGGCCATGCTTTTTTCATGATTTAGTCTGATTAAAGGTTTTCTTTCTAATAAGATGACTTGCACTCAATATTTTAATAAGAATAGCTTATGTTTATTAATGCTGATTGTGTGCTGGCCAAACTGCTGATCAATTTATGAAGATTATCTGCTTTAATCCTCATAGTAACCTAATGAGGTTAGAGACTTTTATGACTGACATTCTTAGGAAGAAACTAAGTCCTAGATAATTTAAATAGCTTTTCAAGGTACCACAGTTTTTTAGACATAGAAACAGTTTTAAAACATGGAATCAGAGCTTCTGCTCATAGTCATTATTTATCCATCCACCCATCTACCCATCTACCCATCCATTCATCCCATCCACCCATTCACCCATCCATACATCTACCTACTCAACATTAATTCATTAGATCTTCATTAATTATTCATTCAGCAAGTATTTATTAAATGCCTATGATGGACCAGTAAACCCTTCCCTTATTTGGGGAGGAGGGCCATGACAGCAGATGGGACAGGAATTGCTCACGCTCCTGGATATCATAAGCTTCATCAAGGATGTTGTGTCTATATCTCTTAACAGTAGTGGCTATAGGGAAGCTCCCTTCTGAGCCTCAATTCAGAAGACAAAGAACAAGAGTTGGCTCTGAGCTTTGTGCTTGGCAGTGAGGCTACTCCAGGGAAAGGGGGATATTGGGCCTTTGCTGTTGTATTCTCAATTTCCCTACTGGGTTTCTCCTGGCTCCTGGCTCCTGGCTCCTGTTTCCTGACCCTGGGCAGTGGATATGAAGAGGGTACTTTCAGAGAGACAGCGAAGCTTTTCATACTGATGTAGGCTTCCTGTGGTTGAGAGTACCACATCTGGGAGGTACTATTGGCCTCTAGTGGGTAGAGGCCAGGGATGCCTCAACAACACACAGGACAGCCCACTACAAAGAATAAACTAGATCAAAATATCAATAGTACAGACCTTAAGGGTGTTTGGAAAATATTCTGCTTCACCCTCACTCTACAGATGAGCCAAATGGAGCACAGGAAGACTAGAAGATGGTTTTCCCAAAGTCAGTGCGATACCAGTGCTATTGAGAAGCAGAAGATGGGTTCCTGTAACTGGAAGGGCAGCACATCTCCTGGCACATTGTACTCAATAAACAGTAACTCCTTATACCTAATGTGTCCTTGTCTCCCTGGACCACCCTGAGGCCAGCTGAGTGCACAGAAGACAAGAAGTGTTTTGCACAGAGATGAGGAATGACACTCAGGAGAGATCACTTTATGGAACTTCGCATGTTTGCCACATGAACATGTTAGCACAACTCATCTTCCAGAAGACTTATAAGTGCTTCAGCTCTGAACTCAGGGGATTAAGTGCAAAATGCTTTCAGCACTGGATAATATTCAAGTGGAAAATATCAGGCATCTAGGGACATGACTCATGTTCTTCACATGAATTTTAAGGTGTGTCACAAATGAATTTACCTTAATTCTCAGTTAATCTCAGGTGCTAGTGATGAGAGAGAATTACATAATAGAATAAGAAGTGCAATTCAAATAGTTTTAAATGTGTGTAATTGTCTTTTTTGGAGGTAGTGGGTAAACCTAAAGCACTAAGGTTAAGTTCATGGTTGCTATACAAGTGGGTTGAGTGCTTTCCCAGTCCTTATTTTCAGGGTTCAGCAGAATCAACCTTTCTTGAAAAGCTGCAACTATTTGGATCATCTCCATAAAGAAGAAGTGATTTTACTTTCCTCATTGTACTTTCCTTGTAGGCAATCACCACTTAACACAGACAGGACTAATTTCCAGCTATTTTCTTCCAAGGAAGACTCACTCATAGATCCATTGCTTGCAAGGCACCAAACAGCTTTTCTTTTAGCCCCTGCTGATTTGTTTAGATGCTTACTTGATTAGATGGTATGGTCCTTCTGGGTGGAAACTCCACCTTTTATGCTTGTCCCACTTATGAAAAGTATCCATTATTTGTTATCCTAGGACACTCTCTTCTTTGCCTCTTCTACCCCATATCATCTGGGTGGTTGAAAAATGTCAGTGAGCTCTTACCATCCCAACACTCCCTTACCCAATTCCTTTATTTTCATTACTAGGGGCCCAGTGCATGAAATTCATGCAGGAGGGGGGGCAGTATCCCTCAGCCCAGCCTGCACCCTCTCCAATTGGGGACCCCTTGGAGGATATCCGACCAGAATTGAACCTGAGACCTTTCAGTCTACAGGCTGACGCTCTATCCACTGAGCCAAACTGGTTAGGACTGATTGGTTGGTTTCTATCCCTTAGGGATCGGGCCTAAACCAGCGGTCGGACATCCCCCTTGTAATCTGGGACTGCTGGCTTCTAACCGCTCACCTGCCTGCCTGCCTGATTGCCCCTAACTGCTCTGCCCTGCCAGCCTGATCTCGCCCCCAACTGTCCCCCCCTGCTGGCCTGATCTTGTCTCAAACTGCCCTCCCCTGATGGTCTGGTTGCCCCCAACTGCCCTCCCCTGCCAGCCTGATTGCCCCTAACTGCCTCTGCCTTGGCCCCCACCACCATGGCTTTGTCTGGAAGGAAGTCGGATGTCCAGAAGATGGCCAGTCAACCTGGTCTAATTAGCATATTACCCTTTTAGTAGTATAGATAGATTATATAGGATAGGATTGCTTAAATGGGGGGAGGGAGGGAGGAAGCCTTTTTCAGCAGGAGGAGATGCTCTTGGCAGACAAAAACACATAATCCTTATATCTGGATTGATAGCCAGCCATATGCACTATACTACCAAACCAGTCATGAAAAAATTGAACTGCTTTCTTATACCTTACACCAAGCAGCTGTTGCCCTTAAAACCCCTCCTCAGCCCCCACCCTAGGTTCTGCCTTCACAGTTCACCCAGATTAGGTTCTGATTGGTCAGTTTCTATGCCAGTCAGTGTCAAAAGCTCTGCCTCCTAGGCAGCCATTGGCTCCTCACACTTTACCCAGTTTAGGTTCTGATTGGTCGGTTTCTTTTTTCTTTTATTTTTTTTAAACATGTTTTATTGATTTTTTACAGAGAGGAAGGGAGAGAGATAGAGAGTTAGAAACATTGATGAGAGAGAAACATCAATCAGCTGCCTCCTGCACACCCACTACTGGGGATGTGCTCGAAACCAAGGTACATGCCCTTGACTGGAATCGAAACTGGGACCTTTCAGTCTGCAGGCCAATGCTTTATCCACTGAGCCAAACCAGTTAGGGCTGATTGGTTGGTTTCTATGCTAGTCAGCATCAAAAGCTCTGCCTCCTACGCAGCCATTGGCTCCTGGCACTTCACCCAGATTTGGTTCTGATTAGTCAATTTCTATGCCAGTCAGTGTCTCCAGGCCTATCTCTGGGCCTGATCAAAGAGGCGGGGCTGAGCAGCAGCCCAGGAGGAGGCCTGGAGAGAAATAGGTGCGGCTGCTGGCGAAGCTGGGAGAGAAAGAGAGAGGCATCGGCTGATCAACAGCTGCCATGGAGGCTGGAGATCAGACCCTGCCTCTCTCTCTGCAGGCCTCTCTCTGGATCTTATCCGCAGCCCCCTGGGCAGTCAGTGCTGGGTTGCTGCACCAGCACCGGCTGCAGTCAGTGCTGGGTCACCACGGCAACCCAGCACTGACTTCTGGTGTTTCGGTGGAGCCTTGGTCGTTATGGACCCTGGCTCTTTATATATATAGATTCCAAAATAATGTGTTTGCATAAAATCAGATCTCCCCAAGCTTGCTTCATTATGGGAACCCTTGGCATGCCCTGTGAAAATAATAGGCTCTGTGACCTCCTTCAGTGGAGAGTGATTCAACGAACATCTGTTCTGGGCCTGCTTTGGGCTAAACTTTGTGCCATGTCCTAATAGCTTATGGTGAGCATATTGATTCAGATCCATTGTCTCCAAGAAACTGCAGTTGGGGAGGAGATGTTTTGAAAGCTTTGGGTAGGAAGTGGGCAGAGGGTATAGAAAGTAGAAAATCCAGAAACCACTTTTTGTGGGCTCAAAGCTGGGCCTGCTCTATAAGCATGGCCTTCAGGTCAGCTCAAGTAAGTAGGCTTCTATCTTGAGGGAGAAGGTAATAAAACAAATGATTGCCGATTATTTCTGTTCCAGCCTTGTCTGTCCTTTTTAAACCCTACTCATCAAGTTGAATATTGCCCAATTATTGACACAGAAATTGATACTGAGCAATTTACCTTCAGTGACTGGGGCCCTCAGGGCATTTTTAAAGGTCCCATCTCACTTGCAGTGAGTTTGCAAGTGCCAAACACTAGGATCAACAAAGTGGAGAATTTTTTCAACTCAGTTGCACATTTAAATCTAATTGTGACAGAAAATAACCCCAATCTCTTCTTTTCAAAGATCCCAGAATTTTAATCTATAAATTGTACATTGAATTTATTTGTATTAATATATATATATATACAAATATATACAAATATATATATACATATGTGTATATATATATATATATATATATATATATATATATATATATATATATATATATATATATATTTATATTGCTCTCAGACTGAAATAACTAATTTTTGATCCCTCCATGGCAAGGAAGTAGACCAAGTGAAATTGGCAGAAGCTAGGCTTCTTATTTTGAGCTTGCCTTAGAGTTTTGGGGGTTCCTTTAAGGCAGTGGTTCTCAACCTGTGGGTTGCAACCCATTTGGGGATCGAATGACCCTTTCACAGGGGTCGCCTAAGACCATCGGAAAACACAGATATTTACATTACAATTAATAACAGTAGCAAAATTACAGTTATGAAGTAGCAAGAAAATTAATTTTATGGTTGGGGGTCACCACAACATGAGGAACTGTATTAAAGGGTTGCAGCATTAGGAAGGTTGAGAACCACTGCTTTAAGGTGATTGGGAGCTGGCTGATTAAACTGGGGACATGACATAGAGTGGGGGAATCTGGAACCAGATGTGCCTTTGGACTTGACTCCACTTGTCTTCTCTGAGCCTTGCCCTGGAAGTGGGTTTGTTTTTCAGCTACTCACTAAATAAACGTTCTGGAAACCATTGCTCTTCCATCTTGCGTTTGCTCCACAAAGTAAAGCATCTCTTTGCTTTTACTTCTAGGAGAAAGTTTCCTCCTTCCTGGATGGGGATGAGAAGTGGGCATGCTGTGTGCATGCAGGTGGATTCCCAAGCATCCAGCAAGTCCCCAGAGAATCCCTCAAAAGAGGGGTCTATTTTCTTCTTATTAGCCAGCAAGCTCTATTTTAGTCCCATGACATTTGTTCAAATGACCTTATTCTTCAGGAAACTGGCCTTCTGTTTTCAGAGTCATATTATTAAGATACACTAGTATACTTACAAAAGACCTCCTTCTCCAAAGTCAGACATACACACCCTTGACCAGAGCTTGAAATTTGTCAAAGGGACCTCGATGAGGGCATCTGTCCTGCACTTATCCTTTGTGTCTACCCACTATCTGCCTGCTAGACAGTACATCTGTTTCCAATATGGGTCTTTACCAGCTATTCATCAATAAAAGTCCAATCTGCTTGGCTTCTCTAAAATTGCAAGTCTTTTCTCCATGTGGATTTTCACTCCAGCAACAATGTAGGCATTTTGTCAGTGGACAATTTTGCATTCTCATAGCATCCTGCTTTGTGGTTTCATAGACCGTGTGGAATGCAGAAGCTACTATTGGGCCACTTCCCCTTTTTTGGACATTTCATTTTATTCATCAAGGAGAGGTGATTCATCATGGTGATTGTCCTGTACTGTCACTTCCTGGAGTCACTTCCCAGCCCTTTGGGACCTTGAGTTTTGGGATGTGTTTTCTGTTTATTGTCCAAATGTCCAGAAATTCCCTTCCCATCATCAGTTGATACATAAGTACTTAAAAAAATTACTTTCAACAAATGTATTTCCTAAATGTGTTTGCATTTTAACTGTTAGGTGGTTTTTCCGTAAGTTGCATATGTTAAATTTTACACAAATATTTTATTTTTCTTTTTGTGACTTCTACCATTGCCTAACCTCTGAGAATGTCTTTAGAGCAGTGATCATAGTTTTATTATATAAAAGTTTAGAAAAGTCAGTATGTAAAGTCCTAACATTCAATAGAAGAGTGGGGAAAGAACATTGACAATTTACAGAAGAAATACAAATGCAAAAACATTTCTATGTTTAGTATGTCATCCACAAATAGTGACAGTTTTATTCCTTTCTTTACTACTTGGGTGTCTTTTATTTCTTTTTCTTGTATGATTGCTGTGGCTAGGACTTTCAGTACTATGTTGAATAATACAGGTGAAAGTGGGCATCCTTGTCTTGTGTCTTGATCTTAGCGGAAAAACTTTCAGGTTTTCACCATTGACTATGATGTTAGCTGTACACTTGTCATATACAGTATGGACTTACTATGTTGAGGTATGTCTCTTCTATTCCCATTTTGTTGAGAATTTTTATTATGAGTGGATGTTGAATTTTGCCAAATGCTTTTTCTGCATTATGAGATAATCATATGATTCTTATTCTTTGTTTTGTCAATGTGATGAATCACACTAATTATTTTGCAGATGTCAAACAACTCTTGCATTCCTGGTATAAATCCAACTTGATCATGGTGTATTACACTTTTAATGTACTGTGGAATTCAGTGTGCTAGTATTTTGTTGAGAGTTTTGGCATCTATGTTCATCAGGAATATGGGCCTGTCATTCTCTTTCTTCGTGGTGTCTGGTTTTGATATTAGGGTAATGCCAGCCTCATAGAATGAATATAGATGTGTAACTCCCTTCTCAATTTTTTGGATAGTTTGAGAAGGATAGGTACTCATTCTTCTTTACATGTTTGGTAGAATTCACCTGTGAAGCCATCAATTCACCTGTAAGAAAATGCTAAGTAAAAGTAAAATAATGAAATGCCAACTTTCTCTTGTGTAAGTAACAAATTACAAAGTGCCAAGGTGACATTGCAGGAGCTGTGCCTGGGGGGCTGCAGTTGCTTCCCTGAAATCTATCCCAGAAAGGCCTCAGTGAGATGGAGGGACAAGAGAGGGAAGGAGCAGCTTTGGGAAACTTTGTGTAAATTATTTAGGTTTAGTTGGCATATGTCCAAAGATTGAGCAGAAAGCATTGATTAACCAAATTAAAGAATGATGGTAAGAAGAGGGCCTTAGGCTCCCCTGTGGGCCCCAAAAGAAGAAGGCCATTCTAGGAAGCAACCTGCCAGGAGGGGTGTGGACTGCCCTGCAAGGACTCACAGTTCACTGAGGGCAAGAGTCAAACTTGAACCAGGTGTGAAGAGAATGGGGCGGGGTGGTGGGGGAGGGCAAGCCTCCTGGAGGGTCTGATGCCTGCCAGGAAACCAAAGGATGGCCTTGGTGGCTGGGAAGGTGGATAGGGTCAGGGAGACCAAAAGGGTGGGTATGCCAAGGTAATTCCATTGCTCTCCCAGGTTTTGATTCAGTGTGTGTGTGCATGTGTAGTGTATATACATATATATCATATATAAAAGCCTAATATGCAAATTGTCCCCTCGGGAGTTCAACTGGGAGTTTGATCACTCGCTATGATGTGTGGTGACCTCCAGGGGGCAGTGCAGAATAAAGGAAGGCACTGGACAATGGCCAGCAGTCAGCAGCTGGGGAAGGAAGGCCCCGGCTGTCAGCCAGAAGACCCCGATTGGCCCTAATCGCTGGCCAGGCCTAGGGACCCTACCCCTGCACAAATTTCATGCACCAGGCCTCTAGTATTTTATAAAACACAAAAGTTGGATCCTATTGATTACTGCTTTTTAACCAATTTTTAAATTTAACATTATTTCAGAAGCATTTTCCCTTCATTAAACATAGTCAGTAAATTCTGTGTTCAAATAGTTATTTCCCAGGGAGACCAGCCATCACTCATACTAAAGAGAAACCCCTGTTACTCTATGCCCACTTTCTCTACTTTGTTTTGCCCTCATACTAACTACCACCAAATTTACAAATACACACACAAACATGTACATCCCCTGAACTATAAGCTGTGGGATGGCCAGGCCCTCCTCTCCTTTGCTCACACCTGTCTCCTTAGGGCCTGGACTTTGGACAGGCAAAGTGGGCATTCAGTGATTATTTATTGAATGAATAAACGAATAAAAAATGCTACATAATAAATGACCAAATAGTTACTTTTGAGAATTCTAATCATATATTTTTCATTTGACAAGAGATTTCCAGATTTTCACTTTGTCAGTAAAACTCCAATGACCACCTCTATAAATAAACCTTCCTCTGTTTCCTTAAGGATTTCCTTCAGCCAGATCACCAGATGTGGCCTGTGGGTCAGTGTATGGAGGTTCCTGAAGTGGAGTTCTCTCTTAGAGTCTCTGTCCTATTCATTTAGCATAGGGTCCAGAATATATCAGGAGCTTGAGAAATGTTTGGTGAATGAACCAGCTAAGTAACAAGTGAAACCAGAGGAGACTTTGTAACGCATGGGACTTGGTGCCTGTCTCATAGGCCCTCTAGGAGCACCAGGGCCAAGGTGGCCTGGCACCATGCATGCGGTGCCTGGTGTCCAGATGGTCTCCTCGCCCATGGAGGCCTGAGGGTGGATGGCTGCCAAATGAGTCACTGTGGCCACAGAGAACCTCCAGGGAGCCCAGGCAGCCTAACAAAATGGGCTTTTTGCCCCAGGAAGCATTTTGTGGATTTCAAGGATCAGAGGGACCTTAGTGAAGAAAAGAGATTTCATAGCCTTAACCTCAGGGGTGACAAATGTCTTCAAGAGTGTTTTGGGCTATAATTGATCATGTTTGGAGCAAGACCGCAGGAACATCCTGGCGGAGGCCATCTGGGGCTCTTGGAGGGAGGCAAGACAAGGGCTGATAGGTTGTATGTGTATGTGGTGGGAGGCTGAAATCTCTGAACATTGGCTGGAGACCCGGGCTGGCAAAGCAGTGGCCCGTTCCCTGGGCTGGGAGCCTGGGACACCATGCAGAAGAAAGCCAGAGTTCCTTCCCACTTCCTTCCCATGTGCTCTTTTGAAAGTCCCAGTCATCACTTTTCTCTCCCCTCGCCCACACATTGCTTGTCTTGGATTTGGGATGTGTTTGAATGAAACTTGGTCTCGGTTTGAACGATGCAGAACCAAGCCCCCTATTTTCCATGGGTACCATATATGGGTTAGAAACTGGTAGCAAAATAGGAAAATGTGTGTTGAGAAGAACCATCTGCTGTGGAACTGTGGGATCAGTGCATAAGGATCTTAGCACTTCTACAAACTGGTAGCTCACAGGACTCATTCTTTGTAATAAGTTCATAGTTAGTAAGTCCCGGGTGATTCTGGAAGTTCTTGAGTTCTGGGAGGTCTGGGAGGTCAGGCCTATGGGATCACTTTCTTGGACCACTCCTGCAAGGCCGTGGCTGAAATCAAGCTACCAGCTGGAGGCTCTGGCCCAGGGAGCTCCCCACACCACAGGTCAGCATTTCACCTGGCACACAGACCTCTCTGCCCCAGGAAGAAAGCAGCTGGGCCCCGCGGTTGGCCTTTCTCTCTTCATCATTTCAGTGTTAGCTACTCCGACTGGGATACAGGTATTTTGTTTCTTGCTAGTTTGGATGCATTTTAAATCCTGAGGGACTTTTGCAAAAGTAGACAGTGTTTCTTAGCTCACTGTTTGCCAGCTTTGGGAGACAAGAAGCTGGTAGGAAGAAGGTGGGTTGCAGCAAGAGCCTGAATACCACTTTGAGAAGCTGCTGAGCTGCTCTTAGTCCCAAGTGAAGGAAATCGATATTTATGGGAAGGGACTGGTTCCTGCTGGGAGCATTTAAGCCTTTGTCAGGGTCTGGTCTGGGGCTCAGCTATTTACTCTGTGTCTATGTGTGTGGAACCACATGGAAAGTTGCTCTGGAAAATTGTAAGCTACACACCGCAGAGAATCACAAACCATTAATATCGGCCACCTGCTGCACTCAGTTGGCATTAAATAACATCTTGTTTCTCTCTTTGGAGAAAAGTCACAAGTGTCAGGCCAGGGCCCTGATGACCCATGAGATGCCACCCACCTGACCCCTGAATCCTGTCTGAGACTGAACCTTTCTGGGGCTGAGGACTACCGATCAGTACAGAGAGCTGACTCCTTGACCTTGAAGGCAGCCCTTGCAGTCAAAAACTTTCTCTAAAGCTCTCAAGCTTGGCGGCTTACGGTGGCCGGGTGAAATACAGGATTCCTAGTCAAGTTTGAGTTTTGACAAAGAATGAATATATCTTTAGTATAAGTATGTCTTATGCAATGTTTGGAAACACACTAAAAATGATTAGTTACCTGAAATTCAAATCTAACTGTGTCGGCAGTTGTTTTATTTGCTAGATCTGCCACTGAAGGCTCAATTCAGAAACCACCTGGGAGTTTCAGAAAGTACTGATTTCTGGGTCTCACCCCAAGAAAATCTGTTCGTTGGTTTTGGTTGGGCCTGAACACTGGAGATTTTAACAGCTTCTCTTCTGATTTGAATATGCATGAAAGTTTGACAGCCACTGGGCTAAAACAGTGACTTCTAAATTGTCCTCAGCTTTGCAAAGCTTCACCACCACGTGCTTTTTCATCTAAATGATCTAGAGCAGGCATCCTCAAACTACGGCCCTCGGGCCACATGCGGGTGTTTTTGCCGTTTTGTTTTTTTACTTCAAAATAAGATATGTGCAGTGTGTATAGGAATTTGTTCATAGTTTTTTTTTTAAACTGTAGTCCAGCCCTCCAACAGTCTGAGGGACAGTGAACTGGCCCCCTGTTTAAAAAGTTTGAGGACCCCTGATCTAGAGTCCTTTAATGACCTGCTTTTGTTAATCTGACACCAGGTCAGCCACTTGAGCCTGTTTTCTCAACTGTAGAGGAGGGTATGGAACCAGGTTAATGGCTGATCTTCAGCATTATCCATGAAATTGCCCCTAAGTGCAGAGAAGTGTGTGCTCTATCCAAAAGGGTCCAAAGCAGCCAGTCACAAGCAAGGAAACCTTTTTGAGCTCTCATGATTGAATCTTAAACATCCCTGAGAATTTGGTGTTTTCATCTTATAACACATGTATGTGTCTTAATATAAAAACGAGGAATTGTTTCTTTCTGTACAATGTTCACATAAAGTTGACAACGAAGACGATTTTAAATATATTTTAAAATATATTTTATTGATTTTTTTACAGAGAGGAGGGGAGAGGGATAGTTAGAAACACCAATGAGAGAGAAACATCGATCAGCTGCCTCCTGCACACCCCCTACTGGGAATGTGCTCGCAATCAAGGTACATGCTCTTGACCGGAATCAAACCTGGAACCCTTCAGTCCGCAGGCCGACGCTCTATCCACTGAGCCGAACCGGTTAGGGCTGAAAGACGAATTCTTTATCCACAAAGTCATGGGCCCCTGGTTCACCTGTGAGATCTCTTCCAGGAAGCACACGATGGCTGAGGAACCACAGAAGCTGCGCTCCCATGTGCTGCGGAGTTTGGCTCACTGATTTCATTCTCAGGCACAGCTCGTTGCCTTTCCTCACCTGGAGAAATAAAGAGCTTGGCATTAGGCCCAGGTGAGCTTGCTGATGAGCTAAGGCTCCTCCTTCTGTCTCAGTAACAGAGTCGGTGGATAGCAGCGGGCTTTAAATGGCTGCACTTAGAAACACGCGGACTCTTCATCTATAAAAGACAAGGCAAATAAGTCGTGGCATTTCAGCTATGGAATACTGTGTAAGTAGTAAAAAGAAGGTGTTATATTTTTTGGTGTTGACCTGGAAGGATGCTTATTCTCTATAGTTAGTGAGGAAAGCAGATTGTAGAATAACATAGCCTGAAATATAATGAGATGGCCTTGCCTGCATTGGGGAAGAGAGATGTTTACATTTCTTAGTTCCAAATCTACTAGACGCATTGTGGCACTGTCCGCATGACCTGGGTGCTGGTTGAAATGCAGAATTTCAGGCTTCACCCCAGACCTCCCAGTTGGAATCTGTTATTTAACAAGATCCTTGGATAATTCACATACACAGCCAATTCTAAGAAGCACTGCTTTAGACCCTCTGGGTGGATCAACATGTAAAAATACCATCTATTCCTTTTGCAGTATATGAATGAAAATTTTAAAAACTTTTGAAACTATGCTTGTAAGGTTAATTGTCTATATAATGTCTATACCTGTTATTCCAGTCCAAGCAAGGTTCTATCAGCTGTGCTATTACTCTGCAGAGAACCGGAGAGTAGGTTCGACCCAACTGAGTCAGCCTCTCACACGCTGGGTCCAGTTTCTCTGACCCCTGTTGGTCCCAGTTCTCATACCATCCTATGTCCGCATGTCTCTTCTACTTGTCCCCACAGAATCGGGACTGAGTGTGACTGCAGATGTGAACATGTCACTCGGGGCCGCGGTGGCCGTGTACTAGGGCTGAGCTGCTGGCCTGGGACAGTGAGCTCTTCCGTGAGCTGACCGTATTTGCTGAGTGATAGAACTGTTTTATAGAGTTTGGTCTGGTCTGGAAACTGGCAGGGAAATGCGATGGTTTCTTGAACTGTAAATAACGTTGAACAGATCCCTTCTTGTAGTAGTTTCCAAAACAGTCTGCCACAGCCTGCTCAGCGCCTTGGGGAAATTTTCAGTGGAGAACGAAGCAAGGTTCTGCTGGTTTTGCTAATAGGATAAACAGTTCTCCTCCGCCTTGCAGACTGGTAGCAGCCCCACTGAACTCTCTCCCAAAGCATTTCATCATCTTCCTATGAGAGATGGTAGAGAGTTGAGAATGCTGGAGATGGGGCCACAATGGGAGCAGAAAATCTGTAAGCCTGAATCTTTTCAGGAACCTCTCTTTTAAAAAAAGAAGAGGGTCTCCAAGTGGAATAAGGGACAATTACAAAAGGGTCCTGGGTCTGTATCCTTTAAGCCTCCCTTCTTCCCCAAAAGCCAACCCCAGACTTATCCTAATGGCACATGTGATTTCCTGGTCCTAGTGAGAAATGATCCAAAGAGAAATGCTGGGGTTTAATGGGATGTTACTATCTCAGGGGTTAAAATGTGCCCAAGTCTAATTAGAAGAATGAAGGATAAAATCTTTGCCTCTACTGGGAGAGAAAGGGTGCTCTGGATGACCTAGCCTGGCTGCTCCTGCTGGTCTGACAAAGATGAATGGGAGGACAAGTTCTGCTTTTGATGAGACCGAATGAGGTGATGTCTGCATTTTCCTGAAGGTTGAACGCAACCACTTCACCCTCGCCAGAAACCAATGTGTAAACAGGACCACAGAGGAAACACAGATCCTAGGAATGGCCAGTCTGTTGACACTTGGAAAACTGAATGGACCCCCACATTGACAGCCACCACTGTCCCTGATTCTGCAGTTTTTATTTTCACCCCATGGTTTCTGATCTAAATGTTCTTCATTTAAGCCCAATGCTCTTTTAATATCAAAAAGTTGTGTTTCCTTCCCCGATCCCTAACAAAGTAAATGTCTGTTGTCGTCTGGTGTATTGCCTGGGAATGAGCCATGTTTCCCAAAGAAAATTAATACAGTTCAGCTCACCATTGCGTGAATCAAGGCTTTGTGCAGAGAAAAGAGACACCAAAATGAAGAAGGTGTCACTGGGGACATCTTCAAGCTCCACATGAGTACCTGATAGGGTTTTGTTGGGACGTCTGGAAAAGACTGAAAATGAAAGGAATTCCGTCATAGTCTGTTACAGATGCGTTCCCTCTTAGAGGCTGTTCCCATGTCCAAGCACAAGCTGTCCTCTCATCCCTGGAATACACTGCTCCTTCTTTGTCACTTTCTCCCCAACCTGGCCACCTCTGGCTGACAAGTTTGTGTTATCCTCAAGTCCTGATCGCAATACAGAGTCACATTTAAAGGAAAAGTATCCCCGCAGAAAACAAAATCATGAGAGGCGACTTTAATCTTTGTTAGAGACAATTAAGAAAATACCTAGCCCTGGCCAGCATGAGTCAGCGGTTAGAGCATTGGCTTGAGCACCAAAGGGTAACAAATTTGCATCCCAGTCAAAGGCATGTGCCTGGGTTGCAGGTTGTGTGCGGGAGGTAACCAATAGATGTGTCTCTCTCACATTGATGTTTCTCTCTCTCTCTCTCTCTCTCTCTCTCTCTCTCTCTCTCTCTCTTCTTCTCCCTCCTCCTTCCACTCTCTCTAAAAATCAATGGAAAAAATACCCTTGGGTGAGGATGAATAAAACAAAACAACAAACAAACAAACAAATAAAAACCTAAATCTGAGTTTGATAGGGGTGGGGGTGGGAGCAAAAATTACAATGTTTCTTTAAAATCCCCTCTTGGTACATTTGTCTCTCTCAGTATCTTTCACTTGAATTTCATCTTTCCTCTCAATCTCATCTCCCAGTGAAAACACTCCCCAAACTTGGCCTGATAACCCCTGACTTTGTAGTGTCACAGTTTGCAGACTGGGAGCCAGCCTGTCTTATTTCCAGTCTCTACTTTTTAATTTGAAACTATGCATTCCTTGGTTACTTAGTCTTTTTTCTACATCTATAAAATGGGGACAAAGTTTCAAAGAATTAATATATGTAAAGTATTTAGAGCTATGCCTGGCACAAGGTAAGTGCTAGGTGTGGGATTATTACTATTATTATTATTCTTTCTATTCCTCAGTCTATTCTTTCTAACAGGTAGTAGTGTCCTCCCTTTTCAAATAAAATCCCTCAGCCATTCTGTCTTCACATTTCCCACCTCCTCAATACCCTACTCTCCGACTAAAGCAAAGGTGGGGATGAGGAAGAAGAGAGGTGATGGGTCCTCAGGTAGGAGCGCTTTTTCTCTGATTCACCTGCATGTGAAACTTCTATTCATCCTTTAAAACCCAGACATTGCCTTTTCTGTGACCTCTATTGGTCCTACAGAGAAAGCCCCTCCTTCCTCTTCCTGAACCACATCTGTACATCTTCCTACTACTACACACATCACCCAGAATCTACATCGTTTGCTTATCTTTCTATCTGCACCATTGAACTGTGAACTCCTTTGAGGAGAGGGAATAAGTCTTATCTGGCTTCCTATCCTGAGCGCAGTATTTGGTACACAGAAGGATCTTAATAAAGTTGGTTGAACTTTATTAATGAATTGAATGAGATTCCCCCATTGCTTAGTGGGGAGGCAGAAATGTTATGAACTTTGGGGGGCTATAGAGGATGGTGTTGAAGAAGGTTATGGGTTGTCCCACTCCCAATGCAGAGATGCAAATTACATGGGATTGGTTCACACTGGGAATAGAGATGCTGCAGCCTGCAGCAATGATGCTCTGAAGGGCTCCTTTCCCGGCACAAGAAATTAATGAGTACTATTGACAGTAAATATGAACACTAGCTAATGACATTCATAAATGTCTGATATGTTTGGCACAGTGCCTACAACAACATGGAAGCCGTTCCCATTTATTTCTTTGAAATGAATCTGACTCATTTAAAAATAATCACAAACCAATTACCACCAACAAAAACCACAAGCAGGACAAACATTGAGTCTCCTCTATGACCACCTCTGAGATTATGTGTATTGAGAATCCCATCCTAAATAGAGGCAAAAACATTCCTCTCTGATTGAATTTGCCTTTTTAAAAAGATTGAACAGAGAGGGAAAATGAGGCCTCTTTGGAATCCCAGCTGTTAGAGAGCTAAGCTTTTAATAAAAATGCAACTGGGTACAATCCTATGTTGAAGCCACACTTGAGTTCTCCTGCAAATCTTGTGTTGGTGAAGGCAATGATGGAAGGGCAGGCACAATGGAGGTGCTGGGAAAGGTGGTGATGACCAATGGGGCAGGTAAGCATTGCCTGTACATTCCATGTCAATGTCCAGATGACAGAAGTGCTTTAGGTGCTGGGAGAAGACTCCCACTAAGGAAGCCCAGAAGCCCAGATCATCACCATGAAGAGGACAGGAAGGGGATACCACCTGCACAGGGACCATCTCGCTGAGGAGTGAGGCCACAATTCTCATGGCCTCAAGTGTGAAAGGTGTTTTGTGTTTTTTATTCTTCACAGTACTCAAGTACAATAACACCACATTAAAAAGAAATTCTGAATCAAATTTAGCCAGACTTAGGTCTCAGTCTTCTCCTTCAATAATGTACAATACTGAGACCCTGAAGAAGAGCCTGGGATCTCTGATGGCCTCTGAGCTACTCAAGAGATACAGCGAAAAGTCCATCAGCAGGTGGAGGAAGGGGGAGACCAGATGATTTGCCCAAAGTCTCACAGCAGATAAGAGACAGGGCCTTGGCAAGCACAACACACTGCCAACCCAGATCATTGCCCTCTCTCCTCTCTCATGTGCCAGAGCCATTCAGCAGGATAGTGGCTCTCAGCAAGGCTTCAGGGGGAGAACTTGCTAAGTGCCCACACAGCAATTATGCAGTGCCAGCATTGACCTCATCATTCCAAAAAAAGGTTACAAAAGCTGAAGTGATAGGTCTCCATGTCTCCAAGTCTCATGCTCAGAGTTCAGAAATCACATAGGAAGTGAAACCACAGAACCATCTGTAAGTGAAAAGAAAAAAAAAAAAAGAAATAAGGAAGTCAGGAGGAGGAAGCATCAAAACGAACCCTGATCTGGGTACTGATGACAGTTAAATAGGGTTATGATATGATCAATGAGGGGAAGTCTTAGTTGTAATAAGAAGCAAAAGGTTATTTCAACATCCATTTATTGAATGACTCATTGATGCCAAGTCCCATGCAAGGTGCTGGAGAAATAAAGATTAATTAGACCTCAAGTTCACTGCCTGGTCCAGGGACTGTCTCTAACATGCCCAGCATACTCAGTGCAGTAGATGTAACCACAGGCCTCTGTACAGGGCACAAGAGCTTTAGAGATAAAGAGTGATTTCATAGCTCAAGTGGTCAGTAAAATGTAGTGGTCCTTTGAAATGAAAATAAAATGGACTCCAGCCCACAGTTCATGACTAGGGGGCAGCCAATGCCCTCTCCAAAATGTCTGTCGATTTCCAGTCTTATGGGCTCACAGTTCCCTCTGACTCTGAGAATCTGACAAGTGTCGGACTCCCAAGATGATGTGTCTCAATTTCTACAGCTTTTCTTTCCTCTGCCCCACTCCGTCCCAGATATGGAACTCATTCTTGTACTCCAAATACTTCACAAAAGCTGGGGTCACGATGGTATGGAGATGGACACTGAAAATGAAGAACAAACCACTGGTCAGAATTGAGAGTGGCAATAAAAATCCCATGTGGAAATCCAAGATTAGGTGGAAGCTACACTCACCTCCTCCCAGGACCAAACTGGAATTACATTTTTATACACTCTGCTTCTTGAAACGCAATCCTCAGAAGCATTAGATGACCTATAAACGTATTGGAAACGAACATTCTTGGCTCCCACTCCAGACATACTGAGTTAGGAACGCTGGGGTTGGAGTCCAGCCATCTGTGCTTTGACAGGCATTCCTGGCCATTCTCATACACTCTAAGGTTCAGAGAGCCACTGCTTTAGGTGGAAGCTCATTAGTTGCACTCATCTTAAAATTTTTCTTTAATTGAATTTCCCTATCTTTTGTGCATTTTCTAGTTCAGTGGCTTTTTTAATCTTGATTCTTTCTTTCTCTTTGTGCTTAATTTGCTCGTCTTTTTTTATTTTCTTAAGATATAAGCTAAGATCATTGATTTTAGGCCTCTGTCCCATTAAATATAAACACTCAAAGCTGTAATTTTCATTCTAAGCACTGCTTTAACTATATTTCATAATATTTGATATGATTTGTTTGCACTTTTACTTAACTCAAAATGTTTTCTAAATTAATTTATTTCTTCTTTGGCCCTGATACTGTTTAATTTTCATAAAAATTTGAGATTAGTTTTAGAAAACCTTTGGTATTGATTTCTAACTTAAGTCCTTTGTGGTTACATAATATGATTTCATTCCTTTTAAATTTCTTTGGAATTACTTAATGACTCAGCATATGGTCTATATTGGTAAATTTTCCTTAGGCTGTGGAAAAGAATGTGTCTTCACTGTCACTGGAAGGAGTGTTCTATAAATGTCAGTTAGGTCAAGTCGCCTGGTAAGATTGTGCATACTGATTTTCTGGTTGCTTATTCTTTCAGATATTGAGGAAGCAGTATTGAAATCTCAGATTGTAATTGAAGATACATTACACAATGTATATCTTATGTTAAAACTAAAAGGGCTTACAATGTAGCTGATCTTTAAGGTTCCTTCCTGGAATTCCACCATCTGATGCTATCAATAACCAAAGTGTGTGCTAATCTATGTCCCAGGAGCACCCTGGCATATATTTTCCCTGTGACCACTCCCTGAATTTTTACCTGTTCATACACAGAATGTGCCAAGAAAGCAAACACACACACACACACACACACACACACACACACAACACACACACAAACAACAACAACAACAACAAAAAAGTGGTTAAAACAATTGAGAACAAAACTTGGACATCAAGATCACCTCAGAATTAAAATGAGAAACAAAACTGGTGAAATTCCTCAGAAAATGGGACCCAGAAAGGCATGGGGAAGCCGCTGGGGTCCCCAAGAAGAAATGGTGGGTTTAGTGGGAAGTCAGCCCCTGGGTGGTTGAAAGCTACTGAAGACTGCTTGTTTCTGGACCAGGTGGGCTTACTGCCAGGCACTGGGACGGCTTCCTTTGTTGAAAGGAAGAGGGTTTTGGTGAAATTTAGGAAAAGGGGGAAATGACAAAGTCCATAATAAAATAAGTAGTACCCATTTAATTTAGGAAAATACTACAGGCTCCTTAACTACTGGGGATTTGTACTATAAAAATATTTGCAGGCATTTATTCCCATCAAACCAGGAAAGGTAGCTTGTGGAATGAGACACAAGGCCCAGTGAGGCCACAAATGAGCAGGGAAGCCAGGTTGGTGGGGAACCTACTTAAGACAGTGGGGCGGGCGGGGGTGGAGAGTGGGGGGAAGAGTTCCACTCGGGGGTGGGGTTGCCCTGTGACCTCATCCAGTTGGAAGGAGAAGGCCCTTCCCAGGGGCAGGCACCTAGGGGGCCACAGTGAAGGTGGATGAGCAATGGGGGTCATATCAGGGAAAGGCCAGGTCTCCCATAAAGTCCAGTATAATCACGAGCAGGAGGCATGATGTATACCGAACACTGACCAAAGTGAAATCCACTCAAACCTTGTTTCTCTAACATCTCCCATCTTGAACACTTCAGTTCTTAACCAAGTTTAGGAGGTTGCTGAACCAAACTTTGTTTTTCAACCTGACACTTCTTTCATGTGGGTACCTCAGCATGACAAAAGGCATCTCTCAGGCAACAAACAAAAGATTGAATGCTTTTGTTGCTGGTGAGATCAACTACAGTAGGTCCTCTGGTTACCTCGGAAATCAACGTAACTTGATTTTCGCCTTAAATCAGAACCCACCTACATAAGCACCTACGTCACTCACATGGAGCACATACACAGCAGTAATGAAGTGAAACAGTAAAAAAAAAAAAAAATTAAAAGAAAGATAACAATCCCTGACCTTTACTTATGGTAAATAGGTAATAAAAAACATAAAGCACATATGTACATACATCAAAATGACGGAACACTTTTTTTTTAAATAAATGGGAGATGGCGATTTAACCACAAAATGACATACTTTGAGTCCGATGTGGGGCCCGCATGTATTAGCACAATTTCAAAACATGAAGAGGCCATCAAGAGTGCTAGTGTTGCTAAAGATGTGAAAGAAACAATGATCACAGGCAATTGAAGAGGTAAAAAAATCAATCGTTGTTGATTTGAATAAACAAAAAGCAGTTAGCCAGTGACAGCATTTCTGAGGCAGTGATAAGTGAAAAAGCAAAGAGGTTGCATACTGACCTCCTGAAAGACACTCCTAGAAAGTGATTTGTTTAAGGCTAGGAGGGCGTGGTTTGGTAAATTTAAGAAAAGTGTTTATTTATAGGTTAAGCTGTACATTAGACATGACTGTATATAAGAAAGATTAAAACAGGGAGTCATTTTGGGGTCTGGAATGAATTAATTCAATTTACATTATTTCTAATGGGAAAATGATTTTTTTTTAACAAATCACTTCTCCATCAGCCTTCTAGGAATGAATTACGTTAGAGAATCATGATTCCACTGTACAGCTTCATATTCAAGAGTGATGGAGTGTCATATTCAATATAATTCAACACAGAATAATTTGCGGAGGAAAATGGTAAAAAATGTTGGGTGACATTAAGGCATTAGAAAGACCCATAAAAAGTTGAACGTAAACTCAAATGATAAAAGAGATGAAAGAAAGGGGAGAATGGAAAGTCTCTGAAGGTGGTCGGTTTTAATGGAGCTAAGCCTGTATAATGCCAACTGGACATGGGCATCTTGTTGAAGATTTTTTAAAGTTTGTTTTTATAACAGCAGGGATAATCCAATTCAAAGACATCTGTTATCCACATTTCCTACGGATTAAATAGCAATGGCTTTAAAAATACATTTTAATAAGACAATTAGGGAATGATAAATAGGGGACATTTGATCTGTTAGGGAGGGACAATGTTTGCAATTTTGTAAGAGTCAGTCTCAATACCAGATGCAGTGTCATGGACCAGTGGATAGTTCACAAATGTCTGTACAAGTAAATAAATACTTGATTGAGAAATAGCTCAACTGTTAATCCAGGGAGAGACAAGAATATTTGTTATTTTTGTTTAAAAATCTGCAGAAGAAAATAGAATAAAAAATGCTAAGTATGTTTGTATAGTTCTCAAATAAAAATGGAAAAGGTTGAGTAAATAGAATTATCAACATGATAATTCAGTGAAGAAAAACATTGAAATGAGTTTATATCAAGCCAAAAAAAGAAATCACGATTTTAAATTTTATTATAATTTTGAATGTGAAGACATTTCTAAAATCGTGCAATCTCAGATAGTTCTGTTTCTGTACAAATTGAAAATTTGGGCTAAATGTGCAGCATCAAATATCCATTAGCATTCCCAGTTCCTGCCTCAGCTCCACTGGTTAGAGTTATGACCTGCTTTTAGCAGGCTCAGCCTGCCCAGTCTGAACCATGGAGAATCTGCCTTGGTCTGTTAGTGTCTCTTTTATTAAGGCTGAGGTAGTAGAGTAGGGGTTAGGGATAGTGTCTATAATTTAGATATAGTCTTCTGTCCTGGGTCATAATGCCCATACTGGCTCTAGGCTCCCAGTTCCCACCTACCTGGCCCCCTCTGTGGTGGCCAGTCCGCCCTGAAGTTGCATCTTTTTTTGTTTTTGTTAATCCTCACCTAAGGATATTTTTTCCATTGATTTTTAGAGAGTGGAAGGAAGAGAGAAGAGAGAGAGAGAGAGAGAGAGAGAGAGAGAGAGACATCCATGTGAGAAAGTCACATTGATTAGGTGCCTCCTGAACATCCTATATAATAATAGACAAATATGCAAATTGACCATAACTCCGACACACCCACAAAGCCACGCCCACAAGCCACGCCCACCATCCAATCAGAGCGAGTATGCAAATTAACCCAAACCAAGATGGCTACAGCCACAGAGAGCAAGGTTCCCTAGGTAACAGAGGAAGCCAAGCTTTCTGCCAGCCGTTGCAGGCCTAAGCCTCCACTCAAGCTACAAAGTTTCAATTATAGAAGGTAAACAAATTCAAACAAATGGCGGCAGAATGGAGCTTGAGAGAGCAGGCCAGGGTTGCCGCTGGCAACAGGGGAAGCAAAGCTTTCTGCACACCCTGGCCGGACCCACCCGCTTAAGGCAACAAAGTTTCAATTATAACCCCAACACAAATGGATTCGGGCCTCGGAGGGAGCCCCAGGCTTGGCTCTGCTCCAGGCTACAAAGTTTCAATTGTAGAAGGAAAATAAATTCCAGATACCAGGGTCTCCACTTGCGTCCCAGGGGGCGTGGCCCACCTACAAACCACCACAGGCCCCTTGCTCAGGCCGCCCCATGCCCCAAGGGAATCCCACCTTGATCAGGGACACCCTTCAGGGCAAACCAGCTGGCCCCCACCCCTGTACCAGGCCTCTATCCTATCTAATAAAAGAGAACTATGCAGATTGATCATCACTGCAACACACAATATAGCTGCCCCCATGTGGTCAAAGATCCTGCCCCCATGTGGACACAAGATGGCCACCACAAGATGGCCAGCAGGAGAAGGCAGTTGGGAGGCACCCTGCCTGCAAGGGAGGGCAGTTGAGAGGGACCAGGCTTGGAAGGAAGGGCAGTTGGAGGTGATCAACCCTGCAGGAGAGGGCAGTTAGGGGTGACCAGGCCAGCAGAGGAGGGAAGTTGGGGGCAAACAGGCTGGCATGGGAGTGATTAGGGGGTGATCAGGCTGGCAGGCAGAAGCAGTTAGGGGCAATCAGGAAGGCAGGCAGGCAAGCAGTTGGGAGCCAGCAGTCCTGGATTATGAGAGGGATGTCCGACTGCCCGTTTCGGCCCGATCCTAGGAATCGGGCCTAAACGGGCAGTCGGACATCCTTTGAGGGGTCCGAGATTGGAGAGGGTACAGGCTGGGCTGAGGGACAACCCCCCTCCGTGCACGAATTTCGTGCACTGGGCCTCTAGTGACTATATATAAGAAAGATTAAAACAGGGAATCTGGGCCTGGGGATTGAACCTGCAACCCAGGCACATGCCCTTGACTGAGAATCAAACTGGCAACCCTTCAGTGTGTGGGCTGACATTTTCTCCACTGAGCTACACCAGCCAGGCTTGAAGTCACTTCTCCATGCCTCTGGGTATTCTGCTTCAGCTCTGAACACAGCCCTGAACTGCCCTCTTCAAATCATCCCTGTGAGGCCTGCTCATGAGTGGACCCAACTCTGATGGTTTTGACTCTGACTTACATGGATTTCCCAGACTTTAACTAGGACATGTCAAAGAAGTTTCACCACTCCCACAGCTACCTCCCCAGATAGATGCCAACCCAGCTCAAAGTGGATTTTTCATGGACTCCTGACCTTTCTCTGCTGGTGACTACCCTTCTCTCCCTTTGTCATCCCTGAATTTCCAAGCAGCCTTGCATCAGTGCTTGTGTGTAGCATTGGCCCATCTTCTTCAGGAATTGATCATTTCACTGACAGAAAAATCTTTTCATTGCAGATCTAGAGTTATGGCTGTATACCAAAATTGGTATCAGTCAGCGTTCTCCAGAGAACCAGAACCAATAGGACATTGTGTGTGTGTGTGTGTGTGTGTGTGTGTGTGTGTAAATATAATGAGGGGTCTGGCAAGTTCATAATCTGTAGGGCAGGCCAGGAGAGCTATGGCTAAAACCCAGTTGATAAATCAGATAAATGCCTTCATTTTCCCACATTCAATATGGTGGCTTGTAGGAAATAAATGCAAAAACAACTACTTATAATCAAATGGATATATATTTTTTTCACGATAAATGGTCTGTTTTCAAAAAAGAACATTCTAGAAAATATATTCTCTTAGATGTCCCAATCTGGCTCAAAGTTGATATAAGGGATAGTATTCACAGAAGAAAAGCCTACCTAACAGGAAGAGAAAAATGCATTAAATTATTTATATAAAATGTATTTGGTTGGAAGCTCTATAAAGCTAAATTAAAATGTTTATATAAACTTGAGACTATTCTGTAGATTGAGTTAGTAGAAACAGAATGTACTAAGTATGTAGATTTAGGATAATGCATGTGGGTCAGTGAGGTATGTAAAGATACTGGCTAGAGAAAGAGAAAAAAAAAAAAAAACTGTCAAGATTCCATGTTCTTAAGAGCACAGCATACAAGTGAGCCAGGAACTTAGTTTGAGTCAGAACAATGGTCAGAACTCCCAATTGGAAAACACGAATGGAGGTCCTTCCTTAGGTTAATGATTTATTATGAGCAGAGCCACCTGCAAATGAATTACAAAGTAGGAAGAAAGGAAGCAACAATCTGCAAGTTTTCATTTTGGAGACAAGATTGAGGTGAAATGGGAAGGATCTTGAAAAGAGACTATGGAGAGCATCTTAGGCATGGAATGTGACTGCTATTTACCTTGTCACTCACTAGCACAAACAAGCCCAGTGCATTCCTGGTTTGTCTGGAACTCTCATTCGATGGAAGAGGACCCAAGAGAATTCAACGTCTGCTGGCATGGCTCAGTGGTTGAGCATCCACCTATGAACCAGGAGGCCTCAGGTTTGATTCCTGGTAGGGGCACATGCCTGGGTTGTGGGCCCAATCCCCAGTGTGGGGCATGCAGGAGGCAGCCGATCCATGATTCTTTCTCAGCATTAATGTTTTTTTTTTTTCTCTCTTTCTCCCTTCCTCTCTGAAAACAATAAAAATCCTATCTAATAATAGAGTAACATGTAAATTACCATCACTCCGCTATGCCCACGATTGGGCGGCGGGAGGCTGGGGTGTGGGACTCAGGGTGGCCTATCTGGCTGTTGAGAGGCACGGATCCGCTGCCACTGAGGGGGGCTACCCTGCTGTTGAGAGGTGCAGGGGGCGGGGCCTCTCAACAGCCAGATCTGTGGCCACTGAGGAGGCCTGCCGCAGACACCCAGCTGTGCCTCTCAACGGCAAGGTAGTCAGGTGTCCGCCGCAGCCCCCCTCAGTGGCCGTTGAGAGGCTCAGGGGGAGAGAATCCCGCCCCCTGCACCTCTCAACAGCAGGGTAGCCCCCCTCAGCGGCCGCGGACAATCAAAAGTGTGGGAGCTGGGTGCCTGTCTGCTCTGGCACCAGGCCTTTCAGAAGCCTCCGCCGAGCCAGAGGCTTCTGAAAGGCCTGATGCACCAGCAGACAGGCACCCAGCTCCACCGCGAAAAGCGGAAGCGTGTAGGGGACCCTACACGTGCATGATTCAATCATGCACTGGGCCTCTAGTATTTAAATAAAGAGGATTCAACAGATCATGGCTATTAGGCCCATGCTGTTCAGTTATTTTAGGGAGCAAGAGATCTCTAAAGAGGGATTTGTGGCATTCAGAATAGTTGAGGAGTATGGATTGGTGTGGCTACACAGAAAGCCTTGGAATGCAATCATACTTAAAATGGTCTTGTTTCAGAAGTAGATGGAGCAACCAGAACATGGTGAGAATACTGTCAGGAGACTGAAGCTCAGAATTAGCTGAGGCCAAAGTAAATGAATAAAGATAGAAGGTATGTTCAGAACCAATAGGATGGATGAAACCCAATTGCTTGGGACAGATGGTGAGATTCTAATAACAAAGAAAAGGGAAAGCCACTTTTGTTTGTAGCTTCTCCAACAAGACTGGAAATAGAACTGGTTTATCTATAATCTCATTAAAAGCTGGCAAGAAAAATTGAAGATAAGTGGGAAAATATTAAGAGCATTTAAAAATTTCGGAAGATTTTATTTTATAAGGACTCTGTGAGCTCAGAGTCACTATTAGGCATCTTTGAACCATCTGATCAAGAATGAAAACAAGGCCAGAAAATTAGTGATGAACAAATGCTCTTCCAATTTTGAATATGAGGAATTCTGCAAACTACACATTGGCAAATATGATTTTTATTCCAGAGAAAGCTTCTAAAATAGAATATTAAACAGATGGCTTGTGAGCACAGAGAAGAGGAAGCAGTGACTCATTAGGCAAAGTTGTGCCAAACTAATAATCATCCTCTTTGTTAATTACACTCCTAGATTGGTGGAACAGGAAAAATTGGGGAAACCTTCAGAAAAGCCTGCTTTGGTTTCAAAAGAGCATTTGCCAAAGATTCTCATGATAGCTTGGTAAACACAGCAATGGATTATTAGCTGGATGTTGGGACAGTCAGGTGAATTATAGCTAGGTGAACAATGACGTCCCAAAAGGTGTTGATGTCAACTGGAGGAAATGCGGAGAGAAATGTCACATGGCTGGGCAGATTGCAACATTTCATCAATTGCTTGGAAAGGACATAGAAGGCCACATAAAATTTGCAGATGGTACAAAGCCACGCAACCAAAAGAGCTAATATGACAGATGCAGGAATTGAAATTCAAGATTATTTTGACATCTAGAACTCTAGGAAGAAACCAGTAAGATAAAATTTAAAAAGGATACATGTAAAATTATACACTTAAAACTTCATGGATACAGAATATTAATGACCTGCCTAAACTTCTGACCCCTCAGGCTCTAACTCTGACTAATAAGTCGTATGTTTCTGATCTTTTGCTTCACTGGCATGTCCTTGAGTTTCCCTGGTCTTAGGTGGAAATATAGGAAGTATTTTATCAGTATTTTCACTCATGCTGTGGGACTAGCTCTGGAGTTATGATTGCAATCCTTTCCTATACACAATGTTCACAAGAACAGAGCTCCTCCCTGTTATTCCATAGTCTATGGCCCTGATCTCCAGTGCCCCTTTGGCTGTGTCCTTGAATCAGCTGCTCAACACTTGCCCATTTGGATCTTCATGATCATTGACAAGATGGAAATCAGCGAATCCCCTGCACTGGCCTTGCTTCAAAATTATTCTTTATCTTGAGTTTTGTAAGGGCTTTTGTTTACAGTACATCATTTCTAAGGTTGATACAAGATTTGAATGTACCTCAAGCTCTTTCCTCGCATAGACTGTCTGGAAATATAGACTTCAGTACAAGGCATAAAAGCAATCAGCTAGGTTGAAGTTGAAGCCAAAAATGTGACTATGATGTAAGGAAAAAGAGAGCTAAGAACAGAAGTCTGAGGGAAACCAAGGAAGTTGTGGTTAAAGAGAGCCTACAAAAGAAATGAAGAAGAGAACAGCCAGAATGATGGGGGGTTAATCCACGAAAGTTAGTAATACAGAAGGCCAAGATGTGGACAGTTCCAAGAGGAGTTAATCAATAATGCTAACAGGATTAAAGACTTTAAAAGATTTCATTTGGATTCAGCAAAAGCTAGCAATAACATTGGCAAATGCTCCTTCTGGGGGAGATATGGAGGAAAAGGCTAATTGTCAAAGGGAGTGAGGGAAGAGGTTTGGAGAACTGGAGATGGTGAGGTTCATCTTCACACTTGAATAAAGGAGAGTGAATAACAGGGCAGTAGTTAGAAAGGGGTGAGAGGTTGGATAGGGAAGGGTGCACATGTGTGTGCTCACTACCATTTATACATGTGGCAAGGAAATGTCATTAGAGGAAGAAATGGATTCATAAATTGTGTTTTTGATGGAGGAAACACCTACAGATCCATCTATATATCTTTGTGTTTCTTCCCTCTTCTTTTCCTTTTTGTATCCCACTTAGCTTTCCTTCCTCTCTCAGACCTTCTGTTCTTCTCTACATCCCTTTTTTTGGAGGTCAGGGACTATGCTTTTTGTTTTTCTATATTCACACCACTATCATCCCAGTCTGTTGCCTTGAGTGGGCTCAGTGATATGTCATGTCTGACTGGAGATATGAGCTAGTATTAATAGGAGCTGCTCAAAACACATGCTAGTAACAGAATTATGTGAACTTGTCTCTGTACTTTGCTTAGCCTATAAAGTGCTTGGCCTACCTTATTTGCAGTCCCAATATTAGTTCAGAATCCTATTATATCCTTTACCCAGAACTGCTGTGAGCCCCTCATTGTGATCAATGAACTGGAGGCTGGCTTCTGGAATGGCCGAGACATTTGGAGGAGAGATGGTGAATCTGCACACATGAGTAATCTGGTCATTTCTCTTTTTGAGGGGTGAAAAAGTCAGCTCTCCAGTTCACTTCCCTAATTGGCATTCACAACTCTGCTGCTCTCGTGATCCTTGGGGGTAAAGGCTGCAAAATATATTTTCAAGTTTTGCAAATTTTTGTGCTTAAAGAAATTGCTTTCTAATTTTTTTCAGCAATAAAGACTGACAAAACCGATCTTTACTGTGCTTGGTGCAACCAACATGTATTAATGTGGGAAAAGTAATAAAAATTGGGAATCATTTTAATGGATAGATGACTCACCTAGTGTATTTTCCAGGTACATATTGTTTTGCTTATTTCTTATGTGTCCTCTTGCTCTCACCAAATTGATAAATAATCATCTTGTTTAATTTTCTGACTTCATTGTTATATACTGCAATAGTCAGTGATCAGAAGTTCTCAAAGTATCAATTTATTAGTTTTAGTAAAAACACATTTAATAGAATAACCACATAGAGGCAACAGATGTATGATGATACTATAATGAAGATGAAGAAACTACATTCATAGCAATAACTCTCACTTTGCCCTTCCAAAAGTTTAAGTTGACACAAGAAAAAGAAATGACTTGATATCTGTCTCTCTTCACCAGCATGCGCCAACACCCCTAGGAGGATATGTTAGTGCAATAGCAATTTCAGCATTAAAATACAACCCATGAACTTTCTGTACCTAAGAAAAGACATGTTGTAAGTCTCACAGCAGCCAAATCAAATTATAAACATAGAAAAACAGATTACTGTATACCTGATAATTCTAGATAAGGAGTAAACACTAATCAAAAGATGTCTTGGACATATTTGATTCAGCCTTTTCTAGCATTACAGTTATGGGTCATGTATACCGGGCACAGAGGCAAATGGTAGTGAGAAATATCTGAGTTTGGTTGAAGGTCAGGGGGCCCAGTTACTAATACCGCCCAAACCCTGCCCCTGGCTCACCTTCTAGGGGGCTGTTTCTGATTTATCAGAAGTAACAAAGCCCAAATGATGCATATAGCACCACAATTACACTTATTTGTCAATCTGTAAGTTTTCTTTTTGTTTTTGCTTGTAGAAATTTGGAGGTTTGTCATAAAACTATGTTATATGCGACCTTTGATTTGAGTAGCACTGCTGTAACTTCCTGGTTCCATGAGATGGAACGAGAGAGGATAGAGAGCATGCAGCTGCAGGAGAAATCATGGAGTGCCTCTAAGAAGACTATGCTCTTTTCTTCTCTGAGCAACATGGCTCTTCTTGGCTGCATCAGCAAACTGTGGAAGTGGAGTGAAGTCCTGGCATAGTGGGGGATGCATCCAGGGAGAGTCTGAGGGGTCAGGACGGCTCAGAGAGTCCTGGGCAAGCTGGAAAGACTGGGCTTTTGTTCCTGGAAGACAACGTTCAGGGGTGGAAATTCAGCAGAGAAAATTGCCTATTGCCTGACCCTTTCTCTGCTCTCCCAGAGCTCAATTGACAGTCAATTACAGAGAATGTCTGGTGAGATTTTCAGTTTTAAGTAAATTTGGTACTTCTTGTTTTTGAGCCCAAAAGTGAAGAGGAAATCTTATTTTCTTAGAAGAGCAATATCAGCCCCCCTTGCCTGCAACAGATCTGCTTCTCGTTGGGTGAAAATTTTAATAAGGGAGAGAAACCCAACCTACTACCACTTCCCCCAAAATCAACAGCAAAGGAACATGTTTCTGTAACACAAAGAAGTTCAAGTGATTTCTAATATGCTGAGCCCCTAAACTGTAAGGCTGTTTTTCTTCCATGAGTGGGGAGGGCTGGAGCTCAGAACAATAGAGTGGATTCTGTCTGGGGGTATGGTGAGTGGGGTGGGTAGAGAGAGGAAGTGGGAGGTCTTGGAGAGGACATGTTTAGAGGAAGCACTGAATTGTCAGGTGGAGAACTTATTATATTTTGTTGCTAATTATCTTCCCCATCTCTTTGTGCCATATTCAGTAGAATCCAAATGACTTGCCAATGTACTGTTTGGAAGATGGGGCAATGGGCTATTGGTCTCATGGTGGTGGTGTTGTTGGTGGTGGTTGTATGTGTGCAAGTGTGAGAGAGTATGGGTTGGGGAGAAGAGAGGAAAACAAAGCCACTCAAGAGAGACTTACCACAACTAATCACACCATTTAGCTAGCTGTCACTCTGTGCCCAGTACCGTGCTAAGCGCTTTATCTGTGTTATCTCATTTAATCCTCATAACAATCCAACAGGGTACTAGTGTGTTTTCTGTTAAATCTGTGTCAATAGCCTCCCTCTTCAGATAAGAGGCTGTGAGCGTCTTGCAGGCAGGACTGTGTTTTATTTATCTTTGTATCTCTATTGTCCATTACTAGTATGTGGTCTGGCACAAAGAAGGTACTGGTGTTTATTTGTTCAGTTGAACTGTGTAGAGAAGGAGATATGATTGAAGATGTAGATTGAAGTTAGATTCATTGACAGATCAAGTTTGGATTTCGTCTTAATTGTTGGGGTGATTGGGTATGTGATGGGGTGAATCAACAGCATGAAAGTTTTTTGATCAAAAAAGTTCATTCTATTTGTCTTGGTTCATAAACCTCCAGCTGGTAAGACTTACATGGTAAAGCTCAACGTGACTCAGTACTGTATCTTGCGTGAATACATTTTTTTCTTGACACATTATTTCTGATGATTGGTTATAATGTCAAAGATCAATCAAGGGTGAGCCCAAGGAATATCTAGAAGCTCAAGTTTCTCTCTGAGCTGCCCTTTGCTTTGTAAAAGAAATGGATGAAACAAGGCTTATCAAAACTGAGGAAAGTTATTCTTTTTAACATTGAACTTTCTGCAAAAAATGATTGGTTTCCAATTGATAATAAAGATTATTATTGTGACCATAACAATAATGTAATATTTTTTTACATATTTTTTTTCTTGCCCAATTTGGCAAGAAGGGAAGAATCACAGAACTGCAGAAGTTCCTGCTGGAGCAGAAACAGGATAAGCAGCTGTCCCAAAGTCACACGACTTCGGAGTCTGCCTTGATAATAAAGGGAGTCCATGAGCTTATTCCAGTTTTTCTGAGAACTTAGCAGAAACCATACATTTTCTCATGATCAGATCATGCAGGATAACTGAGCTAAGCTTATTTACTTTTGGCAAATATTTTAGCAGCCTGATGTGCTAACCCTGTTCATCTCTTGCTGATTAGAAGCTGATTAATAGTTGTATATGTCTTTGAATGAAGAAATGAAAAGACAAATGAGTTGTTATTTTATAAGCCGTTTTTTTGGGGGGTGTAGAATTGTTTTTAAGCAAATATTCCTCAAGAGATGTGCAGATAAAAATGACCTTTGGAAATAATTACTGGAAAGCCATTCCATCTACTCGCCTCACTTTTATTGATGGGGAAATTGAGGTCAGAGTGTTCAGTTGGCCCCAAGGCCCTATTCCAGGATCTCTCTCACCCACCACATGTTTCATACCCCTGGATGCCGCAGATCCTTTACTGAGCTGGTTGAAACTGTATCTCCTCAGATATTTTTGTTCAATATGAGAATATATGTTCTCCAAATTCTATTCCTGCATTCTGCCTTTTTCAGTGAGTCTAAGGCTATGGTCGGCAAACTGCGGCTTGCGAGCCACATGCGGCTCTTTGGCCCCTTGAGTGTGTCTCTTCCACAAAATACCACGAACTGGGCAAGTCTATTTTGAAGAAGTGGCGTTAGAAAAAGTTTAAGTTTAAAAATTTGGCTTTCAAAAGAAATTTCAATCGTTGTACTGTTGATATTTGGCTCTGTTGACTAATGCGTTTGCCGACCACTGGTCTAAGGAAATGCAAACCCTTTGTTTTTGGCACAATAGGACATCCATTAAAGGATACCTAATTACATGGAACTATGGTAATGTAGTTGAGGTGACAACAAAAGGAAGCCCATAAAGTGTTTGCCAGAAACCTGGCTGGATGTCCTTAAAGAAATCATCACCAAGGCTTTGTTTGAACACCTTGGTGTGCTTGTTCCCATCTCGCTTTCTCACATGTCATTGTCATCTCCTTGCCACTATGGCTCTCTGTGATCCCCACTTCTTCCTTCTGAAACCACAGAGCCTATTTGCTGAGACATCAGCCTGGGCAGAGCAGCCACAAACCACTTTTAAACATTCTTTTCACCATTATTTTCTCCAAGGAAATGAAAGAAAATATTATGCTTCTTAAAGGAAACAAATTGCTGTTATTTGCATCAAAGGAAAAGGCACAGCCAGCCTGCATTTCAACAAGAGAGATCACAGGTAAATGGCTGCTAATTCTAGATAATGGGATGCCATGGACATGTTGCGGTGTCTGAAGGGAAAGAACAACACGTGTAAAATACTGACCTTTCGGACAATGAAGTAGAAAATGTGAAAAATCTTAAGTCTTTTCAAGTTATTTGTTTCCATCTTCATTGAAAGAAATTCAAGGCCTGAGGAGTGAAACAAAGTTTTAGAAAAAGCTGAAGTAAGTGAGATAAGATGAAAATGTGACATCCATCCATTTATTATTTATTCATTTATTTTAATTAACTCAACTTAAATGTAGCTTTTTTTTTTTTTGAAAAGAGAGAACATGCATAACAATGTCACCTGTAGAACCCAGCCTGTGAAATAAAGAGAGGCGCCCTTCCTAGTTAGTTCATCTTTGTGAAACCCCAGGTTCTGTGGTGCAGTCACAAGTCAGCCAAGTCTTGTGACATGGATGGGAGATTTGGCCAGAGCAGGCCTTACATTTTCTCTTCTTACTTGGCTTTTTCACTTGGGATGGGAAGTTCATTTTTCAAAATAATTGTTGAGTGCAATTTAGGAAAGTTGAGGTCAGCCAGCTTCATCTGCTCATGGAAAGTAAGTAGAGGAATTCTTCCCAGAGGTGCTATAAAGCTACCCAACTCAGCTGTGATTGAAGGAATACGTCCTTCCTTCTTTCCTTCCTTCGAATCCACACACATTTCTGCACATGCTCCTTAAAAAGCTACAATCCAGTCTTTCGAGTCCATCTGTGGTAGTCAGTTAGACAGACATGAGCAGAGCAAGAACAGTGGGCCAGTTACAGAAGGTCACCAGGACAGAAGGTCCCGGACACCTAGCAATGTGGAAAACTGGTAGAGCAAGTATTGAGGATAAGTATTGTTCATCAGGACCTCCCCCTAAGATTGTCTCTGGTCATGCAGGTCAGGTTTCCCCCCTGGCCTTCTCTCCCCTGGCATGTACCCAGTCATGTGGTAGAACCCCACCCTTAGAGGAGAACAAGGGGGCTGAAGGAAAGATACTTCCATACAAGGACAGAAGATGACTGGACAGGCCCTAATAGGTCAGCTCTAAGAAGAAAGCAGTTAATTCCCCTCCAAGGGGTTAAAGGAGCTCTAGCCCACACCACAGGGCAGCTCCTTGAGCCACGTGCTTGAAATTTCTTTTCGAGTGTACTTTTTCTTGGCTTGCTTAATAAATCTTCTCCCTCAAGTTTGAGTCATGGCACTGAATTCTTTTCCTAGCCAGAACTCAAGTACCTAGGTCTACTTTAGCCATTTACACATCTGGTCTGAGTAACACGAATTTCTTTGAACACAGAGATAGTAATATCTACCTCCAAGTGTCCTTGGGAAGATTCAGTAAGGAGCTGTGCACAAATGTTCTGGAGGTTTCTTTCTACCTCTACCTTCTCACCTGTTTTCTGCCTCCACAAATTCTTTGTGCAAGGTCTAATTTAGAAGTCTCAGAGTGAAAAAAGAAGTTAATATAAGAAGGTTAGAAGTGGAATACTTGGAAACTTCCACACACTATTTTTAGTAAATCCAATGTAAGCATTACTTTAACATTTTTTCCTTAGTATACTAGTATTAATTCTCATTTTCCTTCTCTTCTCATCAGGAAAGAATGTCTCCATAATAGTCTTCCCCTATCACTCTGGGAATTATTTTCATGTTTCTTTAATTTTCACCTCGAAAACCACTGGGATAGAACTAAAGCATCTAATCTAATAATAGACAAATATGCAAATTGACCGCACCTTCCCTACACCTAAGCCACGCCCACCAACCAAGCCATGCCCACCAACCAATCAGGACGAGTATGCAAATTACTCCAACAAAGATGGCGGCTAATTTGCATATCAAGACAGCGTCGAAAGAAGCCAAGAGCTGCAGAAGGGAGTAAAGCTTCGAAGAAGCAAGCAAGCCGGGGGGGCGGGGGGGGGGGGGGAGGAGAGGAGAAGGGAGGAGCGAAGTCAGGGCCGGGGACGAAGGGAAACGCAGGTGGACTGGCGGAGAAGGCGGGGCGGGTGACAAGGGCGGAGCGGAGGCGGGGTAGAGTGCAGCAGGAAATCCTATTGCAGGATTTTTCCTGCAACGGGAACGCTAGTAGATTATAATTCTGTTGTGCTTACCCAACAGTTAATTTTTCAATATGAGGATGGCTTGAAATATACATATGTAAGATTTCTCTTTCTCTCTCTCTCTTTCCATATACATACACACACACACACACACACACACACACACACATACTATAGGGCCTGCCGCGATGGGGGCTGGGCTGGTGCGGGGGCAGGGCCGAGGGTGGTTGGCTGGCCAGCCCTGCCCCTGATTGGGTTGAGGGGGCAATCAGGGGCGGGGCCGGCTGGGGGGGAGGAGCCACGGGTGGTTGGCTGGCTGGGAGGAGGGACCAGGGGTGGTTGGCTGGTCAGCCCCACCCCCATCAGGGTAGAGGGGCCAGTTGGGGACTGGGCTGGCTGGAGGAGGGTCCGCAGGAGGTTGGGGGGGGTCGATTGGGGCCCCGATAAGGCCAGTTGGCCACTGCAGTGTGCATCATAGTGACTGGTTGTTCTGGTCGCTTGGCTTTTATACTGTATATATAGATATTCCAGTGGGAAACACATGGGCTCATGTGTTTGGAATTAGCTAGTTCTGGGGAAACCTGTTGGAATGAATACCACCACCACCACCATGTTCTTAGCAAACAAGAAGGAGTCATTGTTTTATGGGATGAAGTTTTCTGTTTTAATGTCTCATCTGCCTTGGACCAACATATTAGAATGTAAAATAACTCCTAAACTCACTCCTCTTACTCTTCCCCACCCTGTTTCACCCTTAACTATCATATTTGGTGTTAGGGATCCCAAAGGACAAATCACAAAGCTATTCTTGCTCTTAAAAAAGGTTTGAATGATGGTGACAAAATTTGAAACAGGCATCGATGGGTCTTAAAGAATTCCATTAGTGTTATTGATGTCCTACATTATACACATTTAATGGGGTCATTACCAAATAAGAGAATAATAAAATTTTAAATCTGGAACAAAGCTTTGGTAAACTAATCCACATCATTTATTTTATAGATGAGAGAAATGAGACTAGGAGAAGTAAAGTAACTTTCTCAAAGTCACACAGTGGCAGGGCTGGGATTAGTGCCCAGTACTGGGCTCTACACACATTGGTGGCCTCATGGATGTCTGAAGACCTTGATTAAGCTTTTCTACATTTCATGATGACATCACTGTGTTCTGATGATCTGGGGAACAAGAGATGTTTATGAACTTATGAATTCACGTGAAATATATTGTAGAAAAAAGCAAGGGCTTTCTTGTTATATACTCTTGCCATTATTAATGAGTTTTTTTTTTCTGGGAAAATATATCAAAATTGTGGCAAAATATATCAGCCCTGAAACTTAATATTGAAAAACTCAATAACTCATCAGAGACTCAAACCATAGAAACATTGCCACTATATCCTTTAATTAAACACAGTGTTCTAAAATCTGACTTTCAGCTGCATTGGAAATTAGATATCAGAGAAGGGAAGATGAAGAAGTTGACTCATTGTAGGTCACCTAAGGGAAGTGAGAGTGGCTCTCTGTTGACTGTCACACACCCAATGGGAACATACATGGAGTTTATGTATTAGCTGTGGGAGAGAATATGACCTTAAATAAAAATATTCAAATTTATAAAAGTTATGGAACATTGTGTTTATTAACATTGATTAGTATTTAGCTATAGATGCAGTGAAAATAATGCCATAGTTTTAGTTTCTGATGAGTTCTTGGAATCATAGTTGAACCCAGGACTGTCAGATTTTGGCACCTGCATTCTTACTTGCAAGAGAAAGTTGAGAAAATTATAGAACAAGTGAAAAATGAGATTGAAAATTGTTTGGCCCTGGCTGGTTTTCTCAGTGGTTAGAGTGTCAACCTGTAGACCAAATGGTGTCAGGTTCAAAAGCACATACCTTGGTTGTAGGTTCAATCCCCGGCCTTGGTGCGGAAGGCAACCATGTGTCTGACACCGATGTCTCCCTCTCCTCCCTCCCTCTCACACTCCCCTCTCCCCTCTCCCCCTTTCCCTTTTCCCCCTCCCCTCTCCCTTCCACTCTCTGAAAGAATCAATGGAAAAATATCCTTGGGTGAGAATTAAAAAAATTTTTCCTATGGAACCATCATCTTCTAGAGATAACCATTATCAACCATTTGGTAGATTTCCTTCTTTTGTTATTTTTTTCTCTTGCCTTAAAGATTTGTTTGGTTATCTCTGTCTCTACTTCTACACCCAACCTTATCCCTATTTCTGTGTAATTTTAAAAAATCTTATGTAGGAATGAAGCTGGGGGATAGAGATAAGTGTGTGTGTGTGTGTGTGTGTGTGTGTGTGTGTGTGTGTGTGTGTTGTCAGGGGGTCAGAAATATGGGTGAACAACATGAAATCTTTGACGGATAGGACACATTTTTGAAAGTGGTGCTTTTCAACAGTTGTGCAGAGAATGAGGGAAGGTGTTGGAGGCATTTCCTGTCACACAGTAAGAATACAGTTTGCATCCTGTGTTATTTACATACCCATAAGCATGCAAGCACGTGCACACACACACACAATGCTGACCATGACTCATTAAACTGATTTCACAACCAATGAAGAATGAGTTGAACCTCTGAGTTAAGAGAAGTAGAGAAACCTCAGTGGTCAGATAGAAGGAGGCTTGGTGGGAGTGACTCCCCCATTTCATGTGTCTTTTCTGAACAAACCGGGCTGGGAAACAAGCCCTGATTGTACCCGCCCCAACCCAGCAGCCAGCACCAGGTTCCATTTCAGACCAATGGAGACGTTATGGTGTGCTCAGTGTTGTTTTTCACTCTTTTCCACATTGAGTGTGGCTTTCGTTTCAGCTATGAGAAATAAACACAGAAACATTTTAGAGAAGACAGGAAGAATAATATTGGGAAAATATTATCCTAAGTTAAAATTCTGGCACTGGCCTTGTCTGTGGTCCAGGAGGTCTAGGGGTAAACTCGGACCTCCAGGGTGAGTTGTGTAAGCAGAGGGCTGTTCATTTGACCTGTGCCCACTCCCCCTCTGGGGTGCTTCAGCTGAAAGTATTTACACAAGCCTAGCCTGTAGCATAAAGGGAAAAGGGCAGGGTTCAAAATTGCATACATAGTATAAGCTAAACTGTGTAAATATTGATAGGAATCATATTTCTATCTGTTTAACTATCCAAATGCCTAAAAAAATACAGCAACATATTTTTTAAATGGGTTTCTTTGCTTGACTGGATTAGTAAAGTAGTTATGTTCTTCCTGATAATATTCTGCATTTTCCAACTTTTAAGAATTCTGCATGTATTTCTTTTTCAAATCAGAAACTTTATAAGAAACTGCCAAACTGTTTTCTGAAATGGTTGTGCCATTGTATATCCCAAGCAGCAATGTTGGAGAGAACCAGTTATCCCACACTTTTTTTCCTACATCCTTAAGGTAGGAGCTTAGATATTTGACTCTAGACTCCTTTTCTAAATATAAGCATTTAAAACTATAAACTCCCCTCTAAAATTGTAGCTATGTGAAACAATTTTGATATGCTTATGTTTATTGTTATTTAGCTAAGATATTAAAAAATTTCCTTGGTGATTTCTTCTTTGATCCATAGATTATTTAACAATTTGTTATTTAATTTCCAAATTTTCTAGGCATTTCTCTGTGATTGATGTGTGAGTGAATTCTGTTGTGGTTGGAGACTATATTCTACATGATTTTAATTATTTTAAAGATATAAAGACCTGTGTTGTGGAACAACATATGGTTATATGGGTGAATAGTCATGTGCACTTAAAAGAGAATGTGAATCTGCTTGTATTGCATGCAGTGCTCTACAGAAATCAATTACATTAGTTATTTTGCAAAGCAGAGTTCAATACATCTTTCCTGAGCAAAGAGAACGGCAATTCTCTTGGTACAGAAGGGTCACAGAGTCTGGGAATGCAAAGTTTCCAAGTACATCGATCTGTGTTCCCAGCCCAGTCCTCAGGGTCCCACTCCTTCCCTTCAGGGTCCTGAACTTGGCGCAGCACTTTCTAGAGTAGAGAATTCAATCTTCTCTGGCCCCACTCCCCATAGAACTAATTCTGAGTCCTGACCCTGGGCTTTCTCCATCATTTCAATGCAGGAGATGTGTCTCTTTCTCTGCTGGGAAGGAGGTACCCTGGCTTTCACACCTAGCTGTAGTCGCAACTGAATTTGTCTTCCTCCAGTGCATTCCCAGCACTCAGCAGTAGCCATCAATTCCGTAATCCTTATAATTACTATTTCCCCTAAACCTGGCTAATGCCTTAGACACTGCACCCGTCAGCACATCCCCCTCCATTTGTATCCATTTCAGTTCATCGCCAGTTAAAGTGTTAGCAATCACCCTGCTATGGGGTTCCAGAGATTTATCTACTGTCATCTAGTGAGTGGGTGGTCCGGCTCCCAAATCCCAATTTGAGAATCTGAAAGGAAGTAAGAGACACAGGTTTGGGCAAGAACAGAAAGGTGAACTGTGAGGTGGCTGCCACCGAGGCTTCGGCTGGTTCAGGAGGAGGCCTGGAGCTAGAATGGCCAACATCTGACCCCCACTGAGATCTTTGCAGCTCACACTGACCAGGCATTGGAAGTGGGCCGCCCCCAGGGAGGGAGCATAACTTTGGGCAAGGCAGCACCCAGAGAGATGGTTTTGTGTGCAATCAGCTCAGATGGAGAAGTGAGGAGGTGGATGGGAAGAGACTGTAAGGCGTGGCTGCTCACCAGCCCCAGTGAAAATGCATTCGGGCTCATGTTGCTAACCATAGAGTCAGAGCCATGATAGAGGGTGATAAGGACCCTTAGAAACCAGTTTGCCAAGAACATTGTTGCCCCTGTCTCTCTACTAAATCTGGAGAAAGCAGATCCCATCATCACCCTATATCTGGTCTCACTCCTCCAGGCTCTCACTGGAATGGGAGCTGAATTTATCCCTCCGAAAGGATGGCAGAATGTCGTTCACATAGTGCCCCAGAGAATGAGAAGGGCTGTGACAGGAAATACCTTCACGCTCACTGCTAATTGTGCTAGAAAAACCGCCACCTTGATCACTATATACCTGAAGCACAATCCATTGCCCATCTTCCTTTCAGAAGGACTTACTAGCAAACGTAGCCAGCATGAGTTGGAAGCATGGCACCCAATCTGAGACTAGGACAGAGGTGGGCAGGAGGGAAGTGGGAAGCAAGGGTAAAACAAATAAAAAGAGAACTATGTCTTTAGGTTAACCTGTTAGGCTTCATTTAGTGCCAACTCTGGTAAGTCAGTCATTCGGGAATATTGAAAAGGATGTGAAATTTAGTGGGAAAGACTAATACTTAGTGATGTTTAGTGGATCAGGCATCTACCGCAACCTAGCATGCCATGGAATGCACACTTTGCCCACTGCCCCCACAGTGGGAGTGTTTTCAACGATGCAGCCTTGAGAGAGCACTGTGTTGTTGAGACTATCTGGTCTGAATGTGTGCCTGAACCCCATTAAGGCCTCTATATAAGCTTTGAAGGTTCTGGCAGTTGGGTGCAGAGATCTACTTGTCTTGGCAGTTAAGTTCCCATGTTTATTCCACCTGCCACCTACCCATCTGGAGTGGCTGGCCTCTTTCTTCTGCCTCTCCGTGACCAGTGTGTATGGGGAACCCATTTACAAACCAAGGTCAGAGATTCAAAGGGTGCAGATAAATTTCACCTCATGATGAGAGAAATAGGCAAGGCAGGACTTCTCGGGGAGGGGGATGTTTGTGGCCATCTTTGAAATTAACCTACCATGTTTGCAAGGTAAGTGAAGGTATAAGGAAGTTTAAAATAGGAGAACTGCAATGTGCATCCTGGGCGTTAAGCAGTCTTGTGCTCTTTGCCTTTAACCAAGTTTACGGGTGAACTGTGAAGGTTTCCTTTTAAGAGAGGAAAAGGGTTATGTGAGCACCGTAATAACACCTATCACTTGGGAGGGACAAGAGCCAGTGGCTCCATCACTACAGAAGGATGTAAATGGTTTATTGCATTCACAAGTTTTTCTATATTGCTCATCTACAGCTGTTTTGATGATTTTTGAAATAAAGTTAATGATACCATAGGACATTCCCATGCTTGCTCTGCTAAATATGCAACCATAATAAATGTTGCTGGCTATCTGATTACATTAGAAAGGTAAATGAGCTTAAATATGGCTTATCACTTTTGTTTAAGAAACTAAAGCAGGTAATTGAAATCCACAAATATTCCAAATGAAAATTACTTAATCACAAGAAGCATGGGCAATTTTGTGAGACTTTGATAATTTCAATAATCTAAAGGGGGAGGAAGGAAACAGGATGAAAACTAATGTTTTCTGCACACCTACTATGTGCCAGGTCTGTTGCATACGTTCACTCTATCACGACACCTAATAATTCTAAATGTTAATAATATTATCACCCTTTTTACAGATGAAAAATCTGAGGTTCACGAGGCAGATGACTTGCTAAAAGCAATCACTCAATAATTCGAATGCTGGGACGCCACCTGAGTCACTCCCCATTGTCTAGTTCCTTTCTTATATTTACTGAGATTGATACATATTTTATAGATATATTCAAATTATGCATATTTTAGTCTACTTAAAAAAAACTATAATTATACCATGAGTATTTTCAGCTGCAACACAGCTTCATAATTATCCTTATTAATAGCTACATACTAGTTAATATTTTTTTTTGATATGTTGGACCACAATGTATTTCACCTTTCTCCTGATTTAGACATCTAGGTTGCTTACTTTAGGGCCCAGAATCATGGCTGAGATTTAATCTGGTTTACAAAAATTTCTAGAGATGGTTGTAATTATTCCCCTGGACAAAACTTTACTTTTATAATTCATCTGGGCCTTGTCACTCTTTTTTATTTTTTGTCATTGTCCTTGAAATGCTACTTATTAAGATTAGACCTATTTAGATGATTATGGGGGGGGGGGTTAAGGGCATGAAATAAGGCACCCATTTATGTGCAAAATATTTCTACTCATTGCATCCAAACACCTCCTGCTTTTTCCAAGAATGATTCTTTGCTCAGAACAAATAGGTTTATGCTGTAAAGCAGTACCTTCAGACTCACCAGGAGGTGATGTCCCAGAACACAACTGGGAGAGATCAGAATGCATGTCCTGCCTCTAGCCAGTAGATGTCTCTATTTCATTCACCCTCTAGGGTAGGTTCCTCCTGAATGGGAAAGCTTGGGAGCCAAACTGATGGCTGGAAGGTAGTTCCATCCCTTTTGTCACTTTCCACCAGCCTCCACCTTCACTCTCCCTCCCTCCCCCAGTTTTCTGATTCGTGGCATAAAGGTAATTGAAACAGGAGTATCATTTGAGTTTAAACACATTCCCTACTTTACCAAATCTGTTTGCTATGGGACGGGGAAGGGAAAGCAATCTCTACAGAGCCCAAGCCTTTGCTCTTTAAATAGTACCATACTCTGAACTAAAAGCTGTATTACTGAGTCATCACAGTTAATTACACTCGGAGGTGAGAAGGCAGGATTTAACGCTCTAATGGGATGTGAATGTAGGCCCGCTATCTCACCCCATTGCTATTTAAAACAAAATCATTTTTCCACGGAGGCATCTGCAACTAAGGAAGGTTTCAAAGCTCAAGTTTGAAGACGTCCCTGGCAACCGAATATTCCTGTTTTAGCTTCCTGAATGTTTTAATATGCACATTTGGATTTACTAGATTCTCATCATGTAGGGCATCTCTTTCCGCTTGGGGATTTGATAAAAGAGAACTAGGAGGCTGGGAAGGTCTATTATTTCCATCAGAAATGTTTCAGGTGTAGGAGGTGTGCAGGATGGATGAGTTATAGGAGATGTAAAAATATCGTCTCAAAAGAAGCGTCTGAGATGTGTGTCCATGCAGGGCTGACACACAGACACCTCATCACAAGGGATTAATTGATGGGTCCAGAGCAAGTGGCAGGGGCTGGGGAAGGAGCTGAGAAAGTAAGTCCTTGTTCTGCAGGCGGGAGGGGGAGTTGGGGGTGTTTAGGGAGGTGGAGGGGTGTGAGTGAAGCAGAGGACTCCTGTGGCCACCTGGGGAGATGGAGACTGGCCTCTCAGAAGCATCTCTGTGACACCCCTTTGCCAGAGGGGCTCCTAGGGCACTGAAGGTCCTGGCCCTGCCTGGGTGGGTGGCACCAACCAACAACTGTGTGGTCCTGAAGGAGCTGCCTGGGGCCCTGGGGGGGAGCACCATGGGCTGGGGGGGAGGGGGGAGGGGAGAGCAGAGCCTGGATCTGAAGCACTACTGGGTGACTAGCTCTGGGCTAACCCATGGATCTTGTGCTGCACAGCCTTTTGGGAGATATGGGTTTCTGTCCCTCTAGGACCTAGAGTCTAGGTCCTTCCCTTCCCAACCAATCACTTTGCTGCTGGGAAGATCTGATGAGCTGAGTGCTGGGTTCTGGAGTGCTCTGGCTCTGATATCACTCTACGTACACACGATAATGCACAGAGCCTTCTGGACGTGGGGTATGATTTTTGACAGTGCACAGGCTGTGCACATGTCCCACCGTGGGGTGCCATCAGGACCCTTTTCCTGCCAGCCCTGAGGCTCAGGGCACCCTCTCGAGAGCCTTGAGCCCCCCCCTCCCCCATGCACTGCATTCTCCTTCCCCTCAACTTCTGTTCCACCATCTTCTCCTCTCACACTCTTCGTCACCCCTCCCCCCCCCTCTCCCACCCCCACCCCAGGAGCAGCTGGGCACCCCATCCCGCCAAGTTCCGCCTCCCCCAGCCCCAGGTGGCTGCTCTTTATCCAGGCGTTTCCATGGGCAGAGCAGCTGGAGCTGCATGGCAAGAGCTCTGGCCTGGAAGTCATCTGAGTGTGCGCTGTAAACCACTCACAGTGTGACCTGGACAGCGACCTAAACTCCACAAGCCTGATTTGTTCTATCTATAGAGGGGAATATTAATACTTATCTTGCCCAGTTGTGAAGAGCCTGGCCATTTTAGGAAAGGTGCTTATTCGCCTGGGAGCTTAGGGTGGCCCCTGATTTATCTTGGGTTCCCAGAGCCTCCTGCAGCACCTGGCAGATCTCAGGAATGAAGGATGGAGGAACTTGGGTTGTCCTCCTCCTCCAGTCTTGCGGGGGGCGGGGGGTGTGCACATCACCCCTCACTACATCTTTCCCAGGGCCCCATGGAACCAGCTCTCCCCTCCCTTTCTTCCCACATCAGTCTGTTTTCCTTTCTTCCAGCTTTCCTCACCACCTGACCTAACACTAGCTCACAGGTTTCCTCGGTGGGCTGGTGGACTGCCTCCCCAAGCAGAATGGAAGTTCAGGGGACCAGGAACACTGTCTTGTGTTCTGTGCGGCTCTGTCCTCGGACCCCAGCTTAGAGCCTGGAGCATAATAGGTGCTTAGTTAACTCGAGTCGGATGAATGGAAGTTTGCCTCCCAGCACAGTGCCAGGCTAGTCACAGGCGGTTCAGAGATCCCCTGCCTGGAGCTTGGGGGGGCTACAGTTTCTTTCTCTAGGAAGGCATGCTCTCTAGGTCCTTCCCTCCACGGTCCGCGGGGAGCAAGGCCCCCAGCTCTGGCTTCCCCTCTCTCCCCTCGCCGGGATCTGGGGGCCACAGCCCTGTGCTCCCCGACCCCCGCGGCTGTCAGGCGGGCGCGGGCCTGGGCATGCTCAGAGCGAGCAGATCCTGAGGCGGGTGGCGGCGGGGGAGGAGGAGGGAGCGGTTGCCGCCGCCGCCGCTGTGCGCTCGCGGCCCGGGCGGAGCTGCGCAGTCTTCTCGCTGCTGCGCCAGGACAGCCGGCGCGCAGCCGTGCCCACAAGTTGCCGGCAGCTGAGCGCCGTGCCGCCTCCTCCTGCTCGAAGCCCCCTTCGCCCACCCCGCGGCCGTGGCCGGCTCCGGACGCACATCCCTGGGACACCGACCCCAGATGTAAAGCGGACCGCGCAGCCCCTCGCCCCCAAGCGCATCAACGGAGTCTCGCCAGCGTCTCCTCTGCCAAACCCCACGGCTGGAAGATGTGGCAGCCGGCCACGGAGCGCCTGCAGGTAAGTGGCACCGGGGCAGCCAGGGGCCAGCCTGGAGGAGGAGGTGGCGGGCCAGAGGAGCCGAGCTGGCGCCTTTGCCCACTTGCTGGGATTTGCCCAAAATATCATGTAAGATGCATGATACTGTGGGCTTAACCTAGTGCCAGGCAGGAGTGAGGGGGGTAATGCATTGAGCGGCGTATCACAACTTTGGGCTTGGGGGTGCTTGTTGGAATAAATGAGGTTGGACTTTCTGACCAGCAATGTTAGATTGTATTCCACTGGTCTGGGGTTAGGATTTTTGTATCCAGAAATTTTTCTTCTTTTTGTCTCTAGGAAAGACAGGACAAATGATTTGTGAAAGCATCCATTGGCCAATAATTTGGAAATATCAAGCTTGGTTTGGCTTGGTCATGGTATGCTACTTATTTCTTTTTCTTCCCCATTCGTTGGCGCTCTCCCTTCATCTCCCCTGAACCTCAGCTCCCCCAGATATTTGAAAATCAGAAGTTATGTCCAAGCCAGGAATAATTATGTCCTGGGTCATCCCATCAAAGTTTTCCACAGCTGTCTACTGAGACCCCTTTCGTTTGGATCCTGAAGCTCCGGAATTGGGAAAGAGGTCACAGTGAGAAAGAGCTGCGTTGTCCGAGGGGCCCCTTGGGGCCCCGGAATGGCCCCGACTTGAGGTTTGATGACTTCCTTTTGCCCGAACATATTCTCAAGAGGGGGGGCAGCTGCTCTGCCAGATAAAATGCACGGAGTCCTGCAGTTAAACTTTTGGCAGGCTCAGAGCCACATTGTTCCGTAGTAAAGTTTGAAGAAGTGCTTAAGTGGTAAAATATAGCACCGTTGGAGTGTGTCTGAAGAGTTAGGACGGTGAAGGCCAGGCGCCCTGGCTGGCTTGGAAGGTTTCTCAATGAAAATCCCAAGCTGCAGACTGCTCCTCAGAGGCTGGGAGAAATTAATCTGTGAGTTCTCACACTGAGGAGTCACCTGCTGTCGCCTCTGCAGTTGCCAGAGGAGATGCCCCACAGCCCCTGTCCACTCCACTCCGGCCTGAGACCAATGATGCTCCCTTGAACAGAAACGGAGCCACGGGGCCCACCCCCCAGGGTCTCCAACAGATGAAACAAGAAAAGGAACCTTTAGCCTGAGAGTGACCAGCTTCTAACACCCTCGCTGTCTTAGTGAGAGAATGTCAGCACTGGGTTCTGAATGGTTGGCCAGAGGTGATGTAAATGGATTTCAGCTGTGGCACCCGTGACACCTATTGTGCATGGGAATTCCTCCTTCAGTTTGGGGTGTGGATTCTGTTCTAAAGGAGGGGTAACTGAAGGGTGGGGGTGGAGGGTTCCCCATCAGGTGAGGTGGGGAGCTCTTGGACACCCCTAGAGAGCTGAGAGCACCGTTCTTTAAGATGGCTCTTCTGACCTGGTGGTCGGTGCTTGGGCAGATTTTGTGGATTTTGTCCCTTGAAGTTATCTGTGCCGGCCCGTTTCCTCTATGGACTGCTGTGTGCCCCGGACCCTTGGCAGGAGAGAGCTCTGGCTTGCGTTCCGCGTGGCGAGCGTTGCTTGCTAGAAATGTCCTGGCTCTTCTGTGAAATGTACACATGTCCATTTGGCAAGTGTCTGGTGTGTTACGGTTTGTATTTGCAATGCATTTATTTCACTTGGAGATGTCATGTTGAGAGGGCCTGGGTGTGGGCTTCCAAAGCTGAGGTACACGGGGCTGATCACTGACTAAGATCAAGTCACTGCTGGAACTTACATATCAATATGGGGCTCAACCTCATGCTCCCCACATTTAAATTAGCAACCAGCCCAGGGCCCTTAAAACTGTTTCCAGCCTTGTGATTATCAAAGTGAGCCACATGGAGGGAAAAAACAAAACAAAACTTATTCATATTCATGGCCTCTTCCCAAAGAGCAGCTCGACACTTCTTTAAAACACACACACTTTGTATGTTTTTACTTTTCACTCTGGGGGAGGGAGATGCTGAGTGTGAGGTGGTGAGTGAGCCGCTTGTAATAGTATTTTATTTACATTCCTTGTGGTTATCTTTGTCATGGTCTCTGACGTCTGGGATTTTTTTTCTTCCCCTTTTTGCCCTCAAGGCATCACCATATAGGAACGTTGGTTTCCGATTCCTCTGTGGATGGGATGCCTTAGCTTGCCCAGATTCTGTGGCCATAGGGAAATACATGATGAGTCCCGCTCTTTAATGAAGCACCACCCATCCCATACAAATCTCCTTGACCTTCTCCTGTAACCTCATTAATTTTTGTCATTAATTTTTAATGCCAACATTCTAATTTAGATGAGCTGGAGTGAAGAAAATGCTCCAAGGATGCTTTCCCAGAGCTTCCTGTTAGGATTAAGGAGTCAATCTATTGTACAGACACCTAGAAACAAAAGAGGCATGGGAAGCAAAGAACGGCATATTTTCTTAGTTGGTTTGAGTAGCTCCTATTTGATGAGGCCCATGCAAAGGGTCTGTGGCCCAGGGAGTGTGGCCGAACTTTGCTGAGGCTCGATGGTCACCCTCTAATTTGCATTTGAACAGATGGCATCTTTGATCCAGTAGGAGTATCATGATCAATACCCACTTTTTTGCCAAACAAAACAATGCTGGTATTTTCTGATTTGAGGATTTGCTGTTTGACCCAAATCCAGTCCAGGCAAAGCGACCTGTTACCCCAGCAGGCCCGAGCTGGGAAATTTCCCATTCAGTCACACAGACCGCGGCAAGTTCGTCTGCTCCCTTGAATGTTAAAACTTCTGCTGCATCCCACTCGAGCCCTCGCTGCAAGCTTCTGCCATGAAAAATATAATAGGATCAAAAGGGATATGAGGGTTTACATGACCACCCCAACTTTTAAACCTGAAGGAAATCTGAATTCTTCCCTTTCCCCTTCCCCTCTGAGCAGCAGACTTTTGTTCTTGGAAGGAATGGAGGAAGTTATACATTTTTAAAGAGAGAATTGAAATAGGCTCTACTCAGAGAAGTAAAGGGCACTTTTGAATAGAAAACAGCTAGGTATGGATTTTAAAAAAATATAGATGAGATTACCTCTGGCCTCAATATTTAAAGTTTGCTTGAATATCCTGATTGTCTTGATTATTGGAGTGGATCCATTAGAAGTGACAGACTCATCCATGTCAGAGTGTGAGCTCACTTAGATATAAGGAACTTGGATTTCCACTTTCCCTCTGAAAAGTGGAGATAGAAGAACCATCCAGATCATCAGCTAGAGACCATTAGACCTGGCCCCCCAGACAGAGAGAAAACCTTGGCAGATATGACATTTTCTAGGCAGACCAAATGGACAAAAGGAACGTGGAGCAAGGAAGATAATGGCAGCGGCTCCCTTTTATGGAGCACATGCTGTGCGTGTGGCACTGTCCTATGGAGTTTTATTTGAATTACTCAGCTCACTTACCCCCCATAACCACTTTTATCCCCATTTTTATAGGTCAAGAAGCTGAAGGCTAGAGAGTTTAAATGATTTGGCCGGGGTCAGACAGCTAGAAACGAACTGGGCAGGCATTGGAACCAGGAGGTTTGTCACCAGAGCTTACCTCTTCACCACGTCTCTGTAGGGCAGAAGGCTAATAACACAAAGCAGGATGCTCTGCCTGTGTTGGTGCTGTTGTTGTTAATAAGTAGAATCAGCACCCTGGTGGTCTTGTTGGCTCAGAGAGGCGCTTTCCTATTTCTTGTTGAAGCAGCGTGGTTACCTATGTTGACCAAGGGCTACCTTCTTTTGGATAGCCCACATCTCTGAGGGATGCAAGCTGCTGTGTCATACTTATACTGAAATTCCAAGTGCCATTTTAAAAAATATACTTTATTGATTATTTACAGAGAGGAAGGGAGAGGGATAGAGAGTTAGAAACATCAATGAGAGAGAAACATTGATCAGCTGCCTCCTGCACACCTCCCACTGGGGATGTGCCCGCAACTAAGGTACATGCCCTTGACCGGAATCGAACCTGGGGCCTTTCACTCCGCAGGCCAACGCTCTATCCGCTGAGCCAAACCGGTTAGGGCCCAAGTGCCATTTAAGAATCTCTTCAAGTGGAGCACATAGCATTTGTTCAAACTAGAGACCTTGAAAGCTGGTGGTCAAGCCGGATCATGTCTGTAGTCATTCCACGTATAGACCAAAAATGGCAGAAAGAGAGGGAGGAGGTTGGAGAGTTCAGGAGCAATTTCTTAGGAATAAGCAATAACTACTTGTACAGGGGCACTGGTCTCTCACTAAATCAGTTCTAGATTTTGTTATTTTTCTTCATCCCTTTGAACAAGCACAAAGCATTGGGCCTTATCGTTCGTAAAGAAAACTTGGATTTATCATTAATTTACTTCCCTCAGAAGTAAAATGCTATCATTTTGGTCTTTCTCTGAGTTTGTCAGCAAAATCTCTACCAAGTGACTTGCAAAATGCTAGCCTTGGAAAAAACCTCTCTGCCCTTTGTTTACCCATTGCTTCATGTTGACTGTACTGGGTTATCTTGGGGTGTTAGGCAAATTTTGCACTTTCTTTGATGTTCCAGGTTAGCTCTCTCCTCCCCACTTCCCAAGCGCTGACTCTATTGTACCATGTAAATTATTAGTCCTATAAATCGGGTCCTGGAAGTGTCGGCCCTGGACAGCCCAAGGCTGCTGGGGATCAGGCGCCCTCCACAGTACTATTTGACTCCGAATAGCAGCAGTTCAGGGACCCGTTAGTGGTCAGCAAATAAAACTAGTCCAGAAACCCTCAATGACTACAGTGTGCTTCCCTCAGCCCCCTTGGGCCCACATCTAAACGGAGGCTTTGTTTAAGTAGAGCAAGAAGAAATAGTTGAGATGTTTGTCCACAGACCTCCTTGGAAACTAGTGGGATTAGTTGCTATCATTTTATGTTAATTAAAAAAAAAAAAGTTTTCATCCCAATTTACCTGCTAACCAGTGATACAGCATCGGGGTGTTCCCCAGGTCCAAGCCCTCAGGCCAAGAACTGGGAAAGGACAGTGTCAGGGATAAGGCACAGGCTCGCTTGGTGCCTTTGGTGTATTTCCATGCTGCCAAAGTCTCAGCGAGCTCTCTCAGTGAATGCAGATGCACGTGGGTCGCTCATCTTCCCGAGGACTCTTTCTCAGGCCCCAGGGCCCAGGGCCTCCTCCCACGTCCCTCATTTGTGGCAAGCGAGGTCTCACTTTGATAAGGGAGGTTGCAATAGTGAGTAAAATACCATCTCCTCTGCTTGTTGAAGCCTGTAGACGAGTTGGGTTTTTAATCACTTGCACCTTTGGCTTTCATAACTCACATGGTTACTAAGGGACCAAGATTCAGATTCAAACCCTGGTCTCCAAGTCTTACTCATGGTTGTGGGTTGACTGGAGTCCTCCCAAAAGATATGTTGAAGCCCTAACCCCATTACCTGTGAATGTAGCCTTATTTGGAAATAGGGTCTGTTCAAATGTAATAGAGTTAAGATGAGGTCATATTGGATTAGGCTGAGCCTAAATACAGTGAGAGACTTGAGGACACAGAGGAGACACAGGACAGGAGGCCATTTGAAGGTGGAGCCAGAGCATGGAGTTATGCTACCACAAGCCAACGAATGCCAAGGATTGCTGGCAACGTCCAGAAGCGAGAAGAGTGAAGGGTGTATTCTTCCCCAGAGCCTTTGGCGGGAGCACGGCCCTACCAACATCTTAATTCTGGACTTCCAGCCTTCAGAACTGTGAGAGAATACATTTCTGTTGTTTAAAGCCACCCAATCTGTGGTAATTTATTAGAGCAGCCCTAGGAAACAAATATACTAATGAAACCATATTGCCTTTTGGCTATGTTCTCTGTATTTCTGAGGGCTGGTATGCCTAAAGTTTATACGCTGGGGCACAATGAATGTGCTTATGCATTGTGCTCTTTTTAATGCTGAGTGTGAATTTATTTACTGTGGGTTTGAAAGAAAATAAAAACAGACAATAGGGAGCAAATGGCTTCTCTCTGCCTTATCTGCTACTGGTCAACATCCTAGGAAAAGGCAACAAATGGAGGGCCTCTGGAAAATACAGCTGATACCTGCTTCAAGAGAAAGTTAACTTCGTTAATTAAAATTATGGCTGGTTCCTGGCTGGAATGGCTCAGATGGTTGAATGTCATCCTGTGCACCTAAAGGTTGTGGGTTCGATTCCTGGTTGGGGCACATACCTGGGTTGCAGGTTTGATCTCTGATTGGGGTGAGTATGGGAAGCAACTGATCAATACTTCTCTCTCTCTCTCTCTCTCTCTCTCTCTCTCTCTCTCTCTCTCTCTCTCTCTCTCTTCCCCACTCTCTAAGAATGCCCTTGGATGAGGTCTAAAAAAAAATACCCGAATACCGCTGGTATGTGAAAGCCAGTCATGTAAAGCAGATCTAGTGATACTTTTTCAGACAGGCTGAGACCAAGGGAGGGATGGGGGTGTATCCTCAAAAACAAGCCAGTCTGTGCAGGGTCTCTGGGTGGTGGCTTTTGGGATTTGCTCTTCCCAATTAGGAAAAGTGTAGATTGATTTAGAATCCATTTCAAATCCGCCTCCAGGACAGCCTTGGAGTGTGTCTGGTTGATTATTTGTATCTGGTTGAATATTTTGTGTTGTTTTCATTTTCACTTGGTAACGGTGTAAATTATTTTAATGAAGAACCCGTTCCTATTCTGGGATTCACTTGTAAGACAAAAGGGAGTTGTCAGGAAAATGCCCCTTTTTCATGCAGGGGCCATGGAGGTGCTGTTTCCAGTCCCAACGAGGGTGAGGAGCCTGGTCGCTACAGAGCAGCTCTTCTGGGTCGCATTTCTTAGGGTGGAGTGGCTCACGTTTTAAAGTGCCCTTTTACTTCTTATTCTCCTCCTGGGAGGGAGTGAATACTGCCTGTGTGTGTGGGAAGGGAGAGGAGTGGAGAGGTGCCAGGAGAGAGGGACTCCTTAATTGTTATCCTTCCTCAAGAATAGATCCATCCTAATCCTTGCAGTTTCTTTGTAATTGTGGGTCTGAGGATAAACACACAGCTTCCGCAGGCCCTTCTGCCTACCGCAGGCTTTGATGCCTTCCCCTCAGGACGGCTGGCTTTTCCGCAGGTGTGTGCCCCCTGTAATGTGGGGTGGTGGAAACTGCTGTGTACTTCCTAAATCTTCTGTGGATGTTCCCTGTGGCCTGAGCAGGGGCTGGGATCAGGGGACTGGTGAGTAGCTATGTTGGTTTTGACTTAACCTCTTGGTAGCTTAGCATATTTCCTAGGGTTGCTGTAACCAAGCACCACAGACTAGGGGGCTTAAGCAACAGCCTCACAGTTTTGGAGGCTGATGTCTGATATCAAGGTGTTGGCAGGGTTGGTTCCTCCTGAGGCTGTGGGGGAGGATCTGTTCCATGCCTCCCGCCCAGCCTCTGGTGGTTCGCTGGTCAGCCTTGGTATTCCTTGGCTTGTGGGGGCATCACTCCAGGCTTCTCATGGCATTCTCCCTGTGTGTCCAAATTTCCCCTTTTTATAATGAAGATATCAGTCATATCAGATTGGGGCCCACCCTCCTCCAGTAGGGTCGCATTTTAATTTAATTAATTGCATCCATGTTGACCCTCTTTCCAAAAAAGGCCACATTCTGGGGGTTAAGACTTGTACATATGAATTTTTGAGGGATAAAATTCAACCCATAACTCTCAGTGTGGAGTTTTCTTTTTGGTATCCTCCATGCACCAATATTATTCTCCCTACTGGGATCAACCATCCAAGAAAAAGAAAAGCAATGAGAATTTTTTCCAAGTAAAAGTACCGATGTGAAATGGATGGAGTGGTGCATCTGTTACATGCCATGAGGTCATGACTACTATTTTATACTTGATTGAAAAATACAAAATAATATATGCTTAGGGTATAAGGTAACAAATCAGACAGTTTAGAAGTTTATAAAAAAGTTAATAATCTTTGTCCTTTCTCTCATTCTCAATTCCACCCATGAAGGACACTCATGTGATCTGTCTGTTATTATTTTTCCAAAACTTGCCCCAGGTTTTTGAAAACATATGCAAATGTATAGATACATATTTAGGCTTCCTCACATATCTCAATAATATAATCACTATATATGGGTGTGTGTATATATATAAAGAAACAAATATATAAATATATATTTACATATTAAATATATACAGGCTGTCCCAAAAATGTATATACACTTTAACAGTTGATAGCTCAATTTTGAAAATGAAATATATGTTAATAAACACTGCCTTTATAATTATTCAAAGTGTGTGTATACATTTTTTAAAACACTCTGCAATTTTTTTCCCCATGAAAATGTTTTAAGACTCTCTCTTCTGATCAGTACATGTAGCTCCAAATCATTCCTTTTAGTACCTACCTAGAATTTTGTGGTGGAGCTGGACTGTAATTTATTGAGTCCTCTCTCTTTAGGGGAATATTTCAGACATGTCCATGTTCCTTCTTTTTCCTCCCTTGTAAATAATACTGTTATAAGGATCTGAGCCTTATCCTTGTACTTGTATTTCTCTAGACAGAACTGCTAAATTGGAGTTGCTGAATCAAAGTGTAAGCATGTTTTAAATTTTAGCAGCACTTTTTTTGAGAGTTCTGCTTTTTGATCATAAGTGTCTGATTTTGACAAAGATGCAAAGAAGATAGTTTGCTGGAGAAAGGATAGTCTTTTTCAGCAGTATGATGCTAGAATGATTGGATATCCATATGCAAAATAACAGCACCAACAACCCTCAAAACTTCAGTCCACAGCTCACTTATACTGTATACAAACATTCACTCAAAATGCATCATAGATGTACATGTAACACCTAAAACCATAAAACTTGTAGACAAGAACAGCAGAGAATCCCTGTGACTTCAAGTACATCTGTGTAAAGTATCCAGATAATGGCCTGGCCGGCGTGGGTCAGTGGTTGAGCTTCGGGCTATGAATCAGGAGGTCGAGGTTCAATTCCCGGTCAGGGCACATGCCCAGGTTATGAGTTTGATCCCCAGTGGAGGGCGTGCAGGAGGCAGCTGATCAGTGGTTCTCTCTCATCATTGGTATTTCTCTCTCCCTCTCCCTTCCTCTCTGAAATCAGTAAAAACATATTAAAAATAAACTATCAAGATAATGGACAGATCCATCACACCCAAAAGTTTCTTTCATTTGGGCAAAGATTTTTTAGAACAATAACAAAAACACATTCAATAAAAGAGAAATTGAGTAAATTGGATTTCATCAAAATTAAAAAGTTATCTTTTAAAGATATTTATAAGAGAATGAAAAGATAAGGCACAGACTAGGGGGAAATATTTGAAAATCTTCTCTCTATATAAAAGCCTAATATGCAAAGTGTCCCCTCCGGAGTTCAACTGACCAGGAGTTCGATCACTTGCTATGATGTGCTATGACCACCAGGGGGCAGCATGGAATGAAGGAAGGCCCCAGCTGGCAGCAGGCAGCTGGGAAAAGGATGCCCGGCTGGCAGCCGGCAGCCACTAGGGACCCTATCCATGCATGAATTTCGTGCACTGGGCGTCTAGTATATCTATAATATAGCACTTGTACCTAGGCTAAATGAAGAACTCTCAAAATTCAGTATTAAGATAACCTGATTATTTTTTTTAAATGAGCAAATGATTTGAACAAAGAGATTATGTGACTAGGAAGCAAACACATGAAAAGATGTTCAACATCATTAGACAGTAAGAAAATGCAAATTAAAACTACAATGAGATACTGCTGGACAACTAGAGAATAGCCAAAATTAAAAAGGCTTTGACTGTACTCAATGTTGGTGAGGATGTGGAGGAAGCGGAATTCTCAGATGCTGCTGGTGGGATGTAAAATGATTGACAGCAGAGTAGCAGATGCCTGGGGCTGGAATGGGAAGAAGGGATTTGAAAGGGCCTGAAACTTTTGGGGGTGTGGAATATGTTTAACATCTTGATCATGGTGATGGTTTCATGAGATATACATATGTCAAAACTCTCAAATTATGCAGTTTATTATATGTCAACTATACTTACATAGAGCTGTTAAAGTCAATGAAATATTCATCGTATGCCAGGTACAGTGCTGGGTGTTGGGGAAACTAAACACTTCATAGTGTCTGTCCTCACGTCTGTGAATTCTGTGTAGCTTTCATTTTCTTTAACTGGAAATTAAAATTCTAACCCAGAATGTAAATAATATATTCTCTATTTTTCTTAGAGTTCCTTTCTCTCTTTTCCAAACATTTCATTTAGTTCTTGAAATGACATTTTTCATCAATTCCAATTTGCCCTAGGATTTTAGTGAAACTAGTAGTTGAGCAAGAGACGAAAGCCAGACTGAAGGAGGGGGTGGAAGTGGGAGTTCAAGTTGGTGTCTTTTTTATCCTTTCTCAGGATGGCCCCTTTCTCATTTACAAATATGACCACTGGCCCTGGCTGGTGTGGCACAGTTTGTTGGAACATAGTCCATATACCAAAAGGTGATAGGTTCCATTCCCAGTCAGGGCACATACCTAGGTTTTGGGTTCAAACCGTGATCAGGGTGCATATGGGAAGCAACTGATCAATGTTTCTCTCTCACATTAATGTTTCTCTCTCCCTTCCTGTGTCTCTAAAAACAAAATATAGCAAGACATATCCTCAGGTGAGGATTAAAAAAATATGGCCACCAGAAATTTAGATAGGGTTCAACAGCTTTACCAATGGCCATTGAACTTTAGTAAAGAGCATATTGAGAAGCATTCACAAAAGTAACTTTAGTTTAAAAATGTTTTTCCCATCAAGGAGGAAAATTTGAGGCATTTGACTTAATCTCTTAAAGTAAAGGTCAAGAAGTATAAGGCATGTTCAGTCAATATGTAAGGAGATTATTTGCATATTGTCCAATCTAAGGTCTTATTGAGGTGATGGGGATACTGTTAACAATGAACAGGAACAGCAGGTGTAAACTGAATATCTCCTGGCCACCAGGATGGGTGGTCACTCCCATGTATGGGGGATAAGATGCTCAACCACTTTTCCTAACTGTATTCGCTTTGTGGGGTGGAGGAAAGAAATGAAATACTAGTAGGTTGAGGTGAGGGACAGCAGATGGATTAGAAAGCTAGGGAGAGGGGCCACTGGGGAGTTGAGGGGGTAAAGGATGTGCAGACAAAAAGTGAGGAAGAGATGGCAGGGTGGAGGGAGTTACACAGGCACACAACACTCCTGGCATGTGTGCAGGCCCCTCAAAAGTCAGCTGACTGTCACATGGTCAATGCAGCTGTTGGCAGTGGATGCATGCTTCCTTCCAGTTCCTTCCAGCAAAGACATCGATGCTCATACCTGCTCAGGGTTTTGAACACTTTGGTGGACTATCTGGCTCCCTCGGAAATACAGTGTTTTTAGATGAAGAGCCTGGAAACTTTGTGGAGAAAAATAGAGCATATCCAAAGGCACAGGGGTGGGCAGCTTGAGGAAATGGGAGGTGATGGGAACACTTCTTTAGGCTACGAGTTAGGCTCCCTGTGGTTTACACAGTCTACCAATGGAGAGACCATGGGGTTTTCAGTTGGGCACTCATGGATGCACATTTTGGCTGAGTCAATTATTTAGGGGTTACCTCAGCCTCTGATTTGTATTTTCTCAACTTTAAAATGGGGGTAACAGCATTTAGCTCCTGACTATCGATTGAAATAAGGAAGGCAAAGTGCTTAGTAAGGTATTTGACACTTTGTCAGGAACCAGTAAATACTAGTTTCTCCCCCATTTCAGATCCTGGGGTAAACTAGGTAAAATGCAGCACAGCATTTTAGAGTCAGGTGGCTAAGAGAGGTTTGGTGTTTCCCAAAGTGTGTTCCATGGAACACCAGTTCAGTGAGCTGCTCATGTTAGTCTTCCCACAAAGGGTTCAGTCTTTAAATAAGTTTGGGTAACGCTAGGTAGAACAAAGTGAGTCTGGCTTACTGCAGGTCTTCTCATAGCCTTTACGATGCTGCTACCCCACGAATTCCCAGGTGAGAGAGAGGATAATCTGTTCCTTATAAAGGAGGTTCCCCCAGTCCCCGGCGCTTCAATACAGAACCTGAACTTCAAGTTGACAGACTGTGGGTCTGAGGTTTGGCTCTAGCTTAGAAAAATGTTTCCTTTGGCCCCGTTCAGTGTATATAAAAACTTGACAAATTAGTCTTTAGGATTGAAAAATTAAAAGAATTTATAAGAAAATCTGGGCTTGCTGATTATCTCCAAAAATGGGAGGGTCTCAACACCATGAGCCTGGATTCTCACAGTGACCACTGATCATCCAGTGTTCCATTGGGATGGGATGTGGCTTCCGGCTCGTCCAAGCCTTACAGAGCACATCTCACTAATTTACATAATCTGCTGGGAACTTGAGTCTGGGACCAAAGTCTAGGCCAGGTCCTTCTCTTGGCTGATGCGAGAACTGAATCCCAAGTTCATGAGTGTTGGAATCAGGATCGGATCCTTGGTCTCCTGACTCTCAAAGGCCAAGGTGATAAATAATTGTGTGACTGAGTTTATTTGTTCAGTACCATTCATTGCTGTCCAGGCACAACTCTCATAACTCACCTTTAGCTTCCCGGAACCTAATTTCTTTCCCCTCTTTTTGGGGAGCTTGTGCAGCTTGAGTGGGGGATGCCGGGAAGACATGCACAGGAATTGGAGTTGCGTTGCCTTTCTTGTTTTTTGATCTTGAGCATCTGGGAGGGCCTTCAGGCAGAGGTGGGAGCCTTTGCCAATTTTTCTCTAAATGCAGATCTCTGTTTCCTGGATAGCCCAAGCCAGGCAAGTGAAATTTCTCATTGTTGGGGTATCGGCTCATTTGGGGCATTGTTACTGCCAAACATTGTAACAGATTACTTCCCCAAAAAAGGGGACGTTTGCAGGGTGGAGAGTAGTTTTTAATTTAGTGGATTTCAAATTTTCCTCACAGATTATCAGCCTAGGAAGAACTATTCAAATGCTCTTTCAGGAAACCCAATTGAAAGACATCTGTAATGGTGGCAACCCCTTTATATTTAAGAACCCCCATTTCCACCCCCCAAAAACACTCAAAAGTACTTTGCCCATGTCTCCTGGTCATCTTGGGAGCAGATCTGCAGCCGCATTCGCTTATCTTGCCAGGGATGTCACTGTGCTACTTAATTCTGCCATGTCCTGGAGAGTTTCGGGATTCTGATGATGTTTAGCATTAAGTGTACATGGAATTCGCCAGAAAGTGGCTTGAGCTATGAAACAATGAGTTGGACCTCCCTCACTCTACCAATCTGCTTGGTTCCTGAAAGCACAAAGCTATGCTTCCCAATTCCCCAGCTCTCCCACATCCCTCTGAGTTAGCCTGTCTAAGCTATAGGTTTGACAAAGTTGCCTATTGCTCTTCCATCTGGCCTTTCAGTAAAACTTATATGAATTTTATTGCTAACTATTCTAACAATTATTGCACCCTATAATCAGACTCAGGTCTATCTGTTATTAATCTAGCTATTCATTCCCCTAATCTAATCTAGTCTAATATGATTTTTTCCTATAGCACCTTTTAAAACCAGAAATTCATCTGAAATAGTTTTTGCTGCACAAGGTTAACTCTGCAATAGCAAACAAGGAGAGAGGGTGCTGAATGCAAAGGTCCTGGCCAATATAAAAGTTCAGTAATACATTAGATGCTTATATAGTTCTGAAGAGGTTAGATTTTGGTTAGTAAGAAAAAAATTCAAATGCTTAGAAATTCTTTTTAATTAAGTATAGAAATATTGAAACATTACGCTAAAACTGAAATAAAACCTTCTAATACCAGTGGTATCAGGAAGGGAGGCATTTTGTTGTGCCCAAGAACCTAGACTAAGGATAGCTAATATAATTGAGCCTGAAACTTTTAGCTCTGAGCTTCCTAGCAGCCTAAGTGAGAAAAGAAACATAGCAAGTTACTTAGTCTTCATTATGTAATAGAAGAATGTATGTCAGCTCATCGGGAGCCCCCAACTTTTCCTTAATTTGAAGACCCTGGAAATTATCATGTGGTTCTTTATGTGGGACATTGTAACACAGACTGTTGGGCAATAACATTAGTTGTTGTTTTTGCCAAAGTTGTCTCTAGAAGCTGAAAAAATAAACAAGTCAGTAGGAATGCTAAGAGTGTTTATGTAGAAGTAGAAGTGGACATCTGTGTTTTTTTGTGTGTTTTTTCTGCCTAGCTTCATTTCCCATCTTCTCGTAACAGCGCCCTGATTTTGCTTTTGTGCACTATTCTTTCCCTACTCCAGTTGGGGGATAACTTCAGTCAGTTTAAGGGGGACTGTCAACCAGTATGTCCTCCTTTAGCTAGGGGGTCGATGTGTGTCCTAAATGGCTAGATTGATCAGACAGGTTTCTCAGGAGTTAGAATCCTGAGGAAGGTGACAAAAGGCTGAACATAGCCCAGACCGATCATTCTGACCACCGTGATCTGAAGAAACTCTTATCCTGCTGCATAGACCCAGGAGCTGCTTGATCTTTGTCCTTTCAGAGTTGGTCCTTCTGCCCTCCTTTCAATCCACTGTCACTGCAATCATTTGTTTATTTTTCTGCTCGAGTGAGCCATTGGTGTCCAGCGCTTGCAACCACAAACTCTGATTGCTATGCAGGTAGAATTTTCCATGAACCCATTGATATGCAGTCTTTAGATTCTGATTCACAAATTGTGATGTGTGGAGCAGAGCACATGTATGGAGAAAAGTGAGGGGGTCATGCTTAAAGGATCTCTAAGACACTAACCAGAAACCCATGGATGCACACATGTCCCTCCTGATGGGTCTACTTTTCTTGCAAAAAGTATGCGTGCTCAACTGGGAATGAAGAAAGTCTCCAAGCATTTTTTTCTTCTTTGGAATTTCTAATGCACACATCCTTCCTTTAATAAGTGCCACAGAACAAAAATAATCCTAATTATCCTATAGTCCTGGCTCACGGCTCCCATGTTCTGGCCCATCCTTGGAGAACGATTTTTGTCTTTGTTGTTTACAAGGGTGTAGCCTGACTTTGGCATCTGCTATAAATCTTAAGGTTTTTATAACTTGGATGTCACTCTTGCCTTCCTGCCAAATTTCTGTACTGAAAAAGGAGAGTGTCATTTTAAGTAATGATGCTTTCACTGCATCCAAAATAAATAAGGTAATTTTGGTACACATTATAAAATGAATCTCTGTTGTCTATGAGTCTGGGGTAGAAATGGTTTCAGGGATACAAACAGCTGTTTTGGCCAAAGTAGCTGAAAAGACACAGTCTCAGGCTGTCTGAGACTCAGATCTTGAGAAACATTTGTAGTTGTTGGTTAAAAATGTGAATGTCTCCTTAAGTTCACTCTGGGACAATGTGGGTTCTTTAGTCCAGAAAGTGAAATACCTCCAACTTTGGCAGTCCTGGCCTTCTGGGTAGAGAATGTAGTTCCCTAGTTAGTCTTCAAGACCTGCTTTGCCACTTGATTTAATGCAAGGCGGAAATCTTCAAAACAAAGCTCTCTGGATCCAGGAACGTTCATCTGGCATCAGTTAGCTGTGGTGTCCCCCCGCCCCCTTCCCCGTTCTACCCCCTTGTCTTTTCTCTAGGAGCTCGATGCTTTGTGGAAAATGAATGGCTTTGCAAAAGTGCAAATTTGGGAGAGTGTTGTACAACCAAAGAAAATTCAAATTAGTAGTCCCCCTGTGAGAATCCTCTTGGGGAAATTAAAATTATATTTAAATATTCTTGTATATAGTACAGCCAATATCTGTTTTTTTGGATGTTGACAGACTGTCTGAAAGATACAGCTCAATGGTTTTCTGGAAGCAAGGCGGTCTAGAGAATGAAGAATACAGTCTGAAAACCTACTGTTTTTAGACTCTCTGCTGTGTTAATGGTAAATAGCCCAGACTCAGTGCTGATCTCTTTACTCCTTGGCCCAGAGAACAGGCATTTTTCTTCATAAGGTAATTTAATGCCCTTGTAGAATAGGGGCTGACCCGTGAGATATGTGCGTGTCCTGAAGAGGAGGGGACATGTGCTGGCAGGGTACCTAGGAGCAGGGCAAGCATTCAATGAAAACTTGGAGGGAGTCTTTTGAAAATAAAACTTGATTTGCAAGGATCTCAACTCTACATGTTAGGTATGCTTACTCTGTGTTTTGGGGCAACATCTGTGTTTTATCCCCTTAATTTTTTTTTTTTTTTGAAAGAAAGGAAGGGAAAGAGAAACATCAATTTGTTGTCTCACTTATTTATGCATTCACTAGTTGATTCTTATATGTGCCCTGACTGGGGATCGAACCTTCTTGCTTCTCTCTTCCTCCTTTCCTCACAATTAATGAGCGTGAAGTTCTTTCCATTCCTAAATTTCTTTGAACTCTCCTGCTAACTGCTGAGTCTTTTAGACATTTTTTATAGCTTTCCCAAGGGGTGATCACCACCTCTCCTTTCTCCCATCTTCCTTTCAGTAGCTGAAAGGAAGATGGGAGAAAGTCACAGCTGAATTGGATAAGAACGAATTTGGCTGTTGCTTCAAAGGCATTGCTTTTTGGGGACTATTTTAAAAAAATCTTTTGTTCCTTTTTTTGCTTTGATTAAAAGGGCATTTATCTTTCCATTAGATGGTCATCAAAACTCATTTCTTGAGAGAACAAATGAAGTAATTTTGATTCAAGGACTGGAAGAAATTGATATACTGTTGATTTCTTATACAATGCACTTTAAAAAGTCTATCTTGGAACTTACCACATATGTGAAGGACCTGATGCTATTTATCTTCTTTTTGTTTCAATCATAGGACCCTCTAAGTGGGACATTTAACTGTGCTTTGATGCCATTAACGCCTACTGGTAAATAAAAAAATGTGTGAGAGAGCAAATTATTTCTCATTTCTTGCATTTCTATGGGCATCTCAGACTCAGGGGGATTTTTATGCAGCATAACAATTTTATAAGTGTTAATATGTTTTTTAAGCTTCACATTCTAAATAGGAGCAGAAGCCTGCCTCAAAAATTTAAAACTAGATTAAATTTGGCCAAAGCAGAATGCAAACTCATAGTTCTGTTACAACTCACATCCTTGGGGTTCTGGGTAGTGACTGACAGGAGAGTAGACACAACTAAAATGCTCTTATTAGGGATTAATAATTCTTGACCTATGGATCTTAGAACTAAGGAGGGTCATGGAATTATTTCAAGATATCTGTGAACCCTATGTGCAATATATATACAGTAGAGGCCTGGTGCACAAAATTCGTGCTTGGGGGTGGTGTCCCTCAGCCCAGCCTGCACCCTCTCCAATCTGGGACCCCTCGAGGGATGTCCGACTGCCCATTTAGGCCCGATCCAGGTAGGAATCTAAATTTTGGGAGGATCAGGCCTAAACGGGCAGTCAGACATCCCTCTCACAATCCAGGACTGCTGGCTCCCAACTGCTCGCCTGCCTGCCTTCCTGATTGCCCCTAACTGCTTCTGCCTGCCAGCCTGATCACCCCCTAACCACTCCCCTGCCAGCCTAATTGATGCCTAACTGCTCCCCTGCCAGCCTGTTTGCCCCTAACTGCCCTCTCCTGCAGGCCTAGTCACCCTTAACTGCCCTCCCCTGCAGGCCTGGTCCCCCGTACTGCTCTCCCCTGCAGGCCTGGGTCCCCCCCAAATGCCCTTCCCTGTAGGCCTGGTTGCCCCCAACTTCCCTCCTCTGCTGGCATGGTCACCCCTAACTGCCCTCCCTTGCAGGCTTGATCACCCCCAACTGCCCTCACTTGCAGACCTGGTCCCTACCAACTGCCCTCCCCTGCTGGCCTGATCGCCCACAACTGCCCTTCCTTGCAGACCTGGTCCCTCTCAACTGCTCTCCCCTGCTGACCATCTTGTGTCAGCCATCTTGTGTCCACACGGGGGCAGCCATCTTGTGTGTTGGAATGACAGTCAATTTGCATATTATTCTTTTATTAGATAGGATAGAGGCCTAGTGCACAGGTGGGGGCCGACTGGTTTGCCCTGAAGGGTGTTCCAGATCAGGGTGGGGGTTCCCTTGGGGCGTGGGGCAGCCTGGGTGAGGGACCTGTGGTGGTTTGCATGCCGGCCATGTCCCCCCGGTGACCCAAGTGGAGGCCCTGGTATCTGGGATTTATTTATCTTCTATAACTGAAACTTTGTAGCCTTGAGTGGAGACCAAGTCAGGTTAGGGCAGGCTGAAAGCTTGGCTTCCTCCATCACTGGGGGCAACTCAAGCCTCCTGCTCTCTCTGTGGCTGCAGCCATCTTGGTTGGGTTAATTTGCATACTTGCTCCTGATTGTCTGGTGGGTGTGGCTTGTGAGTGTAGCGGAGGTATGGTCAATTTGCATATTACTCTTTTATTATATAGGATATCCTATAGACCAACATATGGACCTTGCAAATATATCAACCACTTTTCCAATCCTGTGTGTTTTATTAAAAGAAATATTTATTTAAACTCATTAATGATTCATAGTGGCTTTTAAACTTTATGCATATTTTCAATTACTGGTTACCAAAATACTGTGTGTGGGTCAACATCTTTTTGATTTAAAAGGGATAATGATATTTGAAAGAGTTGGGCACTATGGATTTGATTAATGCTGAGTATAGGGGAGGGTTAAAGTACTCTGAATTTCATTGAAATGAGTCTCAGTGCTTCTTCTCATGTCCCTTTCTCTCAGGCTTTACTTTCAGCAAATGTTTATTGATCTTTTATTTTGGGGTGAGGAACCAAACTAAATGATAAGGTGGGTCTAAAGAAGTGGTTACAGAAACTCCACATGCTCAAGAAGGTTTCAGGAAGTTAAATATAAAATCGATTGTTGTTATCATGGAGGAAACTTGCATCCTGAGATGTGGTGAACTGTGAAAGATGAGGTCCTTTTTGTTGGGAACATGAAAGCTTTCCCTTGAGTCCTACTCAGGAGGATCCTAACAACTTAGGGGTGAGGGCTGTGCTACCTGCCTACATGTTGCTTGGGAGAACAGATATTTTATTTAACTGGGCACATTTTACCCCTAATTGGGTCAGAGTTCTACTATTAAGGCCAAGGGGGAAAATGGCAGGCATTGTATTGTCTCAACCACAGGTGCCTAATTTATAATAACGGAAGATGTGGACAATATGGTATCCCCAGATTCTGTGAGTTTCTTTATTTGCCTTAGAACAGGGGTCCTCAAACTTTTTAAACAGGGGGCCAGTTCACTGTCCCTCAGACCGTTAGAGGGCCGGACTATAGTTTAAAAAAAACTATGAACAAATTCCTATGCACACTGCACATATCTTATTTTGAAGTAAAAAAACAAAACGCAAAAACACCCGCATGTGGCCTGCGGGCCATAGTTTGAGGACGCCTGCCTTAGAACCTTGGTGCTTTCTCCAGTTGGTTTGGTGCAGTTATCTTGAAATTGACATAGTCCTCTGACATGAACGATCAGTTGTTGCTGGTCTGATATGGTATCAGATGGTTTTCTAGCCCATCTTCCAATAAAAGCATCTTGTCCAATGGCATGTGTTGAGAATTGCCAAGAGTACGGAAAAAAAGGAGACTTTGTGGTGAAAATAAAAATCTCATCTCAGTTTTCAGAAGTTTAGAACTTTTATGTTTGTTTGGACAGATGCTATTTGGCTAATTTCTTGTTTGGGAAAATGTTACTTAGTTTATCTCTTGTTTTTTTCCTCCTCTTTCTGCAGTCTTTTGCACATTGGATGTGAGAAGACTGTATGGAACAAGGCCAATGAATTAGGCAGAAACTTTTCTTTCCTCCCTTTTGTGGTCAGTGTTTGTGAAGAAATGTTCTTATCAGATGCTAAGGAGTTGCTTTGATGCTTGGGTTCAAACTTATCCACCATCCTCACCTCTCTACTTCTTTTCATGCACCTTAGGCCATTCACCGCACTTTAGTGTTTTGATGTTTGATGCCTTTCCTGTGTTGTTTCCTTAGTTGAAATATTATTCATTACCCACATGCTCTGCTCAGGGGACCACAATCCTGCTATAGCAGAGGAATCTGTCCCTCTTCTGCCTTTCCTGATCTCCAATTGCAATCAATCATCCCTTTCTTCTGGTGGTCCACAGGTTGTTCTTGTATTGCAATTAGATCCCTTAGCTCATTCTAGTTGTTGTGTTTATTAGAATTATTTGTGGACTTTCATCTCATAAGTCTTTAAGCCTTAGTTAGAAATTAGGGGCTGGGTCTTTATTTCTTATTGTGTGTATCACTATACCCAGTACAGTGTTTGGAATATAAAGCTGGGAACACAACACAAGCCCATGAAATATATTTATTTATATAGTGCTCCAGTAAACGAGTGACATTTTATAGTTATTTGTTAACTCTCTTAATTTCTGTGGAAGGTAAAGTGAGTAGTATGGCATACATGCCTTTATAAATCAGTAAGGATGCTAAGAGTAGATGTTGACTTTTGGAGAGAGAGAGAGAGAGAGAGAGAGAGAGAGAGAGAGAGAGCGCGCGACTGACTCTGCATTTATCTTTAGAACCAGCAATTAATAGGGCTGCGCACAATTCGATGTGACCATATTCAGCTCTTTGGAACATGTCCTGGGTCTCCTTGACATTTAAGTAAAATGTCATACATCGTATCTACCTTGTACCCAAGTTATTGCCTGCTTATCTTTGTTATACTTAATTTCAGGAATGCAAGAGACATCAATAGTCAGAGCCATTCATAATAAAGTATAATGAATTAAAATATGAAATATGAAAAATGTCTTATTTAGAGTTACATCTATTTCTTGGTAATTGTTTATGGTGGAGTTTCAGGTAGGAAAAATTGTTAGATTGCTTTTACTTACGTAGGATAAACTGAACTGCAGTTGGGCATTGTTGAGAAACCTGGAGGGCTCCAGGATTTCGCAACACATTATTTGTTGTGCTACAAAGCAAGGAAGTTCTCAAAAAAATTTAAAAGGATTAGGTCAAAAGGACACAGAAGCTGGCTTGGTTTCCTTGGGCCAAATATGGTACATGTTGAGCCTCAGAATAAATAACAAGTGTTGTGGATTATAGATCATTAAATAAAATAAGAATCTATGGGGCCATACTGTTATAAACTGATATAAAAAAAGTAAATAGGAAAGAAGGAAAGCTCTTTTTTTATTATACAATGTCAACTAATAAATAAGGCAAAATGATGTAATTAGAAAATCACTATTTTGCATCCATCATAATAATAATTGGTCCAAGCAAGAACTGTTACTGAATACTAAAAGGAGTGGGTGGATATTTGATGAACAGGATATTTGAATCATCTTAAAGTATCTCCCCACAAATTATCAATTGAAAAAAGGAAAATAGAAATCAAATGGGCATCACCTTAAACAATCAAATTTAGCATCACCCAGAATGGGGCAAACCATTATCCTGTGCCTCCTGATATGGTGCACTGGGAAGGACCACTTGCAGAGTGTTCCTGTCCAGGAGCACTTACTCTACCAAATAACTGGCTCATGTTCTTAAAGATACCAATGCTGAGACAGATGAAGAAAGGCCAGGACACTGTTCCAGACATGACCACCAAGTGCAGTGCAAGATCCTGAATTGGATACTGGACCAGGAAAATAATTGCAATAACTTAAGACTTCATTGAGTTGGTTGGTGACATAATTTTACTATGGTTATTCAAGAGAATGTTCTTGGGAAATGTATATTGAAGTTTCTAGGCATGAAAGGGGAATTACATCTTTCATCTGTATTTTACTCTCCAATGCATGTGATGGAAGGAGAGAGGAAGGGAGGAGACAGGGAAGGGAGAGAGAAAAAGATGGAAGGAGGAAGGGAGGAAGAGAGGGAGGGAAGGAGAGAGAGAGAGAGAGAGAGAGAGAGGAGGGGGAGAGGAGGAGAAAAGAAGGGAAGGAGGGAGATAGTGAATGTATGAGAACAAGAATATATTTTAAAAGCAAATGTGGTTATGTGGTAAAGGGTGTAACTATTCTTGATACGTTTTGGTAAATTTGAAATTATTTCAAAGTAAAATGGTAAAGAAAAACAAATTATGCATGCATGTTCACAAATGACGTTTCTGGTGGTTTTGGGCAGTGTCTGTTCTGTTTTGATCCTCACCAGGCACCCAGCACAGAGCCCAGTGGCTGCCACATGTAGGCAATTCTGAAATATTTGATGGTTGCATGGACCCCAGGGCCTTGAAGTCTCTTGAACTGTGGCATATTGATCTTTGCACAATGACAAATGCCTTTTTTGTATGAGCTATTTTCAGGTTCCGTTGCAGCTAGTTATGGCCTTCTAGCTAAGTTAGTTGTAGCCAGTGGGATGTAAGCAGATGGGAGCTTAAAGGGATGAGGCCTGCTTCTCTGTCTCCTTTCCTCTGTTCTGGTGGGAATGAGAATGCCATGGCTGCAGGTTGGAAGACTTTTTTAGCCCATCTCAGGGAGTCCTGCTCTCAGGATGGTGGAGCAGGAAGCCAGGCGGTTGGACCTCGATGCCAGGAAACTGCCACACTAGCCCCAGGCTGCTTACCCAGATGTCATTTCTTGTGAGAAAGGAATAAACGTCTGTTTTCTTTAAACCACTGTTATTTTGCCTTTTCTTTCATTTGCAACTGAAGCTAATCCTAAATGATACTCTGTACTTCCTAAAAATCATCATCATTGAATTTGTGCTCCTCTCTGAGCTTTATATTCAGTTTGTCCCATAAGCACATTAACTGTGGAAATCCTCTGGCCTTTAAACTGTTTTTCTTCTTCTTTCTGTTTTCCTGGAGTAGACATTTTCTTATTGAGATAGGGATTCTGTCCTTGAGTTGGTGGGTTGGTATTTGTGGTTTGGTGCAAGTACCCTCCTCTTTCCTTGTCACAGCAAACCTTCTCCAGTTTGCAAATTTGCTAAATTGGCCTGAAAAGACTGTGAGAACGGGCTTTCCTTGGGAGATTTCTTGTCCTGACAGAACCAGCTGGAGACCGGATGTGCAGAGGTAAGCACTTGGAATAATCAGAAAGTAGGAAATTTTAACTATTGCCAGTTGTCAAAAACATTTAATTTCAGTTGAAGGATTCGGAGCAGGTTCTTAAAGTGATCCTTCTGCCCGGGGAGTTTTGTTTAGCAAATCTTTGTACTTTCTGGAATCCACTCATGTTTTTACTTGTTCAGCGGGCGGTTCTTCTTTTGGAACTATTTATTGCCGCTAAGGTTTGTGGTGCCTTTGGTCCCTCAGATAATAAAAGGGTGTGTGTGCCCACAGCAAACATAAATAGAGGAGCTAACTCCTAGCTTGTTTATTGTTAGACTGGTATGTAAGCAACGGGCTTAATGCTGCAATTATGTGTCTGTGTGTTCCTGTGCAGTGAAATTCGGGAACTCTAAATGGACCTTGGAGGGATATTGTATGATGTTCTGTTAGTTCCTTTAATGTATTTATTTTTTAAATGTAACGTGAATGAAGAGTGTGTGTTCTTGCGTAATTCCCATCGTAATGTTATTTCACGTCCTGGGGGCACTGTAGTTTGAAGCATATTTGCCTTCTGTTGGCCGGTATTGATTACTGGTGCCCTGGCTCCTATGACTCTGGATGATAACTGGTCATCACTTGAATGTAAAGGATTGTATTTGGAATTGCCATGAGTGAAGTCTTCCAGCTCTTTAAACTCCCACTAGCTCAGGTAGGAATCAGGAATTGCTATATATATATAAATTTTTATTTTATTCCTATAGAAAAAAGAAACAATAGCTTACTTTTCTAGGGTCAACTGAAGAAGTCCCTGCCACAGTTCTGTCTGCAAAATAAAACAAACAAAGTATCAAAAGAAACCAACAAGCAAACAAACTAAAGTCAAATTGTAGGGGGGTGCATGATAAGAAAGACTTAAATATTCCCCTGGCCTAAGTGTTTCTGGTATAATGGAAACTGGGCAGAACTAAGAATCAGGAAATTTCCATTTAGTTCCAGCCCCACGAGGTCATCTGTGTATGAACTTGGGCATCTTACACCTATCTCTGCTCCTCAGTTTCCTCACATAGTAAAGTGAGTCTCATAATAGAGTTCTTCTGAATCTGAAATGAGATCATATATGTCAAAGTGTTTTGTAAACTGGAAGTATGTCCAAATATTTTTTAGCAGTTGCTAATTCAGGGATCAGTATGCCCTTCCCCCAGATCTCCCAGGCTGATTTTCTTGTACTTTGTGTTCTAGGTAAGGTGATTTTTTAAGGATTTGTCAAACATCTACACTAATAAAAGAGAAATATGCAAATTGACCATACCTCTGTGACGCCCATCAGCCAATCAGGAGTGAGTATGCAAATTAACCCAACAAAGATGGTGGGATAATTTGCATATGCAGGCACGGAGCAGCCAGGCGGGGCAGGATGCCTGCTATGTGGGGGGAGGGCGGGGACCAGAGCGAACACTGAAGGCTCTGGCGGAGCAAAGACTCCAGCAGGAGTGAAGGCGGAAGGTGGTGGCTAGAGCGAAGGCCTGGGTCCCAGGTGCCAGAGGAAAACCGGTGCCGGCAGCCAGGAGAAGGAAGGCCTATTCTTGTACAAATCTTTGTGCAATGGCCCTCTAGTTTTATATAATATGCAAAACTATATTCTGATTAAAATGAGTAGCATTTCTTTACTCCCAGGATTATTCCTGTTAGTGAAAGTTTATGAGAGAAATTAGGGAAAGTAAATAAAAGTCGCCTGTCTCCCTTGCACTTGAGAGTAGATAGACAACCATAACTACCAGGAGGCTTGGGGTGTTGCAAAAAAACATCATTTCATCTTGGCCCTGCTTGGAATAGAGAGGCATGTGTCCAATAGAGAAACTTCATGAGGTAGTGTGTTCTGAACAGCACAGAGGAAGTGGAGTGTGAGAGACTTACACGCACAAGAGTTTTAAACAACAGGTGGGCTTTTAAGAGTGTCATCAAGGAGAAGATGCCAATGCCATAATTAGGTTGAACAGCTCTTTTCAAGTGTAAAGAAAAACATGTCTACTGGCAAGAGATGGGCTTTGTTACAGGTCACCCCTACACGTGGGATTTTGATTTTAGATCCTTGCAAAGCAAATAACATTACATTTTTATTACCTGAAACTTCTGACTGTAGAGCTTTGAAATTCTCCAGGATGGTTTCCCTATTTCTCTGAGCACTAAAAGTGACTAATGGCATGGCAGATGTCATACCTAATACTGCCAGCAGCAATGCATGGGTTGGGGAGGATTATGGAGGAACCTTCTGATGGGAATTCAGAGAGCAAGTCCGGGAAATGAGGCTCCTAGGAGAAGTGAGAAAGGAAGACTACATGGTTTTAATTTTAAAAGAACAGAGAATTGCTTTGACTGGTTAGGCAATATCTTGAGATTATGGGGATAAAAGAGATATTTTGCATTTGTACTAAACACATTATTTGGGGAATAAAAAATACAAACAAAAAAGAGGAGAGGATAAGCAGCCTTCTTAGGAGCAGTTACATAATTTTAATTGAGTTAAAATGAAGAAAAATTAAAGGACTTTGAAGGATTGATTTAAAAAAAATTATGAGGTGGTCTGCAGAGTTTGAATTTTGGGAATAAGGGTCATGAATATTTGTTGATGAAAACAGTCATGCTTGGTAGCTTCGAGGGGACTCCCTACAGACAGACTTGATTTCCAGTTCTAGTTTTCACAGCTGGTTGCAGTTGCTTGGATGAGGATAAGAATCAGGGATATTTGGTTCTGTATTTGGAAAAAACGATGCTTGACTGCTTAAAAATGTGACTGGAAAAAGGCTACTGAGTATGAGTTTCTTTCGGACTATGCTGAGTGCCTAACAATAAATCCTGGTTTCTTTGCCTTATATTATAACTCCAAATCTCAGTTGAAATAATGGTTAAATGAGGTTGCACTAATTTTTGGTTGAGAACTAAAAAGAAACATACTTTGTTTACACAATGCTGGTTTCTGCTTTATTCTTATGTTTGTATTAGAAATGAGTAATTTGGTCCCAGAGAAAATACACGCAGGGCTTTCTGCCAAGACCTACTGCCAAACATGAGTTTTGTGATTAAATCATTCAATATTAATCTTTGCTTGACAAAAGCCCAATTAAGATTTTTTTTTTTTTACTTTTCATGATGTAAAAAAGAAAGCATTATAACTAAAATGTCTGATTGAGCTAAGAAAAGTTGAGAGTTAACAAATTGGGTTTTGAGCAGTATAGATATGACCTTGATCTCATCAAAAGAAAATATTTTTATTCCTCTTGGTACTGGAGAAATGCAGATAAAGATGAATGAGCTTAATAGTAAGCCACATTGTTTCTTGTTTTCTTTGATTACTGTCTTTGGGTGGTGGGATTTTCTGTGAGGCAAATATTTTATTTCATTCTTATTTTTCATCTCTTGTCTTTAATATTCAAATGTCACATAGTCATTTATTAGTTCAGTACATGTTTATTAAGTACCTTATATAAGCCAGATACTATGCTGGATGTTGTCTATGTCTTCTGGGAGCTCCTAGTTTTAAGACTACAATAGACATATAAACATGTCATTATAGTACATGGTATAACAGTTATGAAGACTGTCCTAGATGGAAATCCTCCACAGAGGAGGGAATGTCAGCTATTTTCAAGAATGAACAGGAATTTTCTAGGTAGAGAAGGCTACCTTCGGCATGGGTAAGAAGGTGTGTAGAGCTGTGAATTCAGGCTTGTCCCAACCAGAGTGAGTGCACCATGTGAGGCTGGAGGGTGGGAGGGACAGAGTGAAATAATGTAGAAGCTAAAATGTTGATGTGGCATGCTTGGGAAACAACTGGTGGCTTATAGGAGACAGAGGACTCAGATGAGTGGTCTTAGGAAGATCATTCTGGGGGTGGCAGAGAAAAGGAACTAAAAGCAATGAAATGAGGAGGCTGTTGGAAATGGTGTGGAAGGGGATGGAGATGTCATCTAAAGCAGTAACTGTTGGGGTGAGGAGGTGGCAGAGGGTCTGAGTGAGGTAAGAGGCAGAATGAATTGACATCAGGTTAGGAAGGAGAGAAAATGTGGAAGATGATAATGAGGTTCCCAGTCTGGGCAGCTGAGTGTAGCCAGCCAGGTTTTGTGGTAGAAGGAACAGATTTCAGGTGGGACCAGGGTGGGGACAGAATCCCGTTTTCTCTTTGGACTTACAACTCTTTTAGCTTATGGGCATAGCATTCTAGTTGTTATGTGGAGTATGCTGAGTCATAGCAAGTGGTGTGAGTTTTGATTTTAGCTGGTCTATAATTAGGCAGAACAGAAAACTATATTTTAGTTGTTGGATTAAATATTTTTCCACCTCATGATCCAAAGGCAGTAATCTCTGCCTTTAAAATAACTATTTACTGAGCAGTAGCTCTCTACCTGCTATTATATTTAAGAGGTACTTGTTGTTGCAAATATTTCACAGGTGAGAAAACACATGCATATAGAGGCTAACAAATTTTCCAGAAGTGATGCAGATGGAGTCAAATCATGTCTGTATTAAATGTAAAAAGTCTTACATTTGATTCTTATAAAATGATAACTTCTATGGGAAAAATATTGAAAAACATAAAAATATTTTACATTAATAGCAGTAGCAAAATTGTATGATATTTTGGTTATTATTTGGTCATTTAGGCTGGTCACTAAAAGTTTTCTGCCCATATGGGAAAAATAAAGCTTGATTTATGCATTTTGTGATTTTTGCAGTACTTACAAGCAAAAATCAACAGCCTTGTTGTCATAGACTGACAATAGAATCCAGAGTTCTAAAATGTATTATCCAAGATGATCAGTGTAAAAAAAAAAAAAAAAAAAAGGAAATGAAACATATAGCCAAGAGAAAAAGGAATAAATAAAAACAGCCACTTAGAAGACCCATGTTGGAATAGCAGAAAAAGACTTTGAAGCAACTATTAAAAATGTGTTTAAGGAACTAAAGATGTATGAGGGAGAAGATGGAAAATGTCAATAGAGAAATGGAAACTGTCCAAAAGAATAAAATAGAAACTCTAGACCTGAAAAATAAAATATCTAAATTTTTTAAAAAAATGTTGCTATATGGACTTCAAAGCAGATTGAAGAAGGAGGAAGAACAGGTCAGTGAACTTGAAAACAAATCAATAGAAAACAATCCAATTGAAGAACACAGAAAGAAGAAAAAATTGAAAAAACTAACAGAGCCTCAGCAACTTGTGGGACACTTTCACAGTATAAGATACCTGTCATTTTGGTCCCAAAAAGAGAAGAGATGGGCAGAAAACAAATGATAAATTATGTTTAAATATTACCCAAATTTATTGAAAAATACCAAGTTTCAGAGATGAAAACCGTAGAAAACCCCAAGTAGAAAAAATCCAAAGTAAACTATACTTCAGCTAATTGACATCAAAATGCTGAAAATCAGAATAATGAGAAAAATAAAAAACAGCCAGAGGAAAACAATATATTTACTGAGAATCTACATACAAAGAAACAGTGATGTGAGTTATCACTACTTCTCATCAGAAGTTATGGAGATCAGGAGACAATGGGGATGACTTTTTTAAGTCCTGAAAGAAAAGAATACTCTGTCAACCTAGAACTCTGAATCCAGGGAAGCTATACCATGTACTTGAGAATAGGTTAGTTTGGGAACCTCTAAACTAAACAAAGTTAAACAGGTTTCTATACTTTATTATGACTTGTTGGTAAATTGAGTTCTACAAAAAGGATATCACATTATCACATTCACCAATTTCCAAGCATTTTTCTCTCTCTTTTTTTTTCTTTACACCATAAATCATTTATTCACAGAATGTCTTGGGGAGATTAGTTTTATTTGTTAAACACTTCTGGAAATACTAAACTCCAGGAATGAAAGTTGATATTATTTGTTCCTCATTTTTATGTTCCTGGCATCTCAGGATGAAGTGATTTTGTATCTGTAATAATGAAAATGTGAATGAAGTTTTACTTACATTACATTTTCTTTCTTCTAATAGCACATTTTTAGGGTTGAATGGCTTTGGGTTGTTGCCAGGGGAAGTAATTTCCAGCAGGGCTAACTTGTTCAGTATTATCTCTTTAGACTGCTTTGATATAGATGAAAGTAGAATTCCTACCTTGAGTTCTCACTGCATACTTTATGAGTATAATAGTGCCAGGAATACCGGTTGGTTTGGATTACAAGAAAACTTTATCAGTTGTGTCTCTGTTGTATGAGTATTTATGTGTACTCCTATGTGGAGTTTAAAAAGGAAGTGTTGTAAATTAGTGCTATAAAAAAGCAAGTCATAAAGGTAGTCCAGAACTATATTTTAAATGACTTAAGCCATCCAGATATAATAAAATTTCAACTTCTTTAAATAATTCAGTGAAGGACTGAGTTAAATTTTATTGCTACTGACTAAATATGACCTTCTCTTGTATGTTAGAAAATGGAGCTTAAGATTATCATGTAAAATTTGTTTTGAATTTATTTGTTGTGCTCATTTTTTATTTTTAAGTCCAGTAATAGCTTCCCTAGATGTCTAACTTATTCTGTTTCCATAAGGACCACACTGATGCTCCCATTGCATTAACATTGACAGATGAAGTTGTGCTTGTTTGTCTTCTTGCTTATCTCTCTTTCTCTCATTTTATTTTCCCTTTAAACCAAAGATTCCTAACTAAAAACCACAAACTTCTTATATAGTGGTGGTTCTCTAATTGGTGATCTCCAGACCTTTCCCATCAATCACTAGGAAACTTGTTAGAAATGCAAATTATTGGCTCCTTCCACTGACCCTGAATCTGAAACTCTGGGAGTAGGCCCAGCAATCTGTGCTTTAACAAACTCTTTGGGTGATTCTAAGCCTCACTCAAGTTTGACAACCACTACCCTAAATAAAGAAACATTTTTGAATAGTTTTCCCATCCTGCTGGTTTTTCAACAACAAAGCATAAGAATCCTTGGTGGTGGTAGTGGCAGGGTGTTGGATGAGTCCCTTTAAAACCAAATGGAATATATATAGATATTTAATATATTTTTATTGATTTCAGAGAAGAACGGAGAGGGAGAGAGAGATAGAAACATCAATGATGGGAGAGAATCATTGATCAGCTGTCGCCTGCATGCCCCCTACTGGGGATCGAGCCTGCAACCTGGGCATGTGCCCCAACTAGGAATTGAACCAGTGACCTCTTGGTTCCTGGGTCGATGCTCAACCACTGAGCCATACCCGGCCAGGCACAAATGGAATATTTTAAGCAATAAAAATAATTAGTGGTGCCCTGACCGGTTTGGCTCAGTGGATAGAGCCTCGGCCTGCAGACTCAAGGGTCCCAGGTTCAATTCTGGTTAAGGGCATGTACCTTGGTTGTGGGCACATACCCAGTGGGGGGTGTGCAGGAGGCAGCTGATCGATGTTTCTCTCTCCTCCATGTTTTTAACTCTCTATCCCTCTCCCTTCCTCTCTGTAAAAAATCAATAAAATATATTTAAAAAAATAATTAGTGGTAATTATCAAGAAATAATAGGACTTAATATTTAGAGTACATTTTTCTTTGGGCCAAGCCCTTTGCATGTCTTATCTACATTAATTTATTAAAAAATATTTTTATTGATTTCAGCAAGGAAGGGAAAGGGAGAGAGAAAGATCAATGAAGCATCAATGATGAGAGAGAATCACTGATCAGCTGCCTCCTGCACATCCCACAAGGGCATGTGCCTTGACCGGGAATCAAACTGTGGGAACCCCTTTCACGTCCCGCGTGGTTCAGGGTTCAGGTTCAGGGTTCGGGTTCTGGAGAAGGCTGCACACAAATGAAAGAGACTAGAAAAATATTAATTTGGGAAATGGGGGCCAGGCAGAAGCCCTACTCTAGTGGGAGGACTACCACTGCTCTGGCCTTGCCATCCCTTTTATTCAGGTTTGGGATACACCCATTGCCCTTAGGCAGGCAATTCCAGTAACAGGAAGATTATCTTATCAGTAAGGATTTACATGATTATTTGGTGGGGAAGTTGCTTCAGCTACCATTGTTTCAATTAGATAGGGAGTGGTTGGCTCTGACCTTTCAGAGCTTCAAGGTTGACCAACCTTCCCAGTTCCTTGTCCACACCTTTCTAATTAGTGAGACCAGGATTGGTTTCCAGCACAAACCATGACTTCCTGGTTCATAGGTTGACTGGGCTCCATCAATTCTTATAATATCCCTGAGATCAGTACTAATGTGATGGCTATTTCCAGGAAGGAGACAAGTTTAGGGAAGATGTTGGCCAAGGTCAAGATGTGTAGTAGGACAGCCAGGATTATGGTGCTGATCAGACTTGTACTAGCAGCAATGTCATGACCCACTAGTAATGCTATGCGAAGACTTCAGACAGAGCCTATCTCTGCCCATCCTTGCCCATCTCTCCCCTGTGAAGCTAGAGACCTATTTGCAAATTCAAGAAGTGGAGTCAGAGTTCATGTCTTTGCCGATAAGCTCATGTCTTTCTTACTCATTTGTGACTTATCCCTCTCCCAAATTAATATTCAAAGCTACTTTGATCAGTAGAATGAATCTTATACTTTATGGCCTGTACAAACACATTTTTATAGCCTGTTTTCTTTCAAAAGCTTATCTCATTCGGGAAGTAACCAATTCACTGACCTTTTATCTTTGGGCTCTAGTTTGTGGTTTTTGAAACTTTCCAAGATCAACTGAACAATGATATGTTTTGGCATTTTAAACAGTTAATAGAGTATCAAGCTGGATGATTTTGAAAGTAATTAAAGCTTGAACGAAGTCCTTATCCTACTGAGTTTTGGTGCCTCTCTTTAAAAAAACAAAACTTCATTGGATGATTAGAGGCAGGCTTTTAAATTCCATTCCTGGTAATTGAAGGATTTATTTTACCTCCAAGATATTTTTGACTTCTTGACCAACAAGAAATAGAATATTTTAAAGAAGTAAGACAAACTATATTAAATGGAGAGAAAGGGGCTCTCTAAGTTGAAATTTAATGTCATCAATTTTTAACATGAAAGTAAGAACTTAAATGAACCTTCAAAGTCACTAATTAATTTGATGCTAGCTCCACCCCTCCCAACATGTAGACTTCATTTAGTAGAGGAGTCTAAAAGATGGACATTAATTAAAATTGGGATGATTAATTTTATTATGTGTAAGTCAGAATAAATTGATTCCAATGACAGTATAAATTAACTGCAGTGTTAATAATTCCACAGACCTCCTTTCCATGGTTTCAGTAATTGAGAGTTTATCAGACATTCCTAAGAATTCAGAAAAAGCCTTTGTGTATTTGGGGTGAAGGGCATAAAAATTTAGTTACTTACAAAATGTCACATATACTCTAAATTCTTATTTCTGTTAGGGGAACTTTAATTTTAAGAAAAATTTCCATAGATGTTTCTTCTCCTCCTTCCTCCTTTCCCTCTGTATTTAGTCCATTTTTGTTTCTCTTTCTCACAATACATACACGTGGAACAAATGAACAGCTTTGCACTTGCCTGAGATTCAAAGACTGTTCTTTTTTTATTGCACAAACTAGGTCATTGCAAATTGCTTGACCTTCATTGCTTCATCTTTGACCAAAATTGCATGCTACCTAGAGCATAATGTTTGTTAGGTCAATTTGGTATGGCAGTATTTTTAGGGGACACTCTTAAATGAAAAAAAAAAGTGGTAAGTGGAAGTGTTCATGTGACATTGGTTTACTTCTTTTCCACCCAAGTGATTCAGCACTGTGGTGCTCTTTTCATGGGTCTGCTGTTCTCTCTGCAACACTGAAGTGATGAGGACTGCATATTTTCTCCTAAGCTCTTTAATGTGTTCTCAGAATGAATAAAAGTTTGGGTTCAGTTATTATTATTATTCTAAGGGGATATCTTAGTTCCTGAAGTGGATCATTGTCTTACTTACACATGACCTATAACAGTTCTTCTATTTGCTTTAATTTATTCATGTTAGGGTGAGGTTTTAGGATATTTTAAAAACATTAGATCATCATCTATATCAGGGGTCAGCTATATGTCTGTGTGTGCACAAGGGCTGAGCAGGAAGTTTATTAGACTTTATGGAACATTCTCTACCGTAACTCTACTCGGATGTCATATAAAAACAGACAAATCATAAAGGAATGGACATGACTGTACTGCAAAAGATTTTTATATATTAAAGCAAGTGGTGATTTGATATGGCCCAGGCTGTAGTCTGCTGACTCATTCTACGTAATAAAACCCTAATATGCAAATCAACCGAACAGCAGAACGATCTTCTGAATGACCGATTGCTATGATGCGCACTGACCACCAGGGGGCAGATGCTCAACGCAGGTCTCTAGCTTCACAGGGGAGAGATGGGCAAGGATGGGCAGAGATAGGCACTGTCTGAAGTCTTCGTATAGCATTACTAGTGGGTCATGACATTGCTGCTAGTACAAGTCTGACCAGCACCATAATCCTGGCTGTCTACTACATATCTTGACCTTGGCCAACATCTTCCCTAAACCTGTCTCCTTCCTGGAAACAGCCATCACATTAGTACTGACCTCAGGGATATTATAAGAATTGATGGAGCTCAGTGGGCATAGCTCAGTGGTTGAGTGTCAACCTATGAACCAGGAAGTCATGGTTCGATTCCTGGTCAGGGCACATGCCAGTGTGCCCCCGAGAGGGAGGTGACCAGCGGCGGTGATCAGAGGGTGGGGCCGTCCAATGGTCGACCCACAATTGGCCCTTGATCGTCAGCGAGGCCTAGGTACCCTACCCTATATATTGGGAACAGTCTCTTAGATTTAAAAATTAAAACCTGGCAAGGCTACTCTAACACTGAAAAAAACAGGATGATGCGGCAATGACATTCATGGACTCTGGCTTGCACATTTTGTGGTCAGCCCTGATTCTGACACTTAGAATTGTGTGACAGAGCCAATTATTTAACTTCTCTCTGCTTCAGTTTTTCCACCCATAAGATGGGGGGAAATGGTACTACTGCCTCAGAAGGATCATGTTATGTACTACCTTTTATAATCAGGGCAAAATATGTAGCTGCCCATACAATAGCAAAATGCCTTTCACCTGTATGAAAAGTATGGTCACTGGTGCATGCAACGTCCCAGATTGTGAGAGGGATGTCCGACTGCCGGTTTAGGCCTGACATCCCCCAAGGGGTCCTGGATTGCGAGAGGATGCAGGCTGGGCTATGGACCACCCCCACCCCCCCGCCGTCCCTGCCCCCCGTGCATGAATTTCATGCACCAGGCCTCTAGTGTTCTATATTAATAGCTGTGGACTTACCTGTCCTCCATAACTTGTCTTCCTTCATTTCAACCTATTGGCCCATTTCTTCTCTTTGAAGAGGATCACGTGCTTTCCTTCTTCCCCATCTTTGCTCAAGCTGTTCCTCACACCTTAGAACCCTTTCTTATCTGTTCAAACAGAATGCTGCTCCTTGGAGGCTCCTAGGATGTGCAGGTGGCAGCCTCTATTCTCCAGTGACAACCAAGGTTTATTCAGTTAGTCTGACCATCTCGACTGGCTTCTTCATCTTTTACCGTTCCAGAAAGGTCCCCCCTAAAGTTGTTCTCTCAGTGCAAAAGTGTGGTCTTCTCCCACCCTAACTGGTTTGGCTCAGTGGATAGATCATTGGCCCATGGACTGAAGGGGCCCCAGATTCAATTCCGGTCCAGGACACGTACCTTGGTTGCGGGCTTGATCCCTGGTCCTCATTGGGACATGTGTGGGAGGCAACCAGTCGATATATCTATCTCACATGGATGTTTCTCTCTCTGTGTCTCTTCCCCTCCTTTCCACTCTCTCTAAAAATCAATAGAAAAACATCCTCTGGTGAGGATTAACAACAACAAAAAAATGTGGTCTTCTCAGAGAGAGGAGGCTGTTTCTTGGTCAAGGGGAAGTGGTGGTTTTGCTCTGTGCCACAGCAGGGCTTCTGGGAGAACCATCTCCATCTGGAATGGCCTCCCTGTCCCTCTGAATCCCCTAGGAGTTTTTTTGACCCACCATCATGAGGTATCTCCTGCTTCTCAGTGTGCCAGTGACTATTTCAAGGGTTAATATCAGCATTGAAAAAAGAAGTGTTCAAAAGTCAGGTAAAACCGTGAAAATAATCTGAAATTTCAACTGGAAATAGAAAACCAGATTGGGAAATACCCATCTGGCTGCTGTGGGCTCTCCTGCACCCTCCCCTCCCGCCGTGTCTCTTGGAAGCTGCTGTCTCTGCTGACTTGGGCAGCCTGCTTCCAGACTGCCTGCTGCTTTGCTCCCCTGAGTGTAACTTTCAGGACCACAACCTCTGGGCAGCTCCTCTGCTCTGCCTGCTGCTCTGGGTAGAGTTGTGTTCCTTTTGATTTATTTCTTCTCCTGAACTGGATCTTACGTTTCTTTTCTCCGGTGGGGAGACTCACTACTTCTAAGGGCTCCTCCTGCCCTAGGTATCAATGTTTTGATGACGAGGGGTTGGGGGTGAGCTGCAACTGTAGGAGCTGAGTGGTAAAGAGGAACAGAGAAGGCTTTGAGGGTGGGAGGGAGGAGAGGGCCCAGGGAGGGGGGAAGCTGCTGATCAGAGTATGAACTAACAGTATCACAACTAGCATTTCAGTACTTAAAGCATGACCTGTTGGATGACCGGGATGCAGAAAATGGGACTTTGAAGTCACTAACGATGTAAAAGTAACCATTAATATTTATTGAGGGTTGTTATGAGTCAGACACCATGCTAGGCATTCAAAATATTCAATCTGTTGTATTAATAATAGCCTTTCAAAATAGGTCATAGGACAGTAACATGGCCATCAATAATTTCAGGCTTGCCTATGTGGTCATATTAGTTTGCTGTTCAGTAAAGGAGGTGAGCACACACTTGTATGTGCCCTCCACCCCCCGATATGTCCACATTCTAGTACCTGAAACTTAAGAATGTCCTGTATGTTAGTTTCCTCTTGCTTCTGAAATAAATGATCACACCTTTAGTGGCTTAAAAGTGCAGGGTTATTATCTGACTGTTTTGAAGATCAGAAGTCCAAAATGGGTCTCACTGGGCTCAAATTAAGGTGTTCACAGGGCTGGCTTCCTTCTAGATGCTCAAGAGGAGAAGATTCCTTGCCTTTTCCAGCTTCTAGAGACTGCCCGCATTTCTTGGCTCACGACTCCTTTTTGTTTTCAAAGCTGGTCGAGTCTTTCCCACAATGCATCACTCTGACACTGACCCTTCTGCTTCCCTTTTTCCCTAGTAAGGAACTCTGTGTTTACACTGGACCCACCAGATAATTCAGGCTACTCTCCCTATTTTAAGGTCATGATTGACAACCTTAATTCCCCCTTGCATTGTAATATGACACATTGACAGCTTCTCGGGATTAGGACATGGGCATCTTTGGGAGTCGAGATTCTGCCCAGCACTTTACATAGCAAAAGCAACTTTGCAGATATAATGAAGGTTATGAACCTTAAATTAGGGAGATTATCCTGGATCATCCAGATGGGGCCAGATGAATCAAATGAGCCTGTAAAAGCAGAGAGCTTTCTCAGGCTGAGTCAGAGAGATGCCACAATAGTGAAGGTGTTATATGGTTCAACCTGTACAATGCTGCTGGGTGAATCTTTTTGAGTTTGCTTTTATATATATTTAAATTTATCTTTATTGTTGAAAGTAATACAGATGTATCTGCACCCCCCCCCCCCCCCATTGACCCCTTCTAGCTTGTCCCTACCCCCAGCCCCAGGCTTTCACCACACTATTGTTTGTGTCCATGGGTTATGCGTATATGCACACAAGTTCTTTGGTTAGTCTCTTCCTACCCACCCACTCACCCCCACCTTCCCTCTGAGATTCAACAGTCTGTTCCATGCTTCTATGTCTCAGTACCTATTTTGCTCATCAGTTTATTTTGTTCTTTAGTGAGATCATGTGATACTTATCTTTCTCTGACTAGCTTATTTCGCTTAGCATAATACTCTCCAGGTCCATCCATGCTGTCTCAAATGGTAAGAGATCCCTTTTTTTTTACAGCTGCATAGTATTCCATGGTGTATATGTGCCACAGCTTTTTAATCCACTCATCTACTGATGGGCATTAGGCCGTTTCCAGATCTTATCTATTGTAAATTGTGCTGCTATGAACATAGGGTCATATATTCTTTCTGATTGGTGTTTTGAGTTTCTTAGGATATAGTCCTATAAGTGGGATCACTGGGTCAAATGGCAGTTCTATATTTATTTTTTTGAGGAAACTCTATACTGTTCTCTATAGTGGCTGCACTAGCCTGCATTCCCACTAGCAGTGTACGAGGGTTCCTTTTTCTCCACATTTTTTCAGATGTCTCTTGGCCTTCTGTATGTGCTCTTTCAAATAGTGTATATTTAGGTCCTTTGCTTATTTTTAAATTGGATTGTATTCTTTTTGTTAAGTTGTATGAGTACCTTATATATTTTAGAAATTAACCCCTTATCAGATGTGTCATCGCCAAATATATTCTCCCATGTACTGGGCTCCCTTGTCATTTTGTTGTTGGTTTCTTTTATTTTGATGTAGTTCAGTTTGTTTATTTTCTCCTTAGTTCCCCTTGCCCTAGGAGATGTATCTGCAAACATATTGCTATGCAAGATACCTGAGATTTTGCTGCCTATGGAATCTTCCAAGATTTTTATTGTTTCACAACTTATATTGAAGTCTTTTACCCATTTTGAGTTTATTCTTGTGTATGGTGTAAGTTGGTGGTCTAGTTTCTTGCATGTACCTGTCCAATTTTTCCAACACCATTTATTAAAGAGACTGTCTTTACTCCATTGTATCCTCTGCCTCCTTCGTCAAATATTAATTGAGTGTAATGGCTTGGGTCGATTTCTGGAGTTTCTGTTCTGTTCCATTGATCTATATGCCTGTTTTTATGCTAGTACCAGGATGTTTTGAGTATAGAGGCTTTGTAATATAACTTGATATCTAATATGGTAATCCCTCCAACTTAGTTCTTCTTTCTCAAGATTGATGCAGCTATTCGGGCTCTTTTGGTTCTTTATAAATTTGGGAGGGTTTGTTTAGATCTGTGAAGTATGCAGTTAGTATTTTAATAGGGATTGCATTGAATCTATAGATTGCTTTGGGTAGTATGAACATTTTAATGATGTTATTCTACCAATCCATGAACACGGTATACACTTCCACTCATTTATACCTTCCTCTATCTCTTTTTTCAACGTTTCTGCTTAGGCACCTTGATTCTGCACTGCTGTCTCTGCACCAAAGCCTCGAGTGAGTAGCTGTAAATGTAACTCCTGTGCTCTGAATTAAAAACAAAACAAAAATAACACACATACACCAAAAACACACAAAACAAACAAACAAAACTGGGCCTTTCTCTATGACCAGCTCAGGTCTACTGGCTCCAGACTCCACAGCGGCCAGCAGCCCTGCTGCCTTTCACGGCTGGTTGTTACATGTGCTGCTGGTCTAGGCTCTGGTGCTTCAGGCTGTGGAGCCCAGCCTGGGTTCTGGGCCTCTATCTTCTGCGGGAAAAGACCCTCCAGTAGCGATCCATTCTCATTCTAGGCCTGCCACCCATGGAAGCTGGGTGAGCCCCTCTCCCAACCTCACCATTCCTACCAGTCGCCAGGTGTTTTCTGTCCTTCCTTGATATTTATCCTCCTCAGCTGGACTTCAGTTGGTAATTCTGAGTGTATATTCCCCACATTAGTTTTATTTCCAGTCTGGCCCTTGGAGGAGGTGCAAGAAAGGTCTGCCATAACTATATATTTAGTTATGTTTCTAGAATGTGTATTTGTGTGTGTAAAATATATCCTTTTGGAGTTTATAGAAAAGAAGACTGTGATTTGATATAAAAACTGAAAATACAATCTTTTTTCATCCCTGGTAACTTGTACAAGGCTTCATGAGCAGATATTACTAAAGCCCCAAAGGCAGCAATAAATTTCTCTTGTTGATTTAAATTCCATTAGGATTCAAGCTTGTGAAACAAATGTTGAAATTGTATAGCTGACAAACCAGATGACTTAAGGGGGCTTTGTACCAAACCATCTTATGGAAGTTATTCACAGAACTTCCAATTTAAGAGATAAGCAAGCTTTGAATCTGAATGGTGTCTAATCTGAGTGTGCAATCAGGGCCAAGAAGGGTTCAGATTGCAAAACCCAGGATACAGTAAAGAATTTCAGCCCTTTAAAACCCTAGTGGTCTCTGCTTCACTGACCAAATTTATCATTTTTCTTTCTCCCTTTCTCCTGTCGACATAAGAAATATCTAAATCTATAGAGACTTTATGAGCAAGAAGCAAAATTTCAACAGATTAAAATAATGCTCTGGAGAATGGCAGTTTTGCAGTTTATATTATACACTGAATTCAAAGGAGGAGGCATTAGGAAGGTTGCATGAAATCCATTGGTGGTAGGTTAAGGGGGCAGGAGAAGGCAAAGCAGGGAGATCTCTGGGATTGGATAAAAAGCAAAATGGGAGAGATACAGAGTTCTTTTACATGGAGGGCACAGGATAGTTAACATTTAAGCACATAGAGATGTGTGGGGGGAACAAGATAACAAGAGGGGTTCTGTGGTCCCTGCTCTGGTGTCCAGGTTTGGTCCTCTGGGGTCTGGACAATGAGATTACTCTGAAATTTCAAAGGAATGTTATATCAGATCAAAAAGACAATAGACATCTCACTTGTGATAGAAATTAACTTTTGTCAAGGAAGCTACAGGACATGACTACCCACTATGACCTGCTCTTAGTTAGGAATTTTTATGTTCAGACCATCCTATATAGTTATTTTTGGTTTCTGAGTTTGTAGGGCCTGCCATGCAGACCTCCCCTGAGTTTCTCAGGCTTAGTATGTGCCCCCCACTTTTTAATCTATACTTCCTTTATTCTCTCTAGCTCTCCTTTTATTTTTACCTGATGGTGTAGTGCAATGTGGTACCTGATTTTGGCACCAAATCACAATTCTAGATACCTTTAGTTTACCTGCAGCTACATCTAAAACTCATTCACCACCATGTGTTAGAAATGATTAGTCTGTTTTTAGATTGACACCCTTTTCCAGGGCAAGGTTAAACAATTACTCAGAGAAATGTATGAGCAATGAATTAAAATGTCAGAAAAATATCACATGATCATGTGCACTGAGACAGTGGTTTTACTTCATGATGTCTTAACAGAGCTTTCTTGCAGCATGTCTTGTGTCTTGATAAAAGTCTTAATATGTACCATATGTGTAAATAGAAGGGCTAACTAAAACTTAATAGATCACCAGCGTGAAGTTATTGAATGAAACATGTGCATTAAGTCAAGTTGAGATGTGCTCTTTGTAGAATCAGCATGTTGTGATATAGCATACTAGTACATGAAGCAAAGAGGGATTATTACTTTTGGGATTTTGATGGTGAACTGTAGCTCCAGCAAGAAAGAGGTACATATGGGAGAAGCCAGGTGGTAGATGCAAGATGCCCACCTGAAAATCTGTGGATATCCTCAATTGAGTTGTCTGCATGGTGGATCATTTTGATATGAGGAAAATTATATAAAAATGAATCGTAAACTGACCATACATCACTTTTCAACATTCCCTGGTCATTCATTTATTCACTCACAAATCCTTATCCAGCTCCCACTGTGAGTCAGTCTTTACTAAACACACAAACATAGTGATGGTTAAGGTTGAACGGGAAGTCAGCAGACCATGTCTCTGTTATTCCACTTTGATGAGACTCCAAGTTTTTGCCCTCCAGAAAGACGTTGTGGTGTTTCTTGGAGATAAGGTATATTTCTCACAGCAAATAATGTAAAGGACCAATAAGCAATATGTTCTCCCTTCAAGGAGAATTACATTTTTAACAGGTTTCAAAACTTCTGTTTTGCTAAAGCCAAAGATACTTTTTTGTGGTGAGATTTCAGGCACCAACAAAAGATACTTCTGTGTAGAAATGAATCTTTCCATTAATCTTTAAGATCATTTAAGGAAAATGACTACCAACATGGTTTTATCAGATACCTTATTGCTTAAATATGAAAGAGTGTGAAAACTTCTATCCACATACATTTCTTGGGTGTTTATAAATTATGTATATATACACACAAAAGAAGCATGGGCTCATTAAAAACCATTTTTAAAGCAGAAAACTTAACCCTATATTTACACTCAAAGATATTTGTTAAAATTCTTTGGGGCATTGCCATTCAATCTATAATTTCTCATCATGCTTTTGAAAAAACATAAGTATATATTTGTTAGATATATGCACATATTAAAGAGTAAATGTAAATTTTAATTAGTTTTTGTGATTATGTTATCTACTTAAAGATGTGTGAGCCTTGACATGAAAGTCAACATAAATAAGAGTCTTCTTTGTGGTTAGGTTGTTCCTGGACTCAATTCCAATGACTTGGGTTGTTTCAGATCTTAGGGTACTAAATTATTAGAACCTCACCATTGTAGGCTGATGATTATAACAGGAATATGACTGCTTCTAATAGAAACACTTTTTACATTGGTTTAAACAAATAGGAATACAATTTCTCATGTAACAAGTTTAGTGATGAGTGATTGCTGGTATTGGTGGGATTAGCTCCTCCACTGTGCCATGTAATGGCAGGTTCTTTGTGTCTTTCTGTTATATTAAATTTGGTATGTTGACCTTCATCCTCGTGCTTTGCAAGATGGCTGCTGAGACTCCAGTCATCATATTTATGTTTCAAGATGAAGAAGGAGCAAGGTACTATACCTTTTTGGAGGAAAATGAAAGGTTTCCCAGTAGAGTCTGTTTACCTCTCATTGGGTGGCCTTGTATTGCAAGCCTACCAAAGCCTATTTAGCATTTCCAGCCTTGGAAGAGGAAGGCTGAGGTAAAGGGGAGTGGGGAATTGCTCTTGCCAACAGGATCTGCAACATTAATAAACTGTAATTACTGCTACTGCTTGGCCATCAGTGAATATATAGATGGACATAGTGCATAGAATGAGGTCATTTGACCCAATGCCGACTGATAGACTTTCTGTGATGATGAAAATGTTGAGTAATCTATTCTGTTCAGTGTGGTAGCTACTGGCCATCTGTGGCTCTTGAGCAATGGAAATGTGGCTATTGTGACTGAGGAACTGATTTTTAAATTGTATTTAAACTTTAGTGAATTTAAATGTAAATAATCATATGTGGCTAGGTTAGTGGCTACCATATTGGGCATCACAAGTTTGATCATTAAACATATTTGGATAATTTTGGGGAGCAATGTTGACATTTGAAAGATCAAGCTCTTTTGTGGTTAAGTGTGGTTTTATAAAAAAATACATGTTGCAAAATGGCTATTTCCTCATGTGTTTGTCTTTATTTTGTATTTATTTATTTGTGCTTTATAAAGTTAGACCAAAGATCAGTTTCTCTGACCAAGCACAGATTTCTTTGAAAAAAAAATTTTTTTTTTTCTATGCTGGAGAATGCTCTTTAATGGATAAGAAAATATGACACCATTGCAAATGTAAAAAGTAAAATTTAAACACCCCATTTTCGTCCATGTCAGCTCTACTGCAGTAAGAGTGGAATAAAGTGATCCTTAAAGGGGGTCATTCTTGACAGTTTCGCTCCTTGTTATCTGCTGTTGTATAAACTGTAAGAGTATTCCACTCCTCCATCACGAAATGGCCCCAGTTGTTGAAATGTGTGAGTTTACTTTGGATTTAATTTTATTCCTGGCAAGTTTCATGAGAAAGAAATCTTAGAGAAGACCAGGGAGTTTTCAGTGCTGGGACTCCTCTGGCTCTAATTTCCTCATCCACGTGGTGTGGGTGAGCATCCTGGCAGTGCTCTTTGGCCAAGCTCTGGGGGCCACACTCTAATGGCCAAAGCCCTGATGGAATGAAGATGTCTGTGCTGGAACAGTAAGCACATGTGCTGATGGGAAACCTCACTGGCGCTGGGAGGTCTAGAGCCTTGGGTGGGGTCACGTGGAATGGGAGGTGTCATCTTGTGCTAAGTTTTGTCAAGTGATATGACAGCAACCAGTCAGTTTATCCTCCAAGTTAAAATGTTCATATCACTCTTCGGTTCAACAACAATGTGCCCTTTGCTTTCTGTGTGTCAGAATAAAAGTATTGACATGCTCAAGCTCTTAAAAATAACCCTTAAACGAATTCTAGAAAGTTGAGAAATATGAGAAATGCTTACTCTTGACTGGGCCACAGACCTAGGTGGGATGTGGACTCAGCCACCTAAATGTCAGACCCAGTGCTGGAAGTACTATGACCAGTTCGCTCGTTCATTAAAGCAAGAACTGAGATTTGTATCAGTGTCCCAGCTGAAAAAACAGATGGCAAGCTAAAGATCAACTGAGGTGACTTTAAGAACAGACTGTGTGCGAAGTGGGGACAGGGTTCAGAGGGTGCTTGAGATGATGAAACAGGAGACACCAGCATGGCAGGATGCTGTTATGGCCTCTGGGTCTAAAAAGGGCCCAGTGGATCCCAGGCCTCTCCTCACTGAATAGGAGCTTTGTCCCTGGGAGAGTGGCCATTGGGAACACCCTGGCCCTGCACGAAGAATGAGAGAAGAGGTATTAATACCTTTATAGCTCTTTCCAGTTGCTTCCTATGCCTACCGCTGCCTGGCACTGCTCAGAACCCTGCGGGCTGGTGAAGGACACAATCCACAGAGGGTGAGAATGGCCCAGGCTGTTAAATACTCAGATGCACATTAGCTGATTCCATCCTCACTCTGGCCTTTATTTCGCTAATACAAACAAGACAGAAACTCAGGGAAGTTATGCAAATTTCCTCAAATCCAATAGTTGGTCAAGTCAGACTCTGGCATCCTAGCTCTAACTACTGTGAGAGGGACTGGGATGTGTCAGAAACTGAAGAAATATGGAAACCAAATCTGTGGTTACAGTTGTGTTCATAGCGATAAGAATGTCCCTGCCTTCCATTTCCTGACATTATCGCAGGAGACCCTCACAATGTTCTTGAGAGTTAACAAAGTTAGGTATTATTATCCTCACTCTACTAATAAAAAACAGCAAATAACCTGCTGCAAGATAGCATCTCAGAGCTGGCATTTGAATACAGGTTTTGTGATTCTGAATCCATCAGAGAGGTAAGCATCCCACAGGGCTAATTAGAAAATGGTGGCAACAGCACAGTTTAATTAAATTAAGCCAGGAAAAAAAGTAAAATGAATTGAAAACCATGTTATACAGATATTCTGCTTAAATATCAGTCTCTATTTTGCCTTATGAATCATATTGTCATTTTGCCCGTATTGAAAAGCCCACAAACAGGAATGGCCCATCAGAAATGAGGTGGATAAATAACATGTGAATCAAAAACAAGAGGAAAGAAATTAGTAGTTGAATAAACAAGTAGCACTTTCTAAACAAAGACTTAATATAAAATTTGTATGCTATATCAAACACCAAAATTAATTCCAGGTAGGCGATGTAAAAGCTAATGTATGGCCCTGGCTGGCGTGGCTCAGGGGTTGAGCATTGACCTATGAACCAGGCAGTCATGGTTTGATTCCCAGTCAAGGCACAATGCCCAGGTTGCGGGCTCCATCCCCAGTGGCGGGGGGGTGGGGGGGTAGGGGGGTGGGGTGGTGGTGGTGGTGGTTGTGGTGGTGGTGTAGGAGGCAGGCGATTTGTGATTCTCTCTCATCACTGATATTTCTCTCTCTCTTCCTCTCCCTTCCTCTCTGAAATCAATAAAAAAATATTTTTTAAAAAGCTAATGGATGAAGAGCCACCAGAAGATGGTGTGATGGAGTGGGTAATGTTGCGGGGGCCATGTCTACTGGATGCCAGGTGTAGAGTAGGGACTTTACAAGCGTTTTATTATTCAAGGCTTCCCACAGCCTTGTGCAGGAGGTTACTCCCCACTTCACAGATGAGAAGACTGAGGCCCCACAGGCTGCCTGTGGACCTGTGGCAGATGGTGGTGCAACCCAGAGCCTTCATCGTTCTGACTCTGGATTCAAGGCGTTAGCCACTGTGGGGTTTTTGGGATCATTTCCATCCTAACCAGGAGGCCACCCTGGAGGAAGAAATTGGCAGTTTATTTTATAGAAAACCCATTAGATTTCCATAAAATGAACAATAATGTAGCTGAAAGCAAACAGTGAAACAAACTGGGAAAATATTTGCAGTGAAGATGAAAAGGGTTAAATTTTATAACAAATATTTAACTGAGGCATAAGAAACACCATGTAGATAAATGGATAAAGGGTATGAATAAATATCAGAATATGCTTAGTAAGCAAGTTTGGAAAAACTAAGCTTATTAATCATAAAATAAATGCAAATTAAAATAATAAAATAATTTATAGGTTTCAAATGAATAATAGCTTTTTTTTGTTTTGTTTTTTAAGACCCAAAGCTGGGGAACATACAGAATTATTGATGTGGTGGTGGTGGAATTTGTATGGCCTCTTTGGAAAAGTAATTTGGCAACAATTATCAAGAATCATAAAATTTCCACACCCTTTGACCCAACAATCCCACTCCTGGGAATTTATCCTCAGGCAATTATTAAAAAGACAACAAAAGCCATGTGTTAGAAAATATTCACTGCGGTCATGTTTATAACAATAAAAAATTGGAAGCCAAAGGTCCCACTACAGGGAAATGATTCAGTAAATGATGGGTCTTTATAGCCATCAAATTAATGATGGAAGCTATACAATATATTAATGAAGTTATGTGCTAATGATGTTAATTGAAAAAAGAACGAAAATTATATTTGTACTGTACCTTGACTGCAGAAAAGTCTACATAGGGATTAGCTTTGAGAGTAAATACAGCAAAATAAAGGTAATGGGTGTAACACGGGGGGAGGTTAGTGGCTCACCTGAGACCTGTCAGCGTGTGGGATATTCAGCACTGGCACGTGGCGTTCTGGCCGTGTGAAGGGCAGTGTCCCAAGACTGGGCTGAAGCCAAGTCAGAAAAAGTTTCAGATTCTGCCCTAAAGAGTTTGTACTTTGTCGTTAGAGGCATTGGAAAGCCACTGAAAATGTCAGAACTAAATTTATGCTTCAGAGTGGCAGGAGCCACTTAGAGGCTTTTGAATCGCTTGGGCAGGAGGCGATGAGAGCCTCAATCAGGGTGCCAGGGTGGAATGGAGAGGAGTGGAGGGAGCTACTGGAGAGGAATGTTGGGGGCTGAATGACCAGCACTTGTCAAGTGTCAGATGTGGGAATGTGGGAGAGAGAGGAGAAAGAGGATGGCACTTTTTTGCTTGATGGGGGAGCTGTTAAGGGAATGAGAGACAAGATGATGGTTTCCTTTTGAATGTGTTGGAAGTAAGGTCATTATGAGGCATCCATAGACAGTTGGAACATGAGTCTTGTCTTTGGAAGAGAGGGAATGGTTGGCTTGTGGGCATAGTTGAAGTTGGAAGAATGGAGGATGCCCAGGGAACATGTTTCTCAGGAAAAAGAGGATGGCTGAGGGCAGGATCCTGGAAAGGCTGGAGGTTTAGAGATGGTTGGAAAGAACTGATGAAGCAGTCGAGAAGGAGCAGTTGGAGGTCACTGGAAATGGAACAGGGAAGGTTTTAAGAAGGAGGGAATGGACAGTGCAGCTGAACATGCCTGCGGGACCAGAAGGCTGTAGTGTCATGAAGGCCTTGGATTAGGTCATTGGATCTTGGACAGTACAGGTTACAGTGGAGCGTGGAGTGGGGGGAGGGGGACACAGAACCCAGATGACAATGGGGTGAGAAGCTAAAGGGAGGTGGTGATGTATGTTGATTCTGAAGTACTCAAGGCTTGAGGAGGCTCAGAGATAGAGTGACCATCTGTCCCATTTGCCTGGGACTTGTGGGCGCTCCTAGGATGCAGAACTTTCAATGCCCCAAACGGGAAAGTCCTGGACCAACCAGAACAAGTTGGTCACCCTACTTACACAAAAACATATAAGTTACAATGTTCTCTGAGAGAGATTGAAGCTGGATGAGGCTAGCAGATGTATATACATAATGCAGTTAAGTAATGACACACAGGGACAAGTCCATGCCGCACTGCCAATGTAGTGGGATGGAGAGTTTGGGAATACTTTTGAAAATATTTTTGGGTTGAAGCAACCTGGTGAAATTTGGAGGAAAAAAAAGTTGTTTTTCTTTAAAATTTTCAGTTTAAAAAATCAAGTCAGAGCAGCATAATAAAACTGTAGGAAGTAAAGCACTCGGGTAAACATTGACAGTTTTAAACTAAATGGCTTCCTCTTTTGCGTTTTCCAATTACTCTTTTATTTATTTAGTTTTAATTTTACATCGAGGGGAATAAAAAACCTGTAACAACACCTCATTAATTTGCATTAGTGGAGAAGTAGTGCTGTTTGATAAGTGAAAATGCTGAGTTTAAAGACATAGAATGCTTAGAGCCTTGGTCACAGAAAAGACCCAAGCCCTCCGCTGGGGTCAGTGGGTACGTATAGCATCTGATTGTCACCACCTCCTGGGTATTGGCATTCTAGACCCTAGTTCAGATCCCCAACCTCATCTTGCCTATTGGTTCAATGGAGGCTGTGGGCCACTGGAGTCCTGACTTGTGACTCTCTGTAACTCAGTTTCCTCTTTGGTTGTACAATCCTTTTGTTAGAACGAAATACAATGTTTGTGAGGCAAAGATGTCCCTGTGTCTTCTGCCTGGCTTCCTGTCACTTGCCAGTTCTATACAAGTCACTCATAGTTTCTGGGCCTCAATTTTCCTGTAGAAGGGATTTTGAGATGTTATGGGGCTTAAAGTCGATCATGTATAGAGTGAGTAGCCCAGTATCTATCTGTTCCACATGTTCATTATTAGTTGTGGCCTAATCACTTACTAGCCACATGACCTTAGACAAGTCCCTTGCCCTCCATTTATATATATATATATACTAGAGGCTCCATGCATGAAATTTGTGCAAGGAGCTCGCACTCACGGCCCCAGCTACCTCGTGGCCCCATGGCCCCACCCCCACCCACTGGTCATTCCGCCATCTGGCCTAATTAGCATATTAGCTCTTTATTATATAGGATATCTTTATCCCCACCCCAGGATATGTTTATTAATTTTAGAGAGAGGGAATGGAGAGAGAAAGACAGAGAGAGAGAGAAAGGGAAACAGCCATGTGAGAAAGAAACATCTATCGGTTGCCTCCCATATGTGCCTGACTGGGGACCAAGCCTGTAACCTTTTGGTGTACCAGACCATGCTCCAGCCAGGGAACTCTCCAATTTTTTTTTTTTTTTTTTCAAATCTACAAAAAGGTCTGAGCTAGATGATCCCTAGGGTCTTCTGTCCAGTTCTTGAATAATGCATTTCTCTAATGTTGGCAGAGGATTGATACTTGTGTGTGTGTTTCGATTTGAGAGACTGACTTCAAGAGCAAGTTTCAGTTTAACACCTCCTGACATTTGAAAATGAGAATTTAATCGAGGAAGAAAGACTTTAAGAAGGCTACAGAGAAAGGATCATGGATCAAGATAAGTTAACCTGACTTCACAAAGATCCATGCAGAAAGTGTCTGTTCAGCAAAAAAATAAATTGGACAAGTTTGGGGCTTTTTGGCCTGCATCCCTGCTATCCATCTTTCCATTTGTTGCTGTGGCTCCTTCTCCCCCATTTCTGAATGGGGCTGGTGCCTTTGGACTTTGGCCCTATGTCCACTCCTCTCTTCTCTCAGAGTCCCAGGCTTCCTCTGTTTATGGATTCTGTCCACTCTATTCCAAATCCTGGACATCAAGGGCTTGGGGAGTGAAGGTCTGCCTGGCATGTTTAGAAAAGGGGCAGGTTTGGGGTGACTGGAGGGTGCCCGAGGATAAGTGGAGGATGAAGCCGTAGAGACAGTCAGGACCATGTCTAGTAGGCTCTGGGATAAGGAGATTGTCTGGTGGTGATCGGGAATTACTGCAGAGTCTGTTGAGTCAATTAATGAGATTTGGCTATGAGGACCCGGGGATATTAACTATTGGTAGTTTCATGTTGGTGCCTCAGTATTATTTGAAATTTTGAAGGTCTTGTTTATAAGGTCAGTCATCTTGGCTCTTCTCTGCAGTCCTCATTCATACATCGATGTCCTCCCAGTGGCCTGGCACTCAGACTGGGTCCCATTTTGTCTTTGGCAACCCCCCTATCTTCAGGAGGAGCCACCTGCCCACCTGCTGCCTTCTCCCCCTTCTGTGACTCTGAGGGAGATTAGCGAATCTCATTCACTTCAGAGCCAGGGCCAAAGGAGAGGCTTTGAATGGATCAGTTCGGACTGTGTTTCTTCTATGTGCTGTTTTCTCTCCAGAAAGGCACTATCATTAATTAAAGCACCAACAAATAAAGCAAATCCTAAACAGCTGAGCTTTGTATTTTCAAAGACCCCTACACTTCATCAGCATAAAATAAATTAAATTTGGAGCTTATCTAGTACAGCTGTTCATTTTGATGGAGTGTTTTGGCTTCTCTTTACTGCCTCAAATAGTATATTCTGCAGTCATCCTAGAGTGCTGACGGATCTCCCTGTAGAAATGAGCTCTGTCCCCAGGAGGCTGTACCAAGAGACTGGAATATGGACCTCTTGGGCCCAGGTTAAATAGTGCTTTTATCTATTTATAAGTTGAGTCTATTTGTACCTGAGATTGGTACATTACACTCTGTGTAAATTATAACTCAACTAGAGATCCGGTGCACAAAATTTGTGCATTGGAGGGTGTCCCTCAGCCCGGCCTATACCCTCTCTAATCTGTCACCCCTCTGGGGATGTCCGACTGCAGTCCGGGACTGCTGGCTCCTAACTGCTCACCTGCCTGCCTGCCTGATTGCCCCTAACTGCTTCTGCCTGCCAGCCTGATCGCCCCCAACTGCCCTCCCCTGCTGGCCCAGTTGCCCCCAACTTCCCTCCCTTGCTGGCCTGATTGCCCCCAACTTCTCTACCCTGCCAGCCCGATCACCCCCAACTGCCCTCCCCTGCTGCCCTGGTCGCCCCCAACTTCCCTCCCCTGCCATCCTGGTCACACCCAACTGCCCTCCCCTGCAGGCCTGGTTGCACCCAACTGTCCTCCCCTGCTGGCCATCTTGTGGTGGCCTTCTTGTGATGGCCATCTTGTGGCAATGTGAGGGTGGCCATCTTGTGATGACATTGCATGTGACACCATCTAGGCTCTTATCATATAGGATAAAAATTCTAAGTAAAAAAAAGTATTTTATTAAAAATATTTTTAAAATGGGAACTTCCAGGTGTCCTTTTCAGGATAGAACTTTGAAAATTAAAGGGACAATGATAATAATAATATTATTTATGGGTTTGGTCAGTTACTTCTACTTTCTGTGTATATCAGTTTCCTGATGTGAAAAGTGGTATGCTAGGTGTTTGGTTTTACTTTGAGTCTTGATCATAGTAGAATCATATTTAGTGAATATTTGTAAAAACAGTTTAAGCAGCAAGAGTTATAGTATCTACTTTTTAAGAACTTTCCAACTCAAAGATTATTCACACATTTTTTGAAAGCTCAAAATCAAAGGCCTTAATCTAATGACTTTAATTCATAGCATCTTCATCAGTGTTCTGCTCTCTTCTCTGGATTGTGTGGTTATTCACATTCTGGACATCCTGTTGGTGGGATATTCTTCTTTCTTGAGTCCCTGTGTTGCTTTCCAGTCCCATCATTTTGGGAGTCCCATTAGGTACAAGGATGCTGGATGTTGGGCTTGGGCAAACTGACTGGCATTATCAGACCCTGACCTTGGAGGAGAAACCTTCAGATGAGTATGAGCATCTGCTTCTCCTACACAGCTGTCCTAACTCATGGCCCCAGAGCATGTTGAGGGGACAGAATGTTTGCTGTTAGCCTTTTAAGAAAGTTATCTGCCGTGGCCATTGTTAGAGCATTGGCCTATGTACCAAAGGGTCACAAGTTCAATTCCTGGTCAAGGGCACATACCTGGTGTGCAGGTTCCATCCCTGGCTCTAATCAGGGCTCATGCAGGAGGCAGTCAGTAGATGTGCCTCACATTGATGTTTCTCTCTCTCTTTCCTCCTCCCCCTTCCTCCCTTCCACTCTCTGAAAATCAATGTAAAAAATATCCTCAGGTGAGGATTAACAAACAACATAAAAAAGGTATCTTTGTATTTTGTTCTGCAGCCTAGAATCCTACAATCAGGATTCCAAGGCCAAGTCTTAAAGATTTCATATTTTGAGAGCTCTTCTTAAAGCCAAGTGTCTCATCCACAGGAAAGTGGTGTCCAGCCACTTCCTGGTGTTCAGTGATTTCCAGACCATGCTCACAGAGGTGATTTACGTGTCCCACAAATGACTTTCATTTGGGTTATATTTTCACTACTGAGAAACCATAATAACAAGGCAGTACAATGGGTTGACTGTGTTATGGATAACACTTTAACAGGTTGGGGATCACCGTACATTATATGGAGACTGTGAGTACAAGTTCAAGTTTTTAGTTTAATAATCTGATTTTATAATAAAATGAAATGTGTTTCTGTCCTATCTATACACATATTTGGGCTTATGATAAAATGTGTCCCTGCCAGGAGTAAGCTCTACACATTGTTTTTAATTCAAGCTTGCACCTGTCCATGTACATAATCTTGTCATGACAACACCTGATTGTGCCCTGATTGAGGGCTCCATTGAATGTCAGGAGGGTCCAGGTGCATCTGCCTGGTCCATGCTTGCTCATGGCCAAGTGGTCTTGTGAGAATAAAGAAGCATGCTGTAATCTGGTATACTTAGTTTACTAAGCATTTAAAATTATAAGGCAGAGCTACCAAAAGATAAATGGCACATTGGGGAAAGTGCAATGAAAAAAAATTTGACCAATGAAGGGTCTATTTTGTTAATATTCAGAATACTTTCACAATCAATATGAAAAAGACAGTGACCTAGTAGAAAAATGGCTAGAAGACTTAAAAATCGAGTCACAAAAAGTGCAAATTTCCAGTAAACATGCAAAAAGATGTTCATCTTCATTCAGTTAAAAAACTAGAAAATGTAGTAATAAGAGTAGGTGGTGGTTACAAAGTGAGATAAAACCCAGTGCTATTGGACTAAAGGATAATAGTCACTTTCATACCTTATTGTTATTTGTAGGAGTGCACATTGCTTCTGTAATCCCTTTTTGAAGGGTTTGGGTAATATGTATCAAGAAAAAAAAAAGGCACACTCTTTTAATAGATGAGCTTGCCTTTCATTTTACAGTTGCCCAAAATAAGGGTTCTCTATGTTGTTTGTAATGATCACAATGATATACTCAAACTTCTGGAAACAACCTAAATATCAATACATGCTTAGTAAACTTATGATACCATGATTTAATGCAACACTGAAGAGCTTAGAGGAAAGATGGAGGGAGCAAGAGAGGAGTAGGGAGAGGGAGAGAAAGAATGAGAGAGTGATTCGTTATTTGATGTTCTACTGTGCTGTTGTTAGCGGGAAAATGTTCAATACATAGTAAGATAAAAAGGTAAGCTGTAAAACAATAATTCCATGTGATCACATTTATGTAAAAATGGAAACAAAAAAATCTCTTTATGCTTATTAACGGAATTGAAAATTTCTGGAAAGTGATGCAAAAGAAAAAAACTGAAACAACACAACAACACAAACTCTACTGAGAGTGATTGACTCTGGGATTTGACATTGAAATTAAGAGAAAGAGAAAGGGTCTTTTATATTTCATTGTGTGGCCTTCTTTGGTAATTCAATTTCCTTTTATACATGGAGCATGTGGATTTCTGTGATAGGAAAACTATTTAATAAAAAAGCCCTCCATTCCTTCTCTATTATCCTATATAATAAAAGAGTAATATGCAAATCGACCGAACAGCAGAACGACACCCATGGCCCCTCTCCCCAGCTGGCCTGCCCCCAATGGCCCCCATTGGAGCGGGCTGGATGGACCCCACCAGTGCACGAATTCATGCACTGGGCCTCTAGTTCTCTTATAATACCCTAATCTTCCTTTTATCTGATTCTAGAATTGTATTTTTTTTAAATGTAAATACTTGTAGATTTGTTTTTAATGGACCAAGGCTTCACTAGCCTTTGGATATACTTACTTAAGAAGTAATTACATTTTGACTGACTTTTCCTAACTCTCACTGGATTCTGGACAGCAGGATCAGCCAGAGTACAAGCTCACCAGGGTTGTTCTCAGTGGGCGAATCCATGCTATAGGTTCTTAGTCAAGAGAAATGGTTGTGAAAGTGGACTCTTGGGTCAGATGACATGGGTTTAAGTCTCTGGGCTCTATTAGCTGCTGGAGATAGCTGTTGAGCAGATTATTTAGCTTCTTTCAGTCTCTGTTCTGTATCTGTACACTGGGGGTATTTATAATACCAATTGCACTTGGTTGTATATACACTGTGTGGCCAGGTTATTATGATCTCTGAACGCATAATAATCTGGCCACTCAGTGTATATCCTATATAATAAAAGGCTAATATGCAAATTGTTCCTTTGACCAGGAGTTCGACCAGCAGGCAGGCCGGCCAACCGCCCATGTCCCTTCCCCCTGGCCAGGATGGCTGGACCCCACCCATGCACGAATTCTTGCACAGGGCCTCTAATTATATATATATATATATATATATATATATATATATATTATATATATATGTATATATGTGTGTGTGTGTGTATATATATATATATATATATATATATATATACACACACACACACATATATGCATACACACATACACACACACACACACACACACACTGAGTGGCCAGATTATTATGCATTCAGAGATCATAATAATAATCTGGCCACTCAGTGTATAAAACACCTAGAGTCTGGAGCACAGGCCTAATCACATCAGATATTTTTTTCATTTTATGTTTATAGTCATGACCACATCACCCCTATATTTCAGTTTTCTTACTTTTAACTGAAACTATTTAGACAAGATAAAATGAAAAGTCTCTTCCAGTGTAAATTTTAATGATTTAACACCTGTATTTCTGGCATACTCTTCATTAAGTTCTACATGGTTTAAGATTTTGTCTAGTTATGTTTTATAGTGATTTTTTGATCAAGGGTCCTTGGCTGGCTTAAGTGATGACACATTATATGATTTATGGTTTTGTTTTATTTTTTCTATTGACAAATATGTTCTATACCTACTAGTGCCAGTATTTGTTGTACTGAGGACTAAGAATAAAAAGAAAACAGAATGTCTGCTCTCGAAGGCATGGTGAATATAGCTTGTAGAATTTTGGGGTACTGACCATAAAATAGACTGTATCAGTCAACATGTTATTGATTGAGAGAATGGTTAGAGGAAAATCACGAGCAATTTGTTATTCTTGCAGGGGGCCCTGGAGCTTAGGATGTGGAAATTGCCCTTCCCTGAACCAACACTTGTCTCTACCTTTCTGGATTCTAGGTTTTGCCTTTGTGTTTGACTCAGATCCTTTGAATTTAATTTTCCTAATTGAAAAAAGCCACATGGATGGTGTGGACAGACATATCCCTTGAGAGAAGCGACACTGGAAAAGGCTGGAAGCCTGAGGAGTTGAATGAGGGCTGTGGTTGGGTCAGGTGTGGAGAATGGGGAGAGGGCTGCCCCTGTATGCTGGGTCCCTGAGCGTGGCTTAACTATGCACTTAATTCTCACAGACACACTGGAAGTTGGTCATTTTAGCCATAAAGAGTAGAGGCTTAGGAGATTCATTTCCTTTATTTGCCCAAAGTTACAAGTTGGTAATTCACAGAGCTTGGATTGGATGGAGCCCAACTCTGACTTACTCCTTAACTCATTTAATTTTTTTTCTCTCTCCCTCTAGTCTCCTTGGTTAACTTTGTTTTATTTCATGAACTACAGAGTATATACTTAACCCCTTCCCCTGACATCATTAATTTGTGTTGTTAGTTACAAAGGGGATTAGCTTTGACAGTGAATTTTGAAAAGTAGCTCAGGATTATGGGATGAGGGTGAGGTGAGAAGAAAGACAAGGAGAATACTTGTGATCTGGGGGTTAGAAATCCTGCCTTCTGATTCTATCTCCTCCACTTGCCTGGAGGGGATTTGGGGCAAGTAACTCAGCCTCAGTTTTCTCATATGCAAAAGGGGAATAAAATTACCTGTCTGTCAGGGTTTATGTGAAAAGTAAATGTCAAAGGCCTGTTAAATGCCTCGTTAAGTTTCTGGCCAAATCCATTGCCCCCACTCTGCTCTATAAACCTTCCATATGGCAGCAATGACCATGATGTCCAGCCCTTGACAAAGAAACCTCCTGGTATATCTTCGTGGCCTATTCCTATTAGCAATTTTGCAAGGATATCTTTCCATGGAAATAGACTTAAAATAACACACTGGAAAGGATACTTCCAAATTTCATCCCTTTTCCAGCTCTAGGTGGAACAGAGAGCTGCTTAAGGCTTGTCTTCAGTTCTTGGTGACATTCTCATAGGAGTTTCTTCTTTCTGCTCTATGGGAACTTGGGGTGTTTCTTTTGACAGAGGAAGGAAAAACAGAGAAATCACATAATATGTGACAAGTGTAAAAGATCTTATTGTGATGGCTTCCTGCTTAATCTTTAGGAGCATTTCAGAAAGTTATCCTTTAAAAGGGAATTATAAATTTCTTCAGAGAAATTTTAGGACACCTGATTCAAGGGCATGGAGGACAATCTGTTTTAAACATGACTCGGGATGCACACTGTTGTAGGAAAAAGGAAACCAAATAGCTAGAACTCTTAATCAAGTATTTCTTCTTTGTTTTCTATCCCCTCCCCCGAAGATGCAAATTCTAAGAAAAAGAGGCATACTAAATGTCTAACTATAAAACACAAATTTAGTAGGTCTATGGTTGTTACACAGTAAGCAGTCAGACACTATGTATACTTGAGAAACTGTAAAATTAAAATTGATTTCTGAGACCCATCACAAATGCATATCAAAAATGTAGGGTGGTATATTTAGCTTAGGGACAGAAAATCACACATTTCTCAATGGCCCATGGGGCATGTCTTCATTTAAGCCTCGTAATGTAATTAATATTCACAATGGTAGTAAATGTGATCAATAAAGACCTCCATTTTAATCACACACTCTAAGAAAATTACAAGTACCCAAATAAAGATTTTTTGTTCATCACAGTCAACTGAATATTAGGTAGTTAGAGACATCAACTTGGTATTAAACCATTGCCCCCTGAACAGGTCCTGCCCATAAATGTACTAAATGAGTAAATGAGTGAGGGACAGAAGGAAGGTAGACATTAGATTACACAGAATACCTCATTTCTCTGTACTTGCCTAAATGAAATATTACTATAATTTTGAACTTAGCAAGTGCTCCTTTGCCAAACTCTCTGATTAATTAATTAATTAATTATTATTTAAAAAATATTTTTATTGATTGCAGAGAGGAAGGGAGAGGGAGAGAGAGATAGAAACATCAGTGGTGAGAGAGAATCATTGATCGGCTGCCTCCTGCACGCCCCACACTGGGGATCGAGCCACAACTCAGGCACATGCCCGACTGGGAATCGAACCGTGACCTCCTGGTTCAGAGGTTGGTGCTCACCCACTGAGCCATGCCGGCCAGGCTCTCTGATTTATTGATAGCTACCCCAAACCAGCTTCTCATTTCATATACACATTTTGTCGTATGAGCTCTTTTGTATAATCATTTCACTGCACCCCTCCCATCCTTCTCCCACATTTGAGGAGAGAACGCAACATCACTACAATAAATATTTCTTCACAGTAAGGCAGCTTTGTTTGGAAAGGGGCTTTAGAAAATACTAGTTAATGAAATTTTCAGCAGAGGCTGTCTGCAGCCACCAGAAGTGTGATTAAATTTTAATTAAACTATACTTAATTAAATCCTATTGGCTGAAAGTGAATGGAAAAAGTGATTAACCCTCCTTAGCTGTTTTCGCCAGGCTCTCAGGTGCCCCGCCTGGAGGGACAGCTGCTGCTGGCAGACAGGGCCTGTCTGGAGGCAGGGGCTCACTTCCTGGCTGGCCACGGGTCACTGCTGGCTTCTAGCGCCATATTGCCGTATCATGCTTGGCCTCTTTTCTCACTTTTCCAATAAATTATCTGCACATACAGACGTTATAAGGCAAAAAGCTACATTCTTTGAATTTTGTGTTGGGAAAGGTGTGTTGAAGTCTTCTTACTTCTCCCACACTTGTTTTTTTTTTTTGTGTCAAACTCTTCCTTCCAATCTACAATGTCCATCTTCCCAATGTTTTTACATATCTTACCCATTTTTAAAAGTTCTTTTATTCCCTTTTGATACTAACTTTTCTGGGAGGTCATCTGAAGTGGAAGAAAGGACAATAAGCAAAAATTTAGGGAAGGGGCTTCTATAAAAAGTAATCACCTTATTCTATTCCATCTAAGATTTGTGATTAGAAATGGGCTATTTTATCTCTAAACTCAGAGTATAGGAAAATATGTTCTTTTTTTTTTTTTTTAAAGACCAAGAAGTTAGCTGAGAAAATCCTGCCATTCCAACTGAAAGACTCTTCACAGGGCTGGCTGAGGCCCCTGCACTAGACATGCACTGAGTCACTGGGCAGTGACGGGGCACTTGTCCTACTTTGCAGAGACATGTCCGAGAAAGCCAGAGTCCAGAAGTCCCTGATGGGGTTTCACTCACTGAGCTCTGACTCAGTGAAGCCATCTCCATTAACACTCAATTTGTGGTGGTGACTAAAGGAGGAAAACCTCAGGGACTGGAGCCCGCCATTGCTTTTGATCCAGAGATGACTGCAGTTGTACAGTGAAGGACCAGCTCCAGAGTCGCTGTGAGTTCATTCCTGAGCCTCTATATGAGGGTAGTAGTGGCCGCAGCCTCATATCTGGTAATAGTTTGCTGTTTACTAAGCCCTGTTCTAAGAGCCCAGTGGGAGGTGGTTGGGCACCCCTGCCGTACCAGAGGGGAGGCTCTAAAGATGAAGGCGGTGGTTTCCAGTCCTCGCTTCAGATCAGAATCACTCAGGACCTATTTGATACTGCACATCCCAGGTTCCATCTCAGACCTGATGTATGAGAACCAACCAGGCAGAGGCATCTGAATTGTTATCAAGTGATGACTACATGGCCAGCTTGGGGCAGGTCAGACAACCCACATCTGAGAAATTCTGGGTGGTGATTTGCCCAAGAACCAGTAGCTAACTGCACAGCCAGGTCCAAACCCAGCTATGTATTTTACTATAGATTGAGTTCATTCTGCTGGAGCCAGGGTCAGACTGTTTTATAATTTTGGATGATAATCAAAGATAGCAAGAAAATAAACTCATATTTGTTGAGGACCTTGTGAGCTAAAGCACCATTCATGTGTTTTTATTTCATTCTGTGCTAACACCACTAGTGAGTATTTTCTAAATTAACTCCTGTAAAACCTGGCTTTAACTTTTATGTTTACTAATTTAAATTAATAATTATATTAGTAACAGGGAAAGCAAAATTAAAGAGAAGCATTTCCATTTCATGCCTAAAGAGGACCAAACTTTTTAAAAAATATATATTTTTTATTGATTTTAGAGAGAAAGGGAGAGGGAGAGAGAGAGATAGAAACATCAATGATGAGAGAAAATTATTGATCAGCTGCCTCCTGCATGCCCCACACTAGGGATCAAACCTGCAACCCGGGAATCGAACTGTGACCTCCTAGATCATAGGCTGATGGCTCAACCATTGAGCCACTCCAACCGGGCCAGACTTTTGATGTACTAAGCCCTAATCCCAACCTGGCCATCTCCCACCTTGCTTCTGGAAGTGTGGACCAAGGAGTGCTGTGTCAGCAACCCCAAGAGATTGATAGAAATATAGATGATGAAGTGCCACCCCACACCTGTTGACCCAGAATCTGCATTTTAACACAGTTCCCATGCCATTCCTAACATAAAATTTGAGAAGCACTCTGTTACCCCAAAGCTATGGGAAGAAATAAACAGCTACCTCAGGAAGAAATAAACAAGCTCAGTCTGGTTCCTGCCAATGCTAATGTGTGAAGAGATGACTGTCAGAGCGCAAGCCTGGGCTTCAGCCCAGCAGATAGTTTTGTAGGTAGAACTAGGGGTACTGACATAGGAAATAAAATGTTTGATTTGGTTGTGTTTGTGGAGTTGTCACTAGATATATTTAACTTATAACGCCAGGGTTAAAGAGCTAGAATTAGGTCCATTGAAGTTAGAGCGTAAAAACATACAGCAGAGTACTTCTTATGTATGGGTGAGTATCCAATGCTTTTTATCATCAAGTGGATTATTGTTGGAAGTTCCATTAAACTTAATTTAAGAGACTTGTCAGATCATAGAGTCTGTTTCATTTGAGTAAGTGTCTTATGCCCTGATTATTGTTTCTCTGTGACTCAGATCCTTTTCTGATAACTTTTAGGCAGAATATAATGAACATTGAATAAAAATCCACATTAATCATTGGTCATTATAGTTGTTAGAATCTTTGCTGTATTTTGTAGTTATGCTAACAATAACTTGGAAGTAACAATTATTTTTTACATAATAATTTTAAATTTGCTTTTATGAGGAATGTCCCCAGAGTGTGCCTTGCTGATGAATCTGAGCAACAAAAATCACTTTGGCAAATGGTTTTGTATTTACTTGTATTTTTGAGTCTGAGTAAGAAAAATCTACATTTCACCCAAAGCACACAGGATCTATTTCAGCATCGGCCTATTAATGAGACAGTAATTGGTGTGTAAGCCGTTCATTCTCGAAGTTTTCTCACGGGGCATAATTTGTCTCTTATTTGTCAGGGATGGGCTCTGGGAAACAACACTCCCATTCATGATGGGCAGAGCAAATGCACTAAAACATTATCATAGCTGGGATTAGTGGTCCACTATGGATTTATGTCAAGAATGTTAATGATTTGTTTATGAATAAGTGGGCCTGTCGCATGGTGAAACAGTAGCCTGCAGAATCGCTGAATGGACAGTTTGCTTGCAGAGGCTCTTCGAAGGAAATAAATACTCTTGCCAGGCCTTTTGCATCTCTTAAATCTCTACTGCAAATTGACTTGCCGATTTAAAATGGTGGCATTTACCTTATAAAATCCTGTGCTTGCTATGACTGTTCTTGTAACTCTAAATTGTCTTGATATAATATACAAAAATTCAGTTAGCATTGAATCTAATTTTTATTGCCAGGTAGAGTACAAGAAATAAAAAAAAATAAGATTATCTAATGACTTATAGTCCCATACTTAGACAGATGGATGTAAGAATATGTTACATATATGTGTGTACGTGTGTGTATAGTATATATGTGTGATGTGTGTGAGTGTTCATGTATAGGGCTTGCAGTGTAAATGTTTATGATGGAATTGGATTATGTGTATTCTAGCTACTTTTTAAACATTTACTTTTTATGTATGATGATGTTGGCTTTCTCTTAAGAGATATATAAAGTTAAATGTTATTCTGTTTATATAAAGAATATTAACTTCTTTTTGTTTTGTTTTAGAATTAGTATAGTCAAGTTTTTCTTGACTTATATTCAAAGGGTCTTAGTAACTTAAATACCAAAGACAGTTTTTATAAAGTTCTAATTGGAATCTGAGAAATTTTAGGCCACAAATATGAATGAAAGGATATTAATGTCTAGGATCCTCTATAATCAGCAAAAAATGTGCAATATTTGTTTAATAAAAGTGAGATCTGCCTTTACTAAACAGAGAGCACCCATAATTCACTTTATCCTTACAGAAGTCCTGGCTGTTATGTGGTTATAAAATTAGGGGGTCAAGCTTCAAATTTGGAACATTGGGGTCTAGATCTCATGTTCTTTCTGTTGCTCAAAGCCCATGTGGCCTCATCCCTCATGTCCCCCTTGTCCCCTCTATAAAGACACTATTAGAAGTGCTAAATTATAGTAGTATAGCATACTATGTATGACGTGGAGTGAATACGGACCTACGTTATTTATTTATGACTATGTGGCTATTTATTCTTCTTATATTCACATATCTTGGCTTTAGGATTTTCTTCACCCAGCTGATCCATATGATTGCCTAGGTAGATGAACAAATCTACTGAATGATATTGAAACAAAATGGTGGACACAGATGGCCTTTGAGGAATCAAGACTTCCTTGACACAATGTGAAGATCTTGTGCTCCTTGGGTTTTATTTAATTCTTCAAGGGGTCCATTATTTCTCAAAAGATGTTTCTATGTGCCAAATTATTAACTCAGTGCATGTCTAATCATACTGGAGTGGATGGACCTGTTTTTTTTGTCATTATCATCATCATATTATTATTATTACTAGAGGTCTGGTGCATGAAAATTCATGCACGTGGGGGTGGGTGGGTGGTCCCTCAGCCTGGCCTGTGCCCTCTCGCAGTTCGGGACCCCTTGGGGGATGTCCACCTGCTGGCTTAAGCCTGCTCCCCAGGAGATAGGGCCTAAGCTGGCAGTCAGACATCCCTCTGGCAGCCTGGGAGCCCTCGGGGGATGTCCACCTGCCAGCTTAGGCCCACAGTTGGATATCCTTAGTGCTGCCGAGGAGGCGGGAAAAGCTCCCACCACCTCTGCTGCATTCGCAGCCATCATCCTGGCTTGTGGCTGAGCGGAGTTGCCCCTGTGGGAGTGCACTAACCACCAGGGGGCAACTCCTCCATTGAGTATCTACTCCCTGGTGGTCAGTGTGCGTCATAGCGACTGGTCATTCCGGGCGTTCCACCCTTAGGATCCATTTGCATATTACCCTTTTATTATATAGGATTATCATTATTTTGTATAGTAAATGTGATTTTGAAGTTAAGAAACTGATCTTTCTAAGGAGTTCTTTACAAGTTGCTCTCATACTTCATGTCATGCTTTATGTAAACTCTACCCCTAACTAACATCTCTGGCAATAAACAACAGAAGTATAAACTTGACCTCTTCTGACTTTTATGAAATTCATCACCCTGGAAAGGACTGAGTATAGGCAAGTGTGTATTGATCAGGGTTATTATAGAATTAAGAGAAGAACAAGTGTGGTTTGTCAACTTTATTAAATTCCATTTGAATACTGTAATGGACCTCAATAAAGTTTGTTATCATTAGGCAAATGGTTGGATTTGAAATAGAGTTGTTAGCAGAGATAGATTAAACTTAAACCCAAAGGGCATATGATGAACACCCACTGTGAGCAAGGCATTATTCCCCATACTTGGGGATGAGAAGATGTATGGGGCCTGAGAAGGATGCATATGGGGCTGAGTATGTCTACCATGCATAGATTGGTGCATGATTCATCTGTGTGTGTGACTCCTTCTTATTCCACTGCTCACACTTCCATCCCTTAAATGTTAGCACACTAAGCATTTCCAGGCAATGACACTACTAGAAATGCTAAATTATAGTAGTACTAGTGGCCCAGTGCATGAAATTCATGCACATTAAAAGGGAATTAATTAGAGGAAATATTTTAATATTGCTATTTGCTCTTTCTCTATAATAGAAGTGTCAGAGATGAAAGAAAATTAGTAAAAAATATATGAAAATCTTCCTCCTGTCAGAGTCTGGGGTGTGCCATGGAACCCAGAGTCAATCCCCACCCACCCATGTGCGCCTCGAAATTGTGTGAGACCCATTGGGTGAGATCCAGACCCGGCCTGCCCCACCCCCATCAAGCCCCGCTGGGCAGGGGGAGCGGCCTCAGGTCCCCCGGCCCAGGGCAAAGGGTGTGGCCTGAGGTCTCCAGGCCCGGCGCCGGGGCGGCGGGGGGGAGGGTAGGCACAGCATCAGGTCCCTGCAGATCGCTGTTATGGCTCGTTACGGGAACCCCGCCTCCGCTGTGGGTTCAGCCATCTTGTGATGGTGTGAGGGTTAATTTGCATATTACCTCTTTATTATATAGGATAGCATACTGTCTATGGCTTGGAATGAATATGGACCTACATTATTTATTTATGAATATGTGGCTATTTATTCTCCTTATATTCACATATCTTGGCTTTAGGATTTTCTTTTCCCAGCTGCTCCATAGATATGATTATAATAAGATTAATTCTTCAAAAAAGATAAAAACCCATCTCTTTACCCTGAAGCCCTACCTTTGGTATCAGTTTTTCACCTGTCTCTATTTACCTCAGGGTCTGTAACCCTCAAGACACTGGTCTCAAATACTGGTGTTCATTAGGATCATCAGGGATTTTGTTAAAATGGAGATGCCTTTCTCTACTCAGAAATCCTCTAGCCTATCAAGCACCCAAAAGGATTCTGGTGCAGAAGAGGCTCTGTGTGTGGACTTTATAGAGAAATGACCACAAGCCCCTGAAATTGTTTTCTAAATAAAGCTTCTGATCATTTTTTTTTCCTGGGGACATGATTCATAGTTTTATTTACATTCTCAAAGGTGGCTAAAATCCAAAATGAGTTTATGAACTGTTCTTGTGGCTGAATAAAGGGCATTAATTGTAACCATACACCTGTTATTTTTAGAGTTAGGAAGGTAAATGGATAGAATTCACAGGCAGTGTGATGAAATCATATTGTAACTGAAATACTATTAGAATAAACCATTTTTACTTTCAAACTAAATCATAGTTTTGGAATACCATTTTGTTCACTTTGTCAGTAGCACTTAAAACATCATAAAAGTTGATGGCCAGGTGACATTTATAGAAAGATTAAGCTGATGTTATAGATGCAGAAGTACCCTACAAATACCGTAACTGAGCCAGGTGTGGTGGAATGTGCAGATACCTACATTCCTTTGGTAGAACAGGCAACCTGAAAAACCTTTTCAGACAATTTACCATCCCAGTCCAATACCCCTGGAAGTTTCCAGCTCTTGCAAAATCCATCATCTGCCATTCATTTTCATAGGAACAGAATGGTAATAAGGAATTAATAACTCAGGGCAGACATAGCTGAAATAATCATGTTACCAAAGTAATTGGCCTGAATTCAAAGAACAGTTCTTTTGAGATTCAAAGAGATATGTGAATAGAAGCCAAATTGATGTCTGCCCTGGATTCGTAGCTTCGTTAGTTTTCTAGAACTTCTTGGTAATGAGGACTTTTTGCAGAGTAGTGATAAGAGCTGCATATTCCTCAGACATGTTTTCTATGCTCCCAGACAGTGAAATTAATAGGTAGTTTTTCTTTGGGGATTAGATGCACTTTTTACTTTAAAAAATATTTGACAATTGGTTCCTTTTCTCTGTGAGTAAAGATACACACAACATAAGAACTAGCTTCACTTCTGTCTTTTCACATAATAGCAGGTGGCAGGGAGGGAAATACAGGTCTAAAAATATCATGGGAGCTGCAATAATGTGGCTCTGGCTAGTTAAGACAGGAAATATTTTTCATCTTCAGAGTCAGGTAAAAAAGCCATTGAAGCAAAAATGAATATGACTTATCATTAGGGAAATGCAAATCAAAATTACAATGAGATTCCTAGCACCCCACATCCATTAGGATGGCTACTGTCAGAAAACAAAACAATAGCAAAAACACTCCAAACAGAAAAAAACAATATTGGTGATGAGGTGGAGAAATGGGAACCTTTGTATAGTTAGTAGGAATGTAAAATGATACATGTTCAAATATTGTTGAAATGATACACTATGAAAAACAGGATGACAGTTCCTCAAATAATTAAAAATAAAATTATATATTATCCAGCAATTTCACTTCTGGGTATATACCCCTATGTATTCAAAGTAGAGTCTTGAAGAGATAGTTGTGCATCCATCTTTATTGCTACATTATTCGCAACAGCTAAAACATGGAAGCAACCAAAGTGTCCATTGTTGGATGGGTAGATAAAGTGTTGCATATATAGGGAATATTATTCAGCTTTTAACAGGAAGGAAATTCTGATACCTGATACAACATGGATGGCAGAGGAAACAGCATGGGCAAGGGCTTTAGGATGAGAACAAGCTTAGACACAGTCGAGAACATTGTGAGGAACAGGAAGGAAGAGGAAAATGCGTCTGGAGTTAGACCTTGTCAACCAAGGTTGGGAGTTTGGGATGTTTTTCCAGGAATGATGGTGAGCTGGTGGTGGATCTTAAACACAGAGTTGAAATATGATCTATTCATTCAGAAAGAGCATTGTCTAAATGTTGTCTTGGAGGGTGGATTAGAGCAAACAAATGTGGAGACAGGAAGGACAGTTATGAGGCAGTTGCACTAAGTCTAGGGGAGGTGATGCTTTAGCAGGGGAGATGGTGAGCAATGGTTGGATTTGGGATATACGTCAAGTATAGATCCAATATAATTATCAATGAATAAAAAGTGGACTCTCAGAGAAAAAGAGGCGTCAAGAGTGTTTCTTAGCTTAAACCAATAGGAGAATGGTGGTATCATTCCCTGAGATAGGAAGGGTTCTGTGGAGGAGATGTGGCATATTTTTGGAGAAAGAACTGTATACTCTGTTTTGGCCATATTAATTTTGAGGAACTGGTTCAGACATAAGTAAAGAACTAGCTTCACTTCTGTCTTTTCACATAATAGCAGGTGGCAGGGAGGGAAATACAGGTCTAAAAATATCGTGGGAGCTGCAGTAATGTGGCTTTGGGATATACCAAGGCTAGTCTATATATATAAATCTAGATCACAGAGAGGTCTTATCTAGGCATATGTGTTTGAGAGTTATTGGAATATAGTGGGATTGGAAACCATGGAGCAGAATGGGATTACCCTGGAAAGAGTGTGGGCAGAGAGGCCAGCTCCTTTGCTGGCTACTCCTGAACTAGACTTTGAAACATTGTCCTACCATATCGACCGCTGCTGAGGACAGATGTTGAGAACAGATAATTGCCTTACATTTTGTGAATGTTTGAAAGCTACTTATGGTGCATATATAATTCCCCAATCGATTTTGAATCTTTTATGCAAAAACCTCATGTGTGTTATTTTCTTTCTACTACAATGGGAAGAATAATAAGTTTTGGGAGGATTTATGCATCTAGTTTCCAAGAAATATTTGTTAGAAAATCTGAGATTGCTTTCCCAGTGTGCCAATATTTTATAGCCTCCTGTTACTTTAAACATGAAAGCTCTCAGGATCTTTGTTTGTAATTGTTGGATTTGCACCAAAGACTCAGAAAAATTTATTTAGTTGTTCAGTACTACCACAACTCTAAAAACTTGGATTTTGAGCCATAATGCTAGATGTTGAAGTGCGTTTTTCATAGTTGTCTTTTTTATGAAAAGAATGAAATTCATTTGAAGTGGTTATAAAGCAGTCATAAAATGAAAAAAATATTTAATAAATACCAACATTCCATTGTTTGGAGAATTACAAAGAAAATGTATAGCTTAGGCAAAGCATGGATGTCCTCATTCCTCCACTATGACAATCTCAGAAATAAAAGATGAATTATATTAGTTGTCCTCTGATATGGTAAGAGATTTTTATCTTGTCATGGTACAAGGTTGTAATCATTTACTATCTACCATGGTTTGTTTAACACTAAATGTGCATTGTTTCTATAATTTTACTTACGTTATATTTGACATGTATAATAGCAAATTTTGTTTTATCTGTGATGAAAAATATATGACTTATAGTACACAATTACATAAGAGGTAAAGTATAACCCCTAATTACTGTTGTTAAATGTTGCCACATTCTCATATGTATCTTCTCTTTTCAATTTTGTTAGAGGTAGATTAATATATTAATACCTAATGATTTTTCACTGGATAGTGGATGTAATTTCCAGGGGGTTTTAAAACAAGAAATATGTCCAAGAAGCTTTTTATTCCCTTAGTAATCCTATCTAATAAAGAGGGAATATGCTAATTGACCCTCACGCCGTCGCAAAGATGGTGGTGCCCACAGCCAATAAGGAGGGAATATGCTAATTGACTGCTCCACCCTCAAAGATGGCTGTGCCCACAGCTAATAAGGAAGGAATATGCTAATTGATTGCCCCACCCTCAAAGATGGCGGCATTCACAGCCACAAGATGGTAGCACCCAGTCCCCTTAGCCCCGCCAGGGCGGCAGGCATGTGGCAAGGCTCTGTGTGCCTGCCTCTGGAGTCCCCTAGTCCCTTCAGCCCCCCAGCCACCCAGGGCTGGCCCAAGGCGCAGGCAAGCCTTGGATGGCAGCTGCCCAGTCGCCCAGGGCTGCCCGAGGCTCAGGTAATCAGGGCCGGCCAAGGCTTGCACTGCCAGCAGTGACAGCAGCAGAGGTGTGATGGGGCATCGCCTTCCCCTGATCGCCATGTTGCCTCCTGCCCCTGAGGGCTCCCAGACTGTGAGAGGGGACAGGCCGGGCTGAGGGACCGCCCCCTCCAGTGCATGAATTTTCATGCACCGGGCCTCTAGTTTTATTATAATTCTTTTTGCAAAATTTCCATGTACCATAAAAGACTATCAACTTTAATTTATATCAATTAAATCAACATTGTTATTTATATAATTCAAATTCTTTGTGTTACTTCTTTTTTTCTACTTGATTCCACAATTTATGAAAGTGGTTTGTTAGTGTCTCCTTACCATATTTGTCATTTTTTCCCTTGCACTCTAGTGTATTTTTGTATAGTCTTTTGATGGCATATTATTTGACACAGAAAGATACACAATCATTCTAGTTTCATTGAAAATTGTGCTTTTTGTCAATATACAGTGTTTTTGTCTTATATTCTACAATTGATATTATCTTAATTTTTGTCTTTCTCATTCTTAGATTTTTAATTCACTTGTGTAATACTGTATCAGTGTTGCTTACTATAATGTTCTATTAATAAGGATTCAATAAAAGATCTAACTTGGCTCTAAGGAAAGTACATAACTTTTTTTCTTCCTTCCTTCCTTCCTTCCTTCCTCCCCTCCTTCCTTCCTCCTTCCTCCCTCCTCCTTCCCTTCCTCCCTTCCTCCCTTCCTCCCTTCCTTCCTTCCTCCCTTCCTTCCTTCCTTCCTTCCTTCCTTCCTTCCTTCCTTCCTTCCTTCCTTCCTTCTCCCTTTCTCTCTCTCTTTCTCTCCCCTCCCTCCCTCCTTCTTCCTCTCTCTTTTTCTTTCCTATTTTCCTCCTTCTTTCCTCCCTTCCTCCCCCCTCTTCCTTCCTTCCTTCCTTCCTTCCTTCCTTCCTTCCTTCCTTCCTTCCTTTCCTTCCTTCCTTCCTTCCTTCCCTCCTTCCTCACAGCTGTCAGGGCACAGTTTCTGTGGGTCAGGAGTCCAGGCATGGCTTGGGTTCTCTGCTCAGGGTCTCATGAGGCTGTAATTTAAGGTGTTGCCTGGGCTGTGTTCTCATTCAGAGGCTCAAGTGGTGATAGATGTGCCTCTGAGCACATGTGGTTGTTGGCAGCATTCAGTTCCTAGCATGCTTAAGGACTCAGGGCCTTGGTTTCTTGCTGGTTGTTGGCTGAGAGAAACTTCCAGCCAACACACATCCTTTCTAATCCTTACACAAAATTTGGGAGCTAGGTATCCCATTACATGGGTAAAGGAAGTGAAACCCAAAGCATAAACATGGTGGAATTAGGTTTTTAAAGCTAGTCTGTCAGACCTGGAAGTTTGCCCTGCATTGTTTCTGCAGTCAGTTTTATAAGCAGCATGACTTTGAGTTTTATATAGTCTAGTCTGAGAAATTTTCACAAGTTAACTTGAACCATTTAGATTTATTGTTACAACTGATACTCATAACCATTTCAGTCATCTTTGAGTTTTTTGACATGCTTTTTATTACTGCACATTTTAATTAGTTACTTTTAATTTTGTTTTCTCCAGTGATTTTGAAGGTACAGATAACTTTTTATCTTTGAGGATATATATCTTTCGGTTATCTTTGAAGAATGTTTTAGAAAATTTTAACCTATATTTCTTTTCTTATCAAAGTTAACAGTGAAATTATATGTTGTTACTCCAAGTATAAAATGGAATTTAGCAAACTTCTATTTTCTTCTTCCTCTCAACTTTCCAGTCTTGGAAAATATAACATAATGGGCTTATATCTAGACTATTATTATTATTTTTTAAATATATTTTTATTGATTTCAGAGAGGAAGGGAGAGGGAGAGAGAGATAGAAACATCAATGATGAGAGAGAATCATTGATTGGCTGCCTCCTGCACACCCCCTACTGGGATTAAGCCCACAACCTTGGCATGTGCCCTTGACCGGAATAGAACCTGGGAACCCCTCGGTCTGCAGGCCAATGCTCTGTCCACTGAGCCAAACCAGATAGGGCTAGACTACTATTATTGAATTCTTATTTTTGCATTATACATATTCGCATTCAAGAAATAGTTTTCACTTTTATCACAATCTATATCTTTAGATTAACTTTAATGTTTAATTGTTTTAGTGACCAGTCCTTCTATAGCACACCTTTGCTATCTTTAGATTCTTAATTTTGTTAGTTCTTCTAGTTTGTATAATTTAGTGCATTTTAAGAAGGGAAGAAAATGTGGGTGAAATACATTCTAAGACTTGCTATCTATATAAATGAACTCTTGTATGGATTCTTTATTATTTTATCAGAATTCTGTAATGCTCTGGACCTGGCCTGTGTGGCTCAGTTGGTTGGGCATTGTCCTGTGCACCAAAAGGTTGCTGGTTCAATTCCCGGTCAGGGCACATGCCCAGGTTGTGGGTTTGATCTCCAGTAGGGGGTGTGCAGGAGGCAGCTGATCGATGTTGCTCTCTCACATAGATGTTTCTCTCTCTCCTTTCCTCTCTCTAAAATTCAATAAAAATATTTTTTAAAAATTCTGTAATGTTCTGGTTGACAATATAAAAAAGACATAATACTAGGGCTATTCTTTGCAAAAGGCTGGGAATATCTCAAAATCCATAAGGAAGGAACCAGTTTAATAAGCTATGGAGCTCCTATGCACATAGCAGTTCTATGCTGTTATGAAAAGAAATTAAGAATTATCTCTAAGGCATATTGCCAAGTAAAAAATAACTGAAGTGGGAGGATTGTGTATAGTATTCTATAGTTTAAGAAAGGAATGGAGAAATGTGAATATATGTGTATATATGTATAGTAGTATGTATACATATATGAATATGTGTGTGTGTGTGTGTATATATATATTTGTGTATATGAGATAAACCAAAGAACTGAAAAATGGGATTACTGTGGGCAAAGGAGGAACAAGTAGAGGGGCCAGGGTTAGAAACTAGAATTTTCTAAATATAGAAAAAATTTGTGGAGCCATGTAAATATCCTATCTAATAAAAGAGTAATATGCAAATTGACCATACCTCCACTACACCCACAAGCCACACCCACCAGCCAATCAGAAGCAAATATGCAAATAAACCCAACCAAGATGGTTGCAGCCACAGAGAGCAGGAGGGAGGCTTGGATTTCCCTGACAATGGAGGAAGCCAAGCTTTCCACCTGCCCTTGCTGGCCTAGGCCTCCACTCAAGGCTACAAAGTTTAAATTATAGAAGATAAATAAAACCCAACAGAAATGGCTGCCACCACAGAGCGAGCAGAAGGCTTGGCTCCACTCCAGGCTACAAAGTTTCAATTGTAGAAGATAAATAAATCCCAGATACCAGGGCCTCTGCTTGGGTCACCAGGGGGCGTGGCCAGCCTGCAAACCACCACAGGCCTCTCACCCACGCCGCCCCATGCCCCAAGGGAACCCCCACCCTGATCCAGGACACCCTTCAGGGCAAACCAGCTGGCCCCCACCTGTGCACCAGGCTTCTATCCTATCTAATAAAAGAGTAATATGCAAATTGACCATCACTCCAACACACAAGATGGCTGCCCCCATGTGGTCAAAGATCCTGCCCCCATGTGGACACAAGATGGCCACCACAAGATGGCCAGCAGGGGAGGGCAGTTGGGAGGGACCAGGCCTGCAAGGGAGGGCAGTTGGGGCGATCAAGCCTGCACGGGAGGGCAGTTAAGGGTGACCAGGCTGGCAGAGGAGGGAAGTTAGGGGCGACCGGGTCTGCAGGGAAGGGCAGTTGGGAGGGACCCAGGCCTGCAGGGAGAGCAGTTGGGGGGGACCAGGCCTGCAGGGGAGGGCAGTTAGGGGTGACCAGGCCTGTAGGGGAGGGCAGTTAGGGGCAAACAGGCTGGTAGGGGAGCAGTTAGGCATCAATCAGGCTGGCAGGGGAGTGGTTAGGGGGTGATCAGGCTGGCAGGCAGAAGCAGTTAGGGGCAATCAGGAAGGCAGGCAGGTGAGTGGTTGGGAGCCAGCAGTCCAGTGGGATCAGGCCTAAACGGGCAGTCGGACATCCCTTGAGGGGTCCTAGATTGGAGAGGGTGCAGGCTGGGCTGAGGGACACCCCCCCATGCATGAATTTCATGCACCAGGCCTCTAGTTTTTACATAATTATAGATAATATTAAAGCAAAAGAAAATGTGTGATCTCTAAAAACTTAAAGCAAAATCTAAACAAGAAGGTAACTATCAGGTTAATGATTTAACCTCATGGAGAAGAATTATTCCAAATGACTATAAAGCACATTCATCCAGCTGTCCATTACTAGTGAGATAAACCAGAAAACAGAAAAAAATCTGAAAAGCTATCTTAAAATATTTTAGTAATCATTTGTTTTATTGAACTTTTTATAGTAACATTATTGGCATTGTTATTCTGAGCCTATTCATGTGTATATGTCTGTATGTGTGTGTATAATATTTACATGTATATATGAATAGTATATGTGTATATGCATATATTCATAATGCATGTATAAATAATAATTGTCTTATTCTAATATATTCTACTGTTCAGTATCTTATTTTCTATTACTCATTTATTTTATTCTTCATACACTCCCACTCACACATACTAATAAATATATAGTAGGATATATATTCTATTATGTCTATTCTGTATACATTATAAAATAAAACAAATCAATGATTATGTTAATGTCACCAATGAATCAAGGTTTTACTAAATTACATTCCAAGAATGAAATGTAAACCCTGTAATCCTAAATTTAAATTGGAAACATCTCTGCATTTAATGTAATCCTATTGTCATTTCACTTTAGTTGACATTCTCTTTAGTTTTTAAATTCTCTGTTTCTTAGAGGTGATGTCAACTTTCTGCCTCTTTAAGTGTTTGGAATGATATACTCTTTCTCTTCTTCTAGGATATTTTTGAAAGGCTGGGTTCTTTTTCTTTTTAAAGGCATGCCTAAGTTTATAAAAATTGAGCTGGTAATAAATCTTAGTTCTTCTGCTTTAATTCAATTACTTAGTTGTTTTTTGTGTATGTGTAATTTTTTTTCCTTCTTCTGACCTTGAGATTAACTGGCCATTGTGAATTTGTTTTTCAAAATCTCAGAAAGTTCAATATACTGTTGAAATAGCTGTGGGTCTGCTCTAAGCCCAGAACAATAAATTAAATTTAATTCCCTCCTAGAATTTTCATTAGGTTTTCTGGACCAAGGCTCAGTGGCAAGGGACTGCAGATTATTCTCGTTAGGTATAGAGGTAATAAGTCCCTTTGACGGTGTTTCTTTGCAGCTTCAGTGCCTCCTCACAATATTGCTTGCCCTCTTGGGAAGCCCTTTTGGAGATAACGTATGGCTTCCCTTCCAATTTATGAAACCAAGGTTTAATTAAGCTGGGAGCGAATTTTATTTGACATCAATTGTACTTGTTTTTATTTCTGGAAAAACTACTCCAAAAGGCCATTTTTCAATAAGGCTACAATATAATTTCATTAAGTGGACACTATTTATTTATTAGACATCCATTACATTCTTCACATACACAGACACTCACTTGCACATGACATGATGAATAACAAAACACATCCCTTTTTAGTAACTCCTTGGAGACTTGACTCACAAGAGAGGTGATATTACCCTGTGTGATGGATTTACAGGGATCAGTATAGTAGACTAATGATGGCTGGAAGTGAGTTGCTACTTCTGCCACTGGGAGCTGGAGTCTAATTTCACTTCCTTTGAATCTGGATTGGCTTTAGTAATTTGACCAACAGGATGTGGCAGGAAGTGACTTTCTGATGTCTTGCAGCCACAGCATCCCTCTGGGCATTCTGAAACATGGGAGCTCTGAGTCACCAGGTAAGAAGTGTGACTACCCTGAGTGTCCTGGAGAAGTCTTATGCAAGGGGTTTAGCAAAAAGTCCCACTTGAACTCAGCCCTCTAGCCATCCTGCCAAGGCACCAAATGTGACTGATCTGTCTCCACTAGCCCATCCACCGGATGAATGTCACTGAGTCATTGTCTGCATCTTCTGGATCTAAAATATAACAGTCACCTAGCAGAACCCAGCCCAAATTCCTGGTCAACTAAATTGTGAAACTCACTAAATTGTAGAGATAACCAGAATAGGATACGTACACTAATCTCTTAAATGCAGTTTTAGTCTTGTGAATAAACGGCATATTGAGATGGCATCATGGATGAGGAGCTGAGAGATGTAGGTATAAGTTCTGGTTTTGTTCCTAATAACCTGTGTAGCTATGAGCAAGTTACCTGACCTCTTTAAACTCTATATATTTTAAGATATAAAATAAGAGAATTAACCTAAATAACAACAAAAATAAGAACAGTAAATCTCAGTGTAATAAAAGCAAATACTTATTGAATGCAAATATGCAAGGCACTGAACTGAGTATTTTAATGCATTGTCTACTTTAATCCCTGTACCAACCTGGTAAATTATAGGTATTATTATTATTAATGCCTGTTTACAGATGGGGAAACAGACTTAGAGACATGAGGGACCTGCTCTGTAGAATATGTATTTTTTTAATCTTTAGCCTTCTATATTCTGTTTCTAAGATTCTTTGAATAACTGATTGTGAAGTAGTTTTTTATTTGTGATAGTTCAAGAATATATTTCTACTAGAGGCCTGATGCACGAAGATTCATGCAAGAATAGGCCTTCCTTCCCCTGGCTGCCAGCACCACCTTCGCTCCGGCCTGGAGCCGCCTTCCATCTCTCGCCTTGTTGCTTCAATTTGCATATTCCCTCCTTATTGGCTGTGGGCGCCACCATCTTTGTCATGGAGTTATGGTCAATTTGCATATTCCCTCTTTATTAGATAGGATTGTATAAAAATAAATGTTATAAAGTAGTACAAAATTAGTCTTATAAAGGGACTGCAAGAGTCTTCAGCACAATTTATCCTGATTCTGTTGATATATTGGGACAATACTAGAAAGAACAGAAACATCCAATGTTTTTTCTGGTTTTCAGTCATGTTGTAAGGAAGTCACATCACACAGTGTGGGACACACCTTATGAACAGAAACTTACAAGCCACAGCAGTTCATACATAGGCCATAGAAATGGACCTTGGGAGGAAGGATAGAAAGGTGCTGCAGGGACAACTTTAGTGAACTGTTTGTGGAGAGAAGGAACTACATCTTCATCTTAATTGTTAGTAAAAAATAAATCGCTCCTACATTTTTAGTATTTTTTTCTGTTTTGATTTTTTTATGTTCCCTATTTTCTTCTAATATTTTTTTGTTTCTCTTTATATTCATAGCTATAAATAGTGTGTTTCATGCTCATTTAAAGAAGGAAGGAAGGAAGAAGAAAGGAAGGAAGGAAAGAAGGAAGAGAAGGGGATGGAGGAAGGGAAGGAGAGAGGAAAGAAGGAAGGAAAACCACCAATATACATTGATTCATTGGGTAACTTTAATTTATCAGTTATTCTGCTAGTTGCTAGCACCTGCTATTAGCATAGCACATATGGTATTTCAGGTTTAAATTTTAAAACATTTACATTTTTGAGGTTGATTTGCTTTTCTAAAGCTATATGGCTAGTAAAAGGTGGAACTGGATTTTAAATCCATACCCTAAACCCCTGGTTCTAATACACAATATACCTGACTATCTCTCATAAGCCTGCTCTTTAGTTGATGAGATTTATTTTACTTACATTTGACTTACCAGTTCTTTAAAAAAAATCTTAATCCAATTTAAGAGTACTGATTCACCTACTGCATAGCATTCCCTGGTGCTCTGAGCCTATTAATTTCAGTTGAAGTATTGAGAGTGTCTAAATATAAGCTCATGAATGAACTTGCTGAGTGGATTGAAAAATATCCCTAAGCCTCTTAGGCTTTTGTGGCAGCGTGTATATTAGCTGTTGAATTCACATTTATTCACTGTGAAGATATCTTTGAAACACTGATGTTCTAGATAGAGCTGGATCCTGGTTATATAAGATTCGCCTTCCATTTTTTTTTTTTTTTTTTTTTTGAGAGAGAGGATGTTCTTATCCTTGGAAACTCCCTCTTCTCAGAGCTCTGGGCCTCATGGCTGAGTTGTTGGCTACTTTAATTTGATACCTGTTTTCTCTAGGCCAGTTGTTCTAGAATGGAGGCAATTGTGCCCCCCTCCCAGGAGATATTTGGCAATGTCTGGAGACAACTGGGAGATTCAAGTATTATCTAGTGAGTGGAGGACAGGCATGCTGCCAAATACCTAACAACTCCAGGACAGTCTGCAACAAAGGATGATGGGGCCCAAATGTCAGTAGTACTGAGTTTGAGAAAACTTACTTGAGTTTTTCAAACTTTTACTCATTATTGCCCCCCTAGGGAGCCTTTTCAGATGTTTCTCCCCTAATAACACCCTTCCCAGTGCATTTTAATATCTATATATATAAAAGGCTAAGTGTCCATCTGTCTGGCCAGTAGCTATGGCATACACTGACCACCAGGGGGCAGGTGCTCAATGCAGGAGCTGCCAGGACACACACTGGCCATTTAAAAATAAACAGCACCACAGACCTGGTGCCGACAAACCAACACTCAGCTTCCCCAAAGTGGGACACAGGCCCCACCACCACCCCAGAGCAACACCCCACCAAATTGCAGCCAATGCTTCCAAGACCCCATGGCACAAAATGTGGCCTGCAGCCCAGCCAAGCCTAGAAATGGTCGCTGTGGGAGCTGGGTAATGATGCCATGTAGCAATGCCCAGCTTCCTCTCCCTAGTGACTAGCATCCTTGGAGTTTCTTCAGCCCAGGAATCTGACTTGCTTTATAGCCAGGTGCAAACATTTTATAGTTTAACCAAATGTTTGTGAAGCGTTTTCCCTTGCTTCATCTCATTTGATCCTCACAGAAGTTCTGGAGTAGGTGGATAGGAGACTCGGTAGAATCCTATTTTCTTTTCATTAGCAAGACGCCAACAGCGATATTAAAATATTTCTTATAATTAATTTCCTTTCAATGTGCATGAATCTGTGCACCGGGACACTAGTATTATATAATGGTTTATGTACTATATTATGTCTGCAGACATAAACAGAATAAGATTTTTTTTTCAGCCACCAAAACCCTTTTTTGCCCACTGGGGGTGAGCTGGGAGGCTTGTAAAGAACCCAGGTCACAGTAAGTCCTTGCACAAGACTCATGACAACAAATCAGGGACAGTCTGAATGCCTAGGACATTCATGGGAATGCCTGGAGCACAAGTTCAGCTAGGTGCAGTGTCATCAGCGGTCAACTATGAGTGTTGGGTAGGTGGATTAAAAAAATTCTCATTCTCTCTTTCTCTTGCCTCTTAATAGACAAAAAATCCCCCCAAAGTCTCCTTCCACACAATCAATAGAAAGAATTTCATATCCTCTCTCTATGTGCCTATCTCACCCATAGTAGGTTAAGGAGTGAGAATCTTTGTTTTCTGTAATTCATTTGAATAGGACTTAGTGACATCTGTTATACATGTGGCAGTGTGCCAAATGCTGGGAATGCCATGAGCAGAAGACAGGGACCTGCCCCTCCTGCAGCCTGTGATGTCCCCAGTGCTGGTCCAGTTCTATTTATTAGCGCAACACAAACAATACTTTGATACCTATGCCACTTCCACAATTTTTACATAATTGTGGGCTCCATGAAATATTTACTCTCTATTGTCGTTAAATTGACATATCTTATCTATAATAATAAAAACATAATATGCTAATTAGTCCAGACGTCCTTCTGGACAACCTTTTGGACAAAGCCAGGGCTGCGAGGGAAGGCCGGGTCCCGGGGGCCAGAGGGAAGCCAGTGCCGGCAGCTGGGGGAAGGAAGGCCTACTCTTGCACAAATTTTGTGCATCGGGCCTCTAGTTAGGAAATAAATGTATTTAAAAAGAAATATTTGTCATTAGCTTGCATGGGAAACCTTGCAATGTCACTTGTCATAAATATAATAAAACAATAAAAATAAAGTGAGATAAAGTCCATCAGATATTATTGCTTTCTGATGGTTCTAAGCTTGGAGTCAGTAACCTTTGGGCTTAAAAGGAAGATTAGCATTCAAAAAAGGTGTTCAAGATACATTGAGACTTTCTCCTTGATATTATTCAAGAGAGAATTGAAGTGGGCGTAACTTGCTCAAGAGGTGATTGAATACTATGTAATTCTGTATCTGAGCACTACCTGAAATCATCTCACATACCCCCGGGGTACATTTTAGAAACACTTATCAGGCCAAGCCAAGTGAACTATGTGCCCTTCCCTTTCCTGCCCTTTGACCTTCTGCCCCATGTGGTATCATCAAGAGTTAGCTATTATCATTTGATGTTTCTTATTTCCCTCTGTGTTCCTGTTGCCATGAACCATGTCTGGCACAGAGCAGCAGACACTATTCATGTCACTTGCATGGTTGAATGAAGATGTGTCCTCACTGACCATGCATCCATGGCCCCCAGCTAGTCCACAGGTCGCATTGCTGTGAATCAGGGTTGGATGCAGCTTCACGGGTGTGCATGGCTGAGCAGGGCTTCTGGTGGATTTCAGCCTCCAGCTGCCATTGGATGAGTGGCCCCTTGTGCAAGAGCAGCCTTCCCAGCCACACCCAGCTGCCCTGTATAAAAGTAAAGGGCGTGTGGGTTCCTAGGTATGCGGAGGACTTCTGCAGATGCTCCTTGTGTGAGGAGAAAGTGGTGAAGCTTGACTTTTTCAGGTATGCCTTCGATGTATTCTCTATTCTGAGGAGCACTTCAGAGTAACAGTAACTGAAATTTAATATACAAGGAAAAGAGACTTTACATAATATTTAAAAGTATGCATTCTAAAGACCAAGGTGATTTACTAGTAAGGAGCAATTATTTCATATAATCATCTTTTGTTATAGGATAAGGATATAAAAATCCATATTTCTTTAACAGAACAATGTTCCAACCAGTGCTGCCTTCCTTTTCTTTCTTCTTTTCCTTCCTTTCTTTAGTTCTTTCTTTCCTCTCATTCCTCCTCACTCAGCTCTTCTCTTCCTCCCCTCTCCATCATTCCCTCCCTCTCCCCTCTTCCCCCTTTCTTTCTTTCAAAGTCTCCTTTGACTGTTTTCCTCATGGATGGGTTACTGATAGCCTGTAGCTGATCCCCAGGGAATGAATGGGAGCAGAATCAGTTCAGAATCAACTTTTAACGTATCTGTTTTAGAGATGAAGAAACAGAGAGAGGTTGAAAGATATCAGTCACAGTTTGTGTGGCTTTGGTCATTTGTATTTTGTTATGTGTTATTTGTAGTGTGTATCATGATTGATGAAGTAACTATGGTTCTAAAAGCTAATAGACATAGTAGGCAGAGGAAGGAGAGGGTGAAAATAGTCCCGGTGATGGAACAGTTCCAGTTTGTTATTCAGCAAATATTTTTGAGCCAGTTCAGTGGAGTAAGGAGGCACAGCCTGATTAGATGGGTTTCCCAGAGCCTGGAACAATTGGGACCAGAAAAGAGGGTGAACAAAACTTAGAAAATTGAGTTTTGCTGCAAAGGGGATGAGAGAAATGGGGAAATAACTGTTGTAGCAGGGTTTTGGAGGGGTAGGTTCAACACAGATTTTTATTTAATTATTTTTGGCCAAGGGAAAGTATAGCCTATTTAATGCTTATGGCAATGATCTTCTAGATAGGAGAACATAAATGGTGTAAGGGGGGAAATTTGCTGGAATGATGTCTCTGAGTCAGAAGTGGGGGATAGTATGAATGAGGGATACTTAGAGGAGTATAGGCGGGGCATCTATAGAAAGATGAGGCAAGGCAGGATCTTAGAGGACAGACACTGAGGGATGCGAGCGCAGAGAGGTTTGCTTCTGTGTGCCCTAACTCCCTCAGAGAATACGAAGTGTATTGGCTTCCTAGGGCTGCCATAACAAGGCACCATAAGCTAGGTGGCTGTATTAGTCAGGGTCTCCAGGGAAACAGAATAATACGATGTATATAGATATAGAAAGATTTGTTATGGAGGCTGAGAAGTCCCAGAATCTGTGGGTGGCAAGCTGGAGGCTCAGGAGAGTAGACAGTGTAGTAAAACTACAGTCCACAGGCCCAAGAACTGATGGTGTAAGTTCCATCCAGAAAGCCGGCAGCCTCAGGACCCAAGGAGAGCTGATGTTCTAGTTCTAGTCCAGAGGTAGGAAAAGATTGGTGTTCTAGGTCAAGATAGCCAGACAGGAGGAATTCCTTCTTTGTCTAGGGAGGTTACCTTTTTGTTCTAATCAGGTCTTCAACTGATTTGCTGATGCACCCACATTGGGGAGAACAATCTGCTTTATTCAAAGTCTACCAATCTTACATAATAATAGACTGACATGTAAATTGACCATACCTCCGCTACACCCACAGCCAATCAGAGTGAGTATGCAAATTAACCCAACAAAGATGGCGGGTTAATTTGCATATGCAGGCATGGAGCAGCCAGGAGGGGCAGGATGCCTGCTATGAGGGGGAGGGGTGGCGGCCGAGGGAGCTACAGGAGCATTGCTCTGGACAGAAGCGAGGACTTGCCAACTCCTGGGTGGGCCGGGAGCGGGGACTCACCGGCTCCCAGGCGGCTGGGAGTGAAGCCAGGGGAAGGAAGGCCTATTCTTGCATGAATATCTTGCAACAGGCCTCTAGTTTAAATATAAATCTCATCTAAAAATACTCTCACAGAAATACCCAGAATGGTATTGGACCAAGTATGTGGGCATCCCATGGCCAGGTCAAGTTGACACATTAACCATCACAGTGGCTTAAAACAATCAACATTTATTTTCTCACAGTTCTGGAGGCCAGAAGTCTAAAATCCAGGTGTTGGCAGGGTTGATTCCTTGTGAAGATTGTGAGGAAGAATCTGTTCTATGTCCTTTCCTTATCTTCTGATGGTTGTTGTCAATCCTTGGCATTCTTTAGCTCTTTAGACATATCACTCCAAAATCTGCCTCGGTTGTGACATAGCATACTCCTATGTGTGTCTGTGTTTGCATTTCCTTTTTCTTAGAAGAACACATTGGATTAGCGCCCACCCTAATATGGTATAACCTCACCTTAACTTGATTACACATGCAAATACTTTATTTCCAGATGAAATCACACTCACAGGTTCTAGGATTTAAGTCTTCAAACATATATTTTTGGAGGACATAATTCAACCCATATCAGGAAGTGAGACCCTCAGCTGAGGAGGAGGATGGGGGAGAGAAGGGAAGGTATCAAATAGTCATATAAGAGAGTGGGAGGATACACCTACCTAATGACATGCAGAGAGAATGCTGAGTCACTTGAACTGGGGTTCATGGTCATACACTGCATGTGAGGCCAGCCAGCTTGGTTGTGTGGGTTTTCCAACCATGGCATCTCTGTGCATGCATCATGACTTGAGCGGAGAGTTGGTTTTTACCAAGGCTGGTTTTCCAAGTGAGTTTGATGAAGTGGTTATTAAAGGGGTATGAAAGGGATTTGTTATGATGATTGGCTTTGGATATTAAGCTGGGTAAGGAAGGCTGAGAGGTCATGAGAGGGTGGGTCATAGGGAACAGGTGGAAGATGAATGGGTTGATGTTTCTGTCTGGTTGAAGATGATGGGAATCCAAGATACTTTTGGGAGTTGACTGAAATAAGAGATTGTGGTCCAAGAGTTGGATGCTTAAAATGGAGCTGAGGACAAGTGGCCTCTAAGTACCTAAGATTTTAAATAAATTTCCTAAAATCATTCCACTGTTGTTTTAAAGAGTCTCTTTTATTACTTTTAACTATGACATTCCATCTCCTTGCCCTAGGCAAATTCAGAGGGTTATTAATTTTCATTACAAAACAGTAATCTGTTCATATTGGCGATGCTAGCTTGATTTCTCATCTTTGTCTCATAAGTGTGAGATTGCTCTGGTGATGTTTACTGAAATAAATGAGTGTCATTCTGAGCTACTCTATTGTGATTTAGTGGTTCATGACTTCTATATGTAACATAGGTGCTAAAGCTATTATAATTATGAATTGGGACCCTTTGATTATCAATGGAGATTCCTTCCATGGAGGAATATTTGGAGATAAGTGTTACTTACTGGCTTCACTGTCATCTTTTGTTATTTACAATGTGGTAGCAAATCTGATATCCAAATATATTTACTGATAGGTACTGTTGGTCTTGTCATATCCTTTCCCCAAATTCCCATTGATTTTTTCTAACCTGACCCATATCTATTTTTTCCAGCATCACCTTCTGCTCTTAACTTTTTGTACGGTGTGTTTCAGCCAAACTAGACTACCTGCTGGTTCCCCAATAATATGGCCCTCTTGCTGCTGGGTTTTACTTCTTTCTGTCCTTGGCATTCTCTGTTAACATCCTGTTATGTCACCTGACCTTCAAGGCCCTGATCAAGGGACACCTCTTTAAGAGGCTTCCCTTTAGTCTTGTGGTTCGCAAACATTAGCACATATCAGAATCACCTGGTGGCACTGTCCTAGGGTAGATGACCCTGCCCCATCCCAAGAGGTTCTGATATAGCAATTTCTGAGGTGGGTCCTGGGAACCTGCAATTACAGAGAGTTTCCCAGGTGATGCTGATGGTCTGGAATGTACACTTAGAGAACTGCCATGCTATAGGGCTAAAGTCTTTTTATCAATTACATTGACATTTTGGAGACTGTTTCCTCCTAAAGCTTCATTCTGTCACACTGCAAACCTAATATTATCAAATAGTTATTAGGAAATACTTATTTATCTAGTGCCTTCTATATGCACACAGCTTATGCCTGTTAGATGGATTACTCAAGGCGAACACACCACAATATTTACAACACTTGAAATCATATTGAATGTAATTTAATCTTGGATGAGTCAACAGGCACCTCTGCTCAATGCATTGCCTGCAGTGTATCATTATGAATGTCAATCACAATTTTATGGTATTCTAGAAAAAATTAGGTCATTTGAACTTTCTGCAAAAGCTGATAAACCAGAGATTTAAAAGACTGGAGACTCCAGTTTTGCAACTGTATATCAAGTGCATGCGGATGTAGTTGTTGGCATTTATTAGCAATAGAGGCAATTTAGCCAGTCTTTTGGACTTGGCTCTTGTGTTTGGGGCAGATATGGGCACGTCCCATGAGGGGGCTCTGCTGAGAAGAGGAACAAGGTGAGTCTGAGCAGATTGGGCTCTTTCTGAGCAAAGGTCCTTGTGGTCAAGAAGGCTCCAGCCTCTTTGGTGTCTTTGTGTTGCTCCATTCGGGGCTGAATCCAGGACAAACAAATGACCTACCCGCAGCTGCCTTTGCTTAAATCAGTTCAGCAGATTGTGTTCTCAGAAGCCAGATAAAATCTGGCATTTACTTTGTATCTATTGACTTTTGCTTAAAAAAAAAAAACCACAAAAAAACGCTGGGAATCTTGCTTGATTGAGTTTTATAATAATGTTGCATTAAAGGGAAAACACAATTTCTGATAGATTAGTAATGAGAATGGTTTGGTTTTTTAAAAGAAATGCTATCATCTATATGTAAATGGTGTAAAAATTAAAGGATGTCTTTTATTGCAAACTTCCTTTTGAGTCATTTGTCTCCCATAGCGTCTCTCCCTTTGGTGTTTCCTGCTCATCACTCCACTTGAACAGTTTGCTCTCATAGCTTTGGAAGGGAAGCATTTTCCTAATGGGGCACAAGATCGCAGCCTGCGGAGCCAGCCTTCTGCTAATGTCTTAGAAGTGATGGAACTGAATTAGCTCTGTCTCAGAAGACCAAGTGGGGGCTGATAGGAGCCCAGAGGGGCCCAGTCTGCAGGCTCTGTCTTGAGAACCAAGCATCCTCTGGCCCGTCCCCTCCCCTTCGTGTTGGCTTGTGGGAAACAGGACTGGCAAACCTTCCCTGTGGGAATGGGGTGGGGCACAGAGCCTTAGGCTGAGGAGAGGCAGAATTGAGCTCAGGGGTGGAGAGAATTGCTAGAGGTCTTGGGACCAAGTGAGGAGTGAATTTTTTACCCTCTCCAAACATGTGGAAACCAGAGGGGAGTGTGTGCGAAGGAGCCAGTGGTTAAATGGATTACACGCACTTTTTTTTGGACAGAGTTTTTGTATCTGACCTTTACAAAGAGGGTCTAGCTTTGGGTTGGGACCTTAGTCTCGGCAAAGTCAAATTGAGCCACACCCTGAATTGGCTCTATTTTTTGCTTTGTCAATGCCTGTTTCCTGCTGTCCCTCCCTCTCCCGTTTCTTCTTTCACGACTTTTTGACTTTTTCTGATGCCTCCAGACCACAAGAGAGCCTTCCCTCCAATGGCTGTTTAGACATGCACAGTCTCAAACTCATTGTTTGACTCTGTGTAGTTGAAACTGAAATAGTAAAAATTAATTTCAATTTGAGCAATTCACATGTCTTTGTTAGTAATAAAATACATTTAATTGAAAATAATTAATAGATATACCCCAGAAATGAACCAAAGGTTTTTATCACAGCTGATTATAGAAAATGAACAATGGAATTTAGGGCATGGTTTCAAAGAGGGTTAAGTGAGAAAGATGTATGTATTATAAAAATTAAAAACTAGAAGATAGAATATCACCAACCAAAGGATTATTATCAGTATTTTTCTTTAAAAAGATAAATCAAAGCAAATATGCTAAAACTTTTGTATACCACTTTTTAATCAAAATGTCTTTTGTGATAATCGACTCACTAGTTTGGACTAGAAGGGTCATGGCCCAGAGATGACCTCCTCCACTGTGATGTTTGGGTCTGTGTGAGCACTCTCCGAGGATGGAGAATGCTGAAGGGGGAATCCTGACATAAATTTGTGATCGCCTCAAGTAGCTTCTCATATTATAAAAACATAGTAGTAGAAGATTTGATCAAAAGAATTGGTTGGATATTTTGATTGAGTGAATATGCAGTTTAAGAAAGAGGGAGAAGTAAAAATGCAGCCCTAGTCTTTGACTTTGACCTTTCATTGATGCTGGGGCTGAGATGGGCACTCTGGAGAGTGGAGAAGGTTTGTGGGGGGAAGGGTGGTCCCTGGAGAAGACAACTAGCTCACTTTTTGGCACTTTGACTTTGGGATACATATGCCCTAAGTTATTTAACCTCTTTGTTCCTCAGTTTTGAGCTTTGCAAAATGGGTTTAACTCTAGTTTCCACTTTGGAGAGTTGTTGTCAGCATCTTCTGAGTCATTACACTTAAAATAGCGCTTAAGATAATGGCGATGGTGATGGTGAGGATGTAGTAAGATGTCAGGGGTTTAATGTGTGTCATTCCCCCTAGCCTGTATATTCAACATCTTTTTATGTGAATCCTTTCCTTATCTGAGGTCAAAACAGCAGTCTGCAGAATTCATCCATCAATAATAGGTCTCTAATGGAAATATTTATTCACCTGGTGTTTCACAGATATGAAAAGAAGAAATATTGAAATCAGTGTTCAATAAGAAAGGGAAGAAAAGTAACATGATGGAGAATTGAGAGAATGAGAAAAGCAAAACCCCAAAACAAAACAAAAACCAAAGGGATAAAAGAAGAAAATAACAATCCTAGTAATGAATGTCATTAATTATGTAGTAACGATTTTGCTTTACAGTTACGGCTACCATCCCAGCTGTGTCCTGTGTCAGGACCTGTGTTGCCTGCTCTGCCTGCTGGGTTCACCCAGTTAATCCGAATGCAGCCCTGTGAAGTGTGGGTAACATCCTGTTCCCATCTACAGTTGAGCATCCTGTAGCTTGGGAGGTTAAATGACCTTCCAAGTTCATGCATCTAGTAAAAGGTGGATTCAAATTCAAGGAACCCTCACTTTTGTGGAAGAAGAGGAGCTTCTTAAATGAGTTCTTAACCTACTGATGGATTCTTCCTGGCCCACAATAACTAATTTTGCTTCTTTTTGTTAACCGCATGATTAGGAAGAAAGCACATGAAAATCATCTGTCATATACATGAAATATTTGGATGCTTAGGTCTTTTACAATTTCTTCCTCTTTTTCATGGTAGGGTTGAGTAAAACATTAATGTCATCGATGACTTGGTAGCTGTAGACTTCCATGGAGATTTGTTGAAGTCAGGCACGACTAATCTGCAGACTGTATGTTAGAGGAAAAGCTCTCGCCTTAGGAAGTATCATCAGAGCTATCAGGGCCAATTAGAGTTTTCTAAACTTGCTGGAATACAGGCTTTTGAATTTGGGGGCCTACTTATCTAATAAAAACATTATATAGCACACACTGTATTGGGAATGTGTGCTGAATCCAAGAACGAAAAATTATATACCCCCAGGGCAGAGTCAGCTGGGTGTGTGACTATGAACTGAGGCAAGATGGAGGAGTTGTGAGCCAAATGGAACCAATTAAGTACCCTTGGATGTGGACCTAAGGTTGTTTACCAAGCCCATTCACTGCTGGAGAGTCAAGTTTCTCTATCCTTCTTGTCTGTAATTTAATTTACTGATTGTCTTTAACAAAAGAAAAAGGTTGTAGGAACTTGGGACTAAATAGAAAAAAAAAATCCAGATTTTATGAGCATGTTGAATGCAACTAAGGAAATATAAAGTTGTTCTAAATTTACATGCTAAATATGCACCTGTTTTGAATTTGTAGCTCTGATTGATATTGCTTTTTGGAATAAGTTCAGGGGGTCTGTGTTGTACTTGAAGCAGATGATGGAAGGCAGCAGGCACGGGGAGAATGAAATCCATGTTGAGCGATCACAGAATTCCCCCCGAGAGTCCAGTTCACATCAATAGGAAATTTTATGAGAGATATTGCACCCAGCTTTCCCAAACTTAACTTTATGGCTGCAAAATACAGGAAAGCCCATTTAGGTTTGTTTCTTGGGAGGGGAAATGAATGAAATATGTGTCATTTGTATCATGAGTGTTGTAATACCATGGTTATTTATGTTAGTACTGTAAAAATATCTTTTGTAATAACTCTGAATCATAATATTGATTGAATTTCTAGTGATTTTGCTGTGAGATTTGGTAGCTTTCATACTGTATGGCCCATGATTAAGTCAGTATTTTGACTGAAGGTGGAAGCAATGATAAGAAATGGTCTTGTTTTAATCAAAAGATAATTTCTTTAAGACCATCGGTCCTCATAGACAGATCAGTTTAGCATGGCAATGGGAGTACATTTACTCCTTTCCTTTGTCCCTCATTCTTTTGTTCTCCAGGATGAGGGAGGGGACAGATTGCCCACCATATGTAGTTGAAAATATTTTCTACTTGGTTAAGTCCTGTTCTGAACTACTCTTTTAGGGCTGGCTGTTTATTTTCTTTATTTATCAAGTGTCTTTCTGCTTCTTGGAAATACAGCAGTGCTGTTGTTCACAGAGACCTGTGATCATTTATATTGATAAGCTAGTTGACTCATAAAAAATAGCTTTAATTAAAAAAATAGATGTATGACCTGTGACTCTAATAATGAATCAGTCCCTTAAAAACTACTTGTTTACCCAATGTTTGCTTAAATGTCTTAGTATGTAGCACAGTCAAAAGCAATGAGTAAGGCCTGGTTAAGACTGTTGTGTGTGTGTGTGTGTGTGTGTGTGTGTGTGTGAATTTGTAATGACTTTGCTGTGAGATTGGTAGCTTTGAGTAGTGTCTACAAGTATCATGTTATGATTAATAATTGCTGTATAGCAAGTCACCTCCAAAAATAGCTGTGTAAAACAATAAAAGCCATTTATTTTGCTCACAGATCTGCAATTTAGATAGGGCTCTGTGGGGTCAGGTGAGGCAGATCCACTGGGGTTGAAGGATCCACTTCAATGTGGCTTATTCCTATGTCTAGCAAGTGTGTACTGGTGGTCAGCTGGGAGCTGATCTGTGTTGCCTGTTTCTTCTCCACATGCACCTCTCCTTGGGGTTGAGCTTCCTCACAGCATGGTGGCTAGATTCCAAGACTTAGTGTTGCAAGAGACAGAAGCTGTGGTCTTAAAATTTGAATTAGGAGGGACCTAGACCCTTTCTCTTGAGGTGAGGGGTGTAAAAAATCTGCAGCCATCTTTAATCTACCATGGACCAGATTGGACTGCTTACCTTTGTCTCTATAAACTGTTTGCTTTCCTGCTGTTTGGCATTTCTTAAGATATTTATTTACTTATATTATCTCCCCCCCCCCCCCAACCACTTTGTTGTTGTTTTCTTTTCTTTATGCATTTCCAATGGGGACAAGAATTGATTCTTGAAGTGGGAGGCAAAAAAATCTTAGATTTACAATGAGAATGGCTATACCACAGAACATAAACACATATACCGTATACATGTGGTATTAAAATTTCATGGGACTAGGGGAGGCAGTTAGGGGGGAAAAAAGTCTAAAAAGACTCCTTGGGGGCAATAATGTAAAAAACTTAAAAAAAACACTTCTTTAGTTCCAGCTCAGATATGTTATCCTCTCTTCCATAAAGCCTGTCCCAACCCAATCCCAGAAAACTTAATTGTTCCCTTTTACATACTTGTAGCCATTGTATTTGTATATCTGCAATATATTAAGCTGTTTGTCTGATGCCTCTTTCTTACCTATCAGAGCTTCTTAGGTGCATACACCATGGACCTATAAATGCCAGTAATCATTACTTAGTGAATTGGATTAAAATGGACTAAGGGGAGATTTTTATCTTAGTTTAGGTTCTTCCAGAAATAGACACTGAGATGAGGATTTAAGTGCAGGTAGCCTTTAGGAATGGGCAGGAAACACTAGTGGGAGCAGCAAAGGGGAACAGGGAAGGAGAGGAAGCCGAGGGAAGGAGAGGGGGTGCAATCAAGCCAGTGAAGGGGGACAGGGAAGGAGAGAGGGTGCTATCAAGGGTGCTAGCTGTACCACATGTGAGTGGAGCTTACTCCTGTAGGGAAATTCTCAGAAATGTACAAAAGCAAAACCAACATCAAACCAAAAAATTAAAAAAAATATATAGCCCCACAACTCAGAGTTAAGCCACTTGTAGAGCTGAGGAGCTGGAGTATTTTACTCTCACTCTCTGTCATTCATTGATTGAGACCACCCAGGGGTGTTCATCTGCTGCACTTGGCTTCCGTGTGTGGCTTTGGAAAAAGCCCTGGACAGAGAGAAGTAGGAACCGATGGTGGAAGTTATGGGAGGCCCCGGAGGGAGCGGTGGGGGCTGAGGGCTAAGGGCAGGGCACCCAGAGCATCAGTTGTCGGCTTCCTCAGAACATTATGACTAAAATGGTCAGAAGCAAGGTGATGAATGGTCTTTGTTTGAAATGGGGAAATTCTTACTTTCTCAATGTCAGTCTTCCTGACATTGAAGTTCAGCTCCATGAAGACAGGAAACATACCTGTCAACACTAAATACCCAGCAGAGTCCTTGGACTCAATCACTGGGAGGATTTACGAATAAAGGGTGCACAAACCAGCACGAGGATTTAAGAGGTGTGTTCTTTATTGTGTTCTAATTCAAGGGAGGTCAGAGCAGGTAAGACACAGCCGGTAATGAAACCTGACAAGTGCCAGGTTCTGTTTTCCTTCAAGAACTCTTAGAAAACAAACACACTAACCACAAGGTGGATTTGTTCCGGGTGGTGGCCTTGACTGCTTAGTGAACCGTTGACATGTTTGTGACTGAGGAGCGTAGAGTCAGATTCAGGCTCACTGAACTCAGCCAGGTCCAGGCCAGGTCCTGCTCACATGCTTTGTTGTCTAATCCTGAGGCATTTAACACTGTTCTGGAGTCAAGTGCAGCAAAAACAAGCAATATTGATGGGTGGCCAGTGAAATATATGACCACATGGAAATTCCACATGATGAGAACCTCTTTTTTTTTTTTTCTGTTATGAGCTGAATTGCCTCCCATGTATGTTGAAGTCCTAGCCCCCAGTGTCTCAGATTATCACCTTATTTAGAAATAGGGTCTTTGCAGAGGTAGTCAAGTTAAAATGAGGTCATTAGGTTGAGACCTAATCCAATACAGAGTCCTTACAGAAAAAGGACACTTGGACTCAGAGACAGACATACGCAGAGGAGATGATGTGAAGACACAGAGATAAGGTAGCCATGTGCCTGGAGTGACACATCGATAAGCCAAGGAAGGCCAACGGTTGCCAGCAGACACCAAAAGCCAGAAGAAGCCAGGGAGTTCCTCCAGGATTGTCATAGAGAGCCTGGCTCTGCTGACACCTTGACTTTGGGTTTCTAGACGCCAGAACCATTAGACAATAAATTTCTGTTGTTTCTCGCCACCCAGATTTTGGTACTTGGTTATAGCAGCCCTAGGAAAGTAGTGTAGTATGTTTTCTTTTCTTCCTTTATTTTTGACAAAAAAAAAAAAATAACCTTTTCCAAATGGTTGTCCCCTCCTACCCTTCCTCCTCCTTTTTGCTCGCTTTCTCATGTATGCTGCAGTGAGTAGTAGTTGACATCTACCTGTGGCTTCCCTCAGGTTAGGAAGGACATTCTATTCTGAAACCACAGGAGAGGACAGAGAAGTCCTTCTTTAGATGTTTGGCTGTTACTGTAAAGGGAGTCATTTTCTTCATTGAAACGGTCTGCCATCCCTGCCAGGATCCGGTGGGAATGAGTCTCTGCCGCTGTGGCAGTTGGGCAAGGCTGGCCTAGGAGGTGGTCTGCACCTCCTACATGGGGTTTCCGGTCGTGGTACAGGCACAGAGCCTTCCTTTCCAAGGAAATCTGTGTGGTTTTGGTGAACCCAAGTCAGGCCACTGGTCACAGTCTCTGTGTCTGAAGTCGTCAGCATCCCACTAGTTAGACTGGACGTTTGTCTGGCTGTGCTCTTGGACCAGAGTCCATTGCCCAGGTGATGTCAGAACCGGAGCAGTTAGTTGCTGCGAGCTGGTAGTGAAATGGAATGAAGGGCTGGAAAGGAGCCAGGTCAGATAAGAACAGTGTGCGTTTAGTTTGTTTTCTAATTCCAGTAATGTTGTTTTTCTTCACTCGCTTAATCATTTGTTTACTCATTAGACATTCATTTAGTGATTACTCCCTGTCAGGGATACAAAGAAGAGACAACATATAAACAGTACATTCAGGTGGTATGAAAATGCTGATTATTGTACAAGGTATAGTTCAAGGCAGAAAGCAGGCAGAGGTACGACATGAGGAGCTTCAGAAAAGCCTCTGTGGACGGCTTTGTAGCCCAGCACTCTCCAGTGAGCCCCCATCAAAGTGAGCTCTGGCATGTCACCTCCCTGATCACTTGAAGCCTGAGGACAAAATTATTTTTAGTTTCCTCCCAACCTGCCAAGACAATGCTCAATCCAATATCAACCAACACAGAGTCCTGCAGAGGAATTTTGTATAGCAAAAAAGAAATGAAAATAAAACCAAATGGGTGTGGATGTAAATGTAAGGTGTGTTTGTAACATGCATCTGCTGTGTCCTAATGAGCTGGGTATTCACTGGCACCACAAAGCCCAGCATTTCAAATTGGACCGAGAAGGCGCCCTTGGGGCTTAACTCAGGGACTGAGTGTAGTCCCTCAGGGAATGTGAGAAACAGTCTTTGGAATCTTAAACTCATAACACCGTGATTGATTTCCAGATCTTACATTGTTTTGACTGACATTTCCCCCCCATTTTTTAAAAAGTGTGTTTATGCTGTTTAGTTTTTATCCTCTTTTCTGTGTCCTCAGGTGTTATTTGGCCACACAAAAAAATGAAGAGGAAAACAATTCATTATGAGGAGATGAAGCCATTATAAGAACAAGACTCAGAGATTACTCAGATGTAGAACTGAAAATAATTTTGATTAATATATTAATGATTCTAGTGGAAAAAGTGGAGAGCATGCATGAACATATGGGGAATTTCAGCAAAGAAATGGAAACTGAAAGAAAGAATCAAATGAAACTGCCAGGGAAAGAACAGCAGCCACAGAGTAGCAGAGGCGAAGCCTTTAAGGAGCTCATCAGTAAACTAAATGTAGCCAAAGGAAGAATAAGTGAACTGGAAGATAGACCATTGTATTAATTATGTTGATTTTGTGTTATATTTCGTTGGTATCTCCTCCAAACTTTATTGTTTGGTTTCTTCTACTTACTTTGGGTTTCATATGTTTTTCTTTCTTTCTTTCTTTTTAATTTAAAGCTGATTTTATTGAATAGAAAATTTCCTTCTCTTCTAATATTGGCATTTGTGCTATAATATTTCCCGTAAGTACTATTTTAGTGGCATTCGTTTTTGACATGCTGCATTTTCATTCAGTTCAAAGAACTTTCTATTTTACTTTTTGGTTTATTCTTTCATCTATGGGTTATTTAGAAGTGTGTTAGTTTGCATGTTTGAAAAATTTACAGAGATTTTTTTTTTTGTTATTACTTTGTATAATTTGAATAATAAATTTACTTAGTTTTTTTTTCTTTATAACCCAGAATTTGGTTTATAGTAGTAAATATTTTACACTTGAATTCTATTTGTTTTGGGGTGGAGTGGGTCTGTACTGGTAAATGCCAATTTTGTCAAGTTGGTTGGTGGTGTTATTCAAACCTTCTTCATCCTTGCTGATGTTCTGTCTACTCATTCTTTCAGTTTTCAAGAGTGTAGTATTGGAATTTCCAACAATATCTGTAGTTTTCCTCTTATTTATCCTTGTGATCTATCAGTTTTTATTTGCTTTTTGACTTTGGAGTGAATTTCTTATAGGCAGCCTAGAGTTGGGTCTTGTTTATAATAAATATCACTCTATCACCTTTTCAATAGGGGCATCTTAAATACCTCTCAGATTAATTTTACAGATTTTAAATCCATCATTTTATTATTTTATTCTATTTTCTCATCTGTTTTTATTTGTGTTTACTTTTTTCTCTATTTTTGCCTTCTATTTTATTTTTCCATTTTATATTTGTTAGTATGCATAACTCTTTGGTTTACTATTTTAGTCCTTTATGGTTTATAGTGTATATAGTATATATCTTTAAGTTATCACAGTATATCTTCAAATGATATTAAACCATGTCACATGTATTGTCAGATCCTTACAATAGTACACCTTCATTTCACCTTTTCTGACTTTTGTACTAATGTTGCAATATATCTTATTTTTATATATGCTAAAATCACTACCATATTGTTATCACTCTAAAAATTAAAAATAGTTAGCTTTCAATGAATTTTAAATATTAATCTTCATTCTCTTGTGTGGGTCCATTTTTTAAAATTGATTTTTAGAGGGAAGGAGAGAGGCGGGGAGGGAAGGAGGGAGGGAAGGAGGGAGAGAGAGAGAGAGAGAGAGAGAGAGAGAGAGAGAGAGAGAGAGATTGGTTTGTTGTTCCACTTATTTATGCATTCATTGGTTGTTTCTTGTATGTGCCCTGATTAGAGATTGAACCTGCAACCTTAGCATATCAAGGCGATGCTCTAACTAACTTAGCTACCAGACCAGGACCTGCATCCATATTTTCATTCTTTCATTTTGCCTGATTGATTTCCTTTAACATTTGTCATAGGAAAGGTCTGCTGGTCATGAACTGTTTCAAGTTTCATATGTCTGGAAAGTCTTTATTTCACCTTCATTCTATATCCAGAATCCTGGGTGCAGAATTCTGGGTTTATGTTTTAATTAATTAATTTTTTACTACTGTATTCTCACTTGCATTCTTTTCAATGATAAATCAGCTATCATCTCCATCTTTGTTCCTTTTATCATATTATGGAGTTTGATTATGATGGGCCTTGATGTATTTTTCTTCTTATTTCTTGTACTTAGGACTTGTTTACATTCTTGTAAATGTGGGTTTACAATATTCTCAGATTTGGGGAAAAAAAGTCTAGCTATTAGTTCCTCAAATATTTTTTCTATTTCTCCCTATTTTTCCTCTGGGATTCCAGTTATACATATATGAGGATATTTGAAGTTGTTCCTTAGCTCATTGATAATTTTTCCCTCTCTTTTCTCTCTGTAATTTAGAATCGTTTCTATTTTTTTTTTGTATTCAAGTTTACCATTCTGTTTTGCTGTAATGAATTCTATTATTATTAGCTCCCAATGTGCTTTTCATATCTGATAGTGTAGTTTTTATCTTTAGTAGTTAGATTTGGATTTTTTATATCTTAAATATCTCAACTTACATTTTGGAATATATGAAATCTAGTTTTAATGCCATTGCCTGGTAATTATAACGTCTGTGTTAGTTCTGGATAGGTTTTGATTAATTTATTCATCTCTTCATTATAGGTTTTATTTCCTTGCTTATTTGCATTTCCAGAGAATTTTTATTAGATGCAAGGCATTTTGACCCTTATCTTGTTCGTTGCTGGATATTTTTGTTATTCCTATAAATATTCTTTGAATTTTTTGGTGTGGAATTCAGTTAAATTATTTCAAAGGTTTTTGATTCTTTTGGATCTTCTTTTAAAGAATTGCGGGTGAACCAGAGTGCACTTATTCCAGTGCTAATTATTTCCCACCACTGAGAGTAAACCTTTGTTGAGTACTCACCCCAGTGCCCTATGACTCATGATTTTTTTCCAGTTTCGCTGGTAGGAACAGGTAATATTGCTGGCTCTGTGTGAACCAGCACTCTAATCTCGAATCTTTCCACTGGCTAGTTTCCTTTCATGTATACTCTGATTACTACTTCGCTGAATATTTAAGGAGACCCTCTGCAGATGTCCAGAGTTCTCTCTCTGTGTGGATTTCTTCTCTGTTTTTGTCTCTCAGGCTTTCATCTCTGTCTCCTTAACTCTGGGACTTTGTCGGGTCCTTTCTGTATTTCTCCTCTCTGCATCACAGCCTGCAAAGTCAAGTTCATAAGTTGGACAATTGTGCAGTTTACCTCATTTGTCTCATCTTTCAGTGATAACTGTCTTTCATTGACTGATATCCATTGTCTCACAAACTGTTGTTTCATAATTTCCCCCCAGTTTATTTGGTTGTTATAAATGTGCCAATTTCATCCCTGTTACTCTATCTCATTTGGAAGTGGAAGTAAAAAATATATTGATCTTTAGTAATTTAATTATATGTAGTGCAACAAGATATATCACCAGGGGCATGTGGGAATACCTTACACAGAGAAGAATAAATTCCTAATTCCTGGTCCATTCTAATTGTGTGGAATGACAGACATGTTGGATTACTTCTTTCTGTTACCCATTCACTCACTCACACATTTTAGTTGAATTTTCATAATTTAAATATTGGTGTGAATTTGGGTGGTGAGTGCACAATGAGAATGCAGATGATGTGTTATAGAGTTGTAAACTTGAAATCTGTTTGGTTTTATTGATCAGTCACCCCAATAAATTCAATAAAAATAAATAAATATTGGCAGGAATAAATTCAACTGTACATAACTTTTCTTTTTTTTTCCATGAGTGGGTGAAATTTTTGTTCTGATCTCTTAGCATTTGTCATTTTATATCAGGGTTACAATTCAAATACCTATAAGGATAAAACAAGTAGTGTATAGAACTGAAGTTGGTATCGCATGAAATGACTATAAAAATAGTGACTTGCATTTAGTATAGGAAAGAGTGCTGATAGTAGAGGAAAGTGGCACCCTGATGAATTGCAGAGGAAAATGTCTAAGTAAATAAGGGTAATTGCATGAATAGCTAGAGCTAATTGTTGCCATGAGTGCAGGTTGCTTTTGCAGATCTTTTGACCTATCAAGAGAAGTGGAAATGCAAATTTTAATCCTATATACCCCAATATTTGAATACTCTTCAAATTTAAGAACTCTGCAAATCATATAAGCCATTTATAGGCCAAATGTGCCTTTGAGTTGAAGGCTTGCAATCTGTCTTTTACAATAGTTTAACTGTTATATAGAAAATTGTTTGGAAGATTGGAAGATGACAAACAAATTAAACTAGGAATATAGCAAGTGTGTGTGTATTTCAGATCAGTAACAAAAAAAAAATGAATAGACACCCCCCCCCACACACACACACACTCCCTCCGAGGGAGCCTTTCACAAGCTGTGGGGGCTTTTTGCATACTCTGTGGGCATGGAGTTATTTTGTGCCTCTTCCACATAATCTCTTGAGAGAATCTGTGATATTCAAAAGAAATGCTTCCATAATTAAAACCATGAATAAGTATGGGTGTGTGAACATGAGTATTTTCAGTTAGTTTAATAATAGCTATCACTTTAATAGATATAGACAGTCTTTTAATGTTATAAGTGTCTGGATTTAGGCTTTTGAAATTAAGCTGGAACTTTTTGAATAAGGCAGTTACTAGGATAATCTGCAGCCATAAGGCAAATGCCAAGTTGGTGTAGGTCTTTCTTTTCTTGGAATACCAGATCAATTAAAAAATTAATCCTAGAAATCAAATATGCAATTTTGTATATGCCTGCTAATTTAGGGAGACTATTCAATCTTGTTTCACTTTCTAAAAAGGACAAAAGCAAACAAAAAAAAAATTCTTTGAGGCAGCATGGAGAGACCTGGAGAGTATTAGGCTAAGTGAAATAAGCCAATCAAGAAAGACAAGTATTGTATGATCTCATTCATATGTGGAATCCAATGAATAAAATTAACTGATGAACAAAATAGATCCAGAGACATAGAAGAATGGAACAGACTGTTGAATCTCAGAGGGAAGGTGGGGGTGGGGAGGAGAGGGGGGTGGGTGGCTGGGTGGGTGGGAAGAGATTAACCAAAGAACTTGTATGCATATATGCATAAACCGTGGACATAGACAATAGTGTGGGGAAGTGGGTGGGTGCAGGCTTGAAAGGGACAATAGGGAAAAAAGGGGACATCTGTAATTCTTTCAACAGTGAAGATTTTTTTAAAAAGAGAAAAAAAGAGAAAATATCCTACCTAATAAAATGGTAATATGTAAATTACCATCACTCCACTACGCCCACGATTGGGCCAGCGGGAGGCGCAGGGGGCGGGACTTGGGGTGGCTGGGGTAGCCGACTGGGCCAGCGTCTGCGCCATGGCTGTGCTGCGGAACAGAAGGGGCCTCTGGGGCAGTGAGCTCATGTCCCGCCACGGACCATCAAAAGCGGGGGAGCTGGGTGCCTGTCTGCTCCAGCACCAGGCCTTTCGGAAGCCTCCGCCGCGCCGGAGGCTTCCGAAAGGCCTGGTGCACCAGCAGACAGGCTCCCAGCTCCCCCGCGATCGAAAGCGAAAGCCTGTAGGGGACCCTACACGTGCATGATTCAATCATGCACTGGGCCTCTAGTATTTAAATAAAAGTTTATCTTAATTAAATTTTCTTTTATTCACTCTTTAAAAGTTTTTTTTTAAAATAATTTCTTATTTTTCAATTTCAGTTGACATACAATATTATATTAGTTTCAGGTCTACAACATAGTGATTAGACGTTTATATAACTTTTGAAGTGATCACCCTGATAAGGCTAGTACACATCTGACAACATACATGGTTATTACAATATTATTGACTATATTCCCTATGCTGTACTCTACATCCTGTGACCATCTTTATAGCCAGAAATGTGTACATCTTAGTCACTTTTCCTTTTTTACCCATCTCTCCATCTCCCCTCCCATCTGGCAACCATCAAAATGTTCTCTAATTCTATGAGTTTGTTTCTGTTTTGTTTGTTTGTTTGTTTTGTTTTTTAGATTCCCATATAAAAGAAATCATATGGTATTTGTCTTGCTCTGATTTATTTTACTTAGAATAATACCGTGTAGGTCTATCATGTTGTTGCAAATGTAAAGATTTCATTCTTTTTTATGGCTGAGTAATATTCCATTGAGTCTCCATTCCTCCTACCAAGCTTGATGTGGCTTCTTCTTTATATCTTTAGTTATAGGATTTAGTTCAGCTAGATTTTAGGCAGTTCTTAGTGTGAACTATTATTTAACAGAAAAATATACTTTGTACTTTTATGTGTTTTTTTTTGTTGTGTGTGTGTGAGAGAGAGAGAAAATGCTAGAACAGCTATTTAAAAGTAGAAATCCAAGAATTTACATTAAAAAATGATAAGGGAAAGATCTTAGTAAGAGTCACAGAAGAATATCACAATTATTAATTTTCTCACGTGAGATGCATAAATATCCCTTTTTAAAAAGTAAGTGCTATAAAATGTTATGAAAGTACAACTGAGTGAGTTGTTACATACTCTCCAAAGTAATAAAGTGAAATTTGATTATGAACAAATGTGGAAGTCCTACTGGTTTTTGTACACTTGTACAAATTAGCAGTTCTATGGGGAACTGAACTTCTCCATTAATCTGATTCGCCCACTTGCTCCTTGTGGTTCTCCTAAGGAGAACATTTGCAGTATTGTTGAAGTGTCATTAGGGCATTACTGACTCAGTAATTTGCAAGTTAAAACTGACCATTGTAGCCAGCCTTCAAAATGCAACCAGGGATGAAAACCTTAATGCCTTCACTTTAATTTGAGTGAGGATAGTGGCCCAGTTATTTTAGGGAAAGAGGAAGCAGCATTTGCCTTCCAAAGATGCTGTATATATAAGGATACTCAATCAATATACAAAGGTGAGATCCACCAGATTTGAATTGGTAAAATATGTAAATCCTTGCCTACTAACGTGTCAGAGATTAATGTCTGAGTAGGAGCAGGAAGCCCCAACTGTAAAATTTTACAGGGCAAGACCATTACTCCATCCGCATAATGGGGCTTGATTTAGAGGCTCTATTTTAAGATCACACATACTAGCACCAAATGCAGAAAGCCACGCTTTGTTTAATTTGTCTGGGGCAGTGCCCTAATTTTCTATAACACTATTCACTTCCCTTTCTTAAGAATGAATAACACATCTTCTTTATGGAACTCTGTGCATCTTTCATTTGGGAGCAGTAGCTTTTCCAAATTCCTCTATTTGGTTCCTCTTTTATGACCTTTTTAAAATAATTCTACTGGATTATGGCATTGGAAGTTGCATTGTCCGTATTGCCCTTGTGTGACCATGCAAAAGAACAAGCGGTATTATTTTTGATGTGACATAACACAGCATTTTAAAGTTGACAGATGAAGGAACTGAGGCCCAGGAAACACGAGGCCATGCAGTTCGGGCAGCAGGTTATAGCTCTGGGTCTTTGTTACCCTGCTGGAGAGCTTGCCACCAAATTGGGTGTCATTGCAGGGTTACTCTGTGGCTAGCCCTTGAGACTTGGAATTTATGTCATTTTGGCAGTAGCTCAGGGCTTTATCACAGACATGAATAACCTGGGGACTCTAATACTTCCTTTAGATTATGACTTGGTGCTTTATCATTAAGGCTCAGCCTGTTCAAAGTGCATCTCTTCTACACTGGAAGTTCCTGAAGACGGCACTAGAAGTGACTCTCTTCTCAAAGGGCTGGCCAACCAGCCTGCCCAGAAGTTCTGAGACCATCTTCCTGTCCCTGTCATGGGACCCCATGTCTTATTGGTTCAGTCACTCAGCACACAGAGAGACTGAAAGTTCCAGACTGGCATTCACATGGCCCCCTTGGTTACTTGGCTGGGGAGCCAGGTAAAAGAAATAAACAAGGATGCTAAAAACCCCGAATTGGGGATAGGAAGATAATAGAGTTCAAATTCCAACTTCAACAAAATCAGTTGTGAAACCTCAGTTACCTTCCCTCTTCTAAGCCTTGGCACCCCCAGCCAGGCAGGTGTGTGTGCCTTGCCTTTGCTCGCCAGTTCACTCCACACAGCTTCACTGAACACCTGCTTTCAGCCAGACACTGGGTAGGCACAACTGGATCAGAAATAAAGCACTAGGCACTGCTTCAGAGGGTTGCTCACAGTAGGTGGAGCCTGTGAAACCAAATGACAACTGCAAATGTTTGTGACAATTTTGTTAGAAAAGCTAAGCAGAGAAAGTAAGATAATATTTAAAAGGGAAATAGAGAAAATGATTCCTTTATTAAAATTTTTTTTTTCTTTAGTGGTTTTATCCTTTTTTGCCCACTGTGAAAGGACAGAGGTAACACTGAATTTTCATTTTGCACAGGGCCCTGCAAACTATATAGATTTACCAATCACTTTCTACTCCCTTCTCTTGATATGTCAGTCTTATGATGATGTATATACTTTATTCATTGTCTGTTATCTTCCACTAGAATATGAATGCCATAGGAGCATAAACTGTTTTGTTCAATGAACTATCCCATGGACTTACAGCAGTTTACAAGTCCACATGCTATCTGCTGGAACACAAACTTGCCATGCTAATGGTCAGTTTTATGTGTCACCTTGGCTAGGCTACTATGCTTAGTTAACCAATCAAACACCAATCTTGGCGTTGCAGTGAAGGCATTTTGCAGATATAATTAAAGTCCATAATCATTTGAAGGAAGGGAGGCTTCCAAGATAAACTGGGTGGGTTTGATTCAATCAAGTGAAATACCTTAACAGGTCAGCTGAGGTTTCCCTGAAGAAATGCTACCCTGGGACGGCAGCTTTGGTCCATGCCTGAGAGTTCAGCCCCCCTTCTGACAGCATCCCCTAAGGATTTGACATTTGCATACCCAGCCCCTACAATTGCATGAGCCAATTCCTTGCCTAAATCTCAATGTATACCTCCTACTAGTTGTATCTCTCTGACTTAACCCTGACTGATATAGCCACCTTTTAAGATACAAAGTTGCCAGGCCTGGCATGTTTTTAAATGGGAGAGAGATTTGCCCTTGTTTCCCGGTGAGCAATGATTTGTATCTTTTAAACATGTACTGCAACTATTCATATTAATCTGGACGTTTCTGTCTTTGTTCTTAATTGATTCCAGTCCAATGGAGGGAGTAGGGTTTGGAGGTTTCAAAGTGGTCTAGGAGAGAAACATGGCTCACTGAAGAATGAGAGCGAAGTTGGTTTGCTGATGAAGAAGAGAAAGGAGAGGGTGACTTAGACGATGAAGTAATGAGATGCTTTGGACACTGTCCCCTATGTGCGGTTTTAGAAGGATCCCTCTGGCTATTGTGTGGCCATACTCTGCCCAGGGGCAAGGCTGGAAGTGGTGGGACCAGTTTGGAAGCTGCTAGACCAAACAAAGATGGGGCCTGGACTGGGTGTATAGAGTGGTGAGGAAATATGCTTGGATTCTGCACATATTTCAGAACTAGTGCCAACAGGAGTTGCGCACAGATTGGATATTTCTTTAGAGTCCTGGCCTGAGACATCAGATAAAGTGGTCCATGGGGAGGGAGTGCATTTCCCAGAGTTCCACAGCCCAGGCAGAGCAGAACAGAGGCAGAGAGCAGCAATCTTGTGTTCTTTTCATCAGTTGTTTTTTTTTCCTTTTCCATTGTCTTTAAACTTTCCCCCAAATTGCTCCTCTAGCATCCCCTGTGGAGCATCTTCCCTTCTTTAGTAAATTCAGTCTGTATTACATCCCCAGGATTTCCTTTGTCTATGTCACCTTGGAAGACCCTCTCAGAGCAAGGTCATGGGTGACTGCCACCACCCCGAGTTCTCATGATGTCTGCCTAAGGGCTGGCTGTCTCCCACAGTTTCACGTCAGCAATGTCCTGATGGTTTCCCCCCTCCATTTTACTTGCATCTCTTGGCCTCCTCTGTTAAGACCGAGCGAATGAAACAAAGATTTTGCTACTGGGTTTTATGGGCAGCGGCACCACGTACAATTCCACATGATTTACCTGTAGCTGACTTCTTTTTTTCCTTTCTGCTTTCCAGCACTTTCAGACCATGCTGAAGTCCAAACTGAATGTCCTAACACTGAAAAAAGAGCCCCTCCCAGCCGTCATCTTCCATGAGCCCGAGGCCATCGAGCTGTGCACCACCACGCCCCTGATGAAGAGCAGGACTCACAGCGGCTGCAAGGTCTGTGACCCATGGCCCTCGAGGCCCTCATGTGGGGCAGATGAAAGGACATGTGGCTTTAAGACTCTTGTTTCGCAGTGGTAACAGTTTTGAAGAATGAAAGTGTTAAATGACTAACAAAATAAGCTGATTGAGCGATGGTCGTATGAATTTCTATCCTGCTTTATTTTTCTTAAGGTTATAGCACTCTTCATAATTTGAGGGTAACATTAACGACCTAAGTTTAAGGATAGGTTAAAAAAAAAAGTAGTTTCTTGCCATATTGTTTATAGTTTTGGGGAACTTCACAAGAAAATTCTGTCCATACGCTAGTTTCCCCCCTTTGTATTTTCTGTTTGTATAATACCTATTTTAACAAGTGAAAACCAAAACAAGTTTCTCAACTGTTGTACTCTATGAGTCCTGTGGGGGTAATTTTGCATTTTTGTTGTGCTTCAGCTCTCAGAATTTATACTAATATTCATGCCTGAGAATGCATTAAAAACATGTTTTGTTTATGTAAACTATAATGCCAACATGGGGGAAAAAAAACAACCCTGGAAATTACATGTGTAACTTTGTTGAGTATAGAAGTCAGCGTAGAGGTAACAAAGAAAATATCTTGCTCATATTTTGTCATCAGAAGTTTGTCCTGAATTTTGAGAGGCAGGAAAATGCTTGTTTGCACGTGGATCACTTTTATAACCTTGGAGACACGCTCCTTACTGCTTTCCCCGTGAGGGAAGCAAAGATCCGCTGACTGTACCTGTCGGAGTTTCCCGTCCCCTCCCCAGTTCTTGCAGCAGTGATCACATTGGAGCCCCATGCAATCCTGAGTGATGGTGATGTGCACAAAACCTCACACACGTCCATTCACTCCACGAGGACTCAGTGGGTGCTCCCTGTCTGCCCAGCACCCAACAGCATTTTCACGGAGCTTAACTGCTCCTGGGAAGAGGAGGGAGGAGGAAATACAGGTAAAGGAACATCACAGCCAGTCTGAAGGATTTGTGGAGGAATCTTTGAGGCAGAAGGAACAGGGCATGCTCAAGAAATGGACTTGTGTGCTTTAGAATGGAGAGCAAGGGGCCAGGGTGGCTGTGAAGATGAGAACTTTGTGGCAACTGGTGGGGTTGGGTGGGGGTTCGACTATAAAGAGCCTCATTGTCATGGCAAGGAGTTTTTGTTTTAGTTACTACCATCATAAGAATTTAGGCAGGTGAGTAATATGAATCCATTTAAAAATGTGATTTTCTTTTTTTTGTTAAATTTTCTTTTTCAGTTAGTTTCCATTCCATGTTATTTTGCACTAGTTTCAGGTATACAGCATAGTGGTTAGATAATCATATATTTTACAATGTGTTCCCCCCAATATTTCCAGTACTCACCTGACACCATACATAGTTGTTACAATCCTATATAATAAAAGGGTAATATGCAAATTGACCAAACTGCAGAATGACCGGAACACCCTCGGCCCCTTGCCCTGGCCGGTCCAACCCCCGAGTGGGCCCCCCCACCTTGATCAGGGGTGGGGCTGGCCAGCAAACTGCCCTTGCCCCAGTTGGCCCACCCCCATGGCCCCCATCGGGCAGGCCAGCTAGACCTCACCAGTGCACAAATTCGTGCACCGGGCCTCTAGTATTATTATAATATTATGCTGTACTTTACATCCTCGAGACTATTTTGTAACTACCAATCTATGGTTCTCAATCCTTTCACCTTTTTCACCCAGCCCCCCTCCCTCTGGCAGCTGTCAGTCTGTTCTCTGCATCTGTAAGTCTGTTTTAATTTTGTTTGTTCGTTTATTTTGTTCTTTAGATCCCACATATAAACTTATATGAAATCATATGGTATTTGTCTTTCTCTGACTGAATTATTTCACTGAACATAATCCCCTCTAGGTCCATTCAGTACTCTCACAAATGGTAAGATTTCATTCTTTTTATGGCTAACTAATATTCTACCATTTTCTTATCATGCATTGTTGGTGGGAATGCAGATTAGTGCAGCCACTATGTAAAGCAGTATAGAGGGCCCTCAAAAAAAGTTAAAAATGCAACTGCCTTAGGACCCAGTGATTCCACTTCTGGGTGAAAGAGTGACTTTAGATGGTAACTGTGGTCAGGTGAACTTCCTGCTTCCCCAGAGCAGTTGCCAGAGACTCCCTTTCAGCTGGAGAGAGTGGATCCCCGGAACTGGCTGCAGGTCATGTTGGATCCAGTGCTGTTGGTGACTTGATGATATAAAGGAATTGTAACAATACTCACTAAAGTTAAAAGTAATGAGATTGGGTTTTAAATCCTTTAGAGATTTCCTTAAGTCATTTTGTATCCTGTTCCAGTTGGGGAAAATGGTCCCTCAAAAGCACAATGAAGTCAGTAGGGATGAGTGTAAGGAAAAGAGTTTAGTTTGATAAGGTCTATAGGGTATATTTAAATGGGAGGGGAAAATAGAATTACAGAGTAAGGAGATTTAACAATCCAATCCAGATATGAAAGAGGTATGTGTGTCTGTGTGTGTGTGTGTGTGTGTGTGTGTGTGTGTGTGTGTGTTTACCCACAAACATATACACACACAGATATACACACTCTCTGAGAGAGAGAAATTTGGTAGAAGAATAAAAGCCATCATTTTTTCTGAAAAGGAGTATAGGGTTCAAGCTTCATGGTGTCATTTTATTTTCTGTTACTGCCTCAGGTCATGCTCATTTATTTCGCCTCTAAAAGGATGTTGAAAACAATAGATCAGAAGACAGGCCACAGGGAGCGAGGGTTGCCCTGGTGTAGCTGTGAGGCTGGTAGAGAAAGGGAAATCGCAATGATTTCAGCTGGACACAAAAAAACTCCTGCCTTCAAGGTGAAAAACACATCCTTGTGGGCTAGAAAAGAAATGACAAGTTCTCCATCCCTAGAAACCTTGAGGAGGGGCATCTAGGCGTAGAGAATTGTAAACCTGAAATCAGGGATCTGGGCCAACACCTCTTGAATTGCTTTCCAGCTTTATGATTTTATTTGAAGGGAGTAAACCTCCAATGTATCATTGTCCAAATTGTGTACTATAATACACTTCCTACATTTAAATGGACTGTAAACCTATTGGAACTACAGCTTTTAACTCTCAAGGACAGTGTCGCATTTGTGTTCAGAGTCCTATTCTTTTGTTAAAAAACAAAGCACACAAAAAAGGTTAGATTTTGAACCGTGATATTTCTCTTTGCATCTCCAGACCCCCCTCCCCACCCCCCCCCCAGTTTTTCTGACGGTCCCATGGAACAAAGTGCAGTGTTTCCTCTCTGGTTCTTGCGAATAACTTAGCTCACGAAATGCCAGCTGCACAAGGACCTCTCTCTCGGGCTCATGCCTGCCAGGAATAATGAGCTCGGTGCAGCCCAGGCCCAGCTGCAGGGCCAGTGTACAGGGCCGGCACCTTCCATCCTCATGCAGGGCGAGGTCTTTCTTTTTGCCCACGGTCCCTCAAGCCCTGCTTGCATACCTTTAGGTTTGGGGAAGGGAGAGAGGCAGGAAGAAGCAAAGGAAAGGGGAGTTGAAAATGGGTTATGGTGAGCCCTGGCCAGGTCCTGGCTCCTCTCTGCTTACCCATCTCCCCTGATCTGTATTCTCCGTGGGTCCTGATGGCATTGCCTGGCCAGGCCATTCATGTTGCGGGCAGCTGGGGCTTTGTGTGTTTTCTCTATTGCTGCCACTCTTTTTTTTCCCCCTGCGGTGGAGTTCTTTAACTGCATAGCCCACTGCATCCCATTAAGACACTCCCACCAGAACCCTTGCAAGAGCCCTTCACAGTATCCGAGATGTTGTGTCTGATTTTGCAGCAACAATGGCTGGTCATTCCTGCCTTCTCCTGCCTAGCACAATGAATGCAATCCTAGGTAGCTTCAGCTTCTTAGCAAATACTTATTTAATTAATAGTCATTGAAAACCGACTGTGTACATGGGATTGTGGAGAAAGGAATCAAAGTAGGTGTTGTGGGTCATGCAACTTACAGCCAAGTAAGAGCAATAAGGTGAGCGTGCCTCCCCAGATTGCCAGGGATCCTGACTCCCCTGTGTATCAGAAACCCCTGGGGCAGATTTCTGGACCTTCTTTACAGAGATTTTGATCAGGCACTCCACTTGTGATGGGAACAGAGCTTGCACTTAAAAACTGACCATGAATTTACATGAAGGGGTGCCTGGACCCTGCTGTGAACTTGGGGACTTGAAGCACAGGATGGTGGGTGATGAGAGCAGTATAAGTGACCTAAATGTGTATACATCCTGTTAGGTGGGAGCTGGGATGGGGAATGGTATGTGGGTGCTGGCTGGCACTAGTAGGGTTAGAATGGGTTTTCTGCACAGCTGCTCAGAGGGCTGATGTCCAAGCAAGGGCCTTAGGGCCTGATCTCACCTAGTTCCCAAACCTCACTTCCTCCTGAGTGAGGCACGTGACTTGGCATCCCGAGAAGCCCTGTCTTGGGCCCTGCTGTCATCTTCCCATTTGCAAGGGCAGAAACCATAAAACAGTCTAATTTCCAAGAAGAACTGCATGAGTGTTAAAGCATACCAGTTTTTATATTACTATTTTTGAGATTCTCTGCAATCAGGAGTGACAGTAGTAGTCCCTTAGCTCTCAGAGAGGATGTGGTTGGTTTACAGTTTCATGGGACGAGAAGAGAAGTTCCTGAGCTGAAGGCCTGCCAGGCAACCCTCAGATCCTACCATTTCATGCATGTGCTAAACAGCCAGCTTAGAAGTGAATTCCAGAAATCCCACTTATAATAAGAGCTGATTTGAATTCAAATCTGTTGAGAATTAGCATCTCTTGTATCTATTGTCTATACTTATATTTTTGTGTTTATTTGGTCAGGAATGTATTTAATTAGAAATACAGTTATGTTTTCTAATTTTAGCCAAAGCCTCAGTTTTTTACCCATTAACAGAAGGAAGAAACATTAATTATATCATGTTGTCATGCTTTTCAAATGCATTTTTGCAGCCCTATCTTGGTGTAGGTCCTGTGGGCATTGCATGAATCAATTATGCCTATTGTACATACTTTTTCCTGTAAAATAAGTTTCTGATTTTGATGTCAAGACAGAATATGTATTATATATTTTTATAATATATAAAGGACCGTGGCATTTATTGGTTGTTTTCCTCTAAATTCAGAGTGGATGGCACTTACTTCTCATTTATTTTCTCTTCATTCTGTCTCAGACTTCTTTGTAAACATCAAAGCACATTATCTCTGCTTGTCTCACAAATTTAGGAAGGTAAAAGTTGAGATGAGCTAACATCTGTTGTTTAAGAGATAAGCTTTTATTTTTCTGCAATTTTTGTTCTTTGTCCATTTATAAATTTGCTGACATTCTCCCTCCCACTTCTTTCCCTCTTCTGTTACTAATTTTCTTTTTTCATATCTTTCTTCACCCACAAGAATATATTGTACACCCTCAGGATGTTCAGGTGTTGACAGGGACACACACATAATGGGTTTGGGTGCTTTGGGTTGAAATAACAGAAAACCTAAGTTGAATTGACTTAAATCATTGAAATGTATTTGCTTTCAAATCTGCAAATCCAGAGGGGAAGAGATGCTAGGGAGACAACAAAGGAGTGTCCGCTACAGAAAAGCTCAGCTTCATGACCGGGAGGGAGACAAGTCCACCCTGTAGGAAGAGCGGTGGCAGTAGGGAAAATGCAGAGTGCCCTCAGGACGCCGAGCAAAGGGTACTCTTTCCTGCAGTGCTGGAGCCCCAGCCCACTCCCCTGATGTTGTGGAGGGTGTTATTGCCTAGATGAGATGAGCCTCAGTTTGAGGACAGGCTGCTCTCTCTACAGTCCCTGTGCAGGCAGTCACGAGTAAAGGTCAGGTGCCACATTTAGGGTGCGGAGGGTGCTCTCATGCATTGGAGAAATCCAGAGCCCGCCTTTCAGGCTTTTCATTCCAGTCCATTTTTCAAGGTGAGGACAAAGAGAAGCCTGATTTCAGAAGCGGTATTGAGTTCATGCTTACAAACTTTGAGATGTCTGTGGGTGCACCAGTGGGCAACAACCCAAGGGCAGAGACAGGCGCACACACGCGCACACACACACACTCACACACACACACACACACTCACACACTCTTACATGTAAAGAAGAAGTTGGCACCCACCTCTCATGAGCACCCTCCACACTCATGTTTAAGGACCGGTAAGAGAAGGAAGAATCACTGGAAATGGAGGATTATGAAAACTAGAAGTTCTTCCTCCCCACCAGGCACTGACACTGTCCTCAGCCCGTCCCTCTCTCTTCATCCTGCTCATAGTGCTCACTCTCCTGACCACCCTGTTCTAGTCACCAAGCTAGTCAAGCAGAGAAAAAGAATATTACTCCAGGGACAGACGAAGCCCCAGCATTAAGGTTTTAGGATTGGTCTTAGTATTTATGTTCGAGACACAAGACTACTTTTGCTACTGCAGGGAAGGGTATTTTATTTGTGCTTATAATGTACACTTCTTAGTCATGAGTCCTCCTTTATGGCTTTGAATTCTATGCTTTTGTCTTCCCATTGAGAGCCACGGGGGCTTAGGCTTCAGCGACGTTCTTTATCCTTCGTGAGCTCACTTTTGTTATTTGATGACTAAAAAGCTTTAAATACTGCGAGTGTCTTTATTTCATCTGACAAAAGCATTGAGAATGTAGATTATTATTCTGCCTGAATGATTGTTGAGTAAGAGTGCCAACTTCTTTAAAGGGTCACTCTTTCCCCTAGTTGATGGGGAGTGGAGCTGTTTTTCCCTTTGAGGAATTATCTGGGGATCCCTGACACCTTCAAACTACGTATTTCGTAGTGCCCCACACAGCGTGAAGGCTGCAGCTGAAAATGATCATTTTCCTCTGGGGAACCAGATTTGGCATTGAAGCCTAACCTTGGACTACTGTCAAAGACAGTCTTCCTGTATTTCCAAATTTGTGATGTCACTGCCTACTTTAGTCTACTTCTCCCTTTAAAAACCTAGGAGAGAAGCGAGGATTTATTAGTGAAAAATTGGAAGACAATCTAAATATCTAAAAGAGATCTAATATTTTTGCTCCACAACACTATGGAAAACATGTGGTCATTAAAACTTCTGCTGTAGAAATTATACCAATATGGAAAATGTTCATAATGTATTAAATGGATAAAAAGTAGGTTGAAAAAATGTTATTAGAATCCTATTTTTTAAAAAAATAAAATATTACTAAAATATATGCAAACATTTGTAAGAGAAGGCTCACACTAAAATCTGAACAGAAGTGATGTATAGATAGTGGGATTATAGGTAAAACTTTTGGTTTTCTTATTTTTTGCATTTCCTAAATTGTCATCAATGAACAAACACTACTTCTGTAATTGCTTTTTAAAAGTAATTATTAAAGAAAAATATTTCCTTTGGATAGAAGTTTGCCTGGAAAGATATCTGTAAGAAACTCTATTCTAAATGGAACATTTCAGAAAACATTTTGTTTGGCTGGAGTACATGTTCAAGAAGTAAAAATTGTGGTCTTTGTATGTCTAAAAATTTCTTAATTCTCCCCTCATTTTTTTTTTTTGAAAGTTTGGCCTGGTATAGAAAGATAGACTGGGAGTAATTTCAACTTAAAGCTGTAAAGGCACTGCCCATTGACTTCTGTGTCTTGTGAATTTTCCCCTGAATCCATCCAGCTGGAACAGGGTAGATCTTTTCAGTTTGGGGACTCATATTTCTTGGTGTTTTAGGAAACCTTAAGTAAAATTCCCACATTCTCCCCAATTTTGAAACCAATTGAGAAATAAGAAATGTGACTCAGATAGATTAGATAAAAATAATCAGTTTTATAAAACTTTATAAAATTGGCTTAGATGTGTGGACTTACTGGGTTTTCTAAAGTTTCAAATCTTTGTTAATGTTTTATCTTCCATTAATTTTGTCTTTTGGTACTTATGACTTAAAAATTACTGTTATGCGACAGGGAGTAGGGGAGGCTGGGGGAAAGTCAATAGGGAAAAAAAGAGGAGATATATATACTACTATATGTAATATTTTAAACAATAATAATTAAAAAAAGACTGTTATGGCCCCTTCTCAGTGTGGTTCAGTTGGAGTGTCATTCCATACACGGAAAGATGGCAGGTTCGACTCCTTGTCAGGGCACATACCCGGGAAGGGAGCCAATCAATGTTTCCCTCTTGCATTGATGTTTCTCTCTCTCTCCCTTTTCTCTAAAATTAATGAAAAACATGTTCTCGGGTGTGGATTAAAAAAATGACCATTATGATCAGTTAAGTGGGGTTTGGAGAAGAGATAATATTTAATAATCTTTATCCAGAAATCCTCTCTGAATTGTTTAACCCTCTGTAAATTGCTAATTTTAGCTGCTTGAACTTTCCTTGTTTTAAATCTTTATCCAAGATGGAAACAGCGATCCTTAACTTACCCTCAAGAATAGAGAGATATTTATAGGATACTCTGAACTTTTCACAAGAGTAGAGCTTGTGAAAAGTATAAGTAAAACACTGTTGTTATTCAGATATAGCTCCCCTTAGTCTAAATGGAAAGGTCAATGAACTATAGACAAAATGGTAGCAAATGAGGAATGGATGTTAAAGTGGCATTAAATAACTCAGATCATAAAAAGGTCAAAAACATTTTTCTTAAATATAAATAGCTATTCTTATTACATCTCTGAGAATTTTAACTCCTGACTACCCAGTAAGAAATTATAAAAAATCACTGTGACAACAGGTGCAGATGTATGCCTTGGTGTGCTGACTGTTCACTTCTTTATTTTTATTGAAAATATTATACATTCATTTCTTGGCAAGAAAAATGATGTCTGGGCTTCTGTGCGTAGAGTTCTCTAAATGAGACATTAGTCAGATTGGCGTGTGTGAGTCACTAGCCGTCTTCACCAGCCAAATCCAGGAATCGTAAAATAATTTACTCAGGAAATAATGGGGACAAATGAATTTTATTGTCATGGGAAACAGGAAAGCTACCTTGTAGCTAAAGATCCCACTGAAATTATTCCCCTTACCCCACATTGAAAGATTAATTCATTCTCTTTAAAACTTGTTTTTGTGACACTTATGAATAGTGCTAGAATTCTCCTATGTCATCATCTAGCTGGGCCTATTGCTGTTTGTTAGGGCCCAGAAATGCTGTCCATTACTGTAAAGACATTTTACTGTTAGTCTGTTCATGGGATGGTGCAGGACAAGTGTTTATTTTTCTCATCAGAGAACTAACTCTCCAGTTTGTTCAGAGCCCACCAGGCTTGTGTATAAAAATCTCTTCTCTCTGTTTTGTCTTCCTCATTCTCCTTCCAGAGGTTGCCTGAAGTCCTTGCCCTCTTTGGCTCTGCCTTGAACCCCATCCAATACTCGTCTTGGCCTCTCAGGGCCAGGGAAGTGGCAGAGGGCTTTAGGCCCTCCATGTTAATTTATATGACAAACAAATCTTTCTGCTGATGGGACAATGGAGTCCTTCCTGTAGCAAAAACCTGGTTTGTGCAACCGAATCTTGATTTCATTTCTTCTTCTTAACAAGGTTCACCTCTCAGAAAAGAGCAAAGAGCAGGGAGGGTGGTAACTCATCCTGCCATTTGGACACTAGACTTCTCCTGAGAAAAAGAGCCAAAGAAGGGAATTTGGAGACCCCTTAGAACAAAGAAAAAATTAGTTGATTCATTTATGGTCACTGAAATCCTCTACTAGTAACATCATATGTCTTTTCTTTTTAAATTACACATTCTTTTAAACAAAATAAACATCCCTGATAACTATAAATTTATTAATATAAAGTTTAAATCTATGTACTGGACACTGACATATAAACATATTTTAAATATATAAAATGGAAATGTTAGAAGAATGAGCTTCATATTAGCAGTAGTGTAAGCAAGGTTCTTTAATAAAAAGTGGATTTAAAACCAAATTTCAAGGGGCTTTGATAATTTCAGTATTGTTTATTGATCCTCTCAGATTCAATTGGATTGTTAATTTTCACCCCAGAACGAGGTATAAAGGATCATATGCCAGGAGAAAAAGATGTACTAGTTCCACCATTCCTTGTTGTCTATTTGTGTGACAATCTTTTTTATTATCTTAGATCTGTCATTTATTTGCAAGAATCTCAGCTGGGTTTTGTTGAAACCAGATTACATAACCCATAAATCCATGCAGATGGGCAAACATGAACTGTCATCCTCTGAGCAATCACGTGAACCAGATGCCCCTGTCAACTTCTTTTTCACCATAGAACTCCCACCCTTAGGAGACTTCTAGTTCTGCATGTGACACTGATCATTGGACATATGGTCTGGCTAGGGTGCCTGTGTCAGTCTGTATATTAAGCATAAGTAATGCTGAGTTTACTTGAAGATAAAAGTAACTGTATATAAAAAATCTAATGCATGCTATCCTTAACCCAGGGGATTCTCTTGCATACCTCCTGGTGTGTATATAGTGTACTTTGGAGACAAGGGACCTAGAGAACAATGCTAAAGACATTGAGGCTGCTTCTTGGCTTCGCAGAAAAGCATGTCAGGGTCATTCATTGATGTGTGCTGTTGTTTCAAGAGGAGAAAGTGATGGGTCGGTGTCAGATGTTTATATCTAGACCAACTTTCTCTCTTGGATTTCAGGAGGTAGGCAAGAAAACCTAGACCCATTAGGCAGAGTGATATTCTTAACAAATGGATGGAAAATCTGAGTTACCATTGAACTTTCTTCGTTTCTGGACCAAGCCTCCAGTGACACTGCTCCTTCTTACTAGATTGTGGGAGAGATAAGGGAAGAAATTCTGATCACTCCAATGGATGTTAAAGACATCAAACTGAGATGCAGCTCACCAGCTTTGGCCAAGCACTGAGATTTATTAACAACCAACAGAGCAAGTTATTACAGCCAAGATGGTTCATTAGTCAGGGCAACCTCCACATTTGTAGATCAAGATTTTGTTACAGGCCAGGCTGAGGTGGCTCAGTTGGTTGAATGTCATCCCATGCACCAAGAGGTTACCCATTTGATTCCTGGTCAGGCACATGCCCAGATTGTGGGTTCAATCCCCAAGAGGGAGTGTGCAGGAGATAACTGATCAATAGAAATTTCTCTCTCATCAATGTTTTTTATCTCTCTCTCCCTCTCCCTCTAAAATCAATAAAAACATATTTTTTTTAAAAAAGATTTTCTCTTTAGGAAGAACAAGAGACTTTCTCAATGCTGGGATATTTAGACTTAAGTGTTTTATGTTTTTAAATTTTTTTTTTCCAGTTTTTTAAATCCTTGTTCAATAGGTCACAACACATGTTTCTAGAAGAGGAAGATGTTCAGATCAGCACTATCTGAAATAGGGAAAATTCCAGTCTAGGAGAAGAGCAGAATGTTATTTTCATTGAATTTTCAGGATACATTGATTCTTCACTTAGCTCATTAATCCATAGTGGTTTGTCTTTAGGCTTTAGCACTTGACTCATTATCTAATGATTATGTTGTCCCTGTGAATTAGGTGGTGTTCGGGACACTATACCCTTTTTTCTTTCTTTTAAGTGTGACTAAAGATAGACTAAGTGCCTTGACAATGATGTTGAAGCAAGATTAATAATATGTGTATTCTGCCCTGGCCAAGTAGCTCAGTTGGTTAGCATGTCGGACCAATACACCAAGGTTGTGTGTTTGATCCCCAGTCAGGGCACATACAAGAATCAACCAATGAATGCATAAATAAATGAAACAACAAATTGATGTTTCTCTCTCTCTTTATCTTTCTTCTTCTCTCTCTAAAAATTAATAAATAAAATTTAAAAGACAACAACTGTGTATTCTGAGGGAGTTTGGTATAGGGAAGCTGTATTCCCCTCCCCGCTTATTTTCTTTTTTCCCCTCTCTATTTTACTCTTTCCTTCCATCTCTTTTCTATACTTCCTAATTCTTCCCACTTCTAGTTATTGCTCTTTATCTCTTTTTTTCTCTACTTCTTGCTTCCTTTCCTATTCTATACCCTGGATCTCATCTGTCCAGCAAAAGCATAAAGTTCCTCTGATTGGTTAGGCTTAGCTTACTTGCCCAGCCTAAACAAATAATTTTGTAGAGGGGGTAATGGACACTGCAGAACAACAAGAAAATGTCTACAGTAAATAGCAGTTTTGTTTTGCTGAGGAGGAAATCCTTTATACAATTATATCCTGTGAGATTACGATGCAGAACAGTAGATTTTAGTCTGCAGGGTAACTCATTTCCTCTCTAGTCTTGGTTAAAGGATCACCTAGTAGTCAAATGGTTATTTAGTGAATGTGGAGATGATATGCAGGAACTTTACAAGAGGCTCTTGGGATCCGTTTTGAAGAGTAGGGACTTCTGTTGGGTTTTGGTGATAGACAGGTACAGGAGAAAAGCTGCACGAGAAATCCCGAGAAATTTGCAACAACAGGGATGAACCTGGAGGACAGTATGCTAAGTGAAACCAGCCAGACACAAAGAGACAAATACTGCATGATCTCATTTACTTGTGGAATCTAACATAATCAGAATCATTGAAGCACAGTGCAGTGGTGGTCACTAAGGCCTGGGGGTGGGAAAAATGAGGCGATGTTGGTCAAGGGTACAAAGTTTCATTTATGCAAGGTGAGTAAGTTCTGGAGTTCAGCTGTACAGCATGGTGACTGTATCTTACAGGACTGTATTGAAACTTGACATTGGCTATAAAGGAAGATCTTAAGTGTTCTCAGTACATATACAAAAAGATAACCTATGCGAGGTGATGGATATGTTAATTAGTTTCATTGTGGTGATCATTTCACATTATATATATAGATCAAAGCATCAAATTGTAGGCCTTAAATATATACAATTTTTATCTGTCAGGTATACTTCAGTAAAGCTCAGTCATAGTTTGGTATCACTTTTATAAGTGCTGAGGTGTTTTAGAAGACACTTGTACACCGGTTCCTCTGGCCTTTGCACCTGCTGACATGGACAACACCATGGTTTCCTCCGGTTTTCTCCCTCCTTCTGAGGGTCTGGGACAGAGGGCAGGGGCTGCTGTCTGCACTGATGTGACAATGGAGGCAAAAGGCTATTTACTGTCAGTTGTCACCCAGAATTCTGAGAACTTGTTCGCCTTTCTCCAGGCACATGGTTTCTTACTTCTCCTGGTCTCAGGTCCAGAAAATTCTGTGGAATGTAGCGTGAGGGAGATCTGCATCACTTCCTTTGTCTGTGGTCTCTGCACAAAGGGAAAGCTTTGTCTGCTCCAGGTAGTGCACAGCCAATACGTTTACTTGTGCCCCAGCAAAGTCTCTTCCCTGCTTTATTCTACTTTCTCAAACAGAGCAATAGGAAGCCCATCCAGTGCAGCTTTTAATGGCCTTGATGTGCATCTATTTATAAATTAGCCAAGCAAAGTGCTTCATTTATTGAAAGCATAAGTCTTTGTGCTCGTTTGTGAAGCTTCAGTTACCTGCATAATTGAGGCCACTACATTGGACATAAATCCACCAATCCCATCCTTTCCTGCATGGAAATGTGTGCTTGTCTTTATTGTTATTTTGTTTATCATTGTCTTTCAGCCCTCGAATATTGATTTATTTTAGAGTGTATTGAGTTCAAGCCTTTGTTCATGTCTCTGCCTTGCTTCAGGAATATTATATTTAAAGCATCAATACCCAATTGGAAACATTACACTGAACTTAATGTCCTTGATTTGAAATTTAGATCTCTCATAAGAGATAAATGTCATCTTTTCTGTTAGAAATTAACTTACATATGTTTTATGGTAAAGAATGGTAAAAGGAGAAATGATGATGCTTTCTCTTCCATGCACTCAGGGCCCCTACTTCTTTTCATTAAAATGCATACATCACATTTAAGCTACTTACCCATACAGATATGCATAATCTAATTGAACAGAAATCATTCTATTCTCTCTGCTCTTTTGTTCCTGGGACTTCCTCAAGTATTAAATAGAGTAACTTTTTCTTTTATTTTTTAATGAAGAATCAGGAAAGGGAATTTTGCCTTGTGCAGTTTATTTTACTTGAAATTGATGACATATGCAAAGTTTGTGATTTAAAAAAAAAGATCATGGCCTTAATTTATTAAAGCTCTTAAATGTAAAAAAAAAAAAAAAAAAAGTCCCTCATCTTCTCTGCATTTGTCTTTATGACATAAGCAAACTTAGGAGTAGGAAATGGCCATTTGCCTTAAGGGAGTTGAATTTTTCTGCTGCATAGACTTTAGTTTACGGCTCATTTCTCCCAGAAAAACATGTTTACCATAAAGATCTCTGATGAGTTCTGGATCAGGACATGTGCACCTGCTACCCCATGTTTTTCATCACTGCAGTGTTCCCTGTTACTGCAGGGTATGGTTTCAGGTTAAGGCAGGGCTGACAAATTTGAGGGAATATTTATCTGATTTTTCTCAAGAGGTCGGATAGTACTAATAGTTTCCTTGGTCCATTTATGACCCTGAAGTTCAGGATAGTCAGCTGATAGATTTAAATCAAGGAGAGAAATTACCAATCCTTAATTTATTTTTTTAGTGGTGGGCAAACAGTCCATTATCTGTAATTCACACAAAGAGGCAGAAGGAGCTGTTGTCATATATATGAAACTTGTTTGGAGTCATTAAAATATGGCTAAGTCCAAGAGAAAGGAATATTACATTTCTGAATGATTAATTTTATTCGCTAGTAAAATATCAGAGAACTCCATTGTACTAGTTATCTCTTGATCCATAAAAATGACCCCTAAATTAGTGGTTTAATGGAACAAACATTTATATCTCACAGTTGCTGATGGTGGCTTAGCTGGCTGCCTCTGCCTCAAGATCTTTCCTGTGGCTGCCATCAAGCCTTTGGCTGGGGCTGCATTCTCATCTGAAAGCTCAACTGAGGGAGGTTTCACTTCCAAGGTCATTCAGTTCCTTACTGCTGGTTGGACTGAGGGCTTGCTGACTGTCTGCAAGAGACCTCCTCAATTCCTTGCTGCAAGAGCCTCTCCACATGGCAGTTTGCTTCCCTGAGAACAAGCAAGGGAGAGAGCAAGAAAGGATGAAAAAGACAGAAAATATGGTCTTTTTGTAAGTTAAACTTGGAAGTGAGGTCTCAGAAGCCAGTCATAACAGGGTCCAACCCACACTCAAAGGGCGAGGATTACACAAGGGCATGAATAATAGGAGGTGAGGATAGTTGGGGCTATCTTAGAAACTGAGTTCCATATTTGCTGACCACTTTTTCAGACCTCATTTCACTAATGAATCAACAAGCATAAATTGAGCTTGATGCTCACAGTCTAATAATCTGAGTTCTGCATTTCATATGATTATCCTTTTTTCTCCTTAAGTCATGCCCATCCTTAGCATCAGGTCTTCTTTGCTGCTCTGATGTTACTTTTGGATTCAGTGAAATGCTTTTATGCCCTGCACATTCTTCCACCCTCACTCTTATTCCAATTCAGTGTTGTTTTGAATAGCTGGACATCCGGGAGACTGGTCTTTCTATAGCGTGAGGTTTTACTGTAATTATCTTTATAGAGTATGTTTGTATCAGGTCTTACCAGGAAATATGACACCCTTTTATAAGACTATGTATTTGGGTATAAACTTCAGGCTCACATTCTGAAGCTATGATGTACTATGGTGTTTTTTGTTTTTTTTGTACTTTAAACTCCCATAATCTCCATCAGGGTTAGAAGATAGCACCAGAGTAAGTGATGATTGCCTGAACCCAACAGGAACCACATTGGAGAGCCCTGTCCAAATCATGATAAGTAGATAACTAGCAAGTCAATGCTGGATGCATTGGCTAGATTAATTTTTTTTTTCTGTGTAACACAGAGAGAAAATAGGCAGTTGACCAAGGTGTTGACCCATTGTGAGCTAATGAAGTATTCATGAAACGTTAAATTTTTTGAGGTGTGTTGGTTCATCAACCATTCCTGTCTGTTAGCCATTTGGCTATGAGTGTCATGAGAAAATATGATTTCTTCCCTATCATGAAAAGATACCTGCACTCCCGTTTTACTGCAACATTATTCACAATAGCCATGACATAGAAACAACTTAAGTTTCCATTGATAGATGAACAGGTAAAGATGTGGTATATACCTATATGCAATGCAATATTCTTCAGCCATAAAAAGAAAGAAATACTGCCATTTGTGTCAATGTGAAAATACCTTGAGGATATTACACTAAGTTAAATAAGTCAGACAGAAAAGACAGATACTGTATGATGTCACTTATATGTGGAATAAAAAAAAGCATGGAGGCAGAGCAGATTGATGATTACCAGGAGCTTGGTGTGGAAGAAATAAGAAGATGTTGGTCAGAGGGTACAAACTTTCACTTATAAAATGAATATTTTGGAGATATAATGTATTGCATGGTGACTAGTTAACAATGTTATAGTGTAAACTTGAAAGTTGCAATGAAATTATATCTTAAATGTTCTCACCATAACAATAGCAATAACAAAATGATAATTATGTGAGATGAAGGATGTGCTAACCAAGCTTAGTGTGGTAAACATTTTGCAATATGTATGTTTATCAAATCATGACACACAATACTTATACATGAAATCTGCACAATGCTATGTGTCAATAATATAGCAATAAAGCTGGAGAGATGAAAAGAGAAAATATGATTTCTGAAGTCAGTCATATATGCAAAAAACACTTTTTTTTCATGATGTTCACTCCCAGCCCCAATGATGTAGCTAGTTAATTTGGTTGATTATGTCTCATTTGGCACAAGTGGGAGATTAAGCCTTTACTGTACTCATGAGATTGTTGTGAATGAAGGGTTTAGAATAGTGTGTTTTGTTTCTGTATCTCATTTCTTTTTCTGCTGAGAAATAGTGCCTTCTTTGAGATGAGAAATTTCAATCAGGCAGATAGTGTGGGGATTTTCCTCCTTTCCAAAATGGCTGTGTGGATGATCTGTGACCAGTCTTCTCTCTAGGCTAATGCATATGTAAGGCCATAGTTAAGGATTTTACCCACCTAGTTAATCTGGACTCATTTCCTGGCCATAGGATTTTGGAGTCAGAAGCAAATTCTAATTAGGTAGTTACTTATGATTGAGCAACTTAATCTTCTGAGTCTCTATCTCTCTCTTTTTTTTTTGCTTTGTTTTGTTAATCCTCACCTGAGGATATTTTTCCATTCATTTTTAGGGAGAGTGGAAGAGAGAGGGATAGACAGAGAGAAACATTGATTCGAGAGAAACACATCAATTGGTTGCCTCCTGCATGAGCCCTGAAAGGGCCTGAGCCAGGGAGGAGCCTGTAACCAAGGTACCTGCCCTTGACTGGAATCAAACCTGGGACCCTTTGTTCCGCAGGTTGATGCTCTATCCACTGAGCCAAACTGTGTAGGGTCTGTAAAGTTGGAAAAATATTCCATCATCTGTAAAGTTGGAAAAATATTCACTTGGCAAGGTGAATGGTGGGCATGAGTAGTGTCATCTTTGTAAGAGGACAAACCACATGAGCCTTCCAAGGATGGAGCGAAAATAAAAGTGGGAAAGATGCCAGCAAATTTATTTCTACATCATCTTCTACTGAAACTACTTCCCTTCCCTTGATCCTGCCAAGTTCTTCCACCCATTGTCCCCCTTCCCTCTCTTGCGCCTCGTTGTCTCCCTTTCTCCCTATCCCTTCATAGTCCCCCCTTCTCTATCTCCCTTACTTCTATTCCTTACTCCCCCCTCTTTATTTTTTCTTTCTTTGTTTCTTTATTCCTTCTTATGTTCTCTCTGTGTAAAGGCAGAGCTATAATAGGTTAGTACTCTAAATTTCTATTTCTGGGGATTTATCTCAAGGATATAGCAAAAGTAATTTACATTAACCTTTGGGGTCACATAAAAAGTCTAGTATAATAAATTGGTTTTAAAAGATGATATATCTCTTAGAAAGAATACTATATAGCCATGAAAAATCACACTTAATTTTGCCTTTCATGACAGAGTATGTATTTAGAGATGAAAAGACCTTTTTACAAAATAATACTGTTATATGCTTCTCCAATTTTAATAGCTGAAGTAATTATTACATATACCCTGTGTGCATCTTTATGCAGAAAAAATAAGGTGATATGTTTAAAATTATAGTAGTCTTATAATACAGGACAATTACTGGTGGCTTTCAGTTTTCTTCTTTGTGCTTTCTGTAGCTTCAAAATTTTCAGCAGTGCACATACAACAACCTTTGGAATCAGATAAAAAGGATAATAGACTTTGTTATTTGACAGTATGCTAATGGGCTAGCTCCATCCTTGGCCATGAAGCCAGAGGTCTGTCTTTAGGATAACCAAAGAACACTCATTGACTGAGGGCTCTCAAAGGGGATGATTTTGTTGTGTTCCCAGAAGATATATGACAATGTCTGGAGACGTTTTTGGCTGTCACACCTGGGGGGTGTTACTGGCATCTAGGGGGAAGAGGCTAGGAATGTTACTACATGTTCAAATTGCACAGGGTGCTCTCTCCTCACCACTAATGAAGAATTATCTAGGCCAAATGTTGGTAGTGCCCAGGCTGAGAAACCTGCTTATTGGCCAGTTTAAATATTTTAAATTAGCTTATTGGATAATATCAATGGAAGAGGGCAAATCACCTGGGTTGTCTCTAATGGGTATCAAGAATTAATTTACTTTCAAATAACACAACGATGACCTAATTATCTGAGGACTTGGGGTGAAATCAGATTGTTTTTCTACTCTTATACTGCCATCTGCATGATTTTTTTTTTTTAAATCTGGACTGTGTATCTGAAAGAGAAGAAGCCAGGCAATCTATTTGAGGTTAGGATGTTGCTACTCATTTAGGTCACAGAATTCCATGGAAGAAATGAAGACAGGTAATCACCACAGAGAGAGTACTCCAGTCACACATGATGACAAGAGAGCTCTAACTGAGGGAATAGTGCCACCTACTGAACTGTTTGTGTTTTCTCCAGGTTCTAACATGTGCAGGGGTATGCCTGGAAGTGCTCCTCTTAATGACTGATCTTGTGCATTTTCTTAAGCAGGTACCGCCAGTACTTTAAATAATATTTAGTTATTATTGGATCCAGGTGTAATTAGAAACAGCTGTGAGCATTGCATGCCACCCAGCTCCTGAAGTAGCAAACTTAATTGTACTTGAAGACCTTGGATGGATTCACAGAGATTGTATCAGGCAGTTAAAACAAATGTCTCCGGTTTGAATGCTACCAGCCAGTCCCATTTTACCAAGGTAACCAGAAAATTTTAAAAATAATAAAACAAAATTTATTATAAAAATGCATTAAATGCACCATTTCCAAATGTCACCAGGTTTCATAAAAATAGAAATTAGAGCACATCACAAAAATAGTCAACATTTCATTTTTTTCAGAATTTCAGCTTTAATCTTTACTCTTGGTATATTTTAAATGTACATTTAAAATTCCCCCATTTTTACCTAGTTAAAAATTTTTCTACAGTACAGTGCATACATTTCAATATTTCTATTTAATAATGAGTGCATTTTTAGATAACTCAAAAAATCTTTTTGAGCTACATTTTGAGTTGGATGGGTCATATAATTTGTTATCATAGTGAATATCTTTTTTGGGATTAAATAGTTTTTCTCATAAAATTACATGCCTCTGTGCAATATGTTAATTCTTGCTCTTAATCAAACATTTAATTACAAATGAGCTTACATTAATGTGTAACCTGAATCTAAAAGCTCATTCATACAACATTCAAATGGTATGTATCAAAGAGACACTAAGAATTTCTAGCATTTTTGTTCCAGATTTGTATATTTTAAATGCCATACACGCCAATAGTAAACATGAGTAAACATGTCATCGTATTTGGAAGTACGGGGTGCTGTGGTACTCAGAAGATTATTAAAGGTGGGACTTGGGGAAGATGGGAAAGGGCCATATTCATCTTCTAATCTTTTCTTCTCTTAGATAAGTGTATCAGCGCTTCTTTTCCTGCAGCCAATTGTAAGCCTTTCTTCTCTCAGAAGTGAGCAGCAGTCTGTGTACCTTTCATAGACAAGTCCACTTAGTGCCATTAAGTAAATGAAAAATAGTGCACCATCTGGACTTCTGGGGAACTCAGAAGTTAATACTCAAGGATTGAATGCAAGGACAATACAGATGCCAGTGTCTGAATTGTTCATTCCAGGAGTGCTCCATACCCGTCCAGAGAGGGTTTGCTCCCGACCTTCCCCCACTCTCATAGAAGTAGTTTGACAGTGATTAATTATGAGATAGATAAATACTCAGTACTTCTTTCAACTGAGGCTGTCCTGTGGCCTGTTTCAGAAAACGTTGAGTCCCTAAAAGAACTGAATTTTTCTTGATTGCCCTTGTGATTTATTTAGAACAATGCTGACACCTGAGATCTTGGCTTTTAATTGCGAAGTGGGATTAATTAGTGAAATGCCTGGCATGAGTATTTCCTGGTACCTTTTGAGAGAATGGACATTTGGCCTGACCTATAGTTTCAGAGGAAATAAATCACTCCTAAAGTCTGGCTGTCATGGTAATTTTTGTGTGTGAATGGGATTTCTTTACTCTTTTCACACACACACACACACACACACACACACACACACACTCACATTTTTTGCATGGAACAATCTAGTATTTATTTAAAGTTTATTTATGCCCATGCACTGTAGGTTGAAATTATATCCCTCCCAAAAATTAATATGTTGAAGCGCTCACCTCCAGTACCTCAGAATATGACCTCATTTGGAATAGGGTTGTTATAAGTGTACTTAGTTAGGTTAAGGTGAGGTTATGTTGGTGTAAGGAGAGGCTCCAATCAAATCAGATTGGTCTCCTTACAAAAATAGGAAACTTGGGCATAGACACAGGGAGAGTGCCTTGTAACTGTTGGAGTTATTCTGCCACAAGCTAGGGGAAGTCCAGCATCTGGGAGAGAGACCTGGAGCAGATCCATCCCTAGCCTCATGGACACCTTGATCACAGACTTCTGGTTCCTCAACTGTGGGACGATAAACTTCTGCTGTTGAAGCTACTCAGTTTGTGGTATTTCAAATGGCAGCTCCAGGGAGCAAATGCATCAGACATTACGGACTTTGCCATTGCTGGTTAAGTTCCGCTGACATTTAGGAGAGTGTACCGGTGCCAGGAGCTGAGCTAGGTGCCAATGACACAACTGAACCTAGCCTTCCAGGAACCCCATCTCATGGGAGACGTGGCAGAAATGGATTGGGAAGTTTCAAGTCCCTCTAAGTTCATAGTCACCAACTGTAAATAGAGCCATGAAATTACCTAAGAGGCCTAATGGCTCTCTAATTAACTTGACCACATTCTACAGGGACTATTCAAATCACCACTATCCTTATGTGCACTCAACAAACGCCTTTCTATCTCCTCCCATGTGATATTTCTTAAATGATGATTCTTTTAAAAAATATATTTTTATTGATTTCTGAGATGAAAGGAGAGGGGAGAGAGAGATAGAAACATCAATGATGAGAGAGAACCATTGATTGGCTGCCTCCTGCATGCCCCCTACTGGGGATCAAGCCTGCAACTCTGGGCATGTGGCCTTGACTGGAATCAAACCCGGGACCTTCACTCCACAGGCCTATGCTCTATCCACTGAGCCAAACCAGCTAAGGCTTTGATGATTCTTTTAAAGACTTTTATGTGATTTTCTTTAAGGATAGAAAAAAGACATTTTCCAAAGGAGTTGAGTTTCCCTTTCTTGTTGTTAACATCATACAGGTATCACTTTGCTGCCTTTCATGTGATTCCCAGCTTCTCACTCCAGGACGTGTTGCTGAGACTTGCACACTTAGTAGTGAAAGTTCTTCCCACTGTGGGACACGAGGGTATAAGTGTGTCTGCAGTTCCAGATGGGCTGAGGGCAATCCAGTTCAGAGACAAGTATTCCTGCCCTCATGACATCGTTACTCAGAGCTTCATTCACGTTCCCGTTGTAACTAAGGTTCGTGTGTATTATGTTTAACAACTTTAAACACTATCGGCTGAAGTGAAGGGACATTTATTTTGGGGATAAAGCTGAACAGGTGCAGGAGTGCCAGTGGTGACTTCGGAGCAAAGTGTCCTTGAGAAATATCTCCTTCTTTGTGTGAGGGCTTTAGTTTCCAGGCGGAGCCAGCCATTGCTCTTTTGCTGTCATTTGTGTGAGTGATGTTGCTGGAAGGTTGCCATGGTTACTTGAGCCCACTGGGCAGCTGGACAGATTTTCATTGTAATTAGTGTGAACACCACAGCCGAGCCGTGGGTGCTGCGGAGCCACCTCCCTCATTAGCTCATGCAGTCCCTGCACGGGGTGACATGGGGAAGAGAAGCATTCCCTTTCATTCTGTTCCCTCTGCTCATACTTTGGGGAAGAAACCATGACCAACTTGGGGGAGAAAGACAAATCAGATCATTGTTAGAAATGTGCTTCTTACTGATGCTGCTTGCATAAGCTACTATTCCAAGATAGGAATGAATAGATACTGTCTACCTCGCTGGGATTTAGTATACTTATGCATGACTTAATGTGTTACCCAGTTGAGGAGAACTTCAGGGCAATGCAGCATACCTATTACCTTGGAACTTTGTACAGTTGCACCAATGTCAGAGAGCCTTTCTCTAATTGCTGCCATATAGTAGCTGGTTAAAGGGAGAACATGCAGGGCTGCTGTTCAGACCAGGATTTTCAAATAGTTTTCTGTTTGAGTGTTTAGAGGGAATTTAAAGGGAATGCATTTCCTTAAGTGCCCATGTCGAGAAAGCAAATGTCACATCTATTAACTGCCTCCCCAGAAACCTCTTTAGCTGTTGAGAATACGTGAAGTTTGGGGGACTCTGGTGTAAAAGTTCCAACCCATTTACCTTTGGTTAGAAGTTTGCATAGTAATCTCTCCCCTAACAAAATGTGTAACACTGAGGTCCTGGGGGATTTGGGGACACAGACAGAGCTCCTGACAGCTCTCATTGTATAGGAAGGACTTGTGGCCTCATCAGTGGCACCAACACCCCTGAAGGAAGCGTGTGTCCTCAGAGGAGGATGAGTTTCCTTGGGGCTAGATGAAGGGAAGCCGAAGAGCAGGTACATGGCAGTATTTTCCCAGTCTGTCCAAGAGATAGAGACACACAGACAGACAATCAGACAGGCATTGTCTCTGACACATAGTTGATTGTGTTCATTATACTTTTTCAGAATCTAGAACCTTTTTAAGATTCTCAAAAATGAGAAGTATACTTTGGCAATGTCTGGAGACATTTTTGGTCTTCAGGACTGGGGAAGTGTTAATGGCATCTAGTGGGTAGAGACCAGAGATGTTAAACATCCTCGATGTATGGGACAGCCCTACAACAAAGAACTGTGCAGTGTAACATGTCACTAGTGCCAAGGTTGAGAAATCCTGGTCACATGGTCTACACAGAAAGCACACTTTCAGACTAGCACATGTCCTTTTTCTCTTACTCCTGCTCAGAATGTCACCTTCTGATGGCCATTTTTTGTTTGTTTTGTTTGTTTTGTTTTTTGCATTTTAGACACCTCAACTCAAGAAAGAGGTTGCCATAAGTTGCTTGGACTGTTATAACAAAATATCATGAACTGAAGGGTGACTTATCAACAACAGATATTTATTTCTTACAGTTTTGGAGGCTGAGAAACCCAAGATCAAGGTGCTGGTCATTTTGGTGTCTGATGAGAGCTCTCTTTCTGATTGTAGGAGGCTGCCTTCTTGCTGCGTCTGCACTTGGTAGAAAGAGCTGACTCCCTCACTAGCTCCTTTTTATAAGGGCACTAATCCCATTCACGAGGGCTCCATCCTCATGACCTAATTACCTCCCCAAGGCCTCACCCCCACATACCATTACATTGGGAATTTCAATATATAAATTTTGGGGGATACAAAATTCAGTCCATAACAGGGGTGTCCTAGTTTGTGACTGATAAGTTCTGGTCTCCAATAGAAATAAACTGACAATGTTACTCACTTATAAGTCTCTTAAAATTCAAATCATTCTTAAGTCTGGTCAGCTTTGGACCCTTAAAAAAGTAGAAAAATAAATAAGTTAATTAATTAATAAGATGATAATAAGTAGGTAGAATTTCTATGCCCATATTATGGAACAGAAAAAAGACAGGTTGTGTCTTAGCAAGCAAGAGAGTAAAGGAGTCAGTCTTTTCTCTTTTCCTTTTGGAGACAGAGCTAGGTTACATTTCCCAGTGTCCTTGGCAGGTAGGTGTCCCATATGACTGAGTCCTGACCTCTGAACTGTGGGAAGAATTGATATAGTCCTCTTGACGCGTGGCCCATCAGACGTGCAGATGATCTTTTCTCCTTCTCCTGCTGCCATCCAAATGGGGAAGGTTCCAAGTCCTGAGAGGATGGTGGAGCCGCAGCCCAGGGAACCTAGATGTTTGACCTACTGCCTGGAGGACCACTGTCTGATCAGGAAGCTTAGCCTTGGAGTGTTGCATAAACAAAAAATACACCTTTATTTTGTTAAGCCACTAAAATGTTGAATATTAGTTAAAGAAGTTGTTAACCTGCTCTGACTAACAAAACAATGAAGTAGAGAAGTGCAAACATTAGGGGACACTTGGCTTGTGGACACTTGTCTGGGGCTAATTGGAGAAATTCACCTCAGCCAGATGTACAACGGTAGAAAATTAATGATGCTTCTTTATAAGATGGTGTTCATATTTGTACATACTGTCATCTGAATCATGTTTTGAAGTCAAAGTATCCATTAAAACCCCTTTATCAGTATGTTTACATGATAGGAGAAAGATTATTTCTATTTTAGGCAGTCATTTTAGTGACTTTAAGTTCCTAAATCTAGCATGAAAATAAATAAATTAGCATGTTCTCCCTTAAATGCTAAATGTTGCATGTGAGTCTGGGATTTAGCAGAGAAATGTGAAATACACAGTTTCTTTTGCCAGACCATTCCCAGTTGGTTGCGCATCTCAGGAGCCAAAGTTTATTACTTTCCAACTTGTAATTTAAACTTGTTAAATTGTCTCCAGACCCATCTCTTTCATGTAACACAATGGGAAAAATCTCGGTGCTTTGGCTCCAAATATGTTTCTCTTTTCTTTTTCTCTCTCCAGAATCCTACCTCCTTTGGGGTTGCTTCGTTATTATTTCATGGAAACTTTGGGCAGAAGCATCTTTTAAAGAAAACTCTTTACTGTAGTTTTTTTTTTTCTTGTTTTTTTTTCTTTTTAGAGACATTTGCCATTGCCTCTGGCAGGTGGTGTGGCTTTCAAACTTGTGATATAGTCACATTTAAAAACCTTTGCGGAATGGCTGTAAGGAGAAATTAGGCTTTGTAATGATGCAGGAAATTGACCTGGTAAACACATTACAGGTAGATTATCCTCTCTTGCTCCCTAAATAGCACCTGAAGAATGTGCTGTTCATGGCCATTTCAAAACCTAGCAGGAGCTTTGTTGCCAAGAAACTAAGTTTAAATTTTGCTCAATATGCTCTGAACACTTTGATGGAGAAATCCTCCAATGGTATACCAGCTGCCTGTGTGAACACCAGCCTCCCACAGGCATAGATGATGCATATGGAGAAATGTGCATGGAGTGTGCATATCAATTATGGTAAATCATTGATGTCTCATAGTTAAATATTTAAGGGATGGGATGATTTTCAGCAAAATTGTCTATTTTTCATGTTTTATTTTATTTTCATAAGTATGAGCCTTCGATATATAGTTTTAAGGCATAGGAGGTGAAGGAAAGGGGGAGCCACTGAAACACTTTAGTATAGCAGAACCTATCTTCTAGGCAGCTTTTTCTTGGTGTTTTCTTCATGTTACAAAAGGCATGGTCAGATCAAGTTTTATTTGGATTGCAAGTTGCCTCAATAATCAATAGAGATTTTTCTTTTAAGTGTGTGAAGAACTGGACTGAAAATGGAAGCAGCTATTTTTGATGCCTGTATCAGTCAGGATGGAATGTTATGCTGCAGTAACAAACATTCCCCAAGTGTCAGTAATAAAAAACAATGCAGTTTTATTTCTTATTTATATTACATACCCACGAAAGAAGGGCTGTGATTCGTGTGATCTTTACTGAGACCCAGGCTGAGGGAGTCTCCTCCCTATGGAATTTCACAAGTCACAGTAATGGGCAATAGAGCATGGAGAACCACACATGGTTCTTCAGTGCTTCAGCAAGAAGGAGACACATGCCCCTTTTGCTTAATTTTATTGGTGAGAGTAAGGCTTACTAGATAACCAAATCTGATTTCAAAAAGAGAGAAAAGTGTGATTATCCTGAATACCAATATAGAAATTAGATATTAGTAAATAGTAGTGATATTTACTTAATGTCCCACCCTAACAGACACACACATATATAGACATTTAATCCTAAACCCAATTATGAAATTGGCACCCAAGAGAAAATGAAGGAGTCTCATTAAGGTCAGTTTTGGAAATGTTGCTCAGAATAGGAAACACACAAAAAATTACACCCTTCTCCTGATTTAGGATTCTTCAGCCAACAGGCAGTGGAAAGGTATTTTGTTTTAGGGGCCACCCCTCTACTTTATACTCAGTTATGAAGCAGCACAATATAATCTCTGAACTGAAAAATATTTAATGTGGTCACCTCATTTTTAAACATAAATACAGCTCAGACCAAATTTTGATTTTTTTAAAAAATTATCTTTATTGTTGAAAGTATTACAGATGTCTCCCCCCACCCTCCCCCCGCATTAACCCTAATTTTTTTTTAAAAAATATATATTTTTTATTGATTTCAGAGAGGAAGAGAAGAGAGAGAGAGAGAGAGAGAGAGAGAGAGAGAGAGAGAGAGAGAGAAACATAAATGATGAGAGAGAACTGGGGACTGAGCTGGCAACCCTGGGCATGTGCCCTTGACGGGAATCGAACCTGGGATCCTCTGGTCCACAGGCCAATGCTCTATCCACTAAGCCAAACAGGCTAGGGCAACCCTAAATTTTGATTTTGATTTTCTTTTTAAGCAGCAGGTCAAATCTCAACGAGAAACATACCCACAGATGTGAGACATTTTCACTCAATCAGATTTTCAAGGCCTGTTGAACAGACTACAGGCAAATATGAATCATGAGAAAAAGACTTCAAACGTGTAAGCATAGAGAGTTAAAGGCGATGTGATCAGAATTTACTGCCACAGACATAATCTCAGTTCTTTCTTGTTTGTAACTGTAAAGCATTAAGATAATCTCTTATACTTTAAAAAATTCATTATTTTGTTACAATTTGTAAAAGAAGTTTTCCTTTAATGCCAAAAAGCAAAGTGCCAGTTGCCTGAGAGAAGTCAAAAGGAACAGCACAGCAGTAAAATGGAGCTGTTCAAGGTTGGGGAAGGCCAGGGCAGATGGATAGATGATGATTATGGAGATTAATTAGCTGATATCTATCTAATGCTGCCACCAACAGAAACAAAACTCCAAACTTCTCTTTTCAAACTACTAATTAGGTCAAAAGGAAAATAATAAAATTAACTCAGCATGATGACTGAAGAGCAAACATTTCAGTTTTACTTTGTCTTTGCCCCAGGTTTTAATTTATCAAACTCACACAGAGAAAGTCTCTCAAGCTACCACCAAGTCTGGCTGTGTTTTACCTAACATATAGCAGAGCCGGACAGCAATCTGACCTATCAAGGTGGCATTCCCTAGGGGAAGTTCATTACCTGGCACTGGTCTGCTTTGTGCAAATCATATAGCTGGCAAGGAATTTGTGTTTAGAATATATAAGTAAATTTTACAACTCAATAATAAGAAAGACAAACTCCCAATTTAAAAAAAGGGCAAATAATTTAAATAGACATTTATCCCAAGAAAATATACAAATGGTCAACACACATGAAAAGATGCTCAAAGTCAATTGCAGAGACATACAAATCAAAACTAACACAAGATAGCCACTTCATACCCAACAGAATGGCCAGAACCAAAAAGACAGGTAATAGCAAGTGTTGGTGAGAATTTGGAGACAGTGAACCCCTCATCCACTGTCGTGAGAATGTAAAATGATACACCCACTTTGGAAAAACACTCTGGCAGTTTCTTAGGAAGTTAAACTAGAGTTATCATGTCACCAAGCGATTCCACTCTTGGCAATATACACACAAGAGAAAGAATTCCAAAATAAATTAAAAATTCCACTCAAAGACCATACACAGATGTTCATAGTAGAATTATTCATAATAGCCAAAAAAAAAAAAAAAAGCCAACAACCCAACTATCTATCAACTGATGAGAAAGAACCAGTCACGAAGGCCATATATTATATGATTCCATTTATATGAATGTTTTGGAATGGGCAAATCTGTAGAGGTTAATGTCTGCCTGGGGCTGGGTAGAGTGGGTGGGTAGTGGGTATGGGTCTGGGGTTTCTTTATGAAGTGATGAAAATTGCATTATACAGTAGTTATAACCCAGATGTCAGTGGGGAATCTTGTGCCTTTGAGATTAAAAAATAACTGGCTGAGCCCTAACCGGTTTGGCTCAGTGGATAGAGCATTGGCCTGCAGACTGAAAGGTCACAGGTTCGATTCCAGTCAAGGGCATGTACCTTGATTGCTGGCACATCCCCAGTAAAAGGTGTGCAGGAGGCGGCTGATTGATGTTTCTCTCTCATCAATGTTTCTACCTCTCTATCCTTCTCCCTTCCTCTCTGTAAAAAGTCAATAAAATATATTAAAAAAATAATTGGCTGAGACCCCATCTCAGTTACTTGGAAATGTAGGGGGAGGAGACTCTATATTCCTACTTCTTCCCAATTAGTTTAATCTCATTGCCTTTTCTTGTATATACTGTTCCATTGCCACCTCACGTTGTCCCCAAGTGGCCTCTCTCTATATTTTGCTAAACCAAAGGAGAAATTATATCATTGCCTTAGGAAGCAAGAGTGGCTTCCATCAGTGATAGCTTTAAATAAGAAATAGATAAAATAAGGTTAAGCATTTGAATTATTTCCACCCACTGAGCACTACTATTTTAGGGTGCTATTTTCAGCTGCTAAATTCTTCAGCCACTATCCTGAATAAATAATAGGTTACTCCTGTAGAGATGAATAGTACAACGCAAAGTACACAGACTTTGGTGGGGATCTTGGCCTTGACATGTACTAACAATACAATTTTAGAGAAATTAATTGGCTTCTCTAAGCCATAGGTTTTTTTGATTGGAAAATGGAAAAAAATAATGCTTACTTTACAGGGTAGTGAAAAATAAATGAGGAAAGATAGATGAAAGTGCTTTGTTATAGAAGGCTACATGCAAATAATGTCACCATCACCACAGCACACATTTTTCTGATAGTTTTCAGTTCTTTAGAAAATGACTTCATGAATTCTCCAAGCTTCCTGTCCAAGGACATTTCTTACTACTGAAACTCTGAAAACGATATTCCCTTTCGAGTGAAAAAGGCAATTCAGGTAAAGAGAATGAATTATGTGTAATAAGTTAGAATGCAACTTAGAAATAGTCTGCTCCAATTGCATTTTTTAGCAGATAAGTGTAGTTTCATAAAATTGGCTAAATACTTTTGTTCAAGACTCTTGTCCCTGAGATATACTTTCTTTTCAAAGTTACACTGATTAAATCTTGGAATTTTACTGACTTAAAAGGACAGCATTTCATAGGCAGAGATCCTGCTTTTCTCAGTGGGATTAATATATTTTGCCTTCTAGACTTATTTTAGTTAAAATCCTTTTATGCATGCTACTTCCCAAAAACAAGCAACATGTTAATGTTGTTTGAATAGGCCAGCAGACACATATGTGGCTTTTGACTCCCTTCTCATTTGCACAGGGTGGCTGGTGGTTTCTGGCCCTTACTCTTTGTCATTATAAAGCAATGTCGTAATAGCATCTCAAAATATGGGATCAATAGGATTGTCTTCTCCTTTCATAGAAGAAATATTGGGACATAGAGTTATTAACTGACTTACCCTTAGTCTCAGAGCTGCTTAGTGACATAGCTAGGATTTCTTTTCTTTCCTGTTATAATAATGACATCCTCTCATCATTCTTCTGACACACAGGCATGTGAATAAGTAGAAACAGCAAGTCCTTTAGGTCTGGAGAAATGCAGATTAATATTCTAACGCTCCTCTAAAATAATATTATTTATTATCACCAATTCTAAATGGGGGAGACTTTCCACCACTTTCCTGTTCCTTTCATTAGTTGGTATCTGCATTGGGAGAATGAATAGGATGGTTTGAATGCAAAAGAAAACAGGAACAGAAATTGAGCAAATCAGATTCCCTTCTCATTGATGCATCCATTCATTGACTTACTCATCAAGCATTTTTGAGTGCTTACTATGTGCTACCCTATGTTTGAGTCACTGAAGATATAAGGGTAAAGAAAATAGCAACTGTTCCAGCCTCATAGAACTTACTCCCAGTCTATCAAGAGAGACAGCCAGCCGGTGCATCATGAATCACTCAATGTCTATGATTACAATGAGGGCAAATGCTTGCCAGGCAAGTACAGGATACCATGAGCCCTCTAACAGGGTATCTCAACTGAGCATGGGAGTTCAGCGAAGTTTCCTGAAGGAGTGTCCTGTATCTAGGACCAGACATCTGAGTAGGAGTATGCCAGGTGGTGGAGGCTGGGGGCCAGGAATGGCAGGGCTAGTACAAGCAAAGATGAGTATGAAAGAAGGTCATGAGGTAGGGATAATCTCCATATATTTGAAATACAGAGAGGTTTGAAGTGAGAGGGCACGTGGAAGGAAACAGTGGGTTTAAGCAGGTAAGAGCCACTGACTATCTTTGGTCTCAGTCTTGGAAGAGCTGTGATAATGATATAGAAGGTCTTGACCTCTGTTGTAGAATAATGGGAAGTTATTTAAAACCTCTGACAGATGGGGGTGTCAACACTTTGGCTGCAGAGAAAGGAAGGAAGGAGAAAGGCAGGGTTGCATGAGAGACCTGTTAAGAGATTTTTGCAGTAATCTGGGCAATCATGTTGGTTTTGACAGTGTGTGTGTGTGTGTGTGTGTGTGTGTGCGCGTGTGCGCGCGCGTGTGTGCAGCAGTGGACAGAAGGTCCTAAACCAGCCATTGTCTCTTGCCCAATGCCTTCTGTGATGGGGGGCAGCACTCGCTAGGCAGCGGCGGGGAGGAAGTGATGCAGTCTGTCTGTGGACAGGCCCACGTGGCACCACAGCCTTCGATGCATTCACATGCCAGCTAGCGTGTGGCTGACACACAGGCTTGTCTACTTTCCTAATTGCCTGGAAAATTCCAGGGTGTTTTTCTAACTCCTCACCATGGACACCCACATGCAGACTGGGTTAGAACTCAGGGGGTTTTGCAGCCTGAAGAAACTGAGTTTGTGCATGCCCCCAAAGGCCTCTCCAGTGCCTTATTTTAAAAAGGTTCAAAGAATCTCTGAAAGTAGGTGATCTGGCTGCCGAATTACCACAATGACTGTCTTGATTTTTAGCAGAAAATGATTTTAAGGATTGAAATCCATTGCCTGCTTTTATTCCTACATAGTCACCAAGATCTACAAGTCTTGGTATTCGTGAGCTTCCTGTCATTTCCAGGAATTATTATTATTATTAGTTCACTGAATTAATCATGTGATAGGACCTAAAAATTTTGTCTTATATTTTATCATAACAATTTAAGAGGTGTCCCTTTTAGAATTGTCCCAATTTTTGCTAATATTATATTAATAATACAATTTTATTACTCCACTAGTGAGCCTGCTTTGTGAGATTCTCCAGAAAGGCAGATTCAAGCTTTTTATTTCCCATCACCAGTAGCAGGAAGATGAGCTGCTGTCAGTCATACAGCAGTGCTCCGGCTCCTTAGCGTGGACCACATGGCTCTCTCCAGGGATTGGCCTCTACCTGCCCCTCCATGTTCATTTCCATCACTCTCTGACTTCTACTCTGTGCTTCACAGTTTCCAGAACCCCAAATTCTTCCATGCCTCCGTGCCTTTGCTTATGCTGTTCCCTCCCTCTAGACTGCCTTTCCCTGCCTTTGCCAGGACTCCTCTGGCTCATTCTTTAAGACTCTGCATAGACAGCATTGCCTCCAGGAAGTGTTCCCTGCGCCCCCCACCCCCATGGGCTCTGTTTGTACCCAGGGCCTCTCTCTATAGCACTTCCTCCTTGTGCTGAAATAGTCTGTGTCCCTCTCGCCTCTGCTTTGTGCAGGGTGAGGTCACCACTTGCTCATCAATGCGGGTATCATCTGTCACCCTGTGCAGTGTGCTCCTCAGGGGTGGCTTGAGAGGGTGATCACCAGCTGAGCTGTCGTGGGAGCACTGCGCTCTTCTGAGTTAATAATAGATCAAAGCCACAGCTGAAAAGATAATTAAAAATGTACGGCCTCTGATCCCTTGGATTTTGGGGTCTAGTCCTTTCCTAGGAGTCTAACCCAGTTAGAAAATATTGCACTCAATAAATATAGTGGAATATGTAAAAAATATTCCTTTTCACTTTTCTTTTTCTTGCTTTTTTTTTCATTTAGTTTCAAGACTGTGCAGTTCTTGCCAAAGTCACAAAGCTGAGAGGGCAGAGCACTTGTGTGTGTGCCTGCACGTGTTTCATGAATTCCTTCTCACTCCTGTTTGAAGATGATATGATTTCATGGCCATTGAAAGAGTTGTCGAGTAAATACCCTGGAGGAGAGCATCTCAAATGTTAATGTGTCAACCAGACACCTGGGCCCCTTTGAAGGATCCAGGTTCAGACTCACTATGTCTGACAAGGGACCTGGGATTGTGCATTTATAATAAGCTCCCAGGGATAGCGATGCAGCCAGTCCACGGACCACAGTTAGAGCAGCGAGGCAGTAGCATTCAGATGGTGTGTCAGTATTTACACCCATTGAGACCTTTGCCAAAAAAATTGCTTCCTTCTGTTTCAAAATGCTTGAATCAAAAAGCACCACAGATGAATTGATTATAGGAAAGCTGAGCAAAACTCATATTATTATTGTCTGTCTGGCTTCTGCTGGGTGATTGGGAGTCTCAGCAAGCTCATGTCACAGGCAACATGCGAGGCATCCAAATTACTTTCAGCTCCTTTTCCTGGGGGTCAGGTTTAGATCGAAAGGAGGCACATCTCACCATTCTCCTGAGTAAAATTTCCCTAAAAGAGTCTGGTTATTTTGTGGCATTTTCCAAACCAATTCATTGCCTCCCATTCCCAGGACAAGAATACCCTTGTAGGAGAATATCCATGTATCTTAAGATGAGGAAGCCTCTCCTACTGGGCCCCGAAAACCCCTCTGCATTAGTTTCCTAGGGCTGTCCCAACAAAGTACTGCAAACTTGGTGCCTTTAAACAACAAGAATCTCTCTCTCTCAGTTCTGGAAGCCAGAGTGGAAATCCAGGTGTCCACGGGCCATGAGGCCACGCTCCCTCCAAGGCTTCAGGGAAAATCCTTCTTTGCCTCTTCCAGCTTCTGGTGGCTCCTGAATTTCTTGGCTCATGGCAGCATCACTTCAGTCACATGGCCTTCCCCCCTGTGTGCCTCTGTGTCTTGGATCTCCCTGTCATGTCTCTCATAAAGTCACTGGTCACTGGATTTAGGACACACCCAGAATCCAGGATGCTTTTATCCCTAGATCCTTAATTACATCTGCAAAGACCCTATTTCCAAATCAGATCACACTCACAGGTACTGAGGGTTGGGGTTAGGACATATTTTTTTTTTTTTTTTGGCGGGGGAGGAATACTGTTCAATCCATTGCACCCTAATTCCTTGAATCCATTGTGGGCCCAAGATACTGAGGTTGGTGCAAGAGAATAATTCATGCAACCACTACTCTGTGCAGAGCAGAGTGGGAGGTGCTTTGCTCCTGTGTTTTGGGGGATTAGGAAGGTACCTGGTCATTGTTCCAGCCCTCTGAGTCACTTCAATGATAATCAGAGAAACAGCAGTGAACAGGTATTCGATTTTTATGTGACAAAGCCTCTGCAAAGGATTTTTACAAAGTTTCTATTTAATCCTTACAACTGAGATATCTGTTATAGAATATTACAGATTGATTCCTTCATTTTTAAGTTTTCTTTTAGATAATTAACCCCTGTTTATTTATTACTTGTTTCCCCTTTTTAATAATCTATTTTTCTACCTCTGAGCCAACCTCTTTATTTCCATTTTCTCCTCCCTTTCTGATACCAACTGACCAAGCTCCCTAGCTGTCTACCCTGCTCTCGATTGATCTATTCCATTATTTTTACTCCATCTCATTCCAGAAAGTACCAAGACATTTTTCATGAATCTGGATTATGAATGCCTGTAAGTCTTGATTTGTGGTTCATTCATTATTTAGATAATAAGAATTTAGTAGCCAACACTGATTGATGGGAAGGTAAAGTATTTCTAAGGCAATTGAAAAAGATCATTCAATTGATCAAAAATTCCACCTATGTACAGATTTTCAGTGTCAGCAGATTGTACACAATATGATGTATTTCCCCTCGCATCCAGTGAGTTTTGTATTTCAGCACCTTTCTCTTCGGCTAGCTGGTTTTATAGGGGGCAAGGTGGTGGGTGTGAAATAAATTATTAATTGTACCTTTTCTTTAAAGTCTCCTGAAGATGGAAATGAATTGTTCAGCTATTTGCCATTAGATAGGTAGGGAATTTGGTCTTATCTTTGAAAGCAATAGCGGGATAACAAATGAATTAACAAGTGGCTGCTGGAAAATTCATGGAGGGCAACTCAGTGCCTTCTAGGGTGGTTCACTGTGTCTTCATGCACTGAGCCACAGGAGGTAGCTGTTATTTTAGGCTTCATCTTGGGATCTGGAATCAGTTGAAACCAAAATTCCCAGAAATCAGTATCATTGCATAGAGTGAATTCCAAGACACTAATTGTGTCCACAAAAAGGAATAGGAGATCCATTCCCTGGTGAGGGTGAAACCAAAATCAAATGATGCTAAATCGCTGCCTTGAAAGAAGAGAATATGTATCTTATGCCAGATTTGCTACTATTGAAATACTCCATCATCAAGGAAAAGGTGCTACTTTCAGTTTTCAGGTTATTTGGTCCTAACATATTAACTTGAATTTATGTGTCGGTAGTAGATCATTTAGTAAAATAAGGCACAGCCATTTATTTCTTTAGGCACTTCCCTGTCTATCCAACATACACAAATTCCATTGCACAAAAAAGAGATAATACATTGCACAGTGTGGTGTTTAAGGATAAATTGAGCTGTGTCTGCCTGGAGCAAATTTGGGCTCCACTTCTCACCAGCTCTATGGCTTTGGGTAAAGTCCTTCCACGCTCTGTGCTTCAGTTATTTCATCTGACAAATGGGGCTATTTAGAGTCTCCATGTTTTAGGGATGGTTAAATAGGGAAATGCATGTGAAATGGTAAGCACAGACTTATCATTACTAAGGCAGCTCCATTCTATAGAAATATAATATGAACCACATCAGTAATTTTATATTCTTTAATAGCCTCGTTAAAAGTAAAAAGAGCCTGAGGTTTGGCTCAGTGGTTGGAGCGTCGACTCTTGATATGTGTATGGCTGGGCTTTTGTGAGGATGGATTTAAATAATGGACACAATGCATTTATCTCAGGGTCTGGCCTCCTTTCCAGGCATTGTGCTGGGCACCGTACATGTGTGTGGTCCTGGATAACTTGGGGAACCAGCAGTACCAGTTTAAGTCACTAGTGTGAGAACACTTCCAATAGCAGGTGAGCACACACTTCCTCAGAGCCCACAGTCCTTGGCCCTCCCCTCCCACACATTTACGTAGGGACTCTTTTCCTTCCCGTATGTGATCTTAAAGGAGATTTGGCTTAATCCTTGCTCAAATGGACTATTTCCTTCGGTCCTGAGGGGAGAGATGGGTTTTAGTATGGCTGAATTGTCTATTCTCCTGTGTTGCTGGTTGAACCTTCCGTCTGGAGCAGTGGTTCTCAACCTTTCTAATGCCGCGACCCTTTAATACAGTCCTCATGTTGTGGTGACCCCAACCATAAAATTATTTTCATTGCTACTTCATAACTGTAATTTTGCTACTGTCATGAATTGTAATGTAAATATCTGTGTTTTCCGATGGTCTTAGGTGACCCTGCTAGCGGTTCTCAACCTGTGGGTTGCGACCCACAGGTTGAGAACCGCTGCTGTAGAGCCTAAGACCATCGGAAAACACAGATATTTACATTACAATTCATTAACAGTAGCAAAATTACAATTATGAAGTAGCAACGAAAGTAATTTTATGGTTGGGGTCACCACAACATGAGGAACTGTATTAAAGGGTCATAGCATTAGAAAGGTTGAGAACCACTGCTCTGGAGAGAGGGGGTCACTGTCTTCCCACTTGGTGCTGATATTGGAGTGAACTGGCCCAGCTCAGATGGGAGTCCAGGGTATAGGGCTTATGGAAATTGCTTCATATTATTCTATAACTGAGATAAGTTAAGCCATAACATGTTACATCTGGGCTTTCTTGCATGAAGATGTTTTAAAAGCTCATTGGCCAATTAAAAAAAATCTTTGCTTTACAAAATGCATCCTGGACATGACCATCCCATGGGTGGTGGGGACCACCTGACTGCCTTACCACACATTCTGTTTACTCTTAGAGGACTTTGTGAGGGTGGTGGGTCTGTGATGCCAGAGGGATATTGGTGTCTGTGTCTTGCTTTATTTTCTGAGGTGAAGAAATTCAGAGTTGGGAATTCAACTAAAACCACATACCCTCACTAATAGCTATTATTTGTGCCTAGAGTGTTATGAAATTCTTCAAATGGATTATCTCATTTTATTCCATACCCATGAGTTAAGTACTAATATGATACCCATTTCAGAGGCAAGAAATTCAACTCAGAAGGGGAAGTCACCTCTCCTAGGCTTCCTATCTAGAAGCAGTAGTGACAAGATGAGAACCTGAGAATCTCAGCAGGACATTTCTCAGTGAGCACTGCCGGAATTGGGTGTCTGTAAGTCAGAACCTCACTGTGGTGATTAACAATTTACTATGGGTCCAAAGAAACAGAGGAGCTGCCATAAGATAGTGTATGATTAATCCCTGGTGAGTGACACCATCCATATAACCATATAAATTCAGACTAATTTGAGATCTAATTTATTTTAAAACATCAGCTAAAACATGGAGTTGGCTATTCACAGCTTCACAACCCTATACATTTTCTACTAGGATGTCAAGTCTTCATTTATTCTTAGTAGTATTATAGCATATCTACTCACATGAAACATTTCTTGCAAACACTTACATTTACAGTGTTGCTTTGTCAGTCTACTTAATAGCTTTTATGTGCAGGGACCATACAGAGGCAATTTCATTGAAAGGTTGTCTATAATACCGGCTGAACCAAATAAACAAGAAACTGTGGCAGGAGATACGAATTCATTAATTCATTTGTCATTGATTGAATCCAACTCATTTGGTAACATTGCTTCAGAGGAGGAAGTAAAGGGATAAGTTAGGTAGCTGCCTCCAGAGACTCAGAGTCTTGTAGAAAAGATAAATAGATCAGTTAAGGTAGAGTTCCTTGAACACAGAGATAAAAAGCCTGCTAAGAAACATCAGTCTCACACAGGAGACCATCTTGCTTCCTTTGATCAGCCAAGAGCAGGAAAGGCTTTCAGCAATGGCTGCACCATCAATCTTGGAGAAGTTCCTTGGTTTGTAAAATCTAGCATGTAAGTCCAGGCTATTTCTGTAACCAGTGGCCTTGAAACCACAGTTGCTTAACATACTGAACCTTGGTGTTTTTTTGCACCCAGCAAAGTCCAGTGTGGACTTTCAATGAATGAGGGGCTCTTCTCCAGGATTCAGAATCTTAGCTCTTGCCATCTGGTTATTCCACTCACTCTGCCCTGGGTCCTTGGCTTCCTCCCCTGCATCCTTTGCATCTGGCCCACAGACAAAAGAAGAAAAAGTATGGACCATGTACCTCCTCCTCAAGGTGACCTGCATCAGCTCTGCCCTCATTTCATTGGCAAGTGCCAGTCACATGACCCCACCTTGCTACTGGTTCCTAGTGACTGTCATCCAGCAGAATGCACAGATCCAAGAGGGGATCAGATGGTGGTAGACACCAGAAATCTCTCCCACACCTTGAGTTGTTGTTATCATATCGAAATATACCATCTCTGGGGCACATGCTACCTTAATGTGAGGAATTTTAAGGGTTAAGCTCTGTTAATATCAGATGTCTGATGAACAAGGTTTATTCCACCTGGCTGTCAGAACTGAAGTTTGAACACGTGGGTTACTTCCTCTTCCTCGGGTTCCTTGGTCCTGAGAGACTGGATAAAATCTCTGATAAAACAGTGAGGAATCCTGAGGCTCCAGTCCCTGAGAGATAACATTTCTCCTTTCCCTTATTGAAGGCTGCATGGGAAGCCGTTCTGTATCACATGCTGCCTGGCAGATGAAAGTCAGTTTTGCTGGCCCCAGTCCCAGAGTTCTCTGTGCCCGGTTTTGCCCACTCTGAGCATCAGTTTTGACTCTGATGGTCCGGTAGGGGCCTCCCAGGACAGATGCTATATATATAACAATACCCAGCAGGCTCTTTTCCTGTGGATTCCATTTGGATGGCAGAGGGGTGTGATGAGAATGACTGAGCCCTCAGTCTGCCTGGTTACAGTCAGCACTGGAAACAACACAGAGCAGCTTCTCACGTGTATTTTCGGTTTCTCTTCCCTGCAGAAAGGTGCAAGCTCTGAGCTAGAGTGGGAGGAACTGTCTCCATTCAGATCTTACCTTCCTCCTACCTGTAGGCCCACGTGGTACTTCCACTTGATCAGCTTCTTGCTTCAAGACCCTAATTACTGAGTCTCTGAGTCTCAGGCTCTATATTAGTTCCCTACTGCTGCTGTGCCAAATTACTAAAAACTTAATGGCTTAAAATAACACATTTTTATTGTAGAGTTCTATGGGTCTGAATGGTTCTCAGTGGGCTGAAATGGAGGTGTCAGCGTGGCTGTGTCCATTTCTGGAAGATCTAGGTGAGAACCCACTTCCTTGCCTTTTCCAGTTTGTACAGGCACCTGGACCCCTTGGTGTGTGGCCCCTTCCTTGGTCTTTAAAGCCAACAATGGTCCATCAGGTCCTTCTCAAAGCACATCATTCTGACACTCACTTTTCTGTCTTCCTCTTACACCCCGAAGGATCCTTATGGTTACCTCTGGCCGACCTGGATAACCCAGGAGAATTTTCCTGTTTCAGGGTTGCATGGTTAGCAACCTGTGAACCCAGAAGCTGTGAATATGTTACATTACATGGTAGAGGCGTGTTAAAGGTCCCAGAGAGTAAGATGTGAATATCTGTTGGGAGACCATTATTCTGCCTACCACAGGCACTACAAACCCTGGGGTGTTAGGTGAACCCAGTTTAAGACTAAGAGGAGGCAATTGAAGCAGGTGATCTGACATCACAGGGCCTGGGTTTCTTGCCTTTGTAAAGTACTATCTTTGTGACCTTAGGTCAACTCTAGCTTCCCTGGGACTCTGTTCTTTGAAGTATAAAATGGACATGATCATAGGACTGCCCTCATAGTGTTATCCTGGTTTTAAATGGGATAATACACAAAAACATTTTGCATGGTATTTGGGCCATAGTTAGATCTAATATATTAGCTGTTAGTAATTGTTATTGTTGGTCTATTGTTGATTTATTGTTATTGATCACCCAGGGCATGGCTGTGTCCTGCAGAGCTGTTAGTACACATGCCTGCATTGGCTTTTTGCATTCTCTGGGTGGAGGCAAAGTTGTTTTTTTGGAAGCATGAAAGTCCTTTTAGAAGTAGGAAATCTATTTATATATGCTACCCTGTGCTGATACTGCATAGTGATGGTTTTTATCCCAGGTCCAGTATCCTGTGTTCACAGCAAAGAGGAGATCTTTCCTCCATCCTCCCAAGATTCTATGTGGGAAGGAAGTCTTTGTTAGCCAATTTCACCAACTGGTTGAATTGTGCAAAACAAGACTATCTCTTAGGTAACAGAGTACTTGAGGAATTTATTCAGCAGGAACAGACAGCTGTGCTCTATGAGGAATATAGATAGTGCAGTGGGTCTATTTAATAGAAAGAAGGGCTGTCTAGCTGCCAGACCTTATTCTATGATGTCAGGCTTCCCTGAGCATCTGACTAGCCAAGGAGCAGGTAAGAGTGGGGGAGGGTTTCTGACTTGGAACCTTTTGTTACTGATCATTTCTGGGAGAGGGACCCCAACTGTGCCTCTAATTTTCATAGTTGCCTATCGCCAAAGCAGGTCTGGGGTAGATTTTATCTAAGTCTGAGGGTTCTGGTGGATTAAACCATCTTGGGGAGTTAGAGGATCTTGGATCTACCTCTTTATGAATGGGCAATGGAGAGTGAGTTCTCTAAATTCTATAGAAGTAGTTGATTGAAGAGGAGAGAATCTGTGTGTGTGTGTGTGTGTGTGTGTGTGTGTGTGTGTGTGTGTGTGTGTGTGGTGTATTATTAAATTGTTGCCTGTACCAGAAGTTAGAAGTTTAATCTGAGTTGCATTGTTGTTATATGGAGAAGCCTGGTTTTTATCCTCTGAAAAAATGTGCTGGATCATTAGGGAGTCATCATTTCCTTTGTAGTTTCCTAATTCCCTTTACTCAAAATGTTGTTCAGTGTTTTAAACAGAACCTGTTTTAAATTGTAAACCCACACATATAAGCATTTCATTAAACTGTTAACATAGATGATCTTACTATTACAATGCCATTGAAGTTGAATTTAGAGTATAAAATAAATATGAGTGTATGATGTTTTAGTTTTACAGTATAAGAAGAAAAACTTTCACAGAGAAGAAAGGGGATCATTATATACTTAAAAATGTGAATGAGATCAATGAAGTCTTTCCTCCAACCATTTTATACTTCTTCCAATTTGATCTTTTAGGCAATGAAAGGATTTCTTGAATTCCTTCTAGAAAGGAACTCAAAATGTCAAGTTCTGGTCAAATGGTCTGCCTCTCCACGCCGCTTGCTCTCAGGCTGGATTTTAGCTCACGTCGGACAGTCGTGTTCTAGGAGAGTGACATTCTAACAGGCTATTGCATGTTACATTAACGTGCTTCTTCCAAGTTTCTAACCAAGTGAGCTCTCCCACTTCTGGGTCTCTTTCTTTGTACATATTCACTTCCACATTCCCAGGATCCTGCAATAAGTTAAGCTTTTGGTACCCTGCCTTCTGGCATTGATTTCCTGTCTCACAGTGGTCTGCATCAAAGCCAGTGGGTGCAAACCTGCCCATGTAAGGTGGTTAATGGAAACCACATCTGCTGCCTAATACTTACGAAAGCAGGGAATAAAATGGGAGTGCATTCTGTTTCTACCCTCACCTCCTCCTCCTCACCTGGTCCCTTCCTTCTCTTTGCATTAAAATTAAAATATTTTTCTCTTGCAGACACATATTCTAAGAATTCCTCAGCTGGTTTCTAACTTACTGATTATATAGTGCAAGATTTGGCACGTGGGTGAGGGCGGGAGAGGTTGACCTTTTAAATTGTGTCCAAGGTTGAACGCTGCAAACATTGTTGGGAAAGAGTTCTGGTTGCTGAAAGGTGTTGGACATGCACCCACTTCCCCAGAGCAACACCGTGTGCTGGGCAGGACCTGGTCCTCTAGCTGTTTGTTCTGGCAGAAAGAGAGAAGGTCCTCAGCATCCCTTTAGCCTCAGAGAAATGTAGTGGAGCAGAAAGCCAAAATATGATGATGAGATTCAATTGGGGGAAAGGAATAAAGAAAACTGGAAAAAAGCATGAGCTCCATGAAGAGCAAATTGCCCCAGGCTGCCAAAGAAAATAGTCTGTTAACTCCTGACTCGCTTTGAATAAGAGACCTGTGGTTCAGATCGTGGGAGAGCTGCTGTCTCAGACAGAACGAAGGAGAGGAGCTTTGGAAAGGGCAAGTGAACTTGATCTCAGAAGAGGAAGAGTTATGAGATCAAGGTGGCTGACAGTGAATGGAGACAGAGCTTCACTCTTGCATATTACATTTTACTCAGGATATATTATTATCCCAATTTCTTCCCCACCATTTTCAGGAAAGAACATTTACTACGTGTTTAACCACAAGGGAGATGTGTTGTCTGAAAAAAAAAATAGAATATTTGGGGCACACAGTGGGCACTTAAAAACGTTAACATGTGGAAAGTACTGAAGAATGCTTTACTATGGTTTATATTTGAGAAATTTGGACAGAGATTTTTACTTCAGGGAGCTGAGAAGTCTTGTCATGAAGAAACAGTTCCCCTTTACAACAGTTTTCAAATTAATTTACCCATGATACCCTCTTTTTATTTTTTTACTTTTTACAGAGGCACTGGTTGGTGAAACAAATTGAGTAGGAATGCTGTCTATGCCTATCATTTTATAAGTGAGGGGATGGGCCAGAAGAGAATATTGTCCACTATTCCTCATTCTGAAGGACTGAGCTGAGATTCAAATCCCAGTGTTTTGTACCAAGCCCAGCCATTGTTAGCTGTTGGCCTGTGAGAGTGAACTGAGTCCCAGCCCCAACAGGAGCAATCTTTGGATGTCATACAACATGGGTTCATGCTTTTCAGGGACCCTGAAGGATGGTTTTGCACTGAGAAAACTTCTGTTGGACCCAAAACTCATGACTGTTTTAAGAGACCCAAGAAACCCTGGCGGTATGACAAGAGCTTGACTTCATAGAATTCCTAGCTCTCATTTCAGAACGATTCAGAGAAACCTTACTTTCCATCTAACTTGCTGCAAAGTTTTAGCTTATTGAATACAGATCTTCTGAGGTCTTCCCATTGCTTTTTCTTCTTCTTCTTTTTTTTTTATAGACTCAGACCATTATGTTTCCATTGCAAATCCCGTTCATTACCTGTTAAGTAAGAATAAAGAGGAAAACTGTAGGTTTGTTAGGTTAAAAAAGGAAAAAAGAATTTATATATACTACTAATAGGGGAAAATGTTAATTAGAAGGTGCTTCTATGGGTTGACTTGATATAGCCCAAGTCACTCTAACGATTCCTTGGAAACCATCCCTAATGATGCTTTCCACTTTAAGATGCTATTTGATTTTTTCAGAACTGTATTTGACATTGTTAACTAAATGAATTCTTTTAGGCAGAAACATTGTAGTGTTCCTACAGTATCTGATTCTCATGCTCTAGGTGAAGGTAATTGGGAAAGAAAAAAATTTAGCAACTTCTAATTAAAGGCATATATTTCTCCCATAATTGCAAAGGCAACCTGAGACAGCTATGTTAGCATTGTTCAGGCTTTTAGTCAAAATGTTTTAGATCCTAATTTATATCCAGTCTGACTTTATTCAATGAATACGAAGCCCAGTATTCTCATTTGTAACAGAACATTGGGTGATACATAAGAGAGGGGCTCTTGTTACTTCTGCAGTGTTCTCCAGGAGTCAAAATTCTTCAACTTGAGATCTTCAATAAGACACTTTAAAAAAAATTTAATTAAACATTTTTTAATTTGTCAATTACAGTTGACATTCAGTGTTATTTTATATTAATTTTAGGTATATAGCATAGTGGTTAGACATTTATATAATTTACAAAGTGATATCCCTGGTAAGTCTAACATCCAGTGAGATTTCACACATACGGTCAATAGGACTTTGTTTTCATAAATACTTCATGTATTTCTATCTTAAAAGTTCCTTAAAGGGTTCATTTTATCTTGTAGCAGTGGTGGACTTCAAACATGGCTGTTTTTGTAGAGTTGTTTTATTTTTTAATCAAACACAGGACAATTGGAACAAAGCTATTTTCACAGCTGAGTCGCCAGTGCTGGAGATTTATGGTGTGTTTCATATGTTCTTACTTAGTTCTCCATTCTTGACGTGTTTATTTTTCACAGCACATCTGAATGTTTTTTTGTAAGTAGGACCCTCTTCTTGAGATCCAACTGTGGGGTTATTAGTACAAGGACTTGTTACAGGGATCCTTAGTGAGGGGTTAAGAGACACGGTTCAGAAATTATTTTCTTTTCTGACCAAACATATGCATGATATTTTCCTCCCATGGAGATATAACCTAAACTTGAATTTCTGAAAGCTTTGAGTACAAAGGACTTCAGTGCTTTTGATATCACCCATTTGATGCTCTTCAGAGAGCCTCACATGTATCCTTATCTCCTAGCTGAACCACTAGGAGAGAAAGATAAAGAATTCCAAAGCTTAAGTCAAGAACTATAATGCAGTTGTGAGTCAGATGTGTAACTGCAAAGCTCCCTTCTTTATGTCATGTGGTCAACTTTTAGTGAAATTGCCCCATGACATGGGCCTTAAGTGGCATGGGTTGAGATGTCTTTACTGATGATATGGTAAGGGACTATTGCTGAGTAAAGAGCCTTTTTATCTTCACTTCATTTAGCAGGGATATTGCCTCTCAAACAAATTATGTAGACTAATGCTGACATGTCCAAAAAGTGCCATACCCCTTTACTTAAGAAAATGAGAATATAAAAGAATATATTAGCAGATTCTGACATTGTGATTTCCTTTCCTAGTTCAAATTAATCAGTTTTTCTACAGCAAAAAAAGTAAAAGCACAATATTCCCTTTGATCCAGCCTCTAAATGAATGTCTTCTTAAATTTGTAAGACAAATTTTAGTACTGATATGGCTATTTTGCTTAGAGATAATTAGACACATTAGCTTATAAAGAAAATAATAGACTTTGCTTATAGACATATCCTTATCTATTACTTATATATTCTCCACATCATTTGACCTGCTTTCAGATTTCTCTTGTGTTAAAAGTCACATATAATATGAAGCTATTATAATTTATTTTCTCTTGCCTTGTACCAAGGCAAGATGTCTTATTCTTCTCAACTTCAAAACTTGGAAATCAAATCCAGTAGACACAAGTAGATCAGAAAAAGCCTATAATTATCACATATTTAAAGGTGAGTGGTAACTTCATGATGATAAATCAAAGACATTTTATGACTATGCTTATAACCAGAAGAAGCATTTTTTAGTCTGGAGCCTTTGGTGAAAGACTGATGAGTCTATCTGGAATTGGGAAAATGCTGGGTGCACCCTGTGTGTGCAGTGTGTGATGTACTGACAGATTCTAATGTCTATAATGAGCAGCTCTGAATGAGTGGTTTCTGATATGAAAAGAAATTTGCTTATCAATGCAAGGAAAACCACTGGTATGTTAATTTTATGCAAGATTCTTTTCACTTTCTAACTCACTCCTCAATAATGGCACTATAATTGGATTTCTGAAGGAACATGGATTTAAAAGGAACTTGTTAATGGGAAATCCCTCCAAATTTGTGCAATAAAAATGAAGACATGAAGCCTTTGTACCAAATTGCAAAATGGACAATTTTCCCTAAACGTTATAATTTGAGGGAGACTTACCTACCATGATATGTAATCCTCAGTGAGACTTTAAATTCTATCATTAGAGAATTGAAAGTTTCATCTCTTTGTGTCAACCATTTTTCTTTCACGTTGGCCTTGAGATGCAAAAAATACAAGATAGTGGTACTATACCACTAACTCCTCAATCTTCCTAAATGTTTTTATTTTATTTATGGGCTTCTAAGAGGAGAAGCCAGGGCCTCCTGTGTTGGATAGTTCAGGGATTAGGGAAAGACAGGAAGTGTAGCTTCCCTGTTCTTTGAAGCAGCAAAGGGAAGGGAAACACAGTCTGTGACTCACTAGCCTCGTGGCTTTGCCTTGTTACTTAATTCCTCAGTTGTTACTGACTTTATCTGTAGGATGCTATCTTCCATCAGCATGTCTTGGGATTTTGATCAGATCATACATGTAACATAATGTATGACATAGCACCTTGTCTATAGTCAATAGTGACCCAACTAAAATCTTCAAAGGATAATACTTGAAAAAGTTTGAGGCAAAAAGTAACTTTGTAGGTGCCTTTTCATGCATAATACCAACAAATAATAATAATGTGAGTAAAACAGAATAGAAGCTCACATTTATTGAGTGTTTACTTCATACCAGGATCTTTACTCTTGTACCATTTTATTTTATACTAGTGACCCGGTGCATGAAATTTGTGCACGGGGTGGGGGCGTTCCTCAGCCCAGCCTGCACCCTCTCCAATCTGGGACCCCTCGAAGGATGTCCTACTGCCGGTTTACAGGGATTGGGCCTAAACCAGCAGTCGGACATCCCTCTCACAATTTGGGACTGCTGGCTCCTAACTGCTCACCTGCCTGCCTGCCGGCCTGCTCGCCCTCTACTGCCCCCCGCCGCTGCCCTGCTCGCCCCCAAATGCCTCCCCTGCCAGCCTGATCACCCCCAACTGCCCTTTGTGCCAGTGTGCTCGCCCCCAACTGCCCCCCCCTGCTGGCCTGCTCACCCCCACCTTCCCTCCCCACTGGCCTGCTTGCCCCCAACTGCCCCCCTGCTGGCCTGCTCACTCCGAACTGCCCCTCCCCCCGCTGTCCTGATCACCTCAAACTGATCCCCACTGATGGCCTGCTCGCCCCCAACTGGCCCCCCTGCTGGTCTGCTTACCCCCAATGGCCCCACCCCCCACCAGCCTGATCACCCACAACTGCCATCCCATCCTGATCACCCACAACTTCCCTCCCCTCTTGGCCTCCAACCACCTCTACCTAGGCCCTGCCACCATGGCTTTGTCCAGAAGAACATCCAGAAGGGCTCCTGGAAGGTCTCCCAGTCTAATTAGCATATTACTCTTTTATTAGTATAGATAGAGGCCTGGTGAACGGGTGGGGGCTGGCTGGTTTGCCCTGAAGGGTGTCCCGGATCAGGGTGGGGGTTACCTTGGGGCATGGGGCAGCCTGTGGTGGTTTGCAGGCCGGCCACGCCCCCATGGGGTGAGGGTCCCCGCTGGGGGGCATGGCCAGCCTGGGTGAGGAGCCGATGGCTGTTTGCAGGCTGGCCACACCCCCTTCAGGGTGGGGGTCCCCGCTTGGGTGCCTGGCCAACCTGGGTGAGGACCTGAGGGCTGTTTTCAGGCTGGCCATGCCTCCTGGCAACCCACTCTCCCAGCCCCTCCTTTTTTTCTTTTTCTTTTTTTTTTTAGCGCCTTCTTGAGCAGAGGCCAGGGCGGACTGGAAGCAGGTATCTCGGATTTATTTATCTTCTATAATTGAAACTTTGTAGCCTTGAGCGGGGGCCAGGGCAGGCCAGGGTAGGTAGGAAGCTTGGCTTCCTCTATCAGCAGGGGTAACCCAAGCCTCCTGGTTGCTCCAGCTCCGTGGCCGCTGCTATCTTAGTTGGGTTAATTTGCATACTCACTCTGATTGGCTTGTGGGCGTAGCAGAGGTATGGTCAATTTGCATGTTTCTCTTTTATTAGATAGGATCACAGCAATCATATGGAGCAGATACAATTAAATAACCCTAAAGTTTATCAGAACAAGTGGTTCTTTTAAAGTGTAGGGAGTGCCCAGAATGTGGTGTAATGCAAAGATGAGAAGACTTCAAGAGGGATAGCTCTTGATTTTTTTCAAGGTTGGTAATTGGACCAAAGATAAGCCCAAGTTTTATATCTGGGAAGGAACTAATATTTACTGAATTTCATACATTTCAATTCATGTAATGCTTATATCAACCTTGAGAAAGGAAATGTTACAGATAAAGTAATTGTGGCTGAAAGTCTGGCTATTGGACACACAGCTAGTAACTGTAGATACTTAGCTACATCTAGGACCCATTACTCCAAACTCACATGTTTTCCTTTGGCCATGCTGAAGTGACTAGGACAATAATGGTGCCAATCATAGAAACAGGAAAACCGGGATCCCGGACTTGAGTTGGAAATCAATTCAGTTAGAGTCAGTTTTTTTTGATAGACTTGAGGAGCCAATTAGTGGGATTGGCCAGATGAGAGTTGGATTAGCTCTGAGAGATGTGGATTCAGGGACCATTCCCAGACAAGTGATCATAATGGCTGAAGGAGTAGCCAATAATCACTTTTAGACTTAAGAAAATCTCTCTCATGCTCTTTCTTTCTGAGTGTGTGTGTGTGTGTGTGTGTGTGTGTGTGAATGTAGAGATACATGACTGAGTTCAATTGAGATTCATTGATCCTACTGAACCCCAATGAGCAGATGGGTAAGAAATGTTTCTTGTTATAATTCACTGTGCTTCTGATATTTGTATTTCATGGCAAAAAAAAAAGCTAATTCAGGGAAGAAAGACCAGAAAAGCAGAGGGAGAAACAGGATTTAGAAAGGAGGATTGGGGGAGAGAAAATATTTCAAACCATGAGAAGGGGGTTGATATGAGGAGAGGACCGTGGGCATAATTTTTAACCTTGATATGGAGTTGGGCACTGAGATTGGAGGAAAAACAAGGTTATAAGAGAGTGAAAAACTTTAAACAGGACTTGTTGACTGTTCTCATCCAGAGTTTGACAAGGAAGAAAAGGTTTCAGAAAGATATATAGACACTAAAACCTGTTACTTAAAATGAAATGGTGTCATGAGCAGTGCCTTCGATTTTTATTTTTTTAAGGACATATTTAGGCATGAGTCTAAGCAATCTCCAGGAGCACTGTTGGGGGCCATGTTAGTTCCAGCAGCATGAACTAAAAGTGCCTGTGAGCTCAGGAGCTCCAGTTGGCACTGGGAGAAAAGAGAAAGAGTGAAATGTTACTCAATGGACAGCGCTCTTGGGTCGTCCCAGTTTGGACCACTGGGAGTGTGCCATGTGTTCACAGGAAGTAGAGAGAGAAGGCATGGCTCTCTTTTTAACTAGTTTCACCTCATTAATGTTTTTCCTTTTAGCAATATGAAAACATAAGGATTGGGTGGTGAATTGCCTAAGCCCCTCTCATCCTTGATTTCCACTTGTTTTAGACAGTTGCCATGAGCTGGACTGTTTGACTCCCTTACTAGACTGTATACTTTTTTAATTGTGGTATCATCTTTCCTTCCTGGGCCATTGGCTTGCAATGGAGACCCTCAGGTGACTAGGCACTAAATGAATGCTTAAATATTAATACATTAGTTTGAGGACTATAAACCCACACCTGAAAAAAGTAGGAAAGAACTTGTTGGTAAACATGTTAGATCTGTCTGTGAATGCAATAGGCATTCACAACAACAAGAGGTCAGTATGGCCCCAAGCAGTTGGAAATAGTTTCAAGAAGAGGTTTGATGAGCATGGGGCTTTCAAGGCGAGGTGCACATGCAATATGAAATTATGCATCTTCAGTATTTGTTTGTACTGGGAGTTAAAGATTCATGAAAAGCAGAATAAGTAGTAGGATAAGGGTAATTCCGGGGCAGCAGATGCTTGCTACTCACAGGTGCCAATGACAAATGCAAATGGGTTCATTGCCACTCACTGCAAATACCAAGGCTGATGTTCAAGTTGTCTGATTAATGTGACTGTCTGATAAATTATGTAGAGCTTGTTGATATTTTCTGAAAATGTAATAACACATCAGGTTTTTAAAAATATATATATACATATATATATTGTTATTGATTTCAGAGAGGAAGGGAGAGAGAAGGAGAGATAGAAACATCAATGATGAGAGGGAATCACTGATTGACTGCTTCCCACATGCCCCACCCCACACTAGGAACCAGGCAGGTTCATGCCCCTGACCGTAACCAAACCTGGGACCCCTTAGTCTTCAGGCCGATGCTCCATCCACTGAGCCAAACTGACTGGGGTGCATCAGCTTTTTTACCAGAGGGAGCTTTGTGACTCTTATTTTGAATAGATTCTCTTAGTTTTTCATGTCAGCCAAAATACCTTGCTGTTTTTTAAAGGAAATTGCATGTCCTTCTTGCTAGTAATCATTATGTGAATTTACACATTTGTTTTTAGAAAATAGCTTAATTATTTTCTAGAATGAAGAGTCTGTTATATCCCTAATGAGTAACAATATCATGTTAATTGTGTCTAAATGGGTATGTTTATTTTTGTGTTATTAGATATGCAGTATAAGGAATTATTTATGGGTAATCAGTGTAGAAAAGAAAAAAATCTCTTTGAAAGTCCTACACAGGGTTTTCTTTTGTGTAAAGTGTTGCACAGGAGAAACTGTAGTAGGTAACCAAGAGAATAGATAACAGATGCAGAGATGAAGACACACCAACCAGTTAGCAGAGCTTTCAGACGTGGTACCCACCAGAGAGGCCTTATCAAAAGGGTTTAACATGAATGGATGCTCAAATTCTTTTTTACTCCCATCACCATCCTGGTTTCTTAAAACGTCAAAACTATTTGGCAGTAACACAGTGCCTGGCACATAATACATGCTTGATACATATTTGCATGGATGAATCATGGAATAAATGCATGCATGAGTAAATGAATGAGGACAAAACATCAACTGACTTTTTGCTCTCATTTCTTACTTGGCTTCCATTTTAACCCTAGTTTACTGAAATACAGCACTCATGTATTAATTAGAATTAATTGCAGAAAAAAAAAGCATTAAGTGTTTTAAGTGGAAAAGGATTTTTCCTTCAATGACTATTTTCTATTTTACTTTTTCCATCATCATATATCTCCCCTATGCCTTCTTCCACCGCTCTCTACCCTCCCCCACAATCACCACACTGTTGTCCGTGTTCATGAATTCTCTCTTTTTTTTCTTTTTTGCTCAATTCCTTCACCACCACCAACCCTAGAGCTGTCTGCCTGCTCTCTATCTATGAGTCTTTCTCTGTTTTGCTTGGAAAATGATTTAATGCAGTGAATTGGGTACTTGAAAACTTCTGGAATGGCTGGAGAAATAGGATTTGGGAGGCTACTTGTACTCTTGAGTTCAAAAACATTGATCAAGGAGGGAGGAAGCGGCAAGCCACTGACACTATAATTGCCCCTTAAAACCACCCTCCTCCCATGAGGTAGAGACAAGGACACCCAGTCAAAAGCAGCTGGACAGTGATCTCTACCACCCTTCCAGGTGTCATGAGAGGGTAGGGAGTGATAGGACCTAATTCGAGCCTGACCAGTGCTTTGAATGTATTCAAGTATTCAATAAAAATTGATTAAAATGAATGTAATTAAATTAGGCTGTATTCCATAGACTTCAGGTTTGTCTCGAGCATTTATTACAGATCCTGTGCTTTTATTTCTCAGTTAATCAACTTATGTGACTAGACGTGAATAACAATGAGGAATGCATTAAAAATAGGCTAACATTCAGGTGTTCTGAGTGGGGACTGCATAAGAATATTATTTGGGGTCATTGTCTTCATTGTATGGAGATTTGAACTGAAGGGTCTGGATTGAGTTTGAGCTTTGCACGGTAATTACAGCTGAAATCAGATTTAACTGGGATAAATTAAATAATGACCTCTGACCAGGAAATAGCAGTGGGAATTACTCACGTATGTTACATATTTGGGGTGCAAAATTGTTTCTACCAAATTGGCATTTTACTTACTTAGAGTACCACAGGCAGGACACAATCAATCTCAATTTCAGTCTCCCTCTCTCTCATTTATTTTCCTTCTTTTTACCCTCTGCCCCCATTTATCCACCATGGAGTGTTTCACTGCAACCCACACAGAAATATACCTTTTAGTTGCTGATAACTGACATTTTCCAGTTGGCAAAACAGAAATCACCACTGCAGTCTTCAATTTATATTGCCTTTCTTCAGAAGCAAATGCTCCTTTCCTAGACAAATTATGGAGAATTGGCTTTTTAGTATTTCAAGTATTAAGTGCATCCTATTTGGTAATTAATTATGTATTCCATGTATGTTTAGCATTGCTGCTGTTAATTAATATCCCCCTAGCACTTTAAAGATTTCATAAAATAAAATCTGCATGAAGAGTTCCCTAGTGTAAAGCATTGGGGAAGACTTTATGTTTTTACTTAATTAGTGTGATGGTAAGCATCACTCACTTGAGGGAAATGCAAGTCCAGAGATCAAGGTTATTCCAATGGTTTGATTATTGCCTTTTCTTTCTAAAGGAGCCCAGTCTATTCAAGGTTGATACAACTAAAATCTTAGAAGAGACTTATATCTCACTCCCAGTAAGGTTTCAGTTCAGTTGTTTTACGTAAGTGAAATAGAAGTTTCTGTCATTTAAATTCTCTTTCTTTTACTTTAACAAAATCTTTCAAAATAATAGAAACAAAAGTTAATAGAAAATACAAATAAGAAATAATCTAAATTAATTATCTTTTTAAAAAAGATGTATTGTTTGTCTCACATCCACTGTATTTTTAAAATAGGTCCTGAATTTAAATATAATTAAGCAGCTCAAAAAGGTATATGAATTGTAGAGGCTATAGAACATTAGCTCTTATTTTAAACTAGAGGCCCGGTGCATGAATTTGTGAATGGGGGAGAGGGGGTGGGCTGTCCCTCAGCCCGGCTTATGCCCTCTCGCAGTCCGGGAGCCCTTGGGGGATATCCGCCACTGCTGCTGTGCTTGCCAGCTGTGAGCCTGGCTCAAGGCTTCTGGCTGAGTGGCACTCCCCCTGTGGGAGTGCACTGACCACCAGGGGCAGCTCCTGTGTTGAGCATCTGCCCCCTGGTGGTCAGTGCGCGTCATAGCGTCCGGTCATTCTGCTGTTTGGTCAATTTGCATATTAGCCTTTTATTATATAGGATGTTATTGATCTGAATATAATTGTATGTATTAGAAATAACAGGCAATTTTCCCTTTCATTTATTTTTTCAGAAGCTATAATCACTTCTCTTTGAAGGCCTCTGCATGCCCCTAGTAATTTCAAGTATACTCAATTGATAGTGTCATATGGATTACTATGATTTGGTATAATTCAGATCAACTAAATTATGTGGAAGGAATTTTGTGGTCTGATGAATAATGTATCTAGACTCACTGAAGGACATAGGAGCATGTTTATTGGTGGAATTTGCTTTTCCATTTTATGTCACAGGTCATGTGTTATCAAGACATTACAAACATATATTTTAAGCAATGGTTGTTCATGGAAACTTCTAACTACCACTTGGCTGATGTTTTCACAATAGTCAGTCACATGATCCTAAAGCTTCTAAATGTTTCAGAATTTGAATGCCATAATTGGTTGGCCCATCAGCTCTCTCTTGGTTTAATTCAATCTAACAAACTTCAATTGAGTACCTCTTAAAAGTACAAGGCACAGGCTTAATGGCACAAATGCAGAGATGAATGATAACTTTCCTGACTATAAACATTTATGCTTCCTTAGAGATCAGAGAAATCTAGACTCAATCCATAAGATCTTTCCTGAACTTCCTGAAAGACTAAGGAAGTCACATCAAAATTGTGTGATTAAGGTTTCCTCATTTGCATGAAGACAATACTCATTCTTTGTTTCTCACAAAGATATATAGGGTGAGCATGAGAGAGATATGTATGCAATAAGCTTATTACATTGTCTTTTTAAGCCATCTGTATCATTAACATAAAATAGATGAAATTATCATAGTTTATTTACAGAGAAAATATGGTGCATTATTTTATTTAATTTTTTAAAGTTTTTTTTTATATTTTATTGATTTTTTACAGAGAGGAAGGGAGAGGGATAGAGAGTTAGAAACATGGATGAGAGAGAAACATCAATCAGCTGCCTCCTGCACACCTCCCACTGGGGATGTACCCACAACCAAGGTACATGCCCTTGACCTGGAATCGAACCTGGGACCTTTCAGTCCGTAGGCTGACGCTCTATGCACTGAGCCAAACCGGTTAGGGCTATGGTGCATTATTTTAATTCATTTTACTAGTTAGGGAGCTTTGTCTTAAATTCTTTAAAGAGAGAGAGAGAGAGATGTTCAGAATCCAGAAACGATGAGGAAAGGGAAAGAAGAAAACATATTTTTAGAAAGAGGTGACTTGATTTCCTACTGGCATGAACCATCTCCTTTGAACTATTAAGGAAAATACAGCAATATTTTTCTTGGGCTGCATCCTAAGAGAGGATGAACTGCTTGCTAGCTGTGAATTATGCAGCATTAATGTACCAGAGAGAGAATATGTGTTTTTCTCAAGGCAGCTTGAGACTTAATGCTTTGCATTTCATCTAACACACGTTACGTTATGTCACGTCAGAGTTTGCCGCTGGGTCCCCATCTTACCCTTTGTTGTTGAAAGATTTGCCATCTCTGCTCTGAGTTAGGAGAACCCTTTTAAAAAAATGATTATAAAACAGATGTGGCTGTTGAGAATTGGTTGCCTTAGCCTTGCTTCAGAGTCGGCGTCTCCACATTTGCTATTAATCAGGGACATAATTATATTTGGAGCAAGGAAAAGAAATCATTTATCGTGGCAGGCAAGGATGAGACAGTCCCAATTCATATGACTTTAACCTACCAGCTGAGTGAATTCATTATTGCCAACTCCATCATTTCAGGTTAACCTGGAGGCAAAAGGGAGAACTGTCAACACCATTATCAGTTAGAAAGAAGATATCCCCCCTCCTCACACACACACACACTTATTGGCATGATGAACAGTGAAAATGTCCCATACAGATATGCCAAGAGAACTTTTTCACTTTGTATGCAATCATGGCCATGTGAACATTTAATAAATAACTAGTGACCCAGTGCACGAATTCATGCACATTGAAAGGAAATTAATTAGAAGCTTCATGCACATTGAAAGGAAATTAATTAGAAGGTGGCCGGCAGGACAGGACTGGGCAAGAAGGGCTGGACACACCCTGGAGCCAACCTCCAGTGGTCCTTCCCCAGCATCTGCGGAGTGAGCCGGGTCCCTTCTGCAGGTGGGGTCCCTCAACCTCGTCTGCAGAGATGGGGCCGAAACTGGCTCTCTGACATCCCCTAAGGGGTCCCGGCACGCAGAGGGCATTCTGCAAATTTGCTGTTGAACAGGGTGTGGAACGCAAATGCAAGTGTGCAGTAAACCAGATTGGAGGCAGACAGTGCCCCAGCAACAACATAACCCACAGCCGAAGGTGGAATAGCGTGGCCCCGTGAGGAATCAGGCTCCCTCCTCTCTGGTTTCGGGGTGTGTCACCTGAGAACTGCCGCTGCCAAGTCACTGCAGCTCGACAGCCCCTGCATTGAGCATTTGCCCCCTGATGGTCAGTGCGCATCATAGGAACCAGTTGGACGGTTGGACACTTAGCATATTAACCTCTTATATATATAGATAATGATGATAAATAACACGAGAGGTGACCAATAGCAGGAAGACAGGTAGTCTTTGTCTTCCAGTCTGACTTTGTGCCCTCTCAACCCTGAGATTGCCAGTGGCATGACCAAATGCCCTCATTGTGTGTAGACCTAGCTTGGAGCTTGCTTGGAGCAACCACAGTAATAAACACTGGGTCTGTGTCAGTCAGCAGAATGTTAATATTTAAAGGGTCTGATCGGCAGTGAGCTGTTTCAAGAGCCTTCTGTTTATAATCATTCACTGAAGTAAATGTTTCCTATTATACAGACAGCATGTGGTAGGTTACTGAACTTCACTCTCTGGCTAGAGTAACATGAAGAATGTAGAAATCTGGCAGCCGTTGAACTTCTTTTTCAATATCCAGCCAACCCTTCACATCTTTTTGCCATGAAGGTTGCCCCTGTGTCAGGTCCCATGTGGTGCTGGTTTTTTTGAGCTAATGCACGTGACAGAGGGTGTTGCAATCTAAAAAATCTTTGACAGCTTGCTTGGGCTTATAGGCAGTGATTCTGCTTGGAAGAACCATGTTGGCTCTGAATAGATAATCTTTGGATCCCAATATTCTCCCTGGGTCAGTTCCACTTTTCGTTGGACCAAGAGATCTTTTCGTAGCAGAATCATTTCTGACAGTCACCAAGGGATGACAAAACACCTACATATTTTGACTGATTTAAAATAATAAACATTTACCCTTCATTTTAATTTTGATTGCCTCAAGTTCTCTGCCTTCAGGCTAGTGTTTATGCCAACATTGATTCAGTCATTGGGCAGCCTCTGAAACCCCTTTTCTTTATCTGATTTAACATCCTATTTGCTGGTAACATTGAATTTCTTTTTTCTTTCCCCAGCATGAACAGTGATGAATTGCAGCTTAGCAAAGTAGGCTTCCATGACCTTGCACTCTTGGTGTGGATATGATCACAGCATCGCTTGGTATAAAGTAGTCAATCAAATGAATGTTGTATGAATGAATGATGGAATGGATGGGGCCCATATTATCAGAAAATAAGGAATTAAATTGGACTATGGAAAAGAATGGGTTTTCTGAACAGGAGGGCAAAGGTTATGCCTATGGGACCACATTTCCTCCTGTGTGCCTTTCCCAAATTTGCTATCCTCAATGCACTTTTCTTTTCTTACCTCATGGTTTTGTTTTCTGTACCATTCACCTGCTTTATGAAATCTCATTAGGATAATGTATTTGTTCAGTTAAAAGACCTTCATGCACATCCATTAATATGCACCAATTTAAAAATATTTTTGGAGGGCCTATTAGTTTTATATTCCTGCTACAACAAATAAACACAAACTTTGTCACTTAACACAACACCCATTAATTATCTCATAGTTCAATAGGTCAGAAGTTCTGGTGGACTTGGCTGGCCCTGTGCCTTAGGTTTACAAATCTGAAATCAATATAGCAGCTGATCTAGGTTCTCACCTGGAAGATTTGAAAAAGAATCCACTTCAGGGTCATTCAAGTTTTGGCAGAGTTCATTTTCTTTGTGTTATAGGACTGTGGTCCTTGTTTCCTCTCTGGCTATCAACCAGGGGTCACCCTCAGCTCCTGGAGACTACTTACATCCCTCTGTCTTCAAACTAGCAGCAACATTGGAATGTTTCATGCTTCAAAGCTCTCTATTTGCTCTTCCACAGTGGGAGAAAATTCTCTATTAAAGGGCTTATGTGATTAGAACCACCTGGAGAATTTCCCCCCCCCTTTTTTTTAAGGTCAACTGATAAGTAACCTTAATGACACTGGAAAAATTCCTTTTATCCTGTAATGTCGCATAATCACTAGAGTTGCAACAGGAAATGAGGTCAGGGGGTCCATCTCTGAGTTAGAATTTTGCTTATTATAGGAGGGGAGGGGCAGTAAATACCAGATTAACTGTGCATAGAAGGTTTTTCTTTTAACTCACAGTGATGTGAATTATCTCCTCCTCTTCGACATAACAGTCCACATTTCAGCTTCGTGGTCTTTGCTTGCATAGTCCAAAAGAGACTCTGAATTACAGACATGAGCAGTTGCTCAGGGATCCATACTGACATTTCAGGAACTCCTAGTCTTGACTCCGTGGCAGAAATATACTTTTGAAAATATAATTTTGAAATGCCTTAAAGAATACTGAGGTTTCATGCACATTTTCTGTTAGGCTAAGCTTCCAATTTTGTGTTTTTCTCCTTTGCCTTAAGTACTGCTGAGATTATACAGTGTCTCCAAAAAGCCAGATGAAACTACAGACTGAAAGGGCTTCTGAGGCACTTTGCTCTCACCTGTCTCTTCTGGCTTTGATAATCCAAGGTATTTTTCCCGAGCTATTGGCAAATCCTTCTGCTTTTAGCTGACATGCACCGCCTTCTGCTGACACCACCAACCTTTTGTCTGTCCAGCATTGAACTTCCTGCAGCATGCCTTCCCTTGATGACAGAAACACCTTTAGTAGCAAGAACCGAGGTGGCTTCACAAAGTAGAAAGTCTTATTTTGTAATTCAGGACAAAGAAGCTTAGGGGATCTCACATTGCACCTTCTCCCTGCTCCAGTGGTTTCCTCCTGCTGCTGCCAAATGGTTCTTGCTAAAATCCTATTTGCATCAGCGTGCTGTTCCCCTCCCAGGCTCTTTGGGGCCTCTCTGCTGGCTGCTAAATCAGCACAAAGCCTCCTGGCCAAATTTACTTCTCCCTGTTTCCTAGATTAAAGCTTCTGCTATAATCAGGTTAGGTCTCAACATTTTCTCTCATGTACTATTCTGAATCTGTTATATATGTTAGCATTGTACATATTATGTTGCATCATTTTTCTGCCTTTGCATATTTGTTCTTCCCTGCAAGCTTCTCAAGCATAGTAACCAGGTCTTGCCTCTTTTGATAGCTTTGGGGTTTGTATAGGTCTGCCAGGGGAAAACACTCATAAGACATTGGTAAACTTACCTGAATGTAACCATCAAAAGTTCATTTCGTAAATATTGAGTCCCTGCTGTGTTCCCGACCATGATCTATGGCTGAAAGATGCAAAATGAGTACAATATGATTTGGGCCTTGAGAAGATCCCAGGTGCTGGAAAATGACATGAATTAGATAATTCTGCATGTGTGAGTTATGCAAACAGAGGTCAAAGCACCTGATTGCACCTGGTGGGTTTGGGGAAGGCTGAGCAGGCACCTTGGAGGAGGTGATATCTGGACAGTGTCAGGATGAGAGGGCATCCACAGAGTGACTCACAAAGGTAGGATGGAGAGTGGGAGAGCCAGAATGAGAATACACAATGTGTGTAAATGTGTGGTGGGATCAAGGTAATGTACATACTATGTTAGGGCCTGAGAGCCAGGGTGAAGATGAGGCTGCAAGAATAGGCAGAAGCAGGATTGTAAAATGCCATCAAGGCCTTGAGCCTGGCCTAGTAGACAGTGAGCAGCCATGAAAGGGTTTTCAGGAAGTACAATGAGCCATCTTTCTTTTTTGTATTCTTTCACATGAGCCATGGGAAGACAAGAATTTTCCTGAATCTACTGCTGGCCAGGAGGCCCACAGAGGCTTTGTGTCCCACACAGGGTGGACTGGAGGAGGTGGAGACAGGAGAGGGCAGGGCTTGTGTCATGACTGGTCATATATCCTATATAATAAAGAGGGAATATGCTAATTGACTGTCACACCCTCACAAGATGGTGGTGCCCACAGCCACAAAATGGCAGCACCCAGTCTCCTCAGCCCTGCTGGCAGTGAATTTTCATGCGACCATTACCTTTTAAAAAAATTCTTACCCAAGGATATGATTATTTCTTTTAGATCATCTGTTCTTGGGGAGCAGGCCTAAGCCAGCAGGTGGGCATCCCCCAAGGGTCCTAGACTGTGAGGGGGCACAGGCTGGGCTGAGGAACCCCGCCGTGTGCATGAATTTTCATTCACCAGGCCTCTAGTGTATATATACATATATATATATGTGTGTGTGTGTGTGTGTGTGTGTGTATATATATATATACATATATATACATATATATATATACATATATATGTATATATGTATATATATATATACATATATATATACACACACATATATATATATATTTACACACACACACACACACACTATATATATACACACACTGAGTGGCCAGATTATTATGATCTCTGAACCCATAATAATCTGGCTACTCAGTGTATATATAGATTATTATGCATTCAGAGATCATAATAATCTGGCCACTCAGTGTGTATATCTACACTAATAAAAGAGAAACATGCAAATTAACCATCACTCTGCTATACCCACAAGCCACGCCCACCAACCAATCAGGAGTGAGTATGCAAATTAACCCAACCAAGATGGCAGCCGGCCATGGAGCTGGAGAAAGCAGGAGGCTTGGGTTGCCCTGGCAATGGAGAAAGCCAAGCTTCCTGCCCGCCCTGCCTCTGCTCAAGGATACAAAGTTTCAATTATAGAAGATAAATAAATCCTAGATACTTGCTTCCAGCTGGCCCTGGCCTCTGCTCAAGAAGGCGCTGAAAAAAAAAAAGAAAAAGAAAAAAAGGAGGGGCTGGGACCTTGGGTTGCCGGGGAATGATCAGGCCAGGATGGGACAGCAGGGGCTAAGCAGACCAGCAGAGGTGCCAGTTAGGGGTGAGCAGGCTGGCACGGGGGGCAGTTGGGGGTGATCTGACTGGCAGGGGGGCATTTGGGGGCGAGCAGGCCGGCAGGACAGGAACCACCTTGAACTCAGCCTTCCTGCACACACCTGAGTTTCAGAGGTGCTCCTGAAGTACCTGTGCCCAAACAGAGAACATGGTGAACGAATGATATAAACCAAGATGGAACCCAAGAAGATAACCTGGTAGAAGTCAGGTGACAATGGAAGGAAGGCAACTAAAAGGACTTGCTTTCAGGAAACCTTTTTAGAGCTTCCCCATCTTTTGTTCCTTTGAATATATGTTTATTGAAGAAGAAGAAAAAACACCCTTTAATCCTTGAACAGTCCTGTTAAACAGGGGAAAATGGGGACAATGAATAAATATTTTGAATAAAACAAACCTTATAGCAGTCATGACAGACAAGAAATGTTCCCAAGATGCTTGTCTGGGGGCTGAAATAGATCCTAGGGCTAGTGTGGTTATCCCTCACAACTGGGCTTTGGTTTATAACTTTCTTTTGGTTTCTCATTTACGAAACTTGAATAATAGAACTAGGCCCATTAAATAAACTCCTGTTTGTTATTTTCAATTTTTCTCCTTTTATATTTTCAACAGATATCCCCACAGGTACTTGATATTGCAAACAATTTTACCTTGGACACTTAGCACCACTTATTTTGTTTAATCAATGTTATAAAGGCATATTTATTAAACTCCACTTACCTCAGCATTTTTGCCAATTTTTCTCTGCAAAGTGATTTTTTTCTTTGCAAAGAACTTGGGGAAGAAAAGTAATAATTTGCTATGACCTGATATCAATGTACATTTAATTTGGCAACCAGCCAATAAGATAGGTTTTTCAAGTTTTACCTCCCTGGAAAAACTTAAGTTTAGTATTACCATATTTCATATCATGCCATATGACTTGGACTATTTGGATCTATAGCTACTTTGCCTCTGAAAATCATAGCACTGTGTTTGTTCTGGTCTTAAACTATCTACGTGGTCTTTATGTTACATCTCCTGATCTAACGTTATCTTCAAGAGCAAGATCTAAGGCTCTTTGGGTACCTGGTTGCACTCAGCGTGATACTCTGGGTCAAGTAAGAATACTGCTTTGAGAAATTCATGAATAGATTTTCCCAGAGTTGCCTATGTACATTTCTCAATTACAACAGAGGAGAAAGGGGATTAAGGAAGAAGAGATTTACAATATATTTTGCATACAGAAAGTGGGAGGAGATGGCAGATAAATCAGGGCAAGTAAATGTCACATGGGTCATTTGGGATTTAAGACTAGAGTTGAGGGAAAGGTATGTATGCATTGGTGATATGCATTTGTGAGTTGGCAACATGGAAGTCTCGAAAGTCATAAGAGGATGAATTCCTTGATAAAGAAGTTTTAGGTGACAAAGAAAAATGGGAAAGAGGGTGAAGAAAAAGCCTGATGTAGTCACAGAGACCACCCACAGTGGAAGGACAAGTCGAAATCAAAGGCAGAACAAGAGAGAAGGTTCTGAGAGGTGGGAAGTAACAGGAGGATGGTGTCATCTATCAAAACAAGAAACAGAGAGTTTTGTAGTGGGCAACAAAGTGGTCCAAAGGTGTGAATGGGGAGATGATGTGGGATTTGACAGTGGGAAAGTAGTTGAGGATCAGGGAGATAATTCAAAAAATTTTCAGAAGCAGAAGCCACAACTGGGACCATTAAGATGAGATCAGGTGCTGAGGAAAGAGTAGTGCTTCTCAAAATTTACTGCAGACTCATCTTGGAAGCTTATGAAAAATTCAGGTTCCTGGGCTTTACTCAAAGAAGCTCTGCTTCAGGAGGTCTGGTGTGGGTTAACGAAGCCAGGTTTTTGTGGGTTAGCAAAGCCATGTTTTTTGGGATGTTTTTTTGCTGTTATAATATTTATTTATTTATTTAAATTAAAGTTATTGGGATGGCATTGGTTAATAAGATTATATAGGTTTCAAGTGTACAGTTCTGTGATACATCATTTGTATTGCATTGTGTTCACACCACCCAAGGTCAGATCTTCTGAATCTGCATGTTTAACTAAGCATCCTTCCTGACTCTGGATTGTAGGTGGTCTGTAGACCCCCTTTTTGAACAAATGCATGGCTTCCTTCAAAATTGCCTTAAATGATAAAAATCTATTCACCAACTTGGGGCAAGTAATGGTAACTTGAATTGTGCTTACACCCAGCCGAGGTTTGTTTGGATCTGCCTTAGTGTTTGCTGATTTCTTTAAAAGGTGGGATTCTGGTTCTCTTGTACCTGTGATGACTGGACTTCCTACGGCATGTTGGCACGTTAGGACAGGGCATGCCCTCTGCCTCCCGTGAGGGTCTGGTGGTCGCTCTGTTCAAGACAGGAGAACATTGGTGATGTGGGGACATGTGCTTACCCCAAACCCTAGCAATGTAGAGGAGGGCTGTGCACTACACCCCAATCTAACCCTCCCATTTTAGGGTAAAGCTTAGTTTTTGTAATAAATTGTTTTTTTAAGCTTCCTATAGTTATTTAGTCAAACACCAGCTTAAAGATGGCAGCAATTACCCAGTCTGTGATGATAACCCCACTTTAGGCCCTATAATTTGGTGTAAGTACCCTGCTGAGCACTGCTGCCCGTAATATAGTGCTGCGATGGCGGAAAGAGCTTTTAAGCTTGGATTCCAGGTTTGAAAGTACTCCAATGCCTTTTAAAGCTCCTTATTTTCCCAGCACATCTTTTTGCACCCTGTCATGATCTTTCCAACCTGATTTAACTCCTGTCTCTGGGTTGGAGGTGTGTGCAAAGCTGACATTAAGTTTGGCGAGTGCATTAGCTTAGAAACAGCAGAAGCCCAACTTCCAAATGCACGAGAATATGTGTTTTCAATGTGGCAACTTTAAAGGGAAGCCCCAGTGAGACAGCAATGAACCTGAAAGTCTGTCTCTACACTGGAGCCCACATTTATGGGCTTGTACAAAGTTAGTAGACATTCGGATACTAAACTTATAATAGTAATTTAATTCTGGGAAAATAAGGAGCTTCTAAAAGGTATTGGAGTACTTTCAAAACTTGCAAGACTTTTAAGACTCCATTTCTATTTATATATTATTTTCTCTTAGCCAGTTATTGTTTATGAAGTTTTATAAAGTATTGAATCAGAGAAAGATAAGTATCACATGATCTCACTCATATGTGGAATCTAATGAACAAAATAAACTGTTGAACAAAATAGATCCAGAGACACAGAAGCATGGAACAGACTGTCCAACATCAGAAAGGAGGAGGGGGAGAGTGAGTGGGTGGAAAGAGATCAACCCTTCGGTTGTATGCATATATCCATAACCCATGGACACAGACAATAGGGAGGTGAAGGCCTGGGGCGGGGGATGGATGCAGTCTAGAAGAGGTCAATGGGGGAAAAAAAAGGACATATGTAATACTTTCAACAATAAAGATTTTTAAAAAGTATTGAAAAATGCCTGATTCATAATGAAATAGTTGCATCATTTGATTCCTGACATTCCTAGTGCTGTATTGATGTACTTAGTCTTATTGTGCTTTTGAAAATGCAAATTCCCCAGACCAGAGAATAATGTAACCATTATTTGTGTATATTTGTGTATAATGCATGGAGACTCAAAGCTATAAAGAGTGATCCTGACCATTTGAAAATATCAAATGAAAATTTTCAATATTGTGGCTGTTAGAGAAATTAGATTACTTTTGTGAGGAGGGTAGAGGAAATGTTTCTATTCATTGAGAAATGATGTTTAGAAATAAAACAGGGCTTCCTATAATGGGCCATCATTTATTCTTCACAATACTTTCCTATGGAATTAGTGAAACACGTATAGAGAGGTTTGTGGGTATTAATGGGTCTAATACGGGTGGGTCAGGCAAACCATGCTTGATATTTAGCCAGTTGATGACTTAGTGGAGAAGGGATTATCATTTAATATTCAAGAAGGAGTCCTTAGTATACATGCAGCCCCCAAATGGAAAATCACTCTCTTTCAAATTGTTTGTCTCTGAAGGCCCAGAGGATCAGGGGCAAGAAATTCTGGGTGTGTTCAAATCGAGCCCAAGTATCATCATACTTTGTAAAAAGGACTCAGCACAATGAAGCAGTCACAGTGCCTCTGACTTCAAAGATATCAAGGCCATGTGTATTTTGCCAGTGTTTTAGAGCATTTTTAAAATTTTTATTTTTATTTTAGATAGAGGGGAGAGGAAGAGAGGAGAGGGAAGGGGAGGGGAGAGGAGAGGGGAGAGGAGGGGAGGGGAGAAGAGGGAAGGGGAGGGGAGAGGAGAGGGGAGAGGAGGGGAGGGGAGAAGAGGGAAGGGGAAGGCAGGAGAGAAGAGAAGAGAAGAGAAGAGAAGAGAAGAGAAGAGAAGAGAAGAGAAGAGAAGAGAAGAGAAGAGAAGAGAAGAGAAATATCGATGGGTTGCCTCCCATACATGCCCCAACTGGGGATCAAACCTGCCACCTTTTGGTGTAGTACCACTGTCCAACAAACGGAGCCACACTGACAGAGTTAGAGCATTCTTCTACATGTAAAATCAAGAATGGTTTTCAAGAAGTGACAGTTTTAAATCATTGGTTAGCCTCTGTGTATCCTTCAAATTTCAGCTCAGGTGTTACCTGTTCCAAGTGGCTTCCTTTGACTTCTCCAGTCCCATGGAAACAGTTCCCTGCTGTCACACAACACATGGCAGATGGAATTGGAATTCACTAGTCTTCCTGAGAGATCACAAGGTCTCCTAAGGCAGGGACTGTTTGATTTTTGTGCTTTGATCACCTAGATAGTGTGTGGCATAATCAGGCATTTGATGAATGAATGAATGAATGAATAGAATCTTGGATTTTACCATATGCCAGCTCCTATTGTGCTCATTTTGATAATTTATTTATGATAATGTGGGGCATTTATTTATTTACTAGTGTCCTGGTGCATGGATTCATGCACATTGAAAGGAAATTAATTAGAAGAAATATTTTAATATCACTATTTGCTTTCTCTATAATAGAAGTGTCAACTAAATTCATGATCAACAATGAGAGATCGAAACACACGTGTGCAATTGGCACCAGTGAGAGTTTTATATGTATCGTGCATGCGTGAGTCAACTTAGCCTTTTATATATATAGATAAACTTGATTAATTAGACCTGCTTTCTGATTTAGCTAAACTTTTTCCAGCCCAGTGAAGCACCCCAACTTCTCTTTCAGGTAATTGTCAGCAACACAGCAGTAAATATCAACACAAAGCAGATTATTATTGTAGATCACTCAGGGAGAACAAAGGGTAAAATATTTAATTGTAGCAGTGTTTGACTATAATCTGCGCAGTGAGAAAACCTGAAGCCATTTTCAAGTTCCACCATATCTTACTTCTTTTTAATTTAGTTTCTAAACTTTCTAAATCTCTGTTTTTTGGCTAAGGAAAATAAAATAGATTCTACTGAGTCTCCTGTCTACCTACTCCAGGACTTCCGTGAGGATCAAATGAGATGAGGCATGGGAAAATGCTTCACAAACATTTGGTTAAAGTGTAAAATGTTTGCACCTGGCTGTATAGCAAGTGGGGTTCCTGGGCTGAAGAAACTCCAAGGAGGCTAGTCGCTAGGGAGAGGAAGCTGGGTGTTGCTATGTGATGTCATTACCCAGCACCCACAGTGACTGTTTTCAGGCTGGGCTGGGCTGTGGGCTGCATTTTGCGCCATGGGGTCTTGGCAGTTTGGCTGCGATTTGGTGGGGTGTTGCTCTGGGGTGGTGGCGAGGCCTGTGTCTCACTTGGGGAGAGCCGAGTGTTGGTTTGTCGGTGTTAGGTCTGTGGTGTCGTTTATTTTTAAATGGCCATTGTGCTTCATGGCAGCTCCTGCATTGAGCGTCTGCCCCCTGGTGGTCAGTGCACATCATAGCTACCAGTCAGAGGGAAGGATGGAACCTTAGCCTTTTATATATATAGATTGTGTGTGTGTGTGTGTGTGTGTGTGTGTGTGTGTGTGTCTTAAAACAGTTTTATATGCTTGTTTTCTTTCAGCTGCAATGGAGTTAGAGGTAGTAAGTTTGCTTGTGAATCATGTGGATTTTCTTGGGTTACATGAAAAAATGAAAATTATGCTGTTTCTGTACTCATGAAATATTTTAGTTGGGGCCTATACTTGCATTAATAGCTTACTGTCAAGCACACAGATTACTTTCATCAACCACTGGTGAATACATGTGACCAGGGGAGTGGAATTCTTGGAAACATGTTGGAAGAGATTATGAAGTGGTCAAGAAGGCAGCTGCTGAATTTAACATCCAGGTTCATGCCTTCACGCAATTCTCTGATTTTTTCTAAATTTCCCTGTGTTTTTCTTTTTTTAAATCACAAAAGGTCCATTTGTAGCTTTCGTTTAAAAAGAAATATAGTGAAAAGAATCAGTACTCAAGAGTGTTATGACCTCAATAAACCTCGGAAAAGTCTCCTTCTGGTTTTCATTTTTTTAATTTAGAAATTGCTACGCTGTGTGTTTGTGTGTGTGCGTGTGTGTGTGTGTGTGTGTGCACTGCATGTGTATGTAAGTGTAAAGTGGGGAAGGATTTAAGAAATTGGAACACAGACAGAGTTAATATTCATAATGATGGCAGATACCAGCAGCTCATGACAACGCCAACCGTTTCTTATTTTTAGGGACTCTCTGTACAATATCTAAATTGGTCACAAAAGTGAGAAAAATAGTCACCAGCATTACTTGTCATGTAACTTAACGTTATTTGTCACAGGAAGGGAACTCTAGAATCCTGGATTCTTGCTGGCAGTCAGAAGATCTCCCTTCAGGGCACTCAAATGAGTAGTTTTCATTGAAAACAGTTTCTGAAAGTCCCAGGTACATACCACTCAGCCAAGGTCTTTCCTTCCAAGCACATGAGGAATGTGCTGTTCATCAGTGCAAGCTGTTAAAGTAAAAAACAAACTCTCAGTAAGGGACCAGTGATTGGCATGTGGTTATGGGTCTCTAGAGCCTGGCTCACTTAAAAGGCTACTCTAGGCTCATTGCCTTTCACAGTTTTCATGGTCACCATCTGCTCACTACATGGAATTGCCATGCATTCCAGGTCTCCTACACATTTTCCATGATGCTGGCTTTACATTATTTTATGGGCTCTCTTTGCAATCAACATCCAAGTAAAGTAGACTTTATTTCTTTTTATTTATGTGTTTAATCCAAGAAGTAAAAAAAAAATTAGTCTAGAAGATTCTAGTATCATTATGTCTCATTACTTTCTAAAATTTCTCTTCATCAGATTTGACGGTCTGTTTGATGCTTCTATGCCTCTGGATCTATTTTTGTTCATCAGTTTATGTTGTTCATTATATTCCACAAATGAGTGAGATCATATGATACTTATCTTTCTTCAACTGGCTTATTTTGCTTAGCATAATGCTCTCTAGGTCCATCCACACTGTTGCATGTGGTAAGAGTTCCTTCTTTTTTTACAGCAGTGTAGTATTCCATCCAACTGTGTAGATGTTCCACAGTTTTTTAATCCACTCACCTGCTGATGGGCACTTAGACTGTTTCCAAATCTTAGCTATTGTAAATTATGCTATGAACATAGGGATGCATATATTCTTTCTGATTGCTATTTCTGATTTCTTGGGATATATTTCTAGAAGTAAGGTAAAATAGAAATTCTATTTTTAATTGTTTGAGGAAACTCCATATTGTTTTCCATTGTGGCTGTACCTCAGATGGAAAGCAGGAGAGTGTGGAGGGTAGGGGGTAAGAGATCAACCAAAGGACTTGTATGCATGCATATAAGTATAACCAATGGATACACACAATAAGGGGGGTGAAGGCCTGTGCTGGGGGACAGATGCAGGCTGGGAGAGGTCAATAGGGGGAAAAGGAGACATATGTAATACTTTCAACAATAAAGAATTAAAAAAATAGATAAACTTGAAAGAAAGAAAAAATAAATTAAATAAATAAAATTTCTCTTCATCAAAGAGAGAATGGACACAGTCTAAATAACTTTAAGCCGTTAAAGATAGTGTGAAGTTGCAATATAGCTGTTTAAAAACACCAAAAAGTTAGCTTTACCCTCCCCACCCCCATCCCTTTTAAAAGGCAACTTTTCTTTGTCAAAAATTGTAAAATTTACAGATTTAAAGAATTAATCCTGAGACAATTGATTACTCATGTTTTGAGAAAGTTGAAAGTGCAATGCTTACTGTCATTCAAAAGAGTTTCTTGAAAAGCATAATCATTTAATTTTTTTATTGATTTCTGAGAAGTGGGAGGAAGAGAAGGTTATAAACATCAATGATGAGAGAGAATCATTGATTGGCTGCCTCCTGCATGCCCCCTACTGGGGATCAAACCCACAACCTGGGCACGTGCCCTGATCGGGAATCAAACCGTGACCTCTTGCTTCATAGATTGTTGTTCAACCACTGTGCCACACAGGTCAGGCAAAAAGCATTATCTATAATAATAAAAGGGTAATATGCTAATTAGACTGGACGTCATTCCGGATGTCCTTCCTGACCAAGCCGGGGCCGGAGGGAAGCCAGCCTGGGTCCCAGGTGCCAGAGGGAAGCTGGTGCCAGCAGCTGGGGGTGGAAGTCCTACTCTTGCACGAATTTTCATGCATCGGGCCTGTAGTCATTTATATGAAGCATAGACCATCTCCCTGTTCTCTCTTTATACTGTCTGTTAGTTACAGAAAGTCAGCTTATCCAAAACTGGATTCATCCTTTCCCCTCCTAAGTTCTTTCCTTTGTGAGGTAGTACTTCACATTTAGTCAAGTGTCCTAGAAGACATCTCACCCTGTGTCATTACTGCCATGATCCACAACATCCAGTCAACCATTAGCCAGCTTGATTTTACTTCCCACCAACTTCTCATCCTCACCTCCCTAATTCTCATCACTTCTCTCTTCTACTCTCACTACTGCAATAGCCTCTTACCTTGCCTGCCTGCTGCCAGTCTCCGGATCCATTCACCCCATTGCGATCAGGATACTTCTCAAATAAAAAGAACTGTGAATGCTATTAGCCTGCTTGAAACTCTTTTTAAAAAAATGTATTTTATTGATTTTTTACAGAGAGGAAGGGAGAGGGAGAGAGAGTTAGAAACATCAATGAGAGAGAAACATCAATCAGCTGCCTCCTGCACAACCCCTACTGGGGATGTGCCCACAACCAAGGTACATGCCCTTGACCAGAATCGAATCTGGGGCCTCTGTGTCCGCAGGCCTACGCTCTATCCACTGAGACAAACCGATTAGGGCTGCTTGAGACTTTTGAGTGGCTGCACCATTGAGCATAGGGTAGATTGTAAACCTTGTCATGTCACTTGCACACCGATTTTTTCTCCTGCTTCAGCATGTTCTCTTACCTTTGTCAGTTCTGTAGTTCTCACCTTTGATCTCTTCCTCTGGGATGACCCCTGTTTCCCTCAGTTTGGGTTTGGAGCCCTCCTCTGAGCCCCGTGGCGCCCAGTGTTTCCTGGAGCACAGCACCTGTCATACTGATTGACAGTGTATGTATGTGTCTGTATCATCCACTGGGCGGTAAGCTCCTTGAAACGAGGCACTCTGCATCCTAGCACTTGAGAAAATGCTTGGTGCTTAGTATTCACTAAGCTAATATCTGTTAAATGATGGAAGTTTCACTTTTGGGGGATGTTACAAGGTGAGACTAGCATGTCATTCAACAGATTTTGCAGTTGGTTTATTGAATTATATTTGCTGGAATCCCCATGTGAAGTGAAGGCATTGTGGCATTTATATAGTAAACTTGTTAGCTAGGACCATTTGATTTTATTTGGTGTTCATTTCTTAAGTAAAATAGCATGGTTGGGTATAAAGCACACTGAAATTAGATTAAAAATGCTTGGGTCAAGCCTTAGACTGTGGGCAGGACAAATCAATTGACAACTCTGAAACTCAGTTTTCTCCTTTGTTAAATGAAAGTGATAACGATCCTGAAATTTGCATGTGTGCTCAAATGTGAAAACACCTAACCTGATGCCCAGAACAAACTGGGTATTCAGTAAATGTTAGTTTCATGTATCATAAGGAGTGAGAAGCTAAGAAATGCATTTCCTGTTGGTCAAAGTGTTTGAATATTTATTACATGAATTCAAGTCACTATGAGACATAATTTACCAATCCTCTCTTAAATGTTCTCATTTTAACTTAAAAACCAATAATACAGCTTTAACCAACTTAACCAAACACACACAACCACACACACACAGCCCCACCATTTTCATCAGTTCTATTCTGTTTCTTATTCATTTCCTCATTTCTTACCATTTCCCCTTTGTATCTTCTATAGAAATGCACAATTTAGCCTCAAGGAGAGGAATAACCCTGTTCTAAGTTACCTTTGTTTCTTTTGTTTTGAGCTAAGGAAGCTTGAAATAACTCAAATTTATATTTAAAAATTATACTGACACTGAAGAAAGACATTAGCATCATTACCCTACAGGCAATTTCACATGTATTTTCTCCTATTTTAAAGTATTATCACACTTTTTGTGTTGTTTTTGACTGTATCACTTTTCATAGATTTTTGAAGCAGTGCTAACAGAGTTTTTTTTCTCTGTAGCATATTTCATGGTTGACAGATATGTCTTATAGACACAATCCCATCAATGGCAGGAAAAACAGAGTTAGTTTCTGCCCTTATAAATCCCCCTCCTTTTTTTTTTTTTTAACTTACTTTAATTTAATTAGCTTAATGAATAGGATCAAAGAACATCTTTTGAGTTGGCATTTTTTCCCAAGCATCTTTGAAAGTGCAATGACTCAAAGGTTAGAAGAAAAGGAGTGGCTAGCAGAGAACTGTAGTTCTCACATTGGCACTGGAGAGAACCCCCTAAAAAGTTCTGGAATGCATGTTAGCAGCAGCGTCTATCTGGATAGGCCTCATCCCAGTATACATCATTCCTAAATATGAAGTCATTTAACCAGAAGAGATCCCTGTTCTCCACACTAGCACACCTGAGCTGTACTGTAATTAGTAATGATACTACTTACCTGCTAAAAAACGACCAGCCACAGCCAGAAACTAAAACAGATAAAGGAAGGATAAAGCGTTGGTGAGTTTCTGCTGTGAACCCATTTATTTTTCTTCTTTTCAGAATGTGGTAGTTTCCACTAGAGAAATAGAACACATTAAAGGCAGTGGGCAAAGATGCTGACAGTGTTTTTGTTGATTTCCTAAGGAGACATTCAACAATAGTCTATTGTGCATTCATCCCGGGATGATGTAATGGAGAGATTTGGGAAATGGTTTTCCAGTATTCAGGTGTCCATGCAAAGAAGCAATTCTTGCAAGCTCATGGGAATTAATTTTTATTCTGGCAACTCTTTACCAAGGGGACACATAGCCACTCACCAAGGCGTAATTGACCTTGCTAAGTGTATCTGCCTCAGAAGGGAGGACGGCTTTAAATTTCTAATTGCCTTTTAATTCTTTTATAAACATTTAGGTCAGCAAAATATCACTGTCCCACTTCTAATGCATTTTGAATACTAATTTAAAATGTCTTCTGCTCCTACCCAGCTCTTAGAAAAGGCTATGATCCTTCTCTGTGCGGTGATAATCTTGAGGTCATTATTCTATAGGTGCCTTCACAACCTCCCTCTGGACAATTCAAGGCCCATAGATAGTTCTTAAGGCTGACCAATTCCACCAACTGACCAATCTACAATATTATTTTAACCAACTCTCATTCATTGGTGATAGTTCTAATATAATATGTAGGTATTTTACTTGCTAAAATCTGATTTTTTTTTTCATAGATAATTTTAGCTATCCTGGTGTTGGGCATTTTCTCATTCAGGTTTAATTTTGTTTTCAGTATTTAGCTTTATTTAGATGAAGCAAAAAGCAGCAGCTTGTTTGTAGGAGGAAGGGGCACTAGCCAGAACCAAAGATGAAAAATGAGTGTTTTTATTCACTTGTGTGCTCCTCTGGCTTGTCGGTGTTTGCCTGGTTCTGGTGTTGCCACAGTGTGTTCAGCACATCTTGAGGGCAGCAAAAATAACCATCTCTGTCTGTGAGGTTAAAGTTGTGTATATGACTTTTTATTAGGGAAAAATATCTTGGAAAAATACTGTGTCCAGTTTAGCTGGCCGTCTTTTTCCTACAAAGGGAGAAACAGCTCCTCCTTTGCCATAGAGGGAGCAGGCAATTCCACCTCTCCTTTGTTCCCTTCAGGTGATGAACATCCCAGAAATAAGGGTCTCTAATATTAGAGTATATGAGAGGATGGACCACTAGGGACACTGATGTGAATTCATTTTAATCATGCTGGCAGTGCAATTTATTACCCTGGAAATTGATTTAGCAAGAAGCATATGAACAAGTTGTGACTATCAGATAACATGTTGATTTTTCTAGGAAAGGGGAAAAAAAGAAGCGAATCAGATGAAAATAATTAATTTGATTCTGGGCTATAGTCAAGGATAGATGTTTATTTTTTAAAAAAGATTCATGTATATTATTCTAAGGCCTTATTCATGTGCTACATTTAGCATTGTGGAGTCCATTTTCCTAAAGAGAGGCCAATTAATCATCTAAATGATTATTTCTTCTCAGAAAGATATGTTTGGAGGTCAAAGACAGGTAGGTAGTATGCTTAACAAAAGACAGAGTATTTCAGTTACCTATGGCCACCATATGGCCTCATAACAAATCACCCAAACACTTGGTGGCTGGTTAGGCAGCAATATTGTGGGCCTACATGGCAAAGGGATTATATATTAGTTGGGACCATGAACGTGACAGTCTCCCATAGGGTGGTCTTTCTCTGCAGCTTTCTTAGTTTTACAATATTCTTGGGCTAATCTTGATCTAGGAGATTTGAAAAGCATTCCTGAGAACAGCCACTAAGATTCCATTTGAGAATAAGAAACAGTATCTATGAGTAGAAGTGCCCTATCACTCAAAATTATATACAGTACACCATACAGTATGCCTTTTCTGGTTAACTTAGAGTTCACTGGAATTTTATATGAGGGCTATTGAGATGAATGTACAAATGGAAGCAAAATTGTTTCCTTTGCTGGGCAGGAGTGAAAGGGGGCATGGAAAGTCACTCAAACCACTTCTGGACAGGAGAGAATCTCCACATCAATATACAAGAATTATTAGGCATTGCTATCACTTTCTAACAATATACAGAATTTTGAAGTTCTTCCCATAAAACCAGAATCTGATAACTCAGAATGCTGTTTTTCTAGCATCTAGAAAATGCCTAGCTTTCCATGGAGACACAGCATTTTTCTCTGTGTCTGCCTGGTCACATTATGGTTGACTTTGACCACCTCTACCAGATTATATGTCCATAAATACTGTTTTCATCCTTTGACTCACCCCCACCAAATTTTCCTTGGCTTCCTGTCACTGATTCTATCTCATCTGAATCCTTACCATTCATTGAGTTCTTTATAATCTTTTCCACATCCAATATTACATGCCACTTTTCTCTAAAACACAAACCCTGCCTTAGTCCAGTTACCTCCTCTCCTCCAGATGTATAATTTCTCAGCCAAGCTTTATGTGGAATCTTTCCTTTTTAACCTTTTCAACCCCTGTTCATGGCTAGTTTTCAACCTTGTTAAACTTAGTCTCTTCTGACCTCCTGTTGGGTATATGGGTGGTACCAAACAACCATCACTTAATCACCTGCTACCTTTGTATTGTTTAGAATCACTTCATGTTTGCCAATTCCAACCTGATTGCAAACTCTTTTCTTTTGTTGACTACATTCTACCCTGCCTAGCATCATTATGAGCATATAAAACCATACATTATATACTTATTTTTAAAAATTTTATTGATTCTTTTTAAAATATATTTTTAATTGTTGACAGAATTACAGATGTCTTCCATTTTCTCCCTATTTGCCTCCCTCCACCCAATCCCTGCTCCACCCCAGGCCTTTACCACACTATTGCCTATGTCCATGGGCTATGCATATATGCATATACATTCTTTGATTATCCCATCCTTGGTTACCATTCATTTGTATGATTAAAATAAGAATTGAATAAATGGCGAGAGATAGAGACAAAGGACTTTTTCTGAATCTTGATCCTTAAACCTTCCCCTAGGAGAACCTGAAACCTATATCATGGGTCTGCCTTGACTTTTTGGTTGGGTTTAACCTTAGTAAGAATCTGTTTCTTAGGAACAGTCACTTGATATTTCATTATCAGAGCAACTGCTCAAGATAACTATAATCCACAAAATTAGATTTTATATTATGTCCAAAAGTGATACTCCAATTTGTAAGGTAAAAAGTCCACTTTGGTACAAATTGAAGCGATTGGACTCCATGCGGGAAGAGAGGGTGTAGTGAAGGCTGTCCTGTCTGGGCTCACTGTGGAGACCTTTCACGCAGGCTGCTGCAGCCCCTGGGAGTGGCAGATGCCACCAGGTCTGGTTTGCTCCACAGCAAATGAGAAGGAACAGTTTTTCTCTCCCTTTAAGAAAGCATAGATTTTTGTCTGTTTTATTCACTTTTGTCTCTCTATGCCTATAACAACCTCTGGCATAGTTCAGATGCTCTGAAAATGTTTGATATTGAACAAACAAATGCTTATTTTTCATTCTCTGATCAACATACTGTATTTATAGTTTCTGAGTTTACAGTTTTTGAAAAACCCTGATTTGGTGGTATTTGAATTAAACTGTTTCCCCTCATGGATACAGAAACTCAGACAAGAATCCCAGTTTTATGACAAATGTCCAGTCAAGAAAAAGAGAAGTTAATATAATTTGAGCCAAAATGTGGCACATGTGTATTACACATTTATACATTCTTATATGCCTACAGATGTTTTATTTGGTAGAAATCTGCATTCTACCTAGAAGGAGTCATATTATATTTATGTTTACTAATGAATGTTCCATTAGATTTTTATGGCACAAGCTTTAATTTCTTCCTATCATAGTTGGTGAAAATATCACATGAAATCGTTTACTTATTGAGATATAGTTTTTATAATAATTATATTTGGCACACATAAAAGAATAAAAATATTTTGAGACAAGATGTATTTTAGTACTAGATGCTTTTGTTGAATACAGTTTCTACTAGAAAGGAAACTTTTCAGATGGCTTAAAGTAAAATTCTGTGATTTCTTATTCTTCATCCACTATCAATATCCGCATGCCACCAGCTGCTGGAATTATTACTGGATACCTTTCTCCATTGTGTCAACTAGATGCTGGGTAGCCTTCAAGTAGTTTTCAGGCCAATATTTTTTCTTCCTGCTTGACATGAGCACTTCCCATAGGTCAAATTAGACAACGGATAACCAAGTAAATGTATTTCAGCTATGATGGCTTCTGGGGGAGAAAATGGCCCAACACACAAATTTGTCTTTGAAGCAGCAAGTACTTTATCGATCTCCGTTTGTTGAAAAAGAGGAACTCTAAGCCAAACTCCAACTAAAACAGCAATTAGTTAGGAAGTGCCTTGGGCGCAAGTAGAAATGGTTAATTCGCTCTTTAGGGGAGCGCAGACTAAAAGTGGAATCTTATTGTTAAACATACTGGTTAAAAATAGAACTATCTGTAAAACAGAAAAAACAACTGGAGAGTATTTCCCCATCTCCAGCATTATAAAAATGCCTGAAAGTTCTTTGGCAGGGACACTCAAACATGGGCACTGTCATGTGTCTGTGCACTTCTATGTGCATTTCCAGTAGCCTCGGGAAGATGACTTCCTGTCTGGACTTTCTTCTCAGCAGTGATAACCTTGGGATCCACAGGTGCTTCCCTATATAAATTGTGTTTATTCCTGTTCCTGACTCTTTGGCATTATAATATTGTCAAATCACTTTAGCAAAACTATCTTTTAGAGGTTGGAAGTGAAGGGCAGGAACTAACCAGGATCCTCCAGACATGATGAGCAGCAGGATCCTAAGCCAGGAACATTTGGGGCTCTTGTGGGAGGGACTCAGCTCACATTTCTCTGTCGCCCAGCAGAGCTGGAGACTAAAGCATGCTCCTGACAGTTGAAAGTGCTTGTGGAGAACCCTAAAAGACAGTTAGAAACTAAGAAATACTAGAGTCAGATCACTTTTTCCAATTGGCCCTTCTGCCAATTTCTGTTCCAACTTTTCTCTTATATTGTAGGCATCACGGGCCTGACAGGTTTCTAATCTATGTGGATAACAAGTGATTATTTTCTTCATAGCAAATCTTAAGAGATTCTCAAAGACTTCATTTGAAGAGCAGTGATTGACATTATGACACCGATTCCAATGCCACACTAGTAATGGTGCCATAGCTAGTTCATTAGTGGGTCTATGTGACTTATTTCCAGCTTCACTGCTAGTTGTTGATGGGACACTGAGTGGCTAGGTGGCTAAAGGCAGCATAGGTATGTCTCAAAGAGTCTTATACAAGTACCCGACTTGCATTGGTTTGACTATGATTTTTTGACTTTACAATGGTATGAAAGTGATATGTATTCAGTAGAAACTGTCTTTTGAATTTTGAATTTTTATCTTTTCCTGAGTAGTGATACTTTCTCATGATGATGGGCAGTGACAGTGAGCTATAGGGTTAACAGCCAGGACTCTACAGTGTATTGTGTTGCTGGTGTTTGTTTGTTTTTTTGATATTGTGTTCTATGCACGTTTAAGGTAGGCTAAGTGAACCTATGAGGTAAGGTATATTAAATACATTTTCGACTTAAGATATTTTCAACTTATGATGGTTTTATCAGGACATAACCCCATGGTTAGTCTAGGTCCATGGTTGGCAAACTGCGGCTCATGAGCCACATGTGGCTCTTTGGCCCCTTGAGTGTGGCTCTTCCACAAAATGCCACGGCCTGGGCGAGCCTATTTTGAAGAAGTGGCGTTAGAAGTTTAAGTTTAAAAATGTTGGCTCTCAAAAGAAATGTCAATCGTACTGTTGATATTTGGCTCTGTTGACTAAAGAGTTTGCCGACCACTGGTCTAGGTGAATCAGTATAGTGTATATACACACCAGTATACATGCAGCATTTATGTAGAGTGGCCACAGTTTCCTGGGACTTTTCCAAATCCACCTTTATTTGGCTGTGAACTGAGAGTATACTTATCATGTAAATATTTGGAAAGACAGATTTTTTTTAAAAAGGTAATATTGTTAAGGACCCATGACTCAGTTCAGCATAGCTTAAAACCTCTCCTGATGTATACAGTCTGTCTCACCTGAGCATCATTTTGCTGTCCTAGCAACCCCAGGCTCTTGAGTTCCCAGTTTAGAACTGGTGGAGTTTCAGGACTCTGCTGAGAGGCTATATTTTGACAGCTGGAGAAGGTACCAGGGTTTTCATCAGTCATGGCCCTCTTTTTGCATTGTAACATATAAGGGAGATGGCCTTGTGCTTTAACAGGATTTCACAGACATGGCTGCAGTGCCTCTTGTATGGTTGGTTACATTTTCACAGTCTCCGAATGCTTCAGAAAACACACTTCTGTTGAGATTCACAGAAGGATAACTTGAAGAATTGGAGCTGTCATTTGGGAGAAGTTCTATAGCCAAATTATTTATTGCTTTGGCATTCTTTTATATTTTTTCTCTTCCACAATCAATATTTATAGAGTTTTGACTGCACAGGGTTAAAGATACAGGAATATGTTCATGTAGATATGAATGTGTGTATATAAATTACATATATATATATATATATATGTATATATATATATATATACACACACACACACACACACACATCTCAGTGTATATATTTTTCCTAAAATCATGATAAACTAAGTTGATTGTTAGAGAATTAGGTGTTCTGGGAAAAGGCTGGTCAATATTATGATTCTAATGCAGCAAATTATTCCCAGAGTTATAGATGACTTTTTCTGATTTCTCCCTCTGGTTGCATTTTAAAACAGCATGAATACAGTCATAACATTTCTTATGATCTTCTGAGTGCTAGAAAATGAATCTCAAGATTTCTGAGATGTCAAACTTGGGAAAGAAATGAAAACATGTCTCTTGTATCCTAAGTTCTTGGTTATCAGTTATCTGAGCTACTGATAATTGATCACTAGGTAACGCATAAGTTGGTGAAATGCATTTGGCTGCTTATATATGCTCACAGGTGTGTTTCTGATGTTCTGGAATTGTGCTGGATTTCCAATAAATTCAGGCAACAGACCAGAATTGCCATCATCACTTGTATTAGGTATCATTGTTCTGGACATATTGACCAATGGAATGAGATGTAAAACCAAGTGAGAGACAGACAGATATTGAAAAGAAGATGAACAGCCCTCCACAGAAACAAAAAAGGGCAAAGTAATTCAACAGGTCATTTACCAAGAAAGAAATAAAGATTTCTATTAAGCATATGAAATAATTTAATCTTGCTAGCAATAAAAAAATAACAGGGTAGCATTTTTCATCTGTCAACTTTGGAAAGATGTTAAAACTGATGATGGCTATCATTGGAAATGTCTGGTATGTGGAAAGGGTCTCATAAGTAGCTATTGGGAATAAAAATTGGCAAGTGGTTTTTAAAAAGCAATTTTAAAATATACATCAAAATCGAAAAAATGTGCATATTCATTGCTTTCACAGTTCATAGTTCTACTTCTAAGACTTTACTGGGGGCAGTGCCTCTTTTCTTTTTTGCATTGCTAATCCCTTTGAAAATCAGATTAAAGTGAAAATCAGATGTACAACGGAAAAATGCAATATATAGATTTTGCATTGAATTTCTCTGATCATGTGGTGATTGCCAGATTCCAGCAAAATGACAATACCTTATATTGTTCGGGGGTCAGAGGAGGACCTCATCTCCACCTGTTGCTCATGGGTGTGGAGTTCTTGTGATATCCCTAGAAAAAGAATTTTCTGAGACTTGCACAGGAGAATAAGTGATTTTTATTCATGTGGAATTACATCCCTGAGTTTCCAAGATCCCATTTTTCCCTTGTCCCAACAAGGAAGAAGTGTAGCTGTGGCTACAATAGGAAATATTGTCTTGCTGCAATATGATTCCTGGTAGGGTGGGTGGGTTCTTTGATGGAATCAGTGAGGAGCTCCAAGAGCCTTTTTTCTCCTTTTGCCACTGGGTTGAATTGCCACCAGGCCAAGAAGAACGGGCAGAGATGGACAACATCCAGTTTGACTTGGGCTGTGCACACTCTAGGCAGGCCTTCTGGTCACAGAAGGAGCCTCACCTGCCAATTCTGGGATTGCACAAATTCAAGGCATGTTAAATGACAGTGTAGGGATTTTCTGCTTTTGACATGAGACACAGAGACTGTGACTGACAGTGAAGGTGGTAGGAGATGGATGAGAAGAGCTAATCCATGAGGGAGAGTGCTGGAAAGTCAGGGCAGGTGTCTCAGTGTGGGCTTGAGACATCTGCTGTGAAAACTAATGTCCCAGCTTAAGGACATTCAAACAGAAAGAGAAAATTCTCCCTTATTCCACCTTTTATTCTATTCAGGCCTTCATCTGGATGGTACCCACCCACATTGGCCAGGGCAATCTGCTTTATTCAGTCTAAAGATTCAGATGTCCATCTTATCCAGAAACACCCTCACAGGCATGCCCAGAATAATGTTGAAGTAAGTATCTGGACACTCCGTGGCTCAGTCAGGTAACATGAAATGAACCATCACACCACCTTCCTGGTAGAACGAGGAGGAATTAGCTGAACCAGCACAAGCTCTGTCAGTGATGGGACTTTGTCCACCTGTAGGTCTATGCGTTGTCCTGTAGGTCTTTGGAAATTGTATCACATTTATCATCTCAGCCTCTTGTGAGGCTGCGATGGAGAGAATGTGAGAACATGGAATATACCAGTAATCTATGGAAATAATGGTGGGAGAACTCAATAAAAAAGTCCATATACAAGACCCATGTACTATTTAAGATCTAGTGGATTTACAGGGACATTTTTACCATTATAAAGAGATAGTTCTGCCCTAGCTGGTTTGGCTCAGTGGATAGAGCATCAGCCTGTGGACTGAAGGGTTCCAGGTTCGATTCCAGTCAAGGGCACATGCCTGGGTTGCAGGCTTAATCCCTACTTGGGAGCATGCAGGAGGCAGCCGATTAATGATTCTCTCTCATCATTGATGTTTCTCTCGCTCCCTTTCCTTTCCTCTCTGAAATAAATAAAAATATATTTTAAAAAATAGATAGTTCTTAAAACAATGAAAAAAAATATTTTTTTTAAAAAGGGATCTGCTTTCCTGAGTCTGTGAGTCATGGTTTCTCTATCTTTGCTTTAGGTGTATGAGGTCCCAGGGTTTAGAAAGTCAGAGTCACCTTTCAAGGGGATTCAAAGGATACAGACTGAATGTTTTCTTTGTTCTTCCTTTGCTGGCCACACAGACTTCCCTTCTGATGCTGTTCACAGGTCTCCACCTGGAATTGCTGGGCTACATCTTCTGCTTACCTGGAGTGATGGCCTCCATGGCTCTTTGCTGGGCAAATCAGAGGGAAGCATTCTCAATGTCTCCTGGACAGTGATTGCACACCTGCTAGTAGCAACCTACTGGGGCTGAGAGTAAGACACTCTTGACTGCAGAGCAGGTGCTTCTTGAAAAATAACAGAAGAGCTTTTTGCTTTTTCTTAATCCATCAACATTTGAAACTTTTGCTCCAGTGAAAGTGCACTCTTACTAAATGTTCTCACTCAAGTGGTCATTCATCTCAAACATATCCTATGAGTCTGCTTCACTCCTTATTCTTACTTTCCCAACATTCAAAAAGAAAGTAACTTTCATTTTTTCTCCTTTTAAGAATACATTAATCAGTAGTGACTTTAACCAGACATCCTTCAAAGCCACAATATGTAAGTCTCTATATTTTAAGTACTTCTGTGTTTCTAAATATTTGACATCACTCTCCTTTCTTAAATCTAGTAGGAGAATGCTGTAGGATTTTTTTCAATGTGATAATTCTTGTATGGAGGTAAATAGTAAAATGGTAACAACATGATCAAATAGTCACAATACTTCCTTGGGCAGAGCTCAGTAGTTAGAAAACAAAAACCAACAATAAAAGAAAGAAGCCATGAGTTAATATTGATATAAATCGTTTGGTTCCAATCGCTATGGTTCCGAGATGACTTGTAACTAAGAATATAAAAACGTGATGGGCTAGTTATTAAAAATTACTTTCACATCATGCCTTGGTTTTTTATTTGGAAGTAGAAAGTAAATGTGACACTTAAAGCTCTTGAGTGATTATAGATTTGATTGCCAGTGGTATTATTTCAGAAGAGCTGCTGCTTGCTTATGGAAGATAATTTAACCTGTCAGATGTCCACTTCAATTCTTGCATATAGGTGCACCAGGACACTTAGACTAGAATGTGTCACATAGCACTAAAATAGATTGATCCAGTCATCTTGAGGGGGTGGACTTTCATCACAAACAGGTCCTTGGTTGGATGTATCTTAAAACTAAATTTACTCTTCGAGATATAAACATTGTTTAGTCAACTAAATATACTCATAGAAATGTTTTTATTTTAAATTAGCATTGAGCCAGGGGCAAATGTATTCACTGATCTTTTTAACTTACTGGTATGAAATAATTTCAGCTACAAATATGTTGAAAAGTTCTCATAAAATATTTCCATGTGTACCTTTCAGCGATATAACCCAAGCATTTAGTAGATTGTTTATTCATCTCCTCTCGCTCTCTCTTTCTGTTCTTCTCTCTCTCTCTCTCTCTCTCTCTCTCTCTCTCTCTCTCTCTCCCAATAAGACATTATATTCCTATATTTTGGAGTATATAGTTCTTACAAACTAGGATATTCTCTTATATTACCATTCTGATATATATATATATATATATATATATATATATATATCCTCATGTATAAAGATATTCTCTTATATAATTACCAAAGTCAGAAAGTTAGCATTTATGTAATAGTAGTAGCTAAGCCACAGACCTTATTCATACTCTGACAATTATGAATTAATGTAATTTATATCAAAATAAAATAAAATGATGGTTGAAGAGTACATGAGTGGTCTATTTAGGGTTCCTTAATCTGGAGCAGATCCTTGTTATTTCTCTGTCTTTTTGTCTTTTATATTTTGGAAATGTTGGACACACCTCCATTTGGGTTTGTCCAACATTTCCATGATTAGGTTCAGGTGATTGGCAGGGAGGTCACAGAAGTGTCGCTATGTCCTCACAGTGTACACTTACTTTATCACTTGGCTGTAATGGGGTCTACTAGGATTCTCCACTGAAGATATTACTTTCCATTTGTAATTAATGGGTGTCTTGTGGGGAGATACTTTGAAGGTATATAAATATTGAGTTTCTCATCAAACCTGTAGTTCCTAGTCCTTAGCATTCATTGGAACCTCTTCTTGCCTGAAACAGTTATTACTGTGGTAGTTGTCAAATGCTGGTTTTCTAATCTCATCATCTCTTTCTGACTTTGTAGATTTGCATTCTGCTGTAAGAACTTTTCCTTCCATTAATTTATTTTTAAACGATTTATATCAATATTAACTCATGGCTTCTTTCTTTTATTGTTGGTTTTAATCATTATTATTATTTATTTTGATGGTCAAATTGTCCCCGAGTTTGGCCAATAGGAACTCCTTTAAGCTGACTCTCTTCTCTGTCAAATTGTCTCCCAGATTGGCCAATAGGAACTCCTTTAAGCCGACTCTCTTCTCTGTCAAATTGTCTCCCAGTTTGGCCAATAGGAACTCCTTTAAGCTGACTCTCCTCTGGACAAGTTTTTGTCTTTCTTTGAATACGTGGCTACTTTCCATTACAGCATGATGTTTCTCCAAGGAGGGTGGGCTGGTTCCTTGCTGTGTAGACTGATATTTAAAACACTAGATTTGGGCTTCAGATATGCTTGTTACTAGTGACACATCATGGCTTACAGTGTCCCTCAGTAGGCACTCCTAAGAAATATGTTTGTGAGTGATGAATGCGTTTATACAAAAACACACCTCTATATCAATGTCAATGTGTACCTGTCTACATATGTTGAAAACCATAATTTGTTTGGATTACTCCAATTTCAGTCTGAAGCCACAGGGTTTTTTTTAGACTTTCTCCTTTTCATGTTTGTAATGCCCTTCTCTAACGATGAGGAAACCGGTTCTCAATATTTGAAATACTATTTTTAGCTTAATCCTTTAACACACATAGAGTAGGCTCAGAATTGCAAATAGATACCACTTTGGAAAACAAGCTTACTAAACAAATCTCAATATTGGTTTAGAGTCCTTTCTGTCTTTAACTTGAGGGCAAATAGTCAAAATACTCAAAATGTTTCTTGGGTATGTTTTCTCTCTCTTCACTGAAGTTGTGTTTTTCATTTGCATTTGGTTAGCTTTACTCATTTTTTATTTTTTTCCATTTGGAATTTTTCTTCCCATATCTCTTAATTACGTTATTTTGTTGATATAATTCTAAGTCATAACTACACAAAAGATGTCCTTGGAGAAGTGTCACTTCTCTATTCCTTCTACAGCATCCCCTCCCCCCTCATTTCAACCCTACTCTCAACCACTCATTGTTGGTAACCAATCTCTGGTTTTCCTTTTTGTGATTCTTTTCTCAGAAATAAACAGATATAAGATGTATGTTTTTACTTCCCCTTTTTGCTTACATAAAATAGATAGTTTTTGTTCACTTTGCTTCTTTTCACATAATATACCCTGTCATTCACTCCATATAAGTACAAAAGCTCTTTCTCATTCTTTTGTACATATCTGTAATACTACATTAGATGGAAGTATTATAATTTATTCAACTGCTCACTTTTGTATGAACATTTAGATTTTTTGTATATTTTGTAATTACAAAACATGCCATAATAGATTAAACTTATGATTGTATATTTTCACATTAATGGAGGATATTTTCAGCGTAAATTCCCGTACAAGGCATTGCTGGGTCAAAAGGCATGCATAGTGTTGTTATATGTTGCCAATTCCCTTGAAAAAAAAAGTATCAGTTTGCAATCTAACCAACAATATGTGAAAGTTTCTGTTTCTCCATCCCCTTGCCAACATAATATGTACCAAGTTTTTTAATTTTATCTATCTGATAGATATCTCAGTATACTTTCTTTTTCTTTTAAATATGTTTTTTTTATTGATTTCAGAGAGGAAAGGAGAGGGAGAGAGAGAGATAGAAACATAAATGATGAGAGAGAATCATTGATCGGCTGCCTCCTATATGCCCCACAACCCTGAGCATGTGCCCTCCTGGTTAATGGGTTGACAATCAACCACTGAGCCATGCCAGCCAGACTATTTTTCATTTATCTAATTATAAGTAGAACTTTAAGTAAAATTCAGTCAGGTAAGGCATAGTCAATAAGTTTCATTTAGGATTCTATAAAATATATCAGTATTCTACTTGATCATAGTTTTAACTCTACAGAAGATATTTCCATCATACATTTCAGAAGGGGAGAGAGATAGCTGTAATACTCTCAACAATAAAGATAAAAAAATAAGTAGTTGCAAAGGATATAATATCTATCATATTTTAAATACTGTATTTTAAATAAAATTGCTACATGGCTCTTTTTAATAGAGTCAATATAATATAAAAACCAAACTGCATCTCTTAAAAAATCATGAACAAACTCTTCTTTAACAATCACATTTTATAAGTTTTCTTTTCCTTCCTGGTCTCTAATAACCCTTCCATTTCCTCCCAATGTCATCATAATATATGTAAGTATATGCTGGAAAGCCTTCTCTTGCTCATCCTCTGAGATTACACAAATAATTAGATATTCAGATCAGAAATCTCATTCTAGTACCAAACTTTACTAATAATTTTGGGAACACAAATAATCAAAAGGCACAAGCAAAACATGGTGACATTTGGGGCTGTCTATGTGGCTCTTTCAGTCTCTTCTCACAGCATCATAAATGGTCTAGCCCACATTAACACAGAAGATACCTAATACTGTACGTACTTATATTAGTTATGCAGAAGAGAGCCCTTTCAATCTTTAACATCTTTATTTTATACTTAGTTACACAGTGTATGAGACAGTTTCCTGGAAGCCATGTTCCATAACTCTACAGATTTTGGATTTGTTGACCATTAGAAATTCTAGGCAAGCAGGTACATCCTGCAAAAGGCATTCTGTAGGTCAGGACTTGCCTGCCAGCAAACACCAGATGGTCAAGTTAACACGGAGATTAGACCAGGTAATTTCTTTCTTTTCTGGGTCACCTCCCCTTTCCCCAATGAAGGGAGAGAACAGATTTCAGAACTGTTGTTTAATCATTTACATCCCACCTTATCCTATTTCCTGTGCAAGAAAACAATATAATTGAAATTTTCAAAAATTATTTTCTGTGACCATACGTTGTCTTTGAATTTGTTTGAATTATCTTTATAATTAGTATGCATACCCATTGATTAGAATATCATAAATATGTTTAAAATTTGATAGATAAACTACACTAATAAAAGAGAAAGATGCAAATTGACCGTACCTTCACGACACCCACCAGCCAATCAGAAGTGAGTATGCAAATTAACCCAACAAAGCTGGTTAATTTGCATACACAGGCACCAAGTGGCAGGGGCGGGACGCAGGCATTCCACACTGCCCCAGCCACTCGGGGCCTCTGGGCAGTGTGGAAAGGCAGAAAGGCGGCTCCGGGCTGGAGCAAAGGCGGTGCCGGCAGCCAGGGGAAGGAAGGCCCATTCTTGCATGAATCTTCATGCATCAGGCCTCTAGTTATAAATAAAAGGTATTTTTTAAGAAAAATAATGCTGCCCTAGCCAGTTTGGCTCAGTGAGTAGAGCATCAACCTGCAGACTGAAGGGTCCAGGGTTTGATTCTAGCCAAGGGCACATGCCTGGGCTGCAGGCTCGATCCCCAGTGTGGGGTGTGCAGGAGGCAGCCAGTCAATGATTCTCTCTCATCATTGATGTTTCTATCTCTCTCTCCCTCTCCCTTCCTCTCTGAAATCAATAAAAATATATTAAAAAAAGAAAAAAAGAAAAATAATGCTGAATGAGATGGATGAGATGACTTTTTTAATTAAAATTTTATTGAGATGATTGATTCACATACAGTGGTTAAGAAATAATTCAGAGAGATCCCATATATACTTTACACTGTTTTCTCCAATGATAACACTTTGCAAAATATAGTATAACTAGAGGCTCAGTGCACAAATTCATGCACAGATGGGGTCCGGCTGGCCCGCCACAGTTGGGCCGAGGGGGGTTGATCGGGGGTGGGGCCAGCCAGGGGGAGAGGCTGCAGGCAGTTGGCTGGGCCCACCCCTTGGTCAAACTCCTGGTGGAGAGGACAATTTGCATATTGGCCTTTTTATTATATAAGATATCACATTTATGCACTCCCCTAATGTTATTAAGATTATCCAGTTTTACTTGTTCTTATTCATGTATTTACTTAGTTCAGTGCAATTTTCACATGTGTAAATTCATGTTTTTACTTCTACAGTCAACACTAAGATACTACAAATGTTTCTCACAACATTGACTCCTCCTGTTGCCCTTTATAACCACACCCACCTCTCTTCCATCTCTAATCTCTGGCAACCACTAATCTGTTCTCCATTTCTAAAATTTTGTCATTTCAAAAATGATGTATAAATGGAATAAAATAGTATGTAACAATTTAGATCTTTTTTGTTATTATTTATTTTTTACTCAGTAGAATTCCTTGGAGATTCATCCCAGTTGTTTGGTGTGTCAATAGTTCATTCCTTTTCTTGCTGAGTAATATTCCATGGAATGGATATACCTCAGTTTACTTAACTGTTCACCTGTTGAAGACATCTGAACTAATTCCAGTTTTTGATGTGTACAAATAAAGCTGCTGTGTACATTCATATAAAGGTTTTTGTTGGAACATAAGTTTTCATTTATTTGGAATGCTTGCTAATACCATGTTTAGTTAACCTCCATATTACGTCTCTTTTCAAATTTCTTTTGGTCTTCTGTTAAGAGCTGTAGACTTGTATCCAAAAGACTTCGTGTTTATTTTATTAACTCCAAGCAAATGTTGTTTCAACATTATTCTTTCTAGATGTTTAGTGCCTTCACTGGTCCACTCCTAATGAGATGTGCACTAAGAAAAATGAATTGATAAAGTGCTACAAAGACAAAAATTGGTAACATTTCTCACCTGCCACATCGTTTGCCCCTTGAATCCATTTGTCAGGATAACTCTCAAGCAGTGTGTTTGATATCGATTTATCATTGAGAGAATATTCTTGTTGTGAACATTTAAGGGCCTAGAGAGAGCTCTGCTGAATTTCTATCCCTTTCCAGGACACTCTACTGTTTAGAAAGCAGAAGGCGACAGATCAGACTTGTCAAGAAATAAATTGTTCTTTGCCACTGAGTGGAACGGTGCCAGGTTTGACCATTGGGCAAGCTCACCAGAAGGAGCCAGATGAGGGAATGTGTGCTTCATTGCGGTGTCATTTTTATTAAGTGACTTTGTCTTCAGGAGCATACTTCGGTGCCTTTCAGATAAATCACTTCTGTCTTCACACATCTAAGAGCCATTTGACAGGACAAATTGCACATTGGGACTGCTTTGCTAAGCACAAATGGGACACAACATTTCCAATCACTCTGCATCATTGGAACTAAGTTACAATATGAATAACAGAAATAAATCTGTCACTTAAACACCTAATTGTGAGACATATGCTGTATTTCACAGCTGAAGCAACCTTCATCTCGGTTAGAGTGCAAAAACAGTACTTAATTACCCCTCGGCAATGGGTCTTAGTAATTATTTTCCCCCATGGTATACATTTACATAATAAAAAGAAAACATATTCCCCAGTTATATTTCTATTAATATTTTCACAGAGTCAATAAACATAACCCAAGAAAATACTTGGAAAGAACTGCTAAACAATAAAAAAAGTATTCTCAATATCTGTGACTGTAGGAAAGTTACTGGAATTAAAAAAATATCACTAAACAAAGGCATATGTGTAAATGTGTCCTAGAAAATATGGACTTTAGAAAGTCTGCATTCTACTGCCAACATTATTGCTACTATTAAAAAAGCCTTTCTGGTTGTCACCATCTCCTTCGGGGTTAACAAAAGTATGCTGTTAAAAGTTTGAGGCAGGTTCTCCCCAGGCAGTCGGCTCACTTGCTTCCCCTGGTCAGCCAACCAAGCCAGGCCAAGCAGATATTCGGCAGAAGACTTTTAAGGGTAGCCTTATAGGGAACAGTAATGATTGGTCCTCATCTCAGTCTGGCCATAGGACAGTTGGGTCCACTCTTACACTGATGAGTGTTAGGTAGATCTGCCAAAAAATAGACCCTAGAATGGCACCCATGACTCCCTTTGGAGAAAAAAAACACACACCAAGTTTTGTTTCAGAATCATATGGGCTTCCTGTAAATGACCCACAGAAGCCTGGGGGGCTGAAGGATAGGACCTCAGAGCTATCTTCCCAGGCATGCTCTGAGCAGAGGCCAGGCGTCTCATGCTGACCTTCCAGGCTCTCAGCTGCCTTTGTTGAGGAATGTGCAAAGCCCTGCCCAGCATGGCGTTTGGTGCCCAGAGCAATTCTGCATCATATGTTGTCTGACCTATTGGTACATGACCCACAGGAGCAGAGTTGGGGCCAACTGAACACATGTTTGATATTTTCTCTTCAGAGTTATTCTTTGAAGTGGGGATTGTTTGCTTTGGAAAACACCATTTCAAAGTTCTTGAGGAATATGATATCTGAATATTAGGTATGCATTCTTATCTCCTTTCAATTATTGATGCTAGCATCAGAATTTAAATCTCTGGGCAATGCAAACACATCTCAGGTTAAGGACTCTTTAAGGGTTTGACTCCAAACCCTTTTCAGAGTGTTTAACAAGACCCAGTAGAGTGTCTGACACCTTTTTAGAACTCGATCTCAGGTACATGCTTGAAGAAATGGCCTAAGAGAAAGTAGATGGTATAAAAATGAAAAATAAAGGGTCTGTGCACCCTTCAGGGAAAGAAATTGGAGTAGTGGAAAGGTTCTTGACCTTGGGGTGGAGGACCTGTGTTTCATGTCATGCTCTTTGAGCAAGATGATTGGGGCAAATGCCCTTATCTCCTTGTATATTAGAATCATCATCTCTGCATCACAGACAAGGTGTTAGGTTGGGATGAATGTTACCATTTAGCTCTAAAAAGCCCATAATGCTGATATACCTTTGAATAATCAACAATTAATTAGATATAATCACCAGTATTTTGAGTTTAAATCCTGAGAAAATTTGCTAGTCAGTTCTCCAAAATAAAGAAGGAAGATACCAAAGAAAGGTAGAATAGATGCTGGGTAGCCTAAAACAACTTACAATTTTGCCACAAGATTACAATGAAGGGAAGATGGGAAGATCCCAAGAGTGAAAATGCAAGTGTCTATTACCTTAACTGTCCAGTCAGGGCAAATGTAAAGTCACCAATGGCATTCTTACTGCCAGTCCATTTTGTTTGGGAGACAAGTCTGCCTTCATCTTTTACCTCCATGTCTTCCTTGCTCTCACCTGCCTTCCCCTCTCCCTTGGCACTCTTCTAAAGCCCTCAACCTGCCTGGTTTTCTACTTCAGCAGCATCTCAGAAAGCCAAAGTACACTGAGTGTCAAGACTAATGAACCTTCATTGAACACAGCTTTATCCAAGGGATGAATTCCAAACTGTGGGTACCTTTGTCCTACTTATGCCATAGGAGAGTTAAGACCTTTTGGAACCCAAGATAAGTTTTCCGGAATCATTGAAAGTACTCAGGGAGGCTTCTGTGTGCTCTTCTCCCTAAGGCCAGCCTTGCACTTGTAATGTTGAGTGCTGTGAACTTAGTGCTAAGCATCGTCAGTGTACTTGGAATGTAATCCCCAAGACAGCAGGGAGTTTTGTCCATTTTGTTCACTAATATACATAATTTCTAGTATGTGCTCAACAAACATTTATGACATGAATGTACAGATAAAGAAATTTAATTTTTAAGCCCAAAGCTTATCACTTTTATATTTCTCACAATAACTTCATGGATTTCACTATAACCAACATTTCTCCTTTAATACCTTCTTCATGGCCTAAAGCATGTAATACAGGTTCAAGGTCATGATTAGCATTGTGCTTGTGTTTGCATTGTAGGTCCATCTCCACTTATCAAAGTGTTAGTGAATTTGTGCTTCGCTGTGGTGGGCAAAGAAGACTCCTTATTCAAGCTGGGACCATAAATCTTAGGGTTTTGTCTTTTCCTCTTCCTCTGAAATGTGCAGGTGGGAATTAATGTGGGAGCAAAGAGCTTGACTCTAGTATTTGATCCCAGGTTAGGAGAAGCTATTTTTTTCTCATGTTTTGTCTTGTAGCCCAAAGGCTATTAGGATGCCCAGTTAAGGTGTCTTCAGCCTGTGTTCATATAATGTGATTTTATGTCAGATGGGGAAAGGAAGTCTCCTACAGACAATGAAAGAACACCAAGACCTTTCATATCCCAAGAAAGAACTCTGGGGAGTCTTTGTTCCTGTCATGTCATCCCAGAGAAACCCCACAGTAAACCAAACCAAAGCTGGGTTCATGAGGTTTTGAAGCCGGGTTGATCTAGCCTGGAAGGTAGAAGATCCCCAGGAAACTAGGTGCTTGGGGTCTTCTGTGATCATCCATCTCACCTCACATTCTTGTTTAGGGGAACTTATCATTATCCACTCCATCTGACTGCCCTTTTTAGGGTGAGGTTAGTCAAAATCCTAAACAAGGGTTTTTCAGGTAAGAATGAAATATGGATCGTCCACCCAGAGGAAGGAATGGAATGGTGTCCGCTCAGCTTGAAGGATGCATTTCGGCAACCAGGGTTTGTTTGCCACACATGAGCAGGGAATGGTAACTCATGAATGGAGATCTGGCTGGGATGTTGGAAATCTCATGGGTGGGAAGGAGAGGTTCTGAGGACACTGGTCTCTCCTGATCTGACACTGTTAACGCTGCAGACACTCTGGCGCGCCCGATGGTTCCAGAGCTTCTCTGTATTTCCACATGCTGTGAATATTCTCAAAAACTGTCTTCAGTCAGGCCTGGGTTTAGCCCATTCACACATTGTCTGCATCTGGGGCATTGGTTTATGCCATTGAATGACACATGGGGAAAAACTTTCATTTTTTGCTCTGTTGATTTCTCTCAGAATGATTCATTCTTAATACTTTCTTTGCCCAATACCTGTTTCTGCAACCAGAGAAAAGATGCTAGTATTTACTGCATATTTCCAACTGATTTTTACTCCTGAAGCGTCTTCTTGTCATCTTCCAAGTCCCCTTGTTCCAGCACCCTGGGCGGTGACAGCTAAAAAAAACAAATCTGTCTACCCTTTTGGACATATTTAGTGACCAATTTCTTGACTCGTTTTTTCTTGTCTACTTTGTGGCTATGGAAGATTGCAGGTCTTAAGAATGAGGCTAAGAGGGACTTATTCACCTAGCAGACATTCACCCCTTTCATAGGAGGGCAGGAGAACAAGATCCTCATTAACCTGACCTGACATTGGTGGCTGCACAGCTGTGTTGGTGGTGGGTCCTCCTGAAGCAGCTTTGAATACTGAGTCCTGTGTTCTTACTCACAAGGAGGAAGTGCCCACAGAAGGGTGTGCAAGGAAGTCCCCCACAGGAATACTGTGGCCAGAAGTGATCTAGCAATACATTTAGAGTAAGTCCTTGAAACAGTGATGGCAGAGGAGGGTACTGGAATAACACCTACATTTCAGGGTTTCTGTGCAGTGACACACATGTACTCTGTGGTCCCTTATCCACAGAGGGCACGGCTGCACGCACAACGAAAGCAAATCGTTGGTATTTTGAGACAACTAATTTAAAAAAGTTTTTACTCTATTTCCCTTGAAAAGCAGAGCCATATGCTATCTTCCTTCTAAACCAATATATATATATATATATATATATATATATATATATATATATATATATATATATATATATTCACTTTTTTCTTCAGTGACTTATAGGCAGCTACATGTGTTAATGCCAGATTCTGGAGAATTTAGTGGGAGATTTAGGAAATGGGCAGGCAAATAGCAAGCAATTGACTGACGAGGGGAAGTGCACAGGCAAAGTCAGGGATCCTTCTGAGGGGAAGCTATGTTGGGAGGTCATTTTATCATTTTGCATTCCATTTTTAAGGAAACTGGGTAATTATTTTTATTCCATTTCTAGGGAAAATCTATTCAGATCATTCTTTTCCTATATGTCTTTAAGAAGTGTCAACTTGTTGACTTTATGTTGTATTTACATAACCTCATGGGATTTTAGACAATGTTATCCGCTCCACAAAGACAACAAACAAGAGTTTCATTAACTTCCTAAGGTTCACCCAGCAGCGTAAGTTTTACCCTCTGACTCCTGCTCTGTGTTGAGCAGATCCTGCAGGAACCAGTTCATTACTGGGACGGTTTAGAAAGGTTTGGGCAGAGTTAGCTCCTTTGAATCAAGAGAAGACTCAGCCAAGAACCTTGCGAGGCCTGAGGTGAGGGGACCCCGGTACATTCAAGCAGCAGGAGCTGCTGTCACTAGGGAACCAGCCATTTGCTGGCACTTCGGAGGCATTTTTGCTAATTCTGTGCTGGTAGGAAGGACTTGTCTGTCCACCACCGCCTCTGTGGCCTTCATTACAAATTGAGAGCAGACATCAATTGTGGTTCCCCGGGAACACTTGGTGTGATTGTTGGCCCTTGTCAGTATCCCCATGGAGCAGAGTCATTGCATGAGCCACTTACGACTTTCTTCCATCTGCAGGCTTGGTAACACTCTGCAAGATGAAGCTAATGGAATATTCAGGATCAGTGCTAAGAACATTCGTATTTAAGCTTCTCTTTGCACAGAAAACTTGTGGGAAAATTCCAAAAGTCTGGAGTTCTTGAGATTAACTTTTATTTTCTTTGATTTCATTTTAAGTATATTCTGTATTTTTTTGAGTTTTAGAAAACAGATAAATAATAAATAAATAAATAAATTATATAATAATAGGATATCATATACATGTATTATTTTATTATTTGTGCACTATTTTACCTGACAATTTTCTAAGGTTTTTGCTTCTCACTTTCTGCAATTATAAAACAATACATTTTTAAAGAATTGCCTAGGCCTATATTGTCATGGAGAAGAGTGTCATTGGCAAAAGCACCAAACCAAAAAAAAAATTGTTGTTCATTCTATGGAAGGACCCACTGTATTTGGATGCTCATATAAATCCAAAATTTCTCTGATAGTCCAAAGATGGGAAAAATGAATAACTGGCTGAAAGTGAAACCAGTTGTAAATGCCTCTCATCTGATAGCAAAATGGTCCAGGAATTCAACATGTGTCTTTTCAGGCTATCTTTTCTAAGAAATTTTCTTCACAAATAATCCAAATATTCCTGAAATCCCAACACTTGAAAGTATAAGTTATGTCTCCCAGTGCTACCACCTCACCTAAGGTTCTTGTCTTTTAAAATGGGTTAGTGATAATAACATTGGATCCTGAACCACAGTGCTGTCAGTGAACCTATAGATACCATGTGCTTCTCACTTGAAGTGTGACACAAATATTTGTTACTACTCTTCAGTGTCTGTGTGGCTTGATTTGGTTGAGGATGTATGTTAGTGGGGACTTAGGGCCTTATGGTTAATGTGTAGAGTGCTAGTCAGATGATCATGGTGAAAGGGAACCACTGATTAAAGACACTTCCATAATAAGTTTAATTTCAAGAGATTACATCTATGTATTATGTTGTACCTCAGTGTTTTAAAATTGTTTTTATAAATGTCGCATATTATTTGTAGCTTTCATTATTGCCTATTAAACTTTTTGAGCTACTAATCTCCACTCCACTGTTCTCTAAGGCACACTTCCACAATAAAACTTTATGTTCCTTAAAATCTTTAGTTTTTTAAGTAATAAATATTTATAAGGGAGGATTATATTTTGTCTTCGTTGTCAAAATGTTACCACTATGAAATTGCTTCCTGTTGGAGTGAGTCATTTACCACTTCTAATAATGTTTTATAGCTCATCCTTTAGTTACATTGCAATAGAAGACACTGTAATTTTTTAAAACTTGTGTGTGTGTTGGGGGGGCAGGGGAAGGGGTGGGATGAAGGTGTGATCCTATTGGCAAATCAAAGGAATTTCCCTCCATCAGAAGAATTTTTGTATGAAATAGAAAGTTATTTCTAGTTTCAGTGGAGAGTAGAAGAGAGTATGCTTTCACTCCAAGCACTGAAACTTGTTTTCCCCGTTTGTGTTTAAACTTCCAGAAGTAAAGATGTCATAGGAATGAATGAGGTACTGATACAGGTACAACTTGGGATGAATGTTGAAAACATTCTAAGTGAAAGAAGCCGGACAGGAAAGGCCACATATTATATGATTCCACTTATATGAATTAGGAAGAATAGGGAATCCATAAAGACAGAGAGCAGGTTGGTGGTTGCCAGGGCCTTGGGAGAGGGGATAACGGAGAAAGATGGTTTTAATGGGCACTATGTCGCCTTTGGGGGTGATGAAAATATCTTGGAGCTAGTTAGAGCAGATAGTTGTACAACATTTTGACTACTAAATGCTACTGAATCATATGCTTTAAAATGGTAAGTTTTATATGATGTGAAATTTCACTTCAGTAAAAAATAAAGCTGTTAAAAATAATAAAAGATATCACAAAGTACCACATACAGAATGTACATTTTCAGTAAACGGTATTGAAGAACCCTGTGTTATGCATTTGCTCACAAAGCCATCTTTATTATCTGACTCCAATCCAGAGAGACACGGAGCTGTTCAACCAGTTGCCCTCTTTGGGGAGTTTGAGCATTTGCAGTATCTGAGTTATTTTCTCCCTACAGTGTCCTGTCAGTTTTACCTTTGAAATATCTTTGCCATGTGTCTCCTCTGTCCTTCCCCACTACCGACACTCCTAATTCAGTTCACCTTTGCCTCCAGGCTGGGCTGTTGCTACAACATCTTGCCCGAGCATTCTGCTCTTAGTCAGCCCTCCCCATCCATCTTTCTTCGTGGCAGTATCAGGTCTTCCAAGTTTTCAACCTTGATCAAACCCAGGCCTTCCTTGGGCTGTAGATTTTTAGTGGCATTTCATCAAGAGGAGAGAAGTCCCCACTCTGGCTTCTGCCACAACCTAATGTGTGGTCAGGCCAAAGCAGCCCCTTTGCCCACCTGGGGCTTTTCCCACTGCAGCCCTTGCTTGCCTTTCTGCTCCCTCCTTCTCACACCACTTTGACTTGCTGGGCTCCCATCTGGCTTTTGAGGTTTTGATGACGTGAAATTTAATGACTCTTCTCTCTGAGGCCTCTGCCAGCACGGAACCACACTTCCTTCCACTGAATGTTCAGGGTACTGTGTAGCACTCATTGCCACCCTTTTCATGGTCTCCCTTACATTATAATGATGTCTGTGCATGTGCAGAGGTCCAGTGGTGTGTCCGGTATGATCCATCCACCTGGTGAACCGTGAAGCTAGGATTTAAATCTTGACTCTGCCTACCTCTGAACAAATATCCATTTGCTTCCCATTGATTTTTGGGCCACCCCATCTTCACTTTACCCTTCTCACATGCCCACCTGGCATATTGCCATTATGTGTAACTAGAGGCCCGATGCATGAAATTCATGCAAGGGGCTTGGCCCTCGCAGTCTCAGCAGCTTGCCTCAGTCCTCGCAGCCACCTGGCTTCATCCAGAAGGTCAACCGGAATGACATCTGGAAGGTTAAGCTGTCCAGTATAATTAGCATATTATACTTTTATTATTATAGATAGGTTTTGAATATTTCTAGAATGTGCAGCTTTTATGCTTCTTTACTAAGGAGCTATGTTTTTAAAGGGACTATCCAATTAACTCTTGTTTAAGAGATAAAGCACAAGAAATTATAACTACTTCACTTCTGTGCTCTAAAATTTTTGTACGTGGCCTTTATAGTCCCACTAAATGTCAATATTGATTTGGAATCACTGTGACAAAATGTCCTTTCTCACCATTTCCATGGACCTTTTTTTCTAGTCTTTTCTTCCTCAAATCCATAGTATGTATATCTATGTCACTAATTTTGCACCAAATCGTATACTATTTTGTGTTATTTCTTAAATTATGTCTTCAGTATTATGCCTTTCCATAATGATAGCAGTTCTATCTGTTTTGATGAATGAAAAAATGAAAGAATAAAAAAACCCCTTATTGGTATTCTTAAACACGTTTTTAAGAAATCACTGTTTGAATCACTTGGAATTATTTTCCTTTGTTTTTGTACTGCCCATCTAGCTATTTGATAAGCAAGCATTCTCAGTCTCCAACCATCTGTAAATCTTTCATTTATTATCACTATAACCAGATGGTACCCATCTATTCCAAAACTGTTTAGGTTGAAAAACAACTGTATTGCTATATTTTCAAAAATTACCTTGGAAGGAAACCAATCATGTTTTAGGCCATAATTTAAACAGAACATTTTTTTCCTGTGTCCTTGGCATTTGCTAGAAGCAAGAAGCTCAAGGGAAAGTGAACATTGACAGATTTGAAAAGAGAACCAGACTAGGAGATGTTTAATAAGGATTTTGTTTTTCAGATGCACCATCCTCATAACTCCTTCCTATCATTAAATTCTGCTTGTGTTTGGTTGAAAATAAACTTCAAGTGCCTGTACGATTATAAAGAAATGCCAAATTATGTAAAATATCATCACTCTAATAAGAGTTTTAAAGGGGGGTAGGGAGAGGGAGAGTAGTTCTCTAGAAATATATTTTTAAACTTCAACTCTAATATTTAAAGAATTACAATATTTTTGCCAAGTGGGCCACTTGTTAGGGAGAAAGGGTAAAAATTCTGATGGCAGTTATGACATTTAGGGAGCAAGAAAGATGTCTCTCCACCTTCCCATGTGACACCATGAATGAGAACATTGAAATGAACAACTAGCACAAAGAGTTTACTATTGACCAACCCCTTTTTCTTCCTCTATTTCCTCTGCAGGTTACCTATCTGGGTAAAGTCCCTACCACAGGCATGCAGTTTTTTTCAGGCTGCACAGAAAAGCCAGTCATTGAGCTCTGGAAGAAGCACACACTAGCCCGAGAAGATATCTTTCCAGCCAATGTCCTTCTGGAAATCCGACCATTCCAAGTGTGTCTCCATCACCTTGACCACAAAGGGGAGGCTACGGTCCACATGGATACCTTCCAAGTGGCTCGCATTGCCTACTGCACCGCTGACCACAACGTGAGCCCCAACATCTTCGCCTGGGTCTACAGGGAGATCAACGACGACCTGTCCTACCAGATGGACTGTCATGCTGTCGAGTGCGAGAGCAAGCTGGAGGCCAAGAAGCTGGCCCACGCCATGATGGAGGCTTTCAAGAAGACTTTCCACAGTATGAAGAGTGATGGCCGGATCCACAGGAACAGCTCCTCTGAGGAGGTCTCCCAGGGATTAGAATCCGATGACGGCTGAAGGAACTTTGAGGGCTTCAGAAAAGGCAGCATTGGTCCAGGAATTCCAGACCATATGAATATGCAACGATTCAAATTTCAGATGAAAGACTGCCAAACTATTGGCCGACCAAGCTTTTTAAATTCAGAAGAGCAACTCTAAATCTAAAGAAATGTATTATTAAAGTAATTACGTTACATTGAAATCTGCTGCTGCTGTGACTGTGAGGAGGGTGGGAGTGTGGATGGGGAGGAAAGTTCTAGACTGTCTTTCTTTTTCTTTGCTCATTCCCAGTTGCCTCCCTGTAGGAGAGCTCCATGCTGATTTTCACCATTCTCAGGCAAAGACACTGAGGCTGTTATTTCATGGACAATTCCAGTTTGCCTTATGAAACCCAATAAGAATGTTAGATGCACTTATCAGATCATTAGTCAAGGGGGCAGGGAATGCGTACTGATGCTGGTGCGGAAGTAGCAGGGCTAAAGGAAAAGTCAGGTGGATTTGAGCCTGAGACTCCTCTCCTGTGTTTCAGAGCCTCTCCTCAGTAAGCCAATCAGCACAGCCTTCATTGAGCTTTACAACTAACAGTCTGATAGTTGGCAGTTAATTCACAGTTAAAGATAATGCTTTTATTTACATAAATATATCAAGTAGTGCCCTCTTATTGTATTCACTTCATCTATTTTCTTAGAATCCTTGCAACTACTAATGACCCTTCCCTCCTCCTGCCCCATCCACCCTTGTTCCCCTTCTAACCCATGCCAACACCCCCACAGGGGTGGATTCTCAACATACACTGCAGGGCACCCAAAGGGAGGAATATTGCCAAGCAGATGAAATCAACCATCAAACCAGCTAGGAGTTTAAAACAACCACCACCACAACAGAAACCTTGGAAAAAGGGAATGAGTTATCAGCAAGTGAACAAACTCCATGCAGGCTATCCTTTTGTTCAACCCTGATTTGTGGTAACTTATGGTCCTGTCTAATGAGTCCTTCCAGGCAAGCTTCAAATCTGACTTGGTGTCACCAAGGAAGCCTTGCCGCCATCACTCAACCTTGCACTCCAGTGAGTTCTCTAAACTTGGCTTGTCTACGTCCAATTTAATCTAAAGAGAAATCTGACCCTGTGACCTTCAAATCAGGAACAGCTCAGAGTCAGGATCGCCAGTGCATTCACTGTTTCTAATGCGAAGTTCTCACCAAAGTTGAGATTTCTCGGTTTCTTGGATCTTTCAATGTCATAAAATGCCAAGGGTCATCACTGTATGAAATTGAGAAGATTTGTTAAAATACAAACATTTAAGGCTGAGAGCAGATGGCTAGTTTTCCAGGTAATGCTGCGCATTGATTAAAGTTGGTTTTTAATCCTGGTGATGGTAGGGGCACTGGGGCACCTTACAGAAAGAAGCCTTAAATGAGAGTTAATAGCATCTGGAGAGCAACCGTGTTGGTGTTTTGGTCTTTGTATCTGTGTGTCCCTATATGCATCTGTGTTGTGTATATGTACCCCCATGTGTGGGTCTGGGTTTAAAGCATGTAGAATTAGCATGGAGTCATATTGAGGAGAACCCGCCCCTTGGAGATATGCTTGCTGCTTTCCAACACATGTAAACTATTCTTTAGCATAAATGCATTCATTCTTTAATAAAATATGTTTGCATTAATAAAGCTGAGGCGTTTCCTACTTTATGTCTTTCCTATTTATGTAAAGATAGAGCAAATTAAGTAAATAGGGAATTCTATCTAAACACATGTTCAAGCTTGGTCATAAATAACCCATTCCTTGATTATGCTTAAAAAATTATTTTTTTTTTTTTTTTTAAGATTTTTATAGAGAAAGGAAGGGAGAGGGAGAGAGAAATATTAAGACATGGATTGGCTGCCTGCCTCCTGCACACCCCCTACTGTGGATTGAACCCACAACCTTGGCATGTGCCCTGACCTGGAATTGAACCAGCAACCTTTCAGTGATGGGATGACGCCTAATCAACTGAGCAACACCAGTTGCTGCATTTTATTTTCTAACACTCGATTTATATTTGATCGCTGTCCCTTAACTGAGATGGTAACGTTAAAAAATGGACACAGTTATTTAGGGTGCTGAGCTGATTTCAGAGGAGAGCCTTCCGGAACATTTTGCAGATGATTGGAATTTATAAAATCTCACCTATATCTTTGGAGTCCCGCACTGAAATCCCAGAAGGTAAACATGGAGTGATTCCTCCTGACACGACTGGTTAAGAATGTCTCCTCCAGGCCGTGATTTCCCGGAATGGCCCAATTTTCCAGCAAGGCAGGTGTCCTGGAGTCTGTGTGTCTTGAGCAACACCCTTTGTGAATCATTAACAAAGGTAGGGGCCTCTACAGTGAAGATATGGTGCCTGCTGAGGCATGAACTCAAGTTGAGAATAACTAACTCCTCTAATTAAAATGGCATTTTTCTCTCATATTGAACTCTTTTCAATTTCAGGTTTACTCTATCATCCTTGAATATGCTTCTAATAGTGGGGAGAAAAAAAGCAATAACAAACCCAGCCAGTATATATTTCAAAACAATGCAATTTCCCTCTATCAGTACAACTTGAATCCCAAGTGCACATATGGTTATTTATTGCAGAAAGCATTTGCTAGTTGTTGTTTTTTTGTGTGTGTGTTTTTTTGTTTGTTTTTTCAGGGTACTATGTGTGGTGTGCTAAGGAATTGATTCTGATAATATTGGCAGGAGCTTTTGTTTGAGATGATTAGTAAGCAATTTAAGGAAAAATACGCAACGGCATCTTTCAAATAGCTAATGAAGTCTTTTGGGAGAGCCAATACTAATTCCCCAGGGAGGGGTGGTGCACACTGGCGTTAATGTTTTTCAGTGGTTCTCTCCTTTCTGTACTCTCCTTTCTATACTGACTGTCATAAGGCACTTTTGTGCACATTCACTCAGATGCCCCTCGGAAGGACCCTGCAGGTGACTATGACAGTTACTTTAAAGATGAGGAAATCGAGGCTCAGAGAGGTTACAGAATTGGCTAAGACAGCACAGCTAGGGTGTGTTGGAAAGTAACTAGAACCCTCTGAATTCTGTCTGGTCCAGGGCTGTTGCTCTGTTTAGGCAAGATCCACCACTTTTGATTTTTTTTATTTCCATTCCTCTTAAAACACTCTAGCTTATTTTAAATTAACATACTAAACCACTATAAATAAACATCTTTTGCTATTCATTTTTGAAGTCTTTTTGACGGCAATAGAGTTTTAAAAGCAAACAAAGGCCCAAGAAGTTTGATTTCAGCACAATTAATATCATATGAGATTTTGCATATTTTATTGACTGAGGTTAACGACAAAATACTCAAAAAAAAAAACAAAAAAACAGAATGCATGTTTTCTTTTCTTTTTTTATTTTTCAGGACATATGAAAACCCGGAATTAAATCCTTTCATTACAGGATTCGATAGCATTCTGTAATTTCCCTTCCTGTCAATCATTGCAGTTTTTAATTACATATTTGTATAATTATGTAAATACTTGTTTAAGTCTCTGGGGTGTTGAAGATGGGGATTTTGCCCCTTCTTTCACATTTTATGCCCAGCTCCTAAGGCAGGACCAGGCATGTAGGGAAAACTCAGTAAGTTTCTACTAGCAGGATGGATGGAGGGACAGACAGACAGAAGTAAAAATCACTATGTGAGCCTTTGATTTGAACGTTTTAGCCCAGAATCCTGGAACCCAGGAAGACTTTCCTTCCCACTTTCTTTAAAGGTGAGCAAATGGCTTTTTACTGAAGAAAAACATCATCACTCACCTAATTCTAGAAAGAGTTGGTGGCTGCTTATGGATAGAAGAATAATGCTCAATGTCAGCTACAGGATGGCAACAGAACACATGTTATCCCAAGGAAGTAGACAGATAATGTGCTTTAAGACATCTGCATTTAGAGGATTACAGAATTCTTATCATGTGTTTGTTTGTTTGTTTGTTTATTTTTGTCACTGCAAGAGAAGACAGAGTGATAGGGGAGGGCATTTTTATTTTCGGACTCTATGAAGCATATGAATTTAACTGTCTTTTCCCAAAATGTATACCTTAGAAAACATTTTTTTGCCCTCTCTTCTGCTTTTGTTTTTCACTGTTCCTTTTCTCTTCCTCTCCACACTTTCCTGCTTTATTTAATTATTTGCATGACACCATTGCAGGCTTCCTCTGATTTTAATTTAATTGTTATTGATTTTTTTTAGAGAGAGAGGAAGGGAGAGGGAAAGAGAAACATCAATGTAAGAGTGACTGCCTCCACAGGTCCCCCACTGGGAAATGAGCTTGAAACCAAGGCATGTGCTCTGACCAGGAATTGAACCGGCAACCTTTCAGTGCATGGGATGATGGCCAACCAATTGAGCCACACTGGTTAGGGCAGACATTTTTATTTTATTTTAGCAGGGAAGAGCATATCTGTTCTGAATCTAAGATCATGTGTTTTGACTCATGATGCAAAATTTAACAAGATTGTTGAATACTGCCAATTACCCTAAATTGCTCTTATTTGTTATTATTTTTCAGTCAGATGGGCATAGTGACAATTTAATTCTTCATCGCTTACATTTCAAAAATGTGCTTTCTTTTCTTTTCCTAGATAAACCCAAGGCTCAACTGGAGTTCAGGCGAAGATCCCAATAATTGTCATATTCATATAGATCTTTAAGAAACTGTCTTTATAGTTGCCAAGATTTGGCTTTTGGAGTAATTTTATGTGACACATTATTCAATGCAAGAACTTTGGGTACTTTGTCTGAAGAGGTGTCAGCTGATAACGATCACCAGAAAAAAACTATATAAAAACCTAAGCTTACCGAAAAATTATATACAATGTAGAACTTTAAATACAAACCAGACCACTAAATATAAGTGGCCGTAATTGATCCATTATATAATCTGGAAGAGTCACTGAGCTTCTTAAGGTGAGCCATGATAACTTAGTGTCTTGATAATTTAAAAAACACAAACTAGTAGCAAATGGAAACTTATTAAAGCTGGATGATCAGAAAAATAATTTTATTTACTTTAATAGCTATGTTTCTATGAGAAACAGGAGGAGTTAGCCACTTCAATTATTTGCAGGGGTGTTTGATGAATAAAACCAAACATTTATACTAACTAAAGGGAAAGATGTATGTAAATGATACGTATTTTTAAAAGAAGTTTATTACTTTCAAGGGCTCTGACTCCCAGAATTGCATTAACCATCTGTTGCTTATCAAAGAACCACTTTAAAATAAAGAAGAATGTCCTGAAACCAGCATATCAAAGCCTCAGTTTCAGTTGTACCAGCTTCCACTTATACTGAAATTACAGTATGTCTAGTAAATTGTTATTTTAATATGCAGAAGTGTTTTTCCTAGTAGGCAAACACTTCCAATAACATCATTCATCCTATTTATTTGCTTATTAAAATAATCATAAAACTTGAGCTTTTCAAGGCCAAAACCACAAGCTCCTAATTAGTTTTATCTAAATTAATGAGGTTTTACTGAACTAATTTCTAACAGTGCAGTACTAAATTCTATGAAAAGCTGTTGCAATTAAAGTGGAGAAAGGCAATAAGATATTTGGCAAAAGACTGAATTAAAGGTCTAATTCTATCCTACGCCTCAATTACAGTATCTTTACACCCATAATAGTATCCACATGAACCAAATGAAGTTTATTATTAGATTTTGTTTTCTGTGCAAAACGGAATCAGAACCACTATGGTTCATATCTGAGATGAACTTTGGTTTTGGTTGATCCCAAATTTCCATAAAAAGTGACTCTGGACTGGAGTGAACTCTTGGCTCACTCAATTATGTCAGAATCTTGCTTAAAATCTTTGCATGGCTTCCTTATTGTGTGGGAGAAAAACTAATTAATGCCCCCCACCCCCTTCCCTTCCTGCTCTCCTTTAATTTTGTATGTTAGTATGATATACTGTATATGCTCCTTTGCAAGCTGGCTCTCACTATTCCAGGCTTAGGTTTAAACTCTTATTCTGCATTGTTCTGGGCAAAGAACTTACCATGTCAGGCCTCAGTTTCCTCATCTATAAAATGAGAAGAAAAGGTGCTGACTCATAGAGCCACAATGAGAATTAACAAGTGAATGGAAAGCACTTGGTCCAGGGCTGGCACTTTGCCCGAGTTCAGTTAAAGCCGCCATTATTGAATTTTCACTGTCTCCATTCCTTCATAGGGACCTGCAGGATAGCCTCTGGGCCTTGTCTGCCCTGCTCCTATGCCAAGTAACGCTCCCCTCTTGGCTGATTCAGCTCCTGCTTCCAGGATCCTGCAGACTTGTGGAGGCACCTCCATTACCGCCTTGACACTTGCTCCTAAGTCGACCACCCCTGGTCTGAGAGCTCTGAGAGCAATGCTGCCTTGCAGAGCTATACCACCAGCCACCTGTGTAACTTCAAATTTTCTAGTATCCAAATAAAAAAATTAGAAAGAAATTATTGTTAATGATATACTTTATTTAACCCAAAGACCTAAAATATTATTTCAACACATCAATATTTGCATTAATGAGGTATTTCACATTCTTGTATAGTCTTGGATATCTAGTGTCTATTTTATTCTCTATAGCACATCAAGTGCTCAATAGCCACATCTGACTATTGTAGGAGATGACACAGTCCATGAGATGACAAGCATGGCCTGATCCTATCTGTATCCATGGAGCCAATCTAGTGGCTGACACATCAGAGGGACTTGTAAATGCTTGTGTAATGAGTAAAACAGAGAACATTAACTCCATCTGGTATGCAAGGGTATCAGTTTGCTAGGGCTGCTGTAACAAAGCACCACAGACTGGGTGGTTTAAACAACTGAGACCGCATAGTTCTGGAAGCTAGAGGGCTGAGGTCAAGGTGTTGGCAGGGTTGAGTTCTTCTGAAACTGTGAGGGAAATCTGTTTGAAACCTCTTCCTACTTTCCTGTGGTTTGCTGTCAATCTTTGGTGTTTCTTGGCTACTATTCCATCACCTTGCTGTCTGTCTTCATTTCACAAGGCCTTCTCTTGTGTGTGTGTTTATGCCTATCTGTATCCAAAATTCCCCCTTTTATAATGATATCAGTCATATTGGATTAGGACCTCATCTTAACTAATTACATCTACAATGGCCCTCCTTCCAAATAAGGTCTCATTCTGGGGATTAGAACCTCAACATATGAATTTGAGGGGGATACATTTCAACTCATAATGATAAGATGGGTAGTAATATTGAGTCACACTTCAGGGCTCCTGGTTTAGAGGGGCAAATTAGAGCATCACTTCAAATGATTCGATTCCAAATTCAACACATGTTCTGCTCCTGCCCCTGTGGGAAGCCCTCCTTTTTGGGACTTGGCTTTTCTTGGCCGGCCAGGGTTGTGGTTATCAAGGACAGGGCAGACAGTTCTTTGAGGTATATTTTCATTTAAATTTCTCAAATTTCCTTGTGAAATAAAATGAACATGGTTCTTAAATACACATGCATTGCGAAGAGATAAAATTCCCCTGAATTTTCCCTTTCCCATCTTTTATTTCTTCATTGTAATTGTTTCCTTTTATTGTGTTGGTGTCTGGTAATCACTGGTTTCGGTGAGGGAAAGGAGATTGTGAGAGACAAGCCGTCTGAGAACTAAAGAAATAAGGAAGTTCAAAGCAGGCAGGAGGGCCCATTCTGTGTGTGACAACATTGGCCAAATGCTCAGTCCAAGTTTCCCAGGCTGGGCCAACCCTGGTCTGAGCCAGTGCCCACAAGTCTTCTCATGGAGCTCCTTGTTCTTTTCATTGGGGATTGGTGTTTTCCAGGCATCTCAGTGTGATCCATCTAAAATCCCCACATCACAAACAGAAGAAGTCTTTGAAGGCCAGAAGTTGGGATTTGCCAGTAAAGCAGGAATTGTGGTACATTGCTGTGTTTAAGCTCCAGGACCTGCGGTTGTGTCTCACTTTGTCTTGTATGTTCTCTGTGCTGTGCTGAAGAATTGGATTCCTCTGCCTCACTGTGGAGGCACATCTTTCTGCAGCATTTAAATAGCATCTTCAATGCCACTCTGTTAGGAAAAGCCCATACCAGTATTCGATTGGCCAACAACCAAAGAACTTCTGTGCAGCTGGGAAAATTTATTACTAAAAATTATTTTCCAGGCTGATTATTCAATATTTTCTTTTAAAGGTCAGACTTTGTTATATTATGATTGAAGTTTCCTTTTTTATAAATTGTCTTTTTCTCCACCATGAGCTACCATCAGAGGACTGGGGAAACTCTCTTTTTCTCTGAAAAATTAATGAGCCTTAATAGTTTGGGTAGTGCTAAAGTTTCTTTTTGTGTGTGTGTTATTTTATTATTATTATTTTTAGATTTTTAGAGAGAGAGGAAGGAAGAGGGAAAGAGAGAGAGAGAGAGAGATAGAGAGAGAAACAACAATCATCTGCCTCGTGCATGCCCCTACTGGGGATCGGGCCCACTAGACTGGGAATCAAACCTCCAACCTTTTGGTGCATGGGACAACGTGGTAAATGTAGTAAAGTTTCTTAAAGGATAACTGCTGCTTATTTTTTAAATTTAAATTCTTTATTGTTGAAAGTATTATATATGTCTCCTTTTTTCCTCCATTGACCTCTCTCCTGCCGCTCCCACCCCCAGCACATGCCCTTACCCCGCTACTATCTGTGTCCATTGGCTATGCTTATATGCATGCATACAAGTCCTTTGGTTGTTCTCATGTTTTTAAAACCCTATTATTTTCAGGATCTGTTATATCTATCTGCCCTCAGTATTTTTGTACATATCAACCTGAGAATCCCCTCCAGTTCTTTACTATCATCTCCTTTTTAGTTATGTATCTTTGGTTTCCCAACTTTAAAGGAGGATATTAATATTTATAAGCAAGTTGTTATTCCAGGGGGAGATATCACATCTCTAGCTTTATTTTGTGCCACTCCCTTCTATAACTTCATTTTACAATCTAAGGAAACGTGTTTATAATTGAGAAGAAGGAAAATAGTAACCTCAATATATTGTTTTAAGAATGGCCTTCTCATGTTGATTTAATTAAGAAATAATTGTTCCTTCCCAAATTTTTCTCATGTTTGTTAATGAACCTGTAAATTTAAGAATGACTTCTGCTGCTCTTTAATTTCTGAAAGCAAGTACAAACACACTGTTGGTTTCCTTGGTGAAAATTCTTCCCAGAAGACACAATATGGTATGAGATATTCACTAACATCAGGTAATATACAAAGCCATTTCTACGGGAAAACATACCATCTGGGGAAAAAACAATTTGTGAAAATGCATTTCAGTATGATTGTGTTGTCCTCGGTTAATGAGGACGGGAACTGCATCATCAAAGTAGTTTTTTAGTGGGAAATGGAAGAGCATTTGGAGAGAACGGCTATGGATAGCCTTTGGTTAAATTTTCTGGCAACTGCTCTATGCACAGAGTCTGAACCAAGACCATGTTGCTGTTTCCACTTGCTGAATGAAATGCAGGAAGAGGAATCAAGGGAGACTTGAGTCTTAATATAACTGAGAAAACAGTCTCTTCCAGTTATCCTGAAGTAAACCCAGATGAGCTGATTACATTCCTGCTGTTCTCAGTGCTTCAGTGTCCTGCTCATCTTCTGGTTCCTCACATGCTCATATCAATGGCCTCTGGCCACGTTGTCCTCTCTGCCTGGAGCAATGCCAACTTCCTGTCCTCAGTCTCTCAGTCTTAAGCCCAATCCCTATGCCATAGATAATACGTCCTCAACCACTAAAGGGATGGTCAAAAGTCCCACACTGTACTTGCATGAGTATTTTCTACCTAGCACTTATCATAGCTGTAATTGTGCTTTTATTGGCGGGCTCTGCAGACAATGACTATTGATCCTCTGTTAGATTGTAAGTTTCCTAAGTACCTACCACATGCCTGCCTTTTAGATGGATCCCATGAATACTTTCAGGATGAATTAATGACTTGGCTTTACAGTAGTGACGGCTGTGGCCTTGGACCACTTTCCTGAGGTTCACCGCTAGTTTCACTAAGCTGCAGTGGCTTTGCTGGCTGCGTTCAAGCATGGTCTGTGACTGTGGAACAGAGATTTCATCTGTTTGAAACTATCTGGGTTGTGTGGGGATCAAAGTCTGGGGGATTAGAACAACTGATTCCTTAATCAACAGAGCCAGAAAGACTTCAAAGAGATTTCTTCCTGAGAATGATTGGGCAAGAGTACAGAGGAGGGTCAAAGCCTGGATGTAGGAAACGTTAAATCTTCTGTTCTGACTTTATGAAGCTCTGTTTCTACCACATCGCAAATGTTTTCAGTTTAGTTATAGGCATGTGCCCAAAGGGAACAGTAATGACGAGAATTATAAGTTTCGAGAACTAGGAAAGGCCTTAGAAAATGGTTTAACGCTTTTTCCCCAGATGGAGACCTAGTGAGATCCAGTGACTTGCCCACAATTCCTGGACCAGTGACAGGGTCAGGTCTGGATCCAGCATTCTTTCCATCAGGCTAGACTCTGGCTTCTCATGACAGCAAGTCTGCTCCCTGTATGACTGGAGCCACTCGCTCATCTGCCTTGTCACTTAGAAGAAGGTTGGCCCGGGCAAACCACTTAACCTTTTGGGATCTCGGGCTTTGATTTCCCACATGTGGAATGATGAGCCATGCTAGATAATAGATAGATAATTGAAGATCATTAATTATTTTCCACCAACCCTCTGCTCTTCCCAAATTGTGTTTTTTTTTTGGGGGGGTACTACTTCTCAGCCTAAGCCCTGTACTACAAAGTATGATATGAAAGTTCAACATTAATAGTCAGCAGAACTTGTACAGCACATACAATATGTGAGATACAGTCCTGTGTTTTATATAGTAACTAACATGACCTTATTTGAAACACTATTAATTACTTATTCCCATTTTACATATGGGGACACTGACACCCAAAGACTTGCATGTCATGTTCTAGTGAGGACTGTTTTTCTGGCTTGCAGAGGACCACCTTCCCTCTGTACACAGAAGATTGAAGGCAGAGAGAAAAAGAGAGAAGGAAAAACCACCCTCCAGTATAATTTATAAGGGCACTATCTCATCATGAGGGCCCATCCTCATGACCTCATCTAAACCTAATTATCCCCTAAATGCTCCATCTCTAACAACATCACACTGGGATATGAAAGTGTGATGGTTGTCTCAAAGCTCCTTGTTCATGGAACATCATCTTTGCATTAGAGAATAATTGACAGAGAAACTAAGGTTTTTGAGATTTGAGCATTTGGTGGATATTTTCTTGAAAATGATCCTGTCACATCAAAGAAGACAAGTGATAATGTTTGTTGCCAATAAAAAGAGTCAAACTTTCAAGAAAAAATTAGAATATTGGAAGACAATATTCAGCATTCTGAGCTTGACATCTTCCCCAAAACTTAGCAACTCTTCTGATAAGTTCAGTAGCGATGTTTACAATATTTTTCAATATTGCACAACAAAATGTGTCAACATTGAAAATATTTACATTAGTCAGTGAACCAAATGACCAATGCATGACATTATATGGGTAAAGGATTTATTCAAAGTATAGGATAAAACAACGGATTTTAATGTAAGAGAGTAAGAAAAGGTCATTGCTATGGTTTTATATTCCACACTGCAACTATCCTTTAGGAACTACAACCTGCCCTAGGTGGTTTGGCTCAGTGAATAGAGTGTTGGCCTTCAGACTAAAGGGTCCTGGGTTTGATTTCAGTCAAGGGCACATGCCAAGGTTGAGGGCTCACCAGTGTAGGGCGTGCAGGAGGCAGCCGATCAATGATTCTCTCTTATTATTGATGTTTCTATCTCTCCCTCTCCCTTATTCTCTTAAATCAATAAAAATATATTTTAAAAAAAAACCTCACAACTCATCAATTTTTTTTCTGGTTAAAAATGAATTGCCACAATTATTGAAATGGCTTATATTAAAATATTGCTCTTTTTCCAACTACATATTGTGTAAGGCCAGCTTTTCTTTATATACTTCAACCACAGTAGACTTCAACATATGTCAAAGCAGATATAAGAATCCAATTTTTTTCTATTAAGCGAGACAATAAAATATTTGAAAAATGTAAAACAATGCCACTCTTCTCACTAAAGTATTGGTTTGGTTTCAATAATATAGTAATATTTCATTAAAACTTTTTATTGATGTTAAAATTTCATAGGTCTATTTTTATTAATTTTAAATAAATTAATAATTTTAAGATCCCTTGGTTTTTATTTCTAACATGGTAAATATTAATAGACATAGCTCTCAAAAACAGAAGCTATTTAGGATTCTCAATAATTTTTAAGGTATGAGGAGGGCCTGAGACATCAGAAATCTGTTGACGAAAGCATGGACTCTGGGGCCAGACTGTCTGGGACAGAATTCTGACTACCCTTTCTAGTTATATAACCCTGGGCAACTTCCTTAATGCCACTTGGTTATTTAACCTCTCTGTGCTCTAGTTTCCTCATTTCTCAAGAGGGGATAAGAGAGGCATCCAACTTTGGGTTGTTGTGAGAATTAACCATATGCATCATGCCTAGCATGTTGCCTGGAACATAGTATGAGCCTTAGGCTACCATGAGATTCGTAATATGAATAATCATATTATTATTATTCAGACTTGGACTGAAACTGTTAACTTGAACAGCTATTTCATAAATTTGAATAAGGAAGGAGCAAAGACCATGCCATTAACTAGTGAGAATTGTCCTTGTAATTCAAGGTTATGTATGTGAATTCCTAGACTCTGCTGCTTCCCACCTAACTGAGGTGAGATGCTGCAGGGATCTTCCCCCAGCTTCCTTGGCTGATGGCCTAGGGCTTATTTGATTTACCAGGTGATTCTTCTTTCATACCCACCTTTACTGCTTCTCAAACTGTGTACTACAAGGCTTCAGAGAAGCTCTTGCTGCCCCCCTGTGTGACCCTGTTGGCTGTGCCCAAGAGGAGAGTCTGGATTTGCCACTTGATTTTAGGAATGGAGCTCTTCTGGCTCTCCTGTCATGAGGGTCCCCCCCGCCAGCCATGCCTCTCAGGCCTTGAGCTCCACTGAATTGGATAACACGTCTCTTTATATTTACTTAGCTGACAATTTTATCTAGTTTCATCAGTGACGGGTTTTAAATTTCACCTTAATACTCATTCTCTCATTTTCTTGCCACTTTTGGGACATTCTCAAGAAGAAAATTTGAGACAAACCTTTAATCCACATGTTTTCATATTTAGCAGATTCTGTATTAAACAGTTCATGGCATTACCTTATTTTTCACGTTCTGAATATATGTTTTGAGCTGCTGAAAAGACAGAAACCACATTTAGTTTTGAATACTATTAAATGATTTTCCACCAAAGCAAAAAAAAAAAAAATAAAGAAAAAAGAGCAATATAAATAATTTTGTTTTTGTTAAATGATGTTTGTGGTTTGGCCCTATTCTCCCACCAGCAAAGGATAAGTTATAACCTAAGGTGATTTCAGTTTATGTCACTGTCCTCTAGGTCCAGTCACATGTATCCTATGGAAACAGAAAAGCAAAGCAAGCATATTCTCCCAAAGAAGTCATTTTGGGAACTTCTCCTAGTACTCACTCCAAGGTTACCAAGTGTGAGTTCCATGTTGTATGTCTCCTTTTCCTTCCCAGATATCCCATTATTCATGTGACCTCAGCCATGTCTCCCCCCAGAAAGACAGGTATGTAGGATGGGAAAGAAATAAAGAAATGCTTTGGAAACATTTAAAAGGGGAAAGAAAAATTGGATGATCTTGAGAAGGGTATTTAATGGAAATAGTTTCACTTGATGATACACCTTCGCTTTTTCTCTGGTGTCTCAGACTTAGCAAACATGGTTTTAATTTTGGATACTACCTGCTATTAAGTGATTTTCCACCAAAGCAAAAAAAAAAAAAAAAAGTAATGGATTCCAGATTCAGCGCAGCTTCAAGAAACATGAGATATTTCAGAGCTCTGGAGAATAATGAAATGCTAGAAAAACTTCAAAGCTAACCCCCAAGAAGAAATGCTCAAATTCACATCGTGAGCTCTCTTGGCTATTTTTCTGACAATGTGAGAGGGCAGCCTTACTTAACCATAGAAACAGGTGAAAAATGGCTAGTTAACATAGCCAAACACTTTGTGCTGCTATGCTTAGGGTTGCTTTTTACCTTCCTTCCAACAAATCTAGAGCTATAACATGATTAATGAGTATTCTATGCTGGAGGCAGATTGCGTGCCAAGCTGAGCTTCAATCATATGGTTAATCACTATTCTCTTCGTGTGGCAGTGACACTTGGATGGGGGGAGGCTGCAGGTCTGAGGGGGACAGACCAGGGCTGGAGGATTCTGTGGACAGATGATTCATGCTTCTTACTCCTGATCAATGGTGGGAGCTCAGGAGAGGTTGTCAACTATGGTTGCAATAAAGCTTTATTGTTTCCATTTGGTCCAATGCATAGGAGAGGGCTCCAGGGTGGCTAAAAGGCTGCCTATTGGTTTCAGGGAGAGGCTCAGGCAGAAGCTGGACACCAGAGGAATGCAGAGGGGCATCTCAAAGGTCTCTGGGCTTCAAAGGCTTCTAGTCATGCGTAAGGGTGAGCCTTTCAAAGATATACTCACCCAACCCAGTCTGGGGGTGGGCCAGCCTGCGGAGGTGAGTCAGGTGTTGCCCATCTTCTTGATGAGTTTCACCTGCTCATCTAGGAAGTGGTTCTCCCGGAAATCACTGAGCTGAAGGTCTGCGCAGGCAGAACCCAGGGCATGCAGATCCAAAGAAGCCTGGTTCAGGTTCTTCTCCATGACCATGGTGGCTCTCGTGGCATCCTGAGTGTCACTCCACTCATCTTGGGAAGACCTCTGCATGTCCTGGAAGAGAACGTGGCCACCGTGCTGGTTTTACATCTTTAAGAGACACTTGGATCCCTCATGCTTTTTCTCGGCTAACTCCAGGAAGAAGCGGCCCTTGCCTTCCAGAGCCACATCGTCACTGGAGAAATAGAAGCCCAGAGAGAGGTAGGTGTGGGAGGCCCACAGATGCAGGTTAACTAGGTGTTTGATAGCAGCCTCCACCTTGGTGAATAATTCTGACAAATTTGGGAGCTCATGATTGTTCTGCAATAAGGAACTAAGGTAAAAAGAAAAGAAAAAAAGAAAAGAAAACAGTGTTAGCTGGTCTCAGGGGCTGAGGATAGCTGAGGTGGTTCTGAAGGTGGTGACTGGAAAAGAGGTTGGAGGGTGGTTGGAGGCTGGAAGAAGGGGTGTCCCTGGATCTGTTCCATCCAAACACTGTTGAAGCAAGAGACAGATCCCGGGAACTGCTGAAGGCACAGCCTGATTTGATTTTTTAATTGGAGCAGATGTCAATTAGGCATCATTTAAGACTGATGACCAACACTATTGCTATAGGTCGGCAAACTCATTAGTCAACAGAGCCAGATATCAACAGTACAACGACTGAAATTTCTTTTGAGAGCCAAATTTTTTAAACTTAAAATTCTTCTAACACCACTTCTTCAAAATAGACTCGCCCCGGCTGTGGTATTTTGTGGGAGAGCCACACTCAAGGGGCCAAAGAGTCGCATGTGGCTCGCAAGCCGCAGTTTGCCAACCATGGCTATAGGTAATACAATAAATAATAGTGTCAGCGCTTATGAGAGCTGGCAAAGGAGAATTTTTTTTGCTGGAAAAAAAATGATTTGATTGGGAAGGTTAGATGTTGACAGCAACTGCTGGATCTTTTCTCTGTTAGGGCTCAGACCTGGAACATTCTTTGCCCCTGCGTTGAAGTGACCTGCCAAATTCCTTCTCTGAAGGGATACTGATGACTTCTACATGTCATTATCCCTTCAGAAATTCATTTCTGAAAAAAAGTGAGATTAGGCAATTCAACCTTCACCTTTTTTAGGGACCTGGCCACTGCATATTTAGAATGCTGTGTTACCATGGAAAGGTGGCTATGGAAATCAAAACAAAACAAAACCCCAAAGGCAGGCATAAAGGAAGAGAGTGCTATTAGCTGGAGAAGGAAGCTGCGTTATAGAAATTTCAATGAGAGCTAGATGGCCTACAGCATATCCTCTCAAGGCCATGGCCAGGAAGAAATGATGGTTTCATCAGTTTACATGACTATGACTTTTGGGACTGCATACACTTGAACACTATCATTTATCTCATCTAAATCCCAACTCCACCACTCATTAACTAGATGTCAGGTATATGAGACCTCTCTGTACCATCGTCACAGTTTTATATTTCAAATATAAAATTATTCTACAATAAAATATTTTAAAATGTGATGTCCATTGTTTGAAAAGCAGGACAGGGTTGGGGAAATGGATGGATACAAACCTGTCTCATGGACGCAGGAAGGCAAAGAGAGTGGAAAATACTATGCAGCAGTAAAAAAGAAGGATCTCTTACACTTTGAGATAGCATGGAGGGAACTGGAGAGTATTATGCTAAGTGAAATAAGCCAGTCAGAGAAAGACAAAGTATCACATAATCTCACTTATATGTGGAATCTAAGGAACAAAATAAACTGATGAACAAAATAGATCCAGAGACACAGAAGCATGGAACAGACTGGAATATCAGAGGGAAGGCAGGGGTGAGTGGGTGGAAAAGGTTAACCAAAGAATTTATATGCCTATATGCATAACCCATGGATATAGACAATAGTGTGGTGAAGCCCTGGAGTAGGGGACGGGTGTGGGCTAGAAGAGGTCAATGGGGATAAAAGGGGACATCTGTAATACTTTCAACAATAAAGATAAATTTTAATAAATAAAAAATAAAAACACCTTGTAAGGGTGTCTATTATCAATGAAACAAGAAATGGAAAGTGTTGGAGAAGATGTGGACAAAATGGAACCCTCAATCACTGTTGGTGGGAATGTAAACTGGTACAGTCACTATGGAAAACAGTATGGAGGTTCCTAAAAAAATTAAGAATAGAGATAAAATATGACCTAGCAAGCCCACTTCTGGGTATCTACCCCCCAAAATTAAAAATAATTATTTGTAAAGGTATGTGTTCATTGTAGCATTATTCAAAGTAGCCAAGACATGGAGACAACCTAAATGCCCTTCAATGGATCATGGAATAAAGAAGATATATATATATCACCATAGAAAAGATGAAATACTGTCATTTGTGACAATATAGATAGATCTTGAGAGTATCCTGCTAAGTGAAATAAACCAGACAAAAAATGAGAAGAACCATATGATTTCACTCATATGTGGAATATAAAACAGAAAGCAACAAATGAACAAACAAACTCATAGACATAAGCAGCTGTGTGGTGGTTATCAGAGGAGCAAGGGGTAGAGGGAAGATGAATAAGATAAAGGGGTCAAATATATGGTGACAGAAGGAGACTGGACTTTGGGTAGTAAGCACACAGTACAATATACAGATGCTGTATTATAGAATTGTACATTTGAAATATATAGTATTATTAATCAACTAGCATTCCCGTTGCAGGAAGAATCCTGCAATAAGGTTTCCTGCTGCACTCTACCCCGCCCCACCTGCTCTCCTCCCTTCTCCCCTGCCCCGCCTTCTCCGCCAGCCCGCCTGCTTTTCTCCCTTCTCTGCCAGCCCGCCTGCTCTCCTTCCTTCTCCCCCGGCCCCGCCTCCGCTCCTCCCTTTTCCTCCCCCCGGCTTGCTTGCTTCTCCACAGCTTTGCTCCCTTCTGCAGCTCTTGCCTTCTTTCTACGCTGTCTTGATATGCAAATTAACCACCATTTTGGTTGGGGTGATTTGCATACTCGTCCTGATTGGTTGGTGGGTGTGGCTTGGCTGGTGGGCGTGGCTTGGGCGTAGCGAAGGTGCGGTCAATTTGCACATTTGTCTATTATTCGGTAGGATGTCACCCCCAATACATTTTAAAATAAAAAGAGAAAGAAAGAAAGAAAGAAAGAAAGAAAGAAAGAAAGAAGGAAGGAAGAAAGAAAGAAAGAAAGAAAGAAGAAAGAAAGAAAGAAAGAAAGAAAGAAAGAAAGAAAGAAGAGAAAGAAAAGAAGAGAAAAGAAGAGAAAAAAGAATAGAAAAAATGAACCCAGCATGAGCTAAGACTTCAAGAGTTGGTGCATGCTCCTTTCTCCCAATGGGCTTCATTTACAAAAGCAAAATTCAGAGATAAAATTATTAAGAATTTCAAGATGGTAACTGCAGAACATAAAGTCCAAGCACAAGACCCTCTTTGAGCATGGGGTCATGAGCTATAGCACTGATCACATGCCTATAATGCTGGCTTTGCTCCAGGTCTATCCTTGCCCTCACCAGCCCCTCCATTATCTCCCCAAAGAAAAGCATAGGACAAAGTGCTGTGATTTAGGACAGGAATTCTTTATCTTTTTATTCTATGGACTCCTTTGGGAACCCAATGAATCCTACCTGCCTCTTCTCAGAACAATATTTAGTATATTTTGTGCAATACTCCTCTACAATGCATGACCAGCATTTTCTCTACAGATTCTTGTACAATGTAGTTAGTCAATTATCATGTGATTCTGTGCTCAGTACTCCTTTTCTACCAAACGATTTAGTCATGTGTCATCTCATTGGTGACACAATCATCAACAATACATTCCAGTGCATTCAATATATAACTAGGCATTGATGAATATTTGAATATATTTTAGTCAAAAAACATTCCATAGTATAATGTTCTTGTTTGAGTTAATAAAAAGGAGCCACCTCACTGAAAGCCCTTTTAAATGGAATCTTTGGAATTTCAATTGTTTTAGAAAATGCAAAAGAGAATTGAATACATAATTGGCTGGATTCTTTCAGTTTGGCTAAAATTATATAGTTAAAAATGAAGAGAAAAAATAATATAAAAGAGACTGGAAATAAAATGGGATAGAAGACAACACTTTATTTTCTGAAATTTCCAGAACAATATTATAAGGTGAAAATAAAATTGAGGGAATTGCTAAATTTCAGACAGAAGTTAGGAAAAAAAAAAAAAGGGACAATTTTTGCCATCCAAATTAATGTAATTTTATCCATGGACAACTGCGAATTGAGAACCTTCTTTTAGTGAGTGTGCAAAAATAGTCCCATGATGGGAAGGCATGTACATTCCCACCCACCCCACTGTCCTTTTGCTCCAGATGCAATGGAACACTTGAGTGATAGGTCTGGCCATAGTAGGATGGGCTGGTAAGTCATTGACATCTGGTCTTGCAATTCCAGTTGGTAATGGAAGTACCAAAACTGCATCCTGGAAAGGTGGTACCAAAACACTGGGAGTAAACTGTCCCGAGTAAGGGGAGCATCAAGGACAATCTTTTGAAGTATCTGGTTAAGTGTGACTATTTGATTGATTGCAGAAGTCCAAGCCCAGCTCACATGTGTATGCTCTGTTGAGTCCGGAGACCATTGACTTGGCCTTCAATAAGTACTGGAAAATGCATCTAGGAAAAAAAGATAAAAAACTAATTTTCAAATCTTTTCATTCCTTGGAGGAATACCATCATTTCTCAGTCATATCAATTCTTTCATCTGAGGATCATGGAGTGTGACCTCAAATGTTTTCCAGATGCCTATTGGAATGTGTGTTAGAGGAAAATAACTTTATTTTGTTTGGTGCACAATTCAGCCCTGCTACTCATATTACAGAAGAAAACAAACAAATGGAGTCTGAGAGCATCTTCTCTACTGAATATAACTTTATATAAAAATAGAAGAATATATATAATAACATATAATAAAAGTAAAAATGTTATCTAGGCAAAAATCTTTTATTTATAAATCTCTCTTTGGTTATTTTTGGTCTCATAATAATTCTCTCTTTGATTATTTTTTATCTTAAATATGAATCACCTAGACCCTTTTTGAAGTTCTTCAGCTAATTAGTTTATTTATCATTCAATAATACAATTTTCATTTTGTTCCCATCTCAATCCTATCAAAATACTTTAGTATTATTTAGTGACATTACTTAACTATGGTACCTAATACACTTTGCTTTTTATAGAATTAAAGCTCTATATTCTACTTCTAAAAGGGATCAAATTACCTAGTAACTTTTGAGTTATAATGAGGCCATGGTTATTTTTTCCCCTGCCTACAACATGGCATCCGGTATACATGATATCCTGTCTGTCTCCATGAATACAAATTATGTCACTTCCTGCTGTGCAGCTGATGAAGGGGTCATAAAATTCAAAGGAAAACCATTCCTCAGTTCAAACTGACATCATTTGTTTCTTGCCTCTTTGAGACTTGGCAGTCGGAGTGTAAGGTAATAACTTAAAAAGGAGAAATCCCAACCTTCCATAAAGTTGATTTTCTATATTTCCATGATATGACATGATGTTCCCTCAAGTATAACACATTTTGAGTCATCTGGCTCCTTATTTACTTAGTAATTCCATTATTTAATGTGATGGGTTGTCTGAAAGATAATTTATAGAGTTGTTGAAAACACATTGACTTCAGGTCCTGAAGCCACCATCTTTTTCATGCTTCAGGTGTTGAAGAAAATGAAAAGAATACATGTGAAAATAGTTCTGGCCAACATATGTAAATGTTTCCTCACTGGTTTCTTCTCAAATATTCTTGCCCAAGCATTGTGAACTCATTTCTCCCTCATGTAGGCCATACTTCAATGGTTACATTATAAGGAATCCTTCAAAATGGAGCTGCCACTTTAACAGCAGAAAACATTAGGGAGGTGAGGCAAGTAGGGAGATATGATGTGAATTGTTTTAATCCTGGACCTGGCTTTTACTAGATCACAGGTAGGTTACTAGTTGTTTTAACCTACTCAGTTATTTGGGGGTAACATAAGAACTGCAGCATAGATAACTCAAATAATGCTCACATTAATATCCAATTCATAAAGTTTCTCTAAGAATAATGTCATAAGACAATGAGTTTAAAAATTCAGGAATATGACTATTATTCTTCAGCAGAATCTTAACTGCTTGAAAAAGTGGTCATATATTTTTATTATCAATATTATTGCTACTTATTGTTCAAGAAAAGAAAATTTAAGAAATGGGCTCCAATGAGCATGTCCAAAATAACTACAGCTATTTCCATTATCGTTTCAATAGCAACAACCATAATAATAGCAAAACAACAATACCAATGATAGTTGCCCTCACTGAGTACCCACTTGCATTAAACTCTGAGCTATATGCAGCATTATTTATTTTTTTAAAAATCCCATTATGTAGACAATGGAGTAAATGCTCAAATAATTTGAATGTATTACCAATGACACACAGCTAGTTAAAGGCCACATGAGCATTTCAGCCATGTGGCTCTGGTCTACTAATCCACCTTCCCTTCTATTATGACTTGTTTTTCTTTGTAGAATGTCAAGGTATCAATAGTGTAGACAATTTTAACTAATGGTCAGGCTTCTCTGAGGCTATTGACAACAGCAACAACAATAATAGGGTGTCACACATGCAAGCACACACATACTTCAAGAAACTTCCATGGGTAGTCAAGGCTTAGGTAAAATTAAGATTTATTACTCTACAAACGCATTAAAAATCAAGTTTTCCCAAATTAATTAAAGGAAATAAAATATAGAAGACATAGCATACTCCATTTAAAGACAGAGAAATCTGGATAACAGAAGCACATAGAAAGCTTAATAATTGGTTTTCAGATATTTGGGGGAAAGCAATTATTTACTATTTCTTCTGTGAACAGAACAAGAAAAACATGGCTTAAAATACAGCATGAAGGCAATTAAAAACTAATAATTAGCTGTGAATTAAGACTTAGGGTAGGATATTGATGATGCAGATGAAGTCACAAGTCTCTTAATCTTAAAAGCATGGAGAGCTCATTGTTTTCTGGAAATGATTCTTTAATATTTGAGAAACAGTGCAGCACAGTGGTTAAGAGTCAGGGTTCTGTAATCTGACCAGTCTGGTTGGTCTCTTGGCTCTAGTACATTTATGAGCTATTGTGAATATGAGTAGGTTACTTAACCTTCTTAAACCTAATTTTTCTCATTTCTTTAGAGGGATATATTATCCATAATAAAAGTATATATCATGCTTTTAACACAGTGCTTGACACATAGTTAATGCACCTTAGCTATTACTGCTGCTGTTGTATTTAGATATGGCCTGGACTGAAAATAGGACTGTGGGTTCCATTGCATTTCCATTTCTCTCCAGGCAAGAAGACATGTCATGAACACTTGTCATGTTTTGGCTACCCAGAATTTCAATACCTTTTACATTTGGCAGGAATCACAAAACTGATACAAGCTACAGGGAGGCAGATATTTTTTCTCCCAACTTCTAGGCATTAAAGTGGAGACATGACCTTGGGTGCCTGATTAGATGCTCCAGCCTGGGTTTTGAATATGGATGAGTGAAGTGGTGAATGAGAACAGAGGTCACTAAAGATTATTTTCTGGGGCTATGATAGGAATGAATGTATAGTGCACTTTGTGTGTGCCTGGGGATTATGGAATATGGTGGGGCAGTAGCCAGTCTCCAGTGGTAATGGCATCAATAGTAGCATCATAAATAGACTATGTCTGAGGTTGAGCCTTGTCCATTTCCATCTTCCTTTGGCTCTTGTCTGTATTCCCAAGCTTGATTTTTCTAGTCATTCTAATGATTCTGTTATGTGTCTATCAGCTATATCCACAATAATTCTGCATGACAATTCCATACCCCCACCCCACCCCCCCAAAACAAACTGTCAATGGTATTTAACATAAATATTTGTTTCAAATTCCTATGAATGCAGGTTGATAGGGGATTGGCTCTTTTAGGCTGGACTTAAATGGGGCGTAGATCTAAGCCCCAAGTCTGTGCCACATTCTCCTCATCTCCCATGAATAAGCAGCTATTAGAGACATTTCCATCTGATGGTGAAAGGCAAGAATGTACAACAGCAGGCCCTGCTGAGCAAGCATATTGCAAGCATTTGCTAACACACCATTGGCCAAAGCAAGTCACATGGGTAAGCCCAACATCAAAGGGGCAGGAAAATATACACTGCCTTTTGTGGAAGGAACTGCAAAGTCACAGGAAGTGGATTCTGCAAAATCTAAGGCTGTGTATATAGAGAAGGGTGAACAATTTAGGACAGTAAAGAAATTGAGCACATATACATTCCTCAAAATCTTTTCAACTAAAGTCTTTTCTGCTTAAATTAATGTTTATTTCTATTTTTGTAACCAAGTACCTTGATATATAATACAGAGACTATTAAGGGAGTGAATTGTTTCTTTATAGGGAAACCTTAGATTATTATCTGGCCTGCACAGAGCTGAATGCAATGGAAACCTAGTGTCTTCCTATATATTAAAAGACTAGAGGCCTGGTGCATGGGTAGGGTCCCTAGGTCTGGCCAGTGATCAGGGCTGATCGGTGCCTTCCTGCTGCTGGCCAGGGCCTTCCTTTATTCCGCACCGACCCCTGGTGGTCAGCACACATTATAGCGAGTGATTGAACTCCAGGTATCCTGGTTGAACTCCTGAGGAGACACTTTGCATATTAGCCTTATATATATATATATAGACAGATAGGAACCTGGTGACCTATGAGATATAGTTGCAGCATGATTTGTTAAATTGTTGTCTGTTTGACTTAGAATGGAATCCCCATTGAAGGGCACGAAGTGACTACTACTATAGAATAAAGGACATACATTATTCAAAAAATATGGGGGGGGCGGTGGTGTTCACAGCTAATAGCACTGGATAATTTTAAAAAGAATAATAGACTCCACTCATTATATTTTTATCTCAAGGCACAAACTAAAAGCCAAAAACCCTTATATGACTGCTAAAACAATATGATTTATACATTTTATACTTGCCGTGCTGAGGTCGTGAGCTAAAAATAAAAAATGGAGAGGATTCTATACTTTGTCAAATTACAACATTGGTTAAATGTATGATGTTTTCAACTCTTTTAGAACATTGATTGAGAAAAACGGGCTTTTGAGAATTGGAATGGTGATTCACATGATAATATTTGGAAGAATCGGAGCTGCTCCCCAAGCTTCACAGTCACCTATGCCTGCTTGCCACCTAAACAAGCTCATTTTTCTTGTCTAAGGAGACTGTTCCACCTTGGCTTAAAGATATCATGTCTCTCTTGCCTATTTTGCAAAAATATGTCAGTTTTCCCCATTCCCCTCTCACTTCTTGTTTTGTACAGAACTTTAGGTAGAGTCAGATTGTATTTTTCCTATGGGTCTAAAGAAGACTCACATACAGAGAAAATTACAGTTCTTTGTTAATTTGTATCAGGAAAAAAAAAGAGCAGTAAGTGTGAGAATGGATTCCAAAGATGTTAGAACAAATAGGAAAAAATATAAACATAGATCAGACTAATTTATTTTAAAATCTGGAAGGCAGAAGAGATTCTGGAGTCAATATGCTGGAGCAGTTGAAGAAGTTTTGAATGTAACTTGAGATGCTATAAATTCTTCTGTATAACAAGGGAGACATGATGGCGTGAATTTACTTGTGCCATCCATTCACCACTCACTATATGTATAGTCTATAGGAAGACAGAGAGCCGTTGCCCTTCCTAAGGCCCTAAAATGTCATTTGTGAGGGGAGTGCTAGCATTTCAATAATATCTTAGTGGTATAGTAGTTCCAAACTTCTACTTGGGGGATACATTCCAAGACCCTCTGTGGATGCCTAAAACTGCTGATAGCACTGAGCCCTAATTATACTGTTGCTTTTTTTCTATGCATACATACCTTCTTATATAAAGGGAACATGTTATGAATTCCCTTTGACACATCCAAATTGCCAGCATCACTACTCTTGCGCTTTGGGGCCATTCTTAAGTAAAATAAGGGTTACTTGAAGGCAAGCACTGCAATCCCTTGACAGTTGATCTGATAACTGAGAAAACTACTCAGTGACTAATGGGTGGGTAGAGTGCACAGAGTGGAGACACTGGACAAAGGGATTCTTCACACCCACAGCTGGATGGAGTGGGACACTGTGAGATTTCATCAAGCTTTCAGAATGGTGCACAATTTAAAACTTATGAATTGTTTATTTCTGGAACTTTCCATTTAATGTTTTCACACTGAGGTTGACCAAAGGTAACTGAAACTGTGGAAAGAGAAACTATAGGGAAGGAGGGACTACTGTACTCTCTGTAAGCTGATGATGCTGGTGGAAGACGATGACATTGAAATGAGCTCTCTGTTTTCAATGCAATAAAAGCATGTAGGATGTCAGACACAATAACAGCCATCTAATCACTAGAAGCATAGTAGAAAAGGTACTAAATGTCTCAGAGTGAGCTTTGATTATGACATTTTTAGAAGGCATAGAGTCTCAGGGATTGACACTAGGGGTAACTCACTAAGCAGCTATTTGATTTGTTTAACTTAAACAAAAAGACAAGAAAAACAACTTGAGATTTCCTTGACAGTCATAGCTCCTTATCCAACTCCCAGGTATGAGTCAGTTCCAAAGCTTTAGTAAAGTGGGTGCCTAGAAATCCATATAGAAGAAACTCCCCAAATTGTCATGTGCCTATGCATATGAATCTGCTTTCAGTCTTCCTTAGAGACACTTGCAGCCATTGAACAAGAGAACACTTAAAGGTTGGGGTTATTTATCACAGTCTTAGAGAAAACCATAAAGGAACTTCAATTATATTTGGAGGTTAAAGGGTCAAGTGATATAAGAAAATTTGACCAGAATCTGCTTTACAGAAGGTCCAACTCTGTCTGTGCTCATCCTAAAGTTATTTTCCTAGTTGTTAAATATTGATACACAAATATTCAGTAACAATAAGAGCTCTCATACTTATTTTCTGATACACAGATGAAGTACTATCCTAATACATAAAAACCCAGGGTCCGTAATGTCCAAAACAACTGAAGGCTTGACTAACTGGAAGTCAGTCCTGCAGTCAGTGCTGGGTTGCCATGGCGACCCAGCACTGACTGCTGCTGCTGTGGGTGCTGCGACCCAGCACTGATTGCTGAGGGGGTTGCAGATCAGGCCCGGAGAGAGGCCTGGAGAGATAAGCAGGGTCTGATTCGTAGCCTCCATGGCAGCTGTTGATCAGCCCTTGCCTTTCTCTTTCTCTCCGGGCCTGGCTAGCAGCCGCGCCTCTCTTTCTTTTCAGGCCTCTGCAGAGGCTGCTAATCAGCCCCGCCTCTCTGATCAGGCCTGGAGATAGGCCCAGAGATGCTGACTGGCATAGAAACTGACCAGTCAGAACCTAATCTGGGTAAACTGCAAAGGCAGAACCTAAGGTAGGGGCTGAGGAGGGGTTTTAAGGGCAACAGCTCTTTGGTGTAAGGTGTAAGAAAGCGGTTTGATTTTTTAATGACTGGTTTGGCAGTATAGTGCATATGGCTGGCTATCAGTCCAGATTTAGGGATTATGTATTTTTGTCTGCCAAGAGCATCTCCTCCTGCTCAAAAAGGTCACTGCCCCATTTAAGCAATCCTATTCCTATATAATCTACCACTATATACTAATAAAAGGGTAATATGCTAATTAGATTAGGTCGACCAGCCATCTTCCAGACGCCCAACTTCCTTCTGGACAAAGCCATGGTGGTGAGGGCCAAGGCAGAGGCAGTTGGAGGCAACCAGGCTAGCAAGGAAGGCAGTTGGGGGTGAGATCAGGCCAGCAGGGGAGGGCAGTTGGGGGTGAGATCAGGCCAGCAGGGGAGGGCAGTTGGGGGTGAGATCAGGTTGGCAGGAGAGGGCAGTTAGGGGTGATCAGGCAAGCAGGGGAGAGGAGTTAGGGGCGAGATCAGGCCGGCAGGCAGAGAGGTTAGGGGCAATCAGGCAGGCAGGCAGGCAGGTAAGCAGTTAGAAGCTAGTGGCCCCAGATTGTGAGAGGGATGTCCGACTGCTGGTTTAGGCCCAATCCCTGTGGGGCAGTCGGACATCTCCCAAGGGGTCCCCGATTGGAGAGGGTGCAGGCTAGGCTGAGGAAACTCCCCCTCCGTGCATGAATTTCATCCACTGGGCCACTAGTATTTGTAATAAAGGCTCTAATTTCTTAGCAATATAGTAAATATAAAGTTCTATGTAGTAAAAGGCAGTAGTGGGCACATAGAACCTTCACTCCTAACTTCTCAAAGAAGCAAACAAACAGAACTACTATATAAAATCCATACTATCAACATAATTAGAAAACTTTAAAGTACTTGTTAGTAGAAAAATAAACACCAAATCCTACCAAACCAAGATATTACCCACCGTCCTTGCCACATTATTTGAATAATACAAAGATGGTTCTAAGAAAATTGCACTAAAGAGAGTAAATAGAAACTTATGGCATGCCTAAAATTGATTGTAAAAAAAACAAACAACCATTACCTAAAAGGAAGTCCACACAAATACAAACATACTTGCATTTTTGTTTCAGAGCACAGCCTATAGGAAAGGTTTAAAGTGGAATCAGTCTTGGGAAAGTAATGTTTCAAGGGGAAAAGAGGGCTAGAGGGAATGGATGGGTGACTTTTGGAAACTGAGCAGAAAAGAGAAAAATAAGCAAAAGGAGAAAATTTAGTAACCTTGAAGATTAAAAATTAAAAATAAAAAGGTACATAGACTCTTTTCTCCCACCTATCCCCTTTCTCCCAAATTAGTAAAGAAACACTTCTTTGCTACACTGACTGAAGAAATGTTTTTGAACCTGAAACCTCATAAACTATCCAACCACCCACCCTGACCACAGAATGCAGAGACAAAGCCAGCCAGTCTATTCATCTATTGAACTATCTACTTTTAAAATTTTGGGAAAATTAAAACCAAAACAGTTCCAATGATGAACATTTTCCTAATAAATTAGAGTGTATTAAACTCAGAAAACTTAAAAAGATAATGTAATATCAGGGATGAAGATTAAATTACAAGTTGCCTAAGAAAGAATAAATGTAATTTAAAACAATATAAAGGGCATTTAAGAAAAACAGGAAAACAGAGACAATAATAAAAATTAGATTTAAGAAAACAATCAAAAGGATCAGAAAGAAAGTGGTTGAAATGAAAGACAAGCAAAGAAGAAATAACATGTGTAATTGGCATTCTAAAGAAGATTTAAGAAAACAACCATAATGCAACAAAAATAGTATTTAAAAGTATAATTTGTTATTTCTACTTTCAGTGATGACTATGAAAACTCAACTAGACAAAATCTTCTGCAGACAACAGCTATAAACTCTGAAAAAAATACAAAGAGTGGTTGCTGGAGAGAGAACAGAAGCAGGCAGATTTTATGGAGTCCATGATCGGAAGCAAGAGTTGTATAGTGAGTTCTCTCTGATTTGTTGGTGTTTGTTTATTTGTGTGTTTTTTTTAGTTTGGGGAAGGTGCAGTTGCTAGGGGCACTGGTGGAAAATATTACAGTCTTTCTGGCTAGAGAAACCAGCAAATTCAGACTGGGAAAAACATAGGCACTGGAGAAGGAGATATATTTCCAAATAAAAAAGAGCCAGAGAGGGACTATTTGATTCATGTCTGTCCCCATCTCGGGATGATTTATGTACCATGCATGGTTGAAGTAGGCTCCAAAAATCTTAGCTTAAAAGTTTTTATCTGAGACTAGAGGCCCAGTGCATGAAATTGGTGCACGGGTAGGGTCCCTAGCAGCTGCCAGCTGGGCCTCTTTTCCCTGGCTGCCAGTTGCCAGCTGGGGCCTTCCTTCATTCCGCACCACCCCCTGGTGGTCAGTGCATGTCATAGTGAGCGATCGAACTCCTGGTCTCCCAGTCAAACTCCCAAGGGCACAATTTGTATATTAGGCTTTTATATATATAGATTAGAGCTAGCTTCCAGGAATGAATTTGCAGTTGAAGTTCAACCAAGTTAGATATCTGCTAAAACAAACAAACAAACAAACATGTAAACCTGAAAACCAGCTCATCAGCAAATAATAGCAAGTCAGAGTCTCCTTAACAGCAATACTGTCCAGGATGCAATCCAAAATTACCTGACATAAGAAGATCTAGGAAAATAGAACTCATTGTCAAGAGGAAAATGGTCAAGGAAGACCAAAATCGAGATGACTCAGATTTTAGATTTAGCAGATAAATATTTTAAGAAAGCCATAATGTCCTCAATAATGAAAAAGAAAATATGCTTAGAATGAAATAAAAGATAGATACAGGCTGAAAGTAAAGGTTTAGAAAAAGATATCCCATATAAATGGAAACTAAAAGAAAGAAGGGGTAGCTACCCTTATATCAGACAAAATAAACTTCAAGCTGAAGACTGTAATACAAAGTCATTATAAAATTATTAAAAGTTCAATCCAAGAAGAGGATATAACATTTGTAAATATTTATGCACCTGACATAGGAGCACCTAAGTATATAAAGCAAGTATTAGCACACCCTAAAGGAGAAATTGACAATAATGCAATAATAGTAGGGGATTCAATATTCCATCTTCAACAATAGATGGATCATCCAGACAAAAATCAATAAGGAAACATAGGAATTAAAATACATGATAGAGCAGATGGACTTAACAGACATTTACAGAACATTCTGTCCAGCAGCCACAGAAGACACATTCATCCCAAGCACACATGAAACATTGTCCAGGATAGATAAAACATTGTGATCCAAAGGTCAAAATTATCATTGTCATTGGGATGCCGACAGGACTGCGAGGGGCAGCAACATGGCTGCGGTGGGAAAAGGTGCAGGCTGGGCTGCATGTGTATGATGATACCTTGGTACTGCTGTAAACTCCCAAGTGCTCGGTGGGGAAGCCCACCTTGAAGAGCTGAGCTTGCTGCCCACCTGGTGTGGGATTCTGGAGCTGGGAGGACTGGTCCTGCGTCTCATGGCTCAAGCCTCTGTCCCCAGCTCCCACATTCAAGCATCTCTTGGGAAAATTGGCACAAGCACCATAGGACCTGGAGCAATAGAAAGCCCTACCACACAAAGCAGAAATGTGAGATGGTACACCCCACTGCCAACACTAAGATCGACCTGAAGTAAACACACAGTCCATGTATGTGGGAGTCAGCAATAAGTGCCGGGCCTTGAGGCTGGATGCTGCAGCTTCTCCCAGGGTTGTAGGATCAAAACAAGGATTGTGATGTTATTTCTATGCATCCAACAGTGAACTGGCCCACACCAAGACTCTGTTAAAGAATTGCATCATGCTCATTGACAGCACTCTGTGTTGACAGTGGTATAGTCTTGCTAGGCACTGCCCTGGGCCACAAGATGGGGGCCAAGCTGACTCCTGAGGAGGAAGAGATTTTAAACAAACAAACAAAAAAAATGATCCAAGAATATTCAGAAGAAATATGATACAAATAAAAGCAATACCCAAATCAGCAGTTTTCTAGAGGAACATTTCCAGCAGGGCAATCTTCTTGTAGCCTTGCTTTAAGACCAGGTCAATGTAGCCGCACAGATGGCAATGCGCTGGAGGGCAAGAAGCTGGGGTTGTAGCTGAGGAAAATCAAGGCCTAAAAGGCATATAAGTCCTCCTCCCTCCTATCTTAGCTCATGGGATAAGGGTGTTTATTGTTCTAAAAAATTAACATTGCCAGTAATTGGACTAATCAACAGCATGTATCTCCTGATGCTAGGCACTAAAAAGGCAGTCTCATTTCTATTGTATTCCTGCCAACAAAGCATAACTTGAATCAAACCATAAGGAACTGAAGATAGTCTATGAAGTAACTGATCTATCTATCAAACAAATAGGAATTGAAGACAGTCTATGAAGTAACTGATCTGTTCTGTTGTTATTTGTTTGTTTTTATTTGTTTTTACTATGAAGGCCTTTACTGCAGAATTGGCAACATCTAGTGATATCTGTGAAATTAGACAATGTCTCATTCATGTTAGTGTCTTCATTTTCATTTTTATGGATATTTAACAAAATTATAAACTTTAAAAAATGTACATATAGTATCTAGGGGTAAAGAGGTACCATGTATGCAATTTCCTTTTAAATGGATAAAAAAACAAATAATAATAAGAGAGAAAATAGTAAGAAGGAGAAAGAAGAAAAAGAGATCATGGAAAAGGAAAGAAAGAATAAAATAATGCTGGGTGAAAGGATCAGAAGATTTTTGTGCTGTTCTTTCAACTTTTATGTAAGATTTAAATTATGTCAAAAGGAGCAAAAATAAACATTCTCAGTGGGAAAAAGTATAAGGATATAGATGCTGAGGGCAGCTCCATAACTCAAGTCTTGAAAGTTGCAACGTTAGCATGTGTCCACTTGACTTTCCAGCTTGACCAGTGGGGAAGATGGATTGGCCATTCAGAGCCCATTAGGAATTGTAAGTTTAATCACGGGATGACACCAATTAAAGCTGCTGCTCCATATGTGGTCTCCTTAATAGAACAAATCCAAAGTGCCCTTGGGACCTGACATGTAGCTAATGATTTGTTTTTTGTTGTTGTTGTTTCAGTGCTGATAAAGAACAGCTGCTAGAGATTACAGTATGAATGACAACCTTTCCTTGAGGTAATGTAAACCATCTAGCTTTGTCCCAGGCAAACATCTTGACCAGCAGACATGTTATTTTAAATCAATGGGGATATGGGATGGGTATTGGAGGATGGAAAGTTTTATTACCGCTGTGGCCTTATGATAACTGCAGATATGAGGATTGAAACATCAACTCATATTTCCTTTCTTGATGTGTTAAGGATATGTTTGTACATTTAACTAATTTCCTTTTTATTTCAACTCCCTCTATTAACACCAGGTTTACTATTAAGTAGTGTCACCATTTTGTTCATGGAACATGATGTCATCATGGAATTGCCCCATAGATAGAAAAGAAATGGTCATCCCCTCAGAAGTAGAGAGGCTACTGAGCTCTCAGTTGTAGAGGCTCATGAAGCTTTATCATCCTCTTCTTGGGAAGAATGTGCATCTATTTTAAGTTGTATGAGTGATAACTGAATTTTCGTGGGACATTTTCTATTTTTAAGCATAAGAATGAGGAAGAAGATGTATGGGATTATTCCATGTCTAAAGGTAGACTGTGGGGGACATTTGTCATTCTTGGCTTCCCAGCATCTGAACTGTGAATTGTAGAAGGATTGCAGCCTGAGGTTATTTAGGAAGCACTTGTGGTTGGCTGCCACAGATTTGAGCTTTCAAAGGAAAGGAATGACCTCACCAGGCTGTGGTAGAATTTTGGGCTGTGTCCTATATCCTTTAATTACTATTTCCCAAGCCTGTTTTGAACATTACTAATAATTTTGTAAATTACCCAATATAATTTCAACAAATCCAATATCTGATTAAATTAGCATGTTGTCTACAATACAAACTAAGCTGCTGTAGCAAATAATCTCACAAATAGATTATTTTTTTGTCTTGTAAGTGTTAAGATGTATGTAATTCAGAACTGTCAGTCAACATGTTACTATTGGGGAGAGGTCCTTGATCTCTTCTGTTGTTAGTGGGAGTGGAATTCTTGTGATATCCAGAGAAAAGGAATTTTCTGAGACTCGATTGGGAGGATAAGGTATTGCAGAAAGCTTTATTTCTATGGAATTACCCCTGAATTTCCAAGGTCCAGTTTCCCTTTGCCCCACCATACAAGAAGTGCAACTGTGACTTTAATAGAGCTAAAATAAAAGCCAGTGTCCAAAGTTTTCATTCCATGTTAGGAAATAGTCCAATCTAGCATCATGCTACTTTAGTTTGTGTTCCCAGGTGCAGTCCATCAGTCCATTGCATGTGGGATCCACATGTCCACATGGCTATGTGGCTATGGAGGGAACAGGGACAGGAGCAAAGCCAAAGGAACCAGAGAACCATGATATCCTATCAGTTAAGCCACCTCCCTTCCTTACTACTGCAGCAGCTCATCCTCAGGCAGGATGGTTGAAGAGCTTCTGGGGAGCCTGGAGAATTAGAAGTTGCCTGTGTGCATAGTGCTGTGTTGGTGAGGGTCCATGTGTGTACACATGTGCTTGGATGCTTTGGCTGACTATAGATAGATATCACGATCATCAGATTATTTAAAGAAATATAAAGAAGGCATTAAGAGAACTACAATACTTTTATCCTAGTGATAACTTTTATGGTAAGTCATTTTTACATTTATTTCCTACAACAAGCTTTTCCTGGTTTTGTCCCACTTCTGATAGGAGGGCTCAGTTTGCCAGAAGGCACCTCCCAATTACACACTTGAACAGAATCTTTCCTGTCATTGATCCCACTTGATGAGTTTCACAGCCTCAGCTCTCATTTCTCTCCACCTGTAACTTGTTTCTTTTACTCTCAAGTGAAAGGGTTGTGGAGGAAAGAACCATCCAGCTCTTGGTCAGTATAGCCTGGGCCAGTGGTCGGCAAACCGCGGCTCGCGAGCCACATGCGGCTCTTTGGCCACTTGAGTGTGGCTCTTCCACAAAATACCACGGCCTGGGCGAGTCTATTTTGAAGAAGTGGTGTTAGAAGAAGTTTAAGTTTAAAAAATTTGGCTCTCAAAAGAAATTTCAATCGTTGTACTGTTGATATTTGGCTCTGTTGACTAATGAGTTTGCCGACCACTGGCCTGGGCTATAACAATAAACATGTGCCCATAGAAAAAGTCTTACCATGAAATTTTTAATTGGAACATGGTCTGTTGATTTTGTATTGTGACATTGCCATTCTGTGGCTGAGAAAACTGGTTTTAGAAGAATGTCTGCCTGGTATGGCATGAAATTGGGTTATTAAAAAAGCATACACAGCCCAGAAGCATGAATACATTTAGCTTTTCTTGGATGACTAGTAGAGCGAAAGCCCTTTAAAAGTAGATAGATTGTCCATTGTTGAAGGCTTTCAGTTGGATCCTTGAAATTTTGGAAAGAATAGCCAAGAAATTGTTACTCCTAGGAAAAATCCATTTGGTGTTTTTTATTTTATAATAATATGAAGACCTTTGAAATTTAAATTTCTAGAACTTATCTTAAAACTCTCACATGTTCTCACCATTTAACTACATAGAATTTTTAATTTGTTAAATACAGAGTTTTATAACCAAGTTTATTGGTGGAAATTAAATAAAAATAGGAATTAAAAGATTTCATGAGCTCTCTGATGAATCTTTACTTGATATTCTATCATCTATTACCAAGTCAAGTTCTTGAATATATAAAGCTAATTTTAATTTAATTTATTGGGGGTGACATTGGTTAATAGGTTATATAGGTTTCAATTGTACATTTCTATAACATATGATCTATATGTTGCTTTGTGTGCCCACCACCCAAAGTAAAATCATCTTCTGTTACCATATGTTTGACCCCCTTTACCCTTTGCTAACCCTTCACCTCCCCTGTTCCCTCTGGTAACCACCATAATGTTGTCTGTGTCTATGAGTTTCATCTTTATGTTCCACATGTGAGTGAAATAATATGGTTCTTAGCTTTTTCGGACTTATTTCACTTAACATTATATTTTCCAAGTCCATCCATGTTGTTACAAATGGCAGATAAATATCACATGATCTCACTCATTTATGGAATATAATGAACAACATAAACTGATGAACAAAAACAGATCCAGAGGCAGAGAAACATCAATCAGAACCTCAAACTTCAGGAAAGGTAGGGGAGGTTGTGGGTAAGGGGGAGAGACCAACCAAAGGACTTATATGCATGCATATAAGCCTAATCAATGGACACAGACAACAGGGGGGTAAGGGCATGAATGGGGGGCTTCGGGGATAATGGGGGAATAAGGACACATATGTAATACCACATTTAATAAAGAAATTAAAAAAAAATAAAATGAATGGGCTATTCAGAACTACATGTACTTTCTTACTAAAAGGAAAAAGCAAGTTCATTAAAGTAGTTGCTCCTTAAAAAAAAGGAAGTATTTCATATTTTCTTATGGCTTAATAGTATTCCATTGTATATATCTATATACAGTAGGTCCTCGGGTTATGTCAGAGATCTGTTCCTACAGTGTGACGTAACGTGATTTTCGCCGTTAAGTCGGAACCCACCTACATAAGCACCTACGTCACTCACATGGAGCACATACACAGTAGTAATGAAGTGAAACAGTAAAAGAAAGATAACAATTCCTGACCTTTACTTGTGGTAAATAAATAATAAAAAACATAAAGCACATATGTACATATGTCGAAATGACGGAACTTTTTTTTATATAAATAAATGGGAGATGGCAACGTAACCATGAAGTGATGTACATCGAGTCCGACATAACCCGAGGACCTACTATATATCTATATCTATATCTATATCTATATCTATATCTATATCTATATCTATATCTATATCTATATCTATATCTATATCTATATCTATATCTATCATCCTGTTTACCCAATAACCAAGTACAGTAAAGTTGCAGGATATAAAATCAATGCACAAAAAATTTATTGTATTCCTATATTCTAACAATGAAAGTTCAGAAAAAGAAATGAAAGAAAATTTCCTTTTGAAATTGCAACAAAAAGAATATAATACCTAGGAATAAACTTAACAAAGAATGTGAAAGACTTATATACTGAAAACCACAAAGCATTATTCAAAAAGATTAAAAAAAAAGACACAATGAAATGGAATAATATTTCATGTTCATGGATTGGAAGAATCACCATAGTTAAAATGCCCATATTACCCAAAGTAATATGCAGATTTAATGAAATCCCCATCAAAATCCTAAAGATATTTTCTTAAAGAAATAGAACAAAAATTCATCAGATTTGTATGGAACCACAAAAGACCCCGAGTAGCCAAAGAAATCCTGAAAAAAAGAACAAAGCCAGAGCCTGACTTCAAATTGTACTACAGAGCAATGATAATCAAAACAGCATGCATTAGGAGAAAAACAGATACACAGACCAATGGAACAGAATTAAGAGCCCAGAAATATAACCATATGTATATTGGCAAATAATTTTTGACAAAGGAACCAAAAACATACAATGGAGAAAAGAAAATCTTTCAATAAATGGTGCTGAGAAAATTGAAAAGCCACATGCAAAAGAATGAAACTAGATTACAGTTTACCCCCATGTAGAAAAATGAATTCAAGATGGACTAAAGACCTATATATAAAACCTGAAACAATAAATTGCATAGAAGAAAACATAGGTAACTAAACTTATGGACCTTGATCTTAGAGAAGATTTTATAAATTTGAACCTAAAGGCAAGGGAAGTAAAGACAAAAATAAATGAATTGGGATTATATCAAACTAAAAAGCTTCTGCACATGGGTGGCCAAATGTTTTCAAACAGAAACTAAATAAGTGGTCAGACTCTGGTAGAGTATTTGAAAAAAGCATTTGTATTTGAAGTCTGAATTCGGGATACTGCAAGATCATTTTTAAGTGAATTATGTCATATGTGTAAAAGATACCATGTTGATTCCTAAAGCTGAAATCGATCAATTCTTATGAGAAAGGACATTTATTTTTTGGTTTGAATAATTTTGCAAAGAAGTTCATCTGATAAATGTTGCTCAGTAATTTCTCTCTGCTTGTTTTTCATATTCCATGCTTATGCCTTCTTGTCTCTCTACCCTCCCTCCTGTCATCATCCCACTTTCCCTCTTCTCTCTTTGCCTCCTGATTTTCTCTCTCTCTTCCTCTTTCTGTCTCTATCTCTCTATCATCTATATCTCTCTCCATTAAAATGGAACTCAGCCAAGTAAGCTGGGGAATAAAGCAGTTCATATCCTGATAGACCCCTATAACTCAAACTCCATTATGGGAAAGCAAGATTTTATTTCAGGTTAATAAATCAATATGTTGGATAGGCAGATTTATCTTTTGAGTGACTTAGAATATTTTGACAAGTGGCCAAATTGGTCATGTTTATGAGCACATCTTTCACAGCCTTTGCTAATGGAGAAACTCAGGTCAGACATTTAGACCCTACAGCCAAGTGACAGGAAGTACATTATTAATAGTTGGTAGTAGATGCTGGTCTTAAAAACTCTTATTAGAATGACCCAAAGGTTCCTTTAAAAGAAGTTGCTATCTCCAGGAAAATGAATGGGAAGAATATCTAAAGCTGTTCTTTCCATGAGATTTGGTCATAGACTCTGAAGGCATTAGAGTGTGGTTTACCCAATGTCCTTTTTTTGGTTTCTGGGATCCCATTCAGGATACCATGTTACATTCAGTCACTATGTCTTCTCTTGACTGAGACAGTTTCCCAGACTTTCCTCGGTTTTGATTACTTTTATAGTTTTGAGATATTTTGACTCACCTAGAATTTGTCTGATGTTTTTCTTATGAGAAGCTCAGGTTTCTTTACTGTAAAGTCACTCTTTTATTTTCCCTCTTTCCATGCTATTTTCTCTGGAAAGAAGTCACTATGCTAAGCCCGCACTTGAGTGGTGAGTTGTGTTCCCTTCCTTGATGGTGGAACATCCAGATAAGTATTTGAAATTATTCTGCATGAGAAAATCTCTTCTCCCTCATTTATTTATGCAACACTTATTTATATTTGTATGGACCTCGGGATATTTATTTAATGATTTGGGTTATAGTCCAATACTAGGCAGCTGGTATTTTCAATTATACATTGTGAGTTTTATTTGTAGCAATACAATGGTATTTCAAAGGCACTTTAGGGGCTCAAAACTAAGATTTTTAAGTTAATATGTACATCTCATGCCATAAAACTGTTAATGGTGCATAGTATTGTTTAAATACCAGCTAGATTTTTCCACATCTGCATAATATAGTTTACATATTTTGTGGTATTGACATTACACAAAATGTAGAGTGTCAAACATGCATTTAATGTTTATAGTAAAAACACATTTGTGGCCATTAAAATATTTAGAGTCTAAGGCATCACATTCCAATTTGTAAAGATCATTTAACCTCTACTATATCATCAAGAATGCTTTGTACTATGCCAAATCATAGTTAAAGAAGCTAAGTTTAATAAATATTGCATAGATGTTCTGTATTAAACTTAAAAAGAGAAAAAAAATCCTCTGGGATCATTGCACTAAACTCAAACTATCAACATTTCAAACAAAAGAACTCTCTCACTATTTTTTAATGAGTACACTCTCATATCCTATGAGTATCACTAATTCTAATAATTAATGGCAAATTTCAGAAGAAAATGAGGCATGCCAAGAAAGGGCTGATTAAAAACCCTCATCTTGCTCAATCATTTGTCATTCTAAATGGATCTCCTTGTATTCTGCTACTAGAAAGCATCAGCAGCCTCTCATAATTCCCCCGTGAAGTGTGGATAAGAGGAATTGATATATCACCATTAATGAATCTTCATTATTAATGCATTATGAACATAGACTGGCAAGGCAGTGGTTCTCAACCCTTTTAATATCACAAGCTATTTTGAGACTTTGATGAAATCTATGGATAGATTGTTTCACAGGAAGAATACTCAAATCACTAACTGGCTCCATGTACCCTCATAAGATCCATAAATAGTCTATGAATCCCCTATTAAAAAACATTGGTCTAAGTCATTTGCCATACCTAAGCAGAAAGTCATGGCGAGGAAGGATCTTGTGTTCCTGATTACAGACATATGAGCATTAGATCCTACTTTATCCCTGGCCTCTTAGGCCCTTTATCCTCCCCCAAAGGAACCCTTAACACTGAGGTGGAAATTCCACGAAGGCAGGTATGAAGGGTACCCCTACGCTAAGTTGCCTAGAGTGAGCTAAACACTCAATTAACCTTTTTAAATAAAAGAATGGATAAATAGATGTGTGAATGCAGTAGGCCCCAACACAAGTTTTCCTATTACATTTATGTAACCACCACCAACACACACACCTCTAATTTTTCTACCTTTCCTTATAAAATTCAAACTAATTAGGACTTTGAGAAAAAATTAAAACCCTACAACTTCAAAGATTTTATAGAATGAGAGGTAGTTTGGTGATGCCACTTTTCACAAAATTGTCCTACTCTCAGTGTTGGTCCAGTCAACTAAAGATTTAGGATTTGTGAGTCGGCAGAAGAAAGTCTTAGTAATACCACAGGAAAATATGTCAACTTGTTTTAGTACAGCAAGCAGAGCATCTGAATAACTCCCCCATCTACTCTATGTCACAGTGCTTATGCTTTTGTGACTGAAGACTTGACCTAGGAATCCTGAGTGTGTGCCACTATTCAAAGCAATCCTCAGAACAGGTCCCTGTTATTTCTAAGTCAAAGGAGATTTACATCGAGTCACCAGCACTTTGAATAAGTAAGTCAGGTGCCAGTGTAAAATTTTCCTGGGTTCCAGAATATCTAGGTCAAATAATGAGAACATCAGACACCTTTTCTTGCTTAGCTTTCATAAATAACTCACATTCAGCCTTTCTGAAAAAAATACTACCCATAGTAATTCCTGAAGATTTTCCAAAGAGCTGAACTTATTCTCTCTAAATGATTAGAAACATAAAATAGTAGTTGTAATAGAAAGGGACTGGCAGTTTAAATGGTAAAATCAGTTTCATATGTGTTTATATAATCATCGGAGTTTGATAGTTTGAGATCTTGTTAATGTGATTATTTAACTTTTCATTATGGTAAATTTCAAATATATACAAAAGAAGGAGAAATAGGATAATGAATTCCTGTATACCCATCACTTGGCTTCAAAAATTATCAACCCAAGTCCAATTTTTTCTTCCCTATTCCAACCCACTTTTTCCAACACCTGCTCCCCAGCATTGGATTATTTAGAAACAAATCCAAGGCCATTTAATTTTATTAATAAATATCTCAATATGCATATCTAAAAAAATAAGGACTTTTAAGGCAAACATATCTACAATAGCATAATCATAGCAAAATATAAAAAATAAAAGACATTTCTTAACCTTATCAATATCCATATAATATGTACATTTGAGAAGAATGATTTATTTTTTATTTTAAAGATGGTAAGAATTTATAAATGTAAATCAGAAGTGCCAAACTCACTAAAGTTATTTTATTTGGGAATGGGTGTTAAATTTGTGTATATATATATATATATATATATATATATATATATATGAGGCCCAGTGCATGATTGAATCATGCACGTGTAGGGTCCCCTACATGCTTTCGCTTTTCGTGGTGGAGCTGGGTGCCTGTCCGCTGGTGCACCAGGTCTTTCAGAAGCCTCCGGCTCGGTGGAGGCTTCTGAAAGGCCTGGTGCCAGAGCAGACAGGCACCCAGCTCCCCCACTTTTGATGGTCCGTGGCCGCTGAGGGGGGCTACCCTGCTGTTGAGAGGCGCAGCTGGGTGTCCGCGGCAGGCCCCCTCAGCGGCCGTGGATCTGGCCATTGAGAGGCACAGGGGGCGGGAGTCCTGCCCCCTGCGCCTCTCAACAGTAGGGTAACCCCCCTCAGTGGCAGCGGATCCGTGCCTCTCAATGGCCGGATAGGCCACCCCGAGTCCTGCCCCCCAGCCTCCCGCCGCCCAATCGTGGGCGTAGCGGAGTGATGGTAATTTACATGTTACTCTATTATTAGATAGGAGATATATATATATATATATACATATATACATATATATATATATACATATATACATATATACATCTATACATATATATTTGTTTTATATATATAAATTTGCTTTTTACATTTTTTGCATAAATAAATGTAAACAAAACACAACTTTATTATGAGTGTAGAAATAAAAGGAAGACAAAAAAGGCTGATGTAGTCAAGGAAAGAGTGAGCTTTCCTACCTGATGATTTCTCCTTTCTCCATGAATAGGAGATGAGTTTATCTGCAAGAATGGATGGAGATGTGATAGGGTGGAAGTCTGAAGAGAGTAGAAGAGGGCTAAGTAGATTCCTAGTTAGAAAGAAAAACTACTGAAAACTTCATCTCATGGCACATTCTGGTTCCACATCACAGAATAAATATAATATTCTTGATGTAAAACTTCAAATAGATTAATAGATGAAGAAAAGTCAAAGGGTGCTAGCTATTCATCTTATATAAAGAGGACCCAAAGTGAACATTTTAATTTTGTCTTTGATATTTAGATAAATGTAAGTCAAGGAGTGCTTCTGAAAAACTTCAAGATAACTATTAGAATTATTACTTGCATCTAGGCCTTCAAAAACACTGATTAATTTAATAACGCAATCAGCAATCAAGTTCAAAACAAAAAGATTATATATTAAAGCATAGAAAAAGGTTTCTAAATGGGCAATTAAAACAAATAAAAGAAACTTAGAGCTAAATGATTATAGTAACAAAAGTAAACTGGTTAAATCCCCCAATTAAAAGTCAAGGCTCTCAGATAAAAGTATAGCAATTACATGCTGCTTACCAGAGACAGATTTATAACAGAGACTGAAAGGTTAAATGTGAAACGGGAGAATTCTGTGCCTCAGTTCCTTCATCTTTAAAATGGGGATTAAAAAACACCCATTTCACACTTCCCCTCCCTTCAATTTAAATGAGTTAATACATGTAAAGTGATTAGAACAGGGCATTTCATGTACTAATAAGTAGTTATGTATTTGCTATATTAAATGTATCAGTAGTATTAATATTAATGGGAAAACAACAAAGGAAGAAAAAGGAACTATTTTATATGATAAGAAGGGAATTAAATCCTATCTAGTAAAGGAATGCTATGCTGCCATTGAAAATGATGTCCAGGGAGACAAGATTAAAAAATGCTAATAATATAATGTTAAGTAAAAAACAAAAATGCAAATCATAATGTAGATTATCCTACTACCATTATATATGCTAGATTTCTAAGTATATGAAAAGGTGGAAATTTGTGCAAATATTAATTGTGGAACATTTAAAATGGGTAATTAATTTACCCATTACTTTAATTCCCTCTTTTTTATTTTTTAAAGTTATATTTTTGAGTTAAAAAAACACACAAGTTTTTAAAAAAATAATAAAATGTTCAGATAGAGTGCTTCACAATCTTTCTCATCAAGGTTGAAAAGGGCATTTGTTGGATCTTTCATTTTTTTATTACCGTTTACTCTGTGATGAGATGGTTAAAGTGATTGGAAGAGAATTGAGATCAGAATTCAGAGTTACTGAAATCATTATTTTATTTCTTTTTGGGTGATTAGACTAGCTCTGGACCATAGCTGCAGAATCAGCCTGGCATGACCATCGAGATTTCTGGCAGCTATGTCCCATTTGTTTTCTGCTTATATTGTTATGGTTGAATTACACATGGTTGCAAGTTTCCACTGACTCATTTTTAAATTTTTTTTTTTGCCACTTCCGTTCTCATATATGTTTGCTCTCACTCTGCTAAGGGAAGTGGATTGGATCGGCCAAGCTGGAAGCTGATGGCTTTTATTCATCCCTCCATCTTTCTTTGTAAACGTGTTCAATCTCATCAACTGTTCAGACGCTAAATCATCCACATGTAGGGTGTTTCTGAGATGCAGGTTCTGTGCTGACCTGCACTGGGAGTAATCTCGGTGAAATACATGTGGATTTAGCTTTGGTTATTTCCATGGAGGGTGGGCTGGTGCAGGGACAGACAGCTTTTCATGAGCATTCCATACGCGTCCCTGGACAGCTCAGTTGAGCAGGAAAGGCCAAATTTGAATCTAGGAACAGTTCAAAGTTACCTTTCGCTTCAAGTGGATAGCCATGCTCCCTGTTGTCTGCTGGTGCAAACAGAACTTAACATGTCAGAATGTGGAGCTCAGGCTGACTTGAGCATGTCTCCTTGAGGGGAACACTTGTAACCAGGAGAAAATGGGTTTAGGGAGTGGTGAGGACACTTGACTTGGCGTTAAATGATGTTTCATACGCTTCTCGAGGTTGCTTCAATTTGGGCACAGTCACTCCAGAGATGTGGCTCATCTCCCCTTTGATTGATCACAGGCAATTCAGAGTATCGTATAGCTCTCCTTTAAAAACTGCCTGTGAATTTAAACAGCTGCTACACACGCAGGAAGGTGACAGAGTCAATTTGGCTTCTTGTGAAGGGTGTTACCATTGTTTTGTGGAGAAGATTAGAGAAGCATGTCTAATCTAATTGTCTCCCAATAATAGAGTCACTTTAAGACAATCTCTTCTAATGGAATTTCATCCCCTGCTTTTAAAATAGTGCCTTCTGAATAATCTGGACAGGCTGGCTAATTCCCAGTGCTGTGTAGTCTGAAAAGTGAGACTGGTCCATGAGCCTGTTTCCCAACACCCATCCATGGTCTTTGTTACTCTCCTACACCCTCTGGGGAGTGGGAAAGACTCCTCCTGCCAGAAGGGTTTGAGATGAGTCAGAGCAGGGTATTAATTTAATAAAATCCCATGGCTAAGTTTTTCTCCCTATTATATTTCTGATCCCAAATTATGTACACAAACCTGCAAATTAGCCTATCAGAGATTGTCAAAGAGCTTGTGTTATAAGCATATTTCAGTGTGAAAAATGACAAAATTAAATGTTTCAAACTTGAACATAAGCCCTCCAATATTGTTATTGTCCTATGGAAACCTTAAGTTACCTTGTGTGTAAAGTAAAAAAAAAATAATAATAATAACAATGGTTAACATCCAAAATGAGGAGAAATTCTTGGTTTTTAGCATCTCTACAATGGTTGTTAGTCTAATCTAGTGACCAGCCAGCTCCATGACCTGGGAGCTTAAACTCAGTTGGTAGAACTTTCTCAGCTGGTTCTCTGACTTATCAAGTGGGAATCTCTTTACACAAGTATATTCACAGGGCAGCATTGGAATCTTTGCTACCTTCTTAGAAAACTCAGAAATTCAGAAATTTGTGATTGTTGAAGTTCCAAAAACAAGTTGTTTTTTTTAAATTTCTTTATTGATTAAGGTGTTACATATGTGTTCTTATTCTCCCATTTCCCCCTCACTCCCCCCCACTCATGCCCTCATCCCCCTGTTGTCTGTGTCCATTGGTTAGGCTTATATGCATGCATACAAGTCCTTTGGTTGATCTCTTCTCCTTACCCCCACCCTTCCCTACCTTCCCTCTGAGGTTTGATGGTCTGATCAATGTTTCTCTGTCTCTGGAACAAGTTTTAATTTCAATTTTTTAAAATCCAAAAATCTCTTAATTTTTCTTTCTCAGCTCTCAAAGACTGGATGGAGTATAGACTTGTCCCACTGGTCTACTCTTCATAGATGCTTGTGGGGGTGGGTTATTTTTATGGGATTGCCATAATAATGTATTACAAACTTGGTGCTTCAATAACAGAAATTTATCAATTAGTCTCATGTTTCTGGAGGCTAAAGTCTAAACTCAAAATGTTGGCAGGATGCGTGCCTCCTGAAGGCTGTGAGGAAAGGATCTGTTCCAGGTCTCTTTCCTTGGCTTGTAGATGGCTGTCTTCATGTTCACATGGCATTCTCACTGTTCTCATGCCTATCTTCAAATTTCTCCTTTTGTAAAGCCAACAGTCATATAGGATTAGGACCCATCCTAATGACCTCATTGATTAATCTGATTACTCATGTCAAGAGCCTATCTCCAAGTAAGGTCACATACTGATATACTGCAGTTTGGGACTTCAACATGTGAATTTGTGGGGGAAAACAATTTAGCCCACATCAGTGGGCATCTTCAGTCCTGGGTTTCTCTGGCTAGGATATAGGATAGTCCTCTGACATCTACCTCGCAGGGAAGATTCCCTTTAGCCTCAACAGATGATTCTGGGAAGTGACTGTTCGCTGACAAACTTCAGAGCCAAGGGCGCCCTTGCTCCCCAAGCCCTGCTGCTGTTCTGTCTCCCACACCTCTCGTGTAGTAGTGGGACATGCCTTTCAGGTTTGTTTTCCCTCTGCTCTTTCCCTGCTTTCTTCCGAATGATCCAGATGAAATGGAAATAGTTTCATATGCTGGTTAGGGTGGTCTTCACCTTTCCCTAACAGAGATCTTTGTCTTGGATATACTCTCCTTTGAAAAGTTTAAGAAAAAGCTTGCATATATTTGTAAGTCAGGCTTATTTTTTGCAAAGGTCACCTTTTCTAGTCTGCGTTAGTGGCCTGAGCCTCTGCTGAAGTGGTTGAATTTGCTCAAGGCAGGTGAGACCTGAAAGGCTCTTGCTTTAGGCCTAATGTGTACAGCCCGATCTCTCTCAAGGCAGCCACATGCCTGTGAGCTGAGCCACCATTCAGCTGCAGTGATCTGCCAAATGATATACCAAGCTCTAAACCCAGCACAATGATATACTAAGCTCTAAACCCAGCACAAGGTCTCAAGAGTAAAGGTTGATTGCGGAATTAGGTTCCATTGAACCCCATGATCCAATATAAGTTTCTCAAATTGCAAAGTCTAAACATTCTTTATTTTGCATTATTTTGGTTTATACTTTACATAATGAACTTCAAGGACCACAGAAAGCCATGTGCCTCGAGTTCATCCCCATCTCCCTATGTGCTATTTTGATCCACCAATTCCTTTCTTTCTTCCTCAAAGTTTCTGGCCCTGCATAAAAATGCTGGAGTATCCCACTTCTTTACTCGAGTTTAGAACCAACTGGGAAATAAGATAGATGGCAGGAGAAAATACTATCTTAATTTTAGCAATGCTGATTATGGAGAAAGTTGCATATGTCCAGGGACAAATGAACCCAAGGATGAGACAGATATATCCACCAGTCACAGGAGGGCTGGGCCACTATAGGTATTCTCACATACGGTAACACTTAGCAGCATGGCAAGCATACCAGAACCCAGGCTTGCTGGGCACAGGGTTCTGGAGAGCAAAGGGAGAGGCAGAGGCAGGGTCAGACATGTCCACATCCTCTCTTGACCACATCAGTAAGAGTTTTCCTCCCCTGAGAAGGAGAAAGGTCACAATGTCACACAAATGGAGCCTTTCCACAGGGAAGGACCCATCAGGCATTGAGAGAAGGAGACCCCTGGCAGCTAACCCACAGTTACCTCTTACCAACACCAAAACAAGCAAATAAACAAAAAAAGCAACCTATTTTTTGCCCCTCACTTCACCCTTGCTATTCCTCTCCCATTTTTGTGCTCTTTTGTTCTTCTCAAGATCTCAGGGCTTTGGGGGTGGGTCTAAGATATACAGAGCCCTTGAGTGTGGCACCCCTTGGAGTCAGTTATCCCCAGGAAATGCCACCATGTCCCTTGAAAACCCATCAAAATGAACCTGTCAGGTGTACCCCATGCTTCTCAACTTTGGTGTGAGGGGGCAATAACAATAGCAACAACAAAACCACATTCTTTTAGATAGTAAAAAAAAAAATACATTTTTATTTTGGAATATAAGTAAAAATTATGTGGATTTTTAAATGAAATATAAGAAAAATGGATCCTGTCATTGGCTGCTTTGAGCTATGCTCCCAGTGCCTTGGGGATACATGGTCACTTGCTGTCAGTGTGTGGGTTTGGGTGTGTGTGTCCTGGTTCAACATAGGGAAAAAACACGAAAGTGGTGGAAAACAAGGCCTCTGGAGTCCGAGAAATCCATGGGCAAAGCCCATTTTATAGCCAAGTGACATTTTGCAAGTAACTTAAATGAACTGGGGCTCAGTTCTTTAATTTATAAATTGAGACATAATTAAATTCTCTCACCTCATAAGGCTGATGTGTGAAATGATTGCAATCATATCCACTTAAGTTATTAATGCAGCAACTGGCACATAGTGTGGGCTGCTATAGAGATGGCACCAGCTTCATTAACTTGTTTATCCATCCATTTGTTTATGCATTCAGCTGACCATTAGTTCATGTGTTTACTCATTAACTCACATCCATAAATCTTTCAGCATCTATTCTGAACATAAATACTTCAAGTCAGCATAATGAACACTAACACAATTCATTACAAATGTCAATAGCACCCAAGTCCAGAGCTGGACTGCACTAAAAGCACTTGGAAGTACAGAGGAAAATAAAATAAATGCCTTAAACATGTCACTGAGATTGGTCTTAATTTTGGAAATTCATAAAACGGAGTAAATGAAAAAAATGGTTATTTTTAGAAACATCAATAAAGATATGTTTTAGAAAGTTATTTTTAAAAATTCATTGTATTTTAATATAATAAAATATTTTAGTCTTTAATACATTTACATATATCATAATTATAATATAATTGCATTATATAAATGTATAATAAAATATTTTAACATAAAAATTAATATATCACTGAAACACAGGCTCTTTATTTTCAGTTCTTCACAGACCTAATGCAAATTAGATTCTTTAAACTCTAAAGCATTGACATGAATTGGGAAAAATATAACTAATTTTCATAATGAGATAATGACTATTGAACTTCACTCAGCAGCACCATTGATTGAGGTAGCAATCATTCCCAGAAGCCACCAGGGGGTAAGAGGGACAAGGTTTGCACAACCCAGCCTCAGACAGGTTACAGCTATGCAAGCAGGTAAATCCCAAGCTTTCAGAGCACTTGTTTAATGCCTTTGCAAAGATACATTAAACAATAATTAAGTGAGCAGAGACTCTGTGAACCATAAATAACTCAGACATGAGGCAGTGGAAAGGGATCTGTGGGCGTCAGCAGGCATGACAGATAGCTCTGGAAGGTGAAGGCTGGCACCTCATTTCCCTTCCTTGTGCATCTACCAGGCTATTACAGATCCAGCCAAGGTTGCATCATTTTATTCTGAGTAAATTACTTTGTAGTTTATCCTTTCTTAATGTCCTGCACTTAAAACATGGACAAGGGCACGTTATAGCCTTATGTGGCTTTAGAAAAATCTCCCAGTCCAGTTTCCATCATCTACACTTGAAGGGATAGATCTGACCTACCTTATAATGGTGTTAAGTGATGGTTGGGAAACCTTATTAAGATCCCATTCCCTGCAAAAGCTTGGTTTCTGCAACCTCTCCTAGCATGTTTCTAAGTCAGTTGCTCATTATTTAAGTGAGATTGTGTGAGGTGATTGGCCAAAGGGAAACAATCTCAGGTAATAAACACTGAAAGGAGAAATCACATGGACTCATCATGGGTGAGAAATCACACAGGAAACTCCTTGTTTCAGCAGATCTGAAGATTCGTGGTTGGGCACTGAGGAATGTGGAGGGCAGGCTCCCGGGACATTCTTCTAGCAAGTACAGTGGCTGAGGTTTTTTGTGATCACTGACTGAGATGAGAAAAATGGGCTAGGACAGTGGTCGGCAAACCACGGCTCGCTATCCACATGCGGCTCTTTGGCCCCTTGAATGTTCTAACGCCACTTCTTCAAAATAGACTCGCCCAGGCCGAAAACCGACTTCTGCGCATGGGCCACGAAGTTTCAATTGCACTGTACATGTGCGCCCGCACATGGTATTTTGTGGAAGAGCCACACTCAAGGGACCAAAGAGCCGCATGTGGCTCGCGAGCTGCGGTTTGCCAACCACTGGGCTAGGATACTTCAGAGAGGGGCATCTTCATGCTGGTCCAGAGTAATTACTGAAATGTAAGCAGTTGGGCAGACCATGTTGAAGAGCTGGGCTGTGCTGGTAAGCCAAATGGTCTTGGTCCTGATGGCAGCATTTATTGAGCACTTGCTGTGTGCCAGCCACTATGTGCACTTTACTTTATGTACATTGGCTCATTTAACTCTTAACAGCCACTATTTGAGGTAGGTTGTAGTCTTCTGGCACTTTTTTCAGAAAAGGAAAGTGAGACATGGGTTCAAGTAACACAGTGAATAGAGGGCAAAGCTAGAATTTCAACCCAGATCTAATTAGCTCTGAGAGCACTTTCCAAGCCATTTCAGGCCTGTGGAGACTATAGGAATGCATTTGTGAGCATGGCTGTAAAAGAGCTGGAAAATGCTTGCCCCTGAGCACCAAGTGCTAGTCTTCTGGAAAGAGGTCAGGGTTTCGATAACATTCAGAAAGGAACATTTGCATAATGGTAAAGAGCAAGAAGGAATCACAGCTCTGAAAATGACTAGTTGTATGAGATGTGAACTTCAGTAAATCTCTGCGTGTTTGATCATAAGGGAGATAATAATAGTATTATTTCATGTATTAAAGGTTAATTGATACCTTGAATGCTTAGGCCCATGTGTGTTCTATGGTAAGTCCTTTTCATATCACAAGGGTGTAAAGAGTGAGAATGAGAGTGTTTAAAGTAAGTGTAAGTGTTATTTCTTCATAATTATTAGTATTTAATCCATATTTATTAGTTGATATTTACTTTTGATTGCAAATGACAGAACCTCAAATCAAACTAGCTTAAGGAGCTGAAACCAGTTTGGCTCAGTGGATGGAGCATCGGTCTACAGACTCAGGGGTCCCAGGTTCGATTCTGGTCAGGGGCATGTACATTGGTTGTGGGCACATCCCCGGTGGGGGGGTGTGCAGGAGGCAGCTGGTCGATGTTTCTCTCTCATCGATGTTTCTAGCTCTCTGTCCCTCTCCCTTTCTCTCTGTAAAAAATCAATGGAGATATATTAAAAAAAAAACAAAAAAAACTAGCTTAAGGAACATAAAAGAGGCCATGTGCTTCATTCAAGTAAGGCCAGGCCCATTGGTCAAATAATGCCACCGATTTCTCTTTCTCCTTCTTCTTCTCTCCTGTGCTTTTCTCTTGGAAGAGCACAGCCCAGCTCTTCAACACGGTTTGTCACAAGAACCCAGAGTAAAGTGGAATAGCCCTGTGGAGAGAGACTGATTGCAGAATCATTCGTTTGATAGCTGCACAACGGAAATGGAGAGAAGGGAAGTCCCCCAATGAAAAGACTGCTGGCAGACAAAGGCTAACCCGTATACCTGGCCACGCTATTTGACATTCATGAAGGCTAAGAGCCTGACGCAGCCCAGCCTTTTTTTCCTATAACTTAGTTTGGTGTCAGCTATGTGATAAGTGGTGCACATTAAGATGTTTCAGACATATTGCCAATTTGGGGAAATGTTTAGGGAAGAGCATCTTACTGCATGAGACACTTTATTTGCTTCACAACAGTCAGTAGCCAACAAGCCTTTTTCAAGCAATTTCCATAACCTGAGAATCCTGTTCACACACATGTAAATCTAATCATAGCACAGTCCATACCACCATAAAGGAAATCTCGCCTGACATGCGAGGCCAGCTGCAAGCACACATTTTGTGGGGATGTTCAATACCACTTCAGAGCAGTCGAGAGAATGGATCATCTTTGTAATCAGTATAGAGCAAGTAATCTATGTGGTCCGATCTTTAAGATGATTTTTTTTTTAATCTCAGTGTCCTTCCTTTGGGTGATTTCACTGTTTATTAGACACCTTGAGCAGCCAAAAAGGAATACAGATCTCTGGTTAGTGTGTGTGGTTACCACTGGCTTGTCAGAGAGAGGGGTGTGCAACCACGGGATCCCAGCTTTCACAGGGTCTGGCACGTCAGAGGAATTGTAACTAGCCAGAGGAACTCCACCCCCTTTTCCTACACAAAATCATGAGGATATTCCAGATGACAAGTGAACAAGTGACTGCAGACTTCATGCTCTGCCTGGCTTCAGGTCTTACACTGGGACATAAATTTCAGAGTGAACGGCATACAGTCTCCCCTCGGCATCCACAGGGACTGGTTCCAGGACATCCCACCGATCCCGAAATCTGAGGATGCTCAAGTCCCTGATACAAAATGTAATGTTTGCATGTAACATCCTCCAGTCTACTTAAATCATCTCTACATTACTTACACTACCAAAAACAATGTAAATGCTATGTAAATAGTTGTTATAGTACAATACTTAGAGAGTAATGACAACAAAAGGAAGGCCATACAGGTTCAGTACGGATGCAACCACCATAGGCCTACCTACATCGTACATGTCAGCAGAAACGTAATATTTTTTTCCGGACATTTTTCAGACAGAGGTGGAACCCTCTGATACGGAAGACTGACTACTTTAGCGATGCAGAGGGACAGCTGGGGAGAGTGTGAATGGGTGTTTAAATTGGACTGTCCTGCAGGATTTCACAATCAGCTGGACAGCTTGTCCTGCTGTCACCCTCCCCGTCCTTTTCCGGTGACCACAGCCCCTGAGCCTAAGCGGAGCTGCCTCTAGAAGCAGCAGAAAGGCTGGGGCCACAACCCAGAGCTGCAGCTCGTGCGGGGGGCCGTTGGTGTCTGTGTTCGGAAGGCGAGCTTGCATTCGTTTCTGCACATGGGTGTGTCTGGTCTGAGAATTTACAATAGATGAGACCATGATGCCATGCTGAGGTGACTTGGCAGAGGAGGAGGTAGGAAGCCGTGTATTTTGTCTTTTCACCCCCCCGCCCCCACCCTGGAGTCACCTAGTTATCCAGTTGCTAGTCCCAAAGCTTCCTATTTTAAAACACATATTTTGAGAACATTTCTTTACTCTCCTGAATTAAATAGATTGTGTAACCCAGTGGTCGGCAAACTCATTAGTCAACAGAGCCAAATATCAACAGTACAACGATTGAAATTTCTTTTGAGAGCCAAATGTTTTAAACTTAAACTTCTTCTAACGCCACTTCTTCAAAATAGACTCGCCCAGGCCGTGGTATTTTGTGGGAGAGCCACACTCAAGGGGCCAAAGAGCCACATGTGGCTCGCGAGCCACAGTTTGCCGACCACGGGTGTAACCTATATACACACAAACATAATTTTGAACATCAATACAATGCCCTAATTGTACTTTGAAGTAGGCATAATTGTAAGTTAAATCACAGCATTATATATTTCAACATATAATTGCTTGGGAATGACAACATTAAAGATGAAAAAAAACAACAACAACAAAACACTACTAGAGTTTCTCAAAATACTCCCTAGTGACCTGTGCCGCTCCCAAACCAAGAGCCACTGGGCCAGTCCCTCCACCTCATTTTAGAGGGAGACAACCATATGGTGGAGGGGTTGAGTAGCTTCCCCAGGACACACCAGGAAGCAGAGCCAAAGCTTAGGTTCCTCCAGCTCAGTGCCAGCCCCCGTCATCAGTGCCAGCCCCATTTCCCCTGAAACAGGCTTCTGCCTACAATCCCCAGAGGCAAGCTTTGCCCATTAGTGAGCAGTCTCTAGGAGGAGGAAATAGTATGGGCCTCAGAGCATCTCTTTACACACATTGGAGTAGGGGCACAAAGAAGGAGACCAAGAAGTCAGAAAAGCTGGAATCAGGCATTTTCAATGAACTTGATGGTTCATTTTCTTGTCTTTTTGTTCACTCATTGATTCACCCTGGACTTCCAGGACTGCCTCTGCTCTTGTGGAATGTATATCCTAGAAGGATATAGCAGGTGGCAAAAGTAGGTTTATGGTTTTAAGTACTTGAAATGCAGGGTTTATTCTTGTGCTACTATTTATTAATTATTGAATTATTTTCCAAACAAATAACTGTAAACATACTTTTGCCACACCCTGTATATAATAAGTCAGGTGTTGATAAGTGCAATAAAGCAGGAACCATGGGCTGAAGAGGAAGTGGGCAGTTTGTTATAGGGTATTTAATTTGCACAGGGAACATATAGCTGAGTCTTAAGTGGTGTGATGGAACCAGCCAAGCTAACATCCTTAATCCAGGGAGGGTGACCAGCAAGTTGTAAGGGCACTGAGGTAGGACTGAACTTGTCAGTGGTAAATGCAAGTGCTAGAACAAAGGAGATGGGCACCATCATCTGTTGTTTTTCTGCTGACATCCCAGAATTCTATCCTTCCACCCCCTGCATGTGACCCCATTTTGTTCATTTACATCTGCTTCCTACAGACTTTCTGAAGCTAACACCTAGGCATCGCTAGGTGAGGCCTGTCTTTCTCAGACCTAATTGTTCAACTTCCTATTTAACTAAATGAGTCACCCAAGAACATTCTGATAATTTATTTGTGTCACTGAATTGCCAAAAATAAAATAATTGTCTGCAATATTTAGCTCATGTTTCATAGAGATGCCTATATAAATAGATATATAACTTCATTCATTAACAAATAGGAAAAGAGTAGTTGTGTATCATATTATTGGGCTAAATGGAAGGGGTTGGTTCAGCACAATAGGGATTATCAAAATCATCACAATCATGATCAAAGAAGAATTTCACAATAACAACAACCCATTTCCTGGATTTGCTACCACTTTACCATACTATGGGCACTTGGTAAGGATTATTTCTGTCAGCTTGCTCCGTATCAGGTGGCAAGAATTTTTTGATAACTGGATCATTTGTGCCATAGCTTTGTATGAATGTCAGCCAAATAATCAAAGGCAAATTGAATCAATGAAGTGTATAATAGGCCCAAACTATCCTAGGAGACTTATCATGCTCAAGAGAGAATGTTTGCATTTTACTTAGCAAAAAATAAATGGGAATATTGTATGAAAATGTTAGATGAATCCTCTTTGAAAGACACCCAGAGGCCAAGTGTCCACTGGAGTTGTGTTCAGCAGCCAGATATGCAGGTTAGTCTTTTGTGGATATGTTTGGAGTACTTTCAAAGAGAACAACTAGATAAGCACCAATAGCTTTTACTTAATTTTTAATTTATTTGAGAGTAAGAGTAAGAATGAGGGAGAGAGAGAGAGAGAGAGAGAGAGAGAGAGAGAGAGAGAAACAATTTGTTGTTCCACTTATTTATGCATTCATCGATTGACTCTTGTATATGCCCTTACTGGAGATCAAACCAACAACCTTGGTGTATTGGGACAATGCTCCCATCAATTTAGCTACCTAGCCAGGGCAGCAACAATATCTTTTTAAAAAGCAACATTTCTAAATCATTATTTAAAGTAATATTTTAAACTATCACATATGCTTTGGAGAGCAATAATTGTATGTGTATATATATAATTTTATTTTTTTATGCTTTTGTAACTTAAAGCATCTTTCTTTTTTACTTCATATAGTCTTTTCAAAGATAAGAACATCCCTTTTCATGTATTTTCTTAATTTCCTTCTGGATAGTTGGTTCCCTAGGTTTAAGGTTGCTCTCAGGTATTCTACCATGAAGAACAGAAAAAAGTATGTTAACTTGATAACATTTGGCTTCCAGTTTTCTTAAATGTACAAATCTCTAGTAGCATACATATTTCCTTGCTAATTTTAAAAACCAGCTTAAATCTTTCTCTGAAAATAAATGCATTTTCCCTGAACTATGTGTTATTACTTTAGATTTAATGTTATGCTTTAACCAGCCAGTTTTCATCTGTCTTTCTGCTAAACTTTCCCTTTCCTCTAAACTTTGCCCTGGTTTCTATCCATTTCTTTTTCATCATCGTCCACTATAAAAATTTTTCCCTCTTCTGTCCAATAAAGCAAAATGATCTGGCTGTTCTGAAGGTTCTCTTTATAACGCAGAGTCCTTGTGGCAGCACATGCAGATATTTCATCACAGAAGTATTTTGCTATTGGCATCACCAAGGGCAATGCAGTGTAGGTCGATGAATTCAGTGACTGTAGTTTGGACATTTGTAGTGCTAAAAGCAATTCAGAGCACTTCCTTATATTTGAACGTACATAGTCTCCAGAAAAATCAATAAACTAGGTATTTTTATAACCATTACAGAGTGTTTAGACTATAATTCCTAAAATGTCCCTTTGGCCAAGGCCTCTCAAATGAGTGATAGAGGTTTCTGGCCTGTGACTCAGGGCTCCCAAATTGTATTTCAGTGCTGTTTTGTATAAGAATAGAGGCTTTGGACAACAGTCAGATTTGTGTTCAAATCATGGCTTGACCACTCATTTAGTTTTATGCCTTTGAGCAAGATTAGTAATTTATCTTCTGCATCTTTAAAAATATGCGAAACATGTGCATAAACATCATGGCTATTATTGTTAGTACCGATGTTCTTATTATGATAATGTTTCCCATCACTTGGAATTCCCCAATGCTTTTATTTAGCAATAGGAGGGCAACCTAAGTTGATTGTTTCTCCCTAAGGAAATGTAGGTATTATTAAAGATATTTTGAACAATGTTTTCTGGGCATTGAGATCACTGTGAACAGAAATAATACAGGAAGGCTTTAATTTATTCAACATTAGCCTACTTCCTATCTCTACTCAGATGTCTAGGGACCTCACTATACCCTAAACTAATTCCTGGTTTCTGTCCACTCACACCTGCTCCATCCATGTCCTTCCTTATATGGTTGTGGTACTCTCATCCTGTTGCCCAGACTAAAAATTTTGGAGTCATCCTTGATTCTTCTTTTTCTTTCATGCCTCATATAAAATCCATCAGCAAATCCTATCGGTTTGACCTTCTTATCTGGGTTTGGGTTGTTTTATAACCTCCCAACAGTTTTCTCTATCCTTGGGAAAGGTCTTGGGAGACCAAGGATATCCTTTAAAAGCATGATTTTTAGACCATGCCACACCTCTTCTAAAAATGTACAATGCGCCCCATTTTCTTTACCATAATCTTTACTAAAACCAGGCCTATGTGGTCTAGCTCTCTGCCCCCTCTCTGTCCTCTTCGATTTTCCCACTACTTTCTCTGCACCAGTTATGCTAGCCACTCTCCCTCTTCTCTGTCTCTAACTTGGGTCTTTGATGTAGCTGTTAGTGTGCCTAAAATGCACTCTTCTCATCTTGTCAAATATCCACCTACTCAATTATTTTGTGTATGTATACACACTCATATATGCATATACATACCTATGTATATGCATATATGTGTACAAAATAGCCTTATTGAGCAATATAATTCACATACCATGCAATTCACCATCTAAAGTATACAATTCAATGATTTTATTATATTCACAAAGTTGTGCAACAATCACAATGAATGAAATTTTATAACCACTTTTCCCCACCTCCAACCCTAGGGAATTATCAATCTACTTTCTACCTTTATAGACTTGCCCTTTATTGGCATTTCATAGAAGTAGAATAATGTAATATGTAGTCCTTTTTGACTGGTTTCTTTCACTTAGCATAATGTTTTCAAGGTTCATCCATGTTACAGTATGTGTCACTACTTCTTTTCATTACTGAATAATATGCCATGGTATTGATATACCACATTTTATTCATCCATTCATTGACTGACAAACATTTGGGTTCTTTCCATTTATTGGCTATGATGTATAATGCTGCTATAAACATCCATATACACAATTTTGTGTAGACATATGTTTTCATTTCTCTTGAATTTTCAGTTCTCTACAAGTGAATTTCATGGGGCATATGGCATCTATACTTAACTTCTGAGGAACTTCCAGACTGTTCTCCAAAGCATCTGCAGCAGTTTATATTTCCACTAGCAATAAATGAGGGTTCCAATTTCTCCCCATCCTTACTAACAGTTGTTATTATCTGTCTTTTTTATTATAGCCTAGTAGGTGTGAAGGAGAATCGCATGTGGTTTTGATTTGCATTTCCCTGATGGCTTATAAAGTTGAACATCTTTTCTCGTGCACTTAGTTTACTGCTGACTCTTTGGCATCTTTGTTCTAATTTCACCTTCTCAATGAGGTTTATCATGAATACCATGTTTAAAACTTCTATTAACTGCCAACCCCTGCATTTTCAAACATCTTTTATTACACATCACTTATCATCTCAATTACTACATGACTTATCTATTATATTTATGTTTAGTGTATGACTTCCTCATTTCACTCTGATCCAAATGTGAATATTCAATGAGAGCAGCAAACTTTGCTTTAATCATTGACTATATCCCAAATACCTAGAAAAGTGTCTGAAAAATTGAAGGCACTCAATAAATATTTATAGAATAAATGAGTGAATGGAGAGAAAATCAGGCCCAGAGGAGTTCAGGCAATAATTATGGTCAACCAAAAACTGTCCAAGTGGAGACTATTGGCTTTTGCTTCATCATCAAAAGTGATGTGCTGGAAGCTTTGGTACAATGTGGGGTTGGCCACTTTTTAAATTGATATTTCTGGAATACCTTATCAAATGTATTTAAGGACACATCTAAAACACATATGTATCCTGAGAATAATTTAAAAAGTGGCACTGGTCATTTCTTATCTTGTACCTTTGCATTGGTGACAAGATAGCTTGTAAGCTCACAAGCATTTTTCATTTCTACTGAAACCATAACTAATCAACAACCTTGAACTGTCATATTTTATCTCTGAGGTGAGAAATTTTATTTATATAATTAGAACATTCATTTTTTGTAAGAGCAAAAATGGAGATGGAGTTGAGGTGGGCGGCACACATAAACCAGCTATGAATACTAGGACTTAGAATTAGATGCTGCTCACCAGCCAGTATAGATATGTGTATGGCCTGACCTACCACCACAGGCCTACCACCACCTACTCAGGTAGTGTGGCCCTTATAGCAGCTATGGGTATGAGCACATTCTTCCATTGCCTTTTGCTTTTCCATATCAACCTACTGCAATAAACATTAGTGTTCATATGGGAATACATGCTTTCTAAAAATAGTTATTGGTATTTTGTGCAAGTAATAACCATTTCCTTAATAAAATTCGTGATGACTGTTTGATGCTGTTAGAAACAAAACATTTCCTTCCCTCACAAGAGGGAACATATTATTTATAATTAGTTTATTGCTAAGAATGCTTTTGATTTACTCTACACATTTATGAGGATAATAGCTTTTTTGGATACATCTCCTTTGGCATACTCATGTTTATATGGGGCTTAAACTCACTAACTTATCTATCTAGCATTTTAGTTTTGGTATCGGAATAAAACAAAAACACAGTTGTAATCTCAGAGATGCAATGCTCTGTGGGGGGGAAAAAGCCCCAATATTATGGCAAACAAGGGCTTTAGAATTATTATTACAGAAATAAATGTCCACCAACAGCATATAATTTCAGATTCCAATGGTCACATTCTCTTTCACCTCTGGTTTTACTCTGATCACCACCATCATCATCTACTTTTCAGTATAAAGACTGAGGTGAGAACTGGACTGCAGGATAACCAGTGAAGAAATAGTTACCAGTATGAAACTCTGACTAAGTGGGCATAAGAAAGAATCCTATGAGTTTGAAGTCTGGCATCATTAATCAGAATTATTAAATGGAAAAATCAAAGACTGAACATCTGGTCAAGCTTTCTTCCTCAGACATAATGTGGCTCTAAATTTGAGGAAACCATGTGACCTCAGTAGTAGCTTTTGTCCTTTGTGTTCAATGGAAACACCAAGTTTGGACACTTTGAATAAACAATTGAATAATTAAGAACTACAGTAAACAAAAGGAACATTTAGGCAAACTTCCCCAGTCTTGGGAATTCCTTGCCTCTCCACTGGGCTAAAAGAGACAGAGACAGTACAAAAATGAAAGAGGTATTTGGCACCTGTGCTTCCACAGGCAGGAAATCGGATGAGAAAATGACTCCATTCAAATACAAGCTATTTTTCAAGTCAAAGGCAGGATGACACAAGCCTGGAACCAAGATCCCAGAGGGCAGATCCACAAGACATAGGAATAGACACAGAACAATGTGTGTGCTGGGAAGTTTCCACCTGATAGACCAGGCAAGCTCCCTCTTCAGTGTCTTTGCAAGACCAGGGACTCTGGCTTAGATGATTTATCACGTTTCAGGATCTGGATCATATTCCTATCTGAAGGCTCAGAAACCAGACTTTGGGGACTCACTGAGAATAGTTTCATTTTCTAGAGGCAGACTTACATTAGCCAAACTCATTTTCTTAATTCATAAAATCAGAATTTTAATTCATTAATTTATAATGAGAAGTCACTAGAAATTGAATACTCAAGCACTGTACTGATCAGAAATTTCTCTGTTGTTAAAGTCCTTCTTACAGTAGAATAGGACATAATTTAAAGTCTCCTTGTTAAGGAACAGAAAGAGTTTGTCCACCTAGCACTGGCAGAGCCAAATACTAGACACCAAGAGTTGCAGTGGAGAATATTGGCTATTTTATCATGAATGGTGCCACCCAGGAGAGCTGGAAGTTAATGCTCCAAAGCCTGAATTCCCCAATGGTGTGTAGGTGACAGATTCTATAGGACAAAATCACAAGATACCATGAGTTAGGGGTTCAGGATCACTCTGGGAGCTGATTGGTCAGAGGTGAGGTAAGGGTAATGAATCATTTCCTCAGGTCTTGAGGACAGCTCTGAGTTATTTTCCCATGTTCCTCTGTCTGGTCTCATGGGAAAGTAGCAGCGGGTTATTCCATCTTAGGGCTCTGGAACAGAAACATAACTTAGGTCAAGATGTTATCTTTAGCCTGCCAGAGATCCTGACCTGTCACCATTAGTCAGGACCAGGGAAACACTAGGTCTCTGAGGGTTATAGACAGAGAGAGAGAGAGATTATTTCTAGAACTAGGATTTTTTAAAATTATTGATTGATTTGAGAGAGAAAGAGAGAGATTTGTTGTTCTAATTATTTATTCTTGTATGTAAGCTGTCCAGGAATCAAATCTGCAACCTTAGGTATCAGGACAAGGATTTAACCAACTGAGGCACAAGGCCAGGGCTCTAGAGCTAGGAATTAAAACTAAATTTAATGAAAGTCATGAGGACTCTCAGTTTCATCTTTAGTAAGTTAAAATCAGTTAAAAAATATGTGTGGTTAAATGGAATTAATTAGATGGGCTTAATGTACAGTGGCTTCGGGCTTCATCTCATTTTACAATCTCATCATAAAGGTGGTTTTGCACTGTCCATTGGACTATAATTCATTATCATCAGCTCAATATTGGCAATGCCAGCCAAAAGGACTAGGGCATGAAAAACACAAGGTTAAACCTCCCTCTCTCAGTGCTGCACTTGAGTGGAAGCTGACTGTTTCTCCCGCAACTTTCTCTCTGCTTCTAAGGCTCATCATCTTCCCCTGCCAATTAAAACATCTTTCTTTTAGTCATATCAATAAAGTCAATTAGGCTACATTGAAGTCTCTCATATCTGGGGACCATCTTTATTCTTCAAGTGTATTTGCACTCCTATTTTTCTTCATGCTTCTATTCCTTAATACTTCAAAAGCCTTCATTCTTCGCCTGTCCATAGAGTTATACTACACTAGGGAATGATACATTTATCTATAATCCATTGTCTCTGTGAAGTTTTCTGCACTTTTAAAATATTAATGCAAATGTGATGTCACAACACAGTGAAACGTTTCCTAGCAGCCTGGCAACCTGTAATTTTTCTGACAAGCCTATGCCCCCAAATGACTCTTCATTTTCTGCTTAATCAAGTCAGCCATTGGTCCAATTATGATAATGGCATGTCTTACTTTTTGAAATTACCTGATTTCATTGGGATTTTGTCATATCTACAGAGAAATTTAATTTGTGCAAACCCCTTTGCTTCCAAGCATTAAAAAAATCACTTTCTAATGGATTTTAAAAAGAGAAGTTTAGTACTGCTTCTGTAATTTAAGGCTTGATTCTGGGCCTCAGATTATATTATTGCAATGCTGGATGTTCTTTCTGTTCTTTTATCTCATTGATCTTAGTCACTGATACTTCAGATGACTTCATTCTTGTAGCCTTGGAAGATAATTCTTAAGTCCCAAGTTATATCATCTTTGTAGTCTTCCTCTCATTTTAGAGGAAGAACAAAGTTATCTTTCCAAGGATGCATATGTAATCAAAGTTTCATAACTTGGTATTATCTTTGAGCTAATTTGCTTGACTAGTAGAATAGAATACTTCTTTCGCAGTGTAGGCCACTCACAGAGTATTGGAAGGCAAACTATGGGAGCCACACCAGGATCCATGGATGAGAAGCAGTGGTTTCCCAAAGGCAGACTGGGGACCTTTTAGCAGATGAATGGTGATGACACTGCGGGAATGATATTAACAGACAGCTACATATTTACATAAATACCCTATATATTGTAATGATTGCAAATCCCCTATGATTTCAGCTTTTGCCTACATATGTGTGCTACATATAAAGTAACTATAGGCCTGGTACATGAAATTCATGCACGGGGGGCATGTCCCTCAGCCTGGCCTGAACCCTCTCCAATCCAGGACTCCTTGGGGGATGTCTGACTGCCTCTCACAATCCGGGACCGCTGGTTCCTAACCGCTCGCCTGCCTGATCGCCCTTAACCTCATCTGCCTGATTGCCCCTAACTGCTCCCCTGCTGGTCTGATCACCCCTAACCAGCTCTGCCTTGTCACGCACCTGGGACCCAAGATTCCCTCCTCTGGCTGGTCACAGACACGTAGGACCTGGGTTTCCCTCCCTCTGGCTGGCCACAGGCACCGAGGACCCAAGCCAGCTTCGCCCGGGCTGGCCGCAGCCCCAGGGGACTGTGGTGGGTGGCTTTGCCTGGGCCGCAGCTGCAGGCGCTGGTGCCCGGGACTGTGGGGCAGGTGGTTTGTTTCTTTCCCGGGCACAGCCTGGCTGGTCCCCATTACTCTCTCACAAGCTCATTTGTGCCTGGCTGGTCCCCATTCCTCTCTCCCGAGTATTGAGTGTCTGAACTGTTATGGTGTTATGGCGTGAGGGTGTGATGACCATTTGCATATTAGCTCTTTATTATATAGGATTGTGGATTATCTGAAAATATAATATGTGATATGTGATCAAAATAATGTTCTATAACAGGGGTTGGCAAACTATAGCTCTTGGGCGAGATCTGGCTCCTGCCTGTGGTTGCGAGTAAAGTATTAGAACACAACCACACCCATTCCTTGACTTCTTTGGCTGCTTTCACTGTGCAATACAGAACTGAGTAGTTGTGACAGAGACCATATGGCCTGCAAAGCTGAAGATATTTACTATATGGTCCTTTATAGAAAAAGTTTGCTGACCAATCTTCTATTAGAAAAAATTTCTCATTCCATTGAGTCATCTCTAACCAGTAAACAGCACTGGGAAGATGCAGATGCTTAGCCTAATTGGTTGGAACAGTACAGGAAACCCATATGGGAATGTATTTTACAACTAAACTACCTTTAAATTTGTCTGGATAAACTGAAATTAATTGATTGGGGTGCATATCTGTCTCTTTCTCCTTTCCTATCTCAGACACTACGTCGGTTCTGACATTTCCAGAGTAGGAACCAATAGGCCTGGAATAGTAGGAATTTCCTGAATATTGCCATGTTCAGAGGATATAGAAATACTTCCGTGGTATCACTTTCATATGCTATCACTAATAAAATTATCTGGGGATGAAACAAATGAAATTGAATCTGTCAATTGATTATTTCCACTTCACCAGTAAACTTTAGGTCTAATTCCCTGTGGGCTGCCATAATGAAATAGTAAGGACTAGGTTGTTTAAACAATAAACACTATGGTTCTGGAGGCTAGAAGTCCAAGATCAAAGGCCAGAAAAATAGGGTTTATTCTGAGGTATCTTCTCAAGTGACCTCTTCTGTGTGTGTGTGTGTGTGTGTGTGAGTGTGTGTGTGTGTGTGTGTGTGTGAGAGAGAGAGAGAGAGAGAGAGAGAGAGAGAGAGAGAGAGAGAGGAGGGGGGGGGGGCGGGAGGGAGAGAGAGAGAGAGAGAGAACGAGTGCTCTAGTGCTCTCTGGTGTCTCCGTAGTCTCTTCTCATAAGGATACTAATCCTAGCATGAGGGCCCCACTCTCATGACTCATCTAACTTTTATTAACTCTCAAAGGCCTCATCTCAAATTGCCATTATATTAATTTTGTGAGAAAGGGAGGGACACAAACATTCAATCCATAACATTTCCAGTGCCTAAATTTATGTGTGCATGTATGTAATGGATACTGATTCATGGTCAGAAAAATAGAAACTATTTTAACCATTCAATATATTTTTATATAACTCTTATTGGATTTTTAAAAGTTTTTATTCTTTACTAATATGTAATATTTTAATGGTCCACAGTAAAACTCATAATTTTTAACTCAACTTATTGCACTCTTAGAATGAGATATTTATTTTGTAATAAAAACTGGAAACTTACAAGGCATCCTTAATACCTCCTTCCTTCTCACTTATGCCAAGTCTTGTCAGTTTTACATCCAAAATATATCTCAAATGCATCCTCATTTCACTATTTTCATCACCACCACCTTAGTGAAAGAAAGTAGGAAACATCTCTCACCTGTGCTATTTGCAAAACTCTCTTGACTACTCTCTCTTTTTTTCCTTCTTATGATTTCCATTTGTTTATCTGCTTTGCCAACAAACTAAGTTTTCAAAACATGTGAAACATACTTGATTATGTCATGAAACTGCTGAAAACACTAGTTTGGCTGTCAATTGTTCTTCAGTGCTAAGCTTGACTTTCAAGGCCCTGCTTTGTCTGCCTCAACCTGAGCTTGCAACCATTTCTTATCCTTACTCTCAGTCATAGGGACCATCATTTGTTCCTTAAGAACATTATGCTTCTTGCTTGTATTCCTCCATTTTCTTCCTTTACCACCTATTTTAGTCCATTCAGGTTGCTATAACAAATTGCATAAATCAGGAGACTTAAAACTACAGAATTTTATTTCTCATAGATCTGGAGACTGGGAAGTCTAAGATTAAGGCTCAGGCAGATTCAGTGTCTGATGAAGACCAGCTTCCTCATTGAGAGTGTCTTCTCATTGTAACCTTATATGATATAAAAGGAGAAGAAATGAGGAGGCTCTCTGGGGCCACTTTTAAAAGGGTACAATGCCATTCATGAGGACTCTGCCCTTATGACCTATTCACCTCCCAAAGCTCCACCCCAAAGTGCCATCACACTGGGGGTTAAGTTTTCAACAGATGCATTGTGGGAGGATACAAACATTCAATCTATAGCAGCCACCTGCTTCTATCTGTGTTGGGAAATTTTCACAAAAACTCATTCACAAATCAGGGTTTTGCCCTTGCAGTTCCCTCTGCCTGGAATACCAGATGGACTTGTTCTTGACATTCCAATCTTGGTTCAAGTGTCATTTTTTTTTTAATTTCTTTATTGATTAAGGTATCACATATTTGTCCTCATCCCCCCATTCCCATCCCAAACCCCTCCCCATGCATGCCCCCACCCCCCTGTTGTCCGTGACCACTGGTTAGGCTCATACGCATGCACACAAGTCCTTTGGTTGATCTCTCCCCCTTATCCCACCCTCCCCTACCTTCCCTCTGAGGTCCTACAGTCTGATCTATGCTTCCTTGTCTCCGGGTCTGTTCTTGTTCATCAGTCTACGTTGTTCATCATTTCCCCTCGATGAGTGAGATCATGTGCTACTAGAAATTCACTTATAAGAACCAAAAATGAGACAAGCAATAATGGTTATGATGAGAAGCAAATGAATCAGTCTGTAGTGAGTTTCTTTCTGGGCCAACAGTTCTTTTAAGTCCCAATTTCAATGTCAAACAATTCCTTATGTGTACATGTCAGCAATGATATTTCAGTCTGGATGGTGGACAAATGGTGGTAATGCAGGTCCGACCCTCTCTGGTTTGGTCCTGGGCAACCTGCAGTGATGCACAGTGGCTGACTGCTAGTATGGCAAGGCGTCTTCAGCGTCTTCCATCTCTGGACTGTTTCTCTTCTGTCTTCATGGCTGGAGCAGTCCTATCAATTCCTCTCTGTTGCAGGAATCCACATGGTCTCGGAGTTGTTTTCTGAAGATATACAAACATATTCTCGACCAAAAGTTAATAAAGGAACCTTTTCTATAAATTTGACTTGCGATCCTTTTTCATTTTCTTGACGAAGTCTTCCTCATCTAAGCAAGCATTCTCTGCTGTACAATCTACATTAATTTTCTTGGGAGCACAGATCTCCTCTGTGTTTTGTTGTTGTTGTTTTGCTTATTTGTTTTCTTATTTCTCATCTGTCTCCCCCATTAGGGAGAGCAACATGACTGTATTCTTAATGCCTAGCATAATGCAAGATTGAGTAAATGAATAAAAACATTAAAACAAAAACATGAAATAGCTTTGGCTCCCTAACCAGACTCTTTCTTTAAAAATTTACACTTATGGAAAGTCAATATAATTGAGTAATTCATATATATTCTGAAGCAAGTAGCTTCAGTTTAATTTCAAACTCTGCCATTTACTAGCTATATAATCTTAGATTCACCCCTGAACCTTGATTTCCCCATATTAAAAAAAAACCACAGATATAATAATATCGACCTTGTTGGTTTGTGATGAGAGTTACATAAGTTTTCATAACTAGTGTACTGAGAATATTGCCTGACACATGGTCACCTCTCAGTATTTATCATAAGAATGCATATTACATTAATATGCATTAATTAATAATATTAATATTACTAAGAATATATATTAAGATGACCCTAACAAGTGTACTGAAAAAAAATGGCTAACCATTGTTTGTAATTTTATGCTTAAACAAACTGGAAAACACAAAGAGTCCTCTTAAATTTTTTTCAAAATAAGATACAAAAAAAGGACTTAATTTTTCAAAATTATTAATTTGAGAGAGAGAGAGAGAGAGGTAGGAAGAGAAAGAGAGAGAAACATAAATTTTCTCTTCCACTTATTTATGCATTCATTGGTTGTTTCTCCTATGTGCCCTGACCCCTGACTGGGGATGGAATCTATAAACTTGGAGTATTGGGACTCTAACCAACTGAGCTACCCGACCAGGGCAGGGACCTAAATTCTAACATATTAAGACCTAACATTTGTATGGCACTATATCATTATTAAATATATGCCCTTATGGCAAGTCACATCATATTTCCTACCTCTCAAGGAGTAAGTATTATCACTAATTTAAGGGTGGGAAAATAGAGAGATCATGAAGGTCATTTGCTTACCCAAGTTCCCTAGCTCCTGACTGAGTCACACCTTGAACTCCAGATTTCTGGGTTTTATATTCAGAACTTTTTCAACATGCTGAGTCTCTCATCTTTACTTGTCATATCCATTATGCAGCCTATGTATATGGTTGGTATATAAGCAAAGCAGAAGTTCCTCACAAACTAGAAAAACATTTAATAGATATTTTAAAAAAGTTTTTAGTTTTGCATTCTGTTAAACTTCCTATACTAGTTTTATAGTTTTGTCTGTTTCCATTTTGATTGATATGTATGTGGGTGGAGAGCCAGAGGTTTAAACATCTGACCTTAGGTATACCAACACACTGGCTTGGCAGAAGTAAATTCTTGGGATTTACATATGAATGATAACTGTTAATGCTTGTTTTCTTGGATATCTGTAACAGATAGGACCACACATGGAACAAAAATAATGACTTAGTTTTTATCTCAACCATTTCTTGGCTTTGGTGCTGCTGAGGGCAGTGGGAGGTAGCGGGGAAAGGATGAGTGAGTATAAAGCGTTGATAGTAATGACATTTGACTCACATGGCCCTGCACCCCTATGTGGAGACTGGTCAATTCCCCTAGCCTATCTCATTCTGGCAGGTAGAAGCCATAGATAATAACTCATTCTTTCTCATGAAGCCAATTCTGAACTGGTGGTCTGGAGAGGAATGCTGTATTGAATTACCAACTAGTTCCAATAGAATCGTTTCCAACAGTAATTAGGGCTGATGGAATATTTCTTAAAAGACAGCATCAAATTCCAGATTTTTCCAAAAAGGAAAGTTAAAAGCTCAGCTCCCTTGCTTACATTTCTCTTTCTCAGAGTGTGGAAAGATCCTTTTTGCAAGAAAGTAAAACATGCCCTTATGTGCATAAAGGATGCCTCCATGTTTTCTTCCTGTCAGCTGCCATGAGCCTCCCACAGTATTCAGGAATGTCCTGGGAATAACTGAGACATGGAGAGGTTGACAACTCTGGATGAGATATTCTCTCTAGCTCAATATATAATATGGTATCTTGGCTTTAAGGTCTAATGGTGGCTACATATATCAAAGTTTTGTGTTTAATAGAGAGTTCTCTTGATTGTCAGAGTGAAAAGGCAATGGTATCTGCTGGACTAAGATACTTGGCACTACTCTCATCAAAGGAGGAGGGAAAATTCTACTTGGACAAGGATGAGGTAATGGCAATTGCTTGCAATGAGAAGATTCATTCTTAATTGTTAGCGTATGGCCGGGAAATGTTCTGAGGCATTGGCTTGGTTTGATAATGGCTTAATAACTCTTAATGGGAACCTAGAAAGTTCTATCAAAAGTAGATGTGATGTATCATTTTAAAAAAATGACCAGAATGATTTCTGGTTGGGTTTATAATTTTTTTTTTCTTCTCATGACTACATGAAGCTTAAACAGTAGCAACTGGATATACCTTATAGCAATAAAGACCAGATGGGGCCTGGTAAAGCAAGCTGAAACACATGTGTTTGGGAAGCTGATACTAACATTATAAGCCATTTCTGTTGGCTTGAAAAGAGAGAACCACACTTACCATGTTTTTGAGCCAATTCTCCCATTAAGTAATTTCTTGAAGGAACTGGATCTTTGCTATGTTTCTCTTTTTATGAAATAAGTTCCAAATGAACATCTTGTTCAAGATCCTTAAAAGTCAGAAATGCTGTTATCATATAGCTCATTTGAGAGTCTCTCTAAGGTTTGAATTTTCTCATTCCAGAAGTAAAAGAACTACTCCAGTTAATCGTTTCTATCACCCAACATTGACATTTTCCTCTCTCTCATGCTTTGGAGAGAAATGCTGAGGATTAACTGCAACGATTACTTTCAAGGCAGAAAAGCCACTTTAGGAAGAACCAATAATGGGTGTTTATAAGCTGCACGGTTACTTGCAAATGCCTGTGCAAGCGTTATATCATGTGAGAGAGAATGAAAACTTGAAATCTTGCTAGATTATATAAAACAATAGTTTATGTTCCATAACCCTTCTGATTCAAGGATCCATCTGTAGACTGAGTCTTGCCTTATACAATTATGGAAGGCAATACATCCTGACTTTTATTAAAGTGTGTGTTGGGGGTAGGGGGCTTCCAATACATCTAAATCATTGAAGATTAATAAAAAACAAAGAATAGTCAGGATGAAATTTGACAACATGAGCTTCGGTGTTGCATACTCGGGCTTAGTTCCAGACTGGAACTCTTCACAGCTGTGTGACTTTGACAATTCGCTTAACTTCTCTGATTCTCACTTTCCTCAGAGGAGAGAGCAGGGTAACAGGGCTCACAGTGCTAGCTCTAGAACCCACCAGACTGACTTCTTAATCTGCCTTGCCGCTTCCTGTGGCTAACTGTGGCACTGTGGGCAAATTGTTTCATTGAAACTCTCTGGCCTTCAGTTTCCTTCCCTATAACATGGGGATAAAAATAGTGCTTATCTCATGAGGCTTTTGTGAGGATTATGTTCATTGATCCAATACTATTTATAAATGCTTGACACAGTGCTGACACTTAGTAAATGAGCCATGCATGGAAGCCAGTACAGTTACTCAATCTACCAGAGTCCCTTTGTTATTCAGTAAGAGAGAATAAAGTGACAGTCTGTTCATATCTGCAAAATCCTTCTTTTAACTGACCATAGCATCTAAGGTTTTAGGCTCCCTAGAAGTCAGATTTTATAAAACCATCATTCCAGTGAACTGGTCTGGAAGGTTGGGTATAAGCAACAGTTCTGAGTGGCAACCGACCTGAGTGCTCCACACTCCATTTTCTCATGAAAACTCTAAGGTTCCGGAAAGGGAAGTAGCATTCTCCATAATAAACACCTGAACGGTGATCCAAATTAGGTAACAGATTAATTGAGCCATTCATTAATAATATTATGGTAATTGATATTAATGGAGTAAAGATGTTATTGATTCTGGGCTGAATTGCTTTCCCTCTGTCACTCAACCTTTACAACCCTCAGAGATTGTCATCCCTCCTTTTTGGGAGGATGAAAGCCAGCTTTCTTAACCCAGTCTACATGGCCTGTTTGGTTTGACTTATCTTGGCTTGAATGAAGTTACTCTTCCCTCTTCCATAACACTTCATTCATTCATTCATCCATCCACCCATTAGCCTTTCATTCATTTATTCTGCAAATATTTCCCAGACTCCCACAGTGAATACAGCATGTCCATGTCTATTTGGATATTCTGTTCTAGTGGAGGAAGCAGACAACCAAAATAAATGTATAATGCTATAGTTAAAAATAATTCAGAAAATGGGAAACAGAGAGGTAAGTGCTATTTTAGCCAGGGTGGGTGACATTTGGGCAGGATTGAAGAAAATATGGGGGTGGGGCATGAAGGTCGCTGGAGGCCCAGTAGCCTTAAGACAGAGGGTGCTTGGCATGTTGAGGAGTAGGTGAGTCCCTGGTACAAGTATTACTCCACTTTAAATCTAGAAAAACAAAAATTAGAGAGGCTATCCAACTCAGCCAAGGTTACATAGTTAGAAAATGGCAAGGCACACACCTCTGAGGTCTGTGCTCAACTCCAGCTCTGCTGCTCAATATTGTTCTCTCCTTTAACATTCAGGGCTCTGCACACAGCAGGTGGCAGGACAGACTTATCTTTCTCCCTCAATTTTTTTACCCTCCTTAGCAAAGGGCTCTCACTTATTTCAATGCCTCTTAACCTCTTAAGTTGCTTTATATGATTTCTTCTCTATCTTCTTCTTCATGTTTGTGGTTTTAAACAACAAGAGCTTCCAAACCCATGTATTGGTGGAGATGGAAATTAAGCAAGTTTCAATAAATACTGTCTCATTGTTGTGGCAGTGCAAGGGTGACTTGCTTACTAAAGCAAATAGTTCTACCCTCCACTACCATATCTGGTGGGAACAGTAGTTCATGGGATAATGCAGGCTGACATTCATGTTTCTTCCATGGATAAATAGAAAATATACTGATTTTCTGTGTTATGATATGTCATACAAAAACCAAGGTTTTCCTCCCAAGCCCCCACAGTTATATAACTTAATCTGCCCATGACTATTGTCATGCTATGAATGTCACATGAAATTAACCCCATCCATGCACTGGAATATACATTTTCTAGCCCTTACTTTGCCCAGATGAGTAAGTCAAGTTGGGTTTTTCCAATTTTGCAGGGTCATGTAGGGTGCACACACAAGTATCATGAGTTTCTTCCTTAGTTATGAGAATATGAATCCATTAGCAAAGGGGGGATGGAGAAGAATATTTCAAAAGGGGAGATATTTATTAAGCTAAGAGTGCAATTACTTCATTTTAAACATTTAACACAAAGAAAACAGTCATGCAAATGATTAGAACACAAAGTGCCATATTGATATTCTTTTATATCAGGGACTGAGGTTTTTCTTTCAATTGTCTTATAAATAGGTTCCCAATGAATCAGAGCAGATCAATTAATATACCCACTAACTGTTTCTTTTATAATCCTTGAAATATTGGTTGAAGATACAAACATATGATTCATTGTGACTCAAATACAGACGTTACTAATAGTGCAGACTAAATCTACCATGTTGAGGTACAGCAGTTCCACTTGGTACAATAATCTCTTGTCAACAGTCTTGTTTCATTTATTCTGCACCACCTGGCATGAGCCATGTGTCCAAATCTTCCACTAGCATGAGAAGATCTGATATTTTCTTATATCATAAAACCTCACCCCCAACTCCCAGCAGATCTGTGGTTTGTAAAATTCATTGCAAAGGCTGCAAATGGTTCATATTTAAAAACTGTTCTTTATGTGAGATTCTTCTGAAAATACAAAGATCCCTGACAAAATTAGTCATTTGAGACTTAGCAGACACATACACATTGAGCAAAGCACTCAGATATTGTTTTAAGAGTATTGACACATTCCAGAGGTAATTAAAATATAAATGAATGCAATGCTTTTAGTAATATATGTATTGATTTTTCGTGAACAGATCCTTAAACTAATGGAGAAGGTGATGACTCATTTTCTTACAGAGCATTTAGAGTCTTTCTGAGGCAGGAAGGCAGAAATGATGTTTTCTATTTCACTGACTTGACTAGATCGAACTAGGTATTGATTCTGAATTCTGTGTAGAGAGTGAGAGAGCCTGGAGAAAGATCATGGGTGAAGACCCAAGCTTTCTTCAGCTTCTCCACAACGAGTTTTTAAGTTATAACAAGAAGTTAGTGAATAACCATTTCTTAAAGAAACCAAACAGCAGGCATATAGCAATGTCAATTAATATAATATAAGCTTATATTGTATTAATGTAATAGAATATAACTGACTTATAGTCAGTTTAAATTCATCGGATATCTGAAGAATGATAGAGTTCAGCACATTCCCAATTGCTTGCTTTTAGATATAGCCACTAAATTAAATCCAGGTTACCATAGTTCTAAAGGAGTACATTTTGAGTAGGCTTATTTACAACTAGAGTATTGATTGTGTATATATTAAATATTTGAAAGCAATGTGCTTTCCTACAGATTTCAAATATTAGCTGATATATAGTTTGCATCTTAAAGTCACTTAGTAAAATTATTCCTGATCTATAGGGCATAAGAAACATCATACTAAGCACTGTCCATTCATCGGTTTTCTAATTATTGTATAGGTCAAATAAATGAGGTTCTACTATATTAAAATTATTTTAAGCCATTATTTTACTTTCTCTAAGACTATGTAACTGTTCAGCGTTTTAGCTAAAGATGATACCATCCTCACAGTGAAAATGAAAGAAAAAAAATTTAAGAGAAAAAATATATACCCAACATTCTACATTCTGTCTATGTGGCCACAAAGTCATTTAAAACTACTTATGTAAAGATATGGTACAGACTGTGATGAAAGAATGTGACATTTTCCTACCTCTGCTCTAAATCTACATTGTAATTGAAAAAGGAATAAAACCCAAAGGAGGCTCAAATTTTACTCCAAAAATATGGTGTTTCTTTACACGTGTATTTCTGAAAAAGATCTTGTTTCATAAAGAAAACCCAGTATTGGAGTGATATTTCCTTACAATAAACTGTATTTAAATAGTACCCTGGATTCTTCATCGGGGAATGGACCTTAGATACTGAGCTTCACATTTCCTAGAAATAAAATAGGGAAAGGCAAGTCCTTGCAGTGCCTGCTTAACAGAGAAATTCTGAAGGGAAGCAAAATGGCCTGAGGATGTGTTTTTAATTTCCTGGAAGAAAAGAATGTTCATCTGATTTCAATTTTATGAATGCATTTTAAAATGTAGTAGAGCCAGTCAATTCTTTTTTACTTGTAAACTTGACTTTGGGCCTACCCATACTTAACTAGGCCATCTTTCTTATTATATTGTATTAATATCATAGAACCACATTAAGTTAAGTGGATATAAACATCAGCCTACAGAAAACTCAACTAAATTCCTAGATTCCAAGGGAACCAAATAAAAATGAAATTTCAGCATAATTTTTTTCAAGTTTTCCACTAGATTTCCACTGAGTCCATCCAATTCATCACAAGACAAGAGCATCAAAAGGTTTTTAACAATATTTGATTATCTAGAATTATAGTAAGTTCTGCTAGTAATAGAAAAAATAGCATTTGATATATAAGTTGGGTTAAGTTCTAATTTCTGCCACACAGTGGCTGACTTAACAGGAACTGATCTCCACTGCACACATATGGAAATGCTGGATAGATTACAAGCCCCACCCCAAAAAAGTGCAAATTTCATCTCAAGGGAAGAAATGGATAGTCCAATGTTCTGTAGATGAGGAAAGGCAAAGTCAGGATGGTGGGAAGGAAGTGTATCTAATGGTTAGGGACACAGACTGTGGGCCAGAAAACCTGGGACCAAATCCTGACTGCCATTTTCTGGCTTACTCCAATATTAACCACAACAAATCGAATTCCTAAATGACTTATTGGTCAAATTAGATATCATAGTAGAAGTTTGAAAATATTTAGAAATGAATATAAATATAAACACATATCAAATTGAACTGGATACAGCCAAATTGCTATGTAGGCAGAAATTAATAGGCTCCATGTAGTAGAAAAGCAGATTTAAAAAATAATTATCCGAGAATCCAAGTCAAAATATATCCCGGCTGATGTGGCTCAGTGGTTGAGCATCAACCTATGAAGCAGGAGGTCAAGGTTCAATTCCCAATTGGGGCACATGCCTGGGTTTCAGGCTCGATCCCTAGTGGGTGGCATGCAGGAGGCAGCCGCTCAATGATTCTCTCATCATTGATGTGTCTATCTCTCTTTCCTTCTCCCTTCCTCTCTGAAATCAATAAAAATATATTTTAAAAAATCAAATTAGTTAAAACACTTACTCCTCCTCATGCAAAAAGCACACACACAAATATACACACAAACTGCCATAAAAATTAGCCCTGAACAGTAAGCCGAGTTACAGCCAATAGTCAAGGAATAAGCAATTCCAGTTTGATGCAAATGTCAAAAGAATAAAACAAGCAGGAGACTTTTCCATATCTCATTTTATGACGCTATTATGACTTTGAACATTGGCAGTATAAAAAGAGAAATTATAGAGCAATCTCACTACCGAATGTGGATATGAATTTCTATGGAAAATTTGACCAGTTTGAATCTTGGATGATATAAAAAAACTAGAGGCCCAGTGCATGGATTCATGAACCAGTGGGATCCCTCAGCCTGGCCTGTGGGGAGCGGTCTGAAACCAGCTCTCTGACATCCCCCGAGAGGTTCTGGATTGCGAGAGAGCGGTTCTTGGTGACACACCCTGGAATCGGGCTCCCTCCTCTCTAGTTCCGGGTGCGTCACCTGAGAATCACAGCTGCCAACTCACCGCAGCTCAGCAGCTCCTGCGTTGAGCATCTGCCCCCTGGTGGTCCGTGCACATCATAGCTACTGGTCAAAGCATCTGCCCCCTGGTGGTCAGTGAGCATCATAGCTACCTGCTGGTCGCTTAGGCTTTTATATATATACTAGAGGCCAGGTGCACGAAAATTCGTGCACCTAGGAGTCCCTCAGCCTGGCCTGTGCCCTCTCACAGTCCAGGCACCACCCCTATCACCCTGCCTCTACTGCTGCCTGGCCTCCCTCTGTGGGAGGCAACCAGACAGGGGATCAGGGGATGGCGCTGCCCCCATCACTCTGCTGTTGCCGCCCGGCCTCCCTCTGTGGGAGGTGACCAGACAGGCCAATCAGGGGATGGTGCTGGTCCTCCCCATCGCCCCTCCACTGCCACTGGTCGCCACCTCCCCCACCCCCCATCGCTGTTCCCTCCCTCTGTCCACTGGCACATGCCTTGACTGGCCTGGAACCGCCTGCTCGCCAGCCCCACCCCCGCCCCTGCTGACTGGTTATTCCTCCGTTTGGTTGATTTGCATAATACACTTTTATTATATAGGATAGATATAACATACCAGGATCAGATAGGGTGTGTTGTGGAATACAAGAATGGTTTAACATTAGGATGCCTTTGGCTTCAAGTAAGAGAGAAGCCAACAAAAAGTAGCACATGCTGTTCCACAGACAGGAAGCCCAGGGGTGAGATGTTTTCAGGGTTAATTCCAGAGCACCACCATGTTAGCAAGGAACCAGGTTCCACTCACTCTTCTCACTGCAATGTGCAGTGTGTGGGGGGTGCCTTGCATAGTTGCAAGAGAGTAGTACAAAAACTATTCAAAAAAAGAAAAAAAAATGGGATTAGACCCTGCCATGTTCTTTGGCCAGTCCCTCAAGCAGAATATACCTTGTGTGTCATTGGCCAGAGTCATGTTTCTCATGCTTGTCTAAACCAACCACTGAGAGAGAAAATAGAATTACTATACTTTGTTTAAAACCAATTAAAATTCATCCTATGAGCTGGGGAACCATCCAACTCATGAACTGCATTACCTCCTTATACCCGAACAAAATCAATTTTATCTTAGTAAGGTGGGTCCGAAATAATAGTTTGGTTCCAGCTTACAGTATTGACCCATAAGAAGGAAAATAGAAAATCAATTTAATAGTTATAGCAAAGAAAATTAATGAAATGTCATTATTCAGTCCCGAGTAAAAGCAACAAATATGAAACCACTTTAAAAAGAGAGAAAGGGGCCCTAGCCATTTTGACTCAGTAGGTAGAGCTTTGGCCTGTGGACTGAATGGTCCTGGGTTCAATTCTGGTTAAGGGCAAGTACCTTGGTTGCAGGCTTCTCCCCCAGCTGGGCCCTGGGCGTGTGCAGGAGGCAACCAATCAATGTGTTTCTCTCACATTGATGTTTCTCTCTGTCTTTCCCTCTCTTTTCCACTCTCCTTAAAAATCAATGGAAAAAAGACTAGTATCCTAGGGTGAGGATTAAAAAAAATGAGAAAGGGAAAGGAAATTAACATGATCAAAGCAATCCTCCAAACCCCTAAATATCTTAAAATGTATTCTTTAATGTTCAGAAACGAATCAAGGATGCCAGCCAGCTATTTTCACTTGTATTAAATATATTAATGTATATATTCATTATCTTCAGCAAATATCTGAAATGCAATGAAAATAACCTGAAATGAAATGTAAGAATTGTCTGGAAAGAGGTAAAAATGTTATTTTTTTGTGTGTGTGATCTTATGAACATCTGCATGACATTAGAGAATCAATCACCAAATTAATATAATGCATAGTCTTGCTTAAAAGGTTTATGGATACAAGATCAATACACATATGTAGAATACCTATATGCCACTTAGTTACATAGCTAAATTAAAAGGGTAACTAAAGTACAAAAATATTTCACTTACAATAGCAACAAAAGAAGTGTGGCATCTAGCAATAAACCCTCAGAAATCCTCATGGAGAAAATCCTAAAATTTATTGTTGAAATTAAAAGTATTGTTTTCTCAAATACTTAGGTAAAAAAAGAAATGCATATGCCATTTTTATAGGATTATAAGGATAAATGATATAATTTAACACTGTTCCTTGCATAACAATTACTAAAAAGAGAAGTTTTAAAATTAATTTTATAGAAATATTTTGTTATTTTAAGAACTTATAAAATAGCTCTTAAGAGTCCTGGAGTTCCTAGGAGCAATTTGAAAACCACAGAATGGCATTTATAGATGTTGACTAATCTAAACCAAATCCAACACCCCTTTTCTGACCTCAACCAAAGCTGGACTCTTCCCTTGGCTAAGAATTCTTTCAACACTTATGTACACAGTATGCCCCATTATCACTTGTCAATTTATGTGCTTCATCTTTTTACTTGTATATTAATAGGAATGTTTTGTTCCTCAGAAAAAGAACAAATGCTCCAAGTTTATGGATTATCCTTTCTCCTTCTTTTCTATCCCACACAACATCTGATACTGACTCATTTATTACACAAATATTTTTGAGTGACTGCTCTAGATAAGTCATGACTCTGTTGGCTATACTAGTCCAGGTTCATGGGATAAATCAATAAACAAACTTTACAAAATCTCTCATCCTCATGGAGACTGCATTTTAGTAAGGGAAACAAATAGTGAACAACAAATCTAGGCAATTAGCTAGCTACATGGAAGAGTTAACCAGCTGTCCACCAAAATTTTAATTCGTACTTTCCTGGGCATACAGCTAGACTATATTTCCCTGGTGCCCTTGCAATTAGGTGTGCTCATATGGCTAAGTTCTCACCAATGTGATAGGAAGTCACATGTGCCATTTTCTGGCCAACGTATTAGTTATGAGGAGAAAACTAAACAAGCAAACAAACCAAAATACAAAGCAAGGTAAATGGAGTGTGGGTGGTTGCAATTTTTTTTTTTTTTGAAGTGGTTAGCGTAGGCCCCATTGAGAAGGTGATATTTCCAAAGTCTTGAAAGAAGTGAGAAAATTATCCAGGCAGATCTCTGGAGGAAGAACATTACACTAATCTATATATATAAAAGCCTAAGTGACTGTCCGACTGTTCGACTGTCTGACCGGTAGCTATGACGCACAATGACCACCAGGGGGAAGACGCTTCAACTGGTAGCTATGACATGCACTAACCATCAGGGGACAGATGCTCAACACAGGAGCTGCTGAGCTGCAGTGACTTGGCAGGTGCAGTTCTCAGGGGACGCACCGGAACCAGAGAGGAGGGAGCCTGATTCTGGATTGCATCACCTGAGAACTGCCCCCTCACAATCTGGGACCCCTCAGGGGATGTCAGAGAGCTGATTTCCACCCTATCCCTGCAGGCCAGGCTGAGGGACCCCTCTGGTGCACGAATCTGTGCACTGGGCCTCTAGTTCTAGCATGATGGCCTTAAAGCAGGAATGTGCCTGGCATGTCCAAGTCACACCTAAGAGATCACTGGTGGTGGAGCTTTTATTCTAAGTAAAATCAAAGCCAAAGGAAGGTTTTGAGCAGAGGAGTGGGATTGATGTAAAAGGAGCATCTGTCTTCTTGGATGAGAATAGCTGCAAGTGTAGATAGAGGAAGACTAGTCAGGAGGCTTTTCCAATAAACTGGATGAGAGTTGATAGTGATTCAGTCTAGGCCAGTGGTGAGGACAGTGATAAATGACCAGGTTTGGCATATATTTTGAAAGCAAGGCCAGTGTGTATTTGTTCACAATTTGAATTTCAGGTGTAGTCAGAAGAGGTGAGGAAGACATCAAGGTTTTTGGCCTGAGCAACCAAAAGGTGTAAACACACCATCAAACTGAGATGGGGAGGGAAAAAAAATTGATGGGGAGGAATTCTGCTATGGAATGGTCAGATTTAAAGTGCCTTGTTTTATATTAGTGTTATATGTAATTGCTGCTATCTAATCATGTAATACTGCAAAAAATGCAAATTTTGTGCCATTTGACTTGGTAAAAGTATGAAATTTAGAAGAAAGGTCTGGAAATCATCAGCATGGAGGTCATATTTTGAACTATGTTGCTTGATGAGATCACAATATTTGTCAGAATACCATCAGGAACCAGAAACCACACCGATTATCTTAACTGGGGGATATACTATAAATCCATATTAAACAGGTATTTGGGAACCTAAAAAGCCATAAGAAGTTGTTACTTGAGAAAGCAGTTGCCATTCCTTAGCTGAGGGAAAAAAGGGGAGAAGGGTTAGAATTAATAAAATGTAAAGGCATAAAAGAGAGACCCACAAGGCTCAGACCTCTGAGGAGGTAGCATCAGCTGTCTGGTGTTTCAGAGATAATTGATGCTGATAACATGGAGGGGGAACCCCCTACTAATTGGGCAAATTGCTGCTACTGGAGTCAGCTGTCTCTTCCAGGGTGATGAACCATCGATATTCAAGTTCCTTCTCTGCCTTCTAGTCTTCCAGTTTACCTCTTTAGTCCCCTATTGGCAGAAACTCAGTGGGGCCAGCTGGCAAAGGAGAGCTGTGGTTGACAGAATCCCAAGCTTAGTAAAAAAGAGTAGCTTGAAGGTGAGACTCAGGAACTAAATAACCAGCACAATCACCAGTGGGTAAGTATAGAGACCACCCCCAAGCTCTGGAACACTCTGTTTGAGGGGTCAAGAGGGATAGGGCAAAGGAGGCACAGAAGAAACTATCAGGGAGGTAGGAAGAAACTTAACTAATATTCATCCCTTGTACCCCAGCAAATAAAGTGCTTCAATGAAGAGCTGTCCATCAACTGTATGAAAGATAAAGTAGGCTGTGAAATACTAGTAAGAATTAATCATTGATTTAGTATAAAGTCGTTGGTGACATTGACCAAAGGGGTTTTGGTGGAGTTGTGAAGACAAAAAAGGTGGGAATTGGAGTAGAAATATTAGATACTAAAATATATACAAAATATTGATGAGTTTTGCTACCAAAGAAAGTAGAGAAATAGGGCAACATTTAGAAAGAGAACGTAAGTTGAAAGATTTCATTTTAATGGTAGGAGAAATGGTAGCATGTTTGTGTACTAATGGAATGAGCCAGTAGAGAGAGCAACATGGGCACCATAGAAATGTAATGGAACAAACCCTGGAACAACCCTCTTGGGATGGCAAGAAGTATGGACTCATGCAAAGGGGGGGGAGGGATTTGGTCTAAGTAGGAGCATGGGTAGTTCGTCACTAATAACAGAAGGGATGGTGAGTTCATCAGCACAGAGGCCGGAAAGAATGCCTATGTGGTGGTGGAATCCGAGGACATTCTTTCCCAATTGCTTAAACGATGCTTAAATTTTTCATGTCATTAACTGAGAGTGAAGATGGCAGAGAACATGAAAAAGTAAAGAGAGAAATACAATCACTTGACAAGGGAAGGGATTTAGACTAATTCCTAGAGCCTCAGTTTCTTCATCTGAAAAACAGTATTAAATAACAATGCCTTGTGAAAAATAGTTTTATTAAAACACTTGAAAAATGAAAAAACTATAATACAGATGTTAAATTTTATTAATGACCAAATCTAAACAAAATCAAAATACTTTTTTAGTAAAAAAATAGCCATGAATACATATAACTTGAAATTTTCTTAAAAATATGATAACATGAAAAATCATTTATCACTTGCCAATCGACATGCATTTCAAATTGGTCTATTATACGTGCATTCTCTGGGGACATTGTTCAGCAATACTTAGGTTAAAATTAAGCCATTTACATGGAAATTTCTTGAATCAGATATATCTTGCTAAACCTTCAGTGTTAAATGACAACACCTCATATACAGAAATTTAGTCAATATTTTGGAGTAAATTAGTATAACAACGTTACCCTGTTAAATACTACTTATGAGGGAGGTAGGGAGGGAAAGAAGGAGAGAGAGGGTAGGGAGGGAGAGAGAATGTATCAGATAAAGCCACATTTTAAGTGACACTTTTCTGATTATAATGATGAAATATATCCTCATGTCTCCGAAGTTATTTCTAAGTCTAGTACCAAAATGTCTGACAACTAAACATATAAGAATGCTCACTCTCTTTTGAGCTATCATTGGATTTAAATCATAGCACACAGGCAATCCTGAATAATTACTTGTGGGATGAATTAATACTTCAGGTTTAATTTTCTCATTTAAAACTTCTTTATGAAGAAGACTGATTTTTTTTTTTTACATCTAAGTCTTAAATGAGATGCTGAAAGAAATGGCAACTGAAATTAATGAACAAATAATAGTCTCTGTTCAAGAACTAACCTGGGAAGACAGCATGACTGTTTTTATATTTGGATGGTACTAATGCTGTCATTTCTGCTAATTGAGAGCTAGCTGTATGTAAATTACATACTCAGTTTTGAGGAAAAGGGACTTTTCACATTTAATACATAATTCTTAATATTATTCTTGTTAGCTATCCTGGATCATGATTACATCAAATCATTCTTTGGGAAAAATAAGTTTTTCATGTGATGATATTGAGGACTTGGATGAAGGAACTGAGAAATATTTTCTAAGTCATCTGACTTATTGCACAGTATTGAAGAAAAGTAATGTCAAGTATCTTTTTATGTCAAAATTTTATTTTTTTAAAGAATTTTATTGTCGGCACTGTTACAGATGTCTTCTATTTTCTTCCTTTTGCCCACTTCCACCCAACCCCATCACTCCTCCCCTGGCCTTCACCACTCTGTTGTCTGTGTCCATGTCAAATACCTTTTATTTTAAACAACTTTATTAAAGTATAATGTATATGCCATAAAATTCACCCATTTTAAGTGTATAATTCAATAAAATTTAGTTAATTTGCAGAGTTAATTTACATCATCCTATATAATAAAGAGCTAATATTCTAATTAGACCAAACAGTGGAATGACCTTCTGGACGTCCTTCTGGATGAAGCCGGGGCTGTGAGGGCTGAGACCCTTGCACGAATTTCATGCATCAGGCCTCTAGTTATAAATAAATTTTCAAACATATCTGTTCCCAAGAGACCACAAATCCCATTTATAAACACTCCCTATTCCTTCCCCCAGCCCCAGGCAATTACTAATCTATTCTGTCTCTATAGATTTGCCTTTTCTAGACATTTCATATAAATGGATCATATACTCTTGCAGTCTTTTTTTGTCAGACTTTTTTCACTTAGCCTAACGTTTTAGAGGTTCATTCATTTTGTAAAGATCTTTAAAGGTCTATTCACACATACTTTAGATTCCTTAGAGGTCTTTTCATAGGCTTTATATCACTTATTTTACTGTGATTCACAGTTTCCAGTGCAGTTCAAATTCTTCCTCATTGGATATAAAATCCTTGGGGCAGGGATTTTACTTCTTCATTCCTTGCAAAGTATCACAATTAAATTTGCTATGTCATTGGCATTCAATTAGAACTCCTTAATGAACAAATGATGGGGAAGGTGATGTTTACCTTCTGCCATTTGCTCCTAGTTGTGGAATGTTTGTTGGGAACAGATTACGAGAGGGAATTTAGTGTACAGGATGTTCATTAGGGAGGACCATTGGAAGAGAGGAGGAGGAAGTAGGATTGGGCCCAGGGAGAGTTGAGCGGTGATATATACCCTATCATAATCTCATCCAACCCCAGAGGGAGTTCTGAGGCTTAAATGACCTGTCAGAATTGTCCCATGTTGGGTTGCAATGGCCTGACCTTTACAACCTCTTCCCATTAGTCAGCCACTGGACCTAGGCCAGCCTGTGCATGGTGCAGCCTGGGCCCAGTGGCTTTCTGCAGCTGAGGAAATCCCTGGAGGAGTGACAGGATGTCCTTCCTTGTTGGGGACATTTTCTGCAACTCTGTGTCCATTGAGTCTCTGCATTTTCTTTTTGCCAAAACCTTAGTTAAGGCAATGTCATAATCACACTTTGCTATATCTTCCAGATTTTCTATTTCTGTTACAGAAGATCTCTGTAATATATATTAAATTCTACTCCTAAAATAGCATTTTTCTGTTTAACAAATATTTTTTAAGTTGCCTCAAATTCTTGGTAGGAATGTTGAATAATTTTAGTTTAAAGTTAAGAGCAAAGAAGGCTTAACTCAGAAAATGAACAGGTTTTCTAATCATTTTTGAAGCATCCTAAAATTATTTTGTTTCACATTTTTGCTAGATACTTCTTCCCCTGTCAACATATGTGGAAGAAGTTGTGCTAGGGTTATTGAAACCCTTGGATGAAAAATTTATCAAATTGTCAGCAGCTGCTTTTTCTAACAATAGATTTGAATGGATTAGTCTTCTTTCATTTTTCAAACTTTAATTTTTTTTTTAATTTTCCAAAAGTATATTTATGAGCCTTTTCTATAACTGCTGTAATATCAACTTTGGCAGTGATTTTTTTAGTCTCCTTAACTACAGTATCAGAGAGAATTTTTTTGGGAAATATTTAATTTTCAAAAAATAAAATCCCCATTTGCCTGCAATCTACTGACCTTTTTGGCTTCAAAACACTTCTTCCTTTTCTGCATATACCACTATTAGTTGTAAAACTATTTGTAAGCCAAGAATGCTTTCGTTGTTGTTCATCAGGTATTTTGCAGGAGGTGTAGCTAACCAACAAAGAGAACATTTTGGTGCCATCTCAATGGTGATGTTGGCCATTTCATCTTTGTTCAAAAAAAACCCCACATGTTCTACCAACTTGAGGGGTTAGTGTGTATAGACATTTTCATGGGCATTATATTAATTCTCACATCAGCTTTGTAAATACAATAGTACTTCACTGACTCTTTAGATAAGTTAAATTTGAAGTTCAGAGAGAGGTCAAGAGATTTGCCAAGGGTCTTGGAATAAGGAAATAGTAGTCCTTATAGTTCAAAGTTGAGTCCAATTCTCTTGTTCTCATTTTTTTTTTTAATTTGAGTTGAGCCACGATAGCTACATTTAGAAAAATTATAAGTATTGTTCTTGTCATAAGCAAAGTGTAGGTGTAGAACTGGACTGGTTAACCCACTGACGGACTTTGAAGTGTGTTTTAGAGGGTTATAGGAATTAACAATTTAATATAGAAAATTGCACTTTATTACGTAGCACAATCCTGAATTCCCATAACATCAATTCTCTTGAAAAATGCTATGATTAGGAGTTACATTTCAACCAGAAAGATTGAATACAAGCCTTTGTTCCCCCTGAAAATTCCACTAAGAAGAGAGTGAAGGAACCAAAAGGTATTAACCCCCTTGTCAAGAAGATAGGAGCAGAGTCCTTATCAGCTAGGTGTATTGCATGTACTGGTACGTCTGCTTGGTCATATGGTGTGACAGAGCAGTTTCCCAAATAGAATGGAGCTGCTAACAAAACCTTTCTTACTCTGGGCTCTGCCTAACCATTCAAAACCAGCATCCTTACAGAGTACTTGGTAAATGATGGGCTTCCTACTCTACCTCGAGTATAAGTTGCCTCCAGAATTCAGACAGGTGTTCTAGGTTCTGTGCCTCTTTCTGAGGGAAAGAAGATATGAGATGCAACACCCTCCCTTTCACTGTGGAGGAAATATCGCAACTTGCCTCAGAACTCTCAAATCCCAGAAATTTCACTGAGGTGGCAGGCTGCCTGAATTTGGTTGGATTTATTTCCTACTGTCTGGTATGCATGTGTTTTCCCAGGATATATTTGCTTTCTCCACATCACATTTAATCAGCATGCCATCGTCAGTGTGTCAGTGTGACTAATTAGCATAATATCTTGTGCAATGCAGGATGGTAAAGGTGAATCTGGACCAGACGATAATGTAGGGCTGTAGACTGATGTACTTCCATTATAGTACAGTGAAAGAGTATTACTGCCTTTGTCAGGTGAAAGCAAACTATTTCTAGTGGTCTATATTAATAAATATATATTTTTAAAAAGCACTCAGACCAATGGCCGCATACTTGGTAATAGATACTTGATTGATTGGCACCAGCAAAGAAACCACATCCAGAATATCATCTTCAATGTGAGTTGACCCCTGGTTAAATTTCATTCTTCAAGAGCAATTTCTCATACACACAAATACGCTAATTGAATGAGAATGTGGTGGGATTTTGCAATCCCAACAGAAAGAAACAATATTGATTTTGATGTACTCTTTTGATATGCAGAGGCAGTTCTAGAGGATTTCACTTGTTTTTTTCCTACTACACTAGCCCTCACTTCATATGTCAGGGAAACAACATGGGGATTCTGCCAGTTGCTGAGCATGTCTTTTCTAACTGTGCTTTCCAAGACAAGAAGAATAACCATACAGTGAGCTTAGGAACCTGAGAAACCCATTCTAAGCTTGATTAAAGGGAAACCCGGTTAATCCCCTGGATTTTACAGGCCCCTGCTCTGATCGATGGATCTTAATCTTGTTTGAGCCCCTAGGAATTAGCATCAGTTAACTATAGTAATTCAATCTATCCTAGCCAGGTATGTTGGTGTCTAGTAATCCTTCTAATTCCTGAGTATTTTCCTTTATTCAATTTACTACCCATGAAGTAATTTTTGGTCCCATTGGAGAAGGTTAACAAGAAAATATACAGTGTAAATTGTTGACATCATATCAGGAGGTTTCTTTAAGGGAAGAAATTCACTGGCTCACTCAGAAGCAATCAACAAACCTCATGGCTTTATACTCTCTATTATTACTAAAATATTCTACTATGCTATCTTTTTTATCTTTCAAAGACATATCGTCTAATATGGATTTCATTCCAATTATAATGAGCTGATCATTATAATTTACCTGTTATTTTGCCCTTGCAGGTCATAGGACTTCCCACTTATCATACAACATAGATATGTTATTATTACGTTTACTTGGAATCTAGTCATATCAGAGAACCACGTCCAGATTCTTATCCTAAGGTTATATTTCCCTGAGATCAATTCCATTACCAACAAACATGTCAGCCAGTATTTGGTAAGGGAAAAAGAAACCATTCTTTGAATTCTGAACATAAAATGTTTATATAGAATCAGAAGGTTGCAGTACTGTTGGAAGAGCTGATTGGGTGGGAGAGAGCAATCATTTGTAAATCTGGTGCCGAAATTCAGGGAGCACCTGAGGCAGGGTTGGAAATGTGACAGTTAGGATCTGTCTGAGGCAGAAGAGTGACACCTGACACCTGTGTAAACCTGTCAGCCACAGTGAAGTTATATCTGCACACATACCTGACCAGTCGGCCTCCCCAGAAAAATAGATTCTGCTACAGCTACTTTTCTAATCTCACATGATGGCCAGCTCTAACCTGGAACACATAGGACAGGTGACTCCAAAACACATAGAACTTCTTGGCCTTTAGTTGGTGTGGTAATGGTATTGATGAGCTGATGACAGAAGATCCATATCTAAAACTAAAAAATAAAAGAAATATTAGAACTATGAGCATTTAGCTTTGAAGAAGTAGCTAGATGCTGTGTATCATTTCTTAAATAAAATGAAAACTAGGAGTGGAATGATATATGCTAAGATACTATTTATCTTTTCTGCCTTTAACAGTATTTGATTTTTAAAAGAATGTGCAAGTATTACTTAAAAAATCTAGGGTAATAGGGCTGAGGAATACCATTCTTTCAGGTAAATTAGAAGATTCTACTGTGAACATCTAAAACATTCCTATGTCAATGTAAAATAATTGTATGACTCTTTCCAAAGCATTAGGGCATTTGGGTTGGTTGTATTACTATATTTGCTCAAGTTTCTCCATCTCAGACCCGGAAGAGACATAATGTCCTCCAATGGCTTGCATAGGAACTTGGGACACATTGCATATCAAGGACATTATGTTTTGTTTGGTGAAGCCATGGCCAGAGCAGACAGCTCTTACTCCAGGAACAAAAGGTCAGGGTTAGTTTAACCCCAAACATGACCTTGGCTGGCTGTTCATAGGACAGGGTGAAGAAGGGAACTTTCTGTTCTCCATGGTCGGTTCTGGACCTGGTTGGACTTGAAGTTTCAGTATGGCCGACATTGCGTGGATGATTAAGTGCTAAATGGGACTGTCAGCTAGAGGTTTGGTTGGAATCAGAGCGGGAGAGCTTGACTTTGTATGTAAAATATAGAAAGATCTATGTGAAACTTATTTCAGATCCTTCAGTAATACCTGTCAAAGCTTGGAAAATCTTTTGCTTAAATATTCTTTTGGAAGAGGTGACTTTTGAAATGGAATTAATTGAATTTTATTATTATTGAAGGGTTTTTTCCCTACATATTAACCAAAAGTGATTCAGCATTGAAATTAGAAGTTTTTCAGAGAAATAGAATTGCATAATGTATTAAGCATGCATGTTTAAGAAATAAACTCTCTGGGTTCAGGTCCATCTGCTGACTTTTGCTAACTAAAGTTCCCCCAAATTATTTCAGATAAGCATTGGTTTCTCTTGCCTAGAATAAAGTTGATATTCCCTATGCCATAGCATTGTTGGGAGGAGTCAAATACCTGATAGTGTATGTAAACTGCTTAGACAAGTTTCTAGTGCATAAAATATTAGCTCTCATTACTATGAATAGGTTTAGACTATATTTTTTTCCAAAATATACTACATAAAAGCATGTTTATTCAATATGAGGGAGAATGTGTGTGAGTATGTATAGGTGAGAGCTTAGGAAATTTAAAGTCATGACATGATAGTATTCAGGTTCTTATCTTTTGGTCCTCTGTAAAGGGGTGATGATTAGGAACACTGTACAGTACAGTTGTTGAAAGGAACAAATTAAATCATGTAAGTAAAGTCGCTTTGCAAACCTGTGGAGATATGCCCACGGACCAGTCTGGCTACATGACTCCAAAGGCAGGCACAGCTCCTTCTACCACAATGCTTAGCCCATTTTGCAGAACAGAAAGCTGAAATTCAGAAAGATGAGTAACTTTTTAAAAAATCAACTAAGGAGAAAGTGCTAGAGATGGGAATGGAAACTCAAGGGCTTCTCTCTCACTGAATAAGTTGAATTCCACCTAAGCTATAAATTATTACTGATCTCTCAATTTTCTAAATCTATCTCATTGAAAATAAGGGTCTGAGAAGGGCTAGTGATTTTTGAACTGAAAAAAAATTTTTTTATTGATTTTTTACAGAGAGGAAGGGAGAGGGATAGAGAGTTAGAAACATTGATGAGAGAGAAACATTGATCAGCTGCCTCCTACACACCCCCCACTGGGGATGTGCCCGCAACCAAGGTACATGCCCTTGACCGGAATTGAACCTGGGACCCTTGAGTCTGCAGGCCGACGCTCTATCCACTGAGCCAAACCGGTCAGGGCTGAACTGAAAATTTTAATTTTGTCTGACTATATTGAAAACTTTGGACATATTCATTTCTTGTACCCAGCTGCCAGTGGGTATGGAGGTTCCCTTTTCTCTTTGTGTTCCTGCCACTAAAATATAAAACCAAAACAAAATTCTTAGTGCCATTGATATTGATTTCTTTAAGTCAGAGAAGACCAATCTTTATTGCCCGGGTGGACCGACGCAAGGAAAGAAAGAACAGTTGAGCATCTGCCATCAAACAAGGAAACATTTTTAGTGCTTGGGTTTAACCTTCTCCAGTAAATCATTACTCATAAAAGCAGTCTTTCACAAAGAACTATCATTAGTTTTTGTTTTGTTTTTTATTTTTTCCCTTTCTCTGAGCTGCTTACCCTCTGGTGGAAATGCTGCCAAGTGATGAGATTGTCCTAAAATAGTTTAGTGGTTGGAAGAAAAGTTTTAGATCAACTGTAGATGGGGAAAACTGAGCACCCATACAATAGCTGGATGTGATTTCACCAGCTCGGCTGTTTGCTTCTCTGCACAGGCTGTGTAGTGTTAAATGCTAATGCAATGCAGCATTTTCTTTACTATTTAGACAAAAGAAACCCTAATGAGATATTTCTAAGCCTGCACATGAGTTTCCATAGCAATCCTTGCCTTGGAATAAAATTAGGATAAAGGACTCCTCAACATAACTTGAAAATCTCAACTAACTCACAGCAACAGGTTTCTACCACAAGACAGACATTTCTGTTGGGAATGCTGATTTGATTAAGTGTCCACAATGGAGAACTTTATTTAGCAGTACCATCTGCAGCCATAATTAGTTTGAACTTGTGAAAACGAAGAATTTGACAGGAGATGTGACATTCATTTCTGAGAAAGGAGTACTTCCCTGTTTTGCATGGATGAAAGCATAGAAATGTAATGAAAAGGCATTCACTGAGATGCTACAGGAACTCATTAAAGGTTAACTTAGAGAGGGAAGAAACTGGAAAATTAACTTGGGTACTGGAAGTCAAGTTAGTGAAGCAGCTGACTCAACACCTCTTCTAAGATAGCTTCTTTTCCTCAGAAGCCAAATGATGTCTTTCTTGTTAACCAGAAGCCAGAGCTCCCCAAGGGTGAAGAGGTGCTAACCAATTGTCTGAGCTTCCTTGAGCACCTGGATTTCTATGATGCAGACCCCTAAGAAGAGCTTTAGAGAAACTACTGATGGAGACTAGTGGGCTATCCATCACTTCTGGAATTTAAATAAGCACACTCATCACCTAAGAATCTTGTGAAATGCAGATTCTGATGGGTCTGGAATGAGGTGGACTTAAAGTCTGCATTTCCAACAAGGTGATGCTGGTCTCTACTTGGAGTAACAATCTAGACCATTGTAAATAGGAGAACCAGGAGGCTCATCAGTGGACACACTCTTTTCCAGCCCTTACTGTGATCACAAAGTAGGCAAGAAAGCACTTTTTTTATTATTTTTTTATCAACTCCTTACTCTCTTTGTGTCTTTCATGCCCCTGACATCTGTGCTATTCAGAGGTTTCCTGGGAGCTCTGGGGATGGGAAGGGACAAGAGATGGAAGACTCACAAGTGGTGATTTTCCAAAAACCAAAAGAACCCTCCCTGGGAACACTCACAGCCCATTTCCTACCCCTTAAATGTTTCTGGGGACATCCATGTTTGTCCTTGGCTTCAATCCTCTATGCCAGATTCACTAGGACAATACTCTGGACAACAACCCCCTCTAGAAAGAAATTCTTGCTCTTCTGGTAACATCATATACTAAATTTAATATATTGTATGCATTACATTTAGTGTTTGTCATTACAATAACTCACTACTTTAAAAAAGGCATACTTCCTTTTTTTTTCTCTTAAAGTAATGGCTGGTCCTATTATGTAAGATCCTTAAATATTAAAGAAACAGGTTATCTAATTTCTATTGGGTTGGAGTTCAGGTTATCTGGCTTTTGTTCCTTGCTTAGTCTATCACTTATTCTGTGACCTGAGGGCAATTTATCCTTTTGATGTCATATCTAAGGAAACCATTGCACAAAGATTTATAGCTATACAGAACTCCTACTCTTAATGAAACTTTAAAAAAAATAACTAAAATATTTAGAGTTCCAGAAACTGATCTACTAAGCATGCAAGTTGATAAATAATTTAGAGCAGTTTTGATGGAAGAATGCAGGTCACTTGGGAAATTTTTATATCCATAGGCCTATGACACCGTCCATTCCCTCTGTCACATCATTAGGCCAGATTGCAAAAACACATTAAAGATGTAAGTGCTTAATTATTTGGGGAACAACTTATCTCCTAAAGAGTGTAAGTCAGCTGGAAAACATGCTGAGCACAAAATTCATAAGGCAGGGACCTTGTGCATTATTTCCCTGTGATTAGTTTATACTGAGAATCCTTATAGTAGTATCTAGAACTTATTGAATATTAAAAAAAAAAACATAACTGAAGAACAGCTGGATGTTCATGGAATCCTGTTCCTCTCTTGAAATCTCTTAGTTAGGTAAAGTGATACTTATTGATTCAAATCATCAGCATTATATCTTGTGGTGCTTTATATTATCTAGACCAAATGAAATACTTTGAAAGGAAATCAAAATTACTTTAGACTTTTTTTAAGTGCTGAAAGCTTTTCTTCCCAGCTGCAAATGTATGCTTTGATACTCTGAATGCCAAAAATTGATATTTTTTACTATAAAAATCCTATATAATAAAGAGGTAATATGCTAATTAGACCAGATGGCGGAATGACCTTCTGGAACAACCTTCTGGAATGACCAGTGGGCGGGGGGGCGAGGTCACGGGGCTGTGAGGGCTGAGCCCCATGAACGAATTTCGTGCATCAGGCATCTAGTGTTATTATAACAACATTAAATATCTCCTTATTGTACCATTGGAACAAAATGTTACATTTTGCACATTTCCTTCCACTCTCTGCTTCATACGTGTATTTTTAGAACAAATTTATTTTCAAACAGAATTTTAAGATGCTGTTTTTTGATACCCTAATACCAGGAGAGGCTGTGTGAGAGGGCTGCAGATTTGCAAAGTGACTTTACTCAAGGCAGCACTGCCTTCTTTTTAGAGAGAGACTCAGGTGGAAGCAGAATGACGTCATTTTCCCTCTGATTTGCATGATCTTTACACACCTTCAGACTACTATACACACCCCCTTCATGCTAAGTTTTCTGCCCTCTGACCACTTCACAGACAGGGAAAGTTGCATCCATATTCTCTCCTGAGGCTATGCAGTTGGCCCCTGGCTACCTCTCAGATTTCTTCCCACACCACTCCCCCTTAGCTGGCTCCACTCCAGACACCATGGCCAAAATCTTTCTTTCCTCAGAGCTTTTCACTCGCTGTCCCTTCCACTGGGAACACCCTGTGCCTGGATCTTGCATATTTGGCTCCTTAACCTTCATGTTTCAGCTAAACGTTATCTCAGGGAGACCTTGTCCTCATTGAGAGTTCCTCTCCCTCCTCTCTCCATATCATATCACTCTGTCTTATTTTCTTCATAGTACTTATTATTGCCTATGATAATCTAAAATCTGATACTTATGTGTATTTATTGCTTATTCCCCTCCTACTGATAAATGGATACTTCATGAAGCAGGAGTCCTGTCTTTTTCTCCACTATAAACTGGTACCTCTTAACACACTTGGCAAAGTAAGCCTTCCATAAATAGTTACCGAATGAATAAATGAGTGAAACTGTGCACATTAGCAAAGCTTTTTCCTATACGAGTATCCTCCGTCTCCCCTCTTTCTGTTCTGAACTGAGTAGGAGCAGGATATTTCTGTTTGTATGTTCCACAATAGGTGGTGGGAAAACCAGCAAAAAGAAAAGCATTGAAAAATATATGGATGGAACAATTTCAAGAATGCAACTAGAGGTCAGAACGGACATCGTCCAGAACCACAGGAGAGCTGGCGGACTGAAGTACCCACAGCTGGGGGGAAGGAGAAGGCCACGGGGACAGTCGGGGAAGCCGTAAAAGCCTGAGGTATGGAGAGACGGGCGGAGACACGAGCACACGCGCCTGCGGGGAGGATGGAACCGGAGAGGAGGGGGCGGCTGATGACCTGGCCGGAGTTCACTGGCAGGAAGGAGATAAGGGCTCCGGAGTGCACTGAGCACGGGCTCCGATTGCACTGAACCCCATTCCGGGCGAAACCCTGGGAAACTCACTCACTTTGGCAACTCCGCCGCCCCCGCAGGCCACCCGGCCCGGGACGCTGGGGACGCCGCCGCAGCGGCGGCGCCCGGAGCCCGGCGGCCTCCCAGCACCCGTCCCCGCCGCGCAGCCCCCCGCGCGCCTGGTGCCGCGGGCCGCGCGCCCCGCACACCGGACGGAGGCCCGGGCGCCCTCTCCGTGCACCTCCCGGCGGCGCTGGACTTCAGTAGAGTTGACTGAATTCAAGGGATTAAGAAGTATAAATTGGGGGGACGCCGCGGCTGCGACGTCCGGAACGCGGCGATGGCGGCGCCTGGAGCTCGGCGGCCGCCCAGCGCCCGTCCCAGCCGCGTGGCCCTCGCGCGCCTGGTTCCGCGGGACACGCGCACCGCGCACTGGATGGAGGCCCGGGCGCCCTTTCCGTGCACCTCCCAGCGGCGCTAGACTTCAGTAGAGTTGACTGAAATGAAGGGATTAAGAGGTACAGATTGGGAAGTATGAAAAAGATGGCGGCGGAGGTTAGGGGCTGTTCTGTTGCCTCGCACCCAGCGAAATCTGAGGGGATGAGGTGTGGAGGTGCGTGGGTCTGGCTGGTGGCGGGGGAGAGGGGCTTTTGTTCCAAACCTAGGGGAGATTGGCTCTCCATCACCCTGAAACCCATCTTCTGGCGAACCCCGGGAGACCCAGATGCCTGCGGGGAGAGGCGGGACTCTTGCGGAGGTGCGCCCAGCAATCAGTGTTTGCTGCGCTGGAGTGCGGAACGAGGGGACTTAGATACGTGGAAGGCAGAAGGACCAGACTCACAGCCATCTTGGCTCGCCGCACCATGGCCTGTGGGCGCCCTGAGACCCCGCCCCGCCCTGGGACCCACCCCGCACGTTTTGAAGACCTGCCCCACAAATCTTGCAGGCACACCTGCGCCCCAAGCAACGGCTTATGCATGTGGGTGGCCTGCCCTCTGGCAGCGGACCAGATGATCTGCTGTTCTAGTCGGACTGCTCCAGGGCCACTCAGACAGGAGGAAGAAACTACAGTTTTTGCTGTAATCCTTGCTGAGTGCCTAAGGCAGTAGCTGATCTACACCCCATTGGAGACCCAGAAACGAGGGCATCTGGTGGTCTGTGGGAGATGACACCAGATTTCAACCACGTGCATAAGGGACACATTCAACGGGAATATTCAGTGAGCGCCAAAGCTTTGCTGCACCAAGATCCGGCCCATAAACGTGTCTCCTGCACAGCAACTCTTCCTTTATAGACAAAGAGAGCCCCCCCAGTGACACCAACAACAATCAAGACTTAACTATACAAAGGAGGACCAAGATGGAGGCATAGGGCGGAAGCCTGATTGTTGCCTACCACAACAACTTTGAGACTACGACAAGAGAGCAGAGCAGACACCATCCAAGACCACCATAGGGCTGGCTGAGTAGATGCTCTACAACTAGAATAAAAGAGGGGTATGTGGGATGATGCTGATGCCGGTGACCCAAAGACCACACTTTAAGAACTACGGCTCAGGCGACACAAAAGAACTAAGGCTCAGGCGATACAACAGCGGCCTGGAACGTGCTCGGCGCAGATCCCCTGGCGGTCTCCGGCTGAGGGGACGGCTCCACTGGCAGCCAAGCACGGACAGACGAACCCCTATGAGACATGGGATGGGAGACTCCGCGCTTGCTGACCTCTGAGTCCGTCAAGAATCTCAACGCCCCGGAAGCGGCCAGGTGCGCATGCTCGGCGACCGGCCACCGATGCAGACCCAAGGGCCGACGCAGCGACGCCAGACTGGCCCACCGCCATGCACCGGGTGCACCGGAGCTTCGCCGAGCCGCCGCCCGACGAGTTCTGCAGCAGCCATACTGGAGCTCTGGAAGGATGGCCAGGGGAATTGCTGAGGGGGGATTGACCGGCAGGAATTGGGATCGGGAAGACGGGGCCCCGCTGAGACCCGGGTGCGGGCGGGGTTGCGCGCCTCTGGGCTCGGGTGTGGTCACACGCCTCTGGGTATAAGTGAGGCCTCACGTCCCTGGGTCTAGGTGAGGCCACATGCCCCTGGGTCCAGGTGAGGCCGGACTCCGGGTCCGGGTGAGGCCAAGTGCCCCTGGACCCGGATGACGCTGGATCCTGTGCCCGGGCGAGGCAGAGCGCCCCTGGGTCTGGGAGAGCCCACACACCCCTGGGTCCAGGCGAGACCATGTGTCCCTGGATCCGGGTGAGGCCGCGTGCACCTAGGCCCGGGTGAGCCCAAGTGGCCCTGGGTCTGGGAGAGGCTAAGCGTCCCTGGGTCTGGGTGAGACCATGTGTCCCTGGATCTGGGTGAGGCCTCGTGCACCTAGGCCCGGGTGAGCCCAAGTGGCCCTGGGTCTGGGGGAGGCCAAGCGCCCCTGGGTCCGGGTGAGACCATGTGTCCCTGGATCTGGGTGAGGCCTCGTGCACCTAGGCCCGGGTGAGCCCAAGTGGCCCTGGGTCTGGGGGAGGCCAAGCGCCCCTGGGTCCGGGTGAGACCATGCGTCCCTGGATCCGGATGAGGCCTCGTGCACCTAGGCCCGGGTGAGCCCAAGTGGCCCTGGGTCTGGGAGAGGCCAAGCGTCCCTGGGTACGGGTGAGACCATGTTTCCCTGGATCCGGATGAGGCCTCATGCACGTAGGCCCGGGTGAGCCCAAGTGGCCCTGGGTCTGGGAGTGGCCAAACGTTCCTGGGTCAGGGTGAGACCGTGTGTCCCTGGATCCGGGTGAGGCCTCGTGCACCTAGGCCCCGGTGAGCCCAAGTGGCCCTGGGTCGGGGAGAGGCCAAGCATCCCTGGGTCCGGGTGAGACCATGCGTCCCTGGATCCGGTGAGGCCTCGTGTACCTAGGCCCGGGTGAGCCCAAGTGGCCCTGGGTCTGGGAGAGGCCAAGCATCCCTGGGTCCGGGTGAGACCATGTGTCCCAGGATCCGGGTGAGGCCTCGTGCACCTAGGCCCGGGTGAGCCCAAGTGGCCCTGGGTCTGGGAGAGGCCAAGCGTCCCTGGGTCCGGGTGAGACCATGCGTCCCTGGATCCGGCTGAGGCCTCGTGCACCTAGGCCCGGGTGAGCCCAAGTGGCCCTGGGTCTGGGAGAGGCCAAGCGTCCCTGGGTCCGGGTGAGACCATGCGTCCCTGGATCCGGATGAGGCCTCGTGCACCTAGGCCCGGGTGAGCCCAAGTGGCCCTGGGTCTGGGAGAGGCCAAGCGTCCCTGGGTCCGGGTGAGACCATGTGTCCCTGGATCCGGATGAGGCCTCGTGCACCTAGGCCCGGGTGAGGCCACGTGCCCCTGGGTCTGGGAGAGGCTAAGCGTCCCTGGGTCCGGGTGAGACCATGTGTCCCTGGATCTGGGTGAGGCCTCGTGCACCTAGGCCCGGGTGAGCCCAAGTGGCCCTGGGTCTGGGAGTGGCCAAACGTTCCTGGGTCTGGGTGAGACCGTGTGTCCCTGGATCCGGGTGAGGCCTCGTGCACCTAGGCCCGGGTGAGCCCAAGTGGCCCTGGGTCGGGGAGAGGCCAAGCATCCCTGGGTCCGGGTGAGACCATGCGTCCCTGGATCCGGTGAGGCCTCGTGCACCTAGGCCCGGGTGAGCCCAAGTGGCCCTGGGTCTGGGAGAGGCCAAGCATCCCTGGGTCCGGGTGAGACCATGTGTCCCAGGATCCGGGTGAGGCCTCGTGCACCTAGGCCCGGGTGAGCCCAAGTGGCCCTGGGTCTGGGAGAGGCCAAGCGTCCCTGGGTCTGGGTGAGACCATGCGTCCCTGGATCCGGATGAGGCCTCGTGCACCTAGGCCCGGGTGAGCCCAAGTGGCCCTGGGTCTGGGAGAGGCCAAGCGTCCCTGGGTCCGGGTGAGACCATGTGTCCCTGGATCTGGGTGAGGCCTCGTGCACCTAGGCCCGGGTGAGCCCAAGTGGCCCTGGATCTGGGAGTGGCCAAACGTTCCTGGGTCTGGGTGAGACCGTGTGTCCCTGGATCCGGGTGAGGCCTCGTGCACCTAGGCCCGGGTGAGCCCAAGTGGCCCTGGGTTGGGGAGAGGCCAAGCGTCCCTGGGTCCGGGTGAGACCATGCGTCCCTGGATCCGGGTGAGGCCTCGTGCACCTAGGCCCGGGTGAGCCCAAGTGGCCCTGGGTCTGGGAGAGGCCAAGCGTCCCTGGGTCCAGGTGAGACCATGTGTCCCTGGATCCGGATGAGGCCTCGTGCACCTAGGCCCGGGTGAGGCCACGTGCCCCTGGGTCTGGGAGAGGCTAAGCGTCCCTGGTTCCGGGTGAGACCATGTGTCCCTGGATCTGGGTGAGGCCTCGTGCACCTAGGCCCGGGTGAGCCCAAGTGGCCCTGGGTCTGGGAGTGGCCAAACGTTCCTGGGTCTGGGTGAGACCGTGTGTCCCTGGATCCGGGTGAGGCCTCGTGCACCTAGGCCCGGGTGAGCCCAAGTGGCCCTGGGTCTGGGAGAGGCCAAGCGTCCCTGGGTCCGGGTGAGACCATGTGTCCCTGGATCCGGATGAGGCCTCGTGCACCTAGGCCCGGGTGAGGCCACGTGCCCCTGGGTCTGGGAGAGGCTAAGCGTCCCTGGGTCCGGGTGAGACCATGTGTCCCTGGATCTGGGTGAGGCCTCGTGCACCTAGGCCCGGGTGAGCCCAAGTGGCCCTGGGTCTGGGAGTGGCCAAACGTTCCTGGGTCTGGGTGAGACCGTGTGTCCCTGGATCCGGGTGAGGCCTCGTGCACCTAGGCCCGGGTGAGCCCAAGTGGCCCTGGGTCGGGGAGAGGCCAAGCTTCCCTGGGTCCGGGTGAGACCATGCGTCCCTGGATCCGGGTGAGGCCTCGTGCACCTAGGCCCGGGTGAGCCCAAGTGGCCCTGGTTCTGGGAGAGGCCAAGCGTCCCTGGGTCCGGGTGCGACCAGGTGTCCCAGGATCCGGATGAGGCCTCGTGCACCTAGGCCCGGGTGAGCCCAAGTGGCCCTGGGTCTGGGAGAGGCCAAGCGTCCCTGGGCCCGGGTGAGACCATGCGTCCCTGGATCCGGATGAGGCCTCGTGCACCTAGGCCCGGGTGAGCCCAAGTGGCCCTGGGTCTGGGAGAGGCCAAGCGTCCCTGGGTCCGGGTGAGACCATGTGTCCCTGGATCCGGATGAGGCCTCGTGCACCTAGGCCCGGGTGAGGCCACGTGCCCCTGGGTCTGGGAGAGGCTAAGCGTCCCTGGGTCCGGGTGAGACCATGTGTCCCTGGATCCGGGTGAGGCCTCGTGCACCTAGGCCCGGGTGAGCCCAAGTGGCCCTGGGTCTGGGAGTGGCCAAACGTTCCTGGGTCTGGGTGAGACCGTGTGTCCCTGGATCCGGGTGAGGCCTCGTGCACCTAGGCCCGGGTGAGCCCAAGTGGCCCTGGTTCGGGGAGAGGCCAAGCATCCCTGGGTCTGGGTGAGACCATGCGTCCCTGGATCCGGGTGAGGCCTCGTGCACCTAGGCCCGGGTGAGCCCAAGTGGCCCTGGGTCTGGGAGAGGCCAAGCGTCCCTGGGTGCGGGTGAGACCATGCGTCCCTGGATCCGGATGAGGCCTCGTGCACCTAGGCCCGGGTGAGCCCAAGTGGCCCTGGGTCTGGGAGAGGCCAAGCGTCCCTGGGTCCGGGTGAGACCATGCGTCCCTGGATCCGGATGAGGCCTCGTGCACCTAGGCCCGGGTGAGCCCAAGTGGCCCTGGGTCTGGGAGAGGCCAAGCGTCCCTGGGTCCGGGTGAGACCATGTGTCCCTGGATCTGGGTGAGGCCTCGTGCACCTAGGCCCGGGTGAGCCCAAGTGGCCCTGGATCTGGGAGTGGCCAAACGTTCCTGGGTCTGGGTGAGACCGTGTGTCCCTGGATCCGGGTGAGGCCTCGTGCACCTAGGCCCGGGTGAGCCCAAGTGGCCCTGGGTTGGGGAGAGGCCAAGCGTCCCTGGGTCCGGGTGAGACCATGCGTCCCTGGATCCGGGTGAGGCCTCGTGCACCTAGGCCCGGGTGAGCCCAAGTGGCCCTGGGTCTGGGAGAGGCCAAGCGTCCCTGGGTCCGGGTGAGACCATGCGTCCCTGGATCCGGATGAGGCCTCGTGCACCTAGGCCCGGGTGAGCCCAAGTGGCCCTGGGTCTGGGAGAGGCCAAGCGTCCCTGAGTCCAGGTGAGACCATGTGTCCCTGGATCCGGATGAGGCCTCGTGCACCTAGGCCCGGGTGAGGCCACGTGCCCCTGGGTCTGGGAGAGGCTAAGCGTCCCTGGGTCCGGGTGAGACCATGTGTCCCTGGATCTGGGTGAGGCCTCGTGCACCTAGGCCCGGGTGAGCCCAAGTGGCCCTGGGTCTGGGAGTGGCCAAACGTACCTGGGTCTGGGTGAGACCGTGTGTCCCTGGATCCGGGTGAGGCCTCGTGCACCTAGGCCCGGGTGAGCCCAAGTGGCCCTGGGTCTGGGAGAGGCCAAGCGTCCCTGGGTCCGGGTGAGACCATGTGTCCCTGGATCCGGTTGAGGCCTCGTGCACCTAGGCCCGGGTGAGGCCACGTGCCCCTGGGTCTGGGAGAGGCTAAGCGTCCCTGGGTCCGGGTGAGACCATGTGTCCCTGGATCTGGGTGAGGCCTCGTGCACCTAGGCCCGGGTGAGCCCAAGTGGCCCTGGGTCTGGGAGTGGCCAAACGTTCCTGGGTCTGGGTGAGACCGTGTGTCCCTGGATCCGGGTGAGGCCTCGTGCACCTAGGCCCGGGTGAGCCCAAGTGGCCCTGGGTTGGGGAGAGGCCAAGCTTCCCTGGGTCCGGGTGAGACCATGCGTCCCTGGATCCGGGTGAGGCCTCGTGCACCTAGGCCCGGGTGAGCCCAAGTGGCCCTGGTTCTGGGAGAGGCCAAGCGTCCCTGGGTCCGGGTGCGACCAGGTGTCCCAGGATCCGGATGAGGCCTCGTGCACCTAGGCCCGGGTGAGCCCAAGTGGCCCTGGGTCTGGGAGAGGCCAAGCGTCCCTGTGTCCGGGTGAGACCATGCGTCCCTGGATCCGGATGAGGCCTCGTGCACCTAGGCCCGGGTGAGCCCAAGTGGCCCTGGGTCTGGGAGAGGCCAAGCGTCCCTGGGTCCGGGTGAGACCATGTGTCCCTGGATCCGGATGAGGCCTCGTGCACCTAGGCCCGGGTGAGGCCACGTGCCCCTGGGTCTGGGAGAGGCTAAGCGTCCCTGGGTCCGGGTGAGACCATGTGTCCCAGGATCCGGATGAGGCCTCGTGCACCTAGGCCCGGGTGAGCCCAAGTGGCCCTGGGTCTGGGAGTGGCCAAACGTCCCTGGGTCTGGGTGAGACCGTGTGTCCCTGGATCCGGGTGAGGCCTCGTGCACCTAGGCCCGGGTGAGCCCAAGTGGCCCTGGTTCGGGGAGAGGCCAAGCATCCCTGGGTCTGGGTGAGACCATGCGTCCCTGGATCCGGGTGAGGCCTCGTGCACCTAGGCCCGGGTGAGCCCAAGTGGCCCTGGGTCTGGGAGAGGCCAAGCGACCCTGGGTCCGGGTGAGACCATGCGTCCCTGGATCCGGATGAGGCCTCGTGCACCTAGGCCCGGGTGAGCCCAAGTGGCCCTGGGTCTGGGAGAGGCCAAGCGTCCCTGGGTCCGGGTGAGACCATGTGTCCCTGGATCCGGATGAGGCCTCGTGCACCTAGGCCCGGGTGAGGCCACGTGCCCCTGGGTCTGGGAGAGGCGAAGCGTCCCTGGGTCCGGGTGAGACCATGTGTCCCTGGATCTGGGTGAGGCCTCGTGCACCTAGGCCCGGGTGAGCCCAAGTGGCCCTGGGTCTGGGAGTGGCCAAACGTTCCTGGGTCTGGGTGAGACCGTGTGTCCCTGGATCCGGGTGAGGCCTCGTGCACCTAGGCCCGGGTGAGCCCAAGTGGCCCTGGGTCTGGGAGAGGCCAAGCGTCCCTGGGTCCGGGTGAGACCATGCGTCCCTGGATCCGGATGAGGCCTCGTGCACCTAGGCCCGGGTGAGCCCAAGTGGCCCTGGGTCTGGGAGAGGCCAAGCGTCCCTGGGTCCGGGTGAGACCATGTGTCCCTGGATCCGGATGAGGCCTCGTGCACCTAGGCCCGGGTGAGGCTACGTGCCCCTGGGTCTGGGAGAGGCTAAGCGTCCCTGGGTCCGGGTGAGACCATGTGTCCCTGGATCCGGATGAGGCCTCGTGCACCTAGGCCCGGGTGAGCCCAAGTGGCCCTGGGAGCGGGAGAGGCCAAGCGTCCCTGGGTCCGGGAGAGACCATGTGTCCCTGGATCCAGGTGAGGCCTTGTGCAACTAAGCCCGGGTGAGGCCACGTGTCCCTGGGTCTGGGAGAGGCCAAGCGTCCCTGGGTACGGGTGAAGCCAGATCCTGGGTCCGGGTGAGGCCGTGCGCCCCTGGATTCATCCGGGTGAGGCTGGGTCCCAGGCCCGGGTGAGAACACGCGCCCCTTGGGTATGGGTGAGGCCACGTGCCCCTTAGTCCGGGTGACGCCGTGCCCCTGGGTTCGGCCGAGACCAAACCAGAGGGAGTCGGACCTCCGTTACCACCATTTGTCCACCATCCAGAGCTGAGGGGTCAGTGCTGACATGTACACATAAGGAACTACTGGACATAGAAATTGGGTCTCAAAAGAACTGTTGGTCCAGGGGGAAGCTCGCTACAGATTGATTCATTTGCCTGTCAGCATAAATATTATTGCTCGTCTCACATTCAGTTCTTATTCGTATATATCTAGTGACATATGATCTCGTTCATCTAGAGGAAATGATGAACAACATAGACTGAGGAACAAGAACAGAACCAGAAGCAAGGAGGCATCGATCGGACTATCGGGCCTCAGAGGGAGGATAGAAGAGGGTAGGGGGAGGGTGGGGAGGGGGAGAGTTCAACCAAAGGACCTGTATGCATGCATATAAGCCTATCCAACGGTTAAGTTCAACAGGGGATTGGGGCATGCGTGGGGAGAGGGGTGGGATGGGAAGGGGGGGATGAGGACAAATATGTGACACCTTAATCAATAAAGAAATTTAAAAAAAAAATAAATAAAAATAAAGGCACACTGAACCCTAAAAAAAAAAAAAAAAAAGAAAAATATATGGATGGACGGAAGTGAGGCTAGCAAGTGCATAATGCCTTTGAGGAAAAGCTCTGGTGTCATACATGGCCCAAAAGCAATCCCTTGGGAAGCATTTTTCAATACCCTCAGTCAGGCAAAACTATGGTGTAATAGCAACTTTGCTGATGGATGGGTGGTTTGCCTCAGTGCTTGTCATGGTATAACATAATACACTGTTTCAATATCATTTGTTTCATTCTCTGCCTATTTTTGAACCTAGATAAAAATTGCCCCATGGTAAGAAAGAAAAAGAAATCCCCCTAATACTTTGATTTAAATTTGATGGCAAAAATAAATTCAGTTGTGGCTGGGTTTGAATGGATTTGAAGCTCTAAGCGTGAAGTAGGCAGTCACTGTGGCTGATAACTGTAGGTAGAGTATTCTGAGGTCGGGCTCATCAAAAACTGAATTGTCACTTCCATGCCAATTTTAACCTCAAACTGTATAGTGAAGTGTATTGTTATCCTAGATCAACTAAATCTGTCAGAAAAAGACTTAAATTAAAAATGAAAGAAAGTGTCTGTTCTGGTCAGATAAACTAAAAAAGTAGCCAAAAGTAATTTTTGTTTTGAAGAACTGGGTCTCCTTTCCCAGTGGGGACACTACTGGTCTTTGAACATAACAATCATTCACCTCAGGAGTTCTTTCTTGAGTATTATTCCCCGCCCCCCCCCCCTTGCCAGTCACCTTGTAAGCCCTTTTCTCTGCCCTATTCTGGCTCCTCCCTGGGAATAGACTAGTTGAAGAGAATTCTGCTGGTGTCTATTTCATCTTTCATTTCAAAGTAGAGAATCCTTGGCAGCAGGAAGTACCCTATTGAGGCTGAAGAATAAAATGGCAAATTATAGGTCTACATGCTAGGCACTGACACTCAGTTTTTGTCAAGGTGGCAGCTGGGGATCAGGGAACAATTTAGCTGGGGGTGGGAGGGGAGCAAGAAGCAGAGAGAGGGCAGAAGAATCTACTATCAAGAGGTAGCAGGTAGTAGTTTCAAACCTAAGTGTTTTATTATGTTCTTGATCACATGGGATTTTAATTCTAAATTAGCATGGGTGGTACAAATGTAAGAAGAGAGAAAATGGAAGAAGAATGAAAGGGAGAAAGAGTAAGCTATTAGGCGGCCATTGGTACACCAAAATATTCACAAAAAGGAAGTCCCCACACCACATCTAATCCAGAGAGTAAACTCACTTCCTGATATATCATCCAGAGAGCATGAGGGAATGAAGCAAAAGCATTGCGTACAATGCTTGTTTTTTAAAGCAAATTTCTTAAGTTCTTAGGGGAATTCTCCAATGTTTGCAAGATTCAGTTATTACAAACCCTTTTCTATATAATCATAACCCTAAAATTCTCTAAATTAATGTAAAATATTTGAATATAATAATATTTAACTTTTATTACTGTTATTTGCTGTTTTGAATGTTTTACCTGTATCACTTTTTTATTCCTCAAACCCTCCCTACCAGGTAGTTCCTATTATCTCCATTTTATAGATGATAACATTGAGCTATGGAATAGATAAAGAATGTACTCAAAGATGATAAGTTTCTATGAGTAGACTTTTATGCAATGAGTGTATTAGAAGATGGGAGACATTATTATATTCAAGAAATTTAACATTGATCTAATAATCTATAATAATAAAAGGGTAATATGCTAATTAGACTGGACGTCTTCCAGAGGTCCTTCCTGACAAAGCCGGGGCTGGAGGAAAGCCAGCCTGGGTCCCAGGTGCCGGAGGGAAGCTGGTACAGGCAGCTGGGGGAAGGAAGGCCTACTCTGGCACAAATTTTTTGCTTCGGGCCTCTAGTATGACATAATATGCAGTCCATCAGGACAAAAAAGTGAACTCTGGAGACTAAGTAAAGTTAGTCCTTGAAATTGGTCAGGCATTAGATTTATTTTTTTGTTTTAACTGGTTATATTTGAAAGGATTGTTTCTTAGAATGCACTTTGTCACACCAAAGTGTAAAAAGTGACCATCCAGTTTTCTTTTAATGTTTTTTTTTTTTTTGGGGGGGGAGGGTTCCTTGTTGGAAAAATAGATACTCAGAATACCCAATGCATGGTTACACCCATTCAAGAGCAAATTGAAATTAGATTCACTGTATTCTGGAGATATATTTTTTGCTTTAGGGAGAAGGACATCAGCAAATTTTTTTCAGGGGCCCTAATCCAAGTAGCCTGAGAAATGAGTGATTCATTCAGTCATTTATTTGTCAAATAATGTTTAGACACATTATGTATCTGGCACTCTTTTTAATACTAGGAATAAAAAGACAAATAACGTTAAAATGTTTATAATTGTCATAATCTGTTCCTTTAAAATGATGAGATGAACTTGGAAACAGAAAATCACCACACAAATTGGTGAATATTGTCACAGATACTATGGGAGAAAGAACAAAGAATGAAGAGCATCTAATCTCACCAAGAGAGTCAGGGTAGCACTGAGAAGCAGAAGGCATTTTAGGCCATCAGGACAGTTACCGGAAAGGCACTTATGAGAAACCCTATAAAATGACTGGAGATCAGTTAAAAGGCACTCAGTGTGGTTTTGGAGGTGACTCATCCATTGTTGACATTAAACTTGACATTCTAGAGCCCCATCTATTATTGTCCTATTATATAAGAAACTTTACTTAAGACATTTTTCCCCCCAATATTTCCTATCACCCAAACCAACCTGAAACAGCTCTTTCCCTTCCCCATGTCCCCTTTGGTTATAATATGCTGCATCATTAAGGGTTTAGTCTGAGTCAGGCATAGAGCTCAGAACTTTCATTCTTTATCTCATTTATCTTTGGACAACCTCTATGAGGTGGTTTTCATTATGATGGCTCTTTCACCAATGATGCATCTGAGGCCTAGAGGGGGCACATTTCCAGAGATGACTTAGTTAATAAATGACACTCTTCTTTTCTCCTTAAGAAGCTCATAAGCCTTTTGTGATAAATGCAAATTGCAGACTGCTATAGGAGGACAATTTCACAGAGTAAATGGACAGCCTGAGTGTTGATGCTTGAAGAGAGCAGCAAATTCTCTCTTTCCAAAGAGAAGCATGTAGAGTTTTTCCCAATTTTACCTGGTTAAAATAGGAAGATGATCTATAGTGCAAATTTATTTTCTCACTAAAGAGAAAGGGTCCTATTCTACCACAAGAAGACACATGACAATTTTTATCTTATGCTTAATGCCCAATGTTCATCATTATCTAATATCATCTATTATTTTGTTATAAAATATATAGATTATAGATGTAAACATATTTCCTATTGTTCTATTGTACCTTTTATTATCTGAGAGATATATGCCCGAGACTCAAATAAGAATGATTCTCTTTTGGGTTATCTTTCAATTTAAAGCCTCAAAAACTGTTGACTTGAGGTCAGAAAATTAATATAGAAAGAAAAGGAGACCTGAGTTCTGGTTCCAGATCTTTAGCATACTAGCTTAGTTATAGTAGGTGGCCTCGTTGAGCACCAATTTCCTAATCTGTGGGATGTAAAGAATACACAATTTCTAAGGTATTTTCTATCTTCAGAATACAGTGAATCTAATGTTTAAGTGGTTTCCATTTCCATGCTAGTAAAAAGCAACTTAAAGCCTTTTTGTTTCTATCATTGACAGCTGTTAACTCCTTTCTTTTAACCTTGGCCAGAATGGAATGAGTTGCTAGTATCTAGTAAACCTGAGAGAATGAGAAACAAAACTAGTAAGTTTCTCATACTTTTAAAATTCTTTTATTTATTCATTTTTATTTTTGAACAAAATCTTATTGAAAAATTTTGGATGACATTGGTTAATAAAATTATATAAGTATCAGGTGTAAAATTCTAGAATACATTATATGTATGTTATATTGTGTGTTCACCACCCCAAGTTAAGGACTGGTAAGTTTTAATAGGTAATGAACGATCTATACACTCCCATCTGAATGGTTCCTGGAGTTAAGTGTCCTTGTGGTTAGAAAGCAGATGAGGACACTGGGAAAAGAATAAATCTCTGCACATAATGACTCAGTCCCAGACTGATCCCAAAGCTTCCTCTTGCTTGGTTGGCAAAACTGTGGTGCTGCCTTGAGTAACCAGATAGACAACAACCCAGAAGCACTTACGTGCCTGCAGAGGTAAAAAATAAAAGGAAAATTCAAATTAGTTGAATAGAGAGACCCCCTTCTAGGGAACGGGGAGAAACATGAACATCCTTAGGTCTCTCAGTCATATCCCAAGGCGAGGGGTGTTTATTATGAGTGCAGGCAGAATTTCCTATCTTTACTTTAGGCTTTGGGAAAACAAGTGCAATGTAAGTGAAAGATAAATCTTTCTGTCATGGAGATAGATGCTACAATTAGCAGACGTTGATGGAGCGGCTTTAAAGAAGTTGTAATTGACTTGAGTCAATAGCATATAAAGCACAGCTCCAGCTTCTCTTTCCATAATGTAATTATTTGATACATTTCAAGCTCAGTGAGCAAGCTTGAGGCCATAAACAAGTATTGAGCTCAGTCCCAGCAGAGCTCACAAACTGGGTTTATCTCCCCTATATATAAAAATGCGAGGCGTGATTTCTTGGTGCATTCAAGACATAATTCAGCAGCCTGAGAATGCATGAAATTCAGGCTGGCGGCTGTCGCTTAAGCAATGCATAAAGAGTACCACACACCCTTTACTGCATTTCTGCCTTTGCATTAAGGCAGGATCTTGTTATTTAGCCTGGTGGTTTTAGAAAGGGATTATCATTTCTAAGATAAGCCTGAAGGAGCACTCTGGTTGATCATTTGGCTTAGAGTTCACATTCAGGGAAATGAAGAGTTTTACTATTTCACAAGCACTGGAAACAAACAAAATGCTTTAGTAAACATAGCAAATGACAGCCTTTTATAGGTGAATAATTTGACCAAGTTGAAGGGGTAGCCTGAGTGTTGTTGCCTGGTGAGTGGAACACAGTCTCTCATTCCATTTTATGGAAATAGTGTGAGAGAAAGGCATTTAAAAATATGTAAATTAACCCTTGTATCATATGGGTTTGAATTACATGGGTCCACTTATATGTAGATTTTTTTCAGTAAATACCGGTACTGTTTTCTATACGCAGCTGGGAATCCGTGGATATAGAGGACTGACTGTTTGCATTTTTCTACAGCATCCTACCTAATAATAGACAAATATGCAAATTGATTGTACCTTCGCTATGCCCGCGATTGGCCAGGAGGCGCGGGGGGGCGGGACGCGGGGTGGCCGGGGTGGCCGATTGGGCCGGCGGGACGCTGAGCTCGCGTTGCCAGCGGCAGCTCAAGCTCAGCGTCTGCACCATGGCTGTGCTGCGGCACAGAAGGGGCCTCTGGGGCAGCGAGCTCACATCCCACCGTGGACCATCAAAAGCGGGGGAGCTGGGTGCCTGTCCGCTCAGGCACCAGGCCTTTCAGAAGCCTCCGGCAGGGCGGAGGCTTCTGAAAGGCCTGGTGCACCAGCGGACAGGCACCCAGCTCCCCCGTGATCGAAAGCAAAAGTGTGGGAGCTGGGTGCCTGTCCGCTCAGGCACCAGGCCTTTCAGAAGCCTCCGCCGCGCTGGAGGCTTCTGAAAGGCCTGGTGCACCAGCGATCAAAAGCAAAAGCGTGGGAGCTGGGTGCCTGTCCGCTCAGGCACCAGGCCTTTCAGAAGCCTCCGCCACGCCGGAGGCTTCTGAAAGGCCTGGTGCACCAGCGGACAGGCACCCAGCTCCCCCGTGATCGAAAGCGAAAGCCTGTAGGGGACCCTACACGTGCATGATTCAATCATGCACTGGGCCTCTAGTTTTATATAGGAGACTTGAGCATCCATGGATTTTGTTATCCATGGGGATCCTGGAAGCAGTCAATCCCCCAGGGATACTGAGGGACAACTAAAGTCAAAAGCTTTACGTGAATTTTCAACTGGGCAGGGTGTCAGTGCCTTTAACGCCTGCATTGTTTAAGGGTCAACTGTATTTGTATATGCTACCATGAGTGTTCTAGCTTTCACTCCAAAATGACTTAAAGTTTACAATATAAGAAATTACACTAAAATTAATATTATAGAAACAGAAAGTGAAAATCAAAAACTCAAGTGTGACAACTTAAGGGTTAAGGGAATTAATGTGACCAACTTCAAGTTGGGCACTGAGCTATTTGGCTCCTGGGCAGGGTTTACTCACTGTCTTGCCTGGATTGTCTTTGTGCTACTGGGAGAAAGCTACAATGCTGCTAACAACCACTTGGCTCAAGCCTTCACTTTTTGCCTACATGTAAACAGTTGATCATTTCACTCCTTATAAGTTCTTCTACTACAAAGAGAGTGAGTGTTTACAATAAACTATGAACTGCCTTAAACACTAAATATGCTCTGCTTTATGGAGAATATTTAGTTTATTCTTGCAATAGGTAATACATGCCATGGAACAACATTCAAAAGACACAAAGCAGTATGCTGCCCCAGATGACTGAGGAATTTGAGGGCAGGTGGGGGTAAGGGAGTGGGAGGGGAGTGATTAACCTGGAAACTTATATGCATACTAGAGGCCCGGTGAATGAAATTCATGCGGGGGAGTGGGGGGTCCCCTCAGCCTGGCCTGCGCCCTCTCATAATCCGGGACCCCTCAAGAGATGTTGGACATCCCTCTCGCAATCTGGGACCCTTCACTCCTAACTGTCCACCTCCTTGCTCCTAACCACCCACTTACTGGCTCCTTACCATTTGGCTTGCCACTCCTTAGTGCTACCACGGAGGCGGGAGAGGATCCCTCCAATGCTGCTACGCTTGCCAGCTGTGATCCTGGCTTCTGGCTGAGCAGCGCTCCCGCTGTGGGAGCGCACTGACCACCAGCGGGCAGCTCCTGCATTGAGCGTCTGCCCCCTGGTGGTCAGTGCGCATCATAGCGATCAGTCATTCTGGTCCTTCAGGTCATTTCGCCAAATTGGTCACTGGGCTTTTATATAGATAGAAGGATGGGTATATGTAACCCGTTATTTTACACTAATAGTGAAATTCTACATACACATTTTACACCTTACCCTTTTCATTTACATTTATATCCTGAGGAGTGTTCTATGTGAGTACTTGGAGACTGCCTCATTTTCATTATAAGATGTACATGTTGGAGGAATTAAAATAGATAAAGTTAAACTCCTGTGTATTTGTATATAAATCTACCACTGCAGTTGGAGATTTTAACAACTGTCTCTCAGTAATTGATAGAACAACTAGACAAAACATCACTAAGGGCATGAGCAATGTTAACAACCCTATTAATCAAGTCAGTCTAGCTGATATTTATAGAACCCAAATACCCAACACATTCCTTTTTCAGGCACATATTACATTCATCAAATTGTCCACATCCAGAGTCATAAAACAAGTCTCAATAAATTTTGAAAGATTGGCAAAATACAGAGTAGAATTTAATAATACAGAGAGGTATATACAGTTTCTAATCTATGAAGTTACATAGTGAATATCTATAAAAACCATGAGTTGAAGAAGATGCTACATAGGAAGTTAAAAAATATTTTGAACTAAATTAGAAGGAAGAAAATAATAAAGATAAGAGCAATAATCAATGAAATAGAAAAATGAGGTTGGGCATCTTTTCAATAAGTGCAGGAGTCATCTGAACTTTCCTTTTTATGATAAATTATTTACTAAATTAAAAATTTTACATTTTTGACTTGTATTGATGTTTTTTAAACATTAATAACCATACCTTATTGCATTTATTGGTCTGCCTGAGTTGTTTTCTTGAATTTTATCTTTGAAGATCTTTTTAAATTTTTCATTATTTTAGTTTTCTTTACTAAGAATACCAAATAATTATTTGTGGGAATATCTTTACTCTTATCAACACCATTTTTCTTTATTTTGACTGTGTTCACTTCAATTTGTGCTTATAGTTTTTCATAATCCATGCTGTCAAATTCTTTACCAGGTGTTTAGTCATGTTTATTTTCCTCTGCTGCTTCCAATAAACTTTATTCCCTAGATGGTTTTCTATGTCTTTTATGGATGCTTTGATTTCTTATTTTAGGACAGCATTTGCTTCAGGACATATATTTATTAAGTTTTTGTAGTTCATGGTGATAAATTTATCATGATTTAAATTTGTTCCATTTTCATATTATTTAGAATTTGATATTTGTCATTTGCCATTTATTTTTTTCTCAGTGGGGGGCATGTAATATCTTTTAGGTGGGTAGTTTTCTGATCATTGCACATAGTTAAATATGTTCAATTCCTCCTAGACCCACTATTTTCAGGATGCTTGTGGAAATAAGGGCAAAAGCTATGCTTTAGGTTAGCAGAATTTTTTTATGACATAGAATTTATTGTGGGAGTGACCTTGTCTAAGAACTGTTTTGCCAGCTGCTAAAATTGGTAGCAGCGGTGTTGCTCCTAAGGCAGAGCATTTCTCCTCCCCACTTCATAGGCAGACTGCTTCCTGAAAATAGGACGTATCAGTGCGATGTCTCTCACTGCCCACTTTTCTTTCATCCCCTACATATCAGCCTGGGTTTAAGGCAACCTCTACTGCAAGCCTGTTCTCCTACAACCATTCTTTAATTGTTGGTTTTACTTTGAAAGCTTTCTCAAGACCTGTGTCGGATCCTCTCTTGGCTACTTCCAGCAACCCTGTGTGACCTCCACTTCATTTGGCTGTTCCTTCTTCATATTTTGTTCTGTGGTATGAGAGATGCCTCTTGGTTTCTTCAGACATGAATCCATGTACTGTTTTTTGTCCTGGATGTCTGGCCAACATCGTCTTCACCACCATGGTCAAATCACAAGAGTAATATTTTGTTGTTACTAATTAGTAATTCTGGCAAGCAGTTTTGATGTTGGCAAGTGACACTGTGAAAGCAATATTTCCTTTCCTTGTCAGTGTGAGCAGGCGAGTCTCATCAGATTCCCTTTTCTCAGTCATATAATACATTAAATAAAAGGATTGCCTCATTAATCATTCAACAGTCAGCTCTAGTCCCATATTCTGTTCCTTTTCTGCCAAGGGCCCTCTGCCATGGAGACACTGCCTCCTCTTGTCCTCCTCCACTGATCCAGCTATTTATATCCTGATGCAATATTTATAAGATAAAATGTCAGTGGCTTTTGATCTAACTCGCCCTGTTAAGAATGTCACCAAAGACTGGACAAATACCTTCTCAGGCCCCATCATGCCCGGCAGCGTCAGTCCTGTCTGAGATGCCCTTCTAATCTCCTCTTTTCCAAAGCTTCCCTATCTTTCAAAGCTCGGCAAACATCCTGCCTTTTTTAAAAGACGTCTCTAACTGCCAAGTGCACAACAAAGTCTCTCTTCTCTGAATTCTTTAACTCTCCTCTCCTTCCTGCTTATGGTGGTTTGCTGGGGGTGGGGGGGTTAAACCATGCATCTGAGGACAGACTGCTTGCATTGGAGCCTCAGTTCTGTGAGCCACCAACTGGGTAACCTGAGGACCTAGTCTTTCAGTGTCTTAACCTAAAATAGAAGACATCTGTGCCTTAATTATTTATTTTTAAAATGGGTGATGATAAAAAAAAATGTGCCGTATATGATTTTGCATTAATTTAATTAACAAATGATGCTGGTACTTAGTATATAAGTGCTATTATTTACAAATATGCATATTTCAACAATGATACATTTATCACTAATATGTACCAAACACTGTGTTGGATGTTTCAGCCAGTGCTTTTTCTTAGGGGAAGGTGAGGTTCCCCCTAAATTTTTATTTTATTTTATTTTTATTATTATTACTTTTTAAAATCTTCACCCAAGGATATTTTTTATTGACTTATAGAAAGAGTAGAAGAGGGAGAGAAAGACAGAGAGACACTGATGTGAGAGAAATAGATTGGTTGCCTTCTGCAAGAGCTCCGACCAGGGCCTCGGCCTGGGAGGAGCCTTCAAACGAGGTACGTGCCCTTGACTGGAATTGAACCCTGGACCCTTTGGTCTGCAGGCCGATGCTCTATCCACTGAGCCAAACCAGCGAGGGCCCCCCTAATTTTTTAGATAAATTATATAGTGTATCATTTTTTTACAACCTTATTGAGGCACAACTTCTGTACAAGAAAATGTGCATATTTAAAGAGTACAATTTGATGAGTATTAGCAGGTGTACACTCCCATAGAACACCACAATGAAGATATACACTTTCATGACTCTAAAAGGTTGCCCAAGACCTTTTGCAATCCATCCTTTCCTCCATCCATTTCCCGGCAATGACTGATTTGCTTTCTGTTCCTGTGGATTAGTTTGCACACTAGAACTGTCTTAGTGAAACAAAGACTGAGTCTGCTCCAACTCCTACCTGGTGTCGTGCTAGACAGGAACGAGCCATGGTTACTGGGGCTACCCGTATGTTTTGATCTTGAAATATACTGTAAATAAAAATGAAGGCAGTGCTTCAGTGCATAAAGAGCACACACAGGTCATGAGCGCCTGGACAACCTGCTGAAAGGGAGGAGTCCTGCATTGCTCCCCAGTTTGAAGCCTTATCTGTGTGGCCATGGACTTCAGATGACCTTTGTCTGGTCAGTTAACTTAAACTACAGAACCAAAACCAACAGAGACAGGTGACTCAGACTTCTATTGCGTGTTCCTGAAAATGTCTGGTTATTTAAGGATCGCATGTCTGTTTTAAGAGATTATTTTTGGAATCATAATGAATGTAACTGTGGTCTTTTTAAAAAAAATTTTTTTTGTGCTCTAGAAGATGTATTAATCAGAGGAGTATAACAAGTTTTTCATTTTATAAAATAGCTTTTGGAGCAGAAATGAAAATGGTGTTGAGCTCTATGTTTTGAAGTTACATCTTAAACTACAAAGAATCTGAACTTCAGTATGAGATACTCCTTGGTTTTGATAAGGCATCTTTGTTCCACCTTAATTGTTTGCAAAAAGTTTTACACATCAATTGTAATGTGCTACCTACATTTATAAGATATACGTAGTTCCTATTTTTAAAATTTTTTCTTCTTTACATTTAAAATTTAGTTATGAAAACTCCCAACCTCCATTAGCATTCACAGTAAATAAAAGTAATTCTATTCTTAACAATCATGTTGCTTTCAACTCTATCTTCCAAAAATTTACTGCTTAAAATGAATGAAAAAAGTAAAGAAGTAAGTTAAAGAATTCCCAGAAATTACAACAAGATCTACTTCTGGGCTAATGAATGGCTCCTTGAGGAAAATCAACTCTCTTATTAATATAACATCTGGCTTGCATCTTGCATAAATAAAAACACAAGAACAGGATAGAAGGAACGGAAGAGGGAGGAAGGAATGTGGGTTTCCTAGAATAATAATCTCCAACAGCCAAGAAATCTAATTAGAAGAAATGTCATTTATTGAGACTTTCATCAAGAAAATTTCACAAAAGAAGGCAAAGCCTCGTGGGACAATGAGAAAAATATTGAGTCAGTTAGGTAATTAAAAAACAAAAACTAAAGCAGCATGCAATGACTACAGTACTCCATTCAGTCAAAAAGGTGATGATCAATGGCTTCCCTGGGGACCTTCATGACTTTAACCACAGAAATTCCATGGCTTGGTTAATTCTTTTTAGAGCAGTGGTTCTCAACCTTTCTAATGCCGCGACCCTTTAATACAGTTCCTCATGTTGTGGTGACCCCCAACCATAAAATTATTTTCATTGCTACTTCATAACTATAATTTTGCTACTGTTATGAATTGTAATGTAAATATCTGTGTTTTCCAATGGTCTTAGGTGACCCTGCTAGCGGTTCTCACGACCCACAAGTTGAGAACCGCTGCTGTAGAGCCTAAGACCATCGGAAAACACAGATATTTACATTACGATTCATTAACAGCAGCAAAATTACAGTTATGAAGTAGCAACGAAAATAATTTTATGGTTGGGGGTCACCACAACATGAGGAACTGTATTAAAGGGTCGCGGCATTAGAAAGGTTGAGAACCACTGTTTTAGAGGATCTCTACTCTTCTCTGCATGATCAGGTTTGTTTTTTCCTTTGTGCATTTTCAGTCTGGAAGAAGAGAACAAGCATAAATAAAGATATAAATAAAGGCCAAGTCTCATGGTGTTATGTGGATGAGTGGAATGGTTCCTCCTCTGTAGGAAATGACATTTCCAACAATTTGTTAGAGGTTCACTTGATATTAAAGTTGAATGATTCTCTAACTACATCTTGTTGTTTGATTTTTCCAGATCTGTAAGTTGAAGCAATGAATTGAAACTAAGTGACATTAATATCAGATAGTAAAAAATAAAATGGTAACATAAAACAAAAAACAAGACTGTTTTCAATGGCGTTAGTTTTGTTTTAAGAATCAGCTACCTTCAGCATAACCAGGTATGCCTGGTGTTACTTTTCATCTATCTTGGCTCACATTTTCTGGGAAGAAAGTGTGGCAAAGGAAAAGACAGTTTCTGTGCTGCTTAGAGAATTTCCTAGATTCTGGAGACATTTAGCAGAGTTACACAAATTAATCCATGTAACAAAATAGATATATGAAATAGCAAAGTGAGGATCTTATTTAAAAAATGAAAAATACCATCTATGATACTAAATATTATTTATCTGGGTTTTCTAAAATCAGATTCATCAGAGTTCATGCTGATAAAATACTTCCTCTGCCCTTTGTACGTTAATTGTTTTTATTTGTAATGTGGTGAGAACTTTGCAGATATACAATATCAATTAACATTTTCAACGATATTTTGGCAATAAGCATTACATTCTCCAATTAAATTTACCAATTAAGTCAATATGCCTTTGAATGCACATCATTTTCCACCCACCATTTCTAAGAATTTATCCTAATTGCATAACTATGCTGAAACATATGTAGAAGAGGATTTATTTTAGTATGTTTTATAATAGTGAAAATTAGAAACAAACCAGATGTTCTCTTAAGAAGAAATGGGTTACTTATATGGTAGCACAGCCAGGCCATGGAATGTGATTGGCCATTGTGAAGAGGATACAGAGTCCAGCCAACTCTAGTCTTTAAGTGGCCACTCATTCACATGTCTCAGTCTCTCCCCAAAGAGTACTGTAGTCTAATGTACAATATGAGACATGCACTAGAAAAGAATGTTTAAAGGATGTTGACAGGTATAAGTACAAATTACAATAATTTATTTCCATGTCTCTATTGAGTCACTCCCTGAATTAATCACACCCCACCTTAGAGACACCTACATAGATGGTCCACCCAAACATTGTTCCTTGACTTCTTTAGTGCCAGTATCTTTCCTTCACCTTCCCTGCACTAAAATTGTTAAATCCTAGATATTTGGTCATCACCAAATCTCAATGTTACATATCCCCTTTCTATCATTCCCTATTCAGCTAACTCATTCTAGTACTGCTAACTCAGAAATTTGCAGACATCGCTGAGAGGAGTCCACCACCACCACCTCATTTGCCTTATTTTCCAAGACAGTGAATATAACCGTTTTGTTCACCCTTATGCAACAATGGAAGTAGATAATGACTATCTGTGGCTGCCCATACCATTAGGTGGAAAGTGGATGGAAATCTTTATAATGACTGAACCGAACTGACAGCACCTCAATTCACTGATTAATCTTAACCTTCAAAAAAGGTGCAGTGGATGGTGGGATTGTTACAAAAACCACCACATGGATTCAAACAGTAAAATCCAAAATGTGGGATTTCTATAAGACAAAATACCTGACTTTTTCAAAAAGATAAATTGCAACCTGGAAAAATAAGGAGGGAGAAACTGATAGAATTGCAGATTTATGAGACATATCAATCAAATGCCATGTGTGGAACTTTTTGGATCCCAATTAAAATTTTGAATTGTATAAACATTCATGTGACAATATTCATGGGACATTTGGGGAAAATCTGAATATTAACTGGGTATTTGAGGAGAATGAGTTTATTGGCAGTAACTTTAGGCCCCAAAATAATATTGTGTTTATGAAAAAAAAAAAGTATTCTTACAGTTTATAGGTGGTTTCTTAAGTATATACAAATGAAATGGTTTGGTATATTGAATGTGCTTCTAAATGTCCTGGGGCTATAGGAGAAGTGGGTGGGAAGCTTAAATAAAACAGGATTGACAATGTGTTGAAAGTTATTGAAATTGATGTTTGGGACTTTTCCCCAAGAGTGTTTTTATGGCATCCTGGCAAATCCTAAAATTGTGACTTGCTGTTCAACTCAGACCTATGTACTGCAAAGCTTTTAAGAGATTATTAAGATGGTGATTATGTTGATGGGTGGCTCTATTTCCCCTCCTTTATTTAAGACAGGTTTTAATGGTAGCGAAAAAATATTGGCCATTCTAATTATTTCCAGAAATCAAAATCTGTAATTAAAATAAACCATTAGCATTAGCCATCAAAGGAGATGCAGTTTTAGAAACAAAGTTGATTTTTGAGATCAACCAAAATTGCCACATACTAGAATTTTTTAAAATGTATCATTTTTTGTGCATCCAATACTTAACATTTTAAATTTGGCTTTTAACATAGGTACTTTATTTCCATGGATCACTGATGAATGATTATCTACAAGTTTACGTTTCACAGTGATCTGAATTTTGTGGAATAACTTTGCTCATTTTTCTCTCCCTTTAGTCTTTGGTCTTTGCACAGTAGAGCTAGTGAAAGAGATTCAGTTCAGTTCTCCCTTCCTATTGCTGCTGACCACAGCCTAGCATCTGAAACTCCTGCCTTCCATGGGCCAGGGAGGATTTTTATTGTTCCATTTATTTTCAGCATTCACAGCAAATTATTGGACTTGCTGCTTAAGATGACACCTCTTAAAACAACAGTTACAAACCCCCCAATGAGCCAGAGGGTGCACATGCCTTCCCGCCTTGGTTAGTAATGTGCAATAACTTTTGAAAGATTGACTTACATTTTGTCAAAGTGGCATACATGTATACTTTATCATGTCCAAAATTACTAAAAGAATTTTAACAAAACCCAGTGGTTTTTCTCCCCATGCTTCCTATAAGTAAATGCCCTCCAGCCAAAGACCACCAGGAACAAACCTGTGGTTGAATGAGGTGGCTTATTATTCCCTGAAGCAGGGAGACCACACACCATGGGGATTCGTGGGGAGTCTCCCTAAGAGGGTGTTAGAAAACCCTATAGGATTTGAGCTTGTGTTAGGTGAATTGGGGAAAGGTTTGAGGAAGTGAGTGTTTACACTGGATCAGATACTGTCTGCAAGTGGGGGCAATTCTATAATAGCCTATCTTCATAAATTTTACCTAGGAGAGAAGACTAGAGTGAGGCTAATGCAGAAGTTGATAAAGGAGCAGCAGTCATTACTATTAGCCAGGAGGGGGACTTTTGGTCCAGGTTGTAGCTTGAACAATGCCCATGTCTGGTCTCTGCTCAGACATCATCATGGATGGGTCTTGTTTTTATCTTGACCCACTGAGGGCACAGAGTGGCCTTGTCTCAAGTTGATGTTCTGGGAAGGTGTTCGACAAGAGGACACCACACCTGACAGCTCCTAGATATCAGGGGCATCTTTTCTCTTTCACATACCCCTCTTCCTTGACCCCACTCTTTTTAGTTCCCTTTTTCTGAAATTTACAAATATCCTTCTAGATCAGTGGTTCTCAACCTTCCTAATGCCACGACCCTTTAATACAGCTCCTCATGTTGTGGTGACCCCCGACCATAAAATTATTTTCGTTGCTACTTCATAACTGTAATTTGCTACTGTTATGAATTGTAATATAAATATCTGATATGCAGGATGTCTTAGGCGACCCCTGTGAAAGGGTCATTCAACCCCCAAAGGGGTCGCGACCCACAGGTTGAGAACCGCTGTTCTAGATCATATGTACATACAGGCTCACATTGATTTCCTCTTATGTTAGATGAGGGTTTAGTTCTTTTCCACTGCCACCCCTATGCTTCTTTTTATCCCCTTTCTAATTTAATAATTCCCAGGATGTGAGAAACTAGGGGAAAGTATTTATTGGGAAAGAATTATTTGCTGATCACTATATATAATGTCAAAATGACCTTGTAAATATTATCATCTGCATTTTAAGGTGGAGAAATAGGCTCAGAGAAATTAAATAATCTATCCAATGCCTTTTAGTGTGTACAAGATAAAAGGGTGACTTAAATGAAGGTGTGTGAGTTTCCAGCTCTTTATTTCCACTATATCTTGAAATTATCCTAGACTAAAGAAAATGAAATTCTACTATGTGACATAAATTACACAAAATGCTTGGTAGTGAGATATGTTCCTAACTACTGAAAATAAATTCCTTGATATATAATTGAACCCATAACCTTTAAAATTAAAAATAATACTTTATAAAATTGAATAAATTAATGTCTTTATTGAATATTTGATATGGATAAAAAGCCATCTAATAGAAATTATTGTTTCTATTCTTTAATAAGTATTCAACATGCAAGATACAAACATAAAAGGTAGATATATTTTAAACTTTATATTAATATTACATGTGTGTAATTGGTATATAATACCAATATAGACTAAAGATACTAGAAAGAAAAATCTCTAGTATAAAAGGAAATCTTTGACATGTAAGCCAAAATTAAGCCTTGAAATCCTATTTAGGTTACACAAAATTAAATATACCGTACTTTCCGGCGTATAAGACGACTTTTTAACCCAGGAAAATCTTCTCAAAAGTCGGGGGTCTTATACGCCGGAAAATACGGTAGGTTAGAAAAATCTCTGACAATGTATATCAGATTGCTTAAAACCCAAATAACGTATTTTCTGGCGTATAAGACCCCCAACTTTTGAGATTTTCCTGGGTTAAAAAGTCGTCTTATACGCCGGAAAATACGATATTTTTTAAAGTCCTCAGTTTATTTAAGGTAAATAATACACCTTTTGGATAGTGCTCTCTAGTAACTCTATAGCTGAACTGAGTTATCTAAGTGTTAGGTCTTGCCTGACTATTGAAAGAAGAATCCAGATAGCCTTCTTTTCCCTCAGCCTTTAAAAATCTATATATATAAAAAGCCTAAGCAACTGTCCAACCGGTAGCTATGATGTGCATTGACCACCAGGGGGCAGACACTTAACGCAGGAGCTGCTGAGCTGCGGTGACGTGGCAGCTGAGGTTCTCAGATGATGCACCTGGAACCAGAGAGGAGGGAGCCCGATTCTGGGGTGTGTCACGGGAGAACTGCCCTCTTGCAATCCGGGACCCCTCGGGGGATGTTGGAAAACTGGTTTCGGCCTAATCCTCACAGGCCAACCTGAGGGACCCCACTGGTGCATGAATCTGTGCACCAGGCCTCTAGTAGTTTTATAAACAGATGACATCAAAACTTTTAAAACAAGTCATGATTGTAGCAGAAATGGTGAAATAGGACTGGTCACGCATTAGATGATGTACAATTTTATTTGTATGTATGCATCATAAACTGTAGGACAGTTTTGACTTGTGCTGGGCAAACACATTTTGTCTTTAGTTTGTGCAAACAATGGTAGAAAGCATAAAACCAGGCTTGATCCCAGTTGGCCTGTAACTACTATTTTCATTTCCAAGAGAGCTGTGATCTTACATTCTTGGCTCTGAAGGCAGCACGAATTATGCTCCTTGTGATTAAAAGAAGATATTGGCCATCTCTCCCTCAGCCTTGAGGTCACCTTGTCTGGGCTGTAAGCATGACACAAAGCTGATACTCTTTCTCATTAACATTTTACCATTACCAACAGACTTCATTGTCTCAGGAGAAAAATGGCAATTAGTCTTCCCACCAGGTTAAAAGATAATTACGGATTCCAATGTTTCTTTACGGAAATACCTTCAAACTTTTTATTAGAGAATTCCTATTTTAGATTGACGTGAGGTATGATGGCTTTTACTCTGGGTTGGCATATTAGTTATCTTTGGTTGCCATTTCAAATATCATAGATTGAGTGGCTTGAACAACAGAATTTATTTTCTTATGGTTTTTGAGGCTAAAATTCCAAGATCAGGATGTCAGCAGGTTTGGTTTCTCCTGAGGCCTCTCTCCTTGGGTAGCAGATGGCCACCTTATCACTGTGTCCTCACAAGGTCTTCCCTCTGTGTGCACACACTCCTGTTGTGTGTGTGTGTGTGTGTGTGTGTGTGTGTGTGTGTGTGTGTGTCTAAATCTTTTCTTATAAGGACTTTAGTCATATTAATTAAGGTCCACTCTAAGACTTCATTTTAACTTAATTACCTCTTTAAAGATTTTATCTCCAAATACAGTCATATTCTGAGGTACCAAGGGTTATGATTTTAACATATGAATTTTGGGGAACACAATTCACCCTATAAAAATTGGAATGCCCGTTTTTCAAGTCACACAAGAGATACTGGAACAAACTAATGTTGAGTCTCTTTGACAAAATATTGGCAATTCCTCTAAAGTTCAGTCAGTAAAAATCTTTCTAAATGTGTGTGTGTGTGTGTGTGTGTGTGTGTGTGTGTGATTTCTTACTAATAATTTCTTAATAATAATCAGGCATATATTTTCTTATCTATTATTCTAATCCCATTCCACCATTTTGTTAGCACCTTGTTATTTATATTTTATTGTACTCATATAAACACTACTATAAGAATTAATTCATCTTACTCTATATATTCCCACATAGTCAGTCCCATTACTTTTATGTCTTATAGGTACTTCACAGAAGGTATGTCTGTCATTACACAGATATTACCTCTTTCAATAATCAAAACAACACAGTGAGTTCCACTTTTGTTTAAGATGGAACAACCATCACTTCCATTACAATAGTAAGAAAACACTGAATAAACTAAAAATCATACTTAAAAAACAAACAAAACTACCAACATGTGGTGGATGAGTAAAAGTCTAAATAAACTAAATTGCAAACAGAAGAAAGCCCTTCATAGAAGAGTAGAGAATAACAGTCACTTTCATACATGGAACTGTGGTACGATTGGAGCTGGGGGCCTGTTCTAAGCAGAGGGACTTCTGGGCAAAGAATGAGTTAAAGCTTGATTGACAGAATGTCGTGGCATGAAAGATAGAGGTCTAGAGAAGCACAAGTATAAAAATAAGTTCCTCATTCTGAAAATTCTCATGCTCTGGGAATCTTGCTGATTAAGCAATAGTGGGGAAATGGGAGAGCAGGAAACCTTGCATCACCCATGCCTGGAATTTAATCTAGCAGTGGACTGAAACTAACCCACCTTCTCCTAGCTCAAATTCTGATAAGATTAAAAATGAGCCCCTCAGAAGGCAGTAAGGGAAAATTAGGAGTTGAGTTATAAAACAAAGAGAGATTTATGTAATCTCATTTGAAATCAGATAAGAAACTGAAACTTATTAGCATTCTGGCTCATGATGGTATTTAAATGATCAGCCTTCACTCCATCCCTAAGCAGAGAAACTTGTGAATTCTCTCTCAGGAAAACAAAATAAAAACATATCATCTGCTTTAGTTTCTACTCTTTCTTTATAGAAAATGTTTGACATACATTGAAAAATTATGAGGTTCACAAGTAAACAGGAAAATAAGATCCATGAAAGATGAGCAATTGAGGCAGACTCATGAATTACCCTGATTTTGAAATAAACAGATAAGAAATTTAAAAGTAATGACTATGAATTAGTTAAAACATTTAGAGGAAAGATAGATAAAATTAATCAATTGATCATTTCAGCGGAGAAATGAAAACTCTAATATTAAACTAAAGAGAAATTCTATAACTGAAAATTAAAATATGTGAAATAAAGAATTTATTGACTATATTTAATATGATTCTGAAAATCAGATATAGGTCAATAGAAACTCAAAATACATAAAAATAGACTACAACTAGACACATCAAAGCAAAACTACTGAAAATCAAAGAAAAAGAGGAAAAATATAAAGTCATCTGGAATAAGTGACATCATATTCAGATGAACAATAAGGAAAATAGTTGACTTCTCAACAGAAACAATGATAGCCAGAAAACAATACAAAGTAATAATTAACCCATAATTCTACAGCTAATAACAATACAAAGTAATAATTAACCCATAATTCTACAGCTAATAAAAGTATTCACCATTAAAGGTAAATAGAATACTTTCTGACTAACAAATCTAAGACAGTTATTGCCAGCAGGTCTGGAATAGAAGAAATGCTAAAGGAAGATAATTAGAAAGAAGGTAAATGGTATCAGGAAGAAATGAAGAGCACTGGAAATAGTGAATATGCGAATAAATAAACTTATTAAAATAGAGCACTGATTGTTTAAAGGTAAAGTAATAAAGTACTGTGAAGTTTACATATAAAGTAAAATACTGTGAAGTTTATATATAAAGTAAAATATATAACAGTGATAGCAGAGTGAGAGACTAAATAAAAATATATTGTTATGACATCTTTAAACTATACGCAGGTGTTATAATATTTAAGATAGAATGTAATAATTTAAGATGTATGCTGCAATCTCTAGAAAAACCAGTAAAATTGGCACAAAATGGCAAAGCTAAAATATCAATAATATAATAAAACATTAATTTTTAAAAAGGAGGAAGAAAGGAACAGAGAATAAATGTAAAAGATAATTAAAAATAGTAAGATGGTAGATTTAAATATACTGGTAAGCATATTAATGTAAATGAACAAGCATTTTGATTAACAATCATAGGCTTAGGGTCGAACTGAAAATACCCTTATGTATGCTATTTGTAACAGAGACACTTTATTTTTTTTTTTAAGTTTTGTCTTCAAAGATTTTTCTGTTTTATTTTAACTCAATAAATCTTTATTGTTCAGATTATTACAATTGTTTCTCCTTTTTCCCCCCATAGTTCCCCGCCACCCGATTCCCACTCCACCCTCTGCCCTTACCTCCCCCACGCTGTCCTCATCCATAGGTGTACGATTTTTGTCCAGTCTCTTCCCGTACCTCCAACAACCCTTTCCCCCTGAGAATGATCAATCCCCTCCCATTCTATGCCCCTGATTCTATTATTTTCACCAGTTTATTCTGTTCCTCAGATTTTTAATTCACTTGATTTTTAGATTCACTTGTTGATAGATATGTATTTGTTATCACTTTGTTGTTCATAATTTTTATCTTTACTTTTTCTTCTTCTTCCTCTTCTTAATGAATACCCTTCAGCATTTCATAAAGTACTGGTTTGGTGGTGATGAATTCCTTTAGCTTTTTCTTATCTGTGAAGCTCTTTATCTGACCTTCAATTCTGAATGATAACTTTGCTGGGTAGAGTAATCTTGGTTGTAGGTTCTTGCTATTCATCACTTTGAATATTTCTTGCCACTCCCGTCTGGCCTGCATAGTTTCTGTTGAGAAATCCACTGACAGTCATATGGGTGCTCCCTTGTAGGTAACTAACTGTTTTTCTCTTGCTGCTTTTAATATTCTCTCTTTGTCTTTTGCTCTTGGCATTTTAATTATGATGTGTCTTGGTGTGGTCCTCTTTGGATTCCTTTTGTTTGGGGTTCTCTGCGCTTCCTGGACTTGTAAGTCTATTTCTTTTACCAGGTGGGGGAAGTTTTCAGTCATTATTTCCTCAAATAGGTTTTCAGTATCTTGCTCTCTCTCTTCTTCTGGTACCCCCATAATTCTGATGTTGGTACGCTTGAAGTTGTCCCAGAGACTGCTTACACTATCTTCAAATTTTTGGATTCTTTTTTCTTTTTGTTTTCCCAGTTGAGTGTTTTTTGCTTCTTTGTATTTCAAATCTTTGACTTGATTCTTGCGATCCTCTAGTCTGCTGTTGGGTCTCTGTATAATATTTTTTTATTTCAGTCAGTGTACGTTTAATTTCTAGTTGGTCCTTTTTCATATCCTCGAGGGTCTTGTTGAATTTATCGACCTTTTCTAGGAAATTCTTGAAAAACCTTATAACCATGGTTTTGAACTCTATATCCAATCATTTGTTTTCCTCCATTTCTTTCGTTTGTGATCTGTTTCTTTGTCTCTGCATTTTCGCTGCTTCCCTGAGTTGGTAGGGTGGCTTTGTGTGCTAGGTGTCCTATATGGGCCAGTGGGTCGGCCTCCAAGTTACCTGAGGTGGACACTCTTGGTGCACCCCTTTGTGGACTGTGTGTACAGCCTTGTTGTAGTTAAGTCATGATTGTTGTTGGTGTCACTGGGAGGAATTGACTGCCAGGCCAATTGGCTGTGAGGACCCGCTGTGTCTATAATAGAAGAACTGCTGTGCTGGAGACATGCTTATGGGGCAGGACTTGCTTCAGTGGGATTTTGGTGCTCACTGAGTCTGCCTCTTGAATGTGTCACTTATGGATGTGAGTAGTTGAAATCTGGTGTCGTCTCACACTGACCACTAGATACACTAGCTTCTGGATCTCCAATGGGGTGCAGGTCAGCTACTGTCTGAGGCCACCCAGCAGGAGCTACAGCGAGAACTACAGTTTTCTCCTCTTTGCTTGGGTTTTGGAGGTTTTGGAGCTGTCTGACCAGAGCTGCAGTTTGTTTGGTTAAGCTGCGATAGGGCAGGCCATTTATATGCAAATGCCGCTGCATGGAGCTTGGGTGGGTTTGTAGATTGTGTGGGGCGGGGTCTCAGGGATTCAATAGACTATGGCATGAAAAACAGCGATGGCTGCCAGTCAGCTGTCTCTGCGTTTCTGTGTTTCCAAGTCCCCATGTCCCGTGCCCCAGCACAGTAAACAATGATTGCTGGGCGCACCTCTGCAAGAAAGCCGCCCTCACTTTCCGGCCCGATGGGAGACATTCCAGCTTCTCCCCATAGGAGTTTGGGTCCCCAGCGTCTCCCCAGAAACTGGAGTTCAGAGTAATCAGGGGCTTGTCTCCCTTCAGGTTGAAAGAAGCAGCACACCCAGACACCCGCCGCCAGCCCGATTCGTGCGCCTCCGTACCTCAGCTTTTCAGTGCTTGTGCACATCTCAATGCTCTTTTCTCTTTCCTTGTAGTTGTAGAACTTCCACTTAGCCAGCTTTCCCGTGGTTCTGGATAATAGACATTTTGTCTTTTAGTTATAGTTTTGAAATTGTTGTGCGAGGCAGCAGTTTAGGTGTTTACCTATGCTGCCATCTTGATTTCTTCTTCTCTTCAAAGATTTTTCTTTATATTTCCTCCTGATTTTGATAAGGAATTTTTGGACTGGAACCCAGATTCTTTGTCCGCCGGAGTCGAAGAATGAATCCACGGACAGAAGGTGGTATATATATAACAGAGACACTTTAAATATAAAGACATTTATTTTACATTAGATATAAAATTATGGAACATTAATCAAAGTAAACTTATGCTGGATCACAATGCAGATCTCAAATTTTAAAAAATTAAAAACTTGAAGATATGTATTCTGGGACCAATGAAATGAAATTAAAAATCAATAAAAAAGATAAGTAGAAATACCCAAGTATCTGGAAATTGAAAACTATACCTCTAAATAATCCATGTGTTAAAGAATAAATCCTAAGAAAAGTTAGAAAATATTCTAAACAGATGGTAATGAAAACACATTTAAAAATTTTTTTTTTGTATACAGTTGGATTAGTGTTCAGTGGGAGGTTTATAGCATTAAGTACATATCTTAGAAAAGTTTATAAATCCAAAATCAATGATCTAGAAAAGAGCAAACTAAACCCAAATAAGTAGAAAGGATGGAATAATAGTAAGACTATAAAGCAATTAAATAAAAATAAAGAGGACTTTAGAGAAAATTTAAAACAACTACAAAAAAAAGTTCTCAGTAAACTATAAACAAAACCTCTCAGTAAAGTATAAACAAATGGGAACTTCCTTATTCTGACAAAACATATCTACACAAAACTTATAGCTAGTATCACACTTAATGAGAAAATAACAAACATTCCCTAAGATCTTGAACAAATCAAAGGAATCTACTCTCACCAGTTGTATTAACATTGGGCTGGAGGTCCTAGCAAGTTCAATAAAGAAAGTTAAAGAAATAATAGGGAACAAAAATAATAGGTATAAAAATTAAAAGGGTGAAGTAAAATTTTATTTATTTGTAGGTCACATGGTTGTATATGTAAAAAATCCAAAATAATTCTCTAAGAAAATAATATAATAAGTAAATTTCACAATGCCCTGGGCTACAAGATCAGTAGAAAACATGGATTTCTATACTATCAAGAAGTCACTGGAAAAAGAAAGTTTGACAGCAAAACCATTTACTATATCATCAAAAAACATAAAATCCTAGGGGAAAATATACTAGTGAAAAATGTTATATCTGTATACTTACAACTACAAAATATTGAGAGAAATTGATGAAGACTTATAGAAATGGTTTGGAAGAATAAACGTTGTTATAGTGTCAATTTGATTCGATATACTTCAAATGAAACTCCCAGCATTCTCTGTAAAATTTGATATATTGATTTTAAAATTTATGTATAATTCCCAAGGATCTAGATGACAAGACAATCTTAAAGACAAAGCACAAAGTAAGATTTACTATGTGATTCCATTTATAAATTGAAAAAAACAACAACAAGCAATCAGAAGAGGAAAAAGAAGGAATATTATAGGATGAACCATATAAGTTTTCAGACTTGTCCAACTACAATTAAATTTATTTTCATCTCTTGCACTAATCTAATCATTTTAAATGAAGTAAGGGAATAAGGAAGAACAACCATAGACATAAACCCTGCCCTTGTAGCTCAGGTGGTTAGAGCCTGGTTCAGATATGCCAAGCTTGTGGGTTCAATCTCCAGTCAGGGCACATATAGCAATCAAGCAATGAATGCATAAATAAGTGGAACAACAAATAGATATTTCTCTCTCTCTCTCTCTCTCTCTCTCTCTCTCTCTCTCTCTCTCTCTCTATATATATATATATATATATATATATATATATATATATATCTATCCTATATAATAAAAGAGTAATATGCAAATTGAGCACACCCCCGCTACACCCACAAGCCATGCCCACCATCCAATCAGGAGCAAATATTCAAATAAACCCAACCAAGATGGCTGTAGCCACGGAGAGCAGGAGGGAGGCTTGGGTTTCCCCGGTGATGGAGGAAGCAAAGCTTTCCACCTGCTCTTGCTGGCCCAGGCCTCCACTCAATGCTACAAAGTTTCAATGATAGAACATAAATAAATCCCAACAAAAATGGTGGCAGCCACGGAGCTGCAGAGAGCAGGAGGCTAGGGTTGCCCCCTGAGATGGAGGAAGCCAAGTTTCCACAGCCCTGGCCTGCCTTGGCCTCCACTTAAGGTTACAAAGTTTCACTTATAGAAGATAAATAAATCCCAACAGAAATGGCTGCCACCATGGAGCAAGCAGAAGGCTTGGCTCCACTCCAGGCTACAAAGTTTCAATTGTAGAAGATAAATAAATCCCAGATACCAGGGCCTCTGCTTGGGTTGCCGGGGGGCACGGCCGGCCTGAAAACCACCACAGGCCCCTCGCCCAGGCCACCCCACACCCCAAGGGAACCCCCACCCTGATCTGGGATACCCTTCAGGACAAACCAGCTGGCCCCTACCTGTGCACCAGGCCTCTATCCTATCTAATAAAAGAGTAATATGCAGATTGACCATCACTCCAACACACAAGATGGCTGCCCCCATGTGGTCAAAGATCCTGCTCCCATGTGGACACAAGATGGCCAATAGTGGAGGGCAGTTGGGAGGAAACAGGCCTGCAAGGGAGGGAATTTGGGGCGATCAAGCCTGCAGGTGAGGGCAGTTAAGGGTGACCAGGCTGGCAGAGGAGGGAAGTTGGGGGTGACTGGGCCTACAGGGAAGGGCAGTTGGGGGGGACCCAGGCCTGTAGAGGAGGGCAGTTAGGGGCAAACAGGCTGTCAGGAGAGTGGTTAGGGGGCGATCAGGCTGGCAGGCAGAAGCGGTTAGGGGCAATCAGGAAGGCAGGCAGGCGAGCAGTTGGGAGCCAGCAGTCCTGGATTGTGAGAGGTATGTAGGTGGGATCAGGCCTAAACGGGCAGTTGGACATCCCTTGAGGGGTCCCAGATTGGAGAGGGTGCAGGCTGGGCTGAGGCACCTCCCCCACCCCCCGTGCATGAATTTCGTGCACTGGGCCTCTAATATATATATATCCCACCCTTCCTCACTCTCTAAATCAATTTTAAAAAAGAGTAAAACAATATAAAAAGAATAATCACAAGTCATTAATTAATAGATAAGTTTTCAGTGGAGTCCATGTTTTATTTGAAACATACTCTGAGATTATGTTCTCTCAGCACCAATTTGAACCTTTTTAGTTTTTTGCTTCAATATGAGGGATAATGGTAGTTTCTCTAATTTTATGATTCACTTCCTCAGCTTCTAAAGCAAAGCAGGCTTTTGTGAATTTTCCTGGTGAAATCTCAATTGAAGATGCATTTAATTTATAGCAGACTTCTACTAGCAATGAACTGGGACTGAATGCAATATTTAAAATAGCTATTATTCAATGCCATCACAAAAGGTAAATTAATTTACTATATGCTTATGGCAAACCACTGGTTGAACTATTAGACTTCAATCAAGAATGAGGGCAGGGAGCAAAAAAATGTATTTGAAATTAATAACTAACCAAAACTTATGGAGTATACTGAAGGATATTTTTTAAATGTTTTGTGTGTTTTTTTAGAAAAGAGTTTAGCAGGGATAACATTTTATATTGCCCTGCATTGTAGAAAACATCCTTGGTCACTTTTTATTACTTAATGCATCTCATTGGTGGTGGTCAGATGCTATACGTCCCCACCAACACTTTTATGCTTGGCCTGTGCCTATTTGTAACAATATCCTTAAATCATGGTAATTGGGTTCTTTGTGTTTCCAACCAGAAACCTTGTATGAAAGAGCACAATTCCCTTACTTCCACTCTTGTCTTCCTTTTGGCCATTCTTATCTCAGCTTAGACTAGATAACTGTCTCAAAGACATTGTTTGCAAATTTTATGTTCCATATACATATTTCTTTTTCTTTTTTGGCCAGGGGATATTTACTTGGGCCATAGAAAATCAGATCTTTTATCTCTTCCCTGTTGCTCTAATTTTTTAGGCTATTCAAAACTGACATTTTTAAATTAAGGATCATGTCTAAACATCATGACCAGTGCTCTGTTTCATTTTTTCAAATAGAATTAAGTGCTGATATGAATTCTAGTGAGCAAGTTAAAGAAAACAATGAAAAGAAGAGCTTCAAACACTCCTTATCTTGAATTCTGAATATTAGAATCATTTAACAAATCCCATCTAATGAGTTCATGTCCAGATTATGTGCTCAGTGAATTGCGAAAAGTGTAATCCATTCTAATAGACGCCAAATGAGTGTTGGAGATGATGCTACGTGCTGTAGTATGATTTCAATTTTGATTGACAATACCTCCCAATTTATGTTCCCTGGTGGTATTCTGTTTTCTTTCTCTGTATCCTGTCTGTAATTAAGACCATAGAAAAGCCTCTGTTAGATAAAAGGTGAAGGGGAAAAGCTCAACCAGTTTCTTGGGGTAAAGAAGAGAGACAGGAAGGACAGAAAAGCCAGACAATGAAATAGTGAAGTGATGCCTTTAGAAGAGGCTCCCACATGACTGTGAACATAAATCAGGGCTGCTGGCAAGAGGTGGTTGACCATGAGCCTGAGACAGGGCTGTTGATTTCTTCATGGGCTATGCAGGAAAATCATGGAATTCAAATTTTACTAACTGCTCTGTGAGAAGGTACAGAGAGCTGGCAAACCAATTGGAGATTGGGTTCAGGACAAAGAAGGTTCCCCTTGGGAGAATTTACAAGTGGACAATCAATGAGTCAGGACCACAGAATCTGGCAGTGGGTGTCAAAAAAATGTCAAGGCCAGCCCTGACCAGTTACCTCTCAGTGCTCACCATTACAGATATCAAGCTACACCAGCTGCTGTACAGTACCCACCAGAGAGGACCCAGAAAAAGTCAATGAAAGCAAGAGCTGTTTCTAACCTCCCACCCACCACTACCACATGTAACCTTAGCCCTAACTCCCACATATATCCAGACATCATCTGGAGAGGACAAGGGGAGGAAGGATATAGAACCAAAAAGAAACTGCTTTAGATTGAAAAAGAGAGAAGGAGATGGATTATCCTAGAAGACACTGAGATACTATACACTGGTAAGTCTAACATTTTTTTTATTGTTCAGTGGGGTGGGGACTTGTGAAAAAGATCGGGACAGTTATATGAAATAAACAAAGCTACATTATCTTTGGACAGCTAAACTAGCATGAGTGAATTTATGACCTGCATAGAAAATGAAACGAAAACATCCCCAAGCTGGAAGGCAGTTGTCCACATTATTAACAATATGAATAACTGGCTTGCAGGGAGTAGGGTTTTTCTTTAGTTTTCTTCTGGTGTGAGGCAGTGCATCATGCATGCTGAGAGCTTGGGCTTTGGGCCATGTTGCCTCATCTGTAAAGCAGCATCTATATTATAGGGTTGTTGTGAAAATAGGAGGAGTTAATGTACATAGAATATAAAATATAGTACCTGTAGTAAGCACTCAGTGAATATTAACTATTGTCCTTTGCAAATATAAACACAATAAATGCTCTAGGAGTTTAAAGGAGCATGTGGTCACTATAGAGTGGAATGGTCCAGAAAGACTTCCTCAAGAAGTGGGGTTTAAGCTGTACTTTAAAGAGGGGAAGATCCATGGGACTGAGTTAGTAGGAGAGGCGGTCCTTCCACTCAATGAAGAGCTAAGACATATGGGCTGGAGTGAACAAAATGGTCTTTCAGAAAAAGACAAGTACCATAGGTGTCTAGACCTTCAACTACCTAGGTACCCACTAGCTTCTGGAAGAATGTCCTGCATTCAATTTTTCCCCCACCCGTTTGTCCCTGAAGGCTCAGAAAGCATGGCAATCCTAGATATATTTCACCAGATCAACAGGGACCCTGGAAACTAAAATTCTGAAATGCTGAGTCAGGCTGTATTTGCCGTAGATCATCCAAGGCCTTAGGGCAACAGTAGAAGTTTTCCCACCCCAAGGTTTTGTGCTTCTCACCACATTCCACAACCTGGAATCTTATCCCTGTGCATAAGCCAGAAGGGGATGTCCACAGGCAACCAACCATAAGGTCATCTTTTCTGACAATTCAAGGAATGCATAACAAGATTAGGGACAAAAATGGAATAAATCCATTAAAAATCAGGTTAATAAGAAAGAATATCTGTTGCCTCGTGTTTCTCCTTCATCATTTTTAGGTCTTCATCAAATGATATGCTCGTCCAGCATAATGAATGTTTGTTGAATGAATAAATAAAGAAGTGGGGGGGGGGGATAAAATCAAGTTTAGAAAACAGTTCTCATGAATCTAGTATGTTAACTATTCCTATATTATATTCAGTTCAACTCACCTTCATGGATACATACTACAGACAGGTTAATAAGACACCCAGAGTTCTGCCCTTCAAACATCTTGCAGTATTCTCTGCTTTGGTCCTGGCCCTTTAAACAAAGGTCATCCACATTAGCAATGAGATCTCTTTCTCTGGGATTCAACCAGGCACTTTCCCATTAACCCTCCTGTTCTGCTGCTCCTTGAGTTTAGTATTCTACCTGTGCAGTCATCTTTGGGATATACTCTAGCTCCTGGTTTCATGATCTTTTTGGATGTATTCATCACAATTTTTTACTTTATTCCCTCTGCACTCAGCTGCTGATTTTAAATGAACATCTTCTAATGAGGAGAAAGTGGAGGAAGTCATGAAAGACAATTTTGTATGACTTAGAGTAATGGGCAGTGCAGCCTTTTGGAGCCTTATTGACAAGAGGATCTTGGTAAAAATAGGGGGAAATATTTGGAAGTGGGAAGAAATGATGATGATGATGATGATGATGATGATGAGAGAGAGAGAGAGAGAGAGAGAGAGAGAGAGAGAGAGAGAGAGAGAGGAATAATCTGATGCAGGAAATGAGATATGTCTCCCTTGTTTTATGTTTTCATCAATCTTTTTATATGCATTAACTCATTTTACAATGTTTGTGTGAATTAAGCACTGCCATAACTACTTTATAAAGGATAACACTTAGGTTCAGAGAACTTAAATGATTGTCTAGGTCTAGGATCCCAGGACTAGGAAGTAGTAGATATAGGATTTATTGCCTCTTGATTGAGTTGGCCAATTGATTCTGAGACTACTACTCTACTAGGTATGTGCAGGGAGTAAGGAGCTTCTATTCCTGTTCCAACAAGAATTCAGACTTCTCCACCAATTCAAAGAGACACAAGGATGGATTGGAAAGAGTTAGGAAACCTGGTTTCCTCTTTAGGCTCTCTGCCTCCTGAGTATTTGATCTTATCAGTTAGCTTCTTGCTTTGAGCATGAGAATTCTAAATGCAGCATTTTACATGACTGTCCTGGACTCCCTTATCTCAAGCCCTCTTCCTGTTCTAATAGTCCAAGATTCATTAAACATGATGTCCTATAAAAGTTATATGTGAAAGAGCCAACATACCAGACAGGAGACAGACTCATCTCCAGGGCTGTGAAAGACTTCTTTGTAGTTCTAACATTGTCAAGAAACTAATAAATATCATAAATCCTTAAATAATAAGAAAACTCACGAGAGGTGAGTGACTTGTCCCAGATGACACTCTTAAGTCAGAGGAAAAACTTGGCACACAAGCCAAATAAGAATTCAGAATCCTGCTGTAACCGCCGGAACTCACTACCACAGATATATTAGACATCCAAATGAAAGCAGCTGGAATCTATTGATATTTGGACTCTGTTTGTAATTCCTTTGTTTCTAATGAATTCTAAAAGTATGGTTTGAAAGCTCTCTTAATAATGCGAGGCACTGAAAAATTTTTCTGTGGGCTCTTTGTAAATGTGGGTTATATGATACATGTCTGCAAGCTACATGATGGAGTATTTTGTATTGTATGCTGCACATTTATCATCTTCTTAATCTGATGTTTTGGGGAAAAATGGATTGTGCATGAGGTCTCGTGTATTTGCTGATGATGTTCAGCTTGTTTAAATTATCAGATGTTTTTACTAAATTATAATTATCTTTTATTGAGGCCAAAGCACAATTTGGCTTGTGGCAAGCTTCACCTTGCTAGTGAATCACGAGGATATGCTATTGATTCAACAGAGTACAAAGAAGTCATTTATTTACAGTCATCATAACTCACACTTTTGATATTTCTTAATAACATTGATAAGTTAAAGTGTACAACAACTTACAAAATGTTGATTTAACCAAACTTTATGGAAAAGACTTGCTCTAACTCCAAATTATTCTTGTTTTAAAAATCTAAAGATTTTTAGAGGTTCTAGCAGGAGAACAAACCCACTCTTATCTTCAACTGACAAGCAGTTCTTTAATTGGGGAGATTTTGTTTGTTGTTGTTCTATTTTGTTTATATTTATAAGGATCAGCTTCCTGAGTACAGTGTATAAGCAGTGCAGCGAGACAGCAACCAATCCCTTCCAGCCAGCTCATGTAGCCAAGTCAGCTCTGGCATGGAGATCTGAATCTCAGCCTTGGAATCAACTCTTGTATAAACACCTGTACATGGAGAAGGCTTTTTATCCTTGTTATGTAGTCTTTATCTCATGCATTTAGTAAATATGTGTTGAAAACAAACTCTAGGTAATGCATTAACAGGTACATGGGTGAAAACAATGTAGGTATTGGCCTATTCTGGGGGGAGGGGGGTAAAATGATAATGACTCCAATAGAAAGAGATTATAAAAAGGGCCAAATGTTAATGAGGACAAGTCACAGGTCTACAGAACAGTCACAAGTCAGATTGTGTAGAAGTAGTGAACATTTTATTTTGCTCATAGGGCTCAATTTCTTTACAAGCACCAATTCTAGCTCAGCAATGAAAAATATTTAGAACATCATCTCAGGTAATAATTCCATTTTTTCCAGTGTACTTCAGTCGACTGTGCAGGTCCCAGCTCTCTCAGACCTGTGTCTGTGTCCACTACAATATCCCTTGTGTGACTGAGAAGGCGTCTGATGTTCACCTTTGCATGGGGCACACAAAGTGACCTGGCACTCAGCCAGGATCCCATCAGCTTCCTGGGGGCAGGTGCTGTCTCAGGGGAAGAATTGCTTCTGACTTTTATCCCCAGCAGAGCCCTTCCTGGGGTTTCCTGAAGGACTGTGAGCTGGTTCAGGATTATAGCCAACTTTCGAGGAACAACCTTCACCCATGGAAAGCTCTGGAACCCAAGGGGAGCTTGACAAGCTGAGCTTTATGAAAAACGGGGCCTGACTTTTTCCTCTCCCACTTTCCTAGGCTACTCTTCTACTTCTCTGATAGTTTCCCTTGTACCCACTCAAGCAACACTGACTATATCTCTGCCACTCTGCAAAGTTGAGATATGAAGTCATGCTGAGTCTCTCCTGTTCAGTGTCACCCTAAAAGGTGAAGGGAGAGTTGCCTCCCAGACCTCTGTCATCACCAAGTGAGGGAAGACAGGCATGCTGTTTTCACTCCCCTTCACACATTCTTCTGTTCCTTCTAGAGTAACTTTTCCAGTGCTGAGAAAAATCATTTTTGTTGATTTCTTATTGCTGGATAGGTCTCTGTTAAATGTAGTGGCTTTCATTCTTAGTTTTGAGCTCTCATCATACCAATCACACATACATAGCTTGTCTGCCAGAATTAGGTGAGTGGGAAGATAGGGTGAGTGGTAGAGAGAAGGGAACAACTTGTAATACAGGGAGCAAGAAAGGAATTCTCCATTGGTATTTCACATGATTGTGTTGCTATAGTAATTCCTTGGTGCTCAGTGGTTGGTTGGTGTTAAATTTTTATTTGCTTGGGAAAAATGCAGGTTATTATAGCTTTTGTTCCAGTCTTTTATTTTCCTTTTTAAATTGATTTCAGAGAGGAAGATAGAGGGACAGAGAGATAGAAACATTGATGATGAGAGAAAATCATTGATCGGCTGCTTCCTGCATGCCCCCTACTAGGGATCAAACCTGCAACCTGGGCCGAAACCGGTTTGGCTCAGTGGATAGAGCATCAGCCTGCGGACTCAAGGGTCCCAGGTTCGATTCTGGTCAAGGGCATGTACCTTGGTTGCGGGCACATCCCCAGTAGGGGGTGTGCAGGAGGCAGCTGATCGATGTTTCTCTCTCATCGATGTTTCTAACTCTCTGTCCCTCTCCCTTCCTCTCTGTAAAAAATCAATAAAATTAAACAAAACAAAACAAACAAACAAACAAAAAAACCTGCAACCTGGGCATGTGCCCTGCTCAGGAATTGAACTGTGAACTCCTGGTTCAATAGGTCAATGCTCAATCACTGAGCCACACTGGCCAGGTCAGTATTTTCTTTTTTAAAAAATTATTTTATCATGGTAAGAATGATTAACATTTAAAAAAGAATGATTAATATGAGATCTACCCTCTTAACAAACTTTCAAGTGTACAATACAGTATTGTTAACTATAGGGACAATGTTCTACAGCAGATTTCTAGAATTTATTCATCTTTTATAATTAAAAATGTATGCCCATTGACTAGTACCTCACTTCCCCCTCTCCCAGTTCCCATTCATTGAGCACCCACAGTTTATAAGTTTTAAGACTTTGATCCTTTGATAGATTGATTTAAAAAATATCATGCTGAAGTGGGGATGAATCCACATGTACCCTAATCTCAAAAGATAAAAATATAGAGCCAAACTTAGAGTCTCCCTCTTACCACATCTAGCTATCTATATTTGTTTATCTGGCTTTCTATTATATATGAGTGTATGTATGTATGTATGTATATAACATATATATGCATTCTATCTGTTTATCTATCTCCTACTTTATCTTTTCTGATTAAGGGCAATAGAACTAACCAAGTCATGGAATCCTAGAGATCTGGAGTTATTTTCTATTTCATAATCTCTCTCATTCCCATACCAAGATTATTATGATGATCTGTGTGACTTTATCCTTAAGTATAGGTATCAAAAGCTTATCCTCTGCTCGATCTGCCTCAAGAACACATCCAGTGCAGATCCTAATTATCTCTCACTTAGACTGTTGGCACAAGCCTTCACAATTTTCTCTTTACTTACTCCCCTTCCAGCATCCTTTACACATCTGTCACTGGAGTGACTTTTCAAAATAATTATTCTTATCTTAACCCTCTCCTTAACATTTTTAAAGCACTGCAAATACATGGAACAGTAGTTCCTGAAATGTGGTACTGATACAGACTCATCAGTATCTCTGGAAATGCAACTTCTTGGGCCCTTCTTGCGTACAGTGTATCTGGATCTTGTGTACAGGGTCCCAACAATGTGGGTCCCAACAAGTTCCTCAGATGATTCTAACGCATACTGGTGTAGAAGCTAAAATATCTCCCTAGACAACCTCACCCAAATTGTTTTGTCTATTTTTCCTATTCTTCCAGTGATACTTCTCTATGTATTTGTGCATGCTGTCTCCTTGTTTGAAATGACCTTTCCCTCCAGGACATCCACTACTATCTTTCAGATGAAATATAATTAGGACCTTTTCTAATTGTGCCAGCCGGGGTGAAGGATGAAGTGGTCAACATAAAACCTCTCCTCTTGCCTTTCTAATGTGGCTCTCCACAGTCTCTGTGGCCCAGTGGGTGCTTATGCTTCATCCCCAAGTTCTGGGATTTGCACAATGGTGTCCTGTCTATGGAGAGTTGCAAGTTGGTCTTCCTGTAAGAGAAACTGGATTTGGGAACAACCTCTGCTGCTATCTTCATGACATCACCTCAATCCAGGTTCAGTCAATATGTGTCTCGCACAGCTGATGTGGCTCAGTGGTTGAGCATCGACCTATGAACCAGGAGGTCATGGTTTGAATCCAGGTCAGGGCACATGCCCGGGTTGTGGGCTCAATTCCCAGTAGGCGCATGCAGGAGGCAGCAGAGCAATTATTCTCTCTCATCACTGATGTTTCTCTCTCTCTTTCCCTCTCTTCCTCTCTGAAATCAATAAAAATATATTTTTAAAAAATTTGTGACTCTTGCCCAGTATTTTGCATAGGAAGCCAGTAATGTAAACACTTAAGCATGGGGAAGTAGCAGCTGTAGTAACATTTGTGGCCTAGGGTCATAGGCACTGGGGCTCATGGGAGAAGCCATGTCCCATACCTGCAGCATGGCGAGGATCAGCGTGGTGACAAAGGTGCCTCACTGGCTGGTTCTATGAAGTGATTGAGGCTGTGCTTTGTCTGACTGCTCTTCCTGTGTTCTTGCTCATTTTTCCATCCTGCTTCTCTAGTTCACCCAGTGATGCTCTCTAGTTTGTGTACATTCTTTTATAACTTTGGTTGACCATTTATTTCATATTACTTCCAAATAAAAATCCTGACCAATATATTTCCACACTCAATCTTTTAGGATATGTACTTATATTTTATTCCATTATGTTTATGGTTTATTTAATTGCTTTTTACATCTTAGAATGAGTTGGAGTTTATTTAGAAATGAGAAAGATAGGAAATCCATATTTTTCTCTTTTTTTTACCATAAATATATCAACATTGTCCCAGCTCCCCTTATTAAGCATTCTATTTTTCACCATTGATTTTAAATGCAAACAAACATATAAAAAGTCCCAGATGTATTTCTATACTCATTCTGTTTTGTTGATTGCTATGTGAATTCTTACAAAATTTCTAAATTTTCCCTATGTCTCATTCACATACTTTTTAGAATTCTTCAGGTTATTCTTATTAGCTTACTTTTCTCAATATGTTCCTAAATCCCTTATGAATTCACATAACTATTAATATGAATTGCATTCTCTTCATAGATTAAAACAATAAATATTTGAAGACTTGACATTATAAATATTTGGTCTTATTTAAGAGAAAGATAATCTTATTTATACTCTTCTATTTAAGAACAAGGTAAGTTCTTTCTTATTCTTTTGTAAAGAACATTCTTCTTCATTGCTTTCCCCTCTCTCTTTCTGATTATTACAATGGACTCATGGGCTTTAAAAAAATTATGTGTGTTGTAATCCATCAATGTCAATCTTTTTGACACTCATATATTCCTCCATTTGGCCAATGGGAGCCCCTGCAAATCAGTTCCTATGTCCTTTTGACATTGTTCCATTAATCTTTGAACACTGACCCCATTAATCCTCCAGGTTGAATTATGTATGATTGAATTAGAGAATGGGACACAATGAAATTGGCTCTTCCTGTCACCTTACCTTATATAATACTATATGTAATACCCCATGCATGTTTCTCAAGATTTTTTCATTCTATTCTATCCTAATAGCTTTGGCATACTGCAAGGTTGAGATTACTTCTGCTTTTACTAAGAGTCACTATATCTAAACATCCAACAATAATACTAACTGTTCATTTTAAAGAACTTTGTGGCTTATAGAGCCTCACTTGCCTGGGATTTTCCTTGATGTGGGGGCAACTTATATCATCATTTTCAGATTCTCTAAGAGATTTTAACTGGGATAAACTGAAAGCTGTAACTCATATTTATACCTAAGGTAGAGATCTAGATTATGAAACAGACACTTGTTTACATAGGATTTGACTCTTCCCCCCACCACCCACCAAAAAAAGTTCTGAATTGAAAATCTTAAAATTAATTATAAAAATTAATTAGAATATATGCCATAATTTAAAAGTTCATTCATATAGAACGAATTCTAATGAAAAGCAGCATTCCCTGACCCATTATTTCCCACCTCAGTTCTGTCTCCAGAGGAAATTGAGTCTGTTTCTAATAATTGAGAAAGTTACTCCAATCTCTCTAAATATGTGTTTAATGTTGCTTCTTTATTTATCAACTAGGGGCCCAGTGCACAAATTCGTGCACCTTGAAAGGAACTGTGGGCTGCAAGGCTGCAGTAGACACAGGGGTGGGTCTCGGCCCATCATCTGCGTCCCCGCCTGGCCCCTCCTGCTGTGGCCATGGGTCCCCTGTCTGCTGGCAGCCCTGCTCCTGCTGCCACCACTCCCACACGCTGACGATGCTGACCCTGCTCCCACCCACTGATAGCGCCAAGCCATTGGGCCAGTGCCAACAGCGGGTGTGAGGGGTAGCTGCTGCCCAGATCACCCCTCTGGAGCAGTGGGCGGTGGAGAAGCCCTCAGGGGCAATCGGGGCCAGCAGCAGGTGGCACACCCCGATGAAAGCAACCGATGCCCCACCTTGGTCTGACGCCCCTGCTCACCTGGTCCACCATCCCACCGTGGCCAATGCCCACCATGTTCCGTGCGTGCCCCATGGTGGTCAGTGCATGTCATAGCGACTGGTTGTTCAGTTGTTCCTCCATTTGGTCTATTTGCGTATTAGGGTTTTATATATATATAGATTTTAGATATTCTCTCCTGCTTTTTGCTTTAACAGGAAAGGATCAAGTGATGTAAAGCACTCTCTTCCCTATTTTTCTCAATATAGGGACATAACTATTCTTGGGTTCTTTATTGGATAAATTTATAACTTTAAGCAAAGTTCATTGAACTAGTTTGCTAGGATTGCCATAAGAAAGTACTACAAATTGGTGAACTTAAGCAAAATAAATAGATTGTCTCAATGTTCTAGAGTCTAAAAGTTCAAAATCACCATATCAGCAGGTTAGTCTCTTTAGCTTGTAGATGGCCCTCTTCTCTCTGTAGCTGTTCACATCATCTTTCTACTAATTTTGTGTGAAAAATCCCCTTTTTATAAGGACACTGATTATATTCTATTAGGGTCCACCCTAACAGTCTCATTTTAATTTGATTACCTCTGTAAAGACCCTATCTCCAAATAAGGTCACATTCTGAAGTACTGGGAATTAGGACTTCAACATATCCTTTTGGAGGTGACACAATTCAACCTATAGCAATGATTATATCTTTGTTTCCCATTACATCAAGATTAAATTTTTTCTCTGTGCACTCCACTTTGTAAAATGACACTGTTAACATATGGCCACACCAAAAGTCAACAGGGAAGTTAAATATATGCCATCTAGAGGGAAGCATGGAAACAATTCAGCAGGGATAACTAATTGTGAACAAATAAAATAGCTCTTTACCAAGATTTTAGTGAATCTTGGCGGGGGGGCGGGGGGGGCGGGTGTGGGGGTGTGGATAAAAAGACTACTCATTCCATGATTCACATGAAATGGGTCAAGTTATTGAATTTCTCTGTCTCCGTTTCTTTATATGAAAAATAAAGATGAAAATAGCATTTTCACTGAAGGATTGCTGTGAAGATTAAGTGAATAATGGAGGTAAAGCACTTAGTTCAGTGCCAAGTGCAGAGTGAGCACTTAGTAAGTATTAGCTATCATGATATTGACTCTGACCATAATTGTCATACACAAGAAGGTCTTTTTAGGGAGCCTTTAAATCTTTCCTTATAACAGATATTCCTCCAAAAGACATGAATAAATTTCAATAGTAGAAACCATACCACTTGAAATGTATATAATGCATGTATGCATGCCCATACTTATAAAACCACTCTACTTTCCATCACCACTGGAATTACAGTGGGAAACACTTAAAAAATCTAGGGAATATGAAGATTAATATCTATTTTCAGAATATACAGTGATCAGTTAAAAATGATTCCTATTCAGAACCTTCGCACTTGCAATAATTTTGCTTCTTTTGTTTGTCTTGTATGAAACTTAAATATTAAACAAAGTTGACAGTTTGGCAGGAAAGCAAAGCTTCATGCTGCATCTGGCTTCTCTGAACAAAAGTATGTAAAGGAAAAGGAATGTGATTATTTTTGCTCCATTATTCTTGGAAAGATAATATCAAATGTTTGAGAGTTTAAAATGATTTTTCCCAGCTTGAGGATATATCTGTTCCTTTTCACTTTTGTTTGCTTTTGATAAGTAAAATGTATTTATTGTATTTTAATGAGTTTACCATTTTTGGCATGTGTTTTGTGTTGTGTAAACAGATTATCTGACTCTGTGATAAGTTGCTGGGAAAGGTGTGTTCTTACCACTGCCTTCTGCAAGGTTCAAAGAAACCAAAACTATGCCTTCTCAAATTCTTTCTCCAAAAGAAAACATATATTTTTAAATACCATACATGTATAAAAATACTTTTACGTGATAATAATAAGAAATTTACATTAAAGTCATCCTAGGTTTGCTTATTCCTGATATGACATTATTTTATCTCAGGAAAGAATGGTAAATTATTTGTAAACTAGAGGCCCAGTGCATGATTGAATCATGCACTTGTAGGGTCCCCTACACGCTTTTGCTTTCGATCACGGCGGAGGCTTCTGAAAGGCCTGGTGCCGGAGCGGACAGGCACCCAGCTCCCCCGCTTTTGATGGTCTGCGGTGGGACGTGAGCTCGCTGCCCCAGAGGCCCCTTCTGTGCCGCAGCACAGCCATGGCGCAGACGCTGAGCTCGAGCCGCTGCTGGCAATGAGAGCTCAGCATCCCGCCGGCCCAATCGGCCACCCCAAGTCCCGCCCCCCCGCGCCTCCTGGCCAATCGCGAGCATAGCGAAGGTGCGGTCAATTTGCATATTTGTCTATTATTAGGTAGGATAGTCTAAGATAATAATGAAACCAAATACTATTAGCTTTGGAAGTCATGGTAGATAGGACTAAAATTGACATTCTGGTATTTAAAATCCAGTAGACTTTTCAGTGGGTTTGGAGGAAAGGAGGACGAATAAACATATTTATTTTCATCATGGGGGAGAGAGAATCTGAAATTCGAAAGAATAAAAACCAAGTCCTAATTCATAAATTTCTAAAGTCCAGAGATTGTTTCATTCACTAAATATCCTGAGGAATTAGCTAAGAAAATTGAATAACAGCAGAAACAACTCACACACAGTATGCAAATTGTCAGATCACATCTCAAAGTCTGTGAACTTTGAGTTTGCCCCAGAAATAATCAGGCCCTGGAACCTGGTAGAAACCAGCACCAGAATATTTGTTTGTAAACACAAAGTGGGTGGGGGAAGAGTCAAGGATTATGTTTGGGCGGGGCGACTGGGTTCTGGTCTTCATGCTGAACCATCTTGCTAAGTAATTTTCATGCTTCATCTCTCAGCTCTTCTTTCAAATATGACCATTATTGATGTTTTAAATGATTATACTTGTATTTTTGAATGTCCTACATGCTATGTAGCTTTTTTTTTCATTGCAGATTTGAGTTTTATTTTACAAGAAAATTACGAAGATATGTGGACCCACAGTTCTGCTTAATTCATAGAAATACTTAGTGTATGTCATCCTACACTGCCCATTGCTATCTCTAGTATATATTTCTTGACATAAAATGTGCACTTTATTACAAGCTTAGTCTGTCACAGGTATTTAAGTCAAGCTGGGTTACATCAGTGCTATCATCACATTTTCTTAAGCACACATTCATTACTCCCTCAAATGAAAAGATACATATTTGAAATAACCACAATCAAGTAGATACCACCCTTCCCCTCAACTTGAACATTTCCCTCAGTTTATAGGGACAGGGAAACACATTTGAGCTGCTTGTCGACATCTGGTAATTTGTAGGGTCTTGAAACAATCACATTAGCCTAGCAGAAGAATAATTGAATGCAGACAGTGTTCTCTCACTGCACAACTATGTATACCACAGCAAAGTTTGCTTTGCAGACGAGGATTCTGGCAGCTTCTGTCCAGGATGAAGCATGTCAGCTGCGCTAGGTTCCATGCTTTGGTGATGGTGAACTCAAGACAGGATGGCTGCCTTGTAGGTTAAGGATGTGGACAATCAAAGAAGGCAGGGCTACTGTACTTAAAGAACATGGAACACAAAGTGTTTCTTGGAGAAAGAAAAACAAGCTTCTGTTTATTTTATACCCTGCCCGATCTAGTTGAGAAATAAGCCTGCTAGTCCACTGCATGGATCATGTACGACAAGGAAACAAGCAGTGTAACTCTGCTTGTAAAATGTGTCCATGTCTAAATGCCCAACCCTCAGGCTAAAGCTGCATCAGATACCAAGTATCTGCTGAAGGCCCATTATGTCCTAACATAGTGCTAGGCTTAGAAGGGCACAGTGAGAGATAAATAAAGATCCTGACAATGTAAAGTATAAGGCACATGGTGCTCTCAATCACTGGGTGTGGAAATATATATTAGAACTAGAGGCCCGATGCACAAAAATTTGTGCAAGAGTAGGACTTCCTTTCCCTGGCTGCCAGCACCAGCTTCCCTCCAGCAACTGGGACCTGGGCAGCTTCCCTCTGGCCACTGGCAGGCACCGGGGACCCAGGCTTCACTCTGCCCCGGCTTCATCTGGAAGGACATCTGGAATGAGGCCAGAAAGGATGTCTGGTCTAATTAGCATATTACCCTTTTATTATTATAGACTAGAGGCCCAGTGCATGAAATTCATGCACGGGGGTGGTGGGGGTGTCCCTCAGCCCAGCCTGCACCCTCTCCAATCTGGAACCCCTCGAGGGATGTCTGACTGCGGGATCGAGCCTCAATGGGCAGTCAGACATCCCTCTCACAATCCAGGACTACTGGCTCCCAACTGCTCGCCTGCCTGCCTTCCTGATTGCTCCTAACCATTTCTGCCTGCCAGCCTGATCACCCCCTAACCACTCCCCTGCCAGCCTGATTGATGCTTAACTGCTCCCCTGCCAGCCTGTTTGCCCCTAACTGCCCTCCCCTGCAGGTCTAGTCCCACCCAACTGCTCTCCCCTGCAGGCCTGGGTCCCTCCTAACTGCCCTTCCCTGCAGGTCCGGTCACCCCCAACTTCCCTCCTCTGCCGGCTTGGTCACCCCTAACTGCCCTCCCCTGCAGACTTGATCACCCCCAATTGCCCTCCCTTGCAGGCCTGGTCCCTCCCAACTGCCCTCCCCTGCTGGCCATCTTGTGGTGGCCATCTTGTGTCCACATGGGAGCAGGATCTTTGACCACATGCAGGCAGCCATCTTGTGTGTTGGAGTGATGGTCAATCTGCATATTACTCTTTTATTAGATAGGATGGTGATCACATTGTAGAGTGACAACATCTGGTGAAATAGAAAAGTACACATGTACAAAGTACCAGATATTCTATTTTTAAGAGTTTAATCTGGATCAATTATTACACACTTAGCTAAGGAGACATGGACAAGGATATTCATTTAATATTATTGGCATGAGTGACCAATTGGAAACAATTTAAATGTCTACACCTAGAAAGTGAGCAAATAAGATATGGCATTACTAGGTTTACAAGTAGCAATGTGGATAGATCTCAAAAACAGGATTCTGAGTTAAAAAGAAGTAAGATGCATAGAACAATATTTATTTAAGGAAAACTCAAATCAATACTGAATACTGCATATAAATATTCTTGAATATATGTATAAAAACTAATTGTAAAGATGACTACCTAATTCATTATTCTGGTTGTCTTTGGGGGTGGGATGAAGTTTAATACAATAAAATGTCAAAGGTTAGATTATTTTATAAAGGTATGTTTATTTAAGATAATGAAACTTTAAACTTGATGATCCTGTGTCATAGTCTGTGGTAGTAGTGATAGCAGGCTTTGTACTTTTCTATATTTTGTAACCATTCATTGTCCCTGCTCTCATAGTATTTAAAATTTAGGTTGGGAGCCATGACTAATATACAAAAACAATTGGAGAATAGTCAAGTGGTAAACTCTGTCATCAGATTTCCTAAGCATCAGCATTTCAGAGATGAAAGAGAGGGACCCCTGAGAGTCTCCAAAAGCCTTTAGGGGGTGAACAAATTAAAAACAATTTCCATAATAACACTAAGATGGCATTATTTATTTTTACTCTCCTACCCTCACACGTATATGGTGTAGATTTTCAGCAGATATATGATGTGGGATATTGCAACAAATTGAATGCAGAATCAGATAAGAGAATGCAGCTGTTGTCTATTAAGCCAGACATTAAAGAGATTTTTGAAAATGTAAAAACAATGCTATTCTCAGTAAAACTATTTCTGACTTGGAAAATAGAGATTTTTCATAAAAGTACATTGTTTACATTCACATGTAATGGTTATTACTAAAGAAATAAATATGCATTTTTAACTTTTTACAGTTTTAATTTATAATACAACAAATATAAATAACTATAACCCATATGAACAAACACTTTTTTGAAGTCTCAATAATTTTAAGGGTTTAAAGTGGTCCTGAGACCACAAGATTTGAGAACTGTTTGAGCTAATTATTCTTGAAAGTGATTCTACAAGAGTTGGTATGAACTTCATCAGAGGGAAGTAAAGTGTGCATTTCAAATGGGGATAACAGGATATGCAAGACCTTCTAGCCTGAGGAGCCCAAGAATCAAATAAAATTAGATTAGAAAGGTAAAGTAAGGGTAATATTGATGGATGGAATTTTGCACCTGAAGTAGTAACCTAAAACAAACACTTTTATTAATAATTATTCCTTTATAAGTTCCTAGAAAAATAAAACCCTGTGCTATATGGAGAAATGAATATGAAGTTGCATGTTGCAGTTCATTTGCTGTAACTCCTTTAAATAGATCTATTGTATTCACACCTGTGGTCATGAGCATTTGTGTCAGTCAGGATAGACAGGTTAGCTGTGGTAACAAACAACCCCAAATTTCAGTTGCGTATAAGAACAAATATTTATCTCTCCCTTATGCTGTGTGTCTGTCCACTGCAAGTTGGAGGAAGGCTCTGCTCTATTTATTCCACATCATCTTATAGCACTGCCGTCTCAATACACATCAGGGTTCCCTGTGAAGATGAGAGGGGCTGGAAAGTCAGGCTCTAGCAATTATTACAACGCTATCCTGGAAGACATGCATATAGCTTCCTCTCACATTTCACTTACCCAAGCTAGTTTCATGGCCTTGCCTAAATACTGATGGGGAAATGATATTTCATTTAATTGAAAGTAGAAGTTCACCAGATACGGGGGAAATCTAGAATTTCCAACCACAGTGCTGCTAAAGAAAAATAAGCCACAGTAAATGTCTAGTTCTATGTTACAGAAAACCGGAGAAGAACCAAGCAATACTTAGAGAGATGGAGTTACATTTATTATGCGCGGGTCCAGAGGAAAATGTCTCTCAAATTCTGGGCCCCAACATGGAGGAACTTTCCCTATTTATATGTTTTTACCTTCTTTGTCTCCCAAATATGGGGTGTTTCCGGCCCCCTTTGCAAGTTCTTAAAGAGCCCCTATGTGCTGGGGCCTTGAGACCTCAACCAAAGGCCTGGCCTGGTGCCAGCACTGATAATTTCGCCTGGGGAAGGTATGGCCTCTCTGAAGTGGGAGTAGTCTTATTTTCCTTATTATTTAAGCAAGCAAGCATTTACAGAAGCCAAATAGCAGGGTTAAAATTTCAAACAGCAGTTTTTATATAAGATGGATGCTTCACTAGGCCAGGGAATTTCTCCAGCTTATTCAAATTCAAGAATACTATTTCTCCAGCTGAATTATATTTCTTCAAGCTGAATCAAACTTGCTATAGTGGCAATTCCCTCTCCTTCCTATCCCTTTCAGCTTCATTTCTTAGCTTTCTCTTGAAGTCGAATCACTCTTGGACATTTTAGTCCAATTCAGACTATTTACCCTTATTCCCAGGGACAACTTTTTGTGATACTTTGTATGTTAATTGCTTCTCGATTCTATGAGTTAAAATTGTGGGCAAGAAGTATTGAACTCCCTCTTCCAGCCCAGTGCTGTGCAGCCCCAGAATTACCACTAGCCAGGACCATCATGGTTAGTGAATCTTATGGACCAGAGATTAAAAAGCTTCTAAGTTCACTGGTATGTATTAGTCTGGAGGTATGCAAATTTAATAAAATACTTCCAATGTGGACTTTTAAAAATATAAAAATTGAGGCACATCTCACATTTAATTATGGCTAGAACCTAAGAACCTTAACTATATTATGATGCTTATATAGGGTTGTGGTAAATATTGGTTAGTATCTATTTGCTGAATAAGGTGACAGGATGAAAAATCTAACTTCCATTGCTGATCTTGCCTGGCAGTGAACAAATACATCTGGAAAGCAGTGCAGGGTAGTGATTCAGTGCAAAGGCTCTGAAATCAGATAGATCTGGGTTTGTCACTTGGATCTTCCACCAGATGTAAAAGAGCCACATAAGAATGCTAATCTCTACTGAATCTACCCAGCTTGGCTCCTGCCAACCTGGAGTTACATTCATTCGTATCATCCAAATCCATCAATTGAGCATATCAGAAAGGTCAGCTCCATGGCCTTTTCCAGGGCTGCTGGGCAGGTTGCTGTTATTTTCACCTTATATTCATTCTAGGAAAAAATTACATAAAAACTTCATCCAGGAAGAGGGTATGAGACATGAGTAACAGGCCAAAATAATAGAATACCAGAAGTGGATCTTGAAAGTCAATTAGCCTCCCCTCTGAAGCTTGGATCTCTTCTGCAGCATCCTGTCCAAGTGATCATGAGCTTAACACTCCCCTGTGGCAGCAGTCACGACTGCCCAGTGCCATTCATTCTGTATTGGAAACCTCCAGCTGCTAGAATTACATTTTATTCTGTGCCAATGTCTGTGATTTAGTCATCGAGATATGCTTTCATAGTTAGAACTGTGCTATTATGATTCCTGAAAAGATGGATTTTATTATCCCGTTTGCTTCTCCCATCAACCCCGGAAAGTAAGTAGTATTGTTAGACAGTGGAGAAAACTGAGGCTTGGGGAAGTTAAGTGACTTGGTGAAGGGCGCAGTACTGGGTTACAAACTGGGAATGAATGAATAAGTATGCTTTCAAATATCACTGTGGCAGAGAAAAAGTATAGCATTAATCTACTCTGCCTGAATACACATTGTAAAATGATTTTGTTGGTAAGGCAACATTTTGTCAAGAATGTGTGACATGGTGTGACATGGTCTCAAGTAGACCATCGATGGCTACCATTATTAGTTTATGTCCTATTGATAGCTTTTAGATTTCCTGTGGATAATTACTGTCTTTCCAATCATTTGGTAAAGCTCATACTGGCTAAATAAGTGCTATTTCAAAATAGTATTAGTGAATGAGTACATGCATAAAACATTCCTCCTATAAATTTTAACCAATGTGCTATGATTTTTGCCGGAGAATTTTTTACTTTAATAAGATCAGAGCCTGCACTTTGTCTGGGGACCATGTGTCCAGGAGCACAGCCATTTTCAACTAAGTATGTATGACATCATCAAGAGATACAACCATCTCAGGGATCATTTCTCTAACACAACATGGCCAACAAACCAATCAATAACCGATCAACCCACCAAAAAAACACACCAAGCTCTGAGCCACAGGTGATTCATTAGTAATTCAATCTATTACCATATAAACCAACTTTTTTGTGCTGCGTGCTTACACCAGTGGCATTTTGCTTTCCCTGAGACACTGCACTAAATATTCCTATATCAAAGATATTTTTTTAAATAGTGGAAAAAGTAAACCCTGGCTTCCCATTTCTGGGACCAAATCATTTCTCCCCACTAAGACTTAGAAATTGGATCACTTTGGCTAATCCCCCAGGAAAGCAATAACAGGTGTGGAAGGGACCCACAAAAGGAAAGAATGTAGCGCACATCTACTTTATTCTGGCATGCAAGGAAGGCTCTGGGATTCTCACTTCATTTCTTCTTGTTTTTATTACTTCTAACATTCCTCTTTTACAAATTCAAGTTTCTGCCATGAATTACACACTCATAGATGCTTATATTCAGAGAGGTTTAGATTTACATTCAATTGTGACCCAATGTTTCAATTTCATCCAGCACAAGCTGAGCCTGGTGAATGCCTATATTGTCTGGAGCCTTCTGAGCTCATGAGCTTCTAAGTAGAAAAAGCCAGATTTTTCCATTGTTCTGGACCAGAAATACTGTATCCTGTAAGTACATGAGGCCACAACCAATCTCTTTAGATATGTCCTTTTGTCCTTTAAATTATCCAAATTCAATATACTCAAAGTTATTGGGCTGTGGGGTTCGAATAAATGCCAAGGTGGATTAGGAAAGTATAAAACATTTTAGTTCATATTGACTAACTCTTCTTTTTATTTTTGGTACCTTTATTTTTTTTAATCCTCACCTAAGGATATTTTTCCATTGATTTTTAAGGAGAGTAGAAGGGAGAGGGAGAAACAGAGAGAGAAAGAAACATTGATCTGAGAGAGACACAGTGATTGGTTGCCTCCCACACATGCCTCTATAGCTAGGGATAGAGACTACAATTGAGATACCTGCCCTTGACTGGAATTGAACCCGGTTCCTGAGGCTCCTGTTCTATCCACTGAGCAAACCAGCTAGGGCAGACTAACTCTCCTTTTAAAAGGGAAGATGGTTTGGGTTTCAGAAAGCTATAATCAATAATAATAGAGAACTCCAATTTAAACGCTTATTCAAGCAGAATTAAAAGGCATGTCGAGTGTTTTTCTTTGTGCTCACATTTTAAAGAATACATTTTGAAAAGTCATATAACCAATTATTTTCTTAAGATGACAATCTTTAAATAGCAATTATGTTTTACTACCTTTACATTCTTCCATTTCTCTAATTCTTATTGTCAGATAACTTTAGAATCCAATCATCCTTTCTCTTTTGAATGTATACACCATTTATTTACCTTTATTTTTATTCTTTGGATATTTTTTTTTTTTATTTTCCCCCTTGTCTGTCATTATGTGCTGAAAGAATGCTGTAAGACCTCCAGAATTCACTGTCAGGCCCATTTGAGAAAACAATTCAAATGATAAAGAGATTTGTGTTTGCATAGGCAAATTACTTATTCTCTTTATGCCTTTGATTCTTAGTCTGTAATTAGACTAATAATAGCATGTATCTCAAGGGGTTGTGAGGCTTAAATAATTCGTACCAAGTGCTTTGTACAATGTGGGGCACATAGTGAACTCAATAAATACCAGGCTTATTATTAACATCATTTTTGTCTTTGTTATTCAATAAGTGCTATGTAAAGCATTGAGCTAAATGCCATTAAGAATACAAAAGATTAACTAGACATGGGGTTCTTGCCTTCAAAAAAAATACCATCTAGTAGTAAAGCTGAGATCTATGCACAAATAGCTAAGATGAGCAGTAGAAAATGCTATAAATGTGCTAAGAAGGAAGTGCTTGGGGGGTTGGAAGAAGGGTGAAGAGTCTTTTCCTTTGGAGGATCATTGAAAGTTTTAATAAAATGATGATATTGTTTATCTGGCTCTTGAGAGAGGATTTAAAAACACCTGAGCATTATTATTATACATCATCTATAATTTTGATAATAATAGTACATGCTTTCATTTGTATAATCTTTGTTTATTGAATGAGGTTGCACAATTTTCCATTGGTTATTTACATTTTTATGTCTGTGTGACTTGTCACTTTATGTCCTTACCCTGTTTCCCATAAAGTTCTGTGATTTCTTTTCCTGTTTTGTAAAAGCACTCTATATTTTGTGACAAATATTATGTTAATATTTCTAAATATTGACCCATCCTTGCATATCTAAAATTAATAAATCCATTGAATTGGGCTGTATTTATCTGATGTGCTTCTGGATTCTACTTTCTAATTAATGAGATGTTTAAGTGAGACTCTGTCTCCATTTCAGCAATCTTCCCAAAGGCCTATGGTGAGAATTGTGCATTCCGGAGTTCCCAAACTCAGGTACCAGGCCACTTATACAAGATTTGCAAATCAAGTAAAGACCTGTGTTCCTCCTTAGTCCAACACCTACTTAGAAGGTTAAAAGAAAAAAGGCCCAAGTTGGAAGTGGAAAAAGAAAGATAATTTCTTTGGAGAGTGCTGTTGGCATTTTTTCCTCCCTCCACTCCCTACATGGAAGAGAGGATGGAGGTATTTCTTAACTCAGGTTCAGTGAGAAGAACTTCAGGATATGACATATGTCCCTAGTAGTTTTTTTGGGGAAAAGAAAATTTTCGCATATTGTATTTTTCTGAAAAGGCCAGAGTGATACACTCCTTCAGAACATGTCTGATTGCCAGGAAAGGGAGGGTGTCTCTTTGCCCTCCCATTGAGCCTGGGTGGTATGTGACTGCTCTGTTAGGATACAGAGTGATGCTATGTAATGTCTGAGGTTTGATTGTAAAAAAAGTAAAGCTCCACCTGACTCCCTTTCCTTGAGATGCCTGTTCTGGGGGAAGCCAGCCCCAGGCAGGGTGGAAGCCCAATGTAGTCCACATATTCAGGCTACTTGGAGAGCAACTGAGACTCCATCCAAGAGCCTGCATTAGCAGCCAACATACGCATATGCACTGCGTTAGTTAGCTTGGGCTTTCATGACAAAACACCATACATAGATTGAGTGGTTTAAAAAACAGAAATCTATTTTCCTGCAGTTCTGCAGGCTGTAATGGGGTGCCAACATGGTTGGGTTCTGTTGCGAGCTCTCTTCCTAGATAGAGATGCCTTCTTGCTATCTTCTCCCATCGCAGATTGAAAGAAAGCTAACTTTCTGATATCTTTTCTCATATGGGCAATAATCCCATAAGACTAGGGCCCCGGCCTCTTGACCTCACCTAACCCTAATTATTTTCAAAAAAGTGTGAATCAGTTGGTTGAGTGTCCGTCCATGTACCTAAAGGTTGCTAGTTCAATTCCCTGTCAGAGCACATGCCCATCACTTAAATGACTACAAAATATTCAGCTGAGTTGATATATTTTATTTTTATTTTATTTAACCAAATTTTTTATGGCTGAACATTTTTGCTGTTTATACTTTTTGGCTATTATGAAAAAGAGTGTACTACCTTTAGTCAGACAGATGGCTATTTAAAGTTGGACTTATTTCTTTAGGATAGATTCCCAGAATTAAAATTACTGAGTCAAAACTACATTTTTAAAAATTCTTGACATATTTCGCCAAATTGAAAACTTGACAGTATTAATCAACTCACAATTCTAACAGCATTTATGGGAAAGTTGTTTGTATTTTACTTTGGGCATTATTAGGCATTATTTACTGAACTTTAGCCCTATTTTCATAGATAAAATCTGATTTCAATTTTTGAATGTGCATTTCTTTCATTGCTGCTCTAATACAGTTAAGGGTGGAGTTTCTTAGAAATTATGTTTTTGTGGTTCTCATTTTCTTCCTTTGCAGAGATATCCCATAAATAAGGCACCAAATGTAAAGTTTATGTTTTATGGGGGTTGAGGGGGTTATCTGATCAATAAATGAATGTTGGCAAGTCAGTCATGCATCTAAACTAATCTTATAAAACATTGTGAAGAAGATTAGAAATGACAGTGGAAATACCGCTTTCCTTTTTGGCAGTCCTTCCCCTGAATTATCTAACAGCATTTATGCTAGTCAGCGTCACTCTGTTTAATATCACACCCCGTCCTCACTTCCCCGCTGGGTTTAAAATAAGTTGAAGTTGGACCATGGAAACTGTCATTCTTCTAGATATTTTAAAAAGGAAAAAAAAAAAGGCTTAGTACCAAGAATTAGTGCTTGCAGAACTATCAGAAAGTTTGGGGAAGTGAAGGTCAAGGATAACAAACAAATTTAGGAATTACAGGGATCATAGAATGCCACCTCCAATTATCTCTGCTGCCTGCTGTTGTAATTCACAGAACACCTGGAAGCCACCGAACTCCTTGTGACTGCAGTTGTCCACAAGTCTACCAGCTGCTGCCAGAGGAGAATAAAAGCTCTGCTGCTCTTCTGCCATCCACATGTCACAGAATAGTCTCTCTTTGGACGAAATAATATCAGCATTCTATGAATGAGGGCTTCTGGGAAATGTTGCTGCAGGAGTGTAGCCTTTGAAATGTAGGGAAGAGATAGAGACAGGGGTGGCACTGAGTTGACAATGGATTTTAAGTACAGCTGCTTGCCTATTATCCTTCTTTATAGCAGAGCCCAGCATCCACTTCATCCCCAGCTTTAGAAAAAGGTAGAATTTGGTTGACATGGCATACCCGAGTGATGGTGCGTGGTCTAGGGATAAGCACATAATTTATAGCTTTAAAATTTCTGTGTAAGGGGCATGTTTCTGTGTCTCTGCCTTCAATTTAACATGCACAAGAAAGCACATAATTGACATTTTTACAGGCGGCATATTAAAACCATGAAGCAACCACAGTGAAACTGACATTAAGGGGAAAATATAGAGGAGACAGGAGCAAAAACCCTTTTTAAAAGACAATGATACAAATCTATATAATATGCCTGAAGACTGCCCTACTTCTGATTATCATTGTGTAATAATAATTTTCAGTATTTTTTAGATTAGTTTCTGTCCTGGTTTTTGTTACTAATGAAAGCATCATAACTAATAAACCGGACTAAATTTCTGTGCTTTGCAATTTGATAAACTATACTCCAGGTGACAAAGGAGGTAGGTAGAAAGGTATTATCAGGAATTTACCCAAATGATTGTTGTTCATGGTGGAAAGATCTTATGGGGGGCCGTTGAACCTGTTGGTGCCACTTGACTCTATCTCACAGGCAGCTAGCTACCAGCTCTGAGTGGACTCAAAGTTACATCCCTCCATACATGTGCTTTGAAGGAGTTTCTGCTATGCAATCACCTCTGTTCTTGCTAAAGGAACTGAGCTTGAAGATATAAATGAATCTCAAGGGCAAGATCTGACAGTAAATGTCACCAACAGTAGAAGGGACCCAGACATTTATGGAGTGCCTTTGCAGATGTCCTATGCCACCAGAGCGTTGTGACACTGGAAGAATATTTTTATGGTACATAGATGTGATTAAGGAGTTCGAATTTAGGCAACCTAGTCCTAAGGTGTCCAATGGATTGGGTTTGCATGAATTTTCTTGGCTTTTGCACTGAAAATTTCAATCCTGAAAAATCCCCTATCCCCACCTGGATCATAGTCCCTATCTGTCAATTGACAGCCATGAATTCCTGCAAATGTGGGTTCACCTTTCCTCTCTCCACTCCCCGTCTGTGAATTGAGCAAGCTTGAAAAGTTGGTCACCAGATCCACTTGCAATTCTGAGGTCCTGTACTTCCTTCAAGGCTTGATTACTCTATTATGTTTGATGAAGTTAGACTCATCACAGTCACTTAGTTCTAACCATCATATTTTACAGATGAAGAGACTGAAGCTTGGGATATTGAGTGACTTTCTTAAAGTCATTCAGCCAATGTAGTGACCGAGTCTTTGTTTTTCCACCTTCAAGCTGGTTTTACCTGGACTCCAAGCTCTCTATCTTCACATCAAGTGTGAGTTCAGAGTTGAATGATTATTCCTCTGACAAATACTCATGGACCTAGAAGGCTATTCATCCGAGCTAAACACCTCTACATTTATCTTCAACTCCTCAAATGCATCTCATCTCTAGGCTGGTTTTTGTGTGGTCACCAATCATATTTACTTTCTGAATGACACTATCTTGACTCTGTATCTGGACACAACCCAACTACAGTCAATCCTGTAACTGTACAAAAAACTATTTCCTTTTCTCTCCAGACTTCAAAACACACCTCATAATAGTATGTATTTTACCTTCTCTGAATCCCTGAAAGGCTTGATACGCTGTTGCTTATTGTACTTCAAGATTTCCAATTTTCTTTACTAAACATCACACATATAATGTATTGTATTAGTGCATATTGCATTAGCAAAAAGCTTCATGGTTTACTTTAGGAATGGAAACAATATTTCTTGGTTCTAGCTCCTACCATCTTAACTTCAGAGGAAAACTTTTTTTTTAGTTTGCTCTTAAACATTCTTATTATCTGGTACTTAATTAGAGTATGTTTGTAATATATATCATCTCCTACTATTTCTTTCAACATAAGTCCAAGTGTTAGCAATTTCACTGGGCAGCGATGTTCTGGTGGTACAAAGTTTCATTCTGTCTGTCATGTGAATTTCCCAGCCACATGGCATCACTTTATAAAAGAGGCCTTTTATATTTAATCTAATAAGGATTTGGAGGGCTAAAATGAGCCACATGAAGGTTTATTTTCCAAGCATTCCATATCTTATAACAAAATTTTTAAGAGGTTAGATGTTTTCCTCTTATTTGTCACGTTGTACTTCTGTAATGGCCTGTGAATATAATTCTTACGTAGAGTATCATTGACGATACACGTATGGCTGTGGGTAACAAGAGTACCCAATGAGTGTGGCTTAAATAGCCGTTATTTCTTAATCCCATATAATAGGCTGTTGGGAACTCAGACATTCCAGGGTTGAGCCCTGGCATCTGTGACCCAGGCTGCTGACGTCACCCTGTTCTGCACCATCAGTGGTTTATCAGCTTGATGGCTTCAGGATGGCAAGCATTATAGTCTTGTGGCAGCGTCATAAGCAGAAAGGAAAGTGGTAGCAACAAGAGGGGCCTTTTCTTTGTTTTCTTTGTATCAGAAGGAAAACATTTCCCAGAAACCTGAAGCAGACTTCCTCTTACATCTTTGCAGGAACATAGGCCCTATCCAAACCTAGACCAAAGGAAATCGACTCACCATGACTGGGCTTCGTTACATGCAATTATGATGACTATTGCTACTGAGGCAAAACCGGGCGTCAGTAGGCAAGTGAGAATAGCAACTGGCAGCTAGACCCTTTTGGTTTTCAACCATGAAACCAGAAATTGGCTTTCTGATCACAATCCTTTTGATCTAACCTAAGCAGGTGATTTTTTCCAACATGTGTGTAAACTTCTAATTTTCATGACCAAATAAATGCAAGTATTTTATGTGCAAACTGTGTGGTGATTCAGGACTGGAGACAGTCAGCAAAGAAATGAAAGGCTCCAAAATCAACACTGATGGGTACTGCTGGTTGCTTCAAAAATACATCACTTCTGTGAACTCTCAGTGACTCCAGTTCTTTATCAGGAAACCACAACTGGCAATTCTTTTTATCACCCCACGGAAGAGCAGTAAGGAATGCCTAATAGCTTTGAAGTGCTAAGTAAATGTTAATAGAATGAGGAAGAGAAGAGAAGCTTGTTTCCAAAGGCCTTGGCAAACTTGAACTAAAAAACAAGGTACTGTTCCAAATGCTTTAGATGGTCTGGAGCGAGGAGCTGATTGCTTCACATGGCTGGCTTTCTCCTCCCCTCTCCCTCGTCAAGTCTGTCTCTCATTGGACTCATTTGCACTTTGAGCCCAATGGCTAGATGGATTTTCAAACCTATGTTCAGAATAATCCCAAGTTTTGGCTATTACTCATAGGTGATCAATAACAGTGATAATAAAAAAAAAAACAGCAGGATACTGTATTCTAGGCAGTCATTCCCTACAGTTTCAGGATGAGTGCTCAGCTGTTTATGATGCAAGCCTGTTCAATTGTGGGAACATAAACACAGGTAAAATAGAATCTCAAAAGGGAGGGATCGTTCTTAAATTAATAACTTCAAGCTGGCCTCTTTAGACTCACTGGTGCCAAATTCTTATCAGCCTTGTTTTCCAACAAAACCAGATATGTTTTAAAACGCATCTATCAGGAATTATAACCGTGTTAGGAACATTTCACTCTAATAGTCTTGCCTCTGACAATTACTGAATCTCAGTACCACATTTCCTTTGCAAAGTGCTCCTCTGCCTCAGCTATGCATATTCATTTCATCCCAAATTCCCAGAGCAAAGGGTAAATCATCCTCCACCCTTCTATTCCCTGGGAGGTGGAATATTTTCCTGAGCCCGCTCCAATTTGGAGACAGAAGAGGTGCAGCAGAATAACTCACCAGCTTTGTACTCCGAAGCCTCTTTAATTGACAGCCACCTAGAGAGCTTGTTTCCTAGGTTCTGTCCCCAGAGATTCTGCTTTAGTGGGACTGGGATGGGGTCCAACAGTTCCTCAGTGATGCTAATACTAACTGTTCATAAACCATGGCTGTGGAGGACAGCAAACTGACTGTCCATCTTGGACTTGAAAGGATAGGAAAGTAATGAACCCCAATCCTGAAGGGAGTAGAAGTGTTCCAAGCAGTGCACACTGACACGGTCACACTCTTTGTCTTTCTGTGACATTCTGTACAGCAGCAGGCAGGAGCCAGCAGTGTTAACATATATCTACTTCTGTATGACCCTAGTCAGTTAAGTCCCAAAGCTCATAGTGAGTCACCCCATTCTCTGAGCTCATACTGGGAATCAAGGTTACATTTTTACTTCATTGGTTGATAAGTCAAAGAAGTAGCCAAGTGCAGATATAGGGTGGTAGTCTGCTGGTGAGTGCTTTAAAAAAATAAAATTGTCATTTTATATAGTATATGTGTGTGTGTATATACACATACTCTTATATATATGTAAATAAATATAATATATATACTTACATATAAGCATAAATATATACATATGCTCTCATGTGCATATATATACAATGGCTTATAAAATGTATATACTATATAATAATATACAAATATGCAAATTGACCATACCTCCGACACACCCACAAGCCACGCCCACCATCCAATCAAAGCGAGTATGCAAATTAACCCAAACCAAGATGGCTACAGCCACAGAGAGCAAGGTTTCCTAGGTAACAGAGGAAGCCAAGCTTTCTGCCAGCCATTGCAGGCCTAAGGCTCCACTCAAGCTACAAAGTTTCAATTATAGAAGGTAAATAAATTCAAACAAATGGTGGCAGAATGGAGCTTGAGAGAGCAGGCCAGGGTTACCACAGGCAACAGGGGAAGCAAAGCTTTCCGCACACCCTGGCCGGGCCCACCCGCTTAAGGCAACAAAGTTTCAATTATAACCCCAACACAAATGGCTACGGGCTTCGGAAGGAGCCCCAGGCTTGGCTCTGCTCCAGGCTACAAAGTTTTAATTGTAGAAGGAAAATAAATTCTAGATACCAGGGCTTCCGCTTGCATTGCCAGGGGGCGTGGCCCACCTGCAAACCACCACAGGCCCCTTGCTCAGGCCGCCCCACACCCCAAGGGAACCCCACCCTGATCAGGGACACCCCTCAGGGCAAACCAGCTGGCCCCCACCCATGCACCAGGCCTCTATCCTAGCTAATAAAAGAGTAATCTGCAGATTGATCATCACTGCAACACACAATATAGCTGCCCCCATGTGGTCAAAGATCCTGCCCCCATGTGGACACAAGATGGCCACCACAAGATGGCCAGCAGGAGAGGGCAGTTGGGAGGCACCCGGCTTGCAAGGGAGGGCAGTTGAGAAGGACAAGGCCTGCAAGGGAGGGCAGTTGGAGGTGATCAACCCTGCAGGAGAGGGCAGTTAGGGATAACCAGGCCGGCAGAGGAGGGAAGTTGGGGGCAAACAGGCTGGCAGCAGAGTGGTTAGGGGGTGATCAGGTTGGCAGGCAGAAGCGGTTAGGGGCAATCAGGAAGTCAGGCAGGCAAGCAGTTGGGAGCCAGCAGTCCTGGATTGTGAGAGGGATGTCCGACTGCCCGTTTAGGCCTGATCCCACTGGGCAGTCGGACATCCCTCGAGGGGTCCCAGATTGGAGAGGGTACTGGCTGGGCTGAGGGACAACCCCCCTCTGTGCACAAATTTTGTGCACCGGGCCTCTAGTACATATATAATCATATACTAATATAAATATATATGCAATCATATTTATAAACTAGAGGCCCGATGCACGATAATTTGTGCAAGAATAGGCCTTCCTTCCCCTGGCTGCCAGCACCGGCTTCCCTCTGGCACCCGGGACCTAGGCCTTCGCTCTGGCCAGAGCCGCCTTCTGCCTTCGCTCCAGCCCTGACACCCTCCTGTAGCTCCCTCCACCCCCACTCTCCCTCATAGCAGGTGTCCCTCCCTGCTCTGGCTGCTCCACACCTGTGCACACATGCTGCCCAGAGGCCCAGAGTGGCCGGGGCGGGGAGGAATGCCTGCCCGGCCGCCGCCATCTTTGTCATGTCAATTTGCATATTCCCTCCTTATTGACCGTGGGCACCGCCATCTTTGTCACAGAGTGATGGTCAATTTTCATATTCTGTCTTTATTAGATAGCATATGACATATACAATCATATACATTTGCATATAAGATTATATGTGGATACACATATATAATCATATATGTGTGTATATGAAAGTATACTAATGTGTGTATATATGTGTATACACATATATATAATTGTGTACTCACACCAAATACATAATATACAATTATTTTAATTGCCAAACTATAATTTAGTAAAAGTAGTTCTATAGAGGAGAGAAGTAAATAGAGAATTTCTGAGTTTATTACTAACTATTCTTCTGTCTGTTTCCTCTTGTGAAAAGTCCATTTTCAGCAATAAAAGTGAAACCATAGGTGGGAGAGCTCTCAGGTTTTCTTGACATTTACAAAGTTGGGCTCCCTTGTGGAAGGTCAGGTGGCCTTCTATTCAGGTATATTTCTTTGTCTGGTAGCTTCACTTTCAAAAGAGGCCCTGGCCCAACATTTAGCTCTGCTCTCAAGGGTTTGTCAGGGCCTAAAACCCCAACGCCTTGACTCAAAGCCCAGTTCAGAGAATCTTATTTGAGAACCTTCTGAGCAATATGTTTTTATCTTTTTCTCTAGACTCTCAAAAATCTATCATTGATTCAGTAACACCAACTAAGAGCTTTTATTACACCAAGTGATGCTAAAATTATTTTAACCCAACAAACTTTTCATTTGCTACCTATTATTTTATTTTCTAATTGGGGATATGATAATAAGAGCAGAACAGGCCTATTTATAGCACTGGTTGAATCAACATCAGCGAGAATAAAGTTCTGAATAGCTTCCTAGGCACTCTGCAATACACTATGTTCTCAGGATTCTCTTTTGTTGTTGTTGTTGAATCTTTGACTTAATGACACTTAATTTGTTACTCGCATTTCTAAGTCCATCATGTGAACTTCAATTAAGGCAAGTAAACATATGATAATAGATTAGGAATTAACCAATAGCATTTTTATGATGTGAGTCATAGGACATCCATGGCTCCAATGGCCCTGTACTGTTAGAGAATCACATTAGTTGAAACTAATGTGGTATAATACCTGGAATGGTAGAGATGCAAATGTTTTAGTCTTTTGGAAAAAGTACTGGAAGGGAATTTTATTCTTTGTGCACTGTAAACTTTTTCCCAATTTTCTTTTCTGTCTCCATGTTCCCACACTCTTGAAAATAACAACAGCAGCAACAAACTCTCTCCACTGTCATCTTCTCTCTGTTTCTCTCCTCTCCCCTGCCCAGCTATGAGCCTCTTCTTCCCTCCCTTTTCCATTCAAACTCCCCCCCATCACACTGCTCCCCATGCTCCTACTCAACAAAGGGTTCATGGTTACAGGACATTTCAAGACCTGACCAATCCCATTGAGCAGCTTCCTGGGAATTGTACTTCTTCCCTAGTTCCAACTACTTTTCAGAAGAGAAAGCCACTCTGCAGTCTGAACAGCATTTTTCCTGGGGACACTTTGCATGTCCAGCCTGCAGGGCTGGCTTCAGGGGTGTGCACTTATGCAGGTGCACAGAGCCTTGCACTCAGAAGGACTGGTGCTTAGTTTAAGTCTCTGTTGCCGTCATCTTGAAATGATTAAAAACTGTGAAAAAAGGGTCCTGAATTTTGATTTTTTACTGTGCCTGGCAAGTTATGTATCTGGCTCTGCCAGCATGCCCTGCCTGGGTCTTGATGTGTTTGAGCAGTTAGTTAGCAACCACGTATTTAAGAGGCAAAAGAGCTGGTCTGGAAATATCACCAGGTCTGGGGTCAAGGGAGAAGGGAGGGATTTACCACTTTTCTTCATAGCCCTTTCCCCACAGGTTGCCTGGGCTTCCTTTATGCTGCTTCAGTGCTAAAAGACAGAAGTTCTTGTTTTGTTTTGTTTTCTACTCATTCTGCAGCTGAGGCTGAGCATTTAGATTTTTATCAAGAATCATTAGGATCTGAAAGTGGCTTGGAATACTTTGAAGTTCTTGATGAAAGGCCCCTAGGAAATGCTGGTTTGAATTTTTACTGAAAAGGCCACAGATATCTAGCTTCCTTTAGTATTTATCCTGTAGCTCACATTTCAAAGCACTTAAACATCATCATAAATTCTCTGTAAGGTTCTTTCCTTAGAAATCAAACCAAGCATTTTCTTCATGCCAAATTTTGAAATTTTTTTCTTGTTCTGTTTTTTTAAAAAGAGATATAGATATAAATATTGATATATAGATATATTGATATAGATATGTAGATGTGATCCTGGAACAGAAAAAGGGCATGTAGTTAAAACTAAGAAAATCTAAAAAAGCTAATAATGTATCAATGTTGGTTGATTAATTGTTTAAAATGTAAGATGTTAAAATAGGGCAAATGGCATAGTTGGTAGATAGGAGCTCTTTGTACTATCTCCACATTTTTCTGTAGATTTAAAACTACTCTAAAATAGAAGACTTTTTTTTTTAAGTAAGAGTAAGTTTTATCCTATATTTAGTCAGATTAAATGACTGGAAAGCTTTCTTGATTAAGTTGTTTTGACTAGGAAACAGAAAGATGTGCTTGGTGAACATTTCATAACCAATTTAATGATGATTACCTTCTATAAAATGAGAGAGCCCATGCTGTCCCATAATGAACCTGCTGCTCTAGCAAGCGCTCACCTCCCATTGCAGGCAGGGAGCCAGAGGCAGTTGGAACAAGCAGATGGTGTCTGATGACCAGGCTGTGACTTCTGGTCCCTGGAACCCCCAACTCCCCACTGTGTGCCTACCTTCCCTGAAGCAAAGGCTGAAAGAGCCAGCAGAGGTTAATTGAGTGTGATCTGGATGAGTTAACAGGTGACAGATATCAGTGAGTGGATTCTACCACATTAAATGTGATGTATTCTGCATGCCTGACATGAAAGATTCACAATGACCTTCCAATGTTTCTAATTAGCTCTCTCAGCACAACTTCTTTATTATTTCTTAGAAGTGGCTATTGTTTCCAATTTTAGCAAATATTACAATCTACACTAATAAAAGAGAAAAATGCTAATTGACTGTACCTTCACTATGCCCACAGCCAATTAGAGCAAGTATGCAAATTAACCCAACAATGATGGTGGTTAATTTGCATACACAGCCGCTGATTGACCTGGGTCCCGGGAACATCCACTGGACCCAGGCTGCTCCTAGCCTGTAGGCCCATAGGCCCTGAGCAGCAGGGGTCCCAGAACGCTCCCTGGCCACTCGGAGCCTATGAGTGCAGGCGCCAAGCGGCTGGGGTGGGGCGGGAACGTCCCCGTGTCACTATGGTGACGCGGGGACGTTCCCGCCCTGCCTGCAACCACTTGAGAATGCTCTAGCACCAAGTGGTGGTTTGGGTCCACGCCCCCAGCCTGGGATCTCAGGCTGGCGGCAGCAAGGCACCCAGGCGGTGATCAGGCCCTGCCCCCAGCCTGGGATCTCAGCCACTGAGTCACACCAGCCAGGCAGATATGGAGAAATCTTAAATGTTTCTTTTTTTATATATATTTTATTGATGTTTTACAGAGAGGAAGGGAAAGGGATAGAGAGCTAGAAACATCTACGAGAGAGAAATATCAATCAGCTGCCTTCTGCACAGTCCCCACTGGGTATATGCCCCCAAACAAGGTACATGGCCTTGACTGGAATCAAACCTGGGTCCCTTGAGTCTGCAGGCCATTGCTCCATCCACTGAGTCAAACCAGTTAGGGCTGTCCAATTTGTTAAAGAAAAAACCCTATCTAATAAAGAGGGAATATGCAGGGGAGGGCATTTGGGGGTGACCGGGCTGTCAGGGGAGGGCAGTTGGGGATGATCAGGCCAGCAGGAGAGCAGTTAGGCATCGATCAGGCTGGCAGGGGAGTGGTTAGGGGGTGATCATGCTGGCAGGCAGAAGCGGTTAGGGGCAATCAGGCAGGCAGGTGAGCACTTGGGAGCCAGCAGTCCAGGATTGTTAGAGGGATGTCCGACTGCCTGTTTAGGCCCGGCAGTCGAACATCCCCCGAGGGGTCCCAGATTGGAGAGGGTGCAGGTTGGGCTGAGGGACACACACCCCGTGCACAAATTTTGTGCACTGGGCCTCTAGTGTATAATGTTTGCATATATAATTGGGAGTTGAACAAGTGGATATCTATGTGTAATCATCATACTAGTAAGTACAATAATTGAGGTGATATAGAAAAAATCAGCACAGGATCTATGCACAGATACTGGAAAGATCAATACAAAAGAAAGAAATATAAACAAAAGTTGGATGAAATTTGAAATATGAATAACAAGGAGCCTTACTCATTTTTAAAAAACAGCAAAACAAGAAAAATTTCATAGTCTCAAGGGAATCATAGCCAACATGATTTATTACCGTAGTTTTTAAATATGTTGTTATTGATTTCAGAGAGAGGAAGGGAGAGGGAGAGAAAAATAGAAATATCAATGATGAGAGAGAATCAATTGGCTGCCTCCTTCTATGAAATAATTTTTACCTCAGAGAATTTTGCAAAATATGAAAATATGCAAGTGCTATAATCATGCCTGGCTTATTGTAAGTGCTATTTATGTAACTTTTATGTGCTGTTTTATCTTTGTTTTTATAGTTTAGCTAATTCGTATTTGGAAAATAACATTATTTATTAAAAAATAAATATTTTTAATTCAGTGAGAGGCAGAACTAAAACACCATCCAATTTCCTGGCACTCAGTCTCCTGCTCTATTGAATATGCCATTGTGACCCTTCAAGGAAGTCTTATCCAAGTTTTATGGGTACACAGCAGTTAAGCATGGTGAAAAGTTAAAAATTCACCAGTTTCATATATATATTTCTTTTGATCCATCTATATGATTGAGAATTTAATGGAAAATTGGTGCTTATTTTGGAGTAGTTTACCTTATATTTGATACTTTATTTTATATATTCTTTAATCACTCACTGAACAGTGTTTTGCTGATATGAGAGGTAAATTTTTATACAACAGAGGTAAATTCTTAGACAACAAAGTTAATGGAAACCTTAACTACCTGTCTACATGGTGGGTGTTTAAAAAGAAAATAATTCAAAATTAACTTAAAATCCATTCATAGTTCAAGTATTGCTGTTTATTAAATGAGACTTTGAGATCAATTCTTTTTATATTAAATTTATTGGGATGACATTGGTTAATAAGATTATATGGGTTTTGAGTGTACATTTCTATGATACGTTCTGTCACCATATATTTGACTCCCCTTTACCCTTTACTAATCTCCATCCCTTTTTCCTCTGGTAACCACAATACTGTTTTCTGTGTCTATGAGTTTCAGTTTTATATCCCTCCTATGAATGCAATCATTTAGTTTTTAGCTTTTTTTTGTTAATTATTTCACTTAGCATGATATTCTCAAGGTCTAGCCATGTTGTCACTAATGACAGTATTTCATCTTTTCTTATGGCCATTGTATATACTAGTATGTACCCCACCTTCTTTATCCAATCATCTAGAAAAGAACACTTTGATTGTCTCCATGTCTTGATCACCATAAATAATGCTGCAATGATCATAACGGAGTATATATCTTTACAAATAAATGTTTTCCAATTTAAGGCATAGAAACCCAGAAGAGGGGTTGCTGGGTCATATAGTAACTCTATTCTTAATTTTTTGAGGAATCTCCATACTGTTTTCCATAGTGGCTGTACCAGTTTACATTCCCACCAGAAGTGAAAGAGGGTTCATTTTTCTCTACAATCTTTCCAACACTTGTTATTACTTGTCTTGTTAATAATAGCTATTCTAACAGTGTGAGATGCTATCTCATTGTACTTTTGATTTGCATTTTTCTAATGGCTAGCAAAGTTGAGCATCTTTTCATACAGCTGCTGGCCATTTGTATGTCTTCTTAGGAAAAGTGTCTGTTCAGGTCCTCTGCCCATTTTTTAATTGGATTGTTTGTTTGGTGTTGAGCTGTATGAGTTCTTTGTATTTTGGATATTAACCCTTTTTCAGAGCTGTTTATAAATATCTTCTCCCATGTGGTTGGTTGCCTTTTTGTTTTGTTGGTGGTTTCTTTTGCTGTGTAGTAGCTTTGTAGGTTGATATAGTCCCATTCATTTATTTTTGCCTTTACTTCCCTTGCATCAGGTGTCAAATTCATAAAAATGTTCTCTAAGGCCCAGGTCTACAAGTTTAGTACCTATGTTTTCTTCTATGTAATTTATTGTTTCAGATATTTTATTTAGGTCTTTTCTCTAAACAGCATGGCATCAAATTACTAAATCATTATGGGTATTGGCATTTTAAGAGCGGTTCTTGAGGTTAATTTGGTGCCACAATTCTGTTATTAATTAGATATGAAACAACTCAAATGTGTTTGGCTTCTGCAGATACCTGCCCCTCTTGGGGGAAATTCTAGAACTAATAATTGGTGCAGCTTGGAATAGTGCATTCATATGCACTAATGATATAAATAGATGACATTATAGGGATGTAAGTTTGCTAGCCTGACAGGGAAGCCATGCAATTCTGAAATACATTAAAATTTGAATGAACATGCAAAACCATAGAACTTAATGTTTCATTCCCTTCGACTCTAAGTACTCTGAAGGAAAAAGGTCTTGGCTGCATTGATATAGTTTAATTATACTGATAGTTTAATTATACTGATAGACAAAATGTGAAGACACACAGTTAATGAAGGAGAGATTGTAGCAGAAGGAAAGATGAAAAAATAACAGAAGCATCTCAAGGTTCTAAAACTTATTCTTACTTAGCTTTTCTTTTTTATTTTCTCCACCTTGAAAGAAATACAGGTGGGAAAATCATAATCCAAAGTACACAATGACCTCTCTGATTTAGATAAAAATGATCAAATAATGGAGAATGGTGACCTTGAAAAAGACAGTAAAAGAGCCATATAATAAAACAAAACCTTAAGCATTTGAGCCTTTTATAGGAGATGTTTTCATAGGAGCTGGCTTTCTTATTTATCATATGTTTAAAATTTGAAATGGATGAACTTATGTTTTAGAACTCTCAACCCTGAGTACCCAATTCGATGGGCATTGAGATTAGTATATTTTGGTATAATTTCTAAGAAGGCTGCAACTATTTACAAAATAGCCAATGTTCATAAAACTTGGCACATTTCATCAAGGAGTTGAACTATCCTCTGCCTAGATCTGGAAGTTGTCACTTCTCCTTCAGACTGTCTGGAAACGTGTGTATTTAGTTTTCCATCAGGTATCTTCCTCTAATATCTTTCATGCCCATATGGTATATTAACAACAAAATAATCCAGCTACAATCTCCGTGGAAACAAGCACAGATGTTTGCAAAAAGCACTTACCAATGAATAACCCTATATTTCTTTAATTAATTCAAATATTTAGCCGTCAGCTCTTTCTCTTTGAAGACACAGATTGTTTTTCATTCTGAGATATACTTTCTTCCTAATAATAGAAACAGATATGTCTCTTTGGTCCCACTGTTTCAAGATTCAGAAATAAGATTCCTCATGAAAATCCCAGGCTACAGATTAATTCATCTGCTATCATCATTTGTTACTTTTTATTCTATCAATAAAGGTCATGTCATAGTCATATGAGTACCATCACTCTTCTTTTGCCATATCAAGCATTTTCTTCTTGAAGCATTTTTCTTAGATGAGTCAAAATATATATTTCCATTTAATAAGTGTTCAGAATCTTACATAGCTCTGCTCTATCAATTATGCAAACACTACCTAACATTTTTCTTACATTCATCCAATATGCATGTTTTCCTCCAAAATATTACTGCAAACCAGAGGACCAAAGACCTTTTATTTTTCTCTTTATTTTATTGTTCATGTAGATATAGTGCCTAAAATCTTACATGATAAATAGATTTTACTTGCCTGGATTCTAGTTTGAGAATGGATTACATTTTTTTTCCTGCCAACTCCTAGCTTGTGTTAAAGAAACATCAATCAAGCTATGAGACAAGTAGACTGAATCTTAACACTGCAGGAAATTATCATATACATTTACTTTATGTCACAAGAAAATTATATTAGAGGAAGTATACTTTTATTAGTATCCCATTAGAAATATTAATATGCATTATTGCTTTTTTTAAGTTTACTGAGAAATTTACTTGATCTTGAATGAATTTGAGACTCCTAGAAGTCACATGAATGGGGATGGAAAGAGGCTTAAAGACCATGCATATTAATGCAACAGGTGAATATGAAGCTTATATTATTCTTTTTACCAAATCATAGCTTTCTGAAGGACTCGGCAGTGGGAAGATAAGCTGCTCACACACAGATGCTAAGAACACACCATCATCTGTTCTCAGCCCCCAGATGAGTTGAAACAAAAATAAATACATAAATAAATTCAAACCATATTGCCCCTGTGTGACTGGTTTCTGTGGAAAACAATATAAAAATAGCACACAAAAGACACAATCCCAGTCATGAATTTTGTCATGTGGTAGGGAAGTTGAAATCTAATCACATGAATCAAACTCATAATACTTTTAAACTCTGTATCAACAAACACTATTTTAGCACAGCTGGTGTGGCTCAATGGTTGAGCCTTGACCCATGAACCAGGAGGTCATTGTTCAGATGGTGTCAGGGAATATGCCCAGGTCATGGGCTTGATTCCCAGTGGGGGTGTGTATGGGAGACAGCTGAGCAATGATTCTCTCTCATCATTGATAATTCTCTCTCTCTCTCCCTTTTCCTTCCTCTCTAAAATCAATAAAAACATTTTAAAAATAAAATAAACACTATTTTAACCAATAGTGATGCTAAAGAGAGGGTAGATATGTTTATTATAAATTATAGCCCATTAATTATATAATTCTTTAAATCTTTAGAACTTGGTATGATAACTAAATTCTTAGATTCTTCTTATTAGGTGAAATGCCACAGGTATTAAGGAAAATTTATAACTCATTTTATTATTTCACTAGAAAAAAATCTTATCTTCACAGTTCATAAACAACAGTTTCAGTGGGACAAAATGCCGATGTATATTTATAGAGTTTTACTAATGTATCTTGTGCATAATTAAAAACCCAGAGTCAGTGTTATTTAGGAAAGATGAGACATAATGCATTCTTTATGGAAATTGTATACCACAATTTCAATGTTGTCATGATCAAGGAATCCACAAGTTTCTGCCTTGTGGGACATCTGGAACTACAAGTCATGCCTCTGGATTTGATTCCTTAGCAAATGTCTAACTATCATAAAGTTTGTTGTCTGACTATGTCCCAGAATTCCTAAATATTTAGCCTCCAAAGTTCTATATACTAACACTACACTGAAATGGCCATGGAAGCTGACCCTGAGAATTCTGTGAGATTAGGCAAAGATGAAGACTTTGGTTAAAATTTTAATCTTTTGGACTTTTCCTAATTATAGGAAAAAGGATACTGGTTATGTTTATTGTTAAAGGACCATGTTACAAGGCCAATACAATTCATAATTAATAGTTACCACTGGGACTTATTCTACATAGTCACATGACCTATCATGATGTGAACAATCACCATTCACCCTAGGTTTGGGTACTGAATTGAGATGAGAAAAATGGATCATTACTAACTAGTAATGTCAGAGTAGGTGGAAATCAGTGTAAGCATGGACATGATAAGGAAGCTAGATGAGGCTTCCTGGGTGAAGGAGCTGCGAAATTAGGTTTCTTTTGGGAGATAAAGCTTATCTAGTCCAGCCAGTGTGGTCTGTTATGGAGGTGGGAACATAATGGGCAAAGCTTGTCTATGATTCTGAATATCTGTGAAGGAGCTGGGTCTATAGGGCTCTGGGGTCCCTCAAAAAAAGTTGTGGCATGCAGCTGAACTGACTATGGTCAGCGTTGTCCACCAGACCAAACAGAAGTTTTGGGCATTAAAAAAAAAAATAAAAGAAGATTGGTTTATAATACCACTACTAAAGGCTAGGATCACCTCACTAGTAGAGAAATAGAAGTAACAACCTACAATGTCCTAAGCTAAATAAAAGCAGAGTCTGAAGAGTTTAAATGCCCAGCCTGCTTCTCCTCTGGCCTATAGTCTCCAATGTGTTCAAGGCAGCAAGAGATAATTCTTTTGTTTTGTTGGCAGTTCCTTTTGCTGTGCAGAAGCCTTTCCGTTTGACAGTCTTAATCATTTATTTTTGCTTTTACTTCCCTTGCCTTTGGGATCAAATTCATAAAATCCTTTCTAAGACTAAAGTTCATAAGTTTAGGATCTATGTTTTCTTCTATGTAATTTATTGTTTCAGGTCTTATATTTAGGCCTCTGATCCATTTTGAATTAATTTTTGTACATGAGGATAAACATGTACAAAACAAATCAGACAGTGGTCTGATTTCATTATTTTACATGTGACTTTTCAATATTCCCAGCACCATGTATTAAAGAGGGTTTCTTTTCTCCATTGTATGTTTTTGGCTCCTTTGTTGAAAATTATTTACCCATATACATGTCTTTATTTCTGGGCTCCTCATTCTGGTATATATAAAACAGTGCCATGTGTGCTAACATAGGTTGATCTTGAGAATATCATGCTAAAGAAAATAAGCCAGGCAGAAAAAGTCAAGAACTATAAGATTTCATTCCATATGTGGGATATAAAGCTGAAAGAGTGAACAAACAAGAAAATATACTAACCAAATAAACACAAGCACCATATTATTTTACTTAAATATGGGATCTAATGAACAAAATAAACTAACAAAGTAGAGACCAACTCATGGATGCAGAGAACAGACTGAAAGCTCTCAGAGGGCAGTAGAATGGGGGCTGGATGAGAAGGGTGAAGGAATTAAGCAAAGAAAGAAAAAAGAAAAACTCATGGACACAGATAGCAGTATGGTGATTGCCAGAGGGGAAGGAGTTGGAGGAATTAAAGGGTAAAGGGGTCAAATATATGGTGATGGAAGGAGATTTGACTTTGGGTTGTGAGCACACAATGCAATATACAAATGAGGTATCATAGAATTGTATACTTGAAACCTATGAGGTATCATAGAATTGTATACTTGAAACCTATATATTATTATTAACCAAATGTCACCCCAGTAAATTTAAAAATTTTAAATAGAGAAATTATTTTAATAGCCACGTCAGATCTGATCACACCTCTGCTTAAAACGTACAATAACTCCTTGTTCACTCAGAGTAATCATTAAAGTCCATAGAGTGGCTCCAAGGCCTCACATGATCTGGCTGCTGTCCCTTCCCCGCCTAACTCATCCTCCTTCTGCCACTCTTTGTTTCCCGGGTGATCAACACAGAACCTTTGCAAGAATTTTTTCTCTTTGCCTAGACTGCTCTTCTCCCAGATGTCTTTTGGCTACATCTGTCACCTTCTGTGTCTCTGACTAAAGGGTACCTTCTCAATCATGTCTAATCTACCCTCATATTTTCAAATGGTAATCTGTATACCCTTCCCCTTCCTGCAATTACCTCTGGTTTTCCTTCTTTCCCCAAGCTTCTGCCATCCTACCTAATAATAGACAAATATGCAAATTGACCATACCTTCGCTATGCCCGCGATTGGCCAGGAGGCGCGGGGGGGGGGGACTCGGGGTGGCTAGGGACCGGCGGGACGCTGAGCTTGGGGTGGCTGATTGGACCGGCGGGACGCTGAGCTCGCGTCGCCAGCAGCGGCTCAAGTTCAGCGTCTACGCCATGGCTATGCTGCGGCATAGAAGGGGGAGCTCACGTCCCACCGCGGACCATCAAAAGCGGGGGAGCTGGGTGCCTATCCACTCAGGCACCAGGCCTTTCAGAAGCCTCTGCCATGCCTGAGGCTTCTGAAAGGCCTGGTGCACCAGCGATCAAAAGCAAAAGCGTGGGAGCTGGGTGCCTGTCCGCTCAGACACCAGGGCTTTCAGAAGCCTCCTGAAAGGCCTGGTGCACCAGCGGACAGGCACCCAGCTCCCCCTCTAAACGTGCATGATTCAATCATGCACTGGGCCTCTAGTCTTCTTATAAACTATGTAATTTAATATTATGATTTTTGTTTCTCTCTTCTCCCCTAAAACGTAAACTTCACAAAGATAGAGATCTCTGTTGTTTTCTTAGTGATGTATCTCCAGTACCCCATGCTTAACAAAAAGAACATAAGCAAAAGTTGAATGAATGGAATGGATGGAAGAATTATTACAGTAGGTGAGTGGTGGCCATAGGATTTGTGTTCAAGTAGCTTTCCTCCTTTCACTCATTAGGTTGTGGGCTCTTAGCTATGCTATCCAGTTCTGGGCATAAAAGAAGGCCACTGCCTAAGCCATTTCTGCTGCCCCTGAAAACAGCATTGCCTACAAAATGGCCTCAAACCTTGATCTGTTAGATTTAAAGTACAGCAGTTTAAAGAATGAGATCTTTGTTCTTGTCAAACAGTATGATTCCTTTATGATTTTTTTATAGTCCTGTTCTTTTCCAGCATAGATTGTACTTGAACCTTATCAATCAGAGGCACTTCTCCCCTGCATCTCCATGTGCTAATGACATTAGTTCCAGAGGCAATAATAAAACTGTCATCAACTGAAAACTCCAAGCTGCTATTCTGTGGATGCCTTCCTTTCAGTGTCTGCTGTTAGCAGAGTCCGCCTCCCTGCTGTCCAGGCGAGATGGTGTGGGTGCAGGGGTGGGCGGTAGACTTAATTAAACCATTAACCTTCAAACTCAGGAAAAAATCCACCCGAGATGTAATTAGTTATTAATATGAAATAGGATCTTTTAAGACTTTCCATTTTTAGAACACAGACATAGTTATCATGCCTAGCTGAGCATGCTCCAGAAGAGGAACGGAATGATGGCACTAGAAGGCATGCATAATTGGGATTAAGCCCTCTGAGGAACGTGATGATGATTTTGATAATTCTGCCCAATTGTGAGTCTGTCTCTTTTTAGTGAACCAGCCAGCCCAGCCTTGCATGGCCTAAATGAGATTACTGGGTTATGACAACCGTGGCTCCCTTACCAGTAATATTTAAGCCACTTAAGTCATTGGAAGGCACTTCAGCCAAGGTCAGCATCACTAGGGATAAAATTTCACCTAACAGAAGGTTAGAGTTTAGGTGAGAGAGTGAACCAAAAAATGAGTGGTCACCAGACAAAGTAGGCCCCTTGAATTCAGACTGTGGAATAGGCAAGAGATCCTAGCCAGGATCCTTCAACCTATTAACACCAGCTTTTCTCTTATCCTTATCCTTCCTAAGTAATCATTCCAGGAATCTATGCTGAAAGTGGTTCCTTTTTTAAGTATCCTATATACCTACCTGGTCCCAATGATATTAGGAAAATGTATTAAATGAAACATAAAAGGCTTATTCTCATCTTCAAACCCCACATACAGCAATGTTATTATCATCCCTCATAGTTCTGTTTTGATGGAGTTTTGAAGGCAGAAGTCCTTTCCCATGTACTCTAGAGTTAGAAGAAAGAAAGGAGACCAACATGTTATGGAATTTGGTCCCAACAAGATGCTGGCAAGGCATGTGTTGGTATTTCTAAATTTGTTAAAAAAACAAAGGGAAACTCACCCCAAGTCACACATCTAGAAAGGACAGAGCAGGAAGCTGGCCTTGTCCTGGCCTTCAAAGACCACCTCTCTGTCTTCCTAGGGGGGATCTGAGGGACCCCATAATTATTCCTCAGATAGGCCCTTTCACCCTCAGCTTGGTGTTGATTGATGCATATGTAAGGCATAAGTCAGAGAAGTGTTCTAGCACCCAGTGGTCAGAGACGATCCAATTTATAATAAGCTAAATTATAAAACATCTACATGACCAGATTCCTCTGCCAAAGGAAACATTGTGCAGAAAATTTAGGGTGGTTTTTTTTTATCTGTAAAATTAGAATAGAGGAAATTATGAAGATGTGAGAATAACTGACAATAAAACTAGAAGTTAGGACTGGCCTGCCTGAGTAACCAGCTGCACAGACTTAATGTCCCCCCAAAGCTTTGCCCAAACTGAAGGATTTCTCAGTTCAGCCTCTTAAGTTTCACGAAGCAGTGATTTATTTAGGTTGATAAGCATCCACATTACAGAATGCAAGCACTCCAGGTGTTTTTAATGGGCTATGAGTCACTAACCCATCATGCATTGATTTGAGGAGATTGCTTCTAATGCCTGTGTGACTTTACCTGCATTGGTCAAGTTGGAGTCAGGTTTGAATAGAGATGGATTTGAAGCATGAAACACACTAAGTTTAAGCCAAACTGAGTGGAATGAGCATTTCCAACCCCAGGAAAACTCTACCTGCCCAGCAGTAGCAGTGGTTCATGATACCTGTAGGAGATTTGCAGTTAGAAGAAAGATAGTCAGTGCATGTTTGGCCTAGCAATGGTTGATGGTCTGGCATGAGAAAAAGGTGAAAAACCTTTTCCTAATCTTACCTTATAATAGACAAATATGCAAATTGACCGCACCTTCGCTACGCCCAAGCCACGCCCACCAACCAAGCCACGCCCACCAGGAAACCGTTGCAGGGAAGCTGGGGTGTGGCGGAGCCCAAGGCCGGGAAAGCCGCCCGAGGCTTTCCCAGCCTTGGGCGCCAGCGGGGTGCTGGCAGGAGCGAGCCGACCTGGGGGGGTCGGCTCGCTCCTGCGATCGGGTAGCAGGGACGCTGGGGTGCAGCCGAGCCCAAGGCCCGGAAAGCCGCCCGGGGCTTTCCGGGCCTTGGGCGCCAGCGGGGTGCCTGCTCCGATCGCAGGAGCGAGCCGACCTGGGGGGTCGGCTTGCTCCTGAGATCGGGTAGCAGGGACGCTGGGTGCAGCCGAGCCCAAGGCCACCGCCCAGGGCCAAGCCGGGACCCTGAAAGAAGGTAGAAGGCGGTGGCCACAGCCAAGGCCTGGGTCCCCGGTGCCGGCAGAAAACTGGTGCAGGCAGCCAGGTGAATGAAGGTCTATTGCACGAATCTTCGTGCAAACGGGCTACTAGTGAGTTAAAAAGATGTGTGTCTTTGAGCCTTTCATAGAGCAGTTCCGTCACACATTGGGAAGATGAACTCAGCAACCATTGTTCTCTGGCACTGGCCCAGGCTGTCCACTTGCGCAACCACCTCTGTGCCTTAGTTATATAATCTTTGCTTCTTTCCCTGTAACATCAGTCCTGTGCCTTCAGGCTCAGGCCCCTGGAGGCCACCTCCCTGTTGCAAAGCTCACCTAAAGTTCCTTCCGTGGCTTCTGGATCTTAGCCTGCTCTTCTCAGGTCTTGAATTTGCATGTACCCTGATTTCAATACACTGTGCTGGGGACCTCCCTAGGCAAACTTTAAGCTCTTTTCCCCACTCCCTCATATCAGAACTTAACATTTCCCAACACCCCACTAAGTCTGGCCTTCCCCATGTAAGGGTAGAAACCCCATATACTACCACTGCAAGTATTCTTTACAACTGTTTCCCTTCTTCTTGACATTCTTGTTACAGGGCTCTTTTGTCTAGACCAGTGGTAGGCAAACTCATTAGTCAACAGAGCAGCAAACCGCGGCTCGCGAGCCACAGTTTGCCGACCACTGGCTAGACCCAAAAGTACCTTTCAGATTTAAAGAAACTTTTGTGGCTCATCTGGGAATCAAGTGTTCATGTTTCTATGGGAAAATGTGTTCCAAGTAAAAATACTGTAACTGATTTAGAAATCATTTTTCTGATAAGCCAGATAGTAAGTGGAAGGTGATCTGTATTTGTTTCCTAGGGTTACTGTAATAAAGTACCACAAACTGGGTGGCTTGAGCAACAGAAATCTATTTTCTCAGAGTCCTAAAGGCTGGAAGTCCAAAATCAAGGTGTTGGTAGAATTGGTTCTTCCTGAAGGCTGTAAGGGAAGGACCTGATCAGGCCTCTCTCCTCAATTTGCATGGTGCTCTCCCTGTGTGCATGACACTGCATCCAAATTTCCTCTTCTTTTTATTGTTTACACTATTATCAATGCTCCCCATCCCCTCCTTTGCCCACCTCCACCCAAGGAAGGACACTAGTTATATGGATTAGATCCCACTCTAATGACCTCACTTTAGCTTGGTTACCTCTGTAAAGACCCTATCTCTAAACAAGGTCACACTCTGAAGGTACTGTGCGTTAGAATTCCAGCATGTAAATTTTGGGAGCACACAATTTATCTCATAACACCTGTTGATGATACAGGTGTCTTCACTAAAAATCATATATTTACTGATGAAAGATAACAGCCATTTGTCGATGACAGCTATAGAGACACCTTAACAATTACTTGCCACCTTACAAATAATTCAGACCTTCTCTAACACTTATGTGTAAGAATGGATTTGACTCTGCATTTTTGTAGAAGCAAAGTTTGTATAAGTAGCATAAATAAATCATTTGCACCATAATAATAGGATGGCTTTTTTAAAATCTTCTTTGACATCATCTTATTTGGGGGATTCTTTTAGAATGTTTTCTAAGATCTCAAAGAAAAGTTCCTTTTAGGTTAGTATTTCCCAATCTGGCTGCACATTAGAATCACTTGAAAGAGAGTTCAAAAAACATGAACACCCCGAGGTTTGATGTAACTGGTCTGTGGTGGGGCCCACGCATCAGTATTTTTAAAGGATCCCCAGGAGGATTTTTTTGTACATTCAGCATTGAGAGGCACTGCTGTACCTTAAAACCATGTAATGTTAAGCATTACTTATTGAGTAGAGGATCTAAAATGTTGTTTTAATCCTCCCTCAGCATGTGACCATAGAGTGAAATACATGTCCTTTGCCAATGGAGAAAACATCAACTTGGGTAGGGGGAAAATGTCAGTGCTTTCAAAATGCAAGAGGTGGCACCCAGTGCTAACAAATTATAACAGAGGATGTTGGGGCAGATGTGCTTTTGATTAGATTGCGTTTTCTAATCATTGGGTGGAAATTGTGTTCAACAGACTGTGTCTGACTATGTCAGAGGACGGAGTAGTACGTGAAATGAATATGTGAGAAGCTTGCCTCTAGGAAAGCCAGAAAAAAGTATGAGACTTAAATTCAACATCTGGGATAAATGTAAATAATTGTGAAGCCACCATATATGTGTGTGTGTGTGTGTGTGTGTGTATATATATATATATATATGTAAGGGCTTTTCATGGACCAAACTAACAATGCCCTGGGCCATGGGGATGTAGTAAGAGTTCATTTTTTATGGCTGAGTAATATTTATATATATCACATCTTTATTCATCTATTAGTGGACATGGAGGTGGCTTCCATATCTTGGCTATGACTAGTAATGCTGCAATAAACATAGGGGTGCATATATCTTTTCCAATTAAAGTTTTGGATTTCTTTGGACAAATACCCACAGTGAAATTGTTGGGTCATATGGTAGTTCCATATTTAATTTTTTGAGGAGACTCCACACTGTTTTTCATAGTGGCTGCACCAATTTGCATCCCCAGCAACAGTGCATGAGAGGTCCCTTTTCTTCACCAGCATTTGTTTGTTGATTTATTGATAATAGTATTCTGACAGGTGTGGGGTGATACCAGCATTTGTTTGTAGATTTATTGATAATAGTATTCTGACAGGTGTGGGGTGATACCTCACTGTGGTTTTAATTTGCATTTTGCTGATGATTAGTGACATTGAGCATCTTTTTATATGTTTATTGGCCATCTGTATGTCATCTTTGGAAAAATATTTGTTTAGGTCCTTTGCCCATTTTTTAGTCAGATTGTTTTGTGTTTTTGGTGTTAAATTTTAGGAGTTCTTATATATTTTAGATATTAACCCTTTATCTAATGCATCATTAGCAAATATCTTCTTCCATTCCTTAGGTAGTCTTTTCCTTTTGTTGATGGTTTTCTTTGCTGTATAAAAACTTCTCAGTTTGATGTAGGTCCACTTGTTTATTTTTGCTTTTGTTTCCCTTGCCTGGGAGATATAACCAAAAAAATATTGCTAAGAGCAATGTCAAGGAGTTTATGCTTAGTTTTTTTTAATAGAAATTTTGTTTTCAGGTCTTACATTTAACAAACTCATAGATACAGAGAACAAATTGGTGGTCATCAGATATGAGAAAAATTGGGGGGATAGGTAAGAAAGGTAAAAGGGATCAAGAAGTACAAATCGCCAGTTATTAAAATAGTCCTGGAGATTTAAAGTTCAGCTAAAGGACTATATAGTCAATAACATTTCAATAACTATGTCTAATCACCATGTTGTACACCTGAAACTAATATGAAATTGTAAGTCAACCATAACTGAAAAATACATTTTAAAAAATTATTGCAGCACATTCCATGTTATTGGGGAGACTTCCCATTACTGATGGATAGATAACTGCACAAGTGTAACATAAGATAGAAGTAAAATGAAGGAATGCAGAATCCTGAGAGAAAAGAAAAAGCTGAGAGGAGGTTTTAGAGCCACACACACCTACGTTTTTATACTGCCAGTTTTAGCTACTTAATATGTATGTGGCCTTAATTAAGGCAATTAACCTCTACTTGAACCTGAGTTTTCACTGGGGATAAAGAAACAAATCTTAACATAGTGTTGTAAGGATTGGTAGTTGTGGATAAATATGCATATTACAGTTAATAGGCACTTTGGAAATGGTAACTTTGGGTTGAACACAGAAAAAGGGGACTAGTATAAAGTTAGTGTGACTGATTAATACTCAAATTAGGACATTTTATTAAAAAGAGATGCTTTAATAATTATGCTGCAATAACAGGCTAACATGGAATGTCCTGGACAACCAAGATGCACAGTCACCCTAGGAATGATACTGATAAGAACAGCTGTCAGATATCATTGATTGGGAACTAAGGGCATAAGATTTAAGTCAGACTGTCTAGGTTCAAATCTTCTGTACATCACTCAGTAGCTATGTAACCCTGAGTCAGTTACTTAACCAGATTGAATCTCAATTCCCTCAATTACAAAATGGGGATGATAATAGTACCTACTTCATGAATAAGTATGCACATTAAATGTATAATATTTATTAATGTCCTCAAGATGAGGCTACAAGATATAAGTAATCAGGAAGTTTTAGTCCAAGTTTTACTACCAGAAGTGGTGAAAGATTTACAATCAGAAATAGAAGAAGCAGAAGAAAATAGAAGTCAATTGTTTCAAAAGAAATAAAAGATTCAATTCACCAGATGTGGAAACTAGGGGAGCAATGGTGGCTTGCGTGAGAATAATATGCTAGTGTAATGGGACCTAAAGACTGCTTGTAAACATTTGTAGAATGAGTGAGCAGGAAAGAAATGAAAACGTTGCCTGTAACGGGTCATCCTAAAGTCATAGCAGTGAGAAATGGAAGCCAGATGGTAGGAAGCTGAAGGGAAATTGAGCAAAGGGAGTGAGATTTCTTAAGCCTTCTTAGAGACCAAGATTATCTAAACCAGTCAGGGAAAAATAAGTATCACCTGATCTCACTCATATATGGAATCTAAAGAACAAAATAAATTGATAAACAAAATAGATCCAGAGACATAGAAGCATAGAATAGACTGCAGAATCTCAGAGGGAAGGTGGGGGAGGTGGGTGGGAAGTAATCAACCAAAGAATGTGTATTCATATGTGCATAACCCATGGACACAGACAACAGGGTGGTGAAGGCCTGAGTGGGGGCGGGCTAGTAGGGATATGTAATAACTTCAACAATAAACATTTAAAAAATAAAAAAGATAAAAAATAAAATGATATTAGAATGGAATAAAACTTAAGTTAAGATATCCTAATGTAGATCAGAAGAACATGTTGGAGCCTGAGATAGGAGAGGAGGAAAAGAAGTTGGCTGATAGTTGTAGCTGGATAATTAATGAGCACATAAGACAAGACAGTCTCAAGATTCATGCTCTAACAGTAGTGTAATGTCTGGTTTTAAAGACTCATCTCAATCAGGTTCTGGTTAAAGGCATATAATCTTCAGATACTGTTAGGGGTTCTGGATGGAAGCTGAGGACACAGAGAGTTCTTTTGAGTACCACCAAAGTTATGAGTCAAGCTCAAATTTGGAAACATATCATGTTGGTGTGTGAATGACAATGAGATGAGGCCACATAACAGAGGCTGAGATTGTGTGAGGAACTAGACAAACAGGAAAGGTCAGGGGTATGCAGAGGTCTAGGTACAGGGTGGCAATGCTTAAGAAAGTCAGCAGAGGCAGCAAAAAGACAGAGGTGTTGCCCTAGCTGGTTTGGCTCAGTAGATAGAGGATCTGTCTGTGGACTGAAGGGTTTGATTCTGGTCAAGGGCACATGCCCAGGTTGTGGGCTCAATCCCTGGTGTGTGGTGTGCAGGAGGCAGCCGATCAATAATTCTGTCTCATCACTGATGTTTCTATCTCTCTCTCTCCCTCTCCCTTCCTTTCTGAAATCAATAAAAATATACTTAAAAACAAAAGACAGACATGTTGCTCCTGACTCAGGGGTCAGGAGGTTTGTAGGATTGATGGACTATTTAGCATGAATGACGTTCTCATTCTAGGACATAGTTTGTTGCTACTTTTTCATACTTATGCTACTTTATACCTCTCTGAAATGAAGTTGTGGGTATTTGCTTCATTAAGAAGCCAGTCAAAGGCCTGTGAATGAGCCCTGTCCTGATGAGAACAAAGGGTGGAGATCCTCTCATGTAACGTTAATTAAGCTTAGTGTAAAGAGCTTTTGGCTGCAGGTAACAGTGAGCCTAGAGGCAGTTGGCTGCAGAATTGGTTTGCTCAGCAATATGACAACATCATCAAGGACCCAGTTCCTTTTCATATATCCACTCTGCTGTCTGCACCACGTTGACCATGGCCATCCAGCTTGTCCCTTCATGGTCACAGAATGGTAGCCAAGCCTTCAGATAACCCACCCTTAGACAACTATTCACACACAATCTTGCTAAGTGTCAGAAAAACATGGGAGCCTCTTCTTACAACATTTGTTTTATAATAATAATATAAAAGACTGAGTAAATTTTCACCTACATCTTATTGAGTAGCATTTTTATCATATGCCTATTCCTGAGCTGATTATCAGCAAAGGACATGAAATCACCATGATTAGACTATCTGCCATTCACCAATTGGAGTTACGGAATAAATCCTGTTCCTGAACACATGAGAGGGACTGGAAGTAGGAGGGGGATGACCACCGTGCTGGTTGTGTTCATCTTTGGAGGGTTTCACTGTCACCTGAATGGCCATATTGGGGAAAAGAAACACATATCAAAATTCTCAGAATAACTACTCTCCCTTATTATTGTAAGGTTTGACTCCCACATTAGTTGGTATTTCATTCAAGTAGGGATTGGGGACAGTTGGCCTGACATGCCCTGCCATCCTAGGTGGAATTTACAGCAACAAATTGAGGGAGGATCAGATCATTGGACACTGCCTCCATTGCTAAAACATGTCAACAGTCTTTTTCTAAATCGCAAAAGCAGAGGTTCAAAGTGAATATGCTCCAGACATATCTGCAAATCAAGGCTGGGAATGTGCTCATCTGCAACTCCCTGATGGGCCCACTTAAGAGGAAAGACACTCCAGGCAGGGTGAGATAATTGCAAGATGATTGCAAAATGTAGAGGTAAGAATTCGTCATTTATATAAACACTTTTAAATAGATGAGCTTGAATAGAGTCAAATGTCTAATGATGCCCTAGAGGAAAATTTTAATTTCCTGAATTACTTGAACAATGGCATTATATTTTTGGTATTCTCAAAATTAATGGGGGAAAACCCTGTAACTTAGTCATAAACTTCTAAACTGTTTTATCCTTGCAAAATATATTGTAGTAGAAATTATTTACCCCAATGTAATTTAAAGTTTACTGTGCACAAGTCTCCAATTTGGTTGATGCAGACATTAAGCTGATTATTTTTTTATTCCATAATATATCTTTGGGATTTAGTGGAAGAGTGTGTGTGTGTGGGGGGTGACAGTGGGGAGAATAGGGTCTTTCTCCTAAAGATCAAATACTCCTGCCCAAAAAAACCTACAAACCCTAGATAGATTAATTAATGACATTGATTAATTGAGTGCTAGTTAGAAATTTGACTTCAGATTGTTCTTTATAGTTTCTACTCCACCCATGAACCCCCTCAGCTATATCAGGATGAGCTCACCTTCATGCATCCTTAAAGATCTCTTATTCCAAGTTTGGCTTCCTTTAATCAGATTTCCTTATAGCAGTCAGAACTGGTATCTCACATGAAAATCTGATACAGACTCTCTTCTGATTAACATATTTCAGGGGCTCCCTGTTTCCTTCAGGATGGAGTCTCTGCATGATCTGATTTTGTTCTTAGGTTATAAGCCTCAACTTTGCTTTAACGTAACTTGACATTATTAAGTATTTTTAGTTCCTTTAAGGTTCCATGTTCTCTTGGCTATAGACTTTTCATACAAGCTTTTCCCTATGTTTGGATCATTTTCCTGTGTTTCCAATCATCTTTCTTTTATTTAAGCCTAAATGTTACTGATCCCAAAGCCTTCCTAATTCCAATAATCTTGTTTTAAATGTTTCTATTATGGAAACTGAGAGCACCCTATACCTCCCCTAACATGGTAATGCAATTGTCCCTTTACTGCTCTTCCACTGGAAATGTAAACATCATGAGATTTAATATAATAATAATTATTATTATATAATTATTAATATGCATGATATAATATATGATAATATGTTATAATTATATATAACCTTCCTGGGCTTTAACAGAGATCCTGGAATAAAAACATTTCAGGTGATCCCTGAAGGATTGGTAAACTTGAACACTCCAAGTTAGGAGAGACATTCCAAGAGGATGGATAGCATAGAGCAAGCAATGCACAAAGAGAAAAAATTGGGGGACCTGAATAATAAGTTGTGAAGAGTATATTTTGACAAGAATACTAAGTAGGCTAAATTTTAGAGGCTAAACATGGAGAATAAAGAACCTAATCATAAAGCTAGTGGAGTAATAGGGGTGAGAAGGACCAACATGTTTTATGGGAATCTGAATATTACATGGGACCTTAGAAAACATAAGGCCATTATGATAGGTAAGACAAGCCATTCAGACTGATTTTCTGAATATGCCAAGGAAAATAAATCAATAGGAAAAAAGAGCCAAATCATTTTTTGTGGTTCTCTCCTGGCTGACAGCTTGACACACTATTAGAAATTGAGATAGGACAGCCTCTATTAGACAGCAGGTATCCAGCGATTATTGGTACCCTTTCCATTCTATCAGCAAAAGGCCAATGAAATGTTTTTATTTTCCCAAATGCCAGTAAGATGTTAGGAATTAATCGACAGGCATGTCTAGGTGATAGGTTATGCATTTTGAAAGCATTTGGACACAAATGGTATTATTGTATGTTTCTTCATATGTACAGCCATCTTCCTTCTCAGAATATTAAACTGAACCTTGAACGTTCAAGTCATAATTTGAATAAGTCTATTTCTATTTGTTAATAATATTCTTAACAAATAGAAATAAATTATTTTTTTCCAAGTCACTGAAAATAATTCTAAAATATATTCCCTTTTAGATAAAGTATTTTTATTAGGAAAAAGGAACCTATCAAAAGTAGAAAAAATAAAATAATTACCCAATTTCTTTCTTAAAAAAAATAAAGTTCTTGACACAAACTGGACACCTGATACATTTCTATTAAAGCAGTAAATGGCAATCATGATGAATTTGTGGTAAGGAAAAGATTTGGATTTCTTGGTGGTCTGGAAATCCCATTGGGCATGGGAAAGTTGTGCACCAAAATCACTTATTATCGTAACCTCCCAACCCAATTCCATCCCTTCCAAAAAGGCAAAACTTCACTTCCAAGAAGAATGAAAAAGAAAGACTGACACACCATAACTCTCAGAAAATACCCCAACATAGTTTTCAAATGGAGGGTCACATCCAATGTGTTTGTTTTCATCATCCTATATAATAAAACCCTAATATGCAAATTGACCAAACAGTGGAATGACCAGTCGCTATGATGTGTACTGACCACCAGGGGGCAGACGCTCAATGCAGAACTGAGCCCTGGTGATCAGTGCACTCCCACAGGGGTAGTGCTGCTGAGCCAGAAGCCACGCTTAATGGCTGGTGAGCACAGCCGCGGTAGCGGGAGCCTCTCCTGCCTCTGCAGCAGGTAGATATCCCTCAAGGGGTCCCAGACTGCGAGAGGGTGCAGGCCAGGCTGAGGGACCCCCTCACCCCCAGTGCACAAATGTTGTGCTCTGGGCCTCTAGTATTTTATAAAAATGAAATAGAAAATGCAAACCTGAATCCCATATTATAAGGCTAAATATTGCTCTATAAACCTTTGTTTCAGTCAAGTGTGTTTGTTTGTATCTGTGTGTGTGTGTGTGTGTGTGTGTGTGTGTGTGTGTTTCTGTGTAATTTTACTGGGTTACAATGTAAAATACAGTGTCAATTACATATCTTTCAGTAATTCAGAGTAAAAAATGTGTGAAAGTCCCTGTGCATCCCCAGCCAGCTCCCTTGTTCTGCTTCACATCCAGTGGAGTGTATTACTGCCAGAAATTTGCACCTACGTGGAAACATTCCTGTCTGGTGTCTGTGGCCGTTAGCACTGGTGATGAACACTAGCTCACTTCACAGCTTGTCTGTCTGTGTGGATGAACCAACAGGAGCAAATGTGTTTTCCAGTTCTCCCTCCTGTATCCTAATCCAATAATTCTCAGCCTTTCAGTGAAAATGTCTGTGAAGGGCTATTTCTTGCATTAAAAGAGTTAGTTGTCACAAAATGTTACTATTTGCAAAATTTAAACTTAAACAGACCCTACACTATATTTCTATTTGCTGTCTGCCTGGTCTCGTCCTTGTATCCCCCACTTGTCCATTGGCTAGCTTTATGTAGACTTGCTAGTCAGTTTCCAAAGACAATTTGGCATTGAAGGTTCTATTGGCACAGCTGCACAAGCTTTCAAGGTCATAAGAAGGAAAAATACAAATTGCTAATGGGAAAACATTTTTAAAAACTCAAGAATATGATATGAAGTAAAGGTAGAAATTGCTTTATGAGTGGCACAATGGCACAGGGATCCAGGTCTCCTAATAATGGAGGATTCAGTTAGTTTCCTGATTAACAATGGATTTTGATCTTTATTGGGTATTGCAGCCATGTACTGAGTGCCCACCTTCTCTTTGCTCTCTGAGTTTAGCCCTTGGGGAGTGGGGGGAGAATTGGTTCAGGTCCTTTGGGTGCTCCATGGAGCAAGCCAGTGCTGACTTAGTAGTGGCCATCTCAGAGTTGCCTCCCGTCCAGCCCTTTTCCAGGCAAAGGTCCATCCTTGTGAAGCATGTACCCGAGCCTGGTTGCTGAAGTGAGGATCGCACCACCTGGCTATTCCCTCTGTCTTAGTCTGTTCTTGCTGTTATAATAAAACTAATGACCACTGCATGAAATTCATGCACATTAAAAGGGAATTAATTAGAGGAAATCCTATCTAATAAAAGAGTAGTATACAAATTGACCATCACTCTAACACACAAGATGGCTGCCCCTATGTGGTCAAAGATTCTGCCCCCATGTGGAAACAAGATGGCCACCACAAGATGGCCAGCAGGGGAGGGCAGTTGGAAGGGACCAGGCTGGCAAGGGAGGGCAGTTGTGGGCAATCAGGCCAGCAGGGGAGGGCAGTTAGGGGTAACCAGGCCAGCAGAGGAGGGAAGTTGGGGGCGACCGGGGCTGCAGGTAAGGGCAGTTGTGGGGGACCCAGGCCTGCAAGGGAGAGTATTTGGGGGGGGACCAGGCCTGCAGGGGAGGGAAGTTAGGGGCAAACAGGCTGGCAGGGGAGTAGTTAGGCATCAATCAGGCTGTCAGGGGAGTGGTTAAGGGCTGATCACACTGGCAGGCAGAAGCAGTTAGGGGCAATCAGGAAGGCAGGTAGGTGAGCAGTTGGGAGCCAGCAGTCCTGGATTGTGAGAGGGATGTCCCAGATTGGAGGGTATTGACTGGGCTGAGGGACACACCCCCATGCACGAATTTCGTGCACCAGGCCTCTAGTCTATATTAACAATAGACAAACATGTAAATTGACCATACCTCCACAATGCCCACAGCCAATCAGGAGTGAGTATGCAAATTAAACCAACAAAAATGGCGGGCCTGTGGGCAGCACGCCGAGTAGCTAGGGGCAGAGTGGGATGCCCACCCGTGTAGCCAGGGTGATGCAGCGGGTGTCCCTGGGACCCCGCCCACTTTGAGCCCATGGCCAGCACACATGCACTGGGGTCCCGGGGATGCCTTTGAAGTGTCCGGTCCTGTCAGCCTGGCCTGGGAGTTGCTAGAGTTCACAGTCCTTTTGATTTGTGCAACCCCTGGACTGGAAGCGGAAACCAAGAGTGCGGGGAGCACCAGGAATTCTGGGAATCATAGTTCTGGTGGCAGACCCATTGCAGGATCTCCTAGATACTAGAGAAAAGTGAGCCTGGAGCAAGTTACTGTTGCGGGTGGGGGATGGAAGGAAAGCAAAGGTGAGAGACATAAGTAAAGTCAGAGTCTCGAGGAAAAATTAAAGGGAAGATATCTTGCAACTTCTAGGAAATCTCCACCAATGGAGCAAAGAAAAAAAAGAAGACCTCTATTATTCTGTGAGCACCAAACCAGACTGGGTTGGGGTCTCAGACAATTTGCTCATATTATTGCAAAGACAGACAGAAACTCCAGATTGGAGAGGGCTCCCAGATTGGAGAGGGTGCAGGTTGGGCTGAGGGACCCACTCCCTGTGCACGAATCTTCGTGCACTGGGCCCTAGTATTTTAATATTGCTATTTGCCCTTTCATTATAATAGAAGTGTCAGAGATGAAAGAAAATTAGTAAAATGTAAATGATTCTGGGGTGCGTCATAGGAACCAGAGTCAAGTCTCCACCCACCCATGTGCGCCTTGAAATCACACAAGACCCAGACCTGGCTGGCCCCCTCCATTGGGCTAGATCCAGACCTGGCCAGCCCCACCCCTGTCAAGCCCTGCTGGGTGAGGAGGCATGGCCTCAGGTCACCTGGCCCAGCGCCAGGGTGGGGGTCGCGCCCTGAGATCCCCTGTCAAGCCCTGCATGGTGGGGGGCATGGCCTGAGGTCCCCTGTCAATCCCCACCAGGTGAGGGTGTGCAGCCTCAGGTCCCCTGCCGCGGCCCAGTGCCACGCAGCCTCAGGTACCTGCTAATTGCTCGTTAAGGCTCGTTACGGGAACTCGGCCTCCACTATGGGCGCAGCCATCTTTATTACGGCATGATAGTCAGTTTGCATATTCCCTCTTTATTAGATAAGATACCACAGATTTGGTACCTTACAAACAACAGAAATTTATTTATCCTAATTCTGGAGGCTACAAGACTAACATAGAGGTGCCAGGATGGTCCCCTCTTTAGAAAACTTTTCCTTGTACCCTCCAGTGGTATAAGGGGTGAGGGATCTTTCTGGAGCCTCTCTCATGAGCACCAATCCCATTCCTGAAGGCTCTGCCCTCATGACTTAATCACCTACCACCTCCAAGTGTGATCATCTTGGAGGTAAAGTTTTAACAGGTGAAGTTTAGAAAGGGGACACATTCAGACCATAACACCTTTTATCATGGGTTCTCTGAGCTGTCATAGCCAAAGAAAGCCAGGTGGCTCACTAGAGAGTGGCAGTCACCAAGCAATTACAGATCCCTCCTTCAGTCCATTCAGACCAGAGCTCAATTTGCAAGTGGGAATGAACACTACAGACCATGGAAATAAATAAAAGCAAGAGCTAGAGATGTTGGGATAATGAAAGGCCATGTGAGGAGACTCACCTAAGACCTAGGGGAAAATGGTGGCAAGACTTGAATCTAGGTCTTTATCCACAGCAACCATATAGTCATCTCTCTGCATTCTAAAAAAAGCATCGAAATAGTGCTCTATAGTTCTCAAACAATGCTAACATATATTATTGTTTCACCCTCTTAACAACACTGGGGAGTAATTTGAGGCGTTTTAACCAAGTTTTACAAACTAGAGCACGAAAATCTGAGAGGTTAAACAATTTGCCCCAGTGTCACAAAGCCCATTGATTTCAAAGCTGAAATTCAAATGAGAAACTATGTAAGGTGAAATACGTTGCAAAATACCAAGGGAGCAGGGATGCCAGATTCATTGAGATTGCATCCAAATACAGGACAGGTTAATTAAAAACTGAGGAATAGCGAGATAGGCTAGGAAAAGAGCAACCTACACTAGCAGTGACCCCTAGATAGGGGGTCAGATTGAAGAACAAGTTCAGATTGTGAAGGAGTAAGAAAAATGGCAAATGAGACACATGCTAGAGAGGAGGCATGCCAGGTTAGCAATCACTCAGGTAATAAAATGCTTCAATTATTCAATGTCAGTGTGGATTTCCCTCTACCTCCCAGGGCAGCCTGGTAACAGAAACCTTTCCAATCAATCCTGCTCTCCAGAAGATCTGTCACCGTCTCATTACAGGTGGCTGATAGCACAGTCCTACCCCTTCTGAGCTCTCAGTGCTAATGAGCTAAAGCTTCAGCCTCCCATCCCCCCACCCCCTGGGTTCAGCCTCATGCAGTAGCTGTTATAGTAAAAGAATCTCAGGATCCCAAAGCTGCCCACTGAATGATCTGCACCACGTGTCTGGAGCTGAGGCTTCAGCCAGCACAACAGATATTCCCCGAGAGTGGTGTCAAGGAGTAATTGCACAGGTTCATTATTTCTAAGTATATTAGAAGCAAAGCTGCTTCTGGGAGTGGATGTGTGGAAGGAATGAGAAGGGGCTGGGTGGGTGAGTGTGTGTGTGTGTGTGTGTGTGTGTGTGCACACTTGCGCGCTCGCGCGCGCTTGACTTTAATGTCGTCAAACATTTTAGCTCTGGATATGCATTACTTTGAGAAAAATTAAAAATTAACTTTAGAAATCAAAAACAGGAAGAGTGGAGGGCAAAGGTTAGTGAAAGAATTAATCACAGAGCAGTGCTAGAGAGCAAGTTCATGCCGGCCCGAGTGCAAACCTAGGGAGCTGTCTGTAGGACTGCAATCTTGAAGGAGAGGGGCACGCGGAAATGGATGGAGCTTTCTTCATTTTCCTGTGGGCAGAGTACAGGGAAAGAGTACCTTATCAGAATGTAAGAAAAATCTCTGCATTTTTGATTCTCTGTTTACTCACTCACTCATCCATTCATTAGTTAACTACATTAAGCGATATTTATTGAATGCGTAGTATGCGCAGGCACATCTGTATGGGGGACAAGAGAGACAGAATCTCAGCTCCAATGAAGCTGACATTCTAATGGGAGAGATAATAAATAAACAAACAAAGAAACAATATGATATGAGCCAGTAAGTGCTATGGAAAAAAATTAAGCCCACTAAGGAAGAGTTTTGTCTGGAGAAGGCTGCTCTAATATGGTCGGAATGGTGTGGGGGTGGGGGTCGGAGTTCTAAGACATCCCTAAGACGCCCTCCTGTTATACACACTCTGGGTAATGCCCTCCCCTTGAGTGCTGCTGGGATTTGAGAGGATAATGGGATTTCATTACTGAGATTATGCTATATAAATGGCAAAATGGATCTTGGAGATACATTTAAGATCCCTAATGACTGAGTAAATCAGAGATTTCACTGGGTGAACTTGACCTAGTTAGGTGAACCCTTGAAAGGGTCCAGGCCTTCCCAGAAGTCAGAATTTCTCTCCTGCCAGACTGGAAGAAAGAAAACAGCCATGTTGTCAACCAACAATGGAGGGGGATGGATTAACCAGGACCCGGGGGTGGCCTCTCGTTGTTGAGAGCTACCTTGGTTGGCAGACAGTTAAAAAGGGGGGGCGGGGGGAGGGAGAGGGTGGCTCCATTCTACAACCATTAGGACCTGGAAGATCTTGGGAGAGAACACCAATCTCCAAATGAGATCACAGCCAGCTGACACTTGATTTCAGTCCTGTGAGACCCTGAGCAGAGAGCCCAGTTATGCTGTGCCTGGATTTTAGACATAAAGAAAGAGTGGGATTGTAATAGATGTTGTTTTAAACTGCAGCGTTTGGGTAATTCATTATGAAGTGATTGAAAACGAATACAACACTATGTTAGCAGTTACCAATTTTGCTGTCCCAAAAGGCAAGTCAAACAAGTTAACATTCTCAGCCGAATCCCACCTCTTCAGAATTTCACTTTTAAGAGGAAAGGCAGAACAACCAGACGCTCAGATGGGATATTATTTCTCTGTCCACATTGGGGAATACCTGGCAGTCAGGGAATGAGTCTTCATTGGCACAGCACCCTCCCCTTGCTAAAGAAACCCTGGCTCACCAACTCATGGGGACGGGGCTGGCTGTCAAACACAGGAGCACAATAATGTCACTTAGACCCTAACTCCTCATTTGAAGAGGAGATGTGTTGGATTCCTTTGTCTCAAAGCTTCTTAGTCTAATGATGTTTTATGGCTCTTTATGACAGCTCATTACCCCCCAAAAAAGGCAGGACAGCAGAAAATGAATATTTTATTGGGTCCTATACAGTGGGCATGGCCTGAAGTAAAAAGAAATGTTCTATGACATTCATCTTTACAAAATGCATTCTCTCTAATCATAAAAGTGATCCAACAATTCATCTTTTTACATGACTCTCAGCTGTAATAATAGTAACTAATTGTGGTGTTAGTCTTAGATGGTTCTCATGCTGGGAAAAGTTTTGCTCAGGTAGTAACAATTTTCTCTTATACAAAGGAATATTATGAATACCCTGGATGGGGTGCTTTATTTCAATATTGCTGTTAGATTTTTCTCTGTCAGATGAGGATTGAATTTTGCTTATGGGATGATTTAGGATTTCCTACAGAATAATGACTTTTAGAGCCTCACTATTTCAGAAAAAAATATAAAATGATCAGTTAAATGTCTCAAACATTAAAAATTTATTTTTCTGCAAGTGAATTACAAATGACATTGAGAGGATGAAAATGACATTGTGGTGGCACCAGTGACTAACTGGCAATGTCATTGAGAGTATTATCCAGAAAAGTGATAAAACAAAGAAAAAATAGGTCAAGTCAAGGGAGAAAAAGTAATCTTCAAAAGGCATTCATGTTATAGCATGGGTTAAAGGTTCAATTGGGATAGATTTTAATGTTTTTTATCCTCAATCTGATCTACTTACTGAACTCTCCTATACATTATATTAAGTTTCAATTGTTGAACTTGGATTTTCTAGATGGAAAATATTATTTTTATTAATTTCTCAACACAATATAAAATGATCAACCAGTCCTTCTTTGTTGAAACATTCTCTTTTCTTACCTTCTCTCCCTTCATATTGTCATTTTTTTCAGCATCTTTGGTTACTCGGTCTCATTTCTTTCTTTCAGCACTCTCCTCTAATTAATCATTCAATTTTGAAGTTGCTTAGGATTTGTCTGTGAATATATTTGCTTCTTGCTCTACGTTCTTTCCGTTTCTTCTACATTTTATCCACTCCCTTCATGTCAAGCACCACTTATTTAGGAATGTAATTGTAATGTGTAGTGCTGCATCTGCAGATATACCATGGTTCCTCTGGCAGAACAGAAGCAGACGGACAAGTAGGCAAGAGAGCAGTGTATGTGTCACAAAAGCAAAGGCCTCCCCTGCAGCTCCTAAAAACCCCAAATGACATTAAGTCTGAGAAGGTGTGCATTTTTAGTTGGGCATATTATCTCTTTGTACAAAATTAGAGTCCTGATAGCAATGGATAAGGGTGAATAAATATTGAGTAGACAATGACTCCCCAAATCTTCAACCTTGATCTGATTTTAGAAATTAAAACCAATATGTCAAGTGGCTCTTTAACATGTTCAATAAAATATCTTTGAACACTTCAAAATAAACTAGTCCAAAGTGATATTTCCCATTCAACATTTCTGCTTTCCATGTTTCCAATGTCAGGAAATGATTGTGTCAGTTGTCTGATAGAGAAAACTTTAGCATCATCTGCACTTCTCCTCTCACCGGTTGCCTCCATCTAAAAATTACCAAGTCCTATCTCACCTTGAATATGTCTACTTCTCTCTAACCCTAATCCTCCCACCCTACTCCAGGCTACCATCCTCTCTTCCCTAAAATATTGTGATAGTCTACTATTTTTTTATCATTTTTTCCCAGTTATAATAGATTTTTATACTTTTTTTTGTTATTATTAATCCTCACCCAAGGATATTTTCCATTGACTTTTCTTTTCTTTTCTTTTCTTTTCTTTCCTTTTCTTTTCTTTTCTTTTCTTTTCTTTCTTTCTTTCTTTCTTTCTTCCTTTCTTTCTTCTTTTTCCTTCCTTCCTTCCTTCCTTCCTTCCTTCCTTCCTTCCTTCCCCTTCCTCCCTCCCTCCCTCCCTCCCTCCCTCCCTCCCTTCTTCCTTCCCTCCTTCCTTTCTTTCTTTCTTTCTTTCTTTCTTTCTTTCTTTCTTTCTTTCTTTCTTTCTTTCTTAGGAGAGTGGAAGGGAGAAGGAGAGAGAGAAAAACATCAATGTGAGAGAGACACATTGATTGGTTGCCTCTCACATGCACCCCGACCAGGGCTGGCCATAGAGCCTAAAACCTAGGTACGTATGCTTGATCAGAACCGAACCCAGGACCCTTCAGTCCATGGGCCCACATGCTATCCACTGAGCATAACCAGCTAAGGCCATTTTTTATACTTTTACTGTCAATAATTTTTAAAAGGATGAATATAATCTTAACCCTTTCCTGGTTAAAGTCAATTAATAGTTTGCCAAATCCTTAATATGGCCTAAAATTCCTGTCTAACATGGCCCTTACTTTCCTTTCCAGATTCTTATTACCCCATGACTTACTTTCTCCACTTGAACCAAATGAGATTTTTCTCAAAATGTTTAACATATTATGCAATGTTTTATTAGTAAGCTAGTTATTGTGAGAATTAAGGATATGTCTTTTATAACCAATAACTATAAATGTTGCTACTGGTAGCTTATTATTAAAGTATTCACTTTAACTCATTTGTAACTAGTTAACTCATTTAATTCTTGTGGGCAATCTTTAGTCCAAAGTTGAAGCAACACTCAACATTTTATCATCCTAACCACATCTTCCACAACCACACAAATATACACATACACATTTCTCATAAATTAGTGAGCAATATATATTTTTGATGAGAAGTATGAGAGGATTTACACTGACTGCCACACAGGACCCTGCTTCAGAAATACCCTAGATGTACATTTAGGTGTTGTGTCCTCTGCCTTGCAGAGTCCTCTCTGGTGAGGAGACCACAGTGCACTCATCCAGCCTTACTTCCCTCTCCTTCCTTGAATGTTGATGGTGCCAGCCTTACCCCAATGATCATTACCTCAACAAAGCTTTCTCTATCTTTTTTCTCCATGTCCCAGTCTGGCTGTCTGAGTTCACAGGTATTGCTCAAGTAATGTTCGAGTTATTGTGGATTAGAACCCAGCTGCAAGAGTCAAGTCCTCCTTGATGCTGCTCTATGCACATTGACTTAGTTGCCTTTTTTTTTTTTTTCAACTGTGGAGGTGGGGACCTTTACCTTCAGCACTAGCCATAAATTACGTTGAAAGATCTTTACAATTTTGATCATCCAAATGAGGCTTATAAAATATTCAAAAATGGTAGACCAGTTATTTTAGCCAATGTCTCAAACTCCCTTATTAAGTGCCAGACTGTTACAAATCAATTACTAATTAATAGTGGAAAGCTAAAAAATGAGTTACCACTTTCTAACAATAGAATAGGTCATGGGCCATGTGGGAGGGGCAATATTCTCTTCAGTAGAATATGTTTCTAAGCTACTTGAAAGAAGTGTTGACTTTATTATACTTTTAAATTTAAATAGGAGGAACAAGCTTTAAAATTAGGTTATTTGCTATTTAAATTGTATATCATAGATCAAGTGAGTAAATCATCTTTTCACGATATGGAGGAGTAGATGGCTGCCAGCATTAAACAAAGGTAAAGGTAGAGGTACTTTACTGGCAATTAATCTTAACTCTAAGCTCAGAGTTTTAGAGGTTTGATAAAAACCATTCAAGGATGTCTAAGCAAGGGGTTCAATCACAGACTACAGGGTAGCATCAAGGGAATAAAACAATGTTTAGAGAAAAGGAACTATGTAAATAAAGGTACCAAAAATATTACTATTGAAATTAATGAGGTTTTGAGATATTGTTTAAGATGAACTATTCTGATGAGTTAATTTGTGCTGAAGGAGGTAGTGATGCTCTAGAGTTTGAGCAGAAATACCATTTGCAGTCCAGGTGGAACATATCCATCGCTCATGCTTTGGGATCCTGATCATAAGACCCATATGGATCCCAAAGCAAGAGCAACATGTTACCAAATTGCAAATTCAATGTTCTTCATCTGGAACTGAATTTCGGTTAGGAACTGACAATAAATAGCATCTTATTTTTTAACAATTTTCCTCAGTTATTTACATGACTGAAAATGTTTTACCTTTTTTCCAACTTAACTTGGTTTTTCTCAACTAAATACTTCATATGCAACTAAAAGATAACATTTTCAGATACTTTTCTATCCATCTACACTAGGGGTCCTCAAACTTTTTAAACAGGGGGCCAGTTCACTGTCCCTCAGACCGTTGGAAGGCTGGACTATAGTTTAAAAAAAACTATGAACAAATTCCTATGTACACTGCACATATCTTATTTTGAAGTAAAAAAAACAAAACGGCAAAAACACCCACATGCGGCCCTCGGGCCATAGTTTGAGGACGCCTGATTTACACTAATAAAAGAGAAATATGCAAATTGACTGTGCCTCTGTGGTGCCCACCAGCCAATCAGGAGTGAGTATGCCAATTAACCCAAGAAAGATGGTGTGTTAATTTGCATATGCAGGCACAGAGCGAAGATTGAAGACTCTGGCCCAAGCAAAGACTGAAGACTGAAGACTGAAGAGGCTTGGCTTCTCCACTGCGGCCAGAGCAAAGGCCTGGGTCCTGGGTGCCAGAGGAAAACCAGTGCTGGCAGCCAGGGGAAGGAAGGCCTATTGCACAAATCTTCGTGCAACGGGCCTCTAGTATATATACAGTATAACATGGCTAAAACTGAGATCCTGAAATTCTGCTCCAAAACACATCCCCTTGCAGGCTTATCCATAACTTTATTCATCTAGATGCTCAGATAAATTGATGGCCTTCTTTTCCCCATAGACCTTTAATTTTCTTCCACAACCAACATTTTTTTAAATTAGAAAATATTTTTAGTTTTGCTTTCAAAATATATCCAGACCATGGCCATTTCCCATCACTTCCACTGGCACCATCCGGATATAAGCCACTGCTCATATTGATTATTGAAATAGCCACCTCCTGGTTCTCCTGTCTTTGCCTCCCCAAAGTAGCCAAAGGGATCCTGTTAAAAAAGGAAGGCAGATCATATTGCTTCTCTATTCACAACTCTATTTCCTTCTCATCTCACTCAAAATAAAAGTTTCAGTCCTTATTACAACCTGATCCACTGCTGCCTCCTTAAGACTCCCACTGTTGGAGATTCCAGCCACACTGGGCTCCTGTGTTAGTTTAGTTTCTCTTAGAAGCAGACACAAAGATGGAATGAGATGGTCAAGAGATTTATTGGTAGGAATTTATCAAAGATAAGCCCAGTTGGACATTAGTTAAAGCAGTGAAAACAGATTTTGCTCAGTTGCTGCTGATAAAAGGGGGAAAAACTGAGCTCCATTCCAATTTGTGCAGGGGTGACTTGACGATTTTAAAGGGACAGTGAGAGAGGGGAGAGCAGGTGTTCCACACAGACAGAGAAGTGAAAAATGACAAAGGGTTGGTCAGTGTCAGCTGACTGGGCCTGCTGTGTTTACCAGCTGGCAGTTATTGAAGTTAGAATTCTGTCTTCCCGCAGAATCTGGGAGACAGAGGCCCTCTCCTTCCTGATGATAATATTTCAAAGGAATGGCTCTCAGGTCCTTCTGAGTTGGAAGAAACACATATTCACAACTGTAAGCCCTTTTTTAGTAAATATTCTAAGAGAAGAAAATCTGAGATTATTGTCAGATATTGGCTAGAAAAAATAGTAAATTTTCCTGGCTGTCTTGAGCTTTCTTAGGAAGGTATTTTAATGGGGTAGGGTCATCCTAGGGACAGAGCCTTATGTTAGAAGTCATTCTAGAGTTTGGTCAAGTTCCTTCACGCAGGTGTTTGGACAGAGTTGTAATGTGCCTATGGAGAGTTCTGCAGTTCTTCAAACACCTGTGAGCGAAGGGAGGAAGCAGGGAAGTGTTCACACAACGATGCAGGTTTGATACTGGGACATGGTGCAGGAGACAGGGAAAGAAGAAGGATTGGATTAGAATAATATCAGTCTAAGAAAGTTTGACCAGGCTAATGGAGAATCCTCAAAAGTCATTAAATCTCCAAAGTCACGATGAGAAAGGTTCCTAGGAAAGGGCCTGCCCTAGGGCCCTCGCCAGGGTCTGTGGTTGGTTGGGGTCAGTCTGTAGGAAGCATGGCTGCAGTGTGAACTTGGTGGTGAATCCAGGGGCAGTGACAGCCAGGCCGTTGCCAACTGTTGCCCCCACAGCAGGAAATTCAGACAGTTTTCATGGCCATCACACCTCCTCACTGTCGCTTGAGCACTCCAGGGTCATTCCTGTCTCTGTCTCGGGACTTCTGCACTTGCTGTTTCCTTTGTGAGGAACACTCTTTTGCTGACATGGAATTCTCTCACTCTGGAGGGGAAGCAGGCTTTACGCAAATGTCCCAGTCATGGGGAAGCCTTCAACCCACTCTGTCTCAAATGTTACCCACCGACATTTTATATACTTTCCTGGTGCATTTTTTTCTTCCTTAGTAAATAGCATTTAACATATCTTATATTTGATTGCTTTTTGTCTGTCTCCTCCACCCCACTGGAATATAAAGGATTATTTTTATATTCCCAGCACCTAGAATGATATCAGAAACATAGTAGGTGCTTAATCAATGCCCATAAACTAATTTTAATGAAGGCAACATGACTGTACTCTTCTCCTCAGAATATTCTAGTCTTCCTTCTTCAGCTTGGTGAAAGTAAAGCAATACCTTCTCATAGATCCCAGCGTGGGCACTGGGAATACTTTCAGGCTGAAAACTTGGGCTGTGTCCAAGGCTGGGTTTTTTATTACTATTTTTTAATCTTCAAAACTGCCTCGCCAGTTAAGCAAATGCCAACTTCCCACTTAATGAAACAACTAAATATCAGGTAATTTCTAGAATTGAGACCATTTAAGGAAACCACCTGAGAATCCAAGCCCTATATCCACTAAAGACCTTATTCTTGGCTTGTTCCAGGATGCGTCTTCCTCCTCTGATATAAGAGGCCAGAGGTGGGGTGGGCAAGGAAGTTTCAAAGCGCTTGCTCTGTTTTACTATTGGTTTGCATTTCTCAGTTTGCTAGGCTTTATACAATCTTGTTTGTTAGGTTGTTAAAAACAAAACAAAACAAATACCTACAGAGACCTGGGCAATTATTCTATAGATACATAGAGTAATGTTTTATGTCCATTGCTACTTACTACCTTAGGATCTGCTGACATTCAGCATCAAAATGTTGTTTCATTTGGAATTCAGAGAATACCACATAGTTGACTTGCCAAGGTAATTGATGAGAATGAAAATTTAAAAGAAAATCCCAGAACAGTTAGAAGAACTCTTTTGCTTTTTCCTAATTTCCAGAATGAAATATTCAGACAGAAATTGATCTCTGCCAGTTAAATGAAGATTAAACAGTGACCCCTGGAAGAATATATTCTCTTTCACATTTTACTTTCAACTTCCCAAGTAGAAGTGAACTAAGACAATAAAGTAAGTTTGACATATATACTGCCAGTCTGTTTATGAATCCCGGTTTTATCACAACCCAAATAGATAAATAATAGAAACCCATAATGCTTGTCTCCGAAATCGTAGTTAAACTGAAACTCAGTATGCAGGAAACGAAAGATGAATGGTCTTTCGTAAACATATTTTGATAACATAATCTGCTCACATAAACAACTGGCAATACATCCTTTTGGGATTCTTGTTAGCCAGGATTGTCAAAGCTACAATGAATGGATTGAGTTTCAGAACTATTTCTCAATTTTGTGCTGTTTGGAGGAAACATCTGTTTACTGTATGTAAATGAATAAGACATTCTGTTCTTTTAGGGACCCAACAAAGAGCCCTTAATGTGTGCCAATTTGGCAAATAAGGAAATATAATGTCTTCAAAAGACTACAAATGAAGTCTAGCAAGAGATACTGTGAAGATCACAGTTATTTTTCTCTCTTGAAAATTCTGTCTAGAATTTTTTGCTCTCCTTGCTCCTTTTTGCTTCTCTTCTGGTCATCAGAGAGGCCGAAGTTAGAAAACAGATTTGCCTCATGGAAGAAGTGTGCAGCAGACAATGAGGAGCAACTAGGCAGTAAATCTTAGTGCAGTTAATATTTCCACATGCCTAGCAAAGCCTCTTGGAAGGCCAGGTGTCCAGACAGTTTGAAACAGGTGCCTCAGCATGTGCCTTCCTTTCACATTCTCTTAGGCTTCTTTGCACCAGATGGATGTGCTCATCTCATACATACAAATTTTTCATGAGCTGAGCTTGGCTTGAGGTCAACAGACCTTTCTCCTGCTGGCCGGAGACAGCCATGAATAATACTAGTATGGGAGTCGGTCAGATACAACTCATGTATGAAGACTAGTAGAAAACTAACTATACAAAAAGCTTACAAATGTGTTTTTGCAGCTCAAAGAAAACTGGTTGCTTTCTTAAATTTTAACTCTTAGGAAAAAAACTAAAAATTCACATCATAAGAATGTCTATGAATTCTGACCTTTATTCATTATAATTAAGTATATCAAGTATTTTTATTACTTTTTAAATTTTTCAATTATAGTTGACATTCAATATCATATTAGTTTCAGGTACACAGTATGATGGTTAGACATTTATATAACATACTAGAGGCCCGGCGCATGAAATTCGTGCATGGGGGTGGGGTGTCCCTCAGCCCAGCCTGCACCCTTTCCAATCTGGGACCCCTTGGGGGATGTCCAGCTGCCGGTTAGGTTCAATCCCACAGGATCTAAACTGGCAGTCGGACATCCCTCTCACAATCCGGAACTGATGGCTCCTAACTGCTCCCCTGCCAGCCCAATCACCCTCAACTGCCCTCCCCTGCAGGCCTAATCTCGCCCCCAACTACCCTCCCCTGCTGGCCTGATCTCGCCCTCAACTTCCTTCCCCTGCAGGCCTGATCTCACCCCCAACTGCCTTCCCCTGCTGGCCTGATCTCACCCCCAACTGCCTTCCCCTGATGGCCTGGTCACCCCCAACTGCCCTCCCCTGCAGGCCTGGTTGCCCCAAACTGCCCTCCCCTGAAGGCCTATTTACCCCCAACTGCCCTCCCCTGCCAGCCTGGTTGCAGCCAACTGTCCTCCCCTGCTGGCCATCTTGTGGCAGCCATATTGTGGTGGCCATCTTGTGGAGGCCATCTTGTGATGACGTGGGGCAGCCATCTAGTGATGATATCGTGCAATGCCACCTAGGCTTTTATTATATAAGACTAGAGGCCCAGTGCATGAAATTTGTGCACTGGGGGTGGGTTCCCTCAGCCCGGCCTGCACCCTCTCACAGTCAGGGAGCCCTTGGGGGATGTCCAACTGATGGCTTTAGTCAGACATCTTTAGCACTGCCGTGGAGGCAGGAGAGGCTCCCTCCACTGCCGCTGCTGCTCTCTCCAGCCAAGCCCGGCTTCTGGCTGCACTTCTGGCTGAGCAGTGCTCCCCTTGTGCGCACTCACTGACCACCAGGGGCCAGCTCCTACATTGAGCGTCTGCCCCCTGGTGGTCAGTGTGTGTCATTGTGTGTGTCATTGTGACCAGTTGTTGAGCCATTCAGTCAATTTGCATATTAAGCTTTTATTATATAGGATGAAGTGATCCCTCCTAAAGTCAAAATCCTCTTCAGTACTAAATAAATGGATGCTTCTATGTTCTAAGGCTGTAGCCACCATTTTACACAATAAATAAAATGCACTGTAATGAGAAATTTATAATACTTTCTTCAACAAATATTATGGGAATCTAATTGATACTCCCCATTTTTTACATTAAAGAAGACATACTAAGTAGACATACATAAAATTATACTCATGGTTTCATTTATATTGGTGGTGACACATGTTATTGGTGTGCTGACAATTTTATTAATGTTTCTGATGTCTCCTGTTCTGCTCTTCCTGCTCTTTCCAGTTGTCCTGAACCTCAGCAATAATTTTATTTAGAGTTGACTGTGTGAAGAGCCCTCATTTTGAGCTTCTGGATCCACCCATTTCTCTGTGATTTAGACAAGTGTTCATCCAGGGGCAATGGAAACTTGCCCCACATTATATTTCCTTTCAATGCTGATGAACTTGGAGGAGTCCTATTGTTTTCATGGCCATATTCCATCACACTTAAGCTAAACTTTGGCCTTGCTATTTACAGTTTTTAGTTTCTCATTCTGAATCACCTCTCTGAAGGAAATGTGTGAATGATCTTAAAACAACAATGAACCAGCCGAGAAAGAGCATGTGTACAAAATAAGCAGTATACATGTCTCCCCCAACCTTAGGAAAGAAAGTATAATTTGGATAACAGGGAGAAAGGAGAAATAGTTGATGCATAGCTGTCTAGAAGTGTGTGTGTGTGTGTGTGTGTGTGTGTGTGTGTGTGTGTGTACACGCGTGAGCGCGTGCGTTTAGAGTTTCTGTTTCAAACTTCTGCTATGACACTGGCTTCTCAGAAGTATTGAGAAAAAGAGTGACCATCTTTCTTTGCTCTCCAGGAAATATCTGCCAATTTTGATTACACAGAGTTAATCAAGTATTAGAGTTAAAGGTGGTGTCATCTTTGTATCAAATGTCATAGTCCTGTCTACAGGTGGCACTTGGTTATCTACACTAAGTGAGTCTTGGGGTGAGTCTTGAATGCTAGGCTTCAGAATTTAAATTTTATTATGGAAGAAAGGAGAATAATAATGAAACCAAAGTTTTAGGAAGATTCAGCTATTTGTCTGGCACAGGAGAGAAACACAGCACATTGGAGAGATCAGAATAAATACCAGGCAATTTATTTCATAAATGCGATTTGGAGGAAGTCATTTTACTATTTTAATGCCCTATTCTCTAAAATTAAAAGTTTGAGTCAGATTTATTTCTAAGGTTTTTTTGCAGAATCCAGTGACTTTATTGTATTTTATCCTTGATAGCATCATAATATAATTAATCAAGCTCATGACTTCAGCTGGATAGAAATAAGTCTCTATAACATACAATGTGTTTGGAAGGAAGAGGAGAAGGAATTTTTTAAAAAGTAGAGAAAATCATAAAATCCATTGTCTCAAAGCATTATGGATGTACATGATGTAATAATTTCTGCATACAGAATCATAGCCTCTATGTTGTATAACTTAGGGAAATTTTAAAACCAATGCATTATTGTAGGAACAATGCCCAGTCATAACAACTTTTTCAGGAATGAGTTGCTGTAATTACATGTCCTGCTGGCATTCGGGCTGGATTGAGTAGCATAAAATACATTTTCTTACTGATTAAAGATGCACTTTGGTGATTGCTACAACCTATATAATTATTACCATTTTTTATTATATTTTGTTTGGTATTGTTAGTAGATAGTTTCAAAATTAATAGTTATATGACCATGGGTGAGTTACTTAATTTATTCAGTTCCTTATTTAACACAACATATTTTAGAATCAAATATTTTATAGTATATTATAAATTATAAGTTGAGATACTTATTTTCATATGCCCTAAAGTGTAACTTTGCAATGAATAATTTGAAGTTTAATATTGAATATTCAGATTTAACTCATCAAACAAATGGATTTATTGAGAAATTGTTCCATATCTTATGAGGTTTCATCACTGAAAAAACAAAGATGTTCAAAGGCCACCTTATCTCTTCTCATATCAAAAGAGAAGATTTTTCTCTTTTCTGAACCTTATTTTTAAATGTTTGGATCCAATACCATTCTTTTTAGAGGACACATTTCATTATTTATTTGCAGAAATACCTGATTTTAAAAAGGAGCATCTGTGGCATTTTCTCTCATGTGAGATGGGAATTGTCTTCCAATGACTACCTTGAACCATCCTTTAAATTACTTACAAAATACATATTCACAGATGCAATCCTTGATAGTAATTCTCATACACAGTGAGTTTGAAATTTGTTGTAATTTTTTGTTCTCACAAAATCACTTTTATAAGTAATTTATATTCATAATGCATATCCATTTTTTTTTCTTATAGAAATGCCCACACACCTAGAAATAGATAAGATTCAGGTCCAACAAAACATGGATCTACTTTTAGGTGTCAGGTAATTTGTTCCTGTTTGTGTTGGGTGTATTCTATTTTTTTGCATTGCTCTAATGTATGGGATGCAGGGTTCTGGGTTCTACCAGGTCTGTGGAACAGCTCAGCCATCGCAGGTTTCCATCTCACACCCAGTGAAAAGCAGAGGTCCTTCCAAAGACTTCCAAAGCTGTGCTATCTATCTTCCACCTATTCTTATCTCCTTCCTCTACCGTTTGACTTCTCCCTCCTTTGCCCTCATCCTGGCCTTCTTTGCTTCTACACACTTACTGCTCAGGCAGGGGGCCGTCCTGCCTCCAGGCCTCTACCCTTGCCATGCTCTATTCCTGGACTGCTCTCTCTTTTTATCTGAGAAGCTATTGCTTCACTTCCCTTTGATTTGTGCTCAAATATGTGCTTATTCAAGAGTAACATTTGAGCAGCCTCCTTGGCCTCTACCCAACTCACTTTCAGCCATAGACAGGCCATACATTACAAGTGCTTGCACCATAGATACACCATGTGCTGACTTTATAGCTGAAGATGGTCTCTCACCCCCGCTGCCCTGTAAGTACCACAAACCAGGTCTGCGTTCAGTCCTGTTGGGTTGTCTGCCAGTACCCAGAACTGTGCCAGATGCCTATTAATAGTTACTGATGACTGAATCATAGATGTTGTTGTGATTGTTGCTAAGATTAAACCAGAAATAGTTGTTGCCGTTACTAAGATTAAATCAGAAATAAGACCCTTATCTTATGTTGGTGTTAGGTCTAAAGTCAGACAATGAGTCAAACTGAATTGAGATGTGATGTATATGACGTAGCCTCATTCTTCTAGTCATACTCCACCTAGTGTAGGGTGTCACTGGACTGTTTCTTTTGTTTGTTATTGGGGGAGGGAGGTTGGTAGTTTTCAGTAATAGTTTAATTATTATTATTGTTGTTGTTGTTGTGTGTGTGTGTGTGTGTGTGTGTGTGTGTGTGTGTGTGTGATGTCTGAAGAGAGTCTGAAGCACGAGAGGGTCCTGGTCTTCTCTGGGATGCAGGAGTTAATTACCAGAATGAATAATTGTCACTATTGGACCCTGAGACACACAGAGATTCTAGCTCACCATGCTGCTCACACTCCCCAGGAGATCTCTGCTCCAGGATTTGGGGCTGAGCTGCTTTAGCAAACACAGTTGTCTGAAACAGCAGGCCTCCTCTAGGTGTGCCTCTTTGTTATTGTCCTCTGGACTTGAAGCAGCATTAATTGCTTGGAAAATGAGGGTTTGATTTGAAGAGAAACCTCCAGGGTTTCTAATGCCCCTTTTGGTATCAATTCAAGCTGCTTTCCTCCATGGTTTGCAGAGAATTGTTAGCCTTCCATGCCCAGTCAGGTTTCACCGTCATTCATAATGTCAGGAAAGAGACACAGTGTCTATTTTTGCAAACACTCCCCAAAGAAGGGAAGTCGTCCATCTTCTATGCACTGTGACATAAAACTAAAATGAAAAGTTTCGTATGATGAACACCCAGTCCTCCCTGATTATCTCAACTTTGTTGCTAAGACAGCTTTGTATCAGAATCATGGGTCTTTAATGCCTGTGGAATGAAGTAGATTTTGCTTTTATTAATTTTTCCTGGGGTCGAGTTACTTAATTTTGCTCTCTTGTGCTGACCGGTTAATTTTGTATCGAGTTGTCAGTAGTGTGTATATGTATTTGTGGCCCCTTTGACTCGAATTCTAAATCTTAATTGCCATTCTAGAGTATCATTTTCCAATGAGCCAGACTGAGAAAGGAGCATGAAAGATTGGGAGTGTACTGCATTGATTATGTTGTTCTATAACATGGGGTGGGAAAGAATTAGATGTTAGCACCCCAGTCATCAGAGAGAACGGAAGGGGGCACTGCATGAGCCTTAGAATAGAAATAGAATATTTGGCTTATTTTGATTTCTGTTCACTTTGATTATACTGCAAAATATTCTAAAAAACAAAAACATACTTATCCCTTTCAACAATGACCAGTCCTATAACCAAAAATTTTAAAGGCTTTTAGGAGTTGCTAAAACAGTTAAAAAAGATCTGGATTTGTTTAATGTGGTACCACTGTAGTCCATGCTGAGCTGACCAGTTAGGAAGTGAGTATCCTATCCCCAGTATAATTTTCCTGATTTGGAAATGGGCACCAGTTTTGTTAAGATCCAAATCTTGGGCAGCTTGTAGTGTTGTTTGTTTGTTTGTATCTTCTATTTTCTGTGAGAAAAAGGAAAGAAAAGTAAAAATGGAAACAGTGATCAGAAGAGCCAAATGCTTTGACAACTTCCTAAAAATTTAGGAAACCTACCCTTTCTCTGTTAGGAAAGATTGTCCAACAACATTAGAAAGAACCTAACAGTACCTGGCAAAGCCAGGTATGCCTCATATCCTCAGAAGCATCTGTTATCAATCAGAAGTAGTCCTAATATACACACAGTTTTACATTCACTCATATTTTCTAATCAAATGTTCCCCAAAGATAGGCTGTAGGTTTGCAAAGTTACACTGATACTTTTTTCATCTTTGCCTAATTTGTACAGCAAATCTTAGCAGTGACCCTTTAATAACCTTTTGTACTCGGATGTCGAGTGTGACTCGACAAGGTTAGCATTAGAATAAAGGAATCGAGAAAAAAACAAGCGAGTGCAAAGGGTTAAATGTTTATACAAAATCAGCATCAGCTCCACCTACAGATCTCTGGGTGAAACAGCACAAACTCACCCTTATCTTTTGCACAGATGTTTTGTGAGTCATTACGCAATGTGTAATACCCGCAATAGTTCATCAGAAATGCTTCTTATTCCAAATATTTCAGACAGCTAGCAATGATGCTAAAAACATATACTTTACCAAAATATATGTATATTCCAAGTCCAACTGTGTCAACATTGCTAACTACCCACAACGGCTTAATTTTAGGTCTGATAAGTTTTCTGCAGCTTTGCATGAAAGTAGAATATGTTAGTAAAATGCAGTTTTATTGGAGAAAGTCTTTGTTTTCTATGTACGCCTGCTTTTTCCAAGTTGTGTGTCTGACTTAGACACAAGTCTAAGGACACTGTTGGTGCACCGTCCCCATGGGTTGCCCAAAGGCACATTGAGAATAACACAATCACAGTCATCATCAAGCTGAGGTGGATCCTGGAGACCCCCTGTTCCCACAAGTGAACCAGCATGAGGTAAAAGCATAGCTTTCACTGTGGATGAAATCTCAAGGACATCTACTTTCAAGTGAGTAAAATATTTTAATTTCATCTTAAAGCCTAATCAACTGAGGGTGTAAGATAAATGATGGCCTAGTGATATGTGCTATCTTTGGTGGGAATCCTAAAAAAAAAATGGCTAAAAACTAATGAAATCTGAAAAAGTATGGACTTCAGATAATAAGAATATATCTAACCTGGCCAGAGTGGCTCAGTGGTTGAACATAGACCTATGAACCAGGAGACTGAGGTTTAATGTTCAGTCAGGGCATATGCCCAGGTTGCGGGCTCCATCCCCAGTGAGGGGGATGCAGGAGACAATCAATGATTCTCTCTCATCATTGATGTTTCTATCTCTTTCTCAACTCTCCCTTTCTCTCTGAAATCAAATATATATAATAAAATAGAATACATCTACATTGTTTCATTAATTATAACTAATGTACCACACTAACATAAGTTGCTAACAATAGGGGAATTTGTGTGGTGTGTGGGGTCTATAAAAACTTTGTACTACACATTTTTTTAGGTAAATCAAAAATATTCCTAAAATTAAAAAGTATATTTTAAAAATACAATAGCTTAAACCTATTACTCAATTTGGTATTCTGAAGAAGAATCTCAAAACTGACCTTTTATTCTAATTGGTTAGAGCCTCTTTCATGTTATAAATTCTTATAATATCAAATGTGCAGATTCTTTGCTTAAAAGTCTGCAATCTTAATCCCTGTTGAAATGATGTCTGTCCAGAGTATGAACAGCATCAGCCATGAGCTGACTACACCCAGGACTGCGTCTGTTCCCAGGCCCCTGGCCTCTGGGGAAAGTTTCTCACTGAAGGTTCTCACACCCTACCAGTCACCAGGTCCCCTGTTTTTATTACCCATGCCCAATGTGCCTCAGCTAGTTCTCCCTGGAGTGTGGGAAAGCCTTCAGGGAGGGGTCATCTGGACAGGCTGCTCCTTTGGGTGCTGGGTAACCTACCAGGTCTTGGGTCATTTCCCTGGTCTTCACACTACTTTGCCTGGATTTGTGTCTCCCCCATTGTGAGGAAATCCCTAAACACTACACGATTTGTTCAATGAGACAATAGAAACTCAGGGATCTTCTAGTCCTGCCCTCTCACACCATAGCAGAGGAAGTGGAGTCCAAGAATGAGAAGTGGCCTGCCCCTGGTCACACATTCAGCCAGCCACAGAACTAGAAGCAGACCACACAGGTCCAGATAACTGTAATGTTGGAGATTAACAATAACAGTAATAAAATAGAACAATTATAAACATATCTGTAATAAAAATTATGTGAAGGTGGTGTCCCTTTCTGAGAATCGACCTGATTGGTAACCAAGATGACTACTAAGTGATTAAGGGGCTGGTGGAGAAAGGGGATGATTCACACCCTAGGCGGGCTGGAGCAGAACAGCAGGAGATTTCATCATGCTAGCATTTCATCAGAATGGCAAGCAATTCATAAATCAAGAATTGTTTATTTCTGGAATGTTCCATTGAATATTTTCTGACTTGGGTTGACTGAGGGTAACTGAAACCACAGAAAGCAAAAGCACAGATAAGGGAAAACTACTGTATATTGGAAGGCTATTGGGAAACATTGAGATGGAGAACTAGATTTGAAGAGTGACAAGAAAACAAAGAAGCTAGTCGGCAGGAATTACTGCAAGATTATGCCACAGGAGCCCACTGGTGTGGATGACATACCTGTCACCACTGCATTCAGGACACCATCACAGCCACCACAACACCTGCACCTCAACTGCACATCAGGTGTTGCTAACTGAGACTAGGAAAAGACTCCATCAAATTCAAAAGGATAAAACAGAACCACTTCATGATTGACAAATTTATTGGAATATCAATATGTCATTAGAGCTAGACAGAAAAGTATTTAATATACAAGAATCATTAAAATGCTATTGAGGTCCCTTCATGGTCGCCATTAATATTGGTGCCCCTGGGTGGGCGTCCCTTAATGCCGGGGTTCTTGTCCCAGCATTACGAAGGGTTCAGCAATCTGGAGAAAGGAGCTGTGCGTAGATTATTAAGAAGGAGTCCAAGGACGAAAGATAGTTTTGAAAGGCATTGGGGGGTCAGAGGAGCTTCAGCTAAAGGAGCTAAAGACTACCTCCTTGACTCAGGACCCTGCTTTTATTAACACAATTTGTCCTAAGGCAAGGTGGAGATAATACACTTCAAAGGGTAGGGTTTCAAAGGGTAGGGTTTACAGAAGCATTGTCAGATTGGGGAATAGCCTACAGCTGTTCAGGTGTTTGGCCAACAGAGGCAATAACATGCAGATTAAGATGCCCTGAGCTGTCTGGCAGCAGACAATCCTATTCAGGTTTGGGGGAGATGCTTTTTAGCCATTCCAACATGTAAACTACATATGTGGCTCAGCCATTGTTGAGTCCACTAAGCTTCACCAACTTTTTGATGAAACTCTTGTAATTATGACATGTTGGAATTGGTTTCCTACAAAATGCAACACCATTGAACAAAGTTACCTATAGTCTTAGGTAACTATTTCTCCTATCTACCAGGGAAGCTCCAACAGTCCTTCACTGGTAGATGGAAGAAATAGATCATTCTAATTTTTAAATTGGGGGACAAGTAATACATGGACTAGGACAGCAACCTTCTCTTAAAGACTTAGACATAGTGACTATAAAAAGCGTCTCAGGTTGCAGGTTCGCTCCCACCCTCTGTCAGGGCACATGCGAGAGGCAACTAGTCAATGTGTCTCTCTAGCATCCATGTTTCTCTCTCTCTCTCTCTCTCTCTCTCTCTCTCTCTCTCTCTCTCCCTCTCTCTCTTTCTCTCTCTCTCTCTCTCTCTCTCTCTCTCTCTCTCTCTCTCTCTCTCCCTCTCCCTCTCCCTCTCCCTCTCCCTCTCCCTCTCCCTCTCTCCCTCCTGTCTTCTCTTCCTCCCTCCCTTCTACTTTCTCTGAAAAGCAATGGGGAAAAAATATCCTCAGGTGAGCACTGACAAAACAAAAAAGGGGTGGAGGGGTTTAGCAGGTATGGGAAAAAAATCATTCCTGTGCATAGAAAGCCCCAAACCTCAAACTCAGATGAGATTTCTGGTCAATAAGTAACTTCAATCAGCAGGATTAGTACCTCTCTAGTTCATAAGCATCTTTTAACCCTGGGAATATCTAATCCTCTATGAAAATGTTTAGGGGAATCAAATTGACAGTGTTAGCATTTTTATGTTAAGGAGGATTCTGTGCAATTTAGCATATTAAATATTTGTAACATCAAAGATACTATGCTATGATAGAGTAACTCAAAACATGTTTAATTGGGCCATCTATTTGGTTAAAATTTTAGGTAGAAATTTAGCATGATATTAGAACATGCATGTTACTTTAAGATCCACTATCGTGAGAAAGAGAAGTGTTCTGTTGTGAGCTGAGGCAGAACTGTGCAGTGTGATGTGACCAGAAGCTCCTTCTGGAACATGATTATTAACATACATGATAAAATGATTGAACAGTTTTCTGATAGATATTCAGAACCTCTTCTAAGAACCCCTCAGCTGACTTTCTTCCTTGTGAAATGTCTCAGGACTTTTAATCTCTGTTTATCTAGTTTTGCAATGTCTCCTTAACCACAATTTTAAAAATCCAGGCTAAAATTTTGTAACCACCTTCCTGTCTATAAAAGCCTACTAAGGTGAACTCTTTGAACTGTTTAGAAAGCCTATTTCTTTGCAGCAAGAGTCTGACCCAAGCTGTGAATCAATTTGTCTGAGAAGGTAATTTCATAATGTTTATATTCATTACATTGCAAAATTTTCCATAGTATTGGAGATTTTTTTTCTGTCAGTCAGAAAATAGTTCTTAAAAATAAAATCAGCAATACTAAATTGTAAACATAGTTAAAATTATTTCAAGGAATGTGATGTATCTCATTTGTAAATAAGACCAAGTAGTTACTCCAGGCTGCCTTAAAAACTGATGGCCAAGATTTTGTTGATTTATAAATAGAATAATTAGATTCATAATGTGACATTAAAGTTTAAAGAGAAATTAGATTTTTGGATTTGGAGTTTTAACAATTAATTATTAATTCTTTTCAAAAAGTTGTCTTCTGAATAATCTTTTCAGTACACAAAGGCCTCCTAACAAAGGCATTGAAATGCTTACATTGATCCCACCAACATTTGCATAAGGACAGATTCTGCAAACATAGGAAAGGAGCTTGGATACTGAGAAGCCCAAATAATAACTAATGATGACTGTGGTGAGGGATTTTTTTCCCCATTGAGGATGCTGCCGTGGTTCTTTTTAAATGCCTCTGAAAGCTTATTCATTCCTTCAGCCTTTTTCAGCAATTGCCCAGAATGGATTCATGAAGCAAATTTTTTCTTAAAATTGGTACTTAAATCTGTTCTTTTCAAACTAGGTCCTCCAAGGAAGAATTAACATAATCAGCTGTATGTCTTAGCCCAGTGGGGTTTCTTTTATTTGTTTGTTTCATTTTTTATGTTCACTCCTTCCCTCATGTACAGAGTAGAAAGAAAAGTTTTAAAAACAAATGTACACAATGTATTGTGTCTTCAGTTTGAATGTCTCCTAATATCCTCTCTAATAAAATGGTAATATGCAAATTAACCATCACTCCGCTACATAAGCCATGCCCACCAGCCAAGCCACGCCCACTAGCCAATCAGGGTGAGTATGCAAATTAACCCCCATCCAAGATGGCTACAGCCACAGAGAGCAAGGTTTCCCAGGTAACAGAGGAAGCCAAGCTTTCCCATAGCCGTTGCAGGCCTAAGCCTCCACTCAAGCTACAAAGTTTCAATTATAGAAGGTAAACGAATTCAAACAAAGGGCGGCAGAATGGAGCTTGAGAGAGCAGGCCAGGGTTGCCGGCGGCAACAGGGGAAGCAAAGCTTTCCGCACACCCTGGACGGGCTCACCCGCTTAAGGCTACAAAGTTTCAATTGTAGAAGGTGAATTAACTGCCACAGAAATGGCTGCCGGTGGAGCATGCAGGAGGCTTGGCTCTGCTCCAGGCTACAAAGTTTCAATTGTAGAAGGAAAATAAATTCCAGATACCAGGGCCTCCACTTGCGTTGCCAGGGGGCGTGGCCGGCCTGCAAACCACCACAGGCCCCTTGCTCAGGCCGCCCCATGCCCCAAGGGAACCCCACCCTCATCCAGGACACCCTTCAGGGCAAACCAGCTGGCCCCCACCCCTGTACCAGTCCTCTATCCTATCTAATAAAAGAGTAATATGCAGATTGATCATCACTGCAACACACAATATAGCTGCCCCCATGTGGTCAAAGATCCTGCCCCCATGTGGACACAAGATGGCCACCACAAGATGGCCAGCAGGAGAGGGCAGTTGGGAGGCACCCGGCCTGCAAGGGAGGGCAGTTGTGAGGGACCAGGCCTGCAAAGGAGGGCAGTTGAGAGGGACCAGGCTTGCAAGGGAGGGCAGTTGGAGGTGATCAACCCTGCAGGAGAGGGCAGTTAGGGGTGACCAGGCCGGCAGAGGAGGAAAGTTGGGGGCAAACAGGCTGGCAGGGGAGCAGTTAAGCATCAACCAGGCTGGCAGCGGAGTGGTTAGAGGGTGATCAGGCTGGCAGGCAGAAGCAGTTAAGGGCAATCAGGAAGGCAGGCAGGCAAGCAGTTGGGAGCCAGCAGTCCTGGATTGTGATCCAGGATCGGGCCTAAACGGGCAGTCAGACATCCCTCCAGGAGTCCCAGATTGGAGAGGGTACAGGCTGGGCTGAGGGACAACCCCCCGCCGTGCACGAATTTCGTGCACCGGGCTTCTAGTTAAACTATAAGCCCCACAAAGACATTTCTGGTCTTTATCTCCTCACCATTATGTTCCTAGAATCTACAACATTGTACTCACCCAGTAAATACTTGAGTGACTGAATGACACAAAGAGTAACTTTTTAAGAGATCCCCTTGACAGCTTCCATCTTCCTACTTGCTCCAATTTATTTCACTCTCACAAGCTCTGGTACCTCATTTCCCCATTTGGGGTTCATTCACCATAGAGACTGGTGATCCCTAAATTGACCACCGGCCTGTAGGGTTGGATTATTTCTTGAGTCCCAGGAGCAAAGCTGACCTCCGATAGGCATCAGGACAAAACTGGAGAGGTTTGCAGCAAGGTTGAGCCTCTAAGTCAGAGGGCTGAGCCTGGCATTTAGAGGGATTTAGATGTGGGTGGGCAGAGCTCTGGTCTGGGAGCAAGTAGCTGCAGTTTCTCCGAGAGTGTGGGAACATGCATTGAGATTTAAAGCAGCTCAATCTAGAGTAAATATGGTCATACAGTGGTTTTCTTAAGGAAAAATTGGTTGCTTAAAATAAAAGATATCTGTTATAATAATGCTAATAAACCTTAATGGAGAATAAGGGAGTATTTTTCTCATCTATGCCAGGGATGGTTATTTCCTCTTCAACTAAATAAAAAAGATTCACTGCCAGGGAAAGACCTAATTTTATCTGAATATCATAGGTAATACATTGTTTTCTCTGCTACTTCAAAATGGGTATAATAAGGATGTGTTTCTTCTTGATAATAAAATATATAACATTCTAAAGTAAAAATGTTAAAAAGAGTATTTAAAACAGCTTCAATATTTAAATTTAAGTTATGTATCACTAGGGTTTTTTATTTTAAAATTTTTACTGGATGCATATCATGTTCCAATATACAAAATATTTTTATCATAGAAAAATATTATTACGTTTTATAGATCTCAAGAGTCTTGTATATATGCTAGTTACCCTTTATTGTGTTCTTTTATGGTTCATATTTATGTTCACAACAGTAACACTTTATATATTGCCCTTTATGGAATTTTATTTTTTAATATGTTAGAAAAAAACCTCTAGCTAAAAATCTACCTATAGGTTTTTTTTTTCTTTTAACATTTTTTATCTTGCTGTTTGGAGCACCATACCTCACCATCTTTTCCACTTTTCTCCACTATATCAAAATGGCTTGAAAGCTTTCAGTTTAAAAGCAATCTTCTCCTCACATTCCCTCAGTTTTATATGTAAAAATATTTCCTCTCCTGAACACATAGAATGGTGTAACTGCATCTCTACTTATGAAAGAATTAACTTTGAGTTCCAGAAATTTCATTTCAATTTAGCAGTTAGCTTGGGGCCTTATATAATGGGAAAGGTTATTTTAAAATCTTAATCAAAATAGTCACTGAAATAAAGCAAGCTGAGGTTTTAGAAGAAATAACCCATTAAAACCAGGAATGCAATTTGAGAATGGAACTTTTCCACCATAACCTGTGGAGGTACATGGATTACAACCAATTCAGAATGCTGTCAAAGCACATGAAGAAATGTCTGCATTCAGTCCAACAAAACCTGGCAGGCAGTGGACCAAGACACATTTGCAAGTTCTGATAGCATAGAAACAGATAGTGTTGGGTGGGGTGGGAGTCTCCAATTCTATAACCAACATAGCAGGCTCTCACATCTCCAATCTACAATTGTGGTATTGTGATATCATAAACATACATATTGTGGCCCTGGCCAGGTAGGTTAGCTGATTAGAGCATCATCTTGATATGCCAAAGTTGCAGGTTCAATCCCTTGTCAGGGCACATACAATAATCAACCAGTGAGTACATAAATAAGTAGAACAACAAGTAGATGTTTCTCTCTCTCTCCCTTCCTCTGTCTCTCTTCCTTTCTCTTTCTCTCTCTCTAAAATTAATCAACAAATTTTTTTAAATACATATTTTGGTCTTTCTCTCTGGCTCCTGTCCAGAGCTCCTCAAAGCCTTTGTAATTTCCTAAACGATAGCCGTGTTAGACCAAATTTTCTAATATTTGGTCTTTGGCCCTGGTTCCTGACACAGAGCTCCTAAATCCCTTGGAATTTCCTGTGTCGTTGGAACATCTCTTGGTGGACTCCTAGATAGCTTCAAAATGGGGGATGGTCACCAGAAAGACCAAGCCATGATTAGAAGCTTAGAACATTCAGCCCCATCTATCATCCTCCAGAGAGGGGAGAGAGGCTTAAGATGCAGGTAATAACTGATCATGGCTACATGATGAAGCCATAAAAAAAATCCATAGCTGTAGGATTTGAAGAACTTCTGGCCTAGTTAATACATATGTGTGCCAGGAGGATTGTGGACCCCCACTCTGTGGGAACAGATGCTTCTGTGACTCCTCTGGATCTTGCCCCATGAGTCATGTTCTCTGTTGTATAATAAACTGGCATGTGAGTATTTCCCTGAGTTCTGTGAGACTGTCTAGGAAACATTATACCTGTTCTGTTGCACCCAAGGAGGATACATCCAGACAATGTACTAGTATTCAGCACTAAAAAGAAATGAGCTATATATATATGGCTAATATGTTAAGTGTCTGACTGTTTGACCGTTCCACCATTTGACTGGTTACTATGACTCACACTGACCAGCAGGGGGCAGATGCTCAATGCATAGGCATGGAAACATGGAACAGACTGATGAATCTCAGAGGGAAGGGGGAAGAGGAGAGGGGGGAGGGTGGAAAGAGATTAACCAAAGATCTTATATGCATACTAGAGGCCCGGTGCATGGATTCGTGCACCCATGGAGTCCCTTGGCCTGGCCTGTGGAGATCAGGCCAAATCTGTGCACTGGGCCTCCGACATCCCCCGAGGGGTCCCGGATTGCGAGAGGGCACAGGCCAGGCCGAGGGCCTCTAGTAAAAACATATGCAGGAACCTTAAGTGCATATTATTAAGTGAAAGAAGCCAATCTGAAAAGGCAACATACTGTATGATGCCAACTACAGCAATCCCCCTTATCTGTAGTTTTACTTTCTGTGGTTTCAGTTACCTGAAGTCAAACGTGGTCGGGAAATATTAAATAAAAATTTCAGAAATAAACAACTCATAAGTTTTAAATTGCACATCATTCTGAGTATCATGATGAAATTTTGCGCCAACCCACTCCACCCTGCCCAGGACGTGAATCATCCCTTTGTCTAGCGTATTTACACTGTACACACCCCTCACACTTGAGTCACTTAGTAGACATCTTGGTTATCAAATTGACTGTCAGGGCATCACAATGCTTTTGTTCAAGTTACCATTATTTTACTTGATAATGGCCCAAAAGCACAGGAGTGGTGATGCTGGCAATTTGGATATGCCAAAGAGAAGCCATGACATGTATGTGTGTATGTACAGGGCAAAAATAGTATATATAGGGTTCAGTAATATCTATTCTGATTTCAGGTATTCACCGGGGATCTTGAAATGAATCCCCTATGGATAAGGGGAGACTTCTGTATATGTCATTCTAGAAAAGGCAAAACTACAGAAACAGTAAAAAGATCAGTGGTTGCCAAGATTTGTCAGAGGGAGGGGTTGGATAAGTGGAGTACAGATTTTTAGGGCAGTGAAAATATTCTGTATGATACTATAATGGTGAGTACATGTACTTATGTATTTTGTCCTAATCCATAGAGTGTATAATAGTAAAAGTGCACTCTCCTATAAACTATGGACTTTGGGTGATTATAATGTGTCAGTGTAGGTTCATCAATTATAAAAAATATATCATTGTGTTTGGGGATATTAGTAATGGTGGAGGCTCTGCATAAGTGAAGTCAGGGGGTATATGGGAAATCTCTGCATCTTTTGTTCAATTTTGTTGTAAACCCAAAGGTGCTCTAAAAATGGTCTTTAAAATAAAGTGTCATTTGGTGTTGTACTCACCATAAACTACCATATGCAGGTGAACTTATTTGAGACATGCTATACAGTATTATGACAAGTTATCATTAACCTTAATCATTCTATCCTTTTTTAACATTTAATAGACATCTCTAAATTATATTTATATCATAATGCTTTATAAAGAATGTTTATGACTTGCATTAATCATGGATTTTATGTCAGACAGTGCTCGCTCTCCATAAAATACCTGTTGCCTTCCCCTTTGCACGAGAGCCTTGATTTAGTTGGGAGTAATAAATTGGTCCAGCCCCAACCCTGCTCATTTTGTAAGATGTCTTATTTCCTTCTTCTTTAGCAACTGGGGATATTCACATAATCCAGTTCTGGCCAATAAAACTGAAGCAGAAGACTGCTTGGCAGAGGAGGAGGAGACTGAAATAATCACGCCTACCAAAACCTACCAACAGGACCAAGTAAACTCAGTAGGACCTCTGTCTACCCCTCAACAGAAAAACTAAGCATTTTTGAAGAACCACTATAATTTTTACCCATTGTGTCCAGCATCTAATAAAAAATATGAAACATGCTAAAGTATGGATAAACAAACTAGAGATAAAAGAAAATAGAAGTAAACAGATGTAAATCCATAGATGATTCAGATATCATAGTTATTAAACAGAATATAAAGAAAATATAAGAAAAGATGGAGAATTGCAGGAGAGACTTGGAATCTATCAAAATTGTTAAATAGAATTTTGAGAATGATAAATACAAGAGTGAAGCTAACAATGTATTAGATGGTTGGAATGAAAGATCATAAACAATAGGACAAGGACTAGTGGTCTGGAGGACATGTCTTCAGAAAGAATTCCTGTTTATTAATAAAGAAAAATAATATAAAAGACATCTGGAGCAAAACAAAATGTCTCACATACATGAATTGAAAGCTCTACTATTAAAGGATGAAGAAAAGTAATATTTGAATTAGGAAAGACAGTAAATCAAACCCTTAGAAAGTAGAAGGAGGGCAATAAAATAAAAGAGCAAAATTCTAAGAAATAGAAAACAGACATGCAATAGCAAAAAACAATGTTGTTTTTTTAAAAATATATTTAATATATTTTATTGATTTTTTACAGAGAGGAAGGGAGAGGGATAGAGAGTTAGAAACATTGATCAGCTGCCTCCTGCACACCTCCCACTGGGGATGTGCCCGCAACCAAGGTACATGCCCTTGACCAGAATCGAACCTGGGACCTTTCAGTCCGCAGGCCAACGCACTATCCACTGAGCCAAACCGGTTAGGGCAAAAAACATTGTTTTTTGAAAGATCAATTAATTTGTTAAATCTCTAGCAAGACTAATACAGAAAAAGAGCAGAAACCACAAATCAACCATATCACCTAACTGCATGCATACATATAGCAAAGCAAATTATGGAGTTTTATTTTATTGACTATTATAAAATAAATCATCCCAAAACTCAGTGGCTTAAAACAATAATCCTTCCTTATTTCCCATGTGTCTGGAAGATCTCTGCTGATTAAGTTGTGCCATGCTAGGAGGCTAAGACAAGCATATAGCGAGAGGAGTAGAGAAAGGAAAAATGGAGCCACAGATAAATCTACCATAATCATCAACTACTTTATGTCAACAAATTTTATGAAGATGGACAAATAATTTGAAAAATAAAATAAAATTGAAAGAAGAAAATGAATATTCCTATATTATTTAAAGAATTTAAAGGTGAAGTTAAGAATTTTTTTTTTTTTTCACAAAGAGAGTTCTGGATAAGAATGGCTTCCCTGGTAAATTTTCCAAATATTTAACTAACTAACTAACTAACTAAATAAATAAATAAATAAATAAATAAATAACACAAATGTCATAGAAACTCTTTTAGAAAATAGAGTAAGATATGACTGCCTAGTTTATTTTTGAGGTTTACATGACCTTGATGGTAAAACTAACCAGGTCATTGTAAGAAAAATTGAAGGCTAGGGTTTTTCATGAGCAAAAGCAAAAGTCCTAAACAAAATTATAATAAATCATATTCAATATATACAAGGGATTATATATCATGATCAATTTGGAACTATGAGATGCAGGAACTATTGCAAAGATTTGTTTAACATTAAAACATCAATAAATGGAAGTCACTAAAATTAACAAAATAAACAGAAACACCAGATGGTTCTCAATAGAGATTCATATTAAAAATCAGCTAAGTAGGATGAGAAGGAAACTTTCATGATCTGATAAAGTGTATCAATCAAAACCTTCCGCTCACATCACATTCACTGTGGGAATAGTAAACTCTTTCCCCTTAAGCTTGCAACCAAGTTGAAGATGCTCATCAGCACTTCTTCCCAACACTGCCCTGGGACCCTGGGTAATGTAATAAAGCAAGAAAAAGAAATAACATGTTCAAAGATTAATTAAGAAGAAATAAGTTCACCAGAATTCACCAATGGCATTAGAAACACTAATATTATATATAAGTGTAAATAAAATTCAATCCACATTATTATTATTTTGTGTGTGGGAAACAGACTTGACAAAATAATACGAATATCTATCCCAGAAAAACAAAACAAAACAAAACCAAAAAAATGTGGGAATTGACAGGAGACTTCAGGGTAGGATTGGGATGATAGAAAGAGAAAAGTTAGTATGATGAGGTCAAACATTTATAATGTGTATTTTCAAAGAGTAATAATTAAAACAGTTTATAACTTTAACATTAAAAGATGCCACAGATGTATTATTAAATTCTAAAAAGTGCTGTTTGCTTTTATTTTTGTCAGTCTAAGCATATTGTTCTTTTAATAATAAGAAGAAATTGCTTCTAGTGTTACTCTTGGGAAGCAGGAATGGAAATAAATAGGGAGTTTCTATTTTTCATTTTGCACTTTACTGTTAAATGCTTGTATTTTTCTAATCATGTACCTATTTTACATTAGTTTCATTGTTACTACTAAGAAAGGTGGTTGTGTCATAAAATTATGAAGGACTGTATTCTTTTATTTGCTTATGTTTACATATCTATAAAAAACAAATGTGTTTTATCATAAAAGGAAGGATGTTGACGAATTGATCTAGAATGATCTTTAAGTGACATTGCTACTTAGGCAGTCCATACAATTTGAGGCCCACAGGAATGGGGTGTTAAAGATATATATGTACTAGTATGTATAATAAAGATATTTATATCTACATAAACATTAAGTGAATGAAATCAATGGCTTCTTATTTGGTGTGGTTTTCAGTTTTCATAAACTAAATTTTATTCAAGAGGTCTTTTACCACTGAGTCCTTTGAAACCTCTTTGAGAAACCCTGCATTTTGCACAGGTATTGTCCGCCAGAGCTGACAGTTCTCTGGACCCAGTGTAAACGTTCTTTTCTGACTGGTGCATAACTGCAAAAGTCTTTGAGAATTTTTACCCAAAATATTAAATTACTTCATCACTGGAGGGCCCCTGTGTACTTTCATATTCCAGCAAATAGCCTGGTAACCTCACAGGAGCAGGAAATGAACTGAAATCATAAAATGTAATAAACATTTCAAATGAGTTCACATCTCTGCTCAGCCTGTGGAAGTGTGGAGCCCTGGCAGCTCACCCCAGAAGTTACATGATCCCATCAGCCTCCTGGTGACCAGGTGGGAACAGGAACGTTGCTGGAATGAGAGGCTGCATGGGGTTCAAAACAAGAGCCTTCGCAGACTGATAAGCAGAGAAGCTGGAAAGCACGCAAAGAATGCAATCCTTGAGCTAAATGACCTAAATGGAAATTACTCACCCAGGAGCTCCTTCCTGCTGGAAACTCTTGGTCAATCCCTGAAGAAATTAGCAATAATAAAAAGAAAGAAAAAAGAAAAAGAAAGTCTCCAAGCTAAACATTTTTTTTTTTTATTCTGAAAGTTTTATAGTCATGAAACTGGTGGAGAAAGGTGGAGTGATACTTCTAGCATTTTAATAAATTTGACTTTGTTTCCCTTTTAAAGCATCTTCAATACCATTTTTAATGGCTTTTAGGAAACAGCAGTTGTGTTGGTGTGCCTGACTCATGTGCTGACAGTTTAGGTGGAAGCATTAGCTGCATCTCATGTCATTTATAAAGTGAGGAAAAGTGTCTGTACTGGTGTTAAAGGGAAGCAAAAATAATTGTACAAGCAGAGCAGGCAGTCCTCAGTTTCCAGGCAAGTTCTTCAAAATACATAAGAGTCGTCATTTGAAACTTGAATAGATTTTTCTCATAGAAAGAATGTGAAATTGTGCAAAGGTTCAAAGGATAGTGCTGTATTATAACCATTACGTAGTTCCTATTGTAACATTTGGGAAAATGTATCTGGGGAATCTCAGCCAAGACTCTTAATGCAAAAGTAGCAGAGAGCAGCTCGCTGCTGACTAGGAAGAGGAAACTCATTACAAGGAAGCAGTGGGCCATCGCTCAGTGCAGGAACGCTGACTGGCTGCATGGGAGCTGCGACCTGAACTATCTGTAAACCTGTCGTTGCTCCCCTCTGTCTCTTATCTCTGCCTCTGGACCCAGCACACAGGCTCCTGCAGCCCCCTCCCTATACTGCAGGCGGTACACAGTCACCCAGATGAGCTTCTGAGGTTCATCTACTTCCTTTGAAGACTCCAGATGAGACTGACCGGACAGGTCTCGGATCTAATTCCAAATACCCATTTCATTGGTCTAGTTCTGTTATCTGTGGAAGTGGAGTCCTTGGGGTGCCACGAGGAAGAGAAGTTCCTAAGGCTCCCATGGGAGGATGGGGTTTCGTGGACAGCTTTCTTGATGATGTAAAATTGAGGGCGTTCCCCTCCAAAGTCCCATCTCTGTCCGTCTCTCCATGGAAGAAGTCCAATCTTGTCTTCAGCAGGGCCAGAATTAAGGCCACTGCTCAGAATTTCTGTTCCCTATTAAAGTCCAGTCCAGTCCAGCAGCTGGCTAGCTCAGCTTGTGTTTCCAGCTGCAGTCCATTGTGTGTGGGGTCCGCATGATCCATGGCTGCTTAAGGCCACATGGCTATGGAGAGAGAACAAGCAAACACACGGGCCAGTGCAGGTCACAAAGCAGGAGAGAACCAGAGGGAACAAGAGAGAGGGAACTCTTTGAGGATTTTAACTTTCCCAGATTTCATGTATTTCTGATGGGATCCACCCTGTAGCCAATCCATTGTTCCCCAGGCTAGATTGACAGGCAAGCATCTTCCCTACATTACCCCAATTTCACTGTGCTTGTGCCTATCTACCCCTTCTCCCCCGCAACAATCCAGTACTGGAGGGGGAAGGGAGGGTGTTAATCCCCTTGGAGGAACAATGCTGTGTAGCTTCCTGGTATAGCTTCCCTTTCAATGTCTGACTTTCCTTTGCTCTTTTCCTTTTATTAATATTAATAACTAGCTAATTATAACCATATCAGCTTGGGTCAAGTGCCCATCCAAAGTACAATTAACTGCCAGGTTCTCAATCCTATGGCAAGGATGCAGTTCTTGGGAAAGTAATGGTCCTAGTGCAGAAATCAAAAGTGAGTTTTGACTCTTGGCATCTGAAGGTGATGCCACAGTCCAAGGTGACTCCAATGGTACATGAGTGTCTGTGTTGGTGGCATGAAGGAACATCGCCAGTGTGGCTTGAGATAGGAGTGGGTAGGACACTTTTTTGTTAGTGTAGACAATACTGTTGGGAGCTTCCATGTAATTGTTTCCTTGGGGCATTCTGTAAGAATGGCTCTAAAGGACACACCTGGAAGTCACATTGCATGAGTATCTTTATATTTATGAGATCATAGCAAAAAGTCACTGTGTTAATGTACTTATTTCACTGGCAATGCATACTAAAGAATTCTCTTTGCTTAGTATTATTTCAAGCATTTGATAATATTACAAGGTGTCTTTATTAGCAATCGGGTGAATGTGAAATGGAATTCTCTTGTGGTTTCAATTTGAATTTTCCTGATTACTAGTGAGGTTGAGAATCTTTTCATATAATTATTAGCCATGAAGGTTTACCCTCTCTGAATTGCCTAATTATATCTTCCCATTTTCTATGGGATTTTTTATTTATTTATCGATTTATAAGATTCCTTTAAGTGTTCTTTTAACTTTTATATTGAAGTTGCATGTACATTTTTAACTTTAAGTGAATACAGTTTGAAAGGTTTTGAAGACTATATAATACTTTATATTCAATCATAAAATCAAACACTTTCATCTTACACAAGCAGATACTGAATAACTAAAAAAATTTCCCCCAGGACATCTAGACATTCAGTGGTAGCCAGGTATGGAACTGGTGTTCCTACACCTTACACAGGTCTTTTCCTGTTCTATCCAGCAAAGTTATCAAGAATGTATGTAGCTCCAGCCCGATTCTAACCACTGAGGATGCCAGCATGAAAGCCATAGCCAGGCATTGTCACCAGCCCTTTCACACCATACTGACCTTCCTCACAGGGCAGACAATGCTAGCTACTTCGGGTTCTAAAATACACACAGTAGTCATCCATCTTCTTGAGCTTCTGCATATGTTTCATTTTTCTGAAACCTTCTTTTCCATTTTTCTGCCACACTTATTCTTACTCCTCTTTCCAGATCCAACCTAGTCACCCATAAAGTTTTCCTTTAACTGTCTTAGGCACTGTGTAGGCATTTCCTTCAGCAAACTGCTCTTATGGTCATTATCTGTTTTCAGGTGTTTCATCCTGCAAATACTGTGTTGCTGGAGGAGAGGGTCCATGTGGTCTATAACCCAAGTACCAGACGCATGACAGGTTTCTAACAACTGTTTGTTGAATGAATGAACAATTGGTGGAATAAAAATAAAGCTGGTGGGCGGAGGTTTCAGACTCCATTTAAACAACTATATGTTCCAATATGATAAATGTGATGAGTGTGCTTTAGGTTACAGTGCACGCTGCTCTATGTAGGCATGAAGTCACTAATAGATTTAAAACCCTTTTCCCTCCCTGGGCTTGACACCTTTTCATATGCCTGAGACGGATTTCTAATAATTGTGATCTATGACTCTTTGACGTATTGCCACAAATATCATTTGGAAAATGGTCATCTCTGAAAGATAAGCCATTACAGTACTTAAAATGTGCTTTAAATTTTAGGATTTAGCCTAATTTGATCAGAGGTGCTTTTCAGATGTAGGCTCAGCAAAAACGTTAAAGACCACCTTCCTTTAGCTGAATCCATTTTCTACTAAAAGTGCATCTGGCAGATGTCTGACATGGTAAAGGTAAAGTGAAATTTGTCACCTACTTTTCACAGCTGCACTAGGTGAGAAAGTGACAAATAGGCCCCCGAAAGGATTGTGACACTCTTGATACATAGAAACCTTCCTAGATTGCTTTCTTGCCCGAAAGTCACCAAGAACATCCTGTTATAATTTATTGTGAAATCAGGAGTCACTCAATCACTTCAAGGTCAGATTCACTTTAATTCACTATTGCTTTTATTATATCTAGTGTAATGCTGCTAAGCATTTTAAGTAGTTTGGGAATTACAAGTATTTCCACCAGAATACATTAGCTAGAAACAATTTCCCCTCACTTTTTTCCTTCTCAAATTACATACTTAACATAAACATTTCTCTAAAATTAAAAGAATTGACTCACATACAGTGTGCATCTATCTAAGTGTGAATCAAAACATCCTAGTATATGAAGTCACTTCCTGCTTGAAAATTAAGCCCCTTTGGTTGTTCCATAAATACAGCTTAAACTCCATGGCAAGGAGCATGTTGTATTGCATATTGTTCTCTGCTATATCCTTGGTACATGGAACAGAGACTGGAACCTACATGTATGATTGAATGATACAGGGAATAGGGTAAAACACATCTGAGATGAAGAACACAAAGATCAGAGAAATCAAGTAACGTTTTCAAAGGTCAAGTCCAAATGGCAACCCAGGAGTCTGCTTGGAGAACAGTTGTTATAAATTGCTATATTCTCCTCAAGCAATGTGATATGTTGTATTCCCCACTGAGCTTGGAAAGATTAAATCCTATTCATATAGGCCCTAGGCTTTGCCATCTGAAAGACCTGGGATCCAGCTCTGAGAGTAATTGTGAGACTCCTGGCAAGGTCCTCAATGTATTAGTTTCCTGTGGCTGTTGTAACAAATCACCACAAACTGGCTGACTTGAAACAACCTAAATTTACTCTCTCACTGTTCTGAAGGTCAGAAGTTCAAAGTCAAGGTCTTGACAGGACCACTCCTTCTGGAGGAGGCCTCTCCAGGGGAGAAGGTCCTTGATTCTTCCAGCTTCTGGCAGCTGCCAGCACTCCTAGGCTTGTGGCTACCTCGCTGCACAGTCAGCATCTTCTCATCTGTCACTCTTCACTTCCCATTCTCCTCTGTGGTTGGTCGAATCTCACTCTGCCTCTCTCCTATAAGGGTACATGTGATTGCAGTTAGGGCCCACAACCTCAGCACAGGTGCGTCAAATCCACCGTCTTCCTTCCTATATGAGCATTTTCCATGCTGCTCTCCATGCTCCCATGAAAAGAAAATAGAGTGAACCCTGGAATCATTGATAACTTCTTAATGTGCCCCTTTCTTCTGGAATTGACATTGCCAACATTACCTTCTCGTTACTGTCAAACTTCCTGAAATAAGATCAAAACACTTCCTCTAACACCCTCTTACATTGTAGACCTTCCTATCTGAATTATTCTACTGATGTCACCAAACTGAACTCTATCCATGAAAATCACCATATTTAATGATCCTTCCTATTTAGTGTTAACCTGTTTTTCACAGTTTATAACCTCTTTTTTGTCCCCTTAAACTCTTCACGCCTCACTTCTGTTTTCCACTCCCCAGCACTGTTTCAATTCTTTTATTTTGCACTTTTTTTAAAAATAGTTTTTATTCCTCCTTTTGGAACCTTCTTCATGTTGTTGTGACTTTAGTGTTCCCTTTACACTCTGTTCTTGGCATCTACTCTGTGGTTTCAATGAGCATGGCCATTGCAGTCAGGTGGTAAAAGGGAGGCTGATGGAAGGAGAGGGAGATCCTTTCTCCAGCCCTGATCTTTTTCTTACACATTCAGACCCCCTGCACATCTCTGCTTATGTGTCCTGTTGATATCTCCAATTCAACTTGCTTGAAACAAAGCCCACTTCTTTGACCTTTAAATCAGTCCCTTCTTTTTCTCCATGTCTATTAATGCCACCATGTATTAATCTTCCAATTAACCTGGTTTAATACCTTTGATCCACCTGTATTTCTTTTCTTCAACTTCAATCAATTATAAACGTCTACAAAATCTGTCTCCACATGGCCATCACCAAATGGCCAAACCTACTTTTCCAGCCTTCTTTTCTACATGCTTCAATAGAAAAGCTAACATTTATCTCAAGTCTTATAATGTCAGACTGCATAATAACTTTATTTATTTTTTTAATAAAAAAGAAGGATGAGGTTTCCATTATTCCCAATTATCAAATATGCTTTGAAAAGATTAAGTAACTTGCCAAATGTCACACTTCCAGTACGTGACACGGCCAGGAGGAGGTTCCAGGCCATCTCCTGCCAAACATCCTAATTTTTAAAAATATAAAAGTATGTGTTCTAGACTTCTAGAGGTTTTCCAAGCTGCTGTCATGTTTCTTGTATCCCCTTACAACTATTCTTACAAATATACTCCCTAGTAAAAGCACATAATATCTTTAGCCTCTTGTGGAATCATTCCCACACTCCATCATTTCCATCCAAAATGTTCTTACCCTCAGGTCCCAGGTGAATTGACCACTGACCCATGCAGTTCTTTCTCACCAGGAAAAAACACTTCCTGTTGAACATCTATTGCTCTGTATTTACACTGCTATCCAGGCATATGAGACACTAGACACGCGTCAGAGTTATTTGAGTACTGAACTCCATTCCTTTCATAGTGTTCAAAGTCCATGTGTCCATGTCTTCCTTTCCCACAGAAGAGAAATGTCTATTTCAGAGCCTTGGCCTCAGCAGGTGCACAATGTGTCTTTGCAGAGGGAATCTTTCCTTGATGGGCTTTTGAGCTTTTCATTTAAACAGTGTGAAGCTTACATCTTTAATGAAATATTTTAAACATGCAGAAAGTATACAAAGCATTCCCTCCAACACACTGTCCAGTTTGGAAACTAAACATTACCCCAAGTTTCTTATGCATCCCTACCCATCCACCTGCTCCTCTGTCCTAAATTTCATGTGTCTTGATCTTATTTATTCAGTTTTTACTTTTCCTACATATATAGAAATTCTCAAAGATTACCGATTCACTCTCTAGTAAAAGTGAATTCACACGGAAGCAGGAGAAACGGGTGATACATTTCTGCACAAGGCTCACCGACTCCATTAGATCGGCAGCTGGATTTTCCTCCAGACATGCTGGACTCAGAATCAGTTGAAACATAAGCCTCATTTTTATTTTTAGTCTAGAAAAACATATACAGTCAGCATCTCGGTTCCCTAGAGGAAAAAGAGGAAACTTTCTGTGTACCAGCTGTTTCCTGGAGCAAGAGAAGTGAGAAGGCTCCCTTCATGAGTTTCCCTTCCTCACTATTTTTTTTTTTATCCAGAAATGATGTATCTGTGATAATTTCTTCTTCTATGAGAAATCAGACATTCCAGATGATAAAACTTAAAAAACCTTTTCTTTCTCTTTGTACTTTCAGGATATTGTTTTAAAGTGTGAGGAATTTAAGACACTCTTTACAAAACTAATCTATACTAATAAAAGAGTAATATGCTAATTAGACCGGACATCTTCCGAACATCCATCCAGTCATCCTTCTGGACAAAGCTACGGTGGCAGGGGCCGAGGCAGAGGCGGTTAGGGGCAATCAGGCCAGCAGGGGAGGTCAGTTAGGGGCAACCAGGCTGGCAGGGGAGGGCAGTTAGGGGTGACCAGGCCACCAGGGGAAGGCAGTTAGGGGCGACCAGGCCAGCAGGGGAGGGCAGTTAGGGGTGACCAGGCCAGCAGGTAGAGGCAGTTAGGGGCTATCAGGCAGGCAGACAGAGGCAGTTAGGGGCAATAAGCAGACAGGCAGAGGCAGTTAGGGGCAATCAGGAAGGCAGGGGAGCAGTTAGGAGCAACAGGCAGGAAAGCAGAGTGGTTAGGGGAAATCAGGCAGGCAGGTGAGCAGTTAGGAGTCAGCAGTCCTGGATTGCAAGAGGGATGTCTGACTGCCAGTTTAACGGGCAGTCAGACATCCCCTGAGGGGTCCCGGATTGGAGAGAGTGCAGGCCGGGCTGAGAGAAACACCCCGCCCCCCACCCCCCCCTCCCCCGTGCACGAATTTTGTGCACTAGGCCTCTAGTTATGATAATATGAAGGAATTTTGTGGTACATAAAATATAATGTAATGTTAGACAGTTTGGATTTTGTCATTTATTTTGTCATTTATAACATTATTTTTATCTTTTTCCCTTTAACTGAAAATATTTATGTTCATTTAAAAAGGATATTTTAAAAGGAATAATAAAATGAATATTCATGAAATCACCATTAAATTTAAGAACTAAATTGTTAGTTCCATATCAACCTGTGACTACTTCCATATACTATTGCTTTCATTCCCCTTATTCCTTAAGTTATCTATTAATTTGTTTTTATTTTTATAGTTTAATCACATTTGTCTATATCTCAAAATGCCATATTATAAAATTTTGCTTGTTTAAAGTGGTATAGAAATGTTATCCTACTATAGGAAGTCAGCTACAACTTTTTTTGTTACCAAATGTTAAGTACTAATACTAGTACATACTCTGATAACTCAATTTTCATTGCTCTATAATATTTTACTTTTTGATATAAGAATTTACTGATTAATTCTCCTGTGTACATATTTTCATTTCCATTTTTGATGCTGCTTTTAATAATTCTATAAAAATTCTTATACACGTCTCCAGGGATGCACACCTGGTTACTTAGTTTGTCATCTGGTTACTTGTGTTTTCTTAATGATTTTTAGGAGTCCATTGCTTATTTTTGCCCTAGTTAGTCTTAGGTATTACAGGTAGCTTCTCCCAATCTGTGGATTGTCTTTCCACCTTCTTTATATTGTCCTTTAATAAATGGAAGCTCTTAATTTTAATTTAATCAAACTTATCAAATTATGATTTCATGCCCCATCATAAATATCCTCCTATATTTTCTTCCATTAGATTTGAAGTTTGTTACATGCAGAATTATTATTGTTTATGATGTAAATAAGAATGTAATTTTATGTTTTTTTAAGCTCCCAGCATATTTTGTTGAATTTATAGTTTTTCCCATTACTTTCTAGTGTCACTTCAGTTACCTGTTAGCTTTACATGTTTACTGTACTTTAGCTATAACCTTAAAGTCTCATCTCCTTGCTGTTGGCTATGTACAGTGCCCAGCTGGCACCTCATAGTCCAATGGACTTTTGTCTTTTTATGGCATTGCAAATCCTTCCCTTCTTTGTAATCCTTTTGAAATCATCCCAGTTCAGCCCCTTCTGCTGATCATGATTATTGTCACCTCTTAATATCTGGTTCCAATCTTGTGATACTCAAAAACGCAGACAGATGGAGGAGTCAAGCAGATGGAGACCAAAATATCAGTTGCTACAACGGGTGTGTTTTTAATATGGCCAAGTAAATTCTGACCACACTGACCCTTGCCACTGATAACAACCAAAAACTCTGGGGGAAAATGCTATGTGAAGACACTAGCGAGTGCACATAAGTAGGAAAATACCAGACACAATACGAGATACTTGGATATCCAAGAAAAGCTAGTACCAGCTGAAATGTAAAATTATGGATAAACATAAAAGACTAATATTCTCCTTTCTATTTCTTTAAAGCACATGACTCTTTACAATCAGAAGTTATAATATTGCTCCGTGGAGTTTGTATGGAGGACTGTCTTCCTGATTGATAGCCAGCATCTACCTGTTATGTGGAAGGGATAAAGGATCTCTCTGGAGCCTCTTTTATCAAGGACACTAATCCCATTCATGAGGACTCCCCCCTCAGGATGTAAGGACCTCCTAAAGGCCCCACCTCATGATAACCTACTACTAACCCTCACCTACCTTTGGAAATCAGGATTTTAATATACGAATTCTGAAGGGGCACATTCGGACTGTAGCAGGTGGACAGGATATGGGGGAGGCAGATGTTGATTGCCTAGAGGTCTTGTCTTAAAGAGATGGCTAATCACCCAAATCCCTAATTCTCTCACCCAACAACCTCCTAACCAATAGTGAAGAAAACACAGCTTTTACAAAGAAAATAACCCTCTGACACAATGAAGAAATGCCTTCTTTATCACTGTTGCACCAGGGGCGCCTTGTAGTATGCAGTCTACACCAAGCAACCCTTCTGTGAATGGCAATCTCGGGGACTTGCATGTGACTCATTAAACTGCACATGACCAGAAATAGGGGAGACGTGTGCCTTACTGCTTCAGCGAGTTGGGTTCCAAGGGAGACTATGGCTAGTCTGCTTGCCACGGCTGCCAAACATATTACAACACATAAAGGAGGCAGTCAGTAGAACTGCAAGTGAATCTCTTTCTTGGACAGTGAATCTCAGCACAGTCTGCCCAAAGAACTGTGGAGATACTGAGCCACGCCAAGGAAGGAAGGCTGCTGGACAGAGGGACCGTCCCCTGTCCTGGGCGAGGCAGGAGGGTTTCAGCAGCCAAGCAGTGAACCTGATCTTACCTGGGGACTTGTAGTCAGCATAATCATGCCTAAGTAATTGAAATGTACACCTTCAGGCTGAGATAAACATATATGTGTTTTGGAGGGAGGGATAAAGGCTATGTTAATAAAGAAACAAAAATAATGTAGCCAACGATGAATGATGGAAAATGGAATTCAACAAGCATTTATTGGAAGGTTATGACATTCAGTCCTTGTACGATAGGGAAGACTTGGTCCCTCCCGCCTTCAAGTCACTTACCATTTAATTGTGATATGGGGACCCCAACAGAGTTCTCACCCTCTTCAGTTAATGACTTCTTTAATTAATTGAGTAGATAATACCTGACACAGGAAGTGGATACAGAGGCACTTAGGAGGCCAAAAGGCTTGTAGGAGAAAAGCACCTGCAAAAGGAAATAAATGGGAAGAGGATTGGGGGAGTGGGGTGGGCAGGGAGCCATCCCACTGCCACACAGACTGGAGGGACAAAGGTCATCCGTTAACCTTTGCAAGGAGGCAGTCCTGAGAGGCAGGACAGTGAAACTCTCCCGTGTGGTACTGTAAATGTGAATGCATGACATTATGCATTTGGCAAAACCCATAGAACTGCGGCACACAGAGAGTGAACCTTAATGCAGACTATGGACTTCAGTTAATAATAATAATGAGCCAATATTGGTTCATCAATTGTAACAAGGGTACCACTTGTACAATGCACGATAATAACAGAGGAGGTTGAGGAGCGGCAGGGAGGATATGGGAACCCTGTACTTTCTGCTCGATTTTTCTGTAAACCTACAGCTGCTCTAGAAAAAAAAAATTAATTAAAAAGAAAAATCTCTTTAAAATGGTACAGGAGGAGAATGGGCCAATATCCAGATGTCACAATATACCCCAATTTTAGAACATCATTTAGTTGTTAGATAGGCTGTCTGCTAAATGTCTGAGTCCCAGTACATAATGCCGAGTGTATTTAAATCATGAACAAAGAACAAAGAAAAATGATTCTAATATACATTTCCATTTTTCTCTATTCAGTGCAGACAGCGTGCTCATGCCTTTAAGTCAGGGACAGATGGCTCAGTGACAGGCGGTGGGTATTCATATGTGCGGGAATGAATCTCATTACAATCTGACAGGAAAATCAGAACGATCAAAACCAAGCCTCTGCCAGCCCAAAGGGGACGCTCTGGTGCAAAACTTGCCCACCAGACATGGCCTGCCTTGCAGAAATCATTAGGCCCTGGCTCAGCCAGGATCTGGAGGCAGCCCTAAGCCTGGCCTGGGGTGGTCCCTAAACAAAACCAGTCATATGCACTGAATTATTTTTTAAAAAAACTAAGGGCAGGGAGATTTTCATGCAATCTGAGAAATCAGATGGCGAATGTTACTTTCATTACCTTTTATTTCCTTTGTCCCTTGAAAAATCTAAGTAAGCCAATTCAATTTAAAAATGAATTTCCAATTACATTACAGTTCTTTTTGTTATTGTGTTTTCCTCGATGTAACATAAGAGAAACCATCTCCTTTTCTTGCTTATCATTATCTTGCTGCATGTCCTTGAAGATGTCTGTTATAAACCATGTTCAACCCCTTAAGTCCCATGTAACCAATAAAGAAAAGCGTCTCAGCACAATCCACCTGCCTCATCTTCAACAACTCCCCAAATTTCAATATGCAGCAAATTACACAGACCTCGGTTTCAGCTTAGAGTGTAAAGTACATGATATGAACCAGGCTTGCTTAAAAATGCACTGAACATACCCGCTATCTCATATGTTTGTGGGACTCATTTAATTAAGAATATGCATCCATGCAAGACTGTTCAGGGAGTAGAAGTAGTGAAATGTTTATGTGTGCGTGTGTTTCAAATTTATTAACAACTTTAAAGATTCAGGTCTGTTTTAAATGATCACGCTGTGTGGCCTGTAAGCCACGCGGGGCAGGTGGGATTTCAAGAAACCCTTTCACCCATAATAGGGAAGAAGCTTAGTAACCTGGACATGTCACACTCCGAGTGCTGTGAATATTTGTGGAAGAAATTGAGTTAATAAACCCCAAGCGAGGTAAAGGGATAATGAATACTTCTCGCTGGAGCTGAGGGCTCCAGTGGGAGAGCAGGGGCTGATGGGACAAGTGGGGCTGGGCAGACATTACTAGTAAAGACAGAAAACAGTGTTGAGCATCTGCTATACACAACGTGTTGATGTGGGTGGGGGTGAGATGGGTTAGTTTACACGGGAAGACAGACTGATCTGAAGTCTGTTGAAATGCCAGGTAAAGCGATACAAGCCTTTCCAGTATGTCCAACACATAACTGAGGTGGCAAGAGAAAGGGAAATCCCCAAGTGGCAGAAATAAAACCCAGGGAGAAAAACTGTGAGCAGAGGCACAGCTTTCCGGGAGGGGTGTCAGGGAGGGACAGTGGCCAAGAGTGCAGGACGGGGCTGTCATCTCTTTGTGGAGCCAAGAATAGGGGCCTTCAGCATGCACGAAGCCGGTCATGATTCAGAAAGCATCTGCACCCTCCAGGGAAATAGGCCCCCCTGAGGAATTCGCTCACCCACACCAGGAGGCAAGAAGCAGCCTTGCCTACCCTTTGCTGGCTTTAGGGGAAACAATGCTCCTTAAGCCCACCCTGACTGAGAAGGTGGTTTATAGTAGGAAAGTAGAAGCATCTCTGATCTGGGAACACAGGATATGGGAAATTGACATAAGCCAGGTTTGCTAGGCCTGCGGAGATACTGATGGGCATTTGGCAAAAGAAAAGGCAAAAAGGCCTTGGATCCATACTATCAGAATTCCTAGATGGGGCTCTGTTAGAGTCCTAATTCAAAATATAAGAGATGCAAGAAAACCAGCCTACAGAAGCAAGGGACAGCACATGCAAAAAGTAGGAGTGAATTCCAAAATTTCCAAAAGAAAATACTCATCCAATAGAAACTGTAAAATATATAGATTTAAAGCAATGAAAGGTGTTTAGAGCACTAAAAAATGGCATTATAACCAAAGAGCAGATCAGTTTTTCAAAATGAGAGTTATCCTAGAAATTAAAAGAAAGCATACCATTCATATTAAAATTGCCAAAAAAAATGTATGAAATGGTAGATTAGATACAGCTGAAGAAAGAATTGGTAAGAAGGAAGCTTAATCTTCGGCAAACTGCAGCTCGCGAGCCACATGCGGCTCTTTGGCTCCTTGAGTGTGGCTCTTCCACAAAATACCACGTGCGGGCACGAACGTACAGTGTGATTGAAACTTTGTGGCCCATGCGCAGAAGTCGGTTTTCAACTCTCAAAAGAAATTTCAATCGTTGTATTGTTGATATTTGGCTCTGTTGACTAATGAGTTTGCCGACCACTGATCTAGACCATAGTTCTCAGTCTCGGTTGAATATTAGAATCTCCCAGAACTTTTTAAAATTCCAGTTTTGGTTCCATTTTTTTTTTTTTTTGAGTGCCTTGTCTCTGCTAGACACTGGACAAAAAGATCCATGAGACACAAAAGCTAGGAATTTCAAGTTGTATCTTTAAACACAGTTACCGCAAAATCCAAACCAACTAATGTGCTGCTTCTAATCAGAAGTTAGATGGCAGTTGCAACTGAGCTGTGACTAGGAGAAAAGAGCATTGCAATAAACATTCATTCAGAACTCTCAGCCCATTGGGGTGTGCACATAAAACTATTGTGTATTTCCCCCAATGACTTCCCCAAGCTCCGCTGTGCTGACCCTCGTCCCTTGTCCTGTTGCTGTGTCCTCCACAGTCTTCACTCTCTTTGCTGTGGGGGTCCCAGCAGCCACTGGGTCCCCACCTCAACTGTAGCCAGCTTTCCTGAGTTTTCACAAGTGCATCTTTGGCGTCTCCCCTTTCCTGGGGAAAACTAATGCCCTGTTCCCATTGGGAGAGGCTGGAACAATATTCCCACGAACACTGAATTCACCACGTTGTCCTCGTCCCCTCCTAAGGTGCCTGGTGACGGAGGGAAAAGGTGTGAGTGTGGAGGAGGGGTGGTGGTGTTAGCCTGTGAACCCAGGAATCTGTGGGCAGTTGGATGAGCCTCAATGATGACTATTCAGGATTCGAGAATGTGTCTTTCTCACTTTAGGCTGTTTCCTGAGTCTGAGACCACTGGGACCATCTCATTTACAGCATGCACAGCAATGACACCAAGAATACTTCACCAGCCCAACTTTAAAAATAAATTAAAAATAAACCAGTTAATAAGCCTTTTTCTCTTTCCACACCCTTTCATTACAGTTAATAATTCATAACATCTATTTTTTTAAAAGTCAGCATTGTAGTTAATCATTAGATTTTAATTAATCTTTTAAAATTCTTGAAATGTTGAGAAATCCCAACATTTCAGAATTATTTCTTGGAAGAAATTTCATCATAAAGTATAAAATGTTGTTTGTCTTTAAAAATAGTCAGACAGTGATATTAATGCCCTTCAGTTCATTAGTTTGGTATAGTTTATATTGATGAAATAATTCACATTAGTGATGTGACAGGGACATCTCATAAAGCCTTCAACTAGAGCCCCAATTTCTATAATATCCTGCATTACACTGCCACCTAGAGGCTCATTTTATTATGGTACAACAGCTAGAACAATCTGCCATTGTCAGTATTGTTATTAAATTTTAAAAAATCAGAACAATAATAACGCAGACATTAGCACCTGCTTTCTCTTATGAAGAAATGTTTATCTATTTTGACAAAGGATTCACCAAGGATTAACAAATCACAATAAAAGAAAAAATCTCAATAATTATATTGACTTTGTTGGATTATCTGTTTGATAAAACAAAAATATATTATATTATAAAAATACTTAGATTAAATATATGAAAATTTAAAAGTGTAGAGTTTCCTATAAGTAATTTTTTTAAAAAATTGGTTATTTTGCATATGAAAAAACAAGCCCAGAAAGGAAAACACATTATAAGCATTTGTTGAAGGTCTTAAAACCAGTTGGTAAATTCAGATTTAACCCTCAGTTATTGTGACTCACAGCTGGAGATTGTCTTGTAATTTGGATCTCTTCATTAAGAAAGCGTGCTCACTAATGTACTGGAGAGAGCACCAGGAAGTCATGGAGATAATTAGCCAGATGAGGGGCGCTCAATCATCATTTTATGGACTAAAATTAAATGTCCTATGAAACAGCACTACGGGTGTAAAGAGAAATCTGATGCTTGAAAAACAAAAGGAAGTCTTAGGGACATAACCTTAGGCAGCAATGCAGCTCAAAATGAAGCTCATTACTGTCTTATAACTAACAGTGTTATTAAGACAGAAGATAGATATCATGGCTGCTGTATTTTTTAGTCGTGTGAAAGAAAAATACTCTATATGCCTCAGGAATTATATGAAAAATAGAGATGGGCTGAATTATCTTTGGTCTTAACACGTGATTCTACATGAAAAGAAAGGGAGAGAAAGCCAAGAACAGTTTTGTGGTGTTTTTTTTTTTAAATCTTAGCATCCATTTCTACACCACAATCTCACAACATCAAAATCTGTCTGTTACAGTTTCTTGAGGTTTTAAAAAATTATCTTTAGTGCTAAATCATGTGTGAAATTGACAATTCTAAATCCTATTCAAAAAAATTATCTGAGAAGTCCTTTTACCAGAATAACTGAGACATTATTACTGAAGTTATTACTTTTTTAAACCTGTAGAGAAAATCCAAAATTTAAAAAGATAATGATTTTTTAAATAATCAAATATTCAATTGCATGGGAATGATCCTATTTTATTTTATTTTTTTTTAAATCCTCACCCAAGGATACATTTTTTCATTGATTTCAGAGAGAGAAAAACATTGATGTGAGAGAAACATCTATTGGTTGCCTCTCTATGTGGGGAGATTGAACAACTGACTGGGGATTGAACAACCTTTTGGTATTTAAGATGGCACTCCAACCAACTGAGCCACTTGACCAGGGTAGAATGATCTTATTTTTAAAATCCCAAATTCGTGCTTTTCGAAATTCCCTGCTGCTTACATGGGATAACTAATATAATTATTGAGGCAGCAATAAATTTGTAGCAGTCCCTGTGGTAGTTGTAATAGTGATGGGAGGCCCCTCACATGTGGCCACAGGGAACCACACACAGTGAGAACAGTGAATGGCAATTATCTGGAGGTCCACTCTACTCTGAGAAAGCTGCTCCTGAGAGCCCGATACAGCAGAGAAAACTCCATTATTCAGCACTGGGTGGCTCCTTCATTATTCAGTACTCGGTGGCTTCAGGCCCTTAATGAACAGTTCTGGTTTTTATGACATGTTCTTAGGAGAGAGCAGAGAAGGATTATATTTGTGGGGCCCAGACCCTGTTGAGAGAATCCGCGACCTTTATGGATACTAATAACAAATGAAAACACAAAAGAAAAAAAAAAAACATGACTGTCCAAGTTGGGAGAATGCTAAGGGAGAATGGTGCAGCCACCTCCTTAGGTTTACTTCATTCACATCATTGCAGTTTTAGGCTTTCAAATTCCCTAGACAAGACCAAAAATGTAATTTTTAAAATATTTTCCAGCAGAAAATGAAATCACTTCTCCGTTAGCAACTTTCGCCAGCCTCTGATTTCAGAACACACGCCCTCTTCCCATGATGTAATAACCTGCCTTTGAATCAGGGGTGATCTGGCCAGACCTGGGTGAGGCTGGTATTTACACCAGTAACAGGAAGATGTCTTTTCCTTTCTCTAAACGAAAAGGCTTTTTTCTTCTCAATAGTACTTATGACCATGTGGGATGCTATGTTTTTTGTCTTATTATGTGTTTTTTTTTGTGTTTTTTTTTTTTCATTATCTGTCTCTTCACCCACTCCTCAAGTTGCCAGGTAAAATACAGCCTTCTGATTCAGTTTGAATGGAAATTTCAGGAGGGAACTTGCTTTGTTGTTGCTTTTCATTTATTCTTTTTTCCTCACATGCTAGAAAAGTGCATAGTGCTTATTAGGAACTTGACAGATATTTGGAATAGAGAAACTTAGGGTCCTGCCAAAATGGTGCAATTGGTCCCTAACTGAAGTCCATTCTCACAAACTAGAGAGGGGCAGAGATCCGAGGAGAAGTTACTGAACAGGCAGTACGCTCCACCTCCCCAGCCAGTGACTCTTCTCCATCTTCCCCAAACCCCTTGGAATGATGGATTACAAACCAGGGGAACGTCAGCATCCAGATGCTGCCTGGTCTTACCTGTTGAAAGTGAAAGCTTCTCAGTGGGATGGCCCCACAGACTTCCCCATACCCAGCAGTGGGCCTCAGCAGTTCGGCCCTGCTCTGGATGCTGCCGGAGCGCACCTCTCTATGGTTTGACCTTCTTTCTGTCCCCACCACACTTTATTGGCCAAAGTAGCTGGTCCTCTTCCTTGGAACCTGAGCTCACAGGCCGAAATAGCTCCCAAGTTGAATGGTGTAGTCACCTGAAGGGAAGGCCAAACACCTGTGGGACATGCCTATACCTGAGCCACAGAATTACTGGAACATGCATTCCGGGATTTTAAAACAGGCATTGGACACAGACTTAAGTGGATAAGGATGGAAATTAACCATACCAAATCATGTAAAATAATGCAGCGGAACTGATAGGTATACAAACTGTTCACAATCTAGAACACAAAAGTGTCCTAAATGGATACAGAGACAAAAAATTAAAAAAAAAAAAGTGACTCCATGACACACCTCCTTTTAAATAAAATGGCCTCTTTATCCTGGCCCATCTCTGCTTCTCTTCTAGCCTCAGCTCACCACGGCCTTTTCTGTGTTGTGCTTCCACAAAATTGAGCATGTGAATAGCTTAGTGAGTGTCTTATGCAGTGTCTTCACTCTCCAGTCCATCCTTCCTTCATTCCTAAGGGAATCCCACTTGCCTGTGGTCCCCAGACAATTCCTGCTGTACCCCGATGCAGGGATTAGAGGGCTGGGGTGAAGACTGCTACCTCTCTAGTCCGCCCAGAATCTGGGTGAACTTTGACAAAACACCACTCAGAATCTGGGTGAACTTTGACAAAACACTGAACCGCTTACGCCTCACTTTCTCCATCTGAGAAATGGGAATAACAAAAATATCCATGTCATGGAGCTTTTGTGGAGGTTCCAAATGATCACCCATAGAGAAAGAACCTAAGCACAGGGCCTGGTATAATCTAAGATCTAAACAAAACTAGCAATTAATTATTTTAAATGTGGTTAATATTATTCTAGTGTTATGTTTATATGCTACCAGTCATTCAGAGAAACTGGGCTTTTGGATTTTTCGATTTGACACAAATTAAGTCATAAAGCAGAAGCCTCCCAATTAAGGTGATCTGTTGTTAGCAGCAGATGTGAGGAGGGTATGGGGAGAAGGCAGGAATGGATATGATAAATGGGCGCAGGGCGCCCTCTGGTGGCAGTAATGAAGAAATGCGGGAGGCAGGGGCCATTGTTCTTGCTCACCTGCCTACACCCACTCAGGCTCCACCCCCACCCCCCCACTGCCCACTGCCAGTGTCTTCAGGGAGCCCCTGGACTACGTGAAGATAATGTCAGAAGAGGATGGGAGACCACTCACTGTGCTGGATCAACTTCTGAACTTCTCCTCTCCAGTTCCCTTGTGCCTGAACGATATCCACTCAATGGTTTAAGATTGAGTCAGTCTCCTTCTCCTCTCTGACCTTGCCTTCCCAAGATGAATTAGGTAGGCCTCCTCTGTGTTCCCAAACACATCAGGGACACAACTATTGAAGCCAGTGCCTATTTACAGAGCCCTCCCCTTGGGTGAGATTTTGTCCAATGTCCTGGGGACACAGCATTGCTCCTCTTAGACTCAGTTGAGGAGGGAGAAACATCTATACTCCAACAGCCTGGAGTGCTCAGGTTAAGCCAAGTGGAGCCCAGAGAGGGCAGCAGGACACCCACAGTATGGGGGTGCTGAGGTCAGCAGGGTCTGCTCCGAAATGAGAGGAGGATTTGAGGGAGGTCAATACGATGAGAAGAAGGGGGTTAGAAAAAAAGAGTTTACAGTATAAGTGGATTCAGAAATGAAACAGTGAACAAGAGACCCAAGAGAAAGTGTAAGGATTTGCTAGAGATTGTGTGGCATTAGAGATGAAGCCAATTTATTTAATGAACAACTTGAGCCTAAAACAATGCCTTGAGTGTCTAGTCTCATAGCCCAAGTTTGTTCTATCACAACAGGATTTAACCAAAGTGGAATGTCTTTGCTCATCTTTGGGAAATTTTTTCCCTCCCTCTTTCCTTCCATCTTCCTTCCTTCCTTCCTTCCTTCCTTCCTTCCTTCCTTCCTTCCTTCCTCCCTTCCTTCCTTCTTTCTTCCCTTCCAGAGCTACCCATGCAGATACTTGGGGAAAGAACATTCCAGAAGGAGGGAAAAATAAGGATGAATGCAGGAAGGTGGGAGTGTGCTTGGCTTGCTCAAGGAATAGCATGGAGGCCAGTGTGACGGGTCCAGGACTCTCTGATCAGATACAGAAAAGCTTATTTGGGGTCTTCTAACTCCCACACCATTGTTTCCATGACACCCATCAGATTCCTGAGAGGATGTAAGACAGATTACTCAGAAGGCCAAGGCAACAGCAAAGAGTAATTTCTGTGGTTATTGTGATATTGTAACAATAACAAGAGAGCATTGGTGATGGGAGGATATTTATTTGTTTGCTTTCTTTTTTTTCTTAATAAGGCCATTTATTTCTCTGGATCTCTGTAACTGGGCATGAGATCATGGCCACGGAATCTTCGGGTGCTGAGCTCAATGCCCGTGGGAACTCGGGCTGTGGGTGGCTTCACAGGCAGACAGCGGGGAGAGCCACTGTCAGTCGGATGAACACTTTAAAGAGAAAGCAGCCCAATCCCACAGGCATGTGCTCAGATTCCAGGGTCTCAGGGCAGAGACCCTGCTGTCTTCACCCCTGAATGCCTGCTGCCCAGCATTGTGTCCGGCACAAAGAGAGACTCAATCAATTGGAAGTGAACTCGGTTGGAGCAAAAAGGAGTATTTTGTTAATCCAAGACGAGGCAGATGATGCAGCTGCAGTTCCCAGTTAGCATTTCTAGGCGGAGTGTTGAAAGAGCTGTTTGTGCTGGCGTCCCAGGGTCTTTACAGAAGCTTTCAAATACAGCTGCACGCTTGGCCATACTCAGCCGGTGCAGCTGGAGTCGGGAGCCGGGGACTCCTGCCCTTCCCACACCTCGCCCACAGCCTCGCAAGCCCAATCCAGGCAACTCCCAAATTGTTCCAATCCCACTGGTAACCACCAGCAGATGCCGGGAGATGCGAGGGCTTGTGTTGGTTTGGCAGTGAACTGAATTGGTTTCTGAGCTTTCCATTCCTCCCTCTCACCCTCCCCTGGGCAACCTGATCATCCAACTAGTGTTGGAGAAAACAAGTGCCTGCAAACTGCTTGTGGGTCCAAGGTCTCCTGTCAGAGCTCCCACAGAAAAACTTGCAGCAAACCAATGAGTTACAGACACAGAAACAGAAGCAAGTGTGGTTACAGAAACGCCAAACCCAGTCCATGCACTCACTTCTGGAGTGACAGGCCAATGTTACAGCACAGAAAGTGTTAGGGTTTTTCATTACAGAGTCATTGTGTTTTATATAACTTTTCCCTTCAAGTCGTCCCTCCTAGATATTGACGTCCAACTGGTGTTCCCGCCAACACTTGGAGCAATGGAAAGAAAGAGAGAGGCTCTGGCCTTCTCTGCTCTCTCACCAGGGCAGGTCACTGGACCTCCCGTACCCACCCTCCCCGTCTGGAAAATGGGCGCAGGAAGCCTTCGTCCCACGGTGGGATGAAGGATGCATGTGAACACAGGAAAATGTTGAAAGAGAAAATCAGAAGTTGTAAGGTTTCTGAGAGGGTGTACAGTCGTCAAGCATTTCCCTGGCTTTGCTGCGTTTCTTTCCAATCTTCCTTAATTTAAAACTCTTGGTCATATTTCATCCTGACTTAGAGCCCAGATGCTTAACTTAAACAAACAAAAAAAAAACTATGAAAACAAAACAAAGATCCACAAATACGATATGTACATATTCCTGGTAAATTCGAAAGACTTGAAGTACTCCCATGAAAGTTAAATGGCTTGCCTCAGCTTTCTGTTCTCAGTTTCCCCAGCTGTGAAGACAGAGGGTCAGAGCGGCTGGTTCCCTGAACAAGCAGGCGTCTGGCCCGGCCTGTGACAATTACATGTGGAACATGCTCACCGGGAAATCATGCCAGTGTTGTTCCAATGTAAAAACAAGGTTCTCTGGGTTTTAAAATCTAGATTCTCAGGCCCTGCCCCAGACCTGCCTGCCCCACATGTCCAGGGAGGGCACCTGAGCATCTGTATTCTTAAGCAGCCCTTCAGATGTTCTCAATACCACGTTCCCGGAGCAGGGATCTTACTTAGAGTCTCAGAGCGATCCCATTTCAGTACGTATCTGAGTGCCTGCCCTGTGCTCACTTCCATAGATGGCATCATGGTTTCGATTCTTTTCCTTCCTTTCAGCTTCTGTACTTATTGTGAGATTGTAAAACAAATGACAAACACAGCTCTGTCGAAAATTATATAGCCAAGTGAGATTGTCCGGGAACTTAGGAATTGGCTCTGATATTAAAGGAGACAAGTGATAATTTTGTGGTCCCACCCTCCTTCCTGGAAGTCCTACCTCCTTAGTTCACAAGATGGGAAGACACGTATCACTGTGTGAAGGACAGGCATTGAAATCCAAGTTTTCAATAAGTCTCTCGATTTGGACGTTAAGAAATTTTAACAGGCAACCGCCTCTGATTTTGAAGAAGTTTGAGATCTTCTCTGCACACAGTTTAGTGACCCACAGACAGGACAGAGAAAAGGGCGGGCTTTGTTACTTATATACTCTGTTACTTTGGACAATTTTCTTAAGACCCATAAGCTTCAGCTTTAGCCTGTGTAAAATGAAGATAATCATTTCCTTGTGTCCAAAGGATTGTATGAGATAAGGATGTTTATCGCGTATGAAGTGCTTCATGATGCTCAGAGTTCATTTCACAGTGATTTTTATAATTTTTAAAAATAAGTTAATTTTAAGTTTTATCCATAAGCTATGACATTAATTAAGGATAAGGCTAAATTTTCTCTTGACTGTTTCCTTTCTTACTCTTGATCCTTTGGTTGGATTAAAATAAAACAGAATCCAGTTTTTAAATTCAGGCACCAAGTTTGGCCAAAGTTTAATGCCAGGTTTCCTGCCTCTTTTCTGTACATAAGAACCTGTGGGCTTGCTAGGTTTGGAGAAGGAGTAGTGTGCTCTTTCTGCACCACCCCACAGCTGCCAGACCCACAGCTCTGAGTCAGGACCCCCTCCCAGTAGTCCCCTCCACTACGAGGCATGTCCTTCACACAAGCTCCCAAGGTCACAGACCTAGTTGCTAGCCCTGGCCCACACAGACCTTCCCTCCTCTGGTCCTGTCACCTCAGTGGGGAGAGTTGATCCAAGACTTGGTATCTATTTCTGTGGAAACTCCAACCTGCCCCCTCAGACTATTTTAGTGAAGCCACTGCCCTGTTACACCCACAAAGACACAGAAATCCAAAACCATCCTCTCTCCCCATCACACTCACTCTATTATGTGGCTCAAATGTCCCAAACAAAAGGCTGAGTAGGTTTCTAAAGAACAAAAAGCATTGTTTTTAGTAATCAAGTCCTGCAAAAGAGGGAGGGAGAATATAACATGGACAAAACAGGCTTTCACCCTGTCTCCAGGGAGAGGTGACAGATTGGTAAGCTCAAATATCATGCAAAACCAACAATGCACGGGTTAATGTCTACAGTGAACTACTCCTCACACCTTGCCTTTGCCCAGGATTAACGTGTTGGGAGATGAGAGGTTCCTGGTAATAGATATTGATCAACAAAGCAGAACTGCCATTTTTGCTATTATCTGGAACCTTCCAGGGCTGTGCTGTGGCTTGACTATAAGGCGTGCCTCCATGAAACCAGACTGCCTTTGCTTCTCCTGCATCCTGATTGTTTGCTAGTGGAGCCTGCATGCTTCAGGTTTCCTTTGTTTCACTTCCCTCTACTGGTTAAAGTCAAGTACTACACACTCAATTCTTCCCCAGAAACAAAGACAACTGGGAATCACAAAACTAAAAAAGCAAAAAGAGTCCTTGGGTGTATGACAGGTACCATAGGGTACCCGTGCTCACAAATGTGATAGATTAAGGAGAAAAACAGGGTGTTGTGCACCTTATCTCTTGCAATCCTAACTCTTGATATCAAAACTCAGGACCCAAGTAGATTTTGATACATTTTTAGATCTACCCCTTGCATTCAAACTTTTCCTTCTCACTATTCAAAATGTAGAAAATAAATATGCCCACTAAAAGTAATATCTCTCACTAAAAAACTCATGAGTAGAATAGACTTGATATTAAAAGATATTTATCATTTTTGTTTCCTTTTTTACTTTGTCTCTCTACTGTGAGGGCAAGACCTCTTGTTTACTCTTGTATACCCTGTGCCTTTTAAAATAAATAACTGAATATGTGGGTGGGTGACCAGTGCACTGGCCAGCACACCTTTCTCCCACCATCCTAACTTTTCTCAAGACTTTTCCAAGCTTTGGTTGCACTATGCCTATTTCTATGTTTCTTAATTTTCTTGTGTGTTGGTTTACTGATTTTAGTATTGGACACTTTGGTTTCTGAATGGATGTATCAAGGTAGAATCTGGTAGGGATATGAGTGGAGGGAAGTGCATGGTTTCAGAATAAACTCAATATACATTTACTTGAGACCTATCGATTTTTATGGTCAAGGCCTGCTGAAGAGAGTACGGGCATGGGGGAGGGGAGTGCTGGAGCAAATTTTTGCCTACTTTTCAGGGACTATTTCCTTTGCTTCAGAGTTTAATGCACATGGCATATTTTAAAAGAACATCTTTCCCAACTCACTTCATCAATATTTCAATTAGTTGAAATTCCCCATGGAATTTGGCATATGATCTTCTCTTATCCTTATAATATTGCTGGTAATTTTTTTTTTTTTTTTTGGTCAAAATAAGCTAACAAGGAAACTCAGAAGACATGGATTAGGCACACCTAGTCTACCATCATGCTTATCGCCAGACTGAGTCTGAGTTGAACTGGGTTAGGGGGTATTTATAACTTAGACCTTAGCAAGCATTTGGCTTTTCTCATTATCCAGTTGAACTTAAAACATTTCTTAGATTGAATGTGAAAGGTGAGATGACATGACTCACTGCCAAGGGATCCGGGCCAACCACACAGGTCAGAAGTTACTTTCTGTGATGAGCAGGTCACCAACGCAACTGGACTTGCACACAGCTGTACGGAAGGGAGTGCAGGCCGCTGGCTTGTCCAGAAGACCTAGATAGAGGCCAGTCCTCTGCACCCATTAACATTTCTAGAAGCAGAGGGAAATTTAGGATTTCCTTATAAAACAGTGCTAGGTTTAAAGAGGCATCCAAACCACTAGATCTTAATGAGGGGTAAATAGAGTCATACTGAAAAATAGACTGTGCCCTGAGGAACACGCATCCTGGCCATCTCTGTGGTCATAAAATGGTGTGCTGGAGTTATGTCTGGGCCCACAAAGTCAGAGCCATTCAGGCAGAAAGGCCAACTGTGAAAGCAAAAGGCTTTCATTTGGGTAAACACACATTTGAGAGAAGTGTTGAGAGGAACTCACTAGATGCTTTTCCATGGTTGTGGTATTAGGCAGATCTGCAAATCTCCTTATGTGACTTCATGTGGGGCCGTGGGCTATGTTGAAAAGATTGGAAAATTTGCGGGCCACCTAAGTTTTCCAAGAAATATTACAACACAGCTAGAAGATGAGTAATAGGATAGCCTCAAAAGAGAGAAGGAGAAAGCAAAAGAGCCCAGATTGGTATCTTCTTAATCAGGAATGATTTTGAGAATTTTGTGATTTCCAGAAGACAATCTAAAGCAGTTCATCTGCATTCAGAATTTGGCTCAGTGGAAGTTAACTGAGAAGATCATTTAAAAATATAGTTTCTGGGTCAGGAGGTCATGGTTCGATTCCAGTCAGGACATATGCCCAGGTTGCGGGCTCGATCTCCAGTAGGGGGCGTGCAGGAGGCAGCCGATCAATGATTCTCTCTCATCATTGATGTTTCTCTCTTTTTTCTCCTTCTCTCTTCCTCTCTGAAAGCAATAAAAATATTTTTTAAAAGATAGTAAAAAAGAATTGAGATTACAAAACAATTTTTTTAAATTTTAAAATTTTTGACTAAATTTGTCAAGAAGAACATGAAATTAAGCAATATTGGGAATAAACATGACAGATTTTATCTGGACTTGGAATCATTGTGGCAAGCTTTTCAACTATTTCTTATAAAGTTAAACATGTACTTAACCGAATGACTCAGAAATTCCATTTCTGTGTATTTACCTGATCAAAATGAAAATACATAGCCACAAAAATTGTAACTGTGTTCACAGCAGCTTTTTAAAAAAAAATTAAAAAAAAACATAAATTGTGAACAACTCAACTGTCCAGAAAGAGCAGAATAGATAAATCAATGGTAGCCTATTCACAGAATGGAATACTACTCAGTAATAAAAAGGAATGAATTACTGATCTATGGAATGACAGGGATGAATAAAACAACATTACACTGAGTAAAGACACCAAGCACATAGTGCATGAGTCCATTTATTTAAAGTCCAAAAATGGATTAAAAAAAAAACAAAAACAAAAACTACTCTCTGGTGCTAGACAACAGTTTGGTGACAGCCTGTGACAAGGTGGGGTTAACCGGGAAGCAGCAGAAGGGAACTGTCTGGGTTGGTGGAAATATCCGTTATCTTGTCTGGGCTGATGGTTACATGGTTTTATACAACCGTCAGAACTCCTCTGACCGAATGCTTAACAGCTATTCATTTTTTTAAACATACATTAAACTTCAATAAAGAAAAACAATTTTCCTTTGTTTTCTAGGGCATCGATTTTTCCTTCACCAGCTCACTTCCTCACATTCTCTAATAGAATTACTAAATAAATAAACAACAACAACAAAAAGATCGCATAGGTCAAACCATGATATCATCATTTTCGGAATAAAGAGTTGTCATACTACTATATTTATGTTGCAGATAATGGATGCTGAGGACTTAATAATTATACTCTACACAAGGTTAATCAGCTCAAATTAATAGCTACTTTCAACGGCCACCTCTGAGCTGCCTGCGAGATGGAGCCCAGTGAGATTTTATGTCACTCCCTGAAGTGCCACATGAAAAAACCTCAAGGGGAATATAGGCAGGAGTGTCACAGGGCAGGTTCTGTCCACTAACACAAACACTAGTTAGAACTCATGTTTAAAGTGGCCAATTTAAGTCCGTTTGTTTGAGGATTGTAGGGAAAAGGGGAAAGTATTGTGTGCAAACATTATGAGGAAATAGTGTGTTATTTCGTTTGTCCTTCCCCACTTGAAATTTTGTCACTAATACTCAAGGGGGCGCTAGCATCACATCGTTTCTCACTGGCAGCTCTGTCATTGCAAATGCAAAAATAACATTGGAGTTTTCACCTGTGCTTCTTTTTTGATTCATTCCCCAAATTACACTTACTATTTCATGGACCCTAGCAGTGGTCAGCAAATCACATAAAACACATTTTCCACCATGATCCGATATTAATTTTCTCTCTTTTCATGAATCACTCTTTTACTATGTATGAGGAACTTTGGCATTATCTATACTATTTTAATTAAATTTATAAAATAACTAGAGGCCCAGTGCATGACATTCGTGCATGGGTGGGGTCCCCTCAGCCCAGCCTGCACCCTCTCCAATCCAGGACCTCTCAGGGGATGTCCAACTGCTGGTTTAGGCCCAATCCCAGGGCAGTCGGACATCCTCTCACAATCCGGGACCTCTGGCTCCTAACTGCTCACTTGCCTGCCAGCCTGATCACCCCTAACCACCTCTGCCTGCCAGCCTGCTCGCCCCTTACTGCCCCCCCTGCCAGCCTGGTCACTCCTCACTGCCCCCCTGACGGCCTGGTTGCCCCCAAGTGCCCCCCTGGTGGCCTGGTCGCCCCACACAGCCTGCTGTTCAGTCGTTTGGGCCCTCACTAACCCCCCCTCTGCCGCCCTGATCACCCCATGAAGCCTGCTGTTCAGTCGTTTGGTCATCCCTCACTAACCCCCCTGTCAGCCTTGTTGCCCCACACAGCCTGCTATTTGGTCTTTACTGTTACTGTGACAGCATCCCAGACAATTTGCATAGTCCTCTATTATTAGTATAGATGACATAAAGCATTAAATTGTTTTCAGAGCCCATTCATGCATTTCAACCTGCTGTTTAACCAACATACTAAGTAAGGCTTTACTATCTAATATGGTACCCAGTAGGCAAATATGAATATTTGAAATAATTTGAACTAGTTAAAATAAAACAAAAATTTAAAATTCAGTTCTGTAGCTGCACTGCGTGCATTCTAGTACTCACCAGCCACCTGTGGTTTAGTGGTTCCCCTAGCAAATAGCACAGATATAACAAAGAGCCATCATCACAGAGATTGCTACTGGAGAATGCTCCTCTAAAGTAACGACCATTAAAATTATTCTTATTAAATTTACTGGGGTGACATTGGATAATAAAATTATATAGGTTTCAAGTGTACAATTCTATGATACACCATCTGCATATTGCATTGTGTATTCACCACCCAAAGTCAAGTCTCCTTCTATCAGAATATATTTAACTGCCTTTACCCTTTTCTACCTCCCTCACCCCCTTCCCTCTGGTAGCCACCATACTCTTGTCTTTGCCTAGGAGTGTCTGTTTGTCTTGTTTGTTCATTTGTTGGTTTCAGTTTTATATCCCATATTTGAGTGAAATCATATGGTTCCTGACTTATTTCATTTAGCAAAAATAAATAAATAAGACTATATCAAACTAAAAAGCTTCTGCACAGCAAAACAAAAACAAACAAATAAAACACATTAACAAGACAAAAAACAACCAAATGGGAGAAGATATTCACTTTTGAAGAGAAGACAGAACATTGATCATAATGACATATCAGGCAGAAAGCAAAGTTCCTGGTTAGAGAATGATGCTTTACTTTGTTGCACTTAATCCTATGAATTCATTAAGTATTAAATATTTTTTGCTGACTTTTAGGATCATCTCTCTATTCCAGGTCTCCCTGTTATATGCTGTTGTACTGAGAAGCAGAGGCAGGTGCTGTGGTCAGATAGAACCTTCTGTGTGATCCTGTAGTGCAGCATTCATGGGCTCAGTAGGCACTGCTAGTAGTAAAGAAAAATTGACTAAAATGCTCCAATGTAGTCATTCTTAAAGGGTGGAACTCTAACACGTACATTTGTTTAAAAAAATAAAATGAGTAGGGTCTGGGAGTACTTATTAAAAATGTACTGGGATCTGGGGTATCTATTTTTTTATAAGGTCCAGATGAATCTTACCTGCCCTATAGTTTAACCCCTACTGATTGGATGTATTTACATGGCAGAATATATTAAAGTGATTTAAAATAAAATGTTCTGGGCAGCTATTCATGTTGGAGGACAATATTATCCCCCTTTTCTCATGTTTCCTTAAAAGGGAGGAAACTTTTATTCCCTTAGAGGGTAATGAATGGGGTAACATATTTATTCTCACATTTTGCTCCCTTTCTTATTTCTCCCAGTGAAAGCAGGAATGACTTCTGATTGGTGGCATTGGGAGTAAAGAATCAGCTCACATGTCTCAGCCTCTTGAAGATTTCCTATCACTTTGTGAGAGGCTGGTCTCTGAAGACACAGGTCTTCTCCGCCGGCAAGTCCAGTGACCTATCAGGGCATGTCAGGGAACTCCACTGTGAATGCTCATGTCACATTCTCCAATTCAGCCTTATCAACAACAGGGACAATAAGTTGCTCCTCACATAGTTGGTTCCAAATCCAGGAGCTTAACTCTCTCAAGCCCTATGTCAACATATTGGTGTAGTGGCCAGGAACCAAACCCAGGTCAACTGCTTGGAAGGCAGTATGCACAAATCTACCCTTTGCCTATTCTACTTCTATCTTTTCCCATGTACACCTATACTGCCACCATTTGGGCACACCATTACATCCTACACACACACACACACACACACACACACACAAATACATACACGTTCCTTCCTTACTCCTTGAATTGAAAAAGTAAACTTGAAGGATGGAAGTGTGATCCTTATGGTAAAGAGAGGGCTGGGCCATATTTTGGAGTGTGGAATGGCTATTAGTTGGGATGTTAAGAAGAGAAGACCTCCCCAGGTCAACATTGGACAGATGCTCACTGCACTGGTCATGAAAAGATTTCTTGTCTCCCATTAGCTCTCAAGTGACAGAGTGGGTTTGTCATGTGACAATGTGTTCCCTATATCTTTGTAGAAGAAGTTGTAAAAATATCTTTTAAAATGTGGAAGGCCCCTACTGGTAGATGCACCAGTAGCCCAGGGCAGTAGCTGGATCTGCCACCTGTTGGCTTGGAATCTTCTGTGACCAAATGGCGTCCAAAGGCACTGTGGTCATTTTTCTTTGCTTATGCGTATGTTGGTACACGTTAGGTATGTGTTTAATTTTATAAGTAGGTTGAGGTAGATACAGGGAAGTGAGAGTAAACCAATTTGCTTTGAAAAAGGTAAAAACAATAAGAACAGAAAAGACTGATTAGCTCCTTTTAATATATACAATAATTTAGTAGAACACTGCATTTTAAGATGACAGGTGAGCTAACAATCTCAAGAATAGCAGCCAACTGTTCAGCTTCAGCTTCCGGATCCTGGAAGATGAAAAGTCCAGGTGGTTCTGCCAATTATAAAGTGACTAGAGGCCCAGTGCATGATTGAATCATGCACGTGTAGGGTCTCCTACACGCTTTCGCTTTCAATCGCGGTGGAGCTGGGTGCCTGTCCGCTGGTGCACCAGGCCTTTCAGAAGCCTCTGGCTCCACCGAGCCAGAGGCTTCTGAAAGGCCTGGTGCCAGAGCAGACAGGCACCCAGCTCTCCTGCTTTTGATGGTCCGCGGCGGGACGTGAGCTCGCTGCCCCAGAGGCCCCTTCTGTGCCGCAGCACAGCCATGGCACAGACGCTGAGCTCGCGCTGCCACTGGCAACGCAAGCTCAGCGTCCTGCGGGCCCAATCGGCTACCCTGAGTCCCGCCCCCTGCGCCTCCCTCTGGCCCAATCGTGGGCGTAGCGGAGTGATAGTAATTTACATATTACCATTTTATTAGGTAGGATGGTAATTAGTCACAATCCTGCAAACAGTAAAATCAGGATGTAATGAACAAGGGAGCAGTGAGGGGAGGAGTCAGCGAGGCAATAGAAGTGAGGAGGGCACAGAGGAGTGGGTTCCCTGCCATTTGTGTATTAACTACACTCCCTTTATGGAATCAATCTTTTTTTCAAATATATTTTTATTGATTTCAGAGGGGCAGGGAGAAGGAGAGACATATAGAAACATCAATTATGAGACTCTTGCACACTCCACACTGAGGATAGAGCCTACAAACTGGCCATGTACCCTGACCGGGAATAGAACCGTGACCCCCTGGTTTATAGGTCAACACTCAACCATTGAGCCATGCCAGCTGGGGTGGAATCAGTCTTTTTTATTGTAAATTGTTTAAGCATGAAACAAAAGTGTGTGTGAGTGAAAAACTCAAAGTTGCTCCCCCCTGGTAGTGCTAAGGCAACTTCAGCTGAATTAGGGAGCCCAAATTTGTGCGAACCACTTTCAGAAGATCCCACAATTTATGAGACCCAATATTACCATCCCCCGTGATCACATTCAGAAATGAATTTCAACATAAAAATGTAGTGGAACCTGAGGCATCTATTTTTTTACAAGTTCCAGATTAGTTTTATCTGCCCTATAGTTTAACCAGATATATTTACATGAATGAATATATTAAAGAGATTTAAAGCTAAAAGCTTCTGGGCAGCTTTTTATGTTGGAGGATAATGCTTATCTCCTTTACTCATATTTCCTTAGATGGGAAGAAACCTCTATTCCCTTGGAGCAGCAATTTTCAACCATTTTTCTCTCATGCTACACTAATAAGCTAATTACTAAAATTCTGCAGCACACCAAAACATGTATTTTTTGCTGATCTGACACACACAAAAAATGGGTATAATGTTGATTCATTCACACCAGGTGGCTATTGTTGTGTTGGCTGTTGTAATTTTTTAAAAATTTGACAAACTAAGGGAAAAGACATCGTTGCCCCTGACTGGGATTGCATACTTTAAAAATTGTTGCAGCACACTGTTTGAAAATTGCTGCTATAGAGGGTAATGAATGGAGGAACTCATCTGTTCTGGCATTATGTGCTTCTCTAGTCCAGAGGAGCACATCTGTAATAGAGGAATCAGACCAAAGCAGGGACATCAAGCTCTATTCTGAAACTCTAGAAAGTGGAATCTATTCAGAAGAGGGTGGATCCAATGCTAAGGAAACTGGGTTATGCTTTCTAAAGACTTTTCTCAAGAATCTCAAGGCATTTTGCCCATGAGGAATAGAAGAGCAGTCTTCAAATATTTGAAAAAACTGTCATATGGGAGAGATGCTAGATTTGTCCACTGGGGTCCTGGCAGGTGAACCTGTGGTGAAAATTATGGGAAAGCAGATTCCAGGAGAGATTTTCGGACAGTTCTAGGCTTGTTGGAACAGCATTTAGCATTGGTGAACATCTTTACAACTTTCATATCCATCCTTCTTAAGTTCACTTCTTAGTTCTATCTACAGACTGTTCAGGCCATTAGCCATAGCCAGAACTTGTGCATGAAGCAGTTGGATTTTATAACTTATCATACTGCCACCATACAATTAAGTATCCTCACTGTGGTGGGACAAATAGAAAGCTGACATCGTATATACGTATAATCGTATATATAATCATTGAATCAAGAACCTGATTCCAAGCTGGTAAATTTCTAGTATAGAGTTGTAATACGCAGACATTTTTAAAAATGCCAAAGTCTCCTTTCTTTGACTCTTTCTCTTAGTGCTTGTATCTGAGACCTTCAACAATCTTTCAGGTACAAACTCCAATCCAGGATGGCGTTTTAATAAAAGGTTAACATTGAGTAATTGTTAAAACCACGTGTGTTAAAGTTCCTCCTGAGAATGAAAATATGTTTTCAAATGTTAATTAATTCAGCTTCACAGGAATTCTGACAAGAAACAGAGCCAGTATAGAAAGACCCATTTCTCCAGCCCCCTATCTCCCTCCCAAAATGTTGTCCGATGGGAAATAGGAAGGGTTCATTTTATAATGGCTCATCCTTCATTGTCAGTTCCTTTGGGAGGGCTGTGTTGGCATTAAATTTACATTGTGTACAGTCTTAATAGCAAGAGAGTCGAAATGCTTCCCGTGACAGCCCTGGTGAGACTACGCCCAGCAGGGAAACACGGTGCTTCTGATCTCCTGTGCTCTCTGCAAAGGCTGATCAGATGAGAGCAGGACCTCGCACCCAAGCCTTGTGCTCCTTCTCCTTTTCTGAACGGAAAGTCATAGTCTATAGCAGCAGAAAGTGTTATAGAGCTTATCTGATTTCTGGTTCAGAAGACCATTATTAAAAAAAAAAGAGATTCATCAATCTATTTTGAATAAGGTCAGCACAGAACACTAACAAGAAGATGTTAGATGCAAAGATTAGACAAAATTAAATCAAAAGTTTCTACTAGGGAAATATAACCTGTACAAATGTGTGTTTAGAACATGTACACAGTGTAAATAGTTACCATATAGTTGCATGTCTTATCTACATGACATGTACAAGTTGTAAGTACATTTTACATGTCTGTTTTATTCGAAGCCTAATGTATGTAGCAATTTTGAAATCAATTTTAAAAAATGTCAGCCCCAGCTGGTTTGGCTCAGTGGATAGAGCTTCGGCCTGTAGACTGAAGGGTTGTAGGTTCGATTCTAGTCAAGAGCACATGCTTGGGTTGTGGGCTGCATCCCCAGTAGGGGGCAGCTCTATTCTGAAACTCCAATCAGTGATTGTCTCTCATCATAGATGTTTCTATCTTTCTCTCTCCCTCTCCCTTCCTCTCTGAAATCAATATATATATATATATAGTAGTATATATATATATATATATATATATACACATACACACTAATAAAAGAGAAACATATAAATTGACTGTACCTCCGCTACACCCACAAGCCATGCCCACCAGCCAATCAGGAGTGAGTATGCAAATTAACCCAACCAAGATGGCTGCAGCCACCGAGCGAGCAGGAGGCTTGGGTTTCCTCGTCAATGGAGGAAGCCAAGCTTCCCGCCCACTCTGGCCAGCCCTGGCCTCCGCTCAAGGCTACAAAGTTTTAATTATAGAAGATAAATAAATCCCAACAAAAATGGCAACAGCCATGGAGCTGGAGAGAGCAGGAAGCTTGGGTTGCCCCCGGCGATGGAGGAAGCCAAGCTTCCTGGCTGGCTCTGGCTTCTGTTCAAGGCTACAAAGTTTCAATTATAGAAGATAAATAAGTCCCAGATACCAGGGCCTCCGCTTGGGTCGCTGGAGGGCGTGGCCAGCCTGCAAACCACCACAGGCCCCTTGCCCAGGCTGCTCCATGCCCCAAGGGAACCCCCACCCAGATCCAGGACATCCTTCAGGGCAAACCAGCCAGCCCCCACCCATGCACCAGGCCTCTATCTTATCTAATAAAAGAGTAATATGCAAATTGACTGTCACTCAAACACACAAGATGGCTGCCCCTATGTGGTCAAAGATGGCTGCCCCACAAGATGGCCAGCAGGGGAGGGCAGTTGGGAGGGACCAGGCCTGCACGGGAGGGCAGTTGGGGGTGACCAGGCCAGCAGAGGAAGGAAGTTGGGGGCAACAGGGCCTGCAGGGAAGGGCTGTTGGGGGCACCCAGGCCTGCAGGAAAGGGCAGTTAGGGGTGACCAGGCCTGAAGGGGAGGGCAGTTAGGGGCAATCAGGGTGGCAGGGGAGCAGTTAGGCATCAATCAGGCTGGCAGGGGTGTGGTTAGGGGGTGATCAGGCTGACAGGCAGGCAGGTGAGCAGTTGGGAGCCAGCAGTCCTGGATTGTGAGAGGGATATTGGACATCCCTCGAGGGGTCCCAGATTGGAGAGGGTGCAGGCTGGGCTGCAGGACACACACCCCAATGCTTGAATTTCATGTACCAGGCCTCTAGTATATATATCTATATATATATATATATATATATATATATATATATACACATACACATATATACATACAGGGAGAGAGAGAGAGAGAGAGAGAGAGAGAGAGAGAGAGAGAGAGAGTCAGAAATAAGCTTTTTTTTTTCATTTTTCAAGTGAAATGCATTTATCAACACCCTTTCCATTACCTCCACCCCACTCTAAAATCTCAAATAATATCTAACCTGAAGAGATTTTATAAGAATTATATTGAGGCAAATATGTAAAACAGCAGGCTAAGTTAGATTAGCACCTAACACATAGTAATCATACAATAACTTTAGTTGTGTGTGTATTTTTTTAATATATAAGAAGTTTCATAGCAAAAAAAAAATCAATATTAGGTCATCTGGATAAACAGGAATGTTTTCCATTTAAAAATGTATTTGTAGTGGGGTTTCTGAAATATAATATCTTAACATTTTTGTTTGTACTCTATAGAACCCAAAGTTTTCTATAATTTTATGATTTATGATAATAATTTTCTATTATCTTACACCTTACTATACTAATGACCTCATAATTTGACAATACTATATCAATTAATTTTATAAATCTCCAATTGAAAAATTATGAACTTAAACTTTAATAAAATTTCAAATTTGATAAATGTAGGTGGGCACAGTTTTTAGTTAACTCTATCATAGGTCTGAGGCATTTTGTTCTAAAACCTATTTGAATGCTATATATAAAGTAAGTCTTTCAGTTCCATTAACATTATAGATTTTAAAATTGACACAGGAGTTGAGAATTGTCATTTATGATTTTAAAATATCAATAACACTTATAAATATCAAATAGAGTCATAGCCCAAAGGAGAGCTAATGACTACAGGTTAAGGCATTCTGTGTGGGCACCTGAAAACTAGACTCCAACCAGGAAAATAAATCAATATTAAATTATGATTCAGCAATGACCCCAAACAGCACTGCCCTAAGGGAAGCCAGGGAGAACACAGATTCTGTTTTATATCTCCACAGTCTGTGTCTTTCTCCACAGAGGACCCCTTCTCCTTCAAGTTCCTCATATGCTTATACTTCACCCTTCCAGATACTGAATCTGCTCTTAGTAAAGGATCTATAATAAATTCCTATTGACAATAAATTATATTTATTGATTATAAATTATAAATAGATGCATAGTTCAGTTTGGAAGCATATCTGGTAGGGGTTAATTTCTCTGGATTTAAAAATATTTTATTTTATATGCTGGAACCACTTACTAGCTGTCACTTTTGTCTTGAGATTATTGAAATTAATCATCAATTTTTTCTTGACCTGTGGTTGGGAATTTGCCTACAAGGATAATCGACTTAAGTTATATGTGGAATTTTGGCTGTGGATGGTGGGTGTTCCTAGGCTCCTCATGTTCAAGGATCAACTCTATACTCAAACAAGGCTAGGATAATAGCAAAGAATGAGGTAAGACAACTGTGAACTACTTTTAATACCAGGCATTTTGTTTCACCACAAACTTATTTCATTCCTTCTACCCTTGTCCTGCCCCTCAATGTGGTCATCAGATACGTTGTGGATGGTGAGGTAGATGATACTTGCACTGTATCTGATGTTTTGTGGATTGTATATGATGTGTACTGTCTTGCATCTGCAGGAAAATGGGTCCCTTCCTCAGATGACATCTAAGCAGTAGGTCTCAAATAAAATAACAACAACATATTTCTGTTTTAATTTTGAGGACATTCAGTACATTTTCTACTGTTACTGCGAATGCAAATCCAAATTCAGAATAAATGTCCATCCCAGTAAAAGCCCCTCAGCACCTTTCTGGGGCCATAGGCAATGTAATCAACTTCCCCCTAAACAGAGCCCATTAGTCTTTGATGTCCCACCATGACCATTTCCAGAAGAGGAATGATGGCATCCATTTGTCGGTTCCAGTTTCCTGTTTAATTTGAGAGAACATTTTTCTGATGAGCATAAATATTTTTTACTTTATTTCCCCCTTTTCAAATCTATTATATTTCCCATAACATAGCACCATAACATCAGATGCTTATTATCTGATTATGTCCAGTACATATTATTGCCTTTGTCTATGTCTCAATAATCAGTATAATTCTTAACTTTATTAGAATTATTGCCTTATCACAATATTTCAGTAACAATGTGATCATCAGTTGGATGCAATGTAATGATCTTCCAGATCACATGTTGACCCTCTTACCCATAAGGTACCATCAATAAACCATGCATACTTTTTTCATTATTTGATAGTTAGCTAAAAGCAAGTCCCATTCATCTATGGGTTTGGGTGGATCAGCGGGTATAAGGCAGAATGTAAAAGCATGGTAAACACTGTTTATGTATACAGTGAATACCTCATATGGCTACCCCTGTTACATGTTCCTATACGAATCACATTTAATGAGGAAACATCTCTTTGTATTGCCCTCCTTTCTAAAATCTTGTTCTATCATAACCCATGGTCGGATATGTATTTTTCAAGTCTCAAAGATTGTTTCTTTTCATGTAAAAAATAAAAGTTCAGCCAAAAAATCATCTCTTGAAGAGAGTATAACTGGCAGATGTCTTAGGCAACTTCCCAATCTAAAATCCTTGTGGTCATTGCTGGGTGCTAGTCAAAGACATACCAGTAGACATTAGTGGGAGTTGCTGACACTGGTAATGTCATCTGAGCAAAGGTATTTTAAACTCTCAGTGTGTTTGATTGAGCAATGGCTCTTTAGAGTCCTGATAAAGACGTGCTCTCCAGAATGACATATTACATTTTCTTCTGTGTGGCTTTATGAATGGAGGCTAACAGAGTCCTTAAATGTGGAAAATAAAACTACAACAGCAACTAAGCTTTCATTTCCATTTTAAATCTAGCAGGTAAAACAATTTAATGTTGGTTGTTTGGATGAAATGTCTCCAGGGTTATCTCTAAGAAACGCTTTATCTGATTTTGTTTTTTAAAGCAGGATTAATCATTCATTCCCAATGGTGCTCATATAATTAAACAGACCCAGACATATTATCAATATAACAATTGGCAATGCTTTATAATTGTATCTCATCTAAGTCTCTTTTCACTAAGTTACACTATAAGAAGGAAATTCTAAATATACTTGTGGGATAATTTAGTAAACTTGTATTGGTGTTTATTCCACTTAATGGAAATTGGTATTGATTTTTTTCCAAAATAGAGATAATAAAAAAAGAATCAGCTAAATTGATCACAGAAGAGCATGCTCTCTTAGTTTGTTGCATGGCCTGAATTGTTATCTCCCATCTAGTACAGCTAATACTATTGAAATCAAAACTTTTCATTGTCCTCTTTAATCCACTGATAACCTCCAAGATCCACCAGTTTTCTTTCAGGTCATATGAGAATAATAAACACAGAATCTGTAGGCACTAGTTCAACTGAGCATGACACATCTGCAATTAAGACTGAAATGTCCTGTTATCCCCAAGTATTCTATGTTTCACGTTAACTACATGAGTTGGCTTGGGTTAATTCCCATCACATCACATCCATACCAAAAGTACAGTCAGGACATGGTCATGCAGTTATGAAGCATAACTTCTTTTTATAAATTCTCATTTAGAGCCACATTTTTTCTTTTAGTCATATCACAGTGTTTCCCTAACAATTATATTGGTCTTTAATTTTCATTGGAAGGTTTGTAAATGATAGTACATTGTGCACCACTGTCTAGCAAATGCAATCAAGTTTCTTTATCAACTCCAGACAATGTAACCACATAAATGTGAATGCTTCCTATCCCCAATGGTGAGTTGTGCCAAGAAATCTTGGCAACTGCCTCTCAAAATTGAAGCCCTCTTCTTCATCTCAGAATACCTGATTCTAAAGGGATTATGGATTCATTTTGTATATTTCCTCCAGATTTTTAATAATTAATCAAAGCTAGGATAAATTTAGTTGACAGGCCACAGTGACCTTAGTACCTGAGGATCTGGCCAATCTTCAGTAGTAGCCCATCAACACCTTGGTAGGCACCTTGTCAAATTTTTTATTCTGTTCATAAAATTATAGTTGCTCCATGATATCCACAGGGGACTGATTTCAGGACACCGCCCCCCCCGCCCCGCCCTTGGTTGCCCAAATCTGAGGATGCTCAACTCCCTTACATAAAATCACATAGTATTTTGCATATAACATACACACATCCTCTCGTATACTTTAAATCATCTCTACTGTAGATCTTACAATACTCAATACAATGTAAATGCTATGTACATAGTTGTTATACTATGTTGTTTAGGGATCAACTTTATGGATTTTTGGGGGTTGGGAAATACTTAAAAAAATTTTTTTCCAAATATATTTTTATTGATTTCAGAAAGGAAGGGAAAGGAAGTGAGAAATAGAAACATCAATGATGAGAGAGAATCATTGATCAGCTGCCTCCTGCATGCCCCCTCCTGAGGATGGAGCCCACAACCAGGGAATCAAACCGTGACCTCCTGGTTCATAGGTTGATGCTCCACTACTGAGCCACACAGGCTGGTCAGTTTTTTGATATAGGGTTGGTTGAATTACAAATGTGAAACACACGGATATGGAGGGACAATTGTAGTCAATTTCCTGATAGAACATGCTCTAGTTTCAATAGCCTCCTGCTTGGGAATTTCCAAATGTGTAGCTGTTTAGTAATGAGGGACTAAGTAAGAGTCACAACTATGGGCCACTGACATTTTTCAATCTTTTATTGGAGCCATTTTTCCATCCCTAACCCCAGCAATGACCAGTTGCAACTTTATTCTACACTTAAATTTCTCTGGAAATGATTCTGTATTTGCTAATCAGTACTTATTTGTCCTCAGTTTATATTTTATTCATACCCATTTACTTAACCTTCCCATTCTGAATATATTACCTCAAAATTGCACTGACAAGCCTTTTTGATTAATTATCTCAATACTTGTATGACCTCATAGCTCTGCAGTCAGCTTAGTCCCAAAGGTTCGCTATCCTTCTTTCCTCATTTTCCTTCCTCCTGAAAATTGCATTAGCCATTTCACTTGAACTTTATGTCAATTATGGTTTTTTTTATTATCAAAAAGACAAAACTCCACAAAGTATATTACACAAGACTTTAATAAAAGCAAGGATATGACCATCAGGTTGACTTTGTGGGCTAATAGCCTTCTGTGAAATAGAAGCATATTGGACTGAGGTTCCTTTCATGCCAAATCTGATGTGTGCAAAGCATAGCAGACCAAACACACATAAGCAATATGATAAAGTAAAAACTGTACATTTAGGGCAATTGCTTCATGGAACCTAACATGTAAACATGCACAGATAAATGTTCTTGTTTATTAGGGGATAAATAAACAAGATGTTCTTGTTTATTAGGGGCCTTGGGACTGACTGCTCCAAGTCCACGCCTCACAGGGCTTTAGTTTGGAAAACATTGGAACTAGGTATATGAGAGTAATTCTGTAGGATCAAATTCTAACAGAAAGAAAATAGTAATAATAACCATGGTACTGTATTATTCTATGTCCTGCTCTAAATCACAGAGCTAGAAGGAACCGTAGTAGTCGTAGTCCGAAGGTCACAGATCACACATCTTTAGCATCATGTGTGTAATATTATGAACATGTCCCACTGTGAAGAGGCAGAATCTGTGTCCCCAGTGAACACATCCCCTGACCCAAACCACCTCAATTCACTTAGGTTAACATATAAGCAAAACACACATGATCCTAATCCAGTGTCCAGTTTAAATCCTTAGTTGAGTTCCATTTCCATTGAATAACAAGAAAATAGAAATCTAGAGAGATTAAGTGATATGTTTAAAATCTCTCATTTCCAACACTTCTTCCAATTCATTCATCTCATGTAGAAAAAAAAAATCTCAAAGTAATTGTGGGGAAAAACTACTTGAAATAATATATTCTATTTTCAATCTGTTGAAGACTCAAAATTTGTAAAATGGAAAAGAAATGAATCACTTAAAAATAAAAACTTAAAAGTACTTACAATGTAGGAGTCTCGATTTTTAAAAATTATTAGAGTCAATACACATACAATCACTGTCAATGTGTCCTGGAAGTTTCTAAATGCTTAATCTTAATTGCTGTAATTATATCCTTTGTTACACTGGAAGAAATGTATGGGGACTGGCACTGGTCCATGAGCTACACTTTAAAGTGGCCCATTAGCAGAGGATCTGGGTTTGAATCATAGGGCTAATGTAGAATTCCTATGCCAGCATTTGCCTATGCTTATCTAGGAGAGCCTGCAATCAATCATGTCCTATAAACAATTATTACTTACTTTCATTTCTATTCAGAATTGTCTATGGCAATGCCACTGCTGCCTTAGGAAAGCATTTTGTAAGAATGTCAGCCACAGGCTCTATTTTTAAAACCCTTATAAAAAAGAGATATAAAGTGGGCTGGCATATATCCAGTCCCTTAGAAGCAATTACAGAAATTAGAATACAGAAATGTTTCATTGGAGCTTTATTCCTATGTTCTCTTTTCTTTACATACAGAAACAATGTTAGGTGGGCCAAAGGATCTTGCTTAATCAGTTAGTATCTATACTAATAATAGAGGAATATACAAATTGTCCAGGACGCCATCACAGTAATGACTGAACAGTAGGCTGTGTGGGGCAACAAGGCTGGCAGGGGGTTAGTGAGGGACAACCAAAGGACTGAACAGCAGGCTGAGTGGGGCGACCAGGTCAACAGGGGGCAGTTAGGGGCAACCATGCTGGCAGGGGCGGGGGGCAGTTCGGGGCAATCAGGCTGGCAGGCAGAGGTGGTTAAGTGTGATCAGGCTGGCAGGGGGGCAGTTAGGGGCGACCAGGCAGGCAGGTAGGTGAGCAGTTAGGAGTCAGCGGTCCCTGATTGTGAGAGGGATGTCCAAGTGGCAGTCAGACATCCCCCAAGGGGTCCCAGATTGGAGAGGGTGCAGGCTAGGCTGAGGGGACCCCCATCTCCCCCACCCACACCCACACACAAATTTTGTGCACCGGGCCTCTGGTATGGACAGAATAGAATAAATCAGATTCTCAAAAACACAGGGTAACACAATAGTAGTTAGCTTCATAATTGCAGTTTTTTAGTCCCTGTTTTTTAATACTCATAGTTAATTAGGAAAAATTCTTTATGCTTAATCAGCAATTAAAGTGAAGCAAAAAATAACCACCAAAAAAAGTCCTTAAGAAAATTATTTTGACTCAAATTAGTCATTTTAAGTTTTAGTTTTTGTATCTTAATAAAATGTTCATGGGTGAAGAGGTTTGAATTTTTTTAAACAATGAATATTAGAAAAGAAGAATAAATAGGGATTAAAATATTTTACAGTGACTTTATTTTTTCTATTTGGACAAGAGTATATTTACTTGGCTTCTTCTGAAGGGGTGCCTTTCCAAGGAATGCATGGTGGCCTACCACCTTACCTTGACATTTATATATTAGCAAGGATCCAATTGACCTACCTATGATCTAAGCTAATAAAAATTTATAGTTAAGAGTCTAAATTTTGTAGTCAGACACCTGGATTTGAATCTTTGTTCCATTACTTAAGAGCTATGTGATCTTTGGCAAGTTATTAAACCTCTCTAAGTCACTGTTCTTTTTTTATAGTAAAATAGAAATAATAATAAAATGTATTTCAGAACATTGATGAGAAGAATAAATGATATAATTCAGATAAAACAGTTAACATAGGAAATAGCACTACATACATTTTAGCTGTCAATAAAAATCCTCCAACTAATTATTTTTCTCGGGTGCCAAGTCTAAAGGATGTAGGTTGCAATCTGAGTGTTTAGCATCATATTAAAGCAGCTATTAGGTTTTCAGTTAGCTGGCAATTGCAGACAGCTGGCACAGCTGTGGTAGTGAAATGCAAGGAATAACTGTGGAGATATTAATCTTGATACCATATGTCCCACTACACTTCTCCTTCAAATATTCATATCTATACAATCTTTTTGTGACCTAAAAAGGACATACAAGATGATTTTCTTTCTTTAACTCTTTCCTCCACAATCAGTCAAAGAGAGGCAAAAACTGTTATTCCCAAAGAGTGAAATATGCAGGTTTTTCTATGTTTCTCTTTTGTTTTCAAAGTCTATACCAATTTAGAATTCTGAATTCCCAGGAAATACACCAAAATAATTGCATATTTTCTTAACATGTGCTGATAGTTTTTTTTCTCAGAAAGTCTATACAGGTCTATAAAGATTATGTTAACTCATGATACATTCCTTTGATCAATTAATAGATAATGTTTAGCAATTCAGAGTATTAGCTTTGATTACCATCAATAACAGAAGCAGTAGTAGTAGAGTAGTAATGGTAGTAGTACCAGGAGTACTAGTATTAGAAAGAGCTGCATTCATGGTTTTAGGATACAGTTGAAAAGAATGATCTTTCAGTATCTTTACTTTAAGTGTAAATCTCAACTTCTATTGGAATGGTCCAGAGGAAGTAGTCTACTGTGGCCTCAGAAGATAATTGTATTTGATTTATAGAAATGCCTGGACTATAACCTTATAAATGAGTTAACTGCAGCAATTATAAAGAGCTTCTCTAAACATCTAAATGTTGATTTTCAATTATGTGAAAGCTCTTATGTAAAGGTTAGTGGCTGTTTTTTTGGTCTAGTAGAGCAATAATTATATCCTGCAAAATATTTCTGTTATCCTTATGAGAAACAGAATGTGGAATTAGGTTCCACCCAGAATGGCAAATCATATTTCCCTATCTCACAGATATGCATCTCTACTTTGAACAAAAGGTCTAGTTTTGTTTACATGTCATTTAGCTGAAGCTTAAAAAGATAGAATAAATGTTTCCAAATAGAACAAATTAACATTTTTTTTTGTCAAATGATGATATTTTTTAGTCATTACTTTGGTGTCATGAAGACCCAGACTAACCACCTATATGAGGCTGTGACTTTTACTATAACAATGTATTTCAGGAAATGGAGAGATATTAGATGATAGATATAGTTTTAAAGGAAGAGTTTGTGTCATAGAATCTAATGGTGATGGGAGGAAAAGGCATGCTCTCTACAACTTCCAGTCTAGTCATTTTTAAGTCTATAAACTAGAAATAGTCATTTCCTATAAGATATAATTCCCAGTAGAAGCTAAAATTGGTCTCTAGTATTTTATAGTTTTCTTATTCAGTTGGCTCCATTGCCAGAAAATGAAGTCCCCAGATAATGATCATGTCTTAAAAAATTTTGATTTTCAACAGCCTACTACCTGATAACTAATATGCCTCCCCCAACAACTTTAGCAAAGAAGTTTATTTATTGAGAAACACACAAGCACATGATGTAATTCAGACATTGAATTTCCCCAAGCTTTATTCTGCTATGTAATGCTTTTTGTCAATGCGCTCAGTTCTGTAGAGCTTACCCACCCCCAACACACACACACACACACACACACACACACACACACACACACACACACTCCCTTGCCTCCCTTCTTCTCAAGGATCATGGTCTGAATTCCTCCTGTCCAGACCCCTCACAGCAGTGTAGCATTCACACTTAACTTTAGGGGTAGTTCTTTTTACCCCAAAATATTTCATATCCAAATTCCCCTTATTCAAATTCACTAGATTAATTAAACTGTGAATTAAAAGTAAGATTATGCTAGCTATATATACATTCGATAAATACTCCTATCTCTTTTAACCTTTAAAGGGGTTTGTGCATCTGAAAATGATGGTTCATACCCTAAACTTTTCCAATAGTTTGCACTTTAGTATGTTTCATAGCAGAGGCTTAATTTGCAACAAAATTGGGATGGAAAAAGCTGCCAACACACCAGGATAGAGAAGCTAATTGGGAGACAGCTAGGCACCAATATCAGGCAAGTGGGCAGTCAGCATTAAAGGTGCTGGCTAAGAGGTTGCTAGAATTTAGCCCTAGGGAATAGAGTTCTGGGACTGAATCCCAGAGAAGCCAGATCACTGAGCATAGAAGCAAACTGGAAAGAAAACACACAACTTATTTAATAGAGTTGGAATGGTAGACAGAAATGCAATAAACAGAAAACAAAGTCAAGAGTCTAGACAATGGAATTACAAAAACAAAAAACAAAGCCAGTATAGGACAGGCAATAAAGCTAACACAAAGCTGGCCAAAGAGCTTTTGTCCTAGGACTACTTACGTCCCCCCTTGGAGGTCAGCACTGGTTCCAGTGCCCTCTAGATGAGTGGTCCCAGCTTGGAGCATAGGACAATGTAGAAGGGAAATGGTGAGTCAGTGTGGGGCACTGACTAGTCTTATTCCTTGGGCCTGTTTTCACAATGCCTAGAACTTAGAAAGCTGCTCCAAAAGGTTGGGAAAGCTTTCTTAATATTTTGCTCCAGACACACAAATCACCTGAAATGTATGTGAAACTTAACAAACAGTGACCAACTTGAAAGTTTCTTGATAAGCTGAGAAACAAATGAAGAAACAATGTTTTTAAAGACAAGGATGAATGAGTTTTATAATTAATAGGTTTCACATAATCCACCCCCCTCCAATCCCAGGCCCAGACCTTGATGACTATCTGTCGCATCAACATTTAAGGAGGCAAGTCATACAGTAGCATGAGGTAGGGAACTCATCCTAAGTTTTAAATAGTGCCATTTGCTTCAATATTGGCTGCTTCTTTTCTCTTCTCCCATGATTTTGCACAACCATCTAAGTCTTCTGCCATTCTTCTGTGCCAAAGAACAGACTTGCTTATATGCTCTTTGAAGAGTCAGAGAAGTCTCTACAACAGGCCACTTGAGATGTCATAAACTTTTCACTACTGTGCAGTACAAGGCATTCTGGTTGGTGTAACTATACACACAGAATTTCCTTTATACCTTTGCTTCCTACAAGGTTTCTTTGAATTAAAACACATCTTCTGAGTGGAGAAAACATGTAGCAATGTAGAAAACTGTCTGGCAATGCTGGACTCATATTAGTAGCTATTATTTATCATAATTCTACTACTTGATTATTTCCAGATTATCTCATGTGATCTTCACAACAACACTATGAAGTAAATATTAGCCCTTTTCTACAGCAGAGAAACTGAGAAATGTCCTATAGCCAGTGGTTGGCTTAGCATTTGAAACTCACTAGGTCTGTTGAGATGTCTTTGCAAATTTACAACTCCCTCGTTAGTTAGTATTAGCAGTTATTGTTGCTTCAACAAACGTGGCCTAAACAACACAAATATATTAATTACAGTTCTGAAAGTCAGAAGTCTGAGATGGGTCTCATCCGATTCATATCGAATTGTTGGCAGAGCCTTTTCACTCCTGAAGCCCTGGGGGAGATTCTGTTTCTAGCTTTTTTCAGTTTCTTGTGACTGCTGACAATCCTGAGCGAGGGCTCATAGCTCCAATCTCTGCCTCCTTCTTGTAGAGACTTCCCCTCAATTTGTCTGTCAAATCTCCCTCTTCCCCCCACTTACAAGGACTTGCCATTGAATTTAGAACACACAAGATAAACTCCTCTCAAAACCCTCAATTAATCACATCTCTTGCAATGTAAATAATATCACAGGTTCCAAAGAGTAAAATGTGGGACTATTTTTTTGAGGTCACCATTCAGCCCATGACCATTGGCAATTCCATAACTTATTTAAATAGAGAGCTTTAAAAATTTTCCCTCCATCTCTCCTTTGCCAAGGTAATTGAGGTTTTCAATACAAAGAGTAATTCTGATGATGTCCCTGGAAGTCCCCACCATTTCAGTGGTAAATCTGCCATTAACGGGGTTGAAGCAAGTCTTGACCAATGTCAGGAGGCTGTAGTTGCTTGTAGACGGCTGTTCTCTTCCCCAACTTGCCTACATTTCTTTCCAGTGTGTTCTGCCCTTCTTGATGTAGGAGCCTGGAAGAAATGTGAAGTAATCTCACTCCCTATCCCAGCAAGTTTGCCAGGTTTTGTGTTCTGAGTTTTACATGCCTTATTTCAGGAGAATAACACATCTCATATTGTCCTGCCAAAAGTAGAAGTTGCCAGGCACTGGGACTAGAGCCCGCATCCAGAATGTTGTTTTTAATAAAAATATTGGCTGTGAGAAATAACTGGTTTAATCCAGGGAGGAAAGTTTCCCAACAGGGAGGTTTTAAGGTTCAAGTGTGAGCACATGACTGAGTGTGAATGGGTGTGTACATATCACCAGCAAGTGGCATAGGAAGGAGCTTGTCCCCAGAGCTGACTTCATGGGTGTGGTATCTGCACCATTGCTAACCTAACATTTCAGGATTCTACGTCCCCACCCAGACATAGTAAATATGATGTTTTGGGGAATAAGTTCCAAGACTGAAGGTATTTAACAGTTTTACTAGGTGTCACAGTAAAATTTGATAAATGTGTGTGTGTGTGTGGGGGGGTTCATGAAGAGGTCAAGGTCATAAACTCAGAGGGTATTTGCATTTGGAAACCCAAGACATGGGAAGCAGAATGACTGAGCAAGGTGGGCCCCAGGCTCCCTTCACTATGGGCAGTATTTTGCTTTTTTTTTGCATTGTGTATAATGTGTAGTTTTATTTTCTGCATATTATGATGTTTTGACATCTTAAAAAATACTTTTTTGGCTGGGGAGGAACTGCCCTTGGGGGACTAGCCAATTCTTAGAGATAATGAATGGCTCTTCTGGAGAAGGTCTGTGATATGCAAATTGGCCAGTCCTGAGCCACATCTCCTCTACCTGGTCCATGCACCCAGGAGGCATTATTCCTAGGTTTGTTATCATCTCAGGGCAGCTACAGACCACCCATGTAGCTCAAAGCCAGCCAAAATTATTCAAATTAGCCAATTCTAAACTCTTTACCTTCCCTGTCTTTCGTTTCCCTCAGAATCCACAATACTTTATGGTCTAGGCACTTTGGGACCTGACTTTGCACTACTAGAGAACAAGCAATGTTACCGGCACATTCGCCTTAATATTGAGATTGGGATCATGCGATACTGGGGCCATGAACAAGTTTGCTTCACTGCTCACCTAGCTGATATTTGGGTCAGATTCTTTCTTGTCCCTTAAACAGAGGTCCACTCATTGACCTGGGCTACAGAGCTTCTCTCTGGTAGATACCTGAATGTCATCATACAGTCATAAAGCCATCCAAAAAAAATGGAAATTATGTCATTCAGTTACCTACAAGCTGTGTACCCATGGCAAGTTATTCAGTTCCTCTGATATTACACATCTAAAGGGGAGATGACAGATGATATAACATCACAGTGAAGAATGAAAGAAATAATGCATATAAAGTGTTTATTATAAAGGCAGGCATTTACAGGTATTCAATAAATGTTAGTGATCATTTTTATCATTGTCATTGTTATTCATTGGCCTGGGCAGCCCAGTTGCAAGTGGTAAGGCTGAGCTGAACCATTTTCTCTCTGATTCCAACACCCATGCTCTCTGTGCTCACTCTGAGTGAGGATGTGGGGCAGCTTCCCCACTTCACACTAAATCCTGTTCATGGTGGGTGCCCATTTGAAAGGCATGGACATCAGATAAATGGAGGTCTATTTGGTGTGATGATTGGTTCCTAACTCCTCCATGTGGGAGGAAGCAATTCGGGTAGTTGCTGTGGTTTAACAGAAATCTTAAATGCCTGGTTTTCTATAACCACCATCATTTCAGATTTCCTCATTTACTTTAGCTGATATTCAATATTTTGTCAAGTAAAGTGCTATTGGTTATCATTGAATTCATATCTTCTATCTTCTTTACAGAAGAAGAAGATAAGGCAGTACTATTAAAATGCCATTAAATAAAATGTTCTTCAAGTCGGTATTTCTTGTGGGGGGGAAAATGGCTAAAGTCTTCCAAAGAAACATGTCATAAAAGAAAAAAATACCTTGGTGTGCTTATTATACTCCAATCCTAGAGGAGCTATTGAATCCATTTCTAAATTGAGTAATGATTTTTGCAGTGCTGTAAAAATACTTCTGGGGGAAGATCCGCAGAAATGTCTGTCAATAAGCCACAAGGGTGGGCCTTTAAAAGAAATCCATATTAAACAACCTATTAATATTTTATTGTAGTAATTTTTTCTAAAGCAATTTAAACTATTCAAGATATCTTATGTTTCAGAAATTTCTTTTCTTTTAATAAAGAATCAAACATAACATCTATCAGTTGGTGACAAGTTCCAAAATTTTTCAGAAGGCAATAAGAGTAATAATAATAATTCCTTACCTGCAAAAACTATTTGGAAGAAACAGATAATATGCCTCTAGAATTTGAAATAGATTAAAGTTTATAATTTGTTCCATCCACCTAAGAAAGTATACTAGGGATTTAGAAACATTTGGATCACTCTCCCCTGGACTATGCTCCTAGTTGGTGGATGGGGGGAGGGATGGGCATGTCTGGATATAGACCTGTCTTTACCTTTATTTGGAGCATGGCCTCCCCTCACCCACTGGAAAACAGCCTGACATTTTGTAGAAATGTTGGCAAAGCTTGCCAATCCAGGATGGCTCTACAGAGGAAATGTCCTAGAGATCCAGGACAAAGGACATTTCTTTCTGAGCAGTCAAGGAAACAAGACTCCCTATTTACCTCTTTCTCAGTGTCCCTGGTCCTGCCTGTGTCTCTGCCCCCCCCTCCCCCACCACTCCCACCAGACTCTTCCTTTGCTGTGTGGCAGGTCTCACACAAAAGACTCACCTGGCCTTTCTTCAGCTTATACTAGTGCTAAATCCCTGAGTAAGGGTGAGGTTTATTGGCCTCTTCTGGGCAAATGACCTTAGTTTCTATCCTCTCCACAACATCGTGAATGTTTTCCTGGGTTAGAGGAAGGGAACATTTTCCGTCCCTCTCGAATGGGCTTGAGCCTTTGCTGATAAGAGAGAAGGGTCTGGGCAGTAGTCAGGTCTGTCTTGTCTCCTAGCAGTAGCTTTCTGTATTCTAAGCAGAAGCCGAAGAACCTGCATTACACTGTTTTAAACAGCCTTATTAAATACTAGTATACTGCACATATTTAAAGTGTACAGTTTGAAACGATTGACATAGGTATATACCTGTAAAACTATCAAGAGAATGAATGTACCCACCGCCCTTAATTTTCCTCTGTAATCTTCTTATCAGACCTTTCCTGGCCTCCCTCCCCAGGCAAGCAATGATCTATATTCTGTCAATATAGATTACTTGGCAGTTTCTAGAGTTTATATATATGGACTTACACAATATGTGCTTTTTTGGGAGGAGTGATTCTGGCTTCTTTTACTTAGCATAATTATGTTGAGGTTCATTTATTTTGCATGTATCTATATTTCATTTTATTCTACTGCTTAGTAGTTTACTATCTTGTGGCTATGTCACAGTTTGTTCACCCATTCATTTATTGATAGGCATTGAGGTTGTTTTCAGTTTAGGGTGATTACATTTGGGCCATTACATGCTATGAGCATCCATGTTCATCTTTGCATAGCCACCGTTTTCTTTTCTCTTGGGTAAATACCAAGGAATGAAATGACTAAGGTGTATGACATGACTATGTTAACATTTTTCAAAACTTCCAAACAATTTTTCAAAAAGGATGTAACATTTTACATCCCCATAAGTGGTTTATAAGAGTCCCGTTTCCTTCAGCTCTTCACCAACTCTGAGTATGGAGAAAATCTCTGTGACCTTGGGTTAAGCAAACATTCCTTAGATTTAAAAATACCCAAAGTGAAATCCAAAAAATAAGTAACTAATAATTTGAACTGAATAAAATTAAAACTTCTTTACAAAAACACTTGTCAGAGAATAAAAAACTACAGATAGAGGACATTTGCAAAGAACCTATTTGGTAAGATCTTATGGACAGAATATATTTTTAAAACCTTAAAACTCAATAATGAGAAAATCCTATCTAATAAAAGAGAAACATGCAAAATGACTGTACCTCCACTATGCCCACAAGCCAAGCCCACCAGCCAATCAGGAGCGAGTATGCAAATTAACCCAACAAATATGGTGGCACCCTGGCCGGCCCTGGCCTCCTCTCAAGGCTACAAAGTTTCAATTAGAGAAGATAAATAAATCCCAGATACCAGGGCCTCTGCTTGGGATGCCACGGAGGCGTGGCCAGCCTGCAAACCACCACAGGCCCCTCGCCCAGGCCGCCCCATGCCCCAAGGGAACCCCCACCCTGATCCAGAACATCCTTCAGGGCAAACAAGCCAGCCCCCACCAGTGCACCAGGCCTCTATTGTATCTAATAAAAGAGTAATATGCAAATTGACCATCACTCCAACACACAAGATGGCTGCCCCCATGTGGTCAAAGATGGCTGCCCCTATGTAGACACAAAATGGCCACCACAAGATGGCCAGCAGGGGAGGGCATTTGGGAGGGACCAGACAGGGCAGTTGTGGGCTATCAGGACAGCAGAGGAGGGCAGTTGGGAGGGACCAGGCCTGCAAGGGAGGGTAGTTGGGGGCGATCAAGCCTGCAGGAGAGGGCAGTTAGGGGTGACCAGGCCGGCAGAGTAGGGAAGTTGGGGGCTACCAGGCCTGCAGGGAAGGGCAGTTGGGGGGGACCCAGGCCTGCAGGGGAGGGCAGTTAGGGGTGACCAGGTCTGTAGGGGAGGGCAGTTAGGGGTGACCAGGCCTGCAGGGGAGGGCAGTTAGGGGCAATCAGGCTGGTAGGGGAGTGGTTAGGGGCTGATCAGGCTGGCAGGCAGAAGCGGTTAGGGGCAATCAGGAAGGCAGTCAGGCGAGCAGTTGGGAGCCAACAGTCCTGGATTGTGAGAGGTATGTCCGACTGCCCATTTAGGCCCAATCCTACCAGATATTTCTCAAGGGGTCCCAGATTGGAGAGGGTGCAGGCTGGGCTAAGGGACACACACCCCCATGCACAAATTTCGTGCACCGGGCCTCTAGTAATTAATAAAAATATTCAAGCAGACTCTTTGCCAAAGGAAATATGTGGATGGCAAATAAGTACAAATTATGCAAATTAAACCATGCCTATTAGAATGACCAAAATGAAAAAGAATGCACTTTTTTACTTGTTTTTAACTTTTCAATTTTGAAATAATTGCAGATGAGGATAGTGTTGTGAGAAATAATACAGAGATCACTTATACCATTTCCCCAAGTGTAACAGCCTGAAAAACCATAGTAAAATATCACAACCCCCAAATTGATATAATTCAGAGACTTTATCTAGATTTCTTCAGCTTTGCAGGCACTTATTTGTGCGTGTATTTATTTCTCTGCAGTTCTGTCTCATGTGTGAGGTCATGTGTCTACCACCATAGTCAGGAGACAAAAATCTCCATGATAGGATCATTGTGCTACCCTTTTATAGCAACACCACCTCCCCTCTGTGATTCCCACCTCTGGAACTACTAATCTGTCCTTCATCTATAATTTTGTTAATTGTCATTTGTGTGGGTTTGTTTTTTCTTAAGTTCCTGTTATTCTCTTCCCATTTTCATGCCACAGCTGCCCCCATCTCTGACCTTTGGTTGAAATTATTGTAGTGCTACGGATGCTCACCGAGTCACAGAAAAGGCTCTTGAGAATCTTTTCCTCTATGAAACTGGCAGTGGAATTTGAGGAATGCATGGGAAGTGAGGTCAAACTTGACAACTTTGCTTTTAATAAGGTGGCATGTATTAGGAAAAAGATTCCATAAAAATACACTTCTAAAGCTGTGTCCCGTCAAATGTGCTTAACAGAATGAAATAGAATCACATCATAGAATTAAATAGCACAGGAAGACTGGAGAAATGGTAGCCCTGCTCTGTTGCAGGTCCCTAGGACATTTGCTTCAGCATTACTCTCTGGACAGGTCCTGGCCTGCATGCCTCTTTGTGTCCATCCTTGACTTTCTCTTTTCTTTAAAGACTAGAGGCCCAGTGCAGGAAAATTTGTGCACTGGTTTGGGGGGGTCCCCTCAGCCCTGCCTGCCCCCTCTCACAGTCTGGGAGCCCTCAGGGGATGTCCATGGGAAGCGGGCCTAAGCTGCAGTCTGGCCTCCCTCTGCGGGAATCGATCATGGGAAGGCACTGCCCCCATCACCCCCTCGCTGCTGCTGCCTCTGGCCTCCCTCTGCAGGAGGTGACTGGGCCAATCAGGGGAAGGTGACGCCCCCATCATGCTGCTGCTGCTGCCACTGCCAGCCACCGTGGCTGCCTGAGCCTCGGCTGCGAGGGCAGAGGCTCATGCAGCCCCTGGGCTTTGTCCGGAAGGACGTCCGGAAGAAGTCCAGTCTAATTAGCATATTACCCTTTTATTAGTATAGATATTGTCACCCATTCTTTCCATGTCATTTCATTCCCATACATTTAACTGATTCCTTTTTGCTGCCCCCACATGCACGCAGTGAGGCCCTTTTCTAACTAAAATGTATCTTCTTTTTTTTTAATAGGATAACAAATGTTGTGACATCATCCAAACAGGCGTTTTCTCTTGCTCCTACATAATTTTGATTTATAAAAAAATAATGCATTTGCTTGGCATCTTCATTTTTATGGCTCAGGATGTGGGACAATGCGGTTCTTATATGCTAATGGATTTCCTCAGAAGTCCCTTAATTTCTGAAGCCTGTGTCTTCATAAACCCCAAACTGGAGTTTTAAGCTCAGAAAACTAGGTACTACCTACAAGTGCTTCACTCTAGAGCCCAGTCTCACCCACACTTACAACTTGGCACACATGTATCTAGTTCCTAAAAAATAAAAACATCACTCCGTGACATGTTTTCCACTTGGGGAAGAATCAAGGACATCTCTCCACCAATTTTAATACTTATTTACAAACTTTAAATAACATTTATATCCATATGTGGAGATAAGAAAAAATTAAGGGCTAATATCAAGTTTGGCCTTGTTCAGCAGGCTACACAATACAGATTAATTCAAAGCAAGTCTGCATTTCTAAAAATTAAATTAAGTGAAAAAGTAATGACAAGGCACAGCGTGAACCCACCAAGTGCCACGGAATCGTACACTTTAAAAAGGTTAATTGTATGTTATGTGCATTTCACCTCATTAAAAATAAAAGTAATGGCAATTTTTTTAAAGGCAACTCTGGACTGAAAGTGAATGAAGTGTCCCTCTCCCCCTGATGGGGTTACTTTAAAGACTAAATAAAAATCAGATCAGAGATTAAGGGGTCTAGAAGGTGCCTGGACTGAATGATACCTTTTACAAAATTACAATGTTTTGTTGCGACTAGTAACCAAACCTCCTGCTGAAATGCACCAAACATAAATAGCAAAGTACACTTTTAGAAATCTTCTTAAAAACATCAAACACATAGCAAGGAATTACCAGGGAATTGCAATGGAAGTAAGCCAATAAAGCAACACCTTTTGCCCTGAAAGAATGTGATAACCTTGACAAGTTTAAGCTTTTATTTGAAGAGAGAGCCCAATTGAAGCCCAGAGAACATATCAGGTAGGGAGTCCCGGGGAAGAGTCATTCCCACAATCAGCTGGAACCTGAACAGGCTACTCTCTGAAAATAAATGCGAAAAGGCAGAATGAAGTTTCTCCAGACAGGGCAGTGCAGGCTATGGCTCCTGAGTGGTCCAGGCAACCTCAGCATGGAATGTGCTTTAAGGTTGCCCCTGGGTAGCAGTTCAAGGGAAAAATTAATTTGTAACTTAAAGAAATCAGGGATAATATTTTTCTCCTATAACAGTAATAAACCTGGTGGTAGGAGGTGTTAGGATGGGTTCAGGGCTGAGATTTCTTTGATTCTTTTCACTTTCCCTCCTGATTGCATGGTAGCTATTGCAATTCCCTTGGCCATATCTGTATTGGAGATGAGAGAGAAGATGGCACTCCCTCACGCATGCTGTGCCTCATCCATTGTACAGAGTGAATTATGTGGCTATAATCTTGCTGAAAAAAGACTCTAGGAAGGGAATTTTCTAGGTGCCCTGTCTCAAGAGTTGACAGAGGCAATTAGGAGGGGTTTCTAATGAGCACTTGAGTGAGCCAACATACATTTTTTTCCATTAAAGCATGTTATCTTAGGTATAATGTTAAAGATTGTAATTTAAAGCAAATAACCTTTTATAAAGAGTAGCAACAAAAATAGCATTTTAGAGCACTCTAATGTTTATAAAATGCAACAGTCTGTTGAGATATATCTCATTGTTCATTTTCTGATGAGGCTTCTGAAGTTGGGAGAAGTTTTGCTATCAACTCATAATTGCCCAGCTAGAACATTGAATCAGGTCTTGATTTTAAATCTAATGCTAATTATACTTCAATAAACCAGCCCTACAGTATTTATTTTAATCCTCTCATTTAGAGAAAAATACATTTGGGTCCCTTAAAAAAATCTCTGAAAGGTATTTTATTGCCTTGCCAGCCATTATGTAATAAAACTATGATTGTGATATTTTATCATTTTTTCCCTTTCCTATTATTGCTATTGTATTTCAGCTGGTAGAAAGTGAAGAAATAAAGAAAAATGCACAAAATAATATGCTTATAAATTATAATGCTTGGTAATTAATAAAAATGAACATTAATTTGGTCCTAATAATATACATAGAACCCTTATTAATAAAAATTAGTTGATTCTTAATTTGAGGATTGAAATTGCCTGCATTGACTTTGTAATTCAACAAATATTTACTGAGTACTTAACTTTGTTTAATTACTAAATGTTGAGATCATCTAGAAATATGACAACTTCATTTACTTAATTTATAATTTAATATATTTTTTCAATTATCTATTACTGTTGTCAGTGGAAATCAGGCTCTTCCAGGGAATCATAAGGAAAGCATTCCAAGGACCCAGGCATGGGAGATTGTAGTGTGGCAAGGTTTATTAGGGAAGGCTGCCCCTGGGCTTCCAATGTCTCATCTCTCTCAGGCGCCATGGAAAAAGTCCAATCTTGTCTTCATCAAGGCCAAAACAAAGATCAGTGTCCAGAGTTTCTGTTTCATATTAAAACTTAGTCCTTTGGAGACTCCTGGTCTGCAGAGGGCCCCAGTAGCTGCTGAACCTGCATGGTCGCATGTTCCCAGGCCAGAGCGAGTGCACCAATGAATGAGTCCAGTGTGGGTCACTGAACAAAAGAGAGAGAGCAAGAGAGAGAAAGAGAGAGAGAGAGATTTCTTTGTTCTCCTGGATTTTAACCAGGAACTTTTTCAAAATAACCAATCAGCTTCCTTCCAAAGGCCTCTATAGTCAAGCACACCCCCAGTTTCGCACCATTTTGACTTCTCTTGTAGGTGCCCCCCTCCCCAACCCAATCATGTATCAGAGGGCGAGCAGAGCTCCTGGGGACATTCCCTGTCTGCTCTGAGGGACTAAGTCTCCTGGTAGCAGTCCCCTGGGATGTGGCAAGCTGTGGCTTCCTGGAGAAGCAAACTGGCTCCATGTCCAATTCCTTTCCCTTCCTTCCCTTTATTATCTAGCTAATTATGGTAACATTCCCATGTAATTATCCAGCCTAAAACACAAGGATGCTTTGTATCAATAACTATTATTTCTTGCAATGTTGGGGGGTTGGACACAGGGTGGTCCTGCTGCTGTTCCTGTGCTTCTCTGGGAACACTCATGCAGCTGTTTTCATCTGATGATGTGACTGGAGTTAAGGGTACAAAATGACCCCACTCACATGGCCCTCCTTGGTGCTGTCAATTGGGACACCCTCCTCTAGGAGGGCAGACAGGGTTCTCCCACAACACGTGGTCTCAGAATTCTAAGATAGTGAAAGTGGAGGCTGCGAGTCTCTTAAGAACTGTCCTTAGAAGTTGCACACACATCACTCCACTGCATTCTATTGGTCAACACGAGTCACCCATATTTAAAGGGGTGGAGACAGAATCCACCAAGAGGTGGAAACATGATAAAGTCACATGGTAAAGGGTTTGTTCAGAAGAATGGGGGTAATTATTGTGGCCATTTTGAAATAAATTTTCCAGAGTTCCCCCTCTGGCTATAATAATTTTTATTCTTCCCTCATGTCAAATGCACTCAAACTTTCCCCCAAAGTTGTATCTCAGTTTTTGGTATTAATCTCCAGATCCTTGTAATTTTAATCAGGTCTGAATGTGATAAAACTCCTCAGGGGCAGCTACTCCTGATCCAGACATTTGTGAATGAAAAAGACAAGCTATCTGTCCTCAAATCCCCAAGATTCAGTATAGGAAAGGTAGAGATTGTAAGCAGCAGACAGACATTGGTCTTTATTAATTCTGAAGTCCAACTTGGAACATATCACATGAGTCCCTACTTCTGGGGTCAGGGTTGTGACTGTTTCTGTTTCTGGAAGTAATTCCTTCTTTGTCCATTGTTCCTTCCTGCTCTTGGCTCTACATTCTGGCACTATTCTTCACCCTCTGATGGCAGTCTAACACACTTTTCAAAAATCTGAATTATTATAAAATAGTCTAACACACTTTTCAAAAATCTGAATTATTATAAAATAGTCTAACACACTTTCCAAAAATCTGAATTATTATAAAATATAATGAAAACTTAGAGGTACATGAAATAAACATAATCTTAATCTTAGTTATTTTTAATGACTTTCAATTGCCTAGACATATGTCAATGACAATTTCAATTTCAGAAATGACTTTAGGTTTTAGTTAAAACAGTATCTTTCAAATTATAATAATTGGGATAGGTAATTATATCTCACTAAATTGTTAACTTCATGAATAATTTCCAGCCAATTTAACTCAACTCAAAAAGTGTTTGTTGAGCCCCACAGAGGTTAGATCACTCTCCAAGCTCTAGGGAGATGCAGTGGGGCACTTAGCCTGGTCATAAGGGATGCAGAAAGCTGTGGTTCATAAAAGTCTTCTTGGAAGAGGAAATGATTAAGCTGGATCCTGAAGGATGTGAAGGAGTGCCTTCCAGGAAGCAGGGGCAGCATTATCAGAGATGTGGGAACTTGGGTTTACATGATGTGCCCAGGGAATTGCTATCCTCCACTCAGAATTGGATTCAAATGCTAATCTCTTCCAGACACACCCAGAAGTAATATCTAATCAGACATCTGGGTTTCCTGTGATATAGTCAACTTGACACATACAATTAATCATCACAGCAGTTAACCTTATGATATGGAGGAATTGTCTACTGAGTACTCATAATTAGAAAAAAAATACATGATAGGGGTCAAGTGCCGTTATAGAAGCTGACATAAATGTGCTAACCCAGCAACCAACCAATATATGATGTTGTTCCTCCCTTAACTAGCACACATAGGTCCAGGAAACAAAAGTTAGAAATAGGAATGATGTCTTTTGCCGAAACCGGTTTGGCTCTGTGGATAGAGCATCGGTCTGCGGACTGAAAGGTCCCAGGTTCGTTTCCGGTCAGGGGCATGTACATTGGTTGCGGGCACATCCCCGGTGGGGGGTGTGCAGGAGGCAGCTGGTCGATGTATCTCTCTCATCGATGTTTCTAGCTCTCTATCCCTCTCTCTTTCTCTCTGTGAAAGGTCAATAAAATATATTAAAAAAAAAAAAAAAAAAAAAGGAATGATGTCTTTCACTCCCATACTGTAGTAGTTTGCTAGGGCTGCTATAACAAAGTCCTAGACACTGGGGGCCTTAAACAACCAAAATGTATTGTTGCACAGTTCTGGACATTAGATTTCCAAGATCAAGGTATCATCAGGATTCACTCCTTCTGAGGGCTGTGAGAGAGGAACCCTCTTACCTAGCTTCTGGTGATTTGCTAGCAATCTTCGGTGAGTAATTGAAACAACATACTTTGCACATGCAGAATCCCAACACGGATTCTCTGACCAGTGGGGTAATGGTCAGCATAGTGAGAAAGATTATTAGAGCTGACTCTACCAAAAACAAAACAAAACCCAACAAAAAAACAAAGCAACGAACAGTCAATCAGAAGCAGTAATGCTGTGCTAGAAGGATTGCAATGATTAGTGTCACCATCTAGAGCTCAAATTCTATGGTTAAAAATGTCTTAAGTCTCCTTAAATGATACTTTTGTAAAATACAGTAAGTATGAATTACTGAGATGTTTTATGTGCCTTTTTATGTCAAGACACATCAGACATAAAAAGACAAGGCCATTTTTTAAATGATTCGTTAAAATGGACTAAAAATCACACTGTGAAATTACTATAAACCTTTCCAAACCTGCCAGGCACTGTAATGACCTCAACACATCCCAGGATAACAGTTTGCAGGTAGGCACTTTGCACCACCCTTGAACACTGCTCTGGGTCCCTGCCTATGATCTGAGTTGTCAAGTACCTCAAGGAAGGGCCAGTGGGCACTTAGGGCTCACATGGAGGCATATGTCTCACTCTGGGTTTTGTGCCCCCAACTGCTGTTTGCCCTTTTTGCTCGCCAATCTTTTCAAACAGGTGTTTTATTTTGTTGTTGTTTTGTTTTATTTTAAATATATTTTTATTGATTTTAGAGAGGGAGAGGGAAAGAGAGATAGAAACATTGATTGTCTCTTGCATGCCCCCTACTGGGGATCGAGCCCACAACCCAGGAATGTGCCCTTGACCTGAATTGAACCCGGACTTGGGACCTTTCAGTCTCCCGGCCGATGCTCTATCCACTGAGCCAAACCAGCTAGGGCCAAACAGCAGGTTTTTGTTTTATTTTATCTTTTCGATCTAGGTTTTTATTTTTCTCAGTAGGAGTGTGAGTTGAACACCACCTCTGCCATCATAGTTGGAGGGAAAACCCTATTCAGATTTTTTTAAATATTTGTTTTCCTATTTCTCTTCACTCATTGCACATTCTTGAAGACAACAATCAATCTTTCTGTATTTTAGGGTCAGTAAGCTACAATCTACAACCTGCAGCTTGATGTTGTTAATAAAGTTTTATTGGAACACAGCCACACCCATTCCTTTGTGAGTTGTTGTATACTTATGATGGAGATTGTATGACTTGCTTTGCCTAAAGTAATTACTATTTGCCTCTTTTCAGGAAAAGTTTGCCAACCTCTGCTCTATTTCATTTATATTTCCCTATAAATCCTAGAATATTTAGACATTCTTGCACTCATTAAATAAACATTTATTAAAGGCTGCCTAGGTATCAGGAGCCAATCAATATTTCTGAAATACAGAGATAAAAAGGTACAATGTTTTTATATGTAACATGTAATGTATTTTTCACAATAATTCTTATTGACTGAGTTTTAAAAGACAATTCTGAGTGTAGGATTTATTATTCTGATTTGAAAATTTTATTAATCTATTATCTGAGGCCTTGGTGTCCATAATTATTTTTATTTCAGGCTAGAGGCCCGGTGCATGAAATTCGTGCATGGGGGGTGTGTCCCTCAGCCCAGCCTGAACCCTATCCAATCTGGGACCCCTCGAGGGATGTCCAACTGCCCGTTTAGGCCCGATCCTACTTGGATCGGGCCTAAACGGGCAGTTGGACATCCCTCTCACAATCCAGGACTGCTCGCTCCCAACTGCTCACCTGCCTGCCCTCCTGATTGCCCCTAACTACTTCTGCTTGACAGACTGATCAACCCCTAACCACTCCCCTGACAGCCTGATTGATGCCTAACTGCTCCCCTGCCAGCCTGTTTGCCCCTAACTGCCCTCCCCTGCCAGCCTGTTTGCCCCTAACTGCCCTCCCCTGCAGGCCTGGTCACCCCTTACTGCCCTCCCCTGCAGGCCTGGTCACCCCTTACTGCCCTCCCCTGCAGGCCTGGTCCCCCCCAACTGCTCTCCCCTGCAGACCTGGGTCCCCCCAAACTGCCCTTCCCTGCAAGCCCAGTCGCACCCAACTTCCCTCCTCTGCCGGCCTGGTCACCCCTAACTGCCCTCCCCTGCTGGCCTGATCGCCCACAACTGCCCTCCCTTGTAGACCTGGTTCCTCCCAACTGCCCTCCCCTGCTGGCCATCTTGTTGCAACCATCTTGTGTCCAGATGGGGGCAGCCATCTTGTGTGTTGGAGTGACAGTCAATTTGCATATTATTCTTTTATTAAATAGGATAGAGGCCTGGTGCATGGGTGGGGGATGGCTGGTTTGCCCTGAAGGGTGTCCCAGATCAGGGTGGGGGTTCCTTTGGGGTGTGGGGCGGCCTGGGTGAGGGGCCTGTGGTGGTTTGTAGGCTGGCCATGCTCCCCAGCGATCCAAGCAGAGGCCCTGGTATCTGGAATTTATTTATCTTCTATAATTGAAACTTTGTAACCTTAAGCAGAGGCCAAGGCAGGCCAGGGAAGGCAGAAAGCTTGGCTTCCTCCATTGCTGGGGTAACCCAAGCCTCCTGCTCTCTCTGTGGCCGCAGCCATCTTGGTTGCATTAATTTGCATACTCGCTCCTGATTGGCTGCTGGGCATGGCTTGTGGGTGTAGCAGAGGTATGGTCAATTTGCATATTACTCTTTTATTAGATAGGATATTCTCAGATGGAGATGAGATCTGAAACATACTGTTTGGTCATTACAGGTCATGTCCATGACTTCCTTTTATCACAGTGATCTCTAAGAAATGCATTTAATTGAAACAAATACAAATATGTCAAAGGCTGTACATTTTTGGTTAAACATTATAAAATATACAGAAACTTTTTAATTTCTATCTGGTTGTCAAAAATAGAATTCACTTTTTTCTTCCAATATTGTCTAGACTTGAGTGTCTCATCTTACCAATAACAATTAGTTGAGATGAGACAGAACATTTCCCTGTTAAAATTGCTTCTCATTTGTGTGGTACATTTCTTTGTTTCATAAATTGTTTCAAATTGAGGACATATTATTATCCAAATGATCTATTCTTGATTATTTCAAATGTTTATTTTCTTCACACTCTTTAAAATGAGATGATGATCTCAGGTTTTAAATTTGTCTGTAGTCATATTACAAAAATAAACACTCCCCAATGCACGATGTGACTGACCTGACATCACACAAGTGAATGGCAGACACCTGGATCTCATTTCTTTTGGAAGCAATTTATTCTCTGCTGTTGTCAACAGAGCTATAACTAATAAATACTCATAATGGGAGATTAACAAATCAGAGTAGCATGAAAAAGTGTTTTTGTAGCAGCAGAAATGCAATTAACCAGCACTTCAGTAATATCTTGGAAGGAAAAAAAATGTGGCAACTTTTCTCAGACAATGCTAAATATGTACAATATTTACCAATTTTTCCATCTCATATGTAAAATATTTCACAGAATCCTTAAGAATTTGCTCTTGATAGCTTCTTGACATCTAAATGTTTCTTTTGCTTGCTTGTCAGAGTAAGATTTCACCTCTTAGCTGATGTTTAGTTAATATTAAATTTTCATTTATATTTATTACTTTTTCCAACTTTCCTAATGGCAGCATAAGAATATCCAGGAGCTTGTTAGACATGCAGATTTTTAGACCCCACCCCTGACCCATGGAATAGGAATCTGCTCTTTATTAAGATCCCCAGGTGATTCTTAAGCACATTAAAAGTTTGCCAAGTGCTGGTTAAGATTTTGAAACTGATGGAGCATGAGGTAATTTCTAACAATGTCAAGAAGAATTCTTAAGAGTTGATGTTCTTGTAGAGCAGGATCAAAGGCTTTGGTGGTGGGGATAAAGAGGAGTGGGCAGAGTGCAGAGAGTCGGAGATTGGAGGGAAGAGCTGAGCATGACTCCTGTTAGCCAAGAGATCTTCACTTCCTCCTGTGAGGGTCTCCTAGTGGAAGAAAATGTCTCCATTCATAAGCTGCTGGAGATGAGTGCTTATTTCTATGCTGCTCCATATTGTTCCTTGTATATTTCAGTGTTCAGGCAATTCCAGAAAGTTTCCTCAAGCTCCAGGACACTTCAGTTCTTTTATGGTTATTTACACACTAGAGGCCCAGTGCACAAAATTCGTGCAGGGGTGGGGGTGTCCCTCAGCCTAGCCTGCACCCTCTCCAATCTGGGACCCCTAGGGGGATGTCTAACTAAACCGGCAGTTGGACATCCCTCTCACAATCCAGGACCACTGGCTCCTAACCATTTACCTGCCTGCCTGCCTAATGCCCCCAACTGGCCTCCCCTGCAAGCCTGATCTTACCCCTAACCCCCTGCCAGCCTGATCTTGCTCCTAACTGCTCTGCTTTGGCCCCCACCACCATGGCTTTGTCCTGAAAGAAGTTGGACATCTAGAAAATGGTCAGTTGACCGGTCTAATTAGCATATTACCCTCTTATTAGTATAGATGGGTTTGACCTCCCCCACTAGGTGGATATATTGCCTGAGGGCAAGACCAATGTTTTTTAAGTCTCCACATGGCCAAGGATAATGCTGTGCTCATCATAGGGTCTAACTAATATATGTTGAAAGGCAGAAAGGATAAATTTAGAAAAGCTAGAAGACTGAAAGGCAGGGAGGGAGGGAGGAAGGAAAGGTCTCACATATAAGATTCATTAGTAAGTTTGATCCAGACAAAGAATTTTACAAAAGTATTAATATAACTGATAAAATGACCATAAAAAATACTCAACACTACCATTTATTGAACATTTACACTTTGTGCTAGCACTGTGCTTTTATATATATGATGCCATCTTTTTTACGCTAACCTGCTTAAGTGGATACCAGCATAAAAATAATGTCAGGAGACTATTGAAGGCAGACTACAATGAACCAACTCCAGACCCCTGAATGTATTCAGTAGATGTTGGATGGGAACAAGGAATCTGCATTTTAGCAAACATTGAAGGTCATTTGACACACCATACATAGATAACTCAAGCCGACTTTAGGCTTCTATTTATATTATCTAAGAAACCATTAACATTTCTGGCAGCCTCATCAGTTTTATCGTATTAATTTTGCTGTCAATCAGAAACCTTAAGTTATTTTATGCTAATTATTTTTAAGACAGATATTGTCTCCCTGCAGTTCCATATTTGTACAGTTCCAATTGAGAAGTGCAATGAGGAATTTTATACTCATTCCTATTCAATTTCATGTGGTGAATCTGAATGTTTAGTCCAGGCTGTTGAGAACTTTTTTTTGTATTTACTCTGTTATGCCATGAATTATCATCTCACCTCAAGCTTGGATCATCCACAGAATTGATGTGTGCCTCCTAAAAGAAAAGAAGTCAATAATAAACCTCCTAAAAGAAAAGAAGAAAGGACACAGCTAATTCTGTGATCTCATTAGAACCTTCCTTAAAGGTGGATGTACACCCTGAAGCTGAGGATCTTCGGCTATGATTATTTCAACTACGAATTCACCTATTTCAACTTCTCCCCAGCCTTTATTTCTCCAGTAGGTTAGTTAGGAAAATGGAACATTTTATTAAATGCTGTCCTGATCAAGTTAAAATATTTCTACTTCTTTCCCCTTCTGTAGTTGTACAGGAAGTTACAGAAAGGAGGTTTAGCTGAGATTTAATTTGATACACATTTTTTAAAATCTATGTCTGGGTACTGTCTTGTATTTAGTGAATACACACTAATCTTGTGGAGTTATTGATTTCTATCCTAAATGATCACAACGTCCATTCAATAATACTCTCTAGAACTGAATACGATGGTGCATGCAAAGTGGTAATGCTGTGCTTCCTCCTTATAATGGTTTTCAATTGGTTCCCCACAGAGTTTTAGTTACTCCAAGGAGGTGTCAAGAGGATCACTTTAATATAAATAGTCAAGGAGGCTTCATTTCGTAGAAACCAGAAAAATTTGTCTGTATTTTTTATGTTTAACAAAAATGTGCAGTTTTTGAAATATTTGGATCAGTTGATCACAATCAAAGTACCAACACTATACTGATAACAGCAACCAAAGAGTAACTCCATGATAACTCTAAAGAGCAGTTCAAGTGGTAGAAGTACAAATTGAATTGCATAAATTAATTAAATTTTTAAATATTCTCAACAGTAAAAGAAGATCGTTAGACTGGATGATTTATGAAATCCACATTAGCTCTAGGATCTGATAAATCTGAAGCATGAAAATGCCATTTTGCCTAGAGTGCTATTCCTTATTAAAGTGGTATCACCACTATCTGTGAGTAGAGGTATCATTCTAGGTAGTGTCCATGGGCTCACATGCACCCTATGTAAAAATACCAACAAAAATTTTTTAAAAAACTTTGTTTCTGCATAGAGTTGATAAATATCATGTTTCCAAATGAAAATAATTTAGCCATGATATAAGAGGAAAAACATGTTTTTCTTCCCTATGTTTTATTGGTCTATAAATAATAGTTACCTGAATAGATGATGATAATGAAAGATCATTAAAAATGATTTCAGAGGACTTGTATGCATGCATATTAGGATAACCAATGGACACAACACTGGGGGTGGGGGGCTTCTCCTCAGGGGTGGGACTGACTGGGGGAAGTCAATCAGGGAAAAAGGAAACATATGTAAAACTTTAGACAATAAAAAATAATAAAAAATAAATGATTTCAGAAGGATTTTATAGAAAATGAAATTGCAATGTGGACTAAAAAAGATGAGAAGCTCAGATTATTTTTCCTGTAATTACTGTTTAATATTAGCTTCTCATAGACATTGATTTATTATAAGTAAGGAAAGGAAAATTATTAGACTATTGGGTTGCATTATAGCTAAGACTATAATTAACAGCTGAAGTGTTGGTGAGATAAGCCTGTTCCTTGGCACCAATTTTGTTATTCGTTTAGTAATGTATATTTTAAAGGTTATTAATTGGCTATTAAAGGTATACAGGCTCATTGCAAAGAACACATTATTTCACATCATGATGAGTCTCTGTTCCTAACTAAAGATACCATGTGGTTTAATGATTATATTCGGTTATAAAAGGGAAACTGCTTCTTCATTGGGATAAAACCAAGTCTTTAAGAAAAAAAATTAATCAAATAATCATAGAATATTAGAGTTGGTATTGAATATGTTAACACTCTATTTTATAAATGAGAAAATAAGGCCCAAGGTAGTTAAATAACTTGCCTTTGATCATTTAATTTGGGATGATCTAGATTCCAAATTGTGTAACCCTTTGATTAATCTTATACTTATGACAGAGAAAATAACACCACTATAGTTATTTGCCCCAATTCTGAATCCTTACAAAGCTATATTTTTACACATTTGGCAATCAACTGCCCATCCCTAAATGTTGCACAAAACCACTCCTGAGAATGCCAAAGCTTCACTTGCTTTTCCCACAGTACTGGCTGTCAAAGGAAAAATTGCAACAGACACAATTAAATAGGAAAGCAAGTTTATTCAAGGCTATTCCAATAGGAGAGAGTCCAGAACTTAGCCTTAGCTCAATTCCACTGAAACAAGGGATGGGGGAGTTTTTAAGAGTTGGAGTAGGATGATTGTTGGCCACCTGTTTTTGCTAAATGGCTTTGCCCAAAGGAAAAGTAAACTTTCTCCTATCTTTATGACAGGAGATAGTTTTATGACAGGAGATATATTGAAGCAAGATGCCAGGAAGTTGGGCTCCCACACCTTCCACAGAGACTGTGAGATAATGCATTATCTTCCTTGATGATTACATTTCAAAGGGATGATTCCCAGGGTCTTGATAAAGATATTCAGGGTTATGAAACTAGCAAGAGGCCTCTGAGGAGCCTGCAACCAAGATCTGTGCCCTTGACTGGAATCAAACCCAGGACCCTTTGGTTCGCAGGCCAATGCTCTATCCACTGAGCAAACTGGCTAGGGCAAGAGAATATTTAAAAGTCACTATATTCCAAAAAACATAACAACAAAAATATTGAGGGCCAGAGGGAGAGGAAGGCAGGGTCTGGGTAAAAGTGGGAAAAGTAGAGAAAAATGGGGAACATTTGTAATAATGTCAACAATAAAAATAAAATATATATTTAAAACTCACTGCATCCTCATAAGTATGGAGGGATTTTTTCCTTTTCTCTAAGCAAGTGAACCGAAGCTATCTATATGCACTACAAACATAAAGTTTTGAGTTTTATGATGTCCCTATTATCAAAAATAATGCACCCCACATAATAAATACAGTTGACTATTGTCGTTAAATATTTCACTTTAAATTCAGCTATTACTTCCAAATATTGGAGACACATGTATAGATATATATTTTTTGGAGTGGATAAACAGAATATTCTGCTATTGTCAAGGACTCTATATTCCTGTGACAGTCCATTGCCTCTGAAAAGAAAAATGTGTGGACCCTTGCCTCACAGTGACGACTTCTACAATCAGAAAAATAACATTTTGAAAGAATTAGCTAAGACAAATACACTCCCCCCAATGAGCTTACTATTTAGAAAAGTTGACATCATTCTCAGCCACTGGATCCTCCATCCTAAAGCCCCATTTTCTGCTACCTTCATTGCCCAGTAAATGTTACTATTTTCAGACCCCTCTGTGCTCAATCACTTTGTAATAATATCTGGATCTGAAAGAATCCCTTATTTATCTCACATACTTTGAGGTCAACAGAATGCAATTGTTTAGCAAAGAGTGTCTTTCAAAATCTGAGCTAAAAGTATATATTTTTACAGCAAACTTATTCTATTTATCCAGAAGTCATTCAGAAAATACCCATTACTTTGATATAAAAGAATGTTCTTAAGTTCTCAAATTTAAACATCGCTATCACATACATGCTTCAACTGGGATTTTGGATGAAAGGTCTGATAGTAAATATACAGGTGTTTTGTTGTATCCCTGCTTTGGTCGTATCCATGGGGATTGTTGGTGAGAAGGTGGGAGGTGAACAAGAAAGGCTATTAATAGGGCCAATGTGGAAGTAGCTATGTGACCAAATCCCACCTCAGAATGGACTCCTAAGGACACGCTGCTTTTGGTCAGGTCCGTGTGTAAATGATCATTTCTATTAAGCTGCTATTTTGTCAAGTTATTTAGAGAAGCTTTACAGAAAAATGCTGATTAACCACCAATATTTTCTCTGTAGTGTGGCCCAACCTCACTCAACTAAGGAGATCTTACCCAAAACTGAGAGTAAGGAATGAGATAAAGAAATATTTTGCATTCATAGCTAGAGATGCAGTAGTAATTCAGCGGCTGCTGATTGGCACTGAGTGAGATGTATAAAATAACAGGCTGACACCTTTTATTTACTATGTGTTTTGCAGAAGTGATTACCAAAAGTTGTATAAAAAACTCTATATTCCTGCTTAAAGAACTTCTTTCCAAATCATAATCTTCAAGGAACCAAGGCAATTTCCTATATGATACAGTTAGTGGGAAATATGGTATTCAGGGAAAAGGTTGGTTTCAAACTCTTCCTTTGTTATTATCAAAAACCTCTCTGCAGCTGGTTGAATTGAAGTTGATAACCACATTCTTAGCATATATACATATCATATTTTAGCTATAAGATTAGATAAATGTGACTTTAGGTTAAAAATATGTCATTCACTTTTCCTGCTGAATAATTAAGTCTAGTCTAATGCATTATAAAACCCACTGGAATTTGTATACAGTCCTGCACATGCACCCAGCTTCAGTTTATACACTCAATCTTGACAAAAGCTGTGTGTGTGTGTGTTGTGTGTGTGTGTGTGTGTGTGTGTGTGTGTGTGTGTGTGTGTGTAGGTTTTTTCTCATCCAGAATAAACAGTAAGAGTTCACCGGTATACTATGTGACTGTGAGGGGTGTAGTGCAATTGCCACAGTAAAGCACCCTCCACAATGGAGACATTGCTTCTAGGACTGGAAAGGATTTCCATCCAATCACATTGTGGACCGCTTCCTCTTTGGGCTACTTTCCAGGCTACCAAAATTCATAACTGCTGTTTTCAGACATAAGCTATGAGGTAAAATAAAACAAAGAGACTCTACTTAGTTCATTGGTTGCTGCTCTCAAACATGAGTGCACAGCAGAGTCACCTGGGGAGGGCAGGTCAAACCACAGATCACTGCCCCTCACCTCCATGCTTGTGGGTCCAAAGGTCTGAAGTATGTTTCCAATAACTTCCCCAGATATGCTGGGTCTGGGACAAATATTTCAGAAACTGTTCTACAGGGTTTCTCAGGTCACTCAAGAGGGGTTCCAATACATTCATTTTTCTTATAAGCTTAATTATCTAGGTTTACTTTGGATACCTTTTAACATGGTGAGGAAATAGCTTGATGGAAAAGCAAGCTAGAGCCAATCCTGTCTTGGCATCCTACACCCAAAGTGAAAATACAGTCAAACACTCATGAGCTACACCCTTCTTAGTCATGGATGAATTAATACAAAGTTAGTAAACTCAATATAATTTTCATTATTTATCACTAGGTTCTATGCTCATGAGCATAGATTTTTATTTAAGCCAATGGTATGGACAATCTCTCAGTAGTAAAGTTACAGAGAAAAACACTAAGAATGGGAAACAGACAAACTCCAGTATGTACAGAGAACCACAGCAAAGACTCTGTCTCCTCCTCCTCCCCCCACTTCCTCCTCCTCCTCCTCCTTCTCTTCCTTCCTCTTTGAAGTGTTTTTGTTGTCATTTTAACTACAAAGTGAAACTCTTCAGAGGGAGCAATATCTACTATATATAGTCTAAAAATAATGCAGGGATATTATAGTCAAACAATTTGCAATTGTCCATTTCATACCATAGCTGTTTGTCAATGTGTGGCTCATTGTTATATATCTGTTGGGCAGTTCTATTTTAGATCATTAGTTCATTTTAACCCATCTCAATTCAAAGCTTTTCACTCGCTTTGCCAAATGCCACGGGCATCTTTGATGAAGTACATCATGGCCTTAGCTGGGTTAAGGCCAGCCCTGGCTCAAACCATGTCAGTATCCAGGGCTTGGTAGATAGCTCCTCATCTTCAATGCCCTTTCATCTGCCAGAGAGAAGAGATCCAATGTTTCTTGTTTGATTTATTATTCAGTAGCTTATCTATTCAAGAAAACTATTCAAGAAAGTACATATTCCATAGAGTTAACCTGCTCATGACTTTTTTTTCCTTAGTAATTTTGAATTGTAATCTTTACAGTGGGATATTACCTAGATACAAAATTTAAAATATTTATTATCCAAAGGGGTAAAGTGATGACACCAAATGTTTTTGAGATTTTTTGTGTAGGAATAAATGTCATTTTCAAATAAGTGAGAAACACTGTCATCAGACTTATGCCAACAACTGTGGATGCTAGAAACAGTTGGACAACTCCCTTTAATATTCTTTTTAAAACCGAGTTTCTATCTAGCTAAAATAGGCATGAGTTGTCAAGATTTAAAAATCAAAAACAAATCATCTGCTTTGAAAGGGCACAGAAAAAATTCCTATTTCTCAAGGAAGTTACTTGCTAATAATAATATTTGACATCGCAGGAAAAAGGAAGGCATGAGATCCAAGCAACAGAGTATCCCCAGAGCAGGATCTGGGGATGGTGTGTGGTTGAAGGTTGGTGCCTAGATGCCAGACTAATAATTCAAATTGGAACAAAGGAGAAAAGGCTTTGAGATGAAGTTCTCCAGGAATGAAGGGGCATTAATTTTAAAATAAGATAAATACACTTTGTGGAATGCTGAAAACAAAGAATATTCATGAGTATAAACTGAATACAAAGAGACACCTATTTGGGGGTTCAGAATGTCTATAATAGTATAATGCTTATTATTATCACAGTCATCAAAAATAGCTTTACAATCCTCTGTTTGCAGTTTCCTTCTATTTGTTTAACTTAGCATAATTAATCTGTCCTCTTCACAAAGTAGAATTTAATAATATTAAACTTTACTTTAAAAATGATTTTGATGTTGATGTATGTTATGTATTTTAGAGTAATTACCATTACTTTTTAAAAAAAATTATACAACTTGACAATAAAGAATAAGACATACAAATATACTAAGTGAACTTTGAAACTTCATCACTCTGAAAAAAATTAGCATTAAGTAAACATCAGGCTCTATGCATACATAGAAAGAAGATAGATGTTAGAGTATAGATAGATTTAGATATGTAGATAAAATATTTAAAATACTCTAAGTATAGCATCATACAGTCTACATTTTGAAAATATGTTTTTAATTATTTTTAAAAATATATCTTTATTGATTTCAGGGAGGAAGGGAGTAGGAGAGAGAAAGAATCATCAATGATGTGAGAGAATCATTGATCGGCTGCCTCATGCATGCCCCACACTGGGATGGAGCCTGCAATCCAGGCATGTGCCCTGACATGGAATCAAACTGTGATCTCCTGGTTCATAGATCGATGACACTCAGCTGCTGAGCCATGGCTGCTGTGCTGTTTTTAATTATTTTTAATGAATAAAAACAACTATGCAGTAGAACCCGAGTTGCTGATTGAAGATAAATATCTCTTACTCCTAGGAATCATTATTTTTAAATTATAAATCAAGATTAAGATGTTGCAAGGTTTAAAGGACTGAATAAATTGAATAGGGACAATAGATTGTGCATTAGTTTAGGTGACAGGTGATGATGGCTTGTTCAAAGGTGATGTTGGTGGAGATAAAATGGAAGCGACAGATCAGAAATGCATCTTGGACACAGAAAAACACCTACAACATACAGAAGCCAGAAAATCAATGACAGGTCTGGTGAAAGTTACCTAGGGAGCAGTCAACTTCTTAAAAGGACAAGAGACAGCCTGTTAATGAAGCAAAGCCAGAATTTACTGCAGCTGAAATTGACTAGAGTAGCATATTCCAGCTCATTTGAGGTGAGTTCACTTCATGATAATTCACCTCAAATTATCTCTGAATGGCCCTAACTGGTTTGGCTCAGTGGATAGAGCATCGGCCTGTGGCATGGAAGGTCCCAGGTTTGATTCCAGTCAAGGGAATGTACCTTGGTTGTGGGCACGTACCTTGGTTGCGGGCACATCCCCAGTAAGAGGTGTGCTAGAGGCAGCTGATCAATGTTTCTCTCTCATCGATGTTTCTAACTCTCTCTCCCTCTCCCTTCCTCTGTAAAAAGTCAATAAAAAATATATATGTTAAAAAAATTATCTCTGAATGCCATGAATACCTCCATACCACCACACCACCACCACCACACCCATTTAGACCACATGCCACACCTCACAAACATTTATACATACTACACACCACACATAAACATACCCTGCACACACACACACATACACACACACTACATTTTCTTAATCTATTTATTGTCCTATGCTCAGAGTCTATTTAATACCTTTTCTCCCCTGAATCCTAATACTTCTTAAACAGAAGAAGAATGCTGGGTCCAAGTGCATGTGGGCAGGTAGATGTGGTGGTAGGTCCCTATAGAATTTCTCTTCTGAAATTCTACACTTTCTTCAATCAACTAAAAAGCAAGGTTTAAACACACACAAAAAAACAAACAAACAAACAAAAAACCAGGCTGTCATGTGAGAACAAATATGGAAGAGGAGAAGAAGGAAGGGAGGGGCCCAAAACCAGAAGCTACATTGCTCTAACTTTTAAATTCCTGTGAGGATAAAACAAAATTCTTCCCTTCTCTCCAGGAAAGAGTGTAATTGCTTACCAGAAAGCACCCAGCGATTAGTAACACAATGTTCTTTAACATTCAGGGCTGGTGGGGAGAAAACAAACAGCTTCCACTGATTCCAGATGAGTCAACGCTCCAGTAAGAGATGGTGAGATGAAGGAGCATTTGGAGGTTTTGCACAGGGACAAAGTATGCTGTGTTTTGACTCAGTCATGCCTGGGTTGTAATCTTGGTGCTCTGACTTCAAACTATGCCTTTGAGCAAATTATGTTAAGCCTTTAGAGACTCAAGAGTCTCATCTAAGAAATGGGAATGATCTCAGGTTGTTGTTGGTAATGATTATGTAAGCTAACATCTGTAAGGATCTATATAGTGCAAGGTACAGAGGAAGCATTAGACAAATGGGGCTCAGCAGGGACACATTCCTCAAAGCACAGAGTCAGCATAGCAATTAAAAAGAGGTCATCTGAGTTTTCTAGACGTCAGCTTCTGTTTCAAGGCTCCAACTCCCTGATGGCAGAAATTGTAACTTTTATTAACAGCATGTAAACTCATCCATTTTGGGTTCAGTGAATTTCCCCTCTCCTTCTCCCTGGAGTGATGACCTAATTCAGTAGGCTGGGTTAGGATCACATCATTAGGGAAGACACCTACCTGTTCATACTGGCAATATCTGAAATGTAGCAGTTCTGGTCTGGTCCACACACATAGTCATTTCCCCACACTAGCATCCCAGGCTCTCTGCCAGCCTCTCTATTCTCCAAGCAAATGGTCCATTCCTTTTTCCTCTGAGAAATTTTCGAGACAAAATTCTGGAAAATTTCTTGATCCTTCTTCCTTTCCCTATAAGTGAGTATGTTCTATCAACTGTACAGTTGTACTTCCAAATCCATAGTTCAAATGCATCTGCTTTTACACACCACCTGTTGGAGATCATCAAGAGAATGTAACCATTGGTTGACCAGTGAATTAGACCACGGTGACTGGAAGCTCCTTTCCCCTTCCCCTGTCCTTGGAATGTACCTTCACCCACTCTTCCCACACTTGGAGCCACTTCAAGGACACAACTTGAGGGAGCAAAATGTTAACAAGATCTTGTATGTAATTTCCCTTGCTTATTAAAATGGCCACCTACCAATCTGGAGTGGTCTGCCTTGCTCTTGTCTCTCCTTGACCTCCATGTTCAAATTCCACCCAGGGAACTCTCAAGCTTACAAACCAACACCATCCTGATCCAGCAGCCATCATGTCCCTGGATTTTTACAGTAGTCCTCTGATTGGTGGTGCTACTTTCAATCTTCCTCCACCACTTTCCAATTCACTACCCTGTAGCCAAAGTAATCTTTAACACACATAAATTGGACATCTTATTCTCCTACTTAAAATATCCCATTTTCTTCTTATTTCATCGACTATATATGATCTTCTGTTGTACCAAGCTCTACAAGTCCTGGGTCCATCCTTTTTATCTCTCTGACTTAAATATCAATTAGCCTATGGTGCATATTATATATATATGTTAGAGGCCTGATGCACAAAATTCGTGCAAGAGTAGGCCTTCCTTCCCCCAGCTTCCAGCACCAACTTCCCTCTGGCACCCAGGACAGGACCTGGGCTTCCCTCACAGTCCCGGCTTTGTCTGGAAGGTCATCCAGAAGGATGTCTGGAAGCAAGACTGGTCTAATTAGCATATTACACTTTTATTATCATAGATCCTTACTGAGGATATGTTTATTGATTTTGAGAGAGAGAGAGAAAAAGAGAGAGAGAGAGAGAGAGAGAGAGAGAGAGAGAGAGAGAGAGAACATGGATCTTGCCTCCTATATGTGCCCTGACCAGGAATGGAACTATCAACCTAGGTATGTGCCCTGATCGGAATCAAACCCACAACCTTTTGGTATACAGGTGACACTCCAATCAACTGAGCCACCTAGCTAGGGCTTGTTCTTTTGTTTTTAACCACTTTATTGAGGTGTGATTGACATGTTTGGATAAGCAGGGAAAGGATCATATAGGATTCTGTGGGTTGTGTTATAAAATTTATATGATATTCTACTTGTACTTGAAAGCCATTATAAGTGTTTTAAACAGAAGAGTAACATCTCTGGTTTTAAAAATAAAATCCCTTTTAAAAGAACAGAAAAAATAGTCTGTAGGATAGATAGAGGAGAAGGAGAAAAACAAGTAGATTATTGTAGGTACTCAGACAAGAGTTGAGACAATAACATTCTAGAAATGTAGTCATGGAGATTGTGAAAAAGAGTTAGATTTGTGATATATTTTAGAGGTAGAGCCAAGAAGAATTTATGTGGGGTTGTAGGAAAGTGAGAAAAATCACCAAAATGGATGGTAATTGAAAGGAAGACTGAGAAAGAAGTGGGTTTGGTGTAATGCAGAGGTGAAGTTGTGGTTTGGCAACAGTATTTAGAGATGTCTATCAGGCAGCCAACTGGACTGGGTGAGTAGGCAGTTGGATATTTCAGCAAGGCTCAGAGGAAAGCTGCATTCAGGAAATACATATTTGGAAATCATCAGGGTGTAAATGCTGTTTAAGTAGCTGTACTCACAGTGGAAGAGTGTAGATAAACAAGGGAAGTCCCAACTGAGTCCTAGGTCAAGTAGTGAAGGAAGAAGTACCAAAGATGATATAGCAGTGACTGTCACTTACTGAGTACTTCCTTTGCTTGTGGTTTAGAAAAGCTTTGCACATCTATATATATAAAAGCCTAATATGCAAATTGTCCCCTCGGGAGTTCGACCAGGAGACCAGGAGTTCGATCTCTTTCATGACATGCGTTGACCACCAGGAGGTAGTGCAGAATGAAGGGAGGCCCCGGCTGGCAGCCAGAAGGCCCTAATCAGCCCTGATCGCCGGCTAGGCCTAGCACCCTATCCATGCATGAATTTCATTCACCGGGCCTCTAGTTCTGAAATAAGATGTATACCAGTATATGTCCTTCCCCTCTTTTTGTGTGGTTATTCATTTAACTCTTTAATGTATTTCATTTAAGAAAATGTTGTGGGGTAGATTTATGAATTCATTTATTTTTCCAAGTAGGTAACCAATTATTCAAGTGATCTTTATTAAATAATTTACCATTTTCTAACTCATTTAAAATGGCAACTTGATTATGAATTAAATTGTGATATGTACTTGAGTTCACTTTTAGCCTTTCTCTTCACTTCCATTGTTCTGTCTATTTAAACACCAATAATAAAATTTTATTTGAGGTAACATTTTAATGCTTTTTATTATTTGATCATACAAGTACTCAATAATTGAGATTTCAGAAAGTGTTCTTGGTTATTTATCTCCATTTACTTTTCAAGTTAAATTTTCAGATCTTGTAATTTGTCAAAAACTCCATTATATTTTTAATTGGTATTAAATTACAGGTATATATTAACTTTGGAGAAGTCATGCATTTGCAATGTTTTCCTTCCCATAAGAAATCTGATTTATCTTTTCACTTATTCAATCTTATTTAAATGCCCCTTGAAAGCATTTTTGTTTAATTCACATAGAATCTTCACATTTAACTTTTACTCATTATTTGATTCATGATCTCAGCTTTTTTAGGTTAATACCCTAGAATTAAAAAAAAATTGCACAAAACAGTTCTTGGGGATAGTCAGAGAAAAAGCTAAAGAAGTCTTTCATTATGACACTTTATGAAGTCTTAGTATGTGAGGTAGCTCCAAGGCAGGCATCCTCAAACTACAGCCCTCAGGCCACATGCGGGTGTTTTTGCCATTTTGTTTTTTACTTCAAAATAAGATATGTGCATTGTGCATAGGAATTTGTTCATAGTTTTTTTTAAACTATAGTCCGGCCCTCCAATGGTTTGAGGGACAGTGAACTGGCCCCCCTGTTTAAAAAGTTTGAGGACCCCTGCTCCAAGGTAAAGTAAGTTGTATAATTATTCCACATTTCCATGAAAAGAAAGCCATAGTAAAGGGTTTTGCTCAGATTCCCTAATATGCTCTTCCAGAAATGCTACCAACAGCTGTGTGACCAGGGTGACATATTTACTCTCACTCAATGTCAGTTTCCTTCCAAGTAAATGAGGCACAATTATGTGCCCGTGGTGTTGGTGTAGATAAAGCAAGGTAAGGTCTGCTAAGCAAGTTGTGAGGACTTAATACATAGTAAACACTCAACAGATGTTAGCTCTTAATATGAGAAAGCTTCTCTGGTGCATAATTAGGGCAAAGAAGAGCTTGAATCTGGGAAAACATTATTTTTCTTTAGTAGTAATCTTTTCTCCTTCTGTTCAACTTTATATCTACAAATGACCGCATTTTACAGCATACCTCTTTTTAAAATGGTATTTGACTATTGTTTTTATTTCATGTGGTTACTGTAACCAATGACCACAAAACTGGTGGCTTAAAACAACAGAATTAACACCAGCATCACAGAGCTGAATCCAGGTCTCAGCAGAACCACACACTCTCTCTCTGTAGGCTGTAAGGGAAAACATATTCCTTGCCTCTTCCAGCTTCTGGTGGCTGCTGGCGATCCTTAGTTTGTGGCCACATCACTCTAATCATCAAGGCCAGCCGCCATCTTCAAATCTCTCTGCTCATCACATTTCCTCTGTATCTGTGATCAAATCTCCCTCTGGCTTCTCCTTATAAGGATACATGTAATTGCATTTATTTATATACTAGTATTTTTGTTATTTTCTCTTGTTAATCTGTCTCATGTTGATTGATTTATTCTTCTTTTTTATTGAATTGATGGGGTGATAGGGGTTGATAAAATCATATAGGTTTCAGGTACACAATTCTATAATACATCATCTGTGTATTGTATTGTGTGTTCACCATCTCAGGTCAAGTCTCTGTTCATCATCATTTATCCCTCCTTTACTCTCTTCTACCTTCCCCAGCCACTGTTTTCCTCTGGTAATCACCATACATGTAATTGCATGTAGGGCCCACCTGATAATCCAGGATAAGCTCCCAATGTGAAGTGATGCTTAATTTAATCACGCCTGCAAAGGCTATGCCCTATAAGGTAACATTTTGGGGATTAGGATTTATACATATATTTGTGACAGTAGGGAGAGCATCATTCAACCTACTACACTCATGTTCTGCTAAAGTAATTTAAAAGAGCACAAAAATACTGTGATAAACTTAAAATGAAATTGGAAAAGTTCTGGTCATAAAAAGAAAGAACATATTTCAAAGGTAATATACTTTCACCATTCTAAACAAGCCCTCCTAAAGTTTAAGGAAATTGCTGAACAACTTTGTTATTTCTTGAGGGTGGAGATGGGATGTAAAGCTTAAAGGTGCCAGGGCAGGTGGGTGCTGTGCTCAAAGAAAATCAAAACCTCATACCCTAGGAGTCAATGTTTTTTTGTTTGTTTGTTTTTTCTTTTTTCAATTTCAGAGACTCTGGGACAACCTATTCAGAACCTTTGAACACAACATAATAAAGTTAGCAGAAGGGAGACACAGTGTGAGGGTGGCTGGTGCCCAAGGCTTAGTCCCAGTTTATGATTGTTCTGCCACCTGAGGCAGTGAACTTAATAGGAGGCACAGAAAAAAGTGTCTTACTGGTTTCCTTTGTGATGGTGGAAACAGCAGGACAGCCTAAGCTTAAATGCTAGTAAATCATTTTTGGAGACTTGGGTGCATGAGGGGGGCCTGGGCCATGGGGGAGGCAAGTTACCAAACAGCTTTTGTGTTTCAAGCCCACTGAGGAACATTGGGGTGGAAGGTAAGGGCTCCAAGGGCTGTTGAGGCAAAGTGACCAGACCCTTCAAAGAGAGAGGTAGAGAGAGAAGTAAACACAGATATCATATGTTTCATAAGAGGGTGGCAAAAATTACAGCAATACTAAGACCCTGGCCTTCTTGCACACAACACATTTGGTTATGGGGTTGGATGAATGGGATGTGGAGGGGGCTACAGCTCTGAAAGTAGCAGGGAGAGACTGGCCCCATGCCTTCTCACTGGAGAAGAGGACTGCTGTGGGAGAATGCTGAGTGTCCAGGGACAGAGATGTAGGATCCCCAGCATTGCTGACTACTATGTTTGCAGCACAATGGCCACCACCATGGAGATGGCAGAGCCTCCTTCCCACTTTCATAGCTGGGGATGCTCATACAACCGTAGGGAAAGGAAGGGACCTCTCCATGCCAAATGTGATTGGGACTGAACAACTTCCTCTACCTGGTGATGGAGTTTAGGAGAGGTTTTCATTTTATTAGGAAAGCAAAATGAATCCAAGCAATGTGATGTGACTTTTTTTGAACTTCAACAGTGTGTCTCAAGCATAGCAACTATACAGGCATATGGCAAAAGTTACAAAGCTGGGACCAAGAATGACTGCATTTAGGCAACTTAGTTGTTATCTAAAGACAGGTTTTGTAACTTATCAAATATGTTTCGGGAAAATCAAAACTCTCTAAAAATTACTTCTTGAAAAATGCAAGGAACAGAGCAGTGCATACAAAATTCTTCTATTTGTGTAAAATAGGGGAAACTATTAATATTAATTTGCTTATATATGCATAAATATCCATTGAATAACTCACTTGACATTTATCAGACTGGTTTCTTCTAGAGAGGGAAGCTTAGGGGACAAGAATGGGAGGGAGACTGTTCAAAGCATATGTTCCCCAATAGTGGCAGCCAGACTGGTTCCATTTGCTAAATAAGATGCATTGGACCCCTCAAATGGCAATGATTATTATTTTAAAGTTTATTGCTGGTAAAGGATTCAATTTAGTTACAAGATTAAAGAAAGAACTTCATGGCCAAAGAATGCTACCCAGCAAGGAGTCTGCAGAGTCTGGGCACAAATTCTGATTGTCTTCCCTTTGTGGGACCATATCAGACACACTTTTCTCTCTAGAATCAGGAACCACTGACATGTGCAAAGAACAATGTAGAACAAATCCAAGAGTCCTATCTGGGACTTCTTGCTGGTCAAATAGGGACATATTTTCCTATGTAACCAGCTCCAATAACAAGAGACCGCTGGAGGTCTCAGTGAGACCAGTTACAAGTCATGAATACTCCTATTATCAATACTGACAGGCTGGATCAAACCGCCCCAAATTCTCCTCAGACCCATGGTTACAACACAGTGCTGTGAATCAGGACATTTTACTTCTTGACCAGGGCTCTGTGTCACACAGGTACTTGAGCCAAACAACTCAGGCCAATTCCAGGCCTGCTAGAGTTAACTCTTACAATGCCTTTTGGTGACTTGAATTTTGAAGTAAGAAACTATGTAAAAGTTAGGTTTCAAATGGGGAAGCAGGACCACATTATTATTATAGAACTAGAGGCCTGGTGCACGAAATTTGTGCACTTGGGTGGGGTTCCTCAGCCCAGCTTGTGCCTTATCATAGTCCTGGAGCCCTCGGGGGAGCAGGCCTAAGCCATCAGTCGGACATCCTTAGTGCTGCCTCGAAGGTGGGAGAGGCTCCTGCCACTGCCACTGCGCTCACCAGCCGTGAGCCTGGCTCAGGGCTTCCGGCTGAGTGATGCTTCCCCTGTGGGAGTGTACTGACCACCAGGGGGCAGCTCCTGCACTGAATGTCTGCCCTCTGGTGGTCAGTGCACATCATAGCAACCAGTTGTTCCACTGTTCAGTCGATTTACATATTAGCCTTTTATTATATAGGGTAAGAGAATAAGAACTTACACAATTGTGCAAGAATTTGGAAAAATAAGGGTCTGAACAGAGAAAGTGGTGGATCTGAGAAGAGCATGTGTGGATGGACAAGATGAAGTATGGTAGGAATCGGGAATCCAGCACACCCAGCTGCTGAGGGAAGGCTGTGCAGGAGACTGGTGAAGTCTATGGGATATCATTGCCTCAAGGTCTTTGCATTTCTATCCCTCTGCCTGGAACAGCCTTCTCTTTAAATAACCACATGACTCGTTCCATCCTATCTTTCCTGTTTTAGTCAGGTGTAACATGCTAAGGCCACCTATTTAAAATTGCACCCAATCTTTCTTTAGTCCTTTACTTTTCTTAAATCCCTTATATTTTAAAATACTCTATATCTGACTCATTTGTTTTGTTTATTTGTTCTCATAATGGCAGAAATCTTAGTCTGTTTTGATTCTTGTTTTGTCTGCTGCACCTGACACATAGTAGGTGCTCAGTGAAAGCATGCTGGCTTTTTGGACAATGAAGTCATGCAACTTATAGTTGTGTGGCTTTACTTTCTTTGAGGAAAAAAGTATTTCCATATACTTAAAAATATAGTGTAAATACTCATGATAAAAGTTCTAGTCTGCACCCAAAGATGCATCATTTGTCCCAGCTAGAATTAATCATTTGAATCAGCCTAGCTCTGGGTTACATTTCTTCTCATCTCTACATAAGAAGTTCAAGATGATCTGATTCTGAGTTATAATTAGTACATATTTAAGACAATCAGTAAGAAGATAAAATAGTGTGTGATCCATGGCCCAAGTCTTCTTTCTTGCACTGACCCTTAGCTTTAAGGTCTCAAGCAAATAGAAGAAAAATTGCTGAGAAAAAGAGAAGCTTGAATAACTATGGCTCATTCTGAATAACTTAATTGTCTCATTGTCTCTGGAAAGTAGGAAAATTTATAGAAATGTTTCTTTTATAGATGAAGACATAGGTGCATGGGGGTCAGTTGGTTATTCAATAACAGGCTAGAAAAATGATCAAACACTGCAGACCCACAATTCTTGATTCTTACGCAATCCTATTACTGGATAAAGTTAACCTGGAGGTTGGATCAATGGTTTTTCACGAAATAGATTTGCATAGTTCCAGAAACTTAGGTATGCGAAAGGTTAACGTGTACAACTAAAAATCTTTGCTGTGAGCTCAGGCAAAACCTGTCCAACAGCCTTTTGTGATCTCCTGTGCATTCACCTGCACTCCCCTTGCTCCACACCAATGCAACCTTTAAGTGGACATAGTGGCTTACTCTCCTTCAGACAATCTCTTCCCTTTTGTGACCTTGGAGGTCCCTCTCGTGGCATGGAATGCAAGCAGTGGAGGCAAGATAGTCTTTGTCACGTTTTCAATCTCACAGGGCATGTCAGCCATCCCTGCTCCCCTCCAGGGCTCTGTGGCCTATGGAGGTTTGCTGAACTTCAGTCTCCAGGAACCAGGTTAGGAAAGGGGTGAAGAGGCTGAAGAGCCCCAGTTTCTTTTAGTCTCATAATTTAAACCATCAGAGGAAATGATATTGTGCTTGCCTTCCCACTATCATTTCCCATACCCACGTTTATACCAAGGTTGAAGAGAACACAAAGAATCACATCTATTTCTCCTTTAAAGCTTCTTATATTCCAAATTCTCCCTCTCGACTCAGAGAACCTTCCTGGAGTGACAAAGTGGGTGATGCGGAGAAAGAAAGCATTTCCTTGCTGGTATATTCTATTGTATACCCAGTGGTACTTTTGTACCTAGAAATTATGAAACTGGCATTTTTGTTGTTGTTGATTGCTCTGTGAACCAATTGCTCCCTCCCTACAGGTGATGATGGCCCAGCGTCTCACAATTTAGCTGGAGGAGGTTGTGAAACTATTGGTTTACTTCTCAAACAATCATTCTATCACAGTTTTCAGTCTTTCTTTCTGAAATCAGTTATGTTAGCCAACTGAAAGGGTATTTAAAATCTTCTTAGGCATTTCTGTAGAGCTGTGCTCAACACTAAATACCAGGCAACTTTTTGATTGTTGTCATTCCAGAAGGGGTGAGCAAGCGGGGGATAAACCCACAAAAATGGGATTGTGGGTGATGGAGTTCAAATGACATGGCATATCCCTTTTTTCCTAGTCAAACTTCCCTTCCAACAATCTCTATATTTTTGAAATCTCATTTAGGTAGCTTTAGATTTATTTTAGGCTGCTTCACATAGGAGAAATAATGGAATCATTTGTATTGACATTAAAATTACAAGGCAAGTTAGTTCTTAAATGAAAATACAGATGTATAATTAATTGATTCTGGGACTGATTTTGTGGCTGGTAGGTGATGTGATTAGAATGTCTTGGGATCCAATCCTCATTCTCTTTATCACTGACATTGTGAACTTGTCTAGAAATGGTCTCATCTAAACAATGGGGTTAATATTTTAATTTTGGATTATTGTTGAATTATTTAAATGGGATGCTGAGTGCAAATCCTCTAGAACAGAATGATTTAGTACAGAAATATTCACTTAGCTAAGGATATATGTTGCTTAAAAATGTTCAAATGTCCATTTGAATAGTTCTAAAATCATTTGTCTCTAAAGACATGAGAAGTGAGAAAGAGAAACTGAAAATAAGCAAATAAAACATTAAGAAAACCAAGTGAAGGAAGAAAAGAGAGGACCACAGATTATTTTCCAGATATGCAGCCAAAGGATAAACTATATTTGTTCATACAAAATTGGTAGTTATTATTATTATTCTATAAAGCCATTTTAATATGCAGAATTTTAAAAAGTATGTTTTAAATAACTATTCCCATTTAAAAATGAAAATCTATTTTATGCTCTGCTACACTTCAATTTTACATAGCAAAATTTCTGAATTCATTATTATATTCCTCTTGGCTATTGTGAGGATAATTTTGAAGACCAACTCTCTTTTTAAAAATTGATACCTAAATATATAAAAAACAGGGTTGTTCAGATTTTTTTAAGAAGTAACAAGAACCTAGCTAGAAAAATTAAACAAGACAGTAAAACATTTGTTATCCCATTATTATGTCAGGTATGTGATTTAACCAGCAGGGATGTTAAAATTATTTCATAATGTTCTCATATACAAGGGAATCACAGTTTCCTTTAAGTGGAACTGGAGGCCAAAAACACACCAACCAACACTCCTTCCTTGCCCCATTCTTAAGGTAATGCAAGATTTTCTGAAGTAGGCTTTTTAGACACTTCTAGTCCTTTTCAAACATGGAAAAACAACATAAATCCAGGCATTTTCATTCTGAGAAAAAAAATAATATCCTGGGGTGCTTGGAAAAAATGTCTTAAGGCAATAAGTGACCCTTTGTAACCATTTATACTTCTATTCCTTCACAATTTACCTGGTTCTCACATACTTGTGGATGCTGTACTGACATGGCATATCTAGCCGATGATCCCTTCTAACAATCTCTATATTTTTAACACTTTCTTGCCCCAATACAGGCCAGTTTATATATGAGTGTGCTGCCCTGCACAATTATTCTTAATAAAGAATAATATAAGGTTGGGTTTAGATATTATGTGGGGCATTAGAGCAAATGCACACACATACACACAGAGACAGAGAGAGAGAGAGAGAGAGAGAGAGAGAGAGAGAGAGAGAGAGAAATCCCACAAGTTATATGGCAGTAACTCAATACTGTATATGTTTCTAATTATGATACTAATGTGAGTTTGATCTAAGTGATTCCCTAAGTTCTCAATTCTTGGAGGCAAATAGAAATGATTAGAAATTGTATGACAGCATTTCTAAAGACCCTTGTGTATAGTTTCCACAGATCCTCACATTGCTTGTACTGTGACTATCTGTTTCAGTAGCAGAATTACTTTTATTTTTTTCCCCTGCCTGGTATATGTATTATATAGTAATGCATATTTTTATTATTTCAAATGAAATTTATTTGTAGTTGAGAATATCACCACTCTGGAGATCAGTTGATGCTAGAGTTGCAGAAAAAAATGTATAAAATGAGACCATACATGCTAAAAATATAAAAAGCTGTAGTTTACACCTGATTTAATGTGTTCTGTCTACTTTCATTTGTTTATCTTTCCTGTAACTGTCCATTAGCATGACTTTCCAGGAAAAAGCATGTTTGCTGTCTTCTCACTGAACACTAGGAACCCTGAAAATCAGTTGACCATGAAACAAACTAAAAATAAAAAAAAATTCTGTCCAGATAAGAAACTGCTGAATTAGTTACAAAAATTATTCAAATGCCAATCTAAATGCAGAGGCCAAGCAAACAGACACGAAGCCCATATTTCTGCTTTGTCATCTCAATTTCATATTAAAAATTGCCTCATAAAAGATATGGGAGTAGGTCAGTAAGGTGGGAAACACTTGTTTTTCTATCTCCTGATATAAAAAATAGTTTTGTTTTTTTTTAAACACAAAAGATTCAGATTTTCTGATTTGGGTTTCTGTTTTCTTGACTCAATTTTCATATAAAAGATGCTGAACACCAGAACTCCAGAGTAGTGGGGGGAGGAAAATTATTCATCCTGGCATGTGATGCTTTAAATTTCTACTGAGCTCCACATCTGTCCCTGGAGTACACTATGACAACTCAGAAAAGGGCATGCAATATACTATCCAGCATAAGGGTAACATAAACCATTGGACGAGATGAGAAAGAAAATCAAATTAACATGGTGAGCGAAGAGATAAAGGGCTTTCACTGCCCCAAGCAAATGTCAAAAAGCAAACAGCAATTTTGTGCAATAAATAAACATTCAAATTTTATAAAGTGCTGTTCATATCTAGTGGACACAATGAACCAATGAGAAATAGTTTTGTTTTTAGCATTGGATGATCTCCAAAGGGAGCACACTAAGAATATAATTTTGTAAAAAATTAATAATCACTTGATTATATAATACTAGAGGCCTGATGCACAAAATTTGTGCAAGGAGCTTGGCCCTCACCGCTATGGTGGCTTGCCTTGGCCCTCGCAGCCCCAGCTTCATCTGGAAGGTCATTTGGCTGCCTGGTCTAATTAGCATATTATGCTTTTATTATTAGAGATTGTATAAAATGTTCAAATACACATGGAATTCAAAGAGTGAATACATTTTAAAAACAAAATTGAAAGCTTTTTAAAGCAGTTCAAAAGAATACAATTTGAATTGGAAAAAATAGTTTTTAAGTCTATAAATATCGAAAGGTGAATTTTCATATTAATAAGCTATGAAATAAAAGTCAATGTAATGAAAGGAAAAATAAAATTCAAAAAATATAAAAACCCATTCAAATCAATCATTGCCATTAGTCTACAGTAGAATTTAATTGTTTTTGTCCACTCATTTTATGGACCAAGTTGACCACCTTGAGTAAGCATACCAGGATACTACTTACAGGTTCTAACAACTATCCAGTCTTAGAAGGGATTCTTCTGATGGGCATTGACATATCTAATTGTAATGCATCCTTTAAATCCCCATAGTGATTTCCATAGGACCATGTTCCATACAAGCATCTATCTAAAAAGCCAATTTTTTCATTCTAGCTGACCACAAGACCAGGCCATTGACCGCTACCTATAAGTTGGTAAAACCCAAAACATAGGGGCATACAGCATACAATTCAGACTGCTGCACTGATTTGTTTTACTTTCTTCAATTATAGCAGCAGCCATCCGTAAACCAAGTGGCTCTTTGTTGTTAAATTAAAAGCTATTCATAGGGTACCACCCGATTGGCAAGAGAGTCTGGCAGCTCCTTGAGTAGTTCCAAAGTTGGCCTTAGGGGAAAAGAGGTTACCTGTTCATAAGTATCTCCTTGCATTCTTGTGGTTGAATGTTCCTGTATAAACCATATCCATTTTGTTACGGAATTTTCATTGACACTGCCTTCATCATTAGAGCGTTTCTCTGACATCACCTGAGACATTATGGGTATTTCAGATTTCCAGATTAGTCTATGTCCTTCAGTCATAGGAGTAGTCTTGATTAAAGCCCAATAGCAAGCTAGAAATTCTTTCTCAAATAGAAATCTTATGGTCCAAAATTCTGACCATATTCAAGGACCAGAGTGTAAAATGTCAGTAGTTTTTATTTTCATTTAAAATCTTTAACTTTTTCACTTTAACCTTTTTATCTAAAGGTTTTATTGGAATTTTTTCCTGATTTGGGGTTACATGCTTTGGGCTATAACCATTATGAATATATAGGATATATCTTGGATTTTAGTCTCATTATGTCACTAGATCTATTCAAATGGGTCTCTTTGAATTTACTGAAATTGAAGTAATTGTATAGATTTAAGGTGCTATGTGTAGACTTGTAGGATTCAATACACTAAACTGAGTTTCAAAAGTATTATTAAAGATTAGTACAAAGAAGGCAATAATGTGAGAATATCCCCTCCGTACTTTGTGGGTGAATGCCTAGAAGAGTGGGGACTGGCCATCTATAGATGGTGTTTAAGTTACTTAACTTTATTTCAGAAAATAAGGGACCTACAACGTAAAATCTTGCATATGGCTGGAATTCTCTGGTCCTGTGAAGAGATGTACTCATTGCTAAAGATGAACAAAGATCGCCAGAGTCAATTATGAATCCCCAAGAAAATGTTATCTACACTATAAATTCTAAATCAAGTATAGCTTATACTATAAAGAACAAAAATTAAAACTTACATTTAAAAATCGTATCTCTACCTAGATACCATGTATCAGTCCTCTTAGGCCAGGAGAGATATCAAACAAACCCTAAAAAGTTCCAACACTTAATAAGCAATGTTAACTACAATTTAATATTGTTAGTCAAATGTTAATTATATTTTGAAAAAAACAGATTTAGATAACACTAAAAGTATCATTTATGTAATTGTAGTAGATAAGTAGATAGATAGATCATAGATGTAATAGATAGATGGTGGTTTCTGAATATTTATGTTTTCATTAAACTCCTTTTTTCCCCTTGCAAATGCTATATAAGAACCATGGAATACTTTTTTATCTACTTTTTTTTTTTTTTTTTTTTACTTATCTCAATCTCTGGAAAGCTGATTGTTTGCCTTAGAAATGAGGAAATGCAAGGATAAAGATATTAAGAGGCTTTGTCGCAATTCAGTCCATGGAGAACCAGAGGAAAACCCTGGTCTTCAGATTCCTTCTCCAGGCTTCATGAGAGCTGCTGGTTTTATTATTCATCAAGTGATGATTTTTACATCCTGATGGGTAAAATACCAGCAAAGGGCTCCAGTTTCTGGCCAAAAGACTCAGCTTGGAAGTGAAACTAGCTCCACCATACATTAACTATAAGATGTTTGAAGTTACTTAACATCTCTATGCCTCATTTTCTCATTTGCAAAATAAGGCTGTTCATAGTTCCTGAGTCATCAGGCCATGCGGAAACATGGAGTCACTGTAACTGCATATTACTGATGAGAGAAGCCAATCTGAAAAGGCTACATTCTGTATGATTGCAACTATATGACATTCTGGGAAAGGCAAAACCATGGAGATAGTAAAAATATCAGTGGTTGCCAGGGTAAGGTGGGGTGAGGGATGAATAGATAGAACACAGAAATTTTAGGACAGTAAAAATACTCTACTATTTTATAATGATGGATACATGGCAGTATGCTTTATTCAGACACATAGAATGTACAATCCCAAGAGTTTATCCTCGGTAAATAATAGGCTTTGAATGATTGTGAGGTGTCAATGTACATTTATCCTTTGTAAAACCATGTCAAATTCTGGTGAGTGATGTTGATAATGCAGTGGTTATGTATGTGTACTGTAGAAGCAAGAGGTATATGAGATATCTCTGTATCTTCATCTCTATTTCAATGTAAACCTAAAACTAATCTAAAAATATTGTCTTTTGAAAAATGTAAATTCAATTCTTTAAAAATAAAACCTTTGCATAACTTTTGAATTTCTGTGGCTTGTTATACTGCACATTTCATTTGTGTGATATTATATGCCTATGACCCTTATTGAAACCTATTATAGATTCCTCAAAAAAAAAAAATAGTTCCTACTTCATTTGGTAGTTGTATTAACTGAGTTAATATAGCAGAGGTATTATGTGTCTAGCATAAAATAATTGTTCTATTAGTTAAGTAATGTCATTCATAGAAGATTGGAAATTGAGAAATGCTCAAACCATGTCAAAGCTGCCTTATGCCAATTGTAAACATATATCACAGTTCGTAGTACTTCCCCATTGTAGTCCTTATCACATTTTAAATCACTAATTTCAAAATTAGTTATTCACTCTCAGTTGCCTCAGATTCTATATAAGATCTGTGAGAGGAATGACTGTGATTTCCGTGTTCATAGCAATATAGCACCAATGACTAGTCTACTAATTGAACAGAATAGATACTTACTAAATATTTTGACCTTTACATTTTACAGTTGAGGAATTAGAAGGTAGGTAAGCTAAGTGACTTGCTAAAGGTCAAAGGTAAATAAGGCCCCATGTAGAAGCCAGGGTGAAGTTATAACAGTCATTACCTGTTAATAGCTGGCTTCATGGGTGTGGGACTTGAGCCACTCCACAGGGCTCCACACTCAGAAGGGCCATGTACTTGGTTTAGTGCTCAATTGCGCTGTCTTGACATTTAATTTTTGAACAAGGGGGCCCGTGTCTTCACTTTGTGCTGGTCTCTGAAAGTAAATAGCCTGTCTGGACCATCTTGAGTCTCCTATTTCATCCTTCAAAGCGGCTCCTGTGCTGAGAAAAGCCTTGCACCATTAATGCATTTGAAAACTTTGGGCTCCTACTCCATAGCAGCAGCAGGAGGAAAGGCTGTTTTCCCTTCAGTTCTTCCCAGGGCCCTGAGTTTGAGTACTGGCAGGGGAGAACCTGGCCAATATTGTGGCACTTGAGAAAATAATGTCAGCAGTCCCCACCTCCACAGTGAAGTACAGTACAAGTCCTCTTATCAGACCCCTGAGGGCATCCCTGAAAGTGTGACATTTAAATAACAAATAGCATCATCCTGCACCTGAAACTCAAGCAAAACCTTTAGCCATTGCTGCATCCTCCTGTCTTGAAGCCTGTCTGTCCCTGGGGATGTAGGTGCTCCCTGCTTCCCAGAGCCTCCTCCTTCAAAACTCCATCAGGGCGTGTCTGCCCTTGAGAGTGCCCCGAGCTCCAGGTTTCCTGGTTCTTGCTGGGCCCATCAAAATCCTCTCAGGCTCCCACAAAGTTTACTGAGACTGGAAACTCAGACTAATTAGGCTAATTAAAATTGAAGTATGAGTAGCTGTTGACAAGCCTGCTTTGAAACAGTGTCATAAATAATGAGCTATACCAGCTTTTTATTCTGCCCATGCCCCGTGGTGTTCCTGCCACAGACATTCCAGCCAATAGCCTCGTCCCAAGTAGCTCCCTTGGAGGCTGATCAGTTCTGGTGTTTTCAAAATCTAGAGGTGATTGGTGGGCTTATTATATGAGCCCCTAATAAAATACAAATTATCAGGGCCAAAAAGCAGACTGTCAGGTGTTAGAGCAGTTGCTTACCCTCTAGTGTTTTTCAGACGTTTTCTGGAATCTAGATATTACAATGATTGCAATATTAAAAAGAGAGCAAGAGGGAAGCAAGGGGAAAGAAATAAGCTTTCAACACTTCCCCAGAAATTCAATTATCATTCTCCACTCTAAATACCTATTGTAAATCTCCTATAATCGCCTTGCTCTTCCAACCCCCACCATGCCTTCCGTTTCTTCCCAGGAAAAAAGATAAGCTAATGGATCTTCTGGTCACCAAACACACAAACCTACCTCTAGCTTCACCCTCCCATTCTAATGGAGACAATGTCTCTTCTGAATTGTCAGCTGTTTTATCTCTGGAACCTGCATATCAATACTTAAACATTTTAAGCTTTTCCATTATTAAAAACAAAAACTCATTGTGGAAACCACACCCCCAGCCCATAATATATGGCCCTAATTTTCTCATGGTCAAGGGCTCCAACAATTTCTCTCTACTCTACTGCTTTGTCCACTTTGCCCATACCACTGACCACTTGAACTGTTCACATCACACACCATCTGGCTGTGTCCCTATCCTCCATGAGTCCCCACTAAGGTGGCCTCCATGTGATTTAATACAATGGATGCTTTCCAGCTTTCATTTAATCTAATTACTGGGCAGAACTTGACAAGCAGATTCTTCTTGAAATACTCTCATCTTTGGGCTTTTCCTTACATTTCTCTGGCCAGTATCTCAATTCTAATTTCTAGTTTTACCTCTTCTATACAGATTTAAACTGGAAATTTTCAGGGTCCAGCCCTAAGCATTCCTTCTTTCCCATTTTATTTTGTCTAGGTTATCTTAGCACTTCCACTTCTATGACTTAATTTACTATCTTTATGATAATAGCATAATATTTCTACCAAATATAATATTTCAGCCAAAATTTATTTCCACAGCAAACCCATCTTCTATATTCCAGGACTATATAAAACCCTTACTATTCATGTGTCCACTGAGGAGTCTCTGGTCACCAGAAACTCAATGTGTCTAAAACTGAACCCACAGTCTTGCTCCTAATATCTTTGCCTCTTTTTCTTCCAGAATTCCTCATCTCAGTGCATGACGCCACCATCAACTTCTTTACTGCTGCCAGATGTATGGAAGTTGTTCTTGACTCGTGACACTCCCTCAGCCTCACTTCGATTAATTAGAAAACCATGGTGATTCTGACCTCAAAATATGGCTCAGAGAGATTTATTTCTCTTCCATATTCACTGTCAACACCTCCGTCTGTACCATCATTTCAGCTCACCTACTGCAATACCCTCTAACTGACATCTGTCACGCACACACAACCTTATCCCTCCAACCTAATCTTTGCTTAGAAGCAAGGTGATGCTTTCCAAATGCTACTCTCTGACGCTTCACTTAGAACTCAACTCAATTTGGTGGCATCCTGTTAGTTTTGAAAATGGGCTAAGACCCTAATGCGAGCCGTAACTCCTTGCATGGTCTGGACCCAGGCCTGCCTCCTCTTGTGCCTTTCCAGTTCTCTGTACTTCAATCACAGTGCAACCTTGGACACGGGGCTTGAATTTGTCTCTTCCATTTCTGCGAACCCTGAACTTAGCCTTGCATCCTAAACAAAGTGGAAATTTATTAAATATTTGTTAACTCAATAAATGGACCAATAGAAACTACAGGTACTAAAATCCTATTTTGGAATTTTGCAAAACAAGACCAGGAATGCCTTCAAGCTGGTCCTTGAGCTCCTGTAAATAGCAGAGGGAGGATTATATATACCTAGAAGAAAGTAAATATCTGGTTTCATAAAATTTTGTCAGCTTAGAAGTGGCCCTAGATCCACAGTTTATGGATATACAGCTGTGCCAAGGGACCTTTCCAAAGACATTTCTGTAATAAGCCTACATTGCTCAGACAGCCTCTGTGGTTAGTTTCTGGGATGAATCAGTTTGTATTACTTCTATACGTGTCACAAAGGAAATCCCCGGGCCTCACAAGCTCAGAATGTACCACATCGAATCACACGGAAGCATTGAGAGACTATCATGTTATCCACAATGCTTCTACTCATAGTGTGTATTATAGTGAGCAACAGGGATTTTCAATGAATTTGCTGTTTTATTTCTTTTCTCTATTTTTTGTTCTTTATTAGATAAGAAGCACCAACAGAAATGCCACTTTCAAAATGTTCTAGAAATAACATATTTATTTTTTTTGTTTAGAAGGTATGAATACTTCTCTGCATGAGAACAGATGCTGTCAAGCACTTGTCCTCTGCTACATTTTAGTGTGCTATTTTTCTCCAGACCTTTCTTAGAGGACTAATTACATACACTGTGGAGTACGTGCAGGTCTAACTGTATCCACTTGTTTTCTGTGGTGCAATGGTGGTGAAAACCACCAATGAGGAATAATGGTATTTTATGGTATTGCCTAACCTCCAAAGAAGGAGGAGGATATGTAATATATTTCCTGACCCTCAATATAAAAATCAGTAAGCTGTATATTAATGAAAAATATACACTATGTGTGCCCACTAATTTAGATAACAATGCTGATACTAGGAACTGCTAATGAATGTGTGAGAGACACAAATGCTCAGATTACTATTATTAAAGAACAGACCACAGCAGCATAGTTATTAGCATGATCTTTCCATTTCTCCCATCTCCTTGTTTGTTTCCCTTTCTTTTTAGTGAAATTTTGCTTGTTTGTGGTCATTTCTTTTCCAGCTGTACTATAAAAGCTCAGGCAAAAATAACCTCTCTACTTGTTTATATTTGTGCTGTTCATATTCCTAAAGTTACTTTAAAAGGATAGTGTTGACATTGACCTAGGAAGGTTCATAGCATTCTCTGACTTTTTCTGATTTCTAGGAAGAATTCCGAAGCTACACATGTTTCAACTAAGATTAAAGCAGGTATTTGTCTGCTTAGATTGAGGAATTTTAAGACAATTTCCTACAACACTTAGAGTTTAATTATGTATTCTATTGCATTTCTCTTTGGCTTCATAGACAGTAGAAAAATGGACCATAGCCATGAGCAGGGCATCTATAAAGGAAACACAGGGAAAAATTATGCATGTTGAATTCACAATTACCCCAATAATGAATAATTGTTAATAGGAAATAAATGAAACTTTCAGCTATTCTATTGACAAATATTAATACAAAAGGCATGGAATTCAGAGATTCTGGGAAGATTCAGAGAATGCATTATACTTTTTCTCCATTATCAACAAGAATACTTCTGACTCACCTGTCCAAATGGCTGTGGGCAGCAGAGATTCCTGGGTACCAGAGGGGTTGTTAGCTCTGGGGATTGAAGAATCCTAAGGAAGAACCTTGTGAAGAGCTTTTCTGTTCGTGGGTTTGGTGAGATTCTGGTAAGAGAACCCCCCAGGAAACCTTTTGCGGGGTATTTAAAAGGACTTGGCCTACAGAAATCTGCGAACCCTTGGCAATTTGGTGGGGTCAATATTGGACGTGTGTGTGTGTCTGTGTGTGTGCACATGTCTAATTGGGCTTGGTCTCCTCAGCCTTCAAAAGAGAAGGCAGAGCTGAAAAGGTGAGTTTAGTCCTCCCTACTTCTGAGGCTGGAAGAGTATGAGGAAACCGTATCTTAGGGTTTTTCCTGCTGCCTGCCTATTAGCATACCTACAACCCACAGAAGTAGATGTAGATTCAACTTCCCTTCCTTCTGAGATTTCCTCCACTTAGGGTTTTTCAGCAACCAAAACTGATTCCTAGAGATCACAAGGAAAAATAATCACACACCTGAGGGACCCAAACTTCCAGCAAAGGAAGATCCTATAGTGTAGGCACTAGGCAAAATAGAACCTCTGGAGATGACAGTGGAGGTCTCAGACAACACAATATGTGATAATAGCATGGTAAAGAACAACCACAAGGATTCCAGTTCAGTACAAAACAGTACTTTTTAAAATAAAACTAGTCCAACTGGCCTGGCTCTATGGTTGAGCATGACCTATGAATCAGGAGGTCATGGTTCGATTTCCAGTCAAGGCACATGCCCAGGTTGCGTGCTCGTTCCCCAGTAAGGGTTGTGCATGAGGCGGGCAAACAATGACTCTCTCTCTCATCATTGATGTTTCTATCTATCTCTCCTCTTCTTTCCTCTCTGAAATCAATAAAAATATATATTTAAATAAATAAATAAATAAATAAATAAATAAATAAATAAATAAAACTAAATGTTTGACTTAGAAAAATCAGTAAATGAGTTTAAGTATGAGATCACTGCTGTTAAGAATGATAGTAGGGGTCTGGGAGAATGAGTGCAAGAATATTTCATCAAAGTGCAGACCAAAAATGTTGAAAGAGAGAAAAACTGAAAGAAAAATCTGGAGAATAGATTTCAGAAACCTAGTATCCAAATTACAAGAATTTCAGGAGAAAAGGAAACTGATGGGAGATATATAATGACTAGACAAATGACTAAAGAAGGTTTCTCTGAGATAAAAGATTTGCTTCTACAGAATGAAAAACTGCACTAAGTTTCTGGAAATAGTAATGAGAAATATATCTATATATATAAAAGCCTAAGCCACAGAACGACCAAACAACCAGTCAACCAGTCACTATGATGTGCACTGACCACCAGGGGACAGATGCTCCACACACAGGATCGGGCTCCCTCCTGTCTGGATTGGGCCTGTGGGGATCAGGCTGAAACTGACTACTGACATCTCCCGAGGGGTCCTGGATTGCAAGAGGGCACAGGCCAGGCTAAGGGACCCCATAGGTGCATGAATCCATGCACCGGGCCTCTAGTATGCTAATAAGATGCCTGAACTCTTAAGAATATAGAGAAAACTGATTATTTCTATTAATTTTATCATCTGTATAGTACTCAGTAAGGGATAAGATGGATAAATATTTTTATGAGCTGCAATATTTAAATATCTATTTAAACAACTTTCTAAAGTACATCTCTTTATGCATTAATCCCACAATTTCACAAGCAAGTGTATTTATGTGCTAAAAACAGCGAATAAAGAATATTATGTAATACTAATCTAATTTGAAATTTTCTGATCGAAGATAACTTTAAGTTTTACCTCATTGCACTGGTGGCAAAATTTTTCTTGAATTTATAAGACATATATTTTATTCTAATACATTAAACAGTTTAATAAAAGAAAACTAAATGTCTCCAAAAAGTTTGACTTTTTCACATATACAGCTTCCAGTTTTCATGGAGAAATTAAATCACTCTCCTAAGGGAACACTGTGCATAGTGTTTACATGGGTTATTTTATCCACTTACCACTTTAAAAATAAATGAAAACCTGAAATTATAGAGGAGATGGTTTTAAAAGCATATCAATGATGAGAATGATAAGACCACTGGTGCTGTAAATGCAGCCATAATTGTTTCTTTCATGGGGCTGTTTGCTATTTTCATAATAGCAGGACATAAAGGAGTTTTTATTAGATTTCAAAAGGATTTGGTAAGTAAATGTCTGGTGCAAAATAATATTTTAAAACATAAATTCTAGTCAACAAAAATATACTGTAAGTATAAAATTAATGCTATGGAAACATAACCCATCATGTTCAAAGTGAATAATTACTTCTAATCCTGCTTCTGTTTTCCATAACATTTAACTCACTCAAGAATAGAAGTACAATTTAGAGTTTTATTCCTTCTTCCCCTCTCTATCAACATGGATTTGGGAAGTCAGTTTTATTTCCCTGGACAGCCAGCCTTCTTTTATAAATGAGAACAAGAAGAGTTTCTATGTGAGGATTATTAGACACAGTGCCTTTATAGGACTTAATATAGAACTTGGTACATTGTAAGTGATGAAAAACATAATGGTGACCATGATTAACACCATCATTTTTTACACAGATGGAGAAGGGACCAGACCAAGGAATTCATTTTGTTTTTATTTTTTATTAAATTTATTGGGGTGACATTGGTTAATAAGATTATATATGTTTCAAGTGTACAATTCTATGATACATCATCTGTATATTGCAAAGGATTTTAGAAATAGACCAACTGGGTTCAAATTCTTCTCTGCCTCATATTATCTTTGTGGGCTTGTGAAAATTAATTAACTTTTCTGAGTCTCCATATACTTATCAGTAAATAATGGACTAATGAGTCCCTCTCATAATGTTGGTGATGATTAAATGAGATTAAAAGTGAAGAGCACAAATAACTATCTGGCAAATAGAAGAATCTAATACATGTTTCCATTTTTTATCCTTATTCTCCCCAGAAGTACTTAACAATATATGTACTGACATATTATGAAATTAGTAAGGAAACACATTGGAATAGGTGGCATTCTTGACCTAATTGTGCTTTGTTTTAAGAAAAATTGCTAAGGGAAAACATACATTTATAAAAGGAAATCCAAAGTGACAAAATTATCAAAGGAAATACTTTTATACATATACATATTTTAAACATATCCCCTGCCAGATATCTACAGCTCCTATCACACATTTCAAGGTCAAAGATAGCATGTGGTCCTTTTTTAAAATTGATAGTCAGTTTTCTTTTACTTAATTAATTTCATATATTTGAGGTTGGTCCCTTTAAACATATCACAAGGCAATTCTCACCTTGTTTACACCATAGACATGTGGTAACAAGAGGAATATTATATTTAACCCTTGATGCTCAAAATAAGCATTACAACTTTATAAATTATCTAGAATATGGTATCTAATAAAGTGGGAGGTATTATTAATGCTAAAGTTTATTTTTGAACACTCATTAGTCTTGTCATAAATTTTTTTGTACCATGGATATAAAGTAATTTTACTTTGTAATATGCCATGGAAAATGATTTCACAGAGGTTAACTAAACACTTTAAATTTTAATACATATTTACAACTTAATAAGTGTAAAAAATTTTTAAAGGGCAATATAAGGATTTGGAGGAAACTGATATTTTGGTTCATACTTTTGCAGTCTTCCAGTGCTCAATCCCAACCTGTGGCATTGTGCTTGGCAAACATTTTAAGCCCGCATCCTACTTTTCTAGCCTAGCTAGAGATCTTTCCAGAACAACCTAGATGATTTTTTAGAGGTATAGAGAAAAAATGTGAGATGGAAAATCAGATATTATTAGGTTAAATAAATATCAAGAGTAGTGACCCATAGTTGGGATGATCTGGATTACTGGAGAACTCCATTGCACCCAAAGAGATAAGTGAGAGGAAAAAAAAAAAGGCTCTCTGACCTCCCCAATTAGGGAGGCATCATACTGTCTGGCAGCATTAAGGGTCAGAGAAGGCAATTAAGGCAATGGATTGTCACAAGCACTAACAACCTCCACCAATTCACAGAAGCCACCAGGAACTCAGGCATCACTCAAGCCAAGGTTCTCCCCTGTGCAAGGATGACAACAGAGAAAATAGGCAAGGCTATTTTGGATCCCCCGATACTTGGCTCATCTGTGCTGGTCACGACAGCAGTGGGAGAAACCAGGTTTACATGCAGCAACCAAGATGCTGACAGATGCCCTTTGATTCCCAGCCTTGCCCTTCCCCACATGCTCCCAGTCATTATCTCCTGTAAAAACTTCACAAATGCACAGCAGTCCCTGCATCTCTCATGGTACCACAATATAAAAATCCCATGGCTCCATCTCTATCCTGTGGGCAATTCCAGTCATATTGACTGACACATGTCTATCTTTCTACAGAATCATTGTTAGTCTAATCAGCACCTTGATATATCCTATTCCTATGAGAAAGGCACAGCATTCAAAATACCCACTTAATCATGACCTAAAACATCTGTTTTCCCACACAAATTATTTAACCACATACTGTTTAAATACTGTTTAAATCTAAATTTAATAGTTAATTTTCATACCACAAATTCATTAACTTATTCATATTATCCTTCAAACACTATTTTAATGAAGGTTAGGCAAATGCACAAATAATGAACTTATTTAATTATTGCATATAGTGACAGCCATGAGCAGGGAATGTTATAAAAATATATGTACACAATCGTTTCCTTATCTACCCACCAATAGGTGATTAGTAAAATTAGACTACATCCATAAATGGAATGCTATGCAGATAATAAAAGATACATATATCTACGCAGTTGTTCATAAGGAAACTAATACAATGATTAATGAATAATAATACATGAATAAACTCTGTTTTGTGTATTCACAAATGAAAACCAACTTTTGCCCACCCCTGTGTGTGAAACTTTGCATATAAGGTGAGACTAACTAAATAAAGGTGTTTAATTTATCTAAAAAGATACCCCTAAATATTAGTAATAATAGTTGCTTTGGATGGGAAAGAGATTCAACCCTGAGTGCACTGTGTTTCACTATATATCCTTGTGTTAATTTTGAACTTGCACTTTGTGCCAAAGGCCCATTTGCTGAGGAAATTCACATTGCCCACCATGCATGACACCAGAATCAACTGATGTTGCCAAAATAGCAGCGAGGTTTTTCTATGAAGTTATTTTGAGCATTGTACACTATGTTTTCTTACAAATATATCAAAAGAAAGATTTAGCAATAAGGTTCCTATGGCTTTTAGAATATCTTTTTTAAAAAAAAAAAACAAGCTCATGTTAGGTCAGCAGTCTAATCATGGTGTGTGGCATAGTTACACTGATATCTTTAGTACAAAGAAAATTAAGTAAAATTGAGAAAAGGCCCATCAATGATGAAAACAAATTTTTGAAAGAAAAAAAAATTGAAGTAATTACCACAGTGGTTGAATCTGTGCTCAATTGCTTGCACTGGCAATGAAATTCTTTAGCATGCTGATAAATAAACTGGGCAAAATTGAACTAAATTGAAAGTGTCAAGAAGTCCTCAGGGAGAATTTTTATTAGCATCACATCTGAACTGGGAAACTTCCTCAGGGAATTCTGCACTTACCAGTTCTATCAGGAGGAGTAGAAACAAAGGATTTTTATGGTAGGATGACTAGGGGCTGAGAGTGTGGTCTCTGGAGTAGGGCTGCCTGAGTTCAAATCCCAGCCTGCCACTTCTCCTTAGTGGACGCTGAACAAATATTCAGCACCTGTTTTCTCATCTGTCAAGTTCAGATAATAGCAGTACATTCCTCACAGACCACGTGATTAGTATATCTAATGTACTTACAACATAGTGTTTTATAACCTTTGATTATTCAGGTACTTTTGTTATTATTACTACCTGCCAATAAAAATACTTACTGACTTCTCATGTGTATATCACTCTAACAGGCAGAAACAGAAAGTAAAATGAAAAAAAAAATGCTCATTTGTCATCAGAAGTCTGTGGTCCATTCTGACTATCACTTACTGGGTGATAGAGTACATGTACATGTCACTTCATCCCTTCTTCAGTGATGATTTCTGAAAAATGGTGCTAACTCACCTGATTTTCTTGAAAATCAGATGCAATATTATGAAAAATAAATACTGCTATTGAAATGTAATGTTCACGTAAAAACAGTAGTGATGATAGGAGAAAGTATAACAGTAGAAATAAGAGTAAGAATAGTAATTTATGTTAATATAGAGAAAAAAGAAAGCACAGAAACTTAAAGAGAGAAAAAAAAGAGTACTTCATAAGTCATAATGTTAGCACTTAGTCCTATTTTTCCAAAGTATTTTTAAAATATCATATGCTTTCTTTCATGTATTTTAAAAATTTGCATAAATTTGCATAAAGACTATCAACCTATAGTTGACATTTTACAAACTATTTTACACTCAGCATGACGTTTTTTGAGATTTATTCAATTTGCTACATACAGGATTGAATTGCAATTTTGAATTGCAAATAGAAGTGTATTGTATTAATATGGTCATTTTACTAGTATTTTTTTCTGACCTTGTTGAGGGATAGAGTGTACTTTGCTATTACAAATTGTATTGCAGTGAAAAGACTCATGCAAATATCTTCTGCACATGTGTAAGAATTTTATTATGAGGAAATTCCTAGGGATAGAATTGCTGGCTTGCAGGGCACATGTATGCAGACTTTTATTAGATTTTACCAAATTGCTCTCTGAAGTGGTCCTCTCACTAACTGAGACATAACTATTTTTTACAATATTGAGACAAGCAGATATATTTTCAAGTTCTAAGATTTTTCCCTGTATACTTATTCTTAAGTGAAAGGTCATTTCAAGAACAGAGTGACATACAACATCCAGTCCCCTTCATTGTTCATTTGAGTGTTGAATGTTATAGAACACATGGTGCTGTTACTCTGCTTATTAAAATTACTTTGATTGTAGAATAATCACAACATTTTGTGATAATTTTGAGTACCTGTAGCCCTTTCTATATGGTACATCATTAATCTCTCAGGGACATAATTTCTAGCTCAACCAGTTTTATGGGAACACCAACTTTAACTTGCATCATTTCACTTTATGATGCTTTTAATTAAAGAATCTTAATCACCTGTAAATGTGATAAATTTATGTAGCTAGGGAATATCTAGTGAATATAAAAATGCAAAATAGGTAAAGAGAATCACAAGTTGAAAATTCATAAAGTAAACAAAATCAATTGGAAGGATGGATGGATGAATGGATGGATGGATGGTTGGATAAATAGAAGAATAGTAGTCTTGTATTAAACAAGTATAGTAAAATGTTAATGGTAGGATGTAGATGGTGGCCTCAGAGGTATTTGCCATGAATTCTTTCCATTTTTATATGTTTGAATATTTTCATGGTAAAATGTTAGGGAGAAATAAAAAGGTAAATTCAATTATTTTAAAAATATTTTTTTCTTTTTGCACCTCTGAGTATGTGGCTTGTGAAATTCATAACTATTAATATGACCATTGCTAATAGCAATTATTTCTAAATACTTAACTATTTGCCAGATACTTTGCTAAATCCTCTACATATGTAATCATTTAAAATCTTCATAAATTTTATGAGATTTGTGTATTATTATCTCCATTTATAGATGACAAACTAAGGTTCAGGGAAATTAAGTAACTCTACCAAAGCTACCGGTTTAGGTTTAGCAAGTAGTGAAGTTGGAATTCTAACCAGGTTTTTGTGAGGGTCCCTGGTTTAAATCTGGAATTGGAGCACATTTCCTGAAGTGGCTACTCTTAGTTCACCCTAGACTCCTTCTAACCCTCGGCAGTTATTCTTTTGTATCTAGGCAATACGGTATGGACTTCACAAGATTGACATGTCTATGAAAAAATGCAAGTAAATCTATTATACTATCTCAAAGGCCAAACTGGTTAAGGACAAAGAATGGTGTTGCACACTGCAGACAACCTAAGTAAGTTGCTTAGTCAACATTTTTTATTGTACATTAGGATTGCATTCTGTTGGGTTCCTTGAAATCACTTACCCCACAAATAAGAGCTACCAAGAAGGGAGCTTAATAAATATGGAAAACAGGTTCATTAATCTGATTTAGACGGGTTCAATAGTTTCGTTTTCTTGTTTTTAGTGCCACAGATATTAGCCATATTTAATTTATAGTAAAGAGCAGGGGGAAATGGAGGGGATGTGCAAAAGAGGCAACACGTCCTTAGTTTTCTGGGGACATTTTGTTCTAACAATGAATGGCTGTGATGGCTTTGCTGAATAGAAAGGTAAAGGCCGTGGCCCAGGTCCACAGTCTTGTCAGTTCTGACTGTGCAACTGTCTTTGGAAATGGTGAGCTGTTGAAAGCATGGTATTTAGAAATCCTAGAGAACTTTCCTACTCCCCTTTACCCCAGGACTTAAACATCTTTTTGGAATGAAGCCAAGATTCAATGTTTAATACCGGCAACTGTCAACTCATTTGAACAAACAATTTTCCAGTCTCAAGCACTATCTTGAAATTACCTTAAAGTGCCAGATCATTCCATGGAGTTAGTGAGGAAAGTCTATTCTCAAAAAATTGAAATAATACCTAATGACAGTAGGCCCAGGTCTTGATGACGACACCAACACTGTCTTTCCTACGTTTCTTCAGAAGACAGATAGACAATCCCTCCAAAAAGTCCAGCACTATTCTGGTTTAAGACACAAAAGGACTCCAAAGGTAAACAGTTAAATAAGCTTACTGTTGATGTTAACTACACAGTAAGTATGTTTACTTATTGTATTTTAGTTTTTAAAGGACATCATTTCTTTTGAGGTAGGTAAATTTTCCTGAGATGACATTATAAAGAGTCCATTCCCATTATTTATTTGGAAAGAGAGAAAAGGTGAGCAAAACAAGAGCAGAGACAGAAATCTAACCCTCACTGCAAAGGCTCTGCCTTACTACAAAGGTCTTTATTTTGTTTTTCATAGCTGAAGTATAAAAATGCCCAAATCCCTATTGAATTGCTGACAATTTTGACCTCATGGCTCTGCATTTACAAACATGTGAGACAACAGATAATCAGAGGCAGTCAGCAGTTTTCCAGTCTGCTTAACCTCTCACCTGCTCTATACTGTATTAACATGCCCCTCTAAATATCTTTGATCTTGGTGTTAAGTATCTCAAAAATCAAATTGCTAAAAACCTAAAGTATCCTTCAAACCCAATAAAACAGTAGCTCTATTTCATTGCCCACAGAATCATCACAAACTGTTCCAAGCACAAAGCAAATTGATATGGAATATCATGAGTAAAATAACTTGCAACCATTCGGGATTTCCTTAGAATTCAATGACTCATCTGTGGCTGCACACAAGGATAATCTGTGCTTGCTCTGAACACATCAGCAAGGCAGGAATAGAACCAGAAGTTCTGACAATACATCCAATTCTCTGGATAATGGAAATTATCTCATGAGAAAAAGTGAAAGGAAAAAACTCATGGTGGCCTTTAAAATTCAAACTAAAACCTTATTCACGTTGATTAACTTCTAGTTGTATACTTGAGCACAGTCAAAAAATATGATTCTTCTCAAGTTTTCTTAGATTGATGCTTTTTTTATTCGTACATCATCCTATCTTTCTTCTTCCCTGCTTCGACCTCCTGAAACACAAATGTGATGATGTGGAGACACTTTATAGACCCCTGATTTCAAGAGAAAGTCATTATATAAGCCACTATTATTTGGGTTTTATCTTGCTTGAAGTAAAGCATAGCAGGTAAAAAGCATGACTTTTGGAGTCAAACTGTTTGTTTGAATTTACTAACCATGTGACCTTGGGCAAGTTATTTATTCTCACGTTTGTTTTCACTTTTTCTGATCTGTACGATGGAGATAATAAGTTGTGAAAATCAAAAAGTTAATATTGTATATGTTTAAATATTTAGACATTTATTTTGGACTATGACAGCACGCTTGATGTCATAACAACACCCTTGCTGAGAGCAACTATAAAAGTTGGATAAAATTAATTGAAAAACTATTGGAATGTGTCAGACAGCAATAAAAGAATCCAGGACGTGAGAGGCCAAGACCTCACATGAAAGGGAAGCTTCCTGGAGTGAAGAGCTTTAACGGTCAGGCATTTGCTGATTCACTGCACAGGACACACAAACCAAAAGAAAGCATTTTGCTGGAGTGTGAGGAGACAAATGTTGGAGTTCAGAGCTTTCAGCACATTAGAACTAAGAGATCAAGATCACAGCAGAATGGAAAAGCACAGAAAAGTGAGCAACTATTCTAAAATTAATTCACTCTTGAAGCATTTGAAAACTCCTAAGATGCATTTGTAAGAAGAGATGAAAAAATCAGAGGAGAAATATTCAGAAAAGAGACAGAAAGCTAAGTGACTAAGTAAGCAGTTTTAACAGACGTATCATGCCAAGAAACAAACTTTAGAATTTAGGGCTGACAAGGAGGAGGGGTTCAGGATTCAACTGAGATTTCCAAAAGGCTACACTCAGAATATGGGCAAACCAAAAAGAGCAAGCTTCAAGTAGATCGGGTTGTAGGCCTGTACTCTAGTTGTATATTAGGAAAAGAATGTCCCTTGAGGAAGAAAATACCTCCCAGATCATCTAAAGGTTTGCACATATGAGGTTCAGGATTAAATTTTTAAAAAATAACAATCATGTCCTGGCCGGTGTGAGTTAGTTGGTTGAGCACCGTCCGATGCACAGAGAGGTCACTGGTTAGATTCCTTGTCAGGGCACGTTTCCTGGGTTACAGGCTCAATCCTCAGTAGAGGGCATGCAGGAGGCAGCAGATGGATGTTTCTCTCATTGATGTTTCTATCTCCCTATCCCTATCCCTTCCTCTCCCGAAAATCAATAAAAAACATACTTGGAAAAAAATAAATAAGTTATGCCAGGAAATACAAACAAAAAACTAAATGCCAAAAAAGAAATTACAGCTGTTAGATATAGCTTGTAAGTGACCTACATTTTGCAATTTTCAGGTATAGACTTCAAAATATTAGTAACATTTTTAAAAATAAATATTGAGAATATTGCTTCAAAGCTGGAAACTATTTTACAAAGTAGAGTTCCTGAAACTAAAGAATATAATAACAAATTAAGAATTTAATAAACAGTTTTAATTTAAAAAAGTAGGTAGGACCAGAGAGAGAATTAGCAACATGAAGAACATAGATGTCTGCATGGGCGGCCATAATATAACACCACAGACTGGGTGGGTTAAACAACAAAAATTTATTTTCTCACAGTTCTGGAGGCTGGAATTCTAAGATCTAGGTGCCAGAACATGGTCAGGTTCCAGTGAGAGCCCTCTTCCTGGTTGCAAATGGCCTTCTTCTCACTATGTCCTCACTGGTTGAAGGGGTTAGGGATTCAGTGAGGTCCTAATAAGGCACTAATCAATCCCATTTAAGAGGGCTTCATCACCAATGCATAAGAACCTTCCAAAGTCCCCAGCTCCTAACATCATCATCTTGGGGGATTAGAATTTCAATATATGAATTTGGGGGTATGGAGGCATAAACATTTAGACCATAGCAAGGGCTATTTTCATGAAAGTCAGACACTTAGCGTTCATTATGTGATCATTATATTATGTTACTAGAGTGGGAAAATAAGGTCTCACTGAGCATGGGACAGAAATGCTGGGCAACTGTTTATTCATTTCCCCAGTGGGTTGGATTGAATTTTGGCATCAACTGCTGCACCAGCTGCCCCCTTTCGATCCATGAGGGGCAGCTGCTCACATAGCACAACCTCAGCTCACTCTGAAAGCGGCAGCATTTCTGTGGGTGGCTGCTATGGGGACAGGGCTCGCAGTCAGTGTGATCTGGCTATCAACTTTTGAGAGTGCTTTCCACCTACATTTCCAGAACTGAGAGTGTTAGGTATCAAAATAAAGTAAATGGAGCCTGAGATAAAAATTCACAAAGCAGGAGTCTCAAAATGTTTGCGTGAGCAAAGTTAGTCATCTGGGTAAGAGGGAACACTGAATCAGGACACAGCCAAAATCAAAGCCAGTGGGTGACAAAATCATGGCACAAAAATTCAGTGCAATTTAAGGAAAGATGAAGTTTGAACAGGTGAGCTGCTGAGAAACCAATGGAAAGGTGTGTGAACGGTCAGTGCTGCAATTGTTTCGAGGGCAAAAATGTGACCATACCCTCATCTCTGAGATTGTGTAACGTGGGGAGCAGCAGTGAGTAAGTGCCCAGAACTGATACTCAGGTATTTACAGGGTGTGTGTGCTGCGATCCATCTGCCTAACATTCTCTCACAGGTGAGGAGTGGGCAGAAGGGGGGATAGATGATAGGTGTGTAGAATCTGCTTCGGCCTTCCAGCCCCAATCGTCTTAGTCAGCTTGGACTGCCATAACAAACTATCATAGCCTGGATGGCTTAACCAACAGACATTTATTTTCTCACAGTCCTGGGGCTAGAAAGACCAAGGACAAGATTCTGGCAGGATTCCGTTTCAGGTGAGGCCTCTCTTCCAGGCTTGCATATAGCCACCTTATCACTGTGTCTTCACATGGCAGAGAGAAAGCTCTGGTGACTTTTCCTATTCTTTTAAGAGCATCAGTCTATTGGATCAGCGCCCCACACTATGACCTCATTTAATTTAATCTACTCTTTAAAGACCCTATCTCCAATACAGTCACTTAAGGGGCTAGGGTTTCCACATATGAATTGGGGGGTGACACTGTGCAGTCCAGACCACCATCTAACCACTGAGAATCATTTATCTAGACCAGAGTACACAACACCTGGATAAGCAATTTCCTGTATTACACCTCTGTCTACTTGCAAGAGCTACAGTGGATGACCCTTCTCTAGCAGCAACAATGACTGTTACAGTCTCCAGAGAGAATTTACATAAAATGCAGGTTCTGAGTCCATTTCTAGGGGAAAACCCACATACATGTTTTTAGTGTTTTTTGTTTGATTACAAAGTGCATCAGGATCTTCTAGTGGAGTTGGTTCATGGCTCACATTTTGAGAAGAGCTTCTTTAAATATGTTGAAAGTCTAAAATCTATTCACATGGCATTGGGAAGACTTAGTTGCTCACAATAAGTATAAGAAAGTAAGATTTCGCTATTGTTTAGATTAAGCAATTAATCTGAAAATATGTGGACTTGATTGACTTACCAGGTGAAATCATGGGCTGTGCAAATAAATTGCATGAAATATGAGCGGTGTGTTGACCAGCTGAGGCTTCAGTCAAGCCTCTAATTCCAAGTGGGTGGAAATTCTTAGACAAAGACTGAGAAGACTAAGGAATAATCTCTAATTGCATGTCCCCAACTCCCTTGCCAGCTAAATTCTGGTTTGATTTGTAAGTCCTCACTTAACCTCATCAGTAGATTCTGTGACTGTAAGCAAAGTGAAGACAACAAAACAAATTTTACCATGGGGTAATTGATACAAACAAAAATTAAGTTCCTATGGCATCTTATCAATATTATAATGAAGCAATGTCAAACAAAATAAAATTACTTGAGGGCCGGCTATCATGGCAGAACATCAGAAGATGGAGAGAGAAGTACAGCAGTGTTTCTACAAGTTGAGGACAAAAGATGTGTGGGCTCCTGCTTATCTGTTCAGCAGCATTGGGGCAGTTTCAGGGGAGCAATATCAGCAGTGACATTGTCTCTGAACGGAATCAAGTGAGAGCTGGACTCCAGCCCAGAAATGGTACCAGCTTCCACCTCTCCGAAAAAGACCCTGCTCTCTTGGGCTCCTCTAGTGGCTTTTTTGCCTCATTCACTCCTCCAGCCCTTCAGACACCTGTATAAGCAAAGACCTGCATTACACCTCTCTCTGCTTGAAAAACCTAGAGTGGTTTTTCCTATTCTCCTATTCCAGTTGGTAAATTATGAAACAACTCTGAAAAACCAAAATAGTATACAATAAAAAATATATTATTTTCCTTTTGTTACAAATAATAATGCCATGAAGTCATCATTATTTTCAGAGATTGTGTTATTCAATTCCCTTATTAATACTACAGTTTATATTTTTTTAAATCACCATTTGCTTCATAGATGATGGCAAATGTATGCTATTTGTCCAAGGTTATACAAGAAATGCCAGAAATACTACTTGAGTTCCGATCTTTTGACTCTGAGAACAGAACCTTTTGTCTTAAAATTCCATCACTAATTTAAGAAAATCACTTATGAAAATAAATCTTCAGATTTTATGGATTTTTCTGATCCACAATAAAAAAATTGTATGCCACTCCAAATACATATGCTTTTTTAAAATTTCTTTTTTGATTAAGGTGTTAGATATCTGTCTTTATTCCCCCATTACCTCCCCCCCATACATATGGTTTTTCTATACAGACGGTTACAGAATTTTATCATTTGGGCATATTCAAGAACAAATTCTTTATCTGGGCTTTAGCATCTTCTCAAGATAAATGGAGACAAATATGAAATAAAAGATTCAAAAAGGTTTCTTTTTAATCATCAGATTCTTATGCTTCCTTGACCCTAGTCAGTGATTCTCAATGGTGTGTTTTGGGGGAAAGTACAAAATTTTAATTATTTGGTATAATTAGAGGCAGCATGTGGTCTCCACAGATAGTGTCCTGAGCTTTCAGACTTTTTTACAAAAGATCACACAAATTGTGACAGGTTACACCTTTTCCCGAGATGATGCACCATCTGGCTGAGGAAAGAAAACAAGTATGAGCTATGATGTTGTTTTCAAGTTGAGATTCAGTAAATATGTCCCAAACCATCCCAGAGACTCCATAGTCCTTTTAAATTATAATCTTTATTTACATTTTTCGTAAACCCATGGAAAGACATAAAGGTCAGTGATCACATCGTCCTAAAATGCCGGGGTTCTTGTCCCAGCATTACAAAGGGTTCAGCAATCTGGAGAAAGGAGCTGCGTGTAGATTCAATATGGAGTCCAAAGATGAAAGATAGTTTTGAAAGGCATTGGGGGGTCAGAGGAGCTTCAGCTAAAGGAGCTAAAGACTTCACCTTGACTCAGGACCCATGCTTTTTATTAACACAATTTGTCCTAAGGCAAGGTGGAGATAATACACTTCAAAGGGTAGGGTTTCAAAGGGTAGGGTTTGCAGAAGCATTGTCAGATTGGGGAATAGCCTACAGCTGTTCAGGTGTTTGGCCAACAGGGGGCAATAACATGTAGATTAAGAAGCCCTGAGCTGTCTGGCAGTAAATGATTATCCTATTCAGGTTTGGGGGAGATGCTTTTTAGCCATTCCAACAGGTAATTACATATGTGGCTCAGCACTTGTTGAGCCCCCCAAGCTTCATCAACCTTTTGATGAAACTCTTATAATTATGACATGCTAGAATTGGCTCCTGGCACTAAAATTACTGAATAGTCACTTTATTTTTAAAACATAACAATGATGACTTAGCCCTAACTGGTTTGGCTCAGTGGATAGAGCATTGGCCTGCAGACTAAAGGGTCCCAGGTTTGATTCTGCTCAAGGGCATGTACCTTGGTTGCGGGCACATCCCCAGTAGGAGGTGTGCAGGAGGCAGCTGATCGATATTTCTCTCTCATCGATGTTTCTAACTCTCTCTCCCTCTCCTTTCCTCTCTGTAAAAAATCAATAAAATATATTTTTAAAAATGATGACTTAGAAAATAAAAACATAAAAACTTAAAGAGTAATTTTCTTGGTTTTGGTCACTAACTTCACAAGATTCCTGCAAAGGCTTTAACAGGTATCAATTGCTTTTGACAAGTGCCCTCTTGGCTTTGGGGAACTAAAGGAAGCTGGCACAGCCTCGTATTTAAAAAGGTGGGTTGAAGAATCAGATCACCCACTAACTAATTGAGTCTCACACTTTGTCATTCTTTGAGCTTGTGCACTGACTTGTGGTGATTTTCCATAGCTATCAGGAACAGCTTATGAGGGGTTTCAGAAAATGCTCTATTAATGAAACTCCAGTAGAATAAAGCAAATAATATGCTAGTTAATTGTCTTTATAAAAGTGTTATTTTGCATTCCTTAATTGTTTCTCTTTCCAGTTTCCAAGATGGAAAACACATGAAAGTTTGAAAGCTTATTGAGGAAAGAAAAATACAAGGATTTGAAAAGAGTTTTCAACTGGAGTTAGTTTGTAAAATAGGTCTTGAAATTTAGACATACGTTAAGCATAAAGACATGAAAAAACAGGAAGAAAGGAATGCACCAGGTCAGTAAAATCAACAGACTGAGAGAGTTATGTTTTTCTTTAGTATTCTAAAGGGAGCACACCAGTTATGGATTCATTGTGGCTTGAAGTCACTCCCTATTGACTTTTTTTAAAATATATTTTTATTGATTTCAGAGAGGAAGGAAGAGGGAGAGAGAGACAGAAACATCAATGATGAGAGAGAATCATTTACTGGCAGCCTCCTGGGTGCTCCCCACTGAGGATTGAGCCTGCAACCTGGGCATGTGCCCTTGACTAGAATCAAACCTGGGCTGACGTTCTATCCACTGAGCCAAACCAGCTAGGGCACTGCCTATTGACTTTTAAGAGGATCATACAACCTTGCATTTGGCAGTGCCCTCCTGGCTTTTGGGAGCTGAAGGAAGCTGGCAGCCTTGTAGTTAAAAAGGTAGGTTGAAGAATCAGATCACCCACTATCTAATTGAGTCTCACGCTTGATCATTCTTTGCACTTGTGCAAATTAGTGTCCTATACCACACCTCAGATTTTCTGATTACCTTGTTTGGGGCAATGCTTTATTTTGTTAACAAAGACATAAAAAAGCACTTGAAGCAGGAGGCCATTTTGCTAACTACCCAAGATAATTTATGAATACTACCATACCTAGAGATTGAATTCAACATTCTCTCAATTCTGGTATTTTCTCCCATATGACAATGGTCATGTAGTAAGACTACACAAGACAGTATGAGACTTAAAGTATTTACATATTCTCAATGACCAAATTGGTGGTGGATACACCAGGTCTATAATGTTTCTGAACTTGAAACTAAGTTAGTTGTTTTATTTGCAAGCACTGTATTATTATCTTCAAACTATCTAGATTTATCTTTAGATACCCCTTTATAATGAACACTAGAGGCCCAGCGCACAAAATTCATGCACAGGTAGGGTCCCTAGGCCTGGCCTGCGATCAGTGCTGATCTTCCCCAGCTGCCGGCAGCCGGCCTGTGTGTGGGGCAACCGGCGGGGCAATCAGGGCCCCAGCACCGCCCGCATCTGCCACAACCGACCCCCATTCCCCATCAGGCTATCGGAGCCTGCTGTCTGGGGGAAAGACCAAGAGGTTGGCCAGCAGGCCCTGATCATGTGATCGGGGCCTATGGGCTGGTGGCAGCTCCAGCATTGGTTGTCTGACCCCTGGTGGTCAGTGCGCCTCATAACTGACCAGTCATTCCACCGTCTGGTCTATTTGCATATTATATTTTTATATATATAGATAGGTTTCTCTGCCTCTATTAAGCACTGGTTTTATCTGCATGTTGATTTTCATGTTATATTATTAACATGAAATGTGGTATTATTTTATACATGTTATGTTATTAGTAGTTAGTGGGAGCTCAAGTTGAAGAGTTTAGTAGTTATGGCTAATTTTGTTTCACTTTACTAAATCCCAAATGTACCCCTCACTGTATTACAAATATTAAGTTAAAAAGAGGTTTGAGCCTGGCCGGTGTGGCTCAGTGGTTGAGCATCAACCTATGAACCAGGAGGTCATGGTCAGGGCACCTGCCCAGGATGCAGGCTCTATCCCCATTAGGAGGTGTGCAGGAGGCTGAGGATCAATGACTCTCTCTCATTATTGATGTTTCTCTCTCTCTCTCTCCCTTTCCCTTCCTCTCTGAAATCAATAAAAACAGTTAAAAAAATACTAAACAAGGACATTATGAAAAAAACAAAGATTACTTTATTTCACAAATATAGATTCAAAATTTTCAAGTTGAGTTTAACATACAAAAAACAGTTAAAATAATTCACTCTTGTTGAGGGAGGTTAGAGGGAGAAAAAAATAAATGATCATCTCAAAACTGGGAGAAAGATTATTTGGCAAAATACAACACATGCTCACACACAAACACAGATTGTATCAGTATGCTCCATATGTATGTATATATAATGTATCTTATGCAATGTATTCATGGGACATGCTAATACTAAAATTATCACCTATTGTTTATCTGACATTTGAATTTAGCTGGGTGCCCAGATTTATATTTGCTAAGTCTGGCAGCCTCAATAATATTCTAGTTACCCATTTTAATTTGATTTTGTTTTGTATCATTTTTCTAGTATCAATTATGCCAGGAAAATGAAAACTTTCTAAATTGTATTTGTAGGCTACAAGGAAATTTCATCCACTTTTTTGTTGTTGTACTTTTCTGCATTCTCCAAAATTTCTTGAAGGGATGAGTATTACACTTAAATTCAGAAAATGGTGCTTCAAAGCAAAATAACAAACACCACACTAGACTACACAGAAATGCCTGAAGTCTAAAGGGTATTAGTCCAATTATAAAGATAATTTATTTAAAAGTAAAGAAAAAAAGCTGAGATCTGGGGGATGGGGCAAAAAGCAGTTTTTTTCTATCACTTTGTTGCAATTTTGTTATGATTTCAGGGAGTGTTTTGGTTTAAACTGTATAAATTTATAACGTGTGTTTGTGCTTTCAGACCCTGATAAAGTGAGAAATAAAGCTAAGCAGATTGATAAAGGGTGACATTGTGCATGACTCTAAACATTTAATAAAGAATAAAATTTTAATAGACCAGTATATTTTAAATATATATTAGAATTAATAAAAATATGTGAAGGGAAATAATGTTGACTAAAGAGCACATGTTTATTGATATCTTCAGTTATTAAGCTGTGCCTGTAAATTGATTTTAATGTTAACCAGTTTGAAATGACTCATGGCTTTCTTGAGTGCCTGTAGTTATGCTTATAAAAGAAAAGGTTGTCAATCAATGCTTGCTGAATCATTCATGAATGAATAAATGAATGAACAATTGCATAAAAATGGGTGATATATTTGGTCCAGTGTTTAGACAACAGTGCTGGTGAATAGCTGCTTTACATTTTATATGTGTTACGGCATCTCAGCTCAGCACAGTCACTATAGGGTATGGGACATTTTTCACAGAAAAAAATTGCTGACACACACCATTAGCTTGTTTCTTTCTTGTATTCCCCAGATGGAACTGAATATTGAACAACAGTGCCTCAATTACACTCACGATAATATAACAAAATACCTTTGGAAACTTTCCAAGCTGTTCATGTCACAATATCTCTAAGGAAACTTGAAGGCTTCCTTTAAATCATTCTCCTGATTGGTATTTCTCATATCATGCAATACTAGATCCACTAAGTTATTCGTTTTGCAGTATGGTATATGTCACACTAAAAATCCTATAGACAAGGGGGCGGGGGATTTGGGAAGGTAATGGGAGGATGAGGACAAATATCTAATACCTTAATCAATAAAGAAATTAAAAAAATAAAATAAAAGTAAAAATCCAATAGACAAACAGGTTCATTTTTGTCAACCTACTTGGTTTGCATTTTCCCAGCTACGGTAATTTTATTCTGTTATCATCATCAACAATTGTGTTGATGTCCAAAGTTGATATAACACAGCTGGTATTAAAGAGTTCTGCAGAATTGAAGTGGAAAATACTGTACTTGACAAACTGAAGAATAATGTTTTTTTGTGAGTTCCAGTTACTTTCACAAACTTTCCACAATTGAATTTTCCATCTATGGTGTGCTCTCTCATTAAGGCTGATTCTAGTAATACAGGGCATTTTTTTAATTATATTTTAGTGAGTAACCATTAAGTAAAAAATCAACAAGAAGAAAATGAAAATGTATCTTCTTGCACCATAATTAGCATTTTTCCCATTTAGGTAATGATTATTTGAATATAAAATAAGGAAGATTAATGTTGATTTTTCTTTATGGTTTTAAAAAATAATTTGTATATTAAATTTGGGTTTTGCTTTAAAAATACCATAGAAAAAGAATAATCTGCAACTGGGTTCTAATAGTATTATTTTTTTTCTCTCTTACAGAATATTATTTTTGTTTGTTTATGCAACACTATTAAAGAAAAATAAATCAATTACTAGCAGAGCTATTAGTTGGTCACTCAGCCATTGACAACTTGCATCATTAATTCAGTACTATATTAAACAGTGTATTGGAAGATAGAATAACTCAAAGATTCAAACCTCCTAACAATTTAAAAGAAAATTGCAAAATGTCTGAGACCCTATTTTAGAATACAAAGGGTATTTGACTTCCAATTCCCATTCTCTGTAGAACAAGAACAGGTCATGCCTTTATTGACATGCAGAAAATTCATCACATTTTCTCTCTGATGCTATAAATTCAATACCAATTCTCCAGCCACGTTAGTTATCACCATGAAATATACCATGGAACCTCAGATATCTAACAGTGGAAGGCTTCAATAAGAATGGATGCTGCTACTTTAATGCTGCTTCCTTTGATGTGACAACTGAGCATCCATCTCCTCCCCCCACCCCACCCCCATGATCTCTTCAGCAGGTTAGAGTGGAGACATTGGCCACATAATACACATGTTCTTTTTTAAAAATTCTGAATCTTGAGCAACAGTTCTCTTATAACTACTTAACTGTTTCTAAAAGCAGTTATTGTCCAAAACTGGAAGAACTTGTCTTCTCATATGATCATGTGAATGAATGGCGAAAGGTAAACAAAAACTAAAATTTGAAAAGATGAGATCTGATAGGAGAGCAGTCGGATGAGGAAACCAAAAAAGGAACAGTAAAGTTTATTCCGCTATAATGCAGGTTATTCTAACTTTAAGGGAGCATCAGATGGCATACTTCTAAATCTATTCCCATGATAGTCTGGTGTATTTATTATCTGTCTGTTTTATGGAACCGTGCAATCTCTAGCACTAGGGAGTCATCTGGGTTTGGATTATATAGCAGTGAACAAATGCATAAAAGAATTTTAGAAATAGTTAAAGCAAGAGACCACTGTGATTTTAGAATATCAAGACAAATGCTTCCATTACTGTTACTATTTGCATGACAAATTCTTCTTGTAAATACAATCTTGGGTGGTTTGGAGGAGTGGTCTGTCTGTAGGAACATGAATTGACACCGCCTTGATATGGGTTGTCATTAGCTCCCGTGAGTGTGGTTTGCCAATAAAACTTATAATCCCCAACTGGACCTGCAGAACATTGTGCTACTGGGTCACAAGACAAATCACTAAGCTCCTTATTAATCCAACTAGTAGCCCATTTGCAGGAAGAATCCTGCAAGCGGCCGCTGCCGAGGCGTGCGCTGCTGCCGTTGCTTCCACCACGCCTGCACCCATGTGCGGCTGCCGCCCGGCCTGCTCCACCCCGCTCTGCCCTGCCCCACCCGGGCTTTCCCTCTGGCAGCCACCTTGCTTTCTGCTTTTCCTCCCTCTTCCTTCTAAGTTGTCTTCAGTCTTCACTCCTCCCTCCCTCAGTGTATGCAAATTAACCGCCATCTTTGTTTGGTAATTTGCATACTCGTTCTGATTGGCTGGTGGGTGTGGCTTTGGCTGGTGGGCGTGGCTTGGGCATAGCGAAGGTGCGGTCAATTTGCATATTACTATTTTATTAGGTAGGATTAGTGCCATAGCCTGTGCTTTGCGTCTGGCTCCTTGTTGTGTGCTCAAAGGTCTGGCCAAAGCTCTTGATTATCCTGGTGGCAGGGAAGGATTGTCTCTTCCTCCCACACTGGCTCTGTGAAACAGGTGCTTCTTCACCACACATATCAATCAGCCAAGGCCACCGCCTGGAGCACAGAGGAGTCTAACGGTGCAGGGAGATGGTTTGCTTCCCACATCCAGCGGGTGTCTGTGCTGCACCCTTTTCCTTCTGTGCAGAACACCACCTTTTTACTGAACATATCAGAGGTTGGACTGGGAGGGTGGGTCCCTGAGGCGGGACATGGGCTCTGCTGAATATTTCATATTACCCCTTAAAAACATAACATTTCACCGATAGCATTTTGAAGGGATTCGTTGCTCCCACTAGCACTGATAGTTTTCTTCGTGCTATTAATCCCTTTAAATTTTCCTCTAAAGAAAGAAAAAAATCCACAAAATCCTCAGGATTTCCTTGCCAGATTTTGTCTCAGATCATCTATCCCAAGCATCACAGCCTACAAATGATTCTTATTTGAAAAACCTTTTTTTTTTGGGGGGGGGGGGAGGGGGAGGTTGGTGAGCATGTGTCAAGCTATGCCAGGCTATGGGCTGGAGATCACAGGATGTTTCTGACTTGGTCCAGACATTCCTGTACAAGAACAAATAAAGCAACAACCATGCTTCCTTCTAAGTATAGCCATGGGACTCACAAATACATGCAAAAGCTTGTCCCTACAGAATGCTGAAGATAAGGCCTTAAGGTGGCCTTGCTGATTGGGAGAGAGGAGGAGCATGTGGAAGGTGATGTCTGAGTTGATATCCTTCCTAACCTTTACATGAATTACATTTTTCTTATCAGAATGTATATATACACTTAGTAATTATTTTTAATTGTCCTTCCAGTCTGCAATCAAATCAGATATGGTCTTAGCTCTATTTTTTTCCTATGTATGCTGAACTAGTTTTGTGGGGAGATTTATCACCTTCTTGCTTGGGAAATAATGATGTGTGAAGGACTTAACAGCCAAACAGTATTCAGTCCTCTGGAGGATACTATGTTGAAATAAAAGCTGTTTTATTTTGGAAATCTGTTGCACCATGTGAAAGGACTGTGCCTAGGGTGCAGTTATAGATTGTCACCTTAATCTATCACATAAATTAGTTTTTCGAACACTTGAAGTTAGCACAAAAATAGAGCTATCTCGTCATGAAGGAGAGTTGACTTTTAGATGACCCTGAGGCCCAAAGAAGTCCCAATCGAGTCCATGAGCAGCAACTCTGGGAGAGTCACAGTTGGATTGGTATTTTAAAATTCAGTGAAAAGGACGCAAGAAGGTGAAAAATAGAAAAAAATGATGGTGAGCACATGTGATATTTCTGCAAGATAATGTGACACATTTTCATAAAGTAGAAATGTGTCACCATGTGGATAACACTCTTCTCACTTCTTTCTGGTTGAAAATGGCATCTGTTAAGATCAGGTGCTCAATCCTTCCTAACTTCCTCCTGAAACAAAAAAATCAAGACCTTGTAACACTCAGAACTAGGATTGAGAGTTAATTACCAAACTCTGCAGAAAATTTACAGTAGTCACAAAATCTGTGGTCTGGCAAATGGCACTAAACTGAGACATGCAGTAGATGACTCAGGTATGCCAAGTTTCCCAACAAAGAACAGAGCTTTCATCCAGAAAGGAGGAAGAAATCTCATGCCCTGCCCAAAGATTTCGAATATGCCTCTTCTGCTGTTCAGGCTTTTCTATTTGAGAAACCGGAAGCTAGTCCCACTTTGCTTCATAACCACCATTTGGAAGGAGGCTCTCACTGATGCCTCACTATCTGACTCCATTTCTCTAGATACTTATTCTCCCACTACTTCATACAACTACTCCATACATCCTCTTCTTAATCCCCAATATTCCCTCCTCTCCTCACTCTCAGATGATGACCCTTATTTCACAGAGAAAATAGATGCAGTGAGAAGAAAACTTTCATATGTTTCTATCACAAAATGGAGGAATCCAATTATATGTGTCCATTTTTCTTCTTCACCTTGTGTTCCAGACTCTCCCAAGAACCTGTTCCTGCAATTAGCTCTCCTCTCTCCTTCATTATCAAATTTCTTTCTGCATAAAGTTCTCATCTGCTTTAAAACAATGTGGTAAGGACTTCTTTAAATACACATATGCACACACACACACCCTCCCTTGATCTCTACTCTCTTCTCCAGCTACCATCACATTTTTATGCCCCTATTTAAAGAACAAATTATCTCTGAGTGGAGCTGTTTATCACTTCTATCTCCATGTCTCCTTTCATTCTCTCTTGATTGTACTTCAATTAGCCTTTATTTAGATCTTACCATTCCAATATAAGTAATTCCTTAAGGTCAACAATAGTTCCATGGTACTGAAATCAATAACTACTCTCACTACTTACATTACTCAAGTTTTAATTATTATGCACATAATAAAAAAGCTTTAAGATATATTAATATTTACAAATATTCAAATATATAAAATTTGACAGAACTAAAAGGAGAAATCAATAAATTTATAGCTATACTGGGAGATTTTAACACACCTATCTCAGTAATTAGTAGTCCAAGTAAAAAAGGAAAAATAAAAAATGGTATTTAAAATTTCAACATCTCCATTCATAATTGTGACCAAATTAAAATTTAAATTATTTTAAATTTTAAAAATAAAAATTATTTTATAGCGTAAAATATAAATTACTTTCAAGTGCACAAATTAACATTTACCAAAATCACCCATTTGAAGCTCAATAAAGTGAACCTTAATATATCTGAAAGAATTATAATTAAGAGTATGTTTTCATACCACAAGAAAGAATAAATCACTAACAAAGTGCTACTTTTAAAAATTTAATGTTTGAATGCTAAGAAATGCATATCAAGATAACTATGGATTACCAGAAGCAATTAAATGGAAATTAGAAAATAGTTAACATAAATAATTATGAAAAATACATATTAAATATGTAAGATGAGATTAAATTATGCTAAAAGCAAAATGCCTTAGGTGTATAATTAGAATAGAATCAAACTGAAAAGTTAATGATCTAGTTATTCATTTTAGAAATTAAGAAAAAGAACAAAAAATTAACTCGAAGAATGTAGACAGAAGAAACAAATACAGGTAAGAGTAGAAACCAATGAAGTAGAAAACAAATGCACAATGGATAAAACACACAAATCCAAATATTATATTTTAAAAATAATAATACATTTAATAAGATCCTGGAAAGGCTAATCTGGAGAAAGAAGAAAGATAAGAGAGAATATAGGAAAGAGGGAGTGGAGAAACAGGAAGAAAGAGGAGAGAAGTAGGGAAAGAGAGAGTGAGAGAAATGGATCAGATTACCAGTATTGAATATAAAAAAGAAAACATATTTATCTATGTATGAGTATGTATACTATAAAGCACTTGAGTATAAGATGTATAACTATGTGCTAATAAATTCTATAATTTAGAAAGCACGTTTAAATTTTCAGAAAAAAATAACAGCAATACTGACCTAAAATAAATAAAAATGTACATAAACCTTTATAGATAACAGAAATTGATTCTGAAATTCAAATCATTGCTCAAGAACTGAGAAAATAGAATCTAGCAACATTTAAAAAGAATAATTCATCATGACAAGGTGGATTTTATTCATCCAATGCAAAGCCACCTTAACATTTTAAAAGCTAGTGTTATTCTTCATAGTAACTCAATAGATGCCTTTCAGCTATCTGAAAAAGTTCAGAAAAGGTAGTTATATTCATCAGGAAAGCCCTTAACACACTAGGAATAAAAGATAACTCTCTAATCTAGTAAAGGCTATCTAATAAATTCTATATAAAAATAATACTTAATAATGGTGAAATGTTTAAAGCCTTCTCATGGGACTGAAAATGTTACATTATCGCCACTTATGTTTGACATTATGCCTTTGCAGTGGTATAAGGCCAGAAGAAGAAATTAGATTTATGATGATTGTAAAGGAAGAAAAATAATTTGAAGACTAGTAGTTGAGTACCTAGAAAATCCAAAGAATAATCTATTAACATTCATATGTGACTTTAGGGAAGCCACTAGATCTAAGATTAATACATAATAACTAGTTGTATTCTTATATACCAGCAACAAATAACCAAATATTCAAAACAATATCTTTTATGTAGCATCAAAAAAAATCCATCAATTATCTACTAATACATCTAATCAAAGGCAAGAGTTCCACTTTGTCTGACATATCTGACAGCTAGAAAGGCTGTCCATCCCAGCCTAATAAGCAAAGCCAATAAACTAAAGTCTTAACTTTTCTTCAAGCCATCAGAGAGTTGAGGACACAGAGCAGCAAAGCAGCATGAATTGCAGCAAGACCAGGCACCTCAAAAGCAAGGGCATATGTGTGACTGGCTCACCTGTAGCAGATATGGAAAGAAGAGGTGAGCTAATCAAAGAGAAAGTATGTCCCAGATGGAGGTCTGGGTCCTGGGATGGCAGTCTGGGCCCCCGAAACAGGATTGGATTTTGGGTTTGAGGTCTGGGTCCTGGGATGTACTTTGGGCCAGGCCTGAAGGTCTGGGACCTGGCTGTAGTTTTGAGCCCCATTGGAGATTTGGGCCCCAGATGCAGTTCTGGGCACCTGATACAGGAATGGATTCTGGGTTTGAGGTTAGGTTTTTGGGATAGAATTCTGGGCCCTGGCATCTGGGACCTGGATGTAGGCCAGAGCCCCTGGTGGAGGTCTGGGCCCCTGACATAGGACTGGATTGCAGGTTCCAGGTCTCCACCCCTAGATGGACTTCTGGACCCGGGCATGAAGGTCAGGACCCGGATGTAGTTCTGAGCTCCATTGGAGACCTGGACCCCGGATGAAGTTCTGGGCATTCGATACAGGAATGGATTCTGGGTTTGAGGTTAGGGTCCCATAATGGACATATAAGCCTTGGTATGAAGGTCTGGGACCAGGATATAGGTGTGAGCAATGGTGGAGGTCTGGTCCCCTGATACAGGACTGGATTCTGGGTTCGAGGTCTATGCTCAGGGATGGACTTCTGGACCCTGGCATGACGGTCTGGGACCTGGAGGTAGGTCTGAGCCCCAGATGGTGACTGGGTACTGGGTTGGAGGTCTGGGCTCGGGCTGAAGGGCTGTGTCCTAGAGGGAGGTCTGGGGTGTGGGCTGGACCTCAGGGTCAGGGAATGGAGGTATGGACCATGGATGGAAGTGTGGGCCTCCAATACAGGATTAGATTCTGAGTTCGAGATCTGGTCCCAGAATGGACTTCTGGGCCCAGACATGAAGGTCTAGGACCCGGGTGTAGGCCTGAGCCCTGGATGGAGGTCTGGGCCCTGATATAGGACTGGGTTGTGGGTTCCAGGTCTGGTCCCCGAGATGGACTTCTGGGCCCTAGTAGGAAGGTCTGGGACCCGGATGTATGTCTGAGGCCCAGTGGAGATCTGGGCCCCGAATGGAGTTCTGGGCTCTGGCATGAAGGTCGGGGACCCGGATATAGGTTAAGCCCCGGATGGAGATTTGAGCCCTGGATGGAGGTCTGGCGACTAGGATGGAAGTCTGGGCCCCAGTTGGAGGGCTGGGCCCTGGAGAGAGGTCTGGGTCCTGAGATGGAAGTCTGTGCTCCAGATGAAGGTCTGGGACTGGGATGGAGGTCTGGGCACCCGATAAAGGACTTGATTATTGGTTTGAGGTCTGGTCCTGGGATGGACTTCTGGGCCCAACCTGAAGGTCTAGGACCCGGATGTAGGTCTGAGCCCCGGACAGAGATCTGGGCACCTGATACAGGGCTGGATTCTGGGTTCGAGGTTAGAGTCCAGCAATTGAGTTCTGGGCCCTGCATGAAGGTCTGAGCCCTGGGTGGAGGTCTGGGTCCTGGTAAAGAAGTCTGGGAAGGGGATGGAAGGCTGTGTCTCAGAGGGAGGGCTGGTTCATGGGATGGACATCTGGGCCCCGGGTGGAGGTCTGGGTTGTAGGCTGGACCTCTGGGTCCAGGTGCTGATACAAAACTGGATTCTGGGTTTGAGGTTGGGACACGGAATGGACATCTGGGTCTTGGCATGAAGTCTGGGACCTGGACATAGGTCAGCGCCCCGAGTGGAGGTCTAGACCCTTGATACAGAACTGATTTCTGGGATCAAGGTCTGAGCCCCAGAATGGACTTCTGGACCCTGGCATGAATGTCTGGGACCCAGACATGGGTCTGGGTCTTGAGATGGAGGTATGGACCCCACAGGGAGGTCTGGGCCTTGGATAGAAGTCTCAGCCCCTGATACAGGATTGGATTATGAGATTAATGTCTGGGTCCCAGGATGTACTTCTGGGCCTGGCCTGAAGGTCTGGGACCCGGATGTAGGTCTGAGCCCCAGAAGGAGGTCTGGGTCCCTGATATAGCACTGAATTCTGGGTTCTAGGTCTGGGCCCTGAGATGGACTTCTGGACCCTGACATGAATGTCTGGGACTCAAATGTAGGTATGAGCCCCAGATTGAAGTCTGGGTACTGGGTTGGAGGTTTAGACTGGCTGGAGAGTTGTGCCCTGGAGCGAGGTCTCTTTCATGGGATGGACCTCTCAGTCATGGATTGGAGGTCTGGACTATGGATGGAGGTCTTCGCCCTAAATACAAAACTGGATTCAGGGTCCAATGTCCGGGCTCCGGAATGGACTTCTGGGCCCTGGCATGAAGGTCTGGGACCCGGATGTAGGTTAAGGCCCGGATGGAGATTTAGGCCGTGGATGGAGGTCTAGAAACTAGGATGGAAGTCTGGGCCCCAGTTGGAATGCTGGGCCCTGAAGGGAGGTCTGGGTCCTGAGATGGAGGTCTGGGCCCAGATGATGGTCTGAGACTGGGATGGAGGTCTGGGACCCTGATAAAGGACTGGATTATGGGTTTGAGGTCTGGGTCCTGGGATTTACTTCTGGGCCCGGCCTGAAAGTCTGGGGCCTGGATGTAGGTCTGAGCCCCTGATTGAGTTCTGGGTCCTGGAATGGAGGTCTGGGCCCTACAGGGAAGTCTCAGCCTCGGATGGAAGTCTTGGCCCCTGATACAGGATTGGGTTCTGGGATCGAGGTCTGGGCAGGGGATGTATCCTGGAGGGCTGGGTCATTGGATGGACATCTGAGCCTCTGGTGGAGCTTTCAATCATAAATTGGACCTCTGGGTCATGGAATGTAGGTCTTGACCATGGATGGAGATCTAGGTCCCTGATATAGGACTGGATTCTAGGTTTGAGGTCTGGGCCCCGGAATAGACATCTGGGACTTGGCATGAATGTCTGGGACCAGGATGTAGGTCAGAGCCCTAGGTGGAGGTCTGAGCCCCTGATACAGGACTGGATTCTGGGATCGAAGTCTGAGTCCTGGGATGGACTTCTGGACCCTGGCATGAATGTCTGGGACCCAGATGTAGGTCTGGGTCCTGTGGTGGAGGTCTGGACCCCACAAAGAGTTCTGGGCCTCAGATGGAGGTCTGGGACCCTGATACAGGATTGGATTCTGGGTTGGAAGTCAGGGTCCCAGGATGGAGTTCTGGGCCTTGGCATAAAGATCAGGGACCACAATTAGGTATGAGCCCCAGATGGATGTCTTTGTCCTGGGATGGCCAGTGGTTAGGGGCAATCAGGCAGGCAGGCGAGTGGTTAGGGGCGATCAGGCAGGTAGGCAGTCACACAATTAGGGGCGATCAGGCAGGCAGGCAGGGTGGTTATGAGCAATCAGGAGGCAGGATAGTGGTTAGGGGCAATCAGGCAGGCAGACTGGTTAGGGGATATCAGGCAGGCAGGTGAGTGGTTAGGAGCCAGCAGTCACAGATTGCAAGAGGGATGTCTGACTGCCTATTTAGGCCCAATCTATCCCACAGGGATCCCTGTGGGATCTGGCCTAAACTGGCAGTTGGACATCCCCCAAGGGGTCCCAGATTGTGAGAGGGTACAGGCCAGGCTGAGAGACCCCCCCCCCCCCCCCACCATGCACAAATTTTGTGCACTGGGCCTTTAGTAACTTATATAAAGAGGGGGAGAGAAATGCTTAAGCTTCCTCACCTGTAAAGGCCTGGCACACAGGATCTACCTAAGTTTGAGGGTAAGCCAGAATAATAGAGAATGGCCAACCTGCCCACCACCGGCTGGCCTAGTACAGAGGGGCAAGAACATGGACACTGATTCCCTTTGATGTGTAGTGGGCATCCAGTACATACACAGATGAAACCCTTCTGGCACCTCAGCCCACAGGTAGGCACAAGGAACACTAGGAGCATCAGAAGTGTGTGTTTGTTGAAACTTACCAGAGCAACAATAAAACCCAAACTCAGCATAACTCTTTAACTACTCACCAGCCCATACAAATCACCTGACAGAAAAATAGAAAATCCCTTTCTGGGTATCAACACTATTTACTTCAGTTCTTATCAGTTAACAAACTATGTCTGGGATTTCACTACAACTTATACAATGTAAAAAAAAAAAATCACAAAGAAAAACAACCCACTGTCAAGATACATGGCCACCAACCAAACCAGATGTGAAGATTATCCAAATGTTGAAACTATCAGAGAGGGAGTTGAAAATAACTATGCTTACTCTGTAAATGATCTAGTGTAAAAAGTGGATATCATGCACAGTTTGAGAACTCAGCAGAGGGATATCATGCACTCTCTAGCGAGCACATGGGGGAAAATGAATTGCTTTAATGGCTCACCATTAGATTTGACACTGATGAGGAAATGTCAATGAACATTAAAAATGTTATTAGAAATTATTCAAAACACAAGGCACTGAAAAAAAGAAGAAAAAATATCTAAATGTTATAGAACAATGATAATTGGTCTAACATGCGTGCAATTGGTGTCCGAGAAGCAGAAAAGAGAGAGTCTAACACAGCAGAGATAAGACAATTAGCATTAAAAACCAGTGGTCCTTGAGAGAAGGGTGAGCCTGACTATTGCACAAAATTCTGCCTGCTGGAGTTCAAGCCCACAGCACAGAGTGGGCAATCTCACTGAGCTGGAGTTCAGGGAGGCCAAGTTTGCTACAAAGCACATGGCAAAACACTGGAGAGTAGGGAGCTGCTCTGAGACAAAACCTAGAAGATGTGCAGAACCCTGAAGTCTGAGTTCTAATTTGCACATGCAAGTGAGGGAGCTAATCAAGGCTGAAAAAAAAACAAAAAACATACCAGACATTTCCAGGATTTCTCCTTGACTTTCTTCCTCTTCTGGAGGCCCCTGAACTCTGCTCTCTAACTGCCCAGCCCAATGAGACTGCTGCTTTATGCCTGAGCTCTATTCCTCTTACTCCCTAATAGACGAGGAAGCACCCTGAGGAGAGAAGACCATTTAAATGTGTATTTCACTTCCTGGGTTTCCCTTCTTTCAAGGTTTGCAACCACTCTGATTTCTGCCTTCCCTGGGACACTCTCCAGTACCTTCAAATGTTGTTTTTTGTATTTTTGTCTAAAGTTTATCACTTTTTTTTTAACAGAAGGGTTAGTTTGACACCAGTTACACCACCATTCTGGAATCTTTAAGTCCCTGTACTATAAATGCTAAAACACTGATGGACTATGTTTGTGTTATTAACTGTCACTGGCAAATTATTTACTGTCACGTGATTTAATGAAATTGGCACCCAATGGCACATCCATTATTGTCATTCCTTTGTTTTTCACGGTCTTTCAATAAACAATGGGGGATAGGTCAAGGACTACCTCTGATTTAAAAGCCTTCTGCAACCATCAGAAGCATTGTTGAAGCTCCTAGAGTTTTCCAACTCTGTAAATATTGATGTAAGATTGGATTGCATATGTTGTTGGCAAGACCTTAAGTTTTTATATCCCTGGGGAAACTGTTGAAAGAGTTTTCTAACAACTCAATACTTACAGCAAGTGTGCTTTGCTCTGAAAAGTTCCTATCTATACTAACAATAGCCTAGGGCCATCACAACCAGAAGGACGACCAGTCACCAGGAAGTGCATGGAGCACCTCTGGGTCCCGCCCCCGCGGCTCACAGGCTCCTATCACAGCAAGGCTGGTGGCCCCGGTGGGAGGGGTGAGGCAGGTGCAGAGAGCAGGGCCTGGCTGCCAGGTGCTGGGACAAGCAAGCATGCAGGGCCACAGATAGACAGCAGGGCCTGGCTGCCAGGTGCCGTGGTGAGTAAGCGAGCAGGCCTGCAGACAACAGGGCCTGCCAGCCACAGCGCACCAGCAGTCCCGCCTCTGCACATGAGCTGCAGAGGAAACACCTTTTCTGACTGCTCATTGGCTAAGCTCCCTGTAGGCCACTCACAATGTTCTTGATAACTTGGGTAATAAGAATCCAAGAAGGTGATCTAGGGTTTTTCCACCTCACTCCTGGAGGGAAAAGCGAAGGTCCACTGCTGGAGGGGCTAAGAAATGTCATATCCTGCCCTAGCCGGTTTGGCTCAGTGGATAGAGCCTTGGCCTGTGGACCACAGGGTCTGGGTTCGATTCTGGTCAAGGGCATGTACCTAGGTTGCAGGCTCCTTCCTGGCCGGGGCCCAGGTCAGGGCTCATGCAGGAAGCAACCAATTGAAGTGTCCCTCTCACATTGATGTTTCTCTCTGTCTTTCCCTCTCTCTTCCATGCTCTCTAAAAATCAATAGAAACATCCTCAGGTGAGGAAAGAAAGAAAGAAAGAAAGAGAGAGAGAGAGAGAGAGAGAGAGAGAGAGAGAGAAAGAAAGAAAGAAAGAAAGAAAGAAAGAAAGAAAGAAAGAAAGAAAGAGTCATATCCTATGAAAGAGACATCTTGAAAATGCCTAAAGAAAGTTGTCATTTTTTTGTGGTGAAGGGACTGGAGTCCGTGTTGATGAAAACATCTTGGTGGCTGTGGCAGCTGGCAGTGGCAGTAGCAGCGGGGTGATGAGGGTGGCGCCTTCCCCTGATCAGTCCAGTCACCTCTTGCAGAGGGAGGCCAGACTGCAGCTTAGGCCCACTCAGGCCTAAGCCATCAATAGGACATCCCCTGAGGACTCCTGGATTGGATAGGGTGCAAGTCGGGCTGAGGGACCCCCCTCCCATGCATGAATTTCGTGCATTGGGCCTCTAGTCTATAATAATAAAAGCATAATATGCTAATTAGACCAGATGTCCTTCCGGACGAAGCTGGGGCTGCAAGGGAAGCCTGAGTCCCAGGTTCCTGTCGGCAGCCAGAGGGAGGGAAGCCAGGATCTCGGGTGCAGGAGGGAAGCCCAGGTTCAGGGTGCCAGAGGGGAGCCAGTGCCAGCAGCCAGAGGAAGGAAGGCCTACTCTTGCACAAATTTTGTGCATCGGGCCTCTAGTCTAAAAAAAAATAAAAGCCCTCTATCTTATCCTTTTTCATCTGCATAAAATACCCTGATTCATCTCAATATCCTTTCATGTGTACAAAAATAATGTATAAAACTTGGTGAGAAATTAACTTACTTTGTGTGCATTAGTCACCTGATCTGCACCAGCAACCACCATAAAATTCACAATGTATTTGTATCTAGGTCCTCTTGACTAAGAATGTAATTTTAGATATTAAGGATTTCATTATTGTTAACTGGCTGTACAACTATTGTAAACCTTTAAATAACTAAAAAAATAAAATAAAAAAATAAAGAACTCATCCATATATGGAAAAATTCTTCATTACATCTACAAATAAAAATTTGTTGAGAAAGCCTAGATTTTCACTGAGTTAAGAATAACCATGCAATAATAAAATGGAGGCCAGCCTGTGAATAAAGCAGAATGAAAATTTGGGTTACGCACTTTTTCGAAATGCCCAACTTCCTTTGATTAGCTTCCGTTGTGCAGAAATTTAGCTCAGCAACAAAACTAAGCAATAATGTGGACTCTTGGAATCTGTTCCACATTGTATGCTATTGTGAAAGGCAACAATGCCAAAGTAGAGGGTCCAAAAATGAAAATGTTGAATGAGAGTAATATCCTCTGAACATCCATGGGTCCTACCAAAGGAAACATTTCCTCTCCATCCCATTTTTGTAAATGCTCACTTGAAAGACTGTCACTTTGTTCTAAACATAGCTTTAATGGCTTAAAAAAATAATTAGAATAATTCAGGAAAGATAGCTCACAGAGATAAATGATATATGCAAATTACTAATAGAGACTTGTTTTCAATTATAGATCACTAAACTAATGCAAATATTTCTAGTTGGATTAAAATAGTAAATGATCCCAAATAAAAACTGCTTAAGTATGAATCCATTCATTCTAAAATAGACAAAACAAACAAGTGAAAAACTACAGTCTTTATTAAACTCCTGTCAGAGAATGTCTTCTTGAGTGTTAGTAATTACCTTCTAGGACATGTACTAGGCTACTTAAAATTCTGGCAGACAGAGTGGCCAATTAAGTAGCACCTCTCACCAGGTCAGGACTTTACCAGGCCGGTCTTTACCGAGGCTCACCTGTGTCTGAGGAGTTTCCCACAGCAGTATGTGTCCTCAATCAATCAATGGTCAATAAATGAAAGTGTAAATGTATTAAGATGTTTTCATGGCAGATCATACAAAAAGTATTGGAACCACATCTTGCATCAAACTTTAAACTATTTATTCTATTTTAGCTCATGCACACACAAATTAAATAAAAAAGCATATTCTATCATAAAAGAGATCTCTCTAGTACAGTGGTCAGCAAACTCATTAGTCAACAGAGCCAAATATCAACAGTACAACAATTGAAATTTCTTTTGAGAGCCGAAAACCGACTTCTGCGCATGGGCCACGAATTTTCAATCGCACTGTACGTGCGCGCCTGCACGTGGTATTTTGTGGAAGAGACACACTCAAGGGGCCAAAGAGCCGTGTGTGGCTTGCGAGCCGCAGTTTGCTGACCACTGCTCTAGTAGTTACACATCTATTCATTCTTCTTTTTTTAAATCCTATCCAAGGGTATGTTTTTAGAGAGAAGAAAAAGAGAACCATTGAGGTGATAGAGAAACATTGATCGGTTGCCTCCCATATGTGCCCCGAATGCACCCAAAGTGGGGATGAACCTGCAACTTAGCTATGTGCCCTGACCAGGAATCAAACCTGTAACCAACTGAGCCACCTGGCCAGGGCCACATTTATTCATTCTTAAAACACATTTGTTGAAAGCGAGTGTGCCAAATTTTGTGTTGTGTGCTCAAAATAACATGGTGAACCAAACATTACCCATGTCCTGAGCCCATAATTTGCATTCCAATCGTATTAATTTGGACTTCAAACTTCAACATAGAGAACATACATCACAACATGTAGTTTAAAAACAAAGTGTATCAGAGATGAGAACTAAAAAGGGAGATCAATACTAGCACTAAAATTTATTTTTGAGACACTTTGGGTAAATTCAAGATGAACTTATAATTCATTCTTTGATTAACTGAACCAATATTGGTTCAGCACATACAAAACACCAAATATAAAAATAAGTAGGTCACAAACCCGCCTCTGCAAGGACTCGGGCTAAGAAGAAGCCTAATGTACAAAAAAAGATAACTGTGGCAATTTGACAAGGCTTGATGAGCAAAGAGAAGAAGGAAGCTGGCTTTTGCAGAAGAAAACCTTGACCACGTTTTCCCAGAGGGGATGAAAATTGAGTCGAGCCTTCAAGTTTCAATAAAATCCAGCCAGTGAGTAAATGGAGGAGAAAGGGTTGTGATGGCAGCTAGAAGCAAAAGCATGTGGGAAGTGACAAGGAGGAAACTGTTGCCTGTTGGGTTTTCTGGTGTGCTGGGTTGTAATGCAACTTTAGTTACAGGTAAACCACAAAGTACAAGAAGTTCCATCTAAAGCTACCTGACACCAGATAGCAGATGGGCCAAAAATCTGCACTCTTGATGTACACAGTGTGGCTTCTTGAGTACTGGTGGAATAAAAAAAAAATCAGCAAATGTGTGAATAAATACCAAAATGCCTGGTCATTCTATGTGGTGGAAAGAATAATGGTCCCAAATCCATGTTTGAATTCCTAGAACCTGTAAATACCTTACCTGGTGAAAGAACCTTTATAAATGTGATTAACGTTAACAAATTTGGGATGAGGGATTCGCCTGAATTATCCAGAAGAGTCTAGTATGATTACAGAGATCCTTATAGATGAAAGAGAGAGACAGGAGGGTCAGTATCAGAGTGAGGAGACCTGAGAAGGCACTGACTGGCCATCGCTGCCTGTGAAGGTGGAGGAAGGGGCCAGGACCCAAGGAATGCAGGCCTACAGAACCTAGAAAAGCCGAGAGAACACATTGTGCCCTACTGCCTCTACAAGGAAGGCAGCCTTGCCATATCCCCATTAGCCCTGTGTGACTGTTTCAGACTTCTGACCTCCAGAACTGTAAGATAATACATCCGTGTTGTTGTAAGCCACTACATTTGTGGTAATTTGTTACAGCAGGAATAAAATCGAATATACTCTATTACTGAGCAAGCTGCAGAAAAAAATTCCCAATGTGAAAGAAGGCAGTGAGAATGATTGATAGATTCATTAAATCTTGATTTTTCAGTAGCATTTGAAGAGGTCAAATAGTTCAAATTTCAGGCCAGTTTGATATACATTTCCCTAAGATTAAGAGATTACATGGCCTTAACCTCTGAAAGACAGGATACCTGATGGAAGTCTTGATTTTCAATCAAGAAAGAAAACATAAGACAAAACACTGTGACTGTTGATCGTTAATAATTTTTTCCCATTTGGTTATAGTTTAAGTTTCTCCAAAATCACTAGCACTGTGAAGTCGCTGCAGAAAGTTTAAATGAAGTATGAAATAACACAATGAGGTTGGCCAGCTGGGCTCACTAGGGTAGGAAAGGCTATCCCTGGAAGTGCTGTTTGCAAAAGTACCGAATGAAAACACTAACATGAAATGCAGCTGTTGTTTTAGTTGAAATAAGGCAAATCTAAGGTAAATGCATGTTCATCTAAAATAATGTATGTCAGTGGCTCTCTCTATGGAGCAGGCCCTTGCCTTTCCTTGGCCCCTCCTTTCCCCAGAGTGTCTCTCTCTCTCTCTCTCTCTCTCTCTCTCCTCTCCTCTCCTCTCCTCTCCTCTCCTCTCCTCTCCTCTCCTCTCCTCTCCTCTCCTCTCCTCTCCTCTCCTCTCCTCTAAGCTTCAGTGGCCCTTCTTATGCTCTAACTTGTTTCCTGAGCTCATTTCTTCTACAGCTCACTTCTACTTCTGTGACTTTCTAAATAGACTTTATCTCATAAAAAATAAAACAACGCATGTCATATAAATCCCACCTATTCTAAATTGGAACTAACAATGGAACATTTAAATGAAGATTTGATTGACTCATGATGACAATAGCTGGGTTTAAATAAATTCTTCATCTTTCTCAAGCAGCTGAGAAAAAAGAGGCCAGTTGATTCAGCATAAAATGCAACATGGAGATGTTGTTACTGGTGGACTCTGATGAGTCCCTTCCAAATTTTAATAAATCTGATGCCCAGGTTGCATCCCCTACCAATGAAATCAGCATACCTGGGGTGGGACCCAAGCATCAATGTTGTTTAAATCTCCTTAAGTGATTTCAAGTTTGAGAATCCTCGGGGCTCCAGAACCCTTCCTCGCTTGTTGAGAAGTGGTTGTAAATCAGAACAGGAAACGAGCTGTACATCCCCCTACTGTATGAAGTAGGCTCAGTGACACAAAGACCGTTTTTCCTCTCCTTGGCACAGGACACCCTACATTTCTCCAGGTTTTTGTAGGACAAAGCCTGGACCCGAAATGCAGGTTATTTCCAGGATTAGATTGGATCCTAGTATAAGGTGACCAGATTTTAACATTGGTAAAGCGGGACACCATTGACCGGGGAGGGGGTTCTTGATTAAAAATTTGGTCTATATGAAGCAACAAAAATTTTCATAGAACGCAAAATTAGTATTGTAATATATTTTTTTTAAATTTCAACATAAGTACAATTTACAAATATAATAAATAAAAAATTATGTATAGTATTATTTTATTCTTTGGCATATTTCTCATTTGAGTGAATTTTTTTTTAGTAGATTGCTGTCGTTGTTTAAAAGGTCATGAATTTGCCGTAACGTTAATTGTAAGTTAATTGTAAGTCAAGGCCGGCACTAGACTTTTTGCCGCCACTATAAAATATAAATAATACGAGTACTGTCTGCTAAATTCAAGAAAATTTATGTATTTATGAAGTAAATAAATAAATTACTTACCTAAATTATCTGAATAGCTGATTTGTAATGACATCACTTGTTTAACTAGCTTACTAGCACGCAGTACGATGTGTATCGTCTGAGAGACAGTTACAAAATGTTTTCGTCATTGCCAATCCCAAAAAATGCCATTGTTCATTAAGTCCAAACAATGGTGGTCGAATTCTAACAACTGATCAACAATGCGAACTTTGATAGGCAGTTCTCGAGAATCAGTTCTCAACAATTATTTGTTATTATTAAAGTTTAACATTATAAAATTAACAAAAATAATATAAAACTCATATCCTGGCTAAGTAGCCACATGGCCGCCGAAAACCGTATATTCCCTTCCCGTTCTCCCGCCGTTCCCTAGCTTGTCGTGCATTCTTTCCAAAAATCGGGACTTTTTTAAAATGCCGCGGGACACGGGACAAATTGTTAAAAATCGGGACTGTCCCGCCAAAAGCGGGACATCTGGTCACCTTATCCTAGTACCAAGTATGTAGTTTATTTGATATTAATGTGTCACTAAAGTGTTGTGCCATAATTACATAAGAGTAGGGAGAGCTGGGAACAAGGTATACAAAGTTCTTTGTACTATTTCTATAACCTTCCTATAAATCTAAAATTACTCAAAAATAAAAATTGTCACATGATGCTGCTTAAATCATCTGCTTAGAATCTCTCACAAGAACTTATTGTGAAATCTCTTCTGTGGCAATTGTTCAAGAGCCCAGCTAGCTTAGGTCTGGTTTATCTTCTTTTTTTTTTCCCCATCTGCATCTTTTGCCATCATTCTGTCAACAGCTACACTGTCCTAGGTGGGGACATTCCCAAAGTAGACTTCTTTTTGTGGTCTGACTGTGCTTGATCTCAGAGTAAAAAAAAAAAAAAAAAAAAAAAGGAAGGAAGAGGAAGAAAGGCTAGCAGTCTTAATTCAGAAGCTGTGAAAGTGTAAGGGTTCATTGATAAGATGGCAACAGATTTCACAAAATATGTCACTACAAGCAGGACTTTTCCTTGGTCTCCCTCGCCCCACAGTTTTTTATTCTTATTCGTGGCATCTGTTACTGCTCTCTCTGTTCACTTGAGCATCTGAGCTGCTCACACTGCCTCTCAGTGATGGTCCCATCCACTTTCTCTCAGGAAAAAGCCCTCCCAGCCAGGCCCAGACACACGAGACCCTCACTATTGTGGAAAGGAGTCCCAAAGATACCCCTCCCCATTTCTCAAGAGCATCAGCCCTTCTAGAATTCTGGCTCCCTCATTACATTTTCGTTGATATGGGTTCACATTTGGGATCACCCTACAGTGGCAAGTATAGCTATGGGAGGTGTTAATCAAAACTTTGCTCTGATGAGACAGTCCACAGAAAATAAACTTTAATACCCTAAAGGCTCCTTCCAACAAAAACAATGCTAAGCCAATTTAGTCAGATTTAGCAAATAGAAGCACAAGGAACCACCCAGTTATATTGGAATTGCAGACAAAAAAGAAATGCTTTTTTTTTTTTTTTTTTTTTTTAGAATCAGGCCATACTGATACTAGAAAATTACTTGTTATTTAATCAAAAAATGACCAATTGAACTGGGCATCCTGTGTTTTTTCTGGCAATTATAGGAGAAACTCATGTGATCCACGGAAGGCCTTTCTGTGTGGGCCAGCACTGAAGGCCAGATTCTCTGCAGCCTGAGATGGTGTTCAGAGGCATCCTTTTCAAGAAGTCGAGAATATATGTGATTTCCATGTTTGGCAATGACATCTATGCCCATGAGTTATGCTTTTTCTTTCTCCCATACTTTCTACAATGCCTTTCCATAAATGTAACTTATTTTTGGCATTTATCAAAGGACTATAGATAGCAATTTTGAAGAATAATAAAATTACTTTTTTTCTCTTCCCTGCAGCCAGGAAAGACATTGCAGGAGAGAGAGAAGGATGGTACCTATCAATAGGTGATAGCAAAATGGCACAATCCAACTTTCGCTTTAGAAATAGGGTGATGTTATCCTCAAGGCCTCTTGGGTGAAATATATATGATGTACAGAAGTGTTTCTCTTGCATGCCTGAACTAAATTATTCCTAAAAAAATGACTTGCCTAAAGTTTCTGTGATAGAAAATGCCATTGTTATGATTGTTACAAAAATGACCATGGAAAAATAGGTCATTATATCTGCCTATAGCAGATTACTGTTCTGTTTGCCTTTTTTTTTATTATTATTACTTCAAAGCTTCACAATTTGAGTTTTCTGGATTTTTGATGAGAGTCTGAAATTAATACTTTGTAATTGACATATGCATTTAAATGGGAAGTTTAAACAAGTGTCTCTGTTTGACTTTAAATTATTTTTCCTGGTTTTTTTCTATTTGCGTACAGAGGAAATGAACTATTCTTTGAATCTTTACATTGCATTTGAAATGTACAAAAATAAAGGCCAGACATATATAAATAAAAAATTACCCTCCCAATCTTCCCTGTATCCACCACATTATCTTTCCAGCTTTATAATATTTGAAACATTACATCTCTGTGTATGAATCTCCTGTATCATTAATTTTTTTACTCCACAATTATTTCTTTGAACTATATTAAAATAAAAAATATATTTTGCATCAGCAACAATGTTTAGCCATTCTTTTCCTTGTTTATTCTCCCAAATAACATCTACCAATATCTCCACTTAATTCTAGCTTCCTATTTCCATGTGAATTACCAAGCAATCCTCCTCCCAATGGACTAAATTTGGGCACCCAAGTTTGAAGAATAAATGACAATGTAATGACAAAATAGAAAACAACAATGAACCAATAATCATAACAAAATTACCGTAGGCTTGTAAAAATTTACAGTTAGTCCAAGCTTTTCCATCCATGACTTCATTAGACACTCATAACAATCCTATAAAACAAATAGTCAGTGATCATTATTTCATTTAATACACGAAGACACAGGCTCAGGGTGGTTAATGGCTTGTGCCTGAGGTTATAACATTAGTGAGAGACAGGAAGAGCCAGGACCAGCGTGCATTAATTTTTGAGCACCAGCCCATGTTCTGTCTGGTATTTGCAAGGGAAAAGATTCTCAGCAGAGAAATAATTACAAGGCTAGAGAGAACCCTGCTGCAATCCACCTGGATAAAAGCATGATGAGAAAACCTGTTATGCAACCCTGGAAAAGTGAAGCCATGCTATTTTGAGGAAAGCCTCAGGGTTAAGCCTAAGTCTAAGAATCCACACTTTACTGGTAGTCAGCAGTGGGTGCTGACAGCTATGGCCAGAGCCAGCGACACAAAGATCCATTTCCCAGGGACACAGGATGGGATGCCTGCCTCCAACACTGGTTCCTCTAAATTCCCCCTATTCAAATAGGCTCTCACTATCCTCCGAATCCCACAGTTCCTCTTAGGCCCCCACATGTTCTACTTTAATGGCTCTTGACTGGCCTCACCTTCGAACCCTGTGCTGAGCTTTTGAAACAATACACATTCCTGATATCCACAGTGTATCACCTAAACCAGATTCTCAGAAACAAGATCTTTGTGAAAGGTTCTCCATTCACCCTGAGGCATAGTTAAGTTTATAGCTATGCCTTGAATTTATAATCTGCTAATTACATTCAAGCAATGTTTGTTGAGCACCTACTATATGTGAGGTACAGAAAAGAGGACCTGAGTAAAATTTAGAACCTTTTTTCAAAGAACCCATGGTTGGTTAGGCGACAGAGGCCTGTAAGTAAATACATTTAAATGAGGCTGTAATGCAACTACTATAGTTACAGAACTATGCAAGCAGTCCTGCCTCTGACACCTACAGTGGCCACACTGGAGTCTGGAGTGACAACTGGGTGAGGTCTATGCTTACTCTTCTCTGTATTCCACACCACACTTAAGGAAAGTAAATGTTCAATAATCTTGTGAATTGGCATGATTGATGGCCTCATTGTTCTTTTTAAAAACTGACTTTTATTTTTCTGAAGGTTAATTCCATATCCCTGAAAGGAAACTCTCCACTTCTTTTAAAATCTCATCTGTTATTTACCTCCAGATTTCAAATAACCTGCCGCTACAATATCTTGACTTTCAGATTTAGACATTATCTATTTGTGTCTGCACACTATCCTACTCTTAAATCCTTTACATATTCTCCTCCTATCTTTAATATAATAATTTACACTTATTTGCAAATCAATATATAATTACTTGTTAAATTAATAATTATTCTGCTAAATCAACTATTAAAAACTAAGCCACTAATTCTAAATTTATATGTATTTTTAATTATTTATTTGATTCGATTGCCTTGTTAAATTACTTAGTTTATATACACATATGTGTTTCATATGAACATATACTCTATTGTTGTACTTGTATATATATATATATAGTTGCATGTGTGTGTACTAATTCCAAGACAAATGCATGGTATTGTTTCATTATCCAATGCAACTGTGTTGAGAGGAACTTAAGTAGAAAGGGTATTATAATGACTAAAATATGACACAGGAATGACTATCTCAGTGTCAACTCTGCTCAGTTCATAGTTATACCTAGATGTCTCTGTTGGCCATCCTTCAGAAGAGACATCCAAAGTGCATGTGGCATCGTCAGGGGGTGGGACAGTGGTGTCACACTGCACCGCTGGAGGCTTCTCTAGAATAGAACAGATTTCCACCTGCTGCTGGATGTGCCACACAAAAGTAACAACATGTCATGATATGTTTTCATGGCATAGAGTGTAAAAAGTATCACCGCCTCTAGTACATGTTAAACTTTGATAATCTGAAGTGATGGGTTTATTTTTAAATGTTTTCAACTATGGTCTATGGTCCAAGCAACTAACTGAGTTATTCTAGACCCTCTATCTCATTTTCCTTAATTTCAGTTCCTCCCTGATCAGATTCCAAGTTGGATCTTAGCTGATGTCTGGCATGAGTTTGTAGCAGCTCAGGGCTCAGCCTTTTGGGCAGAATGCCATGATAATTTCACCCAACTGGTGTAAGCTTTGTTGCAATGTTAGTATCATTAAGTAAAAATAGACTGAGCAAAAATACCATTAATTTTAGAATTCTCAGTATATTTTAAAAAAAATGGTGGAGTTTTCCCGGACATGTTAATATGAGAGTTTATTATGAAAATATTAATTGAGAGCCATATTGAAAAAAGCAGAAGGTATACCTGTGGTTACCAGGGATAGAATTATAATAAAGTCCTAGTTAATTAAACTCAAATTTTATCTACAGAAGTATGTATCTCAGAAGGAAACATTTTCAAAATTACTCACTTATAAAAACTTCCATCCCATCACAAATCGACTGAACATCAAAATTCAATAAATAGCAATTCAGCTCCCTTTAAGGCACATATTAAAAATGTAACTTAGAAAGAGATCACGTCATTGGGAAAATTTAGTTACAAAAAGCTAAGAAATGCAGCTGTAGAAGCTTATTTCATCTGAAACCAGTGAATCCTTTATAAGACCTAGAAATTATTTATCAAACATTCTGGATGACTAAGACCCAAAATTATGTTAATGACACAAAGCTCTTAAGGTATCCATGACCATAAACTTATGATTTTATCCAGTTTCTGATGATTAAAAATTATAATTATGTTCTACTTTTAAATAAAATTGTGATGAAGGTTATTGTGTCTCCATTCTAGCAGATATTAGAGAAGAAACTATATTTAATGACTTGTGGTTAATTATTAGTAGAAGTATTTTCTCTATCCTACAGCTATTTTTAAAAATACTACTTTCAGGCATTGGCTAGAAGAAGGACAAGAAAAGATGGGGAAGAAAGGGAGAAGAGAGATAAAAGGAAAAAAGGAGAAAAAAAAGAGTAAAAAGAGGAAGAAACAATGGGTGAAAAAGAAAATGAGAGATTAAGAGTTAAGAGAAAGAAATGTCAAAGTGAGTAGATATAGGGAGATCCCATAATTATCACCGTGTGTTACTCAGTGCCTTTATTGATTATATATTTTATTAAATCTATAGCCTGAAATATAGATGAATTCCACTGGAATCATATTATATATGAAACAGTATAGGATAACAAGAAGATATATCCCAGACTTGAATTAGGTAACACTTTCTGATAAAATTGAAGACAATGGGATATAAGGAATGATAAATGTAGACGTGACTCATACTTAAGTAATAATCAATAAAGAAGTGTCCATGGAGCTACATAAATATCTTCATTTTAATTATGTTGATTTCAAAAGATGATTTAACTTTGGGTGCTGGGCACACAATGCAATATACAGATCATGTATCATAGAAATGTACACTTGAAACCTATATAATCTTATTAACTAATGTCACCCCAATAAATTTAATTAAAAACAATTAATTGTATTGATGTAGAAGAAAGATTGAAATACAAATGGTAACAACAAAACCTTATCCCTTTTGTTTGGCTCTGTCTGAAGAAAGATGACTTTAGAAAAAGGATGACTATCAGCTTGGAGGCCTAAAAACGGGATCCCTAAATATGCTTTGCTACCAGCATATTCCAAGGCAAAGACCCCAATACGATGTCTGTTTAGTTGACAGATCACCTTAGTGAAAACGATGTAAGAGGATTTAACAATTGGATGGTATAATTGATTAACATTGCACATTCACCTCACAACCTCCCAAATGCCAAATAACATCTATACAAATTTATCCCTAGGGGACGATTATATTGACCTGTAGACTAGAATGTTTGGTCCTTTATCACTGTATTTTTTATTCTATTTTTTACAAATTACCAGATTGACTTTTTGGTTGCTGTATCATTCTATTATGATGTTGGTTAAGGAACCTAAATTACTATGGATACCTGACAAAATCAAGTTTCTAAAACAGCAGATATGAAGACTCACCCCAAGATACGGTGACCACAACAATATACCACCATCTATGCACTGTTCTGCAGTGGGCCAACCATCCTTCCTAAGGACATAGCAGATCATTCTGTTATAACTATAGTGTCTAAATTACATGCTTTTTTCATGGAAGTTTACCCAAAGTTTCTCTTAAAAACTTTGAAAAAGACTAGCACATCTTTGAGTAATAAAACTACAAATGAACAAAAACAGATCCAGAGACAGAGAAGCATCAATCAGACCATCAAACCTCAGAGGGAAGGTAAGGGAGAGGAGGGGTAAGGGGGAGAGATCGACCAAAGGACTTGTATGCATGCATATAAGCCTAACCAATGGACACAGACACCAGGGGGGTGAGGGCATGAGTTTGGGGTGGGGGGACAATGGGGGACACATATGTAATACTGTAATAAATAAATAAAAAAATACAAATAAATTTCAATTTGCTTGTATAATATACATACTTGGAAGAAAAAAAGATATGGAATGGTTTGTCCTTATCCAATTACAACAAACTCCGAAAAACAAGCCATTGGGAAATAATTTTTTTTTCTCCTCAATCTCCTTTAGTTTATGTAGCTTTGGAGAGGCTCATAAAATCACAATCTCTTTTTCTAAAATGTTCCATCTGTTCCTGCCGATTATTCTCCCACTTGAAGACTAAATCCTTTTGCTTCCCAATTATCCTCAGTATCCAACTGTGATGATGGCAAAGGGAGTAGTAGAGAAAAGGATGTAGAACTAAGAAATGGTGATTGAGTTTTCATCAAAATATGTCTACTAAGAAATAGAGAGAAAGGGAGATGCAGGAAATTAGACAATATTACTGGAGTTTTATTATTATCCCAAATTTTATTTGCTTATAATGACTCCCAGATGAATTTGTCCCTGTGTACAATATTTTTATCCTATATATGGACATGTACATATATCCACTATGATAAATAAGAAGAGAGGGTATCTAATTTGTTTCCTAAGATACCAATATAAATGGATGATGACTGAAGATGAATTATCTGGTGCTTATGGTATAGTGCCAAGTATCTGATAGATGCTCAGTAATGATTAATACCTTATTGATCATAATAATAACAGCAACAACTAACACCAACCTGATAATTTCATTTAAAAATAACAATAACTTTATCTTAAAGGTGAAGTAATTGAGACATAGAACATCAGTAATTTTCCCAGTGCCAGACTGCTAACAATTATGCAGTGGAGGTAAAGTTTGAGCTCAGTCTCACTAAAGGTTCTATGTTTTTAGCATAATACATAATTATTCTTGTTATCATTTCTATGTTGTTAATGCTGTAAGTATTATTTTTAATATTATTTAGAGTTTCTTAATTACAACCCAACATTCCATAAGATAAAAATGAAATTTGATCAATCTATTTGGCTATGCTTGGAGAGTTGATTATTTTAGCATGGTTTCAGAAACTGGGTTCATACTTACAGTGGGCTCACACTAAACAAGGTCATGAAATGGATTTTTAAAAACCAGAAGGATAATAAATTAATATGCAAAATAACCGATTAATGTACTTTTCTGCAAGCAGTAATTACAACAAAATGGGAACACTAAATGTTTGAATGTAATACAATCCCAATAACATTCTTAAGAAATTCTTTTTAAATATGAAAATTAAATAGCACAAATTTAAGAGCATAAGCATGTAAGTGTATCCAGAAATATTCTGAGAAAATAAGAGGGAAGACACACCCTTTCAGACATCAAAATATATGTAAAAAATGCATAAACCAAGATTGTAGAGATAAAATAGTAAAGCCTTAAATCCATTTAAATTATGTGGGAACTTAGCAAATGTTAATATAAGAAAATGTTGATATTAAAAATAATTGTGAAAGAATAAATAATTTCTAGAGTGGTTCTGAAATTACTGCCTAGCCATTTCTATAAAAGTAAAGAAAAATTATTATGTATTTCTACATGAATCTGCAAAAATAATTCCAGATATATTAAATACTTTAATATATAACATAAAACAATATTACTCTTGCAATATAGATGAATGTCATATCTTTGGTGATGGATATAATTTTTTAAATATATTTTATTGATTTTTTACAGAGAGGAAGGGAGAGGGATAGAGAGTTAGAAACATCAATGAGAGAGAAACATCGATCAGCTGCCTCCTGCACACTCCCCACTGGGTATGTGCCTGCAACCAAGGTACATGCCCTTGACCGGAATCGAACCTGGGACCCTTGAGTCCGCAGGCTGATGCTGTATCCACTGAGCCAAACTGGTTAGGGCTGGATATAATTTTTTAATAATGATGTACAGCAAAACCATATGAAATAATTATAGAGGCCATGTACATTTTTAAATAATTATACATAAAAAATGCCACAATTGAAATTGAAAAGTAAACTATGAAAATAATTTTAATGTCTATAAAACCTAGAAGGTCAATATCGTCAATTTAAAATAGATCCTGTAACTAAAAAAGAAAAATTTCTAATAGAAAAATAGGTAAAGGACTTAAAAATATGTATATAGAAAAAATATTCATTACATACATAAATAGCCTCTTCATTTGATAGAAAATAAAGCAATAGAAAAAAGGCTATATGAAATTGTGCCCATCATAATTTATGCAATGTGCAATTATTTCAGCGTTAAAACTAATTTTGAACATCTATGACCAATTATAGTAGACTGTCACTGACAAATGCTTTTGCTGACAACAGTTAGAAAATACAGGTAAAACATAGATAACATCTACTTGAAATCATTGGAGAACTGATAAAGCAACCAAGACATAAGCAGCCAAAATCCAGGAGAAAAGGACATGGAAGAGGGGACCGACATCCGCCACTGTTTTGAAGATCCTTGGTACAGGGCAGGAAACTGAGAAACACAACAGAAGATCATGATCACAGAGTGGAAATGAAAGTGAAGCTTTTAAAAAATCCCTAAGGGATTAAGAGGATGAAAGTAGTATTTGGGGTTCCTTAACTGGTCAGATGAAGGGACCAAATCTAGAAACAGGAAGACCCAAAGAAGGGCATGTGACACTGTGGTTTATTAACCTACGGGTTTTGCTAAGTCCGTAAGTTGAATAGCAGGAGAAATTATAAATATAAACAATTTTTTTAATGTTTGTGTGTGTCTAGAATAGTGTACCTTCTTTTTTTATTACTAAAACGTTTTAGTGTTGACATTATTGCAGGAGTCCTCCTTGCCCATCTCCACCCTCCCCCACCTACTCCTATCTTGGCCTTTACCTAATTATTGCCATGGGGTATGCATATATGTTCTTTAGCTATTTACTTCACCTTCTTTATTTAGTCAGTGTATTAATCAAAAGATGAAGGATATCATTAGAAAACTGTATTTTAATTTTTAAATAATCAGAAATGCTAAAGCTAAGTCATAGTTGATATTAGAAATCCACTAGGTAGGCTTACCACTGACCAGGGCTTAACAGAAATGAAGACCAGTAAATGAAAGAAATGTTATAGAAAATATCTATGCTAACAGAGAGTGAAAAACAATGGAAAATATAGAGAATAACAGAAGAGCCTAGAAGAAAAGTTCTAACCTAATATCCCCAGAAGATGGGAGAGAGAACAGAGAAGAAACAATAAAGAGCTGATGGCTAAAAATATTTTCAACTGATTAAAAAATGCATACACACAACTAGATGCATCATAGTAAAACTACTGGAAACAAAACAGAGAGAAAAAATTGAAAACAATGGGGGTTGAGTTGGAGGTGTGGAAAGATACTCTCTCTGAGGAGCAAAAGTTGGGCTACACTGACCTAACAAAAGAAATTGTGAAAGCCAGAAAATAATGGAACATCTCTAACAGGGATAGTATGGAATATGAATAGGAAGAGACAGAAAGAAGGCTTCTAGACTTCTGGCAATGTTCTATATCTTAGCCTAGGTGGTGTATCTACACTAATAAAAGAGTAAGATGCAAATTGACCATACCTTTGCAACACCCACCAGCCAATCAGGAGTCCGTATGCAAATTAACCCAACAAAGGTAGAGGGTTGATTTGCATATGCAGGTGCCAAGTGGCTGGAGGTAGGGCGGGACACTTGCATCGTTGCCATGGAAACAACGCAGGCATTCCACACCACCCCAGCCACTCTGGGCCTCTGGGCAACATGGGAAGGTGGAAAGGCCACTCTGGCCAGAGCGAAGGTGGTGCAGGCAGCCAGGGGAAGGAAGGCCCATTCTTGCATGAATCTTTGTGCATCGGGCCTCTAGTACATGTTATATATACTTTGTAAAAATTCCTCTAGCTGCATACTTAAAAATTGCATATTTAATAAAAAAACTCTATCATAAAAAATTGTAAATCAATATTTAGTGACATGGAATGATGCCCACACCAGATTGCTGAGGCATATTTTAAAACAGCATGTAGAATATGATCTCACTTTTAATTTTAAAAATTATATACATTTATAGATTTCATATAAATATAAATGCATGAAGAAGTACCTAAACATATGTTCATCAAAACACTGAATATTATCTCTAGGTGGTAGATATAGTGGGGATTTTAGTTTCTTCATAATATTTTTTTTCTGTATTGTTTGACTTCAGTGTGTTTCTGCCTAGAAAACACTGTAGAAAGAAATTGCTTTAAATGTGGCACAATAAGAATGTAGCTATTCATTACCTGTTTAGGTTAAAAAGTATTTTCTTGCCCTAACCGGTTTGGCTCAGTGGATAGAGCATTGGCCTGCAGACTGAAAGGTCCCGGGTTTGATTCCGGTCAAGGGCATGTACCTTGGTTGTGGGCACATCCCTAGTAGGAGGTGTGCAGGAGGCAGCTGATCGATGTTTCTCTCTCATTGATGTTTCTAACTCTCTATCCCTCGCCCTTCCTCTCTGTAAAAAATCAATAAAATATATTTTTAAAAATATTTTCTTAATAAGGCATGTTCCATAGTCCTTACAACCATTAAATAAATTGAAGCTGTTATATTTTCCTATATTACAAATATGTAAGCCTAACACAAAGGCATTATGAATTGATTGAGTTCATATATCTTCCTGTTCAAAATTGTATGTTATTCCTACTATAGAGTAACAAGCATACATTAAATGCTTGTATCCACAATGTATCTTATGGTTTTCACAGACTAATATTATAATACTGTCTAAAATTAAGAAGTTGGGTCAAAGATGTCCAATAGTAGATATGGGCAAGTTTATAAATTAAATGAAAAGTTTTGAGATCATAATGACAATATCACTAAGTAATTTGAAAATTATAAATGTATAAATATTAAATATGTATACATAATTTTATTTTTCTATAAATCAACATTTATATGATAATGATATATCAATGGAGAAAAAACATACATACACAAGCATACACCAACAAGTGAAGATAGACAATTTCCACTCAAGCTTTCCATGAAGGACAAATTCCGTGAGCTCACATATTTTCTAGTAGCATCTAAGACTGCGAAAACAACAACAACAAAAAACACAAATCACCATTAATGCTGCTAAGATAGAATTTGGCATTGGGAGATTTTTCTCATCCTAATTAGTATGTGAACATAGGTCCCTATAAATCATTGACTGCAGATATTGAACTTTCACTGGAGAAAGTTAGTGGATTATGATTACAGTCTGGATTTACACCTTAGTTCAAATCCTAGCTCTGCCATGTGAACCTTATTAGAAACCTTACCTTTGCTTGTGATAATGTGAACCTTAGCAAGCACTACAACCTTTCTAAGTCTAAGTCTTGGTTTCCTTGTCAGTAAATTACCATCACTCAACTCATAAAACCGTGCTTATGATTTTTTAATCTTTATTATTAAGAGCATTACAGTTGTCCCCCATCTTTCCCCATTGCCCCCCTCTATCTGGTTCCCACCCCACCCCAGGCCTTTACCAACCTATTATCTGTGTCCATGGGCTATGCATATATTCATATGTTTTGATTAAAAGATGCAACACACATAAGGAACTGAGCCAGGTGCCAGGAACACATTTCTCTCAAGATCAGTTATTATTAATATGTTGGTTTCATGAGGCATGAGGTGTGGGGGAGGGAAAATTCATGCTGATGGCATCAGTGCATCATTTACTGTAAAATAGTCATAAGAAGAGAAGAAATACAAAAAGGAAATTGCTACCAAAGTCTGACTTTGGTAAGATAGATTCCATGTTCTATGATATAACTTGATAATCACTCTCACTTACTGCTTTGCCTGCAGTATAAGGAAAACAAAACGTGTGTCACACTGAAGTGCAGCTTCTTTCCAACACTGTACTTTGCCAGTGGCACACCCACAGAGCATATGGCCAACGGAACACTCTCTTCTGTGTTCTGCACTTAAATCTTCCTTCCAGGGAGGTTCTCCTGCTTCTGGGGCTCATGCATTTAAGATGCACTGTGGTTTGTTAATTACAATTTAACCTGGTAGGGAAGGAAGACGCATGTATATCTAGCCTTCCTTTGATTTTGCGTTATTAACATAGGAATGCAGATCTGTTTGATATGTTTTGGCTGATGCTGTGTAGTATCTCTCACAGAACTGTACTGTATTTGCTGATCCATTTGAAATCCAGCTTTTAACTGAGCCCATTTAGATCAAAATAGTAGTGATCAGTAAAATAATTTTGGGAGATGACAGCTATTTATCATAAGCAAAAGTTCACTTATCCCTTTTGTAAAACTGGCGTACCTGATTATGCTCATCAAAGTCAGTTCTTGCATAGATACTAGATATATAACTGTTTATTTAACCAAGCCTGGCAGAGCCAGGCAAATGTCACCTTTAAATATACACCGATATATGCAGATATTTGCATCTGGAAGCAGGTGCAACACTTGCAAGGGATTCAAACAAGAAGACATCGCTAATTGAGGTAAGCCAGAACAATACTTCATGTGAACCACATACATCATCACCAACATCTTATTACAATAGGTAGTAAGGCTAAAAACTTTTTAAATGACCAATCCCTCCTTACCAAGTAATTGCTACCATATTTTAGACACTAGTGATGATAGGCAATCCTTCCACCAGCCTTTGATTAACCCCTCCCCATATTTGTTTTTGTTGACCAGGTTTGTCCTCTATAGTGCTGAAGATATCTAACAGGTGAATCAGAAGTGTCTCCATTTACTTAAGTCTGTTTCAAATGCACAGATTTCTTTTAATGCCACTGTCTTTGATCTCTCTGTTTTTGATAATTTTTCATATCTATATTTTTTAAAATCCTGCTGGAGGGGAAATGTTTTAGTCTGACTATTAAGAAATGCTTAGACTCTATTTTATTGGCTTTATTGGTTGAACCATATTAAATTACCAACATTGACCACTTTTGGCCTAAATATTACAATTTCATGTAATTCTGTCTAATAATTTCACTTCATTTTATTTATATTACACTCTGCACTTTTTTTTTTTTTCAGAGAGGAAGAGAGAGTGAGGGAGAGATAGAAACATCAATGATGAGAGAGAATCATTGATCAACTGCCTCCTGCAAGCCCCACACTGGGGATTGAGCCCACAACCTGGGCTTGTACCCTGACCTGGAATAGAACAATGACCTCCTGGTTCATAGGTTGATACTCAACCACTGAGCCACACTGGCTGGGCTACACTCACTCTTACCTTTGACACAACCTTTTTACCTGTTTTGCAGCGCTCAGGGCAGGTGTTACTTCTCTAAGACTCCCCATGTGGTCATGTTATCAATGATATCATTGAATTACACCTTCTCTTCTGTGCTTATTACCATGTTGTCCAAATGACAGGTGTAGTCATACTGGTTAGACTGGCCTCACAGATTCACCCCATCCTGATTTTCATGCTTTTTGTTCTGTACTAATCCTCAAATATCAATGATTTCTCTGTCTTCTGTCCTCTTCATCATTACCTCATTTATTGTCATTATTATTGTAGCAGAAACTTGCATAACCCTTACTGCATATCAGTGCCATCCTCAGTGTTTTACACATATCAACTTATTTAACCAAATAAAGTTATATATTACCTCAGCCAGGTGAAGGGATGGGTCAAACAAGTGAACTGATTTGAACTGCCATATGACAGAGAGTGTAAGTTAAGCAGGCACCAATTACTATGTGAAAAAATAATTGCTTAGCTCAAAAAATAAAATAAATTTGCACCTTAGACATATGCTAGTAAAACAACAGATGATAAAGATAAAGAAAATATTTCAAAAGCAACAGGACTCAAAATATATTGCCTATAAAGGACCAGGAATTGGATTAACATTAGATTTCTCAAATGCAATAAATTAAAACATGGCAAATAGACAGAATCAAAATGTTGAAGGAAGATAACTTTTAATCTAGAATTCCATAAAGCATCACTGAAGTGTGAGAACAAGAACATTTTCAGCCCTTACTGGTTTGGCTTAGTGGATAGAGCATCGGCCTGTGGACTGAAGGGTCCTAGGTTTGATTCAGGTCAAGGGTATGTACCTTGGTTTCGGGCACATCCCCAGTAGGAGGTGTGCAGGGAGCAGCTGATCGATATTTCTCTTTCATGGATGTTTCTAACTCTCAATCCCTCTCCCTTCCTCTCTGTAAAAAATAAATAAAATATATATATTTTTAAAAAGAACATTTTCAAACAAAGATCCAGAGCGTAGGAGACATTAGAAGTAAGGGTTTCTAACATTCTTAAACTTTTCCAGAAAATGGAAAATGTTTATAATCTATTATACTATTTAATTGTAGTCACTGACAAAATAGCAAATGAATGCATAATTTTCAAAGCATCTGAAAAGAAAGAATAGACTCTATTAAATTTGATCGACTTAGTAGAAAGCAGGAAAGAACAACAACCAAAACAAAAACAATTAAATATTAAAAATTTAAAAAAGAAAATTGAAGGAATAAATCTTAATACAAATGATTATGCTAATGGCTAAATTCTCCTATTAAAAGAAAAATAATACCAGATAAATAAATACAGCTATAATAATGAAGACACGAAGTATGAGGGAAATAGGAAAAGACATACCATATAAATACCAGTTTAAAAAAAGCTATTTAAAAGAAGAACCCTCTAGCCGAAACCGGTTTGGCTCAGTGGATGGAGCATCAGTCTGCAGACTGAAGGGTCCCAGGATCGATTCCGAACAAGGGCATGTACATTGGTTGCAGGCACATCTCTGGTGGGGGGTGTGCAGGAGGCGGCTGGTCGATGTTTCTCTCTCATCGATGTTTCTGGATCTCTGTCCCTCTCCCTTCCTCTCTGTGAAAAATCAATAAAATATATATTTTTAAAAAATAAATAAATAAAATAAAAGAAGAACCCTCTATATCTAAATGCTTTTTATTAGGAAAAGGTTATCATAAAAGGACCACTTCACCATGATGATATTATAGTACTGAATTGATTCAGGTTCATTAACAAAGCCTTAAAATATATTATGTAGAGCATTAAAAAATGAGAAAACAGATTAATTTTTGAAATCTTTCATTACAGACATACACATGGTATACATCGCTCAAAAATGACAAAATAAGAACATTGGCCTCCTTACTGTTATGAGATCATAGAGGATATTTTTCTGCTGCAGAAACTCTGAAATTCCCATTCCTTTTGTCTGGAACACTCTTCCCCAAATATCCACAAGGCTCACTCTCTCTCCTCCTTCAAGTCTTAGCTCAAATATCACTCTTTAAATGAACCTTCTCAGTCATTTCTTTTCTTTTCTTTTTTTTTTGTCAGAACATATTATTTCTAAATAAAAATTTAACTGGAATTATTTTTATGAATAGATTTTGTTACATGGACATTTCCAGTAATTTAAGATAAATTACTAATAACTCATACCTGTCCAGCTCTAAATATATTAGATAATCATACATATGAAGTACACAATTTCAAGGCACTTGATCACATAGAATAAAATGCAAATGAAAACCCCTACAATACAGCTATAAGGGATGCTCCCTAGGTTGTGTGCAATGATTTGTTCTTTTTTTACATTTTAGTGGGGGGAAAAAAGTGGCTGAAGTCGATGAAATTATGGGTCCCAATTATTGAGGACAGAAAGATTTATTCATTAGCATCTGACAGTGTCATTGTGAGCAGAGTGCACTCCCCATCCTTTGGCTTTGGGATTGGCCATGTGATTGTGATGCCTTTAGCATTTAGGTTGTTAGTGGATGTGAGGTGGAAGAGACTTTGAAATGAGTTTGTGTGGTTAGTTGCTCTCTTGTTTTCCTACCTCTTGCCACATGTAGTCTCTGGTCTAAAAAAGATAACAGGTCTGTGAAGCTGACCTTGATGAGGCAACCCAGAGCTTAGAGCTAAACCCAGCTAGCCCAACCTAGATCAGCCAAATATCAGATAACACACAGATATGTGAGCAGTAATGTTTATTGTCACTGACAGGGAGCTTTGTGGTATTCTATAAAGACTCATAACTGAAGTAACTACATTTTATAACAAAATGTATTTGTGATCTGTTTTATGTGAAGGTTATATTATTGTGAGTTTCCCAAAAATTTGTACTGTATCATTCCTGCTCTCATAACCCATATCATCTATTATATAGATACCTCGATCTTTGTTTAATTAAATGAACATTCATTTAGCATCTTCTAGATTCCAGGACTCATGCTGGTTTCTGGAGATACAGAGATAAATGGGACATCATTGCCAACCTCAAGAAGCTTATCTTATACTAGAGGCCCAGTGCACGAAATTCATGCACGGGGGGTGGGGAGGGTGGGCCTCAACCCAGCCTGCACCATCTCGAAAACCAGGACTCCTCAGGGGATGTCCAACTGCCGGTTTTGGCCCGCAGGGATCCCTCTCACAATCTGGGACTGCTGGCTCCTAACCACTCGCCTGCCTGCCTGCCTGATCGCCCCTAACCACTCTGCCTGCCTGCCTAATCGCCCCTAACCACTCACCTGCCTGCCTGATCACCCATAATCGCCTCTGCCTCAGCCCCCACCGCCACAGCTTTGTCCAGAAGGACGTCGGAATGACATCCAGAATGATGTCCAGAAGGTCATTAGGCTGTCCAGTCTAATTAGCATATTACACTTTTATTATTATATATAATAAAGCCTAATGTGCTAAGTGTCTGGACAAGTCGACAGTTCAACCAATCAAAGCGTAATATGCTAATGATATGCCAAGGCCACTCAACCGCTTGCTGTGATGTGCACTGACCACCAGGGGGTAAATGCTCCAACTGGTAGGTTAGCTTGCTGCTGGGGTCCAGTCAATCGGGACTGAACGAGACAGGCCAGACATGCCCTGGAGCCCTCCTGCAGCTGGCCAACCTCCTGCATCCCTCCCCGGCCTTGATCGTGCACCACTTTGGGCCCAATCCCACAGACCAGGCCAAGAGACCCCACTGGTACATGAATTTGTGCACCGGGCCTCTAGTGTGTAAGTAAAAGGGATAGACCAGTAATAGAGATATGGAACATCACATGATAAACCATCATACAAAAAGCCCTACAGAAAGATAACAAGCTCATTTAATATGCAACAAACTAACATTAAGGCTCACCTGAGACTATGGGTAGAATCTTTTACCCATGTGGAAACCAGTCCGTGTGTGTTGAAAATAAAGCCATGATTTTGGCCTCTCATCAGTATCACACTCCATGGAACTGGGTCCATGAAACTCAGCCCTCTCGCAACCTCACTTATGCAGAACACAGCTGACACACCAGGAAGCAATTTTTTAAAATGTTTAATAAATAAAATAGGTGTCATAAGTTCCATGCACTGAAGTTCCTATATTTTATTCGTAATATTTACGCTGAGATCCTCCAGTCAGAAAGTATTCATTCATTTTTATCAGGTGCAAATCTCACAGCATATCTTAGAGTAGTTGGATAGCATGTTTTCAAGCAGAATGGTGAATGTAGGCACAGCTTATGTGTAAAACTGGAATCTACAAATAAAATTGAGATAAGGGATACTCTACGGACCCATGGTTTTTGTGTGACTTAAGGGGGGAGAAAAAGAATGACCTCTATAATAAGAAAACCTATATCTAAACCAAAAAGTTCTATGGGAGAGAGGGCTGAGGCTGTGACTTCAGCTGGTGGGAGGAATTAACCCTATGAACATGCCATTTGTTGATTACATTCTTTAGAAGAGTTATGGTCTGACCACTAATATTTCACTTGTTTCTTTTGCTGTGTTTCCTCTGACCTTTTTTCATCATTGTCTTACCAACACTGATATTAACAAAGCATTGTTCTAAGAGACATCCTGCTTGTGCTTATCCCACTCTCCACACTATACTTTGTTAGAAGGCCCACTGAGCTACATCCTTCATGTTTCTCTTTAGAGAGCCACTTGTTTTTTCTCAGCTTGGCTTTATTCATATGGAGAATGGTAATAATAAAGCTTACCTTGCTGAGTTATGTCAAGGGTTAGAAACTATGCATGTAATATTCCCACCACAATATGGGGCACATAGAATAAGTGGACAAGTAAAATGAATTTAATTTGAATAGCAAGGTTTCCACAGCAGCCTTGAAAAATATTAATTTATTTTACTGTAAAAATAGTAAGAATATTAACTCAGATATTTAAGTTATCAAAGATCTTCAACTAAAAGGAATCAATTATTACCTTCACTTAATAAAGAATATTTCAAAAATAGACAATATTTTCTCTTTGCCAACCCTTCAAATCTAAATCAGAAAATTTCTAAAATAACATTTTTTCATATGCACAGGTTGAGACAAAGGAGATCAGCATTTGTTACAGTTTTTACAACTTCAGAAACAGAATATCTGGCCTGATTTTGTTTTCTTATTCCAAGGCTATTGACTGTCATGCATATCAAAGGCCTTAATTGCAGAGATGAAAGGCATGATTCACAGTTGATAAGAAAGAAAATCTTTAGAGTCTCACAAGCAACCTTCTTTCCCAAGCAATGACATGGTCTGATTGAGGAACGCTGCACTGTAATTACAGGATCCTTTTAGGCATGATTGTAACTGTAAAAGATTTATCCTCTGACCACCATCTGCTTTTTGTTCATGAGATAAATTGTCAGTTGTTTATCGACTAAAATATCCTTTGTGCTTTGTCTTGATTTGCCAGATGATCAAGAACTCAACAAAATTTACAGTTGTTTCTATTTCATTTGCCAAATGTTGAAAAAAAGTGAATATTACTTTATTTTAAAAATTGGTCCCATTGAGAAGTTTTAAGGACTATTAACTGCCATTTCTGTGACATGAAAGGAACAAGCTTTGGATTTGTAATGAAATATATTTTAGGTTAGAAACCCATTTAAAATATTAGTAATGGCAAAATAGGGCAAGCTAGAGTCAAATCAGTTTTCCATTTTAGGGTTATTTTCACTTTACTATCAAGATTGACAGTCAATCACTTGCAACCTCACTTTATAAAATTTAGACAGAAATTTCCAAGTGAAGAATGTCTTTTATAATAAACTTTCCAACTAATCTGCATAAGATTTTTCCACCTTTAATGATAAAATGAAACTCTGATTCATACCATAGGAGTTCTTTATGGAATGGTTTTAAAAGTATGACATAGGCAGAGTGCTTTTCTCACCAAAAAAAAAAAAAAAAATTTCCTCCAAAATCTCAAGTCATTTCCTAAACTACACTCAGTGTTGTCATCTCTGTTAATTAAAATTTCAGGCCCTCTTAAATGCAATCACATTTCTCATTTATAAAATGCTTTTTAAGTCTGATCAGCAATAAATTATAAGGCAGTGATTTCACAACAGTAATGATTTTATTACAGGAAAATAGAAGAATAGAAATAAACACCACTTTGTGGTTTTAAACATCTTTGCCCACCACCCTGCACCACACTCACACACATATACACACACCAGAGTCACACAAATATGCACAAACAAACACACAGATAAACACACAGTCACACTTACACTCACACTCACACACACCCCTGAATCTGCAGCACCTTGGAGGTGGAAGGATGTTGAAGTCACTCCCATTTAGGTCAGTTCTTCTCACCATGGTACTTAACATCCAGTATCCTGGCAGATTCAGGTCAGGTATATTGTAGAATTTCTAGGAATTAGTATTTTAATTATTACCAAATGTCTGAAAATTTATAAGTATTTTTATATTAAAATTCAAAAAGTTAGAGCAATATATACTACTTTTATTTATTTAAACACTAAATTAGAAATGAAAATCTTTTAAACAACTCAATAGCAACATGTATACACATCTCTTTATGAATCAACAAATCTGTAATTATTTTCTTGAATTTCTTTGTTCTTAGCTACTATAAGAGCATTTTAATTTTTATAAGAAGACATTTCATTTACATTATCATGATAACTGATGTCTTCATTGTATTTTTTCTCTGATTTTAGCGACATCTATTAATATTGTTTTAGTTTTGTTTCTATATTTTGTCATATTGGCAGATGAGAATCATTTTATTCTGACACAGAATATTTAATGCCATGATCTGAGGAGAGGCTGTGGAGGAGAGCAGGACAGGGAGAGGTGACCATGAATCTGGCACTGAGACATTTGAGACCCTCCAAACCTAAGCAGCCATTTTTCTCCTGAAGAGCCAGCCCCTCCTAGCAGCCTCAAGGCAGCTAATTCAGCCACACCTGGCCTACACCTTGAGATTTACAGAGGAAACAAAGACTCTGATAGCCCCAAAGAGCCCTCAGGGACTGGGTTGAAGAGGAACCTGATCAATCCCTGAAGGTGATACTGCACCACCCCCTACCTAAAGCACTCTCAGAAACAGATGCTTGAGTGATTGAGTGATTAAGGTTGACAGCAGGCAGACAGGCAAAGCCTGCATATTGGTCCCAACTGCTTGCAGGCAAGGCTGTGGAGACAGGTGAAGAGGAGCAGTGGATCACTTGGAACTTCAACAGAGTGCTGACTACCTAACAGGAAACGGAAGTGTCAGCAAGAACAAAGAGTGGGGTCTTAAACCAACTCCCATGGGGCATTAAAATTCAGCTGAAGCAAATGACACTTCATTTTTTTTATTAATTTTTTTTCTTGTTTGTTTTTTATCTTTTTTTTTGTATTATTTTTCTTCATTCTACTTTTTTTATTGTTATTTTATTTTATCTTATTTTTTTCTCCTTTTCCACCCTTTTCTTCCTCACTTCTCCCTTTTTCATCCTGTTTCCTCTTCTCCTGTCCCTGCTTTAGTTTTTTTTCTCTTTCCTTTCTTTTTACCCCATGTTAAAAATTGATCTTCTTTATTTGCTTTTTGATGTGTTATTATTGTAGACTCAGTTGGATTACTCACATATCTAATTTCCTCTCCCCTGCTCCAAGTCCATGCACCCCTTTTCTCTTTCTTCATTAATAAATTTTTTTTTTCAATATATTTTTTATTGATTTTTTACAGAGAGGAAGAGAGAGGGATAGAGAGTTAGAAACATCGATGAGAGAAACATCTATCAGCTGCCTCTTGCACACCCCCTACTGGGGATGTGCCTGCAACCAAGGTATATGCCCTCGACCGGAATCAAACCTGGGACCCTTGAGTCCGAAGGCTGACGCTCTATCCACTGAGCCAAACCGGTTTTGGCCATTAATAAATTTTTTAATGCTTTTGTGTTTCCTCTCCTCTCTTGCTCTCTTCTTCTCCTAATTGTTTAATTAGTTTCACTCACTAAACTCAAGCCTAGCTGCTCTCTCCTCTATTCTCCTTTTCCAAAAATAAATGAATAAATAAATAGATAAATTAAAAAAATTTTTTGTTGTTTTATCTTTTATTTACTTATTTATTTATTTATTCTTTTCTTCTTATCCAGTCATTCTTTTTTTACCTTCTCTATACTGAACCATGGTCCTTCCCCTATTCATTCAATTCCTTAACACCGTGGTCGGCAAATTGCAGCTCGAAAGCCACGTGTGGCTCTTTGGCCCCTTGAGTGTGGCTCTTCCACAAAATACCACGGCCTGGGTTGAGTCTATTTTGAAGAAGTGGTGTTAGAAGAAGTTTAAGTTTAAAAATTTGGCTCTCAAAAGAAATTTCAATCGTTGTACTGTTGATATTTGGCTCTGTTGACTAATGAGTTTGCCGACCACTGCCTTAACCTTACTTTCTGTATATAAGTTCTGCCTCTTCAGATTCTATCCCCTCCTTTTTCTGGGTGTTTGTTGTCTGTATTTTTTGGTTTATTTGTTTGTTTGTGGTGTTTTCTCCTCATATATTTTTTCCTTCTTTTTTCATCTTTTTATTTCCTCTCTTACCTTTTTTTTTTCTTTTCTTGATATCATTTTTGCTCTCCTTTCTCTCGCCTAGTTCTCTTTTCTCTGGTGGTCATTTTTATTGGGGTTATCGGTGTTGAGAGTACATTCCTGTTTTGTTCCCTTTGTGTTGTGTCTTGTCGAGTGTATTTTGTGCTGTTCGGTCAATATAGTAGAGAGCAAGCCACATAACCAGACACCCTGAGAGGAGACTCTGTCCACAAATGGGACAATAACACTCAAGACCCAACTACACCAAGAGAACCCAAATATCCCAAGTAGGGGGCATCCCTAGAATACCCAGCCTAGAAGACCTGCGAGATTGCACCATTGGGTCCCACAAAACATCTACTATATAAGAAAAACTCAAAAAGTCTGAGTGGCATAGCAGTTTGATCTAATACAAAATAATCACAAAGGAACAGCAAAAAATGAGGAGAGAAAGAAACAACCCCCATTCGAAAGAAAAGGAGAAATAAAAAACTCAAGATTTTCATTTTGTTTTCTTGCAATTCAGCACAATGAAGTTATTCTGTTGCTTAAAGCACCTCTAAGGCTTCCCAGCAAAGAGAGAAGAAAACTGAGTCCCTAGCCCTGATTTACACAACCCTGTAAGGTCTCTCCAGCTGACTTCTCATCTTCTGTCACATTCCCACTCTCCTCTCTGTACTCTAATCTCACCATGCAATTCCCTGCTGGCCTTTGTGATGAAAACTTCAGAATCTCAGTTTAAATACCATCCCCTCCAACCAGTGACTCTAACCACCCAATCTAAAAGGCCGGCCATGATGTATCTCTCTCATATCAACCTATTTTATTTATCTGTGTTGCCTCTTTAATTGACACTCCCCACATGTTGCTGTCTCTCTAACATAACGTAGTAGTAGTCTTTCTAGTCTTAGATCTTGTCTATCTTGTTTACCATTTTCCCTTCACTTCTATCAGTGTAGTCATTTAGCAATATCTGTTGAATATGTGAAAGAATAAGTAAGTATTCATAAGGTAGGTTTCAAGCTGATCGTAATGCTTGGTCTCATGCTTCCGAAGTTATTGCTGGTTTCTAAATAGGAAGGAAAAGTAGCTTGTCCTCAAAACATGAGGGTTATGGAAAATCCACCTTATTTGCCCTGTTCATTGATGAATGATGAACATACAAAATATATTTTGTATTTTGTATTATACTGAGACAAACAAAAACTCGTAGAAAATTAGTCCCAAAATCTTATAATGGGAGACATCAAGGAAACCCACAGCCCTACATGTAGCAATCATAAGCGTGTTCCCAGAATAGCTGTTTTAGCCCTATTTTAATTGCAACATACTATTGATTGTTCCTATACCAGTGAAATATCCCAGGAACACTAGTATTTTGTATTTCAAACAATATGCTCAGACTTCTCAAGTATTAAAGTGGTTCAAGTATTCCTTTTTAGCCCATAAATCTAGATTTGTCTTCCTACCAAATATGTTCACCCTAGACAAACAGAAGATATCTGAATTTTCACTAGGGTTGTGAATGCCAGATTTAGCAAATAAAAATAGAGAACAACCAGTTAAATTTGAGTCTCAGGTAAACAATAAAAAATTTTAGTGGGAGTGTGTTCCATGCAGCATCGAGGACATACATATGCTAAATAACCGTTTGCACCTCATCTGAAGTTCACATTTAACTGGAAGTCTTGTATTTTATCTGGCAACCCTGACTAGGGTCCACTGTTGAGTGGTATCTTCTCTAATTGGTGTACCTAGAATACCTAGCATCTTGTTATGCTCCCTCAGGGTTCCTGGACATAAAATAACAGACTCGCTGGTTGCCTTGGACTCTGGGACTTAGTGAGTGCTTTGACCCTCGGTTCAGTAATGCATTGGGCCCAAGACGTACTAGTATAATATACATTGGTACACTCTGTATCCTTGTCTGTTTCCATCAACATCACATGTTCTTTTTCTCAAAATAGTTTAAGACTCCATTAACTATAAAATGGTTATATCAGTCATTGAACAAACTGTTGTTTAGTTAGTTATTCCATCAAAACTACAAAGTCTTTTAAGAGAAAGCACAAGTGGGAAATGTTTTATGTCTCTCAAATAGTATGGTACATCATAAAGCTTGATGGCTCATAAAACATGTCCTCACCAGGGAGTTTCCTCATTTATGTGCAGTGTGAGGTGGACCTTTTCATTCAGCAGGCAGAACTGGTCATGCACTGGGAATATGATTGCTATAGGCTAAGTTTATTTTTAATGATTGTGCTCTGAGTTTGCACACTCAATTCTCTTTCTCTCGTTGGCATATACAGTTGGAAAAGAGGACATAAAATGAGAAAACCTTTCAGATTTTTGCTAATAAATGTATAACTGTATCTACAGGTGTACTCATCCAACCCTCATTTCTACTGTTTACTTTTTAAATTAAATTTTGGTTGACATTGTTTAATAAAATGTTATAAGTTTCAAGTGTATAATTTTATGATACATAGAAAAAATGCAGGCTTAAGCTTATCCCTGTACCTGTCCTCTCAAGACACTTAAGCTAATGAGTATCACTTTCCTCTGTTGTACAGACACCTTCTCTCAATTTGATACTTCACTTCAGTTATTAGACAATTTTAGGATTTCCCATAAAATAATTATCCCTATATTCCAAGCAACCCACAGCCACAATCTACCTCCTTTGGCTTATTCACAACCAAACTTATCAAAAATTTTTACGGTAACCCATTTCTCACTTCTTACTTCACTCCATACCTACTAAACTGTTATTACTTACTTCCACCTCTGATGTTTATCCAACCACCTCTCTCTAAGATCATCACAGCACACATCCTTGTAAATAAAACCCTAACTTCTGTGGACTACAGAAAAATAACTCCCAAAGATGCCCACATTCTAATCCCTGGGACCTGTGAATGTGTTATATTAGAGAGAACTGGAGAGATGGAATTACTAACAGGACTTGGCTTGATGTTTCTAGCTTTGAAGATTGGGGAAGGAGCTTTGCAGGCATGCAGGCAACTCTAGAAAGTGGAAAAGGCAAGGGAACGGATCCTATCTAGAGACTCTATAAAGAGATGCAGCCTTACTAATGCCTTGACTCTAGCCCAGTAAGATCTATGACAGACTTTTCTAATGGACAGAACTATAGATGATACAGTCATGCACCACATGACAATGTTTTGATCAACAATGAGCTACATATGCAATGGTGGTCCCATTTATTATAATGGATCTGGAAAATTCCTTTCACGTAGTGACATTTTAGCCATTGTAATGTAGCAATTTCCAATGGTTTTCAGTATTTAGTACCTTGCTGTGCAGATGTGTATCCTAGGAGATGAGTATCAAATAGTCTAGGTGTATAGTAAGCTATGCCATCTTGGTTTGTGTAAATACACTCTGTGATGTTCACACAATGACCAAATAGCCCAATGAAGCATTTCTCAGAATGTATCCTCACCATTAAGCAATGCATGACTGTAAATTTGTGTTGTTCTAAACCAACTGATTTATGGAAATTTATAATAGCAACAGTAGGAAACAAATACAAATTCTTTGATCTAACTCTCCCTGGTTTTCCTACCACCTGTCAGACTACCCAACCTGACTTGTATCTCCTCCTCTCTTTTAAACCCTTGTGCTCTGTCCTAGATGCATGTTCTACTTACTCTGTATTATCCTCATCCAGGACTCTAATCACCACCTCTCTATAGAAAACACACACATTTATATTCCAAGCCCATACTTCTGGTTGAATTCCAGGTCTATAAATACAACTGCTTGCTTGACAGCTCTTCTCAGATGAATCACAGTCACTTCAAAACAAATACAGCCTAAAAAGGAAATCATGACCTCTCCCCCTAAAACTTGATCCTCTTCCAGCGTATTCTATCTCTGTTACTGGAACTATCAACCATCTAGTTATACAAGCCAGGCACTTAGGAGTCATCTTTGACCCCTCTCCCTCCCCCTCATCTTCTATATGAAATTTATCACTATCTCCTATCCATTTTACTTACTACATAAATATTGCTAACATTCATCCCCTTCTGTACATTTCCCTTGCCATCATTCTTGCTGCATTAGATTTCTATTGTTCTGTACCAAATTAGCACAAATTTAGCAGTTTAAAACAACAACTTTTTAAGGTCACAGTTCTATAGGTCAAAAGTCCACAGAGTCTGGGCTAGCTTCTCTGCTCAAGCTGAAATCAAGATGTCAGCTGGCTGCATTGTCATCTGGCAGCCAGGGTCCCCTTAGAGGATTATTCCTATTATTGGTAGAATTTTGCTTCTTGCAGGTATAGTACCGAAGTCCCCAATTATTTGATGGCTATCAGTAGGAGACTACTCTCAGCTCTAGAGACTACCCACGTTCCTGATCACCCTGTCTCCTCCAAATCAAAATTAGGGATGGTACCGTGACTCTTTCTTCTACTTTGCATCTTTCTGATTCTCCTCCTGCAACCAGCTGGAAAAAGCTCTCTACATTCAAGGGCTCATGTGATTGGATTAGGTCCACCTAGATAATTTTCCTATCTTAAAATCAACTGTGCATACAACACATAACATAACCATATTAACAGATTCTAGAGATGAAGGTGGAATATCTTTGGAGGACCCAAAACATCGCAAGCATGTCAAACTCCCGGCCGGTGGACCACATGCCTTGGCCCAAATTATCATCATTCTCCACACTATGCATTGACTTCCTAATTAATTCACCCAAATCCATTCTTTCCACCACTCTAGTCTGTTCACACTGCAGCCAGAGTGATCCTCTCCAAATACACACATGATAATGGTACCCACATGCTTCCTAGTGCTCTTAAGCTCAGCCATGGCCTAAAGCAGTGTTGCTTGATTTGTCATCTGGAGCCCAGTGCCTGTGACTGCTCCTGCTCTGCAGGGCGATCAGCACAGAAACCACGAGCAAACATCTAGACACGATCACAGCAATTCAGAGTAATTTAATGTCTGATAGAACTAAAAACAAATTTGGGGCTTGTGTTTTTATGTATGTCTTATTTTTATATTTCATGTTTTTAGTAAGCCACTGTTTATTTTATTTAATGAAATTATCGAACTGTGAAATATAGAAAGAAAAATTTAAAACCATGGACCTGTAGCACTGAAAATTGAAAAAGCTCTGGACCAGTGGACACTGCACACTCTGGCCTCCACTTCTTCAGTTTTCTCTCTTGCCAGGCAGCCTCTCAGTCTCCAAGCTCTGTCCCCAGTGGCCCTCTCATAGTTCCCTCTGCATTCCATATTCCTTGTGTCATGCTGAATGTCCTTACTAGATTACAAACTCCCTATTATATCCTCTCCTTGCACCAAGGACCTCCAATATGTATCTATTGCAATTGCAATATTAATAAACTAGAAGCCAGGTGCACAAATTCATGCACCAGTGGGATCCTTTGGTCTGGCCTGCGGGTTTGGGCCAAAACCAGCTCTCTGACATCCCCAGATTGCAAGAGGGTGTAGGCCAGGCCAAGGGACCCCACCAGTGCATGATCGGGGCTGGGGAGGGATGCAGGAGGTTGACCAGCCGCAAGAGGGCTCCAGGGCATGTTCAGCCTGTCTTGCTCAGACCAAATTGGCTGGACCCCAGCAGCAAGCTAACCTCCCTGTCAGAGCATCTACTCCCCTGGTGGTCAGTGCATGTCATAGCGGCTGGTCAACCAGTCGACTGTCTGCCCCCCTGGTGGTCAGTGCTAGTCATAGCAAGTGGTTGAGCAGTCTTAGCATATCTTTAGCATATTATGCTTTGATTGGTTGAATGGATGACCAGACACTTAGCATATTAGGCTTTTATTATATAGGATTATGTAAGAATTTTGTGAAATGTCCTCTCGCCTCCTAAATTGTAAGCTCTGTGGTATCAAGAGAGCATATCTCCCTGCTAATAGGAATATACACAGCTCTCTGCACAGTGCCTGATATATAATAGGTGCTCAAGAAATGTATATGGAATAAGAGAATACATCAATAAATAAATTTTAAATGGCAGAACCTAAGAGAAAGCCCCACTTGATTCCTGAAGATCCATGTGGAGAATGGAACCCAGAGCAGAAAGGGTCTTTTCAGACAGATGCTGCATATAACTTGCTGGAAACCACTCATATAGTGGCTCTCACCTGGGAGAACTGAGTGGTGGTGGGGAAATAAGAGTGTCGCACAGATGTTCTACCATGCAGAACTCTATAGACTTTCACTAACATCAATCAAACCTAATGGCACAATGGGTAGTCCATGCCCAGACTTAAGTCATTCATGTTCAAACTTTTATAAGAGTACAGTAGGTCTTGGATTTCTCAAAGATATATTTACACTGAGTGGCCCGATTATTGTGACCACCTGACGTTTGTAGGCAAATTAGCCGTACACTGCATCGTATGGGATATGGAAGCCGAAGTCCTGTTCAAACACCTTTGCTGTTTGCAGTTGCGAAGATAAAACATCTCCAATTCACATGGGAACACAAGGATTGGATAGTCGAGCATTGGAAAAAGTCATGTGGTCGGATGAATCACGTTTCCAGTTTCATCAGGCAGATGGCAGAGTGAGAATTTTGCAGAAACAGCATGAAAGCATGCACCCCACATGCATGAATACAACCATTCAAGCTGGTGGGGGCAGTGTTATGGTTTGGGACATGTTTTCCTGGCATGATTTGGGCCCTTTAATTCATGTGGAACAACATCTGAATACCACAACATACCTAAGTATCGTTGCTGATCAAGTTCATCCTATCATGTTGATGGTGTATCCCAATGGAAATGGCTTCTTCCAACAAGACAATGCGCCATGCCACGGTGCTCGTGTTGTGCAGGAGTGGTTTCAAGAACATGAGGGAGACTTTACCTTGCTTAGGTGGTCCCCACAATCACCAGATCTCAATCCAATTGAGCATTTGTGGGACGAAGTTAAAAGAGCCATCAGGCAGCTGGTTCCACAACCATCAAATCTCACAGAACTGGACAGTGCTATTCATCAGGCATGGTGTCAGATTCCTCGCATCACCTTTCAACATCTCGTGGAGTCAATGCCAAGAAGAATCGCCGCAGTATTGAAGGCAAAAGGTGGCCCAACGAAGTACTGATGGGGTGGTCATAATAATCTGGCCACTCAGTGTATATTACTATACCTATCTAGGACGTGGTTAGAAGTTGTTAGCTAGAAAAAAATAGTATTCAGTTACAGCAAAGCATGGAGATGTGTTTTTTTAGAAGGTGGAAGAATTGGAGAATGTTTTTTAACAATAAGTACTAGAAATAGTTCATAAGAGGGGTGTAAATATGCATGTGAGTTCCTAAGAATAAGTGTATTTAATAAAAATGAATGCTACTGTAGTGCTTCTGATGAATATTAACTTATTGAATTGTCCCTATGTGACTTATGGGGACAACTAGCTACAATTTTTGCTATCATGATTAACAGAGAAATACGGAAACTGAGGCACAGAAGGTTGGCAGCCTGCTCAAGTAAGTGGCTGGACCAAGGATTAAATCCAGGCATCCTGGCTCTAGACCTGTCTTTTAACCACCACATCTTGTAAGAAGTGGCAAAAAGAATGGTTTTAATTAATAATTTAATGGTAAGCAAGAATTTGGGAATTTGGCTAACAAGTACTTAAGAATCCAGGGAAATTGTGCTGCTAGGAACATAGGGGTGCATATATCCTTTCTGATTGGTGTTTCTAGTTTCCTGGGAACAGATTCAGAGACAGAGAAGCATTGATCAGACTGTCAAACCTCAGAGAGAAGGTAGAGGAGCATGAGGATAAGGGGGAGAGATCAACCAAAGGACTTTTATGCGTGCATATAAGCATAACCAATGGATACAGTCACCAGGGGGGTGAGGGCATGAGGAGAGGTGGGGGAGGGCAATGGGGAGATAAGGACACATATGTAATACCTTAATCAATAGAGGAAAGAAACAGAGTCCAGGGAAAAGTTAATTGTGCAGAAATAATTTGGAAATTGGCTACCAGAAACATCCAGTCCAGTGGTTGGAGAGGAGGTCCTATGGCATAAATTCCTTGTTTATAGCAATAGCAGCAGCCTTTTAAAATTGGATCTTTGTGCCCTATTGCCCTGGGTTTTTATTAGCTGTAAAGAGCCCATTTGTTATTTCTAGTGAAGGGCATTTTTAGTGCCTAAGGGAAATAAAGCTGCAATTACTCAATATTTGAATTATCTGTTAAAATGGCAATGAATGGTCTTAACCTTAAAAAAATTCACTCCCTCAAAATAACACTGCTTGTAGTTTATTTCAAAGGTAAAAGAGGACCACAATTTTCATAATCTTTGTGCATTAAGCCCTTGATATATTATTATTTGTTAGTCTTCAACTAGCTACAATTTTTGCTATGATTATTTTATTTTTTGGCTTTTTTGGGGGTAAAGTACTATCAATAACTCCTAAAATAACAAAAAAAGTAAGGTATACCTATTTTTTCCCTGTTGAGTGATTTTTATGTGCTTTAGGATTAAAAAATACCAATGACTAAATATTATTTTAGGCCAAGAAAGGAAATGAGCAAATGTTCACTTTTTAAAGATGATAGCATTTTATAAAAGAAATAATGGTTATGAAATTTAACCAAATTGTGATTTAGTTATAATATTTTCCATTATACTGCACTGTGTTGCCATAGGAGGCATTGGAGAGAAGATTGCATCTATATTGCATTATTATCCTTTGTTTCAAGTAGTAATGATTTATCATTTTTCAACACCAAGAAATTTGCGAGGGTATTTTGTTACACTTGCCACTGTGTTATTAAAAAAATTGTAAACTTCAAGCAACAAGGAGATTTATATAGAATTCTGTAATAACCCTGCTTAATATGATAGCAAATAATTCCTATTGAATAGCTATCATTGACTATACTGCTTCAAGCAATATGCAATAACACATTAAATAATTCCAGGAAAACCATGTTAAGAAATCAATTAATAATTTGAATATAGATAAAGCAATCTGCTATGCAGCATTCTAAAATGCAGAATTTGGAACAAAAATATATGAAGTATAAATATAAAGTGCAACTATAGAAAGACACACCATAATATGAGCTATAATCTCTATTCACAATCAAGGTATATAACAGAAATTACTGTTAATAAATCTTAAGAAAGTTGAAACTGAAATGACTTTTATCAGTCACATATTCTATTCAGTATGTTTAAACAAATGGTTTAGATTAGAATATTCAAAACCATATATATTTATTTTTTAATTTATCTTTATTGTTGAAAGTATTACAGATGTGCCCCTTTTTTTTCCTATTGACCCCCTCCACCCCACACCCACCCTTTCAAGCCTTCATCACACTATTGTCTGTGTCCATGTGCTATGTATATTCTATGTAATAAAAACCTAATATGCTAAGTGTCTTGTCATCTGGTCAACCGTTCAACCAATCAAAGCATAATATGTTAATGATATGCTAAGGCAGCTCAACTGCTCACTATGACATGCACTGACCACCAGGGGGCAGATGCTCTAACCAGTAGGTTAGCTTGCTGCTGGGGTCCAGCCAATTGGGACTGTGTGAGATGGGCCAGACACACCCTGGAGGCCTCCCACGGTCCCTCCCTGCCCCGTTCATACACCAGTGAGATCTTTGGCCTGGCCTATGATCTCTTGTAATCCAGGACCCCTCAGGGGATGTTGGAGAGCCTGTTTTGACCCGATCTTGCAGGCTACACCCCTCAGGAGGACGCCAGATGTAGGGCTCAGGGATGCCAAGAGCTGCTGTGGCAGTGTGAGCCTCTCCGGATAGGGACTGATTGGGCGCGAGCCCATGGCTGGTGCAGTGGGGCCAGGATGAGTGGGAGTGGCAGATAGGAGCTGCAGGCAGTGTTGGACTGCGGGTTTCAGCCCGATCCCCACAGGCCACCCCAGGTCACCCCTGTACACGTATTCATGCACCAGGCCTCTAGTATGCATATAAGTTCCCTGGTTAATCTCTCTTTTCTACATCCCCACCCCCACTTTCCCTCTGAGATTCATTAGTCTGTTCCATGCTTCTATGTCTCTGGATCTATTTTGTTCATCAGTTTATTTTGTTCATTAGATTCCACATATGAGTGAGATCATGTGATACTTATTTTTCTGACTGGCTTATTTCACTTAGCATAATACTCTCCAGGTTCCTCTGTGTTGTCTCAAAGGGTAAGACATCCTTCTTTTTAACATCTGCATAAGATTCCATGGCATAAATGTACTGCAGCTTTTTTATTCAAACCATATCCTACCTAATAAAATAGTAATATGCAAATTGACCACACCTTTGCTATGCCCAAGCCACACCCACCAGCCAAAGCCATGCCACCAGCCAATCAGGGCGAGTATGCAAATTACCCAACAAAGATGGCAGTTAATTTGCATACACTGAGGGAGGGAGGAGTGAAGACTGAAGACAACTTAGAAGGAAGAGGGAGGAAAAGCAGAAAGCAAGGTGGCTGCCAGAGGAAAAACCCGGGCGGGGCGGGGCAGGCAGCAGCGGCCTGCGGGTGCAGGTGCAGCGGCCGCAACAGTGGCGGCAGCACACACGGCCGCAGCAGCCGCTTGTAGGATTCTTCCTGCAAATGGGCTACTAGTTTAATAATAAAAACTCTGGTTCTAACATTTGCCAATGCAAAGTCATAAATTTCTGTGTATTAAGCTTGTTTTTTCACTAAAAATGTAGAGATAGAAAATATAAAAACAAAGAAAAATTAAATTTTCACTTTTTTTAAAAGGATTTGTCATAATCAATATTTTTCTGTGCCCTTATTATTAATTCTTTATAAACTGTTAGTATTCATGTTTTGGTGTCCAGCATTTTAAATAAACTGGAATAAAAAATTGAATCCATAATTTAGTAAACATGATCCTCATAGGTGCAAAAGCTTAATTCTGTGTCTGGACTACCTAAATTATCATTTGGGTGTTATATAGACACTCTAGATGAAAAGGGAATTACATAGTCACTCACAAAATATTCAGTGGACATGTATCAAAATACAAAGTAATTTACTGATCATATTATCTATCATTTAAAATATAATAATAATGAAAATTTTTATTTTTGGAAATTTTGACTATACTGTCATTTTTTTCAATGAAATAGACTTTATCTGCATATATCATTAGTTACTGAAAAATTATGTACTCAGATCCATTATTTTCTCCTAATCACACACTGAAATTCCAGTTACTTGAAATTAAGTTGAATCATCAGGTATTTTTTCTTGAAACAAAAATTTTAAATCCAATCTCTAAGAGCCAAACATTTTGTTTCTATCAACTTGGACTCTACCTTTACTACTTTTATTTTTTATTAAAAATTTTTAATGTTGAGATTATTTCAGGTGTCTACCTTTAGTTTTATAGTGCTAAGATAGTCTCATAAACAAGTAAATTAAATACCAGAATGTGAAAACCTGGAAAAGATCAGGTTTACATGAGCTTTACACAGCTGGAAGGAAGTCAGATTACTAAACCTCCAAGTAATATACTTGCAAATACTTAAATGATGGAAACAATTACTAGAGATGTTTTGAATAAAAATCGAGCTTCAAACACCCAAATCCAATCAAGCGCATGTATAATTGAAATATTTTTTCAAGACCAGGAAAGAGACAGGGATGTTTGCTCTTACCATTTTTTTTTTTTTTTTAGCATTTTCACCTTAAACTTTATTTCCATTCACAAGAACTCAGAAATGATTACAAACTAAGTCAAACAAAAAACTTGCTATATCCTAGGTATTATAAGTTTATGCCACTCTATCTAGCTTTGGTAAAACAATACCATATTTTAAAACTTACTAGCCTATTTGAATTATAGTATCTTGCATATCATCTCTTCTTTTAAAAAAATCTTTATTGCTGAAAATATTACATGTCCCCCTTTTTCCCTCATTAACCATCTCTAGCCCACTCCTGCCCCCACACCAGGTCTTCACCACCCTCTTGTCTGTGTCTATGGGTTACGCATATATGCATACAAGCTCTTTAGTTGATCTCTTTCCACCCACCCACTCCTGCTTTCCCTCTGAGATTTGACAGTCTTTCCATGCTTCTATGTTCACAACAGTGCAATTTATAATAGCTAAAATCTGGACACAGCCCAAGTTTCCATCAGTAGATGAGTGGATAAAAAAGCTCTGGTACATTTACACCATGGAATACTATTCAGCAGTAAAAGAGAAGGATCTCTTACCCTTTGAGACAACATGCTAAGTGAAATAGGACAGTCAGAGAAATATATGTATCACATGATCTCACTCATATGTGTAATCTAATGAACAAAATTAAACTGATGAACAAAATAAATCCAGAGATATGGATGCATGGAACAGACTCTTACCATTTATTTTTTATATCACACTAGAATCCCTAACCAGTGCGATAAAACAAGAGAAAAAATTTCAAAGTCTATAGATTATAAAGGAAGATATAGTACTGCTTCTATTTGTGGACAATAGAATCCTCTACATTGAAAGTCCTAAAGAATCTAGTCTCCTAAAATTATTGAGAGAGTTTAACAGTATTATAGAATACAAGGCCAATATACAAATAAACCATATTTCTATATAGTAGCTATGAACAGTTTAAATTTGAAATTTTAAAAAAAATTACTATGTTCAATGACACACACTCTTAACTCTAACCCAGTTGGCATTGCAGGAAAAGGCTGATTGCAAAGGGACAACAGGAACATATTTTTGAGGTGATGGAGCTGTTTTGTCTGAGGCTGTTCTGGTGGATTCACAATATAAAGCATTTTTTAAAACTCATAGAACTGTACGCCCCAAAGAATGCCTTTTACTCTATGAAAATTTTTAAAAGTCAACCAAGTTATAAAGAGAACCCAAGATGAAGTGTATACTGTGACAAGTGAGTCTAACTGTATTACAAATGAGTGGCATGACTAATTCTGTAAAGAAAGAAGCCTACCTAAGTAACTTCGAGAAACAGTGTTTGACTACACATTGGAATGTTAAAGATAAAAAAGTACACACTGTCGTCTAGTTGGTAAATGTGTCTAACATAGTGTGAGTTAATTCTGAGACATGTTTACATTTATACTAGGATTGAACAAGTAAGTATCGCGTCGATAATGAAAGCTGGCTTGATAAAGAAGTTGAAATAAGCCGAAGTGGAATGTAAGAATTATCCCTGTGGTGCGGGGCTGGTTTGGAAGGTACCGGTACGAGCTCATTTCTGTAATCGTACAGTGAGATAGTCTACATTGAACACCAAAGAGGGAGCTTAGCATACACGCTGTATTAAACATCAAAGCACAAGAAAAAAATATAATTTTTTAAAGTAAAGTTTATATAGTTTTAAAAGGCCCCTCAGGAAAAGTCTAACAAAAGACATACAAGAGCCTTTGGAGAAATAGTAAAACTTTACTGAAGAATAATAAAATGTACCTATATTATTTTCCACAGCAAATTTAAGCCATTCACTTGCAGACAATAAAGTAAAATTGCAAAGAGAAGTTTTAAAGACTTAAAATTGTGTCTCTGAATATTTCTCTACACAAAATAAATGCTTATAGTTTACTGCATTAAATTAATTATGAATACATGTGGAATATTATATACAAAATAAATGATATTAGGTAGAGGGTTTAGTAAGTGGGTCGAAAGAACCTGATTCTTTCCACAGTTTGTATTGATCAACTAAAGATAATCAATTGCCTAAATGAGTAGAAATACTATGAGTTAACAAAGCAATTTACGTCAATAGGTATTGTATATATTGGTTAAGAGACATGGAATTGTACACTTGAAACCTATATGATTTTTAAATATTTTTTAACCAATGATACCTTAATAAATTTAATTTTTAAAAACAGACAAGCTCTGGGATGAGGCCTTTCAGATTTGATTTCTAGACCATCAGGGAAGTCAGAAAAATATTAGTACTTGCCATGTCGAGTTATAGGTTTTCATGAAATAACAAGTGGGAAGTATGTAGCATGGTGCCTGGCACATAGTAAGTGCCCAGTAAGTAGAAACAGCTTATAATATGAATATCGTTAATTAACATCCCACAGCTCTAGGGATATGAGAATCTAAATAGTCCCATAAAGGGAAAAGCTACTTAATCACAATCCCGCATCTGCTGGGAAAGTACCTCTAATTTATATTGTTCTCCTATCCTACAGGTTAGTGCTTAAGAGAAATAACGTAGAGGACCTAAGACATTCAGCTTGGACCTCCCCTGACTTCACTTTTCACATAAGCCCAAATTATTACTACAACCCTTCCATGTTACAAAATTATGTCAAGTGCATTATTCCACAGAGGGTGTGACACCCTCACATTAAATTATATACTAAGCAAATTAGTAGAAAGTAGATAGTCCTGTTCCATCAAAACCCAGCATTTAAAAAATATCCAAAGAAATACAATACTGCTTTTACATTGTGTGCCACATTTAAGAAACAAAATTTCCTATTCAGGAGTGACAATAGTCACCATATTCTTTTAGAGGTCTCCGGGTTTAAAATATCAAGTGCTTTTAAATAGGGCAAATTATGACTTAGAAATATTTTAATAATGAAGAGTTTAAATTATGTACCTTCTATTCAAGTGATGATGTTGAAAGAAGATAAAGTATAAAAAACATTGGTAGTAAACAAGCTAATATTAATTTATTCATAAAATACATAGACTTTTGATTAAATGAAGAAACATTTCATATTATTTTTACATGTATTAAATCCAAAACTGTTATCTAGAAAGTTATGCAGTCCTTATCTATTTTGATCAGTTTAATGGAAGATAAAGGGGCAACATAAAGTTAAGTAAAGGTGACCTTTTTCCCTGGGGCTTTCACTCAGCTTTCTCAACTCACCCCTGAATATAGGATATAAGTTTCATTGTGTTTATTATCAATAATAATTTAATATTATTAATAATAAAAACAATAAATTGACACTGTTTTCATAAAAATATTCATACATATGTATGTTGATATATACATGCATATATAATACACTCATACATATGTAATATGTATGTTGTTACATACATACATAAATACATTCCTATACATGTTGATACACATATAAAAACACACATTTATAACACGTGTATATGCTGTGTGAAGACTGACACAAAGCAGCAAAAATTAACATTGATTTTTTTTTCAGTCACCGTTTCTATGGAAACATGACAGCTAAGAAAAATATATAAAATCTGGATTCCTTTGCAATAAAATCGGTATCATTCTCCTACTCTTTTCTTGACAAAAGCGGTAGTATTGCTCATGCTTAGACTTCCACAATTATGGTTACATGACCCAAGCTAATGGCTCCTTTAGAAACTCTCCTTTCCAGTTTAAAACAAATTCAATGTTTTATTATGGAGAATTTAGGTTTCTCCTTGAAAAACCCAGAAAGTCATTTATAATATGCTGTAATGCACATGAACTATGGTCTCTGAATAAATACCACTCTAGTAACTGCCTGATGTGATGTCCTGCGGAGTGTGATCACAGTTAAATTTTAAACTCAGAGTTTTAAATCGTGAACATGTAATACACTTCTTGGTGGTGATATAAAACATCTCAGTGATTTTGAAGTAAAAGTTGAAAATATTTTAAAAGTGGCAAAATAAATATAAGGCTGACATTAAACCCATAGCTACCTAGCATGGTCAAGAACTGAGTATACTAAATATTCTATTTGCCAGCTATCATAAATGTCATACTTTAAAAAAAAAAACTGCTTGAAAGAACTTAAATATAATCAGGGAATTTTGCATTGGCATTTGATTTCGTCCTGACTCAGAAAACATTTTGATATCATGTTTGAAGATAGTCCTGACATTTCCCAAAATATTTTTGGTTACTGCATGCTGGTTTTTCAAGAAAATAAATATCTCACACTTATTAGGTGTCAACTATATATCAGATATTACTATATTCATTTAACACACATCTTCTCATCTAATCTTCAGTACAATGTTTTGAGAGAGGAACTATCATAAGAGCCCTTTTAGATAGTTTAGATACTAACGCTGAAACATAGGGAGTGGTGATTAAGATTATGGGCTCTGCAATCTAAACGTCTTATAGGGCAAGGTCTCCACCATGGTACAGTCCTTGCTTGCTGTGTGAAACAAGCTGCCATGCTGTGAGCTGACCATTAGATGGACTATGTGGCAGGGAATGAAGAGTGGACACTGGCCAACAGCCAGCAATGAACCAAGGGCCTCCATACTCCAATATCCCATAAAGAAAGGAATCCCAACAATAAAAAAAAAAGAAAAAAGAAAAGAAAGTAAAGTGGAATAGAAATAGTGATCCATTAATCCATCAACTAACCTCTATGTATTTAATGAGTTTTTTTTAGAAGACAATGTGTTCAACTTTATGGTTGGAATATGACAACAAATATTAGGAATAGAATACATAAGAACACAATTAATTTAATTCAGTATATAGTTTCGGACTTGTGCTTAGTAGACAAGCAGAGAGTAAGTGCTGTTGAACTATGTAGAAAAAGACATCCCTAGAAGTCAACAGTCAAGGTCACACTTGAGGGCAAGATAGGTATTGAATTGGACTTTGAAGACTAGGTCGATTTTGACAGTTATTGGGTAGTCATCTACTTCCCAAGATAAAGTAGAAATAGATCTGGGTGAGAAGAAAAATTTATTAAATGAGGAAGTAGTATAAGCCACTTTCATGAGGACTTTTTAAAGGACTTGTGAGTCATTTTCTTATATTCTTTTTGCTTATTGGAGAGCTAATGCAGATAATTGAGTAGAGGACTGGGCCCTCTCGCAATCCGGAACCCCTGGGGGGATGTCGGAGAGCCAGTTTTGGCCTGATCACTGCAGGCCAGGCCGAGGGGCCCCACTGGTGCACCAATCCGTGCACCAGGCCTCTAATCTATACATATTATAAATGCTAAAGTTTATTTTTATTTTGTTAACAGACTAGTGGCCCGGTGCACGAAATTTGTGCACGGAGGGGGGGGTTCCCTCAGCCCAGGCTGCACCCTCTCCAATCGGGGACCCCTGTGGGATCGGGCCTAAACCGGCAGTCAGACATCCCTCTCACAATCTGGGACCACTGGTTCCTAACCGCTCACCTGCCTGCCTGCATGATTGCCCCTAACCTCTCTGCCTGATCGCCCCTAACTGCCTCTGCCTGCCTCCCTGATCACCCCTAACTGCTCTCCCCTTCCAGCCTGATCTCCCCTAACTGCTCTCCCCTGCCAGGCTGATCTCGCCCCCAACTGCCTCTGCCTGCCTGATCACCCCTAACTGCCCTCACATGCTGGCCTGATCTCGCCCCCAATGGCCCTCCCCTGCTGGCCTGATATCACCCCCAACAGCCCTCTCCTTCCATCATGATCTTGCCCCGAACTGTCCTTCCCTGCCAGCCTGGTTACCCCCAACTGCCCTCCCCTGCCGACCTGATATCACCCCAAACTGCCTCTACCTGCCTGATCACCCCTAACTGCCCTCCCCTGCTGGCCTGATCTCGCTCCCAACTGCCCTCCTCTGCCAGCCAATTTGGTTCTGATTGGTCGGTTTCTATGCCAATCAGCATCTCCAGGCCTGATCCGAGAGGCGGGGCTTCAGCAGTCCCCACAGAGGCCCAGAGAGAAACAGTGCAGCTGCTGGTGAAGCCCAGAGAGAAAGAGAGAGGCAAGTGCTGATCAACAGCTGCCACAGAGGCTGCAGATCAGACCCTGCCTCTCTCTTTGGGCCTCTCTCCGGGCCTGATCCACAGCTTCCTCAGCAGTCAGTCCTGGGTTGCTGCACCCGCACCAGCGGCAGTCAGTCCTAGGTCGCCACGGCAACCTAGCACTGACTGCAGGACTGACTTCTGGTGTTCGGTCGAGTCTTTGGTCGTTCATTACGGACCCAGGGATTTTATATATTAGGATTGAACTTGCATCTAGCCAGCTGCCTTCTTTATAATTCAAGGGTCATCATCCTCTTGCCTCATATTTTAGACTTCTTTGTCCTCTACTTAATTATCTGCATTAGCTGTCCAATAAGCAGAAAGCATACAAGAAAATGACTCACAAGTCGTTTAAAGAATCCTCATAAAGTGGCTTATATTACTTCCTCATATGTAGTCCTTTGTCCAGAACTCAACTGGCAAAGAAAAGGAAATTAGGAGAAGCCACAGATATGGAAGAGAACAATTTATTCTGCCAACATGAGACCAAAAGCCATTTCTAAGTAATATCCCAAGATACTTTCATCCATGTGCAAAGTACATTCACTGTAGCATTGTCGCAACACTGAAATTTTGGAAACAACCTTACTATGCTTGAGCAGGTGAATGAATAAAGGAAACATATTGGTAAAATGGAATATTATGTAGAATTAACATGAATAAACTAGACACACAGGGACATATGCATAGTGTCGATATCTTGAAAATAAAATGCAGAGTGAAAAGCTAGGTAAACAATAATACATTTTCAATAACACCATTTAAAGATTTTAAATGCAAAGAAATCAATGTTTTATGTAATTATTTTTTAAAAAATTTTGAATGATAAATATCAAATCAAAGTAGTGGCATATGCTGAAGAGGAAGGTGGTGAGTGTTGGAAAGGAATCAAAAAAAGCTTCAAATGTATCTGTAATGTTTTATTTTTTATATTTAAATTGCTTTGAAGAAAATATGAAGAATAAAACCAAGTGAATGTAATGTTATTTAATTAAAACATACACACAAAACCACAGAAAAGTATTCTTATGCAATATTTTAATCATAATTTGCTTAATGAGTGTCTCAGTTAGACTGTTGAATCTGCTACATTTACCAAATGAAAGTATCATGAATTTTTAAAACATCTTCCTATAAACATTACATTCCAATTGTTTTCTATTCAAGTTGTATATTGTCATGCTTAATATGATAAATAACAAACTAACTTCAAAATATAATTTATTACTTACTAAAAACAAATTTTTAAAAAATCTGACATACTGTTTTTCTCAAATTTAATGATGTAATGGAAATATATATATATACATACATATGTGTGTGTGTGTGTGTGTGTGTATATTCTATAAGTGACTTTTCTCTGTAAAGTTTGAAACTTACCTATATAAAAAGTTGTTTTAATAAACCCGCCTCTCTATTCAAGTATTTTTATTCTTCTGATTAACATCTTAATCTACATTGCTTCAATATTCTCTAGGAAGAAAAATATGTAAATTGTACAACTTATCAGAAGTAAACTTTCTTTTGACATTTGATCAGTATTCTGAGCAGTTAAGTCAGTCTAAATAACAGAAATTTGGTTTACAGATTATGTTATTTTGAGTGTGCTGTTGAGAATAGTTGTATCTCACCTCCCACTGCATTTCCTAGACATTGCATTTGTCCCAAGGAGTTAAGAATTCTTATGGATTATATGTTTGTATCCTCCCAAAATTCATATGTTGAAACCCTTATCTCCCAATATGATGGTACTAGGAGGTGGGATCCTTGGGAGGTAATCAAGTTTAGGTGAGGTCATGGGGGTAGAGCCTCCATGATGAGATTGGTGTTTTCATAAGAGACAGAGACTAGAGCTTCCTCTCTTGGCCATCTGAGGAAGATGGCTGTCTACAAGCCAGGAAGCCAGCTCTCATCAGAACCCACCCACATAGCACCCTGATCTGGTACACCCAGGCCCCAGGATGGTGGAAATGTTGTTGTTTAAGCCACCCAATCTATGGTATTTTGTTACAGCAGCCCACTAACACAGGACCAAGAATAAATTATTGGAAAAACTACTTTTTGGAAAACAAGCAAAATTAATGTAGCATAAAACACTGCTAAATAAAATCCAATTTAGTGCCTTGGAAGCCTCAAGTAACTGTTCTATTTTAAGCAACAACTCAATGAACCACTTCCCCTGCAAGAAAGAGACTCAAGTAAAATTTTAGAGTAAGCATAATTATAGTATCCTGTTGCTACAACTCAAAAAAAAAGTTAAGATAAGCACAAAATGGTACCATTACTGTATTCAGTCTGATAATTTCAGCTGAATATTCAAGCATTGGTAATAACAGATAATTGATGAATAAAAGTAAACACATTTCATATGCTAATAAAGTTTTAAACTAAAATATTGGGAGTTTTTTGTCTAGGTGTGTAAAAATGTAGAAATAGAGCTTTTTTATGAGTAACCACATAATACGCACTATAAATTTTCTTCCTAGAAAGTGCACTGTGTCAGGGTGAGGGGATCACAGGAGACAAAAAAATAACGTAAGGCTTATGAAGAGCTGAGACTCAGCATAGTGTTGTTTCAGGAAAGGAGTGAGAATCATAGAGTAAGGTCCTAAAATATGATGGAGAGAAAAATCTCTGTAACTGTGGGTTAAGAAAATGTTCCCTGATGCAAGAGCAAAAGCATCACCCATTTTAAAAAATGATAAATTGAATTTTGTTATACTCAGAAACTTCTGATCTGCATATGCTATTGTTAAGAGTATTAAAGACAAGCTACAAATTTAGGGAAAATATTTTCAAACTGCATACCTAGAAAAGTATATAAATTCAGAATATGTAAAGAACTCAAAATTCAACAATAAGAAAAAATTCAATTAAAATGTGAAAATATTTTATTAAACACTTCATTATAGAATATACTAGAGGCCCAGTACATGATTGAATCATGCACGTATAGGGTCCCCTACACGCTTTCGCTTTTCGCGGTGGAGCTGGGTGCCTGTCCGATGGTGCACCAGGCCTTTCAGAAGCCTCCGGCTCGGCGGAGGCTTCTGAAAGGCCTGGTGCTAGAGCAGACAGGCACCCAGCTCCCCCACTTTTGATGGTCCACGGCCGCTGAGGGAGGCTACCCTGCTGTTGAGAGGCACAGGGGGCGGAACTCCCGCCCCCTGTGCCTCTCAATGGCTGCTGAGGGGGGCTGCCGTGGACACCTGGCTACCCTGCCGTTGAGAGGCGCAGCTGGGTGTCCTCGGCAGGCCCCCTCAGCGGCCATGGGTCTGGCCGTTGAGAGGCACAGGAGGGAGTCCCGCCCCCTGTGCCTCTCAACAGCAGGGTAGCCCCCCTCAGTGGCAGCGGATCCGTGCCTCTCTATGGCCGGATAGGCCACCCCGAGTCCCGCCCCCCAGCCTCCCGCTGCCCAATCGTGGGCGTAGCAGAATGATGGTAATTTACATGTTACTCTATTATTAGATAGGATATGGGTGACAAATAAATACATGAAAATGTGTTGAATTTGATTAGTCATTAGGAAAATGCAAAACAAAATTACAATGGGATACCAATAGATACCCAAAAGAAAGATGAAAAAAATTACAATATGAAGTTCAGACAAAGATCTGGAACAACTGGAATTCTCATACATTGCTGTTAGGAATACAAAGTGGTATAGTAATTATGTGGCATTCATTCATCCCCTAAAGGAACTATCATTTCAAATGAATTGATGTTACCATCCTAATAATTTGGGGTTATCATCTTAATTTGGCCAGCTGTATTTCATAGTCATGTATTTTCAGTAAAGAAGTGAACTTAAATATAGGATTCTTAATCTAAGATTCATATGGTTGTACCAATCCTTGTTTCCATAGTTGCTATGACAACATAGAATTTAATATAGGTTCTTCAAAGGGATTTTTTTCTACAACTCACTTTCTTGTTTAATTTTCATCATAATCAGATTATTTGCCTTTTATGAACAGAAATCTGTGACCTCCTTCTCTCAGTGTTGAAAATGTCCTTCAATCATTCTCTAAATACACACCAAAATGTGGTGCTAGCATAAAGATAGACATATAGATTAGGAATAGAATTGAAGGTCCAGAAATAAACACATACATCTAAGGTCAAGTGATTTTCAACAAGGGAGCTAACACCACTCAGTGAGGAAAGTGGGCTTTTTAACAAATAATGTGAGGACATTTGAATAACCATAACAAAATAGTACAATTGGACCCTTACCTCACATCATATTAAGAAATTAGCTCAAACTGAATCAACAACCTAAATAAAAACAGGCAGAAATCTCTGTGACTATGAATTAGGCAATGCTTTCTTTGTGTAGTAACACACCAAAAGCACAACAACCAAAAGAAAAATAAATAGATAAAATAGGCTTCATAAAAATATAAAACATTTGTGCTTCAAAGAATACTATCAATAAGAAAATCAAGACAACCAACAGAATTTGTGGCATTTGTAACATTTGTAAATCATCCTACCTAATAATAGACAAATATGCAAATTGGCCGCACCTTCGCTATGCCCAAGCCAAGCCACGCCCACCAGCCAATCAGGGCGAGTATGCAAGTTACCCCAACCAATATGGTGGTTAATTTGCATATCAAGACAGCGTAGAAAGAAGCCAAGAGCTGCAGAAGGGAGCAAAGCTGCGGAGAAGCAAGCAAGCGGGGTGGAGAAGGGAGGAGCAGAAGCGGGGCGGGGGAGAAGGGAGGAGAGCAGGCGGGCTGGCGGAGAAGGGAGGAAAGCAGGTGGGGCGGGGTAGAGTGCAGCAGGAAGCCCTATTGCAGGAAACTTCCTGCAACGGGAACACTAGTATAACTCATAAAGTACTTGAATCTAGAATATATAAAGAATGCTTACAACTCAATAATAAAAAAACAAGTAACCCATTTAAAAAATGGACAAAAGCACTGGCTGGATACTCAATGGTTAGAGTGTCAGCCTGCAGACCAAAGGGTGGTAGGTTCGATTCCAACTGGCAGCTCTTCTAATGGTTAAACATTAGGGTTATATGATCCATCAATTCCATTCTTAACTATATACCCAAGAGATTAAAAGCATATGTCCACACAAAAATGTATACATATGTTCATATCAGAGTTACTCTTAAGAACTAAAAGTGGAAATAACCAAAATGTCCATCAACAGATGAAAGGATAAACAAAATGTGGTACATCCTTAAAATAGGATAGTATTTTGGCAATAAAAAGAAATGAATTATTGGTACATGTATTACAGTATGGATGGACCTTGAAACCTTTATGGTCAGTGAAGAAACCAGACATAAAAGACCTTATATTATATAATTCCACAGAAATAGAGAATTGATTAGTGATTGCCAGGGACTTGGGGAGAAGGGTATAACTGCTAATGGGTATAGAGAGTCTTTTGGGGGTGATAGAAAATTCTGGGGTTAAGTAGTGGCACTGGTTGCAAAACTTTGTGATCATACATTAAGCCACTAAATTATATGCTTTAAGTGGGTGAATTTTATAGTATGTAAATTGTATCTCAATAAAAACAAAAATAACAAACAAAAAAAACCTAGGCTGGAGAAGTCTGTAGACATGAGGATAGGAGGAGCCAGCACTGCTTGAACACATTAAGGTGACTTTAGGTCAGATCTACCCACAACAGAAGACAACTCTCTAGTCAACAGTAAGCACCTTTGTGGAACTGCCTGGCTTAGAGAGAATTGGGCCCAAAGCAGTTCCAGGTTCAGCACACTGCCATGAATCCTGAATTTTGGCCATCTGAAAGCAAACTGCTGTGACTAAAAATATTTGAGCAAGAGTGATCTGTAATTAAACCCAAACACATTGTCATCATGCCAGACAAGAGTTACAGATCCTCATAACTTAGGCAGTAAATGTTAACATAATGGCATTTTTCCTGTGTGCTAATGACCTGCTAACTGTAATTGCAGCCTTTACTTATTATTTTGTATTTCAATGACCTTAATTATAGTAATCAGTTTGCTCAAGTTGTCAGACATATACATTTCACTTAAGTGTATTCATATAGTAAAGGGATTCCACTAGCCAAGACCTTAAATAATTCTTTTTTTTCTAGATCTTCATGCAACTAGGATAATTTACCTTCATCCTAAATCTGGAACTTTATATTTAAACACCTATAGGGAACATTCATGTACTAGTAATATTTTTTTTTAAATGAAGCAAGCATATGTTAAAGGCAGAAAGAGATGAGAATTCTGATGAAGAGGGGAGCCCATACCTAAAGAACACCCCTTTACTCAGGTGCAGCTAAGTAAGAAAAAAAAAAAAGTTGCCTATATCATTCCATTTTTTAAGGAAATATAGAATTGTGAATTTTATATGGGAAATCTTAATTTTAAAATAGTGGATGTAGCTTTTGAAGGCTGAGCTAAGAACAGTACATATCATATCACATATTTATTTCAAAATTATTTATTTTATTTAAGGCCTTTATTCTCTGTCAGAAAAAGAAAAAGAAACAATGAAATTTTGTCTCTGGGACTATAGGTACTAGATTTCCATGTTGCCATGTTATAGAATTTACCAGGCGACCGAAAAATACACAGGAGTACCCAGAGACACAGGAAAAACCCATTTATTTCCAGATGTTTCACATGTACTAGTACAGTGACTCTGGGGGTCAGTTCTCCAAATCCTGAGCAAACCAATATGAAGGAAGCTTTCTCTTTATACCCTTTGGTTTCTTTGTCCCCCAAATATGGACCAGACTTCCAGACCTTTTGCAGGCTTTGCAAAAAGCCCCGTGTGTTGGGATGGAGGCCGTGAGACCACACCTAATAGCTTGGCCTGGTGCCAGCACTGATAACTCCCTCTGGGAGTTGTGTATTGTTCATGTTTATGGCCTCTGTAAAATGTGAATATTTAGGTAAACAGGTCTTGCAAGACCAGATCATTAAGGAAGGGGCAGTGACTAGACTATAGGCTAACAGGAATGTGCAATAGGGATACTAATTAACTAGGTACAAAGTTAGGCTGCTGGTCTCCCCCCCAAAACATGTCTTATTTTCCTCATCAGCCATATTAGACTTCAGAGATCTCTGGTGACATTGTTATATCCCTCAAATCTGTGCCATTTAATTCTGTGAATGACTGCCCAATTGTTTACCAGGTCAATATCAGGCTTTATATATCCCATGTGATTAAATTTAACCAAACCTGGCACTGTCAATAGTATGTTATACTTTAAAGTTAATTCTTTTAATCAAACTGAAAAGTGTCCAATAGTGTTTACTATCACTCTGAGTTCCCAAATGGTTAGTAGCCATTCCTGTAACTGGACAAACAATGAGTCCATGCTGCCAATTAAGCAGAGACAGGGTTGAATCATAGATGAGTGTTTATTCCAATATTGCCAGCAATATGGGAGAGCAGTAGATCATCCACAAAAATCTGCTCTGCACCTCACCATAAGCCAGCTGCTTATATTGGGTAAAAGGACAAAAGATTACATGGTGAAGTATCCAAAGGGTATGCCAAATGGATAGTTAACAGAGGGCTGAGTAGCTGCAAAGGGCTAGAGATTCTGGCTTCTGCAACAGAGCTGTTAATCTTCCCATGATAATAGGCAGCTCCAAATGGGGAGGATGGGCTTGCATCTCCAGGTGAGCTCCCAGGTCCCATGTGTGTAACTGCCAGCCAGATTAGAAAGTGCCTTCTTTAATCAGAACAAAGCAATCACGGTTAACAGAGCATGATTAATGTTTCTTACAATTCTAGCTGGTTCCCCAACATTCTACTTCTGCCCCTATCATTCCTACCTGGAATTCAAAATCTATAAAGAATAATAAAGGTTTAGAACCTTATGTTCCTCATTTCATTTGACTCAATGCCATTTTCATTGCTCCCTCTCCCCTGCCTTGCTCACTAGCAATCAGTTAATCTCATTAATTGTCACTGAATTATCTCTCATGTCTGTCCTCTCTTCTCCACGTCAGCACCCTGACAATCAGCCGTTTTACCTTACATGTGACCAACTACAATAATTTTCACAAGCACTGCCAAAACCCACCTAGCAATCTACTTTAGGAAGAATAGTAATCCCGAAACACCACACTGATTGCTTTACATTTTTTACTCTAAAATTTCAAGCACTCTCCATTGCTCATAAAAAGAAGCCCAAACGCTATAGGGAGGGGAGGAACTTGTATTTTATGGGTATGAATAATAAAACAACCTCTGTAGCCTGATAGAGTTGGGTTCATGTTCTGAGTCCACACTTACCAGAATATCTCTATTGAATTACAGTCCATAATCTTAGACTCCTTAACCATACAGTTAAGTTCTTACATCTTATCTCAGAAGAGGTATTATAAGAATCAAATAGGTCATCTTTGTAAAGTAGCTAGCACATCCCAGGTTCTTGGACTGTACTGCCAGTAAGAAACTAGATCTGGAATCTCACCTGCTCACCTGGCTCAGGAGGGTTGAGAGCTGGTCTCCTGGTTCAGTTGCACAGAGGTCAGATCATGAGCAGATGTCTCCTGAAGACAAACCAACAAGATTGTAGATAAGGTGGAATTCATCAGCACAACAATATGCAAATCACTGCTCAACATCATCTGGCAACCTTCAAACCACAATTAGTGACTTCCTGCCTGAGACCTTGCAATTCATGCTCCACGGAGAGACATCCCTTTTGTGTAACCTGCTCATCCAGGAAGCAAACATTTAAGAAACAGAAGTAACCTCATGAGGGCAGTAACAAGAACAACAAAAACAACACGTGTCAGTAAAAGAAGGAGTCCTGGAAAGCTAGCAAAGGATTGTTGAATGTAGCATCTTCCCAATTTCTTTTATCTCGACTACACATTAAACTTACTACTTCACAACTTTTTCCTTAGTTTGCCCAACATATGGGTTGAAATCTAAAATAGCAGTTTATATTCTGCTATTTCTACGTTAGAAGTTTTCAGTAAGTGTTGGAATTTGCATTTGCAGTTGCTGCACCAACAATTTATTACTTTTCCACATTTCTTTGCTGGCAAACAAAGGCACTGCAGCAATAATAACTTGAAATTCCTCGTTGTTAATGTCCCTTGTGTTATGTTTTGGTGCAAGTAGAAGTTCTCTTCCGTTCTCTTCTGAGAACTATGATAAATGGCCTGCCTGACTTTGGAGGAGTGTGATGACCATAGAAAATGATGGCTTTGCATCTCTCCCAGCTTTCTCATGAAAAACAGTCAAGCTTTTACAGGTATAGTTTGTGGTCATGTAACAGAACAATGATTGTCAGCTTGTCACCTGCCTTAGACTGGGTTTCCTGGAAACAGACTCTTGTCACCTGCCTTAGACTGGGTTCCCTGGAAATAAGACTCTGAGACAAGAGCTGTGCACAGATGGAATGTTGGGGGCTGCTCTTGGGTGATCCCTATAAGGAAGTGAGGAAGGCAGGATTGGGCAAAGGGAAAGTTGACCTCCATTGCTATTGTAATTAAGGCTTCCCCCAATTCTATGGGGAGTTCTGGAGCTAGGACAGACCTTAAATATTGCCCCAAATTAAGAAACTACAGCTGGACCTCTGTATTTTTGCATAGGCAAGTCATTAGCAGCGAGCCACCCCTTGGCGGAGTCTATAACCCTGATTGAGGCAGTTCATTATGGCTGAAGCCAACTCCCAGGCAGGGATGGAGCTATAATTAGGAGTTAATTTTCCCAGAAGTTGGCTGGGGAGAGAAATTGGTGTGTCATTCCTGAAGAAAAGACCTGGTGATCACTACAGGTCCCTGAAGATGTTAAATCCTATGTCATGAACTCATTAGCTTTTGTCTACTGAGTTCACCAGTCAAATGAGACTTGATTACCATGTTTGAGGGAATGAAGTTAACCAGCTTATTTCAATGCTTGCACTGCTTAATTTAGCTGACTTATATAATTCAGTGATAGGAGAACAATATGAAGAAAATGAAAGGGAAATGATTACATTTTTATGGGCATAATGTGTTAGAGAGTAACAACTATTTGACTTTAGATGCCCTAGGCAAAACTTGTTATGGGAAAGAAACAATCCATCAAAATTAATCCAGAGTGCCTAGGCCTCACTTCAGTGTGAGGAGTGGCTTCAATATTCAACAGTCCAGTGGTACAGCATCAGTGCTAATTAAGACCAGGGAAAAACTAAGGTTGCTCTTGGTGCCATAACAATATTTCAGATACTCGTCAGCAGTTCTATTTTCCTTTCTTGTTTTTTGTTTCTCCAACTCCTCATGTCTTTCTTGTCTCTGCCCTCTCCCAATTTCATATACCCTCCCTACAAGCTCTCCAAGGATCTCTTTACCATCTCACTCCTGCAACACCCCCACCCCTCCCATCTCACCTTGACACACATCCTCCCTTATCTTCACTCCACCAAAAGTTGACTTGATCCTGTCAGGAGGACACTGTGCTTTTTGAGGAGAGGCATTGGACTGAGAGCAGAGACATCCTTCCCCAATTAGCAGTACAAAAAAAATCACAAGTGTTACAACATAGAGAACTATCCAATGATACCAACCATTCTCTCTTCTTCTGCTCATTTTAAGTTTCCTTCAACCTTAGCTAAGACTTATGCTAGTCTAGATGGCTTACTAGATGAGGCAACTCAAACCTTCAGTGACTAAGAGGAATTAGCCAGTGGTCATAATGACTACCTTACACAATGTTACCATCAAAATTTTTCAGGGAAGTAATAAGAGATACCCAAGTGGATGACAAATGGTGTCAAATGGTGACTTCTTTCTGTGTCACCTGATCTCTTGGGCAACATATCAAAAAACCCATAGCTTATGTATATATATAAAAGGCTAATATGCAAACTGTCCCCTCAGGAGTTTGACCGGGAGACCAGGAGTTCAATCGCTTGCTATGATGTGCGCTGACCACCAGGGTGCAGCGCAGAACATGGCGGGTGACCAGTGGTGGTGGTGGGGTGCTGAGGAAGCGAGGGAAGGAGGAGGTGCAGAGGCAGGGAGGTGGGGAGGCGAGGAACCTGATCAGCCCTGATTGCCAGCCAGGCCTAGGGACCCCACCTGTGCATGAATTTCATGCACTGAGCCTCTAGTAACTTGATGAAACCCTTGCTGTGTTCCCTGATAAAATCATCCCAGCTCTGTGAACCAGGACCATTAAACCTGCAGAGCCTAGAATTGTAAGGATAGAAAGCACAAATTCCTTAAATTGTCCTTCAGAGTGATGGAAATTGGAACATATTGGGTTATATCTGGTCAGGAGATATAGTAATTTAAAGGAATAAAAAATAACTACAAATAACATAAGAATAACAGACATAGAGAACAGTCACTACCTGTAGGTTTAAAGCCTTTTCTCAAATTCTGATGCCTGGAAACCCTGGCTCTATCTTGAGGTCACAGTGCCCAAGGATTCTAGTGGTTACTCAACTCCTTATACATATTTCTCACATAGCTAGTTACTATTTGCTTAAGACTTTGGTTAAGTAATATTTCTTCTCTACATCTATTTTTCATATCTACTAAATAAACATAAGAATAGTAACTCACTATGCTACTGCTTTAAAATTAGTCTTCTTATATAAGTAGCCTTGTGCAAAGTAGTTGAATGTAGAGCCCTTCAAATATTCCTTGGGGCTATAGGAAGAAAAAAAATGTATGGCTATTCTGGTTATGCATTACTGTATAGTAAACCATCGTAAAATTTGATGGGTTAAAGTGACAACTTATTATTTGTCCTGTTTCTGTAGGTTGACTGGGCTCAGGAGGGTGCTTGTCATTTGGGTCTCTCTTGGACACAGTTGCAGTCACCTATCAAGATGGGGCTGCAGTCATCTGAAAGCTAGATGAGGCTGAGGCTCACCCACGTGATTGCCTGATTCTGCTGTATGTCTTCAGGTAGCTTAGCTGGAGCTGTTGACCAGAGTCCCTGCGCATTGTCTCGTCATGTAATATGAGCTTCTAACTGCATGGCAGATGTGTTTCAAGGAGGAGTGAACCAAGAGGCAAGGAGCTGAAACTGCCAGTCTTCTTAAGCATTGTGTAAAAGCTGCATGATGTTACTTTATTTAATTCGATTGCTCAGAGGAATTACAGAGTCTGCCAGATAGCAGGGAGGTGGAGATGTGAGCACCATCTCTTGATAGGGAAGGACAAGGTCGCATCACTGAAGAGCATGTAGATACTGTGGAGCCATCTAGAAGCACAATCAGCAACCATGATTTAATTCAGCAAACTCTGTGACCAACAGTGCTCTAGAGTGAGCTAATGTCAAGCAGGAATCAAATTTTCTGACATTCACAATGAGTTTGTACCATTTTAGAGCAGTTTTTTTTTTTTTTTTATGAAAACCATTTTCTGTAGTTCTATAGAGAATAAGCTTCCATTTTTAAAGAGTTTATTTAAGAGTGGAGAGCATAACATCAATTTATTTCTCTAACTAATATACCTATAAGACAATATGTTTTACATCTTACTGTTTTCCAACTTCACACTTCTTACAGCAGTATTAGACATTAATAAAATGTATCAATTTAATAATTTTTTAATGCTAATAACATACATCATCATCAAATTGAACTCTTTAAGTGATCATTTCTTGCCCCTAATAAGGGTTAGAATTATGCTGCTAAAAGAGGCATTAAATCCAAATCATTCTAATATTTTCTAATAATAAGCTAATTTCATCTATATCATTAAAATACTTTGGTGGGTTTCAGTCACTGATTGCCTTACCCCTGTACTGTGTGGTCAGTCCTTAGCATTACCAACCAGGTATTTGATCTTACACTCAGCCAGAAATACAACTTGCTAAAATTATAAATGGAATGTCTTAGTGCTAATGATGGTTCCATAGCCCTTTGGGGATAGCTAAATTTCAGCTCTTGTTACTGACTAATCTAATCGCATGTTGGTCTGACAAGATATCTTTTAGTTGAAACATGAATTAATGATTGTATTTATCTAATTACTACTGAAAGGAGTTTATAGGGGTAAAATAGGCAGCTTTAGGGAGTTTTAGGAAGTAGGGGCCCAGGAGGGAGGAAGGCATAGTTGGTTGAGGGCTTGGAGCTGCCAAAAGGCATACATTCACATAGAGAAAAAAGGTGCCACAGGATAAGGGGAGAGAAAGACATCCATTCACAGAAGATAGGGAAAAGCCACAGGGTATGGGGAGAAAGAGGAAACAAACTTTCACAGAGGATTTCACAGAGAAATGCTGACAAATGGGAGAAAGAGGAAAACAGATTTTCATGGGAGATAGAGAATTCTACCACTGAAGGGGAAGGAAAAAAGGGGGCACCATATGGGTTTTCAGCTTTGAAGCTGATATTGGAAGGCAGCATCAAGAGAAAAAAAGGAGCTTGGTGGATTACCCCCTCTGGGACCTCCTCTCCATGTGGGAGTCTGTATTTGTTTCCAATAAATGTCCACCCTTTTCATCTACCACCTTTTGTCCATAGCTTCATTCTTCAAATCCACCTGGACAAGAACCCAGGAAAGAAACCACCCTTGCTCAGGAAAATCCACCTGACTCACTACCAAATTCTCTTCCAGCACATAGAAGACTAAACTTTAAGAAAATCCTAACTTAGAAAAACTTACCCAAAATTAGTAAGATGAAACTTGACAGCAGTATTGAGAAGGCTAACCCCTATTTTGTAAAACTACTGTTTGGAATTCTCTGCTGTTTTTTTAGACGGCCTCTTATTCTAAAAAAATAACTTTGCTTTCTAGCCTGCTTTAGCCTGCTTGAATAATGAGGAAGATAAATTTAGCTGTCTGACCTTGTAGGCCAGACACTAGATATGCCCATACTCTCAATGCCATGCCAGGTGCATTTTTTAATTGGATAGAACTGTGTTGTTTTCAAGGCCAGCAGCGAGATAACCACTAAGCGCACATAGGGCTGGCTCCTTAATAAAAAGGGAAGTTCTGCTTGTAGCTTGGCTTAGAATTTGAATTCATTTTCTATAAGCCCACCGGTGAATAAAGTGTGACTCCAAACTCTCTGAACATTGCTTGATTTATTCCGGTTCTCTGTAACAGTATATGTATAGCCTTATATTCAGATTCAAAATGAATCATACAGGACTGAATGAGATTGTATTTAAAAGCTACGCCAAAACTTATCTAAAGCCAAGAAGCTGATGTAGATACATTAAAATTGAAGTCCTGGGTTGCATACAAAGGAGCATAGTATACTTATTGTGGTCCAAGCTATTGCATCTTGCTTGTGTGGTTTTCTTAAAAGGTTAAGAGTGTGAACATATAACATCATAACAATTTCATGAACATAGATGCATAGACTTAGCCAAATGAGAAAATAAGTAAATGATAAAATAAAACCACCAGTATTAAGACTTCTTTTCTGGCCATGAAAGAATAGCTAATATCTGATCTACCAAGTTGCTGCAAATAGCTATATACCCTTGAATATATGCAAGTGTGTATATAATACTGTTTGAGTATTTAAAGGTATTAAACAGTAGTCAACACTAAGATTCTTGAGAGAAGGGATGGACAAACAGGCCAACCAATCAGAGGCATTTTTGTACTCAACCTGCAGGTTGAGTCAACCATGTTCATGTCCCTTCTGGTGCAGAGGTGATCTGGGGGTTCGTGGGGAGTAGAATTCCAAAGTCTGATAAGGTTTGGGGGCACTGTCACCCTCATTGATGTCTTGTGCTGGGTTGATGATGTCGGAGGCACTGGCGTACTTGGGGGGTAGGGTGGGGGCATCTCAGGGAACAATGGTCTTCCTGGGTGAAAAGCCGTGGAGGGGCAGAATAGTTGGATGGTTTTCCATTCTGAGTATGTATGCTGGGGGCCTGGCTCAAGATGGAACTACAAGTGTGGGCCCTATTGCTAGTTGAACACATCTTGGTGAGCTCCTTTAGATTACCTTGCAAAGGAGCACAGGATACCTGGATATCCGTGACTGAGCTTTGTGGGGACTCCATCCACTATACATGATAATTCTAGGACGTTTTGTGGATGGCAGCTCTAAAATTCCAAGACTGCACCATTAAAATGATAGTAGGATTATTAGCACAGAAACCTGCCAGCCAGATGGGTCTGCACTGGTCACAAGTGGGAAGGCCACTTCACCTGGGAAATAATTTGAGGCATTGTTTAAGGAGGGAGCAACTTGTTTAAGCATCACTTCCATTGGCACCATGTAATGCAGAGGGAGGTGAGCTCTGGTTCAGAATCTGGGCCTGGTTGCACTCTTGGCAGAAACTCTTCTCACTGAACCTGCCAGCATTTGGTGCTAAGCCCCCTGCTGTGTAGTTGTGCACCTGGCTGAATTCCTTGTTTGTCTCCTGAGACAGGGTTAGGGCTGAGGGGTCTCCTAGCAACTGTATTATCCAGGTTGTGCACAGCAACCAATAGCCACAATAGAGGGGAAGGTATGATTTAACTAGCTTACAGGGGCCTTCTTCAGGGCAAGCAATCTGCATACTGACCCAGGGAGGAGGGTGGTTGCTTTGGACAAAAGGTCATCTACTTCATTAGGTAAAGCAGGATATGGACCTGCTAGGAGACGGCTGGATTCTGGGGTTCCTCTGTGGTGTGGAGAGGAAATAGAATGTTCCCTCTACTCTTCGAGTTTTGTGACTGAGATACCCGCCCCCCCCCCAATAAAAGACTGATTAATAGGAGAAAAACAAATAGAAGTTTACTAACATGTATACCTCCTGTATACATGGGAGATATCCAGGAAAGCAGAATACCTTCTCAAAATGGCCCAAGCCACCACCACCTCAAATACTATTTTCAGCTAAAGGAAAAAGATGTATATGGGGGGGGGGGGGCAATTATGGGAGGTTGTCAGGAAAAGCACAGTAAGGGAGGGTATGGTTGTCATGCAGATTTAGAGCAGTACCTTCTCCAGTGATAAGAGTCTCTGGAGAGTTGGACCTCCTCCTCTCCAGGTACAGAGAGGAGATACCCTTACAAATGGAGATTTCGCCTATGAATTTAAATGTCTTTACAGAAGGGTAACTTCTCAGTTTTCAGAGCTTTCCCTGGGCCTGTTTTTCCTTTGAAATAATCAACATAAAATAATCCTGATGCCAAGTTTACTTAGGGGTGGCTAATTCCATTTCCCTTCCTGGATTTCATTTCCTATGTGACTGGCATCCCTTGATAGGTCTCATTTCCCCTCTCTCCTCTCTGAGATCCACACAGTTCCACTAGTGGATCCTAGGGTTGTAATTCCAATCTCATGAAATGTTTTGATGAATTTGGTTTAATTAGCCAACCTTTATAACCTGAATAGTGAGGCAGCTGGTATTGGGCCAACATCTGAGCCAATAAAATCTGTATAATTATGATCTCTAATTTGGTAGGCATTTGTCACCTGGGCTCTCTATTATAAGAGGGTCATGTTTCACAAGGGCACAAGTTATAAACATCTGGTGTCTTAGTTTCCTGTTAATGTTACAATAAATCACAACAAACTCGGTATCTTTAAAAAATGCACAAACTTACTATTTTATAGTTCTAGGTCAGAAATCTTAAATCAAGGTGTTGGCAGGGTCGTGTTCTTCTGGAGACTGCAGGCAAGAATCCATTTCCTTGCCTTTTCCAGCTTCTAGAGGCCATCTGCGTTCCATGGTTCATGACCTGTCTTCTTATCACTCCAATTTCTGCCTTTACCTTGACATCTTCTTCTCTGCCTCTAATTCTATCACCTTCCTCTTATAAAGACCCCAGTGATTGTAATGGAGTCATTTGGATAATCCAAGAATATTGCCCTACCTCACTATCCTTAATGTATTCACATCTGAAAAGTCCCTTTAATTTATGTACACATTTACAAATTGTGGAGACTAGGAGTTGGACATCTCCTGGAGAAGGGCATTATTCAGCCTGCCATACCTGGTAAATTGAACAGCTGCAAGAGCCAGGTAATAGTGCAAAGTAATAATCACAGGTTAACACTGTGGCCACCTGAAGGTGTGCCACTAGGATCTGCCTTCAGGAAAGACTGTAAGATGGCCATGTACTTAGCTGACAGGCTCTAGTTGCAGCAAATTCTGCAGCCACCACAGCCTTTGAGCAAATGTCCGGCTCTTCCTGGACAATTCCCAGCTAATGACTGAGCACAGCAAGGCTTCGAGAGTTTGGTATTTCTGCTCAATATGAGACTCTTCTCACAGGCAATCTTCGCTCCAAGTTCCCTTTTCCGCTGGCTGAGACTGTCAGATCGGCATCATAGCTGGGAGTTTCCTTGTCCACTTCTACTTCCTCCCCTCTTGCCTTTCACAGATGTCAGATCTACAGGACAGTGTGAAGGCTACCCCATCTTTCTTGCTTCCTCCATTATCCTTCCCAGGCACAACCCCAGTGCGTCTCACATTCCTAACCCATCTCAGTGTCCTCTTGCTCAACTGGCATAAGCCAGTAAACTGCGAGTCCTGATTGACCACTGGACTTCATGTGGTTTAGAAGGACAGAGTCAAAGGGAAACGTGTTGAATAAAGCCATCTGATAGAACTTGATGGAGGGAGAAATTTTACATAAGCAATAGAGAGACCAGACAATTTTACAGGGAAAATAAAGGTATTCTCAGAAGCCTTCTTCCTTGGGGAGCTCCATTACTGCAAGTTAGACATGGGCAGTCTTCGCAATGTTACATAAGCCCCGATGCCAGTGTTCAAGGTGTCTGTCAAGACATCTTGTTCCAAAAGCATCAGGGGTCATCTAAGGTCTATACACATAAGATTAACTTTCTTTGTATTTATTATAGCCTTTTATTTTTTATTTTTTGTTAATTCAAAAGAGAAGGGCACAGCTGAGTTTGTTTTCAGGGAAAAGTGAAGCAACTTTGCTTAGCTGTGCCCTTGGTGTAGCACATGATACTGTGCCCTTTGAACTCCCACTTCTATTCTTTGAGTGAGCCTTCACTCTCATAGACTAATATACTTCACTCTTATAAGGCACAGCAAAACATTGTTTTGCTCATCTCTTTTTACTGATGTAAGACCAAGGTTGATCTAACCTCTAGGCTCTTCAAATGTGAGGGGGTAAAAAAGGCATTTGGCTAAAAACTTAATCCTGGGGTATTCCTTTTAAATCCAGGAATTAGGTTCACAGTTCCTTCGTAGACGCGTTAGAAATGGACATCTCTGTTTTGAGTCCAGACTTTCCTATTCATGGACTGTTATTGTTGTATTGTAATTATCAGACTATAATTTCAAAACAATATGTTACCTGTGGAAAGCATGATATCCTCATTATTCTTTTTTTTAATATAATTTATTGATTTTTTACAGAGAGGAAGGGAGAGGGATAGAGAGTTAGAAACATCAATGAGAGAGAAACATCGATCAGCCGCCTCCTGCACACTCCCTACTGGGGATATGCCCGCAACCAAGGTACATGCCCTTGATCGGAATCGAACCTGGGACCCTTCAGTCCACAGGCCGATGCTCTGTCCACTGAGCCAAACCGGTTAGGGCTCAGTATTCTTTTTAATTACTCCTATTTCATATCAGTGGAAAATGTTAATATTCTATCATCCTCTCCAAGAACACCCTTTGCACCCCTGCCCCTCCCCAAATTACAATCATCTCTCCGGCCCATATTTCTTGTGAAAAAAATAAGAAATTGAGTGGCAAAAAAGGAAAAGCCTTGGTGAGTTATAGATTTCATTTTAACCTTAAGACCAAGCTTAAAAATTATTCTCCAAATGGATAAATTTAGTCCCAAAATAGTAACACACTTGTGCTGACAGATGGCAGTTCGGATAGAGGAATGCGTGTAGCAATTTCTGCCTGAAGCACTTCCATCTGTCACCAGGTCTCTGCTGTGCCTGGATATTCAAACTACTTTTTCCACTCCTGGGCCATTGTACATGCTTTCATCATTCGCTTTGCTATGATGTGGACTGAACTGTTCATAAGCATCTCTGAAACAACAATAATTTAAAATATAACCAGAGTTCTATCTCTATGGTACTAATACTTCATCATTTAAAAATACCACTTCTTGTGGTCTTTCTCAGAACCAAGAATAAGGGGGTGGGGGAAGTGGAAGAGAATAAGTGGAATGGGGGTGGGTCTGGGGGGAGGAAGAAAAGAGAAAAATCTTCTATCCAAGTGTCAAAGAAATTTTGCTTTCTTTCCTTAAAAAAAATAAAAGAAACATATTTCTTTCTTTTCCTATTTATGCAATAAAATATAGCCATATGGCCCAGCCCACGTGGCTCAGTGGTTGAGCATCAATGTAGGAACCAAGAGGTCACAGTTCAGTTCCGGGTCAGGGCACATGCCTGGGTTGTGGGCTTGATCCCCAGTAGGGGGCATGCAGGAGGCAGCCAATCAATGATTCTCTCTCATTGTTGATGTTTCTATCTTTCTGTCCCTCTCCCTCTCTTAAATCAATTTTTAAAATATATTACAAAATATCTATATGAATGCTTAAAATCTAATTTATTATTCTTACTTATAGGCAGCAGAGTAAAGATGAGCCCAGAATCTGCAGCCAGAATCTGCAGCCAGCCAGACTCTCTGGGCTAACTCCAGGCAGACCTCCACTACCAGCATTGGAAACTTGGGCAAATTTCTGGACCTTTCTGTGCCTCAATTTTCTCACCTCTGAGGTGACAATTAATAAGTAGATCTATTCCATTGGTTTGATGAGGGTTGAATAAATAAATATATGCAAAGCAGGGCCTGGCATATGATCAGCCATGACAAACCTGAACCTGACCCCTATTCTGACACCTAAGTGGGTATCTAAGCTGTTGACACCAGTGCAGACCTGACTGGCCCCATAACTTTCACTGTGATGTGGTATGAATGCAGCAAGGCTTCTGGTCACCATAACCCCAGGTAGGCTCCCTGACCACAGCAGACCATCTCCAACAGCTACTGTCTAGCTCACCACAGCCCAAAGAAGTCCAGTTAAGTACCCAGGGGCTCAAGTCATTGTGACTTTAAAGAAGTGAAAACAATTTCTGGGTGGAATATCAGTTTCCTGAAACATGGACTTTTTAAAGACTACACTATACTTTAAAAAATTGTCAAACCCTTTCATAGCATGAACATTTTCCTATGTTTTTAATATACATTGCAACTATTTTTCCAATAATTTATTTGAATTCTTAAATAATAGTATTGAACATTTTGAAGATTTTATTTGTGAGCAGCTAAATTAATAAATATTCTTTTGTGGCTTGCCATTTTAGTGACATACATGATTGACCCATGATTGTAAGAAATAATTGTTCATAATTTCTTTAATGCATATTAAATTTATTTTAATAAATATTTTTAAAAATACATTAGATTCATTTATAATGTATATTGGACTTTTTAAAGAAAATATTTTAAGAAAAATATTTTTTCTTCTTTCAATGCATAGTTATATTTTTTTAAATTTGGTCACTGGAATTTCTTTTAATGAGTTAAGTGCAGTAGGAATTTACCTATTTTTTTTCTAAATATCTAGCCAGTTATAGCAATTATATTAATTTATTAAATCCATGTTTCATTAATTATTAAAAATGTCATTGTCACTATATGCAGATTTTTCATATATTCAGATCCTGGTCAGGAGTCTCTATCCAGACCTATTGATTTGTTTCTCTGCTTCTTCTTTTCAAGTATTTTAACTAACGTAAAATTTTTCTACACTCTAATGTCTAGTGAAATCGGTGCCCTGCTCCTATTCTCCCCATTTTCAGAATGATCTTGGTTATTTTTGCATGATTCCTTTCCAAAAAACCTTTAGCTTCATTTTACTTTCTGAAATTACACCAAACAAACAAACTCCTGTAGACACTGCAATTTGAATGAATTTGAACTTATAAACTAATGTAGGGAAAACAATACCTTTACAAAAGTGAATTTTTTTCCTATAGTCAAATATGTTTTTCCAGTGACTTCCATAATTCAATAAAAAAGCCATCAGTTGGAGCCAAATAGGACCTACTTCGTCCGATCTTGACTATGTTTGGAGATGGATTTAGGAGAATCTGAAACTCAGCCTATATTATATAACCCATTCTGTGGAAATTAGGCTGACCAAAGATTTCTTTAATAATATTTTTGGCAGTAAAGGGTTAGCAAGTAATTTATAAAATGAAGTACAATGTTATATATTGGAGACATATTTTAAAAATACGTTGTACCATAGGAAAATACTGCTTCTCTTCAGCATGAAGCTAATACTGACTCCATCCTTAATGTGCAGGGACCCCTTCCTCTACCAGTGACTTGGATTTCACTGAACCACCCACTCTTTACCACTTGACTCCCATTAAGAACAACAATTTACTTTTGTGAAGAGGCTGTGTGGGGCTTGGCTGGGCCGGTAGCTGGAGGGCTGGAAACTGATCATAGTGGAGCCAGCAGTGACTCCACTTTCCAACTAACTGAGCTAACCAGCCATGGTGTCGTCTATACTATTTTCTTCTTATTCTTTGTATATCACCTAAAATGTTCTAAAGTAGGAATGGATGCTCAACTCCTTGGATCCCTATTCACATTTGTTCAGAAATGTAAAGTTCAGTAGATTCCATGGAGTGCAGTGAAACATTTTTTTAAATGTTAGTTGTTGGGATCAGAAAAGTAAAACATGCTTATTTTAACAATTCAAACAATAATTGCTTTGATAACTCACACAATAAAGAAACATCTGAATTAATGGAAAGGCTGCTATATACCTGATTTAGATGCAGGAGCACATACACATATAAAGATGGGGATTTTCTGTGGATTTCACTTCAGGAGAGCAGAGGAGGAGCCACAAAATATGTATGTAAATGGGAGGACAACTGGCAGTGGTGAACCGACTGCCTGGTCCCTCACCTCATTTTTGCTCAGAGCTGAGGCAGTGAACTGCAGGACCAATACTTCAATGGCCCCTTAAATTTTAAACCTTTATGGCATCTTTCTAAATTTTTACAACTAGATTGCATTATCTGCCTTCAAAGAATTATACAGTCAATCAACAGGCAATTTTTAATTCCAGAATCATACCTCCAATCTGGGAAAACTGAAGAGAAGCAAAAGTATAGTCCCTGCCAGTGAGATACTGAGAACTCCATAGGCTCTGAGGAGCATAGAACCCCTTCTCCAGTCTTTCTTCCCTTAGTCTGACCAGACCCCCCAAAGCTTCCCTTATCCTTTCCGCTCACAGGACCCAGGAGATCTGTTGTCTCTCCCATTCATGTGGTTTAAAAGCAAACAAACAAACAAACAAAAAACTACAAATAGAAACCTAACTGATGGGTGGCTCAATATCCTTACCTATTGTAGATGTTAGGTTGATGCTTTGTCTTTGAGCTGTTACATAAAGACATAATGTACCTGAGGATAATTGAAATTGCATTCACATAACATCTAATTTATGCAGATTTAAACATATAATGTGAAATCAACCAGATCTTCCTAAAGTTGAGGAAGAAATACACTTACAAGGATTAACGATTCCTTATACAATACCTAGCTCCTTGTTATGTAATAGGTATGTACCTCATTATAATACGGAAGTTTGAAAAAGAAAACTAGTGTCCATTTCTTCAGCATTTGTGGTTAAGAGCCTTGGGTAGAACATCTGGGACCAGTGAGGAGATGCTGGGCCCATGAGGGAGAGGCAACTGCCCACCCAAGATGACAGCTGAGTGCGTTGTCTTGCTTCTGACAACTGCATGTTGCATGGCCAGCAGTGATAATGCGTATCGCAGTGTCAGCTCTTCTGCATTTGCCAAGAGGAAGAGTGAGAACACTGCTCTTTAAATATTAGGCTCAGAAGATCATTAGGCCATCAGCCCATCTTAATAAAGAACAAACATGCTTTTCCCCAGGAAAAACAAAGGCTTCCTCTTAGGGTCAGCCATTTAAAACATTAATGGAATCTTTGTGGGGAATCCCCATTATCCCACCTCATAAATGCTGGCTTCTGAAATCCAATAGAAGCTAATTGCTGAAAGCCTCACTGCCATTTCAATAATGTTACAGAAACGATCTAGGTGTCTACGCCCAGCGTACTGGGACAATTAGGCTATATTTGGACAGCTAAAAAGCAAGACACACAAATGTAAGTAGAAGCCTTCAAAGAATGACCCGGGAAGAGTCTTCAAACCATAATACTACTTCCTGTCTCACATTCTAGCTGCATTTCTCTCTTTTTTTTTTCCTCTTTGTTTTCATAATTTAGCATGATTATAATACAAGTGACCTTGGAGAAAAAAATCAAAATGTTGGATAAATTTGATCAAAAACATGAATGAATACCAGATGCATCGCTCCCTTTCCTCCCTCTCTCCCTCTCTATGCCTCCCTCCTTCCCTTCAGCTCCCTCCCTGCTTTTTTCGATGGACAGTGGTGGCAGTAAAGAAACCATTTAGTGCTGGAAGCCTGGCAAGCAGGTATTGGCTTCCCAGATGGGAGACACAGCTGCCGACAGCTGCTGATGACCAGAACCACATGTTGCCTGCCTCACAGTTTCTCTCAGACCTGGCACTGTTACTAATATTTCTTTCTCAATGAAGCCTTCTATACTGTGTTGAGCTGAGGCCTGAAACAGTCTGGGGGAAAAATTTATTACTTTTAAAAAGATAAAGGCAGCTATCTTTTGTTTTAGTGCCATAAATTCACCTTTCAAAAACAGGTGGCAGTTACTAACGGCTGTAATTTCTCTTTTTCTAGCCAGAGATGAATCCTAAACTCAACAGCCAAATTTAATTGGAAAACATAGACTTCATTTCATTTTGAACTTGAAAGATTTATTACAGAAACAGGTAATCTCCTCTGTTGTAGTGAAACCCATACCTATCCAGATGTTGGAGAATTTCAAGGCTGATATTTTGAGACTTTCAAATCAGGAACTTATGGGGTTTATTTCTTTTTGCATTTTTTCACTGTGTATAAATTATTCATAGGTATAAAATACTGAGATTTATTTTTCAGAGGGAACACACACAAAAGTAAGACGGAGCAGAAAGTATCAGAAGCCACTGAATTTACATCTTTACAAATAGCTTCAGATCTCCAAAGACTCTTAAGAAAAACATGACAATCTTAAGATGATTTTTAAAAAGCAAATATTGCTACAGAAACTCCTGGTCAGCTCATTTGCGGTAAACAGACTCACAAGAGAAATGAGGTCTGTATACCAAAATGAAATCAGACAAGTGTCAGAACCCACAGCACAGCTTTTCATGTTTGTGTGGATGAGAGAAATCTAAATAAGCTAATCTCTTCTTCCTCCTGTTATTGCTTGGGGTTTTGGTGGCCAGGAAAATATATCATAAATATCTGAGAGGTCACATAAAAAAAGTTGTCCTTACCTGCCCTGCCCCTGGAGATCCTCCCCTAATAGGTCTGTGCTTGGCAATGTGTGTTCCCAACGGCCGCAGCTAATTTTGATGCAATAGAAACACGGACCAAATTCTCAACACCTCAGATGTGCAGTAAGAGCTTGAGAATTGAATGCCGAAGTCACAGGGAGAAAGAAGGGAGGATAGGTAACACTCTTTGTTAATTTCAACAAGACCTGCCCTGGAAGTTAGTTAGCATAGATGGCACATCCTTGGGTAGGCAAAGAGCTAGAATCAACCAAAGTGGGGGGTGCTCAGTATAGAAAGTCGGTCTCTGTTGGCCTGAGACAGAAATGGCAATAGTGCTGGCTGAGGGAAAAGGGAGGGGATGTACAGCATTAATCACACCAACTGGAAAGTGAAACTCTACTCTTTCTACCTCTCAATACTCTATCACTCGGCCCAGCAGTTCGTTACCTTATTGGTTGTAATGCTTGCATTTATATATATTTAATAATTTAAAGGAGTTCTGTAAAGCATTGTAACACCATCTCTAATACTTGGTGCTTTTGAAATACAAAAGCAATGGCTTAAGCCTTAAGAATTTCAATATTCTGTAATTCAAAGTCAATTGGAAATGAATGGGTTGATGCATATTAAACACCTGGGGAGGTTATCATGTAAAGTGGAGAGATGAAAAAGTCAAAGACATACTTATTAGCATGCTGTAAGAGTCACTTTCCAGACCTCTGTTCGCTGCTCAGGCAGTGAACATGCCTAGACTGGGATATCACTTTCTACAGGTTTGTGGGTTTTTTTTTCCTCTCTAGCTTCCTTGGGTTATTTAAGTTTCTAAACTGCCCACACTGATACTCTACTCAGCATCTGAAATAGGCAGATGAACACTGAGATTAGAATGCCTCTGCCTCTGTTCTTTCTTCTTAGACAGAAACAAACAAACATAAAATTAAAAAAAAAGAATGTGGGGCGGGGGGTCAAAAAGATGGATGATACATTTAACCAACAGTATTTCGATCTTTGGGTTTCATATTTGTGGTGAATATGGAATGGTTTCCTCACAAAAAAAATTTTAGGGAATATTATTTTTAAGACATGGCTGTTTTATTATGGGTGCATTTGAAAAATTCAAAGAGTTTATATTTAGCAGAGTAAAAAGAGGATAATAGAGGTTATTGTTTAGGAGCTGAGTGCAGCTCTGTAGAAGGTAAGGAATAACTAATGTTGACTTTGTGTTATGGTTGAATGGAAACTTCTCTCTTCCCCCTCTAAGGTTTGACTTCTTACATAAAACTGGATATGGAAGGTACGGAAATAACAGTAATTATAGTAATGAATGCATCGATTCAATAAATGTGTCTTGTATGCTAGTTATGACACAAGCACTTTTCTAAGCACTAAGATGCTATCAGTGAAGCAAAAATGTTAGAAATTCCTGCTTTGTAAAATTTGCAAGCTAGTATAAGGATACGGAAAATAAACATAGTAAGTAGATAAATACTATACTGTCTGAGAACATAGTAAGCACTGTGGGAAAACAGAGCACATTTATGGAGGATTCATTCAATAATCACTGCACTAGGACCACATCCTCACTCAAGTCCTGTGTTAGATGTAAGGAATTCAACAGTGTCCAACACAGTCCTGACCCCTAACGAGCGAGAGCCCACGCTGTGACTGTCAGAATGCAGAGTTGGCCAATGCCAGGATGTGGATTGCTGCTCAGGCTCACCCAGCCACACAGGGTGTTGCTCAGAGATCATAATACTATTTCCACTGGGCTCCACAGTCCATCTCAACACAGTGGTCCAGGCAGTCTCCTCTCATGGATCAGAGCCGGCACTGGACAGGAACACATTTACATCCTGAGTACTGCCAGTATGAGGATGGAAGCTGAGCTGTCCATAAGTATATCTAAACAGGAAGCCACACTCATCCGAGAGAATGACCATTATCCTATTATCTCAGAAATTAACCCTTATTAATCTGCATGAATATTTTATGACATTTAATCAATATAGATTTATTTTAAGTATATTATTAAGGAGCTTTATTACATTTTCTCTTGCATGATGAATACTATTCCAGGAACAAATTATTCCCCCCCCCCCAATATATCTCTAATAATGACCCACTAATTAGTGTAATCCAAGCTACCAAAAAATCAAAATGATAAAAACTTGGTCAGCATACACTATGTTCCATAGAACAAAGGATATTAGTAACATACAGAAAACTCTCCAACATTCTTTGCTTCAACTACTAAGGAATGGTGATGGCACTCCTTGATGTCAGATGCTGTGTGGTTCGGAGAAGGCTTGCCATATATATAATTGGGGAGGGATTTAGTAAGAGACTATCACAATCAATTATTTTTAACAAGAGAATGGAACCTGGCTCCTCTAAAGAGAAGAAAGAAAAAAGAATAGCAAACCATACTATTAAATAATCGCTGTCTATATCCATACAAATAACATATTTTTCTTAATTAGAAGAAAGAAGAAGAAGAAGGAAGAGGAAGAAGAAGAAGAAGAAGAAGAAAAAGGAGAAGGAGAATAGACAGGAATTATATGTATTTTTATATACTAATGATGAGCATTTGAAATTTTAATCTAAATATTAACATAATTTAATGTTACTTATAATAGAATAAAAATTTTTTAAATATTTAGTAAAAATTTAACCAAATATGTGCAAAGTCTGTACAATAAGAAGTACAAAATATTACTAAGAGAAGTTATATCAGATCTAACTAAATGGGTAAATATGTGTGTGCATGGATCACAAGATTCAATATTATTAATATACTAATTTTACATTGATCCATAGATTTAATGAAATCTGAGTCAGTATTCCAGAAGAAATTTTGGAAAAAACATTGTTAGTTAATTCTAAAATTTATATGGAAACTCTAAAGAATTAGGAGAGCTAAACAACTTTTAAAAATGTAAAGCAAAGTTTAAAGTTTATCATTATCAAATTTTAATATTTCTTACAGAGCTACAATAATCCATCACTGTGTTATTGAGGTAGATAGAAACATAGATCAATGGAACCTACTACTAGAGAATTCATAAATAAACCCACATGAGTATGGACAATTTATTTGTGATAGAAATGTCAACACACTTCAATGGCATAGTATGATCTTGTCATCAAATGATACTGGAACATTTGGATAGTCATATGCAAAACCCTTTGACCCTATCTCACACCATATAGAGAAGTGTAGTTGAAATGGATTATAAGAGCTAAAACTATAAAACTTCTAGAAGACAACATAGGAGAAAATCTCAGTGATTTTCAGTTTAGCAAAGATTTCATAGTAACACAACAACTTAAATGTCCATCAATAGATGAATTGATAAGCATAGGGTGATATAGCCACACACTGAAATACTACTCAATAAAATAAAAGGAATGAGCTATTGACACTTATACCAACATGAATGCATTTCAAAATAATTATGCTGAGTAAAAGAAGACAGTAAATTAAAAGTATATACTGTATGACATACTAGTAATTTACATAAAATTCTATAAAATGCAAGCTAATCTATGGTGATTGAAAGTACATTGATGATTGCCTTGGGATGGTGGCAAAAACTGAGGGAGATGTAGGAATTACAAAAAGGTTCAAGAAATTTTGGAAGTGATAACTATGTTAATTAGCTTGATTTTGGTAATTACTTCATATATATATATATATATATATATATATATATATGTCAAAATTTATCAAATTGGACATGGTTAGTATGTACATTTTATAGTATTTCAATTATGTCTCAATAAAGCTGTACATTTTGTTAAGTGTACTTTAGAAGGTGTATATCAATTTGCCCTGGTAGCCTTTCCTAGTCAGGTTTTTTCTACGTAGAAAAGTTGTATGAATTTATAGCTACCAAAAATTTTTAATAAAGACAAACCTAATAAAATGCAAGTGTTTATCCCTAACAAATAACAGCCTAACCACTCTACCTATTAAAAGATAGCATATAAACAGCACCTACAAGAAAGGCTAATCATAATTCTTTTATTTGGTATTGTGATATTTGCTTTTTTTTTTTTTTAACTTGACTAATAGCACAATACAAAGGAGAGGAAGAGTCTTGGAAAAACCTTTTAAGATATTTTTACCATCTGGTATCTCGTTTTGATACATGTGTTCTTCTCTGTCAGCAATTTTCAAAGTTGATGACATACTTGAAACACAGTGAATACTCTGTCAATCAGTGTTTCAAAGTATAAAGAAGCCTGAAATATTTCAGATAAGATAGATAAAAATGCAACTGAACTTGTGAAAATAGCATTATCACATCTTTATTTAAAAGATCAGTCATGAGAACAGCTAGTCTTTATCTGAGGGGATTCTATTAAATATCCCATAAAACTGCTAACCTGAGTGACTATTTTCAAGGTTAATGGTATTGCATCTTACGTTTCTGTATAGAATAACTTCTTTAAAATGAAAATTCGGTTGTGATTTATTAGATATCATATTGTTCACTTGAAAACAACACATTTTAACATAAATATATGAAAAAATATTTGTTAAGTTTTCAGTATCATTATACAAACTCAGCACTATTTATCCACTTGAGGATAGAATTTAGACTAAATCATGTGGAATCAGTTAGGCTGCTGAACTGGCCCCATATTTTCCCACTATGCATTTTGCTGTCCTGTGCACTAACACTGCCTGATGAAGGTCTTCCCTTCGGTTATCAATAACTTTGCTTTCCTCCACAAAGATTTTTGTAACTTCCTGCATCACCACCCTCACATAATGGCTCATCCCACTCCATATCTAGATGGTCACCTTATCAAGCAGGAGGGACGCCAACTTAACAGATTAAAGAAATTGTGGCGTTTGTAGAACTGATTTTGTGCATATTGGGACATGCATGTGATTCCACAATTCCTCCTCAATGATTCATTCTCAGTCTCTCTATCTAGATTTAAAAAACCTTTCTTTAAATTTTGATAGGTCCTTCTACCTAAGGGAATATTTCTCAAAATATAGTATAATCACGTACACTACACTTGATCATTGCTAATAAAAAATGCAGAGTTCTAGACTTATTACATTTTTCTCTAGGATGCAGGTGATTATTGGGTATGCTGAAGGACTAAGTCCCTTCTGCATATTCTCACTCCCCCCTCATTCTACTTACAGTTACAATTATTAAGAGCATTTTAATGCCAGAGAGACTGCCATTTTTAATTTCAAGGATATTACTTCAATGGAAAATAAAATGACAGCAGAAGGGAAATCTATAATTTAGAACATACTTTTTAATTAAGTAAAATAAGAACATGATTTTTTCTGTCTCCATAATGTTGTTGAATGTACTACAGGTAATTGTAAAATGATACTAAAACAGGGCTGGACTATTGGTTGTCTTGTGTATGAATATCAAGTGGATAATAGTATAGTAAAAAGAGAAATATGTGACAGTGAATGAAAAGACAGCTCAGAATACTTCAAGACATCCAACATGACACATTTTCTAAGACTGAGATTTTAAAATGTCCTTTATTTCTGTCTTATTCTGAAGAGTAAATTTTCATGTTCAAATTCATATTTTATTGAATTAAAATTATTTTCATTCATATAAATGCCATGCCTCTGTACTCAGCCACTGTAGTGAACAAAAACTTAAAAACTATGAACCAAGATAGATAATGACTCAGTTCCAGTTCTTCCACTTAAAATCATGTGAACTTGGGCTTTTTACTTTAACCACTCTAGTTCCAATTTTCTCAGTAATATAATAACATTGTGCCGTATTTCCTAGAGTCATAGTGAAGACTAAAGCAGGTTACCATAGAAAAGCAACTACCATAGCCCTTGGCACGTTGAAGGCACTCTGTCACTCTTAGTTCCATGTAGACCTGCCTTTCCCTTTGTACAGCAGAGAGCATTTCATGACTGCAGGTTTTACCTTTCATAAATATCTACAGTTTTGAACTCAATTTCAAAAGGCTAACTGAGGTCATGGCTTTTTCTTTCTCCCCATAATGATGTTGAATATGCCACAGATGAATGTGTAATGACAGCAAAGCTATGCTTGACTATTAGTAGCTACCATGTGGATAATGGTGTAGTTAAATACACACATTAGGTCTCCTTAACTTGTGTTATATATCCCAGGATCACAATTGGAGTTTAAGCTGAATATTTTAATTTAAGAACTGAGAGCTTTTTTGGACTCTTTCTGAGATTCAGTGCATAAAGACACGTTAAGAAATATCATGGATTTAGGCCATGCTACTACACTACCCAATTTCATATCAACCAGAGAGCAAGAATTTATTCTTGATACAATAATTTTATAGCTGTTACCTAGAAGTAATAGCTTTTTCTTCCACTGAATAGGAAGAAAAGCATTTTTCTTTAAAGTGTCTGTGGTCAAAAAACTCTGAGCTTGGCTAGAAATGATAGAAGAGGACGCCATCTGGAAAGCAGACGACACTAACTTCATTTGGGAACCACCTAGTAAAATCTAGTCTCTGCTTGTTAGGAACATTTGCTATTTCTGCAAGTTGAGCAAACTCAAGAAATATAAAGAAGAGGAGACAGTAGTCTCCTCTCCAATTTGAAAGGGAGAAGGAGTCCTTATGCCACCACTTCAAGTATCAACATAACCAGCTTTGCTCAAAAAATTCCACATTTACATAACTGTGTATTATGGGCTTTCATCATATCACTAACTCCATCTTCTCAAATATTTTCCCTCAAGTTCTGACAGTAAATTTCATCTACATTTCATGCTAACCCTTTATTTTTCATGCCTTCTTAAACACAGTCCCCTGCCCAAATGCCATGACCATTATCTCTTTACACTGAAGCAAACTAAAATAATGTTTAAAAAATAGCAAAATGAATATCACTCACTAAAGTTAAATATATTATTCTAGTTTTTATGATCCTCTAAGGTTTGCTAAAGATAGTAAAGTTTTGTCAATTTTTTATTTACTGTGTAAGTCATACTTCAGTTACTATAAAAGTCATATACAACGTCAACCTGAACTCATTACAAAATAAACTTGAAATATTTTTATCAACTAAACATATAATGTGTAAGGGTAACACTGGCTAATTTTATGATTTTAACTGTAATCTACTGTGCAGAATACAGTTAACATAGCAGGCCTGGTGCTGCTATGATTAGAAGAGTCTGCTCTCACAGTTGGCTCTTGGCTGGGTCTTGGCATGGCTTCTTCAAATTTCCCTAACTGATAGGGTTGTTTTGTTGTGCCCAGTCTGTACATACAATGTGATTGATGGTAAACATCTGCTGGGAGCGTGGAATTCTGCTACTTGCTAGGTAGGGAATGCCTTTGTGGCCAGCTTTAAAAGGAGTTCCCTGGGCAGAAGCATCCCTCACGGGTTGCTGCGTTTTTGCTGCTGGAGGGAGATGTGCTCTGGGCAACCACTTACAAGAAGGAGAATGCACATTGATCCAGACTCCTGTGTGCTTTGTCCTTACAGATCCAGCCAGGATATGTGATGTGTTAATGTGATAAATTTTAGGTATAACACTCTGCTGAGTCCCTGAGATCCTCTAGCAAATCACTAAACATAGGGGTGGTCTTGGGAGTCTCCAAAAGAATTGCCCAATTAAATAAAATACTACACAGTATAAAATTTGCCCTTTTCAATCACTTAAGGTAGAACCCATCATTTTTTCCTGTCTTCTCTCATAGCACATGTTATTTCCGTGATTAACAACCTGCCATTACTACCCACTGCACTTAAGATCCCAGTTCCTCATGAAAACCTACCAATTCCCTGCCAAAGCTCATCTTTATTCCCTTGCTTAGTGGAATTCCACCACGTTCTCCATCCCAAAAGAGAGTCATCCATTGTATCCACTCACAAGACGAGTCTGCTTCTCTCTCCTCCATTCTCTTAATGCCATCACAAATTTACTGTTTTTCTGCTCTGTCACAGCTCCAAGAATTTATTAATTCCTAAGCACATTTAGAAAAAGACATTTTGATTTTAAAATTAATCTCCAAATCTGGATACTTTTGGCATAATTAATTGCGAGCCACACAATAGCTAAAACTGAGGTTAGCTGGCAATCCCTTTATAAACTGCTACAGTTGATATAATGTCTGCTAGAATGTTGGCGTTCACAGTTTTCATCAGTTAAGATGTGTTGACTGAAAATAGGGAACACCTGACTAGCCATGGCTTAACCCATAAGGATATTATAATGTACTCGCCAAGAACTCTGGGACAGGTGGTCTCCAAGCCTGGCGTTCTGGGACAGGTGGTCTCCAGGCTGCTTAGGAGCTCTACAGTATCAGGCCACTGAGTTGGTGTTTCTGCATTTATCTCCGCCTTCCCTTTTTAGCTGAAATTTGGCAACTGCTGTTCCAGACATCACACAACTATATTCTTGTGGAATGCAGTGGGCAGGTGATGTGTTGGTGGTAAAATAGCTTTTTCTTCACAGGGCTGGCCCTCTCTTTTACAAAGGAATAGAATCCTTCCCATAAGAGAACAGTTGGCTTCTCTTGGAAAGGATTAGCCAGAAGTAGCAAGCTGGCCCTTCCCTGTATTAGTTCTGGCAAAGGTAAATGCCATTCACACGACTGGCTTAGACCAATCATGACCTGTCCCTAGTGACTGCAGGAAAGACTTGATGTTGCTACTAAACAAAGTAGGGATTATGTTAGCAGGAACTGTTGGGTAGGCCAATGGTCTTAAAACAAAATATTGCATCAGAATTATCTGGAATATCAATTAAAACACATATTTGGGGGCCCACCCCCCCCCCTGAGTTTCTGCTTCAGTAGATTTCATGTCAAACCTGAGACTCTGTATTTCTAACAATTTCCCACATGATTTTCTGGAGGCCCACTTTGAGAGGCAAAAATAAGCTTCTATTACATTACTTCATAAGTTCTAGATGAGTCCAGGGTTATTGTTGTCTTATTTCAGGCATAAATATAGATTAGTGTTGATCTCATTTACTGTTGTAGACAAAGTATAGCACTGGCCTTACCTATGGTTGTAGGTAAAGGTTAGAGAGCCCCCAACCCCCACCCCCCTGCTTGACAGTGGGAACCTGCACTGAATCAATGCCAATCTTAATAGTTTTAAAATCAAGTTTGGGATGTGCTTCATTATGTCAAATATATGAAGAAACAAACTATAAACTAACACAATTTATTTGTGCAAAAACAAATCAATTCTTTCATTCAAAATATTGATCAGTGCAGAGCATTCAAAATAACAAGAGTTGTTTTAAGAAGTTTAAATGCAATATAAAGTATTTCATTTTTCTCCAAATTCCTGAACATATAAAATGAGAAGGATAATATTTTACATTATCTAAAAGCATTACATTCTGGGAAATAGAATCTTGGCATGGATTAATAACCTCTAACTAATTAAAGGACTAGCAAATCAGTCAAGTGATTACAATTTGATGGGTAGAGTTTAGCAAAATTGAGAGATCATGTCTAAGAGACTACAGAACACATGCAAAAAGAATGATTTGATAAAGTTCATGAAATACATTTTTATTGCAGTAGGTCGGTATGAAAATGGTAGCTAACATATTATTAAAGAATGTCTGTCATTGGTACTATATGTTCTTGTTATGTCCCTATTGGTCATCTACCATGTATCTAGTGTGGCGATTACATCCTGTTGCATGTGTGTGATATAGAGGCAGCAAGGTTTACCCAAATGAAGTCTCTAAGCCACAAAGGTACAAGAAAATAGACATTTCAATGGTTATTGGTCCAAATACTATGATAAAGTATGCATGTGCATCCTGGGAAAGGATGGGAAAGACTCTACAAAGGAAAGTTCTTCTGCCTCAGGTAGGATAACTTGTTTAAATTAGGGGTGGAGGGAGTTCCAAATCAGCATTGTCAGAATGAAGTCTGGCTGATTCTAGAATGAGAATTAAGTAATTAAGAGCACAGGGACAGTAGGGGGGTAAGGGCATGTGCGGGGGTGGGGGGGTGGGGGGGGGGAGAGCAGCCGGGGAGAGGTCAATGAGGAAAAAAGGAGACATGCAAACAATAAAGAATTTAAATTGAAAATAAATAAATAAATAGATAGATAGATAGATAGATAGATAGATAAATAAATAAGAGTACAACCCTGCCTGGTTTGGCTCAGGGGATAGAGCATCGGCCTGCAGACTGAAGAGTACTGGGTTTGATTCTGGTCAAGGGCACATGCTCAAGTTGTGGGCTTGATTCTCAGTAGGGGATGTGCAAGAGGCAGCCAATCAATGATTCTCATCATTGATGTTTCAACCTCTCTCTCCCTCTCCATTCCTCTCTGAAATCAATTATATATATATATTTATATATATATATATATATATATATATATATTCACACACACACACACATATATGTATGTATATATATATATATACATACATATATATATATATATATTAAAAAAAAAAAAAGGAAAGAGCACACTTGCTTTTGAACTCATTGTTTTATCCTGGTAAACTACAAATATTAGTAAACAAGCCTATAGCCAAAACCTATTCAATTAAGCATTTTCACAGAACAGATTTCTGAGGTTAAAATTTTAGGATTAAGGAGCTATTGAGTGAAAAATAAGTTTTATGTAAAGTAGAGAAATGCTTTGCTGTGCCAGAAGGAACTATCTTATAAACACATCACATTATATACGAATGAGGAGCCAAAAAGACCCATCTGTGCTCCAGATATTATTTAACTGTCTAGAAAGAACGCAGGCTCTTCCTGAGGCCCTGTATTCGGATAAACACTTATGATCCCATATAACAAATTGCTCTTTTGTCATGGATACGTTTATCTTCCTCTTTATAAGTGTCATATTTTTGTTAATTTTTAATAACACTTCCTACACATCGCCTGTGTTCTTTACTTAAGAAAACTGAGACAAAAATCATAAAATTGTTTTAAATCTTACCATTTCAAAGATAAAGAATTCTTGGAAGAGTGAGAGTGGGGGAAGTAAGAAATTTTCTTTTTACTTTATGCACTTCTGTATTGTTTGAAATTTTTAACAAGCATTTGTAATTTTTGAAAATTTTTCAAACTAATATGGTTGTGCAACCATTATTACTATGCATCTCCAGAAATTTTTCATTACCCCAAACAGAAACTTTATACCTATTAAACAATAACTCCTCATTCCCTCTCCCCTCAGCTCCCCAAAACCATTATTGTACTTTCTGTCTCTATGAATTTGACCACTCTAGGTAACACATATAAATAGAATCATACAATATTTGTAGTTTTAAGTCTAGTTTATTTCATTAAGCTGGGTATTTTCAAGATTCATCTATGTTGTAGGGTGTATCAAAATTTCATTTTTTTTAAGGCTGGATATGTTTATTGGATGCCTATCCTACATTTTCTTTATCCGTTCATTCATCAGTGAACACTTGGATTGCTTCCACCTTTTGGCTATTGTGAATAATGTTCTTATGAACATGGGTATACAAATATGTATTTGTGTTCTTGATTTTAATTCTTTTGAATACATATTGAGAAGTAGAATTTCTGTATTATATGGTAACTCTATGCTCAACTTTTTGAGGAATCATCATACTGTTTTCTATAGCAACTATACCATTTTACATTTCTACCAATAGTGTTAAGCATTCCAATTTTTACACATCCTCACCAACACTTAATATTTCCTGTTTATCTGTTTATTTGTTTTTTTTAATAGCAGCCATTCTGATGTTTATGAGGTGGTTTTGATTAGTATTTTCCTAACAATTACTAATGTTGAAGATTTTTGATGTGCAGATTGGTCATTTGTATATCTTCTTTGAGAAAATATAGCAACACACTTTGCCTATTTTTAATTGCATTATTTTGTTGGTTTCATTCTTTTGCATGTAGATATTCAGTTTTCAGTACACTGTTTGCTGAAAAGACTGTCCTTTCCCCACTGAATGCTCTTGCACCCTTCTCCAAAATCATTTGACCATATATGTGAGGGTTTATTTCTGTGCTCTCTATTCCATTCCTTGGTCCTTGGTCTATGTGTCTGTCTGTATTGCCACACTGTCTTACGTACTGTAGCACTGCAGTAAATTTTGAAATCAGAAAGTTTGAGTACTCCTACATTGTCTTTTTTCAATTTTGTTTTGGAAAGTAATTTCTTTTGTCATTTTGCTATTTCTTTTATATATGAATTATAGTTCCCCCCCCACACACACACACACCCTTATTTCCTGGATTACTGTCTTCTATGTATTTATTTGATTTTTTATAGTGAAATTTTTAAATTATCTTCCAATTTCCTCTTTTTGTGAATATTCTCTAACTATTTTGTTTGTGATTACCATGGGGTAATTACACTTAACATTCTAAAGTTTTAACACTCCTATTTGAATTTGTACTCCTATTTTAATTTCAATTACATACAAAAAACTCTGCTCCTACATAGCTCTGTCCCCACTCCATGTTAGTTATTGATGTCATAAAATTCTATCTTTATACTTTGTATGTCCATAGACTAATAATTTTTTTCATGCATTAGGCTCTTAAATCATGTAGAAAACAAAAAGACATGTTATACAACTAAAATTATAATAATACTAGGAATGCACTAATTGACCCTAATATTTATGTTGAGGATAAATCTATAAGCATAATTTATAAACACTTTGATTTGAAAAATATGATATGAATGTTTATATTAGTAATTAAATATAAAATGACAGCTGAAGCTTATAGTTATTTATAGATTTATTTCTTCACTAAATTTGCATGCTTAATAGAAATAAAATAAAATTTTATTTAGAATACTTCATCAGAACATAGTTCCATATAAGTAATGGTTAGTCAAATCACTTTACTAATGTAAATTTATATACTCTAGTTTAAAATCTCTTCTCATAGAATGATCAATTTTTATATTTAAAGTTCAACAGTAATATTTAAGACCAGCAAATAGTTTTCAATTCTATGATAAATGTTTTCAATATGTCTTAAGGTCTTAGGAACAAATTTTAGAAAAATATATTAAATAAAACTCACTAGGAAAGAAAAAACACTGAAATATGTATTGTATAGCTAGAGTTCAGAAGGACAGTTCTGTTTCAAATGAATAGTTTCCATCTAACCATTACATTGAACAGTTTGTTTTTATCAAACTCCAGTTTTAATTACTTGCACCTGTTATAAAGCTAATTCATTTCAGTTTTTTCTTCATTGTTTTTTTAAAACATAGGATAATGTCAATAACTTAAAATGTTTTTTATAAGACTTCTGGTTAAATGTGTTTATTTAGACATTTCTTAACTCAGAAAACTGCACAGATTTTGGCCAAGTAAAGAACTGCGTCCTAATATGTAATTTAAGCATCCCTCACCTAAGTGTAATTATAAAGTAAGCTAGGAAGTAAAATAGTAATCCAGGATGAAAAATAATTGCATCCAAAGTAGAAATTCAAACAGAGGTGATTCCATCACTGAATCAAACTACAAAAGTCAAAAAGCAGCTACCAAAATCAAATAATTTTCATAGTGTTTAAATCACATTTTGTTAATTTTGAAAACTCTTGTATTCCCTAAAACCTAGAGCAACAACACTATGGCACATAAAAGAGGTTATTATCCAGAACCACAATTAAAAATAGTAATGGTATGCCAGCCACAACCACAACTCTTCTTTCTAAAGCTGGCTCTGGAGTCAGATTCTCCAGGTTGAAACCATGGCTTCTCCATTTACTAGGGATGTTACCTTGGGTAATATACTTAACCTTATTGTGTATTAATTTTCATATTATATTAAAGTGCAATTTAGTAGTAATTGCTCTTCTTTTATTATAAGTTTGTTGGAGAAAATAATTATAATGTTAAGTGTGTAGGATAGTGTCTGGCATGTAGAAAGCATTTTAAAACTGTTATTGTTATTATCTATATATATAAAACCCTAATATGCAAGTAGACCGAATGGTAGAACAACCAAACAACTGTGCACTGACCACCAGGGGGTGCGCATGGAACATGGCAGGTGTTGGCTGTGGAGGGATGGTGGAGCAGGTGAGCGGGGGTGCCATACCAAGGGCACCAGTCGCTGTCATCAGGGCAAGCCTCTGGTGGTTACTGAAAATTCTTTGCTCCCGTGCACCCCGGTCCGCCTGGCGCTCACACCTGCTGCCAGCACCCAGCACCAGTCCTGATCACTCAGCACCATCAGCAGGTGCAAATGGTGGCTGCTGGCCCCGATCGCCCCTGAGGGCTTCTCCACCTCCCCCTGCTCCTGATGGGTGATTGGGGCAACAGCCACCACTCGCACCTGCTGCTGGCGCCAGCCCCAATGGCTCCATGCCATCAGCGGGTGCAGGTGGGGCCGGCACTGTCAGTGCGTGGGAGCAGCAGTGGCAGGAGCGAGGCTGTTGGCAGACAGGGAACCAGGGCCATGGTGGGAAGAGTCAAGTGGGGCATGGAGGATGGGCCGAGACCCACCCTTGTGCCCACCAAAACCTCACAGCCCACAGTTCCTTTCAATGTGCACGAATTTATGCACTGGGCCTCAGTCTATAATAATAAAAGTGCAATATGCAAATCGACTGAATGGCCGAACAGCAGAACGACCTTCCTGATGACTTTCAGACGACCTTCTGGACGAAGCTAGAGCTGCAAGGGCCAAGGCAGTGAGGGCTGCAAAGGCCTACTCTTGCAAGAATTTCATGCATCGGGCCTCTAGTTTAGTATAATTCTCTGAACAAACTTGTATGCACTGAAATGTGGCAAAGAAATCTTGCCATCGAAACTTGGTCAAATAATTATCATGTAGATTTTTTTTGTGTGTTTAACATTATGACTAATAAAGATACAATCTTATGGCAGAAAATATATGCTCTGCATAGTTTCAAAAGAGACAAGGAAATTCCTCCCCAAACCTTCTTAACACTACCTCATATTTCATTTTGATTCTAATGGGATCTGAAGCCCTCAAGGAGCTGGGACTAGGCAGTGAAGATTCAGGAAGAAAGGTTATACTTAGGGCAGATGTCAACAGTAACTCAATTAAGGAAGAGAAAGCTGAACTTCAAAGGATAGATTGTAAGGAAACTGAGTTTGAGAACCCCATACCAAGTCACAATGGAGAGGAAAGTAGAATGAGACCCGGATTAGGGAAGTTCCTTCCTTAGAGTAAAGGTATCCAAATTAAAGCATATAGGTCTTCAACAAATAAAGTCCAAGCAATAAGTCCACAAATATCAAGCACCAAAGCAGAAAAGTGACTACAGGAGAACCAACAGACATATAAAATAATATTCTTCTTTCTTCAAGGATCACAGGCATTGGAATTGCCAAATCCAGAATATCAAAGTTATGTATCAAGTATTAAAGAAATAGAATATTCAAAAATGAACATACAACAAGAGATAATCAAGAATAGTTACTTAAAGTAGATATCTAGTGAAACAAAAACTGTATTTTTTATCTTTATTGTTGAAAGTATTACATATGTCCTCTTTTGTTCCCCACTGTTCCCAGGCCTTCACCACACTATTATCCGTGTCCATGGGTTATGCATATATGCAAACAAGTACTTTTGTTGATCTCTTCCCACCCATCCACCCACCCACCCCACCTTTCCTCTAAGGTTCCACAGTCTGTTCCATGATTCTATGTCTCTAGATCTATTTTGTTCATCAGTTTATTTTGTTCATTAGATTCCACATGAGTGAGATCATGTGATACTTGTCTTTCCCTGACTGGCTTATTTTGCTTAGCATAATACTCTCCAGGTCCCTTTACAGTGTCTCAAAGGGTAAGAGGGCCTTCTTTTTAACAGCTGCATAGTATTCCATGAGTAAATGTACCATCTACTGATGGACACTTGGGCTGTTTTCAGATCTTAGCTATTGTAAATAGCACTGCTATGAACATAGTGTGCATATATTCTTTCTGATTGGTGTTTTGAGATTCTTAGGATACATTTCTAGAAATGAGATCATTTGTACATTTTTGTAGAAATGTCTATTCAAATATTTTGTATAATTTTAAGTTTGGTTATTTATTTTTTTATTTCTTATTTTTAATTTGCATGAGCTCTTCACATATTCTGGATGTTAAGTATACAACCCTTATCAGATATATGATTTGCAAATATTTTCTAGCTTTCCATGGGTTGTTTTTTTCATATTTAATAGTATCCTTTGAAGCACAAAAGATTATAGTTTCAGTATAGTGTTATAAAAAGAAATGTTATAAGAAGAAGAAACCATTTGTTAAAGTAGACATATCTGGCCAGACCCATTATTCCCCCACATGACACAATAGTAAAAAAATGCCAGTAAATTTAAGCAAAAAAGACTTCCCTTCCCAGAAAACCTACTTAAGATAATGATAACATTTTCCTAGTGTTTTGGTTGGCTCTTTAATTGCAGGCCACATAGTATCAAATGGCAGTTAGTCCAGTAAAAATATGCTGATTCAAGACTGGTATTATAAAGGATTACTTGAGAATAGGCACATCATGATGAAAGTCAAATATACAAACAACAGGTGATGACTCACCAGATTGGCTAGAAATATCTGTCACAGAAATAATCAAATGTGCCAAGAAGGAGTTTCTCCAAAGATAAAATAAAATCTTTCTATGGCATTAAACAGGAATGTGTTTAGAATGCAATTTAAATGTCAGTCTTTTTATGAGCAAATCCATTGATGCAACCTATAAATCACTACTCAGATTCCAGATCAGCATTAAAAATCTTGGACTGCAGAAAGAGAAAGGGAATAAGGACTGAAGTATTTACTTTCTAAGGATCATTGGTTAATCCACCTTCTTTGCATTTCTCTCATATTTGAGGGCCAATGCTTTTTCTTGTTATTGCTCAGAAAATCACATGGAATTATCTACCAGTCCTGGAATCATGATTATCCTTCTTTCAAAATATATTTATTTTAAATCGCTTAGTGAAAATATAGGCAGATATTTTATTAGGCAAATAAACAAAACAATAAAAAGTATTATTAGTCTCAAAAACATTAAAAAATTCTTAACAACAGTCAGAAGTAATTTTAATACAGAGTAAGAGTTTTTAATACACATTTTTAAAATTAAGACTAAACTATTGGAAGCTGGCTGTAATATATATATATATATATGTAATTTAAATTTTTTATTAATTATTAATGTTGGCTTGTTGAGTTTTGGTGTGCTCAATGGTATTAAAAGACCATCTAAATTTGTGCTGAAAATATGTGGACAATACATAAATTTCCTTCCAGTTTTTTTAAAAGTCAGTAGATTTAAGAGCATTTATAAACTTCAGAGAACAAAACACACCACCTTGAAAATAAGGACCACATCTGAGAAGTTATTTATGTTGAGAATTCTACATATGGGTGTATGTTTTTAATCTATAAAACAACTCTTAGATGTCATCATTATTAATCCCACTTTACAGATAAGGAAACCCAAGCTCAAAGAGATAAACAATTTGTGTTTTCAGAGTTTATGAATATAAAACTGTGAATTCAAACCAAGATTGGCCTTGTTTCAAGGCCCATGTTATGTGCTACAAAATCAGGATGATTGTCAACTTTACACATTCTTACCCAATGCATGTCTCCGAAGGACTCATTTCTAGCTTTGCTCATTCTCTGCTCATTTCATTTATTTGTCCCATAGGTACATACTGAGAAATTTCTCTCTGCAAGTCACCATATCACCGATTGAGGATAAAGATTTGAAGGTTATAGAGTCTTTAAGATTAGAAAGTATTTATGGCCAGCTGTTGGAAAACCTTTCCAAGAGGGAGACACTTGTGAATGAAATTGTCCAAAAACGACAGACTGTGGCTGCCAAAAAGACCTCAGAGGACTGCAGCAGGTATGCTCTGAGCAGTGGAATGAGCTGTGAAGAATGGTTGCAGTTAACAAATAAGCAATAACCAACTGGTAATGGCAGAGGGGGACTGACGGGAAAGCCCGCAGTTAGAATGGTGGGGTCAGAATCTGAGCTCTCCCATTCTTGAGCTGTGCAATCTTGGACAGTTAGCTGAACCTTTTCATGTTTGTTTACTCAGCTGTCAAATAGGACAATAATAATATACAATACCTTGTAAAAAATAGAAGAAAACATAGAAGGTTCCAGACACACAGAAAATACTCAAACACTACTATTATTCCCATCATTTTTCCTGTCCCTGAACTTTTCTGTCCCATACCTGCAACTTACTCTACCACAGCAGAGCATCATCGTCCACTCAGTTACATGAGGAAAAATTATGATATGATAATGCCATTATCAGTACAGAATTTTCATTTTTAGAAATGTAGATGTAGAAGGAAGTTAAATTAAAAATAAATATTTCTTGAAAATGCTTATTTTTCCCTCTTATGTACTGAAATACACACTATAAATATAATTGAAGTTGGTTATGGTCCTTTGAAAATGTAAACACTCAAGTAGATTTTGTTCTTTCCTTTTGTCAGTCATTAGTCAGGACCATAGATGAGTCACCTTCAAACTATGATTGCAGCTGAGGCCTTCCTCTTTCCTCTTGCCAGATTCCTCACTTTGGGTTCTTACTGAACCCACAGACCTTTAAAAAGTGCAGGTGTCCAGGTCCTCATTCCCAGAGGTTCTGATTACATTGTGTGGGAGAATGCCTAACGTCAGGAGTTTTTACGGCTCCCCAAGCGACTCTATGTGCAGTCAGGGTTGAGAGTCACCGCTTTGCCCATCCCTGAATAGCTTTATGATACACCTGCCATTGACTAATTAAAGTTCCTTGTGTGGTTTAAAATAGAAGAGAAAATTAATGAACTGTATAACATAGCTGATACAGCACAGAAAGAGAGAAGGAAAAATTACTTCAGATTAAGGAGCATGGATAAAATGGCATGCTATATGTCTCAGGATAGGAAGGAAAAGATAATATGGTCGACATCAATATGGCTAAGAACTGTTCATTCTTGAAGGAAGATTAAAAACCCACAGTTTGAAGAAGCACATTACTTTGGGAGGGGATAGAAGCTCAAGAGAACAGGGTTTGCTATTCTAAAATATAGTTACAGTATATCCATAAGGGGTCAAGCTCTACATAATAAGTGGAATATGTTTGTAATTTAGTTATAAACAGATAAAACACCATTAGGTGTAGTAATAAAGATGATAACAACTATCCCAGACACTACATGAGGTATTTTTATTTCCACATCTAGTAAAACCCCTACAGTAAAATCATTATCATCCCCATTTATAATTAAGAACACTGAGATCAAGCAACATTAAATGTAGGTTATAGAGGTTGAGCATGGCAGAGGCATAATTTGAGCCTAGATATATTTGGCTCCTGCAGTAAATGAGGCAAAGAATTAACTTTACTCTGAGCCATTGAGTGGACAATATCCTTTGGGAATTCACTGGTTATACTAAACAAAGAGAAATCGGATTCCTCATTAGTCACCAGCACAACTTTTTGCTAAAACCTCTTCTCTTTTTTCATATATACTAATTTCACATATGATTGATTAAAAGCTCTTTCATGATGGAACATCAGGCAAATAATTTTAGGATAAAGTTAAGATTGCATATTTTTCTCTGCTTATTTTAATAAAAAGTTACATAACATTCAATAAATATATGTGGGCTTTATTATGGGGTGTTTGTTTTTTTTTGACTTTTTGCAAAGGAGGTGAGATGTTATAAAATGGTCTTACTTTAATATACACCAAAAAGAATTGAAAGTAAAGTGTAAAAAATATTCTCAACAAAAATACAAAAAAAAATTTTCAAAACATCACTGGGAGACTGGTCATTTCAAAACATCAAAAAAATTTCAAAACATCACCGGGAGATTGTAGCAGTGCACACAGGATGGTTTTAGTTAGTTTGAGAATCCACTGTGTTTTTGTATGATCTCATGTTAATAAAAGACCTGGTCCAAGTGCCAATCTTCCAGTTTCATCACAAATAAGAGTGTGTCTCTTCTTTGTGAAATATTTCTTCTTGCTTTCCCCCTGCCCCCCTCTGGTCCCCCATCCCTCTACTTCTAGTTCTTTCAGGAAGGAGTGAGAATGGGATTAAAGGAAAGGGCCAAACTTCACTGTCTGCTTCCCTGTCCGGTTGCTGGAGCCTGTTTGATGCTCCATGTCCTCTGGGAGACAGGTGTGCAAATACTGCTTTTCTCATGGGCTCCAGGACTGGGCTTCCTTAGGAGGCCCTTACGGAGCTCTGCTCTACACAATTTCCTGATGTGGCTGATGTGATTTGGACCACTATTTGTCACTCCCTCATCTCAGCTTATGTTTAGATGTATATCCCATAGCTTTTCCATGCTGGGGTCTCCTTAAGTTGGCAGACCACCCTCTTGGGGAAGGAACCAGCTGTGTTTTATTGTGTCCACTAAGTCTAAGGAAAACCATGAATCTTTGTGTGCCAGGGCTGAGCAGCAGACCCTGAGTGACAGATGAATGGATTACTCTGACACAATGTTTGCTAGTGAAAGAGGGGGCTAAGGGACTGCCTGGCTAAAGGAACCAGACAGCCTCGATTGCCTGCCTGGTTATGCTCTTATTGTAACAGCAGTTTGAGATAGTTTATCTTTTAGATACAGTCAGCAGGGTAAGTAATATTGGGATGACACATGTGTTTGTAGTGTCCTTTAGGCAAGGACACCCAAAGATGAATCATAAGGATTCCAGTAAACACCCAGGGGTCTGCACATGCACAGACTTATTTGGAAAGGTCAAGGAATAATTAGGGGCACTGCCTTTGGCACTCCCCTAAGTCGGAATTCCAATAAACAGGGCAGGAGGCCTTCCACACACATCCCTTTTCTTGGAATATCCTCCTTACAAGCTTTCCAACCAAGTCTCGTGTGCTCCCCAACACTTGTCCTCCCAGACAGCAGGAACAAAGGCTGCCTGAGTGTTGCCTGTTCTCCTGCTTACAGAATTCTCCAGAGCAGCAGGCACCTGCCTTGATGTTCACTCATATCCCAACTCCAGGACATGCTTATAAGGCTTATCCACACACAGTACTTTTCCCACCACAGCTCCAGTTGGGCATTGAGATTTTCTGCACCATGAGTTTCTATCTAGAATGTAATGCTGACCTCCCATTCTTGCTCACAATCTCAGTCTTGCTCAGTGTTTTGGGCTTTTTGTTTTTGTCTAGTGTTTGTATTTTGAGGCTGTCTTAAGCTGTTTGTTCTCCTCTAGTTAGTCTTCTAGCTAGACCAGTGGAGCAGTGAGGGTCTCAGAGTTGGTGTGATCAGCTCTTTATGGCAAGGGAGTGAGCTCTTACATGTTTACATTAATATGAGAGATAATATATCTCTCCCACTCCCTCTCTCTCTCTCTCTCTCTCTCTCTCTCTCTCTCTCTCTCTTTCTCTCTCTCTCTCTTTCTTGCTTTGGGATTAGCACTCATAGGAGGCCTCTCCCAAGGAGACAAGAGTGTCAGTGACTATTGAACTGATGTGGATTTAGGCAGACTTTTCAGCTTCTTATGCAGGATTGTAGGCAGCTCCAGTTTCATTACTTCTGGTTTCTCTGTGAAATAAAAGATTAGATTGTCTATCAAGGGTATAAGAGGAGATGAAAAGAGATGGTAGATTTAAAGAGAATGGAGGAGTTTTGAAAAACTTTTTAAAAAATATAATGGATTAAGGTTTGGAGAGCAAACAAATATGGGAGAACACATACAATTAAATAAATTGTTGAACACCTACTATGTACCAAATAACACCCAAAAGGGATGGAGTGCTCAAGCTGGAGGGTTGGCAAAGATAAAATGCAATTACCCAACAATGTCACTGTAGACAGGCTAGATACATGGAATTTCTGAGATTTTTTTTTCTCAAATTATCTCCAAATAGTTCACTTTTGAAATCAGAAAGATAGAAAATAACACACTAAGAACAATAAAATAAAGACATAAAATAAAATGAAATGCTCAATTCTAATAATACAAGTGTTCTTTTCTTTTCATAGTAATTTGGCTCCTTAGACATCTCCATATACACATGTGTGTTTAAGTATTTATATATGTTTATTTTATGTATAATTTCCCTGTGCTGCATTTAAAAATTACAGTTTCCAATTATGTTCTAAGGAGCCTATCACTTAGATTAAAAACATATATTTTATAGATCTCAGATAGATAATTGGTAGGGAAAGCTCTAATTTTTCAGTACAAATTATCAGTTTTCAAATAGACCTTCATTGGTACACCTCACATGTATACACAGTACACACCGTATCTCTTCTTAAATGCAGCATGTTGCCTCTGCTATTTTTAGTCTCCTGATTCTCTTTTCAATTGCTTAGTCCACAGCTTGACACATCTTTGGAAATGATTCCTTGGTTGGCTTAATATATTTTACAAATGATCAAAAAGAGTCCTTTTATTCTCATGCTTCCCATGTGAGTTTTCCATACCCAACTTCAGAGTAAATAACAACCCTTTCCTGTTCTGGAAATGAACATGATAGTCAACATTTTCCTTGTTTCCTCTTTATTAACAACCTGCACTGCATGTTTTCAAAGCAGAAATATTTTGTTTTCACACATAGGAAAGGACACACAGAATTTTCACATTGCTTCCTTAAGTGGCAAATGCTATTGTTATAGCAATGCTATTTGTTCCTGGTTGACCTCCTTTGCTTTGCAAGGAGAATTTTCCTTTGTGAATCATCTAATATGACTCACACATTACTTTCAGTTGATATCTCATGTAAAAGGCTGTAATTCCCATTTCCAGAGAGCCTACAGAAATACTTTCTTTTATATTTGGCAGAAATCACCTCATTTATCTGTGATTTCCCTTCCTAAAATTTTCTGTTATATGTGTCTCCAAATATCTTACCTAATAATAGACAAACATGTAAATTGACAGTACCTCCGCTATGCCCACAGCCAATCAGAGTGTGTATGCAAATTAACCCAACAAAGATGGTGGGTTAATTTGCATATGCAGGCATGGAGTGGCCGGGAGGGGTGGGACACCTGTTCTGAGAGGGAGGGGTGGCAGCAGAGAGAGCTACAGGAGCAGTGCTCCGGACAGAAACGAGGACTTGCCGGCTCCCGGGTGGGCCGGGAGCGGGGACTTGCTGGTTCAGCTCCTGGGCAGCTGGGAGTGAAGCCAGGAAAAGGAAGGCCTATTCTTGCATGGATATTGTGCAACGGGTCTCTAGTCTATATATATATATATATATATATACATATATATATATATATATATATTTATATGTATATATATATATATACATACACACACACACACACACACACACACATATATATATAAAAGCCTAAACTACTGGTCAACCGAACTACCGGTCAACCGGTCACTATGAAGTGCACTGACCACCAGGGGACAGAAGCTCAATGCACAGGATTGGGCTCCCTCAAGTCTGGATCAGGCCTGCAGGGATTGGGCAGAAACTGGCTATCAAACATCCCCTGAGGGGTCCCGGATTGCAAGAGGGTGCAGGCCAGGCCAAGGGATCCCACCAGTACACTAATCCAAGCACCAGGCTTCTAGTAAAAATATAAAAATGAAAAAACTCTCCATTTTTCTGTAAGAAATGGATAACCAGAGTTATTCAGATGAAAGGGATGCTTTATCTGACTGTGGTGTGTCGAAGAATGAGGAAGTGAGGGGGAAATAAGGCCAAGGAAATAGTAGCAAGTATATGGGCCCAGGAAGAATAAAAAAGACTTTTTCCCCTAGGAGCCATTAGAATAAAATTTATGTCCTGCCCTTCCACTGGATGGCCTTGTTTTGCAGTCTACCACAGTGGGCTTTGAAGCCTGAAGCCACAGCCCAGTCAATGGGCAAGGTGAAAGAGTTAAGTTGCATCTGCCTGGTTGCATTGAGTCAACTACCACCCCCACATCCATGGTTCCATGTACTCCCCAGAAACCTATGCTCAAGGACTGAGTTTAGATCCAAGAGGAAAAGCTCAAATATTAAAATCTAGTAACAATGTTTATACCTTGATTTGAGAGGTGGTTAGATGAGTGTACTTATTTGTCAAAACTCATTGATTCATACCTTTAAAGCAGTGTTTTCTTATTTGTGTATAAGACCTCAGTAAAAATAATTATAAAAATTAAATATGAACTTTTAGCTATAAACATGACCAACCTTATGGGATATGCTTGTGACACAATGCTATTTTGTACCGTATTCTTGACATAACCTATAATAATATAATTATCTCCTTTGGTAATTAATATTCAGAATTTAAAACAAAACAACAAAAACTTGGTTCCAGTTTTGGTACCACCAATGAAGTTAATTTCTGAGTTTTTCTTTTCTTCTCCATTGTGAGAATTATATCTGTTTTATTAAAATCACAAGGTGGTTGTGAACATCACAAGAAATAATATGTATGAAGTGACTTTATAAAGTGACTAATAAATGTTTAACTTTAAATTTTGGACCCATTTAATAACCTAAAGAGATGAAAAGCCTTTTCTTATCTTGGACTAGATCTCATTCACTGTATAACCTCAAGCAGCTATCATAACACAGTGACTATAGTATGCTACTACTCAATAAACATTTGCTGATTAAATAAATTAAAGTGTTTATTTAGCACTAACTATTGCCAGGGACTACAAGTACAAAAGGGGAATATCCATATAAATCAAATCAAGATTCTACACTAAAAAATAGCACATATGCACATAATAAGGTAATTAGTTCTCTAAGAGGAATCACACTTGAACAACAAAAAGGATTAGCATGGAAAGAAATTGGCCCTTTTTGGCTCTTGGGTAGCAATAAGATCTTTAGAGAAAAGAGGTAAGAATACATATTAGCAATGAAGATTCAGTTGTCCAAAATAAAAATTGATTGCAAAGACCAAAAAGGACCATTCATTCATTCCAGAGATACAGAAAACTTATTTTCTCTGTATTTCTGAATAATACTGAGAAACATGGACAGAGAAAAGCAAAATTCATTGAAAAAATATTACTAAGTTATTGACTTAATGACTTTATGATTCCCCAGGGTGTCATCAAAGCTCATATTGTCAATAGGCCCTTTACAAATAAAAACTCTAGAAAAAGTTATCTTTCAATCGCATTAAGACAATAAATGTACTGTATATCCTCTTTGTAGGAAAAAAAGAAGAGGACCTTCGGGGAATCAGAGGAACAACTCTCTTGTGTTGTCTGAACGTTGGAAACTCTGGCTAAGGAGTTAAAACCGAGACAGTGGGACAGGAACTAAAGCCGCCCGAGCTCTCTAAGCTCAGTTCGTGAGGACACTGTATTTGAGAACAGCTTCCTCAAGGCCACCAGAGGAATTTGTGTGGGTCTGGAAGCCACGAAGAGTGCTCCGGCTCACAGTAACAAACTTCCTGGAGTCCATACACTCCACTATTTACTGATTTTACACAAGCTTTTCTTAGACTTGCAAAAGTGTTACAATCCCTGTAAATACTTCCTCCAGACCAATCACTCTTTTTGTCCCCTACGGGGGCAGCCCATTACTAGAGCTGTCCATTCATACTCACCGGGGATTCCAGAGCGGCAATGACTTTTTAAAACGTTAAACAAGGTTGCTAGGTCTTTTCCATCCTTGAAAAACTGATCTCTTTTTCTCATAGAGATAATTTACCTGAACCCCTGTCTGGTAAATTGAATACAATTTAAAGAAACCCCTTAGTTATATCTGCAAGTATGTAAAACGGTCTATTCAATTTTACCTTGTATCAATCATTTCTTTTTCTATAAATGGGTAGGAACATTTATTCATTATTTCTAACTTCTTTCTTTTTAAAATAAAATAAAAAAATTCCTATTACCAAGAAAAGTTCTGGCAGCACTGCCCATGTTTAGCCTTGCTATGAGCAAAGCTTTTATGTGGAACACAAATGTTTGCATGCTGGTCCGCTAACAATTGAACACAGGGTAAAAATTTGTATCATTGTTGGCTCAACAGACCACCATCTGTGCAGAAAACTATTTTATCCTGGCCAGCAGGTTGGGTTCCTGGGACATCCTATTCATGTCATCGCAGATATTAGGAATATCTCTGACAGTTATAGAAAATCTGAGGCTGAATTCAACATAAGAGTGGGTCATTTGGTCTGTGGATCCTTATGGAAATAAACCTTCTGTGTCTTCTTCTTCTTTAGCCGTGGAAGACAGTTTGATGCCCTAGCAATTATTTCTTTGCCAGAAAAGAATCTAAATGTGGGATTTGACAGGTTGTTCTCTAAAGCAAACCTGGGCTGTGAATTAGGAAATGAAAATAGTATATAAATATGCTAGAGGTGATATTGGTCTTCGGGGTCCCAATCAAGGACACCGGGTTTTGTGCTCTCCCCTGGGTGCCTCTGCACATTTTCAGTAAACATAAAAGCCTTGGTTAAATGCTCCCCAGGCAAGGCTTAGACTAACAAGAGTTTCTGCCTGAGCAAATCAGAGTGACTTCTCCAGACCTCCATTTCCATGTAACCCACCTGTTCCGAGAGATTGACTCCTGCATTTTGTAAGGAACTTTGCCTTAATTAGTCAGAGGATGTTTGAAAGTGGTGATTTACAAGCACAATTCACTTAAAGTCTCCAATTCATCACCTCCCCCTAATGACAAAACACATGATGGCAAAAAAGAATGCCTCCTGGTCACATGATCCTCCCCTGGGAGCACATTTGGTTTGGTTAAATGTTCGTGAAACTGAAAGTTTCACAAAATGAAATGCTTTTACAGATGAGGCTGGAACTCTTTCAAGGGTGGCGTTCATGGAAAGGTGTCGCACGCTTCCAGACTTGAATTAATTGGGAAAATCTGCATGGCAGCTCCTAAGCTCATGCATCACATTCCAGAGCGAAGCATTGTACTCTTCCCTCCCCTGGGGAGGCCAGGCTTGTGTACAGCTAATTGTGAATTTCAGAGTTGGCAACACATTTTTCTACCTTGACTGGCTGGGAATTAGGTTTTCACTCAGGGGTCCAGTCTGAAGGCTTGAGCCATTTAATAGATACAATCTCATTAATCTTCTTTGAAGAGAAAATCGTTTAAAGGACTTTGAGGGTAGGGATTATTGTTCTAATTTTTTGCGGGTGGGGGACTAAAATATCAGTATTGTGCTAGGTGGTCCCCGAGACTCTTGCTGCCTCCAGGCCTCTTTCCAGTCTATTCTTCTTGCGCAGGATATTCCTTTATCTCACAGAAATGCCTGTAAACTCTTTGAGATCATCCTCATGTCACTGACCACTTCGCTCTACAGTTTAGTATCATGCAACTAGCATTAGACTTAAAGTGAAAGGACTTATTTTCTTATCCCTACCATGAACTAGATGCCAGGCACTGTGTAGCTCACTAACTGCTTTGATATTTCATTTCCTCATTCATTCATTTGTTCATTCATTTATTAACAAATGTTATTGGTCTTTTAGGCAGCTAAGCTTTAGAATGGTATTTATATAGCAATAGATGGTGGAATTACATACCTGCTGCCCTCCTGGAACCTACATTTTTGTAAGGACAACAGTAGACTAAGCAAATTATCACAAAAATGAGTGTAAAGTTACACTGCAATGCGTGTCATTGAGGGAGGGTATATAGGGCTGTGAACATATAGCAGAGGATCAGAACCAAGTTTGGGGTTAAGAGAAGCTTCTATGAGGCACTGATGTTTGGATTGCAATCATCACAGGATAGATACCATGTAACTAAACAAAGAGAAGAGGATCTTGTTTGCATAATAAGGATAGTGTTCCAGGCAAAGGGAGCAGTATGTCCATGGCCCCAAGATGGAGACGGCCATGATGCACTCATAGACAGGAGGAAGGTCAGTGCAGCTAGAGGGCAGTGAGTGGCAGGAGGTGAAGTCAGCAAGGGAGGATGGGCCGATCATGCCACACCTTGTACAGAGTTAGGAATGTGAGCTTACTGCAATGGCAAGAATCTGAATTATTTTAACTAGGAAGGTAACAAAATCAGTTTAGTCAACCATCCAAAGATATATATTTTCCCAACAGGGTTGCTGCTTGCCTCAAGTGTTGTAACATTAAGTGTTTTGTAAAGCACAAAGCATTAATAAAATGAAAAGCTTTGGATTAATTATTATATTAAAATAATTATTACAAAAATATTTTAGTGAATTAATAAAGAAAAATACAAACATATCAAAACTCAGGTTTGAATAGCACTTTTTCAAGAAATATTCAAAATGAAGGAAAAACCCAGTATTTAGCCACAAAATTAGAAGATTAGTACTCTAATGGAGTATATGTTTAAAATACACTACAAAAAAAGTAAAACAAAACCACAAGTAAAATCATTTTTTAATAATGTTTTCTACTTGTATGGTATGGCCAAATGCATAGGGAGTAAAAGTCAGAAAGTGTGATTTGTTGTGTCAGTAATTTGCCCTGTGACCTTAGGCCAGTCTTTTAAACTCCACAGATTTCAGTTTCCTATCTGAAAATGAAGAGATTATGTTAACTGTCTCTTTCCTAGTCTATGGTGAAATTTGTTTCTGGTGTTTATAAAATTGCTACATGTTGAAGGACATGTGAACATGTAAAGGGAAAATTCCTATATTACATTTTTTAGAATTTCTGACAAATCTTAAGCCAAAACTGTGTATTCATGACATGCTTTGTACTAGTTTATCATTCATAAACTGTTTCCTTCAAAGACTAACAGACTGTTCTTGGCAAAGTTACCAGGTACTTTGTTCTTTAATTTTCAGGAAACACATAAGAACAACTGATCACTCTGAGTCTTATCAGAATAAAATGTTAAGACATTCTATAAATGGCTGATTAGTTTCATTGAAAGTAATTATCAGTTTCTTGGCTTAATTTAAAAAATGGACTTAAAATAATTTATTGTTTGCATCTACTAGTACTTATATGCATGTTCTATCAATCCTATGAGAAGTCTTTTGCTGAAGAAAGATGACTGTTATCAATTTACATTATTTAGCTTAAGGGTTTGTATGTTGATAATGTCCTTAGCTTAGATAAAATTTGTAGCTCACCTAGATCCATCCATTATTGGAATTTACTTGAACCAATAGAATAGAAAGACTTTCTGTAGCACCTTCAAGCCTTCTTGCTAGATGAAAGTGAGATAGATGTGAATAACATTTGGTCTCTGTTTCAAGTTGTTTGAAAGTCACTTAACAAGTAGAACACTGATGCAAATAAGTGTATTATAAATCTGAGAACATTACATCATAAAATAAATGAAATAGACTTGACTTGAATCAGGCCCGATGTTCTTGAGAGGATGAACTGATAAATGAACTGGTACATTCATACCATGGAATACCACTCAGCAAATAAAAAAGAATAAATTACTGATACATACATTGACATGGGTTAATCTCAAGTGCATTATGCTACAAAAATGAGACCAGACAAATGACTACAGGCTGCATACTTTTACATATAGCACACCCTAGAAAAGGAAACCTTTTGGGATGGAAAGATCAGTGTTGTCAGGGGTTACTTATGGGAGGAAGGTTTGACGACAAAGGTATGGATGGCATTAAGGAATTTTGGGAGGAGGAAAGCGAACTGTTCCGTACCTGGTTGAGGTGGTGGTTCTCTGACTTGACATACTAGTCAAACCTCACTGACTGTACACACTTAAAAGAAAGTGAATTTTACTGTAAGTAAATGATAAAAAATAAATTTAATAATAAACCTAAAACAAACAAAGTAGCAAAATATAATCAGAATCCCTTTATTTCTTGCCACTGTACTGCTACCACCATAGACTGGAATATTGCTTTCTCTGTTGCTTCTCTAGACTCTTCTCCCATATTATAGCCAGAGTAAACTTTTGTACACATAAATCAGATTTCACTCCTTTACTCAAAACCCTCAGAGGCTCTCCATTTCACTGAGAATAAAACCAAAGTCTTAAAATGGCCTACAAGGGATTTTATGATTTGCTCTTCCCCACATCCTCTTCTAAACTCTCCGGTAGCTACTCCACTCCATTTACACCAACCTTGGTATTGACCCACCTTAAACGCGCGCACACACACACACACACACACACACACACACACACACTTTGGCTGTGGGGCCTTTGCTCTAACAGTCCCTCACCTCCACCCTTTGGACCAGTCTTCCCAAGATGCTCACTCCCATCTTTTCTCAAGGATCACCTCAGTAAGGCTGAACCTGAGCATCCATTTAAGGCTAGGTGCCCTTACCTGGTACTTTCAATTCCCCTGCTCAATTTATATTTTTAGCACTTATTTTTCATTAAACTAACTAGAGGCTCAGTGCACAGAAGTCGTGCACTGGTAGGGTCCCTAGCGGCTGGCGGCAGCCAGCCAGGTACTCCCTCCCTTCACCCGGCCAGCCCCGTTCCGGAAGAACTCCCAGTCGAGGGGACAATTTGCATACTACACTTTTATTACATAGGATTATTTATAGGTTTTCCCTATTATTCCAAGGTAGAGTGTCTCTATGAAACTTTTCGTAAGCCAAAATGTCATAAAGTGAAGAAGCAATTACTATTAATTTATTTTAAAAAAAATTTGAGTGTTCCCAGACCCAAAATAATTGGTAAGTTAGACCCTAACCTACCAAATCATACCAGCTAACACAGAAAACCTAAAATAACACTAACTTATAGTAAAAGCAGGGATGATATTATAAATACACACTAAGCTTTGCACACCCAACAATGCACTCAAGCAATAGACATCCCACAGTATACACTACTGGATGCGGACTGAAAGAGGCAACCTCGCTACCAGCAGAACCAAGCAGATTTCAGCAGTTTCCATGATTCTCCAGCTCTGCATGTAAATAGGACCAATGGTGGGTTCAGGCAAATTCAATTCCTGTACAATGTCATTATTTTGTTCACAATCGGAACACTTCATTACGCAGTTTTACATTAAGTTTAACACCCTTAGGAGCTCTCTCAGACTTTTCTGACACCTTAGGACACATCTTGCTAACAGATGCACAAAGCCAGTCGAAGTAAAGCACAGACGCTCACAGACACATTTCAAAGCTGTGGCAGCTTGATGCTGAGATGCTGAGTGTAAGTTCCCCGGGGAACTCTCATAAAAACAGTGGCTTAACTAGAACTTTTGAGAAGTGGAGATACCCATATTTCTATAGGTGTTATTAACTGTGTATCCTCCTACTAGAATGTAAGGAACAGGAGGACAAGAGTTGTTGCATAGTTTATTTACTGATATACTAAACCAAGAACCTACAAAAAGGAGTCTGCTATTTAATAGGAGTTTCATAAATAACTGTGGAACAAATAAACACTTAGAAGCTATGAAAATTGATAAAGTTTGCTGGAACTCTTAGGATATATAAAAGAAACCTTTACGATCTGTTAAAAGCACAGTTATGTTTGCTCTCTGACCTGGCACTGTCACTAGCATGGATACGGCCTTCTTAAATGGAAGGTTTAAAACAGTTCTGTTCTAAGCCCAGCTCTGCATCTAACTTGTTAAGAAATCTTAAACAAATCAACTTCCCCCTATGTCTGTTTTCTGTTCTATAAAATAAGGTATTTTTGGAAAAAGCTTTTCAAGAGCTGCTGTAGACTTGGGAGGGGTGCATATAGACTTTGCACATTAGAACCACCTGAGAAACTTCTATAGAATGCTGATGCCTGGGTATTATCTCCAAAGATTCTAATTAAGTGCTATTTGTGGAGCTTAAGCATAGATATATAGCCAGGAATGAGACTCACTGACCCAAAAATCATGATACAACAATGTTCAAGAGCAGTCATCCATGCATATAAGTTAATGTGTCCAGGTACATATTTACTGTTAAAGCTGAATGTGAATCACATTAAGCTGACAGTATTGAAGTGTGCCTTGTTGAGTTGGTCAACATCACCAATGCTGCTGCAGACACCAGGGAGGCAGCAGAGCCAAGAGTGGCCATAGCTGGGCTCCGTGGGGGTTTCTTCCCATTTTTCATTTTTTTCTGCTACCTTTGAGTACACCGACTATTGATTTCCAAACTCCTAAAGAGTCGCACCTCACTTGCTCCCCTTCTACAACTATCCTTAAAGCTAAGCAGATTACCCTTCTACAGCCATCCTTAAAGCTAAGCAGGTCGCTTGTTCATGCCAACCCAGGTGAATCTGGGTCATTTCCTGCACTCGTAGGAACTGTGTAGGCTCTGTGCAGTATTTTTTTCACGTTGTACAACTTATCGTTGAATCTTGAATCTGAAACTTCAGAATCCTCCCATTCCAGCTCCTCGGACTTGTTCCAGAAACCAGAACCAAAATAAATGATTTCTGACCGTGTTTTGAGGCCATATTAAAAGAACAGCACCTGGAGCCCTCCTGTACCCTTGGGAGCTCAAATTCTGATGGCCACCATCCAGGACCATCTGCTTAATGATGCCTCCCTCTTCCTGCTCTCATAATTGGTAGCAGACTACTTTTGGAGAGCAGTACCCCAGGCACGAGAATTGAGAGCCCTGGTAAAGCTAAGAAATTGAAAAGAAAACTTTCAGTCAAACTAACGTTTTGTAGGGTTCCATGATGCCATATTCTCCATGGGTTTTTTTAAAAATATAAATTTCCCAACTGTTTATTTAAACACAGTGCACAAAAAGTTACAAATGTCCTCCATTCGTTTTTGTGAAAGCTCACTGCTTAGTTGTTTTGACAGGTGCAGTGATCATTGCAATTGCAAAACACAAAAACGTTCTACTTTGTTTTATAACTCAACACTCTGAGTCGCAGTAATCAGAAAATTTTTAGGACTTTGAATGCACAGAGGCATTTTTCTTATCTCTTAACAATCACACATCAGGGCCTTCTATCACGGGGCACAGATGGCCTGTCTCATTCCCAACTGCCTGAGAATTCGTTGTACCTTCTCTAGATTTCCAGGGTCTCACATGCCCAGGGAGGGCCCCCTCATTGAGCCAAGCCTCCCTGCAGGATAAAATAATCCATAAGGGAGTGAATACTTCGATCCTCCCAAGTGCTATGCAGGTGCTGCTGGAGAATAGGGTGTATGGGAGCTTCCTGGTGAAATCTGAAACTGCTCCCCATACACAGAGGGCAATGAGAGACTGAAGAAAGAGGCAGACCACTCCAGATTGGTAGGTGGTAGTCTTAATAAGCAAGGGAACTTACATACAACGCTTGTATTGAGTGACCACAAGAAGTGTGGATCTCAGCACCGTTAAACATTTACAGAGCGGCAGGAATGAGATTCAGTCACAGATTCAATCCAGATGGTCTCAACAATAGCTTTTATCTCAAGACTGTGTCCTTGGGGCAGCATGTAGTGTGGAGAAGGCAAACAGAATACATATTCCAAGAATGGGGGAGGGGGAGAGAAGCTTCTCATTGTTCCAGAGTGATTTTTACATTTTACATTCCCACCAACAATAGATGAGTGACAGAAAGGAATTTTCTCTGCATCCTCACTAGCAATTGTTTTTGTCACTGTTTTTTATTTTAGTAATTCTGATAGATGTATAGTGAAACAGCAGTGTTGTTAATTTGCATTTTTCTAGTAGGTTGAACATTTTTTCATGTACTTATTTGTCATCTGCAAATCCTTTTGAGGGCAATTTCAGTTTAGTTAAATTTGTCTAAGTTTCAGTTAGATTATTTGTTTACAGTTGAGTTTTGAAAGGGTTTAAAAATATATTCTAGATACTAGTCTTTTGTCGGATATCTGACTACAAATCTTTGCTTCCAATGTGTAGCTTGTCTTTGAACTCCCTTAACAGGGTCTTTCTCATAGCAGACGTCTTTAAATTCAACGAAATCCAATTTATCAAATTTTTATTTTATGGATTGTGTTTTTGTTGTCAAGTGCAAGAACTTTTGCCTAGCCCTAGATCCCAAAGATTGGCTCCTACGTTTTGTAGTAAAAGTGTTACCGTTTTATATTTTACATTTCAGCGTGAGACTTGGTCAAGGTCCATATTTTTAAATTTATTTTGTAATGAAATTTTTGTTTTTAAGGATCAGAGTCAATAGCACAATCATCTTAGCAGTCATCGCTACTATCGATGTTTTTCTTCCTAAAACAACTGTCATTTTTGCTCAGGGAGACACTAAAGCAGGCACTGTGGGATTTCTGTGACAGCCCTTCCTGGCAGGGCCTGGGTGCTGTCTCTGAAGGATGACCCCGGTCACTGGTTCCGAAGTCTCTATGTGCACACAGGCTTCTAACAAGCTAAGGATGCCTGAGTCACAATTAAGCAAAAGGAGTTAAGTGAAGAATTGTGGGGATCACAACCTGTAAAGGCCAAGTAAAGAGAAAATAATTGGGGATCAAAGAGCACTGTTCCATGGTGGAAGACAAACAAAAATCCAACCCGTAGATGTGGCCAAAGGAATGGTGAGAGACCAGCAGGAATGTGGGCAGGAGCAGGGTGCAAATCTGGGAAAGTGGATGAGCAACTTCAGGGCTCAGACTGCTGTGCCCCAGAGAAAAGGAGAGGGGAGGGGACAGGACAGCAGGGCGGGGAGAAAGAAATTCTGTTGGAGTCACTTCTGCTGGGCACCGGGAGCGGCAGGGAAAGCTCAGAAGGAGCGAGTGGCAACTGGGGCAGCCCTGGAGGAAGGCGGGAGCTGTGGCTTTGGCCAAGCCTTCTTGCCAGATTAGAAGGGGCGACGGGGAGGGACCTTTCAGGGGTCGCAGCGCCAGCACTCCCGCCCGGGAAGATCTTGCCTCCCACAGCCCAGCGGCGGGCGGTCCCAGGCTGCGCGCCTCTGTCCCCGCGCGCTTCGGTCCCCAGCTCCGGGAACCAGGTCCTTTCTTCTCAGCGCGCCCATCGACCATGGATGGCAGCTCTCTGCTCTCGGTCCCAAGGTAAGACCCTTTTTCCCCCTTTGCCCACCCCAGGGCCCCGCAAACTCCGTTTTCGCCCTTGGGTCGCTCAAACTTGCCCTGGGGGCGCCCGGGTCTGCGCGGGGCTCCCGCGAACTAGACCGAGGACTCTGCACCCCCCAATTAATTCGGCCCGGGGCTGGGCGAGGAGCGCTTGGAGAAGGTGGTCCCTGTCAACTGCCCGGGGCGCCAGGCTGGGTGCGGCCTTGGAGCGGGAGTGGCACGGATGGGGTTCAGCCGCCTGGAGGGCCGGGACCTGGGGTCTATTGTGCCCCTGGAAGCTGGAGCCGGACTGTGTGCGGACGCAGCCTGGAGAGGTTTCGCACCTGGTAGGGAGGCGGGTTTCCGAGGTTCGGATGGAAATAGGAGGAAGCAGGACTAGGGCAAACTACCCCCCATGCCGTCCACCTTGATCTGGGTGAGGGTCAGCGGGTAGGGATGGAGTGAGGATGTAAGGAGTGGGGTGGAGTGCGGTGGGGTGGGGTGGGGTGGAGAGATTGCCCCTAACCCCTGACCAAGACTAGGGACAGAAAAGACCTCCATCCGCCCCAGTCCCACCCGCCTCTGCTGCCCCCACACCCCCGCCAGACTGCGATGCCTCCGGAACGTCTGCGGAGCGCTTTCCCTGACTCCACCCAGCCCTGGGGTCGCCACGCCGGCGAGTCAAGGACGCCCCTTAGACGCTGCCGGGTGGGAGCATCGGAGCGACGTGTTTCCCTCGTTTGCGCCTGCCCCGGCTTTTTCTCCCCCTTTGCCCTGTTCTGCGCTCCTTCCGATTCAGTCCTTTGCGAATTTGAGAAACTGAGATTTTTCTCTTTTCATCCGCATAAACCTCAGGGGTAAATTGAGGCTGTAGCCCTGGTGGTGTTCCGCCGGCTGGGGGGGGTGGGGGGTGGGGGGTGGCTGGCGCGCTGTTGGTGCTGGTTGCTGAGCGTCCGCGGGCAGGGCAGGGTGACGGTGGCTCAGCGCCCCGCAGCCCCGCCTTTCCGAGGCGAGGGGCTTCGTGTGGAGAGCCTCCTCATCCTTTACTCCCCCTTTCCCCAAGCAAACATCCAGGCAGCACCCAGCCGACAATAGCAGGCACTGGAATGAACATTTTAAGCTCGCATTCTTGGAGAGCAGCAAACCCCAGCAAGCACAGCCTAGGCACACATGTAGCAGGTACTATATTGCCTAGGAGCCGCGATGGGGGTGCGAGGGGCGTGAGGGTGGCAGAGGGGGACAGAGACTGCTTTTCCAAGTCGTCAAAGGCTGCCATCTAGAGACGCGAAGTGTGTATATTCTGGAATGAAACAGAGCTTTCCCAACCAACTCCATGGGCATTTACGCTTTAAGCATCCCTTGCTGTCCAGGTAGCAAAGGGCTCTGAAAAGGCGCGCTGTGTGTTCTGTGCAGGGCCTGAGGCAGCTCTCCAGTGAAAAATCTCTAACCTTGGGGCCAAACAAGGTCACGATACCACTGAGTCTTCCTATTCTGCCCTAAATGCATAAAAAGGACAGTACAAACCGCAGGAAGATTCTTTTAGACTTAAAAAGTATATTGCCACTGGTGTTTAGGTACGAGTGTGAGGCATTTTGAAAGTCAAGCAAACTGAGGGATCACTTTCTTTACCCTGTACTCTGTGGCCTAAGGTCATTAGAATTGAAAGGGTGAGCCCTGTGGTTCTAACATTCCCATAGAGACACTTTTGATAAGAGGTTGCTTGTTTTAAATCCCGTTTTGCAGATCAATATTACTGTGCCTGAATCAGGATTAGATTCCTATTCCAAAGCTTGGGCAGCTTTTAAAATATTAGAGATGCATTATGCCAATGATTCCTCAAGATTATTTCTATCGTGGTCCTATGAAATGACCTGTTAAAGAGCCAGACAAATAATATCACTCTGTATTTTTAAGTAGCCTATAAAAAATGGTAATAAAGATTTAACATCAGCTGAAACCAATTAGAGCTTCTGAGCATTGCTGTTTATTCACCAATAAACATCATATTTCCACAAATCAGTGTAGTAATTCAGCTAGTTTATTAGCATTCTTATTCATATAGAAAATTCACTTAACTACTCGATGAGTTAATTTGATCTTTTATTTCCTTGAATACAAGAAACAATTTCCTTTCTATAATATTTAATTGGAAGTGATAGGTATTGATAGGCAAAAGTGAACTAGAATTTTAAAGTACTGTGTAGAAATATTATATTAGTATACCACTTGTCCACAAAACTTTGAAATTTAAAGAATTGATGACAGAATATACAAGCTTTTTGAAAAAATGTCAATGATCAGGAAAAATCAAATTGTTATTAATCAAGACTTGCATAAGAAATGGTTCTAGCCCTAGTGAGCTTAGCATGTAATTTCAACATGCCATTGTTTTTCATTCAATTTTTCTCAAACTATAGTCTCTGAATCAAAAGAAAAAAAGCAGCTGCAAAAACAGGTGATGCTATAAGAGATTTTGACACAACCACCGGAAAACAATGAAAGCCTAGAGCATGAGGGCATGTGAGTTATAAGGTTTGTGTGTATTCCCAAGAATTCTAAGAATCCAGACACTGAAACCTTTACCTGCACATTTCTTTTTGAGATCAAAGAAGTGACATATGGTTTGAGAGAATTTCTTTCTAAAAAATTAAATAATACTCAGACCACTGTGCTTACTTTTATTCCTTTCATTTAAGTACATATTACATGGCCTAATTATTGACATAGTTAACAGGACATCTTAGAGTAGCTAGGGTTTCAGAAGTACAAGTTAGTTCAAAAACATATGAAGGTATTGTATTAGCTTTCTATTTGCTTCAACCATGAGTTGCCACACAATTAGTGGCTTAGAACAATGCACATTTATTTTATCTTGCAGTTTTGTATATCAGAAGTCTGACATGGGTCTTACTGGAATAGCCAAAGTGTTGGTAGGGCTGCCTTCTTTTCGAGAGGCTTTGGGGTGGAAGGGAATCTGTTTCTTGCCTTTTCCAACTTCCAGAGGCTGCCCGCATCCCTGCCTCAACTCCTGACACTCTTCCTCCATCTTCCTATCACTCTTAACCTCTGACCTCTTCTTCCTCTAGGAACTCTGGAGATTGCATCCATCTCCAGATAATCCAGAATAATCTCCCTATGTCAAGGTCAGCTGAGCAATAATTTTAATTCCATCTTAAATCTTGATTCCACTTTGCCACACAACAACATAATCACAGATTCTGGGGATTTAAACATCAACATCTTCGAGGACCCATTATTGTGCTATCAGAGCACAGGCATTAATTTAAAAAATGTATCATGCTGGCTCAAATGGCAGTTGAGATTCTACTAGGGTTCTATTAGGAATTCTCTCTCTCTCTCTCTCTCTCTCTCTCCTCCCTCCCTCCATTTTTTTTTTTTAAAGATGTAATTTTATTTAATCTTTTATTTTTTATTTTTATTTTTTTAATTTCTTTATTGATTATGGTATTACATAATTGTCCTTATCTCCCCATTCCCACTCCAAACCCCTCCCCACGTATGCCCCCACCCCCCTGTTGTCCATGATCACTGGTTAGGCTTATATGCATGCATACGAGTCCTTTGGTTGATCTCTCTATTTAATCTTTTAATTAAAGTTCATACTTAATATTATTTATATTTGTTTCATATGTATAGCATAGTGGTTAGACAATTATATACTTTAGTGGTCCCCCTGATATTTCCAGTACCCACCTGGCACCCTCCATAGTTATTACAATATTGCTGACTATACTTCTTATGCTGTGACTATTTTGTAACTACCAATTTGTACTTCTTATTCTCTTCACCTCTTCCACTCAGCCTCCCAATCCCTTCCCCTCTGCATCCTTCTTTCTTAAATAAAGTAAAAGAATGACAAGGCTATTTGTTCCTCCACTGGTGACTCATTCAGAGCAGCTGAGCTGAAACAACCACCAATTCCTGAAGCTTATTCAAGAACATAAGGCCAGATTAGTGTAGACCTACAGAATTCACTTTTTGGGACGTATGTTTGTTGTAATGGTGGTTCAGCAAATATCTCTAATTGTGCTCCTAAGCATAGGTGGGATTACACTTGCTAGTCTCTGTGGTAGAAGGAATGGCCATATGACTTGCTTGGGCCAATGCAAAGTGTACAGAGTGATGTGTGTCTGTTCCAAATGGAAATTGAAAAGAGGCTATATGTGATTTACTTCCTTTCTCCCACCTTCTGCCATAGCGAATAACATTTTCATAACATTTTCACATAGAGGCTGCTATATCAGCCTGAGTTTCAGCATGAACAGAACTTGAAGCAGAGCCCTCAGCCAATCCATGATGGGCATGTGGTAGGAGCAAGAAACAGTCTTGTGTTTTAATCCTCTGAGATTTCAGAGTTATCTGATACTGCAGCATAACCTAGCTCACCATGCCTAACCCTGCCGCCTTGGGGGTAAAAGGGTAGGTGGTCTCTTGTGAAGGTTTCGAAGGGACCGCACAGAATTCTCTTAATGCTGGACTTCCAAAGCTCCCCATCGCTAACAGTATACTCCTGGATGTAGTGATGTGAGGGTGGGTTGGAGATAGGGAGGAATGGCACTCACCCTGGTCAGTTGTTGAAGCAGTCAGGAAGCAGGCCCTATGGGCCAAGCCCCAGGTAATAACAATAAATACTGCAGCCTACTGAGCCCTCCTAGGCACATGGAGTGTGAACTAGGAATCACACTCATCTGACATCAGTTCACACATTTCCTATTTCACAGCTCATACAGCTGCTGCAGTTTAAGGATATAACAGTGAACCATATATACATTTAACTCTTGCAAATTCAATACTATATGTTTATTTTATTTTCTGTCTTTTATTTCTCTGTCTCTCTTTATTTAAAAATGTAGTAAGCTTATATTTAGCTTTGTATAGTCTATTGCATATTATACGTTGCTATATAGCACACACAAATAACTTTTGAAGGCCTTTTTTACAAACGCCAACATGCCATAATTCATAACAAGCATCTTATGAGATTTGCAAAGGTCATTTTGACTTCACACACCATTTTCAAGATAGGCAATGACATTAGGCCTTAAACCCCCATTCGATGTTTCTAATACTGCACGATGGGCAAAACAATGATTTTTGGCGGCATGTCAACACAAGAAGAGGAAGATTGGAGAATCCATCATCAGACAACAAATACCGAGCAGACATTCTCTCCACACCTTCCAGATACTGGAATGGACTAAGACAGAATTCCTGACTTCCTTGCATGTCACCTTGGGGGCAAAGGGATTTTAGATGGAAGGAGACAGGCTAAGAAGTAGATATGCAGCACACACTAACTGCAGTTTATCTTTTCATTTCTTGAGTGACCCCTTGAGAGAGAGCCTAAGACCTCACTAAATCAATCTTATTCGATTCACAGCAGCATTTGACATAATTGACAGATGGTCCCTAACTTCTTAAAACAATTTTTCCCTAATGAGAAATGTACCTATAAAATATGCCTTTTGAAATATCAAGTGTTTTTCTCTCTGTGCTAGAGAAATGGGAACCCACTGAACATGGTTAGAACCACAAAGGACTTCAGTAAAAGTCACATCGCACAACACCCTTCTTTACAGATAAAGAAACTGAAATCAAGAAAAGTTCAATGAATTGCTCAAATCTTATAAATATTTAGAGATAGAGCCAAGAATAAAACCCTAAGTTTCTGATCCCTTTACTTAGCACTGCATTGGATTTGCTTAAAATAATAATAATAATTTCTAAAACATAGTTAGAAGCTCTCGGAATTTTCTGAAATTTGTCTGTCACCTATGTCTTCTTTATGTCACCTTCCTTATGTTCCTTAAGAAATATACTATTTCATTTCTCTGTTTCACTTCAGCTTCTAGAAACCCCTGGGACAAATTTAAAGTTCGATCATAACCATGTGGGAGCTTATTACCTGCAAACCTGTGTTGTTTTTAACCATGATAGTGACCTCTTGTTATAATTTCTATTTTCCTTAACACTGAATTTTAACTTGTTTTTTACCATTTTATTTTATATATCTCTTCTGTTAGCTGTCACAAGTTTCTAGTGGGACAAGATGAAATATGCATCATTAAATCCGTCATGCAATAAATCAATTACTTTCTTTATAAGCAAAGCAAAAAGAAAATGCTTCTGCACATTAGAGGAATTAAATTGATCTCTGGCAAATGGAACTCATATAAAATAATGGTCTATTCATATTTAATTAGGCTTTCTTTATGATTATATCTGAAAAGCTATAAGTAGTTACTCTGAAATGATTATTATAATATTATGGTTAAAATAAAACCAACAGCTTTAGAATAAATGTATAATAAAATAGAATGTTAACATTTTGAGATGTATTTCTCAATTATTTAACATGATGTTACACATAAATTTTAAATATATTTGCATATGTAATTATATCAATTTGTGTAAAGGGTATTAATGCATAAAAGTGTCCTTTTTAGTTTGTACATTTTATATTTTAGCATACTTTGCTTAGGTATTAATGCATTTAATAAAATCAGAGAAATCTTAAAATATTTAATTTTGCTTCTAGAGAACAAGGAGAATTTGTAATGTTTCTCTTTTTATTCTTCAGTATTGTTTAACAACACACTTAATTGTTTTTTTGTCCTAAAAATCTATAATTTTGAAAATAATAAGAACATAATAAGAATGTAATAATTGACTTTTGACAGATTGTGCCTATGAATAGCCTTATCCATTCACTCACAGTTGGAGTAGCCAGTTTAAAATAAATAATTTATCTGGGTAACTCAAACCAAAATTCAGATAAAAAATAAGGAACCAAAAAAATATAAATAAGTAAAGAACCAAGTGAAGTCATTTTTTTTATATATATTAAATCTTGGCCCTGCATAATGTGCTCATTGCTGACTCATGCATTCAATATAACCTGAAGATTTTTTTAATTTTTACTTTTTTTTCTGAATGAATCAACAGTGCTTTAAAATAGCAATTGAAAAGGTGCATACACTTCACGTGCGTAATTTGCAACAGGTCAGGGATCTGTGCTGGCATTCTGGTAAACTGTTAGTCTTCTTTACTTGCAGTGGTGGAAAAAATGTGACTGTGTTTAAATCATGTCATTTAGAAAATGAGCCACAGTTTCATCACATGAGTCACTTTAAAAGAAGTGTCTAAAGAAAAAATTCAATATCCAGAGAACATGTTATCCAGAGAAGCTGTCATCTCCACCTTAATCATACTCAATCATTGTAGATCATAGACATTCCTGATGAAGGAGAAAGGATATGGACAAAATATTAATAATGACATTGTCCTCAATATTTTTACTGGGTCTGAGATCTGTTCCATAGGGTTCCATAGGGTGGAGAAGGGCATATATAAAGAAGAAGGCATAAAAGGTGAAGATCTAGATCAAGGTTTAACTTTGAAGTTTAGATGAGGCTGGTATGGATGTTTGGGGAAAATATATATGGAGGAAGGCTTACTTACTTACTTGAAAAGAAAATATGAAATCTAGTGACTTGAATGCCATCTTCATCTGTAGGATAATTAGAACCTGAAAAGGGGCACATAAATTTACTACAAAGAAGATTAAATGTCATTAAATAGTTTGAAAAAATAGTTAATATGTTTGGGAATTTATCCTTAAAAATAATAAAATATACAAAATTTGTTTTATCAATATCTTAAAACTACAAAGTAAATATGAATTATACAATAAACAAATAATGAATTGTTTTGATTGGATTGGAAGATCACAATTATTCCTTCATAATTGTATATTAACCTAACACTTTTTCCCCACAAGATCATAAACATTGTCAGTTCTGTAAATATAGTCAATAACCTCATCAATTTTGCCAGTGCTCCCTTTAATTCTTTGATTTTCAAATACTCCTGTGAAGAATCTGTCTGTCATCATCCTCGTCGATTTTCTCTTTTTCCGATGTGAACTGATCTCGCTCTGCCAGAGTCTCACTTGGTGTTGGTTTGACATGTAATAAGGAGTTCTCTAGCATTAGAATCATCATTTTAATTGATTAGCATTTTACTTAAATAAAAGTCAAATCAGCAACCACCCAAGGTGTTGAGCAGTGGGCAAAGATAAACACTCAGTTTAGATGGGGAGGGATCTTCACTGGAGACTAATTGTTACTGATCAGTCCATTTGCTTTCCTATATATTCTTGAAACTGCAGTGACTGGCTAATGAATAAGAAAGACACCAGAACTTTGGGAGGACAATTTTCAATTTACAATTACCAGATTTTCTCCAGGGAGTGACACTGCTGAAAATCTTTTTAATTTTCACAAACATTAACTGTAGATGAGCAAATTATCTAATGGAGCAATACAGGTGCAATTGAATGTTTCACAAACTCAAAAAGCTCCTGGGAAATTCTCCACTATAGTTAAGATTACAGAAGTCTTTCTGTTTCCAAAATATCTCACAATTATTAGTCTATTTGTAATACACAGGTATTAATTTGAGTTGAATGTGTGAAAAACACCAAACGGTGTTCCTGGAAGATAGGAGACCCTCCATAAATGGCAATCCCCTTCTCTTCCCTTTTTATAGGACCACAATTTTGCTCCAAGTCTAAAAGGCAGCAAGTAGCTCAATTGGATTAAAACTGTGTCATGGGTTGTCTGACAGTGTCTGTAGTGACCAGAGCCTTGGTGAGATAGATCCAGTCTAATCCCTATAGTCATTGATTCACTGATCCCTGTAATGGGTCCCACATGCTTCTGAGGTAGGTGACAAAAACGCTGCCATGGAAAGTAGCTCCTTTATGAAGAGCTGGGGTCAAATATAAGATAAATAAATATAAGCCTCTGAAAAATAAAATTTATTTCTTCATTTATTTATTTAGTATAGATATTGACCCCTTATTGTATGCCAGATAATATCAGCTGGGTATGCAATAATAAACACAAATAAAGCCACTTCAATTGTCATGGAACTTCAATACCAATGAGACAAAAAGACATTACTGTAGTCAAATACCATCAGTATATATATAGCAAATTGGCAGGTGTGCTCTAAAGGAAAAGAGAAGGTGGTCTTTAAGGACATATAACAACAAACAAGACTTAAATGGGAGCGGTCAGAAAGTCCTCATAAAGACTGCTCCGGCAGTCAGAATAGAGTTGGAAAGGTGCTGGGGCAAGTGAGAAGCAGTGGAGTATTTAGACTACACCAGGTGGGTGCCTGGAGTGCAGGAAATGAAAAAGAATAGAATAACATATGAAACCTGAAAGTTAGATTGGAGGCCACTGGGTCTTCATCCTAAAAACAGTGGGATGTCATTGTTTTTTCAAGCGAGAGATGGCTAGAAGCGCTACTTGAGATAATGCATATAAAGGAAATAGCCAAGTGCCTGGCATATTTTAAACATTCCATAAACAGGAGCTGTTATGGTTGCTTATTAATTATAATTTCAATATCACAATGCTGGGAGACAGAGGTAGGAAGAAGAATAGAAAGGTAAGATCACAGGATCACCAGAAGAGGATTATTCAAAAGTGGCAACTGTCATTAAGAGGACACTTTAAAAATATTTCTTGAGCTTCAAGCTAAGGGCATCCTGAACCAAACATCCAATAGGTTGGTCATATGTCATACAGTAGGGAAGGCAACCCAGAGATGTATGTTAGTTACCATGTTCTCAACTGCACATACAAGGAAGAGTTCATACTGCCCTATACCTCATGCCATACACTTTTCTCATTCCCAATTACAGTCACCTCAATTTTGATTCTTTTGATATTTTTCTTGTTTTTCTGGTGGACCCCATGTTCACTCTGTAAAATTGACAATAAAATTCAGTCTTTGAACTCTGACCTTTCATACTCCCTGTGACATGCCTTAAACTTGCTTTTGATTCTTCCCACTCCTGGCTATTTTACTCGCCCCTGGAATGGATCTGGAAGTGGTTGGCCTCCTGGTCCTATTATAAAGGCTAAAATAACACAAACTGCTGAAAAGAAATAAATAAAGTACAATCACAATTATCTTGAATGTTTTATGTTCACCGAGCCCTCTCAGGTCTGAACAAGAGGAAAGTAGGTGAAGAATGCAGTTAGGGACAATTTGGACAATAAATAGGAAATTGTTTGATTGTATGATCAACAGTGAACAGTGCCTACTTATTAAATTCACTAGATAATTGCTGGATTTCCCTGTTGCCTTGTTTTATTGCACAGTCATGGAAGGAACAAATCTGTGAGCGTGGTATCCATACTGCTGTATAATTCCTGACCTTTTGCAAGAGTATCAGTCACAATTAGCTTCACGAAACTGGGCGGCTGTTGTACCCTGGCATTTCCACATCAGTCTTGTATATTTTGCGACAGGCTAATAACTATGGCTAATAAGAAGCAACACTATTTAAAACTTGGTTCCTCATTTCTCTTGGTGACTTTCCTTTCCTTTTAAGGATCATAGTTATTCAACCAAGACAAAACAACTGCTGATCTTGTGTGGCCATCTAAATAGTCTCATGGACATGGTGATTGTCAGGGGGTGGGGGAGGTGGAGGAGGGTATAGGGAAATAAATGGTGATGCAAGGATGGAAGGAGACTTGATTTGGGCTGATGAATATACAATTCAGAGTTCAGATGATGGGTTGTGGAATTGTGCACCTGAAACCTGTATAATTCTGTTAGCTAGTATCACCCCAATAAATTCAATAAAAAGGGAAAATAAAAAAATAATAAATAAAATATTAATTGTTATTTCATCCTAAATGTTTATTTCCAAGGCTCTCTAATGAAGGCTTCTCTAATTGGGAAACAGTCTGACTCACCCAAATTTCAGTGGTCTCTGTAGGTCAATCCTGCCCTCAGTTATACTGCTCCCTAGCTTTCTTCCACTGCCTTCTCCCCAAAATAATACCTTCTTTACCCCCATCTTAATCGGCCAAATAGAAGCACTTGCAATGAGGCAAATAGACTCACAATTCCTCTGAAAGCAATCTCTATAAAAACAAATAGAAAAAGAGAATGGCAGGTGTCCCATTGTTAGTTACCAGCTGTCTCGTTCTATTCTCATCAAGTTCTGCTCTCATTGAGATTGTGAGTATAGATCCCTTAAATATTCACATATATATTCAACTTTTCAGATCATTTGAAAATTTTCTTCCCATGATATTCAATACACAACTCTTTTGGAACATTTACTTTACTTTGAGTGCTGTGTTGACAGTTCTTTGTTGTGAAAAAATAAATAAATAAATAAATCCAAAGATACGCAATTGGAAGACTTAGGTATAAGATCATATTCTTTGACTTTGGTAAAATTATTTAACTACTTGTCTATTAATGTTTCCTCATCTGATTCTCATTATTTGTAAGCAGAAAAACACTAGGCAACCTATGTGAAAATTTTTATTTTACAAGAGTAACATTCAAATGTTATTTTGCTTAATCTCATACATGTTTTGCTTGTAAATGTTGTGTTGTTTTTTTTTGTCTCCTCCAAAACATCACGAACTCCATGAAGGTGAAGATTTTATCTGCTTTGTTCACTGCAGTATCTTGAGCACTTCACACAATGCTTGGTGCTCAGTAGCTATTTACTGGAAGAATGGAAAAAGGAATGTACCAAGAGATTCCTACCTTGTTTATCATTGCTTAGAAAGGATTATGGCCTCTCTGCTTTTTCTGCCTATAAAGTGGCTGATGAAACTGAGAACAATTATTAGAAAGAAATTCCATTTTAATTGAGTATTTCAGAAGAAATTAAATGCCTGTGTGTTTGTGGAAGATCTTGCCTTAGAAAGTGATAAGCTCAGAGGTAAATCTGAATCAGTGACCAGAAGTTCTGGCATCTATACTAATAAAAGGGTAATATGCTAATTAGATTGGGTCAACTAGACATCTTCTGGACATCTGACTTCCTTCCAGACAAAGTCACAGTTGTGGGGGCCAAGGCAGAGGCAGTTAGGGGTGATTAGGCTGGCAGGGGAGCAAGCAGTTAGGGGCGAGATGAGGCCAGTGAGGGGGAGCAAGCAGTTAGGGGATGATCAGGCCAGCAGGGGAGGGCAGTTAGGGGCGATCAGACTGGCAGGCAGAGGCAGTTAGGGGTGTCAGGCAGGCAGGCAGAGGCAGTTAGGGGTGATCAGGCAGGCAGGCAGAGGCAGTTAGGGGTGATCAGGCAGGCAGGCAGAGGCAGTTGGGGCGATCAGGCAGGCAGGCAGGTGAGCGGTTAGGATCCAGCAGTCCCGGATTGTGAAAGGGATGTCCGACGGCCCTGTGGGATCGGGCCTAAACCAGCAGTCAGACTCCCCCGAGGGGTCCCAGATTGGAGAGGGTGCAGGACGGGCTGAGGGACACTACCCTCCTCCTCAGTGCCCGAATTTTGTGCACCGGGCCTCTAGTATATAATAAGCATAACAATTTACTGATATTAGTCCTTGCACATATAATTTTGGCTGGAGGGATAAGTTTCATTTTACCATGGGGGGAGAAGAATCAGGCCAGTCAAGCAATCCTACATTATTATGCCAGGAATACTGACATAAATAAAGCTTCTTCAGGATTTTTCTCTGTAGTCTTATCACAATCCTGATGTAGCTCCATCTGAGATGCACATGTCAGCTTCTTTGAGAAATCATAATGTAGACACTACAAAAGTTTGTATAAAAGATAGTAATCATCTCAAAGTAGGTCTTGAGGGGGGAAAAGAGTCTTGTTCTCTTCATTGGCATAGTTTAATTTTAATCTGTCACGAGGGAAGACATGTCTAAGTGTGGTGATCTTCTATATAGGACACAGTCAGTTCTGTTCTGCCCAGAAACAGGCTAGTAAACTCATTCCTGCTGAGTTCTCTCCCTGAGCTGCAGTTAATGGCTCCTCAACCTATAGGCTTCGCTTTCCTCTCCTTGCCTGTTCCACATAGAAGTTCTATGGCCTGTTTTCGACTATAGTTTGTAATGAATATTAAACTTGCAGGATTTCTCTCAGAAATGTTTACAGCACTCTAGAACACTTTAGAAATAAGGGAATGACTGTTTAAGGCACTGAGCTGCTTGGCAGTCTCTTTACATAATCTCTCTAGATGGATTTGCTCACTCTCTGCTCTCAGTTCACTTTTCTCAGTCACATCTAATGAGGCAACAGCATAAACCTGCTGTGCCAATGGCTATGTTGTCCTAATAATGATGAAACACGTTCATCTGCTCAGCCTCAGTAAAATTCCGTGCTCTGCTTCCCCTAGAAAGAACGAAATGTGATTTCCAAGAACAAGTCAAGGTTTCTTAAATTTTGGCTACTTGGGAATCTATGGAATTATAAAATTATATATATGTATACATATATATTCATATTTATTTTATGGTATTTTTAGTGAGCAACGTTTTTGGTTGCTATGATTTATATGGGGCATAATACTCATGCTCTAATAATAATTGCATATAGATTATAGCTATTTAATCATTTGTGTTCCGATTGCTTTTTTCTCTAATCATCTACCTTTAGAATTCTTACCCTATCAAATTTTAACTCATAAATAGCTCCTGCTGAATGAGTGAAAAAAGTATTCATAGTTAACCTTCCAAAAGAGATTCAGGGCCCAGCTCTAGGCCTTGGTTTCATCTTCTGAAACCAAATAGATTGAGTCAAGGTAGCTTTAAGGAAAAAATAAGAAAATGATGTCAGTGAAAAATCAATAGTTGAAATTAATTTGGATGAAAAATACAGTTGAACTCTTTGATAATGCCTAATAGTACCTTGGAAAGGAACTAGTGGTTAAGAATATAACATGCCCAAAAAGAAAGAATGCGGCTATATCATTTTGAAAAATGTTTTGTCAGGTGGGCTAAATAATGACCCTTGCAAAGGGATAATTGGCTTAAAAATAACTTATCTGTAATTTGTGTAAAGATATAATTTAGCCAGTAATATCAATTATTTCAATTTTTGAAGTTCTGCCCAAATGAAAACTTTATTATTTTTAACTAAAATTTCCCTCTCAAATATAAAAGCTTAGAGCAGTGGTTCTCAACCTTTCTAATGCCACGACCCTTTAATACAGTTCCTCATGTTGTGGTGACCCCCTACAGCAGCGGTTCTCAATCTGTGGGTCACGACCCACAGGTTGAGAACCTCTAACAGGGTCGCCTAAGACCATAGGAAAACACAGATATTTACATTACAATTCATTAACAGTAGCAAAATTACAGTTATGAAGTAGCAACGAAAATAATTTTATGGTAGGGGGTCACCACAACATGAGGAACTGTATTAAAGGTTCGTGGCATTAGAAAGGTTGAGAACAACTGGCTTAGAGGAATACCACAAAATCTCTCTAACATTCTTTGCACATTGATAATGATTTACAGATTGGCTCATGTACTTTTTTTCATGAAGTGGAAAAATGCAGATATATATTTCTTTTGCAAGTTCAATGTATTTAAGCATTACAATTAGGGCCTAAGATGAGGATCTACATTTTGTCTGAATTTTTATTAATTCATTTACTTTTTTTTAGTTGAGTGAATTCATGAGAGGAGGAAATGGATGTTTGATTCTTTGCTCCATTTTTGCATCTCATTCTAAAACCTGATCGTCTTTAAGTGGCATTTTAAGACTGAACTCAAGTGAAGAGTCATAAAAAAAATTGATCATTCTACCTGCCTTAGATATTGGATTGTGCTGCTCAACTTCCATTAGGGTAAAATGCTTTATGGGGAAGCAATTTAGATCTGGCAAGGAGGCAACATGCATTCTATCTCAATTCTGTATTGGAGTCGCTTACCTAAGCTTCTTCTGCAAAGTGAAATCTATAAACACAATGACAATTATTATAACACAAAAAATATAAGGTTAGTAAGATTATCAATAAATTCACATAATATGTTTTCTCTTCCTGGACAGTTTGATAGGGATAAATGTCCTCTAAAGTACGCCAGCTTCCATGAAAGAGATTGTGTAATATATATCAAGACTATATTTTCTAAACTAAAAACCAGGACACCTATTCTACAAAGTTGCTTTTTTAAAGTACAGTCCAGTAAAAGATTTTAAATCACGTCCATCTTGAAAAATATAGGCTACATGGTCAGTTTAGCAATACACTAACCTTCATAAAATAAGAAGACAGTTTTATTTAACTTTAGGGGTGACATATAATAATTATTATTATCATTGTTTTGGCTATAGCTTGCTGCGATGGAATGAAATGTGTAACTAAATATCTTTAGGTCACCTAATTATGTACTTCCTTCTCCCTGTTACTGTTTCCAATTCTTTATGAAAAGCTCTTTGGGAGATAAGTCAGTTCTACCTTGTCTGGTCTTCTCTGCTCACCACCATTAGATCTCCCTTGTCCTACCCACATTTCTTCCAACTTTGAAAGCACTGGTACTATTTCCTCCCTTTGTGCATCTTTTCCTACACTTTCAGATAAACTATAAAAGCCTTTGAGTTTTAATTCCAGTCATATAACAACGTTATTCATCAATCCTCTTGCTGAAGATGACCTAAATTGCAAGAAAACATTTTAAAATTTACTAAAAGAACTAAAGATGCCAGAGAGGCACTAGACATCAGAGATATCATAGGAGGTACCTGGTATAAGTGCATGGGGTAAAGAACCAAATGAGAAAGAGCAACCATTTATAAAATATATTTTTTGAAAAAAGAAGTAATACTCAAGTTTTTGTTTGTAAGAAATAAATAATTTACCTCATGCACTTACACCAGGTACCTCCTATTATATCTCTGATGTCTAGTGCCTCTCTGGCATCTTTATCCACACAGTAAAATTTTCTTGAATTCTAATGAGGGACCAGTAACTACCAGCAATGGACATACAAAGAAAACTTCCTTGTCTCCTTGCTTACTTTCTACTATAGATATTGATATTGCCATTATACTAACAATTAGATTGGCAGCTGACTTCACAAAAGCAAAAATGGGATTACAAAGATAATGAAGTGATATCTTCAATGCATGAAGGAAAACAATTGCCAGTTTAGAATTCTATGTTCAGTGAAAATATCTCCCAAGAATAAAGATATTTTCTTACAAACAAAAACTGGAGTATTACTTCTTTTTTAAAAAATATATTTTATTAATTTTTTACAGAGAGGAAGGAAGAGGGATAGAGAGTTAGAAACATCAATGAGGATGAGAGAGAAACATCGATCAGCTGCCTCTTGCACACTCCCCACTGGGTATGTGCCTGCAACCTAGGTACATGCCCTTGACCAGAATCGAACCTGGGACCCTTGAGTCTGCAGGCCGACGCTCTATCCACTGAGCCAAACCGGTTAGGGCTTTTTTTTTTTTTTTTTAATATATTAGGACTATTACTTCTTGCTAAAGAAAATCATAAAATATCGACTTCAGGCAGAAGGAAGTAAAGAAGAAAGGAAGTTTTATCTATTTAGCAAATCTAAGCAAATATTTACTTTATAAAACAATATTAGTAATGGCCTATGATTGTTCAAGATTATTAGTACAAGACAACAATACAAGTTGAAAGGAGTTAGTTGGATGTTAAGTGTTCTAAGAGTTATGTATTGACCAGTAGGAGGATAAATATGTTGATTAATTTTAGGATGTGTTAAGGTAAATATAAATATTCTATTTTCAGGGATAACTACTAAAGGAATTGGGGGGGGGGGAAGGGGTAACTTCTAAACTACTCAAAAATTGACAAAAATCAATTTATCTAAATGGGACAAGAAACCCAAACTCTCAGCATTTGCAGTTTATTTGATTGTGTACGTATAAAATCCAAAGAATATACAGATAAATTATTAGAATTAATAACTGAGTTTAGCATGTCAGCTATCAATCAAAGAACACACAAAAACTATATTTCTTTATATAAGCCAAAAATAAAAAGTGAATTTAAAAAAAATCATTTATATGTCATCAAAAAATATGAATTTTCTAGGACTAAATTTAAAGAAAGTATGCAAGACCTGTCCCAAAAAACTTACAGCCCCAAGTGAATGATAAAGATTGGAAATTTTATGTGACCACAGGTGGTTGCTCTTTCTCACCTGGTTCTTTACCCCATGCACTTACACCAGGTACCTCCTATGATATCTCTGATGTCTAGCGCCTCTCTGGCATCTTTATCCACACAGTAAAATTTTCTTGAATTCTAATGAGGGACCAGTAACTACCAGCAATGGACATACAAAGAAAACTTCCTTGTCTCCTTGCTTCCTTTCTACTATAGATATTGATATTATTGTTTATTTTTCATAGTTACAGTAGCTCTGAAATTGATTTGAGGTAATATACTATTGACTTGCATTGAAAAAAGGACTAGAGCATGCATAAGGTAAGTATTGTATAGAACCTGAATTAAGGGGCGTTTAGAGAAATTGAAATAAATGTCCATAAAAATCTGTTGTCCTGCTCTACTCCTCATATTGATTTTCATATTAAATATATTAAGCTTGAGAAGCACAAAGTGTGCTCTTTATTCGTCGATACCCATGAACCAGGTTGGAAGGGTCTACAATTATTATCTACAAGATGTAAATTATCTTTGATGCATCAAAGATGTGAAGCTCCATCTAAGACAAAAATCCAGCCTATTACCCATGGGAGATGCTATCTGAAAATATGCATGCAATCTTTGAAACCTTATCAGAGATTTTTTTTAAATTGTTACAACCTTATTATCTAGCTACTATTGTTCTTTTTAAAGGCAGGCCTGCTATGAGTGTATCTTTCTCTTTGAATGATACTAAAACTTCTGTTTCTTTTTTTTCCCACCCCTTTCCTCTCCTCTCCTCCTCTCCTGCTTCCTCTCCACATCTGCTGGTGTTTGTAACTCCTTTATTATGGGTGTGGCCCTCTCCATCAGCCATGTGGGTGGTTGAGCCAAACTCACCCACCTGCCTCTCTGCTGCCTTGCCCGCCAGGAACCACTCCCAGGAATCCAGGTTGGTTGTAGGGTTTGGGATACAGGGGATTAATACATCCAAGTCATGACCAGGGCCTCCTTTTTTATTCTGGCATACCATGAGCCCCCTGGGTACTCAATCCTCAAATTTTTTACCCTGCTTTTGCAGGCTTCCTGGTTTACGGTATCACTTCCACCAGAATGCAAACTCTGCTGTGCACCTTAGCTATTTTTGCCATCAAATTTCACTCTTCCCGTGTCCCATCCCTTCTGGTCCTGCTATCTTCTAGTTTAAAAGACCCTAAGCCATTAATAGGGAATTCAGTATGAAATTCAGACAGAACTTCTTAGTTAGGCAGAGCTAGCCTCATCCCTGAAATCACAAATGGAGGAAGCTTTTCTATTTCTTTCATGAAGGCCTAGGCCTGGCAGTGCTTCTGGTGACGCTTCTCAATGACTCAAGTCCCCTCTTCTCGCAAAGGAGTAACCATCCAAGCTGGTGCAGCAGCCAGACATCTCTCCCTGCTGACCCTCACCCTTTGTCTGCATTGCTCTTCTTTGAGCCCCACACAGTTCTTTAGGAGTTAGCACGTGACAAAAGCAGGTGGTACTATGTGACGATAGCACGTCACCTGGGAAAGAGCACAGACTTCGGTCAGGTTCAGTCAGGCTTGGACCCCATGTGAAGGCACTTAGTTAACACATATTTAAAATGTCAGGGATAGTTGTTATTTGGAGGTCGCATAATCAAATATTTTCCAGGCCAGCACTTGGACTAAAAATGAGTGTGACAGACTCACAAAGATGTTGAATTTAAAGGGGCCTTAAGTTCACCAATTACTACCCAGTATAGCCTGATTTACAATTTTTTTAGAAGAAAAAAAACTCAGATGTCATTGTCATAGAAGCAAAGAATTAGAAGGAATGTTAGAGGTTACAGTGGAAAATAACATGGTATATCATTGAGATGTATGTCAAATCTCAGATCTGTTATCTACCAGTGATATAACTTTGGACTCTGTATTAACCTCTAATCCTTGATTTCTCATCTATAAAAAAAGAGTATAGTTAAGTGACTATGCAAAATACTTTATAGAGTTCTAGACACCTGCTATGCATTAAATCGTGCTCATTTTTGTTAGAAGTACTATAAAGAAGATTGTATAACAGAGTGAAACACTTCCCTAGTTATTTTGGTGAAAGAACAGAAACCGTTGGAAGCTGAGGTAGTTACTGGAACATATTCTGTACTAAAGCCTAGATGCAGCAGAATGCGGGGACATAATGAGTTTTGACCATCCAAACAAATATACACCTAAAACCTTTTAAAAATTAAGTAAAGCACCTTAGGGATAAATAATTCAATAGAAGCATCTAACGGCCTTCGTGGATAAACATATATTATGCAATATGAGCTTAGCAACAGTGATGTGTATATTTTCCCCTTACAGTAAAATAATATATTTGCATCTACATATTTATAGAACGTAAGTCTTAAACATTTTCCCATAGCCCTTATTAAGAAAAGGAAACAAAATTTAAAAGCTAAGATAGCGTGTTCTCTTACTTGATCCTCTTTTCTGAACAAGGAATTTTAGATTCAAAATTATATCTTGAGGTCTTGGTGAAGACTGAGACTATGAAATAGCTTTTAAATGTCCAAAGACAATAAAATTGATAGTAAGTGATTAAATGCATGAAAGCATTACTTGCCACCACCTCTTTACTCAGAGGTATATAGATTCACAAAGCATAGCATCTGAAGTACAGAAGGTTGTTCATATTATATATTTACTTTACATATATTACATATTACTTTGTTGGTAATAGCATTGTTCTATAGTACAACTCTTTTCTTATGTTTCACTAGACATATCTGATATATCTGGTAGTTGCCTGAATGAAAAAGTCTCCACTGAACAGTAATCAATATAATTTTTCAGGATAAAAGATTTCAGTACATTACTAGTAAGTACTGAAAATAGGAAATTACCTGCCATTGGTGTTTACTAATTATGTCCCAAATGAAGTAACAATGTTATAATCATGTCATTTTTTTAACAATAAAGATTGAATTAGAGTGTAATTCATTTGAGGCCAATCTATCTGCTAAGAGTGAGCTAGTTTGTGGTTAATAATGAATGACCTTTTATACTCTCTTTATTTTCATTTAATAATGCCTCACAAAAAGTACACAAACTTAGGTCTTCAACAACATTTTCACTGATTTGAGAGCAAAAATAATAGTGAAGATGTCAACAACCTTTTCTTAAAAAGAAATACCCTTCATTTTTAGATAACATATCATAGTTTCTGTTGCATTGTTACAATGTCCTTTCTTTGAAAAATTATGGTGAGAACAGAGGTAGCAAGGGATTTTTAAAATTGTCCTTATTTTGGAAAATGAAAGGTTGGCCACCTTATTATGTTATTGTTGTTGTTGCTATTTTACTAGCCCAAGAGATTTTTTAAAAAGCTTGAAAATTGCAATCTACAATTATTCAGCTGCCTTTAAATGTTGAAACAATGCATATAACAATGGTTTCTAAATATCTTCAAGGTTTGGATAGTTGTTCCTTGGAAAAATTTACTAAAATCTTATATAATTAATGGGGGCTTTATTGGTCTTTCAGCCACAATTGAACTGGTGACATATTTAATTTGAACAGATGACATGATAAGAAAATCATGATATGATGTCTCAAAGCTAGCAAAGAAATATATAAGTATAGAAGTAAAAAAAAAAAAAGAGTAAACTTCTTACTTCTTATCTAGGAGATAAAACTAGAGAAGTAACAGAAGAGTATAAAAGAAAACTTTCCCACCATTCACTTGTTAAAAATGTAAGACAGATTTTATTTGAGCTACTGCAGTAGGAGAGAGAGATGTCAGTGTAGAACTGAGCTCTACTTCAAATACAACAGGGAGAAAATGGGGATTTATAGCCAGTGGGCAGAGTGAAGGGGTTAGTGAATGGAAAACTTGTAAGAGAAAGTATCAAGGATAGGGCAATTCTTGCTAAATGGCCTAACCGGATTCTTGCAAAGGCTGACCCAGGACTTAGATATCAAGGGAAAACTTGATCAGATAGCAAGGGTGGGCAGATTCCTGCTAAACTGACTTAGCGGGTCAAGATTTGTTTAAAAGAAGGCTCAGAGTAGCCAAACTAAAGTTAGGAGGGAGTCTTTGCCAATAGGTTGGTCAGAATCTGAACATAAAAGAAACTAACACATCATGTGATTTTTTTAAAACAAATCACATTTTGAAAGACTGACCCAAACCCATGTGTTTTCTTTTGTTTTATTTGTTATCATGTAACAAGTTAATCTTTTTGGCTGAGGATAAAATAAGAACATTCACTTTAGCAAACTTTTATTTTGAATCAAGCAAAGCTGTATTTTAAAATTCTTTAAACTCTTCTTGGAGTGTATCATTAAATTAATTTTAACCAGAACAACTTAATTCCTTACTCAAGATCTCTTCTGATAGATGTGAATTTCCTCCCCCCCCCCCCCATATTGAGATGAAAAGATTTAGAAGACAGCTCAAGAATAAATATCCTTAATAGGACTGAGACAATCCAACCAATGGCAATTACTACAGTTTACTAAAAGCATTTTTTAAGAGGGGAAGAAGATAAGGGCACTTGCAAATCTTATTTTTAAAAATGTGTTAAAATCATTAAACTTCACACTATGTTTATTTGATATGTTAGTAACAAACAACAGCAGCAGATCCCTTTTCATTAGAACTATCCAGGGAAATTCTCTAAATTATCTCTTTAGATGTGGCTTATCCCACCATCTGTTACCGCTGCAGAAAAATTTAACATTGAATTCAAGCACCCTTTTGTGCATAATCCTTTGAAGCCAACCAGGATGCTCAGAAAAATAAGAACAAACAACACTAATAGATACTTATTGAGCATCCGTCACTAGCTAGTGCTATTCTAGGTGGTAGAGGGTCCCCTCTCTTTCACTACTTATAGCCTAAAGGAATGGTCAAATATTACAAAATTATACGCCATTTTGACAAGTGCTACAGCAAGGCATGGGTCTTGTATGTGCTGTTGTAATATACAAGAAAAGTGGCGGTCTCACTTCTTGGGATGAAGTGAGGGTGGAAATATGGGCATGGGGATGTGAGGGTGGGAGTGTGTGCATGAAGCAATGGAGAAAGGTGGTAGAGAAGGAGCAGTCTCTTTGACAGAGGGAGGGAAGGAGAAGGTGCGAGAGGTGATACAAGTGGATGGAGGAGGAATTATCCAGGAGAACGGAGGGGGATTGGGAAGGGTATTCCTAAAAGAAGGAACATCAAGTGCAAAGCCCCAAGGGCAAATGAGAATGTGTATTTAATTTAGTGTGTTGGAAAAGTGCTTCTTAAGCTTTAATGGGTCTATGAGTGACCTGAGTTTAATGTCAAAATGCTGATTCTGATTCAGTAGTACCAGGGAGGAACTTGAGTTCCTGGGTGGCTAACAAGCTCCCAGGCGATGTCATTCCTCCTGGTTCACAGACCAAAGAGTTACAACATATAGAGAGCTCAGTTCCCAGGCACTGGATGGTTCTCTGGGGAAATAGCTGACTATCGCATAAGCCGTTGTCATTACTGATGGTGACCTACTTAGTCACACTGCAAGGATCATTAATGATTGCAGCACAGTGGCCACTTAGCGCCTTACTCAGAAATGACATTTCCTTTTTTAATTCTTTATTGTTGAAAGTATTACATATACCCCCTGTTTCCCCCATTGACCTCTCCCAGCCCGCCCCTACCCCCAAGCACAGGAGAATTGACATTTTCTGTAAGAGAGCATGCCTCTCTTCCTATATTTCTAAAGTCAACATTTCAAATTCTGCCTTTGTATCTTTTTTTCCCACATTGATCTCCTTCTTTATTGAAACTCATTTAGCAGTTTCAGCTCGAAACTGCTCTGAAAGGATGTGCTTAATAAATATTGTCAACACTTGTCAAAACCAAAGGAAAATATCCCAGGGAAGAACTTGCAGCCTTACATATTAGGAGCAAGTTATGAGGCTGTATGGTGTCTTGACAGCAGTTCTTTTGATGTCAATTTGAACTCATTTTAATGAATCCCAGAGTTTCGTGTTGCTGCTATCTCTGCCTCATCCTGTAGCAGCCAATGTTCTGCTTCCCTAGAGACTAAGGAAAGTGTCTTTGCAAATACTCTAAAAATTCCATCTTCATCCCAAAGGCGTGGGAACAGACTGGGCTGTGTTGTAAAGTCACCTACTGGAAATTGATACCCATGGTCTAAAAGATAAGTTTATCTACATATAGTTTGGGATATCAGGCATCATTGAATTGATTTATAATGTGTTTCTGGAGACTAGAAGATGGTTTCACTTTGAATTTTGGTGCAATGGAGTTGAATCACATTTGTTATCAAATAAGACTGATTTTAGTCCCATTGTGTGACTCTACTGCCTCATTTAATTCTCACAATATACAAATATATGTTTTAAAAATTATTTTATGAATGCTATACAGACTTAGCTTTAGAACAAATGGAATGAGCCCTGAAGCCAAGCAAGACTTTCAAATTCCCTTCCTCACCTTCATTCCAACCAGGATCTTACAATCATCTTATAGACAGAAGGACTTTCATAACAAGATATATGTGGGTAGTACACTTACCCCTCCTAGCACCTGCCTAGCTCAGCATTTCCAAAACATTTTTATGTATAACAATTACTGTAGCACCTTGTCCACTTGAAGTCATATACAATGTGCTTTGTGGGAAAACAAGAAATTTTCCACGTGTGATCTTTTCATTTTCTCGGTGTTTCTATTGCTTTTGAAAGTGCATGCTCTTTTCATGGTATCAGCCTTCCTTCTGATTATATATGTTCCCCTCATTTAAAAAAGATAAAATGAGTAAAGACAGAAAGACATTATTGTTTTAACACTTGCTTAGAAAAGAGGTTAACAAAACAGAAATAGACTCAGAGATGCAGAGAACAGACTGATGGTTGCCAGAGAGGAGAGAGTTTAGGGGGTGAGTGAAAGAGATTAAGGGATAAAGAAGTAAAAATTGGAAGTTACAAAGTAGTCATGGGAAATATAGTCATTAATAGTCAGTAATAACGGTATGGTGCCAGGTGGGTACTGAAAATATTAGGCGAAGCACTGTGAAGTGTATGATTGTCTGACCACTCCGCTATACACCTGAAACTAATATAAAATAATACAGACTGTCAACTGAAATTGAAAAATAAATTTAAAAGAATAAAATTAAATAAAATTGTTAGAAAGATATTAACAGATCCAGAAGTCAGGCAGATGCATTGCATTCACCTAACCACTGGCTGCAGATTTATATTTACAATGGAATAGCTCACAGTGTCTCCCAATTACAAAAGGGAAGCCAACATAGAAATGTCAGCAGGAGGATTTGCAGCGGGCAGCCAATCACCAATCTGAAATGATTTGTTATAAACTCCATTATGCTTCTTCCTTCCTGAATACGAAGAGGGCTCACTGGAATGTGTTCTCTTTTGTGTTTTGGCACAAACAGCAACTCGGAGTCACCACTGATGTGTGAGGTTCCAGCAGCCCAGCAGGGCGGGGCCAGCGGCACCTCAGGAAGCAGCCTGGGGAGCTCCATCACGGCCTGTAAGAAGGTAACCTTGTCCGACACCACCTTCTGCTTCCTGATTTAACTTGAACACTAGTTTAGTTTGACTTTTCAAGCACTTTTTCTAAAGCAGAAACAACAAAACAAGCAACAGAATACCCCACAATTGTTTGCCATAACCCCTAGTGACATTAAAAAATGTAATTCTTGGAAATGATCAGAAAATTCAAGCAGTTCAGAAAGATGTGACTTGAAAGTTATACGCGTCCAGGGCCACGGCACCTCAATTCCAACCGCCTCTTAGTCCCTCTTCCCACATTTAGCCAAGGGGACCAGCTCTTGGATCGCCATTCAGAAAAGTCTTCACAGGCTTTGAATGGCACACCTTATATTAGACACCTAAGTCGGTATCTAAGAAAAATGCATGGCTCTTCTCCTTTTGATATTTTTTTAAAGAGAAGGGTGTGCTTGGCTTATTTATTAGAAGAAATAAAATTGCATGTCCTAGACTATAGACTTTTGCAACAGTGAATGGACCTGGAGAGAATTATGCTAAGTGAAATAAGCTAGTCAGAGAAAGACAAGTACTATATGATTTCACTTATATGCGGAATCTAATGAACAAAATAAACAAAATAGAAACAGATTCACAGATACAAAGAACAGACTGACAGCTGTCAGAGGGGAAGGGGCTGAGGGGCTCTATAAAAAAATGAAGGGATTAAGCAAAAAACCACAAAATTGTAGACACAGACAACAATAATGTGAATACCAGAGTGAAAGGTGGGTAGGGAAGGTAGAAGAGGGTAAAGGGGTGGTAAATGGTGATGGAAGGAGACTTGACTTTGAGTGGTGAACACACCATATAATATACAGATGAAGTATTATAGAATTATACACTTGAAACCTATATAATTTTGTTAACCAATGTCACCCCAATAAATTTAATAAAAATTTAAAAAACATCTCATAAAAAAATCTTGCAGAGACATTTGCAAAAAGTTGTCATTTAAACAATATAAAGTCATTTACTTTAACAACTTTATCTTCCCAGCCAATTCAACTTAAGGCCCAGAAACTTAATTTCAGATTCAGTTAAAAAAAAAAAAAAGAGTCATTTACTTATTTAAAAATCAGGTCTGGGAACTCCTGGAAGAACTGCTTGGGGCTGGATATCTAGTTAAAAAATTAAAACCAAAACTCGATCATTTATTCTAAAGGACTTCATTAGTATATATAATTGATTCGAGAGAGAGGTGGTGGGGAGAGAGAGAGAGAGAGAGAGAGAGAGAGAGAGAGAGAGTGAGAGAGAGAAACACTGATTTGTTGTTCCATGTATTTATGCATTCATTGGTTGATTCTTGCCTGTGCCCTGACGGGATCAAACCTGCAACCTTGGCATATCAGGACAACACTCTTAACCAACTGAGCTACCACTCAAGGCCAGTACATATATATTTTATACTTACAATATATTTACAAATATATCTACAAATAAGAAAAGTTTTAAATATACTCTCACACTTTCCACAATTATTTCTAGAACAACCAGTAGTAAGTTGAACATGTGAAATTACCTGTTTTACAGGTCAGACTGATGAAATGTTTGACAATTTCATATGGTTCAACCTAAATACAGTCAAAATTCTGAAAGATCTTGGACAGAGATGCAGTGCTAGATCACAAATCCCACTATTGAAGCATTTAGAGTGTAGTTTTGGAGATCATACTGGCTTCTAATGTGAAAAGTCAAACAAAATTCAAAACTCAAAAGATAATTATGTAAGACAACTATCTCACAATAAGTCAAGATAGTATAAATTAGGTGAAAAACTAGTATTATGGGCATTAAAAGCTAAGAACATAGGCAGACCCTGGGCCTGCAATAGATAGCAACTTTAAGCAGGAAAGTAAACCTTAGTTTGGACTTTGGAGTATGATTAAGCTTTGAATGAGTGAAAATAATACCCAACCAAACTTAGGAAGGGCTGCTACAAACTAATGCAGAAGAACTCGACACTTTTGTGTACTGATAATATAAATTTTTCATAGTGCATTTCTTTCATTTCAAATATCCTCTTAGGCTTACATAATAATTGCATTTAAAAACAGTTTAACCCAGTTGGTGTTGCTCAATGGTTGAGCCTTGACCTATGAACCAGGAAGACATGGTTTGATTCCAGGTCAGGGCATATACCCAGGTAGCAAGCTCAATCCCCAGTGTGGGGCATGCAGGAGGCAGCTGATCCATGATTCTCTCTCATCATGGATAGTTCTATCTCTCTCTACCTTTCCCTTTCTCTCTGAAATTGATAAAAATATATTTTTAAAAATAAAGACAGTTTAGTAGACATATATGCCATTCATCATATACCATGTGGGTTCTATTAGTTTTACTTCTTTTGGAAACAGTAGCTCAACAATATTTTCTTCTTTGTATCTAGAACATAGACTCTCAATAAAATAAGATATGGACCATTGAACGATTCATTACCCTTATTTTATTACTGCAAGCTGATTTAAATTATTATGGGTCAATTCTTCTTAAAATCTTATAAATCACAGATAATGGGACTAGGAAAGTGAGGATCTATATGTTCATATGCATATATAATGTATGTTCTGTACAAAAGAGGCAAAAGGAACAATGACAGCTATATCTTAGAAATAGCAAAGCTATCCAGCTGAATCACCACTCTTCACAGTCAATCACCTTTAATAAGAGTAACATGGATAATTGAAATCCATTGGTAATTCCCCAAACTCATTTCATGCAATAGCTTCATCTTCTTTCCCATCAAATCTTCTTATCTGAACTGACATGTTACTAATTTAACTGGTGGAAGAAATAAAAGAAGGTTCCAGAAGATAATACATTAGTCAAATAATCAGCCTTTGAAAAATTACAAATTGACTTCATTTTTTTCATTGCTTCCTGATGAATTGTTAAGACTTTCAGGAATCCTATCCAGATGCAATTGCTTCAGCTTCTCTTTGCTGTTGGAGAAATGTGGTCACTGGAATTCATAGCTATGAAAAGCTTTGGCCTCTGGAAAGAGACATTGGTAGACTTATTTGAAGGAGGAACTCATTAATATATATTTTTGTCAGTGATGGACTGCCTTTCCCCAGAGTCAAAGTGACCACACCACTCCTTCATAATTTAATATTGTCTTGGAGTTTTGTTAATAAACCCCTTTTTTGCTCTCAGTAGTTCTGCTATGCACATTAAGTTATATAGTTATCCAAGCTCTAGCCTCAGAATTATCTTTTCTTTACCGCCTCTCCTTTTTCTAATATTAGGAAAGTTATCAGATAAGTTCACACGGAAGTGTTAGTGCTTGTATGGCTTAGTATAGCTTTGACAAGTAAAATCTTAACTACTATTACTGATGAACTAGTACCATTGCCTCCCTAACTGACATTGATAACTGAGCCTATTGAACTTGGACGTGACTTCAGCATTCTACCCATCATGAAGCTCCAAGCAGACACAGTCAATCTGTCCAAGTTGGACTGTAAGTTAACCTCTATGTCACTCTAATTTAATGAGCATGAAACCCATGAAGAAATTTTAATGTATGAAATATGATTCTCCAAAGTAATGCATTTAAAATTATACAATTTCAAAATAGTACAGGAAAAATGGGAGAGAAAGAGTTGCTAGTGGACAGTAAACACTAGAGCCTTCCATAATATTCCTTGAATTGTATCTCACACAAATATTGCCTTGTGTTCTACCTTCTCATGGGACCAGTCCTTCTTGTAAGACAATACAGCCACCACTGTTAAACTGAATCACAGGGATTTTCCTTTAAATGAGCTAAGTGATTATAAATGCTGTCCTTTTACATACATTAAACACTAAGTGAAAGATCTTTGTATATCCTTAAAATAAATAAAAATCTGTTATCTTTAGTGTGGCAGTTGGACATGTATAACAAACTTGAACTTGGAATTTAAAGACCTGTCTTAGATTCCAGCTTTCTCTTCTTACTGTGTGATCTTAGGCCAGTGACATAACTTCTCTGATTCAGATGTCTTAGGGCTGGTATGATGTTGAAGGTTTGTGTGTAAGTCCTTGGCATACATAGTTGATACTCAAAAATTTTAGTTGATTCCAAATAAATGATCTTTACACAGACGAATTTTATTGTGATAGAATTTTAAAACTAATTTTAAAAGTAATCTGAACACAACCTGCAGTGTGCCCTCATTGTTGAATATGCATTAAATTTTCCTCCACATTGAAAGCATTTTAGTCAATGTCATATCTCACAATAGCTGGACATTTTCAATCCATGCTTTATTTCATGATCTGAAGACCTGCTATTTGGGATATAGTAGAACCAAGTTTCTGAATAGGACTTATTCAAGGAAAGAATTATTGGAGAAAATCAACACCCCAAATATCTTCTTTTTATGTGATGTTAATGAAACCCACCTTAAACTTGTTCTTATCAAAGGCAGCAGACTGAAAACACTTCAATTTCCCAGAGGCAGAGTTTGATCTTTATATGACTTCTGATCAGCTCTTTGAAGTCTCAAGAGCATTCTCTGCCATGACCAGCCTCCTTTAAACTGACTGAAATTTGCTGTCGATATTGGCACAGATACATCTAAAGAATGACAGAATAGATGCCCCTGAGTGCTTCCTTTTATTCTGTAAAATACACTTTCATCTAAGCCCATATCTTCTTGATGACATGTAATTAATTAAAGCAATTCATTGATGTCTTCAGGCATGGGCATACAAATTGGGAGGCTCTTGCACAGTTTGAGCCGTATCTCTAAAGACATTTTTATTAGTCAGAATTGTATTGCTCTTGACCCAAAGCCTCAAATTTCAGGAAGCACATGATGAAAAGGAGTTATAATATTCTGTATCTATAGAAGCTGCTTCCTTAAAGGAAGGAATAACTTTAAAAAGTATAAACTAGAGTAAATAAAATTGAAAACAAAATCAGCATAATTGAGTGTATTTACCTTTTTATGGAAGGAAGACTCTAGGATTTTCCCCTTGGAGTATAAAACACGCCCAGCTCTGTAAACAATCTCTTCTGACCAAGCAACCTGGCAATGGTCTTCAAGCCCAGCTTCGAATACCCTATCCAGATTTTGTTAAATGGCTGGGTGTCCTGCGTTATTGCTGTTCTGCAGGAATAATCAGAGGCACTGAAGAAACGGGGAGATTTTTAAGAAAAGAAAGAGAAGTGTCTTAGTAAAAGTGATACTTTTAAAAAGTGAATCCAGTAGATCAATAGCTGACTCCTTTGAGCAAAGGAAGACTGAAATCTTGGATCTCAGGAGAGGCATCCTTGGAGTGGGGAAAGGAGAGATGAGACCTGTATACAGACAGTGGGAGGAGAAACAAACTCTGCTGAGATGCATGTGGGAGTCAAGATCAGCAGGACTGTATGGCAATGAGAGTTACACAGAAGAATGAATTCTGACTATTTAGGCCAGGATATCATGAGTGGTGGTGCCATTGAGGTCATTGAAAAGAGAGCTTGGGAGAGAAGCTACAGAAAGAAGTCCATGGGTTCAGATTCAGCCCAGTTGCATCTAAAGAGCCAGCCACATAGTTTCCTCTAGAAGCAATTTCCCTGACTGCTTAAGGACACTCCTGTAGGCCCTGAAACACATTGACATCTACGAGCCATGGTTGCACTGAGGCCACATGCAGATAGCAAGGCTCTGGAGGGACTAATTTCCTCTGCCTTCAGCAAAAACAGGTGGATAAGCTGCATGTCCTCTCCTGCCTTTCGAGCAGCCTGGTCCGTGACCCAGAGCGGTGGGGCTGTGCATGGAAGTTCATTCTTTGGAAAATGTAAACTCAGAAGCTCTTTGCAAGAACCTTTGTTTAAAACTATCAATTATGGCTTATTCTTCAGTTTGACTAGGATCCACTTTCTTATTCCAAAGTCAGTATATTCAAGGACTTCTATTCAGGACGCTGCTCCACCTCCCTTTGCCACCAACAATTGCTATACAGTGTTTAAGAATCCAACATTCTTATTCTGTTCTCTACCACTCCGCTTCTTGAGTGCCCTTTTGGCTGTGTGTAAAGAACTCCTGGAAGAATCTTGCTGTGTCTTTTCTTTTCTTTCTTTTCTTTTTAATCAAAAAGTGGGACTTTGAGAACCCAAAATAGCTCAGAACATGCTGTGGAATTGAGAGTTATGTTGTACTGTTAGAATTGGGCAAGTGATCTTTCTTTCTGAATTCTTGTCATAACCTCTGACCTTTATGTTATACTAGTGGCCCAGTGCACAAAATTTGTGCACATTTAAAAGGGAATTAATTAGAGGAAATATTTTAACCTTTTGCACTCGGATGTCGAGTGTGACTTGACGCGGTTAGCATTAGAATAAAGGAATCGAGAAAAAAAGCAAGTGAGTGCAAAGGGTTAATATTGCTATTTGCCCTTTCTCTATAATAGAAGTGCCAGAGATGAAAGAAAATTAGTAAAATGTATATGAAAATCTCCCTCCTGTCAGAGTCTGGGCATACCGCAGGACCTAGAATCAAGTCCCCGCCCTCCACCCACAAGCACTTCGAAAACACAGGAGACCCAGACCCAGCTGGCCCCACCCCTGTCAAGCCCCTTAGGATTGGGGGGTGCAGCCTCAGATCCCCTAGCCCGGCACCGGGTGTGAGGGTGCAGTCTCAGGTCCCCCATTAAGCCCCACCAGGCAAGGGGCACAGCCTGAGGTCCCCCAGCCTGAGGTCCCCCAGCCTGGCGCTGGGGCTATGGGCATGGCCTGAGGTCTCCCAGCCTGGTGACGGGGCTGGGGGTCGCGGCATGAGGTCTCCCAGCCCGGCACCAGGGCGGGGAGTGCAGCTTGAGGTCTCCTGTCAAGCCCTGTGGGGCGGGGGGCGCGGCCTGAGTCCCTCGCCCAGGCCAGGCACCATGCAGCCTCAGGTCTCTGCTGTTTGGTTGTGACATTATGGCATCCTGGCTAATTTGCATATTCCTCTGTTATATAGATAGATACTAACCACCTCTAGTCACAAATGGAAGGGGTCTGACATTTTTTAAATATCTAATTTGGCATTCAACATTTTTCTTCCTGTCTGCAGTATTTAAAGAAAGACTTGCCATCTTTGCTTCCTAACACAAACCTAAAGGCACTTTCTCTTTCTTCTCAGTCCCCCATCCAAGAAACACTCTCAGCTTTGTAGCCTGGAGTAGACACTATGCTTTCCCTGGTCTTGATAGCACTCTCCTTTCCTGTATCCCGCCAAGCTTGTCCTTCTGATTAAAAGTCTCAGTTTTCAGTTCTGCCTGTGTCAGAGGGGGAAGGGCGTGGCCCAGATCAATTTGAACAGTCTTCTAACGGGGCATTCTGGCTCATGAGCCCCTCATCTGTGAGACCACATTTCCTAGGCTTATTTCTGTGTTTTGGGATTGACAACCCTAAAAGGCCTCTGCAAGGACTCATACTCTCCAGGATGGAGAGCATCCAAGAAGCAGGTGTGTCTATTAGCAAATTCCGTGTCCATTTGCATACAACTTGCAACTTGAAAAGTAGCTGTTTCCAGTAGCTTCTTCCAAAGAAGAGAAAAAGTCTGAGAAATGAGAATTATCACTTTCTTACCTTTTTCAAAGGCCAAAGGCATGCACTAACACTCAGGTGATCCATGAACATTCAACGTAGTGTCCCTTTGTCCAATGGCAAATTCTGCATGACCTCCACTTTGCACATCTACACAAAACCATCCCAAATCAATGGCAAGGATGTGCATTATATATTTCCCTACATGCATAATTTTATCTCACATTTTGCTTCTTCTAACATTAGAAATCACATCCTCCTCACATATCAACATGTTAGCATATACTGATTCAAAAAAGCAATTAATCAACTGTTCTCTATTTATATGTCTAATTTGATTTTGTTTAAATGATTGCTGACCACTCATTAATTAAACTATATTTGCATTTCCTGAGTATATCTGTTTTTGTAACTCTTGCATTCTGTGCTTGAGACACAAACTCTGTTATCACTTTTATGTGGAAAAAGCTCTGATCAACTTTCAAAGCATTCTCCAGCCAGCTGGCGTCTGCATAATATGGCAGAAACAAACAAGCATGGTTTGAAACTTCTGAATTGTCCTCGGTGACAATTCTTGTGACTGCTTTGAAATACAATGTTGTTTTCAGGATACAAATAATCATGTGGCCCATGAAAAGCCAGCACCTGTCTGAAACTATCATTAAAACTGCCTGGTTCACTTTTTGCCACATTAGGATGCACTGTGGCCCAGGTTAACATTTGAAGTCTCTTAAGTTATATGCATGGAGATATTAATTTCAAAGATGAGAGGTGACCTCATTAGTAAACTAGTGGATTATAGCAGAGGGCATGTGCAGGGAAATAATTGGAGATGAAACCTAGAAAACACCTAAATTGAGCAGAGAACAATACCCTAAACATGGGAACTTAATAAATATTCATGAGATGATTAACAGGAGGGAGCAGAATTAAGATCTGTCTTGAAGGCTAGGCCATAGTTTGGTAAATATCCCATAACATTGTAGGCTTGCAGACAGCAAATATTGTCTTTCTTCCTTGTTTCCCAGGGCTGAGCCTAGTGTCTAATGGGACTAGAAGGTAAAGCATTCATGTTTATTGAGTCAATTAATCAATTTAGGTTGAAGTCCAGAGAGAATATCATAACAGCAGTAACCTGTTATTTATAATAATAACTGCTTTTTGTTAACACCTCAAATAATCATATCCTTTATTATTTCTAATGTTAATTAAAAATCTCTCCTTGTGAAGGGTAACACCACCCTCATTTTGTCAATGGGGAAACTGAGTCACAAAAAGGTTAAGTGACTTTCCTGAGGCTGCACAGTTAATGAAAAAAAAAAGGAACTTGAACTAGATTTGTCTTCACAACTTAGGTACTTAACCCTTACTCTGGTTTCAGTGAGCAAGGTGGATCTGGAGGATTTGGGGTGAGAGAAATAGAGAAGAGAGATGGTTCCAATGCGAATTGTTTGGTCCCTGTGGGTGTCCAGGCTTCCCTACCCACCCTTCCCAAGTATTGCCCCGACCCCTTTTATTCTCCAGGGCACCACGGTGAATTTCCTCATATTACCTACCATAATTTGTAACAAAATGTGTTTCAATGCTCCTTTATCTGTTGTTTGGTTCCCTTGCAGACTTGAAGTTCCGTAAACATGGAGATCAGTTCTGAATTAGTCTATTGTGTTACCTGGAAACTCGCCCATAAGATGCACTCAAATGTTAAGAGAATTAAAGAAAAAATTAACTTTGGAGGACAGACTATAAGACTAGAAACAGACAAAGATGTTCCAGATGGCACGGGAGTAACAAGGAGAATTGTTCTGTCTTTATCTGCAAATAGGGAAGCCAAGGAGTCAGATTTCTTTTAGAGACAGGAATTAGGGAAGGAGGGGGTGGGGTTTAGACACAAAGAGTCCAAGGTGATAGCAAGAGATCCAAGAGTTACAACTAACAGTGAGAAATGGGAGAAGCCAAGCTCCAGGGAAAGGTCAAAGTGGAAGCTGTAGAGCAGTGAGTCACCCTCCAGGTAGTAACTAATGTCTAGAAAGCCCATGAGCTCTCAGAAGAAAATGACTGAGGGGAGTGGAAAGAGTAAAACGCTGAGGCTCTTATGGCATCAGAGGAGGAAAAGTAGTTAGAAAGAGGGCAGTTCCCTCCCCATCCTCCCCAGCATCCCAGACAACGGAGATGCATCTTCCAACACTCTGGTCAGGTGCATCATCTCTTGTTAGCCCTCCTGCAGGAGGAACTGGCCACTCCATCCTGGGTGACATCTGACCTGCTTGCCATTGATCAAAGACCTGCTTACTTTATCACAGTCCTGTGAGTGCTTGCTCTCCCTGCTAGAGATTAAATCCCAAAAGGACAGCAGACATTTTTGTTTATCTTAATATTCTGTGTCAAACATCAAAGAGCACAACAAACCTTTGTTGACCCAATATTGACTTAAGGAGGAGATTAGAGAAGCAGGAGGAGAAACATAAGAATGGAGCATCACAAATAATAAACAAGAAGCCTGGATGACGTGGCTCAGTGTTTGAGCATCAACCTATGAACCAGTAGGTGAGAGTTTGATTCCTGGTCAGGGCACATGCCCTGGTTTCGGGCTCAATCCCCAGTAGGGGGCGTTCAGCAGGAAGCTGATCAACAATTCTCTCTCATCATTGATGTTTCTCTCTCTCCCCTGCCCCCTCTCCCCTTCTCTCTGAAATCAATAAAAATAAAGTTTTTAATTAAAATAATAATAATAAACAAAGAGAATTTGCCCTCTGTTGTGCCAAGATCAATGAAATGTTAAGATGGAAATGGTATTGTGTAAATTTTACTGCATTCTCACATTAACAGCTATCACGTATCAATTGCCTACTCTGTTAGGAGTTAGCCCTTTACAAACATTTTGTTATCTGAGCCTTGGAACAACTTTGTAGAATTGCTTTAATTGTCCCTCTGTAATAGATACAGAAACTAACTCCCACTGAAGTTAAATGACTTGCTCAAGCTCACCCACAAAGTGATGAGATGGAATAGAATTTCAGTTCTGCCTCCAAACCTCTGTGCCTACCCATAAGTTACTGTCTTCTCCAACCTCAATTACTTTAAAAAAATTTAAGGCAATGTTTAGGGCAGTGTCCAGGCTCCTGTAAGTCTATCTCACCCACCCTTTTCCATATCAATACTAAACTCCTGCAACTTGGTCATCTCTATAAAAAAGAAACGTGTAAAATAAAGCAGAAGGATTTTTTTTTTCTTTATCATTTAGGACGTTCATGAAATTTTAAGAGCATATGTGCCATTATTATTTCAAACTTGTGAATGCACAGCACGTTCACTATTAGCTCTTCATCTGAAATAAGTGAACCTGCAACTAAAAATAGCAGATAAATAAATGAGCCATTGAGAGCCTGCTGAGTTTTATTCTTTCCCCCTCAGAAAGTGACTCTCTCAGTGGGGAGATTATATTCATAAAGCTTCAAAATCATTAAATTCTCAAGCACACATTCTTCCTTCAAGCATTTTTGTTTTTCTAATGGTTTGTCTAACCGTTAAACCAAAAGTTTTTCACAGGTTATAATTGCTTTACATATGATGCTAAGTGGTTTATTAAAGCCTGCATTTTTATTCCCTTTGCTTCTTTGCCTCTTGATATGCTTGGGAAAAGGGAGGAAGGGGGTGGGGGGAGAATGGAGGAGGAAGGGGTGAATTACTGTATGTTATGTGTAGAAGGGACCTTTAGATGACTTGATTTAATTCTTCACAAAGGGCGAACTGAGGCTGGGAGCTAGTGGGCAAGTTGACCACACAGACAGTAGAATCGGGATTGGAATTCAGCCCTCCCAACCACCAGACCAAGGCTCTGAAGGAGGGGAGGATAAATGCATAGACTGGGATTTGGTAAAACCCAAGAATGAGAAATTATATAATTTTACCAATTGCAATGGAGCACTGCCTAATGAGGGCTTTGGGGCCAGAGAACCTGACTGAAATCCTAGTTACCCACTAACTGGACAAATTATTTACCCTTCTAAGCCTGGGCACAGGGAATAATCATTTCTACATTAGCCAATGTTTATTGGGCTCTTGCTATGAGCCAAGCACTGTTTTCAAGCACATTAAGTATATTAGCCCTTAAATTCTACCTCGTAAGTCTGAATTATCCCAGAGAGTTCTCAATAAATCTACTATTATTTGGTCAATAATTCAAGAATAAAAGTTTTTTTTAATTAATTTATTTTGAAGATCTAATTGTCTTTTTTTTTTATGTGCCCTTGACCGGAATCGAACCTGGGACCCTTTGATTCATAGGCCGACACTCTATCCACTGAGCCAAACCGGCTAGGGCAAGAGCAAAAGTTTTTAATAACAATCTCTAAATATTTATAAAATATATGAGAAAACAATTAAATTATTAATCTGATCAGGTACACTATTTTTTAAGTTATGATGAACAAACTTTAAAATTTAAGGTTATACAGTGAATGAGTACTCTCACCAAAGATGCTCTTTTCAAAACATCTCTTAAGAGTTGAAAGACTTAGTTTCATTTCCAATTCCACTTCCTTGCTCTGCCATGTGGCTTCCTTTAAAGCACAGGTGCACCTTAGAGAAGACACTCAGTACCCAGGACATAGAACCGCCAATGCAAAGTCTTTCTAGCACTTTCCACTGAGTAAGCAGGTCCATAGGCTGTTGACTTTTTCCTCACTCCTAGGATAGGGTGAGACAAGCCTTTATATAGTTTTAGTTATTATTTATTTTAAAGATAGGTAAAAAATACCCTTAAAATAGAAGACATGACAGATTACTCTTTCTGTGCTTATTTCCCAGAAGAAATCCAACAGGTAGCAATTACCTCAGTCACGTCATGAGACTGTCTCTTTCACAGCTTGGAGCACCTCGCAGGCTGATGCTTTTTGGTGTCTTCTCTGCCTCTCTGTGTTTCATAAGGAAAATGTGCTGACCCAGCTCAGCACTTTTCTGAAAGACCCAAGCGTGTTGCCTCTGAACTCTATTCTTCTCCTAAGGCTGACCTAGGACAAGAATGATTTGTATGCTCTGATAACTTATAGTTGCTTTCTTCTGTTACAACTATGATACTATGGTGCCCTGAAGAGATTAGAATATAGAAGAAGTCCAGGCCCTGGCCGGGTAGCTCAGATGGTGAGAGCGTTGTACAGATATGCCAAGGTTGCAGGTTCCATCCCCGGTCAGGGCACATACAAGAGACAACAAATGAATGCATAAGTGAAATAACAAATCTCTCTCTCTCTCTCTCTCTCTCTCTCTCTCTCTCTCTCAATCTTTCTCTAAAATCAATAATAATTTTTAAAAAAAGAAGTACAGAGCTTAATTTTTGAAGAGTGAGCTAAGAAGTGTTTCTAGGCAGAGGACTTATTAAACTGCATTGTAAAGTACTATTAACTAGTATATTCATTTGATGCCTCCATTTTAAATCTCTAATGTTCTCATGATGCCGTGAAGGCTTTGTTTTATTGATGGCTGTTCCAAATTCTAAAGCTCAAAACAAGGTGAGGAGCAGAAACATAATGGCATGAGTTTGGGTTAATGTTAACTGGAACAGATGCAAAGGCATGCTTTCCTTTGTGAAAGTAAAATACTTGCCAAGTGGATGAATTCAATTACAATTTACATCACAGAAAGTTTCTCCTTCTTGAAGAAAAATGTCACTTCAGCATTTCATTAATTAAAACTAACTTTAAAATGGAAGTCCATAGGAAAATGTAGTTATATTTACAAAAATTAGATGCACATAACTTATCAAAAACACATCCCAAATTAGACCCATTGGTATGGGTTATGGGAAGCAGCATTGTTACATGGCTTCACTCCCAGGCCTTGGTGTCTTCAAAACCAGACCCAAAATTGGGCTCTGAGCACTTGGCAGGAACTTCAATATCTCTGAGTCTCAAGATGATATTCAAAATAACCATTTCTGTGAAGAGTCTAACCTTTACAATGATTTCTACCTTATAGCATTGCAATGAGGATTAAATTTAAAGCGGGTATGTATATGAACATGTAGCCCATTTCCCAGCACATGCTAAACATGTAAGTAAAATAGTAAAAGTTATTAATACTACAAAATGCAGAACTATAATTACACTTTTGATGAGACTATTTACTAAAAAAATTGTCTTCACATATCTGAAATGCTTTCAATCCACTAATTTCAAATGAAAGCATCCAACTTTCTATTTTCCTTTGTAGTCTGTCTCAAATAGTAACAATGAAAATCATGTATTGAGAGGATAACCTGCCATCTGCATGACTTATCAATTCACTGAATACCTCAATGATCCCACCAGGGGGGCATTATTAACTCTATTCCAGATGTAGAAACTGAAACTCAGAATTTCATCAGCTGCCCCAGTTAATCCTGCTACAAATGAGCATGTTACGTTTTCAACCCAGTTAGCCCACATATGCCCATGCTCTTCAACTCTACTTTATGCTGGAAATAAAAGGGAATGGTAGTGGGGAGGTGAACTGAGAGCCTGTTTCTTACTTTAAATAAATTAACCTAAGGCAATAGTTCTCAAATTTTGGGGGGGATCAAAATATCTTTGCACTCTAAAAAAATGTGAATTGGGGTCCTCACAAAAATTTTTGTTTATAGGGGGTATATTAATTGATACTTCTGTATTATATAGTATAAATTAAAGCTAAAAGGTTGCTTATGTTTATTTATTTAACTTTAAATAATAATACCACTTAAAAAACAAATTATTTATTTAAAAAATAATTGTAAAAGAATCATAAATAAGCACATTACACGTGAACACACATTTTTTGTAATATATCTGTTTTAAAAAAAAAAAAAAAACATTTTAGTGAGAAGAGTTAAGGAGATTTGCTTCTGCGTTCATTCTGTTGCACTGTCACAAGCCATGTGGAATCTGAAAAGCCCCACCGAGTACTCATGAGACCACGAAAGTGAAAAGGGAAAATATCATCTTACTATTATTATAAAAATCATTTCACCACTGGACCCTCTGAAAGATCTCAGGGACCCCCAGGTCCAAGCTCACACTTTAAGAATCACAGTTGAGGTAAAACCTGTAAGTGAGCTGAGTTCTAGTGCCAGCTTCAGTCTGCAGTGACAACCCAAGTTCATCTTTCAACTACCTGCTCACCCCCAAAGTGTCTCTTTACATTGTTCTGGAAAAGAATGATGAAAATTTGTCATCTCCGGGTAATAATAAACATTGAGTGGGGAAAGATTTAAAGGTAATAACATCACTTGGCTAAAACAAAAAATGTTATAGAAAAATGTGTCAAATACATTTGGTTAGTTCACTCTTCAGAGACAAAAATGAATGTATTTTTATCTTTATAGAATGACAACCCGTTGTTGCACAAATGAAATGTAATTGAAGTGTCATTCTATTTCTCTGGCATTAACCAAACTGATTAAATCTGTTATATTGCTGAAGTAAAGGTACTAGTCAAATATTAGCAGACATGTATCCTAATAAAATAAAGGGTACCAGAAGAGCATCGGAAATCTTACACAAGATGAGAAAATCTTATGAAATATTTAGGTAGTATTTAGACATGGAAGAAATTGAATCTAATGATTATTTATGAGATGGCATCTTCAAAATGTGTTGGCTAAGAAATACAATTTTTATTCCTTGCTTTAATCCAAGCCCAGGAATAAGGTATTTGTACAGCACATTTGGTTTTGTTAAATCATGTGTTCAAGTGTGTGTTGTATTAGCATACTATTTCTAAATGGGAAAAAATGATGGTTGTGAGGCACTGTGCTCATTCCTGATAATTTTTAAACTTAAAATAGTACCATAGGTGTTCTAGAAGGATGGTGCCCTATTTCACAGAGAAGTTAGCAAAGCTGAAGAACTGAAGAATGATCATTTCAGTAGCAATATTGCACCGAAAGGAAAAACATTCCTTTTTTTAAAAAAAAAATTGAAAATATTTAGTGAAAGAGCACTTACACTAAAACAAAGTTTGATCTCCGTTGCCAATTGAACCATTCCCCACCATAAGCATTTGACTGCAAATTCTGCACAAGTCACACATGCATTGTCGTTTTCAGATGCTGGATTTGATGAGAGAGGAAGCATCGGTATTAACATCAACTTCAACATGTTCCTCTAACATCAATTCCTGCTTGGATATTTTACACAGTCTGGAGGTGCTATTTTCCTGCAAGTTTATTTTTCTAACATCCAGAGACTCTGAGGAAAAGGAAACATCAAGTTTCCTCAGAAAAGAGCTGCTTGTTTAAACAGAACGCCTTGCCGAATAGCACTGAGAAGGTTTCTCGGTTCCCTCAGGTGCTTTGCAGCAATAGCCTGCTCGAGTCTACAGACTACTGGTTGCAGAATCAGAGGACACCCTGCCAGATTGGGTTCGTGGAAGACAAGTCCGAAAACACAGCTTGCGCTTCCGTAAGTAGATGCAACCCGGGATATGGTCTGAGAAAGCAGGCAATCGGGCTCATGGACTCCTGCTCAGAACAGGAGTTTCCTGATTCATTAAATAAGAGGTCTCCTCTGCAAAATCCGTACTGGTTAATATGGACTGTTAATAAAATACACAGAGCTCACATCTCTATTCCAATTCTGCTCATTTCAACAGGTTAATTAATCTGATCAATGATCTAAAAAGGAAAAACCATGTTTATATTTCAAAACTGGCAGAGAAAAAGATTCAGAAGCAGTATTGTATGATGAGAAATAAAAGGCCATGCAGGAGCTCTCTAGGGTTCTTTTCAACATATTGTATAACTCCTGCTAGTGGGTTATTTCCCATCATGAAAATTGTGTAACATTTCTGTACCATTTTGATAAGTTATAGTCATTGTTTGAAAACCTTTTCAACCCAAGAAGTGTACAAGCATGAGTTTAATATACTGGAGTTAAGCTTTACATACAAAACCTTGTTTTTTAAGAGAAGAGATGTTCTTTTGATATATAATTCTTATGGCTTAGAATATGAGTACCTATGGTTGTTGTGTAATATGCTCCTTCCTCTATGTCCTACAAGGCTCTATGTTTCATTTGAATTGAAACCACCTAGCTCTTATAGGGTCATGATTACAGAGATCGGGGGAGAGCATTTTCAAAAAGAGAGCAATGTAATTCTCATGACTAAGTTGAGAGCATTAGCTCTGAGCTATTCCTGGAGGTAAGATGCATGCCAGCACTTCTGCTAAGAGAAAAAAAAAAAAGAAGAAGAAGCTGAAAATGGAATGGAGAAGTTTTTATATATAATGAGCAGAACCCGAAGAACTGGCAGATAGAGGATGTGAAACATTTCACAATGCAGAGCCTCACCGCACAAGGAAAGCAGAGTCCATTCAACAGACTTAATTCGATCTCTTGGTTTGGGCAAATGATTTTGAGTCTGCTGCTTTGGGGATTTGATCCCTTGTCAAGAATACTAGTTGATGGCTAAAAAATCTTTGGGATAAACAAAAAGGATTAGGTGGAAAGTAATTAACAGTGATACCTTCTCTGCAAATTCAGTTCTGAGATGAGTTGGAAAATTCAGGCATTAGCCGATACTGATCTCTAATTACACAGTTATAAATGGTAAAAGGAGAGAAATGGAGAGGGAACAGTATCAGCAGCTATACTTTGGTCAAAGTTGTCATCCAAGCAGCTCCTGTATTAAGAAGCCTCCCATTTGAAGTTGGGGCACAAAAATCTGCCTAGTGAAGGGCAAAGAGGTCTTCTCTAAACTTTATATTTTTGGAATCTGGATTGCTGATCTACAATTAGAAATGCTAAATTTATAGCCAAATTTAAGATGACCATTGAATCCTCTTCGGTGAAAGAAAATTCTCCTCCCATTCCCCACCAATCCCAATGGACTCAAATTTGGAGTTAAAACTATCTGACTTCCTTTCTTAATTCTTTGGCCCTTTCTAGTGTCAGATGACTCAGTGAGGTTGAGCTGATTCATCCTGTCTTTGTGGTTCTTCCTATTCTTTCCAAAAGGGGAAACATCTAAGCACACATGAAAGGCATAGTAGAAGATCATTTCCCCACAATAGTTCACAATCAATGAAACTGACACAAATGTTAAAAATTGTCCATGATTCTAAACCTAAATTTCAGGATCCCTTTGACAAATCAGCTCTAATCTCTTAAAAAGTATCCCATGGTCAGTTTCTTAACTTATCATTCCTTTCTCTTTTTCTGATTTGGAGCAGATTTCTAGGATGGGAGGAAGAAACACTCTGTAGTTGGACATTGCTGAGGGGCAGTTATTATCAAAGGGGAAATAGAGGTGAACTATACAGATGGCTGACCAGGACAGGGTGTAAGTAAACTTGATCAAAATAGCCACACAGGAGTATTCCAAAGAGTCAAGGGAAATGTACTTAATTCCTTTTCAAAAAATTCTCCCCCCAAAAAAACTGTATTTTACAATAATATCATCATTATTAAAGTTTAACTTTTAAAAACTTAGTTTCATAAAATCATCCCAAATCTAAACCTACTTACAAATAATCACAACAGAATCCGAGGAACCTGTAGCAATGTTGTCCCGTATTTTATTGCTTTATATTCTGTTCACTACTCTGGGGCACTCTGTTCTACATGAACCATTGCTTCTTTCACTCATTTCTTCCCGATCCACATTAGTAGCCAAGTTTTTCATATTTAATTTTAATTGACTTGGTACCCATTCTGCTGAACTACAAGTACAGTTTATGAATTTGCTGTGTCTTAGAACTAAGTACCTCAGTGGACCACGGTTTCTGAGTTCAATATGCCACTAAAGAATTTTATTGACAGACAATCTCAGGCTTGGAAAGCCTTCAGGGTGTTGCATGTGGGGCTCAGTACAGCTGTTTGTTCTTAAACATCAAACAATGATTTTTAGTCATTATTTTGATAGGGAGCTGCATTCATTTCCCAGCTGAAATGAGAAGTCTTCGTGAAGAGCAGTTTGAAGCAGTCAGAATATGACAAGTATGTCAAATGGGGACTATCTGCCAGGAAGTCAGGAGCCCCTGAAAGTCACACTTAACAGTTTTTCAAAAGGTAGCAAATATGAAAACTGTGCTTATCTTTTTTCTAAATAGCATTCTCCTATAAAGCTATATAATTTTATTTTATTTCTGATTTGCCATTCTGAAAAAAAAATTGTATATTAGCCTTCTGGGTGTTTTATTAACCTGATTGTTTTTTTAAAGGAAATGTGGGTACTCTGATAAGTGCTCATCCAGTAATCTCCATGTCCAAGCCCCCAAAGTAAGAGCTTATTATTTAAGAACATAAGCCTGAGTCAAATACATAATGAGGTATTTATGGTCTTGAGATTTTTGCCACTATAAATACAGTTGAATGAATAGATCTGAGTGTACTTTTAAACCTGGGTGTTCATACCATTTCTCAACTGTTTTAAAATTTATTTTGACAGAAGAATGCATTATTAAATAGCTCAGACTAGCTTTGAGTCTCAAATTTCATACAATTCCTGCTATTATTATAATTTTTCTCTGAGTGGAAAGTCTGTCAAGAAAATCTGACAACAAACCAAGTTTCTCATTAAAATACCTTTAAGCTTTAAGGAATTTGGCTACATAATTTTGATTTCTTTTTAGTAGAATTATTTGTTTGCATTAACATGTCTTTCTTAATGAGTTCTCCCACACTCCCAGGAAAACTAGTTAAAAGTGATAGCATTTTTTTCTTTTTACAACTTAGAGTCTCAGGTTGAAGCATCCTATATAATAAAAGCCTAATATGCTAAGTGTCCGGTCTGATGGTCGGCCGTTCAACCAATCAAAGCATAATATGCTAATGATATGCTAAGGCCACTCAACCACTCACTATGACATGCACTGACCACCAGGGGGCAGACAGTCGACTGGTCAACCAGTAGCTATGACATGCGCTGACCACAGTGGGTGGCGCAGAACATGGTGGGCATCAGCGATGCTGTGCTGTCAGCAGGCAGCAGTGGAGGCACTGCCGGCCCCAATGGGCCCTGATAAGAGCAGGACTGAAGCAGGATGGTGGAGCAGGTGAGCAGGCAGTGCCAGGCCAAGGCGAGGTGCCAGGCAGGGCTATGGGGCTGCAAGGCTGGGGGCGCAAGCTGGGGCTGCGAGGCTGGGAGCATGAGCTGGGGCCCAATCTCCGCAGGCCACCCTGAGGGACCCCATCCGTGCACAGATTCATGCACCCCGCCTCTAATTTTAATATAATCATTAATCAGACAGCCTGCTAGTACGTCTGCAGTGGCTCGGGTAGTTTAACTAGACACCGGGATGAATTCTTCTAAAGCAGGGTCTCTCAACCTTGGATACTATGCTGTATTAGGCCAGATAATTCTTTGTTGAAGGGGCTGTCCTATGCATTGAAGGATATTTAGCAGCATCCCTAGCCTCTGCTCCACAGGTGCCAGCAGCACCCATGCTCCAGTCATTTGCCAGAACCCAGTGGTAGCACCAAGATCAAATATCACTTGGTGAGTGTATTTATGCCATATGCTAAACAAACAGAATGCACTAGTATTCTCTTTCCTGCCAAGCTCACTGAACTTCTATTCGTGAAATTACAGAAGCCAAGAGCTGGAATAAACCCAAGAAGATACATTGCCCATTCCACTCACTTTTCAGGTGAGAAAACAAAAGAGTAATGCAGGGAAGGCTTGCTCAAGGCTACAGAGTAAATTAGTAGCAAGGCCAGCTCTAAAGCCCAAATTCATCAGCTTCTAGTTCATTGAATACAGCACTTTTTCAGTATCCCAGTAAACCCCTCCCTCAATATAATAATTTTATTAAAATGCAATAAAAGATACAATCTCTACATTGTAGGGTTATTTTTATTTGAGACATAAAAGATTTGTAATTCTAATCCATAAATTAGTATTATTGAAAACCCTAAATTAGTATTATTGAAAAATTTCAAGGTATTTAGTTTTTGGGTTGTTTTTAGTGAGGTTAAGATTGTCACATGTTCATATTTAAATTACTGTCAGATTTTAAATTTTTTTAAATAAATTACTGTGAGATTATATGTTATAAATATCTTGTTATAGCATCAGTAGGTATACATGTTATTAAGATCTAATATGGCTGTACCATCGAGCCAAAGTAACATAGCCCTTGGTCATCTCCAATGGCAATGCCTTCATTTACTCATCCAGCTGGCATTGACAGGGTCTTATAATATGCAGACTACTTTTCCAGAATCTCTGAACTGCATGAAAAAAAAAATGAACAAATATTCTCTGCCTCTTAGAAGCTCAGAAAAACTAGACATTTAGATAGCGTAGCAACTCTGGAAACTGATTCCCCTTCCCCCTTCTCCTGAGCTTATTTTGTTGGATTTTTTAATTTTTTGGTTGTTTTTTTTGTTTGTTTTTTTTTAACTTGGCCAGCTTGTTTTAGTGAAGTCTATTTCCCCCGCATAGGTTAAGCCTTTTGCCATTCCTCAGCGATGCCCGGCCTTGGGCCTGTGCACAGTGACTGAGAAAGACACTGGTCTTAGCAAGCCTCTCTTTGACTGTGTCATTCCCTGATCCTTATTTTGCTTCATTGGGTCTTACAGCCCTGCCTATTTGACTCCACTGTTTACTAGCTGGTTGCTCTATTGCCTTTAACAAAGCTCTGGAGTATAAATTGCTCAGAACTCTACTCCAATTACCTTCAGGCAGGTGTTGTTTTTGAAACCAGTTTTGAATTTTGTTCTGACCCATTGAAGACTCTTCTTAGCTATGCCTTCTTGTTCTCTCTCTAAATTAGCTGGTCTGTGTTTTAGTTTATTGCTCTTAATTAAGAGGAGCTCTTGTTTCTAAGAGTGCCCTTAGGCTTGAACTTCCCTAAACTCTGTTTTAAATAATCTCAGTCCTTTGGGGAGAGTTTCTGAGCTCTTTTCTTATAGAGAAGCTCTCCGCCCAGGCAAACCTTCTGAGCCCTGTGCACTGGGTAGGAAGTAGCCTCTGGTTTTCTTGGCTGTCCTCCCAGTGAGGAACATCTGCTCTTTAAGTAAGTGGAAATGAGAGTGTTCGTGGCCCTAGGATTCTCGGTATGTCACATCTGGGGTAGCATCTGGATAGGGCCTCCATGGAGGAAAGAAACCCCCGACTTCCTGGCCTCCCTCTCCAGGAATTCAGCCTCTTCAATTTGGAGTTGGAGGAGATGAGAAACGCTGGCGGTCTCTGACTCTGAGTGAGATCAGTAACCTTTGTCTGTGAGCTGCAGGGAGAGGAGTCCAAATGGAGTTTCTCCCCAGTTGAGCTTTTTTTTTTTTGGGGGGGGGGGGTAGTGGGTGCAGGCAGTGGAAAAGAGAAAGTGGGGTGTGGTATAAATACCACAGACTCCATGCTGAGTTTCAGTAGATTTTCTTGAAAAATGCTTCTTCATATTCTGTATATTTTCACTTTCTAGACACTTCCTAGAGAATTAAAATATTTGCATTTATAGTTTCTGCCAGCTTTGCCAGTTTCACTAGAGCTCCTCACCTTCGTCCCAAACCTGGAACTCTCTACAGTTTCTTCTTTCCAGGCCATTTCACTCTGGTATCTTGAGTTTATGACCCAAGCCTTGTTGGTAACTGAAGAGTCTGGAAGTTTATATCTCCCATTAAAGGTAGCTTAATATCCTTTAGCATTCAGCCCTTTTGACAGTAGAGTTGACATTCTGTCATGAAAGTTTAAACTCCTAATGCCTCTGAGGAAGGGCACCTCATTTTTGTATAAAGTTGACAAGTGAATGTTTGTTGAGAGAGCCAATATTTTCCCTAGGAAAAAATAATGGAGTTACTTGTCATACATGGAGTTCAACTTCAGAAGATGCTTTTGTTAATTTTATTCTAAAACATTTAACAGGTGTCATTCATGTCCAGAGCAGCCATTGGAAACGTATTAAACAGCATTGATTTTTAAAGATTTTTTTTTCAGGAATGTATTTGAAAATAAGCCCACAAAATAAATTCTCTGCAAAATATTTCCATTGATTACGTGAATAGAGTTGCAATATAGTTGTTAGCTGGAAGCTCTGTAGACATTAAAGGAGGTCAGACAGAGGATGCTAAATGAGAAATAGCTAAAACTGAGTCATTCTCTAATTGCATAGCAGACCCAGTCGTCTATTTATGTCACTCATTTGTTCCCACACAATCACATTATTAGCCTACAAGAGAATGTAGTCATATAATCGTGAAACCACCGTAATTTTCATGTATTGTCAACTGTAAATTCATCAATAGATATATCTGTACCAAAGAAGACTCTCTGGTTACTGCAATTTTTGTCTGATAGCATGGATAAGTCAAATGGGGTAGATGCAAGCTAAAGTAACTGACACTAAAATTAAGGTTAGTCATTTATCATGATATATTCCCCAGTGGCTTGGTCTTTGTGAGCTCAAAAGTTCCTTCCAATATTAAAACTCTTTTCAAATGCTTATATATTCTTGTTGACAGTGCAGTGTTGGAAGAAAATAATATTTTGCTTAATTAGTGAGAACAGCATAATTTTGGGGCCTTTATTTTTTTTACACTGACCTTCAACAAGGTGTTTTGTTAGCTCAGCAGTCTGCTATTGTTCTGATGTTTGGTCTGTGAAACACATTGTCTGAATTACCTAAGATGTAAAAGAACCAGGGGTGTATTTTGGATTTACCTTAGTAACCACAAAGGGAATTCATCAATCAAGGCCACAAGCTTCAAGCTACTCTTATAACAGCTCAGTTTTATTGACTATTTTTCTTCCTTCAGTAAATGTGTCTTCAAAGATGCCCTTTTTCCTCTGTTTGTCATAATCCATTCTCACTCTTCATATAGGCAGAGCTCCCTTTATCTAAAGAGAAGTTCTTTGAAAGAGTAAAAGCCAAAAAATGGACTTGAGCCCTGTTCATGCGCCTGGAAACTGAAGGGAGGCTTACCGTGCTGAGGAAAAGTCTGTTTTGGTTTTTAGTTTATGAAAGCACTTTTCAAAGTTAATCAACAGTGAACATTTTAGAGGATTGCCTAAAATGAAGCTCCACAAGACATTTAAGATGTTACAGAAATAATGGCTTCCTCTAGCGCATGAAAATTGTCATCACATCATTTGTTTGAAAACAAAACCCAAGAAAACTTGACTAATTTATAATAAACAATATTCATGTATGAATATATGAAAATGTGAAGTGAATGGACAATTTATTTCCACAACAATTTTCCATAAACTCTCTCATTCTTGTTTCATCCTTTTTCTGCTTTACCTCTTAGCTCCTTCTAATTTAACTACTCCACGTGTTCTAAGAAATTACATATTTCACAGCATTTTCCCCTGACTTCCATCTGAGGATTAGACAGATATACTGCCTTTTCTTTTTCCTCTAAAAATCTGGCATCTTTTAGAACAATATTGCTTCCTGCTTAAATCCAGCTTTTGTTCTCCAAGCTGTGATTACGAACAGTATTTTTAGTCCTGTAAACCCTAATTTGCCATCCCATTTTACTGTAGCCTGATGATCACAATCTTCCAGAAATCACAAAAGCCATGGTCATGGTGGTTGAGAAATATCTGATGTGTGGTTTGCAAGTCAGAAAGAGAATCAACCGCTTGTCAGTTCTATAGAAAAGAAAAGCAAGTCCTTGGTAATTCAAAGAGGGTGTGATTAGAGGATACATTCCGCTATTTCTGGGCCTTTGATTTCAGGAAGTAAGTTGGCAGGGACATGTAGGTGCACACCTGAGCCCTGAGTCTGATTAATTTGGAAAAACAGACACATCTGTGTAAATCCAGACACCATGTACTGAAAGATCACTACATTCGTGGCACAAAAGGAAAAAAAAAACTGTAGGCATTATAAAAACCCCTTCATATTGAGTTCCAATTTTGTGATGATATTCTGTAATTTGAATTTTCTTCCATAATTATGTTCTTTTTACCTTAATAGTCATTTTACTATAATGACAACTAAGGTAGACATAGTCTCTGACCTCTTAAAGTCAAGTTGTTCTTGGCTTTGGAATAGAATGACCTCATTTTTCTTTGATAAATTGGTATTTTATGCTGAACAGAAACTGGATTGGCAGGAATATATGTTGAGAAGAAGAGAAAGAGAAAGAAGAAAAGAGAAAGGAAGGTGAAAAAGAAGAAAAGAAGAGAAAAAAGGTAGAAAGGAGAAAAAGAAAGAAGGCAAGCAGACTCAAATAAAAGGCAAAGTCCTATACTATGGGGGATGGGGCTTCTGAAAGACTTAAAATAATTCAAGATTAGCTTTCTCAGGGGCATTAATATAGAACACAAATGATGTATCTGAAATGATATCAATTAACCCCATTAAAGAATATTTTTGCATTTAAATACACTTTTGAATCATGGCATATATTTATAGAAACTTTTGCATTATTAACACCCTTTTTCAAATTATCAAAAAATACAACCTGCCTTAGTGCTGACAATTGCTTGACTTAAGGTTATAAGGAATAGGAGTCCATTGGACCTTGAAGTCAATCTCCAGAAGTTTATCCATGTCCACCTGCATGGTGATTTTTGCAAGCTAAACTTTGAAGCTTCCTTGATTGTTTTAAAATTTTTCTTAACATTGTCATTAACAATTTATAGAGTAGTTCTCTCCTAAATTAACCACAGGTCATTGGGAATGGTTCCCTGGTCTACCTCATGGCATGTACCACTGCTAACTTCAGACCCAAAGTCACTAACTTTATTATCTTTAAAAAAAATGTTAGATGATGCTAACAGTAACTGCTAAAGTAGAATTTATCAAACCCACTCACAGAAGGGCTGAGGTATGCATCAGTCCACATGGTCCAGAGGGAAGTAGATTTGTCTCCTAACAGATAAAGTAGAGTGACAATGTGGTATTGACTGAACAGTTCACAGTGCCCAGAAATTATGTGATTGTTGGCATGTTGATTTAATTTGGAGAACATTGTTGAACAGCTGAAAATCTGGGGAATACATTCTATGTAGAGGTCTTAGGAGCATCAGGCTTCTGTTTATTTATGCCATGGGTTAGCCCCTTTTGCATGTTAATCAGTACATTAATTAGATCATTAATATTACTGATATGGATGTAAGGAAAAGGATTCTCACACATATTGCTGGTGGGTATTTAATTCATTCAAACCTGTGTAGAGAGGAAACCAAAGCATTTGTTAAAATTGAAATTACTGTGCCCTTCAACCCTGAAATCCCACTTTTGAAACTGAACCCATAAAAGTAACTGAAAATAAGAATCTATACATGGCATTCTTCAACAGAAACAAACAAATCAAAAATCCTGGAAGCAAAGTGATTCCCATTAATAAACTGGTTGGATAAATTACACCACCTCCACCCACGGAATAGGAGGCAGTCATTGTAAAGACGGTACTGGGGCTATATCACTACACATGGAGGAATTTCCAAACTGTATTGTTGAGTAAGAAAAGTCAAATATAAATAGAGGTATTTATAAAGCAATGTCCAAATTCCTGATCTATATGTAGATACATAGTTATTTGTACACACACATACACAAAGATATATGTCATATGTTAAATTCTTATCATAAAATCAGTTTATGGAAGGAATAGGGATTTTATATGGAAATGACAGAGAAAGGTGTAGGGTCAATTAAGTTTTAAAAAAATAACATAAAGACTAAACTTTCTTTTAGCCTACTTTCGCCATCCCCCCCAAATACACTTTCATATGTTGTGGATAGAAACCCCAACATGTATTATGATCCCATTTATTGAGAACTATAGTGTATGTAAGCAAATTTAGGAAAAATTTATTTAGTAAGATATGGATGTCTGTGTGAAAAACCCTGGTGCAATATACATACTAATATTCTGTTACTCCCACACAAAATTCTTGTATTTATGTATATACATATACATATTAACAGATGATAGATTTAGGTGGTAGAGAGCTAGAAATCCAAATATATAGACATGTAGATATATATTTATTTGGAGAAAAACATGGAAAGCATAATAAAATAATTTATTATCACAATTGTGTGATTATTGGAAAGTGGGAGAGTTTATCAGTTTTGTCTTTAATATCTTTTATTATTTTTTGTTTTGCTTATTATAATGACCATATTATCTGTAAAAAATAAATTAAAATATTTTAAGAAATAATTTTTAAAAAGCTAGGTAAGTTGTATCCCCAGGGTGCTCTACAGAGCTGATTGGGGGCGGAGGCAGGGGGGAGATTCACACTCAACTCCAATTTAGTGTGATATGCTATCATCAAAGATAAACATGAGAGAATGGGGGATCATAGGAGAGGGAAGAGCTATGTCAAAGGAGGTGATGGACAAAGCAAAACATCCAAAGGAGATTCTTGAGAAGATGTGATTTTCCTTTAAGTTGTAGCCTGAAAACTAGAAAAACAGTAATTGGACAAAGATGGAAAGAATTCTAGGCAGGTATGGAAACACAACTAAAATACAAATAATCACCCACCAGGTTTAATATTTACATTAAAGAAAGATCCTAAAGCATCTCTGAACGAAAGAACTTCAGGAGTTACATGATTTTAACACCAGAATTCAACTACTTCATAGTTATCTGGTGATTTATTTTCATTTCATTCCTTAAAAATGAAATCTATAATAATATTAAAATCCAAAGAAATAAAACCTAAAAAGCCAGAAGTGAGAGAAGATGTTTGAAACTGTAAATGATAACAAAGATTTACTAAAGATAACTAAAGAACATCTGAACATAAATGTTAAGGTGCTCAAAATATTAGTGCCGACTACTCTGGCCTTCTTTAGTTGCTACTTTTAAAGTTCATTTGGTCCCAAAGAGAAATGCATATATCCATCTCCTTGTATTTAATAACAAATACTGACATTTCAGTGCTATGCATGTATATTTGTAAATAATTCATATGCAGCCTCTGAGTATGTCCTGCATCAAAGTCCTTTAAACAGCAGAAATCTTTTTTCAAATGAAATCTTACCTTTCTCCCGCTATATAAACAGATAAAAGGGTAATGATCATTTGAAGGTGTGAGGCCCTGTTTGGAATAAAACTCACTCAGCTCTGGAGGAGAGACCCTTAACTAGAAGACTGAGTGGCAGTGTCTCTCTCTATGACTGTCTGTCCATCTGCCTGGCTGGCTGCCAGATGGCCTGTCTGGTGGCTGGCTGGCTCAGCTCCCAAGAGGACCTCAGTCACTAAGCCATTTTAATGGGAGCCTATGAAATGAAGTACCTCTACTTTCCCAGATTTCTAGCTCCCCGTGTTACAGTTTGCATATAATTTTATGTTTAGCAAACTGTGTTAGCTTAATATTGAGCTTTTACCCATGCTCTTTCATTGAGCAATTTTAAGAATCGATCCACTGTTACCTGTGATTGGGAGCACCCATCAACATGCCCAGTAGTTACCAGTGAGCCCCTGGGATTCAAATAATGGAGCGTCAGTAGCAGACAGAAAACCCAAATGCCCCCACCATCTTTTAGTTCTTTTTCCTCCTCTGCTGAAAGAGAAACAGCATAGCCTGCCCTGATGTCATCGCCCAAGAGAAAAAAGCCAAGAGTGTTGTTGAGTCTTTCAACAAATATTTTGTGGTTTGGGCTTTTGAAGTCACATCCGTGCAGTTGAATTGCCAAGTGAGGTGAAGAAAGACAACCCTGGGTATGTTCTGCAATAAGGAATAGACATAATGAAGCAAGACAGATGAGAGAAACTAAAGGAAGCTTCATAGACAGGATAATCCATTAAAAAAAAAAACACATGTGCAGTGGGTGAATTTGAAGAGATTGCCTGCTCTGGTCACTTTGTGAATTTATTAGGAGAACAGATGCTCCTGTAGAGCTCTTGGTTCAAACAGTTCTACGAGCTGAGAAACGTGTTCCCTTGCACGTGAACACTGACATGAGTGTGATTTGTCACTGTCTGAGCCAACCATGTGCAACCTAGAAACGCGCCCTCCTGACAGCCCTGGGCTCGGGCCCTCCACCCCACGCAACGGGCTTTGGAGCAGCTCCAGGGGCACTCAGTTCTGTCTGGAAGGTGAGGGGAACTTTGCCCCTGCAGAGTCAAACTGCTTGACGGTGACTTGAAGAGGGACAGAGGGTAATTGGATAACCTTTTTAAAAGAAGATAAACTCCAAAAAGGCACAGATTACCATTTTATAGAAAACAAATTACTTTGTGTCAAGGTGAGATCCACGGGGGAGAGACAAGCATGGAAGGTGCTAAAAGGATGTGACCCATGGCTGATGATGAGGTCAGATGTGGGCCCTGGGACCACAGGTCTTTGAAGTTTCTGAACAGAGACATATTTCAACTGTAGAATAAACCACATTTCAGTGGAAAATTATTTGAGGGCAAAATACAATGGAAGATATGAGAAACATGAAAAAAAGAAAACATTTGGAGGTTCTCTGGCTTTGAGTCAATTATTAGAAAAAGCTAAGCATACCTCTTTCTTTCTTTCTGGTGCTAATACAGGTTTGTTTTGTTTTTACCTTCTGAGGGCATATGGAAGTTCTACTGTGAACTATGCTCTTCTACCTAAACCACGGGTGCTGGCGCCCCCTGGAGTTCTACAGAGCACACTGCACAGCCCTGAGCAGCAGCCACAGGAATCACAGACAAAAGCCTACAAGGCCAATCACAATGAAATAACTGAAAAAAACACTGCCAGAAACAGAATTATCCTTTGACCCCATTTCTTCTTTATCGATTACCCTCTGCACTTCCATGTATAGCCACATTTTTAAAAACAGTTTAGACTTGTGTCTTCGACCCTCAGCACTCCACGGAAACTGCTCTTGCCAGGTTTATGAAGGACCAATAGAACCTTCTCAATCCTTATCTTTTTTTAACCTCTTGGCAATGCTGGCAGTCCTTCCTTGAATGAGTGTCTGTCAAGGACTGAGAGAGGGCTGAGATTTTTTCCTACTTCCAAGCTAATAAGCTTACTGATTTATGAGGGCTGGGAAAAGACATGAGACTGGCTCAGAGAAAAAGGACTTTCTCACTCACAGCACAACAGTAGCTAGAAAAGCAGTGTGGTTGTGTTAGTTCTTCTTGCCTCCCAAGAACCACAGGGGTGACACATGGTGACTTTGCATCACAACCAAGGAATGCTGAGCTTGGAGAATGCTGAGCTTAGAGAGCCATCATGAGCCCATGCTTTGTTGCCTGGGAGGGGAGGTATTACATCATCCTTTACTACTATTTTCTGCAAACAAAGGGCTCAGATGTGGTCCTGGTAAGGATCAGTCCAGGCCTTGCCATTTTGACATACCCAGCAAGAACATACAAGGATATTCTAGATCGTGGTAGATTGCATCTTCCAAAGCGTCTGCCCTCAAGTTCTTCAGCATCACACGTACCTGGTTTTCTGGCTCTTTGTCTGGCTATTCGTGTGCTTTCTCAGCTCTCTGACTCTGTCCCTAGGTCAGTATTTTAAGAGCCTGCACTAGTCCCCCATGACTTCTTGTTCTGCATCCTCTTTCCCTCCCTGATCTCATGCTTTAATTAACATCTGCATTCAGAAACACAAACAAACTCAAATGCCCACAGGGATGAGGCAGGTAATATAATCATATATTCATCAGCGACTCATTTTTATTGAATGGAGATGAAAATATTTAATAAACTACAAACATGACTAAGACTGAAAAAAAAACAGTTTAAATTAAAACATTTTAAACCATATACTCTAAAAATAGAAACAGCCCACTGATAAATGTTTATATTTATTAGACCTTAATCTAAAACTAAAAATTTTCTTCTACAAGGGATGTTGATGGCAAGTTTTCTTTTTCCATGTACAATGTGCAAAACTAAATTCGGCCATGATGCCTCTGGCTATGTGTAGTGTTTGATATCATTACGTTCCATAGTGAAAAACAGCTATTCTCAAACACAGGTACTGCCAACCCTGGGTAGACCCATGCTTTCTATATTTAAGGTAGTTACATCTGGGAGAGTTAGAGGATTCTGGTGTCCCAGGGTTATCCTTTTTAGATTCTAGTTCTTATGATTCTGTATTTCTGTACTCTCCATTGGTAGCACTTTTTCATAATCTAAATATTAAGAGAGAGAAATTGAAAAATGGTAATGAACTCTATTTGCAATTTAACATCAACCAGAGAAATATTTTTATTTTATTATTTTTTTATTTTTTAAAATATATTTTATTGATTTTTTACAGAGAGGAAGAGAGAGTGATAGAGAGTTAGAAACATCAATGAGAGAGAAACATCGATCCGCTGCCTCTTGCACACCCCCTACTGGGGATGTGCCCACAACCAAGGTACATGCCCTTGACCGGAATCGAACCTGGGACCCTTGAGTCCGCAGGCTGATGCTCTATCCACTGAGCCAAACCGGTTTCGGCAAGAGAAATATTTTTAAACATCAGTCTTTTAAAGGTGTGGTGAATGTAGTTCATTTTTATTTGGGGAACTGAGTTAAGCACATAAACATGGACCAGGCTGTTTTTTCCCAAATGATGTTCTCCAAATACATAATTTCAGGATGACTGGACCAATAAAAGCATGCATTCTGATAATGATTCAGTGGTTAGATGTGTTTCTCTGGCAACTAAAATGGCCAAATATCCAGGCTGGCATGGTTGAGCATCAACCTATGAACCAGGAGGTCAAGATTCCATTCCCAGTCAGGGCATATGCCTGGGTTGTGGGCTCAATCCCCAGTGTGGGGCATGCAGGAGGCAGCCGATCAGTCATCATTGATGTTTCCATCTCTCTCTTCCTCTCTGAAATCAATAAAAATATACACTGAGTGGCCAGATTATTATGATCTCTGAACACATAGTAATCTGGCCACTCAGTGTGTGTGTGTGTGTGTGTGTGTGTGTGTGTGTGTATTAGGGGCCTGGTGCATGAATTTGTGCATGGGTGGGGTCCGGCCAGCCTGGCCAGGGGGAGGGGACATGGGCGGTTGGCCGGCCTGCCTGCTGGTTGAACTCCTGGTCGAGGGGACAATTTGCATATTAGCCTTTCATTATATAGGATATACACTGAGTGGCCAGATTATTATGCGTTCAGAGATCATAATAATCTGGCCACTCAGTATAGTTAAAATGGCCAAATATTTCAAGCAATCACAAACACATGAAGAATTCAATGTCTTCCAACAATTTAAACTTTCTTCAGCACCTTGTTATACCAAAGCTACCAAAATTGTGTAGTGCCTCACATCCAGTTCATCCAGCCATTTTACCTTGGCTCAAGATGTAGGAGCATATTGAGTTCATGGAGTTCATTGCTATGTTCATAATATTGTCTAGTTTTAACTTTTGAATCAAAACAAATAAAATTAGATTATAATGTATTACAAAAACTAAAATTCTGCATCCTTGAAAAATTTTGCCACTGTGTATATTAGTTTCATATGTCTTACTTTAACAACCACCACAGTAACATCCCTACCTCTTACTAATTTTAACCAGTCTGCAATAAGTTATGTAACTTCTCTCAATAAGCAAGGTATGTCACTACCTGATAGTATACCATCAGGAGCACTATATCCAAAAATTCTGGATTAAATAAAAATTGTTATCAACACTAAAGAACAAATACAGCTAACTGGGTGGTATCACATAGACAGATAGATGATAGATAGATAGATAGATAGATAGATAGATAGATAGATAGATAGAATAAGATAAATAAGATAATCAGATAGACATCAATTTGTGCTTTTAGCAGACGCCACAAATAATGTTTTCATGTAAATTAAATAGTAAAATTTTAGCAGTAGCTTCAACATGCCAAGTAACTTTTTTTCCAGCTAGAATTTTGTTTGCATAAGCTTGTTTCTGTTCAGGACACATGCTTTCTGCTGCACTCAATAGACTTTATTTAATAAATCTGTCATCTGGAAAGAGCAATTGCCCAGACAAGTTATTCTCCCTAATGCATAACTAATTCCACAGAATCATCAGTTATTTTACTCACCTCCAAAACAAATGCTTTTTTTCTTTACAGATCACAAATGGTTTCAGCATGCGTCTTTCCTTTATACCTGAATAGTATTTTTTATGATGAATTGTTCCATAATCTGATTTTATGATTTTGTTTTGTTTCTTTTAAACACAAACACACTTTGCCTGATAAACATCTGGGTCAGATCCACATTTTCACAAAGAAATGGGCTCTCTGCCATTTTTTCTCAAAACTCAGTCTTGGCATTTTTATTTTTTCATTAATACAGAACTTGGTACAGAGACAAATTTCTGTACTACTAAAAAAATTACCATGCAATCAACAATGACAAAGGACATTTGCCATTAGACCTCAGTGTCCAGGATACAATAGGAGGTGGCAGAGACTGGGGAACAAAGGGGCACATACCACACTTGATAGTGTCTGGGGAATTATTTTCACATAGAAATGAAGTCTTATTGTCCCAGAGTTTTTGCTTTGTAAAAAAAGGCTAGAAATCCAGATTTTTAATATGAAATCCTTCAATTGATTAATGCTACCTTAATTTCACTTAAAATACAACCTATTCCACACTAAACACATTTCCAGGCTGAGTATCAGCTAATTTTGGACAAATATGCCAGTTTGCAACCTCTGAAAGGAATTGGATGATATCCATTATATTGGGTATAATTAGGCTGGAGTCTAGACTCAGTCGTATTAGGATCCATTTATTCTTCAAAGGAAAATAGGGTTTTTCTCTTTTATTCATTTTCTTTTTTCTTTTTTTTTTTTTTGGAGTGGCCACAGCTAATGCTATTTTCTAAGAACATTAATTTGCTGAATATCCTGGCCAAATCGTGCCAAGTGCAAATCCTTGTCTAAATCACATATTGTACATTCTTATTTACCAGCCCATAGGTAAAATTGAGAGTCCAAGCAGTAATAATAGTTTTTATAATGATGATAAAGTAATAGTAAAGCTAATTGACTTAAGTTCTTATTCCTGATCATGCTATCCATATATACACATACCTTAGAAACAGTACAATCCATCATGCCTACTATTCATATCCCCCATTATTATGTTGTGATGGAGAAAGTTTAACACTAAGAAGAGACTACCCACATATATAATATTTGAAGCACACATATCAAAATGGAGAATTTGATGGTGCCGTGACGGTTTTCTCTGGTTGGCCCCAAATTTTGTGTGGTTCCTGGAGCCGTTGTCACCAGCTTCAACCTGTGCTCTACTCTTGGAGACAAGGCCACTGTTTGTATCCTCTATGGGCTGCTCTTGGTAATGATATCTCATCTTCCTATGGTCCTTCCTCAGTCACCCATCAAACTCAGAGCCCTTCCTGAGAACTTGCGACTTCTCAAGGTCAACTGCACCTCCCCACCCCCCCTTCCTGGGAAAGATCTCCCAAACCCCGCCATCCATCCTGGCTCCTGCTTCTGGCTCTTTATGGCTTTGTCCAAACCACCAATTGAGCCCAACATTCGATGCCTCTTGGAGAGAATCCTCAAAAAACATTGTGGATTCAACTGCAAATGTATTAAACTCCTAGAAGTGAATATCACATTCCTATCAATAATCCATGGTTAAATTTTTTTTTATAATTACTAGAATAAAATGCTGAAAATGTATCTAATTCCTAATCAAAGTAAAATCCTGATACCCTAACCAATCCACACTCTTTTAAAAATAGCATAGCATTAAATATAACATGTATGATATGATATATTACATCGTATATGATAAATCTGTGCTACAAGACAGTGTAGTATAGAATAGAGCTCTAAAACAGACTGCTTGGGAATGAATCCTGAGTATCAGCCAGCAGCTCTGTGACTGCACAAGTTGCTTATCTTTGCTGTACTTCAGGTTCCTCACATGCATTTTGGGGATCACAATAAAATCTTCTTCATTGGAATGTGATGGGGACCGAATGTCTGGCCCAGAAAACGCATTATGAAAGCATCTGCTACCATCTCAGTTCTGAGGGTCTCAACTGAGCACCTGTAAATTGCCTTGTAACTCTTTCTGATTAATTTATGCATAAGTATCAAATTGTGGAAGCTCTGTAGATATTTCATTAACATTTTCCCTGAAGACTCATTTACTTCATTATAAAGGGAAACAGAAACCTTAAACAGGAGCAGTTCATTGCATTGCCGCATAGTTCACACCTGGCTAGATCCAATATTGCAGGCATTTCACGTGTGGACATCAGGAGTATAAAAAACACAGTCTCTTCTTGGAATATCTGATGAAAACCCTTCAGTTTTGATGTTACTAGAAAGAAATTTCATAACCAAGCATCAGCAAAAAGTGTACAGAGTACCAGTGTGATGGTATGAGGAACTGGCATCTCTGAGAGATAGGTAATTAGAACTAGATGAGGTCATTAGTAGTAAAGCCCTCAGGAATGGGATTGGTGCCCTTGTAAGAGTCAAGGGAGAGCTTGCTTCTTCTGCTCTGCTCTCCACCATGCGAGGACACAAGGAGAACTCAGCAGTCTGCAAACTGGAGGAGGGTTCTTACCAGAATCCAATCATCCTTGCTCCCTGCTCTTGGACTTCCAGCCTCCAGAACTGAGAAATAAATGTTTGTTGTTTACAAGCCACCTCTCACCTTCCCCTCATTTGGGGGTCTTCTCTTCACTGGTTTTGCATTGCATTCAGGATAAAGACAAGTTCTTTAAAATTCCCTCCAAAGTCCAGCATAATATGAAATCTCATGACTCCAGCCTTGATGCCCACCACGTGTGTACTAACTCCCTATATTCCAACAACTCTTGCTTTTCATTTCTTAACTGCACTATCCTCCCTCTTGTTAAAAAAACCTTAAAAATGTTACCTGTTTCCTACCTGGAACCCTAACCTACCTACTGCCTTTCCACCATCCTCCAACCATCGCCCCACACCACCTCTAACACTTTTGGATCGTGGCTCAAAGCTCACTTCCTCAGGAAGCCTTCCTTCTCCTCCTTTATCAGTTCAGCGTCCTCTGTCACAATCTCTAAAGACCCTAAACTCTCCCTTGCAGCTGTGATTTCACAGTTATTGGTCTCACAGGCACTCAAATATTTTCCCGAGGAATGAATGAAATAACTCAAAAGTTTTGAACTTCAAATATGCATGTAGTAATGAAGAACACCAGAGGAGGCCATTGTTTGAAAAAGATGGCCTTACCGGTGTTTTGCTTTGCATTAGAGAATTTTATTGCCTATAATTTTAACAAAATATTGTAAGTTCAATAATATCATGTAAGGCATTTTGATTCTATAATAGACAAGACTCATATGAACAAAAATGTGTATTTAAAGCATGATTCCTAGCATACTCTTTCATAGTATACTCTTTTAAGATATTTTACAAAACTTGTAGAGAACATCAGAACATTTTCTGCATCTGTAATATATTAGATGATTTTAAAGGAAGAGGTGGAACATAAAGTGAAGTCAATTTCTGTTTTCAGTTATGCCTCCCTACTTAATAGTTCAGTGGTATTTGAGAGCATATGTTTAAGTTGTCAAATGCAGATATTTAATGCAACTTGGTTACTTTATTGAGATGTGCCTTTTTGAGCCCTGGTGATTTTTTATTTTATTACTTATCTAACCATGAGACCATCTAAGCTACTTTTAGAAATACTGCTATACCAACCCACCTTAAAATATGCCTGAACTCACACATGCAGGCATTCAAAGGAAAAGAAGCTTTTCCAAAGCAAGCCACAGGGGATGTGAAGGTGATCCTGCCTACTCATATTTCAAAGCTGTCTGATAATTGGCTTAAAAGTGCATTTGGCAATATTTCATAAGCAAACTTTTATTCATGCCTTTACTCCCTGAGGAAATATGATTTCTTCTGTCTCGTGTTCTAATGTAATACTTCCTGAAGAGCAGAAATATTATTTTTTGCTTATTTACTTTACCCTCTTGTTCATATTCAGAGTGACAAACATTTTTTTAAGTCACTCTCGAGTCAGAAAGAATGAGAATTGCTAGCTCGGTGCTCAGGGAAAGCCGGTCCCACCACATTATGCCAAGATTTATGATATCAGAGTTCCCGATCAAATAATGATAGCCCAAAATAACACAGGGTTGGGCCAAAATGGGACATTTCATATGGACACTTCAAGATCTCTCCATCTTCATTTGTGACCTGGTCATTCTTCATTTATTTAGCAGCTATTTATGAAACATTTTCTGTGCTGTACACTCTGATACATGCTGGGTACACACTGATAGACATCAGTTCCACTCTTCAAGAGTCTACCTTCTAGTTGGGAAAAAAAAAACAAACAGGAAATAATTACACAAATAAAGCTTATGCAAATTGTGTTAACTGCTGTGAAGGATAGTGCCAAGAGCTGTAAGAGACAACAGCAGGGGCATTGCAAGAAATCAGTTTGAGGAGGTAGCACTTAAGAAGAGGTCTGAAAGATGGGAAGAAATAAATGCATTCCCTTTTCCTACCCTCCTTCTGTTCTTCAAGATTGAATGTGGAGATGGGGTATGCAACAGATAAAAACCCATGCTGTGGGCAGCAGCAGCAGCGCTATCTCATCGAAGTGGTATTGTCTGATTCTCACACCTGGGGTCTCTCTACTGTTGAAAACACTGGCAGCAATGTGCCCCAAAGAACTGGAGTAGCAATTTGGAATCCTGAGATCTCTAAGAATTGTGCTTAAGTCCTGAAATACTACTGTTGGCAATTGCAAGAGTCAGAGGTTCACCTTAAAGCCCGGGTTTCAAGAGAGCAATAGACTTCAGATGACAGCCCAGCCCCACCCCCCACGGTGAGCCCCAATGCCATCAGCTGTCAGGGGATGCATATAGCACTTGCTGAGGAAAGGTGCCCTAGCTCTTCACAGTCTCTGAGCTGAACTCTCACATGAGATTCCACTGTCACCACTATTTATCCTCCCTACACTCATGGCGAATGCAAGTGGGGAGACATAACCTCCAAGGGGCCATCAGAAGCAACAGTAAGTTCTTGAAGTCTCACCACAGCTGCTTTGCTCCTTGGAGCTTCCTCTTCAGGTGGAAGAGAATCAATGCCATGACCCTTCCCTAAGAGAAAAAAAAAATCCTAGGAGCTGATGGGTGGCACTGTTAATTATTTGACATTTCATGGTCATTCTATTATTCTGCTTTTCTTTTCATTTAATTTTAATGTAGTAATTTTCAGTTACTCTAATATTTATCACCTCCCTCTCATCTCCTCCTACTCTCTCTCCCCACTGACTTGGTAACTTTAAGAAATAAATGTAATTATCTTTCCTTTGTCTTAAATCCTCTCCTAGCCTTCTCTTTATTCCACAATCAAATAACTTTTTATAACTTAACTTTTCATCCCACCTAGAACAGGATAATAAGACTTAATATGCTAATTGCCATATCTAACTCTTATTTACTATTGTATGTCAGTAATAAGAACAGAAGGGCTGCCCTGAAAATACTATTTAAGTGAATAAATGAAAATGAAAGAGTGAGTAAAGTAAGTAAATGAATGAACAAATGAATGAATGAATGAATGAATGAATGAACAAATGAACTAACTAGGGGATTTAGCGTCATTTGCTTATCTAGGTTTCAGTTTCCTTACAGCCAAGAAAGTTGAACCAGATTATTTTTAAATACACTTTCTGCTCTAAGATTCTATGATTCTATGCTGCAATAAAAAGCCTAAAAGGCACATTTTTCTATATATATTTGCGCTTACATTTCAGAAAAGTTTCTATTGTTTTCTTATGTGTTTACTCCTACGAAAGTTTAAATTTATTTGACAAGAGCTATTTGAAGCCCAAGAATATTTTTTATGCATTCTTCTGCTTTCCTTTTGAGTGGAAAAATGTTAGCTAGCAACTGATGTGGTATGATGGTGAGGTTTGAGCATTACAAAGGAATGAATTTCACGGCCCAAGTTGTCCCTTCCTAGACAGTTCCCTCTCTCCTTGCACAGAGAGTGGGGGTCTTTTTGAGGCTTTCCAAAAGCGGCAAATAGGCAACTCACAGTATCCTTCAACTAAAAGCTGGAATTTTACATTTCAGCCAGAAAACTATCGTGATTTTTTTCTTAAAAGTTTTCCATAAATGATGAGGCCTATAATTAAAGTTAGAACATCAAAATATGAAGCTCAAAACAAAACAGAAACTCCAGCTCCCTGTCCTTTTGCTATCACTATTTTTTTGTTTTTGTTTTTGTTTTTTGGAGTGGTCAGAGAATATCAGGTTTGAAGAGCTGGGTCACCTGTTTTGAACACGATTCCACAATCAGAGCTTAAGTGCACAGGTTTATGTGCCATATCTTCTTAACAGCCTGAGCTAGCTTGAACTAGCACCTCCATTGGGAAGGCCGTTTTTCCAGAAGTCATTGCTTTCAACGAATAAAGTTCAAGGAAGCAAAACGGACCAAAAAAAAAGCCAGAAATCAGGATGGGTCAGTTTTACCAACAGAAACAAAACAAAACAAAAAAATAGTATTCACTATGCAGAAAGTCTCTTGAAACATGGATATTTTAGAATTAACCATAATCATTGTCAAAAGAAACAAATATGAAAGACTCATTTTTCTTTTTCCATATGATAGATGTTCCTTCTCATATTTTTATTTTCTCTCTAAACTGTTTTATATATATACTGATTTATTCGTTGTATGGAAACTACAAACTTTAAATTTTCCATTTTCAAAGGCTTAACTTTAATGGTCATTTATTTGAAAAGCAACTTCTAAGCACTTGCCAGTCTGTTTAAACATTTTAAATTAATGAGTCTTTCAAGGGACCCAGGATACAAAGCTATAGGAACGGTAATTCTAATCTCTGCCTGGAGCTAATGGCTTCATAGGTAGACCTAGAGCAGGGCAAGTAGAGTGGTTCTTAGACACCCAATGCAATGGAACTGACACACCAACTTCTGCTGCCTTTCATCGATGTACATACTCCATATGGATAATTTTATTCAACTGAAGAAAAAGTGCATTTTCCCCCTTAGCAACTTCATGTGAGGGCTAAAGTCTCTAAATAAACATTTTACTTCCCTGTGTAGCATCACCCAGGATATGTATTTAGTAGTCACTATTGTTTTTGTTTTTCACACATTATTCATATACTAATGGGATTGCAGCATTGCTTAACTATTAAAGTGGCACATAGTTTTTGCTCAGGCATGCCTGAGGCATCCCGGAGAGGTAAAGTTTGTAATTATTTCTGAGTTTGGCTGTCAAAAAATATGAGAGATGCTAGTTAGAAGTCTAGTTTCGATAAATTATTTGCATTTTAAAATTAGAGTCACTATCATGTATTCTTAGTGATTTTGTGTTTAAATTGCTTTTCATCTACTCTAAAATAATTGACCTACCCAGACTACACACATGAGTTTCTACAGTTTTTACATTTTCTTTGTGTGAACTTTTATGACTTTAAGAAAAGAAAAAAGGCAACCACTGAGAGTTTAATCTATTATTTTAAAGGTGAAAAATTAAAAATAATCTTTACTGTAAGCTTAGTGGAAGAGTTAAAACATAAAATTCTCAAAATTTGAAGACATGCAATATTTATACTCAATTTCTCAAGTCTATAGCATTTTGTTTGTTCTTATGCCATAGTCAAAGTTGGATTGTTGCTTCACACCTGGAGAAAGATTTTTGCAATTATCTAATTCGCTTTTCAACCCAGATATTCTGTCATACACCACTGAGAAATTGAAATTATGTTTTGGATTCAAGTGATTGATCTGTACACATAAAAGCTGGCATTTACTGATTCTGATGCAAGATCTTTTTTTCTAATAATAGAGGCTCTGTTGTCTTCAGTCTATAAGTTCTCACAAACAGCACTATTCATATTTGGAAACTTTATAAATGCTAATGATTAAACAGTGGTTGATGTTTGTAACATGCCTACATTTCTGCTTTAAATTGTGTTTTTTGACAGTCTTTCCTTGATTTTCATAACCTCAACAGTATTAGGGAGTACTGATCAGATATCCCAGTCTGGGCTTGCACCATTAATTTTTATTTTATTTATTTATTTATTTGCAGTGTGGCTTCTGAGATTGAATCCTAGAAAACTAGTGGAATCCAAATAAAGTCTGTAATTAGTTAATAGTAAAAAACATTGTATTTTTTTTTTTTTACTTCTCTATATGTAGTTAGTTACCTTTTCATGTCTGTTGCAATCATCCAATGGTTTTATGACAGGTGGTAATAGGCAGTACTCATAACATGGTGAGCATTTAGATAAATTATAAACACTTCTGAGGATGAAAAGGAAGGAATTTCTTAATTAAATGTTTTATAGTCCTGAAAAACAAGATAGCACTCTGTGTCTATACATATTGATTTCTAAACATAAGTAATAGATGTTTAGAAAAAAATAATTTAATGCTTTTCATATGTAAATAATGTTTACATAATTAAATGGAAACAAATATTTATACCCAATAAGTAAGATTTTGGTAGCAGGGAAAGTACCTACATGTAATGAGACAAATTTTAATGACTTTACATTCTCTGAAATGGCTATTCTTTATAAATATTCTATCTCAAATTATTTAGCTTGAACCTTATGAAACTGCCATTTTTTAATGAAAAAAAATCTAAGAGCATCAATTTCAAATAGTTCATCCTTATAGATTATAACACAGAAATCAATAAAATGTCATTCAATTTGCTCAGATTTTCTTTCTTTGTATTTCATGTAATATTTATAGAAATTCCACAAAGTTAGGATTTTATTATTCCCCTTTTTTTCTATGGCTAAGCAAGACTATAAACTAGTAAGGGATGGAGCAAGGATTTGAAGTTAAGCTTGTCTATAGGCAAAGTGATTTTTCCTGTCACTTCTTCACTAATGTACCTCAAAGATGGGAGAATGTTCCAGCCGTATAAGTGGAGCACTTTTCCCAGGGACCAGCTAAACAGTCAACATAGGTAAGTCATGGGTCTGGAATTTTCTCCACTGCTCCTTGGTGAAACTTACAGAATTTTAACATTCTGATCAATGACTATTTCCTCTACATGGTAAACGTAAGATTATTTTTAAAGATTCAAAAAAATTAGGTGGTGTTTTGCTGCATAGCTTACTTGTCCAGTTGTATGTTATTAGTTCTTTTATCATGGTTGTTCATAGATGTTGGGGATCTGGGTTAGTCTTGGCCTCTAGGATCCAAGGATAGTCTGTTCCCTCTGTCATTCCTTTGCTGGAACATGCTTATCCAGATTAAATAGTTTTGAACTGAAAGCATTCAAGAGAGTGATAAGAGCTTATTTAAGACAAAATAAAAGCAGTGTAAGTACAACAAATTTTGAAGGATGCAAGGTGTGGAACCATCATATTGAACTTGATAATAGGTAAGAACTTTATGTTCTAGATATGAATATTTCAGGGTCAGCAAACAGATCATCTCACTTGCCACCCGCTGAGGTCCTGCTAATCTTCTAGAAGACATGATTCCTCTGACTCCCCAAAACTGACACGAGCTCCAGGTACCCAAGAAAAAAATGTCCCTATGAAACTCACTGGTGAATTCTGTGGCTCTCTGAAACTTGGCTTAAGCAAAATGGAGAACTGAGAAATCATCTTGATTCAAAAGATTTGCTACTGACTAGAAGATCCCCTACCGTCATCCATGATATCTGTAATAACCCATCTATTGGGTATTTGACCAACATTTGGCTTTTTTCTTTGCCTGCACTATCCCAGGGCATGAATCCTGAAGTTCAGAAATTTATTCAGCTCTTTGTGGGAGATTTTGAAAAATAAGTATTTCCTTAAAAGTAACTCAAATATTCATAAACAGATAAATGGATAAATAAAATGCAATAAATGAAATATTATTCAGCAATAGAAACAAATAGAATTACTTTTACACATTGTATTGTGGATACACTTTTTCTTAAATTATGTTAAATTAGTCACCAAAAACACATATTGTATGATTCTAGTTATATGAAATCACCAAAATAGGCCAATATATAGAAATAGGAAGTATATAGGGTGGGGCAGAAAGTAGCTGTACAGTTGTTTATGTGGAAAACAACATAATAATTAATAAGTAATAATACAAGAATAAACTCAGTGTTTCACACACAACTGCAACCTATGTTTGCCTCACCCTGTATTAGTGGTTGCCTAGTGTTAGGGGAAGTTTTGGGGAAGAAATGAAGACTGACTGTTGACAGGTATGTATTCTTTTGTGAATGATGAATATTTTCTAAAATTGCTTTTGGTGACAATTGGACAACTCTCAATATGTGGAAACTATTGAATTATTACATTTTAAATGGGTAAGTCATATGGTTTGTGCGTTATATCTCAATAAAGCAGATCTGAACATGAAAATTTAAAATAAATATTATGTGTTCTTTATGTGGTCAACATATATCAGACATATAAAAGTGCACCCTCTTGCTCTTAACGGAATGTCTTATAAACAACAAAAAGTGTGGGAAAATAAATAATTGAGTACCAACCTTAATTTTTAGTTATTTTTTGGGTAATTGCCCTGATGAATGTTAGCTAAAACATCTGTCATTGTTTAGAAATTTCTATACCTTTTATTGTATCTCTTGTCACAAACTGCTTGAATAGCTACTACCCCCAAAACAACATTTTTAAAATATATTTTTATTGATTTCAGAGAGGAAGGGAGAGGGAGAGAAAGATAGAAACATCAATGATGAGAATCATTGATAGGCCACCTCTTGCATGCCCCCCTAGGGATTATGCCAGGCATGTGCCCTTGACCGGAATCAAACCCGGGATCCTTCAGTCTGCAGGCCAATGCTCTATCCACTGAGCCAAACAAGCTAGGGCAACATTTCAAAGTGTTTTGTTTTTTTTAAATATTGACAATAAGAAAAGGCATAGATGTTTGACATTCTTAGGTGTGAGTCAAACTTTACATTTCATTTGTGTGATTGCTGCAGTCATTTCAAAGCAATAATAACTGTGCAAATGCAGTGCCATTCCATCAGTCCTCTGCGTTCCAGAATGTCTGACAGCACCATGGCACAGCAACACTGAAGTATAAATTGCCATTTTAGCTATCCACAGCTTAAAGTACTAGTCAGGGGAAAATGCCATATTCTTTAAGAGATAATTTTGGCCCCAGGTCCTGAATCTAGCAGAAGCCTTTTGGTTGAGAGAAGAAAGGAGACAATTTGTTCTGTAGAATATCTGTGGATCAGCATTTTATTACCATCACATTAAAAGATCCTATCATCACCACATGGCCAGATGGCTGCATTGTTAAAAGCTGCAAAAGGAAGGAATTGGGTTTCTTCTAAGAGAAAGCATGAGTATATATTTTGTCATGGTAAACATTCACATGCCTAGATTTTAAAGGCAATTTGACATCGTGGTTTTTGTTAACATTTCTAAGCAGGATCTCCATAGGAATGATTTCCTTAACAGGTTTTAGCTGACTTCAGGAGCTATGAGAAAATACCCAGCATTCTGAGCTAAGAACTCCACTGTCCTATAAACCCTTGCACAAGGATTTGCCCTTGGTGGAAGCATAATGCAATGGCATTTCTCAAAGATTGCATCTGACTCTCTGAAGAGTCCAAAATGTTGACTAAAGTAAATATGTGAAAAAATAAAACTGTCCACTTAAAATATCATCATTTCTTTTTCTATGGTTTCAATTCAAAAAGTCAAACCTGAAATTGTTATATGACATAATAATTATTGCTTTTGTCTGACTTCACTTGTACTGAAGTAAAACTATTTATTAAGTACAGTGAACTCACAAAAGTTGTTATGAATTACAATCTACTTAAAACTATTTTTCCTGTTTCATTATACTTCAATGTTAGCCTCTTTCTCGTAGTAGCCTTTTACTAAAATATATCTTACTAGAGGCCCGGTGCACAGATTCGTGCACTGGTGGGGTCCCTCAGCCTGGCCTGCAGGGATCGGGCGAAACCGGCTCTCCAACATCCCCCAAGGGGTCCTGGATTGCCAGAGGGCACAGGCCAGGCCGAGGGACTCCACTGGTACACAATCAGAGCTGGGGAAGGACCACAGGAGGGGTCCAGGGCAGGTCCAGCCCATCTCGCCCAGTCCTGATCTGCCGGACCCCAGCAGCAAGCTAACCTAGTGGTCGGAGCATCTGCCCCTGGTGGTCAGTGCACATCATAGCGACTGTTTGAACGGTGGAATGGTTGGACACTTAGCATATTAGGCTTTGATTATATAGGATATCAAAATCTAATAAAATTTCATTATGACAATGGCTTACAAGTAAAATAAATAACTGTACAATAAAATGTTTACTATGTATAAATAACAACATTGAAGACTTTTAGATTATGTAAAAGTCAAAATCACAAAACGACATCATTTTCTCAGTGATACTTATTCCGATAGCATTTCATTTTAAAACCATAATAATGACAAAAGGGAGCCATTTGAATGTAAAAGTGATGTGCAGACATCAAATCAGCTCTGTTCTGGAGGCAAGGAAGGGGGTGTCTGTGTTCTCTGGGTGATGATGTGTCATGGAACTGGCAGAGCATGTCTGTAGATGGTCGAAGTAAGGCCATGTGCAGGCACAACATGAACTGCTTTTTATGTGAAGAGAAAGGATCTTCCATTCCAAGAAAAACATTAAAAACTTTTATGTGTTTATTACCGATTATGGGTCTCAAATTTTGCCTTTTCCCATTTTTTAGCAAATCCTTATTCATAGGACAAAGAAGTCATCCTAAGTACTTTTTTATTTTTTTATTTTTCAGTTACAGTTGACATTCAATATTATATTAGTTTCAAGTGTAAAGATAACTCCATACCATCACTTCAGATTGAGGTGAAGAGTCAACTCAGAGTCGTTACACCACATCCCCAAGTGGCTGGTGTCTCAGATATACAGCCTCAGCCTCCCTGCTCAAAGCATCCTCACCAGACCCTAAGCATTCCTTTCAATACACCAGAGAACCATAGTGCAGAATCTCCCACGCTTTAATATTTTAGTCACATATGACACTCACACTGACCCCCAGACACTTATTTTCAATTTCCCATTGCCAAAAGTTTCCTTATAACCTCCTATAGAGATGGACATATCTCATTCTAACCCTCAGGTCTTTCCCAACTCTTCTTGCACAGGGAAGATTCATGGAATTATGATTTCTTGTTTCATCCAACTCTTTAAAAAGTCAACTGAATCACACCCAGAGTCTTCACTGAGCAGAAAAAAAGGCATTTTGCTCTTACCTTTGATCTCACTTCTGGAATACCTCTAGGAGGTGCCTCTTGCCTTGGACTTCACAGCCTCTGTCTTCTCCCTCTCCTCACCTCATGCTGACCAAAGAGCCTCTTATCATTACTTAGCAGGTGCTGGTTCAGGAACAGTCATCCATTTATTGTTTGTGCCATTTTTCCTCTTCTGCTTTTGTAGGTGTCCTGCCTGCCTTCCAAGCTCACCTCACATCCAGCCTTCTCTGCAAATCCAATGTGATTGAGCTCATTATCCCAACTTCCTCCAGCATGCAGACCTGTCACTCCTGTGATACTTAATAATGTTATCATAGTTATAGCAATGTGTTCTGCCTGAAGACATACCAGGACTCCCTGTGAATAAGAACAATACCTCATATTGCTTGTCTTTTCAGCACCAGCACCAAGACCATACACCTTGGAGAGGGGAGCACTAAGTCCCCTCACTAAACTACACACAACCCCTACCTCACTCCCTCCAGCACTTCTAGACAAAGGCCTGTCTTGCACTCCACTTGAGGTTCAGCATTAGTGGATGCCTAGTACATACCTAAATCTCAAGTAAAAAAATCCAACATCATGAAGAGTGAACATACACAGAGGGCAATTTCATCACAAGGACCATTTCACCACAATGTGCATTTACTGTGAAATCATCAAAGCTTAAAGGTCTAGGCTTCTCGGGTGCACAGGCTCCACTCTCAGTGACCTGGGGAAAGAGGTTTGCCAATGTGTCCACATGGTTATATGTTTTTGTAAAATTTTCAAAAGGAAGGTATTTTAACTGCAATTGTTTCCTTCCATTCAGACTCCCACTATATCTTACCTTCCCTTGTATGGAGAGTCGTTGGAGTGACCACAGACAGGTGTGGGGTCTCACTTAAGGAAAATTGAGTGGCATTGTGTTTTTATGAACTATATTCATGTGATTTGAGGGCACTTTATGGATGTTTAAGTGATAGCTAGCCATCCACATGCCAGATTGGCCTCCAGAAATACTCCTACCATGGACAATGGCAACTCAACCAGAGGTTGAGATATGAAGGTGTCAGCTCAGAGATGATTTTGCAATATAAGCATGTCCTACTATCCCCAATACCAGAAATATATAAAGAAATATAGATGGTAGAGAGAAAACAAGGAAACTAGCCTGTTGAGAATTCTTCCTGTCACCAGACATGTAAAATTATAAATTCAAGATTGGGTTCTCTCCTGGAAGAAATTTACTTGATAATACAGTATTGAAAATAACAACTAACTCATCATTTGTGTTTTTTTTTCTTTTTTAATGGAAATCAATAAAAAAGAATCTACCCAAATTCTTATATTTGCATAGCAGAAACCTTTATTACAAGTAATAGGTATGCCTATAACAACCCATATATCAAAGAAATTTTACAGTGGTTTCCCACTAAATTTGTCATCAACCTAGAAAATTTATAAGATATTATCAGCAAAGGTTTGTGAAGCTAAAAAAATGTGCAGACAACAATATTATAGTAAGACTGGGTTATCTTTCTTTTCCTTTTAGAGAAAAATCTAAAGCTGCTGTCATATGAAGAGACAGATATTATGGAGCTAAAATGTAGGGAAAAAGTATTGTCAGTGGATTGGTTAAAATATCACTTTTCCGGAAGTTGTCATGTTTGCAGTAATTCTCAGCCTTTTTGTATTTGAAATTTGTTGCCATTTCTTTTCTCCTTCTAAAGAAATGAATATTCACTTTCACACCTAAGTTAGAATTTTCAATTTAGTTTTTCTTTCCCTTAAAGAGGGTCTCCCAAAATTGCATGTACATCAGACCCTAAAAACCTGGATCATCCCCAAAGAAAGATATATGCACCAAGTATAAGCAAGTGGTTGGCTTATGCTTTGCTTTATTTCCGTCTTGGCTCAGCTATTAAGTGTGAAGAGTGTCCTCCAAATGTAGGCAGAGTTCACATACAGCCTGAAATGAATGAAAAGTAAGTTCATCTTCAGAAAACTAAAGACAGTATCAGAGGGCAGACAAGTCGTTATTACAGATGTCTTTCTTTGGTCTCTGCTTTGCCCGCTCCCACGGTGATATAAGATAATAAGAACCCAGGGTCAAGGTAGTGCACCTTTCTTCAAGGAGAATGGAAAATTGTCTAATCAATTCAGTAACTGCCATCCCAGCTGCATGCTATTAAAAGCTCTGGAGGACTAACGAATATTGAACCAGTTTTCCAAGGACAAAGTTACTGCTGTTATATAAATATCCTGAAACCACTCCAGATCATGAACCCTTTCCAAGTACCACTTACTACTTATGCTTCTCTTGGCAAAGGAACTCCTGCTCACTTCCTCCCTATTTACCCATCTTAATAACCCAAAGGAAGAGGGCCTCTGAATGAGAGTGTAGGTGGCACTTTCTTCCCCCAAATGGCCATCTGGTTATTCTCAACAACAGCATTCTGAGGATACACTGTAAAAATATTGTGAGCCCAGGAAATCTCCCATTATTGGGGAGAGTAAAACAGTAGCAGTCTTGATACTTCAGCAATCTATAACTATTTTACTTTAAGGACTTTCCAAAAATCTTTTTATTATGTTTTTGTTTTGTTTTGTTTTGTTAACCTCAAAGGAAAAGGTATGGACTATGAGGAACCATGACCATGAACAACTACTGAAATCAGAAAGCAGCATATACCTGCAGGCATCAGCTTAAGTCCAAACATCTGATTAAATAGCCAGATAATTAATGTTCTCAGTTTTACATGGCCAAACCAACTTGTTAAGAATAAATACCTTTGGATGATTTGTAGCAAAATGTTATAGAGCCTCATTCCCATTTCTGACTCTTCCCTTTCTGCAGGCCCTTCTGCCCTCTAGTCAGTCTCTCTCCCTCCCTGCTTCTCTAGAGTGTATAGAACTTTCCACCTCCAAATATCACTCATGCTACCTGACCTCCCAGGGACACCCTCTTGTTCCCCACCCACCAAGATCCTAGCCAACTCTCAAGAGTGTATCTCACCTCTTTGAAACTTTTTTTTTAGTTTTCTTCTTCCCGTCTCCCTCTGAATGCCCATAGTACATTTTTATCCATGGGATGTGTTTGAGATTTAAGTTACTGTTGTTCTGCATTACTATTTAGTATTGTAGCTGTTGTTTTTATGCTCTAACCTATTCAGACATGTATTTAAGATGGCTAAACAGAGGCCAGCTATGTAATAAGATTAAATAAATTAACTTAAAACCATGAAACAGAGAGAAATCCACTTAGCATACACTATATTAAAAGTGAGAAGAGAGAGGAAGCAGGAAATGAGAAGAGGAAATAGGGAAATGGGAAGACATGCTTAGTGCAATTATTAACAGATGTTTAGAGTATTACAGTCTTTTTTCCTATTTCATGAGATTCGATAACCCTTTATAAACCTGAAGATTTTGTTGTAACTGATACATTGACTCTAATACAAAGACACTGCTTTGTTTAGTGGGCCATGAAAGGAAGAGGGCATCTGGTGGGATCAGTGGGAATTATGACCAGGGTATGTAAGTTTGCATAGAAGCCCAAAGATAACATGTTCAGTCAACAATATTAAATGTGTAGAACTCAAATCATTTGCCCCCAACTGATTCCTGCTTTCTTCAAAGAGAACTTCCAGGTTTCTTAACTGCCTCTTTTGCCCTCTCTCCCAGGTCTGCTTTGTGAACCTGGATGTGAACAAGGATGAGTGCAGCCCAGAGCACCTGCAGCAGGTAACACTGGGGACTCAAGCTCTCCAGGAGCTCATTACAAGGGTGGGCTGCACTGATGGGAGAACCAACATGTCTTCATCTCTAAATGATGCTCACTTTGTAGGGGACTGTTGAATATGATGGTTTCATCACAGCCTATCTCCCTGACCCCTTTCCTTCACCTTCCATGCAGTTTTCCTGCCTTACATTTGTGAAACTTGTTTTCCCAAGAGACAGAGCTACTCTCCACGCAGGCACTTCCTCCTCCCACCATTTCCTTAAAGTGGCTTTTTCTTCTCTCCCCTTCTCCACTCTCAAGCACTGTCTGAGATAGCTTTTCCAAGGTTTTTCCAGCCCTTTCCTCTGGCTCTCAGGGTTGTTGCTTCCTGCTGCTTTTTCATTATCAAATGTTTTATCACCAACCTTGCTTTCCCAGTCCTACACTTCCCTGGGGCTCAAACGTTTCACACTCTACAGCAGCTAAATATTCTAAGATCGTCCAAAGTTGTGAGAATCCTGATGTAAATCTTTGACAACAAACAGGAACTTGAAGGCTCATGCCATCCTTTGTGCTATAGCCTCTGGACACAATGGGAAGAATGATTGGTGTGATGATCATTTCATGCCCAGAGCTGCAGATGGTTTGATCTCACTATTTAATGTAATGCTTTTAATGTATAACAGCATGTCATGTGCAGCTTGATTATCACAGAACAGTAGACCTGCAATTACTCAGGACTCTTGTAATGTTTTTGCTTTTTGACAATGCTTCATCTGAAGCTTTCCAATAAGTTCCAGATATCATTCATCTGTGTAGTACTGGAAGGGTTTTAAAATAAATTGCACATATAATTTCATTTGATGGGATTATGGTTCAGTGTCCATCAAAGAGAGATGCCAAAGCAAGTTGGCATCATAAGAACTGTGTGTTTGGAGATTTATATGAGTGATTTGAGGCAGTTTTCTGCTATGGCTAAGAGTAGATACTTTGGCACTGACTTAGCTACATACACTTGTGTGAGGTCTTAATCTTCTCTGGGCCTCAGACTACATAAGTGTAAAAAAAATGTAATAGTGGTACTTAATCCCTGTTGTGGGAATTAAATGTAGTAAAATGTAACATGTAAAGACTTCAGTTAGCTTATTGCCAAGTACATAGAGCAAAATCAATGTTAGTAATTATTTTATTATTGGTATTATTATTGACTTTATTAGAAAATAAGATGATTATTAATCAATAAGTCTCTTACCCCAGGACTTAAAAGAACACAATTTCTAAACTACTAAGTATACCTGTGGTGTGACAGCAATTGTTAAATGCTAACTTTTGGAAGTTTAGTACTAACAGTTTTTAAAAGTTTTATATTTAAAGACTCTTCTACCAATCTAAACCTTTATGCTTCAATTTCACACAATCTCTTCTAGTAATAATTTAGTAGATTAAGTAACCTATAGTATGAATAGTTATATGAGTATATTATTTTTGTAAGTAAATAGTTTTGGGGAAGTGTTTTGGAAGTGAAAATAAATCATCTAAACTAATGAAGATTCTTACTCTACAGAAATTGGTCAACGTTTCACCAGATCTCCCAAAACTTATCAGCTCCATGAATGTCCAAAAACCAAAAGAAAATGAAATTGTCCTCCTCAGTGGGTTAACATCTGGAAATCTCCAGGCAGATTTTAAAGTTTCACAGGTAAGAAGTATAGGCTCTTGATGAGGTGCTCATTCCCTAGTGATGTTATCAATGATTGGCTCTTGGCAAATATCAGTATGAATCCCAACTAGATGCCTCACATAAACTCTTATAGCATAAAAGTAAGAACGTCTCTGTATTTAATAGTTCATTTGTATTCCTCCGAAATATTGCAACTTAGAGTTTGACAGACCTTTCTTTACATCAACTCAAGTTCATAGTGCTACGTGGCACTTAAACTAGAACAGACACACTAGGCATTGATTGGTTAGCTTGGTTTTCTGAAAATATACTGGGTAGTAAAAAGCAGAATTGTCTTCTGTTACAAGAATAACACCAAAATTCTAATTCATACTATGTGGTCCCAGAATCCCACAGTTTCTTCTTTCTGGATGTTTTTTAGTTCTAGGATGCACCAAACAGCCAAGTAGTAAGTACAAGATAGCAGCCCCCAGGATGCAAAGGGAGTTTCTTGGTCCCAAGGAATGAAATTTCCAAAAGAAAAGAATGTTACTAAAAATAAAGTAAGGATTATTGTTCTCATTCAACACCCTGTTGTCCATTGTTATTAGATAAATCATTATTATACTCTTTATCTGAAGAAAAATAAAAATATACAAATTGTTTAATCAACTTACAGAAAAATACATAAAAGATTTCTAAAGGCACATTGTATAAAAGATTGCTAATTTTCTCAAATAAGATATGTTTATAGTGAAAGCTATAGATTAAGATAATAAGCATTTGTTTTTCTTCAAATTGTCCTTTCTTGGGTTTTAGTTTTGCTGCAAATTTTTAAATAATTTATTCTCCAATATTTCAAATTATCAAAAAATTCAGAGGCCCACCCACTATTTCTTGCTCTACTCCTGATGCTTTGTAAAAATCTACACACAGTCCATTACAACTTGTTAAGCAAGACTAGAACAAAATCCTTGGAGTCAATCTAATAATACATTTCCTTAGTGAGAAAATTAATCGTCTGAAAAGAGAACACAGAAATGGCTCTAAATACCCTCCTTTTATATTAGGCAAAATCATTATGACCAAAAGTAACTTATAAACCTCAGTTTTAAGAGTATTTCTGGACCAAGCCTATTAGTTGGGATTTCTAATTAAACATATCAGAAAATTGACTTAAGCACAGAGAAAATGCATTGTCTCATGTAAATAAAAATCCAGTGGGTAGATTAAATACTAGGGATTTGAACAAAGTCATCAGACATGCGTGTATTCTCTTGTGCCCTCTCTTCTGCTTTCCCTCTGTATACCCCATTATCAGACAAGCTCTTCTCACAAGGAAGCAATATCCTTTGGATTCAAGTTGAGTACGAAAGAGAGAATATCTCTTCCAGGTGGCTCCCAGGAAAAGTCTCATTGTGTCCTATTAGCTGTCATGTGTCATGTGCCCATTTCTCAACTAGTAGGTAAGCAACTTTTAATGGGACAAGGCAGCCAAACTGAGAATATCCCTAAACCAGCAGGTATTGGCAATAGTTGACTAAGATGAGATTTGGCATTGCTGTGCTACCCCAATATAGCTGATCTACTAGTATGAAAACATAGGGACTGCGGTACCTACAAAATAATTTAGGCCTTTGTGAGAGTTGCTCCAATTTGCAAAACTGTCTCCTATCATGAAGATACAAAAAAAGTTTAGTTTTCCTTTGGGCAAAGCCAATTATCGAGCACAGATAGACTATAATTCTACACCAGCTCTTAAAAAACCCAATCACCTTTTGTTTCAGTGGAGTTGTGGTCTGACTCAGTTCTGGCCTCTCTCCCTTATTTTAATAGCTTTGAAGAAAGACTTCCTTACCTGATTAACTTTGCCCAGGGCAATTTTTGCTTTGATAGAAGAGAACAAAAATATGTCATACAACTCGTCTATTTTCCCCTATGTCAAATTTTCTCCTAGGTACTCTGTGTTCCCAAATAGCACTTGAATTTTTTTCAAGCAGTTTATCAGAATAAGCCTAGAAGATGTTCCAAATATTTTGAAGGTCCCCACTCCTAACAGGAGAGATTGAGGGAAGAAGAAAGGTCAGAGTCCATGATTTTCTAATTTCTTTTTCTAATAAAGGCCTTTTTTTTCTATCCACTTTTAGTGTCCTTGGCTGCCAGACATCTGCTTGGTCCAGTGTGCAAGGGGGAACAGACCAAACAGTACCAATTGCATCATCTTTGAAATCAACAAATTTTTGATTGGCCTGGAATTGGTTCAGGAGCGGCAGCTCCACCTGGAAACAAACATCTTGAAGGTGGAGGATGACACCAACTGTTCCCTGTCTTCAATCGAGGAAGACTTTCTCACCGCATCTGAGCACTTGGAGGAGGAGAGTGAGGTGGAAGAATACAGGAACGGTGAGAACTCTCCAATAAAACAAACGTGCATTCTGAAATTAGTCACCCTATCAAGATGTCTACATGCAATTTTAGAAAAGTTTCAGGTCATATCAGTTTGGATGACACATCACAATCTCCACTAACTAAGTTTGGGAGGAAAAGAGGATACGAAAACTGGTGAAGATGCTGACTGAGGCACTTAGATTTAATGGCTAGATGGCTCCATTCTCTCTAAAGATGCCTTAGGGTTCTGATGAAAATGTGTGTGTTTTAACGGGAAATCCTCCTGACTGCCAAGAGATGGAGACTATCACTGGGAGGAAAGTTAACCTCCCTAAGTCTTCCATCAAAGCCACTTACTTGTTGAAGCTGAGTTGGACTGGCCTGAATCCTAACAGTCTCTTTGAAGCTGTGAAACCTGGGGCCAGCTATCTAGTCTTTGTTTAGTCTTCTGAGCCCTTATCTAGACCTTGGGAGTATAGTAGTTCCTGTAGCACTAATATATTTAAAAGTATGATATGAGATTGTCCTGTGCTGTTTAACGAGGGGGGTGCATTCTGGGAAATGCATTGTCAGTCAAGTTCATTGTTGTGCTAACATCAGAGTGCACTTATACAAACTTAGATGTTATAGCCAACTACACACCTACACTGTACCTTATAGTCTATTGTTCCTAGGCTACAAGCCTGTACAGCATGTTACTGTACAAAACAACACAAGATTAAATCAAGAACTAAAGAGAGCAAATGGTGAAGACAGAAGTAAATAACCCAAGAAAGTGCTTAGTACTCATTTACTCACTCTTTCTATTGACTCATTAGTGGAGGTCAGTGAACAATGGACTCCCTCCCTGACTCTTAGCCTTAGGAAGGGATACCCCAGATATTGTTGCTACTAACCCTGGGGCAAATCCTATGCAAACTTCAGAGCACATTTTTGTAACAAGACTCACTATTGAGGTTGCTGTAAACATCCTCTCTCTTCCCTCTTTACTCACTTGGAAGTTATAAATGCAGTTTGGGTCTTACTTTGCCCCTGAAGGATGGTGACTAGTTGTCAGCTCCCAAAAGCCTTCTTCTTCTGCTGTAAGGCTTGCACTTCTTTTCTGCACTGACACCCATTTTGTTGGGCAGCATTCCATAAGGAAGCACAGAAGCCTTTTCAGATTCATTTTTCTTGAAGAAACATTTTTCTTGAAGAAACATTCAAATGCTATTTGGGGATGTGGGGAGGATATGTGATGCTTTAAAGCATTTTTAGAAAATAATTATTTTAGGCTCACGAGAACCTGCTATTCAAAAAGTAATCGTGCTCTTCATTTTCTCTTCACTAGGTTATGAGAATATAAATGTCTCAGCCAATGTTATGGAAAGTAAAAAGTCGAAGGAAATCACTCAGGAGGAATGGGATTACAATAAGGAAAAGTCACTTTGTACTTTGGAAGACAAATGCATTAGCAAATATCACACGTCGTTGATTAACACAGAAACATCTCTGGGAAAAGAAGCAGAAGACACAACTTTGCAGAGTCTAGATCCATCAGCTAAGCTATCAGAGTGGAAAGGTGAAACTGTGGGGAATGAGACAACAGCCACAAATTACTATTATTCAGAAAACTTTAAAGATCAAGTGGAAAAATTGCAGGCACTCTGTATTCCAGGCAATGCTTATTTCTCCAAGGTGGTTAAGAAAGATGGACCTTCTGTCCGTGGCACTGTCATGGAGCATGACCACAAGTTAGACCCAGGAGACCATGAAGATGGAACAAATTCTCTTCTTCCCATACAAGATGGAGAAGCCACAACCGGCGAGTATGCTACAAATTTAGCAGAATCTGTGCTGCAAGATGCATTTATTAGATTATCTCAGTCTCAGCCTACACTACCCCAGGAAACTGCAGTCAGTGTCTCTGTAGGAAGTGCTCTGCTCCCTCGTCGCTGTTCCACAAAAGATATCGTGGTCCCTCAGTCATGGAATGAGCTCCCCAAAATTGTCATTGTTCAGAGTCCCGATGGCAGTAATGCTGCCCCTGAGCCAGACATCTCTACATGGCCTGAGATGGAAGTCTCTTTTGAAAACTCAGGTGTCCCCTCTGGAGAGAATGCCAGCAGACACCCCCAGAGTGCTCTAGAGGTAGCATTAGCTTGTGCAGCCACCGTGATTGGAACTATTTCCAGTCCACAGGCCACAGAAAGACTAAAAATGGAGCAAGAATCCCTTATTTTCAACGATCCACCAGGTGGCAACGACCTATTGCAGACTCAAGCATCCCAAGTACTCAAGGAACCTTCCATCAGCGAATATTCGTTTCCATCTGCTTTGTGCGGCATGACGCAGGTGGCCAGTGCTGTCGCTGTCTGTGGCCTGGCTGAAACAGGAGAGGTGAAGTGCCCTGAAGCTTCAAGTGGACTCTTGCCTGCAGCTGTGTCCTCTGCAGCAATTCCTCCACTTTTTAATTTAGCAACAGGGAGGGGCATGGCGCTGGGAAATGAGGCCATTGCAGAGGCATTGTTCAAAGAGGCCGCTGTGGTTTTAATAAGGCCTAATGCCTACAGCAGCATTGGAGACCTCATGGAATCAATGAACAGAAGAATTATGGAAACTGCTTCCAAGCCTCAGAGCTTGTGCTCAGAAAATGCGCTTGGAAATGAACTGGCACAAGCTCTGTCCAATCTGATTCTGAAGCACTGCATTGATGAAATTCACCAGCAAAATAAAAGAATCGACCCCAAAGGCACGCATTCATCTGAAACTCTGGACATCTTAATGGAAAGTACAAATCAACTGCTCTTCAATGTGATATGCTTCACACTCAAGAAGATGAGCCATATTGTACAGCATGGTGAATGTCCCACTCTCCTTTCTAAGGAGACCATTGGATGGAGGGAAACAGAACTAAGCAACCAGCCACCTGATGAGGCTGCTAGTCAAGCATGGACTAAAGCCACTGAATACTCCAGCAGCCATCCACATATTCCTCCACGTAGCACTAGTCTTGTTATCAATGACCTTGTAGAGGACATGCCTCCAAAGCAAGACAGCAAGGCCTCAGGAAAGCCAGGTCTCTTCCAGAACCCTATGCTGCAATCTGAATTGTCTTGTAGTCCCAGAATGCCTGGTTCTTCAACTGCTAAAATATTCCCCAAGGAAATATATCTGAAAGGAACCATGGGAAAGGATATAATAAACCCTCATCAGACGCTGAGTCACAATGAGAATGAATGCAGAGCCTCTTCAGAGGGAGAAAGGACACGGGCAGCCACCAAGTGCAGCAGCGGTTCCCAGGATGCTGAGGACAGCTTCAGTCCCAACATCCAAGAGAAGTACAATTGTGCCTCACTTCTAAACAATGAAGTTCAAGTTAATCTGTCTTTGTTAGGGAGTGACTTGCTGCTTCCTGCTCAGTCCATGCTGCAGGCAAAACACACAGACGTATACAGCATTACAGACTTTGCCGAAGAATTAGCAGAGACCATTGTCTCCATGGCAACTGAAATTGCAGCAATTTGCCTTGACAACTCAAAGGGAAAACAACCCTGGTTTTGTGCATGGAAAAGAGGGACCGAGTTTCTGGTTACCCCAAACCTAACCTGCCGATCTTTGAAGAGGAGGGAGAGTCAGGCCAGTGGGGCCGCTGTGAGGAAACACAAGCCACCACGGCTCAGTGAGATCAAGAGGAAAACAGATGAGCACCCGGAGCTTAAAGAGAAGCTGATGAACAGGGTTGTGGACGAGTCAATGAACCTTGAGGACACCCAAGATTCTGTCAATGTCTTTGCAAACGAAGTAGCAGCCAAGATCATGAACCTGACAGAGTTTTCCATGGTGGACGGCGTCTGGCAAGCCCAGAGCTTTCCCCGGAATCGGTTACAGAGTGGAGACAGGTGGAACCGGCTGAAGGCCTCCAGCTGTGAAAGCATTGCCGAGGAGGACTCTAACGCCAGGGCCTATGTCAACAGCCTGGGTTTAATGAGCACCCTAAGTCAGCCAGTGAGCAGGGCCAGCTCTGTCTCCAAGCAATCGAGCTGTGAGAGCATCACCGATGAGTTTTCCAGGTTCATGGTGAATCAGATGGAGAATGAAGGAAGAGGATTTGAGTTGCTGCTGGATTACTATGCAGGCAAGAATGCCAGCAGCATTGTGAACTCGGCTATGCAGCAGGTGTGCCGGAAAAATGACCACCTCAGTGTGAGGTCAAACTGTCCCTCTAAGCAGTCCAGCACAGAGAGCATCACCGAGGAGTTCTACAAGTACATGCTGAGGGACATTGAAAGAGAAAACAAAGATAATGCCTTCTCCAGACGAAGCAGCCAGGATTGGACGGCTGGTTTACTGTCACCTTCTCTGCGATCCCCACTGTATTACAGACAGTCATCTATGCCAGATGGCAGATCCCTGGGTGCCAGGCTGACAGTGAATGTGCCACTCAAAGCCAACTCCTTAGATGGCTTTGCTCAAAACAACCAGCGAGATTTCCTGAGCGTGCAGCCAGTCAGCAGTGCTTCCTCAACGGGGCTCTGCAAATCTGATTCTTGCTTGTATCGCAGAGGTGGAACTGACCAGATCACAGCCATGTTAATTCATGAGACATGGGCAAACTCAATCGAGGCCCTCATGCGGAAGAACAAAATTATAGTGGATGATGCCCAGGCTGATGCTGAGCCTGTTTCTGGTGGCCCTCCCTTGCAAGTGGACAAGTGTGCAAACAGGTTAGCTTCTAGCAGAGTGCAAAGTGGACCAATTCTTCTTGTCCAGGAGTCTATTGATTACCAGAGGAAAGACTCTGTTACTGAAAGCCAACATCTCCCAGTGTCCTCTCCAAGCAAAGCTGCTCCTCTTAGTTTCAATTCTAAAAAGGAAACTTCCTTGTGCCATGATGGTATCTCTATAAACCACACCAGGCAATCACTTTGTTCAAGGGAAGTGCCTTTAATTCAGATTGAAACAGATCAGAGAGAAGAGTGTGTTGGTGAACCTGAAGACACCCTTTCCAAGTGTGGCCCCCTGGAAGAAGCAGAGGAGCATTTGAAAGACGACGAAAAAGTCCCAGATGTGGTGAGGGGTAGAGACACTGAGAAGAAAGACTGCCAAAACCACGGGTGAGTGAATGATCTGTGTGACTCCATAAGAGTGCATGGGACTGGAGTTTGCATCTTAATTCATATTTATTCTAAATCTTAGGGATTTTATTGATGCAAGAACTGAATGTCTGAGGCAATAAATGGCTTTCTTGGGTTAAGAAGAACTTATAATAATGGAAATATGGAAGTAATTTTTTTAAATTTTTGAAACAAATGGGATTCATTTACATAATAGAGGAGCTAGGGTATTGTTCTCCCCATTAAAATTAATTGCCCATGGTATGCTACTTTAAAAAATTCACGCATGGCAATTTTCAAGCAAAAGAAAAAATATTCCAATTAATCTACTTGAAAATTTTAAATTTAAATAAACTTCAATATTATAAAATGACATTAAATACTTTGATATCAATTTTTTCTAAGGCCTCTCCTTTCAAGTTTTCCTTTCTTGCCTTGTTCTAAAAATCTCTGCAAGAACACTGTGTCCTGCAAGTGTTGGCCCTTTAGATGCATGGTATAATTATGGCAGCATTAGAGGCAAAACAACTCTAGAGTATTGTTATTTCAATTTCTCTTTCAGAAAATTGTAATGTAGGTGATAATACCTTTGGAATTTGAGGCAAAGTAATTATTTCTCTCAGGCTGCTTAACAAACTGTCAGTTATTTTTACAACTCCCATTTTTCGTAGAAAATTCAGAGGATTCTTAAATATGAGACCATTGTATCATTTATAATTTTTGATCTATAGTTAAAGTTAAACAAAACAGAAGAAAACAAAAACAAAAATTAAGTTCTATCTTATGGAAAACATAAGATGAGAAGTGGCCTGCATAGCTCTTCAGGGACATGTGCCTATTGCACAAAGAAACTGTAATTTTTAAGTGGTTAGTTACAATAAACAAGTTGAACGCAGCCTTCATCACATTTCACCAGCCCTCAGAGGTCCCCAGTACTTTCCCACCCTCACCAGGGAAGCTAAAGGGCTTCACCTTTAGGTGCTGATGCTCCCCATCATTATAAGATGTCATTACAAGGTGTGGGTGGTGTGTGGTTCAGATGCATGTAAATATTTCATTCTCAAAAAAAAAAAAAAATTCATTCTCAATCCCTCAGTGCTAAGAACTTAACTTTCCAATTGGATTAAATCCTGGAAGAAATTGAAGGAAAGAGAGCATGAAAATATACAAGCAAAAGAACACAAATATAAACCAAATGAAGAATAGGCTAAGTTGACCAAGAAGACAAGTTCTTATATATCAGTAATTCTCCAGCTATAGAAAATAGTCATCAAAGTTTTATAGGAGCACCATACTTCACCATAGTATTCACCTTCAGGAAGTATGGTGAATTACAAATGTTTAAAAGTGATCAAAGAGTTAAAGATATGCAAGAGCCAATATGTAATTCTTTAGAATTACTTTAATTTGAGATAGCAGGAAATGGAGAACGCTTGACTTAAAGTCTCCTAAACACAGTGATCATAAACCAGCTAAGATTTTCAGTCAAAGAAGGTAACCTAGTTAAGGAACATTCATGAACTAGTTTAACAAGATTTATGGTTTTAGGTTCAAATCAAATAGTGATTTTCACTACAGTGAAATAAAATTCATTATACAATTTTTACTTGCATGTCACTAATATTGTGCTTAAAACAGCTACAACCTTAAGGCTTTCAGAAATTTTGGAAAAGCATATGATTAAAGCCTCCAACTGATTTAGCTTTGTGTTCCATATAATGACTCACACACATGACCCAAGCACAAATCCTCTTGGCTCATGATGTAGATTTCTGATTTTGTTTTCCAATAATGAAAGGGGAAAAAATGTGGAATCATCAGCCTTAGAAATTCAAGAGATGGGTCTGCTCCCAAAATGTAAGGCCTACTAAATGTTAAATATACACTGAGTTGCCATATTATTATGATCTCTAAACGCATAATAATCTGGCCACTCGGTATATGTGTGTGTGTGTGTGTGTGTGTGTGTGTGTGTGTGTGTGTGTGTGTGTGTATTAGAGGCCCGGTGCATGAATTAGTGCATGGGTGGGGTCCAGCCAGCCTGGCGGCCATGGGGAGGGGACATGGGAGGTTGGCTGACCTGCAGGCTGGTTGAACTCCTGGTCGAGGGGACAATTTGCATATTAGCCTTTCATTATATAGGCTATGCACTGAGTGGCCAGATTATTATGCATTCAGAGATCATAATAATCTGGCCACTCAGTGTGTTTTTATTTTGAGGAGCAATATAATAATAGAACATGAACTCCACTAACTAACCTTTAACCATGTCACCTGGGCAAGTGCCTTCATCTCTCTACTTCAGTTTACTTGCCTATAAATGGGAATATAATAATGTCATAAGAGGATTCTTAAGTGCCTACAACTCAATAAATGTTTGCTTTATGGTTGTTATTGTTGTTTGAATTGGGTATAGGGTTGCCTTAATTCCAGGAGATTATTTTCTCAAATGAATAGTATGAGAATTTTATTAAAAAGGAACTTCCTAGGATTTGAAAGAAAAGAAATTAGTCATATTTAGATCACATTTTCTAATCTAGAATTTGTTATCATGAAATTTGATGTGTCAAAATAGCTAAATACAGAACTCACTTCCCTCTGAATTCTGTTTGGACGTGGGGAGGTGCCATGTCCTGAAGATATTTTTAGGCTGCTCTCTAGGGGACATTTTCATAATTCTTAATAAAATCTCAACATACTGAAATAAAAATCACTTCCATTTTTATTTTATAAAAGAGTAACTAACCACTTCAGAATATATTATGGAAGTCATGTCCAAATAGAAATACTTACATTTTAGGCCACCACATCTGTCCAAATACCTGAATTATCCCTCAATTATAAAGAGTTTAAATAATGTGATGTATCCCAGTTCTTGATTTCTGTAAAAAATATTATTCTATTGTTGGGCAGCAATGAGTGCTTAACTCAGCCACCCTATCTGAGATCATTAAAGAATAAGTATCTAATGTTTGGATAGTTTGAGACCAAAAGTATAAACACCAACTAAGATTCTGAACATCACATGTTGCACTCACTGATATCATCTGACATTTTTAGAAACATATTTTATGTTGTGCATTCATTTATATTAGTTTCAAGAAAAATAGTATTCATCCAACTAATAGTTGATACCCATTAATGTGCACTATCCTTGGAGCTTCAAATGCAGGAGAATATAGAGATTTGGTGCCTGTGCCCATTGCTCTTACACAGCAGTGGGAAAGACAAACAACATACATGAAAAATTTCTTTATAAAGTAAACTAGAGGCCCAGTGCACGAGATTCATGCACGGGGGGGGGGGGGGGGTGTCGCTCAGCCCAGTCTGCACCCTCTCCAATCTGGGATCCCTCTCACAATCCAGGACTGCTGGCTCCCAACTGCTCGCCTGCCTGCCTTCCTGATTGCCCCTAACTGCTTCTGCCTGCCAGCCTGATCAACCCCTAAACACTCCCCTGCCAGCCCGATTGATGCCTAACTGCTCCCCTGCCAGCCTAATTGCCCCTAACAGCCCTCCCCTTCAGGCCTGGTCACCCCTAACTGCCCTCCCCTGCAGGCCTGGGTCCCCCCCAACTGCCCTTCCCTGCAGGCTCGGTCGCCCCCAACTTCCCTCCTCTGCCAGCCTGGTCACCCCTAACTTCCCTCCCCTGCAGGCTTGATCATCCCTAACTGCCCTCCCTTGCAGTCCTGGTCCCTCCCAACTGCCCTCCCCTGCTGGCCATCTTGTGGTGACCATCTTGTGTCCACTTGGGGGCAGCCATCTTTGACCATATGGGGGCAGCCATCTTGTGTGTTGGAGTGACCGTCAAGTTGCATATTACTCTTTTATTAGATAGGATAGAGGCCAGGTGCACAGGTGGGGGCCGGTTGGTTTGCCCTGAAGGGTGTCCCGGATCAGGGTGGGGGTTCTCTTGGGGCATGGAGCGGCCTGGGCGAGGGGCCTTTGGTGGTTTTTAGGCTGGCCACACCCCCTGGTGACCCAAGTGGAGGCCCTAGTATCTGAAATTTATTTATCTTCTATGGTTGAAACTTTGTAGCCTTGTGCGGAGGCCAGGACCAGCCAGAGCAGGCAGGAAGCTTGGCTTCCTCCATTGCTGGGGAAACCCAAGCCTCCTGCTCGCTCAGTGGCCATAGCCATCTTGGTTGGGTTAATTTGCACACTCGCTCCTGATTAGCTGGTGGGCGTTGCTTATAGGCATAGCGGAGGTATGGTCAATTTGCATGATTCTCTTTTATTAGTGTAGATTATTGGAGAGTGTGACAAGACAAAAATAAAGAGTAGAGTGATAGAAAATAACTAATTGTCAAAATGGCTGCTGGCATTTGAGATGAGACCTAAAAGGTAGATAAGGGCAAGCCATATAAAGTCACACTTGAATTTCAAGCTAGCTTGAAAACTTCTCCCACTATGAATCAATTATAAATTCTGGATTAATATAATAAACCTCCTTTTAAATACAAGACTGAACTTAACATTATTGTTAATAACTAGTGGCCCACTGCACGAATTTGTGCATGGGGCGGAGGGAGTCCCTCAGCCTAGCCTGCACCCTCTCTAATCCGGGACCCCTTGGAGGATGTCTGACTGCCGGTTTAGGCCCAATCCCACATCGGGCCTAAACCGGCAGTTGGACATCCCTCTCACAATCTGAGACCGCTGGCTCCTAACCTCTCACCTTCCTTCCTGCCTGCCTGATCATCCCTGCCTCTGCCTGCCTGCCTGATTGCCCCTAACCCCTCTGCCTGCCTTCCTGATCTCCCCTAACCTCTCTGCCTGCCTGATCGCCCCTAACTGCCCTCCCCTGCCAGCCTGATCTCGCCCAGTCTCTGTCTCTCTTTGTTCTTCTCAGCAGTCCTCCAGGCCTCCCTACCTCCTAGTCTCCCTCTTCCTCTTTGCCGTCTGGGAGGGGGCGGGGCCAGTGGGGGCTGCTCCACCCTCTGCCTGCCCTCCCTTCCATCCAGGCCTCCTCAGGCCCTGTCTGTTTTGTTTCCTCATTCTAAGAGAGCCTCCGAGAGCAAGCTGGGAGGGAGGGAAAGAAAGGGAGAAAAGGCTGTGAGCTGGTGGGCGCTGTGTGTCTATGCGTGTGTGCGGTTGTGAGTTAGTGTGAGTGCCGGCCCTGCCTCCCCCATCCCCGTCTCCACTGGCAAAAGTCTCCACCCACCAGAGCCTGCTGCATGCGCAGCCTGTGCGTTAGGTCGAGCCTCTGGTCGTTGTGGATGAGATGGACCCAGAATTTTTATATATTAGGAGGATCATCATCTCAGGGGCAGAAAATGAAAGGATCTGGAAACAAAAATGGCGAGTTAAAGCTGATTCTGCACCTGCTCCTGAAGCATTTGTCAGTTTCAGTAATATACGAGTTTATATTCTAAAGGCTAAAAGAAAGTGGGAAATTATACTGTGGTTCCAGCAAATGGTGAATGGTTAAGACTTAGAACTGACACCAGCCTTCATATTTTGAAATTATCTCCAATAAAAATTTAGGAAGAAGAATCATCCACATGCAAAGGGAGCTGATTTTTAAAAAAAAAATCTGTATTTCAGGGTTAAGGCTCTGGTTAGAGGGGGAAAAAAATCCCCTAAGAATTTATAACCACAGCTTGTCCTAATGCATGTTTAGAGGTCTAATTTGTACCATGTAGGCAGTCCAGAGATCCCCCAAGCTGGTAACTTACCTTAAAGCAATCTCAGGTTAATAGCACTACATATAAAGCCTTATCAAAGGCAAAAATAAATCTCTGGAGATTGAAGCCCAAGTTTCAAAGGATTCCAGCAGAGAAAGCCCCATCAAATATTGGGGTGGGTAATTTTCCCAGCATGGTCCACCTACCACTTGCATTAGAATCACCAGGGGTGGTTGTTTATAATACAGCTTTCCAGGCCTCTCTGCAGAAACACTGAATCATAACTCTGGGGAGGATGCTCTGGGTATCTCTGTTTCAAATACCACTGCCCCTAAATAATTCTTATATATGCACACCAAGGTGCTTACAGGTGTTTTTGAAATGAATGGAGGGAGTTCAAAGGAAGAGAACAGATTAAGAAATGGGAAAGGCTGATGGGGAGTTATCCTGAAAAGACAAATATGGGACCTAGGGCACCAGCAGAAGTATTGACCTTAAAGAAAGACCACACCTGTGTGGAAGAACATCCTGCTCAGTATGGCAGAGATTCATGCTCAACAGCAGCCAGCGAGGTCCTGTGAAAAGTTCAGTCTTATGCTCCCTCTCGTGGTAATAATATCCCACCATCTATACAGTGACAGCCTTGATGCCAGCGACATACCAGAGGTTGAAGTCCCGACAGAAGGCAGAGCCCCGGATGAGGTTCCCAACCCTCCCATCAGCAGTGGGGAGAGCACAGACAGCTGGTCTCAGCTTGCCAACGAGGAGGACAACCCAGACGACACAAGTAGCTTTCTGCAGTTCAGTGAGCGATCCATGAGGTACCTGCTCTTCACTTGACTTCCCAGGGGAACAGGTCTCACACATATTTCAGAACTGAATTTTAAATAGTTCTCTGCAAAGGGTCCCAATAGAGAGTGCAAAAACAGAAAGTTCCCACTGGGTCCGGTTGCCTGCCTGTCATGATTTGTGCTGAGAGTTATCTTAATATGCAATTATGGCTTTAATTACCTTGGCCAAGGTTAATAATAAGCTGTGTTTCTGTTTCTGCAAGCCCAAGCTAATGTATTCAGTGATGACAACTGTGAATCCTATCTAATAAAGAGGGAATATGCAAATTGACCATCATACCATCACAATGATGGTGGTGCCCATAGCCACAAGATGGCAACGCCCAGTCCCCTCAGCCCTGCCAGAGTCCCAAAGTCCTTTCAGCCCAGCAGGGAGGGCAGGGGAGGGCAGCAGGTGCACAGTGCAGTCAGACCTGCCGTCAACTCCCAAGCTGCTCAGGGCTGGCCTGAGGTGCAGGCAAGCCTCAGATGGTGGCTGCCCAGCTGACACCTGAGATGCAGGCAAGCCTCAGATGGCTGCTGCCCAGCCGCCCAGGGTCACCCGAGGCTCAAGTAACCAGGGACGGCGTAGGCTTGCACTGCCGGCAGTGACAGCAGCAGAGGTGTGATGGGGGTGTCACCTTCCCCTGATTGCCAGGTTGCCTTCTGCCCCTGAGGGCTCCCGGACTGTGAGAGGGAACAGGCTGGGCTGAGGGACACCCCTCCAGTGCATGAATTTTCATGTACTGGGCCTCTAGTTTCTTAATAAGAGCTGCTATTACACCTGGTATGTTTGATACTTTCTTTCTGGTTCATTTGTATTTCAGATACAACCCAGGCTGGGTTTACATGAGGCAAGTGTTTCCCCACTGTTGTGTTGTTTGCTCCTCCGCTTTCTCTGCCCTGCCCTCTATTGTTGCTCTGGAAAAACTAGAGAGGATCTAATAAGAGGTCAGATTTTATTAGACCCCAGCCAGTTAGCAGATATAAACTAAAAACTATCCCTCTATGAGATAAAAAATGAAAAGAATCTCCATGTTTCAGCCTGAAGTCTTGTTTGATACTGGAGACTGTCCAGAGTCCAGTTGATATGGGGATTCAGATACATCTGGGTGTCTTGATCCTTGAAAGTTTTATTTTTGGTAGTTCAGTCTACCAGACTTAGGAAAATTTCCAGATATTGAGCAACTTGTTCAAAATTCAAAAAACAAAGTAGAGATAAAACGGAGAGAGAGAGAGAGAGAGAGAGAGAGAGAGAGAGAGAGAGAGAGAGAGAATTTGATCTTTGGATGTAGCAGATGTTGATAGGGTTAATTACCTTCAGTGCAAGGTCTGAGTCATCAGATTTCAATCAGTGAATATATTCAGTACCCCAGGCAAAACCCAAGATAGGAATTTGAAATGGAGGGAGTCTAGTTGGTTACTCATGGTGCTCCCAGGGAAGTCTGTCCCTTTACAACATGCCAGCTCTCACCCTTTGGAAACCTTACTTGGAAGAGATGACATTGGAAAATAGAAAAGGTGTGAGGAAACTTAGTGGGTTCGGTGAAATCGGATTCATTCCCCTTTGAAAGTACAGACAGAACCTAAAAATTAGCTCAACTCCACTGTTTCAGTAAATAAGTTTCAGGCTAGTAACTTGACCATATGTTGATTGTGCAACCTATGTCAATGATGTAATACATGGTCCCTCCTCCGTGATGCATAAGGTAGCAGATGTTGCTGCTTCTCAAAGATTTTAAGATAAAGAATCTATAAAACTTGGGATTCTTCAACTTCGTACGTGTGCATTCTGCAGTTCCCCAAAATAAAATAAAAAATGAGCCAGGTATACATCCTGTGGAATGTCCCTCAGAAAAATCCCCTGAATATGTGCCCACTGTCAAAAGCAGGCAGATCAGCATTCCAGTAACTCCCCCAAACTGCATTCTCGGAAGTATATTAGTTTCTATGGGTCTTTTGCTAATAGATAAATATCTTCACTATAACTAGAATGAGGAAGAAAAAAGTCATGCTGATTGTCACCTACTAAGTATGATCTACCCCATGCAACACCACTGCAGACATTAGAAAACATCTATGGTGGTTGGCTTGAGCCAAAAATGTCTTTTTTTATGTGTCCCCTAATTTGGTCCGAAATAAATATCAATTTAGGAGTCCTGGAGACACAAAGCAATATTCTTCTGAACACTAAAGGGAGGACCCGTGAGAATGGTAGATGATCGGTGTCAGAGGTGTGGCCAGGTGGTGGAGACAGGCATTAATATGTAAACTTTTGCTTTGTCAGCAATGGCAACAGTAGTGCCACTAGCAGTCTTGGCATTATGGACCTGGACATTTATCAGGAAAGCATGCCATCTTCTCCCATGATTAAGTAAGTAGCCACGGAGGTGCAATGATGGTGAGACTGCCACTCCAATTCCATCTGGCAATCCATTGTGATCATTCAGATCGTGCCCAACCACCGACTTCATGATGTCTGTACTGCCGTGGTTCCCAGGCATGTGTGGTTCCATGTCACTGGAGCAAGAACTCAAGCCTAGAATAGCCCTAGCCTACCATCACCTCCTTTCTAGATTTCAAATCTGTCCTCTATGATATAATCATTTCAAATCAAGCTCATCCATTCAATTAGAAGTATATGTCATTTTACCTAACTGGACACCGAGAAGCAAAAATTCCATTTAAATTGTACCATGCCAACCAACATGTGATGCCAACCAAGTGTGATGGCTTTTCCTTTACTTGTAGACACCTGGGATTGTCAGTACTAAATGCTTTGCCTAACACCAAATGGTGCCATATTGAAGATGTGTCATTCCCACATAGTAACTCTGCCCCCTACACCATAGGACCTTCTAAAACAGCAAGGGGGAAAAGCACTAAGAGAATATAAGGAGAGCAACATGAGATCAGAACTACATCCTGAATTGTGATTCTTCTGGAAAATTAAATAAGTTACAATCTACTTTTTATCATGATGACTTAGCTTGTTATTTGAATATTTCTGAAATTTCCAAAAAATGTAAGTAAAGTATAGGGAAAAAATTGCTCTCTGAGCTATTTTCTCAACTACTCCATAAAGCTAAATCATTTTTGCTTTACTATCTAATCAAGTATCCTGCCTGTGGGAGTACTCCTTAGTGACTGAAAGTGGCAATGCATTCTCTCTTGTTCCCCCAGGCAATGATTCATGAGGAGAGATGAACATCCATATTAACTTGGGTTTGTTTTCTAAAAGGAGAACCAAAAAACAAAACAAATAAAAGTAACTATTTGAGGACAAATTTACTTTCCTCTTTCAGGAAATATTTGTTTAGCTACCTTTCCTATCTTTCTCTGTGGCATGAGCCTACAATCCCACAGACTGTATGAATTCAGGGTAAAACCAATCCTACCACCACCCATAGGAGCATCATTCAGCTCTGTAAGAGCAGAAGCTGTACCTACCATCTGTCATTTCACTTCACGTCACTCACATAGAGATCTAACAGAAATCTAGACCCTGAGGAAATTGACCATCCTTCTATGTAATTATTAGGTGTGAATGTAAGAACAACAAAGATCTCTCAACTTTAGCAATAACATAAAATGTAAGAGGGAATCTTCTCTCATAAAAAGAAAACTTATTTAAGACAGGAAAAAATGTAGGACAATCATGGGCTTCCCAAAAATGGTTAATTCCTTTTAACTATTGGGCCATATGTTCTCATTTTGGGAGAATTATATTCAGTGCTTCCTAATAACATAAGTACTCACTATACAAAAACACCTCAAATATTTAATATGTCTGTAATGAAATACTCACTTCAGTCATGAATCTCTAATTCTAAACCACCTCCAGCTTACTACACTCTCCTGATAAAAAGGAAAAGTGTCAACTAATTGAGATATTTTGTACAATTTAAGTCCTACAGTTCATTGATTGTCTTTTTCCTTATTTTGGATTTAAAAACTATAACCATGTAGAAAAAATATTTTCCTAGACTAAAATGCAAATTTATGTTGGTATCATAGTGTAGAAAAATAAATCATTGTGTCAAGATAGAGGCATGTATGCTTTAAATGACAGGTAAAATAAAGAAGACAGATAAATCCTCCAATCAGAACTAGTTAATATCATCTCTCCTGGACTGTTTGAGTCTCTGAAGGTTAATGGAGGATGCCTCTCTCAGAGTCTCCCAGACTAATTTTCCCCACCAGAACCATGCAGTTTCTCTGGCCTTTTCATTTTTTAGGGGCAGGGTATTTATTGAAGACTCAATAGACCTACATAACAGCCACAGTTAGTACTTTTCTAGCATCACTTCAGTCTATGAAAATGATAAACATAGAATAAAACTTCAGAAGCTTTTAGATCAGTAAAACCCATCGCCTCATCTTCCATGCACAGCTTACTCTTCCTAACCATTACCAATCATATACTGTTGTTTTCTCCCAAAGTGAATTAATAGAAGAAAAGGAGATTCTTAAAGGACAGTCAGAAAGCAGAGAGGGTAAGCCACGCTCCCATAATTTTGAACACACAATTGGCCCGTGATCTCCCTGTGGAAAATGAAATGAGGCTGTGTGGTTGTCTGTGTTCAGAATGTGCCTCTGGAGCACCTGTGGGAGCCGCCAGCCGCCAGGGGAGCATGCTGGTGATCAACTTCGACCTGGAGCCAGAGTGTCCTGATGCTGAGCTTCGCGCCATTCTGCAGTGGATCGCTGCCTCTGAGCTCGGGATCCCGACCATCTACTTTAAGAAATCTCAGGAAAACAGGATTGAAAAGGTATCGTGTTCTGTGTGTGGATATCAATGAAGCTTAGTCCCTATTTGTGTGAATTTTGACTTGTTTTAGATAAATTAACTTAGCTAACATATCTCCCTTATGGTATTTCCAACTTTATCCTCCTGCCTTGTGAAAATACAGACATAGGCTAAAGGGGCAGAGGAGATCATGATTAAACACTGAAGCAGCTTATGTTTTCCACCATTGACCTTGGAGTTGGGGAGCATTTAAAGCCAGCTTGATGCCGAAACCGGTTTGGCTCAGTGGATAGAGCGTTGGCCTGCGGACTGAAGGGTCCCGGGTTCGATTCCGGTCAAGGGCATGTACCTTGGTTGTGGGCACATCCCCAGTAGGGGTTGTGCAAGATGCAGCTGATCGATGTTTCTCTATCATCGATGTTTCTAGCTCTCTATCCCTCTCTCTTCCTCTCTGTGAAAAATCAATAAAATATATTAAAATAAATAAATAAATAAAGCCAGCTTGAAACTAATTCCAGCCATATTTCAACTCAAAAGCTAAATTCCAAACATTCTGGGTGCCCAGTGTACGGTGACTCCTCTCTGATAAATGATTTATTCATTTTCAAACTTTCATTTTGTTTTGTACATTTATTAAAATGCTAACTCTAACTAAATGTTATACATTCAAACTTGGACTGTGTGGCTAAGTAGTTAGAGCACTAGCCTGTATACCAAATGGTCATGGGTTTAATTCTTTGTCAAGGTCATGTGCCTGGGTTGCAGGTTCGATCCCCTGCCCAGGCACATGGGGGAAGCAATCAGTCAATGTGTCTCTCTCACATCAATGTTTCTCTTTCTCACTCTCTTCCTCCTTCCCTTCCATTCTCTCTAAAAAAAAAAAAATGAAAAAAATATCCTTGGGTGAGGATTAACAAAAAAACAACAGTCGTACATTCAAAATATTCATTAAACATGCATTGAGCACTGTTTTAGGTTCTAAGGATACAGAAAACAAAGAGACAAAATGTCCTGCCCTCTTGGGGTTTCCATTCTAGTTCCAGAAGGACCCAAGGTAGGAAGGACAAGAGAGGCTCAAGTTGTAAAGACCAACCTTGAACTATGAAGGAAAATTATTCTATACAACGGAGACGAGAAACACACTGAAATAGTAAATTTTACACCGTGTGTCAAATGTACTGAATCACCTAGGACATTTATTTACAATTCACATTTCTAGGCTCCTTCTAAGAGTGGGGCCCAAAAATATACATTTTTAATGACTTCCCGCAGTGATTCCCATGACCACTAGAGTTTGAGACCATCTTTCATAGGAAATACCCTGAAGGAGAGGCTGAATTTGAGGTGGTTTTTAAGTATGCTAACTTCCAAGGCAGAGATTGCTGAGAACCTTGACACCTGATGATCTAAAACAGTTTGTAAATGTAATTCACAATGACTTTGACATCAGTTCAACTGAATCCACTTTATTTAAGACAGAAAAAAGAATCATGAAAGCTGGTGGTTAAAAAAAATAACACCAACTGACTAATTGTTTTGCTTTTTGGATCCAAAGCATCATTGATGGTTTGCTCTTTTTCTTCTGTTTAAAGGCAATGAGGCCCTGTGAGCTGGAGTGAGTTAATGACCAGCCTCACAGTAAACCAAGTGCCTTTCTCATTACTAAGCCTACTTTGAGATTATTTTCTTTTCTTGGAAGCAGTGCATAGAACAGAGGAAAGGGAGGAAACAGATATATGCTTACCTTCCTAGGAAAGTAGGGGTCAGAAAAGGAGGAGCCTCAACTCTAATTGCTTATTTCATTTTACATACAAAGTGGGGGAAGGAGAATAACAGAGAAAATGTTGATGATAGTGACTGACTTCTCAATATCATCAACCTTAAAGTCTCAGTTTTGAAGAAGTGCATAGCAAAGGAAGGGAAACCAAGGAAGAATTAGATACAGCCTTAGTCAGCTTGGGCTGCTTTAAAATACCATAGACTGAGTGGCTTAGACAACAGACTTTATTTCTCACAGTTTGGAGGCTGGGAAGTCCAAGTTCAAGGTACCAGCAGATTCAGTTGCTGGGGAGGACCCTCTTCCTAGCTATGTCCTCACACAGCAGAGAGAGAAGGCTCTGGTGTTTCTTCCTCATCTTATAAGGGCATGAATCCTACCAGGGGAGTCCCATCCTCCTAAGACCTTATCTAAACCTATTTATGTCCCTGAGGCTCCACCTCCCAATACTATCACACTGGGGGGTTAGGGTTTCAACACATGGATACATTCAGTCCATAATAGATAATGTCTCTTGGCTTATAAATGTAAAAAGTGTTTTTGAACTGAATCCTTTAGTCATGGTTCTCAAACTCAGTGTGTGATAGAATCACCTGGGGAGCTTGTAGAGGCATTGGGGTTTTCCAAAAGGTCCCAGATGGTCCCTGAGTGTGCAGTCAAGGCTGAGAACCACGGCTATACAGGCCATAATTGCAGGAGCATGGTGAAGACCAGCTCACTTGTGCTTAATGAAATGGAATTCTGACTTAGAGCCAAAGAAGGTAGCTGCTTTCAGAAGTCTATGTTGAATGTTTCCAAAGAAGCAACCTGACACCATTTGCAACAGCTCCCATAGATTCCACCATGTGATTTGGTAAACATTCTAATTTAGTAAAGCACCGGAGAATATAAAAACCACCTGCCATGTGATACTTTTCTTCAACTGCGTCTACCAATGATATACCATCACAGGATGTAAATTCTTCTAGTTTCCTAAGACAACACATTTGCTCAAGAAATGCCAGCTATGACATAAATGAAGGGAATCTAATTATTAATGATTCTGAAATGGCAGGAAAAGAACAATTTTGACTTTTATTTTTTTCAATTAATTGGAAAGAAAATCCCAGATCCTTGACCTATGAAAACTGATTATGAAGTTACCAAGGCAATAACATTGACAGGCACAATAAAATATCTAGGACCAGCTGCTACTTTTAAAAGGCTATAGTAATGAGCTGGAAATGCTTCTTCACCAAAACAGCTTCATTTTTAGCTAGAAGTTTTGTAAGTGAAGGAAGAAAAGAAAGTATAAGACCTTCCTGCTCATCAACCCTGCAGATGTTTCAAGGTCTCGATGTCTGGAATTAAGTCATCACTGCCTCCCAGCAGGATATATTTAGTGGGACCAAATCCTTTTTAAAAGCTGTATTATTGAAATATTGGCCTAGATTTAGAAATCATGAGACAGATTCTAGCCTGTGACTATTCTACAGATTACTGGCACAGTGGCCTTGCTAGTGGAGCATTTTGACAACTTTGGGTCAGTCAGCATCATCCTGTGGTCATCACCACATGGAGAGACCCTCCTTTAGCAGGTCCCAAATAGATGGCAAGAAGCTGACATTTGGCTTCTAGAAAGGTCTGTGGCAGAGAGCCTTCTGGGAAAGGTTTAACAGTGAAGAAAGGTCCAGGGTATCCACCCCCACAATGCTAGCTCTCAGTCGCTGAATGATAGGAGGCATGCATCATGACCAGCTTTTATTTTGCTCCTTGCCCACTACTTTTGCCTCACTCTAGGCTCTGTTCAGCCTTTGCCTAGATCCATGGCCTCCAATCGTTTTCTATACGTATCCGATCAATATTAAACTATTGAGTAAGCAGCCCCAAGATATGCATGTTTCTTTTTAATTATATCTGTGAAAATACATTACATAAAACTCAAGAATAAATACTTAGACAAGGTTCACCTGTAATGATTCTGAATGTCACTCCATATTCCAAATAGTCTTCTTGATTATTTTGAAAGTGTTTGACTTCATTTGAACACTCATACCTCCTGTCAATCAGTGAATATTTACTGAATACCTATTAAGTACAGACATAAGATATCAAAAGATGGCTAAGATGCTATTCTTCTCTGAGGGATTACTATCTATAACATAGTTGCCATTGGCCTCCCATCTGTCTCCCTTTTTATGTTATCCTGAAACTCTTTGAGATAATGTTTATGTTTCCATGCACTGAAAGTTAAGTATTTCATTTTCCAGCCTAGAAAATTGCTTTATTCTGATTAAGCCAACACAAGGCAAGTGAGTACAATAAAGCACTGATTTCTATAACTGTGCAAATAGTTGGTGCCATCACAGCTGCAAGAAGAAACATAATTTAATAGGAACTCTTTAGAAGATGACTGCTCAGTAATTGAAATGAATTAACAAATTCAAGCTGGAAAGAAGGAAAAAGACAGATAGAAATTAGCATTTCATTTTCTGGTTGGTCTTAAAAATCTGAGCAAACACAAAGAGAGCAGAGCAAAAAATCCTAGAAGGAAATGTTGAAGAAATAGTAACTAAACTACAATCCTCATCTTCTTTTTTATTTTTATTAAATTGATTGGGGTAACTGGTTAATAATATCATATAGATTTCAGGTGTACAATTCTATTATACATCATTTGTATATTGTATTGTGTGTTTGACACCCAAAGTCAAGTATCTTTCATTCACAATTTATCCCCACCCCTCCTTACCCTCTTCTACATCCACCCCTTTCCCTCTGGTAATCACCATACTGTTGTCTGTGTCTAGGAGTTTGGGTTTTGTTTTGTTATTTGTTTGTTTGTTTTTTGCTTAATCCTTCTCCTTTTTCCCCCAGCTCCTCCACCCCTCCCTTCTGACAGCTGTCAATATGTTCTCTGTATCTATAAGTCTGTTTCTATTTTGTTTGTTAGTAGATTACACATACACTGAGTGGCCAGATTATTATGATCTCTGAATGCATAATAATATGGGCACTCAGTATATATATATTAGAAGCCCAGTGCATGAATTCGTGCATGGGTGGGATCCGGCCACCCTGGCCAGGGGGAGGGGACATGGGTGGTTGGCTGGCCTGCCTGCTGGTCGAACTCCTGGTCGAGGGGATAATTTGCATATTAGCCTTTTATTATATAGGATTATTATATAGGATATACACTGAGTGGCCAGATTATTATGATCTCTGATGCATAATAATCTGGCCATTCAGTGTATAAGTGAAATCATATGACATTGTCTTCCTCTGACTACCTTATTTCACTTAGCATAATGCTCTCCAGGTCTATCCATGCTGTTGCAAAGGGTAAGATTTCCTTGTTTTTTTATGACCCAGTAGTATTCAATTGTGAAATGTACCACAGCTTTTTTATCCACTAATCTACTGATGGGCTCTTAGGCTATTTCCAGATCTTAGCTATCCTACCTAATAAAATAGTAATATGCAAATTGACCGCACCTTCGCTATGCCCACGCCACGCCCACCAGCCAAAGCCACACCCACCAGCCAATCAGGGCGAGTATGCAAATTACCCAACAAAGATGGCAGTTAATTTGCATACGCTGAGAGAGGGAGGAGTGAAGACTGAAGACAACTTAGAAGGAAGAGGGAGGAAAAGCGGAAAGCAAGGTGGCTGCCAGAGGGAAAGCCCAGGCGGGAGGGGCGGGGTGGAACGGGGCGGAGCGGGGCGGGCAGCAGTGGCGAGCGGGTGCAGGCGCGGTGGCCGCAAAGGCGGCGGCAGTGCACGTGGCCGCAACAGCCGCTTGCAGGATTTTCCTGCAAATGGGCTACTAGTTATAAATAATGCTACAATGAGCATAGGGGTGCATATATTCTTTCATCTTCTTAATACGTCATTTTTCTTCATAAAACCCCAGCCAGTTCTTTCTCCCAGTGCTCCAAATAAATATCAATGCCGTATTCTCCTACCACCAAAATGTAGCCAGGTGCTGGAGTAGAAACTTCACTGGGCTGGCATGCTAGAAAACCATGCATTGTACTAACAACTTTTCATCTCTCAGGCCCTCAGTTTTTTCATCTGTCAGTGCCTACTTCATAAGGTTGTTGACAGAATTGAATGAGATTACATACATAAAAGTACTTCCTAGAGGTTTGGGCTTTTAATAATTGTTACTTTTTTAAAAAAGTATCTTACTAAGGAGTTTGGAAGGTCTTCAGGTTGGGCTCCATCCCAAAGTATCATGAAGGCAATGATCTATAACCATTTCCCCATCTTCCAACGCTTCAGCTCACAATTTATCTGTACTCGAAAGCTTTCTAAATTGTGGTCAATTGAAGCTAGTAGCAATAATAAGGTGATAAATCTAGGATGTTTCCTCAAGTTTTCCTTTTCCTGCTTCAATGAAAAGCCAGCCTCTCTTACTTAGTGTTTGATGATGGCAGAGGTGAATTTCCAAGATGGAATGAAGAACCAGTAGAAGATCCCATGCAAAAGTTCAGCACTTGATTTACTGGGCCTAAATGTATACATCCAATGAGAGATTATTTGTGACACAAATAGAAAGGATTGGGAACCTTTCTATACAGTCCTGTCAGAGAAAGTCTATTCCAGAGAAAAGCAGACCAGAGGAAATCATTTAAGTGTTTAAAAGACAGACTCTTGAAAGATTTCCATCTAGTCTCTCTCAATCAATGAATAGCAACTGCTGCAAGGAAAATTCCAATTCAGTTGAAAGAACACTCCAATGAACTGAACTGTCTAGAATGAAAATAGACTGTTCTGGAAGATAGAATCATGGCACCAGAGATTTTCGAAACCATCCTGCAGAGCTGTTGGCTGTGGAGGAGTGGTTGAATGAGATGGACTTTGAGGATCCGCTGTGCTTTGTGAGTTCTAATTCAGTGCTTTACTCTAGTTTCTAGATGTCGTGCGGCTGGTTCACCAGAAGTCCTGGAAAGTGGGGGACATCTTCCACGCCGTTGTTCAGTACTGCAAAATGCGCGAGGAGCAGAAAGATGGGGCCCCGAGTCTCTTTGACTGGCTGTTGGGACTGGGATAAGGCAGCTAAGCCCCTGTACAGTATTCCTTTTCTTTATTCCACTTTAGATTATCGTGACTTGTTCTAAATGCTCTAAACTTTCTCAAACATTGCATCCCATTAGCAGAGCTATAAAAAATCTGCTGTTCAAGGCTACTGCCCATGGAGTAAATCAGAGGAAAAGCAAAATATAGATCTGTACAAATCAATACAACTCTGGGTGAGTTCAAAAGAGTGTGTATGAGAGTGGCTGGAAAACTGAAACTTTACGAGGACTGAAATTAAAAGCTTATAGCCCTAGTCGGTTTGGCTCAGTGGATAGAGCATGGGCCCTCAGGCTGAAGGGTCCCAGGTTGGATTCCGATTGAGGGCACATACCTGGGTTGCAGGCTCGTTCCCAGTTGGGGAACATGCAGAAGGCAACCAATCAATGTTACTCTCTTTCTGTCTCACCCCCTCGCATCCAATCTCTAAGAATCAATGGAAAAATATTCTCAGGTGAGGATTAACAAAAAGAAAAAAAAAAATTTTTAAAAGCTTATAACTAGCCCCAATCTCTAAGAAAGCTGCTGTTGCATATTTTTATAATGTAAGATAAAATGTGTAATGTTTCCAATTATGTGGATCAACTGAAAACAAAGTCACTGGTCAAAATAATTTTGTAAACTATGCGGTATCCTTTACGTTACTTTTTTGAGCAGATTACAGGGGTGTTAGCCCAGGTGAACACAAAATATGAGTGGGAACTTTCCAGAACTTTGATATAAAAAATTTCCATTTTCAGACTAATATCAGTGGATATTAAGAGAAATGTAAGAGTATCATTAATGTCTTCTGCTGAGGTGATTTCATTTATTTACTGCAACCCACTGATAACTATTCCGCACCTCCTCAACAATACCTGCATTCCGAACTAAACAGAAAACTCTTGGTGTTCAGCTAAGATCAAAGATTGTCTTGTTTCCATCTCTATATTAGATGGTTAACATGGTTACAAAATTCTTACCCTAAGGGCAGCTTTCCCCCCAAAACATAGGAAAGTCTTTTGAGATAAAATCTGCTTGTGTGTTAAATTATATAAAATATAAACTTTCATTTTATTATTGTATTAAATTGTGAAGAGATTATCTTAAATAATATATTGGATTATCTTAGAGAGAGCCATAAAATCTAAAGAGATTGTTGTCTTAAGTCACATCTATTGATACCTGAGCTCAGTGGTTTCATTATGAATGTGCTGGTCCCGCTATGGCCGACCTGCTACTCGGATGGCATTCATACTGACAGATGCAGGATTTGACATAACCAGTTAGGACCATACACTCTTCTGGATCCAAAGATATTGTTGTTTAATTTGGGGAAAAGAAAACCTTATTACATTTAAGTATTTTAGTAATAGAGATTTAGTCTTTTGGAAAATGAGAGCAGCTAACTTCTCCCTAATAACTCTCCTTTCCTTTCAACTAAATGAGCTACACTGGTTTTTATTTTCTTGATAAAAGAAGGTATTTATTAAAGATTTCCTGAAATACTATGCTTTTACACTATTTTTAGAGATGGTGAAGTAATTTTAAATGGGAACAAGGCCCCACACCTGGAAAGGCCCCAGTAATACTGGCCTGATGTGTCATCCACATCTTGAGATGTCAAGAAAGTTTCACTGTAAGCCACACTTCCCTTCCCACCATTCTATCCCACTATTTCATTAGGCATTCTATCCCCACAAATCTATCCCACTATTCATTAGGCATTTATTGTATAAGTAGTCCAAATCTAGGTTATTCATGGAATTTGACACATTAATCACTGTCAAATTTTAAAATTTATTCATCATCTCAAGCTGCAAATTCTTTGTGCTATTAAATGAAAAAGGATCTATTTATTTTTAAACAATCTCAGAATATCGTGTGTACTTTTGTTGTGCTCTAATGAATGTTTACGTATCCTACAAAGCACAAATATTGGATTGTAACCATGTGATGAAGTTATATGTGTTGTACTGAATGTTGCAAACAAATCAATAAATTTTTGTTGTCAAATCTTTCATCCTTTTTTCTCCAAGACCTCAAAGGAAAAATAGTCACAGTGTAATTGGAGGAAGATAGAAATATCCCTTAGATAGGTTTTGCTGACCCACTGTCAGGTTTTGAGTAATTACATGGTCTTTGATTAAATTTGTTAGGATCAGTAATGTTCATGTAAATCAGCATTTCTCAACCTTGACACTATTGACATTTGGGGCTGGATGACTCTTTGTTGCGGAGCATTGTCCTGCACATTGTGGGATGTTTAGCAGCACCCCTGGCTCCTACCCACTAGATGCCAGTTACCACTTCCCCAGTTATGACAACCAAACATGTCTCCCAGCATTGCCAAAGGTCCCCTGCGGAGCAAATTGCCACTGATTGAGGACCACTGGTGTAAGTAATGCATTGAAGGGGCAGAGCCTGAGACTCTAGGAGGCGTGAGGGTAGAGGAGGAGGAGCCTGTAGCCCCTCATCTGGGGAGTCCAAGCAAGAACCTGAAATCCAGACATTGTCTCCCCCAGCCTCCCAAGGCCCACGGACTGTGACTTTACAATACATCAGAGGGACAGAAGAAAAAGGCATAAGACAAGGAATCTCCAGGCCTGGGGATAAACCCACCTAGACTCAAGTAAACTAAAGGTAAACTAGAGGTCTTACAGGTAAATGGATCAATGCTTTGAATTCAGGAAATAAATGATTACAATTTATGCCATAAGTCATTGAGGCTCCTGAGCACTTTATTCAATACTCAGAAGGTATCAATATGCTTATGTAAAGACAAATTCTCATCAGTCAATCATGTCAAATAAAAACAAACTCTGGACAGTGACAAGGAGACTTTAGTTTAAAGGATTATTACAAAAGGGGAGAGGGGACAGTTGCGATGGTGGTGGGTGGACATTGCAATAATGAGGATGCTCCACTGTGAGATATGCAAGTGTCTCAAAGGGGTTTATTTTATAGAGATGAGTAAAGACTAGGAAGAACCAGTGTGCAGAGTAGGATGGACAAGATGAGCCATGGGAGGTGGCACGATGGGACAGCGCAGCCTACTATCAGGAGGGGCTCCTTCAGGAGAGGCCCTACGCTACATCAGGCTGAGGGTAGGTCACAGGTCTGGGGCCTGGAGAATGAAGCTGTAGGGATTATACTACCTGAACTATACTGCAAGGCTATCTTAATCAAAACAGCACAGTACTCGCATAAAAACACACATAGATCAATGGAACAGAATAGAAAGCCCAGAGATAAACCCATGCCTACATACAATCAATTAATCTATAGCAAAAAAAGACAAAAATATACAATGGGGTAAAGACGGTATATTCAACAAATTGTGCTGGGAAAACTGGACAGATACATGCAAAAAAAAAAAAAAGAAAGAAAGAAACTAGACCACCTTCTTACACTATATACAAGAATAAATTCAACATAGATTAAAAACAAAAAATTTATGGCCCAAAACCATAAAACTTCTAGAAGAAAACAGGGGCAGTGAACTCTGAAATTGTTCTTAGTAATATTTTTTTCTGATATATCTTGAGCAAGGAAAACAAAAGAAAAAATAAACAGATGGGACTACATCAAACAAAAGTTTTTGCACAGCAAAGGAAACCATGGAAAAAATGAAAAGACAGACTGCTAAATGGGAGAAGATACTTGCCAATGATGCACCTGATAAGGGGTAAATATACAAAATTTATTAATAACTCAGACATCTTAACACCAAAAAACAAACAATCCCATTAAAAAATGGGCAGAGGACCCGAAAAAGCATTTCTCCAAAGAGGGCATAGAGATGGCCAATACATAAATGAAAAGATGCTCAACATCACTAATCATCAGTAAATTGCAAATTAAAACCACAATGGCAACATTGGCAAGCACCTAGTAGGCAATGGTGAGAACAGGGGTTGAAGAGTTAACTCTGCTCCAAAGAACAGAAGTGACAAGGAGCCAATACACCTTTAATATCTGAGTGTTTACCTCACTCCCTCCCCCAGTCTCTCGGGCTATTTTCTCACCCTTGGCTAAGATTCCAGTACATTCCCTCATGAGCTTTCCTGAACTTTCTCCAACCCTTGCTGTCCCTGCAGGTTCATTTACTTGCCCTGCATGAGCACATGGTTTGGTGACACCAGAGCTCACTGTTGCCTGAGGCATGGAGTCTTGTCTTTTAGAATGACAAGGTCAAAGCTGCCATCATCAGAACTCCTCTGACTAATGAATAAATAACATTTAACAATAAATAAACGTATTCCAGGATGAAAATGAATTTTTTTGACTAAGCAAGAAGGCTTTGGCAAGCCCTTAAATTGTAAGTTATGACACCAGCTAATGAGCATCTGACAGAAGTCCAAGCCTGTCACACTCTGAAGATTCTGGAAACAGAGGACAGTCTTGGCATGCTGCTGCCCAATGTTAATTAGCCAACATTTTCCTAATGATTCTCCCTCTGTGCTCCTTGTTCAGACCCATGTAGTTCATTTGAGTATGGAATAAAGTTACGGTCCAGAATTTTTAGGAAATTGAGATTCAGAGGCATGAGAGGACCTAATCAAGGTATCAGAGTATCCTATCTAATAAAAGAGTAATATGCAAATTGACTATCACTCCAACACACAAGATGGCTGCCCCCATGTGGTCAAAGATGGCTGCCCCCATGTGGACACAAGATGGCCAACAGGGGAGGGCAATTGGGAGGGACCAGGCCTGCAAGGGAGGGCAGTTGGGGGCAATCAAGCCTGCAAGGGAGGGCAGTTAGGGGCGATCAGGCCAGCAGAGGAGGGAAGTTGGGGGGGACCAGGCCTGCAGGGGAGGGCAGTTGTGGGGGACCAGGCCTACAGGGGAGGGCAGTTGGGGAGGACCAGGCCTGCAGGGGAGGGCAGTTGTGGGGGACCAGGCCTGCAGGGGAGGGCAGTTGTGGGGGACCAAGCCTGCAGGGGAGGGCAGTTGGGGAGGACCAGGCCTGCAGGAGAGGGAAGTTGGGGGTGACCAGTCCTACAGGGGAGGGAAGTTGGGGGTGACCAGGCCTGCAGGGAAGGGCAGTTGGGGGGAACCCAGGCCTGCAAGGGAGGGCAGTTGGGGGCGATCAAGCCTGCAGGGGAGGGCAGTTAGGGGTAACCAGGCTGGCAGAGGAAGGAAGTTGGGGGCAACTGGGCCTGCAGGGAAGGGCAGCTGGGGGGACCCAGGCCTGCAGGGGAGAGCAGTTGAGGGGGACCAGGCATGCAGGGAAGGGCAGTTGGAGGGGACCAGGCCTGCAGGGAAGGGCAGTTAGGGGTGACCAGGCCTGCAGGGGAGGGCAGTTGGGGGAGACCAGGCCTGCAGAAGAGGGCAGTTTTGGAGGACCCCAGGTCTGCAGGGGAGGGCAGTTGGGGGGGACCAGACCAGCAGGGGAGAGCAGTTAGGGGGGATGAGGATGGCAGAGGAGGGCAATTAGGGGTAACCAGGTCGGCAGGGGAGGGCAGTTGGGAGGGACCAGGCTGGTAGGGGAGGGCAGTTAGGGGTGACCAGGCTGGCAGGGGAGGGCAGTTATGGGTGACCAGGCCTACAGGGGAGGGCAGTTAGGGGCGATCGGGCTGGCAGGGGAGCAGTTAGGCATCAATCAGGCTGGCAGGAGCGTGGTTAGGGCGTGATCAGGCTGGCAGGCAGAAGCGGTTAGGGGCAATCAGGAAGGCAGGCAGGTGGGCAGTTGGGAGCCAGCAGTCCTGGATTGTGAGATGGATGTCCGACTGCCAGTTTAGGCCTGATCCCAGGTCCCAGATTGGAGAGGGTGTAGGCTGGGCTGAGGGACACACACCCCCCCCATACATGAATTTCATGCCCCGGACCTCTAGTAATAATAATAATGACCACACACGTATATAGTGCACTATATATGTGTGCAGACACTATTTTAAGGGCTTTGTGTATATTAACGTATTTAATCTCCACAACAGCCCTGTGAAGTAGGCATTATCATTACCAGTTTGTTATTGAAGAATCTGGAGCATGATGAAAATAAGTAACTTGCTTAAGGTCACAGAACTAGAAAAGGGCAGAGCAGGATTCATCCCAGCCACATTAACTCCAGAGCCTGCACGCTAAGAGTCTGCTGCAAGGTTTTAAGTCGGCATAAATTGGAGGCATGATATGTGAGGGCTGTCAAAGGATAGACAATGCAGAGGGCAAAAGAAGCAGAGTCACGAACCACAAATCACCCCTTGTCCAATTCAATCACATGTTTTCTCAGCTACCATTCCTATGCCCAAATAAGGAGAGAGAACAATGAACAAAAAACTCTGTTACTTACTTGACATTGACAATGGATTTGATAACTATTTAGAAGGCTGGCTTAACTGTTTGAGAGTACCTCCAGGCAAGGAGATTATACTCCTAGGTCAATCCCCTAAACTGCCATCAGGTAAATACTTTATTTTAATGCAAAGTGTACAGAAGTCTACAATGAGATAACCTGAATGAACACAGGTTATGTTTACTTAAACTTTAAAATTTCAATAAAACTTTCTTCTTAAATTATAAAGAAAAACTGTTTGGCTTTTTAAATCACTTTTAAGATATTATATTTAAGTTTTTAAATGTCGCATTATGTTAAACATTTTCAGCAACAAAGCTGTGCCAAAATAAAAGCTAAACAGCGAACTAAAGAGCAGGATGGTTCAATGGATCACAGGAGGAGTGTTTGCCAGACACAATTCCAGCATAGAAAGAATGAACATCACAGACACGCTGGGAGATGAATTTTAAATTCTGTTTTTACAGCTTGATTCCAGAAGGCAGCAAGAGGAAAATAAAAAAGATTAACAGGAGGGTGTTTTCCAAGTAATAAAGGCCAAGGTTGGCTCATGGTGGGAGTTGGAGGTATGTTCCCCTAAGGCAGTGGTCGGCAAACTCATTAGTCAATAGAGCCAAATATCAACAATACAACGATTGAAATTTCTTTTGAGAGACAAATTTTTTAAACTTAAACTTCTTCTAACTCCACTTCTTCAAAATAGACTCGCCCAGGCTGTGGTATTTTGTGGAAGAGCCACACTCAAGGGGCCAAAGAGCCGCCTGGGGCTCGAGAGCTGCAGTTTGCAGACCACGGCCCTAAGGCAACCAATGAGGGGAATGGTAGGGAGGATCAAGTGACATAGCACACAGGCCTGTTGGTCAACAATTACATGCTGGAAGTGATATCCGTCCTTTCCCAATCTGGCCATGGGGGACTTCCCCTGACTGTAAGTAGTGGGGAAGATCCTTGGCATGGAGCAGCCCAAAGGAAATTGGTCAGCTACATGGGTCACTGCTAAGATGCAAATAGATGATTATCACATACTAGAGGCCCAATGCAGGAAAATTCATGCACTCGGGGTGGGAGGGGGGGTCCCTCATCCCAGCCCGTGCCCTCTCCAATCTGGGACCCCTTGAGGGATGTCTGACCACCAGTTCTAAACAGGCAGTTGGACATCCCTCTCATAATCCAGGACTGCTGGCTCCCAACTGTTTGCCTGCCTCTGCTTGATTGCCCCTAACTGCTTCTGCCTGCCAGCCTGATCACCCCCTAACCACTCCCCTGCCAGCCTGATCAACGCCTAACTGCTCCACAGCCAGCCCGATTGCCCCTAACTGCCCTCCCCTGCAGGCCTGGTCCCCCCACAACTGCCCTTCCCTGCTGGCCTTGTCTCCCCCAACTGCCCTCCTCTGCCAGCCCAGTCACCCCTAACTGCCCTCCCTGCTGGCCTGATCGCCCACAACTGCCCTTCCCTGCAGGCCTGGTCCCCCTCAACTGCCCTCCCCTGCAGGCCTGGTCCCCCCCAATGGCCCTCCCCTGCTGGCCTAGTCCCCCCCCCCAACTGTCCTCCCCTGCAGTCCTAGTATCCCTCAACTGTCCTCCCCTGCAGGCCTGGTCCCCCCCAACTGCCCTCCCCTGCAGTCCTGGTGTCCTTCAACTGTTCTCCCCTGCAGGCCTGGTCCCCCCAACTGCCCTCCCTTGCAGGCCTGGTCCCCCAACTGTCCTCCCTTGCTGGCCTGGTCTCTCCCAAATGCCCTCCTCTGCTGGCCCAGTCACCCCTACCTGCCCTCCCTGCTGGCCTGATTACCCACAACTGCCCTCCCCTGCAGGCCTGGGTTCCCCCCAACTGTCCTCCCCTGCAGGTCTGATCCTCCCCAACTGCCCTCCTCTGCTGGCCTGGTCACCCCTAACTGCCCACAACTGTGCTCCCCTGCAGGCCATCTTGTGGCGGCCATCTTGTGTCCACATGGGGGCAGCCATCTTTGACCACAAGACACTCTTGTGTCTTGGAGTGATGCAATTTGCATATTACTCTTTTATTATATAGGAAGGATGGTGCCTCCCCCCGCCCCCATCCCTCATGTAGTGGAGAGTTTGGTGGTCTACACAGCAGCATCCCTTCTCCCTCTCCTCCTTACCTGATTTTATGTGGGAATCACCCTCCTCCACATAACCTATGTGATGCAGGAGAAGCTGAATCCATCCCAGAGCCCAGGATGGATGCAAGCTGGGCTAAGTTCATCAGAGCCCAGACTTCCCTTATTAGAACACTTATTGGTTCAGGGATGGACATGGAATTTAAATGGCCCAAACTGAATGGAAGGGATTATATAGAGGTCTGGAGAACTCTCTCTCCTCCTCCCTCCTTCCCTCCCTCTGCATCTGGCAGCCAATATGCAAGTATAAATGGTTTATTAAACAATCTGAATTACATGAGGCAAACAAAAACACAATGCACTTTTAACTTTCTTTAACTACTTGGCCAACCATGTCTTGTCAAATTTCTTTTTGCAACTCTATTGTGAATCTAGGGCAGATCTCACAGTTTCTGATCACTTTTATTACTTAGATCTCCAGGCAATCTAATCCAATTTATAGCCTGGCTTTTATGTACAATATAAAGGTCTATTTCCTTCCCCTAATCTCCAGCCAGGCTTTGGTCTGAGAGCTCAAACTGGGAAGAGGCACTGTGTCTGCTCTTTTTGTTCCTCCTCCTCTAGCTTCTCTGCTTCTATCTCCATCAGTGTTAGGCTCTGGGGGAGGGAAGGGCAAGGGTAAATGTTTCTGTCTTTCTCTGGAAGTGCAGTAGCAATTTTTGGCACCAAACATCTGCTCTCCCATGGTATACGTGCATGAGTGTTCTGGAGAGCCCAAAGGGTCACTCTTAACATTCCCCTGAAGTGGGAGATGCAACTCCAACTTTACCTTTACCTCTTCTTCTTGCAGCCAATGAGCCACCCCCATTTTCTACCCAATCTCTTTCTCTCTTCCCCACATCCCATCTAAGTCTCTTGCTCTTGGTTCAAAATATCTAATAGGCAACCCACCTGGGTAGATACCAACAACAGCTCAAACACAGTCACCTATCACAGTGTCCGCAGTAAACTTAGACACTCTCATGCTGAACAGTGAGAATCTTATTTGCACTGAAGTTGTCCCTCTTTCCCCATCATCTCAGCTGGATCTTCTCTCTGGAATTTTCCTCTCTGCTCAGATATGCTTAAGTGGTTAGTGGGAAAATAATGACTTTGAGGTTCCATATAGTGGACAGCACCTTAAAGTGGGCATATAAAGCCTAGGTCATATTTGGAAAAGCATAAATGGAAGAAGTATAAGGAAGATAATTCTAAGCAAAAGGAAGAGTGTAGGTGAAGGGATGGGGTCTCATAGCCAAGACAATATAGGACACAAATAGGAGAAATTATTTTACAAAATGTGAAATACCTTCAATGTATAACTAAGATGTGGGGTCCATCCAAACAATGCAATGTTTTAAACACATTTGTTTTGAAAGTAGGTTACTTATACTTTCTATTATTCTAGTATTCTGAATATAGGCAAACTATTGCTATATTTCCAGTTATATACAGTAGTTCAAAATATAATGTAGATTCTGTGATTCAAGCCATACTTTAACAAGTGAGTATGTCTACTTTATTCATGACAGGAAAAGACAACAGTCAAAGGGATGCTGGATTTGGGATAAGGGGGTCTAGTCTTGAGTCTCCTTTGACACTGACTATCTGTGTATTTTTAGAAAAATCATTAACCTTTCTGACCCTCAGTTTATTGTCTATAAAATGAGCACCAATACACCTTCCTTACAGGGTTGACAATATTAATTTTGACAACAGTCGTAAACATGCTTTGTAAGCAGCAAGGCAGTAGCCAAGGTACAGTGTCAATGTGATTCCTGAATCCTTGACTCTGTTTTAGAAAGGTCATTCTAATTGATGCCTGCTTGATAAATGAGATATGAGTCTGCAGAGGCAGGGTTAAAACAGGCTGAAGTATTTATAAATCTAGTTTTCAGCTGGGCAAAGCATACTTTTGGCAGGTGATTCTCAGGGGAAGCATTCAAGTGTCAGGTTCATGGACCCATGAACAGAACCTATAATTGAGGGTAGTCAACTTTAGCTTGAAGTAGAATTGCTAAACTCCAGAAGAATATAAAAAATATTTTAATAAAACTTTTATGTAATACCTCTGTGTTCTCTATATTTTCCCAGTCTCATAGCTCAGCTCCATAGGAATATAGATTTCTGCTTTATTTTGAAAGAGCATCAATAGTAAAACAACTATGTAGTCACCTTTCAGTGTAACATAATTATAGTCTGCTTCCTGTGGTTCTGGTGGTCACAGTTTATAGATATTATTTACTCCAGCCATAACAGTTCCTGTCATTTCCCCACAAATGATCTTGAAGAACCTTACATGATCTATTTTCTCTGCCCAAAATATATATATTTCTTATCATGGGCACTTATAGAGCCTCTTCAAGTATCGATTTGTACCATCCCAATGACTCCCAATATCCATCCTTGTATCTACTTACTTATAGGGAAACATACTTTTCCAGCCTCCAGGGATCAGCACAACTCCTAGGTTCAACCAATCACCAGTTTCTATTTCATTGGCAACAGTGGTGATTGGGGGTAGGGGGTGGAGCATATGACTGAGTCTAGAGAGTTAAGAAAGGATTGATTGACTATTGTGTTCTCACTAAGTATATTTGTCAGGATGAAAGGGCTTATTTGTTTATTTTTATTTTTTCTATTTTCTATCTTGTTCACTAAGTATTTGTGGTATCTCTGATGGTTCTATTGAATTGAGGTTTCCTGAAACTAAAATGTATTTCTTCCTAAATATTGGAAAAATTATTCTGACATCCTTTTAAACAGTTTAATTCATTTTGGAGCTAAGTAGTAAAGAAATTGATTAAACATCTCTCCAAAAATTATCTAGCTATTTTTCTGTAGAATAAAATGCACTTAAGCCTGGCATCTCTCCTCTAAAACCTGATAGCCCTATAATTCTATTGTAAAAGATGCCTTAATAAATCACCATGAAAATAATACCAAACCAACTTGATTAAGTCATCACAAAAATTCATGCCTTTAAGAGCTGTCCTTAGCTTATAGACAGCTTTATAGTTTTGATGAGGTAGATTTTTAAAGAATGGCCATAGATTATTTAACACTCATTCAACTGAGCAGTGTCCATGTCCCCTGCACTTGAATCTGAGTGGGCCTCGGACATTTTCAAACAAAAGTGTTTGGTGGAAGTGATGCTAAATGACTTCTGAAGCTAATTAAATTCCATGCATCTTCCTGGTGCTCTTGGGTACTCATTATGAGGGAATCCAGCTGCTTTGTAAAAACTCAGATGAGACTGACATCATCATGCTGAAGAGACCAAGTATAAGCATTCCTGCTGGCAATCACAGTGAACCTGGCCTTCAAGTTATCCAGCCCAAGCACCACATATCATGGAGCAAAGACAAACCATCCAGCTGTGTCTTATCTAAATTCCTACCCTACAGAATTTTTTATCATAATAAAATTGCTTTGTACCACTAAGTTGTTTGTTGAATAGCCTAGTAATAGAAAAATTTGCCTTTGTTCCTCTTCAAAAATAAAATTTACGGCCCAGCCCATGTGGCTCAGTGATTGAGCATCAATCCATGAACCAGGAGGCCATGATATGATTCCAAATCAGGACACATGCCCAGATTGTGGGCTCCATCCTTAGCAAGGGCCATGCAGGAGGCTGCCAGTTAGTGATTATTTCTCATCATTGATGTTTCTATCGCTCTCTTCCTCTTCCTACCTCTGTGAAATCAATAAAAATATTTTTAAAAAAATAGATTTTGAGATTTTTCTTCTATATGTTTCAGCTACTATATGTCTAAGTAGCCCAATTAAATAGGATAGACCTTTACACTGTATCTCCTGTTTCTTACCCACTCTTTGGGTATCTCTCTTATGCTGGTTAATTTCTTCTGCCCTATCTTCAATTTTATAAATTCTCTCTTTAGCTAAGTTATGAAACCCATCCATTGTGCTTAAATTTCTATTTGGGTTTTTATTTGGTAATCTGTATATTACTTTTAGTTTCTTATTCCCTACAGATATTTTCAAGTTTTCTTTTTTTAATATTTACACATAACAAGCAAGTTGTTTTATAGTCTCTGATAATTCCTAAATCTGAAGTCACAGTAGGGCTCTTCCTATTGTCTATTGTCTTGCTGCCTCTCACTCATGTCTGAGTGCACACTTGTGCATTTGGTGTCTTTGAAAACCTGCTAGACATACTATTTTAAAACTATGACAACAAAAACTTCTTTTAAGGAGGAGTTTTGCTTGCTTCTGACACACCAACATCTGAGATCTGAGAAGTTTTTCAGTCTAGACTGCCTCATTCTGTGTTTTATCCAGTTCTTTTTATTTGTATCATTGGAGGTTTGGTTCAAGTGACTTAGCTCACCATTACCTAAAGCATAAATTCAGGAGATGGTAGACTAATAAAGACCAAAGCTTCTCAAACTTTAAGATGCATACAAATCAATGACATCTTGTTAAGTGGTGGAATTGTTAACAGGAATGCAGATTCTGATGCAGCCTGTCTAGGGTGGGAGCAAAAATTCTGCACTTTTAACAAGCTGCAAAATGATGGCAATGCTAACTTTAAATATCATGTGTAAAGCTGAATAGGAATATTGAGTGGAATTTAGGAAAATTAAAACTCATGATAGAACACATTCTAAGTGTATTTTTAAAACAATATGCCACCCCAAATCAAACATGTTTGAACTTTTCCTTTATAATATATTAGATATACAGGCATGTCTGAGAGTACCTGATGCAGTGGTGAGGTCTCAGTAGAGATGATTTACAAAGAGTGAGAGGTTTATAAGTTAAACTGAGAAAGACAACAGAGAATAGTATGATACCTGCCCCTTATATTACCTCCACAAACAGGTATCTAAGCCCTGTGGAAGGTGGGTCTGCAGATAAAAACTCAGCATCATCAGGCCTTGCAGTTCTGGATGTTCTGGAAAACCAGCCTTTAACTCATCCCCAGTAACTGCTACCAAGTAGGTATTCAAAAATACTTACTAAATGAATGATTTGCATAGTGGGTGGTCCTGACACAGAATAACATGTGTAAATTTTGAGCTGACAAGAAATACTTCCCAAAAATAATTTAAATACTTTAAATAAAGGTGCTTCAGGACACAAATGAAGATAAAAATGTAGTAAAATTTGAGCAATTATTAATACATATAAATATAAATATACACATCTCAAAAAAGTATATTACATATATTCTTTTGATATCCTATCTAATAAAAGAGTAATATGCAAATTGACCCTCACTCCAACACACAAGATGGCCGCCCCCATGTGGTCAAAGATGGCTGCCCCCATGTAACACAAGATGGCCACCACAAGATGGCCAGCAGGGGAGGGCAGTTGGGAGGGACCAGGCCTGCAGGGAAGGGCAGTTAGGGGTGACCGTGTTGGCAGGGGAGGGCAGTTAGGGGTGACCAGGCTGACAGGGGAGGGCAGTTAGGAGCAATCGGGCTGGCAGGGGAGCAGTTAGGCATCAATCAGGCTGGCAGAGGAGTGGTTAGGGGGTAATCAGGCTGGCAGGCAGAAGTGGTTAGGGGCAGTCAGGCAGGCAGGCAGGTGAGTGGTTGGGAGCCAGCAGTCCTGGATTGTGAGAGGGATGTCCGACTCCCGTTTAGGCCCGATCCCAGGATCGGGCCTAAACTGGCAGTCAAACATCCTTTGAGGGTCCCAGATTGGAGAGGGTGCAGGCTGGGCTGAGGGACATACATTCCCCCCACCCCGTGCACAAATTTGGTGCACCGGGACTCTAGTATATGTATATATGTATATGTATATGTGTATGTGTATATGTATATGTATATGTATATGTATATGTACATATATATATATATATATATATATATATATATACCACACTTTTTATCATCTAGAACAGTGGTTTGAGAACCTGTGGGTTGAGAACCGCTGCTGTGGAGCCTAAGACCATCGGAAAACACAGATATTTACATTAAGATTCATAACAGTAGCAAAATTACAGTTATGAAGTAGCAACGAGAATAATTTTATGGTTGGGGGTCACCACAACATGAGGAACTGTATTAAAGGGTCATGAGAACCACTGATCTAGAGGCCATAATTTGCAAAATGAAGAGGAATTCATAACTAATAAAAATAGTAAAGTGTAAAAGATTTTTAAGCAGATCTTTAAGGTTCAAATCCCTGCTCTGTCTTCACTAACTGGTTGACTTAACTTCTTAAATTCCAGGGATTTTGTGAAGTTTAAGTGTGACAAACTTTACAAATCATTTGTCATGTCTAGATATCGTATGATAAATGTAAATGTATTTACTTTTCTCTTTCATCAGTATCAACAACTTAAAAAATGCACCTAAATCCCAAGTCACTGTTTTATCCAATTAAGATCGTTATGACAGAAGATCTGGAATATTTGGACAAGAGATACTTTCAGAACCACTATCCCATAAAAACTCAAAGCAATAGAAATGTGAATCTTCTTTTCTTTGCTCCATTTTAAGAAAACAGGTGCACCAGGCAGTGAGCAATGATTTATCTGGTCACACTGTTTCACAGTTGAGGCAAACAGACTTGGGATAATTGACTAATAAATTTTGTTTTTATTTAATAACTGAGAGAAAAGATAATCCTTTCGCCTCCTCAAAGTAGGCCATTCTTAGATTCTTTTTAATATCAATGTGGTAAGTATAATTGATCAAAAACTTTTATTGTATAGAGAAGAAATAAATTCCAGAATATTAATATAATTTTTTCCCTACAGTCTCATTCTGACCAGTTCAGGCATATTTATTAATAATCACTTGTGAAAACATAATTCACAAAGCAGATCTCCCTAGAACAATTGTGCATTAATTTATGTACCACATGCTGGTGCTCGTCCAGCATCCCTGGAAATAATTACTTAGCATCAACATGGTAACTTCAAAATCAGAATTCACTTTAAATACTAAAAAATACACTTTCATATTAGCCTCTCAAAATGCCCTCAATTGATGAAACTCTGCACTCAAAGAAGAATATATATATATGAAATTGTTAATGTGGGCTTGAGAAAAATATATTTTATAACACGTACTCAGTTGAGTATGCAAATATTTGCTAGGGGCAGAAATAGAAAGTTGGGGATCAGCTGTAATTGTAAGAAATATTAATCATGCTCTGTTAACCCTGATTGTTTTATTCTGATTAAAGAAGGCACATTCTAACCTGGCTGGCAGTTACACACAGGACCTGGGAGCTCACCTGGAAGTGCAGCCCATCCTCCCCATCAGGGAGCTGCCCATTATCATGGAAAGATTAACCACCTTGTTGCAGAAACCAGAATCACCAACCCTTTTGCATATCACTAACCCTTTGAAGATCCCTAGCCCTTGTGTCCCTGCAGGCCATTGCAAAACTCCAACCCCCATTTCCTGTAAACTGCCCATTTGGCATACTCTTTTGCCTACTTCCCCATGTAACCTTTGTCCCTCTACCCAATATAAGCAGCTGGCTTATGGTGGGGTGCAGAGTAGATTTTTGTGGATGACCTGTTGCTCTCCCGTACTGCAGGCAGTGTTGGAATAAACTCTAATTCAACCCTGTCTCTGCTTAATTGGCTCAAGTAGTGACAGGCAGCATGGACCCATTGATTGGCCAGTTACATATTGACAGGTCCAGAATTTCCATAAGGGAGGGACAGTTTAGCAGAAAAAGGTGCTTATCTTGAAGTGAAAACACTGTATAGACCTCTTAGGCTGACATGAAGGGGCTTTTGGCAGGGATGGGGGCACTTTAGTCCTTTAAGCCCCTTAGCATTCTGGTCTGCAAATATATTTTCTATTTATCTTCTTTTTTTTCTCATTTATCATGGTCAATGATATCTTTCCTTCTCTTTTACCTTGTTCAATTTTATAACTACATGAATTGTTTGTCTGCATGTGTGTGTTAATGTGTGCATATAAGTTTGATATTTCCTATGAAGAAATGCTAGCTTTTGGTGCAAAATGGTCCATGCGGAATTATGGCAGAAGTATAAACAATGGTGAATCCGTTGCTCAAACTGGAGACTTTCATCATAAACTCCAAGCACAGGAGAACAATTTTCCATCAGGGCTCTGTCACAGCCCATTGGTCACACCAGGCTGTATCTAAAAATCTTACTATTTTTCATATTCCTTATTTTAAAACTAAAGACATCAACCCAGATAAAATTATCTTTCCTGCTGGTCGATTTCGCAATAATTTACACAAGTGGCTAAAGATTTATCAAAAGAGATTGCTAAAGTAATTTATAGCAGCTTTTTTCAAGAAATACATTCCCACATGGTAATACATTTGTCATTGTGTTTTCAATAGAGTTAATATCAAAATTGTATTTAAAATTAAAATTTTACACTTGTCAAGTTAATATTGAAAAGAAAACAAAGCACCTCAAACTGGAAATCCTTGTGAGTTTACCAAACCCTTCTTTAACATATTTCCAAGCAATTCAATCACCAATGGATTTCATGTAACCCACTTACATCTCCTCCTTTGATTGTAATGTATAAAACAAGGTAAAAAACCGCCATTCTCTGGAGCACTATCTCCATATGTTGAGATTCTGCTTCCTGGCAATTGTCAACAGTTTGGCTCAAATAAGCTCACAAAAATTCTTTACAGGTTTTAATGCTTTTTTTACATTAACATTACAGATGCAGATATAGATAGAGATAGACATAGACATAGATATATATTCATATTCTTCTATTTCTATTTTCCTCCTTCAAACCAAATCTAAAAATACCTCATACGTATTTAAAAGATAGTCTGAAACAAGGTGTGTACATACAGCCAATGCATAAAAAATTTTATTAATACTAAACTAGAATTGAGCATTAGCTCAATTATTCTTAAAGAACAAAAACAAAAAACAGCTGATGCTATTTTAAACACGGGCCACCTGCTTTTCCCAAGGGAGTCAGTAAAACCTGAGCTCGTGGCTGAAAAGCACATCTGAGAAGGGAACGCTCGGGGCTGCAGTGCGGGCACATGGCGGGCAGAGAGACAGAGGAGCTGCCCTTGCCCACGTCAAGAAGGGCAGTTCATGCAAGATCATCTCTTCCATCACGCAAGACAGCCCTGATTCCAACCTTGAAATGGCACATTCTCAATGGAGAAAGAGAAGGTCAAGAACACTTATTAGCTGCCAACTATACCACAGGCCTTGTGAGCTGCTTTTTCTTCTCGTGTATTTCTTTCTGTTATTGTATTTCCATTTTATAGGTAAGGAAACAAACTCAGAAAAATGAAATGGCTTATTCATAACAACAGGACTACAAGTTAAGCACAGTCTTAATCCAAAGTCTAAGCTCTTTGTCACATGCCATGTGAAGTGGGTTTTCTCTCCCAGGATCATATACTGACTCCAAGATCATCAGCCTTTGTGTGAATCCTGTCATCTGCCCTCGGCAGAAGAAAGACACCAATCTGCAGTAGCGGGGGGAGGATGGGCCACCACCAGGGCTTTGTTTGAGGACAAGCCCAGACAGAAAATGTCTCACCTTGCACATTTACAGCAATATTTTAGGTTGAACCACATAAAATTAGTTTTCTTAAGATTAAGAAATATAACCATTTCATATAATTCAGCCTAATTATTTGCTCAGGTTAATAACCCAAGAGTTAATAACTGTACGTGCTACTCTAGTTTCTGTTGGAGATGTTCTGGCCTAGAAAAAAAAGTGTACATGTCCTTTAGCCTCAGGCATACATAGAAGACATGTTTCCTCTTGCCTGTGGAAAATACCCAGCATCACCCTCCACTACAGGATGATGCATTCCTTCAGGAAAATAGGGGAAAACCACATCTCCATTGAGCAAAAATGCAGGCATTCCCCCTTGAACTGCCATCTCCATAATTAAAGACAAGAGTGTGTGTCTGATATAGACCTACAAATAAAGTATCTATATGAAGGAAAGTACTAAACCAGGAGTTACATCTCAGAAGATTTAAGAGGATCATCATACATTTGGCATAAACCCACACCAAAAACGATATAGGTCAATGCACTGGAGCGGCCAAGGGGAACAGTGTCCCTGTGATTGTGTCTACAGAAGGCCACTGGCTTCTTTGATTGACACTATGAATAATTAAAATTCAAATTTGAGGACATTTGTCAACTCTTGCAATATGTGTGAATCACTGAGATTTTAATAGAACCATCAGAACACCCTGGGGAATATGTCTAACGTTCAGATATTTTTTTAAGTATTTGACAAATTCCCTGTAATTTTTCTAATTACCTTCTCAAGTACTGAAAAGGGGATTCTAGGAAGAATTTTGAAATTCCACTTAGTAATATTTGAAACTTTCTTCTCATCAATCACTGTTGATGAGAAGTGATTTCGATGGCTGTGCGGGCTGGACAGGTTTTTACTCAGAAGTTCACAGATTTGCAAAGGAGAGAAACTACTGAAAATCTGGGAAGATTCAGAGCCAAGACCACTTGTTTATTAAACTGAACCACATTTTTATTCACATGTCTGAATCCATAAGAATTCATGCGAGATAAGCTGAAAATACCGGCTGCATTTATTTTACTCCCTTTCAGTTTCCTGGGAGAAGGTGAGTTGGAAGGTTTTTTTATGTCTACTGCAGAGATATCCGAAGCCATCATCATTAATGAGAAAATGTGCATTAAATGTACGAATTCTTTCTCAATTCTTAAATTCTTTAGTTCCAAGTCAGTAAGCAGTGTCCACAAATAATATTAGCTACCCATTAATTGTGTCTGATAGATCAGGCTCTTTATGTATTTCTTAAATTATTTAAAGCTACCATACTGCCCTGCTGGTGTTGCTCAGTGATTGAGCATTGACCTGTGAACGAGGAGGTCACAGTGCAATTCCCAGTCAGGGCACATGCTTGGGTTGCTGGCTCGATCCCCGGTAGGGAGCTTGCAGGGGGCAGCTGATCAATGATTCTCTCTCATCGTTGATCTTTCTCTCCCTCTCCCTTTCTCTCTGAAATCAATAAAAATATATTTTTAAAAAATATAAATCCCACACTATTATTAGTCCCATTTTATAGCTGAGAAAACTGAGTCAAGGGGTGTTTGAATTATCAAGGTACCACAACCAAGAAGTGATCTAGATATTAAAACAGGTATTCTAATTCCTGAGTCTATATGTTTAAAGACAGATTTCTGTCACCCCTGAGTGGCTATCAGGACAGGCACTCCCGCCTCAAATAAAGATCATTATGACAACTTAATCAATCGCAATGAAACATCTACTGACACCCCCGCCTCCAATTGTTCCAGGAAATGACTATCACAGAAAACCTTCCCCCTACACCAGTGAACAATCCTTTTTTATTTTATTTTTTTAATGTCTCAAACTGCTTGCTGCCCCCTTGCTGCCAACTAAGGGCTGCCAAATGTACCTAAAGACCAAGTAGAAAGTCGCTCCATTTCCACCTGAATAGAACACTTGTCAATTAGAGACTATCTCAATACTGCATCCTTTTACTCTATGAAATTGACTCACCTTTAACACTTTGAACACCTGCTGCAATGAGAGTGACAACCGATGGTTTGCCTTGACACCTTTATAAATAAGTAATCTTTAGTAATTTGGTTTCAGACTTACTTTTTGTCTTTAATAACCAAACACAAATCAGTTTGACCCTTTTGATTTACAGTTATGTTAAAATAATAACATTTAAAGTACCCACAACTCTTAGATTCTTATTCCACTAGAATTACAATAAACTTTATTCAAACATAAAAACAAATCCATGTCACACTCTGATCAAATATTAATATTAAAAGACATCATTAAACGTTGGATTCCAGATAGATTGAGTCATTATTAAATGACTAAGTGTAAAATGGATTTCAGCAGAGAAATCTGTAGAGAGAAATAGAACGATTTCTTCCTTACTGGTCTGTGTCCTCAGAAATAGATGGAAAAATGTCTCCACAGTGCTTCAGGTATAATGAGATATGTCATTTGCCCCAGATATGGCAAGATGGTCCTAAGCTTTAAGCCGTACCACTGAGCATTGTTATATATCCTCACATAACCCTCATCTGAAAAAGGACATAAATTTCCTCTTTATACCTTTCATTTGTGGCTATTAAGAAGCAAGACTGTTTCTGCCAAAAGATAAATACTGCCACCTACTGAAATAAGAGAATAAATAAAAGCATAAAGCCCGTGAGCTCATTTGTTTTTAAAACACAGCAACATTTTCTCGTTTTCATTGCTAAGAGCAGTAAACAGTGTTCTTCATTGCTCAGAAGAAAACACAGATATCTGATGTGTTGTAGTAATTACCTGATGAAGACCCTACCATCCCAAGAAAGTAGTAGCAGAGGCAACTTTGTTCAAAGAGGTGCATCCAACATTTCGCAAAAAGTAAAGTAAGTATCTGTCCTTGTCTTCACTGCACTTACAATCTATAATAAAAGCATAATATGCTATTTAGACCAGATGTCCTTCCCAATGTCTTTTTCAGACGACCTTCCGGACAAAGCCAGGGCTGCGAGGGAAGCCCGGGTCCTGGGTGCCAGAGGGAGGCCGGTGCTGGCAGCCGGGGGGAAGGAAGGCCTACTCTTGCAAAAATTTCGTGCATCAGGGTCTCTAGTTTCCATATAACTGTTTTAGGGTTCCCGTCTCCTACATGCCCACAAATCATCATAAACTCATTAAGTTGGAGGTAATACAACCTGAAAATCCAAACTTAAGAGAAAAATTTAGAGAGAAAATGATGGCTTGGCTTTGATGTGCAGCATTCAAAAAGCATCCCCCACCCCACATACACATACACACACCTTTATCAACTCTCCTCCATATTCTAAGGCAGCAATTTTCAACTTGCCACAGGAAGTTTTAAAACATGCAATACCTGATTATTTAATCAGAGGCATTGACCTCTTTTCCCTTAGATTGTCAAATAAAAAAAAAAATTGACAAGAGTCAACACAACAATAGCCTCCCAGTATGAATGAATCAAATTATGCCCATTTTTTGTCAGATCAGCAAAATATATATATATTTGGTATGGTGCACGATTTTAGTAATTAGTTGGTGTGCCAGATGAAAAAGGCTGAAAATCACTGTTCGAAGCCAATATCCATCCTGGGATTTCTTATGAAAACCAGGATATTTCAGAGGAAAGATGTAAGAGAGTAGTACAAAGTGTTAGTAAAAGACTCCAAGTCATGCCAACTCAAAGGTGAAGGCTTCCAGACGTTATAATGGATTGATCTCCAGAGGCCTGTAGCTCTCCATAGGGTTTACCCTAAAATGGCAGGGTAGCCCTCATAGTGGCCTTCCTGAATAGAGACTACTCTTGTACAACGAAAGTAACGTTGGAAAGCATCAAACCATGAATTCTTAAGAGAAAACTTTTTTGAGAACTTTTGGGTCTTATAATTTGAAAAGCATCAATTACCAACTGGATCTTCCCTTTCTGGGACAGATTTTTTTGCCAAAATAGGAGTGTTTTCCTATCAGGGTTCACTTCTTTCATTGTACAGGTTTTATTTTTCATTTCCAAGATGTCAATTGCATCGGTTATCACAGTGGTCGGCAAACTGCGGCTCTTTGGCCCCTTGAGTGTGGCTCTTCCACAAAATACCACGGCCTGGGCAAGTCTATTTTGAAGAAGTGGCGTTAGAAGAAGTTTAAGTTTTAAAAATTTGGCTCTCAAAAGAAATTTCAATCGTTGTACTGTTGATATTTGGCTCTGTTGACTAATGAGTTTGCCGACCACTGGGTTATCATATCAAACATCAAAACCTAACTAGTGGTCTCAAAAATATACTTAATACTGACAAAATAAAAGAAACCCCTGTCCTGGCGCATGTGGCTCAGTTGGTTGTGTGTCATCCCATGTACCAAGAGGTCACTGTTTCAATTCTTGGTCAGGGCACATACCGAGGTTTTGGCCTTGATTCCCAGTAGGGAGTATGCAGGAGGCAGCAGATCAATGTATCTCTCTCTCCTGGATGTTTCATTCTCTCCCTCTTCCTTCCTCTCTCTCTAAAAAATCAATAAAAAGCATATTAAAAAAAAAACTTCCATAGCCTGCTTGTCCACTAAAAAACTAATTACATTGCTTGTAAACATAGCTCCTAGCTTAGAGTCTCAGAAACAATAAATGATTGTTGAAAGATATAATCCAACCTCAAATATACCCAATGAGCTAACACCAATATCTTTATGGCTTCTGTCTTTTTCCCAATGAAAAAATATATGAGTATTTACATATGAGTATTAGTATGATAACTAATACAATTGGTTTCTTGGAAATGAAAAAAAAAACAACAACCTGTACAATACTGTGAAAACCAGGAAATTGATCACTTGCCTTGGATTTAACAAACTGCATTTAAAAATGCAATCCTTTGTAATAAATAATGACCATTCAAGAAATATTCAGAGTCAGGTATACAGCTATATAAATCAGAGAGGAAAAAATTCCTATAGTGTTATTGTTTAAGAAAATTCATCTAATAAAGCATCAATTTCATACACAAAATTAACTCATTTTACTGGCTTTGTGGTCTCTTTTCCTGTACATTTTCTAATGCTTTTGTTTCAGATTCTTCATTTTATATGTCTTTATGTTAAGGTTAGGCCATTTTATTAAGCAATTACTAGTACATATTTTAATATATAGGAGCCCTGTTTATAAACTTAAGTCTTTGTCTTTGTTTCCATTGTCTTAGGAGGTGTGTTTGTCTTGGAAAGAGCCATTCCCAACACCTGCATTTGTGAAATAAATTCTGTGGTAATAATGAGTGGGGCCCCCTCTTACTGTGGCTATTGTTACAGGGAAGAAAAACTTTCAGTTTCAAATGAACAGCTTGCTTTTACAAACTCACACAGGCCTTTCTAGCACTGAATGCAGCTCCTAGATCATTATTGTATCTACCTTTTCACTATGTACATTGTTATATGAACAATAAGAATCTGAGCATTTGTTCCTTTATATCGCCCAAAAGCTATTCTTTTTTTAATTTTTTATTTAGTGTCTATGATGTTTACAAGAAATATTTCTAATCTGTTACAATATAATTTCTGGGATAAGAGTGAATTTGGAGTTATCAAGCCATTTGGAACTGGGACTAGATTACAAAATAATTATATGCACAACAAAGATACAAAAATCAAACTCTTATTAATTGGAATAAAGCCCCATGCCTCATAATGTTTATTTTTTAAATGTATTTATTCAAAGGATTCAAAAGGAATGCAGACCAAAAGAAAAGCAAACATGACAGTCCATAACCTTGTGGAAAAACTCATATGCAACACATCACCATTTAATAGCTTCATTGGGCTATTTGGAGGACACAGCCTTTTTAGATTTGAGTTCATGTCTGGCCATCTATCTATTGGCCAAATAATCTTGGGAAAACCACCTTCCCTTTCCCAAGCATGTTTTATCATCTCTAAATTAGGGCTATAGTAATTCCTACTTTATTTCGCTTATCAAATGAGCTAATTTATGCAAATCTTGAAATGTTTGGATATATTTTTCTTTGTATTTTACAAAGAAATTATCTGATAGGGTGAAGAAAGCCAAGGTAAATAACTAGAAGATTGGTTTTTTTGTGTGGAAGGGGAATAATTAAATTATAGATGATAGATTAAAATGGCAATAAGACTGGCTAGCTGAAATTTGTTTTTTAACTAAGAAAAATGTTTATGATTTGGTGGGCAGATAGAGAAAAATAAAGGGGGAAAGTGATAGATGATTCCATTGGTAGCAGGGCTAGGACTGCTAAAATGATGGGGCAAATGGAAATAGGAGGGGCAGCGATCTCTCTCCTGGACTTGATGAGATGAAAAGAGATGGCAGGATACTAAAACTGAGAAAACAGTGTCAACCATCTGGCAACTGCCCAGGACAGATGCCAACAAGGAGGGCAGAGGGAAAGCCCCCAAATCCCAGGTGCTTGAGTCCTCTGGCCACTGAATAGAAAACTTGGGACTAACCTTGTTCTGATTATGCATTTTGTTACTTGTAGCCCAGACCATCCTAACCCAGATAACAGTGAAGCTGAATTAAACAAAATTAAAAAGTAATCTTGTAAGATAACTAAAAATGATTATAGATATTTTGTGTCAGTTTATAATTCCTTGTGTTTGAAGAGTATGTCTTTAAATATCTTAATTGCTTTTTTTTTTTTTACTTCAAATATCATCCCTTTGGAGATCTAAAAAGATAAATTATTTTAAGAGTAACAGCAGCAGTGGGAAACACACAAGATAATAAATTCATTTATAATTTTAATTAAAAGATGATGGGTGTGTTTTTACATGACAATGTAAGATTTATGTGTAAAAAAAGCATTGTTCAGTTCAAAAAGCATGTATTTTATCTTTTAATCAGGCATTATGCTTAATCACAAGCTACTGAGTTTTATATATGAGTTGTTAGAGAATATATTTCATTTTTATGATGATCTACTTTCATAAAATCCTATATGAAGTCTAAATATATGGAGATGGATTAGACCATAATCATCTATAGTGATCATCTCACATCCCAGTTCCTCTGTTCGGCAAAGGACCTTTAAAAAAAATTTCCCCAGGGCGCTTAAATTTTAATTTCATTGATAAAAACTCAATTTACAATTCTCCCTAAGATACCTTTAATACATGAATTGAGTTATATTTCAACCATAATTTATGAGTAAATAACACTGTGCTCCTTCCTGAAAATTTTGTCTATATATGAAACACAATTTTTAAAAAGATGACTGCTAACTATTGAGCATACGAATAATGGCAAACATTTACCACCATGCTTATTAGGTGCTGGGTATTCCTACAAACAAGAACTAGTATTATTACCACTTTCCAGATAGGAAAACTGAGACAGGGTGGTGAGGTAACTTGCCAACAATTAAGAGTTTGAAAACAGAATATACATCCAGGCAACCTGACTCCAGACCCCATACATACTTCATGAAACCCTACAATACTTCAGAGGAAAATAAAGTGGGTATAGGCAGTGTAAGTGTCTGACAATAGCTTTCTTATTGTAGTGTAAGTGCCTGACAATAAGCTTTCTTATTGTAAGTGCATGACATTAAGCTTTGCATTGCCCAGGCATCCATTTCCAAGACCTCCATCTGGAATAAACACCACCAGCTGTGCGACCCAGCTACTAGCTAAACAGCTAGGAGAGGAGCCAGGCCTCTCGTACCCATGAGGTTTCCCTTTTGGGGCAACCTGGATAACTGGTTGAGTAACCCCATTTTTCCTTTCCATGCACTAATTCCATGCTTATGCTTTAAATTCACCAATAGTGAACCCACAAAACCCCAGGCACCCCACCCTTGCCCCTAACAAAGGGAGAAGCCGAAGTCTGCAACCCTCCCTCCCTCTCCTGATGGCTGTTGCTGAGGTGCATCTTACAATCATAAAAAGACCCCCAAGGGCCAGACCAGCCACTTTGGCTCCAGGTGAGGAAATGCCTTTGAGGTTGCCACTAGCAGTACCTGCCCGGGTGAGTGCCTCCCAGCCAATAGCATCATTACCCATAGGCTGAGAATCAACAGGAAGCTACATATTATGTTTTTTTCTTATAATCTTAAATATTTAAACACTTATTTTTAAGTAGGTTAGGATATCTGAAAACCTTCATAAATATTGTAGAAGGGAAAAAATTCTTCTCTATATAAAAATTAGAGGAACAAGCCATTATTCTGGCCAAGGGCTTCCTATGCCTAAATTGGTCCATGAGACATAGGATGCTTTCTATAACCACACGTTGGCGGACTCTTTGGGGTGATGAAACAAAATGGTACCACCACGTTCCCTAAGTCATCAAAGACAGGGGGGAGGATTCAGTGTCTGCCGTTTCTTTAGAGTTTTAAAAGTAGCAAATTTTTCATCTACTTTCCTTTAACTCAAGCTCTCCTTGTCTTCACCATCTCTGAATCCCCTCCTTCTAGCAACCGCATGGAAATTTTATTTACTTTATGTTGCTTTTATTTTTTCTTCTTGAGGGTTAAACATCCATAGATGATCTGAAAGGTGATTCTCACCCCAAACCTTCCTATTCATAGACTTGACACTTTTCTCCCATAATTAAGCCTTGTTCACCTGAGAACACAGTGTTATTCACTGCCTGATATCTGGATATCCTTGTCTCACCTTCCTCATGCTAAAGTCAGGACTGTTATCTGCTAAGAGGATGAAATGAGATGATCCACATACATGGTTGGGCAATATCTGGCACACAATAAGCCACAATGCCCGCTATTTTTATTACGTAGAAAATCATTCTTTAGATTCTCCTGCTCTGGTTTTATCCAGTGTTTTTTCTTTTACCATTAATTTAAAATAGGTATTGAGATACTTTTACATAAAGTACCCTTTATAAAACATTCTTAGTGTTTCAGCTGCAATTATGTTGGTGTGTGATTATTTTCCCTGGTACCGTGATTGTTTTCCACCCATACTTCATATTCAATAGTCTGAACATCTATTCATTTAACTTTTCCTTAAAAGCAAACCTGCCTACACTTTTTCATCCCACTATGAATCCAGAATACATCTGCTATTAAATGAGGTCCATTTTAGTTACCCTGTATGTTGCCTTAATATTATTTCGTGTAGGTCCTCAACATTTTGGGGGGTAGAAGTGAATACATTCTTGAATGTGAAAGAAGAGCAACCTTCTATTCCAAGACTACCTTTCTCATTCTTAGCAAAAAAAAAAAAAGTAAAATATCGAACTAAATAATAAAACTTCTAATCACATTCTTAACATATATGTCCCCGTAAAAACACATCCTAAATATCTTGGTACAATTCACAAAAAAATTCTCTGAATATTTTATTCAACAGAAATTACAGTAACAACCTTCACAGTAGAATCTAGGAGACATGCTGTTAAATTGCTCTGGTTTCATCTATCAGTCTCATGATGCTATTAAAAAATAAAACAAAATTGAAATAACCAGCAACACTTTCCAAACAGTAGGCTGTTTCCTGTCATCTCCATTAAAAAAATATCAAAAAATGATATCTCTTCATCAGTTCTAATAGTCATATCTGTGAAGCGAAGGACAGTGTATCAGTAGTTGACTTGTGGGAAAAGAGAAAACATGAAATATCAAAGCAGCGTGCCTGCCATCTGCGACGCCTGGCTCCTGCTCCCATCGCTAGCGAGTGTGCTCATCGGCGGCTTCTTCAGTCAGTGCCAAATCCTACAGGTATTATCCTTGCTGCCTATGAAGACACATTTCACAAAGTTATTTTTTTCTTTATTTCACTCCCTTCACTCTCTTTTTTTACAAGTTGACATTTTCTGGGTCACTATCAATTATCATTGAGCTACATGTACAAGTTCCTCAGGGCCCAGCTGCCAAGCCCCTGAGACGCTCAGCTCGGGTATTTCTGGACTGGGAATTTTTTTCTTTTTCTTTTTCTTTCTTTTTTTTTTTTTTTAATTTTGCATGATTCTGTCAGTCCTAAATCATGCAAGTTCACGTCCTACTCACAGCAGCAAATTCATGGTATGTTAAACTTGGAGGGGACCTGAGATGCCAGCCATCCCCTCTGCTCTTCCCGCTGCTCTCCCTCAAGCATCGCCAACAGGTAGAACTACAGTGAACTTGAACATCACCCGGTTTGGGTGTTAGCATATAAGACAGTACATTCCACTGGAGTGCAGATCAAAATGTCAACAGGTGTTTCTCACCATCAGTCAACATGTGAACTTTGCATCCTGCCTACACTCCCCTCTATGACAACACTCTTCCGAAGCAGCCTTGAAGTCCCCCTCCCCGAGGGTTGCCTTTCACATCCCTCTATGGAAAGGAGTCTTGGCGTGGTTTCCTTCTGAGGCCAGGCATGTCACATCAACACAGGAAGCGTGGGGCTGCATGGATTGGGAAAGCCTGCGGAAACTGCACATTCCACCACAAGCACCCTATGCTCTCAAAATGCAATGGTCACGCTGGCCAATTCTCTTCCAGTTTGTGCTTCTAAACCTACCCTCAGGCATTCCATTAAAAATGCATGGTGGACACTGGGGTCAGCCATGAAAATAGGGGGATCAATTCAAACCAAGTGGCGGCTGTTCTGTGGGCAAGACAAGCGTGTCACCCCCGTTCTAATAAGCTCTGCCGTCCAGTTGGCCTTGGGGCTTTGGGGTGCACTAAATAAATCAAGAATATATTTAAAGGAGCTCAGGAATCTAAATGCCAGGCTAAAACAAGGCACCGACAATGAATATTCCTCCCCACGCTCTCCAGGGTCTTCGGGAAAACTGGGTGAGGAATGGGGTATGCGGAGCTGGCCTCACATGAAGCACACGGATTAAGAAAAGCGGGTCCTCTGCCAACCCAGCTGAGTCTCCTTCCTCCCTTTCTGCCAGAAGTTCCCTGCAGAGCACCCTGTGCCTGTCATCACAGCCCCCACCTCTGTCCTTGTCCTGGGGAAGGACCTGACTCGCTGTTCACAATAAAATACATGGCTTCTCGTGGCCCTGTCTTAGGAGTAGCTGCCTGTCAGTTACACTTGAAAACCATAAACCCACAGAAAGTAATCAGTAATTTTAGGACTTATCCATAATTAAGAAGAAGGGGGAGGTTTTTAGGCCAGAAGGGGAGATTATTTGCAGCATACCTGAAGTTACATGACTATGAAGCAGCCAATATACAAAGCCAACCTTGCATATGTAACATTGAACTTATTAGACAGTTAAGCAATTCTTAAATTGACTCAACATGGTGGGAATCACTGGGAGTCAGGCCTATTGGGTCTGAGTGCCTGCTTAGGGCATCCCTGCCCCACACTGTTGTAGCACCCACCTCTGCCAACCCTCCTCCCGAGGCACCACACTGACATCGGACCAAATTCTTGTCATTTTCCTCTCCTTCCCGCAATTGTAATTAATTTATTCTCAAACCAATTCTTACAAAATGTTGCCAAATTAATTCACAATAAATTTGATAATGGTTGAACGGTGCTCAACCGTTTTCTTCCCCCAAATATATGTGTTAGCAGGGAACATCAAGGAAAAAACAACTAAGCTCAAAGAATAAATTTCTAATGAGCCAAAATCTGACTGTGGAGAACCTGGTCCTAACTTATTTTAGTTACTAACACCTAACTGATACCGACTGGATAATAACCATTCGGTGACCATGCCTGGGGAATGCAGAAACCAGCAAGGCAGGCTCAGAATTCTTACTCTGCCTAGAGCAACTAAAATTCAAAATCACAGAGCCTTACAGTCAGGGGCAGAGCTCATTCCTGTGGTTCCATGATGCAACTAAAATTAAATAATGGGTATAGAATACCCTTTTCCCCCAAGCTGAGCCAGGGACCCCAGAAGAGAGGTAGGGGATGAAGGTGAACTCTTTTTGGATTTTCAACTTGGGGTCTCTACCAGCCCGATTTAAATGAAACTACAAGTCTGTGGTGTTTGTTTCTCCCACCTGTGATGATTATGTTGCCTTTATAGTTGAAAGCGCATGAGAAGATTTCATCTGTGTGCCCCCGGAGCACCTGGAGGCATTGGCCAGTCTGAGCATCCCAGATTCTCGCTGTTTTGTCAGAGCTTCCTGTTAGAAGACGGTTCCCTTGGGGGTTGAAAGAAATCTACAAAAAAGAAAGAAAAAACCATGACAGGTTTGTGTAAAGATTCCCAACAAATTTAATCAGCAAAAGGGGGACATCACTAAGCACCTATCACCTTCCCAGCCTGGTATTTATTCTTACACAGAACAGTTCCTTCATGATGGGAAAAATATTGCATGGACAAATACATGCAAATTAAAATCTAGACAGAAATATTAATTGCCTACCCCCCTCCCCTCACACACACACACACACACACACACACACACACACACACACAATTCTAAGGACAAAGACCAGAGCACCCTTATAGTTTGAATATTCCCCACCCACTTCTTTCCAAAGACTGGTGATGCCTTCTCCATGCAAACAAAGACGCAGGGCCCTGCTGTGGATGAGAACCCCAGTCAGGCTCCTTTATACCCAAACCCCTAAGCTGCCTCTGCAACCCAACTTTCTGGGGTCAAAAGCACAGTCTCTGTCTCAGAATAAGTGAACATCAGGGCCTATAAGAGAGGGCGTTCTGACTATTGCTACTCAAAGTGCAGCAGCACTTTCCATAAACACGTTGTAAGTGACTCCCATGTGTCAGGCATTGTCTAATGGTATCTGAGCAGGAGTCAAAGAGAACTGTTGGTTTTCCATTCCTTTTGGTACCATGCTCATAAACTTCTCTAAATCATCAGAAGGCAATGATTGGTGCCACCTCCTCCATGACTGAAGGTGTGATAAAGGCAAAGCCATGTCTTGTTTTCATCACTGCATCACCAATGCAGAGAGCAATGCCTAGCACAGTGGAAGCTCTCAAAAAGCATTTGCTGAATGAATGAGTGAATATGAACCTTAGTTTGGTACTTCATAGACATGCCCTTACTGGGTGGAAATTCAGGAAGCAATATATCACTTAAGTATAAAAATGCAATAATGTAGAATAGAACTCTTTATAGTCAGATTCACGCAAAAATAGATGTGCAATTGTTGAGTGGGACATGCCAAACATGTCAATAGCTATCAAGCCATACATTCAGAAATATGACCCAGCTCTCTCCTCAGCCTATCTCCCATGCCCACACTTGCCCTTTCCCTCTTCTTGCCAGCCCCTAAAGCTTCCCAGCCTATGAAGAGAATGTTCTCTGCCCTTTCTTGGAGACCAGGCCTGCTAGGCTCACAATGACCACCAGCAGCAGGTGGGGGTGCAGGAGGGGAGAGAGCATGGCAGGGTTGGCTCTGGTGTCCAGGTGGAGCGTTCAGAGACTAGAAACCATCAAGCTGATACTTTACAAGGAAGGAGCAAATTTGACCTAAGATCAAGGATTTGGGCTAGGAGGCGAGAGTCACCAAGTCCCAGCCTTCTCTAGAAATATTCGAGGACACATCTAAACCTCAGATCACAGACTGGATGGCCCTGCTCTGTGAATAAGATTTTGGGAGAAGTTAATACAAAATTCTAAACTACAGCCTTAGAGTTTCAACATAGGTCTTTTTAAACTTTATTGAATGTTAAATATTTCCATGAAATACTGCCTCAACTGCACCTAATTTACAGAAGACTTTATACTTTCTTTGCACAATATAACCTTGTGTGTCCAGCAGAACCAGGAAAATCACTTCATAAGCTTCATAAATAACTTTAATAAGTATTTTCATCTAGCTCAATCTTTTGCTGATGGCTGAGGAAAACACTTTTATAGTTTATAAAAAGTTTTAGAAATAATTTATTATACTGAGTTTGAGGACACACTTAAAAATAATATACTTAGGTACCTAATTTCTAAAAAGAATGAGATAATTGGACAAACCCTAGTAGCTCAGTGCCAATACTTATTAAACATGCTATTTTTTTAAGTAAGTAAATTGCTCCAAATGAGAAAGCAACTCACCTTTGAAATCTCACCTTCATGACCTTCCAATTTAGTAATGCATTTTCTGGTGGCTGCACTGAAAACTCTTGCTGTTCCTTTTTGAGGGGAGTGGGGATACATATATAAATTCATCTGAAATACAGAACTTTGAACCACATGCCTTGAATTATCTAAACATTTATCACTCTGACACACAGCTGTCTGCTAAGTTTGTCTTCTGTGATGAGAGCCAGCCACTCAAATTCAAGCTGGTCCCACTGTGGGTAAGAGAGTGTGAGGAGTGCCTCTCTAGGCCTGAGCTTATCACAAGAGATAATGGGTTTCAAAGTAGAAAAGGCAAAGAGGCAGCAATTCACAATGAAAAAATATTTAAAGGGAGAAAGAGGGAATGAAAACAAGACTTGAGAGGCTGGGGATGAAATAAGCAGAAAGCCTATCACGCACCTAATATGAGTCTAAGGTCACAGAAGGCACGAGCAGCCACTCTACGAAGGAACAGTGGCTGCCACTCAATGAACAAAGAACAGGTACTAGAAATCCTTTTCAACAGAAAGAGCTAACAGAATGGTTTGCTCCCTGTTGTGTCCCCAGTGCCTAGAAGTGCCATTCAATAAATAGATGCAGTGTGGATGGATGGATGGATGGATGGATGGATGGATGGATGGATAAAAGAAAAAGTACATGTTTTTTTTAGAATTAAAAAGTGGCAGAGTTAAATAAGCATAGAAGAAAAAAAACAGCAGTAATGCAATTGTTGTCAGAAAAAAAGTTAACATTTGTCAGGCCAGGAGAAGAATACTTTCTTATTGCAAATTACAGCATTACATAGAGTAAAATTAGCAAGAATAGGGTGTTTTGGACACAATTTTCATTCAGAGAAAAGTAAAATATCTTAATTTTTTACTTACCTTTCTGACAATGTCAATTCAGGAGGCAGTAGACAAAATGATGAAAAATTGCTATTTTAGAATTAATATAATCTATAATAATAAAAGCATAATTAGACTAGACAGCTGAACAATCTTCTGGATGTCCTTCCAGATGAAGCCATGGTGGCAGGGCTGAGGCAGAGGCAGTTAGGGGCAATCAGGCAGGCAGACAGAGTGTTTAGGGGCAATCAGGCAGGCAGGCAAGCAGTTAGGGGTGACCAGGCAGGCAGGCAGTGTGGTTAGGAGCCAGCAGTCCCAGATTTTGAGAGGGGTGTCTAACTGCCAGTTTAGGCCAGATCAGGCCTAAACTGGCAGTTGGAAATCCCCCAAGGGGTCCCAGATTGCAAGAGGATGCTGGTCTGGCTGAGGAATCCGCCCCCCCACCCCGCGCCCCTGTGCACAAATTTCATGCACCAGGCCTCTAGTCCTATATAATAAAAGCCTAATATGGTAAGTGTCTGGTCAACTGGTCGACTCTTCAACCAGTTGCTATGATGCTCACTGACCACCAGGGAACAGATGCTCCGACTGCCAGGTTAGCTTGCTGCTAGGGTCTGGCCGATTAGGACTGGGTAAGATGGGCCAGACATGCCGTGGAGCCCTCCCTCAGCCCCTCCCCAGCCAGCCAACCTCCTGTAGTCCCTCCCCAGCCAGCTGGCCCCGATCGGCCCTGATCATATACCGGTGTAGTCCCTCAGCCTGGCCTGTGCCCTCTCACAATTCTGGACCCCTCAGGGGATGTCAGAGAGCTGGTTTCAGCCCGATCCCCGCAGGCCAGGCCAAGGGACCCCTCTGGTGCACAAATCCGTGCACTGTGCCCCTATTTAAAATATAAAACTTGCTCCTTAGTAGGACATTTCAAATGCCTTAAAGGAAAGTGACCAACTTGTTTTAAGAGTTTATTAATAATACGAAAAGGAATATCCTACATAGTGCAATACTCTGAATTAGCACAAAAGGCATTTTTAATCTTCAGAAAACACAGAAATAAGATAATCTGAAACCTTAATTTTTTTAAAAAGATAGAAATATGAGTAAGATTTTAAAAAATAAGCTTTGAGCATAATTTCAAAGAGGAAGGAAAGGGTAATATATAGGAACAGATGTAGCTGCCCAGGTAACTCATTGTGTTGACAGATTCAATTTTAAGAAGGAAATGAGGAGCAAAGACCAGAGATAAATAAAGAAATTGGTCTAAACATTAATACTTTTCAAGGAGCACAGAATGAAAAGAGGTTTACAAAACACACCAAAAGAAAAATAAATAAGTACTGTCTTATCAAACAAGAATAGAATCACTGCTAGGGAAAAGAGCGGATCATAGAGAAAACAAAATAGAAGAATCAAACTTGTATTTTATTCTCATCCATCCTGTTCCCCTAGCCCTACTTATTTCCTGCCCCCCATAGCACTGACCAACTCCTAACATCCTGTACAATCTAACATTCTGTGTAATCTAACATTCCACATAAAGCAAATGTATGGCATTGGTCATTGTCTCCTCCTCCACGAGGGCAGGAATTTCTCTCTTTTGTTCACTGATGATACCCTTTTTTCCTAAAACGTAGGTATTCCTGGCACAAAGTAGGTAATATATATATATATATATATATATATATATATATATATATTGGATTTTTTTTGTATAAATGAGAATGATATTTAAAATGAAAAGGGCAAATTAGTTACAGTTGAGAGATGATTTTTAAAAGCCAAGATCTGTGAGAAAATGAAAAAGTAATTACTTTAAAAAATAAAATGGTCCAGAATCAGAGGGTTTATATTCCAGGATATAAAAACAACTTGTATGTATGGTCAAAGAATTACCTTTGAAAAGCCCCAGTAAGAGAATAAGTATGCAAATGTAATTTTAAAAGGGAGACAATGATGAAATAAAAACTGGGTAGTTAAAATGAATCACCAGCAAAATAATATAATGGCATATGTGATCAACAGGGAAATGACATAGATGTTTTGTAGCATCATATGTGGTCTTCATGAAGTTGAGGCACATCGTATAGCACCAGCCTATGATTATCAATAAGAAACACAGACATAGTATAGAATCATAGTGGTACTCATGAGCATGATGTATAACAGAGCATTATGTATGTTTATCATGAAGATTTGCTAGACATAGTGGAACAGCACATGTGGTCATAAAGGAGATAATGCAGATGTATTGTAGAACCATTGACAGTGGTCAAGTTGCTGAGGTTGACATTGTGTTGCATAGTGCATGGACATCAGGGAGATGACTCAGAATGTGCCATTATATATTGTTATTAAGGAGATGATAAAGACCTAGTATAAAATCGTAAGTGGTTGTCAAGGAGGTGATGCAGACATTGCATAGCATTACATGTGGTTATCAATGATATGATACAGACATAGTGTAGTAAACATACACTGACATCATAGGGATGAAGCAGATACAGTTTCTATCATAGCTGGCCATCGGGGGATGACCTACAGTATAGAATCACCCATATTTATCAAATAAAGCATAAGTCCCTCCACAAGTTAAATATATGAACAGATGACATACCATCAGCTGAAGCAGTTGCAATAAGCTTTCCAGTGTAATCAAAACAGCAGTCTAGTATTTCATCATCATGGCCTGTTAATGTCGCCATACATTTTCCACTTGTAGCATCCCACAACTGCAATTATTTGAGGACGAAGAAGAAGAAGAGGAGGAGGAGGAGGAGGAGGAGGAGGAGGAAGAGGGAGAGGGGGAGGGGAGGGGGAGGAAGGGGAAGGAGAAGGAGAGGGGGAGAGGGGGAGAGGCGGGGAGGGGGAGGAGGAGCAAGGGGAAGGGGAAGAAGAAGAAGAAGAAGAAGAAGAAGAAGAAGAAGAAGAAGAAGAAGAAGAAGAAGAAGAAGAAGAAGAAGAAGAAGAAGAAGAGAAGAAGAAGAAGAAGAGGAGGAGGAAGAGGAGGAGAAGGAGGAGGAGGGGGGAGGAGGAGGAGGAGGAGGAGGAGGAGGAGGAGGAGGAGGAGGAGGAGGAAGAGGAAGAAGGTAACGACTGTGACTTCTGGTCCAAAATGCAAAGATGGCCAGAAGTAGTCTTTATATCATTCTTATGGTGGTGAAATAATTGTGCCAAAATCATGTGTATGATTTTTACAAGTTCTGTTCATTTTACCTTGATTCTGACAAGCAACCACAGCCAACCAGCTAAAAGGCACACTTTGGACACAGAGGAGACCAAATGCAGACACTTAGATCAGGTAGTGCAAATCTAATACCACATTAGGAAAAAAGGTGTCAATGTCAAGAAGTTTGATCTAAAACTACAATGCCAGGAAATGTGAAGTTCATTAATATTATAATACATTTGATACATAATCAAATAATAATTCCAAAGTATAATCTCTTAGTAACAGAAATTTAAAGTCAGGGAGACACTGGTTGAGACTTCTTGAGCTTCACTCTAATCAATGTTTAATCAATGAATAGAGGGACATTAAGCAAAAAGAATGTGCCTTTTAAAAATAATACCTCTTAATACATTTGAATCCATTAAAATTGTCTTACTACATCATAATTCCTCTAAACTTGAAGGATCAAAAACTTGAAATTAAAAACTTATCAATTATTATTTATAAATTAATATCTTAATTTTATAACACCTTTGAAATTTGTTAATGTTGCAATGACTATCTGACACAACAAGAAAGCAGACATGAGAATTATAAAACCAAGGTATTTCTTGAGCTCACCATGCAGGTTTTGTCCATAGAGCCAGTCAATATCATAGAGCAATCCCAGTTGAATAAGGCACTGCTAATCTCGGCACAATGCCCAATTAGGTTGCACACCTTCCTGCAAAATGGAAATGATTCAAAGATGCCTGATGTCAGCATATGTGCACAATTAATGATGACAAACCTATTGGTGTAAGATATAAATTCTAATTTTTACAAAATAAAGTCTTCGATGACAAAACAAAGATGGCTTTACTGAAGCTCAAAACGAGTCAACTACTAATTTCATTTCAACAATCAAAGATAGCAATATTACTTAAGAATAGACCAGAAAGGCATAGGTAAAAACTAAAGGTAGCCTGAAATTCTGAAAGTGTTCTTACAGCAGATGAGTGAAGCCCTGAAACCACCTGTCAGTGTCTGCAGGGCCCCTCCTGCTCTCTCTTGTAAACTCCACCCTGATCGGTACCCCTGATGATTAACCCTTCTATCAAAACACAGACAAGTCTCAAGAGTGGAGTTTTATAAAACAAATAGGCTAACTTAGTTAACTTCTTAGCAACTAGAGCCAAAAATAATTAGGAAGGAAATTGAAGTTCTGGTACCAAATTAAATTTAGGAAATTAGATGTGATTTTATTTACTCATGATATCCATGCCTACCATAATGATAAGTCATTGAAATTTGATTACTCGTACAAAGGATAAATAATCGCTATATAGCCAGGCTATTGCTAACATTCCCCTGTTATGTTGCTAATTGATATTCTTTGTTCAAAATTCTGAGAAATCACATTATTTTTGTGGATCAAAAATATGGTTAAAGAATGAAATACATAAGTGTGTCTTATTCTTATAGAGTCTGGAACACAGTTAATACATTTAAGATTAAACTAATAAACAAAGATTTGTCTTCTTAAGAATACTGGTTCTGGCTGGGTAGCTCTCTTAGTTAGAGCATTGTCCGGATATGCCAAGGTTGTAGGTTTGCTCCCCGGTCAGGGCACATACAAGAATCAACAAATGAATGCATAAGTAACTGAAACAACAAATCATTGTTTCTCTCTCTCTCTCTCTCTCTCTCTCTCTCTCTCTCTCTCCCTCCCTCCCTCTCTCTCTAAGAAAAAATCAAGCAATAATTTTTTTAAAAAATATCTATATAAATAGAATACCTTCCAGTTGCAGTGTCCCACACCACAGCTGTGTGATCAAAAGACCCCGTGATGATCCTGTCTCCTGAAGTGTTAAAGGACAAGGAGATGATTTCAGCTGAATGTCCCTAAAAGAGAGCAGATACCAGCATGCATACTTTTAGATAAAGCAAGTACAAGAAATGCACAATATCAGCGCCTAAAAGAAAATGCCAGAAAAGACAAAGCTATATACATATAGAGGGGGAAAGATTAGTGGTCCACTGGGGTAGGAATGGGAAGTGAGTACAAATGGGCATGAGGTATCTTTTGGGGGTAATGGGAATGTTCTAAAACTAGATTTTGGTGATGACTACACACTTTTTGAGGTTCACTAAGAATGGACAGACACTTAAAGCAACTCCACTTTCACTCAATAAAGTTGTTTGCTTGCTTGCTTGCTTGGTTTTGAAAGGAAAAGGGCATGTTTTGGGAAAGCAGAGGGCTATATGCTTTATGGGCTAATAATAGGTGATGAGTAAAAGAAAAAAGTTTGTGAAGTTAATAACTTTTTAAAAAAATGTTTATGATAATTTAATGTGAATTGATCAATAATGATGTGGCCTTTGGCCTGACTTTCACTTGGTGACCATCTAGGTCCAATGACTCAAACTGAGACCATGAGAAAAGCCCCTCAGCAGTAGGTTCTGCTGGGAGAAGATCCCTCGTTTTCCTAATTATTTTGGTACATTCATGTAATTACTTTTTAAAATAATACAAAAGTTCATTTACAAATTAAATTTCTGGTTCATTCCACATGACAAAAATCAAATGTAGCTGAACATTAAAATTCTGAACACACAAAACAAGTGTGATCTTCTCTGGCAGGAGACGGGTGTGCAGAGCAGGGCTCAGCCCTTCCAATGTTTGGGAGGGAGAGGCAGAGACCCGCAGAAATGATGAGAACGAAGATCAGAAAAATAATACTTATATTAATAAGGCCAGGCACTCTGAATTGAGAAAGAAAAACTCCTGGTGTTAGTTGAAAACAGTGTTGTTGTTTTTTCTCTCTTGTTTAAGTCCATTTTTATTTTTTTTAACTTTTTTAAGAAAAAGCTCTCCTAGGAAAGGGACCCTATATTTTTAACACATCTATAATTTGAAAGCATAAGAAAACTGGATTTGCTTTTATCCAGTTGGTCCTATTAATTACCATAGATAGCCGCCTTATTTTTGTTGGGTAGTTTCAGGTCCATGGAAAGAAGTGGGGGGTAGCAAGTGATGAGAAGGTGCTAGTCTGTGGTGATGACAAACAGGGGCCCCTGTGCAGACACACCACCAGCACTCACTCCGGGGAAGTGCCCTTTGGCCTGCTCCCCTCCTGCCGCTTGCCTCTTGTCATTTTGGATTTTGTGATACAGAAAGCTGGAGGGTCTCGGAGAAGCATGCTAACAGTCATTCCTTTGAGAAACTTGCTGGAAAGTTTCCCCAGTTCTGCCTTTTCCTAAAAGTGCCAGCCTCCACCTACTTTACTTTTAGCCAAATAGATGGCAATAGTTTTAAGCTATAATAGGTGTGGCTTCTAGGCTGAAGGGAGTCAAAATAAATCTGGCTTCATCTGGCTTCCCCAGTACGTCCAGCCCAGTCTCAGAGAACAGCCATCACCTTCTCTAGAAGATTCGCTACTGATACACCAATGAAAACACTCTCTCACTCCAGTCTAAAAACCATTGTCTACTTAGAGCTAATTTTGTAATACAAATACAAATAAAACAAACACAAGCGATGGACTTATCCTAAGGAATGGCTGATGAAAATGGAAAACTCTAAAAGGTATTATTAACACTGTTAACGTACGGTTAAAGTGAATACTTCCTCTCCATTCTGAATGTCCCACAGTTTGGCCATTGTGTCCATACTTCCCGTAGCCACCAATGTGCTTTGAGGATTGAATGATAAACACACCTGGATTACATGAAATGAAAACAGTTTTAGAAATATAGTATTTTAAATTGTTAATTTTATAAAGAAAAGTTTCAAGATGAATTTTGATAAATATAAATACATTTTACACCTAAAATAAGTACCTTATTTATTTTTTTAAACTACAACTTGTTCCATAGGGTGCCAATTACCTCACTAATTGCTATAAGATGTATCAAAGAATTGGCCAAGGGCAAGGGCACACTAAAGTAAAAGTTGTTTAGAGTATCAGACTATTTATACAAATTTGAGTTCTAATGACATCTAGAAAACAGTCTATTTTACATGATATAGAAATTATCTTAAAAACTATCGTAAGAATTTCATCAACCCTAATCAAGTCAGTTCTTTAAAGAAATATAAATGAAGAAAGAAAGAACGAAAGAAAGAATGGAAGGAAGGAAGGAAGGAAGGAAGGAAGGAAGGAAGGAAGGAAGGGAGGGAGGGAGGGAGGGAGGGAGGGAGGGAGGGAGGGAGGGAGGAAGGAAGGAAGGAAGAAAGGAAGGAAGGAAGAAAGAGAGAGAGAGAAAGAGAAAGAAAGGAAGAAAGATGAAAAAGAGAAAATCAGTTTGGCTACTGTACTCATGTACTTCTTATATTATGTGTCTACTTAGTCAATTCAGGAATCTACAAGATATTAAAATTAGAGTAGTTTGTAAATTATATCAATGCCACTATACAAAATTTATAGAGAATAAAAATACTGGTTAGAATTTTTTAATTAATTATAAAGATAGAACCACCACTTTTATAATGGAATATTAAAAGGAAATAGTAATATGTGTCAGTGCAGTTTTATTATTTGTAAGCAAGGTACCACTCTTGTGAAAGATATTAATAATGGGACAAGCTATTTGCATGGGGGTGGGGGAAGGGAAGAGGACTGGGAGTATATGTGAAATCTCTCTACTTTCCCCTCAATTTTGCTATGAACCTAAACTGCCCTAAAAAAAAAAAATGAAATATATCAAAAGAAAAGAAAGGAAACATAAAACAAAACAAAGAACAACAACATAAAAAATAATAAAATATATGTACTCACTATTTCTGCTGTATGACCCCTAAAGGTATGGTAACATTTTCCCGTTTCTACACTCCACAGTTTACAAGTCTTATCAAAGGACCCAGTGGCAATTTTGTCACTAAGATAAAAAAAAAAAAAAATGTGGATTTTGAAATCCAATTCAATCCAGTTCAGTGACCCACTGAATTAAGATATTAATACACGACTCTCTACCTGCTCAGAAATTTGCTTAACTTTTAAAACAAGAAGCAATCCTATATCTGCTTCATTGGTAACAGAATAAAGGTCTAATTTTTAATGGCATCAGGTTGTTTCATTTTAAATATTTTACATTAAAGATATATGTTTAGGATTAAAAATACTTTTCAAATTAGTACAACTGTAATAGTGGGGAATTGTAACTCACGCCATCATTCTTTTGACATTGTTTCTGTAAATGCTGAGTCTGACTACTATGTAGCTTGTAGATAAACAGCATCCTATATAATAAAAGCCTAATATGCTAAGTGTCTGGTTGACCAGTTGGCCGTTCAACCAATCAAAGTGTAATATGCTAATGATGTGCTAAGGCTGCTCAACCACTCGCTATGATGTGCACCGACCACCAGGGGCAGACACTCTGACTGGTAGGTTAGCTTGCTGCTGGGGTCTGGTCAATCAGGACTGAGCAAGATGGGCCAGACATGCCCTGGAGCCCTCCCGCAGTCCCTCCCCAGCTGGCCAACCTCTCGTGTCCCTCCCCTACCCTGATCGTGCACCGGTGGGGTCCTCGGCCTGGCCTGTGCCCTCTCACAATCCAGGATCCCTCAAGGGATGTCAGAGAGCAGTTTCAGCCTGAGCCCACAGGCCAGGCTGAAGGACCCCACTGGTGCACGAATTCGTGCCTGGGACACTAGTGTTTATATAAGAATTCCAGGAACTAACTTCAGAAAATGCAGATCTGACCTTCAGTCATCCAAGATCCAGGATAATTGCTGGCCTTCAACTGTAAGACCAGGATGGTGCAGAACCAGGATGACAAAGACCACGTGATGCACACTAGACTTGATCAGTTTTGAGGTCCTTATTAGAATAGACTCAGTTGGTCTGCACATAGAGAACTTTTCAAACCCCCTCCCTTGCTCTCTTTGTTCTGCTTTCCCTCTCCCTCCTTATAAAAACATCTGCCTGCACTGAGATGTGGATATGTGCTTTGGACAAGAGTCCCCCATTTTCTCAGGTGAACAGCACTTGAATGAATCTCTTTCCTTTTTCACCTGCCCCTGTCTCACAAGTTTGGCATTCATGGTGGCATGCAGCTAAACTTAGGTTCCAGTTACTCAATGAATATGATAAAAGACTTAGTTTAGAAAATTACTAACAAATTAAAATTAATAATCCTATATAATGAAAGCGTAATATGCTAAGTGTCTGACCGATCAGTCAACCGCTTGGTCGACCACTCGACCAGTCACTATGACGCGCACTGACTACCAGGGGTCAGACACTCCGACCGGTAGGTTAGCTTGCTGCTGGGGTTCAGCCAATTGGGACTGGGTGAGAGGGCTGAACACACCCTGGAGCCCTCCCATGTTCCCTCCCTGGCCGGCCAACCTCCCGCAGTCCCTCCCCAGCTGGCAGACCCCCATCAGCCCCAACTGGGACTGGACTAGATGGCCCCAATTGGCCCTGATCATTAGCCAGGCCGAGGGACCCCACCCATGCACAAATTCGTGCACCGGGCTTCTAGTGTAAAATAAACATAAAAAAATTATGTTGGTGGATCTCCTTAAAAGGATAGCATTGGATTTAAAAGGGCAATGATAAAATATAAATCCAATTAACCATATGTCTAGATAAGGTTTTAAGAAGTTAGACAATGGGCCTCTCTTGGGGGAAAATAAAAACTGTATTATTCCACTTGTAAGGACTTTGAACAAGAAAGAAGGTTTAGAGAGGGATGTGATCAAGAGTTCAGTCCCTTTCAAACAAGAGGATCCCCATCCTTACTGTGCAGCAGGGCTACTATCAACACCCAACAGGTCAGAATAGATTAGCCTATTTTACTCTTGATTGTGGAACTAAAACCTTCTCTTTTGTCCCTAATCCCATCTGTCCTGTATAGGAAATCATCCAAATGTTTGCCCAATTGGATTGTCATTTATAGTGCAAGTCATTGTTAAAAAGTGCGAGGACTCTTAAAATCCAAAATACATATCCCAAGCAAATCTAAGAGCTCAACACAGTTGCAGAATTTCTACTTGCTCATTCTAACACAGTGCCTTGCTTCTCTGCTTTGTTCTCAGGTCACCCACATAGTAGCTCTGTGGTCTCTGATGCTAATGGAAAGCAAGGCCCTCTCTGTGATGCTGCAGGGACAGCTTATCCTGGAGAATACACACCACCTCCCCCACAAAAGTCCTAACACAGAGACTGTTTCTGCACCCCAGTCTCTGCACTGGCTCTCTCCTGTGACAGCCAGTCTAAGATTTTTTCCAACAGCAGTTGTCTTTCAAATTCTGCTCAAGATATCCTGAACGCCCTGTGAGTTCTTTATTAGTTCCCCCCATCCATTTTCCGTGCTCTCTGCACTTCAAACATAATCTCAAGTTTGATCAACTTCTGTTCTATCACATACTATTCTCTACCATATGATGCCAGGTTATAAAAGATATTACTAATGCCAATGTTTTTTAGAATTATTTTATTGAATCAAAGCTTACTCCTGATCTAATATATAAAACAGATGAACATTAAGCTAGTTCACCTCTCTCTCTCTCTCTCTCTCTCTCTCTCTCTCTCTCTCTCTCTCTCTCCTCTCTCTCTCCCCTCTCCCCACCCCTTTACACACACACACACACACACACACACACATACACTCCCCTCTATTCTTTGGCAACTGTCTTGAGCTATTATTGCTGAAACTCCAATGCACCAAAGTGTAGTGAAAAGTTCTGCTCTAGCCCACACAGTTATCCTGGCCAGACTAGGATAACTAGGAGGTGGAAAAATGGGTTTTCATCAGGGACTCTTGGTAGAATCCAATAGACGGGCCAAAAGTGAGGAGTGTTTCTCACTTCTTCATCCTCAAATGCTTTGTTCCCAGATAGACATACCAAAGTATCACTCCTGTTAAATATACTATTAAAGGATATGGTATTACAGAAAATATACTTTCAAAAGCCTTTAAATACCATTGTAATTAAAAGTAGGAATCATACTAGAAGTAGAACAGTATCATTTATAATTTAATAAAAGCCCTTCCCTCCCACAAGCTGTTGTAATAAGGTATTAGAAAAATTATCATTCTCTACAATTTAAAAATACATACATCAAAGTTAAATTTTCTGTAGTTTAGTTGGAATATGTAATCATATTAACGTATCAATGAAGTTTAATTGTGCCACCACAATTACCCTGTCTAGAAATTGTATTATGGCATTAGCCAAGTAGATATCAAGTTTTTAATATTCATGGTGTACAAGTACTACTCTAGTGCAGCAAATTTTTGTAAAATACCTTTTATTGCCTCTGCCACTATCCTAGACTAAGTTTCCATTATCTCATGAATGTGTTCTTTTATCTGCTTCCTAACTAATCTCCCTGCCTCCTGGTTTCTTCCCCAGTTATTCCCATCCCAAACCCTCTGCTCCTTTCTTTCTGCCAGAGAAATCCTTCTGAAGTAGTTCTTTCATTGTGCCCTTCCTTTGCTCACAAACCTTTCATAGCAGCTCGGTCCTCCAGAACAGGGTCAAGCTGCACAGCAAGCTCTGAACTCACCCACTTGTTTCTCAACATAAAATGTTAATGAGGGAGACAGATCACTGAGGGTGCCTGACAAAGTCCCGCCTAAAATGCTGAGCAGCCAAAGTCCCTTTGCCAGGGTGTCCTCACCGCTCCTTCTAGCTTCCATCTTTCATGCATCTGCATCAACCTCATATAATCCTCAAAGACTCTACCTGGGAGGAACCACAGAGATTATCTCTCAGCTTTTAAGCCATTGACTGTTTTGTTCTAGTCATCATAATCTACCTAATAAAAGAGTAACATGCTAATTGACCGTACCTTTGAGACGCCCACCAGCCAATCAGGAGTGAGTTTGCAAATTAACCCAACAAAGATGGCAGGTTAATTTGCATATGTGGGCACCGAATGGCCTGGGCAGGATGCTTGTGTCGTTGCCATGGCGACAACGCAGGCCTTCTGCACCACCCCTGGCCGCTCCAGGCCTCTGAGCAGCGTAGGAAGGCGGAAAGGCAGCGGCTCCAGGCCAGAGCAGAAAGGCGGCTCGGGCCAGAGCGAAGGCGGTGCCAGCAGCCAGGGAAAGGAAGGCCCATTCTAGCATGAATCTTAATGTATCGGGCTTCTAGTCTAATCTAATAATAGACAAATATGCAAATTGACCACACCTCCGACACACCCACAAGCCACGCCCACCATCCAATCAGAGAGAGTATGCAAATTAACCCAAACCAAGATGGCTACAGCCACAGAGAGCAAGGTTTCCTAGGTAACAGAGGAGGCCAAGCTTTCTGCCTGCCATTTCCAGGCCTAAGCCTCCACTCAAGCTACAAAGTTTCAATTATAGAAGGTAAACAAATTCAAACAAATGGCGGCAGAATGGAGCTTGAGAGAGCAGGCCAGGGTTGCTGCCGGCAACAGGGGAAGCAAAGCTTTCCACACATCCTGGCCAGGCTCACCTGCTTAAGGCAACATAGTTTCAATTATAATCCCAACACAATGGCTGCGGCCTCGGAGGGAGCCCCAGGCTTGGCTTGGCTCTGCTCCAGGCTACAAAGTTTCAATTGTAGAAGGAAAATAAATTCCAGATACCAGGGCCTCTGCTTGGGTTACCAGGGGGCATGGCCAGCCTGCAAAACACCACAGGCCCCTCGCTCAGGCCGCCCCACACCCCAAGGGAAACCCCACCTGATCCGGGACGCCCTTCAGGGCAAACCAGCTGGCCCCCACCCCTGTACCAGGCCTCTATCCTATCTAATAAAAGAATAATATGCAGATTGATCATCACTGCAACACACAATATAGCTGCCCCCATGTGGTCAAAGATCCTGCCCCCATGTGGACACAAGATGGCCACCACAAGATGGCCAGCAGGAGAGGGCAGTTGGGAGGCACCTGGCCTGCAAGGGAGGGCAGTTGAGAGGGACCAGGCCTGCAAGAAAGGGCAGTTGGAGGTGATCAACCCTCCAGGAGAGGGCAGTTAGGAGTGACCAGGCCGGCAGAGGAGGGAAGTTGGGGGCAAACAGGCTGGCAGGGGAGCTGTTAGGCATCAATCAGGCTGGCAGCAGAGTGGTTAGGGGGTGATCAGGCTGGCAGGCAGAAGCGGTTAGGGCCAATCAGGCAAGCAGTTGGGAGCCAGCAGTCCTGGATTGTGAGAGGGATGTCTGACTGCCCGTTTAGGCCCGATCCCAGTGGGATCGGGCCTAAACGGGCAGTCAGACATCCCTCAAGGGGTCTCATATTGGAGAGGGTACAGGCTGGGCTGAGGGAGAACCCCCCTCCGTGCACAAATTTCGTGCACCGGGCCTCTAGTACTATAATAAAAACCATGGCTTGATTAATGAAAAAAGTCAGTTAAAGCAACCAATGGTGAAAATAAGATACACGTTTAAATTTTTACTCAAATATGTACAAGTTTACATTCGTTTGCCAATCTTTTGATAAGAGGCCAAGGCCTTTACTTTGATTATGGGTGAGCTAATTATGCAGCTCATTATCTGCCTTGGATAAACCATATCCAACCTCTACAATTTCCCATTTTTTCTTTAAAATGGAATGAGAACTTAAACTTAAAAATACTTGCAGAACAATCTGACTATAGAATTTGTTCAATTTTTTACAATGTGTTTTCCAATTTTTACATTGATCTCATCTACAACTTCATTTAGTAATTTTTTTCAAATATTTACCTTTTCTATGCTTTCCTGGAAAACAACAGCTTCATTTTCACATTCACATTTCATTAGTTATAAGCAAATTTTAATTAAATAACATAATTACAACTGAAAGCACAACCAACATAAGCAGATTCAGAGACAAATATGACCAACTCTTGGTAAGCTTAGAATCTAACCAGTGGGCAGAGAAGTTAAGCATGCCCGTGGTTAGCCCAGCTGCTATAAGCATGCATGGAGTCATGGGTATCAGCGTATGTCGTGCAGAAAGATAGATAGAGAACCTTGGTAGTCTATTGACTCCATGAACTATAGATTGGTTTAAAAATTCTTCTATTGCATTTGGTACTACTACTTAGCATGTTACTATACCCAATTTTTTCTCCCCGGTAAGACTGCAAATGAACTTCTAAACAAAGTAAACAAGTTTATCAATGTATATGGCACATTCGCCAGAAGCATCAGCCGGTGCTACAAACACCAGTGGAGCTGCCTGTCAGAGAGCTGCAAGGGTAAGCCAGCCCTCCTTGAGCTCGAACTCTTGCTCTCCTCTTTACTACTGTGTGATCCTGGGAAGGGGACTTGAACTTTATATTTTTTATTGAGGACAGTAATACCAGTCCCCAAACTTCTTTAAGCACTGGAAGTGGTATTTAAAAGCATGTATCAGGCACTCAATAAATTTTCACTCTCTGTCTTCCTCCTTCCCTCCCTCAGATAGATGGAGGAAGGGCTGAGCAAGTGAATCAATGGGTTAACAGGGAAGAAGTGAGTGAGTGAATGTGTTTTACCCATAAGGGTTGTTGAATGCGATGGCATACACCACGTTCCTGTGGCCATCCAGGGTGAGAAGTTCCCCTCCAGATGCGGTGTCCCAGACTTTGCAGGTTCGGTCATAGCTTCCTGTGATAAAACTAAGACAGGAATGTCAATTAATCACAAGGGGGGGAAAGCTGTGTGTTAATAAGACCTCATTTCTTACCTGCAAGATTATAGCTCGGTTTCTCATACTTTTTCCATGTAAATTGTGTATGCAGAACAAACAGTTAAAATGGGAGCAGTAAGTCCTTTGTCTTAATAAGTTCTTTGCCTTAGAAACTTTCCAATTTTATCTCCAAACCAAAAATAAGTCACTAAATAAAATAGTAATCCTTGCCAATAACTAGCCTTATAATAAAAATAACTATATTAAATAATGACAGTCACTAACATTTTTAGAAATTCTAACATATCTTAATTAATAAATAGCATCATTCTTCCAGTTGGTCAGCCCCTAAAATCTTAGTATCATCTTTGATTCCTCAGTTTCTCTCACATCCCACAATCTATAAGTAAATTCTGTTACCCCATGCCTCAAATACATCCCTGCTATGGCCAATCTCACCAGCTCCATTGTCTCCATCTCTTACCTAAACAAATAAAACCATATTTGAATGGGTCTTGCCTCTCAAATGGTCCTTACACATTGGTTTTCCTCAACAAAATTGGTGTTATTTTGTTAACCTTCTTCAAATGGCGTTCTAGCAACCTAGAGGAAAATTCAACTTCTGCTCGTGTCCACGAGGCCAGCAGCCCTGGCTCTCTCTGGGACTTTAATCACCCTCACCAGCCACGTTCTCTGAAGAACTGCATTGTTTATTTTATACATGCTAGTCCTTCTACCCATCTGGTTCACCACCATCCTCCCAGGACCCAGAACATGACTGGCACATGAATAAGTGTTCAATAACTATATGCTTCATATTTAACAATATTTAACATGACTATTCTACTACATGAATAGGTAATATATTGACCTACAATATTTTAAAGTAAAATAATAGTATCTTAGTTATTTCTTAAATATTCTATTAGAGACACTATTTCTCTAACACAGAAAGTAATGCACAATATTGAAAGGTGAGTCTAAATGTCAAGTGGTAATTATACAAGGTGAAGACAGATTCTTATATCTAAACTCAACCAAACAGGAAGGTAGACTAGGCAGTGTTTCTTTGATTCTCTGCCGGAAGCTAATTTCAGCATATCAGCAGGGCTGAATCATCTGGAAATGGCTGAGTGCATTTCCCCAAACCTGAAAAGAATACATAAATGATTGCTTGCTGCCAGACAGCTGAGGACATTTCAATCTACGTGTTATTGCCTCCTGCTGGCCAAACACCTGAAGAGCCTTAGGCAGTTTCCCCAAATCTGACAATGGATTCTGTACACTAAACCCTGGCCTTTGATAAGTATATCTACCTTACTTTAGGACAATTTGTGTTAATAAAAAGCAAGGGGTCCAGAGAGACAGGAGAACTTAGTTTCTTTAGCTAAGTTTTCTCTGGCCCCCCAAAATGCCTTCCAAAATTATGTTTCATCTCTGGACTCTTTAATAATTTACACACAGTGCCTTCTCCAGATTCCTGAGCCCTTCTAGATGCTGGGAAAGACTCCCAGCAATTCTCCCCTAGGCATTTTCTTCCTAGCTTCTCCAAGAATGTTTTGGTGCAGTCATTATGGAAGACAGTATGGTGATTTACCCCCAATATTAAAATTAGAACTGCAATGTGATCCAGCAGTTCTACCTGGGGATGGGTGTATGTATCCAAAGGAACTGCAGTAAGGATGTCATAGAGATAGATATCTGCACTCCCATGTCCATTGCAGCTTATTCACCATAGCTCGGAAACGGGAACAATGTAAGTGTGGGTCAAGGGATGAATGGATGAAGAAAATGTGATGTATGCAATGAAATATAATTCAACCATGAGAGAGAAGAAATCTGCCAATTGTGACAACAAAAGTGAATATGGACGACATCATGCTAAGTGAAATAAGCCAGATAGGGAAGGACAAATTCTGTATGATCTCATTCTATGTGGAATCTTAAAAAGAAGTTAAACTCATAGAAGCAGAGAGTAGGACAGGAATTACCAGGGGCTGGAGAGTGGGAGAAATGAGAAGGTGTTGGTCCAAGATTACAAAGTTGCAATTATGCAGTATGAATAAGTCTGGATATCTAATCTACAGGCATGTGACAACAGTTAATAATACTGTATTGATTATGGGAAACATGTAAAAGAATAAATTTCAGGTGCTTTCTTCACACACAAAGAAGGTAACTGTAATGGTATCTTAGTTTGATTAGCAATTATTTCACTGTGTATATCAAATCATCATATTGTACACCTTAAATATATGCAAATTTACTTTAAAAAAGTTTACCCCTTGAATGTTATAAATTATAAAAAATAGAAATATATAGATATAGACAAAATAAAAACAAGAGGAGTTTTAGGGCAGTGAAACTGCTCTGTGTGGTACCATACTGGTGCGTATATGTCATTATACATTTGACAACACATAGAATGTACAAAGTCAAGAGTGAACCCTAATGAAAACTGTGAACTTTGAGTGATAATGATGTGTCACTGTAGGTTCATCGATTGTAGCAAATGTACGCCTCTAGGGTTGTTGACAGTGGGGGAGGCTAGCGGGGGTGGGAGGAGGTGAACATGAGATATATGAGAAATCCCTTTACCTTCTTCTCAGTTTTGCTGTGAACCTGAAACTGCTATAAAAAATGAAATCTAATAAAATTATTATTTTTTAAATAAATAGAGAACCTTACCAAGAGCCCGATTTATTCAGTGCAACGTTAGTCAATGGCAGTATATGTGCTCTGAGAACCTTCAATGAAAGAAAATACCATTTTTAAACTCAAATAAAATTAAGTTTAATTCATTAATTTTAAATTTCAAACCAATAAAAATATGCAAGCTTATCTTAATTATATGTAATAAAAGGACAATATTTAATATCTGAACAAATGAGAAAAAATATATTGTACCATCTATTATTATGATTAATAATACATTTGGTAGTTAGAAACAAAACCAGAATCTGTGTTTTCCATCAACTTGCCTTTAAGATAAATTAGTGCTATTAAATAAGATATCAAATAGCACTAATTTATAATATTTTCTTTAACATAGTACACATGGTTTTGTAAATATATATGAACAGTCTATAGAGGAAATACACTAAATATGTTTACAATGTATTATTACTTTTTTAATCATAAAGTTCTTTTAGAGTCAGGATGTATCTTATTTTATTTATCTTTCAATCCCTACATTGTTTGGCACACAGTGAATGAGGAATATGTATTGGATAAATATAGGCAAATTGGATATTATGTTTACAGACAGAGTGATAGATTAGGCTGGGACAGTCTGTTATGTCTATTACCAGAGTGTAACTACTATTAATAGTGTTTTCTTTCACTATCAAAATTGTTCCCTTTGCATGATAAATTACAAGGTCAGGCTAGTTATAGAGCTCCTATTTGAAGTTTAATAGTGCCATCTGCTGGACAAAGAAATATTACATGAATAACCTCATCCTTTTTTAGTAAATTGAAAGGATGAGTACAAATAATTGCTTTAATATTTTGTATCAGATAGAATATGCTGAGTATGTAAATAATAATTATATTTTGTTATAATTATACTTAAATCATACAAAATTAAGTCATTTTAATATGAAGCAATTCTAGAAGAAGCTATAAAATCTTGTTAATAAAAAAAATAAGCTGTTCCTGAAGTAATAAATGACTAAATTTGTAATATTTTTAATCTAATAATAAAAAACTATGGAAAATAAGCATATTTACATTGAATTAAAAATTTTATATCAATAATATCAATAAATAATTTACTGAAATATTGATTTACCATGAAACACAACTTCTTAATATTACTCTAAATGAAAAAAATAACTTTAATTATTTAATAACCTAAAGCTTCCTTAATGGTTAGCCTTTAAATTTATCATTATAAGTAACAGCTATATTTACTGCAAATCTTTATTAAACTTCAAAAAAAATAAATGTTTGAATTTCATTCATTCAACAAACAGTCATTGAGACTCAGCCTTAACAAATACATGTGAGGCACTGAGGGGAAGAAAAAACAAAATTTGCATTTCACCTCAAATTAACAGGATGTCAATGAATTCATTGAAGTTACACCTTGTATTTTGAACACACACATTACCTTGAAAAGTTCAAATTTGTGGTCGCTGTGCTGTCTGAGTTTATCTTGTAGTCTCTGTATTAAAAGTTTCACCTGGTGTGATCGTGAAGCTGTGATTAGAGGTTCTGCTCTCTGTATCTCTTCTACTAGGGCACTGACATCAGTACTAAGATCCACAAAAAGAAAGTTACTTCTCCTATGCCACAGTCGCACCTGCATTCATTACCTGAAGAGTTGCATTGTTTTTCGAAGTACAGCATTTTAAAATGTCAAGAACACCATCATCTTTATCAAGAGATGTCTGGGGGGGGGGGGGATTGTGGGGGGAAGACATCATGCAAATCAATAAAGAGCATTGTGGCAGGGATGGCAGCAGCTGGGATTCTCCAGAACCCATTTTCACTTCCTGAGACTTCTCCCCTGGGAGGAGCGGGTGCAAAGATCCTGACTTGCTCACCTAAAGAAGGCCAAGGGCATCCTGGGTCTGAGCATGAGCTTCTTCTATATGTTTTTTTCCTTCTTTTTCTTTTAAATGAAGTTATATTGAATGTTCCTGGTAGTACTATTCTTTCCACTTTACATATGTTCTCTCATTTAATTCTGTAACAACCTTCTAATTTAATACTTTTATAATAACTATATTTGCACTAAAAGAAAAAAAAAAACAAAAAACACTGAGATCCAGAAAGTTTCTTTAAAAAAAAAATTTATATGTCCCCTTTTTCCCCTCATTGAACCCTTCTAGCCTGCCCCCACCGCCTGCCCCAGACTTTCATCACCCTATTGTCTGTGTCCATGGCTATGCATATATGCATACAAGTGCTTTGGTTGATCTCTTCCAACCCACCGACCCAAAGTGTCGGCTCTAAATATTTTCAGGGAAAGAGAAAGTACCTGACCAAAAGTAAACATTCAAAGCATAATGGTGATTTTTATTACTATTTCTTATTGACTACAACATGATTTCCCTGAAAGAGAACTGGTCTGAAAAGGGCAGATTCATGGTTTTCCTCAGTATTCCAGTAATTTATACCAATTCTGGTCAATTTTGCTAGTTCAGAATAATACTAAATCAAGGCAAATATTAATGACTATGAACTGCAAAGCATCCAAATGGGGTAATTTTGCAAAACATGAGTCAAAGATGCACACTACCCAGCACGCAACCTTAAGGCCCTGTGGCCTGGCTGCGAGGGGTGATGAGTTAATGGACAGCCTCCAGCTGAGCTGCTCCAGGATCCGTCTCAGCATTTGGGGGCAGGGCCTGTTTTTCATTATGGCCCTCAGCCCAGGGCTGAGCAAAGGGGCAGTGCATGAGCCTGGCTGTTTTGGCACGTGAGAAACTCCCCAAACAAGCAAGCTCTACTCCGGAGTTCCCCTTTGGGCTGTCAGAGGCCATTGTCAAATCTGCATTATCATGATGTGTGCCTCCTCCTGCCACACCCCCTTCACCCTCTGGTCTGTCATAGGTGTCACTGTCCAGTAACCTTTTACCCATTGACCTCTGTCTCAGCATCCACTTCCCAGAAACTTGAACTCTGATGAGCATCCTAAATGCAAACATCCTGAGCTCCAGTTCTGTGCAAGGCACTGAGCTACTGGACTACTGGCCCCATTAACTTTTACTGAGTACCTACTGTGGGTTACGCGCTGCAAGAGTAAAAGACATGGCCCCAGCTCTCAAGAAATACAACCTATTGGAATTAGAGTGAGTATTTGGAACGGAAATAAACCAGAGACAGTTTATAATTATGCCTTTGATAAATTCTGAGACAGTTCGTTATCAAAAAAAAATTATACTTTCATACGCATTAAAAACATCATAATGCCTGTTGGGAGTTTCCAACAAATGTGGTGAATCAGTACAAATTTCCTTGTGAGATCTCAAGAAACCAGATGGTTAACCAGTATATCCCAACTGCGGTCCTATTCTAATTGTTATCTTCTAAGATAGTAACTCCACTATGTCATATATAATGCAAGTGTTTTTATGTGCAGAATACTTCCAGATTCTTGGGCAGAACTAGAAATAAGACCCATACTTTTTTTAAACAAACTTTGAGACATTTATTGACTCTATCGGGTGAATACAGCATCCTAAAGATCTGCACTTTTTATACATAAGTCTGCACTGTCCTGAATCTCTACCTGGAAGTTATTCTCTCACCTATAACTTTATCTGCATCACTTACATGTTGTTCATCTGTTTCATACAAGTTGTTCCTCAAACTAGACAATAAGCCCACAGAGGTAGGCATTATGACTCGCATCTTTATAGCCTCTCATAGACTCTACCCTACAGCTTTACATGTAGAAGGTGCAAATACATCATTTACTGATTGAGAAAATGAATGTCTAACAATGGAGCTTTCTGCCTGCTGCCATAACCACACACAGCAGTAATGTGTTCCGAACCTTTACAAAACTAGCAAAAAGGATTGATTCGATCTGAGGTCTTGTCTTCCCTGAAAATAGATTAAACAGAGATTGGTGTAGATGAAATTAAATAACATTGCCTTAGCCACCGTTTACTTTTTTATTTAAAAAATAAATACCTTCTGAGACCTCTGTGCCAGGCACCTGGAATCGTAACTGTTACCATCTGAGCCACACCTGTTCCCACCCTGAGACAGACTCCAGACCTGGCGGCAGCTCTCACCAGCCAGGAGCTGTTTGGTTTATTCTAAAACTAGAGAGCAGCTAAGTCCCTTTGCTGAAAGACTCTGTTCCCCTCCCCACTAATCAGGACAAAGCAAAAGGACAGTCGCAGTGGGAAATCACTCATTGCCCCGGGGTACTAGATAAAACACATATTGCAGTATTTTTATACTAGTTCTTTTTTATCTTCTCCCATTCAGAATATCTTCTCCTTCTCTGCATGTGGGCTCCCGCAGGAATAATCTCTATTCTGATTCTATCTCTCCAAGTGCAGTTTTGCATAAGACGTCCTAACAGAAATGAATTCTTGGCAATATGATCTCGCAGGGGGATTTCCTCTGAGCACACAAGTTTCAGAGACAAAACTTAATTCCTCCCAACTCCACCCTATGGCAATTATTGAGGAAGATTGTATGCAGTCAGCCCTATGAGATATTTATCTACTAAGAAAATAACAGGCTTGGTAATATTCTTAAAATGTCATGACCAGTACCCCTCAGTAATGTTAAGGTCATCAAAAAGAAGGCAAGTCTGAGGCACTCTCACAGCCATGAGGAGACCAAGGAGACGTCATGACTAAATGCCATGTGGTCTCCTGGAGGGGATCTTGGAAGAGAAAAAGAGGTTTAGGCAAAAACCAAAGAAAATTTAGTAAAATACAGTCTTTAGTTAATAATAATGTATCGATACTGGTTCATTAATTATGACAAATGTACCATACTAGTCTAAGATGATAATAATAAAGGATACCAAGTATGGGGTACGTGAAAACTTTCTCTTCACAACTTTTCTAAAACTATTCTAAAATAAAAAGTTTATTTTTATTTAAAAGGGTCTATTTAGGGGGTAGGAGGGAAGGGCAGACTAATGATCCATTTTCTACCTCCTCATTCAACAAGACACTCAAGTAGAACTCACTGAAATAAACAGGAAGTCACACACCACACAACATTTTTAAAGCAATGTATTGTCTGAGGTTATGCAGCTCTTCCATACGTCACCCTATGTCAGGGTTTTCCAATAAAAAAACAACTGGATATGAAATACATGTCACATTGTATAACTAGTTTACCTGGGACTGAGATCAAGTAAATCTATGGATTTGGTCTTCAATTCTCCACTTTTCTCATATTCCAACATAATTCCTATAAAATTAAACAAACATGTTTAAAACATTTATGATGATAACTGATGTCAAAAGTTAATCTACTTTGACAACTTGATCATTTTTATTTCTCAATAGCTTGAATTTTTCAAAACATATGCACTGATGTCTAATTCTAAAACAAGATCATGTAAATTCACTTTTCCCTGGTCTTTCCTCTAAATACAATTAAATACCCTTGAAATTATTCAACAGGCAAGGATAAAATAATTGAGAGTTGTATAGAAGAAGGTGGACTGGCCAAAGGCCTCAAGACTCAAGGAATGACAATATGGTAAATTCCCTAAATTTTCTTTTTATCACCTTATATCCCCAAACTGGAGACCAACAGAATGTGTCTCCTGGAACCACCAAAAGGCAGAGACAACAAAAACCAAACAACAACAAACCCCATACCACAACCACAGCAACTTGCTTGCTATGGCCAAAAGTCCACAAGAAGGGAAGACATACAAAGAACTAATAGGGAGCCCTAAACTCTGCTCCACAGCTGGGGCCCCGGCAGGAGTCCACCCACTAGGGAAAGCCTGGGCTGATCGGTTTCCACTACAAAGCGGGGCCGGCAGCTGTCTAGTCTGCCTACAGCAGACACAGCAAAAAGTCCCAGGTTTTCTCAACGTGTGCTCCTCTGCTGGGCCCAGGGAGCCATCCAGTCTGTCTAGGGCAATGCTAAGGAAGTCCTGTTACAGAGATTCGGAACAATCAAACAATGCAGGAGGAGAGTTTGGAGAGATTCACTTTATTCACCACGGTGGGCTTAGAGAAAATGAATTCAAATTCTAAGCAAAGCTACAAGCAGAACTTCCCTTTTTATTAAGGAGCCAGCCCTATGTGCACTTAGTGGTTATCTCGCAGCTGGCCTTGAAAACAACACAGTTCTATCCAATTTAAAAAATGCACCTGGCATGGCATTGAGATTATGGGCATATCCAGTGTCTGGCCTACAAGGTCAGGCAGCTAAGTTTATCTTTCTCATTATTTAAGCAGGCTAGAAAGCAAAGTTATTTTTTTTTTAGAATAAGAGTCTGTCTAAAACAACAGCAGAGAATTCCAAACAGTAGTTTTACAAAATAGGGGTTTTCCTTCTCAGTCCCAGGGTCTTCCATACCCTACTTCACAACCAGGCCATTGGTAGGCAGTCTCATCCACCTCCAAAAGGAGCAGCAATGAAGTCCTAGGATATCCCAGATGCCGCTCTACCACCAGGTGCCAACGCAATGTCTCTCTGTAGTTGAGCTGTGGCATAACCAGGCCCGGGGTTAGTCCCCCATCCTCAGAAGGTCACCCAGTGAGAACAGGCATATTGGGATATAGCTCTGCCCCTGCAGGTGGCACCAGCAGGAACGGAGCAGGAAGAAGCTCTAGCAGCACCAGGAACACTAAGCAGACCAGGAACACATTGCAAGGCTCAGAAAACTGACCTGCTCCTGGAACTAAAGCAAGCGCGCATCCGTGAGGAGCACGGGACCACTGTCCGAGTCTGCGGCCACTGCCTTGATTTGTTCTAAGGTACCAGCTGTTTCACCTCCCACTGTTTCTGCACCATTAGTGCAAATGTCAATACAGGGGGGAAAGCAAATGATATCTTATTATTATTATGGAAAATGATTTGACCTGGAGGCCCCATTTTAAGGAGGTTCAAGAGCCCCTACAATTTGCAGGTCACAGTTATAGACCATAATTCAATATAACAGATGTCAAATTAATCTATGGAGTTAAAGTAATTATCATGATTTTATATTTGGGATTTGAAAATTTATCCCATATTATAACAAACTATGTCACAATAAACTATGGTTCTGATGCAAAATTAGATGTGTGATAAAATCACCTTTATATGAGAAGTCCCTTTATTTTAAAAATAAAGTGAAGGTAATATTTCAAATTAATTGGAAAAGAATGGTTTGTTCAATAAATAACTACTTCATAATCAGCTGAATTTTGAAAAAGTAATAAAACTATAATTCTACCACACGGTGTACAAAAATGTATTCTAGGCTGATTAGAAATTTTTAAAATTAAGAATAAATTATAAAATGGTCTAAATAATAGAATATATTTTTATCTTAGTGTTTGTAGTTGACATTTCAAGCATGACATGAAACTCAACAGCTAAAAAGGGAAAAAAAGGAATCTCAAAAATGAAGAATAAAATATAAAACATGTACATTGACATTTCCACTGTGACAAACATCAGGCAGTACAGTCCCTCTCCCATGATCACTGAGCTCCAAAGTGAGTGAGAGAGGCTGCAAAGAATATGATTAAAAATATATATACAAAGATGCTCCTGAATACATGTAGTTCTTCAGTAATTGTTTCCCACAGTATAAATATTCCTGACCTCCCTCTGGTTGCGAATCATTATCCAATTGATATAATTCCCAAAACAGGTAAGGAGCCACTACCCCCCAAATTCTGCAATGTACTAAAAGGCCAAGCTTCCATAAGATGTCAGTAGTCCTTACCCAGGTCATATTCAGTCAACAGAAACCTTTAAAGTGGTCAAAACATTAATCAATTTAATTAATATTTATAACTCCTTCTCCTGACCATAAAACTAAGGACTTGTACCTGATCAATAAAAGACAAAAGCTGTCATAACTGAGTCAGTTGAAAAGCATGTAATCAACACCTACTCTTTGAGTGAATTAATGAATTAATTAATGTGACCAAGATAAAAAGGAAATGCCTTATGTTTGGTTAGTCATGTTACTGTTCTGTGTCTTTAGTCATCAGGAATTTAAGTAGGGAGAGGGATCATTCAATGCATGCCAACAAGACAATGCTCCTGATTATTCAAAAGAATGTGGGAGGACTGAAATGAGAGAATTAGGAGGTGAAGAAAAATTGCTCTATAGACCAAAGGGATAAAGGTGGCATGGGGATGACTCAGTGGGGAGCGATTTTTCCCTAGTAGATAAGGTTATTGCACCACCCACCTGCTATTCAGAAGTAGCTTGGAAATCTGCATATAATACATGGCTCACCAAAGATTGGAATTCAGAAATTGTGTCTAGATGCTAAGTGTTATGCCCTCATTAGAAGATAATCAAGGCAATAGTTGAAAGCATGGCTCTAAAGCTTCACTTGAATCTGAGATTACTATTAGAACCCTGGACTTTTAGAGCTGGAGCGGACCTAAGAGATCACTACACAATCCATTCACAGTTCAGGCAGAGTTCTAGGCATGCTACTTAACATACATCATCTCATTAAACTCATTCATTTATTCAACAACTACCTAAGTGCCTATTTATTCACCATGCTCTATTCTAGGTGCTAGAGATATGGCAGTAGACAAAATAGACATAAAGCTTTTATTTTAGTTGGCGAGACTAAGATAAATAAGTAAAATGATGCTGAATTGAGATAATGCTAAGAAAAGATAAATCAGAGAATGAGCTATGGAATATCTTGAAAAGTTGGAAATTCTAGAAAGGCAGGTTTCACTTTATTAACTGCAGACTTTTGTTGGAAAGACTTAAAAAAAAAAAAAGGTGAGAGTGCTGGCTATGCAGATGTCCAAGGGAACTGATTCCACTCTAAATAAATAACAGCAACTACAGAGATCTAGTGGGGGTACAATCGGTGCATCCAAGGAACACCAAGGAAAGTAGTGTGTCTGGATCAGGAAGTAAGGTGAAGTCAGGGAGGCAAAGGCAGGGAAGGATCTTGCAGGGCCTTGGAGATTATAGCCTCAGAGATCATGGTCCTTTCACTTCAAGTGAAATGAAAAGCTGTTGGAGGGCCAAGAGTGACATAATCAAATTCATGTTCTAATAGAGTCACCCTGCTGCTGTGTTGAAAATAAACTAAAGTGGGGCAAGAAACTCTAGCAATAAAGGGAATGTCAGCCATGGTTGTGGGAAGTTGCTAAATTCTGTCCAGTCATGTACCACATAATAATGTTTCAGACCACACATATGAAGGTGGACCCATCTATCTATCTATATAAAAGCCTAAGTGACTGTTACAGCTGACCTAATGACCGGTCAACCAGTCACTATGACGTGCACTGACCACCAGGGGACAGACACTCAATGCAGGAGCTGCCCCCTGGTGGTCAGTGCACTCCCACAGCCAACCTCCTGCAGTCCCTCCCCCTGGCAGGCCAACCTCCCACAGTCCCCCCCCCCCCGCCACCCGCCAGCCCCAATCAGCCCCAATCAGGACTGGGCAAGACGGCCTCCATCGGCCCCGATTGCTGGCCAGACTGAGGGACCCCACTCATGCACAAATTCGTGCACTGGGCCTCCAGTAAGATTATAATGGAGCTGGAAAATTCCTATTGCCTAGTAACATCATAGCCATTGTAATGTTGTAGCACAATGCATTCCTCACACGTTTGTGGTGATGCTGGTGCAAACACACCTATTGGCTGGCTGCCAGTTGTACAAAAGTGTAGTAAGTACAGTACATAATACTTGATAATAATAATAAATGGCTCTGATACTGGCTTGGCTTATGTATTGGCTACACTTTCATTATTATTTTAGAATGTACTCTTTCTACTTATATAAAAAAAATGTTTGCTGTACAAAACAGTACACTGTGTTGTGCCAGCAGTAGTTTCATACATCTGTGTTTACCATGTTTCTTGATTGCATCATTTTCTCTTGTGCTTGATTTAAACTTGTGTTGTTCTGTACAGTAATATGCTGTGAAGACTGTGGCCTAGGAGCAATAGACTATACCATATAGCCCAGGTGTGTAGTAGGCTAGACCATCCAGGTTTGCGTAGATGTACTCTGTGATGTTCACACAACAAAATCACCTAAGAACACACTTCTCAGAACGTATCCCGTTGTGAAGCAGTGAATGACTGTATTTTGAAGGTAAGCTGGCAGGGTTTGCTACTGGACCACATGTGGAGTGTGCAAGGGTGAGTCCAAGGTTTTGGCATGAGCCGTAGTGGAGAAATGGAGCTGCCATTGACTTAGTTGAGGAAGACCACAGAGGCCCATATACAATGCACACTGGACATCTGAAATAAAGAACCAGGTGGGCAGTTAGGTATTCAGGACTACTCGGGGTGGTCTGTAAGCCTTGAGAATAGATGAGGTCACCTAGCATATGTGTATAGATAGAGAAAGCCAAGGACGGAGCCTGGGACACTCCATCATTAAGATTAGAAAAAAAAGAGGAACAGCCGAGATGGGCCAAGGAGTGATAGTGAGGCATGAGATAAAACAGTGTGTCCTGGAAGCCAAAGGAGGGCAGAATGAGCAGATGGGTCCAAAGCTACTGTCAGGTCCAAAAAGGCAAGGACTGAGATGCAGCCAGGGATTCGGCCACGTTGGAGGTCATGGGGGACCTTGAAAAGGGCAGTTTCAATGGAGCAATGAAGATGAACGCAGGTTAGAAGTATGTTCAAGACAGAAGGGAGAAGAGAAATTGAAAACAACATTCTTTCAAGGAGGTTTACTCTGCAGAAAGGGAGATAAATGGAAGGGTCAGCAGACCTGGGTGCCATTATCACCATCTGACAGCTCAACAGATCAAAACAAATTGTCCAAGTTGCTGAATTTTTACAGGGTGAGGGTAGTTCTGATTCCAGAGCTCACAAGCTTGACCTACACTCCACAGCAAAGGAATGAAAGCAAGACATTCATTTATCATTCCATTTGTGGGAACCAGCCCCAGACTCTGTGCAAGCACGGCCAACGTGAGGTTGTGGGATGCTTAAAGAGAACAAGCCATTCATCGTAACTTAACAATTCCCATATACCACCTCTCCTATCTAGAGCCTTGCCATGGTATTTTAATTGGAATTCTGAGAGGGAGAAAGTGAATGTCTTTCCTACCAATGTTGACTTCCCACGGGAGAAAGTGGCTGTCCAGGCCCCCTCTTGCCAGAGACCTGCACTTTACACTGGGCAGGTATATATGGTCATCTACAGCCTTGGGGCAAGTTTTTCATACTTTTCACTTTATATTTTTCTTAAAGTGAGTTCTGAATTAAAAGCCAAGAGTTCTGCTCCTGTTTCTGTCCCTAACAAGCTGGGCGACCATGTCCTCACCTGTTTAAAAAAAAAAAAAAAAAGGAGAACTAGGCAAGTTTATCCTACTGGAACTAGAGCATTCTGGGCTTATTTCATCATTTCCTAAACTCATTGGAAGCCAGGCCTGAGACCTTCTTTAAGGCCCCAGGGCCGGGAGCGCAAAGCACCTGGGCGGCAGGCCCTCCGTAAACATGCCCACCGATTGTGCGGTCTGGAAACAGTCACTAGGTAATGTATATTGAGCAGACATTTTTCTTTTCATACTCAACACACCACGCCTGGACCATAAAACCCCATGTGGCCCTTGTCGGTGTCTGCCCTTGCAGAAACCAATGTCCCAGGACACCACCCATCGCCACCTCCCCCGCTGCATCGGCCACATTCCTAACTAACCAGAGAGCACAACTCAGCAATTTACAAGTTCAAAGACTTCGTTATAAAAGTTTTGAGGAACAGAACCCAGTAGCTGAAAGAGTGAGGATGTTGGGCAGCGCCCTGCTTCCAGCCCCGCAGGGATCACCCACTCGGGGCCCCTCGCCGCCCTCTGGGTCCCCGCACCCTCTTCACCGCACCCCCGCCCAGCGCCCAGCGCCGGAGTCCAGGTCTCACGCGAGGGCGGAGGGCACCCGCCCGTACCTGGCGGGTAATAACGGAGCAAGAGGCTCTTGAGCTTCATTTTCCTGCTCCCCGACCCCTCACGGAGCAGATTCGTAGCCATGGAAACGGCCAAACAGTAGCGGGACGCCGGGACGCATGCGCAGGCACCTGGCGCGCTCCGGGGGTGGGGAGCTTGGGGCCGGGGTTCGCGGAGCGCTACTTGAGTCCAGGCCCTGTAAGACCCCAGCATCTGCCTCTGGGCTCCCAGGATGAACCGGGGCTCCAGGGTGCGGGGCCCGGACAGCGCTCCCGCCCGCGTTCCCGCCACCTGAATCTGCATCCCTGTTTGCCTGGGGCGAGATCCCCTCCTGGCCTTAGGAAGGGTGACCTCATAATGGCAGGTACGCGACCACCGCCTGGGCTGCACCCATTGGGTTCCAAAAAGCAGGGATGGGAGAAAAATCCCTGTGTCGTTTTCCATTCCTGGCTCCTCCACGTGCCCTGCCCCCACAAAAGAAAAATGACTCAATGTAATAGCCTAGTTTTGCTGATTCAGTACCGTACACTGCACTGTGTTATACGCCTGTGTTCATAGTCTTAAGAAAGGTCTGAGTTATGCACCGCTTATTACCACCCAGCACAAGAATGAGACAGCTGAGACTTAGAGAAGGTGAAGCACTAGCCCAGGTCTAGGTCTAGTGAGCGGTGGAGGATGGGAAGGTGGTGTGTCCGAAGCCTGTACCTGGAAGCCTACACCTGCACTCTCAACTCCAGGTTTAAGTCTTCCCAGGCCACCTTTTGGCCCGTTCTATTTTTGGCCGGCATCATCCCCTACCTGCCACCTGGAGTTTCCATCAGGAACGCTGTGTACAGGAAGAGTTGGATAGGCAGAGTGTCAATTTCCTTTAAGGAATTTGACCTCCATGTTCCAAAATCGGAATTTCCCAAACTTAAGCAATTCCTGTGTTATCTTCTTATCTCCATATCTACCATTTTCTCTGTCCTTTCAACTTCTCTAAGTTGACTTACTCACTTGTTTTACTCCACGTTTTAAAATGTAATTTAAAAGAAACTTGTTGTCAATGCTGTAAATGAAAATTTTATATAAATTTTCAATGAAGAGCAGAAGGCAACTGTAAAAATACATGTGACTTTTTAAAATGCTAGTGAATTACTCTATATTATGGCCTGCCAAATACTGTGAAACAAAGGCCTTCCCTTTCTTCTTCTTCTTTTTTAAATATATATTTTCTTGATTTCAGAGTAGAAGGAAGAGGGAGAGAAACACCGATGATGAGAGAGAATCATTGATTGGCTGCCTCCTGCATGCTCCCTACTGGAGATCGAGCCCACAACCCTGGCATGTACCCTGAACCAAGAGTCAAACTATGACCTCCTGGTTCGAGCCACATTGGCCGGCCTCCTCCTCCTCCTCCTCCTCCTCCTCCTCCTCTTTCTCCTCCTCTCCTCCTCCTCCTCTTCTTCCTCCTCCTCCTCCTCATCCTCCTCCTCTTCTTCCTCCTCCTCCTCCTTCTTCTTCTCTATAGAGAGGAAAAAATTAGCAACTATTTGAAATTTTCAAGACAGGCTAGCACCTAACTGAGACTTATTACTTCATGGAGTCAGAGAGTACTGATGTTGTCCTACTCTGAGACCATAATGACAAAGCATGGTTCTTTGGAAAAGACAATAATGCTGAGATTAATAGAAGGCAGCAGGAAAGGAAGAAAACCAAATATGAGAGACATTGACTCTTTAAAAGAAGCCATAGCATGAGTCCACAGGAGCTGAGCAAGGCAGTTAAGGACAGGACATTGGACATCACTTATTCATAGAGTCGCCAGATTTGGGAGCTGACTCAATGACATGTAACTCACTTGGAAGGTTGGAGAGATAATGGAAATGGGAAAGCCTTTGTCACTAAGTAATACAGATGGACAGCACATAAAAATCATCTCTTGCCACCTGAAGCAAGCATCCACATTTGGAAACCAGGGAACCAGATGCAATCTAACATACCTTCTAGCTCAAAATTTCCCTCTAATCATTAAGACTCTGGAAAAGGTTCAAGTACAGAGAGGCAAAGAGTTCATCTATAGAAACAAGGGACTCTTTAGTAGATTTTGATCACCCATGTTATTGCTTAAGTTTGTGTCATTTAAAATTAATGTCATTTAAAATTGGAAAAATACACTGAGTGGCCAGATTATTATGATCTCTGAACACAGGATATATTATATATATCCTATATAATAAAAGGCTAATATGAAAACTGTCCCCTCGACCAGGAGTTCGACCAGCAGGCAGGCCAGCCAACCGCCCATGTCCCCTCCCCCTGGCCAGGCTGACCGGACCCCACCCATGCACGAATTCATGCACCAGGCCTCTAATACACACACACACACACACACACACACACACACACACACACACACACACACATATACTGAGTGGCCAGATTATTATGCGTTCAGAGATCATAATAATCTGGCCACTCAGTGTAGTAACTTTACAGTGGAGAAGTCTGTTAGACACCATTTAACCACACAATCAGATTTAACATCACCAATATTGGGACAACCTGACATCATCTCATCTGTTACAATGCCTTGAAAAGGACAAACCAATTCCCTGGAACTCCTGCCCACAAGGCATTACCTGCCTGGAATCACAAAGAAACATCAGAGCAAAAACCAAGGAGGAAATGATTGTTCAAAATAACTGTCAAGGTCAAGAAAGAAAGGATAGGCTGAAAAACTACTCCAGGTTTAAGGACACTAAAGAGAGAGAGAAATTAAATGTACTGAGTGATCTTGGATCCTGAATCAGAAAAAAGATTAACTATAAAGGACATCATTAGGACAACTGGATGAAATATGAATAAGGATTAGAGTTTATATTAGAATAATATTATAGAAATGTTAAATCTCCTAATTTTGGTTATTTATATCTTATGGTTATGTAAGAGAATGTTGTTTAAAAATATTTAGGGATAGATGGGTATGATATCTGCAATCAACTCTCAAATAGTTTTGAAAAAAAATTTATATTATGATGTGTGTTTGGGAGATGAAGTGTAATTGGATAGGTAGATTGATTTAAAAAAATGATAAAGCCAATGAGCAAAATGTTGACTCCAGAAAAAAAATGGTTTCTTTTGAGGAGTTTCTTGTACTGCTCTTGCAAATACTCCATAAATTTGAAATTATTCCAAAATAAAAAGTGGTCTTGGTTTCCCATAGGCCAAGCCAGACTTAGAAGACAATCAAACTATTTATTTGGCTCTATTTCTGTTTGGTTAAGAGAATCCCAAGTTCAAGTTCATTTCCTATTTTACCCCTAATTTCACCTCCAAAATCCTCTCGTTATGGAACCAAGAGCCTCCATGATTGTTGCCTACCCTTCCTCACTCCCTCCATTTCTAGGATTTCCAATTCTTCTATGAACCAAACTCAGGGGTCCTTTTACTTCCTAAAAAAAAAAAAAAAAAGATTCCAGCTCTGCAGATTGACATCTCTCCCTTGGCTCAAGGAGCTTAAGGCAAGTTGTCCCATAAAAGTGGTTAGAGAACTTCCTAACTACACCCCCATCATATCCAGAGCCCTCTTTATTAACTCTGGGGCACAGACCCTTGGAGGTGAGGTCTAGTCTTCCCACAGCCTATGCACAGGAGAGGTAAGTAACTCTCACGTTTGTCTTTCCTTGAGAATTATTTACCTGGATGTCCAAGTACCCTGACTGTCCATTGTTTCCAAAGTTCTTCTCACAGTTTCTCCCAAGGACCTAGGCCCTCTCTGCTAATAGGACTCCTAGTGTTCTAACTTACCAGCCCAGAATCCTTGCCTCAAGTACCCGGTGTAAGTCCTCCATCCCCTTTTCTAGGAAAGCAGTGGGATTGTAGGCAAATGAAATGGTGATCCAAAGAGAAGCAAATAAAGTTCATGAGTGCAAGCAGATTTCTCTTTGGGCCTTGGCTTAAGTTGACATTAATCTGTGCTTAATTGATTCACCATCAACTCATTTGGGGAAGCTTCTGTGTGAATCTCTCAACTGAGTAATAATTATTTTATTCTGAATTGGCCCCAGTGCAGTTATGAATGATGTACAGAAATCTGCAAAACCAAAACCTCTACTTTACCCAGGTGATGGGCACTCATCCCATTGTGTGGTTGACTTAGTATAACTTCCTCACAAGGTTACTGTAAAGACCTTCCTAAAAGTTGTATAATACTTTTCACCAATTCATGGCATTCTCTGTTGAATAGACCATTGACACACTTGATCAACAATTGCCTTTCATATTGATTTGTACAGATAACTGGAGTATTTGGCTCTGGATTTCTTCCTACTGAGACCTGCCTTAAACATCCAAAAACTGAAAAATTAGTAGCATTAACTTTTCTCCCCAAACCAATCCAATTCGGAGCATTGAAGCCACTCTGGGCTTCAGTTCTCACAAGTGTGTCCCTAGGCCAGCAGCATCAGTTACCATCTTGTTAGCAATGCAAATCCTTGCCCCACCCCACCACCTACAGAATCAGAAATGCTGGTGGTGAGGTCCAACAATCTGTTTGAACAAGCTTTCCTAATGAATGATGAAGTTTTTTAAAAAATTGCTGTAGTTTTAATAGGATACATTGGCTTGGCCAACACTGAGAGAAATTGAGTGCCCTTCCCCTATAATCCCCTTTCATGTACTCTGAACAGTCTTCCCTGATTGCCAGGGGCAGTAAGCTGGCTCCTCAGCCACATCCCAGGATGTGAATAAGAGGCAGGAACAGCGTGGGAAGAAAGTGGAATTCTCTAGCTAATTGAGTTTTAGATTCTCCAATGCACCAAAAGAGAACAATGGACATTGGGAAGGGAAGCGATGAGGGGCGGTGGGGGGATCTCTACAAGAGAGAGGGAGAGATGAAGAGGGGAGAAGGGCAAAGGAAGGAAGCAGGAGTGAGCCTGGGGATTCAGATTTGGCACAGAGGCAGGTAGGCAGGTGTTCCAGTTACAATAGGACTTGGTGGTTTCCATGTGAGCTGGCTCTTCCTGGAGAGAGCCATGGCATCAATCAATGTCAAACTGTGTCAGCTGTCTTTGGGGTCCTCATGGAAAGTAGTAGATAAAAAAAGAGGTACAGTTCCCTCCCGGAGAGAAAGACAGAGAGAGGAGATCTAGATGTCCAGAGCCTGGCAGTAGAGGTCAGCTGTGCAAACTCCCTAGAAGAGAGGCTCAGGAGCACACTGATGGCACACTCCTTCCCATACCTGCCCCCACCCTACTGAAGGACCCACAGAGTATCTGATCTTAGCTGGGACCATCTACTGGTGGGGCCAGATGCCACTAATAGAATCATTCAGTAAATATGTATTGAGGACCTACAGTGCCAGGCATGTTCCAGGTTTATAAGGGACCCAATTCTGAAAAAAAAATTTTTTTCAGGGAAATCATTCATAGAAAGAATCAGACTTCAGTTGGGTTTAGATCTATTGCAGTTATGGAGAGGGGCCCATCTCTAGGTGTGACCGCATTTACATTCACTGATGGGTACCACTGAGACATGCAGGTCACACTGATAGGGCCAATAAGCAATAGCTTTGCCATTTGTTATAATCCCTTAGAGCAGAACACCTTACTTGAAGCCTGGCTCTACCATCTATCAGCCATGTGATCTGGGGCAAAGTTCGCTTCTGTAGCAGTTCCTCATTGAAAAGAAATGATTGCAGTGTCTAATTAATAAATTCGGTATTGTTGACTCTGGCTCATTCATAAACATTCCATAAGTATCAAGGATGGTGGAGATAACAATACATTTTTTTTATCCTAAGATTATTTTTTTTGAGATTGGGAAAAGGGTGTATGCATATTGTTCCCATTTAAATTGATAATCTAGACTGATAATCTAGGTGTAGCTTAATAGTTATGTTGATTAGTGTTAGAACAATTAGTTTAAATGTTGAAACTAGCTTACATTCCTTAATACATAACTATTTTCTCTGTATATCCAAATAAATCATCTTCTTAAAGAAATGGCTGTGAGAATTTAGAAGAGTGAAGAGGGTTCTATAGCTTAACAAGACCGGAGGCCCTCCAGAGAAGAACAAGGAAGGTTAAAAGGACTTGAACAAAGTTAAAAGAACATGGACAAAGGGACTTCCTGGGGATACAACACCACCTTTTGTGCCTGGTACTTATTAGGTGCTCCATTCATGCTTGATGCTTGAGAATTTGGGGATCCATTTGGAAGAGGAAATAACTGATTATGGACAAGTAGAGGTCAGGACTAGAAAAAGCCAAACACCTGGAGACAGATTTCAGCTCCACATGAAGAACTTTGGGACCTGTGTCCATCCAGTCAAGGGCCTGGCTGGCTCCAAAAGTACTGAGAATTTCCAGCACAGGAAGCATTCTGGTTGAGGAGGCAGTTTGACCAGCTGCCAGGATTATTGTAGAATACAAAGTTAAGTTGGATGAGACACAGACTAGAAAAGAGGTTTAATTTCTCTTTTGATGCCATGATTCCATGATTTTGTACTGTCTGTGTATTTTCACAAGAGAATAAAGGTGGAAAGGCAAATAGCAGTGGATTGCATGTTGGAAGACAGAAGTTCCCATCATGGCCTTCTCATCAATGACCTTTAAGCAAGACATTTATCTTTCTAACCTTTGCTTACTCATCAGCAAATCATTTTCTTTCATTCCATTCATATCTAGCATACCACCCAACTAGCTTGTTCATGCTTTGGGCTTTTATTCTTGTCATTCCTTCCACCTGATAAACCTCCCATGCCATCTGTTCTGAAGTCTTATCAGGCTAGAATCACCTTCTCCTCATGCTCAATTCATTTCATACAGGCATATGCGGTAGATGTGGGTTTCACATCACAGACTCTAAAATATCCCTATTAAGCCATTTCTACCTAAAGCCCCATCCTAAAGACTGCCTCTGGCCACTTTCTGGTAAATTCACTTGAACCTATATCTTTGGGAAAATTACAAAAATATCACTGTAACCCACCCCACCATTCTTTTGACATTGTTTCTGTAAATGCTGATCTGACTAATGTGTACCTAGCAGATAAACAGCATGTTTGTAAAAGAATGCTAGGAACTAACTTCAAAAGATACAGACTCCCACCTTCTGCCATCCCAGTTCCAAGAGATTTGCTGACCTTCAATCATAGAACCAGGATGATGCACAGCAGACCATCACTTGACCAATTTCAAGGTCCTTATAAAAATGGACTGTATTGGTCTGCACCTACAGAACTTTTCAATCCCCTCTCCTTGATCTTTTTGTTCTGTTTTCCCTCTCCCTCCTCGTAAAACCTCTGCCTGCACTGAGATGGGATTTGCAACAAGAGGCCCTCACCTTCACAGGTGGCCAACACTGGAGTAAATCTCTTTCCTTTTTCACTAGCACCTGTCTCATGAATTGGACTTCCATGGTGGCAGGCAGCCAAACCTTGGTTTCGGTTACATCAATTCTGGGTTGGAGGATTACAAAAGGTGTCCCTTCACCCCTCCAGGGCCTCTGAGGCCAGGGTTAATGGGGCACTCACAGAGCATGGGCCAGATTTCTCCCTACTCACCCTCCCTGGAATGGCTTAGTGAGCTGCCCAGACTACCCCCTGAATCCAGTGGGCCACTGCAGCCCTCCACGAGTGCCCAAAGGATTGCTGATCTTTATAATCTTGTTCACACAAAAGCCTTTACCCCTCTAAATGTCCCTATTTGCCATGAAAAACAATTATAATAACAAACAAACTTCCCTATTTGGTTCGTACTCTATTTCTACTGCATTTGCTTGCAAGCTGCTATTCAATGGAGAAGAAATGGGGGAAAGATGGAGTAATGCAATTAGGTTAGATTTGCAGAGAGTCAAACTTGATGTTGTGGGTGACTCTGTGTCCTCTTTAGGGCAGGAGTATGGCCTAGAGAGGACTCAAAAATGAGTCAGAGGAGTTTGAAGTTTGAATATTATTCTGCCACTTACTAGTAGTGTCACTTTTAGAGCCTCAGTTTCCTCTACTTATAGTTGGGACAATAATAATATCTACATCGTGGGATTCTTGTACAAATAAAATTATGTAAATACTAGAGACCCCAGCGTGCAAAATCACGCTCAGTAGCCCACCGCTGCTCGCAGCACTGCCCAGCCGCCCACCACTGCTCGCGGCCCTCGCTGCCCCGCTCGCCTGCCGCCTGCCTTGCTGTGATCAGAGCTTGTGAGCCGCGGGGGAGGGACTGAGAGATGCTCAATGCACCTCATGGTGACCGGTCGTTTGGTTGTCCTGGTCATCACAGACACTGGCTTTATATATATATAGATAGATATAGATAGATAGATATGAGTGCACTGCATACCCCTTGATATATCTAGGCACCCTTTCTTTTTTTTTTTTTTTTCTTTAAACTAATATGCTGCAGTTAGCCTTAGCTGGTTTGGCTCAGTGAGTACAGTGTCGGCCTATGGACTGAAGAGTCTCGGGTTTGATTCTGGTCAAGGGCACATGCCCGGGTTGCAGGTTCCAACCCCAGTGGGCAGCATGCAGGAGGCAGCCGATAATGATTCTCTCATCATTGATGTTTCTAGCTCTCTCTCTCCCTTCCCCTTCCTCTCTGAAATCAGTAACAATATATTTTTTTAAATATGCTGCAGTTATCTGCCTCTACAACTGAATTGTCTAACTTGGGAATACATAGATGCAAAATATATCAAACTATGTAATCAAAATAAAATATCACTTCAAGTGGTTACTTAACTGCTAAGTAACCTACTGGCGCTAGGGGGCAGCAGTGTACACATGTTGTACATATGCCCAATAACCCTTGCTCCCTTTCCAAGTCCAGAGCTAGGGTCAGACAAAGAAGCTTAGGCTCTGCACAGAGTGCATGCCTTCCTGAAACTTGTTTTTGAAGGTCATCCCCCCGATATACCAAAATAGTACAAAAGACAGACTTTTGTTTATTTTATTTTTTTATAATTTTGTTGAGGTTTTATAATTTCGCCTTGCTTTGAAAGAATACTCACAATTGGTGAGCTAGGTTTACTTACTGTTTTCTACTGCATTTAACTTTTCTGGTATGTTACTGCTTGTGTTCTTCGCCATAAATATATTTGAAAGAGATTTTTAAAAACCATTACTTTTTAATACATAATAAAAAATGACAATTATAGGTGGCATAGCTATAAAAAATCAAAATGTGTGGTTTAAATAGCCCTGCTAATAACACACAAATTGCTAGTAATGGGAACAATGATATTTAATATTTACCAGGTGCTCAGTTTGTGCCAGGGTGTGGGTAAAGTGTATTATACAAATTATTAGCTGATTTAATCTTCACAAAACCTCTATGAAATAAGGACTATTGTCCCCATTTAATAGATGAAAAACTGAGTCACCAAGAGGATGAAATAACTTGAGCTTCCCTCTCCCTTTCTATGGTCTTTAATTCTTTTATTATTTTTTTACAACCGGATGTGTTTTTTTTGTCTTGTTTTGTTTGTTTCCTTTTTAAATCACAGTCAACATACAATATTATATGCTTCAGGTGTATGTTTATGGCCTTTTTAAATAGTTCTTTTACTTAACCAACTTTTTTGCTTGCCTTTTAGTCTAAATGTTTTATTTAAAAAAAGAAAACCTAAAATTCTATTTTCTCCTACCTTTCCTTTTAAGAATGTAGCACTTGCATGCATATGAAGACTTGCTTGTAACACTTTCACTGAGATGAGATTGTGTGGGCTCACCAGGACACAGTCCCTGCAGGTCTCACTCTAAAGTCTAGCAAAGACAATGATAGCCAGGATTTTGTTGACACATGTGTCTATTGAACTGAACACATGGTTGCCAAAAAGTAATATTTTAAAATGAGAAAGTCAAACTGCCCTTACTTCGTTTTGTTTTCCATGGGAATATATTAAAAAATACTTAAAAAATAAATACTTCAAGGCCTATGGTGTTATTATTATTGTTGTCATTGCTGTTGTTCTTTTCCTCCAGGACTTGAGTCCCCTGGTTGCCCAGCATCTCACAATGGCAATATTTGTGGGCAACTCCAGGAGGATGTAGTGAGTATATCTCAGATGCTCTCCCATAGTGGGATTCTTTATCTCTTCCTTCTCCCTTCTCTTTCTCTGACCCCATTGGTGCTCCCTTCCTTCTAGAAGCTTCTTTGACTTTCTCCTGTCTTTCTAATCTATTCCACTCTTTCTCCTGATTTAGTCTCATTGCCGTCTCCAACTTGATCTAAGTAACAGCATCCTTTCCCGAGCCAGCTCTTCTTCAGAATTCCTAGACTTTTCTTTCCACCTTTCCTCCTATTTAATCAGCTGATAAGTTCTTTTATTTCCAAAACTTTTACCACTTTGGCAGATCTGGCAAGTGGGCTCATGCAGCTCCATTTCATCTTCCTGTTAGGTGTCCTAGCACTTGCTGGAGACTGCAGATGTCCTCATAGCTCAGGTTCCATATGTCCCCCAACTCCCATGAAGCAGGTGGCTCCCATGCCACCTGAAAGCAGAGTTAATGTCAGGGGTGGGGGGCACAGTCAGTGCTGTGGCTGCCAAGTTCAGTCACTCAGTCATGGAAGCAGAGTAGTTTTCCTGCAGCAGATTCAACAGAGTTCCCCACATCTAATTTCTAGCATCATGGATGTTGGAGAGAAGAGTGTGTGCCATCCAGAATGCCTGCAATCGTGAGGCCCACAGCCATCAGCTCTGTGCAGAGGTTCTGTTTGCCTGCTCCCTGGTCATGGCTAAGCTGGCCACCAACTTGGTTCACCTCTCGGTTCAGCACCATAGTGTTGTTTTTTTACACCTACCTGGAATTTTCACGCAAAATCTCTTCTTCTAGCCCTCCAGTGACATGCTATATCATATTTTTGTCTTCTCTCTTCCTTTTCCCTATTAGTTTACACTAGAAGCCTGATGCACGAAATTCGTGCAAGGGGCTCGGCCCTCACAGCCCGGTCTTTGTCCAGAAAGTCATCCAGAAGGACATCTGGAAGGTTGTTTGGCTGTTCGGTCTAATTAGCATATTAGCTCTTTATTATCGTTTGGTCCATAGGTTATACTGTAACAATACAAGATTGTAATTAAACTAAAGGAAGAAAGACCAACACCAGGGGTGAATGCTGCAAAAGATGACATTTTGGGTCTCCCTCTTTAGGGGCAAAGTTGAATGCATTCTCATTTGCATGAGGGATGATTTCAATTACAATAATGAAGCATTTTTTGCGACTGTTGTTGAGGTTTGAAAGTTAAGTCCTTAAAGAAGGGTGTTCATGGTTGTTACGTAGCCAAAGGTGTGTCTGTGGCAAGCATCAGATACTGGCTTCCCCAAGTCCATCCAAACCCCTCACATTGGGCCTTCATGCAAGCTGAAGGCTGAGAAACCAAAGACTGCATTTCCAGACATCCTGCCAGCTCAGGTTTCCCACGTGACCTTGTCTCCCTTGACCTCTCTAAAACAGAATGGGAAAGAGGTGTTCAAAGCCAAATTCGGGCTATGTTTTCACCTGCAATAGAAATTTCAGGGGTGTTAGAGTCAGAAAGATGGGAGTTTGAATTCCTACTGTGCCACCAAATCTTATGGGAATGTGGGCAACTTCCTGACCTTCTCAGAGCTGAGCCTCAGCATCCCGTGTGAAACAATCAGCCCTCCATGGGAAAATTATTATGAGAAAATAAGTGAGGCGGTGAGTGTAAACCACCTAATAGAGTACCTGGCACACAGCACCAAAGTTAGTTCCTCATCCCTTATCAATTGACACATCTGTTTGGCACTTTGGTAATTGATCATATCTTTCCTGGAGATATAATGAGTGAAAAAAAAATATCCAACATTGTAGAAATGATAATAAAAGAACTTATGATATTATGTAAGGGGGCATGAAGCCAGGAGAAATATCACTCCAACTGAGATCTGATTTTTTTTTTTTTTTTTTTTTTTTTTTTTTTTGAGGCAGCAAGTTATCTGGGCAAAGCCCTCTTTGGAATTCAGGGCCAACGTCACAGTAAAACTCCTGGACTATTTTGTCTCCCCGGATGACTTTGTTAAATAGTTTACAGGTGGTAGAACCAGGTTGTGCGCAGACCCCCGCTCCCCCTGTCACCTTGGGGTTTTTTTCCCTTGAAGCAGGAAGTGCTATTTAACAGCAATTGCCTAGCATGTTTTGTTTTTTTTTTGGTTTGGTTGGTTTTGTGTTTTTTTTTTTAAGCACTTCCCGAGTTAAAATTCCTAAAATATGTTATTACATGCTCTCGGCTTTCATGTTAAAGCAGAACTATTTGAAAGGCTTGTTCTTAAAATTCACCCATGACTTAACCTTAAGAGGTAAAAAGAATAAAAATTCAAACTGTGTTTCTTCACAGTGGAAACCACCACTTTGGAAACAATAAAGTGAAGTTAGCTTTTGGGGCCATCTGTCCTGCTGGGCTTATTGTTCTACAAGTGCTCAGTGCTTGACAACCTGGAGTAGAACAAGAAAGCTATTCATCATCCAGTAACAAAATACACAATGCGTGATGTATTTCTGCTCTAAACTGCTCAGAACTTCCCAGTCCAAGGTGGAGGGAGGAAGTTCACCTTTGAGAATTGGTTTAGAGAAGAAACCCATTTTCTTTTTTTTAAATATATATTTATTGATTTCAGAGAGAAGTGGAGAGGGAGAGAGAAACATTCATGATGAGAGGGAATCATTGATTGGCTGCCTCCTGCACGCCTCCTACTGGGGATGGAGCCTGCAACCCGGGCATATGCCTTGACTGGCAATTGAACCAGGACCTCTTGGTTCATAGGTCACACTCAACCACTGAGCTACACCCGCCAGATGAAACCCATTTTCTTTTAGCAAAATATTTCATGAGCCTGATGAAAGTTATGTGTGATACTTAAATATCTGCACACTGTATTCATTGGATTCTTCGAATATAACCAGGAATAAAACAATGAACAGGTATTTAAGTACATACCTATGTAAGGATAGTATGTAGATATTGTTTAATAAAGGTGTTAATTCCATCCATTTATTAATGGAGGTAAGGAGAAGAATAGAAGACAAAAGAGAGGAAAAATGGCTGAGATATATGGTTAAAGAGGAGGAAAGAGGAGGCATTAAAAGAGTCAGATAAAAATATAGGGCATATGAACAAAAAGAGATTGAGAGGTTAACTCTAAAATGTAATAGGAAGCACAGTGCTAAATAATCTGATATCTAGGTCCTGGGAGCAAGTGATGGTAAGTGTAGAAGAGAAGCTGTTTATTTCTTTCTGGCCAAGTCTGTGTTCAGCACTGTGCCCCTTGTGCCTAGCCCATGGATAATAAACCCCTGTTCAGTAGCCCTTGCTCAGAGCATGAGGAATCATCACAGATGCCAGAACCTGACAAGGGTCCCACCTCCATAGGGTCATTGTTCAGCCTATCTCGGTCCTTTCCAGTCAAAGAATGCACTTCTCAAGGCAGATAAGGGTAGCTTTCTTCTAATAAGATAAACACTCTCCCCTCAAGACTGGACCTCTTCTACCAGACAGCCCGGTGTCCTTCAGGTCACCTTGAAACCCTGCGTGTTCCTCACATCACACCTTCCAGTACCCTCTTCATCATGACTGTGCCCTCTGAAAACATTTCCCTCTTTTTTCTTCTCCATTCCCGTAGAATGGTCTGAACAACACAAAGGAACGGGGCTGTTACTGCCCTTTTTCTAGTGATCACAAGTCTAATACTGTGCCTTCAATTCAAATGCCTTTTCTTTGGTAATAGGAGAGATCACCATTGAAGAACACTATGATTTACATGCCTCACATTCAACAAGTTTTCTTCCCCTTCTCTGGGTACAAAGATCTGGGAACCTGTTGGAACAGGATAAGAAAGTTTGTCTTTGGCCAAGTCTCAGCTTCCTTGATGCACCAATTTTCCTTCCCCCAAGGGATGTTTCCAAGGGCTCTTTTCCTTCGGACCCTGCCATGAGCAAGGGTTTCCTTGGGCTCATTCTAATTGCCCAAGTGTTGCAAGCCTCTACATGAGCTAGCTGCCCTCCTTACTGATCCTCTTCGAACCCTTTCTCACTCCAACTGCTCCCTCCTGCACAGCATTCTGGTAAACAGGGCGAGTGCAGAGTCAGGCAGCAGCGTGACCCAACTACATGGGTCTAGGCAACTGAATTAACCTCTATTCTTGTAAAATAAAGATACAGTAACAGTGCCAGGCACCTGGTGTCCTTGTGAGATACAGCAATACATGCAACCCCGAGAGCAGGACAAGGCATTCAGGAAGTGCTTGGGAAACTCTAGCTGCTATTTCAACGTTTACTCTGGTTCTGCCTCCTAAGACAGCCCACATGTTTTTTTTATCACATCTCACCAAGAGGCGGCTGACTATTGACTTCAGTGTCCTGTGTGGGATTCCTTAATTGGGCTCCTAAAATGGTAGACAAAATTATGTGGGATACAGCATTTTTCCCCTGTAATTCTCAACCTTGGCTACACATGAGAACCATCTAGGAAGCCTTTAAATACTACTGATGCCCTGGCTCCCTCCTCCCCAGATATCCTAATAGAAGTAGTCTGGGTGAGGCCTAGGCATTGCTCCCCAAATAACCACAATGGGCAGCCATGGGTGAGATTCACTGATGCACAGCAGGTTCTTAATGAGGGTGGGTGTCAGATCACTTGTGTGGTTAAAAAATATACATGCCAAGGCACCCATCCCAGAAACTCTGATTCCTTCCCTAGGACTAAGGCGGGACCACATACCTATACATTTCTAAGCTATTCGGGTAACTCTGATGTGCTTTGGAGAACCACTAGTCTCCAAATTTTTGTCACCTTTCCAAAGGTGACCAAGACAGATTGGCTCCCAAACAGTAGTCTGAGATGTGGCATCTATTGGGGATGACATTTGCCCTGGTCCAGACTTCTCTTTTCTAGACCCAGACACTGGCGCTCAGCTCTGGGGCCAGCCCTGGGTACAAGTGGCTTCAGGGAAGGGAGGGAGCCCTGTAGCCTCTGGTTCTTTCCTTCCTAATCCACAAATCACCACTCGGAGCAGCTTTGTCACCGAGAATGAGAAAAAGCAGGTGGAATGGCTGGATTCAAAAGGTTCCTTCTTTCTCTTTATCCAGAATATTTTAAATTAAGTAAAAGTTGTGTCTATTTCTGTCAACACATGCATGTGAGAACAGATTTTCAACAATAATGAATCCAAACTAAATCTAGGAAGAAGTAGGATATTGTCACTTCATTTCACACCATATCAAATATAGACGTGCAAATTGACACACTTGCATAATGGGGAAAATACACTCAAAGAAACTCAAATAAAAATGTTGTGTTGTATTTATTTTTATCTATCTACAGTGTTTAACATATTCTCTTTTTAAAAAAACACATTTAGATGATCAGCATAACTGTACTTCCTGTGCTTCCTTACGATGAGTTTCCCTTATCTGAAATTGCTCTTTTCATATTCATGGTGTGAAAATGTCTTTTCTTTAATGAAATGATGGCATGTTTGTTCATTTGTTTTTAATGACTTTGTTTTGAAAAATAAAGAATTAGTAACTCTATATTAGTCAACCCCTTCACTGTAAGTCCCCACCCCTTTTTAAAAACCAATCTGTGAAATCACAGAGCCTGGGAAACAGGTGGTTTCTGCAAAGTGCTTTTCAAAGTTCTTAAATAATATACAAACAGAGAAAGTATACCAAGTACTTAAACAACAATATACAAATATACAAAAGATTAAACAATATACAAATATATGAAGTACTTAACATACACACATACAAAGTACTTAAGCAATATACAAACATACAAAGTATACAAAGTACATCTATAATAATAAAAGAGTAATATGCAAATCGACTGAATGGCTGAACAGCGGAACAACTGTCCGGATAACCATGCTATGACACCCACTGGTGCCAGGCCAGCCAAGGAGGGTGTGATGTGATTGGTTGGGGGCCCCGCCATTGCCCCATGATCATCCTTCAGAGGGAGGCCCAGGCCACTGACTGGCAGGCTGCGGCAGGTGGGCAGGGCCTCCCTCTGTAGGGTGATTGATCACGGGGCTCCTGGACTATGAGAGGGCACAGGCCGGGCTGAGGGACACCCTCCCTCCCCCCAGTGCACAAATTTCATGCACTGGGCCTCTAGTAATATATAAATATAGAACATATGCAATGTAATTAAACAATATACTAATATAGAAAGTATACAAAGTACTTAAACAGTATATAAATAGTAGGTGTAGGGTGGAGCTCTACCCAACACCTACTAAATGAGTATCTCCAAAATGCCCCAGATGCTTCTTGTATATGGAAATCTTATAACTAAACTAGAAGTATTGCATTGTGTAAAGGGCAATGTATTTATTCCAATGGTTCTATAATTAGTGATGCTTCATAATGAAAGGAGGAAGAAAATAATTAAGTATTTTTGGAAAGTGGGAACCAGCAAATTTAAAAAGTGCTCTTTTGGAAATATGGACAAAGCAGGCAAGAGGATGGATGGATAAATGGACAATGGACAAATGGAGGTAAAAAAGGATGAAGTAGGATAAATAATGGAGAAAAGAATTGGGGATGGAAACAGAGAGACTGGAAAGAATTGGGAATAGGGAGATAATTAGATGAAGAGGAGAATGAGGAAGAGAAAGTATAAGAGAGTGTATAGATAGCTTCAAGGACAGAATGCTGAGAGTCACTGTACAAATGAATTAAGAGGTGATTCAGTTTCCTCATCTGAAAAGGAGAGAATTAGTTCTGATTAGCTCTGGTGTCTTTTCCTGATGTGGCATTCTCTGTGTGAATGGGGTAGACAAAGAAGGGGGAAAGGAAGAAAAAGAGAGGAAAAGATGTTTCAAAACATTAGACTATGTATTAGGTTCTTGTGGTTACGGTAACCAATGACCACAACCTTAGTGGCTGAAAGCACATTTACTCTCTGACAGATCTAGAGGTCAGAGTCCTGGAATCAGGGCAGCGGCCTGTGTAGTCCTCTCGCAGGTTTTGAGACAGAGACAGGCTCCTTTCCACGTTTGGTTCTACCTCCTTCTACTCTTGGTGCCCAAGGATATTGCCTGGAGGACAGGTTTGACATATTTAGAAAATAAAAATACAAGAGGCTCCAGGAAACTTTGCATATCAGGTAAATAGCACTAATTATCCTATATAATAAAACAGTGATATGCAAATTGACCGTACCTTCACTATGCCCACAGCCAATCAGAGCGAACAAGATGGTGGTTAATTTGCATATGCTGAGGAAGGGAGGAGTGAAGAAAGCAGAAAGCATGGCGGCTGCGCTGGTGGGCGGCGGTGCAGCTGTGGAGCACGTGGCCATAGTGGCCTCTGAGGCGGTGGCGGGCAGTGTGAGCAGCGGTGACGCGGCCACAGTGGTGGCGGCGGCAGCGGTGGGCGGGGCGCGCAGTGGAGGTGGTAGGTGGAGTGTGGCGGGCGGTGTGTGAGGCCACGGTGGCCTTGGAGGCGGTGGTGGCTGTGGGCGGGGCATGGCAAGGTGGGTGGCGTGTGGTGGGGTGGGTGGGCAGGTGGGGCGCACAGCAGCAGCGCGAGGGGCCAAGGAGGCGGCAGCAGCGTGCACGGCAGGTCGGGGTGATCAGAGGTGGCGGCAGCACATGGCCACAGAGGCAGCTGTGTCAGCGGGCGCAGAGGGTCGGGAGTGTGGGGCGAGGCGGGCTGGGTTGGGTGGGCGGGACGGGCAGGAGGCGCCCCGCCCATTTGGCCTGCCCCGCCCCGCCCGCCGCAGCGGGAGAGGTGGGGGGCAGGAGGGAAGCCCGCCAGAAGTCTTGCAGGAAATATTCCTGCAACGGGTCCCTAGCCTATATATAAAAAAGACTGTCACTGAACAACTGAACAACCAAATGCTATGATGCGCACTGACCACCAGGGGGCAGATGCTCAACGCAGGAGCTGCCCCCTGGTGGTCAGTGCACTCCCACAGTGGGAGTGCCGCTTAGCTGACCGACCCATCCAGGGCATTCCACCAGCCTAGCAGCAGCCACTCAATCCCTCAATAGTCCTGTAGGTCCAATCTCTGGAGAACGGGCCAGGCACCAACGAACCAGCACCACCAGCACAATCTCAACAGCTCTGCTGGCCTCCTGGAAGTCGGCCTCAGGCACTGCAGCCGCTTCCCCTTCCTAGATGCTTTGCAAGGAAGAAACGATATAAAACCAGCCGCCAGATGTCTCCCGACAACCAGTGCGAACTTCAGTGGGACAGATTCAGGTCCCAGGCCGGCAAGGGCATCCCACCACCCACCCAGAGGGCCAATCACATCCTGGCCAACTCCCTACCCCCCTCGGGACGGGTGCCAGATGCAGGACTCATGGCTGACTAGCGCTTCTCCCAATCAGGACTGACTGGGCACCAGCCCAGGGCAGGCACAGAGGGGCTGGGATAAGCGGGAGCAGCAGGCAGGAGTGGCAGGTAGCATTGGACTACCAGTTTTGACCCAATCCCCGCAGGCCACGCCGAGGGACCCCACCCATGCACGAATTCGTGCACTGGGCCTCTAGCCTTAATATAAGTATATGCTAAATATCACATGAGACATAATAATGCTACAAAATTATATTGTTTTTCTGGAATTCAAAATTAACTGGTTAGTCCCTGTGTTATCTGACAAACTTCCTCAGGGATCATACTCATTCCAGCCAGGCAAGTGGGGAAAAGAGCATGGACAATCATGTTGTAAGTGGCATTCATGGTCCAGGCCAGGATGAAGTTTGCTCATCAATGAACAGCTTCCCATGTTAGCTGTACATGCAGGCCAATTTCTTCCCCATTGCTCCAGCAGCCAGTCTAGTCCCTGCTACTCTGCTTCAAGATGCTAATCTCGGCATATTACCACCCTCCTTATAAACCTCCCAAACTCCTTAATGCTACCTAGAAGTCACTGCCCTTGACCTATTTCTGAAACCTCATTTATTATTTACCCCTCTTCACTTCCCCAGCTCCAGCCACGCTGTCTTTCTTCAGCCTCTTATATAAATTTTGGAGCCAAAATGGAGTTCACCCGGGCCTCCATAATTGCTCAGAGAAGAAGACATGTCACAACTGAAATGAGCTGAATGTCATTTAAGTCAAACCCTGGGTTCTTTCCAATTCTGAATGGACTCAGAGTTCAGGGTCTTTAAGAGGCTCAGGCAGTTTTTTAAGCATCTCCAAAAAGGTAGAAAAGAAACTGAACCTAGAAAATAGTGCAAAATATGAATATGTTTAAAGGAGGGTGGTTTTTAGGCTTCCGTTTAAAAAAAAAAAAAAAAAAGGTCTGACCCAGTTTTCAACTAGGTCAAGATGTGGCAGACTGAGTGAAATCATGACAGGCACAAATTACCCCAGAGCAGAGCAAGATTGTCGTGAGGTCACTTCCGAGCTGCTCCTCTACCTGGGGTGGAACTCGCCTTTCCAGTTGAGGGAGCGTCGTACCCCAGAGGAACAGTGAGCTCATGGTTTTAACATTCCTCTACGTTATTTTCCTGCCCTCCTCCGACTTTGACCAACTTCTCCATTCTTTCCTGGAACAGTTGGTTTTCCCCCATTGCAATGATTCCGAGTGACCCAAAATGGGTGGTTTTGTGTTTTATATCTCTTCTCTTCCCTTTTTCTTATATTTTCAGCTGAGTAAGATGCAAAGAGACCTGGAATTTAGAAAATCAAATTATTTATATCCTTTTTTTCCTTCTTTTTTTTCACCGACATCATAGCTATTCAATGTTTTTGGCTTCTTTTGGCTGATTATTTCCCTTGGCATTTTAAATGATTTAATTATTAGGACTTCTCTCACACCATGCTTGTTTCTTTTCTAAAAGTTTTTCCATTACCTGGTTTTGTTGATATTTGAAATTGGAGCCCTTTTGATTTCCTATAAATGTTTGTTCTTTTAAAAATAAGCCTCATTTTATTCTTGCCCATGAACTTTTAATTTTCACACTCTTGTTAGACATTTTTTTTTTTATCAATTTCTCTTTTTTTTCTTCTGAAACTCTGTTTTTTCCTTCGCTTTTATCTTCCTCCTTCCCTCACCTAAAGGGAAATGGTCTTATCAATCCAGCTTCTAACATCCTTTATTTTATTTCTCAATTACAGTTGACATTCAATATTATTTTGTATTGGCACAGTGGTCAGACAATCATATAATTTACTTGATAATTCAAGTACCCACCTGGCATCATACATAGTAATTACAATATTATTGACTACTAGAGTCCCGGTGCATGGATTCATGTACTGGTGAGGAGTGTGGCCTGCACAGATTGGCCCGCTGCAGGAGCAGCCACTCATCCTAGTCAGCCGAGTGGCACTCCCACTGTGGGAGCCCACTGACCACCAGTGGGCAGCTCCTGTGTTGAGCATCTGCCCCCTGGTGGTCAGTGCACATCATAGCAACTGGTCAACCAGTCCTTGTGGTCATTCCACTGTTTGGTCCCTGGGCTTTTATATATATATATAGACATATGCTGTAATCTACATCCATCTGACTATTTTGTAACTACCTATTTGTACTTCTTAACCTCTTCACCTTTTTCACACAGTCCCCCAATTCCTCTTCTCTCTGGCAACCATCAGTTTGTTCTCTGCATCTGCCCATCTGTTTCTGTATTGTTTATTCTGTTTTGTTTTTGTTGTTCTTTAGATTCATAAGTGAATCTAAAGATTCATAAGATATACAAGTGAAATCAAAAAGTATTTGTCTTTGGCTAATTTCACTTAGCATAATGCCCTCTAGGTCCATCCATGTTGTCACAAATGGTAAGATTTCCTTCTTTTGTACAGCCAAGTAGTATTCCATTGTGTAAATATACCACAATTTTTATCTACTTGATGGCACTTGGGTGGCTTCCCTATCTTGGCCATTGTAGATAACACTGAGATGAACGTAAGGGTGTGTATATCTTTTCAAATTAGAGCTTCAGGTTTCTTCAGCTATATACCCAGAAGTGGAATCACTGGGTCACAACACAGTTCCATTTTTAATTTTTTGAGGACAACTGCTTTTCAAGTGGCTGCTCCAGTCTGCATTCCCACCAGCAGTACATCAGCGTTCTCTAAGGTCTTCTTTGCTTCTTCCCTTTTCTCACAGTAGCTCTTCCCAGCATTTTTAGTTTTATGACTTTACTATCTTACCTCCTCCTGACTCATTCCCTACCCTCTCCTCGTTATGTCTATGCCTCAGTTGTCCGTTCTAGGTTCTCCTTAGTTTCCTCTTCTTTTCTTTAGATCTTCCTTGTTTTGCTTCATAACAAAAATGTCCTTCCTTCAAAAAAGCCACTAGTAAATTCCTTAGACACAAACAAGACATCTTCTGACCTCTGACCTGCCTGCCAGCCCCATTTCTTATACCCTCACACACAAGCCTGGAGGCTCAGTGTCAAGACTGACTTTTGGCCATCTCTATGCCTTCTTTGGAGAAGTGTCTATGTAGGTCCTTTGCCCATTGACCCAGTCCATTTCTGAGAATATATATGAAGAATCTCAAAACACTAATTCAAAAGAATATATGCACCCCCATGTTCACTGCAGCATTATTTACAATATATAATAAAAGCCTAAGCGACTGTTATGGTGGAACGACCAGAACGATCAGTAGCTATGATGTGCGCTGACCACCAGGGGGCATATGCTCAATGCAGGAGCTGCCCCTCATGGTCAGTGCACTCCCACAGGGGAAGCACCTCTCAGTCAGAAGCCAGCCTCATGGCTGGTGAGCACAGTGGCGGTGGAGGGAGCCTCTCCCACCTCTGCAGCAGCGCTAAGGAGCAGTGAGCCAAGCGGTAAGGAGCAAGCAGGCTGGTAGTAAGAAGGAGGGATCCCGGATTGCAAGAGGGATGTCTGACTGCTGGCTTAGGCCCAATCCCCTAAGCCAGCAGACAGACATCCCCAGAGAGGTCCTGGACTGTGAGAGGGTGCAGGCCAAGCTGAAGGACTCCCGTCCCAGTGCATGAATTTCATGCATCTGGCCTCTAGTTATTTATAATAGCCAAGATTTGGAAGTAGCCTAAGTGCCCATCAGTAGGTGAGTGGATTAAAAAACTGTGAACATTTGCATAATGTAAAACTACTCAGCATAAAAAAGAAAATCTTACCCTTAGTGATAGAATGGATGGAACTGGAGAGCATTATGCTAAGTGAAATAAGCCAGTCAGAGAAAGATAAATACCATATGATTTCACTTATATATGGAATCTAATAAAATAAACTAACAAACAAAATAGAAACAGACTCATAAATACAGAGAACAGACTGACAGCAGTCAGAAGGGAGGGGCTAGATGATAAAGGTAAAGGGATTAAGAAAAAGGAAAAAAACTCATAGACAGACAATAGTATGGTGATTAACAGATTAATAGAATGAGGGCTGGGGAAGAGGTAGGAAAGGGTATAAGGGAGATAAATGGTGATGGAAGGAAACTTGACTTAGTTGGCAAATACACAGTATAATATACAGATGATGTATTACAGAATTATAACCCTGAAGCTTATATAATTTTATTAACCAATGTTACCCCAATAAATTCAATAAAAATAAATAAATAAATTTAAAATTAAATAAAAAAGGCCAAGTCTTACCTCTGCCTAAAATGCTTTTCCCCTTTCTCTTCTTACCTCCCACTGCTCCTCCAAGATTATCCAGGCTGTCACCTTCTCCAACCACTAGCCCAGTTAGTCAAATATTATCTATGCTTCTGGGTTTAACCTCCTTACCAATCAAAATTCAGGGTGGGACTGTAAATTTAACCTTTAAGAAAGGTGTTAAAGATTTTTAAGTGTCACATATAGCAACATACAAAAAAAGTGCATAAAATGAACATACAGGATATCAAATAATTATTTTAAAAATCCGTACAATCTCCTCTGAGGTCATCACTCCATGAAAGCTTAAGTAGTTAGGTTTAGTCACACCCCGCTTACTCTCCTGAAAATAACCATCAGCCTCACCTTTATACTAATCACCACCTTGCTTTTCTTTAGACTTTTACTAGCTTTGTATGCATTCTTAGGCAATAAAGTTTAACTTAGCCTATTTCTGAATTTTATAGAAATAGGATCTTTCTAGAGATGGCTCTCTTTTGTCTTCTCTTCACTCAAGGATGTGTTTAAGATTCCAAGCTATTACATTCAGATGCTGTATGATATCTTCCCTCTGTCTAGTTTTCCATGGCATGCAATATTCCACCATTGTTTATTTATTCCAAAGTTGATGGACCAGTTTGGGGCTGCTAGAAACATTCCTGTGCAAGGATCCTGGCACACATGTGCATGCATTTCTCATGAATGAGAGAGAATAGTTGAGTCACGATCAGCTTTCGTAAAAAGTGCCAAGCTGTTTTTCCAAAGAGGTTGTAATGATTTACATTTTTACCTGCATGCAATCTGTGGGAATTCCTTTTGATCCAGAAACTCACCAACCTTTGCCCATCTGATGGGCACGAATGGACTTTTTCATTCTCTCCAGCTGCCTAGAATTACCCAGTGACTGACGTGTAGAAGGTGTTCCCATGAATTTGTTAATTCAGAAAGCTCCCTTATGTTCATGAATCACTACAAATTTATCTCAATATCTGAATATTTTGCAAGGATCTATCCTAGGAGGACTTGTGGGCAAGTGTGTATGAACGACATCTACTCTGATCATTTCTTTTTCTTTAACATGTAAAAAGATTTGCTGCACTAGAATTATTGGTATAGAGGACAAAGTTGTATAAGCCTTTTACAGAGCAGAGTGAGGGAGGCTGCAGTGCATCAACCGGCCAATGCCTTCAGCACTAAGACAAAGGATGGAGAGCACCACTGAGTTTCCACACGCTTGAGCTCAGGGGGAAACTTTCCACCTTGGCCTCACAAAGCAGTTCTGCATTCAAGAGATCTGAGCCTTCCAGGGACTTCTGTGGGGTTCTGCTACCTCCAGAGGCCCAAAAATACATTCTTAACCTAGCTCATGGAGTCCCTCCTTAAACTTTCACTTCGCAGTAAATTAATACATGCCCACCAGCAAATTTACTAAAATTACAAGTCTTTATGGATTGATATTTTTATTAAAAGACTAGAGGCCTGGTGCACAAAATTTGTGCATGGGGGAGAGGGGTGTCCCTCAGCCCAGCCTGCACCCTCTCCAATCTGGGACCCCTCGAGGGATGTTTGACTGCCCGTTTACAGGGATCAGGCCATGAGGGTGTGGCCAGCCTTGGTGAGGGGCTGAGGGCTGTTTTCAGGCTGGCCAAGCCCCCCAGTGGGGACCCTCACCCCATGTGGGTGTGGCCAGCCTTGGTGAGGGGCTGAGGGCTGTTTTCAGGCTGGCCAAGCCCCCCAGTGGGGACCCTCACCCCATGTGGGTGTGGCCAGCCTTGGTGAGGGGCTGAGGGCTGTTTTCAGGCTGGCCACACCCCCTTCAGGGTGAGGGTCCCCTCTGGGATGCCTGACCAGTCTGGGTGAGGGGCTGATGGCTGTTTGCAGGCTGACCACACCCCTCAGTGATCCAAGCTACCAGCCCCTCCTTTTATTCTTTTTCTTTTTTTTTTTTTTTCAGTGCCTCCTTGAGCGGAGGCCAGGGCTGGCTGGAAGCAGGTATCTGAGATTTATTTAATCTTCTATAATCGAAACTTTGTAGCCTTGAGCAGAGGCCAGGGCTGGCCAGGGCAGGCGGGAAGCTTGGCTTCCTCCATCACCAGGGGCAACCCAAACCTCCTGCTTGCTCCAGCTCCGTGTCCGCTGCCATCTTTGTTGGGTTAATTTGCATACTTGCTCCTGATTGGCTGGTGGGTGTAGTGGAGTGATGGTCAGTTTGCATGTTTCTCTTTTATTAGTGTAGCTGTGAAAATGGAACTTTTGGAAAGACCTAACACTGTGTCTTCACATTTCTCTGGAGATCATTTACTAGAGTGGTCATGGAGGGAGACAGTGAAGCTATGGAGCATAAAAGAACTGCCACTTGTGAACACACATTCAAGTTTGTTTTTTTTTAAATGCCAGTGAAGTATTGTTAATAAAAATTTCCCCACCTAAAAAGATGTTTCCCTGAACTCAGGTGTTCATTGAATGTATGAATTAATACTCCATAATTTTCTTAAATGCCTTTTGGTTAGAGCCTCTGTAATAAGTTGGTCTAAAAATACATATCTTTAAATCTTTCCTACCTTCAGTATTTTCTCTTTTAGATAATGTGTTTTTAAAAAGGTTCTTCAAATTGAATGGTATGTATGTGGGTATCAGAGAAGTTATTCCCTTTAAGAAGAAATTTCCAAAAAGTTGACAAGAAAAGGGAATATTTGTTGTTAGAAATTTTTGTCCTAACATTCTCAAAAAGTGATGTTTGAGATGTGTAAAATGAAAGAACCTCCAGGCTTTAACCCTTTCAGTTGTCAACCCCTACAAGTCATTTCCTAATTGATGAATGACTCCTTCTTTGTCAGTTATAGTTGAGTCAATAAAATAAGAGGTTAAAACTTCATTCAAAACTATCGCATTTGTCATCCTCATCAGTCATGCTAATTTTTTTAAGTCAGGAATAAGCAACTAACTTTTTGCAAGAAAAAAATGTCATCACCAAGGTGGAAAACACAATCAAATGGCAGGGGCTTTTACAATAGAAAGAGCACTGGGCTGGGGTTCTGATGTTCTAGAACATTCTCTGTATATGTCTGACCAAGATCCCTGAGCCTCATTTTGTATACCTGTAAAAAGAGTGAATAGGTAATATCTAACTTGGTTTTTTGATTTGTTTTGTTAGTCCAGTCCCTACCTCTTTTTTTAAATTAATTTATTTTTTTATTAAGGTATTACATATGTGTCCTTATCTCCCCATTACCCCCAAACCCCTCCCCACCACTCATGCCCTTACCCCTCTGTTGTCTGTGTCCATTGGTTATGCTTATATGCATGCATACAAGTCCTTTGGTTGATCTCTCCCTCTTACCCCCACTCTCCCCTACCTTCCCTCTGAGGTTTGACAGTCTGAAAGATGTTTCTCTGTCTCTGGATCTGTTTTTGTTCATCAGTTTATGTTGTTCATTGTTTTTCATAAATGAGTGAGATCATGTGATATTTATCTTTTTCTGACTGGCTTATTTCGCTTAGCATAATGCTTTCCAGTTCCATCCATGCTGTTGCAAATGGTAAGAATTCCTTCTTTTTTATTGCAATGTAGTATTCCATTGTGCCTACCTCTCTTTAAATTATGTGTAACTCAAAAAACCTCTCAGGTAAAAGCCAATAATGATTTTCAGAGTCTCAATGGTATGAAACAAATTCCTGTTGTTCAGAAAAAAAATAAAATGAAATCACATGGAGACATTAATTTCTGTAATTGATTGATACTAAGTCTCCAGAAATAATAAAAAAACAAATTTTTTTTAAATCAAAGAAAGATCATGCTTTACATATTCAAGAGAAAAAAACTAAACAAAAAAATATACTACACACTTGCCTGAATGGCTACAAAAAAAAAAAAAAAATGTTGGCAAGGAGGTGGAGCAACTGGAACACCATGCCTGGTTGGTGGGAGTTTAAAATGCCATAACCATTTTGGAAAAATGTATGGCAGTCCATTATACAGCTAACTACACATTTGTCCTCTGACCCAGCAATTACACTCTTTATTATCCAAGAGATATAACAAGATAGGGCCACAAAAGACTTTATAAGAATATTCATGGCAGTTTATTCATAGTAACCCCAAACTGGAAACTGGTGGATGCAGGTCCACTCTAACCTAGCCTATGTCCTGTAGTCAAATGACCTTTCTAAAAAGATCTGGCCACTTTATTCACCCCTCCGTGATTTAGGATGAAATTCCAAATGTCTTTGCATGCCTCCTGACATACTCATTTATATTCCCCACAAGAATCAGACGAATGACTTTGCTTTACTTCATAGAAATGCCCTTGATACCAAAGATTCCTTTGTTTTCTCAAAGGCATCATTGTGATGGATATTGCAAATTGGCTCACTCAACCTTCATTTTACATTTCTTTTTCTATTTGGAGAGTATGGAAAACTAGAGCAACATTTTGCAAACTTCCTTTCACCTGGGGTATAAGGTTCTAATGTTATCTTCCTATTAGATATACTATTTCAAGATTTGGGATGTAGAAATATGGCAGGGTCACCTTTACTTTTGTTACATGGCAAAGCCACAAAAACATGAGTTTTCTCTGCTAGCATTCCACATCCAGGGTAATGAGCGATTGAGGTCCCTTGATGAGGCTTTCTAATGCCTGGATTGCAGGTCAGAGTTTCTTTTTTTCCACTTTCTGTCTTTGAGGTGGTTGAAGAGGTGGCAACAGTGGCATCACTAGCTGTTGGTGATTCAGTCAAGAGTCTTGCATCCAGCCTAGTTCCCCTGGTGGGTCAATTCTTTATGGTTTTAGAATCATTCCTGGAGGCCCAACTTTAAACCCATTCTCTCAGACCCTTCAATAATTTTCTAAGATCTAATTTCCTTTATTAAAAATCTTTCCTAATTAAAATAGCTACAGTGGTTTTCGCTTTATACACTGAACTCTGACTGATAACATTGTGTGAGTCTGAAAAACAAGTATTTAAAAAATAAGATGTTTTGAAATAACATGAACTTACACTTGAGCAGGAATTTCTAAATCTGGAACATTCAACTACCTTAGACACTTAAGAAAAAAATAGATTACCTGACTCCACCCTGGCCTACAGAAAAAGAATCTCTCTAGGTGGAGCTTAGGATATATTTTTAAAACCTTTCCAGATGCATATGATGAAACCTGCTTAACACAGAAGTACAAGGACAGGCCTGTCGGAACTGAAGCTATAAAGGCTCATAGACGTCATGAGACCAAATCGGCCATCTGATGCAAGTCTCAATACTGACATTTTTATATTTCCCAACCTTCCTCTCCCATAGATTACATTATTGTCTGCAGTAATTTATCAATTTTAGCAGGAACTCTATTTAAAAAAAACACCTTCACAGAAGAAAATGAAATAACCTTTTTCAAGTCTATGTAGTAAAATAAATACCCAAGTTAAACTGTGACTTAAAAATCCACATTTTAATAGTATGACATGTACTACTAAGCTCTTTAATAATATTTTGTTAGCTTAAAGCACATTCTAGATATTGTTAATATTACCAGAATAAGATCTCAAAATAGTATATCATAGAGTGAAGGAAAATAAGATTCAAGATTAGAAGCAATATTAAAGATAATTCTTTAAAAACAGACATTTAGACTAAAAGGTACAACTTAAAAATAAACACAGAGGCCCTTACCTAGGTCTTTTACTCAGTTGTTGGATGAGCAAAGAGCAATGTATTAAATACAGCACTTGGGGCTCTTTTTAAAGTACATGCCAACATTGTTCACTTGCCTACTTTATGATTCTTTCATTTTCACTGAGGTCTTAACCTTGAGATGCTCATTAATCTTACTCCTTTTGTTGATCCAACTCTATCATAAATAGAGAGTAGGAAAAAAAACAGAACAAAATAACAGAAAACAAAAATCTGTACTTTAAAAAAAAATGCAAGTAATAATGGAAATGTCTATAATGAACTTAAATCACAAAGCAAAGGTGGAAGGATAGTTTGTTCCAAAAGCACCTTTGAGAGCCTGAGGTATAATTGAGAATGGAAGCCCATCCAACCTTCCAACTCGGACAGTTGCTTCCCATTGATGACCAAGGGAGACCACATCTGTGCCCAAATTCCTTTAAATGCTCACCCTTCTTTTGGGTATCAACTACTAGTAAGTTGAGTTCCTTGAAAATTGAAAGACTGGGTGGCTAAAGTGATAGTTAAATATCATAGGGATAGTCTGATCTGAGTTGTAGGGTAGAGTATTTACATCAGTAAGTAAATAAACACAAGAGCCATCTGGGTCTGGTCAGAAGTAGGTTCATGGTTGACAACTTCATACAGATTCTGCATCTGATAAGCAGGGTGTCAGGGTCTACGAGTCTGGGTAGAAATGGTCCCTGCTTCCTAAAATAGTGATTGCCAATAAAAATTAACTTAATTTAATTGTTCAAACCACATAAAGAAAAACACACATTCATGTGTTGTGGCTCAGCAGGTGAACTCTGGATCATTCACTAACTTGGCAGGTATATCCTGGGCACCCAGACTGTGACAGTCACTCTGTGGAGAAGGTGTTGAACATGGGGGTTTGACCCTGAGTGGTTGGAGAGAAAGAAGAGGGAGAGACAGATGAACTGACAGACAGACAGACAAATAGAGAGGAGTGGAGTTTGAGGAGAGGGTACTTATTGTTAGTTGAAGGTTTGTTTGGTTGTGTCTTTGTTTTCCAGCTATAGTTTGTTTAAAACCTTTTCAAAAGTCAGGGGAGAAGATATTGAAGAAACAGGACAAAGAAGGGAACATTTGGGGAGCGAGATCCTGAGAAGGCTCACAGGCTGGTGCTGGAAAGTCAGTGAGGGAAGCCGAGGATCCCTGACAGATGATGTCAGTGTTCCTTGTGGAGCAGGAAGCTAAGCTGTGAGAGGACCACCCTGTGGAGAGCTGCACGGCCTCCCAGGCAGTGCCAAAGCAAGCCCCAGCCTGGAGTCCACACAGAGGAGACGCTGCTGAGTTTACCTAAAGGGGATCACTTGGCCGTGACCTAGTCTCCTCCAGTTTGAGGGGACTTTCAACCTGTATCTTCCTCCCCATAGGCTTCTTTTCTTGGAGCATCTACTGTAGAAAACTTGTCATTAGAACTATTCTCTGACCCTTTGAAATGTAAATTCTTTTAAATGCCTCCTGTTAGTTCTGGGAGCTACTCTTTTGAAATGTAACTACCTAAGACCAATGGTGTTTCTTCCTCCCAGCCTCTGTGGAAGGGTGAAAGCCCAACTTTGGTGGGCACCTTGCTTTAAGTTACAAAACTACGTACTAATTATCACTAAAATGCAAGAAAATTTACTTTTCTTTGGGTAAAGCCAGTTAGCAAACACAGATGAACAATAGTACCTTACCCAACTCTGAAAAAATTCCTCTGACCTTTGTTTCAGCGGATTGAGTTGAGACTTTAGTTATGGCCTCTCTCCCTCATTGCAATAGCCTTGACTAAAGTCGTCTTTGCCTATTGAACTTTATCCAATGCAACTTTCTCTTTGACAGCCCTGGGGAAGCCCAGCTAATGAACTTGCAGCAGTAGCAGGCCCAACATTGTGGAGCTCATTGTGACCAACACTGAGTCATCTGTAAATTAAGATGAAGGACTGGGCTGAACCCGTGTGGGGTTTTATAGCACAAGGAATCAAAGGAACAAGGATGGTGACAGGAGAATTGGTTTGGTGACACATTGTGAGGTTTAGTTAGTGGGGAAAGAATTGAAGCCTGCTGACAGACTGAAAGAAAAGGGAGGAGTCAAGAAATTAAAGAATTGCAAGAGAATAAAAAATGAAGCAAAATAGACGTAAGAAAATGGGAGTAAGTAGCAAGAAGAGAGGCAGCCATTCTCAGAGAGGAGTCTGACCATGTCACTCCTCACTAGAATCCCTTTGGTCATTTTTCATTGTCTCATGGATGGTTTCTTAATGTAACGACCGCCTCTTCCACCCTCATCTCCAGCCATTTCTGCAACACACACACACACACACACAGCATATGTGTGTTTGTGCACACATGCCCCTTCTCCCACCTGAAACAACCTGAAGCATACTCTTACATGCTCAGCTCGGGTCTTCCCTGAACTTGGATGACTTCTGCAAATTCCAGGACTCAAGGCTTGCCCTTAACTTCCATAGCATTTCTACTACAGATAGTGCTTTTATAGGTTTAAAAAAAAGCCTCTTCCTCATTTTTCTTAATTGTGGGTTTTTTTAGTTTGTTTTGGAGGGACAAGATTTTTACTCCCTGCCCTTAGCTGTGAAAATGGAAAACATCTCAACTCCAATAGACATTTCCACAGAGGCTGACTCATTTGCCGGCAGGGTTCCCATCTAGAGATTGTCCTGATGGTTTGTACAGCAGAGCGGGCAGAGAGGCAGGCCCAGTCGGGCCCAGGCAACATCAGAGCTCAGCTAAGCAGTGTGGTGACAGCAGGAAGGGGCAGAGGGAGGGCAAGCTTCACCCCGGGAAGCCTGAGGGTGGAAACGAAGGAAATCAAGTCCCTGAAACAAGTGAAACTCGACATCCGGGCCAGATGAGATTGCACCTGATATGCCTAATTCAGGGCAACACTGGAACACAGTGACGAAAGGTCAAGGCAGTCAGTGCAACTGCCTAAGACTGGATGTTGTTAAAGAAGATAGATGCCACTTGGTCTTTCTACTTGAAGCCTCTGCCCTACATGCATTAAAGCATGAGCAGATCATCAGGTGCTGAAAACAGAAGAGAGGGCTTCCTGTCACTCCCATTATTGAGGGTGAGGTGAGGGGACTCAATGCCATCCTTTATATCTTCCAGATAAGAACCATGTGTGTCAGCTCCTGCCTTGAGATGGGAATAAAGTGCTAACAGATGATTCAAGTGAGATGGGATTTTCATTCAGTTTTTCCAGGACTATTCCACTCCATGAACATAGTTGCATCCCAATAACAGGGCTAAGACAGATGTGAGAAAACTTCTGTAGTAGGAGAATTCACATACGGAACTGAAGAATTCATTCAAAATACGGTTTTCATGAACCATGTTAAGAGTGAATTTATGAATACCTGTGCTAAATCCCAAAGAACCTAAGTTCAGTGTGTATTTGCTCTTTTTTGTCTCTGTGTTAGTTTGCCATGATTGCCAGAATAAATACTGCAGACTGGGAGGCTTAAACAATTAATTAGTTTTCTCACAGTTCTGGAGGTTGAAGGTCCAAGATCAAGGTGTCAATAGGGTTGGTTTCTTCTTTGGCTTTTCTCCTTGGCTTGTAGATGGCCATCTTCTCCCAGTATTTTCACCATGATCTTACCTCTGTGTATATCTGTGTTCTAATGTCCTCTTCCCATAAGGACACCTGTCATTGGATTAGGGCCCACCTTTATGACCTCGTTTAAACTTAAATACCTCCTTAAAGACCCTATCTCCACATACGGTCACATTCTGAGGTGGTGGGGATTAAGACTCCAACATATAAATTTTGAGATGACACAATTCAGCCCATAAGAGATCCCCATTCTTTGGAACCTGTACCCACCTGGGTTATCCTCTAGATTTCATGACTCAGGAATCCAGCAGCTCTTGTCTTCCATGGATTTGCTCTAAGTTCTAAGCTCATTATGGTCTGAGACTGAATGAATCTAAATCTAGCAATTTCCTCATCCCCTGAGAATTTAGGTGAATTTAAACTTAACATAAGGATAGTAGAGGCCCAGTGCATGAATTTGTGCACAGGTGGGGTCCCTCGGCCTGGCCAGCGATTGGGGTCATCTTGCCCAGTCCTGATCAGGGCCAATCGGGGCCAGCTGGCCGGGGAGTGGGACTGCAGGAAGCTGACCAGCCACTGTGGGAGTGCACTGACCACCAGGGGGCAGCTCCTGCATTGAGCATCTGCCCCTTGGTGGTCAGTACACATCATAGCGACTGGTCAACCAGTCGTTCGGTCATTCAGTTGTACAGTCGCTTAGGCTTTTACATATATAGATTGATATTCAAGTGAAGGAGGAGGGGAGAAAGAAGAAAGTGAAATAAATTTCCCATACCAACTTTTCAAACTGTGACCATTCACTGTAAAAAAAAAAATGCCTCAGTTCTAATAATGGAGACTATATTGTATCGTGCTAGAGCATGGGCAGCACGTTCTGTAACCATGTTATTATACCAGATTTATTCATAAACATTGTGTATCTATTTTGATTCAGTTAGAGCCAGAGGAAGACAACAAATTTGAAAAAAATCACCAAAATCTGTAGATATAAATAATGCTATCATAGGCAAATTCAATCACCAAGTTTGAGTCATATTTAACTTCTTCTAACTTGAGTTAGCCCCCTATTTTTTACTGTGAGAAAAAAAAAAGTCAACCCAATGAAGAAAAGTTTATAGTCCTAGGGATTCTGATTCATGACCTACCCTTTCAGTCAGAGGAAACCAAGGCCTAGTGCAGCAACCCTCCATGGGCCTTATTTTATCTCAGAAAATTAAGACCATACTCTTAGGTAGGTTTAATTACATTTGCCTTCCTTATCTTACATTAGCATTATTTATAAGGGAGAGGGAATAAATTGTTATAGGTTGAGAACAAATATAGAGAAGTTCTCCATCCCCACCCCCAACCCCAAACTCTATTCCTTTACCTGACTTTAATTTTCTATCATAGTAGACATGTCTTTGGTTACCTGTTCAGTTTTTTTGTCTCTCCTTCCATAAGTCACGTGAAAGCAGAGACTTTGTTTATTCCCAATGACCAGAACAGTACATAGTAGGTGTTCAATAAATATCTGTTGGTTGAATGGGTGAAAACATAACTTTTATTCAATTAACCATGATTTAATAAGAAAAAAAAAAAAGCACAACAATTTGATATGGGTCTGGCACTGCTGGGGAAGAAGGTGCCCACATCACAAATGTAGCTTATTCCTTGAAGAAACATACCTTTTAAGTTTTTTGATACAAAAAAAACCCAGCTAAGATATTCTATATTCCAATACTTGGATATTTTCTAAGATAGCAGAGCACACAGGTGACTATGAAGATAACAAAGAACCAACAAAAGAATCAACATCAAGGAGCATCAGACACTGTAGGTGCTACTGTCTTCATTGACACAGAAGCACCTTTATGCCGATGCCTTTTAAAACTTTGAAACCAACTAATTCTATCATATCTTTAAAGTCTGTGTGACCTCATGCAAATTCCTTACTTCCCTTCCCTTCAGTTTCTCTATTCACACTATGGCATAAAAATAGTACCTACCTCATGTTTAAACGAGATAATATATTAGCAATATTAGCAAGTGATACTAGCACTTAGTGCCTAATAGTCTTGATATTACATATGGCATGATTAACATCAAAATCCAAACCCTTGCAATTCATCTTCCCTTTTCCTACTTCTCATTATTCCATCCCAATACTGTTGTGTGTCTCCAACTCATCTCCATGATGTCCTGCTCTTGGATAGCTCTTCTATGTCTTTCCATCTTTCACTCCCCTATCTCCTTGCCTCAGTTCAAACCTGAGTCTATGGCAAGAACATCACCTATCCTATGATCTTCTCAAGTCAGCCACAGGGCCAGGAGCAGATGGAGACCAGCATTCTTGTGCTTCCTTGACAGGACTTCTCCATTCCTACACATCTTTCCCATCGCCTCCTTTGAAGGACATGTATGACCATCTACCTTCCCTCCCTCTGGCTGTGAATTGGACTTGATCAATTCTTCACATTCCTTGAAGACTTTCACATAGTCTTACAGCTTCCCCTTTTACTTCTGTTCCTGGCATCAGTTTAGACAACTTCACACCAGAATGCACTTGTAAAGTGGTTTTGTCCTCCACCCCCAGTGAAGTTTCAAGCCAGCCTTTATTTCTACAAGTCAGAGGACATGCTAAATGACACCATAGAAATGCAATCAACAAAACCCAGAAGTTGGGAAACTTTAGAACAATTGTCCTGGTTTCTCCAAAAAATAAATTGCAAAGGAAAAATAGAGGGGATGAGGGTGATGATAAGAAACATAGATTAAAAGTAAAAGGAAACAAACAAATGCAGTGTGTGAACTTTTTTGGGTCTTCATTCAAACAAATCAACTACCAAAAAAAATAAAAAACAACCTTTAAAAAAACACATAGAAATTTGAACATTGACTGGATATTTGGTGATATTAAGAATTTAGTGTTCATCTTTTAATCTATGATAATGAAATTGTTATTGTATTCTTAAAAATCTCCCATAGTAACAGAAGTGTTACTAGAAATTAAGAGCAAGTTTCATAATAACAAAGGATCAATCCATCTGGAAGATACAACACCTCAAAATACATGAAACAAAAACTGACAAAACTGAAAGGAAGAATGAAAGTTGGATACATCAATACCATATATTCAATAATAAGTAAAAAATAAAATAAAATAACTAGACAGGCCGAAACCGGTTTGGCTCAATGGATAGAGCGTCGGTCTGCGGACTGAAAGGTCCCAGGTTCGATTCCGGTCAAGGGCATGTACATTGGCTGCGGGCACATCTCCGGTGGGGGGTGTGCAGGAGGCAGCTGGTCGATGATTCTCTCTCATCGATGTTTCTAGCTCTCTATCCCTCTCCCTTCCTCTCTGTGAAAAATCAATAAAATATATATTTTTTAAAAATAACTAGACAGAAGATCCACAAGAAAATGGAATACTTGAACAATACTCTAAGCCAAGTAAATCAAATACCCTCGCACTTGACACTGTAATGTTAGCATTGTGATTAATAAATTGGCATTCTGGCCTAGAAATTTCAGTCTCCAGAACCTCAGGTAATCGTTATTAGTATTTCTGGTCCCAAAAGATTCAGACACCTTCACAGCACTAAAAAAAATATGCTCCTTTTCTGGCTTTGCCAAGCTCACCTGGTGAGGCTTCCCAGCAATCAACAATGGCCCTTGTTGGCCATGTGGTTCAAAGAGAGGGTGACTGGTGGGGGTGCAAGAAAGGATGGTTTGAGATGATTCTCAGAAATCACAAAACTTTCTCTTCTGTACCCTTTTTTTCCCCATGGCTTTTCTGAAGTCTCACCATTTCTCACCTTGCTCATTGAAACTCCCTGGTACCTCTGCTTCCATCTTCCTCCCTACTGCCCTTCCTCCTGCTTTGACTTTCAATGGTTCCCAAGTTTCCACATTCAAGTTCAAACAACTACACTTAGTTGAGGTAACAGTTTCATTTAATCTGCAACTATTCCGCTCTTGCCCCTGCTCCACCCAGTATTGCTCAGTTGGTGGCATGGTTAATAAATTGGGTGGGACAGTTCTTCATTTTGCAAGACTGTCCTGTGCATTCCAATAGGTTTAACATTCCTGTCTCCTGTCCCCTGAATACCTATAGTACCCCTCCAGACATTGTGACAAACAAAAAATGCCCCAGATATTTCCAAACACCCCCTGTTGTCCCTTTACAACTAGGTGGCTGCTACTGGCCCCTCATTCCTCAGCTCAAGTATGGACTGAACCATGTACAAATGCCATCTTCATAGTTCAAGAACATCATACATTGGCCATTTAATATGGTTCAACTGAACATTCTTTCCTTCTGGAAGCTCTGACGTCGAATGCCCTTCAGCACCCTGTGACTTTCATTATTCAAGTGCTAATCACCGTGTGTCATAATAGCTGGTTCACTTGTCATCCCCTCCTTCTAACCACACTTCTCAACCTAATTACCTGGGAGCAAAGATCAAGTCCTGAATTTGCCTCTTGGTATCTCAGCTTCCTTTGGCTCAGGGCCTGGCATAGAGCAGGTAATAAAGCCATGTTTGATGAATAAACAAACAGGATATTGAGCATACTTTCCCTGATGATTCAATGTTACTATTCCTGGGAGATGTCTTCAGAGATTATTGAGCCACTTACAGGCTTGGGTTCTCCACTAAATGACCCACCACTGCCCTGCTTTATGGATTTGCGTGTCTGGGTTTTGCTTCATATCATCAGGGTTCCTGCCTCCAGTGATCTTCCCAGTGGCCATTGGAATCTGAAGCAGATTGTCCCAAGAGCAGTGTGGGGGCACAGCATAAACTTTGGTAACTACACTAGTTCAGGGTCCTTTTGTCTTGTTTCTGGGTTCTCGCTAGCTGTCACACATCTTAAGTCTGTCCTTTGGTTAGTGAGGCTCTATCAGGTTCATTTTGCACAACCTTGTTCTTTTTGGAAACAACTGAAAGATGCCTCAGTAGAACTTTTGAAGTAGAGAATATTTCTGTGCTCAAATGCCCATTTCTAGATACCTGACTGGTGACAAAATGATGGACTAAGAGATGTCTCAAGGCAATTTCAAAATGGTTGTTCTGTCTCTGTAGTCACAAAGTATATGGGTACACTTATATATTTTTTCTATTTTGCAGAATGCCGTCCTTTTTAATGGTCTAAATGTAGGAAGGGGCAAACATCTAGGAATGTTACAACCAACATTCTTAAAACCTTCTAAAATATCCACATATTCCCAAGACTTTTACATCAATGGACTTTGGTCATACAGACATATGGATGCAATTTTTATTTTAAAAGTTTGATATCAGTAAACACTGAGCTATGAATCTCAGTTATAGGATCTTTCTAATTTCTGGTTTGGATGACTTTGAACCAAAAAACCCACTTTCCATTAGAATTCATAGAGAATGAAGTCCTAGACCATGAGGGATAGAGATAAAAGTAATAAGTAGGCAGAAGTAAATAGGAAATACCAATTTTCAGAATATGTTTATATTTCCTACTAGATCTTTAATTTTTTTATATATCTTAAATGCCATATAACTCAATCAACAAACAATTTTTGGTTATTCCTTTTAGTTTTAGTATTTATTTTCATCATTTTTCTCTTTTACAGGTAATTACAACAATTTAGGAAACAAAACTATAAACAGAAGAATGTTAAATAGCTTTTTTAAAGAGTTCCTGCTTGCAAAAAAGTTTATATAATCTTATTCCTCCAAGCATAATTTTATACCTCGTACTAAAATAAGTAGTTTATGAAAAATTATTATTAAATAGTAAGACATACACACAAAAGGCCCACATATATAAATAACTTAACATGAACTAGTTTGGCTGTAATGCAATGTTTAACAAAGTAAAGAACGATGCAATATGTATCAACTTCATTAACTGGATAAGTCCAATGACACAAATCAGATAACTGCTAAACCCTCAACGATGTGCAAGTGAAACCACCAACTCCAGGGAGGTTCTTTTTGTTTTTGGGCTGTATCCAATTTCATTCCAAAGAGCATCTGTTTTTACATCTTCTTGACTCTTTGGCTGTAAAGAGAAAGAGAAGGAACAAATAAGCAAAAACTGGGTGACTGGCTGGCGGGAAAGGCTTTGGTGCCTAACAGTTGCCTCTCATTCCCTAATCTCATGTCAGGATGCCCACCAGCTCTGAGTCCAAATGAGTACATCAAGGTTCAGAGAGGAAGGGCCTGGACCATCAAAACTCGGTTAGCGATGACAGAAACAAGAATGAACACTTATAGCATGTCTTCAAATTCCATGTCTATGGCACTGTGGTGTTAGGCGACTTCTGTCCATTGATAAAATGTGGCTCTATTATCATCAATGTAAATCAAAACCATTGTTCTCTTTCTCATTGTTTATATTTCAGTTTTTAACAAACCAATGTAAATTATATAAATAGGAGACATTTTTGCAACAAGAATCAAATAGCTTGTGAATATCAAATGCATAGAGGAATTTAATACGTCATGTGAAAAAATCACGAAGTTAAAAAAAAATGATTTCTAAGTGGAAAAAAGTGAATTTTTGTTTTGATGGTCCAACTCAAATTTGCCTTTTAAAAATTCCACAGTGCTTAGGCTGGAAAATGCCAGCAAGCCTAGATAGAGCCACCACTCTGCACACTGCTCTTGCCCCAGATGTTTGGAGAGAGGCTACTAGATTGTGTTTCATACCTGAGGACGTGCACAACATGTTTCACCCATTTCTTCTTTGGATCTGCACACACAGCCAACCCTTTCTTTGTGTGAAGGCTGAAAAGTCAGAAAATTTGATTTGTGTTTAAAGAGCTTTCAAATGGCTTTTTCACCAAACATGCAATGGAAATTTCATATTCCAATTGATAGTTCTATGCACTAAGCATTTCATTTATATCACAGGTGAAAAAAATGCAAAAAAAAACCCCAAAACAACCAACACAACCATATTATCTCAATAAAGCTTGATGCAAGAAATAAAAGGGATGCTCCCTGACTTTCTCTGCAATTTCACAAATGGCTGCTCAATGGCAGAAAATAAAGACCCAGAATATATATATATATATATATATATATATATATATATATATATATATATACACACACATACACATTCTCACACACACACACACACACACACACACACGTATATATCTCAAAAACAAATTACCCCAAAGTATAATATCTGATATAAATCAAGACTATTATATGTGACAGTACAATTACTCTGAGTTTTTACTTATAGCCTCAACCATTTTCTAGTAGAAGATTATCATTTTAAAGTCTAGTCTATGTTTTCCATATTTTCTGGAACTATCATGTTAGTAGCCTATTATTTTATCTAGAATATGCTTCTGTTTTTAAAGCAAAACCTTTGCCTTAGTCCAGTCTTATTTAAAGTGAGCTTTGAGTCAAGTCTCCTTCGGTCACCATGGAAGAAGACTTGACTTGGAATGGTAAACACACAATGCACTATACAGACGATATACTGTAGAATTGTACACATGAAGCCTATATAATTTTTTTAACCAATGCCAACCCAATAAATTTAATAAAATTAAATATCTATAAAAAGTGAGTTTTGAAATAGACATGCACTACTAAAACATACCTTTGCCACATCTTATATTTCTGAATGAAACTCAAAAAAGGCAAAAGTTTTATGCCTGAAATTCCCATGTATTCTGATACAATTGAGTTAAAAGCAGTTAATAACTTACATGACTGCATTGATGTCACAAGCATCGTTGGCCAGCTGCTGTGTGAAGCCCTTGATAAATTTGCTGGGAATGGCTTGTTCTGTATATCGAAGGCAGCAATCGAAGGCGCTTGCTGCTAAAAAGAAATGAATGGTATTGAGTCCATATGAATGAACTATTCTGTAGTTGTGGGAAGCCTAGAATATGATATATAGAGTAAACTATTTAAAGGAAGAGTTTCAGTGTCTTTGAGACTGAATTTAACGTAGTTACTTTTTTTTTTTCAGTTCTCAAAAAAAATAGTTTCTGTGGTGGGAAATTTTGGTTCAATAATATAGTTTAGAAGCACATGACTTCTCATAAGGGGACAATCTTCAGTAAGAAACACAAACTGGCTCTCTTATTTCAATCCACTATAATTACTCAAGAATATGAGTAACTCTCACATGAAGAAATTCATAGATAATCTTTTAAATTGGCAGATTTTCATCTATCATCTGGCTGCTGAGTACTGAGAGGAATGAAAAGAAAAGACTTTACAAATGAAAATGTGATTCATAAAAGCTGCTTTTATATGAGCTATAAATAAAGCATTTTGAAATTATAAGAGTTCATAGACATTTTTCATTTTGTTCATTTTTAGGAATGCACCTATTGCTAAAAAGTGATGTTCTCTTACAATAAAGCAATACTTAGACACTCCTCCAGTTGAATTATAACCTGTTGTAAGATAAGGGATAAATGTTATCACAAAGTTGGCAAGTGATGTCCCAGAGGCCTTGCAAGCATGAAGAGCTCGGGTGCCATAATCCACCCCTAAATAATGAGTTTTGAACTTTGCTGAAACTATTTAGTTGGGAGATGAGAAAGTTGGGGAAGTGGGAGCGTTCCTTACATTTCAGAATGACCCCATTCACTGGTAATGCTACTCAATTTACATCTTCTCAGAAATAGCAGTTTGGCAGTATTCTGGAGCTTAGGGGTCTCTGTGAGCCCACCCCCACCCCCCCAATCTGCTGTGATTGACAGCAGAGAAGAAAGCCTGGTCAGCAGCAGGAACCTTTCCCTCCTTCACTCACCAGTGAGCTGACAACTCCCATGACTCCGTTTTGAAAACTTTCTCACAGGCTTCTATCCTCTGAGGACCCCCCAGATGAGTTCAAGGCTTAGAGGAAAATGAAAATAGATCTTCCTGCCCTGCGAGCAGAAAGAGTGACACCTACCTTCTGTCTTGCTGCAGAGGTGGAACAGCAGCACTGACATCAAAGCAGCCAGGAGCAAACTCTTGCTGTAGCCCATCTTTTTCAGCTCAAAGAATAGAAGTGCTCAGTGCTGGGTACCCAGTTCCCTGGGGTGTTGTGGTGTTCTGATAGCAACCTGGGACTTAGATGGCACTACTTATAGCAAATATTGGGAATGTACACAAAAGGCGTGCTCTCCCATGGGGTTTTCCCCATTGATGGACCTGCCCCATCATGTTGTCACACACACACACACACACACACAAAAAAAAAAAACACAGGAAAAACTTCCTGCCTGGGAAGGTATGAAGGTCAGTGTTGTGGTGCGGGGGGTGGGAGGTGGGAAGGGGAAATCCTGTTATATCCTCTGAAGATTCCCAGCTAGTTTTAACTTAATCTCTTGTCTCTGAGAAGAGAGGATAAGAGTTAACAATAATACAAACACAGGAACATTCCAGAACTCCTATTGTTATACTCTATTTGCTTTCCAAAGCCAATCAGAGAGGGGGAGGATGGGGTAGGATTCCAGGCATACTCAGGAACCATTCACAATTGCAAAGCTGAAACTCAGCTGTCACCAAAACCTTGAATTTCTAAACTACTTTTCAGAGCAGGTAATATAACAATGCTGTAGTAGTTCCCCAATTTTTGTGGAAAATACTAACCCTTAAGTAAGACTCAAGCTTAAGCTTCATCTTGATTTTGTGACAACTCTTCTAAGAATCTACTACATTTACATGACTCCAATATTTCAGCCCAGAAAGTAATTCCCACCAACCCTAAACGCTTCATGCTAGTGTAGTTATATAATTTAATCCAAAATTCAGAAAGGTTGGAAAAGAAGAAGAAAGACTATCAGCAATGGGTAATCAACAAAAGAAATGTCAAATAATAGTGACAATGATAACAATGGTAATATGCATTCCTAACCTATGATGGTGTAATAAAAATTTTCCACTAGGGAGAATATCATTGTATGCTAGGGATTGGCTTGCAGGACATGTGAACTGTAAAGAAACAACACAAGGAAGCTTTGAGGGTGATAGAATTATTTTCTGTCCTACTAAGGGCATCTACACGTGTTAAAAATCATAAAGCCTAACATCAAAAAAAGGGAATTGCATTATATGATCATTTTTAAAATAAAAATATTGACATCATTAAAAGAAAACTGTCCGCTAAATACAAATGGATTAAAAAATATATACCCTCAGCTCTAGCTGATTTGGCTGAATGGATAGAGCATCAGCCTATGGACTGAAGGGTCCCAGATTTGATTGAGCCTCAGTTGCAGGCTTGATCCCGGACCACATTCAGGAGGCAACCAATTGATATGTCAGTTCCTCTCTGTGTGTCTCTTCCCCCTCCCTTTTACTCTCTCTAAAAATCAGTGGGAAAATATCCTTGTGTGAGGATTAACAATAACAACAACAAAAAATACATATATGTATATATATATATATATATATATATATATATATATATATATGCCTAAGCAACCACGGAGGGCTGACCATCTGGTAGCTATGACATGCAATGACCACCAGGGGGCAGATGCTCAATACAGAGGCATGGAAACATGAAACAGACTGATGAATCTCTGAAGGAAGAGGGGAGTGGGAAAAGGTGGAAAGAGATTAACCAAAGATCTTATATGCATACTAGAGGCCCCTCCCCCTGGCCTTCGCGGATCAGGCCGAAACTGGCTCTCCTACATCCCCCGAGGGGTCCCGGATTGCAAGAGGGTGCAGGCCAGGCCGAGGAACCCCACCGGTACACGAATCTGTGCACTGGGCCTCTAGTCAAACAATAAAAAAGAGAACTGAAGTTGCTGTACCTGTAACTTAAAAAGCACACTTCAAAACACAAATGTTACAAGAAATGAAGAGAAAGTTTCATAATGATAAAAGATCAATCCATCCAGAAGATATAAAAATTATGACCAAATATACATCAACAACAGCACCTCAAACTACATGAAACAAAAACTGACAAAGTTGAAGGAGGAATAGACAATTCATCAATAAAAGTTGGTATGTCAATACCATATTTTCAATAATAAGTAGAAAAACTAGAAGATACTCAAGAAAAGAGTATACTTGAACAACACTCTAAACCAAGTAGAGCTAACAGACATCTATAGAACACTTGGCCCAACAGCAATAAAACAGGCATTCTTCTCAAGTGCATATGGAACATTCTCCTAGCATACATCATGTGTTAGGACATAGACCAAGTCTTAATAAATTTAAAAGGATTGAAACCATAAAAGTATGTTTCAAACTACAATCGAATTAAATTAGAATTCAATAACAGAAGAAAATTTGGGAAATTCATAAATACATGTATATTAAACAATATATTCATAAGCATCCAATGTGTCAAAGAAGAAAGAAAGGAGAAAATACCTTGAGAGGAATGAAAATAAAAATGCAACATACCAAAACATATGTGATTTGGCAAAATCACTGCTCAGAGGGACACTTATAGCTGGGATAAAGGAAATAGGGAATAGCAAAACAATAGAGGAAATCTGTGAAAATGTTGGTTCTTTGGAAAGATCAACAAAATTAAGAAGCATTAACTGGACTAATCAAGAAACTAAAGGGGGAGGGACAGAAGAATGGAGAGAAGACAAATTGCTAAACTTGGGAATGAAAAAGGGATATCTACCAACTTCAAGACATAAAAAAGGACTAAAATGGAATATTATAAGCAACTATATGCCAATAAAGTAGATAATATAGGTGAAAGGGACAAATTACTAGAAAGACACAAATTGCTAAAACTGACTCAGTAGACATAAAATGTTTGACTAACTCTATAACAAATAAAGATATCAAATTAGTAACTGAAAATGTTTCTACAAAGAAAAGCCCAGACGAAAATGACTTCACTGGTAAATTCAAACATTCAAAAAAATTAAAACCAATTTTTCCCAAACTTTTCCAAACAGTAAAAGAGGAGGAAATAATTTTTAATTCATTCTATGAGGATAGTATTATACTGATATCAAACTAAGGAAAAAATCACAAGAAAATTATAGGAGAAAATCTTCTATGAATATAAATACAAAAAAACCTCAACAAAATACTAGTAAACTGTATCCAGAAACATATATAAAGGACCATGCACCAGAACTAAGTGGGATTTATCCCAGGATATGTAAAACACACAATATTAACAGAATAAAAAAAAAAAACAAGAACCATACGAAAAATATTTGACAAAATCCAACTAGGAATTGCCTCATCAAACTAGGAATAGTAGAGAACTTCCTCAACCAGATAAAGATCATCTATGAAAATCTCACAGCCAGTACCATACTTAATGTTAAAAGACCAAATGTTTTCTTCCTGAAATCAAGTCCAAGACAGGGATGTCTGCTCTCACCACTTCTATTCAACATTGTGCTAGAGGGTCTAGTCAGAACAATTAGACAAAAAAAGAGGGAAGGCCTCCAAATTGCAAAGAAAGTAGTAACTATTTTAATTTGCAAATGAAATAATCCTGTATATAGAAAATCCTAAGCAACCCACTGAAAAATACTATTGGAACTAATAAATTCAACAAAGTTATAAGATTCAAGACCAATATATGGAAATCAATTGTATTTCTATACACTACTAGTGAATAACCTGAAAATAAACTTAAGAAAACAATGACTACTACAATAGCATTAAAAATATTAAAGTACTTAGTTATAAATTTAGGGAAAAAAATTAAAACTATAACTGAAAAACTATAAACCATTATTAAAGAATTAAAGAAGGCTTCTAAATATATAAAAAGACATCCCATGTCACACATTAATAGACTTAACATTGTTAAAATGGCGCTACTCCCCAAACTGATCTACAGATTCAACACAATTTCTATCAAAATACCAGCTAGCATTTTTGCAGAAATGGTAGAGCCAATATTCAAATTCATATAGAATTATATGGGACCCTAAATAGCCAAAACAATCTTAAAAAGGAAGAACAAAGTCAAAGGACTTACACTCCCTGATTCTAAAACTTACTATAAAATGACACTAATCAAGATATGCGGTACTGGCATAAGTGTAGACACACAGATCAATGGAACAGAATTGAGAATCCACATATAAATCCCCATGTCTATGGTCAACAGACATGGGGATTTATGTCTAGACCCCATGACCCTCTAGACCCCATGTCTATGGTCAATGGGGAAAATAATAGTCTTTTCCACAAATGGTGATGGCATAACTGGGTATCCATATGTCAAAGAATGATGTTAAACCTCTACCTCATCTAAATATATTAAAAAATTAACTCAAAGTGGATCATATACCTAAATATGAGAGCTAAAACTATGAAACTCTTAGAAGAAAACATGGGAGTAAATCTTCATGACCTCAGGTTGGGCAATCGTTTTTCAAATACAGCACCAAAAGCTCAAACAACATTATAAAAATTTATTTTTATTTATCAAACTATATCAAAACTGTACTCTTTTGTGCTCCAAAGGATACTATAAACTGTGAAAAATCAGCCCATGGAAAGGTAGAAAATATTTGTAAATCATATATCTGATAAGGGTCTTATACTTATATCCAGAATATATGAAGAGCTCATGCAAATTGAAAATAAAAAGATAAATAACTCAACTTAAAATTGTATAAAATATCTGAATAGACATTTCTATAAAAATGTATAAATGATCCCACTTCTAGAAATATATACTAAGAATCTCAAAACACCAATCAGAAAGAATACATGCACACCTATGTTCATAGCAGCACTATTTACAATAGCTAAAATCTGAAAACAGCTCAAGTGCCCATCAGGAGATGGTACATTTACATAATAAAATACTATACAATTGTAAAAAAGAAAGATCTGTTACCCTTTGAGACAGCATGGAGGGACCTGGAGAGTATTGTGGTAAGCAAAATAAGCCAGTGAGAGAAAGACAAGTATTCCATGATCTCACTTATATGAGTAATCTAACAAACAAAATAAACTGATGAGCAAAATAGATACAGAAACATGGAAGCATGGGACAGACTGATGAATCTCAGAGGGAACTGGGGGAGGGGGGGTGGGGGAGGGCAAGAAGAGATTCACAAAAGAACTTATAAGCATATATGCATAACCCATGGACACAGACAATAGTACGCTGAAGGCCTGGGGGAGGGGGCGGGTGCTGAGTGGAGGGGGGTCAATGGAGAAAAAAGGGGACATATGTAATACTTTCAAAAATAAAGATAAAAATTTTAAAAAGATGCATAAATGGCCAACAAGCACAGGATAAGATACTTAATACCTTTAGTCATTAGGAAATTGTAAATAAAAAACACAATGAGATATCACTTCACACCCACAAGAATGGCCATAATCAAAAAGACAGATAATAAATGTTGGCAATGATGTGGAGAAACTGAACCCTCATACACTGTTGATGATGAAATATGATGAAGTCACTTTGAAAAACAGTTTGACAGTTTCTCAAATGGTTAATCATAGAACTGCCACATGACTGAGCAATTCCACTCCTAAATCTACAGCCAAAAGAAATGATAAAATATATCCACAAAAAAGCTTGTATATGATGTCTGTGGAAAAATTATTCATAATAGCCAAAAAGTGGAAACAATCCATGTATCATAAACTAATGAATCTATAATAATAAAAGCATAATATGCTAATTAGACTGGACATCCTTCTGGACGACCTTCTGGATGAAGCCTGGGCTGCGAGAGAAGCCCAGGTCCTGGGTGCTGGAGGGAAGCCAGTGCCGGCAGCTTGGGGAAAGAAGGCCTACTCTTACATGAATTTTGTGCATTGGGCCTCTAGTAGATAAGTAAAATGTGGTATATTCATACAATAAAATCATATTTGGCAATAACAATGAAGTTTTAATGGATACTACAATATGGATGAACCTTGAAAACATTATATTAAGTGGAAAAAAAACAAGCCCAAAAGGCCACATGCTATATGATTTCATTTATAAGAAATGTTCAAAACTGACAACCCTATAAAGACAGGAAGTAGAATAGTGATTATCTAGGGCTATGGGGGTGTCAGAGTAAAGGGAGGGGTATGGAAAGTGACAGCTAATGGCTATGTGGTTCCTATTTTATTATTTTTTTCTAAAAATAAATAGTGGCCGAAACCGGTTTGGCTCAGTGGATAGAGCGTCGGTCTGCGGACTGAAAGGTCCCAGGTTCGATTCCGGTCAAGGGCATGTACATTGGTTGCGGGCACATCCGCAGTAGGGGGTGTGCAAGAGGCAGCTGGTCGATGTTTCTCTCTCATCGATGTTTCTAGCTCTCTGTCCCTCTCCTTTCCTCTCTGTAAAAAAAAAAAAAAAATAGTGATGGTGTTTGCATAACCCTATGAATATACTAAAACACATTGAGTTGTGCACTTTAAAAGGGTGAATTTCATGGCATATGAGTTATACCTCAATAAAGGTCATAACAATAAAAAAAAAAATCTCCTACACCTACCTACATCTACCTCTCACTACAGCCCACGGATCCTCTTTCTTTCTTCATGACTACTCTTGGTTTCTTGCATTCCTACTCATTTCTCGTTCCTCTGTTGTCACTCCTCTTATCCTCCCTCTCTCTCATCTTTTAATCACATTTCTCTCTCTTTAACAACTGTAAAAGAGAACTGATATTTGACACTTTTTAATATTAATTGCAATTGTATTTCCCAATGCTTAGTTTGATAGTTGTGTCATCTTAACGTTATCACTTAAAAGTTTTTTTAAATGTGACCTTCAATTGATTTTTGGGTCAATGTACATACTAATGAGAAGGTTAACATAGAAAATTATTTCAAACCTAATTTATTAGAAGGCTATTTAGCACACAGACTTTATTTTCTAGCCATTCTTTTCAAATCTCAGACACATCCCTGAGTCCTAATTCCTACTGCAGTAGAGTCTGTTTCTTAATCTTTTTTTTTTCCCACAATTATTCTTAAGTGAAAGGTACTCAGTAGTATATACCAATGGATAGAACATGGTGACTGAATTCAAGAGAACATTTAATAAAAGAGTTAAAACACAAACAAATAACTAAAAAACAAGGCAATGTAGGGTGACATATTCATGTTATATAAAATGTTTTCAGAGAAATTGTTCACAAAATGTGATCATTTGAAAGTTACTTAACTCCCCGTCCATATCTATGACAGATGAACATAAGCTATGTCCTGCTAAGGGAGTTCTATCTTTCTATTCTTTCTGATAGGGGTTCCATTAAAAGCTTTGAAAAATGGTAGGAGTTCCAGCATTTATTGAGCACCGACTAGGTGACAGATATTTTAGAAGAAACATGCTAGGAAAGCAAGGAGGCCTGATATTTGAATTCTACAGGGAAGATGGGGGCAAAGGACCAGAAAGCCCTGAGTTTGTGGCTTCCTTACCAGTGGGTTCTGACCTCAGCTGAGTTTCAGGGACAAACATGGTCCTTAGAACTGTTTTTTAATACCTACTAAATTATAGAATGTCTAAGCTAAAGAAGCATGGAGACCATCAAGCTCAATATTTTATAAAGATGAGGACCCTGAAGCAAGAAAGATGCTCGCTTTTGTCAGTGTTAAAACAAGAGGACCGGAGCTGAATCTAGAAATCGGGTCCTCTTCCCTAAATCAGTGGATTCTTCCTCATTTCCTCTTCCAGGGTTTATTTTCTGATTATCACATGGATAGTATTGTAAAACATTAGCCAACACTTTCATTTCTTTCAGATGGTAATATAAATTATACTTTCCCTGTGGGCTTACTCATATACACTAAATACTGAGATTATTAAAAATAAAAATAACCAACCATAACTTCAATGGAACAATACATGTTCCCACAATAACTGATTAAAACAAATCAAGCATCTTGTTTCTTGGCATCCTAGTTTGGGTCCCCTGAAAGCAGAGCTTGAGGAGCCAGTAATTTATTTGTGATATAATCTCAGGAACCAAGAGTGAGGCAGGGAGATGGGGAGGGGACAAGCCTTCAAGGTCATTCTGTGGGCACTGGGAACTTATTCCACTAGTACCTCCTGAGAAACAAACCACTGCCTTCCAGAATTATTTCCCTGAACAATGGTGGGTGAAGTATTTTTTCACAACCCTCATTATTTGGGGATTGTCGTCAGGAGCATTAATCCCCCCCCACCCCCCCCTCCACCACACACACACACACACACCAGGGTTTGAAGCTGTGCTTGAGGTGGGGAGATTGGTTTCAGCCTTCTCCCTCTGAGAAGGTCTTAGGACAGAAAGACAAGCAAAGCATGCTCAAGGTAAGTTGTTGTCAGTGTGATGTGGTCTAAACTCATGACACTAGAGCTGGGCTGAAATCAAAGGTGGACTGGGGGGGAAAAGTGACCTAGATTCTAGAGATAGCTCCTATGGATGACTTTAAAAAGCTCTTTTAGAAACATCAATGGTTAGGTAGCCAATTGTGAAGAAAATAACCGTTGTGTCTGCTAAGGCCAGATGATTCCTCCAGACCCCAGAGGACAGCTTGGTTTGGTATTCAGTGTCTCCAGAAAATACTGCATAGCCACAAGCCCTGTGTCCCATTTATCCCTAGACAAAAAGCTCTGGCCCATAAATTCATTATGTTGCAAGGCTGTGTAGTCATACTGAGAAATACTTATGTATCAGATGCAGGAAAAGTAAGGCCTAAACATCCTGAGGTTCTCAAAGAGGCTTGAAAAAAATCATCATTGCTACTCAAGAGACAGTCAGGAGAGGAGTGGCCCAAGAATGTCACTCCAGCATGCAGTGACAGCCAGAGCCAAGATGCTGGGACTCAGTGAAGCTTCATGAAGGAAAAGCACCGTGATAAAGATGATTCCACCTGCAGCTTCGGGCCCAACATTAAATACAACCTATTTGTCAGTATATGATACTTCCAAAGATTCTTACAGATATCAGTTTTCCAAAAAATATGATGCTTCCCTATAAGCCACTGACAGACTCATGCATAACTTGCTCCTTTTCGAGAACCAAAGAGATGCCTCTGAGAAACTGTTAAAGCAACCATTGCAGGTCAAGTAAAACCAGAAGCCAGCTCCATTCTAAATTTCTGCAGGGTTGTTGTTGAAACCAAAGTCAAAGACCCCGATCACCAGTCCACTGAGAGCAGGTGTTATTATCTCAGGAATAGAGCCTTGAGAGATGCCAAGTCAATTTTTGAGTGAGCATTCTTTGCAGACACCTGAACTGATGACCCAAAAAGTGGTGTATGCTCTATATGTGAGAACCACGTGATCCTTTTTTTGACTCTGTGAGCGACCATCCAGTTCAGATTTCATTTCTCCGTAGAAAGAGGAATTGATATAAAATTCTCCTAACTCCTCCCTGCATTGTTTATCCTGACCTGGAAGCTTGTCAGTTGCCTCCAGTTTCCCACCTCTTCATTTTCCTGGAGTCTCAGAAAGGGAATCTCCATTAATGACATGCAGGGAGAAATCCACCAAGTCACACTAGTCACCAGCTGATGCAAACAATGACCAAGTTCCCAGTGCATGACCATAAAACATCATCTTTCCTAAAGCCATCAGGTGAGAAGATGGTGCAACAAGGCTGATGAACAAAGAAGACAAGACAGTGGTCCTTCCCTGCCATCACGTCTGCTCTAAGAGCAGAACTGCCTTTAATGTGCCAGCATTTCAGCCAGTGGTGGGCTCATCCAGATGCACACGGTTGGATTTGTCTGTAACCGCCTTCATTGCCATGGGGTCTTCTTTCTCGCTCCTCTAGACACACCCCAAATGAGCTGGTTTCCCACCGAGGAGTTCAGCCCTTTGCTCATGTCCAGCTCTTCAATGGTTTTATTAATGTGTTCATTCCTTGCCTGACTCTTCATTTTGGCCAAAGGGCTGCTGAAAACTCTGTGTTCTCTTTCCATCAAAGTCCCCATTACATTATCATCTTGGACGACATATTTAAAAATGGTAGGCTGAGAGGTCCCATTCAGCAGAATAGTTCCAGAGAGATCACAGGGTCCTTCTATGCAGCCAGTATATCTAAGAATGAGGATTTGTCTCAAGGTAGGATTCATAGCAGGTTTCATCATCTCACTAACATCCTTCAAAATCTCCTTCTCAACGGTTCTGACCACGTAGGGTGTCACTCTTCCCCTCCACTTGATAGCAAATATTATGAAAACTTAACACAGGTCAAAAAGATCACATTGCACAGTCTCCGGAGGGCCCAGCAGATGAAACTTCGGCACTTATTTTTGACATTGGAAAAACAAAAACATTCTTTGCAGACATCTAGAAAACACTTTTTCTCCACTGCGCTGCCACGGGATGAAATGAATCTTTCCGATAGAATTCTCAGTGGGATTCTGATTTATGAAATTGCTAGGCTACTTCTTTCCTGCTTTGGAGAACCACCTCTGCTTAGTCTTGGGTTATAAAACATACACAGGCATGCATGCATACACACAATGTACCTACACACAAATACACACATAAGCCCAAGAAATGGAATTTTAGGGTCAAAAAATGGGTACATATTTAATCATTTTTGAGACTGCAAATTTACCTACCAGAACTCTACAATTGGGTAAGGCCTAATTCCCTGTACATTTCACAACACCCAGAAATAGATGCACTAAGGTTTTGTGGAAGCAACTACATCTTATTCTTTATTAAATATGAGTATAAAATGTGGCAAATGCCTGAATGTTATCAGCTACTGTGATATGTGCTAGCCTCTACCTCATTAACTGCTGGGAACTTTTTATTATTTTTTTTTTCTGGCACAAACAGAACATTGTCTATGCCATATATATGCTATACCCTGAACTCATAAAGTACATGTTTTGCCAGGGAAATCGAAGAACCGGAAGAATAGAACCAATGGGAAGGTGGAGGGCAGCCCCTATCACTCCCGTACTTTCCAAAGGAGTCTCTGGGTTCTGAGTGTATTTACTTAACAGATCAAAGGTTTTAAATATGTAACTGAGTTATTGCTCTGGTGATGAAATCTGGGTAGCTCCCTATTGTAAATGTGAAAATTCCCCTGCGTGCTTTCTCAAAGCTGACACACAGAAGCCATCTGTAATAATCTGACGAGGCAGAAAATACTTGCAAAGGAATGCTGCTCCGTCAGGGACCGAGGCCACGTGTTCCACCAGAGCTCTTAGCTCTGCCTCAGAGCTGGCAGTTTCCACGAGGTCCTTATGAAGGGCATCAGTTCAATGGCCGTGTTCCCAGTTCTAATATGTGGTGTTTAAATCCGCCAATGTTATGTAAGCTCACTATGCTTCTGTAGAGAAAGGGCCAGCTGTCCAGTGGTTGTATGTTTCTAGACTTACTCGAGGAAACACTAAGACTGGTCACTTACTGAAGGCAATCAGATCTACTAAGAATGTAATCAGAAATGTTTGCAAAAATTACACACAAAACTGCTTTGCAGCACTACATAGAATAGAAAATAAAATGATAATACCCAAATGCTTAATAATAGTTTGTGATTAAAATAATTATGGGACACCCATAGGATTGGATCATATGTTGCCATTTAAATAATTTTGAAGCATTTTAGGCAAGGGGAAAAATACTAGTAACATAATTATAGTGAGAGTAATAGGATGCAAAATTGTAAATAACATGTTAATCCATTATGGAAAATTCTGTGTGTTTATACTGACACATGACAAAAACAAAAACAACACTAAGACCTTAAGGAAATTCACCAGAGTGGAGAAAGAAATGATCTTTAGTAGTTAGAGGCTCTTTCTCCTTTTCATATTGTTTCTATGTTTATCATTTTTAACAACAAACACATTTTGCTATTATAATTAGAAAAGAATAAACTATTTTCAAGACTACATATTAAAAAGAGCCACATTTCCTAGTATTTGCAGTAGTGAACTTAAAAATATGACTTTAAAGAGCGACTTTTATTGATAGTTTTAATATTTTCTAGTAAAAAACTGCCACTGCAGGAAAAAGAATAACTTTGCTTCTTGGAATACCTCATACCAGGCTTTCATGAAAATATTACAGTAAGCCTTGAAAATTTTTCACTGTCCTCCTAACTTCATTGATAGCCCCAGAAGAGACATAAATATTGCAGGAGAACATCAATAATACATTATATTTTGTGTTCGAATTTGCAGGATAAAATAAGTAAACACTAACTGCAAATAGCTTAATAAGCTAGTAGCTTTTTCAAATTTTAATAGTGAAGTTACTTTATTAGGTTAGGAAAATATGTTCATAAAAATAGTTTTAGAAAAACAGGTTACTTTGATAATGAGAACTAAAGCATGACTAATTAGCCACACCAATAACTTGCTGTATGATGTGTCAAGCCATTGAGTTCTCTGAGTCTCAACATCTCCATCAGAAAATGAGCAATGTGCAAATACCTACCTGCTCTCTCATTTCCCTTTCAGAAGTAATATACTATTTAGTGATATAAAGAACTTGTTAATAGATCTTATTAATTAGCAGCTTCATTTCTACTCAATAAGAAGAAATCGCTATTAACTCTTATAGTATTAGTAGCCTTATGAATTTTTTGTGGTGAGAACATTTACAAATTTAGTCTTTTAGCAACTTCAGCACTGACTATACTCACAGTACTGTGCATTAGAGCTCTAGAACATATTGACCTTCTAACTACAAGTTTGTACCCTTTGACCTACATCTCCCGGAGTTTCCTATCTCTCAGTGTCTGGTAACTACCATTCTACTCTCTGTTTCTGCCAGTTCTGTATAGCCTTATGATTTTAACCAGCATATAATAATCCTGTTTAACCAGTAGGCTTGTAAAACTTCCTCTTGTTTCACCATGGCCTGACCCTAAGCAAGCATCCATTTTGTATCTTGTTATTTTTTCTGTGTTACATCACACCATACTAATCATTCTTCCTCTCATGGAAGAACTTGGGCAAGGTACCTGGACACTTACAGCAGAACTTGGGCAAGGTACCTGGACACTATATACATTACCATTATGGCATATCTCTTCAGAGCTCCCAGGTGCCCAGAGGGAGCAAACCCAAAGGCAGAACCAGATAAGCAACTGAATGCTCCTCCGTGCCCTCAAGCTCAAGCCAAGAGCTAAATATCTGCTTGGAGTATTTATCAGTTTAGGAAAGTTAAATAAGTCATTGGTTCCATTCAAAATATGTTTAGATTGCTACTATAGCTAGGTGGAGTGATATGGTAGCTTTGGGCTCATTACGAGTGGATTCATTGATTTGCTGACCTTAATCCAAGCCCTTCATATATAAAGGTCTTGAGTGAGTGATGGCAGATGAGTCAGAACAAAATGTGGTCTGTACTGGATTAACAATAAGTACAGCTTCTCCAGAACAAACCCAAAAACATTTATGAAGCTCAACTCAAAGGATACACCTGCCATGACAATTGAGCTTAAGCCTCTTCTTTCTAAAGTGCCTCCACTCTCTGAGGACTACTGTGCTCTCTCAGTGAAGAATGACAAGTGAAAACTGTCAGATTCACAAACTTCTGTGTCATGTAGATTGTTTTCTAGAAAATTTTCTCCCAGTAGTCAAAGGAAGTGAATGATTTTTGCCCAAGCTAAAGGCAGGACCATTAGGGAAATAAAAAGTTAAGAAAAGCTAGAATATAATTTTTTAAGAAATTGTCTATCTCACCATGAAAGTCACTGGAGATTTCTCCACCTAAAACTATTTGTTACTAATTAATAAAGATTCCTAATTACTTCTAGAATGATGACCATCATAACAAGAATAAGTAGTTCAAAACATCATTGTCCCTTGGTAGCACAAGGAACACTTTCATTTGGGTCTCTTTCATTTCTCTTACTCTCAATTTGTCTTATTTTAATAATGTGTCGGCTTTCTTTAGAGATTTAAGGTTATTTTGCCTCTCCTTTTCCCTCCTCCTTTCTTCTCTCCTTTTCTTCCTTTCTCACCATCCCCATTCTTCTTCCTCTTATGAAATTAAGTAGATGTATTTTTACCTTACTTTCTGCTTCTCTGTTTACCTTCTTTATTGTCTGTACCAAATAATGCTATCAAGAGTAGAATTTACTTACACAACTTTAGAAAATATGTTGGCCCTTTTACTTATTGATAAAAATGTAACCATTTACTTTCTACCTCTGACCCTAATAGAAGACATAATAGCTGATTCTTTTACAGACTTTTGGGAGTTTAGAAAAAGTTGGTAGCATGGACACATAATTTTAGCCATTACAAATAAGAAAGCTTTTGTTTTAAAGAGAAGGCAACTTCCTTGGCTGGGTGGCTCAGTTGGTTGGAGTGTCGTCCCATACACCAGAAAGTTACAGGTTTGATTCCCAGTCAGGGCCCTTATGAGAAACAAGCAATGTTTCTCTCTCATGTCCGTGTTTTTTCTCTCTCTCTCACTCGCTCTCTCAAATCAATTTTTAAAAAGAGAGAAAATCCTCAAGTGAGGATTTAAAAATATAAAAATAAATAAAAAATAAAGTGAAGACAACTAAGAAAGTAACTGAGGCGTGATTTTCTTCATCCTTCCAACTCCAAGGACATCAGACCCTTGTTGAATGTCACAATAAGTCAGAGAATGTAGAGAATGATTTTGAATACCTGAAAAGCTAAAGCAAATGAGAGCTTTCATTAGAGGAGAGGCTGGGGGAAGGGGGTCTGAATATTACTCTTCCTATAATTTTTAACAATTAAATTCATTGGAAAGATTGAAAAACCTCATCTTTTGGGAATTTCAATCATGCCAACATATATAAATAAAAAATTAACACTGGTAAAAATGGCCACATTACTCTGTAGCAAGGGAAAGAAGAAGCCTTTTAGAGATGCATATGAACACACATGAGTATTTGTTAGACGTTTGCCATGCATTCAGCTCAGCTGGAGGAAACAGCACTGGACCAGATGGCAGAGGGCTGAGTTCTAGTGTCACCTGTGTCACACATAAGCCATGTGGCCCTGACCAAGCCACTCCAGTTCTGCATCTAAAGTGCGAATAAAATACATATCCATGTATCACTGTCAGGACTGCTGAGGCAATCGAAGTGAAAGTGCTTTGTCCCACATAAAGAGTGAATCAAATGCAAGCTATTATTATTGATACTAGAGGCCCGGTGTATGAAAATTCATGCACTCGGGGGGAGGGGGGTGGGTCTCTTAGCCCAGCCTGTATGCTCTCACTATCCAGGACCCCTCGGGTAGGGTCCAGTCCCATTGCAACATGGCTCTGGTTCCCTAGGCCTGTGGGCCGGGGTGGGGAGGGGGGGAGAGAGGGACCAAGAGGCCAGTCTGATTGCAGCATGGCTCCATTCCTACAACTCCCTCCCGCCACCACACTGCGGGCCGCTGGGACCCAGTGCTGACTCCTGCCACAGGCCACTGGGACCCAGGACTGATACCCGGCATGGGCTGGAGTTCAGTCCTGGTGTTCAATCGTCCATCCAGATGTTTAGGTCGTGACGGACCCTGGATCTTTATATATTAGGATTGTTTCCACCACACTAAGTAAAGGGGTCAAGAGAAAAGACGGTCTTGATGATTGAGCTCATAATTTAGTTAGAAAGATAAAACATAAATCAACGAAAAAGTATGAACAGCAAGCACTTATGTAGCAACTTACTGAGGCACTTTTATAAGCACTTCATATATATTAATTTAGTTAATCGTTACAATAACATTATAAGATTGGTGCCATATAATATGCTAGTATTAATTCTATTTAACAACTGAGGAAACTGCAACAGAGAAATATGAAGTAACTTGCCCAGAGTCACAGGTGGTAAGTGACAGAAGTGAGATTTGAACCTAACAGTAGAGGATGAGACAAGGGGGATGGGAGGGGAGGAAGAGAAGGAAAAGGGAAGAGAGAAAGAAAGGTAAAGAGAGAGAAGAAAACAAGGTTCTAAATTCTGTATTTCAGATTTTATGCTATTAAAGGAGATGTATTATTTAGGAAACCAACAACCTATGGAAAGCCCACTCTGATGAGCACTCTTGGGGAAACAAAGATATTTAAGAACTACTCTCTTGTCAAGAATTTAGTGATGCATGAAAACATTAAAAATAAGGTGGCAGGATGTGGAAATCTAATGTGTGACACTTTTCACAAAAGGAGAAGTGACATTGTTCACTTTTTCTCTCACTAGTATTTAAAAATTTTGGCTGAGGCATTAACAGGAGTTAGTGTTTTCTTGGCTAAGAGAGAAAATATATACTCAGAATGGGGAAAAGGGCTAAAAATAAATAAAACACTCTCGATGTTGGTACAAAAAACTTCATAAGTTCCCCTATGTGGAAGACCACCTCCTGGCATCTGTAAAAATTTCTTGTGTAAAATAAAACCAAGAAAAAGCAAGCCACACCCCACTCCTATCCTGTCATTGCAGCGGGGTGTGCAATCCACCCACGGTGTGCATGACACCCTCTGACAGAATTTTCCCCAGCACGTGTGCCATTCCGCCAGGAGGGCTGGCAAGGACTCCTCCGCCAGCTTCCTCCTTGGCTTCTCCTCCTGCAGTTTCAAGACTGCTGATCTTTTTGGTCTTGCCTTTCTTGTGACCTATTTACCATTTCCTGTATTCCAGGAAGAGACTTGATTTTTGGAGTAGAAAGTATCTGTCAGCCTCCAGTCACTGCCAATGCTTTAGCACTTGAACCGAATCCAGGCTGCAGGAGTGACTAAGAGCAGCTGAGCAGGATCCCCCAGGTAGCATCCAAACCCTTTCTCTCCCTCTGGCTGGGGAAAAGAGGCTCCCAGACTCAAACAGGTATTCCAGATGAGCTTCTCAGAACCAACCCCTGGCTGTGATCAGCATGAAAGAGATAAAATCAGTGTGATTCAAATGAATATTTGGAGATGAGGAGGGAAGGGAGACAAGTGAATGCCAGATACGTGTTTGCAGCAGACATGAGAGAGAGACAAGCATGGAGGGGAAAGGGACTGTGCTTCTATCTCTGAGGATTGCCCACCTTTCTTGGAGCCAAGTATTCAGCCTCCCCATCTCCACTCCCCACTCTGAATGTGTTCACCACACAGGTCAACAGGTTGGGGGAGACCCTTGGAAGGTGGGAGGGCCCTCACTTACTGAAGCTATGCCCACACCCTTTGACGTGCAATGCTATCACCCCAGGAAGTATCAGGAAACTGATAAAACTCAACACACAGACACACACACACACACACACACACACACACACTCACACACACACACTCCAATTTAAAAGTGGGCAAAGTACCTGAATAGACATGTCTTCAAACAGGACATACAGATGGCCAATAGACATGTGAAAAGATGCTTGATGACACTAATCATCAGAGACGTGCAAATTAAAACCACAATGAGATATCACCTCACACCTGTCAGAATGGCTACCATCACTAAATAAACAAACAACAAGTGTTGGCGAGGATGTGGAGAAAAGCGAACACTCCTCCACTGTTGGTGGGAATGCAGACTGATGCAGCCACTGTGGAAAGCAGTATAAGTTACCTCAAAAAAATTAAAAATGGAACTGCCTTAAACCCAGCAGTTCCACATCTGGGAGTATATCTGAAGAAACTCGGATCACTAATTCAAAAGGATATATGCACCCCTGTGTTTATTGAAGCATTGTTTACAATAAGCAAGATTTGGAAGCAGCCCAAGTGCCCATCAATAGATAACCGCTTAAAAAGCCGTGGTACATTTACACAATGAACTGCTACTCAGCTATAAAAAGAAGGAAATTTTACCTGTTGCAACAGAATGGATGGACCTGGAGAGTATAATGCTAAGTGAAATAAGCCAGTCAAAGAAAGACAAGTACCATATGACCTCACTTATATGTGGACTCTAATGAACTAAATAAACTAGCAAACAAAATAGAAACAGACTCATAGATACAGAGAACAAACTGACAGCTGTCAGAGGGGAGGGAAGTTGTGGTCCTGGGTGAAAAAGATGAAGGGATTAAACAAAGAAAAAAACTCATAGACACAGACAACAATATGGTGATTAATAGAGAGAAGGGAGTGAGGGGAGGTAGACAATGAAAGAGTGTAAATAGTGATGGGAGACTTGACTTGGGTGAACACACAATACAATATACAGGTGATGTATAATTGAATTGTACACCTGAAACCTACATAATTTTATTATCCCCAATAAATTCACCAGTTTTTTAAAAGAAACGTTAATAAATCTAAGAATCCTTCTGGTCTTGCCTCTCATCCAGAAATATGGACATATTGATTTAAGGGTCTTTTCCCCCTCTATCTTCCCTCATTTCTGAGTATCTTCTCCTATTGCCTCCCTCCCACATGACCCATCACTGTTGTTAGATGTTCATGTCCTATTGATCATTCAAGACCTAATTCAAAGGCTACTTTCTCAGGACAACTTCCATATTTGGATGAAATAGTTTTTTTAACTTTGAATTTCTGTGAGACTTTGCTTTTTATCTACCATAAGCCCCTGCATTATTCTGTCTTTATCTGTACAGCACTTCAGGGGGTAGAGGTTCAAGATGTGTACTAGATGAACAAACCAACTGAAGTCATCTTCTATGACTCGCACCCCTTATTTCCCATATCTATTGGTCACAAATCATTTTACACACTTCACACTTGGTTTCCAACTCATTTCCCTCTCTCCCACCACAGCTACCCTGGTCTTGGGTCTCAGAGCTCTGTGTCTGCATTAATATGGTACTTATCTGAAACAACCTTCTCACCCATGGCAGCATTGAAGAATATTATCATCGTCCTGGCTGGGTAGCTCAGTTGGTTAGAGAGCCGTTGATATATATCAAGGTTGTGGGTTCAATCTCTGGCCAGGGCACATGCAAGAAGCAACCAATGAATGTATAAATAAGTGGAACAATAAATCTCTTTCAAAAAAATCAATAAATAATTTTTTAAAAGCATCATGGTAAGAATATTATGATAATGACATGGAGAAATTTGTTCTCTATTGTTCCAGTTGGCTGGTTCCCAAGGACAGAAAATGAGGATGGTGGATTAGTCCACCTTCCCCAGGGGGTTGTTTTGGAGGAATCAGGAAAGATCATTTTATAGCAGCTTGACCTTAAGAGAAGGAATAAATGGGAAAGAAAAATTATGATGGATAGGTTATATGAAGAGAGTGAAGTAAAGAGTTTTGGGGGTTTTATGTTGTTGTATGGCAGCAACCATGAGTTTGAAATTTTAAAGAGAGGGAAAAATTAAAATTAATAGCTCTCCAATATTTACAATTAGGTCCCTCATATATCCACTATGTTCTCTCAATATATACTTTCCATTGAAATAAAGTTGGCTTCCTTTGTCATAACAACAGCTACTAATTATTGAATATTCTCTATGTAACATTGTACTTATACTGTATAGTCATCATTCTTTAGGTACATCTTTCTATACCTCCCTCAGAGAGACATTTGGAAAACTTAGTACCTGATCCACTGTCACCCAACTCATAATATCAGAGCAGGGAGTTCAACTCTGATCAGTCCAGACCCACAGTCCATGCTGCTTCTCCAACAGCTGTCTCTTCCATATTGGCCACAGAAGGAGTAAGATGGGGGTTATCACTGCACATCTTACTGTCAAGCATCATGCTAAGCCACCCAAGTTAACATAGCTAGACTACAATATAATTAGAATTTCAACCCTGATCTACCTTATTACAAAAATCTAAGGTTCTTCAACTATTCTGCTTTGATTTAGCAGCCTTGCTTCTCTCTGTTCCCTATACCCCTCCCCAAACTTCCATGGGATTGCTATAAGTAACCCTGTCTTCCACGAAGCCTTTTCTTACTTTTCTCACTTTATAATTAGTTATCACTTACTGAAGTTTGTTATAATACTTCTAAACTGCAGGATTATCTACCTCAATTTTATGAATACCTAGGACCCATGGATGGACTTTAAGATATTTATAAAAACCCAGTAATTGTACATCTATATTGGGTCTAGCCAACACAATTTTGAAGAACAAAGTCCGTGAACTGGCACTACCCAACTTCAAGGCTTACTATAAAGCTACAGTAACCCAGACAGTGCAGTGTTGGTGAAAGAATAGACAAGTAAACCAATAGAAAAGAATAGAGAGACTAGAAGTAGACCCACATATGCATAGTCCATTGATCTTTGACAAAGAAGCAGAGGCAACACAGTGGAGCAAAGATAGTCTTTCAACAAACAATGCTGGAAAACTTGGACATTCATATTTTTTTTTAATCTAGACAGAGACCTCAAACCTTCATGAAAATTAATTCAAAATGGATTATAGACTTAAATATAAAATGCTTTTACATCTATAAAACTCTTAGAAGATAAAATAGGAGAAATTTTAAATGAACTTGGTTACAGTAATGACATTTAGATAAAACTCCAAAGGCATAATCCATGAAAGAAATAATTGATAAATTAGATTTCATTGAAATTAAAACTTCACTCTGTGAAATATTTGGGATTTCCCTGATGACATATGATGTGGAGCATTTTTCCATATGCTAATTTGCTATCTATGTATCTTTTCTAGTGAGGTGTCTGTTAAGGACTTTGGCCAATTTTTAATGTTTTTTTTTTATTTTCTTATTGTTGAATGTTAAGAGTTCCTTTAATATTTTGGATAACAGTTATTTATCAGTTGTTTCTTCTGCAAATATTTTCTCCCAATCTGACTTATTTTCTCATTCTCCTCACATTTTTTTTTTAGCATAGCAGACATTTTTTATTGTAATGCTGGAGAGAATGTAAAATACCAGAAACCCTTACTCACTGCTGGTGGAAGTGAAAATGATAGTTTGACAGTTTCTTATAAAACTAGACATAATTTTATCATAAGATCAGCAATCGCACTCCTCAATATCTATTTAAATGAGTTGAAAACTTATATCCACACATAGATGTTTATAGCATATTTATTCTTAACTTCCAAAACTTGGAAGCAATCAAGATGTCCTTCAGTAGGTGAATGGATAAATAAGCTGTGGTTCATCCAGACAATGGAATATTGTTCAGCACTAAAAATAAATGAGTTATTAAAAATAAATGAAAAGACATGGAGAACTTTAAGTGCATATTACTAAGTGAAAGAAACCAGTCTGAAAAGCCTTACATACCATGTGATTCCAACTACATGACATACTGGAAAAGGCAAAACTATGGATACAGTAAAAAGATAAGTGGTTTCCAGGGTTGGGATGGTGGGAGGAATGAATAAGTGGAACACAGAGGACTTTAGGGCAGTGAAACTCCTCTGTATGATACAATGGTAGGTACATGTCATTATACATTTGTCAAACCCTTTGAATGTACAACACCAAAGTAAATCCTTATGTAAACTATGTATCTTGGGTATCAATGTGGGTTCTTTGATTGTAAGAAATGCAACACCCAGATGCAGGTTGTTCATGGTAGGGAAAGCTATGCAATGACTCGGGGGGCGAGGGGGTGTCACATAGTATATGGGAAATCTCTGTGTATTTTCCTCTCAGTTTTGCTGTCAACCCATAACTGCTCAAAAAAAATAAGTCTTAAAAAATATGTTGGGTCTATGTATGTAGCTGCACTCATTTTTCTGAGAAGGCAGGTCATAATTTTCATTAGAGTCTTCATTGATTCTATAACTGCCTTGGAGCATTTCTGCTAATCCTTGGATTTACTCTGGAAAAAAAAAAAAAAAAAGTCCTTACTGTTCATGTCCCTGAGTCCACGATGCAAAAAGGACTCTCAACTACCCAGTCTTTTCCGTAACACAAAGTGGGCTCCAAATTGCCCACACTTGTTTCCTATGGGCAGGATTCCAGGATTCCTATTATTGGATACGGTAATTTCCCAGCCTTGGCACTGCTCTCTTCTTTCCTCATTCAGATAATCATGCTGTGCTGTTGGACTGTAACTTAATTCCATCTTCTTAGAAAATCTAACTAATACACTGTTCCCAGGCTATCCCTGGCCTTCCCCACTCTCACTCTGCCAGGCTGAGCAGGTAGTTTCCTGGTACTGGGATCAGTGCCAGTCAATTCTGTTGGTTTTTGTTAATTTCCGAAAAGGAAAACCCAGACTTGTTGAGAAATGGGAAGAAAGTGGACCCATTTTATTCCTGTCATCTATTTTCTATCCATTCAGAGCTTCAAGTTAAAAATGTAAAATGGGTCTGGAGCAAAGAGGGTTGAATGCTCAAACCCACAGTAAAATTTCAGTGTTTTGAGTGACTTTAGAATTCACTCCCTCAACTCAACCAATGAGTCACCCATACACTGAAGAGTTTTGTCAAAGTCTTAAAACTAGTTCATTGCAGAGTCAAGATAATAGTTTTCTAAACCACCTGCACCAACAACTCCAAGATCACACATGTTCTTTTCTTACTTAAATCAGTATTTTTTAATTCTATGTACCGAAGCTTCTTCGTTATTAAACCAGGAACTTGTGGGCATTGAATGGGACCAATTTTCGTGACTAGATGCCTAAGTTGAATAATACAAATTAGATATAAAAACTGCATAGCCCTGACCAGTTTGGCTCAGTGGATAGAGCGTCAGCCTGCAGACTGAAGGGTCCCAGGTTCGATTCCAGTCAAGGGCATGTACCTTGGTTGCAGTTACATCCCCAGTAGGGGGTGTGCAGGAGGCAGCTGATTAATGTTTCTCTCTCATCGATGCTTCTAACTCTCTATCCCTCTCCCTTTCTCTCTGTAAAAAATCAATAAAATATATATATTTTTAAAAACTGTATAGTACCCAGTCTGATAAAAAGGTAAATTAAGGTGGGGGAGGTAGAAGACGGTACAGGGGGGATAAATGGTGATGGAAGAAGATTTGACTTGGAGTGGTGAACACACAATACAACCATATACAGCTGCCAAATGGCTTCATGGTCCAAGATCTAGCAACTGACTCTTTTCTGGGCTCAGCTGCAGGATCGCTAAAATATTGCATCTGCAAAGAGAGCTCTGGTGCAGAAGGCTGGCTATGGGGTCCAGCAAGCCCCCAAGGGCAGGACAGAGGTTCTTTGTTTAGCAGCTCACATGCTCAGTTTCTTTATGTTGGGAAATGACCCATCCCAAAAAGTTCTATCAACTCAGCCAAACCTCTTTGCCTCCAACTGCAGTTTCCCCAGGAGAGAGGAAAGGGAGAAACTGCTGACCAGATTCTTGTCTGACTCTTTAGAGGACTCATGAAATCCACGTTCAAGAAAACACTGATATAGTCAAAACATACTTGTCCTTAGGTATTGGGGATTGTCTCTTCCTGATGTCATGTGGATCTAGGGGACAGAAATTGGGGGCAGGAAGCAGGTTGGGGGACAAGGGGTAGGTTAAGGGAGCAAGATTGTGAGCCTGGGGTTGAAGCTGAGTGGATGCAGGAAGGCAAAGCGTATAAAAGGGTATATCCTAGTGAGAAGGGCAGGGGTCTTAAGACAGCACTTGAGATGAGGGTGGGTGCATAGGGATTGCTACGTAATTTGAGAACCAGAAGCATACTGGATATCTACTTAGTTTTTCTTTCCTTTGGGTGAGAGGAGTTCTTTAAAAGTACAATGCATTTCACCTCTCAGCCATCCCAGTTCCCAGGCCTTCCATGCTGTTTAGACTTCTGGTTGTCTTCTGTGGTCCACAGCAGGGTATCGCCCCCAAGTCCTGGTGTGACTAGCAGCCCCCTAGAAGTGATTTTCCAATTTCCTCTCTAAGTCAGTGGGCCATGGATCCTTCTATCTAGGAGGAAGGAGATAGATAAATGTGTCTCTTTTTTTAAACACTTACGTAGCTCTTGCACACATTAGGTACCAGGCTTGTTCTAAGTGGTTTTCAAATATTAACTCATATGAAATTTCTTCCTTAGGGCATTTCGTATCTATTGTTTATTCCAGTGTCTCTCAAAATAATATCTGAGAACTGTTCATACCAAAATCATGGGATCCTTGTTAACATGATGGTGTCTAACCCAATTCTAAATCAATCCTTGTAACAACCATGTGAGATAGGCTTATCAAGCCACATTCTACAGATGAAAAAAAGTGAAACTCAGAGAAATTTGTATCTGGTCCAAGGTCACATGGTTATTAAGTGCCATAAACCAAGATCAAAACCCGAGTCTGCTTGACTCTAAAGCACATGGTTTTCAGCTACAACACAGCACAACATTAAGCCCTGAGGGCAGATGAGCACATTGATGCTGCCCTGCTACAATGTCAGCAACAAATCTGGAGCATCTACCGTATGCAAAACACTCCAGAAGGGCACTGCCCATATTTCAAATGTGGCACCTTGGGATTAACGAAATATTTTGAGAGAAGGATGACTGGAACCAGAGCCTCGGGTGCAGTGGATGGAAACTACAGCAGTTGGGAGTTGTGTAAGTTGTAGGTCACCCGGGAAGAAAAGTGTGTTGTCAGGATACAAAGCATGAGAGAAACCGGAGTGTCCCAAGAGATGTCAAGTAATCTGTGGAGGGGCCTTCCCAATAAAGTGGGTAAGGATGCAGGAAACAATGGGGAAATCCAACAAGAGCTAACAGAGCCCCAGCCCAGGGCTGAGTTTTCAGGACAGGGCTGGGTCCCTGGGGTGAACTGAAAAAAGCTCAATGACATAGAGACTGAAACAGGGGCAGCCTCCAGGACTGTGACCTGAGACACAGCGTTGGCCCCAGCAATTAAGACAGAAGCCCCATAATCACAGCAGCAGCACGTGGTCAGGTTGGGTCAGTGGCAAGGGCCAGAGTCCTAGTTCCTTGCTCCGAAGAAGCATCGTCCCTGGAGATGCTGAAGGGTAATTTTGGGTGGCCCTGGGCTACCCGAATACTTTACTGATGTGTTTGCAGAGGCATCCATATACTCAGGTTCATTTTAAATCTCCAGGAGGGGAACGAGGGATCTCCCAGGTGTATTGGATCACAGAATTCCTTCTTTTGTTTTCTAACAGATCATCCATTGTTACCTTCTGAAATATCAACACACTATTTGGGAAACAGTACAGTCATGTTTCTTAAATCCATTCCTCATGCCCCTGATTGAGAAGAGGTCCCTACAGTGGAACAGTGCTGTACCAGCAGGTGGGGATCCAGGTGTCCCGGCTGTGCAGGGGAGGCTGTGGGGCTGGGAACCAGGCAGGGCCAGACAACACAAGGCCCATGATGCATAGAAACGATCATTTCTGCTTTCAAGAACTTGCCACCCTATGGAAATCCACTCCTTTCAAGGCAGCAGTTGTCCTTTTTCTCCTACTTCACCCAGGTCACACCATCGTCTACATGACAGGTCTGCCAGCTTTCTCCTCCTTCTTTCACGAAGTCAATCATTCAGAATAAAATGTGGTGTGTCCATACAATGAAATATATTCATCTGCAAAAATTTTCAAAAGGAACTACATATGCTACAATATGGATAAACCTCAAAAGCTTCATGCCATGTGAAAGAAGCGGGACACAAAAGACTGCATAGTGTCTGATTCCATTTGTATAAACTGTCCAGAAAAGAGAAACCCAGAGAGAGAGAGGCTAGTGAGTGGTGGCAGGGGCCGGGCGAGGGGGGAATGAAGAGTGACTAGCAAAGCACTGGGGTTTCTCTTGTGAGGGATGAAATGTTTTAAAATAAGATTGTGATGATGATTGTACAATGCTATGAATAGATTCAAAAACATTAAATTGTACATGTTGAATGGCATATGAGTTAAATATTAATAAAGCGGGGCGGGGGTGGGGGCGGTAATGTTTACTGGGAACCTCCCACACCCCAGCTCACTGTGGGAGCAAAGAGAACCTTTTCTTTCCTTCCTATGTGCTCGGGGTTTGAAGAAATTGGCACTCCTTTTTGGGTTAAGTCACTAAAACTCTGAATTGAGGAAAAATAGCCTCCTCCTGGCTCTAGCCCTGTAACGCTGAACCTCGATAAAATAAAGTGATTTGCTAGACATCCTTCCTAGAAGCCAGCTGTCTCCTAGGCACGTCCACCGTGATAGAGATAGCATAGCTCCGATGGATACTGCCACTCACCAGTTATTCGGTAGGCCCTGACTTTTTAGAATTTTGTTTAAGCTTTTTTTAAAAAATATATATATATATATATATATATATATATATATATACTAGAGGCCCGGTGCACGAAATTCGTGCACTGGGGGTGGGGGTGGGGGGGTGTGCCCCTCAGCCCAATCTGCACCCTCTTCAATCTGGGACCCCTCAGGGGATGTCCAACTTCCAGCAGTCGGACATCCCTCTCACAATCCGGAACCGCTGGCTCCTAACCACTCACCTGCCTGCCTGCGTGATTGTCCCTAACCCCACTGCCTGCCTGCCTGCTCGCCCCTACCTTGATCTCCTGCCAGTCTGATTGCCCCTACCTTGTCCTCCCCTATCAGCCTGATCACCCCAAACTGCCTGTGCCTTGGCCCCCAGTCTGGCCTCCCTCTGGAGGCACCACCCCCATAACCCCAATGCTGCTGCCACTGCAGCTGATTATGGCTGCCTGAGCCTTGGCCTTTGTAGCCACTGCGGCTTTGTCTGGAAAGATGTCCGGAAGACAACCACTCTAATTAGCATATTATCCTTTTATTAGTATAGATTTGGGGACCATTAAAACCACGCAGAACTTGAAGAAAACACATGGCCCTGGTCAGTTTGGCTTAATGGAGAGAGCATCGGCCTGTGGACTGAAGAGTCCAGGTTTGATTCTGATCAGGGGCACACATGCCTGGGTTTTGGGCTCAAATCCCCAGTAGGGGGCCTGTGGGCAGCAGCTGATCAGTGATTCTTTTTTTTTTTTTTTTAATATATTTTATTGATTTTTCACAGAGAGGAAGGGAGAGGGATAGAGAGCTAGAAACATCGATGAGAGAGAAACATCGACCAGCTGCTTCCTGCACACCCCCCACCAGGATATGTGCCAGCAACCAATGTACATGCCCTTAACCGGAATCGAACCTGGGACCTTCCAGTCCGCAGACCGACGCTCTATCCACTGAGCCAAACTGGTTTCGGCTGATCAGTGATTCTTATCATTGATGTTTCTATCTCTCTCTCCCTCTCCCTTTCTGACATTTTAAAAATATATATTTTTTAAAGAAAACACATGAGCTTCACTTTGGGCTTTGTCATCTTACAATATCCTTTGTGCAGTGTTTTAACTTCCCTCAACTTTCCTTTACCCACCTTTAAAGTGCAATCTATTTTGGGGAAGATGATCAGGAAAGTGATTCCAATGGGTAGAAGTTTTTTTTGGAGGGGATGGGTCATGAAGATATTTAAAAATTGAGCATGGTGATGGTTGTACCACTCTGAATTTATTTTAAAAAACCAGTTCATTGTACACTTTAGGTGACATGTACAGTATATGGATATTTCTCAACAAAGCTGTTCTTTTATTTTTTTTTAAATAAAGACCAGTCTTATAATCAATTGCAGATGTTTACAGAGGCCCCTCAAGATTTGCTCACCATGTCCCAAATCACGGCTGTGATTCCCAGTTGCCTCCAGTCCTGGTGGATCTGGATGGTGTGGTTTGCAAAGGAGAAGGTGGCAAGAGGCTTATGGAATTTCGGCAACCCCATTCCCCCGGTCTCCTCATAGGGCACCAGGGCCATTCCCACTGTGCCAGCTCTGCTCCCTTTAACCTGTTGGGCAAAAGAATCCTGCGTGCTCTGGCCAGAAAGTGCATTCTTTCTTAGGTGGCCCGGATGCTTTTTTTAAGGTCGTTTTATGGATTCAAAAGAATAAACAGAGATGTGGAAAGCTTTTGTCAAAATCCTTTTACATGGTTCTTCCAGTGTCATGGGAAATGAGATGTGGCTCTGAATTCATCCCAAAGTGTGTCTTTGGGCAAAAGCACCCAGAACGGCACAACTCCTGCAGAATGCCCCACACACTTTGCTGTCAGGACTCAGGGGGGCTTGAGGGTGAGCAAGGCGGCGGTGCCAGCACAGGACCTGGGAGAAGGTAGCGCTTTCTACACTGCCCAGGCCACGTGGACTACAGCAGTACCCGCCCAGGTGGGCAGGGTGTTTCTGCTGTTTTGTTTTGGTCTGGCCTCCACCCCGTCAGCCACAGACCTGTGCCTGCACTGAGACTGAATGCTTTGATGGCCCTACTTTTTGGTGGACAGTGGATGCACTCCCAGAGACTGGCAGTTAGACTCTGGCGGCTTCTGAGTCCCTTGTGGGGAGAGTCCGGCCCTAGGTCAAGAACAGACTCAGGCGTCCTCGGCCAGGAGGCCTCCTTGGGCTAGGGGCCGCCACAGTTTGAAGGCTGGCCATGACCCCAATCCTGGCAGGGGTCTCCTCTGGGGTGCTGGCAGGCCTGGGCTAGGGCTGTGGGAGGTTTAGAGGCTGGTCACGCCCCCGATCCTGGTGGGGATCTCCTCTGGGGGGCTGGCAGGCCTGGGTTAGGGTCACTGGCGGTTTGGAGGCCGGTCACGCCCCCGATCCTGGTGGGGGTCTTCTCTGGGGTGCTGGCAGGCCTAGGCTAATGGCCACCCTGGTTTAGAGACTGGTCACGCCCCCGATCCTGGTGGGGGTCTCCTCTGGGGTGCTGGCAGGCCTGGGCTCTGGCGCCGCAAAGGGAGAGGTTCCTGAATCTGCTTCCCACACACCTAGGCTAGGATACATCTTGTAGGAGGCGGCTTTAATGCCCGGGGTCGGTGACCAGGTCCTCCGGAGCCTCGCTTTCTGGGCTGCAGTCCCACGTCTCCCAGTGCCCCAGCCTCGGATGCGCCCATGCAGTTGCCCCCACCACCAGCCACCTCAGCGCAGGCCACAGCAGCTGAAGCCAGCCTCTTGGAAGCCAGGCCACCACACCCACCACCTCTAGTAGCTCTCTGCTGCTTGCTCTCTGTGCCCTGTCCACTGGGGTGGGGGAGTGCTCCCAGCCCAGAGGCCCTCCCTCCCTCCGCAGCCTGGCTTGGGAAGCTGGCCTCATGCTGGGGCTACTATGCCAGCATGCCCACTCGGCTACTATGGGTGCGACTCGGGCCCCCACGGAGGCCAACCTGGAGAACGTGGACCCCAGCTCTGCATCCGGCTGCTGCAGATGGCCTCGGTGGTCAACTACCACCTGCTCCTTCCACTGGCCCCATTGATCCCTCTCAGCACCAGCCATTTAGGCGAGGGTGGCGATTGCCCAGGGACATCACCCCTGGAGCGGCTGGCTGGGCCCGGCCACGCCCCCCCCCGTGTCGCGATTGAACCTGGGACCCCCGGGAGGCTGCTGGCCGTGCCCGGCCACGCCCCCCCGGGTCGCGATGGGTCCCGGGACCCCCGGGAGGCTGCTGGCCGTGCCCGGCCACGCCCCCCCCCGTCGCCATTGAACCTGGGACCCCCGGGAGGCTGCTGGCCGTGCCCGGCCACGCCCCCCCGGGTCGCAATGGGTCCCGGGACCCCCGGGAGGCTGCTGGCCGTGCCCGGCCACGCCCCCCCGGGTCGCGATGGGTCCCGGGACCCCGCGGAGGCTGCTGGCCGTGCCCGGCCATGCCCCCCGGGTCGCCATTGAACCTGGGACCCCGCGGAGGCTGCTGGCCGTGCCCGGCCACGCCCCCCCGGGTCGCGATGGGTCCCGGGACCCCCGGGAGGCTGCTGGCCGTGCCCGGCCACGCCCCCCCCGTCGCGATGGGTCCCGGGACCCCGCGGAGGCTGCTGGCCGTGCCCGGCCACGCCCCCCGGGTCGCCATTGAACCTGGGACCCCCCGGGAGGCTGCTGGCCGTGCCCGGCCACGCCCCCCCGGGTCGCGATGGGTCCCGGGACCCCGGGGAGGCTGCTGGCCGTGCCCGGCCACGCCCCCCCGGGTCGCGATGGGTCCCGGGACCCCGGGGAGGCTGCTGGCCGTGCCCGGCCACGCCCCCCCGGGTCGCGATGGGTCCCGGGCCCCCCGGGTGGCTGCTGGCCGTGCCCGGCCAGGCCCCCCGGGTCGCGATGGGTCCCGGGACCCCCGGGAGGCTGCTGGCCGTGCCCGGCCACGCCCCCCCGGGTCGCCATTGAACCTGGGACCCCCCGGGAGGCTGCTGGCCGTGCCCGGCCACGCCCCCCCGGGTCGCGATGGGTCCCGGGACCCCCGGGTGGCTGCTGGCAGTGCCCGGCCTGGCCCCCCCGGGTCGCGATGGGTCCCGGGCCCCCCGGGTGGCTGCTGGCCGTGCCCGGCCACGCCCCCCGGGTCGCGATGGGTCCCGGGACCCCCGGGAGGCTGCTGGCCGTGCCCGGCCACGCCCCCCGGGGTCGCGATGGGTCCCGGGACCCCCGGGAGGCTGCTGGCCGTGCCCGGCCACGCCCCCCCTGGTCGCGATGGGTCCCGGGACACCGCAGAGGCTGCTTGCCGTGCCCGGCCACGCTCCCCCGGGTCGCGATGGGTACCGGGACCCCGGGGAGGCTGCTGGCCGTGCCCGGCCCCGCCCCCCCGGGTCGCGATGGGTCCCGGGACCCTCGGGAGGCTGCTGGCCGTGCCCGGCAAGCCCCCCCGGGTCGCGATGGGTCCCGGGCCCCCAAGGGAGGCTGCTGGCCGTGCCCGGCCACGCCCCCCCGGGTCGCGATGGGTCCCGGGCCCCCTGGGAGGCTGCTGGCCGTGCCCGGCCACGCCCCCCCGGGTCGCGATGGGTCCCGGGACCCCCGGGAGGCTGCTGGCCGTGCATACCACGCCCCTCTAGGGTTGCCATCACTCACCAGGACCCCCGGAACTAAGAGGATTTGGCGCCGCCATCTTGGTTTTCTCAATGGCCAGTTAGGCCACCCGGAGTCCCGCCCCCAGCCTCTGGCAGGCCCAATCATGGGCATAGCGGAGGTGCGGTCAATTTGCATGTTTCTCTATTATAATGTAGGATATATATATATATATAAAATATATTTTATTGATTTCTTACATAGAGGAAGGGAGAGGGATAGAGAGTTAGAAACATCGATCAGCTGCCTCCTGCACACCCCCTACTGAGGATGTGCCCAGCAACCAAGGTACATGCCCTTGACCGGAATCGAACCTGGGACCCTTCAGTCCGCAGGCTGACAGCTCTATCCACTGAGCCAGACTGGCTAGGGCAGGAAGCAGACTTCTTTATTGTTATCTTTTAGCTCTGTTTTATCATTGTTCCTATTTTTCAGGAAATAATTTAACTTTCACAAAACATTTCTCCATAGTCTGATCCAAGAACCCTGTCTATAGTCACATCCAAGAACCCAGTCTTCCTACTGGTTCCTAATGCCCCATGTAAGCCTTTCTGGTCTTTTTCTCTCTGCCTCTTGAGAGAATACTTCATTTCTTTTTCTTACCATCTTCACTGCACAAAGAATTCAGAGGAAACTGAGGCACTGTGGGACTGTGGGCTTGGTTAGCTGGGTGGCTTCTAATCACTTCTAACTCCACCACAGACACACCATCTCAGCAAGAATTGTATAATATTTCAATCATTGTACAATCCGGCTGCTTTTTACCAGAGTCTTTTTAAAAATAAAACCATCCCCTGGAGATCTAAAACCTTGGAGCAGAAGCCATGAATTTGGACTGGCACATTCTTGTGCTTTTTTTAAAAAAATAATTCTTTATTGTTGAAAGTATTACATATGTGCCCCTTTTTCCTCCATTTACCCCCTCCAGCCTGCCCCCACCCTCCACCCCAAGCCCTCAATGCCCCATTGTCTGTGTCCATTGGCCATGCATATATGCATACAAGGCCCTTGGTTGATTACCTACTTTCTTCTTTTTAAATGAATGACTTGTTAGAAGTGATGCAAAGAAAGAAAAACAGGTAGAAAATGAATCATGGGGATTGGGACTGCACCTGTCAGCACACAGGCAGGAAGAAAAAGCTGAACCAAAACATATAAATGTCAACTTCTTTTTTTTGTTATTATTATTATAAGAAATACCTTTACTGTTAGTATCACTTTTCATACCAGTGTTCAAGGTGTGGGAGAGAATTTTCCCAGTTTCTATCAGAACAGGTAAACTACCACAACACCAAGGACAAAAATTTAACATCAATGTTTCTTGGAAATCGGTGTTGACAGTGTTGACACTCTTCAATCATCAAAAGATTAAGAACATAGAAAACTCCTATAACTCCAGGTGGAATGAAATGGAAGATTATTACTCAATGATGGAGACAAATGAGAGGCCCAATACCCTTTTCATGATTAATGGAAATTCTGATTGATTTTACCAGAACTTTGATTTTAAAAATTAAGAAATGGAAAACAGTAGACTTGTCATTTCCTCTTTCATATTCTTGTCTCCTTTTTCTCACTAGCTTACCTAGATTTGAACAGTCTTTCTAGGGTCACCTTAGATGTGGGAAAATCTACTATGAAAAGTGACCTACTTAGAGTGCAGTAATATTGTCATAGAAACTTCAGAGTTCGAGTAGGACGTTGGCTCATGTTTCAGACAATGCAATGGGGCCCAGGTTGGTGAGTAATCTTTCCAGAGTGAGCTGTCTAGTGTGTGGAGAGCCAGGACTCCCATCTAGGTCTCCTGACACTCTGCCTGAAGATCTCCCCTCTCTTCCTCCATCTCCTTTCTGCTTCTTCTTCTCCTTTTTTTTTTTTTTTTTTTTGAGAACAAAAGCAAATTTACTTCATTTCAACCACAGAGTGAATCAAAAGCAGATCCAGAAATAGAGTCCCCCAGCTACTAACTCAGTGTTCTACTCACTCAACTAAAAAGATAAAATGCTCAGATATGGAGAAAGGCTAAAGTAATTCAGCGTTACATTTTTTTTAAAGAGGTGTATTCATAATTATAAGAAGAAGGCCAAAGGATAAATGAGAGATAATAGGTGCCTGTTATTAAAAAGCAACTATTTAATTATCATGTTATAAGCAGTCTATTTACTTTGTACTATTTGTTTCAGGAGAAAAAAAACTGATATTTTCTAAGAAAAATTGCATTCATATTCTAGCCCACATTTCAGCAATGTTTCACCCTCACCTCTATGAAAATTATAGGGTAACTAAGTATGCAGAAAACAGAGCACCATGATCTTAGCACCTGCTACCCGAAATAACCTAAGAGAGGGAATTGTTTCTGTAAGCAAAATGTCATGGTAGGTGGATAAACTGACAGTACGAAATGACAAGGACACAGAAGAGATAGCTAAAGTGCTTTGCATTAAAAATCAACAGAAACTAAAATACAAAACTGTAAAACTTCTGGAAGATAGCATGGAGAATATCTAGATGACCTTGAGTATAGCAATGATTTTTTAAATAGAACACCAAGAGCACAATCTACAAAATAAATCATTGATGAGCTGGACTTCATTAAAATGGAAAACTTCAGCTCCATGAAAGACAGTGTCAAGAGAATGAAAAGACAAGAAAACCACAGACTGGGAGAAAATATTTGAAAAGAGACATGTAATAAAAGATTGTTACCCCAAATACACAAAGAATGCTTAAAACTCTAACAATAAGGAAAAAACAACCCAATTAAAAAAATGGACCAAGACGATAACAGACACCTCACCAAAGAAGATATACAGATAACACATAAGCATATGAAATGACGCTCCACATCCTAGGTCATCAGGAAAATTCCAAATTAAGACAATATTGAGAAACCACTCCACACCTATGAGAATGGCCCAAATCCAAAGCACTGCCAACACCAAATGCTGGAGAGGACATGGATAAGGTGACCAGATTTTAACATTGGTAAAGCGGGACACCATTGACCAGGGGGGGGGGGGGCGGGGGGGTTCTTGATTAAAAATTTGGTCTATATGGAGCAACAAAAATTTTCATAGGATGCAAAAATAGTATTGTAATATATTTTTTTAATTTCAACATAAGTACAATTTACAAATATAATAAATAAAATATTATGTATAGTATTATTTTATTCTTTGGCATATTTCTCATTTGAGTGAATTTTTTTTAGTAGATTGCTGTCGTTGTTTAAAAGGTCATCAATTTGCCGTAACGTAAGTCGTAAGTGTCACTTTCAAGGCCGGCGCTAGACTTTTTGCCGCCACTATAAAATATAAATAATACGAGTACTGTCTGCTAAATTCAAGAAAATTTATGTATTTATGAAATAAATAAATAAATTACTTACCTAAATTATCTGAATAGCTGATTTGTAATGACATCACTTGTTTAACTAGCTTACTAGCACGCAGTACGATGTGTATTGTCTGAGAGACAGTTACAAAATGTTTTCGTCAGTGCCAATCCCAAAAAATGCCATTGTTCATTAAGTCCAAACAATGGTGGTCGAATTCTAACAACTGATCAACAATGCGAACTTTGATAAGCAGTTCTCGATAATCAGTTCTCAACAATTATTTGTTATTATTAAAGTTTAACATTATAAAATTAACAAAAATTTAATAATAACAACAATTACTTGTTATTATTAAAGTTTAACATTATAAAATTAACAAAAAAATCAGTTCTCAACAATTATTTGTTATTATTAAAGTTTAACATTATAAAATTAACAAAAATAATATAAAACTCATATCCTGGCTAAATAGCCACATGGCCGCCGAAAACCGTATATTCCCTTCCCGTTCTCCCGCCGTTCCCTTGCTTGTCGTGCATTCTTTCCAAAAATCTGGACTTTTTTAAAACGCCGCGGGACGTGGAACAAATTGTTAAAAATCGGGACTGTCCTGCCAAAAGCGGTACGTCTGGTCACCTTAGACATGGAGCAAAAAGAACTCTTATTCATTGCTGGTAGGGATACAAAACAGTGCAGTTTGAAAGACAGTTTGGCAGTTTCTTACAAAACCAAACAGACAATCCAGGAATTGCACTCGTTGGCATTCATCCAAAAAAAGTTGAAAACTTATATCCACACAAAAACATATATTTATAGAAGCTTTATTCATAAATCCCCAACTTGGAAGGAATCAAAATGTCCTTCAATAAATGAATAGATAAACAGTGGCGCATTCAACACTAAAAGAAACGAGTTATAAAGCCATGGAAAAGACAGGTGGGAACCTTAAATGCATATTACTAAGTACAAGAAGCCAATTTGAAAAGGCTACCTAATGTGCGAGTCCAAGGATATGTCATTCTGGAAAAGGCAAAATTATGGAGTCAGTAAAAAGATCACTGGTTGGCAGGAAATTGGGGGGTAGGGAAGAGGGATGAATAGGCAGAGCACAAAGAATTGTTAGTGTTATGAAAAAATAATATGATGCCATAATAATGGATAAATATCATTATACATTTGTCCCAAACCATAGCCTGTATAACACCAAGAGTGAACCGTAGTGTAACTGTGGACTTTGGATAGCAATGATGTGTCAATATAGGTGTGTCCCTTGTAACAAACGCACCACTCTATTCTAGGATGTTGCTGGCCCGGGGAGGCTTTGCATGTGTAGGGGTAGGGTGTATATGGGAAATTTATCTATGCAAATATTATGGCATAGAGTTAGTGAAAGAGGGCTCAGTGTTAGTCAGTGGGGTAGCCTGTGGTGTTCAGCAGGCCTCTGAGAAGTGCAAACTATTCATACAATATAACCTACCCCTTTCATCACACCAGCCCAGGAACAAACAAACATGACTCCCTATAGCTTTCTCTCTCTCTCTCTCTCTCTCTCTCTCTCTCTCTCTCTCTCTCTCTCTCTCTCCCCCTTTCTGTTCAGTTTCTGGTTTTGGTTGTTTGTTTTGCACTTTGAATAGAATTTGCATTACCCTGGGGACCTCAAGAAGAAATCTAAATAGACTTCACTTATACGCATCCCAGCAGGGGACGAACAGATTAACCAGAAAAGTCCTTTGCTTTATGGTGAGGAGCCCATGGCTAAAGGAGGCAAGTAGCTGGTCCCAAATTATTCAGGTGGTTGGAGACCAGCCAGAGCTCCTGATCCTGAGATCAGTGCTGAGCCAACTACATTGACTCATTTTAAAACCTGCCTCTAGTCCACCAAGCATTCGAGCACGTTCTCGGGGCCGTCCAGTGTTTCTGACATGGAGGGAATGAAACGCTGCCCCGAACTGCAGGAGCCTTTTCCTCGGCTGAAGCTTGTGGCCTGCACGAGCTCGTGTGGGCAGAGCAGAACTTCAGCACAGCTCAGGGGGTGCGTGGTCAGAGGGGAAAGGAAGTTCCAGAAGTGGGGAAACTCTGAGGAAAGCACCTACCCTCAGGGCCGGGAAATCAGAGGAAGTCCTCACGACAGGGCCCATTGTAACAAGACATGAAATAGAAAGATAAGCATTATAATAAAAAGTGCTATTGCAAAAAAAAAAAACAAAACAAAATGTATTTCCAGCAAACAGGTGTTTCGTTTGCTGGCAGTTCAAATTCCTAAAGAATTCTAAAGGAAGTCCTTTCTTTGACCAAACTACCCTTCCTAAAGCTAAAACATTTGCTTTTAGGGTAGTTTTATTGGCCCTATATTTTGCAAATATTTTTCAGATCTGTGATATTTTCCCCCGAACTAGACATGATCCTCTCGGTCCTCCAGTTTGATTCCTGTTAAAGGAAACTGCTCTGTTACTGAGGACACCCAGGGGCTCAGCCGGCACCTGTGACCATGACCTTCGCAGGCCAAGCTCACTTGGCAGATGTGAGGAAAGCTTTTAAGCTGGGAAGGTTACCCCGGATCATCAGGGCAGGACCTACATGGAATCACAGGTGCCCTGTGCAAAGGAGAGGGGGAGATCTGACCCCAGAAGAGGACGAAGGTGACGTGGCAATGGAAGGGAGAGGTTGACGAGCTGCCAGGACAGTTACGAGTCAGGGAATGCGTGAGGCTTCCAGACACTAGGAAAGGCGGGGAAGCAGATGGTCACCCGGAGCCTCCAGCTGGAGCCAGCCCTGCCCACGCCTTGTCGGTCACTGGCCACCCAGCGGGGCTGGTTTCAGACTCCTGGACCCCAGAGCTGCGGGAGTATAGAGGCGTGCTGTTTGGAGCCACCACGTGTGTGGTTATGCGACACAGTGGCAATAGGAAATTAATACAGTTCATTAATGATTAACTTCCACAGCGTGAACCAAGGCATATTATCATTTAAACACAAACAGAAACAAACTTGTGCTGCGGAGAAAACAAATAGAGGGTACCTGGCACAGAGGGCATTCCCCCTCTGGTGTGGCCCCTGAGAATCGGTTTACACATTAATTACTCCAGGGCCTTTTCCTCCTGCTTTTCCAGGACAATTCCGCGGCCTGGAAAATTCCCACATTAATCAGTGAGCCTAGAGTATAATATTACTGACAAATTATAAACCACATAGGAGTGCCCTGGCCCGTGTGGCTCAGTTGGTTGAGCATTGGCTCATGCACCCAAAGGTTGCCGATTTGATTCTAGTCAGGGCACATGCCAGGTTGTGGATTTGATCCCCGGTTAGGGTGTGTGCAAGAGGCAACCAATTGACATTTCCCTCTCACATCAATGTCTCTCTCTCTCTCTCTCCTCTCTCTCTCTCTCTCTCTCTCCCCCTCTCCATTCTTCTCTCTTTAAAATCAATAGAGATACATATTTCTAAAAGAATTTAAAAATAAAGCACATATGAACAATTTCCAAGAAATTCCCTTTAAATACTGATTTAAGTCATGAACAAATTGAAACCATCCACAGTATTCGGCCAGAGTGAACTTTAGCAGAAAAGGAGGGCCACAGAGTTCCCTGCTCTGCTCTACATCTACAGTTCCAGGTCTTTCTTCTGGAAGTCTGGCATCCCATAGCCTGCCCCGGGGCGTCAGTCAGTCCTGTTCCTATCAGTTAAAGTGACAGGAGAGTTTCCACTTCACCAGGCTCTAGCCTCAAGGCCCATGCTCTGATCTCTGCTTGGGACCCAGGCCTCAAAGCCTGGCCACCCACACCAGCCCTGGAAGAAAAAACACTCCTCATACAAAGAATGTGAAGGCCCCTTCAGCATCGGTCTTCGGTAGAGTAGCTCATTTCATCTCTTTATCCTGTTATTTACTAAATAGAAATAGCTCAGGAGTAAAACTGTGAAGAAAGTTGACAATAGTTAAGGAATTTGTGAAATTTGTAAACCAATGAGACTTCGAAGCACCCCTCTCCTTTCCCTTTCTCCATCCTATATAATAAAAGGCTAATATGCAAATTGACCGAACTGCAATATGACTGGTCGCTATGACACACACTGACCACAAGGGGGAGCACCACTCAGCCAGAAGCTAGGCTCATGGCTGGCAAGTGCAGCAGTGGTGGCAGGAGCCTCTTCCACCACCATGGCAGCGCTAAGGATGTCTGACTGCCATTAGTCGGATATCCCCCGAGGGCTCCTGGACTGTGAGAGGGCACAGGCCAGGCTGAGGGACCCCCTTTCCCTCCCTCCCCAGTGCACGATTTTCAGCACAGGGCCTCTAGGTTCATATAAAGCACTAGCCAGGCTTCCCCCAGGGTGTCTGAAGACAATAGAAATTAACATTTTGTAGCTGGAAGAGGGACATAAGAGGAGGAAACATTTGGATATTTGCTGACAATAGGAACAATGTGCATCATCTCTGGCCTCAACATTATGCATTTTGTTCCCCTCACTACCTCTGTCTTCTTATTACAAAGCATTTGAACAAGGTGCCTACACCACCCCCGGTCTCAGCAATTATTGTCATTTTTGAGACCCAGTGGAGAAACCGAGTCAAGCATCGCTCCAAAACCACAAAGCCTATTTCTAGCAAATGTGAGCTCTGTGTGCCTCACACACTGCCTTGCTTTGTCTTTTATGTCATAAGCACCCAAGAAGAGTGTCTTTGTCTTAAAAGAATCTCCATCTTATTGCATCAGCTGTCTAGACCAGGCGTCCTCAAACTACGGCCCGTGGGCCACATGTGGGTGTTTTTGCCATTTTGTTTTTTTACTTCAAAATAAGATGTGTGCAGTGTGCATGGGAATTTGTTCATAGTTTTTTTAAACTATAGTCCGGCCCACCAACAGTCTGAGGGACAGTGAACCGACACCCTGTTTAAAAAGTTTGAGGACCCCTGGTCTAGACTTCAACCTGTGGTCTTCTATCTAAAATTGGTACCCAAGAATTGCAAACTCTTAAACATGGCTGTGCCTCAAGAAAAGAAAGTAACATATTAGAGTCTGCAAGCTTTCAATGCTTGAAGAGTCTGTGAATTCCTGTAAGGAAGTTAGTTTTTTCTCTGTCCTTCGGGTCCTCCTGTACCTACAGGGTGTCCCCCAAAAAATGTATACACACTTTTCAGTAGGTTCTATTACATTTTGAAAATGAAATGCATTTTAATAAATACTGCCTTTAAAATTATTCAAAGTGTGTATACATTTTGGGGGAATATCTTACCTAATAATAGACAAACATGTAAATTGACTGTACCTCTGCTATGCCCACAGCCAATCAGGAGTGAGTATGAAAATTAACCCAACAAAGATGGCGGGTTAATTTGCATATGCAGGCGCAGAGAGGTCAGACGAGTGGGATGCCTGCTATGAGGGGGGGAAGGGGGGTGGAGGGAGCTACAGGAATGGTGGTCCGGCTGGGAGCAAGGACCTGTAGGCTCCTGGGCGGCCGGGAGCGAAGCCAGGGAAGGAAGGCCTATTCTTACACGAATCTTCATGCAACGGGCCTCTAATATATATATTTCTTACAGGGTCCAGTGCTGTCACTGGAAACAGCTTACTTTCACCCAGACAGCATGGGCAATGTTAGGGGTCAGAAGGGGATCTATTTCTACCTGGTCTGAGGTTTCAGTCAAAAATTGCTGGGCCCTAGCTAGTTTGGCTCAGTGGATAAAGTGTGGGCTTGTGGAATGAAAGGTTCCAGGTTCTATTCCAGTCAAGGGCACAAGCTTTGGGTTGTGGGCTCAATCCCTAGTGGGAGGTATGCAGAAGGCAGCCAATCAATGATTCTCTGTCATCATTGATGTTTCTATCTCTCTCTCTCTCTCCCTCCCTCTCTGAAATCAATAAAAATATATTAACAATGGCAAAAAAAAAAAAGTTGCCAGGCAGCGTGGGGGGCCCACAGGCATATGGTCTCTTCACATGACCATCTGTGTCCTAATCTCCTCTTCTTAGAAGGACACCAGGGCCCATCCCGAAGACCTCATTTAATCCAAATTATTTCTTTAAAGGTCGCTTCTCTAGATGTGGTCATATTCTGAGTCCATGGGGGTTAGAGCATGAATATATGAATTTGGATGGGGAGCACAGTGCCTTTTACAGGAAATCATCTGCGGTCATCCTTTTGTCTAGCCCCGACTGCCGAAGCACTGGGGATTACATAGGCCAGTGATGGCGAACCTATGACACGCGTGTCAGCACTGACACGCGTAGCCATTTCTGATGACACGCGGCCGCTGAGGCGGCCACATGCCGAGAATGAAACATTTGCTGCTCCTGAGGATGAAACATTTGCGAAATAATGTTTTTTCCTCAAAGTGACACACTACCCGAGTTATGCTCAGTTTTTTGGCGAAGTTTGACACACCAAGCTCAAAAGGTTGCCCATCACTGACATAGGCAGTAAATGACAAGGCTGGCCATTCTCAAATGCATTGAGCCTCTGCCTAATCGGGGCTCACCCAGAGCAGCCACTTTCCTGCCTCAGCCAAGAACTCTCATCAAGGCTGTGACCCACATGCCCAACTGTGTTGGCCTCAGATCCTCTCCGGGATGCTCAGGGTGGCAGCTCGCAGACTTGCCCTGGGAGGTCACCTCTCTGGAAGCTCTGATTCAGCCCACCACACTGCCCACGCCTCCAGGTGAGCAGAGAGATGGCACAGCCTAGGCTTAGGCTGCAGGGAGTCTGGGATACACAACGGGGGGCGGGAGGGGGGAGCGAAGGGGGGAGAGGAGGCCCCAAAGGGGGGTTCAATCCCTCCCTTCACATGCCTGGTTCCTTCCCATCATGGCCTTGTGTACACTCGTGACTCCAGGATCCCAATAGTGTTAACCAATTGGGAGACCTCTGCCCTGTGAAAGAGCGGATTTCATCTGCAGGCCTCGATATGAGCACCTTCTCCCAGGGGCCGCGTGGGGTGCCCTGGGAATATGCCCAGAACACTGGGCCTGGTTTCTGTAAGCAGGCGTGTGGTTGGCACCGCCTCTTCTGCACTGGCCCCCGAGCCGCCTGGGGGATGGATGTAGGGTAACGGCTGGCCCAGCACCTGCACCAGGCTCCTGCCCCGCAGCCCCTCAGCTGAGGCCGGCCCTGTGGACATTGGGGACGCACAGGTCTTTGTTGTGGGGGGTTCCCTGGGCACTGGAGGGTGTTCAGCATCCCCTGGCACCCACCCCCTCCAGTTGTAAGGACCATAGATGTCTCCCGATGTTCCCAAACGTCTCCTGGTGGAATACACACCCTGATGGTGGGGCGCTGCTGTGGAGCTTCGGGGCCTGAATGAAAAGTTGTAACAATTCAGATTACAAACCCGGCCAATGGCCTCCACTCTTTCCTCTCCTCCCCTCCTCACACCCTCTGCCTCCCACTTACTTCATATATATATATATATATATATATATATATATATATATATATATGATTGATTTTTTACAGAGAGGAAGGGAGAGAGATAGAGAATTAGAAACATCAGTGAGAGAGAAACATCGACCAGCTGCCTCCTGTACTCCCCCTACTGGGGATGAGCCTGCAACCAAGGTACATGCCCTTGACTGGAATCAAACCTGGGACCCTTCAGTCCGCAGGCCGACGCTCTATCCACCGAGCCAAACTGGCTAGGGCTCCACTTACTTCTTGAACCCACGCTTTCACCCAGTCCGTGGTCCTGGTGATTCAGCGGTTCCTCCTCTCCGCTCCTCCTCTCCATCAGGCAGCTCCTCTCTGGCCTCCTTCCCCTGGCCTTGTCTCCCACCTCCATTGTCCTTGTAGTATCTAGGGAATTTATCTAATCTAAATTAGTAATCAAATGCAAATCGCATCACATCACTCCCTGCCTGAAAGCTGCAAGATAAAGTCCAGGCCTGTCACAGGACCTAGGAGGTCTCCCATAACCTGGTCTGCGCAGACCTCTGGACGTATTTCCTAACACGCCCCACTTTCCTCTTGACTCACCCAGTCGTCCTGTTCCCCACGCATGGCTCCATGACTCCAGCCTTTGGGCCTAGCACGTGCTGCTCCCTCTGCCTGAAACATCTTCCTGGCCAACCTTCCTAATTTCCTTCAATTTCACATCTTCCAGGGAGCCTTCTGTGACCTTCCCAGCTGGCCCGGCACACCTGTATTGTTACACTTTCCACTTACAACCACCAGGTGGCAGCACAGGGCTGTGTTTAAGAGCTTCCTCTCAGACCAAATTGCTTACTACCAGTTAAATGACCCTCGGTAGGCCATCTAATGCCTCTCTGTGCCTTGTTTTTCTTTATCTGTAAGACGGAGGTAAAATGGAATCTATTTCATAAAATCATTGTGTGGATGATATGAGCTAGCAAGTGAAAAGTGCCCAGAAATTCCCATGGCAAATGTCCAACAAGAACTAACTGCTGCTAAAATTTTCTGTTGAGGTATCTGCCTCCCAGAAGACTGGGATCAATAGTTCATGTTTAAACATTAATAGCGGAGAGGCCACTTCACAGTTATCTCTTCATTCAGTCCTTAGGGTTTACATTTTCCAATGGACTTGCAAAGCCTCCTGGCCATTTGTAATAACACCACGCACCCTTCACCTCCCACCCCCACCCCAGCTGAGAATTGCTTTCTCAAACGCTTTACTCATTTATTTCTTCATCAGAGGGGACTTTCAAAGCACTCTGATCAGGCCACTCCTTGCTTCAAAGTCCTGCCTGGTTCATAGTTGCCTGGAGAATAAAGTCCAAATGCCTTAGCCCAGCTCTCAAAGGGTTTCCGGGACTAACTCAAGGTTGTTTCCACCAACTGTCATAACCAATCCCACATACTTCCTAGCTCCACGGGCCCTTCTTACACTCATGGCTGTGTTTACACAGAGAGTTCTGCCTAACACACTTACTCTCTTTTCCTGGGGCCTTTCCCCTTCATCACATCTCCCCCCAGCAGCAACCCAAAATTATCTCTTCCCTTCCCTGTGTTTCCATTGCAGGTTGTATATATCACTCTAATAGAAATTGTCTCACCAGTATTAGTGTTGGCATCTGACTTTTGTGAAAGGAATTTCATATGCTTAGTACAAGTTCATAAATTTTTCAGTAAAGACAGTCTTGGGTTTTATGTAAATGCATCTTTTTTTTCTCCATTAAAGTGACAGTGTTGGAAGCCAGAAATTGTTGAGATTTGACCTTAAAAGCTCAGGAAATTATGCTGAGCTACAAAAGGAGCTTACGCCAGTGTGGCGGATTACAGGTGACCATGAGTTCCTTTCCAGTCCCCTTCCAAGAGAAGAGGGACTCACGTGAAAAGGAGAGGCCTGTGACAACTTGGAGGGGGAGGGAGGCCAGCCCTACTCCCACATAGAACCTGGAGGATTACAGCCCCACTCACCATCTGAGTGCAACCAAATAAGGTGGACAGAAGAACCGCCATGCTGAGCCCTGTCAGTCCACAGAACTGCGAAGAGTAATAAAACAGCTGTATTTTAAGCCACTAAGTCTCAGGTGCTTTGTGATTCAACAATAGATCTTGGAAAAGTCATTCTTAATTACTTTTCCAAAGAATAAGAATTATCACCTTTGCTTCATGTTGACTACTCTAAATTTTGACTTAACAGAACCGTCCCATGCTGATGTATGGTCAGTACATGAGTGGACATTTTAGCAGAGTCAACATGTCTAGATCTGACAATAATCAGATATCCTACAGGGCAAGGACAGGTAAGCTTTATTCTTCTCTCAACTTGGGCAGGAAAACAGAGTGCCCATTAAATGAGAAATAATTGAGCTGAATTGAACATAAATTCCTGCCATTTGGCTCTGGATTTATCACTCCTATTTTCTATGGAAATAATGAGAATTGATTAGCCATGGGGAAAAACATACCATTTATTTGCTTAAGCACACTAAAATATTTTCTGAAATAAAAATGCTCAAGAAATATCTGTGGGCTTTTTAAAACCTAAACTTGATATTTTAATCACAAGTAATACCTAAATATATGAGTCTGACCAAGTAACAAGTTATGATTGTTCAATCACACACAAAAAAAGAAAGGGAAGACTTACAATCACCAGTTCCTGGTGTCCACAGGCTGGACAGTAACAGTCAAAATACATGTCCTACCCTGACTGGGACATCCCAAGCATCACCCCACCCTGAGAACTCTGGTATTTTGATTCTAGCCATTGCTTACATCAAAGAAGCAATAAAGTCAAAATCACATAAAAGTAGTTATTAAGCACTCACTCACTCATTCATTTATTCATTTATTGGTCATTTTCTACATGCCAGGCCCTGGGCTAGCTCTGGAGATACAGCATTCATAGCCATAGTTACACCTTCAGCCAATGTCAAATCAGTCTTCACAGCCACGCTGAACATCTTCTGCATTAGTTTCCTATTGCTGCTGAAAACACACACACACACACACACACACACACACACACACACACACTTAGTGGATTAAAATACAAATTTATTATCTTACAGTCCTAAAGGTCCAAAGACTAAAATGGGTTTCACTGGGAGAAGTCAAGGTGTAGCAAGGACATCTCTCTCCTGAGTCTCCAGGTTAGAATCTGGGTTCTGCCTTTTCTGACTTCTAGAGACCTGCAGTCCTATCTCGTGGCCCATTTCCACAGTCACATCATTCTGGCCTCTGCTTCCATTGTCACATCTTTTCTGACCCTGACCTTGACCCTCCTCCCTCTTATACGGACCTTTGAGATTACAATGGACCAGATCAGATGTTCCAGGATATCGCGCCATCTCAAAAATACTTAACTTAATCAAGCTGCAAAGCTTTTTTAATCATATAAGGTAACAGTCATAGGCCTGGGGATTAGAAAGTGGACATTTTGGGGGGCCATTATTCTGCCTACCACTCCCACCAATGCATATCATATGCCAGGCACAATGAAGACCCCAAAAACATTTATAGATAGGTCCATGAACTCTTGAAAATTTGGGCAGAATGAGAAATGTCTTCATCTCTCATTGAGTATGTAGATTCCTGGGAGCACAGTTGCCGGGATTCTGATCACTTAAGCCCAGGGCAGAGCCGTGAACCTGCCTTTAACTAGACCCTAAAGAGAAAGCAAAGCAAAGGGCCCCCAAGCCACACCTGACAGTTTCTAGATTCTAGCAAACACTACAAAATAGTCCACGTAACTGAATTAGTAGATTGACTAGATTTAAATCTCTAGGGAGCTTCTTATGGGAATTTATATGACTGCTTTTTAATATAAACTAAGTCTATTCTGTAGGTAATATTAATTTGCTTTTAAGGGCATAGACTAATCTACTTATGGTTCTGAAGAAAAAATTGTTTGAAGCATAAAGAGACCAACAAACACCGGGCATTCCTTGGCTGCATTGCCAGCAGTTACAGATTAGAGCTTACTTTCTTGAAATCAAGTTAATAGGGTTGAAAGAAAACCCTCTGTAGTGGTTCTGAATTCAAGCACACGATGAAAGTTTAGTAAGCAATTAGGGTTACATGAAAAAAAAAAAAAAAGCTTCTAGGACCATTGCTCTGTCTCACATTTTACTAATTAAGGGAAACATTCTGTCCTATTACTCCAAATAAGGTAAATCGACAGCTATATCCTTTTCTAGCTCATAGGAGAAATAACAAATTAATTACAGAGAGAGAACTTTGTCTTAATTTCATGTGTATTGTTTCATTCTCTCGTCTCAGATTCCAATAATAATAGAAGAGGAATTAATAAGATAGGTTAGAACTATGTGATGTAAGTTTTAGAAGATTCTTCTCAACAATACAGAGACCTCCAGAGACACATTTGTGATACCAGGGTTCTGCTTCTGCTGGCAACCTCGACTCGGTAAAATAGTTAAGTCTTTTCTTTTCTTTAAGGGCAATTTCTGGTAGAATCCATATGTTCATATGTTCAAGGATTCTCATTGCAGCAGTGTTTACAATAACAGAACATTGGACACAACCTACATGCCCATTAATGGTGACAAGGTTTAAAAAAAATATGTATTATGGTACATTTATAAGTTAGAAAACTTTGCAAGAATTCTAAAAGATATTGGGACACCAGAGAGATGGTATGTTGTACTAACAAATGAAAAAAGCAAGTTTCACAAAAGAATGTAGAAGGTAGTCTCATTTTGCAAATGTTAACTCTACATTAGTATATGCATGGGGCGGGGGGTGGGGAACCCTGTGAGTGTAGCCACCAAATGTCAAAGTGTTCCTGTTTAGGGGATGAGATTCCCAGCGGACTTCCACTTTTCATTTTGCCTAGTTCTGCACTGTTTAAGTTTCTCCAATACCATGATCTGCTTTTGCAGGATAAAATTTACAGTCAGAATGGTAGGTAGAGATGTGGGCATTCTTTGTAAAGCTACATTGCCCGAGGATCCCACCTATGTTCTTTCTTCATCTAATCCTTCCCTGTCCTCCAAGTATGAATTGATTTTCTCTTTTTGGACTTAATGTTCAGTTCTCCACTTGCAGGAAAGCCCAAAAGCCATGGACTAGTAGGGGGACAAGCATATTTATCCACGCCTGGCATTTACTTTATTGAAAAGGCACATACAAACACACATTTGCACATATTCAGCAATATACCTCATGCTCTTTTGAAGACAAAGAACAGTAGTTATCAACTGTGTTAATCATTTAGGAAGTGATTTTCCCTACTGTCACAACAGGGCCTGGGGAAATGGATATCAAGATGGATTGGGACGATTATTAAACTTTGCCCTTTCCTGGATCGGATGCCCTTTACTCTCCTGTGATTTGTGCCAGAGTGTCAGCGCAGAAACGCTGGATGATGATCTAGTGTGCCATTAACCTTCTTTTGCATGATTGTTAGTTGAGCAAATCAACATTCTTTGTGCTGTCTACGCAGCCACCTTCCCTCTCTAGGCCAGAACTTGTGCAGAACTTCAGAATAGTGCTCCAGCAACCACTAATAGCCATGGCTGACATTCCTTCAGAGGCAGCCAGTGCCCAGTTATGAGTAAAATGTTCAATGAAAATGTGTCTGGGGCTGTACCTTTAAAAAATTCACACAGCTTTTAATAACTGATTCCTGCTATCAAATAGTTCCTGGGAGCGGGTTCTGAAAAAGAAAGGGAGCACATATGTCGCTGGACCCATGTGAAGGCACGAGCCCTACCATCACCACCAATACAAGGCATGGGTGAGGGCAGGAGTGAGGCACCAAGGCCCACTTCTATCTTCTTCACCAACAGCTTCAGGCTGGCCCTGAGAGGTCCCTGTCTGGGACTCCAGCCACTGTTCCTCATGAGATAGCATCACTGGGAGGTACAGCAAGTGTGGGCACATCTATGTGTTCTTGAATGTGCAAATGACGAGGAGGTATTTAATGACAAAGATGGCAAAGACAGCCATCTGTAGGGAAGAAATGGGACCAGAAGAGATGAAGGGTGCTACATTCAAATATAGTCACACTGGATTAGAACTTCAATGTGTAAACTTTGAGGGAACACAATAATTCGGTCCATGACATATGTCATTATTGTAAACACACAGAGGGGGAATAGTTGGAACAGAACACATCGTATTAAGGGATCCCCAAACTAGAATCAAAATCAATGTCTAATAATAAAATTAAGAAGATCTAAAATATAATTTATGCACCCTATGATATACAGCCACCACTGTACTTGAGGCCATATGCACCAAAAATGACCAGGTTTACAAATAAATGGGAGGGGGAATCCTCTGTTGAGTCATAAAATTCAGACACTGAGAATATATACATGAATGCATAGATAACATACATTATCATATGTATCTACAAACATATATATGTATACACATATATAGATGTGTAAACATTGTAAATAACATATAATACACTAACCTGATATGTATGTATGTATGTATATATAACATATGCATAATGATACATAACATATGCATAATGTATATATAACATGTGCATAATGTATATATAACATATGCATAATGTATATATATGAATAAATATGACATAAATAAACTATGATAAATATGAATAACATGTAAACATATATAACATGTAGGTTATATATATAAATATATATGTGTGTGTATAGGTATAAACACACACATATATATAGTATCTACTCACTCTAACAATATTTATTAGCCTACCATAACGTATACCAAAGCCCTGTGATTCCTACAAAGCATGTTTTCAGTGTGCAATCTGAATCCAAATATTCCTCTTAGAAACAAATGTAAAAGATCAAGATTAGATAAATAGATCAAAAACACAATTTTTTCAAGCCTAGATCTTTCAAGGTTAGCCAATATAGCAAAATAAGTAGACCTGCCTGTTTTCAAGATGCCCATGCCAATGGAAGAAAATAAATATTTCATGGATAGGGCCAGAGTTATTTGTGAGCAACTGTAACATATAACTTATTGGACCACTTTTTAGGGTTATCAACTCCCTTTACCGCTACACCTTACAGAGTGAAGCAAATGCCCTTAAACGAGATGGTTATTTCCTCACCTAGTGGTTGCTATTATTTACTATACATTTTTTAATGGGCCACCTTGTGCAGTATCTCAAGTCTCTCAGAAAAAAAAGAGCAGAAGTCACTATGCATTGTTACATCACTGTGTTAGTTAGCTCAGGCTGCCCTAACAAAAGACCCTTCCCTGGGGGGCTTCGACAATGCAGATTTATGTTCACACAGTTCTGGAGGCTGGAGCACTGAGATCAGGCTGCCATTGTGCTTGGGTCTGGCGAGGGCTCTCCTCCTGGTCTGCAGAGGGCCACCTTCTTGCTGTATCTCTATCTCTTCTCAGAGGCACTCATCCCTTCCTGAGTCCCAAGTCTCAGGACCGATTACCTCCCCATCTCCAAGTACCACCGCCCTTCTTCTTGAATATCTGTCTCCAATTATCTCCATGTGTCAGAACCTTACAATTCTTCAACCCACCCCCCAAAACGTCATCTCTTTCTTGAAGTTATTTCACCCTTTACACCCAGTCCCCACCCAACCACGAGGAGTCCCTCCTGTTGTGACACACAACGCCAAGGCCTTTTGACATGTTTGTTATCATTCCAACCCGTGTTCATGGTTATTTATGTGGGGCTGGATTGTAAATCATACCAGGGCATAATTATGTGTATCTCCTTTGCCGCCCCTTCCTGTGGGAGACCATAATTAACGTTGGTTTAATAAAAATAGCTCTAAGAAAAACACAAGGGAAACTGCTCAGGGTTTATTTTTGCATTTTATTAGGAGATTTTTAAGAGAGCATCTCGAAAGACTCTATGGCCACAAAAAGGACGGGCCATTTGTGGTACAGACAAGACTTAGTGCATAGATAGGAAAGAATTTAAAGAAGAAAACACAGTAGAAATCATTACCACATTTTGCTGAGCTCAATGATCAATATGTTCTCCATCTTTCTCCTTGAGCGTCATTGTATAAAATGTCCACGGGACTACCTTAAAAACAGAAAAAGTTACTAAAATTCAGAACCAAGGAGGACAGTGCCGTGAAGCCATGTGACAGGAAGTCGGCCTGGAGCAGATGGACAGAGGGAAGCCCTAGCAAGGGAGCAAGAGGACACCCCAGGAGCACCTGCCTGGAGGCTGGCCCAGCCACCTAGCAGCAGCATTGCTTCTTGCAGCAACACTTCTGCTGACAACAGCACTTCTGCTGACAACAGCCCTTCCCACAGCCACAGCCACAGGAGCCACAGCCACAGGAGCCACAGCCACAGGAGCGGCGGCAGCAGCAGACCACGGGGACGCTGCAGCAGCCCCCGCAGCAGCCACGGCAGCAGGGGCAGCAGCTGGAGCAGCAGCCGACCCGGTAGCATCTGCAGGTGGTGCAGCCACCACAGCCACCACAGCCACCGCAGCCACCGCAGCCACCGCAGCCACCGCAGCCACCACAGCCACAGCCACCGCCACAGCCACCACAACCACAGCACCCCATGGTGTCAGTAGAGAGGATTCAGAAGAGATGAGGAGAGAGACTCAGGAGGTGAGGGAGGTCTTGTACCCCTTCTCCTGGGGGAGCCCTTATATACCACCTCCACGAGCCCAGCCCGGAATACACAGCCAGCGTCTTGTTGTTTATCCTACTTCCCATAAAAGACCTCACAAGGCCTCTTACTTCCTTCCTTGTTGGAGTCTTCGCCGGATAATACTGTTAATTTTAACCTTGACTCAACTCTTAAATCTAAACTTGGATTAGAACACACTTTTGAGAGTTTCGAGCCCACGAGGACTAAGCGTGCGTGTGTGTGTGTGTGTGTGTGTTGCCCCAGGACCTAGAATGGTGCTTGGCTCTTTGTAAGCTTTCGATAGATGTCTGTCGAATAAAGTAAATGTCTAAAATATTGAAGAATAATGTTTATTTTTTATAACCATGAAAGTCTGAATGTAGAGCCAGGTAAAACCCCTCTGTTTCTGCATATATTTTTTAGTCATCACAGGTTAGAAAAAAAGATTGTTTTCTCTCCACTGGGCTTCATTATACACGCCTAAGTTACAAAAATGCTCTTGAGAGGAAAAAGCAGTGACAAAACAGATTCCAAAAGGAAAGACTAACCATCTCTAAATGTGTTCTATATCATATCACATCTCAGCATTAAAAATAAACAGGTGCTTTTTCTGTTTTGTTTTGTTTTTTTGTTGTTCACAAGAAGAATTGTTTGGTTATTAGAAATTACAAAAAATAATAATTGTGTGATGTCAGATGTTAAAAAATATAATTTTGCGCAGCTGGCTCCTGAGTCAGCTGCCTGGAGTGAAGTTTCTGCTTTCTGTTTGTCTGTTAAATCACTGGGAAAACAGAAACGAAGGTTTCATCGGTGGCCGGCCCCTCTCCTGCCTCTCGGGATGAAGACCTGTGGCCAGGCCCAGCGTGTCAGCCGACCACGGCCAGAGGGCTGTTTATTTGAAGTGACCCATCTCTGGGTGGCTGACTCTACCTGCCCGCCCTCCACTCCTGCAGCAGTAGCCCGTGGGCGTGGGCGGTGGTCCATACACGTAGGTCTTGAGAATTGAGGCCCGCCCAGCTGGTCCATGTACTCCAGACGACACCACGGCCTCTCTTGGGACTTAAACTTCTGGATCGGAGACGACCTGGCTTGGACGGGTCTGCCTTTCCCCCTCAATGTTGGTGTCCCTAGATTCACACCTGGCATCTCTCTCATAGGCTCACATTGAAAGCCAGAGAAGTGTCCCTGCCTTGATCTACTTCTCATCCAGCAGAGGGCTGGCGGGTGTGTCTGGCCTTCCATCTCCACTGCCCAGCGCCCTGGAGAAGCTGCCCGCAGGGGAGACACAGACTGTCCACGGCAGACCATGTCCGTGACACAGGCATCATTTTCAGGCTCCTGGGACGATTTTCCCCCTACACTGTGGCAATCACTGTTCTACTTCTGGACTAAAGATACAACACACAACTGCTCCATTCACAACAGAAAACTTGAGGTTTTCCAAGGAGGCTGCAGCGTTAAAAATAGCAATGTCATCATAGCAAAAGGACTCAAGAAGGAAGTAAATAAAAGGTCTTGTGAGATCCCTCCAAGGAAATCGGGCTAAACACTAAGGGGAGGTGGTATATAAGGGCTCCCCCAGCAGAGGGGCATCAGACCTTTCTAACCTCCTGAATCTCCCTGCTCACCTCTCCTGAGTCCTCTCTACTGACACCATGGGGTGCTGTGGTTGTGGTGGCTGCGGTGGTGGCTGTGGCGGCTGTGGTGGTGGCTGCGGCTGTGGTGGTGGCTGTGGCTGTGGTGGTGGCTGTGGTGGCTGTGGTGGCTGCACCACCTGCAGATGCTACCGGGTCGGCTGCTGCTCTAGCTGCTGCCCCTGCTGCCGTGGCTGCTGCGGGGGCTGCTGCAGCGTCCCCGTGGTCTGCTGCTGCCGCCGCTCCTGTGGCTGTGGCTCCTGTGGCTGTGGCTCCTGTGGCTGTGGCTGTGGGAAGGGCTGCTGTCAGCAGAAGTGCTGCCAGTGTAAGTGCTGCTGCCAGAAGCAATGCTGCTGCTAGGCGGCCCGTCTGCAGGTGCTGGTGGTACCCAATCTGTTGGTAAGACTGCCCTCCTGTCCATCCTCTTGCTCTTCCCCTCCCCCTCCCTCATGGTCCCGGGCTCTCTTCCTGTCTTTCTCTGAAGCTTTTCATCTGAAAAGATTTCAAACTATTAAGCACCATCTCACGGAAAGGCTATAAGTGCATCCTGGTACCTGAGTTATTGTGCAAATCGCTCAACTCAGCCAAATGAAATCACGATTCCTAATGTTGGATTGGATGGCTATGCTCACTGCCTGTCAGCTCTGTTTTTGCTCTGTGTTTTCCTGTCCACATGCATCGCTTTCCCCTTTGTGTGTGTATATATGCTCTTAGTGGTCACATAATGTTAACCAAATTTCCTAATAAAATGAAAACTACATGCTCATAAAAAGTATTCTTTATTTGCTCTCATGGGTTTGAGCACACAAATTCCTGGTTTGTTGTTCTAAAACTTGAGAACTTGCCTTTGAACAAAGCCTTCAAAGCCCTTGCATGAGTGTCAGCACCCGCAAAGGTCCTGTAAGAAGCTCTGGCCAGGTCTCTGGTGACCACGGTGGCCCCTCAGGGAAACATCCCTTTGCCTCAAAGACTCCTCCTCCCTCACACCCCGTGTGTCGTCTCCCCAGGAGAGATGGCGTGTTTTATTGACGTAACATGACATGTCCCTTCAGCAGCTGTCCCCCAAGCCGAGCACAGGCATTCCCATTAAGACCCAAATACAGAGTTTGACTGTGGGACCACCATTTGGGCTTTGGGTGGGTTTATTTTACTGATACGTTCAATCTTTTTCTTTCCGTTTTTCCTTTTTGTGCATGAAGTTTTCTTTTTTCAACTTTGTTAGTACACAGCAACATTCAATAAAATACATGGGGAGCGCTTTAAATGCAATCACATACCATTTCACACAGGAATGCGTTCTGAGAAATGCGTCGTTCAGCGATTTCGCCGTTTGCGAACATCATCGCGCACTCACACCAACCTAGACGTAGAGCCTACTACACGCCGAGGCTGTGTGGTATGGCCTGTTACTCCTGGCTACGAACCTGTACAGCATATTACTGAACAAAAACACATAAGATGAAATCACGCCCAAAAGCAAATGATGCAATCGGTAAACACGAGGTGTATGAGACTGCTCCCGGAGTAACAAGACATAACTGTCTTACAGCACACTTGGTTGTCGTATTTTTAATAAGTAGAAAGAATGCACTCTATAAACAATGGACGCAAAACTCTGGGGGGGAGGGCATGTGTGGGTGTGGGGTGGGGGGGGTAATGGTAAGATATGTACACATATAATACCTCAATAAAAATATTAAAAAAAAAATAAAATAAAATAAAAATAAAACATAAAATTTTAACACACAAAAAAAAAAAAAAAAAGAAAGAATGCACTCTAAAATAACAACAAAAGTGTAGTATGTAAATACATAAACCAGTGTCATAGTCTTTTATTATCACTTTCAAGTGTTACATACTGTGTATAATTGTATGTATATGTTTTCATACAACTGGCAGCACAGACAAAAGATTAATATCTTCATATGTAAAAAGTTCTTACAAATCCATATGGATAAAAAACATGCAAAGGACAGAATCATGCATTTTTAAAAGAAACATAAACCGGGGCTCCTTGAAAAATGAATGATTTCCAGTCTGGATCATAAACTGAGTAAGGTGAGCCCTGAATATCTGTCAGGCTAGAAGATAAGGAAGCTGCAGAGAGTATTGGGGTCAGATGGAGAGGACAGTTAGAACATTATAAGAAAGAATAGCTGCAATGAAGTGGAACACATAAAATACTTTTAAGTTTATAGTTCATAATAAGACCAAAATGTAAAATACAAACCTCATGCCCTAGCCGGTTGGCTCAGTGGGTAAGGCGTCAGCCTGTGGACTGTTCTGTTTGCAGGCGTAAAGCAAGTATCAGACACTGTGGGTGGGAATAACTGACACACAATTTATTGAGGGCAATTTTGTCACTGTTATTGCTATGCAAAGTGATCTTTGATCTAGTAATTTCACCTCCAAAAAATTGCCCCAAGAAAATAATTAGAAGAAAAAAGTGTAATGTAGAGCTAACATTTATTGAGGTCTAATTTTGTACCAGGCACTGGCTCATTTAATCTGCATAATAACCCTCTGGATTAAGTATTGTTGTTTTTGTTGTTGTTATTATTATTATTATTATTATCATCATCATTTCCATGCTAGGAAGAAAGGAGACCAGAGAGGTGAACTCATTGCACAAACCAGTCAGTATTAGAACTTGGATTTGAACCCTGGGATTTTGACCCCATGTCTGGGTGTATTATGTTTGGACATTTATGAAGGCATTACTTATAGTAGCATAACATTAAAAACTACCTCAAAGTCCACTTACAGAGGTTTGGCCAAATAAACTCTGCTGCATACACTTGATAGTTCTTGTATAAGCGTCAAGCATAGTTTACTGTCCGTGGATAATGCCAATATTCCCTGGAAAATAACATGCAATCTGTTCCAAACCAGGGCAAGCTGTAATGACATACTTTACGTCACCCAAAGTCCAGGTCTCTAACTACGGTAGAATCACGTTTGCAGGAAATGCCCCCTTGGTGCTGGCTGAAATTTAGCCCCTCCATTAGTCACTCCTGTGCTTCCCCAAGCACCCTCTCACCTCAGCTTGTCCTGAGAGATCCCTAGGGTGCAGGTCCCACGCCCAGGCCCAGCTGCTCTACCTCACCACACCCCCACACCCTTGCCCGCATTCCTCCACTTGGCCTCCCGCTCCTCACCCAGGGGCCCTCTGTGGCCAGCACTGGCTTTCTGGGGACCCTGCCCTACTGGGCTGGGTAGCTCTGCTGCTGTCCTCTGCGCTTAACCATACAGGCCGTGCTCCCTTTTTCTCTCCTCCACCCCAAGGATGGAGCGGGGTGTTCCTTTAGTCCCCACAACCCTTCAAACCCCAGATTCTAATGGCAAGTCTCTACTAAAGGTTCGAGGACAACAGAGAGTGATTTAAAGTCATGACCAAATGTCCCTGCTCCTTAGACCTGGCTGCCTGCCCATGGCTCCAGCCAGCTCCCCGCCCCCCCGCTGGGATGCCCTCAAGCATCTTTGCTGCTCTTGGAGTCCAGACACAAATCACAATGAAAATCCAATGAAAGGGGGAGGATTCACTCATCCTGTTTTTAAATTCACCTCAACTCAAGGTGATGGGACTGTGGGGATATTTGCTCTTTTCAGGGTAAACCCCACTTTATCCTCACCCACACGGATGTGGTCTTTCCCCCAAACCCCTGGTTCACAGAAGGACAACTCCCTCATAATTCAATAAACCAATGGCCACATCTCCTTGTGCCGTGCCAGCACAGCCAAGGGTTCAGTGAGCCTGAAGGAGGGCGGCGAAGGATGTGGAAAAGACAGACACAGAGAATACGCTGGGTTTAGGTGGATCTCCTGTGCCTGGCTGAGGCCACAGAGAGAGATCCAGATGGCAAGCTGAGCCTTTATTTTATAGCCAGAGATAAACAAGGTAGTGGTCACCATAGTCACAATGTTCTTGTGAGTTTCACTTGTTTTGGCAGCACTTGCTGCACCTCCCACAGCCCATTAGCTACCCAGGAAGGATCTAGGGAGCGTCATAAGGTCAAGTTTAATTATGCTAAGAGGGCTATGCCCTCTAAGCTGGGACTTGTTTGTGGCTTTGCCAACAGGTCAGTCCGAGGCTTAACCCTATAGCCGCTCCCTACATCTCCTGATGCTCACCGTATTTCAGGTCAAGTGTCATGGGTGTAGGATGTGAATATTACACTCGTTGGAATGTGTCCAACTCAGACCTATTCATATCCAAATTCCCTGCCCCAGCTGGGGACTAAACTTGAACTTGGGCATCTTTTCCAGAGACTTGAGGTCAGGGCTCCAGACTATTTGGGAGCTTGAACAAGGCACACTGTCCCCCACCTTCTCCCCAGCAAGGAGCTGCCTGAACTCATGCAAAGAAAACAAACACACCTACCCAAACAGCTCCATGCTGGCACAACTGCACATCCACCACAGTGCTGCGCTCTGATCGGTGCGCTGTGCCTGCCTCTGCAAGATCGGAGGGGACGTGTGCTTACCTGTGCGCCCAAGTCAGGGGACTGCTGACCTAGAGGTGACCTGGAATCCCCACACTCTATATAGCAGGGGAGACCTTTGACAACCTAACCTTTACGTGTTCGAAACTGAACTTCATCTTCCCACCAGTAACACACGCCCCCGCACCAAAGTGCTTTTCCCACACATGCCCCTCCCAGTTAAGCTCCATGAACCGCCAATCACCCTTTCAGAGCAAAGGCAGTGTCACCAGCTGAGTCCCATCCTCCTCTCACGCCCCCGGGGCACTGGATTTACCAGCAGATCCGGTTGACATTCCCAGAACACCCACAGGTCCAGGCCCCTGCCCTCACCCAGCAAGCGCTTCCTCCAGGCGGCGCAGCTCCCCTTCCCACCCCTCCCCTGGTGATTCTCCAGGGGCTGCTTAGAGTAGCCCTTTATATATATAAGGCAGGCCATACCCTTTCTAAAGGCAAACCCTAAAGGTTGCCCAGGTCACTCACAGTCAAAGCAGACGTTTACAATGACCTAAAATGACACCATGAAATGCAATCCCGTAACCACCCCCACCCTGCTTCGTTTACCTTGAGCTTCCTACTCCCAGCGCCCTCACTGACCTACCCCTCAATGTACTGTCCAGAATGCTCTGTCCCAGGTACCCGGACACGTTATTCCCTCATCACCTCTCATTGTTCTATATCCCACCATGCCCGGCGCCGTGTCTGACGGCTGGTGATCTCCAGATCTAGAACAAAGTGAATCCCTCTAGTTATTATTATCTGGCTCCTTTGGTGCCCATATTATGTGACGCTAACATTTAGTAACAAGTAGTAACACCCCACCGGGCAAGCACATTCGCCTGTCGCCTTCTGGGGACATCTGAAGAGAGACTGGGCCAATCAAGAAGGGCCCAGGTCTCCTTCATCCGGTGACCCCCTCGCCCTCGCAGCCTCTCTCTGGAAGCATGCTTGCCTCTGTTATCTGTGTGCGCCCCTGCACCAGCCCCTCCCACACTTCCTCTGAAAGCAACACTCTGGAGCATCTACTCTCTGTGAGTGGGAGAGAGAGGGCAAGACCTCTGTGGTCCAGGGTGAGGGGGCGGGCAAGAGCCAGGGGGCGTAAATCACCTTCCCCAGCCCGGGGGGCAGCCAGTGGGCCCCTCTTTCTCCAGCTCTCACTTTCAACATGGAACAGATTTGTGTAGAAAATTCTAAGGGATTGAACATATAAAAGCGGGGAGTGCACTGCGCTCAGGTGTGCTCTGTGTGTGGTTTCACCCTCGGGGGACTCAGATGTTGCATGACGTCTTTATTTTCATGATCTTGTTTACGTAGGATGGAACATAATCAATGAGGATAGTGCTTTAGTAACTAACTCACAGCTCTTCCTAACCATAACCTGCCAAAGACACAGTTCACTAATACAGGTGATAAAATAAAACATCTCATTAAACTGTAACCGGATTTTAAACTTAACAGAACCAAACTAAAATAACCAAGACCTAACTAGGTACACATGGCTTTAGGCATTCAATGTTCAGCCCATTGATACAATGTTCCCAGAATCCTTCTGACTTTTATAAGAGGATAGTTGAAGCCACCAAATCTTTACCGTGTGTGAAAACCTATTAGAGACGGATCACCAATTAATTATTCCAAACCCATCTTAAACAAACATCAGGGTCTGATTTTATGGGTTTGATGGAATCTTTCAATGAGACACATTCCAATAAGAAATAAAAGGAGATGATGAGACTTTGATGCCAATTTGATGTGGTTTATTGAGAAGAAATGACAGGTCTACAGAAGATAGTAGCAAAGATACAGGATGGAGAAGCTACAGAAAGAGGGGGAAATAGCAACAAACATTTCAACAATAAAATTTCAAGAAAGCACAGCATTAAAATCAACACTCTATTTTGCTGAGTTCACATTTCGATGGGTGGTGAGTGGATGGAGAAGGTTTGTGTTAGCATTTTTCCTTCCGAGGCAGGAACTCAAGCACCCAGGGATATGGATTTAACTCCTCAGCCTGAGAACCAGCCTCCTGTCACCCCTGTGACTTTCAGATCATGAAGGACTGGCAGGAAGAGGGAGAATCTTACCAATGGGAGTTACCTGCAGCACCTGTCCAGAGCCGGCAGGCCCGCTAGCAGCAGCATTGCTTCTTGCAGCAGCACTTCTGCTGACAGCAGCACTTCTGCTGACAACAGCCCTTCCCACAGCCACAGCCACAGGAGCCACAGCCACAGGAGCGGCGGCAGCAGCAGACCATGGGGACGCTGCAGCAGCCCCCACAGCAGCCACGGCAGCAGGGGCAGCAGCTGGAGCAGCAGCCAACCCGGTAGCATCTGCAGGTGGTGCAGCCACCACAGCCACCACAGCCACCACCACAGCCACCACAGCCACCACAGCCGCCACAGCCACCACAGCGGCCACCACAGCCGCCACAGCCACCACAACCACAGCACCCCATGGTGTCAGTAGAGAGGACTCAGGAGAGGTGAGGAGTGATAGTCAGGAGGTGAGGGAGGTCTGATGCCCCTTCTGCTGGGGGAGCCCTTATATACCACCTCTGGGGATGGGAGAGGGAGGACACATGACCACTTCCTTGTTGCTATTTGGCTCAGTTGTCACGAGAGAACCACATACTCTATTAATTACTTCCCTTTTTTGGAATGTCAGCTAGGTTTACTAGATTACTTGTTTATTTTTCTAAGTCAAATGCCTTAAAAATCCCAGTAAGTGCTCCTGGGAGCCTTGGAAAGGGGGGTACTGTCAACATCATGGGCACACTAAGAAGACCCATATAGCATGGCAGGCTGTGCTTGAACCGGTGGTTTGACAACTGAACAACAAGCAAGCATTCCCAGGAGGCCAGGCTGGGTGCAGCCCAGAGGTCCTCTTACATGGAGGAACGAAAGGGGCCTCAGGCTCCAACGTCATGGCCCAGTGCAGAAGCAGCCCTGACACCCTCACCAGAGCTGGTTTACAGGGAATGAAGGTCTCACTCCCCACCACATAGCTGCAAAGCAGGTCACTGGGTCACATTATTTGGTGTAACTCACATCGTGTGATTGCTTAGAAAGCACAGCATATCTTTGCAATGACTCATCTTTATCTGGTACAATTTGTATTGCATTTAAAACATGAAGACATTTCCTAATTAGAATGAAAAAAGGAGTTGGGGTGCTTGAAGAGTTTTCATGAATTGCTATTTAAAAAGAAAAATATACATGCAAAATAATATGGCCCACATGGCAGAAAGATGAAGCAAAAGCAAAAAATGGAAATATAAAGGAAGATATTCCAGAAAAATAAAGTGTTTGTACATGAAGGAAATATAATCACAGTAGCCTATTTGGACTTTATAATGAGCAACATTTATATTATAATAATTAAGTTACCATCAGTAATGGATTTTACTAAAAATGGTGGAATAAATACATTGGGAGTTGTATGAGAGTTAGATCCCCATCCGGTATAATAAAAGCCTAATATGCAAATCGTCTGAACAGCAGAACAACCAATGAAACGACCAGTCACTGTGACATGCACTGGCCACCAGGGGGCAGACGCTCAACGCAGGAGCTGCCACCAGCCCGCAGGACCCAGACCAGCCAAGGAGGGTGCCAGCGCGTGCCCCACCCCCTCCCATTCCCCAATCGCCCCACCCATCACTCCACAGATTTGCCCTGATCGCCGGCCAGGCCTAGGAATCCTACCTATGCACAAGTTTCTTGCATCGGGCCTCTAGTCTATTATAACAAAAACTAGCATTGGCAATCAAGAAGCAGTCATAGAAAGGAATGAACAAGAAATATGGGTTCAACTCCCAGCAGAAACAGCTGGCAAGATGACAGTCGCCTCTGCAGAGTGGCCTAGAAGGTGAGGAGTTTGGGAGGGGAGACTGGAATTATTGAGCTGTGTAGATATATATTATTCATTAATACTCAAAACTGTTGATATCAGCAGACATGACCCACATCGCAGTCTCACGTGTTCTGATGCACGTGGCCTTCACTCGGCCTTAGTTCCTGTTCTACATCACAGACCAGATAAAGGCACCGATGAGCCGTTACGTGGACTTCCCAGCACAGAACTTCATATATGCCAGGGGCTTCATGCTTCTTTATTAATGAATTGAGGGAGGAATAATTTGTTTGTAGGTGAGCCTCTGGAAACTCTATGGCATTGAAAGAATAGATGGGGGAATGCTTTGGAAATACAAAGCCCTACAGCAGTGTTTCTTGACTTTGCCACCACTGACAGGTGGAGCCAGATAGATCCTGCTGTGGGGATGTCCTGTGCATGGTAGGATGTCGAACAGCCCCTGGCTTCCACCCACTAGCTATGGCCACTCTCCCAATTATGACAACCCAACTGTTCCCAGGAGGTAAAAGAGACCCCCATTAAAATCCGCTTAAAATTCAGCATAGGAACTGGGGGGTGGGGGTGGGGGTGGGGGTGGGGGGAAACATTCACTCATCAACCTGTCCCTTTGTCACCTCACCTCTGTGTTCCTGATACTGGGATGAAAATATACATACAATACAATCCCAGACTTTAGGAAGCTCACAGTCTGATCAGGAACACAGACAAAGGGCTGTGCTCCGGCAACATGAAGGCATTAAAAAAAAAAAAAGACAGAATTTCAGGTGAAAATGACATGTCAACATAGACTCATTGATTGTCACAACTGCACAGCTGTGGTTCAGGAGGCTGTTAGCGGGATAGCGGGGAGGCTGTGAACAGGGGGATGGCGGCTTAAGGGAACTCTCTGTACTTTCCGCACCATTTTGCCATGAGCCTGAAACTGCTCTAAAAAATATAGTCTGCTTTTAAAAAATAGACATGATTTATCCTAAAATAAAGAAACTGAGTCACAGAGGGACCATGGCTTGGGACGTGAAGACAGCTAGATTCAAACAAGATTAAACGTTTTAGAAACATGTTTTACTAGAAGAGTAACTTGAGGAAGAAGTACAAAAATAAACAAGTCTGTGAGCTCAGAGGTGTTCCGTGAGGAAATACACTCAGGGTCTTGTGAAATTCTCCAAGGAAAGCTGGTGAAACTACAATCAGGAAGTGGCCACGTGCCCTGGGTTAGGCCCCAGAGGGGGTATATAAGGGCCCCTGAAACAAAGGGCATCAGACGTCCCTCATCTCCTAAGTCTCTCTCCTCACTTCACCTGAATCCTCTCTGCTGATACCATGGGGTGCTGTGGCTGCGGTGGCTGCGGTGGTGGCTGTGGCTGTGGTGGCTGTGGTGGCTGTGGCTGTGGTGGTGGCTGTGGTGGCTGTGGTGGTGGTGGCTGTGGTGGCTGCACCACCTGCAGATGCTACCGGGTCGGCTGCTGCTCCAGCTGCTGCCCCTGCTGCCGTGGCTGCTGCGGGGGCTGCTGCAGCGTCCCCGTGGTCTGCTGCTGCCGCCGCTCCTGTGGCTGTGGCTCCTGTGGCTGTGGCTCCTGTGGCTGTGGCTGTGGCTGTGGGAAGGGCTGCTGTCAGCAGAAGTGCTGCCAGAGTAAGTGCTGCTGCCAGAAGCAATGCTGCTGCTAGCAGTAGCCTCTTCCTCTAGGGTAAGTTTCCTGGGGCTTTGCTCACGGAATTTGGTAAGACTTTCCTCCTCCCCGCCACCTGCTTCCTCCAGTCCTGTGTACTCCGTGCTTTGGAATTGCCCATTCTGTCCCCTGCACTCTGAAGGTACAGGGCTGGCTGTTTCCCTTCAGCCTGGCATCATGATGGCATCCATTTCTTCTCCCAGTATCTTCCAGAACTTAGCATCAAGGAGTATTTATTCTCTGTCCTCTTCGGAATCCTGTCTCCATTTGGAAAAAAAAGATCAAATACCACCATATATTATCAACATTAGGTGTTGGGAACCCAGACACCCACATCAAAAACCTATTTGTGAGTTTAACAAAATAAAGTCTTGATAGCTAATATTTTATTTTACTGAAAATTTTACTTACGATGAACTTTTTTGTTCTTTTGTATTGTATACCCACTAACTTTTTCCCATTTGTATGTCTCTAAAAAAAAAAAAAGGAACTCTTTGTTAATAAAAACAAAACAAAATACTTTTTTATTCCAATGTGTCTCTGTTCTATAAGATGTATACCCTCCAATGAGTGAGAACAATAGAACAAAAGATGAAGGGTGATATTTAAAGACCTGGGATAGGTTTCAGCTAATGAGTGATTGGCCCTACGCTGTCTTATACTGGGTTTTACAAAAAAAGGTAGACATTTGATCTTCAAAGTCATTGAGGGAAATTCCTGTGCTCTAGACACTTTCATGACGTCTATGTCTGCAACCGAATTCTGGTTGTAAGAAGTGCTGACAGCCCTAGCTTGACTCCAGCATTCCATGAAGTGGTTTACTTATTCACTCAGCAAACAGGTGAGTGTTACATTAGGCCAGGTACTCAGCCAAGCACTAGAAATCTAAGGATAAACGGGCCTTTGCTTCAAAGGCTTGACCTCTGAGAGGGAGGCCATTACAATACAGCTTCCCGTGTCAGATTGTTTTTGTCTGGTCAACTTGACCCACTCCTGCATCAAGGATTTTTGTACATCGTTGCAATCACATTATTAAGCACCAACATAAGAGGCTCTGAATCCATTTTCTGGGTAAATTGATCAAGTGGAAAGTGTACACTTTCCACAGGGCTTTTCGTTTGGCCTCCCAGCAGCATTTGACACATCCGACCGACCACTCCCTTCTCCACCCCAACCCATTTCCTTCCTCCTTCCTCATAAGTCCCTCATCTCCCTTTGCCCCTCACTGCTACTCCTCTCCAGCCTCATCTGTAGCTTCTTTCCCGGGACTGACGCCCCAAGGCTCAGACCCTAGCCCTCTTCTCCATCATTCTACATCCTCATCTGATCCCTCTCTTTTTTTTTTCCTTTTCCATAGCACTTAACACTTTCTAACATGCCATAAAATCCATGAATTTATCATGTTTACTCTGCCTCACCGCATGTCCAACTGTAAAATACATTATACAAAGCAAAGATTTCTAGCTCTCTTGTTCACTGATGTATCTCAAGGACCTAGAGCAGCATCTGGCACTTAGTACAGTACTCAATAAATAGGGTATTAGTGAATAGATTATTTTAAAACTCTTAATTATAGAAAATGCCAAGCATACACAAAAGTGGAGAATAGTACAATAAATTCCTGAGAATCGGCACCCAAGCCAACAATTATCAACACATGGCTCATCTCTGGTCATCTGTGATCCCACCACTGGATCACATGGAACCAAATTTAGACCCCATGTCAACTCATCAGCAAATATGTTGACTTTCCTATGAATTGATGAATTCCTCATCATCGTTCTTTGGTTTAGACTGTCCAGGAGATAGCAAAGAAACACAGAAGTAACTTCTCAAGGTCCAAATGAGGTCCTTTCTTGGGGAGCGGTGTGGAGGAAATCATGACACCCTCAGCCTTCAAAAAAAATGTCACAGTGTTCTTTGGGAGGGCCCAGGAATTCACAAGGGCATCTGTCCCACTGTGAACAGGGTATTCCCACTCCTGAAGTGCATCATGGTACTTTACAGGCAGATTTCCGAAAATCATAGGAGGGTGAGAATAGAAAATCCAAACCAATAGGACAGGGACCAAGACACCTGGAGGAATTTTAATTGATTTCATTCCCACTAGCAGCCCTTAGAAACCAAGCAGCGTTTATCTTGGGGGAGGGTTTTTCATTTCCACCAACAGCTCAACAATTTTTTTAATTCCATTTTAACCAATGAGAACCTTATAATGCTTTTTTTAACCCCTCTTGATTTTAAAAAAAAGAAGTATTTAATATATGAACTATTTGTACTAGCAATTTCTCAAAGTGCTAGGAAACCACCCCCACCCCACCATCTTAATAAAATAATACCTAGTGATTACAAACATTGGCACCGGGTTCAGGAGGCCCCAATAACAACAACAAATCCAGGCTTCTCTACTTACTAACCTTACCTCTTTCTGCCTCCGTTTCTTCATGTGCAGAATGGGGATCAAAGCTGTGTTTCTCTCAAAAACTTTTGAGGGAAATAAATGGACATATAGGAACTGACATATATAAACAGATCGACATTGCATTCAGTTCATCCTGCTTTCTTAGGCTGGTATTGGTATCAGTGTATTACTTTAAGTCCTTCCTTCCTTTAAGGTCTGGAGTTGGTGTCTGCCCTTAGAGGGCGGATTCCCGCCTCCAGTTAAACGCTCTGGGCGCCTGTAACTGGCAGGTACAAAACGTTGGGCGGGGTCTCGGGCTGGGTCCTGCCCCCACCCCGGCCTCCAGCGCGTGCCTTCCCGCGCGGGGATGGCTGAAGGTCGTGGTCCCCCGGGGCTGGTTATCCCAGGATGTGAGCGATTTGAAGAGCACAAACGCCCTTCCGTAGGTAAGAGAGGCCCCGGGAGGCGAATTAATGGGAGAAATGCATGATCGCTGGGCCACGGCACTCCCCGCTCCCCAGTTTCGGGCGCGCAGTGGCGGCGGGTAGGGACCGGTCTGGGCGCGCTCGCGAGCCTCCGGGAGCTCCCCTCCAGCGCCGGCGCGCATCGCCCCAGTAGGTGCGCTAGACTCTCACCGTCCGCCATCTGGAAAGGCAGGTTCATGACCGCCAGGATTCTGGTGACGAGCCCGCATCCCCGGCACAGAAGAGAGGCCTTAGCACAGAACTGCGAATCCCCATCTAAAACTCGCGAAAAGGTCCCGAGTGCGGAAAGAAAGGGCGCTTTGAAGTGTAGAGACCCGGGCTCCGTGGAGAGCTCCTCTCATTGAAACTGAGAGAAAGGTCATCTCATTGGGTGTAGAGCAAGTCGGTGCTGCTGCTGTTCGGATGCAAAAAGTTTGGGCTTGTCCGGTGCTTACAGGACGGAAAGGGTGAAAGAAACAACCTTCTAAAAACACTCCTGGGTGTATCGGAGCACATTAGTGTCTCCTAAAGACGGGAGGTGTGTTTTCAACAAGGTATATATTTTAAATAGAGCAAAAACACGACTCAATTCCAATATGTCTTTCCTCAAACTGTCTTAAGAGTAGCAGAAATGGACAAAAACACGAATTTTGTTCGGGCATTGCTGGTTATAGACCAGCAATAGTGACTTAAGGTTGGGGGATGGTAAATGCAATTCAAGCATTAAAAAATAAATGTATCTGGCCTGTTGTCCCTTAGCAGTTTAGGTGAAATTGTGAACTGTGAATTATTTACCTTTATGAAGTTACTGTCTGAACTCTGAGTGCCGGGCTGTTTTCTTTCTGGTTGAATTTGCCATGTGAGGGAGGTGAGAAGGCGGCTGTACTGATCGCGTAATGTGTGCCAAGAACCAGACGGAGCAGTCCCCGAGACAACCTTGTGAGATGGGTGTCATTATCCACCTTTTCAGAAGGGGCTTGGAGAGGTTAAGTACCTGTCACAAACAGGGGTGGGGCAAGAGGAACATGAACTTGAGACTCCAAAGTCACGCTCTTCCCAGGGGGCCACATTGTCCATGGAAAACCCAAGCCTGGAGGGGAAAAACCAAGCCCAAATCTGGGGAGGTCTGCAGTGAGATGTCAACATATTAAAACTAATTTGGGGATTTAACAATGATTAGCAAATCATTTAGATTCGGAGGAACAAATTGGAGGTTATTTGGGTAGGCTGAGGTATGGTGAATGGTAACGGGCATTGAAAGAAAATTCTGGAAATGATTAAAGTCAGGAGTCTCAAACAGATATAAAAATGAACACAAGCAGGGTAGAGGGGGTCGTTGGTGGGAAGAGAAGAACATCTGTAATACTTTGAACAATAAAGATAACTTTTTTTTTTTTCGCCGAAACCGGTTTGGCTCAGTGGATAGAGCGTCGGCCTGCGGACTGAAGGGTCCCAGGTTCGATTCCGGTCAAGGGCATGTACATTGGTTGCGGGCACATCCCTGGTGGGGGGTGTGCAGGAGGCAACTGGTCGATGTTTCTAGCTCTCTGTCCCTCTCCTTTCCTCCCTGTAAAAAAATCAATAAAATATATTTAAAAAAAAAATAAAGATAACTTTTTTTTTTAAAATGAGCATGTATTAAAGGTTTTATTAACTCATTAGTCAGGAAGCTGGTAAGGATATTCCAACCAGATCAAAGAAGAATCCAAAGAATGGGTAGATGTATAGATCAGGAATACGGAAATGCAGGCAAAACTGGTTTTCCAGGTGGGAGAGGGGAAGAGGGTTGTTGCTTCCTTGGATATAACTCATTTGCATGGCCACAGACAAGAATGATGTCACATTGTTATCAGCTAATGCAATTAACACAGTTGTAAAAGAGCTCAAACAATGCATAGTTTTTCCGTGAAGGACAAATTTGTTCTCACCCCTCCACATGCACTTGACCAGTTACCACAGCACATTTCAGTGGTACATGTGGTGAGGTGACTTTCTATCTAGGTTGTCCACTGGTTCTGTGGTTTTGCTAGAAATATTCCCCCTGGCTCACCTGAGACTCGAGTGATGAAACCATAGACATAAGAAAATAAACCATCTGGGAGGGGTGACTAATTCACCAGCAAATGTTTCATGAAAGTCAAAAAGAATGATGGCATATATAATAAAATGGAATCAGAAGCGTGTACATCAAGCATGTCAAACTCAAAGGGTAACACTGGCCAAATAAGGGAGGCATGCAGCCCACGGGCAGCGAGTTTGACATGGTTGGTGTACATATTTTGAAGATCACTTGAATCTATTCTTTCAATGGTTTTGGACAGGGAATTTCTATCTTTTTCATCTCATGGCACACATAAACTAATTTCTAAAATCTGCGGCACACCAAAAATATATATTTTTGCCAATCTGACAAAAAAAGATAGGTATAATTTGGATTCATTTACACTGGATGGCTATTGTTGTGTTGGCTATTGTCATTTTTTTTTTTTTATTCGACAATCTAAAGGAAAAGAGGTCAGTGCCCCTGGCTAAATAGTGAGGTATTATATGTTTTAAGAATTCTTGCAGTTGGCCTGAGTGGCTTGTAGGTTAAGCATCGATCAATGTACCAAAGGGTTGCTGGTTCAATTCCCAGTCAGGGCACATGCCTGGGTTTCCGGTTTGTTCTCTGTTGGGATTCATGTGTAAATATGTGCCATACAGCGTGTTAAAGATTTCAGAGTCTAATAGAAGGCTTCATCAACTCAATCTATGTTCTTTTGGGTTTGACCTGACCTAGAAGTATGTTGCCATGAGATGATAAAGGTTGAATTCCTTGGTCAAAACCATTGAAAGAGTAGATACAAGTGATCTTCAAAATATGTTCATGCTTCTGGTTCCATTTTATCATATATGCCATCATTCTTTTTTACTTTCATGAAACATTTCCTGATGAATTAATCATTCCCTCCCAGACAGTTTATTCTCTGTATGTCTGTGGTTACATGTGTTTTACTTACTTTCAAACATTCATTGGCCCATCGTTTACCATTTATTAGTGGCTACTCATTACCATGTGTGTGATGAAGAACAGTGAAGTGTGACTCTACCCCAGCAACAATGAAAAAGAAGTTCATTGGCAACAGAGGGTTTAACTGGTTAACCTACGGAATATTCGAGAGCAGTTATTCATCACACCTCTCCATTTCAGCTACAGATGGATGAAACTGCCCTAAAACATTTGGAGATAATCAGTTTTTCATTATTCCCAAGAAGCCAAAAAGAGTAAACATCAATTAACGTTGGCTCTGTTTCCATTTCATCAGCCATGGACTGTTTCCAAACTTCACCGAGCCATTCCTGGATTTATCCCACGGTCATCCTCTGCTTATTTGGGTTTTTCTCCATGATGAGACCCTCGGAACCCTTCCTTATCCCATACTTATCTGGACCAGACAAAAACCTGACCAGCACAGAGGTAAGTTAATATCAATATGTGTGCTAATGTGGTTCACTTTTACCAGACTTGAATAAGATTAATGCACTGACTTCAGTGAATCTCGTTTTCATGGTATTTGTATTTAATAGATCTGTTCAAACTACGCTTTCCTCCTCACACTTGCAAAAATGGGAAACCAAAATACATTACAGGTTGTGATAAATATTTTAACTTTCGTAGAGTTCTAACATTGGTCTTACTGCATGGGAACCTTTCAGGTCTCCATTGATTCCATGACACTAATCTACATATATAAAAGCCTAATATGCTAAGTGTCCAACGGACCGGTTGACTGACTTGGTCACTATGATGTGCACTGACTACCAGGGGTCAGATGCTCCGACAGGTAGGTTAGCTTGCTGCTGGGGTCCGACCAATCAGGACTGGGCGAGATGGGACCAGACACGCCCTGGAGCCCTCCCACGGTCCCTCCCTGGCCACTGGCCCCAATCGGGACTGGGCGAGATGGCCATGATCAGCCCCACTCGCCAGCCAGGCAAAGGGACCCTACCCATGCACGAATTTCGTGCACCGGGCCTCTAGTCCCAAAATGAGGTTGCTGCCAGGCACTAGAACTAGTCCTAGTAAACTTCCAGGATGATGATGTGTAAGCAAACTCTGATAAAGAATTGTTGCATCTCTTTAGGACACTTACTCAGTTTTGAAAAACTATCTACCAGCATTATCTTCCCCAGAAGGCCAAATTCTCTTACTTAAAAGATCCACCTTCCCCCCCCCCCCGCCCCCCCCAAGAAGTGCAACAGGAAATGCCGTGGCTCAACTGGAGAATTACTCTGGGCTAGTTTTATAATCTCCAGCCAGAGTTATGAAAACACCGAAGAGGGTGTGGCTTCCCTGGGAAGACTAATTGATGCTGGTTTCCTTGGTGATGAGGTGGCAAGGACAGAGAGGTGAACTTGTGTATGGTATAAAATCACTTAGAGATAATTGTGCTTCAAAGATTGCCAAATGGAAGTATGTCATGGTTAAGGCAAAACAAATGACAGATACAAGTTCAGAATCAGCGAGTGAATCCCAAGGGTCTGCTTCTTTGACCATGATGGACCAGTTAATGTATCCATCCTAAGGCACAGCTCAGTGACACTAGCCATTCAAACCACTGAACTTTCCCTCATTGTTGGCATTTAAACCCACTAAAGTTGCTGTAGAAAGCAGAAGGGATAGATCAAAGGCTGGTATGGTGTACCCATCATGACCCCCAAATCAACAGCTCCTTCAGTACTTTCTCCCTATGAATGAACCTTGAAGTCCCGTGCATTGCGTTTTTTACTAACTCCATGATTTAATCCATCTTAAACAGAGGCCAGAATTGAGACAAACCAGTAGAATTGGGGGAAAAAGAGGGTTAGGGAGCCCAGAAAATTTGACCAGGAAGGATATTAAGTGCATTTCTTTTTCCCACTCCATAATTCTATACCATTATTTACTCTTTGATCTTTGTGTATATATTTATCCAGACTTTGGAAGGGCTGACATTTTTGACATAGGGATGGGTCAAATAAAGATAAAGGTTGTTGGGTTCTTTCAGCATTGTAGCCTCTTTATCTAATATTAATCTTTAAACAGGAAGGGAATGGTATTTTTATTGAATTTATTGGGGTGACATTGGTTAATAAAATTATAAGATTTCAGGTGTACAATTCATGGTAACGGCATTTTTTTAAGAGCCCGAAAAAAAAACTAGAAGTATCTGTTGAGCAATTTTTAACTGATTTACTCAAATGCACATACATCTACTAGTAAACATAATATAGTTCAGATGGTACATATTCTCTTACTGAGATGCACAGAAGTATACGATTTTTTTTGGCGGGTGCAAGGGGACCTCTCTGTTTCCCTAGTGGCTTTCTTGAAAATCCGCTTTCCATTCTTTTTCATAATACGAAGAATATCCTATCCAATTGGATACAAAATTGGACATTGTGCACGCGACATACCTTAGTATGCACATGGCTAAGAAAGGTGTTCTTTTCATCTCCTGGTGCTACATGGTCACACTATCCATTTGTCAACCTCGCAGATAACCAATGAGATCCTTCCCGTGTGGACATACTCTTACCTGCTGCTGCTGCTGCCCGTTTTCATCCTCACCGATTACGTCCGCTACAAGCCGGTCATCGTCCTCCAAGGGATTAGCTTAATCGCTACGTACCTGCTGCTCTTGTTTGGCCAAGGAGTGAAAGCCATGCAGGTTGTGGAGTTCTTCTATGGGATAGTCACTGCCACCGAGGTGGCCTACTTTGCCTACATATACAGCGTGGTCAGCCCAGAGCACTACCAGAAAGTGAGCGGCTACTGCAGGGGCGTCACGCTGGTGGCCTACACGGCCGCCTCGGTGCTGGCCCAACTCTTGGTGTCGCTGGCCAAAATATCCTACTTTTACCTCAACGTCATATGCTTGGTCTCTGTCTCTGTGGCTTTCCTTTTCTCACTTTTTCTCCCAATGCCCAAGAAAAGCATGTTCTTTCATGCAAAGCCCAGCAGAGTAGCACACATACCATTAAGCACGAATCCAGTGTTAGATGAACCACGGGAAGGGGCAACACCTGGCTGCGATCAGGAGAAACCCACTTCAGAAACAGCCACCACCTCGGGAAACCTGGGTGCCGGCCAGCTCAGCAGCCCCAAGCCAGAAAATGTCGCGCGGAGAGTTTTTGTGCAGTGGTTCCAAGACCTGAAGGAGTGCTACTCCTCCAAGCGTCTTTTATACTGGTCCCTATGGTGGGCTCTCTCCACAGCGGGCTTCAACCAGGTCTTGAACTACGTTCAAATCCTGTGGGACTATAAGGCACCGTCCCAAAATTCTTCCATCTATAACGGGGCAGTAGAAGCTATCGCAACCTTTGGAGGTAAGTATACCTTGATTGGTTTTCCTTTGACGGGCTACCCTCATTAAGTTCATTTTTCCAGTTGCTAAACTTCTCCGTGGTGGTAAACTAGCTCTGTTTAGAGGGCATGTTAATCTCTGTTAGGATGGAAGACACTGGGAAGAGAAAAGAGCATGGCACTTCTCTGTTATGTGTTATAACAAGGAACTCAGGAACTCAGGATTGAGCACCAAACTCGAGCCAAATTCCTAAGATTTCACCTCACCATCAGGAAAAGTGCTAATAATGCCCCCTGTTCTTCTAGAATTGTTTTCAGTGTCAAAAGGCAAATACACAGCTTGAAGCTCAGTAGGAGTTTTATTATTTTAGAAAATGAGTTTAACGAAACGATCACTGGAAGAGTTTTGGTTAATAAAGAAGTTGGTTTAGCTAGCGCCCAAATTTAGAAGTTCTACGCTGTACACCAAAAATGTTCACAAGTTCCTTCTGAGATTTAAATGAGGAGGGGAAGATACGTGAGCGTCAGGATTCTAATATCAGAGGGAAATCTGCCTTTGAGCTTTGCTCTACAATAAATATTTATGTCCTGGTAAGTGGAAACTTAAATGCCACATGAGACTTTGAAGATATTGTCCAGGAAGTAGGAGATTTCCACACCCTCATTTACAAAAAGGTTCAGAAAATTCATGCAGCATTTGTTTATTATTGTCTCCCCTTTGGGAGACTTCAGTTTAACTGCCGGAAACCAGCACCAAGCCGAATGCTCCACTGAAATGATTTCTCCCGTAGCCAAGTTCTGGGGGGAAGAACAGGTATTTTTTCCTTTGCAACCATAGTCTTTACTAGAACAAACGTGAAAAGGTTAATTAATCAAATGTCAGTAATCTGAAGCATAAATATCTTTCATTTTGCTAAAAAGAACTATAATTACTAACCCTAATTATAGTCAATTATTCAACCTCTTAATATGAACCAATATAGATTTGCTCACCCAAAATCTCAACTAAATTAGGCCAGATCTGAAGATGTTAAGATGGGACTAGAATTAAGATTAAGAATAATAAAGATTAATATTATTAATTATAAGTAGTAATTATAATATATAATCATTATATAAATAAAATGTAACATAAATATGTAAATAATGTGTAAATGTAATAAAATATAAATATTAATAATATAGCCTAAAATTTACTACCCAGTGCAATACATCTGTTACCCATCTTTGAAAAAAACTTACTATAAAAATGATAAAGAAAGGCAAATACGGATGGGCCAGGTGTACCCCAGAGCAATGGTTTCATCCTCTTCTATTCCTGCTCTGTCGTGTTATGTTGAATAACTGGGTTTATGTCTCACTTCTCCCCACCCGGCTGTGGTTAGGAGCTTGGCCCTTCCACCTAGTACAGTGTTTGGCATGTAGATGATGCTAATTAAAAGTGTGGCAACTAAACGATTGAAAAAATAGGAAGTAAGAGAGAAGCCAAAGAAAAATGTGGTTGAGAAAAGGATAAGTCCACATTTAGGTGGATTGCACTATTTTCACAAATTTTGAAAGCAATATATTCATCTTTTAGAATTACCTGAGACCTGAGCTTTTCAGAGACCGTGCTGACATTCCACGTGCAAAGGCAACATGTTTGATCTTTCCTAATGCTTCCTTGCCAGGGGCCGTGGCTGCCTTTGCCGCGGGTTACGTGAAAGTCAACTGGGACCTTCTGGGAGAGTTGGCCCTGGCCTTCTTCTCCGTGGTCAATGCCAGCTCCCTGCTTCTCATGCACTACACAACTGACATCTGGGCATGCTATGCTGGCTATTTGATGTTCAAGTCCAGCTATATGCTCCTTATAACCATAGCAGTGTGAGTATTACCAACCATTTCTGGCCACTCCTAAAACTAAACCATGTTCTCTCTCTTATAGTCTTACAGGACCTTGGAGAACTTCAGAAGGATTTTAATCAATTGCAATATTAAATGTTGAGTACTTCATATTATATTAGACATAACTAAGTCATCTTTTTATGTAACTATTTGCTGTCTGAATATTACTAAGAGTAGTCATCAAGAAAAGAAATTCCTAACTGGGCAAGTCTTGGTGGGTAGTCACATCCCAGGCACATAACGATTTTAGTAAAAGGTTTATTTTTGCCTTAAGTAAGCCCTCTCCATTGTTTCTGTGCATCTAGTTAACACACCTTTGAAATAAGCCATAACCACCCTCAAGAAAGCATATAATCTTGTTAACTGTCCTGTAGTCCAATCTCCGCCTTGCTGTCTCCCACCTGCAAGTAATCTTCCTTAGTCTCCTCCTTACTTTCAAATGCATGAAAGAAACTACAAAAAACTTACTCTCCAGAGCATTTGAGATCTTGCTCCCAGGCACATGTCATCTGTTTTGTTCAAATAAACTCATAAAAGTTCTTAAAAAAAAAAAATCTGTAGATTCATAAACCAAGAGCAATGACACATTGTCAGGTTGTGATTTTTTATTTCAAGCAATTTTCTATAACAAGGTATGATGAAACTTGATTTTGAATAATTCCATTTAGGTTTCAGCCCTTATTTCACTTGGTTGTTGGCATAATACCAAGTGTATATTTGAAACAAAATATTCTCAGCATGTTATAAAAAGTTGTATACTAAAAAATGTAGATGCAAAGATTATAAGAAATAAATTCCAAAGATTATTTTTTTTTTTTTATTTTATTTTTTCCATCACCATTTATACCCCCTCCCACAACCCCCCCCCCAACAATCACCACACTGTTGTTCATGTCCATGAGTTCTCTCTTTTTCTTTTTTGCTCAATCCTTCCACCCCCACTAATACCCTGAGATTGTTATTTTTAATTGAAAACATTTAGTTCCACATATAAGTACAAAGAGAGCTGACTATCAGGAAATGTGTTTTAGCAGTAACCAAAAAGATAAACATTTAAATTTAAAATCACATGAAAAAGATAGAAACAAAAGCTTTATCCAGTTTTGTTTTTTAATTTGTGAAAAATGTTTGATAAGCAATTGACAAAACACAGAAATATAAACACCCTAGGAAAAGATAAGGAAACAAACGAAAAAGATAGCAAGTTTTGTGTTTGTTTTTTTTTTCACTGAAATGAGTCAATTTAATGAATCAAACTCATGTGTCTTGAGTTTCTTTTTTTAATGTTAGCATTTTGTTAAGGTAGGATTATATTATTTCTTTTTGTTGTAAGCATATTCAAAACAAAAAACCTTTACCTGCATTCCAGTATATTTACCTAAATAACATGCATTTTCCAGTCTTTCATAAGTGTTTTGTTTTAAAACCTATATACTTATTACAAATTAATTACAGATTCAATTGAACAACCAGTTATGGGCTTGATCTTCCAGAGAATAATTCTCCCCAAACTTTGAAACTGTAAATACAGACAATTGACATTATAATGAGTAATCTTCCAAAAAAATTTCCTCAGATTGGGTGTTGCTTGTATTTTTATAAAAATTCACTATAAAACAGTATCTAAAATCAAATTGCATCCAATATTCTGAAGTTATGAGAACTTGGAACGTTTAGGCTTAATTTCTGGAAGTATTAAATCGGTTAGGAGGAATTTTGCCATTTTTTCTTTATTTTAATTAAGCCTTTAACAATATTTTTGAACTCCCTTTCTTTGCTCTTCCTGTTTGTCTATACTTGGGGAGATTTAGATAAGGAGTGCTATTAACAAGAAATAAGCCAGTCAGAGAAAGACAAATACCGTATGATTTCACTTATGTGTGGAATGTAATGAACAAAAGAAACAAACACAATAGAAACAGACTCAGAGACACAGAGAACAGACTGACAGCTTTTTGGGGGGCTGGGTGAAAAAGATGAAGGCATTAAGCAATACAAATTGGTAATTGCATAACAGCCACAGAGATGCAGATTGCAATGTGGGGAATCTAATCTAATAATAGACAAATATGCAAATTGACCGCACCTTCGCTACACCTAAGCCACGCCCACCAGACAAGCCACGCCCACCAACCAATCAGGACGAGTATGCAAATTGCCCCAACAAAGATGGTGGCTAATTTGCATATCAAGACAGTGTCGAAAGAAGCCAAGAGCTGCAAAGGGGAGTAAAGCTTCGAAGAAGCAAGCAAGCCAGGGGGGCGGGGGGAGGAGAAGGGAGGAGTGAAGTCAGGGCCATGGGCGAAGGGAAACGAAGGCGGGCTGGAGGAGAAGGCGAGGCGGGCGGCAAGGGCGGGGCGGAGGCGGGCGACAATGGCGGAGCAAAGGGAAACGCGGGCGGGCTGGAGGAGAAGGTGAGGCGGGTGATAAAGGCGGAGCGGAGGTGGGGCCGGGGACGAAGGGAAACGCGGGCGGGCCGGAGGAGAAGGCGAGGCGGGCGGCAAGGGAGGAACAGAGGCGGGGTAGAGTGCAGCAGGAAATCCCATTGCAGGAATTTTCCTGCAACGGGAAAGCTAGTATAGTCAATAATGTCGAGATAACTGGGTATGGGCCAAGTGGGTAATTGGGGCAGTGGGGGGACCACTCTGTAGAGTACGTGGTGTGGAATGATATTGAATGTAAACTGTGGTTGAAAAATAAAATAAAATAAAATAAAATAAATAAAATAAAATAAAATAAAATAAAATAAAATAAAATAAAATAATAAAATAAAATAAAATAAAATAAATATAATAATAAAAATAAAATAAAATAAATGTTTTCAATCCGGAATAAAAGACACTGCTTTCTCTCTCTCTCTCTCTTTTTTTTTTCTTTCAATTACAGTTGACATACAATATTATGTCAGTTTCAGGTGTTACAACATAGTGACTAGATATTTGTATGCCTTATGAAGTGATCACCTGATAAGTCTAGTACTCACCTGATACCATACATAGTTATTACAGTATTATAGACTAAATTTCCTCTGCTTTACATTCCTGTGACTGTTTTTATAACTGGCAATTTGTATATCTCAGTCCCTTTCCCCTTTTCACCTGTCTCTTCAACCCCCATCCCACCTAGCAGACTGCTTTCTCTTTTGTTTTTGTCTTTTAAAGCTAAGAATCCCATGTACGCTCTTGTTAAAAACCTATCCCGTGTCTAATGATAGATTTCAGATTGCAGTTAATCTGAGCATGGAGCGATATGCCCTGGTGTTTGGAATCAACACCTTCCTGGCCCTGGTGGTTCAGACCATCGTCACCGTGGTCGTAGTAGATCAGAGAGGGCTTAACCTGCCCATCAGCGTTCAGGTAAGCTGCAGCACTTCTGTTTAGAGTTGGTGGGAATGTAGAATAACTAGATCATCTCTAAGGATTTTACAACTTTACCACTGCAATACTTAATTTACTCAAATTCCTTGGCTAGGCAAATCCTATATAATAAAAGGCTAATATGCAAATCACCAAATAGCAAAACGACCAGTTGCTATGATGCACACTGACCACCAGGGGCAAACACTCAACACAGGAGCTGGGCTCATGGCTGGCGAGTGCAGTGGCAGTGGTGGGAGACTCTCCTGCCTCCACGACAGCGCTAAGGATGTCCGACTGCCAGCTTAGGCCCGCTCCCAAGGAGGAGTGGGCCTAAGCCATCAGTCGGACATCCCCCGAGGGCTCCCTGACTGCAAGAGGGCACAGGATGGGCTGAGGGACACCCCCTGAGTGCACGAATTTTGTGCACCAGGCCTCTAGTTTTAAAATAAGAAACTTCCTAATTAACAGTATAACACACTAAGTAGTTTTGAGCAATAATCACACTAGGTCAGCATTTACTCTTGGCTCTAAAACATCATCAGGCAACATGTCATTGTGTCCCCATATGTCTCCTCTCTCTCCTACCATCTAGTTTCAAGGTTCATTGGAATTCAACTAGGAGGGCCACCTGGGGCACACCTCTTCCCTGTTCCTGCTCCACTGAGGGACTGACAATTAGGCCAATCTCACATTTTACATTTAATCTAAAAAAAAAAGGGGGGGAGGAGGACATAAAGTAAATAAGAAGTAACCTCAATGTCCAAAATTTATTCTTGGAGACATTACATATAGCATTGGTCTACCCTCCAAACATAGACACACAGATCAGTGGGATTTAGTCTTTTTCCACCATTGGCAATATTAGCTAGAATTTATACCAAGCAACCCTGGCTCCAAAGCCCACACTTTTAGTTACTGTATTGCTTACACTTTCATACCGGGTTCTTCTACTAGTAAGATGGGAGAAGAAGAAAATATTGTGCAAAACTAAATATCCCATATTGAGATACTGGGTCTCGGGTACCCCATAATCCAAGCAAATCAATAGCATCACTATGAATAATCAATGACAGAGATGGTCAGCTTTCATGTGTGTCTAATTCTATTTGTTTTTCTACAGTTTGTAGTTTACGGGAGTTATTTTGCTGTCATTGCTGGAATTTTCCTTATTAGAAGCCTTTACATTATCTACTCAGCCAAATGCCAAAAGGACGTGCAGAGCTCTGCTACAAGTCTGAGCCACACCCAGAGGGACCACGAAACGCCACCAAGGGAACAAAGCCCTAATCTAATGTCAATCACTACAGGCTCTTAGCCAGGACTGTGCTGGTCACCGTCCCTGGGTGCCGTAAATGGACAGTCTTCACAAGTCTGGATGCCACTGGACCTTTTCAAAACCACAACAAAATCTCAGCTGTAGACCAGATATCTGTATGCCCAGCTGAACTGGATGCAGTTGACAGGGCCCATTAATAGCAATTAAACAACCCATGTTGGGACCCCGTCCCGCTCCCGCTCCCGCTCCCGTGAATAGCAGTGACTGAAAAAATCTGGCTTTGATCACTTGTAAATATATGCAAATGGCTTGTTTCCCTGCCGGTTGACCAGGACTGCTACTTGCTAAGCAGTGACTCACAATGAGGTCCCCAATGAGGTCCTGGAGTGGGTGTTCCTCATTTGTGAGCAGAAGAACTAACTGAACTGCCAGTTTCTTGCTTAGATATTTATCTTACCGAAACGGACTACACGTGGAACAGTTTTTGTCACATGAGCCATTTTCCCTCTTCTTCCACTAAGTGTATTTCTGTATAACACAGTTCTCTGAGAGAATTACAAGGTTTGGTCTCATTTCTAAGGACTCCACTTTAATCAATTCTGATAGCCTAGCATTAGGAGCAAGCTTCTATTTGATAATATCACCCTTTAATTTTTTTCATGTTAATTTTTTACTTTGTGCTCTCCTGAGCTTTGTTGTTGAAACTCTACCTCAAGACTAGCTTGACACTCCTGTGGGTCCACAGAATGGTATTCATGTCAATTCCTAGTGGTGCAAGGAGAACCGTGAGCTTTCTGCCTATCATGACCCCAGATAGATGTTTTAATGCTATGTCAGTGTAATGGCTGTTTAAAAGAGGAAACTTAAGTAGAATTCCCAGGGGGTTCTATAAGTATTCATAAATAAGAAAACACTGATGGGTGAAAGGAAACGCCTAATTTTTAAATGGCAGAGACTGTACTAAATAAAATAATGTGGCTTGGCCGGCATAACTCAGTGGTTGAGTGTCAACCTATGAACCAGAAGGTCACAGTTTGATTCTGTTGGGGCACATGCCCGGGTTGCGGGCTTGATTCCCCAGTGTGGGGCGTGCAGAAAGCAGACAATCAATGATTCTCTCTCATCATTGATGTTACTGTCTTCCTCTCCATTCCTCTCTGAAATCAATAAAAAATAAAAATAACGTGTACAGAAATTTTAAAGAGTCTTTCTAATTTCCTATTGAGTGCTGAAAATTGCCTGAGCTTGTCTTTCCTGTGAAATTTCAATAGAGGACACATTGAGCAGTAGAGGAACAAATAAAAAGATTAAACGAAGATGCCTGGACTGAAGCTGTAGTCGTTTTTTTTAGGAAGTTGGTCTGGATTTAGTGTGAAGCACAGCTCTCTAGCCCCGTGTGCTTGTGATTACACTGCCCTCTAGTGTCTGATCTCCAAAGAAAGTACTAAATCTAAAATTACTACAGATATCTCTCCTTTCCAACTTGTAGCCAAAGAGTTGACCAAGACTGCTATTTGCTAAGCAGTGACTCACAGTGAGGTCCCCAACCAGCACATTACCTGGGAATTAGTTAGAAGGGAAAATTCTCAGCCTCAACCCCTCCCCCACCAAGCACATGAGTAAAGGCTCGCTGAATGAGGAAAGTGGAGAAAGACCCAGCTACTGGTGTTAGGACTTCAACATATATTTTTTTTGGGGGGGGGGGGGCATATAATTCAAGCCTACAACTCTACTCTCTGCCTCCCCCCTCCAATTCATTCTTCCCACATTAAAAATACAGTCATCTCATTCCCAACATTTCCAAATGTTTTAACCATTGCAGCATCCACTCTAAGTTCAAAACCTCATCTAAATATCAATTCAAAGTCCCATATTTCATTATCTACCAGTAAATCAGTATGGGTGAAACTTAGGGTCTGGGATAAAATTCTCTGTCTGTGAACCTGTGGAACCAAAAAACAAATTGTTTGCTTACGAAATACAATATCATAAGGAATACATCCTCATTCCAAACAGGAGAAATTAGAAGGAAACAATGGGTATTAAGTCCCAAGCAAGTTTTAAAAACCAGCAGGTTGAGCGTCATTAGATTTCAAGTCCTGAGAACCATCGTCTGTGGCTTGATGTTCTCTCATCTGGCTCTGATGAGATGGCAGCCCCAACTTCTGGTTCCCAGGGGTCCCATCAGCCCAAGTTTCTGCATCCATGGCTCTGCCCTTGGAGTCATTCTTCCTTTATTCCATGCTCTCTCTGTCCTTTTTGGTCCAACCTGGTAGTGTTTCTGCTGGTATAAAATTCTCAAAAATCTTGTCAGTCTCCTAAACCATTCACAGCAGTCCAACCCATCAAAAAAGATGGTCCTCCATGGAGCTTTCCTGGATAACCCCATGTCTGTTCCCAGCTTCTACCAAGTTGATTGATTGAATCCCTCAGCCACATACCTAATCTCTTTAAGCACACACCCCTGGCCTGATTTCTAAAGTAATTATCTGGTTAGGCTGAGAATCTTCCAAATCAATCAAATGCTAGCTTCTTTGTTCTTTGCAGTTCCTTCCCCTATTAATTTCTTCCTTCTCACGTTTTACTATAAGCAGCAAGGAGAAGCCGGCTGAAACTTCTGTACTGCTTGGAAATCTAGTGTATTGCCTACAAGTTCTACCTTTCTCCCAACAATAGTAGATAATTCAGCCATGTTCTCTGCCATTTTATAATAAAAATCACCTTTTCTCCAGTGTCCAATAACATGTTTCTCTTTCCATCTGAGACCTCACCATGAGGGTCTTTACCCTTCATATTTCTAGCAACATTCCGTTCACAATATCTTTATTCTATAAAATGTGTTCTCTATTCTCTGTAGTTCTTCTCTCTTCTTTCTGCTCCTTCACCAGAATGGCCTTTAATATCCATATTTCTACCAACAATCTCTTCAAGGCATTCTACGATTTTTCTACCAAGTTCCTCAAAACTCTTCCAACCTCTACCCATTATCCAGTTCCAAAGCTCCTTCCACACTTTTAGGAATTTGTTACAGTAGCACCCCACTTTCCAAGTACCAAAGTTGGTATCAACAATTCCTTAATCCTTGAGATTTCTTGAGTCCAAGGGAAAGGTCATTGCAATGAGCCCCTAGTCCTAGCTCGTAGCATCTAAATAGCAAGATGAGTGATGTGGCTATTGAAAGCTTCCTAGGAGAAAGCACAGGTTTGTGCAATCATCATTAAAATGATGAGGCTACCTGGTCAGTGTCTATTAACCAACACTGCTGGTTAGAAAAGGTATGGCATGCCCAGCCAGCGTGGCTCAGTGGTTGAGTGTCGACCTGTGAACCAGGAGGTTGTGGTTCGATTCCTGGTCAGGGCACATTCCAAGGTTGTGGACTCGATCTCTAGTGGAGTTCATGCAGCAGGCAGGCAATCAATGATTCTCTTTCATCATTGAGGCTTCTATCTCTCTCTCCCTTCCTCTCTGAAATCAATAAAAAAATATATATTTTTTAAAAAGGGCATGGCAAAGTTCAGATGGAAAACTCATTTAAGTAATTAAGTAATCTGGACTAAAAAAATATTCAGTACTGAGTCATGATAAGCTGGAATATCAAAATCACAAAAAGAAAATGTTCACTAATTAGGCTATTTAGAGAAGAACCTAAATGGATTAGTAAAACATCTGGTGGAGAGTATGTGTGTGGACAGCATGTATTTTGAGCAGAACCTAATTAAAATGACTGCATGTGTCCCTCTCAGTGGAAGTCTGTAAAGATTTGACCAAAGGACAAATAAGTATGATTTATGATTTTCCCTGTGTAAGTTAATATTTATAAATGGATTTTAAACAATGTAATTCCTTAAAAATATAGTTTTACTTACTACATTACTTGAACTATAAATTTACTTTTTCAGTCATTCCTTATTTTTTCCAGATGAAAGTGGGATGGGGGGACGGGTGAAGAAGATGAAGGGAATAATAAGTTACAAAATAGTCCCGTGGATGTAAAGTACAGCAGAGACAATGTGGTCAATAATATTGTAATAACCACATATGGTGCCAGGTGGGTACTAGAATTATCAAGGGGATCACTTCGTAAATTATATAATTGTCTAACCATTATGCTGTACACTTGAAACTAATATAAAATTAAAAAATAATTTTGAAGTTAATTACACATTTTGTACTGATTATCAATAATTCAAATTAGCTGGGTTTGATGTTATGAGCTTTTATTTTATCAATAACTCATTGGTCCATGTGGTTTCTTGGGTCACTGAAACTAGACCAGATTCTGAAAGGAAGACAAGAGAAGGACACTGGCATTGTGCTAGACATGCCCTCAGTCCTTCCCCACTGACCTTATTACTCCTCCCAAACCACAAAACAGATCATTTTTATCTTCTTTTTTTACTTTCATTCATATGTATACATATATACATATATATACACATATATATAACTAGAAGGCTAGCACTCGAAATCACCGGCCCCGCCCACCCGCATGGCCTCGCCATGCTCACAGCCTCGCCCACCTGCGCAAGTCTTTGGTTGTTATAGCATTAGGGCCACAGGCCTTTTATTATATTAATAATATATATAATTGATTTCAGAGAGGAAGGGGGAGAGAGAGAGAGAGAGAGAGAGAGAAGAGAGAGAGAGAGAGAGAAAACATCAATGATGAGAAAGAATAATTGATTGGCTATCTCCTGCACGCCCCTCACTGGGGATCAAGCCCGAAACCCAGGCATGTGCCCTAACTGGAATCAAACCATGACCTCCTGGTTCATAGGTTGACACTCAACCACTGAGCCACACCAGCTGTGCATTTTTATCTTCTTTTAATCAGCAGAACTCAGAGAGACTAAAAAATCTGAGTAAGGTCAGCCAGTTAGGATTAAGTACAACAGAGGGGGGAAAGTCTGATGGTGCACATCACAGTAATAGTTGGGATATTTATTAAAAGCCCACTCACTCGTGGCAGTAAAAAACTGTCAGGGTGCAAGGTTCCAGGACCCCCCAGACAGAAACTACACTAGTGTTCTGAAACAGAAGCAAATTCCTTTCTCTTTTTTTTAAATTGAATTTATTGGGGTGATATTGGTTAATAAAATTATATCGGTTGTAGGTGTACAAGTCTATAAACACAATTTCCAATGTACCCAACTCTCTTTTGAAAGCTACAGATTTGTATCTTAACATAATTAGGGGTAAATCAAAGCATTTGTTTGGTAACATTTTAACTGATTTTCCAATGACCTTTGAAACGACAGGTTAAAAATTAACTAAAAATTACCACCTGCTTGAAATATTAAAAATTATGCTACTGGGATAACCTGGGATTGTAAATTCAGTGTGTCTTCTTCTTTTTTAATAGCTATAACTCCACCATTAATTTTAAAAAGAGAAAAATGCTTTTGAATGAGAAAAAGAACTCTATGAAGGAGTGTTTTCATCTTTCCTGCTGAGTTCTTGCTCCCTTCTATCTCAGCAGAGACATAATCAAGGAATCTGGTACCCCTCTCGTTTCCAAAGTTCTTCTGAATGAGCTCTTAGGTTTCCGTGGGGCACAAGGAAAGCCATTCATTTCAAAGGGGCAGAGCACCAACAGATAAAACAGAAATACAATGTCTTTTTGCAATAATTAAAGGTACCAGCAGGGGGCAACCTTGGAGCCTAACTGGAGTAGCAGAAACGGTATTCAAGAGGATTTGTTGCAGCTGTTTCTTAAGTGAGTCTTTCCTTGTGCTGGTAATGGATTCCAAATCTAGTCAAACCAACCAATCCGGCCATTTTCTGTTCAACACTCTATTTTCGCAAACTGGCCGCCAACATTGGGCGTGGAAGCAAGTTATTTCCTACATAAAATCCTGAAGCTATGGTCTCTGGAATCAAAGTGGTCTGGGAAGTGCTGTGTTATATTTCATCCTCACCGATGCCTGAGTCAGAGAAGGATCTGAGATTTCCTTGCTACAAACGCTGTTGTTTTTCTTTTTAATTTGTATTAAATGTATTGGGGTGACATGGGTTAACAGGGTCATATAGGTTTCAAGTGTACATTTCTATGATACAAGATCTGTACATTGCACTGTATGTCGACCACCCAATACAACCTCTGTTAGATACTGTCTTCTTCTACTTTGCATTTTATTATTAGACTCCTAAGGATTACTACTCCCTAAAACTTTCAAAAACTGCAACAGACCTGACAGGGTGAATTACAGTTTTTTAATAAAGTATGCATTGATTTAATTTATCACTCTCCAGGGGAAGCTTTCTAAGAATATTCCCTTTAACTGCCAGTGCATCTGATCCGTGTGAACAACAATCTCAGTTGCTTAGCCTCACTTGACACCTCTTTGTCCCCGCTTAAGCACCTCACACTGCAACAGGAACCAGGGCAGTGGTAACAATGCCGGCTCCGTCTGTAAAGATGGTGCTTCCCCGACTCATTGCCCTGGAAGCTGGATTCAGGAACCCAACCCACGTTAAGCACCTGCAGTAATGACAGGCGTCATGGCAGGAAATTTCCTCAAATTATACTTCGTGGTGGGCATTATAATCCACCTGTGCGGGTGAGGAAAACCAAGGCCCTATCACCTTAGGAAACGTGTCTAGCTAGGGTCACATGACTTGAAAGGGTGGGTTAGAGATTTGAATTTGCTCAACTACAAAGCTCATGTTCTTCTCACCAGGAGCTCCTCCTTTCTCTATGCCCAATCTACACTAAGAGGAGCCTACAGATTCTTGAGGATCAAATCGTGGCTTATGGTTCCCACTCCAGAGAACAGCTTGAGATAGCCAGAACACTTGGAAAGTATCTTGGTCTTATTAGTTGAATTTTTTCTGGTCAGTTAGAAAACCCTGTTTGCTCCAATGGCTGGCTGCACTTTCAATGAGAAGTTCCAGGAGACCTTTGTATCAGATACTGTGCTAGACTCTGGGTGACAAAGTTGAATCCCTGCTCACCAGTTGCCCTAGGCTGAGCAGATGTGCAGGTCAACAGGTCAGTACCTCTCAAAGCCTTCAGCACTAGAGATTGTATCACTCAATGTTACCGATTGGCGTTGCTCTAACATGTACTAACGCACGCAATCTTCACAAGGTGAGGTAGGTTTTATCATTCCCATCTTAAAGATAAGTAATCTGAGGTACTAAGAAGTCCGGTCATTTGTCAAAGGTTACACACACTTGTAAGTAGCGAAGAATTTGGTCCTGACTGACGGCAGAGTCCTGTCCTTGACTGACAGGCCATTGATGTCTTGCCAAGGCTGGAGGAAGAGGAGTTGCTGGAGAGGGTCAGGAAGCTGCAGAGAAGAAATGGTCGATGACTGAGTGTGTGAGAATTCTCCTGGAGCTGTTGATTGCCTTTCCTTTAGTCAGCCAATCTTAAGGTTTATCATCCTGAACAGAAGTCTTCACTTTTCAGTAACAGCAACGTAAAATGGGGGGGAAATGGGAATGGGGTGGGGATAAATATCAATTAAAAAATACTTCTAAGTGTTGTGTTTCAGTTTCATCTATGACATGATATTATCTAGATGTCTATGTAACACTTCCGAAAATAGGTATTCAAAGCAAATCAAACCACCTGGATGAAGGACAGTTCAGATTAATTGAGGCTTCTTATGCTAAATCAATGTTCTCTTTTTGAGTTTTATATTTTGAAAAGGCAAGGGGTCTATCTGCTATATAAATCTTTACTTCCCAAAGGCTATTTTATTCACCATTTTAAAATAATCATTAACATGATTTCCAATCCATCTACATGGTAATAAGCTCTTGATGAAGGGCGTGGTTTTTACTTAGCAATTATGTCCATTGGAAACTCTCTTTCTTTTCTAAATCCCACCAAATTTGTCTTCTGCCCAAAATTTCTGCCTTGGGTAAATTTCTTGATTTTTTTAATGTGAAAGACTAAATGAGAGTGTGACTAACTTACCTAAGCAATTCTTAAGAGGATTTTCACCAGTGACCCCCACTGTTCCAGCTGAGATGAAACTTAGTCCCTTACTACAGTGCTTTTAAGTAATCATTAATATTCTCTTCCATCAAGAAACACAAAAGAAAAGACTCAAGTTTCTGTGCTTTGACCCATGATGTATTTTTGCTGTCACAATAATTTCCCCCATCTTAAAGACTGAAGGACAGAAAGAATATGGGGAAGAGAATGCAAGTTTTATAAAAAGAAGTCAGTTGGATTGATGACCAGTCTTTTTTACTTATTGTTTTTGTTTTTTTGTGCGGTGGCTTTTTTTTTTTCTTTTTTCAACAGTTGAACCATCCATGAATTGTTGGGGAACTTTGCCAAGCCATTCCTGGGTTTTCCTCATAGTAATTCTTTGCTTCTTAGGATTTTTCTCAATAATGAAACCTTCAGAGCATTTTTTGTACCTTATCTAACTGGACCACATAAAAATATAAGCCTCAGTGTAGATTTCAGTCTTGTTAGAACTAATGTCAGCACTTTTTACAATCTCAAATATGAGCAAATAGGCTGTAATAATTTTCATGTAGAAAATAGAAACTCTTTGCTACAACAAAAATGAGGAGGGTGCAAAACAACCTTTCTTTAGTCTTTCACTTGTACAAAAACATAGTCCAGGACTTTGTTGCTTATTATCAGTAACCTAAAATAAAGTCATCCCTAGTTATGAGTACAAATTGTAGAGAATAGTAAAAATTTGGAGAGGAAAAGTTTACTGAAAAAGCCTGTGAAAATGCTCTGAAGATTTTCCCCTCTTTATTTATAAACTTGAGTCCCAGTGCACGAATTCTTGCATGGGTGGGGTTGTTCAATCAACCTGTCATAACGTTCACTTAGGCTTTTATATATATAGATAGTAAGGATGTTTTTAACTTTTGGCCAGGTCATAAGCTTTAATTCTCAGAAGCCCATTAATCAGGCTTCAACATCACCCAGGAACTTGTTAGAAATGTAAATTCTCAGGCCCCATCCCAACCTATTCAATCGGAATGCCTGATTTTTAGCAAACCCTCTAGGTGACTCTGATATGTACCTGGTCACCCAGATGGCATCTCAATGGTCTGCACATTGACCTATTGAGATGAATAAAGGTGAAGATGGTCAGATTCTTCCAGTACTGAAACATCCTTTTTAACTTTATGGCTCTGACTTTCAGGAAGAGTAAACTATTCAGGAAGAGTGACTTTCAGGAACAGTGCTCATAGGCAAAGTGCCTTGAACAGCCCCAGATTGCCCTGGAAATACTGTTAGGGGATAAAGATTAATTTATGCAATTTAGCCTCTTTTTCCAGCCTCAGTAGCTCTTGCAGCTCAAAAAATGGAAAATGTAAGAATTATTATTCATTTTTTCAATTTAATCTGCTGAGGACTGATAAAGAAGTACTAAGGTCTCCTATGACTGTAGTATTTCTTTTGATTTCTCCTGGTGTATCTGGTAGTTTTGTTTCATGTGTTTTGATGCTGTTAGTGCATACAAGTTTATGATGGTTGTATCTTGAATATGAAGTATTCTCATTATTTATAATATAATACTTCTTGCTCTGAGTACAATAACAATCACAACACAATAATGTAAGAAGCAGGTAAGAGTAATAATAATTGCTCTTTTTATACCTGGAGGAATGAATCCAATCTGTCATCTCTGCAATTTGTTTTCTTGAATTTCAGTTTATCATTTCTTTCATTTTATTTGTATGAAATTTGCATGATGAGCTATTGTCAGAAATTTATGTGAAGTTTCAGATTGGACCCATTTTGACTTGGGCCAACCAACATGTCCTAGGATTGATACATATCTCCTGGACAATGAATATGTCAGAAACCCATGGTGCATTTCACTTCCGTGTGCTTTTGTCCTCACACTTTCTCCGTTTAATGTTACAGATAACAAAAGACATCTTTCCACTTTGGACATACTCTTACCTGCTGCTGCTGCTCTTGTTTGGCCAAGGAGTGAAAGCCATGCAGGTTGTGGAGTTCTTCCATGGGATAGGCACTGCCACCGAGGTGGCCTACTTTGCCTACATATACAGCGTGGTCAGCCCAGAGCACTACCAGAAAGTGAGCAGCCACTGCAGGGGCGTCATGCTGATGGCCTACACGGCCCACCTCTTGGTGTTGGTGGCCAAAATATCATACTTTTACCTCAACATCATATCCTTGGCCTCTGTCTCTGTGGCTTTCCTTTTCTCACTTTTTTCTACCAATGCCCAAGAAAAGCTTTTTTTTTTTTTTCATGCAAAACCCAGCAAAGAAGCTCTTTCAAAGACACCAGGAAAAGGTGTGTCCTAGAGGAGCTCAGAAGAATTTCGAGCCAGTCTGCCAAAAGCTAGTTGCCATTTCAGGGAAACTGGATGACGTCCAGTGGAGCGGCCCAAAGCCGGAAAACGTCGCTCTGGGAGTTTCTGTGCAGTGTCCCCAGATTTGAAGGAGCACTACCTCTCGATGCGTCTTTTATGCTAGTTTCTGTGGCGGGCTCTTCCACAGCAAATTTTGATCAGGTTTTGAGCAATGTTCAAGTCCTGTGGTGGAATAGAATAGAGAGCAGATCAGCTTATAAAGTTAAGTTCTGTTCTGTGAACATTCTGTTTACACAGACACACACACACACACACACACACACACACACACACACACGTACTGGTTGACATATGAAATAATGTTTCTTTCTCAGGCTATGTTCCAAGAAGTTTGAAAACTACTACTCTACGAGTTACCTTCTTATTTCAAGGGTTCCCAATCAAGGCAACTTAAATATTTGCATCTCTTCTTAATCGTAGCTGTGGGGACTTGCCTAAGCTTGTCGACTTCTAATTAATACTATTTTCCACACCCAGCTTCCCCATGCCCTACCATAACCAGATATCTGCTAGAATAACCCAGTTAATCCAGACTGGAGTCTTACAACCTTCAATCTTATCTCCTCTCCACAGCTAAGTTGTTTTTCTGGTTTTTTTTCAGACTGTATAATTTTTTCTCTGGCCTCTCATGCATATTATACTTTCATTCAATTGCCATTAAAAGCCCTTAACACATAGGAAGCCTTGATTTTGGTGACAATGGCAGCTGACAACAAAGAGTGTACCATGGAAAGGGGACAGGCAAGGTGTGACAAGGTGGGAGGGGCAGGGGAGAGGACACGTGTGCCCCTGAGTATTTATTGCTTTTCCCTGAGTTGGCTGCTAAGTGTTTGCTTCATCCTTATTTACCTACAGCTGGATTCTGATATTTCATTTTTCCAATAGGAAAAAGGCAGGGAGACTGAGTGACCTTGAGGAGGTCTGGATTTACCCTTCAGCAACCCCTGGCTTTCTGCCTTGGCAAAACTTCCCTCCCTGCTGAGAGGCTACAATAGTTGGGGAGTTTTTAGATACTTGTCTATGTACTCTTCCTTTTCTCCAGGACATATTTTGGACATTTGAAATACTTTTGCAAAGGTAGTGATGTACGGAAGGGGAGGGGAGGTGGGCTGATGCAAGAGTTAATGCTCCATAGTGAGAAGGGTGGAGCCCAGAGCCTTCTTTGAAGTGAGCCCAACAATTCACTTGGATTTTCCTGACATAATGCAGCTTCTACATCAAATAAGACTTTGAAGATTATTATTTTTGAAGTTGGGGTGTTCCACATCCACATATTTATTCAACATTTCAGGTCCATTGTTGAGCGAATATTAGTCTCATGTGCTTCCTGAAAATTCCAATTTGACTCCAAGAAACCTGTTCTAGGATTTGATTCACCTTGAACTCATTTCCTCTATACGAACTTGCTTCTGGGGAAAAGAGAAAAGTCCTCTTCTCTTTAGATAATGTACCCATTACGTAGGGCACGTGTAGAAAAGGTAAAATTTTCATAAAGTTTGTTCTTTAAAAGCTCTTTTAACACAAACAGTCATTTTCTTGTGATAACAAGGTCCCTAAATAGTGTCAAATTTTTAGGCAAAACCAAGTGAACTAGGATGGACCTAAAGCCTCACGTAAATTAAACCACATCATTAACAAAAAAAAATCTGAGGGTAGTAAGAAACCTGACAATTAACTACCTAGTTCACAGCACATTATAGGAACACCTTATAAGTGCATCTAAAGAGTGCACATTATAGCCCTAGCCGGTTTGACTCAGTGGATAGAGCATTAGCTGGTGGACTGAAGGGTCTCAGGGTCAATTCCAGTCAAGAGCACATACCTTGGTTGCAGGCTCAATTTTGGGCCCTGGTCGGGGTGCTTGCCAGAAGCAACCAATCAATGTGTCTCTCTCACATTGATGTTTCTCTCTTTCTGTCTCTCCCCCTCCCTTCCACTCTCTCTAAAAATCAATGGAAAAATATCCATGGGTGAAGATTAAAAAACAAAAAACAAAGAGTGCACGTTATTAAATGGATTTCTCCTGGGAATGTGCCTTGTGGCTATACGTGCTCTGAAGCCCTTTGTCAGGGTTTCTCCTCCTCAGCAATATTGACGTTTGGGGTGTGGTCATTCTTGGTCATGGGGGGCTAGCCACTGTACTGTAGAATGTTCAGCAGCGTCACTGGCCTCTAACCCACTAGATCCTATTAGCGCACACACACACATCCGCCCTGTCATGACAACCAAAAATGTTTGCAAATGTTGACATCTGTATCCCTAGAAGGCAAAACGCCCCTGATGAGAACCACTGGGTTAGATTGGTGTTCAGGTCAGAGCTTTTACAACCCTATCACTATTAAGACTATAAATTTATTTTTCAAGTTTCCCTAATAGACTGTATTATTTTCAAGAACAAAGATCAAAAGTTTATCACCTATTGTCCCAGATAGAAGCTCCAAAACACTTGGTGACTAAATTAGTGAATGAATGAATGAATGAATGAATGAATGAAAAAATAAAGAAGTGAATGATCAAACACTCAAATGGGGTAGAAGTGTACAGAGAGAATTCTGAAAGGAAGAATTCTGTCAAGGATCTTGAAGAAATTTTTTTAAATGATATTACAGTGGATATAGAGAAAACAGAAACAAGGGTAAAGAGAGAGGCCATTCTTTTTTTTAATATATATTTTTTATTTATATCAGAAAGAAAGGGAGAGGGAGAGAGAGAAACATCAATAATGAGAGAGGATCATTGATCGCCTTGAGTTGAGGCCTGCGCCCTCCAGGGTGTGTGGAAAGCTTGGCTTCCTCCATTGCTGGAGAAACCCAAGCCTCCTGCTCACTCAGTGGCCGCAGCCACCTTGGTTGGGTTAATTTGCATACTTGATCCTGATTGGCTGGTGGGCGTGGCTTTGTGGGTGTAGCAGAGTGATGGTTAATTTGCATATTACTCTTTTATTAGATAGGACTAGAGGTGCGGTTAGGGTCCGTAGGCCTAGCCTGGCCTCCATTGCATGGCCTCTGCTGCCCTGCGATGCTAGGTGAAGCTCCCCACCCCGGGATGCTCATGATGCTTGTGGCCCCTCGACTGTTCTGCGAAGTTTGCTGCCACCCTGCAAAGCTCGCCACTGGATGCTCTGTGAAACTCCCTCCTCCCGGCCACTGCTCTGTGAGGCTCCCCGGCCCCACAACTGCTCCATGAAACTCCCCCGCCCCACAACTGCTTCTCGAAACTCACTGCCGCCTGGGTGACTGCTCCACTAAGCTCAGGGCTACCATGAGAAGCAGCCTGCCACCACCACTCAACAGTCCCCAGTCCTGCCCCACCAGCATCCCCCCCTCATGGTGAGCGGCTCGGGGGCTGAGGGAGAGGGGAGACAGAGAGGTGCTCCATGCACTTCATGGTGACCAGTCACCTGTTCAGTTGTGACGCCACCTAGCTCTTTATATATATTAGGATTCTCATCTGAGGATATTTTTTCATTGATTTTTTAAGAAAGAGTGGAAGAGGGAGGGAAAGATAGAGAGAACTATTGATGTGAAAGAAACACATTGATTGGTTGCCTCCTGCACGTGCCCTGCCCAGAGCCCAGACAGGGCCAGGGCCTGGGAGGAGCCTGCCACTGAGGTATGTGCCCTTGACTGGAATCGAACCCAGGACTCTTTGATCCACAGGTTGACACTGTCCACTGAGCCAAACTGGCTAGGGCTTTTTTATACTAGTTCTGGTGAAGAATGTAGAGTCATGAAAGAATGTGATAGTACAAAAACAAATAAGAGGAATAAACTGGGGGAAATAGGATGGCCCATCCATTCAGACCCCTCTCAGTGCCCCTTCATCTTCAGAGATAAGGCTGCTCCTTTCCTCCGGGTATGGGGGGCACCTCTCACATGAGGGTCTTATGACTTGCTCCTGCACCTGCTACATCTCCAGTTCCTCCCATTAAAAACATTCAGTATGCCAAGGTGCCACATTTTGAAGCAGTGTGTCCTGAACCGCGTCACTATTACGAGTGGGAAGTATAGACATGAAACAGGAAAGGGAGAAGCCAGTGCTGCTAAGTGGCCCCTCGAGGTCCTGAAAACCTCAGCTGCTGCGCTGCCATCTTTCCCGTCCTCACTGGGAAATGCAAAGTGACACTGGAGCTCTCTTGGCAGGAAGCCATTGCACTCAGCCCGCTGGGACCCGCCAGATGGGCCCTGATTGCACACCCATTAGATTATCTAAGTAGGATAACTGGTACTTTCGTCTACCTTAAATTACATAAAGTCAGAATCATGAAAATGGATATTAGTTGTAACCCCAGAGGGCTTAGTAAGGGAAGGGGCACTCTAAAGAAAGATTACCTCACAAAAGTAGAATAGTGAAGCTTTTATTTTAAGTGCATGAAGTGGGGATTCGTTCAGATTTGGGGCAGCCTCATGTATGTCAAAATTGAAAAATTTCCCCTGTGTTTAATGTATGTGATATCATCCAGTCCAGATAGCTCCGTTGAGTGTTTTTACTTCTCACTCATTAACTCAAACATGTGATATGTGAGGTCTTAGGTATCACTATTTCATAGTCTACTTTGGTGTCTTAACTCAACAAATAGCTGAAGGTGAAGGCCAGCTTTTCATTAGCAAAGAAAATAACCACTTATATCGATTTTGAGCTAGTGTGGGAGGTGATCATTCAAACATCATCCTGTTTTCTTGCTTTTCTGTTCTAATGGAGATGGCCTCAATGCCACCCCCCTCATTGGAATCAATCAGGGCGATGAGATTGGGGGACTGAGCTTGAAGAAGGAGAAGAGGGGTTTCCAGGTTGCTTGAAATTTCAACAAGTGTTTTTAAAAATATTAAATTAAGAAAGACTTACTTCCATTAAAGCAACAATAGGCTAGATATTAGAAAAATCCTCACCTTACAAGCCATTCAAAATTTCTGGATATAAATACAACTTTTTTAATGAGTGGTCGAATTGGTAAAAAATTTTAACAGGAGACCAGATAGACAAGGAAGCACTGGATCTGTCATGTACTCTCTCCCAGTGACCTGGAATGTTGGTTTCAGTGGCAACCCAGGGGCTGCATCCTCCATGAGTGCAACAGAACACAATACGGAATTACAGGGCGGGGGGGCAGAGGGGAGGGCAAGAGGAGGCTCACAAAGAAAACTAATCAGGGCAGTGACAGAGGAATTTGTCTTCATAAGCCAGCACTCACATAAATCCGGGGCCCATTTTTACAGGCTAAATTTAAAAGAGAGAGAGAGAGAGAGAGAGAGAGAGAGAGAGAGAGAGAGAGAATTTAAAGTGGTGCTGATGGGCAGTGGCTTATTAGGACACAACCCATCATAATTCGAAGAGCATCTGTACTTACATTTATCTTGAGGCGTTTTCAAACAGATGACTAAAATACTGGACAAGGGTATGAGCCAGTAGAAGAATGTTCAAAACTAAAGATTTTTACACTGCTCTGGAGGAGGATAAAAATTAGTGACTAGTCACCAAGCAGGGAGTATGCTAGCAGTCCATCGGGCAGAGAGGCAGATTTTATCTCCATCATAGCTTAGAACTGTAGCTTAGAATTGCTGGATCATGAGAGTAATAAAATGAAGGCAGACTTTTAATCAGTTTTATTAGTGTTTTCAAATTCTCTTCAGATAATTCTCCCCCTTACTGCTTGTCCCCAGGCAGACAACACTCACCACCACCCTCAAACACCATTGCTTTGTTTATTTAAGAGTTAATGTTTCAAGTCTAACTCCCTAAAACACTGGAAACAGATTATACAATTGCTATACAGAAAAGAGGAATAAAACATATTATATAGAAAAATATTAACACAAAAAGAATTAAAGGAAGAAAGGGGGGATTAAGGAACATGAAACATAGGGGGAACTATAATGGCAAAAAAAATATGTACAAACATGTCAGTTATCACTAAAATAATACATGAACTTCTAGATTGAATAATTTACAGGAAATAGAGGAGACAGAAGAATTTATTAAATGACAACCAGGGATATCACCAAAAACCAGTAGAATGCGGGAAACTAGTTTTTTTCAACAAATGAAATTTGAGGAGAAAAGAGATTGATAGTGTCTTAGGAGATTTCTCAATCAATCACAATGTGTGAATTTTATTTGAATTTTGATTCATATCAAGACACTAAAAACATAAGACAATTCGGGAAATTTGAACATTGCCTAGACAATATTAGAAAATTATTAACATTTTAGGTGTGATAGTAGTTTCTGCTTATGCTTTATTGAGCCCTTATTTTTAAAGATACAAGTGACATTTTTATCGAATTTTATGATACAAGATTCAAATCATCTTTTTGGGGGAAGGGGAAAGTGTTTGGGGTATTGATGAAATGAGACTGGCTCTGAGTTGGTAATTGATGAAACCTGATGATGGATATATGGGCATTTGAATTCTTAATAATCAAGCAATTCTAAGCTAAACTACCCAGTAAAAAACTAAAAATTATGAAAAATATGGTTGAGTTGGATTTTAAAAAGGTCATAACTATACTGTATTTATAGAAAATAGAAATAAAACATAAAAACATCTAAAGCTTGGGGAGGGGAGACGGAAAATTCACTCCATGCAAACACAAAATTTTAAAAGTTAATATAGTTAAATTTATATATATATATATATATATATATTGATGATTTTTTACAGAGAGGAAAGGAGAGAGATAGAGAGTTAGAAACATCGATGAGAGAGAAACATCAATCAGCTGCCTCCTGCACACCTCCTACTGGGGATGTGCCCGCAACCAAGGTACATGCTCTTGACTGGAATCGAACCTGGGACCTTTCAGTTTGCAGGCCCACGCTCTATCCTCTGAGCCAAATAGGTTAGGGCTAATTAAATTTTTAAAAAGATAAAATATAATTAAAACCTGTTGATCTTGCCTGGCCAGCGTGGCTCAGTGGTTGAGCATCAACCTATAAACCAGGAGTTCACAGTTGGATTCCCGGGCAAGGCACATGCCTAGGCTAGGGGCTTGATCCCCAGTGTGGGGAGTACAGGAGGCAGCAGATCAATAATTCTCTCTCATCTCTCCCTCTCCCTTCCTCTCTGAAAACAATAAAAATATTTTTTAAAAAATACCTGTTGATCTAGATTAAAATGATTAAGAATATATATTAAAAATATATATTCTAAACTTCTATGCATCTAATACTTTTGTTGTTATTTGAGAGTGAACTCTTTCTACTTATTAAAAAAATACAACCAAGTTTGCTATAAAACAGTATGTCTTGTTACTCCGGGAGCAGTTTCATACACCTCGTGTTTACCGATTGCATCATTTGCTTTTGGGCGTGATTTCATCTTATGTGTTTTTGTACAGTAATATGCTGTACAGGTTCGTAGCCAGGAGTAACAGGCCATACCACACAGCCTCGGCGTGTAGTAGGCTCTACGTCTAGGTTGGTGTGAGTGTGCGATGCTGTTCGCAAACGGCGAAATCGCTGAACGACGCATTTCTCAGAACGCATTCCTGTGTGAAATGGTATGTGATTGCATTTAAAGCGCTCCCCATGTATTTCATTGAATGTTGCTGTGTACTAACAAAGTTGAAAAAAGAAAACTTCATGCACAAAAAGGAAAAACGGAAAGAAAAAGATTGAACGTATCAGTAAAATAAACCCACCCAAAGCCCAAATGGTGGTCCCACAGTCAAACTCTGTATTTGGGTCTTAATGGGAATGCCTGTGCTCGGCTTGGGGGACAGCTGCTGAAGGGACATGTCATGTTACGTCAATAAAACACGCCATCTCTCCTGGGGAGACGACACACGGGGTGTGAGGGAGGAGGAGTCTTTGAGGCAAAGGGATGTTTCACTGAGGGGCCACCGTGGTCACCAGAGACCTGGCCAGAGCTTCTTACAGGACCTTTGCGGGTGCTGACACTCATGCAAGGGCTTTGAAGGCTTTGTTCAAAGGCAAGTTCTCAAGTTTTAGAACAACAAACCAGGAATTTGTGTGCTCAAACCCATGAGAGCAAATAAAGAATACTTTTTATGAGCATGTAGTTTTCATTTTATTAGGAAATTTGGTTAACATTATGTGATCACTAAGAACACATACACTGAGTGGCCAGATTATTATGATCTCTGAACCCATAATAATCTGGCCACTCAGTATATATGTGTGTGTGTGTGTGTGTGTGTGTGTGTGTGTATATATATATATATATATATATATATATATATATATATATATATATATATATATATATTTGAGAGACCCAGTGCATGAATTCGTGCATGGGTGGGGTCCAGCCAGCCTGGCCAGGGGGAGGGGACATGGGCAGTTGGAGGGCCTGCCTGCGGGTCAAACTCCTGGTTGAGGGAACAATTTGCATATTAGCCTTTTATTATATAGGATATACACTGAGTAACCAGATTATTATGCATTCAGAGATCATAATAATCTGGCCACTCAGTGTATACACACACAAAGGGGAAAGCGATGCATGTGGACAGGAAAACAGAGCTGACAGGCAGTGAGCATAGCCATCAAACCCAACATTAGGAATCGTGATTTCATTTGGCTGAGTTGAGCGATTTGCACAATAACTCAGGTGCTGGGGTGAGCTTATATCCTTTCTGTGAGATGGTGCTTAATAGTTTGAAAACTTTTCAGATGAAAAACTTCAAAGAAAGACAGGAAGAGAGCACAGGACCATGGGGTGTTGAGGAGAGTGGGGAGAGCAAGAAGATGGACAGGAGGGCAGTCTTACCAACAGATTGGGTACCACCAGCACCTGCAGACGGGCCGCCTAGCAGCAGCATTGCTTCTGGCAGCAGCACTTACACTGGCAGCACTTCTGCTGACAGCCTTTTAAGGGAGATTAAGATTTTCCAGGAGGTAGGATATGGTCAAACAAAAATAAAGGCAAAGGGAAACTTTTAACGATTATTTTATTTTATTTGGAAATGTAAAGAACAGCTGTTGACAAATAAGAACACAAGTGGGAAAGGGGGCAGAGATAAAAACATATAAATGGGAGGAAATAATCAGCCACAGGTAGAGAATATTGGGAATCGAGACCCTATTGGATTAAGCTCAGTGATGTTAGCTTTTCTTTAGGAGCAAGGTCATAGTCGTGTCTTTGTTTTGGCTCTAAACTATTTGACTGGAAACTTTTTGGGTAGGAAAATTAAAAACCCAGAAAGCAGAAAAGATAGGAACCCACATTCGGGACCAAAGTCACAGGCCAAGAGCTAAGTCCCAGAATGCCAGGTGATAGCAGGTGGGGCAGGTGGACAGAGGGGAGGAAAGGCCTCCGCCTCTGCTGCCCGGGGACAGAGGCTCTGCTGGCCGCCTAGCAGCAGCATTGCTTCTGGCAGCAGCACTTACACTGGCAGCACTTCTGCTGACAGCAGCCCTTCCCACAGCCACAGCCACAGGAGCCACAGCCACAGGAGCCACAGCCACAGGAGCGGCGGCAGCAGCAGACCACGGGGACGCTGCAGCAGCCCCCACAGCAGCCACGGCAGCAGGGGCAGCAGCTGGAGCAGCAGCCGACCCGGTAGCATCTGCAGGTGGTGCAGCCACCACAGCCACCACCACAGCCACCACAGCCACCACCACAGCCACCACAGCCACCACAGCCACCACAGCCACCGCAGCCACCACAACCACCACAACCACAGCACCCCATGGTGTCAGTAGAGAGGACTCAGGAGAAGGTGAGCAGGGAGACTCAGGAGGTTAGAAAGGTCTGATGCTCCTTCTCCTGGTGAGCCCTTATATACCACCTCTGGGGATGGAGAGGGAGTGATCTAGAGCACATGACCAGTGGTCACTTCCTTGTTGTTGTTACTACAGTTTCCAAATAGGGTATCTACGGTTATGCCTGTTTACATCTTCTGAACTATATTTGACAATTGCTCATTTCAGCTTTTCTTTTTAAGGTCACGTTAGAAGCAAACAAGATGCTAACATGTTGTAGGGATCTTCATTTTCACGGAAACACAGTTGAATCTTTGAGATTTGGCAGTAAGAAGGCATCCAGTTGCTATGGGCTCCTTTCCACATCTCACTGGTTTTCTCTCCATACATTCGGTTGAAATCACGTTACAGTATTTCCTCGCACTCAAACTGCCGAAGGACAATCCTACCAGCTTGGGAAAAATAGACTCTGAGCAGCAAACCTGTTACAAAATGAAGCTGGGGAATCTGACAGCCAACGTGCCCCCATCCACGTCCCCAGCACCCTCAGTGATGGCCCCAGATGCTCCTACAGCAGCATGCGCGATGAAGAGCCCACTCTCACTCTCATGTTCTTGCCTTATATTTTTTTCAGCATTAGTATTAGTCACCATCCCTCAAATTCCACCTGGACACACTCCTCCGTAAAGGTGCAAACTCCTCTCCCCTGTCAGGCCTTGTGTTTCTCTGGTCTCTACACCTGCACTCCCTAAGGGACCCACCTGCTCCACAGTTGCCAAGGTCATGCTATAAGCACAGGGCTGTTGCTCTCAGACATCCACTGATATCATATAATCAAGGACAAGAAGTAGTTCCCATCCAAAGCAAAACACACCAACAGTTACATCATGGAAATGCAGATGCGTGAGAGGATTTATTTCTGTTTTTACAACAATCATTCCGGCCCAGGTGTGAGAAGACCAGTCACAATGGTATGCTCCAAATGAAGAGGTGAAAAGTAAACATTTCCACTGGTCAGCAAATCCAGTGATGGCATCTGGCCTTGGCAGCGGCCTTTGAATCTGTTACCCTTTTCGCATCCCCAGCTCCCGATTATACTTTCTATTGCAAGCTCTTTCAGGTCTGGGACTGTGCCTTAACCTTCCCTGTGCCCACCCTCCCTTCCCCCCGCCTCCCGCTCCCCATCAAAGCCCACAGATCCCCTGGCCCAGAGGCTGCCTGAGGATGTAAGCCCCGCCCACAGGTCACACACACAGTGCCTGTCCCCTGAGAATCATGGATGCGCAGAGAAGTCTGCCTATTCCTGCTGACAGCCTGGTTCCCAGAATGCTTCCCTAGAACTCTTAGGCCTTTTTTTTTTTACTCACATTAAAACATAATATTTTAAAAATGAACAAAACTGAAAATGTGGGAAGATATCTAAAAGGGAAGTAAATAAAAGATGATGGATTCTTCCATGTAAATGGAGGCAAATAGCAACAAGGAAGTGGTCATGTGTCCTCCCTCTCCCACTCCCAGAGGTGGTATATAAGGGCTTCCCCAGCAGAAGGGGCATCATCCTCCCTCACCTCCTGACTATCACTCCTCACCTTCTCCTGAATCCTCTCTACTGACACCATGGGGTGCTGTGGTTGTGGTGGCTGTGGTGGCTGCGGTGGTGGCTGTGGCTGTGGTGGCTGTGGTGGCGGCTGTGGTGGCTGTGGTGGCTGTGGTGGTGGCTGTGGTAGCTGCACCACCTGCAGATGCTACCGGGTCGGCTGCTGCTCCAGCTGCTGCCCCTGCTGCCGTGGCTGCTGCGGGGGCTGCTGCAGCGTCCCCGTGGTCTGCTGCTGCCGCCGCTCCTGTGGCTGTGGCTCCTGTGGCTGTGGCTCCTGTGGCTGTGGCTGTGGGAAGGGCTGTTGTCAGCAGAAGTGCTGCCAGAGTAAGTGCTGCTGCCAGAAGCAATGCTGCTGTTAGATGGGCCAGCCGGCCTCTGGAAGGTGCTGCAGGTAAGACTTCCTCCTCCCTTCCTGCCTGTTCTTCTCTGACCTGCAAGTCACAACCTTGACCTGGGCCTTATGACCAGCCACAGGAACCTCACATTTCTGTAATTTCTGTAGTTTCTGTGATCATGCCCACGTTTAATAACCACCAACCAAAGTAATAGTTGTACAGTCTTCTCTGTCAGTCACCATTGCAATCATGTCCTCTCCAAAACAGAGACAAGATAGTTAATGTTCTACCTTCTTGAAATGCTTCTTTATTTATCTCCTGTTCTTACCACTGCATTGTCATTTCTGTGTATGCAAAACAACTTCCTTGTTAATAAATTATATTAAATCAGCCTTAAAGAGCCATTTCTTCTTCTCTGTCCAGTGCTAACACTGCCCGCTCATGGGGGAAAACATGTTTAGATTCCATCAGATGAGGCAGACATTATATGTGTAAAGCAATCAATGAGTCAAAATCTAGATAAATTATTTGCAATAGATATAGATGGTTTATGAATGACTAATCTGTTGTGGGTTTATCAAGAATCAAAGGATTTAGAGGCACATCCCCAATCTTAGCACCTCAATGTCATAAAGTAAGCTCTCCCCACACCTCTCCCTCGATAGAGCCTTAGCAACCGAAGTCTGAGTACGTGACTATGTGCACGACCCTGCGGGGTCATAGGGCCACTGAGGAACTTGCCATCATTTGTGATGGTCACTTTTGTCTGCTTCCAGTGTCCTCTTCTACTGCGTGTTGATTTTGATTGACAGGCCTCATTGCTGAGAATCACTCCAAAACACAACATAAATGGAGGCTTGCATCTCATCACATTTCTTTGACCATTAGCACTATAGCTCATGTGTGCTTTCCATTCGGCCACCACCCCTCACTAAGCTCCATACCCTCAAACTCAGCTGTCCCAGACCCCAATGACGAAGTCGGCTCCAGCCAGGGCAGGCATCATGGACATCTACCACCCACGTCAAACTACAAAATCAGCTTTCAGTTGTAAGATGAGAAGATGAGCATTAGATTCAAAATAATCATATTATGAGCCACTTCCATACCACCCCCTCAGCCTTCTCTGAAGGAGCCACATACACAATAAAACCTGTCCCCAGACGCCCCTTCTGTTAATTTCCTCTCATGACCCCTGGCCCTTTTCTCTGTAGACTCTGGATTCTTGATCCATCATGGTTGATTTAGAGCAAAATGAGAGGGAAAAGGGTCAGGGAGATGCCTGTTGGGTCAGGCAGATGGGCCTGAGGTCAAAGGCAGGCAAGCCCCTTGGGAGTGTCTCCCAGGAGAAGGACATTCTTACGCCACCCCCAAAGTGGGTTGCTTCCTTGCCATCCCAAGCAGAACCTGACAAAGATGGATGCTTAAACAGGTAGAACTGACCAAATAGCATGAAATAAGCAAAGGAAACATGAATAACCATGTCAGATAAAACTCCCAAAGGGGTCATTCCCTGTGGAATTTAGAAGATAGTGCTTGAGAAGGGAGGTATGAGATGAGCTTCCTCAAATTCTACATTGACAAGGTAGTTTGGGTACCCACCTGGCTCTGTTTCTATTTTGTTATCGCCTTCAAAAGTCCCAAGCCCCAGTTCCCTCTGGCCACCCAGAACCCCTTCATTACTCTCAGTCTCTAGGATTTATCCCAGGATCCCCACCCTCTGACTCATCCTCCCTCCCCCAGACTCCACCCTTAGGACCACATCTTCTCACGTGGCTGTTCTCAGCCAGGAGAAAGGGACCAGGAATGATGCCCTCATCCATCTATCATACCCAGCTTTTCCTCACTGAGGATTCTGAGACAGTTTTCCCACAAAGTCAGGTTTATTGGCACAGTTCTGGGACATGCGGCCCCTCCTAGCAAAGAAGTAAGGCTTCGGAGGCCCTTGCTGCCCCTGCCCCACTCACTAGAACCTGAGTTTGTTTTTAGTCACTGTAACTAGAAGGCATGGAGTTGTCAGGATTCACTGAGGGGTCATATGCAGTGTTTACACTGATTTATGAGAGAAGGACCCAGGGGTCACGGTGAACCAGTGACACTTGCTGAACATTTATTTGCCAGGCGTCATGCTGGGTCGTTTGGGGGCCACCAAGACAGAATTCCTACAGTGAAATAGGTGACAGCTTGATATGGAAAAAAGATAAGTAGAAATCCATAATGGCTATGGGGGAAAAAAACCAAGGGCATATTATATTGAGCATAGGTCACTAGCAAAATCACATAAATCAAGGACAAAGCATATGACATCTCTATGTTTTGTTATTCTTTTGTTATAAAATCCATATGTTGAAGTCTCAACTCCCATAACCTCAGAATGTGACTATTCTTGGAGGTAGAATCTTTTTTAAAAAATATATTTTTATTGATTTCAGAGACAAAGGGAGAGAAATGGAAACATCAATGATGAGAGAGAATCATTGATCACCTGCCTCCTGCATGCCCCACACCAAGAATAGAGCCACAACCCAGGCATGTGCCCTGAACTGGGAATTTAACCGTGACCTCCTGGTTCATAGGTCAATACTCAACCACTGAGCCATGCTGGCTGGGCTAAAGAAATAATTAAGTTAAAAGGAGGTCATTAAGGTGAGCCCTAACCAAATGGGACTGGTGTATTGTTTTGTTTTTTAGTTTTTTGGTGTTTTTTTTTTTTTTTATTGATTAAGGTATTACATATGAGTCATTATTCCCCTAGTGACTCCCCCACCCCCCCACTCTCGCCCTCACCCCCCTGGTGTCTGTGTCCATTGGTTAGGCTTATATACATGCATACAAGTCCTTTGGTTGATCTCTGAGACTGGTGTTCTTATAAGAAGAGGAAATAAGACACAGACATGTACAGAGAGAAGACGCCATCTACACAACAAGGAGAGAGGCTGCAGAAGAAACCAAACTGACCAACACCTTGATCTTAGACTTTCAGTCTCTAAAACTGTGAGAAAATAAAATCCTCTTGTTCAAGCCACCCAGTCTGTGTTACTTTGTTATGGCAGCCTTGGCAAACTAACACACACTTTTGGTCATGTGTGATGGGTGTCAATGATACACATGTTTGTGTGTGTGCTGAGCTGAGGGTCAAATGATGTTTAAATGAAAGAAATGTGCCACATGCACAATGTGGCACATGGATACAGTGTGGTTTCTGGCTTTCCCTAACACATTCAGTTCTCTCTTCCTCCACCAGAGCATAGTCCACATAATTCCCATCACATGAAGCTACCATGAAATTCACAAGGAAATCAGACAGGAAATATGCATGGGGGTTTGGGGTAGGGTGATGGGGACTGAAGAATACGGGAAGAACACCTATGTGCACACATCCTACATCTCACGTCAGTTGGTGAATGGTTGTAGGTTCCTCTCTATAATCCAATTTCAAATTTGGGTCTTTATTTAGGTTTTCTGAGTAATTGGCCTAAACGTTGTCCATATCCCTTACTGTGGGAAATTTATAGGCAGGACCTATAAGGATTTGAAAACTAAGCGACAACAATAGTAGATTGAAAATGAAAAAGATTTGCTGAGCTCAGTTGAATTACAGAAATATATTTTTAATTGTGACCATGATGCCTTTTCAGGAATTAGTCCCTCTGAAAACTGGCTCCTTGTGATGAAGGTATGCGGCAACTTACTGCAGAGACAGGGATGGCTGGCCTTCACTTTGCAGTGACAGCACCTCCACCACTCTCTGCCTCTAGTCCAAAATAAACCAAATGTGATGGAGAGAACATACACTGAAAAGTCTATGGGGAACAAGGAGCCACAAGATTCAGTTCCATGACGTCATTCTGAATGTTTGCAAGAACTATCTTTCCACCTCTGATGGAAATACCCATGGCAGGTTTCACATTCAGCCTTGGATCATAATGATTGAGCACAGCCCACTTTGCCCAAAGGCCTGCCTTTATGTCTAAGTATTTCTCAATGTGAACATGTGTCAACACAATGTAAAGAGTCTTCTAAAATATTTATGTCCTAAATACTACTCATGGTCTCAATTATCAAATACTATTTGTATTTCAATTTGTATCTTCAAAGTGAATGATAGCTGTTGAGGATTAACTAAAGTCGAGTTTCCTTTCTAGGTATAAAATAAATAGATCTTACCCATCTAATGATTTTCCTATCAGGAATGGACAATCACAGTCTGACAAAAAGACACAAATTAGATAAGGACTGCTCAAGGTCCCCCTAGGCTTGGGAAGAAATAAATGAAAACATAGTTTAAGTTATTGAGTAAGATCTGAAATGAATTTGAAGGAAATACTAAACCTTAACAATCCCACTCAAGGTTAAATGAATTGAGACAGAAAAGCAAACAGCAATTCACTTGGAAAGAACCAGTGAAGCCTGAGGCTGGTCAATTCCATGTCCATTGCTGATGACTCATTTAGCACAGCCTGGTGGAAAAGCTAAACTAGCAACACCAAAGCTCTAAGGGGCACTGCCGGCTGGATTTAGAGGGAAAAATAAAAGGCTGCACTGCAGAGATGGAACTCTGCCCTCCGAGCAAAGAGGAAACAGCCCCAGTGGATGGAAATCAAAAATCGATGTAGTCATCCTTATCTTGGTAGTAGGGGTGTTTCTGAAAATGTGTTTAAATGGGTTCTTTGTGAATAAAACATGCTTTTTTTTAGGGTTGTCTTTTATTTATTTTCAATCTTTATTGTTGAAAGTGTTGCACATGACCCCTTTTACCCCCCATTGCCCCTTTCCATCCGGTTCCAGCCCTGCCCCAGGCCTTCACCACACTATTGTTAATGCACATAGGTAATGAATATATGCATATAAGGTCTTTGGTTAATCTCCTCCTGCCCCCCACCCTCTTCCTTCTGAGATTCTTTTTTCTTTTTCTTTTTTAAAAATATATTTTTATTGATTTCATAGAAGAAGGGAGAAGGAGAGAGAGATAGAAACATCAATGATGAGGGAGAATCATTGATTGGCTGCCTCCTGCCTACCCCCTACTCAGGGGGATTGAGCCCGCAACTCAGACATGTGCCCTTGACTGGAATTGAACCCTGGACCCTTCAGTTCACAGGCCAACGCTCTATCCTCTGAGCCATACTCGCTAGGACCCTTCTGAGATTTTTAATAAATTAGAGGAATTTGTCTACCTGTAAATGGAACTCTTGCTTCAAAATAGAATCCAAACTGTAGATAAAAGTCATACTTAAGGTGTTCTGTTTGTGTGGGTAACTGGGGTGCAGGGACAGGAAAAGTATCCACATGGACCTTGCTCACTATTATTACCCATCACCAAGGCCTTTTAAGGGAGATTAAGATTTTCCAGGAGGTAGGATATGGTCAAACAAAAATAAAGGCAAAGGGAAACTTTTAACGATTATTTTATTTTATTTGGAAATGTAAAGAACAGCTGTTGACAAATAAGAACACAAGTGGGAAAGGGGGCAGAGATAAAAACATATAAATGGGAGGAAATAATCAGCCACAGGTAGAGAATATTGGGAATCGAGACCCTATTGGATTAAGCTCAGTGATGTTAGCTTTTCTTTAGGAGCAAGGTCATAGTCGTGTCTTTGTTTTGGCTCTAAACTATTTGACTGGAAACTTTTTGGGTAGGAAAATTAAAAACCCAGAAAGCAGAAAAGATAGGAACCCACATTCGGGACCAAAGTCACAGGCCAAAAGCTAAGTCCCAGAATGCCAGGTGATAGCAGGTGGGGCAGGTGGACAGAGGGGAGGAAAGGCCTCCGCCTCTGCTGCCCGGGGACAGAGGCTCTGCTGGCCGCCTAGCAGCAGCATTGCTTCTGGCAGCAGCACTTACACTGGCAGCACTTCTGCTGACAGCAGCCCTTCCCACAGCCACAGCCACAGGAGCCGCAGCCACAGGAGCCACAGCCACAGGAGCGGCGGCAGCAGCAGACCACGGGGACGCTGCAGCAGCCCCCACAGCAGCCACGGCAGCAGGGGCAGCAGCTGGAGCAGCAGCCGACCCGGTAGCATCTGCAGGTGGTGCAGCCACCACAGCCACCACCACAGCCACCACAGCCGCCACCACAGCCACCACAGCCACCACAGCCACCACAGCGGCCACCACAGCCACCACAACCACAGCACCCCATGGTGTCAGTAGAGAGGACTCAGGAGAAGGTGAGCGGGGAGATTCAGGAGGTTAGAAAGGTCTGATGCCCCTTCTGCTGGGGGGAGCCCTTATATACCACCTCTGGGGGAGATTATTGACCCAAGACTCAAGGCCACTTCCCTGTTGTGGATGCAAATATCCACAGCAGCATCTCACATGGCCTTTGTGTACTTCCTTAATGGGTCTTTCTGACTTGAAAACCTTGTAAATTTAGCTTATACTTAACTTTTTAGAGCTATCTTTAAAGTAGAAAAGGAAACAACTATTAAGTCCCTTTTTTTTTTTTTTTTTTTTTTGTAATTGTAAAAATCTGAGCAAGATCAGAGTTCCCCTGGCATCTTTTACATTCTCAGTTGTAGCAGCCCAGGACAAAGATTTTTCATTCCTACACCACATATACCCATTTACTAAGCTGTAGAACATCGCTTCAGACAGAAGAGGATGTTGTGAAAATTGAAAGGGGAAGATGATCCCAGGTCATATCATGTCATCGCCCCGAGGCAGAGATGCTGGGCATTTGTCCATCCTGTGACACAGGTTAGGACTCTGACTCAGAGGAGAGGGGATCCTGGTTATCAGGGTCATTACAGAGTGTCCTTAATCTTAGGCCAGATGCTGGTGGCACATCCTAGGTAGAACGCATTCAAAGTGTGTCTGCATTCAGAGTCATCTACATTCAGGGCTGCCAGCTTGTCTGTACCCTGTAGAGACAGACAACAATCCCAGCTCCCGACCTGTACAAACAGCTCATTGGAAACCAATGTGCCACCCATTAGTCAGTAGCATAAATTCCTAGGTAAAACATGGCTCAACTGTGTAAGCATGCCAGTTAAAAATAACCAGGTGTTGCTGTCCTAAATAGAGGACACTATGTAGTGCATCTATCAATTAACTTCCTGCTTATAGTTCTATTGCTAACGATAAACACGCGAGCAGATGCAAATCAAATCAACAAATACTTGTTGGACACATTTTATGTGCCAGGCAATGTGGGCAATACAAAGAAATGTACGTCTAAGCAACTTCAAACTAGTAAGAGAGATGAGAAAAAAAATTGATTAAATTAAGGACAGGAAAAGACTTAATAGTCCAATAAGAGTTGACTCAAAGTACTGGCTGATTAAGTTCCAAGTGAATATTAAGGTTTACAAAGATTCTCAGAGTTCCAAATTGCTTCCAACTAGATAGTGAAGAAAGGAAGGCTTTATGCAGAAGGCAGGGCTTGAGCTGGGGCATGAATGGGAACTGGCCATGCAGAGGGTGGAGGAGGAGTGAAGGGTGGAGCGTGCCATCTGCCATCATCCTGCTTGACTTGCCTCCTTCCTTCACCTCCAGCTATGTGACCTGATCCTTCTGTACCTCGAGCTCCTGATGGAAATAATAATACCTATATCATAGGGTTATTGTGAAATGTAACACTTAGAATAGAGCTTGGGACACAATAAGTGGGCAATAAATATTGGCTATTACTAGTATTTCAAGTTAGGCTACACGTTGTAAGGGAAAATGCAAGAAATATTCAGGAGACAGAAAGAAAAGCAGAATTATGTGTAGTGGAAAGTTTATTCAAGGGAGTTAGCAGATATTCAAGCTGGAAATAAAAATTGAAACTAGGTATGAACTTTAGGAAGTGGAGACTTTGATAACGCTTTTGCAAGTGAATTATATAGCATGGTAAAATGGTTTTTCAGGAAGATGTATCTGGCAGAAACTTATAGGATACATTAAAGAAAACCTAAAGAGAGACCAGTTAAATGCTTATAGGTTGGGAATTTAATCCTCATTAAAAATTGAAATTCTTTTTTTAATCCTTATCCAAGGACATACTTAGAGAGAGGAAGAGAGAGAGAGAGAGAGAGAGAGAGAGAGAGAGAGAGAGACATTAATAGGTTGCCTTCCATACATGTCCCGACCAGGGATAGAACCCACATCCTGGGTATGTACCCTGACTGGGAATCAAACCAGCAACCTTTCAGTGCATAAGATGACACTCAACCCACTGAGCTACTCTGGCTGGGCTCTTATTAAAATTCTTATTCATCACAATATGTTACACTAATGAATACAATGATGGTAGTTCTTCAAGGGACAGTTGACAACAGAAACACAAGCCAGCTGACCGACAACCAAATCATGTTGCATTCTGCTTTGCCATTCTGAGCACTGGCCTTGGATGGGGGTGGGAGGCTCATCTACAAAAGTGACTGAGACAGGGTTCCTGCCCTATGCTTTGATCATCTCATGGGCCGACGGAAAACTGAGCAGATGCTCTTGGTCCAATGTCAAAGGGTTTTGTTAGGGATTTGGGAAGGGGTATTGGGTCTTGGGAGAGAGCAGTCACAGGACCCCAGAGATGGGATCTGACCTAAACCCTGAGGAACGAGGAAAAAGCCCACTCCCTGAAGGGGCTCACATTCCCTGCATGGTCTTGCTGAGATTGGGGCCTACCAGCACACGCAAGCACAAAGGTGTGTTTTTTCCAGTTGCAGAGAAAGTCAAATCCATTCTACAAGTACTTCCTCCCTAATGCTTAACCCTCGTCTGGTTCCATGTACCAATCAATAGTTTTGAGCTATTACAAAGTTCCAGGCATAATTCTAAGTATTTTACGTGTATCATTTTAATTAATTTCTGCCAATAATCTCCCAATGAAGAGACTGTTAATACTCCTATTTTACTGATGAAGAAAAAGTCGGACACAGGAACATTCATTGTCTAAGGTCACAGAGAAATTGGAGAGTCAGAAAACAAGCCCAGCAGCCTGATCCCGGGGCCAGTCCTTGGAACCACCATGCGACACTGCACTGCTTATCTGCAAAGTTCAATGTCTAGATCAGGGATCAACAAACTAAGGCCCACTTGTTGGCCGGCTACCTATTTTGTAAATGAGGTTTTATTGGAACAAAGCCACTCAAGCATTTACGTGTTTTCTATCGTTGTTTCAGGTCTCAATGGCTGGACTGAGTGGTTGTAGCAGAGATCATGGCTTGCAAAGCAGAAAGCATTAACTATCTGGTTCCTTTTTATTTATGTATTGGAGTAGCTTGGTTAATAACATGACATAAATTTCAGGTATACAACTTCATAACACATCTGTCTACACTATCGAGTTCACCACCCAAAGTCTAGTCTCCTTCTGCCACCATGTATTTGAGCTTCTTTACCCTCTTCAGCCTCCCTAACCCCTTTCCCTCTGTTGTTTCACTTGAGGTTTTTGTTTTGTTTTGTTTTGTTTTTGTTAATCATCCGCTGAGGGTATTTTTTTCTACTGCTTTTTAGAGAGAGTGGAAGGGAGTGAGAGAAACATCGATGTGAGAGAGACACATCGATGGGTTGCCTCCCACACGCACCCTGACTGGGACCAGGGATTGGGCCTACAATCGAGGTAGGTGCCCTTGACCTGGAATCAAACCCATGACCCTACAGTCCGTGGGCCTGTGCTCTAATCATTGAGCACCAGTGAGGGCCCTATGAGATTTGTTGTTTGTTTTGTTAGTTCATTTGTTGCTTTTTGTTTTATATCCCACATATGAGCAAAATCATAGGGTTCTTGCTATCTGGTTCTTTATAGAAAAATCTCCCAAACACTGGCCTATTTCCTGTAGAACTTTTAGTTAGGCAATTTTTGAGTGCAAGCACGTTGTTTTAGACCTGATTCACTGTGATAAGCTGCAATGCAAAGGAGTTAGACACCCTTGTTCTCTCTCTCAGCCCTAATAAGCCACAGCTTCGATGAGCATTTACACTTGACTTCCCTCCTTAAGTGGAACCTGGTTTTGTTTCCATAAGTGTTAGGTGAGCTACCTGTTTATTTACCAGTCCTTGGGATCACAGAAGCCATGTCAGGGTAGTCATTTGAAGTAGTCATTCTTTCCAACAAATGAATATGATTCCATGTAGACAATCTACTTAAACCAGCATAGAAATAACAGTGGGGGCGGGGGTGTATTTGGATCTATGTAATACTTCTTCCCCTGGCCAGGACTAGGATGGAATGAATGAAGCACTTGCCTGGGTTGCAAAATTTAAGGTGGCACCAAAAAACTCAAGTTCTCAAGATAAATAATATATTTTAAAAATGCAAAATATCCATGATGAGCCAAATATCAAAATTTTATATGAAGAGAGGACTGGACTCTGCACTTGCCTGACTCGTCCTACCCTGGTCCCAGCCCTTCTGCTTCTTGACAAAATTTGATACAGTTTAGCACCAACTACAAATTTCAATGGTGCCATGATTCTGCAGATATAAACACGACTCTACCTCCCATCTAGTAAAGATTGTAGCAGGAGGAAAGAGACCTGTGGTTAATAGTAGGGAATCCAAAGGTTCCATTCCCCATGGAGCAGATTTTCAGTTATATTCACTGCACAAAATATTTCTGGGAAGCTCCACCATGAATACTGTGCCAAGGTCTGAAAGGCCACCAAGATGAGCGAGGCTCACTCCCGACCCCACTCCTCCTCTACTGCCTGCAGTCTGGGAGCTAAGAAAGCAAGCTTTTGTGTCCAGGAGACTGGATGTGAATCCTGGCCCTACCATGCAGTGGCTGATACTTCTCTTCACAACCTTGATTACCTGAAGTCGCTAGTGGAGATGATATTAGTACCTGCCTCTTAGATCTTTGGGAGGACTAAATGGGATGATGCTTCTTGGCCATGTCAGCTGCTACCATCATCATCACCATCTCAGTGGGTGACCAAATGATTAATTCACCCTGTTCCCCACCGGTCCAAGTTAGATCGCCACCATCTATTACTTGTGCAAGCTGGAACCATCGTTCTTGAATTCTCCTTGAATCCCACTCTATATCTAAACCGTTCTTGGCCAAGCCAGTGTGGTTCAGTGGTGAGCATCGCCCTATGAACCAGGAGGTCACAGTTCGATTCCCAATCAGGGCACATGCTCAGGTTGTGGGCCCAGGTTGTGGGCTCCATCCCCAGTGTCGGGTGTGCAGGAGGCAGCTGATCAATGATTCTCTCTCATCATTCATATTTCTCTCTCCCTCTCCCTTCCTCTCTGAAATCAATAAAAAATATACTAAAAATAAACCGTTCTTGAATCTCTCCATTGTGGTTCAGGCCCCCACCCCCAGCGCGCAGATCCCTCCAGCAGCGTCTTGTCTGATTTTCCGCCTCTGGACTTATCTCCCTCCAGTCCATTCTCCCTGTGCTGCCAGACTGATATTTTCTACAAAGGACCTCATTCGCCCACCAAAATCCTTCAAAGAATGTTTCTTAGTGTGGAATGTAGCATCCAAACCTTGAATGCAATCTTTCTGCATCTGGACTTCGCTCACCTCTCCAGCCTCCTCTCTCATCACGCTACCCCCTCACACTCAACTCAGCCTGAGCTTAGCTGTCCCCACTGGTCACACTGCCTCTCCCCTCTGGTCGTGGCACACAGAGTCACCTCTGCCTGCGATGGCCTTCCCTCAAATGCTTCCTGCCACACCCTTGTCCCAGAGGTAGCCTTCGTCCTTCATGACTTGGCCCAAGTGTCACCACCCCCTGAGATTTCTACCCTCTCCCCTTACACAAAGCCTGACTCAGGTACCCTTTCTGTGTTTCCATAATAGCCCAGGTGTGCCTGGCACATATTCTTTTTTTCCCCCTTGGGACCCCATTTTTCATGTTTTGAATGTTTCAGGAAACAAAAACCCATCACTACCACCAATTCCCATCACCTTCACCCCACCTCAGAAATCCTTGGGTGAGTACAGGGATCCCTTAGGCAAAATGTCAGCCAAGGGGGCTGTCCCTCTCTCTAATAAATGGCCCTGGACGCAGGGTCCAGTCCCCACACTGGCTGCAGGGGAGCACAGCAGTGGGGGAGCCAGGACTGGGTTCACAGTGCAGTGGCGGGAGCAGCCAACAAAGGAAATGATACAACGTGTGACTGATGGAGAGTTTGATCATGCAATAAGTCATTTTATTAGCAAATTGAAAATAGCAAATGTTGACAGAGTAGAAAAGACTGCATACAGGCAGAAAGCTCCACATGGCCAAATCCAGGCAGGAGTTATTTATAAAAAAGTAGACAGTACAAGTGAAGAAACTATGAGGGTTCCCAGGAGACTCTGACTTTGCCCAGGGAGCATCAGTTCCTTGGTCGCATATTTAATTCATGCTATGTGGTTTGGGCAACTTTGTGCAGAGTGAGAGCAAAGGGAGATCCCAGGAAGACAAAGCCTGAGGCATAAGAAGCGTGAGGGGGAAAGCTTGTGACAGAGGGCTCGAAGGAAAAAGTAGACAGAATGGGGTGAAGCAAAGTCTTACCAGCAGGATAGAGTGTGGCCTCCCTCAGCTGCTGGGCCGGGGTGTATCCCAGCCACTGCCTAGCAGCAGCATTTCTTCTGGCAGCACTTCTGACAGCAGCCCTTCCCACAGCCACAGCCACAGGAGCCACAGCCACAGGAGCGGCGGCAGCAGCAGACCATGGGGACGCTGCAGCAGCCCCCGCAGCAGCCACGGCAGCAGGGGCAGCAGCTGGAGCAGCAGCCGACCCGGTAGCATCTGCAGGTGGTGCAGCTACCACAGCCACCACAGCCACCACAGCCACCACCACAGCCACCACAGCCACCACAGCCACCACAGCGGCCACCACAGCCACCACAACCACAGCACCCCATGGTGTCAGTAGAGAGGACTCAGGAGAGGTGAGGAGTGATAGTCAGGAGGTGAGGGAGGTCTGATGCCCCTTCTGCTGGGGGAGCCCTTATATACCACCTCTGGGGATGGGAGAGGGAGGACACATGACCACTTCCTTGTTATTGTTTATTTCAGTTTCTATAGGAAAACATCAGGCTCCTACTGTTTATTTCCTTACTAGATACCTTTAGTCTTATTAAATCACATAGTTTCAGTTTAGCTAAATTTAACTCTGTCTCACCCAGTGAGAATATTTAGCAGAGGACCTATCCCTATTTTTAAACACAGCCTCTCTTGGAATGGATGAGCCAGGGAGACCCATCTTCCCATGGACATTGTCCTTGCTCACTAGCATTTTCCCAGGGACATCGTGTGCTTCCCTCAACACCTCTCCAGGGAACATTCCTGAGGTCCCTCAGCAGGAGAAGGAGGACATACAAACTTAAATAAAGAAGGTAACTTCCAACATTGCTATTGGGGCCACGTATATCTAAACTTGCGGTTAATGTCTGCTTCTTCTCCCTGGGTAGATGCCCTGACTGCAAACCGTGAACTCATTCAGTGAATTATAAAAATCACCCCACTTGGGACACCCACAGGCTCTCGCTTCATCTTAAGGAACACCTCACCTTTCTGCCTACTAATTAATTCTTCCTGCATGAGTCACATCTGTAGGCGCAGGCTTGATCATAAAGTAGGCAACAAGGCCACTGACATGAGGTTTCAGAGGCCCCAGGAAGCTCCTCTGTCCCTTTTGGGGACTCTGTCATCTAAGGGCTGGTTTCTACAGTATTAGCTCAAGACCCACTGGCCACAGAGGCTTCCCAAGATTTGTTTGGTAGAACGCTAGTTCTGTTACAGGACACTGAGGAGCTAGGCAAATTCCAGGACAAGAGGAATAGGGAAACTGAGACAAGAAAATTTAACAAGAAAATTAAACAAGAGTTTGGGCAGCTTGCAGCTAGTTTGCAGTAAAATCTTATCTTACCCAACCAAGGACTCTTGAGAACAAATGGGTATTACCTCTCTAACCAAAGAATGCAGGCAAGAAAGGGGCGTGTCAATGCCTCTTCTCCCTAACCATAGAAAGCATGGTATAAATCACTCTGGAACTGCTAAGGCAGGAGAGGGGAAGGGGGAAGGAAAGAGGGAGAGATTTATCTCAAAGAAGTCAGCCGTTTGGGGGACATAGGAGAGAAGAGGGAGTGTTCACTTCACTGTTTAAACAGAGAAGCCAGCAGTCTCAGGGCTTGTCAAGATAAAATCGCCAAATATTTCTCATAAATTCTGGGAACGCTGTAACAGAGCAAAAGGAAGACCTTGAGAGTTCATCTGTACCAAGATATCTGGCAGAGGAGTTTTAAAGCCTATAGGCAGAAGGGTATAAAACCTCTTGAACCCCCCCCCCCACCAGGCTCACTTCACAAGTTAGCTAAAAAGCCCATCTGTGCTCTAAGCCAGATGTAGTTTAATAGATTTGCTTGCCTGGCTTCTTTAATAAAGTTATTTGTTTTACTTTTTAATAAATTGGCTTTACTATAATGCAATTGTTTGGAGTCACTCATTTGAATTCCTTCCTACAAGAACCAAGGAGGGGGCTGTCCAGTTAACACCTTTTCTGGTGCTGATGACAGTTCCTTGGGATATTAAAGCACACAACACCAAAATGATTCAAATATGCTTGAAAGTAAGCCATTTAAATAAAGCTAAACAGTTTTTTTTTGACTCTAGATCTTCTTAGAGGCTTCGATTGGTCACGATCCTGTGACTCACAAGGAGTCAAACCTACTAGACCACAGAACTTACTTTCACTCTAGTCAGGTGAGAGCTCAGATTTTGATGGTGGATTTAGAAAAGCACATTAACACATTCACTGCAGAGAACAGAAATAGAAAGAAGGAGCAGTGGTTCTCAAACATCCATATAATTGAAAAATTCAATGACTACACTCAGTAGACTTAGAAATTGGAAAGAATTAATCTACACTTTGTGGCATATCATATAGTTTTAGAAACTTAACCACTTACTTTTAGACAGGAGTACTTCTAATTAGGGCAAAGGATGGCCTATGGACTATTTTCTTTATGAGGACTCTGGGTATAGAAAACTCATGCCTTCCATTGTTGGCCCATCCCAATGCATTATCCCGCTAGTACTTACTAGTAATGTCTTCTGTAGGTACAACAGCAATCTTCCCTGCTTTCATGTTTCCGCTTGTCCACTGTAGATCCAAGAGTGACATCTAGGAGTCTGGTCATCAAAACTATAGACTTGAGGACAGTCTTCAATAATTTTCTTGTAATAGCTAACAACCCTAATTGTTTTAGCCTTCAGTGGAGTTAGGAATAGATCTCAAGGTGGGGCCCCTGGGACCAGCAGCATCAGCATCACAAGAGGTGTTAGAAATGCAAATTCTCAGAGAGTTTGGGGGTGGAGCCCAATAATATGTGGTTAATAAGTCCTCCCAGTGATTCTGATGCATGTTCAAGTTTGAGACCTTTGGACTGTGTCAATATAGGGGAAGATCACTTTTTACTATTTTGCATTATTCAGTCACTTTTCTTATGTTTACTTTGCCTTCAGTATTTTTTTCCATATGTTTTCTTAGAGCTTTGAGCTGATGTTTACTACTTTGAAAGCAGCATCTTTTTCTGGCTAAGACTTTATCATCTGCTAAATTTGCACAATAAAACCCATAACACAGTGCTTCCTGATAATTCTCTTGTACTTCTAGGCTCACATCTCAACACACACATCTCAACATATATGTGATTTTTCATTTCAACAAATAATAACTCAGAGCCCATTTACTCAACTATAAGCCCAGTTTGGGGTCTGGCAGCATGATCACCCTAACAATATCAAGTGCGGAACACTCTTTTTATAATGTCAGTTAGTTATACAATAAGAAACAGAGTCACCGTTTTTGGCTTCATATTGCTATTCAAGCTAAACCATGTGCCAATGCCCTGTCATCAATGGCCAGCTGCCTAATTCTAGACACATCTGAAAAGACAAAAATAGCTAATGCAAAGAGCAGTGTAGCCATCTGGCCATCAACAAAATCTTTTTCTCTAGATATCAGGCTACCCTGTTGTCCCCCACACATGCAGTCCCAATGAGTCTCAACCAAACATCACAGGTTTCCAAGGATGCAGAGGTGGTCTAACCCCTACCCAGGAGAAGATTCCAGAAAATCGGGACTGAAATTATGTTTGGGAAATTGCAATTCTAGGACCTGTGATTCTCTTAGTGATTTCTATACACTGCAAGGAACAATTTTCCACCTGAAGACAGATTCTTTTTAAAGGGAAGAGCAAAAAATAAGCTCTATACTAACAAAAAGCATATGGAAACAGATTTAAAACCATACCACTTGCTTTCATGTTTCCCAAAGGAAAAAAAAATATTTATGTAGAAATACAACAAAACATTACAGGAATATATATACATATATATATTACAGGATTGTTTTCTGCAGAAGGAAGAAATCAAAGAAGACCTAAATAAATGGAGAGGCACGTCATGTTCATGGATTGGAAGACTCAACAAAGTGAAGATGCCAATTGATCTATAGGTCTAATACAATTCCAAAATTTCAGCCAGGTGCTTTGTAGACATAGACAAGCTTATTCTGGACAATTGGTGCAGCCACTAGGGAGAGCAGTATGGAGTAACCTCAAAAAAAATTAAAAATGGAACTGTTTTATGACCCAGAGATCCCACTTCTGGGAATATATCCTAAGAATCCCAAAAAATGGATTCAAAAGAATATATGCACCCCTATGTTCATTGCAGTGTTATTTATAATAGCCAAGCTCTGGAAACAGCCTGAGTGCCCATCAGTAGATGAAAGGATAAAAAAGCTGTGCTACATTTATGCCATGGAATTATACGTGGCCATAAAAAAGAAGGAAATCTTATCTTTTGTGACAGTATGGATAGACAGACCTAGAAAGCATTATGCTAAGTAAATAAGCTGTCTGACAAAAACAAATACCATATTATTTCACTTATATGTAGAATCTAATGAACAAAGTAAACTAACAAACAAAAATAGAAACAGACTCATAGATACAGAGAACTGACTGACAGCTGTCAGAGGGGAAGGAAGTTGTGGGACTAGGTGAAAAAAGGGTGAGGGATTAAGCAACAAAACCCAACAAATTTATAGACACAGACAACAGTATGGTGATTACCGGCAGGAAAGGAGATTAGGGGAGGGAGAAGAGGGTAAAGGGGGGAAAATGATGATAGGAGACTTGACCTTCACACACAATACAAATACAGATGATATAGATTGTACACCTGTAACATATATAATTTTATTAAGCATCACCCCAATAAATTCAATTAAAAAATAAAGTTTATTGGTCAAGCACAGGACCTATGTAGTTAAAAGAATTCTGAAAATGAAAAATAAAGGGAACAAAATCACTCTACCTAACAACCCAGATTATTATATAGACACGGTAATCAAGACGGTAATCATGGGTTGGGAAGAGGGACAGACACCTAGATCAAGGGAACAGGGTAGAGGTCCAGGAGAGGACCCACACAAAGAGGCCCAACTGATTTCTGACAAAGGAGAAAAAGTGATTCAATGGACGAAGAATAATCTTTTCAACAGATGATATTAGAACAATGGCACATCCATGCAAAAAATCTTAACCTAAACCTTACATCAAAATGGCTACTGAACAAATGAAAGGAAGGTCATTCACAGACTCGATTACCCCCTCACCTGTGTGAGCACCTGCCTTTTACATGGTCTGACTGGTATGTGCCTGTTTACAAGACCCTGAAGTTCTGGAGGGCAGGAACCACGTGGCTTTGATTTTGAACTCCCAGGTCCTTTCACAGTATAAGGCATCAATTAATATTTGATGAATGAATGACTTCACCCTCTTTCCAGGGGATGGCAGCAGGTGGTCACATCACCAAGAATCAATTTAAGGCCATTTACAAGGCCAGAGAGGTTGGGTTTTGAACAGTGTCTATGTGAGGCGTGTGGGTCACACAAAGATCTGACCCTTCTTTTGTCGGTAGAGTATGCAATTCAGCCGCGTCATTAGGCTTCGGGCCAAAGACATTCTTCACAGAAAACTCACCAAGCAGAGAAGCAAAGCAGTAAACCCAAAGTACAATGTGTCTTCCAGGAACATTTTAAATTGAAACACTTTAAAAAATGCACGTCATCTAAAACAGCAGGGGGAAAACGCCCCATAATAATACAAGGAAGTTCATTTAAAATAAAATCAATGGTTTTCATAAAGGATACCCAGGTGACCTCTGAGGTCAGTCTCCGAAGCTTCTGGAGGTCACCAGAGCAGGTGATGAAAACTCAGAAAATAACGTCATCTTGAAAGCAAAACTTCCGTGTGTTTTTTAAGATTGAGCTGGTACTTTTTAAAAAAGGCATAAAAATAATCTCCCAATCCATCTAGAGTTGATTTTTTCTTTTGCTATTGTGGTTTTTGTTGCTTGTTAAAAAAAAAAAAAAAGTGTAATTAGATACAAGCAAAATTGAGCTACCAAAAAACTAAAATTCAGGCCAAATAGTTGTGCAATAAGAAGAAAACCTTTGGAATGAGGTATCTAAAATGTCTAATCTATGATGATATTTCATGAGACCATCCAACGTGCTTCCACAGGCTGGAAATTCAGCCTCCAGAGAGACCTACCTGCCCCCATCTCCCACCCAGATTCCACCCACACTTAGCCCAGGGGGCAGCACCTTTGTTTCCTTCAATCACTAGCCTCTTGATCCTGGGTTAAGACATTTTGCCAGCAGGACCAGGACCAAGGCAAGAACAGAGACACAAATCTATTTCCTAGAACCTAAGGCCTTCAAAATAGCTTTTGACTACTTTTTAGGGAGGATGTTAATGAACATTCTTTTTCCTTTGAGTTGTTCTGACACAGAACAGAATCAAGAGTTAGAAACAAGGAGTCATGGAAGGGAACAGAAAACAGGTGTCAGGAAATGTTTGCTCACCTACCAGGAGCCAGTCCTCATCAAACACTTCTCCATGGGAGCCATGGGACGTAGGGCTGAGCATTTTTACCCAGAAATAACCAGATCTGTAATCCTTCGTAAGACTGTGGGAATACAGTGTGGGAGGCTATAATTGCCACAGGCGGATCTACGAAGACTTTGAACTTGAGGTCAGAGAAGAACCTGGGTGTTGTAAGGTTGATGAGCTAGGATGGGTCATGAGGACATGAGAGGGGGGAGATGTCCACCAGAATTCACACAGGTAATTGAAGGGATAACATACAGCAAAACGTTAAGGGCAAGTGACCCGTATCACTATTTGTCTTTTTCTTAGCTCAGAAGTTGATGCCTTGGAACAAGCATCGAATGGGAATGGGGGACAGCGCCCTCTGGTCTTGTCCATATCACGGTGCACCTGTCTGCATGTCAACAAGCCGCTAACCCTCTCTAAGCAGCCATTTCTTCCCTTTGTAAACATTGAGCTCAGATTCTGCCAAGGGTCCCTTCCAGCTCCTAAATTCTTCAGAGTTCAGTGATAAGAAAGAATGGTCCATTTTAACTAAAATGTATTCCCCAGATATATGCTTATTAAGGAAAGTACCGATTTGTCTACCGAAGGCAGGAGTTGTTTTTATTTGGTCTGGATTGAAGATTTCATTGTTACTAACTTGATGTATACAACTAATGTGAAGTGATTTCAATCAAATTTACTTTCTTGATGAGGGTTAAACAGATAATGCTAGAATTGTAATTTACATTAATATAAGGATATAGAATCACATTCTATTCTTAATATTGGGCCAGATACAAAAGAAATATAAACTTGGAACACATAAAAGCTCAAAAATAAAAGCCATGAAGACAATAATGAGGACATAAATCATTGCCACTTATGGAGGGCGTACATACATGAATCAAATTTAATTCTGAAGACAATCTTGAAAGATATCATGTTCCCCTTTTTACAAATGGGAAAATTAACATCCAGGGAGATTAGACAAGTGCCACATGTGCAAGGCTTTGAGTTGGAATGGGAATCCAGATTTGAGAGATTCTACCGCCCCGCTCCTGGTTGCTGCCCTTCAACACCAGCAGTTGCACCCAGCAGGTTGCTGGGTAAACAAGGGCAAATGCGGGCTGGGATGACTAGATGCCCAGGTTATGTTTTAGCATAACTTCTAGCATTGTTCCTTCTTCCTGGATAAGTAAAACCAATTTATCAGGAAATACTTGGAGGACAACTAAACTCTTTTCTCGATTTGAACAGTGTCAGCTTTCTATCACTTTAAAAGTAGCAGAGACTTGCAAAATATCAGGTTCTAATGGAATGGGGGTGGGGGTAGGGTGATTTTCCAATTGTTCCTTGCTTTTCTCCCCGACACCTGTATTTTCTCTTCTTCCCCCATGTCCCCCATCTCAACCCATACATGGCATGACAAAAGTAGATTCTTTCATTGCAGAAACATCCATCTGGGGTCTTCCCCCTTTATCATGGCATCACATGTGAACTCTTAGGCTAATCATCAATAAGTGCTGGAACATAACCAGTGATGACGAGGCTGCTCAGCGCGTCACTTGAGCAGGTGGGTAACATTTGGCAAGTGGCTGATGGCAAAGCCATCCGGCAAGGGAGGCCGTGGATGCGCCCAGAAGCAGGGCAGCCACCTCCCCACTGGGTAATGAGTCACAGGAAGTGAGCCAAGGAATTCAATTTAGGATGACTTATGTATTTTATCACCCCAGGAAGTGAGCCAAGGAATTCAATTTAGGATGACTTATGTATTTCATTCATTTGGTTAAATTACCCCAAAGAAAGAAAAAAGTGCCTGCCACTTGCCAGCACTGGTTTAATGTCAGGGATTCGGATGAAGTCTCCATAGCCCAATACGGCAGAGGAAATATTGGGATAACTTATTCATGCACAGTCTTTATCTTATTTTTGCATTTTAAATTAAGATATCATTCACATACCATAGGATTTACCTTTTTTAAAGTGTACAATTCAGTGGGTTTCAGCATGTTTACAAAACTATTTAATTCTAGAACATTTTTATTGCCTCCAAAAGAAACCCTGTATTAATGGTCATTTCCTATTTCTCCTCACCACCATCCCCCTCCCCCCCCCCCCCCCCAGGTCCTAGAAACCATTAATCTACTTTGTCTCTGTGGATTTGCCTGTTTTGGACGTTCCATACAAATGGAATTATATATGAGGCTTTTTATATCTGGCTTATTTAACTTAGCATAGTGTTTTCAAGGTTCATCCGTTACAGCATGAATCAGCACTTCATTCCTTTCTCATGGCGGAAAATTATTCCACTGTATGGCTATACATTTTATTTATCCATTTACCAGTTAATAGATGGATGGTTGTTTCCACTTCCTGGCTATTGGGAATAATGGTATGAACATTGGCGTACAACTTTTTGTGCAGACATGTTATTTCTCTTGAGCATACACCTAGCATTCGAATTGCTGGGTCACATGGTAATTCTACTAGTATGTTGAACTTTTTGAGCAACTGCTAAACTGTTTTCCAAAACAACTGCATCATTTTCTTTTTTAAAAATATATTTTTATTTATTTCAGAGAGGAAGGGAGAGGGAGAGATAGAAACATCAATGATGACAGAGAATCATTGATTGGCTGCCTCCTGCACAGCCCACACTGGGGATTGAGCCTACAACCCAGGCATGCGCCCTGAGCGGGAATAGAACCGACCTCCTGACTCATAGGTTGACGCTCAACCACTGAGCCACGCCAGTCGGGCTGCACCATTTTCAATTCCCACCAGCAGTGTGTGAAGGTTCCAATTTCTCCACATCCTAACACTTGCTATTGTCTATCTTTATTAGAGCCATCTCAGTAGGTACTTTAAAGCTGACATCATGCTATGCTGCAAGAGATCACAGTACTTGTTGTTTGGGCTTGCGAGCTAACTTCATATCCTCAACTTCTAAATTCCCATGTCAACACAGAACTCTCTCTGGTATTATTAACAACATTCATCCAAAGTTAAAAAATGTTATCAACCCTGAATATTTATATATAAAAACTAAACCACAGAAACACTATGAGAATATATAGGTAAATATTATATAACATCAGGTTGGTTAAGGTTTTGAGCATAAATTCAAAGTTAAAAATTATAGCCGGAACCGGTTTGGCTCAGTAGATAGAGCGTCGGCCTGTGGAGTGAAAGGTCCCAGGTTCAATTCCGGTCAAGGACATGTACATTGGTTGCGGGCACATCCCTGGTAGGGGGTGTGCAGGAGGCAGCTGGTCGATGTTTCTCTCTCATCGATGTTTCTAGCTCTCTATCCCTCTCCCTTCCTCTCTGTAAAAAAATCAATAAAAATATATTTTTAAAAAATTATAGAAAAGACTGTACCCAGCCGGTGTGGGTCAGTGGTTGATGTTCGAGTATAGCCCAGGCACATGCCTGGGTTGCGGGATTGATCCCCAGTAGGGAGTGTGCAGGAGGCAGCCAATCAATGATCCTCTCATCATTGATGTTTCTCTCTCTCTCCCTTCCTCTCTAAAATCAATAAAGAAAATATTTAAAAAATATAAAAAAGATGGATAGATTTGACTCTATAAAAACACAGAACTTCTATACATAAAAAAATAGGAGAAATATTTGCTAAATACACCAGTGATTTTACTTTAATGTCAATATACAAAAAGTTCTAACGAAACAGTTTTTAAAAGATGAGCATTCCAGAAAAGAGGTCTCTTCCTCGAGGGTGCCTCTGTAATTCCAAAACAACATACAATGTGATGAACAAAAATATAAATTTAGGTGATCCCATTACTATGTCTACATTAACCTTTAAAACAATTATAAGTAAAAAAATAAAACTAGTAAAACATGGAGAAAACCAACCTCAGCAGTAATTGAAAGAAAAGTAAGATGAGGCATTATTTAATCTCCCTTAAATTAGCACTTATTAAAAATAATCCCCAGAGATTTCTGACAACCAGACATTGAGGTAAAAATGGCCCATCTGCCTTTTTGTTATTTGTGAAAAATTAAAGCAATCCCTGTAAAAATATCAATTTAATTGAGAGGACAAAATTTTAATGCTTATAAGCCAATAGTGTGACTTTATAATTTATTCCAAGATATAATACAAATAAAAGGTATACACAGCAAGGTATTCAATTAATGTTATTTAAATTATGAAAAAATGATAAATGACCAGGAAGACTACAGAGCAATATAGAAAATGTCTGAGATGTACACTGTTCACTCAGCGATTCCATTTCTAAGACATGATGCCAAACCGTACATGTGCAAAAGTATAGTTCCAAAAGTGGGGTTCCAATTTTTCCGATGCTGAAAAATTGGAACCCCACCTAATAAATCACTGAAGAGAATGGAAATCTATATTTGAAAGTAAAACCCATGATATATTGAGTAAAAGGTTACAAAATAGGAAGCATGATTCCATTCTGTATGAGGTCCTTATGTTAACTATACGTGGAACACAACCTAGTATTTATATCTGCAAAGGATTTTTTTAAAAAAAATCTTCTCTACTTTCAGATTCTTTCCAAGCATATTTTATTTTCACAATCAGAAATATGTTTCCACTTTGGAAAATTATATGGCAAAAGTACATTAAAAACTGGCTATGCTTGTGATGCAAAACTTCCTATGAGCAAAAATATAGTAGGTCCTCAGGTTACGTCAGATCTATTCCTACGGCGAGACGTAACACAATTTTCGCCGTAAGTCGGAACCCACCTACATAAGCACCTACGTCACTCACAAGGAACACATACACAGCAGTAATGAAGTGAAAGAGTAAAAAAAAATTAAAAGAAATATAACAATTCCTGACCTTTACTTGTGGTAAATAGATAATAAAAAACATAAAGCACATATGTACATACATCAAAATGACGGAACTTTTTTTAAAAAAAAATAAATGCGAGATGGCCATGTAACCACGAAATGACATACGTCAAGTCCGACATAACCCGAGGGCTGTCTGTATGGAGAAAAAAACAAAATTAGACAATTTCAGATAGAAAGGCTGTGAGTAGTATTTTAACTTCGATTAACCCTTTGCACTCGACTGCTTTTTTCTCGATTCCTTTATTCTACTCGGGATTTAATTTTTTAAATACCCCAGATTTTACAAAGTGCAGCAGTAGAATAAAAACTGGAGTTTCTTTTCATACAAACTTAATTTGGATTTTTTTATATTTCAAATTATTGATACATTCAAAGAGTATAAAAAGAGCTGCTACCCATGCTAACCGTGTCAAGTCACACTCGACATCCGAGCGCAAAAGGTTAATGACGACGAAACAAGTTTTTTAAACCCAAACTCTGCTGGAACCAGGAGCTTCAAAGTAGTAATCTTCTATAATAATAAAAGGGTAATATGCTAATTAGACCAGACATCTTCTGGATGTCATTCCGGATGTCCTTCCTGATGAAGCTGGGGCCAGAGGGAAGCCAGCTGGGAATAGGGTGCCTGTGGGCGGCTCGAGAGAAGCCAGCCCGGGTCATGGGTGCTAGAGGGAAGCCGGTGCCAGCAGCTGGGGGAAGGAAGGCCTACTCTTGCACGAATTTTCGTGCATCAGGGCTCTACTGCAATATAAATGAGAGAACTTTAAAGTCAGCCGTAAGTCTACTCGCCACTTGCTTGAATAATCTTGGCCAAGTAAACAACGCTATGTCAATTTTCCTGTGACAAATACTGCCTGGAAGCAGTAGTGTACGGTTGTAGCCATTAAATGACATCAATTGTATGAAGTGCTCCTGCATTAAGACTGATCTTCATAATTCTTGGCACATTAATACAACTTCCAAGACATACACTGCTGACTAAAAGTGTCTGTCTCATTCTTCCTCTGACTACTCAGAAAGTTCTCTGGTTCCGGATTCTTAGACTTCATGTGCTAAGATATCTTTTCTATTAATAATTAATCAGGGCTGATATTATTCCTCATAAATTACTCCAGGAAGCAAATCCTGTCCTTGACTAATGATAAATACATTTAGAGAAACTTTCTGAACTTTAATCTTGTAAAGAATGAAAAGAACTTTTCCATTTTTACCTGAGTCTTTTCTAAGGCAAAGAGAAATAATTTTTAAGAAATAATGAATAAATACTGTGCAAATAATTTGGCACAGTAAATTTGTATTTTTCTTCTTAAAAATATGGTATATTCTGCCTGGCCCTGTCTGGCTCAGTGGTTGAGTGTCAACCCAAGAACCAAGTGGTCACAGTTCAATTCTCGGTCAGGACACACGCCCGTAGTTTTGGGCTTGATCCCTACTGTGGGGTGTGCAGGAGGCAGCTGATTAATGAGTCTCATCATTGATGTTTCTCTCTCCCTCCCTCTTTCTGAAATCAATTAAAATTTTTTAAAATGATATATTCTAAGATAACACAGATAAGGCACAATACCAACTAGTAAGCAGATCCCCAAACTGGACATTTAGAAACTCCAAGAGTCATGGGTAGGAGCAATGGCAAAATCAACAAGCAAAACAAATGTGACTAAATGCCAGAAAGCATAGGATTTTTCCACATATTTTAAGGTACTTGAGAGATTATTTTTTCTTCTTCAGATGAAACAATTTCCTAAGTGAAAGTGCAAGTTCATACTTAAACAGCTGGTGAGCCTCAAAATAGAATGACTATTTTATTGAGTTTCCCATCAGGCAGAATCAAGACTAATCTTCATATATATATTATACATAAAGATATTTACATTGTAACAATGTTTTTAATACAAAAAAATCTATAAACAAATGTTCTTCAAAAGGAACATCCACATAATGAAATCTTGGAGCCATTAAAATAATGAGTTAGAACTGGATGTGATAATACAGATAAATAACCATGTTAAAAAGAACCAACATACAAAACTGTACATCTGAAGTAAGGGGGGATGAGAGGCATATATATGTATACATCAGTATTAAATAACATTCCTGAAAGACTATACAAGACAAAATATTCCTCGGGGGTATGGGAATAAGATCACAGGAAGGAGACACTTCTTTACTTCATACCCTTTGTATATTGCATGATTTTAAAAAATCGTAAGCATGTATTATTTTAATATTAAAAAAACAAAGTATTTAAAAAGCTTGACTATACCCATGGTCTTCTATGAAACAGTTTACAATCCTTTGCTGCCTTTTACGTAATGACATTTAGTGAAAATGAGAAGGCTCTTTCGTGTCTGCTTCCTCTGTCCCTGCAGATTGAGGGAAAATGTTGGGAATTTAGTTTAAATATTGCTTAAACTACAACTTGGGTAACATCTACTCAAAATTCCAAAGAACCAATTAAAAAAATAAACAAAACCCAATGGGCACTTAAATTCCCAACTGAAGTATTTTACCAAAGATCACTTTTCCTTTACATGAAATCCTGAATAACATCCTTTTTGTCATTCAACTCCAAAGTTCTGTGAGTTGGACAAGCAGATTTCAAAAATGTATTTAAAGGTATGTTAAATTCTTACCCATTGGCATGACATAAGCAGATTGCACAGAGGTTACCAGGTTTGAAAGACAATGTATTGTTGGCAAAAGCCTTCACTGGAAAATATCATAAATTCAACTACTACAGGACTGGCCCCAAAATCAGAAGAGGAAGCATAAGAGTCCTTTTATGTCAAGTTGGATTTGCAATTGAATGGCCTTAAAATTCATTTGAATGTTTTGAGGCTAAGAAAGCTGGGAGTGGTAGGCTAGTGGCCAACTTAAGAGCACATCTTCCCTTAAAACTATTCAAATTCCAAGTTTTTAAAATACTGTTGAACAAAACACAAATGTAGACAGAATTCAGAGTATATGCCATGAATGTACAACCCCTGCAGCACAGTAACTGGACTTTTAAAAACCAAGGTTTCACAATACTTATTTTCAGATTAAATACCTCAGACCCAGTTTGCTTCTAGAAATGAATTAGTGTTAAAACCTTGCTGAACAATACAAGACTCTTCAAATACTGGATACAATCAGCAAATAACCAATAAATTTAATGAATGAGTTGTCGAATTATATGTCAGTGTGTGCTAGTGCTGGCTTGCAAAAGCTTAGGAGAGCTGCTAGTATGTTACTTCTTTCTAACTCCAAGTTTAATACCAGACTGGTAGGTGAAATCAGCCATAGTGACAATATTTATACCACAAGTATCAATCAGTCAACACTACAAAACAGGGCACTGTTCCATCAGAAGCAGTTGTTAAATATTCACCAGTAAAACATTCAATTACATCTTGGCCATATATTTGCTTGTCCAAATACATCACATAAAAATTTTATTGACATTATGACATTTTAAAAGATGCAAAGAAAATTTTAACTAATGAGGATGCATTCAATGCAATAGGCTAACAATACAGATGTGAGGAACATATTTTACAAATTTAAAAACTGGGGAACAAACAATCAAGTTGTTTCACAAATTGTGATACTTTAAAGATCTTTAATTTAAAACATGCTCCACTAATTACCCTATTAATTTACTTGTAAAGTTTAAATAAGGCCCTAAAGAATAAACTGTACTGATTTTATCAACTTATAAATGAACCCAAATTAAATTGTTTTATTAGATATATAGGATATGCAAACCCTCTCAGGATTGGGAAATATTTTTAAAAATCTTACATATTATAAGCATGATAGCACTTTTAAAAATATATTTTCTTGATTTCAGAGAGGGAGAGACAGAAACATCAATGAGAGAGAATCATTGATCGGCTGCCTCCTGCACGCCCCCTACTGGGGATTGAGCCTGCAACTGGGCATGTGCCCTGACTGGGATTCAAACAGGAGTGAACTCCTGCCCTAACTGGTTTGGCTCAGTGGATAGAGCATTGGCCTGCGGACTCAAGGGTCCCAGGTTCTGTTCCCATCAAGGGCATGTACCTTGGTTGTGGGCACATACCCAGTAGGGAGTATGCAGGAGGCAGCTGATCAATGTTTCTCTCTCTCATTGATGTTTCTAACTCTCTATCCCTCTCCCTTCCTTTCTGTAAAAAATCAATAAAATATATATATTTTAAAAAAGTAGTGAACTCCTGATGCTCAATCACTGAGCAACACTGGCTGGGCTTAACATTTGCAACTTCAACAGGAATTTTCATTTTTCCCACCAACTAAGTAAAAAAAAAAAAAAAATACATAGAAGTTCAGGGAGTGCTATGCTTTCAACTAAATGCTGTTGTTCCAAAAATATACACATTTAAAGTGTAGTGCAGTGGTTTTCAAAGTCTGGTCTGAGGACCCTTGAGGGTCCCCAAAACACAAGATCCAAACTATTTTGATAACAGTACCAAAATGTTGTATCTCTGCTTCACCCATGATCTTGCAAGTTCACAGAGGAGTTTTCCAGCATCCACATGCCACGTGATAGAAAAAGAATCACAATGAGACTCCGCTGTGTCTCTTGGTCCAGATATTTAAAAGATGAGCAAAACAGAATGTTCTCATTAACTGTTTTTGGATAACACTTATTTTTATAAAAATGGTATTTATGTTAACATGTAATGGATTTATTATTGTTATATTTAAATAAACATAGTTCTTAAATGACTTAGTATTAATTTCTAATACAGTAAATTCTGACCAACACATTATATAAACAAAAGTTCTTTGGGGATTATGGTCTTGAGACCCAGTTTCTCAAAATTGTTGGGAAAATGGTAGGAAAGCATCCATTTTACCAATTTCTAGGAACTGTATGTAGCAAAGACAATGTGCACTGGGGGAAGGGACAACTCACAGGTAAACCATTGATATGTTCCTTCAAATTTAGAGGAATTATTTGAACAAAGAAAGTAATTATCTCTATTTTGCACAAAAATGAAAATACAGCATGCCTTTAAACGTAACAAAGTTCGCCACCCTGAAAGAAAAGAAAATTTTCTTTCCTGAGTAAAGATAGAAGATCTGATTCAACCAGGAAGCCAGGAAACAAGGTCTTCAGCCTTGTCACCTTGAGAATTTTCTCCTCTTCAGTACTCTGTGTTCTCTCCATGAAAAAGGGGCTGGAGGGAGACCCCACAAATGTAGAGACAATTCTGGTGGTCTATCGGAAACCAGATGCAAACCTGAATAGGAAAGTCTAACTGAAGTTGGTTTAAATCCACTATAAATCTGGACCACTTCTTAAACTAAGTATTTAATTTTATAAGCATTCATTTCAAGTAAGTCATTGAGAGTTCAGATTTAATTACAAAATTCAGAATTTACTCAGAAGAAATAGTCTTTAAAATTATTTTCATAATAACTGTTTAATTTACGTATTTCTTAGATGGAAAGCTGGAAGGTTATTTGGGTAATGCCTATAATTATATATTATAACTTTGTACATGTGGATTGACTGGGACCCAATACAATCTAAAACAGAGACATTCAAAGACATTTCTTTAGTGTCCCCTCCATGAAAAAAAGGTGGAGGGAGACCCCACAAATGTAGACATTTCAAGTATACACCAACACACACCACAACCGTTGCAGCATTCATTTAATTCTAAAATAAGAGGCATACTGCTCAGAAAAGGGGCAGACATCTCCCAGTCTTCTTATCAAATGGGTCAGGTAAACCACACATTCAGCTAGATATGCAACAAACAGCAATGTTTTAACAAGTCTAAAACACTACACAGGTTGAGTATAGTAGGATAACTCATGTAGCCACCACTGAAAAAGGTATTCAACATGAATAAAATGTTTGAGGAAACAGATGTTCACCTCTTTTAATACCAAAGCTTTTTAAAAAATGTCTAATCATTATAAGATAAAACGTTATAAACACATGCTACCCATTTGTATATGTAATTTCAGCTTTTCTTGATGACAGAGAGTCAGCGAAATAGACAATTATTAGAAGATGATGTGATTTAGTGATCTAGGCTGGGCTGGCTGCCCCTACACTAAAGTCTTCAAGAGTATACTCTTCATAGTTTTTTTCTATCTCCTACCTTTTGAGCAACAACCTCTGAACTGCTAATTTGTTATGGGCTGGGAAACCAAATAATCAGTAAAGACTTCATGACTTAAGTAGGTTGCTCAAAGGCACTAAAAAAAAAAGCTGATTCCAAGTTTCCCAGCTGTGTTGTTTTGATGAGACTGCCAGATTATCTCTGGATGAATGAGGCATTGCTGCACATAAATATTTAAACAAGTTCATTTGAATATTAACAAAAAGATATAACTAAACATTAGTATCATTGCCCTTTTAAACAAAGTATTCTATAACTTCAAGGTAATACTGGGTTCCAGTTTCTTTACCCCCCCAGAGATGAACATAAACAAATGTCCTATTAATAATATCAGTTTGTCTAAACAGAAAACAAATCTGAGGTGCAATCATGTCACAGTTAATGCATGTCTGCTTCCAATACATTCAAAGACAGTATTTTTAAAATCAATATTTAAAATAGGCCTTTTGAAGTCTGAGAATTCAAGATACTTTAAAAAATTTGTAAATACACATACATGCAAATTCTTCATATTTACAAATTTCACAAAATTAAGAAGTTGCAAAGAAATTAGAAGGATTATGGTGAATCTGACAAGCTACATGTAAATGCTTTACCACTGACATATTCCTGAATATAGCAGTCATAGTAGTTTTAATACATTTTCTACATGGCCTTTTTATAAAATTTTCTCTTTTAGACATAAAAGTTAGTCACTAGAAGTCTTCTGAAATCCTAATTTAAGAATTCAAGATGTTCTCAATTCACTACTCACATTTAAGGCCACTTTGGTAAAGGCATTGCAGCAAGAACACAAAAACAATAGCATATTTTCTAATATTTATTTTTTTCACCTGCAAACTGTAGCAAAACATGATCAGCTTTATTATGCAGACAGGTATCCTTCTACATTTTTAAAGAATTTAGGCATGTATAAATAGAAGAGCTCTTTAGGAGGGAAAAATTCAAGACTGAATAAAACCTTCCAATTCTGAGTTTGTAACTTTCCAGTAGCAATGGTTAAAATTATTTCAGGTCATTCATTCCGAGGTACATGACAGCACCTTAAAAGTGGCTGATCTATTTCCCCAGTAACATTTTCCACATAACAATGTGTTAAAAGTTACAAATACTGATATGCACAAATAGCTAATTTCTAAGAAAAATATGTACAGTACTGCAGCATAATGAATGTGGTATCTGCAATAACTTAATATTAGCCAATTTTTAATATACATGATACCGCTACCTTTTTCTGCCAATTCACAGGTTAAAAGTTGTTACTGGAGCCCTCTGTTTTGCACATATTACCTGGTGTTTAATACACAATGCAGGCTTTTTAAAGACTTCTCTTGTGTTTAAAGCTAAGATCAGTGAAACAAGACAACAGTGCAAGAGGCGGAGAGATGTAATGTGACCATGTAAAAGTTCTTTCCAGTAAAATGTCTATATAAGGCTATAAGAAAGGATTGGTTGATGAGCTTCCTGTTGGAAATTGTCCTGTCGGTGCACCAGTCTAAAGGAAAACATAAAACAAAATAAAGAAACAGATAAAAGTGATGAGTGATGAAAATATTAAAGAGTATTTAGATTAGGTTTAATTATTGGCAATCACATTTATTACTATTATTAGCAACATATTATAATAAAATGATTAGGTATTAGGCACTGTGTTGTGCCTTTTATATAATTATTTCATGTAATTCTCAAAATGGACTTGACTCTAAAAAAATGCATTTATGATTCAAACTAAATCTGACTCCAAGACCCCTTTCCACAATGTTTACTACGTCTACAGCTGCTCATAAAGTGTTCCTTTTGCAAGAAAGCAAATTTCATGTTATAAAATAGCTTATTTACTGTCAATTCTTTGATTTCAACTGATTAATATATATATTTTTTTGATTAATGTTTTTTGAGTCACAAAGGAATCTTGCATAGTGGCTCCCTCAATGTGTACACTCCTGCAATGTCTTATCAGTACAGTAGCAAACAGCATCCAGGAGGAGACACATCCTGCTTTTCCTAATTTGAAAATAACATGCAACAACTTACAAAGTGCTTAAAATTGCACCTCACTTACCATAAAAGGATTACTAGATACTCCAGCAGCTGCAACTTGACCAAAAGGGGTTACCATTGGCTTTGTTTGTCCAAATGCTGCAAAACCTGCACCTTGTAAAAACAGAACCACCAATTATAACCCATTCCACCTTTGAGAGACAATCTGATGTTTATAAAACCAATGCGTTTCAGAGAAACTTCTACCAGAGCAACAATAAAATATCAATGTTAAATTGTTAGGTCTTATGCTTTTTCAAAACCAGAAATAAACTTCCTGTGGCATATCTTAAAGAGCTTTTATATTGTCCCCAGAAATAGTTAATTCCAATTTGTCTCAGGTACATAAACTACTGACATTCAAAGGATTTAATAAATAGATGAGCACTGGTGGTGACTATCTGAGAGGGGCTGTAAGACCACACAGCAGTTTCTATGTGAACATCCTAGTGTTCCTTAGGAAACATTTCATCATTATGGCTGTCACAGACCCTATTTCCAAATTTTTAGTTAAGCACGACTTTAGAAATGAATATCCATAATTTTAGGATAATCTTCAAATCTCTGGAATTCAAACTTTAGCCATAAACAAAATTGGGGGGAGGGGGAGCGGGGGAACCACACAAACTAGTCTCTACTGAATCTTCCTGAAAACAAGTAAATATTCCTAACCATAATATATACTGTTGCCTATTTATTACTCTATGTCACCACCACCCACCAAAAAAACCTTAAACAAAATGGCAGAGTTTTCTGATGCAAAACAAAAACACTCAGAGATCAACCAAAGGACTTGTATGCTTGCATATGAGCATAACCAATGGACACAGACGGGTCGGATTGGGGGTGGCTGGGGAGAGGTCAATGGGGGAAAAAGGAGACTTATGTAATACATTAAACAATAAAGAATTTAAAAACAAAAACACTCTAGGCCAGCCGGCGTGGCTCAGTTGTTGAGCATCGACCTATGAACCAGGAGGTCATGGTTCAATTCCTGGTCAGGGCACAAGCCTGGGGTGTGGGCTTGATCCCCAGTGTGGGGTGCAGGAGGCAGCCAATCAATGATCCTCTCTCATCATTAATGTTTCTATCTCTCTCTTCCTCTCCCATCCTCTCTGAAATAAAAAAAAAAATTAAAACAACAACAACAAAAAAACCCAACTCTAGCCCTAGCCAGTCTGGCTCAGTGGATAGAGCGTTGGCCTGCGGACTGAAGGGTCCCAGGTTCGATTCTAGCCAAGGGCACATGCCCAGATTGTGGGCTCCATCCCCAGTTAGGAGAGTGTAGGAGGCAGCTGATCAATGATTCCCTCTCATCACTGATGTTTTTATCCCTCTCTCTCCCTTCTTCTATGAAATCAATAAAAATATATTTAAAACAAAAACAAAAAACACTCTATGTCCTCAAAGTTTCTTTTTAAAATCAAGAGATGTATTAGAACACAGATAAATGAATAAGAAAGACACTGGGGACTCTTTAGAGTCTCTGATTTCTCCTGCATCGATAATCACAAAAACTTACTAATTTAGTCATTTTTCTGAGGCCCAAATACCCATTCAGTAGACCACACTACAGTGTTCTTCAGTTAAGTTCTTTTGTCCAAACACATACCATTATGACATACTAGAGGCCCAATGCACGAATTCATGCACCAGTGAGGTCCCTCGGCCTGGCCTGCGGGATTGGGCCGAAAAGAGTTCTCCGACATCCCCCAAGGGGTCCCGGATTGCGAGATAGCATAGGCCAGGCCAAGGGACCCCACCGGTGCACGGATGGGGCTGGGGAGGGATGCGGGAGGGCTCCAAGGCATGTCTGGCCCATCTCACTCAGTCCTGATTAGCCGGACCCCAGCAGCAAGCTACCCTACCAGTCAGAGCGTCTGCTCCCTGGTGGTCAGTGCACATCATAGCGACTAGGCGGCTGGTCGACTGCCCCCTGGCAGTCGGTGCACGTCATAGTGAGCGGCTGAGCGGTCTTAGCATATCATTAGCATATTACGCTTTGATTGATTTAACGGACGACCGAACAAACGGACACTTAGCACATTAGGCTTTTATTATATAGGACAAGAGACCTACAGGGGACTTACAATTAAATGTCAGATCTTACCATTGGGCTGTTGAGAAAAAGCTGTCTGTTGAGGGAAAGCTGCTTGGGCTGGGAAGGCAGGCTGCTGGAAGCTGCCACTGAAGCTGGTGGGAAGACTATAGGGCGCAGGCGTCCCGAAGCCCGCAGGCATGCTCATGGATGCGGTGCCAAAGGTTGCCGCTGACAGGAGAAGAAAAGGGCTGATCACTTACATTTAAAAGGGCACATTTTGTTTCTCATATTCAACATTACAGCAGAGATATCATTGACCTTGAAAAATATTAAGATGTACATTAAAGGCATTTTAAATTTCAAAACAACAAAGTCAGTTAAGTTTTAGCACTATACAGTATAACAACTTATAAAATTTTATTTTCCTAAAACCCAATAATCAGAATAAAACTAATGAAGAAAAATTTCTCAAAGTATATTAATAAAATTCAACTCTAAACAGCAATCTACTTTTTAAAGCCCATCATCCTGGCAATTCACATGTATACATACTAATTTTTTTTCATTTTGTTTTGCTATATATAGTAAAATAGCCAAATATTTAATTGTATCTATTGAACTGTGTACTATAACATAATATGTGAATTCCTGAAAAAAATTTTAGAACCTGTTTAAAGTAGCTCACCAAAAATAACAAAACTTATAGGAGTTAGATGCAAGCCACGCAAAACCTATGCAGCTTTGTAACCAGAGCCAAATGGGGGAGGGAAATCTTAATAAAAACACGAACACAATTAAAAGGACGTGTTACACTCCTAATAAATCACTTCCAAAAGAAATATATGGACTCCCACAATCCTTTTATGGATGGTAAATAAAGACTGCTCTGGATAAAGGGTTAAGGAAGGTTAGGACTGCTGAGTTATAAAAATTAGGGCACAATGCACAAGATGGAAAAGGACTTGAACTAAGCATTCTTGGAAGAGACAAAGCACACAGTATAAATGAACACGGTGTTCAAAACTGTGCTTCTCCACGGCTTGCCACGTCTAGCCATTATTAACTTTGTGGAACAGAGCAGTCACAGGTTGGAGAAATCTGTGTGAACTACCATTACATATGTGGTATGCTGCCATCATTACCCATTGAAGAATTACTCAGGAAATAATTTGCGTTATAGAAACACAGGTAGTAGCAGAACAGTGTATCACTACTGTTAGAGAAGATTATGTGTTCTAGGAAGGCCTCAGTGAAATAAGAGCCAATAATGTTGTTTTTAATACAGAATAGTAGTAATTATATAGTGAAATAGTTTTAGGTATGCTATCAAAAAACATAACTCACTTAATTTCCTGATTTAAAAATTTTACTCAAATGCTGATTTTAAGCACAGAAATACTAAAAATGTTACAAAAAATAAAAAAACTAAAAAAATGTTACAGATGTTGTCCAAAGTAATCCTCATAATCCTAATGTTTATAACAATGATCCTCAATGAAACTAATTAGAATGTAAAAAAAATTTTAAATTACTTCTTCATTATTAAGGAGAAAAAGAAGGGAAACAGCCACTGGGGAGCAAGTGAATAAAGAATAAGCACACTGCGAGGAAACAGGAGGGTTTCATAACAGACAATGCACTGACATAACTTCGACAAATCACTTTTTAAAAAGCACTAAGAAGCAGAACTTGGGCACAGTTAAACAAAACCAAACTCCATGGAATAATGTGGTAAAATGGTTTGGTATATCAAAAAGGTGTCACTCAAACTACTATAAATTCAAACTCAAGAAAAACAATTGAAAAAGCTATGACATTCTAATATGACCATGGAGGTAAGCAATAATACTTTTTAGCATTAAAACATAAATCACTACAGAAGATTTCCATGTAATTTTAAATATAATGCAATCCCAATGCCACACATTCATGCCCACTCCATTTTAAAACATGGAAGAACTTAATTCCACATGCAGGGATTCAGAACACTAGCAGAAGCTTCCACAAGCAGGCAGACAAACTGCCACAGAAATCTATACATTCGTGGTGGCCACCTACCAAAATGAGCGTGAGGAAACACTTGAGAATGCATTGCTCCAGAAAGGCCTTATGGAAAGCCATAAAGAGACCAATGTCATTAACTTAATGGTAACTATTGTTAAAATAAAAGTAAATGTATTTCATTAAAAGTTCTAAAATTAGAATGTACTCTTACAAAGTGGGTAGCATAACACATGATAAAACACATCCAGTTTATTTGAACTATATTCATGACACTGTAATATTTACACAGTTTGCAATAAAGGGGAGATTAGATAATACCAAATGAAGAAACCTTTATGAAATACATCATTTTAAATAAACACTTTTTTTTTTCATGTGAAGATATAATTATATCCATAAAGACTTGTAGGCCTCATGAGTCACACCCAAAAATGCTATTTACAGGATCATCTAAAAGGACCTAACTTCTGCAAAGTCAAACCTTGGAGAGAGCACCTGGATAATACTTGATTTTTATTTACAACTTTTTATATTAACTAGAAATACATAAAGGTAACTCAAATAAACTGAGTACTACAAGGGGAAAATTATTCGCTATAGTTCATTAGAAGGTGAGTGGCACTTTCAGTTTAAAATATAATAGCTGAAAAGACAGAATAAAAAAAACCACATCTTGTGTTTTCCCACTTGGCATGACTGAGATCAGAGAGGCTACATATAAATAAATCTAATTAATAAAAAACAAATTTAGGTTATGTAATAGAAGCTTTTTGTGTTTGTCTTAACCACCTGGGGTGGAATTATTTCTAAAATATATGTCCATTCATTTTAAATTAGCATACTTAACAATTAAAATTTGGGGAAGCAGCAATTGAGAAAATACTCAAAACATTATACCCCAAATTAAATCAGGTTCCCAAAATTTTTAAAATGTTAACATCCTATACTCTGGTTTCTCTTCAGATCATATAAATCTTTCACCTTTTACTAAAATGTTAACGTCTTAAAAGAGAGATGCGCTAGAAAACCTGATCTTAAGACCTCATGTAATAAAGCCCATTCAGCCCTTGGAATCTCATGTCGAGAGTCAGAAACAAGGCAAAAAACCTTCTTACACTTTTCTACTATGATTGAATGAGTTATATCTCTAATTCTGAAAGCAGACCACCACAGTAAGTCAGAATTACTGTGTACGAGTCCCATCTCTCCATAAATTGGCTGTGTGGTTCAAGGAAGTCTCATCTCCATACTTGGGCTTCCTCCCTGGAAATGAAAGCTGTGACCGAGTGTGGTAGGCCCTAGTTAACTTCTAAGGTCCTTCTCAAATGTGCATTAAGTTCCAGGATTTTATAAACTTTCAGCAAGTATTTGTCTTTAGGAACAAATTCTCCTATCCACTATCCATTCATTTCAGTAAGAAAGAATCCTTATTTTTCTAGTTTGCTCACATGGTTTCTTTGCAATAAATACCTTTTTCAAAACTTGCTGTTCCGTAATTTATATTTCTTACCTGTTGTTCCTCTGGCATTGGTCTGAAATGGATTTGTAGAAGATGCCACAGAAGGACCAGCAGCAGCCACAAATGGATTTGTGGAAGGCGTAGCTTTAAAAAAATTATAAAATACACTATAAAATCATAATACACTTATATTAAAATATATAAAAATATATTTGTTAATATATTTATGAAGATAGAAAACTAGAGCTTTCTAATAATAAACTGTTGCTCTGTCATCTGGTTCTCCATTTGGCCTCTATACAGTGTCCACATTATTCCTCCCCCCTTATCCATGACTCCCACTTTCCGTGGCTTCAGTTACCAACAGTTAATGGCAGCCCAAAAATATTAAGTGGAAAATTCCAGAAATAAACAATTGGTAAGTTCTAAATTATGCACTAATCTGAGTAAGGTGATGAAATCTCTCTCCACCCTGCTCGACTTTTACTTATTAATGGCCCAAAGTGCAAGAGTAGTGATGCTGGCAATTCGTATATGCCAAAGAGAAGTTGTAAAGTGCTTCCTTTAAGTGAAAAGGTGAAAGTTCTCAACTTAATAAGGAAACAAAAAAAAGTTGTATGGTGAATAGCCAAATTTTATGAATTCAACTTTATTTCATCATAGGTATGTATGTACAGGAAAAACATAGTAAATATGGGGGTTGGTACTATCTACTGTTTCAGACATCCGCTGGGTGTCTTAGAATGTACCTTCCACACATGAGGGCGGACGACTACCAGAAACACCTACCTCCAAATGGAGCGGGCACACTTGAAGAAGCAGGCTGTGTCTGTGCAGAAGCACCCACTGGCATTGTTCCAAAAACATTGCTGAAAACAAGTATTAAAAGAGTTCTAATTTTTAAAAAGAGCAAGGATATTCTATCTATAGGATGGCCATTAATATGTGAAAACTCGTCATTAGAAACATACAATGTATCACAGAAGTTCTCAAACTTTAGGTCTCAGAGCTCATTTATATTCTGAAAAATTACTGAGAACCCTAAAGAGCCTTTGCTTCAGTGTGCTCTATTTACCAATATGCATTTGGTACAAAAATTAAAACATATTTAAAATATTTTTTTCATTTAAAAATAATAAGCCATTACTACATGCTAACAAATAAATAGCACTTTATGACAAATATTAGAGGCCCGATGCATGAAATTCGTGCACGAGTAGGCCTTTGCAGTCGGACATCCCTCTCACAATCCAGGTCTGCTGGCTCCCAACTGATCACCTGCCTGCCTTCCTGATTGCCCCTAACCACTTCTGCCTGCCAGCCTGATCACCCCCTAACCACTCCACTGCCAGCCTGATTGATGCCTAACTGCTCCCCAGCCAGCCTGTTTGCCCCCAACTTCCCTCCTCTGCCGGGCTGGTCACCCCTAACTGCCCTCCCCTGCAGGGTTGATCGCCTCCAACTGCCCTCCCTTGCAGGCCTGGTGACTCCCAACTGCCCTCCCCTGCTGGCCTGGTCCCTCCCAACTGCCCTCCCCTGCTGGCCTGGTCCCTCCCAACTGCCCTCCCCTGCTGGCCATCTTGTGGTGGCCATCTTATGTCCACATGGGGGCAGCTATATTGTGTGTTGCAGTGAAGGACAATCTGCATATTACTCTTTTATTAGATAGGATAGAGGCCTGGTGCATGGGTGGGGGCTGACTGGTTTGCCCAGAAGGGGGGTTCCCTTGGGGCCTGGGGCGGTCTGAGCGAGGGGCCTGTGGTGGTTTGCAGGCCGGCCACACCCCCTGGTGACCCAAGCGGAGGCCCTGGTATCTGGAATTTATTTACCTTCTACAATTGAAACTTTGTAGCTTGGAGCAAAGCCAAGCCTGCTCCTTGCTCCTCGGCCAGCAGTGATTTCTGTTGGAGTTAATTCACCTTCTATAATTGAAACTTTGTAGCCTTGAGTGGAGGCTTAGGCCGGCAACAGGATGGCTTATTTTGTTACCGCGGAAACCCAAGCCTCCCTCCCGCTCTCAGTGGCTGTAGCCATCTTGGTTGGGTTTATTTGCATATTTGCTCCTGATTGGCTGGTGGGCGTGGCTTAGGCGTAGCGAAGGTGCGGTCAATTTGCATATTACGCTATTATTAGGTAGGATAGTTGAACAAGGAGTATTTTAATAGCTTTTTTTCAGATAATCCTATATAATAAAAGGCTAATATGCAAATCGACCAAACGATGGAACGACCAGTAGCTATGATGTGCACTGACCACTACGGGGCAGAGGCTCAAAGCAGGAGCTGTCCCTTGGTGGTCAGTGAGCTCCCACAGGGGGAGCATTGCTCAGCTAGAAGCCGGGCTCACGGCTGGCAAGCACAGTGGTGGTGGCAGAAGCCTCTCCTGCCTCCACTGCAGGCTGGCGGTAAGGAGCGAGGGGTCCCAGATTGTTAGAGGGATGTCTGACTACCAGCAGGCAGACATCCCCCAAGGGGTCCCAGACTGCTAGAGGGTGCAGGCCAGGCTGAAGAATCGCCGCCCCCCACCCCCCGCCTGAGTGTACGAGTTTCGTGCACCAGGCCTCTAGTTGTGGATATTTTCTTTGTTATCATACCAAAAACAGCAACAATTCTTAAAAGTTCGTTTCAATATGGAATTTGAAACCTTATCAGTGAACTGTGTTTTGCTGGATTAAAGTTAACATTCATTAGTCTATCTTGCACTTTAAATGAATTTTTTACTGATGTTCTATCATCTGGAAAATACTTGATGCCAATATTCCAAATGTCAACACATTTCCTTATGCAAAATTTCAGGAAAAAAATACATCACATTCATAAATATCACTACTCACTCATCAGAAAGGTAATGGGAAGCTGTCACGCTCATGGTAAATAAATTTTTCAAAATTCTAATATTTGACTGAATGTGTGATTATTATCAGTTATTTTCATTAAATGACAGGCTTAAATACTCTATTTTTTAGATAATACTGCCAAATATCCAAATCTGAATAATCTTGGTTTGCCTATCAGTCATCTTCCAAGGAAAAACAGTGTTTCAGAAAACAAGTGGCTGGTTCATCCCACAACAACCAAACAAGACAGTCATCATCTACACTAATAAAATAGAAACATGCAAATTAACTGTCACTCCGCCACTCCCACCAGCCAATCAGGAGTGAGTATACAAATTAACCCAACCAGGATGGTGGCCGGCAATGGAGCTGGAGCAAGCAGGAGGCTTGGGTTGCCCTGGCAAAGGAGGAAGCCAATCTTCCCATCCGCCCTGGCCAGCCCAGGCCTCCGCTCAAGGCTACGAAGTTTCAACTATAGAAGATAAATAAATCCCAACAAAAATGGCAGCGGCCACGGAGCTGGAGCAAGCAGGAGGCTTGGGTTGCCCCCGGCGATGGAGGAAGCCAAGCTTCCCACCTGCCCTGGCTGGCCCTGGCCTCTGCTCAAGGCTAGAAACTTTCAATTATAGAAAATAAATAAATCCTAGATACTTGCTTCCAGCCAGCCCTGGCCTCCGCTCAAGGAGGCACTGAAAAAAAAAAAAAAAAAGAAAAAGAAGAAAAGGAGGGGCTGGGACCTTGGGTCACTGGGGGTGATCAGGCCAGGATGGGACGGCAGGGGCCATTGGGGGTAAGCAGACCAGCAGGGGGGGCCAGTTGCGAGTAAGCAGGCCGTCAGTGGGGGTCAGTTGAAGGTGATCAGGACAGAGCGGGGGAGGGCAGTTTGGAGTGAGCAGGCCAGCAGGGGGGCAGTTGGGAGTGAGCAGGCCAGTGGGGAGGGAAGCTGGGGGCGAGCAGGCCAGCAGGGGGGGCAGTTGGGGGTGAGCAGGCTGGCATGGGGGGTAGTTGGGGGTGATCAGGCCGGTGGGGAGGGAGGGCATTTGGGGGCGAGCAGGCCGGTGGTAAGCAGGCAGGCAGGCAGGCAGGTGAGCGGCTGGAGCCAGCAGTCCCGGATTGTGAGAGGGATGTATGACTGCCGGTTTAGGCCCGATCCCTGTAAACCAGCAGTAGGACATCCTTCAAGGGGTCTCAGATTGGAGAGGGTGCAGGCTGGTCTGAGGAACACCCCCCGACCCATGCACGAATTTTGTGCACCGGACCACTAGTACCTCAATAAGCAGCAGACCTACCTGATGCATACTTTACTTCCACACACAGAAAATAGACATGTTTAAGGATCAAGATTTAATAAAATTAATTTCTTGACTGTTTCATCAAGAATGTTCATAAGCCCTGGCGGGTAGCTCTGCTGGTTGGAGCACCACCACCCCTACACCTTTTGCGAGTTTTGATTCCCAGTTGGGGCACATGTGGGAGGCAACTAATTGATGTTTCAATCACACATGATGTTTCTCTTCCTCTCCCCCCGTAAAATCAATTAAAAAAAAAAAAAAAAAAGCATGTCCTCGGGTGAAGATTAAAATAATAATTAGAAAAACAGCCCTAACTGGTTTGGCTCAGTGGATAGAGCACCAGCCTGTGGACTGAAGGATCCCAGGTTCAATTCCGGTCAATGTCATGTATCTTGGTTGTGGGCACATCCCCAGTAGGGGGTGTGCAGGAAGCAGCTGATCGATGTTTCTCTCTCATCGATGTTTCTCTCTATCCCTCTCTGTAAAAAATCAATAAAATTAAAAATAATAATAATTAAAAAAACAGAGTTGAATAAAACAATGTATATGTAAGTCACCTGTATTTCTGTATAACTTTAAAATCAAGAAGTCAAAACTGCTTCTTGATTAGAGCTTTTAAAGATCTAATGTTAAAATGTGTCAGACTTCCTGTTACAAAGAATTCCTTTGTACCAGATATATTTGAACACAGTAATAGATATGTCTATTGATAAATACCAATATGACATTGACGAGATATAGAGTTAGTGTTCTGTTCTGGTGCAAACATTTCTAAAAATGTATATTTACAACTAAGGCTACAAAATGTTACTTTCAATGTTTAGTCTTCATGACTAAAAACTGTACCTTAAAAGTATATAATTTCCTAAATGAATTCTCCACTGAGTATAATTAAATTTGTATATAGCTGTCCATTTTGAGACGTGTACATACTCTTATTTACATTTTGGTGTTCAAGAAAATGATAAAACTTTTGATTAAATGAAAAAAATAGAATTAACCTTTTGCACTCGGATGTCAAGTGTGACTCGACATGGTTAGCATTAGAATAAAGGAATCGAGAAAAAAGCAAGCGAGTGCAAAGGGTTAAGCAGTTAATCAAGGATTATATTTTAATTAGCAAATTAAACTCAGTTTCCTCAAATTTATAAAAATATTTAATAATTTTAAAATTATGCCCAGTCTTTATTTAACATTATTATTCAGAGCTGAAAAAAGATTAAAACACGAAGCAGGAACACAAAGACAAGGTACCTGCTGGCATTACTTGTGGAAGTGTACGCATTATTGGAGGTGGCTGCAGAGCTGAAAACGCTGTCTAGTTCTGCCAGAGCTGCATACTTGTCTGAAGACGCACTTGGCTGACTGGGAAGTGAAACCACAGAACTAACAGGAGCTTTACCTGTCGTTCCAAAGCCACTCCCCTGATCACCACCTGTGAACAAACAAATTATCCCCCAAATTTAAAGGTATACTTCCAACTTATCAACCAGATTTCCCATGCAACACATGTAAATTTACAACTGATTTGGAGCTAAGCAAATAAATAGGATTCTAGAGTCATATCTAATAATGTAGAAAATATTGGGCAAGATTAGTTGCAACACATACTGCTGTGGAAAAGACAGAATACTGCTTCTATAACAAAAAAACTTAACACTCTGTGCCAGTAACAGGTTTAGAGTGTGCATAAAGAAGAAATTCTCAAAAATCTCTACTTAACATCTCTGACACACGTGTATTTCATTCAAATAAACATATAAATTTATAAAATACAGGACCCTGATGTGAACAATCAATTAATATCATATTCCCAGGGTTGTCCATAAGAAAAATACAGAAAGTAATGAGAAGAAATATTTACTGCACTTACTATGTGTCAAGCACTGTTCTAAATGCCTTACGTGTAATAACACAACTCCATGAGTTCAATGCTATTTACTACCCTCATTATGGAGATGAGAAAGTAGGTCCTGCAGCCTGAAAGCATAACCTTGCTCTTCCCTACTCTACTATACACTTTGAGAGGCAAAATACTGGCCTTCAAGACCAAAACTCGGCATAAGAATATACTGTAAAAATCATTTTTAAAAAATTACCAAGATATTAATAGAAAGTCGTTCAAAACAAATATATTATAGAAACCACCAAATGTATTAGAGAAACCACCAAATAGCCTTACAGTCAATTCTATTTTTAAGATTCTTAACCGTGTATAGCCATAGATCAGGAAAGCAGGCTTTCTAAGACAAAATTAAATTTCTGTCAATTATTTTCTTTTAAAACCAGAGGTAAACCAATTAGTTTGTATAACTTCAGTTTTGTAGTTGGTATTTCAGATCCTAGAAGTCTTGAACATTTAGTGTAAATGAAATTTCTATACAACCACTAAGTAAAGCATAGCATCCTTACATTTTAATAAATACAACCAAATGTAAAGAACTGTTTAATACAGAAATTTGTATTTGTTTAAAGTCTGATTACCTTGTCCAGCACTGAAGATATTGTCTAAATTAGCAAGTGCCGCATATTTGTCTGCAGCCTGAAGACCAGCTTTATTTGTTGCAACTTTACTAACAGTTGTTGCTGTTTGATGACTCTGGGACGTACTGAAGGTTCCAAAATCAGCACTGGAGGATTTAGGGAAGTTATCAAAATGAGCAAAATTAGCATTTACTGATCCAGCACTTCCACCTGTAACAGAATAAACAGAACACTTGAAATATCTAGATTTTCCCCAATATCCTGTGGTAGATAATATGATCATTTCTTAAATTAAGTATTTTATAAGCAATCTGCATTCCTAAAGATAACAACTGGCAAATAGCATTCAACTTTAACCATCTACACATAACTTATAATTTGCAAATCTAGATTTCCAAAGGCCCTGGCAATATGAAGAGTTACAAATTTCAATGTGTAATTATCTACCCTGCAGTAAAGGATATAATTCACCTGGTTTGAGACTCATTACGATATATAACATTCAACTATATACTATCACCTTTTACTAGTCCTCCTGCTAATAAGATGCCAAGTATCTGACAATACAAGTTTTGTAGCTTCTAACGAAAACTTGGTTGAAACAAATCCCAGGAATAGAAATTTAAAATGTCTTAAGATGACTATTTTGATCCAGAGTTTCTTAATAGGTGATCTTTGAGATCCAGACTTATTTTACTTGAAGAGCTATTATTTAATTCCACATAATAATTTAATGCTCATACACCATGGTTTCCTCATAAAAATCATGACCTATATTATATATTTCAAAGAAAATTATAATATACAATATCAAACTAGTTTAAATATTATAGCAATTTTTTTACTGTAGAGCATAATTCACATACAGGTATATATCCTACTAAGATTTTAAAGTCTGTTCTGTAATCTAGAGACTTCTTTAAAGTATTACCAAAGACTAAAGCTAATATATTTCATTCTATGCTTTTGATACCAGTTCTTTATGCCTACACATTAGTTTCAGCAATCAAAATAATTTGTATATGTAGTTTTATATTAAAGAGATACAAAGCACACATAGATATTTTAAAAACAGAACGGATACACCCCTATTTAAAAAAACACACACACTTTCCATCTATCTGTCTTTTAAACATTCTAAAACAATATGTACAGATAAAATTTCTCAGGCATTAAAACTCTGGTTGTTTCCAATTAAAATTAAGTAATGTGCATATTTAAATGATTGTGATCTGCTATAAGTAACTGGTGAACAAAGTACATACTAAAGCTTTCAAAGTTCATATGAAGAATTTTATTTCAAATTAAAATGGGAATTTTTAAATTAACTCTTATTGTATATTACTGTGTTCTCGAGTTCAGGAATAGTGAAGGGAAAGTAAAAGTGAAATTTATGAAGATTATTAAAAGATGATTAACATTCTATAATTGAAAAATACATGAAATACAGCATAAAACATACAAATTAGTAAAAGATGCCTACTTGACAAAGAGAACTTACTGTGGGTAGCCTGGAGAGGAAAAGCAGAAGTAAATTCACCAAAACTGCAGCTAGATGAAAGCATTCTAAATGCTGGATAGCCAGAAATTATGTAAATGATGAAAGTTAAAGAGGGGGGAAAAAAGAAAATTGAAAGAAAAAGCTTTAAGACAATACACAGAGTTCAAGTAAAGAAAAGTAATCAGCCAAAGATCTAAACATGGGTTCAATGAGTTTCAGAAAACGATATAGTTTATGGAAGAGTATTCAATGTTTAAAGACCAATTCCTGCACAGAAAATGATTTCCCAGTTTGATTAAAGCAATCCTTAAATAACCTACTCTTGACCGATAACATTTATTTTTCAAGTTTGTTGCCTAAAAATTACTTCTACTTTTAGTTCTATGGAAGCAATAAATCAGCTTCCTTTACTTAGAGCCTAAATCACAATGTGTTTTTTGAACCTAAAAAACTTTAGTACTTTAATCCTTCCTTACATAAGAAGTTTAAGATTCATGCGCAGGAAAAGGAGAATTCTGTGAATTAGACAACATACCAAAGAGTTTAGAAAAACAAATGAACACAGAACAAAATAAAGATTTCAGGTTTCCCCAGAGCTTTGCTAGATAGAAGTATTGTAAATTCAGAGAATTATAGAATTTAAGTTTAGAGTAATTTTCAAAACTACATCTAGAGAGTTTTACTCTATTTTTTTAAAGCAAACATTTAGGCATAATGCTGGAGAAGCTCTACCTGTAGTTTGGGGCTGAAAAGGAGAGTGACTTGCTGTGGGGAAACCTCCAAAATTACTCGAACCACTAGACTGTCCAAATGCATCAAAGTTTGCAAAATCTGCATTTGCAGAATTCTGAGCTGTAAATGGTAAGGAACAATACATGTTAATGAATATGAAAACGATAAATAAAAAATATGACAAAAGAATTTGAGAATTTTATGAAAGGTTTTTACATCTTAGAGCTCACTTCAAAGATATTTAGAGATCAGATTTTAAATCCTACCAGTGTTTACTTAGCCTAATTTCAAACAATTTATAAAAGGTTATCCAGAAATTTCCAAAATCACTTTGTACAATGATAAATTTGTATGCAATATACACTGAGTGACCTCAGGAACAGTATCATAAATGTAACCCTATTAAAGAAAACTCTGAATTAAGAGGACTAAATACATGAGTTACAATAAAGCAGATAGAAATTTAGGATATAGGATACATTCTGGAAAATTCATATTTAAAATGGCAATGAGTGATTCACTGGCTGGATGAAATCTGAAACATTGATATAAAGATTAATATCCTCTTTTTGATTCTTTCTTTTTTAAGTTCACAACTTTGCATACCATGGCATATAAAAATAAACTTGAATGTATAACAAGACATGATTGTCAAACAAATAGAAATATTCACATTCTATTAGAAGCTTGCCACTTTCAAACACATTAAAATGTAAGAAACTAGGAAAAATAGGAAAAATTATAACATAAATGCACTCATGCTCAGTGAAAAAGACCCACTGGTATTTCCGACTGGCCATCACCTTAGAGCAAAATTCTAGGCTTCTCTAAATTATGCAATTATATCCTCTAAAAAAATCTCAAGCCAAGAGATTTTTTTTAGAGGACAAAACAGATGCTGGGTAAGATTTTTATAAAGGATCTGATGAGAATAAGAAGTGGTTGATATGAGGAAAAAGAAATGCTAAGTGACAAGAATGAAAAGAATGTCCAAAAAATAGACATCAACATAAATTCTTTGCAGGCATTTCTACTTCTAGAAAGTTTTTGTAAAGCAATAATCTTGCAAATGTGTACGGCTGTTTGTAATAGCTAAACATGTATTTTTATGATAAAATAATTAGAAACTCAAATAGCCAGCAAAGAGGAAACACTGAAATACATTATGGAATATCATATGATGGATATAATACAGCCATTTAAAAAATCATCCTATCTAATAAAGGAGTAATATGCTAATTGACTGACCCTCTGCTATACCACAAAACCACACCCACCAGCCAATCAAGAGCGAGTATGCAAATTAACCCAACCAAGATGGCTGTGGCCACAGAGCAAGCAGGAGGCTTGGGTTTCCCGGTGATGGAGGAAGCTAAGCTTCCTGCACACCCTGGCTGGCCCAGGCCTCCGCTCCATTGAAGGCTACAAAGTTTCTATTATAGAAGATAAATAAATCCCAGATACCAGGGCCTCCACTTGGGTTGCTGGGGGGTGTGGCCGGCCTGCAAACCACCACAGGCCCCTCGCCCAGGCCACCCCACTCCCCAAAGGTACCCCCACCCTGATCCAGGACACCCTTCAGGGCAAACCAGCTGGCCCCCACCTGTGCACCAGGCCTCTATCCTATCTAATAAAAGAGTAATATGCAAATTGACCATCACTCCAACATACAAGATGGCTGCTCCCATGTGGACACAAGATAGCCAGCAGGGGAGGGCAGTTGGGAGGGACCAGCCCTGCGAGGGCAGTTGGGGGTGATCAAGCCTGCAGGGGAGGACAGTTAGGAGTGACCAGGCCGGCAGAGATGGGAAGTTGGGGGCGACTGGGCCTGCAGGGAAGGGCAGTTGGGGGGGATCCAGGCCTGCAGGGGAGAGCAGTTGGGTGGGGGGACCAGGCCTGCAGGGGAGGGCAGTTAGGGGTGACCAGGCCTGCAGGGGAGGGCAGTTAGGGGCAAACAGGCTGGCAGGGGAGCAGTTAGGCATCCATCAGGCTGGCAGGGGAGTGGTTAGGGGGTGATCAGGCTGGCAGGCAGAAGCAGTTAGGGGCAATCAAGGTAGGCAGGCGAGCAGTTGGGAGCCAGCAGTCCTGGATTGTGAGAGGGATGTCCGACTGCCCGTATTACTCTTTTATCCCTAGTAGGATCGGGCCTAAATGGGCAGCTGGACATCCCTCGAGGGGTCCCAGATTGGAGTGCGTGCAGGCTGGGCTAAGGGACACACACCCACGTGCACAAATTTTGTGCACCGGGCCTCTAGTGTAAAATAATATTCAATCTTATACAAAAGTATTTATGACAAAGTAAATACGGTTAATAAATTCCAGATACATTTTCAGCTACTTTTTAAAATATGGTATTACATACATAAAAAATCTGTATTTTAATTAACTCGAAATAGGAAGATTTCAAATAGTTACCTATTTCCTTCTTTGTTTGCCTGAATTTACCAAGCTTTTGTAATGAATATGTATTATACTTATAAACAAAATAATAAAAGGTACTAAACAACAAAATTTTCCATTAACGGAGCTCAACAAATTATAGGAAGAAAATCAGGAAAACTTACAGCAGTTTATGTAATTACTTTTCTGTATGTATCTGAAAGAGTATGACAGTAGGAGAGGAAATGTACCTAAAATAGACCCCTTCTAACTAGGTACCTGTGCCACTTCCCTTCTTGGGTACTCGCATCTAACATTGCTGAAATGTGGGGTGCTATTCCACGTCACTGGTCACACTTTGTTCTTGAGAACCTTTTTAAAACACATTTGTCCTAGCTCTCAAACAGTATACAGAAATACATAAATTAAAAGGCTGCTTATTGCTTAACAATATAAAATTCTATATTTGCAGGATGTCCCAATATTTTTTCATTACTTTTACTTAAAATTCAATTTCTTTATAGGCTAAAATTTTACATTCCCCAAAGTAAATATAATGGAAGAAATACTAACTAATAAATTTTAAAATTAACTTCTTGAAAAATATTTGGGAATATCTATACAGTTTAAGTAACAAATATACAAGTTTAAACAAAGATACCATTTAGTATTGCTAAGAACAGTAAGCAAGTACAATTTAGTGTAAAGGGAGTCAGATAAAAATCAGAGAATTCCATCCTAACATAAGTTACTATAAAGTCTTAGACAAGACCCTCAATTGTGCTGGCTCTACCAGTTTTCTCATTAGCAAAATGAGAGGATTCACTAGATGGTCTCCACTTACAAATCCAGCATTATGATTCTACAATTTATGAGACAATAGAAATTCTTCAAGAGTTTTGAAATACTAGGCAAAAAAAAAAAATTTTAAAAATCCTACTATAAGGGCAAAATATATAATATACATATAGATAATGCAAATATAAACCAAACAAATAGAGAACATGGTATAGAAAATTCACAAATTTAGAATGAATATATTCCAAAAGGTAAACTTCTTAGTTTTTTAAATAATTTAATTATACATTTGAGAACAAATGAAACATATCTGTCCCTTGTAGAAATAGGAATTAGGTCCCTAAGGTAGTTTATCCTTTATAACCTCAAACATGTATGAATATATAGTATATAATATATATTCTATGCTTATATTTATAACTTAAAAAGGGGAAAATATTCATTTGACTTTTCAAACATCGTTAGGAAAAAAATCAGTTCAATACATTTTCCCAGTGTTTTCCAACCAGAGCACTAAACACATTAATTCTTTGTGAAATTTCTATCCATTTTTATTTGTAGACCCTATATCTATTCAGTCTTCAGCAACTGGTTATAATGACTTTTAAAATTTCTAAGTACTGTGGAATAAAACTTTGGTAAACACGACTTTGGTAATTAAGCTCTAATAAATTTAATAATATAAAAATTACTATCTGGAACCTTAAGCAATCTCCAAACAAAAGAGAATGTGACAGACATGTTTTAAATAATTTTATTTCAAAAAGTCCAAAGGAGTCGACTAAGTTAAAAATTTAAGGTAACAAATTAATGACCCTGAATCTTGCTGAGAGCTGTGTTTCTTTTTCAACAAGAAACAGGTACTCATGAGAAAGGATGAGATGGAATTGAACAGCCCTCATCATATTCAGCTGACAGATACACTTTGTTTCACCTATGAAAAAATTTAAATTTTTTCCATCAATTTCCAACATTTCAAAAGAGAACATTTTACTTTAAATACGATTGCTGGCTTTTCTTAAAAGAAAATTAACATATTAGTAATCCTGAACCTGTATTTCCGTGTGGTAACAGGAGATTAAAACATCCTCCTTTATAAAGGGCACCATGGTTTCTTACACACTGTACTGTATTACTCATCTGTGTTTAACTGGGTAGCAAGGCAATTGAGTTTGACACCTCTGGTATAAGCTATGACAAAATTTAATTACCGTTTATAGTTCATAGGTTTTATGATATGTTTATTTAATAAAATAACTATCATAAGTAAGTAAATTGTTTCTAACTGCATGCATATTTGTGGAAGATAAAGTTTTTTAAAGAAGTACTTCAGCTGATAAAGGAATGATATATTTAGAATATCACAATTTTGCATAACAGATCCCAGTATTGGGCATCAAGAGCTAATATTACCAAACCAGGCAATCAATATTATGTGCCTCTTAAACCCTAAGTAGCAGGTTTGCCCCCTCCACCACCACTGTGCTCTAAGAAAGAACCGGCCCTAGCTGGTTTGGCTCAGTAGATAGAGCACTGGCCTGCAGCCTGAAGGGTCCCAGGTTTGATTCGGGTCAAGGGAACATGCCTGGTTGCGGGCTCAATACCCAGTAGTGGGTGTGCAGGAGGAGCCGATCAATGATTCTCTCTCATCATTGATGTTTCTAGCTCTCCTTCTCCCTTCCTCTCTGAAATCAATAAAAATACATTTTATAAAAAAGAAATAAAAAAGAAACAGTAACAGATCAAGTATCTATCAATTTACAGAAAATACAGAAGTCAGAAACCTGATAAAGGACCCCACAGTGGTACAATCAACAAACTCAGACTGCCCAAAACTCAACAGGACAAATAACCTAATTTCTTAAACAAATAAATTACAAAGAAAAAAGGGATAGAGGAAGAACCTATAGGCTAAGAGACATCTCACAATTGCTATGTGCAGACCTTACTTGAAACCTGATCTGAAAAAAACTGTGTATGTGTGATTGAACTGGAATGGAAATTTGAATACTAATGAATTATTATTATTACTAGTGGCCCAGTGCACGAATTTGTGCACATTGAAGGGAAATTAATTAAAAGAAGTATTTTAATATCACTATTCGCCCTTCTCTATAATATAAAGTGTCAACCAAATTCACGATCGACAATGACAGATGGAAACACACGCATGTTTGGTGCCAGTGAGAGTTTTATATGTATCGTGCATGAGCAAGTCAACTTAGCCTTTATAGATATAGAACAAACTTGCTTAATTAAACCTGCTTTCTGATTTAGCTAAACTTTTTCCAGCCCAGTGAAGCACCCCATCTTCCCTTTCAGGTAATTGTCAGCAACACAGCAATAAATATCAACACGAAGCACATTATTATTGTAGATCATGCAGGGAGAACAAAGGGTAAAATATTTAACTGCAGCAGTGTTTGACTATATTCTGTGCAGTGAGAAAACCTGAAGTTGTTGTTTTCAAGGTCCACCATTTCTTACTTCTTTTCAATCGGGTCAAGTTGCTAAACTTTCTAAATCTCCATTTTCCGGCTAATGAAAACAAAATAGGATTCCACTGAGTCTCCTATCTACCTACTCCAGGACTTCTGTGAGGATCAAATGAGATGAGGCATGGGAAAATACATCACAGACATTTGGTTACAGTGTAATATGTTTCCACCTGGCTATAAAGCAAGTCGTGTTCCTGGGTTGAAGAAACTCCAAGGAGGCTAGTCACTAGGGAGAGGAAGCCGGGCATTGCTACTTGAGGTGGCCTGTGGGGATCAGGCCAAAACCCGCAGTCCAACGCCGCCTGCTGCTCCTGCTCATCCCGGCCCCACTACAACTGCCGCAGGCTCGCGCCCTGTCAGTCCTGATCAGGAGAGGCTTGTGATCAGGAGAGGCTTGCACCGCAGCAGCTGCGTTCGCCAGCTGTGAGCCCTGTGTCTGGCGCCCATCCCAAGGGGGGGTGCAGGGCTGGGATGCGATCGGCCCTCCAGCGGGCGGTGGGATGCCCTTGCTGGCCTGGGATCCGGATGCATCCAGCTGATGTTCACGCTGGTTGTCGGGAGCCACCTGGCAGCCGCTTTTATATCATTTCTTCCTGGCAGAGTGTCTAGGAAGGGAAGTGGCCGCAGTGCCCAAGGCCAACTTCTAGGAGGCTGGCGGCGCTGTCAGGATCCTGTCAGGATCGTGTTGGCGGCGCAGGTCCACTGGTGCTGGGCCCTTCTCCAGAGATTGGAACTGCAGAACTACTGAGGGAGTGAGTGGCTGCCGCCAGGACGGGTTAGTCAGCTGAGCGGAGCTCCCACTGTGGGAGCGCACTAACATCAAGTGGCAGCTCCTGTGTTGAGTGTCTGCCCCCTAGTGGTCAGTGCGTGTCATAGCGACCAGTCATTTGGTTGCTTAGGCTTTTATATATATAGATTATTATTGTTATTATTATTATTTAGGGATTGGTAATACTACTAGGATTATGTTTGACAAAGGAAGTCTTATTTTATAGATACATATAAAATAGGTATTGAAGAATAAATTAATATGTCTAAATTTGCTTCAAAATAACTTGAGAAGAAATGACTAGAATGAGAAATAAAACCAGATAGCCATTAAGTGATGAGTACATGAAGGTTATATTATCTGATCATTTCTGAATATCTGAAACTGTCCCTATCAAAGGGTTAAAAATATTTAATTGTCTTTCCTTAGTGTTCTATGGAAAGAAGTCATGTCAATACCTGACATTAAGTATAGTCTCTTTTGTGATTAAAAAGTACCAGGGAGGGCTACATGATTTATACACCTCAACAGGTATGAGTGATCAAACATTCTCAACAGAATATGTTTCCTGGTATTTAAGTTAAAAAATAAATAAAATAAAAAATAAAAGGTTATTGCACTAGCCAGAGTGGCTAAGTGGTTAGAGTGCCATCAGCCCAAACACCAAAGGGCTGCAGATTTGATTCCTGGTCAAGGGCACATACCTGGTTGCAGGTTCCATCCCCAGACCTGGTTGGGGCGCATGCAGGAGGCAACCAACAGATGTGTTTCTTTCACATCAATGTATTGCTCTCCCCCTTCCCTCCCTCCCTTACACTCACCCTAAAAAAAAAAAAAAGAAAAAAAAATATCCTCGGGTGAGGATTATCAAAACAAACAAAAAAGGTTGTTTTTGGTGTTTTATACACATCTGTAATAAAAGTTCTTGGGGGAAAAAACACTTACCTACATGACTGTTGAAATGTGCAAAGTTAGCAAAATTGGCTGTAGCTGATGACTGAGAAGCTGGAGCAGCAAATATGTCTGAGCCAAGATCACTTAAAAGGTCAAACTTCTTTTCCTGCTGCTGTCCTTGAGAGCGACCTACAACAGGGGACTATAAACCACATATTAGCTATAAAGAGTTTCCAGTCAGATCTGCTAAATTTTTACCACACTATTCCCAACTAATCAAGCTTAAAACACAGTTTAAAAATTACACAGTCTTCTATTTGTGGTTTTGGTACTTTGATATTTTTTAAAAAGCACCAATTTTCACTATCTATTCCTAAATTATCTCTCAATTTTAATTACAGAGTCAAAAGCAAAGAAACACAATTACAATAGTGATCACACCTCACAAGAAAGGATGGACTTACTGCTAAGCCAGCGATAAGACTTTCACAGAATACATCCTTTATACATAAGAAGAGTTACAAAATACTGGCTTAACCCCTCTCTTCATTTTTCACTCAAACTTTCTGTAAAACAGAGCAATTTATCCAAATGCCCTAGTATGCATTATTAAAAGAGTGGGATTTAATTCAAATAGTACCATGCCTCAGAATCATTCTTGTGTAGGGTAGACGCTGTAATGTCACACAGTAACAGATTTGTCACAGCTCAGTCAACTGTAATGAAGTACAGAAGTACAAACTTTAGGTACCACTTATCAAAAACTTTCAGTCTATTCAGTTTTTTAGAATAAGATATATACTGCAATGCAAAGACACCTGTGCTTTACAAATCGGGCATGGGGGGGGATTACATTGCTTGAGAAATCCTTTCCTATAAAAGTACATCACAGAGGCTATATTGTTCTGACTCTGATGGTTATCACAGATTCATGTTTTATAATGTATATTATATAACAGATAGCTATAGCAATATTCCTGTAGACCTTCACAAAGCTGTGGAGAATTCAAAGAAATTCATATTAGCAACAGCAAAGGAGCAAATAAATACACATTCCAACCACTTAACCAACAATGCTTTAATGTAATATAAACCACTGGCACATAATGCTACTGGCATACAAAGTTATACTATTGTTTTTTAAAAAGTCTCAAATTCATGGCATTCAGTCCTCAAGTAGAAGCCTCTACAAAGACTTAATGACTACTCACCTGACTAGGTGTGCCCTTATTTAGGTGCAGGGCTGGTGCTGAATCTCCTAAAAGAGATTTCAGTGGTTTGACCTCAGGTGTGCTGCTTGTGCTACTGGCAGAGGAGCCTGAAATAGATGCATGAACAGATGCCACTACTTTGGCTTGTTCTGGTGGGACATACCTAAAACACATGAAAAGTTGAACAGGTAGTTAATTAAGAAAAATTTAGGAAATGTCATACTCAAAAATGATAAACAAAATTCTAATTTTGCATGAATGTTGATATTAATCTTATTTCAAATCCCTCTAGGGCCCTGTTTTGGTAGCTCAGATAGTTACATCATCCTGTCCCGGTACACCAAGTTTGTGAGTTCAATCTGCACTCAAGGCACATACAAGAATCAACCACTGAATGTATAAGTAAATGGAACAAAAATTGATGTTTCTCTTTCTCTCTCACTCTCCCTTTCTACTTCCCTCCCTAAAAACCAATAAATTTTTTGAAAATCCTCTTGTAATTTACTTAGTTTTTCTAAGATAAACAAAATAAGTTAACTGCTTTTTTATAAGACAGCAGACCAATCGTGATGAATAGTTAATATTATAATTAAATTTTTTAAAACTAAAGTATTTTAAGATCATAAGTAACATTTGGAAACAGAACAGAAAGCAGGGAAAACATTACAGTTAAGTCTAAAATATAAAGGCTTATTACAAATCTATAAGAATAAGGTCAACAGCCCGATTTTTAAATGGGCAGAAGCAACTCACAAAGGGAGATATAGAAATGAAAACACTTTTAACCTAATTCATTAGCATTTGATGTGAGTGTAAACGTTACAAATTTTGTTGCTATCTATTAAAATATGTTACTAGGTATGCTCTGTGCCCCAGAAATGCCTCTGCAGAACTCATCCTTAGGAATTAACTGAATGAGTGTACACAGATACATGTACATGTATGTTACCACAGCACTCTTAAATCTGCTTAATGTAACAATACACAGCTATTCTTTTGACACAGAAAGATGTCCAGGTTACTTTACGGTCTTTCAGGTTTGATCCCAGTTGTGTAAATACAGATTCACAGGAGGAAGGGAGTAAAGAAAGAAAAGAAAGGCAGTAAAAATATAATGCCCCAATATCGGCAATGCTGATCTCTAGAGTTAGGAATATGTGAGAGCTTTTTCACTCCTTGTATATCTGGGTTTTCTCCTTCCTCCCCAACCCTCTTTTCAGGTAGGTGGAGAAAGCTGAAAAAACGGTTAAGAGCACATATCCATTCCAGAGACAGTTCAAATCCCAGCTCCACTACTCAATAGCTGTGAAACCTAAGGCAAACTACTTCAACTCTTGGTGCCTAGGATTTCTCATCTATAAAGTGAAGATATGGTTGCTGTGAAGCAAAAACGAGTTAACATTTGTAAAGTACTTGGAACAGTTCCTGATATAGGTGTTAGCTACGTTAAGTGTTAGCTACTATCAAATTACACATTAATCACAAAAAATAAAACTGCTTTGCTTTTTCCAGTAAATGGGAGATGATGGAATATGACAATGAATAGAGGAAGTTATGCTTTCCTATAATTTGGCAAACCACTGATGATATCAATTTTTGAGTACAGCCACATCTTATCAAAGGATAAAACCAAATACTAGCACTTAGTTCAAAAGACTCATCTGACTAAAAGTAATAAGCTAAACGTATAACATAGGAAAAGTTTGAAAATTGGTCAAAAGAACTATTTAAAATCCCTTTAGGTGACAATAGTCTTATTGTTTTAAGAATAGTTGCTCAAAGTAGGGATTTTTAGGAAGTCTGCATTTGGAGAGCTCTTATGCCTTATTAAAAACCAACTGCACTGTTCTCTAGTTACATGTCACAGGTGTGAGGAGCATGGCTTTAAAATGCACAGCCCCTGGCCCTCCTGAATGGTCACTCCCCCTTCCCACCCAGCAATTAAAATTCTCATTTACTGTTAATCTTGTTACTACTATCCTGTTTCTTAGGGCAGAAAAAAAAAATAACACAAATTATAATTACTTGAGGTTTACAGTTACTTGGATTATATTTTGAATGGGTAAATTTCATTATTGTTTACTATTATTATTATAAATTTGGGGAAATATATGGTTTTATTTCTATTGACTCTTATTCACACAAAATTATCTTGCTAACTGAAGGTAAACTATCTCAAATTCCAGCTAAGTCCTATTCAAACTAATATTCTGAATTAGTAAAACTACTGAGAAAATAAAAAATTAGGCCAGGGCTATATAAGAAGAATACATTATGGGGTGGAAGGTCTCTAGGAAATTAACTAAAGTGGTAAAAATATAATTACATATATCATTTTAAAAGAATCATTTATGACACCATGCTTTCACTGTCACCCCATTTTCTAAAATTTTCCTCAACTAATTTTTACTGGTATATTTTATCTACATTCACACCTAATGGTATCTAGTGCTGCTGAATATAGCCCAGGCTAATCTTGCCTTGCAAAATGCAGTCTCCTCAAAAGAACAGTAAGAATACAAAGTTCGCAGAGCACTAAAATCAGAGCTACTTCTTTCTAATGTGCTCAATGAATACAGGTAGAGACACTTCACTTAAAAACCACAGCAAGTATTCCCTCAGGACCAAAACAGGCTCTTGACCGTATCATTCTCTGGGTCAAAATACAGCTCCTCAGAAAACAATAAGCCATTTATCTCTTCGTTATCTATTTCATTTGTTACTCTCTCCTTCATCTTCTTAGCCATCCCCGTAAGGAAAAATATACACTACTGAATATTGATAAAGAAACTAAGAATTCATCATTAATGAGTCTCAATAAATTGACTTAAGTTGTGCTCATATAGCTAAAAATTAAGAGCCCAAAGTAAACTCTAGCTCCACCCTGTTCTGCTTTAAGGGGTTTACTAGCCACATGTCCAACCTATTTTATTTAATTTTAAAATTTACCATCTGATAGAGTGAGGGGGGTATAAAGGCTCCCTTCTTAACCAGGTAGTAAAATGATTTCTTGGATGGGAAGTAAGGGATGTTTTGAGCAAAGACTTACTGAAAGCTGCAGTTAAGTGGATAGATTGTGAGTGGACCACATGAGAGCTTTAGCATAGTGCTTAGTTAGTATACAGAAGAATCTAAATAAATACTTGCTAAATAAAGATATTAAGAAAGGCTTTATAAGACTAAAAGTATCTAAGGAAGCTAACGGGGCTACAGAAGGATTCAAAGGAAGGATCCCTAACTTTCAAAAAAAGGGTAGGAGGCCTGGTAATTACAAGGAACAGGCTGCTGAGTTAAGATAAAGTAGAAATAAAGGTTTTTGGAAACCAAATCCAATAAAAAGCCAAAGTATAATGGGTATCTATCTACCTACCCACCTATTCCTTTATTTCCTATCTACCTAACCTGCCTATTTCCTTCCTACCTCCCTCCCTTCTTTCCTTCCTTATGTCAGACTAATCTTACCCATAATTAATATAATTTGGAAAACCTTTGCTCTAAATACAAACTATTCACTCACCATCTTTTCTTTTCATATTTTTCTTGTAGGAACTCTTTCACTTTTTGTGGATCCCTGAAGTCTGGAATTGCTGAAGATCTATCATCAAATAATCCTAGCCAAATCTGTTTACAGACCTTTGGAAAGAATTAAAAAAAAGTGTTATAAATCAACATCTTCACTTAATGAAATGTAAAGGGACAATTATTATCTCTCAAAAAACTAACCTACTTAATTGTAATAATACTGCTTTCAACGAGAATATTTATTACAATGAGAAATGAAGAGGCAACAAATGAACTGAATTTATTGTTACAGTGTACAGTAAAATCTTAGGAACAGCATCATAAAGAACAGCACTTCATAGGGAAACAAATAGTGAAATGGGATTGGAGAGGACCTGGGATTTTTTGTTGTTGGAACGATCAAGACTATAAGCTCTTAGCAAACCATGTACCCTTTATGAACCTCAGTTACCTCACTCCATAAAACAGAATAAACTAGACCCGTAGCAATTTCAAAAATCCTTGATAGGTTCAAAAATCAACCAAAAAGAACAAACAAAAATTACTAGAATCATAAACAATTTGCTAGTAAAGAATAACAACAACAGAAATATAAGGCAGATACAACTCTAGCTGTATAGTTGCCTCCTATGCATTTTTTCCTCCTAATGGCTAAAAAATGAGAACCTGAGCTATTTAACTTTTTAGACAAATCAAAGAAATGAAATGATGAAGAACTCAAATAGGACGCAAAAGCATAAAGAAAACAATGAAGAAAATTTTACAAAGTAGTCTTCATCAAAATTAAGTTGCTCTTCAAAAAACTAATATATTGAAAAGGCAAGCTACCAACTCATAAAAAGTATTTGCAAAACATGTAAGAACTTGAAGAAACTTGAATGCAGAAAATACAAAAATTTTCTTAAAACTCAATTATAATAAAGACAAAAAATTGTTTAAAAGAATGGGAAAATTTTATAACCACTTTACCAAAATGCAGCCCAACACCATTAGTCATATGGAAAATGCAATTAAACAACACTGAGATCCCACTACACAGATACTACTAGAATGGCTAAAAATAAAAAGATTGACCTTATCTTGTATTAGTGAGAATGTGGAACACTAGGAACTCTCAAGAATGTAAAATGGTACAACCACTTTGAGAAAGTTGGCAATCTCTTAAAAGTTAAACATACACCTACCATATGGCCCTGCAATCCCATTACTAAGTATCTATCCAAGAAAAATAAAAGCACATGTCCACACTCAGATCTGTACACAAATGTCCACAGCAGCATTGTTGATAATACCTCTAAACTGTTAATAAAATAACCCAAATGTCCATCAACAGGTAAATAGATAAATTTTGGAATATCCAAATAGGAGACTCATCAGCAGTAAAAAGAACTATTGATTCAAACAAGTACATAAATAAACCTCAAGATAATTATGCTGATTGACGGAAGTCAGACATCCACCCCCAAAAGTACATACTGTATGATTCTATTCATTTAAATTTTTAGAAAATATAACTCATCTATAGTGATGGAAAGCAGATCAAATGGATACATTACAAAGGGACAGAAAAAAAAAACCCTTGGGAATGATAAAAATGTGTGCTATCTTATCATTGTAGTCATGGCTTCACATATGTCAAAACTCTTCAAATTAGACACTGGAAATAAGTACAAGTTCTTGTAATTAATTATTCCTCAATAAAGCTATAAAAACAAGTCCACAAGTTTCCAAAATTGTATTATTTTGAAGAATACCAATTTTAATACTGCAAAAAGAACACAGTATCTAGCTTCAAAAGCTTGACAGAAATTTGAGAAATCAGAGAAGGAAATGCAGCATCTTTCTCAATCTTACCTGCTCACTGAAGTGGGTAAGGGAGGACAGGAAAAAAGACTCACCCCTTTTCTTATCAAATACCAACCATGTTTCAAAACATTTCTTCTGGCTCCTTCAATACAAATACTACTATAACCTCATTAAGGCAGAAAAGCTGACACGTCACTGCGAGGCCTGGGCTAAGATGAAATCTCATTATAAAAACATTTAAGAGGCAAAAAAAAAAAAAGTGCAGACACCCAGGAATGGTAATGCAACTTACTGCCAGAAATGCCATAAACCCTGTAGTGACCCAGCTTCTGCAATAGTATTTAGCTACTTAAAAAGAACCACAAGAGACTGTCCTTAGCCAGAAAATTGACTAATAATTCCCCAAAAATGTAATTTTAAAAGATTCTGTGACTTTACAGTTACATTCAAAATGGGAAAAGTGGAAGTTTCTAATTCTTCTATTTTTTAAAAAAATGTTTCCATTGATTTTTAGAGAGAGAAGAAGGGAGAGGGATAGAGAGCCAGAAACATAGATGAAAGAGAAACATTATTGATCAGCAACTCCTCCACACCCCCTTTTGGGGATCAAGCCTGAAACCTAGGCATGTGCTGTGACCAGGAATCAAACCAGTGACCTCTTGGTTAATGGGTCGACACTCAACCACTGAGCTACACTAGCCAGGCTAATTTTTCTATTTTAAAAATTCCCAAACAAGAAAACAAGAGATATGGTAGTCATTTGCCCAAAGAATTATTAACTGTAACTCACAGAATTAGTTCAGGATACCAAATACCATAAACATTTAGACTTTACATTCCAAAACCCCTGTTAACTACCACATATAAAAACAGTCCTTTATAATAAAAGCCTAATATGCTAAGTGTCCGGTCGTCCATTCACCCAATCAAAGTATAATATGCTAATGATATGCTAAGGCTGCTCAACCGCTTACTATGACATGCACTGACGACCAGGGGGCAGACGCTCCAACCAGTAGGTTAGCTTGCTGCTGGGGTCCGGCCGATCAGGACTGAGTGAGATGGACCGGACATGCCCTGGAGCCCTCCTATAGTCCCTCCCCAGCTGGCCAACCACCTGCGTCCCTCCCAGGCCCCGATTGTGCATCTCGGTGGGATCCCTCGGCCTGGTCTGTACCCTCTTGCAATCTGGGACCCGGGGGATGTCGGAGAGCTGGTTTCAGCCCGATCCCACAGGCCAGGCTGGGGACCCCACTGGTGCACAAATTCATGCACCAGGCCTCTAGTTAATCCTATCTAATAAAAGAAAAACAAGCAAATTGACCGTACCTCCGCTATGCCCACAAGCCACGCCCACCAGCCAATCAGGAGCGAGTATGCAAATTAACCCGACCAAGATGGTGGCGACCACGGAGCTGAAGTGAGCAGGAGGCTTGGGTTGCCCCCGGCAATGGAGGAAGCCAAGCTTCCCGCCCGCCCTGGCCAGCTCTGGCCTCCGCTCAAGGCTACAAAGTTTCAAATATAGAAGATAAATAAATCCCAGATACCTGCTTCCAGCCAGCCCTGGCCTCCGCTCAAGGAGGCGCTGAAAAAAAAAAAAAGCAAAAAAGGAGGGGCTGGGAGCTTGGGTAGCCGAGGGCTGTGGCCAGCCTGCAAACAGCCATCAGCCCCTCACCCAGGCTGTCCAGGCACCCCAGCAGGACCCCCACCCTGACCCGGGACACCCTTCAGGGCAAACCAGCCTGCCCCCACCCGTGCACCAGGTCTCTATCTATACTAATAAAAGGGTAATATGCTAATTAGACTGGGAGACCTTCCAGGAGACCTTCTGGACTTTCTTCTGGACAAAGCCATGATGGCGGGGCCGAGGTAGAGGCGGTCAGAGGCCAAGAGGGGAGGGCAGTTGTGGGTGATCAGGCCAGGATGGGATGGCAGTTATGGGTGATCAGGCTGGTGGGGGTAAGCAGACCAGCAGGAGGGCCAGTTGGGGGTGAACAGGCCGTCAGTGGGGGTCAGTTGGAGGTGATCAGGACAGCGGGATGGGGGGGCAGTTTGGAGTGAGCAGGCCAGCAGTGGGCATTTGGGGGCAAGCTGGCCAGTGAGGAGGGAAGGTGGGAGCAAGCAGGCCAGCAGTGGGGGGGCAGCTGGGGGTGAGCAGGTCAGCAGGGGAGGCAGTTGGGGATGAGCACACTGGCAAGGGGGGCAGTTTGGGGTGATCAGGCTGGCAGTGGGGGGGGGCATTTGGGGGCGAGCAGGCTGGCGGCGTGGGGCAGTTGGGGGTGAGCAGGCTGGCAGGCAGAGTGGTTAGGGGCAATCAGGCAGGCAGGCAGGCAGGTGAGCAGTTAGGAGCCAGCAATCCCGAATTGCGAGAAGGATGTCCGACTGCCGGTTTAGGCCCGATCCCTGTAAACTGGCAGTAGGACATCCTTCGAGGGGTCCCAGATTGGAGAGGGTGCAGGCCGGGCTGAGGAACACCCCAACCCCCACCCCACCATGCACAAATTTCATGCACCAGGCCACTAGTGAATAATAAGTAACATACAAACACATTTTTAAAAGATGGATTGAACAGGGAGAAGGGAATGGGACATATCTACAATACTATCAACAATAACAAATATATTTTTTAAAAAGATAGATTGAAGACAGATGATAAAGTCATTGTCTTGGCACTCATCATGGGAATACAAAGCAAAATGAAGTGCTTGATGGTAAACTTATAGATATTTGACATGAGCAGCCAGTAGGATTTGCGCAAAATTCTTTACTAACTGCTGATAGTTTTGCTCCTTCTCTTGGATAGGCCAAACTGCTAGGGAAAATCATTCAAACTAACTGCTTGGGTCCACTACAAATTAATGCTGTGTCACTAACAGAGCTTCTTCACATTCTTAGCTCTTATTTCTAGCTACATTACCCCACAAAGGCTATTCTAGGTTGCTCAAAATCCTAAACCTTATCTGCCACTCTTGGCAATGGAGTTAAGTGAAATGGCTTTCAAAATGGAATTCCTTAATTCCCTGGACTGGTAGCATCTGAGTCACTTAAAAACTTGTTGTAATGTAAATTTTCAGGAGCCAATGAGACCTATGAAATCAGAACCTCTGGAAGTAGCAAGCCCGCCAAGTGATTGTGAAATAGGCCAAACTAATGCTTTAGAAAAATCTCAGCCAGCAGATGGAAACTTCCTTTCCATATATATATACTATACACTTCTGGCATTTCTCAAATTTACTTAAGACACTAAACCTGTTACTAGGCAAGGTTCTTTCAACAGAGACAGTGTTCCGGGGACACAGTGTCTATAGTTTCTGTGACCCAGTCACATTTTAGTCCTTGAAAAGTTCGTTTCTGCTCCCTAGAACTGCTCTTTCAGGTTTGTAGATTTGCTGATAAGAAAGTATCAAGTTCTATTTTCTGCTTATTTTGCTTTCTTTGTTTTTTGTTTTAGCAAAATAATAAACATCATCAACTCAAAAGGGAAGGCTTGTCAAGGTTGAAGGTGAATAGAGTGAATCCACTACAACTGCAGGCAGCATTTAGAATCTGTGGTCATGAGTATTAAAAATGAAACTAGTTAGAATAGTGTTTTCCTCCAGGCTCACCTGGCTGTTTAGGTACAAAGTAGGTAGAGTGTTGGCTTTAATTAAGTAAAATATGATGAGTTCAAAGGGAATGATTAGAACAGGCCATGGAATCTAAGGTAGACGAAAAAACACGAGAATATGATGAATGATGGACAAGAAAGAAGTTTCACTTTAGTGGGCCGGAGGTCCTGACAGTTGTCCCAAAACTGCTTGACTTAGAAAAATGAGAGGAATGAGCTGGGAAGAAAGAAGCAGTAGAGGTGAGAGAATAGGATGCTTGAACTTGAAATCTGAGAGGTGATATAGTTACTGATCTAGTCTAAAATAGGATGAAAACTCACTGGAAATAAGAAGTCAAGGAATTCAGGAAATCAAATTATCTATTACTAGAGGCCCGATGCATGAAAATTCAAGCAAGAGTAGGCCTTCCTTCCCCCGGCTGCTGGCACGGGCTTCCCTCCGGCACCCGGGACCCGGGACCCGGGACCCGGGCTGGCTTCCCTCTGGCCCTGGTGTTGTCAGGAAGGACACCCGGAATGACATCCGGTCTAATTAGCATATTACCCTTTTATTATTATAGATTATGATAATCATGTGGCTTATATGGACACTGGAATTGGCAGAAGTGACTTACACTAGTGGAAAAAAGGACACGTAAGATGCTTAAATCTATAATCAATGAGGGGAGTGCCTGATATGACTGCAGCAAGAAACAGCAAGTGATAAAATCTATTGACTTGAGGATCACGGGCCTGGAGGACCAGAAACATCACTGAGGACCCAGATACCTAAAAGCCATCATCTGAAATGACGGAATTAGTTATGATGACCTCTGTGGGGGAGTGGATAATCAGTCCTAATTACAGAATAATGTAGTGGTTGTGGTAGTTATAAGCCTAGACAAGGGAACTCTGTTTAATAATAGTACCTGATTCACAGGAATGTTGGAAGGAATGAGTTAACATATGTTTTGCACTCAGAACAGGCATATAGAATGAACTTTAAATAGTGTTACTTATTACTTTGGGGCCTGGTCTCTTAAGTGGTTCTGCTGACCTCTTCTCTCCCCCCCCCCTCTCCGCCCCTTTCACTGTGGGTGGTGGTTAGGCCCTGCTGAAGGATTATGGAGTGATGAAGAAAGCAAGACCTGGAAGTAGAAATCTCACCAGAAAGAAACACAGGTAATGTAATGGGGTCTCCATTTATTCCTGCTGCAGATAGAATCAAAGTGGTCCTGATGGGACAATCTCTCTCCTCTAAGCTTCCATAGCACTTTGTGCCTCTCACATGAAACTCATTACAAACTGCCTTATATTACAATTCCTGAGAATATATCTTATTTACTTCTGAATTCCCCACAATGCTTAAAACAATGGGTAGTGCCGTAATTGTTCAGTAAGCATATTACTCAAAAATGGATCTTACAGTGGAATTAAAAATAGCCACATACCAGCTAAGAGAATAAATTCATCAAATTGTCAGAATAAATTTTCCTTATTCTAGTGCTAATCCACTTTAGAATTGCAATTGTAATAGATACTGACAATCTAAAATATTTTAAAGTATACTTATCAATCAGATAGCCACTGGAAACAGATGGCACACTGGGTTTGGGTCAAGTTTAATAGAGACTGTTTACAATGCATAGGTAGGCTTTGAAGAAATCACAAGTGAGTACTGTACCCCAAGGTTAGTAACAGCAGGGCCTAACCACCACCCACAGTGGAAGGGGCGGAGAGAGGGAGGGGGGAAGAGGTCAGCAGAACCTTAAACAAAAGGACTACTTGATGGAGCTGTGATTTTCAATGGAAGGATGAGCCAGACTGTGGATGTCCCACAGGAACCAAGTTAAGAAGTATCCTAACCTCTCCCTCCTTCTTTTCTTTGATCTGCTGACAATGTCCCCCCACAGTCAGACCAGATCCAACTAGAAGCCAGGAGGCAAGAAAGCCCATTTGTGTATCCAGACAAACTAGTTGCCTGGAGCCAGAGCTGGTCAAGATTCCAGCTGTAAGGGCAGATGAAAGGTATTCCAACACAGCACCCAAATCATAACAAATATATGCAGTGCAAACAATTTAATAAAATCAATTAGGAACACCAAAAACAGGAAATTTCCTTACCAATTCTCAATTACTCATATATAAAAAGATAAGAAAACAGTGTTATATCAGGTTTGAGAAGGAAAATAGATGAGGGTAGTGATAATACAGCTTTGTAATCAATCCTCTCAGGGACAGCAAAATAGAGCAGAAAATTGCTGGAATGGATATTTCATTTATTCAGGCACTTATTTTCATAAGTATACGAAGAATAAAATATGACAGGACTGCTTGCAACCTGTATGTAGAAAGATATAAAAATATGGAAAGGACAGAAAGATGCTCTGAAATTAGAAAATCTTTTTTTTTTCATTAAGCCAATCTATATACATCCAACTAGATTTGACTCTTATTGTCCTTTTTCTCCTTAATGGAAAGATGGAGGATTACTGCCTCCTCCTGTGTGTAAGATATAATTACACCATTTCATAATACTGCCCACAAAATACAGGAATTGGACACTTGAAGAATTGAATAATTCATGAACAAGTAACTAATATCCACATTTTGAAGAGGGTAAGAAAAAAGGAATAGAAATAAATATTAACAAATGGGAAATACCATTAAAGGCTCTCTGGAGAGCTACCATGAATTTATACACAACTCTACAATCAACATATTACTTTGCACTAAAAGGAAAAAACAATTTTTACCTTAAAATTTTCTCCAAAAAAAATCCAGTCAGAAAAATATCTCAAATACCTTTATCAAACATATGCAATGATTCAAGTTAAATATACTGGAAAAACAAGTCCACTGTTAACATTTCCTATACTCATCCAGACTATATTTGCAGGACTATCCTATAGTTCTAGACCACTAACTGATAGATATTTCTCAGTAGGCTATCTGAAGAATATATACTCATTATATATTGAAATGAGAAAAAAAACACTATCCATGTGCCTCATGCAGGAGAAAGCTCTAGTCAGTCCTGCCATTTATATTCATCATTCTAGGTTTGTTTTACAGTGGCCAGCAAACTGCAGCTCGTGAGCCACATGCGGCTCTTTGGACCCTTAAGTTTTTAGCAAAGGCCAGCTTAGGAGTACCCTAACTAAGTTAATAACAATGTACCTACCTATATAGTTTAAGTTTAAAAAATTTGGCTCTCAAAAGAAATTTCAATCGTTGTACTGTTGATATTTGGCTCTGTTGTCTAATGAGTTTGCCGACCACTGGCCTAGGAGATCGCTCTGACTCCTGTCGACTCTATGAATGAGTGATGCCCACAATGTCCTATTCTCAACAATCCTGCTCAGCTCCTGTGGACTCATGCCTCTGATTTCTTTTACAGTCAATCCATCTCATATTTGGTCTTCCTCTTTTCCTGCTACTTTCTATTTTCCCTGCATTGTCTTTTCCAAAGAATCCTGCCTTCTCATGATGTGCTAGAACTAGGACAGCTTCAGTTTTGTCATTTTTTTGCCTCCGGTGATGTTTCAGGCTTAATTTGCTCTAGGACCCACCTGTTTGTATTTTCTGGCAGTCCAAGGTATCCACAGAGTGCTCCTCCAACACCATATTTCAAATGAATCTTTTTTTTCCTATCAGCCTCCTCCATCGTCCAACTTTTGTATCCACATATAGAAATTGGGAATCTTTTTAGACTGTGAAGGGGACCAAAGTTTTGCCTTTTGGGATATTGATTTTAAGCTAGTTATTACAAACAAAAGACTAAGAAAGAACCTTTGACTCTCCTCACCTGCCGAAAAGAATTTAAAAAAGAAAAATCTGGGGCATCTCCTTTGCATTACACTATAAACTCAATAGGGAAGACAAGAAGAAATTGGCAAAGGCCTATCCTTGGACTTCCTTCTGTGTCCCACTGTTTCTGGGTGGCTCAGCAAGAATTTGTTTACCATGTTTGCTCCTTCTCCTTTACCTGTGAATTGCTTACTTTGCCTTTGAAATCCCAGACCTTTGTCCCCTTCCACTCCTTAGTTCAGAATGGCATATAAACGTTAACTGTACACTGGGTTTCAGGTCTCATATTCTTATGCCATCCCTGCATGAACATCCATAATAAATTTTAGACATTTCCTCCTGTTAATTTGTCTCATTTGATTATCCCAGTCAGAACCTAAAAAGGTGGGAGGAAAATTGTTTTTTGCATTCCACGGTATATTCCATCTTAAAATTTGGTTTTATAAAAATGTACTTGCAAGAGCTAGAACTTATGAGTCACTGAAAACTGGCTATATGTGCAGATCATTAAGACACCAGAGCCTTTGTGAACCAGAAACAAGAATAGATCCGTGAAGGATTATCAGATTTATGAAATATCAAATCCAATTTATTTAATCCAGTGTTTTTTTTCAATTTAAGAACAAACTACATTATAATGGCTTCCTCATTAGCATAAGTGTCAAATTATTCATCACAGCCAATTTGGGCCCCACAAGATTCTAATATCCTGATTAACTCTCCAAACTCCTATCAGCATCACTCTTTCCAGTAACACAGGCCTCCCCAAAGTCTTCCCTAACCAACGCATCCAAAGAGGCAACATCCACCACACCAAACTTCAAATACCACTTATCCCAACATGTTATTTATTTTCACACCCTTTATATCAGTTTCTGAATGTAAATTTCATAAGGCAGGAACCTTCTCTCTCTGAGTCACCACTATTTGTAACTCAGTGCCACCACTACTTGCATACTATGGTAGACACAAAATAAATATCTGGTGCATGAGTGAAAGCAACTTCCTAACAGTCCTGAAATATATGTACAGTACAATTATCTTTTTCTCCTTCGTTCCATCTGAAGTATACATGCTGACCTAGAATATTTAACTTACCAACTTACTTATGCAAAGTAATAAATTAACTGATGCAAATTCTCATCATATATAGGCCAGAGATTAGCAAGTTACACTTCACAGGTTAAATCTGGCCTAAGACCTATGTTTGCAGCTAAAGTTCAATTGGAACACAGCCACACCCACTTATTATCTATTGCCTATAGCGCTTTTTTGGTAGTTACAAAAGAGACTATATGGTCCACAAAGCCTAATATTTACTATCTGATCCTTTATAGAAAAAGTCTGTCTACCCAACTTACCTGAAACCACGGACTTACTATGATGCCATCCCAGCATCCATGAACAGTAACAATTTAAATAGGGTAATAAGTAAAATCCTGTTTTAGAGTCTGGTTATGTAATGTGCAGGGAGAATATTAGAGATGAGCATAAAAAGAAGCCTTTCCTGGAGGAAGGACTTTCCAAAGACAATTTACTATACTTACATATTCCCTTGAATAAAGGAGAAAAAGTACTAGAGTAAGTTTCAGGGAAGATTAGTAAGTGTTTAACACTTGTTTTCTAAGTAACTGATAAGTACAAAGAAATAGAAAAGATAAGGGGAGCAAATATTTAGAACACTAGAGAGAAATTAAGTAGTGTCAATAGCGAAAAAACTTACTTGCAAGTGTCTGTGGGTTGTGAAGGAGACCAGTAGCTCTAATTCAGACACCTACTATGGAGGCTTAGTAAAAGGCAGTATACACAACTCAGCACATCCCATGCCTTATTTCATTTAATGTCTCTAATGTCAGATAGAACTGTATTCCAGTTAGGCTGCAAAGAACCACAATCCAGCCACCAGATCAGATAAAACAAGTTTAGAGAGGCATACAACAATGCTTGAAGAAAACAAGACAAAAAAACTTTATTGGAACCTGGGTTGCAAATAGGAAGATATTTGGGACCCAGGTGGTCTGAGTATTTCCAAAGCCCTCTCTCCACGTCACATACACACTCCCACCCCAAACAACACAGAGATTATCACTTTTGTTTCTCACGCTATGTCTAATCCTGCTCTTTCTATCTTAGTAGTATAATTTTTTCCTGTTTATTCATTAGATAGCACATCAAGTGATTCATCACTTAAATCCAGTTTCTGTGAACCTGAATTCAATTTCCTACGAGAGGATCTGATTAATCACCAGCCCCAGGGTTAGGTATTCATTCCTGGTCCAATCAGCTGTGCATTTTGTGGTTTTCTTGGGACAGGAAGTCTTCCCCTCTTCTTCCCTCAGTAAGGTGCATTAGCTTGGTAAGCATACACGTTTATTCATGAATGTGCTTCGCAAATTATAGTTTTATAAATGAAGATTTTATTTCATTTTTGAAACAGAATAGTTTTGGGGAAATTGCCCTACTTTCTCAAACTAAGATGTCAAATTACCCTGTATGGGTAACAAAACAATTATTCTGCCTTTTAATTTTGTTTTCGTTGTCTTTTAACAAGTTTCCACGTTTTAGCTAGTTACATTTACCAATTTTTACTTCTTTATTTCTTCCACTGCTTTTAGTCTATCAAGTCCTTACACATTTAAATGTTAAATACATAGTCAGCTGTATTTTCTAAAATTTTTACAATCACTTGTTTTTTTATTGTCCACCCCAAGTCATCCTTAAACAGTCTGTTTTACAGAAAGCTACAATAGTGGAAAGAAGTCACATACACTCTTTATTCAGAGTCTTTACTGTTAACATTGCTATATCATTCTTTCAAGATAGATACAATTTTTTCCTAACCATTTAACCATTTGTAAATCATAAGCATCTACAAACGAAAGCTGTGGACCTTTTTTAAATTAAATTCAAAATATTGTGGCAGTTAACTGGTTAAATTAGAAACATGAACATTCACTCATAAATGTATTTCTCCTCAAAATAAGAATTCTTTTATATAACCACAGCTAAATTATCAAAATCAGGAAATCAACATTTTATATTATTATTATTTAATCCACAGCCAATTATCACAAAAAGCTTCTTTAGAGCAAGCATGTCAAACTCAAAGACTAACACAGGCCAAATAAACAAGGTTTAAGTTTATGTGGGCCGCAAAAAAACAAAAGCTTCAATTTTCATAGAAACATAGGTTTATTTCGATAGAGACATGCTGAATACAAAGGGCTGAAATAAATGAGTAATTGTTTACATAAAATAGAACATTTTAATAAAAATTAATATTTTTCTTGAACATTAACTTACCAGACACTGAATAACTGCACAATTAATAAGTGTAATGCAAATAAACCTATTTTTCTTGTTCTCCGAAAGCAAAATATTTCCTGTTGCGCACACCAAACAAGTCAGTACAAGACTAATGACGTGCCAATCAGAAATAGTGCGCCAGCGCATAAGGGAAATGAATGCAACACGATTACAGTAATCAGACATTAGCGAACATTGTAGTTCGTTATTAATAATCCTATCTAATAAAGAGAGAATATGCTAACTGACTCTCAACGCCATTGCAAAGATGGCGGTGCCCACAACCAATAAGGAGGGAATATGCTAATTGACTGCCACGCCCTCAAAGATGGCGGCTCCCACAGCCACAAGATGGTAGTGCCCAGTCCCCTCAGTCCCACTGGGGTGGCAGGTGGGTCCGGCCTCTCTGTGCACCTGCCTCCGGAGCCCCCCAGTCCCCACAGCCGCCCAGGACCGGCCCGAGGCACAAGCAAGCCTCAGATGGCAGCTGCCCAGCCACCCAGGGCCGCCCAAGGCGCAGGTATCCAGGGCTGTCCGAGGCTTGCGCTTGGCAGTGGCAGCAGCAGAGGTGTGATGGGGGCGTCGCCTTCCTCTGATTGCTGGGTCACCTCCCTCCCCTGAGGGCTCCTGCACTGTGAGAGGGGGAAGGCTGGGCTGAGGGACTCCCCCTCCAGTGCATGAATTTTCATGCACCGGGGCTCTAGTTCTGTATAACAGGATATTGTAAAAATTAAAAGTTACGAAATTTTTATTAAAACATTGTTTACATACTGTTATATTGGCTGGGCCAAAAAATATTCATTGTGGGTTGCATGTGGCCCTTGGGTGCCAGAGGGAAGCTGGTGCCAGCAACTAGGGGAAGGAAGGCCTACTCTTGCACAAATTTTCATGCATCAGGCCTCTAGTCCTATATAATAAAAGTCTAATATGCTAAGTGTCTGGTATTCCACTCGTCCATCAACTAATCAAAGTGTAATATGCTGATATGCTAAGGCCGCTCAACTGCTTGCTATGACGTACTCTGACCACCAAGGGGCAGATGCTCCAACTGGTACAGTGGTCGGCAAACTCATTAGTCAACAGAGCCAAATATCAACAGTACAATAACTGAAATTAATTTTGAGGGCCAAATTTTTTAAACTTAAACTATATAGGTAGGTACATTGTTATTAACTTAATTAGGGTACTCCTAAGCTGGCCTTTGCTAAAAACTCAAGGGTCCAAAGAGCCGCATGTGGCTCTCGAGCCATGGTTTGCCGACCACTGGACTTGTAGGTTAGCTTGCTACTGAGGTCTGGCCGATCAGGACTGAGTGAGATGGGCCGGACACGCCCTGGAGCCCTTCTGCGGTCCCTTCCTGGCTGGCCAACCTCGCGCGTCCCTCCCCAGCCCCGATCGTGCACCAGTGGGGTCCCTTGGCCTGGTCTGCGCCTTCTCGCAATCCAGGACCCCTCAGGGGATGTTGGAGAGCCGGTGGGCCGGACACGCCCTGGAGCCCTTCTGCGGTCCCTTCCTGGCTGGCCAACCTCGCGCGTCCCTCCCCAGCCCCGATCGTGCACCAGTGGGGTCCCTTGGCCTGGTCTGCGCCTTCTCGCAATCCAGGACCCCTCAGGGGATGTTGGAGAGCCGGTGTCGGCCCAATCCCACAGACCAGGCCAGGGGACCCCACTGGTGCACAAATTCGTGCACCAGGTCTCTAGTAAATTAATAAAATCTGAAGAACAGAAGGATTGATTCAAAAATTAAGAGCTTCAGGGAACTGTGAAACAATAGCAAAATGTCTAGCATACATGCAGTTTGAAGCTTCAGATGTTGAGCAGGAAGGAAGCAGAAAAAAAATTTTGAAGAAAAAAATGGTAAAAAAAAATGTACAACTTGATGAAACACAAATTTATAGATTAAGAAGCTCAGCAAACCCCAAGAAGGAGAAAACACACACACACTACACAGACATTAAAGTCACACTCTTAAAAAGTTAAAAAACTTCAAATTGACGTATCACTACAGAGGAACAATATAAATATCAGATAATTCTCTACATTTTGCACTGAACAATAAAATATAACATATTAAAATTTGTGCAAAGCAGTTAAAGCAAAACTTAGAGAAATTTACTGCTTTAAGATAATATTAGAAGAGAAAGTTCTCAAATCAATGACCTTAGGTTCCACCTTAACAAGCTAAGGAAAGCAAATAACCCAAAGTCATAGTTTATAGAGCAAAATTATTACAGACCCTATCCTAATATATAAAAGAGCTAGGTGCTGTCACGACCGAACCCCCGCCCCCCCCAAGTCGCTAGCCATAAGGGAGTGGTGGCGGTGGTGACTATAGAGCGTTGGCAGCAGTGAATTTCACGTAGCAGTCGCGGGGCAGGAGGAGCCTTGCGGAGCAGTGCTGGAAGTTTTGCAGAGCGTCCAGCAGCGAGCTTCGTGGGGCGGCAGCAAGGGGCAGGGGGAGCCTCGCGGAGCAGTGGTGGGGCGGGGGGAGTTTTGTGGAGCAGTGGCGGGGCAGGAGGAATTTTGTGGAGCATGGCAGGGCGAGAGGAGCCTCAAGGAGCAGTCGAGGGGCCATGAGCATCGCAGAGCATCCCGGGGCAGGGAGCTTCATGTAGCCTTACAGGGCAGCAGAGTCCAGCAACGAAGGGCAGGCTAGGCCTAGGGACCCTAACCATGCACGATTTCGTGCACACTGGGCCTCTAGTACACATTATAAAATAGGAACTATTATGAATAACTGTTCATCAATAAATATGACAATTGAGATGCAATAGGCAAATTCCCTGAAAAATACAACTCATCAAAACTGAAACAAGAAACAGATAACCACCCTGGGTCACTTTCATTCTCTGTCCCAGTGGCACTCAGATCCCAGTGCTCCTTTCTGTCCTCCCAAGAGCCCAGTCATTATTTGAGCAGCTGGCCAAAGGTGACTGTGTCATCAACTCCCAAAGGAGACTGATACCAGCAGCTTCCAATAGGGGAGGGGGATTATGAGGACAGAAAGGGACAAGTGACTTGCTCTCCGTATCAAACAATGGTAGATCACTCTAATGACCATATAAATTTGGCTGGGTGGCCATAGTTTGCCACCTCTGACCCAGAATATGTAAAGCAACCTTTTAAAAAAATGAAACTGAGGGGCTTGCATTAGCTGACTTCAAGACTTACTTCAACACAGTGTGATACTGGCCTTTATTCATTAAGAATGAATAACTTACTGATATATTCACATAAGTACCAATGAATAAATAAATGACACTGAATAGAGAGCCCAGAAACATACCAATATTTATAAAGTCATCTCATTTTTTGACAAAGACTCCAAAGCAATCCATTGAAGAAAGTGTTTTGAACAAACGAAGCTGGAACAATATAGATTCATGAAAATATCTGAACTTTGACATGATACATACACTAAAATTAATGAGATGATTCATAGATGTAAACATAAAAACTAAAGCTTTCAGAGCTTCTAAAATATAAAATGAGATTATTCTCATTCGAGAGCAGGCGGAGATTTCTTAAAAGAGAATAGAGAAAGTAGTAATTATAGAACTACGAATTGTTGTTATTTTACCAAAAAGCAAACTTCTGCTTATCAAAAGACACCAACATAAAAATAAATGAGTAAGCCACAGACTGAGAGAAAATATTCACTAAACTTATATCTGACAATGAAGAATGAATAAGTTATTGATATATTCACATAAAAGAATAGTGCTCAGTAACAGAGAGGAACAAGCTGCATAACTCAAAATAAGTTTTATGCACACACAAAAAGCACATTCTTTATAACTTTACTTATATGAAATGAATAAAAATCAAAACAGTGGGTGCCTCTGGAAGGGAGGGATTAAATAGGAAGGGATGTCTGGGAACTTTTGGGATGATGGCTTTGTTCTATATCTCTATAGAGCTTCGGGTTACCAAACTAGATGCATTTATCAAAACTATTCTAGCCCTGGCTGGTTTGGCTCAGTGGATAGAGCATAGTCCTGCAAACTGAAAGGTCCCAGGTTCTATTCCGGTCAAGGGCACATGCTCAGGTTGTGGGCTCGATCCCCAGTGGGGGACTTGCAGGAGGCAGCCGATCCATGATTCTCTCTCATCTCTCATCATAGATGTTTCTATCTCTCTCTCCCTCTTCCTTCCTCTCTGAAATCAATAAAAATATATTTTAAAAAAAAACTATTCTAAAGGTAACACTTAAGATTTTTACATTTCACTATATGTAAATTATAGCTCAAAAAATTAACAAATAATGAATTGTAATGTAATTAATGATATACTAAAGATTTTAGGTGTAATGTGAAGTAACATTTGCAACTTATTTTGAAATGCCATAAAAAATATGATGACTAGCTAATGGATACATAGATATTTGCTAAGTATAGCACAATGTTTACTGTACTTGCATAATTTCTCAAATTTTATGTATATTTGAATATTTCATAATAAAATGTTGGGGGGGGGGGGATACAGATTTGGCTGTTGTGCCATGGCTTTGAGCAGCCTCTGACCGAGATCAGAGTCTTATAATGGCCATTCATGAGTGGGAGTTTTGAGAGTCACTGAAGCAGGTAGCCGAACCAATCACGCTCACCCCAATCCGATCTCCCCCGCCCCTACAAGCAGAGCAGGTGCTGCATTACAGCATTCACACTACCAGGATACCCTATTCACCTGCACTAAGACCTATGGCACCACACTACACTAGATGGCACAAAGTAGAACAAGTTCTGGTACCAGATGGATGCTCGCAGTCACCCTATCCTTAAAAAGATCCCAGAATTACAGGTCAGTATGAGCTAGTCCTAGGGGAATTAGTGGGATCCATGGTCCAGTAGAATACTGAGAAAACGTATCTAAATCTTCAATAAGTTCCTGCTAGACATGGCCTCTGGCTACTCTTATACACAGCTGATCTTGCCTGCGCAGGATGGCTTGAATTTCATGAAACAGAACCAAGAATATCATCAGCAATCCTTCAAAAATCTATGGGCCCAGAGCCTATTTCAACTTTCTTCTTACCAGTTCATAAAGCACCCCACAACCAGATGGCACCCTCTGTTGCCAAGATGAATGCCAGATACTGTCCTAGAAGCCAAATAGGCTCCCTGCTCTGTAGTAAGAATCCAGCATCAATTTTCAGGAGCCTGAGCAGCAGCAGATGCTGGAGCAATGGAAAAGACATAGGTGAATGACTAAAACTGAGATGTGTACCGTGGAGCACCTGTGTTATGAGTTTGCTGCAAGGCCTGGAAGCCACCTGAGCGGCAGTGTTTCCCAGGGACTTAATGAGATGGCAGGGCCCCCAGGTTACAGAGTATCCAGACCCAGAGTAGCTACCAGGTCTGAGCACTGCCTCTCTCTGTCCTGACACAAACCTGACTCTCTCCTATAGATCAAGTAATACAGGCCCCAAAAAGTTGCCTGCCAGCGAGGCCTTTGCAGGTCAGACTGTGATCTTTTGAGCCTCCAATCCTTTATCAGCAGTTTTAAAACCCATATTTCCATTCATAACATGTAGGCCTTACTTGCATCATAATTCAAACAAACTCTTAAGGGAAGGAAAAAGGGGAAATTTATGCAACTAAAAGAAATTTGAACACTGGATAAATAACTATATCACTGTTAACTTTTATGTACACAAAAATGGTACTATGGTTATTTTTTAAATCCTTTTTTTTCTCAGAGATAAATTAGCTGATGAATTTACAGATGAAATTGTATTGACTTGGATTTGCTTCAAAAGAATAAAAAAGGGATAAGATTGTATGTTAATAGAAGTTTGTTATATTATTCTGTCTACTTTTGTAGATATATGAACATCTCCATTAACAAGGTTTTTAAAAGAACAAAAAACTCTAACAATTTTTATATATTTTTTTAAATTTAATAATTCTTTATTGTTCAGATTATTAGAATTGTTCCTCTTTTTCCCCCCAAAGCTCCCCTCCACCCGGTTCCCACCCCACCCTCTGCCCTTACCCCCCGCCACTGTCCTCATCCATAGGTGTACGATATTTGTCCAGTCTCTTCCCGCACCCCTACACCCCTTTCACCCCAAGAATTGTCAGTCCACTCCCTTTCTATGCCCGATTCTATTATATTCACCAGTTTATTCTGTTCATCAGATTTTTTATTCACTTGATTTTTAGATTAACTTGTTGATAGATATGTATTTGTTGTTCATAATTTTTATCTTTACCTTTTTCTTCTTCTTCCTCTTCTTAAAGAATACCTTTTAGCATTTCATATAATACTGGTTTGGTGGTGATGAACTCCTTTAGCTTTTTCTTATCTGTGAAGCTCTTTGTTTGACCTCCAATTCTGAATGATAGCTTTGCTGGGTAGAGTAATATTGGTTGTAGGTTCTTGCTATTCATCACTTTGAATATTTTTTGCCACTCCCATCTAGCTTGCATAGTTTCTATTGAGTAATCAGCTGACAGTCGTATGGGTGCTCCCTTGTAGGTAACTGTTTTTCTCTTGCTCCTTTTAATATTCTTTGTCTTTTGCTCTTGGCATTTTAATTATGATGTGCCTTGGTGAGATCCTCTTTGGATTCCTTTTGTTTGGGGTTCTCTGCGCTTCCAGGACTTGTAAGTCTATTTCTTTCACCAGGTGGGGCAAGTTTTCTGTCATTATTTCTTCAAATAGGTTTTCAGTATCTTGCTCTCTCTCTTCTTCTGGCACCCCCATAATTCAGATGTTGGTACGCTTGAAGTTGTCCCAGAGGCTCCTTACACTATCTTCATATTTTTGGATTCTTTTTGCTTTTCCGGTTGAGTGTTTTTTGCTTCTTTGTATTTCAAATCTTTGACTTGATTCTTGCGATCCTCTAGTCTGCTGTTTGGTCTCTGTATAATATTTTTTATTTCAGTCAGTGTATGCTTAATTTCTAGTTGGTCCTTTTTCATATCCTCGAGGGTCTTGCTAAATTTATCAGACTTTTCTAGAAAATTCTTGAAAAACCTTATAACCGTGGTTTTGAACTCTATATCCAGTCGTTTGCTTTCCTCCATTTCTTTCATTTGTGATGTTTCTTTGTCTCCGCATTTTGGCTGATTCCCTGAGTTGGCAGAGTGGCTTCGTGTGCTAGGTGTCCTATAGGGCCCAGTGTCTCAGCCTCCCCAGTTACCTGAGGTGGTCACTCTTGGTGCACCCCTTTGTGGGCTGTGTGTACAGTCTTGTTGTAGTTAAGCCTTGATTGTTGTTGGTATTACTGGGAGGAATTGACCTCCAGGCCAATTGGCTGTGAGGATCAGCTGTGTCTACGCTGGGAGAACATCTGTGCTGGAGACACCCTTATGAGACAAGATTTGCAAAAGCCTCTGTGCTCAGCTTAGATGGGGTGGAGTCTCAGGGCTGAGCAGACAACATTGGTTTCCCCGTCAGCCCTGCCCTAAGAGGCCCCTGGGTCTCAGTGTCCCACGGTAATCGCTGCAAACACCTCTGAGAGCAAGTTTTGCCCGCTGCCAGACAGTCCAGTTTCTCCCCATATGAGTCTGGGTCCTCAGAGTCTCGCCTGGAACTGGAGTTCAGGGCAGTCAGGAGCTTTTGTCTCCCTCCCGCTTGAGAAAGCCAGTCGCATACTCAGGTGCCCGCCCTCTCTGCGCGCATCTCAGTATCTCTGTCTTCTGCAGCTCCTGTGAGTCTCAGTATGCTTTTCTCTTTCCTTCTAGTTGTAGAATTTCCACTCAGCCAGCCTTCCTGTGGTTCTGGATGATGTCCGTTTTGTCTTTTAGTTTTGAAATTGTTGTGCGAGGCAGCAGTTTAGTTGTTTACCTATGCCGCCATCTTGGTTTCTCTCTCTCTATAACAATTTATATTTTTAACTAGTGGCCTGGTGCATGGATTTGTGCACATTGAAAATTAATTAGAAGAAAGATTTGTGCAATAATGTTACTGCAAAAAATTACATGTCAAAATAGTATATATCTATATATATAAAGAGGTGATATGCAAATTAGCTGGGGCACCTTAAGGCGTCAAGACCGGCTCAGAAGGAGGCTGCATCACAACTGGCTCAGGAGGAGCTGCACACACAAATGGGCGGGAGGGGACTGTGTGCCGCCGCCAGCCCCAGCGGCCGCAGGGAGGCGGGGGCTGGGGGCGGGCCGGAGCAGAGACACAACACACAGGGGCGCCTGCTCTGAGCCATCGCAGCCAGACTGTGTAGGACATCCCCTGAGGGCTCCCGGACTGTGAGAGGGGGCAGGCTGTGCTGAGGGACCCTCCCATCCAGTGCACGAATTTCGTGCACCGGGCCTCTAGTGATATCCTATAAAACAAAGAGGTAGTATGCAAACGGTTGTTACACCGTGATGTGTAATGACCAATCAGCAGGAGGACAGGGCAGTGAGCTACGAGCGGCGACAAGCACTGGAAAGCTAAAGGAGGGCGGAGCAGTGAGCTACGAACGGCGGAGAGCTACAGGAGGGCAGGGCAGTGAGCTACGTGCAGTGGAGAGCTACAAGCGCTGGTGGGCGGGGTGGAGAGCTGAGGCAAGGGGCAACGAGCTACGCACACACAGATTCGTGCGCAGGGCCACTAGTCTATATATATATAAAAGCCTAAGTGACCGTTATGATCAGTCAACCAAATGACCGGTCGCTATGACGCGCACTGACCACCAGGGGGCAGATGCTCAAGGCAGGAGCTGCCCCCTGGTGGTCAGTGCACTCCCACATCCAACCTCCCCCAGCCGGCCAACCTCCCACGGTCCCTCCCCTCCCACCCCCCGCCGGCCCTGAGTGGGACTGGGTGAGACAGCCCCAATCGGCCCTGATCGCCGGCCAGGCCGAGGGACCCCACCCGTGCACGAATTCGTGCACCGGGCCTCTAGTAGTATTATAAAATTACAGCATGTACAAAGCAAAGATAACATGCGTGTGACTGGTGCCAAGAGCTTCTATGGATCGCGCGTGAGCGAGTCAATATTTATTTTTAAATTGCCAGTACGGGTCATATGTACCGGCCAGTTGGTCAGACCGGGGAGATTAGCCGTTGGCCCCGAGGAGAGAGCTGGCCCACATTCCCTCTAGGAAAGGGGCCGTGTCTGGCGCCACCCAACCCCGGTTCCCCATCCCAGCCCGGGAACCCGGCCAGGGGAAAGGGCCAGAAGGTTGGCTGGCAGGCCCCATTGGTCTGGGGGTAGCTCCTGCATTGAGCATCTGACCTCTGGTGGTCAGTGCACGTCATAGCAACCGGTTGTTCCGTCATAACGGTTGCTTAGGCTTTTATATATATACTAGAGGCCCAGTGCATGAAATTCATGCATGGGGGGGGTGTGTCCCTCAGCCCAGCCTGCACCCTCTCCAATCTGTGATCCCTCTCACAATCCAGGACTGCTGGCTCCCAACTGCTCGCCTGCCTGCCTTCCTGATTGCCCCTAACCACTTCTGCCTGCCAGCCTGATCATCCCCTAACCACTCCACTGCCAGCCTGATTAATGCCTAACTGCTCCCCTTCCAGCCTGTTTGCCCCTAACTGCCCTCCCCTGCAGGCCTGGTCACCCCCCAACTGCCCTCCCCTGCAGGCCTGGTCACCCCTAACTGCCCTCCCCTGCAGGCCTCGGTGCCCCCCCAACTGCCCTTCCCTGCAGGCCCAGTCGCCCACAACTTCCCTCCTCTGTCGGCCTGGTCACCCCTAACTGTCCTCCCTTGCAGGCTTGATCACCCCCAACTGCCCTCCCCTGCAGGCCTGGGTCCCCCCCCAACTGCCCTTCCCTGCAGGCCCAGTCGCCCACAACTTCCCTCCTCTGTCGGCCTGGTCACCCCTAACTGTCCTCCCTTGCAGGCTTGATCACCCCCAACTGCCCTCCCCTGCAGGCCTGGGTCCCCCCCCAACTGCCCTTCCCTGCAGGCCCAGTCGCCCACAACTTCCCTCCTCTGTCGGCCTGGTCACCCCTAACTGTCCTCCCTTGCAGGCTTGATCACCCCCAACTGCCCTCCCTTGCAGGCCTGGTCCCTCACATGGTCCCTCACAACTGACCTCCCCTGCAGGCCTGGTCACCCCTAACTGCCCTCCCCTGCAGGCCTGGGTCCCCCCCAACTGCCCTTCCCTGCAGGCCCAGTCGCCCACAACTTCCCTCCTCTGTCGGCCTGGTCACCCCTAACTGTCCTCCCTTGCAGGCTTGATCACCCCCAACTGCCCTCCCTTGCAGGCCTGGTCCCTCACATGGTCCCTCACAACTGACCTCCCCTGCTGGCCTGATCGCCCACAACTGCTCTCCCTTGCAGATCTGGTCCCTCCCAACAGCCCTCCCCTGCTGGCCATGTTGTGGCGGCCATCTTGTGTCCACATGGGGGCAGTCATCTTTGACCACATGGGGGCAGCCATCTTGTGTGTTGGAGTGACGGTCAATTTGCATATAGCTCTTTTTATTAGATAGGATAGATTAGACTCAAATAAGACTTTAAAAAAGATAACACAAGAAAGAAATAAGAAAAGCTGAGAGATGAGAGGGAGCTAGAATGGCTGAGATGAATGGATATCAATGCAACAAAAAGTTAAATAAATGCTCAGAGTAGTCACGAACTAACATCTGGCTCCGTCCAGATACTCTGGGTTGTCAGTCATCATTCAAAAAGACCCACATATTACAGCATGTACAAAGCAAAGATAACATTTCCTACATTCTTTTTAATTACATATTCTCTGAAAGCCAACAATTAGTATAAAAGAATACACTCTGTATATTTTAAAGATTACTATGTTATTACTGATTAGATTCAGCTAGAACTAAGAGAGAACTCTAACACCATGCATTTATTTCAAAATACATATGTGTATTTCTTTATAAATAATCAAAAATTAAAAAATTCAAGTGTGCCAAATATTTTAGTTAGATGGTCTTAAACCTCAAATACCTCACTAGATAGATATTCTCTCAAGTAATTAAATTTTTATAGTTAATGTTTTAATATTATCATTAATGAGCTACCTTTTCATATTTATTAATACTACTAGAGGCCCGGTGCACGAAATTCGTGCACTGGGGGTGGGGGTGGGGGGGGTTGTGCCCCTCAGCCCAATCTGCACCCTCTGCAATCTGGGACCCCTCAGGGGATGTCCAACTTCCAGCAGTCGGACATCCCTCTCACAATCCGGAACCGCTGGCTCCTAACCACTCACCTGCCTGCCTGCGTGATTGTCCCTAACCCCACTGCCTGCCTGCCTGCTCGCCCCTACCTTGATCTCCTGCCAGCCTGATTGCCCCTACCTTGCCCTCCCCTATCAGCCTGATCACCCCAAACTGCCTGTGCCTTGGCCCCCCGTCTGGCCTCCCTCTGGAGGCACCACCCCCATAACCCCAATGCTGCTGCCACTGCAGCTGGTTATGGCTGCCTGAGCCTTGGCCTTTGTAGCCACTGCGGCTTTGTCTGGAAAGATGTCCGGAAGACAACCACTCTAATTAGCATATTACCCTTTTATTAGTATAGATTTGGGGACCATTACAACCACGCAGAACTTGAAGAAAACACATGGCCCTGGTCAGTTTGGCTTAATGGAGAGAGCATCGGCCTGTGGACTGAAGAGTCCAGGTTTGATTCTGATCAGGGGCACACATGCCTGGGTTTTGGGCTCAATTCCCAGTAGGGGGCCTGTGGGCGGCAGCTGATCAGTGATTCTTTTTTTTTTTTTAATATATTTTATTGATTTTTCACAGAGAGGAAGGGAGAGGGATAGAGAGCTAGAAACATCGATGAGAGAGAAACATCGACGAGCTGCTTCCTGCACACCCCTCACCAGGATATGTGCCAGCAACCAATGTACATGCCCTTAACCGGAATCGAACCTGGGACCTTCCAGTCCGCAGACCGACGCTCTATCCACTGAGCCAAACCGGTTTCGGCTGATCAGTGATTCTTATCATTGATGTTTCTATCTCTTTCTCCCTCTCCCTTTCTGACATTTTAAAAATATATATTTTTTAAAGAAAACACATGAGCTTCACTTTGGGCTTTGTCATCTTACAATATCCTTTGTGCAGTGTTTTAACTTCCCTCAACTTTCTTTTACCCACCTTTAAAGTGCAATCTATTTTGGGGAAGATGATCAGGAAAGTGATTCCAATGGGTAGAAGTTTTTTTTGGAGGGGATGGGTCATGAAGATATTTAAAAATTGAGCATGGTGATGGTTGTACCACTCTGAATTTACTTTAAAAAACCAGTTCACTGTACACTTTAGGTGACATGTACAGTATATGGATATTTCTCAACAAAGCTGTTCTTTTATTTCTTTTTAAATAAAGACCAGTCTTATAATCAATTGCAGATGTTTTCAGAGGCCCCTCAAGATTTGCTCACCATGTCCCAAATCACGGCTGTGATTCCCAGTTGCCTCCAGTCCTGGTGGATCTGGATGGTGTGGTTTGCAAAGGAGAAGGTGGCAAGAGGCTTATGGAATTTCGGCAACCCCATTCCCCCGGTCTCCTCATAGGGCACCAGGGCCATTCCCACTGTGCCAGCTCTGCTCCCTTTAACCTGTTGGGCAAAAGAATCCTGCGTGCTCTGGCCAGAAAGTGCATTCTTTCTTAGGTGGCCCGGATGCTTTTTTTAAGGTCGTTTTATGGATTCAAAAGAATAAACAGAGATGTGGAAAGCTTTTGTCAAAATCCTTTTACATGGTTCTTCCAGTCTCATGGGAAATGAGATGTGGCTCTGAATTCATCCCAAAGTGTGTCTTTGGGCAAAAGCACCCAGAACAGCACAACTCCTGCAGAATGCCCCACACACTTTGCTGTCAGGACTCAGAGGGCTTGAGGGTGAGCGAGGCGGCGGTGCCAGCACAGGACCTGGGAGAAGGTAGCGCTTTCTCCACTGCCCAGGCCATGTGGACTACAGCAGTACCCGCCCAGGTGGGCAGGGTGTTTCTGCTGTTTTGTTTTGGTCTGGCCTCCACCCCGTCAACCACAGACCTGTGCCTGCACTGAGACTGAATGGTTTGATGGCCCTACTTTTTGGTGGACAGTGGATGCACTCCCAGAGACTGGCAGTTAGACTCTGGTGGCTTCTGAGTCCCTTGTGGGGAGAGTCCGGCTCTAGGTCAAGAACAGACTCAGGTGTCCTCGGCCAGGAGGCCTCCTTGGGCTAGGGGCCGCCACAGTTTGAAGGCTGGCCATGACCCCAATCCTGGCAGGGGTCTCCTCTGGGGTGCTGGCAGGCCTGGGCTAGGGCTGCGGGCGGTTTAGAGGCTGGTCACGCCCCCGATCCTGGTGGGGATCTCCTCTGGGGGGCTGGCAGGCCTGGATTAGGGTCACTGGCGGTTTGGAGGCCGGTCACGCCCCCGATCCTGGTGGGGGTCTTCTCTGGGGTGCTGGCAGGCCTAGGCTAATGGCCACCCTGGTTTAGAGACTGGTCACGCCCCCGATCCTGGTGGGGGTCTCCTATGGGGTGCTGGCAGGCCTGGGCTCTGGCGCTGCAAAGGGAGAGGTTCCTGAATCTGCTTCCCACACACCTAGGCTAGGATACATCTTGTAGGAGGCGGCTTTAATGCCCGGGGTCGGTGACCAGGTCCTCCGGAGCCTCGCTTTCTGGGCTGCAGTCCCACGTCTCCCAGTGCCCCAGCCTCGGATGCGCCCATGCAGTTGCCCCCACCACCAGCCACCTCAGCGCAGGCCACAGCAGCTGAAGCCAGCCTCTTGGAAGCCAGGCCACCACACCCACCACCTCTAGTAGCTCTCTGCTGCTTGCTCTCTGTGCCCTGTCCACTGGGGTGGGGGAGTGCTCCCAGCCCAGAGGCCTTCCCTCCCTCCGCAGCCTGGCTTGGGAAGCTGGCCTCGTGCTGGGGCTACTATGCCAGCATGCCCACTCGGCTACTATGGGTGCGACACGGGCCCCACGGAGGCCAACCTGGAGAACGTGGACCCCAGCTCTGCATCCGGCTGCTGCAGATGGCCTCAGTGGTCAACTACCACCTGCTCCTTCCACTGGCCCCATTGATCCCTCTCAGCACCAGCCATTTAGGCCAGGGTGGCGATCACCCGGGGACCTCACCCCGGGAGCGGCAAGCTGGGCACGGCCACGCCCCCGGGGTCGCGATGGGTCCCCGGACCCCCGGGAGGCAACTGGGGTGCTCGGCCACGCCCCCCCGGGTCGCGATGGGTCCCAGGACCCCCGGGAGGCTGCTGGCTGTGCCCGGCCACGCCCCCCGGGTCGCGATGGGTCCCAGGACCCCACGGAGGCTGCTGGCCGTGCCCGGCCACGCCCCCCCGGTCGCGATGGGTCCCAGGACCCCACGGAGGCTGCTGGCCGTGCCTGGCCACGCCTCCCCGGGTCGCAATGGGTCCCAGGACCCCACGGAGGCTGCTGGCCGTGCCCGGCCACACCCGCCTGGGGGTCCCGGGACCCCGAGGAGGCTGCTGGCCGTGCCCGGCCACACCCCCCGGGTCGCGATGGAACCTGAGACCCCCGGGAGGCTGCTGGCCGTGCCTGGCCACGCCCCCCGGGGTCGCGATCCAGCCCGGGACCCCGCGGAGGCTGCTGGCCGTGCCCGGCCACGCCCTCCCGGGTCGCGATTGAACCTGGGACCCCCGGGAGGCTGCTGGCCGTGCCCGGCCATGCCCCCCGGGGTCGCGATCCAGCCCGGGACCCCCGGGAGGCTGCTGGCTGTGCATACCACGCACCTCTAGGGTTGCCATCACTCACCAGGACCCCCGGAACTAAGAGGATTTGGCGCCGCCATCTTGGTTTTCTCAACGGCCAGTTAGGCCACCCGGAGTCCCGCCCCCAGCCTCTGGCAGGCCCAATCATGGGCATAGCAGAGGTGCGGTCAATTTGCATGTTTCTCTATTATAATGTAGGATCATAATAATGAACAATGTAAACAGATGAACAAAAATTTATTCAGAGACAGACCGTCAAACCTCAGAGGGAAGGCAGGGGAGGGTATGAGGGGGGTAAGAGATCAACCAAAGAACTCGTTTGCATGCATATAAGCATAACCAATGGACACAGACAGTAGGGGGGTGAGGGCATGTGCTAGGGGGTGTGAGTGGCCAGGGAGAGGTCAATGGGGGAAAAAGGGAGACATATGCAATACTTTCAACAATAATGAATTTAAATTAAAAAAAAAAAGAATGCTCAACATGGAAAATAATACCACCATATTGGCTGAAATTCAGCAAAAATTTCTTTCTACAGTAAACTCACTGAATTCAGTTCAAAGCACACTATTTTTCTATACGATGCTTTTTTTCTCTGAGCTTAGGAATCAATTGAAAAGATATCTTTGCACATAAAACTGGCATCTTACATTTACATGTTATATTCAGTTTCTAAACATTTTCACATACACTATCTTCAAATCAACCCCATGAAATAGGCAGGACAGGTACTTACCATGGATTACAAAGGAAAATGAAGCTCAGGAAAAGAAGTCTGCCCAAGGTGAAAAGGTTCATCAATTAGTGTTGCTAAAACCAGATCACAGGTTCTGAGCCCTAGTCTGGAACCTTTAGAATCTATATTGATTTTCTCAAAGGTGGTCCATAGCAGTCAGCATCAGAATCATATGGGATTCTGGCTGAAAATACAGATACTCCTGTGCCTCAACCCACATATGGGGTCAGAATCTCTGGGGAGCAGGACCCAGGATTTTTTACCAAAAAATATTTTAAATTAAAAAATTTTTAAAACCACAAGTCCAATAAAACTAACGTGTATAAAGTTTGAAATTCCCTTAGATATTATATTCTTATATATTTTCACTGCTCTAGGTATAATGAACAAGTATGAAAGATTATGCCATGGAAACATCTAATAAAGAAGAAACGAGAGCAATAAAAACAAAAACACATGTAAAATCTTATAGTGAATGCTATTTTTTTTTTTTTTGAAGAGTTTAAAATATGAGTGGAGGTTTTCATCACTATGGGCTAAAAGACTCCTGGAAGATTTGACAGGAAAGTATAAATTCTGATAGGCCTTGCAAAAAAGATTCAGTATAAATAAAATAGCATCAGCAAAATGGCAAGAAAACTGGAATACAGAGAGCAGATATGGAAGACAAAACCCGAGGTCACTGTTATTAAACATTTCTTCTGGGAATGAAGCAAGAAAAAGCCAGTTATAAAAGGATTTATATTGTGAACTGAAAACATTGAAATTTTACAGACTAGAGTCTTCAACCAACCACCTACAGGTCAAATAGGACCACTGGCCTGTTTCTGAACTATTCTTCATCTAAGAATGGTTTTCACATGTTTAAAGGGTTATAATTTCAAACAAAAATATGCAACAGAGACTACAGATGACCTGCAAAGCCTACAATATTTATTATCTGGCCCTTTACAGAAAAAAGTTTCTCCACTTCTGCTATAAGCAACAAGGTACATGTAAATCCTGGAATTATTAAGTATGAAACTTAACTCTGCCACTCAATGATGAGATTTAACATGTAAAAAAACTGCCAGTTTTTATTATTATTTAAGCTCACATAATTCAAAGTTAAAATGCTCTAAGAATTTAAATACATAACCCAAATCTATTTATATAAAACTCTAATATGCAAATCGACCGAACGGCAGAACGACCAGTCGCTATGATGTGCACTGACCACCAGAGGGCAGACGCTCAACACAGAAGCTTCCCCTAGCCCGCAGGCTCCGACCAGCGAGCAGGTGGCACCAGGCCCGCCAAGGCGATGCGAGCGGGGGCCACCTGGATCACCCTGCTGGTCGCCCCACAAATCAGCCATGATCACCAGCCAGGCCTAGGGACCCTACCTTTGCATGAATTTTGTGCACCAGGCCTCTAGTATTAATATAAATAACACTATTATATTTTATGAAAACTGAAAAATCTCCCTAATTAAATTACTCTGAGCAAGGAGTAAAACTAATATTAATAATCCTATTAACATCTTCTATCTTAGATCCTGATTCAATAAGCATATGAATCTCTATTATTCAACAAGAAATATGCCGAGAATTTTCTTTTTTAATATGCATTTTATTTATTTATTTATTTATTTATTTATTTATTTTTTTACAGAGAGGAAGGGAGAGGGATAGAGAGTTAGAAACATCGATGAGAGAGAAACATCGATCAGCTGCCTCCTGCACACCCCCTACCGGGGATGTGCCCGCAACCAAGGTACATGCCCTTGACTGGAATCGAACCTGGGACCCTTTAGTCTGCAGGCTGACACTCTATCCACTGAGCCAAACCGGTTAGGGCTATGCTGAGAATTTTCATAGGTTGCCTGAGTTCAAAGCATTCCAACCTTTTTACATCAAGATGTTATTGTTACTATTTTATACTTGTAGAAATTGAGGTTCAGAGGCACTTCGTCCAACAATCTTAACCTGCCAAGTCCAATCTGATCCTTTATGCACAAACCACACTTCAAGAAATATTTAAAAAGCCCCACCCAACTTTATTTCCCTATAGAGAAACAATTTAAGTTAAGATTGCTTAGTTTATAATCAAAAGATGTAATAGTTCCAGTGCTCGCTTCGGCAGCACATATACTAAAAGATGTAATAGTTCCATGCACTGATTTAGGATTCATTCAAAAGCTTATTGTTTCTGCTCTGATAATGTCCCTTAGGCTCTTTCTGATACTGGCCTTCCACTTTTCAGAGACCACTACTCTGTACTGAGAATGACCAACACTTATTATAGTTTATAGAACAGGATGCTTTAGGAAATAGCTACTAGTCTTTCACATCAATGTCAATGTCTCTCTCTCTTCCACTCCCTCCCTCCATTCCACTCTCTCTAAAAATCAATGAAAAAATATCCTCGGGTGAGGATTAACAACAACAACAATAATAATTGGTGTTTGGGATTATTTTTATAATCTAGCATAAAAATCAAATACTGTCAATCAATGCATGATTTTCTTTCTACATATAGTTTATATGCCTGTGGAGCATCAGTAGTAACCCTTTATTCTCAGTCCTAAAAAAATCAGGAAAGTAAATTTGCTACTGGAAAAGAAAAACTGTAGGTTTCAAAATAAAATTACTTCTACATTTTCTTTTTATTGAATTATCTATAGCACTGTTCATCAGCCCTCCTTCCATTAACTCTGATAATCAGAAGTTAACCCAATAGTGAAATTTCTTTTAACTATAGAGCCATGATTTAACCATATCACAAGAGGACATATGGAGGAAACCACTACATACTGTCTCTTTTAAAGGAACTTCTAATACAAAAGAAAGCATTATAAGATAACATGCGGAAATATTTTAATTTTGGAATAAACGTCAAAACCATTTCAACAAATGCTAAATGCAAACTGCTTTGCTGTAAAATAGTTTACTAAATTCTGGCATACTATATTCTATAACCTAAAAACATATATATCTGCTCCACTGAACACACTGTTGGACTGAGGATACTAACTAGTCAACTAATTTGTAAGCCATACCTGTAGAAACTAATGATATACTGTTAGATATATCAATCATGCCCTTGATACATAATGTAATAACACTACTTGCTTACCACAACTACCAAAGCAGACCAATACAGATATATTTTATTAATGACCCAAATACCATGAATTATGTTGCCATCAGTGTTGTGATTCTCCAAACAATAAACAATTTTCAAAGTTCTGAATGAAAAGTGAAATCATTTCTAGATAGTCACATGTACTAAGCCACTGCATTAATGGTCTCAATTACTGGCTTCCCTGTGCCCATGCCCTTTGCCAGGTAACTTGGTAGTCCCCTCCCATCCTAATGCTGGACTTGGCAGCATGACTTAAAAAGTTGTTTACAATTGTAAAAAGTTGTTTACAATTGTAATGCAAGCATATAAAATAGACTTAAGTTATACATGCAGATGATTATTAACAGGTGTTTCCCATATAAAATGTCTGGAAGAACATGAAAAGCATGTGTAATGTAGGTTATTTCTGTTCAACACATTCTGAGCTATCCAATAACCATGGAATTTACCTGCTGAAGCCAGTAACACCCCCAGGCGTGAAAACTCAACATGATCCTCAGAACAATAAAACTCCCACATGGGGGCAGAAGATCCAAGATTGCTTCCAAAGTCAATATACTTTTGATCTTTTAACTTCAGAAGCACTCATCTTCACGTGTGAAGTCATTCACATACAAGATGCATGATAGTGCCTTTTTAATCCAAAATTGTATGTGATTTAAGTATGGTTCTTTACAAACATATTAAAAATATTTTGAAATAAGTTAAAATCTGTATACTTTTCTGTATGCATGTTATCCTTAAGATTTAAAGGTTTAAGTATGATAAACTGATGATAAAGCACATGCAGTTGAAGTCTGTATTTTTATGAAGTTGTACCAACCATCCTGCACTTCATAATATTAGTCCTCACATTTTACACATATCTTAAGTTTTTAAGAATACAAATATTGCTAATATTGTAAAGAATCAAGTATACCCTACCCGAATATTTTGGTTCTAAGATGTCCTTAGGGACACAAGAAGGTATGCCTGTATTCCTTAACAAGCATTTAAAAGGTCAGTATGTTTTCTAACAGTAAGAACTATTACAAATTTCCCCTTTTCTTTGTGCACTGTTTGATCTGCCTTCAATACCTTTTCCTGCCAGCCTAAGTCCTAGTCTCTCTCAAAAACCAGCAAACGTGTCATGTTCTTTGTGAGAGCTTCCCAACACCCTCCATGTCACCATATAACTTCTGAAATTCTTACCTTAATTATCTAACGCCGTGTTATAATGTTACATATCTGTCTCCCTCAATTCAACTGCAGTGTTATGTCAGCTAAGCCGATGCACACAGATCTGTAACAGCATCCACAGTACTGAGCTCAGTGACCATCATGGTGAGGATTCCAAATGTCCTATAAATTTGACTGACTCTTTAGAATTTAAGAGTCATGAACCCATTCCAGGCATCTCTCATATTTATATTTTGTTTCTACCTTTTGACATAATGGGTTGCCTAAAATCAACCAGTGCCTTTCATATTTTCTAAATTCATTTTGATATTACAGTCTTAAAAAATGTTCCTTCAGAAATCCTTGCCATATGCGAGACATGGACGAATCTTGAGGACTTTTTGCAAAAGTGAAATAAGCCAGTCACAGAAGGACAAATACTGTATGACTCCACTTATATAAGATCTAAAATAGTCAAACTCAGAAGCAGAAAGCAGAGCAGTGGCTGCCAGGGGCTGGGAGGGGGAATGGGGAAGTGCGTTCAATGGGTATAAAGTTCAGTCTGTAAGATGAGTAAGTGCTAGAGATCGGCTGTAGCACGGGGTCTATAGTCAGAACACTGTATTGTACACTTTAAAAATGTTTAAGAGAGATCTCACGTTAAGTGTCATTACCACAACTTTTTTTTTGAGAAATCTTAATATTTTGGCACCAATCTCCACCTAAACTTATCAACTAACAAGTTTGGATATTTTTACTTATTTCCCCAATGAACTGTTTGTTACCTTTCTGGTTCTGTTACAGTCATTAGATTTTTAATCTAAAAAAACAATAATATACTTTTATTTCTGATTTCATTCTTACGTCCAAAATTTTGCATACTAGGTCAACATTCTAAGAAAGTAATTTAAAATTTTCAGTACTAGGCTAATTCTAAAATTTATACAAATAGTCCAAATTGTATTTTAACCTGTAAATATATTATTCTATACTAAACTGTCATTACAAACTTTCTGCCCTTTCTTCTAGCTTTAGATTTTCCTATAATGTACCACAATCAGTCTGGAACTTGATTACTCAAAATGTGTTATGAGTAAAATTTGGAGACTGCAAACTGCTCACTTCTAGAAATCCATGTACTTAAAAATATTTCATATAATCTTGAATTTACACTTCTTCACTATTTTAGAACCAAAAACACATGTGCATCACAAGTAGGCAAGCAATTTTAAGATATTATTATCAAGTGTTTGGAAGAAAGACAGGCAGAGTGCAAAATGCTTGCATACACCTTCTGAAGGTGAAAGAGACGATTGAAACTAACAAAATCTTAACACTTAACTTCTCTTGTATCAAAAAAATACAACCAGAACACAACAAAACTACTCTTCCCTTTATCGGAAATGATAAGAGTTGCCTATAAAAATATAATGGCTATTAATTAATTAGGTGACTGGCTCATCCTTACTCCAGGTTATAAAATATGCCCGCTTTCTTTGTGATTTTTTTGTAATAGTTTTTAAAAAATATTACATCACTAACTTTTACTAATGCAAAATATGGAACTAAAAACAAAAAAGCAAACAAACAGAAGGGAATTACTGGAAGCCCAATAAAGCGGAGTGGAAAGACAACACTCCTCTCCAAATATTTACACTACTGGGTTTCCCAGGACACTATGCTGTGCCCTCAGAACTACCAGCCTCCTCCCTTCTAAGCACCAGCTCAATATAACATTAAACATCACATAAAATGTAGTATATAGGAAGGAGGGAACATCAAGTGAAAGCTTACAAAAGTTTACGATAACACCATAAAGTTCTTTTTTTTTTTTTTTAAATCTTTTAAAGCAAAGACTAACGGTTACTCCAATACTGGACATTTTCTAAAATGCCTTTTATAGTCATCAGTAATGAATTTTAAATATATATATTTCACCTCAGGTTAAAGCAAAGTACTTAGATAGCAAACATTAATTCTAAATAAATTAAATGAGTATATACTAAAATCCTAAATATAAAATACAAAAATAACTTCTTTTTAGACAGTGAAATTCACCATTCTAAACAACTTATTAAATCTTATTAAAATGGCTGCCAACAAAAAAGTTGAAATTGTAAAAACACTTACTTCATTTCCATGTTTTTGTAGAAATTCAATTTCCTGTTGTGTGAATGTTGTCATGGAGATAGATTTCACCCTGTGTGGTGGATTTAACCCTCGCCTAAGAGAGAAAATATTTTACACATTTACTATTATATACTATAATTTTAAAATTACACATCAATGCAAAACATTTTTAGCTAGCACATTTAAACTTGGAACAATGGTTTTATTTCATAAACTAAAGGTATCTTTAAAAATTATTTTAAACTATTAATCTCCACAACAGATATGTCAAGCTAAGTTTTGCTAGACCCACACTAAATAATATACTTAGAGATAAATTCAGTGACTACCTAGTTAGAAACACATAGTACCTATTAACATATGACTTCTAGGAAACACAAACAAACAGTGCTTTAGTGTGTTTTGATGAAGGGAGAAGACAATATTTGTGGGAGAGCCATATAGTAAAGAATTTAAAAAGTAATTATTTAAATATTTTCATTTTTTAAAGAAAATATGATAATGTGTTATGTATGGAGCTACACAAATACTCTAATCAAATAGCTATATCTTTAAATGTGAGGCTAATTTAGAAAATAAAACTAACCTAAGGAAGCAAAGTTATTAACAATAAGAATAAAGTTCTATCTCTTCATCAATTCAAGTGAGGTTTGATAATAAGGGACATTATTAATCAGATCATGAGGCAGTAAGTGTTCAAGAGAAAACTTCCCCCCCTGGAGAAGGGAATTGAAAAAATAGGTAGATACATGATTAAATGATTTTTAAGATCTTTTACAACCTTGATGTCTTTTCTGTACAGACGGCCTTAAGAAGCTATCTCTTGAGTTTCTTGATGTTTTATCATGCACATAAAAAAGTGAACAGAAATGTGCTCAGAGAGAGTAAGATCTATTTACATTTTGTCCAAATATCACAAAGTGGCTACTCCATCCAGAAGAATAAGGGTCAAATAATCTCTGCAAAGTAACAAAGTAATTTATACAAAGTTTCATAAAATTACTTTGGCAGTCATGTCCTCTGGTAAAGGGGTCATTTGGAATCCAGGTTGTAGAGCAGATTATCAATATTCTTACAGAATAGTCATCTTGCAATCATCCACGCTAACTGAAATTTAACAATGCTGTAAAATTACAGACCAAAAGTCTTTCAAAAATATTCTGGAAACACTTTTGAGTAATTATATATGGTATGTAATGATATTTTAAATCAAAACAATAAGGAGAATTCATAAGTAACAGAGCCCCTCAACCTTCATATCCTGCTCCTTCTTTCTCTCCCTCTAACTTTCAGATATAGATGGCACACTCTATTGCACTTTTTATCTGCTTCACATTTCAGTAGAGAATTCTGTGTTGAGTTAGGTTTGGTTTAAATTTTAAACAAATTATTTTCCTTCAAGCTCTTGGTGGTAAGTCACAACAGAAATGGAGATTGCATAGCAGAAGAAACTGATCACAGAAATTTCATCCTAGTAAAACTTTCAACCTTAACAATAAAGAAACAACTACAGTATGAATTAATTTGAAGTAACTTTACAATTTCCAATAATTAAAGCTTTAAAGATAACAAATTTCCAAGTGAAAATTTACAAAAATCATTATTATTCATTTAAAGCATGACACTGTTTTCCACCTCCATCCTTATCATGAGAACTAAACTAAATTCACCATTTTTAGGGACACTTATTCATCTATGATATGTATTTACACCTACCTAGCTCCGAAACAATTTAAGGAAAACTTATTATTGTTCTCTCAAATTCCACTACTCCCTCCATTCTCATGTAGCCACTTGTCTCTCCTTGTTCCCTAATACCTCCTTCCTTATTCCAGTAAACCCTTTACCATTCCACTCCCCTTAAAGTAGCCTTTTTAAAAATAGAGAAGGCAAATGAATTACCTTTTAATGAAAATATGTCAAACAACATTACAAGGCTTTATGTTTTGGAGAGAAATCTTAGAGCAAAGAATGATACCCCTATACTTCTCAAATCGTTAGATGAGGAAATCCTTGATTCTTAAGTTATTTATACAGCTGTGATATCATGAAAGCAGTACAATGTATACAGCTTATTCACTCATATATCAAGTCCCTACCATATCACAAGGTCTATTTATGCTTAAAGAAGGTATTCATTACTGCTCTGGCTGGGTGGCTCACTGGTTGGAGCGTTGTCCCCTACAGCAAAAGGTTACAGGTCTGATTCCCAGTCATGGCACATAGGTAGGTTGCAGGTTCAATCCCTGGTCGGAGTGATGTTTCTCTCTCTCTCTCTCTCTCTCTCTCTCTCTCTCTCTCTCTCCTCCCTCCCCCCTCCATTCCTTTCTCTAAAAATCAATAAATATATTCTCAGGGGAGGTTTAAAAAAAAATCTATGATCACCCAAAAATCTGTACATAAATATTTGTACCAGTCTATTCATATACATAAAAAAATGGAAACAACTCAATTGTCCCTCAAATGGGAAATACACAAGCAATGGAATACTACTCAGCAATAAGGAGAAATGAAAACTATTGGAATCCATTAATGACTAACCTGGATTAACCTTAAAGGTACTATGGACCTGTTGAGTATTATGCTAAGCAAAATAAGCCTATTAGAGAATGGCAAATAGGATCTCATTAATATGTGGAATCTAATGAACAAAATACATTGGCAAACAAAATGGAATCAAGCATGGATAGTTGGAACAGACTGGCCGATGCCTGGGGGTGGGGGGAGCGGGGATTTTATTCAGTTGTGGGGTGACTGAATAAAGAAGGTGCAGGGATTCGCTAAAGAACATATATGCATACCCCATGGGCAGGGACAACAGTGTGGTGAAGGCCAAGGGAGGGGGAGGGGAGGGAGGGTGGAGGTACTAGTAGACAAAGAGGGGAGAGTGGGACATCTGCAATAATGTCAGCTTTAAAATTAAAGGTACTATGCTAAGTGAAGAAGGCAATCTGAAAAGGTTATGATTCCATTTACATGACATTCTCAGCAAGAAAAACTACAGTGTTGGAGAACAGATCAGTAATTGCCAAGGACTGAGGAAAGACAAGATTTAAGACAATCCTTGAGGGGTGATAGAACATTGCCATGTTCTGACTATGGTGGTAGTTACATAAACCTATACCTATTTGTTAAGACTCATAGAACTATACAACAAAAAAAGTTAATTTTACTCTATGGTAACTTAAAAAATAAAACAGTGTAGTCCTGATTCCATATTAATATCTATAGTAACCAAAGTTTTTACAGTAATTAAAATAATTTTTTTCTCATTAACAGAACATCTCCACCTACAAGGTATCATTAATGAACAAAATCTTTAACTGATCAAAAATGAATTTTTATTTATCTAATTATTTTTAAGGTGTATTCCTGGAAGCTAATGCTACTTCCCTTTTTCTCTAACCTTGTCTAGCTGTCATGTGAATTCAGTGTTTGTAAAACATTTTACTGTAATGACATTAGTCATAACTATTGAATAAGTGTTGAGCAAGTATACCACATCATTTTTACAGTGCCACTACTGAGGTACCACCCATTCTGAATCCTAAAAAAACACATTTTAAGTCTCCAGTTTAATTTAAATAATGACTCATTTAATAATAGCAGTATTGATATTTTGAAAGATGTTTGCCAGTTAATTGGTTTCAAGACCTTCCAAACTCACCTACTGGTGGAGTCCAATATGATTTTACCGTATAATTAAGTCATATGCAGATCCCCAGGAGTTGGGAGTTTTAACGACCACCACCCAGGTATCACTGCAACCAGATGGTGTGACTCATTCCATATGGCCACCAGTATGCTGCTCTTAACTATGCTTCAAACAATCTTGCTAATACCCATTTGTTCATCTCAAATAACAATGTGTGCTGGATGAATAAGTAAGAAAGCTTATTTAGTTAGTGTTATTAAATTGTTTTTCCCCTGCTGGGGGAGAAGCTGGTAAAATATTGCCAATAGGCTATGGAAATTTATGGGATTGCTATTGTTGGCATAAAGTAATAAAGTTAACTTGACACTTAAATCTATTCCAATACTAGTTATTTAATATCATCCAGAACCCAACTTTAAAACACTGAAAATAGACACACATACACACACCATGGCATAAAACACAGCTGTTATTTTGTTTTTCTGAAAATTACAAATATTACACTGTAACATCCTTTTAACACTTAGGCAAGCATCTAGAAAATAATACTCAAGTAACAACTTAATTAAGATATTCCAGTAAAGAGTAGACAAAACTCAAGAATGTCTTTACTATCTCTCTAAATCCCTCTGAAATAACAACAAAGCCATAAAATGCATTAAACCGAGAAAGAGACATTGGCAAAGAGAACAAGGGAGGAGCCCCAAAGCACAGTATTGCTCGTGAATAACAAAATTTGGAAGATAAAATGTTAGTATACCAGCAGTAACTGACTACAGAGTAAACTAAAAACGGAAGCTCCTGCAGACGTGGGAGAAGCCAGCTAGAAGTTGATTCCCACCACAGAACCCTTGAAAGATTACCAAATGAATCAGACAAAGGTTGGGGGGTTTGGAGGGTCAAAAATAGAAAGAGGAAACAGACAACAGTCCAACATCACTGTCTATAGTAATAAGAAATGGAAGAAGGTAATAGATGTCTATTACTGTTCACTATAAGCCTTCCTATTTTTAAATTATATGCATGTATTCTTTTGATAAAAATAAAAATTGAATTAAAAATTAAACAAAAAAGAATGAAAAATAAACAGTTCTTGTCAATATTAAACTTAACATATACTTATAGGGTGTTTTCTTTAACTGATAAAAAAAAAAAAGGCATTCCTAGAAAACTTGAGTGACTTTTTACATTTCCCCCAAATATCAAGTTTCTTCACTATATACTAGCACTCTTGTAGAAATACATGCCTACTGAACACAACTGTTCTAAGTTAGTGTTCCAAGTTCGAGCCACCAAGATTTATTGAGTAAGAGATAAAGATTTGAAGAGAGAAATGAGGAAGAATTTTCATATCTTCTCATATTATTAGTTGTACTGATTTTCCTACTTCCCCCATCATAGAGCCTACAAAATTTAGCAACTGAAAATGTATCAAATAGTTTTCCTACTTACTAGTACAGTAAATTTAAATTGTACTACATTGTCAAAGTATCTCCCTGAATGTAACCACGTTATAGTACTGAAAAAAAGTGAAAAGGAGATCGGCAGGAGTGGCTCAGTTGGTTGAGCATCGTTCCATGAACTGAGAGGTCACTGGGTTCGATTACTGGTCAGGGCACATATCTGGGTTGTGGCTAGATCCCCAGTAGAGGATGTGATGGACGCAGCCAATACATGTTTCTCTCTCACACTGATGTTTCTCTCTCCCTCTCTCTAAAATCAATAAAAACTTTTTTTTAAGTGAAAAGGAATTTAAGGATATGTCACTGCCGACCATGACCTCATGAGGAACTAAATAGTATATATAAGCAGAGCTCCTAAAGGATATTTGATTGCAACCTAATGCTAATCTATCTATGATAATAATCTATAATAATAAAAGGATAATATGCTAATTAGACCGAACGTCCCTCCTGACAAAGCCAGGCAGGAGGGAAGCCAGCCCAGGTCCCAGGTGCCTGCGGGAGGCCCGAGGGAAACCAGCCTGGGTCCCGAGTGCCTGCGGGCGGCCAGAGGAGCGAAGCCCAGGCCCCTGGTGCCAGAGGGAAGCCAGTGCCGGCAGACGGGAGAAGGAAGGCCTACTCTTGCACAAATTTTCATGCATTGGGCCTCTAGTAACTATATAAAAATAAGTAAAATGCCTCTTCATCTGTTCAACTTTAATTTTAAAAAGTTAATATTCTTGCAAGATTCACCATAAATCAAAATGCACACAAAATTAATAACCAGCTACATTTATCCACCAGTAAAATTCCAAGATTAAATGTACTGTCCACATAAAATAGCTGGTATTAAGAGAAACAAAACAAAGTATATATTTCTCAAATGTTATTTTTTATTTTATCTAAACACTTTCTGAAAGATTAATGAATAACTTTTTTGTTAAGCCGCACTCTAGGATATTTTTCTCATTAACAGAAAGTGGAAGGGAGAGAGAAACTTCCATGTGAGAGAGACACATCAATTGGTTGCCTCCTGCATGCTCCTGAACAAGGCTAGGGAATGAACTCACAGCCCAGGTAGTGCCCTTGACTGGGAATCGAACTCGAGACCCTCCAGTTCACAGGCTGACACTCTAACCATTGAACAACACCTGCCAGGGCTATGAATCATTTTTTAAGGATAGAACAATTCTTATATTATTCACTGATTATACTAATGTTAGTCTACACAAAACAAACAATTTGGTCTAAAATTAAGTATTTTACTGGAAGGCAATGTTTTATTATTGGTTGTAATAGAAGTATTTCTGTTGATAGAACCTGACAGTGACAAATCAATCTGCTACATCACTCCATTCTGCCTCAATAAAGAACAGTTTAGCTATATCTAAATCTAAAGTCTATTTTCAAGTTTCACAATCTGAAATGAATTATGTACTCTGAATAAACATCATACACGAATACAGGACAGCCCTCTGAAAATAAAGAAAATACTAGCTGAGTCTAGTAATATTAGTATTTAATTTATTTAAACAAAGATATTGTTAAATTAATGATGAAAGATGTGACTATCTTAAAAGTTTAGAATTCTGATAGTATACACCATTTACTGTGTATTGGCATTTTCTAGACACATCAAGGTTTCTGAATGGCAGCTAGCATGCCCTCTTTAATATACAGGGCTGGGCAAAAGCAGGTTTAGACTTGTGAGTACACGAAACACAGTTTTCTTGTATTATTATTTACTAACTAGAGGCCCAGTACTCACGAAATTGTGCGCGAGTAGCCCGCTGTCGCGACCTAGAGCAGAGCCCCACCCGCCGACGCTGCAGGACCAAGAGAAGAGTCCCGCCTGCTGGTACCACGGGACCCAGAGCCCCGGCCGCCAGCACCGCCAAGGGACCCCATCAATGCACCTCCTGGTGAGTCCAATTGTTGGGCATCACAGCGTTATGGCAACAGGCCTTTTATATATATAGACTAGAGGCCCGGTGCACGAAATTCGTGCATGGGAGTGGGGGGGTGTCCCTCAGCCCTGCCTACACCCTCTCCAATCTGGGACCCCTCAAGGGATGTCTGACTGCCCTCTCACAATCCAGGACTGCTGGCTCCCAACTGCTCGCTTGCCTGCCTTCCTGATTGCCCCTAACCACTTCTGCCTGCCAGCCTGATCACCCCCTAACCACTCCCATGCTAGCCTGATTGATGTCTAACTGCTCCCCTGCCAGCCTGTTTGCCCCCAACTTCCCTCCTCTGCCGGCCTGGTCACTCCTAACTGCCCTCCCCTGCAGGCTTGATCGCCCCCAACTGCCCTCCCTTGCAGGCCTGGTCCCTCCCAACTGCCCTCCCCTGCTGGCCATCTTGTGGTGGCCATCTTGTGTCCACATGGGGGCAGCCATCTTGTGTGTCGGAGTGATGGTCAATTTGCATAATACTCTTTTATTAGATAGGATAGAGGCCTGGTGCATGGGTGGGGGCTAGCTGGTTTGCCCTGAAGGGTATCCCGGATCAGGGTGGGGGTTCCCTTGGGGCATGGGGCGGCCTGGGAGAAGGGCCTGTGGTGGTTTGCAGGCTGGCCACGGCCCCCTGGCGACCCAAGCGGAGGCCCTGGTATCTGGGATTTATTTATCTTCTACAATTGAAAATTTGTAGCCTGGAGCGGAGCCAAGCCTTCTGCTCACTCCGTGGCGGCAGCCATTTCTGTGGGGATTTATTTATCTTCTATAATTGAAACTTTGTAGCCTGGAGTGGGAGGCCTAGGCCGGGCAGGGCTGCAGAGGCTTGACTTCCTCCATCGCCGGGGGCAACCCTAGCCTCCTGCTCTCTCCAGCTCCATGGTTGCCGCCATATTTGTTGAGATTTACTTATCTTCTATAATTGCAACTTTGTAGCCTTAAGCGGAAGCGTGGGCCGGCCAGGGTGTGAGGAAAGCTTGGCTTCCTCCATCGCCGGGGAAACCCAAGCCTCCCTCCTGCTCTCGCCATCTTGGTTGGGTTAATTTGCATACTCACTCCTGATTGGCTGGTGGGCGTGGCTTGTGGTTGTGGTGGAGTGATGGTTAATCTGCATATTACTCTTTTATTAGATAGGATAATTATATTACTAAAGGCCTGGTGCATGAAATTTGTGCACTTGGGGGCATCCCTCAGCCCAGCCTGCGCCCTCTCACAGTCTGGGAGCCCTCGGGGGATGTCTGACTGCTGTGGAGGCGGGAGAGGCTCCCATCACCTGCTGCGTTTGCCAGCCATGAGCCAAGCTTCTGGCTGAGCGGCGCTCCCCCTTGTGGGAGTACACTGACCACCAGGGGGCAGCTCCTGCATTGAGTGTCTGCCCTCTGGTTGTCAGTGCACGTCATAGCGACCGGTCGTTCCACTGTTCGGTCAATTTGCATATTAGCCTCTTATTATTAGCCTTTTATTTTATAGGATTTCCCATATAGTATCCGTCTTTTGCCCACCCGTTTTATATCTACTACTTAAGCCCTGCCCTCACATTTAGTATGCGTTCAATGAATATTTTAAGAATTGTACCATTTCATCCTCATAGCAACCTTCTATCATCTTAACACGAATGAAGAAACTGAGGCTGAGAGGATGGCTCTAGGCCAATCTGCACACATTATGGTCTGGCTAATACTTGCCCTAAGTCATAAAGCTAGTGGAGGTGTAAGAAATCTGACTTCAAAATTCACATTCTTTCCATTATGCCATGTCACCTAAATAATAAATATTTAATTATTATTAAATTCAATAGTTACGTTACCCTTAAATTATTTTCCTGCATTATTGATTTTGAAAGAAAAAAAATCCTCAGAAGCTTACTGTCCCTTCAATATTTCTGCAGTAGACATTTGATCCAGCATCCATTCCCTCCTTCCCAAGAATACCAGATTTCTGACTTGGGAATTCTATTTGGGGATCCTCGTAGTTCCAAAGAAGTCAGCATAGAACAGGTGTCCAATAAAGGCACTGGTTCAAGCTAACCAGGAGTGAACTGCAGAATATCCAGACAAGCTGGAAGGACATTATGCAGCTTCGGGAGCTGGAGGCAGCCATCTTTGGACAAGGGAAATCTAGGCAACCTCATTAAGCCATTGGATAAAGTCTTACTTAAAACCAAACAATAATCCCCTTCATATTTTTAAACCAATCTGAGTTATATCTAAAAAATCAAAACTGATTTTTATAGTTATTCTCATTTTGATGTCTTTCATATATTGTTTCCTACCTGGGAAATGTCCTCTCCACCTTGTTAACAATGCCTCTCATTTATTGAGCATCTATCATGAACCAGACATTGTATGAAATGTTAGACACATTATTTCAAATATTGAAACCTAATCTACATCCAAAACCTACAGGGCAAACCATTTCATAGATGAGGAAACTCAAGTTCAAAGAGACTGAGTGGCATTCTCAATACCACATAGCTAGTAGTGGAGCCAGGATTCAAAACCAGGTTTATATAGCTCATAAATACCTGTTCTTTCAACTCCATGAACTACCTGCCAAATGGATCTTGGATTTGAAGGTGTTTGCTCAGGCATCAAGTCCTCTATGAAATTTTCTCTACCATTTACATATTTCATGGGTAGCTCATTCAAAGAAAGGAAATGTTATAATGTATTATAACTAAACGTTTTTTCTTAGAATGCAAGCCCCTTAAGGATAGGAGGATCCACCTAACACCAATATCTCCCATAATGTCTGACACAGGCCAAGTGACCAATAAATACGTGTGGAATCACCACTAAACAGAGATCTGAAGCACTATCTATTATAGATTAAACCCCACTAAAATAAACAATTGTCATCACACTGAGGTATACTTTTATATAGAATGCTTCTTGAGACATGGACTCTAGAAAGAAATTTGTAAATATTTCTTGATATTATGCATTTGCTTCAATAAATTAAATGTTCCCCACTATACTTATAAAGGGCTACAAAGAAATGTCAAAATCCAGAAGAGTAAATACATATATTTTTCAAACCAAATACTTAAAATATATCACAGGACCTTGTGTTTAGTAAAAGACATACTTATTACGCACATAATAAATGTCAAATACACTTAAAAAAAATTGGACTACTGACTTCATTTTTAGAACCAAAGTTGCCCAACGTGTCACTTAACTATTTGTAAGTGACAATCATGAACCAGACAATCTCAGATACCACCCTAGCTCTACCATGCTTCCCTGACTACAATCTGAAAGTAACTCTCAGAGGCGGTCTCTCCTATCATACTATTTCAGTGCATACTTACCCCTGACATTTTTCTCATCTAATTACCATTTCCCCCACTAGAATGTAAGCACCAAAAGAACAAGAACTTGGCTGTATTTATAAGAACACCCCACACCTTCACACAGAACCTACGAGGCACCAGTAAATGTTTGTTGAAGAAATAACAGTCTTAGAAGACTAATAATGCCTCTTTGTGCCCAACTTAAAAAAAAAAAAAAAAAAAGTAAATCGTACACTACTGGATATGTCCTGCATTTTCCAAATATGTTTTCTCATATGCCATGTACTTTGTCTCAGTATTAATATTACAAAGGTTGTGTGTGTGTGTGTGTGTTTAAGTTGGAGAGAGGGGAGTAACTAAATTATTTGAAAGAACAGTACAAATGAAAAAAACTAGGTGTTTTGGAACAATAAAGCTCTTAGCATTTAGTAAGCCCTACTTCGTCCATTAACTTACTTTGAATCTATACATAATTACTGCATAAAAGCAACGGATCAGTTCCCAAACCATCTGCAAACTTTCCAAAAAGAAATGTCCCAGCAACAAAAACCTTACCAAAATAAAGCTTCCCGAAGCAAAGATAAACAAATACCACCCGCCCCAGTAAGTCAAGACGGTGGCCCCCGTTCTCCTTCAACAATGCCGCCTCTCCGCCTCTGCCCGGTCCCGTGCACAGCCAGGGCACTCGGGCATTGGTAGGGAAACCGCGCGGATCCCACCACCACGTCTGGAATGACACAGCTCCTGGCCAATGCCTTCTTTCCATTGAAACTTTCCCCAAACTCCTCAGTTCGCTCTTTGGACCCTGACGCTCACACCCCTTCCACCTCACATCTGCTCCTCTCTCCTCCCTCGCCCGAAATAAGCCTCCCGAACTTTTCCCTCGGGATTCACGCCTGTGCCGTCAGGACATTTCCATCTTGTGACTATTTCTAAAGTGCCAGCTTTCTCCCAGGGACTCGGGGGCTCTGGACCCGCGGGGGGAAGCCCAGGCGAGGCGCCCTCCCGGCCGCTCCCACCCCCAGCTCCCCACAACCCACTCCAGCGGCGCCTGCAGGTGCCTCGCCGGGCCGCCCGCCCGCCCGCCCGCCCGCCGCCGAGGGGCGGGGCACCTAAGGACCAGCACGCCCTCTCCGGCTCCTCTCCCCCGGCCTTCCCCCACCACGGCGGCACCGGTCAGCGCCCCCAGGGGCCGGGACCCGGAGGCGGCGGCTCCGCGGGGGCCAGAGATGCTCGCCCCGGGCGCCCCGTCCTCCCCCGCCCGCAGCCCGCCCACGCCCCAACCCCGGAGGCTGCACGAGCCTGGACCCTCGCCCGGCGAAAGCGAAAGCTCATCCCAGCCCGGAGCCGGGGCCGAGCGCATCTCAGCGGCCGGCCTCGGCCGCCCACCCGCCCGCCCGCCCGCGCCCCAACGGCCGCCCCGGCCGCCCGGAGCCCCCACCCCGGCCCGGCGGGCCTCTCCCCACGCCGCCGCCGCCGCCCCACTCACAGGCTGCCGGAGCAGGAGGTACAGACGAAGGAGCCCACCGTCATGTTCACGTAGGTGGGGCCGCGCTGGTCGCAGTCGAAGCACTTTCGGTTGTGCGGGAGGCCGGTCATGTCCCGCAGCATCTTCAGGTGCTTCTCCTCCTGCTTCCGCTTGGCGCTGGCCGCCATGGTCGCGGCGCCCGGGGGAGCAGGCCGGCAGGGCCGGGAGCCGGGCGGCGCTGCGCCGGGGGCCCGCGCTCCCACGGGCCGCCCTGGCCGCGGCCGCCGCCCTCCGTCAGCGCGCGCCCCGCACCGGGCCGGCCGCCGCCGCCGCTCGAGTCCACTGGGCTGGGCGCGGCGCGGGCGCTGAGAAGCGCGGACTGACCGGCCACACCAACCGGCCCGGCCGGGACAACCGCCGCCGCCGCCGCTGCCACCTTCCCGACTTCTCCAGAAGGGAGAAGACGAGAGAGGGGGACGGCAAGAGGAGGCCCGCCCCGAGCGGCCGGACGCCAAGTGCGGCTGGCGCCCCCTGCTGGCCGGGAGGAGTCACTGCGGCCACGCTGAGACCCGGATTCTGGCTGGGGCCAAGTGGGGAGCATAGACAAGGGATGATGATAATACACAGTATTTGCCTTAGCCGGGCCGGCTCAGTGGATAGAGCGTCCGCCTGCAGGCTGAAGGATTCTGGGTTCGATTCCGGTCAAGGGTACATCCCGGGGTTGTGGGCTCGACCCCCAGTAGGGGGCGTGCAGGAGGCAGCCAACCAATGATTCTCTCATCATTGATGTTTCTCCCTCTCCTTTCCTCTCTGAAATAAAAAATATATATATATTTATTTAAGTTCTTAGATGTACATCGCGCATTACATGGGTTAAAACTCTTAAAGAGCTGCTCACTGCTTTGGAGATAATTCCAGGTTCCACATTGTGCCCTAAAATGCATTCTATCTTCTAGCCCAGCCTCCATCACTTACTCCTGGTTAACTCAGCTACACTGGATTTCCACTTGCATCCTGACCACAGCAAACTCCCTTCTGGCTCAGGACCCTTACCCTTGCTGTTCTCTCTATATCAGGGTTTCTAAACTTGCCACTATTGACATTTGAGCTGGGTCATTTTTGATGTGTGGGAGGTCTATGCAGCAGCTCTGTCCTTTACCCACTAGATGCCTGGAGAACCTCTCCCACAGTTGTGGCAACCAAAAACCCCCAGACATTGCCAAATGGGGAACCGTGGGAGAAGGAGATGAAATCAACCAAGCTGAGAACCACTTGGAAGGCTGCATCACACCTGCCTCCATGGAAGGCAACTACCCTCAGCCCAATCAACCAATTTAAGGTTGCAGCCCACCTTCCTGGAAAGTTACTCTCCATAAATTTGCTGTGAGGTGTTTTCTTCACTCTTCTAGCTATTTGAAATCCTGCTTCTTATTTGGCGTTTACTATGTGTTATCTAGAAATCTACCTTTAGGCTCCAAACAGCTCACCCTCACTGAGCCAGAGGCTATGGGTTCAATGTTTATAGATTGCATTCAGTACAGGAACCCTTTAAAGTAAGCATTCTTTACATTTTACAAAATCTAGATATACACTGAGTGGTCAGATTATTATGATCTTTGAACGCATAATAATCTGGCCACTCAGTGTATATCCTATACAATAAAAGGCTAATATGCAAATTGTCCCCTCAACCAGGAGTTCAACCAACAGGCAGGCCGGCCAACTGCCCATGTCTCCTCCCCCTGGCCAGGCTGGCCGGACCCCACCCATGCACGAATTCATGCACCGGGCCTCTAATACACACACACACACACACACACACACACACACACACACACTCTGAGTGGCCAGATTATTATGTGTTCAGAGATCATAATAATCTGGCCACTCAGTGTATATCCCAAGGATACATATGGGAAAACTAAGATTCCAATCCAGACAGTCAGGCTGTAGGACCCAAATCTCTTAATCATTGTAAGAATCCACAGCCTGCAGGATGTTAGAAACCCTTCCTGCCCCTCAGAACCAGAGAGGGAAGTTTCCAAGTCACTCAGCCGGTGAATGCGAAAGTAGGATTAGAATCCAGGTTTCATATTGGTTTCATATCACCTTGCAATAGTGATTAACATTTTTTTCATTGTCATTATAAACTCAAGAATTTCATCCTATTTGATGTGTGTCAAATCCTTGGTGCTCACATTGTCTTATCACTGGCCAACAAGAGCCTCTTAAAGTTGATTCTTGAGTCTTTTGGGCAACACCCTTGACTTACGGTCAACTGGAATGTCACTGTAGCAGGGCCCTGGGCTATTTAGGAAATGAGAAATGTCCAATTCTGGACTGATCTACCAGCCCCACTCTGGCTAAATATAAGATACTGGCAGTCACTTACTCAACACCAACACATCCACTTACCAAACAGCCAGTGGCTTACTTCTTTGTTTCTATACTTACAAAGCTCACTTGTCATTTGTATGTTTTTGGCTTGTTCATCTCTCCGTGGTCTATCATCTGATAAATGCCCAAGCCAGGAGGCATGACTGCAGCACCTTGTACAAGCAGTTGTTTTATTATTGTGTTGTTCTTATTTCAAAGAAGTGGGAGAAGGTATTTCTAAGGTGAAGTTCAAGTGAAGTCCAAGATGTTTTCTCCAAGCAGAGCTGAAAGGCCATATGACCTGACTTTTGGTTGTTTCATGCCATATATAATATCAAAGTGGGTTTCTACTTTTGAAAATCCCAAGAAGAGTTTTGTGTCAAGCAAGACTATTTATTAACTTTAATTACCTTACCCTCACAACAAGACAGAAGGAGGTATTATTATCCCGTTTTATATTTGAGCTAACTGAGGCTCTAAAAGGCTGGCTTGCCCAAGACCATGGTCAAAATGAACCTGGGATTGAAACTCAGATCTGGCTGTAAGACTCCAGCTTCTGATTCCAGTAACTGAATACTAACCCTGCTTATTGGATTTGCAAAGCAGAAATTACTTTCTAAGATGTTCACACTGAAGCCAGAGTGACCTTTCAAAACACAAATGTGATTCCTGCATCCCCAGTCTCCTCCCCCTGCATCTCAGTGACTTCTAGTTGCTCTTAAAAAAAAAAAAATGAAAGAAAGCTGGCTCAGTCGGTTGGGCGTCTCCAGTGCACCTAGAGGTCACCGGTTCAATTCCAGGTCAGGGCACATGCCAGGGTTGCAGGCTCGATCCCCAGTGCCAGGCATGCAGGAGGCAGCCAGTCTGTTTCTTTCTCTTTCCCTTTCCTTTCCTCTCTCTCTAAAGTCAATAAAAAAGAAGGAAGGAAGGAAGGAAGGAAGGAAGGAAGGAAGGAAGGAAGGAAGGAAGGAAGGAGGAGGGGAGGGGAGGGGAGGGGAAAGAAAAGAAAAAGAAAAGAAAAGAAAAGAAAAGAAAAGAAAAGAAAAGAAAAGAAAAGAAAAGAAAAGAAAAGAAAAGAAAAGAAAAGAAAAGAAAAGAAAAGAACCATTGAGACCCAGGTGCCCTGCACAAGGGGCCTGGTTCTTGCCTACCTGCGAGGTCACCCTGACCCTGACCCTGCCCCAGCCCCACTGTGCCCCTGGTCTCCTGGGCACCACCTATATCTCCCCCACTCTGCTCCAGCCCTTATCCGTTTGTTTTATTCTCCTTTCTTCCGCCTCAGGGCCTTTACACATGCCATTGTTGCTTCCCCAAACAGCCTTCCCTCTCCTCTTTACCATCTCATCCCTCAGAACCAGTTCAATATCTGTTTTTCAGAGATGCTTCCCTGTCCTGCCTAACCAAGTCAGACCCCATAAACATGCGCTCATAGTACCACGCACCTCTCCTCTCAGGCACTTACTGCATGGCTATTGACACCGCTTTGTGGTTTTCAGTTGGGGTCCCTAGCCCCGCAACTGCCCTGCAGGCTTCACCTGGGAGGGGACCAGGCCTGTGTTTGCTCACCATTATTTCTCCAGCACTTAGCGTGGGGCCTGGTCCTTAAAGGGGCTCAATACATACTGGTTGAGTGAATAAATAAATGCAGCAGTGGGGAGCCAGAGAATAAAGCTTCCCTCAGTCTTGTGCAGCAGGTTCAGCATTTTGTTCATCATTGTCTCTGGTGCTTTGGTTCCCAGAATGACTACAGTTCTGTCAAAGCTACAATAGGTTGTGTTAAGGAACTTGCAAATTCTGAAATCAAACCTCTGGGGGTAACATTCTAAAACCTGGCTTGCTTCGCGGCTCCCGCCAGTCTTATCACCAGGGCGACTCGGAGAAAATGTCCCGAACAAACGCTGGTGTTTGGAGAGGCCCCATAGAGCCAGCCATCCAGCTGCCAACTCATCCTAAGCCATCCCACCCTCCGCGCCCCTCTGTCTGCTCCAGAGCAAAGCAGGACAAGCAGTAACAAACAGCATAGGATGGCCAGCGGTGGCTCCCTAGCTCCGAGTACCCGAGCGAGGAGAGGAGGGCTCCTCCCCATTCATGAAGGACTCAAATTTAGACTTCAGACAGTACCTCTGACTTCCCGACTGTATCCACTGACAAAATAGAAAGATGTTGCCAGACACGCGTGCGTGTCCCACGTCCATCCTTGCCACCTGCAGGACTCTAGGAAGTCACGCTTCTAATAAGTCCTGGATTCGCACAATTGCCTTTTTCTTGGTTTGCTTGTGTATTAAAAGGGCTAATTTGTTACGTACATAATACCTGGCCCTGTTGGGACACCTTTTCATGTTTTAACATTCGGGGAACCTTGACAGAATTAAAGTGGCCAGGCACCTTCTCTGAGGTGAGCCCCCTTACTCTGCAGGCCCCCCACAACTTCGCAGGCTCTGCCTGACCCCAAACCTTGGAGCACAGAGCCTCTCAAAACCCGTCCATCCTCTCTTGACGCCCAGTTTCAAGCAAGTGTGTCTGGGTTGTTGGGGGAATCTCGATTTTTCATTCTTGGGGTGTTCAGATCTTTCTTTCCCTTGCGCGCCCCACCCGCACCCCCCATGCTGGAAGCTGATTTTGATTAGAGGAGGGGACTGAGCTGACAGCCGTGAGTGAGCCTTTCCAATGCAGGAACAAGAGGGCTGTGGGTTTAGCCTCTTTTTTTATTAACATTCTTCTCTCCGCATGGCGTGACTTTTTCCAGAGGAGCCAATGCTAATTTTTATGGCCCATTAAAGCAATGCGAAGGGAAAGCAGTGCCGGCCTGTGAACTCCCCCAGGCCCCCGCAGATTTCACAGGCTGAGTAATCACAGGGCCTGGCGTATGAAGCACGGTGGAATAATACTCAACTCGAGTTTTCCCCCTTTCTCCTTTTGATAGCACCTTCCTGTAGCTGTGGTTTGATTATTTTTAACATTGCTTCCTGCCTTGCTTTTTAATTTGTCAGAAGCAGTGAGAGAGAGAAGGCAGGGGGAAAAAGCCCCTACAGAGCACAAGCTGTTGGTGTGTGCTTCCTGGAAACACTGGCGTGGTTTCTGGGTACACGCTCAGGGCGCCAATGCTGGGGGGCTGACGGGCAGTCACCTGGCCTCCTTCTCCCCACAGGAGCCGGAGAAGTGGAGGCCCTGCAAGCCTGCCCTCTCCCCCTCCGAGCTCCTGTGTCTAAGACCCGCTCTCCTTCTGCCTGGGTTCCTTTCACACCGTCCTTTGGGCACTTTGTCTCACCAGCTGCGTTCTGTCTGCTCAGAGACCGGGGACTAAGTCCTCACCTTCAGTCCGCCAGCCCATAGGGGGGTCCTGCCAGGTGGTTGACGGAGCCAGCCTCAGTGCATTCCAGAAACCCACGGCAATTGCAACTAGGCTTCAGTTATCCGGTTATCAGAAAGGCCTTTGCTGGATTTTAGAGGGAAATCAGAAGTAGCGTTCAGCCTTCATTTATTCATTCATTCACGCTAATATTTATTGAGCATCTACTATCTGCCAGACACTGGGGGTTTGGCAATGAACAAGCTTGTGTTCCCGGGAGTGGGAGAACAGGCAGTAAACACATTAACAGAAGTGGGCATGGTGATGCCAAGAACTCCAGTGGAAAATGAAGCAGAGTGAGGGCATACAGTGTGAAAGGAGAGGTTGCCATGGGTGGTCAGGGGGGGCCTGGAGGGAGCTGAAGTCGGGAAAATTCTAAGCCTGGCATGTGTCAGAGATCACTGGGGGAAAGGCCTGGCGTGGAGCAGGCTCCCTTCTTTAGTTTGTACCAGAATCGGGAGTCCTGGCGGCCCTGGTTGCCTGAGAACTTGAAGCATCCTCCTCAGAAGCCAGGGGAGAGAGGAAGTCCCCGCCGCTGCTGCAGCAGCGAGAGTCTGGGCAAGAAACGCTCCATTCACGTCGTCAATGGAACGTTGTCAATGGAACGTTGTTCTCGCCCGTCACTGGAGAGAGAGAAAGGCAACCTTCCCTTCCGGTTCAGGGAAAAGAAAGGGATCCCTGTGGGGAGAGAAACCTGCTCCGGTTATCAGGGGGGGGGAAAAAAATCAACAGAGCCTCCGGGCCCTACCGAAAAGGAAATGGACTCTCCTGTCCGCCCTGTGTTGGGGTGGGATGGAAGCACTTCGAAGGTGGATCTCTGAATTTTAGCGACGCTGTATGAGCAACAGTGGGAACCAGCCGGCTTCCCTTGCAACTCACAGTCGAATGCCCTGCACCCCAAACACGTGGACGGATTGTGCAAAACGTTACATGCCCAATTCCCAGCGGCCCTGGCTTTCTCCCTCTTTTGGATGTTGTGATTTTTGTTATCGTGTTTTGCTGTGATGTTACATTGGTAGGTGTGTGTGTAGTTTTAGTGTCACCTATAGCAAGATGTGTTTGTAGCAGATTGTCCAGAAAAACATTTTAAATGAAGAGGTATAACCCTTTAAGGGCCAAAATTCTGTATGTTAGGTTGCTCTTACAGGAAAAACCAGCTGCCGCTTTTATGTACACGTACAACATACAAGTAGGTAGTAAACTTTAAAACTGAAAAAATAAATAAAGAATTTAAATTTAATAAATAAATTTTAAAAATGGAAACAAACACACAAACCTAGGCATGTTGATGTTGCAAAATGCTGTATAAACCTGTTCATTCAGTGCCACTGTGATTGACATAAAGTGATTGTTAAACTGTCTCTGATTTTTCTCTGGTTTCTTAAAATGCCAACTAGAACGTGTGTGTGTGTGTGTGTGTGTGTGTGTACTTCGGATGTTTCTTAACAGTTGCGATGTTACTGTTCCATTTTGTGCTCTTATTCCAATTTCATTTTTCATGGTTTGGAAGCTACTTTTGTACCGAATAAATTTTCATGCCGTACAGTATCGGTAGCATGCCATGCTGGGTTAATAAAAGCAACTTAGTGTACGCAAAAATGTAAAAAAGTGTGGTTCTCTAAAAAGTCCTCTCCTCCTTCCTTTTCTATTTCTCACCAAGTGCTGGCAGATAGGCAATGGCTCATTACACCACATGGGGTGAACTGAGCACAAAGTAAATCTCTTGAGCCCATGAATGATGTTGCCACGGCACCCAAGCCCCTGAGAAGCAAAGCTATGGCCCAGAACTCCAGGGTTGATGACCCTGCAAGGATGGTGAACATTTCCTGGGACTAAGCATCAGGCGTTGCAAAGCACACCCTGTACAGTGACTTCATTAACCCTCACACCAGCCTTTGCAGCAGGTTTTACCATTATGCCCATTTTACATTTGAAGAAACTAAGGCTCCCCAGCTGAGGACCTTGGTAAGGTCACACGGCTGGGACATAATGGGGCTGAGACTGAAGGTCAGCAGTGTGACATCGGAATCCACAATTTAATCCCTAACAGTTGCGATGTTACTGTTCCATTTTGTGCTCTTATTCCAATTTCATTTTTCATGGTTTGGAAGCTACTTTTGTACCGAATAAATTTTCATGCCATACAGTATCGGTAGCATGCCATGCTGGGTTAATAAAAGCAACTTAGTGTACACAAAAATGTAAAAAAGTGTGGTTCTCTAGAAAGTCCTCTCCTCCTTCCTTTTCTTGTGAATGCTCTTGTGAATCAAACCTGGCCCTCCCTGATGGGCAGCAGGGAAAACCCCGAGGAGTGTAGACTTTCCTAGTATTGAGCTGGCCTCTGGGAGACAAACACAGGGGGACACAGCTGAGCTGGTGTAGCCAGAGGTGTCTGCTCTGCCCCCAGAGCTTCAGGCTGGGCACTGGAAGGACCTGTTTTTACTGGGAATGTTATTCAGATGAGGGAAAGTACCTGACAAGTTACACACACCGTGCTCCCACAGTGAAAACGTAGTCAACATCATGTAGATTATTTTTGACACATAGAACTGTCCTCCCTGGATGTGCATAGAACCATATAGCAAAGTCCACTCCACAGCGGGGACAGCCCTGGGGGAACGTTTACAGGAAGAAGCCCATAGTCATCTTTACCGCAAGAATGGACCTACTGATTCTATTATTAGTCACCTTTCCAGCCCTGAGGCTATTCATGATTCAGAAGAATTAACTGAGAAAATATACTCAACATAGCACCTGGCATATAGGTAAGCACTTCGATCATTCTTAGAATTGCAAATATGCCAGCTAAAACTCCTTCTTCTCCACTCTATGTGTGCTGCTTGTAAGATACCAAGTCAACCACAACTGCAGTTTAGTGGTGGTTTGCTGGAAGCTGCAGGAAGTTAACCCCTCGAGGTATCTATCTGGCTACCCATTGACCAGAGCGATGCTGCACTCTGATTGGCTGAAATCACTTGTGGTCTGAGTGGTCTGCAAAGCCCTGAGTACAGCACATGAACAACTATGTTTTGCTCAGTTCATACAAGTTTATATTTGTCCTAAGTAAATACCTGACAATGTGCAGTTCAATAGATTCTGCCGATGAAGTGCTCCAAACACATCCAGCCATAGAAGCTGTGTTTTATGTGGAGGGGCCGGGGGAGTATGTGTGTCTGTGTGTGTTTAGGAAGTGGTGACAAGTTTCTTTAAGCAGGCCCGTATCTCCTATACGTACCGGCGTGAGGAGAAACAGTACAGCAGGGCAGTTGTGAGCACGGATACTGAGTCAGACTGTCCAGACTACAGTCCTGATCTCCCCTAGGCGCTTGAGCAAGTAACTTAAGCTTCTGTTTCCTCACCTGTGAAACGGGGATAATAATATCACCAACTTCATAAGTTGCTATAAGGATTAAGTGATTTAATACACAAAAAGCACTAAAACCGGGTTTGGCACATAGTAAGTACTCTACGAGTGTTAGCTATTATTATTATTATTATTATTATTATTATTATTATTATTATATTCCCTGCCCTTCCCATCAACCCCCTCCACTACAATCAAGCCCAAGTAAGCAAGTGTGTGGTGTGTGTGTGTGCATATGTACTGTTTTCTGGTATAGCACCTTGTTTTTTAGTTTCATTTTATTTCTTTTTTTTTTTATAATATATTTTTATTGATTTTTCACAGAGAGGAAGAGAGAGGGATAGAGAGTTAGAAACATCGATGAGAGAGAAACATCGATCAGCTGCCTCCTGCACACCCCCCACTGGGGATGTGCCTGCAACCAAGGTACATGCCCTTGACCAGAATCGAACCTGGGACCCTTCAGTCCGCAGGCCGACGCTCTATCCACTGAGCCAAACCGGTTTCGGCTCATTTTATTTCTTAATATCTAACATAAAGCATGAATACAATCTCATAAAAAAAAATACTTCAGACAATACTGGTGTGGGTTGAATACTGTTCCCTCAAATTCCCATTCATCAGGGAACCTCAGGATGTGAACTTCTTTGGGAATAGAGTCTTTGAAGATATAATTAGCTGGGGATCTTGAGGTGCAATCTTCCTGATTTAGAGTAGGCCTTAAAGGACTGGTGTCATTTAAGAAGGGGAGAGGACACCCAGAGACACACAGAGAAAAGGCCATGTAGCAATGGAGGCAGATATTGGAGTGGTGCTGCCACAAGCCAAGGAACACCTGGAGCCACCAGAAACTAGAAGAAGGGGAAGGATTCTAAAACATTCAGAGGAAGCGTGGCCCTGCTGACCCCTTTCTTTTGGGCTTCTCTTCTCCAGAGCTGTGAGAGAATAAATGCCTGTTGCTGTCAGCCACCCAGTTTGTTCCAGGAATGCTAGGAGCAAGTACAGCCAGTAAAGCTAAGTTCACCCATTTACGTCCCCTCGTCCGGTAGGAGAGTCACTTTGTTACCTTTCCAGGCTTTCTTTGTTCTTACATGCATTTCTAACATATTGCGTCCAGTGGACAGCAACCACATTTGGGGAATGTAGCTAAATTGTTTTCCCTCCAGTCACCCAACATGCCGGACCTTGGCAGCAGGTGGCTGTGGCCCACAGCCAGGACAAGGGCAGCTGCTGCTGCGGCCTCTCCCGGGGGACCACAGGGACCGGAGTTATTGCCTCTGATTTAAAGCCATTGAAAGACAAGGAAGTTTGCCCTGGCTGGTGTGGCTCAGCTGGTTGAGCGTCAGCCAGTGCACTGAAAGGTTGCTGGTCGCACATGTCCAGGTTGTGGGCTCAATCCCCAGTTGGGGTGCGAGGCATCCAATCCATATTTCTCTCTCTTTTTCTCCCTCTTCCTTCCTCTCCCTCTAAAATCAACTTTTAAAAAATATTTAAAATAAATAAATAAATAATAAAGGGCAAGGAAATCCTCTAGGACAGGGTCTTCTTTTTCATAACTTGTGGGCTAAGTAGTTTTAACAACCCTACTTCCTCTTTCTTATACATTTTGTGTTGAACCTTAGTCATCTTCTAAAATCTGGTTCCATTAATAGCAATGAGTCCATTCTCTGTAAGAACTGGAAGTTACCATTTGAGAATGCTTTGCCACGTCTCCCAGGGGTGAGCATGATTATTTCAAAAGGGGTGCTCACATACAAAGCTTCAAATGGAAAGAATATTAGAAATCACCTAGGCAGTGATTCTCAGCAGTTTGGGATTTACAGCCCCTTCTGAGAATCTGATAAAAGATGCCAACCTTCCCCCTTCCCTCTTCTATGCACTAAACACATGGAACCACCATATACTCTTAGGTCAGTCCTTGTACCCAGGCTCGCTCCCTCTTGTTTGACAGATGAGGGATATCAGGCTCCAAATAGTAGAGCAAAAAGGATCTCAGGGATCTGGTGGCAGAACCAGGGCAAGAACCCAGATTCTCTACCACCCACCATCTCCCTGAGGCTCACTCTGCCCCAGTTTGCCAGCCCGGCTGACAAAGGTCAGAAAGAGGACATTGAGAAAAGGGAAGCCCCGGATGAATGGAGCCAATATCAGAGCAAGGAGACAGTCAATACCTTAGACACAGATGGTGGCCAGGACACCACAGTGGATTCCCAGGACATGGCACTCCTCCATTCTCCCCCGAGGCCAACTCAAAAGAGAAGAACTTGACATTAAAGCCACGGGGTCTTTGATCATGCAAGGGGAATCTATTTTAAGTAGCAATCTTTGCATTTCTGGAAGATGTTTATATGTCTTCTTCAGGCCTCTTAAAAATAGAATAGCATCTCATCTTTCTAAGATGATTTGAATGTAGACAGACATGGAGCCAAGAGGACCAGCTAGTCAGGAATGTTAAACATGTGGTCTCTGTACACCATTCCTGTCCCCTTGGCTGAGGGTAGACATCACTCATCTGCAATGTACTATTTCTAAACCAACACCAGGTGTGGCCTCAGAATTCTTCACAACTCGGCACTCCAGAAGTTACTCCCAGTTGGCAATGAGGTCTGCAGCCTATTTGCCACCCTACAGCTAAATGACCTGCCAACATTGTTCGAGTCTCTTGTGATTAGATATTTTCTTGTGGTCTCCTTTAAACATTCTGCTGGCTTTACTTGGTCAGCAGAGGCCTAGAGACCTCCTTTTCTAGGGCGGCAATCTCTCCTAGGATTTCTTCTAACAGCTGTTCGCCTTTGTTTTCCGTCACGTAAAATAATTGAGAATCCCCAAGTATTCTTGCTCATAACTAACTTATGTTTACATAGACTATGAAGATAGCTCTTTAGAAGTTTCAAGTTCAATCTTATTATTGCTGATAGCTCTTGTTTGTGTCTTGATTTTTGACACCTTCTTTTGTAGTAGGGCTCTCTCTCTCTCTCTCTCTCTCTCTCTCTCTCTCTCTCTCTCTCTCTCTCCCCTATCAACTAAATCCCTAAAGTTAGATTTTTGAGAAAGAAAAAAGTGGACTGACACAAGTCTACATTGCACCATGAAGTTAAAAAATAATGACAGAGTAAGATATGGTGTGGTATTTTACCTCTTGTTATTCTAAATATTAAAGAATAGGAGCTCTATATATCCACTCAATCAAGCAGATACATCGAGGGTAGAGCCCAGTGCTGGCCCCCTTTCTTAACTCTGTTCTTTGTTGGCATATCACCAAGCATTCCAGAACTACTTCTGGAATGCTCCAACCTTGTGTTTGCCTTGGTGTCTCTTGATTTGATGATTTGTCTTCCACACTCAGCTCCATTTCTTAATATTTTAAATATTAAGTCGGGTCATGTCATATGGCTACTCAAAATCCCATCATGCCTGCCCCCCATTTCTGTCCTCTTCCTCAAGGCTACCTTTCTCTCTGCTCCAGCCACTCCATCCTCATGCTTGTCATATTGAGAAGACACCAGGCTCCTGCCTGGAGCCTGTACTCTAGCTGTTGCCCCTGCATAAGGCAGGTGTTTGGCTAACTCCCTCACTTCTATCCATCCCAATAATCCCTCCTGCCACCCACTCCTATACTCCCAGTTCTCCATCCCCTTTATCTTGCTCTCCTTTTTATTTTTTTCCAGAGCACTTACAAACTTCCCAGGTACTATGTCCTTCTCTGATGTGTTATGTTTATTGTTTATTATCTACCTAACTCCCACAGGAATGTAATCTCCAGGAGGGCAGGAATCTTCTCCTGCTTTTTCCCTAATGTATTCTAAGTATCTTAAATAGTGCTAGGCACTTAACAGATGCTCAGTTAATATTTGATGAAAAAATGGTTGAATGAATAAATCAATGAATGAATAAAGCCTTTGTTCTGGAATGACTACTGATTAGTAGCAAAAACCACCCCTAAAGGGTTTCTAAAGTAAAGAAAAAGGGGTAAACAACATTTTTTAAACCATTTACAGGTTACCTTTTGCTGGAAGCCAATTCCAGCATGTCAGCAGGGCTGAATCATCTGGGAAAGGCTAAAGGCATTTCCCCAAACCTTAAAAGGATACATAAATTGATTGCTTGCTGCCAGACAGCTGAGGACTTCTTAATCTACATGTTATTGCCTCCTACTGGCCAAACACCTGAACAGCCATGGGCAAATTCTTCCAATCTGACAATGGACTGTGTATAGGAAACCTTACCCTTTGATGTGTATATCTACCTTGCCTTAGGACAAATTGTGTTAATAAAAAGCAAGGGGTCCTGAGATGAGGAGAACTTGGTTTCTTTAGCCAAGCTCCTCTGCCCCCAAATGCCTTCCAAAATTATGTTTTGTCTCTGGACTCTTATTTAATTTACTCACAGTGCCTTCTCCAGGTTCCTAAACCCTTCTAGATGCTGAATCAAGACCACCGGCAATAACCTTTATTAATATGACATCATTATCAAATGCCTTTATGACCGACATTGTTTTATATCGCAGTCAGGCCATTATAAGCTTCTGGGCCTGTGAAGTTGGGCCTGGAAGCCAAGACCTGGTAGCACAAGCCTGCTAAATTCTCTCTCCTGTCTGTAATAGTCATGCAATAGGAACATGAACTTCTCATTTTTTGTTAGTTATATATTACAAAAAAGAGTGCTTTACCCATATTTGGCTTTGGAGAAGATAAAAACCTTTATTTACAAATATTCTATTCCTTTAAAAATATCCTTTTCTGTATAATAAAAATCCAGGAAACAAAGCCAAGTTCTGATAAAATCAAGGAGAAATTGGTGTCCTTGTGGGAAAGGCTGCATCGATGATAGCATCGACTTACAAAACTTCCAGCAGGTAGTTTATACAGTCATTTTTTTAAAACAAAAAAAGTTACAGCAGTTCTTTGGATCTTTCTGGAAAAAAACAACAAACAAAAAACAGTTGCTTAGATTACTCTAATAGAACACTAGGTTTTCCTTCAATGGGTAAGAAGCAAAAATGCATGTACCAAGAAGTTACTTAAAAGTCATAAATATTTTGCAAAAAAAAAAAAATAAATAAATGTTTTTGTGGTAGAAGGATGGAATAATTTATGCTAACTATCTTGCAGGGGCTCTAATTTTGCAGGCAGAGGTGAGCTCATGTGATCAGGAGCCAAAAAGCCTGAGTGAGACCTGCTCTCTGGACTGGTAATGAAATGAGAGGCCCACGGGTAACACTAAAGCAGTGTAATGTGTTCCCACTGACATCCACCCTCCTATCTGATTATCTTGTGCAGAGGAAGCAACCTTGCATCTGAATGCTCACAGTATTAAGCCGTGTATAGATGTCATGATTCTATTGGAAAGAAAGTCTGACACTTGAGGCGCAATGAACTTGTGTCTGTAAACCTCAGCATTTGCGAAAAGAGAGGAAATACCATGCAAAATAACATTTCAGAATAAATGTGCCCTGAGTCTTTATGCTTCTTAAGGAAAATGAGCATGTTTGCGGTCGTTGGTGTTTTAAGACTGAAGGTGCTTATTGTTTCCTTCCATGTACTCTGCAGAGGTGCTTTTCCCAATCTAGATGCCAGCGTGACTGAACACGCACAGGACGACATTCTGTGCAAGCTTAAACAATTCCAAGTCTAACCTTTCTAAAAAGGACACATAATGGCTAGGCCCTCATGAAGGATGACACCAAATGAAAGCTTTTCAGAGGAGTCTCTGGTGAAAGGCAAAGGTCAGCAGCATTTTGTAGGCAGAGAAGACGATAACCTTGGGGTCTTAGACAGGACAGCCTTGTAAGAAAACCCAGGTTGCACATTTAAATCGGTTGCAAAATCCAGAACCCTCCTGCTTTCTGCATGCACAGTCAACAGGCACTAACTGGGCTCAATGGCAGGCCACTCTCTGTGACGTCTCTGTGGCCACTGTGACAACCCTGTCGCTCTTGCCCTTTCATCCCTAAACATTGTCCACCACACAGATTTTCCTTCTGGCCATGTCTCCTTCTTCTCTTTATGCCACTTCCTCTCAGGAGAAAAAGTTCCTCAGTTTTTTCATTCATCTTCCCTGTTCCTATAGTGCTTCCCACCCCCTCCCCATCTCCTCCCTGTCCCCGGGCCCCAATCTATGCCACAGGTATAAGGTGCAGCTCAGGAACCCCACTGCTTGTGTGCCTAGTCCCTGCTCAACTCCCAACTATCTGCAATTCTTTGGATTAGTCACCTCGACCCTCTGTGCCTCAGTCTTCTCATTTGCCAAATGGGGATGACAACACTAACCATGTTTGGGTGAGTATTCAATGAGATAATACATGTAAAGTGCTTCGGACCCTGCATGGTAGAAATGAACCATTGCTGCCATTATGCTCAAATGCGGAAATCTATTTAAACTTTAAGCCTCAAATCGTATTTTAATGCTCAACAAAGTCAAGATTTTTCCCACCAGATCTAATGGTTCTTGTGTATTCATTTAAACCCTTGTAATATGAGGTTGGCACCTTTTCTTATTTATTGGAAAGGTACCATTTACTGAGCAACTAGATATGTCAGGCCCTGGGCTCAAGACTCCCTTTGCATTGTCTTGTTTTTGAAAAGTAAGCATTTCTACTTCCGGTTTACAGACGCGGAAGCCAACACCCATAAGAGAAGCTGCTTTTCCAGATTCACAAAGTGAGCGTGGTTAAACTCATTTGTCTCCTTCGCTTCACTTCGAGATGAAATGCTCTGAGAGGAGGGTCAGCATCTCCGGCTCAGCTTTCTATCTCCGGTACCTCCATGGAGAAGGTGCTCATAAACACCACGTGCGGCTGATTTGAATGAGTGTGTGGTTTGGATATCAGAGAGTCTGGTGATATCCGAAGAACTGGTGTTCATATAGCATTCGACAATCTTCAGTGCAGTTTCACATGCATTACCTCACACTCTCACAACATTTCTCGAAGGTATGTATTGTTGTAGACTTCATTTCTCAAATAGAACACTGCCAGGCAGAGAGGTTAATTGGTTTTCCCCAAACTAAATTGCCAATAGTGGCAGGGCCAGGACTGCAAACTAGCTGTCTTTCCATAGGCTATCCCAGAGTACCATTACCTTGTCCCCAATACTGTCTGAGACCCAACCAATGGCACGATATCTTGCAGACAAAATAAACTTTATATAAATCTCAAATATTGCAAAAGAGGCCATGTCCACAAATTAGCAGACAGCATAAGATGGTTTTTCTGGATGTTAGTTCTTCAGAAGAAGGAAGACAAACAGACCCAGGGCCAGGCCACATTAAAGAAATCCAGCTCTCATTCTGTGGGAGGAAATATTCTGCTCAAATAGTTCCTTTAATCCCAACGTGGGTTTATATAAAGTCACAAGCCAACAGATTTTTAGGAACTCCAAATTTCGACCGTCCTCATTTGTTAGAATTCACTTCTGCAACATTCTTTCTGGTCTTTCTGAAAGGTCAGGTGGGGTCTCATTTCAACCTCTCTCTGGCAGTGGCTTCCCTACAAAGGAGTTCAGCTGGATGATGTAATTGTTCCTATGTTTCTAAATATGAAAGAACAGGTTGGTGCATTATACAACAGAGATAGAAAAAGAATGACAGTGTCTTTAGTAACAGGCCCGTTTCAAGAAGCAGCCAGCGTTTACTGGGCGGCTTTCTCACCACAGATATGAAGAAAGAATGGGAGCGAAAACTCTGACACACACGGTTGCAAAGGGAATGATTGCAGCAGCGGTCCGGGGAGTTGCGTGAAAACTGGCCTTTGCCTCTCTTCACCTGAAGGGACTGGAGAGGAGCTGGACTGCGTTATCTTGCCCTCCAGGCAGAATGACTGGGGTAGAACAAATATCAGTCACGGACACGGTATCTTAAGGGTCGTTTAACATGTTATCTACTGAGCACAGTGTGCAAAGTCCTAAGCCACGTGGTAGGAGGAAGAGAATAAGGAACAACATGCAGATCCTTCCCTCCAGGGGTTTTCTAGGCAATAGAAAAGGAAACACAAAATGACTCAAAATGAGACAGAGAGTGAAGTGTCACAAGAGCCGTGAGATCCGTGCCGAGGCAGGTCACCGGGAGGCAGGATTTCCTCAGGAGACTTCACGGAGGAGGTGGCAGTTCAGATGGGCAAGATTTGCAGAGCACGTGGCCCTGGGAAGAAAGAAACAACCTGGGCTAACGCTGGAAGGGGGAAATACAAGAGCTGGACGAAGAATAGAGACTTTAGTTTGTTTATAGTGCAGGGCGCTTGAAGATCAGACTTTTAATGACAGTTTTCATTATTGAGGCTTAGAAAGCATTAGTAAGGATGCTTTTCAATAAAGTGACATTCTTATCAGTTAGCCAGGCACTCACCGGACCCCGTCTTCCCTCCGGTAGCAGATGCTCTCGGACATATAAAGCCACACGGGCGGTGGAGCCGGCGGGCCAGGCTCCTACTAGGAAGCAGGCCACTGAATAGTTTTACCTTTTACAGCTCAAGACCTGTCCTTGGTTCTGCAGGCTACAGAGAAGCTGGGAAAACCCACGCTCCCTTCTCTACAGAGCCTGCTAAGGCAGCTGCTTGATTTTAAATGTGCAACTGAATATTAACAGTGAGCAATACTTGTACCGACACAACCGCGCCTCGTGCCTGATTTCACAATCCAGATGTGTTGAATCAACTTTTCCTATATGTGTGAACACTAATGGGGGAAAAAAAGGAAGGCAGGAAAGAAAAAAAAGAGGGAGAGAGGGGGAGAATGGCTTTTTTTGATGTTGTTCCTGAGTCTCAATTTCTGTGTTTCATAATTCAACAGCATCTAGGAAGCATAGTGTGATATTTTTCTCAAAAAGGAAAGAAGGTGTTTTACTGCCAAACTCAATATATAGATTTGGCTGTGATTTTTTAAGCCACCTGTTAACAATTTTTAAGATTTCTCCTTTGACAACTATATTTTAGCTCCATCTATATACCAGTGTGTACTGGAATACAATAAAGAGGCTGATCTTTTTACTTTGCCTTAAGTCTCTGCTTTCTACCTTAAGAAAAACATCCCCCAGAATGTTGTGATTGGCCCAGGCTACTAAAAAAATCTTTCTTCAGGAGAATCTCACCCAGTTCCCATTGTTTTCTCAGCGTGATTTCTGCATCAGCACATTGATTATGCTGTCATTAGCCAGAATACTGAGACGGGAGAAAGATCTCTTAGGTCATTCAAGTCCATTCCTGGAGCGGGCCTAAGTCCCCTGGGAGAGACTGCGACCCACCTCCTTGGCAAGTGACCAAGGAAAATGCAGAGGCATGTAAAAATGTACCCTGCTATGGTTTTTAATTTTTGAAAGTTTCTGAAATAACTCTCTGAGACTGTTCATAAAAGAGTTACGCCGCTGAATTTAGGTCATTGGTTCTCAAGTGGGGGCAATTTTGGCCCCTCCCCCCAACCCCCAAACACGCTCCCTAACTGAGAGGGCTCGCTGGCAATATTTGGAGACATTTTTGTTTCACCACTTGGGGGAGGGGAGGGTGCCACTGGTATCTATTGCACAGATGCTGCCAAACAGTCCACATTGCAGGAGACAGGCCCCCACGCCCCCAGCAAAGAATTCTCCAGCCCCAAATGTCAATAGTGCTGAGACTGAGAAGCCCGGCTTTTGGTCTTTTCCTAAGATTTTTTTTTTTCCTGCTGTTTAACTATTCACTCAGCTGCACACAAAGCCAATTCCATGGCTCCGAGGAGCACATGTTATTCTGAAATAAACTATTCAGATAAAATTCCTACTAATTTTGGTTCTTAGTCTGAACATAAGCAAGTATTAATAACACAGAGAGAAATAAGAGTGCCTTTTCCAGTTATTTTAAGAGTTAAATTGTGTTAAATTTCATTAGACTCCAGATCCAGTAAATTATATTCCAGAGATGTAAGGAGAAGGAACCATTGAATGCTTAAGAAAAAAATATCAAACTTGCCTAAATCATTAGAGCCCTATTGTTAATCAGAAGGTTATATTTTTCAAGAATTAATTTTTATAGGGACAGTGGAGCTTAAAAATCAAAAAGTTAGGTGGAAAACTTACAGTAGCAAGCACATATCTCAAGAGTATTCAATAGATGCCCTATCCTCCCACCGTCCCCCAAATCCACCATTCAATCTTTTTTAGGAACTAAATAAAGAAGAAGAGAATATGAGGTAGAATGGAGAAATAGAATAAGGGCAAGGTAAGGAAATGAAAGGTGAAATGAAAGGAAAGGAGAGAGATAAATCCAAGTTGTGTTTCTGCAGGTTGGAGAGGACCTTGGCTGTTCAACCCCAACTTTCTGTGGCGTTTAGCCCTGGTGTTGGTCTCATCTGTAACTTAGATTTCAGTGCTACAGAGGTGTGTGTTGGGGCAAGGGGGTTACAAAGAGAAAAAAATGATAAAACAATTGATTTATGAACTGTTACTGAAATACTAGCATCAAAAAGGTAAGCAGGCCCTAGACAGTGTGGTCCAATTGGTTGAGTATCATCTGTGCACCAAAAGGTCTCTGGTTTGATTCCCAGTCAGGACACATGCCCAGGTTGCCAGTTCCATTGCCGATGGGCGTGTGTTCGGGAGGCAATCGATCACTGTAACTCTCTCTCCCTCTCTCTTCCTCTTTCTCTAAAAAATCAATAAAAACATATTTTTTAAAAAAAGGTAAGCAGCCCTAGCTGGTTTGGCTCAGTGGATAGAGTGTCAGCCTGCGAACTGAAGGGTCCTAGGTTCGATTCAGGTCAAGGACACATACCTAGGTTGCAGGCTCAATCCCTGGCCCTGGTCAGGGCCCGTGTGGGAGGCAACCAATTGATGTGTCTCTCTCACATCGATGTTTCTCTCTCTGTCTCTTCTTCTCCCTTCCACTCTAAAAAATCAATGGAACAATATCCTTGTGTGAGGATTAACAAAATAAAATAATAAATAATAAAATAAAATTAAGTAAGCAGTATTACAAATACATCAGGCATCAGGTTAAGCTTATCACATGTCATAATTTTTTGCTTGTTTAGAGATTCTAGTTTGGGGAATCTAATTTGAGTTAATATTTTCAAAGACTAAAGAGCTGTTCCACATTCCAGGTTAGCTCAGACGTTTTGAAAGTGTGAGGACCAAGCCAGAACCACTTCAAATCTTTGTTAAATACATATGTGTTTTTTTGATATCAGCAGCAGAACAATAACTGTACATTTGAAACATTAAAGACATTTCCTCTTTAGCCTCTTAAGGAGTTATCCCTCCCCTGAAATGGTGCTTTGAGTATGACATTTTCCCCGCTCCCTCACCCCAAACAGAATCAAGGTTAGACTTTTCTGCACTATTGCGCTAACTTGAGTTAAAATCTGTCACTTGTGCTCAGTTACCAGTCTGTGGCATTTCCTAAGGAACTGTGTCTGATCTTCAGACGTTTCCTGGAGTATTTACGAGAATGGTGCAGCTCAGACTCAGTGGTGGCTTCATGGTGGTATTTAGTACGTGAAGCTTTCTGCAAAACATACAGTCTAGAATCTTCATCCTTTATTGTTATTAAAATCAGGCCCAATTCCTCCCCTCTGAGCGAGGCTGCCCAGGATAACTCAAACAGGAATTCATCCCAGCGAAGACAATAGATCATAACAGAACCCAGAATGGATAAATCGGGTCCTGACTTTCTCTATAAGCCGGGGGTACTAATAAACTCTTTTCCGTTGTTTTTATTTTACTTAACTTGCACAAATTACAATAGCCATGTAAGTTCATGCTGAATGAAAAAAATGCCAACAGCACAGAATGGAAGTGAAAATTTCCCTTCCCAACCTCCAGCCCCATTGCCCAGAAATAAGCACTATTAATAGTAACTCATGTGTTCTAGAAATTTTCAGAGAGAATAGAAAAAAATTATTTTTTTCTGTGCCCCAATTTCTTTCTTTCTTTTTTTATTTTATTTTTTTTTATTTCCAGAGTTCACAGTACTTTATGTCACTATTAAATCTTTGCCAGGCCAGTCCCATAAATATTTTTAACTCTCCCAAATAAATTAGACAGACAATTAGCGAAAATTATCGCTTTAGATTAGCGGCAGACATTAAATAACACTTTCTCCAGCCTTCAGTGCTTCTATGTTTGTCTGCTTTTAATCCAAGTTCCCAAGTTCCTTTTGAATTTTGTAGCTCTTTTTCTGTAATTACCAAAAGGGCTTCATTTAGTGAAATCAAGTGGAGCCTTAAACTAACATTGATCTTGCAAATCCTTGGAGACCGTGTGGAAGGAACTGGGACATTCATTAGCCGACACACGGACCTGAGTGTTGTGGTCCACTATCCTTGAATATCTTGCTGCTTCCAAATGCTTTAGCATCGATATTCCCTTGAAATCCTAAAACAGGAATGCATCCCTCTCCTAGGCTATCTTCCTGGCTGGTTTCCTGTTCTCCCTGGACCTACCTTTAACCTTTGTGTTTTTTAAACACATACCCGAAATGCACTACTGTATCTAGGTTCCCCCGCCCTTCTCCTTCCTGGGCTGTCTGTGGACTCATCCTGGCTGCCTCCAGTGTACTTTTAGGGAAACTCCCCAACTTCACCTTCACATGAAGGGCCTCCCAGGTGACAGACCCCTACCTTCCTTCTACTCTCTGGCTCTCTAGTCACTTGGAATCAGAGCTCCTCCTGAGTCATCTCCACAAGCTTGTGAATCCCTCCCTGTGACTTTGTCAGTAACATGCCCCATCTGGCTTATCCTGAGGCCTTTAGCATACACTATACAAGAGGCCTGATGCATGAAGATTCATGCAAGAATGGGCCTTCCTTCCCCTGGTTGCTGGCACTGCCTTCGCTCTGGCCGGAGCCACCTTTCTGCCTTCCCGCGCTTCCCAGAGGCCCGGAGCAGCTGGGGTGGTGTGGAAAGCCTGCGTCATCGCCATGGCGACAATGCAAGCATCCTGCCCCGCCCCCAGCCTCTTGGCACCTGTGTATGCAAATTAACCCGCCATCTTTGTTGGGTTAATTTGCATACTATTATGACATAGTATGCTGGTGGGCTCCTGATTGGCTGGTGGGCTTCATGAAGGTACGGTCAATTAGCATGTTACTCTTTTATTAGGTAGATATTATCGTGGAAAGAAAGCACATGGAAGAAAGTTTCTCTTTTCTTAAATTCAAGTCAGCCCAGGATTTTAAACTCCTGGTATGACCTCATTAAGAGAAATGAAACAGAGTAACTTGCAGAAAGAGAGAGGCACGAATAAAAGCCACAGCATGAGAGAGGGCAGACAGGGAGAGCAAATGGACTTTATTATTAGCCTCCATCACCCCTTCTGACCTCGTTTTGCTCAGGACAACTCTCAGGTCCTTAGGAGCAGCCAAACCCCCAGGATGGGAAGGGGACTTGGTTGGTCTGTCCTGAATGCCATGCCCGCTGCCAGCAGCTGATTCAGGGATGGGTGAGCCAACCAAGGAGAGAGGGGAGGTTTCCTGGGGGATCTGACGAAGTCTCACAAAACAATGTCTACTCCGCAAATAGTATTTTGTCCTCAGGCAAAGAAACTGCATTGGAAAAAAGCACACTGTACTTTTTCAATGCCCTATGGTTTCTTTGAATTTCTATAACATATTTGTTTTGTCTTGTTTTGTTGTTGTTGTTGTTGTTTTCCTTTATGGAATGAAGACTCAAATTGTGTGGTTTCTGTTTTTCTTTCTTTCAGGTTAGAATTCTAGGACGCAGCTAAATGTATAAATGCAATAGTATCAATAAGAATAGCAATTGCATTCAAGGCTCTGGACTAAATATGGGGTTATGGTAAGAGGTATAATAAAGGTGAATAACATGGCGTTAGACTTATGATGCTCTGATTCTGAATCTGTCTCCATAGAATTGTGGAGAAAGAGAAATTAATGTAGTTTTAACTGGCAGCATCCTTGAGTAGAGGTGACATTTGACCTGAATCTTGAAGCATTTTTTTTTAAGTAAAGGAACTTCACACAACAGTACAGAAAAATATATAACAAGCACTCATATACTCACAAAACTATTTTTATAAATACTAATATATAGTCATTTTCTCTTTAGATCTAGTATTTAAATTAAACTTTTTATTTTGAGATAATTGAAGATTCACATGTAGATGTCAGAAGTAATACAGAGCGATCTCTAGTTTTCCCCCAGTGGTAAATCTTGTAGAAGTATAATACAATATCACAAACAGGATATTGACATTGATTTGCATAGAACATTTCTATCACCCCAAGGACTCGTCATGGTGCCCTATTACCAGCACACTAACACCTTTCCCACCGTGACCCTCTCTTCAACACCTGGAAACCATTAATCTGTTCTCTGTTTCTATACTTTTATCATTTCTTGAACATCATGTAAATGGAATCATATAGTATGCAACCATTGGGATTTGCCTACTTTTCTGGAGATTCATCCAAGCTGTTGTGTTAAGTATGAGTAGATCATTTCTTTTTATTGCTGAGTAATAGTCATGGTACAGATGCACTTAAGTTTGCTTGGCCAGTCATCCATTGAAGCGCATCTGGATTGTTTCCAGTTTGGGGCTATCATTAATAAACATTATTATTATTGCCAAAGATATTCACGTATAGGTTTTTGTGAGAACGTAAGTCTTTATGTCCTTGGAATAAATGTCCAGGACTTTGATTACTAGGTTATAGGAATTACATGTTTAATTCTTTAAGAAACTGCCAAACATTTTTCCAGAGAGTCTGTACCATATTAGATTTCCACCAGTAGTGGATGAGTGGTCAAGTTTCCCTGCATCATCACTAGCATCTTGGGTCATCACTATTTTTTAGAACATTCTGATAGATGTTTAATGATATCTTATTGTGTTTTGATTTGCATTCCACTAAGGATTAATGATATTGAACTTATTTTTATTACTTATTTATTTTTTAAAGATATTTTTTCCATTGATTTTTAGAGAGTGGAAGAGAGTGGGAAAGACAGAGAGAAACATCAATGTGAGAGAAACACATTGATTGGTTGCCTACTGCACAAGCCCCGACCAGAGCCCGGACTGGGGAGGAGCCTGCAACTGAGGTACATGCCCTTGATCAGAATTGAACCCGGGCACCTTGGGTCCACTGGCCAACACTCTATCCACTGAGCCAAAGGCTAGGGCGAACATCTTTTTATATGCTTACTTGCCATCCTCTTCTGTGAACTGCCTCTTCATGTCTTTTGCCTATTCTCTAGTTGTTTGTTTTCTTGCTGAGTTTTGCGAGCTCTTTATATATTCTATATACTTGTTCTTTGTCAGATATCTGGTTTGCAAGTATTTTCTCACATTCTGTAGTTGGTCTTTTCATCCTCTTCACAGGATCTTTTGCAGAGAAATGTTTTTTTTTTAATTTTATGAAATCCACCTTAGCATTTTATTCCTTTTAGGGATTGTGCTTCTATTGTCAAATTTAAGAACTCTGCCTAGCCTGAGATCCTGAAGATTTTCTCCTGTTTTCTTTAAAAAAGTTTCATAGTTCCATGTTTTACATTATTTCCATGACGTACCTGGAAATAATTTTTTTATAAGGCTTGAGGCTTCGATTGGAGTTCATATTTTAGCCTGTGGATGGTTGTCCCTGTGCTCCAGCACCATTTGTTGGAAGGGGTATATTTCCTCCATTGAATTGTTTTGCACTTTTTTTTTTAATAATGTATTTTATTGATTTTTTTACAGAGAGGAAGGGAGAGGGATAGAGAGTTAGAAACATCGATGAGAGACAAACATCAATCAGCTGCCTCCTGCACACTCCCCACTGGGGATGTGCCTGCAACCAAGGTACATGCCCTTTGACCGGAATCGAACCTGGGACCCTTGAGTCTGCAGGCTGACGCTCTATCCACTGAGCCAAACTGGTTTCGGCTGCTTTGCACTTTTGTTAAAAGATTAGTTGGGCATGTTTGTGGGGGTCTATTTCTAGGTTCTTAAAATTCTGTTCCACGTATCTATGCATGCATCCTCCCACCAATACCACACAGTCCTGGTGACGGTAGCTATATAATCAGTCTTAAAATTGGTAGACTGCTTCCTGCTCCTACTTTATTCTTCTTGTTCAAAATTGTTTTAGCTATTTTGGTTCCTTTCTCTTTTCATGTAAATTTTAGAACAATCTTGCCTATACATACAAAAAATCTTGCTGGGTTTTTGATGGGAATTATGTTAAAGCTTTACAGAAATTTTGGAAGAATTGACATCAGTATTATGTTTAGTATTCCCAATCCATGCACAAAGTATGTCTCTCAACAAAATAGAAATTTGATTTTTTTCTTCAGTCAACATTGTATAGTTTTCCTCAAACATGTTCTATACATGTTTTGTTAGATTTACACCTAAGTACTTCATTTTTTAAGCTATTGTGAATGGTGTTATATTTTTAATCTCAGTGTCCACATGTTCATAGCTAGCATATAGAAATACAATTGATTGTTGTAGGTTTATCTTATATCCTAGGACCTTGCTAAATACACTTATTAATTCTATGAGTGTTTTTTTTTTTTATTTCTCTTGGGATTTACTATGTAGACAATCATATAATCTTCATTGGGTCAAATTTTGAAATGTTGTATTTCCATTTTGAAAATGTTAATGCAATTTTAAATTTCCTTTGAGACTTCCTTTTTTGAATTATCTAGTAGTGCGTTGTTTAGTTTCCAAGTGTTTAGGGATTTTCATGTTATCTTTTTATTTTTTTCCTAGTTTGATTCCATTGTGGTTGGAAAACACACTCTGTATGATTTCGATTCTTTTAAAAATGTTGAGGCTTGTTTTGTGGCCCAGGATATGGTCTACCTTGGTATATGTTCCATTGGTTCTTGGAAAGAATGTGTATTATGATATTTTAGGTAGAGTATTCTTTAAATGTCAATGAAATCCGGTTGGTTATTGGTGTTGAGTTCTGTATTAGGAAGATTTTCTGTTTAGTTGTTTTATCACTCGTTGAGAGAAGAGTGTTGAAGTCTCCAACAATAACTATGGATTTGTCTGTTCCTTCTTTTAATTCTAACACTTTTTGCTTCACATGTTTTTCAGTTTTATTGTTTGGTGTGTGCACATTTAGGGTTTCTATGTATTCTTGGTGAATTGGCTTTTTTAAAATCATTATATAATGCCCTTCTTCTCTAGTGACTTTCTTTGTTCTGAAGTCTAATTAATCTGATACTGCTACAGCCACTCCTGCTCTCCTTTGACTACTGTTTGCATGATGTCTTTTTCCATTCGATTCCTTTCTTTTTAAACATTTTTCTTTATTGATTTTTGGAGAGAGAGAGAAAGGGAAGGAGGGAGAGAGGGAAATAAGAAAAGAGGGTAGGACTCTAAGTACTACCTATAGTACTTAATTTCAATGCCTATATCATTATATTTGAAGTAAGTTTCTTGTAAAAGCATATAGTTGGGTGATGTTAAGGCTTAAGTCTGGTATTTTGTTGTTGTTTTCTGTCATTTTTTTGTGTTTGCTTCCTTCCCCCCCCCCCACCCCGTGGGTTGCCTAAACATTTCTTATAATCACTAAGGACAACTGCATAGCAGTTTCTTATAAAGTTAAAACATGTACTAACCATCCAACCCAGCAATCTGTCTTCTACATTTTTACCTCAGTAAAATGAAAATCTATGTTCACATAAAAACTTGTATGGAAATATTTATAGCAGCATTACTTGCAATGTCAAATGCAAAAAAAATCTAAATGTCTCTCAACTTGGGATTGGATAAACAAACCAAGGTCTAGCCACAAAATGGAATACTACTAACAATGAAAAAGGAACTACTGATACACACAGCAACTTGAACAGATCTCAAGGGCATTATGTTGCGCGAAAAAAAAAGTCTTGAAAGGTTACAGATTATTCCATTTATATGACATTCTGGAGAAGGCCACAGTGACAGTTTACAGATCAGTGGCTGCCAGAGAGTGCAGGGGTCTGGGGAACAGGGTGAGGATTGACTATCAGGAGATTCCATAAGGGAATTTGCATGTGTGTGTGATAAAACTGTTCTGTACCTTGATTGTGGTGGTAGTAATATCACTGTATGCATTGGTCAAGATTCATAGAACTGTACACCAAAAAAGGGTAAATTTTACTGTTTGTTATTAAAAAGCAGAGAACAAAATTTACATGAATGTTGTTATACTATACACATCCTTCTGCAACTTTATTATTCACTTAAAATTTTTTTATTTCCAGATCTACCCATGTCTTGAAAACATTTCAGTAGGTAGAAGAATTCATTTCAAGTGGTGGAACTATTAGGAACATTTTGTTGAGTGAAACAAGCCAGTCTTGAAAAGAACAAATATTCAGTATTGATATGACCCTAGAGTCATCTATGCACTTGATTCTAAAATGGAAAACATCACTAAGTGGACCAGGTTCCAGATGATTTCCCTGGAGAACACTGCTTTGACATGAAGGTCCACAGAGGTTATCCATCACAAGGCATTGACTCTGAACTTTAAGGCTGTTATTTTCAAAAGGTGACATTAGCGATGTCAACATTAAGTAAAAACATGGGGTAAAGTAGTCTCTACATTCTCTCTAATTTGTTTTTATCCAAACATGTAAGTTATTTACATAAACTGCATTGGAGAACCAGATAAGTGCCAGTCATGTTCTTTCAACTAAATAGATGGCAAATCATTTAACTACTCATAGTCATGTTCCTCTTCCATAAAAAGTCGCCTTGTGCTACATTATTTAAAGTCTCTTTCCACCTATAAAATACTATATGATGTTAATCAAACCTCTGAAGCATTCAATTGTCCATTCAACTGCCTAACATGTCTCAGGAACTTATCTAGGTGCCCTAAATAGAAATAATAATAAGAGAGAGTCCACGGTTTAGTGGGAACATCAGCACAGCCATAGTCCAATGGATTGGTTGCTCAAGGCCTTATGTGTACTGGGGAGGGACAACAGGAGAGCAGCTCCCAGCCAATGTGGGAGTCGGGAAGGACAGGAAGGATGAGAATGCCCAATAAACAGCCAGACACCCCACCTTCCAATTCATGATTGCTTCTCTTTTCTTTACCTCTAATTTTGTTTGAGAAAGAAAGAAGGACATCTTTCTTCAGCTTCCACTGGTCTGTCCATGGATGTAAATGAACAGGAAGCTACAGACTCAGTCATACTCAATGCTGTATATCCTCTCAAGTCTTCATTTCTCATTTAAGAAAACGTAAACAAGGCATCTGCAACTAGAGGCCCAGCGTTTCAGTAAATGTGAAGCTGTGAAAGCTTCCCTGGTGGTGAGGAAGCATTTAGAAGCTGGTCGCTTTGGTTTTTTTTTTTTTTTTTAAGTGGTAACAGTCTAACTTTGAGAAATGCATGTAGCACATTTTCCCACACTCCTTCTAAAGAAACAACAAAATAAGCAAATATTCTAGGAGATGATTTTAGAGAATGAACACAATTCCTGCCCATGTATTACCACATGATTTGATGCTGGGAATGTTCATTTAAAAACAGTTAACCCATAAAGGTTAAATGGCAAGGGGAATTATTATGGCAAAAATCTAAAGATCCATGAATACAATGTCACATGTACGTGGAAAAATATAAAAATATCAAATATGAAGTAAGTATTATATTTGTATTAGGGATATACTTGTCAAAGGTGGAACAGGGTTTCCTTATATGCTAGAGAACTTCAATTAATCAGGAAGCTTTTATTCAAGTTTAAGAGGGAAATGGGAAATCATTTAATTTAGCACTTCAGCATCATTGTTGAAACTCTTACAAGAACATACAAGCTTTCTTGACTTTCTAAGCACAGAAGAATGATCACAGTTGAGTTTCCCCTTGAAGATGGAGGTGTCAAAACATCTGTGATAGGGGCTGACTACCGTGATACCAGGGTTGAACACCAGTATTCAGAACCTCAGGTGAACCCTAGAGAATCCCTGTGGAGAGAGAAACTCCTGGTGCTAATTTTGAAAGATTGTTTTAAGTTTTTCCTTCCACCAGGCGGTAGGGAGCACACCAACAGTTTAGCAAAGGACAACTTCTGCTTCATTCACTCTGAGATTTTACTGTCTTCAGAGAAGAATGCTCATGATATAGATCAGGGGTCCTCAAACTTTTTAAACAGGGGGCCAGTTCACTCTCCCTCAGACCGTTGGAGGGCTGGACTATAGTTTTAAAAAAAACTATGAACAAATTCCTATGCACACTGCACATATCTTATTTTGAAGTAAAAAAACAAAACGGCAAAAACACCCGCATGTGGCCCGCGGGCTGTAGTTTGAGGATGCCTGATATAGATGTTGAGTAATATAGTGGATCTCCAGGAGAAGTCCACTCAAATACTTTTAGTTCCAAAGGGGTAAACGGTAACTTTACAATGGGGAAATCTGGCAGACACCACCTTAATCAAATGAGCAAAGGTGGCCTTGCAGCAATGGGACTAATCAATAGCATGTTTCTTCAGATAGGATGCTCAGGGAAGAACTCAGCCTCCGTCTCATGGAATTCCTGCCCAAAGTGCACAACCTGAACCTAGTCATGAGGAAATAGCCAACAAACCCGAACAGATGAACAGTCTACAAAACAACTAGTTTGTACCCTTCAAAAATACCAATGTCGTGCCCTAACCGGTTTGGCTCAGTGGATAGAGCGTTGGCCTGCGGACTCAAGGGTCCCAGGTTCGATTCCGGTCAAGGGCATGTACCTTGGTTGTGGGCACATACCCAGTAGGGAGTGTGCAGGAGGCAGCTGATCGATGTTTCTCTCTCTCGTTGATGTTTCTAGTTCTCTATCCCTCTCTCTTGCTCTCTGTAAAAAAATCAATAAAATATGTTTAAAAAAAATACCAATGTCATGAGAAAGAAAGACTAAGGAAACTGTTCCAGATCAGAGGAGACTGAAGCGACAAGATGACTGAATTCAAATTTTGGGACAATTATTGAGACAATGACAAATCTTAATAAGGTTTGTAGATTGGATTAATAGAATTGTTTCAGTGTTCATTGCCTGATTTTGATCACTGTCTTGCAGTCATGCAAGAGAATAGATGTTTTAGGAAATACATTTAGGGAGTAAAAGGTCATCATATCTGCAACTTACTCTTAGATGGGCAGCAGAGAACCTTTTGCCTGATGAAAATGTCCCATAGCTTGATTGTGGTGATAGTGGTTACAATGATTACATGAACACGTTTATTTGTCAAAGGACATCAAACTTAAACGCATGAATTTTATTGTTTGGAAGCATACCTAAATAAATAAAGCTGAGTTTTTAAAAAAGTGTTTTGATATTGTTTTGCAAAATAGTTACTCAAATAATAAGACATATAAATGAATTTCCTGGTGTTTGTGGGTATGGTTTCATATTGATTGATTGATTGCCTAATCTGATGCATGAAATTCAATAGATTGTCACTGAACTATTACAAGCTCACTCTCTCCATTATGTCATTCTATCTCATCAATTTTAAGTAGTTTGCAAAGAGGCATGTAAATTCTTATTCAAATCTTGCTTGCTTTTTAAAGAGCTGCAAACATTTTCTATCTATGCTAATAAAAGATATATCTGACATAAAAAAATCCCTATGTTTTATATTATATAAAAATGAAGAAAGGAAAAAGAAGAAAGCATGTTGGCCGCTTCAAAGGAAAGGGAAAACTAGGGCTAGGGCCATTTCTGATCACTAAATAATAGGATTGCAGTGGTTCTGTGTCCCACGGGAGCTTGGCTATTAACTCAATTTAGAAAGGGATTGCAAAATAGAGTGTTTCCTGTGGTGAAGCCATTCTGATGCCTTTACATTGCATTACCAAAGGCTTGAAGGGAGGTGAGCAGCTAGGGTCAAGCAAATGCCATAGAAATTGGCTCCCAAACCTCAGGAGTGAAAGACTGTTAGTGTGGATTTGGACCTGACCCACATTAGCAAGGCAGAATGAGGCTGTAGGCTGCCTCCAGGGACCAGGACTTCACAGAGAAATGGCTGGAAATGTGGCAGCTCTCCTTCGTCCTGGCTCTACCAAATTAACCAGGAGTCCTTGTGCAAGCTCTTGCCCTGTGGCTCAGTTTCCTCATCTGCAATATGAAAGGTTGCACCAAGTGATCCTTAGAACTAACATCCTATAATTCTGAATGTCAACACCTTTGGTATGGAACTCAGGTCTTTTCCCCCCCTAATTCCTGCTATTTCTCTCCTCTTCACTTCCCCAAACTGACAACATGTCATACTCATTGTCTATAGTGCTACTTTTAATAAAAGGAAATGTTCTCATTGTAGTTTTAGCTTACTGGGAGACAGAAACCTCCCCTCCATCCCCAATAATTCCTGGGAGTATGCATAAAACTCTTCACAGGGTACAGATAGAGTTCTAGATAGAAATATTTTGTTTGCTTAACTTACATTCCTAGGGGTTTCTAAGTAATTAAATATTTTTATCTAGAAGACAGTAATCATATCTGTGTGAATGAGCCTGTAGATTCTTTTATCTTTCTCAAATTAACAGATTCTGCATTTAAAAATGACTTGCTTAACATGGGAACATTATCATATAATCAAGAAACACATAAAAGAACCATCCCAGACAATGTATGAGACCAGTTCAAGCTCCAGGTAAGACCTCACGCAGCTTTCCTTTATGGTGAAATGGCTGGTTGAAAGCCAGCTCAGGTTGTGAAGTTGAGAAGTGCTGATGGGTCCCAGAATCCATCCTCCCCGCAAATCTGCCTCTTAGGCATATGGATTATTTTGAGAACCACCAGACACAGGAAACACTTTAAAAACAGGGCACATGTTTACCCTTCATAAAGGAAATTCCCATTTGTATATTTGTCTTCTTCTTCCTGGTACAGGACTGTTGACAATTTTACCAGTGGAAAAGGCGCCATAATAGGTGTCACTAAACAACCCTTGTTTACCATACTTTTCCTTGTTGCCTTCTCACAGCCTGTGTTCTTACTCAGAAGCCCAAGACCTCTTTCCCTTTTTGTTTAGCCCACAATGGTAGATAAGCCTGAGTTCAAACCACCTCTTTGAGTTACTCATCACTGGTGCTCCCACACCTATGCATGATGTACAAGTTAATAAACTTTTATTTGTTTTTCCTTCTTAATCTGTTTTTGGCCAGGCTAAGGTATAGGGCCTCACTTGGAGAACCTAAGATGAGTAGAGGAAAAGTTTTTTTTCCCTCCCTTACAGTGTACAGTATTAGACTAAAATATTAGAATAAATATTTTTTACCTTAAGGAAGAGAAATGTACCCAGGCTGATGGAAGAAGCCACTTCTCATTCCTGTTGGGTATGTCCTGGGCACTGTTTGTCAAAGTGTCTTCCTGACAACAACAGTCATAAAAGATAGATGTGCACAAAAAAGAGATTCTAAGATCAAGTTGGTAGAGAAATGCTGTGTGCTCTACTGCCTGTGGGGCAGTCACAATCCACATGGCTCTGAGATGTTCTGCATTCATGAAAATACATTTAACATTATCATGAACTTTATTTAACTTGGAGCATTTCAAACTTCAGAAACTTTTTCCACATAAACTCTTCTTTTCCTGCAGAACACACTTTGGGAAGCACCATAGCTCATTTTACTGATGAATAGTCCAGAACAGGTGTAGGTCCCAGTTGAGCCCATTTTCTGAGCTGCTCACACCAACACCCCCCTCCCCCGCCCCTGCCCCGCAAGCTTCCTTGGCAGGGCTGGGATCTACTACAGGACACCAAACACAGGGCAGCAATCTCCCTGGGAGCACCATGCAAGGCTGACAGAAGAATAGGTGTGAGCTGTTTGGATTCCTCTAAGTAGGAAATAGCTATGGAGCTGAAATGATATTTAAAAAGAAAGAATGATCCACTCTTTCTTAGGACCAGCAACCCTCAGATTGCTAAACCTCAAATTGAAAGTGAGAGGGATCAAAGTTTTACCACCTCAAAATATACCTTTTGGGATATTGATTTTAGGCAGGTTATTAAGAAACAAAAGACACAGAAAGAACCTTTGACCCTCCTCCTTACCTGCCTAAAGGAGTTCAGATAGAAAAACCTGCTTAAAGGAAGAGAATATCACCTTAGCATCATAATATAAACTCAATGTGGCAGACAGGGAGAAATCTAGCAAAGCCTGTTTGTGGACTTCCCTCTGTTTCAGGGTGACCCAGAGGGAATTTATTTATCACGCTTGCTCTTTCTCATCTACCTGTGAATTACCTGCTTTCCCTTTGAAATCCCAGAATGCTGACCCCTTCTCCTTAGTGCAGAATGGCATACAAGCCCTCAACTGCTCAGTGCTTTTTGTTGTTGTTTGTTTGTTCGTTTGTTTCTCTGTGTTAGTTGTTGGGTTTTAGTATATTTTTATTGGTTTCAGAGAGGAAGGGAGAGGGAGAGAGAGATAGAAACATCAATGATGAGAGAGAATCTTTGATTGGCTGCCTTCTGCACGCCCCACTCTGGGCTAAACTCAATTTTCTTTGCAAAACTGTTCCTTCTGTTTTCCTTCACCCCTTCTAACCTAAACCAGAATCTGAGCATTGTTGTGCTGATAAATATGTAACAACCAGCTCTCTATAAACCCCAAATGCTCTGTCTGTGCACCTGCATTGATTAAAGTTTTACTGATGGAAAGAATGTTTACTGATAGAAAGAATGTGTGTCATACAATTTACAAATATTATAAAATATACAACAATCTTTATTGTAAATTCCATGAAGCCTATTGATCCCTACAGAATGCTTTAATTGATTTTTACTGACCTCTTGTAACCGTAAACATCTTCTGATGCAACTGATGAACGACTGTAGATCCACAAATGTTGGTTAATATTTTCATTTAAAATAGTGAATGTAAGGCAAAGTAAGATGTGTGTTGTAACTTCACTCATTTATCAATGATATGAATGACTTTTTAGCTGAATCAGATAAAAGGTCTAAGTACTGGAAGAATATTTCCTGCAGTGCTAATGCTATTCACAATGTAATGGCTGTAGACATGAAACCCTCTAAAATTTAACACATTATTAACACTCTCTTAAATCTAGAGCAGTGGTCGGCAAACTCATTAGTCACAGAGCCAAATATCAACAGAATGATTGAAATTTCTTTTGAGAGCCTTTTTTAAACTTAAACTTCTTCTATGCCACTTCTTCAAAATAGACTCACCCAGGCTGTGGTATTTTGTGGAAGAGCACACTCAAGGGGCCAAAGAGCATGTGGCTCATGAGCCGCAGTTTACCAACCACGGATCTAGAGCATGAGTTAGCAAACTATGGCTGGTGGGTAAAAAAACAGAACAGCCGAAACCGGTTTGGCTCAGTGGATAGAGCTCGGCCTGCGGACTGAAAGGTCCCAGGTTTGATTCCGGTCAAGCATGTACTGGTTGCGGGCACATCCCCAGTAGGGAGTGTGCAGGAGGCAGCTGATCATGTTTCTCTCTCATTGATGTTTCTATCTTTCCCTTCCTCTCTGTAAAAAATTAAAATAAAATAAAATAAAAAACAGAACAAAAAATGTACACTGCTGCCTGATTCTATCAATAATTTTTATTTACTGATTTGAGAGAGAGAGAAATATGGATTTGTTGTTTCATTTATTTTATGCACTCACTGGTTGATTCTTGTATGTGCCCTGACCGAAGATCAAACCCTCAACCTTGGTGTATTGGGACGACACTCTAACCAGCTGAGCTACCCAGCCGGGGCCCTATCAATAAAACTTTATTGGAACACAACCACACTCCTCATCTCTGCATTGTCTATGGCTTCTTCCACACTACAATGACAGAGTTGAATGGTTGTGACAAGGCCTGCACGCCTAAGAAAGGCTAAACTATTTGCTATCTGGCCCTTTTATAGTAAAGGTTTGCTGACCCCTGAGCTGGAAAATCAACAGAACAAGTTAAACCCCGATTTTAGCTTTGGCCCATTTCCATGGTGTATGTATTCTCACCGTGGCAGGTCTCAAGTTACTGCTCATAGAGTTAGGAAGAGATGAGCAGACACACATAACTAAATAGCATTTCCATCAAACAGATGCAGTAGGTGCAAATGCTCTCAAGAGCTTAGATAACAGTAAAATGTACTGAAATAATTAGGAAGTGATGACATTTTAGAATTTATTACCTTGGTTTTTTATGTAATTTATTTTATTGCAAATGTATATAATGTAATTTTGAGTGATGGCCATGCAGACTTACCATGGGATCTCCTGCTCAAAGATCACACACACTCCCCACCTCCCTCCTGCCAGCCACATCCAGCTAGTTTTCATGTCTTATAATGTCACCCCTTAGATTTTATAACATCTGCCCTCCTTCCTCAGGGTTAGTGCTTTCGCCCTGGACATCATCTCTTGCCCAGACTACTTCAATTTATTAAATCCTCTCTTGACTTTGGAATCTACCCCTCCAATCCATCCTCTAGACAATGCTTCTTCAATTATGTTGTGCATTTGAATCATCTGGGATTCTTATTAAAATGCAGATTTTAATTCAGTAGGTCTGGGAGGAACCTGAAATTCTGCATTTCTAACCAGCTTCCAGGACAAGTGCTGATGCTGCTGGTCCTCGGACCACCCTTTAAGTAGCGGGGTTTGGACTCTGCTAAATACCCTTGCACAAATGTGTGTCTAACTGGGTTGCTCCCCTATATAAAGCTACTTCCGGTTCCCTAAGTATAACAGCTGACATGCTCCCTCCTGCTGGGAAACGCCTTCTTCTCTCCCAAAGCACAGCTGTGTGGCAGCCTCCTCTATGATTGACAGCCCTCCTGACATTCCCCTTTGGAAAGGATCACCCTCCGCCGTCCCCGCTGCTCCCTGTCAGCACATCCATCTCAGGACACTGCTGCACTTGTGTGTTTGCATGACGTTCTCCCTCATTAAATTCTGTCAACCCAGATTCCCTCAGCCATATTCTGACCTCAGCTCAAATGTCATTTCCTCAGAGTTCCCTGATGACCCCAGGCAGCCCTGCCACCTTGTCACTCTCTGTTACCCCGACTGTCTTGTTTTAGGTTTTAGTAGAAGCAGTCTTACATAATGCAATGGAGACCAGTAGTGGGTAAGTTAATGAAAAATCAGGCACTAAAATTGGGGAATCATAAAAAGTGATATACGAGTATGTTAAATATTGTTGTGAAAATATAAATAAGTGCACATTCATTTGCTTTGATTTTAACCTAGAGGTAAGACCATCAGCATGAATATGGGTCTGTTGATTCAGGTTCAGCCATATCTTTCTTGCATAAACTATAGCCATAAACCATCATCTACAATTTCTGGCTTCAGTTCATTTAACGTGAAGCATGAACATAAGGAAACTTGCAAAGCAAGATTAAAAAAATATTTCCTTATCTTTTACAATTAAGTCTTGCCCACGCCTAATTTAACAGCATTGCTTAAAAGCAACCTACCATCATCAAATCTTCTAAAGCATGTAATTTTGTTTTTTTTTTAAACAAACATTTTATTTTAGAGTAATTTTAGACTTACAGATAAGTTGCCAAGATGGTACAGAAAGGTCCTGAATAACCCTCACCCAGTTCTCCCAGATGTTAACATCTGCATCTGTCAAAACTAACATCAGTACATAATTATTAACTAAACTCGGGGCTTCATTTGAATGTACTCCTTTTTCTATTGTCTTTCCGCTCCAGGATCCAATCCCTGGTGCCACATTGCATTTGGTTCTCATGTCTCCCCAATCTCTTCTGTTCAATGACGGTTTCTCATCTTTCCTTCCTTCCTTCCTTCTTCCTTCCTTCCTTCCTTCCTTCCTTCCTTCTTCCTCTCTTCCTCCCTCCTTCCCTTCCCTTCTCTCCCTTCCTTTTTTCCTTCCTTCCTTCTTTCCTTCTTCCTTCTCCTTCTCCCTCCCTTCCTTCTCCCTTCCCCTTCCTCCCTTTTTCCCTTCCTTCCTTCCTTTTTTCCTTCCTTCCTTCCTTCCTTTCGTTCTTTCTATTTTTTTGTGATGACCTTGACAGTCTTGAGAAGTAGTGGCCAGATATTTGTAGAGTGCCTCCAAATAGCTGGCTTTTCTCCTGATTCGACTGGAGGTATGGACTTTTGGAAAGAACACAGAGATGAAATGCCCTGCTCAGATACATAACACCTATTTGCATCACTGTTGATAGTAACCTTCATGTAATGTAGTTTTTATAAAAATAATGCTCATCCTTTCTGCACTTATGCCTTAATGGTTGACATACTATTTCATTGAATAATGTCATTGGAAATACAAATACAAATGGCAGGCACAGGATTGGGAGTGGACACAGCTGACTCATAAACAGGGTGGGTCTCAGCTGCTGGGATCAGAGCCTTTGGGAGCATGGCCATCAGCCTGACAAGGGCATTGGTCAAGGGGAAGCATTGGCTACTTCATGGTACAAGTCACTGAGAAGCTAAATGAGCATTGACTGTGTACGTTAGAGAATGAGAGCTTAAATCTCTCTCTCCAGTAAATGGAGGTGGGTTAAGAGATTCCAAGTGCTTGTCTGTTTCCCTCTTCCCTATGAAAGCAAGGAGCTTGTCTGACTTATCCATCATTGCATCCCCAGCACTTAGTGCAGTGGGAACCCATGACAGGCTTGTGGAATGAATACACCAACAGAGCAAACTTTAGGTGCATGCCAGTCAGGAAGTATTTTAACAGAGAGGACTCATTAATTAAGTAAAATTTGTTGACTAGGTAACAGAAATGGCAAAAAAAAGAGAGTACTAAATTACCATGGAAGTACCAATTGTAGGAAGTAGCTATCATCACCCCTAGGGCTTGGGGAACCAAGAGAAAGTTGAAACGATGAAAACTGAGATGCTTGGAGAAAGGGCTTCACAGAGCTGAATGCAGCCCTCTAGTAGGGTGCCAGCTGGTTGGTGCTGTTGTCTCTCAGGGAGTGTGAAGAGATCAGCTCCGTAAACATGGAGCTGCTGCTGCCAGGGTGGAGAAGCCTTGCCCGGTGCCGCTCCCAGGAACAGGAGGGGGTCAGGGAGGACCAGGTCCTCTCCCTCTCCAGCCGTGCAGTCTCCCTCTGGTTTCCTCCGGCAGGCAGGGCCTCACAGGGAGCCAGCTACAAAGCAAAGGTGTACTTTGCAGAGCCCCAGCCTCAGAATCACAAAGCAGAGTGCCTTAGGGTGGGTTCAGAGCTGAGAGAAGATAGCTTCATGACTCCCCAGGTCACAAATTAGGTCACAGTAATTGTTAATTCAGCATTTCAATACCTCGGTTTCCCTTTCCCACTCACACCACTGCAGGGCCTCAGGGCCTATATCTTGGCTCCTTTTCCTTCTGGTGTCCTGCGGTCCGTAGATGTGTCTCAGATACAGTAGGATGGTCTTTGGTGTGCAGATTCCAGCACTGCCCTTGTGTCCGGGCCAGTGACCGGGGCTGTGATGATCCTGGTCAGTGGTCCCATCTTGTTCCTCTCACAGGGAGCAAGTTCTCCCCTCTGGGCTCTGCTGCGTTAGCCATGCCCAAACCCGGAGATACTTGAACTCAACATGTAACATAGTTAGACTATTCTTTAATCTTACACAAGGCCCTTTCCTCCCCAGCTCATTGACACAGCTCCATTTTTCTGGTTGGGTCAGGTGCTAGAGGACAAGTGAGTCCTGATTCCAGACCTACTTGGTTTCTGAATCACAGTCACAAATGGAGCAGGCTGAAGACAAACCTTTATCCATTCTAATCCTGGAAGCCCATTCAAACCATGAATCTATAGACATTTATTTGGATAACGAAATAAAATACAGGTTGATGCATTTATAAACTATGAAGTTAAATGGGAAACCAAACATTTCATATACTAGGAAAAGCTGTTTTCCAAATGAGGACATTTTTCTTCATTGGGGTTTCCTAAAAATAAATCCAGTAGAGTTTGGATTAAAGATGCCTTCTTTTGCTGGTAATTCTGCTTGGCAAATATAGTTGTTCTTGAGAGATCAACCAAAGGACTTATATGCATGCATATAAGCCTAACCAATGGACACAGACAACAGGGGAGTGAGGGCATGAGTGGCGGCGGGGGGGGGGGGGTGGCGTAGGGGGGCAATAGGGCAATAAGGACACATATGTAATACCTTAATGAATTAAAAAAAAACACAAAAATATATATAGTTGTTTTTCATTGAAAAAAAAAGGACTTTCAAATTGAATTAAAAACTAGGATAATCTCTTTTGAAAAAATAATGGTAGTGTCAATATGTTGAGTACTAAGGTTTTCATTTGCTTAATAAATGTTCATCAAGTGAATGAATAAATGAGCACATGAGAAAAACAAATGGAGATTCAGGAGTTCTGTAGAGACATTTCGTAGACGAAAGATTTGAAGAAAAAAGAACAGAGAGATGGCAAAGCTTTTAGTATCCTTCTGTTCCTTGGCAACTCCTAAGTGAAGAGGGACAGAGGTGGGAAGCCTCACTCCAGGGTTAGAAAACAATGTCAGAAAAATCTAGTGCCATCCCTCCTGTTGGCTAACCCAGACTGACTCCTTCCTTGGGAACATGTGGTTTAGCAGTTGACATTTCCAACAGCCATGGTTTAGAGAACCCCAAGAATTTCAGTATCCAGAAATAAAGGGAAGAGAGAAATTGGGCGTGAGACTGGGTGGGTCAGATATAGCCACAAAAATGCACATGTGCAGACCACACACGTTCACGCGAGTGTTTGAAATGTGCAATGATGAGCACAAATAAATTCAGACCAGTTTTGACCTTTAACTTTGCAATGTAGTCTGACCAGGGCAAGGGCTCATAAACTGGGATCCTGTGGCTGCACCTAGCCCATAGACAAAGAAAAAAGAAAAGCTTGGCATAGGTTTATAAATTATTATTATTATTCATTGCCAAGATTTAGAAATCAGGAAATTTTAGATCAAATCTGGATTTCCGGCTTCTCATGAAAAAGCAGATCTGGGAACAGCTGGCCTGTTTCCTCATGGCCACACTGTGCTGGTGTGGGGAGGGGCAGCTTTCTCCACCTGACCTGCTTTGCTCTTTAAGCCACCAGCCTGGGCCTGTGGCACCAGCATTTGCACCCCCTGATTCTCAGGGCACTGCCCAGAAGAGGGTATTCACAGCAGTGAAGCTGACAGTGAGGGCAGGCTTGTGTGACACATTTTTGAAAGGATAATATCACACGAGTGAGCCAGTCTGTTTGGTGGGAATGGAAGCTTCTTGGAGCCTCTCAATTATAAGCGCGAATAGAGACTGTCACAGTACTGTAATTATATCGGGTGATTTAATGATACAGGGGTCATTTTTGGTAAATAGGACCGATTGTTCCTCTCTTTGCTCTGGTCCATTTAGCCCATTCCAAACGGCAGGAGAATGCCTTCATCTTTACATCATGTGTATATCTGAGCCAAATGTCCACATGAAGATAAGCTTCTCCCCCATTTAACATTCCATCGTAACTCGAATTAGGGAAAGATTACTGTAGGAAATAGTCTAAAATTTGGCTGAATTATGAAGTGTGTACTTATTTGAAATACCATTTCCTCCTGACATTTCCCTTCCGGCTGCCTTGGCATTAATGTAAGAATTATTTATGACTCGGCATTTCCCCACGACAGCTGCCCACAGCACAGAGCATGAACTGAGCAAAAGAAAAGAACCACGCCCACTTCACCCTCTCCGCTGCTGCAGCAGGAGGCAGGGCGCAGGCTTCCCGGGGCCAGCGTGGGTTCAAATCCTGGCTCTGGACTGTACCAGCCAGGTGACCTTGAAACTATTGTCCACAACAGAGGCCTGCAAACATTTTCTGTAAAGAACCAGGCCAATCCTGGACTTAGGGGCTGACGTTCTGGTGTGGGGGAGACAGACAGTAAAGACAAAGCCAGATGAGGGCATTGAGATGGAGAGTGAGGGGCAGACGGAGGGGCATTTTAGGTGTGGGGCTCAGCCAGGTGAATAGGAGTAGACACCTGAAGTAAGGATCCACAAGTGTTCTCTCATTCGGTTCCCTTGCATAGAGAATTCCCACTCTACCTGGTTACCAGGGAGACTGCCTCACTCCAACTCCTCTGTCTGGGTGGGAATGGTGTTAACAGAAATGAGAGGTGGGATTTGAGGGCTCGGGCTGATATGGGCACAGATCTTTCCACCCAGCTAAGGGTTCCACGTCAGGTCCTGGGCTTGGTTTCCATATTCCATAATGACTAACATGCAAACTAGATTAGGCACAAAGACATGCATCTGCATAAAGGATATTCTGCCAAGAGAACAATAGGCAAAAATAAAGCTCCCATGAAATGTCCCGAGAACGCCTGCGCCTCTCTCAGTGGGCTGGAGGTAGGAGTTGGCAGATTTGTTTGCCTTTGCTTGCCTGTGAACGGAAAATCAGATGAGTCAAAAATGCAGCCAGAATGGAACCTCAAGGATTACTCGGGCCCTCGGGTTCTCAGGAGCAGTCTTTCCACCTTGTGTCTCTTCTCCTTAAAGAGTGGGATGGCTTGGCTGAGTCACTGCCCTGGAATGTTGGACTTGAATGACATTTGAAAGACATCTTTGCATTCAGTAATTTCTCCCCAGTATGCCCAATACACCTCTTCCTGTGTGGCCAATGGGACTGATGAGAAGGAAACCTGTCTCCCATGAAGAATCCAGACAAAATCTGTAGCGTTGATCAACCAAAACAAAAGGATCCATCCCTCCTATCTCCAGAATCCCTCTCCAGCCACACAGCCTACCTCGAAGAGGAAGTGTATCCCTGTTACATGGGAGACATATTTGGCTGGCCCAGGGGCACCAAGAATTGTCAACCTATAAGTAAAGAATTTCAGTCAGATAAACGGCGGAACAACAGAGCAGTTGGGAAATTAGTGAGGGGGAGACAGACAGTAAAGACAAAGCCAGATGAGGAAGCTGAGATTAAGATTTAGGAAGCTGGGATTTTTTTTTAAAGAAACATTTGATTGATCACCAATTCACAGTTCTTACAGTTTTGAAGCTTCAACACAACAGGGGACACACACACACAAGCATCGCTCCGTTCAGTGTGCTGACGAGGGGAATTTGAAAGCTGATATGGATATTCCTGACAATCCCTTAGCAAGGAAATCTATTTCTGATAGTTCCTTACTTAGCACAGAATTCAGACATCTAAAGACATCAAACAAAAACAAGGTGAAGTGTCCAGGTATCTTTGAGTCTAGATCAAAGTGAAGAATTTCAATTCAAAAGTGAAACTTCAATAAAATAAGTGAAGAAATAAGAGAAGAAATTTGGTTTTTCTTGTTTCCTCATTTCAGTCGATACTTAAGGGGGCCTACTTTGTACAGGGTACTCTCCTGGAGCATCTAGAAAAGTATCAAGATGACTTTGACTAACTCTTGGGCCTGGAGAGCTTTTCCTTGGTGGTGGTATGAGGTGGAGCAGGGCAAAGAGAACAAGAAGAGCTTGTCAGACCCACTGTGCTTGCTCTGGCTGGGCTAAGCCTATTCATTTGAGATCTGGCCACTTGACCAGCTGCAGTGGTTCCATTCAACTCTAAGCCTCAGGAGCATAACAGACCCAGCATTCCCTGGACAGTCCAATGTGTCCCAAAATGACCAAGTATCAGCTCTGGGACTGTGGCCATTTGGATCCCCAGTTAGCTTTCCTCAGAGGCTTCAATAGCCAAAGGCCTCATGTTAAAAAATCTCTATTTCCTCATTTTCAAAGTTTGTTGCGCTCCTCTCCATTGCAAAGGGAAGTGACTAATCACCATAACCAAGAAACGATGAGCTGGATATTAAGGGACAAGCAACATGCTGTATCAGATTCCAGGACACCTAACATGTTTCCAGACTGATTACAAGCTCAGTCACATTTCTGTCAGAGCCATTTAAGGAAAACCCATCAAGTTATGTTACTCTAGTCTCAGGGCTTTAACTGGGCAAACCATTTTAGTATATTTAGCATATGTTCATGTATACTTAATATATTGCTTTGAAAATTCATCTGAACAACAACAACAAAAAATTCATCTGAACATATATGCATATATGCATAGCCCATGGACACAGACAATAGTGTTGTGAAGGCCTGGGGTGGGGCGTGGGCTGGGTGGAGGGGGCAAAGGGGAGAGAAATGAGGGACATCTGTAATACTGTCAACAATAAAAAATAATATTTTTTTTTAAAAAAAGAAAATTCATCTGAATTTAGAAATAGAAAAAGATACTCTCAAAGGACATATGGTGTTTACCAGAGGGAAGAAGGTGGGGGTGGGGGTGGGGGTGGGGTGGGGAATAAAATGGGACAAATATTCGGTGATGGAAGATGATTTGACCTTGGGTGATAAAAACAATGCACTATACAGATCATGTATCATAGAAATGTACACTTGAAACCTATATGGTCCTATTAGCCGGTATCACCCCAATAAGTGTAATAAATGAAGAGCTGTATTCACACACAATAAAGAACAGATGAAGAACACCCTGCTGGTTTATGCAGAGACTGTCTCTAGGAAGATGTGAGACCCTGGCACCTGTGGCCGCCCCTGTTGAGAGGAACCAGGGGCCTGGGAAACAGCGTGTGGGCACCTGGAGGTTTTCCTACTGAACCCACGTTTGAACTTTTGGAATTTTGTACCATGTGTATGTGTCACTTACTCTAAAATAAGCAATTTAAATATTAGTATTAATTTTATTATTAATAATATAATAAGTTATATTATTATTAAAGTTATATTATTATTAATTTGTCATAAAGCCACCCCCCCCCCTTTGCTCCTTTTCCTCTAAAGTAAGAAACTCTCTCAAGGCCTGAGGAAAATAATGGATTTAATTTTTCCTGACAGGAAAGACAAAGTCTGAAAAAGTACGCCTGATGGGGAGAAGGAAGAATCCTGGCAGGAGACATGGTGCTGGCAGATGGAGACATGCACGCCTGACAGAATATGGACAATTCACCCGAATTGAGATGGAGCAAAGAGCTAAGTGTATTTAGAATGATGATATCTACCTTCTTTTGTCAACGTCTTCAGCTAATCCAAGTCCTTGAATCCAGTTGTTGTCCCCATCAAATTAACGGAGGAAGCCCCCCCCCCCCATCCCCCACCCCATTTCTTCTGAGTTGACTGACAAAACTCAGGAGTCCCGCTCTGGGTCAGGAACACAGTACTGTCGGGGCACATTTTTCACTGCACAGTGCTTCCCTGTGCCCCGGTGATGACCTGTGAATGCCACTGAGGCAGAAAATGCGAGATCGAGCGATGTGACAGGAATTGCAAGATGGATTGGCAGCAGAAGAGCCTGTCACAGCACATGGAAGACACCAGCCTGGGGACAGGTGCGTGCCTGTTGGACCTTTTGACAGAATGTGCTGCTTTATGCACTAGGTCACGGTCAAATGCTACGTCTGGAAAGGGCAGCGGCAGCTCACCCCGGGCTAACCCCCTGAACCTGGCTTCCCTAGTCTCTGACTTCCCGATGAGCCACAGCAGCCCAGCCGAGGCTCTCCTGTTGCTGCTTCCATGCCCTTCCTTGTTTCACTGTCCTTAGTATGTCTGTGCTGCGGCCAATACATTCTTGCTTGCTTTTCTACACTTTGTCTCTTGATTGAAATCTTTCCTTCAAGAAGGCAAGAACCGAGGTCTCATAGACTCTCTGGTAACAAGGCCAAGGCAGAGACCATCTCTATGGTAAAGACTAAATACTTCCATCAAGTCCTTTCACCTGGTAGAAGGTGGTTGTCATCACCACTCTCCACTAACCAGTCAGATCAACCGGAAGCAGATGTCTCTCTGAAATGTGGCCTGGGGCCATGCTTAAGAATAAGAATAGATAACAGAGGTAGTGCTGGCTGGGGTTGGCTCCGAAAGAAAAGAATAGACAGATACGTGCCTGAGGCTATCGATTTGTGTCCTGGTTAACTCATCCTTCTCCCCATTAGAAAGTGAACTTCAGGAGCCCTTAGACCAGTGGTCGGCAAACTCATTAGTCAACAGAGCGGCAAACCACGGCTCCCGAGCCGCATGTGGCTCGCGAGCCACAGTTTGCTGACTACTGCCTTAGACTCATCCCTGGCACAAAGCAAGTACTCAGTAAATTTTCCTCTTCTTTTTTTTTAAATCCTCATCTGAGGATATTTTTTCCATTGATCTTTAGTGAGAGAGTGGAAGGGAGAGAGGAAGGGGAGAGAGAGAAACATCGATATGAGAGAGACTCATTGATTGGCTGCCTCCTGTGCACCCTGGACCAGGGAAGGGATCAAACCTGCGACCCAGGTACATGCCCTTGACTGGGAATCAAACCTGTGACCCTTTTTGGTCCACAGACCAATGCTTTAACCACTGAGCAAACCAGCCAGGGCCAGAATACAGTTTTTCAAGACAGCTTCTGACTCTCTGCAGTCTTGAAGTCTGTCTTTTCTCAGTATTCTAACAGACAAGTCATTGTTAGTCCAGGTTGCTATACAGTTTGCTTCACAGTTTTGAACCCCTCCCCCAACCCCCTGCCAACAAAAAATTCCCCTGCTCCTGACAGGCTGCCCTTCCACACTGGCATTACATTCGGCCCCTCTAATTAGGTTCCAGGGCCAATCTTGCCCCTTCAAACATTTTATTAATCCCTTTCAGGTCTAGGAGTTAAGCTAGGAGTTTCTGGAGAAGGTTGAATTCCTTTTCCTGGCCCAGGCTGACGTTTGAGCACACACTGCCCTCTTGTGTCTGCTCTTTTCATATTCTTTTTCTGTGTTCATTCACACCACAAACACACACGCTCTCTCTCTCACACATACTCACACATGCAAGCCGTGTGAGGCAATAAACATACCTACTTGTCTTTGTATGTCAAACATACCTGGGTTTGTACTCTCAGTCCCATGTAAGATTGCTCGTCTTGCTTACACACCTTCTAACGGACAGAAAAGGACTCCAGCCAGTCAGTCCTCTGCCTTCCATCCCTTAAGCAGTTGCAAAATGCCCTGAATCTGAAATTCCCGTGTTCACTGACCCAAGAGTGGCCTCTATTCTATTGGTTTTTAAATAAAGAAGCTGGAATAAAAGACACTTTCACTATTGACATTATAAAAATCATCCAAACATTCAGTTATGTGTTGTCCTGGGTAACATGTTACCAATAAAGAATGAAAAAAGACTCACTTTGTCATGTGGAAACATACGTTTTATGGCTCCACCCTTCACCCAGGCTCACCCCACCTTCAGCAAACTGCCATTGGGGCGGGGATACACACCGTGCCCTGAAGGTGTGCAGTGCGCAACCTGAACACCCTCGCAAAGCAGCCCTGATAGAACACCTTCTCCACAAGGGAGCCTGAATGCTCAGACTGTGCCTTTAACACCCCGTGTGGCTCACTACTCAGCAAACTCAAGAAGGAAGTCAGGTGCGTGTTTTCCTATCTCCCCTTTGGGGTTCCTGTTTGGTTAGTACTCTGACTCTCCCTGCTGACCTTTATGCCTCCTCCATCCTTTGTCCTTCCAGGTGCACCCAGTTTTTAACCCTTCCCTGACCCCAGGGAAACGAAGCTCCGCTGGCAAACTTAGAGACCCCACTAGTGAGCAGCAGGTGGGGAGATATTTGGGGTAGCCCGACATTCCTGATATTCCTTTAAGCACACTTTCTATGTCTGGCTTTGTCACCTCTGTAAACAAGAGGCCTCTTACTTTCTTTTTTTTCCTTATCCTGATCTCACTGACCAAAGGACACTTGGCCCAGTAGCGGGAATAAACCTGACCTTTGCCTCCAGGGGCTCAGAAAGGTGGCGGTTACCACTCCGTGTAACTACACAGGGATGCTATCTGCACTGAGCTCAATGACTCTGCTAATTTTTTTCCTGAGTCCATTGAGGTAAAGGGCAGGGCTCCTGGGTTCATGTGGAAAAGACATTAGATTAGAAACATAACAACTCCGTGGTCTCCTGGCCAGCTCCTAAGGTGTAGGATGCCCAAGTAGGTAAGTGCATTAGAGTTTCAAAGTGATTCCTGAAGACATTTTCCCTGTGGCCTGAGCGGGGCTCTTGCTGGTTGGAGAATTCAAGAGAAATTTAAATATAACAAGTCACCACTCACCTTCTTTCTTTAGCCCAACTCTCCACTGACACGGCTCTTGCCCAAGCCCCATGTTGCTAAGTCCAGCACACCAGGTCCAGGCTCCTCACCCTCCGCTCTTACATGCTTTGTCTTCTTAGAGCCGTTTGCTCTCTCCTGAAATGTCCTCTTTCCTCGGCACCTTGGCACAGCTTTCTGCTTTTCCTTTCTGTGGCTCCTGTGAGGGCTCCTCCTCTTTAGTCCTTTTCAACAGCCTACTCGACATCTCCATGGAGACGATGCACAGGTATTTCCCATTCTACATGACTGACCCCCAAGTTACAATCTTGCCCTCACCCAGAACAACCCCAGCCACACAGCTGCTCCTCCCACACCTGGCCTTCCGAACCTGGAGAAATTCCTGACCACGCCCCTCCATCACCAACCTATAAGACCCTTTGTGGAAATATGCTCAACCCATTGACTTCATTCTGCCACCATTGCCATACCTAAATCTAATCCACCCCACCTATTTGTCTGTCAGAACAGCATCCTCACTGTCTCTCCATCTCTGTCTTTATCCCTTTCCAATCTGCTGAACACATAGCAAGAAATGGAACCCTCACTGCCCTGCTAAGAGCAGACCCACCACTCACAGAAGAAAGTTCAGAATTCCAACAGATCCTATCATGTTGGGCAAGCCATGCCCCTTTCAACTCTGCAGTCTCATTACAAGCCATTCCCTATCCTTTCTCCAAAACCCACATACCCTAGCTTTATTTCGATTCTTCTAATTCCAGAACCTTCCTACCTCAGTCTCCACACCTACTCTTGCCTTTGCCTGGATGGCTCCTGCTCCCCTATGTTCAGTGGCCAGTTCCTGTTCAGACTTCAGCCCTTGGCTCTTTTCTTCCCTGGCACACAAACCAGGTTAGGACCCCTCTGCTCTAAGTTTCTTCTCCACAGCATCCCAACTTCACCATGGTAACCAAAATATATCTTTTGCTTTTTGTAACTACAATTGTCTTCCAAGGAGGGTGAAACTCATGAGATTGAAGGCTGCTGAGCATCTTAAAGAGTCTGTCTGTGAAAGTTTATGGGAGAACTAAAATGTTATACCAAATACAGAGGTATGAAGTAATAGCACCAACAAACTGTGCCAGACACATGAGCAAAGAGGGACAGAGGGGTGGGTGTTGTGGGAAGAAAGGGTATAGAGAGGGCCCAGGTGGAGTTACTAGAAAAACCTTTGGAAGAATAGAGTTAACACTTAAAAGAGAACATTATAAGCACCCCGGTCTCTAGAAGCAGGTCCAGCTTTCTATATGAAAGACTTCTCCCTTGTTAACTCAACTCCTATTGAACTTGAGTCCACAGAAAATTTTTCTTTCAAGTCACAAGGACACATCCAGCAGGAAGAACGTCTGTAGGAACTGACAAGACCAAGGCCAGCTCCGGAGTAATGCAGCGAGGCCAGGTTGGAGGGGACAAGCAGCTGTCCTCTTCCTGGTCTCCTTTATCAGAAAGAGCTGAACCGGAGCCAGGCGGCAAAAGCTATAAACATCATCTTGGAAATTCCCCACAATCAATTGTTAGCTATTAATCCAGGCAATGTTCCCAAAGAGGTACCATTAAGGCACATTTCTAGCTAATCTCTGTATTCCCAGACACACCCAAAGGGAGTAAACCTGGGACATGACGGAGATGAATGCAGGGAAGGCCTGCAGCTACCTGGCTGGACTGTGCATCCCGTTTTTATCAGTTTTTTTAACTTCTCCCAGAACAATAACAGTAAATATTTTCTTAATTAAGAAAAAAGTTTTGTTCTAATCAATCAAGTAAACCACAAAATAATCTAAAGGAAGTTAAGACTGTAGAGCAGGTCACAAACTTTTCTCATAAAGGGTTAGGCAGCACACTCGTTAGGCTGTGTGGCCACTACCACAAAGGGTCTACACTGTGAGTACAAGGTCTACGCTGTAAGTGCAGAATCTACATGTGAGTGCAGGATCTACACTGGGAATTCAGGGTCTACATGTGAGTACAGGGTCTACACTGTGAGTACAGGGTCTACACTGTGAGTGCAGGGTCTACACTGTGAGTACAGGGTCTACACTGTGAGTGCAGGGTCTACATGTGAGTACAGGGTCTACACTGTGAGTACAGGGTCTACACTGTGAGTGCAGGGTCTACATGTGAGTACAGGGTCTACACTGTGAGTACAGGGTCTATATGTGAGTGCAGGGTCTATACCAAGCATGTCAAACTCAAAAACTAACACAGGCCAAATAAACAAGGCATGCAGCTCGTCGGCCGTGAATTTGACATGCTTGGTCTACACTGTGAGTGCAGGGCCTACACTGTGAGTGCAGGTCTACACTGTGAGTGCAGGTCTACACTGTGAGTGCAGGGCCTACACTGTGAGTGCAGGATCTACACTGTGAGTACAGGTCTACACTGTGAGTGCAGGGTCTACATGTGAGAGCAGGATCTACACTATGAGTATAGGGTCTACACTGTGAGTACAGGATCTACACTGGGAGTACAAGTCTACACTGTGAGTGCAGGGTCTACACTATGTGTGTAGGGTCTACACTGGCAGTGCAGGGTCCACAGCCATGAGGCGTTTGCTATCACTGCAATTACAGTTTAGTAGCAGAAGATCAAACATAAACAAGTAAACAATATGATCCTTTTAGGTACTAATAAGCGATGAGAGAAGTAGGGTCATGTGAGCAGGAGTATGGGGTGGAGGAGTAGTTAAACGACCTCTAGAAAGAGCTGATCTTGGGAAGAGGTGGGGGTGGCAGTAGAAGAATCTGCTCTTCTGGTCAGTTTCCTTCGCTCCCATGCCTCTGGGCTCCCCCTGCACCAGGGCTAGAAGCCTGGGAACTGTATTTCCAGAACCACTCACTGAAGTGTTTTTCTGTCCCTGAGAAGTGGTGGTAGGAGAGGAGGCCACCGTTCCTCCTCTCAGGTGCAGGTGGATGTGCGGGCTGTAGCAAATGCAGGGTTTGGTGTTGCAGGTGCCACAGCTCAGACTCCCCACAGGTCAGCTGCCTGAGCAGCTGTGCCCATCAGCAGCGGTTTCCAGACTCCCTGATTATCTGGTGCTGGGCTGTCCCTGCGAAGCTAAGATCAACCACCTCTTCCAACCCTTTCTTGTTAAGCATCGGATTCTCTGAATTAAATCTTTCTCTCCTTTAAAACAACTGTTAGTGTGGTTTCTCTTTTTCTGGTCCGATTCCAACTGGTACACACAGTGAGTGCAAAGTTCTAAGCTAGGAACACATTTATTGGAGAGAGAGAGAGGCAGCTGTGCTGGAGTGGGGGAAAAACGGTGAGAGAGCGGGGAGATTGAAGCCAGAGAGCATCTGTGCCCACCTCAGGGAGGGCCTCCTAAGGCACCCTAATAATTCTGGATTTTATTCTGGAAACTCTGGTAAGGCACCAGGTGTTTAAGGTGAGAAGGAAGCAAACAGGAAAGGGAAGAAATGAGCAAGAGCAAAGCAAAGAAACAGACAGAACTAATGAAGTGTAAATAATAATAAAGTTTAGAATAAACTTGCTCTGGAAAAGAAAAAATAGCTAAGAGGTAATTTGATAACTATTAGTCAATACCTGAAAGGCTCTTTGATTTCTTGTGTTTGCCAGATTTTTGGTTTTGTTTTGTTTTACCTATTCTGTGGTCAAAGGAGGATCAGGCTCAAACTAAGCATTCGGGTTCATTACATGGGGTGGAAAAAAAATCCCTGACTGCAGAGAGAGGTTAAGTAACTTCTTGAGAATCTATAATGATAAGATAGACAACTAATGGCTTCTGGTGGATGAAACCTAATTGGAAGACAATGTTGAGTGTCCCTAGCAATTGGATCCACACATAATGGAGAATTGGGTCTCATGTTTAGATCTACTCCATGAAAATTTGGCCTTGAACCTAATGCTGTATGGTGATTTCCTTAGGGATGCTCAGGAAGTCCAGTCCCTGGAAGGGCACAATATACAATCTGCATGTTAAGGAAACAGAAAGTCTGGAAATAATATACTTTATCATTGTCATGACTACATTATAAATTACACTAATTATGATAAGAAGTCACTAGTCATCACATATTAAAAAAGTATTTCATGACCATGTGATGGTTCTGTGGCAGGCAACAGGTAATAGGCCTCTGGGTAGGCAATGATAAAGGGAACAGGGCAGTCACAGAAGGCACTGATGGCTCAGCTGTCCCACTGATGCAGGCTCTCAGTTGGCCAGGTCAAGGTTTCAGCTTCAAGCTAGTCACAATGATGTCACAGGAAGAAGATATGAGACGTGACCTCCAACACCCTCATCTGTCATCTGCCCAGGTGGACACTGGCCTATTCGCTTCAGGTCCCACCAGACTGTTGGTCTCTTACCGGGCGTTGGGTGGTGGGACCTGTTAAAGAGTGCGTTTCTGCTTTGAAGGTGGAAGCCAGGGAAAGCAAACCCAAAACCCCAGATCCTAGGGCTAAATGCAGCAGGAGACCCAGGTATGGGAGAAAGGGCTGAAAACAAAAAGTGGACCAAGCAAAATGGGAGGGGGGCTGGAGCAATGCCAGAGGCGTAGACCACGCCCTTTCTGTCTTCTTGCACAAAATGGACAGAGCATGCCGCCTAATGTCACTGTGACCCGGCTCAGAATCCCAGCTCTAAGTCCCCACTCGTGGGACCTTGGGCAAAGTGCTTTACCTAATTGAGTCTCAATATCTTCAACTTTAAAATGGAAGTACTGGAGGTGTTCATTATTGAGGGAAAATTGGTACAGGGGAGAGAAACTTGGAAGTGAATCCATTTAAACAGGTACTAAAGTTTCACAGCAAATGGTTTAGTAACAGTTTGATCATAATCTTATCTTCAAAAATGAAACTAAAAATTATGCCTGCAGATTGTTTTGTTTTATAGTGAATAAAGTATAGGTTATAAATGCCACTATGTGATAATTTCTAGAGCAACCAATGGCTCCGATTTGATTGCAGGGTTTGGGGCAGGTTTTCCTGAGGATTCTCTCCACGCTGGAGGAATCCATCAGTTTTTCTAAGGGACCCTCCTAGTACTTTGATGGGCAAAGAATTCCCTTTCTATGATGTGCATTCGGTTGTCAATATAGTCCTTTCCAGAACAGATAGGGAACAAACAAATATAATTTAACTTTATATATCTTTAAAAAAATATATACCTCATTTTCATTTCAGGCAATATGGAAGACCAGAATACCCAAAAAGCCTTCCCGCTCTACAAAACATTTAGAATCCTGCCCAAGAGACCATCAGTTCTTCTTTTTTTTTTTAAAGAAAAAAAATATTTTTATTGATTTCAGAGAGGAAGGAAGAGGGAGAGAAAGATAGAAACATTAATGATGAGAATCATTGATTGGCTGCCTCCTATACACCCCCTACTGGGGATCAAGCCTGAAACTCGACATGCCCTTTACTGGAATCGAACCTGGGACCCTTTATCTACAAGCCAAATCGGTTAGCGCCAACTAGTTCTTTTTTAAGTGCAGTTCTGGCTCCGGAGAATCAAGGCAGTCCCAGGGGAAGAATGGAAGGGACTGCAAGTTCCATGTGCAGCTGCTTTGGGCCTGGGGAGGAGGGGAGACCTGAAGCAGAGACCCCTGTGGGAAGTGGGGACCCTCATAGGGTCACCCTCAGTGAAAGGAGGCCTTAGAAAATCCCTCCTGAAACAAAGTAACATGTTCAGTGTGGTGGGTAGGTGGGGAATTTGCAGAGCGTGTTTGGGTATGTATCTTTTCAGACACGTGCACACATGCATGTCTGAATAAGTTCATGTTGCTCTGTAACTTGCTTTTTTTCCTCTTAATTTGCCCAGATATTTCAATGTGTACTATATACATTTATCTCATTTTTTAAAAGCTGCTTCATGGCTCCTATTGTGGATATAATTTAATTTGAAATTAGAAAACCATCCCACACTTCCAATATTCCTTATTTAGCTTTACTTTTATATTGGACTTACCACTCACTCAGTACTCAATATTTATTCTTTGTATTTACATTGTTTCCTCCCATGAGTGTGCGAGCTTCGGGGGCAAGAATTTGTGTTGTGTTCGTTCACAGAAATGTCTCCTTTGTTCAGAACAGCCTATCACACCAGAGATTCTCAGTAAATGTTTGCTGAATGAATTGATCAATGAGCTACATTTCAACCAATTCCCCAATGCCTTACACGTTTTCATGACTGTAACCAATACTGCAGACATCACCATCTGTGCTCCCACATGCACAAAACTGCAGTCTAACCTTCTATATCTAATGAAGGATGGTCACCAGATTAGAAACTACGGGAAACTACCTCTTATGGCAAGACAATCCTTATGATTTCACTCATGTCTATTGCAGGTATAAGTGACTATCAGCATTGCCACCCAGATATTTTCCTTTCTTTTGTATTTTGTTTGTTTGTTTGTTAATCCTCACCCGAGGATATTTTTCCATTGATTTTCAGAGTGGAAGAGAGGGAAAGACAGAGAGAAATATCCATGTGAGAGAAACACATTGATTGGTTGCCTCCTGCACGTGCCCCGACCAGGCCCCGGGTGGGGGAGGAACCTGCAACTAAGGTACATGCCCTGGAGCAGAATTGAACCCAGGAGCCTTTGGTCTATAGGCTGACGCTCTAACCATTGAGCCAAACCAGCCAGGGCTCCTGGAGTTTTTCAATATTGCTCTGCCACAGAGAAGACCCAAGACTCCAAAAGAACCCATGTTAATTCCCGATTCTTCCTTCATCCTAATCCATGTCCTTCCTTCAGATGTCTACTCCTCTTTCCTCTGGGACATGAAGGTGGAGAGAGCAAGCTCTTGTCTCCTTTTCTGATTGCTCCAAGTTGAGCTGATGGGCAGCAGAGCTGAGCCCAGGTTTGTGTGGTGACGGTGGACTAAAATCAGGATCTCATTAAGTTAACAATGTTCATTTTCAGGGTGTGATGTTTCCAGACAATGAAATGTGGAAGGTGATACAGGATCAGGAAATGACCACACAATGGCCACCTAAGACATGAGAAAACTATTTGTGAGAAAAACACATGAAGACGGAGGGACCAGCATAAGCTGAAGTCTGGATGGGGCTACCTCGTACCCCAGTGCATCTCCTAATACATCCTAATAGTCGCTCCCAGTTTCACATTCAACAACATTCCCGAAATGATATTCTATCCTATAGCATCCCATGAATAAAAGGAAGGACTATTTATTCCATTTTAAAGAACATGCTCATGTCTTTCTTAGTACTTTCCTGCCTCAGGGAATTTGGGATGAATAATAACCAGCCCCCATTTTCTAAAAGGGGGCAACTTCCTATGAAAGCAGGTTTGAAATGGATTTATCCAAACCTTACCTCCCATCCCTGGGGTGAAGGAAAGCAGCATCTTGGGATGCTTCATCCTAGAAGATGTGGTTTTGAACATCATCACTAACTGCCCTGCAGGAAGGATTCCTCGCCTGTTCCCTGGGCTGTGGGGACTTCTTCCTCCCCGACCTGACCATTCAAGGCAGCCAATCACCATAAGCACAGACATCCGAGAGCAGTCTTCAAGCCTCCTTTGAGGGTGGCCCCTGTCTTCCTGAAGTGACTCATGCCTGCTGGCCCCCCACTGCTCCCTGCACTCAGTCCCTCCACACCCTTGCTGTCCAGAGCATGCCCTGCTCTCCGAGCTGGTGAGCCTCTTTTGTACTCGGCTAGGATACCGTCCACTTTTGTTTGCATGCAAGCCCAACCCTCGCATGTGCAGGGCCGAGATTTGTGTACAAATGGAAGCCTGCGAATCGTATGACTCAATAATAAAACGATAAATCAGAATAATAGGTTGTTAAAATGTGCTCTATACTCTTTCTTATCAAATATACCTTCATAACAACCAAATGAAAATATGCATAAATATGTGATTTTTAACAAAATATTAAAGACTGAACTTAGTCACTGTTGCATTATGTCTGGGTATTCTGTTGACGGGTCAGGATGATGGGATTAGTAAAATAGAGATACACATAATTCACAAGTTATTATATATTTATTTAAGACTGTTACCATCATTTCAGCAAATTATTAACTTTAGAATAATAAATGTTTAAAACATAATTTGCAATCCATTGACAGTAATGATCTACAGAATTAAAAATGAACTTTATAGTATTCAAACTAAAAATTTGCATATATTTTTATCAAAACAACAAAATATAGAAAGTGTGAAGTAAAAAAATATATTTTTTAAAAATCTTCAAAATTATCTACAAAATTAAAAGACAAAATTTATAATTAATAAATGTCTACATTTCAAATAAAAATTATTTAAGTAAAGCTGAAATATTCATTTACTTTTTAAAACATTTAATTAAATTTTAGCAAATATATTATGAAAGTGAAAGTGTTCATCAGCCCAGTGTTTGATGTCCATTTCCTGCCAATGTGAAGGATCAATAGCCTATTCCATGCAAGTTATGTCTAGACCCACATGTAAACAGCCTGAGAAGGATATGTTTAATACTGTAAACATTGCTCAGCAGCCACATGCACTGTTGTGAATTCCACAGGAACATGTGAGCACCTGCAGAACAAGGAACTAGGACACCAGGAGACGCAGGAGAAGGACGCTGGCCTCTCCTTACTGGAAATGACACTTTGTTACACAAGGATATTGTGTATTATGCTGAGAGGAAGGATGCGACCAGTCCACTGTCCTTTCTCCTGCCTACAAATCCTTGCCATACAAGGCCACCCCCACAGACTCTGAGGCCATCAGCCCACAACCCGCCAGGACAGGCAGAGGGTTCAGCTCCTGTTTCCAGGACACAGGACAAATGCTGTGGAGAAGCACTTCCCGGGGCCTGAGCTGTCACCCCACACAGCAGATGTTTAGGCTCACAGGCTGAGCTCTGGATCCTAAGTGGCAGAGGGGCCCTTGTGTTCTTTTATTTTCAAATATGTTTTTACTGATTTTTAGAGAGAGGGGAAGGGAGAGGGATAGAGAGATAGAAACATCAATGAGAGAGAAACATCATCAATTGGCTGCCTCCTGCATGTACCCTACTGGGGAGGGAACCTGCAACCCAGTCATGTGTCCTGATCGAGATTTGAACCAGTGACCACCTACTTGGTTCATGGGCCGATGCTCAACCACTGAGCAACACCTGCCAGGCCCCTTGTGTTCTTTAACAGATTTATTTTTGTGTGCTTATGATCTATAGGACCCTAACGTGCAGGGCTCCTATTGCCCAGATCTAAGAGTGCTTCTTGGGTGCATGGAAAACTCCCATGATTATGGAAGAACTAGAGGCCCGGTGCATAAAATTTGTGCATGGGCGGGCAGGGCGGTGTCACCTTAGCCCAGCCTGCACCCTCTCCAATCCAGGACCCCTTGGGGGATGTCCGACTGCCGGTTTAGGCCCAATCCCAGGGATTGGGCTTAAACCGGTGGTCGTACATCCCTCTCACAATCCTGGACAACTGGCTCCTAATTGCTCACCTGCCTGCCAGCCTGGTTGCCCCTAACTGCCCCCTGCTGCTGGCCAGGTAGCCCCCAATTACCCCCTCCCTGCCGGCCTGGTTGCTCCTAACTGCCCCCCCCCTGCCAGCCTGGTCACCCCTTACTGCCCACCCCACCAGCCTAATTGCCCCCAATTCCAATTGCCCCCCTGCCAGTCTGGTTGCCCCCAACTGCACCCCCCCACTGGCCTGGTCGCCCCTAATTGCCCCCCCCCCACTGGCTTGGTCACCTCTTACTGCCCCCCTATCGGCCTGGTCACTCCCAACAACACCCCTCTGCCAGCCTGGTCTCCCCTAACTGCCCCCCCTGCTGGCCTGGTCACCCCCAATTGCCCCCCCCCCCCTGCCAGCCTGGTCGCCCCTCACAGCCCGCCCCCCTGCTGGCCTGGTCGCCCCACGCAGCCTGTTGTTCAGTCGTTTAGTCATCCCTCACTAACCCCCCTGCTGGCCTGGTCACCCCACGCAGCCTGCTGTTCAGTCATTTGGTCATTCCTCACTAACCCCCCTGCCATCCTGGTCGCCCCACGGAGCCTGCTTGTTCAGTTGTTTGGTCATCCCTCACTATCTCCCTGCACTGCTAGCCTGGTTGTAGGCAGCCATCTTGTGAGGGCATGATGGTTAATTTGCATATCACCTCTTTATTATATAGGATTATGCCCCCTGGGAAGGAGGGCCTTCCCTGGAACATGCCTCTAAAACAGAGCTTAGCATATGCCATTGAAATGATTAGTTTGTACATGTCCTTCTATGAGATAGGATCAGGGTCTCAAGGTCTGCATGGCTCTTAGTAAATGCTATTCTTGTTAAATGTTAAAATGTAGCCTAGCATTTTGCAGATGCAGCTGTAATTAGGATGAGCTTGACAAGAATTCAACCAGATAAATGTAGCCAACTGCAAAGAAGATATGATATGCAGTTAACCAAAGAATGCATATAAGCATGCTCCCTTCTGGGAGACGGAGCTTTGGGTGTGAATTCCTATCTCCTTTACTTGCTACAAGTAAAGAAAACTACCTAATAACAATCATGTCTTGTTCTTGAATGGAATAGCCCAGTGGTTGGCAAACTCATTAGTCAACAGAGCAGCAAACCGCAGCTCCTGAGCTGCATGTGGTTCGCGAGCCGCAGTTTGCCGACCACTGGAATAGCCCAAGTCCCAGACCCCCTGAGTTCGGTAACACTCACATTCTAAACCATTCCAAAGCAGTCTCTTGGTGGGCCTTTACCTTACAAACAAGATTTATCTCCACTTCACACTCTGTTGTATTTTAGAGGTAATACTTGCTTAAAGTGTCAAGTAAAAAATTATATTGAATATGTTTTTCCAATTGCTCCTACTCTCCTGTTTAGGTGTCCTGGTGGAAAGTTCTGGGCAAGAACCATGGTTCGCATCCTGGGTCGCACAGCCTGGCAGTGGGCCCATCTATGCACCGTGGGCCATGCTGTGGGATTGCACACGGCTTGTGCACCAGCTGCTCCAAGGTTTGACTCTGGCACCCAAAGCCTTGTGATTTTTATAGTTCTTTTTGCTACCTTTTGAGTGACTCTCACCACAGCTCCTCTTTTATTTGCAGAATCTGAGTACTGACCTGGAACAGTGGAAGCTTTAAAAAGGATGGGAAAGGCCCCCTAGACTCTTCTCCTTGAAGCTGGGACATGAGAGTTTTGGGAAATGTTAGTCTTGAGGCCTCTAATTGTTAGACAATGCCACCCCGTGTCTTTGTGCCATCTCTTACAGGATCAGTGAAGACTTTGAGTAAACATGAAAAAGATTCCATCTCACATGCTTACAATTCACATTAAAACTTCAGAGTCAACCTTGCATTGGTTGTGCAGAAAATGACTAAAATATTTCAGACTCTCATAGTTCTGTTGTGAATATTTCTTTAAACAAAGCAATTTGGAAGTAAGCTACCTTAGGTGGCCAAAAGTCCTCAAGGAAGTAAACCAAGGACACTAAAAATCGCCCAGGGAAACAGATAAACAGGGAAGTAGTCATGTGCTTGAGTCAAGCCCAAGCCAAAGGTAGTATTTAAGGGCTCCCCAGCAGAGCGGGTATCAGACCTCCCTCACCTTCTGAGTCTCCCTCCTCACCTCTCCTGAGTCCTCTCTACTGACACCATGGGGTGCTGTGGTTGTGGTGGCTGCGGTGGCTGCGGTGGTGGCTGTGGCTGTGGTGGCTGTGGTGGCGGCTGTGGTGGCTGCGGTGGTGGCTGTGGTGGCTGCACCACCTGCAGATGCTACCGGGTCGGCTGCTGCTCCAGCTGCTGCCCCTGCTGCCGTGGCTGCTGTGGGGGCTGCTGCAGCGTCCCCGTGGTCTGCTGCTGCCGCCGCTCCTGTGGCTGTGGCTCCTGTGGCTGTGGCTCCTGTGGCTGTGGCTGTGGGAAGGGCTGCTGTCAGCAGAAGTGCTGCCAGTGTAAGTGCTGTTGTCAGAAGCAATGCTGCTGCTAGGCGGCCCGGCCTCCTGGCAGGTGCTGCAGGGGGTGGTATCACTCCTGTGCTTAGATGTTTAGACATCCTGAACTTTCATCTCTCTGGTTCACCTACCTATTGAGCTTGTGATTTAATAGAAAGATACCTGATTAGAAGTCAGAAGCCCCCAAATCAAGTCCTTGCTCTGCCAGAACAGCCTGATTATGAAGGTCACCTTAGCTTCCCTGAGCTTTACTGTCGTACTTACTCATCTGTAAAATGATAAGCTTGAGCTAAGAATCTCTAAAGACCTTTATACTTTTAGTGGTATTTAAACTGCTGAGTTCTCAAAACTAAATCCACAGGTTCTCTACTCAATAGACACTTTTATATATGTTGGCTGTAGTGGGCATTTATATATACACAGTATTTATAAAGTATATATATAAACATCTCTCAATCCAACTCGATCTATCAATTGTATTGCAATAAGAACAGGCCACAGCTTGCTCCTTAGGGTGTAACAATTCACATTAATGAGCTCAGTGGGATGAAATAATGCTTTTTAATGTATTTAATTCTTTTGAAATATTTACTTTTCTGTTTGTAGAACTCCTGCACTTGTGTTATTCCTGACCTTGGTTGTATACTGTATGCTTCTTACTGTTTTAGTATTCTCTAATACTCCTAAATATAATTTCTGAATAAAACACCAGGAAAAAGAATTTCACTGTCTTTGATTTGTTTTTTATGTTGTTTTGAGGAGGGGTGGGAGTTGCAGACTTTAGGAAGGTTCTAAGGTGAAGAACAAAAGGATACACTGAATGTATTGAGGTAGGTGTGCAGGACTGTGGTGTGCAGGGAGGTAGGCGGGGGAGTGATGGGCTTAGGGAGAGGATAAAACAAGATGCTTTTGCATCACCTCTTGTTTTCACCAATGGTACAAATAAGACTTGTCCGGGACTCCATTCTTCCTCAAACGAATTCTCTCCTATCTCTTAAAGAAACAAATCTTTCTAATACTCTTGAAGTGTTCTCATTGTAACGAAACAGGTAGTTTCAACTTGTTTTTAAAATGTTACATATCATTCTAGACATGCAAGTCTAAATGTCCAGACATTCTAGACATCTAAGATATGTAAGAAATACAAACATAATTCAAATTATTTTAAAAGGACCTATTACATGGTCATCTCAGATAACTTAGAGAAAATTTTCTTCATACAGTTTAAATAAAATCACTTCGGTAAACTGTTTTGCTCAATATCCATTTTTATGTCCTTCTAGTATGCCTTTCTGTATGGCAGAAGCAAGAATGATGGACACTACATTTCCTAGAATACTCTACATCTAAGCTCTGGATATTGCAACAATTAGATCCACCCTTGAGAAATATGGAAGACAAAAATGAGGTCCAAGTCCTCTTTCTGCTACTTTTGTCTGTTGCTGTTAAGAGAGACTGGAGTGTTGAATTTTCTGCACTGCAGCGATGTCCCTGGGTCCAGTTACTAGTTTTACGGAAGTGAAGAAAACAGTTGTAGTGTCAGCAGACATCACAGGCAGTGCTCCAGAGTTTAGTCAATAGCCTTGAAGATGTGTAAGGGCAGGAGCTGCAACAGAGGCAGTGGCTTCCTGGACTGTAGCTGCAGTGGTGTGTGCTTGAACTTGACCAATTTCCCTGCCTTTCTGACTACTGCAGAGGCAGCAGCAGCCCTGGACCATTCAGCATTCCTGTCCTGTAAGGCATTCCCAGGGGACAGCCTAGAGCCTGCCCCACCAGCCCTCCGAACAATTATGTATCCATAATCCCCCAATTACATCTCTTCTTGCTTAGCATAGCTAGGAGAGTTTTGGTTTTCTGCACCTGTCAGAAAAACCCTTCTGACCATCTTTTTTTGTGTCAAATTCTAGCCATCCTCCTTTTCTGAACTCCTTTTGCTGCTTCAGTGTGGTAGGGGACAAGATATTTGTATATTTCTATCCTTGATTTTAGGAACTTTCAGTTTTAGCATTTTTGTTTGCAAACAAATGGAAGCCCACGTACAGTAGTATCAAGGCGATAATTTATTGTAAGAACGTAGAGGCATCTCACAGAAAACAAGGACAGGACCTGCAGTCAGTAGGTGTCTACCTGGAGTTATCTACTCCAAGGAGTGGAAATAAAGAAGTAGAAAGCCTTAGAGAAACCAGGCAGCTACCTTTTCTCTGCCTCCATCTAGAGCAGGGGTGGGGAACTTTTATCTGCCAAGGGCCATGTGGATATGTATAACATCATTAGAGGGCCATACAAGGTTATTAATTTAAAAATTAACCTGCTCTATTTGGTCCAACATTTAGTTAACTCACCCCTAATGCCTAGGCAGGGCCAGACCAAATGATCTCGTGGGCCTTAAACGGCCTGTGGGCCAGATGTTTCCCACCCCTCACACTTCTTCCTGCACACCTGCGTCTTCACCATCTCCTCCTACTCATTTTCTGCAGACTGCTTGTTTCTCCTGGTGCAGCTCATTAATTTATGATATGGTAGAATCTGCAGGTTGCCTACCCAGTACCCTCTGTCTCCTACTTTTGTAGGATGGGGCACTATCTCTAACCCCATTGTACCTGAACTTACAGATGGACTCCACCCCTTCTTTCCCTTCCTCCCTTCCTCCCTTCCTCCCTCCCTCCCTCCTTCCCTCCTTCCCTCCCTCCCTCCCTCCCTCCCTCCCTCCCTCCCTCCCTCCCTCCCTCCCTCCCTCCCTCCCTCCCTCCCTTCCTTCATCATTCCCAATAGCATTTGCTGAATCCGTGCTATGAACTGGGATGGGAGGAAGGCATGGTAAATATTAGAGCTGCCTAAAGTTCATTTTGCTTCTGGATAAAAGTTGGTTTGTATTTCATCACCCATTTGAACTCAAACATAACTGAGTGACTTATTTGGCCAATAAAGCATGAACAAAAATGCTCAGACTCAGTATGTGGCTCATCGTGTCTTTTCACTCTGCTTCTACAATTATGGAAGCCAGAATGGAGATGATGGGTGCCTCTGTGAGTATGGGACTCTCAGTAACTACCATGAGCAGAGCCTCCTTGTCAATTCATGATGGACAATTAGCATAAGTGAGAACTTTTGTATTTAAAGCCTAGTCCACTGACAGACCTTTGCTTGGGAAGCTCACAAACTAGTAGAAAGACAATTAGGAAGCTTGGTCTAAAAATATTCTGTAAATGACCAAGTAAGTACTTAGGGTTTAAAGAAAATAAAACATCATCTCTCCTCCAGCCTCTCTCCTACTCCTATGTTTCATTCTGGTGTCCATACTTGAACACTTCCAGTCTAGTAGCATTGACCAAATCTCCCACAAGTCTTAAGTGGGTTACCTCTAAATGAGTTAGTCTGCAAGACTGGAATAATATGACATGAAGAAATTTAAAATTTGGTGTATTCCCTAAAATTTTGATTAATCAAGAACATTTGCAGCAGAGGAAATACTTTACCCCCAACCTCCTATTTGTTTTCTTGTTAAACAATTTCAAAGTAAAGAACTTCACTATTTGGTAATAATGTCAACACAACAGGAAAAAATAGTTTATATTAACTGGGTATTCTTGCTTTCACTTCTATAAGGTACACTGGTAAAATATGTTAGAGGAGCATTTCTTAACCCCTTCTTCCTTGTTCTTAGTTACCATCTGCCTATTTTCATGCATACATTTATCTAACAGAAACAATAGACCTTTTCCCCGCCTTCCTTTCCCAACCTCATCATAATATAAGCTTATCCTTACTTCCTGTCCTCACAATAAGGTCTGCCCTCTTGGACTCTAAACCAATTCTCGAAATTAATTTTCATAAGTGCTAAACTTTAACTAGGTCAGGAGGCTCAGGATAAAGGCAACACAGTGCCACACAAACAACCACTGGAACAGCATTTCTAACTGAACCAGGGGTGACCATGACCTGCTGTGAAGGATGGACATCCTGCAATGGATTCAGCCTGTTGGTTCTACTTCTCTCGGGAGGAGTTCTCAATGCAATACCTCTCATTGCCAACAGAGTTGAGGAAGGCAAATTTTTTCAAAACCCCATCTCTTGCTTTGAGTGGTGGTTCCCAGGAATTATAGGAGCAGGTCTGATGGTGAGTAACTTTATTTGACTTGATGCTTTACCAAAGGTGCTTTACCAAAGTCCTACAGACCATCGTTCAGACTTACAGTGAGCTGAGCTGTGTCTTGACTTAAGATACAGTGAGATGTGGTGGTATGGTATTCATTTATATTGGTTATCAGTGAGGAATGATAACTTAAATATGTGGTACAGGCTAGGGAGCTTGGGCAAAAAAAAAAAAAGTTAAATTTGATAAAAGTTGGTTGGGCTGCCCTGGCCAGTTTTTCTCAGTGGTTAGAGTATCAGCTCAAGGACAGAAGGGTCACGGGTTTGATTCCTCGGTTGCAGGTTTGATCCCCAGCCCTGGTCGGGGCTCGTGTGGGGGGCAACCAACCAATGTGTCTCTCTCATGCTGATGCTTCTCTCTCTCTGTCTCTCTCCCTTCCACTCTCTAAAAATCAATGGAAAAATACTGAAGATTAAGAAAAGGAGTTGGTTGGGTTATTACCTAGCACATTTCTTTGCACATGGGGCTCCTCTTCCAAGTTTATAGTTAGTGTTAGGGAAGTTTTGAATGAATTCCCTCAACTTTCCTTTGCTGATGCCAAGCTCAAGGTATTCACAGGGAATACAGCAGGTGTGGGAAGAGCTCAGTAGGAATGAGAAGAAACATTCTGGATGATGATATTGTGCGGCATGAATATGGCGTTGCCTGCACCAAAGGGAGTTGGCTTAAGAGATTTGGGACCTGAAATTCTGGCTCTCTGACCTCAATAACGTCTTGACCCAGGTCTTACATATACCAGGACATCATGGTGCTTGTTGAATGTTAAGTTTGATAATTACTGGTTGGTCTATCTTTGTTGATATCTGCAGCAGAGCAGTATAATACATAACCCTCCAATGCACCGATCATGAATCACCCGATAGATTTATAGACCTTCTCCTGGGAATTCTGATGCAGTGGCCTGGGTAGGACCCACCTGTGGAGAGGAATAAATACTGTTTTTGGACCTGGCAGAGAATCTCAGCTCTAGTTCTGTCTCCAATATATTACTGTTTGCAAGTCACTTATCCTATGATTTTGTTTTCATACTCATAAAATGGGGGTGTGGATACCGAAGTTTGGAAATTCAGCATTCAAGAGGCTGCTTTGTTTGTTCTACCACTTGGGTGCTACCTAATGAGACTGGTTAATGTCAGAAAAATGAGCCTTTGTTTAGATGTGTGTTCATGTGTGTGTGTGACAGTTCAATTACCTATATTATCGTCCTTAATGATGATCAGTGACTGCTGCTGGTCTTATCCCCAAACTAATGTGGAAACACTCTTGAGTGGTTATACATTCATCTTTAGAGAAATGTTTATTCTTCGGCTCACACACTGGATTTGAGAACACTCTGGCCTCAAAAAGCCACTCCAGTAAAGCACCCCCCAAAAGTTGGTGGTTTTTGTACCTTTAATATCATGAGCAATGTATTCACCCTGCTTGGTAGAAAGGGGTTCTTACAGGAAAAGCTTTGGGGAAATTGTGGGCTATTTCTTCCAATTGCCACGAACGTTCTCTTTCAGGCTGAGAGAAAGCACAGAGCCCAACACAGTGACGAGACTACAAATCTTGTGTCTGCTCTGCCCTTCTAGATGCTTCTGTCTACTTGAATAGTGTGAGCTTCCTTTGCATCGGCTTAGACAGAAGCCAGGCACAGCTGGCCAAGACTTATCAACAGTGACACTTCCCATGAAGCTCCAATAAGTCCCCATGTTAAAACAATCCATTTAGAATGACTTGTGTAGCTTTAGATACTAATGGACTTTCCCACAAGAAAAATAAATTTCTTGCCAGCATGAAAGGAGCCTGATGAAGAAGGCAGGGGAGCAGGGAACAAAGAAGGAGAAAGACATAGAGAAAGGCACAGAGAGAGACCACTGCTAAGTGCTAACTATTGGGTTCATGCTTTACAATGTTATCTCATCTACTCTCTATAATAATCTGGCTGAGTGGTTATTAACAACTGTATTTTAACAGACAAGCAAACAGAAGGTTAGGAGGGCTAACAAGATCACACAGTAGTTGTGAGACCCAGTTCCAGACTTATCTGACTCACAAGTTCTGTTTTCCACCAGGATTAGCACCATAATCCACCTGTTTCAGGCTAACCAAGGGAGAAGGTGCACTTCATAACTTAATCCATAAATTTAAGTCACCAGGAAACTGAAGCACAGAAAGGTTCTATAAACCTGTGAAAGTTTCAGAGAATCTGTACTTCCTTGTTCCGTGACTAAATTTACTTTATTGCCCCCCATAAATACTAATGAAGTCTATCTCTATTACTCAGTGTGGCAGAATGCCATCAAAGCATCAAACAACTCTTTGAAAAGTTCAATAGGCACTTTACAGTGAACCTCAAACTCTAGACTAGGTTCACAAGCAAACAGGTGGGTGACAGAAGGGCTCAAACACAGGTGTATTTTCCTGGTCCTCAGCGATCTATACTGTATAAAGTTTTAATGGTCTACAGCTCTTCTGTCCTTCATTATAACAGATACATCTTTATTGATGTACTAGTATAATGTGAAAGAATACCTTTTCAAAGGGAATTGTGTCCTTTCCAATATCTGTCAAAATACTGAACTCTCAATATACTTGCAAGTACACAGAAAAGTGAATAAAGAACTGTCTGTGTGATAAACACTTTTGTTGTAGTTTTTGAAATCTTTCCAAAATTGCTTTAAGATTTTAAATTGGTATTGCTTCAAAAACAGATTTTGTGGGAAGAAGTGAACAACTATGGAATTAATTACTGATTACTTCACAAAATACATTCACTGTGTTTTTATGACTTACCCAAAACAGGTGAATCTTTTTATCTTTTGAAATCATGACTAAGAGTGTTATGCAATTATCTTCAACTACTTTATGTTAAATGAAAAAAATCAATAAATATCATTTTTCAAAGCACTAAAAAGAGAGTTAAGATGTTCCTAAGAAAACACAGGGGTGGGCAAAAGTAGGGTTATAGTTGTAATACAAATAAATAATACATAATCCTATAAAAGGGTAATACACAAATCTACTGAACAGTGGAACGACTGGTCGCTATGACACACACTGACCACCAGGGGGCTGACGCTCAACGCAGGAGCTGCCCCCTGGTGGTCAGTGTGCTCCCACAGGGGGAGCATAGCTCAGCCACAAGCTGGGCTGATGGTTGGTGAGCACAATGGCCCACCTCCACGGCAGCGCTAAGGATGTCCCCCAAGGGCTCCCAGACTGCAAAAGGGCGCAGGCCAGGCTGAGGGACGCCCCTCCCCCCCAACCTCCCGAGTGCATGAATGTTGTGCACCGGGTCTCTAGTTAATGAATAATAATACAAAAATAAACTGTGTTTTGCATACTCACAAGTACAAACTTGCTTTCCCATCCCTGTATTAAGGCCATTTGATATAAGATTAATTGTAAGCCTGATCTTAATCACGCTTATTCATTGAGTACACTTATTATACAATGGTAATTCATCAATTATTAAAGTCTTAGAAAAAATGTTGAATGTTAAACTTAGGTGTTTGTGTAACAAGCATTTGCAAAATATAGTTTTTATACGTGTGATGAGCTGTGGCTTTGGGTTGCTCTCAGGGTCAGGCACTTAGAGGATCCCTAGGGTTTGAATTGTGTTACCGAGTTTCAATGGTCCACAGCTCCTCTGTACTGCATTTGTAAGTCATACACTCACTTCTATGACTGCATAGAAGGATGGATTTCTCTAAGGAAGAATGAACAATACTACTTCTTTATAAAAGCAAATGACTGTCAGGGCTGTTTCACAAAAACTCTTATGCATTCAAATGTGCTTAGGAATTAAAAAAAAGAGAGTGTTCTCATAAATACTAATTTTGACAGATTATCTGGAAGATTTATGACTCAGTCACACGTATACCTACACACTTTCTCATATTTTAATATCCATCCCTTAAAGAGGCCTTCAACGTCTAAAGCTCTGAACGGGCAAAGGAGTTGAAAAACAGTGAGTTGTGATGTAACAAAGATGTGTTGACGTGCCATGAAGTTGACTGGAAGGGGATTCCCATAAGTTATTGTTACTTTATAAAACCCTTTGCAAGGGAAGGGAACTATCAAAGTAAATATTCAGCATCTCTGAAATAAAACCTAAAAAGTCAGCAGAGTTTAATTTACATCAATAAGCAAAATGGGATGATTCATCCACTTAAGCTGTAATTTAATGTTGATCTAACTTTCTTCTAATAGATTAATTTTCTAAATCAGCGACTGACAATTTTTTTCTGTAAAACAAAACAGATCATGAATATTTTAGGCTTTGAGAGCCAGACAGTCCCTCTCACAGCTATTCAACTGTCTGTTGGTGTGAGAGCAGTCGTAGACAATATAAGTGAATAGGCATGGCTGAGTTCTAATAAAACTTGATGACAAAGAAGTGGTGGGCCATATCTGCCAGTTCCTGTAAATAACTGTTTCTTAAGCTCAGAAGGCAGTATAGCTTATGTGTATGACAAAAGAGATTTAGTCCATTAACACTGACAACCCATTTGGGGGCTATATTTTTCTCCCTTTTCTTCTGGGCTCTTAGCTCCACCCCAGAATGGCTGGGCTGCCCTACATACATGTGACCTTTGAATGATAAAGGTGTTGGAATTCAAGGTAATATGTAAGCCAAGTTTGATAATAATACAAAGTGTTGTCCACAAGTGCCATGGGGTCAGCACATGGTCAGAGGGGGTGAAGTTTGTTAGAAAAGCTGCCTTGTCAGGCATTAAATGTTAGACCTGCTCTGGAAAAGCAAAGGTAGATGTGGTCTTGGGAAAAAGAATTTGGGGAAGGAACAGAGGACAATGAGATGAGCCAGGGTGGTGGGGGGAGGATGAGAATGAACCAACGCTGTGAAGGAACAGAGGCATTGTCCAGTGTGGATAGCGGTGAAGAGTCTGGGCTTTGGAAACCAAATGCCTCGCCTCAAATCCAAACTCTTCCACTTTCTTAGAGAAGTTACTCAAACTTCCTGTGCCTCAGTTTTCTCATTGTAAGAGGAGGATAAAAAGAGGCCTGCCTCACAGGATAGTTGAGGCTGGAATGAACTGAAACACGTACAGCACCTATGACAGTGCCTGGCATGTTGTCAGAATTCAATAAAATGTTAGAAAATAAGGACAGAAGGAAAGAGAGAACTAACTACTCAAAGGCAGCTGTGCTGAGGTGGCAAAAAAACCCCCACCTTACGGCTAAAATTTCTTAAGTGGAAGGGAAGTAATTTACAGCCCACTCTTCAATGATACAAAGCTTCTTCCAGTAAGAATTTCTAGTCATAGCTGCTGACTAGATAGGACTAAACATTTAAACTAAGTCCTCAGAATGTGAGGTTGCTTCTTACAGCTTTCCTCAGCAGAATATATTTCCCTTGATACAGAATGCAATATGTACACGATTGCGGAACATCAACGTAAAGGCAGGCCATTGCATATCATGTGTAAAGGTGTAGAAAGCAGAATGTGGAACCAAAAATATTTCCCAAATCCTAAGCTGGGAACCAGCGAGATGGCAGTGACCTGGCAGTGAGAGGAACGTTAGGGAAGAGAAAGGAGTGGTGATGGAATTCTTAGTTCCCAACTGCCAAGCAAACAAAACCAGCAATTTCCTTTCTGGATGCTTGCCAGATTCAGACAGTTTTTGGGAAATTAGACAGTGGCTGCAGATTATAATAACTAAAAGGAAAAAAAAGTGAATTTTAGATGACGTAACCAATTCTTTCAGAAATACTCCTTCCAACATAATGACTAAATAACTAACTCAATTTAAAATCCAAGTCTCTCTAGCCCAGCTGGTGTGGCTTAGTGGTTGAGCTTCGACCCATGAACCAGGGGGTCAAGGTTCGATTTCCAGTTAGGGAACATGCTGAGGTTGCAGGCTTCATCCCCAGTAAAGGGTGTGCAGGAGGCAGCTGATCAATGATTCTCTCTCAAGATTGATGTTTCTATTTCTCCTCTCATTTCCTCTCTCTGAAATCAATAAGAAAATATATTTAAAAAAATAATAAAATCCAGGTCTCTCTAAAGATGACCCAGAGTGAAGTGATGTAGATGGGAGAATTTGAAACTGCTCTTCTGAAATCCCACCATCCCTCCTGGCTCTTTAATCTTTAGGGTTCAAATGGGGATCACAAGATCAAGGACGTTGCCACATTTCCTTCTTGTTCTCTTGAGCCTTGATTTCCCACAACTGCTGGTAAATAGAAGGCAGAGATAACTGCTTTCTCATCTGATGAGAAGTAGTAAGACTCATCTTTCCTGTTGATGTAATTTCCAGGCTATTCCAGCAACAGCAGTGTCTTTGGCAGCGAGGAAAAGAGCATGCTGCAACAACAGAGGCGGGGTGAGTACCAAGCGGCGAGTGTGTGTGTGTGTGTGTGTGTGTGTGTGTGTGTGTGTGTGTCGGGGGGGGCGGGGGGGGGAGGCAGAGTGCACCAACAGTACGGACAGCTGAGCAAAGCCACTTGGGCTTCGGAAGCTACCAAATCTCTGTGTGGTTCCAGTGGTAGGACCACGTCTTAGGAACGTCCTACTAGGATGCTTATATGATGATATAGAAAGTGTGAGGGTTTGTTTTTTTTTCTCCATAAAAATGTAACTTTGGAGCCAGCCTCACATCTCTCCCCAATCTTCAGTTTCACGATCTAAAGGTTTTCAAAGGAAGGAGATTTAGAAATCACACCCAGAGCTGCAACCAATTTCAGAATAACAAGACTTGTTATTTTTGTGCTGTGTATAAAATACTTAAGGAAAATGGAACCTCAGTTCTCTCATGCATATGAAAGATTGGTTTGCTAGGCTCGGAATGCTCATTGCTTGTATGTGATTAAAGAAGACACTAGTTATTTTTTCTAACATTTAGTACATACCTACTATGAATAAGATTTTAACTAAAAGGAAAATAATGAATACTTATTAACCTTGTGTCACTATGCTCAGAACAGATTCAAATATGTTATCTTATTTCTTTCAAAACCCTTTAGTTTTGAAATATGATCCACTTTATTGACCGAGAAACTGATGCTCAGAGAAAGCACATAACTTGCCAGTGTAGCACAGCCAGGAAGTGAACTTTTATCTCAATCCATCAGACTCTCAAGTCACAATGTCTACACTACTGATACCAAGAACATTGTTAATAACACTGTGTGAGGGCTCATAATTCTCTAAGGAAGGCGTAGACGAATAAATGAGCACTCACAGTGAGTTCCTGGCTGAGCTTGAGGTTTTTTGTTTTTTTTTTTAAATATATTTTATTGATTTTTTACAGAGAGGAAGGGAGAGGGATAGAGAGCCAGAAACATCGATGAGAGAGAAACATCGACCAGCTGCCTCCTGCACACCCCCTACCGGGGATGTGCCCACAACCAATGTACATGCCCTTGCCCGGAATCGAACCTGGGACCCTTCAGTCCGCAGACCGACGCTCTATCCACCGAGCCAAACCGGCTTCGGCTGAGCTTGAGGTTTGAAAGCGATAGTTCTCAGCCTGATGGGGACGTTAGAATCACCAGGGAGGATCTTAAAAATATCTCTCCCCCTCTACCCACTTCCCCTGAGATGCAGCATCAGTATTTTTCAAAAATACCCTAGGTGATTCTAATGTGTTCCCAGGGGTGAGAACCACTGTTTAAAGAGATTCATATTTAGATTAATATTACACATTTATATTTTTAAAAATTACCCTTTTCTGTCACTTGATATCTAGGGTTATAACTACTTTGCTAATTATTTATAGTCTCTCTTTGTTCCTGATACATTGCAGGTAGTCAGTCAATCTTAGTTTTTAGTTTCCCTTCCCTGTGCTTTTCTTTTTAAACTATTATCCCTTGGAGTTTGACCTTGAATTACCTCTATGTTGTACTTCAAATATTCTTTTTTTTAAAAAAAAATATGTTTTTATTGATTTCAGAGAGGAAGGAAGAGGGAGAGACAAAAACATCAATGATGAGAGAGAATCATTGATTGGCTGCCTCCTGAACACCCCCAACTGGGGATCGAGCCCACAACCCAGGCATGTGCTCCTGACCGAAATAGAACCCGGGACGCCCCAATCTGCAAGCTGACACTCCATCCACTGAGCCAAACCAGCCAGGGCCAAATATCCTTGAGAAAGATATCCTGAATTATTTCTGAATCCTCAAACTTAAAGATATCAGAATACTTATATAGATTTTTCTCTCAGATCATATTTCCATTAAGAATATCTCCCTGCCCCCCGCACATATCCTTTCATGTCAAATTTGTCATCTTTTCAATGACCATTTTTCTCTCTCCTTTGAGGACAGTGAGTTGAGAATAACCAAACCACCTTTTCACGCGGGTGTTGGGCTTGACTTGCTGGCCGAGGGTGGGGGACATCGTGTAATAATAGTGGTGCTGGTCATTAAATCACCAGTTTATACTGATTAGGTGCAACCAAGTTTTTAGACACTTTTCTCACCAGCCATGTGAGGACTGGTGTTTAAGTCATATATTGTATCTTTTTTAAAAAAATATATATTTTATTGATTTTTTTACAGAGAGGAAAGGAGAGGGATAGTCAGAAACATCGATGAGAGAGAAACATTGATCAGCTGCCTCCTGCACCCCCCCCCCCCCCGCCCACTGGGGATGTGCCCGCAACCAAGGTACATGCCCTTGACTGAAATCGAACCTGGGACCCTTCAGTCCGAAGGCCTACGCTCTCTCCACTGAGCCAAACCAGTTAGGGCCATATCTTGTATCTTTCAAGTAGAAACCAAAGCATCATAAAAGTGGCAAAGGCTAGATCTTGGGAGGGAGGGAAGAGGTGGTCCCCAAGACTTGTCCTCTATCTTAACTGTTCCCACTATTTCCCCTACTTGAACTGTTCCCTGCTCCTTCCCTTTATCCATTTATTGATTTTGCTTCTGAAGACTTAGGTTTTCCTGAGTCATTTAAATGAACCCCAAGTCTAGGGGAAATACAGATGTTGGAATCACTTTCTAAAGCCAGGCCTCTCTGCAGTGATGAGAAGTCAGAAACAATAGATGACCAAAATATAAACACAGTGACGCTTCTTGATGAGCAAATTGAACAGTAGTGTGGGGGAAGCAGGATTTGAATCACACTCCAAACCCATCATTCTGGGCTTTTGGCTGGAAGAAATGTAGGTTAGTGATTAGACCTGAGCACTGACGTTTACCAGCTGTGAGGTCCTGACACCTTGCCAATCTCCCTGAACTGCATTTTCTCATCCATAAGATGGGAATAATAGCATCCATCTCATGGGGTTACTGAAAGGATAGCAAAGCCCAAGCTCCCTCGACACATACTATATGCAGTCACTCTGCCTACCCTTTAAAGGCAGGTCTGAAGAATGCAACAGGTGACCCCTCTGGGAGCTGCAGTATTACCCCATCAAAGGAAAAGAAGTCCTTCCCTTCATTTCTGCAGATTTACAACAGTCATAATTAACAGAGACTAACACAACACTCCGTCGAAACAACACAGAACTTCTTTTTTGGAAACCAGCTTTCATTTGGACCATAACACTTCCTATCCCCAAATCTCATGCTTGCTTTCCTGTGACTGATTCACAAAATGAAAGATGCTTCCAGTCTTTCCCTCTGACTCAGTGGTGCTGCTGCACCAAAATCAGGTGCATGCACCCTCTGCCCCACACGCCCCTGCTCTCAGGGGGACATTTGCAACGTCTGGCAACATTTCTGGTTGCTACACCTGGGTGAGTGTGTGTTACTGGCACCTGGTGGGCAGAGACAGGAATGCTGCCAGATACTGTACCATGTACAGGAAAGGCCCCACCAGCAAAATGCCCGCAGGCCAGTTGTGCTGAGACCGAGAAGCCCTGTTGTACCTCGATGCTGGACCAATCACTGCAAAATGCTGACCTCAGGCCACTTTTAAGATCAGGGCCACGTCCAGTCTAAAGATTCAGGAGTCAAGAAAGTGGACATCAAAGTGTGGGTGCTGATGATCTAGTCAAGGTTCTATGAAGCAGGAAGTACACAGAATATGACAGAGGAACCAGACCTCAATGCTCCGTTAAAATGGACAAGGTTCAGAATTTTCAGAAAACACGGCAAGACCAACACTCCTTTAGTGAGTCAATAAAATGGCAGAGACTTTGCCCTCTGCCTTCTTCTATAATTCACACCCAAACTAACTGTGATCTTAAGATCTAGGGCTACAAGGTGGCCAGAGAAGGGCAACCGTAGATCTGATGCTGAAACTTGAAACAGACCAAGAACATGTAATAACATGTGCACATGAACTACCTTATTTTTCAGATGTTTCTTTCATCATTTCTGAATGTAATCACAATCATTGGTGCTGTGTACTGCGTGCTGGTATCCCTGCAGGCTCTCTTGCACGGTCCTCTCATCTGTAATTCTCCAAGCAACAGAACCTGTGAATTTTCAGTAGACAGCTTAACGTGAGTGACCTTTCCCTGATTGTCTTACACCGAAGCTACTTAGATTAGAAGTGTGGTGCTCACACAGCGCCTTTTTTTTTTTTTTTTAAATGAAACTACTGGGACAGATTCTTAGGGATTTAGCACATTAATTCCAACTGGCAAAAGCTCATAAAAAGTGGAGGAATCACTACATTCAGAATGTTTTGGGTATGGTCTTGTTTAAAAGGATAATTGACTCAGATGGCTTATCCTTGCCTTAAAAATGTATGGCAATACACAGCAGAAGCTTAACTTTCACCTTTGGAGAATGGTGATGAGGAAGCCCTGGGGAAGCACTGACTTCCCACAGTTCTGTACTCATGAAATGTGTAAGCCCGAAGCACAGATTACTTCCATACTTTAAAAAATTGAATAGAAACCAAATAAATAAAATCTAGAGCCTTACTTATAAGCCCTAAAAGAAACCAAGCAGCAGATGGATTATGGGGACACACTATAAATAGATGTATGGATAGGAATGAATTAAAAGTTTATGTCACGTAGGAACAATAATGAAGAGTTACAAGTAAATGGTTCCTTTCAGTCTCATAAGATGGTTTTGTGCCTGCACCTCAGCACAATGTGAAAAACGGGAACAAAAGAACAATCTAATTCATTACTTCTCTCTATATTAGAGAATAACCAGAGATCCAGTTACATAAAAAGTTTTCCCCTCCTTTTCCTTTATCTTACTACATTAAAAAAAAAAAATCTCTCAAAACTTTCATACCAGTCATTAAGATTCAAAATCCAGACATTCCCTTTACTAACGGATCTGAAGCCTAAAATTAGAGAGATTTCAACCACAGAATGCCGCACATGTTCATTCAGTCTGTAGCAGATGACAGCTCACCATCAGGCTAAGCTCTGGAGGTAACAGAACTCAAGGTATTCCCACTCTAGTTGGGGTGATAGACAGTTACAGAGTGAACAGTTACACAAGAGGGATCCTAGGCTTGCTGCAAATTGCAAGGAGCACTCTCATATTCCATTTGCTCAAACACTTGTTTTCCCAGGTAGACTTGCAGTTGCTGGTACCCAAAATGCAAATTCACTAAGAATACTTAGTCTACTGTATAGTGAATAAAAAAAAACATCACCTCAGGGCAAAATATTGTTTTTCATAATCCATACCTTGTTACAATGGGCACAAATCACTTTAATCAGTCATATTATTTTTCTTTTTATTGATTTACTAGGGTGACATTGGCTGATAAAATTATATTGGTTTCAGGTATAATCAGACATAGTATTTAACATGTCTCTTCTGAGTGAAAACGGTACCTCTGCTTTAAGAGCAGATGCCACTGTGGTTTTGAACTAAGAATCGAGCTCCTTCAAAGGGGGAGCTCCTTTATTTTCACATCTTCAGCAAGTGGAAGAACGACTGCATAGTCTGAACCACATGCAATTGTTAATATTCAACCATTTTTGACATAGAAAACATTTGTTTTTTGTTAATCCTTACCTGAGGACATTTTTCACATTGATTTTTAAAGAGAATGGGAGGGAGGGTAAGAAGAGAGAGACATCCATGTGAGACACACACATTGACTAGTTGCCTCCTGCACATACCCGGACCAGGGCTGGGAATGAATCTGCAACTGAGGGACATGCCCTTGACTGGGAATCGAACCCGAGACCCTTCAGTCGAGGGCCAATACTCTACCACTGTGCCACACTGGCCAGGGCTACACAGAAAGTTTGTTGAATGATGGGATAGTGGGATAATGAACAAAAAGCTTTAACCTAGTAGAGTACATAGACACATGCTCAGAAAGTCTGATCTTATAATTTCAAGGCACATTTCAAAAGTACTTTGTTTTACCATACTTTCCCTTTCTTGGGCACAATGTTGCATTCTTTTGATGGCCACAGAAATTCTTAAACATCTTATCTTTTATTTTTCTGGAAGGACTCATCCCCAATCCTTCGATCTACAGTGGTTCTCCAATGCATCTTGCGTAGCTCCTAACAGTTTGAATTCTTCCACCACGACCAGTGAACTGCACGTCAGTCCTAAAGAAAAGAGGCACAGGACTATCCATTTCTCAACATTTGTAGGCCTACTGCTTGTGGGGATCCTTGAGCTCCTGTTTGCACTCAGTCAGATTGTCATCGGTTTCCTGGGCTGTCTGTGTGGAGTCTCCAAGCGAAGAAGTCGAATTGTGTAACAAAATGGAAATACAAGCAGTTTGAATCATCTGAGAATTACATTTAAAAGATACCCTTTTAGAAGTTAGAAGTTCATTAACGGAACATTAGCTAGAAAGCTGTATTAATCCTCTAGTCCAAAAGGGTGTTTTTAAGGTGATTAAAAAAAAATCGGCCTTTTACATTTAATATTGGTAAATGCAAACCACTTTCATAAGAAAAAGTAATTATCACCAGTAGTTGACTTTGGAGTGCAGTGAAGAGAATCTTTCAATGTGCTTTGAATCCTTTTATGCTGTTTGAATTTTTTAATTCTACATTCTTGTGTGGAGAGGAAGAGAGGGAGGGGAAAGGAGATGGGTGACGGAGGAAGGGAAGACGAGAGGGAACAAAGTTATCTTGGAAGTCAAAGTAGGGGACCTTTTCCCTGTATTTCTTTATACTTTAAGAAAAAATAACTATCTAACCTGAACGTAATCAAGATTTTAGACCAAATTTCTCACTTACTGGAAATCGAGGGAAAGAGATAGATTGAAATTCTAAAGGTAGGACAGTAAATAGACAATAGCTTTCTGTTTTCAACAAGAAAATGTACAGGGAAAAAACAAGTGGAATGTATTGAGGAAACTATTCTATATTGAGAACAAAGAGATGTTATTCAACTAAATGTACTATGCAGACCTTGTGGGGGTAATAGGGCAAAGTTGTACAGGATTGGTTTAATATTAAGGACTTATTGTGAATATTTACGGCTGATAATGGCTTTATGGTAATATAGAAAATGTCTTTATTTTTTAGAAATGCATGTTTTTGTGTTTGGGGGAAAATGTCATGTTTTTAAAATACATCAACCAAAAAATAAAGCAATGGAAAAATGTTCATTGTCATATATAGGGACAAGAATATAGAGAGTCATTATACTTTTTTATTTTCCTGTTTGCATTTTCCACAATAATTAAAGAACTATAAATACCTAGAAAAAAATCAGTGTTTCAAAAACTGGTTTCTATATATCATAATCTTTAAAAGACATAATAAAAGTGTATTTACCATATTAAAATGATATAAAATACTAAAAATCTACAATTTTCTGAATATAGATCATTCCTGCATTTTCCCCCCATTCATTTATGTTCACTGTGCCTCAGGTTGTAGAAATAACTTACAATACTTACATTGTAGCTGCTCCTCAAAATTACCGTATTTTCCGGCGTATAAGATGACCCCCAACTTTTCCAGTTAAAATATAGAGTTTGGGATATACCCTCCCTATAAGATGACACCCAGCGTATAAGACAACCCCCGACTTTTGAGATTTCCCTGGGTTAAAAAGTCGTCTTATACGCCGGAAAATAAGGTAGTAACATACAGGCACTTTTTTTCTGAATCCATTTGCTGTGCAAAGACCTCCTCATGCTCTTATAAATTCCAATTTATCCTTAAAGTTTAACTTACATTATTTCCTACTTGAGAAAGCTTCCCAGAGTGCATGATTCCAATAAATCAAGTTAGCACGTACCCAAACGACTATTATCATACCTGTCACAATGTAACATAAATGTTTTTGCTTGTATGTCCATCATTATAAGACAACAGGGACCAAATAATGCTTCTCATCCATTAATTCTTCAGCTCCTTCCTGCTTCAGGCCTCTCCTTCTATCCAGGCCCCCCAACACCCCTCCCCGCAACAAATTCTAATCTCTGGCTAAGTCCTCTTCATCTTTCAGCACAAATATCCCTTTTTCTGAGAAGCCTTCCCTAACCACCTAATGACAAGCAGGTGTCCCTTTACCCTCCCTTAGCCCTCTTTCATTGATAGTACTCACCACAATGGTGATGGCATTTTTATTTGTACTTGCTTCTTAAATTTCACTTTCCCCCATAAGATCATAAGCTCCATGGGTACAGGGATATGTTTCTTTTATTCACTCCTGGTATACTCAGTACCAAGTACAGTGCCTGACACAAAGTAAGGCCACCACTAGAAATATTCTGTGGAATCAATGAATGAATTCTATCTTGGCTACTAGAAATATTCTATTGAATAAACTGATGAATTCTATCTTTAGTACTTAGCTTTCAGCGAAGATTCAATACTTATTAAATGAATGCCAAACTGCTATAGCCATAGAATGAAAACACAAGTGACTAACAGGACAGCTTACACTATGTTGCTGAACAACACCAGGGGCAGCGACAGTGCACACAATCTTCACATCACCCTAGATCAGTGGTCGGCAAACTACGGCTCGCGAGCCACATGCAGCTCTTTGGTCCTTTGAGTTTTTAACGAAGGCCAGCTTAAGAGTACCCTAATTAAGTTAATAACAATGTACCTACCTATATAGTTTAAGTTTAAAAAACTTGGCTCTCAAAAATTTCAATCGTTGTACTGCTGATATTTGGCTCTGTTGACTGAGTTTGCCGTCCACTGCCCTAGATGACCCAGTTCTCCACAGTCATGAAGAGACAGACGTAAGCCTCCCATTCCAGAGGGCACAGAAAGGATGGCTCGAAGTAGCACCATCAGCTTAAGGAGCTGGTCATTTCCTTGCTATTTTACTAGTAGTTTGCTGACATGAATTAAGTCCCTAAAAGCCTATGGACCACCTGTGTTTAGGTATCTTTTGGGGACATGCCAGCTTTGCCCTGGCACCTAAACTTACAAATGCATATTTGTACACTCCCCCTTCCCCATGTACTTAGTCATTTACAAACTTTTTTATTTCTCACTTCCACCTCCATGTTCAATCTTGTTTTGAAATCTTTACACTTTAATTTTTTACTGTATCCGCCATGTGAAACAGTCTCCCCTCTTCCTACCTTTCAGCATGTATCTCAAATTGCTTTTCCTCAATAAAGTTGTTTTTATCACCCTCTAATTCTTTAATAAACATATTCCCAGCCTCCTCCATTGATCTGTCAATTCCTTAAGAGCAGCAGATAGAGTCTTGCTCCTGCCAAGCCCTTAGCTACATGACTCGAGCCTGAGACAGAGACTTAGGTTCATATAAGATAAGAGCATGTGATAGAGCTCACAGCACAGTATGATGAAACAAAATCTTCCGATCAACAAATATTGCTTTGGTTGACAGTTTATTAAATACACTGCAATTGTACCTTATTCTGTAGTTTTTTAAATCATTCACACATGAACTTAGTAAAAATGTCCCTTATAGAAAACCACCTGAAAAACTAAAATAAAAGCACACATATTTTACACACATATTAGATAAGCTGTTGAAAATATCAGGACTTATTTTAATAATAAAGGTGAAACATGAGGTGACTTGATTTTATTAATTCTACCACCAGACCATGACTTTCAGATGTGTTAATGCTGAATGTGGATGCGAGCAAGTTTATTAACAAAACTGTTTAACAATGTTTGGGAAACAGATCAAAGTCAAGGACTTTTCTTTTACAGATACTTTTCTAAATCTGTTCTCTACCCTCCCCCATTCAGAGAATTACCTGTGCAAACTGATGTGGCAAAAAATTAATTCCTTTAAAAAAACAAATCAGAGCCTATTTACACAACATGCAAAGAGAGAATTTTAAGTAGGCGTTATTGCAGGACTAGTTACAAGGGAATACAGCTAAGTGACAGAATATACCTTTACCTCTGCAAATATGAGTCTTTTCCTTCCCTTCTGGAAGAAGTACATTTTTAGGGCGTGGACTATAAAATGGCATATTCAATGCAAACACAGAAACAAAGAAGTTTGCAAATTCTTTATATTTCCAGCTGTTGAGACAGTATTTTTTGAGAGCTGAGGTTACTCTAGCGGCGAAACCAGAGCCAGCTATTAAGCAGCCAGAATGCTACCGTAATTGAATACATGACCATTTCTCTTTTAGCCCGTTCCTTGTTCTCCTCTTCTAGAAGTTGTAGACGTCGATTTAATTTGATTATCTAAGTGAAAAACAAAACCAACAAGACAGAAGCTTTAATGTAAGGAGTGATCAAATTCTTATAAAGTAGTATAATTTGTCAAAATAATTATTATAAACATAGGGAGTTTTATTTGGAGCAATATAAAAATAAACTATATAGAAAAGTTACCTATGACAGCTAAGATGCACTTAAATACTCTTCTCCCTTTTCCTTTTCCAAATTTCTGAGTTAGAAAGGGTCTATTTTCCTTCCCTCTTTTTTTTTTTAAATCCTCATGCAAGGATGTTTATTGATTTTAGAGAGAGGCAGGGAGAGAGTGAGGACGGGAGAGAGAGAGAGGGAGGGAGGTGGAGAAAGAGAAACACTGATGGGAGAAATATCAATTGGTTGTCTTCCACATGTGACCCCACGGGGATGGAACCTGCAACCCATGTAGGGCGGGGATGGCCATTCCAATCATCTGATTTATCAGTGCTAAGCAACCACTTTTCTGTTAGGGCCAATTCAGTAAACAATAAAAGTGTTTAAAAATTACCTTTCCCACTACTCAAATCAGTAGTTTATTTGGTTCCATGGGATACTATGTTCTAACACTACCAATCTTATTTTACTGTCAATAGAAAAGTGGCACTGCTTTGAATCATTAAGATATTTCTATCTGAGCATTTCTGAGTAGCTTTTTTTTATTTTTATTTAATTTATTTATTTGAAATATATTTTACTGATTTTTTACAGAGAAGGGACAGGGAGAGAGAGTCAGAAACATCTATGAGAAACATCAATCAGCTGCCTCTTGCATGCTCCCTACTGAGGATACACCCGCAACCCAGGTACATGCCCTTGACCGGAATCGAACCTGGGACCCTTGAGTCCGCAGGGTGACGCTCTATCCACTGAGCCAAACCGGCTAGGGCCTGAGTAACTTTTTTTAAGAACATTTTTATTTATTTCAGAGAGGAAGGGAGAGGGAGAGAGAGACAGAAACATTAATGATGAGAGAAAATCAATGATCGGCTGTCTCCTGCACGTCCCCTACTGGGGATTGAGTCCGCAACCAGGGAAATATGGCCCTGACCAGAATCAAAACTGGAACCCTTTTGTCTTCAGGCCAACACTCTTACCCACTGAGCCAAACCGGTTAGGGCCCAAGGCAGCTTTTTAATACCCCCCACCCCAAAAGTGGGTTACATTTTGTATCCTGAAGCTAGTGACCCCTGAGCTGCTCATCACTACGCTAAATGGACTCCATACTGTTGGGTTCCCAAACGAGCAATGGAGCAAAGAGAGCTGTAGAAGTAGCAGCTTCCCTTACTGCCAGGTCATAAAAACAAATATAAATTCTGTAGAATCTTCTGGTGACTCCATTTATGTTAATTATCTTAGAAACTCATAGTTTCCCAACTGGCTTTCTACTCCTTTTAAAGTCTCAAAGCATATGTGCGAGCTATTTATCCTATATAATAAAAGCCTAATATGCAAATCGACTGAACGGGGAACAACCGGTCAGCGGGGGGCGGGGCTAGCAAGTGGGCAGCACCAGGCCAACCAAGGCAGGTGCCAGTGGGCAGAGGGAGGGGACTTCAATTGGGGGTGGCAACTGATGGCAGTGGGGCAGAGCCAGCCACTCACCGGCCGGTGCTATCTCCCTATCAGCCTGCCGGTTGCCTCCCACTGAGGACAGTTGTACCATCAGTTGGACATTCCCTGAAGGCTCCCAGATTGGGAGAGGGTGCAGGCCAGGCTGAGGGACCCTCCCAAGTGCATGAATTTTCATGCACTGGGCCTCTAGTCTATAATAATAAAAATGTAATATGCTAATTAGAATGGACATCTTTCTGGACATGAAGCTGGGGCTGAGAGGGAAGCCCAGGTACCGGGTGCCTGCTGGTGGCCGGAGGGAAGCCTGGGTCTTGGGTGCCAGAGGGAAGCCGGTGCCGGCAGCCGGGGGAAGCAAGGCCTACTCTTGCATGAATTTCGTGCATTGGGCCTCTAGTTTATAATAAAAGGCTAATATGCAAATCGACCGAATGGCAGAAAGACCGGTTGCTATGACGTGCACTGACCACCAGGGGGCAGATGCTCAATGCAGGAGCTGCCCCCAGGTGGTCAGTGGGCTCCCATAGGGGGAACGCTGCTCAGCCAGAAGCCGGGTTCACTGCTGGCGAGCGCAGCGGCAGTGGCGGGAACCTCTCCTGCCTCCATGGCAGCGCTAAGGACCCCTCGGGGTGGACATCCATCGAGAGGTCCCAGACTGCGAGAGGGCGCAGACTGGGCTGATGGGAAACCCCCACCCCCCAGCCACGGATGTCAAGCCTTTAGTTTATTTATAACAACTGCATCTTTGTCTGTCCTATACTCTAAGTTAAGGCTTAAATGAACGCTGTGAAAACATAAACTCAAATTACACTTTCAGAAAACAAGGTTGTTGGTATAATTGTGAAATCAATGATAAAGGTCAAAGAAACCACTTTCTTCAATAGGTGAAGTATAAATAAATATGAAATATGTAAGAACTTATGATATAGCTTCCATTTAGGTTTCAACAAAATAAAAAAGTATTTGCTTCATATTAACTTTGTATTATATTAAATCTTTAAAATGATATTGATTTATTCTTATGCTAAAATATTTCGTTTATTGATCTTTACTTAGAAATATTTTACTTTGAATTCTTTCCCTTCCACATCTATTTGGCATAGACACAATTAGAATATTGAATATGCTTTCCCCACATGTGCATATCTGTATGACTCTAGAGGCTGGGAGTACATATTAAAAATATAGATATTTTTCTCTCTCATCATTGATGTTTCTCTCTCTCTTTCCCTCTCCCTTCTCTGAAGTCCATAAAAGTATTCAAAAAATACATATGCAACTGTAGTTCTAAGAAAGACCACAGAAAATGAGAAATAGGCATACAAAGACCCTCTGCACACTGAGAGCAGTTTCCAAAACGCAGTTCTCAAACACAAAAACACAGGCTCAAGTGACTGTTCCACATTTCCAAAAGCCAAGCAAGCCTTTATGGCTTTCCTGGTTTGCTAAAATGTCAAAATTCTTTGTTATTCAGCAGAACTACATCAATCCATTCGGGCAATACTGTTTTATGCTGATCAAAACATGTAAATGGTGGTTTAACCCTTTGCACACGCTTGCTTTTTTCTCGATTCCTTTATTCTAATGCTAACCGTGTGGAGTCACACTTGACATCCGAGTGCAAAGGGTTAATATATCTTTAATCAAAATGGGAAATTCAATTATGGTTTAATAAGTAATTTGACTGATAAAATGTTTCCATTCATGACTTCCACAGGAGAGAAAGTGATGAAATGTTTGGAACTGTCACTTTAAACATTATATGAATATCACTTAGGATTATATCTTATTTAATATATTAAATACCTGTCGTCTTAATGAAACTGCATCTACAACATTCATGTCATCTGCAGTTCCTTCAACTGTTGCATCTATATTTGAAATGCCATACCTAGCAGATAAAAAATAAAAATACAATTAAATATTAGAACAGAATTAAGAGTACCTGACAAGTCATGTAATGTAACGTATAGTGTTCAAAGAATTGTTCAAAAGTTTGGAATTACAATATAAACTCCTAAAGTATTTTACAATCTGAGTTGTTACTAATAAAGGAAAGAAAACAACTTAAGATAACAACTACCTTAAATATTGGCAAATGTCTTGAAACTTTGAGAATAAGAAGAATCCTGACTAAAGATACAAAAAAGGAGACACTTTTCAACTCAGAGGGACTGGCATTGTTAAAATAGGACCCGTGGGTGAAAAGACTTGAGGGCTGCCACTCTAGAATATAACAATATACAATACTTAGACAAACTTATGTCCATATGTGGCTGCAAGGAGCCCCTGCTGAGACTCACTGGCAGGGACACTAACTCCAGCTAGCAAAATAAGACTGATCATTTTTATTTCTCTTCCTCTTCTCATTGCCTTTTCTTGTCATTTCTACTCTTCTTATTTTCCAATTACTCTCTACTGTAAAATCGCCTGAATACATCTTGTCACTACAATAAGATCCAAAACTAGCTCAATAATCAATAATTAAGAGGCTGTGTAAAAAATAATAATACTGGAAAGCCACTAAGACAAACTCCAGAAAAAGCACACAAAAAAGTACTTCTTGTTCAAATGCAGTTACTTCTAAAAGGACACTGATTTTTAAATGAATGACAATAAACTTCTGAGAAACAAATACACACAACTACTCTTCCTCTTTGCCTGGATTTCCACTTTTTAAATATATTTTTAATGAACAGTTTTATTGAGATATAATTTACACACCTCACATGTTTATATCCTATTTTAATCCTGTATGGCTATTTCAGTAAAATGGCATATTAACTGTTCTGAATGAGCAGAATATAAATAAACTGAATTTAAAAGTTACTCCTATGCAATCTACAAAGTTGGCACATAGATATTTTCTAATATACCAAGTAGGTCTCCATTATAAAAAGCACCTTACCACACAAATAGGTATAAGGAGAAATATAGTTCTTATGCAGACATGTTAAAAACAAGTCTATTCAGAAAATTCTTTTGTTTCAAATACAATTTAAAGCCATCCAAAAACACCAGACAGGATGCACTTTCAATAACATGATAGTACTAACTCTAGATAATATAGAACAATCTCCAAATGTGCCTTTGATGGCTAAACTAACTTGCTTTCTCATTAACTGCCCCTTTCCTCATGGGGACAGAATGAATGTCCTGGAATACTGAGAGTAACTGCAGTAGTTAGAGAAGTAAGCTGTAAAGTTAGTAGATGCTACAACTATGGGATTACAAACGTCTACATTAATCATTCCTTTGAACATTATAACAGAATTAAATGATTAGTAGAAAAAATAAGGGCTGGAGACACCTATTCTCTACATTTTATCCTCAAAAAACAAACAAACAAAAAAACCCCCACAAAAAACCCCACAACTGTTCTATTTCTGTGAGGTCATGCAAGAGATGAATAATTGGGGAAAAATTCAAACAATTAAAAGGTCAGGGGACCTGGAATGAACATAGAACGAAGTACAACTGAAAAGGATTACTCAAAATTTAAATCCTGAATTTATTAAGGGTTTCAATATCTGTAAAAAAATCTTCATTTGCAAATAAATTTAAGGATATGGCAAAAAATTTATATAATTTAACTTAAAACCAGAAAAAAGTGTAAGTCAGATCACTGGTTGAAAATAGAGACAAACTTAGGAGTAAATTGGAAAACTTACAACGGATGTGGTTAGTGCTGTCAGAAGAAACAGGTCGGCAGAGTGGGAGAATCCCTAAGGCACTTCCAATTCTTCTAACCTGAACTACCTACAGTGGGAAACTGCCGGTTCCCTCTTCTCTTGCCTAAAAATGAATGTGCCAGCTTCCTTTCATCACAGAAATAATGCTGCCAGTTTTAAGTCTAATGCTACAGATAATGTATTTGTGCTTAAATAAACAAAATAAACTCTGAAAAAATTACAGTAATGGTATCTGTGAACACTAACCAAATTCCTCCCCCCTAGAACAGTGGTCGGCAAACTGCGTCTCGCAAGCCACATGCGGCTCTTTGGCCCCTTGAGTTTTTAGCAAAGGCCAGCTTAGGAGTACCCTAATTAAGTTAATAACAATGTACCTACCTATATAGTTTAAGTTTAAAAAATTTGGCTCTCAAAAGAAATTTCAATTGTTGTACTGTTGATATTTGGCTCTGTTGACTATTGAGTTTGCAGACCACTGTCCTAGAATATGGGAAATGGGGATTTTGGCATGTGAGAACCTTAAGTATTTATATGTGCTATTCTATCTGCCTTGTGCTTAACAGAAGAAATTATTACTCAGATTAAGCATGTGTGAAAGGGGCAAAAATAAGAGAAAAGCTGAAATCAACAGATGATAAAAATTCTTAAATTCTCTTTATGTTTAATTTACCCAAACGGTCAATGCTGATTTTCCCCAATTTAAGATGATGCCTTACCGACAGCTTTCTCTATACATGGAAGATGATATTATAGAAAATTAAATAAAAAGAAAACGCTGGACAGAAGCTCAGGCAACAATGAAAAGGATGCATATAAGACAAGATTTAAGGTGACATTTTCCATTTTAGCATGATCTCCTATAAGTTAATGAAACTGGATTTAAATAAAAACATGAGGATATACGATACTGTAGTACAATTAAGTGTTTTCCTCACTCTGGTGGCCAAATGTCACGAGTGACTACTCACTGTTCTCAGAGAAAAGCAGGATGTACTCATTGATAAAATTGTAGAGGCTCAAGCTACAATATCAAGGCATGGCTACTACATACATTATTGCCTGCGAAATACAAATTCAGCCAGCTATTCACCCTGGTAGGTACAAAGTCTCAAACTTTACCTGACGTTGTCATGATGAGGATTAGAAGTGGCGGCAGCAGACCCACCACGCAACACGGGTCTAAGGCAGGTTTTTGGAGAAGGCACAAGATAGAATCAGGAAACAGAGAAGTAATAAAATAAAAGCAAAAACAAGACAAATAAATGTCAAATAGGATTATATTGTATGTTTCAATACAATATATTTCAAATACTTTAAACATCTTTGTCTCCCAAGTCCTCCATTTTCATAAATTTAGTATTTTCAATGGGTTAAAAATAAAGGAAATCTATAGTTAACAAAATAGCACCAACATATAAAATAATTTTTGGGTGCTTGTAATTTATGAAATTCAAGACAGAGGACAACTCTGTTTAAAAAGTATAATTGCTCTCTTCCAGTTGGAAAAAAGTCACACCAACTTTAGAAGCATGTCAAGAACCGGTTAGAAGCACCTGAATGATCATGGTTGCTCATCGATAGCAACAGCCCATCACGAAAACTAAAAATTTCACATTACTCACAAATCCCACAATTGCTTCCTTCCCGCCTCTTTAATTTTGATTAGTGCCTGATATCTTAACGTGGCTGTGTCTCATTCAAACCCTGAGCTCTCCAGAGCAACGCTGCAAGCCTCAGTTCTGGAGCTGAGACCGGAGCCGTGCTGTGAGGGACATACTACAGCATATTCTAGAAGCCACAATACTGAGTCTGATCGTGAGACAACCAGGAGCGACATACAGGGCTGTTGGAAATGAAGACTAAGGTGCACTGGAAAACTTTGTGGGGATTGTCACTTAGCTCAGTACATACTTGGTTTCCAGAGGACAATTAGTTCCTTACCTAGGTAAGCAGAAACCTTTCCAAGAAATCTTATTTTTTAAAATCAGAAAACAAAAGTTCCACAAGGTCACTGGTCAATTCCCCAAAAAGTAATCAGCAATATTTACTGAACACAGAGAGAAGGTTGGGGTATAGGATCCATATAAGGATTTTAGGAATTCTTACATTCTATTTTGAATGTCTCATTCTCTAAGTACTGATCAGGTTTAGCCTGAATTTAAATACCAAGGCAATTCTTAATTATAGTAAACATTTAATAGCAAATGCACTAGTTTTTGTTTGTTTGTTTTGGTAAGTTGACTTATTTGTAGAATTTTGGCTATAATACAAATCATTGTCAGTTCAATTTATTAAAGAAAGTTTTAATGGTTAGCTTATACTCTTCCTGTTGCTTTAATAAATTTCTACTGTTGCTTTAATAAATTTCTGGAGCCTAGAGGATAAGAGAGTCAGAGACTTCTGGGGAAGACCTGCTAGAATTCTAATTTGTTCACTAAAGAACAGTGAGAAATCACATACGGCTTGAGACAGGTTTTAAACCCATCCCATCCTACTAATATATTTACTCTGTGGCATTAGGAAAACGGTTACTAGTTAACTACAATCTTACATTATACTAACATGAGAATGTTTAAATAAAGCCAATGCTATGTGCTACCTAAAGTTTTGAAAGAAATTCACACTAACATGCTCAAATGGATCTGTCATATTCAGTATGTTCCACCACAGAGATTTCCCTTTTATAATGCAGAGCCAGAAGATAGTTACAGTTACCTTTCACAACGTATTTCATTTTGTCTTCTTACACTGGCAATTGACACATATAATATAAGAGTAAATTAGACAGGCATTTGGCATAGTACCACTTTCTTCCATAAGTATAATTTAATACATTACAAATCTTTTGTAAGTTTGATAATATGTTCAACAGTATATTTTGTGATTAATGTGACAAAAGGGAATGAGACTCAAGGCTCTCCAAGTTCCAGCATTAACTTGGATATTGACCATCTTGAGTAAAAAATAATCTGACTTAACAGAATATGTGTTTCTTGTTTTAAAAAATGAAAACTGCTACAGTAAATAAATAATTTAGTTGGGGGACCAGGAATTATATACATATCTTAAAAAGATAAATTATAAACAACGAACACTATTTCAACTACATCTTTGCATTCTAGGTTTTCCAACTAATATATTTATACGGACACTTGCAAAAAATATAAAATTATGTACATGGTGGTTTCTTACATACTCAAAGCTTATAGAATATACAAAAGAAAACTGTATAAAAATAATCAAGCCCCTTCTAAAAATAAAACTTAAACATGCTAAGCATGGCTAACTAATATGTCAGTGTTTAAATAATGTTCTTACATAGAAAGTCTCTTCTTAAAAATGTTAATATTTTGCATTGGAGAATGAGATATGGCGCTCTAGCAGATGTCAGAAGAGTTGAGCATTTCCTAACCAACCAAGGGCTAAGTCATAATAGCATCTAAAATCCAAAGAACATACCTTGTGCTTGTCTGAGGTGCTTTGATAAGTTAACTTTGTTAATGTGTATATATATTTTACCTTTGTCTTCATGTTGAGCTTGGTTTTAGATCATATAAGTTCTCATAAGATGAGAAAATGAATATGTAATACATAAACCTTTCAACAGTGTCCCTTCTTATGTTAAGCAACTGTGAATCTGCATTATTTTATGATAGTAAGGCAGACTATCTTCTTCCTTCTTCCTTTCCCCTCCCTCCCTCCTGACTGTCAAATAATTCTAGCTTAATTTAACTCTACCTAATGTGATGGCATAAGACCAAAGATAAGATATTACATTAGCGTAACAGCCAAGAGAAGTAAAATAGAAAGGAAAAAATGATGCACAAAGCAAGGAACATAAAAGTGCTTGAAACTTTATAAGCAGTATCATTTTAAAACCATGCAAGTAGACCATTATCCAAATTTCACATTCCTAGTGTTTATATCTGAAAAGTCATATGAGACAGTTCTTATAGTAGAGATAAATACTGATTTGGCACTTAACAATTCTGATTAGATCTTGTTCAGCATTTAGATTGCAAGAGATTAAAATACAACGATAAAAAACAAAACAAAACCCTTTCAATAATGAAAGCATCCAATAAGACTAATAAGAATCTAACCTGCTAGGCTCCAAGGTAACAACAATGGTGTGTGCCCAGGAGCAAAAAATTAATGCAACTACTTTATGTATTTAAAAAAAAAAATCTCATTTAACTGAATAAAAAAAACATAATTCCTTCCCAGAAAAGGGATTTTAAAGTTATTTCATTACAATGAAAAAATAGATAAAACTTAACTTAGGGCTCAAAATAGTTTTTCATAATATAAAAATACAAAGTAAATTTTACATTAGTAAGATTTCTGATTTTGTACTTGTGAGCTGGAGTCAAAATGTTTTTCCATTATTAAGAAAAAAAATCCAACTTTTTTACAAGTTCCATATAACTGCATTGAACTGTGTGTATGTACGGGGCTTTATCATCTAGCTATTATTATTTAATTTACATAGGATTTATAAGTATCTTTCTCATTCATATATTTTCACTGTAATAGCATCTGACATGCTATAATTTGACCTAATAATCTGGTCTCTTCTAAGGACCGACTGTAATTAAAAAGTTAAAGAGGATACCAGGTAAAGAATGAATTTATTTTAAGGAGGGTGGAGAAAACAGGCCTTCGGAAATACTAGTTCTTAAGCTCCAGGTACTTTATATTCAGTCTCTTTTGAAGGATCTCCCACCACACTGAATAAAATTGGAGGCCATTATCCCTACTGTGAAATAAAAGTGGTGGTGGTAGGCGATAGGGGAGAGATTCCTCACAAGAATCCAGAAAACTAGGTAATATTATTACCCTTCATATTTTCTTAATTTAATAGATGAGAAAAATAAGGACTAGAGAAGATAAACAATCTATCAAGGGTTATCATGAAGCTAGCTACTCAGTGGGGTGGATCAAGTAGGAATCTGAGTGACTCCCTAAATATATGCTTTTTTTCCAAACCATACTGCTTCTTCCAGGCCTCAACTATTCTAAGTCACATCAACTTTAGAAGCATATCAAGAACCGGTTAGAAGCATAACCTTGAAGCTTCAAAGAGCATAAAAGGGACTTGAAACCCTTGGGGAGATTATATATATGTGTGTGTATATATAAAATTTCCCCCCTTTAAGCTCTTTAAGTCACTGGGCCCAAATGTACACTACTAGACCACCCTGGAAAGGTTCAGAAACTCCTGTTGAGCAATATGGACAACTTGCCTATGAAATATGGGAAAAACCCAAGGGCTTGTGTGAGGATCAAAGCACTCAATAAGAAAGTTTGTCCAGAACAAGCCATACACATATCAGTTCCTCAGGTAGGAAGTCAGGTTTATGGAAGAGCCAGAGGAATTCACTGGGGTTTCTTCAAATTGCAAAAGTCAACACTGACTCTCAGAGTTACTAGATAAAAAGTTAGGAGTGAAAAGAAAACAGACTGTACCTTTCCCATACTTTGCCAGAAAGCTTCTCAAATTTCAACTTTTAAAAAACACTATGTAGTAATGAAGTAAGGACAAAAATAGTGGCAAGAAATTTATTTGTATGAACAAGTCTTAAGTACACTACTAATGATTTTACTTGATGTTCAAAAGTTATCAATACGGAAAAAGTTCAGATTTTCAAAAAGACAAACAGTACCTGGGATTTTCAATATAGGCCTAGAAATCCCTATTTAGAGGAATTAGAAAAAAAAAGTCCTGGCAGCTACACTGACATCAATGTTTCAAATCTGTTTCATTAATCAACCACATTAGTACCATAAATGATGAAATCAAAAGACTTACTAAAGAAAATTAATACACTCCCATTCAACATCCTACACTCAATCCAATAGTATCCCTAGCATAGCCAAAATGGACTCAAGTACTTAGAACAAGTCAACAAAATCTTTGGAAAAATTGTTATTCTTCCTGTGTGTAGTTATTAAGTAAATACTTTCCCTGACTGAAGAAAAGCTAACAGAATCTTATGAAATGTGAATTTTGGACAATAATTTCAAATTAAAAGAAAGCAAAGCAAACTGTTTAAACCACTGCATCTTAGAAAGAGACGAAGGTGCAAACAAAAAAGAAAGACACCACAATCCACTAGAAGGAGCCAAAAAGTATGCAACGAAGCTGGCGAGAATCTCTGATGGCCAGTCACCTGCGGTTTTCATCCAGCACATCCAAGATCTGCTGGTAAGCCCTACGAGTAGAAGACTGGATAAGCGACAAAATGCCACGAGCAGAGGAAAGATTAGGTCCATCTTCAGGTAACATTCGGGGAGGACAGACCCGAACCTGTTGTGGCGATGGTGTCACACTGTTTATATAAGCACAGCAAATGAAGAAAAAAAACAAAAAACACTCAAGTCAGATTTTTATAAAACTTTAGCTAAGTAGTTTCCCCAAACACTTATATTTTAAGAATCATTTTAATTTTCTTGCCCTTTTCTCCCACCCGTCATTTCCCCCTAAGAAAACACAATCAAATAAGTTAATATTTCAAACTGTCTTAAAAGACCAGCTATAATGCAGCATCTGTAACTGGGTAGCCTTAAACATCAAGTTTAAAAAAAAACACGAATTATCAAAGAACAACTTTGGAGAGGGAAGAGCACTACAGCAATGAGTGTGCTCATCTGCTGGCTTTGGAGAGGCAGTGTTCTTTATGGATGTATATTCCATTTCAGTAAACCAAACCGCTAACGAGCAACCTGCAGGAGACTGGGTGGTCGGACAATAGATAGAAAATTCTGGTATACCGATGTCAGACAAGTTTAAACACATGAATTGAAATTGATTCCATGAAAATGCTATTTCAATTATTTCAAAGACAATGAAGCAAACTGAGTTTATGAGTAAATTTAAAGATGAGTTCAAGTTTTAAAAGTTATAATGAAAGTATTTTAATTTTTGGGCTTCTCTTTGCCAGTAATCTTAAAGTCTTTTCCACATGAGCTACGATTCAGTTTCTGTGGCTCCACTGCCAGTGTGTCCCACAAGCTGAACACATATGAATGAAGCAGTTTTACAGCTGTAACCTGAACTCTTAAGATTGGTGTATTTTCAGAGACTTATTTAAACCTCATTCTGTGATTATGTCCAAAATAAAACAAAATAAAATGGAGCACACAGTGAACTGAAAAGAGAAAATCTTGTATTTTGACTTGTGTAATCTTTTCTAAATTAACATGTATTTATTTGGAAACCACAAAATAAGTGTGGGATAATTTTTGAAAAGATAGCTGTCATCTAATATTATTCCCACAGTCCCAGGAAATTAAAAACAAAATCTCCACAATTTTGTGAATAACTTTGAAAGTCTTAATAATCCAAAATGAGAAGTACAATAAATATGAGAACCATGTTTTCCAAAGACTGCTTAGAAGAGAAAGATCTAAGCCAAATCTTGACATATTGAGAAACTAATGTCAGGGCTGATTCACCATAGGAAGTAGGCCTAATGATATCAAAAGAAATGCAAGTTTTCAGATGCAAACTCATGGACAGTTACCCTAAAAGTCTGTCCAGAGACCAGAAATATTCTGGAATGTACATAAGCCAACTTAGCAACTGCCCCATTGTACTTGGCAAAACCCATATCCGACATCCCAGAAGAGTAAAAAGAGCAGTCTGCCTGGTCACAAAGTCTAGGCACTAGTCTGTCACTCAGAATCCTCTAGGCAGCCCGGGAACACCTGCAGCTCTTGCTCTTTGTGAGAAACCAGACTGAATTCATGTTAGAAAAGTGTCACAAGAGGCAGGAATAAAAAGGGACAGTTCCGTGAAAGAGCTGCCAACATACCTGGCTAAATTTACCTAAGCAAGTTTTAAAAGACCAATTAGTACAATATTTATTGATATAATTAAAGTTTTTGTCTTTGCATTTTGGTGCTGAAATTAAATACTTCTGCATATCATTCTATATTAGTAAATAAATTAGTTACATACTACTATATTAAAGTCTATAATAATGAATATTTAGAATAATCTTATAGCAACAATGTCAATAAACTAAATGCAAATCCATGAAAAAAGTTTGATAGATTTTTGCCCATTAAAAATTAAAAAGAAAGTATTTCCTTTGAGAGAAATCATTTTGTCAGTAAAAGCAACAGGAAATTAGGTGTATTCATAAAGTAGTCAAGCATAAACTATTTTAAAATTAACTGCAAAGAATTCTTAAGATAGAATGCACAGAAGGTAGAGTTCTAAAAGTCTGTAGGATCTCTTTCAATTCTAAGATTCTATGATCATATGAAATTGTAACCTGGTAATAAGTGGGAATTAAAAACCTTATATGATCCTCAATTGTAATTTAAAAAATATGTAGAAAGATAAAATATAAATTAAATCTATCATTACTAGTAAAGATATTTCATCAAAGACCAACATAAAAAACCTATTTGGATTTCTGATGGTTTATCAAAGAAATTATATTTTCAAAGATTAGTAAGAAATATACATTTTTATTAATTTATACTGCAATCCCTCATAAACAGCAAAAACAGAATAGGAAGTATTTTTTAAACTGATGATCACCTTGGGCAGTATTTTGTATAGATTAAATGCCCTTGATTGTTAAAATTTATTTTCATCTATAGATGAACAGAATTAGCCTAATTAGAAGCAATAAATACTGCAGCAATCTTTTTAAAGCTTTGAGCTGTCTTGCAAATCTTTTTTAAAATAAGCAAATATAAGAACAAAAAGAATTAATCCCCATTTTAACTATCAGTCTGATTCAAGCTGGCAGGCCCACCACCTAGCATGGGTTGGAAAGGGAAACAGTGAGTGCTTTTAGAGTTAGTTCCATCTCAGTCCACTCATCCACCCAACCAAGGAAGAGTGACTTTTTGGTTTTTGGGTTTGTTTGTTTTTTTGACAAGTGAACTACTGTGAGAAATAAAAAAGTAAACATATTGCAAAGGCACTGAGATTATTTAAGCAAATGTTATAATATTAGTAATTTAACAAAAATGCACTTTGATGATAAACTGATCTTAGTAATGTGATAAAACAGCAAAATCTCACCTTTATCTTTTTCTTTTATGAAAGATTAGACAATTTTGAAGAAAGCACCCATGTTTACCATGCTATTTCATTAGTAATAGCTCTACCTCATGCTTACATAAAATCGTATGACACGAGTGTTAATAACACTAGCCAATGTCAAAACTCAAATTTAAATGAAAATTTACTTGGCATAATTATGTCATCATTAAAAGGAAAGTCCAAAGTTAAGTACCTCTTTCCTGATGGGCTTTCATAGTAATAATGTTTCTCAAACTGTGAGGATAATCTCTTTGGGGAGGCTCTAGCCTCTTCCAAAAATGAAAGGTGCAATAGGAAAAGGGGGAGAACAAATTTTCATTGGAACATGAATCTTGTGTCATTTCTCTTGAAATTTTATATACAGAGAACACTAATTTGTTGCCACTGTTTAAGGCAATTTACTAGTTCCTAGAAGCACAATAAGAGAACCAGAATAAGGGAAAAATCGTTGGTTGCCAGAGTGGCTTTTGTTGCTTAAGAACTATATTAGTTTTTAAATTCTTGTAACTAAATGCCAATATTTTCCTTCGCTCCATGGGTCTAAATGATTGCAAAATATTCTTTCTAGCAGGATTTTAATCTATGATATACATTTTTAAAAACCTCAATGATAAACCACACACTCCATTCTTCTGACTCAAAATGAAACAAGATAGTATGCTAAAATAAAATTTAAAAAATTGGGATCACTAAACTTGGTTAAAATTGAATCAACAGAGACTATTCCAACCAAAGCAAAATAAAGAAAGTGAAAAAGGATGCTTGGTCCTTAAGTGTAATTAAAAAAAAAAATTGAACTTATTGGGATGATACTGGTTAATAAAATTATATAGGTTTCAGATGCTTATGTGTAAATTTGTCCATTTCACTTTCACCATTATGCCCCAAATCACACATAACTTTTTTAGTTGGTCTGGTTTGTTTTTCTATATAAAGTGTATGATCACAGTTTGAGAAATCCTGTAACAGAGGTACTAAAAAGCCAAACATATTATATGCCAATTATATTAGTATGACATAAGCCTGCAAAATAAAAATAACTCCTACTCGTGAAAAGCAGAGCAGATAAAATCTTACGTGTATTCCGGTGCAGAAATCGGTGCCTGGAACCTTGAAATTTTATTTCTTGGGGCAGAATCTGATCTGTGCCACCTTAAATAATAATTATGCTTCTTTTACATATTCAGTTTTTATAACACAAAGGAAAAGCTAGATACGATTCTACTGGTCAGAATTCATTTTTATATCTATGGCTGACCACACGCAACCCTACTGTCTGTTGAAAGTAATTAAGAGAACAGAGGCCAGTGCTCTTGTTCTTATACCCATATGCACTTCTATTCTTCAAGCCAAGGAATAAAAGTAAAGGTAGGCAAAGGTTCACGCACAATGACACATAATTACTCTCATATTACAAAGAAAAGACTAACTTAGGTAAAGACAGCAATAGTCTTTAGCAGAGGTAAAATGTAGCTTTATTAATAGTTTCTTCCTGACCACGTTACCAAGTTAAATAAAGTTCCTAAGGTTAATTAAATGTAGATTCTTAAAGATGAATTCAATTATAAGTTGCAAAAATTAATAATGGTAGAAGAAAAGGCAAGGTCACATTATTACTAAGAAGATAGTTAAGTAACTTACTTAAAATGACATGGTAACATATATAACCACCATAATAAAAAGTATGGATAAGTAAAGTAAGCATTTCAATATTAAATTTATAGTTAAATATTCATGTTGTTTTTACTACCAAAAATTAACACATGAGGTTTTCAGTTTTATAAAACATCTAGAAAATGCCATTAAGGCAATTAAAAAAAAGAAATAAAATATTAGTTAAGTCTGTTAATCTTTTCTTTTATGAGGAACTTACGTTATTGGCAACTGCAAAAATATCTTATGATTTAATCATCTACTCTAAATCACAGAGTAGGCTGGTTTTTATACATAATACAGCTGTTTCCTTTCTTTTTAACTGAACTCAGATACCAATAATATATATGTTGTGAGGAAAAAGACAAAAGTGATGCTAGACTGATGCTTTTATTTCATTAGTGTGAAACTTCAAAATATTAAACACCTAAATAAGCCATATCTTTATATAACAGAAAAGTTTATTAAAACCTTTGCTGCCTTAAAAAACATTACAAATAGAAAATAATAAAAGCTCTGAGGTTATGTGGAATCATTCTGAGGGCACAAAATATCAAGAAGCTACCTTAGCCATAAACTATGTAGCTTTTTCACCATTTGTATAATATGCTAGAAAAATGATTTCATAGGCTGGTTGATATCCCTGCCAACCAGACACCTTCAAGGAAACATACAGTTATAAAAAATTTCACATTAATAGTGGTTTAACATTTCAGATCAATCTTCCCTAAAGGATATATATATTAATTTGAACTTACTTTCCTCCTGTGTCAGAATAACTATAACTATTCCAGGGGGCATTTAAAGATTCCCCAAGAAATCAGAGAAGTTACCATTCTGGCACCTAACATAAGAAAAGAGAAACCCTATGCCAGTGGTCCGCAAACCGCGGCTCACGAGCCACATGCGGCTCTTTGGCCCCTTGAGTTTTTAGCAAAGGCCAGCTTAGGAGTACCCTAATTAAGTTAATAACAATGTACCTACCTAAATAGTTTAAGTTTAAAAAATTTGGCTCTCAAAAGAAATTTCAATCTTTGTACTGTTGATATTTGGCTCTGTTGACTAATGAGCTTGCCGACCACTGCCCTATGCCCATCAAAGACCATCACTCTTCCGTCAGGTTCAAACTAGAACTTGATATGTTTAATATAAATGGTGGTACTTGTATTGTACTCTAGTTATTTTGCATAGAAATTTAAATGTTTTGCTTTTACCTAGATTTGCAAGAGAGAAATGTTTCATTTCCTAATTCTTTTGCAGTTCCCAAAGAAGCTAACATTGTAATGCTTGGCATCAAATTTGGTTCACAATGAATGAGTTCTTAATAACTGACTGAATGGTTACTGAGGAAGACATATTAATTTACATTAAATATCTAAATCACCTATTTTAAAAAGCCAAATTACCAATGGCTTTTAGATTTAAAATACTGACCAGCAAATAAAGGGATGTTTAATTTTATTAAAAACCCATTAGTTTTGATAAAACAACAAAAAAGCACTTGCCTGATTTAAAGCATCTTATAGTGAGGGAGCTTTAAGATCAGGGTGTGATAATTTAGCCAAATGAGAAAGAGTTTTAAACAAATAGTCCTTTAAGCAATATACTTGTATTTTTGGAAAATAAAAGGAAGCTAATAATTCAATAACTTGGTAGGCAGGAAGCCAAAAAATAATCCTGGAAAGGAAAAAAATCTACTCACCTATGGTACATTGTTTACCACAGCTCATTAGAAGCAGAGCTAGAAAGGGTTAATTAATTCACAATCTTATGACAAACTGAGTAACTTGGAAATAAAGATTTTCCTTATATAAAGTGTTTACCTTTTCTTTATTTTTTAACCTACATGCTAAACAATTTTAAAGGATGCACAGAACTGCGCACTTAACATTTATCAGTTTTTCTTAAGTATACTTTATAGAAGATTCCCCAAATAGGCAATTCATTCTTTGCTAAGACTACCATACACATAAAAGATAACGCTGTTGAAAAATGTTTACAACTAACAAATGGTCAGGTTTTTAAGGTTATTACAAGTATTGCAATTATGTAAAAGTAATGCAAATGCAAAACAGATTTTAAATGCTATTAGAAGTAAATTGTTTCTTAGGCATAAAACACATCCTTTTCTTTTTTTAAAAAATAGTTGAGAATTAAAAAATGTAAATTATTTAGAAAAAGATGAGACAGACAACATCTATGGAGAAAACTTAAAGGAGACACAGTACTTAGTGGTTGTACTCACATGGAATCAGTTCTGACCAGCTGTCCATTTTGGCGAACAGCATTTTCACTCATAGAGCGCTCTCTTTTTAGCCTGCCAACTGCACGGACCTGTTAGGCACAGACAAAGGTAAGGGAATGGGAAATATTCTTAGTAGACTAATAGCTGCTTAGCATCAAAAGAACCTTAAACAAGGCTACTCACAAAATTTACAAAAAAGAAAAAAAAAGAAAAAAGAACAATTGCTGCTAGGCATGTGTAATATAGACAGACATATTATTTAAGAACAATTCTCAAAAGCTTTAAAGGCACATATATTATAGAAAATTTATATTTTTATTATAAATAAATGTTTCTGGCTTCTGGGGTTTAAACAAATTCAGATTTGGTTGGATATCTGAAAAGTAGACTAAAAAAAATGCAGGGGCCTGATGCGGCGGGGGCCAAACATGGCAGGGATCTCCCCTTTTCACGTCCAGCTCGGAAAGAGAGATGAACGAACCGGTTCTAAGTGGAGGCGGCCAGGGATTGAGAAATAATAGAAATAAAGAGAGAAGACACAGAGATAGATTTAAAGCTGGGAGCTGGGTGGGACGCCGCCATTCTCTCTGATGGAGAGGCAGCATGAGGATGACCCGAGCCACGTAGCGCGTTTATTTTTATAGGCCCAGATTTACATATCTAGTCCCGCCCCTGCCGACACCTGGGCTGCTATGAAGTCAGAACTGATTAACTAACATGTCCAGCCTTATTAGGGAAGCATGTTCCCAGGGCGTGGCTCTGCCTACGCCCTGAGTTCAGCTGATGATAATTAAGGAAAATGCCCATGTGCCTTCCCAGGCGGCCCTCTACAAAAACAGTCTTCCTAGCTTAAAGGCTTTGGCATTCCAGAAATAGCCACAATTTCCCATCCCACAAGCTCTTCTTACAAATGTATCATTGACCTCTTTTCATTAGGAATGGGATCTATGTCCACTTCTCTTGAAATTGGAAAGATGGATGCAATGTGGCTGATGCTTGGTCATAAGCCATAGTAAATTTCTGCCTTTTTTCTCAAGACTGTTCATGTTTGCAACAATGGCACCATGATGTGAGGAAGCATAAGAAGTCATATGAAAAGGCCTAGCTGAGATCCCAGACACCAGCTACTATTAAGTGACATGCGTAAATCTCAGATGATTGTAGCTCAAGCTGCCAAATCATCCCCAGTCTATAAGACTTCCTGCCTTAGTTCCACATATTGTAGAACAGAAACAGGTTTTCCCTATTATGCCTATTGCAAATTCTTTACTCACAGAATCCATGAGCAAAATAAACAGTGCAGCTGCCACTGTTTCATGGCCCCCTTATAATCATTATCATTAAGCAGTTACTCCAATTTTCCTCTCCCACAACCCCCTTAAAACCACTAATCTGCTTTCCATATGTGGAAATTGCCTATTCTGGATATTTCATGTAAGTGGAATCATACAACATTCAGCCTTTTCTGTCTGGCTTCTTTGTCTTAGCGTGTTTTCAATGGTCATCCATGTTGTAGCAGCTGTAAGTATTTTATTCCTTATTATGGCTAAATAATATTCCACTATATGGATATACCACGTTTTGCTTATCTATTCATCAGCTGATGAACATATGGGTTGTTTCCACCTTTTGGCTATTAGAAACCTTTTTGCTTTTCATGACTTGAAGGACACTACTGGCATCTAGTAAGTAGAGATCAACAATGCTGTTACAAAAGGACAACCCTCAAAATAAAGAATCATCCAGTCCAAAATGTCAATAGTGCTGAGGTTGAGAAACCTTGGCATATGCTGTAAAATGACTACTACCGAGTAAACGATTCAGGGATTTCACTTGATAGATATTGAATAGCATCTAAATGAATCATCTATGATACCTGCACATAAGGCCTTACTGCACTTTTATTTCAATCCATTTTCAAAAAGCTACTAGAACTCTGGTTCCTTCCTTTTTCCTTTGCTCACTGGTTAATTGTCTATTGAGGGCTGCCTGACTCTTCTATGGAATTGAAGCACAGAGCATCATCATTGCTTTCCTTCAATACACAGCTGGTACTGAAATCAGAAACTCCTCTCTTGCATCTCAGGATCTGGCTCCTGTCACAGGATTTTAACTTTCATAACAAGATTTACACACTGTGCTTTTAACATAATAGAACAGATGTGCTAAACACATTACATGCACTACTATATTTAATTCCCACAAGAATCTTAGGCACTTGGCATTATTTCATCTTTATTTCAGAGATGAGCATTGGAATTGTTAAATAACTTGCCCCAAGTCATGTGGTTAATAAGTAGCAAAGCAGGTCTTCAAAATTAGATCTAATTCTCAGCCAAAGTTTTTCACCCTAGCAATAATGTACTCTGTGCACTTATCACATTTGACTAAATATCAAAATTAATGCAAAAGCAAACCCATATAGACTTAAAATCTAGATCTACTGAGGGTAACCCTAGTGGTACTTTTTTCCTCACTCAGGCATAAAGTAATCACTCAGCAGAGTGGGTGGCTTGTTTCCAGTCAGTTCTTTATACCAACTAGGCATAGGTGTCTAAAATAGTGGAAGCAGGAAGATCAAAAGAAAAACAAAACTAGAAGAACATTAAAGGGAGGGTTGCTCTCCTGGCAGAATCCTTACTCCAAGATAATACTATTCACAGGTGTAATTTCTGGTGGGAACTTTGGGGAGCCGGAAACTGGGCCTCCAACTAGGAGCATGCTGTGGTTATCTTTTGTCTTGTGTAACGATCTTCATAACTTTCATTATTCCTTGCTATTAAAGAATCTTTGTGTGTGTGGGTATCTTTCCCTCACTCATACCACTATGCAGGAACTATGTCTCACAATGTAGTATCTTACAATAAAACTCAAAGAAATATTTCTTAAATAAATACAATTCTGCAAATATCTTAGTGCCTTTTCCATCATGTGAACACTCAAATTTAGTGTCTTTCACCAAGCAAATACCTAGAATGTCCACAATAATATTTTGTATATTTTACAAGTATATTTTCTCTATTACCTCGGCAGAAACTTCCAACTTAAGAAAAGACTATACCTAGTACTAGGAAATGCCACTTCCCTATGTTATATAGGTCCTTTATCCTCCTTGGAAAGGACTCTATGAAAGATGAAAGACAGGTAGTTCCATTATCAATAAAAAGATGTTTCACATTGTCTCCTACTAGCCTCATAGCACAATTTCAGAAGCTATAATGAAAAAGTTGCAATTACAGAAATCATCACAGAAAATAAGTTTTACAAACTGACCCTGAATCAATGGCAGAGGCAAGATCTGAATATGGCTACTAACACCTTATGAGTCTATATTGCCATATTTAGGTCAACATAGCTATTAATGTTATATGGCACAGTAATTAACTCAGTAGAAACTTTTCAGCAAGCAGGATAATAGGTAGTATCAACGGAAAAGGAGCCTTCCGGGTTGCTCTGTATGCCAGACTGCTTTTGTAACAAAGTGATGCATTAGTCTCTTCCTATGATAAACTTCCCAGCTTTTTCTGTATCACTGAAGGTGTAGTGCCTAGGTTCATGATTTCCCCAAAATTTGCTTTCTCCTGAGACATGATTTAAATTAAAAATAACACAATAGCAGAATATCTTATTTGGGATATCTACAGACCAGAATTTATAGTAATTAATGGTCCATGCAGAAGGCTTTCATTACATGTTGCTAATGATATGATTTATAGCCTCTTATCTCCTCTTTAGCTTTTGCTTTTTTCTCTATTATTTCAAATTCAGTTGATGTTAAAACTCTACTTACTTCTTCATTTTGGGGGGTTGAAGGAGGTCTTTCTAAATCCAGAAAATCTAGTGGTCTTTCACTTAGTGTAAGTACACGAGGTGGTGTTTTTAGTGCCAGAGGTTTTAAAGAAGTTGACTGGATGAGGTCAAGATCTCCTGGCCTTGAAAATGGAATGTCTTCATTGTTTCCTGGGAGTAAAAATATAAAAAGGTAAGAAGGGAGGTTTTAAAAAGCTAGAACTTACATTAAAAGAATAAAATATTTTTGTATTTGCCACTACATACCCACTAGAATGGCCAAAATTAAAGACTGACAATACAATATGCTGACAAGGATGTGGAGCAACTGAAACTCCCATACATCACAGATGGGAATATAATTGAGCACAACCAATTTCAAAAATAGCTTGACAGCTTTTTATAAAGTTAATCATAACTTATAATATGATCTAGCAACTCCACACCTAGAGATGTAAAACACATGTCCTAACAAAGATTTGTACATGAATATTCATAGCAGCTTTATTCCTAATAGCCCCAACAGCAACAACAAAAAAAACCCACACACAAAAAAAACACCCAACTCATTGTCCCTCAACAGGTAAATGGATAAACAAATCATGGTATATCTACACAATAGAATTATTACTTAGTAATAAAATGGAATGAACAAGATAAAAGCAATAACAGGAAAGAATCTCAAAAACATAACACTCAGCCAAAAAAGCCAGACCCAAGAGTATACAGTGTATAATTCCAACTCTAGGAAAGACAAATAAATCTAGTCTCTGATTATACAGATTATGGTTGCCTGAAATTGAAGGATAAAAATTAAATGAGATGGGCCACGGGGGGATCTTCTGGGGTAATGAAAATGTTCTATAACTGGACAGTGGTAGAGGTTACATGGGTGTATACATTTGTTAAAACTCATCAAGCAGTGCCCTAGCAGGTTTGGCTCAGTGGATAGAGTGTCGGCCTATGGACTGAAGGGTCCCGGGTTCGGTTCTGGTCAAGGGCACATGCCCAGGTTGCAGGCTTGATCCCCAGTGGGGGGGCGTGCAGGAGGCAGCTGATCAATGATTCTCTCATCATTGATGTTTCTATCTCTCTCTCCCTCCCCTTTACTCTCTGAAATCAATAAAAATATATTTAACTCATCAAGCTGTACACTTAAAAATTATACACATTATATATAATAAAAATTATACACATTTTACATTATATATAAAATGTATTACACCTCAATAATTAGTTGATTAAAAATATTGTTTGAAATTTCACACTATTGTAATAAATAAAATTTTTGAAAAAATTGTAAGTTGCATTTTCTAACCCCAATGTTTTGAAAAACCATAAAGTTTTCCTAAAAATATATAAAACAAAGATATGCCAGGCACTAATACCCAAATGTAAAATACCTGCTACGACAATCCTCTCTGGAACCTGCATAATCACACTGGCATTTGGAACTCCTTCTTGGAATTCTTGTTCCAGGTCAGCATTTGGTGGTGCTACCTTTAATTTTTCCGGGACCCTCATTCGCTGACTAATACCTTCGGTGTATTCCATTTCATATTGAATTCGACTAATTTCCGCCATCTCGGCAGCAGTGGGAGAAGGAAATGCTGCCCCACTCACTCTGTGGGCAAAAAAAATTAAAGACAGTGTGACTGAGTGTGAAAACGTTAGTCTTCTCTGCATTGTGAAGTTAGATGACAATACCTTATTGAAAGAGCAAAAAGAGACTTCTCATTTCTGAGTACTGAATACATAAAAAAGAAAAATAAAAGGTGAAGAAAATGTTTTCTTTAATTTAATGCCTTCTCTCCCTTATCAGTTGAAACTGCATCTTGAAACTATTGTTTGGGAGTAAATTTTAAAAATTATTGTATAACCACAACACACATTTGTGCATGCGCACGTGTGTACACACACACACACACACACACACACACACACAGAGTATAGATATGCATGCTGCTTATAACTAAAAAATGCCTGAAAGAAAACTTAAAATTAAAATTTCCTAATCAATTATTGGAAGAAAAGCTGCTGGGACTTAACAAAAAGGAAATTTGAAATTGCTGTCATGCATGGAAAAAAAAAAGATGAAAATCAGATTTATAAGGCAAATGTACTAAAAAAGATGCAATCCCTTGAAAATCACAAAATACAAATTAAAGCATCTCTTGCTGAATGTATATCTGATGACTGGGATGCAATGAATACCAATATAGCATATGCATTAATAAATCCTTAATGTATACATTCATTTTGAGGGATTGAAAGTTTCACATTATTAATTTGTATTTAACCCTTTGCACTCGCTTGCTTTTTTCTCGAGCTGCTACCGATGCTAACCATGTCGAGTCACACTCGACATCCGAGTGCAAGAGGTTAATATCACATTTACATGTATATTATTTTAAAGCATGACATGCCTTTAAGTGGAAAGGTGGTACAGATGCATTGAGTAACCTGAATTAAAGAAGGATCCATGCTCCAGGGAAATGCAGTAGAAAGAAAGTTGCCCCAAAACACAAAATGCTGATAAAAATGTAAAAGAGCATGGTTAGCCTATGGCAATTAGCTTTAAGGCCACTATTGCTCAAGCCTATTAATACCAGCTCAACTGAATAAAATGTCACTGACCTTCCTATTGGTGGGTCACAGGTTTTTCTTTTACTCATTTTTAATATAGTTAATACACGTCTATAATAGCTATTAAAATACTGCTACCCTGTAGTTCAGTTTACTTTACACAACAATTCCCCTACAGATCTGAATTTTTTTGGAGGTGTACATAACAACACGGACACTGCTTTTCCAGCTGTAAAAAAGAAAGAATAAAAATCAGTATTTCAATAATTCATTTCTTAAGAAAACTATGAATAAAAGAAATATCTACTTAAAATAATTTTTGGATTTCAAGAGGTTTGGGGCTTAATCTGAGAAACAAATTTTCAAATCCCTTTTAAATAAGTTATTCTATATGGTATTAAGTACAGTTACTATTTTATGATTTTGCCAACAGGATAAAGAAAAGCTAATCCAATGTATATACAAATGAGAAGTCAGATTAGAAAAAAAACCACTTTGCTGTACAACTCTACTCATTACATTTTGAAGGGAAAGAATCCTCTTCATTTTATTGACTAATGAAGAAACCACAAAGAGAATGTAAAAGGCAGAAATAAATGTATTTCAAGAAGCTTTAATATTTGATGCATAAGTAGTGTTGTTTTTTTAAAAAAAAATAACTCTGAAAACAAAATCATACTAAATTTTCAGCAAAAACATTTATACCCAAATCAAGGGCAATAAGATATAAAGGACAGTATAACTTTAAGTCATAGGTGGGATATTTCTTAAGCTCCATGTCAGAGATGTATTACACACCTTAAACTCCACTTCACTGAGACATTTAGGAGAGTTCTTAGAGATTGCTCAACTGGTTAATTACGACTGTGAACTTGCTTTTTTATTCTTTACTCAAATGTATGAATTTGAAGGATCTGACATGCAGATGTTTTAAAGGCTAAGAAAAGAGAGCTAAAAGAGAAAATCTTTACTCACAAATGTGTACCAACTACAACTTGCTACTTGGCACTATCTGCTTCTGTGCTTCATAGTAAATCCTTTAACTTGCTTCAGTGTGCACGTGCTGGATATAGAGCCCCTTTTGTCCCTGGGGGAGAAAAACAGGAGCTAATTGAGAAACTAGATGATACCACATTAGGAATTCATTTCTGGAAATTCTCCAAATGATAAAAGTCATCAAAGATGCACAACCTTATATTAAAAAACCCCACAAAATAAAGAAACACTTAAAAAGCTTACAACCAATTTTATAATTTTTTAAAAATTTATTGATTTTTAGAGAGATGAAGGGAGGGAGAGAAGCGGAAGAGAGAGGGAAGGAGTTAGATGGAGGTAGGTAAGGAGGGTGGGAAGGAGGAAGACAGACAGACATTGATTCACTGCCTCCCGAACATGCCCTGACCAGGAATGCAAACCGCCTCCTTTTGGTAAACTGGATGATGCTCTGGCCAACTGGGCCACCAGACAGGGTCCTACAACCATTCATTAGTTAAGCAAGATAAAATAATAGACTAATTATTTCTGATTTGAATTTAGAAAAATGTAGCAGATAAAAAATATATATAAATTTTAAAGAATCTTAATACATATATATATACATATAAGTGTATATTATACATACATACACATATATATCTTAGGAAGTAACAAATGTTATTTAAATTTTATTTAGAATTTAATTCCATACATAACAATTATTTAGTATTTAATTTAAACCAATATTACGTGCATGCGGTACAAAGCACATAAGAACATACAAAGAAAATAAAGTGTCCACAGATCCTGTCCTATCACCACTCAGGTCTCCACAGACAATCTCTATAATCAATTTTTGTGCATCATTCTAGTTGAGATACTCATCCTATACTTGCATGAATCAGAAGCACAACCTTATATTAAAGGTTGATTGTATTTAGAAATAACACTAAAAAGACGTATAGTCTTGGGACATGAAAAATTGAAGTTTTATAATAATAGTCTTGGGACATGAAAAATTGAAGTTTTACAATAATAAACAAGGCTCACAAATTGTAGAATATTATCTCCCTGAAATGTGCTATTCTCTACACTCCATTTACTGAATTTCAGTCTAATTAACTTTTCACTGGGACATTCTATTCTATAGCAACAGCTCATCTTACGAGAATCTGAGTTGGTCAAGTATTACAGACTTAGATCATAAAGGTGGACATGAAAAAGACAACTTCTGGAAAAAGCTAAATTACTCCTGTAGCCAATCGGAGTTACTTAAATTAAGATTAAACGAAACTTTTCTACAAAGATTTAACACTGAACTGTCCCAATTACTAGGATTCTGCTTATGTAAAATAAATCAAAATCTAATTTTTTACTTTCCCTCATTAGACTATGACATTTTTGGTAATACATTTTGACAATAAATAAAATTCCCATTTGGAGTTAAGATATTAATTCCCGAAGTTTTCTCCCTTAGAATCTACTAGGTAACCAGTACTGATATCCTATATAATAAAACCCTAATATGCAAATGACCAAACTGCAGAACAACTGGTTGCTGTGATGCGCACTGACTACCAGGGGACAGACGCTCAACGCAGGAGCTGCCCCCTGGTGGTCAGTGCGCTAGAAGCCGGGCTCACAGCTGGTGAGCGCAGCAGCGGTGGCAGGAGCCTCTCCCACCTCTGCAGCAGCTCTAAGGATGTCCGACTGACGGCTTAGGCCCACTCTCTGCAAGCCCTCTCCCTCAAGGGCTCCCAGGCTGTGAGAGGGCACAGGCCAGGCTGAGGGACACTCCCCCCAACCCCCCTCCCCACTCCCGCTCCGAGCGCACAGATTTCGTGCACCAGGCCTCTAATTCTGTTATAAAACTAAGGACACAAAATTTCTCTCAGAATCACAGATGATCATAGATCTCTACTTTCTAAGCCCAGTGGTTCCCAATTATCAGTAATTTACCAACTTCATGGTTTTACCCATATTCACACAGCACATTTACTCTTTGTTATGCTAATCTTTTCTTTAACCCAACTTTTTGAAAGGAATTTTACATCACTACTTTAAACCACAGTTTAAATACACATAACAAAAACTATTATGAAAACCCTCAATCATACACCACCTAGAATCAAGTCAGTCACGTCCCACTCATGAAAAGTATCCCAATTTGGGCGCACAATGGTTCATGCTTGACTTTCTTATTTTCTATGTCAAAACACTGGGACCCAAAGAAAAAGCATGGGGAGTGACAGAAACAAATTGGGTCAAACTGATCATGGTAGCACAGATTTATATAATTGTCTAATTATATATTTTAAAAAAAAAAGGTCCAGTTCTTTATCACTCATTGTGTGGGCCTAGTTCCGTGGTCGGCAAACTGCGGCTCGCGAACCACATGCGGCTCTTTGGCCCCTTGAGTGTGGCTCTTCCACAAAATACCACGGCCTGGGCGAGTCTATTTTGAAGAAGTGGCGTTAGAAGAAGTTTAAGTTTAAAAAATTTGGCTCTCAAAAGAAGTTTTCATCGTTGTACTGTTGATATTTGGCTCTGTTGACTAATGAGTTTGCCGACCACTGATCTAGTTCAAGGTTTTAATCTAGGTCACCTGTTTCAGTTCTTTCCAAGCAACTATCCTTAAAAGAATGTTTATTAGAAAGTCAGGGTGTAGCAATCCAAAATTAACTTTAGCTTAATAAAAACCACTGAAAACTTGAAAAATATAAATGATCGAGTTTTAAAATACGGTTTTGAATCCACAGAAAACAACTTGAACACCAGAAAGGAGGAGAGTACAGCCAAACTTGGTAATCCTAAAATAAGGCAGCCCTATCGGACAGGAAGGAATAGAACACACAATTTCCTTTTGGAAAGAATAGCAAAACCAATTCACAAGCGTTTGAAACCAAAAAGATAGAAGCCCCCCCAATTTAACAATTTAACTACATGGGGAAAAACTGCTAAGTACAACGAACTGGTTCCAATTCTTTCCAAATCCATTTTCCTAAGGGATTTTTCTTTGGGATCTCATTAGCTAACGACATTGACACAGAAGCAAATGCTTTTCATCTAGGGAGAGAAACCACAAGTTAAAATTTGAACTGCAGTTAAAATTTCTCCGTGGATGAGAGGCCTGGAAACAACTGGTTCTATATTTGGGAACAAAGAACAAGGGCCCCAGGCTTTTCTTATCTTCTGCAATTAAGAGGCACCTCCGCTTCCGAGAGCCTTCTCCTCCCCGGAGAGGAGGCGCCCGGCTCTAAGGCTGCAGGACAGGACTCGTCCCGCAGACCCAGGGCAGGGGGCTCGGCTCGGCTCGGCTCGGCTCTGCTCTCTGCTCCCCGCTCCCCGCTCCCCGCTCCCGGGAGGGAATCAGTCCCGGGAGCAGCTCAGGCATGTGCACCTGCGAACCAGGATGCTCACAGGCTGGGCCCGCCTGGGCCTCTCGCGCCTGACCCGGCTTTCAGCAAGGCCTTTCTTTTCCAACACGTACTTTCCACAAAGTCAAAAGAAAAACAAAACAACAACAAAAACTACTTTTCAAGACGGCAGGTGTCTAGCTCAAGGTCACATACTTAAAGATGCCAAGGCCTTGACCCGGAGAGAGGGAAGACAACCAGCAAAGCGCCTTGTTCAAGCTCAGGACATCCCTCCCTCCCACCCCCAAGCTGTTTTCTAGACGGAAAAAATAAAGTCCAAATGTTTCGACAATGAGACAGCGACCTAGAAAGGGTGAAGAGGTTGCTCTAAACGTTTGCAGGGCAGTTCCCCCTCAGGGCCAGATGGGGAGGCCAGGCCTGAGAAGGCGGAAAGATCGGGGTTGAAGGCGAAAAGCCCAGGGGTCAGGGGTCGGGGGTCGGGACTCGGGCTGGGGAGGCACCAGGGACGCACCGGGGCTGACGCGGGTCCCTCCGGCAGCCGGAGGATCCCGGCCTCGGCGCCCGGGCTGCAGGTCGCGGGTCGGGAAGACGTCAGTACTCACCCCTGGGCCCGCTGGAGGGTCCCCGGCGAGGGCCGTCGCCCGCCGGCTCCTGGGGGCTCGGGTGGGCGCTCTCGGAGGCCGTTGGCCGAGCGCACGGAGGCGCCCGGGCAAAACACCGGCCGGAGCGGCCCGCAGCGGGCCGGCAGAGACGCGAGAACGGCCGGGGCTGGCCCCTCCCGGGACCCGTAGCGCAGGCAGCGCCGTGGTCACGTGACGCGGCGCCGGCGCCGTGGGCCCCCGCGGGCGGGGCCGTGACTCCGGGATCCAAAGAATGCCGGCGGCCTGTTTCTGGCGCGGGCCGCGTACCCACCGCAGGGGACGCCTTCTCACGGTGGGTGTTTGGTTCACGCTCCTGTAGAGTTCGTGATCTCTGAGAACCTCGTGTCTACAAGGAAACCTTCGGCAGCCAGTTAAGGAACTACTTCTCAGGGCCGCCGGCAGCCGGAGCTCTGGGGTGTGAGGCCTGGGAACCTGCCGTGGTCGCCAGCTCTGCAAGTGACTTGTTAAAAACTTAATTTAGTGGCGTGACCTTGGTTAATAACATTATGTAGATTTTAAGTGTTCAGTTCTATAATCCGTCGTCTGTATATTGCATTGTGTGCCCAGTCTTCCGTCTGACCCCCTTTTACCCTTCACTCCCTCCACCCCCTTTCTCCTGTTAATCACCATCCCTGCAGGTGATTCTTGAACACTTTAGTGTTGATGACTGTTTAGGTTCCTTAACTCTCTGACGCCTTCCTTGACGGTGACCCTGGTTTGACGGGCTCCCCTAATCTTTCAAGATGAGAATCCCGGAGGACTTAGGTTTCATTGTAGTCTGTCTTGTTTTAAGCTTTGGAGACCTCTCTCTGGATCTAACCATCTTTCCTACTTTGTGTGACTGGACTTGAGCCGAACAAAGACCTACTCGAGTCCTAATTTCCCTGGAATTAAGATATTCCAGAGATGTTACCATTGTTCAAAATAATTTGGGAGGCCCTCTGAGAATGGCATTCTTGGGCCCCTTCATAGCAATGGCAAGTTATTCCTTTTTAAGAGATTTATTTTAGAACTGATTGGACTTTCCAAACGTTTTTTTTGGAGGCAGAAAGAGACCGAGGTGGATAAGCCATCTATGACCAAAACCTTTAGGAAGGAGGGCCCTGCTGCTTCCACCACTACCCTTTGACCTTTAAATTAATTGCAATTTAGCTTTTTCCTCCCGTCTCCTCCCCCCAAGAAAAAACGAACTTTTAAGGTTGTGTGGTTGAAAAAAAAAGGATTCTATGGGAAGTGTGGACGAAAGGGGCCACATGCTGACCTGACAAGCTCAGGGGAGGCCTGCATGACAGTCTTGCAAACTCAGAGACCTAAAGTAACCACAAAGGATGGTCTGAAATTAAACTTTAACTAAACACAGTTATGGTGGGCAGTTACATCCTAGGCCGGTATCTTCACTGACAAGGTCAACCTTTACCATAACTGAGCCTATCTGTCTTTTTGCATCTATGGTAACATACCCTTGAAATGTCAGGGTAACTTGTAACTTCCCTTTTTTCTGGAGCCCCTGTGGCACAACCAAATGTGGTGGGCGCTAGGACAGATACCACAAATTCCTTCATTATCTTGTTAATTGTTCCTGCACCCACCTAAGTATTTGTCCATCATTTTACTTTTTATCCAATCCCAGGGGTTTCCCACCGATTTGCTCTATCCCACCTCCTTAATCTATCACCAATGAATTTCATGTAACCCACCTATGTCCCTCCTTTGATTGCAATGTATAAATACAAATGTAACCCGCCATTCTCCAGAGCATTATCTCAATTCGTTGAGGTTTTGCTTCCCGGCATATGTTGACAGTTTGGCTCAAATAAACTCACAAAAATTCTTTACAGGTTTCAATGGTTTTTTTAAGTTAACCTCACAGGGTTGTCTGATCATAAGTTCCTAACTGGGCAGGTCATGGTGAGTAGTGATGCCCCAGGCACATAACTTTTAGTAAGAGGTTTGTCTTTGTCTTAAGCAAGCCCTGTGCATCTAGTCAGTGGTTCTCAACCATTTTAAAGCCTCGACCCTTTAATACAGTTCCTCATGTTGTGGTGACCCCTGATAGCAGGGTCACCTAAGACCATCGGAAAACACAGATATTTACATTACGATTCATAACAGTAGCAAAATTACAGTTATGAAGTAGCAACGAAAATAATTTTATGGTTGGGGGTCACCACAACATGAGGAACTGTATTAAAGGGTCGAGGCATTAAAAAGGTTGAGAACCACTGATTAACACACCTTTGAAATTAGAGTAACCACCTTCAAGAAAGCAGGTGATCTTTTTAACTATCCTGTAGTCCAATCCCACATCCATGTCATTTTCCTTAGTTACCTCCTTAATTTCAAATGCATAAAAGAAGCTGCAAACTTATTTTCCAGAGCATTTGAGATTTTGCTCCCCGACATATGTTTGGCTCAAATAAACTCAGGACATTTCTTATGTAATGCAATTACAAATCCAAAGTCTTGTCCTTTAATCGTGATCACCCTTAATCTTAATCTTTTGATTCTGTTAATGAGACTGAGAGTAGTGTGTGAAAGCATCTAATACTTGGTAGAATCTCAAAAACAAAAAACATCCGAAAAAAGGCATATTTCTCTTACCTGGAAACTCGGCTGCCTTGTGTTTTGTGACAAGCGCTTCATTCTGGGACTTCATTCATGTGTCCTTTCCTATTTACCATTCAGTTCATCATTGACTTTCACCACATTGCCTCGTATCTTTTGTGGGAAAAGGTGGCATAAAAATCTAAATAGGTTACATCCATTTAGTCTCATCTTGTTGCACTAGTTCTAGCCCAAGTGTCCCTTTGGAGCTTTGATACCAAAATGGTTTCAAATTCAAATTTCTTCCTCATCTCAATCCAGATACTTTCTCCTGAATTTTCTTTTTCAGTTAATTTCAGTCACCAGAGTTCAAAATTCCGAAGTCGTCTTTCACTGTCTCCCAGATCCCCCATCTTTAAAGTCTCTCACCTCAATGTCAACTGTCCACTTTCTGTGTACTTTCTGTTCCCATTGCTAGACTACTGGCATATTACCCTTTTAACTGGACTACCCCTCTTCAATCTTTTTCTTTCTCTAATTCGTCCTAGACATTGGATCCATAAAGAACCTATTTTTACATGTGATATGAAATATGTACAACATGTCCATAATAAAACTAAATGAAGTGTCCATTAATTGGGGATTCATTGACTTATATAGTAAATCCATGAAAATAATGATTAGTTCTTATTTATGGATACGAGAATGTGTCCACAGTGTGTTAACTTCTGTATTGTCTATTGTTTTTACAGTGAGCATATATTTTTAAAATTTTAAAAAATGTATTTTCACTTGGAAAAAATAAGACCAGATATAATTTTTAAAATTTTATTATTAGACAATACAATAAAATTATATTTTCACTATAATTACAGAAATATTAGTACATCACAATATTGTAATATTGTCAAGATATAATATAAAATATTCCATATATTTTAAATATATTTCATTTGGATATAGAGTGAATATTAAATTGTTTTGAAGCAGTAAGTTACATTTGATGCATAGAAAAATCTTTGTAAGTTAAATTAGCAATAAAACTCAAATATTGTATTATTGTAATTCTTTTTATAAATAAGTTACTTAATAATATTTATCTTGCAAAATGAGAGACCTCTGAGCAAACTGTGAAATTCCAAAGGTGAAGCCCCAAATTTAAAAGAAAAAGTTATTTTACATTTTATCTGCAAAGTTAAATCTTCATAACTTTATAAACTCAGATTATAAAGCTACTATTATCGAAAGTGATGCACAGGAGCTATGTTTTAATGCTCAGTCTTAGAAGTATGTTTGAGCAACTTAGTATGGCTTCATTGGAATTTAGCATTACTTGTCTTCCTCAGAAGTTAAACACTGATGAGAGGGCAAGAAAGATGGAGACTGGGGGACAAGTGGAGGCCAGTTATTTGGCATTAGCACCAATCTAGGGCTTTTTCTTACTAGTAACATTAGATAACCTTAAGTTCATTTGTGAGTTTGAACTTGCAAGAGAGGGACAGGTAGAACAATTGTAGCCAGCTCTACTTGGTAACTGCCTGTACAATTGTTGTTTTTTGGGGTTGTTTGCCCAGAGCAGTTTTTTTTCAATCTTTAGGGTGCATTGGAAATCACCAGGAGGACTTGTTAAAACAGATTTCTGGGACTTACCCCGAGTTTCTAATTCTGTAGGTCTGGGTTGGCCCTAGAATTTGCATTTATGACAAGTTTCCACATGCTTCTGGTCCAGAGACCACACTTCAAGAACTCCTGGTCTATGGAGGGTTTGTGGAGATCCGTTAGCCCTCCATGCCAGGATAGTGCAATTTGGACAGTAAGATATTTTTAGAGCAAAAAGTCTTAATTAGGTGAGTCTAAACAAGTAATCTGAGTATAAAAAGTGCTTCTTCATTTAATGTAAAAATGGCTTGACAGCAGTCATTTGAGCAGTGGAGGATGCGGACCATTGTCACAGTCTGTGCTGTCCTCTGGGGCCACATCTTCACTTCCAGAGCAACTGAGATTGAAGTAACAAAACCAGAATTTAAATATCAGCACCACCAACTCCACCTAGGTGGGTCAAGAAACATATTTAGAGCTTTTTCTTAGGTTGCCTGACTTCTGAGACTCATCAAATAGTGCTACCATTAAGTATAAATGGTTTTTAATGTCTTGCAGATCTTTATTTTCTTTATATTGTCCAGACCTTGGCTTCTGTGATGGGTTCCCCCTGGGCATAGATCTTATTTTTGAACCTTTTTTGAGGTCTGCTGAATTATCATGAAATATTAGGACAGAGGTAAAGAATGAAAAGGGGGAAAAACAACTCAGATAAGTAGGATTCCTAACAGAAACAGTAAGTTACCTTTTCTGGGATATTAGGAATAAAACAAATACATATATAAATTATATATATATATGTGTGTGTGTGTGTGTGTGTGTGTGTATATATATATATATATATATAAATATATATATATATATTATTTTCCCCTCTTAGTGTTTCTGTAATTTAGCACAGTGTCTGAGAATGGCTTGGCACTGAATAAAATGCTTGTTAAGTTGAATTAAGTAATCCTGGGAATGCATCAGCACACTGAAAAGCAAGCTTTATGACACAACTGACAAGCTATACAATTTGTACATTAATATTTTTACATAGTGGACTCTCTCAATATAGTTTGAAAGGATATGTAATATAAAAAACATGTTTTTAACCAAAGAAGAATTAGAGACATAACAAAGGGATCTCAAAATATCCAAATTAAATGGAATATTTAGAGCAAAGGAAAAATATTCAGAGCCTGATAATCCTACTAATGCCTTAAGTTCTTTCATGGATTACTGAACTACTCAATTATATGCACTAACATTTATAGGAACGGGGATAAAGTACATATCTAAGTAGTTTTCTTTTTATTTTTTTTGGTTGTGCTGGTAAAAGAAAAGTCAACATTTAGACACATTTTAGAGTATGTGTGTAAAAAATATTCTATTAAAATTAAGTCACTAAAGTTAAAAATTGTACCTACTTGGAACACAAGTAGGCTATATTGCTACAATGGACAAACAAAATTCAATGGACAAACAAAAAGACTTTAAAAATACAAAACAAAACCATACAGTGTTTCCACAGCTATTGTGATTCCATTCAGGGAACCCCCCTTTTGGCCTTAGTGTTGGGAATATTTAAAAGAGCCCTAGGAAATCTATGCACCTCAGTTTAATTCTGGTTCCCTCAAGACTTAGGTTAATTAACAGATCTGAAAGTCCAGTTCCATCAGTGAGGCCTCATAATCCACTCACCCCCATCTCCTCTACTTATCACCTAAAGTCTTAGGAAGTAGGTGGGGCAATCTAAAACTGATAGAGCCTCCCTGAGTCTCAAAGACTGGAATAGAAGGGGGCAAATCTTGGGAATTTAGTGGACCAAGTAGGTCTTCACTTGTCACATCAAACTTTATACAGTCACCATTTAGATAGTGCATTGGATACAAATGGAATACAATTTCAGTGATATTTTGTGAAAACTCTGCTGCCTTACCATAGGGGACTTTGAAACACAGATTTAGAGATCAGGATCACAAAGCTAACTTAAAGTAAGTGCTTTGTTGTGTGGGGAAACGAATAGAAACTTTGTACCAAGCCATCATAGAGCGATATTGTTTGGTTAGAGAAAAAAAACATAAATAAATGCATTTAAATACTTAACCAATAAATGCATCATTACTTGATTATTTAAGATGAAAAATAACAGTTCTATGTTCATTGATTTCTTCATTGTCTTCTCTTCATGCACACCCGACAGCGACTTATGATCTTTTCTAACTCCCCAGCTTTCACAGTTGATGGAATAGGTTTTCTGAAAATAAATAAATAAGAAAAGACAAATATCATCAACTTGTAGATAAAAAGGAAATGCTTGTTGGGTTTGAGTTTTCTTAATGCATATTATAGCTCATCTAAACTTTATTATAGAAGGTATATTTCTGAAAAGGTATATATGTAGACATGTTATGATTTTAGTTGTATTCCCGTAGCACAGAGGAAACATACAGATCATCGTTTTGTAATGAAAACTACACCTACTTTTTAAATAGCCTGCCTTAAAACTTGTTCAATACAATAAATTAAAATTAGCAGATCATTTAATGGTTTTATTCAGTAATTTACTATCAATCTATATCTAAATATTAACCAGTTAACGGCCACGCATCCAAAACAGAAACCATGCCCACATCTTGTTTTTATGCTTATAGACGCTTATGGCGTACAAAGGGTTAAATACATCTAGTGATGCCTTTGTTGGTATAGGAGTACAAAACCATGGCTACCTGTTGAGTCTTATAAACTAGAAGTGCCAAGCTAAACAGGATTTTATTGGTATGGGAGCTTTTAAAAATATGAGTACATCAACACACAGGTAATCAAAATCTAACATAGGCAACCTTTTAATAGTTCTGCAGTTGAGTCATTAGATTAAATTTGATTTTGAATAATTACCTGAACATTCTTTTTGGGTTTAATGAAGCCAACCAGAAACTGTAGGAATTTGAATAGTAGTTGCATGTTCCTCTTCCATGACATTCTATGAAGGGACTGGCTCGGAATTCTTCCAAGCAGGATCCCGGGGATGCCAGTGCTTGCCCAGAGCCCTCAGAACCTGCACTTGTGAACTATCACAATGAAAATATCAGAATTAAGAATTCTGTGCATGGTGTTGAAATTTTTAGTGCCATATATATATATATATATATATATATATATATATATATATGGCATATTGTCTTCTATTACTATATCCTATCTAATAATAGAGTAACATGTAAATTACCATCACTCCGCTACGCCCATGATTGGGCAGCGGGAGGCTGGGGGGCGGGACTCGGGGTGGCCTATCTGGCCATTGAGAGGCACGGATCCGCTGCCACTGAGGGGGGCTACCCTGCCATTGAGAGGCGCAGGGGGCGGGACTCCCGTCCCTTGTGCCTCTCAACGGCCAGATCCGCGGCCACTGAGGGGGCCTGCCGCGGACACCCAGCTGCGCCTCTCAACGGCAGGGTAGCCAGGTGTCCGCGCCCCCTGCGCCTCTCAACAGCAGGGTAGCCCCCCTCAGCGGCTGCGGACCATCAAAAGTGGGGGAGCTGGGTGCCTGTCTGCTCCGGCACCAGGCCTTTCAGAAGCCTCCGCCGAGCCAGAGGCTTCTGAAAGGCCTGGTGCACCAGCGGACAGGCACCCAGCTCCACCGCGAAAGGCGGAAGCGTGTAGGGGACCCTACACGTGCATGATTCAATCATGCACTGGGCCTCTAGTATGTAATATGAAAAAAAAGCATGACTTTAGCTTCTTGTGCTTCTTTGCTCAGATTGGCTAGCATTCCATTTACTTGCCAAGTTGAACTATAGTCATAAAAAAGAAAGTAAAGACTTCCTTTTGCCTAGAATGCTCTTTCCCCCTGTGACTGGTTCTTTCTTGTCATTCAGAGATCTGTGATAATTTCCAGAGGCTTTCTTTGATGTCATTCCTCTCACAGCCTCTCCCTTTGTCTTGCCTTATGTCCTTCATAGACCATTTACCGTCTGTGCTCATTCCTGTTGTTATTGTGTCTTCTTGTTTATTGTCTACCTTCTCCACTAGGATAGAAGCTCCACGAGAGCAGGAACTTTGGTTCACTGCAGGTATCTTTAGGACCTAGACCATTCATGGCATATGGTAGGTGTTGATGTTTGAAACAATGGACATTTGTGAGTAAAGAATGGGGAATAATGTCTCATAAATGATGCTATACAGAATATGAATGACCACTAACTACATGTGTACAGCAGTCAGACTCACAGATGGTCAGTTCATAGATTTCTTCATTTAGCACTTATATCAGGGGAATTTTTCTTTAAAAGGCGATTTCTCTTAGTTCCCATCTTCATATGAATGCCAAAGGAAACAGTATAAGGCATAAAAATTTGGGGGCAGACAGATTTAGGTGCAAATCCTAGTTTTACTACTTACTTATTGTGGGACCTTGGGGAAATTATTCCTTTTTTTAACGTAAATCTGTAGATGATACTATCTTGCAGGGTTTTCATAAGGATTATGGAGTATGTATATAAAATATGTACCACATTTTTTTAAAATAGACATTTTATTACCAATATTGTAGTTACTGTTTATCTAAATGTCTTATTTAGAATCTATGAGTAATTTCCTGAGAAGTTTTTTCAAATGCTCCATTTTTTACCAACTCCCCCCCCCCCCCCCCCAACTTACTGGTTTTTTAAAAGAGAGTATATTTTCAGATTTACAAGCAAATGTTCATGACATATGAATTGATGACAGTCACGTTTTGGGGGCATTTAGGATTTTATAGGCAGTTTTTACTATGAATGTGCTGTCCCTTTTTCCTTACCATGATGAAAGAAAATCCTGTCCAGAGAGAAATCCAGTCATGGGGACATGCGGGAATGTCAGTGGTTTGGCTGTGAATGGCTATGGCAATCGCAGGACCTTCACAGACAGTGCATCTGTAACATGACACAAAGAATGTGGTGGCATCACCCCTTTTTGCATGTGATGTGCTGTCTACAGTGTGATTACAAATTGAGTAATTTACTTGGTTTCATCACAAAACTAAAGGATTGAATTTTTACCTGCTAATATAAGACTGCAGAGCCCTGCCAGTAATTGGAGCCATGTCCATTGGCATCGGAGCTGGTGTTGACAGCCAGTATGAATAATCATTTCGAGATGCGAAATTACATACTTCATTGATGTTACAGAATAGGAATGGCATTGTGGTAAATCGCTGTAGGCAGCTTCCAAGAGTTCCTAATAAAACATCAGACTAGGTATCACTTTCAGTAACATTAAAACTATTTTGAATATTGTTACTAGATAGAGACGAATTAAAACATAATCTATGGCAAAAACTGAAGAAAAACAACACTAAAGAGTTATAACTGCTGAGGGGTGGGAGCGGTTGGGGAGAAGTAAATGGGGGAAAAAGGAGACTTAACAGGTATGTAGTACATTAAGCAATAAAGAATTTTTAAAAAAAGTTATAACACGAAAGAGTTATATAACAAAATGTGTTATATAAGTTTAAAAAATGATAGAAATTAAAGATTCAGTAGGTAAACAAATCCTCTTTCTCCTATCCATAATACTTTCGTGGCTCTTTCCCGAGGACTGGTAGAGGTTAGTTGGAAAAATGTTTTTGCTTCAAAGTATTCCTAGTTCTTGATATGTATATAATAGCTAATAGCCAGATAAAGCTTTAGAAAAATGGTGCTTTTAAGATTAAAAAAGTGATTTAAGTGAAAATTGTTTTTGTTGAACAGGTCAAGCTATATTGGCATTTAAGAGCAAGGCTCCTGGCTTCGAGTTCAAGATGACGGAGTAGCACTCAGCAGGTGTGGCTCAGTGGTAGAGCGTCAACCTATGAACCAGGAGAAATCATGGTTCGATTTCTGGTCAGGACACATGCCTGGGTTGCAGGCTTGATCCCCACTGTAGGGCATGAAGGAGGCAGCCAATCAATGGTTCTCTCTCATCATTGATGTTTCTCTCTCTCTCTCCCTCTCCCTTCCTCTCTGAAATCAATAAAAATATATTAAAAAAAAATGATGGAAGTTCCTGAGTTCACCTCCTCTCATTGACACCAAAACTACAACTACATATAGAACAGCTATCTCTCAGAACAACCTGAAGACTAGCAGAACAGATTTGCTACAACTACTGATATTTTTAAAAAGCCACATTGAAATGTATAGGAGGGGTAGAGACTAAGTCTAATCAGGACCTACCCTGTCCTCCACTCCCCAAGTGGTGACTCACAAGTGGGAGTGATATCACAACCACAGAGATCTTCCCCAAAGAGCTAGGGGTCCAAGCCCTAGCCTGGGAAACCCAAATCAGAAAGAGGAGCCCCTATAACATCTGGCTTTGAAAACCAGCAGAGTTTACATCTGGGAGAGCCAAGGGGAAACCCAGGTTGTGCTCTGAGTCCTGGCACAGAGGCAGCAGATTGAAAAGCACCTAGGCCAGTGGTCGGCAAACATAGTCAACAGAGCCAAATGTCAACAGTACAACGATTGAAATTTCTTTTGAGAGCCAAATTTTTTAAACTTAAACTTCTTCTAACGTCACTTCTTCAAAATAGACTCGCCCAGGCCGTGGTATTTTGTGGAAGAGCCACACTCAAGGGGCCAAAGAGCCGCATGTGGCTCTCGAGCCGCAGTTTGCCGACCACGGACCTAGGTCATATGTGAAGGCGATATATTGAACTAGTTTAGGGTGTGTGCTGGAGCAACAGGGATCTGTTGGAACTTTCTCCTGAGTCAGAGGTGCTGGCAGGCGCCATTCCCCTCTCCCCTTTCTTTAACCTAGCTGGTCTGACAGTGACAGGTGCCATTTCTGACACACTCCATTAACCTCGCGAACACTATTCACCCCACCCTGGCTTTTCCCTGAGGACCCACCCAGGTTAGCACCCATCCAAAGAGGCTCCTTCCCTGCCACACCCCGTGGGTGCTTATTTGAAGAAAATGAAACACTAATTCAAAAGGATATATGTACCCCCATGTTCACTGCAACATTATTTACAATAGCCAAGATATGGAAGCGACCTAGATGTTCATCAATAGATGAATAAAGAAGAAATATATGTATACACACACACCAGAATATTAACCATGAAAAAGAATGAAATCTTGCCCTTTGTGACAACATGGATAAGTGAAATAAATCAGAGAAAGACAAGTACTTTATGTGTGGAATATACAAAACTAAACAAACTCAAAGGTACAGAGATACTAATTGTTGCCAGAGGTTTGGGTGGTGGTGGTATGGGCAAAAAGGTGAAGGGGATTAACAGGTACAAACATATAAATAAGACACAGGATGTAAAGTACAGCATACGGAATACAGTCAATATCACAATAACTATGACAGATGGATAATGGACTTTGTGGTGATCACTTTGTAAGGTATATAATATGAAATCTCACTGTGTTGTATACCTGAAACTAATAATATTGTATGTCAACTACAATTAAAAAGCTTTACATTCTTGAATAAAAGTTAGATATTAGGCCTACGTTTTGTTTACTCTCTTTAAAAAATACTGTAACATACCCAAGGTACTTCAGAGCGAAGCACACATACCATAAAAACTTACAACCTGTATTTGGAACAGTGAGTGGGAACTTGGACAGGGACATTACCCAGGTCTTGTCCATAAGCTTGCTCATTTCCTTGTATGAAAAGAAGAGAGAACCCACTATAGAGTGGCTCTGTTCCTTCCGGACAGGAAGGAATTGCTGTGGTCTGACTATGCCGGGTGAAAAGAAAGCCTCTCATTGTCCTGGTTGCAGGTGGTCCGGTGTCACCAGGTATCCCCTTCAAACCTGGCCGTCCATCGAATCCAGGCGGTCCTTCAAGAAACACATTATACATGTTGCAATACAAACAACCTCAGACTTGTTCCAAAGTACTAACTTTGTGTATATCTGATAAGCCCCAAATATAGAAAGGAGTCACAGAATAGTGGCTTATCAAATGGTCAAACAATATTATTAAACGTTGAATAATGTCACACAATGCCTGTTTCAGATACCACATACATTGTATATTACAAATACAATGCCTGTGTATATCTTATGAGTGTTCTGAGATCAGGTCTTCTTTAACTCTATTTCCCTGAGGTGCCTAGCACAGTGGTCTGCCTCTGGTAGGTCTTATGTACATCTTTTATGCATAAATCAATGCATACAATGGGAACAAGAAGTCAAATATCTATGCTTTGAAAATCTATTCAAGAAGATAAAAAATCACATAGGTTTTTTCATAAATTCAATAAACATGGAAAACATTGACAGTTCCTTTCAAAGGTGCAAACTTCAAGAATGTTTTTGATTAATTAGTAAGGCAAGTAAAAACAAGACTTTTTGTTCTGTGATGAGAGTTTATTTATATGAATTAAAACGAGTACTTTTTTTACTTTGTAAATTTTCTCTGCATTTGAGTAGGCTAATTAATACACCTTTGTCACTATCCATTTTTCTCATTCCTCCTGTTCTCCCTTTCTTCATCAAATACCCATTATTTATGATTCTGGCAGAGGCTAGCCACCCCCATCTCCCCTGATCCATTTCTGCTGCCACTGCACCCTGACCCTCCACCCTAACCTGATCTGGGTGATGGTTCTTTAGAATTCTAAGGACATGCAGAGCCGGCAGACACTTGGATTTTTGGCCTAGTGAGTCAAGGGAGGTATTGTTCCCCATAAACAAGCAGGCCATGGAGTCAGGCAGTGTCCTAGTTTAGTCCTAATTATAAGTCAATACTTTTCACAAGGATTTGGGAAAGCCCCAATAGTTTATATTTTTTTCAGTCTCCTCACTCATTTCTATCTTCAGGGTCCATGGGTCAGTCTTTGAAATTAAAAATAGGCCATATCCAAATTCTTAAAAGTTGTCCTGAAAAGTCAGATTGCCATTGTTTTAAATATATCAGATAGAGAAGGTGTCTTCACTGTTTCTAGTATCCACCCTCTTTTGCAGGGGGCTATCCCTGGCTCCAAGCAGAAGATTCCCTTCAGGTCTCTGCACAGGAATTGTGAAGTGATTAGCTAAGCATGACAAGAAACTCAAGAGAGTGATTATGCAAATCAGCATGATCCGAGGATATTCCGCATTTCCACGAAAGTCCAAGGCTTTCAGTTTAGACCAATGTTGTTTGACTCTTAGATCCCTTTCTCATTCTTAGGAGGTCTTTTATAGCATTAGGACCAACTATGTCTACTTCAGTGGTTCCCAACCTTTTTTTGACCATGCCCCACCTAAGCATCTCTAAAATCCTGATGCATCCTCCTCCCCCGTGACATATAATTCTTATTATTCAAAAAGTGAATAATTATTCATGTGCAGGAAGCCTAAAGGCCATCAACTTGGCCTAAACAAGCTTCCAAAGAACATGGCATCCATGAAAAATAAAAAAGAAAGGACAGTTGAAATACGGAGGAAGAAATCACTAAGAAATTGTTAAAAAAAAAGAATAGTAATATGAAAAAATAGCAAATAAAGTTTCAGAACATATAGAGAACTGCAATGCATAAATATGTCACAGTATATATTTATATACTGTATAAATAGGTAAGGCCCCTAGAACCATAAGAAATGCAAAAACCTCACTGTTAATAACTCATTCTCAAATTGCCCCCCTCAAAAATCAAATTGCCCCCCTGTGGGGTGTGCGCCCCACGTTGGGAACCACCAGTGTACTTGCTAATCATTCTCAATACAATCTGTACTGTAGTGCCTTTGCTCTTGCTGTGGTCCCATTCTGAAAGAACTAACTTGGTCAGTAAACTTTTCTTAATCAATAGAATTATTAGTAAGACTTTTTTTTTTTTACCACTTGAAAAAACACATTTGAAGGAAAAATCAAATAAATAGTGCTCTAATGTACACTCATGACAATACTAAATTATGAGTTATTATGAAATTGATATAGTTAACATTAGCACATTTGAATTTTTAAAGATTTAAATATCTACTCTTTATAGCCTTATTATAATAGATCTGGGCATATAATTGGGAAATCACATTTAGAATTTTTTCTTATTTTAACAAAGTCAGCAATCCTAAAATATAAGATTTGGACATCTAGGTAGTTTGTAGGAGGTGCTTTTGAAACTTTTGCAGAAGGTAGATTTTGACCCAGGTGAACATATAGCTTATGTTCAGACTAAAATATTTTAGAGGCTTTCCCCCCCCACCCCCCCAGAGTTATTGAGTTGTAGTCAAGAATGGCATAGTTAACACATGGCTTTCCTAAGTAAGGATACCGAGTTGCTCTTCTATTTATATCAAGGTAATATTTCTCTACTTGTATAACACGCCCATAAGTAGCTATTATTTTATTTATTTATTTTTACCTATCAATAATAACTTTATTTTTTTCCCCATTTTTTAAATTAAGGTATTATATGTGTACATATCTTACCATTGTCCCCCCCACACCACTCCCATACATGCCCTCACCCCCCAGTGTTTTGCGTCCATTGGTTATGCTTATATGCATGCATACAAGTCCTTCGGTTGATCTCTCATAAGTAGCTATTATTAACTAAGTACTCCTATAAATTAAAAACAGCACTGGCCTTTATGAAAATGGAATTAGTGCTTCATGAGGACTAAATGTCCTCAAACTAATTTGGTGTCTATTTGTCTAGTTAGGAGGTAGGAAACCTGGTGTATTCCAGTAACTCTTGATTTTATCTTCCAAACTAGAGGCCCAGTGTACGAAATTCGTGCACGGGGTGTGTGTGTATGTGTGTGTGTCCCTCAGCCCAGCCTGCACCTTCTCCAATCTGGGACATCCCTCTCACAATCCAGGACTGCTGACTCCCAACTGCTCGCCTGCCTGCCTGCCTGATTGCCCCTAACTGCTTCTGCCTGCCAGCCTGATCACCCCTAACCACTCCCCTGCCAGCCTGATTGATGCCTAACTGCTCCCCTGCTGGCCCGATGGCCCCTAACTGCCCTCCCCTGCCGGCCTGATCACTCCTAACTGCCCTCTCCTGTCGGCCTGGTCACCCCAACTGCCCTCCCCTGCAGGCCTAGTTGCCCCTAACTGCCCTCCCCTGCCAGTCCAGTCACCTCTAACTGCCCTCCCCTGCAGGTCTTGTCCCTCCCAACTTCCCTCCCTTGTAGGCCTGGTCCCCTCCAACTGCCCTCCCCTGCAGGCCTGGTCGCTCCCAACTGCCATCCCCTGCAGGCCTGGTTGCTCCTAACTGCCCTCCTCTGCCGGCCTGATCACCCCTAACTGCCCTCCCCTGCCAGCCTGGTTGCCCCTAACTGCCCTCTCCTACAGGCCTGGTTGCCCCCAACTGCCCTCCCCTGCAGACCTGGTTCCCCCCAACTGCTCTCCCCTGCTGGCCATCTTGTGGTGGCCATCTTGTGTCCACATGGGGGTGGCCATCTTTTACCACATGGGGGCAGCCATCTTGTGTGTTGGAGTGATGGTCAATTTGCATATTACCTCTTTATTATATAGGATGAGTGTTTTGCTGCTGGTTTTCAGTCTAATTTGAACAGCACACATGGAAAGATCTAGATTATTATTGTAGTCACATATTCAAGTAAGACTTCTCTGTCTATTGAAACAGCTCTCCGGTGAAGGAAATAAGCCAGCCATTTACCTTGCTCTCCTTTACAACCTTTGCTGCCTTTTTCTCCAGGTGGTCCAGGAGTTCCAGGTTTTCCATCCTTGCCTGGTTTACCTCTTGGCCCACAGGGTCCTACACATAAAACAACGACAACAAAACAAAACAGAAAAACCAACATCGTATTGAATAGTTCATATAGGATAAAAGGTAGAGTGGTCTGCCATCCAGTTTACCTGGGACGTCCCCAGTTTCAGCAACGTAAGTGTTACAAACTAAGCAGAAGCTAAGCCTTGTGTAAACTGGGACAGTTGGTCATCCAATTTGTTACACCCTCGTTCCCAGGAAAAAAGCCCCTTAGAAATGAACTAGGAGTATATGAAATACAACATTTTAAAACTGCTGCCATTTTGATTTATGCTATTCCAGAATTCACTATGCCCTTGTATTGATCAAAGTAATATGTCATCTCTTTAAGCAAACTTAAAACATAATTCCATTCAGAAGACTATTACAATATGCTGAACCTATATAAAGGGGTTAGTTCAATTTTCATACACTAATACTAGTATTTTGGAAAGCTTTCATGAGCTGAATCTTACATTTGTATTTACTACTTTTCCAAGTGCTGTACAAAGTATTAGAAACCTACCAATACATAGAAGTCAGGTTTATTCAGGCAATCAGAAATAGAGCTCTAAGACTAACAGTTGTCGGACAGAATACTTTTACCTTAATTAAAAAACAACAACCCTAAGTGCCCTAGAGTGTACTTACTCAAGTTTATACCATGCACAATAGCTTTCAATAGACTCAAAAGGCTTTGTATTTGCTGGTCAAGACTAAAATGAGCTCAAATTTTTAACATTTTCTGTGGAGCACCGTTTGCTAATTCAACTACTTCCTAGTGATCCAAGTCAATGCTTCCAGTCCCACACCTAGGATTCCCGGTGGCCCTGGTGGCCCAGGTTCTCCTTGCATCCCTGGTTCTCCAGCTCGGCCAGGTGGCCCTGGACTTCCTGGAAGGGAGATGATCTTAACTGTGCCAGGGTCTCCACGTACACCTATTGACATGAACATAAGAAGATGATGGCTTTATTGAAGAGCTACCCTTTCTTCATGGAGAGCAATACTAAGGCAGTCATATTTACCTGGTGGCCCTTTTGGCCCAGTTTTCCCTGGAGGTCCAATTGATCCTGGAAATCCTGGATTGCCCTTCTCTCCTTAAAACAAAAGGGGAAGGGAGCCAGTGTGATTCCTCTTAGGACAGTGGGTTTCCTAGCTAGATACTGGAAATTGTGACTGGAAGTTATAAACTCTGTGACAGATATTCACATGGGTTTTGGCATTTCATTTGGACCCAATGTTTAATATCTATTGAAAAGTATATTCTAGAAATAAGCATTAAGATTTTGTATTTTAGCATTGAAGGGGGAGAGTTCCTAAGAGCTCACTAAGTTCAGAAAGCAATTCAATGTAATATTTATGGTAAAATACAAAGTGACATTGAATCCTATTTTAGCACTTCCTGCCAAGTTATATTGGTTGTCACAGTTATCTGTTTCTCAGCTTATTACTCTAGCTTCTAACAGCCCAGAGTTAATTATGTTAGGAACTCTCATGAGTACATAGAGAATATATGTTTTCTATAAAAGTGGTACGATTTCTCTCCCAGTGTTTGACAACAACAACAAAGGTACCAAGAACCATTGATTTTATAAAAAATCTAAGCCTCATGTAGATATTACACCTGATTACTTAGAAAGACTTTAATACTAAATATGATATTCATAGAAGAGATACAATAAAACAGTGACCAAAAGTTAACTGGCAACTACACTATAAGTTATCCACTTGATATCAGAACTTGAGGAAGGTGTCAATATTTACTTATATACACCAGAAGGAGCCTCAATATCTTTCCCTTTGGGGATTAATAATTTCTAAATAAAAAAAGTGTAAACTCAGTAGTGCCAGATGATAGATGGTCTTATTCTGAAATCTGAGGGGGATTAAATGTTTCATGGAACATACACACTTTAACAGCTGATAGCTCAATTTTGAAAATGAGATGTATTTTAATAATCACCATCTTTATAATTATTCAAAGTATGTGTATACATTTTTGGGATACCCTATATTTAATAAGAGAACTGGATTTTATGAATTTCCCCTCTAAATATCTCCCCAGAATGTTTCTTTAGTGAGGCCTTTATGTAATTTTTCAATCCTTAGATATTCCTGTTGTGAGACTGAGGAAGTGACAGGTGGCGCACATTTTTCCCAGGCTGCCTGCCAGTAGTCACCCACCCAATGTCTAATGAGACTCATCAGAATCACTTGCTTTGACTTATTCTTAGCTAATGTGCTCCTTGTGGAGTCAGTGATTGAATGCATGAAAAAGGCTCTCTTTGAACTCCTTAGTCCTGGAAAAAGTTTTCCTTTGTGAAACTGTGGCTCTATTCACTTTGGCTACACTTATTATTTAGCATCTTACAGTCTATAATAGATTCCCTGCCATACACAAAATAATAACGGGATTTAGCCAATGAAGACAACAAATCCCATAGTCAAAACCTTATTTAAGGTGATAGCACCGTTATGGAAGATTGGAGAATTTCTAAAACCTGAAGCTAACATTTCTGGGGATGAACATTTTACACTTAAAAATCCTCAAAGTATAGGGTTTTGTGTTTTTTTTTCTCATTAAAAACATAATACATGCGCCCCCCCCCCCCAAAAAAAATGCTGAAACCTACATATAAAAATGTACTTACCCTGCCCTACTAATAAACAGTTTGATGAATATTCTTTTAGATTTTCAGCTTTTAAACTTGTAACACATGCACAAGGTAAAAGAAATAACCCAAGGAATTCTGTTGCTATTAATGTAGGTCCCCATCCCCTAACCCTCACACATCAGTACACTCAGAGGTAACCACTTTAAACTGTTTCTATTTAGTTTTCCTATAGTTTCCACCTTTAAGGTATGGTTTAAATTTTAAGTCCTCTTCTTCACTAACACTGAGGTCTTATTTGTATAATCCTAACTATCTGGGATGACTGTGGGAGTTCAGTAAACATGTGTGTGACCTACACTGTGAATCTCAGTCATTGTATTTGCATCCAAAGAGCAGTGCACAAAACAGTACCTTTCATGCCTGGAAATCCTTGGAACCCAGGGTCACCTCTGGGCCCTGGCAGACCTGGAGTACCGGGGGGTCCCTATATTTCAAGTGAAAGAGAGCAGAACCACAGACATATTTAAAAAATCACAACATTCAAAGAAAATGGGATATAAATAGTATATAATCTGATAGGTAAGAATGAGCTGAGGTTAAGAGACATCATTTTAACTTTGCAATCACTGTTTCACCTCCTATAATTCCTCCGCCACCTACATGTCTCCTTAAGACTATAGTTTTCAATAATAATAACTTAAAAAATAATAACTCATTCTAACAAATCCAGCAGAGTTATAAATTGGTCAGAGTGGTAGAAACAGTGTCCAGAGATGGGCGCATGAAGAGGTTGTTAGGGCAGTTCTGACACGCACTTTGGACAAGGATGCAATGATCTGCCCGGGAGGAGATGCTCCCTCCAAATGAGGCTTTACACGAATTGCTCTTGCAGCCAGGAGATGCCCAAGCAAAGACATAGAGGGAGGGGAGGGGGGAACAGGGCTGAAAAGAGCCATATGTCGGAATGTATGTTAAATCTACTCTACAGAGTCCATGTGACTTGAGACAGAATGTGATTACTTGAAAACAGTGGACATGAAAAATGCCAAGAACAACAAGACTGCCCTTTGAGCCAGCTGTCATTGGATCAAGAAGATCAAACGAAGAAGCAGTCCTATTGCTTGGATAAGGCAGTGTGAGGTTAAAGAAAGGAGGGAGAGCAAACAGAGCCATCTGATCCAGGACTCCCAGGCTTCTGAGGTCTGGCAGAGATAACCAGGGAGGAGGGCCCGGTGCCAGGCCCGGCCCTTGGGTGGGGAGTGAGCTCTTCCATGCAAGGAGAAAGCTGGTAAAGGCACCCCGCCAGTTTAGACATTCATCAAGAAGAATTACCTTCCAAGTGCTAGTGTGGAAGGAAGCCTAGATCGTGGAACCCCCAGAAGGTTTAAGAGAGATCACATTTCTAAACCGGACTTTCCACATCCCAGTGTCCTGGGGAGAACTTTTGATGTGATCATAGGGTCAGTGTTTGCCACTTTCAAAGAATCATGAAGAACACGAGGATACTCAGACTGAAGAAGGGCAAATATCTCACTTTTCAAATTAAAAAAAAAAAAGGTTTTAAAAGGGTAGATTTTGGAAACCAAATACCAAGAGATCTTAAGAGAGCAGCACGATTCCTGACCCAGAACATCTGCAACAGAACTCTGGTTCCTCATCAGTCTCCAAGAATTTGATGTAAACAGAGGAATCAGAAAGCTAGGAAGAAGGCTGAGGTGTTGAGTGAGAGGCTGAGTGAGAGATAGTAATAGGCTGGGAGATGAGCCTAAATGAACAAAATGACATCTAAGAAAGGTAAATGTGAAAGTCCCACATGTAAATCTCAAGTAAACACGCAGGACAAGAGCTAATGGAGAAAACTTAGTAGCAGTTCACGGGGGAAAGGCACATGGGCTTTCATTGACTGTAAGCTCAGTGTGCAGCGACAAGATGGGGACGTGGCAGCCAAGCAGCCCTAATGGATTTTAGGTTGTGTTACAAAGTGGGGATGTCAGGATAGTGAGACTCTTCCCTCCTCTAGGCACCCCACTGACTACCGAGTTCTCACTCCTGGATATTCTTTGTCCAGGGCCTGCCTTTTTAAGGGAGATGTTGACAAAGTAGGATATATCAATAGAGGCAGGGTTGATGAAAGGTTACATTGAATTTGAAAAAAAAAAAAAGGCAACACAAACAGGTATTTATTGGGGGGAGACAATATAGGGGTAGGCAAAAGTAGGTTTATAGTTGTGAGTATGTGAAAGTTTCTTCTTGTGTTGTTTATTTATTAATTATTGTATTTATTATTATTACTTTTATTGTTGTTGTTAACCTACTTTTGCCCACCCCTATATTTGGAAGGAAATGGCAGGTATTTACAAACACTGGAGTGTATGTCATGGGAAGGAAATATACATTTAGGGGTAGCACACATAACTTCAAAAGCATATTAACCGAGACAAATTATGTTGTCTTCTAGTGCGATCCCAAACCGCTAGGTGTTTTTTTTTTTTTTTTTTTGAAGCTTCCATAACTGGAATTGTTCAGAATTGAAACAAGAAAAAGTCAGGAGTGACACAGAAAAGGGTCCACACTTTAGGGGCCTTCTTAGAAGCCAAATCTAATGCTTATGACTCTGGTTCTTTGAACCTCTGGACTCTGTGTTCTCCTGGGTGCACTGCACAGAAGCATTACAGATGAGAAAATGTTGTTGCCTCTGTGCCTCTGATCCTGGCAACTGGTTTGGAAGATATAAGAAGTCAAAATGATTTTCCGCACTTACGGGAGGACCTGGTGGCCCTGTGTCTCCTACGGCTCCAGGTGGGCCTCTTGGGCCTGGATCACCCATAAATCCCTTGTCTCCCTTTATGCCTTTGATGTGACTCCCCGGAGGTCCAGGGGGACCAGGCTCACCTGTATTCAGAAAGAGCCTGTCAGTACTGCATGTCCGGGAGCTCGGCAGGTTCTTTTGACGATTCTTTGGAAGAGAGTGCAAACCCTGTTCCTGACCATTACCCTGAACAGTTTCCCCTTTGGCAGGGTGATGCGATTATGGTCAAGACAGAATGAGATAACACCCCTGACACAAGGCAAGAATGGTTTCTCCCCGATGCAGGTCTGTGAGAGCAGGATCTTCTCCAGCTCCGTACGTGACTCAGAACAGGAGCCCACTGGTGAATGGATGCATCTCTGTCTTTTAGGCTAATTTGGCATTTACCAATTTTACAGACCATCTGCCTCAACAATACCTGGTCACTCTGTGTGAAAACCGGTGGGTATGGAAAAATGGAGAAGACCAGAGAGAAAAGAAGCAATAAGGTCACATGAGGGGGAGTTGAAAGCTTCTGTTGTTAAACATTATTTTCATTCTTTTATCTTCTTTAAAAGTAGATCCTCTACCTGGATTTCCTCTTGGGCCTGGTGGACCTCGGTTTCCTTTTTGGCCAGGGATGATTGCACTAGGGAAACCTGGTGGCCCTGGGAATCCTGGCACTCCCGGGGGTCCTCGAGACCCAACATCTCCCACTGTTCCTTTCCTGCCGGGAAGGCCAGGCAAGCCTGGGGCTCCTCTGTCTCCTTTCGCTCCTGCAAAGGGAAAGGCTTTATAAGTTTTCATAATGCCCCTATCCTGGGAGTTATAGTTTGTGGTTATCTCTAATAATGTGATAAGATTCACTATATATATATATATATATATATATATATATATATATATATACACACACACACACACACACATATATATATATATATATATAGTTTATAAAAATAAGCTGGTAAAAGAAATGCAGGTCTCGAGTAAGTTCTGCCTTTGATTAGCCATTTGATCTTGGCAAAGTCACTTCACTTTGTCATATTCTTATTTTTAAAACGAAGGTAGGGTCTGACCTAGCTCAGGTCTTCAAGGACCCAGTGAGGTAATAAATGGAAAAGTGAGATGGAAAAGCATGGTGTAAGGTCTAAAGTATTCTGTAAATGTAAGCCACGGTTATTATTATCTGGTGAACTTTCATTAAAATGACATTATTTAATCACTGAAAACTCAGTAGAGCACACAAAGCTAAAACTTCATGGCAACGATGTGTGCATTGGAGGTGTCGCCCAGCTCAATCCAGGCAAAGGAACGGCAAAGCTGTAATCCCATCTCTGTCCTCCGGTCACTCCTCCCCCATACAGCAAACTCTACTCTGCAAGGGATGGATGTGGCAGGAGCTTTGGATTTACCAAGGAAGAGCCCCAAAGTCACTATTAAATAATAATATTTCTCAATAACCTTCAAGAACTTGTACATTGACATTCGCGAATGGAAAATGCTGCGTAAGTCTAAAATAAACTTCCCCCTCTCTCCCATCTTTGTGTTATTATAGAAACAGTAAGTGGCATAAAAATAGGAGACAGATATGATGGCAAGAAGACAAAGTGGGGATGAGGCTGCTGGCATAGGAAGGGCTTGGGAAGCTATTATGCGGGGAAGACTTAAAAGTGAGGATGGAAATAAAATGGATGAATATTGACTATTCATCCTTTTGTCTCTCATGTTCTTTAGCTTTTTGATGCCCATAATTTATGCTTTTAAGGTGTTTAGATGATTTCAGCTCACTCTAAGCTGTGAAATACTGTATTTGTACAACGGTCTGGCAATGGTCTAAAGTACCAAGTTGCTGTCTTGGGTTATATGTTCCAATTCCATTCAAATTCTTCCTTGTTTTATGACATGGTTTCTTTTTAGGAGTTGGGAGAATAAACTAATGAAAAGGATTCAGACCTTCCATGTCTCAATGAACTTTTCTCCATATTTAGTTATCCTAGAGGGATTGAGGTGCATAATCATTTACTTACACAATTAGGCTATTTGTTATTTTTGACGCTTTTTTAAAAACTTAAGATGTGATCATTTTATATCAAATTGTATTTCCAATTAAATGCTAAAGATTTCTCATTCCAAATGGTTAAATTGGGAACTTACCCCAGGAAAAGGAACAGAAACTCTCCTTTTGGACATAATTTTAAAACTCGACGGTGACCTAGACTGGGAAAGCCTTATGCTCATGGGGGAGGGGAGTGTGTGTGAGAACGTGGGGATATTGAACTCATCCCCAAAGATGATCACATCATCCAGAAGCAAACAGAAAGGGGCAGCTTTTGTCTATGTTCACAGGTGAGCTGGTAGGTCAAGAGGAAGTTCCTGCCCTTCTGAGTTTCTCAGTAGCATCAGACTACTTCTTGCTACTTCATCAGACTACTTATTGATACTATTGAGTATCAATAACCAGAATTTAGGCGTCTTTGCTAATAAAATACTCAAACCCACAGGACCCATGGCTGAGAAGGGTCAATAAAAAGTTACAAGTAAACTAATGTTTCTTCTGGCAGGTTTCTCTACAAAATGGGAAAACTTCAGCTGCTTACTTTATGAAACACTGGCATGAGACATTCAGAACTACAGCTGTCCAATGAAAAACTTGTATGTGCTTTGAATGATATGCTCAGTAAATTGCCAGGTCTGAGATGTTAAAAGAATTTATCAAGAGTAGCGCGACCCACAAGCTGGCTGTGGGGGTTGGAATCAGAGCTGTGGAGATGATAAGGTGGGAAATGGTTGGCGTTATTCCTGCATCTAAGAAGAGCAGGAGGGATGCTCATTGAGAAGCCACCAATTTCACCTTCTCCTTTTAGGAAATGGTGCCTTTAAAACATGCTGTCAACAACAAAGCAAATAGATAAGAAGTCTTTTTATTTTTAAAGACTTTCATAGCAGGAAATTCCGAAATTGGATCACAGTTTCTAATTCATTCACTTTGTGGTAATGGTAATAATGAAGCATTTTTACTTGAATATGAAGAGTAGAAACATCCTATTTTACCACTGGGACTCCTTTAATTCATATGTTTTATTTTATAGATCAAGCATATTACGGGTTCTGTCCTTGAACCCGTGAGTCACCAGGGCCAAGAAGGAAGAACTGCTCACCTTGAACACCAGGCTTCCCTTTTGGGCCTGGAAGTGCCCCCAGCAAACCTGAAAGAGGTAATTTTGGCATATTAATATTTTACATGTGGTTGGTTTCATTATGTAGATATGATTTATTCTGTTAGGTCAATTTAACCTCGGCAATAAAAGGAAGTTTAAATTATCACATACCCAGAACATCTTAAAGATTGTTCTGTCAGAAAAGAATCTCTAGAGCAGTGAAGGGTTAATAATTAAAAATTAATAATTAGTGTCACTAATTACTTCATGCAAAATAAAACTAGTGGATCCAAGATAATGAGCAAGTTGTACCCGTTTCTCCCTTTTCTCCTGCTGGACCAGGAATCCCATCACTTCCTTGGTCTCCTCTCATACCCATTGGTCCAGGGTTTCCTGGGAATCCTGGAGGGCCTGAAAAAAAAAAAAAAGTCATTCAAAGAGAGAACTTCCTTCTGATGAATGGCCTAATGTGCCAGATGTGTGTAACTCTGGTAAAAGTGTTTATTTTGCAGAACTGTAGTTATGTGCAGCTAACTTCACAATGAAAGCTATGAACAGACTAATACAGTCATGAAGATTATCACTCTGGAATGTCTAGGTTGGCAGACCTTTGAATTAGGTATAAATAGCTAGCCTCACTCTTCTGCATTTCTGTCTGAGCACTGAGTAATTGGAGGCTACCTTCTAAAGAGCAGTCGTGGCTCAAAGCTACAGCTAAGCAGAGAGTTCAAACTCAGGGGGAACACACTTCCCTCAGGAAAGGGTGATAGACAAAGTAGAGAAGGAACCTGGAGGGCCTTTTGTTCCTGGAAATCCAGGGAAGCCTTTCATTCCTCTTGACCCCATGTCACCATCAGGACCCGGCTTTCCTACAAATGGAGAGAGAGGGAAAGGACAAAAAATACTGAAAGATAAATGATTACATTGGCTGAAATGGTCGGTTCTTACAGTCAACTGTGCTCACGCTGGTGTTCAGGTGACTTGTACCTGTCACCTCAGGCTTTTTCTTGGATGCTACTTCCCTAGAGAAACACAGCAATGTGTTGAACCATTTTGAAGAGTGTGCATACAGCAATCACGTGGGCCACTCGATACCTGACTTATTGCTTTAATTGGGAATTAACAGCAAGTCCATGGAAACTTATAGTGTTTGAAATGATAATTTAAATGGTATCTATAAGTAAGACCTGCAGCTGCAACCCAGTAGCTTAGCAGTTGTTTTTAGTAAAGCAAAACAAAAACTGAAACCTGAATTATAAGCAATAAAAAATAAAGCCAAAGTTTGACCTTGAAACATGACAGAAAAAATAAAACCACAACATTGTTATGGTTTGAACTGTGTTGCTTCCTAATTTATATGCTGGCATCCTAACACTCAATATTTCAGAATATCACTATACTTGGAGACAGGGTCTTTAAAGAAGCAGTTAAATTAAGATGAGATCACTTGGGTGGGCTCTACTCCAACATGACTGGTGTCCTCATAAGGAGAGGCTATTTGGACACAGACATAGAGGACAGACACGGGGGGAACGTGGCCCTCTATGAGTCAAGGAGAAAGGCTTCAGAAGAAATCAACCCTGCTGATACCTTGATCTCAAACTTCTAGCCTACAGAATTGTGAGAAAATAAATTTCCATCTGTGTTGTTTGTTATGGGAAACCTAGAAAACTGATACAACCATCATAAGATTGGACAATGAACTAACATTTCACGTCTCTGGGCTGAACTCCTCAGAAATTTTGGAGAGCACCTCAGAAGTTTTGTTTATGGGAGCAGTTTTTTAGATCTCAGTCCACCAAACTGACTCATCAGCAAATAAGGCTCCTCTTGATTAATCTTCTATTCCTTAGTGTCTTACAATTAGAATATGAAAGTTGAATAAAAGCAATTATAACACAAAAGCCTAAATAGCTTTCTGTCTACAGAGACGATTCTAGGCGGCGAGAGTCATGCTGAGTGTCATGCCTCCTGCTCTCAGAGTAAAGCCAGTGCTCACCTGGGTGGCCGGGACTTCCGGGATGTCCAGGGACTCCGTCAGGTCCAGCAGGCCCTGAATATCCAGGTGGCCCAGGTGGCCCTCTTTCTCCTTTCCTTCCCACGACACCTGGCAATCCTGGTTCTCCCTTAAATTCAGTCAAACACCTTTAAAATTCTCATGTAAGCAGGATATGTGATCAGAATGAAGTATAAACTGTATTTGTTTGCATTTATTTATTATTATTAACACTAGAGGCCCAGTGCACGAAATTCATACACTGGTAGGGTCCCTATTGGCGGCAGGCTGCCAGCCAGGTACGCCCTTCCTTCCTCCAGCCGCCAGCCAGCCCCACCCCCTGATTGAACTTCCAGACGAACTCCTCGTCGAGGGAACACTTTGCATACTATGCTTTTATTATATAGGAATATTATTTAGCTGGTTAGTTAGCAAGTCATACTGAGTATCTGCTGTGGGCCAGTACTGTGACAGGTGCTGGGAAAAGGGGGGCTACATGTTTTGTGGGGTCCAGCCCAAAATGAATATTCAGCTCCCTTTTACAAAATGGTAAAGCAATTCAAGACAGCGACATTAAAGCACTGAACCAAGTGTGCCGCCCTTCTTAGCACCCAACCTCTGTGACTACATGGGTCTCACACCTCCAAAGCTGGCTCTCACCAGCAATATAATAACCATATACACATGTGTGATATATACAGTCCTTGCTTCATGGAGCTTTAGAGACCAGTGGGGAGATAGTAAATAATCACACAAAGGTATAATTTCAACTTGTGATAATTAACTCAGGAGTAGGAAAGAAATAGTTAGACCAAATGAATATATGTTCTATCAATATTACACATGCTGATAAATGCATGTCAATCATATGTAAAAAGAAAGCAAAATCTCCATTACATCTGTACTTCAATTTTATGATAAACCAGCACGTATGGATTTGATGGTTACTTACAAAATCTCCATAGTAATTGATTAAAATATACTACTCTGTTACTAAGATTTGCCAGTCTGATAAAATGAGCCCAATTTTTGTTCAATGCATAGTTCTGAACATCTCTTCTGTGGTTACCTATGAAAACCCTAAATCTAAGTGAAACTATTAATTAATTGAATGTTAATTAAGTATAAGACAATTCCTCACTGAGAAAATATCTCAATGGAAATGGTGTCTCCCTGGTTTTCTGAGGACCTAGTCTAAAAATCAAGGGCAAAGGAAATTTATTTGTGCTCCAAGTAATAAAGAGTTGCTTTCTTGGGTCTGTGTGGCTTCTAAACATTTTCTCTGATGTGGTTTTAGTAGTTACCAACGGAGAACATGATTGGTGGAAATCTTTAGGAAAGGTAATATTTTATTGGCTCAAAAGAGAGTCAGGGAAAAGTCCCCTTAAGCAACAAGGTTTATATATTTTAGAGTCATATACTTTTGAAAGTCTGATAAAAATGTGAACTCTCCCCTACAAAAATTTGCATTCATTTTACATTCAATTTCAGGAGATTAGCAGACTTCTTAGGGTTCCATAGATGCATGGAAATCCATGTTAAAACCCCTGATTATGGGAATTTATATTAATCATTCTCTAGTGATCTAGCTCTGGCTTTTATTATAAGTACACACAGAAGGATAGGAAGGAAATGAACCTAAAAAAAAAAAAAAACAGCTGAGCCCCATGGATATGTTTGGTTGTTACTTGGTACAACATGCTGGCAAGGGCTTCCAAATACACCTCTAGTTAACAGCACAAGCGCTGAGAACATTAAGACAAGATACAATTCTGTGTAATGGAATTTTCATTCAGTACAGTTCTAAAACAATTATAATAAATGTATGTATCTTAGGATTTTGTTTGCTTTTTGATGATGTTCTAAAGTTATTTTAGGAAGAAGGGAGAAAATGGCGACGGAATAGAGTCGGGTTTGGAGTCTGTTCCTGGGGCGGAGAGTCGGAGCAGCAGAGGCTCGCAGAGGGAGTGTATGTGGGCAAGCCAAGGGACAGCTAAACTCCAGGAGAAGGCGGGGGAGTGCTGGGCAGTGTTCCTCTGACCGCGCAGCACCCACAGGGGCTGGGTCCCCTCCTGGAGCTGCGGGCTCGCCGGCGCCTCGCCATCTTGCAAGGAAAGGAGGATTTTAGGGGAAACCTGACTTTCCGCGACAACTGCAAACACTGAACTGCTGGGAGCACCAGACCAACGGTCCCCTATCAGCGCAAACATTTGGATTCAAAGAAACTCTTCACTGCACCACGGAAAGGTCAGATTTTGTCTGAAATAAGCTGCGGTTTCTGATCCCCGTGGTGGGTGAGGGAGGCGCTGGGTGAGGGAAGCGCGGCAGCCGCAGGACCGGCAGGAGCCGGGAGGTCTGTGCCTAGAAAAATCAGCGGCAGTTGGAACTGCCGTGATCCGTGAATGAGGAGGGGGGTCTTCTGAGCTGCTAACAGAAGTGACCTCTTGAAAGCAACTCATTTTAATCTGACGAGGAGGGTCAGACTAAGAATTTTCAAAGGAGTGCAGGCTCCTTAGTCTGGGGCACAGACCCACGGTCCGCACACCTGGGCTCTTTCCGACTCTGATTGCTAAGCCCAATACAGAGGTAAACCCAGGTGGAAACCCTGAAAGACTGCAGGGGGAAGGTGTTTTTTCGGAACCTGGGGCCAGAGCTGCGTGTGACCATCAGAGAGGCAGCTCTGAGGCGCACATCTCCACAAACCGGTAGTGAGTGCCATAGAAGGGGAAAAAAAAAAAAAGAAAAAAGAGCTAGAGAGGCCCGGAAGTCAATTCAGAAACACTGCCACCCAGGGGCTGAAACGCTAATTGTCTCTGGTGTAATCAAAAATAAATACGAGAAATTAAGATAGGGCTGGCTTAAAAAGCAGGACTGGCTTCCAACACTGAGGAGCCCTGGAATGAAGCTGAACTGAAATACCGCCCAGACTGGGAAAAAGGCGTAACAAACAGAATAATAGAGGAAGTGAATGACAGCCGCTACTGCACATTTTAGTCTTCCTATTTTTTAATTTTCAATTCTTTTTTCAATTTTTTAAATTTTTTATTCTCATATTTTTTTATTTTCATTTTTTGCATCTTTTACTTAAGAAACTAATATTTTTTTCTTTTTCCTCACTTGATTTTCACCTTTTTAATTATTACATTTTTATTTTCAATCAGCACTATTATTACTATTATTTTACTTTTTTTTTTTTTTTAATGTCATTTGATTTTCTCTTTCTTTTATTTTTGGATTAGTGTCCTACATTCGATTTGCATCTTTCCCTTACAATCGCTTTACCCTATCTCAAAGCTAACATTATGCCATCACTCTCCTAACCTTTCCCCTTTTGGTCCCAGTTTATCTTAACCCTTTCTGGCTTTAGATTTTCCCTACTTTTTCAGTTTACTCCCTGCTAAAACTTCACCCTACTTATATATCCAATTCCCAACCCCCTGCTCCAAATCCATACAAACCTCTCTCTACGCTACCTTTAAAAAATTATTTTTCTCTCGGGCCTTTTGTTGTTGTTTGCTTGAATGTTGATTAGATTGAATTTTTATGCTTTTTTATGAGATTGTTTAGATTATTCTTTTTGTTGGTTTGGTTGGTTCTTTTGTTTGCTTTGTTTTTGTTTGTTTTTTACTTTTGTTTTCCCTTGCCTCACTTGATATTAGCTGCTGTTGCAGTTTGTATTAATCTCCAGGCTCGTGTTGCTGGAATTTGCTGGGAATAGTGGTTGTTCTAGTGGAGTTTACTCCCCATATATATAGTTTGTTCCCCTTTTCTCTCTTATTATCATTCTTGTCTCTCTTACTTTTTTTTCTTTTCTTTTTCTTTTCTGTTATTTCTTTTCTTTCTTTCTGCTCTTTTCCCAAGTTCAGATTCACACTATTTGTTGTTGTTTTTTTCTTCATTGTTGTTCTTTCTTTTTACTCTCCCTCTTCCACTCCTATTCCCTAATTTGTCTTTCTCTGGTGGTTACCTTTATTGGAGGTTATTAATATCGTGAATACAATTCTGTTCAGTGCCTTGTCTGTTGTGCCTGGTTGTGTTGTATTTTATACCTTTAAATCAACGCCAGAGAGAGAAATCTATATAACCAGACATCCGGAGAAGAGAGACCATGGGGAGACAAAGAAACAGCCCCCACAGGAAAGAGAAGCAGGCATCACCAGAAAAGGAAGTAAACGATTTAGAGGCAAACAACCTATCAGAGAAAGAATTCAGAGAAATGGTCATAAAGTGGCTGAAAAGGATGGAAGACAAATTCGACAATATGAGTAAGAACCAAGAAGAAATGAAGAAGAACCAAGAAGAAATGAAAAGTGACATCGCTGCTGTAAAGAACTCAATAGAAAGCATCAAGAGTAGACTAGATGAAGCAGAGGACCGCATAAGTGAGCTAGAAGACAAGATGGAAAAAAATACCCAATTACAACAGCTTCTAGAAACAAAAATTAGAAAGATTGAGGAGAGCGTAAGGGAACTTCGGGACAATACAAAACAAAACAACATCAGGATAATAGGGGTGCCAGAAGGAAAGGAAACTGAGCAAGGAATAGAAAACCTGTTTGAAGAAATAATAACAGAAAACTTCCCTGATATAGGGAAGAAAAAACCCACACAAATCCAAGAAGCTCACAGAGTTCCAAGCAAAATGAACCCCAAAAGACCGACGCCAAGGCACATTATAGTTAAGTTGGCAAACACCAACGACAAAGTAAGAATCTTACAAGCGGCCAGAGAGAGACAGACAGTTACATACAAAGGAACCCCCATCAGACTAGCAACTGATTTCTCAACAGAAACTCATCAGGCCAGAAGGGAATGGAATGAAATATACCAAGTCATGCAAAGGAAGGGTCTAAATCCAAGAATACTGTACCCAGCAAGGCTATCAATCAAAATTGAAGGTGAAATCAGGAGCTTCAGAGACAAAAAAGGACTAAGGGAGTTTATCACCACCAAACCAGCAATGAAAGAAATACTAAAGGGTCTGCTGTAAAAAAAAAGAAAGAAATAGGAAGCAAAGAAGGTACACAGGGGTATAGAATAAAAATGGCGTCAAATAAGTACCTATCAATAATAACTTTAAATGTAAATGGATTGAATGCCCCAATCAAAAGACACAGGGTAACAGACTGGATAAGAAAACAAAACCCAGATATCTGCTGTCTACAGGAAACCCACCTCAAAAAAAAGGATGCATACAGACTGAGAGTAAAGGGATGGAAAAAGGTTTTCCAGGCAAATGGAAATGAAAAAAAAGCTGGGGTTGCAATACTTATATCTGACAAATTAGATCTCAAAGTGAAGGACATAACAAGAGATAATGAAGGCCACTTCATAATACTAAAGGGAGAAATCCAACAAGAAGAAATAACTCTGGTAAACATATATGCACCCAATACAGGAGCACCAAGATACATTAAAAAACTCCTGGAAGATATCAAAGGAGAGATTGACAGTAATACAATCATAGTAGGAGACTTCAATACCCCACTATCACCATTGGACAAATCCTCTAAACAAAAAATCAGCAAAGAAACATCAATCCTAAATGACTCACTAGAACAGATGGAATTAATCGACATCTTCAGAACATTTCACCCCAAAGCCACAGAATATACATTCTTCTCAAGTGCACATGGGTCATTTTCAAAGATAGACCATATGTTAGGACATAGGCAAAGTCTCTCCAAATTCAAGAAGATAGAAATCATATCAAGTATCTTCTCAGATCACAGTGGCATAAAACTGGAAATCAACTACAATAAAAACAACCCAAAGAAATCAAACACTTGGAGACTAAACAGCATGTTATTAAACCATGACTGGGTTACCAAAGACATCAAGGAAGAAATAAAAAAACATCATGGCAACAAACGACAATGAAAACACAACAATCCAAAATCTATGGGACACAATGAAAGCAGTCCTGAGAGGGAAGTTCATAGCTCTACAAGCCTACTTCAAAAAACAAGAAACAATGGTAATAAATTACCTAACCCAACAACTCAAAGAGTTAGAGAGAGAGCAACAAGATAAGCCCAGTGTAAGCAGAAGGAAAGAAATAATAAAGATCAGAGCGGAGATAAACGACATAGAGACCAAAGAAACAATACAAAAGATCAACAAAACCAAGAGCTGGTTCTTTGAAAGGATAAACAAGATTGATGGACCTCTAGCCAGGCTCACCAAGAAGCAAAGAGAGAGGACCCAAATAAACAAAATCAGAAATGAAAGAGGTGAAATAACAACAGACCCCGACGAAATACAAAGGATTGTTACAAAATACTACGAACAACTCTATTCCAACAAACTGGACAACCTAGAGGAAATCGACATATTCCTAGAAAAATACAACCTTCCAAAACTCAATCAGGAAGATTCTAAACAGCTCAACATGCCAGTAACTATGGAAGAAATTGAAACAGTCATCAAAAAGCTTCCGGCAAACAAAAGCCCGGGGCCAGATGGCTTCACAGGAGAGTTTTATCAAACTTTCAAGGAAGAACTAAAACCTATCCTCCTCAGACTATTCCAAAAAATTCAAGAGGAAGGAACACTTCCAAGCTCCTTCTATGAAGCCAGCATCACCCTAATACCAAAACCAGATAAAGACAACTCAATGAAAGAGAATTACAGGCCAATATCCCTCATGAACATTGATGCCAAAATCCTCAACAAAATTCTAGCAAATCGGCTCCAGCAGTACATCAGAAAGATCATACACCATGACCAAGTAGGATTTATTCCAGGAATGCAAGGATGGTACAATATCCGCAAATCAATAAACGTGATACATCACATAAACAAATTGAGAGATAAAAATCACATAGTCATATCAATAGATGCAGAAAAAGCATTTGACAAAATCCAACACCCTTTCTTGATAAAAACTCTCAACAAGGTGGGAATAGAAGGCTCATACCTCAACATAATAAAAGCTATTTATGATAAACCCACAGCAAACATCATACTCAATGGGCAAAAACTAAAACCATTTCCCCTAAGAACAGGAACAAGACAGGGATGCCCACTCTCACCACTTCTATTTGACATAGTACTGGAAGTATTAGCTATCGCAATTAGGCAAGAAGAAGAAATAAGAGGCATCCAAATTGGAAAAGAAGAAGTGAAGCTGTCCTTATTTGCAGATGACATGATATTGTACATAAAAAACCCAAAAGATTCCATCAAAAAACTAATAGACTTAATAAATGAATTCGGCAATGTAGCGGGATACAAAATTAACGCCAAGAAATCTATGGCTTTTCTATACACCAATAATGAACTTACAGAAAGAGAGACTAAAAAAGCAATCCCATTTACCATCGCACCAAAAAAATTAAGATACCTAGGAATAAACTTAACTAAGGAGGTAAAAGACCTATACGCAGAAAACTACAGGACACTGAAAAAAGAGATAGAGGAAGACGTAAACAGATGGAAGAACATACCATGTTCCTGGATTGGTAGAATCAACATCATTAAAATGTCCATACTACCCAAAGCAATCTACAGATTCAATGCACTCCCCATCAAAATACCAACAGCATATTTCACAGACCTAGAAAGAACTCTCCAAAAATTCATCTGGAATAAAAAAAGACCCCGACTAGCCTCAGCAATCCTCAGAAAGAAGAATAAAGTAGGTGGGATCTCAATACCAGATTTCAAGCTGTATTACAAAGCCACTGTTCTCAAAACAGCCTGGTACTGGCACAAGAACAGACATATTGATCAATGGAACAGAATAGAGAACCCAGATATCGACCCAAACCACTATGCTCAATTAATATTTGACAAAGGAGGCATGAACATACAATGGAGTCAAGACAGTCTCTTCAATAAATGGTGTTGGGAAAACTGGACAGATACATGCAAAAAAATGAAACTAGATCACCAACTTACACCATACACAAAAATAAACTCAAAATGGATACAGGACTTAAACATAAGACGGGAAACCATAAAAATACTAGAGGAATCCACAGGCAACAAAATCTCAGACATATGCCACAAGAACTTCTTCACTGACACTGCCCCTAGGGCAATGGAAGCTAAAGAGAAAATTAACAAATGGGACTACATCAAAATAAAAAGCTTTTTTACAGCAAAAGAAACCATCAACAAAACAACAAGAAAGCCCACTGCATGGGAAAACATATTTGCAAATGCTATCACTGATAAAGGTTTAATCTCCAACATCTACAGGCAGCTTATGCAACTCAATAAGAGGAAGATAAATGACCCAATAAAAAAATGGGCAACAGACCTAAACAGAATATTTTCAAAAGAAGACAGAAGGAAGGCCAAGAGACACATGAAAACATGTTCAAAGTCACTTATTATCCGAGAGATGCAAATCAAAACAACAATGAGGTACCATCTCACACCTGTCAGAATGGCTATCATCAACAAATCAACAAACAACAAGTGTTGGCGAGGATGCGGAGAAAAAGGAACCCTCGTGCACTGCTGGTGGGAATGCAGACTGGTGCAGCCACTGTGGAGAACAGTATGGAGTTTCCTCAAAAAACTGAAAATGGAACTCCCATTTGACCCAGTAATCCCACTCCTGGGAATATATCCGAAGAAACTAGAAAAACCAATCAGAAAGGATATATGCACCCCTATGTTCATAGCAGCACAATTTACAATAGCTAAGATTTGGAAACAGCCTAGGTGCCCGTCAGCAGATGAGTGGATCGGAAAACTGTGGTACATCTACACAATGGAATACTATGCTGCCATAAAAAAGAAGGAATTCTCATCATTTGCAGCAACCTGGATGGAATTGGAGAACATTATGCTAAGTGAAATAAGCCAGTCAATGAAAGAAAAATACCACATGATCTCACTCATTTAGGGATAGTAAAGAACATTATAAAGTGGTGAACAAAAAGATAGATACAGAGACAGTAAAGCATCAAACAGACTTTCAAAGTACAGGGGGAAAGTTTGGGAAAGGTGGGGGAGTTATGAAATCAAACGAAGGACTTGTATGCATGCATATAAGCATAAACAATGGACGCAAAACTCTGGGGGGGGAGGGCATGTGTGGGTGTGGGGTGGGGGGGGTAATAGTAAGATATGTACACATATAATACCTCAATAAAAATATTTTAAAAAAAAATAAAGTTATTTTACTTTATATATCTTATTACAGTTTAATAAGTCAAGTGTTTTTTATTATAAGGTTTGGAAATTTATTTTTATAAGTCTGTGTGAGGTGAGTCTATAGCAGAGACTAGCTACTTTGTGTCACAGAAAACAAACACTGCCCTGGCAGATTGTGTGAGTTCTTGATCACTGCCTCCTTCTGGCAGCACAGTTAAATTGCAGGGACAATTATGAGAAATTCTTTGAGATTTGAAACGGGCAAGAAAACATTAAGAAGTTGACAGCTGTGTAATAGGCATCCTCAGTTGTGAAGATAGGATTAAAGAGAACCCAAATACCTACCTGAAAATATAATAATATTTAAATTTTTCTCTGCTCACATTGAATCCAATAGTTGTTGGTATTTAAAGGGACTCACCCCACCACCAAAATGTAAATACTTCACTGGCCGATATACCTTGGGTCCTGGTGGTCCTGGCCTTGTGCCTTCTGAATAACCTGGCTCTCCCTTATCTCCTTGGGGACCATGAATACCTGGGAAGCCTGTTTTTCCAGGGAGACCTGGGAGTCCCAAAGTTCCCCTCTTTCCTTTGGACCCTGAAATTAGGCAAGAAATCAGATACAATAGGTAAACACAGGTAGTCATGATGTATTATTTTTATAAAAAACCAGGTAGTCATGATGTATTATTTTTACACAATGTAAATATTTATTTTGTTCTCATTAGTGTTCTAGTTGCACATAGTACATTTGTCTGAAAGTAAATCTAGTTGTATTACACCAACTTTCTAAGAAATGGGAAATCAAAACAACAAATAACACAAAATATCTAGAACTGGGATCCATCATAAGCATGTAGGCTCATAGCAGGATCTTATACATTACCTGGCACCCCCATGTTCCCCATGCTTCCTGGCACTCCTTGGGGGCCTGGTTCTCCAGGATTCCCATTGCTTCCAGGATCTCCTCTGGGGCCTTGAGAACAAATAAACAGTCATGTGCCCTGCATAGTTCCCGGATTCAAGGTGCTCAATAAATATTTGTTGCCTGCATGAATTTATGTATCCAGAGCAGCCAGGCCAGTTGGTTTGAGTACTTGCTAGCTGCCTTTTGCCTTCATATAAGGAGGGGACTGAGGACCCAGACATGTAAACTTAGAGAAAGTTAGATTCTTGTCAGCAGGCCTAGATTTTGAATATCAAGATCATCCTAGGACCAACGCAGGAAAGTAATAGATTACACTGAACATTTACTGCCATGTAATATATTTTGATGGGATCACAGAGAATAAGGTGGCTACTTTAATTGTTTAAAAAATTAGTTTGCAAACTCAATAACCTATTTAAAAAAGGAAGAGGCAAATTTGAAAACCTCTAAAGCATTATCTGATTTTCTTCTATGATATGTAATATTGTGATAAATTAAAGTTTACAATACATATTAGTAGTTTCAAAATAAAATTTTTAGTACAAAAATGGAACTTTGTGCATGTTAATATTTTTTGGTTAATACAGGCTGACTATACACACCTTCATTTTGGTTTAATTTAGAAGCAAATTTCTGTTGGAAGACTATTAGAACGGGATTCACATTCATACCAGAAAGTCTAGAAACACATTTTTGTTACATTTAGATGTAGGGAAACGTAAAGCCTGATATTTCTATTAGCAAGTCCACTATACCTGGTGGTCCTGGTGGCCCAGGTGGCCCTTTGTGTCCTTCTAAACCCGGTAACCCGGGAATGCCTCTGTTTCCTTTCTCACCCGGCTGTCCTGCAAACCCTAAAGTTAAACAATGTATTAAAAATACAGGTTAGAATTTTATCAGAGTTATCTACATCCTGATTAAAATTGATGTTATCTATATAATAAAAACCTAAATGACCATTACAGTGAAACGACCAGAATGACTGGTTGCTATGATGTGCACTGACCACCAGGGGGCAGATGCTCAGTGCAGGAGCTGCCCCCTGGTGGTCAGTGTGCTCCCACAGGGGGAGCACCGCTCAGCCAGAAGCCGGGCTCGTGGCTGGCAAGTGTAGCGGCAGTGGCAGGAGCCTCTCCTACCTCCACAGCAGCGCTAAGGAACAGCGAGTCAAGTGGTAAGGAGCAGTGAGCAAGTGGGCAGTAAGGAGCAAGAGGTCCCGGACTGCGAGAGGGTGTGGGCTGGGCTGAGGGACCCCCCCCTCCCCAGTGCACAAATTTCGTGCACCGGGCCTCTAGTATTATTATAATAGAATATAGGATATTTGTTAAGAGAATGCGCCAATGTGGACTTACATCTTTTTAAAAACAGGATTAAATGAGAATATTAGCATAGTAGCTGGCATGAGTTAGCTCTCAAACAAAACCAGCAATTAACAAGCATTATAAGATTTAGTAGCCTAAATATAGCTTCTTTTTGCTTTATCTTAGTGATGCCAGAGGACCATGTTTGTGTCTAGACTATCCCATTCTCAGTCCATTTATTATAACTATGGTGTATTAACTAATTAGCATATGACAGACACTATTCTCTTTTATTTATCTTTTTTAATCTGCAGGCAATCTAAGTCTATCCTCAAGCCTTTCCAGCTAGAGTGCAGAGATGAGAAAACTGGCTTAAGAAGTCAATGGACTAAGCTAGAGTCGCCCTGTCCATCAATAGTAGTGTTGGGACTTGAACCCAGTTCCATAGGCGGGAGAACTCATAAACTTCCCACAATACCATCCTGCTTTTGTAGGACATGGCTTTGATCACACTATTTTCCTGATCAAAAATATTACTCACTGCCTTTTCATACATACACCTACGTCTCCCCTGAAGGCTCCTTTAGGAGAGGACCACAGTTGTGCTTACCTGCACCCTCAATACCTCATCCATTTGCAGTGGATGCCTTTGAGTCTTTGAGAAATTAAGATTTTAAAAATGGGTTGTATTTAAATTAGACAGGCCTACAGCACCTTGTGCAGAATTTGTTAAGCAAATCTTTACTTGGACTATCCATCCTTATGTGACAAGCATAAAAATATTTGTTGACTACAATCCCACTTCTCAAAATGTATTACAAATTACTCAACACAATAGGGTTTGGCAACTGAAAATGTACATTTTTCTTCATTGTTCCCTGCTATGAAAGTTTAATCTGCAAATATTTCATTTTACCCAGCTATTCTCTTTTTTTCTAAAATTACTTGGGATTAACATTGGTCAAGGAGACCATAAGGCAGGCTTTCTTAAAATGGATAAAACACTCTTCTCCAAAGGATTTTGAGCATGAGAAGCAATTTTGTGATGCAAATGGGAAAAATGAATCCTGACGGCTGATGGAATATAGTGGAATTTGGGGTGGAGGTTTCTATTTTAGGCAGGGAAGGTTTTTATGTGGAACTTCCTAAGGGTTTATTTTTCAACTTACTTGGCAAATAGGGGTTTTGAGACTTACAGTTTAAAAACTGACTAGGGAAAATTTAGAAACAGCTGACCAAAATGCAGAGTTGCTTAGAAATAAAGAGTTATGCATTAAAGAGGCAACATATTATTGTGCAAGGCACATGAGACCCAGTTCTAGTTCAGGCTTGGGCCAACGACTGGCTTTGGGACTGTGGACAGGATACTAAACACTGGCCCTCACTGTCCTCATTTGCCAACCGGAAGGGTTTGCCTGGATAATTCTCAGTTTTAGAATCAGCTCTGATGTTCTGGTTCTAAATGTAAGGCAGTCTGTACCTTTGAGGCCTGGTTCTCCTTTGTCCCCCAGTAAGTGAGATATTTGAGAAGGCCCAGGAGGTCCTTTAGTTCCTTTCTCCCCCTTGGCTCCTGGGGGTCCTCTCTCACCCTTTGCTCCTGGGATTCCAGAGCTACCTGTAAGACAGGAGTAACCACAGCAGTTCCTTAATTCTTTAAATAGTGCATAAGGTTGCAAAAGTTAACAGTGCTTACCATAAAACAAAACAAACAAGCCAAAACACTTGACAGTGCTGAGACCTTCATAAATAGTTTCCTAAAACAGCCTGTAGGGAAGAAAATGATCCCGTTCAAATGGGGAAAAGGAAAACAGGAAACAGCAAAATCAAATACATGATTTTCTCAGAACGAGCTTCCCCTCAAAGAATAAAATATAACCATTTTGCTGTTCCTTCCTCCTGATAACTTCTTCCATCACTTACCCTTCTGTCCTGGGGAGCCTGGGGTCCCAGGAGGCCCCGGAAGGCCAATGTTGCCCGGGTAGCCCATCATCCCAATGGTTCCTCTTTCACCTGTCGAAACAAGTAACACAAAGCATATTCAGAATGAGAAAAGCAAGTGCTTTTTCCACAAAATAAATTATATTTAGAAGGAGAAAGTGGAAGTTGAAGGAATAGTTTCTATAAATAAGAAAATAACCATAATTGTCTAGGAGATGGGTCAGTAACCAGTCTCTTATTACATCGTGTATGTGGAAGTCATTGGTAGCAGATCACATTTGTGGATAAGAATAGAATATGTTTATGTTTTGGACTATTCCTCCTCTCCGTCCATGACCAATAGCTCCATTTTATTTTCTTCATAGCTGTTGTCTAGAGTTGAACTTATAACTAATGTATTCATTTTTGTCTCACTCACTGGCAGAGGTGGAACTTGTCCACTGATGTGGCCCTAGGGCCTGGAACAGTGCTGGCATGTGATAACAGCTCAATCATACAAATGCAAGGATAATTTGCAGATTAAGTTGTTATCCTGTGCTCTTCTCTAGAGGAAAGGTCAGTGAGGTTACATGCCAGGAGAATATTGGAATATTCTTCTGAAACATATTAACTGTCAACACAGTGATGAAATAAAATGAACTATAAGGGAATGCTATGAATAACCACATGCCAGCAAATTAGATAACCTACAGAAAATGGACAAACTCCTAGAGATGTCCAGATTACCAAAAATGACTCAAGAGGAAATAGAAAATCTAATTAGGCCCATAACAAATGAATAAATTGAATTAGTAATTTAAAAAATTATCACAAAGAAAAGCCCCGAACTGGATCACTTCACTGATGAATTCTAACAAACATTTAAAAAAATATCCCTTTTCCACAAACTCTTCTAGAAAATGTAAGAGGAGGGAACACTTCCCATCTTGTTCTGTAAGACCAGCATTACCCTGATACCAAAACTAGGAAGAAACATCATAAGAAAAGAAAAAAGACACACCCATTTCCCTTGTAAATATAGATGCAAAAATTCTCAACAAAATACTAGCAAATCTATTTTAGTAGTAACATATAAAAAGGATTACACAGCAAAAATAATCATTAGTTTCAGTGGAATACCTGAAACTAATATGATATTATATGTCAATTGTAATTGAAAAATAAAAATAAATACCTGGTGGCCCTAAAAATCCTGGGTTTCCTGGATATCCTTTTTGACCAGGTGGTCCCATCTCGCCTTGATGACCTGGCATTCCTGGTGGTCCAGGTTCTCCAGGAAGTCCTGATCTATCCAAGCCTGGAATCCCTGGGTCTCCCTTTGGTCCTGCTTCACCTTTTCTACCTATATGTGAATGAATGAATGAGATAAAGGAATGAACACACAAATGCTTTCCCCACTGACTCCAGAAATATTTTATGGCTGTAAATATTTAGCTTTGTGATTTGGAGCTAAATAAAACACATACTCATCAGATGGATGGATTGATTGGTTGGTTAATGTCCCCTCCTATAAAATTTTTAAGATCCCTTCTGGCTTTAGCATTCTCTGTTTCAATGACTCTTGCAGTAATAAAAATGTAGAATTTAGATCTATTTTCTAATTCTGCAGGCACATCCCGGGACTGCACTTAATGACTTTGCCTTGTCTTGAACTTACAGAACACATTCAGTGCCACTCACCATGCGTGAGTCCTCACTGCAACAAATCCATGACAACAAGTTGGATTTGAAATATAAACAAGGAACTGGTTTATATTTCATACCAGTTCCCATGAGCAGTGGTCAGGACTTGCTGCTGGACAGTTCCAGAATTAAACAGCAAAACATCTAGCAGGAGTCCCAGGCCACTTGCCCATCTAGTGACCGGTTTTGAGGCCCTCCTCTTACCTTGTTGCCCTTTCAATCCATTTAAGCCTGGAAGTCCCTGGGGTCCCCTGGCACCCTCTGTGCATCTCCCTGGGAGTCCTTTTTCTCCAGGTGGTCCAGGCTGCCCTGGATCCCCTGCAAAAGAGAATCCAAGAATATATTCCAGGGCCAAAATCCAAGGTCCTAGTATTGCTATCCCAAACATTCTCCTGCAAATCCCCTCCCCCTAAATTGGGCCAATATTTATTATCATTAATATGTCTTATACAGAGAACACTCATTAAGAAGGAAAGAAGGAACAAAGAAGGGAAGAAGGAACAAAGGTAGAGCAACAATGTTGAGTGGAGAAATAATTAGGTCCCACAGATTCTATTTATTCATCTAGAACTTTGAGAATTCTTCACCCCTACAGCACCTACACATTCAATTTGCTGCATTTTAGCAAAGCTCACAGAGGAGAAAAGTAATTGAACTTGCTATTGTACCTCGTGGTCCATCAAGCCCTCCAGTTCCTGGAATTCCAGGGAGACCTGGAAGTCCAGGGAGTCCAATTTCTCCATTTTCCCCAGCATTGCCTCTTTCTCCTGGAAAACCTGGTATTCCTGGTTCTCCAGGCATGGCTAGTCCTGGTTCTCCCTATGGCACAGAAATGGTGTTAGTTTTACTATATAATGCTTCTAGATACTTATTGACTACTAGTGGCCTGGTGCATGGATTTGTGCACATTGAAAGGAAATTAATTAGAAGAATGATTCATGCGGTAATTACATTATAGCAAAAAATTACATGTCAAAATAGTATATATAATATAGTATTATAAAATTAAAACACACGTGCAATTGGCACCAGCGAGAGCTTTATATGTATTGCGCATGTGCGAGTCAAAGTTTATTTTTAAATTGCCAGTGCGTGTCATATGTACCGGCCAGTCGGATGTATGTACGGTCAGTCCCTTAGCCTTTGATATAGAGAGATTGGCTTGTCTTTAGGGCTATTTACTTGAAGATAACATATTCATCATGGAGGTCCTAAGTACCTTTTTTCACAGTTGCCACCATTCTATCAACTCTCCGTTTTCAACTCTAGTTGCTGATTTTTCTATAAATTTATGCATAATAATTCTTTAGATCCCTTACTTTTTCATAATACTGTGGGATTCTCTTTAAATCTAAATGTCTCTACGCTTGAGTTTTTCTCATAGCTATCCATATTTCTTTCTAGAATTCTCCCATTTTAAATATGAATGTTTCTGAAGGTTAAGGAAGAAATAGAAAAGCAAACCTGTCTCCTTAACACTTTCTGTTTTTCTTTCTAAAAGGGAGAAATAGTTTAAAAATTTTTTAAAAATCATCTGCTTTATCATTTACAAGTATATTGATAATTTCTACACAGAGCATCCTGACTGGTAGGAACATCCTAACTGGCTAACTGTAATTGCTCCTCCTCTTCCCCATTTCAGTCTGAATTTTAATTCTCAAAGACCTTGGCTCCTGGGAGGCCTGGATTTCCAGGTAACCCTGGCTTTCCCATTTCTCCAGGACAACCTGGTGATCCTTTAGTTCCTGGAAAACCTCGGTCTCCTACAGGGAAAAGAAAAAAAAGGTTGTATGGTTAGTCTTATTAAAAGATTTTTGGGCAGTATCTCTTTTATTTTACCTTATTTCATGAGGCAAGTAGCTATAAATGTTTTATGGAAGTTTGAGTGATGAAAAAGCCAATGGCTAAATTAGCAATTTTTAAAAACTCAATTCCAAATCAGATTACATTGGTTCCCAATTTTTTAAAATTACCTTCTCCATTTTTGTTGTTTAGCACCACTACAATTTTGATTCAGTATTTTTTTAAATCACTGATCTCGGTTGACCATTGGGCTGACCTTTTCTTTAAAAAGCATATTTTACATTCAGTATATAGCCAAATACATATTTACACACACACACACACACACACACACACACACACACACACACACACACACACACACACACTAGTATATATAAGCCATATCAAGATATAAAGCATTTCCAGTACCTAGCTATCCTTTCTCACCATGGGTTGCTCAAGACAATCACTTCCTAATGCCCTAAAGCAGCCACTTTATGAGTTAACTTGTCTCTTTTGCATTTATGATGGGAGAATTGAGAAAGAAGTCACACACATCATTTTTTCTGTTCTGTGGTTCAGAAGAGGAAACCCTGGGTGGAGCAAAGCTGCCTTCAGAGAGTTCTTTTGTGCCCCTAATTTGACCAATCTTTTAATTGACAGTTAGTTTATGGGCTTCATTAGGTTTAAATGGGAAATTTTGACTCTCCAGTTTCCAGGAGCTCTTAGGCTAGTCCTGGTGCCCAGTTTGGAGTCTCCTTTCAGGAAGGTGACTCTGGAGGGGATACAGCCAGGATGCAATTTTCTTCATGCAGGGTCCAGGAAGGACGAGGCAAAAACATGGGCCAGGCTGGGTTGCTTCAGAGATCACTGGCAAGGAATTTCAGCCAAAGACATTCTTGGGACCACATGAAAAATCTGATTAGGTTTTTCATTTCAAGTACATACTCATAAATTGAGATCAATATTCCCATGTTTGGGCAGAACTGATGCATAGAGTAAACACTGATGATAAATTAATTTAAGAGATAAAGCACCAAAAAAAGAATTATTATTTCAACAAACACTTTAAATAATACTGAAACAAACATGAAATCATTATAAAATCTGAAATTGTATGCAACAGCCCAGTGACCGAGGTTATTCATATGTCACCCTGGATAAGACTTGACGTGTGTGTGTGTGTGTGTGTGTGTGTGTGTGTGTGTGTGTGTGTACTTGTCAGTGGGGAACCTCTGCATTTCTTTGGAGAGTTTTTCCTTTGATGAGAGACAGCATCTTTTTTTTCCTAAGGAAAAATAACTTCTGTGGTTTATTTTGGAGTGAACAGGGAAATCAGCTGTGTGTGATTTAATAGTTCTTTTTTATTATAAGAGAAATGTACAAAGTGAAGAAATGCATAAATGAAAAAGTGTAGGCATCTATTCAGAAGTAAAGAAAGAATTCCTCACAATCCCACTATCAAGAAGAATCACTTTGGTGAATTTTTATGCATTTAAAAAATATGATTGAGGTGAGACTGCATAAATCAATGTGAACTCTGCCTTTTCACCTCTCATCATTGTGAGATATTTTCCCCATTTAAGACTGATGAAAGACATCATTTTAAAGGGTAGTATGGATATTTTCTATGTTATTCATTATACATATTTATAGTTTCTAAATATCCACAATGAACCTTATGTTTTAAAATTTTTTTAACTTACCCTTAGGTCCAGGAGGCCCAGGGAATCCAATTCCTGGAATTCCTGGATCCCCGTCAGGCCCAGGAGCACCTGGCTCACATTTTCCTGTTTGTCCCGGGAAGCCTGAACAACACATATACATCCACATCAGCAACTTTCCTTTATCTTGCCTTGTAACCAAATGTTTAAGTTTCTGTGTCATCCCAGACATTTTTGGAAATTAAAAAAGAATTTACCACAACCCTGACTTCCTCCCCATTCCTATCCAGTGGACTAATCATTAGGAACTGCAAATAATTTTGAAAATATAATTTATCTCCTAGAAGAATTTTTCTAAATATCTTAAATTATATAAGTCTCCCTCCATGCATGCAGAATTAAGTTTTAGATCATATTGGCAAAGAAGTTAAGTTTTCCAATGAAGAAGCTGTGGGAACCATAGTAATCGCTGGCAACCATTCCTTGCTCCTCCACCAAAATCCATGAAGACTGTTCTGCTTGCGAATTCCTCTTAAGTAACTGTTTCAACTCCCCTTGGGAATCAGAAGCACCAATGGGAATAATCTGGGTAACTTCAAAGGACAAGAGCAAGTCCCCTGTCTGTTGCCTTGTCATCTGACAAACTGGCCTGTGCTCTCTTTGGGAGCCAATGAATATAATTTTTCCTTAAAACTGGAACAGTGTTTTCCCAGGAAAGTCTGGGTGCTATCTGATGCCAGGCACCAGACTTGGCAAAGAGGATACTTACCAGGTGGACCTCGGGGGCCAGCATGGCCTGGTGGCCCTGGTGGTCCTGGGAGCCCTGGGATTGGTGTTGAAACACTGAACTCTCCCTTAGGACCTTAAGAAGATTCATGATCATAAAATTAGTGTGCATATTGAAGCTTTTTCTTGGTTCAGAGGAAAAATATATGATATGATAATAAAGGGTTTACAGACATTTTCCAAGGAATATGAAGAATAGTCTCTGCAAAATTGGCTTAATGATGACTAGCCCATAGGAACTTTTTAATTTAATTGATAAATATTTGTAAGCATCTATTATTATCTGTGCCTTGTTTTAATTAACAGCCCAACATGCTGGTCTATTGGAAGAGAGCCTATTCTGAAAAGAATTGGTAATATGAATTCTGCTTAAATATTGGTGAATACTGGCAGGATGCTCATTTATTGGGCAACTAGTTTTCATAAGAAGGACATATGAAATATTGCACAAACCACAAAGTGGGGCTGATGTGGGCTTAAATCTTGGCTTTGCTCTTTGTAAGGTCTGTGAGTTTGGACATATTTCCAAACCTCTCCAATAACTTTCTCATGTGTCATTGTGAAAATAATGCCTGCCTAGCTAGTAAAGGTTTGAGATAATGATCTGACCACAGTGGCCAATATTAAAAACATGTTAGTGATTAGTACTGTCCATATATTTATATATTTACTAGCGGCCTGGTGCACGAAATTCGTGCACGGGGTTGGGGGTGGTCCCTCACCCTGGCCTGCGCCCTGTAGCAGTTCAGGACTTCTCGGGGGATAGCTGGCAGGCAGACATCCCCTCACAATCTGGGATCCCTTGCTCTTTACTGCCCACCTGCTCGCTGCTCATTACTGCTTGGCTCACTGCTCCTTAGTGCTGCTGCAGAGGCAGGAGAGGCTCCTGCCACTGCCGCTGCACTCGCCAGCCATGAGCCCAACTTCTGGCTGAGTGGCACTCCCCCTGTGGGAGCGCACTGACTACCAGGGGGCAGCTCCTGCATTGAGTGTCTTCCCCCTGGTGGCCAGTGTGCATCTTAGCAACCGGTCGTTCTGGTCATTTTGCTGTAACAGTTGCTTAGGCCTTTATTATATAGATAGGAAAAATAAGTAATGTGTTGGGAAAATTTGATGATAATGTATTTTAGAACATTGGAGTCTTTCACTAAAGATTCACAGTTAGAAAGAATAGAAGAGGGTTTGAAGATGGATTACAAGAGGACTGAGAAACATTTTCAGTCAAGGGCCAGATAGAAAATAGTTTCAGTTTTGTGGTTCAGATGGTATCTGTTGTAACTACTCAACTCTGCTATCATAGAATGAGAACAGCCAGGAAGAATATGCAATGAATGAGTGTAGCTGAGTGCCAATTATACTTTATGAACACTGAAACTTGGATTTCATATAATTTTCACCTGTCACAAAATAGTATTCAAAAATTTTTCCCAAAATCATTTAAAAATATAAAAAATTCTTAGCTTTTGGACGACACATGAATAAGCGGTGAGCTGGATTTGGACTGTGAGCTGCCATGGTTGGCCAATTCTTGGATTAGAATAGCAGCCTCAAAGGTGAGGCACAGAAAAAAATACCGTATTTTCTGGCATATAAGATGACTGGGCGTATAGAAGATTTTCCTGGGTTAAAAAATTGTCTTATACACTGGAAAATACGGTACATTATATATATATATATAACCCCCATAGTATAAATATATAAATTGTATGCCAGCATTTTTGTCCACATATGTATGTAAAGCTAAAGCTTAATTTATACATTTAAACCATGGGGATGTGCACTCAAAATTTTTTTACCAATGAGGGATGCTACAAAAAATTTTGGAGACCACTGGTTCATTGGTCTCACCTTTTACAGTGACTTTAGAAGTAAACATTGATTATGGTAGCATTATTTATTAAACACTGTCAGTAACATGTAATTCTCATCTTTTGCCACATTCTTCACTACAGATAAATATTGATGATCAGATCCATCCTGAATCCAGCAACTTCATTCAGTACACGTGGATCCCAAAGTTACTGGGACTTTGAAACTACTATTAGACGAATTTTCTTCATTTGTCTTAGATATTTTGAAGTTTTATTTATAAGTCATTTATTGGGTTATGAGTCAAAAAGAACAAATTTTTAATCATATTAGTGGACCCTTGAGACCTAGAAGAGGCATCTCAAGATCAATTTCATAGGTTTTTTGCAATCCCTTTGTTTACTCTGACTTCTACTCATCTGTTAGGCTCTATTAATTCCATATATTTATGTCAGTAATGGATATAAACTATCCTAGGAAAGTTTAGCTGAATTGTTTAGTAACAGAAAAAAATAGATTTTTCTCTAATATGTCCTCTATATTCTTTCCCCGTGTCTACGGGTTTACATATTCTACTTCTTAGGAATAAGTTTCTATACATCCACTGATCTTGAGGGAGCTTCACTAGCTCTAGGAACCATCAACCCACCCACAGGAAAACAGGACTGGAAAGAAAACTAACCAACCGGCATCTCCAGGTGGTCCAGGGGCTCCAGGAACTCCTTGGGCGCCCTTTGGACCAGGCTCTCCCTGCGGTCCATAGCCTGGTGGTCCAGCTGGTCCTGCGGGTCCTGGGGACCCAGGGATGCCAGGATCCCCTGGAGGACCCGGGTCCCCCTTCTCACCACTGAGTGCCTGTGACAATAGGAATATGTTTGGATAGTGCTTCATTCCAGTATTTCCTTACATAGATTAATATTTCCATGAATATGAATGCCACTTAGGGAGAAAGTATTGAATTAAAGAGAAGTTGGCATTTGAAGGAAATTATCACTAACATAAGGGTGCCCTATGGTTTCTGCGGTTTTGTGCCCTTTGGAATTCAGTCACATTTCATCAACTGGGAACTCTGATTCCCACTTGAGATGTCCGACAATGGGGTGCCACCCATGTGATAGTAGCCCCTCAAACCTACCTCACATTGGTCAACAGTTCAAATGGAAATGACATTCATGTTAATGGTACTTTTCTAAAATCAAATCAGTGCAGCTTAAAATCTTTATTTGTTTGGTTTTCATCAGGTATTTCCACAAAGGTGATACTCCATCTGTATTAATGTTTTCTTATAAAATGTCTTTTAAAATATTTTCTAGGTTGTAACATTGAAAAGAAAATTGTATGTTTTAAAGAAGTTGATACCGTATGTACCACCTTAATCAATAAAGAAATTAAAAATCAATAAATAAAACACATTGTCATAAACAAAAAGTTGATACCAACCGGTTTGCCTTTAGGTCCTGGTAATCCTTTCACTCCAGGGGTTCCAGGAATTCCATCCAAGCCCCCTCTTCCAGGTGGCCCCCTGGGCCCTGGGTCTCCTGGACTACCCACTTCTCCCTCTGGCTGAGCTGCTTCGCCTTTCTCTCCTTTAAGTCCTGGATCACCCTGAGCACCCGGGAATCCCTAGGGTGGGAGAGACATGAGTCTGCATTTGCTTTTGGGTAGAGTTGTTTTTGTGTCAATCTTAATAGAAAAATGTCAATTTTAATGAAACGTGTATTTTTTTAGACACTTCTTTGGCCCACAAATATAATTTTAAGCTTTTTTTCTTTTTTGGTAGCTAGACAATACAATTCAATGCAACATACACAATAATATACCTCAATATGATACAATAATCATCACAATTCAGATTCTATTAGAATATTGGTAAATTTTAACATGCATCTCTGGATAATTTAATATATTTATCCACATGTAACTTCCTGATTTGCTATTATAATCAAAATTTAAATTTTAAACAACTTTATTGAAGTATCATTTACATATAAAATATATCCTTTGTAAGAACACAATTCAATGATTTTTAAAATAAATGTATATATCTATATTACAAACACCACAGTGCAGTTTCAAAACATTTTTATCATTCTCCTAAATTCCCTTAAACCCATTTGCAATCAATTCCTGTTCCCAACCTCAGTCCTGGGCAACCACGGATCTGCGTTCTGTCTCTGATACAATTTTAAATGATTATAAATTCATTATTTCATTCACACATCATTTGTTCGTTCATTCATTCATTCATTCATTCATTCATTTATTCAACACGTAACTGTTAACTGCCTGCCCTTTGCCAGGCACTAAACCAATAGCCTGTGTGGTGCAACCATATTTCCAGCCAGAGTATTCCATTCTCCAAATTGAAATTAAAGCTTTATAACCATGAAATCTTACTGGGTATCCTGGATGACCCACACTTCCTGGGGACCCTGGGCTTCCTTTAATGCCAGCTGCCCCTCGTCCTCCTGAAAAGCAGTGAATTGGTAAATATTCATTGAACACCAATTCTAAGGGTAAGGCAGTGTGTGAAAAAAAAAAAAAACTAGGGTATTTTCTTCTGAGCAAAGAAAGACAATTTCTATTTTAAAACATACAGTGCAAGAAGAGAATGGTAGTACATCACTAGGATAACAGAAAACGTAAAAAAAAAAACAAGAGCTCAAAAATTTTAACTTCCTAAGATTCTTGTCTTTATAATTTTAAAGAGATACATTTTTATGATGATAAAAGTAATACATGCTCAATGTAAAAAAAAAAAAAAGAAGTAAGATAATGAAAATCACCCATAAATCTACCATCAAAAGACAGTAATTGCTAAAATTTTCATGTATATTAGTCAAAAATTTTATATCCATTAATACATACACATTGACAAATATATACATTTATAGCTTCACTTCAAATGGGTACACAATAGCCTACTGTGTGGGTGAACCATAATTTATTCAGCTAAGTGCTGTTTTGAGACATTTAGATTGCTTTTTCAAATTTAACTGTTGTAAACAATGCTCCTATAAATACCTTTGGATATTTAATCCTCCAAATTTATCCAATTATATTCTTTACAATAGATTCCTAAAAGTTCAATTGCAGGACCAATGGGTACAAACTTTTCTAAGACTTTGGATATCTGTTGTCAAATTGCATTTTGCTGTACAATTTTAACTTCCTATAGGTATTTAAGCATCTCTGTAAAGATGATTTCTTTAGAAGATCTTTTGAATGCATTTCAGGCCAGTTTATTAACAAATATTTGTTCAGATTTATTTTTTGCAAGTTCTTTGCCACGATATATTTTTTTTACAGTAATCCCAATGGTTTTACTGCTTATATACAGTACTAGAGGCCCAGTGCATGATTAAATCATGCACGTGTAGGGTCCCCTAGGCCTAACCTGCCATCCAGGCCATATTCACTGCCCTGCAAATCCTAGCACGCTGGCGCGGACACTGCTAGCAGCCTGCTCCCCGCTTTTGATGGCAGAGGGTCCGCTGGTGCTGGAGCGGACACACAGCTCCCCACTTTCGATCGCGGGGGAGCTGTCTGTCTGTCCGCTGGTCGGGACCCGGTGTGGCCGGCAGCTCCGAAGTCCCTGGGCCCCTAGGGTGCGGCGGGGCGGGGGCATGGTCCTCTGGTGGCTGGAGCCTGGGCCAAGGTCTTGCCTTCGCCTCCTGCCCAGGAAGGCTGGGGCCGCCACCGCCTTCTCTGCCTTCCAGCTCCCTCACGAGCCCTCCCTCGGCCGGCCCAGGCTGCACGGAAACCCGCGTCCTCTGAGGACGCCGCCGCACACTCCTGCGGCCTGACCACCGCCAGACTCCTCCCCCAGGAGCCGCGCTGCCTGCCCACCCGCGCCGCCTCGTCAGCCGGGGACACCAGATGCCCGGCTCGCTGCCCCAGAGGCCCCTTCTGTGCCGCAGCACAGCCATGGCGCAGACGCTGAGCTTGCGCGGCCGCTGGCAACGTGAGCTCAGCATCCCTTTGTAAGAACAATCAGCCACCCCGGCCACCTCGAGTCCCACCCCCTGCGCCTCCCACTGGCCCAATCGTGGGCGTAGCGGAGTGATGGTAATTTACATATTACCCTTTTATTATGTAGGATATTCTTTGAGCTGTAGGGAAGCCAAGGAAAACATCATCCAGTGAGTTGACCCTTTGTACTTGCAAAAACACTTGTCTGCAAATCGTCTGTACCTGGGATTCCTTTTACGCCATCAAATCCCGGCAGTCCTGGGAGACCCGGAGGCCCTGGGACACAAGGACAGTCTGTGCACACGAGGCCTGGCTCCCCTGCAAAGAGAGTGTGCTCGGTTACTCATACACCCACAACACGTCCGCAGAGAGGACAGGGAGTTTCCAACTGCACAATTCTTTCTTACATTGGACATTCTTCCATGTAGTGCAAATCATGTAGGACATTTCACACATTAATAAAAAACTTTTCATCTATTATATCTGCTTACTTTATGATAGATCCTCCCTTCCCTCAACTGATGGACGGAGAATGACGTAACCTGCACCTGTGGCCTGGACATTCCTGAGCACCTAACCAGGCACCTTATATGGACTATACATTGAACCACCAATCAGCACCTTCCAAATACCCTAAGCTCTTGATTCCTAAGTACCTAAGTGCCTAATCATGTGCCTTATATGAAACCACCCATCAGCACGTGCTGAGTACCCTAAGCCCCATCCCTTCCCATTCCCCCCCTCAAAAGGCGTGTTCACCTCTGCACATGTTGCTGTTCTCCCCTTGCAAGACAGCCTGGCAGGGTCCTTCTCCTCTAATAAAGCCTGCAGTCCTGGTTTTCGGCCCTCTCTCTCATTCTTTCACTTTATCCCTCTGAGCGTGTAGGTGCTCTTCGACAGAAACTCCTGTTTAGTGTAAAATAGCTACGATGTCCGTGTTTCTCTCCTTCAGTGCAGGATAAAACTCACATTCTAGGAACAGCCAATGATTTATTGCATGGTTGCTAAATAAATGGCTGCTTTACAGATAAAGGGATACTTTTAGCAAATTCCTTTGGAAAAGAAGCCATCTCTGACTGCCTGCTGTTTGGGATCATTGTTGCCTCAGGGAGAAAAGAACAGTGATAATGATGGTGATGAGAATGGTACTAGAACAACCCCAATGATTGAACCAACCTTTGCGCCCATCGACACCTGGGATTCCTGGAGGCCCCACATGGCCTGGATGCCCACCTTGTCCAGGGGGACCTTTGCGATAGACGATGTCACCTACAAAAAGACACTGGTTTTTAAGACATTTCTTTAAGTGTTCTCTTTTTCAACTAGCAAGCATTTTAATAATATGTATTATTGTATATGCATTTCCCCATTTGTTTTGGAAGCTGAGTCCTTCGAAGGTTAGCTGCAACTGAAGGGCTGAAGCGTGTTGACCGGCCTTTCCTTTCACATCACCCACATGTGATATTTATATGGTGTTTCTCATTACACACAAGCAACCCATTTACCTTATTATACTATTTCCAATTACTCCAAGACTATCCCTTTAGCATTTTTAGGCAAAGGGTCAAAATCGTGTGCTTCTGCGCATGTTGAATACACGAAATGTACCTCCTTGATATATTGTAGATGCTAATACGTACCGAGGGGAAAAAATTCTGACTCAGGATGTCGCCCGTTTCCTCCTCACTGCTTGTTCACACCGACTGAGTTTCTCATTCTTAAAGCAGCTCTCCAAGAAAGCTCTTTACAGTCTTCCACATATTATCTGCTAGTATAGTGTTACCATGAATAGCGACTTCTCTTAAACTACGGTGTTCTATAACCTAATTTTTGGTCTTGCCATTTCAAATACAGGTTGAAGGCCATGCTGATGAAACTAAATATTCAAAAACAGTACCTATAGCTGCCCAAAATTTCATTGCAACAAGATAACACTGGAAACACTTAGTTTGGGTGGAACTTGGTGTGCGTTATATTAGGTCTGCTTGACTGTGAAAAGAATGCCCTTTTTGTGATCCAGTTTTCTGTGTCTTCAAGGTGACTGGGTAGTTATCTTTAAACAGTAAAATCAGATGGCAGTTTTATACTTAATGTAGACTTATATGTATACTTACACATTGATACATTTATATGTACTTAACAAATGGTCATACTCATTTCATACTTAATTCAACAAGTAGTTGAATACCTGCCATGTTCCATCCCCCTGTAAGCAAACGATGGGGCTTAAAACAGCAGAGAAGACACAGTCCTTGACCTCAAGGAGCTTTGATTCTTTTAGAGGAAACTGACCAAGACAGGGCAATGTGAAACATTATACAACCGGGCTAAGCATGAGTGTTTAGGGTGCGGGCTCAATGAAAACTGTCTGCAGGGCTTGAATTTGAAGCTGCAACTGGGCGAACAGACAGATGTCGCTTAGCAAGAGAAGATAGCAAGCCAGGGCAGTCTCCAAGGGGAGAGGGAGTGGTACAGGGGCCAGATACTGACTTCAGCATCCATTCGGTACAAGAACTGTGCACATCAGGCTTGCCATCAATAAAATGAGGACACGGCCCACATCTTGAGAAAGACGCGGAGGACTAGGAATTGTTAAAATCCATAGTAAGGTTTTAGTTTAGTTTTGTTTTGCTTTGTTTTCCATATTGGTCTATACCGTAACTTGACAGATTTATTCTTGGACATTATATCCTTTATTAATGGGATAATTTCTTAAGTTGTCATTGGCCTAAAGAAATGCTTTTATTTTATTTTTTAAAATATTGCTCACATAACCAGACTCTTAACTGAACTGTCTTAGTAATACTAAAAGTCTTCCAGATTATTCTTTTGGATTTTCTACATTTGTAATCATATTGTCTATAAAAACTGTCTCTTTCCTTTCAAATAGTCCCTGACACAGAAAATTCTTAAGGCTATTACGAGAGTTGAGGATAAATCATAAGACCTGCCAGCCACCTGCCAGGCACCTGCCAGGAAGGGTATTTAAAATACAAAGAGTGACCTATATTTTTTCATAGGTTCTATGTACCTATCAGCCAATACAGATGCCGAGTGGCTATTCAGAGAGATGGAGAGGAAAGGACACCTGAACCTGAACCTCCAGGTACCACTTCAAATCCTGAGGACCCCAGCTCTGTGGTCTCTGACCCACTCCACCTGGCAGCATCTTGTCTTGAGCCCATACTGCACACCTACAGCCTCTTGCTCTGGGGCTTCCCTGCTGATGCCAAAGCATGGGATGCCCTGAGAGCCAGGCAAACACAGCCTGGAGGTGTGAGGGGTGGGCAGGCCGGTGCTGTGGGAGCACGTCTTTGACTCAGGAGAAGTAGAAGCTGGTGGATAAATTCTTGCCTCTTTCTCCCCTGGGACAGGTTATCCTGAGACAAAGTTACACAGCTTCTTGGAAGACAGTCTCCAGGGACTGAACAAGCAGTTGCCCTTGGCCTAGGCCAACTTGATAATCATCACTCCTTCCCTGCCCCATAACTCGTGTCCCTGTCTCTCACTCTGCCGTCTGTGGGAACTCCGGGTAAAGCTTTGCTGCACTTGCAGAGTAGTCATGCCACCGTAGTTGTTTCCACAGAGAGCTGATAAAATGAAACCAGTGGAAAGCTAACTGCTAAGATCCACGCAGGCTGACGGCCAAGTTCTAAGTGAGGCCCTCTGCCTCTGATTCGCACACACCTGTCACTGGGCAATGTACACAAAACGGACCCATTAGGCATCTTTACCTGGTGGTCCCGGAGGTCCCGGCAGCCCTGGAGGGCCTGGTGAACCAGGACAACCCGAGGCCCCGGGAGACCCCACTGCGTTCTTTCCTGGGGGTCCTCGCTCCCCTTTACTTCCTTTCATGCCTGGTGGTCCAGGGGCTCCTCTGAGGCCAGGCTTTGATGACCCTTGGAGAAAAAGAATCATTTTATTATATTTTAATTTTTCCCTGATTAACATATGATTATTTTCAATTGAAAAATGTGATGTATTCTGATTTATAACAGTTGCACCACTGAAAGGTATATTGAGCATATAAAATTAAGAGTATCTTTCTTTTTTCATGTGACCTTGTTAAATGATCACAGTACAGCGGAGCTCAGAACTCTCCATGCCCACAAGCTAATTTATGTCGTTTATGACAAGAGACTGAGACAGAGTTTGGGATGCACAGTAGCCCTTTTACTTAAAAGGACTTCATGAGAATTCTTCAATCTATGCTATTTTGTAGACTTTTAAATTAGAGACTATGAGATGCCTACTTTGTAGTGTCCCAAAGAAGAAAGAAAGTTGTAATTGGACTTCATTCCTGCCAATTGTCTTAGATATGGAAGGACGTGCTGGGGGAGGAGGCACCTCCTGGGAGAGATGCCAGGCCCGGTGGTACAAAATGCATTTCATCTATCTCTCCTAAGATGATGAGGATGTGAGGAGGGGGGAAGTCTTGAATCTCTGCCTCAAAAACGGTTTAATTGTTAAGCAGAGAGACCTCATCACCAAGGGACTGAGAAAAATCTGATTATTTCTGATTATTGAGCCGAAGGATTTGAGCATAAAGGTAAATGCCTCTGACTGACACTGTTTTAGAGCTTTATAATTTTCACTCACTGGCTTCTGGAAGGAGCCTATCTATTCATTACTTAGGGGCCAGGCGTGTAGAAAGAAGTCTTCTGTAACCTTTGGCCAGACCTCTGAAATATCCTTTTGTCCCTCTAACTTCAAGAGACACTCACAGTTTATAGTTTGATGTATATGTTTTTATGCACATGCAAGTACACGTACTATTTATCCATTCACCTATTTTTCCAATAGGATGATAATATATACATACTTCTGCAATCTGCTTAATTACAATTCATTTTCCAAATTAGGAACTAGTTTAAATGTACATGGTATAAAGAAAAATATAATGGATGGCAAGACTTATCAAATGTTTGCTATATTTTTCTTAGTTTCTCTTCCTTTACAAAATGACACATTACATCATTATAGTTATAATTGCGGCCTCTGTGGAACCATCTTTGATTCTATTTCTCCTTCCTTTCTCAAGAAGCAACCACGCTAATGACTGATGGATGCTACTACTTTAAGGAATTGTCTGTTTCTATAAACAATATATTGTAAAATTTAAAATGTCACATAAAAAAGTATAACCTATGAATTCTTATGAAACTTGAAAACTGATTTTTAACCAAGCTAATCGCCATCAAACTAGTTTTTCTCTCTCTGTGCCTCCTCCGAGTTTCAAGGCTTCTTCTCATATTCCCAGCTTGCTGTCTTACACTTAGTTAAAACCGCTGAGAAGTGAAAAAGAGCATTTCTACAACACTCTGTATAATTTTCCACTTCCTTTTCACAAGTAAGAATTTGCAAACACTTTTATACCAATTAATGAAAGATTTGCCTCCTGTAAATAATGCAAACTTACTAGAGCAGTGCATTTTACTTTTTAATAGCATTTCTGTTGATACCCCGAGAAATATGTACCTACCAGGCCTTCCAGGATCTCCGGGGGGGCCACTGGGACCTATGAATATAGAACAGCAATGAATTGCTTACGAAGAAATAAATACCTTTGTCGCCCCATTTTTGCAATCTTGGGTTATAATATAATAATAATTAATAATAAATAATTTTCATACTTTTTATATTCTTTTTCTCAAGGGCGGGGCGGAGGCGGGGCCGGGGGCGAAGGGAAACGCGGGCGGGCCGGAGGAGAAGGCGAGGCGGGCGGCAAAGGAGGAACGGAGGCGGGGTAGAGTGCAGCAGGAAATCCCATTGCAGGAATTTTCCTGCAACGGGAAAGCTAGTAGATAAATATTAGAAAACTTTACTTATTTAGACAAACTGCAGAGAAGAAACTAATCTCAGATATCATTTTCAAATAATTCAGCAGAAACTCACTAAGAGCCTACTCTGTGTGTACTTTGCTGGGATGGTTCCGAGACAAGAAAAGCAAACAGCTGGAATTGTTAAGGATCTGTAGTTTGGGCTGGTGTCCCACCTCAGATTGCTTCTAGCTCTAATATTGCCTTAAAAAAAATCTGTATCTAAATGTATCTGTCTGTTCATTTAAATACACTGGGAATTTTTCCTTTAAGCACACATCTCCTTTGAAATCCTATTTAAACCAATAATTTGCCTAGATTAGTCTTCTCAATCCTGCTGCACGTTAGAATAATCTGAGGCGCTTTCACAATCTGCTCATGTCCAGAGCCTTCCTCCTGACAAATCAGAATCATAGGGGGACCCTGATGTGGGCATCAGTGAAGAAGTCCCAGGGTTTCTAAGGCACAGCCAGAGATGAGAGAGCTCATGGCCGAGACCTTTCCAATCCATCAAAGGGGGCAGAAGATAAGTAAGTGTGTCTTTAATTCATGGTGCCAGGCGTCAGGAAACCAGGGCTTCAGTCACCCCTTGCCACTGTTGGTGTGGATTTGCTCAAATTCCAGCCATTCAGGTCTCCATTTTTATATCTGTAATCCCGCTGAGATTACAGATTTCTTACACTCCCTGGTCCTGCCCTCGGACCATGTGAGTGTCTGCTTGCCAGACTTGAACTTCGTGATTTCCTGCATGAAGTTAATTTAATGACTTTTTGGTATTTTCATTCAAAAGTTTCACATAAAATTTTCAAGTTTTGTATGGAAATTAGGAGACACCAAAAAATACCACCATCCATGAAAATGAGGAGACTTCCCTTCTCCCCCTGCAAATTCTAGGTCTATAAGCACATGTTGTGTTACCTTGAAAGATTATAATGGTCAACAAATGCTTCAGGAAGAAATTTATTCTCACCCTGTGGGCCACGAGCTCCTTTGGGGCCCGGAGGGCCTGGAGTTCCCTCATCTCCCTTTACCGCATATGCATCATAATATTCTGTCTTAAAGAAAAAAGAAATGAAGAAAATGAAAGAATAGCTATTTATGGACATTCACTAAATGCAATGACTTCAATTTCTTCTTTTAAGCCAAAATGATACTTTCCTCATTTTTCTCAATTCATAGACTTATGTGTTAGCAGAAATAGAGTAGTCATGTATATGGCATGGACAAATCTACACTAATAAAAGAGAAACATGCAAAAATGACCGTCACTTTGCTACGCCCACCAGCCAATCAGGAGTGAGTATGCAAATTAAGATGACGGTGGCTCCACCCCCCAGCCCCTCCGGGCCTCTGGGCAGCATGAATGCAGGCACAGAATTGCTGGGCAGGGTGAGAAGCCTGCTATGAGGGGGAGGTCGGGGGGTGGTGGGAGCTACAGGAGCAGTGCTCCACCCCGGAGTGAAGACTGAAGGCAGCGCAGAGCGAAGGCCTGGGTCCCGGGTGCTGGAGGAAAACGGGTGTCGGCAGCCAGGGGAAGGAAGGCCTATTGCATGAATCTCTTCATGCAACGGGCCTCTAGTTTAAAGATAAAAGTTGATATTTCTGGTATGGCATCATATATTTCATTTATATTTACACATACATCCATACAGGCAGATATATCTATGTATGTGTAACTATGTACACAGATATTAAAGTTTCACAAAATAGTGATTTACCTTATGAATATGATCAACTTTGATATTTTTATTCTGTTCTATTTCACTTTTTGAAAATGCTTGTCCTGATGCACTGAATTTATTTTATTCTCAGGCCTACATATCAAACAGTACTCTATTGACTGTGTCTTTAACTTTCAGGACACCATTGACCTACACTAAGTACTACTGTTTCTGACATATTCTATGGACCTACTTCTGGTCTCTTTAACTATCTACTTCCTAAGCAATTTCCTCTAATGGCAGTAGATACTGCAGTTATATAGAGTTGAGCATGAGAAAATACAGAGTAAGCTAAAAATGCTTAGATTTCTTCTAAAGTGCAATTGGAAAAGTAGATTTCACTTAGAATTCAGTCCATTTATCTTGAAAAGAAGATGAAAATGTAAAAGGTTTTTAAAAACCTCTGTTTTTTTCATATTTTACATGGGGCAATTCTTTGTTGACTTGTTTAAAGATGAGGTAACAAGAACTTTGTGGTTAAACAATAACTAGAAAATAACAAAAAAGAATGCATAATAATAGAAATAATAATAATAATGTAATAATCTCCTTCGTACAATCCACAATGACCTCTTTGTGCCTGCCGAGTGTTGGCTAAGAGCTTTCACAAAATAGCCCGTTTCATCTTCCCAGCAACTCCATAAAAGTGTTTTGGGACTACTCGTGTTTGAATCATTTGCTTGTAGTATAAAGATGCAGGTTTCCAGGACCCTCCTCCAGTTACTGAGTTAAATTACTTGGTCTTAGGGGTCTGAGAACTGCATTTGCAATAGAACAGCTCCTCTCCCCATGACTCTCGTACCATACACTGTGCTGTCAATGAAGAAATGGCGGCCCTGCTCAGCACATTGCATGTGAGGACCACTGTCTTTTGAGGGAGGAGAGGAACGGATATCAGGACTCAGAGCCTGGCTCCCTTATATTCCTTTCCTTTAGCTGCAGAATCACAGAATATAGAATGTGGCCACCCTGCAGCCAGAAGCTGACAGCCATCACATCCATGTCCTCCTTGCAAGGAAGAGATGACCTGCTGAGATGGAGCTTGGGGTGGGTGATTGGTGTTTGCTGGCCCTGCATGAAACCTGGTTGAGCTTTTCCTGCTGCCTGAAGGTGCACTTGTCATGACTAGCTGGAGAGGGTGGAGCTGGCTCCCTCACCTCTGGGTGGCCAGCTGTCCTCCTACTCTATTCAGAATGCAGGATCCCCTTGGGCCAGATCTGATCCTTCCTCCCCACAGCCCAGGATGGGTACTACTAGTGCATATCAAAGACCAAAGAACCAAGTAGAAATATTTGTTCATTGTCAAATAATAACAACAGCTATTGTTTTGCCCTGGTTTGATAAAAAAAGTAAAATCTATAATCTCTATCATAACCATTAATGAGAGACCCTGTTTTAAAATTTCCTTGATCAAATATGACATTGACATTGTCTTTAATGATACTTACTGGGCCACGAAATCCTGGAGGGCCAATGTCCCCTTTCCAGCCCTATGGCAAAAAACAATTACAATTATGGGTACATTCATCAAAAGTATTTACACATTTGGTAGACTTAAAAAGCAAAATGCACAGGTAAACAATAAATGCTCAAAGTAATGTTATTTCTATGTAATATACAAACCAAGTTATAGTGAGAGGGACATTGACTTTAGATTATTTTCCTGGAGGGTTGTAGCTGGTTAAAGAGTCCTATCAGCAAGGTTCTGCAGAGGTGGTTGTTCTGGTGGTTCTCCAGATTTCTTTCATGCCACTCCCTTCAAAGGATGTCCACATGCATTGTCCACTCCGCAGTTCTCTCCCAGATTAGCGGAACTGGATTGCCAGGCTATGGGTTGTATGCAGTTCCCAGAATCCCAATGGTAACCAACCCCCTTTCCTATCTACTGAAGAGGGCATTTCAGAATTCTACTGGAAGTGGTATTATTAGAGGATAAACCTTGAATTTGCACATATACCTACATATGAAAATTATTTGAATATGTCTGCAACATGTGGTCAGAAAGAAACAATGTGGAATACACTTCACAACTAACTGATGATGACTTTTCAGTGTGTAATGGCCCAGCTTGAGACTCATGGAGCCACCTATCCTTATGCTTGACCTCCAATAACCCGAAACTTTCTACAATCCCCGGCCTTTTCCAGGTCCTTCCTTGTGGGGAGCTGAAATATCACTGGTCCTAAGCTTCTACTACATAGAATAAATTTAATATCTTTTCCACTAGACAGACCTTCAAGTGTTTAAGTAAAGTTGCTACATCTCTCACTTCTTATTAAGTATACTAAGGCATTTTAAAGAACACTGTTTGCAATTTCTTGTACCTAGTTACAGAGTGAGGGGGGAAAAGTGGGCAACACCCAACCAATTGAAAAAGGCTGAAGATAGAACATGAGGAAAGGGATTACCTTAATGCCATCTTCGCCCCTCAACCCAGGGAAGCCCCTGCTGCCTTTGGCTCCCTAAAGAACAGAGCGAAGAAAATGGGTCAGAAGACACATGAATCAATTTCTTCTGTTGGAAGCAGAACGGTTTGAATTCCTTTCTGAAAAAAGAAAATGTGCTCAGTTGATCTCTCTTTGTAGTGTAAAATTATGATTCTCAAATGTAATTTTTAAAAACTGCATGTTTTTGGTTATTTTATTACTAAGTGACTCTCAAAAAAATCCTTCTTTATCTAATAGGATTGACATTTTCACTATATCAGCAGGTAAACCATGCCTTTACCTCAGTGCCAGGGAACCCAGGGGCCCCGTCTTTTCCAGGTTTCCCCTAAAAAACAAACAAAACAAAAACATGTAATCTAGTAAATGTGGATAATATTAATAAACACGGAAAACTTAAGTGAGATCATCATCTCCTCTCAACCTCAGGCAAGAAAGCTTGACTGATGCTTCCCTCCCAGTTATTAGAAGGACAAATATTAATCACAGGACACACAAACATCTCCTCTTGCAAGGAAGGCAGAGACCAATGGGAATGGGAAATAAGGAAGAAAGAGAGGAAATTAAGAGCTAAGCTTAAATTGATACTGTCCATCCAAGTTTGGAAGGAAAATCAAGCAAGCACTGAGCTGAGAGGTGGACAAGGAAACACAAAAAGTGGAAGGTTTCACAGTCAATTTATTTATTTGAAATGTTGCCAGTTCCATGAATTCCAGATATGCCTGTGTTTAAATATATGTATAAAAAGTATGTTGCAATGTCCAAACAGATAGGGCTCTTGGATGAACTATTATGGTATTTACCTTCCATGATAGAATTAAAAATCATACTGGTTCAATATTTCTTCTTAGAAAAAAAAATACTTTTCCTAGTATATACATTTTAGAGTTTTAAAATAATACTAGAGGCCCAGTGCATGATTGAATCATGCACGTGTAGGGTCCCCTACACGCTTTCACTTTTCGCGGTGGAGCTGGGTGCCTGTCTGCTGGTGCACCAGGCCTTTCAGAAGCCTCCAGCTTGGCGGAGGCTTCTGAAAGGCCTGGTGCCCGAGCAGACAGGCACCCAGCTCCCCCACTTTTGATGGTCCGCGGCGCTGAGGGAGGCTACTCCCGCCCCCTGCGCCTCTCAACGGCTGCTGAGGGGGGCTGCTGCGGACACCTGGCTACCCTGCCGTTGAGAGGTGCAGCTGGGTGTCTATGGCAGGCCCCCTCAGCAGCCGTGGATCTGGCCGTTGAGAGGCGCAGGGGGCGGGAGTCCCGCCCCCTGCACCTCTCAACAGCAGGGTAGCTCCCCTCAGTGGCAGTGGATCCGTGCCTCTCAATAGCTGGATAGGCCACCCAGAGTCCCGTCCCCCAGCCTCCCGCCAACCAATCGTGGGCGTAGTGGAGTGATGGTAATTTATATGTTACTCTATTATTAGATAGGATGTACATGTATTTAAATCTTTTCAAAATAGAGCTGGGTGGGAGAGAGGGCCCCTATTGCTCTGTCTTCCCTGTATCTCACTTCTCATCACAGTGTGCCCAGTGCCCTGTGGAGCTGTCCTCTCTCTGTGTGGTTCTGATGGGGCTGTCAGCCACAGGAGCCCCCTGCCCCACTGGCCTGGCCAATCATGGTATCTTTTATTCCTGAACATGGTCACTTTTCCAGAATTAAACACATGACCCAAGCTGAGCCAATCAGAGTGATTCTGTGGGATTTTATATATGGACACACTCTTTCTCCTTGGATACTATTAACCTGAAGTTGTCTGTTGCTCATTCTCCTCATTGCCCCCTAGATGAAAGATCATTTGGTAAAGGAGAGAATGAGGCAAACACACAGAGAGGAGCAGAAGAGAAATGGAGAGTGTCCTGCCCATGTTGTTTCAGTCTCTTGGAGTCCTTGAACTTCTTAGATACTTGAACAAATAAATTTCACTTCTCAAACCTTTAAACATTTTAAAAAATCTAAGCTAGTTTGAGTTGGCCATCTTATACTTGTCACCTAAAGAGTGCTAAATGCTGCCCAATAGAGGCGGCATATGACAATGAATTTCCTAGTTTACCTGTGAACCAGGTTCTCCAGGGGCACCTTTTTCTGATCCATAAGAGTCTCCTGGTGGTCCCTGTATTAATGAGAGTTATGTCAAGTTTTACAAATTATTGATTTTTGACTTACATTGATTTTTATTCACCTTTCCCTTCTACTTATTCTGCTACATTTAAAAATGTTGAAATGATGGGTCATCTAAGAGGGAAGTCTTACTTATGAGTATTAATTAAAAAACAGATGCTAAAAAAACAGATACTGAAAATAAATTCTAGGATGGGTGAAACAGTGTTAGGATTTCAGCTAGAAGTGGCCATAAAATAATTTCTATGTTCATGACTTCTGTGGTAAAATACTATTGGTCTTTAGCTAATCTTAAGATTTGAAGATAGGTCAGCCATTAAAATGTCCACTAAGGTTTTATTTTGTGTTTCAAAGGAACAACATGACTCTAAATGACCTACTATGGGTCCAGGAGGTCCGGGTTGGCCCATCATGCCCTTGTCTCCCTTCTCCCCTTTGAGTTCCTGCCACAAAAACAATTTAAGGTCATTACAAACAGATCAAACAAGATTTTACTGCTTATACTTAGAAAAGTCTTCTAACTGTTAAATACACTGGATTTACAGAATACCTATGTACTTCCTGTTAACACGACACATTATCATTTTTCACATTTTGAATTTTATAACTATGAACCCACTGAAATCATATACTAATTTTTTAAAAGAAACTATCTTTTTTTAAAATCAAACTACATTAAACTAATCTGAATTCCCGAATCAGCTTTCTATAAGCACAATCACATCATTTCTAATGTGTTTTACCTTAATTTTTAATATATTGAAAAGATTTTAATTGCAATCAATTATTTTCTGAGTAAATGTTACAATGAGAATTTGATTTATTAATCACGTTTGTTTTTGCTTTTATCATGTTTTATTGATTATATTTTTTCCAATGTGTGTCTTCTCTTGAGGGCATCATTTCTTTCAAATTCATTTTCCCCATCCTGGGTGATATCTTCCAGATTTAGATTTTTGTTAGGATAAGGTATTTTTTCCTATCAATTTTCAGCCAATAAAGTTTTTTTTTTGTTTTGTTTTTTTAAAAATATATTTTATTGATTTTTCACAGAGAGGAAGAGAGAGGGATAGAGAGTTAGAAACATCGATGAGAGAGAAACATCGATCAGCTGCCTCCTGCACGCCCCCTACTGGGGATGTGCCCGCAACCAAAGTACATGCCCTTGACCTGAATCGAACCTGGGACCTTTCAGTCCATAGGCTGACGCTCTACCCACTGAGCCAAACCGGTTTCGGCAGCCAATAAAGTTTTAAAATTTATTAATTTTATTTTTGTTAATTACCTCTGGAAAATTTAGGTTTTTTTTCTCTTTAGGTCAAACCCCACACCCCCCAGTCTTTGATGTGAATTATTTTTTTGTCATATTACATTTTACTATATTTTGTTTTGAAAATTTCTATTATTAAAAATTATATTGGAGAGTGATGGCTAAGGGGTTTCTCTTTGGTGTGATGCAAATGTTCTAATTAAATGTGGTAATAGTTGCGAAACTATGAATATACTAAAAGCCATTTAATTATACACTAAATAAGTCATTTTATGGTCTGTGAATTATATTTAATACAGCTGTTAAAATTCCTTATTACTAAAACCCATGAATTGAATAAAGAAGATGAATTTTATGGCATGTGAATTATATCTCAATCAAGCTTTTATTAAAACACAATTAATTATAAGTTTATAAGATAAGAGTGTTTTATGCTTATTTCTTAGTTAATCCATTAGAAAATTGTTAGCTACCTCCTTGCTTCTCCATCCCCCTTCCCAGACATTCCAGGATCAACCTAGTGTCAGGATTGGTGTATGATATTGTGGTGCACTTCTGAGCATTTGATTCAGCTCTGTACTCTGAAAGCAAATGTTAATGTCCAAATACAAGACTATAGTATCCTTGGAGAGGGATGGGGCCCAAATTATCCTTGGGATTATGATGGCAGGATAAAAATGTCCCTTATAATTATGACACCATTCCATTCATATCTTTAGGTTCTCCCATCCAATTGGCTCAGAGCTGCACACCCAATTTGTAATAATTTATTCAAAAATACTCACTAAATACCCACTCTGTGTTAGTGACAATGGGAAAGACTGAGAGTAAAGGGTGAGCCAGATTTCACATTTTTTTGGTTCATGAGTATAAAATAAGGAAGGAATAAAACCTTGAGGCTCAGTAAGGCTGAGAGGATTGGGCTGAGTGGGGATTAGGTGACAACTTATAGAAAAAAAAGGTAAGGGAAATGGAAAGGCACAACCCTAATAATAAAATTGAAGAGTTACCGTTCTGTTATCTGGGCCAGTCAGCGTCACAATAACAGTTCCTGGTGATCCAGGAGGTCCTATTAATCCTTTCACACCCTAAAGATAAATATACTCAAGAATTAAAAACTAAACCACATTATCTTTACTATGTTTGAGAGAGCTAGTACTTTCCCCATTAGTGCTCTTGTAAGAAAACAGCAAACGAAAGTTTGAGACACAACAAATGCATTCATTTCAGTGTGACTTACTGAATAAAATGTATAGCTAATTGCTATGGAACTTCAAATATCTTGCCCACAAATAAACCATAGTATTTAAATTACCCGCTCTCCTTTTTGTCCAATCACATTATCACCCATGTGACCCTGTAAGAAATACAAAACCAAATTATTTTTGAAAAAGGAATACGAATACATTTTCTAAACCCTTTGAAGTTCTAATACTTGTAACTGAACACTTATATTTTAACTTTTCCCCACAGGGTCACAATTGTCATTTTATTTAATCTTGGAATAATGTATTATTTTTTTAAAATTAAAGTATAGTTGATATATAATATTATATGTTTCAGGTGTATAGCATAGTGACTCTACATTTATATACCTTACTAAGTAATCACCACAATAAATCTAGAATCATCTGTCATCGTACAAAATTGTTATGATATTACTGACTCTGCACATTAGTCCCCATATCTTTATAACAAGAAGTTTGTACCTTATATTCCCCTTTACTGTTTTTACCCTCATCCCACCCCTCTAGCAACGCTCAGTTTGTTCTTTGTATCTGTGAGTCTGTTTCTGATTTTTTGTTTGTTCATTTGTTTTGTTTTTTAGATTCTGCATATAAGTGAAATCATATAGTGTTTGTCTTTCTCTGTCTGGCTTATTTCACAAAGCATAAACCCTCCAGGTCCATCCATGTTGTTGCAAATGAAGAGATTTCATTCTTTTTTATTGATGAATAATATCCCATTTATCTGCTCTTCTTTATCCACCTATCTATATATGGACACCTATGTTGCTTCCATATCTTGGCTATTATAAATAATGTTGCAATGGGGTACATATATTTTTTTATTTAGTGTTTTTGGATTTATTTTTTTTTTCAGATAAATGCCCAGAACTAGAATTGCTGAATCACATGGTAGCTCTATTTTTAATTTTTTAGGAACCTCCATTCTATAATGCCTACACATATCTGCATTCCCACCAACAGTGCACAAGGGTTTCCATCTGTCCACATCCTCAACAACATTTGTTATTTATTGATTTTTTTTTAATAATAGCTGTATTGACCCATGTGTGGAATCAGACTGGGTTTGGCTTTCTCATTGGGTAGGATGTTATGGCTGATATGACCTATGAACTGTAATTTACCTTAAGTCCCGGAGACCCCATGGTTCCTGGCAAACCCTAAAAAAATCCACAAATTATAATTATAGCAGGAAATGCACCAAGCCAGAAAACTGTTTAAATGTTTTAGCTATAACTCTTTCATTAGTTTATAGTGTCTACAGCAATGGCGACTTAGTACTCACAAAGAATCCCGGAGGGCCAGGTGGGCCCACAGGTCCAGGAAAACCTGGGAGGCCCGGCAAACCCTTCAAATTAAGAGACAAATAAGAAGAGTAAATGTACTTCTTACCTACAGACAATGCCCATTAAAATATTTTAATAAGATCTGAGGAGCATGACACCTTCAATTTATGGCTGCAGTTTAAGTAAAACCCAGTTATTACTATCATGCAAATTTTATGATAGAGCTATTACTTAACATTACAGTTTTAAATTGTGTTCAGCATGCGATACAAGTCTAGCCTTGAGTTTTAACAAATACAGAGTAAGTGGAACCTAACTCTTCCTTGGAGATTCCACCTTAGATGTAGGAAATCTTGGGTCACTGAGACAAGAAAAGATGAAAAGACATATGTACAAGTCATCTTTTTACATCAGCTTCATGCAGTGTCTTATAAGGTGAATGTTTTAGAATGAAATGAGGTGCATATGTAAATAGAAGAAATATGTATATTAAAAATGTTCTTAGGAGCGTGAGAAAGAAATATAGGGGAAAGGAGAGAGGAGAGAGAGAGAGAGAGAGAGAGAGAGAGAGAGAGAGAGAGAGAGAGAGAGAGGGAGAGAGGGAGAGAGAGAGGTGGAAAGAGAGAGAAGGACACACACAGACAGGAGAAAACAGAGAAGGGGCACTGAGGGTGGTAGGACTGTTCTCTGAAGTGCTTGTACCTGGACTCCTGGAGCTCCTGGCAGCCCGGGATCCCCTTTGCCATCATGTTCTATACCTTCTCCTTCAGCAGGAGCACCCTTGAAAATGAAATTCATTGAACATAATCAATGTTATATCTTTAACCCTTTGCACTCGCTTGCTTTTTTCTTGATTCCTTTATTCTACTCAGGATTTAATGCTAACCGTGTCGAGTCACACTCGACATCCGAGTGCAAAAGGTTAAAACCCCTTTACATGCTTATTCAAGGTCATGCTACTTCAAGGATAAAAGTGCTTTCCAGTGTGAATGAAAAAGGGGCTACATCATCAACATGATAGGCTCAGTGACCAAAAGTAACCACACAGGATGGTCTGTTCACAAATTCTGAACTGGGCAGGTCGCCTCCCAGGCCTATAGCTTCCTTAGCAAAGGTCAGTTTTTACGTTAGGTGAGCCCTGTCCCTGTTCTTATGCATCTAAGATGATATAGCTTTGAAATGTCAGTCATTTTCTTTTCTAGACCCCTGAAGGCACAATTGCTGACACTAGAGCGTGAGATCATAAGCCCCTTATTGTCATCCTGTTGCCCAATACCATCTCCATGTGCTGTAGATGTAACTATCCTGTACCCATCCATGTGAAAGAAGTTTCTCTATTTTGCTTTGTGTCCAATCCTAGAGATTCCCTTGCTTTGCTTTTTCCCACTCCCTTAATGTACCACCAATGGGTTTCATGTACCTTCCTTATGTCTCCTCCCTTTATTTTAAATTCATAAAAGAAACTGCAAAACTGCCTTCTCTGCAGCATTTTCTCAATCCTTTGAGAGTTTGCTCTGGGCATGTCCTCAAAAATTTGGCTCAAACTCTCACAAAACTTTTTTATAGGTTTGGATGTTCTTTCATTGATACCAGGGTATATACTTAGAGAAATGGCTTAGTTATCTCATTTTGAAGAATTCAAAGCATTTTCATAGTTTCTAAAATTAACAATTTACTGTGCAAGGAGGGAAAGAAGACACAAGGATGATAAAGGGTTTCCCAAGATATCAGAATTGGTGGCAATTCTGGATGTGGAATGTGGGTCCTAGCCTCGAGGAGAGCTCTTTTCTCCCAGACTCTATTTCCTTAAAGGATGATAAGAAACTTGTATACTTATGATGAGAGATAGAAGAAGTTGTTCAATAGAAATAAATATCATGTCCCAAGTATTATGGATTCTGGATTAATGATGCAATCTCATTTGTAATTTTTGTATCTCATTATTTAATAGAAGTCTCTTTCATATGTACAATTAGAGATGTTTAATAATAACATACCACAGATGTCTTACCTTTTCTCCTTTTAAGCCAATGGCACCCTAGGAAAGAAAGTGTCATATTAACCACTAGACACAAATCAAGTAAACAACATCCCACTTCTCCCTCTATTCTACCTTCTCCCTCCACTGTGTACTTTTTGCTGCCTTTACAACATGCTCAAGTCACTCTCATTTAGACAAAGTCTACCCTAAATCTTCCCCTCCCCCCGCAGTACTGCCCTTCTCTTCATGTCATCTGCACACCTCCTGTTCTATTCATCTCTGACTCATTCTTCAGTCCCACAGCTGCCACCTGCCTCTCTCCATGATGGACGTCTCCCTTGCTAAGTTCTGCCATGACTTTGACATTGCTAAAGTCAATGACAAAATGTCAGTTTCTCTCTTACTGGACTTCTCAGCAGCATTAGGCAGCTGTCTGTCACTGTCCTCTACTGAAACATGTCTTTCCTGCCCTTCCATCATACATGCCTCCTGGTCTCCTTCTACCACCAGGATCATGCCTCCTTCACAGGCTTATTCTCCTTGACCTAGAGGTTACATGCTGGAGCTCTTTAAGTCCTGGTTCTAAGCCACCCTCCTACCCCACACTCTCACTCTTTGAGTCACCCCCTCCCAGTCTCTCCTCTGCCTACTACTTAGCTCCACTGTATTCCTTTAAAGTAAAAAAAAGTCTCAACATGTAAACCTGAACTCATAAGTCATTTGTTCATTCATTCCCCAACTATCAGTTTAGTGTTTACTAGTACTATTGGCTGCACCAGACATCCCCATGATGGATTTCAATACATGGCCGTTCTGGACTAAACACTTACATTTCACTTTATGTTTCTGATGAGAGTTAGAAATGAAAACCTACCGGGACCCCTGGGTAGCCTGGTGTCCCTGGAAATCCTGGGAATCCTTGCTCACCCTGGAAGAAAGACCGTACAAAACTTGTCATTCTTCTTACTTGATCTAAAACAGCCTGTTGAGATATTTTCCCTGTTTCTCTCTTCCAACCCTGCAATGGTAAAGCTAGACAAAGTAACCAAAGTTCCTTACGGTTACTGGGTCATGAGTCTGAAGGTCAGAAAACCATTATCTTAATTGAAAACAGTATTAAAATCTATTGTTTCTCAAATTGTGCATAAATGGCGAAAGCTTAATTGTGCCAAGAACTTTTTAATTGCTGTTTCCTTGAAACCTCAGTGATTAGTTCTTTCTTGGCCACCACTCTGGGAAGAGGAGCGGGCAGTCAGGAAACAGAGGAGACGAATGAACATAGGAAAGCTCAGTCCTCCTTCTCCAAAGACATATCTTGTATTCCCAGCTTGAGTTTCCGATTTATATACAGTCACAACCTCAGATGAAAATAACTCGTTATCTTTCTGTGGGCAAATAAGAAAGAACTTCCTCCAAAGACAATCAGAAACCAAGGCATAGGAAAAAAGGAAACAGGTAGGTTCCTGGTTCAAACATCACATTTCTGCCCTGAAGACAAGTACCATTGGTTCTGGTTAAAAGAATGTTGCCAGGAAAGTCTAGCCCACCTCATTGCTACTTCAGCTTGATTGGCACATTCAGCAAAACATGGACTGATCAAGTCCTGTGTAAGAAGTACATACCTTAGAACCATTGCATCCTGGTAAACCAGCAGGACCGTAAGGTCCAGGATAGCCGGGGCTGCCCTGAAAACAGAGTAAGTTTTAAAAAGGAGAAGCAACCAGGCCCTGGGACCAGGTGGAAACAGCGAGGAAGCCAACGTGAGGGAAATGAGGAGCTAATTTAGATATAGTTATTTAAATATAAATGATTATTTAAATATTTAAGTAGTAAATTTCATTTTAGAAAATAATTTAAACAAAAATAGCAAATAAAATGGGCTAATTAAAACAAAGAATTGTCAAGTGAGGTACAGATATAAATAAAACAAAAGGCCTTTCTATATAACACGAAATCCCTTAACAACATGCTCAAGTCACTCTCATTTAGACAAAGTCTACCCTAAATCTTCCCCTCCCCCCGCAGTACTGCCCTTCTCTTCTGATGTTTTAAGCTGAAGGAAAGGAAAGGAAAAAGAAGAGGGAAATGTGCACAGAGGTAACTATTTTATAATTATATGTTATTAAACAGTTGTTCTATTCTATTCTATTCTATTCTGTTATTCTACTCTAGTCTATTCTAGTTTTTCAGGAAATACAACTTGATTTGTATGATCTACCAATCCACACTAACATATTATGCTATTCTATTGTGCCATTTTCATCATGTAGCAAATTTATCAATACCTATTTCCTTGTGCTATTGATTTAACATCTATATTAAAATGAGCTCACTTTTTATTTTTTCAGTTACACATTTCCCCCATTACTTACTGGAAGTCCAGGAGGACCTGAAAATCCTGGTAATCCACTTATTCCCTGAAGGCATAGAAAAGGGAGGGTGGCAAGAAAAACACTTGAAATGTTCAACTTATAAACAGAAAATTATTTACCATTCCAATAGCCCCGTCCTGCAACTATAATTTGGAATGGCTAAAAACTATTTAAAACACAAAAAAAGGTTTGCCAAACTTTTGTAAATCTTATATTTATATCAATTTTAAAAAGAGATGAATAAAATTGTTTTTAGAGTGTTGGGGGTAGACTTTAAAGGTGTCAATTGATTAGAGTCCAGTGCTCCAATCTTCCATGAACACCAATACGTGTGTGTGTGTCCACATTGGTGTTAGCAACGCCCAGTCCAGACACAGATATCACTCCAGATGGTTCTCCCATGCCTTTTCCATCAGTTACCACCAACCCCACATAGTCACCGCTATCTTGACTTGTACCATTATAATTTTGCCTGTTCTTAAACTTCATCTATAGAAGTGCACCATCAACAATGTACTCCTTCATGATATTTGTATAACTTCTACACTGGAGTGCTTTTTTAAAAAAAAGAATTCATTAAGCAATCAGGTCGGAATACTAACCCTTATACCTTTGGGACCAGTGAGTCCTGGAAGTCCTGGAGCGCCCTAGATCCAATTGGAAAACAAAAGTAAACACCAAGACAATTATTTGGCACCCCAAAACCCCATAAATGAAAGGTCCCAGTTTTATTGACATACCAAAGAGTTTTGCTCTTGTGATTATTTCATAGTGAACATGGTTCACTTACTTGCTTGTTTCATTGGAGCTAAAATATTTACCAGTAAGAACAAAGTTTCATTCAAACCCTTGCTACTCAAAGGAAGGGTCTAACATTAGCGTCATCTGGGAGCTTGTTAGAAAAGCAGAATCTCAGGGCCCCCACCTCCCCAGACCTAATGATTCAGATTCTGCATCTCAACAAGATGCAGTGATGATTCCTGTTCACATCAGTGTCTGACAAGTTCTGCGGTGAACCCGCCCTGGAGCCGACAGCTGCTGGGGTCTGATAAGAATGAGCGACAGTTGCAAAGGTGGTTGAGGACAGGAGCTAATGTTTCTGTACATGAGAAATACTTCATTAACAAAATGTACCTGCCAGGCACAGATAAATACTCAGCCAAGCAAGGACTGCCTGAATCAGAGATAAGCTTGCTTTGGGCGCACAATGAGCACAGTTTGAGGCCCCGTTTCTTAGAGAATAATAACCTTAAGTGGATACTATTTTAACTAGACCACTGAGTGGGAAAGTTCCATTGTCCAAAAGCTGTTTTCATTATTCCTGAGAGTTTCGGTATTTTTGTTTTGTTTTGTTTTGTTATTTCGTGACAGGGGTTACAGAGTCTTCTAAGATTGGATGGTCAAGGCCAAAGTCAGCCTTTCCTGGATGAGGTGAAATTCCTGGCTACGTGACCATGTCCCCTTCTCTGTAGGATGCTATCTTGTGTTTGCAGAAGGCAGAGGAGGGACTTGCAGGTTTTGCTTCCCCATTGTAATTATTCTCATGCAAAACAATATTTAAAAGTAAGGTAGGAAGTTTATAGATTTGAAAAATCTTTTGGTCAGGTTTTGATATCTTTGTCTACCTTGGATCAAATGATCTTGTGTGGCCACATCTATAAGCTGTGCTTTAAAATATGAACTCCATGTCAACGTGGCACAGGGCTTTCTGAATTAGCTTTACGGAATCCTTGCACATCATTGAACTCTGAGCACCATGCGTTCAGAACCTTCATTTTAATTCATTGGTAGCATCACTAAAGAAATGCTGAGAGAAACAAACAGGGTATAGAGAACAAAACGAAAAGGAAGGAGTTAGAATTTAGTTTATCTGATGTACAGGGTTGAAGAGGCAAATTCATTCTACCAGCGAAATGGAGGAAAATGTGAGGTCACACCCGGGAGGGAGGCCACAGAATGTATCCCAATTCAGGCAGAGGATGTCCAGAATCCAAATGACTTTTCCAAAATTAGGATCACAAGAAGGAGAAATGGAGAAACAATGCATGCATGAATGGATAGACAGGAAATGGTGGAATTTCTGGAGAACAAGCCATCTTTGCATTTTCACATGGGAACTACAGGTGTGGGTTTAGCTTCTTTGGTTAAGGAGTTTGATGCTGGCATTGTATAAAAGCAGCCACCTGTTGGCTGTGTAACCAAAGACAAATTACTTAAGTGCTCTGAGTGTTGGTTTCCTCATCCGTAAAATGGAGACAATAATGAGAACTAGGTTATGAGTCTCCATCCTGATTTCTGGAACCACTGTGAGGTATAAATGAGGTACAGTCAGGAATACACGGTCCAGTGCCTGACACGGAGTAAATTTTCAGTAAATATTGCCTTTGATGACCATGTCAACATCCTATACAATATTTATGAAATTTAAAAAAACTGTGTGGAGGTCAATTGTGATTGTCTTTCATAACTTACTGGTTAGTTCATAGTTTGCTGGAGGCCAGCAGTCAGGGTTGTGACCATGGGAGTGTGTGAGAGCCTAGGCTTATGTCTGACTAATGTCCAGGGCAGGGAAGAGCCATCAGCAATCTAGTAGTTATGAGTTCTTTAGCAAATCCTCTAGGGCACTGATTTAAACAAAAGCCCTTTGTTTTATCACAGACTTTAGGATAAAAATGTGTGACCAGTGTGAAAGGCAGTAGGCTCTGGTCAGAATGTAGGGCCCCTGATGCTTAAGGAAAGAGTTGAGAAAAAGGAACCCAAGAAAGACAGGAAGGGCGGGAAGCAAGAAGAGAGTCAGAAACAAAGGCTGAGTTTCAAGGAGAAGAGAGCAATCCACACCGTGATCTCTTAAACAAAGCAGAGGGGTTCAGGTCAGACAAAGACACAGAAGAATCCATTGGCACTGGTCACTTGGCGTCATGGGTGATCTCTGCAAGAGTGTTGTCAGGAGAGAGGGGACCGAAGGCAATTATCACCTGCTGAGGAGTGAATGGAGATGAACTATAGCCAGACTGGTTAGCTATTTTTTTTTAAAGAAGTTTGACAGAAAGGAAAGACAGGGAAAGGATGGCAATCCTTTGGTCACTGTACCTGTAAGGTCTAGAGGATGTTTATATTAATTAATATGGGGAAATATTGGCATGTTTAAGGACTGAAAGAGAAAGGCCGACATCAAAAAGAAAGTTAGAATATCCCAAGACAAAGGAGATATCTCTTGGAGTAAGGTTATACTTGTAATCCCAGTGAGCAGGGTACAGTGTGCGTGGGGGCGGGCGGGGGGAGGGAGAAAGGGTCAGGTTGGTCCTGAATGGAAGGTGAAAAGAACTCATTTTTCCATGCAGAAGAGAAGAAAGTAGGAGCTGATGCAGATGCAGAAGCTGTGTAGATGGGGGAGGAGGAAGTTGAGTAGAGGATTTGAAGATAATAATGATCATTTGCGATGGTCGGCTAAGATGTGGAATTCTCTCCATGTTCTCAGGAGCCCAGAGGGTAGGCATAAAGAATGTTGGGTGGGCTGAGTATTCCTCAACCTTTCAGGCTGATGTACCTTGGGTCCCTGTGGTCCAGGTGAGCCTTCAGGACCTGGGAATCCCTTCAGGCCAGGAGAACCAGGGGGTCCGGGAAGACCTTGCTCTCCCTATTAAAAACCAAAACAAGAGGAGAAACACACGGAACAGAAACTCTTCAACAACATCCACAGCCTTAACCATTGTTTTTTCCCCTTTACCCCTTTATGACTTGATAACGTTTTTGCATATTCTCCCCCCCCCCCCTTAGATGTAAACAAAAATCAGCCCTCAGCAGTGAGTGGATCAGTAACTGAAAAGCTGCCGGCTATTAGCATTTTCCATAGGCTTGGAAGTGCTGGCCCTTGATCTGTAAGAACATTAGCCCAAATGGCAGAGTTAACTGAGCAGGGAGAGAAAGAAAAATACAATCCAGAATGGAGGGGAAATCCAGTTAGAAAGATTGAGGTCAGTAGTGTGTTTGTTGAAAGATGGAGATAGTGAAGACAAGGCACAGGAATGCTGCTGGGAGTGTGCATAACTGCTCTGTAGCTTGAAAAGAACAACATGCAGGCTGTGGGTCTTAGTTCCTTCTTGATTACACAGGAATTCGTAATTCAATATGATATTTGTGCAGGAGATGCAGGACAGATGTCAAGGGTGGCATAAGTATCAGTGTGAGCTAAATAGTTTTTTTAGAAAGAGTCAGATGATATGGAAAAGCCCCTAATAATGAGTGAGTGTAAGTAATTTAGGCCCAATGTGTTACATGGTTCTCTGTCAACAAAGGATCTTCCCATGGGAGTGGATCCTGGAGTTACTCTTCAACAGTAAAGGCCACCAGTTAATTCAGTCAATTTAGTTACACAATTGGCAAATTATATTTTAAAAGAGAGAGAGAGAGAGAGAGAGAGAGTGAGAGAGAGCATACACCCAATAAAAAGAGAAATACACTCCTCTCAATACTCAAGTTCCTTCACACATCCTAGAATAGCATCTTGAACACGGTAGGGATTCAATACTGCTTCTAGAATGTGAGAATGAATCACAGTTTCCATCATGAATCTGAGTATAATAGCTTCTGGGGAAAAACCCCAAATCAACTACACATGAATTTTAGAATAATTTAAAATAAATATAATAATAGCTACTATAGTGATCATATAAATTATGATTATTTTATCTAGAGAGCTTAAAATATATTCTTTTTAAAATACTTTTAAGCAGTTACCTTTCAATATTGTTAAGTAAATCATTAGTGTATCTGAGGAAAGGGTTTTGTGAACAAAGACACAACTTTAGTTCTGCCTCTGTCTTAATTATCACAGATTGCAAATTAATGGAGCGAATTAATGAGATTTCACCGCATTCCCCTTCCCCCCACCCCCCTTGAATTCTGCAATGGAGCCACTTCCCTCTGCTAAATGTTTGCCTCAAGTAGAGCGCTGCTACAGGATCCTTCCACCAGGGGGCGGGCCTGCATCAACGCCACAGGATTTAAAATTGCAGCGTTTCAATGTTTAGTTTATGTCAACGTGAGTGAATTAAGTTATTTCCAGTTGTTCTCTCGTGTTTAGCAAAATTATAAATACGGTATACATCAACTTCCCTTTTCGCTAACTTGCCATTTCTCCTTTACAGGCCAAGAGAGTTAAAATAACTGCCTGTATTTATACAAGTTATCTGAAGCTCCTCTAAGCCCCCCCCCCCCCCCCCCCCCCTTTTTTTCCAGGTTCATTTTTACGTACAATTACTTTAACATTGGATTTGGGGAATGGAAGAATACACTGCTGCTCTTCCTGCCCTTAATGAAAGAAGAGTGTGCGCTCCAGGATGAGCTCCAAAGAGAAAAGAAGCCGAATTAAGGTGTTTTTTTTTTACCTTCTCCCCTTTGATCCCACTGCAGAAGCACTGGCCTTTGTCCGTGCAGACACAGCCCTAGGGAGAGGGAAAGAGGAAGGGTTCTGGGTAAAAACAGCTTAGTAAGTCCCAACTGACTGGGCAAAAGCAAACATAGTTTTCTATTCTTAGAGCGTTGAACACTGATCATTAGAAGTGATGAGATGCTGTGGCAATGTTATCAATAGAAATAGAGTAGATAACGGAGAAGCTGTTGCATATGGAAGAACTGTCAGATGAATGTACATCATTCTCATGGTATTTAAGAATTTTAAGGAATTTGTTCATGGAAAAAAGCCAACTGTCCTTTTTTTTGTTTTGAACAATATATAGTTGAACCATATGAAATTGCCATTGTTGTAGGTGGAACGTGGCCTGATGTTGGCAAGTGTCATAAGTTCAGCATAATGTACATATATGTATTTGGGTATATTAATTGGTGGCATCTTCTGAGGTTGATTCTAAGGTTTTCTTTTCTTGAAATAATGCAAGACGGAGAAAAGATGATCAATACCCATGATGTGTCTTTAAAGAGAAAAACAAACTAATTCACTAATGCTAATATCAAAGTGTTCTTACTAAAAAACAAAAATTCGAACTGTGAGTTTGGCAGCTCTTATCTCCCTAACTAGTCACTTTGACACACAACCCCGACTTTCACATTTATGCACATGCCAACTCTGATGAAGGCCAGCAGAGGAACAAAAGAGAAATCGTTTCATCTAGTGGATTTAAAATTTGTTTTGACACACATTCTATGGTTACATATTTGTCTTTAGTCTTTGGGTTAATATTAACTAAAAATGTGTTCTCTTTCCCTATACTGCGCCCTCCCCCCCAAAAAAATTAACTGACAGTAGAGGCTGGGCAAGGGTAGGAGATGTGCTGACTGGGAAGAAAATTTTTTAAAAATTGCTTCAGGTAGTCCCAAAGTCCCAATGTTGTGCGATCAAAATAAAAATTATTCAAACAAAAAATCTTTAATTGAACATATTTCCTGAATATAGGGCAGTAGACTATGCTGTCATTCAAAAGAGGGAGTACATAGCAATTTCAGACATTCATCATGTATCCTCACCACATTTTCATACTAGTACATCACAATCTATATTAATAGAGAGCAACTGTTTGAAAAGAAAATTCTGTATTTTCCCCAAGGTTTGGATAGTTGGTATTTTTAGGAAGGGAGAGGGATATAGAGATAGAAACATCAATGAGGAGAGAGTCATTGATCAACTGCCTCCTTCACACCCCACACTGAGGATCGAGCCCACAACCTGGGCATGTGCCCTGACCAGGAATCAAACAGTGACCTCCTCGTTCACAGATTACTTAGCCAGAAGATACAGCAGCTATATATATAATCCTAACCTGGATATATTTATTTTTATTGATTTTAGAGGGAGAGGAACAGAGAGGGAGAGAGAGAAAGAGACATTGATGTGAGAAACTTAAGTCGGTTGCCTCCCGCACACTCTCTAACAGGGGATCGAACCTAAATCTTGGGTATGCCCCCTGACCAGGAATTGAAACCCATGACTTTCAGAGTAATTAACAACACTCTAACCATGACTTTCAGAGTAAGTAATGACACTCTAACCAGCCAGGGCACAGTGACCATATTTTTATTTTCATTAATTTTAATTTATTGTTTGGGGGGGGGCATTTTTGAAGAACTATGAATATATTAATGGACTACTAACCATTAATTACTATTCAATTGCTAAATCCATTAAAAACCAGTCTGGCCTAATGCCATTACTAAGAAGGCATAACTAATGGATATTTCTTAAGCAATATTTTTATTGTTTTTCCTCTTCAAACAATAAAATACCTTTTAGTTTCCATATTCCATCATGAAGAAATCATTCGTCTTGAACAGAAAGCTTGTAATAATGTTCTTATGTGCTAACCATTAACATATCAGGAACAGACCGAAGGTTATGGTGATGTTTTAGCACTTTTGCATATTCAACAGTTAAACTTGTGAAAATCATTCTGTTAACAGTCACATTCATTTTTTATGACAATAACCTTACTTTGAATGCAAAATAAACATTGATAGTATAGAATTTTAAAAGGTTTTGAAACTCCAGAAATCACAAGTTTTTCATTTATAAGCATCATATACCGTTGGGGTCTCAAACCAATATTTTATTAAGCAAATAAATTGTGTGTATGCTCATGTAGGTCAGGTCTACAAAGGAGCTATCCCCAGGTTTCCAGCTACTTACTAGAGCTTTGGACAAATTACTTAATCCTTCCAAGTTACCTCATCTATAAAAGAAGATGCTAAGCTATGTCTCGAGGTGGTTTTTGTGCAAAGGATTTAAGGTGCTGCCATAGGGCTCTGCAGAGCGAGTGCCCTGCACTGAGTAAAATAGTCAATGGAGACTACCCTTCTCTCTTGTTTTGCTGCAATATCCTGTGCCAAAGGACATACATGCTACTGTGCAATCCTTCCTTCTGTCAGGCGGAACTAACCTTGGTCTTCCCAGACATTTCCTCCTGAGAGTGCCAGAGAGCTGGTCTTCATTCTAAGACCAATGGTAAGCAAACTGAGAAGTATTTTGGTTCAACTACAAATGCATTAACTACAAACATTAATAGTATTCTTAGAGTATATTAAACGTATTAGTCAATTAAGCAAATATTATGTGTACTAGTATATGAGCACACACACAATTTGTTTGCTTAATATAATATTGGTTTAAGACTCCAACGGTGCGTGATGCTTATAAATGAAAAGTGCCAATCAAATATATTTTACAAAGGCAGCAGGCAATTCCAGGAACGCTGGTCAGTTGTCTCTTGCACTTTTCTCCTTGTCTCAATTCCTGTTGTGCTCATGAAGGCCCATATATTGCCTGCAGGTCCATATGGCAGAGGGGTTAACAGGAGACTTCATGAGCCTGAATCCCAGCTCTGCCAAGTCACCTGTGTGACTTTATGTGATCTCTAGTGCCTCAGTTTCTGCATCTGTAAAATGGGGTCAAATGGGTTAACACTGTTAAAGTACTTAGACAAGTACATAAGATGTGTACTGGAACAGACTCAGCCCAGAGATGGCACCATAGGGATCTGCCAATAAACCTTGGTAAACTCACCCTTCTCTTCCTAGTTATGTCTTTATTGTTTTGTCAGTTCTTCACAAATTTATTGTTTCTTGGTCCAAAAGATCTCAAAGCTCCCTTCTCTGGTAACTTCTTGTTGTCTTCATTCTCCTGTGAAGGCTCCCACATATATGTAAAAATTTAATAAAATGTGTGCACTTTTCTCCTGTTAATCTGACTGTCACTTTAATTTTCAGGTCAGCCAGGGACCCTAAGAGGGTCAAGGAAAACTCTTTCCTCCCCCACAGCTGTTTCTGTGGGCTACCAACAGTGTGGGCTTTTACTAACTTATTAACTTAATATTGCTATTTTTAAATGCGCATGAGTTGAGGTTTATTAGGTTTACTAGACTGCAGGTAGGAGCTGTGTCTGGCAGGCAGTAAAAAATTATCTTTTTATTCCTAAAACTAATAAAGGATCTAATTATGCACACACCTTTTTTTTGTGTTTATGAATAGGCTAGGAAATAATTTTTGAATAATTTCAGGTATTTCCTTTTTCTACTCTCAGAACAGCCCATGCCCAGTTTACATGCATTCTGCTGCCCTCTGTCCAATCTCTCCTCCCCCACGCCCAGCCCAGCCCAGCCCAGCTCAGCCTGGGTTAGCATAAGGAGAAGTTGGCAACATTCAAAGCTGGTTCACACTCTACTGAGCAGGCCTGTTGATTTTGCAATATATTTATTGACCCTCTGCCCAGCCAATAGCCAGAGGCGAACGTTTTTGTGTGTGAAAAGCATCAACCATGTGCGGGCAGCTGTGCCAGACAGAGTCCATGGGCTGTTCTTTGCCCTTCCACCCATGTCTGCCTTAAGCAATTGCCCCTGAGCCTTGACAACACGCCCTCCAGTAAAGTGAGGTGCCACCCGTGTGCTGCTTTTTCAGTGGCTCCTTCTTCCCCATCGCGAGCCGCTGTCCCCATACTTGGACATCACAGAAATCTCTCTGCAACTGTCACTTCTTATCTTTCAACTGCCGTCCAGAGAGACATCCCCAGTCTAGACATCTAACCCAGCCGCCCATTTGTGATTTTCTGGATGACAGCAAGCATACAGATCATTGGCGCTGACTCAGAGGACCCTGCTACATTTGGGAATGAACAATACGTTGAGGGAGTTTTACACATCTTCCGTAATGCAGTGAGTGATATTTAGATCTATAATCATGAACTTGGACTGTTAGTTGTTTATTTTTTGCCCTGATCAGTACTATAATGATAGCGATAGTTAACATTTTTGGAGCACTGACTGAGCATCACCCATAAGACAAGACCACCTTTTCAAATGGAAGTCTTCTTTGGATTCCAGAAAAGACTCCGGTGTCACATAATCTGAAAATATGGACACTGCTTGAGTAGCAATATTATCCTGCATGTTAAGCAGAAAAAACAGGCTCACTTATGTATGGAAGAGTTACGCCAGAAAGAGAGCTGATTAAATACCTTTATTTGTGTCCACTCCTTTTGAAAACCGGAATAAGATGATGGATAAAAAATAAAATAAAGAATAAAGAAAGTATCAACACAAAGGTAAGGAAAACAGGTGAGAAGACTAAAACAGGTAAAAAGTGTCAATTAATTCTTGGAAGATGGATGGCGAGTGGAAGCTTCAGGTTGAGTGGAACAGGACCTTGTTATTGCTTTGGCACATAGTCTCTGTTTCAATAAAAGGTAAGATATAAAAAGAGAAAAGAGAAAATAAATAGACTCAAAAACAAGATAAATGTTTCTGGGAAGCAAAATGCAATGGCAACAGAAAGCAGTGGGAGGGCTGATGCCTGAGAGGCTAGACTAAGTCCGGCAGCCGACTGTGATAGCTGGAGTTTGGCTACTGTACAAAATGGGGAGCAGGAGCCAAGAAACAGCATTTGACACTACAGTTGACCTTTAATGCAGGTGTTAGGGGCACTGACCCCTGTGCAATCTAAAATCTGCTTATAACTTTTGACTCCCCCCCAAACTTAACTACTGATAGCCTTCTGCTACTAGAAAACAGAAGCCTTACTGATAACATAGAAGTCAATTAACACATATTTTGTATGTTGCATGTATAACATTCTGTATTCTCACAATAAATTAAGCTAAAGAAAATGTCATTAAGAACATTATAAAGAAGAGAAAATATATTTACAGTATTTATTGAAAAAAAAATCCACGCATAAATGGACCTGTGCAGTTAAACTCATGTTGTTCAAGGGTCAACTGTATTTGGATTGGGGTCATGGAGAATTCCCAACTGGGGCAGCTCCAAAAAGGGGGGCACAGGCAGAGGAGGAAGAGAAAGGAAACAACCGAAGTTGAAATGCAGAGCTGTGGTAGCCAGCCTCTGAGGTGCTCCCCCATAATCCCTCGTCCTGGGGTCCATGCCTTTGTATAGTCTTCTCCCACACTGGACCAGGGTTGGTCTGTATGACCAATAGAATAGGGTATTTGTGATGCTATGTCACTTCTGGAGACATAAAAAGACATTGTGATGTCCATTCTCTCTCTTGGATTACTTGCTCTGAGGAAGCTAACTGCATGTCAAGTCAAGGCCTTATGAAGAGGCCAAGGTCTTGAAGAGTTGAGGCCCCCAATAACAATCCTGCAAATGAGCTATTTTGCAAGTTAACCTTCCAACCCTATCAAGCCTTAGGTGACGACTGCCCCAACCTTCAGCTTGACTGCAGCCCCTTGGGAGACCTTGAGACAGCACCACCCAGCTAAGATGCTCCCAGATCCCTGACCCTCAGAAAATGTATGAGATAATGAATGTTTGCTGCTTTCAACTGCAAAATTTTGGGACAATTTTTTAGGCAGTAATAAAGAATACAGGGGTCCACCTAAAATTAAAAAATTGACGAAAATGACGAAATAAAAATTCAGGAGATTTTTCCAGAAAATAAAACAATAGGAAAAGAGATAAACAATCAGGGGGAAAAAATCCAAGAAGGTTTAGGGATCAATTCAGGAGGCCCAGTGTCTGACCAACAGGAGTTTCTGAAATACAACACAGAGAGAAGAAAGGATAAAATTATCAAAGAAATAATAAATGAAAGAATTTTTGAAAGTAAAAAAGTCAAATGTTCAGATGAACAGAGCCCACTACATGTCATCCTCTCATAAGTGCAGGCACCTGGGGCACGTTATCAGAACATTCCAGAACCCTGGAGACAAAGATTCTAGAAGCAACAAAAGTCACATGTAAAAGTATTAGAATCAACATGGCCTTGGATGTGTCAAGTGTAATAATACCACAGGGAAATATGACAGGAGGCCTTTAGAATTCTAAGGGAAATGGATCTTCAACTCAGACTTTACACACCAACTGATCCAGTGTTTGAGGAAACAGACATTTTCAGATATGTAATGAATCAAAGATATTACCTTACAGGCACCCATTCATAGAAAACTACTGGAGGATATACTCCACCAAAAGGGGAATTAGGCCAAGAAAGGGAAGAACATGATGTCCAGGAGAGACTCTAACTCAGGAAGTCTGTCTCGGGAGGACCTGGTACAGCTGACCCTGATTGGAGCCATGGTGTGGGGGCCGCCCCAGGACACCAGGAAAATAAAAAAATAGTCTGATGGGTGTGACAGTAGAAAATTTAAAACTTCAGGAAAAACAAAAGTTTGTCTAGGAAACTCTACAAACATAAGAAGCAGTGGCTGAGCAGTGAACAAATTTTCATAAGCATACACTAATGATTTAACAAAAGTTAGGATATGAGCATGTTGGGAAGGTTTGAGAAAAAGGAGGGCGGTGGATCATGGAAAAGTCCTCACCTATCAAACTGCAAGTCAGTCAATAATACTAAATTGGGAAATAGTTTTATAAGCCTGTTTTGTTTGTTTGTTTGTTTTTCAGAAATATGGAGGTCAATAATGGAAGAAACAGCTACAGGAGTTGAAAGTGGTTGCCTCTGTGGAGAGGAAGTTGGGAGAATGCAGCCAGGAGAGGAACTTTGTTTTTGTTCTAAGTCTTTAATAGTGCATGTATTTTATTATTACTTTTAGTATTTTATAGTACTTATTTTTGTTTTTTACTATCTGTCTACTTTACTTCACTAAAAATGAACAAGAAAAGATAAAGTTCATTTAGAACAACAAAAAAGAAAGTTCATCTCAAAAGCAGAAAATTTCCTCTTCTTTTACATTTAAAGTCCTACAATTTATTATTTTCTCAAATTAAGTTCATCTGAAGCGATGCTTTCCTCCAATTTGGAAAACTACCAATTTCGTGTTGACTTCCTGGTAGAAAAAAGTACAGTGAGAATAAACATAGGAAATTTTTAAAGAAAAGATTCAGGCAGTTGATGAGAAAAACCTCACGCTGACAATTCTTTGCAGACCAAGGTAAAGCCCAGAGGTTGCCTGACCTCTCACTTGCTATGCACTCTTCTGATGTCGTAACTCAGAGGACATGAAGACTGCAAGACGCCTTAGGGTTCATCCGTCTTATACTGATTCTGAGGTTGGTCCAGATTTTATGTGGAGCCCAAAACTTCTCATTTCCCCTTGGGCAGATGAGCTGCTTGCAGTTTGGTGAGACTGTGCAGATGCAAAAGCAGAGCCACGCTGCATGTTAGCTCTCACTAACACTAAAGTGCAAGTCTTTAGTGTTGTCTCTGAATCTTCAGATTGGAGAACCAGGGCCCAATAAGTCTGGGAGCTTTGTCTCAGGGGCGATCATCTTAGAGGAGAATAATATTTATGGCTGAATTGGGCTCTGACACAATTCTTGGCTGGGGTTGGTCACCACTATGAAACTATCTTCTCCCTAGAAGGGGAGGACTGTAGATGCTGTCCAATTCACGCTGATTGGGGCTGGACATAAGCCAGTAAATCACTAATATAACTCTAAAGAACAAGAAGGCAATCTGATACCCTGAATTTGCTTTTTCAAATGTATGATAGAAATGGTTGGGATGTTTTTGCTGCGTTTGTTATGATTAACACACTTCTTTGATGACACCGGTTCAAATCAGGTTGTAATTAAGAAAAATCTCCCTCTTTAGCTCCATGGCGTTCTAATAGAAATAGAGGTTCTCAATGTTTAGTATCCATGAATATCCTGGAGCCCCTAGTGATCTTACTTTTTCCAGGAGCCCATGCCCAGGGAGTTGGTCTGAGGACCTAGAACCTGCATTTGAAAAGGAGATTAAGAATCTCCTTTACATATCAAGCATTAATCAGGAACTAAGACTCCCCCAGAAAACTTCTGTGGTATTTATGAAATAAGAAAACAATTTACTTTTAAAAATAGAGGATAGCTGAGATTAATTATCAACTATTAATTATTAAGTCCCCATTATACCTCTTCCCTGATTAAAATCATTTCTTCATTCCCTATGGCCAGCAGTGTCAAGTCTAAACTCATCAGTGTGATGTTAGAGGCTTTCTGTATTCTGGTCCCCACTGTTGACCCCGCCTCAGAGGCCACTGGTCACCCAGAGTGCTCTTTCACATTCCTGTGCTTTTCCATGCGGCCCTTCTTTGGCCTGAATGCCCACTGCTCATTCTCCTTGCTCAGCTTGGCTAAGTCCTGCCCTTCCTGGAGTAGTTCAAAGGTTACCTCTTTCTGGAAGACCACTTTTCTAATCCTACAGGTAGTTAGTTGCTTTCTCATCTCTTTTGTGCTAAGTGCTCTTACAACATATCTAATTGCATTGTAATTATTTGTTGACATGCAATTTTCTCCAATACCTGACAAAGGACAGTTCGCGGAGCAGGGTGAGGGGAGCAGTTCTCCCAGGTGGAAACTGTTCCCACAGGTGTGTCGCATGACTTAATGGGCCTGCAGAGGTGGAGGGGGAGGTCCATATACATGGAAAGGAATAAAGAGTAATAGAACATATACCCCTTCATTTATCACCCAGGATGGGAAAAAGCACATTACAAATACAGTGCGAGTCTTTAGTGTTGTCTCTGAATCTTCAGTTAAATTTGTTCTATAAAACTGCCGTATTCTGGCCCTGGCCAATGTAGCTCAGTTTGTTGGGCATCATCTGTTCACCAAAAGGTTGCCAATTAGATGTCCTGTCAGGGCACATGCCCTGGTTGCAGGCTTGATCCTGGTAGGGGGCATGCAGGTGGCAGCCCATCGATGTAATGCTCCCACATGGATGTTTCTCTCTCTCTCCTCTCTCTTCCTTTCTCTCTAAAAATCAATAAAAATATTTGGGGGGGGAAACCTGGGGAAACTGAACAAGCTTCACTCTGTCCTGCTCTGGTCCATGCAGGGAAGAATCCTTGTGGAGACTGAAATGTTGGTGAGAGTCAGTCTTCAGCAAGTACAGGAAATCAGAAAGAAATACAGGCTCCAGGGAATCTGCATAAATCGTCAGCAGAATTTGGATTTCCCATGGATTTGAGACAGCACTCAAAGAATCTCAAGTCATTTTAAACCTCAAAGGACAGGATACTCCCAGAGAGCACTGGGGCTACAGTTACAAAAAGTAGATGCTCAGTAAATGCCAAGCATATGAAAAGATAGATTATATGGTACTAAATGCATAAAGTTGGTGGTAGGTGTAATTTACATAATGATGTAAGACATGATTGTTATTAAAGCAGCAAAAGGTTAACACTGAAACTGGGCAAATGCCAAGTACAATGCCATGCTTCATGGCACTGAAAACAGATTACAGAGAGATAAGCATATACATACAATGATGACAGCTGGAGTGAGACATCATACAAAAATAAATAGGAAAATGTAAGCTATGTCTCTGGAAAAACAAACATTTGGATACTTTAGACATTTTGATGATTGACTGAATTTTTCTTCTCATGCAGGTGACTAATACCAAGTAAACAAAATTTTAGGAGTAGACAAACGAGAAAGCCACGGGTGAATTCACGAGTCCTTGGGATTAGCAGTGGGAGGAAAAATCCACAAGCGGGCAGAGTAAATTGGTATAAATGGGAAGGACACTAAGATAAGAGCAGATGCATGAGCTGGACAGCACAATAAGTGTTTTGAAAAGGCAAAGATGAAAGAGAAATAATGAGTCAGAAGACAGAGGTTTCATCCTATACTATTTCTTAGATCAGAAGAGTCTGCTCAATGGTGATATGTTTTGAGAAATTACAAAAGGATATGAGAAATGGAATTGTTATTAATTCTGTATTTTAGACTAAAAAATACAAGTAGACAGAAATACCCTAATTTAGAATGCAAAGCAATTGAAATTCAGGTCTAAATTTTAAGCATTTTTGGAGCTCTCCGAGATGATTATATTTGCACACTTTCCTAATATTTGCTTTGCTTCTCTGTTAATATTGAAAATATATTTTAGTCGTTGCTAAATAGAGTTTGATTGTTCAGCTTGGATCCACAGAGCAGGCACGTAGATAGCCTGCTTCACTGTTAGTTTAGGAGGGAAGCTACAGAAAGAACAACAAAAGCGCATTTAAATTAGTTTCTTAAGACAGAGATGTAATCAGTATCATGTCCTAATTTAAGAAAATTCAGTGTTTTTCATATCGTCTTTATTTTGGTAATCCTATAGATCTTATTGTATTTTTAACTTATTATTTATTTTATTTTTCCATCACCATTTATCCTCTCTATGTCCTTTTCTACCTCCATCCCACCCCCTACTATCACCATACTGTCAGGACATCTTTTTAAAATGTGTGATTGAATTTTAGAAATCCTAAAAGGGGGTTTAGCTATTCTGGAAAGTTTGAATTCAACATGATTACATATATATGTAGACCTGTCACAGTCCTTTAATAAGACTGGCAGTCAGGGCTAATGAGAGCAGCAGTGTTGTGGGCTGTGCTACAAGTGATTTGACAATGTTAATATTCCTTCCAGTTCAGGTATTTCAAGACACTAACTCTGGGAGTTCCCTTGTGGAGTTGAATGGTGAATGTGAATATCGCAGCAATGCCCAGAGTGTCCTCGGCCCTCCAGCAAGCATGGTCTTGTTTGCAGAAGCATTCTGCAGGGTGGGAACCAGCAAAGCCAGTAATGCCCAAAATGATGTTTAACTTTCAGGCCTCCACATTTTAATATTTTATCTAAAAAAAAAAATGCTTAAGTCTCATCAGATGGTGCTCAGGAGTCTATGAGCACATTTTTCTTGCACAAACAAGATTTCATAAGGGGTTGGTTACATACATTATGGCATGTCAATACAGCCAGGCGTATTACCTGGAAGAGAAGATATGACATTAAGTGAAGAAAAAAGGTTCTAAACAATGTGGTCTTATTTTTTTATGAAACATACATGTATATGTACAGAAATTCTGGAAGTATATACATAGAATGGTTAAAAATGGTTACTTCTGAGAGTGAGAGTATGGTGATTTTTACTTTTCACTTCCTTAAATTGTTTTAAACATTTTTGCATACACATTACTTCATAATCAGGAAAAATCAACAGCTTTCATTTTTTTCAAATAAAATGAAATGGTGATGATTATGAGGGAATGGTAGACTGTTAACCTATTCACACACAAAAATAAAAATTCATTGCTGAGAAAAGCCTATGTTTTAGGTTAGGTTTATGTTGGTTTCTCATTTCAATTCTACATTCTAAACCAATTAAATCAACAAAAATTCTAATATAAGCCTCAGACATTCAAGAATGAATCAGTCTGAAAACAAATATTTTCAGGTACACTTTTCATTTTTGTGGAGTAGCCCTTAGGTAAGGATGTGATAAGAAAGTTCTTAAAACAGACGCCCAGACTATAAGCCCTATGAGTTATAAGAAGGCTCTTCAGAATATGGGGCACTAAATAAATGAGAAGGAGGTTAACAATACCTGTGACCATGTTTCAGGTATTGTTCAAAGGACTTTGCAGTGAGTCTCAAGTTCTCCACATACAAATCTTTGAAATGTTTTTTACTTACTCAACCAGTGCCTATAATTCACAATGAACAGGTATTTGAAGAATGGAAAGCCAGTTGTACACCCAGAGATAGCATTGGGCTATGAAGTGTTTTTATAGGCTCTGGTTTAAGAAATACAAAATGAAAAAAGACACAATTCTGGATGCACTCTATAGTGATCTGGATTCAGAACAAGAAACAGAGAAACGGTTATGATGCTGAATTGTCAAAAATATGACACTTTCTTTAATATGTACAAGAAACAAACAACATATGTCTAAATCAGAGAAGATACACATGATAAAATCCCATCATAGGAGAATTCTCTAACAGAATATTGGAAATATTAATGGCATGTTTGATATGTTCAGAACTTTAATATACTTGAGTTTAAAGATGCTCTACAAATAACTCAACATACCCTTTAATTTTTAGATGGAGAAAAAGTATTAATTATGTTAAATATATATTAATAACCCTGCTCTTTTCCAGTGTGCATATTTAAGGGATTATAAGACACCAACATTGTTTTTTACTGGTACTAGATTATAACAAATTTTCACCTGAATTACTATTCCTAATTTTGTGATTTGGTACATAAAAGTCCCTAAGTCATATAGATTTTTCTCATGTGAAAAATAAAATGAACTAGACTCCAATTTACTTAAGCCATTTTCAGAATTGATTCTCAAATTCGCTATATGACATGGAGTTAGTTTCTGTCTAGGAACGTCTGTTGTTGCTTCTAAAATGCAATCAGAATCTTGGTGACAGTGGGCTCTAACTCTATAGTCATGAGCCTCTTATCACACAAAAGGTAGGAACAAGAATTTACATCTCATAGGTGTGGTTTAGAGCAGGGATAGAAATACACCCAGAGGGCAAATCTGGTCCACCGCCTTTTTTTATCTGGCTCTTGAGCTAAGAATGGTTTTATGTCTGTCTTTAGATGTAAAGACAACCAGCTTTTCCAGAAATAAGGTTGTTCAAATTGTTGAAGACATAGCCTCTTGACCCACAAAGCCTAAAGTATTTGCTGTCTGACTCTTCAGAACAAGTTTGCTAACCCTTGGCACAGACAGCAAGAAGACTTGAGTTGTTTTTCAGACTGTGTGATCTTGGGCTGTTTAAGGACACTATCAGGGTCTCCATACTCTTATGCCATATAAGATCTCTTTTAGTTTAATTCTAGTTTGTGTTTATGCTATTTAGGATATCCTTAATAAGCTTGATGTGCACAGCAGGCGGAGACTAGCACTGCAACCTTGACTTGCTTTGGAGGAAGACAGCTGGGTCAGGATGAAAGGAAGTAATTATGGTGTTTACAAATTTCTAAATGTCAAAACAAAAAGTCTGACCAAAACAAGTTTGTTTATGAATGGGCAAGGCTATTCTGAATGAGTTGAGAACCCTTTCTAGTGCAAGGGTCTTGAGTTTTCCTTTAAATGGGCTTGTATTCTCCAAACACATAAGGGCAATGTTGTTTTAGATTCTGAAACCTCTCAACTACTTTCACCAGGAACCTTCAAGTTGTGGATGTTCACCCCACACTACGGCCTGACATCTGAGGCCCCAGAGTGAGAGCTGAGAATGTTCTTTTAGCAGTAAGACAAGAGCAGCATATACTGGGGATGACCAAGAGCCACCAAGAGCCACAAATGAGAAGCATCATTTCAAATATAGATGGAAGTTTAGTAGGACCATCATAGCCAAAACGGATCCATATAAAATAACCAGGGAGGGAACGTGCCATTCTAGATTTCAAGACTTATGTAAAGCTATAATAATGAAGACACTGTGGTGTGGATGTAGAGATGGACAAACAGACTAATGGAACAACACCGAGAACTTAGAAATAGACCAGCCATATATGGAAACCTTATATAGGACAGGGTCAGCACTGCACATCCCGGGGGGAAAGGAGACACTGTTCAGTAAATGGTTCTGGTCCATTGGTCATCCATAGGCAAAACAATGCAAAGCTTCTCTGACTCCTACCTTCCAAGGATCGGTACCAAATAGACTAAAGACTCAAATGAAAAAGCTAACATTTTAAAACGTTTAGAAGGAAATTTCAGAGTACATCTTTATGACCTTGGGGTAGGGAAGGATATCTATATATATAAAAGCCTAAGCGACCGAATGAGCGAACAACCAAACGACTGGTAGACCAGTTGCTATGATGTGTACTGACCACCAGGGGGCAGATGTTCAACGCAGGAGCTGCCCCCTGGTGTTAAGTGCACTCCCACAATGGGAGTGCCGCTCAACTGACCAACCCGTCCTGGTGGCCCACCAGCCCGGCAGCAGCCACTCATTCCCTCAGTAGTCCTGCATGTCCAATCTCGGGAGAATGGGACAGGCACCCACATGATCCTGACAGCACCACTGGCCTCCTGGAAATTGGCCTCGGGCATCGTGGCTGCTTCCCCTCCCCATACGCTTTGCAAGTAAGAAACTATATAAAAGCGGCTACCAGCTGGCTTCTGACAACCGGAGCAAACGTCAGCTGGATGGATCCAGATCCCAGGCTGGCAAGGGCGTCCCCACTGCCCACCAGGAGGGCTGATTGGGTCCTGGGCCCTACCGACATCCTCCTCAGGACAGGCGCCAGATGTAGGGCTCATGGCTGGTGAGTGCCGCTGCAGCAGTGTGAGCCGCTCCCAATCAGGACTGACTGGGCATGAGTCCAGGCAGGTGCAGAAGGGCTGGGATGAGCGGGAGCGGCAGGCAGGAGTGGCAGGTGGTGTTGGACTGCTGGTTTTGGCCCAATCCCCACAGGCCATGCTGAGGGACCCCACCCGTGCACGAATTCATGCACTGGGCCTCTAGTCTTAAATAAGATGTAAAAGCATAGATTATAAGTGAAAAGATTGATAAATTCTACCATATTGAAATGAAAAAAATTGTGTTTCTCCAAAGAGACCATAAAGAGAATGAAGAGGTAAGTCATAAACTGTGATATGATATGTGCAACACACACACACACAGCCAACAAAGAATTTCTTTTAGGAATCAAAAGGAAAAAGACACGATGGGCAAGTGATATAACCAGTCATGTTACAGAAGTGGGAACACGAACATGTACAAGCTCATTAACATGTACAAGCATGCTCAACACCATTAGTAATCACGTATGACTTTCCACACAACATTTTGGCAAAAATTAAAAGTGGGTCCCCAGATGTGCAAAAATTAAGTCTGACAGCACCAAATGTTGGTAAAGATGAGGAGACACTGAAACTCTCATATCCTCCAGGAAGAAGCTGTAAACTGTTTTTCTACATGAACGCAGTATTTCCTCATTAAGATAAGTGTGTGCACACCCTATTCCACAGCAATTCCACAGCTAGTATATTCCCTACGGAGACCTTGACATTCACACCAGGACAGGTGTACAAACACTTTCACAACATTTATGCTTGTAATACTAACAACTAAAAATCCCATATATACTTCAAGGTAGAATAAAAAAATAAATTTTGTTACATTCATAAAATGGTATGTTATATAGAGGTGAAATGAAGAAACTACAGCTTGATAATTAGCAAGGATGACTTAAAATAACAACAATACAGGTAGAGTGTAAAAAGCAAGTCCCAGCAAATGCATACAGCATGATTCCATTTACATTGAGGTAAAAGTCTCAGACGCAACCTAGACCATGCACCCCTGGGGAATCTCCCAGGATTATCCTGGGATAACCTTTCAAGTACCCTAGCATGGAACAGGAATTAGTATTGTGCTGGTGACTTACAATGTTGGTGACATATGACTACTTTTACCCTGATTCTGTTTGGGAAAGTAAATAAGAAGTGAAGAGAGAAAGAAATACTTGAAAGAGATGTTTATTTTTATGTTATACTAAAATGCATGTCATTTTAGTGTGTGCTTGATTTTTAAGCCTAGGTGACTAGGCATTCCATTTGTATGAGGTTATTATCTTTTTTGATGCTTGTCTAGAACTTTTCCTCTAAGGCACCGAGACGTTCTTTTAGTTTAGGAAGCTGGGGTGAAAGGCAAGAGATGACAAGAATGGACAGGTTCAGGTGTATAACTTTGCACCTCTGGGTTCTGGGATGGGGTCCTTGCCCTTTCCCAGGACTTAGGCTTCCACTTGGAAATATCTCAAAGTCTGACTCTTTTTGTGCTCTGGACCCCCTTCAGACCACAGAAGTGGGGAGTGAATGTGGTACAAGAGCTTTGGAGTTTAGGATTTGAGTCCCTGCTCCTCTACTCTCTAGCTGAGCAAACTATCAAACCTTCCTGAGATGCAGTTTCTTCACTGGGAGAATAGAGGGATGATAAAGAATACTTCCTTAGGGGTTGGTATGAGGCTTAGCTGAGATGATAACATAAAACTGCATACTGGTGTACAAAGGTCAGTGATTGTTGTCAGCAACTGCTACCCTGTGATCTTGCCTGAGCTCCAATCTTAATGTGTCTACAAATCACCCTGGGGGGGCTGACAGTCTGCATTTTTATCAAGTTTCCAGGTAAAACCCATGGTGCCAGTCCACGGGCCACACTTTCGGTAGAAGGACCTAGTCAACTGTTTCTACTCTTTCTGTTGTTCTCACAATAACTCACTTTTGTTGCTTTCCTGGTTCTTTCCTTCTGCTCTCTCATCTTTTTCTTCCCACCCTCTTTCTAGTCCTCATCCCCATCTGTCGAAATCATACTCATCCTTCAGACCCAAATTCTAATTGCACGTTAGAATTACCCAGGGAACTCTTAAAACCCTCTTACATCCTACACTACACAACAATTGAATTAGAATGCCTGGCGGCTGAACTCAGCCATCAGTATTTTTTAAAGCTGTTCAAATGGTTTGCATGGAGAGCCCAAGGTGAGAACATCTGCCCAAAAGCCTCCACTGAGCTGCCCTGATTGCCCAGATATATGAGTTGACTCACAAAGGCGTTTCTCTTATGACATTTGACATTTTGCTTTTAACTTAGTTACGTGGATCATTTCTTGAAAGTGGAGACTGGGACTTAACAATATTTAAAGCTCATGAAACTCTTATGAGAGCATTTTGAACTTAATAAGATTTCAAAAAATATTTCTTGTATTAAATTGCATACTAGCATGAGTTTCAATCATTATGAAACAGTACTACCTTGATAAATATTTTTGAAATAATTTACTTGCTTCCATGTTATTTTTAAATTTTAATCAACAATAATTTCAGCTATAAATAATACTCTCAAGAAAATGTACATATCTCTGGGGTTATTTCTGACTATAAAAATAATTTCCAATTTAAAATGTCTATTCTGTAACCATGAGGTATAATGAAAATATTGTATGTCTTGAGGTACTGAAAACAAATTCTCTTATACTAGAAAGGAATATTATAATGTTTGTGCTACTGCAGAGACTGCCAAACTAGAACAGTAGAATTTTGTTATTGGGTTTTAGCTTTAATATATAGATAAGACTATTTAAAACTGTGAAATAAAAGAAAATATATTAAATTTCAAGATAACATGTGGAAATATTATATAATTTTGTAAAGAAATCAAATTTACATTTCTGCCTAAAGAAACTTCTGTTTCTTATCTATATATATAAAAGCCTAAGTGACCATCGCAACCAAATAGATGACCGAATAGGCTGCATGGGGCGACCAGGCCAGCAGGGGGGTTAGTGAGGGATGACCAAACGACTGAGCAGCAGGCTGCGTGGAGCAACCAGGCCGGCAGGGGGGTTAGTGAGGGGCAACCAAATGACCAAGCAGCAGGCTGCATGGGGAGACCAGGCCGGCAGGGGTGTTAGTGGCAGGGGGGTTAGTGAGGGATGACCAAACAACTGAGCAGCAGGCTGTGTGGGGCAACCAGGCCGGCAGGGCGGGCAGTTGGGGGCAACCAGGCCGGCGGGGGGCAGTTGGGGGCGATCAGGCCAGCAGGCAGAGGCAGTTAGGGGTGATCAGGCTGGCAGGCAGGTGAGTGATTAGGAGCCAGCGGTCCAGGATTGTGAGAGGGATGTCTGACTGCCAGGGATGGGGCCTAAACTGGCAGTCAGACATCCCCCAAGGGGTCCTGGATTGGAGAGGGTGCAGGCTGGGCTGAGGGGACCCTCCCCCCGTGCACAAATTTCATGCACCAGGCCTCTAGTTTGAAATATAATAGAATGCTTCCATGATTTTCATTACACATTTTAAAAGGTGAACCAAGAGAATAAATGAGTCCAGTTTTCCATCACAGTATGCCACTCCATGCACTGTGGACCCTGAACATGACCAGTCATTTCCAAGTATAATGCAAATACTACAAACTGGCTTGATTTTGTGTTTATGTGCACACCTGACAACACAAGTTTTTGTTCTGAGGATTCAGACACAGAGTAGGAAACATTTTAAGTTCCTTTATTAAACATTTCCCTAATTAAATAAGGGTGCTACATCTAAACAACGTCATCAAAGTGCGGTTGAGGCAAGTGTGGGCATAAAATTTTAAAATCCCTGGATTCTTAGTCCTGTGTCCAGCGAGGCAATTGTTGGGAAACAGGATTAAGCCAAGAAAGAGGCATTCAGAAGAAAAATACAAAGAAGGAATTCTGTTAGCCTGTCTCTAGAAACTCAAAATTCCTGTATATATTTTTTTTGAGAATTGCCAGTTTATTTTATGAAGTCGAGTTACTTTGTTATTTCTAAAAGATTTATAATAAGATTAAAATTTTTTGGCAGTTGTGTTTTTTTAAATATATTTTTATTATTAATAGTATTAAAGGTATCTCCCATTTCCCCCTCTTTCCCCTCCCTCCCTTTGGCTCCTATCCACCCACCCAGATCTTCACTACCCTATTGCCTGTGTCCATGGGCTATGCATATTTTTGAGCCATCATTTGCATGGGCCCCTTCACATGTGGTGGATTAAATAATGTTTGTGAGATTCCCTAGCAGGAATATAGTAAAGGAGAAGGGGGAAGAGTAAAGGAAAAAGAAGAAAAAAGTGAGTTAGAAGTAATGATGGAGAGAGAAAAGAGACAGAAACAAGGGAAGAAAAGATTTCTATGAGGGTTGTACCAGGTGGTCCCTAAAATAATAGCTTAGATTTATTGAACATTCACATGGCAGGTATTATTCTAATTATGCTATTTCTTCTATTGATTCATTTAATCCTTATAATATATTACAGGTAACAAAACAAAACTGAGGCAGTGAGTAATTATGTTAATTTTGCCAAAGTCCTATATAATAAAACTGTAGCATGCAAATTGTCCTCTCGACTGGGAATTTGTCTGGGAGTTCGACCAGGGGGCAGTTCCATCTGGGGGAAGGGAGGGAGGCCCCAGCTGGCAGCCAGCAGCTGCTAGGGACCCTACCAGTGCACGAATTTTGTGCACAGGGCCTCTAGTAAGTAATAGAACTTGGTCTTGAATTCAGGTAGCCTAGCTCTACTATGTGCTATCAAGATGCCACCCAGTGATGACATTCCTGCTATCAATTACTATTCTCATGAGAATGTAGGCTCCATACTGCCAAGGATCTTATCATTGTTTTTTTTTTTTTACTACTGCATCCCCAGGTTCTATTTAAGATTGAATGTGAGTCATTGAATATTTATTAAGCTCTTATGATGTGCCTGGCTCTGGTCTAGGTGCTGGAGATCTGGCAATGAACATCCCACACTCCAAGAGCTTATATTCTAGAGAGATGTGCTTGATATGTGGTATTTTTGGAATATTGTTGCTGAAAATAAAATGAACTGGGACATAAAAATGAACTTTGCTCATGTGGTATATGCCTTTTTTTTTTTTTTTTTTTTTTAATACCAGACAGACAGCAAACGTTGATTGTCAAAGAAAGACAGCCATAGTCATAGAAGTTAGGGCTTCAAGAAATACCTACGTAAGAATGGTAACATTTGATAGGAAGGACAATGAAACATAAAAAAAATATATGGAATAACCCCAAGGAAAATACAGACAAGTATAAACTACATAGCTGTCTGAACAAAGGGGAACAATGTATTGCAGGCAAGCTAGAACTCGGGATGACCTGATGTTGACACCTCAGTGTTACAGTGCTCTGGACACATCAGGTTCCAACGAGCCTTCGTTTAATAGTACAGAGTAATACAACAGTTCTGCAAAGGAATTCTGCACCTGGATTTTCATGCTGCTAACCAACCTTGAAATCAAACTGCTAAATAGAGCTTAATGCACTGGCAAATCTTGAAGTCCTCTTTTTTTTTTTTTTTTTAAACCAGTGTTCAGGTTAATGGTTAAGGGTTGGTATGTAAAATGTACTATAGTTTCCTTTCAGTACTTTAGTTAATAATACATCATCCCGTGGTGTCTGAAGAATCTGTCAAAACAAGTAATGGCAAACTACACTCATGCCTCATTTGGGATCAGGGGCTGCTTAGGACAAAATGACTCTGGTTATCTGTTTCCAATAGACAGGAGTCATTGATGTCAAGTGAGAAATACATACAATTGGAATGCTTGAGTCCCATAGATGGTTTTAAATCTCTCATTCCATTCAGAATCCTTTCTGTTTTACAATTGTTTTTGACTGCTGTCTGTAGCAACATCAGGTATTTCTCAGTTTTTAGAATGAACTATTTGTTTCTTTACACACATGACCCCACACCTTGGATTTCACAGTCTATTGAAATCAAGGTCAACTGGAAACTAATACTCTGGTCTCATTCTTCTTTTGTGCCTTTAGACTTTAACTAAAACCATTGACTGAGAAGATAACCCCATGTACAATATAAGTCTGGGATGTGACAAATTTGCTTTTCCACCGTAGTATGTTGGGTTTTCTTTTTTTCTCTTTTCTCATTTTGGATTCTGCTTTTTGATCCCAGTTAACTATGTTGCTCCTATTAAACTGCTATTAAAATTTTGCCAACAGGAAAAATTATTTTCCTCCTCAGTGGAAAAGTTTTACATCTTAAAACTACGCATGAACTTGTGAACAGAGAATTCCCCCCCACACACACACAGAAAATATTCCCTTGTTCTTTACACAGATATTGTTCAACTTTTATTTTCTGGGTTCGTTCTCCTTGGAGCTGATTGGCTCTAGACTAATTGGCAGAGGTGAATCAAGGTAACATCTCAATCTAATTAAAATAAATGTATTTGTTCAAGCAAAACCATTTAAAAAAACACTTAAGACACTTCATGATTTTTAAATTAAAATTAAGCCCTAGCTGGTTTGGCTCAGTGGATAGAGTGTCGCCTGAGGACTGAAGGGTTCTGGGTTGGATTCTGGCCAAGGATACATACCTGGGTTACAAGCTGGATCCCCGCCCTGGTCAGGGCGCGTGTGGGAGGCAACCAATCAATGTGTCTCTCTCACATAGATGTTTCGCTCTCTCCCTGTCCCTCCGCTTCCCTTTCACTCTCTTTAAAAATCAATGGAAAAATATTATCGGCTAAGGACTCTCAAAAAATAAAAAAAAAAATTAAATGTGAAAAAATAAAATTTATAACCTAAACTTAAGTAAATTTAAGAAAAAAATTCTTTCAAGTTTTTTGAATGTTTCAAATGTTTATAATAAAATTTAGGAAAAAGTTCAAACTAAAACAAAAATAAGCACATATTTGATATTTATAGCTGAACATTAAGCCATAACCTTTATTGTGAATTAACATCATGTAACTGATTACAGAGACCAAGTTTACAAGGACGAAGTGCAGAGAACTAGGGTGCCTGTTTCTGGGGAGTGTGCATTGGTTTCTAGAATTTAGAGTCTAGACCCCAAACATTTTAACTCTATTTGTGCTGCTGAAGTGGATTAGAATGTTACCTCAAAATATGCAACTATGGCATAAGAATTATTTTGAGCTGAGGGCGACTGAGAGCAAAAAGATGCAGGAAGCATTCTCCGCTCACCCCACTCCCATCTGCCTAAAAGCAGGGAATTTACACCTGGTGAAGGTGTTCTCTCCTCCCCTGCACCAGAAAGAGAGCCACCCTTATCACCCGAGGCAGAGACAGCACCGAGATGAGTCTTCATAAACAACCTGCAATAAATAACCCTCATCTACCATCAAGTTTCCCCTACATGTTTACCACTCCTAGAAACCCAATCCCCCTTTTCTCTGTCTAGTTCAGTGATGTCGAACCTATGACACGCGTGTCAGCACTGACACGCGTAGCCATTTCTGATGACACGCGGCCGCTGAGGCGGCCACATGCCGAGGATGAAACATTTGCTGCTCCTGAGGATGAAACATTTGGGAAATAATGTTTTTTCCTCAAAGTGACACACTACCCAAGTTATGCTCAGTTTTTTGGCGAAGTTTGACACACCAAGCTCAAAAAGTTGCCCATCACTGGTCTAGTCACTTTGCAACAACTTAATGTCCTTTGTTAAAATGGTAGGTAAGCCCCCAAGTCTAACCACTTCTTTCAGTTTTTCACTTTTCTCTGAAACCCCCATGCACGTAAAAATATTAACATCAAATAAAAGCTGTATGCTTTTCTCCTGTTAACATGTCTTCTGTTGGTTTAATTTGCAAGCCTCAGGTCTAGAGCCTATGAGCATAGAGGGAAAGATTTTCCTCTCCTATGCTGCTGAAGTGTCTGCTATGAATGGTTTTGTGAATCCGAGCAGTTTCAAGTTCTAGCTCCAGCGTATACTAGAAACATCCACCATCATCGTTCTTATTTTCTAAAATTGGGCAAGATTAAATCAACCGGCACTCTTTAAGCACTGACTATGTGTCAGAACTGTATTGAGAACTAAGAAAAAAAATCCATTGTGGCCCAGCCTCAAAGGAAGCAAGGATATAGAACAGAAGAGAGATGAGGACCAAGAAGAGAACAATTAGGGGTTGAAATCCTATGTGGAACCAGCGCTATTTGAAACAATCTAGAAAAGTAAGGTGCCTTGGCTGCTGGCACCTAGGAAGGACTTTGTAAATGCTTGAATTTAAAGTTCTAATGGAAAGTAGCTTTAGGACAGTGAGGAGAAAAAAAAGAGACATATGTACTACTATTTGTAATACCTTAAACAATAAAATTTTAAAAAAAGAAAGAGAGAGAGAACTTGCTTAGAAACACACACACACAGCGATACAAAATTTGTTTCTGTGCATTCCTTTTCAATGAATCCAGGTCACAAAAAGAAATGTCCTAAGATGGTGGGGTGATAGACAGGGCTTAGCCCATAGTCAGACTCTGCCAACATTTAGCTCTGTGCTCCCAGAAAAGGCTTAAATCCTCTGACCCTCAGCTTCCTTACATTGGTCAAGGCCATCTGTACGTTCCTTCTACTTCTAGAATTCTATGACAAAACCAAACTATGCTTATGCCTACAGAATGTGGTACCCTCAGGCTGTGAATAAACATGCAATATAATTTATGAATTAGCATACAAAATATAAAGATAAGCACTTGCCGCAACCTTCCTATTCTCTTCAAAATCATCCTTCACACTAGTTTTCTAACACTTTTATTACACAAGACTTATGTAGGGAGCATGGTCAAAGCACAAGCCCTTCTGAACTTCTGTTCCCTGTAACCAGTCCTCATTGTGACTCAGAAAGTCTGGGCTGGGCTCAGGAATTTGTATGCTTAAGAAGTTGCCCCAGGTGATTGTGATGCCAAGGGTCCTGGTGGGTTGGGGTTGTGGGCAACAATTCAGGAACATTGAAGCAGGGGATTAAGCTTGATCCTTAGTCATTTCTCTGGCTGAGCACTTCAAGGACCTTAAGGGAAGTTTTAAATCAATCTCTTTGGAATGCTTCAGATTAGAGATAAATCCCTTAGATCCATTTGGATCCAGTCACAGTTGTAGGCTGAGCCAAAATGAACTACAACAGGGCATTGATTACATGGTTATAGTTCAATCTCTAAAATACTTCTTTTGTAGAATGATGGTGCCAGGGACAAGAATTTCCAGAGGCAAACATTTCCAAGTGGTATCAGCAATTGAAACAACCCAATTAGGGGAGGAAGGTGGGAGTCTGGGGGAGTTAGATAAGGAAATTGGTAACTAACTGTTGAAATTACCCAGGCAGATTTTTCTGATGTTTATTATGAGATGCCCCATTGCCATGCTTACCAGTTTTCATTTACTTAAGGTGCTTCTTTGTGTCTAACCTGAATTTTTCATACCTTAATTCATTTTAGTCTATTCTATCCTTAACTAAGAGTAAAAACAACTGGTACTGGCCACTGTCAAAGAAAACAACGAACAAAACTTTTTATATACATGGGAAATATTTAAATGGCCCTTCAGTTTAGTCTTCCTCTCTTCAAGTGTGAACACTCTTTTGGATCTTCTGTGAACACCCCTCAATTTTTAGAGGGGCAAGTCCCTTGTCCAAAGTCATACCCCACTGTGGGCCAGACTGCAGTGATGGGATGATAGGATGGGGGTGGGGGTAGGAAGTCCCCGCCCCTTGATTCAGTGGGGCCATCCTGGTTCCTACTATTTCTAGACATTCAATTTCCTTTCATCTACTCTTCATATTGACTTCAAAATGCCTCTAAAATGTAAATCTATGTTGATTCCCTGCTAAAACCTTACATTGCCTTTAATATAAAATTGAAATGCTTTTAAATTGAAAAAAAAAAAAAAAAAAAAGAACAAGGGGCTTATATAAATATGGACTATTTCTCTTCCTTCCTCCACTTCCCTGTAAGAATCCTGACCTCCATTCAGGATGCTAGAAGCTCTTCTCTCCCATCTTTTAGTACTTACCTCATGATAGGAATTTTACAAGTAGTTTGGAAACTTTTCTATCTACTATGATGGAAATTCCTTGAGGTGAGGGATTTTTTTTCTCATTCATCTTCATGTCCCCAGCACTAACATTGTCCTGAAGTGGTTGTTATATGAATATTTTAAAAAAGAATGAATGAATAAATTATTTGATTATCTCAAAAATATCTATATCTCATGTACTTCATTTGAAGTAAAAAAGTAAATATTTGTAACAACATATTAGATTTTACTTGGTTCACTTAAAAAAAGTTTAGGACTTTATTGACAATGGTTTATGTTCTTAATAAATAATATATTACAATTGAGATTTAAAATGAGCATTATGATAATTTAAAAAAATCAGTGTTTGAGGTCAATAACCTACTTCAAATCAAGCTCGGATGCCCATTCACAAATCCAAGTTTGCTCAATTAAACTTTGATACAGGAAACACACATCTTGGCTCCAGACTTTGGTTTCAATGGTATGAATGGTTATCAAATGGAGATAACAGCCCTCACTATCACTTACAGCAGATGACCCACATAGATAGCAAAGAACCAAATTAAATCTATTCTGACCAAGGGGAAAATGCAACAGTCTTTAGAACAACAAGCCAACAAGCTGGGTCTCACTAACACTCAAACAGGTGCGAGTCAAACAGGGGCTATTTCCATGAGACCTGGCATTTTGATTGTTCTTCACCTGGGCATAAATATGATTTCCACAGGTAATGGAGGACATGGGAAAGGCAATATATTGGAATGGTCACACCTAGAATCCCAGAGTCAGACTGTTGTGCTAACATCCCAGCTGCACCACTCACCCAACCTCATGACCCTTGCCCATAACTTCACCTCCTGCCATTCCCTCATTAGTAAAATGGAATAATAATACTAACCTCTCATGGGAGTACCGGGGCATTCTAATGAACACATGTGGAGTGTTTACCACCATGCTGGCACATAGTAGGTGGGCTCAGTATTAGCTATCATAATTACTTATCTATTTCTACTTTCCAAGGGAGAAATGTGTGTGTGTGTGTGTGTGTGTGTGTGTGTGTGTTGTGAGAAATGACTGGAAGTTTTTCATATGCTTTTTAGTATCTTTAGGAATAAGGTTAGTTTTTCTCTTTTGAACTACAAACACAGTCAATTTATAAATAAAAGTATTAAACAACTTTGCATTTCTGAAATGATACTTGGTGTTGGTGTTTTATTTTTTAAAATATACTGTTTTCATTTTATTTTATTTTGCTAACATTTTATTCAGACTTCATCAGGACACTTACATGCTCAGGTTTGGAATTAATTTATAATAATTTGTAAAATAACAAAAAAGGAAACAAAATATAGGACAATTGTTCATTTTCTCTATACACAGGAACTATTTAACAGCCTAAAGATGAACTATTCCTGAAATGGGGAAAAATTCACTTGTGACAACTTTGAGGTAAGAGTTTCCTTATAGGTAATTATTAAAGCACTTTCTTATTTCTTCCCAGATTATTGGCTGTTGTAACTTTTAATTTTGATAATCCTATCTAATAAAGAGGGAATATGCTAATTGACTGCCGTGCCCTCAAAGATGGTGGCGCCCACAGCCAATAAGGAGGGAATATGCTAATTGACTGCCCCGCCCTCAAAGATGGCGGCACCCACAGCCACAAGATGGCAGTGCCCAGTCCCCTCAGCCCCCCAGCCAGCCAGGGCTTGCCCGAGGCACAGGCAAGCCTCAGATGGCAGCTGTCCAGTTGCCCAAGGCCACCCAAGGCTCAGGTAACCAGGGCCAGCTGAGGCTTGCGCTGCTGGCAGTGGTAGCAGCAGAGGTGTGATGGGGCATTGCCTTCCCCTGATCGCCGGGTCGCCTCCCATCCCTGAGGGCTCCCGGACTATGAGAGGGGGCAGGCCAGGCTGAGGGACCCCCGCCTCCAGTGCATGAATTTTCATGCACCAGGCCTCTAGTATATTATAATTGAAAATTATTCCAATTCATCCATCTTTTCAAATTTATTAGCATAAAGTATGAAGAATATTTCTACTTTCACCTGTATGTGCCTTTATTTCCACATTCTCATTTTGTGTATCAGTGATTTTTATTTTATTAATATATTTTTTCTTTTTTATTATTATTTTTATTGGGGTGACTTTGGTTAATAGAATCTATTGGGGTGACTTGGTTAATAAAATTATATAGGTTTCAGGGATACAATTCTATAATATATCATCGGTATATTGTATGTGTGTTCACTACCTCAAGTCAAGTCTCTTTCCATTATCATTTATCCCCCTTTCCATTCTCCCTCCTTTCCCTCTCCTAATCACCATACTGTTGCTTATCTCTACTTCTCTTTGATTAAATGAGCTAGTATTTTTTCTATTTTCAAAAGACCTAGCAATTTATGAATTTATAGTTTTTTTTATTTTTTTGGCACTCACTTCTTTTTATGATTTTAGTTAATTATCTCCTCCTGATTAAATTTCTGTATTTGTATTTTTTTCAGAAAACGTTGAGTTGATTGCTTACTATATTAATCTTTATTTTGTTAAGAATGTGATTTACAGCTGTGGCAAGTAATGTCCACTCCTCCCTCCAGACCTGCTCCCCATCCTGGGAGGCTGACTGTGAGGTCCATAGCGAGGACTCACACAACAAGGGGATCCTAAAGTGTCAGGCTTCTGGCCAGGGATGGAGGGAGAGAAGGGAGCAGACGAGGCCAGGGTTTTTATTCTGACTCCCTCCCCACTGGGTTGCCTTGAATTTCTGGATCTCCCTACCTATGGTACCTGCACCCTTCCAGATGGCAGCAACTCAGTACCACTATATTCTGAGTCCCAGGAAAAGAGGTAGAGGTGGGACCAGTTGGCTGCTGTACTGTCTCTGATGGTTTCCCTAAGCTTCACCTTAGTAAACAGTGTCTCCATAAATAAACTCTGCTAAAATTACCTGGTTTTGAATGTGTCACATATTTCTATTTGGGATATGACTGACACAGCAGCTATGCATTTTCCTCAGAGGATACTTTTGAACGCATCCCATATGATTTTATTCTTTGTCTTCTCATTATCAATATTTATTTAAATATCCTGCCATTGTGATTCTGACGTTTTTAAGCTAAGACTTATTTAGAAGGAAGGTTTAAAATGGATAGGTTAAAATCTTTGTTTCTAATATTATTTGCTTGAAATTTAGTTGCATTGTAAACAGACATTGATTCTTTATTTGTGGGATTCCTTCAACTTCTCTTTGTGGTCAAATTATTATAAATTAGTTTTATGAATATTCGGTGAGCACTAGTGAAAAATGTATGTTTGTATGCAGGAAATAGAGTTGACATATCAGGATAATTGTCAACTGTATTATTCAGATCCTCTAAAGCAGTGCAATTCAAAGCTTGGGTCTTTCTTACCTGTCTAGAACATGAGAGTAAGCATTTAGAAATTTTAGAGCCATTTGACAGAGCAAACAAAGCTGACTGAATCTAAAATAAAATATTCAGGTTTATATTATATGTCTCTTTTATTCTAGTTTCTTATAATTCACTTTTATTGTATTTTACAATGGTAGTGGTCCATGATTGAGTGGAAAGTCAAAAACAAAACAAAGCTGGTCCTTCACCACAGAAAGTTTGAGAAACATGGCTCTAAACTCCTTCTTACTTTGGTCAACTTGATTTATCAAGGATCTTTCATTCACTCTTTACTCACCACCCAGAGGACACATTGAGCCTCTCTCCCTGTCTTCTAAGCCATTTTTCACCTACCTTCCTCCCTACCACACGTGTGCGCGTGCACACATGCACAAGCACACACACACACACACACACACACACACACACACACACACACAGAGAGAGAGAGAGAGAGAGAGAGAGAGAGAGAGAGAGAGAGAGAGCGCCAAGTCCTAGGAAAAGAGACACTTGGAGAGATTGAGGATTTGGGGCAAAGAGGACTATCAGGCAGTCTCTCTCCAAGAACAGCTACTGTTACTTTCGAAGACTTTCACAGTCCCAGTACCAACCCTATTACAAGAGGATCATGGTAATATCTACTGAATCATTTGATCCCCACAAAGAGCTGAAATGTAACAAGAGTAAGTGAGAAAACTGGAGCCTGGGGTGGGTATTTATCCTTCTCTTCTGGGAAAAATGAAATGAGCAAGTCATATGTGACTTGCCAAATTGCATTTAACTGAAAGTAACAAATGAACAAATAAGAAAAACAAACAAAAACTCACAGACACAGACAACAGTATGTTGTTTACCAGAGGGGAGTGGGGTGGGGATTTAGTAAAGGATAAAAGGGGCCAAATACACTGAGTGGCCAGATTATTATGATCTCTGACGCATAATAATCTGGCCACTCAGTGTATGTATGTATATGTGTGTGTGTGTGTGTGTGTGTGTGTGTGTGTGTGTGTGTGTGTATTAGAGGCCCGGTGCATGAATTTGTGCACGGGTGGGGTCCAGCCAGCCTGGCCCAGGGGAGGGGACATGGGTGGTTGGCTGGCCTGCCTGCTGGTTGAACTCCTGGTCGAGGGGACAATTTGCATATTAGCCTTTTATTATATAGGATATACACTGAATGGCCAGATTATTATGCGTTCAGAGATCATAATAATCTGGCCACTCAGTGTATATGGTGATGGAAGATTTGACTTTGGGTTGTGGGCACAGAATGCAATATACAGATGATGTATCATAGAACTGTACACTTGAAACTTATATAATCTTATTAACCAACTAGAAGCCTGTTGCACAAAGTTTCGTGCAATAGACTTTCCTTCACCTGGCTGCCAGCACCAGTTTTCCGCCAGCACCAGTTTTCCTCTGGCCACCCGCTGATCGGAGCACCTCCCGAAGGCTGACGGCGGGACTCGGGAGGTGCTCCGATCATGGGGTGGCCAGAGGAAAACTGGTGCTGGTGGAAAACTGGTGCCGGCAGCCACGCAATCAGCCACCCCGAGTTCCGCCACTGGCATCTTCCGCCGGCCCCATGGGTCCTCCCGCAGCGCCGGCCGTTTAGGCCGGTGGGAGGAGCGGGGGGCGGGGACTCGGGAGTCCCCACCCCCCGCTCCTACCGCCAGCCAATCGGCCACCCTGAGTCCCACCCCCCGCGCCTCCAGCCAGCCCAATCGTGGGCATAGCGGAGTGATGCAATTTGCATATTACCTTTTTATTATGTAGGATGTCATCCTGATAAATTTAATTAAAATAAATTAATGAATAAATACATTTATGGAAACAGAAAAAATTAACATTTCAAAACATTATGCACACATAAAGAAATTCAATAAAAGGATAGGGGGAACAATAAAAACCAGACACTTGGCCTTCTTCACAACTCTATAACTAAGTTCAGACAAGCTGTTCAAGATGAAATAGGTTGTCAGCACCTGGGGTAATACTGGTTTAGAGTTAATTAACCATCTTTTTTCCAAATACATTTTTCATCTGAATGGTATAATGTAATGTGATTTACAAGCTCTGTGCTAAAAGAGTGTCTTGCTTTCCATTCTATAATCAGAGAGAGAAAAATAAATACTTGAATTTAAAGCAGACTAATTCTTTTAAATGTTGTGCTTTAAAGAATTAAGAAATTAACTGTTACACACTCACAGATAAATTTAAGCAAATATATTTTTCCTTCCTTCAGTGTTTTTTCTCTCTAAACTTTCCATGACACTCATTAGCCTGTTCTTGACAGTGTCCTTATCAAATAACTTTTCAAATTTATTTTACAGTCCCTACACTTTAAAAATATATATATATTTTTATTGATTTTTTTTACAGAGAGGAAGGGAGAGGGATAGAGAGCTAGAAACATCGATCAGAGAGAAACATCAATTCAGCTGCCTCCTGCACACCCCCTACTGGGGATGTGCCCGCAACCAAAGCACATGCCCTTGACCGGAATCAAACCTGGGACCCTTCAGTCCGCAGGCCGACGCTCTATCCACTGAGCAAAACTGGTTAGGGCAGACCCTGCACTTTTTAAAAACATTCGTAATATTCTAAATTCTTACCATCGTGTTTCAGAAATGAATTATGCAAAGTCTTTATTTTTAGCTTTTGCAATGACTAAAATAAGTGATTTCCGTTAAAAGCTATGTGAGATTTCACAGTTTTTATTAAAATGACATTGAAATTTATTGAAGTTGAAGGCAATAGTGTAACATTTTAGGCACATCTGTCTCCAAGATGAGTTACTGGCTGACTTTGAAATCTGATAACTGTCCTGCTGAGTCACTGTAATCTACTGCAGCCCTTGGCACATGCATTCTGCTTTCAGTCCTTGATATGGGCCTGGCCACCCGGGGGTGCTCCATAAATGCTTCTTGGATGGAGCCATTCAACATTTTATACTGCTGATGCGGAGTGATTCTGTAGACTGCTTTCAAAACACTTTTATAAAGCTGATTATATTTCCTGCTTTCTCACTTTTTAATTTTTTTTTGCATAAAGTCTGAATTTTAAAAATCAGTCTTTTATATATATCAAGAATCTTAAACTTTCACATCTTCTGACATGGGAATTTCATTTCTGGGAATTCACACAGAGAATATACACCTAAATCTGAAGCAGAGTATCATATAGAAACATGATTATAGCAGCATTATTTACATTTGAAATAATGTAAACATTATTACATTATTTACACTTGAAATAATGTAAACATTAAAACATTTGAAATGTCTTAAATGTCCACTAAGAGAGAAGTAGTTGAGAAAGCTTGGCTATTAAAAAATGTTTACAAGACCATATAAATATTATTTCTAGAGCCTATTACTTATAAGAGAAAAAAGGCCATAGAATTGAATACACAATCTATATTTTAAAATATCATATACATAATAAAAATGCTAGAGGAAAATAAAAAAACACTAATGCTATTGTCTTTAAGTAGTGAAACTATGATTGGTTTTTTGTTTTGTTTTGTTTTTTCACCCCTGCGTTAGAGGATAGGACTTCACAATTTTCCTGAGGATTCCAGGGAAATGAAAGTTTCTGATTTTGGGGCGTGATAACTGGTAAAAATCCCTTCATGGCAAACATAAAAATACATCAAAGTATATTGTTGAGACCATGACGGGAAACAACCTTAGGATGAAGCAGACATAAAATAAAGAGCAGCAGCAAAAGAAACCAGGTCGTGGTGACATCACTGAAACACTAGATCCAGCCTCACCTGAAACCCTGTTGACTACTGGATTTTTAAATTATGGGAACACGTAAATTCTTTTTATTATTTATGCCATTTTGAATAGAGTTTTAGGTTACTTACAATGACAAGGGTGCCAATTGAAACTCTGAGTTATTTAATTCTTACTTGATAAAAGGAATTATATTATTATAGTAAAATTAGCAAACTCTTTACTGACACTAGTTTGTAAAATGAATGCAGCACAAGTCCTTCGTGGAGGGCAGTGCTTTGATGCTGACTTTGGGTAGAAGCAGAGCCATCCATCTGTTATCATCAAGTTATACCAGTTAGACCTAAAGAACTCAGATGTGCTTGCTTCTCTTCATCCTCTTGACCCTTATTTTCCTTCAGGCTACCTCCATCTCTCACCTGGACCACTATCATGTCTCTAATCTATTCCCCACACCACTGCCAGGGTACTTTTTCTTTAAAAAAAAAAAAATTTTTTTTATTGATTTCAGAGAGGAAGGAAGAGGGAGAGAGAGAGAGAAACATCAATGATGAGAGAGAATCATTGATCAGGTACCTCCTGCATGCTCCCTACTGGGGATCAAGCCTGCAACCCAGGGCATGTACCCTTGACCAGAATCGAACCCTGGACCCTTCTGTCCACAGGCTAACGCTCTAACCACTGAGACAAATCGGCCAGAGCCAGGATACTTTTTCCAAAGCATAAATCAAATCCTGTCTCTGTCCTGCTCAAGACCTTTCTGTGCTCCCCATTATTCTTAGGACCAAGTTCAAACTCCTTAACATGACCCTGTTTGATGGAGCCCACACATCCTGTTCCTCCCCCTGCCTCTCTACATCCAGCCACTCTGGCCCTCAAACAGGAAGCCCCAGCCCAGGATGGACTGGAAGATTCTTCCCTCCCATCCTTCCTGGTTGGCTTTTCCTCACCTTTCAGGTCTCAGCATCCATATCACTTTCCCTGGGGAGCCTTTCCTGACACCACTCCTTGTGCTTCTTTGGCAGGCACTCTCTCCCACCGCGCTGGAGTCCTATCATATGACAGGACTAACTCTTACTTGACTGGAAGCTCAGTGAAGGCAGGTCCACCCTTCTCACTCTCATGGCCCATCTATAACACAGTACACAATTATTGTTCTATAAGCACTTGTTGAATGAGTTAATTAATTAGAAAATTATTCATATGGTAAACCCAATGCATAATGCCACATATACATGAATGCAAAAAATTATATATTTTGTGTGTGTGTGTGTGTCTAATCCAGAAAGTTATATTTTGGTATTATAGCACATTTAAGTGAAAATGGTTCCAGTTTAAGCAAGTTAAAAACAATTCATTTGTGTTTTCATTTCATGAATCACAGAAACTGTGCCAATTTTCTAATCAAACTGCTGTAACTCTGTTACGTGAGATGGTGTGGGGGAGAAGGCTTTAAAAATAGCTGACCGGATATCCCTCTCGGTGGCTTGGGTTATGTAAAAGTATTTTGTGTTAAGCCAATGTCTCACAATGCATCGCTGAGCTTTGAAAAGGCTATTTGGGATCCGTTTTTCAGTGTTGAATACCTGCTTATAAACAGAATCAGACAAAAAAAAAAAAATCTCCTAGAGAAAAGGGTACAATGTCCAAATAGTTATCACTTTCTAACTTCAGGAACCTCAAAAAAAAAAAAATGTTAATACTGAAATTTATTTTTTAAAGTCCTTTAATAACTTAGAAAGAAGCCAAGATTTCTATAAAGAAAGGTTGTTAGATTTGGGCCTAAAATACTTTTCTATTGGAGAACAATAAGATAATATCTGGTATTACTAACATTTACTTTAATTTTTGAAAATAAATAATTTGGGGACATTTTTCCCATAAGACTCCATAAAAGCAAAATAATAGGGATTGTTGTTTGAGAGTTTATGATGGACCACAGCCTTGTGCACAGTGAGTCCATTGACCTGTGGACCAATCAGATTCTCTCTGGAGATGGAACTTAAATGCCTGGCGATGATAGTGGAAGCCCAGACCAACAGAGAGATGCAGAAGAGACACACTCTGGCAGGAGAAGATGTCAATGAGCAGAAACCATGAGGATGTAGAAGCTGAGCAAGCAGAAACCATGAGACATAGCACACACAGGGCAGAGGGTGAGGTGGTTGGTTGGCTGGGGCAGAAATGAAAGAAGCAGAAACTTCTACGGAATTTCTATAATTCCTGCAGTTGAAGGGACAATGAGTTACCTTGGTCATTGAATCTGCATATTCCTAAAATAACTTCCATTATCCATGAGACCTGAATCAAGATTTAGATTCCTATTTCTCTTATTGCTAAATGTGTATATTTACAGAAAGCTTGATTTCTTGAGATACTGGGAGAATTTCTGTTCCCCATCAAAAAAGGTTCATCCAGGTATATATGTCCAAACCAGCATGCATACTCATTTAGGTAGTCCCCAGCTCTTCCCTGCTGCCATTCTTTGCCCTTGTCATGGCCACACCATTCAAAGCCCATACTTGCAAAAGCGTTGTCAGATTTTCAGTTTCATCCCTGGTAAATCTGATTTAGTGCGGAGTGAACACCATCATTCTCTCATCCTCACGTTCATCCTCCTCCCAATTTTCTCAATTTGCAGATGAATCCATTCAGCAAATCAGTCCATATTTGAAAGGTCCCTGATTCAGGAAGATGGACCATTACTCTCTTATCCTGAGTAAGGTGCCCTGACCTTTAAAGATAATATGTCATCTTGATCACAAGGATAGGAGATATTTATTACTATGCACCTGGAATTTCACCATGTGTACTGAAAATAACTGGAAAATGTCTGATAAGCGAGGAGACCATCCTATCTAATAAAAGAGTAATATGAAAATTGACCATCATTCCAACACACAAGATGGCTGCCCCCATGTGGAAACAAGATGGCCACCACAAGATGGCCAGCAGGGGAAAGCAGTTGGGAGGGACCAGGCCTGCAAGGGAAGGCAGTTGGGGGCAATCAAGCCTGCAGGGGAGGGCAGTTAGGGGTGACCAGGCCGGCAGAGGTGAGAAGTTGGGGTTGACCGGGCCTGCGGGGAAGGGCATTTGGGGGGGGACCCAGACCTGCAGGGGAGAGCAGTTGGGGGGGACCAGGCCTGCAGGGGAGGGCAGTTAGGGACAAACAGGCTGGCAGGGGAGTGGCTAGGGGGTGATCAGGCTGGCAGGCAGAAGCAGTTAGGGGCAATCAGGAAGGCAGGCAGGCGAGTGGTTGGGAGCCAGCAGTCCTGGATTGTGAGAGGGATGTCTAACTGCCCGTTTAGGCCCAATCCTATTGGAATTGGGCCTAAACAGGCAGTTGGACATCCCTCGAGGGGTCCCAGATTGGAGAAGGTGCAGGCTGGGCTGTGGAACACACACCCCCATGCACGAATTTCGTGCACCGGGCCTCTAGTCAATCAATAAGAGGGGGTTGTTCCAAGTAGAATTTTCTGTGTCATTGACAAGCATCTAAGTTTATGATATTGTCAAGAACTAAATTTTCTTTACATTTTAACTCTATATTGCTAGTATTGATGTACTATTTAATTTTCCTGCTAAGTGTGTTTAAGATAAAGTAAGTACTTAAATATACAGTTGATTCTTAAGTATTTATTTCTTGATGGGTTCAAAATTTATTTTAAAGCAGTAAGTTAACAATATAAGTTTGTTTTTTGAGCACATGTTTGCCTGGAGCTTTTTCTAGGATGCATCTGTTGTGTATAGTAAGTTATAGTTATATTGACTACCAAATGCTAGCTTTTGTGCCCAACCAAATTAATTGCATTTTTCTTTAACCCTCACACAATAAAGTCTAATTATTATATGACTTGTTGTTATATACTGTATATTCATATGTGTATTTCACATTGTCCAACACTAAACTGAATAATTCACATAAATATGTGGCAAAGTGAATGCATAAGGTCAGTATCAATATGATTCTTACAAGTTGTTATGAAGGAGACTTAAAAAGGGAATCTTTCATATCCTTCATATGTGTCCTGAGCAAGGACATTTCATCTTACAGAATACCTCTGAAAAATTGATCGTCTATACTTCTCCCCATGGCATGCCAGACCTAGTAAAATCTACAAATAAGGAGTCTACTTGCCTCCTTAATATAACTCAACTCAAGATCCTCCTAAGTTGACAACAGAGAAAGAACCTCCTTATGTGAAGTGGCTGGATTTTGTAGCTTTGATTTGGGTCAACCTAATTCAAATCCCCCTTGGGAGGTCTCTCACTATTAGCTTCTACCTATGCTAGCCTGGTCTCAGAATAGCAGATGCATTGATGCCACCATTAACACTGGCCTTGGAGAAGACAGGTCACTACCGCCTTCTCCTCTTACTTCCTAGTAGGACAGCTGAGACAGTGGTATCATCATAATTATGAGTGACGGGCAATCATCATCAACCAAACTCACCATCAAAAGAGCTAGCATTGTTTGACTTCTTCAATGTACAGTCCACTCCTTTTTTGTCAGAGCTCTTCCTGCCCAACGCATGTGACAAGTGCAGGTTCCGAGGCCACACCATGAAGATTTTTCCAGGAAATCTGCATTTTAACATAAACTCCACAAAGGACTGTTTTGCAGACTAAAGTCTGAGAACTAATGGCCCAAGGCTTTCCTTCTGAATTACAGTTCTCTTTCAACTTCTTCCCTGACTCCTGACAGGGAACATTCATCCAATTAGCCATGGGACCTCACCTTCAGGTCTCAACAGGACCAAATATTTATAAAAGATTAAAATAGCAACATGGTGGTTGGAGTGGGGAAAATTGGTGCACTGTATAACAAATAAAATAAAATACATATCCTTTTTATTTTTGTAGATGGATACACTACCTTAAACCTACATTTTACATTATTTTTCCAGTAGTAATGACTGCTTTGCCTTACATTCAAGAGCAAGAAAAATTGTAAAATTGTTCTTGTCTTAAGACAGCTAAAAGCTAATCAGTTCCTATGGAGATTTTTTTTCTGATCTTTGTGTAGCTACCAGTAGCACTACACACTAACTACCTGGGGTGATTGCCGAGGGCCCTGTGGCAGATCACCTGAAGCCATCCATCCTTCATTTAATCAGTAATAAACTAAACCTTGTACTTGGCCAGAAACTTTTAAATTTTTTTTACAACTTGGTTGACTGAATTCACTCCTTAAAAAAAAGAATTCAACCTAATGTCAAAAGTCCAATGAGGCAGCTATGCAAAGTGAGGGTCAAGAATGTGTACACAAGTTTTAGAGAGAATTTTTCCAAAAAGTGCATAATGGGAAAATAAAGATTAGACTTTTTGTATACTTAAGATGCTCTATTTGGTTAGGTTGATTCTGGGTTTGAACTTTAAACATGCTCAAATTAAGTTACTTAGAGCAGTTAAAAAATTATTTCTGGTGGAGAAGAAAAGACAGACCTTAAAAAGTGAAAGGGCATATTTAATGAAAACAGACTTGGAAATGAATACCAAAATATAGCAGTACAGCAAAACACTTAAGTCCTTCTTGGTAAACAAGTGCAAGGACCATAACTTCTCAAGGGGCATGGATGAGCAAGGCAGAAGGCTGAAACCAAGCTGGCAAGCCAGGATACCTCAATGAATGTCTAAGTCAAGTAGCGATTCCAAATTCCATCTTTTGAGTAGGGATAATATTCAATATTTATCATGTATTTTATAAGATTGATTTAGTTAATCTTGAATTTACCTGGGCTGGCACTCATGCTAGATATATATAAAGCATAAAATGCCTCATAATTTGATGATAAGCAATGATGAATCAGTAATTCAGTTCTCACATGCCCCAGTCCATCTTGGGTAAGTGCCAGGTCAGTTTCCTAGCAAAAGTGCACCCATGCACATTGGTTGGTGCAAATTTGTTGCTCCTGAAGGTAACTCTCTCCTCACATGTTAATATCAGAGGCTCCTTGGCTGGGGTAGAAGGCTGCTGACCCACCAGTTCTGCTGGCCAGACTGTTGTCTGGATTCCTGAATCCTTGCCAGGGTTCTTTGGTGGCAAGCAACAGAAATTACTTATGCTAACTGAATGATAAAAGAGGAATTTGTTGGAATAGGGTAGCACACAGAAGTTGAAGAAAAGTTAAATAAACAGGCCTCAGAAGAGTTCAGCCTCCGGGCTCTTGTGAGGATCAAGGTACAAAAACTAACGGAGAATGTTTCAGGCATGCTGTCAGGATGGATAAGATCCTTGCCCTTTCAGTTGTAGATTCAAATTCCCGGAGAGGGCACTTGAATGGTTTAGTGTAGGCTATGTGCCCAACCCTTGGCTAAGCGACACTATGAGGGGAAGAAAGTTTTCTCAGGTACAATCAACATGGTAACACCGGAGGAGAAAAGGAGAGTGGTCAGGAAAAAAGAGCAGACATCCACTGCCCCGCTTTCTGGTATCACCTGCCTTCTATCTGCCTGTCTGTTGACCTTGTCTTTTCTTACTTCGAGTCCTTCTGGCCAAGTTTGATAACCACTAAGTTTGAGTCAGTCTTCTGTTTGGTTTGACCTAAAGTCTGAAGTCAAATACATTTCCAATGAGCCCTCTGATTTGTGTTCTCCTTATTGTCATCTACTACTTGGCTCTGGTCTCTGGTTGGAACATTCAGATGTTCCTGGGCCACCAGTTTCTCAGAAATTCTCCAGATTCATCCTGCCCTTATGCTGGTTACTGTTATCCTAGGCTCTTCTGCCCAAAATGCTTAATTTTACCAGAACAATTCAAGATATTTATCTATATACTTTCAAAATTTTGCAAAGTGGCATAGCAAACAAGCAAACAGATCCACTCTACTTCCTTTGAAAATGCATAACCCTTAGAAATCTATTTACTTAGAAATTACTTTCCATATGTCCCAAAGTCAAATCTTTAAAAAATTCAATGTTAGTGAATGCAGTGTCATTAGGAACAATTCTAATTGAATTCATGTGTATTCCTGTTGATAAATTGAAATTAAAAAATAAAACATATACTTTGTGAAATAATTAGAAACTATTCTTTTTAGAAATGTGTAGCTCAATTGCTCTCTCAGTATGCAACAAAAGATTGTAAAGTAAACTGAAAGACATCTGACCACTGAGATCTAGTAGGTAAAATCCGAATGATTATTTGGTCAAGTACTGCTGAATATCACGGCTCACCACCATGAACACTTAGTGAGTTACTAATGCACCAGGCAAAGATTTAAACATTTATAGACATTATCATATTTAATCATCATCATATATATATAAACCTATAGGTTCCTATTATTGTCCCCATTTTACAGAGAAGGAAAACAAAGCTCAACCATTTAGTTTGGGCCACATAGATAGTTCTCGGTGGAATGAGTTATATAATGGTTGACTTTCTGGCATCTCAAACAAGTTAGGGCTTGTTAAATTTTTTTACATGAGAAAAGAGTCCTCAGATTAAAACAGATGAGAAATGATGGATTCAGAGTTCAGGAAGGTATTATGATTTGAATCAGCAGTCCCTTAACTTTATTTGAATGCATAGCTATGCACATTTATACTTCCCCAGATGGTCCCAGAGATAGTCTGATTGTGATCACCTTTTGGGGCTCTTGGTTAACTACAGTGGTTCTGATGAACATGATCATCTTCAATTTGCTTATAGAGTTAGAAACTACCACTCCAATTTTAGAAACAAAAAAGCACTGTCCTTCTTCATAGTGAATAAACAGACAAATTCTAGGCCAATAAAAGCTTACAATAACAACAACAAAGAACCGACTGTATTTAGACCAATTCAGTGATTTATCCAAATGACAAAGCATAGCAGTTTCACATGTAAAAACAAGTCTGGCTTCAGTGAGGTTTTTCTGACTGCTACTTTCTGAAGGTGAACTTTATTAAAATAGATTCCCAGGTAAATCATTTACAGTATGTTAGTGGGTGGATGTTCAGTGTAATAGACATTAGTCTTCTGTTTTGACTTCAGAAACTGTTAAACACATTGCATTCATGTTAACTTGCTTAAGTGAAAAGTATTTGAATCTTATATGTTATGGTTCAAGAGGGGTCTGATTTATATTTTGTTTCAATAGGTGAAGGTAAAAATTTTCAATATTTTCCTCTTTTACAAAATTGTGGGTCTAAGAGTTTTTTCTTTATTTCAATTCTTGATTTTTTTTTTCTGCACTCCATTTGCTTCCAAGATCATAAAGCAGCCATTATATAATCTATTGAGATTATAATAGATTACAGAGTTTATCAAGTTACTGCTTGACTTGATATTAAATTAATTCAATTTTAATTTAGATGCATGGTTTAAGCCAGATCAGCCTTCAAGAAACCTAGAAAAAGTCTAAGAGATTCTAGGCCCAAATGTCACCTGTTGGGAGGACATAAAAATGGAAGAGCGAAGCATGAGGAGATAGGGTAGATGGAGAGGTGCTGGGAGAGAAAAATGTTGCTCTTTGGCACATTGATTGGAAATGGGCCATTCTCTCCAAATGCTGGGAATGATCTAAAACCACTGAGATGCCCTATGGTGATGGCTGAGGGGGTCTTTGGACATACCTGATTCCTGACTTTCAGCTGAGGGTGAGGGCTGAAGGGGCACTGAGAAATCGTGGGCTGATTTAGGCGAGAGTCTTTATAATTGTCTAGTGCTAGGCTGACTCCAGGTCTCTAACAAGGAAAATAACTGCTAAGCCCCTTGTATAAAAAATTTATACTGGTTTATCTAATTAATAAGACTCCTACTACTATAGGAGTCTTATAAAAAGATATGTGGGCAAGAATTCATCATAGCTTTGTTTATATAAAAAATTCAGGTGAAATAAACCTAAACATGGTATATCAACATGATAGAATAGGATGCATTTGATTCTAAAAGGTATTTAACTATGTGAGAAAGTAATAACCATATAATGTCAAAAAAGGAAGATACAAAATTCTATATGATCTCACTTTATACAAATATAACAAAATATTAACACTGCCTATTCTAGGTTTTTATATTAGTAGTACTATTTTTATCCTTATCTATAGATCTCAAATGTTCACAAATGGGCATATATTACTTTTATTGTTAGAAAAAAAAGTCAACATAGAAAAAATACCTTTGTTCTATTTGATAACTAGTTCTAGAGACTTCATCTTGAAACTTCCCAAGGAGCCAGCCTCTGTTTAAAGGATATTCCAAGGGTTTCCTTAGCCCAGTGCGTTGCACTTAAGGAGCTCAGTGAATGGGTATCAAGTGAATTTACACTTTCTACCCTATTGCCGCTGATTACATATTAATGGAATTTGAGGGAGGCTGTATGCCAAAGCTGGTTACATGGCTTCTCTTTTAAATACATGCCAAAGAGTCTATATTTTAAAGATAAAAAAAGAAATAATTTATTATCATTAAATGTTACCCAGGATTATCTCCATAATTAACAGGTATTTTCATTGAAGTGTTTGGAAAGTAACCATAAAAATGATGAAATCATTGGGTGAGTTGTAGCATCGTTATTCACATGGGATGGTGCAAAGTAAATAAGACCGTTCATTTTTTTAATGGGGACAGTGCTGAGGGAGGATGGCATTTCTGCTGATGTTTCTAAATAATGTTATTAGAAAATACCAGCAGCAAAGAATGCACTGAATAATATTTTTGAAAATAAAAAAACTCCTTAATACATTCCAGGAAGTTGATACTAGGTCACAAAAATAACAGGAGAATTAAATGCGTTTAAAAAACATATTTGGACTATTGCTTTTCTGACATTGAAACTCATTCCTGTCTCAATACAACTTGGCATTTGTAGAACACTTTCCTGTGTGCAAAATGTGTTCAAGTGCATTATTTCTGGAGATAGGAGGGGTAGGTTTTATCAACCACATCTTATGATAGAGGAAATGGAGAGTGTTGGAATTCAAGTGACCTGCCCCAAACTATCACACAGTGTCTTTCTCCCTGCACAGGATGAGGGGTCTTACTGCTGCCATGCGCTGCTTCTCTTGGATGGCAGGGTGCCTCAGATGCCCTTGCCTGCATGACTGCTCTCCTGGGGTGTGGTGTTACTGCTTGTTCAGGTCTTCTGAGGTCTGAATGCTCCGTCTATGAAAGGCCTGAGCAGGTCACAGTGAGTACAAAACTCTGACCAGTTTCGTGGACACAGCCCCAGACACATGCAGTGTTTGATTGATCAGTTCTTGGTCCTCTGCTCCAACTGCATCGATAGCAATTAGCACTGGTATCTATACAGGCATATAGTCTGGCTTCCAATTGGCAGGGACCTTATCTTATGAGATTTCAGATACAGCGCTGTTCTTAGTTTTATCACTTTTTGGAAGGGCTTGTGGAATCTGCAAAATAAGGAGAATCCAGCCCTGTTATTAAAAGCTGACCCGGGCTCCAGCTGGGGCAGAGGCTGGGAGAAGGTAAAAGTACCATCAGCAACTCTACATGCTGCTTTCTGCCCATTCCAACAAATTTAAGTACTTTAAAGATAAACTAGGTTTTAAAGTCACTGGAATCTTACTACTTTCTGACTCCATTACCCTTACACATTTGCTTCATCTAAACCCTGCATGTTTGCTGTTTTTACTGATCTTTGTTCTTCCTTCTCAGCTCCACTTAAGTTTTGCTTTCCCACACTTGCCTGGTCCCAGCATGTGTAATTTCATTGTTATTGTCTGTGCACTTATCTAAACCTCTCACTTGGTGGCATTCTCTGTGACAGCAGGAAGGAACATTGGTTTAATCTACCTTTGTCCCAGCATCTAGCTGAATGAATAAATAAAGCCTTCAATATTTCATCTGAAAAATAGTTTTCTTTTTAGGCTTATGCCAAAGGGTTCAAGAATCTATTAATTCTTTATTGAATTTTAGTTTTGGTATTTAATAAAATGTTGGCCCCATCCCATGAACATTCATTGAGGACCAGTAGTATTAGTGTGATGCCAAGAGCTGGACCCAGAAGGATGGGTAAGGCATGACACCCATCTTCAAGGAGATCAGTAGGAGAAACCCCTGGAAATAGGTTAAACTCTTTCTAGATTGCAGAAACAAAATAATACTTCAGTAAATAAAAGCATTTCATTGATGCTTTGATTATAAAAGGATAATAGTGTCAAGAATCATTCTTTCGCCCTAGCCAGCTTGGCTCAGTAGATAGAGCGTTGACCTGCAGACTGAAGGGTCGCAGGTTCGATTCCAGTCAAGGGCATATGCCAGGGTTGCAGGCTCAATCCCCAGTAGGGGGCGTGCAGGAGGCAGCCGATCAATGATTCTCTCTCATCATTGATATTTCTATCTCTCTCTCCCTCTCCTTTCCTCTCTGATATCAATAAAAATATATTAAAAAAAGAATCATTCTTTCTCGATAACCAAAGCATTTTAAAAATCAATCTTATCTCAAATATTGCTAAGTTAGTTTAATGATGAGTAAAGTGGCATCTGACACTCCCTTTAGATTATCTGGGAAGTTTTTGGTAGGAAAGAGCCCTACCAAAGAGCCCTAATAACCAGAACTCCCAATTCTAAACCCACTTCCTGTGCTAACTTGATAAATGCCCTTGGATCAGACTGTCATCTATAAATCAGAAATGTTATTACCTTGACATTGTACTCAGGAATGCATAAAATCAGACAGTTGATAAATCATCTACATATAAAATTATTTAAAATATGATTTTGTAAATGTTTTTCTTCAAGGTGCTCCATTGTAGCATTATTTCTCAATAATTACAAATAACCAAAACATTCAATAGAAGGGCATTAATAAGTTATGGTACCAACCTACAATGAAATGTACTCTGCAGACATTTAGAAATGATATCTGAAATAGTTAATGACTCAAAATATTACCAATTATTAGAAGAAAAAAAAAGTAGAATTTAAAAAGAAAAGTCTAGTCTGGCTGGTGTGGTTCAGTGGTTGAGCATGAACCCATGAATCAGTAGGTCACAGTTCCATTTCTGGTCAGGGCACATGCCCAGGTTGCAGGCACAATCCCCAGTGAGGGGCGTGCAGGAGGCAGCTGACAGATGATTCTCTCTCATAATTGATGTTTCTATCTTTCCCTCTCCTTTCCTCTCTCTGAAATCAATAAAAATATATAAATATATTTTTTAAAAAGTCTAGAAGGGGATACACTAAAATGTTACCAGTAAACATCTATAAGTATCATGATTATATACAGTTTTTATTTTTATATATCTTTTTGTACTTTTAAACATTTTCTAAACTTTGGACAGCACATAAAACTTGTTTAAAAGCCAGCATGTGAACTCTTCAGCTTTCCCAATATCACATATAAATAAACAACATAAAACTATCCTGTGACGTGGTGAAACTCAAAAATGAAAATTAGCCTTGTTGTCTTGGGTCTTTCCAGACATACTTTGTCCTTTGATTCTCAGGGAAAACACTAAAGCTTTCTCAACTTTCTATTTGCAGAACTTTTTCCTTGAGAAGTTCATGTAACAACAAAATATCCCGGTGGGGAAAAAAATCCAGTGACCTGACTGTTTTGTCTACATAATGACGAATCTCCCACGGTTTCTAAATACACTTGAACTCATTTTTAAACAGTGGAATCACTGCTCCAAGACCAATTTAGAGAGACAATCTAATGAACAAACATTGATCTTAAAGTTTAAAGATGGAAAATTCCTAACTTATCCCAAACTACTGTCAGAAAAGTAGAAGATTTTATATGGTTATGTTTTTTGGTTTTGGTCTTGTTTTTTAATCCTCACCTGAGGATATTTTTCCATTGATTTTTAGAGAGAGTGGAAGAGAGAGGGAAAGACAGAGAGAAACACATTGATTGGTTGCTTCCTGCATGATCCCTGACCAGGGCCCTGGCTGGGGAGGAGCCTGCAACCCAGGCATGTGTCCTTGACTGGAATTGAACCTAGGACCTTTCGGTCTGCAGGCCGATGCTCTATCCACTGAGCCAAACCGGCTAGGGCATATGGTTATGTTTTAAATAGTTCTGAGGATTCCACTTTTTAAAATCCATTAATTCATGCAATAATTAATACTAAAATGCTGAGAATATCAAATACTCTGTAAATATATGTGTGTGCATTTATAGGACACATAGCTTAGGTGTGTACACATAAATTGGACCATGAACTGGATTTTTTACCTTCCTTTGTGTGTACATGAATGATTATCAAATTAAGAGCACTGAATCAATGAACAGGGACAGACTGAGCAACTGCCATGTTGATCTAGACTGGTTCCTCTTCTTTCCTCTCTTTCTGACTTGCAAGACGTAGCCAAAGAGAAACCAACATGACTTGTCTCCTGTTTTGTCACTTGTCCTTTACGTAAGTTGGATTCCCAAGGAGAGAACAAATCTTTAAAAGTGGAGTCATGTCACAGTCCTGCGTGCCATCCCACTGAAGGACCCTCCAGACTGCTAATGGAGGCTGGCACTGTTCTCAGACAACAGTGTGCCCACAAACGCCTGTGGAGCTGGTTAAAGCACAGATTCCCACTGGGGAGGTTTGAGGTGGGCCCACGTGACATTCTGCCTTCCTAACCAGCATGGGTTCGGTGGGGGTGGGGTGGGGCTGGTGTTGCTGGTTCTTTGAGTGAGGAGCTCTTCACTTCCTTCCAGCAGGTCCTTAACTGGTTTCACCCTTCCCTGGCTTAGAGCCCCCACAGGCCCTGGCCTACATTGGCTGCAACAAGGGCTCTTCAGGCGCAGCATCAGCTTCCTGCCCTGGGCCTCACAGCCACATTCAGCAAATTCAGACCCTTCTAGTCTAAATGCGGTTGAGGAGACAATGACAGAGACACATCAACAGGAATGAAAGAAGAATGTTTTCACCACATCACTTGAGAAGTGGGCCCATTACCAAGTCACAGTGTGAATTCATTACTCATCCAGTACTAATGTCCTGTGAATAGCTCTTTATATATTAATTTGTTCAGTGCAAACATTAAGATTATACAATGTTCAGCCACAAGCAGTCTTGTGGACTGATATCACCTTATACAGTGAGCAATTTTCCATCCTCCATGAGCATAACCACCCAGACCCCACCCCCTCGGGCTACCCTGGTTTCCTGCTTTCCTTTCCTCACTCCACCTCTAGCAAAATACTCAGTATATGCATTCCCCTTGTGGTGAGGAATTTAACTCAACTTTTTCTCTTTCTTTTTACAAAAAAAAAACTTCTGTTAGTCTGGTTTTATTCTTTGACAACCCAGGAGCCATAAAATTGGAAGTGTCTGGCCTCTCTCCGCCATGGAGAGACCGTGGCCTGGCCACACTCTTCAATGCTTCCCAAGGCTGTCTCCATGTAAGGGCTAGGCCTGTGAACTGGTTCCTTAGAGAGCTGGTCCCAACCACCTCTAGCTATGGTAGAGTCTCTTCTGCGTCACCACATCCCATTCTGTCCTGGCAGGCACCACGATCTAGTTACACACTTGTTTGCTGGGCTGTTGTCTCCCTGCCCTACTCTGCTAGACTCCTAACCATGGCCAGGGATGCAAACTGTCTCGTTTTTCAGTGAATCCCCAACACCTGGCCACATGTCTAAGTCTCTGTTCCATGCTCTCCTTCCTTTTCATAGTAATAATCAAATAATTATAGCTAGAATATAAAAAACTGGCTACTTACTTTGTACCAGGCATTGTATTGAATACTTTATCTACAATACATAGAGTACCACCACTTTCAGATAGCAAAAACATGGCTCTTTCAGGAGGTAATTGGTTCAAGGTAACACTGAACCTGCTACCTGGTTGAACTCTAGCAATATATAGTTTATAGTTGAAGAAGAAAGGTGAGGTGTGCCATATTAGTTTTTAATATATCTCTCCTTATCTCCATTCATTTCTCCAAGTGTTTGCTGTTTTGGTAATGTTTCTTTACCGTATTTTCCGGCGTATAAGACGACTTTTTAACCCAGGAAAATCTTATATGCCCAGTTGTCTTATATGCCGGAAAATGCGGTATTAGTTTTATCTGGCAATACCTGTCCTTAAGTGGTATATACCGTATTTTCCGGCGTACAAGACAACTGGGCGTATAAGATTTTCCTGGGTTAGAAAAAGTTGTACAGATATTTAGGCACAACCCATATCGAATGGTTCTAGAGTTTTCTTTTATTATTAAAAATTAAAGTAGATTTACAAAATCTGAAAATTACAAACAACAGAAGAGAGAATTAAAAATTGAAAGATGGGTATGAATACGTTTCATAGAATGCAGCCTGAAGGGAAGCAGCACCAGAACAAAAGCTCAAAATGCAACAACTTGGTCTCAAGTACAACTGGTAATTGGTCTCATAGGGAGTCTGCATAACCCTCATACTTCATGACAGTTGTTCTGTGGAGAGAAGAATTTTATCCAACGGCTCCTGTCTCCCACTGGTCAAAGATTTGCCCCATAGGTGTCAATTCCCTACATTTCTAGAGCACAATAAGAAGCCATGAGATAGAATCTACAGAAGCCATCAGGCTGTGCCTGTGTCAAGTCTGTGGCCAAGGTGACAGCTGGGGAAGTAAGTCCCCACAGCCCAGGAGCAAAGTGAGGCCAAGAGGAGCTGAGCAGCATCTGAAAGGGTTCTGACATAAGAAGTTAGGAGAACTGGAGGAAAAGGTGAGAAGGTCCTGCATGCATCTTAACAACTCTAGGAGTAGAGTGGGAAAGGAGAATTATAAAAAAGAAATGTCTGACAATTTTCAAGATTTGATGAAAAGTATAGAATCTCAGATTAAATATCCACTGAGAAGGATATATTAAGAAACACATGTGCACATACATTATAATTTTAATAGCATGATCAAAAATCTTGATCTAATTGACTTACATAGAAATCTTCGAAGTCAGAATACTACCACAATTCAATAAGAAAAGATAACTAGAAAATCCCCATCTTTTGGGGTATTAAAAATAAATAAACATCTAAATAACACATAGGACAAAGAAATCAATTAGAAAAGATTTTAAAATTTAATGATATTAAAATAGTGCTTATTAAAATGTGTGTGGTGCAGTTAAAGCAGTATTTTCGAGGAAATTTTTTAGCCTTAAATGCATTTCAACTATTCAAAGTTGCTTTATTAAAGTCAAAATACAAAATTCAACTGTGTTTTGCTCTATCTTTAATAGTTAGACTATTAAGTTTTTCAAAATATGCCATTTACAGTAGCGATAAAATATTAAATACTTTGAAATTAAAGAAATAGAAAACCCTAAACCATTGTGAGAAAGTAAAGCCCTAAATGAACATACCCATATATGAAAACAGACTCTAATATGAATGAGTGCTTGCTACACATGTTCGCAGATGTAGTACTACAAAACAGCGAGGAAAAGAATGGACTGTTCAATAAGTAGTGTTGGGACAATTTGCTACCTCTATGGAAGAAGATGAAATTATGTTCTATAAGTAGAAAACAATTGCAGGATTAAAAGTTCTAAATGTAAAAGAGTTAAATTGTAAAACTATTTTAAAAAAATAAGAACATTTTTATAATCCCAGGGAAGGAAAGGATTTCTTCAAAAGATGCAAACCACAAAATACTAAGGAAAAAAATGGATAAGTTTGAGATTATAGTAGACAAAAATGTTATACATTAAGGTACCAATAATTAAATGAGAAGATAAATCAAAGACTGGAATAAAATATTTTCTGCACATTTAAATGGCAAAATTATATATATATCTTTTGACTCTAGAGTGGGTCCTGTGCATTGGTGGATTCAACCAACCTCTGCTGGAAAATAGTATTTTCCATGTGCAGTTGGGAATATATATATGGAAACTAACACACACACATAGATATAAATACAAAACCATGCACTGGGAATGATACACAATTGACTCTTTTAAGGGGGCATCCCCCCTCCCCCAGCACAATAAAGTATCTTGGTGTCTTGGTGTAACTTCTGACTCTACAGTTGGCCCTGTGCATTGGTGGATTCAACCAACCTCTGAAAACAGTATTTTCCATGTGCGGTTGGGAATGAGGAAATACTGTTGTTTTTTGATCCACGGTTGGTTGAATCTGCTGATAGGAAATCCAAGGATGTGAAACCCTGGAATAGGAAGGGCTGTTGCATTTATTAAAAAAAAGATTAGTGGACTCACAGTTCAAACCCATGGTCAGCTGTGTGCACACCTCATGGGGGTGGGAGATGGAGTAAAAACTGTGTGTGTGACCTTCTCTATTTATACATTGTTTTTCCTGAGAAAAACAGGTGAGAGCAAACAGGTAAAAGCTTATTCATGCTTGCTTACTCTTGAGGACAGATACAATAGTGTCTGTCACATCACTTCTTGTTAGTTTGAAATGTTTCCTAACTCAACTTATGTTTTTAAATTTAAAAATGAATTCTGTTGAGAGAGTATCCTCCCTAAATCCAGCTATTATTCACCTCCTGGTATTTGCTTTCCATGTTTCTGCCCAGTCTGGAATTTTAGGGCCAAAAGAGGAAAGATAAACTGTTATGTCAAATTTGACATGTAAAAAATAATATGGGCTCAATGGTTGAGCATTGACCCAGGAACCAAGAGGTCGCTGGTTTGATTCCTGGTCAGGGCACATGCCTGGGTTGCTGGCTCGATCCCCAGTGAGGGTGTGTACCGCAGGCAGCTGATTGATGACCTCTCTCACCAATGTTTCTATCTCTCTATCCTTCTCCCTTCCTCTCTTTCTAAAAAAAATCAATAAAAAAATAATAATCTGGGAATATGACAATATAATTGAAAATTAGTCTACTTAGAAGTTGTATAATCACAGAGCACACTTTTTCTGGCTGATCTTTATACACATGTAATTCCCCCTCTTTTTCTCCACCCCTCTCTAATATATATCTCCTCTTTTTTTTTTTTTTTTTTGGAGTTTAGAAGGATGTGCAAACCCTGCTCTGGACCTTTTCCCCAAGCCTTCCCATAGCATACATCTCCTCTAGGTTTTTTGCTTGTTGGATTTATTTATTCCTGGATTAAAGCTGGTAGACAATCTTCACTGACTTGGATGAGTTTCATCCATCATCCCCAGAAATACTGAGCTACCTGGGTTGCACATTCCTAGTCTATGCAAAATGCATTGGTTAGAACCAGCTCCATGAAGAGATTACATGGATTAGAAAACTTACAAAAAGGTGAAACACTAAATAGCCTACGTTTTGTAAATCAGTAGGAGAAAGGCCCAATAGTTTTGGCATATTCATATTGTGGAAAACTACGCAAGGGGGCAAAAAAGAAAAAAAGAGATAGATCTATCTTAAATACTGACATGGACAGATTTATAGGTTGCAAAAGGATATTAACATATATAACAAACATATAACGTATAATATATATATAAAATCAATCATATCATTTATGTTAAAAAACAAAAACACATTGTGGGTCCACATATGTACATGTAAATGCATAGGAAACACTGCAAAAGAAATATGAAGTGGTGAGTGGATACCTTGTTTAGACAGAGGAGGGGGAGATGTATGGAGGTTATCAAGGGCATGTTAGCTTCATCTGTAATGTCTTAATTTACATTTAATTTGCATGGAAAGTACTTGGATTACATGTGGCCAAAAAAAATCTTTTTATGGAACATAAATGCATGCGACTATTAATTTCCAATCATAAACTCGGTCGTGAAATTTGTAAAACATCTGCTCATGCTTGGAAATGAAACAACTGCATTATTACCCCAAATTATTTTTCCAAATTAAAATACTTAATGTAAAAATCACAGAAAGAATCTGCAAAGTTAAATTTCATTTTCACAACAAAATCAAGTAACTCAACTCTAGGAGTCATAAACAGACACTCAACTTATCTTTAATTGCAAAGAATAAGAAATATGGGTTGGATTTAAATGAATGGGGGATCTTTCCAATTCCTACTAGAAATGAAAGTGACAGATTGCTTCACTTATACTAACATGAGTTCTATCTCTAAGGTGCTGTTCACTCTTCAGTGATGGCATCGGCTTTTCCCCGATGATGCGGATTGAACACTGGAGCACAAGCTTTGACAAGGAGGAAACCGAGACCTAGAGAGGTCAGAGTTCAGCGTGAAGTGACATCTAAGGAGCGGCAGGGCCAGGACTCCGGCTCGGGTTTCCACTACCAGGCCTGTGTGCTCTCTGCCAGGACATGCTACCTGCTCTGATTCACCAACCTGTGAGGCATCCTGCGTCTCTGTATCCGGCGCTCTCGCGCATTCATCCCTGGCGATCATCTACCCACCTACCTCCCCACCTGCTCCCTGGGCATCTCCGCTTGCTCACGCCCCCACGCTGCCCGCCTAGGGACCTTCATGGAGCCCGCAGCCACCAGGAAGGGTCTCCAGGACAGCGCGCCGGCAGGTGGAGCGGGCGTGTCCCCAGGACGGAGGGTGGGAGTTGCAGTGCGCGGGATGGGGGTGGCGCCGCCCCGCACTCACCTTGCCCGCCGCGGGCGCGGCCGCCAGCAGCAGTAGCAGCACCTGCACCCGCACCAGCACTGGCGGCAGCAGGAGGGCGGGCGGCCCCCGCGCCGTCCAGGGGCTCATGGTGGGCACCCGCTCAGAGTCCCGGCGTGTCCGGGTCCCGCAGGCGATGCGGCCACCGCGTCCCTGGCGTGGCTCTCGGTAAGGGAGTCCGGCTGTGAAGCTGGTCTCGCCAGCCAGCCCGGGGCGTGTTTTGTAGGGCCCAGCAGCGCCGTCCGTCCCTCCCCACCCAGGCTTTTGACGGTGGCTCCAAGGGAGGGAAGCAGTGGCTCAGGTCCCGCCCTCGTCCCCCCTCCCCTCCAACTCACCGGGCTCTGTCCCTCCGACCTGGGCGTCGTGCCCAGGAGGCGAGGAAGGGCCGCGCGCCCGCGGGGCAGGTGGGCGAGGGTCCAAGGTAAGGGGCGAAGGGAGTGATGCTCCCAAAGTCTTGGAGCCGAGGCGGAGCGGGGCGGGGTGCGGGGCGGAGGTGGGGAATTTTTTTTGGGGGGGGGTGCGATGGGGAGGCGGCTGAGCAGAGTGAAGGGAGTGGCCAGCGGCCGTGCCCAGATTAAGTGGGAGGCGCGCAGGGTGTAGGCACCGGAGAGGGCCTGCCGGCTCCAGCTCCCGACGGCGCTCTCTCGCTGCTCGCTCTTCTCCAACCGCCTGCACCTGGAGAGGCCGCTGCGTCGAGTCGCGCGGGATTGGGGCGCGGCAGAGCCTGGAGGTGCGCGCCGCGCCGGCTGGAGATGAGGCGGCTCCCGGCGCTGTGGGCGGCCCCCTGAGGTAAGGCGCCCGGGACCCAGTCTGGGCAGTCACTGCCCTAAGGCACTGCCGGTGGGGGCCGTGGAGGAAATCTGGCATCTCTGGTGGGGCGTGCGGGGTGGGGGTTGGGGGGGGGGGGCAGCCGGGGCCTGGGGGTTACCAGAGGAGAACGTGTCTGGCTCCCTGGCTTGTCTGCCTGGGTTTGAACTGGGCGCTGTGTGTTTTGATTAATTTGGAGGCTCAAGTTACCACCAGCCTGGCAGTCTGGGCACTCCGAAATGCCAAGAGCAAAAGGCAGCTGAGGCGAAAGAGAATGCCCATCCTATTCTGTGCTGTGTTGAACTGGCTTTTCAGGCTAAACCTTATCTGCGGAAGTGCAGGGGAAACCTAGAGCCATCTCTTGTCCCCGGTGTCTCCCTCCCCGGGTGCCCTTGGTGAGGTGGCCTTGGATGCAAACGTGCAGTTATCTGGCTCGTCAGGGCACACTCTTCAAAGCAGGGCTGGTGCCCTTTCTTGTGCCACTGACTCTGGGGATGCATCCAGACCCTTCTCAGAATAATGCTTTTAAGTACAGAAAACACAATTAAATCAGAATCAGTTCTACTGGAACACAATGATCAGACTGTTAAAGCCATGATATAACAACAGACGAATATCATTAGTATTGCATTGAATGCCTAGACCTGATAACAGATTTATTAAAATGACTTTAATCTCAAAGTAGTGACGACTGCAAAACTGGAATGTGACATGAAAACACCAGTGGCTGCAAACTCTCCAGAGCTGTCAATACTATTGCAGTTTTGTTGCCCGTATTCATCGCCCAAGGAAATGCTGAGCTTCCAGGAAAGCCAGTGAAGCTGGAGGTGTCACTTTTACTTCCATCCAAGTTCACAGGCCACCTGAATTCTTCTCCAGGTTGGGAACCCCTGTGTGGGAGCAGTGTCGCTGACATCTGCAGCAGCTGGTCATCAAACACCATCTGTGAAATATATGGTTTGGTCCCTGAGAACCACTTGCTTCAATTAGAATTGGGTCTGATAGTGTATTAGACCTATGCAGGTGAACAAAACCCTGACAGTAGGTGGATGAAGGCACACCCCTTTTCCTTTTAGCTGTATAGTGAATATTGTAGTTTTCCCTCTGTTTTTTTAATTATTATTTTTATTTTTTTATGCCGGCAATTGTCAACTGTGGTTGTGCATTAGAATCTCCTAAGGAGCCTCTAAAACCCCTGGTTCCTAGTTCATCCCAAACCAATTACACCAGACTTTCCAGGGTAGGACTCGGGTATCAGTTTGTTTTGAAGCTTCCGGGAGATTCCCACCTACAACCAAGTTTGAGAGCCACTGTTTTACTTGCATGTTTCAGTTAAGTTAGCTGCATTGAATCAGGGTCTCTTCTTAGGAAAATAATAAATGGACTTTTATTATTACATCTTCATTAAGATTTATTGCATCATTAAAAATATAAGTAAAAGTTGTATTTATTAAGATTATATATTTCTGAAATATATATTAAACTCTTTATTAAGACTTCCGTGTGCCCAGGCCACATATATTGCAGGGTGGTATGTAGTAGCATCTTCCTATTGACAGGGAGGTTCTTATGGAACCTTCTCCTGCCATCCTGGGTAGACAGGACATCAGAGGCTCTGTTGAAATAACGGTGTCCAAGAATTCCAAGTGGCGTGTGATAATCTTGCATGGACTAACACTACTTTCTGGGGGGCAAAATAATCTCAAAGTTAGTGTTAAGTGCTCCTCCTTTTTGCTGAATTCCAGAAGATTTCTCAACTTGGACCTTAATTTCTTTTGCCTGAAACCAAGTCATTTTGATGAAAGACCAGACTTAGTTTTATCACCTTTGAAGTGGGAGGAGCAGTCAACTGCACCTCACTTCTGATGCCACAACAGAGCAGGAGAGAAACTTGTGATGTAAATATGGGAGAAGGGGGGAGACCAAATAGATTTACACTTGTTCGTATGGAAAATAATACAATAATAATACAAAATAAACTCTCTGGTTTATGTACTCACAACTGTAAACCTACTTTTCCCCCACCCTGTACGGTAAGGAGGAAGCATGGTTAAGAGCTTGGTCTCCTCAGTAGACTCTGAATTTTGAATCCTTTCCAAACTTAATAGTGTGACCTAACCTCTCTGGGCTGGGTCTTCTCTTCTGTACACTGGGCATAATCATGGCACCCACCTCAAGGAGTTACAGAAATCTAATGCAATGATCCAGTAGAAGCCCTTTGTCCAGGGTCTTCACAAAACAATCGATAGTAGAATTTGATCCTCCAGTTGCATAAAGGAAGATAAGGTGGATGAGAAATGGTGGCACAAGATAGAGATGTTCTCAGCTCAGTAGAAAAGGGTGAAGCACAACCCACTTGCTCCCTTGTGGTCAATGAACTATCCTTTGTATGTACAAAGGACACAGAAATCTCTACCTTTGACTTTGGTGCCAGATAAGGGTTTTGAACAAAGTGAAGTGGTCATTGTCTTTGACAAGCCCTATATTATTATTGTTGCCTCCTTGTCATAATCACAGTATCATGTCTCTTCTCTGCACAATGCTGAAATATGTAGTGTTGGCTTCCCTACACCTGAATGTAAGCCCCATTAGGGCAGGGACCTTTTGGGTGTTCAATTGCTGAATGAATGATTGAAGTTGGTTACTAGTACTATTTGCTGAATGAATGACATTGGATGACTTGACAGATTCACTGAGGATTCACACCCAGGTCTGTTTTCTTCCAAAGTTCATGATCTTTCTTTGGATAGGGATGTGCTTCTGCTTTTGACGAGTTGCACTTTGCCAGACTGCTTGTAGCTCCTTGTTTAACCTCTTTAAAAGGTTAAATTTAGTCTTAATTAATTTTAAAATTAATCTTGTTTTACTTAACCCTCCCCACTTAGTCATTCCTCTTCTTGTAAGAACTTTCTCTTTTCAACACCTCTAGAATAGTTGACCCCTAGGTTCTTTTAGAATCTCAGTCATTATCAACACATGTCAGTTCTTGCTATTACATCTCCAGATTCTTTTCTGAGCTCATGGCCCTGCCTTAGTGCCTGCACGTATCAACTGTGGATTGCAGTAGCCTCCCCTGCAAGTTCTCTCCTGTGAAATCCATCATCTATGTTATAGTCAGAGTTCCACTAAAACTGCACATTGTCTCAGGAAGGTTAGATTACTTTGGGGGCAGTTACGAACAATCACTAAGCATCAGTCTTATAGTAACAAGACATTTTTTTTCTCCATTTACGCAACATGCTCATCACAGGATCTAGAGGGATGGGAAAGGTGAGGAGCTCTGCTTACTATGGCCTCTCAGAAACCTCCTGGAAAGTCTCACTCAACGTGCTCTTCTCTGATCACCTCAGAAGGGGAAGAGAATGTGCCAAATCAAAAACTGCTCTAGAAGCTTTCATGTGGATGTGACACATACTATTTCCCTTCACATTTCATTGGCCAAAGTGGTTATGTGACCATGCTTCATTTTGCAAGTGGCAGGGAAATGAAATCTACCACATTCCTGGAAATATTTGGTGATCGTTAGTAATGCCCATCACATACATCATGTCACTTGCTTATTTTAAAGCTTTCAGAGCTCTTCTTTGCTTTTACAGCTATTTTTTACACTTTCTAGAATAGAGTGGTCCAAAATCAACTTCTAAAAGCTCTCCTGTTTCGCCCCATACTTCTTAGGTTCACTCTATACACTTTCTTACTTCATGCCTTTGTACTTGCTGTTCCCTCCACTTCAGGGACCTCCCCTGTAGTCTGTATGGTGTAATTAACCTGTGTTTTCAGATCTAAGTCAAAGATCAAAGGTCATGGTCCCTGGGAAGACCTTTGTTCAAACCTTTATTATATAGCACAGAAACTGTCACGTATTTTACTTTTCTGGGTTACAAGGCCTTTGAGGGAAGAAACAGATTATTTTTTAACATGACTGAGACATTTAAAATATAAATTTATTGAGTTATAATTTTGTGCAGAAACCAGCACCCATTTTAAAGTACTTAAATCAAGGAGTTTTGTAAGATGCATTGACTCTGTGAAGCCAATACCACAATCATGGTGCAGATCTTCCTATCACTCCCGAAAGTTGCTTCCTGCCCCTTTGCAGTCATCCCTCTGTCCATCCCATTCCCAGGCAACCACTGATTTGTTTTCATCTCTGTAGAGTAGTAGGAATTTTCTAGAATTTTATGTAAATGGAATCACATAGTATGTACTCTTTTGTGTCTAGCTTCTCTGACTCTGCAGAACAATATTTGTTCCTTTCTATTGCTGAGTAGTAGTCCATTGTATGGATATCACTTTTAAAAAAAATCCATTTACCTATTGTTGCACATTTGAATTGTTTCCAGTTTGGGGCTACTGCAAATCAAGCTGCTATGAATATTTTTGTTCAAGGCTTTGTGTGGACATGTGTTTTTATTTCTCTTGAATAAATACCTAGGAGTAAAATGGCTGATCATATGTGAGATGTATGTTTCATTATAAAAGAGACAGTTTTTCGAAGCAGTTGTATCATTTACATTCTCAATAGCAATGTATGAGAGTTCCGTTGCTCCATATATTTGTGGCGTGTTCTTTTGGTATTGTCAGTCTTTTAAATTTTAGCTATTCTAATACTGTACTTATGCAGTGCTATGTCAATGTGCTCTTCACTTCCCTGATAACTAATGATGTTGAGAATCTTTTCACATAATTATTAACCATTTATAGAACTTTTGTGAGGTGACTATTCAAATAAAAATGGTTGTTTCTATCCTACTGTTGAGTTAAAGTAACTATGTATTCTGGATACAAGACCCATGCCAGATTTATTTATTATGAATATTTTCTCCCATTCTGTGGTTTGTCATTTCCTTGTTGGTGTCTTTTGAAAAGCAAATGTGTTTATTTTGATGAAATCCATCTAATGTATAAACTTTTTATTTTATAAGGTTTGTGCTTTTCTTGTTTTCTGAGAAAATGTCATCTAAGCTAATGTGACAAATATTGCTCCTGTTTTCTTCTTTTATAATATTTTTTACATTCAGGTCAGTGATCCATTTTGAGTTAATTTGGTGTTGATGACAGGTTCCTTTTCTATATGGATATATAGTTTTTTGTGCATCATTTGTTGAAAAGATTTTCTGTCTCCATTACATTTCTTTGGCACCTTCATGCAAAATCACAAGTTTGGGTTTTTTTGTTCTATTCATACACACATTTCTTTCGTCAGTACCATTGTCTTGTTGGAAATGGTGCCTTTAAGATCCAGCTGTCCTAGAGGAGTTTCTAGGTACCAAATATATAGAACTTCACATGAGAACTCAAATTTTCTGAGATTCACAGGAAACAGAACGTCTTTGGATCATAGTGTATCATTGCATTTATAATGGACTAGAGGCCCGATGCACAAAATTCATGCAAGGGGCTCGGTCCCCGCTGTGGAGGCTGCCTCGGCCCCTGGCTGCAGCCGTAGCTTCGTCTGGAAGGACATCCTGAAGGTCGTCCAGTCTAATTAGCACAGTATGCTTTTATTATTATAGATTCTTAATGCTATTACTATATTGAAGGCTAACTCTATGCTTCCAGACATTACATCCTTGGAACTCACTCATGAATTTCCATGAATTTTGAAACTGTGTAGTGTAGTGGTTAAGAAAGAAACTTTGGAGACTGAATCCTGGAAATTTCACTTACTGACTATGTAACTTATTTGCAGGAAAAAAAAAGTAATTATATCACTCACCTCAGGGTTATTTGCAAGATTACAGATCTGTGTTAAGCCCTTAGCACAATGCTTAGCACATAAGTAGTCTTCTGAAAATGCTGCTCATCATAATTTCTTATGTTGGGATGATGATGATGATGACTAGGTTGATGGTGGGGAAGAAGAGGAGAGGGGGAGAAGCATCAGCAGTAGCAATGGCGATAGCAGAAAGAGCCAGCTTTCTGGTTCATTAAATCAAATACCAATCTTTTCCTAGTGTCCTCTCAGTCAGCTTAGGTTAATTCTGATTCTCATTAGAATTGTTCTTCTCATATCTTCTTCTGAACTAACTGATGATTCATACCTCTCACTAATTTCTCTCTCCTGGTGTGTTAAAACTGACTGTTATAGTTTAGTCTTCCTTTTTATTTCTCTTCCTATCTTTCCATACCAAGTCTGCCTAGGGTTTGCCCCAATTCCCAACTTTTTATTCCTTCTAAAACTTATTGGGAGGTCTTTTTTACTCTACAATGAATTAGGAAGGAGGAAATAAACATTTATTGAGCTGCCCCCACAGAGCAAGCACTATGCTAAGCAATAGAATTAGACTCATTCAATTCTCTCAGGTATTAGTTTTACATACTGCGAAATCAAGATCCCAGAGGAGTTACGAATTTGCTCCAGGTTGCACTGCTAAGTGATCAAGATCTTAACACAAATATTTTTAACTCTAGAGCTCTGCTTTCATCCCTAACCATGAGGGCACAAGGCACCAGGAGAGGAAGGCAGCCAGTCTCTCAGGAGGAGGGAAGAAGTCATCATCTAATTCTAAGGCAAACAAATGCTAACCTCACATTGTGTTTGTGGGATGGAGGATGGGCCTTGTCTGGTGGGATCCCAGGGTATTACTGCCAGAGCTCACCCCAAAGGCAGTTCCTGGAGGTCTGAAAGGTTCAGAGACTTCAGATAGAGTCATTCTAGCCCTGCCCAGGAAAATCACAGACCAAGAGAAACCTGAGGATTAGGTTTTTGGCAAGAGACCTGCAGCATTCTGAGTCAAAATGTCATTCTTGAGTTGGAAATGAAGGGCCCATCGGTTTTGAAAATTAGTTGTATGTTTTTAGAGCATTTATCATTTCGTGTCTTTCCCATGTGGTAACATTATTATGATGTCAAATTTTCTGTTGATATTGGGAGGAGACGGCAAAAGACAATATGATAAGAAAAGCCAATATTGGGAGAGTGGTGGATTAGTTAAGATATGGTCCAGTTGGCCCTACACTAGCAAACTCAACTCCAAGGTCAACTGAGAACTCTGCAGCACTCCTAAACAATTCAACTGAACCAAGGGGGTAGGAGAAGTGGGGGTGGGTTTGGCCACAATCCAGCAACATTCTAATCAAGTTGAAACTCAGAGTCATTCTCAAGAATTTACTTGAGTAGTTCTCAAGTTTATCCCTGTTGCTTCTTAGAGAATATGAAGCTCCAGTCACATTCCAGTGGTTCATGGACCACACAGATTCATGACCCACTTTAAAAACCTTGTGATGTTTGGTGAGATTGACTGTTTTTACTAAAAAGCTCAAACTAACCTGAAGTCTTTGAAAGACTGCAGATAGAGTCAACTGAAAGATATGGGATTTTAGAAAGAGCAAAACCAACAACCAGCTTGTATGTTGGGAGAAGGTTAGCTGATCTCTCTCTCTTTTTTTAAATCTTCACCTAGAATATGTTTTTATTGATTTTTAGAGAGAAAGTGATGGAGAGAGAGAGAGAAAGAGAGAGAGAGAGAGAGAGAGAGAGAGAGAGAGAGAGAGAGACATTGATCAGTTGCCTCCCATACATGCCCCGTCCAGGGATCAAACCCACAGCCTACGTACATGCCCTGACTAGGAATTGAACCCAGAACTGTTTTGGTGTATGGGACCACACTTCAGACAACTGAGCAACCCAGCCAGGGGCAGATGATTTCTTAACAAGGAATGTGTAAACCTTGAAAGATGTCGGCCTCTAAGGTAGATAGGGCATGCCATTCTTTATCAGGGAGCATTTTTTCTAGCCTTTGAGGCCCTTTGCTTATTTATTTATTTATTTATTTATTTATTTATTGCCAAATCTTAGCCTTTAGGAATTCTATTTTGGAAAGAAAAAGGTATATACAAGTAGGTGTTCAAACCATTAAAAAAATCTGGCCTTAGAGAGTCTTCAAATAGTTCAGTGTCAGAAGGTTAAAAGAAAAGAACATGTAGTCACTGAGTTAAGAGGAAGTTATTTCTCTGAAAGAACAAAAACATTATTATTAAAAAGAATGCAGACTTAATGTTACTTGGGAAAAGAGAAGACATTATACTTCTGGTACCTTTTTAGCAGAAGATTCTGCTGCTCAGTCTCCAGCTTATCTGGTCCTCCAATCTTGGCCATTGCCCACCCCAACTCCCCAGTCAATGAGAACCCCAGCAGAGTGTGATTTTTTTCAAGATTGGGTTGCAGAGAAAACACATTCCCCATGGTAGAGATTGTGATTTGGAATATCTCAGATCTTGTTCCCAGGCTTAGCATTTGGAAGATATTCTCAGTGGAGTTAGAATCCAAAAATTTTCATAAGAAAAGAAATGACCTGCTCTAGCTGGTTAGGCTCAGTGGATAGAGTGTCGCCCTGCGGACTGAAGGATCCCAGGTTCGATTCAGGTCAAGGGCACATGCCCTGGTTCCGGGTTCGATCCCCAGTGGGGTGGGGTTCGGGGCGGGCAGGAGGCAGCTGGTCAATGACTCTCTCTTATCATTGATGTTTCTATATCTCTCTCCCTCTCCCTTCCTCTCTGAAATCAATAAAAATATATTTTTTTAAAAAAGAAGAGAAATGACCTCAGGGAGCTGGAAGAAGAGAACAGTACTATTTACTGAATATACATGCTGGAAACCACTGATGTAAATACATACTGGGAAAGCGCCTGTGGACGTCACTTGGGCTGGTGAGCAAGGGGGATGTCAAAGACCCAGGGCACCTAAGTTCACTTTCCCTCTGTTGGGGGTTTCCAGATGAGCTCCCTGATGGGTCACGGCCTTTGGACCAGTTGCCCAGGTCAGTTTGCTCAAGTAACAGGCACTGACTCTAAGGCTGCACCAGGAATAGCTCTTGGGAATGAGCTAGTCTTCAGTCCTCTCATGAAACACTCTATCTTTTTGCATTTTCTTCTCTTGAAAAGAGCTGCTTATGATTACTCTGCATATCTGTGTGTGTGTTTTTTTTTTCCTTCTAAATTAAGGCTTGTACTTTGCCTTGACCTGGCCCCATTTTCTAATGTCCTACTCGACCTTAGGGCATTTCTGGATGCATCCTTCCTCCCTCATCCTCCTTTCTACTCTCAGTTTCCTAATTACAGCTTTCCAAGTGGACTGATCCAGATTATCTTTCGGCACCATCCTCCAGCCCAGAGCCAGAGTTCAGTGTCACTAAGCCAAACCTTAGGTTGGTCAGGTGGTTATCCCCAACATGTCAATGTGACTGGGGAAACAGCATCAGGTGATGAAAACCTGGTCACCCCCACCTAGCCGGGCTGACAGGGCTAGGATGAATCAGTCTATGGAGAACACCTCTGCCTTGGGAATAAAAGTGGGCAAAATAAATGATGTTCTTTGAAAGGCACACAACTTTTGCACAAGTTTCCTAGCTAGGCAGTTCTCCAAAGCTATCGTTTGCATATGTGTTCATGGCATAGCACTTTGGATTGTTTAGAGATTTTGGTGTGTGTGTGTGTTTGTAGTAGTGACAGACTCCACTGGAAACACAGTGTCAAGCGATAACAGCCACTTATTTGTGAGATGATAGGTTAGAGGGATGCTGTTCTGCGTGATGGGGTATTTTTTGTTTGATGGAATTGTTAACGTAAAAACATTCAAACCTGTAAAGAATTTTTGTGAGTTTATTTGAGCCAAACTGTCGACAATTGCTGGGAAGCAGAATCTCAACGTATTGGAATAATGCTCCAGAGAATGGTGGTTTTTCATCTTGTTTTATACATTTCAATCAAAGGAGGAGATGTAAATGGGTTACATGAAATCCATTGGTATTAGATTAGAGAGGCAGGAGAAAGCAAAGCAAGGAAACATCTGGGATTGGATAAAAAGTAAAATGATAGACAAATACTTCTTTTTACTTAGGTGGGTACAGGATAGTTAACAGTAACAATGAAGGAATTTATGGTCTCAGTCCTGGTTCGAGGCACTTGTGGTTGTGCCCTGAGGGGTTCGGAAAAAGGGAAGTTACAAGTTAACCCTGATATTTACTGATAGGCTTGTTATGGTAGATGCAAAAAGACAATAGGCTCAGTTAAGGTAAAGATTGACCTTTGACAGGGAAGATACGTGACTATCTACTATAAACTGCTTTTAGTTCAAGTTTTCATTTCAGACCATCCTTTGTGGGTACTTTAGGTCTTTGAGTTTGCAAAACTGTCATGCAGGCCTTCCCTTTTTTTCGTCTTCAGAATAAAAAAAAGCTTGGTTGAGACAAAAGTGTTTATGCTCTTAACACAGGCAGTTGCAACAAATAAAATCCTCATAGATTGCTGTGGATTAAGTGTGACAGCCTTTTGTGGACTGTAGAGTGTAGTGCACAATGCTGTTCACAGTGTCCAGCTGAGAGAGGATGGGGCTGTGCTTAGCTATTGCTGCAGCTTAGGACAGTCCTAAAGTCTGGCTTGATTTAGGCTAGACAGGCTGTGGGATAGTTATCTGAGGCTCACTCTAGGTGAACCAGGGAACAAGGAGATTTTGGCAGCTCATTCAGGGCAGAGATCTTCAAACTGAGCTACATGGACTTTTGGGGGACAAAAAGATTCTTAAGATTCATGCAGGCAGCTTGGACAATTAAATATAGGAATCAATTTCTAGATTCTCAACTGCTATATATATTCTTTCTTAGAATTGTTCTATCTGGCCCTAACCTTTTGGCTCAGTGGATAAAGTGTCAGCCTGCAGACTGAAGGGTCCCAGGTTCGATTCCAGTCAAGGGCATGTACCTTGGTTGTGGGCACATCCCCATTAGGGAGTGTGCGGAATGCAGCTGACCAATGTTTCTCTCTCATCGATGTTTCTAACTCTCTATCCCTCTCCCTTCCTCTCTGTGAAAATCAATAAAATATATTAAAAAAAAAAAAAAAAGAATTGTTCTGTCTGAAAATGGTCCAGGTTCTAAGTTCCTCTTTCACACTGGTCCTTCCTCTACTTTTTAAAAGAAAGACATATCCTTACCCCATTCCCCTGGCCCCATCCATCCCCAACGTTACCATCCTGCTTTGCCCCAGAGTATAAGGACTGTTTATGGGGCTAAGTGATGTGCAGTGTAAATGCCAGTGTTGAGAATGGAAAGCGTTCTACCTCCTGGGTTCCACGTCCTCCGGACCAGGTGGTTCCCAACTTTTGCAGTCATCACAATGGAAGGAAGGCTGAAACATCACTCAAAATAATTCTGGATGATAAAGTCTATATTGCTTTTGGTATACAATTTAATGACATTTGTATAACAAATGCTTTTTATTCACAACTTCTTACTTTTTGTGAATACATTTTATTAGAATTTACAGCTTTAAAAATTAAAACAGAAGTAGGATTGTTGTTGAACCTCTCTTATTCCAGTAAGAAGTATTATTAATTTAGGGCTAAGTGGAGATACAAAAAAGCCCCATTCATTCATTACCAACTACAATTCCAATAAAATTTCACTTTTAATTTAATAATTGTCTATCAAAATTTAAATTTATTTGATGAATGACATATTACTAATCATCATAATGATAAGCCAATCCAGGAGAAATACATTTTTTAAGACGTAGAGATTTGTGATCATAGGATATAAAAATATTCCACTTATATAATTTTTTGTTGCAGAGAAGTATGATAGGGTGATCAATATGATTTTCATGTATAAAATTATATTGCACTAGGGTGTATGTGGGGAAAGAGAATATAAATATGAATTCAAGAAGAAAATTAATATAGAATTTCTGTTGTTAAAGAACTTGTACACATATATTTTAAACTGATGGTGGTGAAAATTGATTGCCATGGCCTTATGATTCCTTGGCCACACCTGAAATAGTTCTGCAACAGTTTTATTTTATAGGTCATCATTTACAGTGTTCCAAATTATACTCTTTGGAACTATTTAAAAGAAGATGAAAGTTTTTAGATATGAACTTGAAAAACAAGAAGAGTTAGTGTGCATAGGTTTTTCAACATTCTTATGGGGAGTATGAGAACAGAAAAGTCTGAAGGCTGCCATGCCGGGGGACATGTGGGAGAAGGGCTATGTATTACAGTCAGTTCTGCTATTTATTAGCTCTGTTGCTTTGCACAGATTACTTGCATTTATCCAGTTTGTTTTTTCTGTACAATGGAAATAATACTTTTCTTACTAAACTTGATGAAAAGAAAGTGACTTGATGTGAACAACACTTGGCAAAGAATCCTACACATGGTCAGTAAATGCTTGTTTCTCTTCACTTCCCCCAAAGCTGTTATGGTTCTTCTCCATCTCCCTCTCCCTTCCTCCACTCCCTCACCTGTATTCAGAGTTAGCCTCATCTTACATTTCCTGTTTAATATATTGGTTTCACATTCTGAAGGTCCCAAAGTGTCTTCCGCAAGTTTATTCATCCAACAAATACATCCTGGAGCACTTACTGTATTCCGGGCATTATTATGGCACTGGGGATAAATTCGTGAATAAAAACAGATGAAATCCCTTTACCACACTGTTGAGAGTATCTATGGGTTATGCATATATGCATATAATTTCTTGGGTTAATCTCTTCCCATCCACCCTACCCCTCTCACCTCTGAGATCTGTAAGTCTGTGCCATGCATCCATGCCTCTGGACCTATTAGTGTGGTGAAGGCCTGGGATGGGGTGGGGCCTAGGTGGAGGGGGGAGAGGGGGAAATAGGGGACATCTGTAATAAAAAATGAACTTAAAAACAAAGATGAAATCCCTGTGGTCATAGACCATCTATGATAACTAAGTGCATGGTGATGAGAATGCATTGGGTACTCCCCATATAGCTATTCATGTCTGTTTGTTGTTATCAGTGTCCTTTCACATTGGGCAGTCCCACTAATGGGGAGACCAGTTAGGTTTTCTGCAGATTGTTTCATCTGTCCATCCATCCATCTGTCCAGCCATCCAGCAACTCAATTAAAATGTACAAAGAAACTCCTAGGTTTCTTTGACCATGATCCATGATAAGCCATTCTTACTCTGAAAGATGACTATAGCAATACTCTATTTTAATAAAATCCCTTTTTGTACCCCCTTTATCACAATTATACATAGAGAATAATTGCATCATGTATCTCTTTTGGGGTAAAAATGCAAATATCTCTGATTTTCTTTAATTTCTGCCTATACTTTCTACTTATTTAAAACTACAGGCCCAATGCACGAAATTTGTGCAAGGGGCTCAGCCCTCATAGCCCCAGTTTCATCTGGAAGATCATCTAGAAGGATGTCCAGTCTAATTAGCATATTATGCTTTTATTATTACAGATATCAAGTACATTTTAAATGATTCAAATCAATTCATGTATTCCTTCCAAAACAATAATTTGTTTTCTTGAGACTGGCTTCTAGAATGCAACTAAAAAAGCCTTTATTTAAAATGATGGATTTAGGGATGGGAAAAGATCTGGGCACTCAAAGAGATTCTGTTTCTATTGATTTTGAAACTGTATCATGGAATGTTGTTCTACCACTTACTTAGAAAACTTACTTAGAAAACTAGTCTCATAAATACAGCATTGAGTTAGCTTATCCAGATTTTACCCAGAAATTTAAAAATAGCTTGTAATATTCAACACTCCTAATTTTCTTCTCTCTACCCAATTCTGGTGTTCAGAGAAGCCAGTTTTTAAGATGAGACATTTCAATTCTTTGAGCCAAAATTATCTTATCAAAGTCTTAAGTTCTTTGAGTCAAAACAGTCTTTCTTATTTTATTGAGATAAAGTTTACAAAATAAAATTCATCTTTTTGACTTATTTAGAGTTTATAATTCAGTGTTTTTTAGTATATTCAGAATGTTGTGCAACCATCACCACTATCTAATTCCAGAACATTTCCATCGCCCCAAAGAAACTCTGTACCTCCCAGTTCTCCTCTTTGGCAACCTCTCGTAATTATTAATCGATTTTCTGTCTCTATGGATTTGCCTGTTTTGGATATTTCACCTACACGAAATCATAAAGTATGTGACTCCTTTCACTTAGCATAGTGTTTTCAAGGTTCATCCATGCTGTAGCATGTATCAGTCTTTCATTTTATTTTATGGCCAAAAGCAATGTATGGATATGGCACATTTTGCTTATCCAGTCATCAGTTGATGGACATTTGGCTTGCTTCTGCTTTTGGGCTATTATGAATAATTCTACTATTGAATAATTCTACTATGAATATTCATGTGCAAGTTTTTGTGTGAACATATATTGCCAATTCTCTTGGTTATATAGCTAGAAATGGAATAGCTGGGTCAGATGGTAACTCTTATGTTTAACTTTTTGAGGCACTATCAAAATGTTTCCAATTAGTTGTATCATTTTACATAAAAATATTTTACATATATTTGCTGTATATGTGCAAAATATGTATTTCTACACTAGAGGGTTCCTTTCCTACTTTCAAGCACTCAAGTGAATTTAAATTGGATTTTCAAGAAAAACAATTAAATAGAAGAAAATCCCACTTAGAGAAATGAAGCAATACTTTCTATGCAAGCATTTTATGTATATATGTGTATATAGATACATCTTTTTACTTCTCAAAAATATATTTGACATATAAGGAATTTGAGAATATTTTTATTTTTAAGAATAAAAATTGCTATTTATTCAGTTTAACTACCACTAAGAAAAGATTATATAAATTTTTTTGAAGTTTTGTTTCAAAAAATATTTTTATCACTAACTATGGACAAGGAAAGTAATTATTTCAACCTTATAATCCATACTGTGTTTTAAGGGATATGTTTATATTCACCATGTACAGACTTTAAACCTCACTTATGAACGGGAATCATCCGGAAGAGAAGACTAAGGACTCAGACTGGCTGTGCAGTAAGCCATGCACATGGAGTTAGGAAGGTGCTCTTTCAGGTGGTTCAAGCTCTTAGCCACAAAGCCCTGGTGAGTATCCTCGGTGTTTTTATTCAATAATAATGCTCACTCAATGTTGGTTTTTTTTTTTTTTTAATACTTTTATTTATTTCAGAGAGGAAGGGAGAGAGATAGAAACATCATGATGAGAGAGAATCATTGATCGGCTGCCTCCTGCACACCACCTACTGGGGATCGAGCCCGCAACCTGGGCATGTGCCCTTGACCAGAATTGAACCTGGGACCCTTCAGTCCACAGGCCAACACTCTATCCACTGAGCCAAACTGGCTAGGGCTCAATGTTGGTCTTATAGGTATGAATTATATGAATGCTTCATGTGTCAAAAAGGCAGTCATTCCAGAAATCTGTGGGTTATGCCTGCCATTTTGCATCTCATTTTTATTATTAAACACAAATCCTTTCTATTCTCCCTGAATTGCACCCACATACTCTTACTGAATGGGAAGGTGCACATTTAAAGGCTGCAGGTTCTGGCTCTTACACGCTGGGTTTGAAGAGCAAAAAGTTTCCTGTATGTCCAGAGCAGCAGAGTCCCTATAACTAACAGAGTTAGTTCAACGCATTTCACGAGTGTGGTAAGCAGGATACATAGCCCCAAAGAAGTGGACATCCTAATCCCATGACTATGTTTTGTTTCGTGGCGAGGGAGACTTACAGTTGCGCGTGGAATTAAGATTGCTAATCAGCTAACCTTTCCAGGGGGAGATTATCTTGGATTATCAGAGTGGCTCCAGTATAATCAAAAGGGCCCTTCGAACGAAGTAGGAGAAAGAGGCAGGAGAGTGAGAGTCCAAGAAGGGATGTGGTAGAAGAGGAGGCGGTCAGAGGGATACAGCAAGAGAGAGACTGGACCTGCCCCTGCTGGTATTGAAGATGGAAGTGAGCACAAGCCAAGGAATGCAGGCAGAATCCAGACAAGGCAGGGAAACCGAGCCTCCCCTGGCACCTCCAGAAGGAACACAGCCCTGCCAACGCCTTGATTTTTGCCAGTGAGACCCAGTGAGACCCATTTCGGATTCTGACCCCCAGACCATAAGATAATGAATGTGTGTTATGTAGTTAAGCCTCTGAGTTTGGGTAATGTGTTACAGCAGCAATAGGAAGCTAATATGATATTGTTACAAGTGACTAAAAAAGACATTGGGAGTTAAGGCAGAGGAACATTAAATAATGAAAAATATGAAAAGTTTTCAAGTAAAATGTGAAAAAACATATCCTGGCTACAGTTTTAAGGAGACTTTATATATATATGGAGGCCTGAACTGCTATAAGATGGAACCTGTCCTTATTTACAAATGTCCAACGTGGTACAGAGCCACTTAACAAACAATGATTGTAAATACTTTAACTTGATTGAAAACAGTTTATTACTTTGTTTAATGCCTCTTTCATTTTTTTATTCTCTTAATTCACTTAGTTGCTTCACTGAAATGCCCACCTGGTCTTTTTGGGGATTTTCATGAATTCAAATAGAAGGGTCGGGAGAAGGGGGACTTCAGTGTGGAATCAGTAAGTGTGGCTAGACCCACCCCTGTCTCCTGTGGTCCAGCCAGGGCCTCCTCCAGGGGCATGACTCTGTGGGTGTCTGTGGTATTTACCAGCATCTCAGCACAGGACAAAAGAGTAGAGGGTGGAGAAGGAAGGCTCACTTAGGACGCGAGGGTTCAGTGAGGAGATGACTACACAGAACAAAGGATAGGGTGGCAGAGAACTCATGGCCCAGGCTGGGGCCCTTCTCCCAGCCTTGGGGATGATGTGACTGGAAGCCCCAACTCCATCATAGCTGTTTTAAGGGTAAATATAGAAGCTCTTGAACACACTCAAGGTGACCAATAATTGTAAATGTTTAGTGGTCACCTTGGTCATTCCCAGCTGCTCTGACAAACACCATAGACTGCATGGCAACAGGAATTTATTTTTCACAGGTCTGCAGGCTGTAAGTCCAAGATCAGGGTGTCAGCAAGGTGGATTCTGGGGAGGGCTCTCTTCCATGTTGTGGACTGCTGCCTTCTTCTTGTATCTTCACTTGGTGGAAAGAGGGTGGGAGAGCTCTCTGCGTCAAGAGATTCCATCCTTTTGACCGAATTCCATCCCAAAGGCCACATCTCATAATACTATCATATTGGGGTTAGGATTTCAACATATGTATTTGAGGGACACAAATATTCAGTCCATACAGTGGTCCCTTTTGGTTCATCTCTCCTCTGTTAAAATTTGTTTATAATAATAAAGTTACTCCAGTTAGATTTCTGCCTCAATAATAAGACCCTGAACTACCTAACTCTTCCCTAACTAGTCCATATTATTTCCACTGCCTTCCAAACTATCTCCCTGTCCAGCTGGGTTTCCTTCCCTCCTACCTCCTTCTAGCTGGCTTTCCTTAATGCCATTCAGCATACACTGTCTTTGCACCATTCCTGAGCAAAGCCTCTCCTCTCTAGTTTTCATTCTGAGAGTCATTTTCCTTCACTCATCTAACCATCCAGGCTTCACCTTCAGTGTCTCCATGGTACCCAGCACAATGAGGACCTCACTAAGGGATGTGAGTACTTCTGGACTGATTATAAGGGAAAAGGTAATGAAGACCACTAGAGAGAGGATAATGTTTATCTTGTCACCTATGACAATCAGCTGGTGTCAACAGCTTATTAAATATAAGGAGAAGTTTTCTAGAATTAATTCATTTATTTATTTACTTATTTATTGTGGTTTGCATGAAAAGGGACAGTTTAAATTCATCTGCATTTTTGCTTTTTTTTAGGTCACTTATACTTATTATCTTTTCTATGCAACTTGTATATGGGGTAAGTACATGAATTAGCTCTGATGGCATGCTGAAAATTCACTTTATTGAATGCATTATTTTTGTTATATTTTTAATCAAGTAGCTCCCTGGGATTCAGTTTTCTCATCTGTAAAATGAAGTGTTGGACTAGATGAACTCTAAGGTTTCCTTTATCTTTTACAGTCAAGACTGCTTAGCAAACTGCCTCCAAATGATATTGGAGATATTTTTATTTTATAATATAATCCTTTCTTAAAAACATTTTTAGAGAGGGCCAGAAAGCAGCTGGGCCACTTCACAATTAAATTACTAAGAAGTATAAGATTAAATTTGAAATTTTAACTTTGGAGTAAGATAAGCCTAGAACATTCTGTAATAAGATCTAACAATCTCAGTTATTAAAAACCAACTTCAGATGTTTCTGGGAAATTCAATGGGCTGCCTGTAACTCAGGTCGATCTTAAAAGACAACTGGGCTGGATTAAATCACTCTAGTGAACACATTTCTATCTGTCCATCTCTCCAGCTTGGATCCACCCAATCCAATTTCTGTGATGCAAGTTATCAAAGCAAATCAAATAGAAAGCTTCTTTCTGTTCTCCTCTTCTTATCAGTCAGGAGTAGAAGGCATTTGTGTTCAGAAATGAGAAGTCTTGGTTCTTGGCTGTGACAATGATTGATCTCTTAACCTATCCAAGACTCAGTTTATCCTGATTGAAGTAAAGATGATAAGATTTATCCAGCTTAGTTCACATGCACTTGAGAGCATCACCTGAAATAATAACTGAAAACACACTGAAATATATGTGTGTGGATTTTTTCTATTTATCTTACTTGATATTCCTAAGTTTATTTTTGTATTATATTCTTTTTATTATTATTATGAAGGTTTAGAGAGTCCTAAATTTCACTTCCTTTGTTCCTTATGTTCCATATGAGTGAATTTGGTTCCTGAACCAAAGATCGTCCTGCCCTGGATTCTCCCACCAGCCTGTGTATGCAGAGATTCTAGAGTTCACACAGGGAGTGGCTATGCTATAGTTGGCTTGTAAAGGTGGAGATATAAATTGCTGCAGTATCAATGGGAGGCAATTTGACCTTCAGGATTTTAAGTGCATGTACCTGTTGAAACCGGAATTTATCTTTTTGGAATTTATCATACATACTTATATTGGCTTGTGAATAAAGATAAATGCACAACAATACTAGTTGCAGGATATTGTTCAGTAGCAAAAGAAGGGAGATAGTTAAATTTCCATCAGTAAAGACTGATTACACAAGTTAGAATACTTTGTCTGTAGCCAAATGTATTATTTTGGCATGATTTTGAAGACATCTGATTAAGTGAAAACAGCAAGGCCCAAGAAAATATACTACACCAAAATGTTTTGTGTGTATGCATGTGATAATCATGTGAATGTGCTTATAAATACCCAGACACCAATTTGAGGAGATCAATTACCTCTAGGTGAGAGAATGGGAGGCCACAATGGAAGAGAAAATGTCTTTTCCCACTATACTCTTTTGCACTATTTGTGTGTTTTTTTAAATCATGTGCATATGTTATTTATTTTTCAAATAAGAAAATAGAGGTACAAATATAGGGCAGATGACTAATCTATAAATTAATAACATTATTTTCTTAAACTTTCTATGCAACAAATATTTATTTAAAAATATCTGTCATAAAATGGATCATGACTTTTCCTTTTTTCTCTTTGAATAAGTTACATTGGTTTTAGAGAATGTCAGTATATTGCCAGTGAGTGCGGTATATATTTTGAATGTTGACTTGTCTAAGCTAGAGTCTTTATCTTCTTTTAATGGGTTCCTACGATCTGTTTTTTAAGATTTGTCCTCTATAAATGCCTCTTCCTTTTCAAATGTTGTTTATTTGGCTGTCTAATGTAGAAGAACTTTGTAGAGACTAAAATCACCTCTTGCTTTTTTCTTTTATTGGTCCAAGTCAAAGCTTTACATACAACTATTTCTGTTTCTTTATTAGAATCTGCTGAACTATTTTAAACTGATTCTTCTCTGAATATAATTTTGCTCCAAACATCTCAGTGATGCTTGGCCCAATGAAGTTAAAATAAAACAACAAACTTGCTTTTATTATCAAGCCATCGAATCAACTGCCCCTCCTTTTTCCCTGCTTGTTTTGATATTTCACTGAACACATAGTAATGAACCCAACCTCAAATGAACCTAAGTGTTCAGACTAGTTGTTTTAATGCTTTCATGCTGTCCTGACCTGGCCCTGGGCATTTATTAATTTAATTTTCTTTTTTACCTTACCAGGGTTTTAAACTCTATGTTTCTACATCATAAATAACAATGTTACTCAAAACTCAAGAGGCATCTATTTCTAAAACTTCAAATACATTTTTTAAACTTTAATTATCTAATTGCTTGGCTCTTGTCAAGGTTTAAATTCTTATATACTTTTAATGACCCATTAAGAGTTTTGTTTATAAGGATGTCTTTTCATTAATGCTTAATGTAAAAATATTTTCTTTTGGATTATTTCTGAGCACAATTTTCCTGAAAAAAAAAAAAAAAAAGAAATCTAAATTAAGTGATTGAAAAGGAAAAAAAAAACAAACATGCTAGCTAGACTCCTTTCCCTCCTATATACATATATTTATATATGTGCATATTCATATATATAAATATATATTCACATACATATCTATGTACTTACATCAGTACATCAGAACTATAAATATTGGTTTAACTGTTTTGTTTCCCCATTATACATTAATCTAAAGACTTAAGTTTACAGCCTTGAGTTTAAAACAATCTACCAGTTACAGAAATGTGTGGTTAATACACGCACGCTGCAGTGAGCACTGGGCCTGGCTGGATCATGCCTTCCTGGCATTTGTATTAATGCCCTCAGCTCCTGGCCCTGGAGCTGCTTTGGGCACCACTCTCCCAATCGCAGCCCAAGCCAGTGACAAAGCTCAGAGCTCATCTCCACTGCACCATCATTGAGGAATCTACCTATGGAAACAGCTCCTCTGGAAATACACTTTTTTTGTATTGAAGTGATGGATGACTCTGGATACAGATAATGAGGATTTGTGAGAGCAGGGGACTAATTTCCCCCAAATTAGTGCATATGTGTGTTTGGGGGGAGCATTAAAGTTAAGAAAATACATGAGTCTTTAAAGAGAGTGTTGAAGAAAAATCAGGTAAAGTGGGGGAAGGGCCCAAATTATTTAAGTTCAGGAGCTTTCTGGTTGAGAGACATCTTGGAGGAACCGTCTTGAAGCATCAGCAAATTGTAGGAAGAACAATTTGTTACCAGAGTGTTGACATAAGAGGGACTCCGTGAAGGAGACACGCCCTAGCTGATCTTGGAGGTAAAACAAGAGGGTCCAGAAAAAGAAAAGCAGTCAAACTTATACTTTGAATTAAACATCATTGTGCACTTACATTTTTCCTAACTACACAGTTTACACTCTAAGATCATTCACAACTTAGTAAATGAATCTTAAACTGGAGAGAGAAATGCCGAAGGTTCTGGTGAAAGCCAATTAGCTTCAAAAGAGCCTTTTAGAAGCCCTAGCTGACATACTGTATCCTGGCCCACATAGATTTTTACTCTTGCTCACAAAGTCATCAATCTTCTTTTTTATCAAGCCACAAGGTAAAGTCTCTGCCTTTTTATCTATCGCTATTAGTCTCTTATTTTCACAGACTCAAAGGTAAAGGTATACTCTGGACTCATGAGTTAGGCAAATCAAGCGTACTTGTTGTAATGTGTGTATCACGTACGTGGCTAAGGGATGGGTTGCATGTACTGAATCAGATGTTTCACCTTCCAGAGCGGAAAGAAGTTCACTCCTTGTGGAGGGAGAGATTGCTCTGTCTGCCAGTGCTTTCCTGAAAAGGGGTCTCGGGTAAGTGACGTAAACACCACAGGGACACTGGGGGAGGGGAAATAGGCAGGTACTAATTAAAGGGCATAAAGTTTCAGTTAAGCAAGTTGAGTAAGCTCTGGAGATCTGCTGTATAGCTTTCTGTCTATGGTCAACAGTAATGAATTGCTTCCTTAAGCATTTGTTGAGAGGGTTAACCTAGTGGTAAGTGTTCTTACCACAATAAATGTTTTTTAAAAATCAACGTGGACAGCATTCTGAATTTTGAACCATTGGGGATATTTAACATTAAGTAGTCCTGGATTCTTAGCACATTCTGGTATTCGGCAATGTTTGCATCTTTTATAATCAAAGTTCTGTACGTTCTGAGAAGCAATCCCAATGACATTAGACCATGCATCCAGCTTAGCAGACAGTCTGGGCAGCAGTGTTTCTCCCAGTGATTTGCCAGCTGCAGAAGGGGTCCCATTGTTAAAGGAGACATCCTGGGTGGCTCTCTTGATATTCATGTTGCATATCAGCATTTGAAAGGCTCTGAGAAGGGCTGCAGTTAGTTTTCTTTGTTTTTTTAAAGCTTGTTTAACTTTGTTTAAGGTAGTGTTTCCAGACATTGGACTGTAAGACTCTTTTTTGGATAACACCTGTTGAAATCCTGTGGACTAGTGATCTATAATAAAAGGAATAGCTGCATTTCTCACATATTGCTCCTGTGCCAAGCACTGACTTCTCACATCAACTTTCTTATAGTCTTGTACTGACCTTTCGGTGCAGAAGACCGAGGCACAGAGCCCTGCAGTGTCTTGCTCAAGTCCACCCAGAGTGTTGCTTTTGAATACTACACTAGACTCTCTGCTCTTGAATGCACAAGAACCCTCTTGGGTATAGTGGATCTATTGGACATTTATAAGACTCTCCCTTATATTGTGGCAGCAGCAGCTGGCAGCCCACTAACTCATTTGTGCTAGAGAATTAAATAAAAAATTATTTTGATTAAAAATGCTTCCACAATCTTACAGGGAAGAAGTGTGTTTCAGAAGCTTTGGACAGTGTTTGAGGCAGAGCAGTGATTCTGTTGAAACATGTCCGAGTCGATCCTATGGGGCTGTGCCTGAAGCTCTGAAAGCATGATTCGGTAAACATCAGTCAATAGGGACTGAAATATTACTGTCCTGAGAGAAGGGGCCGTATGTTTCTCCCACAGCATCTGTTTATCTTCACATGGTAGGTGTGCAATGTGTATGGGGTTCCTTTGTCCATCAGCTGCCTTATTGAGCTTGGGGCAAATCCCTTCTTTTAAGCTACTTAGTTTCCTCCTCAGTACTTCAAAGATTTCAGTGATCAGAATTTATCATGAGCTTTTTCAAGCCACTTTATGATACAATTTTTAATTTTTCATTACAATTGACATATAATCTGATAGCAGTTTCAGGTATACAGCATAGTGGTTAGACATTTATGAAGTGATCTCCCCAATAAGTCTAGGATGCACCTGGCACCATACATAGTTTTTACAATATTATTGGCTGTATTCCCTATGCTGTACCTTACATCTGCCTGACTATTTTTATAACTAGAGGCCCGGTGCATGAAATTCATGCACGGGGTGGTGTGTGTGTGTGTGTGTGTGTCTCAGCCCAGCCTGCACCCTCTCCAACCTGGGACATCCCTCTCACAATCCAGGACCGCTGGCTCCCAACCACTCGCTTGCCTGCCTGCCTGATTGCCCCTAACCGCTTCTGCCTGCCAGCCTGATCACCCCCTAACCACTCCCCTGCCAGGCTGATCGATGCCTAACTACTCTCCTGCCAGCCCGATTGCCCCTAACTGCCCTCTCCTGTCGGTCTGGTCACCCCTAAGTGCTCTCCCCTGCTAGCCTGGTTGCCCCTAACTGTCCTCCCCTGCTGGCCTGGTCACCCATAACTGCCCTCCCTTGCCAGCCTGGTTGCCCCTAACTGCCCTCCCCTGCTAGCCTGGTCACCCCAATTGTCCTCCCCTGCAGGCCTGGTCACCCCCAACTGCCCTCCCCTGCAGGCCTGGTCACCCCTAACTGTCCTCCTCTGCAGGCCTGGTCACCCCCAACTGGCCTGGTCACCCCCAACTGTCCTCCCCCGCTGGCCTGGTAACCCCTAACTGCCCTCCCTTGCCAGCCAGGTCGCCCCCAACTGCCCTCCCCTGCAGGCCTGGTCACCCCTAATTGCCCTCCCCTGCTGGCCTGGTCCCCCCAACTGCCCTCCCTGGCCTGGTTGCCCCCAACTGCCCTCCCCTGCAGGCCTGGTCCTCCCCAACTACCTTCCCCTGCCAGCCCGGTCACCCCTAACTGCCTTCCCTTGCCTGCCTGGTCGCCCCTAACTGCTCTCCCCTGCAGGCCTGGTCCCCCCTGCAACTGCCCTCCCCTGCAGGCCTGGGTCCCCTGCAACTGTCCTCCCCTGCAGGCCTGGTCTCCCCCAACTGCCCTCCTCTGCTGGTCCGGTCACCCCTAACTGCCCTCCCCTGAGGCCTGATCGCCCCCAACTGCCCTCCCTTGCAAGCCTGGTCCCTTCCAACTGCCCTTCCCTGCTGGCCTGGTCCCCCCCCCAACTGCCTTCCTCTGCCAGCCCGGTCACCCCTAACTGCCCTCCCCTGCTGGCCTGATCGCCCCTGTAATGTGCAGTATAGTGACTGTAGTTATTAACACTGTTCTCTGCATTTGAAAGTTGCTAAGGAAGTAGATCTTAAAGATTCTCATCACAAGAAAAAAATTGGTAGCTACATGTGGTGATAGCTATTAACTAGACTTATTGTGGTGATCATTTTGCAATATTTACAAATATCAAATCATTGTGTTGTATACCTGAAACCAATATCATATTATATGTCAATTATATCTCAAATTTTTAAAAGTAGGGGCACTAAAAACTAGCAATCTAAGAAATGCTTTAGCCTTTTCCATGTAAATATGCACATTATTCAGGATAAAAAGCCTGGCTTTTGTGAGGTTGTTAATAGAAACATATTAAGGTTGTATAAATGAAAAAGAAAAGAAATCAGTGCATCAAATTTGAAGATTTTTTGAGCTTGAGACCCTAGAAATATGGATTGATCAGCTCTGTCGCAGGAAGGGGATGGGGCACCACCCAACAGAGAGGACCAGTTGCTTGGATAAAGCCTGCTTGGTGTGGTCCTCCGATTTAAATGAGGCTGAGAGTTGTTTTATCAGGGACATTTGGCAACATTTAGAGACATTTTTTGGTTGACACAACTGGGTGGAAGAGGGTGCTACTGGTTCTAGTGGGTGGAAGCCAGGGATTCTGCTCAGCATCCTACCACACACAGGACAGTCCCCACACCAAAGACTTTCTGTCCCCAAATGCCAATAGTGCCAAGGCTGAGGGACCCTGCCCCAATCCTACAACAGCTTGTAAGGCCACTATAATATTATTTCTATCTGTCAATACAAGGAACAGAGTTTCCAAGAGTTTTAAATACTTGCTTGTATGGGGAAGAAGCAGGACACACACCTGGTGTCTGGTTCCACCCTAGCATTTGCCCCAGGATCAAGGAGATGATTATACAACGGTTCAAACATCAGTTCTAGTCATAACTTTGTGAGCTCAGGTGGACACTTCAAGCTGCCCAAGCCTTGGTTTTTTTTCATATTTACACGGTGGCTCCTTTCTTCTCAGTTTCTTTGGGCTCTTCAATAGTCACAAGTAATTGCATATGTCGAGGGTGTACTGTGGGTCCTATAACACAGTCATCAGCCCATGGTTAGGAGGGCTCCCGGCGCAGGCTGCGGTCGGCGTCCCTGATTCTGGGTGGTCAGGGATTCCTGTGTGCAGAACACTGGTCAACCTCTGACCTTCCTGAGACAGATGGTCCCATGAGAAGGCTGCAAGTTGCTGGGGAGTCTACCAGCTGGGAATCTGGGAGCGTGACTTGTGCATAACTGGAGGTGGTTTGGGAGGCGGACCTCCCAAGTCCTCAGCAGCCAGCCAACTAGCATACCATCTCTTGTGCCGCACCTACAGCTCAAGGTGGGCTATAAAAATAGAAATGTACCGAATTCTGGAGGTTTGAGCATCTGTTCGAGGCAGCACAGCCATTAGTAGCTTAGCCAGGCATTCCTAAGAAAGACTATGTACTCTTTATGGCTTACTGCCTGAGAGAGGAGTTTGTTCAAGCCCCAGATCAAAACTGCTGTCTGTGTCTAAAGCCATTGTGGGAAGCCAGGCTGCCCCTGCCCTGCAATGACTGAGGTTAGGGTTTTAACTGGGCACTGAAGCTTGAGTTTGACATGGAGCTAAGACATGTCCAAAGGCAGCTCCCCAGTGCCACCAGAATGAAGTTCAGTGTCACCAATGTATGGCTGGAGGCTGAGTCTGGCCTCAATAAGTGTTTCATCAGTAATCATTACTGCTTCCCCCTGATCCTCTCCAGTGTGTCAGTCAGTCAGGCCCCGTACCCTCCCTTGAACATTATCTGAACATTCCCACTTGTCTGCCCTTTCCACTTCCAGTTTGCGTCTATCTCTCCTGCCCTCCCCAAAGGAACTCAGTGGAGATGCCACCCCCACAAGCCTCCTGCCTGGTCCAGCCAGTGTGGATGCTCCTTGGGGGGGTTTGGGGGGACCTGTTTTCCTTCACTTCTCATACCCTGATTGTGGCTCTGTTTGAGTTTACGTGTGGATGTGTCTGACCCTCTTGATAAGCTTGAAAGCACATACCTCATAAAGGTGATTATGTGGACACATTGCATGTTTATGCTGCCTCCTGGCCATAGTGGACACTATACAAATCTAAGTTGCCTACTTTTGTTTTTCCCCTTTGAGAACAGGATGGGGGAGTAATTTTTTTGGTACTTCTTTGATATGATCATATTAGGTGGCACCTAGAAGGTAGTTAATATACATAAATCAGTAAATTAAAATTCAGACTCTAGCTTGGATAGGGTTCAGGGTCCCGAGCTGGTGGCCTGGCTGCAGCGTGGGTGTGAGGACACCTGCCATATCCAAGGGAAGGGGAACGGAATTAGCGGGGAGTATCTCCCCCAGTCTTCCCCGCCCCACAGCACCTACATCTGTTATTAAGTGAGTCATCACACATATTTCAAATACCCTTGTGAATTTCAGTAGGGCCAGTAATGAGCACTTGGTGCAGCAGCAACAAATATGACCACAAACGTGCTGCACTGGGACCTTTTAAGGGTTTGATAGCATCCCAGAAAGAACTGGAGTCTGAGGTGGTCTCTTCCAGGCTCGAGCCCTCACCTGGGAAATAAGGGTTTGTATCAGAGGGCTGGTCCTGTTCCCCGCAGCTCTAGCAGCCCATGGTGCTATGATAGGGGGCATGGCTTCTCATATGTAACAGCCGCTTAATTGACTTCCCCAAATATTTTGTGACGGTCATAGCATCTCCCCACACTCCATGGTAATCCCTCTTGAAGGATGTGATGAGGTGGCGTTGGGCAGAATTTTAAATTATTCATGATCAGTTTCAAGGGAGAAAATGTCCATGTTTTTTTTATGGTTATCTCCTTGCAGGGAAAATCACATGTTTTTATAGGCTAGGATGAAACCTTTTAGAAGTTCTGCTTTATGGCTAGCATGATAATAAAGACACCTTCTGTATTTTTTTTCCTAAAATAAAACATATCCACATTGTTTTCCACTCAAAAAGTACAGCAACCAATACAACTTTATAATTTAGTGGTTTTACGTACAAGGAGGTCAAATGGCTTAAAAGTCAAGACCTGTCTTAGTTATTTTTGGTATGAAAATGAAAATCACATATTAACAATTCAGCCTTTCCCTGGGGGATTTCATATCACTGAAAAACGTCCTCCAAGTATTTTTTCTGAATCCCACTCACTTATTCCTCACACTTCTAAGAGCCTGCATTTCATGATAAAAATGGAATTTACTTGGGAAGTTTTAATAATTGTTAACTTTTTAAAATTAAGTTATTTGCACACAAAGTTCTAGAACTGAGTCTATCACTCACACAGCTGGACTCTAGTTCAGCCTGTTAAACAGTTCAGAGCAGTTCTTTTTATGTCCTAAAGCTCATGTAGTCAATGATGTTACATTTTGATGCAAGCAAGTTCCAGTTACAACTGAGAAGTTGGCAGATTTGGGCTGCCACTTGGATATGAGAAAAATATATTTCTCCTTTCAAATACAGATTTGGTCTGTGACAGACCCAGTGCCATCGGGGGAAAGCAAGTGGGAGGGGACCATAGGGAGCTGGACAGTACATTTGTCATATAAAGGCATCAGAATTCAAAACAAAACAAAACAAAAAACAGTGCCTGCCCGACTAGAGTGGCTCAGTGGTTGAATGTCGACCCATGAACCAAGAGGTCACCACCAGTTCGATTCCTGGTCAGGGCACATGCCTGGGCTGTGGGCTCAATCTCCAGTAGGGAGCATGTAGGAGGCAGCCCATCAATGTTTCTCCCTCACTGATGTTTCTATCTCTCTATCCTTCTCCCTTTCCCTCTCTAAAATGAATAAAAACATATTTTTAAAAGAACAGTGCCTAACAATTAACAAGTGTCCCAGTAGAACTCAGCCTGTCAGCTGCCAGTTTATAACTTTGACTTAGCTTGTGAATATGTTTTCCCTGACAGGAGTTGTTTACATTGATTTTTGGAGAATGAAAAACTTGAAAAAGTGAAAAGAATAAATCTTTAGTTGTGGGATTTTTTTATTTTTATTTTTTGCAGGTGCCTGAGGAAGTATTTTTGAACTGGGCGTGAGGATCCGGGAGGCAGAGGGAGGTGGCATACCTATCATTTTATACTGTTTGGCTTCCTAATCACAGTGGAGCAGGAGCAGTAGTAGCTGGTACCTACCTGGAAGAATAACTGCAACTAACATGGCTCTCAGGGCACTGACGAATCCCTCTTTAACTCCAACATTTGTGTTAGAGAAACAGCTTATATTTGCCTTCCATGCTGTGGAATGCATCGTTTTCCAAACCTCCCTCAAGAATCCTAGTTGCAGTTTGGGTCTGAAGGTCGGTTTTGGACTGTCTGCCCCGTCGGTCACCTCATTAAGTGTGATTTGCAGTGAGCCTTTGGTCTCCTCACGTGGGGTTCAACTCCATAGCAACGACTGCGGAGCTCTGTGACCCAGCGTGAACCCGGGCCAGGCCAGTGCAGAGCTCAGCAAATGTGGGACTATGCTGAACTCGAGAGGATCAAGGTCATTACCAGAGTGGAGGCAGCCTTGTTGGTCAGAAATAGGGGCTACATACAGGTGTCTCCCAAAGCAGGGCATGTCCCATGTAGCAAAATGGGAAGCAGTGTTTGTAACTCCCTCTAGCGCAAGGGAAAATTCTGTGTAAATGGGTTAAAAAGCTGAATTCCAAAGTTTGTAGGAAAGAAAAATATATTTCTGCTTCCAAATACTATTTTCAATAAATTGGGACGAGATCCACAGGGAAAACAGCTATGTCTCCAAGGTGCTAATAGTTTCACTCCTCTGTCCTACAATCTTATCGGTAATTCATTCAGCAAACAGCCCCTGAGCCTTCTGCATGTACCAGGCATCTATGTGCTGGGAGGCCTTGATGATAATGAAGAAAGTGCCTGTGGCCTGGAGCTTGGAGCCCATCAGGAATAACCCTCCAGCTGTTATTTCTGGTGCCTGCTGAGTGCCAGGCACCATTCTAGGCAGACAAAGATCCTTGCTCTTTCCCTGCATGCACAGTTTGGTGCCCTAACTTGGTCTTGCATAGGAGCATGTGTGGGGTGGGATGGGGCAAGGGAACTATGGGTTAACACCTCTGCTTGGGTTGGGTGGAATCAGACGTCACTTAGCAACAGCCTGGAAGAAGCATGTCCTGTTAGTTTTTGTTCTTCTTAACAAATTGCCACATGTTTGATGGCTTAAAACAGTGGTCGGCAAACTGTGGCTCACGAGCCGCGGTTTGCCGCTCTGTTGACTAATGAGTTTGCCAACCACTGGCTTAAAACAATAGAAATTTATTTATTCACGAGATGTAGAGGGCAGAAGTCCAAAAGCAAGGGCACTGCCATACACCCTCCACAGGCAATAGAGGAGAATCATTTCCTTGCCTCTTCTAGTTTCTGGTGGCCGCCAGCGCTCCTTAGCTTGTGGCTGCATCACTCCAGTCTCTGCCTTCATCTTTCCACCACCTTCTCCTCTGTGTGTCTGTATCAAAATCCATCTGTATCCCTCTTATCAGGATTCATATGATGGCACTTAGGGCCCACCTGGATAACCCGAGGTAAACTCTTTATCTCAAGATCCTTAACTTTATCACATCTTTTGCATCTAAGGTAATAGCTACAGGTTCTGAGGATCAGCATGAGCACATATGTTTTTGTGGCCACCATTCAATCCACTACCAACTGTTGGAGCAGAGAGAATAGTCTCTATTCAGATCCTGGCATGGCAAAAAGACCGGCTGGCATGTTTGAGGGACCCAAGGTGGCCACCAAGGTTTGATCAGAGTAGGTGAGGTAGCAAGTGGCATGAGATACAGTTGGAAAAGTGGATCTAGGTTATCCTGGATGATGAGGGAGGCTGTGGAAGATTTTAGAAAGAGTAGAGGCAGGTTGAATTTATGTGGTAAGAAGATCATTCTGGCTACTGTTTGAAGAGTAAGTGGGTGCAGGGGCAACAGTGTTAAGAAAAACTTGTTAGGAGTCTGCTACAGGTGGGAGGTCATGGGGGCTTAAGGGGTGAGCATGGAGGTGGGGGGAAGTGGGTGGGCATCGGGAATATTTGGGGGGTAGAACTGATGGGAAGGAGTAAGTGACTCCGTGTGGGACAGTTAGAGGTGGGTGGCAGAGGCTCCTGGGAGGACTCTGATGAGGTGTGAGCAGCTGTGTGCACAGTCGTGTACGGCTGACTTGCACATTTCAGGGGATGTCATGAATCCTCAAGTCTAGATTTGGATTTATGGAGCTCCAGGTCAGTTGGGTAAGTGACCAGGACTCATAGAGAGGGTTTAAGTAATGTTATAGTGTCACCTAGTGGTTTAATGATTGAATTAACCATCAAGCATGAAAAAAGCAGGAGAGGTGTTGCTGAATGCTTTTTTGTTAATTTTAATTATAAAAGTCTGAATTGATTCAGCATTCCATGAGTGTATGTGTAGAATTTATACTGTGCAAGGCAGCAGCCAAGAGTCAGGTAATAACATACATGGGTCCCTGGCCTCAAGAAGCTTGCTATAAGACATTGATGAGTACTTAGTGTTTATTGTTTCAGGGTGGATAGGAGAGTTCATAGGAGAGTTCATAGGAGAGTGAGGTTATAATGACTGGAATGAAAAGGGAAGCAGGACCTTTGAAGTTGGAGAAAATGGGTTTGAATCTCTGTGCCCCCAGGTGATGGCCAGGTGGCCTCAAGTCACTTGATTCATCTCTCTGAGCCTCCGATTCCTCCTTTGGGAACAGCATTTGATTTCTAGGGATGAGCAGATTAGTGGCAGCCCAAACAACTAATTGAAGATTTTGGTTTTAAAAATGTACATATTCTCTTATCTGTTGGTCTCTTGTACCAAGTTGTGAAATAAAAATCATTTGATCATATCCCTGCTTGAGAGAAGCGCCTGACATAGCCCATTCATACGGGCCAGATCCTAAAGGAATGCTCTGGCCTAGGAGAGTTGGACAAAGGGATGGCCTTTGTCTGTTATTTGTACAGCTGGCCCCGAGCCTGATGCTGCTGCAGCCACAGCGGGGAGGCGCGGATGTGGTCTGAGATCCACGCCAGCTGGCCTTTGAGTAGAGAGAAGGATGGCCTGGTGACTTCACCTGGCATGCCAGTTTCCTCAGCTGTCAGCCAATTGTCATTTCTGGAAGCAGTGAATCTGCTCTCTGACTTCACTGTCTCTCACTGAAAAAAGTAGTAAACCACAGAGGCCATTCAGGGTCCACAGTAGCACCAATAAATAAATAAATAAATAAAATGAAAAATTTAAAAATAAAAAATTTTTAAAAAAGAAATAAAATAAAAAAAGTCAGGGCACCATGTGTGAGAGCCAGTCATTCCACTGGGCATGCTTTTTTTGGTGTTGGGTTGAATGCTATGTAGTAATTCATTGTAGATCCCATTATGGTTCATGGGTAGAGGATGCATGTTAGGAGCAGAATATTTATTTAAAATCTTTTTTTTACAAAGATAAAAAATTTCTGTGGTTATTTAATGATTCTTTTGTTGTGGAAATGCCTGTTTATCTTGAAGTTAATCCTATTATCTATAATAATAAAAGTGTAATATGCTAATTAGACAGGACAGCCAAACGACCTTCCAGATGACCAACCTTCTGGATGAAGCCGGGGCTGCAAGGGCCGAGCTCCTTGCACAAATTTCATGCATTGGGCCTCTAGTAGTTCAATAAATAAGTAAGCTCAAGTAACTGCTCATAGCCATCGTTGTTGTTTTTTAGTGTTTGCTACTTCATTTTTTAATCTTTAGTGTTGAAAGTATTACATACTTCTCCTTTTTTCCCCATTGACCCCTGGTAGCTCATCTGCTATTCCCCGCTGCAGGCCTTCACCACCCTATTGTCCATGGGATTTGCATATATGCATACAAGTTCTTTGGTTGATCTCTTCCTCCCACCCACCCTTCCCTGCCTTTTATATGACAGAATGAAATGGAATTACTCTCTCCATTGTGGGGGTAAATTATTTACTCAACTTGGGTGAATGAGCAGTGACTATTTCGAAGATTGGTATTGGGGAAATTTTCATGAGCAGCTTTCTGACAGATTTAATGCTGTTGTAGAAGGTTTAATGTATTTCTTTACCTTTTTATCCTATAGAAAAATGCCTGTTAATAGAAAACACAGTATTAAATATAAAACAACGAAGTCTTCCAAAGTCCGTTGAAATGTAGGCATGTAGTGTTTTACGGTAGTATTTCCATTTGCAAAGGAGGGGTTGTATTTGCTGTTTAATACGAGTGTAATATGATTGACACTAAGGCACAAGTAGGCCCCTGTTCTACTCAACAACAAAGGACATCAACTTCACTGCATTCAGGGTCCTTTGCTCAAGTGGGGCGGTGCTCTGCTCCTGGGGCGAAGCCATGCTCGCAGGTTCCCAGAGCTGCTCTCAGCCAAGCCCTGGGGATGGCAGATCAGCAACAGGAGGGAGCTGCTCCTTCCCAGTTACAGGGACTTCCCTTGGGGTGGGTGGGTAGGGTCTGACCGAATTATTTTATTTTTTAAATTTATCTTTATTGTTGAAAGTATTACAGATGTCTCTGTTGTTTTTTTCCCCATTGACCCCTCCTACCCCGCACCCACCCCTCCCAGGCCTTCACCACACTATTGTCTGTGTCTGTATTATTTTATTAAGCATGTATTGCTCTCTACCTTTCTCACCATCATGAGGATAAAGAGATGATCACAGGAACAGGTGAGAAGTGTTATTAAAGAGGCGTCTTGGACAGGCATCTGATTCTGAAGGAGATGGCGAGTTTTTCCCTGGGGCATTGAGAGATGACTTGGGGGGGAGGGTGAGAAGGAACACTTCTGGACAGGATACCACAGACTGTGAAGGAACAGAGCTTGTTCAGAAATGCAAGGAAGTTGGTGTAGCAAGCCAGGGGCAGGGAGGAGGAGGAGGTGGGGAGGAAGAACTTAATGCAGACAGCCATTCCTGATTTATTTCTCTGAGGACAGCTCTTTCTCAGGTCAGGACACATTGCTGTACTGAATGGAGGTCCATTATTCTTACACTGCATTAAACATTCCTCTCCTTTATTTTCTTTCCCCTCTGAAGTTCTGGTAGCTCACTGGATTTGGCCTTGTGTGTCTAAAATGAAACACACTGGAGAGATTTATAGTCAGTTAATTGTAAAAGATTAAATAGAGGGCCGGAGACCGTGGGATACCAGGATACAGGCTTTATTGGAGATCACCCTGCCAGGCCGTCTTCCAGAAGGGAAAAGGGACAGGCTGGGGGTGAGAGTGCCTTTTGAGGGGAGGAAGGAGGGGACGGGGCTTAGGGTACTCAGTCCACGCTGATTGGTGGTTTCATGTGAGGTACATGGTTAGGGGCCTAGGGATTTAGGAATTGGGGGCTTAGGGTACATGGCAGGTGCTGATTGGTGGTTCAATGTACAGTCCATATAAGGTGTTCAGGAATGTCCGGCTGCAGGTGGAGTTTACGTCATGCTCCGTCCATCAGTTGGAGGAAGGGAGGATCTATCAAATTGGCTGTCTCTTTCTCAGTTACTCTTGACTGTTCAAATGTGCATTTTGTTGTTCCTAAATAATACAGCATTCACAAAAGATAATGTAGGCATTTTTGTATAAATTACATGTAAGACGAAAAGATAATTTCTAAACTTAATGAAAAAGCAGTTTTTTTCCTGAGCCTTACATTTAGGAAAAATAGGAACTTTTAACTTATGTTAATTAAGTAACCAAGTAAGATTAATGAACACCGGTAGGATAAGGTCAGCTGAAGTCATTATTTATTCTTACTTTCAGGCTGTAGCTTAGAATTTTTGCACTATCTAGAGTAAATTGATTTGCCCTCAAAATGCCCCTGAATGGTTTGTGCCCATGTAATTGTATTTTATACTTTATTGTTATTTTTTAGCACATATTTATGCATTTAAACTTCCTTGAGAATTCTAAGCTTTTAGTAGTTTTATGGATAACTCAATAAATAGCAGCTGTTATATAATGATGAAGGGAGCCTGGGAGAGGGCAGGGAGCGGGTCCCGGGGCCAGGGGCGGGTGCTCCTGAGAGGCAGGCTTGCTTGCTCCAGGACAGAGAGCTGTGAGGCGTGCAGCGTCTGTAACGGGCAGTAACGGAGCATTCATTCGGTGGATCAGTCCACCTCACACAGTGCCGAGGGCAGCAGGGAGCAGGAGCTGCTCACCTCTGTGCCAGCAATGTTCCCACTGTGGGATCCGGGGAGAACTGAGCTCAGGAAACTTCTTCCCCTGGACTAAGAGGTGACCCCTTGGTTCATGGAAAGTCAGATTGGGGAAATACAACCTCACACGGAGAGCCTACTTCACACTTACAAGAAATTAAGTGAAAGCAGCTAAAAATAAATGTTTCCCCCTCAAAGGGCAGATGGATCATTAGCCATTTGAAGTAAAGAAAAGATCTGGCAGTTTTCTCCCTGCTCCTAACTTTTATCACTAACATAATGGTAATAAGACTTTTATTATTTTTAAGTTCCTGGCTTCACCAAACAGCTCAAGACTTATAAATGTCATCCACAAAATGAAAGTAATAAAAGAACTATTATCAATTTACAGATAAGTATATGTATCTAAGGTAATTCAGATTTATTGTACTGCTTAAATCCAGATTGAAAAAGACAATGTAACTGTTTCTTATTTTTGTGATGAGTTAATCATTTGTGTTTCTATATCAGAGTTTGTTCAACCTCTAATTCTTCAATCTTCTGTAAGCCCCAGTGGTCATATATTTGTATTAGAAGACACTACTTAAGAATCAGCCCACCTCCCTTTTTAATCTTCCTTCTTAGGGTCACCCGGGACCACCAGGGCCACAGGGTCCTATTGGACCACTGGGACCGCCAGGACCCATTGGGATTCCAGGAGAGAAAGGGATGAGAGGGGAGAGCGGCCCTCCTGGAGCAGCAGGGGATAAAGGAGATAAGGTAAGCCTCTTCCGAAGGGCCACCCACCACCAGCACTGCTATGCCAGACTTGTTATAATCACAAGTAGGACCTGCTTGCGCCTTATAATAAATTAAGTCTAGACTCCTCTTCCATAGCAGCCCTCCTTCCCCAACCCCTCCAGAGAAGCTTGCTTATCTGGATCTTTTCTCTGCACTTAAATGCATGACTGCACCCAGCAGGGAGTTGTACCGGTTCATGGCTTTAAAAAAACACCTAAGTGCTGTTATGTGTACCATGCTGGGCATTTTTTTTTTTAACTCAACCACTCAACCATGTGGCTTAAAGATCATTCCATATCAATTTATGTCGATTGAACTTATTCCTTTAGAAATACTGTTTAATATGCTGTAGAATGGATAAAGAAAACAATAGTTCTTCCTTGTTGAGAATGTAAGATCATGTCCTAATTTGTGTAGAGCAGGTGTGAGAAAGCAATCCTGTGAATTACCTGTGCTCACATTTAAGAGTTTGCTTCTCCAGGGACTGATAGATTCTGAGACGTTGAATTCCCAGCTTACAGGGCACTGAATGTTTTCTTTCAATCCATGTTGGCTTCCTTACAACATGTTGGTTTCCTTACAACAAAAAGTATGACCTGGCTGGTTTGGCTCAGTGGATAGAGTGTTGGTCTATGGGCTGAGGGGTCCCGGGTTTGATTCTGGTCGAGGGCACATGCCTGGGTTGCTGGCTCAGTCCCCAGTGGGGGATGTGCAGGAGGCAGCCAACCAATGATTATCTTTCATCATTGATGTTTCTATCTCTCTCTCCCTCTCCTTTCCTCTCTGAAATAAATAAAAATATATTTTAAAAAAGTATGAAAGGTTAATTCTTAAATGTTGGCATTTAAGTGTGTGTGAAAATAAGTAACCATGACTGCTAAGGGTTAAAAATAATGAGCATTAATTATTTATGTTTTTGAGGAAATTAACTTGTTAGTCTGATCACTTAGTAATTTTTATAACTTTGTTTTATCGCCTGGAATTTTAGGGTCCCACTGGTGTTCCTGGATTTCCAGGTTTGGATGGTATACCTGTAAGTATCCCTACATTTTCTCCACTTTTTCAAACACTCCTCGAAACCCTTACAATCACATGTTCAAAAAATATATATACACATGCCTACTCATAATGACAGTTTTTATTTACTGACGAGTCCTAACTTTTGGAAGTGTGTTTAAGACTCTCGTTTCTAATATGAAAGCCACATGAAAGAAGGAAGAGGTATTTTGGGGAGCTTTACTAGTCATTAAAGTCTTTCTAAGGATTTAAAGGTAGGTTCCTCCCAAATCTCCAGAATACTCCAAACTGAATGAATTTGAATTGGGGCATATTAAAATGTACTTATTGATTTTTAATATACCACAAAGCACTGTGGATGGGGACAGAAGTTTCACAAAATTAAGTGGCATGTGAGTCATCATTGCCATAATTTGGGTACTCATACTGCATAATCCTTGTCTTATAGTATTCTTGCAAAACAGTGCTTCACTTATCATTTTGTTTCCTGTAGGGGCACCCAGGGCCTCCTGGATTCAGAGGCAAACCTGGCATGAATGGCTGCAATGGCTCAAGAGGTGATCCAGGGTTTCCAGGAGAAAGAGGAGCTCCTGGCCCAGAAGGCCCCCCAGTAAGACCACTCACAGCTTATCCTAATGGGAGTCTTAAGTGAAAGGCCCCACAGTGGGAACAGGCTTGGTGTGCTCAAGAAACAGAGTTAATACAAGTGTGGGGGAGCATGGTGAACAGGTGGGGTGGCTGGAGGATGAGGACAGAGGCGGGCAGGACCTAGGACACCTGAGGTCTTGTAGACTATGGAAGGAGGCTGGGTTTTCTTTCCCATGCCATAAGAAAGCTCTGGGTGGTTTTAAGGGAGGAAGCCATATGACCCGATGGATGTGCCATTGAGATGCTCCTGGCTGCTGTCATAGGACAAAGCTTACGTTGTTTATCATTCAGGGTTCACTGCAGACCTGTGTGTGTGAACTAGCAGATGTGCAGGAACCCGTCACAACAGACTTTGAATGGAGTGATGTGATCAGTCAGTGATCATGATTCCCATGTCACTTAGGGGTGATCTGTGGACCCATGAGCTAGCAGTGAAGTTTGTGCTCCATGCAGTTACTCAGTTAATGCAGTGGTAACTGGATTTCGAACCATTTAGTTGGAGGACTGGTGCTCTTTTACTCAAACGTGGGACTGAAATCCATGCCTTTTGGAACTATGGGGGAAAAGGACTGCCTGTGCAGGCAATCTGATTGCTCAAGGGAACTGGTGAGGAGCTTACCATTAAACCAGGAGTCTCTCCCATCAGAAGCAAAGCCAGGCACTCTTCCAAGAGGGGTTAACTTTGACATCTGCATGTCTTTTGTAGGAGCTTGATATATGAAAAGGGTTAAAATTTTTATGTGGTAACCCAGTTGAGGTATATTAATATATGGGATATTAAGATATCAAGTGTGGAAACTTTTGGGGGAAAAAGAATACACTGAGGTATTTCATTCACTTTTTTTAAAATACCCTAAGTAAATGTGCAGCTACATACAAAAAACTTACAAAAGGAACATGCTGACTTTTAAAAGTTAATCTTATAAAGGGTGCATAGGCTCTATTTTAAATACAAATAGTGAAATAAATAAACTAAATTTTTAAACAACTGTTTCTATGGCATATTATTGACAACTGCAATGTTTTTTGTTTTTTTAAAAAATATATTTTATTGATTTTTTACAGAGAGGAAGAGAGAGCGATAGAGAGTTAGAAACATCGATGAGAGAGAAACATCGATCAGCTGCCTCTTGCACACCCCCTACTGGGGATGTGCCCGCAACCAAGGTATATGCCCTTGACCGGAATCGAACCTGGGACCCTTGAGTCCGCAGGCCAACGCTCTATCTACTGAGCCAAACCGGTTTCGGCGACAACTGCAATGTTTACTTATAAGAATAATACATGTGCATCATGTTGTACAATTTCCCTGCTGTATAATTAATAAATATATATTAATACATTAGTATATACTAGATATAAACTACACATATATACCATATATTTATAATATAAATATACTAGTAGATCCTCTATCTTTGGAGGTTTCTTAATAGATTTTAACTGAATATTGAATAACTATATATGAGAACCTTAAGGTGATAATGACAACGAAGAGAATAAAGAAATCTTCACTAGTGAAATATGCCTATAATGGTAATTTTATTGGTGAGTAATATTTCACATGGGAAATAAAATGCTAAAATAGTAATGTGCTTTTCTCCACTCTTAAGTGAATGTTTTATTTTCAGGGCTTTCCTGGGGAAAAAGGAGAAAAAGGAAATTCAGTGTTCATTTTAGGTGGCATTAAAGGTAGTCAGGTAAGCATTCTGATCATGGTGGCTTTAAAATAATTTTTCCCCAACATAGGTAAACCCATACAGGAAACATATGAACTGAGATTCCCTTTGAAATTTTCCTGAGCATGCTGGGTTTTTAAAAAAGTATGTTTATTAATTTTTAGAGAGAGAAGAAGGAAAAGAGATAGAGAGATAGAAATATTGATCAGAGAGAAACATCATTGATCGGCTGCCTCCTGCACGCCCCCTACTGGGGATCGAGCCCACAACCTGAGCATGTGCCCTGACCAGGAATCAAACCAGTGACCTTTTGGTTCATGGGCTGACGCTCAACAACTGAGCCACACTGGCCAGGTGGCACGCTGGTTTTTATCCTCACCCTGGCCCTCTGGATGGCACCATTCTTCTTGTGTGAAGCACTTGGCTTTAGCTGCTCCAGCTGTAACATTCCAACACACACCTCTCCACTATTTTTTGCAGAGTGGCAATGGAGACACCATTTCAGGGTTTCTCAACCTTGGCACTATTGACATTTGGGGCCAGATAGTCACTTGTGTGAGGGCTGGCCTATGGACTGTAGAATATGAAACAGTATCTCTGGCCTCTACCTGTTAGATGCCAGTAGCAACCTCCACCCACGCAATATCTCCAGACATTACCAAGGGTCCCCTTGGGAAGAAAAATTACTCCCAGTTGGGAAGCACTGTTTTATTTGTAGTTAAAATGCGATATGAATACTTGCACCCCAGTATACTAGAAGTTATCACTATTGAACTGGAAAATTATGGAAACCTTATAGTACTCTCCTTGGTAAATTAAATGCTTTTGTGTTTCTAGCAATGAATGGTATACAAATATTCAGAAATAAGCTCTTGAATGACCACTTCATCACGCTAAAACAAGTAGCTGTGGACAAGAAGAAGGAGATCACTAGAAAGAATAAGTCAGGAGGAGAGATACAGTACATTTTCATGACACGATCACTTGTCATAAGGTAGAATATTTTACAACAATTAGATAAGACTAGCTCTAGGTTGCTCCTACTAAACCCTGAGTTCCATGCCACTGGAGTGGGGATCCCTTTAATGAGCTCGCAGTATTTGTGTGTGGCCTCTATGCCTATCTATACTTGTTAGATAATAAAAATTATGCTTTTTTATGGCTTAAACACTCTATTAATAAACTTAGTATTAAAAGCAGGGTCATCTAGGAACCAGCATGTGTATTAGAAGAAGTAAACTGACACTTATCTACTACTGTGATTTTAAGTAACCCATTAACCTCTCCGAGCCTCATTTTCCTTATTTGTGGAAGGAAATTAAAATAATATCTACCCTATCTTACCAGTGCTGATGATCTGTTATAATAATTTATATTGTAAACTATACATTTGCTGTACAATAGGAGTTGTGGTGGGTATTTTTCTTTATAATTGTGCAAGAGAGAACAGGTAAGAAAGAAGGGAATGTGGATATAGAGAATTCATCATCTTAAGGAGAAACAGGGTTAACAACCTTGGAGAAACAATGGTCTTGAGAGCCTATATCCACTTCACACACATTTGGATGGTTATTATTTTTAAAAAATGGAAAATATTAAGTGTTGGCAACTCTGTGGAGAAATTGGAGCCCTTGTGCATTGCTGGTGGGAATGTATATGGTGCAGCTGCTGTGCAAAATGGTATGGTGATTCCTCAAAAAAATAATTGCATAATTAACCTATAATTAAGCAATTCTATACCCAAAAGAAATGAAAGCAGGGACTCAAAGAGCAGATATTTGTATACCTAAGGTCATAGCTGCACTATTCACAATAGGCAAAAGATGCAAGCAACCCAAGTGTCCACTGAGGAATGAATGGATAAACAGAAAGTGATATATACATACAATGGAATATTGCTCAGTCTTTAAAGAGAAGAGTATCCTGACTCATGTTACAACATAGATGAACCTTGAGGTCATCATGCTGAGTGAAATGAGCGGGTCACAGAAGGACAAATAATGTGTGATTCCATTTATATGAGGTTCCTAGAGTACTCAGATTCATAGAGACAGGACATAGGAAGGTTTTTGCCAGAGGCTGGAGGAGGGGGATGGGGAGTTAGTATTTATTGTAAACTGGGAAGAGTTTACATTGGGGAAGATGGAGAAGCTTTGGAGATGGATGGTCATGATGGCTGCACAACAGTGTGAATGTACTTAATGTCACAGGACTGTCCACTTAAAAATAGTTAAAATGTAAACTTTTATCTAACATATATTTTACAATATGTTATATTTTACATTTGAAAAAGAGCCTGCAGCCCCTTTGATTCTTTAGAGTAAGTGGAGTCTCAGGGCAGAGTCACAAAGTGGTGGATTTGCACAGAGGCAGCGGGGAAAGAATTTCACGCCATTCCCTTTACCTTTACTCTAGGATGACCATTGGAGCAGGGTGTCTATAAAGGGAGGCAGGGTCTGGCACGTGGACCAGAGACAGACTGTGATGAAACGGGACCATTGGGTTTAGAACATTTTAAATTGAAAGCTGAAACCTCATCTTGATTCCACATGCTCAGGACGCCAGCACCTGCCTCTGGTTTCAGCTGAGTAGAAGCAGAATTCGGGCCTAAGAATGGAGGCCCATGATCATCTCCACAGAGCCCTCCACAGTTGTCTTCTCAACCGGGAAAAATTGAACAGACTGCACGTTAGGCCAAACCCTGTGTGTGTGTGTGTCTACTTTTACATCATGTGTTTTAGGAAATGGTGTTGCTCTTTTAAAGCAATGTGTCATTATTGCAGGGTGACAGAGGGAACCCAGGACCTCCCGGCTTACCAGTAAGTCTGAGCGGGCATGTGCTTTTGTGTGATCCCAGATAGCCTTCTGTCCCCATAGTTTGTATGTATCACAGCAGGACCAGCCGAAAAATGTGCGGGACCCCCCCCCCCCCCAGCGCAAAATGAACATGTAGGTCCCGTGTTCAAAAAGTATGAAGAATGTCAAGGTGGTGAGAGCAGAGCATGAAGTCAAGCACGAAACCCCATCTGACTGCACAGGTCACACCTGAGGCTGTCCTGGAACCTTGGCAAGCTTCCAATTACCTCCCTCTTCTATATTTCAATAATCATTTGCTGATGTACATACAGTCATTGATATTTAGAAGAGAAGTCTGCCCAGACACTAATATATGTCAGGTGGAAAGACTGCTGAATCAGTCATTGCGTATCGTATTTAAAATTTAGGACCATTTTCATCTCCCTGAAATTTGTAACTCAATGATTATATTAGTCTTTCCAATTCATCAATGTTTACAAGATCACAACTTAAATCAATTTCCACCTCCCAGTTGTTAACCCATAATTTTGCTTGGTGACTTCTGGCTATAGACAGGAGTACTTACCCAGGTTGATTTCCTTCCTACTTCCGAAGCTTGGTTCTACGTCATTAATGAGAGACCTTGATGTTGCTGTTAAAATAAAAACAAATTTATCCTCCTGAAGAGAACAATTTCATTGCACACTTGCAAATCATTTGACCTGGGCAGGGTCAGTAGGAGAGCAGAGTGCCTTTCTCCACAGCTGTCTGTGTGAATCTCTGTAATTATGCCACAACTTATAGGTTACAGAAAGTTGACTTCTGGCTTAACCATCGTGATCTCAAATTGGGGACAGCATTTCTATTCACACTGATCTGAAAGGGCATGCTTAAAAATATATTAAAGAATATAAATACATTCATATTTTCATATATTAATGCTAATTAATATTAAAAACTAAAAAGCATCCTGTTGTATATCAGAGTTATATATGGAATTTAGGGGTAGCCAGTAACAAATTTCTTTGTTCTCTACCTATGCTATTACAAAATTTATCTGTAAGTAAGTAGATTGATTTCTGGTGTTGAATTTGATCCTGACATAGGAATTTGTCACACCTGCCGGAGTGATTGGCCCATGGAGCTCTGTGCCCTACATCCGAGGCAGAGCTGCTGGGAAGATAGCTGGGGGATGTGTTGGGACTGTGATTCCTTTGGAAATTTATATCCACTTGGGATTACATGCAGCTCTTGCTGTGAATGATGATTATGGATTTGGGTAAAAAATGCACTGATTTTTCTCATATTTAGGGATCAAGGGGTGCTAGAGGACCAGCAGGCCCAATGGGATCCCCAGGAGAGCCGGGGTTACCGGTAAGTACAGCCCCATTCATCTGCCCCTCTAAAAACCAAGTTCCCATCTTGGGTCAGGCACAGGTGGGCTGTTTGAGAGGACATCACCTGATGAATCAGTGCACGCCCACTCCTTACCTGCGTGAGTCCATCGAGAAGCATGGGCCCCTCCCGGGGGGTGGGTATAACAAGCAGCCTCCCCCATGGGTGAAGCCCATGGGTGTTTTTAAGTAAATTAGGGGGTTCCTAAAGAGGAATTGGGACAACCAACAAAGACGCATTCTGGTTTCTGCAACTGATCTGTGATTTGTGTTTTTGCCATTGATTTAGGGGCCTCCGGGCCATCCTGGGAGTCCGGGTGTGAAGGTAGGCAGCCATGAGGAAAATATACAAATAGGACCCAGGTACAGTGAGACTAAACGACCACTGATGTCTGTTGGGATGATGTCTTTCCTCTCACTAGACCTCACAGTGCATTTAATAAGTGAACTTCAAAAAATTGCTTGGCCAGAAGTCTTGGTTGTAATTATTCCTGTAATATTCAAAATCAATTCAGTTAATTTATTTTTTTCTTTCTCAGGGCAATCCTGGCATGGGAGTCAAGGGGCAGATGGGAGACCCGGTAAGAACCCCTTTTGCCTGGAGAGCAGATGTTGACATGTATGTGCTGCCCGGTAGTGGAGGCTGCTCTGATGATCACATAACTGCGTTCATTGTCTCATCGCTGCCCAATTTAATGGCTGCGAACTTTTCTTTGCTGAATTATTATGGTACCATTACCCTTGACTATAAAATGACAGTTCTGACAAAATTAAACTCTAAACTCAAGTTCATTTATATGATACACTTCACCCCAGCAGGAAGAGAGTGAACATTTTTGATACTATTATATTCGGAGTAGCAGTTTTGTTTAATTACTGATTTGCTTGCCTTAATGTTATAATTTTATCAAAATCCCAAGTTTTACACATAAATAAAAACGTAAATAACCGGAACCAGAGCCCTTAGCAATACACGATCCCCGCTGCCTCCCTCTCTCACATTGACAGCCCTTTCCACTGAAACATGGATGTTGGCAAGACAAGCTACCATGTTTCAAAATGGCAGCTCCTCTGGCAAAAGCCTGAATGTGTAGCAGTTGGGGAATGGCTCTTTCAACAACTGTGGGCAAATAGTTCAGAAACTGGCATCTGCTCTGTGCCAGACCAGCACGGTGCTGGGTGTGGGGCTTTAGCAGGACAGACGGGATCCCCTCTCTCAGGGAGTCCCAGTCTGGTTGGGTGCATGGTGTACAGCCATTTAACAAAATGTCACATTGCCAAAGACATATTGGAACACGTCCTGATGTGGGGAGGCGCCTATGATATAATATTGAACAGAAAGTTCAGGTGACAAAAGTGTACGCTCAATTTTATAAAAACTACAACAATAACAAGAGGACTCTAAAATATAGACTTATTTTAATGGAGATTATCTCTAGGATGGTAAGATTATGGGGCACTTTTATTTTTTTAATTTATTTTTAACAACAAGTGTGTATTAGTTATGAAAAACAATAAATATTTAAAATTACATCATTTATATGTCATGGTTTTAGTTTTAAATCCATGACACACAGGATTTTAAGCATTACATCCCAATCCATGGGTGAAAGTCTTCCTTGTACTAAATTTTACTTCAAAATAAAGTTTATATGAAATTTCTATTATCTTGATTTTTTTTTCAAGGGTGAGGTTGGCCAGCAAGGTTTTCCTGGACCGACCCTACTGGTACAGCCACCTGATTCTTGTCTCTATAAAGGAGAAAAGGTAATTTCCAGTCCCTATGTTACTTTGGTAAAGTGGTAATAGCCACCATTGCTTGAACACGTACCTGAGCCAGCCAAGTCCTGAGCACCTACACCCATCACTGCATTAATCCCAACCCCACCTTAACAGGCTTGTACAATTAGCCCCATGTACAGAGTTGGAAAATGAGGCTTGAAAAGATTACCAGTGTTTTCAAGTTTACCCAGACCTAGGTTGGGCTGCTCACCAGTAACATGTCCTTCAGCAAATATGCCGCATTAATATTGTCTTTGGTATGTGGGCTGACAAAAACACTATAAGTCCAGTTGTCTTTAGATGTTACATCTGGGCTTGATGTTTTGATGATAGAAAAGGAAGCTGATGCATAGAACTGGGCACATAATGCACTCTTGGTAAGGATCAATTCCTCTGTTAGCCTCCAGTGCTGATGTTATGGATGCCACATGCAGGTTCTGTTGATGATGTTCAGTTACTGGATTAAATTTTACTAATTGGCTCAAAATGAGACATTTCTCTCAGTGGCTGCATTTCCAGTGTGCATCTGTGGCCGTGGCTCCATGGTCATTCCCCACCTGTGCCCCAGATGTCACACCTCTCACACAGAACTGGTCCGAACAATGTCAGGCTCATAGGTGCTCCTGGACCTTAGTTACTAATTAGCGACAGTTGAAGAGTAATTTCTTATTTTAAAAATTAATACAATGGATGCTTAAAGACAATTTCTGAGATGGAATGCAATGGATAAAATAATAATAATAAGCCAGATTACATTCATTATGACTTTTAGGGTGTAAAAGGAATACCTGGAATGATTGGACCTCCAGGACCTCCAGGACCCAAGGTAATTTATTGAAGTCACTTTAAAAAAAAAAGTGTATGATGTGCTATCTTAATTTTTTTAAAATTGTGTTCTTTATCATTGCTTTAAATGTCAATATATGTTACTAGAATTTGTCACTATTTTATCATAATCCTGTAGGGTTTCTATTATAAAGTGTTGATTTCTTTAACTTGATGGCAACAGTTTTTATTTCTCATTTTGTGTTTGCATTCCCTATTGCTGAAATATTATTGTTTGAACCCCTGTAAATGCCATCTTTCTAAGGGAGAACCTGGTATTGGGGAGAAAGGAGAAAAGGGCATCCCTGGCTTCCCAGGCCCTCGGGTAAGGATCGTTCATGCCACCCTTAACTTCAGTGAGTATGGAGGCATTTCTTTCTTACATTTTTATAAAGCTAGATCACTACTTCTGAGAGCTCAAAAATGGGATTGTTTCAAATAGGAACAATAGATTTTTGACAACAAGAATTGTGTAATAGCTCAAAGTCCCAAAACACCCCTTCTATTGACATCATTTAGATAAAACTGGCAAGCAGGAGATAGAAGAATTGGAGGAAAGTACCAGGATTGTGGCATTTCCTGTCTGGCTCAGTGTCAGTGTGATAGTAGCTTGGAATTGTTCATTTAATCCTATTTGATAAAAGAAAGTACTGATGTAGGGGCAGGAGCTAAAAAAGAAGCACAGAATCAGGCCTCAAACATCACCACACATGTCACTAATGTGGTCCCCATTCACAGAGTGACTATCGAGGCCAGACCCCGTGGGCATGGGTATTGGGTTTATTTGGCTCTAGATTTAGTGCTGAGTGGGACAAAATTGGCTTCCATGGTAATTTTTATTGCTGACAATGCTTAGAGCAACTGTTAATCTGTAGGCAAATTATATTGCAATGATTTCAAAGATTTTTAGACAAATGCAAGGATTAAGTTAAATAAACTAAAATGGAATAGTAACAACAACAAAATATGTTTTTAATTTAAAGTACTGGTGAGGACATACATTTTTAAAAATAAGACTAAAGACCAATTAAAATAGTAAATGTGATAAAGAAATGAAATCTACTTTATATTTATTTTCTTTTATTCAACAACCTTAGTGGATAAGATGAACTATGCCTGTTGCAATCCCATCACATGAAACAGGATTCCTTGAGCTGGTGCATGCATTTTAATTTAATTCAGTTTGTGTCATTTTTTGTGTGAATTTATTAGGGTATCCCTGGCTCCTATGGATCTCCAGGTTTTCCAGGATTAAAGGTAAGTGTACAGTATGGATAGGATAAATACACTTTCATTAGTAAATGAAATTGAGTGTCATTCAAAAGTTGGACCAGTGCATGCAAACACACATGCAGAATTGGAAAGGGAGACATATTCACTTTACGAATTACATGTTTTAGCTGTGGGTGCAAAGACTAAAGCACAAAACTGCTGCAACCCCAAAGTAGTGTTAAGATATTAAGATTTTGCACAGAATCTCTGTGAGAGTGTGTCGCTCAAATTAAATGACAATGAGATAATTTGTCACCTAATTACATTTTTTATAAAAGACATGTTTCTGGTTATTTATAGGGTGAACAAGGACTATTTGGAACTCCTGGGTCATTTGGATTTCCTGGTCCAAAGGTAAAAAAAAAGTGAACCTGTTAGAGTATCCACCTGACAAAATTCCACATCCCTTATGTTGTACAATATAGGTTTTAAAAAATATTTCAAAGAATGATTCAAAAATATAACTTTTGAAAGAGACAGAGTTAATTTTGTATGTATTATTTTATTGCATGTTGTAATGATTACATTTTACATTTAAACAATGATCCTTTTGAAAGTTAAAAAATTTCCATGGGGATCATACAGCATCTTGATTAAAACCAGAGGGAGCTGTGGAGAGCTCTTTGCTTTTACCACCACTGAATTGTTTCTTTGCAACCTCTGTGACCTTACATTCAGCTCTAGCCCAGGACAAGCCATGGTAGCACTAAGAGGACACAATGAAGGGGACCATATTTGCTGTTAAAATAAAATGTGGATTCAGCTCTTGTAGGTGAATAATTTGAATTTGTCTTGAATTTGTCCTAGAGTGTCAAATCAGACATTAATGCTCATGATATATTTAAGGAACTTTATGGCTTCAGAGGTATCTAATTTATGAGAATGGAATAACTTTATTGGAGTTAAAAACATTTTCTTTTTTTGTTAATCCTCACCTGAGGATATTTTTTTTCCATTGATCTTTAGAGAGAGTGGAAAGGAGGGGCAGAGACAGAGAGAAACATCGATGTGAGAAACATCGATTGGTTGCCTCCCATAAGCGGAGATCAAGCCTGCAACCTAGGTACATGCCCTTGACTGGATTGTAACACAAGACCGTTCAGTCCATTGGCCGATGCTCAACCAGTGAGCAGAATTGGTGAGAAATAACCAACTAGAAAAGTTCTCTTGAGAGAACTTTTCTAGTTGGTTATTTATTTCTGTGCTTAGGGAAGAGGTCGAATGCCTGTTTTTCCTAGAAGTCCACGAACTATCCGTTTCTCTAGTCAGCCTATAGTCTTTATTTCTTATATGAATGGACTCTTGGTCCTTATAATATTTATTTAGTGCTAGGCAACATGAGAAAATATTCCTATTTCTAAGAAAAGCCAATGAATTAATGATTCCAGGGGGATCCTGGAGACCGCGGATACCCGGGACCACCAGGGGTGTTGACGACTCCACCTCTTCCACTCAAAGGTTTGTGTTTCATCCAGGTCCTCCATTAATAATGTGGAAATGGGGTTTGAGTATCCCTGACAGAGGAATATGGCCCAGTATTGCCATAGTTTGCACACAAGGCAGGCTAAATAGGTGAACTTTAGCGCGAATTTATAATTATACATCTTGGTTCATCTCTAACAGCAGACAACATCAAATTTTATTTTAGTATGTACACTGTATGCTAGGATTTTTTTTTTTTTACTATGTCACCTTTCAGAGAGTAGGGTTTTTTAGCTATTAAAATATATGTAAAACCATTTGACTAAGACCTACCAAGATGGCACCTTCAAGACCAGAGCGGCCTAAATCAATGACAGACAGCGCCACTCCAAGGTCATGCATCTGCAGACCAGATGAAAGGCTCATATCTAAGATATAACATTTAAAATATGGAGGGAAACTGTAAAGCAGTCTCCTAGTTGTATTTCAGCAAGCATCACAGAAAGTACTTGTGTGTGGATTTTAAAATTTAGGTATACGATAATATATTCACAAGTGTCATTCTTTTTGGCAGGTCCTCCGGGGGATCCAGGACTCCCTGGCCGCTATGGAGAAATGGGGGCTGTTGGGTTCCCCGGTCCCCCCGGCCCCTCTGGTCGACCAGGGGAAACCTGTCCAGGTATGAATCTACTGGCTTTATAAACCAGGGCTGCTACATCCTCCTCTGCACCGGAGGTTTTCAACTCTAGCTGACACTGAATCACCTTAGGAGTGTTTCAAAACACCGAGGGCTGTCTCTACCCCAGACAAAGAATGTTGGACTCCCTGGGGCAGGGACCCAGGCATCTGCTGTAATTAAAGTGCCTCATATTTCTAATGGACAGCCAGGGTTCAGAACCACACACTCCAACCAGTTAATCACTTACTTGCTTGGAAGAAACCCAAGTTCCTGGGCCGCACCTCAGAAATATTCAGTCAAGGTCTCAGGGGTGTGGTGAGGAATGTGTCCAGGCTTCCCAGGACAGCATCACTTGCAGACGAGATCTGGGAACCGTGCGAGGGTTCCCGTGTTTCTTTGGGTCTTCTCCACGCTCTTGGAGGGCTCTCCTTTTGACACCTAATTGTCAAAATTGACTTCGTCCATCTGCTCCCAACTTAAAATTTCCCACGTGAAATGTGGAAATAACAAATCTCAAATTGAAAAGTAAAATTTTGATTCAGTCTAAGTTAAAAAAAAAAAAAAACACAGCAAAACAACAATCTTCCTCTTTCCCTCCTCCCCCCCAAAAAATAAAATAAAATTCCCTATATATGCTTTTCTCCTTTCTCTCTTTCCCCAAAGCGTGTTACCTTTACCTTTCTCTCTCCTAAGCTCCAAGGGCCCTTCTTCTGCCTCTTTCTAAATAAACTTTCTCCTATAGTTTGGAAAAAAAAATCCCCTCTGGCTCATGGTAATATTTGATGAAGAGCCTGCGAAATAATTCTATTGACCTGAGGACTTTGAACTCCTTCAAGTGCTGTGATGATTATTATTCCTAGTAAGATTAGGAACAGAAATGTAGAGGATATTTGCATTCTGACAGCCCAGGAGAACTGATTAAACATGTGAGGGGAACAGTCTTGAATAAATGTAATTCCATGTAGTCTGTGTTTCTTCTTATATTTTCCGGGAGGATTAAGAAGTTTCCTGAAATATTCAACTGCTAGCTCCAGCCTTCTTGTTTAATCCTACATGAATCTAGTTCCAATTTGGGGGATCTGATGGCCACAAGGGTGGCAGAGCTTTGCTTAGTTCACTCCATCTTTAGACACCGTAGCCTTGGCTTACTTGACCTGGGACTGTATAAACCATAAGAGCACTCTTTGGTCGGGAACCATTAGACTCTGGTCTTAGATTTCTCCTTTTGGGTTTGTTTATAATAAACTAGAGGCCCAGTGCACGGATTCGTGCACTGGTGGGGTCCCTCAGCCTGGCCTGCAGGGATCAGACTCCGACATCCCCCGAGGGGTCCCAGATTGAGAGAGGGCAGTTCTCAGATGATGCACCCCAGAATCGGGCTCCCTCCTCTCTGGTTTCAGATGCATCAGCCAAGAACCACCACTGCCAAGTGACTGCAGCTCGGCAGCTCCTACATTGAGCATATGCCCCCTGGTGGTCAGTGTATGACATAGCTACTGGCTGGTCAGCTGGTTGCTTAGGCTTTATATATATAGATTGCATTTACATTACATCACACACCTATGTGTGTCCACATATACATATAATTGAAACAGAAATTTCACAACATCATACCTTTAGGGTATATGATGCATTCCTTTGCTATTCCATTCTTTTCTCCTGAAACATTTTTTAATGCTGGCCACACTTAATTGATTTCAAGCTCTTAAAATGGGTGGTCAAGGCTGAGGTATGCCATACACTGTAGCCCACTCTCACTGTTGGAAGGTGGTTGAGCATTTCTCTGGCATTGGCACAAGGAGCGTCCAGGTCCATCCACTCATTGTAGAGACTCAGAGTCAGGTCTTAGGAATGGCATGAGGACAAGATAACAGCCAAGTCTGCAGGAACACATGTTCTTTTTGCCTTAAGTACACCAATGTGTAGAGCCTGTATTATACATATTTTATTTTTTTTAATGGTCTACAGTATTTAGCATGAGGTAAGCAGGGCTTTGGGGTCAGCCACCTGTCATTGAATCACAGCCCTGCCACTTAGTATAGTGAAACAGTTATGCATTCACACTAAGGACTAAGAGCATTCCAGGTTCCTCTACCTACAAGTTGTGTGATCTTGGGCATCTAGTAAACCTCTCTGTGCCTCAGTTTTCTCGTCTGCAAAATTGAGTTCTTGTTCAGGTTGAAAGAAGTAATCTATATCTATATCTTTATTTATATCAATCTATATCTCTACATATACAGTTCTTAGATTACAGCCTGGCATATAGTAAAGACTCACTGATGTTAGCTATTATTTTACTCATATTTGGCCTAAATTTTCCATGGCTTATCTCTAAGGTAAAAACTTCGAAGGATTGTTTGAAGAGTAAAGATAATGTGTGGAAATATGTAAAGCCCCAGCACATATACACACAATAATGAAAACCATTATTTAACTAGCATGCTACATTACTGATTACCGACAGGGTTTCAGTGGTCTATCAATGAACTTATTATCCAAACCTAGTGGCTTAACATAACAACAATCATTATAGTACCCTTCACTTTTTCTGTGGTTCAAACTAGAAGGGCTAAGCTGAGCCATTCTAGATCAAGAATTGATTGCAGGAAGGAACTGGAATGTGAGACTGGCCAAGCATCTCCCTCCTATATCTCTCATATAGCCTCAGGCCTCTTTGTGGGTTTACACTTCACTTAGGCTGGCTTCCTTACAATGTGGTGGCCTTGGAACAGTGGGTTTGCTTCTGTGGTGGGCCAGGACTTCAGGCCCAAGTGTTTCGGCTCACATGGCATAAATGGAATCACCTTTAATAATCCAGCCTTGGAAACCATTGTGCCACTCCCACCGTGCACCATGAGCCCAAGCAATCACAAACGCCTGCCACATTCAAAGGGAGGGAAACCCTCCGCCTTGCGATGGGGAAAGTCAAGGTTCCACAATAGCACCACGTGGCCATCTTTGAAAACTGCAGTCTTCCACAAAGAGATTCTAGAGCCAGGGGTGCTTAGGAAGGCATGGCTCGGACAAGTGGTCACCGTCACACAAAGGCTTCCAGCTGTCTTTAAGGCAAAGCCACCAGAGAGGGAGTAGAATGTCAAGGGAAAGCAGGCTTTAGCTTCTGCTGCATTACTCACTTTGACCTCCTCTGAACACACTGAAAACTAATCGTTTGATGAGCACGTGCTATTGCCAGATATTGCACTAAGCTTCTTAGGTTTTTTTTTTAAATCCTTGTAACGGGCCTCTGAGACAGACATATAGGATTAAAGATGTTAAGTACCTGTGGCCAGAGAGGGAGAGGCCAGGTTCAAATCCAGCACCTCTATGTTTCCCCACCAACCTAGGTTGCCATGGTGCTTCATGTCCTATATAGATGGTTTTGTGAGTCCATACTTTTATTCACTAAATGTGCTTATTGATATTATTTTTACCAAGTTATCAAGGTGGAAAGATTGAAATAAATAACTTTAATTAGATAATATATATTTCTTTCCCAATAATCCTAAAGAATGGGGAAAAGGAGAGAAAATCTGATTCCCCAAATCTGTTTGTTTCTGCTTATGTGCTTGTTTCATAGCGGGTGAGGCATTTTGATGACGGGGATATTCAGTTATTTTTTAATTACATTTTTCCCCCTTTAAAAACTCCCTTAGTCCAAGGCAGAATGTACTGCTTTGATTTCTAACAGACACCTTTAATCTGAGAGTCTGTGTGGTTTTCATTCTTGGTTTCTCTTGGAGGCATGATGGGACTCCCTGGGCCACCAGGGTTACCTGGGCATCCGGGAGTTCCAGGGGAAGCCGGCCCTCCTGCGAGACCTGATTCCGCTCCAGGAAAACCAGGGGACCCGGGACCACCCGGCCTGCCGGGAGCACCAGGACGTCAGGGACCTCCGGGATCAGATGGTAAAGTGCTCCTCACTCAGTCATTAGCATTTATGTTGAACTTGATATCTGTAGTGTCATTCAGAAAATGTGACTTTCTAAATATTTAAAAAATTTCTTCATATTTCCTGAGCCAAGTTTTGTGGTATTAATACCACAAAAAATATAAACTGATACTATTAGACTATCCCATCAATGAAAGCATATCATACTATTTGGTGGAGAATTTAAGTGTAATGATAGAATTTTGTAAGTTAATACAATTTGTGTTTTTTAATGTAGTTTGAATTTTTATCAGAGCTATAATGGACCTGGCTTAGGATTCAAACAGTTCTACAAAGCCAGTTATGGTGAACTGCCATCCTATGCAACCCCTTCTCCTGTTTCTTCTTGGATCTTTGGTTATTTGTCTCTATGTTGCCATTCAACATACTTGTATTGTTATTTCTTAATTTTTTGGTTTGAGCATTATCTTTTGCATTCCCTCTATATAAGATAAATTTATCTCTCTTTTCCTCCCTCCCAACCACACATGTGCACACTGGAAAATACTGTTAGTATCCTAATTTCAGTCAAGTAAATAAATACTCAGTGTTTACAATGAATAGTTATAAAATGCCATTCACCAATTCTGCCACATAATACTATCTATCATTACTTTTCTAGCATGATATTTTGCTAACAATTGTCTTGTTTCCTTTGTGTGTTTGCTAATTCAACCTGAACCCACCTCGAATTATAGAAATATCCCAACAGTACATTATAACTCATTAAATATTCTATCAGTGTTACCTCTTTAAATAAATCTCTCCTGGAGCTTTTGAGCTGTTCAAATTAGGTCAGGTTTCATTTTTAATTGACTGCTGAGATACTGTCTTGAGATCTACCTTCACCATTATTCTGGGCACTCTCTTTCTCTTTCTCTCTCTCTCTGTTTCCTACAACATATATTTCTTTCACTCATTTACTATCTCATTATACTTCTTGAGAAAAAGCATAAATTTGGGGGATCTTACATGTCTGAAAATGGCATTAATCTACTGTAGAATTTGATCAATAGTTTGGCTGAGTATAGAATTCTAGGTTGGAAATATTTTCCCTCAGGTTTTTAAAAGCATTCTTTATTGTCTTCTAGCTTCTGGTGTTGTAATCCAGTAACATTTAGATACTTGACATTTGTTTGAAATCTGTTTTCTGTAAAAACTTATGAGTTTTTCATGTCCTTAAATTTCACAGTGATTTGCCTTTTTGTGTGTGTGCATTTGCATGTATTTGCAGGCATGTAGTAGGTACTTTCAATCCAACACAAATCTTCATTTAAAAAAAATTTATTAAACTACTTATTTGAAGCTATTCTCTCCTCTCCCCACTCTTTGTTTTCTCTTTCTGGACTCTATAGATTTGTCAGTAAAATCTTTGATCTATTATTCTTTACTTTTTATTTTTCTGTAACACTTTCTAGGAGATTTTCTAATCTCTGTCTTCCAACTTTGCTCCTGAATTTTTAAATTTCTGCTGTCATATATATTTTTTAATTTTCAAGGATTTTGTTGTTGCTAGTGTTCCCTTCTAATGGTTCCTTCTGCAGCAGCCTGTTTATGTTTCAGGGATAAAATGTCTTCTTTCACCTGCTTTTATAATTACACTAGCGTTCCCGTTGCAGGAAGAATCCTGCAATAGGGTTTCCTGCTGCACTCTACCCCGCCCCGCCTGCTCTCCTCCCTTCTCCCCCGCCCCGCCTGGGCTCCTCCCTTCTCTCCCGCCCCGCTTTCTCTGCCAGCCCGCCTGCTTTTCTCCCTTCTCTGCCAGCCCGCCGGCTCTCCTTCCTTCTCCCTCACCCCGCCCTGCTCCTCCCTTCTCCTCTGCCCCGCTTGCTTGCTTCTCTGCAGCTTTGCTCCCTTCTGCAGCTCTTGGCTTCTTTCTACGCTGTCTTGATATGCAAATTAACCACCATCTTGGTTGGGGTAATTTGCATACTCGTCCTGATTGGTTGGTGGGCGTGGCTTAGCTGGTGGGCGTGGTTTGGGAGTAGCGAAGGTGCGGTCAATTTGCATATTTGTCTATTATTAGGTAGGATGGTTTCTTTTAAAGTTTTCTTCCCGCTGCACTGTTTTCTGCAGCTTTGCAGGGTTGTTGTTTTATCTTGCTGCAATTTTTGAGAAAGAGATCTTGTTTGGGGCCTCATTGTCTACTTCAGAGGTTGCATTTCCTGAATTTTGGGAGGGATTTCTGATATAAATTGTGTTCTTTCTTTGCTTTCCTTACTGCCTGCTTAGAATTCAGCTTTTTTAAGGGTCTGCTAAGTCTTTTTACCATTTTGCCATTGTTTCCTTTTCTTTAGTTTGAGGTTTATGCCTTTTTATAATATTCTTTCACTGTATACTATTTTATTGGAGTTTGGAGAGAACAAGGAACTTACGGTTTGCATTCTTCATGTCATCCTTAATCAGGCATCTCTTAAGTTTTGCTTTCACAAGATCTGCTTTATGCTTTCTTCATTAGGTAATTATTGATAATTGGAAGGGAAAACGATCCTTGTGATACACTTACTTTTAGTGTTTTGGTTGTTGTCCATTGCCTTGCTCTGCAACCCACTAATTAGTGCTGAGATTAGTATGACTTTACCAAAGGTTATGGTGGCAGAAGCATGCTGTGACAATTATATGGTCTATTCTTATGTCAGAGAGAAAGAATCAAGAGGAATGAAAGAAAGAATGGGCTGAGGGGAAGATGTGAGTGCAAGAGACACTCCTAACTTGTGCTGTAGGAGACATTCATAAAACGGTGTGATTCTCTCTGCCCATCCCCTTTCCCACTATAAAGTTATATATTGTAGTGTCGGACACCCTGGACCACAAGGACCAAAAGGCAAAATGGGTCCTCCAGGAAGAAGAGGCTCAAAAGGAGAAAAAGGCAAGTATGCTGCAAAGGTAGCATTCCTAGAAGGAACGGCATGTGCAGGATTGGGAGGCACTTACCACGCGTACAATGTGGCATTTCATTTAGATTTGTCACTGCCCTTAGTTATCCCTGGTAAATATTCCACTTCATTACATGCTCATCATGTGATTAGATCTTTCCAAAAAGTCAGCTCCTAATATCTTAGAGAATAAAGGAGAGACTTACCTGCCATGAAATTTTCCTCAAAGTAATAGTTTTTCCACGAAATCCTCTTGATTCCTTAAAGGAAGCAGAGAAAGAACAGTGTTGATCTTTTATTTTAGTTCCCCTCTGTGGGTCCCCTATTCCCCAGACTCATCAAGTGCGTATGGTTCTGTTTCTCTGACCTGACTTGTTTGGTGCCTTTTTGACCATCTGAGTCAGGTGGGTATGAGAGCTGAGGAGTTTGACTATCATAAAGACACTTATTTTGAGATTGAAAGTCCTGATAATTACATTGGAGTGAGTTATCAATTGTAATGTTCAATGCAGTCAATGTAATCCCTCTTCACATATTCTTTTGCTTCTTTAAATGTTCAGGGTTTATGCTGTAACCGAATTTCTGTTGTTGATTCTTTAACAGGAATCAACCAAAAGACATTTTTTCCCCCCAAAGGAACCAAATAAGAAACAAACTTTTTTAAAAAAGAAGCTTTCTTATTATTAAAGTTTCTTAGTTAGAATTGGACATCAGCTTTTCCCCTAGAATTTGTCAGGATGACTTTATTAAGATTCAAAATACCCCATTTGTATAGAAATGATATATCCACTCCATATAGCCCATGCTTAGGTACCTACCCCCCTTCATGACCATGTCCCACAGTACACTTTATCAGTTATGCTAAAAGAATTGTGCACATTAGACTCTTTATTTTCGCTATTTGTTTTGTATTATAAAGCCTTTATTGGGATTTCATTCAGGAATATGACAAAGCTGTCTTTTATCCTCTGTCTAGGAAATGCGGGGCTCTGTGCCTGCAAGCCTGGTCCCATAGGCTCACCAGGCCCTCCAGGACTTCCTGGGAGGCAGGGAAGTAAGGGAGACTTGGGACTCCCTGGGTGGCCTGGAGAAAGAGGTCACCCAGGCCTCCCTGGTGCTGAAGGATCTCCAGGGCCACCAGTGAGTAATTCTTACCAGTAACAATCTTTCTAGTTAAAGTAGACAGAGATAGAATTCAATAGGACCTGTTTCTATTATATTTTGTTTTGAACCTATAAATATATCAAACCCCCAAAATCATCTGTATTCATTTGTTCGTTCATTCATTCATTCATTCATCCATCCATCCACCCATCCATTTGATTCATATTTATTGAGCACCTACTATGTTCTAGATGCTATTTTAGGTGCTGGGGATGCAGAGGGGCCTCTACTCTGTTGGGAGGACATACACTATATACTAGTAACATCCTGATGCATAAATATACAGCATGGCAGGTGGCGATAAAGGCCACACCATCTGGTGTGGCTTGAGTGGACAGAATGTAGGGAAGAACAGAAGGAGAGGAAGTCAAAGAAGTGGCTGGAGGATAGGAGGGTTGCTGAGCGTGGGGCTTTGTGAGTGGGTTGGATTTGAGTTTTTACTCTGGATGACACAGAACAGCCAGTGTTGAATTTTAAGAAAAGAAAGACATAATGTGACATTCATTTCCAATGGATCATCCTTGTGGCTCTGTTAAAAACAGACTGCAGGGGACAAGGGGAGAAGTAGGTAGATTGTGGCAACAATCCTGGAGCAGTATGATAGAGCAGGGATTAACATGGTAGTACAGCACACGGCGGGGAAAGTGGTCAGGTTCTGCATATATTTTGAAGGTAGAGCTAACAGGTTGGCTGTTAGACTGGACATGGTACATGAGAAAAAGAGACATAAAGGATGAAGCCAAGATGGCGAAGACAATGTGAGGAGCAGGCGTGGGTTTATGAAAGGACACAGTATCATTGGAGACATTTTACATTTGAGATGTTTAGTGGGCAACCAAGTGGAGATGCCGAGGAGGCCAGGGGGGTGATATTCAAGTTGAGGATTCAGATCAGAGGTAGAGGCTGGAGATATAAATATTGGCATTGTCAGAGTTTATATGATACTTAGTGCCAGAGAGTGGATGAGATGTATCTCAAAATGGCTCTCATTTGCTGACCATTGCAATGAGTCAGGTGGAGGCATAGCCTTTCAGCTGTCCCTCAGAATAAAATCACTGCCCTGGGACTCTCCCCTGGAGGCTGGAGACAGCCCTCCTTTCCCTCCTTACTAAAGAGGCTTAATCCTTGGGTGACCTGGAGCCTAACCATCAGCACCTGTACCCTTTCCATTTCCCCCAGGAAATCTCATGAAAATAAGGTTCCGATCTGAGACCCTGAAGTGAGGGTGATGATTGAGCTGTCCCTGCACCACCCCGTCACACTGTAAAGCGCACTTGCAAAGTCTACTCATCAGGAAGCTAGGTCCTTCACACGTGTATGTGGAATGGACTTGGTTACAATTATTAAGTACTTTGCAATTTATAGTCTGCTTTTCTAATTCAGCATTTTATTATATTCATTTTTTCGTTGCTACTTAATCTTCTTAATGAAGACTTTATTGGTTCTGAAATATTTTTGCGACTTTCTATTGAGTTGCTTCTCAGGGCTAATACCTTGGAGTGTGGATTATTAGTTCATTCAGGGTTATCCTGGCTATGGTTTATGGAATTCAGTTGCTCTAAGAACTTGTCTTTAAACTGGCTGAATTTTAGATGTTTTTGTTGTGTATTGCTCTCTCGTATAACTTCTGTGTATTAAATTTATCACTTTGTGGCCACAGTTAGGGACCAAGTTTATACTATGGGGCACCATGAAAGGAAAAGAAGGAGAGAGGGACAGACAGAAGGAAGAAGCATGAAGGAACAACAGATAATCACTGTGGGTGCTCTCATTCTGTGTATCTCCTCTGTTGTTGTTGTTGTTGTTGTTGTTGTTGTGTTGTTGTTGTTTGTGTGTGTGTGTGTGTGTTAATAATATGAGATTTATGGCCATCTTGAGAAAATGGCAATTCATTAACACAGGGTCAGTGCATTCCCACCGTTGCTGGAAGCTGAGAGGTAGCTGTGCCCCTGGGAGGAGGTCTGTGTTCTCTGGTCCTCACCATGGCCACCTATCTACTTTCCTCAGAAGGACATGGCCCCCTAGCCACCGCAATTGAAGTCTCTGATCCAGACCATGTATGAAACAACTAGTACATGCCTGGCAGAGAGGACATTTTTGTTGCTGTTGGGATTTTGTTGTTGTGTTAACACATGTGTTTAGTGATCTCGGGTCTTAGAATTGTAAAAAGCAGCTCTTGATCCCAAAGTGGCTGGGAACCTCTCTGCCCCAGGTGTTTTTAGATTCAACATTTGTTTCACTAGAGTCTCAGTGCCATGACGGCAGGGCAGTCTTTAATTGCTGTGTCCTCAGAACTCAGAATAATGCCTGGCTCATTGTAGGTTCTCAGTAAATGAAGTCTCTAGTGAAATCTAAAGACAGCACTGGTAATTTTTTTCTTACTAGCTCAATTAGGACTATGATCTGATTCTAGTAATTAAAACTCTAATGCAAAACATTAGAGCAATTTACAATATATTCTGAGCTGCCAATGTGCTCACTGATTATCTGCCCAGATTTCCAGGGTATATCCATTCTTCCAGGGCATTTACTAAGCATGCCTGTATTCTCTTTCTGGAGAGAAACTGGTTCAAATGCTATGTGAATAGTTTTCTTTTGGTAGCCTATCCATCAAAGGACATTTTCATTATCCATCTCTTGGATTGGATACTATCCAAAAAGGTGGGAAACCTTTTTTTTTTTTCTGCCAAGGGCCATTTGGATATTAATAACATAATTCAAGAGCCATACAAAATTATCAACTTAAAAATTAGCCTTCCATATCTGGTCAAACATTTCATTAACTTACCCCTAATGCCTTGGCAGGGCCAGACTAAATGATTTCTTGGGCCTTAATAAAATCCCTGCAGTAACAAAAATGCCCTCCCTGTCAGGCATCTACTTATGACTTAGCATAGACAATAAAAATAAGAATTTAAGCAACACTCAACCCATGTGAGCACTTTATGATTTCTAAAGTTCCTTTCCTGTCCAATTTGGCTATTTGTAGTAAGAAATATGTTCCACTCACCTTTTTGATTCCTCATAGACATCATTACACAGAGGATCTAGAGTGATATTCTTGGGGGTGTTGAGTGGCTGGTGTGTGTGTGTGTGTGTGTGTGTGTGTGTGTGTGTGTGTGTAGGTATATTTTCTCTATATGAACTGGCTCCCAACCATGATGTCCATTTCAGTTTTTATGCCTGTTGGGTACATTTTTGGCTTCTTTACATTCTCACAGTTTGATGTTGCCACTGTGCTCATGTCTCTGGTATCTTCTCCCCTTTATACTTCACTGTGTATAAAGTACTAGGGGCCGATTAAAGGCATCAGCATGTTACAAGATTGTATGAAAATAAGACAGCATGGCCTGTGTGAGAGCAAAGCAATTGGTCTGATCAGTCATTTTGCCTCCTTTCAAATTCTTGTCTATGTTTTTTTAAAATTATTACCAGATAAGTAACCTTCAGCTATGTTTAGTGTTTCTATAACTATATTTACTAGAATGCAAAGCCACTCCAATATACCAACAGTAGGTTCTAGGTTTTTGACATGGCTTGCTATTTAATACTAGGTAACACTTAAAAAACATGACCAAATACTCCAGCCTTAGAGCAATTGATGTCAAAAGATGATAACCCCATCAGACAGAATTAGTTTTTTACTTGCTATACAGAGGAAATATATTGACTATAGCAAAGGTTCTTATTTTTCCTTCTCTTGCTCATTAACTTCCTTCAATATCAGTCTCTTTAATCACAAACTCACCTCTAAACCTGTGCCTTTAGCTCTATTGGCAGCTGCCCTGGTTAACCTACCCCTCTCCTTTCAATTCTACAGTACAAAGCCCAGGATAGTTAAAAAAAGGTGGTTTTTTTTTTAATTATATATTTTTATTTTGAAATAAAGTTTTACTTACAAGAAGTTACACAATCATACAGAGAACTCCCGTGTACCCTTCCCCCAACTTCCCCCAATGAGTTCTTACATAACCCTAGTGCATTGTCAAGACCAGGAAACTGACAAATTTCTATTGACTTAGGTACAGACCTTATTCAGATCTACCAGCTTTTACATGCAATTTGAGAACCTCAATTTTGTAAGGTAGGACCCACCTCATAAGTCAAGGAAGAGAATGAGATCAAATGTGCCAAACTAGAATCCAGAATAGGTGATTAGAAGGGAAGAAGAGGGAGATTAGATATACACAATGTGAATAATCTTTGACCCCCCCTCACAATTAAACTGATCTGTTGATATTATTTTTCACCAAGGGAAAACCTGGTGCCCCAGGACCACCTGGCAACAAAGGAGAAAAGGGAGACATGGTTGTATCAAGAGTTAAAGGTGAGCCTAGTTGATCACTTAACAGCCATCTTATGAATTAAATATGAACCACCCTCTTGCAGTAATTTCCCCCTTTGACCACAGATCGATTCTATAACCAGATTTAGGATTATTGAGATTTCTTAAAAAAATACTCTCTGTCCTTCACTAAGTCATGTGAATGTTGAACTTCAAATCCTCTGTCTCTTATTTGAAAACATAAGTGCTCCGTTAGTCACATTTTCAACTCTTTATTGTTGTGAACTTGGGTTTGAAACAAGCGCTCCTTTAATGTGCCCAGTGTTTAGTCACTGCATTGTATTATCCTCTATTAATCAAGAGTATTTTGGCTGTGACAGAAATCCAGCTTTAAGTACTTTAAGAAGAAAAAGTAATTTATTGTTATCCTACCTGGTTTGGCTCAGTGAATAATAGAGTGTTGGCCTGCGAACTGAAGGGTTCTGGGTTTGATTCTGGTCAAGAGCATATGCCCGGGTTGTGGGCTCAACTCCCAGTAGGGGGCGTGCAGGAGGCAGCTGATCAATAATTCTCTCACATCATTGATGTTTCTATTTCTCTCTTCCCTCTCCCTTCCTCTCTGAAATCAATAAAAATATATTTTTAAAAAGTAATTTATTGGCTAATTAAACAAAATTTGAAGGTTAGATGTGGGGTTTGCATAAGAAAACTGCATAGGAGACCCTTCTTCCTGCATCTTGCATATTTAATGAAATATGCCATTTGCACTCCCTTCCCACTACTCCCCCCCAAGATTAGCTTTCTCTAGGCTATGGGTAAAGTCCCAGGCAGCTCCAAGTTCTTACAACCAGATACAAAAGAGAGATCTACCTTCTCTACTCTAGTTAGAAAAAAATTTTCAGGAAGGATTGGATTGGCCTGGAGCAAGTGTCCATGGATCATCTCCCCGTTCATGATGGCCAGGAGATAGAGGACCATGTTTGACATCACACAAGCAGGGGAAGATGCTGTTGTGATTGGCATCTTCATACAGTACCTCCTTGTCTGAATGGGAAGAGGGACGTTTCCCAAATAGAAGATTCAATGGTTTGGCAATTGTCATTCTCCCCTCTGACTTTTGCACAGTTGATTTTGTGTGACTTAGTCAACTGGGACACTCAGAGGGATCTCTACCAGCTCACACAGAGCCAAGGTCAAGCCTTTATCTTTAGTCCCAAGTCTTCCTCAACTTCACCCACTTCTGATAGGGCTTGAATATCTTTGTGGCTTTTGTTCCCAGGACGCAAAGGAGAAAGAGGTCCTGATGGGCCCCCAGGATTTCCAGGGCAGCATGGACAAGATGGCTGGGATGGACATGCTGGAGCAAACGGGGATCCAGGACCTCCAGTATGTATAATTATTCTGCTATAGATTTTCACTTTCTTACATGGGCACAATAATCTGTTTTCCTCTTCTCAATTTAAAAAGCTATAACTCAGTAAAATGTTAATATGCTGGAAATCAGAGGCACCTTTGATTCATTCCCACAAAAAGATGATTGTTCCAAAAGGTATGGCATCATTGCAGATGGTCTAAAATCTTGAGTAACATTTCAGTCATAACAAGACTTTCTGTCTCTAGTCTTTGTGTCATTATTATGGTGGTTTTCCCCCTTGTATCTTCAAAGCCCCTACTGATTTGAGACCTGTTCAGCTGACTTTATCAGGTGAAGGATAAAGCACAGGTCTTGAAAATTGAGTTCTGTCCCCTGGTGACGTAGCAAGCAAAAAAGGATAAACTAGTGCAAATCTACTGAACTAATGTATTGGCTGATGGAAAATCCATCGATAAATGATATTTCTGCATTTTTCAATCATGTTTTAGGTGGAGGCCATGTGTAGGTAATGAAGTTCATAAGAAAAGGCTGTAAGATATGTTTCAATGCTTTGGAATTTAAAATATCTTGGGTATATGAGGTATTTTTAATGCTTACAGTGTCACAGAAAGTGTGCTAGATGTTTACTCATAACAGTAGTCTTCTGAAGAGCAATTATCTCTCCAGTTTTACAGTAAGGAAATGGAGGTTTAGGGTATGTTACTAAGGATGTCTATCTATCAAGTAGGCTAAATAAGAATGAAAAGTCCAGTCGCCTTATTCCAAAGCATGTGGTACTTCCACCAGTCTGTGTTGTAATAGAGAAGAACCATGTTCTGATTTTATAGGAGCTCATTCAGAGAGAACACATGTGAATAAGAGACAGAAGCTTAGAAATCAGGTTAGATAATGTTTATAGCTTTCTGGTCTTTCAGCTGCTATCAAGTATATGAATAAACTCTACTCTAGACTTGATAGTCCCTATTTAATTCATTCTTCCACTTGAAAAACTGTTTAGAATCTGTGTCACTGAGTGGCAATTTCCATCATGTACACTAACCTACTTGCGTAAAATCAAAGTATATTTACAGATCAAATGGGAGAGGAATTTCTGTAACAGCCACTGGTGGAGGTGGAGGGGGCATGGGGAGTGGGTGTGGTGGTCTTCCTAGCTTAATTGAAACAATTCAGACTCACAATATTATTATATATTACTAGAGGCCTGGTGCACAAAATTTGTGCAAGAGGGGGGATCCCCTCGGCCCAGCCTGCACCCTCTCCAATCCGGACCCCTCGGGGGATATCCCTATCCCATCGGACATCCCTCTGACAATCCTGGACCGCTGGCTCCTAACTTCTCACCTGCCTGCCTGCCTGATCGCCCCTAATGGCCTCTGCCAGCCTGCCTGCCTGATCGCCCCTAACTGCCCCCCCTGCCAGCCTGATCACCTCTAACCATCTCTGTCTGCCGACCTGATCACCCGTAACTGCCCCCCATGCTGGCCTGGTCGCCCCTAACTACCCCCCTGCTAGCCTGATCACCCCTAACTACCTCTGCCTGCTGGCCTGATTGCCCCTAACTGCCCCACCCCCCTGCCAGCCTGGTCGCCCCCAACTGACCCCCCTGCCGGCCTGGTCATTCCTCATTGCCCACCCTCCCGCCAGCCTGGTCACCCCCAACTGTCCCCCCCCCTGCTGGCCTGGTCACCCCATGCAGCCTGAATTTCGGTCGTTTGGTCGCCCTCACTGCCCCCCTGCTGGCCTGGTTGCCCCATGCAGCCTGCTGTTCCGTCATTTGGTTGCCCCTTACTGCCCCCCCTGCTGGCCTGGTCGCCCCCTGCAGCCTGCTGTTCGGTCATTTGGTCTCCCCTCACTCCCCCCACACTGCTGGCCTGGTCGCCCCATGCAGCCTGCTGTTCAGTCATTGTGTGAGGGCGTCCTGACCAATTTGCATATTACCCTTTTATTAGTATAGAAATTTGAGACCAGACTATCTGGCAGGATAGAAGACAGGACCATCAACTTGCCAGTAGGACAGGGTCAGGCATTCCTTGTGAGTGAGAATCCTTGCAGCTGGGCATTCGGTTGGGGTGAAGGAGATGAGAGCCACATGTGGCAGATGTGTGAGCAGCCCTGACTTAAAGGCTTTGTTCCCCATGAGGGCTGTTATCTCCACAGCACAGCTTGCGGGGACCCCACAAGGAACTTGGCAGTTACAGGAGCCACCACTCAAGATCTTTCCAGTTCTTCCAGACCAAATGAAAATGTTGCAACCTGGGTTTGATTTTACCATAAGTAAGGTTGCCTAGTAATGTAGCTGACATGCAATTTTTATGAAGTTTCCAGAGAAACAGAACTAGATGGTTAACCAAAGGTCAAATTCTTATGCAGGAGGGGAAAGGATTTGTCAGCCCTTTATCCACAGACCTGAAGGGTGATGGAAACTATCCCTGTGTCTTCTCATAAGAGTGCAGGAAAACTATTTCAAATGTATAAGAACTTATCCAATTCGCAAGCCAACTACTTCCATTAATTATTTCTGTATTTTATTATACTTAAAATAAAGAATGGTTCTATATAAAATTTCTTATTCTGTTTTCAAGATGTCACAACCACATAACTCTTTGTGTTTGAGGCTATAAGACACCTCCCAATCACATGTATATGTATATAAACTATTAAGAAGAATCTAAGTTGATCAATTTAAATTCCATTTGCTGTTGAGTCCCTTTCTCCTGGAATTATGAGTTTTCTGCATGTGTTTCATTAGCCTATGACAATGACTACTTTGAGTTCATGGATTGGTAATTGATTCATGATGCGAACATTCCCAGGGGGATCATGAAGACGCAGGCCCAGGTGATCAAGGAGTTCCTGGACTGCCAGGCCCCCCTGGCAGAGAAGGACCAAGGGGGCCTCCAGGACTGGGATTTCCTGGTCCACCAGGACAAAAGGGGCAACCAGGAGACCCAGGCTGCCCAGGCGAGAGGGGCCCTGATGGTGTGAAGGGTCCAAAAGGTAATTTTGAACACTTTGTGTGACAGTGTCAAGTAAAATCACAGGAGCGAAAGTGGGCCTCTCTTCTGGGCAAAGTTATTATAGCTCTGGCAGAACCGCTGAATAAAATTCCATCAAGCTACTGTTCAGATCTTGAATAGTGTCAAACAAATAAAAGCATTACAGCACAATCAATATTTAAAACAAATTCTTAAAATGCTAAGATGTCTTTGTTGCTTTGTTTGGCATATGAAAGTTGCCTTTCATTCATTTCTCAGTATCAGCTTATACAGTCTGACCATATTCAAATGACATGTATTCAAAATATCTACTTTTATAGTATTTTGAGATAAGGCAGTGTATTTTAATAAAAACAAAACAAAACACTAGTGTTTCATTAAAAAACACATCATATTGTCCCTGAAAACGCATTTATAAGCATTCCAGGAAGAAAAAAGAAAAGATTTTAAATATATCTGACTGTTTTGTAAATTTCAAACAATAAAATGATCTGCAGTATTATAGCTGGAAACTTTTTAAAAGGTCGGAAAATATTTAAGATTTTTTTCTTTTGTAATATGTACATATACATTGGGCTACATTGTTAAATGTGAAATTTCGGAAGAAACTAATATCTTTGGTTCTTGATTTGACAACATGGAAAGGCAAATACCTTGGAATTCAATAAGGTTTAAAATCATGGTCTGGGGCCCATCAAAATAGAACATTATTTTTATTCATCTCATATGTTTTTGAGTTGAGAGCATGTGAAATAGTATATCATGAGATATTATTTCTATGATAAAAGAGGAGCATCCCATTTAAAGGAAAAGGGAACTCAGAGGCTCAAGCTTGGAGTCTTATATTCCTCACTGATTAAAATGGGGGATGACAGTAACCACATTGCAAGGTCATTAGAAAAACAGGAGACAACCTATTTGAAGCACCTGACCCACAACAGCCCTCAGGACATGGTAGCTGTTATTAATATCCTGCCCAGTCGCTTTATTTGCACAATCCCCCCCACATCCAAACTAGGAGCCGAGTCTTTTGAACTTAGCATGGATGGTGCTGGCTGCGATTTCATGATTCACAAAGCTTCTGATTTCATGATATTCGACATCCATGGGCCTATAAATCCAATATTTATTCTATGTTTTTAAAATGGATCCTTCTTGGAATCAATATTTTCTTAGTCCCCCTATTTTTATTAACTGTTCAGATTTGAAGACAGGTTTGCTAGATATTTGAAATAAAAGTAGTTCAAGTGAACTATGATATTTTTGTGGCTTTTCCTTTGAATTCTACATATACTCTATGAGAAATATATTGATCAAATTGTCATTGAGATTTACCATGTCTTGACCTATCAATTATATGAATGCTATCTTTTTTCCCCCAGGTGATACAATTTCTTGTAATGTCAGCTACCCTGGGAGGCCAGGCCCTCCGGGTTTTGATGGACCTCCAGGTATGACCAATGAGATGTTATTGTCTTACACATTCTCCAGAATAAAAGACCTGGCAAGGTAGATAAACCAAAAGCAAATCCAAAGGCAAATAAGGTATTTCTAAAATTATTACAAGGATTTGAGGGTCTATGGGAAAACAGCATTTGTAGTCATTCACATTGGGTCTCTAGTCTGCTGGTTTGGGCACATGGCAGGTGGGTGTTTCATATCTCTGTGCAACAAAATTTACCTTGATTGGATCACATACCAGTTACTAGTAAAATGTTTGCCCTTTGAGAGTATTAAAATGTTGTCTTCTTTCTTATCCCGTGTCCCAAGAGTCAAAAATGATCATTCACTTACCGATTATAAGTGTTATTCTATTCTGCTTTATAAGAAACCCCAATTTGACCAGAAGCAGTGTGAATAATGCACATACCTACATCCATGATTGCACTTTCATGAAACCCATCATTTGAATCAATCACTGCTTTATAGCTAAAGCAGACCCCAAATCTATATAAATGCATAATCCTCTTATATTTATTCAGAATTCACTTAAATTGATCCATTGAGCATTAGCACAGCTACTAAAGGTAACCTTTCTTATCCTACATAACAAAAGGTATTTAAAGGTGAAATGATGAATGACTCTTTATTACTCTCTATAGCCAATAGCTTTTATCAGAACAGTGTTGTATAACAACTTCAAAATCTAGTGGGCTACAACAACAAATATTTATTTTCTCTGTTATGGGTGTGCAGGTGGGTGAGGCTCAGCTGATCTGAGATGCTGTCTATTGGCTTGGTCCCTGGCTCTAGTCCAGGTTCAGGTCTGTGACATCAGGTCACTGTGGGGCCAGCATGTGCTCGTCTTGTGTGATTGCAGAAATGCAAGAGGGCAGCCCAGCTTTACAGGCAGAGTTCCCTCCTCTCATTGCTTCATGGTTGTTAATATCCTATTGGCCAAAGAAAGTCATAGGACCAAGGCCCAGATCAAAGCGGGTAAATGACACTCCACCAGCACAAGGCAAGGGCCAGGGTGGGGAAGTATAACTCTGCATCAGTGGAGAGAAGCATTGCTGGTTGACTGATTGAACATTCATTTTCGCATTTATTGATGCCTTGTCATAGATGGATTAAAAAAGTTAATGATTACTTTCAGCAGCTTTCATCTCAAGGGAAGTGAACACTCAAACTTGTTCATGGTTTGTAAGTTATTTTAGCTGAGGTATCTCCTAGTAGGAAATCACAAGAAGTTAAAAAAAAACAACCCTCAATTCCTTTTGCAGGTGCTTTTGGCTTATACTTCACTCAAGGTCAAATGCAGTAAGATGCAGGGAATAGATTTGGCCTTTATTCTGGTGTCTTCTAATCAGGCCACACATGGGCCACTGCCTGTCCTTCCACAAGGACAGATGTGCTCGCATATTTGTACTTGAGACCCAGCAGGGTAAGGTACCAAAAGGTTCATCTGAAGGGTGGTGCTTGCCCCAAAGGCTTTCAGAAAAATCCTTCACGGTTCAGCCTCTGAGAACGTACCTTAGCACAATCACTGCCTACGAAATACTTGTTCAGAGCAGGTGACTTGTAAAATAGTTCTGTAACCCAGGCTAGTCCACATCTCCACTGCTATCAAGTAGAAATCACCTTATTTGGTTCTCACTTGATGTGTGTCTTATGGAGTCCATGTTTCTTTGTTATCATTTAGGTCCAAAAGGATTTCCAGGTCCTCAGGGTGCTCCTGGGCTGAGGTGTTTTGATGGGCAAAAAGGTCGGCCTGGCAAACCAGGAATATCGAAAATACCTGGTCCACCTGGTAAGGGAAGTGCTTTTCCTTAGGAATGTCATATACTTCTAAAACTAGACGATCTTAGTAAAGAAATGGCTGCGAGACCCCTAGATGAGGGGGAAATGGTTTTTGTTGATACATTGAGCCCTTAGATGTGTTTCGTGAACTTTTAGGTTATGATACTTTTGTGGGTTCTCGGGGCTTCTTTCACTTGAAGCAGGAGTGATAGGCCATTACTGGTTTATTATAGTGTGAAAACTGCTCAGTCCAGAAAGGCAATTTGCCAGAGAATGCAAGCAATTGGGGAGACATCATTGGCTTTTAGGAATTACAAAATTACAATAAATTTCCCTGCAAAAGGTGGTAAAAACAACAATACCTATTAAATAAGTACCTTTGTATGTTTTAGAAATGTGTTTTCATCAAAGCAGTAGGTGATATGTGCATAGGTTCTACGTTTTTACATGTAACAGTTGAAACCATTTTTTGTTCAATAGGTCTCCGTGGTGACACAGGCGATCCAGGTTTTGAAGGTGAGAGGGGTTCCTCTCCCGTCGGGCCCCCAGGCTCTCCTGGTTCACCTGGAGCGAGTGGTCAGAAAGGAATCCCCGGAGACCCTGCATATGGCCACCCAGGGCCCCCAGGAAAGAGGGGTCTCACAGGAATGCCAGGGTTGAAAGGCCTCAGAGGCGACCCAGGACATCCGGGGCCTGCAGGTATGAGGCTGCTCCGTCCCTGTGTCTATACCTCCAGCTCAGTTCTGGAACCAGTCACGGAAGAGCAGTTAGACGATCTTGCCTTAGAAATCGGGAATATAAAAATGTCACCCAAGGGTCTTCCCTCCTATCTGGGCATCGGTTACATTTCATTTGTTGCCTTTGCATTATCGGTTGTTTTCAAGTCCAGAGCAGCTCACTGTGGCTCAGTCAACCTAGTTAGATTCAGCAGCTACTGGACTCTGTCTGCCTGCTCTGGGCTCTGGACAGCACCAAGGAATAGGGGCTGTGTGGCCTGCCTGCTGCCGGTGCCGGGTTGAAGGAGAACAGGACAAACTGGATGAGGGAGGAGGGAGAGCAGCTCAGGGGAGGAGCAGTGTGGGCGGGAAGGCTCCTGGGAGAGCTGGGGCTCAGCGGAGCCCTGGCAGACCAGACTAACAAACATTGCTCTGGTCGAACCAGCATTTGTTAGGTGCCCATGATAGGGCAAGTGGGAGGACAGGGGAGTAAGCCACATCCTGTGTCCTGGGGGAGCTCACTACTTGGTAGTTTGTAAATCAAAATACTCATATACAAAAATCCAATCAATTGGAAAGTAACAACACATTATGTGAGTCAATGAAAATAATTTTTCCTTGATAATCCCACTATCTCACTTTCGAAAATGTATCTCAGACAGTGTTCAACAGAATATGAAGGTTAGTATGAAAATACTCTTGTATGGTTGATCCTTGAACAATGCTGGGGTTAGGGACACTAACACACACATACACATACTTGTGCAGTCAAAAATCAACATGTAACCTTGGACTCTCCCAAACTTAACTACTAATAACCTACTCTTGACTGGAAGCCTTATTGATAACATAAAGAATCAATTAACACAGATTTTATATCTTATATATATTTATGTATTATATACTATATTCTTACAATAAAGTAAGCTGGAGAAAAGAAAATGCTACTAAGAAAATCATAAGAAAGAGAAAATACACTTATAGTACTTATTGAGATAAAATATGTTTGTAAATTGACCTGTATAATTCAAACCTGAGTTGTTCAAGGGTCATCTGTAGTAGTATTCACAATAGAGAGTTAAGTAGCATAGATACACACACACACACACACACTCAAAAGAAGAAATATTATTACCTATTAGCATTAGCAATTAAAATTATATTTGTAAAGATTACAACAAAATGGAAAACATTTGCAGATTAATATGCAATGTGAAATAATCTAACAATTGACTGTGCACTGTGACTACTACTTTAAAAATGTAAACACCTGAACAGAAAATGTAAAGAAAACATGGAAAAACAAATTAAGTTTTTTGGTTGGGCTGTGGAATTATAGGGGGTTTGTTTTTCTCTCTGAAGATTATGGCACTGCCTTTTCAATAAATAGAAATTTGAGAGCTCAAGTGATGAAATATATTACGAAATGCAAATTGTTACAGTGCAAATTGGGTTTGTAAGCATTGTGGAGTTTTGGTGTGAAGCCTGCTGCAATGCTAGAGGTTAATTAAAATCAGGAAGAATCCCATGGTTTTTCAATTTGCATAAACAACTTCTTTGTCGTCTATATAACCTTATCCAGTAACTCTTTTAGCCATTCACAGTTTTCCATTCCTTTGGAGCTCATGTTCTATGAAAAGAAAATTCAGTCAGAGACTTAACTCATTTGAGCACAGAGCCAGGATCAAAACGCTGGCTTCCGGTAACTGATGGGCCCGAACTCTGGTAGGCCATCTATGTCATTTTATGCCATGAGTGTCACAGATGGATTGTACCATTCCAGGGCCAGCTGGCATGCCCGGATTCCCAGGTCTCAAAGGCCCGAAAGGCAGAGAGGGAAGTGCTGGGTTTCCAGGTGTCCCTGGTCCACCTGGCCATTCCTGTGAAAGAGGCGCTCCCGGATCACCAGGGCAACCAGGACTCCCCGGGGCTCCTGGCAGTCCAGGTAAGTGTCAGCAGGTGTCAAGGACTGTGTAGGGCCTGGGCCTTTAGCTGGCTTGCTGTTGCTCTTTCACAGAAGCTGGAAGAAGCAAGACCTCTGGGTAAGAGAGGAAGAGCTTCATTATTCACGGCACAGAAAGCAGCATGAGCTTCCTGTTGGTTTGTGTCATTTCCCACCTCACCCAAGTCTCTGAGCAGCGACATAAGAGGCTCTAGATAGATGCCACACACAGAGCTGGTCGCAGTACCTGAGAGGAGCTCTGAGCCTGGGGAACCACTGGTTTCCATGCCTGTAAAGCAACCCGCTTTCTGCACTGGGAGAGGTGGTATCTCATGCGTCAAGGTTGTTCGCTGCAAACATAACCTTGAGAAGTAGCCCAGATAAAGAGCAGTCAGGGCCTTGTGTCCTTGGCATACCCACCCAGCAAGACCTATAGGAACTGGAAGAGACTGGAGAAAGAGTTTTTCTCAACACAAGGTTCTAGGGGCTATCTCCAATAGGATCTTCATTTCACCATTCAGATTGCCACCTGTTATGTAAATCCTATTGTGTTTATCCAAATGCAGGAATGTGCCCTCTCTTAGGATCCACACAAGATTGAGGCAAAACCTGCCGCTATAGCTTTATTTCTAGCACCAATAATATCAGATGATGTTGCTCTGATTTCTACAATTCTCAGTTAACATCCTGGTCAAAACTCACTGGGTCATAGCTTCTGGAAGGACCTGGAAAGTTATCTACCCCCAAGACTAAATACAGATTACATTTTGTGTTTTAACCCCTATCCGTTTCCCATGCAAAACTTTTTATAATATTTACTCATGCTCCTTATTGGGAACTATTTCTTTAAGTAATAAATATTTGAAATATTTCTGCCCTTCTTTTTATAACAGCCAGAAAAAAACATAATTGTAGAATGATGGAGAGTGGCTAGTTTTATTTTAGCTGATAAACATTGTTTCACTTTCATTTCCTTGGCCATAGATATGCAATTTAAGCCACCATGACTGCCCTGCCTGTGTGTGAAGCCACTTTCCAGTCGTCCTACATTGTGGTCTCTGTGCTTTGTCTCAGGTGCCCCAGGTTGGAAAGGACAGCGAGGAGATATGGGACCTCCTGGACCAGCTGGGATGAAGGGCCTCCCAGGAGACCCCGGAAGGCCAGGGACAGATGGACCCCTAGGACCGCCAGGAATCCCAGGCCCCTTTGGGGATGATGGGCTACCTGGTCTTCCAGGCCCCAAGGGTGGGTAGCACTTTTTAATTATTTTCCTCATTTTATAAACGTGAAACCCACTGCCAAGTGAAGCCTGTTAGGTGTGACCACGCTATAGAATGTTCTGTTAAATGAGCCCCACTTTGTCCTGCCCTTGGGGACATCTCCCTTCTTCTTATCCTCTGTATTGATATTTCCAGTGGCAGGATGTTTGGGTAGATGGGGGTCACAGAATCCATAAACCCTTCTGCTCAATGAACTGGGTAGAACCGGTAAATTGTAGGGTCAAGGCTAATGTGCTTCTGTGTTGGATGGATCCCCCTCTCTCCAGCCCCGTCCCTCACACAGTTCTCTGAAACTATTCTGGGATCATGCGTCAAGGTTGTTCACTGCAAACATAACCTTGAGAAGTAGCCCAGGTAAAGAGCAGTCAGGACCTTGTGTCCTTGGCATACCCACCCAGCAAGACCTGTAGGAAGGCCTAGACTTGAGATCTGTGGTGTGGGAGAGCCCAGTTATTACACAGCGTGAGGCTGATCATGGCTGCTCACCTTCAATGCAAACTCAGAGTCAGGTGGCAGTGTGCATCGGGTGGACATTGGGAATGCAGATCTAGGAACCACACTAGCCTTTGAAACGTTTTCTGAAACATTCATGCTTTTATTTCATCAGGACCTCAGGGGCTGCCTGGCATGCCAGGTTTTCCAGGAGAGAGAGGGAAGCCTGGCCCCAAGGGACACCCTGGCAGAAAGGGAGAAGTCGGAGAGAAGGGCTGGCCTGGCGTCCTGGGAGACCAGGGAGCGAGTGGTGCCAAAGGTAAATGCAGTGAACAGCACAGGCATGCAACACAGGTTTGCTTTCGATGTCTGATCACAATCCATGAATATAACCTCTGAAAATCAAAACGTGACTCTCCTGCAGCTTGGATTCCCCCTCTTCCTCTTGATTCTGTGGTGCTGGTTTTAGAATTTCAAACAAAATTCATTTTCCTTTCCTCTCAATCTTATTACATAAAACTCCGGCAAATGAATTGCTCTGTTAATAGAAGAAAATGAACAAGTGCTTTGATTTATAGCTATTGGGTTTCAGAGAACCGTCTCATTTTTTTTTTAATTATTGTTAAAAGTGTTACATAAGTCTCCTTTCCTCCCCATTGACCTCTCCCCAGCATTCTGCCCCCACCTCGAACATGCCCTCACCGCCCACCCCCCCAGTTTGTGTCCATTGGTTATGCTTATATGCATGCATACAAGTCCTTTGGTTGATACTTACCCCTCCCCCCCCCTCCCCGCCACCTTCCCTCATAGGTTGGACAGTCTGTTTAATGCTTCTATGACTGGTTCTATTTTTGCTCATCAGTTTACGTTATTCATTATATTCCACAAATGAGTGAGATCATGTGATATTTATCTCTGACTGGCTTATTTCACTTAGCATAATGCTCTCCAGTTCCATCCATGCTGTCGCAAATGGTAAGAATTCCTTCTTTTTTACAGCAGCATAGTATTCATTGTGTAGGTGCACCAGTTTTCTAATCCACTCATCTGCTGATGAGCACTTAGGCTGTTTCCAAATCTTAGCTATTGTAAATTGTGCTGCTATGAACATAGGGGTGCATATATCTTTCTGATTGGTATTTCTGTTTTCTTGGGATATGTTCCTAGAAGTGGGATTACTGGGTCAAATGGGAGTTCCATTGTTAACTTTTTGAGGAAACTCCATACTGTTCTCCACAGTGGCTGCACCAGTCTGCATTCCCACCAGCAGTGCAGGAGGGTTCCTTTTTCTCTGCATCCTCTCCAGCACTTGTCTTTTGATGATTTGTTGATGATAGCCATTCTGATAGGTGTGAGATGGTACCGCATTGTCATTTTGATTTGCATCTCTCGGATGATTAGTGACTTTGAGCATGTTTTCATATGTCTCTTGGCCTTCTGTATGTCCTCTTTCGAAAAGTGTCTATTTAGGTCCTTTGCCCATTTTTTTTTAATTGGATTGTTTATCTTCCTTTTGTTTAGTTGTCTGAGTTCCCTAAAAATTTTGGAAATTAAACCTTATTGGAGCCTTTTCACCTTTTAAGAAGGGGGTGCAGGCAGGCTCTTGGCTCCCAGATTCTGTTTCAATTCTTTCACAAATAAAATAACCTTTTTTGTAAAGAGCCAGATATAAATATTTTAGGTTTTGCAGGCAGTATGGTCTCTTGCAACGCTTCAACTCAGCTTTTGAGGCATGAAAGAGCCAGAGACAACACCTAAAAAATGAACGATCTGTGTTCTAATAAAACTTTATTTATGGAAATGGAAAGTTGAACTTCACTTAATTTTCACATGGCAGAAACTGTTATTCTCGTTTTGGAGTTTTTCTTCCTATGATTTAAAAGTGTAAACACTGACCATGGCTCACGGATTGTACAAAAACTGGCAGCAGGCAGGATCTGGCCCTGGGGCTGGAGTTTGCAGCCTTGAAGTGGAAGGAGTTCACTTTCATCTGGTTCTGAGTTAGTCTCCCCTGGGTTTCATTTAAAGTAAGAGTTTTCAATACAAAAATATTGAATGCCAACTATAATTGAAAAATAAAAGAGTTTTTATTGGTATAAAAATAAAAACTTTGAGATCACTGGTTTAAATGCTCCCATCCATGCTAAATATTTACTTACACCTCTTAGCCTTGAGTCTGCAGTGAGGGAAGATACCATTTCATTTCCAGTGTTGAGAATGAATACTTATCAATTTTCAGCAATGAGGTAAACATCTTAGAGCACTTTGGGCAAACAGCCTCATAGTTCATTCAAAAATTACTTTTACTTCTCAGTTGATTGAATCTGCTATTATTTTGTTTTATTAGCCTGTAAATTATTTATGCAGAATCAGGGAATCAGAGTCAGTCTTTGCTAGCTGAGATTGAGTGGCGTTTGCTGTGCTGTCATGCTACACAATTATCCCACTAAAAAAGTAAACGATTATGTGAATGCTAGTGATGCGCTGATAAACTGGCTCTCCAGACTAAAATTGAAAACAAATGCCATGACTTGTGATTGCTGATCTCATGGCATAAATACTCCCACTGTGGCATAAATAGTCCCAGCATGGCTGATTTAAAGCTTCCAAAATTCTTGAATTGTTAATAATTGGTTCTCACCAAGCTGGTAGGAGCCCTCTCTGATGCACTTTACAATGGACAGTGTTTATGAACATCAGGCAGATATATCATTTGCCCTTCCTACTTTTTGGAATTCTCTCTGTGGAGAACCACATTAAGATAAGTGTCTGTTCTTTTAATGTGAAGAAAATGATATAGGGTGGCTAGGAAGGGGAAGATAGGGAACTGGAAAATATGAGATCGGCAATTCACATTTTACAGGATAAAAAGCCATATTTTAGACCTGGAACTATGCAAGCCTGTCTTTTTTCACTGAAAACAGACCAGCCTGGTTGAATTCGGCAAACCCTCACTGAGCACGCATTGTCCACCAGACCCTGTTACTGGACCAGTTGGGAGACGAATATAAAAGGCATGGCCAGTCCTTCAGGAAATCAACCAACAGTGTTGCTCCTGTGCAATCCGTAAACAGGAATACAGTTTAGTAGATTAAATGGGGAATTGCAAACTGGATGTGAAGTGACAACGGAGGCCTCACATGTGTGGTGCTTGTTTGTTTTGCTCTTGCATAATGAATACCCAAAGGAGAGAGAGGACCCCCAGGAGATGAAGGAGAAATGGCTATAATTACCAAGAAAGGGAAAACCGGGGATCCTGGACCTCCTGGAGATGATGGATTCCCAGGAGAAGAAGGTAAACACTCGTTTTTTTGAACCCTATCAAATAAGTTAACTTCACAGATCGTTCAAGCAAGCATGTCTATTAGTCAACTTTCCCAGTAACACTGAGACTAGGAAAGGTTGTTTTTTAGACATTCATATGCGCTAGTGAATTTAATGCTAGAGCTTAGCTGAAGTTCATATGTATTTATAGATTTGGATATTCCAAAGTAGAATCAATCCTGAGATACACATAACATATTGTTCCAGGGCTAAAGTACCGCTGTTTTTTGGTGGCTAGTATTAAAATGAAGAGCACAGAGATTGTCCCAGTCATTTTGACCAGCGCTTCTCAAATTTTAATGTTCATATGAATCCTCTGGGATGCTTTTGTAAAAAGCAGGGCTGGGCCGAACCCGCCTTCCTAACCAGCACTCCCTGCCCCGTGCTGCTGGCCTCAGAACCAGCACGCAGCAAGGACCTTGACCTCCACATTAGGTTCTCTTTCCCAAGTTCAGACTTAATCTGCATGAGACCTGAGTTCTTGCCTTGGCTCTCACCTTAACTAGTTGTTAGGGACAAATGTTTTAACTTCTCTGAGTAAATTTTTCGTTTGTAAAATGAGCTTGTTGGCGCAAATGGTCCTGAGCCCTGGCTCCTACCTGGGACATCCTTGGGGCTGTTCCTGGGCAGCTTTTTTCACAGGCAGGTCGCTAAAACCAGAAACCATCACGCTGTGATTTAGGGCAGGAATTGGGATTCTCAATCCCTTTGGCTTCATCTCCTAAAAGTAGGACCAAGACCCTCAGCCTGGTCCAAGAATTCCTCTGAATTGGTTCTAACACTTCTAACCCCACCAGGTGATAAAGGCCATCCTGGGATGCCAGGGAGAAGAGGGGAGCCAGGAAGACACGGGCCACCTGGGCTTCACAGAGGAGAGCCTGGTAGAGATGGGCAGCCGGGGCCTCCGGGACCCCCAGGCCCTCCGGGCCCACCTGGGCTCAGAGGGATCATTGGTTTTCCGGGATTTCCAGGTGATCAGGTAAGTGGCTGCTGTTTTGGGAGGGAAGAAATAATAAAACCTTCTACTCTCAGGATGCCGAGGAGTCATAATTTGCCAGTGGACATCATAGCCCTTTCACTGGCTTTCAGAATTAAGGGGTTGGCCAAGGGAAGAATGGCGACTTCCAGAAGGCCATAATGTAACTATGGTTTCTGACCAATCCCTGGTTCCCATGAAATAGGTGACAATGTCACTTACTACACCTACTATCTCTGCCATAGTTATAACAGGCCCATAGAGACTTACCTCATGACTGCTGGTGTACTAAAGAGTCATCTGAGAAATTATTTCATATACAAGTGCGGATATTATAGATTTTGCTGAAAATACATTGGCTTGGTCCTTATAATTATGAGTAAAATACCCCGTGAGAAGCCAGGAGGTACAATAAGTATAGTAGCCTATATCACAACTCTAAAATGTATAATTCGTTACCCATTTCTGGGAATAAAATAGACTTTTAAAGTTTGGGGCATGAAGTGATTTCTAATTATATTTTATTTAGTGTCAACTTGTTCATTTAAAACTTAAAACTCAAGTTATGTGTATGTGATGCAGTTACTGTTTTGCAATCAAGTATAGAGAATTGGATGCTACCTGTTGGTACCGATACCTCCAATTCTAGAGGAGTTTTATCAACTTTTGAAAACTAGATACATGTAGTAGTATGCTTATAATGCATTTCCAAATTTCTTTGCCACTGCAAATTATAAGCACCAAATTGGTTATGGATAATTATAGCTGGAACGTGTCGTGCCTGTGTCATTTGTGTGTGAAACCCAATTAAGGTTTTACTTCTGTTTCATTAATCTATCAGGGTGAGCCGGGTTATCCAGGGGCCCCTGGACTTTCAGGAATTGATGGAACGAGAGGACCTAAAGGTATGGTTTTGAAATACAGCAGTCAGCCATTAATATCATAGTCCTGGGTGTTTGTAACATTGGGAACAAGTACCTTTTGCATGAAAAGCAACACACAGTCAAACTGCAACACCCAGGGATTCTTTTTAGACTTTTCTAGGTAGTCAAACACTCAAAACCCAAGCCGTCCACATTTGTCATCCAGATCTGAGAGTATCAGATAGAAAGCAGCAAGCCTGCAGGGCACACCAGCCTTCCGCCCTCAGGGGAGTCCTTGCAGGGACCGCAGTTCTATGAGTGACAGCTCAAGTGCAAGGAGACCGGATCCACATGGGTGCATACTGTACCCTTGGCTGAGAAGCCCAGGGCCCCTCTAAAGCCTCCACAGGTACAACTCCTAGAGTCTCGGTTACAAGAGCCACAGTACACAAAGGCCAAAGCCATGACTTCCCACCAGGTGTTAATAGTTCACTTAAGAATTCCTGGGCCACAGGTAATGTACAATTGGGTTATGTTTTACCATAAGTCAAGGGTCAGCAAATACATATTTTTCAAAGGGCCGGATAATAACTATTTTCAGTTTGTGGTCTCTGTCACAACTGCTTGACTGTGAATAAAAGCAGCCATAGACAATACACAGGGTTGTGGCTAAATGCCAATAAAACTTTATTTACAATACAGGCTATAGGCCTTAGTTCACCATGTGTCTTGTAACACAATCTACATTCTACTTTTATCATGTTTCCAGGAAACAGAAATAGAAAGTTGACCCAATGTCAAAAATGTCCTTAGAGAGAGAGTTCATTAACCCTTTCTCCATAGAAACAAGCAAATAAACAGAAATCAGGCTATCTTACATTGCAATCCTATATAATAAAGAGCTAATATGCTAATTAGACCAAACAGCGGAACGACCATCCCGATGACCTTCTGGAAGAAGCCGGGGCTGCGAGGGCCGGCCCAGGCTGTGAGGGCCGGCCGAGGCTGCAAGGGACTGAGAAGGCCGAGCCCCTTGTACAAATTTCGTGTATCGGGCCTCTAGTGTTTGTATAAAACCTTTAATATTTTTTACTGTTTTTCTATACCACTGAGTTAGTATTTTTTCTAAACCATTGGGTTAATGTATTTTAACAATCTACTTTAAAATGATTCACCTTTTAAACCCCACTCTCTGTGAATTCAGAGGTTTGATATGCAGTTAGGTTTTGTTTTAATACAGTTAAAAAACACACCTTTAAAATGTAAAATACTAATTAATAAACAACCTAAAAATATTTTCCCTTATTCCAATGATACGTGCTTTACCCTTTGACAGACACTACATAAAGAATATGATCATTGCTGTAAAAACAGACCGTGCACACATTTATTCAGAAAGAATAATATAGCTCTCTTCTTCTTTGGAAATGGTTACAAAAAGGGAAATTTTCATATTTAACTTTTGACATTTTATAGCTTCAGGATTCAGAGCTCACTCCTCTTCTATTTCCCTGTCAATTTATTATAGTCCCTTTACGCCTCTCAAAGTACAAGCCTGCTGCTTATTTCCTTCATGCTTGTATGAGGCCACATTTGCAAGGAACTGAAATGCACTCAGGTACCTGGAGCGAAAGGTGTCTCATGGAGCCGAGAGAGGAGACCAGAAGCTAACAGAACCTGGGCCTTAGCAAGTCATGGTTCTCTCTTGAGACTTTTCTGCCATTCTCCATGGTCAGTTTTTCACTTACCTGCCTACCAGCTGGTTTTCATCACTCTCTATTTGGTATCTTTTCAAGGATCTTTCTGGAAATGTTTGATTGCCTTCCAACATGCTCTACATCAGGGTATTATAATCTACATCACGATAATCTTTTTGCTTTCTGCCTCAATAGCAGCTCCTCACTTTTTAATACAACTTCTCAAGGAAAGATTGGCTGACCAGGGATGGGCCAGATTCCTACTGTTCAAATAATTAGCCACAATTATGAGTAGTGTCAGCTAGGAGAGCGCCTCCTACAAGGTGTGGGTGGGACCTTCAGAAAGCAGTGTTGGTGTCCTGTGTCTGGAAGCTTTCGGCAGCAGTGTGGAATGGCTCTGTGGGACTGTGGGAGTCACTGCTCACAATGGCCTTTCAATGTGCCACCTCTTGTGAAATCATCAATCAAGTCTGACTTTGTGATTTTGTTTTTACAAGAACACTAACTTGAGCTTCCTTGCAGAGAGCTTGAAATGTGACTACAGCAGCTGAAACTGACAATTTCTTTTTGTTTCGAAAACACAATATCAGGATATAGTCACACCATGCCAAGGAATTTCTTAAATAGATGCCTACAGTTGAAACTATTTTAGGGAATTTAAAAATTTAAACTTATTAAGACTTATAGTTTCCCATGATTGTTATCAATGATAAAATTGTGTGTGTGTGTATTTAAATACATCTTGCATCTATGTTTCCATTTATTCTTATGTAGAAAAAGAAAGAATTTTTTCAAAAATCCTTTCCTGGAATATTTGAAGATACACTATAAAGACAAATGTCATAGAAGTTATTAAGTTACTTGTATAAGACAAAATTAAATTCTTTTAAATAATGTTATGTGTGTTTGATTATAGGAAACAAAGGGGATCCTGCAAGTCAGTTTGGCCCACCCGGTCCAAAGGGTGAGCCAGGCAGCCCTGGATGTCCAGGTATAGCTACATATTTTTCTTATTAAACCAGAAAGAATACATTTGGTTTGAAAGCTAGAACGATTACTTTATCCTCTGAGTCAGCGATGATTATGTTAGTATTTTCTTCCTCCTTTGCCACTAAGACACATGTCAGAAGGATTATGTACAAACACAGCATCGCATCCCTGGCTGAGAAGGACATTAGGATTGTACCCCAGGGACTCACAATCTTTTTTAACCATGGCTCCCAGGACCGATGGTGTTGACATGACAATACAGTCAAGTGTGCCCAGATTTTGACAATGATTATTGAAAGCAATGAAAACTTGGACTAGTTCGCAGTCTCTCTAATTAAAATGATACGTCAGCAATAACCACTCACACTGAGTACAGCTGCAGGTTCTCATTCAGCCCTTTCTTTCCTACTCAGAAAAGCATATGTGAATGCCAGTGAGGCTTGCCATTGCTAAGATATCACCGAAATCACTCATTTAGGAAATACCTAATTTACTAAAAACCAAACCAAAAAAATGTAAAACCTCATCACCAGTGACAAATCTAAGTTCCTCAAAATAGTACCTTCTTTGTCAGTAACAACTGATGTATAATCCCTCTGAACTGACAGACCAGTGAGTTCTTGCCCTCCAGTCCAGGAGGCTGTGGTTGACTACAGTCGATGACCTGCAGCTGACAAAAGATGCATGCTCTTCAACTTAGTCATTCTACCATAGGCATTTATCTTAAGTCATCAATCCGACAAGTGTACAAAGATGCACCCACAAGGATATCCATTGCATGGAAAGAACAAGGTCCATCATAGATGATTGATTACATAACCTGTCCACTGTCATTATGCTGACAGTGGACAGGTTGGAAGCCAGGTTTGTATGTACATGGGTACCTTGTAAATGAAAGTATCTCATTTTAATATTTTTGTGCACTATCTTGAAATTCTCTCTGGCAATAGCCATGTTTATTCCATAGAACAAGAAGAACATCTGAACAGAAGTTTATGGGAAATTTCATTTCTTGGTTGTTACGTGCATGATTGCTCAAATGGAAGTCTAACAGAAAAACTAGCAATTACAATGGTTTCATCTCCCACTCTCTTTCATATGGGTCTTTCACCTCTGACATGGTCAAATACATATTTTAACGGAAAGGTATAGCCTAAGTGTACATTTGGAGGAGAAAATAGTTTTGAGGTTAGCGCTATGAGGGTTCTTAATAAGTGCCAGAATGAGAGGTCTCAGAAAGGAAAATTAGTGGTTCAAAGTCACCCTTATTATTACTGTGCATGGGGTCTTGGCAAATTGTTTATCATCTCTGAGCTCAGTGTCCTCACCTGTAAATTGGCCCAATGCTCACTGTAGGATCATTCAGAGGATCAAATGAGATTTTTCGGAGAGCAATTTGTAAACTGAAAATTGCTACACAAATGTAAAATGTCATTGTCACCATCATCACCAGTCAGCAAAGCATTAAGAGATTTTTCTACACTTACTGGTATCTTTATGTGAACCCTGAAGATAGTAAAATTTTATAAACTGAAAGTAATAAAATATGGAGCCCTTTGATATTACCTAATTTAAAAATCATAAATCTGAGTTCTTTTACACTTAGGCTAACTTTTTCGAGAAAATTTGCCTTGGCGTAATGTCCCTGGTCTCCTGTGGTTAGCACCATTTAAATTGTTCCCTATCCTGTATACCATAGCTTTAGGTTAAAATTTTTAAAATGACAGCTTATGTTATTTACCAGCTCAGAGTTTACCTACATATGTGATTTCCATTGACTGGAAAGAGCTGCATTGAATTTGAATGAGCCTAGCAAGAAGCTATAGGGCTGCTGCTGTCCCAGGGATTATGTAGGATTGTACTGGGTCCAGTTCCACTGCCCCTTCAATTCAGAGAGAAAACACAGTGGCAATGAACTCAAAAGTTTTGTTCATACGTCAGCTGTGATGGGGAGGCAAGCCTTTCACTACAGTTTTTTCATGTGGAGATGAGAGTAATGCTGCCTTACCTTCACTCCAGGAATATTTTCAGGGTAAATAAAATAGCAGAGAGAGGCTCAAGGTCTTAAATTGGTCTGGGAACAGGTATCAACTAACATAGTCTTGTTTCGTGTGTGCTATAATAAATAATGACTATGCCCTCACCATGGGTTTGTCAGTACAGAGCCCTATATTTTATTTGTGGATACAACCGGTTATTTTTTAGCACAGACTGTTAGTTTATCCTATGAATATGGGTTGTATTAAAATCACACATTGGAAATAAACATACAGGGAAATGGTCATCTTCTCTAGTAATCAAAGAAGTGTAACTTAATGTAAGTCTGGAATATTATTTCATCCTTACTAAATTAACAAGAAAATAAACCAACAGCCTACAAAGGCCTTGGTGAGTGCCTGCCCAGCTCTTGGACGTGCAAGGACGAGTGTGGGTGGGTCTGTGGGGTGAAGTGAGTTGGTGCAGCACTTGTCCGAACCATTTGGCAACTTCTATCAAGAACCAAATGCTGAATGGTCTGTGCTAGAAGCCTAGAGAACAACTGAACTGTTCTTTTCAGCAAGTCACTGTCCTGAGAGAGGGACTGTAGTAGATTTTTTTTAACGTAAGAGATATATCCACCAGACGCCATGTGTGCTTCTGGAGTGGAACCCGGTGTGGACAAACCAGCTGTGAAGGACATTAAGGGGACAGTTGGGGGAATTCAAGTATGGAATGAGTATTAGATTATATTAAGGATTGCTATTAATTTCCTTGGCTGTGACAATGTTATTTTGCCCATGTAAGAAAATGTTATTTTTCAGACATACCTCCTAAAATATTTAGGGATGGAATTCCATGATGTCTGTGATTTACTTTAAAATATCTCAGCATTTTAAAATGAATAAAAGGACCCAAAATGTTATGTTACCTAGAAATTCTACTCCTAGGAACTTTTCTAGGAAATAATGTAATAGTAGAAAAATGTATTAAAGATGTATAAAAATCATTATGCATAATAGCAAAGAGAAAAAAAAAAACTTCAGTGGCCAAAAGTAGGAAACATTTGCATTAATTAATTAAATTTAGGTGAACTCAGTAAGCTATGATCCAGTCACTTAAAAACAATAATTAGGAAAATGATGACAAACTTGGAAAATTACTTAGGATTCAATGCCAATTTAAAAAAAAATCAGAATATAAAATTGTGGGTATTATTTGCACTTTGTATACATATAAACATTGTTTAAGGTGGTGGGATTATAGGTGTTTTGTTTTAATTTTCCTTAATGTTATCTTCTCAATAGAAAAACTGTTAATATAAAAAAGTAAGACTAGAAAAGAATAACAAGAGCTGAGTTGGAGGTTTTATAGATTCACCGTCTTGAAGAGCATCTACAACCACTCAGATTTTTTATCTTTCTTTGTTTAGGGCATTTAGGAGCTCCCGGAGAGAAGGGCTTGACCGGTGTTCAAGGGCCCAGAGGACCACCAGGAAGACCAGGACTGCCCGGCTCCTCCGGACCATCAGGGTGTCCAGGTACCTTGGGAAGAAGCCTGGAACCTTCCCAGATACGTATCTATCTCGTGGTGCATCAGAAAGGACCAGCCTTCACTCAGACCTGGGTTCAGCTCTGGTCTTGCCATTTCCCAGACCTATAACTTTGAACTAGTCACCCAAACTTTCCTATTCCTTCCTTCCTTGTCCATTGGAGCTAGTCCTCACTCCCTGGGTGGTCTAGGAGTAAAATTAGGTCAACACCTATAAAGGGCCTAACAGGGTGCCAGGCACAAAGGGATGACGCTCCTTTCGCACCCTTCCTAATTTACCTGCCATTCAGGATGCTGGCTTTTTTTTTCTCCTTTAGACTTAAGGTAAATTTCACACAAACAGGACAGCATTGTAATGGCTCCTCTTCCTGATGATTCAGAATAAAGTGAGAGTAGAAATCATAATTGGCAACTTTAATTGCTCAAAAGTGTATTTTTTTTCCTTCTGAGCTTAAGTGTATTTTTCTCCCTAGCGTCAGGAGGCCTAGGAAGAAAAAGTAATAAAATAGTGTTCCTGGTTCAAGTATCTCACATAATAAGAACATAGATGACCTTCCCAGTTAATGTAACTCATGTGCCATCTGGGTGTCTGCAAAACCTCCCTGTCATCCTCAGGTGATAAAGGGATGCCTGGGCCAATGGGACATCCAGGAGAAACAGGGGACCCTGGACCAAGAGGCCTCATGGGGTATCCAGGGATACCAGGTCTTCCGGGAATAAAAGGTAAGTCAAAGAGGAATCCTGGCCCATCAGAAAAATCCAGGCCAATGAGGGCAAATGCATAGTGGCTTTCCAGCACTGAGTGACATTGCTCCTGGTCATGGCCCTTCTCCACCAATGTCATCAGCCCCTGCCTATTCTTTCTCACTCAGGGCTCCAGGTAGTGCCCATCTAGCCTCCTGACCTGCCTCCTATCAAAACGATGGTGATACCATCTCATTTTTCAAGGGCATTTCCCCCAGTGTTTTCCATAATGTTCAGGCCCATTCATTTATTCTCTTCCCAGATAGTTAAGCTCCTACTATGTCCTAGATTCCAGATACTCAGTACACAGTTTTGAAGAAATTAGACATGGTTCCTCCTTTATGAAGCTCACAGTTTAGTAGGAGAGACACATATTAAATATATATGTGCAAATAAATATGTATTTACCAGTTGTGATAAGTGGAAGGGAGAGGGGAAAAAATAAGATGCTATGGCGGAACTAGAATTCATTACCTTTGTTGATGAAGAAACATTTTTTCCTGGTTGAATTTTTTGGTCTTTAAAGATGGGTTATAATATAGGCCTGGTTAATCCTATCTAATAAAAGAGTAATATGCAAATTGACCATCACTCCAACACACAAGACGGCTGCCCCCATGTGGACACAAGATGGCTGCCACAAGATGGCCAGCAGGGGAGGGCAGTGAGGGGTGACCAGGCCGACAGAGGAGGGAAGTTAGGCATCAATCAGGCTGGCAGGGGAGTGGTTAGGGGGTGATCAGGAAGGCAGGCAGGTGAGCAATTGGGAGCCAGCAGTCCTGGATTGGGCCTAAACAGGCAGTCGGACATCCCTCGAGGGGTCCCAGATTGGAGAGGGTGTAGACTGGGCTGAGGGACACACACACCCCGTGCACGAATTTCGTGCACCGGGCCTCTAGTATAACATAATGTCATAGAATTATACAATTGATTTTTAAAAAATATATATTTTATTGATTTTTTACAGAGAGGAAGGGAGAGGGATAGAGAGTTAGAAACATGGATGAAAGAGAAACATCGATCAGCTGCCTCCTACACACCCCCCACTGGGGATGTGCCCACAACCAAGGTACATGCCCTTGACCAGAATCGAACCTGGGACCCTTGAGTCTGCAGGCTGACACTCTATCCACTGAGCCAAACCGGTTAGGGCTATACAATTGATTTTTAACAAATCTCCATGCATTCTCCCATTCATCTATGGTACTTACTCCTCTTTAGTTCATTGCTTTCATTTTAGATAAAATATTTTTCATTGGTACTTTGTGTGTACCTCTAGCCTAATAATACTTATATTGTATAACATTTATTTGTTTAGAAGTTTTTCTCAGCAAGTGATTTTGTAAAAAGCAAGGACAATTTTTATATGGTTGGCACTCAGTAGATACCCAATAAGCCTGTTGGTTGGTTATTGTATTTTTAAATTTATGAATAAATTAATAAATGAAGGAATGGATAATAGAAGAAGGAACATCTGAGATAGTAGCTATGAAGATGAGGGTTTTCACTTCAATCAACAGTTGAAGGTTCAAGCCTTACTTGATAGATTTCTATAACCAATCTTTTTCTGCCTCCTCCTTCTTTTCCCTCCCACTTTTTCCATGATTAACCACTTCTACTGTATTTCCACTTCTTTCTATCCTCCAAGTTCAGTAAAATAGTAAGGATTTTCAAGTGTCTTGGTGCCATAACAATATCCACCCAATCTGACTAAAATGACAAGGCTCAATCTACTATTGTTGATTCTTCCTTCCCTTGAATTAGTTTACATTTATTACATAAGTTCAGTATATGTTATTTTAAAACCTAATAGCTAATGAATTTGATAGAATAAAAAATTACTTGAAGGTAATCTCTAATCACATCAAAATTCTGTGCTTTGAAAAAATAAGTTTGTTAAGAAGAGAAAGTGAAGAAATAAATATATCCACCCAAGTATTCAGTGTGCAGAAGGATGCTGCAGTGTGCCTCCCGACCACGTGGTGGCACTGTTTCACTGTGAACTGCCCATTGCACAGCCAGTCTTTAAAAGAAACAAAACAGTGAAACAGATTCCTAAAAATTAGAACGCCGACCATCTAAACCCATTGTTGCTTTTTATCATGCTGGTATAAAAATGAACCACACTCCAGCAGAAACACTTTGAACTGAGAAACTAAATATTTGAAGTGTGTGTTAGATAAGTCAAGGGGCCCGATTTTCTTGTTTGAATAAACCAGCTGCTGAACTCGAAGTTGTTTGCTCTGCTAGAATGGGCCATATGGATTCTGAGTCCTGCTTGTGTTCAGTCAGATTTAAACTTTAACTTAAACATATGCTGAAAATGGCTTGGTTCCTAGACTTAAATTTCCAAGTGCACATATCCTCTACAAGGAAGACACTCTGTTCCTAGTTGGGCATTCATAGAGGATTGGCATAATGGGGACTGAAAGACAACTTCGTAGCATGACAACGACTAATTTGATTGGGTTATTTTGGTTGGTGGCAAGTAAAATATTTCATAAGAAATAAAATACCTTGGAGTGTCTTTTATCAGCCAAGTAACATTCTCTCTCCTTTTTTACAACTAGAGTGTTCTCCTCCTGCCCACTCCCTCCCCTCCCCCCACCCTCCCACCCCCTACACACACATACAGCACTTACAGTTCTAGGGGTGGATGCCTATTCTGTCAAGTTGGGGATGTTTCTCTCTGACTCCTCATTGTCTCATCCAGTACTTGTCACTAAGCACATTTGGGGACTGATGCTCCATGGGTTAAGAGACCATGTCTTATGCCATTGGGCATTCCTTTAGTAGGGACTAATCTATTTTCTGAATTTTGGAAAAAAATGAAATCGTATTTCAGAATCTCTTTCGATAAGTTTTCAACTCTGCTCAACTGTTATTTATAGCCATGAAGGTCTCTCTTTCCCAACAGCTTTAACATTAGGGTGACCAGCCGTCCCGGTTTGCCTGGGATCGAGGGGGTGTGTCAGGCTGTGGAACTTCCTGTGTTAGAACTAGGAAAGTCCCCAACAAATAGGTTCCCTATTAAAAGTATAAACCCGTGTAAAGGCTCTTGGAGATAGAATAGTGTTTTTGGCTCTAGGACAGAAGAAAACCTAAGAGTGGAGGTTCAATGACAACCTTGTTTGACTTGGAGGCTAGGATGACGATTATGGCTGGAGGCTGGAGTCGAGGTTAGACCCTCTGACTGGAGGGAGAGCCCAGCCTGCGAGTGCAGGGAGATGCAGCCTTAAGTGATGGTTGTTAGCAAGAAGCTGTCCACAGAGGTGAATAAAAGTCCTCATTACCAAGGAATGTGCTTTGTTAGCCTAATTGCCTCTCATCTGTACTGTATATATTTTATGCATGAACAACTTTCTGATTTAGAGATGAGATTGATAAAAAGCTTTCAATAAAAAGAAAAAATTGCCCTTAAAACCCTACCCAGATGTAGCTGCATTCAATTTAGAAAGATAACATTGGGTCAGAAAAGGGTCGGACAGTTCAACAATGGCAAGGGCCTGGGATTGTGACAGGCCAGGATCTGGATGTGTTGATGTGACAATGGAGAGTTGGCAGAAGCTGGGGCATTCCACCCCAGCCAGCTTCCCCAAGCCATCAATCTTGGTGGCTTAACCCGGAGATCAAAACACATGGAAACAGCAAAGTAATTTTGAAATTTATTATCATTTCAGATAGATTGCAGGAAATATCTAGATTTGGCAGATGAGGAAGGTCTGTGTGTTCTTTTGGTGCAAACTTGGAACTTTGGCTCATAAATAGGAAAGATGATTGGAAAATAAACTAAACCAGAACTATTAAAAGTGTAAGGAAAGAAGATCTTTAAGGAAAGTAAGGGTGTATTCCCAAATTTTTTTTTTGGGGGGGTACAAGAGATTATGGCTTATTTGTACCAATCTAAAGTTTATTTTATTTTTTATTATATTTATTGGGATGACATTGGTTCATAAAATTTATATAGGTTTCATGCATACAATTCTATATCATCTGTATATTGTATTGTGTTTACCACCCCAAGTCAAGTCTCCTTTCATCACCATTTATCCTTCCTTTACCTTCCCCTACCCTAAAGTTTAGATTTAAAAAATAGAATAACTGTCTGTTTCAAGTACTGACAATAAATAAAATGGAACCAACTAACTTCTATCTTTTAATAAGTCCACAGAGGACTTGCTTTTATGAACAGATAATAGTTAGCATTTGAATTATTTATATACAAATGGATACTCTAACTTCCCCAAATTTTACTACACATCTATCACAGAAAGATGAGACATGAAATAGAAATGGTAGTCCACTTCTTTTTAAAGCTTTTTTTCTACCTGTTCAATCCTTCCCCCTCCACATTCCACATTGTCTCATTCACTCATTGGTTTACTCACTCATTCAATGAACATTCATTGAACATTTACTGTGTGTCAGGAGATATGCCAAGTATGTATATAGAAAGATTAATAAGATCTGATCTTACATTCAGTTAATTTACACCAAATAAACCAGTTAACCATACCTGATTGTTGTACAGCATGAGCCCGCCATAGAGGGGTTCTCTGTGGGTGTCATGACGTAGGGTTGGGCACTTTCTGTGTGTTAGTCCTGTAAGCTGAGGCTGTTATTATCACAAATCCAAGGGATGTGACCATAAGCTGAGTGAATGGCTGGCTGTGCACTGAGTGGCTTACAGCCTTGGATAAGAATGGGCAGCTACTGGTTGGAAGAACCATTAATGAAAGAGGAAGGGTACCAGGCATGGCCAGGGGCTGAGGAGAAGATTCTTTCCCCAAATTAATCATCGGAGCAAGATGTGTGTGAACCACGTGGCAGAGGGCTCAGTACCTGGAATGTTCTGTACATATTGGTTGCCCTCTTCTTCTCTCCCTCCTTATATTCCCTCTACTGCCTTCCTATAAATCTATATATTTACATACTGTAATATAATATACTATATAATATAAACATATTTTAAATATGTAGTTTATATATCTATATATTGATAAATATGTAGTGACAACTTAAGTAAAGCCAGGTCAGCAGATGTCTCCTTAGAGAACTACACTGATGTCCAATAGGAGAGTCTGAAAGAAAATGAAGGTGTCAATGAGATCCCATCTACTAGTAAATGCAGAGTATGAGGTTTCAGTGGTCATCCTGAAATACATTTTGTTTCCGAAAAGAGGCATCAGAATGATTCTCTTTGAAACAAGTGGTTGCAAAGAAAGAGCTGCAGCCAAACTTGACCTTCAAGCCTGATCTTTCTGAGCAGCACAGTTATTTAAAAAAATTAGAGAGGGCATATACTCCCCAGTATGCCACAGGCCCCACCTGTCCTTATTGTCTTAAAACATCTACCTAACCAGATCTTGAAGAAATTAGAATTTAAAGACCCTGGCTGACCTAGCCTGTTTGGCTTAGTGGACAGAGCGTTGGCCTGCGGACTGAAGGGTCCCAGATTCCATTCTGGTCAAGGGCACATGCCTGGGTTGCGGGGCTCCATTCCCAGTGGGAGGTGTGCAGAAGGCAGCCGATCAATGATTCTCTCTCATCATTGATGTTTCTATCTCTCTCTCCCTCTCCCTTCCTATCTGGAATCAATATATATATTGACTCTGGTGGGGTGGAAAGATCCTGAACCTGGGAGGAGGGAGGCCTGCGTTTGCTCCCACCCAATCTCTTTCCTCATCTAGGATGATTTTATTGTCTTGAAATTGAAAGTCACTGCCTACACCACGATCTAGTGATTGTAGACTGTATTTGGTCAGATAGAAAGATGATCCTGAAATGGTCATCAACTCACAGCAGTACTTTAAAACCAAAGAAATGGGTGTGTTAAGCAGTCTTGGCAGAAAATGTTCATCAAATGAATGTTAAAGAATAACTACTGGCATGGATTCAGCCCTGATAATGGCGTGTAGACTGTGAAATCTCATGGTTTCCACCTAGAGAATCTGTCCATCTCCATCAGCAGACCCCCCCTCTAAGAGGTGCCTGGGAACCATGGCCAGTGAAGTTCAAGGGCTGGTCTCTTCCCGGGGGTCACAGGCCTGTGATGTGTTGCAGGTCCCGCCGGGTTACCTGGCCTGAATGGCTTGCATGGTTTAAAGGGTCAGAAAGGAACCAAAGGAGCTTCAGGTAAGATGAAACCCTCTGTGAGAGACTTACCTGCAATCAGTGGACCTCTGGTAGGTATTTCCTCACTTCTCACAATGTGGGTTGTGAAACAAGGAAACTGGCTGAGCACAGAGACACAATAATGGGACTCCTTTTAGTGCTGAAGATGACTTATATAAAAAGGACACTTGAGAAAACCCAAAGTAAGAAGGGATGGTTGGTAACAGTGCCTTTTGTTGATGTTGCTTGGGATGATCTCTCTACTAAAATACACTGGGTAATTGCTTAGGTGGGGCAAGATTTCACAATGTTATGAAGAACAAATAAATAGTCCGGATTTCTTTTTGTCTTGTTTTGTTTTAGGTGTAGTATTGCCAAGTACAACCATGTGGGTCTAATTAGCACTTTGAGCATCTCTCAAACAGCCTGCTGCTAAAACAAATTACCTGAACAAATTACTGTTACTTTTGACATAACAAATAGATAATTATCGACAACTGCATTTTAGTTTGTTCCGGTATTTTAATATAATGCACATTTTTTGCATGACTTTCTCAGAAAAATACTACTAAGACAAAGTTGCTGGAGTCAGACACACAGATTTGAGGGACTGTGGGAAAAGGGTTGAATTGCTGTGCTGCTAGATTTAAGTCTGTTGAATCTTTATACAGTTTAGAAGGCCAAGAAGTAAAATTTGGGCCACGTAGGATTCATTTAGTGGCTGTTCTAAATAGTCTGATAAAATGTGTGTTCCCTCCAAACAACCAATGATGCTCTGTCTTTTCAATGTGAAAGTTTACAATAATTCTATTTACATGTCAGTTTCCACCTTCAATTTCAAATCAGTTTATTCATAATTGCTCATTGTTGGATCTCGTCTGTTTTCACTCTTTCCATTGTAGAGTTTGACAATTGGTATTGTCAAACTGGGTGTTTTTTTTTAAATATGGAAAATAATTATAAAGTAGATCAACCCTATGGTTGACCAGTGTGATGGGTTTTAAGAGAGTAAGTGGTCACCTGGGAAACGTATGCAGCCATTTGGGTCACCATGGAAGCTGAGGTTGGTCTCAGCAGAACCAGCTGCTTCCCGGTCACACCCTTACTACTGGGACAAACAGGGAGAAGATACAGTGCTAAAGCTGTCTTCTACATTAAGGTTTGAATGGAATGGGCCCACCCGGCCCAATGGGAATGCCTGGGCTGAAAGGGGAGACAGGTGACCCCGGGAACCCAGGAATTTCTCCTCCAGGCCTTTGTGGAGAAAAAGGCCCGCCAGGCCCTCCAGGTAAGAAGCAGAATGCTTCCTCTGCCCCAACCCCGATACTGAAATAAAAATCTCCAAATGTAATGAGGCTCACATCTGGACATGTCCATCCTCAGGGAGACCTGGACCACCTGGTCCTGCAGGTGCCACAGGAGGACCTCCTAAGGGTTGTTTTCCTGACCCCGGTCAGCCTGGAGATCAAGGACCTCCTGGCCCCAATGGTCCAAGAGGTACGGGAAAATCCTGGCCAAGGTTGGTGATGCCCCTTTCCTGAGATGCTGCCAGCTCTGTAGGGAGGGAGGACCAGGGAATGGCAGAGGAGAAGCCCCTTAGCAGCCCCATTATTTGGGCAGATGGAAAGGTGGGGGTGTGGGCAGCGGTGGGCTGGCAGGACCATACCCAGGAGAGCCCAGGCCCCTCACTCTTCTATGTCACCCTATCAGACCACCTCTCTGTGAGTACAAACTCTGAGTCAGAGCAAGCCCTTCCCATCACCAGCCCGATGTTGCATGCGAGGCTGTAGCAGGGGCAGGGATCCCATCCTGCCTGTGGGTGTCTGCACCTGCCCCCTAAACCTCTGCCACTGGCCCAGAGTGACAGGACCCAGGCCTGGCGTACACACAGAGACAGAGCTCTCCCTGTGCTGCCGACAGTCCATTTTGCTCCTCTCATCACTTCCTAGGGACACACTTCAGCAAGGCAATATTTACCCAAACAGGGTGGGACCGGAGCTGGGCAGGGACTGGGGGGAGAGCGTGGCTCAGTGCAGTGTTTTGCTGAATTCAGATCATCACATTCCTCCTTATCAAAGAGAGACACAAACCACCATCTTTAAGTGCTAAACATTTTAGTAAAGGTGGGATTACAGTATTATATAATTCTATTTTACTGCAAAAATAAAACTGCTTCAAACAGCGTAGTTTTAGTAGAATAAACGTTGGGCTCAATTCCTATGTGTAGATACTTGTTTTCAAATATGATTATAACTGAGTGAACATTTCTTTCACATCAGCCAAATTTTCTCATAAGTATATCATTTATTTATTCATCTATGTATCTATATATCTATGTATGTGTGTGTGTATGTATGTATGTGTGTATGTATGTATGTATCTATCTATCTATCTATCTATCTATCTATCTATCTATCTATCTATCTATCTATCTATCTATCATCCATCCATCCACCTATCCTCTACCATATTAAAGCAATGGGATAGCAATGCAAACAAAAGGAATGGCTCTGAAGGAAAGGAAGGCTTTGCTTGGGTTCATTTTGTCCAACGGCCACTGACAAACTACTTACACCATTTCTCAAGCTCCACGAGACCTACTCTCTGTTTCACTTCTGACACTATTGATTTTCTTACTTTTCTAATTCCCTCCATCCCTTGCTTGCAAACCATTAAATTACTCCCCTTAGGAAGCTCCCAGGCAGCCAGCACACAGGCTTGTCTTTGACTGAAAGAATCTTTTGCCTCCTCCCTGTGGCCAGGACCCCCCGGGCCTCCAGGGCCCCCTGGGAGCATTGACCTTCTGCAAGGGGATCCAGGAGACTGTGGTCTGCCAGGGCCTCCAGGTCCCCGGGGCCCGCCAGGCCCTCCAGGACCCAAAGGCCTCCCAGGATGTGATGGAAACAATGGCCAGAAAGGTATGAACACAAGTTGTTCCTTAAGTAGTACGTGACGGCTTCTGCTCTCTTGTCCTGAGGGTCTGGAGTACTGGACCACCATGACCTAATTCTTATTTCCTGTTGAATCAGTGGCTGTATTGCCCAAATGTCCTGCCTTTCCGAAGAGTCCTCTAGTTCTGGTAACTGTTGGACAAGTAAGATGAGAAATACAAGTTCATCTTTAGCCCCTAAAAGCATACTTGGTAATCTCTTAGACCAGAACTGAACAACAGAAATATAACGCCGGCTACACATGTAATTAAATGAAGTAGGAGGAGGTGAGCTTGATTTGCACCATGCAGGACGAGCAGGACTTCGTGGGCAGGAGGAGGAGCATGTGCCAGGCACCGAATGGCTGGCGGGGGAAACGGAGAGTGAGACGGAGAGTGGTGGGGACTCAGATCTGGGAGTCTGTTCCCCAGGTAGCGCAGCGTCTTCCCTAATTTTCCTTCACTTGCAGTCCTTTGTCTCCAGAGGAAGTTCAGGATTGCAGGCCTTCTCGCTCTCATTTAGTTTTGTCTTGATCATGGGACCATTTTCCTGAGTCCCTTTGATGGATTCTGGGGTTTCCTTCACACGTAGGCAGTTCTCAGCTTCACAGAAGAAAGTGAGAGACTGCTCTCCACCCTGAGCCAACTTTGCCTAGCATTTTGTTGGTGTGAACCTCTGAATCCAGTCCATCAAACTGTCACCGCCTGGCATTGCTCCGTTCCACTGCCCTTGTTTTTATATGTTCCTTTTAGGACCAATGGGGTTCCCGGGGCCACAGGGGCCACATGGACTTCCAGGGTCACCTGGAGAGAAGGGTGTACCTGGCCCTCCAGGTAGACAAGGCCCCCCTGGGCCTGCAGGTGAGCTCCTGATGCCTCCTCCTCTCCACCCAGCAGCCCACACAGGGCGCTTCGCCCGCACGCTTCCTCTGACAGTCCTCTTTCAGAAGCAATTCTTCTGAGGGCAGCACATTCTTCTGAGTTCAGTCCTTTTGAAATAAAGGTTGCATATACTTCAGGCTGCACTACAAAGTCTCCCATTTGATAAACTAATATTTATTATTAAAACGGGTAAGTTTGAACACTAGGGGTGGATTTTACACATACTCTTTCAACGATGAATCAATCTGTGTTCCCTCACCCAAGAGGCAAAGACTGAGTTGATTATTGTTCTGTGAGGATGGCATAATCCGTTCCTATCCCTGACTTCCCATTGGTTTTGCTAGATGTTTTATTTAATGTTTTCTGTAAAGTGCATTAACGCCTATGAAGTTGAAAGGCTATTTAATTTAAACCCCATAGACAACACGTTTTCATCAGAGTGTCAAAATAAGCCAAGGGGTTGTTGAAAGGGCAAACAGACGTGTGTATTTGAGATGGGCAGAAGTAATATCTCTCAAGATCTTAAATCAATATTATGGTAATGTGGCATCAGTTCAGAATATCTGGCAATCTCCTAAATTAGCACTCTAGTCCAAAGAATAAATAAACTGCACTGCTCTATAGTGGATCATAGTTCAGCATGACAGAGAGCTTATCCTCTGATTCATCTCATATTTCCTTTCTTTACATATACTATAAAACATGGCAAATTAATATGGAATTTTCAGAAGCCTTCAAATAGGCAGAATTTCTATATACATTAAATTGGGGCATATTTTCCATAAAAAATCAACTCAAATTTCATGTTGCGCAAAAGAGCTTCATTTCAGGTTTTTCTAGATATGAAAACTCCATGACTAAATCTAGCTGTTCTTGTCAGTAACACTATGGGCTATTTTTTTTTTTAATATTTGCTGATTTTAGAGAGAGAAGAAAGGAGAGGGAGAGAGGGAACCATCGATTGGTTGCCTCCCATACATGCCCTAACCAGAGGTTGAACCCACAACCTAGGTATGTGCCCTGACTGGGAATCGAGCCTGCAACCTTTTGGTATATGGGACCGATGCTCCAACCAACTGAGCCACTCGACCAGGACACATTATATGGACTTTTTAATGTCATGCTGCTTGCCTTCGATGCTGTCTTCAATTTATCATTTATGTTCTCAAACAATCTATTTCATGATTGTCCTAATTCATGATTTAAAATCTCTTTCTACCATATGAAAATCATTGTGCGGCCTCGGTTTTTGCCTTTGGATCTCTCCAGGTGACAGAGGTAAGCATTGCTATAAAATGAATAATTTCCTCTAAATCTTATTTCCAGCCATCTCTCTACTTCCATTTTTCACTGCATTTGGGAGTTAAACTTGTTACATTTTTATATGCGGGGTCCTGTAATTATATAGGTTTTAATGCCTTTGCTTGCTCGTTACAGATATAGTAACCCCGTATTAGACTGTCCTATGCTGAGCCTCATTGCAGGTTGTCAGGGACTGTGCAAACTCAGCTTCCATAGTTTCAACTCAGCCACAGAGTATGCGGCTTTTTCTGTCAGATGCCATGGTACCCACCAACAGAAGCTTCTTTTATAAACTCCACAGTGTAAATGCCTAGAACACCCCTAAAGTAAGCGGTATCAACAGCATGAAAAGACGGGTCCTTAACACCCAGTAAGGGGCTGCAACAAGCCTTTCCTGGGGCACCGGAAGTCCATTTTCAAGGAGCAAATTTCTTTGTGTGTTAAAATGAAAATGCTATTATTCATTTAAACTGAGTGTTCGTTTAACCCCCCACAATGCAAAAGCAACATATTATTTTATGTCTGGCATTTTCAAAGAGAATGGAGTTTCTCAAAAGAAGGAAAGCAAAGCTGTGAATGCTCGCATTTCTTCCTTCCTGGCACCTGGTATTAACCCCAGTGAAAGTTGCCCTGGATACAGATGCCCTATATTATCACCAGGGTGCTTAAAAGAGATGTCTTGGCCTCTTTCTTTCAGCTTGTGGTTTATTAAAAAAATAAAGAAAAGCAAAATCATAATTTAAAAAAATCCTGCTCTTTTAAATGTCGATATTTAAAAATGACAGTTGTATATTTAATGAGTTTTCACTTCAGCCCTTTTACTGTCTCTCTGTGACTGTATGTATCAACTCATTGGAAGAAACATCAAAATCCTAAATCTGAAGTCCCAGCCAAATGCATCCCCACACCCGCTTCCCTTCCCTGCTTCCTCCACTCCTTCAGCACTGGTGAGTGACAGGGAACACAGGACATAGTCACCGGCATGTCTCTCAAGTTGCTCCCAATGGAAGAGACAAGTTTTACGTCAAGCTTTCCGTACAGTAAAAATGCACCCAGCTCTGCGTTGCTGTGGTTTCATACCATATTCAAAAGAGGCTAAATTCCAAGGTCCTTATAGGGTTCAAATTCGATCTGCACAGGCACATTCACCACGGTGTAGACTCAAACGATGTGATTGTGGCATTTTCTTGATTTTTCTTGCTGCTTTATCATTGCTGTTCTTAAAACTATTTTGCACATTTGTATGAATTTTAAGAAAACCTGTAAACAGGTGTTAAAATATGGCTGCATTCCTTGGCATTTACCATACAGATGTTAAAAGCTCCTCAGGCAATATGGTGTGGCCGGGAAGAACACAGGTTTGGAGCCGGAACGTACTGGATTCTAATCTAGACCCTGCCACGTGTAACTCAGATCCGTCCCCCATTTAGCTGAACCTGAGCTTTCTTTCCAGTGACAGCCTAGTAACAGCAGCACATATACACAGGCTGGGAGCATGTAATTGTGAAGCACTGGGCACAGGGCCTTCGGTACATGTTAGCTATTACCATTATTGCTTAGGGTTATTATTTCTTCTTCCTTGTGGATTGTTTGCAGGGGGACTGAATGAAACTTTAGAAAAAAAAATGCCTTAAAGATGTGAATGTAACCAAGAAGAAAGACATTTCAAACCTTTAGAGCAGTGGTTCTCAAAATGAGAGCCCAGGTGGGCACCATCGGCCTCATGGGAACATGTTAGACATGAAGAGGTTGGGCCCGCTGGTCCTGCTGGCTCAATATTCTGGACTCTCACAGTCTTGCCAGATGATCCAGATGTGCTAAAGTCAGAACTGCAGCTTTGCACTGGTGCTTCTCAGTCCTGGCCCACACTGGAACCATCTGGAGAAAAATGACCGGTGCCTGGGCCCCACCCCCAGAAATTCCTGTTTAATAATTCTAGGTGGGTCCCAGCACCAATACTTTTTAAAAACTCCCCAGCTGGGTTTATCGAACAGCCAAGCTTGTGGGCACTGCCCAGGCCACATCCTATACCAATTCAACCAGAATTTCTGGGGCAGGATACAGGCATCAGTATTTTATAACTGCCCTGGATAATTCCAATGTGAACTCAAAGTTAAAAGTCATGCTTTAGTACCTATATTAATCCCAAAGCTTTCTCTCTCTCTGAGTAGCAGATACTATGGAACCCCTCCTGGCTGCAATGTAGAGTGATGAATTAGACAGATGTTAAGCTGAGCGTTAGGAATATACCAGTACCTCTCCCAACACCACCTGTGGCTGGGTCCCCAGTAAAAAGTGGCCCAAAGATTGGAAATCCTGTGAAGTTCCCCAAATTATTGCTGATTCAACCAACCTTCATTATTTCATACTTTTTTTTTCTTTTTCTTTTTTTTTTTTTTGCTTCCTAAAGGAGATCCCATTCACTTACTTAATTATTCAGTCAGTCAGTCATTTGACAAACTGCTTTCTGGAGCTTACAAGGGCTGTCAAACATTCTCGATAAGTGTAGTGTCAGGAGCCCGTCTAACTTGAGATGGCAGAAGGGGCTTGTTCATAAGCATTTGAATTCATCACACAAGTGGCGATTCCAATTTCAGGCGAACGGGGGCCACCTGCAGATTTGGATGCCTGCCCCCGAATCCCGGGGCTTCCTGGGTTACCAGGCCCAAGAGGACCAGAAGGAGCTATGGGGCCCCCTGGAATGAGAGGCCCTCCGGGAGCAGGTAGGAGCCTGACACTGATGGTTCATTATTGGTATATACATATTGCTGACGTGAAAACTGAGTGTTTTGCCATGTAGGGTTTTGTTTGTTTGTTTGTTTGTTTGTATTTTGAGCCTAAACAACTAGTGTGGATGAAGTAATGAAAATGTCCTTCCCCTTGTATATTTTTTTCTACATTTATCCAAAGGTTTAATCATATACTAATTGGGTCATCTTGCCCCTTCCATTTTTATGTTGAAATTCTACGTACGTCTTCTATATTTGGGCAGCTTGTGGACATGAAACTTCTTAGCACAACAGAGTGGATGCACTATTCAATGTCATTAATAGCTAGCTGTTGACTTGATTTTTCAATGAAGAACAACTGAATTTGGGCCCCCTGGAGCAGAAACAGCATACAAGCAGGGAGAAGGAGGTGTATCCTTGGAGGAGCAAGAGGGAGAGATGAGGGAGGTTCACTCTAATTATGGCAATGACTGCATTGTTTATTTAATTGATCTGAGCATTGCTCAGTCCTTGTCAGGGTAGCAGGACCCTTATTTAAGGACTTAAACTAAACCATTCCTTTGAAAAGTGTCCTCCAAATCATTTATTTTCTCTTATCATATCTCCACCACATTGGGTAACTTACAAAGCGATTAGGGAGTCGGGGCTGGTCTTCTGGTGGTCACTGATCTTTTCGGACCCATTGGCAGTGCCCCTTGATTCTAGAAACCTGTGTGCAAATGATCCTAAGAGACACAAGGCCATTACAATCTCATTTCCCCCACCACCCAGCTGTGGTTTTAGCTCTTTTTGGTTTAGGGCCAAAGGAATTGGGAGTAGGAATTTTGCACCACCTGCTTTTCTCCCAGGTAGTGGAGGGCCCCGAGATGGCCCCTCCACTGGAGTCTGAATAGTTCTTGGGTGGTGTCAGCTTTGGAGTCTTCCTGGAAGTTGAGGGGGGGGGGGCAGGGGCGCTGTTGTTCGTACTTGCTGCGCTGCATCTGTGTTTGTGCATTAAGTTAACTGGTGTCCACTGGAGCCACTTTCTCTGACAGCCCACAAGCCCTGGGAATTGGCAGTCACTTCTCCTCTTTGCTGTGGCCCTCAGCGCATGGATAAAGCTCTTAGTCAGGCAGGGTAACTCATCTCTCAAACTGCTTTTAAAACCAAGCTGCCTTGTTGTATATATATTTGCAGAAATGAGAGCTGCCCCCCAAACTTTACAAAATAACTTCCAAGCAGAAGGTATAGCCTATAACGGGGCTCTGCAAATTCAGTTCACAAAATGCTTCCAGACTCTTTCTACTCTTCAGAAAGTAGTAGCAACACAGATGTGGGTAAGATGTTCTTTCCTGCCCCCGCCCCAGGGTCTCACAGCCTCATGGCAGACATGGCCAGCAAGAGCATAAGTCATGCTCAATGATGGGAGATAATAATTTGTGTTTTAAAGGAGTTTCAAGGCAAAGGCATTATGAGAATGAGACCAGGAGTGGTGAATCCTGTGTGGAGATTGTAGGACTGCTAAGACCCCAGCAAGGGGTAGCATTTGAGCGGAGCCTTGGAGAAAGGATTGGGCTTAGAAGAACCAGAATTGTCCAACAGGGAGACGCAGGAGCACAGATGGGGGCAGGTTGGCCTAATAACCTGGTAACAAAGAGCCAGCTCCATCCTTTCCACCCAAAGTATGGTCACACCCCAGACCTACTGAATTAGAATCTGCATTTTAACAAGATCTCCAAAATATTGCAAGTTCGTTCAAGTTTGAGAAACCCTAACTATATTATATGAATGCTGTCCTTAAAATTCAGTTACGAGTGACACCTTCCCTGTGGCTCAGTCCTAGCTGTAGGTTAAAGTCACCTACGGGGCTTGCAAAAGGCTGATGTCTGGGCCTCATCCCAGAGCAATAAAATGCAGAGGGAAGCAGACCCGAGTGTCAGGGTTTTAAGAAAGCTCCCCAGATGGCCAGGGCAGGCAGCCAAGGTTGAGACCCGTTGCTTCATGGTGGCTTTGGAAAATAACCAAGGAAAGTAACCGAGAAGAAAAAAAATCATCTGGGCAAATTCTGTACACTTTTAACTTAGTAGCGATCTTGGGCACATACAAGATTCTCTCTTCATGGTGAGCTTCTGACAGAGGCCGACAGCCTCTGGGCCCAGGTGTGCTCACCTGTCATCTCCAATTCCTCCCGACGTGGGGTCAGGTGGGCTCATCCAGCTGCAGGTGACCACAGAGGTCCTTCTCTGGCTTCCTGTGCCCTCCCTTTATTGATGCCACCGACCCTGCCTGCTGGCCATGGGAATACCCCGAGGCCACAGTTGTGCCACAGAATGTGATTATGTTAAATCAGGACTGCCCCACTCCATAGCCCAGCTTCCTCCGGTGTACCCACTTACAAGCCATGCTTTCTTTTGGGCTCCCCTTCTTTGATGGGTGCCCCGGCCCCTATTATAAAGGACCCCTCTTTTCCTTGGTCCCCTCTTCCTCTTCTTCCTGCTGACCACCCTGGATCCATTGGCCATACTGTCCAGTTGCTGAAAAGTGAGGAGTCTATTCTGAGGGTCTGAAGTGGCCCAGCCCTGACTGACCTGGGTCATCTGCCAGTGGGAGGGACTGCAACACCACCACCCGCCAAACAAGATTAGCTGTGAAGGATCAGCTGCCACTAGGAAGTCCTACCTCTGCTTAAAATGACATTGTTAGTTTCCCTTCAAATCTTTCTCAATGCTGAGCTGATGAAATCAGGCACATAACCATGTGTTGCAGCTGAAATCTACATAGAAAAAAAACCTACCTGCTCTTTCCTGCCCCAGTGAGCGGAGGTCACAGCCACACTAAGCATCACTCAGGTGTGTTAAGGGGCCTCCACCATGGAAAGTCTAGTGCTTTTCTCTTCACACGTCTCTGATCTACAGCTTCTCCTTCCCGGGTGGCTTCAAAGGCTGAGGCTCCCGGTGACAAATATAAGGCGGTTTCCATTGTGGTTGGAGCTGTTACTGCCTAATGGACGTGCCCACATCCTGTTGAGGTGTGTTTCTCTTCAAGTCACATGTGACCCTCTCAGCGGAGGTAATCTGTCGAACACTGGAAGGCTCTTAGATGTCATTTTATTTTTTAAAGCAAGTTCCAGGTAGAGAATAAGTCCAGGTAGTGGAAAGTTCTGGGCACACAACTCGGGCTAGCAACAGTCTTCCTTCCTGTCTTCGGAAATGTCACCCACCTGACTATTACTCTGTCTTCCCTAATAGGAGCAAAGCCACATGATAACATCTGGTGAGAGAACTCTTCTCCCAGATCCACTGAGATCTCATTCACTCGACATCTCAGGGGGAACGCCCTTGATCTCTTCCATGAGCAGCCTGATCGCTGGCTTGTCTTATCAGCACATGGGCAGCCCCTTCCAGAGAGGACAGTGGCCACTTGTTGGAATTATCTCGTTGGGTGGAGAGAGAAAGGATGCTCTGAGGTCAATAGGGTTAAGGTTAGGGTTAGGATTAGGGCCCTGTGTCTCTCCCCGCCCCCTCCCCCCCCACCAGAACAGATATGTTCTTTGAAGATAGCTGATTTGTGGCAGAGAGAGAGGATAGAGAAGGAGAGAGGGAGAGAAAAGAAAAGAGAGGGGGAGAGAGAGGTAGGGAGGTAGAGAGGTTCAGAGGGAATGAGAGGGAGAGGAAAAGAGGAAGGGAGAATAATAACTAGAGACGGGAAGCCTTGAGAGGGCTAGTAAATTGGGGAACTAGGGCTATTGGCAATACACTGCTTCACAGCAAGGACCATGTCTGCTACTCTGAGCAAAGGGCTTTGTGGCAATGAATTGATGTCTTGGCCCAAAGTAAGCAAACACTTAAAGAACCCTTCGAGTACCAATGTGACTGTGCCAAGTCCCCCAGCCAGCGTCCGTCCGCCAAGGAGTGCACCTGAGCTCTGTGCCTTGTCATGAAGCAGGTGGCTGATGGTACAGCCTCTGGACTCGGCCAACCTGGGCCCCTTGCCCGTCCACGTGTGACCGGCTCTGCAGCAGGTCTGAGCCTCAGTCTCCCCACCGGTAGCCTGGCACATGAGAGTACCTGGGCACATGGCTGCTGTCAAGGCTGAATTAGATCATCCACCTATCAGGATTGTTGTGGTACTTAGCACTTTATAAACACTCAAAAAAAAAAAAAAAAACTATGCAAAAAAAATTGCTGTTCTTATCTGGCTCCAAATTTAACTTGACCTCTAACTGAATCTTATTAAATATCATTCATTCCTTCATCCAGGCTTTTAAAAAAATCAGTATTAAGATAATATTTAATGGTAAAACCCATACATGTTTAATGTAAAAAAAATAAAAGGTCAGATATATAAGAATATGCAGAACCTGTGAAAACCTCTCAACACCTCCCTGGTCTGGCTTCAGATCCTGCCTCTGCCCGTTATTGGCTCTTTGGCCTTGATTAGCAAGTTGATTGGCCTCTCAGAGCCTCAGTCACCCCAGTGCCACGTGGAGATAGCATTCACTGGCAGGGTGAAATGAGCAGGGCAGTTCAGGTGGAACAGGTGTACACACAGGGAGTGCTGCGGCCAGCAGGTGTCACATGGTTCTCACACTGCCATCGTGGACTTTGTGCAGGGTGCAAAGGAGAGCCCGGGCTGGATGGCAGGAGGGGCGATGATGGCATCCCAGGGCCGCCTGGGCCTCCGGGACACGGAGGTGACATGGGAGAAGCCGGCTGCCCTGGAGCACCAGGTAAAGAGTTTCAGTTTCTCGTCTTTCTTCTGACAAGCAGATCCGAGAACTGGGTACGGGATCCCCAGCTCTCAGGCAGCTTTTCAAGCTGATCTGTGAAAAGCATTGGCCTTAGATACCAACTCACCAGGTGTCAGGGAGATGGAAACAGCAAGAACAAACCCGGAGTCATCCCCATGTTCTGACTCTCACCCACCCTACAAAGGAGTCAAGGCCCTGTCTCCAGTCCAGTCTTTTCCCAAAGCGCTGTACCTTATCACAGAAGGCTCAGCCATCTCAGAGGCCCCATGTGCCACGGTAAGCCTGGCACCTGCCGTGTGACCACCTTTGAGAGGCTGTGCTGAGGATCCTGGGATGATGGAGGGTTCTCACCCTCGATTTACCTGGCCTCTGGTTTTCTGAGTTCACTTCATCTAAGATTCTAACTGTACAGCCATCGCTAAATGTATACAGCCTGCACGGCTCCTTCCTAAGGAAAACGTTTGGGAGTGGGCATTGTGTGAGGGGAGAGAGAACACTCTTCAGGACAGAAACGGGAAATACAATGCGCCAGGATAAACGTTAGGCTCCAGGGACCTAAAGACCACAGGGGTGAGGAGGGCTGGGCAGGCTCTGCCACCAGAAGGAGCCCCGCCTGAAGCCGCAGCTCAGCCTGGGCCCAGGTGTGCTCCTGTGGACATGCAGCCCCCTGTCCCCTACACTCTGCTTTTCAATCCCAAGACCTCACCTTAGAAACCCTGGTGGGTCAGACAAGACCCGGGAGCAGGCCTGATCCAGTCCACAGCTACCACTTTGCAAACTCTGGTGTGCAGTGCAAATGGCTCAGAGAGACAGAGGGTCTTCCAGAAACAAGTTAAAAAAAAAAAACAACCTTTTGGTTGTAATGTCAAACTTCACCTTTTGCTCTTGGCAATTAGAAATCGCCATAGGCTTCTTCGGTCGGTCAGTCCCTGAGGGGTGCCAGAGGGGACAGGCCCTGCTCGCATGCTGCAGGCCTCATTATTTCCCACCTGCCACTGAGAATTCTGGAACTAGGCCTTCCTCCCACCTCCCCCCTTATAAAAGATCAGAAGTCCAACATGCGGCTCCCAAGCCTTTGTCCTTCTTAGAATGGGACTGATGATATGCCAGAACCATGAGACCGGTTCTGGAAGTTGGGAAAGACCAAGTCCCCCCCACCCACATACAAGCAAAAGTATATTTAGAAGGTCACAGAATGTGAGCAGTGGAGGAAGTGAGCCAGCTGGGCTGCATGGGCGCAGGAAACAAGTTAAAGAGGCAAAAGAAGGGCCCTAGGGGCTTAGGAGAAAGCAAAGAGGCACATATGCCTAAAGGGAGAAGGTGCAGGCCCCTCTAGAGAGAGACTGTGAGAGCAGGCCAGGGAGGCCAACTTTGAGAACCACCTTTTTGGCCCGGCCCGGTCCAGGCTGGAACCGCTGGAAGATCACACTTAGGTGTGCCATTGTCTAGTTCTTTCTCTCAGCGTCCATCACTTCCTAAGTATTTCACACTTTACCTCTTTATTATGCATATTGTTTGTCATGTCTCCAGGTAGAGTGTAAGCGCAGGGGGTTTTGTCTGTTTTGTTTTTATGCTAACACAGCCCAATGCCTGGAGGTTGCTTGGAGTACACACTTGCTGAGTGAGCGGTGTGTACAGATCGCAGGGGTGTGAGGGAGCACTCCTGCAGTGGGCCCTGCCATGCTCCTCTCTCGGATCTGAGTGCTTATCGATGCACTGGACAGAGGTGCTCAGAAATGTTTGTGAAACTGAACCCCCTAAATGGCCTTCATTTTTTTTTCCTTTATTCCTCCAGGCCCTCCTGGGCCCATTGGGGATCCTGGGCCCAAAGGGGTCGGCCCTGGATACCTCAGTGGCTTCCTCCTGGTTCTCCACAGTCAGACGGATGGAGAGCCCACCTGCCCCATGGGCATGCCCAGGCTCTGGACGGGCTACAGTCTGCTCTACGTGGAAGGACAGGAGAGAGCACACAATCAGGACCTCGGTACGTACAGAGCACTGGTCGCCCATGTGCATTGCCTAAAAGTAAACCTGTTGGGTTAATTTTGTGAATTCAAGAATATCAAGTGATTACTCATCTTCTTTGGGACTTCTTTCTCTTTTTTATACTACCATGCTAATTCTCAATGAAGTCTATTAAATCTGTGATCCTGTGACGTGCCAAAGGGATCATTTCGGCTACCGTTATTATTATCTGGCTGGTTATTAGTTTTACAAAACTTATGGTTAGGAAATGAGATGTAACTCTGATATAAAATGGGATTTTTCACTTCCCCATGTGAATTATCTGAATGTAAAGGGTGTATTGGCAGCATCCTGATGCTTGCATGGTGTGGCGTTCAACAGCACCAACTCCCCGCCCCACTCCAACGGAGTTTGAGGGTCATCCTTGGTACTACTTGTCAGTTTTCAATAGCAGATTTGTGAGACTGACTTCAAGCCAAGAGTTTAGGCACCCAGGTGCTGGCAAACGCTGTCATTCCCAGGTAATGAAAATTGGGGTGGGGGGCACAGGAGGGAGATGCCTGCAGGGATGGGTGACGGTGTGGTGACTTTTGTCACTGCTCTCTCTGGGCCTGACCCCTCACTGGGCTGTTATGGTCAAAGGGTGCAGACCTGGAGGTGGCAGCTACTGACATGTCCCTCTCCATGTCTCCCTGGGGTTCAGCCATGGCCTTCCCCATCAGAGGGGCCAGGGGAGAGGAAGTACGTCCATATCTGACTGTGTTTGCTTCTCTCCTCTCCTTTCTGCCGTCAATCTCTTTCTTGTCTGGCCTCACCAGCAGTCTCACTTCTCTGTCCTGGTCGAGCCAGAGTGCACATCGCAAAGCTCTGCAGAGCTATTGGGAGAAAGTCCAAGCCCCTTAACCAGACAGACACAGCCCGCATGCTGTCCGGTTGACCTCTGGTTGAGAGAGACACACACACAGACCTCCTCTCCCTCCTCTCCGCCCTGAACATCTGAGATCCCCAAGCTCCATGCTCCCTCCGTATCTTGACCCACTTTACTCTGTATCTTCTTTGAATAGTCTTCACCACCTCCAAACCTTTGTCATTCAGGTCCTAGCTTCAATCTGGTTAGCCTTCCCTTAAGTCCTGGCCCACAGTTCTCATCCATAGGGCTTGTCACGCTGTATTTTCATGGCCTGTGTACTCCTCCAGCCTCCCACAGGCCAGGCCAGGAGCCTGGGGAAGAGAGGTGTGCCTGCGGCTCTACCTCCCGCACCTGGCTGAGTGCTCGGCTCAGGAGTGATGCATGGCTGTGGGGATGAGGGCTGGCCCCCGGGACCAGAGAGGTGGCAGGAATGGTCAGGCCCATACCCACTTTCGCCGGCACAGAAGTAGACTTTGTCCAGGGCCTCCATGTGCCCAGACCATATGTCTATACACGGCACATGCAGGAGGGTCGCTGGGCACGCCAGGGCAGGTGGCTCCGATGCCAAGCTGTCTCTTCTCTTTCCCAAGGTCTGGCGGGGTCTTGCCTCCCGGTGTTTAGCACACTGCCCTTTGCCTACTGCAACATCCACCAAGTGTGCCACTACGCCCGGAGGAACGACAAGTCCTACTGGCTGGCCAGCGCCGCGCCCCTGCCCATGATGCCGCTGTCGGAGGAGGACATCCGCCCCTACATCAGCCGCTGTGCTGTGTGCGAGGCCCCGGCTCAGGCGGTGGCGCTGCACAGCCAGGACCAGTCCGTGCCCCCGTGCCCGCGGGCCTGGCGGAGCCTCTGGATCGGGTACTCCTTCCTCATGGTGAGTCCCCGCACCCCGCGGTCTTGTCACAGCCTCTGCTGTCCCCTCTGCACAGTAGTGCTGTGAACTCCGGGCACATGGGCAGCAGCAGGACATGCGGTCATTTTTCCTCACTGTCAGTTAGGTGTTTTTTTATTCTACTTGGGTAGCGTTTAGAAGCTGGTGATGATTCAGGCATTGGTGAGAATGGTTGAATTTTGTGTGCACCCAACTCGTCTCTACTGCCCTTCCCCTCAGCAAAACTAGTCTGGTCTTTGTGGAATCATTTCAGGAAAAATGAGAAAGTCAGGCCCAGATCTCGGCATGTCCCCGACTGGGTCTGGGGTTGTCTGCGTGTGTCTGAGCCCTAATTCTCTTGTTGTCCTGGTAGCACACAGGTGCTGGGGACCAAGGAGGAGGGCAGGCCCTCATGTCACCCGGCAGCTGCCTGGAAGATTTCCGAGCAGCTCCCTTCCTCGAATGCCAAGGCCGGCAGGGAACTTGCCACTTCTTTGCAAACGAGTACAGCTTCTGGCTGACGGCGGTCAAACCACACTTGCAATTTTCCGCAGCACCATCGCCGGAAACCATAAAGGAAAGCCAGGCCCAGCGCCAGAAAATCAGCAGGTGTCAGGTCTGCATGAAGGTTAGCTAGAGAACCCAGGACTCGCCCACGTGCCACTGAGAGACACTCCCCAGGGGCTCAGTGGTCCCGGGCCGTGCTGAGATTTAATGGTGCTCATTTCCGATTCCCGTGATAGCGGTTCGTTCTGTTTGATTGTGTTTATTCCCACAGTACTGTACTTCTCTGTTCTGGACAGGTTAAGCAAATGCTACGTGTATGGATATGGTTGGACCCACCAATCTAGATGAAACCCAGATCCCCTTATTTTATTGAGGAGGATAGAAGAGCTAGCTTTATAATTAAAAAAAAACACACACACAGGAAGGCAAATAGATGATAACAAGCTACATTACTGAAAACTCCATTCATTGCTTAATAGCAACTCAAACAATTGAAGTCAGTTACTCTGCAATACAGGGGCCTTCTGGATGGATTTTACAGGAAAAAATAAATAGGCCAACAAATGAAACTGGAAAGTAGAGATTTCCAACGTTTCAAAATGACTTCCTCTGTAATCTATTTTTTCCACGTACTTTAAATAATGGTAGAACCATGACCCAACGAGATTTAAAAACAAAAATCCACACAGCCAGCGTGAACAGCTCATTTCAAAGCACATTGAATTGCTGTGCCAGAAAGGACCACGTGGCCGTATTCCGGAGATGTGACATTAGCATAAACACACTGCAGACGAACGTAAAACATTATGTTCTCTGCTGCATCTGTCAGAGGATGGCGATGCCTACTCTGGCAACCCGTTTGAAAAGCAGCAATTATGGGAAAAAATATATTCAATGAGGGATTAAGAGCCTAAAAGCTGTTAATGAATATTAAGACAGTGATTCACAAAAATTGACTTCCCCTGGCAGCGCACTTCCAAGCAGGCAGCTTTTCCCCAGTCGGGGTCCCGCTTGTCTTCAGTGCGTGCGTGCTAATGGGACGGAGGCCACCTGGGACTTCCTCAGGCGGCACGCGGCTCCTGCAAAGCATCTCGCTCAGGCCCCCAGCGGCCCCTGCAGAGCTGGCTCGCAGCCCACAGTGGACACTCTGCTTCCTACACATAATAGCATCTCGCACGGGGAAGTGACAGAGCTATCATTACGCCCTTCCAAGAAAACGCAGGGCCGACTTCATTAAACTTAGGTAAGAGGATTCCTTTAAGTCGCGGTCACCCCACCAGGAAGAGGAAAGAACAGTATTATCTTTACATGCAACAAAGACAACCTACAATTTGAATTTGATGTTCCTGTTATTCATTTTCATGGGAGCATCCTGTTTGCCCAATTTTAAAAACATTCTTATTTGTTCTATCGGTATTACACCCAGGCAGCGGTTTGACATTGGGTATTAACATTTTCTACAAAAAGTTTAGGAGTTATGTCCATTTGTAAGGAGTAGTTTTCTGAATAGCAAAGGCTATGTTTTCTGTTTTGGCAGGATTTCAGTGGTCTAATCACAAATACCAAAAGGCTTGTTGAAAAATATTTTTAGGAAACTTGCCTTTCTCATTTAAAAAAAAAAAGTCACTTTAGAGAAAATGAAAGACATTTGTCATGAGAGAGTGACACTCATTTTAGTGCTGTTTCAATGCACTTAAAAATAATTGAGAGAAGGAAAACTCAATTAAAAGTTTGTTTATAAGAAATAGTTTCCTGGCCAAACATCGATTAGGAATGTGCCCTCATACACAGAACACATTTCAAATGAGTCTTGTTATGAGGTGTCCCTGGATGATAATTTACTTTAAGAATACTTTCTGGTAAAAATAGAAAATATGTACATTTTAAGATGAAATGCTTTCTTGAGTTCATTTGACCCATTCGTTGATGTTTTTAAACTATGCTATGGCATATTACATATTTTTAAGCCCCTGAAATTTAAGCCAATTTCAACCTTATTTATACTTACAATTTTCTGTCTCCAAAAGCTTTATCATATATTACCAAAACAATTTGAGATTGTTCAAAATACTGGTTTCATACATAGGAGCCCTTTCTAAACGTAACAAATGTAACAAAATGCTGCCTTCTGATTTTTTAAAAACATATATTTATTGATTTCAGAGAGGAAGGGAGAGAGAGATAGAAACATCAATGATGAGAGAGAATCATTGAACAGCTGCCTCCTGCACGCCCCCAACCTGGGATCGAGCCCACAACCCAGGCATGTGCCCTTGACCGGAATCGAACCTGGGATCCTTTAGTCTGCAGGCCAACACTCTATCCACTGAGCAAAACTGGCTAGGGCTGCTAGGGCTGCCTTCTGATTTTTGATGGGGGAAAAAAAGCATTTTAAATTACCTAGATGGAAAAATAACTTCTTGGAAGAGAAGACCACTTTGTTTTAAGCCATTACTTTCTCCCCCTGGTCATATATCAATGTACTTTGAAATGTCCTTTGTCTGTGAAGGATGGACAAAGCTTTCAGGCTGTTCTAATCCATCACAGGCGGTTGTGGGTACCAAAACCTCCTTCCCAAGAACCCCTCTCCCACTTTGCTGGTTGGACCGAGTCTAGGTTGCCCAGTGGGAATTGCTCTGAGTCATGAGCTGGGGGCCGCAGGTTTCCTTTGGGGTTCATGTTCTCAGTGAGTGGAGCCCCGTACATCCAGGTACCCAGGTGTCCAGACTGCGAGTGGTGGCCCGTTCCTGCTCCTCTCATATTCCAAAGGCCTGAGCTTCGTCACCACCCAGCCTCCCTTCCTCTCCAGCCTCATTGTACCTGCCGCACAGCCTTGCGGTAGACACCCCGAACTGATGCCTCTGCGTGCCAATCCCAGTTGTCGTTTATCTACGATGCAAATTTGATTGTTATTCTTTGGCTTAAAATTCATTCCAAGACTCTCCTGCCTCTGGAGTGCAGTGACCTCCCATGGGGTGAAGGGGCCTGCAGGGCTGTCTGAGTTGCCTCTGTGCTCACCAGAGAGGTGGGCTCTGATCACTGTGACTTTGCTCCTGCTCTTTCCACCAGCCCCCAGAAGTTGACCTGCCAGACAATTCCTGACCTGTAAAGACAGGAAGAGTTGAGGGGGAGGAGAATATGTGAACTACTCCAGAGAGACTAGGACCTGTCCACTCTCCCCTGTTCCCCCATGGCTCCTGTATGGCCTCATCACACTTCCTGCCTTCTCTTGCTAACATGGAGGGCAGGACCAGGCTCCACTCATCTTTGCACACCCAGTGCCTCCACAGAGCTGAGCACATTATTGACGCAATTCTTTTTTCAATGACAACTCAAAAGGCATCATCAGGCATTAGATGTTTCACTCTGCATATGGGGTTCCTTTTTTTCTTAATGGGCAATGAAATCTATTTTTAAATGTTTTTTAGTTGAATTCATTGGGGTGACATTGATTAATAAAATTATATAGGTTTCAGATGTACAAGTCTATCAATGGGCTTCCAGTGAATAATTGTAAGAAGAGATTGTGGGTGTGCACATATGTTGTCACATTTAAATATTTGGAAGTAATTTTAACCATCACTCCCTCCTGAAGAATAGCTGCTTTCCCAAAAATTGAAATTTCAGATGTAAGATTGGAGAGATTTGGCTGAGAGAAGACTCTTCATTGAAATGTCATGTGACTTGACTTGGGCTGAAATCTCTATTCCCTGGTGATGTGAGATCTTCCTGGAACAAGGTCGCCTCTAACAAACTTACACATGTTCTCGGTGCTTAGGAAAATAGTCAATGGAATGGTGCATAAAAACTGGATTTTATCAAAGATTTTATTTTGAGCCTCTCATAGATTATAATAAAGCAAATCATTCTATATGTTCCAGGAAAGTACATTAGATTTGTGTTTTTATTAGCTCAGCAGAGTAATTTGATAATTGTTACTTTTATGTGGTATGGCTGCAAGAATAGTGGGAAAATGTGGACTTTAGAGTTGGTTGAACCCAGGTTTGATTCTGGTTGGGTCACTTTTTGCTATTATCTTGGGTGAGTTACACCAATTTCCTGAGCCCCAATTTTCTCATTTATAACAACATGAGATATAACATATACTCTGGCATTGGAAATTAAGTTTGGTTATATACCTAATACATAGCAGCGATGGTGCACTGATTATGGTCACACGTTCTATTTAAAACAAACCATTTAATATGAAAAATATATTTTTATATAGAATTATATTATGATTCTCACAGGCATATAAATTACTAATTAGAATTATTTAAACCTGGCCAATTTTTAATGTCTGGGAATGCTATTTCATTTCAATTCTCAAAGCTACTCTACCACACCAAAAAAGTCACGGTTTCCTACAGGGAGATTATCAGGAAGTTCTGCAGGGAACAAAACAATTGACATTAAAAATCAGTACTCTGCAATTGTCGCTGTTATTATCTGCCAGAGACTCTGCATAATGCATTTTAAACCACCGAGGCTGGCTGCCACATCCATATGAGATGCTTGAATTTTATGGTGCTTAAATATTTAATGATTCATAGGAAAAATGTGAAACGGGTCCAATAAATTGCATCCCTTTCTCTAACCTGTGGTTGTAAAGTTAAAGACTTTCAAAATGTACCATTTGCAAGATGCCTGGTCTGCTACTGACAATTCAGTCTTCGTTGTATTACAGTTTATAATTTCATTTATTATGTATAAAATTCTGTGATGACATCCCAAAACAACTGTGATGTATCTGGTGCATTTATTTTCTTTCAAGCCAACGTGAGTTCACTTTCTTACTTACCTCGGAATGCCGCCTCCCTGCAGCTGGCTCGGCGGGGCAAACAGGAGAGGACACAAGGCAGAAGTGGGAGCAGCCAATGGGAAGAGCATGGGCACCCTAAAACGTGACCCCCTTTCCCCGGGAAAGGATGGGATTCCCGGGCTCCGGGAAGCGCTGTCTTGTGCATGGTGCTGGGCTGGGGGATGGACCGGAAACCAGGCCTCAGGGCCAGGAGTCTACATCAACCTGCTGAGTTGCTTGGGCAGTGGCTGGGGTGCAGACCCTGTGGGTTGAAGTTGCCCCGTTAATTGAAGGAGAATGAGAACACTCGCTTCACAGGGTGGTTCTGAGGATTTAGAGTAAGAGCTACAACTACAAAGAGATTAAGTGGAAGTGAGGTATGGTTACTGATAACCATGGTAACCGGAAGGTAGGGGTCAGGCAGGGATGATAGTCTCCTGCAGCAAAGCTCAGGGCAGGCGAGGTGCAGGCATTCAGTGACTGTCTTAAGGAGCCACTCCGGTTAATTAGAGGGGACCTTCAGTGGTCCTCGGTCCCACCTCTCACCTGGTGGAGATGTGAGGATATTTAACCTTTCTTGAGCTGTGTGTTAGCAGGGACTAGGTGACAGGAGCTGTACTAACCCTGCTGCTTGTGCTCCCTCTCAACCTCTCCACTGTCCTATTTTGCGGGTAAGGAGACTGAGGTTTAGACAGAGTAAGCGGCTTGATCGAGGTGACACAATCAGGACCCACAGAATCTGAACCCTGGTCTGTCATTGAAGATTGTGCCTTCACCTACACCAGTGGTCGGCAAACTCATTAGTCAACAAAGCCAAATATCAACAGTACAACGATTGACATTTCTTTTGAGAGCCAAATTTTTAAACCTAAACTTCTAACGCCACTTCTTCAAAATAGACTTGCCCAGGCCGTGGTATTTTGTGGAAGAGCCACACTCAAGGGGCCAAAGAGCCGCATGTGGCTCGTGAGCCGCAGTTTGCCGACCACGGACCTACACCATCGCCTCCCAAGGGCTTCCCCATGTGTGGGTGGCTTAGAGGGCCCCATGGGGCTGTCACTCTGGGGCCTGAACGGATGCTGTCCCTGCAAGGCCCATCACGAGTCCTCAGATACCCACCCAGCTTGGCTTGGAGACAGTCTGAAGATGTGCTTGGAGGGAAGGGGGCAGGGAACCCATGAGGTCAGAGCGACCTGGGGGAGCCTGGAAGGCCTGTATTGCAGGGTCTAGTTGCAAACCAGCCAGGCCTCTGGAGCCCCCTGATGTCCAAGGTCAGCAACTCAGAACTACCCTGAGCTGGAGAAAGTATCTGGAGGCCCTTACCTGGCAGCCAGCGACTGCAGTGCCAGCTGACCTAGACATTTTCATTGTCTCACTTGCCAGCAGGCACTTCCTGTCGGAGGGGGTGGCTTGCATCCTCAATGACTATATACTTCGGGCATAATTTTATCAGCCTAACACGCAATTCTCACCCAGCTATCAATTGGAATCTATGTGTCTGGAAAACCAGGGCAAGCTTTAAAATCAAGAGTAAAAAGTTCCTCTGGTCGCAAAGCACTCAGTCTGCTCTACAACACACACAGTGAAAGGTGGGTCCCACCTGTGACACTGTGTGTGGGTTGGATCCCCCAGTTACTCTGCTCCGGCGATGCAGGAGGAGTAACGATGGCAACTCCCACACCTGGTCCTTGGGGCCAGCCCATTTCTGCCGAGCACAGCTGCTGGTCATAGCCGGGGATTGGAACCTTCTTTGTGGGAGCGACATGTGCAGCCCCAGGTAAGCTGTTCTTTACACTTACTCCTGCTGCGATCAGGTGCTCCTGTCTGCTCAGCACAACAGAAACAGGAGGCGCTGCCCTACTGTGTGCTGGTGGTCTTGGAGCCCTGAGCTCCCTTCCCTGAGCCTCCGTAACTATATTGAAACAAGGCTGTCTTTTATTATTATTATTATTATTATTATTATTATATTTATCTTTATTGTTGAAAGTATTACGTGTCCCCTTTTCCCCCCACATTGACCGTCTCCACTATACACTCCCCCTTCACCACACTATTATCTGTGCCCATTGGTTATGGATATATGAATATAAGTTCTTTGGTTAATCTCTCCCCGCCCCTCCTCCCCCCTTCCCTCTGTGATTCATCTACACATGGAATACTATGCAGCTGCAAAAAAGGAAGGATCTCTTACCCTTTGAGACAGCCTGGAGGGACCTAAAGAGTATTATGCCAAATGAAATAAGCCCGTCAGAGAAAGACAAGTACCACATGAAACAGGGGTTTTTGATAGGACGGTTATCCCTAGCAGCTAAGTGGTGGGATCATCTTAAAATGCATTTATGCACCTGAAATTTGAGCAGGAATCTGGTGACTATAAATCACCTCAGACCAGTTTTCTTTGGTTTTTCTTCTACATCCACGTTCTTGTTTCTTTCCCCCCTGTGGTGAGAACACTTGAGGTTTACTCTTTTAGCAAATTTCAGTCTACAATACAGGATTAACTAGAGTCTCTGTGCGGTACACTGGATGCCCAGAATTCATTCATCTTCTCACTGGAAGTTTGTTCCCTTTGACCAACATCTCCCCATTTCCCCCACCCCCTGGCAACCACCGCCATTCTACTGATTCTATGAGTTCGACTTTTTTTTTTTAGATTCCATACATCTGAGAGAGATCATCCTGGACTTGTCTGACTTATTTCACTTAGCATAAGGTTCTCCGCTTCCATCCACGTTGCTGCAAAGAGCAGGATTCCTCTGTCTCATGGACTCTCCGTAGATCCCACGGTATAGCTACAGCCTATCTTCTCGATCCACTCGTGCACACGTGGGACCTTTGAAAATGGGCCTGGGGCAGGAGTCTGAATTCCCAGCCACTCCTGGGTGCTGCTGGCCGCTGCCCCGGGCCCACACTCCGAGCAGCAGGGAGTTTGGCCTTGGAGCTGTTCTGGACTAGAGATTCGGAGGCCTTGCTCAATTGTTTTACTAATGATCTGCTGCTAAGGCTGTGCAAGCTCATTTTAATTGATGGGGGGAGAGAATCTCATTAAGAGGCAGCTTCTCGAGATTAAAGTTAGGCAAAAACTTTAAAGGACCTCAAGTAAATTCCAAGGATCTATGGCATCACATACTATTTGGTTGTTTGATTTGTTTTTAGCACTTCCCTCCAGGCACCACACCAGGTTTTTAAGGGGAAAGAGAGTGAGAGACAGAGAGAACTTCACAGCTTCCGGGCAGAAACCCTGGCCGGTGGGCAAGCAGCTCTTGTCAATACTTAGAGGAGGGGCCAGGCCGCTCCCGCACCGGGCGTGTGGCAGGGTGTTTTCAGGTTTTGCTTGTGTGTGCCCTGATACGGAGGTTATGGCACCATTCTCTTCCTAAGAAGCAATCCGTACTACCAGCACATTTAAGGATTTCTATGAGCGATGTTCCAGTTTTCCTTCATAAGGTGTAAATTGTATTTTCAAATCTGCCAGCTCATTCCTGCCATCTGAACACAATGTCAAGATCACTCTCTCCCTGCCCTTAAATTCCACAGAAGAAGGAAAAATGTGAGCACAGACACATCAAACGCATCCCTGCAGGAGTGCAGTGGCCAGCTGGGTGGCATTCACAGCACTCCTCGGTGACCTGCCCGGACGTGCTGGACTCTCGGCTGTGCTCTGGGTCACAGCATTCAGTGAGGTGGGTGTGTCTGAGTGACACAGGTCGGTGATATCTCCCCACCATCTCATCAGTAGGCCTGTCGTCCTATGAAGACTTGGGAAAGGCCCCAGATTCTATTTCTATGGGCAAATGCTTTCTTTCAAGTTACTCTTCCCTTGATGTAACCAAGGAGGTACAGGGGGAGTACAACGATATTAATAAGCAATGGCACATCTTTTCACACCTTCCTGTGGTGATGGCATAAATGAGCTGCTCTCTGTTTCAGTCCACACACGGTTGTTGGTTCTGATGGTCCAGACAAAGCATTGTTTGGAGTACAAGGAGATACACAGAAACAGTCATGGTCCCTGCTCTCCCGAGGCTTACAATCTAGAGAGAGAGAGACAGCCTCTCCTTGTGGATAACCAGCAATTCCAGTAGGTTGTGGACACTGTGAGGACGGCCCAGTGAGCGCAGTGGATCTGATGGGGGCGAGATCAGGCAGGGCTGAGGTGTCTGGGATAGGTCAGGGAGGCTCTGATGGGCAGAGAGGAAAAGGCTGCTCCATGTGAGAGTGCATCACAAAGTAAGTCACAGGTTAGGCGGTGAGCCGGTCAGCACAGACTCATGGATAAATGGGGATGAGGCCCAGAGACTGGGTGGCACCTGCATGGTCAAGGCTAATGAGTTTGACCTTTATCCTTTGGCAACAGAGACAATAAGAGGTAGGAGATAATGAGTGCCATTACAAGAGTCGATTTTGGAAGATTAATGGGCAGAGCTACGTAGAACTGAGTGCAGGGGTATTATAATTGTTAAGCAGAGCAAGGGATTGAGAGATTTTAAGGTCCTTCTACACAGAGTCTGAGATTCTAAAATGAAAGATGAGGGGCAAAAAATATAAGAAGTTATTGCAATAATCCATGGGAAGGGGAAGGAAGAGGTGATAGGTTTTTAAAAATGACTCATTGAATGCAATTCTTCACTGAATACTGAATCTGTTGAGAGAAACTAAGACTGGGAACAAGAAGGCCTGGTCGGCCACACCCTCTGTCTCCCAGTTTGGTTTGTGGCAGATCTCACCCCTTTAGCTAACTCACTTCACAGGCAGCAGAACAGATGCCAAATATGTAGCCTGGCCCTGGTCCTGTGAAAATCAGACACTGACGACTCAGTCTGCGCCTCAGCAGCAGACGAAACGATGGAGGAGGCTTGAACAGCCATGTACAACTTTGTGATCAAGGCCATTCAGAGGAATGACCACTCCTTTGTGTTGAGAACCAAGATTCTGAATTAAGAGATCTCATAAGCCGACTGACCACAACCAAACTGGGAAATGGATGTTGAATAGACAATCAAGAAATTGCTCTCAAGCAAAAACATCAAATTTAAAAACCAGCTCTATGTGCTTATTCACTATGAGATAATTTGTCCAATACACTTATTTTTGTTGGCATAATTTTGGGGATTCCTTATTGTAGGAAACAAATGAAAACAGATGGACATGGGAAATAATAAGCCCTGGTTACAGGCAAACCTATTAACTGAATGAAGTAAGTATAATAATTTCCAGAACATCTTTACTGTTGTGCTAAGATATCTGGTTTATATTTATAACTAAAATGACCTTTCCTCTTCTCTAAAGTTTAGCGATGTTCCGGTCCATAAATAAAGAAGGTGTGCATATTACAGTTCCATTGTCCCAAATTCAACTCCAGTGTCTTTGTATCTGACCAGTCAAATACAGCCAGGAGCTACTATTTTTGGATTCAACAGCAATAAACCCCCACCCCACCCCCAAAAAAAACAACCCACTTCCATATAAAGTTATTAGACTTAATGCATTGAAAAAAACAATTTGCTGAGAAACTAACATTTCATGAGTCCCCACCAGGAGCCAGGGCCAGTCTTGGGTGATGGAGGGGGAAAGTTGAGAAAAACAAAACACAGGCCTGGTCCCAGAGCCGCTCACAGTCCACGCTCCAGTGTAGAAGGCACGTCTGTGTGTAGTTGTGCACATAACAGTGAGGACAAGAAATAAGTTCTAGCAGATTACTTGTTCAACGTGCTATCAGAGATGGTGTGCAACAATGAGGTTACTCCTAACGGGGAAAACACGAGTCAAATTTATAGAGTTTGGGGGAGAGAGGAATGACATTTAACTTGAACATTTTAATTTAAATATGTTTAAAGTTACCAGACTCACAGATACAACTCATATTATAAACAAGCTATAGCTTTACTTCAATTATAAATTAACCCAAAGAGCCCAGGCATCTGTGCCAGATGGAGGGTCCAAGTGCTCCCAGGTCTCAAGTGGTTTCCTTAGGGCAGTGGTCGGCAAACCGCGGCTCTGTTGACTAATGAGTTTGCCGACCACTGGACTAGACTAAATGTTACCGTGTAGTTGGAAGCTGTGAGGATTAGGCAATTGTGGCATACTGTGTGCAAAGAGGTAAAGGTTAGTAGGGCATTTATATGCGAGTGTCAAAGCCTCTCCAAGGTCAATTCAGATTAGGAACTGGACCCAAAACTGCACCGTTGGTATGCTCCAAATTGCCAAATGTATACAAAGAAAAGCTGAGAAAGCAATACCCCCAAAGTATTAACCCTGGGCACTTCTGAGTGGTGAGAATCCAGGTGATTTTAAAATTATACACATATATATTTGTAACTCTGTTTATAGCGTGAATTTTCTCAATAGACAGTACTTATTAAGTCCATTTTCTTGATTACAGTAGGTCCTCGGGTTATGTCGGAGATCCGTTCCTATGGCGCGAGGTAACACGATTTTCGCCGTAAGTCGGAACCCACCTACATAAGCACCTATGTCACTCACATGGAGCACATACACAGCAGCAATGAAGTGAAACAGTAAAAAAAATTTAAAAGAAAGATAACAATTCCTGACCTTTACTTGTGGTAAATAAATAATAAAAAACATAAAGCACATACGTACATACGTTGAAATGACGGAACTTTTTTTTTTATAAATGGGAGATGGTGACGTAACCATGAAGCGACTTACATCGAGTCCGACGTAATATATTTCTTGATTTATTATTATGATATAAGTCAGTTTTCTTATTGCAAAAGTGATACAGACATATAAAAGAGCAATATAAAATTATAAAAACAGAAAGCAAAATACTTTTTGCTCCACTCCCCAAAGTAACCTCTGTTAACATGTGGCTTATTTTCTTCCATAACATGTTTGCTTTATGCATATACGAGGGACATGTATATTACTTTCATAATCAGAAAACTCTATATAAATCCTAGATACATTGAAATAGATATTTGCTGCTTCCAACTCTTTAAAAAATAAATATCTCAGTGACTAAGACATCAGTGATATCGACTGTCCTTTTCATAAAACAGAAGCACCAGGAAGCACTTAAATGATGGGCCAGACAGCAGGGGAGTGTCTGAGATACTTGATAGACGAGTGGCTATTACAGCGGCCAATGAAAAGGCACTTTGGTGAGAAAAGGCTTCCTCAAGCGCGATTTCTCAGTGAACATCCCACAACACCTTGGCTCTACTCTGCACGTGGCACCTACTGCTTTGCTGATGGGTTAAAAAGCAGTCCCTCCCAGGCACGCAGAAGGCCACCAGGGAGGCTGCCCCATGCTGGTGCCACCTGATGTCCAGCTGTCCATCGTGCTATCAGAAGAGGCGCCGCGGAGTCGACAGTGAGAGAATGGAGTGTGGGAACCGGTCCCTACATGGAGGCACTGACCTAGTTTGTGAGAGAGCAAGGCCAGGAGAAAGGCCGCTCGCAGGAGGCTGTTCAGCAAGCGCTTTCCCCACCTGCTCTCACTAAAGCTCTTCCGGTCAGACGCTCTGTAAGGCCGAGCAATACGAGACCAAACCAAGTGCACTGCCAGCACCACCCAGATGCAGGGGCCCAAGGAGCTGGGTTCCTGCACAAGGAGATGGGAACAGTGCGGTGGGAGCCACATCCCATCCTGGGAAGTCGCCATGGCAACATGCCAGGAGGACCAGGCACGGCTCCTAACTTCCTGCAAAGTCGAACACGGAGCAGGCCAGGTGGAATAAAGCCCCATCTTAGGAGCTGGAGCCGGTGGAGACAAACCTCCCGGTGAAGGTCAGAGTCCTCAAAAACAAAACAAGGCAGAGGCGCCGTGGAGTCGACAGTGAGAGAATGGAGTGTGGGAACCGGGCCCTACATGGAGGCACTGACCTTGTTTGTGAGAGAAAGCAAGGCCAGGAGAAAGGCCGCTCGCAGGAGGCTGTTCAGCAGGCCTGGTTTCAGGGCAACCAGCCTGTTTGGGACTCCAGGCTCCTGGGGCCACGGGAGACAGACGGGCAAGGCAGGTCTGAGCGGTCTGGACGATAACCCGCGCTCTGCTTCTGTTTACAGTCATCAGGGTTTGGGGGGGGGGGGGGGAACCACACAGGCAGTAATTACACCACTGCTGTCTGCCGGGAGGCTGCGCGTCCTCACTGGCGGTTGAATCTGTGAAGCCGCATTCTCCTCATTTCTTCTTCTGGTGGCAGCCGGAACCCATAGGACGGGGGCGTGTTCCTGCTGTTTCCTGTCAGGAGAAAGCACAGGGAAAATCACACACAGCCCATCCTCTGCTCGGACATGTACAGGGCACTGCCCCCTGGGACTCCACGGGGGAAAATGGCTGGGGCGCCATCTTCACTGTAGCACGAAACAGAGACAGAACAACACATTTCAATGTGAGCTGTGAATACTACATTTCAACATCCAGCAAATATTTTTAGTGTGGTCCAGCCGATGAACCTAATTTGACTCATTCTGAAGCTTCCTAACAGTCTTCTGATTTTAATTACTCCTTCCACCATGCTCCATCATTTACATCATGTAATGTCCCTCATGTCTCAAGGGCCTGGCTTATTTATTTATTTTTTTAATGCTCAGAAATAACTTGTCCCCGTCTCTGTCTTCCCGCCAGGTGCGCTGGTTGGTTTCTCTTGGTCAGCCCCTGGGTCCTCTCTTTTCCTCCCGCTAACCTGTGCCTCCTGCCCCGCCCAGCCTGAAATGCACAAGCTCCCCGGGGCATCATGGGCCACGGCGCAGGGACTGCATTACCATAATGACCAACATCTGGGCAGGCAGACAAATGTGCAGGCATAATATGTGAAGGTCATATGAAGGATAATGGAGATCATTACTGCAAAGGGTTTCTTGGGGCTGCAAACATACCAGAAATATAGTTTACGATGATATAAGCATTTCAATCACCACACACACACACACACACACACACACACACACGCAAACACGTTTTCAGGCACTGTGGGAGTAATGAAGGAATAAAAATAGGCAGTGCTTGACCCCAGGGCACCAGCAGCCTAAATCTACCGGAAGAGATTCAAGTCTCCAGGAGGCAGCCATGCAGGGCACCGCCCATAGATTCGGGGAAGCAGCAGGTTTGCTTTTAAGCACATGGACCTAAAAGGTTGTACCTTCCACTCCTGTGACCACGCGAACCCTGTTAACTTGCTCTGAAAGGCTCACTTCCATTGCCTCTGTCGACCAGGTGTCTCACTTTCCCCTGCCCCATCTGATCCCCTGCCTCCTGGCCCTCCTGATGGGAGAGTCCTCTCCCAACTCGAGCTCTTCTGCTTCCAGCACCTTCCTCTTGGTGGTCCTCATGCAACCTGCCAGCGAGGGCAGCCACTGTTCACGCCTGTTCTCTCTCCTACAGGGACCATAAGCTTTAAATGGCGGGCGACATCTCTGACAGTTCTCTCTGCTCCCCAGTGCCCGGCACAGTCCTGGACACACAGAAGCTGCTCAATAAACATACGGGCTTGACTCAGCGGCACCTGCCTGGGACCGCCAAGGGTATATGTTACAGCCAGACAAAATGACACTCAACATTGCCCACTGGGGTTCTGACAGGACTGACTCAGGGGGCGTGGGTGGGGTAAATACTCCGGAAGTATTGGCCCAGCTGGGAAGGGTGGGTGGGCAGGCGGGTCCCACCAGGAGGGAAAACAGGTGAACAGGAGATCCCTCCTGCTTACTCTGCAAGTGTGGCACCTTGTCAAAGATGTTTGCAGGTAACATACGGGCATGCAAAGATGGTCAGGCAAGGAGAGACTTCTAGAAGATGGTCAAATTTCTGCTTTCCCATATTTCTGGATCTCCCTTCCTTCTGGGACCACCGGAGAATCACCCCTGCTGACCCCTGGAGCCCTTCCTGGCTGGTACACCAGAGTGAACAGGGCAGGCCTGGGCCCATCATTCCTGCGGGGGAGATGCCACTCGGGTTTTTCCACTCCAATGAACGAGAGGGTGAGGCAAAAGTAGGTTTACAGCTGTGAATATGCAAAACACAGAGTTTATTCTTGTATTATTATTTATTCATTATTGTGTTATTTTCCATTCTAACACCTGTAAACCTACTTTTGCCCCACCCTATATCTGTCAACTTATCAGCTTTCATTAAAGATGATATCCAAACATATAGGCTTAAGACTTTCACCATAAAGATTTTATGACTGCTGTAAGGTTCAACGTCTTACTGGCTATGGCTTTTGCCATCCATGTCTATAAAGGAATTTCTCTTTGTTCAAAGTGGTAAATGCTTTGAAATTACATTGAATCTCATGAATCCAATTACCACCAGTTTACTGCTTAGATGTTATAAAACCCAAGTCCTGCTTTGCCTTTAAGAGTTGTGTTTAACAAGACTATTCTTAATTGAACTCATGAGCGCGGGCCAGGATGTGACACCCCGTCCCAGCTGGGCAGGGAACGCGAGGCCCCGCTGTGTGCAGAGCCGGGCGCAAGCTCAGCTTGGCATGTTGACTCTGGGCCTCAGGGCTCAGACACCTACGGGACTCCCAGCAGCCAAAGGAAAGAGCCTGACAGGTAATGGCTTCATGATGGGAAAGGCCGGGAGCAGGCAGAGAGGCCAGCGGTGGAGGTTCCCGGGCTCCAGCGCTCACAGTGAGCAACCAGCACAAACGCTCGCTGGACCCCTTCGCCGGGCATTCGAGGAGAAACAGGCTGAGCCAACAGAAGGAACGCCACGCATCAGAGTGGGGAACTCACACCATGAGAGGAACAGTAATCGCTCTTCTGCTCACAGAGCCGTGTGATGGTCCCCTATTTCAATAGAAACGATCCAGGCGGGCCTCGGCTGGGTGGACAGAGGGGAGGAGGTCCCTGGGTGCACTGGAGGGCACCGGGGTGGGGGAGGCTTCCAGCCCTGCGGAACCAGAGGGGCACCCTGCAGGCCTTCACCTGGGCGGGTGCGTCGGGTCACTGTGAGGAGATGCTGCCGAAGGGGTCACTATCAGGAACTGTTCTGGGACCCTGGAGTTTGATGACCTGGGTTAAATCACAACTTCTCTCCTTTTTAGCTACACATCCTCGCGCGAGCAGGTTCCCTGAACCTGGCCTCAGTTTCCTTACCTACAAAATGGGAACAGTGAGAGCAGACACTTGGCTGGGCTGTTGGGAGGGTCAGAAGAGTTGACGTCCATAAAAAGCTGAGTGCTGGGCATGCAGAAACGCCTGCCAAGCGTTGGATGCTTGGCTATTAACCTCTAACATCATCAAGAGTTGTGTGTTAAATGTCTGCTTGTTAGAGAGATACAAGGTACAATGCATAAGACAACTGCGAAGTAAAATGATGAAAACAGTGACTTTAAGACAGAGCCCAATGGGGTTTGAAGACCGTTTGGCAGGGTTTTGTGAAGCTGCTAGTTACTAAACATCTGCCTTCAAAGAAAGAGAGACCAAAAGGTAACTGGCACCCTCCAGTCCGTGGCACAGTTCTGTGACGTGGAGGAGCCACGGGGAAACGGGAGGCCCAGCGAGACCTTGCCCCGCTGCGCGAGGTCAGGCACGGAACAGCTACGGTCTGGGAGGAACGGCCTGTGATGAAGTTGGCGCAGAATGTTAGTACTGATGAGCCTTGCCTCTGCGCTCTTGTAAATGCAGGTCAGCCCTCAATTTTACTCAAAGAAACAGTGAGCATGCCTCCAAGAACCTCGGGACCAGCGCCCAGTTTGAGATGATTTGGCTCAATTACAGCACCAGTAGTGAGATCATAAGATTTATTGATCCGTGGTTCAGTTCTCTACCCTTATGTATAATGCAGAAACCTCTGCGTTTTACATCTAAGGGAGGAGAAGCGATTTCATCCCGGTAGGAATTGCCAAAACGAACACCATGCGTTGATGGCCATCTGCCCCACCGTCCGCCACGCCTGTACGTAGAGATGGTTAATTTGCTGGTGTTCATGGACCTGCTCATGATCTGAGGAGCACTCCGTACCATCATTAGACTCAAGTGAAATTATACTCAAGTGAAGTCGCAGGACGGCACATCTTTCCCTTAAATTAGGGAGCTAAAGAGGCGATCACTTTTTTCATATATATTTTTTAAAAATCAGGAACCCTCAAAGTAAATCAGTGGTCTCTGAGATTTCATTTATCAAATGAGGGCAGCAGCCTGGGACCCACATTCTTTCAAAATGTTACTTTATTAGAATTTTATAAATTACAAAGCTTCCAAAATTCCTTCTAAGAAGATGGTTGTTAAGTCATTACTGATAAGGATGGAGAAAACCTGGGAGGAAGCCCAAGTCCAGCATGCTCCTTGAAAAGGAGAGGTGCGTAAGGACAGTAAGACCACTGACTCTTGGAGTCACTAAGTATCATTACCTATCTATCCATCTCTATCCATCTATCTCTTTAAAAATAGTTTGACATTCACCTAGAACTTCCTAACGTTCATACAAATGGAAGTTAATTATGGTTTACAAGAAAGGTCACATTTAGATGTGACTTGAGAGAGAAAAATTCACATTTCCACTCCTCCACTATCAAGCCAGCAACAGTGGGGATTTCTTAGTTATAAAACACAGTCTGGAGTCTTAAAAGGAGGAGCTTTGAAACGGAGTTCACATTAGTTGCTACTTTACCTGTTGTACTTTTCTTCCTCCTGGGTTGGTTAATTTGGGGGACCTTTAAGGGCCACAACTGACTTAAAATCTGACCTGCACTTAAAAATCCACCAGGACCTTGGACAAGTCCCTCTCCTCCCTGGGCCCCAGGCTCCTCCTCTGAGCTCAGGGGGCTGGACTAGACACTTTACACCTCCGCTCAGAGGGGCAAGATTCCAGGACTGTTTTCCTGGTGAGAAGTCAGGGTCGGCTGACTGGTGATGGGAGAGTGCCAACGGCACACAGCAACCTGCCTCCTCTCCGTCCCTTGGCTGGGTGGCTGCTCCGGGGGCCCTGCTGCTGGGTCTCCCAGTCTGGCTGTGACTCCTGGTAGCTGGGCAGGGAACCGAGGCTCCCTGGCAATGCTCTCAAACTCATTTGGTCAAATTCAGTGCCCCTCCTCCCAACATTTTAATTTTTAATGAACTTTTAAGTTTGGGATAATTGGAGGTGTAGAGAAAAGTTACGAAGATAACACAGACAATTCGATTTCCCTGATGTTAACATCTTGCATTCTCATGGAGTAACTGTCAACCAAGAAACCACTGACAGACGGGTACGTTACTAGTAACTACATTCCAGACTTGATTGGGATTCCGCCAGTTTTCCCACCAATTCCCCTTCTCTGTTCCGGGACCCAACAGCAGTCAGCTGCCATGTCTCCTTCGTATCTTCGGGCTCTGGTGGTTTCCCGTGGCCCTGACATCTTGGAGGGCCAGCCCGGCAGTCTGGAGGATGTCCCTGGATTTGGTTGGCCTGTTATCTTTCTCAGGATGAGTCTGGGGTTGTGAGTTTGGGGAAGACCACAGGGGTGAGGTGCCCTTCCCTCCCCATCATATCGGGGTCACGCTATCAGCAGGACTCCTCACGGGCACTGCCCCCGGGAACACTGGCTTACATAGAGATTGCCAGGCTCTCCCATTTTAAACAGTTTTGGTGAGTTCTGAGGGGATAAAGCTTTGACTGGCACCACCAAGGGTTATAGGATAAACTGGAAGAAGAAGGAGTGTGTACCTCCAGCGGGCTTTGTCACTCCCCCGATTGGGGTCATCCCTGACCTCAGGTGCTGCATTCCAGGTGATAATTCTCTAACGCTGGTGTGAGCGCATGAATTGTTTGAGAGGGTTTCCCACTCAGCGGGCTTGGCATGGAGCCCTGGCCGTTGTGTTTATGATGCGCTCCCAGGTGATTCTGACCTGCGGCAGCTCTTGGAAACCACTGAGATACATACAGCTCAGATTTTTCTTTCAACGGAAAAGATCAACGCTGGGTCTCATTGCAGTACCAACACTTGCCAGCAGGTGGAACCAGAGGCCCAGGACGCTGAATCTGTGGGAGAAAACCAGGACAGATTCCAGCCAACAAAGCATTCCACCTCCTAAGCACAATTAGGGTTGTTTTGAAACAGATGGGCTCCACAGAAGCTGCCGCAGCCAATGTTACGGAGCTGTTTATTGTCTGGATGGTCTGAAACCTGGGCAGTATTTGCCGGCGTCTAGCAGCTCCTACGTCACACCGGATTTCACCCAGCGCAGAGACGATGGGCAGGCAGTGGGAGAGGGAGACAGGCTGGGCATGGCCGTGGATGCGGATATTTTAACCAGTTCTACACCCAGAATTCAATCTTGCTAAGGCGCACACGACCCTGCCCAGCAGAGGCGTTAGCTGGAATGATCCGTGTCGCTCTAACTCCACCTTGAAGAGACACACGGATACAATCTGTGGTAATAAGACGGCAGTAATGCTAAAATTGATTTCTTTTGAACCTAAGCAAAGTGGCTGTTTACCGGTTCACATTTTCACCCACTGACACCTGCCCCCATCCTCTTCCCTACTGCCCCTTCCTGAGCCAGCCCAGCGGAAGGCAGGGGGAGGAAGTGAGGCGGAGAAGTGCTCGCCAGGATGTGCCTGGCGCCCAGGATCGCAAACCCCCTGCTCGGACAGGGGTATAGAGGAACACAGCTGATGACATTTAGACCCTTTTTGGTTTTGTTTTCTCACTCCCTTCAATTGAGTTTCAAATCAGAGAGACAGCCCAACTTCCAGCTCTCCAAGCAAAGGCCCAAGATAATGTTTTCACTACTTTTGAAACCATGGGCCATTTGAAATTGGCCCATCTTTCTCTCAGGAATCTCAATCTTCTGAAAACACCCTTTAACATCTGGGCATCAAAAAACAAGTAAACACCATCCCAAGAAATCAAGGAATAAGGAAAAAAAGACGGAGAGTCCATAGGAGACTTTTGGAAAAGGACAAAGAAAGCTTAGGTGGGAAACGGCTGATGAAAGGGACCACTCAGGGGACAAGCCCAGGTCCCACTGGATGCAGGTAACCGCACGTCAGGGGACTCGATGGCCTTGGGGCGGGAAGGGACAGCTGACCCGTAGGCTTGGTGATGGACTGACGAGCAGCAAATACGGTGAGCCAGGCAACAGGTCCCACACCTGCCCAATGCGTCCATGTCTCAATCCTGCACAAACAGGGCATGCGAGGCTCTGAACACTGCACACTGGTCCAGAGCAGCCATGCCCAAACTCTCAGGAGGGGATGGGGAGAGGCAGGTTCTAGGATCTAATGTGGAAGAGTCCAGATCAACGTCTGGTGAGGCCCAGGAATCTGCCTTTTCTTTTCTTTTTTTATATTTTTATTGATTTCAGAGAGAAAGGGAAGGGGAGAGAGAGAAACACCAATGATGAGAGAGAATCATTGATTGGCTGCCTCCTGCACACCCCCTACTGGGGATCGAGCCCACCACCTGGGCCTGTGCCCTTGACTAGAATCAAACCCAGGACCCTTCAGTCCGCAGGCCGACTCTCTATCCACTGAGCCAAACTGGCTAGGGCAGGAATCTGCCTTTTCCACAGGCACCTCCGTGAGTCTGGCACTACCGGCCCGCCTTGGGGACACTGGGACTGAATGAATGCAGTCATGTGCTCTGGGGTTTGTGCGGCTTTGACCATCATCGGCACCAGCCTGCCGTCTGGTTCTGGCCGAGACCCTGGTGGTTTCCCAGGCCATGCTGGGATGTCCCACTGCAGACGCCACGATTTTAAAGGTAAGATAGCAAAGCAGCCCCCTCTTCTGGGGAACAGAGCATCCAGTTACAGGAGTGCCCTGGAGATGCTGGTCACAACGCTAGAAGCGAGGCAACTGGCCCAGAAGCACTCGATCCCGGGAACCAAGGGATTCACTTCTGGATCCGGTGCCCGGCACATGGTGGATGCATCATACATGTCTGATGGATAAACAAAGAACCGACTATCATGCATCAGGGCTAGGCAGAGGTTTCTGGCCGTGGCCACTAACCAGCTACCACGTCCTGGGAGATAAATGCTGAGAGGAGGCTACTTTGTTTGTTTCCTCTACGAAATGCAGGAAGTTTGCCTGGGCTCTGGGGTTCCAGGTACTTAAGAGAACTTCCAATCGCTAGAAACAGGCCAATTATGAGATGTATTCTGTACCTCTCAGCTGAATGCTACCTTAACAACTTTAAAAATTCAAATTATTTTTACTTTTCAAATGCACAAGCCTGATTAGTACATAGCTACACGCCCAGGGATGCCGATACCGGCGCATAATTACCAAAACAACCCCTGACCCAGGAAACCGGCCCTGAGACTCAGTGTTTCAAAGCTCTTTCACAGACGCCGAAAGCCGCTGGGCATCCTTCTCTCGCAGGTGGAATGAAAGGAAGACCAACTGTTCCGAGTAAAACCTGCCGTGAGGGGGCACCTCGGCCAGTCTCAAAGGTGCCCAAACTGGTGGGGAACAGGCCGGGGGCACCCCGCCCCACCCCACAAGAAAAGAGAGCCCCTGGAGGACCGCGGCCAGATGTGCACGTGGCGGTTAAACACAAAGGCGGGAGAGGAAGGGGGTGAAAATAAGCCAAGAAGAAGGACATCCTTGTCAAAAGCAGAGCCGTGGATCTGCATGGCTGCAGCCAGTGTTCTCAGAACTGGGGTGGGCTCCTCCACCGCGGCCTCGATAACTCGGAAGGTGAGGACGACTCGACCTTCTATCCTCTCCGAGGGGATAAGCTCTGCGAGATAAGTGGCAGCGAGGGGCCATCTGGGGAAAATACAAACAAGCAAGACCTTGCTCTTTGCACCTAAGAACTGAGAGGTTCTGTATGTGGGTCAGTGTGAGCATGGGGATGGGGAGAATTCTGAGATGTGAGGCACCTCCTGAAATCTGATGGTCACTTTAAAAACATGCTTGTTTCTGTAGTTCATGGTATTCAACCCAACCCTGAGCCTAATTACCACTTATCATGTGTTCTTTCAGGTCTGATTAACTCACTCTCACCCATACCAAGTTCTGATCATGTGCCCCATTGGGGGGGAGGGACATACTTATACAAGGGCATGTTCGTGTGTTTACACACACACACACACACACACACACACACACACACACACACACACACACACACACATCTCTAACACACAAGCTCTCTCAGCCTCAGGCAGACCTGGGGGCCTTCTCCAGACTGTTCACCCCCTTCAGACAGCCTGCCTCGAACTGGCTCAAGCTGACCTAGAATTGCTCAGAAATGATTCTAAAATGGACATACATCTGTCCATTTACTATGGACAGATATTCGAAACAACAGAACTGACTGACTCTTACACGTCTGTTAATCATTTCTAGTAAAACAAAACTTACTTTATGACCAGAAAGGGAAACCTCAGAACTTATTTTGGACTTCAAATTCCACATTAGGAATCTGGAATTCAGATAACCGAGGATTTAGATCAGGGGGAGGAACAGGTTGCCTCTGAGCATCTGGGAATATCTGACTGTGTGCTGCGGCCATGAAAGCCGGCACTGAGGGCCCAGCTATAGTTTTAAGAAAGAAGCTTAAAGATTCGATTAGGCCTGGAATGAGATTCTGTGTGAGGTGCACTGGTCCATCATAAAAATTATGAATATTCCGAGCAGGGAAGGGAGCTCCTAGGAAGGTGACATCCGACCTGCTCACATCAGAGACAGGAAATGAGCACCCAGGGGGAGAGGCTTTCCTGCTGGGCACAGCCCAGAGCGGCAGGACCAGAGCCGAGGTCTCTGGGTGGTCTGTTCCCATCGCCTGGCTTCCTGTTCTCTCTTTCAGCCACTTCATCCCGCATCACCCAACCCTCCTGTGTCAGGTTTGGAGTGGGCATTACTGGCTCTGCCCCTTTTTCTGTGGCCTTGGACAGGTTGGGACTTGATTCACTGACCCTCAATTTTCTTATCTGGGTGGTGCAGAAACCTACGTCACAGATGTGCTCTGAAATAAATGAATGAAAGGATGTCAGCACCTGGCTCACAGTGAAAAGCGATCAAGGGTCAGAGGTACCTGTTATTCTAATAATCCCTCTCCAGGCTGTCCCATCCTGCGGCCGTCCCCACCGTACATCCAGTTAGTCATGCCCAGACCCTAGACTCATCCTCACCTGCCCCTTTTCAACCCGATCACCAACTCCTGCCTTTCTCACCTGAACACTCCCTAAACTCTTCCTTTCCTCTCCACCCGCCTCCCACCAGTGCTGCCTGTGTCTGCCTGGGGAGCCAGGACTGGGGGCGGAACCTCCAAACGACCTCCCCTTCTCTCTGGTCCTCCCAGCAGCCCTTCCTCACATGGTAGTGACAGCTCTTCAAAAGCACACATCTCCTGGTCAACTTTATCTTCTGCCCAAACCATCCAAGGTTTCCTTTCATTTAAGAATAAAGATCAACATTCGCACCCTGCCCAGTAAGCCTGCCCTCCCTCAACTCCAACTCCCCAGCTATCCCTCCTCCTCTCCCCCCTCCTCCTGCAGTGCTCAGCCCAAACACCGAATCCTCAGGCGGGACTGCGTCCCCCTTATGCCTAAACCCTCACAAGATCACATCCTATCAAGGCACATGACACCACAGATAGTGACGATGCATGACTCCAATTATTTCCGTAATGTACGGGTGCCGGAACAGGGAGGGTCTGTGTTCACATTCTGTCCTCAGGGATGAATGAGTGGGAGGGAGGGAAAGAGGGAGGGAGGTGTGGGCACTGTCCTCATTTCACAGATGGCCAAACTGAGGCTCCAGGAAAGTGTGCGATTTCCTGAGGTCTCACAGCCAGCAAATAATATGCCTGGACGCCCAGGGGCTGAATCAAAGCCCAGTATTCTTCCTACCACTCTGGAAGCCAGCACCCACATCTATCCCTTGACCATCCAACCTTTCTTCGCTTTAACCAGACTCAGCAAAAAGAAAAAAGAAAAAAAAAGGTAGTGTTTTTGTTTTGTTTTAAATGGAGGATAAGAGGTGATGGAAGGGGTTACCAGTATAATTGGTTCATAAAGCAAATAAATAAATAAATAAATAGAAATCCAAGTTGATACGGTGGATATTTTGAGTAAAAAAAAAAAAAAAAAAGATGACCATGAAAAAGCACAACATTTGTTGCTGTTTAGACGCAGTATAACAACATTTCCAGAACTGTTTCTATGGATCTGAAGATAGTAGATTAAGGGCAACTGACTTGGCAGAAGGCCTAGACTGTTTTCAGACAATTCTCTTAGGGTAGAAAAAAATAAGGGCAGCAAAAGCCCCAGCGAGGACACTCCCCGGACAGGACGGATCTAAATGGAACACATTTCTATGAGTCATTTGTTAGCTTTAAATACTATAGAAAAAAGAATTTATAAAACATGCCCAAACAGTCTCTCTTTGATGTGGGGAACTCTTTCAAACCACATTGTTCGAATTTAAGTTGAAACGCAAACCCCCTTCGTGTTTACAATGGTTCTCTTGGAGGAATGCAATATAAAAGTACAACTGTTACATTTCAAAGACAAGACTTGTAACCTCAGAACAATAGGGCATTCCCAGTGCGAATTTATGAGCTGTTAAACCTCAAAAGGTTTCTTTAATTAGCAATGAAGGCTCTTGACGCACTCCAGCCTGAGATAGGGGCTGCTCTGGATATAATTTGGGGTGCACTGCTTTTATCGGAACTTTTCCTTACTTTCATTGACCTCGGACGACGGCTATTGTATCTCTCTCTGCACAGCGTTTGATCCCGCTAATTATGCTGAGGGGCCGCCGGCATTCCAGGGTTTACCCCTGCTCCTGGGGCGTGCTACAAATTACACAGAATGCACTGCATGGTAATGGCTGCACTGTGAACTTGGCTCGCCTTTCCAACAGAAAACACCGACATCCAAGTCGTTTTATTATTTAAAAAAAACCCATAAGGGATTCTTTTGGATTATAAACATCTGAAGACATAACATTCTCATGAATTCCAGCCGGCTATTTCGGACACACAGGGGGCAGGCAAGGCTGAGGAGCAAAGCAAATATATTTCATATTAATGTTTACAGAGAAAAAGGGGAGGCAGTCATGAAGGCAAGACCATGCTGAATGCAAACCAGACGCAGCGGGGCCAGCAGGAGTGAAGACAAAGGTCCAGGCCGTGGCCCTCGGAGCGGAGGTCCTTGGCCTCACTGGGCCCCAAGCACCTCATTTTTAAACAAAGGCTCAGCATCCGATGACCACGCAGGCAGGAGCCTCGGGAGGGCAGTGGCTGGTTTTCCACCGGATCCGCCCAGCCGTGGGTCACAGCATTAGTAACCTGTGTCTTGCTCCCCTCGCCCTGTTGGTTTGAAGCCTCTTAGAAAAAGATGACGCTGCTTTAAAGGACAGGGGCAGGACAAACCAAGCCCACGTTTCACATAAGCGGCCCTTCCACGTGGAAAACAAATCACAAGAACAGATTTGTCGAGGTGGCTGGCCGGCACAGTCCTTTGCACCTGCAGGGTTTAGTTAGGAGTGGCATCCTGCCCTGTCCCGTGTGGATCAGGGGTTAGAGCGTCGGCCCATGCACCAAAGGGTGACGGGTTCTATTCCTGATCAAGAGCACATGTCTGGGTTGCAGATTCGCCCCTGACCTTGGTCGGGGAGCATGTGGAAGGCAACCAATCAATGTGCCTCTCTCACATCTCACATCGAGGTTTCTCTCTCCCTTTCACTCTCTCTAAAAATCATTGGGGGGGGGGGGGAATACCCTTGGGTGAGGATTAACCAAAAAAATAGTAAAAGATAGAAGTGGTGTCCTTCTCCCCTCTCCTCATAATGACACAGAACCTGATATATGAATTCACACTGGGCTCTTTCCACTTCCTCTCAGGGAAACGAATGTTCTGGAGGAGCTAAAGGTGGGAGCAGCACTCGGCCTAAAGGGAGGAGGGGCCTGGGGGCTGCGTGAAGAGGTGAAGGCATTGAGAAGCACAGATTGGTAGTTACACAGCAGTCACGGGGATGTGAATTACAGCACAGGGAATATAGTCAATAATACTGCAGTATGTCCTAGCCGGTTTGGTTCAGTGGGTAGAGCATCGGCCTGTGGACTGAAAGGTCCTGGGTTCGATTCTGGTCAAGGGCACATGCCCGGGTTTCGGGCTCGATCCCCAGTAGGGGGAGTACAGGAGGCAGCTGATCAATGATACTCTCTCATCATTGATGTTTCTATCTCTCTCTCTCCCCCTCTCTACCTCTCTGAAATCAATAAAAATATATTTAAAAAAAATAAAACTGCAATAACTATGTGTGGTGCCAGGTGGGTACTTGAATTATGGGGGAATCACTTTGTAACGTGTATGGTTGCTATACACCTGAAACCAATACAAAATAGCACTGAAAGTAGGCTGTAATGGGGGGGGGGGGAGGGGGAAGATGGGGGAAGGAGAAGGGAGGGCCGAGGCTGGGTGTGGTGTGGGTGGGTAAGGCTCACACATCTTGTAATTTACAACAGATCCTTGCTGTCCCGACAATGCTCCCTGGATGCTGCTACGTGTCAACTTGGCTGAAGTGAAAGTCGTGCTTTGGACTTGGGAAGTCACTGACTAGGCCTCCTCCCTCTGTCTCTGGTGTTTAGGTTGTGGGCGGGGGTGGGCATGATATCTCCAAGATCCAGGAGGAGCAGATGGTGCAGACTGAGGACCAGGTTAGGAGCTCAGGAGTCTACAGGAGGCCTGCACTGCCCCCACCCCCCACCCTCCCGCCCGCCCGCCACCGGGCCCTGCCTAGAAGCGCTGTTTGGGTTCCTCCAGAGCCGTGGTCGGCAAACTGCGGCTCACGAGCCACATGCGGCTCTTTGGCCCCTTGAGTGTGGCTCTTCCACAAAATACCACGGCCTGGGCGAGTCTATTTTGAAGAAGTGGCGTTAGAAAAAGTTTAAGTTTAAAAAATTTGGCTCTCAAAAGAAATTTCAATCGCTGTACTGTTGATATTTGGCTCTGTTGACTAATGAGTTTGCCGACCACTGCTCCAGAGGAAAGAGCAGCCTGTGCTGTCACACCTTCATGCCTTCGCAGCATCCCGGGGGCCACAGACATGGGGGGCTGCATGCCTGCTCCAATCCACACGGCACTGAGTCTCCAAACAAGGACACAGGGACTGTGACCAGACAGGTACTGCTATGCCAGTGGGAACTGGAGGACAGACTATTTTATTTTATTTTATTTTATTTTTTTCAAAATATATTTTATTGATTTTTCACAGAGAGGAAGAGAGAGGGATAGAGAGTTAGAAACATCGATGATAGAGAAACATCGGTCAGCTGCCTCTTGCACACCCCCTACTGGGGATGTGCCCGCAACCAAGGTACATGCCCTTGACCGGAATCGAACCCGGGACCTTTCAGTCCGCAGGCCGACGCTCTATCCACTGAGCCAAACCGGTTTCGGCATGGAGGACAGACTATTTTAAACTGGGACACCAGTTAGCTGCCCCCTTGCATTTTCTCTGTTGCTCAGACTAGATTCGTAATACAAGACGCGGGCCAGTTTCTACAAGCGTCACGGTAACTCGCTGTGCAGTACACCAGGCCGTGCTGAGGGAGGGGCGGGAGATGAGTGTGGACCTTCTCAGCTGATGGCTTCTCCAGGTTTCTTCTTTCCGCAGAAGTGGCTGCATTCCTGTGCCCTCTGCACAAGACTGTGGCAGTGTCTTTGCTCCCAAGCAGTCTTCCCTGCTCCACACCAGACGGCCCTCTCATTAGGGGCTGCACTGTGGTTTCTGTGATGTAGGTAGGGCTGCCTGGCTTCCAGCCGCAAGGGGGAGCGAGAAGGGTCAGGAGCATCGGGAAGTGGCCTCACCGCCCTGGGAGGCCAGCAAGGTGTTCTTGAGCGAGGGCCTCAAGGGCATCGGCTCCAGAGGCTGCACCATGGTCCTGCAAAAAGGGCTTCTCTTTCTTTCTTCTCTGTCTCATCCTGGCACCACACTCACCCTTGGGAGACGCCATCAAAGTTCAGATCTGAACATTATATGTTAGAAACGGAGCTGCTGACGAAAGGGAAGGACTAGCTCATGGCTTTAAACACAATGTCTTGGCCACCACCAAGAGACCCGATCCCCCCAGGCCCTCAATGCGGTCCCTGCGTGAGTCGGAGCAGCTGGTGCCCATGTGGCCCTCTGAGCGGAGTCTGGGCCTCCCGGGCGCCACAGAGCACAGCCTGGAAGAGACGCCCGGCCTGCAAACGGGGGCGGCAGCAGCAGGACACCCAGGACGGGCCGGGCACCTTACAGGCGAGACCTCCAGTTCTCCCATCGTGCCCTCAGCTCCAGATGGGTCATCACCTCTCGGCTGCAGGCAGGCCTCCACCCGCCCCCAGGATGGGCACCAGACACCAGGGAGTATCCTAGTGCCTGGAGAGCTCTAGGCAAATCACCGCCAGGTGAAAACTCCCGTTTATCTTTCAGCCAACTGGAAAACGCAAATAGCCTGTTTTGTGCATCTTCGTTTATTGAACAAGAGACCCAACACAAGTCCCCACCTGGACACTCAGGACTCAGAAAAGCAACACATACACCACTGTGGGGCCAATCAGCTTAGCCACAGCCCTGTGCCGAGCACGGATGCCCCCGTGGCAGGGTACCCCCAGTCCAAGGTGAAGGCCAGGAAAATTTGGTGGAACGTCTGTATGTTCTCAAACTTTAGTGACGACGCGGCTAGTCTGACAATCTGTGGTTAACTGGAAGACTCATCTTCTCCGTCCTACTAATGACAGCTGACATTTCGGTGCGTGCTTCCTGTGTGCCGGCTGTGGGGTTAGGCACTCGCTGGGCACCGTCTGACGCACTTCCCGAACAATTAGGGACAAGAGCCAGTCTTCTTACCAGGAACAGCCTGGGGGAGAGGACGGCTAATTTTCTCGTTGTCATCTCTCCAGCCTCTTCTTTGTGTTGGTTTACAACTTGTAATTTCTCATTCCACTGCATTTTCTGAGACTGTTTTTAATTTTTAGCAACTTGCCACCTCTCCCCTCTTTCCTTAATTAAGCAACCAATATTAATTGAAAACATTTACTGTGTGTCAGGCCAGACTGAGGGGATATAAGGACGGGTAAGGCACAGTTTCTCCTCTTGAAAAGCTGACTGAAGCCTAAGATGAATACAAATCTATGGTTTAAGTGAGTGCATATATTCACACCCATGAGACCAGTGCAATGAGACTAGTATTAAGTGTGTGCAGAATTTCTAAAGTGAGCTAGGCCTTGGAGATGACCTAGACAGCCCTTGTCTGACAGATGCTGAGACAGATTCAGGAAAGCTAAGGAATTTACCCAGGTCCCTCGGCAGCTGTGTTCACTTTGGAAGTGGACTCTCTCTCTCACTCCCTGACCATGCTGATGTGCCTGAGATTCGGAACATGGAACAAGGTTTCAAGCAAAAGGGGTCCTTGCCATGGCCCAGTGGCCTCAGGCATCATCAGCCTGGCATCCAGGTACCCGTGAGAACCGTGGCTCTGCTTTGAAGCCAGGCCACACTTACTCAAATGTGCACTGGTGCGCGGTTAAGCCGCCATCAAAGAAGTCTGTGTTCCTCAGCTGACTTCTCTTCCCACCCGGTTCAAGAGCGAGCACATGGCCCAGCTGATTTCAGACCAAATTTCAGACCTGTATTTGATGGCAAATTATGCTCAGAATGTTGAGTGTTTGGCACTGAAGGGTCAGAGTCCTAATACGTGGTTAGACTGTTACACCCAGGGCTGTGTGAGAGGAATCCTGGGTGAGAAACACTGGTGGCCCATCAGGGCCTGTGAAACGGGGCACGGAATCCAGAGTGAGGCGAGGCTGGGGGCTGCCCCGGCCTCCTCCCCCCGCCCCTGGGGCCATCATAGGAGAGGCAGACATTCTGCTACCAACTAGTCTATGGGAACAGAGGGGGGCTCTCAGGAGAGAGCAGCCAGGAGGATACACAGCCAGGATGACAGCTTTAGGATGGATACACTCATTTGTTGGCCTTGGAGTTGTTCTAAGGCTCAATTGCAAGGGAGATAGGATCACCTGTAGCTTTGTCAGTGAGGGGGCAGGTCCAGGCTCCTCCCATTTGGTCATCATTCCTTAAAACAATGATAACAGGGATAATAAGAGACCTGGCATTTCCAAGGATGACAGTCTCTAGAACTGCTAGACTTGTCGGTCTGTTAACCTTCTTCTCTAAAACGAAAATAACTCAAATATCAAGTATCGGAGAAGTCCTTGCTGAAAGCTGGGCAGGGAAGGAGAGTGAGTTTGAGAGATTGCATCTAGGAACTGTTTTCTGAAATACTCCTAAGGCAAAAGAGCTTTACTCTAAATAAACAAATACCAGTCTTAGCGTGGGTACAGTTCTGGGTAAACGGCAAAGCATGAGGAAGCAGAGTGGAAAAGGGAACATAAAAATACCGCCTTCCCAACTTCTTTAGATGAGCAGGCCAGGCATCTCCCCCCCGGCACCCACTTCATGGCACCAACATCTCCAGCACAAGACACCATATCTCAGTTTCCTTAAACTGACGCCAGGCGAATCTTGTTCTTTCTTTGGGGAGAATGAATTTTGGAATTCATTCAATTAAATGGTCTAGATGAGAGATGAATTTAGAAAAAGATCATTTAAGGAATGTGTGTGTGTGTGTGTGTGTGTGTGTGTGTGTGTGTGTGTAAATACTGTTAGTGAGTCCCTCCGTGGGCTGAAGTCCCGAGGGCACAAAACAAACTCAGAAAAGGCTCAGCATCTCTCTATTTTTGAAGTGCAGGGAATTTATAAAAGAAATGCAGAAAAATAATATAGCCGTGGAGAAACTGAAGTTTTACATGCCCAGTTTTATGCTATAGGCTTCCCCCAACTTTATTTTCTAAGCAGAAAGATTCAGTTTTATGAATATACAAAGCTACTCGTGCACACACATATAATCCAACCAAAAAAAATGAAAAAATATAAACCCAAGCCATTTCAAACATACTTCAAGAAAAGTGCCCCAAGGAGCACGATCTTGACCATAGTAGGAACAGAGAGACCTCTGGACTCCAAGGATGTCTGTCCTGGCCACTGTGGTATCCCCAGTACGGAGGGCAAATATATATTTGGTGAGTGACTGAATCCCTAGGAATGTTCATGGATGGAGGGCAAGTCCCACCATTGCCAACTCCTGCCCTGACCCAGAAACTCAGCCCATCAAGCGGCACTGCAGGCTTTGAGTTTGGCCAGGTCTGCCTGGGAGGCATTCAGAGGAGTCTGTTACTGCCTCTAAGGTCGGGGCTCCAGGTGAGCCCGGAGGAGCAACACTCCCAAGATCATTTCCATATGAAGAGTGTGCACCCCTTTCCTGGAGGAGAAATCAGGCCTAGGAAGAAAAGGATGGCTCTTCCCTTTAGAAAACCCTTCTCTCTCTCTCTCTCTCTTCTCTCTCTCTCTCTCTCTCTCTCTCTCTCTCTCTCCTCTCCTCTCCTCTCCTCTCATTTAGTCCTTTGGTATCTCCTTCTTCCCAAGATAGGTGTGAGGGACACAGGACTGAGAGCAAACGGGAGGCTTTATTGCTGTAGGAACAGTGCTCAGGGGCTATGACTTTCTCAAAGACCCTGAAAATGTTTGAGACCCCAAGATAATTAATTTGTTCCTAAGTGGAAAGGAAACTATAAAACGGAAAATGTTTCATTAAATGTCTAGAAAATGTACTATATCAACCATTTTTAACTCAACTCATATATATGGTGTATCATATATATGGCACATATATATTCATTTCCTTTAATATATATTTACATACTAAGGATGGGACTGCATATGTTTAGATGTGGGGGCGGGGGGGGGGGGGGGGGCGGTTAGGGCCCATACAGGTCCTCACATGTCCCCGGTGGATGGATAGGACATGCCTGCTCTCCTGGAACTGACAGCCTCGTGGAGTCAGAGGCACACCCAACATCCACAACGACCTGAAATAACTGGGAAAGTAAACTCGAATGAAAAAACACACCAACCAACCGAACACAAGAAACCACAGTCTTCAGGACTGTTTTGAGGATCAAATTTTTTTTTAAAAAAAGAGAAAGAGTTTCACAGGCTCAAATAGATGAGAAGCAAATCTTTGTTCCTCCAGATAGTAAATGCCTCTTCCTATGTTTGAGGCGACATCTGCTGCCTACATAGGACCCGGTGCTCTGAGCCGACGAACACTGACCTCACCCTGAAAGCAAGGCTGCTCTGGTGCCTTCTGCAGCCAACAGACGCTCCCGATGGACAGACACACATCAACCAGGAGGCTTCATGTACAGAGAAAACGTGGTCCATACCATGATATCCCAGAGAGGCAGAAATTTAAAATAAAAGCTATTTTAGTAAAAAATAAAACCATTTTTCAATTAGCTTCAGTCCTGAGCAGACATCTTATTTGCCCTAATTATGAGAAGCTGTAGACTGCTCCTAAATTAAATTTTACTTCTCTCTTTTGTGGGCATTTTACAAAACACCTTAATTCTCCCAGCAGGCAATGCTCCTAGGTAAAAGGGAAAACTGAACTTAGTTTGGAAAGAGGGGATCACATGGCATAGCACAGAATTATATCCTAGGAGGCGATTTGGTCCTACTTTTCTCCTTTCTCTCTTTTCTCTATTCTTCTTCATAGGCACCCTCTTGGGCTCAGGATGCAGCATGAAAAGTTGAAGAGGGACAAATTATAAACTCCTGCAAATAGAAACTGGCTGCTTCAAAAGGGTTAGACCACCCCCTCCTTCTGGCTTCAAGATTTCCTTCGCGTCTCACCGCAGGATGTATGCTAAGATGATATACAGGGCGTTTAAATAAAACAAGACAACACACCAGGAAAAATTTGGCAGTGTGAAGAATGAAAGTCTCCTAAAATACTTCCCCATGACTTCAAAATGAAGTCACATTTACAAAACAGCGGTCTAGTGACTTGGGCATCACTGACTCGGGGACATACGGATTAAATTTCCTTCAAAAGGCATGTGGCTTTAGAGAAGAGGCAAAACTTGCTTGGCAACATGAGTTGGTTAGCAGAGCTCAGCTCGAAAACGGAAAAAGAAAAGGAGTTTGTCAACTGCACTGAGGTCGGCATCCCTTTTCTGGCGCTTCCCTCGGTGACTGAGTCAACTGGCTACAGCGGCCCTTACCAAAGAAACTCGGAACAGTTTTCTTGGAAATGGCTTAACTCTCCTTTCCTATTTAGGAACGAATTCAATCAGCATCTGATAAATGACTCTTCCCTCACCCCCAACACCCCAAGCATCAAACACAGAGGACTGCTTCTGTAAGAAATGTGGAGCGCCTCAGGCCCTTGGCTACCGCACGCTTCGTGACAGCTGAGGACAGCTGCAAGTGCAGGGACGTTTTCATTTCCTTTTCATCCATTTGGAATTGACTTTACGAGAATACTACCATTTTTCCAAATTAAAGATGCAAATGTTAGACAAAGCCCACAACAATCAGACTGTTTTACCCACCCGGCCTTTCTTGTGTGTGTTTTTTTTTCATCACACAAAATGCACCCACGGACGCCACCACCGCTGCCATTGCTATAAAACACTTGAGCATTTATCGTGCTTACAGCTTCCCAGATGTACCCTCAAACATCAACTCATTTCAGCAGTCTGGGTTTCAACAGGCCCTGCAGGTGATTCCGCTGCACACGGAGGAGAATGTTTCCGTGTGTTGAGAACGGGGCCCAACCTCAGAGTTCCTGATTTCGTGAGTCTGTGATGGAGTCTGAGAATCTGCTTTTCTAACAAGTTCCCAGATGATGCTCTGAGGCTGGTCTGGAATCACTTTGAGAACCTGATGTAGAAGGTGGACCACCTGTTTGCGAGGTGCCTCCAAATCCCTGACAGTGAATTCCATAAATGAAATTACTATAAGTATTTTCTAAGGATATCCTAACGGTACCCTAAGCACACGAACATCTGTCTAGCTGTTTTCTCACGATCCAGTAGCAAACAGCGCCTGGCTCATAGAAGGGCTCCTAAAGGGTTTGTTGAGTGAATAGAAATTTCTATCAATTAGCCCGGATAAAATATCTAAAGTTAAAAACTCTTATCCCGCCTCCAACTTTCTGCTGCTGATGGCTTTTTGGCTTTCAGGATAACCTATTAGATTTCCACTTTTCTGACCCATAATTCTGCAACTTGTTTTAGGAGAAGTCATTATTGGAATAAATTTTTACTCTGTATCTTGATAATTTTTAATTCTAGACCAGAGATGGGTACAGCAGGCCTCCCCAGGGGGCACTGGGAAATGTCTACGGGAGAGCTTTAGGTTGGCACAATGACAGGTGCCCTACGTGTTCCAGCTCTCGTACCTCTCCATCTTCATCTCCTGTGTCGTCATGGATGGCCGTGATTCAGACTACTGGGCATGCAGAGAAGTGGAAGGGTTTGAGACATTTTTTGAGTTAGCATCCAGAGGACCTGGTGATTGACAACATCTAGGAGGTAACACTTGCTGAGGAACAAGTTGGGGGAGTGGAAAGGTATTACCAATTCAGTTTTGTGCACGCTGTATTTGAGATGCCTTTGAGTAGGTTTAAGTATAATTTCAGAAGCTCAAAAGAGATCTGGGATGAGGAGATAAATTTGGAAGGTGCTGGAATGTAAATAGTAACTAAAGCCTCGGGAGAAGAAGAGAGGACCTAGAATGAAGTCATCAGGAAAGTCGAGGGCAGGTGAGGTGTTGACGTGCATTTATGACGGGCTCAGTCTGCTCCGCTGGGCCAGGTTCTCTAATCAAGGTCAGCTGCCAGATGCAGGGTCTGAGAATCCTGGTGGCTGGGTTCACCCCAGTCAGGTTTCTCCAGGTAGGTGGAAGGGCTGGGCAGCAAGGACGTGGGAAGTATTTGTAAGATAGTAACTGAAACAGAAGACAAGAGGTCTAAGCAGGGTAGGGAGGAAAGACAAGAAGGGAAGGAATTAATTAACTCAAAAAAGGGGCAAAGAACACCTGCAGCTGAGTACTCAAAGCTTAAAGGTCACTTAAAAGTGGTCAAAACCTTAATATTAAATCAATGAATGCCAAGAGCCCATGCATCCAACATGAGAAGCAAAGGGGTTTTAGATGCAGCTACTCTCCAGTTAACTAATTCCTTCCCTCTACTCTACTCTTCATCAACAAGGACGCTGGGACACTGAAAGGTAAACAGAAGGTATAGGCATCCCTTGCTTTACTGTGCTTCGCTTTATTGTACCTCACAGGTGTTGCATTTTTTACAAATTGAAGGTGAGACCCACCAAGCAAAAGGATCAGAACTTGCTTTACTGCAATAGTCTGGAACCAAACCTGCAATATCTCCAAGGTCTGCCTGTACTGTGATTCAAGACATATCATTACAAATCTGGATTTTGTACCACTAAATCACTTCTAAATGATGTTCTTTATTGATTTGGCTACAGCTGAATTAATGTGTCTATATATGTTTTACCTGATTCTTTTCTTATCTGAAGTTACTCTCTAGCGCAGTGGTTCTCAACCAGGGGTGGTTTTTGTCCCCCAGGGGATGACTGGCAATGTCTGGAGATGTCTGGCTGTCACTCCTAAGGGAAGGGTGCACTAGTGGCTAGTGGGTGGAGGACAGACGCTACTCAACACCCAACAGTGCACAGCACAGCCCCACCCACCTCACCAAGGCATTACCCAGCCCAACATGTCAATAATGCTAAGATTGAAAGACTCGGCTACAGAACCAAGGCCCCTGAAAAAGTGGGCTATTTATATCAGAGAGAAGAGGGTCAAACTGGGATCAAAGTAACAAACAAGCTTCACATTTTCTTCCTTCCTTCCTTCCTTCCTTCCTTCCTTCCTTCCTTCCTTCCTTCCTTCCTTCCTTCCTTCCTTCCTCAGCTGAGGATATTTTTTCATTGTTTTTTTTAGGGAGATTGGAAGAGAGAGGGAAAGACAGAGAGAAACATCGATGTGAGAGAAACACATCGACTGGTTGCCTCCTGCACGAGCCCCGATCAGGACCCGGGCCGGGGAGGAGCCTGCAACCAAAGTACGTGCTCTTGACCAGAACAGAACCTGGAACCCTTTAGTCCGCAGGCTGACACTATATCCACTGAGCCAAACTGGCGAGGGCCAAGCTTCACATTTTCTATGCCATGCACATACCACCAATAGCCTAAATAAAACTACCTTAGCTTTCAGAAAGGGGTAAAAATAAATGCACAAAAAGGTATAAGGTTTAGATATGTAAGAAAGCATATGGACACGCTGACTTCTCCCCCCTCCCCCCCCCATCCTTCCTCCCCTGGCTTTCCCGTTCTTTTATTTCTCTCCAGAAAGCTGTTTGTTCTTCACCAGTTCCTGCACTCTGGAAAATTAAGTTCCAATGAGAAATTAATTTTGACAAAGTTGCCTTACCAGCAGTAAATGTGAAGGTCTGAAGAATTCAGGAAGATGGCCTTTTGCTCACATACAGACATGATGAAAGACTAGACTGCGATTAGCTTCTAAGCAGAGTAACATAATTAGCGGATTTATGAATGGGTCTTCCTTTCACAGTTCCACTGTCAGGATTAATTACTTCTATTAATTAAAGCTGTCAACACATGAATATGCTTGTTGAAGCTGCTTCCTATGGTAAAACATGAGACTTGTAAATATCAAGATGCTTGAAAAGAGGCAAAGACTTTCATTTATTGGAACTCTGAGTGATGGAGAAGCACTGACTGTACAGTGAGCCTCGGGCTGACTGTGAATAGATCCCTGGTTAATGAATTTGCTATCTGTTCTTCCTTGCTTAGGCATTCGTCTTGGGTTAGCCTTTGGAAGAAATACCCAGTACATCACTACTTCGGAAGGACTGGAGAAAGGATAAGGAAAAAAAAATCCTGCAAGTTACTGGAAAACTGGAAAGAGTAGCCAGATGGTTGGGGTGAGCAGGAACGAGTTTCTGTCTCTCTTTTGATTATACTGATCTCTACCATAAAGTAAGTTTTAAGAACTGCTTAAGTGATGGAGGAAAGACTGCTGGGGGATTAAGAAGCAGAGTGGGAATGCCAGTTTTAACTCCATGTGACCCTGGGTAAGTGGACAAGTCCTTCAGCCACTCTGTGCCTGGTTTCCACATCTGAAAAGGGGATACCAAAAATGGGATAGCAACAGAACTTGTAAAGGGGGTGGTGAGCCTTAGTTAGGAACTAAACGGAAAAAAAAATGCATGAAATGTACTTGCTATGCCTAGTACATAAAAAGGGATTGCTAAATGTTGGTGATTAAGTATTTATTTATACTGTTATTCTCTTTTTTTGAGAAATCTCTGAAATTGATTAAAATGGATGTAAAAAGGAAAATTTTAGTCAGTGACCTAGGTATGTGGAGATAGAAAACATGGGAGAGAGAAAGGGAAATGAAGAGGCGAGAAGAGGAACTGATTCACATGCCTTCTCTGTGCCAGGTGTCTTTCAGCTCCTGCCTCAGGTGGCCATCACTGCAGCCCCACGGGGAAGGTGTCGTTCTCTAGCCACAAAGTCCCACACACCCCTAGTTACCTTGTCCGCTGGTGAAGGAGACCCAGCTTGGACACCAACTGGGCTTTGCCGTGGTGAGGTGTGAAAGCAAGGCTACGAAGTCTTCATCGCACACTGACGGGCACAGGGTCTAAGCCCTTCTACCTATTTTTTTTTTCTTTTTCCGTTTACATATATTTAAAAACACAGTAATCAAACCCTTGCTAGGCAGCCGCTGTTCTGGCCGGCTAGCTAAACTTCTTCTGATAACTACCGTACAATGACTACCATAAAACAATTTTTAAATCAAGGTCATTTAATCAAGCCATTTCAATCTTAATCCCCTGAAGTACCAACTTGGCAACAGTCCACAAAAGACAGAATTACTCTCGTTCTATGTTTCAGTTTACAAGGTCCTTCCGGACTCATATTTCTGAAGCGTGAAGATGGCCCGTCTCACGGGTTCTGCAGGGAACAGAGGCCAGGAGTGAAGAGCATCTGCTAAGGTCCCTCCCAATGTGAAGATCGTACATTCCTGAACACAGCAAGTGGTCAATAGTAGAGCTGATTTCCACTGAAAATCCATTTCTGCATAAAATTATAAAACTGCATAAAATAATAAAATATGAGAAGTCGATGACCCCAATTTTGTCTTGAAAATCAAGCAACACTTACAGATTCATCTGGTCAAAATTCCTTACAAATTCATCGTCAAAAGTTTACAACATCAAAACAATCAATCCATAAAAAGAAAATCTAACTGGAGGATGTTCTGGATCCTTTCCCAAGAAAGCTCAGTTAAAAATACAAGGTAACAGAAAATCTACTGGAGTTCATAAAGACACACTAGAAAGCAAGCCAGTTCAAGTTGATCACTGGAACCCATGAAAACCTGTTAACATGTATCTTCTCGCCTCGACTCTAGTTGCCACTGCATACAGCCATATCTAGTTTTATTGCACTTTGCTTTATTGAGCTCACAGGTGTTCTGTTTTTTACAAAGGGAAGGTAAGGCCCTTCGCCAGCTAAAAGATTACCACTAGCTTTGTTGTGCTACTCATCCGCAACTTCTCTGATAATATGACTGTACTCCTCAAAGCGAAAGTAGGTACTAAAGGATCCTGTTGACCACTCTCTAAGGTAGTGTGGAATCTTCAGCAATGGTCAATATAGGCATTATCTCTCTTTGAAAAACTCAGATTATTTTTTTTTATTGTGTATTTTGCATGAAGATGAACTGGGGTGATATAGTAAAAATAGCTCTAAATGGGAGTGTAATGATGTACATCCTAGGACAAGCTCAGGGATGAGATTTCACACTCCTTGGACTTTAAGGTCCTTGAAAATACTCCATTATTAAGTCTGCAGTAGAAATTCCCACAGGAAGCGTAAAGGTGACTGGGAAGACATTAATAACCTCTACTTGAATAACTCAACTTGAAATTTCTTTATGACTATCTTACAGAAAGCTAATTCACAAAAATTTCTAATTTCATTTCCATAGGAATGAGTATGAATGTAAAAAAAGTTTACTGTTAGTATATTACTAAAATAATTTATAATAGAACACTAAAATAGTATTATTAACTATATATTAATTAAACAATGATGATGATGATGACCCTACAATAGAAAAGGCCAAATACAATAGAAAAGGCCAAATAATGGAATGGGTAAGCCCATAGACTCTGGAACCCAGACCGCTCCCATCTCAGCTCTATCACTTACTGGCCATGGGACATCAGTTAGCAGCCCTGTGGTCTAGCATCCTCTCTTCTGAAATGGGTGAATAGTAAAACTCACCCCATTGGTTGTTGTTGGAGGAAGTGAACACATATGCACATACACACTCATGTACACACATGTAAACACACATACATAAGCATACAGAGGTCATTTACAACAGTGCCTGTTGTGCTGACTCAAACTTTATCTCTCCCCCTGCAACACATCTGATCTTAAAATCCACATCTGATCTTCTTGCTCCCTGCTTAAAATTCTCAAAGCTTCCACTGTCCCCAGGGTCAAGTAAAAAACCTTTAGACACAGCATACTGGGCCTTTCACAACTTGATTCCCAGCTATCTTGACATTCAGACCCTCACACTGAAAAATGTATTGCAGACACAATGAATTTAACTCCTCCAGTAGCCATCCCCTCATCCTGGGGCCTTGATCCATTTTCCCTGCTCACCTCACTCCTCGGTTCACACTCTTCACTAGCTTCTCATCACATCCAGGGGAAAGCCAAAACTCTTAAATGGGTCATGGCCTGAAACCCACTAACTCAAATTTAGGATCAGTTCCCACATTGCCCAAACTTAGATACTATACATTCATGCATAGAGGAAAGAATGCTCATAGCCTAAACATTTTGTCCACCAGTGTTTAAGACAATTAAGGCTATAGCAGATGTCCTGACGTCATGGCAGTCACCGGGGGAAAATCCGTGTTTAGAGTGAATGGCCTCCTGTTTGTACACCTCTCTCTTCTGTTTGCTGTAGGAGCAGTTTTAATTTATTTTCATGTCAAGCAATTGCTTGTCTATTCATGTAACTGTAGAGAGCAGAGAAAGACCCACTTTTCAGAACACACAGGCCTGGGTATTTTTAAGGACAGCACTCATTTGATCTCATTATTCTGCCGGTTAATTGACAGGAAAGAACGTCCTAATTGCTCATTAACTCTGAAGACGTCCCTGGCCTGGTGTCAAGGTCTGGGCTGTCTCACTGCTGCTGCTCGAGGGGGACAAAGCACGAGGCCCACACAGCTGAAAGACGGCGCATATTTTGATTTGGGGTTCAAACCATCCCAGTCATAGTACCGTAGAGTTTGGTGGTGAGTTATTTTCTCCTTGGGCTAATAAGATGAGCCCCACTGCTGATGAAACATTGTCTGGGGCTGCAGGGTTTTTCAGCCACTGCTTATGGAAATCATTCTCGGCTAGATTGTAACCTGCCAGAAAGGCAACTGATTTTAAAGGCATTCTGTGGGGCCACCCAGCCCTGTGCCTGCAGAACTGTGATGAGCGAAAGTGTAACAAACAAGCCATCATCACAGGCCCCGTTCAACGACTGCCCAGCCCCTTCCTCACAGCACACAACGAACCCCAGCATTCCACCAACTGGCTCTGCCCACGGACCAGGGGGCCCTGTCCACATGGGTCTGTGATAGATAAAACACTGAACTGCTAAGAGTTAGCAAATCATTAGGGCCACCCAGGGGTAGGAAATGTTACCATAAGCTGACAAGTGCCACAGTGTCAAACTTAAGTTCAGAATGGGCCTCGCTGGACCTGCAGGTGTCCCACCCAAAAGCACCCTCTACACAGTGGTAAGGTACTCGGGGTTTAAGATCTGTCTTTGTCACAGCTCAGTGTGCCAAAAGGGGGCTCCGCTCACCCCAGGGGCGCCGCTTACTTAAAGTGATAATGCAGACAGCAGGTGTTCTCTACAGATACCACTTCTAGAAGACACTTATTAAACACTGAGCTCCCTTAATGTCGATGGGTGTGCTACTTTTTATTTCAGCATCACTCTCATCAAGAGCAAACTGTTTCCTTTCAGTCTCACTGAGCTGAAAATGAAAAACAACTGGGCTTTGGGTTGTTTCGGTTGGTACAGCATCCTGAACGCAACAACTCAAGAGTCATCCCACCCTGTTTTCTAGTAACACATCTGTATTTTGCAATACAGAAATGCTCCTCCACAGAAAGTGTGCCAGACGCCTCCTTTCCGTGGGTCCCAGACCTCCGAGTTCCAACCACCACACACAACCTTTCATCGAGATAAAAGGGGACAGATCTGAAAGGACTGTACTGGATAAACCGCCCAGAGCTTTAACTCCTGTGCACTGTAAGGTAAATAGAGCTGCCTGGTGCCATGGTTCCTAAGTGGTGTGCTAAAGCAGCCTCAGGCTAGGACAGGATCGTGTGTTCTGAAACCCTTGAGAAAGAAGTCTTCGCAGTGGCCAGGAGAGCTGCCCCCTCACAACAGGAGCAGTTGGCCTTCTTGCCTGAAATGTGGGGGTAACTTTAGCCTGGAGATAAGAAGGGAATGAAGGGGATAAGCACACAAAAAAGGGGAGATGGAATCTGGAGAGAGGCTAGTTCAGACACTCAGCTCAGTTCACCATTCTGATCATCCATACGCAGCCTGCAGAGGCTGGAGGTGGATGCACTGAGGTACGGCTTTTACTGCGTTTCTCCATTAATGCCTTAAATGGGACAGGACTGTGAATCAGGGAAGAGCAAGGCTAATATTGAATACTAGAGGTCCAGCACACAATTAAATCGTACGCATGTAGGGTCCTCTAGGCCTATCCTGCCATCAGGGCCATGTCCACCACTCCACAACACCTTGCACGCTCTGTGGAAGCTGCTGGCGCCCCTTGACGCTCCACAGATGCTGCCAGCACCCCGCAATGCTCCACTGACGCCTGGGGAGGGCCTGAGAGGTGCTCCATGCACCTCCTGGTAACCAGTCGTTTGGTCATTACGGCGTTATGGCCACTGGCCTTTTATAATATACTAGAGGCCTGGTGCACGAAATTCGTGCATGGGGGAAGAGCGGGGAGTGTCCCTCAGCCCAGCCTGCACCCTCTCCAATCTGGGACCCCTCGAGGGATGTCCGACTGCCCATTTAGGCCCGATCCTGATAGGATCGGGCCTAAATGGGCAGTCGGACATCCCTCTCACAATCCAGGACTGCTGATTCCCAACTGCTCACCTGTCTGCCTTCCTGATTGCCCCAAACCACTTCTGCCTGCCAGCCTGATCATCCCCTAACCACTCCCCTGCCAGCCTGATTGAAGCCTAACTGCTCCCCTGCCAGCCTGTTTGCCCCTAACTGCCCTCCCCTGCAGGCCTGGTCACCCATAACTGCCCTCCCTGCAGGCCTGGTCCCCCCCAACTGCCCTTCCCTGCAGGCCCGGTCACCCCCAACTTCCCTCCTCCGCTGGCCTGGTCACCCCTAACTGCCCTCCCCTGCAGGCTTGATCACCCCCAACTGCCCTCCCTTGCATGCCTGGTCCCTCCCAACTGCCCTCCCCTACTGGCCTTGATCGCCCCCAACTGCCCTCCTTTGCAGGCCTGGTCCCTCTCAACTACCCTCCCCTACTGGCCATCTTGTATCCACATGGGGGCAGGATCTTTGACCACATGGGGGCAGCCATCTTGTGTGTTGGAGTGATGGTCAATCTGCATATTACTCTTTTATTAGATAGGATAGAGGCCTGGTGCACAGGTGGGGGCCGGCTGGTTTGCCCTGAAGGGTGTCCCAGATCAGGGTAGGGGTTCCCTTGGGTTGTGGGGCAGCCTGGATGAGGGGCCTGTGGTGGTTTGCAGGCTGGCCACGCCCCCCCAGTGACCCAAGCGGAGGCCCTGGTATCTGGGATTTATTTATCTTCTATAATTGAAACTTTGTAGCCTTAAGCGGAGGCCTGGGCCAGCCAGGACAGGTGGAAAGCTTGGCTTCCTCCATCTCCGGGGGGCAACCCTGGCCTCCTGCTCTCTCCAGCTCCATGGCGGCCGCCATTTTTGTTGGGATTTATTTATCTTCTATCATTGAAACTTTGTAGCATTGAGTAGAGGCCTGGGCTGGCAAGGGCAGGCGGAAAGCTTGGCTTCCTCCATTGCCAGGGAAACCCAAGCCTCCCTCCTGCTCTCTGTGGCCACAGCCATCTTGGTTGGGTTTATTTGCATATTTGCTCCTGACTGGCTGGTGGACATGGCTGGTGGGCGTGGCTTGTGGTTATAGTGGAGGTATGGTCAATTTGCATATTACTCTTTTATTAGATAGGATATGTTTAGCAATGCAAGGTTTATTTTAATATTTTTTTATTTATAAAGGTTCTACATGATTTTGCAGAAATCTTAGAAAATAGGGTAAAGCCAAAACAAGAAAATAAAAGTCACCGTAATCTTGTTCCTGGGAAATAAGGATGATTGGCATTGTTAAATATTATCCCAACATTTTTATAGCACAGTTATTCGGTCTTACAAAAATAAATGAGCTTGTGCGTAGGAATACTGCTGCAGCCTGCCTCTCTGGCACACTCTGAACTCGCCTCTCTTTTTAATGGCTGAGTATTATTCTATATCATGATTTATTTAACCCCTCTCCTATCGCAGCATGCTGAGGCCATTTCCAGTTTTCCCAAAGGGTTATGCTTACAATATAATTTTAATCGGCTTAATGTGTATACTAGTCTCACTAACTGCCCAATTCTGGTCCTTTGTTACAACAGAACTGGCTTTAAACAACACAGACGTGACACAGGAAGATCTCTGGCCCCCGACTGAGACTCAGAAAGATAAATAGATACATATTATGCATGACTCTTGCATCTGGCTCTCTATAATGAAGTACAACAGAATTAGAAATAGCTTTGAATCCCTGGAGGACTGCCATGTGATGAAACTAGACCACTCTGAAAGCTACTGTGGTTCTATAATAAATGGAAACCAACATATGACTCTTGATTTTTCTCACCAGCAACACAACACAACAAAATGGATAAGACAATGTGTGCACGTCTGGATGAGACTGCTTGAAGAGGCAGAGAAGACAACAGTGAGAAGTCTCACATGAGCAATTCCCATTAGCAGGTAGCTGGAGCCATAGCTAATAACTCAACAGAATCATGTGTAATAACTCAACGGAAAAGTCTGATGTCTTAAGGCACACTTAATGTGAGCAAATTTATTCTGATTTTTGTTATGAATCATTTATTTTCTAAAACTATTGAAGAATTGAGTCCTATTTAAATTAACAATGCAAATACCCGTAATTGAAATGTGTCCATAGTAAAGCAATATTTTAAAACTCATATGCTAAACTTTTGGTAGAAATAAGTAACAGCCCAGTAGGTTACTTAGGATTGTCTGCAGTAAACATTTTTTTTTTTTTGGGGGGAGGGTCTACCCTATGAAGCATCTGTAATTTCCCTATACAAACTATTTTTAATTCCTGCCAGAAATTTTTACTTAAAAAAAAAAAAAAGGAACTTAGTCAGTCCTATATCCAAGAGAAGACAACAGTGAGGGAAATGCCACTGCTAATCTATAACAATATAGTCTTTCACATTTAGCTGAGACTTATAGTGGCTCCACCTACCTGAATGTCAGTTTCCCAAATTCAGGAAGATGCCAGGAAAATAGGCAAGAATGGCCTTCTTTTCTGGTGTTAATCACTTAAGGGTGAGGAACCTTTTTTCTGCCAAGAGCCATTTGGATATTTATAACATCATTCCTGGGCCATATAAAATTATCAACTTAAAAATTAGCCTGCTATATCTGGTCAAACATTTAATTAACTCACCCCTAATGCCTTGGCAGGGCCAGACCAAATGATTTCTCAGGCCTGATATGGACCAAGGGCCAGATGTTCCCCACCCCTGACTTAGAACATGACCCTGGGCAAGTCACTTAATTTCTCTGTACCTCTGTTTCACAATGTGAAATAATAACAATAATCACAAATGCTTATTCTGCAGGATTCTGTGTGGGTATATGAGCTTTCCTACTACAGTAACCAACAGGAAAGAGGCACTTTATGCTCAATGAGCTAGGAAACATTTCTCCAAAACATTCACAGTGTTTTTTTCTGTGCCTATATTACAGGTTGCTGCAAGGGTGCACCTCAAATGTTATGTGATTCTTCTCTGGGTGGTGGGATTATGAATTATTTTTTGTCTTCTTTTTGTTGATGTACATTTTCCATGGTAAATATAGATTTTTTTTTACGGGATTCAGAACAGGCCTCCCCAATAATTATTACCAAAAATAACATTTTATGTCCCATCTATAGGGAAGGACAAACTTCTAATTACTGAACATTTGCTCTTCTTATCATCCTGCTATGACCTTCCTCCCTCTGAAGCCCAGGCGCCTTCCCTCATTTTGGCTCAGGTTGTCATACATTCTTCATTTTCCCTTTCTGTCTCTGCACCTCTCGTGCATGCAGGTGTCTGATTCTCTCATATACATGGGGTTCTCATACAAACGTATGTAATTAAATTTCTTTTTTTGTTCGCTTTTGTTAATCTGTCTCATTTTTATTTAATTATTAGACCAGCCAGAGGACCTAGAAGAACAGAGAACCCCCCCACCCCCAATTACTTTTATAACCAAAACAACAAATGCTACCCAAATCTAAAAGACCATAATAGATGAGCTCCGGCACCCATCCTTACCTGTCTCAGGCCCTCAGCACAGTACACCTCAGAACATCTACAACTCAGATAGGATTTCCAGAAAAGGAGTTGAGAGCTGTCCGTTCCCATGGCAAAACAAAAGCAGAACCACACAGCAATCACAGCACACACCTAGCAGGTGTTAACACATACATCAGCACCCTCTCTCACAAGACTGAAGCTCAGGCCACTGAGGTGCCCTCCTTTTCTCTGTGGGCCACACCATGAACGATTAAAAGAACACGGACATAATTTATTCCATTTTCTCAAAAGTTTCTACACAATAATGAAGAAACAAGACAAATGCTGCTTTTAGCTACCTTGGTGCAGCTTCAGTAAAAAGAAAATGTACAACTTAGTTGAAACGAATTCTGTCTTTTTTACTTAAAATGTATCTCAGTTGTTCCCATGCACATGCTACCTATAAACAGGATTCAAAGGCATCGTCAAATGACCTGTTAATAACGAAAGAACTAGATATTAATTTGAAACCTAAATACTTTTTTCCGGTATGGCTTCCTGGTAATTTTACATCTCAGGACTGTGACACAAGGCTGCAACCAGTTCCAGTCTGCTGCTGCCAAGACCTCTGCGGTTTATTCCCCCACGGCGCCCACATGGCTCACCGGTGTCCCCAACTGCACAGTGTGGGGAGGGGATGACAACTGCTTGATCCACACCGACAATCGAGTGCAACTGGGCCATTTGCCTGTCAGAAGAGTCTAGGACTAGAAGCCGTTACTCCACGTGTTAGCAAGCAGTTCCAGCTGTAACCAGCACACATGTGCCGGGCTGGCAGACAGAAGCTGAAAAGGACACAGCTTTGTACCCAGCCACCAGCTGAACTTGGTGGCAGGCTATTAAAAAAAAAAAAAAAGGCACAAATTATACATGGAAGGATGGAGGTCGGGGGAGGGGGGCAGTAAATGCAATGAGCTAATGTTCCTAGCTGGCATCTGCCTTTTGACTCAATGAAAGAGATGGCCCTTTTCCAAAACTGTTCTATTATTGTGGTATCAGCTGCCTCTTGGACTTGTTTATAAAAGCTGAAACTGCCAACAAAACGAGACAAGATTTCACTAAGAGTAGTAATGTGCCAGCCCCTTGAAATAAGAGGGGTCTTGCTATTTCTTCTACAGAGGCTATCTTGGTACTATTAGTCCCAGCATGAGCCCTAAAATGTGTATGGTCAGATACTGTTAAGAAATATGACAACAGCCAAGTCTGAGGTTAAAAAGGTACTGCCTTGATTCTTTAAGTAACTCTTCTAATATATTTAACTGAAGATCAGTTTGAACCTAATTGGTTCTGGATGTTTCTTGCTAAACTGGCATTCTAAAAAATGAATTCTATTAGTTGGCCCTTTCAAATCTCAGTATTGTTGGTTGACTATTACACTAACTTCTTATTGTAAAAACTGGGAATCAAAGACAAAAAATTAAGCATTTACCCAGCCTTTTTAAAGGGGACTCTAGATTCTACCTACATCATGGGGGAAAGATCTTTATTTTTAAAAAAGCAAAAAACAAATTCCTAGTAAATAAATGTACTAGGAATAATAGATTCAAGACCCGGTGAAGAATAAGGGCTGCTCCCAGCTTCCACTGGGGATGGAGAAAGCTGAAAAAGCATCACTCCCATCCTCATAATAAACATAAAGGCTGGACATTCTGAAAATGACTAACTTTTCCTGAACCCATCAGAGAGCTGAGACATAGGGCACCCAACTAAACAGAAGTCTAAAACGGTAGAGGGCTCTTGCTTACCTAGAAGACACTGCTGGCACTAACAAGGTATTAGCCAAAACTGTTAACAAATAGCTCAGGTGTGAGCTAGCAAGAGAACAGAATCTATTCACAGACAACATAACACAGAATATATTGGGGGCTGCAATATAAAGGAATTCACACCCACTTTCAGCTCTTCTCAGGACCACACAGGGTCCTCACCTAAGATATGGGTCAGAGTCCAGAGAAACTCTTCCTGGGGAGAGAACTCAGCCACTGCAGGAAAGGTTTATATCCAGGGCTGCCTAGATCCTTCTCCGGTCCTCCCTACGGCACAGAATCCTTAAATGACTGGAGAAAGGCTCAACAAAACAAAACACCATCTCTACTGGTAGGGAGGGGCAGGAACACTGAGAAGGCTACACCTCCAAACCGGAGACAGTTACTGCCTCAGACTAAGAGTTAATGTTGAATCACTGTGTTCTTCCACCTGAAACTAATATAATATTGCATGCCAACTATAATTCAATGTTTTTAAACATAGCTTATTCTATATAGAAAGAGAACATAAATATTGGATGGGGGGGAATGAAAGCATACCCTCACTTGCCTCCCACCACCAGACTAAAAAGCAGGGTGTACCCCTGGGTGACAACAAGAGTGGACAGAGAAGCTGGCCAAGTTCCGGTGCGAAGTAAAGACATGGAATTGAAGTGCAAGCAGACACTCAGGTAAGTCAGCCCCCACCCAAAAACAAGGTCACACTAGAGGAGCTGGAAGCCTTGGTGCACTGAGGGTACCCTGAGCAACAATATGTGTTCAGTATCCCTCCAGGTAATTCTGTATAAGTAAAAATACAGTATTCAACAGAACAAGTAGACAGGCAATCAGTAGGATACAGAAGGCCTGAGCAACTCCATCAGCTGAGTTAATTTTATGATCACTTGTAGAACACGTCGCCCAGCTAGAGCAGAACACAGGTTCTTTCCAGGTGCATACAGCATTGCCACCAGGAGGGACCATAAACCATCACAACCAGGTGATATTCCTCCTGGGGTACAAGCCCGCTCCAACTTTGAAAATCAAAATAATTTAGTATGTCAAAAGACCAAAGAAGAAAAAGTATATGATAATCTCAAAAAATACAGAACTTTTCTTACAAGCACTATTTATAATGTATCACAGTTCTCTGTCCACAAAAAGAAAGAGATTCTTAGGTATACATTTAAGAATAAATATAAAGGACAACATGTTCAAAATTCAGTGGTGTGAAAATATGATGACAACATAATACTGAATGAAAAAAAGTAAGGTATAAAATAGTTTGTACTATATGGTCGGAATTTTATAAAATATACTCAAACCAAATATTTTTCCACAGAGAAAAGGACTAAAATATAATACAGGTCTTTCAAAAATGTCTCCTTGATGTCTCATTCTTAACAAGACAATCACAAAGTGTTTTAAGAAAAAGAAAGTTGAAATTAATATAAACAATTTGTAACATGTTGCTGTCACCAATTACTATATAATGTACTTCAAGAAGTCTCTTTCGATCAGTTTCTTTGGAACTAGATGCATATACTCCTAAAATCATCTACTGAAAATAAAGTTCTGTGGTCAAACATGTTGGGGAAGCATTAATTATAAAATTGGCATCTTGATTGCAGAGCTAATTTGGATCGTCTGTATACGAGTGTTAATCAGGATCTTCAAGGAGGTATAGTTTGCAGAGTTTCCCAAATTCATGTGAATGTAGAACTTGTGGAGGGAGGAGCAAAAGAGAGAAGGAGTCAAAGAGAGAGGAGAGAGTTGTTTTAGCTGACCTGTGAAAGCAGGTTACCGATATCATATTATTTTGCTTCTAAATACTTCAATGTGTTCCTCTCAGGAATAAAGGACATTCTGCTACTTAACCATAATATCACTGTCACATCAAAGAAAGCTAGATTATTTCCCTAATAGTATCTAATATCTAGTCCAAATACAAAAGTCCCCAGTTTTCTAAAAAAAAAAAAAAAAAAATGTCTTTTATAGCCAGTTTTTCAAGGTTCTCATGTTACATGTGATTATTTCCTTTTAATAGAAAACCACATCCTGCTCTTTTCATGACATTTTCCCCCAGGAGACTAGCCTCATTGAATTGTAGAAATCTCATGTTTTGCCTGGTTATTTCTCTATGGCATTATTCAGCTTGTTCTGCTAGTCCCTGCATTTCCTGTGTAGTGACACTCACATTTGATGACTTAATTAGGGTCAGTGTAAACATTTTTAGCAAGAATATGTCATAGGTAGTGCTGCATTGCTCATCCTGCATCATATAAGGAGACACACGATGTCAGGTCATCCCACCGGTTTTTTACAGTTTCTTGACTTTAATGCCACAGCGCTGAGAGCAGCAGGCCTATAAAAAGACCCACTACAACAACACATACATAGTCTGGCACCTCAGGAGCCTAGGTTGCTTGGAATACGGCATCACACCCCATTCTCTGTAATCACAATGTGCACACATTTTTCCATCTACATATCCTTTTCACAAACTATTTAAAGTTTCCTTTGTTAGGCCATCTCCCCATGTGAGGTATGATTTAAAGTGAAGGGTGCAAGATTCCTACCTCGGTCCCAGAGGCTGGCTCTCAGTGCTCTCTCCAGCTGTTCCTCCTCACTCAGTCCTCCTGTGTAGGCATCATAGTTCCTGGATACGTCTTCCTGGTAACCTGGCCTGCTGTATGGGTAATAATCCTGAGATCCAGAGTAGCCTACAGGCACAATGAGAAGGTTATAGAACACTGTCATGGAGTGTTTTTTCAAATGTCCTATTTTGTAAGCAGAGACAATAAAACAATTCATGTCATTATTCTGAGTATAATAATAATCCTCAACATAAGAGAAGATGACAACTGGAGAATTCCTCCATGAGGGTGGGCAATGATGGTCTTGTCACTGTAGTATCTACAAAGCTCAACATGGGGCCAGACATGAGCAAGTCCTTGTGTGCTGAAGAGGAACAAGATATTAATTTAGAAGGTAGTCAGTGGTACTGGAGAGGGGACCCAAATGGGCTAATGACACATAAACTAAATCTCTCAGCTTAGAGCTATTTAATACTTGGTGAATTTTCAGTGAGGTCCTGACTGGAGTCAAGGGAATGATTAAAAGGATAATTGATAAAGCCTTACTGTCCAGTGGCCCCATGTAATGAGAGACAAATCAACAGTTAATGCATATACCACAGATTTCTTTGCTGTAATACATATATTGAGATATACAAGCCAATGTCTCTGTGATTATAATTTCATATCAGAGATCATAGTTTGTATTAACAGTACTTTTAAGAAATTAGTTACTAGATAAAATGAGAGAAAAGACAAAGGTTAATTACAGAGCAAAGTTCACTTTTGCAAGGAATTCCCATCACTCTTTTAAAGTCAGTTTGAGTTTACTCTTCATATCTTCTTTAATCCCCCATTTTTATGGAATTTGCTTGGAAGAGATTTTTTTTTTCCCTATAGCAAATTACCTATCTAATTCTGGTGTAGTGGGAGATAAGTAATAGTCCTTTTATACCCTTTGAAGACAATGTTTCAAATATTTAATTTGTATGCTTTTTGCTGTTGATGAAAATTCCTACCCATTACTGTGAGTCTTGTGTCATATATCTCCTTATCAACCAACACTACCTGCCTGGGTTTAAGCTTCTTTTTTAAAAAAATATATTTTATTGATTTTTTTACAGAGAGGAAGGGAGAGAGATAGAGAGTTAGAAACATCAATGAGAGAGAAACATCGATCAGCTGCCTCCTGCACACCTCCTACTAGGGATGTGCCTGCAACCAAGGTACATGCCCTTGACCAGAATCGAACCTGGGATCTTTCAGTCCGAAGGCCAGCGCTCTAGCCACTGAGCCAAACTGGTTAGGGCTGGGTTTAAGCTTCTTATCTTACCTTATAATAGAGAAACATGCAAATTGACCGCACCTCTGCCCATGATTGGGCCTGCCAGAGGCTGGGGGCGGGACTCCGGGTGGCCCATCCGGCCGTTGGGAAGACCAAGATGGCTACGAGCAATCCTGTAAGTTCCGGGGTCCGCATGGCAATCGCCACGGGGGGCGTGTCCGGGCCGAGCCCGGCGCTCCGCGGGTGTCCCGGGGCCATCGCCACGGGGGGGGCGTGTCTGGGCTGAGGGCGCTCCGAGGGTGTCCCGGGGGCCGATCGCCACCGGGGGGGGTATTTGGGCCGAGCCCGGCGCTCCCTGGGTGTCCCGGGGGCGATCGCCACCGGGGGGGGGCGTATTTGGGCCGAGCCCAGCGCTCCGCGGGTGTCCCGGGGCAATCGCCACCGGGGGGGCGTGTCTGGGCCGAGCCCAGCGCTCCGCGGGTGTCCCGGGGCGATCGCCACCCGGGGGGCGTGTCCGGGCAGAGCCCGGCGCTCCCTGGGTGTCCCGGGGGCGATCGCCACCCGGGGGGGGCGTGTCCGGGCCGAGCCCAGCGCTCCCTGGGTGTCTGCATGGCGATCGCCACCCGGGGGGCGTGTCCGGGCAGAGCCCGGCGCTCCCCGGTGTCCGCATGGCAATCGCCACCCGGGGGGGCGTGACCGGGCCGAGCCCGGTGCTCCCTGGGTGTCCGCATGGCGATCGCCACCCGGGGGGGCGTTTCCGGGCAGAGCCCGGCGCTCCCCGGGTTTCCGCAGGGCGATCGCCACCCGGGGGGCATATTTGGGCCGAGCCCGGCGCTCTGCGGGTGTACCGGGGCAATCGCCACCCGGGGGGCGTGTCTGGGCTGAGCCCGGCGCTCCCCGGGTGTCCGCATGGCGATCGCTACCTGGAGGGGCGTGTCCGGGCCGATCCGGCGCTCCCTGGGTGTCCGCATGGCAATCGCCACCCAGAGGGGCGTGTCCGGTCCGAGCCCGGCGCTCTGCGGGTGTCCCGGGAGCGATCGCCACCCGGGGGGGGCGTGTCTGGGCCGAGCCCGGCACTCCCCGGTGTCCGCATGGCGATCGCCACCCGGGGGGGCATGTCCGTGCCGAGCCCGGCGCTCCCTGGGTGTCCGCTTGGCGATCGCCACCCGGGGGGCGTGTCTGGGCCGAGCCTGGCGCTCCCCGGGTGTCCGCAGGGCGATCGCCACCTGGAGGGGCGTGTCTGGGCCGAGCCCGGCGCTCCCTGGGTGTCCGCGTTGACAAAAGCTTTCCACATCTCTGTTTATTCTTTTGAATCCATAAAACGACCTTAAAAAAAGCATCCGGGCCACCTAAGAAAGAATGCACTTTCTGGCCAGAGCACGCAGGATTCTTTTGCCCAACCGGTTAAAGGGAGCAGAGCTGGCACAGTGGGAATGGCCCTGGTGCCCTATGAGGAGACCGGGGAATGGGGTTGCCGAAATTCCATAAGCCTCTTGCCACCTTCTCCTTTGCAAACCACACCATCCAGATCCACCAGGACTGGAGGCAACTGGGAATCACAGCCGTGATTTGGGACATGGTAAGCAAATCTTGAGGGGCCTCTGAAAACATCTGCAACTGATTATAAGACTGGTCTTTATTTAAAAAGAAATAAAAGAACAGCTTTGTTGAGATATAACCCATATACTGTACATGTCACCTAAAGTGTACAATAAACTGGTTTTTTAAAGTAAATTCAGAGTGGTACAACCATCACCATGCTCAATTTTTAAATATCTTCATGACCCATCCCCTCCAAAAAAAACTTCTACCCACTGGAATCACTTTCCTGATCATCTTCCCCAAAATAGATTGCACTTTAAAGGTGGGTAAAGGAAAGTTGAGGGAAGTTAAAACACTGCACAAAGGATATTGTAAGATGACAAAGCCCAAAGTGAAGATCATGTGTTTTCTTTAAAATATATATATATATTTTTAAAATTTCAGAAAGGGAGAGGGAGAGAGAGATAGAAACATCAATGATAAGAATCACTGATCAGCCGAAACTGGTTTGGCTCAGTGGATAAAGCGTTGGTCTGTGGACTGGAAGGTCCCAGGTTTGATTCCGGTTAAGGGCATGTACATTGGTTGAGGGCACATACCCCGGTGTGGGGTGTGCAGGAAGCAGCTGGTCGATGTTTCTCTCTCATCGATGTTTCTAGCTCTCTATCCCTCTCCCTTCCTCTCTGTGAAAAATCAATAAAATATATTAAAAAAAAAAAATCACTGATCAGCTGCCGCCCACAGGCCCCTTACTGGGGATTGAGCCCAAAACCCAGGCATGTGTGCCCCTGATCAGAATCAAACCTGGACTCTTCAGTCCACAGGCCGATGCTCTCTCCATTAAGCCAAACTTACCAGGGCCATGTGTTTTCTTCAAGTTCTGCGTGGTTGTAATGGTCCCCAAATCTATACTAATAAAAGGGTAATATGCTAATTAGAGTGGTTGTCTTCCGGACATCTTTCCAGACAAAGCCGCAGTGGCTACAAAGGCCAAGGCTCAGGCAGCCATAACCAGCTGCAGTGGCAGCATCATTGGGGTTATGGGGGTGGTGCCTCCAGAGGGAGGTCAGACGGGGGGCCAAGGCACAGGCAGTTTGGGGTGATCAGGCTGATAGGGGAGGGCAAGGTAGGGGCAATCAGGCTGGCAGGAGATCAAGGTAGGGGCGAGCAGGCAGGCAGGCAGTGGGGTTAGGGACAATCAGGCAGGCAGGCAGGTGAGTGGTTAGGAGCCAGCGGTTCCGGATTGTGAGAGGGATGTCCGACTGCTGGAAGTTGGACATCCCCTGAGGGGTCCCAGATTGAAGAGGGTGCAGATTGGGCTGAGGGGCACACCCCCCCTACCCCCCCCTCCCACCAGTGCACGAATTTCGTGCACCGGGCCCCTAGTTGCTTTAATAAGACTATGGGGAGAGGGGGGAGGGGAGAACTCACAATCAAGCCAAAGAGAGGAATATTGTAGGGTAGAATCTAGTCATATTCAGAATTTTTGATAAATAGTCCTGAAACTATTTTAAAATTTACTTTTTGTGTTGGTTATGAACAAAAGGCTTTTCTAATATATAAGATGGGGGGGGGGGGAGGGCAGATTAACTATTTCCCATAAGAATTTTCAGGCACTCTAAAAGTCTTTACTTTCATATAAACACTGAAATGACAATAAAACACACTAATCTAGTTTCAGTTGACATTCTAATGTAATTATATATATTATAAAAATATTTGTCATATAAAGTATTTATATCTATTGGTTATGTGCAACAGCAGCTTTATTGAGATATAAATGACATCTTACACAATTCACCATTTAAAGTATATAACTCAGTGGCCTTCATCACCACAATCAATTTTAGAACATTTTTATCACCCCCCAAAAGATATCACCCCCTTTAGATATCACCTCATCCAGGCCTCCCAGCCCTAAGTAACCACTAATCTACTTTCTGTTTCTATATATATGCCTATTTATTTCACTTAACATAATGTTTTCAAGGTTCACTCATGTTGTAGCATTAATTAGTACTTCATTCCTTTTCATGGCCCAGTAATATTCCATTGTATGAATATACATTTAGTTCATTCATTCATCAGCTGGTAAACATTTGGGTTATTTCTACCTTTTAACTATTGTGACTAATGCTGCTATAAACATTTGTGTACTTGTGTGGACACATGTTTTCACTTCTCTTGGCTACAAACCTAGGAGTGAAATTGTTGGGTCATATAGCAGTTCTGTTTAACCACTCAAAACTCACAGAATGTTTTCCAAAGCGGTTGCACCATTTTACATTCACACAGAAATGTAGATGGATTCAGAATTCTCCCCATCCTTGTCAACACATGTTATAATTTGTCTTTTTAATTATGGCCATCCTAGTGGGTATTAAATGGTTTTTATAATAATGATGTGGAACATCTTTGCATGTGCTTATTGACCATTTGTGCATCTTCTTTAGAGAAATGTCTATCCAGAGCCTTTGTCTACTTTTACTGATTACTTGGTACTACATTACTGAATGTCCTTGAAAGCCACAAAAATGAACAACTTAAATAAAAATTAAATAAAATAGCTCAGGACTTTGGGGAGGAGCTAATTCTGACAAGCCTTGCTAATTACCGCCAATAACCCAACTTCCACATTCTCTCACACGTTTCCCATGTGAAAATATAAACATTATAATATCTGAAACAGAAGAAGGATATAAGTAAATTTCCCAAATCCTCACAATGGTTTAGGGCTGAAGTGGGATCTGGACACAATTTTAAATATGGATGCGCTTCCTCATTGGTCTCTACTCAATAGAACTATCAAAAAAATTCAGCTCCCACTGCTATGGGAAACACCCATCAGTGATTTTCATATCCTGAGAGGAAAGGAGTGTGGCACAGCTACAAATCTTGCTTTTATACTTCACACACACACAAAACTTCACGTAAGGACAAATGGTCAAAACACAATCAATATATCCACTTCACAAAGAACAAGAGAGGGGCATTCTAAAACATACTAGAATATTTATGGATAAGTCACTGAATAGCATGGGATACTTCAGCAATCCCGAATAAGAGACTGTCCAATTCCCTAAGAGTGCCAATTATTTTAATGCAACAAAAATGCATATTGGGCACTTTCCTGTATGGCTTATTACCACTTTCAAACCCCTATGGAAAGTCATTCTGTTACAGAAAGTCTAAGCAGCATTTCTATCTATTTATCCTTGAACACGTTCAGCTAATTCAAAATCCAAATTAACTCAAAAGCGTGGAATACCCATCCTATCAGATACCAGAAATACCACATACATCTATAGAGTTTTAATTTCCAGGCAAGTTTGCTATAATTTGAGGCAACATTTTTCATGTTATTTCCTTAAAAAAAAAAAAAAAAACCACACACCCAGCCTTAATGAAATAAGGCCTACAACTCTAAACATCTGAATATTATAAAATATAATTCAGTACTAGTCAGACAAAACATGGGGAGAAGGAAAGAGAAAGTTTTAGTGCCTTAAGTCAAAAGGATTTGTGTGGTTAAAGGTTCTATATCATCAGTCATAAATCATCAACAAGAACAAAAATCTCATCCATGTCTGTTATAATGAGAACAGGTCTCCTAGGACCATAAATTTTCTACAGCTGTTCCGCTGGCCCAATCAGACATTTTTAAAATCTTCATAATAAACATGGCTGGAAAAACCTAACAATCAAACACTTACGATGAATAAGTTTAAATTATATCCTGCGATGAATGCTAGTTTAATATTCCTTTGTAGCTATAGACTTTGGCTCTGCAGTAAAAGAAATTCTGGTTATCGTTATTTCATTAACTACTCCTCCATCTGTTCCTTATACACATACCAGAACTTCATGGCAAAAGAGATCAAGAAACACCACCAAGATTAGAAAAATTGGTAGCAGCTTTTTAAACATTCATGAGGTTCTTTGACCTATAAAGACTTTTGCAGCTAAGGAAAGCCATAGTAAGAATAAATCATTACTTATAGGAGATACATATGCTCTGGTAAAAGTTCCCTCGATGACCATTAGCCCAGCCACCTGGCCTTATGGAGCTCTGCCTTTGAAGAAACCCAACCCTTCAGAGGAAGGAGTACAAATATGGCAATCTTACAGCGGTAAGAAGAATGGTAAAGGGGGCTTTTTATTTTTGCCTTTAATTCCCTAGTCTGTGTGTCTGCTGTACTTATGCCTCTTCCATATGAAGCAAGAAAGAAGCAAGCCCACCCCACCTCCCTGTAAATAAGTGCAATAAAAAGGGGAGGAAAAGACAATAAGGGGGACTGCTCTGTTTTGTAAGATTAAATCAGCAGAATGCCAGGGGCTAGGAATCAGTGGCTGACATTTTTAGTCCTGGTTCTATCACTAACAACCTGCTTGACTTTAGCCCAATTACTTAACATTTCCAAGCTGTCACACACAAGGTCAGGACTAGGTAATCTATGATAGTTTAAGCCATGTCTGTGCAAAGATATGTTCTTATTCTTTTTGTCCAGAGGAACATTCCTGTTTCTTTGGGGAATTTTAAAAAATGAACCAAGAGAGAAGCCCTCTTTCCTCTAGCAACATCAAGGTGTTAGTGGCCATGTGGCCTGTCCAGGGGAGGGAATAGTCACTGGGAAGAGAGAAATCACCATGGGAGGTAGAACCAAAGTGGTCTTCCTGTCCAACCCAGTTCTTCTCAGTCATATAGGCCAACTTAGCCCTACTATACTTACGTCAGTGTAGACTGTTCTCCATACCCAACAACCACAAGGATCCAATGCTCTTCCAAATGGCTCTACAGGTGACCCTTGAACAATGTTCAGGTTAGGGACACTGACCGCCCTCCCCCGCCCCCATGTATTAAAAAATCTGCATATGACCTTTGACTCCCCCCAAATATAACTACTAATAGCCTTCTGCTGACCGGAAGCTTTCGTTAACATAAACAGTTGATTAACACACATTTTGGGTGTTATATGTATTATATACTGTATTTTTACAATAAACTAAGTTAGAGAGAAGAAAATGTTATTAAGAAAATATTAACAAAGAGAAAATACACTTATAGTACTGTCTGTGTTTATTGAAAAATCCATATATAAGTGGACTTACGCAGTTCATACCTATGTTGCTCAAGGGTCAACTGTATATAGTAACTGTGTCGATCACTAATCATTGCGCTTCCTCTCTTCAGGTGGGTCCACAGACAATGGCAGGGGAGCTGACACTGCCCAGCAACTGTCCCATTTCTAGGATGTTAATTGTACACATCACTAGCCAAGGAAGCCTCCCAAGTGCAGCCTCTTCTTGGCGTAGTGACAGTCTCCACCTCTGTGCTCCCCACACCTAGGTAACCCCCCATCTGGTAAGCCTATGCTTTTCCATACTGATCCCCTTAGAACCATCTAGGTAGCTTTTTAAAAAGAGTCCAAGTCCCTGTCTCCACCCCTATTCAGACTTAGCTGGTGTGGGTGAATTCGAGGCATGGATATGTTATACCAGCTCCTCAGTTGATTCATACAGACAGCCAGGATTGATACTCATGATCCCAGTCTTTAGAAATACATCAAAAACATAGCTTGAATGTAACTCCAATAGAACCACTCTTCTGATTAAATCCTTCGGTGGCATCCCAGCATGTTCTGGATAATTCCAAACAGGCCTTTTCATAAAGGCCTGGAGCCCTTTCTGCCATTGCTTTCCTTAACTTCTCCTCATTGATGGAGACGCAGCCTTCCTCCGGGTAACCTCCAGGAACTCAAATCCCTGCTCCACCCAGGGCCGAGCACTGAATACACTAGGTTCCAGGTGCTGGACGGACTTCTCCTGCCACGGGGGAGGAACAGGGCTGCACTAGCTCAAGTCCATGCTCAACTAGGAGACTGGAGAAGATACACAAAACAAATGTTTCCAGGCTGCAAACAGGCAGCACAGGATTTTGAACCTTTAGAGAAAGGAAGTAAAGGAAATGGGCCTGAGGCACTTTCCAGACAGCAGTACAGGGATGGGGAACACAGCAGCCACAGCAGGCTCCTATATTGCGGAGGAATTTACAGGGCCAAGTATAGCCAAGGAGAAAACTGTATGTCAGAGAAACATCTAGAAATCTGCACGGAGCCCCCCTGAGACTTGCTGACTATTACGCCACATGTGCACAGGTGAACTTTCACGAGACCATTCAGGAGGGATCCCAGAACAGATACCTCAATAGTAGTGCAAAAATAGCCCTAAAAAATTACTTTAGATCCACCCTAAATAATTTTAAAACAAGCCCCAGAAGGAACAAACTAGTCATCACAGAACTTAACTGGGTGCCAGACAAAGTCCTTCTTCTTAGAAGAAGGTAAACGCCAGCGCTCAGCACCACACCATATGGAATGTCTAGCCTCCAATCACATCTTATTAGATACGCAAAAACTGTGACCCACAACCAGGAGAAAAATCAATCTAATAAAACAGATACAAAAAATCATATATAGAGAGGACATAATTAGCAACCAGGGACTTCAAGACAGCTATTGTAACTATCTATGCTGATGACTGAAAGAAAAACAGGAATATCATGCGGAGAGAATGGGAGGCTATGAGCCAGGGGTCAAAAAGCCACAATGTGTGGTTCCCTATCAACCCCCTGCCTACTTTTGTAAATAAGATGTTATTGGAACACGGCTATACCCATTTGTTTTATTAATTGTCTATGGCTGCTACAGGAACAAGCTGACTAATTGTGACAGTGACCATATGGCCAATAGGGCCCTTAGAATCTAAAACATTAGCTACCTGGCCCTTCACATAAAAGACTGCAGGCCCCAGAGTTAAGCTATAATGGTTTTCAGTGGGCACGATTACAAGACACCCAGTGCTTCCGTGGCCTATGGCTTCTTTAACCTTTTGCACTCGGATGTCGAGTGTGACTCGACACGGTTAGCATCGGTAGCAGGAATCGAGAAAAAAGCAAGCGAGTGCAAAGGGTTAAGACCCGCTGCTGCTACTGGTCCAGGATATTACCGAGAGGCCTCCCCAGGCTGGCCTGTCAGGGCCTTAGCCTAAAACAGGTCACATGCTTTAACCAGAAGTCCTTTTTTACCTATTTACATAGACACAGAAAGTCCCATGGTATTAACTATCAGAGGAATGTCTATCTTAGGATAAGCATGATTCTTCCTGAATATGCAGTTAGGGTGGACTAGCGAGAATTGTGTATCTGAAACTAACTTCTCATGCTTAGCCAGCGGTATGTTCTCTTATACTGAGAATAGAGAGACCTGGTCTAGTATGAATCTTATCATGTTTGAGAAACCTCATAATAATCGTACAATATTTTCATGTCATTTTTATCTCCTTTCCTGGTCTTCCCTACCAACCCACCCAGATGTGTTCCCAGGCTACCCCTCCATCGAGCTTTCAGGCATGTTAGAGGCACGATTACATAACGTGTGAACTCCACAACAGCATAAACTAGCATTGCCTTAAAGTGGCTCCACAGTGGCGAACACTATAATTTTTAAATTATCATGTATTAAATAAAATAAAGTGCTTACCTGAATTATTAAAGTAGTATTGCTGTCCTGGGTAGCCATTATTGGAGGAAAAAATGCCTAAATATAAAGAAAACAGACATTTTAATAGTAGCCATAAGGCTTTTTCTTGAGGTATAACTGACAAATGAAAAATTGTATATATTTAGGTTGTGCAATGTGATCTTTAAAGCTGTACACGTGATGATTTAATATACATATACATTATGAAATGACTGCCACAATTAACACATCAATCACCTCACAGTTACCATATTCTGTGTATGTGAGAGAATTCTTAAGGTCTACTCTCTCAGTCAACTTCAAGTATGTAACACAGTATTAACTACAGTCACTCTGCTGTACATTAGATCCTCAGAACACACTCATCTTATAACTGGAAGCTTATACCCTTTGACCAACATCTCCCCGCTTCTCCCAGCCTCTGGCTACCACTGTTCTATTCTCTGGTTTAGATTCCACATACAAGTCAGATCATACAGTATTTGTCTTTCTCTTTCTGGCTTAACTCACTTAGTGTAAAGACATCACCTTCCTCTATTTTGTTGCAAATAGCAGGATTTCCTTCTTTGATGCTTGTATAATATTTCACTGTGTGAAATATTATACAAGCATCAAAGGATATATAATATATATCCTTGTGATGTAAAGTTATATCATTGTGTGTATATATATCATACATATGTGAGATATCTATGTCTCTATCTACCTATTATAATTGCGGGGGAAATCATCTTTACATACAAAATACTTGCCTACATTTTGTAATGGGTGCAAAAAGCATTACTAACCACTGAATCTTCAGACACACATAGAAAAATGAAACAAAACATTAAACTCCTGATAATAAATTTTTTCTTTTATCCATATTGATAGTATTTGGGCAACAAAGCTCATTACTAGATTTCCATTATTAAGTTGCACCAAAAAATATAATAAAAGTGGACTTTTAATGAAGCTCCCACTGCCTCCTCCAAGCACATACACTGGAAACACAGTCATGAGCAAATGTAGGAAAATGCTTAGATGCACCTGCTTAGCTGCAACACAGCCTGTAAAAATCATCCAGAAGCGAACACAACCTGCTAATAGAGGCAACAGTGCGAGGCCCAGAAAGCTCTCTAATACCATGAATATTATATGGTTCTCAAGAACACCAGCCATCGCCACAAACTGTGAAAACAAATTATTTGTGGTTCAAGAAAAGGTAAAATAGTCTCCGAAGATTTCCCATGAATAAAAGATGAAATACTGGAACTCATAAGGCCTTTAAAAAAGTGTTTGCAAAATAGTGTCCTTAAAAGCCATAACCAATATAGATTTTAAATTGAGGCCTAAAAGAATTCATATATTTCTAAATAAAATAAAGTATTTTCATTGAGCATCAATTTGAAGGAAACAAAAAGAAAAGAAAAATTGTTAAAGCTGGAGCCACACTTTAAGCAATAACAGCCCTGGTTTGGCCCTGCATGAATATGTCTCTCCCGCCAGGACCTAGTGGTCACTCTGAATTCTTTGCACTTCAGTACAGATTTTTCTTTGTCAACTTTGCCTTGCACATATATGAACTCATGGAATATTGTAGAATAATGCATTACTTTAAACCTACATTCGTTCTCTGCATTTTCAAGAAAACCATGGTTTTCTGTGAGTAGCATTAATGTTGAGGGTATACATATAAACCACTCTCTGTCCATAGGAAAGCCTCGGGTTTCGAATTAGAGTTTGCAGCCTCTCTGGAGTGGTGTGAGTTGCTGTACCAGCTCCTATACTTCTTGTTTTAAGAAGAGACTATTGGGAATTCCTAAGCAGACCCACAGGGTAACTTGGGGTTGCTTTCGTCCCTATTAAAATTAAGATGACCTTCCAATGTGTCATGCGAAGATGTTTGGTTCTGTACCTGCACATGTTTCCATGATTTTCTTCAGAGGCCCGTGAGTGTACATGAGTCCAACGAGGATCCCGGCCAGATGCCCAGCGAAGGAGGTCCTAGGGGAGAAGGAGACCCTCTGTGAGTGTGCGCTCTGCCCCTGATTACAGGCAGCCCGCCTTCTCGCTAGCCCGGAGCGTGTCAATTAGTCACAGGCTTTGTTCCACACCATGTCTTTTATGCTGAGCACTACGGCACTCAGTCCAAAGAACATTTCCTACCTTAAGGGGGAGGGGGGAGGGGGGAGGGCATGAATAACAACCACCACATGTTTAAAATTCAATCCCCCTCCCTGACCAAGAGAAGTGGGCTGGCTCCTTCAGGGCAGTGGAAGCGTTTTGTCATGACAACCCATTAGACTTCTTCCAGTTTTTCTCTGCGGCTCTTATCACAAAATGTAAACGACAACAGTTTTCTCTGAATTAACTCTTGGATCATGCAGCCATGGTGAGGGCGGTATCTACCTGTGTTCGCAGAGCGCTGCGTTTTTAAACATCACTGACCAGTGAAGCCAAGAGCAAGAGACACTCGATGGATGAGATGGAGATGTCCACACGCCCACCCCAAAGTCACCTCCCTCTAATGTCACCTTCTTATGTCACTCAGCGAAAAGACACATAAATGCAAACTTTAAGCTCGAAAGATGAGTTAGTGCATTAAATTGGCTCTGCTCTTCTTAAGATAGTATCTAACGCTGACAATTACTTATACATATGAAGTCAAGGCAAGCCCCAGCTAAGTATGTGTGAACAAATAGAACAAATGAAAGAGAACTGGCCAGCAGGTCTCCCTGCCTCCAGCTCTTGCTCATACTGCATCCCACAGACCGCCATCAGTGGCCCTCCTGAAACAGAGGGCAAGTCATGTCCATGCCTCTTGGGGAAGCTCACACTTCTCTGCAGCCTTCAATCACAGCCCTCTGACACTTGGCCTTGCCTTCCCTCCACCTTCACTGTCTGCTAAATCCATCCCTCTAGCCACACCTAGACCCTCCAAGTGCTGACCAGGGACCACAAGGCTAAGCCAAACAGCACCCCAGTCATAAACCAGGCCCCGGCTGGAGACTAGCTCTTTCCTCCCACTGCCTTCCTTCCTATAGAACAGATCCAGCCTTCAGGGGAGCAAACAGGTTTACATATTTTCCTGTCTGTCTCTCTCTTATAACCCCCCTGAGGACAGTCTTATTCATCTGTATGCTAAACTGGAAGGTAAAAGAAACCCAACAACCAAAAAATGTCAAGTAGGTGAATAATACACTTCCCTGGCTTGGGGAAATGGCCCCTCACTCCAGAAGAGGGGCACCTAAAAGTTATCAAGGAGCCAATGTAAGCTCCAGGAGCACTGTGATTTCTGTGGTTTTCACATACCTATCACACACACCTAGGACAGTGCTTGGCACAGGACAGACACTCTAGTATGTGTTGAATGAATGGCTTGAGTGTCCCAAGATGATTTCATCAAGACCACCAGTGGGCAAGTTAAAAACACCAGATCTGCAACTTAGAGGGCTCGTTGAGCCATGGCAGTGACAAGGCTGAGGTTCACACACAAAACCTAGAATCAAAACCACACACCGCCTACCACAGCAGCAACTGACAGAGGAAAGGGGCCCTGGGGTACAGACAAGGCAGCAACAAGTACTTTCCATTGTCTCAGGGCTAGTGAAAGACTTGTGGGCTCCCAGAGAGAAGAACAGGCAGAGAAAAGAGGAAAGGAAGCCTTCTGTAGACAGGATGGCACTGGGGCTCGTCCCCATTAGCCAGTTCAATCACACCATTGCCCAATCCCTGCATATGCCACACACACTGAAAGCCATAGCACACATGCATGTGCACACACACACACACACACACACATGTGTATACACACTACACACACAAGCATTCCTTCAGGAGAGCTATTATTTTCATCAAATATATTTCATCAAATATACCTCCTAGGATATGTAACCTGATAATAAAAATATGTGATCAGACACTTGGTTTCCCATTTCCAGAGAAGAATAGCATGAACTGTGCTTCTCTTTAGCTTTTCCAAAAAACAAAATAAAATAGAGCTTATTTTATTCTACTTTTAGGCTAAATCATACATTCCAACTAGTTCTAAGAATGTCAAAGAAAGTGGTAGTTTGAGGGATACAAGAAAAAAAAAAAAAGGCCAGAATCAATTTGAAAAGAATAAAATAACATCAATATTTTTGAAACTTACTAAACCAATCTTTATGGTGAATCATATAGTTCTAAAGATAATATGGAAGAAAATTTCATTTTAAAACCCCAACCTATCAAACAATCAATCTTGAATTTCATTTACAATTTAGAATACAATACAGTTCAATGAATGTTTTCATCTCTATACATGGGTTTGTAGAAGTTTTAGCTGTAATCTAATTGTCCTACTGTAATTGCAAATAACTAGGAAAGGGAGGCTGACAGGCCAGAGACCATATTGCATTATCCTCCAATATTCAGCATTTGTCACAAAAGTCCCTTCTCAAAACTCTAGCTGTCTGTATTTCATGCTGTTACCATTGTAATTAGCTAGTTATTAATAATAGAAAAGCAAAAGGGAGGCCAGACATTATAAGCATGGCCATCTGGGCAGCTTCACCAGGAAGCTGCAACTTTGCCCAGATCCACTTCCTGCAGGTCACTGGGGGAAGGGGTCCAACAACGGGGAGATGGATGTATGCACTGTAAAGTCGGGGTGACATAGGGAAGGTGCCTGTCAGTCTAACCTGGAAACAAAGATCATTGGCTGAGGGGTGGAGCCAATGCAAACCTGTGAAATTTGGGAATATATAATCCACAGACAAAGGAATTCTCTCTCTCTTGGCTCTCTTGTTCCTCTGGCTTTGCTCCTGCTTCCATGCACTCGCCTGTGTTTCCTCCATAGCCATGTGGCTCTAGAAGTCACATGACCCATGACCAGACGACCCCCATGCAATGGACTATTGCTGGGAACACAAACTAAGCTAGCCTGATACAGGACTGGACTGTGCTCCAACACAGAAGGAAACTCTGGGCATTGTCTTTAATCCTAGCTCTGCTGAAGACAAAGCTAGACTTCTCCCATGGAGGGACAGAGGAAGAGGAGACCTTGGAAACTCAGGGGTTTACTTCCATGCAAATAAATGCCACTCATTCTCCCTGTGAGTCTCAGAAAATTCCTTTTCTTGTGACATTGCAAGAAGCCCACTTCCACTGGCAACATGTGGGGATGTGGAAAGCTCCCAACTGATAACATTTTCAGCTCTATAAAGGTATTCTTTTTTTAAAAAAAATAAAATAAAAGTAGGAAGAGAATATGATCTTATTCAATCAAAACTGAGAATCTATCTATATAAAAGCCTAAGCGACCATCGCAACCGAATGGACACTGAACAGGCTGCGTGGGGCTACCCGGCCGGCAGGGGGGTTAGTGAGGGGCGACCAAACAACTGAACAGCAGGCTGCGTGGGGCGACCAGGCTGGCAGGGAGGGCAGTTGGGGGCAACCAGGCTGGGGGGGGGCGCAGTTGGGGGTGATCAGGCCAGCAGGCAGAGGCAGTTAAGGGTGATCAGGTTGGCAGGGGAGTAGTTAGGGGTGACCAGGCAGGCTGGGGGGGCAGTGAGGGGCGATCAGGCAGGCAGGCAGGTGAGTGGTTAGGAGCCTGCAGTCCAGGATTGTGAGAGGGATGTTCAACTGCCGGTTTAGCCTAAATCGGCAGTCGAACATCCCCCGAGGGATCCTGGATTGGACAGGGTGCAGGATGGGCTGAGGGGACCCTTCCCCCCCCCCCCCCCGGGCCTCTAGTATCTTGATATTACACATAAAAAGGGGATGATTCCACCAATTAAAAAAGGAAGCATATGCTAATTTTAAGAGGTATATTAACTTTCTCCATGCCACTGGTAACCATTTGACAAAGGAGCTCCCTTTGCCCTCTACGAGATACCTTTTACCTTTGTCCTGGGAGAGGAAATGGACCTGCAGAGAGAAGATGGAAATGGAACCGGGGACTATCTTCTCCCAGCAGCACTGGGATCAGGGCACTTCATCCTTGCCCCTGGGGGTGCTGAGGAGGTACAAGGAGGCCCTGGGGAAGAAGACATCTGCGTCCTCTAATCAGTGGCTGGGATCTACCTTCAAATGTAACAGCTTTACCAGTAGAAACAGATTGTGTTGTTATGATCATAAGTATACATGCAAAACAGACATTTTGATGTTTGAGATGTCTGAGGAAACCTGTGTGTTCACAGCAGCCTGCTTGAAGATGTGGGCTCAACTCTGTCCTAGATTCTGCCTGGAGGGTGACACCTCAAGGGACAGGCAGGGAAAACCCTGCTGTTAGAAACAGCTTCCTCTAGACCTTACTAGGTCCTGGGCCAAGACTGAAGATTTGGTTACATCCTGCCACCCTCCATCCTAAGTCAGAGTAATTCCTCAGGGACAGTACCACCATATTCAACTTTATATTCGTGACCACACCTGACGCAGTAAACAGCCTGACACTAACACTCAATAAATAACTACTGAACGGGTGGAGGAGTGGAATTAAAAGTACACACAGAAGGCACATATCTAACATACATTACAATTGCATTACAAAATCCCAAGTTGCACATGGTCTCCATAGTTGTATTAGTATCAAATTTCACTGGGAGAGGTAATAATTGAACTAATCCCCTCCCCTTAAACAATGTATGACACAAAACATGTGCTCAACAAAACAATAGCACCAAACCTATTTTTATACCCTAAAATTGGTCACTTAGAAGAGCTTTATTTCTTCTGATAACTCAATAGTAACTCCCTTTAGAAAATCATAACAGCTATAATAAAACACTGACTGTGATGGTGAGATACAAGTATAAGGGCCAGATACATCACCACTTTGTATAGCCACACAGGTTGTGCACTGCACAGACAAACCACAATGAGAAAAAAACGTAATTTATCCAGGGCCTCAATAGTTCCACAAATATTGGACATATCCACTATTCAAATTTAGGTCATCAAATCTCACCTTCAGAGTGACTATTGATATAATTTCATTTATTAGGGGACAATACCTTAATCCAGTAGTTCTCTTTAATTAATCCTCACCCAAGGATATTTTTTTTTTTCATTGATTTTTAAAGAGAGTGCAAGGGAGGGAGAGGGGAAAGAGAGAAAAACATCAATGTGAAAGAGACACATCAATCGGTTGCCTCCTGCACACGTGGCCCTTGACCGGGAATTGAACCCAGACCCATTGGTCTGTGGAATGACGCTCTAACCACTGAGCAAAACTGGCCAGGACAACCCAGTAGTTCTTAAGCTTATTCAGGTTCTAAGCCCCTTTAAATGTCCGATGAAAGCTATGAATCCTGTCTGCAGAAAAACTTCCCAGATGCAAAATAATTTTAAGAAGTTCACAGATGGCTTGAATTCCATCCACGGACCTCTGGTTAAATACCCTGAAGTGAAAATAATCATTGCAGACAGAAGAATTTCACATTAAGCACCAAGTCTAAGTAGTTGTATACTCAATTGGAAAAACATTCCATGTGTACTCAAATCCGAACACAGGGGCAGCCATTTATTTAGATTACTTAAGTTTATTAACATGTCCAGTTTCTTTGTTGTGCCATTGCTCTGGAATGGTGAAACCTACTTCTGAGTTCACTTTCCTTTTTGCTAGAATCCCACTTTCAGTCATTCTTTCAGTTAAAGACCGAGGGTAGAAAACTCTGCTGGTCTTTGCATGTCCAAAAAGGTCTTTATTTCTGTTTCTTATTTTGATAATAAATACAGGCTCTACTGGTGCTGCTGAGAAATGCCAACCAGTCTTTATTCTGTAGGCAATCTGTCTTTTCTCTCAGCTTTTAAAATGTTCTCTTTATTTTGGATATACTGTCATTATACCACAATCATTCCAGTTGTCGGTTCATTTCATTTCCCCTCCTTGACATGTGCTGCGCTTTTTCTATCTGAGGTCTCATGTCCTCCTACAATTCTGAAAAACTGTGGAAAGCCATTATTTGTGTCTTTCTAGCTATGCAGCAGCCACACACTTTCTGACACAGAGAGGGGTTCACTATGTGTTTATGGGGGAAAAACAAAACAAAAAGAAAAAATGGAAAGTTAAAATCAAATCGATGTTGCTATACACTACTTCTAAGGGATAGTGATGTGGAAAGGTAATTTAGGAACAAAACTAAGATTAAGATATGTCGATTATATCTCAAAGCTGGAAAAAAAAGATAGTGTGGATTTCAGTTATGCAAATTATATGCAGATATTAACACTAACACACAGTGTTCTTTCCTATTATGCCAGCATAAAGTGATCCTCACTCCTCTGAGGCAATTTGTAAGGCTGAGCTAAGTGATTATGCAAAATGTTCCCATGCTACTGTTAAAGGATCAAAAGCTAAAGCTATGACTGAAAGCTGTGACAGGCTATAAAGGTCCTCCTCTGTTAAATGGCAAATTCTTTCCACAGTTGAAGAGGCTGCCCTCTCAGGCATAGCTCAGGGAGCAGAAAATGTATTACCCTAAGACATAATCTCCCAGTGTGTGTCGAATGACCTCATTAAGGATACAACTTGATGGAGACACATTGTTGGACAAGGGAAGAGAACAGGTGAGGTAAGACGCAGTCAGCTAAAGGTGGCCTATTGTATTGTACATTTCACCATTTCCTCCTGTAAAAGCAGTTACTACTAGCGGGGGACTGAGCTGATCAGGAGTTCTGGGTCTTGGATGTTACAGCAACAAGAGGTGGTGAGAACATTAATGCCACTGGGAAAGATCTCAATAGGATTGCTTCTTCCCTAGATAAACTGTTCTTAAATTGTTTTCTACCCTTGATGCTTTCTTCAACAACCATGGTAGCACGTGTCTTTGGCAAAGGCAATTTGGGAGAGACTTGGTCTATATGTCCTTTCTCTTTACCAATATTATATTTGCCCAAAGGTAGCTACATTGGCAATGCAACCTCTACTATCCATGTTGATTTATTGAACATGGCACCAAACTCAGGCATAGGGCTGGGATCTGACCACTGACATTTACTAAGTCCCAGACAAACACAATCTAGACAAAAACAAGGATACTGCAAAGGTAGAAGAAGCCCCTTTACAAAAGAACTTCCTAGATCAAAGGTGATGCCTCAATTCCTTGGCTCTCAATTCCATGCAGTCCAGGTGAAGACTGATGGCAGCTTGGAAGATGGTGGTGGCAGCAGAGGTGCAGAGAAGTGGCTTGGTGTCTATTTTGTTGGCAGAGATAAAAGGACTTGCTGATGGATTCATTGTGGGAGAGGGGAAGGAAGAAACAGGTTTCTGACTCATGCAATGGGAGGGATGATGGAACCACCTACTTGGGTGAGAAGAGAATTCAAGAGCTCAGTTTTGGTGTATTCACTTTGAGATGCCTGCCACACAACTAGAGATATTTGATAGAGTATTCAGTAGGTAGCTGGATACCAACTTGGAAACTCAGAGGAAGAATGGTTCAAAATATGCCTCCCATATTTCATTTGACTCCTAGAATATTTGTATACAATTTAACTAAAATGGTCTATCTATCTGTCTACCTACAATGTAGGACAAATTATACACACACAAATATATATATATATACATATATCTATATATATATATATACAAGATTTAAAAGAAATACATAAACACAGTAACAAATAATATGGGGGGGGGGGTAACATCCCCCCTTCTATTTTTCAAACTTCTTGTAACAGTGTTTAAGGAATTTCATTATTATTACTTTTTCTATCAGAACAGCAACTGCGCAAAGCTCTCATGTAAAGAACAGACTTTCTCTCACCAATGTGGTGGAGAAATCTAAGTACGTCTGTTGTTGTTGGGTAAATTGTTAAGAACACTTTCCCCCATGTGGCACGTGCACGTGTTTTTAAATACCACTCAGATGAAAATCATAATCACTAGTTCTGTGGTATTTACCAAGTTTCTTTAGAATCTGTTGTTATTCAAATCTCCTTCAAAACAAGATGAAAGGTTGTGCCAAATTAAATGAAAGCACAGGTAAGTGAATGGTACACAAATGAACAAGAATCTCCCCACACATATGCTTAATGGGGACACAGATGTTAGAGACTCAGCACAACACTGTGGGTGAGGCCTCTGTGCTTTTCCTCATCAGACATTTCACATAACTAGACACATCCTGGAGTTCCCTTTCCCATACCTTCCATATTCACCATTGACTAAATTCCACTTGCCATGACTCTCACCTGCTCTGCACCACCCGGCGCCCACCCCAGCCCTTGGGACTATCTAGGAATGTGGTTGTGAGCACAAGTACTGGACTTAGACTGCCCAGGACTGAATTCTGAATCAATTCAGAATTATTGATTCAGAATTCAGTGGAATTAACAAGTGTTGGTGGAATGAAGCAAATAGATGTTCCTATGCTTAACCTTTTCGTCTATAGTAATAGCCTTCGGAATCAATGTGAGCTTCACCATCTCTCATCACTTCCAACATCTTAGCCAGGCTTCTTCCTGGCTTGATCAACCTTGACCTGCTCCAGCCTGTTGCCAACACCGGGACAAACAAGCATGTGCTCTAACAAGCAAGCCTGATATCAATCCATATGCCTGTGGGTAGCTCGCCAGTGTTTCCAGAATAAAATACAAGCGAGGTTTGTTATACCCAGCATGCCCCTCTGCCTGCCTCTTTAGCCTTATCTCTACTGCCAGCCCCCAGCGCTATGCCACCCCAAGTTTGAGCCATCCACAAAAGCCATGCTTCCACCCTTCATGACTTTGTATGCACCAAGCCCTCTGCCCTCCACATCACCCGCTAAGCCCTAGCCAAACAGTCCTCCTGATCACCCTGGGCCCTGCTTTCCCTGCGGACAGGCGGGGCTGCTCCTTGGCTCCTCTGGTATCTTCTGTGTTCCTCTCACATTCGGCTCCATCCTCATCTGCTGATTTGTCTGCTATCACCCCACTGCTTAATCTAGCGGCCTCAACCCTATCATCCCAAGGCCTCCTTAAACCCAAATATCTTGTTATGCTTTCTCTATCTTCTTGAAATGGAATAAATAACACACCTACACACATACTTTTAAAAACACAGACGCATCCACATGTACATTCTCAGCTCAACGTCCTAGCTATAACAATAAGAAAAGATATTGTAGGAGTAACATAAGAAAGTACTATGAATTATAAATGCTCAGGCACAGCACCAGCAGAAGGCTGTGACGTGGCCCTCCGCCTGCTGCTATGTATGTAATCTGCATGAAGGTGAGAATAACAAATGCAGGTGGACAGAAATGGGCTTTGCGTGACTCAAACACCATCTGCAGGGCTCCATCGGCAACATGATTTTATGAGAGGGTAAGTAACTTTTGACTCCAAGTAAAGCAAAGTAAAATTCTCCCTTAAGTTGCATTTACAAATCAATTTACCATTTTCCTGGAAAAGTCACTGTAAATTAAATCCATGCCAAAAACAGAAAATCTTTGTGTGTATATGAAAAACACAACTAGGTTTTAGGCTCGGATAGTCATAAACAGCACTTTTGCCTACATAAATGTCCTTTTAACAGACTGGGGGGGAGGGGTGCAGGACCATTCTTGGTATAGGGACTGTCTTGCACACTGTAGGACAGCTGGTACCTCTGTACCCTGCTCAACAAATGCCAGTAGCACCTGCCCGCCCGCCCCCCCTCCCCCACTATCATTATAACTAAAAACAACCCTGCGATTTTCCAAAGTCCTTCCTGGGGACCAAGCCACCTATCCCAGTGGAGAAACCACAGCAAATGCTTATTAAATGTTTGTTGAATTGATGACCTTTAATCATTAGGCCTCAAGAATATTTCTTTTAAAAGTACTTCTCATGTGACTACACTATGCACAAATTCCAAAAATTCCAAATAAATCTACAACATCTTGAACTAATATGCAAGAAAACTTCCCACCACAACTGAGATGCACATGGGGAGTTGGAATATTTGAAAGAAGCCGTGATCACTTCCACATTGCACTGTGGTAGAATAAATGCAACTTGGCACGTGAAGAATGCTCCGCCATCTGCTATTACTATAGACGAAAATATTTCTGGATACCACATGAATGACTATTTGCATATCACCTCCAAAAAGTAAATGTAAAATGAAAGAGAAGTTGGATTGTTTATAGCCTGATTTTAACAAGTGTTGGTGCTATGAAGCAAATAGATGTTCCTATGCTTAGCCTTTAAAGAAATTTACAGAAGCAATGTCATACCTGAAAATCCCAGGATAACTGGGCTCTCTGAGGTTGCAGTCACTTAAGACTGGCTTAGGTGACCTTGATGAATGGGAACTCATTATAAGGATCCACAAGGAAGAAAGGAAGCAGGGAACAGTCTCAACTGTGAACTATGCAACTGAATTCTAAACTTGCCCTGTACCCACAATAACATGAATGAACTGGCTGCCCTTTGCCAGACTATAGTCTTGACCCACTGGTTCTCCATGCTGGCTGTGATTAGAATCTTGTAAAGAAATTTTTAAAATTACAGTTCCTTGGACTCTACTCCCAGAAATTCTGCAAAAATTGTTCTGGGATGAGACAGACCCTCGCATTGTTTTGTTTGGTTGGTTATTTTTCTGTTTGTTTTATTGTTTTTAATTCCCCAATAGATTTTAATGCGTTGATTGATCTTAAGCCAAAGTTCAAATCTAATGGTGAGATTTCAGCTGTCATAGTAGGCCAATAAGAAAAAACATTTTTGAGTGTAGGCAACACTCTTCACCCTACAAATTACCCAACAGAAGGGACATCTGTTTCCCTTCTTGGTAAATTGGTCTTAATATATTCTACTGTAATGCTGCAAGAGAGTAAGTATAGCTTTGAAAACTCATGCAAGGAAACACATGAACTTACTTCAAAAGATTTACAAGTTCTTTGGACCTATAAAAACCTGATACTTCAGCTAGTGTGTCTCATATCCAAGAAAGTCATATACACATGGCCGAAGATGAGAATAGTAAAGAGTTAGGGTAATCCCTGAATCCCCAGATCCAAAACAAAGACTGGGAAACAAATCTGGATCATAAAATTAGCCTGTAGTTTCAGAAAAATTAAATTCTACTTGTGGTTAAATCTGGTCCGAATCAACTTCTAACTATGAATGCCGCACCTATGGTCTGACTCAGACCTGGGCCTGCATTGACATCACTCACTGCTTCTGCAGTGGCTTTGTTGATATGCCTGGAAGGCACAATTCATGTTAAACAAGGGCACAGAATCACCAGCTACACAGTTCTGAAAACTGCCCAATAGAGCAGAATCTGTTCATGCAATGCAACCTGCTAGGCTGAACATCTGTGAACAAAAGTAACCCTACTGATGCCATGAGACCCATATGGACTCATTTCAGCACTGTCACCTTCAAAAAAACACAGTCCCACCTCCAATGGAGGTGCAATGGCAGCTGGGGCACAGGCATAGGACCTGCACTTGGCCAATGTGATACACCGTGTATTTAACCTTTAGAATCTAGTGATGAGAGCCCTAAGAGGCAGTGGTAACAAATGTCCATCCAGCTCTCACAGGTTTTCCAGCCCAGTCCTACTTCAGTATTCTCAGCAATTTTTTAAAATAAATCTTAATTGTTCAGATTATTACTGTTTTCCTCTCCCCCCCATTGATCCCCTCCCCCTGGTTACTGTCTTCATCCATGGTGTAAGATTTTTGCCCATTCTCTTCCTGCACCCCCCGACACTCCCTTCCCCCCAAGCTATTTTTAAAGCAACCTGATACCCTTCCAGTAAGACCTTTTGTGTTTAAGCTTGCCAAAGTTCATTTACTATTTTCAACCAAGAATCCCAACTGATAGGGTACAGATACATGTAAGGATGCTGAGGAAATAACTCCATTTTCTCTAGAATTGCTTTCCTTGGGATGATGCAAGATAGGAGATGCTGGTCCACCCTGTCACCGTGTGTAAAGAACGTTCCTGAGAATGAAGCTGTAGTGGACAGATTCTAAGATGGGCCCTGATTACCCCTGATCCCTGGTATTCACGATCTTCCTAATCCTTTCTCCCTGAGCATGGGTGGACCCTGTGATTTGCTTCTAACCACTAGAATATAGCATGCCACTTTCACAATTATGTTTCATAAAGCTATAATTTCTGCCTTGCTAGTGAACTCTTCCTCACTGGCTCTGATGGAGGAAGCTGCTATACTGTGAGCTGCTATATGGAGAGATTCAAGAGGCCTGACAGCTGACAGCAAGGCTCTCAGTCCAATAAACCACCAAGACCTGAGTTCTTTCAAAACCACAGAAGCTTGGCAGCATGTCCTTCCCCAGGCAAGCTTTCAGATGAAACCTCAGTGCTGCCTAACACCTTTGTTGAGAAAGCCTGAAGACAGAGACCCAGGGCAACTGTGACCAACCTCCTGACCCACAAATATCATGAGATCATTAATGTGTGTAATTTTAAAACGTGACATTTGATATAATTTGTTACATAGCAATAGATGACTAATACGAAGTCAACACAGGAAAAAAAAAACAGAGCCAGGATATAGAAACAGAATCCTGATGACATTGCTTGAGTCTCTGAATCCCACTTGATAAGTCTTTGAAACCCTGAAATGCACCACTGAAAATTTTAATGATATAAGCTAATAGAGATCCTTTTATTTGGTTAAATGGGTTTAAATGGGGTTTCTTTCCATTGTAAGCAAAAGAATCTTGACTCAGGTGTCTAAAGATGACAGAGGCATATGGAATTAACAGATCTCTAAATCTCAAAGAGAATTCTGTTGTACACAATTTCAGCTCCAGGTGGGATGGAGGACTTGAGGGTTCAAATGTTACCACATTCAAGAAATATCAACCCAGGTGTTCAGATCGTTGAGTTAATTACCAAGACCTATACCCATGTAGTAGATACAGCTCTATTCCTCATGTGTGGGAGACAATAAAAATATTATTGTGAGTGTTCCATATAATGCCTGATACAGATATTAAACAAAATGTGAGTAGAAATCCAGGTATCTTAGATTTTAAAACTGAGAAATACTATTTTTAAGTATTCATTTACTTTCTCTATTAAAGAGGTTTTTAAATCCATAGATACTTTATTCAATAAATTGTCAGCAAATACTTCCAAGGAGATGGTTCTGAAGGACTTTGACATGCTCACTGGCTTGAGCTTTATCAGCCATTCTTCTCATACTCACAGAGGATAACTCAGGGGAACTAAAATGGTGGTAGCTCTTCCAATAAGCCCATCACCGATTTCTGGACTTTCCTTGCGTTATCTTTTCAATCCTCCCAACAAGTCCATGAAATGGGTACTATTATTGACCCCTTTTAACGGATAAGGAACTAAGGCTTAGAGAAAGAAGTAAAAGAAAGGGTCAGGCTTATGAAATGGAAATCTAGAACGTGGGAGTGACACCATCCCCAGTACTCCCTCATTGATGGATACACCGCCCTGCCTTCGCTCAGCATCTGTACATCAGGGAAAGTAGAATTAGGATGAATAATCCACAAATGAGGAATATGAGAACAAGATTCCAAAAGTGACTAGGAGCAATATAATTGCTCATATGACACAGTCTAACAACACAATGGATCAAGTATGGACCCACAAAACATTTCCAAATAATGAAATAATCTACTCTGATTTCTAATTTCTATTACTCAACAAAATTTTTCAAAAAAAAAAAAACAATATGTGCCTTCTTCAAATCTACTAAAAGATTTGTTTCACTACGTGGTTGTGGTTTTAATCTCCTTTACTGTTTTCTAAGATTTTTAGCTGCTCTTGCCTCATTCAATCCTCGTTTTACTATAGAGTATTAGGTGAACCTTAAGAAAAGTCAATTGAAACTAAAATGCAAAAGTCTACAAAATCCAGATCAAAAAGGGACCTGAAGTCATCATTAAAAACAAAGACCTCTGAGGAAGAACTTGGAGAATAAGAAGCGCACATGGAATACCTCTCTCATTAGCTGGGCAGGCCACCACCCAGGTGGGCAACACCAACTCTGCTGAGTCTCCTCAGATGGAATATGCAGAATGGGTCAGCTGTACAGTATTTGCAGTGCCATTACAAACAATGTGTGTACAGTCCATAATCAGCACACTCAGGCCACTGATAGCATTCACATTCAGTGTATGCAGAGGGACACCAGAGTGGAATTTATGAATTTTAAATGAGCTTTTACCATTTCTTAAGTAAAATATTTAAAATGAGTGCTACAATGCAAAAAGCTTTCAAGGTAATGTGCCAAAACAGGTGTTTTCACCCTTCCTGTGTCTAACTATAATCCTCCAATTACTGTGGCTGTGACTTCAGTCATTTCCCAAACCCTGCAAACACACTATAAGTCTTTTGCCATGAAAGCTACTTAATGCCTAACTCTGAAAGTCTCAGATTAGAGATTTGATAAATGTACAACATGACTAATACCACTGTTACTAGTGTAAGACACTGACTGAGGAAAACAAAACCCAGTAATAGTCATAAAGATAATGATGGCGATGAAGAAAAATATTTTCTACCTTCAGAAAAACCACCACTCTTTATTGGCAGGAGGAAGAACTGTATACAGTGCTATGCATTCCACTTAGCCTTGGCACATAAACACGTTTTCCTCTGTCACTCCTTAAGAAAAGAAACCGGGGATAAGATCAGGAGAAAAATGAGAGTCGCAAGTAATGAGTCAATGAGAAATATGGCCAAGACTCATAATAATCTATGAATTAGAGTCTTGTATTAGGATGGAGACTCTTAATATTCTCACCAACTCACTATGAGCTGGATGGGCAAGCTCCGAGGCCTCGAACACTCATTAGAAGTAAACCATCTCCCATGCCCACCCTGTCCTCACTTCTCATTCAGCTGCACATGGGAGGGAAGAAAAGAGAAAAAGGCTGCCAGGAGTCAGCCATAAAGTTAGATAAACCAGACAGGGCTTGATACCAGAAACCAATTTCACCATAAGTGCACGTGTAGCATCTATGTTGAAATGACTTTAAGGCAATTCTCTAATGGGAAAATGCAAAAAGAAAACATTAGTAACAGGGAATTTCATCACCACTACACTGGTTATTAGTAAAAAGATGGATCGGAACAGTGTTCATTTTTAATTCATAGACTTGACTTGTATATTCAGTACAAAAGAGCATAGCAGGTTTATAAAGTCACTTTTCTGCTGCCTGCTTAGTACTGAATTATTTAAAACTCATTTTAAAACACACACACACACCTGACAGCTTTTAAAATACTGTTTGACAACAGCATTTTCAACATCTATAAAAATATGTGCTAGAAAGGCAGGCTCTGTATGCACTGTCTTTCATTAGCAAGCCCACGAGTATTTTTACCCACTGGTGCCTCACACGTCACAGGATCACTCGCGAGGAATAGGAAGCGTGACCCTTTGTTCAGAGTTAAGAGAACTTGGAATATATCATCCAGTGGATTCATACTACCCTCAAAGTACAGTTAACCGGTTCATAAAAAATCTGCACAATGCCAGTTACACTGATGTCACCCCTCAAAAGTTACAGGGTCATAAGTCCTCCACAAACTGACACTATAACAGTGTTCTTCGGGTAAGAACTGAGTGAATGCTGCATCCCTGAAACTAATACAAAATAATATCGAATGTAAAACACACACACACACACACCACAACACACAACACACACACCAAAAAAAAACCTGAGAGATAAACTCTACAACTTCTGATGCAATAGTGATGCAGCAGTTGGAATATATCAGGGCAACACAAAATACTTTTTAAAAAAATACATAAATATTGTTTGGATAACAAAATTTCCATGTTTTCTTTTTAAAAAATTTTGGTTTTAATAAATTAATCCAAGTTTTAACACACACACACACACACACACACACACTCACACTCACAAATGGTTCTCTCTTAAAACAGAAAAAGATACCCCCTCAAAATATACAACTTTCTAGAAGTTGATGTAGGTTGCTGTATTTCTATGTTTACATCTTCTTTTTAATATCTACTGTTTCAAGTTTCCCTTCTAATAATCACAATTCAATTTGCCACAGGCTTTCTACCTTATTTGCCTTTTCAAAGATATGGCTCTTCAAGAATCAATTCTATCATTTTTTTTCAAGTTTATTAAATTTTGTTTTTATCAGTATCAATTCCACTTCCTCTAATCTTTTGTTACTTCTCTAGCCTCTTAAGTTGAGGGCTTAAGCTATTTCCTTTTAAACTTTCTTGCTATATTATAAAAAGCATTTAAGAGTTTGCCATAGCCCACAGGTTAGATATGGCGTGTTCTTACCGTTCATTTTATTTTATTTTTATTTATTTATTTGCTGCAAAAAGCTTTATTGTTTCATTTGGTCCAATGGCATCCTGAGTTTTGCCCCACTCATCCTGGGGAGGCTTCAGCACATCCTGGAAGAGAATATGGCCACTGTGCTGGTTTTGCAACTTTAAAGAGATGCTCAGTGCCTCCGTGTTTCTCCACCAACTCCAGGAAGAAGTGGTCCACGCCCTCGAGAGCCACACCATCATGGTGGAAATAGAAGCCCAGAGAGAGGTAGGTGTGGGAGGCCCACAGATGCAGGTTGGCCAGGCAGTTGACCACCACCTCCACCTCGGGGGGAATAATTCTCACGAACTTGGGAACTCATAGGTGTTCAGCAAGAGACAGATCCAGGACCGCCAAGGGCACTGCCATTTTTATGTATTTTATATATTTCTTCCCAACTCAATAATTGAAAATTTTCTCTCACACATTCTTAGACATTTTATAGAGATTATATTTATGTCTCCTAAACATAAACTATTAAAAATTTGTCTTGGAGTATAGTGAGGTCAAGCTCTATCTTTACTTTCTTCCAAATGATTAGAACATTCAAATACCATTTAATTAAATAACCCTATGTTCCCTATTGATTTTTCTTATTATCTTTACTATGTTAGTGGCCTATTTATTTATTATTATGTTTGTGATCTATTTTATCTTTGAAAATGTAGGAAAAAAGTGTTCTAGACTCAAAGAACTAGGATAATACAAATAGTAGGAGAGACATATATTGCTAGAAGTAAAACTTGTTATTTATTTGACCTGTGTGTTATAAATGACTACAAAATTAAAATGCTCTTCTCTTGAATCCAGAGGGGAACAATGTCCACTTAAAGAGAGATAAATTAGCATCAAATTATTTCATGTCTTCTGTACGCTAATGAGAAGCCAACTTTAAATGGAAGAAGTGTTCGGCAGTCTGCAGCCTGTTCTCAGCTGGTTATCACAGAATAATTGATATACTAATGATTTCAATTCATAGCACAGACTGTCTGCATTTTGCATAATTTGAACCAAATCTGAATGTAAATGGAAAACAGTCCTCTTGCCTATTTAACTCTCCTGACTTTTAACTAAAAGTCACTTAATTCTGCAGAAGAGGAAGGGGGAAATTAGCAAATATAAAGAACTTTCTATTTAAAAACATTCCTCCTTAGACTGAAATGGGAAGGATTAAGTAAATGCATCTGAAATCTCCAGAGATGTGATTTATCATCTTATTAGTTGAGAGTGAATATTTAATTGTATAACATTTATCTCCAATAGTGTCTCCTTGAAAAAAATCCAAATAGGCCAAAGTGCATATTCTAAATACTCCAAAGGGAAATAAATGTGCTTCACAGGGTTCATTATTTTTTAATGAAACAATATTAGTAGGAAAAAAATCAAGTCAAAATAATTGCTCCATTTGGTAATTAACTTTTGAGATTAAAAACACCCTTTTTCTATAAAACACATACACAGCTCTTCAATTTAATAAGATGCACTTACTGACATCACCTTTTAACCCAGAAAAAATAACTTTTTTCAAATTAAAAAAAAAAAAGTATCTTTTAAAAATAACCTTCAGTCATCCTTACCTGGGACATCCAATATAGTAAACCCAAATCTTGTACCTGTCACCAAGTCACCAGAATTGATCATTAACAAGCCTAGTTAGTTAAGTACAGATTAGGTAGGTGTTACCATCCACACACCGGCAATTACATCACAGCATGATGGCCAATTAGTTTCAACCTGGGTAGTGAACCTTATTCCTGACAACTCTGTGTTCAACCGAAAAACAGATGCTTCCTTATTTCCTCCCACTGCTCTTCTCTGTTATTCCGCACCAGCCAATTGGGCAAAGCAGGCCCTAAAGAAGGTCTGACTGATTTAAAGACAGCAGGGGTCCTCCATGCTGGTGCGTGCTGGTTGTGATGGAAATTTCTCATATCTACCTCTGTGTATGACATATACATCTCAAAGTGGAACCACAGCAGGACTGTCCAATTACAGAAAACAACATGTGTTCAGACACCTAAATTAGCACTTGCTTAGAAACCATGTTAGGTGGCTAATTGAACACTGCTTCTGAATCACATGAGGGCAAATGAGAGGAAGTTAACTCTCATTCAGAGACATTCAAAAATGATATTTTGTATGAATAATAAAACCAACTGTCACAAGGAAGAGAAGCTGCACTGAACTGTGTCCCTATCCAAATTCCTATGTTGTAGTCCTAATTCCCAAAGTGACTGTAGGTGGAGGTGGGGCCTTTGGGAGATAATTAGGTTTAGATGAGGCCATGAGGGTAGGGCCCTGCTGATGGCATTAGCGCCCTTATAAAGAGACACCAGAGAGCACAATCGCTCTCCTGCTTTCGCTCCCTACTACCTGAGGACACGATGAGAACTCTACAAACCAGGAAGAGAGTCCTCACCGAAAACTGACCAGGCTGGCACCTTGAACTTGGACTTGTAGCCTCTAGAACTGGGAGAAAATAAACTTCTGTTATTTAAACCACACAGTTTATGGTATTTTTGTAAGGACAGCCCAAGCTAAGACAGGAGTCTAAAGAGATATGAAGAATAAATGTTAAGTGTCATACTGGATGAGATCCTGGGACAGAAACACTAGGGAAATTTGAATAGTGTAGTTAATAATAATGTGTCAACATTGGCATGTTAATTATAACAAATGTACCATAATAATGTTAAGATAATAATTAGGTGAGACTGGGTGCAGGTTATGGGAGCTTTCTGTATATTGCCCCAACTTTTCTGCAAATCTAAAATCACTCTAAAAAATAAAATTTATTTAAAATAGATACATAAATAAAACCTATGTATTCGTTCTCCCTCCAAACAACACATCTTATCATTTCTTTATTTTCAGTGTAAAAGACTTTCTGTTCTTAGCTACAGTTGAGAATAAATCATTATCTATGAACAAGAGCAAAAAAAATTCCCCATAAGCATTGTCTTAGCTATTATTTATAGGATCTGAAATTGTACTATATACCTAAGTTATCTTAGTTTATATAATCTAATAAGAAGAACCTATTGGAATTTAATATAAATCATTAACACTAAACAATTATAGCTTCTTGAAAATACACAGAGAACACAGACAAACCATATACAGGGAAAAACAACTTACTTAAAAAGTTATCCCATTTCACTAATAAAAGAATTGTAAATAACAGCAATAAAATAATTCTGTTACATATAAAATTTCTTAAAACATCAGAAATATTCAGAACGGCCAGAAAGTGAAGAAGTGGACACTTTCATATGCTGTTGGCAGTACAAATTAAGAGCCATGAAAATAGTTCAAACCCTTAACCCCTGATTCCATGTCTGAGAATCTACTCCAAGGACATACTCGGGCCTGGGAGCCAAGATAATGCTCTAAAAGACATCCTCACTTGTAGGTTGAATGATTCGGTAGTAAAATTAGTGGAAGAGATAATAAATTAAAGGAAGCACAACAGTCACCATTATGCAGCCATTAAAACTGAAGCTTTTGAAGAACTGTGCTTATAACAAGTTAAATGAAAGTGTAGAAGATATAACTGTGCATGAGGGTAGGGGTGTGTGATAGCAGAATTCAAATAGTAATTTTCTCTGGGTAGAAGATGATGGAAAATTTGTTTTCTTCATCATACATTTATACACTTTCAACTCTTCTACAATGAATATATTGTTCTTTCAATTAGGAGCAGAGAAATTATGTTACACATTCATTTAGCTACTACTTTCTTTTCAGTTTAATTATTTATGTAGTTTAACCATTTTCTTAAAAAATTTTGTTATACTAAATCTCCCATAAGAAAGTATCTGAAGAAAAATCAGTTTTGAGATAAAGTTGTCTTTTCTGTTCTCCATGCACCTCCTGTTCACCTCAAAGTTGTTCCTAAAACCATCAAGGATGATCACTTTGTCCAGATGTCCAAGACAAGGCTAGGTCCTCTAGACCTCTTTTCACAGGCTTGGACTCCAGAGCCAAAAAGATGACTTACACACCTCCTTTCCCTCAGAGTTCCAATTCTAGTGGGAGGGAAAAGCTCCCTGCCTCAAAACTTCTCATTCTCATCTCATAGAATCAAACTCCAGGGCATCATAGCTTTGGTTAAGTACTGCTCTCACCTTGAATTCTGTTCAACTGTAAGCCCGCCTGGGAGACAGACAAATTAAGTAACTCTTTTATAAGACACACAACTTTCCTTTATGGGAGCCTGCAAAGACAGGAGGGAGTAAATGTACAAATGGACATCCGAGAAATGTCATAAAGAAATTCCCCTGGCTTCACAAAATCTGCTCAGGACAGTCTTGGAATGTTGTTTCAAACTGAACTCTTTAACAGGCTCCAAAAACATGTTTCCATGAAATAAAACAGAGGGTGAGTATCAATTCTATATATATTTTTTATCTAAGCTTAGGAGAAAAATGCAACAGTCCCAGTACATACAAAGAAAAAAGATGTGATTGTGCAATATAAAGAGAAACTCAATGCTTCAGAAAATGCTCATTCTCGACAATAAATAAACAAATAAATGTATTTATAAATGCACACACATTCATACATACACACATATGCACACCAAACAACTTGGTGATATCATATTATACCTACTAAAAAAGTTTGTGGTTTTTTTTAATTGTTTTTTTTCTTTCTTTCTTTCTTTCTTTCTTTTTTTTTTTTTAGAGAGAGAGAGAAACATTGATGTGAGAGTGAAACATCGATCAGCTGCCTCCTGGATGCCCCTACTGGGAACAGAACCCACAACCCCAGGCATGTGCTCTGACCAGGAATTGAACCCATGACCTCTCAGTGCATGGGATGATGCCCAACCACACCAGCCAGGGCAATTCAACTTTGATGGTATGGTAGGCTGAATATGACCCCTTTACCCGCCCCGCTGCCAAAAATAAGAAAGATATCCATGTCCTTATATCTGGAACTGATGAATGGTACCTTATATGGCAAGGACTCTCCGAGTGTAGTGAAGGATCTTGAGATGGGGCAGTTATGCTGGACTACCAGGGTGAGTCCTAAATGCAATAACAAATGTCTTTATAAGAGAGAGGCAGAGGAAGATTTGACAGAGATTGGAGTGGGGAGAGCAATGTGATCTTGGAGGCTGAATGGCCTTCTCTTCTACCATTCCTGTTTCATACCACCACACACCTGCTCTGGACCATGTAAAACCAACTCCAGCATTGGTACCAGTTCCTGTTCACACAGTTCTCTCGGTTTTCAAACTTGACAAAACCTCCACTCTTCATCCCTCCTTTTGCCCACAGTCTATAGGCCTCTTCAGTTTCATTTCCTTCCCTTCCCCATGGTCATCACTGGGACAGTCCTCTCAACAGCAGCCACAACTAGAATTGGCCAAGAAGCTCACGAAGCATCAGGCCCCTCCCTTGCCAGGGACCCTTCACAGCTGTGGGAGGGGAGCAAACAACGTGTTCACAGGGTCACGTGTTTTATAAAATTTGTGAAAGTGAGGTATCTTAACCACAATCACTAAAACTGCCACCTCTTTACACTCCAACTTCCTCTCTATCCCACTTCCCCCCAGGTCAGGTGGCCCTGGGGTGGCCACAGATGTGTTTTGGATTCAACTAGAGGGAAGCCAAATTGAAGACTCATTAAGCTCGGGTTCAGTGGGGCTTATTTATGTGGTTCACAGCCATCTCAGTGCAGGGTTAGGTCACTATTAGTCACTGCTGAATAGAAACAGCTTCCAGAAATACTCTTAATACCCTCTGTGCATCCTTGGCTATAATTCTAACGGGGGCACAGCAGTAGAAATCCACAGCTCTCTCGGGCGACCAGTCATCATGCTGAAGTCAGAACCCAGAGTCTGGAAAATTCTTCCAATCACCAAGCAGGCAAAACTGTAAGTGGAGGATTCAGTTCCCATTACTACATAGTTCAAACAGAAATTCAGCAGACGTTCTCTGTCAGGGATATGCTGGATAATGTAGTGCATGAAATTCTAAATGCACCATCACCTTTCCCTTTCTTTTTTGAGAATCATGCAAAATAAATTTTATTAGAATCCCTGTGTTTGTAGCTATCAAACAAAAATAATATTAAATTACATCAAAAGCTGTAATAAATTCTTGGATTTCTGGTAACCTAATTAATGAAGAAGAGTGAATCGTAAGGATATTAGTACTAATATTTCTTGTTGATACAGCACAAAGCATTGATGTCCATGAAGAAAACATAAATCTTTTTTTTTTTTTTTTTTTTTTTTTTTTTAATTTCTTTATTGATTAAGGTGTCACATATTTGTCCTCATCCCCCCATTCCCATCCCACCCCTCTCCCCACGCATGCCCCAATCCCCTGTTGAACTTAACCGTTGGATAGGCTTATATGCATGCATACAGGTCCTTTGGTTGGACTCTCCCCCTCCCCCCCACCCTCCCCCTACCCTCCCGTATCCTCCCTCTGAGGCCCGATAGTCCGATCGATGCCTCCTTGCTTCTGGTTCTGTTCTTGTTCCTCAGTCTATGTTGTTCATCATTTCCTCTAGATGAACGAGATCAAATGTCACTAGATATATACTAATAAGAACTGAATGTGAGACGAGCAATAATATTTATGCTGACAGGCAAATGAATCAATCTGTAGCGAGCTTCCCCCTGGACCAACAGTTCTTTTGAGACCCAATTTCGATGTCCAGTAGTTCCTTATGTGTACATGTCAGCACTGACCCCTCAGCTCTGGATGGTGGACAAATGGTGGTAATGGAGGTCTGACTCCCTCTGGTTTGGTCTCGGCCGATCCCAGGGGCACGGCGTCACCTGGACTAAGGGGCACGTGGCCTCACCCATACCCAAGGGGCGCGTGGTCTCACCCGGGCTTGGGACCCAGCCTCACCCGGATGGATCCAGGGGCGCACGGCCTCACCCGGACCCAGGATCTGGCTTCACCCGTACCCAAGGACACTTGGCCTCTCCCAGACCCAGGGGCACGTGGCCTCACCCGGGCTTAGTTGCACAAGGCCTCACCTGGATCCAGGGACACATGGTCTCTCCCGGACCCAGGGACGCTTGGCCTCTCCCAGACCCAGGGCCACTTGGGCTCATCCAGGCCTAGGTGCACGAGGCCTCATCCGGATCCAGGGCCGCATGGTCTCGCCCGGACCCAGGGACGCTTGGCCTCTCCCAGACCCAGGGCCACTTGGGCTCACCCAGGCCTAGGTGCACGAGGCCTCATCCGGATCCAGGGACGCATGGTCTCGCCCGGACCCAGGGACGCTTGGCCTCTCCCAGACCCAGGGCCACTTGGGCTCACCCGGGCCTAGGTGCACGAGGCCTCACCCGGATCCAGGGACACATGGTCTCACCCGGACCCAGGGACGCTTGGCCTCTCCCAGACCCAGGGCCTCTTGGGCTCACCCGGGCCTAGGTGCACGAGGCCTCACCCGGATCCAGGGACACATGGTCTCACCCGGACCCAGGGACGCTTGGCCTCTCCCAGACCCAGGGCCACTTGGGCTCACCCGGGCCTAGGTGCACGAGGCCTCACCCGGATCCAGGGACACATGGTCTCACCCGGACCCAGGGACGCTTGGCCTCTCCCAGACCCAGGGCCTCTTGGGCTCACCCGGGCCTAGGTGCACGAGGCCTCATCCGGATCCAGGGACGCATGGTCTCGCCCGGACCCAGGGACGCTTGGCCTCTCCCAGACCCAGGGCCACTTGGGCTCACCCGGGCCTAGGTGCACGAGGCCTCATCCGGATCCAGGGACGCATGGTCTCGCCCGGACCCAGGGACGCTTGGCCTCTCCCAGACCCAGGGCCACTTGGGCTCACCCGGGCCTAGGTGCACGAGGCCTCACCCGGATCCAGGGACACATGGTCTCACCCGGACCCAGGGACGCTTGGCCTCTCCCAGACCCAGGGCCTCTTGGGCTCACCCGGGCCTAGGTGCACGAGGCCTCACCCGGATCCAGGGACACATGGTCTCACCCGGACCCAGGGACGCTTGGCCTCTCCCAGACCCAGGGCCACTTGGGCTCCCCCGGGCCTAGGTGCACGAGGCCTCACCCGGATCCAGGGACACATGGTCTCACCCGGACCCAGGGACGCTTGGCCTCTCCCAGACCCAGGGCCACTTGGGCTCACCCGGGCCTAGGTGCACGAGGCCTCACCCGGATCCAGGGACACATGGTCTCACCCGGACCCAGGGACGCTTGGCCTCTCCCAGACCCAGGGCCACTTGGGCTCACCCGGGCCTAGGTGCACGAGGCCTCACCCGGATCCAGGGACACATGGTCTCACCCGGACCCAGGGACGCTTGGCCTCTCCCAGACCCAGGGCCACTTGGGCTCACCCGGGCCTAGGTGCACGAGGCCTCACCCGGATCCAGGGACACATGGTCTCACCCGGACCCAGGGACGCTTGGCCTCTCCCAGACCCAGGGCCACTTGGGCTCACCCGGGCCTAGGTGTACGAGGCCTCACCCGGATCCAGGGACACATGGTCTCACCCGGACCCAGGGACGCTTGGCCTCTCCCAGACCCAGGGCCACTTGGGCTCACCCGGGCCTAGGTGCACGAGGCCTCTTCCGGATCCAGGGACACATGGTCTCACCCGGACCCAGGGACGCTTGGCCTCTCCCAAACCCAGGGCCACTTGGGCTCACCCGGGCCTAGGTGTACGAGGCCTCATCCGGATCCAGGGACGCATGGTCTCACCCGGACCCAGGGACGCTTGGCCTCTCCCCGACCCAGGGCCACTTGGGCTCACCCGGGCCTAGGTGCACGAGGCCGAAAACATAAATCTTGAACTATGCCAATAAAGATCATTGACAAGCCTGGCTGGTGTTGCTCAATGGTTAGCATTGACCCATGAACCAGGAGGTCATGGTTCAATTCCTGGTAAGGGCACATGCCTGGATTATGGACTTGATCCCCAGTAGGAGGCAGCCAATCAATGGTTCTCTCTCATCATTGATGTTTCTATCTCTTCCTCTCTCTGAAGTCAATAAAAAACAAAAACATTTTAAAAAATATCAGTTGACATTAAAATCAATTCAAAGAACAGTCAAGAAACTTGAAAGCTGCACAAGAAAACTTGAAAAGCCCTGAGATTTTACAGCTTGTATGTAAAAATAACTTGATAGAAGTTTCCCCAAATCTGACAAGAATTCTAAAAATTTAGATGAGTTGAGAAAACTTTTCTAAATTCTCAATAATAAAAACTGACTTTGATGCCCCATGCTATTCCCTCTACAGAAACACTATTACCAAATTAATATCATATGATGAAGAGATCACAGTGTGCAAGCAAAACCTGTGGGAGATGCCAGGGAGTTAACATAATATTACTTTTATGGATACTGTAATGTTTATAGTATTTGTCAACTCTTAAAAATTTGTCAATTGTTGTGCTTTCTTTTCTCACTTAAAATTTTTACTTTTTTTGTTTTTAATTTTGTATTTCCTTCTTAAGGAGGACCCACAAAATTGAATAAGTGAGTATTCAAGCCTGTAAAACTAAGATCTGCCTTTACAGAACACTCACCTTCCTCAATTCTTTGCCTTTGGCAATGAACTTCCAAGCCCAGATTAATCTCATATAGTAAAGGTAGAAGGAATGATAGAATCAGGAAGTCATCCTTCAGGACTCACCATGAAATAACCAATTCAGACAAGGGCCATGATCGATATTCCTAAACCTTAAGGAGGAGGGTTACTGACTACAATCTCCTAGTATGGTCACCAAGCGGCTGTCTTACTCTGGATAACCTTCACGGCTCTGAGCTTCAATTTTCAGACTAGACAACCTTAAACTCATAGAGATACTGCAGAGGTTCATAATTTGGGCTAGAATTAGGGGCTAGAAAGTAACATGTGGCATCAGATCCCCCTTCTTTCCATCAACAGAAGGTGCCTGGGGTTAGAGGTGGGCGGGGGCACAGCCACGCCTGGGAGGGGGCCGCATGCACACCGCCCTCCTGTGCCACTCATGAGAGGAGGCACTAGGTCAGACACAGTCCCCTCCTAGGGTCCCAGGACATGCAGGGGAATGAAAAGACCATGTGAGGCAGTGCAATCGCTGAAACAAAGCACACACAAGTACTGTGAAAAGCAAAAGCACCCCCGAAGGATTGAGTGCAGGTACTTCAACATGCTGGTCAAGTCCACACCCCTCACAAAGCCTAATGGCTGGCTGTTTGGAGAGGTTTCCCGCCATAAAACTAGGGGACATTACTAATTCTATGGCTTTCATAAAATTCAGAGGTCCACCAAATGTTTGCTTGGCAAATTTTTTTTTTTCCTCCCCAAGGGCAGCTCATTAAGTCCAACAATAAAGCAGGCTTTGTCCTGAAGATTTACAGTGTTTTCCCAATGAAAATTATAATTGACAACCACCAGGAGAAGAACAATGCAGAGCAAAGCGCTCTGGTTTCTCCCACTTTTCCAAGATCCATCTCAAAGAAGCACTTGCTTCTCAGGTTTCCTGGACCAGTGTTTAGCTCAGTCTTTATTTGGATGCATGCATAAGTAGATGTGTGGCTATCAGAAGTTTATCATTCAAAGTAGTCAAATCTTAAAAACCAAAAGATTTATTCTTTCAAACCTCAAAGATAAGAAATCTCATTTAATTTCCAGGTTCCTTCACCCAGAATAAGCATTTTATATAAAAATACAACTATGCCTTGTCCATGTAAGAAAGGGACACTAAAAAAAAAAATAAAATGCGTGATGAGAGTCTTCAGAAATAGCTGAATGAGCATATTAAAGGCACTGCTATTCAAAGGGTTCATTATAGAATAAAAGTTCCAGCACCACTGGGAGTGATTTTCATATGAATGTTGAGTGTTGCTGTCACAGACAAGTCTCTGGTCTACACAGAGAAGCGAGTCACATCAAGCGAGTAAGGGAGCTGTGAGTGACAAGGTGCAGAGAGGGTTGTTCAGATAACGGGCAGACATTACAGGACCCTTTTTTCAAAGAAAACTTTGAAGATTTTGTAAAGCTTTCTTCCAGGAACTGTCACAAAATAACAATACAGTTGCAAATGAGTGGTGCTCAGTGGCCACGCACTGCCTTTTTACAGGCCAGCTGGCTAGGGTGGAAATTAGCATTAAAGAAGGACTCAGGGCTACTGGGCTCACACACAGCCCAAGGAGAATATTCTCAAATGAAGGAGGATACTCAACATAGGCATACAAACAAAAAGCAAATTAAAAACAACACTACTCTCTGAAAGGAACAGCAGAGAGAAAAAAAATCCTCCTCACTTCTTTCTGAATCTTCCTAAATCTGCCCATTCTCCAAACAGAGCCCAGGTCCCCACAGTAAAAGTCAACAAACAAACCATGGGTTTCCAGCTGCATTATACAGATTATGAGAAATGAAGCTGGTGGAAGAAGTGGAAAAATAGGACAATTCACCCCCTTTTTTTCTACACAGAAAGCAGAGAAAGGGACCCAAGTGGAAAAGCCCAGTACCCCAGGCAGAAGCAGGGGACCAGCAGTCAGGAGGCCTGAATCCTAACTAGTCCTGGAGTCTACCAGGAGTCCTTTGATGGATCCCTTAACTTCCTGAATGTCCTTGTCCTCATCAGTAAAGCATTCAGACTTCAGTGGTTCTCAAACTGTGTTCCTTGGAACCCTAGGGTTCTCTGGAGGTGCCTTTGAGGCAGCCACAGTGACACAGGGGTAAAGCAAAAAGGAATGGGGTCTCTTGCTTCCCCTCAACCCCAAAGAGTGAAAAGTTGATCCATTTTATATATCAAGTTAGTGAGTAAAGACTTTTGTTTAAAGTGTCAAGGTAAGAAACATTTAAACTTGCGGTGATTTTTTGGTGAGTTTATTTGAGCCAAACAGTGGACAATTACCAGAAAACAAAATCTCAAGGGACTGAGATAATGCTCCTGAAAATGGCAGTTTTGCATCTTATTTTATATAATACAATTAAAAAAGAAGATGCAAATCGTTACAAGAAATCCATTGGTGATAGATTAGGGAGGTGGGAGAAAGTAATACAGGGAAACCTCTGTTTTTGGATGAAAAGTAAAATGATAGACACATACACCTTTTACATAGGTGGTTATGGGGATCCTAAATAGTCAACAATTAACATGATAACAATAACAATGAGAGGATTTAATGTCTCCACCCTGGTGCATTGGTTGTGCCCTGAGGGGTCTGGAGAAAGTGGAGTTACCCTAACATTGTGAAGGAGTATTATGGTAGATTCAAAAGACAATAGACAGAAGGAAAAAAAAAGACAATAGAAAGGTTGGTTAAGGAAGATTCTAGCCTAGGACATGAGTACCTGCTATAAACTGCTTCTAGTTAAAAAGTTTTAATTTCAGAGCATCCTTTGTGGTTACTATAAGTCTCTGAGTTTGCAAGGTTGCCATGCAGGCCTTCCCTGAGCTGGTTAGCATGTAGCCCCTTTTGGTCCACGAGAGTTTATTACCAAGACAATTCACAACTAAAATGGTATAAAAGCATTGAACCAACATATCTTGTTGTTGTTGTTTTTCAATCTTTATAGTTATGTGGTTTCTATGTGCCTCTTTGGATTACTGTTGTTAGAGTTACTGGATTGAAAGGCTGGTTAATGTCAACCCTCAAATCTGTATATCAGGTTCTATTATCTATATATGTATAAAAGGCTAATATGCAAAGTGTCCCCTCAGGAGTTTGACTGTGAGACCGGGAGTTCAACAGTGAGACCGGGAGTCCCATCACTCGCTATGACATGTGCTGACCATCAGGGGGCAGCATGAAATGAAGAAAGGCCCCAGCCGGCAGCTGGAAGGAAGGCCCCGGCCAGCAGCTGGAAGGCCCCAATTGGCCCTGATCGCCGGCCAGGCCTAGGGACCCTACCCGTGCAGGAATTTTGTGCACCAGGCCTCTAGTTCCTACTATTAAAAGGTGAGGAAACCAAAACTCAGATAATTCCAATATACCAAAATCACATAGCTCAGTAGGTGACAGGATTCAAACTCAGGAATGCCTGATACTGGTTCTATTCTTATAGTTAAAGAATAAGCTTCACTGAACAATTAGTTACCTCATTATTATTCTAATTCCTTTTCCATAGAACATGAGGTTCTTCATTTGTATTTTCTAGGAGTAAATAAATACTTACCCTGGAGAGATTAAGTGAATAGCCACAAGTTCTGCCCAACAACCAAATTTGTTGGGTACAGGAAAGCCCAAAACGGTGACAAAGCCTCCAGGGCAATAATGGTTGTTAAGAACTTTCAAAGCAAACAAAACTCCTAAAAGAGAAGAAAGAACATACAAATATGAACAATCCAAATACGGAGATGGTCAGCATTTACAAAGAAAACTAGCTGAAAGTGAAAATGATTATTCCACTACATCAACTTTTTGCTTTGAAACATACTTGAACTCCTCACACATCAACCCAGCACTCAGTAGAAAAACAATGTACAAAGTAATAATTCTTGTGATGTTTTTTAACACAGAAGTTAATATTGACTTTCCGCATGCTACTAAATACATAACACATAAAATGAGGATAAAACACCAGCAATGGCACTAAATGCCACTGAAATGTACACTTCAAAATCATTAATTTTATGCCATGTGAATTTTAATTCAATAGAAAAAAGTATGTTAAGTCACAAGTATTTTTCTAACCTCAATGGAAAGAGGTTGAAGGAAGGACATAACGTATTTTCTTTCTTCTCCCTCAATTAGATGCAAGAGGGTGCATCTTAGAGGGAGGGGGAGCAACAGCAGGGGAAGTACAGGGAAGGGTTAGATTTCCTTCTGTTTCAGGATCATTTCCTTTCTCCCCTTCACTTTCTCATTTTCAGAACACCTAATTTATGCCCTGATGGCAATTTCAGTGCTATGACATATACATAAAAAAAAACACACAAAAAAAAAACAGTAAAGGTTAAAGGGAGAGGTAATGCAACACATGGGTAAAGCCATGCAGCATGGATTCAAACCTCAGCTTCCCAGCTACAAGGTGTGTAACCTCGAGCAAGTTTCTTTACTTCTCTGAGTCTTAGCTTCCTCATCTACAAAACCAAGACAATGCCAGCTTCCTATGAACCTGTTATACGAATATTAAATAGTGAGTTACATAAAGTGACTTGGCTCCTAAAACATGGTGAGCATGCCATGGTAAGCATGATGCGTTTATTTTAATGAAGTTATTAAGAGGCATACTCATCTTTTTACAGAACTCCGTATCACAAATACACCTGTGGGTCTCTCCCTGGTCCCACCATCATGGAGCCAGTGCAGATTTCCACTACTGTGTCTCCTACAAAACTACCTTTGAGCAGACTGTAGTCCAAACTGCCCAAGAGTAAATGATGCAGAGCCAAATCTATGTCCCTCCTGTGGTCCAATCAGCCCCCTCTCCAAAATACACCCTCCGGCAGCCCTTACCCACTCAAAATTTGTTTCCTTCATCAACTATGGCCCCATGCTTCATAAAAGACAGCAGCCCACCTCCCTTACTGTCTCTATGCACGCTCCCCTAGAAACTTGTCAGCCTTACCTGAGAAACCTACAGCACAACTCCTTTTGAAGTCGGGCTCACCCATACACTCTGCAAGAGCAAATTCCAACAAAAGGTACACCACGCCAGTGAGTAGGGAGAACGTGGTGATAACATAGGCAAACCATCGGCTTCCTAGTCTTCTTTCCAGATGTATTCCTTTCCATAGCATGGACACCATGTTGAAATACAGATGCCAGTCGTCCGCGTGGTGAAAGGGGGAGAGCAGCAAGCGCTGCCAGTCTTTCTCTTGGTAACACTTCTCCACGCTAAGGCAGGAGCTATACAGTGGCTTCAGAGGACTCAGGAAGAACCAGACGTTGACAGCCAAAGTGGCCAGGGTGACAGGTGGAATATTATTGATGCCGACATGGAAGATTTGAGAAAGGAGCAGAAGAAGCCCAGCATTCAGTCCTCTTGGTCTCCGCTGCATGGTTAGATGCCAACCCAGTGAGGGGAATATGTAGGATCCAGGGAGGTATACAGACAGCCGAACCTAAAACAAAAAATAAAATGCACATGAACATCCATCAATGAAGAATGAATGCAATACATAGTACTCACTTAAAGATGAGCTTCCATTGCGTACCCCATCTCTCATCTACCAGCAGCATTTATTTCACTGTCTTCCAGAGTAACATCTAGACATTGGATGATGTCCTTCCTTCATATGACGTTCTAAAATAGAGACTTTTATCCCAAATCCCAATGGACCAGTTAATCGGTAGGTATGCTTTCTTTGATAAATATACTGTGAAAATATGACTTGTCTTCCTTTTAAGCAAACTTGTAACCTAATAAAAAAAAAACCCTACAAAGATAGTACATAAATATTTAATAATGATTTCTACTCACAATGCTGGTAAGGATTCTTCACCCCCTTCATTTTCTCAAAGAAATATTCAATTTTGATATTTTAGATAGAGTCTGCTCCAATGTGCTTAAATATCAACAAGCCAGTTTTAAAAGGTAAGCATACATTATCTTCTAATCCATGTTGGAAGGTATCAACTCCTGGAATACTTTATTTTCACAGAAACTTCAGCTTTTAAACATTACCTACTAGGAGCTAAATCCTGGTTTGCAACACTGTTTGTTTTTAAGGAGCTCACAATTCTACTAAGAAGTGAATCGACAAGTGCCACACAATGTTCTAAGCACAGTGACAGAGGGAACCGAGACACTAGGCACACACTTCAGCCCGAGGCGGGGATGCGCCTCTGGTCTCAAGTGTGGACAGGAATTAGTGACACAGAGGAATGCCAGGGTCCAGCAGTCTGCTTCTGCACTCCGGATCCTGGCTGACCTTGTGACTGGCTTCAGCTGACAGGATGCAGAGGAATCGAGGCCTCAAGATGATCTGCAGGCTTCTGCTCTCTCTTGAAACCCTCCCACACACGTGGACAAGTCCAAGATGGCCAGCCACCCTGATGGCCATAGCCACCAACCAGCTAATGCCCAGAAGCAAGGCTGTCTAGGTGACCAGCAGCTTCCCACAAAATGGGTGAGTCCAGCTGAGCCCAGACTAACTTGCTGACCCACAAAACGGTGAGCCACATAAACAATATACTTTACTTCACAGAGTTTTGGAGTGGTTAGTTAATACAGCAATTACTGACCAAAATGGAAGGGAATTGCTTTGGTGAGGGACTGATTTATGCTCATGGGAAGAAGCTTGTGAAGAAAGAGACACAGACTAATGATGCAAGAGAGAAACAAACAAACAAACAAAAATCAAGTCCTTAAAGGGAAGAGCCTTGTTCGTTGTGACATTTATGTCATCAATAAATGCAGATATGGGTCAGTAGGCAGATTAGGAGACAGGACTCCGAAAAAGTGCTCATTGGGGGGGCTCTGTGTTCCCTGTGGAGCCTTCTTGGCTTCCACCCAAACAGGAAACGCACTCTGATGTACTAAAGACTCTCATTGAGAGGGCATGTTGGAACATACACAGGCTTTGGAGCAAAAAAAGGCAGGATTCTCGTATGTACTAACCCTGTGATCTAGGGCAAAGTACTTAACCCTCTTAACTTCAATTTCTTCACTTTCAGTTAGGAATAACACCTCCTTCCCAGGGTGACTGTAACATGTCTGGAACAAAGTAGGTGCTGAATAAATGGTAGCTACTTTTTCATTATGAAAAGGTAACCTCGCTTAGGTGAAAAATCCTTTGCAAATGGAAGCATCCTGATAAGGCTCAAATGTACTCCCCTTCCCCCCCCATATAAATTCTTATCAACATCACCCCCAAAAGAAATGCCCAAGAAAAAAACTCTATGTGCCTATGTGTGTGCATATCCTCATTATTAGCACAACCCAAGTTTCTTTATTGCATGGGCTTATTATTATAGATCTGTAGCACTCTCATGAACTCTTGAATTTAATAAAATTTCAACTGAAAAGTTCCCAAATAATTTTGGAGAAATGGTCTCTATTTTTCACATTGGCCTTCAGGATGATTTTCTTCTTCAACTACTGTGACTTTCTCACAATTCTCCCAAATAATTACATATATTAAAACATCATTACCTGTAATTGGAGCAATGAAAAAATATGGCCTTGATCATTAAGTAACAAACAAACCCTTCAGTATCTGTACAAACAGTGTACTATGGAGGCCAGGCTGTGAACAGCAGAAAATAAAAACTGTGTCTTTGCTTAAGACAAAGTTCTGCCTTGATTGTTAGTGATGAAAAGTATAAACAAAAGAATAGAATGTCCCCAATCATTTTTCGCACTGTACACCCAGGCTCACATTACATTTGCTTTACTTCTGCCCAAATCCAAAGGTCCCTTTCTGTCCACCTCCCTCCTCACCTCTCAGCTCTACTGCTGAAGGCTCCTGCTTCCCAGGACACTGTGCTTTCTCCACCTTCACCCTCCTCTGATTTTCACTTCCCGCCTATCCTTACTCTTTTCACACACTCATGAAATTCCACTCTCATGGTTTCTATCATTCTTTTCATTAGAATGATTCCCACATTTATATTTTTTCAGCCTTGATTTCTCAGTAGGTTCCAGGAACATAATCTTATAGGAAGTATATAGTCTGCCTGATCTCTTTGGTTTCTGGAAACTAAATTGACCCTCTTCACACAGAATGACTACTCAGCATTCCTTCCATCACTCATTTATTTAATAAATATGGGGTGCCAAATACATGCCAGTCACTAGAGGCTCATCAAAGAACAAAACACAACCCTAGCCCCTAAATGGCCCATCTCTACTTGAAGGAAACAAAAATTCTGGCTGCAGAAAATCAGAAGATGAATAAAATAATGTGGTTCATATTCGCAATAAATATGTACTTACTACGAAGGCAGATATAACCACAGTCAATGTGAGAAGGGCACAATATGCTGGGCCTCGCTTTCATAGAGGCCACTAGAGTATTAGTGTAGGTAGAACCTAAGTTTGAGTTTTAAGTAGCAAAGGTTAATTGGCACCATTTCACACCAGCTCTCTTAGTAGGTTATTAAGTCAGCCACCCAATGTGAAGGATGCAGCTGGTGACAAGGTAACAAAAAACCCAACTGGTGCATGTGAAGACCAAATCTGTAACTTGACCTTGTGGGCTAGGAACACCAAAGACAAAGACAACAGATGGAAGTAAGCAAGTGTTGACAATTAAATGAATATTGCTTTGTCCCGCCCATCAAATACACAGAGATTTTTACAGTGCTGAGTTATAAGAGAAACCACAGAGGCATGATCGATTATAGCAATTTATCTATGAGCTGGAAACTGGTACAATGTGTTTGGTTTGGGAAATGATTTCTTTATTCTAATTTGTATCCAGACCATAAACTAGTCACTGCAGCTCAAGGAAAAAAGCAGGCTAGTCTCTGCACATCCCACCTCAGAAACACATCCTCCCGCACACTAAACATGCCCAAAACAACACGGGGTCATCCCTTTCAAGTCTGTCCTTCCACCCATGTTCGCCATCTCAGGACATGGAATCCCCAGGCAACCAGTTCAAGTCAGTGATGTAGAAAACACCCTTTACACATCCTTGGCCCTCATCACCTCACTATCTCAAACACCCATCCATATAAGGCTCATTTAATTCTTCTGGTTTGTTACCTATCTAGGCGCTTCTAACTCTAGGGCCACTACTGTAGTCTAAGCCTGGATTACAACAAGTTCCCTAGCAGGATTCCTTGCTTCTCTTACACCTACCAACCATATTCTACTGCTGCTCAGAGCAATATTCATAAAACTACAGTTGGATTCCCCTGCAGTAAGCCTTCAGTAGCTTATTACAGTTGGAATGAAGACCAAACTCTTCACCATAACTAAACACTTGTGCTTACTAGTGCCCTGCCCACTTCTCTGGTCTCATCTCACACTGGTCTCTGCCTCCGTCACTATGCTCCAGCCACATGGGGGCTCCCACACCAGGAACTCTAGGATTACAGCATAAATAGCCAAGGGCAGAACTGTCTTATCCATTTTGATCACCACTGAATACCCACAGCCTAGCCCAGTGACTGGCATACAGTCAGTGCTTAGTATTTGACCAATGACTCAAGATTAGTATTTTTTATTACATCTTCATTATACAATAAGTGAACTGAAAAGTTCTGAATACCTATGAGATGTTTATCTCTAAGAATTTTTCCTGCAACTGTAGCAACCTTCCCCAGAACACTATACATATTGTTCCACTTACCATTTTTAGTTCCAGAACAGTGTTTACAATATTTATCTCAACTTTATAGAAATTAACCTCTGATCCATTTAAAATGTATTAATAGGCTATTTTGCTAGTACTAGTTGATTTAAAAAAATGGCATTTTAATTATGTAGTAATACACACCAAAGTTGTGACAGATAGAAAATGAAAGGCTTCTTGAAATATTGATAGGAAAATTATCCATATTTACTTTTAATGAGAAATTAAAAATTTAACAGGTATGTAATAAGAAAAACTAAATGGCTGGAACAAACAAAAGAAACTGAATTCATAACTTGGGAAACCAATGTGTCTCAAGGGGGAAAGAAAGGAGTTCTATAAAAAAAGGAAAAGAAACTAATTGTGGTGATTTTCAACTCTACTTACAAAGTGGGACATATTTCATCATTATCATTTAATAGGGAGGTATATATCTCAACTTTCAGATTAAATGTTTAAGAACAATTTAGAGCATTAACTTGCAAGAATATACAACCGTTATAAATTATATATCCAATCTGGCATCGGATAGTAACCAAATTAGTTTCACAAGAAAGAAATGACAGTCTTAATGGGAATAATAAAATGCTATTCTGAAAGCCTTTCCATATCACTAAAAGTGCAACAACTCTGACAATTATTCACTGATATTTTTTTTAATTGTGTGTTTTTCTTTAAGACTCAAGAAAAGGCCAATCACTACATATGTGAGACTGATTAATGCTATTGCCATTACTACTATTTTCATGCATGTGGCAAATTTCATTTAATAATAGTTCCATATATTTCAAGTATATTACCTAAAAAAGTCATAGGGGACAGAGTAAATTTGTTCAACTCATTTGGCAAGTATTTATTAAAGGCCTACTATCTCTCAGGCTCAGTACTTTGCTAATGCCTGATTGTCTAGATGCTTAAGCTTTTTTTTTAAATTGACATATATATATATCATATACCATGAAATTCAATCTTACAGTGTACAACTCAGTGTTTTTCGGTATATTCACAAGTTTGTAAAATCAACACCACTATCTATTCCAGACCATTCTCATTACCCCAAAATGAAACGCTGTACCCATTAGCAGTCACTCCCCACTCTCCCCTCTCCCCCAGTTCCTGGCAATCACTAATCTACTTTCTGTCTCTATGGATTTGCCTATTCTAAACATTTCATATAAACTGAATCATACAACATGTGGCCTTTTGTGTCTGGCTGCTTTCATTTGGCATGTTTTCAATGTTTATCTGTGTTGTATCATGTATTAATAATATAATAGTTCCTTTTTATGACAGAATGACATTTCATTATAGAGAGATACAACACTGACTTGTCCATACATCAGATAATGGATATCTGGGTTGTTTCCACTTTTCAGCTATAGTGAATAGTGCTGCTATGAGCATTCATAAACAGGTTTTTTTTTATAGAAACATAGATTCTATTTTCAGTTCTCTTGGGCACATACCTAGGAGTAGAATTGCTGGGTTATATGTTAACTCTATGTTTAACTTTTTGAGGAACTGCCCATCTGTTTTCCAAATGTCTGCACTCTTTTACATTTCCTCCAGCAGTGTCAGAGGTCTCCAGTTTCTCATCTTCAACAATACTTGTTTTTATCCAGTTTTTAATCATAGTCATCCTAGTGGGTGTGAAGCGGTATTGATTTACATTTCCATAATGACTACTGATGAGAAAATGCTACAATTTTCATTGCTTAAAACATAGTATAAACACACATGCTCACAGGTACACAGAACCATACAGACAAGCTCTCTCTCTCTCGCTCTCTCTCTATCTCTGTCTCTCTCTCTATCTCTGTCTCTCCTTCTGAAACAGTTTAACAAGCTCCGGTCAAAAGAATGCTTCAGAAAGAAAAATGAAACTACAAAGAGATTGTTCAGGTTCAACTGCGAGGATGTCAGCACTCCCCTCCCCTGTGATGTGCTGTGTTGAATGGGAATGTAGTTCAATAGCAGGGGCAGGGTTAGACCATCACATTCAACTACAGATACTGTAAAATCGCTTTTGAAAGAAACAGAAGGCTAGTGTGCTTTATTGCTTCAAACAAAGCAAATATGCTATGGAAATAGCAGACTCTTTATGCTAAACATAAAAACTCCCTCTGCTTTTTAAATTACAAGAGTTGGACAACAAATTAGTACATCATAAATACCACATGAACTTGGTCAAACTATACACACTAGATGCTTTTTTTCTCTCTCATTCTGTTTCAAGACAGTCTACTCTTTCTAGGAATGAATTGAACTGACCACTTCTTCTCCTGTATCTCTCTCGGGAGTCTTATCATTCATGGCTTTCAAATCCTAACATACATAACAAATTATTTTCTCAGCTTGTTACTATAGGACCAATAAATGAGAACTATTTTTAGTCCAGCACAATAATAAAATTCTCTGTTTTTCCAATAAAACTTCTAAGCATAATTTTTTCTCCTCCTTAGTATAAATTTTTTCCAACTTAGCATAATTTTTTCCCCTAAAAGGCATTAGCTTCCTTAGGCCCAAAGAGAACCTAACTACAAAATGCAGATTTTCAAGATAGTTTTTGAAAATAAGAAAATTGTATAGTATAATATGTATTTGCATTTAATTAACAAGAATTTATTAATGAAAGACTTCAAAGTAATTTGTTTCTACTTTTCAAATACATGAATGTATTTCAAAAAGCTTACAGCTTATGTGCAATACATAATTGGTATATGCAATACATAATTGTATGTATAACATGTAAATTATGATTTTAAAACTTAATATTTAAATATTAAATGCAACAGCTTCACATCACTACACTGTGTTCAATTTACCACAACACATCAGCTACCTGAGTTGATTGGTCAATGGGGATCCTGGGGGTGCAGGGAGGAATCTCCATCCGAGGACCATAAGAGGCCCTGTGCTCGTGGAAGACAATCAAATGAATGAAAACTGACTTCATGAATAAAAAATGAAAACTGGAATCCAATTATATGAAGAAGGTAATGGAAATCTAGTCTTTATGAATATTGTGCCACTTTCAGTAATTACATTCCAGCATGTATTCACAGAACTATCTACAACTGGGACTCTGTTCCAAGAGAAATTGAGAATTGAGAGCATTTTCCTCTTTTGAGGGTTGCTGAGACCCCCATTTATACAGTAGTTCTCCACACTCATACACTTCATCGTTATAACTACATGAGAAATTGTCTCATTTGGCTCCACATAACCATTAACTATCTCCCTAATGCCAACTGGCTAAATCCCTCTAATTTTAAACTACCAGACTTAGAGTTCTTAAGATATACGACTTCCTTTCTTCCCCCACTTATATACCATCTCCCTAAATGAAAACAAATAAAAAAGTTTCCTTACCTTAGTGGGACACTGTCCAACTATCCTTTAAAATAGTCTGCCTTAAATATAAATACCATCCATGTGGAAGGCAGAATACCTGACTGCTGGTGAGTTAGAATTTAAAACCACTAAAATAACAGAAGTAAAAGAATGTTCCAGGCAAGTAAGCAACCACTACTAAGGGCATATGTTATGTGGTGACAAACCTCACCAAAGACCATGCCCTATCACCTGACAGTCTTCCCTCAGTCCACTTTATACAATACCTCACTCCATTTGATTTAAATCCAATCTCATCATGTTATCCCCTGCCCCAATCTATCATGCTTTCTCACCTATAACAGCTTTCTGTAGTTCATCATGAGACTGAACAGTGTTATGGTTAATAGAATGAACTCTGGAGCCAAGTGGCCTGAGTTTGATTCCTGGCTCAATTGCTTGGATAAAACCTTGGGCAAGTTCTCAATCAATTTATGCCTAAGTGTCCTCATTTATAAAACAGATGCTAAATAATAATAAACCTGCTTCATGGAGTTGATGAGTTAGCATATGTAAAACATAATAAGCACTGTAAAGTATTAGCTGATGTTAAATCTTTATCATCTGATCAACTTCAAGCCTTTCAGCCCAGGATCCAACGTCTTATAATATTTATATACCTTCCCAATAAATAACATATATGTGAAATTATTGATAGTTTACAAAGGAGTTATGTGTCATTTGTTTCATTTAATTCTCACAATCCTGTGAAGACAATATTAGTTCCATGTTATCTACTAGCTCAGTGGTTCTCAACCTTTCTAATGCTGTGACCCTTTAATACAGTTCCTCATGTTGTGGTGACCCCCAACCATAAAATTATTTTCGTTGCTACTTCATAACTATAATTTTGCTACTGTTAAAAAAGAGTCGTAATGTAAATATCTGTGTTTTCTGACGGTCTTAGGCTCTACAGCAGCGGTTCTCAACCTGTGGGTCGCGACCCACTGGCTGAGAACCGCTAGCAGGGTCACCTAAGACCATCGGAAAACACAGATATTTACATTACGACTCATTAACAGTAGCAAAATTACAGTTATGAAGTAGCAACGAAAATAATTTTATGGTTAGGGGTCACCACAACATGAGGAACTGTATTAAAGGGTCGCGGCATTAGAAAGGTTGAGAACCACTGTACTAGCTGGTCTACACAGCACTTGCTAAGAAAATCATCCCCTGCCCTGCCATCTCTCCTGAAGGATGCTCTATAAACTCTAGAAGCAGCTCAATGGAGCTTCTGCCCTGGAGACTTTCCAGGGATTCAAATTTCAGCCCTCAGCTTTCTCTGTCCAAGGTGCTTAATTAAGTGGGGCCATCTCCTCAGATAGGCAGCCACATGGGGTACTCTTACCACCAGAGGTCACCAAAGTGAACTTCACACACATCCCCTACCTTATATTTTAAGTCTGACCATTCCAAACATAACTGCCCCATTTGGTGGAAATCCTTTCTGCAGTTTTGGTGTGGAACCGTAAAAGAAAGACCAAAATTGCATGTTTCTTGTATAGATAATTACTGAGGCAAAACTAAGGTGGTAGCTGTGAAAAGATAAGTTTAAATTAAATACAGGAAAGCGGTTTCAAATGATACAATCACTTATTCTAAGCCATAGAAATACCTTCCCAAGGCAATAAATGGAATCACCGAAAGAAATGGTCAAGTCAGGCCTTTGGTAATCAGCTCTATCCCAAGAGTCTAACAATATCCAGGAAGTGATAAGATCGATCGACTGCTGCTGGAAAATGCTAGATCAATTTCACCAAGAGGGACCGTGGCGCAGTACAAAGTACACAAGGCTAAACAGAAGACTTCAGCTTCTACCCGGCCCTGCCATCAAGAAGGGGGTAAAAAGGTGTGAGAACTAAAAGATAAAACAAGCAAACAAAAAGCCATCAGCACTATCAGCACCAAGACCAAGCTTTGCTACTACACTGAGGACTGGCTGCTGAGGGTAAGAAATCCTAAGGAATAATAAGCTGGTCTCTCAGGTAAACGCAGAGGACTCAGGAAAGGAATGGCAGATTTAGGAAATGCTCTGAACTAGTTTCAATAACAACTGGCTGTGTGTGTCAGCTTAATGCCAGTTAACTTACACAGAGCAAAGGAAATGAAGATCCACAATTCATTCATTCCAAGGGACTGGGGTTTTGCCAAAGTGAAAGGAAAAGATGAGGCTGTGGTAGTGGTGAGAGTCTGTGAGGGACTCCTGGCAATTTGAAAACTTTTGGTAAAAGGCACAAAGAGTTGATTAAAACGAACGGGGCAGACTATTCCCCAGTGAGACAGCACTTCCTTCCAGCTGGTTCTGCTCCTAGCTTGGGGGTCCTGAATGTTCAAGATCATCAAATACTTAAATGGTCCATTTCTTCAGGTTCGGTTGGGTTAAGTTGCTCGGCAGCACAAAAAGCTCAGAAAGCTGAAGTCTAGTCTGAAGACTGAAATGTTCTCCCCAAACACAGAGGCTGAGACATAGATGGAGAAAATGACAGAGAGATGCAGAGGGAGAGAGAGAGAGACCGAGAGAAAAACATCTATCAATTCTGCCTGGTGAAAGAAAGTTTAACTTCTTTCAGGCTTAGAAGAGGCTAAATTTTAACAAGGTCACCAATATGATCAGACAACAAAGTAACATACTGACCATCTATTGGGTCAGGCAGAGTTTTTAGGCTCAGAGGGGGAAAAGGACAAAGTGCACACAACTGCTGCTGTTTGTTGTATTTTTTTAAAAAAAATTATTCTTATTGATTTCAGAGAGGAAGGGAAAGGGAGAGAAAGAGATAGAAACATCAATGATGAGAGAGAACCATTGATCGGCTGCCTCCTGCTCGCCCCCTACTGGGGATCGAGCCCACAACCCAGCACATGCCCTTACTGGGAATTGAACCTGGGACCCTTCAGTCCACAGGCCGATGCTCTATCCACTGAGCCAAACCAGTTAGGGCAACTGCTGCTCTTTTAAAGGAGTTCAGAAGTTGCTTTGTTTATTCCCTGCACATCATCGGAGAGGCAGCCATGCTAACCCACCCCCCACTCCCAGGATGACAAAGAGTGTAGATTCAGAGACAGAACTACCCCAGCTTATTTTCTAAGTCACCAGAAAAGTCTGACAGAAGATTCTGCAGTTAATAGGAGCCCTTTTGTGCACACACATACTGTTATTCACTTACTGCGGCCCATTTGCTGCGCAGCTTTCAAGCATCCTCCCTGGGATCAGGGAGCATTCAGAAAGGACACACAGGCACAGGGCCTCTTATGTCACCTCACCTTGGATTTCCCAGGGATAGGAACACCAGGAAAGGGGACCCTATAAAGGTCCCCTCCCCTGTAGACTCTGCCTATAATCATGCACATTCACATGAGAGACCAGGATGACGGCACCTTAGAAGGGTGGCCAGGCCTCGCTCCTCTCGGCACTTCCCTAACTCTGGGAAAAATACTGACGTGCAAAAGTCCAAATTAGGTGGACATTCCAATGCCATACCCCCAACCCAAGCAGCTGCTTTAAAAACAAACACCTTTTGTAATCGCATAATAGGAGACATTGCTAAAAGGCCCCTTGAAGCCCCGGTAATTAAATTTAAAACATTGAGTACTTAACCTTATTTTCTATTACTATCCTATGCCTAGTTCCCAATCAGATCGTATTTCCCTGAGTCTTTGCTCAGTGCTAAGTGGTGGCAAAGACGGCTGGTCTATTTATGAGCTGTGTGACTTATCTTAGGCAAATTCATCAAGCCATGTTTGTTTCCCCATCTTCAAATGGGTTAGTATGAGGATTCAATTAGCACACTCTTGATGAATGTAGCTACTTGTTATTGTTATACATCACTGTTATAGGTTAGGCTTCTCCCAGAAGCAGATCTGAGACAAAGGTCTCTGTGCAAGTAATTTATTTAGAAGGTGACAAATACCTTGATAGGGTCATGGAGAAGCAAGATAGGGAAGGCAAGAGCCAAAAATGTATGCATTGTTAAGCCAGCCGTCACTATGAGTACTAGCGCATAATCCCACCAGGAACCCTGGGAACTAGTAGAGTTATGCCTCAGTGCTATCCCCAAGACTAGGGGTCTGCCTTAACTCCTGTCCCTTGTGGCTTGCCATAGCAGGCAAAACAGGTGTCAGGGGCCAGAGAAAGCACTCAGGCAAAGAACTCGCAGCACTGCCAGCACCACTCCCTGACTGGGCTCCGTCGCTTCTGCTGCAGTACTTAAAACAAGCAAATTTGTCAACTGTAATTAATGTACAGTATCAGGGAACAATTTGAGCATAATTTGTATTTCGCATTTGATTATATTTCATTAGCAAGAAGTACCAGGTGGATGCAGAAAAGTATACCCAGTTGAATCAAGCTTCATGGAAATCCACAAAATGTACACATTTGCACACCTCAAACCAGCTACCTCAAGTTCACAGTGTATTATGAATTACATTTGCACACCTCAAACGAGCTACCTCAAGTTCACAGTGTATTATGAATTACATTTGCACACCTCAAACCAGCTATCTCAAGTTCATAGAGTGTATTATGAATTACACCCATCAATGTCTGCCATCCAATTCCAGATAACCCTCCTTCCTCCACTGACAATAATTCACAAGTTGCAACCACTTCCACAGCAAAATTTAGGACTTTTTGAAGGGAGAGGGCCATATTTATGGTAGCACTTGTATATTTTTGATTATATAAGGTGTAAAATTGTGCTATTTTATTAGGTTCCTATCTCTCTTTTTTCTTTTTAATCCTCACTTGAGGATATTTTTTCCATTGATATTATTTTATTTATTTATTTTTTTAGAGAGAAAGAGAGATTGGAGGGGAACGAGGAGTGGGAGGGAGAGAGAGACAGAGACAGAGAGGAGAGAGAGGAGAGGGAGAGAGAGAGAGAGAGAGAGAGAGAGAGAGAGAGAGAGAGAGAGAGAGAGAGAGAGAGAGCTGAGAGACATATTGATTGGTTGCCAGGGGATGGAGCCTGCAACCAAGGTATGTGACCTGACCGGGACCTGTTGGTCCATAGGCCGACTCTCTAACCACTGAGTCAAACCAGCCAGGGCCTAGCTCTTCTTTTTAATGTACCACTGACAAAGTTTTGGGGTGTTTTGCTCCTAATACTATGTACCCCATAAGCTCTGTGGATTTTACTGCCTGATTGTGCTCGGAATGGTGAGTTTAGGAATGTGTATGTCATATTCCCGCAGAGCTGACAACCCTAGTAAAGTGTGCAGGAGAGAGGACCACCTACACCCAGGAACCACTGCTGGTTAGTCCTTATTATCCCACTCCCCCGCCATGTTTACCACCATCATCCCATTCTTCAACCAAATCCACCAAAGTTAGAGGCTCTCATCACTCAAATACTGAAAATACCACATGCTCTGAACTTTCTCTGGCAAATTAGAATAGGAGGGGACAAATTCTCTCAACTTATCAAATATGCCCCTATTGTTACGCCTTCTCTACCGAAAGTTGTTTTGCCATCCTTCACGTGGAACTTAAAAACAAGATTCATTTAATTCAGGGCATTTGTTTATTTGACTACACATCCTAAATATGCCAGGTTTCCCATCTGATTGCAATTACTCAATGACACAGACATCTGTGTTTGGCCCTATGCTTTTACGAAGAGAATTCAGTGTAATATTCTGTTTGAGTCTACCAATTTCCTCAGAGCAGTACAGAGTAAAAATAAGAACCCAAGGTCAGATGCTCCGACCACACATGCAGCACAGTGAACACGCCGCATTTACATGCATTGTGCACGTTTCGCCTCTAGACAGCACACAAGGTCAAACCCCTAACTGTCAGTTACAATAAGCTCCCAAACTTCTGGTCGATTACCTGGCTAATAATAAAAGACAAGGCTATGACATCATCGCAGTTATAATTAATTTACACAGGTCAGCTTCCTGTTAATCAAATACATCCTTAAGCGCATTTAATTATTGTTCACCTAGGAAGCGACACCCAGCTCTGTTAAATGAAAAAAGCAACCTTGCTGGACTCGGCATGAAAGGCTGCCAGGCTGCTCTACGGCACACAGGACAACACGCTTCACAGAGCGCACCCTGCACCGCAGGAGGGGCTGCCGCGTTCACAGCAAACAGGAGCACAGGTGACGGGCGATGCGACACATCTGAAGAGTTCCCGAACATAAAGAAGTTGTCAGGCAGCTGGGGTAAACAGACAGGCTCTGGGAAAAGACATGTCCCCGGGTTTTTTGTCAAGCTGACGCACAGGGCTGGCAATATTAACGTACGCAGAGTGTAGGACAGTGTTTGAGGGCGTGGTCTTTTTGGTAAAATCTCTACGGTACACCAGCTATGTGACCTTAGGAAAGTCATTTAACGGCCATTTCCCACCTGTAAAAGGAAATAATGCAGGCATATTTGGTGTTGTGAGCATTAAATGAGATTATATTGAGATTATTTATATTTATAAACTTAGAAGTGACAGTGATTTTAACCCATATAAACAAATAAATTAAGACAACATAAAAAATTTTAGATAGCTTTACAGTATTTTTATAACTTAGTAACCAATTAGGATTTTCTGGGTTTTCTATGATTGCACTTTTTTTTTAAAAAAAAAATACTTTTATTGATTTCAGAGAGAGGAAGGAAGAGGGAGAGATAGAAACATCAATGATGAGAGAGAATCATTGATCAGCTGCCTCCTGCACACCCCCTACCAGGGATTCAGCCAGTAACCCAGGCATGTGCCCTGACTGAGAATGGAATCATGACCTCCTGGTTCATAGGTCAACACTCATACTGAGCCACACTGGCCAGGCCCACTTTCTTTTTTTAATCTTCACCAGATGATATGTTTTTATTGATTTTTAGAGAGAGCAGAAGGGAGAGGACAGAGAAAGAAAAAGAGAGAGAGACATCGATTGACCCCCCTCATGTGCTCCAACCAGGGATCAAACCCCCAACCTAGGTATGTACCCTGACCTAGAATTGAACCTGCAACCTTTTGGTTTAGAGGATGATGCTCCAACCAACTCAGCCACCTGGCCAGGGCTATGATCCCACATTTTTAAACCGCTTCATGATATTCAATTACACACACATTATTTTAAACAATATGGGTGTTTGGAAGACACATGAAAGTAGAAGTGAGTCTCTAACTACAATACATTTTATAATAAAATGTCAAACCACACTTTCTGTCAAAATTATCTTTAAATCATCACAACATTTGAAAATTTAATGATCCTCCATTTCAGAATTTTTTAAAAAATCTCAAAATGTCAGATGGCCAAATTTTTATTTTCCCCTCCTTTTTAAAGTGTTACTGTCTTAACAAAAATGATTAGATTATCTTTATACATGAAAAATGAAACTACTGGATTTTGTACATAGTCCTGACTTTTGCTCCACAGCGAGGTGAATTAGTGCCAACTCCAATTTTGATCCATCACCACGTATGATATCCAATATCAATCATAAGCCAGTTCCTTCTCTCACAGACTACAAGCTTTAGTGTAATGAGGGCTCATTAAAGTTCTTCAACTGACAGCCCATCAGACATAGGGCCTAAACCAGCAGACATGGGGAGCAGCAATGCCAGCATCCCACCATCTCTCCCTTCAAGAGGATTTAAGTAATTCCACCCAGTTGCTCCATGCCAGATTTCTTTGTCTACCTAAAATCAATGAAAAAGTGATAGCCACCACACCCTTTAAATTAATGTGTGTAAGGATTGTTGGTGAATTATTTATGTAACCGAAATCTGCCCAGTATAAGAAGTAGTCAAGACTTCAGAGATGTTGTTTCTGCTCCCAGAAAGCACACAGGATGTCCACTAATTACTAGGTGGTAGGGACAGCGTGGGGATTTTGCCTGCCCAGCATCAATACCTCATTCTTTCAGTAATAGGAATCTACCTCAGACCTCCACTGGATGTGGTCCTCAGGGGACCCAGCAATCAAAAGGGCCAGTGATCAGAATTGGAATAATAACTCTCTCCCTGGAATCTAAAACTTGTGTGTAGAGACACTAATACCAACGACTCCTGGAGTTGACACTCAGAGCATTAACTTAAAAAATTTTCCAGCCCTAGCTGGTTTGGCTCAGTGGATAGAGCATCGGCCTGTGGACCTGAAGGGTCCTGGGTTCAATTCTAGACAAGGGTACATGCCCAGGTTGCACCTCCATCCCCAGCAGGGGGTGTGCAGGGGAGAGCCGATCAATGATTCTCTCTCATTATTGATGTTTCTATCTCTCTCACCCTCGCCCTTCCTCTCTGAAATCAATAAAATATATTTTTAAAAAAGAATTTTTTAATCTACTAGGTCTATGCAAACCTTGAGACCCCACCAAGCTGCTGTCTGTAGCCTGGTGGTTTGGCTTTTCTGTCAGTTCTCTGAGCTTACCCATACACTTCCAACCTCTTGCTCTTGAGTTATCTGGATGAACTAGTTAACTTAGTTTTTGTTGTTTGCTGTCAAAGATCCCTACCCAGAATAGTAAAGCATTTGCCAAGGACTGGCAAGCAAATCCTAGTTTACTTCAAGCATTACCAGCTCTCATTTTCTACTGAGTACAATATTCTAGCCCCTAGAAGAATCAAAACATGGAAGGTATAAAAGCAATATCTCAAAGGTCTGCTCCAGGCATGCCCTCAGAGAAAAGAGTGTACAGTGTAAGCACGTGAGTGTGAGAGTAACTTCTGCATGAGTAAGGCAAAGGCCTCTCAAAGTCATATAGTTAGTGCAAACACTTGGACACTGGATGAAGAATATCATTTCAAAAGGAAAAACTTTTGTTCTAAAATTGTCTTCTATTTATGTAAGGTTTATGTTTTCAAAGACACTTCTAAGTATTGAAGTGATTTTCAAAACATCACACTCCCTGACTTCGCTCCTCACTGAAAATAAGACTCATTTAAACATTTAATAAAATGTTATCACTTGATGAAAACTTCTGACTAGAACTTTTGGACAATAAATCAATTAGATTCATCCACTGAAAGAAAAGAAAAAAAATGAACGATAGCCTCTTGAATCTCACAGCCTTAAGGAAGGATCATGGAAGTATCCTGCATGCTTTTCTTTGGAAAGATTTATTTCTTCGTTTTCACCATCATGCAATTCAATCACAGACATAAATTATCACATTTTAAAAAACCCCACCAATATCACCTTTCCCTAATCATGAGCCCAGGGAAGAAAACTAATGAATGTGAAATGACAGCAATAAAAGCGTTTGTATATAATTTTATATCTCGGTGTCTATATTCCTTCATATACCTAATAAAAGAGTAACATGCTAATTGACTGTACGTTTGCGACGCCCACCAACCAATCAGGAGTGAGTATGCAAATTAACACAACAAAGATGTTGGTTTAATTTGCATATGCAGGCATCGAGCGGCGGGATGCTTGTGTCGTTGCCATGGCCACGACGCAGGGGTTCTGCACCACCCCAGCTGCTCTGGGCCTCTGGGCAGCATGGGAAGGCAGAACGGCTGCTCCGACCAGAGCGAAGGCAATGCCAGCAGCCAGGGGAGGGGAGACCCATTCTTGCATGAATCTTGGTGCATCGGGCCTCTAGTCCTGTATAATAAAAGCCTAATATGCTAAGTGTCCGGTTGTCCGGTCAACCAATAAAAGCATAATATGCTAATGATATGCTAAGGCTGCTCAACTGCTTGCTATGACATACACTGACCACCAGGGGGCAGATGCTCCATCTGGTAGGTTAGCTTGCTGCTGGGGTCTGGCCAATCGGGACTGAGTGAGACAGGCCGGACATGCCCTAGAGCCCTCTCGTGTCCCTCCACGGCCCCGATTGTGCACTGGTGAGGTCCCTCAGCCTGGCCTGCGCCCTCTCACAATCTGGGACCCCTCAGGCGATGTCGGAGAGCCGGTTTCAGTCTGATCCCGCAGGCCAGGCTGAGGGACCCCACTGGTGCATGAATTCGTGCACTGGGCGTCTAGTTTAATAATATCTGAGCATCCACTAAGGGGCAAGCACTGTCCTTTTAGGCAACCATAGCCTAGAAAGAGAAGCAAACACACAAACAGCAATAATATAGTGTGATAAAGCAATATAATAGAACTGTACACTGAGTGGCCAGATTATTATGATCTCTGAACGCGTAATAATCTGGCCACTCAGTGTACTTCTCTTGAGTACCTCATTCATTCGATATCAAAGATACTATAAATTGTGCACCTGATCAGTTTTCCCCTTTGCACTGGCTGTTAGAAAGCTCAGGGCAAATAGGTGGTTGATCTCCACCAAAAGTCTAGAATACTTTTGGTACCCATTTGATACACAAATACACTGAGTGGCCAGATTATTATGCGTTCAGAGATCATAATAAGCTGGCCACTCAGTGTATATAAAAGTGCATGGAATGTTTAGAATGTAGCAAAATTAATTGTCAAAGTTTTATATGATGTGTGGGGGGAGAAATAAAGAAAACACTGGGGCAGGCATTGTCCTGTGGGCAATGGGGAAGGAGATGAAATGACCATTGAAATTCATAATCAAAAGCTGTGGAGCAATCTCACAAAAATAAAAGGATTTAAGTCATCACTTGGTGAATATATAGCTACAAGCTGGAAATTTAGAAATCTGTAAGGTTTCGTATTAATACAAAATTAATACACCTTGAAAGAAAGGAGGAAGTCTTGAAAACTTTGCTATGAAGGCAGGGACTTCTGGTACAGGGCAATATGCACATTATTTATTTCTCCATTTGTTCAAACTTAGAATCACAACTGATTCATTATAACACATAATTGCAAATCGCTGCTATTTGTAACATAAAAACAGTATCAAAATTTCTTTCAGTGTTGCCCAAGAGACTTTCCTCAAGGAGAAAACATCCAAAATTAGTAGTAGCTGGCAACTCTCTCTCCCCCATTCTCTCTCCCTATATACTATGTATATAGAACTGAAGTAATTGTAATATGTATATAAATTTCACTCATAACTCTCCTGATATTGACACTTTGAATTAAAAATGCAAAAGCAAGTTAACACTATGGAGAAACAGCTGTTATTCTTATGACAACCCTCTTGGAGCTGAAGCCAGATTTGCGGTCAAATCTGGATGCCATCGCTTACTGGTACGTGACCGCGGGCAAATCATATAATCAATCCTGCTGAGCTTCTTTACCCAGAGATGAGAAAAACTTCCCTAACTTCCTGGAGTCATTGTGAAGACTAGATGAAACAGCGTATTATGCGAAAGCAATAAGCACACCCCCAAAGTTTATTCTCCATTCTCCCTTCCTCTCCATAAAGTAATGAGCCTCCCCCCCCCCATGAAACTAAGCTTTATTGCTTTATAACTATTATGTGCATGTAACAATGTCCAAGAAAGTAGATGGTAACTAACACCAACATGGAAACCTGAATGCATTCGTGGTTAATTGGCTATCATCTAGATCCCAAAGGGCTCTTGCACACTATCTATTGCTTCCCAGAAATTCGATACATTTTCTTTTCTGAATACAGCCAAAATTATCCACAGGCTTTGAAATGTCACCATCAGGATGCTGCACAGAGCAGCTGGTTGACTGAAAGTGACGCCCCTCCCCCACACTCCAGCTGTCACCAGGAAACCCTCCTCAATGTGTAAAAAAAGACAATGCGATATTACTTCCCCTATTAATAACAATCTGATTCTTAGCATTCATTTGAAATTATTTTTCTTATGAAAGCTCACTATCAACTAAACATTAACTCTAAGAAAAATCTTTTATCATATAAATGCAAACCAGATTCTTCCGTACAACAAAAAACCCCAGGGGCAGTAAACACAAGTAATGTATTTCCATGGACTCCTTGTTTCTTTTTCTTTGAGTCATTTGTAATGCTAAACAACAGCCAGTTAAAATATTAAATAGCTCTAACAGTGATACAGCTGCCCATACTTGCGGGATTAAAAAAAAAAGCTTAGATGAATTCTCAAAAAATGTACATAGACACCTCTCTATTTTTGTAAAATATGGGTCAGACTAAAGGTTGGATTTTGTTTTAAATAATCACTCCTCTGCATGAGAAGCTGCAGTATACTACCTGTTCAACACTGCTGAAAACCTTAGGCATTGTTTTCAGAACACGTCTGTGATTCTCACTCACAAGAATTCTTACTGCCATGACTTTCTTAGGTGTAGCTCATCTCCTGAGGATTCCTATCCCTCAGACAAAGAGTTTCAGACCCGTGACCTGGACTCCTAGGTCCCAGGGACATGTCTCAGGTGTGTTCCTGCAGAAGCCCTGTGCCCTTCATTAAAGCCTCTTAGCTCCTGAGCGCTACAGGTGAGATTCTGCTAAATAGGGTTCCCTGCTTTTAAAAATATCTGAGGCCCACTGCTTGGATGACAACAACTGCAGCCTAAAAGTAAATCATTTTAAAGCATCATTTATCTTTTAAAAAGAATGTTTACATAAACATGCACATATCTAACTTTACATGAATGTATATATTTACCCAATCCCCATATTGCAAGTAATTATGACCTGGTATGACTCCTTTCAAGTATTTTCCATGCTCATATATTTATATATAACATATATATATTAGAGGCCTGGTGCACAAAATTCATGCACGTGGGAAGGGGGTCCCTTGGCCCCGGCCTGCGTCCTCTCACAGTTCAGGAGCCCTCGGGGATATCCAACTGACAACTTAGGGCCACTCACCAGGGGGAACGGACTAAGCCGGCAGTCAGATATCCTTAGCACTGCCACAGAGGTGGGAGAGGCTCCAGTTACTGCTGTCGAGCTCACCAGCCGTGAGCCTGGCTTCTGGCTGAGCAGCGCTCCCGCTGTGGGAACACACTGACTACCAGGGGGCAGCTCCTGCGTTGAGCGGGATTGGGCCAAAACCGGCTCTCCAACATCCAAAGGGGTCGTGGATTGCGAGAGGGCACACGCCAGGCCAGGGACCCCACTGGTGCACAGTTGAGGCCGGAGAGGGATGTGGGAGGTTGGCCAGCCAGAGAGGGACTGTGGGAGGGCTCCAGGGCGTGTCCGGCCCATCTCACTCAGTCCCAATCAGCTGGACCCCAACAGCAAGCAAAGCTACTGGTTGAAGCGTCTGCCCCTGGTGGTCAATGCATGTCATAGCAACTGGTCAACCAGTCGACTGTCTGCCCCCTGGTGGTCAGTACACATCATAGGGAGTGGTTGAGCGGCCTTAGCATATCATTAGCATATAACGTTTTGATTGGTTAACCAGACAATCGGACACTTAGCATATTAGGCTTTTATTATGTAGGATATATGTACATATATATACACACATATAAACTTTTATCACACACATATAAACTTTTTTAAAAAATGGAACAAAAATGTTCACTTTGCTATCTATCATTAAGCATCCATATTGAAAAATAACAATATCAGAGCTAATAGTATATTCTTATACTTTGGTGCATATTTTTAGTGAGGTCTCATCTCCTCTAACATAGTGCCCCCTTCTATAACTGATTGTCCCTGTTAACTAATTGAAGAAATTTAAATATTAATCACCCCTGACCTTCAGCTTCCAGTAAGCACCCCAAAAAGTCTTATGGAAGTTGCTCTGGATGGTGATAAAACTACAGTGTTTTTCTACCATGTTTAGAGTTTTAACTTTATCCAAGTGTTTGCTTTCTTTGGGTCACTATAATGTGAAAGGTTTGACTTTTCACTTCAGCATCTATGATCATTTAAAAAGAACAGCAGTGCAGTTAGGTAATAAAACGACCTCATTCATAAGAGGAAATGAATGAGATAAAGTTAGGTTTGAGGTGGTAACTACCTTTTCCTACTGTCTGCCATGCAGTAGTGACTGAGCTTCTATGCCTAACACCTGGTGGACAGGTTTTGCCCTTCATTTCATTTTATCCAATGTCCTGAGGCAATCACACACCATGACTCCTATCTGACAGGAGAGGAAATTAAGGTTGGGAGGATGTGAACTTGTCTAATGGATACAATCAGTATGCAGCAGAGGCAGGGTTCAAAGCAGGGTCTTCCTGACCCCAAACCCCTGCTATAGAGCTGCCTTTCTGAAACAGAGGACAAGAAAAATGTGGGGGCCTTTGGAAAATGAATGCTTCATTATGGGACAGCATTACCAAAATTATTTGTAGCAGCTGATATCCGACGTGACTCCTGTTTATCTGAAAACTCGCTCACCCACGATATCCAGGAGCCACAGCAAGGTCCTGGGAGCAGTGTGCTCTAATTCAGCCTTTGGTTAGGCCACAGAGTGGCACTGACTCTTCCCAACACTGGAATGAGTCTAGGCTTTAAGGCACCTGCTTCAAATCCTGAATACTTCTCTTTCTCCCCCAAAAGTGGCCCCCTGGAAAAGGAAGGGGAAAGCTGTGAATACCACTGCAACTGATGATCTGCAAAAACCACAGGTGGCTGGCACTCCGAACTTAGCTCTTGTGATGCTCCCGGAAAACGGAGGCATGGAGAACGGGTGGGAGGCGGCCTTCCCCACTATCTGAGCTGTACAGTCTGACATTTGGGAAAGGAAGATAAGGATGGAAACATCTCCAGCCTTGTCTTATGCTTGCAAGTCACCGCTCCATAATACTCCGCAGACCTAAGGCTAATCTCTGGTCAGTTATCCATTCTACCTTCTTTACCAAATTCTGGATCAAAAAGTATAATTCAGCTGGAGACCAGAAGGCCAAAAAATTTTAAAGCACTTTTTAACAATAACTAATGTGATTCTTAAAAATTCTCCAGCCACCACAGCACTGGTATGAGATAGTACATATTACTATAACTTTTAACTGAATATCCTGCCTCCAATAAACAACCTTGATTCTGTAGAATATAACCGGGAAGGCACAAACAAATAAAATGCCATCTAAGCAGTCATCACAATATCCGTGCACTACAACCCATATCTAACCCAATGAAGACCCTTCCACCAGTCGATGTATAGATTTTATATAGTCAACGGTTATTAACATCTCATCTTTGAGTGTTTTCTATGTATGCTGGTGTTAAACACGTTTCCTGAACTTTCACATTGAATACTTAGACACCCTATGAAGTAACCTTTCAGTAACTTGTCCAAGATCCGACACCCAGGAAAGGCCCCACATGGATCCCTTCCATTCTGTCAAATTCCACGGTGACTCCCAATGGCTGCTCTTTATCAATATGCCAGTAATTCCCAAACTTTAGCACCCAGGTGCACTGGGATCAACCGGAAGGCTTGTTGAAATAGATTTCTGACTCTGTAAGTCCCCCAAATTTACAAATTCCAACAAGTTCCAGACTGATGCTGATACTAGTAGTCCAGGGACAATTTAGGAAACCAATGTAGAAACAGCAAAATGTGACATATACATTTAAGACAGTAGACAGACTTTTAAGAAGACATTCCAAAGGGGAAAAAAATAGAAAAGAGGAAAGTCCAGCTGTCACTGAGTGTACTGCAAAGGGACCTACACGTATATAGATGGCTCAATCGTGACTAAGCGATGATTCCTTTTGCGAGCACCCCGAGTCTTGGAAAGAGATGCTGATCCGGTTTTGGAGAGGCTTTGAAGGTCTGGGCGGAAAGGGGTTAAAGGGATGGGTGGATTTCCTATACCCAGTGAAGGGAAACACCACTCCTCGGGTTAGGGGGTTGGGGCGTGCTTGCACACCGGTAGTTCTGAGAACAGAAAGTTACTGTTCCAAGTGCAACTGAAAGTGAAAGCTGTTGCTGATGCAACGTCGCAGTAAGCTCCTGCTTTCAAAGACAACCCTTCAGGACCCCCAGGGAGCTACCCCCATCCTGAGAGCCTCGGCAGGTCATTCCCTGTAGTCGGCCTCAGGAGAGCGGGCGAAGAGCACCCCGGCAGGGTCGCTCTAGGAAACGCCCTCCGCGATCGCCCATCTCCAGGGTGCCTAGGCTGCGGAGGCTACGCCTCCAACCCGCACCCGCACCCGCGCCTGTCCCCACCCCCTCCCCTGCCACATCCTCTCCGGTGTCCCGGGCCCTACGGGGACGCCGCCGACAGTCGCCCCGCAGCCCCCGCCCCGCCGCCGGCGCCGCGGCCCTGGGAAAAGTCTAAAAAAGCCGCGCAGAACCGGCGCCGCGAACCGGACCAAACAGAGGCGGAAACTCACGTTCTCTACGGCCCGCCGGCGTCCTCACGTCTTCGCGCGCGCACGTGCGTCATCACGCACCGGCGGCGTCGAGCGGCGCTCCCCTTCCCCGGGGCCCGGCTGGCGCGCGAGAGAGTGGCTGATGTTGCGGCGCGTCTGGGGCGGCCCGGGTTGGGGAGGGAGGGCTGTGAAGCGGGCCGGCCCACGCGTGGCGGCGGTGACAGGCGGTGGCTCCGAGGGCACAGTGTGGACTCATCCTGCAACTGCGAGTGAAAGGGGGATGATCATGGTCTCCCCCGCCCTGAAGAACGACCGTCCTCTGCCGCGCGTGCGTAGAGCAAAAGCAAACTAGCGACCTGCGTTGGAGGGACCAGACTTGGAGACATGCAGCCAGTGGGATATTTGTCTTTCTCAGTTTGGCTTATTTCACTTAGCATAATATTTTCCAGGTCCATCCATGCTGTCCCAAAGGGCCCAAGCTCCCCACCTGCTGCGAGGAGTCAGATGCTGCTGATGAAGTGGATGGTGTGAGAGAGAAACTTACACCTTCCTGAGTTGTCACACAGCCTGAGAGCTGCCTATCAGGGCGGGACCCACGGTTACCAAGGACGCCCCCCAAACAAGGTCATGGGTGTACTTTTCACTCCCCAAAGCTTGGGTCTGCGACTGCACTTTTTAGTCTGTTTGTCCATGTGAGGGCCTTAGGTGTTAAGGATTTCAGTGAACGTATTTGATGCAAACAAGTGGCTTGCGTTGGAGGGACCAGACATAGAGACAAGCAGCCAGTGGGATATTTGTCTTTCTCAGTTTGGCTTGTTTCACTTAGCATAATATTTTCCAGATCCATCCATGCTGTCCCAAAGGGTAAGAGAGCCCTCTTTTTTTTTTTTTTACAGTCGCATAGTTCTCCATAGTGTAAATGTCCCAACCGCATTTTTTATCCATTTATCTACTGATGGGCACTTGGGCTGTTTCCAAATCTTAGATATTGTAAATAACTCTGCTATGAACATAGGGGTGCATATATTCATTCTGATTGGTGTCTTGGAGTTTTTAGGATATATTCCCTGAAGTGGGATCGCTGGGTCAAACAGAAGTTTGTTCTTATCTTAATATATCAAATATAGAGGTGATTTTAAGGGAGCTACAAATCAAGAAGCTCAATACAGTAATTTCATAAAAATATATAAGGATTAAGAACATACTTAGACAATTACATTTAATTTCAAATATTATCAGTGAAAAACTTCTTAGACATTTGAGAGGACAGAAAAAGTCTACCTGATACTGAACTCAGGTCTGGCTGCCCACTGCTTTGAAAGCCAATACTTGAGAGACAGTATTTTAACAAAATTCAACAAACATTTATGGTAAAAACTCTCAAAAAAGTAGGATTATAAGGAAACTCCCTTACCCTAATAATGGACATCTATGAAAAACCTACAGCTAACACTGAATGCTTTTTCCTTAAGATTAAAAACATAAAAATAAAAAAAGTTGCCTGGCCGGTGTGGCTCGGTGGTTGAGCATTGACCAGTGAACCAGGAGTTCACATTTGGATTCCCAGGGCTGCATCCTTGTTCCCCAGTGGGGGGCATGCAGGAGGCAGCCAATCAAAGATTCTCATCATTGATGTTTCTATCTCTCTCCCTCTCCCTTCCTCTATGAAATCAATAAAAATATTTTTTAAAAATTTTTACTGGAAGTTTTAGCCTGTACAGTAGAGGAAAAATAAAACTTAAAAACATCATCTTGAATAGGAAGAAGTAAAATTGTCTTTATTCACAGGTTACATGATCCTGTAGGTAAAAATCTTAAAAGAAATCACATACAAATAAGCACTACTAGAATTAATGACTTCAGCACAGTCCCAGGATACAAGATTAAGATTTTTAAAAAATTATTTCTATATACTACAAGTAAACAATCCAAAAATAGCATCACAAAGACTAAAGTGCTTCGGAATAAATGTAATTTAAAAAAAGTACAATACTTGTACACTGCTAACTACTTAAAATGGCTGAGAGAAGTTGATATTCCATGTTCCTGGACTGGAAGGCTCAATTTGACAGTTCTCATATTGATCCGTGGATTCAACACAATCTCAAAATCTTAGCAGACTTTTTAAATAGAAATTGATAAGCTGCTCTTTATAATAGGGAGGGGAGGAGAGAGAGAAACATCGATGTGAGAGAGACACATCAATTGGCTGCCTCCCACAGGTGCCTGACTGGGGCCAGGGATAGAACCTGCAACCCAGGTATGTGCCCTTGACGGGGAATAGAACCCTAGATCTTTCGGTGTGCAGGCTAATGCTCCAAACACTGAGCACACCGGCCAGGACATGATCTTGTCTTTGAATCTTTACATGGAAATATGTGCTTTAGAACTCAGATGGTTTTTCTTTTCTTTTTTTAAAAAATATATTTTTATTGATTTCAGAGAGGAAGGGAAAGGGAGAGAGAGATAGAAACATCAATGATGAGAGATAGTCATTGATCGGCTGCCTCCTGCATGCCCGCCCCCGGGAATCAAGCCCACAACCCAGGCATGTGCCCTGAGCTGGAATCGAACCCGGGACCTTCAGTCCACAGGCTGACATTCTATCCATTGAGCCAAACCAGCTAGGGCCTCAGATGGTTTTTCATTGGTTGATATGAAGACTGTAGAATTAAGAATCTATACCAACGAGAAAAGTCCTGAAAGTAATAAGGTATTATTAAAACTACAAATAGGAGCAATGCACTTGCAGTAGACTTGTGATTGATGGTTAATTATCCTGACATTATGGTCATTATTCTAATTGCACATCAGATGTCACTAATCAACTCTCAATCTAATGGAGCTGAGAAGAGCTGTTACAACACTAAAATAATTTGTGTTACTCTGCAGGATTTTAATGCTTACAAACTCCTGCCCCTAGACCATCCACTCCCTGATTTCCAGTCATCTCACCAACAATTCATTTTATTTATTTCTTTTTTAAAATATATATATATATTTTTATTGATTTTTTACAGAGAGGAAGAGAGAGGGATAGAGAGTTAGAAACATCGATGAGAGAGAAACATTGATCAGCTACCTCTTGCACACCCCCTACTGGGGATGTGCCCGCAACCAAGGTATATGCCCTTGACCGGAATCGAACCTGGGACCCTTGAGTCCGCAGGCCGATGCTCTATCCACTGAGCCAAACTGGCTTCGGCTCATTTTATTTCTTATATTGGGGCATTAATCCAATGAAACGTCATTCTCTCCTCATTCATTTTCTACCCTCCACACATAGAAGATGAGTAAGCCAGAATGTCCTTCTCCCTGCCCCAGTATCACAAGAGAACAGGAATAAAACATGGGAGCCTATCAGTCAAAGGCTTTCTCTTGGGACTTGGACTCTAGGAGGATCTGGAGAGGTTGGAGGCCATAGTCTCAGTGCCAGAAATGACTACTTCGGTGGGAGTGCTGGAGGTACACCCCGCAGCACCTAGGGAAGGGAAGGGTGTTAGCTTGATCACTTCAGGATACCCTGAATTTTAATATAACCCTTGACCCTCTACTCCTGCTAATACCTGCAGATACAAATTTCTTACAACTGAATGTTATTTTAGTAAATTTAAAAAATTATTTTCTCACTCTAGAATCCTATAAGATCTATTACCACCATTATGAACTCTACCTGTTAAGTAAGTTAATGCATTTAGTCCTCTTATAAAAGTGCCAGGCACATAATAAATACTCAATATGTGGTAACGGTTTTGATAGCTACTGTAGCTGCCATTTGTTAAGTGTCTATTATATGCCAGGCACTTCACCTCCATTTTATAAATGAGGAAACTGAGGGTCAGAGAGTCCAAGTAATTTGCCAAAGCTCACAAAGCTAGTAGGCAGAAGGATTGATGGTTCAGACTTTCTAATATATTATTTCAACCTCTGAATATTAAACGTCTAGTACTGTGTGTCACTGGATGCATCATAGTCCATATACAAGGTAATTTTTTTAATTCATGTACATGTTTCATCAAGTTTTCATTGTTTCATTATCTAAATGACAAAAAACTGAAATAACAACTATTTACTAACCATTTCAGAATTATTTTGAATGGCCGTGTTTTAATTTTCTACATTTTTTTCTATTTTAGGAAGTATTTTTTCTACTGAGTGTTTTAGATACGTCTTCCTTATTCTTGTTCTAACTCATTATGATTATTATCTAAAAAGTAAACTGGTTTTACAGATGTCCCATTGTTTCCAATTTTACAGGATAATAGTAGGAATATAGTTTGAGAGCTCCTATTTCTTTCAAATAATAAATCCTAAATAAGCTGTTTATTTTCATAATCATTTTTAACAGTATTTTTGCAAATGCCATTCTGTTTCTTTAATCAACTAAAATTCTGATGCCTCCATGACTACAACGAATAATTTTACTCCAGCTGCCAAATCTCATTTTCTACATGCCATGTGAGGCCTCAGAGGAGCCTTCCTAACCCACCACATCTCCTCAAATCTGGCACAATGTGTTTGTGCTTTATGAAAAACTAATTTAGATAATGAATTTTTAGAAAGGAAGAACTTATGAATGTTCTTGGTAGGGAAAAAAAAGTTCCAAAAGGAACTTACTTCAAAATATGGGAGATAAGGCTGTGAGGGTACAGTGCAGATGACAGGCATTTTGGCTAACTTTCCTGTCAGCCCCTAGTCCATAGGGGATTTTAGGACCTCCTTTGGGCATATAAGAACACATACACACAGCAGTATCTCCACCATTGCTTGCTAATACTTAAAAGCCCTTCAAAAAGACCTTTCCATCTGCAATTAGACATATTTAAAATGTAGAGCTGTTGAGGGAACACTTAAGAGAGAATGAATTTCACTTAAAGGTCATGGGTCAATCTGTCTACCAGCAAGTGGCCATTCTGGGTAGTGATTAGAGGAAACTGGAGGCAGAGGTACCTTGGGTGGAGGAAATCTAGGACAAAAGACAGTTGAAATTTTTGCAAAGCTCTATCCAATCCCATATAATAAAAACGTAGTATGCAAATTGTCTCCTCAGCCAGGAGTTTATCCGGGAGTTCGGCCAGGGGTGGGGCCAGTGGGGGAAGGGAGGGAGGCCTCAGCCTGCAGCTGGCAGCCTCTAGGGACCCTACCAGTGCACGAATTTCATGCACTGGGCCTCTAGTTTACAATAACAGTGAGAGGAAAAATAGAAGCCACAGGGTGGTGCAGGGGGTGGGGAGAATTTTGACATCACCTAAAATTACAGAGCACACCACCACACAAAGTTTAGATTTTTCTTGTTCTGTTGTAATTTAGCACACCTGACTTCTAACTAAAGTGAAAAATTATTTTTACAGCTTATTGTTTATCTTAAGTTATGAGGATGCCAGTCTTTAAGTGAATGTCAGATCATGTTGCCAATTTAAAAAAAAATTATTTGCAAGTAATTTCAGGCTTTATAGAAAAATTACAAAAATAGTCCATAGAATTCCTGTATATTCATAAAATGTTCTAAGTGTTAACATGTGTTTCTCCTAGTATTTCTATTCTCCCCCCCTCTCTCTTCTCTCATTATATGCATACACAGTTTTTTTCTGAGTCATTTTTTATAGCCAGGATTGCAGCCAAGATGCTCCTTTTCTTCCATATTCATTTTCTTTAAACACACACACACACACACACACATACACACACACACACACACCAAGGATTCATTTGGTTTCTTTTTAAGAAAAATGTTATTAATATTAAATTTCCAGAGTAAATCTAGTACACTATTCTATCCATTGTAACATTCAAGTGCCATGGGCTCAGTTATGAGGAAATGTTGACAGCTATTCTGTTATAGACCACACATCCAAATATGAAGTAGAGCTTTTAAACAATAAAATTCAAATGACCCGTTGGGATGAACTGCCAACATGACTCAAACATTTCTTTCTTTATGTACACCAAGGAACAAGTATTCCAACAAAGTTAAATTCATTTGACTAAGTAATAACCCAGAACCTTAATTGATTTAATGAATATAATATAAGCCATAAATGAACAAGATATCAAGGATGGGGTGTGGGACATGGTAATGAATCTAATAGGTCATGGTAGATATTGTTGCATAGACCTTTAAAGCTATTTGGGGGGCTAATTGTGGTGTTGTGTTTGTTTGTTTGTTTTTTGTTTGTTTTTTACTTATAATCAAGAAAGCATAGAAAATTGGAAAGGGTACAGAATATGATTTTTGGCTCTGCCACTAGCTACTTTTTGGCCATTCAAACCCTCTGAAGCTTAATTTTCTCACCTGTAAGATGAGGGACTCGCAAAAATTATTTCTAAAGTCTCCTTCAACTCAAGTATTCTAATATTCTAAGATCTAGAAAAAATAAATAGCATGTTAAAAAAATCAAAGAAGACAGTAAGATATTGAAATGTGACTAGAAGGAAGAGTTGCAGAGCCAAAGAGAGATCTTGATAAAGAATCACCATAATCATAAGAATAAAATGTTTTTAAGTAACTAAACAAAGTCAACAACTAAGGAACCAATTCAAGCAAAGAATAAGTTGGTTATTTTTAATTTAATAAGAAAAATATAAAAACGTTATTTAGTGCCTTTAAAAAACCCCAGAAAACATTATTAATGACTACCGCATTTATAAGTAGCGGTATGAATTCAGACAAATCAAGCTTCAGTTCTAGCCCTAGCCGAGGGAGTTTGTGATCTCACCAGTTTCTTAAATGGGGCAATAATTCTTCTTCTGGGACTTCTTTTAAAAAAAAAAATGTTTTTTAATTGCTTTTAGAGAAAGAGGGAAGGAGAGAGATAGACATATCTATGAGAAACATCAAATGGATACCTCCTGCACACCCTCTACTGGGGATGGAGCCCTGCAACCTGGGCATGTGCCCTGACAGAAATCAAACTGGTGACCTCTTGGTGCATGGGGTGACGCTCAATCCACTAAGCCACAGGGCCAGGCCATCTGTGACTTCTTGTCAACCTTGGTTGAAATAAGACATAAAATGTATATCTTAGCTACTAGTCCATAGTAAGGGCTCAAAAAAAAAAAAAGTTAATTATAATACCAAACTCTCCATCATTCATATTCAATTTTTTGCTTTGGGAAGGAAAAGCAAGAGTATGAGAAGCAAAGAAAAAAGAGGATGGGATACCAGATGACTAGAGGAAGAGCAGGAAAGATCAGACTGATGCTGGGGTGCTGTGTGCCCATCTTGAATTGCCCCATTTCATTAACACTGTTCTTTGGAATACCAGCTAACATTCTGGAAACTCCTTTTTTTTTTTTTTTTTTTTTTTTTGATGTGCTAATAGCTTTTGTGATCTTTAGAAGTAAAAGGTAATTTTTAAAAGAAATATTTACTTTTCTGTGGACTTTCTTAGAGTCTGCACCTGAATATTATAAGATTCAGCAAGAGTCTTAGGAGTGATGACTAGCTATTAGCTTACTAGTAAACAATGCTGTGTCATGGATACTATATTCATTGCCTTATCTTTTGTTGGATGGATAAAGTTCCTTAAAATGCAATTGAAACAAGGGTGCACTGCTTACGTTTTTAGGAAGTTTTTCTTAGGTCCTATGAAATACTGTTTAGTCAGTATCCAAAAAAAAAAAAAAAGAATCACCCTCACTGGTTAAAATAAAGGCCATTCATTTATTGAATCTCTGCCATGTACTTAGGCCATCAAACTACATTTATTCTCTGAATGAGTCTATAAAGTAGGATTGTTATCTTATTTTACAGATAAAGAGCTCAGAAACAAAGTCACACAGACAAAAGGTAAGAGGGTTGGAATGCAAACCCAAATCACCCGAATTCATCCACAGATCTTTAGCTGTCCTGGCGAAAAAAGACACTTGAATTGCAGGAGAAAAATAATACCATAACATGTAGTTTTCAAAATTAAACCTCGACTTAATATTTTATTAACAAATTTTTACCTTGAATTTTCTTGAGACTTGTTTTCAGGACACATGATTGGGGGAATAAAAATCAAAGGGAAAGGCTTATCTTTCCAGTGCTAGGTTATATTTAGTTTTGGGAAAGGGCAACCTGTTGTTCAATTTTCAAACTCCTGCTAAGAAATAATATGAGATATTTTAACTACATTTTTTAATGAAATATAGGATATGTTGCCCATTGAATATTCTTTGGCTGTTAAATCTGATTGGCTTAACGTGAGTTTTTTAGAGTGGTTTTTAAACTATTTAATTTATTTTTTTGGTAAAATACTATAACCAACTGTGTTTTCTGAAAGACAGCAGTCTCTATGAGCAGTATATTTCTTTTGCTGTACAAAATACTCTCAAAATAAAATATGCACATCCATTCAACATGGCAAATTGTGTAGCCTCTTAGAAAGACTTGAGCTAGATTGGACCTCCTTTTGATTAATGGGCATTCTTTAAATGAATTAGCCCCGATTCTGCTCAGAAGCATAGTCTGGGCATCCCAGGGGAATGCAGTAGAACTGGTCTGAATGTGGAATATCTGTCTTCATCATCAAATGCTGTTCAAAAGCAATTGGCTTTGAAGTACCCTTAAGACAGGGTCACAAACTCCAGTGCCTGGAGGAGCTAGGCAGGAGATACAAATGAGTCGAGTGGGCTGGGTGGAAGGAAGCATCTGAAGCGCCAGGTGACAAATGGCACCTGGCATTGCCATGGTGTCAGAGAGATGACTTGGAGTCGTGGGATGACCGCAGAGTGGCCACTGAGAGGGGCAGCTATCTTTCCATTTTGGCTGATGGAGGCCAGGTGGGAATCGGGGCCCCATGCTCTGATTTTTAAAGAGAAATTAGAATTTTAATTTTTGATGCATCATCTTCTAATGTTTGATGTTGACAATTTAAACATACTATTTGGGTAAATTTGAAAAACAACCCATGGACCCCATTGGCCAGCAGGATACAAGTTTGCAACTTCTGGTTTAATGAAATAAGACAAATATTAATAGAAATAATACCTGAAAATGATTTCATAGTTTGGAAATCTTATAGCCCTATATTAGCCTATATATAATATTAAAAATGCATTTACTGCTGCAGTCTTTTCGCAGCAAGGGTTCAGGAATCTGGAGAAGGGGCTGCGACATAAATGAAGAGACTAGACAAGAAATACAAATTTGGAAGGCATGGAGGAAAGCCAGGCGGAGGCCTCACCCTCTAGTGAAGAGGGCTCTCCAAATCTCGAAACTCCAGACTCATGGCTTTTTATTTACACATTTTTCCCTTTAGCAAAGCAGACACACATAATAAAGGTAAGGTTTGGTAAACAGTAAAGGGTTATCAGGTTAGGGGAATTGCCTACAGCTGTTCGGCCAGCAGCAGGTAATAATATGCAGATTTTTAGCCCTGCTGAAAATGTCCAGCCTTCTGATATGGACTTTTCGCATTTATTATGACCTGCTGGTCTTAGCCTCCAGCAATTTACGTTATACTTTACAAAAACAAACAGGAAAGCCCTGGCCAGGTGGCTCAGTTAGTTGGAGTGACACCTTGTACACCAAGCATGTGCAACTCAAAGGCTAACACAGGCCAAATAAACAAGGTTTAAGTTTATGTGGGCCGCAAAAAAACAAAAGCTTCAATTTTCATAGAGACATAGGTTTATTTGATACAGACATGCTGAATACAAAGGGCTAAAATAAATGAGTAATCATTAACATAAAATAATAGAACATTTTAATAAAAATTAATATTTTTTTCTTGAATATTAACTTACCAGACACTGAATAACTGCATAAATTAATAAATGTAATGCAAATAAACCTATTTTTCTTATTCAAAAGTGAAATATTTCCTGTTGCGCACACCAAACAAGTCAGTCCAAGACTAATGACATGGCAATTAGCTGCTAAAATATTCGCTGCTAGTATTAGTGGAGAGAAATGGTGCGCTTGCGCGTAAGGCACTTAAGGGAAATGAATGCAACACGATTAAAGTAATCAGTCATTAGCAAACATTGTAGACCGTTATTAATAATTATGTATAACAGGATATTGTAAAAATTATGTTACGAAATTTTTATTAAAACATTTCTTACATACAGTTATATTGGCTGGGCCGCAAAAATATTCGTTGTGGGCCGCGAGTTTGACGTGCTTGCTGTACATCAAAAGGTTGCAGGTTCAATTCCCAGTCAGGGCACATACCTAGGTTACAGGTTTGATCCCTGGTTGGAGTGCATACAGGAGGCAACGAATCAATGTTTCTCTCTCACATCAATGTTTCTTTCTCTCCCTCTCCCTCCCTCTTTAAAATCAATAAAAACATATCTTCAGGTGAGGATTAAAAACAAAACAGGATAGATCTAGAAATCTACCTGAAACCATAAGTATGTTTATCAATATGTGAACTGCACACCACCTACTTCAGAATTAACTAAAGAGCTTATTTAAAATTTACATGTTGGATTTGCATGTGTTAAGTCTCAGGTGGCACCTAGGAGTCTGACTTTGTACAAGCATCCCAGTCCTCAGATGATTCTAATATAGCCATTAATGGGGTTCCTCCCTTTGAGGATAGGCAATGTGGTCATTTCACAGCCAGACTTAACCTTTGTAACTTACCTATTCTCGCAGGCAGAGACAGGTCCAATTTAAAGTGGGTTTAATTTTTATTCCTTGGATCTATGTTTGGTTGGGCGACCCAGAACACATCTGTGCTTTTGGGTTATTCAATTCTGTGGTTACAGGTTGATGCTTCATAATGATAAATATCTACCTCATTAGTTTGCAGTTTATGGTTGCTCAGTATACATCTTCATTTAGCTAATGTCTTAGTGGGTTATTTCCTCTTGGCTCCCTACTGAGTATCAGTGTAATGTACCTGATCAGTGCCCAGTAAGTAATTTTTGATTGACTATTTTAATGCATTAATTAGAACATCATCAACTAGGCCTACCAGATTGTCTGTGACTGAGATGAACAATCATTTACTTTAACCCACTAGGCATCTTAGTTAAGCCAATAACTTGACTAATTTTTAGCTCTCAGAAAATTATTTGATGACGTTTGACCAAGTGATCCCTTCCCCAGATAATTAATACACCTTCTGACCTTGCCTGCTCTTAAATTCAGGGAGTAAACATATTGTCAGGAGTATATAACTCATTATGCACTCTTACACAGAATAAAAATAGTATCACGAGAGTGGTATAGTCACAGCATTTAGACACTGGAAACATTAGCTGCAGAAAATGCTGATAGACTGACATGTTCAATGAACTACACATTTTAGTCCGTCTAGGGAAAACCACAATTGAAATGTAAATTATTATTTTGCACCAGTGAAAAATGAGCCCAAATGCAAGTTGTCTTTTAAAAACATTGAGATCAAGAAAAGGCATTAGACCTGTGTTTTCTAGCTGGTGTTCATACCCTGCAAACAACAGAATCTTAAATATGAGGCACAATTTAAGAGATTATTCATTCCTTAGCCTAGACTATAACTAGGCTGTTTCTTAAACTATTCCAAGCATTGCTAGACAAAAGAAATGTATGACCTCTGAGGTAACCTTCTCCACAAGATAAACTTGTAATTTCTAGCACAGCTTGTCTTTTTTTTTATCATTTCCATGCTACTCCAGTTAATGCAACCAGCCTTGCAGTTCAGAATATTCAAATATGCTATTGGGTTTGGGGGCACAATGATGGGTCTTAAATTCACCCCCACAGAGGTGAAGTAACATTAAATTTGTCACTGCCTCGTCTAAGTCAGCAAGATGGCACTGTGTAATATCTTTAGAAATACTAAGTCAAGAAGTCCACGGGGACGAAGGTGAAAAGAAGGTCAGCTACTGACATAAAATCAGGCTCCAGATGTGATGATCCTTTGTCAGAGGCTTTGTAGCCTGCAAGTCAGCACAATGTTATTGAATCCACCTCCTAGCTGAAGCCAGACACTTTGACAGTCAGCCCCACCTGCACACTAATAGGTGAGCCATCAGCTTCACCTCCCTAACTGGAGACACAGAGCAGATCTTTTTATAAAAAGAACTTAAAGCTCGAAATGGCCTTTTTTATGTTCTACTCCCTTCGCCCCAAAGTGTTGACCTGTCTTGTAATGTCTGAAGTATCCATGAATATATTATAAGTTAGAGAGAAAAAATTAACCTTTGGTAGCCAGAGTACTGAAACTTTACTTTGAAGAACATCGGAAAACTCAGTCTACCATTCCTTGAGAAGTTGGAATAAAAAACCCTTCAGTTTTCCTAGAAACAAACAGTGACTACTCTTCAAATAACCCTTTTCCTCAATATAACATTTACTATAACTATCTTAAACTAGAATGAATGAAGTGAAGCAGAAATTGGAACTTCTAACTTTACATTTGCCTTCTGTATGTAGGTAGAATTCATGGTACTAGAGCCAATCAACCTTGATATGCTTCGATTAATATAATATAAACATTTCCAAAGGACTTCTATGTTGCCTAGAGGAATTAAGATGTGAAATATTTAATGCATTTCTAAAGCTTAGATGAAATGTATAGTAACTGTAATATCTGACACACTGGTCCTTATTTTAGAAAAAGAGAATTCCCAAACTAGATAAGAAGTGGGATTCCAAAAGGCAGAATCTAGGAAACTGTTCATGATGAAATATTATGTTAGAAGTTAGAAAAATAACTTCAACTGTGCTCATTGTGGAAATTAACCTGCCACATAATTACTGATGGGAAATTACATGATGACAACGAAAGCCTTCAGTTACCAAAAATTAGAGTTTATAAATGAGGATTATGGGGGGAAATTCATTAGGCTAGGTTTGGGCAAAGAAAGGAAAAAAAATTCATGTCCGTTAAACCTAAAAAGTGGTCAGATGCATGCACTTTAAACGAATGGTGTTGGGAGGCACATCCTCCACAGGCCCCATGCAGTCTCTGAAAATTCTTGCTAAGCAGCCAGCTTGAAGGCCGATCCATCTCCTGACACTGAGCAGTTTCTGTTGCTAGTCATGGAAGCAACCCAGTAGATCAAGGTACCCACAGTGTAACTGTCAGCAACTGCCTACACCCCAGGGGACATTAGGGATGGAGGGTGGCTTGTTTGCTTCTTACTGCAATTTTTGCTCCTTGTTGGGCCCGTGGCTCTGGGCTCCTCCCACTCTTTGGGCAGCATCCATCTCAGCCACCGCATCACCCTATGGACGAGAGATAGGGAACTAGCACCAACATGCTGACTTCTGGCGACTGCTTTTTCTGTGAGTTATAATAAAGCCTTTCATCTCTGAAAAAGAAGAGTGATCAGATGTCCTTCCAACCTCCCAATACTCAGGATTGAAATGTCATCATCTTTGACTGCTGCCTGAATGATTGTCCCAAACATCCCATCTGTTTCCAAAGCCCACCATCTTCACCTCTGAAGTTCTCTGCACCTTCATTCCACCAGCACAAACCTAACCCTGAGCCTCATCATCTCACTTAATCTATTGAAACAGACTCCTAACTAGCCTACCCCTGCCCCGGGTTTCCATTTTATTCTATTTCCTGCATCTGCTCATGTTACTTCTCTTGTTTATCATACCAAGTGCTCCTCATTATTAATGCAATAAGTCTGAGCTCTTTGTTCTGCATTCAAAGTCATCTCTGTGGGCCCTCAAAGTTATGATGTAATAATGTTCAATTCTATAATTGAGTACTGAGTGCCTGCTATGCACCAAGTATATGGTACTAGATGTTCTGAATGATTCTCAAATAAAGAGGACACTCTTCTCAAAGAGTTTGTAGTTGCCACTTCTTATAATGGCTTTTATGATGGTTTCCAGGTACTGAATGCTTCAGACAGGACACATGTTCCCTCTGCTCCAGTCCACATGGAATGCCTGCTTTTCTTCATGACTTCCCCACCATCATTCATATAGTCCCAGGCCTGGAATGGTTTCTTCTTTTTTTATTGATCTCAGAGAGGAAGGGAGAGGGAGAGAAAGATAGAAACATTAATGATGAGAGAGAATCATCGACCTGCTGCCTCCTGCATGCTCCCTACTGGGAATCAAGCCCATGACCTGGGCAAGTGCCCTAACTGGGAATCAAATTGTGACCTCCTGGTTTGTGGGTCAGCACTCAACCACTGAGCCACACCAGCTGGACTGGAATGGTTTCTTTAGCCACCTTTCTTTAACACATATTTATTGCTTATCCCAAAGCAGTGGTCAATGTCACATAAATTCTCATCTTTCTGAGAACAAATGTAAAATGCATCTGGTAATATAAAAAGAATAAAGTAGGTTAAGAATCAAACTGACAAAGTCTTGCCCCTTCTTGACTGGTGAAATTTCTGTGCTCCTCACCACTGTATGAACTGTGCTGGAGGCTAAGAACAGTAGTTAGTATAATAAATGCGAGAAGTTGTTGGAAGGCTGATGGACATCTTCAGCAGGGCTGAAGATCTGCATATTATTACCTGCTGCCAAACAGCTGAGGGCAATTCCCCTAACCTGATAATCCTTTATTGTTTACTAAACCTTACCTTAGATATGTATACCTGCTTTGCTAAAGGGCAAAATGTGTGAATAAAAAGCCGTGGGTCCGGAGATTCAGAGAGCCACTCCACTAGAGAGCTGGTTTCCATCTGGCTCCCCCAAAATGCCTTCGAAATTAATATTTCTGGTCTAGTATATTCATTTATGTCACAGTCCCTTCTCCAGATTCCTGAACCCTTGCAGGTAAAAGACTGCGGCAGGACTGTACGGTAGAACCTGTTCTGCAGTGAGGTGGGGGAGATGAGGAGTGAAGGGACTAATACCATTCAAAACACATGGTTGAGAACAACAATCATGACAATGGCTAATATTTATTAAGTACTCAAAATATAAGCAGTATCCATTTAAAACCTTACACTGATAAATTGAGATACTATTATTCCCATGATATTGATACTTTGAGACATGAAGGAGGTTAAGTTGTCAACATTTGCAATGAAGATATGTGGCAGATCCAACTGAACCAAGGCAGTTCAGTTCGAAGGCCTAAACCAATCACCATTCCATGATTTGACCCACAGGATAGCAAGGTGCTCTTAAAAGATGGAATAAATGAGTGATGGTTAGATGTCCAACATATTTCCACATTAATTACCTCCCTGCCACCAATCTGCTCTCCTATAAATCCATCCTCCAAAAATACATGAGTGATTTATTCAACATGAAAGTCCAACTTTGCCATTATTCTGACTAAATAATTCAATGGCTCCCATTACTGGAAAGAGAAACCATCATTATACATTGCTTTGCAATGAAATTTATGAGGTGGTGTGTCAGTTTAAGAAATCTTCTACACCACATCTAAACACCTGGTATAGAAGGAGAAGTTTATTTTGTGAGTTGTTGTATTAGCCATTATGAAGAGAATCCTTATTGGATGTCAGTGACAGACTGTTGCATGAATAGTTAATTTTTCCCCCCAGAAATCTGCCTTTGGGGAGGCATTACAACAAAGTCAGGGAAGCTCAGGGTGGGCAAAAGGGAGAATGGTTAAACACAAGGGCTTTGGAGCCAGAGTTTGCAGGACTGAGCCAGCTGCCTTGCCTACAGCAACCTCAAGTGAAATTGGAGGAAAACATCTTCCTCATGGGATTGCTGTGAGGATTGGAAGAGGTAACATATTAAAGAGCTTAAAACAATGTCTACATAGAAATTTCAAATGAAGTAATAATATTTATATATCATTAAAGTTTTCATTCTTCTATACTTTAGTTATATTTATAGTAGTTTACATAGTAATATGTGAATGTAGTTTTCAAAAACAAGAAATATAAGAGAATATGGGAAAAAGAAAAGGTGACCATCTCCCAGGGAAAGCATTGCTAAGATTTCTCATTTGCCCTTCTAGAATTTTCTATTTATATAAAAATATACATGAGTTTTTATTTAAAATAAAAACATAAAAGATAGCATTTATGGTAGTTTTTCACCTTGCCTTTTTTTCCTGTGAAGATTGTTCCATAGATCTACTGAATTATCTTTAATGGCTATGCAGTATGTCAACATGTAAATGTGGTAAACTTATTTAACAAGTTCTCTATTGATGGACATGTATGTTATTTTTCAGTCATTCTCTGTGACAAAATTCATTTCCATGAATATGCTTGTATGATTATTTCTATAGAATCCATTTCCAGAAGTGGAATTGCTAGGTAAATTGTATATGCGTTTGAAAGTTTTATAGCTCTTGTTCAACTGCCTTCTGAAGAGGCTGAGAGAATTTATATTCCTACTCAGTTGTAGTATAGAGAAGTTATTTAAATATATTCTATAAGCCACTCAATTTTCTTAGGCCAATTTTCTCTCTGTCCCAGAAAACCCCAAGCTATGTTCCTGCCTCCTTGCCTGTAATCTTGTTTTGTTCTGAGTCTGGAATTACCCTTTTTTTGTTATTTCATTTGTCTGTCTCCAGGGGTGGAGAACCTTTGTTCTGGCAAGGGCCATTTGGATATTTATAGCATCATTCACGGGCCATATAAAATTATCAACTTAAAAATTAGCCTGATAGATTTGGTCAAACATTTGATTAACTCACCCCTAATGCCTTTGCAGGGGCAGACCAAATGATTTCTCAGACCTTATACAGCCCTGATTCTAAGCCCTACCCATCTGCATTAGTAGAACACACTCAGCTGCAAATAAAACTCAAATGAAACTAGTTGAAGGAAAATTAAAAGGGGAATTGAGGGTAGTTATTGAAAGGATTCTAGGTAATCATAGAATTGAAAGATAAGCTATAAATTCCACGGCAGTTCTAAGGACCTAGGACTGGAACCCATACATACTCCTTCCAATTCCCTATTTCCAACTCTTCATATCTCTATATGACCTAATTCTCTTATGTGGTAGATTGATAGGTCCCAAAGCTGTCAAAAATGTGAAAGTTTAGCCCTAACCGGTTTGGCTCAGTGGAGTGTCGGCCTGCGGACTCAAGGGTCCCAGATTCAATTTCGGTCAAGGGAATATTCCTTGGTTTCGGGCACATACCCAGGAGGAAGTGTGCAGGAGGCAGCTGATCAATGTTTCTCTCTCATCGATGTTTCTTACTATTTCTCTCCCTTCCTCTCTGTAAAAAATCAATAAAATATAGTTTAAAAAATGTGAAAGTTTACATAAAAGATATCAAATTATAAACATGAAAATTCATGTTTTGCCCTGGCAACTTCTGGCTATCCCTACTTTTGTTGTCCTTTCATGTGTCATTACATGGAATTCAATGAAGATCAGAAAGCACTGGCTAAATGTCCAGAAAAATAAATCCTCCCAACTATCAGGGAGTCAAAATTCCACTGTTATTCTTTATAATTATACTAGAGGCCCGGTGCATGAAATTCCTGCACGGGGTGGTGTGTCCCTCAGCCCAGCCTGCACCCTTTCCAATCTGGGACCCCTCGAGGGATGTCCTGGTAGGATCAAGCCAAAACGGGCAGTCGGACATCCCTCCCACAATCCAGGACTGCTGGCTCCCAACTGCTCACCTGCCCGCCTTCCTGATTGCCCTTAACTGCTTCTGCCTGCCAGCCTAATTACCCCCTAACCACTCCCCTGCCAGCCTGATTGATGCCTAACTGCTCCCCTGCCAGCCTGATTGCCCCTAACTGCCCTCCCCTGCAGGCCTGGTTCTCCCCCCCCCAACTGCTCTCCCCTGTAGGCCTGGGGTCCCCCCCAACTGCCCTTCCTTGCAGGCCCAGTCACCCCCAACTTCCCTCCTCTGCCAGCCTGGTCACCCCTAACTGCCCTCCCCTGCAGCCTTGATCGCCCCCAACTGCCCTCCCTTGCAGGCCTGGTCCCTCCCAACTGCCCTCCCCTTCTGGCCTGATCCCTCCCAACTGCCCTCCCCTGCTGGCCATCTTGTGGTGGCCATTTGTGTCCACATGGGGCAGCCATCTTGTGTGTTGGAGTGATGGTCAATTTGCATATTACTCTTTTATTAGATAGGATAGAGGCCTGGTGCATGGGTGGGGGACAGCTGGTTTGCCCTGAAGGGTGTCCTGGATCAGGGTGGATGTTCCCTTGGGGCATGGGGAGGCCTGGGCGAGGGGCCTGTGGTGGTTTGCAGGCTGGCCACGCCCCCCCGGTGACCCAAGCGGAGGCCCTGGTATCTGGGATTTATTTATCTTCTATAATTGAAACTTTGTAGCCTTCAGCGGAGGCTTGGGCTGGCCAGGAACTTGGCTTCCTCCATCACTGGGGAAACCCAAGCCTCCTGCTCTCTCCAGATCTGTGGCCGAAGCCATTTTTGTTGGGATTTATTTATCTTCTATAATTGAAACTTTATAGCCTTGACTGGAGTCCAGGGCCTGCCAGAATGTGCGGGGAAGCTTGGCTTCCTCCATTGCCAGGGAAACCCAAGCCCCTGCTCTTTCTGTGGCTGCAGCCATCTTGGTTGGGCTAATTTGCATACTCGCTCCTGATTGGCTGGTGGGCATGGCTTGTGGGTGTAGCAGAGGTATAGTCAATTTGCATATTACTCTTTTATTAGATGGGATCCTTTAAGTGAAAATTGTCCAGCAACAAATTCAGGGCCATCTCTTCCCTACCTCCCTGAGGAGAATGCTTTGGAAGTGCCCCTTCCTCACGCTCTCCGTGGTCCTGAACCACCCCCTAGTGCTCTCTTGTAGTGGCAGAGAAAATGTGATGGGGTGGGAGGGAGAGGATTAGGGAAGCTGTTCAGGGAACAAAGAAAAGGTTTTATTCTTAATCCTTTATTTTTAAATACTCGCAGTTACCAACAACAACAACAAAACACAATCAACCTTGGCCAACAGAGAGAGCAAGCAATTTTGTGGGAGGCAAATGTCCCTGTGCACAAACAAGGTCACCTGAGGAAGTGGACAGGTCACCACTGGGCAGAGACAGAATGGGTCAACTGCCATTTGCAGTTGACATGCAACAAATTGTACATGGATTTTATTTATTTTAACTTACATCAATGATGGAATAATTTCAAAACTAAAACAATAATAAAATCTCACAGTTCATAGAGTCGTGCTTAAGTATATTTTGTAGTTCTAGAAATATTCCAAGAGTTATGGTTTTCACTCTTTAGCAAATTTTGTGTCCACTAATGATGGACACATAATTTTTATTTTACATAATTATGCTGTTGGGTGTTGATTTATTTTACATAAGATTTTATTTCTTGTTTTCTAGCTTAAAACTAAGTGCTAGTGTGGATATTTGTCCTTTGAATGCACTAAGCTACTTTCCATTCACAAATGTTCAAGGAAAAAACAACTCTTCACACTTGTCAGAAGAAAGATTTGATACCTGTGACTGAAAAGAGAGAAGCCCCAATGCAAGAATGCCTCAGTTAAGTAGAGCTTTTATTGCTGTTCTTCTCATTGTATGTATACATATGACACTAAAATGTACAGACCCTGCTTGTGTTTCACAGCACCATATTACTCTGCCTTTGAACTAATCCTGTCACTTAGAGATGTGCTACTGAGGATGGTCCCCACCCCCACCCAGCAGATCCAGCATCACCTGACATGTGTTAAAAATGCAGACCCTCAGCCTGCCCTAGATCTTGGGAATCAGAACCTGAATGTTAACAAGATCCTCAGATCTAAGAAGCATTGATTAAGCAGATTCTCAAGCCAAATGTAACTTTCTAGCTCACTTTTAATTTCATTATTTCACATTTTTAAACCAAAAGCAAGAAAATTTTAATTACAAGAGGAAACAAGGTTATCAAAGGGAAAGGCATCTTTGGGCTCTCATATTGTACTGTCTATGATCAATGACTTTAAATCAGAAGGCAGTTGATTGTTTTGGGATCTCATTTGCCTTGTGCCTACTTTTTTTCATCAAAGAGATCACAGCACTCTGTATTAATTGGTCTTACATCTTCACTGAAAGCTTCCTGTGGGCAGGGCCATGTCTTAGATATCTAAATCCTCAGTGCCTAACCTAATGCCTAACACAGGAAGGTGCTCCAAAACATTGGAATGGCAACACATAAGCAAATAAATAACCAATCACTTACCTGGGTTACATCTACCCTTCAAGTTCAAGTTTACAACTCCTCTCCTTCATAAAGATTTCTTCAGTTATTTCACCCACCATGCTCTCCGCCTGCTGTAAATACCACTTATTTGAGATTTAACACTTAACACACACACACACACACACACACACACACACACACAAATGATTTTAGTTATCAATTATCTTTATTTTGTATCTCTCTTATTACCCCATCCAAGCTGTATAAAGGTATCTCTTTTGATATATTTCATATTGCTTTGCAGAGTAGGCATTCAAATATTTGTTATGCTTGAACTATCCTATCTAATAAAGAGGGAATATGCTAATTGACTGCCACACCCTCAAAGATGGTGGTGATCACAGCCACAAGATGGTGGCACCCAGTCCCCTCAGCCCTGCCAGGGTGGCAGGCCCAGGCGGGTCCAGCCACTCCATGCACCTGCCTCCAGAGTCCCCCAGTCCCCTCAGCCACCCAGCCACCCAGGGCTGGCCCAGGGCGCAGGCAAGCCTTGGATGGCAGCTGCCCAGCCGCCTAGGGCCGCCTGAGGCTCAGGTAACCAGGGCTGGCTGAGGCTTGCGCTGCCGGCAGTGGCAGCAGCAGAGGTGTGATGGGGGTGTCGCCTTCCCCTGATCACTGGGTCACCTCCCGCCCCTGAGGGCTCCCGGATTGTGAGAGGGGGCAGGCTGGGCTGAGGAACACCCCCTCCAGTGTATAAATTTTCATGCATCGGGCCTCTAATCTTAAAATAAAAATAGATATTAACATGGGAAAATCTACAAGCTTTGATTTTTCTTCAAGCATAATTCTGAATTGCCAAAATTAATTCTAGAGATGACAATATTTAAACAGCTCCTCCAGCTGTGACCGATTTATCTTAATAAAGCATTGTTTTGATATATGAAATACTTTTTAATTTTGAAATGGTTGGTTACATCTCTAGCCAACTCAATTCTTATTTCTGTTAGGACAGTAGTTTATGCTTCTCTATGTTGACCATATGTAAAATGGTTAATTTATAAAAGTTTATAATTAGAGATCATTTTAAGGATATATGTAATAATTTATAAAGTCTACATTATGTCCCTGATAGCACCACACAGACCAATATTTCCATTTTAAAGCTAACTGTAGAGATATTGCTCAATAGTGCACCCACGGCATTGAAGGTTTTAACGCCTGCAATCACAACTGCATTTGTGAATATCAATATAGCTGCTCCAGGGTACACCTTAGTCTATTACACAAATCATCTCTAAGTGTCCTATAGATGGCAGCATTGAGCAATATATTTGGTACTAGTTGGCTTTTTGGTTTCTGTGAATTTTCAGTTAGGAGTAAATTTTTCAAATAGTGTGTATCATTATAGTATACCACAAGACTAATTTAGTGTAAGGTGACAGGATGATAGTTGTACTTGCTTAAGTTACTTCACTTAGATTCCACAAAAACATCTCTTTCTATTCTGTATATACTAGTAAAATGCACCAATGTGCATTTCCAGAACTATCACAACCCATTAATAAAAAAAATGTAGAGAACAAATGGATCTACTATCATATAATTATAATAAATATTAACCACCTTTAATATTGATAGTAAAACATCAGCAACTAGGAAGAAATGGCAATACCTACTATCCGATGATTAGCAATTATCTTCCACATGAAACCCATTGGTCTGACCAGAATTTGTTATAGTAATCTGGCTTATTTCATGATTTCTAGCCAATATGTTAGCCACTGACATTGAGTTTTTAAAGCAGAAACCCTTTCCCACTGAGACATTTTTAAAAAGCTTTTATAATAATTTTTCTTATATGATCAAAATCCTAACCTTTCTGTGAAGGTTATTGTAGAATATTTGAAAATTAAATTGATCTTCCTGCCCTCTCCTTTTAGGAAAGAGTTCAATATTTTGTTTTCCATAGAGATGTGTTCCTTTTATTTAGCTTTTTTTTTTTTTGGGGGGGGGTGTCATTTGAAAATGAAAATTCTTGGGATTTAGATCGTATTCCTATAAAATATGAAATAACCCCCACCCTGTGCTAAACGTCAAAACTAAAAAGCCCTTTGGCCTCAGATTACATTGTTTCTAGTAAACAACCCTTTATCTTTTTTCTTGCCAAGGGTGAAACCCCACACTGTTACACTTGACTACTAACTTCATGCTTCCCTGCTTCACCCACCCCTCCCCTGCTCCGCCTAAAGCAAGCTATACCCTCAGAATCTCGGTCACTGTTATTGCCGCCTGTTACCAGTTCCAAATACGTATATGCTATTTATAGCTTTGCCGTAGTGGGCACGTGTGCCCACAGAGCCAAGCTGTCAGAAGGAAAGAGGGCGGGCTTTCCATTCAACAGTGTGTACACAAATTACCGATTAACCAGGTTTAGATGAGGATGCATGATGGCAGGGAACAAAAAGGTGAAAGGAGAAGTGAGAAGCTCCCGGGCTTCGGTTGGGGAGTGCCCCTTGGCCGATGCCGAGTCCCCGGAATTCACGTATCACACGCTGCTGAATGGCGCTTACAGGTTTTTTTTTTTTTTTTTTTTTAATTTTTTCCCCCGCTACGCTTCGCAACCTACCTTGGTACCCCTACCATCTCTCCCCACCTCCCCTCCTGTCAGGCAAAACTTGAAAGACAGGGAACCCCACCAATCAGCAGGCTTCTCCGAGAAACTCCCCCCGCCCCTCACCCTGCCTTAAGGCCCAGCGCCTCGACTGCCGCGTTTTCCCCGCCAGCTTCCCGCAGTGCCGGAGAGCTGGCAGCAGCCCAGGGTCTCCCGCGTACAGAGGGGACGGAAACCCCGAACGGACCAGGAATGGGGTGCAAAAATGGGGTGCATTAAACCGAATGGCAAACGTCATTTTCGTAGGGTCTTTAATGCCAGCGGGGCAAGCAGGGGGACAAACTGCCCGTTTATAGGTCAGCTTAAAAATAAATAGAAAGCTCGGGGAGCGTTTGCTTGTGGTGACTGATCCCGCAAGGTCAACCAAGAGTCTCTCGAAGTAGACGCAGGCTGCTGAGCTGTTCTCGCCAAGTACCCCTGTTCCTGTACAGTCGGGCTGGCACCATCCTTGTTTTCTCCCCACTATCCTTGTGGTCAAGGGTAAAGATTTTATGGGGGTAGTTCAATGGGTGTGGAAGCTATGTGTGAAACAAACCCTTCAGCCAATATTTACACAGTAGGCCTTAGGAATCCTCTGTAAGTCCCTAACGTATTTTTTTTTTAAAATCGCAAATAAATTTCGGAATATGATAAGGGGCATCTCATTTTCTCCCCTTGCCTTCACCTCTACATGTGAATCCCCGCCCCTCGCTGGGATGGGGGAAGAGGAGAAGCCGTGATATTTAAATGTTCTTCCTAACTAATCAGCAGCTAACCTCACTGCGACGGGCATAGGGTGCTTCCCAGGAATTCCCTCTTCCCGTTTTTTTGGAGCGACCAGAAGGCCCCGATCTCTGCCCTTGGACGTCCCTCTGCTCCTTCGAGATACCTCCCTGCAGCAAATGCGGTGACTGCGAGCAGCAGGCTGGCCCACAAGTTCCTTAGGAAATCGTATAAAAATCCAGATCTCACCACAGCCTATCACCCCGAAACTGAAAAAGCAGCTTTTCTATTCCCTTGAGAAGAAAGCCTTGACTAGAAACCTACCTCCCGGGGGGTTCATTTTACCTGTTAGGTAAGATGCAGCCCAGCTCCGGCGCCCCCTCCTCTCCCGGCGGCCCTCCCACTCCGGGCTCTCTAGCTGCAGTGCACCCCGCCGCCCCCCCCCCCCCCACCCTCACTCCAGCTCTTCCCGAACTCGCCCCCACCCCCCGCCGTTTTCCCAGACTCCCTTCGTGCTTTCGGGTGACCACCCAAACACCCCAGCCCGCGCCCGCAGCGGGGATTCCTGCGGGCCGGGGGCGCCCTGGGTGGCGCGCGGGGAGGAAGGCTCTGCGCCCAGGCTGGCGGCCGCGCAGGGGCGCTGGCTGAGCGCAGCGCGGAGGCCCGGAGCGGGCGCCGCTGCGGCACTGCCGGAGGGAGAGGGGGGCGGAGAGGGGCGGGCGCGGGGCGGGCTCGGCCGGGAATGTAGAGACCCAGGCGGGAGCCTCCCGGCGGCGGCGGCAGCCGGGCTGCGGAGCGCAGAGGCTCCGTCACGTGTTTTTCTCCTCCGAGTGAGACGGCGGCGCGGTCGGAGGGGGCCGGCGCGCGGAGCCAGACGCCGCCGCTTGTTTTGGTTGGGGCTCTCGGCAACTCTCCGAGGAGGAGGAGGGAGGAGGGGAGAAGTAACTGCAGAGGCAGCGCCTCCCGGGAAGAGGCGTCTTCCCCGACTCCTTCCCAAACCTACTCCCTCGCCTCCCGCCCTCGCCCCCTCCTCTCCTCCCCTGCCGACTGGAGCGAGGGGCAGGGATGTGCCTGTCCCTCCGGCGCGTCCCCAGCTCTCCCGGTTGCCTAGTAGCGTTTCGCGTGGAAAAGCCACTTTCTCCGCCTGCCGAGATGGGCCCGAATGGGGGCTGCAGAGGACGCGTCTGCGGGTGGCGGCGGCAGCAGCAGCAACAGCCGCAGCGCCGCGGTCTCTGCGATTGAGCTGGTATTTGGGCGGCTGGTGGCGGCGGGGACTGTTGGGGGGTGAGAGGAGGCGGAGGAGGAGGCGGAGGAGGAGGAGGAGGGAGAACCCCGTGCAACGTTGAGACTTGGCAGCTCGCCTCCCCCTGCCCAAGGATATTTAATTTGCCTCGGGAATCGCTACTTCCAGAGGGGAACTCGGGAGGGAAGGCGCGCGCGCGCCTGGAGGGGCAACCTGGAGACCCCCGGCCTCTGTCGCCCGCCTGCTCGGGACTCCAGCTCGGGCGGGGAGAGATGCATCTACACTCCTTCCCAGAGACTTGGCTCTGTGAGGATCCGGGCTGCACTCCCGCCGGACGCACTGCCTCTCCCCCGGGTGTTTGCATGAAACGCCCGTAAACTCTGGTCGGGGCTATCTCCTCGTCGTAGCCGCAGCGTCCTGCTTGGGCTGCTCCTTCCCAGTGCGGGGGAGGGGGCGGGGGGCGGCGGCGTGGATTTCGGAGTCGGGGTTTTGGCCGCCTCCAGCCCTGTTTGCATGCGCGGGGCCTCGGCGAGGAGCCTCCGCCCCCCACCGGGTGGTTTTTCGGCGCCTCCCTCTGCTCGGCGGAGGTGGTGGCGGCGGCAGCAGCATGGCGAGCCCTACGGAGACCGAGGGCTTCTCGGACGTGCGCAAGGTGGGCTACCTGCGCAAACCTAAGAGCATGCACAAGCGCTTCTTCGTGCTGCGGGCGGCCAGCGAGGCGGGGGGCCCGGCGCGCCTGGAGTACTACGAGAATGAGAAGAAGTGGCGGCACAAGTCGAGCGCCCCCAAACGCTCGATCCCCCTCGAGAGCTGTTTCAACATCAACAAGCGGGCTGACTCCAAGAATAAGCACCTGGTGGCCCTCTATACCCGGGACGAGCACTTTGCTATCGCAGCGGACAGCGAGGCCGAGCAGGACAGCTGGTACCAGGCCCTCCTGCAGCTGCATAACCGTGCCAAGAGCCACCACGATGGGGCTTCGGCCCCCGGGACAGGAGGCGGCGGGGGCAGCTGCAGTGGCAGCTCCGGCGTGGGCGAGGCTGGGGAGGACCTGAGCTTCGGGGACAGCAACCCGGGGCCCGCATTCAAGGAGGTCTGGCAGGTGGTCTTGAAACCCAAGGGCCTGGGTCAGACAAAGAACCTGATTGGTATCTACCGCCTCTGCCTGACCAGCAAGACCATCAGCTTCGTGAAGCTGAACACAGAGGCGGCTGCAGTGGTGCTGCAGCTGATGAACATCCGGCGCTGTGGTCACTCGGAGAACTTCTTCTTCATCGAAGTGGGCCGTTCCGCCGTGACCGGACCCGGGGAGTTCTGGATGCAGGTGGATGACTCGGTGGTGGCCCAGAGCATGCACGAGACAATCCTGGAGGCCATGCGGGCTATGAGCGATGAATTCCGGCCTCGCAGCAAGAGCCAGTCTTCCTCCAACTGCTCCAACCCCATCAGTGTCCCCCTGCGCAGGCACCACCTAAACAACCCTCCGCCCAGCCAGGTGGGGCTGACCCGCCGTTCACGCACGGAGAGCATCACGGCCACCTCTCCAGCCAGCCTGGTGGGCGGGAAGCAGGGCTCCTTCCGCGTCCGTGCCTCCAGCGACGGGGAAGGCACCATGTCCCGCCCGGCTTCGGTGGACGGCAGCCCCGTGAGTCCTAGCACCAACAGGACGCACGCCCACCGGCATCGGGGCTGCTCGCGGCTGCACCCCCCACTCAACCACAGCCGATCCATCCCCATGCCTTCTTCTCGCTGCTCGCCTTCGGCCACCAGCCCTGTCAGCCTGTCCTCAAGCAGCACCAGTGGCCACGGCTCCACCTCGGACTGTCTTTTCCCGCGGAGATCCAGTGCTTCTGTGTCTGGTTCCCCCAGCGATGGCGGTTTCATCTCTTCGGATGAGTATGGCTCCAGCCCCTGCGATTTCCGAAGTTCCTTCCGCAGTGTCACCCCAGATTCCCTGGGCCACACCCCACCGGCCCGCGGGGAGGAGGAGCTGAGCAACTACATCTGCATGGGAGGCAAGGGGGCCTCCACTCTCGCCGCCCCCAATGGCCACTACATTTTGCCTCGGGGTGGCAATGGTCACCGCTACCTCCCGGCCGCTGGCCTGGGCACGAACTCGGCCCTGGCTGGGGAGGAAGCAGCCGGTGCTGCGGATCTGGATAACCGGTTTCGCAAGCGGACTCACTCGGCTGGCACTTCCCCCACCATTTCCCACCAGAAGACCCCGTCGCAGTCCTCCGTGGCTTCCATTGAGGAATATACAGAGATGATGCCTGCCTGCCCACCAGGAGGTGGCAGTGGAGGCCGACTGCCCGGCTACCGGCACTCCGCCTTCCTGCCCACCCAGTCCTACCCCGAGGAGGGTCTGGAAATGCACCCCCTGGAGCGCCGCGGAGGCCACAGCCGCCCGGACACCTCCACCCTCCACACGGATGATGGCTACATGCCCATGACCCCAGGAGTGGCCCCAGTGCCTGGCAGCCGGAAAGGCAGTGGGGACTACATGCCTATGAGCCCCAAGAGTGTGTCTTCCCCGCAGCAGATCATCAACCCCCTCAGGCGCCATCCCCAGAGAGTGGACCCCAATGGCTACATGATGATGTCCCCAAGTGGCAGCTGCTCCCCGGACACTGCGGGTGGGCCCAGCAGCAGCAGCAACAGTGCTGCCCCTTCTAGGAGTAGCTATGGGAAGCTGTGGACAAATGGGGTCGGGGGCCACCACGCCCACCCCCTGCCACCCTCCTCCAAACTCCCCTCGGAGAGCAGTGGTGGGAAGCTCTTGCCTTGTACAGGTGACTACATGAACATGTCACCGGTGGGGGACTCCAACACCAGCAGCCCCTCTGACTGCTACTGCGGCCCTGAGGACCCCCAGCACAAGCCAGTTCTCTCCTACTACTCATTGCCAAGGTCCTTTAAGCACACCCAGCGGCCGGGGGACCTGGAGGAGACCGCCCGGCACCAGCACCTCCGCCTTTCCTCCAGCTCTGGTCGCCTTCTCTATGCTGCAGCAGCCGAAGATTCCTCTTCCTCCACCAGCAACGACAGCCTGGGTGGGGGATACTGTGGGGTGAGGCCCGAGCCCAGCCTCCCGCATCATCTGCACCATCAGGTCCTGCAGTCCCATCTGCCTCGAAAGGTGGACTCAGCTGCGCAGACCAACAGCCGCCTGGCTCGGCCCACGAGGCTTTCCCTGGGGGACCCCAAGGCCAGCACCTTACCCCGGGCTCGAGAGCAGCAGCAGCCGGCCCTCCTGCTTCCTCCGGAGCCCAAGAGCCCAGGGGAATATGTGAATATAGAATTTGGGAGTGATCAGCCTGGCTACTTATCTGGTCCCGTGGCATCCCACAGCTCACCTTCGGTCAGGTGTCCATCCCAGCTCCAGCCGGCTCCCAGGGAGGAAGAGTCTGGCACTGAAGAGTACATGAACATGGACCTGGGGCCTGGCCGGAGGGCTACCTGGCAGGAGAGCCCTGTGGTCCAGCCGAGCAGAGTGGGTCCTGCACCTCCAGGGACTGCCAGCACCTGCAGGCCTACCCGGGCAGTGCCTAGCACTAGCACTCGGGGTGACTACATGACCATGCAGATGGGGTGTCCCCATCAGAGCTATGTGGACACCTCTCCGGTTGCCCCTGTCAGCTATGCTGATATTCGGACAGGCATTGTGGAGGAGGCGAGCCTTCCCGGGGCTGCAGCGGCTGCTCCCTCCTCATCCTCTACAGCCTCTGCTTCCCCCACTGCGCCTCAAGGAGCAGGGGAGCTGGTGGCCCCGCAGGGGTCCGGGGGCACGAGTGCCTTCACCCGGGTGAACCTCAGTCCCAGTGGCAACCAGAGTGCCAAAGTGATCCGTGCAGACCCGCAAGGGTGCCGGAGGCGGCATAGCTCCGAGACCTTCTCCTCCATGCCTAGTACCCCCCGGGCCGGCAACACGGTGCCCTCAGCGGGGGCTGCGGTAGGGGGCAGCAGTGGTGGCAGCAGCAGCATTGAGGATGTGAAGCGTCACAGCTCTGCTTCATTTGAGAACGTGTGGCTGAGGCCTGGGGAGCTCGGGGGAGCACCCAAAGAGCAGGCTCCAGTGTGTGGGGCTGCAGGGGGTTTGGAGAATGGTCTGAACTACATAGACCTGGATTTGGTCAAGGACTTCAAACAGCACCCCCAGGAGCACCCCCCTCAAGGGCAGCATCCCCAACCCCCAACCCTTCATCGTCCTCCGGGCAGCAGTGAGAGCAGCTCCTCCAGCCGCTCCAGGGAGGATGTAAGCGCCTACGCCAGCATCAGTTTTCAGAAGCAGCCAGAGGACCTCCAGTAGCTCAACTGAACATCACAGCAGGTGCGTTTCATGGTGACAAAGTCAGAAGACAAGTTTACTTGAACCTTGTGCTTGAATTCTGTTTCTCTTTGCTTCGGCCCCTTCCCTCTCTTTCCTGTTTCTTCCTTAAGGAGTGCATTCAGGAGGTGGGTGGGAGAGGTTAGGGCACATACAATGCTCACCCCACAGTGACACCTGGCTGAGAGTCTAGTCAGTCAAATAAACCTGTAGGAGGGCTGTTTTCATTGGAGGTTCCTGACTGTAGTATTTCCAAAACGTATGTTCTATAATGCCAGTTCTGAGGTTTGTGAAGTTCATATGTAAGAACTTTTATCTCTTTATAGAAGTTTTCTTTTGACTGTATGTTTAAGTCACTTCCTGGAAGGGACAATTCTTCTACAAAAATATTTGTTAGAACAGGGCTAAACCTTCATTTAAAATCATTTCTCGGAGCTCTGAGTTTGATCTTGATAAGTTGCTCTGTATGCTTTAGTTCTGTGATTACACAATACCAAGGTAACAAAAATAGCAGTAGGAAACATCAGTTTTTATTCACGCTCTCCTAAAATGATTCAGGAGTAAGAGATTGTTTAGGCTTACATATTTAGAAAGAAATACCTCTCTACCTGTGACCCTTTAGAAAGTAATTATGGGTGTTGCTTTCTTTTGGTTCCTGAACCAGGATTTATGAAACATTCACACAGAGACCCACCACCTCACAGGCATGGCTGCTTTTGTACAGGGTATGCAGTGAAGTCTGCATACGTCTGGGATCCATTATTAGTTAAGAGTTATGGTAATTCAACCCAGTGTGTGGGTCTCACAGTTGTTTGTTCTTGCAAAGGCCTGCACGGAGACATCACACAGATCATGTGGGGGCTCCTGTGCATCGTCTGTAAAATTACTTAACATTTTTATGTTGAAAGAAAGAGTCCTAAGTCAGGGAAATGGAGGGGTTTATACTGTACTCTTAATTTTTAGGCTATTTATTGTTTGCCTTTTAAGTTCCAGAGTAGGTAACCTCATGAAATGTTGAAAGGTGGCTTTAGGTCTTCTGTGGGTAAAGCTGTATTGAAAATGAAAAGCATTCGTAATAGGAAATTAGTTTGCCCTTCCTTCTGTTGAGCCTATTTTCTGGTGGTCATCATTGTGGGAAGAAGAGAAGAGTCTAGTTCGCAAATAATGTGGTGAGTTGGCCAATGCAGAAGTTTCCAGCATTTGGAAGCACTTTATTCTGACAAATAGTTTATCTTGTGATAGTCTTTTTACATATGACTCACAGAATGAGCTTTTAGAAGCATTATTCTTAATAGGTATCCATTCATAAGAAATTAATTTGTGCATTGGGTTCCTATTGATAGGTATTTGTTTATGTGGTCACAGCTCCTTGGTTCTAACAGTTTCCAATATTTGAGCCATATCACTTTCTGTTTTGTAGTACAAGGTGTAAGTATACAAACAAGTTAAGATTTTTGGTGATAGGATATATTACAAAAAGCTGCTGTTTGATCAATATTCAGTATTTCTTTTCGTGATTCACTAGGAGAGACTTAATTTTGTTTATCAACATGAGCAATAAAAATCTTTGAAAATGTTTTGGGGAATGTGAATCCTGCTAACACTTTAATCATTTGTGGTGCAAAGTCTTTCATTTATAAAGTAATTACCGTTTGAAGGAAAAACCCCTAGCAGAACTTAAATTTTTGTTGTAAAGGAGATGAAAGAGGAGGCTAAGAAACAAGTTTTTCTCACCTGTTTTCTTAATTTGAACAGTTTTCTTTTTATAGAGTAGAATAAATAATATTTGCTCTGAAGAAAATGTATGATCAAATTGAGTTTTCATTTTTAAAAAGGGCTTAAAATCCTCCATTATGTGGAAGATACATCAAAAACCAACCAACCAAAACAAAATAACCTTCTATTCTTAGTTTTCTTAGGGAAAATATAACATTCTGAAATAATCATAGAATCATTTCCCTAATAATCCTGGAATAGCAGTAGACCATGCTTTAACAGCACCGTGCCAGACAATTCTACAATGTTTATTTGTAAGATGTAAATGGAGAGAGATGAGGGGTGTGTGTGTGTGTGTGTGTGTGTGTACCAAATGCTACTTGGCACATATACACCCTGAATTGTGCTTGCTTGCCTTTGCCCTGTTGAGCTTAAAGATGTGATTTGATAGTCATTTATATACTAAAACAAAAAGAAATCAAACCTGCCCTTGGCAAACAACTTTTCCTAGAAATATGTTACTTTGTGAAAACATTGTCTTTCTAACTTCCTGAGCAATTACCATCTTTGCCTCTCTTTCCCATTTCTCAGGTAAAGCCTGAAACGTGAAAGGGAAAGAAAGAGGTGCTATGGGGAGTGTGCTCAAGTCTCCTAAGGCCTCATCTTAAACACCTCCGCTTGTCTAATGTGTTTTGCTGTCTATGAAAGGAGAACATTTGTGAGGCATTTGGCTCAAGTGCCCTTTGCTTCACCTCCGGTGCAGCCACCTTTTCTGTTTCTTCTTTTTGTAGGCCTGTGTGTCTTTCTAACTTGGTTCTGACCTGATAGATCGTTTTTTCCAATACCGCCCCCCCCCCATTCCCTTTATTTCCCACCTATGTTCCTGGCATCGCCTCCCCCCTCCCCCCCATTTTCCCTCCATTCTAGAATTCCACAGTACTTGTGGCCTACTCTCTGCAGAGAGTAAACTGAGAGTCCAAGGAGGGCAGAAAGGACGCAGCAACCCAGCTGCCTTTAACCAGCGTTTACCCCAAATTCTCTTATTCGTTTTGAAACTGCAGCTGGGTAGACAGAGCAGGCTTTGGCAAAGACACAGACCCAAGCCATCTTTTTAGGTTCCTTTTTTTTTTTTTTTTTGGTCAAGGATTCTGTATGCCCATCTCCCGCCTTCCATTTCCCCTCGCTGTGTGGCCTTTTTGTCTGGCTCAAACCCTGTAGGCTCTGGCACTCTCCCTTTTCCAGGGTCACCTCCGCTTCCTGCATTCCTCCCTATTTATTTGGCACTTGGCTCCCCCTCTCTCCTAGCCCCCTTTTGCCCAGACTTGAGGATTCGGCCTCAGCCGCCCTCTGAAGTCTGCCACCCCGCCCATCCCCAGTGGCCCGAGGGCACCGATGTGGCCTGGGCCCCTTCCGCAGCCCCAGTGGTGGGCGAGCCCATGCCCTTGAGGCCTCGGGGAGCACAGACTGGCTCTGAGGGGGCGGGGCAGACGGGAGCTGATTGGCCTCCCGCCAGAGCCAATCGGCGGGAGGATCAGCCTAGTTGTGCGGGTGGGAGGTGGGGCCAGGGGTGGCCTGGGTCCCACAGTGACCCGGGAGCCCGGGGCCCTGGGCGGCCTTTTCCCACCCGTCTCCTTCCAGCCCTTCCCTCTAGCGCCGGCAGAACGGAGCCAAACGCGCGCCCCTCCCACCCCCTCCCAGAGGATGCGCGCATTCAGACTGGAATCCTAAGAATGAGCAAGTCCAAGCAGCCCACTTGACCGAGACACACACTTCCTCTTTTTAATTGAGAAAAATCCAGGCCCTGACCATGTGACGTGCCCCATTTTGTTTCCCTCCTCTGGATACTACAGTTTACTAAGGCGCCGTGTTCCTTCATCTTCCTGTCTTAAAATCCGGGAGCTGGAGGGAGCTCCAGCACGTGGTTGTGGGATTGATGGGGTTGGCTCAAGACTCTCACATTCACATCCCTAACTAATGGGAGGGAGGAGAAAAAAGGACAGAGAAGGGTTAGGGACCACGGGAAAAAAAAAAAATAATTTGTCTTGAAATTGTATTAGGGTCAACACTATATTGAGTGCCCATAGTTTGCAAAGCATGGACAAAAGCTGACCCTTCTAGGCCAAAGGAGCTCACAGTGAAATGAAAACATCTGATAGGAGCTTGCAAATCTTGAGCATTTAGAGATGCGTTGCAAGGGCTCGGATCGGGTTCCTTTCTGAGGTTGAAGGAAATACTGTGTAAGCTCTCAAAAACAGATTTTACTTTTGACCACTGACCGCCCACGTGAAAGCTCCTTGCGGCAGCCCAGGCGACCTGATGTTTGAAACCTGCTAGATTTGTGTCGTGCTCCCTCAAATAATCAAAATTTTGTAAGATACGTTACTAGATGGGACAGAAACTTGGTTGAAATTTGTCCTTCCTAAAATAAAGAAGGAAAATGAGAAAGAAATATTATGGAAGTATTTTTTTTTCCTCCCCCTCACCCCAGGCCTCTCAAATATGCATTTCTTACCAGCCCAAGTCCCTGAATCATAACCAAAGGCCACAGTTTTCCTTAGGTGCCGATAAAAACATCCCAAGTGAACTTGTAAGAAAGAAGGACTGCTCTGGTGTAAGTGCTATGCCCTGATACTGCTTCTGAGCTGTGGAAAAGAGTTTCTCTGTTGTTCCAGAAAACTTTGAACATCTAACAATCTTCTTAATTTCTGCCATTGTTTAGGTGGCTTTATAGTAAAAAAAAAATAAATAAATCCATAAAAATTTCCATATATCATTTATCTGATTGCCCCCCTCCACCCCCCAATAAATACTGTCTCCAGTATTGCCATACAGTAAGGGACTTGGAATTCAAAAGAGCATGCCCCCCCCCCCCGCCTTTTTCCCCCCTTTTTTGGTTTAATCAAGATTCCTGGAAATGGCTTTATGCTATCTTGACTGATGCAATGGAAAAAGCAGCTCCTTGGAGCCAGAGACCTTGCCTTGTAACAGCCAGTGCCCTTCACCAGCTGAGTGACCTTGGACAAGTCACTTAAGTTCTCTGGACCTATTTCCTCATGGGTAACTTGAGAATTTTGTTCTAAATTATTCTAACCTCCTTTGCAGCTCTAAACATAGGACTATTTTGTAGAAGATGACTGGTAGTATTTAATGGGTCAGTTGTAATGAGGATTCCTTTTGAGGAAGCTGCTGATGGGGTCACAATGAAGTGCATTAGAATATTCCGTTTTGTGCTGTCCCGCAGACACTCTTTATGGTTTGATTAAGGACTGATTTTAACCTTTCTTCTTTGGAGGGGGCATATGCAGGTTTTAACACACTTTAAGACAGACCCTCCTGACTGAACCAGTCTAAATTTTTGGAACTTAATCTAGATTGGATTAGGCTCTTCCTCCCCTCCCTTCCTTTTTAAACTGGAATGTGTGAGGGAATTCAAGTCACCTGCTGGTCCTGCATTCTAAGGTCAACTATTGGAAGCATCCCTCCCCAACCCACAGGTCAAGCTTTAACCAATCCATTTCTATGACATTGTTCTGCTTATTCTGTGGGAAATCACTTCTTCCACTGGTGGCCTGTTTATGGATAATGTTTCTCATTTGTACCATCAGAATCCTACAGTGAGGTATCCACTTGAGTGAATGGGAAAGAAATCTGAGAGGTCAATTGGGGACTATAGGAAATCTTCCATAATTTTTTGTTTAGTTTTCATCTTCTCTGTTAGATGTGTGAAAAAGCTCAACATTTTTCCTGCCGGCAAAATGATTGTCATCCAGCTTTTTTGTGCTTTGGGTTTTCGATTAGTTGAGCTATACACGGCGTTGCTGACCCAGTGTTATATTGGGTGTTGAGGTGCCAGTGTATTCAGAAGTTCCGAGCCTTTGGGCATCTCCGTGTGGATTTCATAAATCATTAGAATAGTCGGTTGACTCCTTAATTCAGAACTTCATTGACTTATCTTTTCCTCCTGCTATAATCAGATATATTTCTTAGCTGTATAGGATATAAATGGTTCTTTTTATTGGGTGGGTTGGTAATTTAGGATAATGGAACATTTCACAATGTTAAGGTTTTGTTTTACTTTGTTTTAAAGGAAGCCATTTCCTCAATTATTTCCTCATGTTGCAGAGTTACTAGAAATTGTATTCAAGGAAAAGAGCTTCTTGTGAATTCAGTTTGAAGTCAGTTTCACACTAAAGATTCCGTAACTTTGTTTTATTAATACACTTTGTGTTTACTGGATACTCTCTCTACCACATTTATAATTGTGTAATTAATTTATTTCATTACCTTATGAGTCCATAACTATGTGGCAAACTTCATACTCTCTTTTTAAAATGTTATTGCAATATATTCAGAAGTTCTAATCACACTGAAGGTTAAATTAACAGAATTATATTTTAATATTAGTATGGCATAATAGCATACAAATTTCATACTAATTTCAAACTAATATGAAAGAAATAGTTACAAGAAGTTACTGTAAAGCTTTCTAAAATATCATCAATTTGCTTCTAATCTTGTCTGACATTATGGAAATGAATCTCTCCCATTCTTAATTCACAGAAAAAGGTGGCACATGGATTAGATAAACGTAATGTACTGTCATCAAAAGGCAAAGGAAAATTTTCCATGTTAATAATATCTTACTGCAGGCTCTGCTATAATCTGTTCAGGTAAATTTGGTTGGGTGTTATTTGTGCTTCTTCAGTGAGTCAGTGATCTTTGAATATCAGAGCTTTTAAAAATAATGTGTTTGTGTTGCAAAGTTTGCTTTTCTTTTTCAACTCCCTTTCTGCATTTTCATGAATGATGGCTGCAGAACTGGATGTGTGGGTCAGACTGTAACTCCAATCATCTCTATCTTCGAGAGGAGAGGAGTTTTTGTGGCTTTATTGCCCCTCCCTGAATGTTTTATTTAGTAAGCTGAGCTGTGTGCCTTGTTTTTTCCTTTTGTCATTCCATGTTCGCTTTCCCCACTCTGTGTCACACTTCTCACCATCCCATCTACCCCTGACCTCGCCCAGCTAGAGCCAAACTCATACTCAGTGAGCAATAATTGGTTGGCCTGAAGAAGATACCAGAGAAACCCCAGTTGTAGTAAGGGAAAAAGACTGATAAGCTTCCTCCCTTTTTTTCTGTTGACCAAAATATACTTTGATGTGAGTTTTCTGATCCTCCTTGACACATTTAGGTCATGTTGCTGAACAGTATCACTTAATCTTGAGAAGTTGATAGTTCTATTTGTTGAAATGATCAAGGAGGCATTCTTTTATTTATTTTTTTTGTCTTCAAATATATTTTTTTGTTGGGTGGCAAACAAACTATAATTTGTAAAGAAAGTCACGATTCTTTTAAGAAGGTTATGATTTAAGTGAGCCAGGCAAAATTTTAAAAATATATAAAAACATAGCAGTTAATGGAAAGTGAAATATTCAGTAATTACTATGTCTTCAGCCATTACTCACTTGATATTCTTTAATGATCACTTCCCTGTTCATTTAAAATTTATTTGAAGGGCTCTATGGGATATGATAAGTAATCACACTTACCCTTGAATGTCAGGGATTGTGGGAATAATGAAGAGAGTTTGAGCAGGTTTAGAAGCCACCCACCTCCCAACTCCAACATAGATGATCTGACCTTGACCACTAAAGCACTGTTTCTCACTGGTCCCCTCACCCCCCATTTCCTCAGTAAACACCATGGAGCACCTGTTGTGTTCCAAATGGCACATATTTTGTTGAAAGAGGATGGGGGTGGATATTTGGAGAAAAAATATGGGAGTGAGGGAGGTGCATCCAAGAGATTACCAAATTTCTTATGGCACAGTTTATCCGGATTCAGATAAATCAAGATTCAGAGCATGCAAACCATGGAAGTCAGCATGTTTCATGCTCTAACAGGGCACAAGTGCCTCTCCCCCAAAGCATCATCCTAACCATGTTGCTTGCCTCGCAGTGACACAAGTGTGCTTACACAGTTTATAAGCCAGTTGAGACTCTCATGGGGAAGAGTGGTCCATTTTCAGATATTCAGCTTGTAAACACAATATTGGCAAGAAGCTAGAAAAAGATACCTTTTGGATCTGTTGTCCAAGGGAAGCAGCCAGGAGAGGGGTCCAGGTGTTAGACCAGCAGGAGTTCAGTGAGTGCTTGTTAGGGGCTGGTCAGGGTTAGGAAACATGGGGAGAGGGGGCCCCGCAAAAGAAAGTGTCAAGTCTTTTCTTTTGGTCTTAGAAGCTCCATTCTTCAAGGACTCCCCCACCCCCTCACCCCGCTGTTCAGTGGGTGGCTTTTATTTTAGTGGTGAAAGGCTCTAACCCTCCGACCTCTGGTTCCTGTGCTTGCTTCTGGCTGGAAGTCCAAGCTCCTTTGAGAATTTGTCATTGCTCTCTCTTAAGTGTGCACACACACTCCCTTTCTCTCTGTTTTGATGATGTGAGTCATGTTTGTTTTGAAGTTTGTAGTAGTTCCATCCAGAAACATAAAAAGCATTTTGTTAAGAGCACCACGCTTTGTGATAGCTTGCTGGGCCAATCATACTAATTTTTTTCCTTAAATTTTTCTCGTATAGGCAATAGATGCACATGCTATAAATTTCAAGTAATTAAAAACATTTTTAAAATGTAGAGAGTGAAAAAGATGGCTCCCTCCCACTGTTGTCGCCCAGCTTCTCTTCTCATAGGCCACCATCAGTGCTGGGTTTTTTGTTGTTGTTTTGTTTATCTTTCCAGAGATGAACTGCTTGTAAAATTTGAAGCTTAGTAATAAAAAGTTGATTAAATGCCCTTTGCTCAAAGTCCCAAGTTTCTGCACTAAAGGAACACAGCATACAGAATACCTCTTACCATGGACTCACTGCTTTTTCTGTTAAAGGGAAGAAGAAAAGCACTCTTTACTTTCCATGCCTCTTTGGAGTTTTGTGTTTGTACAAACTGATTTTTCCCCCCCTGTTCACTTCCATGGTAGTACTCAATCTCACCTCCCCCCCTCCTCTCCCTTCCTCACTTAATGAATAACTAGTTCTTAATATAGTATAGTAGGATTAAATATAAAGGTTAAGGATCCTTTTAAAGACTTTCTGAACACCAAGTTCTCATGGTTTTGAGAGTTCAAAAGAATTAATGCTTTTTATTGGAGTGGTCTTTCACCATTTCCCATTCTGGGAGCAGTTTATTTTAACATAATATTACATAGAGTAATAAAATAAATTCCTTTACTCTAGTAATTTTCTCTCATTTTCTTCAAAGTTATTAATTCTTTGTAGAAAATGAATAGAATATAGAGAACCTATGACATCTCCTAAGGAAGATATATGTATTACTGAGATCATTTCTCCTTTGAACCAAAGAGAAACTCTCTAATGTTTAAAAAAAAAATTACGACTGATGCCCTGATATTCTTGCTAATTGTGGTCCAGGTAGAGTCTGAATAGAATGGGATTAGTTCTTGTTACAAAACAGAATATGATATTCAAGAATATGATAACAGATAACATTTAAATCAGGATGATCAGCATTTTATCACTTTTGGTGACTTGTCCATAAGAATATGCTAAAAGCAAAAATACCAATTTTTTCCCAGATCATCTAGAGTAAGGAGAAATGAAATTCTCTAACCTGAAGGAACTTTTTAAAAACCTGTTAAAAGGTTTAGTCTATGAAGCTATGTAGTTTCTTAGGTGTGTGCATTGTTTAGCTTTGAAGTGTAACGAACTATCCCAAAACTGATTGCCTTAAAACATCAATCATTTGCTAGATCACCATTCTGGGAATTGGTGATTGGGACTGGGTTCAGTGGGGGCAGTTCTGCTTGTCTCACCTGGGTGAGAGAGAGAGAGAGAGAGAGAGAAACATTGACTGGTTGCCACCCATACACACCCTGACCTAGAATCAAACCTGCAACCTTTTGGTGCATGGGCCAATCAGTGCTCCAACCAATTGAGCCACATTGGTCGGAGCCTCTCAATACATCTTTCATTTAGTTCATACTGAGAGCCAGGCAGTAGAGACTAAAATAGACATGTCCCTGGCTTTGTGGTGATTATAGGAGGCAAAGAATAAGGAATTGAAACAAAGAATTGTGTTACTGTAAAATGTGGTCTGTTGAAGGACAGTGTATTAAGAAACAGAATAATGGGGAACCACTTAAAATGTGGGGGCAGCTAAAACGATTTAAGAAAATATCATTCAGGTTTATGAAGGTGGAACAAATATTTTTATGTCACATGTTCCCTGGACCAGGTGCAGATTCAGGCCTTGGGGTGGCATCTTTCCTAAGAGTTTGTTTTTTTTTTTCACTAGAGAAAGCTTTTTATTTGACGAGTGAGGGCTGGAAGCTCACCTCTAGGAAAAATGTAAAAAATGATACTGAGGCTTCTGGTACCCATAGGTGGTTGGCAACACTACTTATGCTGTTTGTCCTACACTAGAGGATTACACCCTCTAGCATCCTCAGGTGATGCATTTAGGCTTAGAGACCAGTGTGTCCTGAAGGGAACCCAGAGCCAGAGGACATTAGGCATCTTGTACTATCCTGTTCTGCCCCGTAACCAAGACTGCCCTTTCCCCAGGTTCATGAGCTGAGAACTCTCTCAGAGTTCCTGGGTGAGGTGGGAGCACTGGCCAGAAATGGAGTCACAGACTTCCCAGTGGTTTGAAAGAAGTTTTCCCACAGGAGCACAAATCCAGATCTTGGTGATGCAGAGTTGTTAATGATGGGAAAACAAATGTGAACGGTTGTACGGATGCATCACAGTCAAAGGCAAGGCCATACTTTCGTTAACTCCTTGCCGCAGATCTCCTAGCTGGCAGAGTTGACAGTTTTCTTTTACCAGAATCTTGAATGCTTTAAATGTTCCCGAGGTTACAGGACAAAACCACACGGGCACAGAATAAAATATGTTGTGGTAGGGGCAGGGGAGGGAGACCCCTCGCATCTTTTTTTTTTTTTTTTTTAATATATTTTATTGACTTTTTACAGAGAGGAAGAGAGAGGGATAGAGAGTTAGAAACATCGATCAGCTGCCTCTTGCACACCCCCTACTGGGGATGTGCCCGCAACCAAGGTACATGCCCTTGACCGGAATCGAACCTGGGACCCTTGTGTCCGCAGGCCGACGCTCTATCCACTGAGCCAAACCGGTTTCGGCCCCTCGCATCTTTTTAAGGGTTGGTTGAGTGTGTATTTTTATCCTGATCTTGACAATTTCCCCCCAACTCCTCCCTCACTTTCCCTCTCTGCCCTCCCTTCCCAATTCCAGCGCACACTTTGAACCACAGCTAAACAATAACTTCCTTTCAAAAGCTGATCCATTCCCTCTGGTTAGATTAAGGAATATAAATATTACATTTGTTTAAAGAATGGGTAATGACTTAATTTCTGAAAATATTTTACTTCCACTAGTTAGGTATCCTGGAAGTTATTGAGATTACAATGAAAACTTCCTCTTTTGCCTAACTTTGCTGTGTGTGTGTGTGTGTGTGTGTGTGTGTGTGTGTGTGTGTTTGGAGGAGGTGAGACAACAGAGGGTTAGGGGCTGGAAACTACAGTCCAATAAAAAGGGTTATATTCCTAACACTAGGTCTGTAAAAATATTTTGCAGCCTGAGCCGTTGGTCCCTCACAAGCCCCTACAAGGGACGACCTTCAGAAAGTGTGCAGGCTTATTGTTTCTCAGGTCTTTGAACTGGGTGAGGAATGTGGCTCAATAGGGAAAAATGAATGGCTGGTGCTTTTAGCCTCCAGCCTGAAACTCGCTGGAGGAATGTTATTGTGTCTTCAAAGCCTGCGTCCCACTAGGCTGTGTTTGATGGGCTCTTGAAAAGCGCCTTAGCATTATCAAGTACACAACAAAAACCCATGCCACCCAATTCGATCTAATTCACTGGCTACTTTTACACAGATTTTTAAATTAATGTCCCTTCTCTAAGAAGAGAGTCCCCATGCCCCATTCCCTCCCACCCCAACTGAGATGATTTATTGTTTCTCACCGGATAGGAAACTCCCAAGCTTTTGGGGGGTGGGGCAGGGTGTTGGGGAATATATTTTTAAAAGTAGTGGCAGGAGGTATTTAGGAAGGTAGATAGAGTTCTTAACTCTGAAGAGTTCAGAATGGATTTCCACTATACGTTAGTAACATTGCATCTGCAGTGTAAAATCCATACTTTTAAATGATCAGAGGAAATAAAAGTAGTTTGTTTATTGGGTACAGTGTACCTAGCGCCCTGCCCCTCTTCTTTCAGAGTTTACCCCTTCCTGAGAGATGATGGAGACCCCTGTTCTTGTCCCAGTTACTGGTTTCATGGCACTCTCTCCTACTGACAATTGTGAGCTATTGCAGAGTAGACCTACTAGTTATTCATCACGACTCCAGTATCTGAGGAGGTGTTCCTAAAGCGAGTGCCAAGTGGCGGACTTGCTTCTCAATAGTTCAGGAGAAAGTTGTTGAATCGGGAGAGAATGGCTTTAGAAATATCCCAAACAAAAGCAATGCTATGGATATATATATATATATTATTTATATATTTATATATATATATATATTTTTACTACCTCAAGCCATTTCGTTTGCCAGATATTTTAAAAATCAAATCCAAATGTAACGATATATTTAAAAATAATCAACCAAAATGACAGGAGTCCCTGATATGAGTGGCTAGGAAAACTTGGGTAAAATTAATTGCAATTGCATCATCCTTATTTCTGAAATCCTTGGATGCTTCCTCTGTTCCCCAAACTGTTCTTTTAAAGATTGACAGAAACTTTGCTTTGTTTTGACAAGATTTATTTCTCTGCTCTCAACAGTAGTTCATCAACTTTCATTCTACTAATAAAGTTCTTCTGATGTTAATTGTAGCTTACTGATCTAGGTCATAGCATAGCATTTTTACTGAGGTTTAAAAATATCAGAAGCAATGAGAAAATTATTTGAAAAACAATTATTATATTATAGTTACCTCTATTTTTAAAAGGAGGTCAGTTATTAAGTATGTGATTCATAGAGTCCCCTTCTAATTTGTCCTTATGCTCTTTCCTTTTCTTCATCTTGGGTTTATTGTTGCTAATTAATCCCTCTGTTAAAATAGGGGTAAGGTCTGAGAAGAGGAATGAAATTTAAACAAGTCCACTTTGCTGGCATGCGCTTGTTAGCTACTCTGCTAAAAAGGTACCTTAGCCTGGAAAATTGAACCTAATTACCAAGATATGAGATTTTTCCCCTTCATTTTGTTTCTACTACTAGACTGAGGCTGGGCTAGTTTGATGACCATAATAATAGAACTAGAGGCCCATTGCACGAATTCATGCATGGGTGTGGTCCGGGTGGCCCACCTCGATCAATCGGGGCTGATCGGGCCGGGCCAGCCTGGGGAAAGGGCTGCGGGTGGTTGGCCAGCCAGCCCACCCCCTGGTTGAACTCCTGGTCGAGGGGACAATTTGCATATTAGCTTTTTATTATATAGGATGTGTATTCTAGTTTGTCAGCTACTATAGCAATCCTTTATAAACATTGCTTGAGATTTCAAGTATTAAGCTAAAATGTAGGATTCAAGCAATTTTACATAGAGCAAAACATGTATCATACTTCAATATAAAACACTGCAACTCCTCAAGATCTGTAATATGATGTATTCTGTTTTATTGTAAATAGGACTTCAGTTTTCTTGGCCCTGCATAGTCATTTGGCATTCTGTTTCTTTCTAAAACTTGACCATTTATGCTGCTTTCCAACAGGTCTGTGCCTGGTATTGAGCAAGGAGGCTGTTTCTCTCTCTGCCAGTGTGGTTGACTAGGTTCAGATGCGTAGTGCAATGAGCCTGGCATTTGGTAGATACTATTTGTTGTAGATACTGAGTGAATGGATGTGAGACCATATGTTTGTAAACCACAGTATGGGAAATATGCCAGCGTCTCCTATATCTGTAGACCAGAATCATATTCTATTCAGGAGGACAGAGTTTTTCTTTCTTTCTTTCTTTCTTTCTTTTTTTTTAAACATGTCGAATTAGGCAATGCGTTTATTTATTTATTATTTTTTAATATATATTTCTTTATTTATTTCAGAGAGGAAGGGGGAGAGATAGAAAGAAACATCAATGATGAGAGAGAATCACCAATTGGCTGCCTCCTGCATGCCCCCTACTGGGGAGGGGGGATCGAGCCCGCAACCTGGGCATGTGCCCTTGGCCAGAATCGAACCTGGGACCCTTTAGTTCCCAGGCTGATGCTCTATCCACTGAGCCAAACCGGCTAGGGCAGGACAGAGTTTTTCTTAACTCCATTACCACTACCTGGCACTTGTCTTAAAGTTTTCTATCCATTCCATAATTAAGCTGTAGTAATTATGGAACATTTGAAGAAATCATAACTGGTCATGAAGATAGCAGCGGGGAACTGCTAAAGAATCAAATGTTTGTAGACCAGACAGGAGAGAATGCTCTGGTTAAATTAATGCAACAAGGAGTTAGTGAGTTTCTACTGAGTGGCAGCATTTTCCTATGTTCTTGAGTTACAACTGTAGAGAAAATAGATACATATTCAGGCCCTCACAGAGCTTTTTTCTTGAGGACAAGTTGAGTGAGTCAGCAGGGGACAGATGAGACCCCCTGAGAGAAGTAACTGGACCTCTGGCCCCTTTTATGGACATGAGAGGTTGACAACGTTGATTTGTACATGGAGTTTCACTAAAAACTCATGATGTCCTTTTGCCTGGATGTACGTATATGGCTGACACTCCTTGTGGCATCTGAGGTTACCCTGTGACTCACAAATGAAGCCAAGTCAGATTTTTCTGACGTAGTAGGGCAGGATATGAAAGAGAAGAACGTAAGAAAGTAAGAGTTGAAGTTGATGTGCGTCTGCTTGGGAGAGATTGTCTTACACAAAAGGCAAGATCTGGCACAGGCGACAACTAGGGAAAGGGTGTGAGAAGTGTGTGACATCTCTGGGGGGCCCTGGGGAAAGACTGGGACTGGCCAGTGTGGCCACCAATGTGTACTGGGCTGCGTGCATGTGTTGGTGTCATGGACCATAGCTTGTGTTGTAGGGTTGGCTGCTAGTACTTTTCACTGGGGATTCAGAGTTTCCTTTTTTAAGACTATTATGCAAAACTGATAATGTATGTATATACTAACCCTTCTTTTCTGAAATTCTGTTGGAAAAATATTTAATAAGTTTGCTTTTCTCTACATTTATTCTTTGTATAAAATGTTTGGGAGGAAAAGACCAATATCTTGAAACACTTTATTAAAAAAGCTGTTATTGTGATATTATTATGTATTGTACAAGTAAAGATCTTCAGGCATATTCCTGTTAGATCCATGCATCACAGGAGGAAATCTCACAGTTTTGAGGTAACCTTTTTGCGTGGTGAACAGCTTTTGTGGTGAGGCAATTTCTTTATAGCTAACTTAAATCCACCATTCTCAAATGAGCACATTTTCTTCATTCTGAATTTGGCAGTGGTGACAAGGTATGGCCTCTGTCCTTTTTTTTTTTTTTTTTTCATTGAGGACATAAATTTCATTTTATCAGAAGATTTAAGTTTATATAATACAAAAATCTACAGTAGGGCCCAGTAAGATTCTAACAACACATTAAAAATAAAACAGAATGAATGTACTTAAGTGTGCAGAAGATAAAACAGAAAATCCTAACAACCTTGGTACTGTACCTAATTAGTTTGCTAAAGAGGGAATAAAACTGGAAATGAATTTAAACAGAAATTCTTAGAAGAAAATAGCCATAAACATAAAGTGCTTCATAAGTGATTAGACAATGCTAATTAAACTGAATATGACTTTCTGGGTTTCTAATATAATATATATTCATTTGCTGAAATTTAATTATAGAGTCAATTTCCTCTGAAAGAAATTTTGCATCATCCAACTTTTTAATAAAAAACAGTAATTCATCAAATATAATTTACAGTTTGGAGGTCTTTAAAGAGGCCAGGGGATTTAAAGGTATGTATTTGAAAACCATTTAGAGAGCAGAACACATCAATCTATATATATAAAAGCCCAGCGACCATTGTGGCTGAACCGACTGGTCGCTATGATGCGCACTGACCACCAGGGGGTAGATGCTCAATGCAGGAGCTGCCCCCTGGTGGTCAGTGTGCTCCCATAGCAGGAGCACTGCTCAGCCAGAAGCCGGGCTCATGGCTGGCCAGTGCAGCGGTGCTGCGGGGAGCCTCTCCCACCTCCGCGGCAGCACTAAGGAGTGGCGAGCCAAGCAGTAAGAAGCGAGCAGGTGGGTGGTAAGGTGCAAGCAGGCGGGCAGTTAGGAGTGAGGGGTCCTGGATTGTGAGAGAGCGCAGGCCGGCTGAGGGACCCTTCCGCCCCTTGTGCACGAATTTCATGCATCGGGCCTCTAGTATTTAAATAATTACCTAAATCTGTCTTATCAATCATTTTTAATCCAGTAGCTTCTTAAAAAAAGTGTTTCCTTACTTTCTGACACTGCAGATGCCGTAGGATCATCTTGTTTAATTCCTGCCCCTGTCCTAGAATCACTGGTCCTCCAAGAAGCCCTGGTTCCTTTCCTTGGAAAATCTCATTACAAACCCCAGAATATTGGCACTGGATGAGTTTGTTGTACTGGGGTGTCATTTCTTTTATGCCTTCTTGGTTTTCAGAGCCAGGAAATGCATGTATTTATACTAATCCATATATATAAACATTTTGATAAATATTTCTATATGTAGCTGTTTGTATACCAAGCTAAGCATGAGTTCATACTGATGTCTCTTAGTACTAATCATTTTCCATATGGATCATGGTAGCCTCCTCCCCTGCTTATCTGTCACCTCCCACTCCAGCAGTGAGAAGCCTTGCTGTCACCATCCTTCATCCATCTACTTGTTCCGTTCCACTACATATATATACACACAGCAGTGTCAGAATCATTAATTCACGCTGCTATAGGAAACAACTTTATCAACCAGAGTACAGTGCTTATGTACAGTTTTAGTTTTGGTTTGTTTTTGCCTTTAGTCTTACAGATTCACTCACTTCATTTCCAAAGTTACTCAGGTCATTTCCCCACCCCCTGCAATGAGATTTTTGTGTGCATTTGTAATACATTTAGATTCTTTTAGATTCTTCTGTCACATTCTGAATTCACCTGGGTTAACTGATCTCTTAAGTAATTTTTTAAAATTTGCATATATTAAGCTTTACTCTTGATGTTATGAAGTTCTATGGGTCTTGACAAATGCTTGACATTTTGTATTTATTTATTTATTTATTTATTTATTAAAATATATTTTATTGATTTTTTACAGAGAGGAAGAGAGAGGGATAGAGAGTTAGAAACATCGATGTGAGAGAAACATCGATCAGCTGCCTCTTGCACACCCCCTACTGGGGATGTGCCCGCAACCAAGGTACATGCCCTTGACCGGAATCGAACCTGGGACCCTTGAGTCCGCAGGCCGACGCTCTATCCACTGAGCCAAACCGGTTTCGGCGATTTTGTATTTATTAATACAGTGTCATGCAGAATAGTTTCACTGCCCTAAAAATCCCCTGTGCTCCCCTATTCAACCATCTTCCTCCTCCCCAATTTCTGGCAACCACTCATCTGTTTATCTTGGTAGTTTTGCCTCTTCCAGAATGTCATATAATTAGAATCGTATATGTACAGTTATCTGATTGGCTTCTTTTACTTAGCAGATAAACTTAATATTCATCCATGTCTTTTTTTGTGGCTTGATATTTCATTTCTCTTTATTACTGAATAATATTCCTTTGTATGGATATACCACCATTTGGATATCCAGCCCATGGACCTTTTATGAGATATTTCCCCACGTGTCTTTGAAGACCTTTCTGAAGTCAGCTCTCAGTTTTCCCTTAATATTAACCATTTTCACATTTTACTCATCATTCTAATTTCTCAAACCTGCAATCAATTTTTTGGTTCTTTCCAAAATCTATAAAGAATTTCATATTGTTTTCCTGCCCAGAATTGGCCAACATTCTATAGTAGAGAGTTTTGGACCCATCCGGGGTGCAGTTGGAGATTTGCTTCCTGATTCTCCATGCTCTCTCCATTTTAATCTGCTTTGTGTCTGTATTTATTTGTTCAATGACAGCAGGATATTATAGATTTTTGTACCACCTTGGAGCCACTGTGATCATCAGAGCCTTCTTAAGCTCTCTTCCTTGAAGGACCTAGCTATTTGGATTTTTGAACAGTTATTTGAAACCTTTTACTGGTAGTCTTAAAAAAAAAATACTTTATAGGCTCTGGCCAAGTAGCTCAGTTGATTAGAGTATTGTGCCAATACATCAAGCTTGTGGGTTTGATCCCCGGTTGGGGCAAGTACAAGAATCAACCAACGAATGCATAAATAAGTGGAACAAATAGATGTTTTGGGTTTTTTTTCTTCTCTTCCTTCCTCTTTCTCTCTCAAATTAATTTAAAAAACTAAAATAAGTACTTTATAATTTGGACGCAGTATAGGTGTTTATAAAATCTTCATTTTATTTTTCCCTTGCATAATTGGTTCCCAGGTCTCAGGAAATCAAGTTAATAAAGTTAATTTGAACTTGGTCGTCATCAGTTCTGGGTGTCCAGTGGGAACCTGGAACTGGCCACATACTTCTGCCTGGTCTGGGCATGGAATGGTTCCCGCAAGGCAGCCATGAGGTCCATCCCAGTCTGGATTCATAGTTTGGGGACAAGCTTTCCTTGCTGGACTGTTCCAGGCCTTATAAAGGGACCACTCTGTGGTGGGTGAATGGGAGCTAATCATCCTTGTGTGAAGAAATTCAGCTACTTAGCAACTGGCTAAAAGGTGCTTGAAGATCATATTTATACAGTCTTTCAACACTCAACAAATTTGTTTTGAGCATTTACTACATACAGAGTGGAATCACCCTAAGGCTACTCTTCTGGGTTGGCTGCCATTGACCAAGGTAAAACCTCTTATCCCCGCAGGTGCTGTGGGGCAGGTCATCAGAACAGGGAGTGATAGGGGGCCACAAAGGCACAGATGCTTTGTTCAAATGCCAGGATACAAAAGAAAAATAATAAAATATCAGGCCGTTTATGTTCTGTAGTCCCATTCCACATATTTCTCTCTCCCCCCCCCCCCCTTTAAAAATACAGGCATTGATTCTCTCTCTCTCTCTCTCTCTCTCTCTCTGAAATTGTCTCAGCTTGTTGTGTAATTCTGGCAATAGCATTCCTGACATACTAGATCATAAAGATTAGAGCTAGGCGTCTTTTATACTTCTCTCTCTGTGTTTTCTCCATATATTTAACCTTGGGTTACATGTGTAATTTTTCAAACACATTCCCTTATAATCAGTTTTGTTGTCTGTACTTGTTGACAATGAAAGCCTGTGGAAAAGTTGTTTAAAATATAAGATCCAGGGGTTTCTTTAAACACGCCCTTTTCACCAAAATGAATCTCTGAATAAAAGTTGTCTTTCTTTTTTCTTTTATATCAGTATATTTTTATTGATTTCAGAGAGAGGAAGGAAGAGGGAGAAAGAAACATCAATGATAAGAATCATTGATTGGCTTCCTCCTGCACACCCCCTAGTGGGAATTCAGCCCGCAATCTGGGCATGTGCCCTGACCGCGAATCGAACTGTGACCTCTTTGTTCATAGGTTGACACTCAACTACGAGCCACACCGGCTGGGCATTAGTTGTTTTTAAAATGGTTTAAAAAGTAATTGACCAGAAGTAAATCTCATGTTCTTTTGTGAACCATATATTAAAAATAGAAATATATATTTGGTAATTGCTTTGTTTCCAAATTCCCAGATATATCCAAATTGAGTTCCTAGGTCATGGACTAGAGACATTCACAGTATCCTCTATAGAATACTGGAATTGTTTAATTCTGCACATTTCAGATTGTCACCTAAGTCTAGAAGGAATGGGTATATGACTGGACTGTATTTGCATTTAGAGTGTTAGCAACCCTCCAGAGTACATATGCTGGGCTATTTATGAAACAACTTCAGCTGACAGCTGAAGATCAGAAGATTCTATTTTTGGGAAGTGTCCTAAATGTGAGGTTCTGTGGTTAAAAAAAATTTAGAGTCCTACAGATAAGAATACTTAAAACAGGAAGCAGTGGTAATTTATTGCTTCCTGTAGAAGTATTCTTATCAGTATGATAAGCTTTAGGTTTTAGTTCTGCTTTCCTGCTCTGCTTTTCTTTTTTTTTCTTTTTTGTACTCAGCTTCTGTAAGAGGATTAAAAATTATATATATATATGAGAAAAAAAGAGAATTTACTAACATCACTTTTTTTCTGTCTTGATAAGATTCTCTCATTTCCTACAACTCCAATGATATTTGCTCAACTAAGAGAAAAACTATGCTACTGTTCACTCATTCCATTGGTATATCTATTGTGTGTGTACCTATAGAGTTGATTCTATATGTATTGTAATTCAAGACTAGGTTGACTATTATACGTGAAGGGTCAAATGATGAAATAGAACCAGCATGGACAGAAAAGAACTGTGAATTTTATTCCTGATTTTGCCACTTCCTAGAATCCATCATTCTTCAACCTAATTTTCTGGTCCATTAAATTGGAGGTAGTGCTATTTACCCAATGGCTCCTATAGTGTTGTTCTGAGGATCAAGGGAAAGAATAGATGGAAGTGCAGTTGTCAACTATGAATTGCCTTTCAAACCTAAGGTTTGTCATGGGTTAAGTCCTACCACCCCTTTTGTCCTTAGAACACAAGGGGCTTTTGGTTTATGTCCCTTCCTTATTAAAAATAGTTTCCAAACTCAGTCAGCTTCCTAGATTTCTTGGCTGGAAGAGTGTTTCATGGTTGAATGCTTGAAAAGATGCATCAACATTGATCCTGTAGCTCAGATATTTGTTTTATGAAGTATGAGTGTTGTACAGTTAAATTCTAGGAAACTGGGTTGTATTTATTAGCTTGGCAGAGAACAAACAAAGTTCTACATGTGGCCTAAATTATTTATAAGCTATAAGTATAAATCAGGATTAAAGACTGAAATGTATTTATTAAAATTTAAAAGGCAATATATACATGCATTTTGTAATTCCTATGGATTTAATTACATACTAAATGTGGAAAGTAAAAGTATTACTGGATAACAATGAATGTTTTCTTCAACCAAACCCTTGTTGATACATATCTCTGCTCTTGAGTGTCAGCACTCTTTGCCAGAGGAGTCTGGTGTTACGTGCTGAGCTAGGCAGAAGGGACGATCAGCTTGAAGAGATGGGTAAAGGAAAAACAGCAGCCTGACTCCGAATTAGTATGGGAACTAGACCAACTCTTTGAGGTTGATAATAGGACCTAATTGATGCAATTTATTTGTCCCAAAGAAAGGAAGCTTTGGAGAGTGAGAACTAGCTAACTCTTTTCTTAACTTTTCACACTTGCTATTCTAGAATGACTTTGGTAGTGTTGGCGGTGTTGTGATTTTAAAGGTTACCATGTTTTTATGGGGAACAGTGGGTTAGATGTGAGCTCATTCTTGGCCCTGACTTGTCTTTGTCAAGATCACAGATTTGTGGGAAGGATAATGACGATAAGGTACATGAGGCGGTAGAGGAGTTTATAGCTGGGTCCCTGTGCTTGAGTGCATGGTATTAGTCAGCTATCCAGAACAATAATTTCAGTGGCTCACTAGACTCATTTATGTCCCCAAATAATTTCAGAGCATTTGGCTCCATCAATCAAGGACAAAGAAAACAGAAAATGAGAAGAACAAAGGGGTAGGTTAAAGGAGGGGTTAAATTCATATGACAGTTTTATAGATAGCCATTGATCATAGCTAGTGATTTATAATTATCCAGGGGTCAGGAGTTAGAATTTCAGTTACTTGCTATTTTGTTTTCCATGTAGAGTAGATTATGGAAACTGTTACGAGGCCCTTGAATTTATTGAGAAAAATATTAGGGTTGAAAGTATCCTTAAAGGTGATAAAGCTTAAAATGTTCATTCTATAGATAAACTCAGGCCCACAAGGTTAAGTCACACAAGGTAATACAGCTGTCTCATGGTAAAGTCAGCACCCCCCTTCCCATGTATTATCTTAATGATGCTGTCCCCCTATGCTATACTACATAAAGATGTACATGTGTATAATGCTTTGTTTATTTTATATAATATATATCATATGTTACATGTTACATATTCACATATGTACAGTGTTATAGATTTAATTGTTCTTTTATTAGTTCCTAAGATATCTGTTTATAATTGGGAAATAAGACTTAATTTTTGCACTCATAGAATTTATATTCTAGTAGGAGAAACAGACAATAAGCATAAAAACTTATTTCAAATAGTGGTAAGTACTCTTAAACACAACTAATGTAGAGGAGTTTATGGTAAAATACATGATCATAAATTTATCAAAGAATCTAAGTGGACCACTCTCAAATTTAGTTTTAACTTATTATTTATGAAGTTTGTTTTGTTTTTTAAATTCTATTGGGCAAGAAACATTCTGATTTTCAAAGATATGTTTGGGGAAAAATTGTGATTAATGAAAATAATTAAAGGATTTAAAAGATAGCTTGTTATATGAAGTTTCCTTTTTATATTGATTGATTATTAGCCCTACTTGAAAATCATATATGAACATTGGTAATAAACTGTCTGTATCTATGACTCAGTGAACCCTAACCATAAAGTTTTAAAAATGTATTTATGACCCCTTGAACTTTATTAGTGCTTTTTTTTTTAAACCTCCTATTTCCTTTCTGGGAAAGGAGTGGATTTCCCAGCACCAGCAGTGCTCATCAAGTAGGAGAGCAGTGAAACTGTGATGCTGTATTTTACATTACTTGAAAGGCCACACCTTATTAATAGTAAGACCATCAGTGGATGCTATGTCTTAACTAAGATAAACCTATGCTTGTTATCAATGAATGGACCAAGTTCATTCAGAGAAGTTGAAGAACTTCAGCCCGTAGATTTATGGCTTATTTTCATATGTACCTGTTTTCCCAGAATCATAGATACAAAGTTTTGGGGAAATAATGACCAGAGGAGTGCTCCCTCATTATTTCTCTTGTTCCCACTAAAATGATAGCTTTGTTAAACTATAGTTTACTCTTGACAATGTGGGGGTTTGGGGCTCCAACCCGCATGCCATAGAAAATCCATGTATATCTTTTGACTCTCCAAAAATGTAACTACTAATAGCCTACTGCTGACTAAACGACTTACTGATAACATAGTTGGTAACAAATATTTTGTATGTAATATGTAGTATATATATACTGTATTCTTACAATATTGTAAGTGAGAGAAAAGAAAGTGTTATTCAGAAAATTTTAAGGAAGAGAAAATATATTTACAGTATTTATTTTTTAACCCACATATAAATGGCTCCATGCAATTCAAACCCATATTGTTTTGGGGCCAATGGTGCTTTGATGTTATAATGATGGGCTGATAAGTTGCTGCCTTTATAATGGAAGGAAAGTCTCTAGCCTCCTGTGAAACTCTTTAGAAGCCTAAAATGATAGGTCATGCATGTCTAGGTCTTCCATCGTGGACTGGTTGGCTAGAAGGACAGGCCTAGAAATGCCTCTCTGGTTCCTTTTGAGATACACCTAATCTGGTTTCTTTAAAGCCAGATCACAGTTATTCTATAAGGAATGGCAAAGGGCACAGCTGGAGTGGCTTAGTTGGTTGAGTATCATCCTGTGCACGGAAACATTGCAGGTTCAATTCCCAGTCAGGACACATACCTGCGTTTCAGGTTTAATCCTCATTTGGGACACATATGGAATGCAACTGATTGATGTTCCTCTCTCACATCATTGTACTCCCCCTCTTCCTGTCTCTAAGCAGGTCCTTGGGTGAGGATTAAAAAAAAAAAAAAAAAAAAAAGAATGGCAAAGGCCCTTCCCTCTGGGTAGGATCCCTGATTTAAGCCTCCAACAAGCATTCTAGCTATAAATAATTTAATCCAGGTTTTATATATCTTGATTTGGTCATTTTTGTTTTGGAATCCATGTCACCTGACATGACCTGTTCTCACATTGGCCCTATTAGTCCTTGAACTTATTTCAGCACTCTTTTCATCTTAAGTGGTTTTTTTAGGTTATGAGATCCAAATTTAGACTTGCTGATAACACTTGGCTGCTAGTTGACTGGCACTGGGTGGAAGTCTGTATGTTTTAGGAAGTACAGTATTAGGTCATTTTAATCCTTTAATCTTCCTGTATGCTAGATACTGGTCTGCTCTAACACCTACCTTTCAGATCATTGTTTTCTGTGACTTTTAAAACCAATAATGGACCATATGGCACCAATCAAGTGTAGAGTGTGTTAGCTTTGACTTTTATTGCTTTTTAAAAAACTGATCTTACCTACTTCCTGGAAAATGTTGGCGAGTTAACTTTTAGTGATGTTTTGGATATGCCATTTGCTTTTAGGTGCTAATTCTGTGATCATTCTTGTTTTGAGCTGCTCTGGACAGCTGGCTCTAGTGCTTTCATGGGGACATGCTAGTGGGTTGATGAAAACCTAGATAGGTGGGTGGCGGGGAGGATGGTGTTGAGAGAGTAATCTTCATTATCTGAGTTCCTGCAATTATAAGGTTTTAGTAGGGAAGTAGAAGCTATAAAAATATTCACTAATGAACTAACCACTTCTATGCTCCCTCCAAGCTATTATCTCTTTATACTTAATATCAGGGACTGCTCCTCCATCAGTTTTATTCAACATTGAAAATGAACATATTGCAAAAGATGCAGGATTTTATGAAATTAGTGAAAGTGATGTGGAGGGACTACTGAGGTTCACAAGGAGTCATCTGGCAGGATTAGATGAAGGAACTGTTGAAGAAACCAAATATTATGACTCCTTCAGTACTTCTAAAGTCCACAATAAAAATACCTGATTAAGAGAGGCCCTTGGGGCAATTGATGAAGCCTTGAGGTATTTCTATCAAAGTGATCCTTTTAATGGTTGTTCTGTGGAAACCAAACAGAAATCAGAAATGAAACATGAAGAAAAATTATCCCCCTCCCCTACCACCACCCCCCAAAAAAGAATCTATCACAGTTTGTTCATTCTAACACTTGGCCAGTAGAAGCAACTAAGACATATTTGGTTAAACATAAGGTAAAATGGCTTTTCCCCTTATATTTTCATTTCAACCTTTCCAATATTTTTATTTTCCAATATGAAATTCTATTTAAACTATTGTTTGCTATAAAAATTGGACCTCTATTGTAATTGGATTTTACTTTCTGAAGTGTTCTTCTGGTTTCAGTTATGTTCAGCCTGTATAGATGTCTTGCATGTTGTAGTAAAACCAGTTAGGCAGCTGATTGGTTTCTGATATGCTTACATGTATATGAGCATTGAGACCTTGACAGCTGCAACAAAGCAGATGAATGGCAGTATCAGTTGTGTACCGAGATGGTGTTGAGATCAACACCACCGCAATCTGCTTTTACTCTTTTTTCCTAGGATTCATAACTGCATCCTCATTTAATCTCTCTTTTTCCTGGTCTTCGTGTACTTTCCAAAGCAATTTTAAATACACATTTTAAAATCTGATTCTTTGTCACATTCCTTTGGTGATCCTTTGTTATGCCAAAGGTACTCTTTTATTAGTGCAGTAAAAGCAAAAGCAAAATATTATTTAGAAAATCTGGTGTGGGAAGAAATCATAAAACTTATTTTCATTTGGAATAGACATGGTATTGGATTATGTGCTGTTAAAGGTTACCCATTTTTCTTTGTTTGGCATGAAGTACAGAGTTATATATAGGGATTTTCACTTTATTAGTATTTGGAGTTCATTTACTGTAAACCATTGATACAAATGAAGTTATTAAGTGATTGGCCCAGATATTATTATATTGAGCAGGCCATTGTAATACCCTGAGATTCATGGTTGGTATTGACAGTGAAGAAAAGGGTAGATTTAGCATCGCTAAAGAGAAATTTGATTCAAAAGTCAACATTTTTGTGAATGGAGGATTTATGTAGGGTATTTTTTGATGGCATTTGAAGTTTATTTGGAACTGTTGTGAGGATAATAAATAATTCCCGCTGTAATAAAGCTTATATAGTAGAAACCAAGAGAGAAAAACCACAAAAATGTTGACATGTTGGCCATTGCAAATCACATGCACTATAATTTAATATTTTGGATTGCTGGTGCTAGAGAAGGAGAAAATACTATTTGCTGCTGTTTTGTGTTTGGAAAGCAGATGGCATCTTTTTTAAAATACCCTGGAAATTTAAGCTCTCCGAGTTGCTCATTTCATTCTCATGTTGGTATTCAGAGGGGGTAACCACCAGGATCTGAGATGTGGCATTCATGGCACTTTTTGTGGATTTTGTTTGTAATATTTTTGTCATAAATGTAGACAGTAGTCTTCCCAGAGAGCCTTAATACAGGATGCTCCGAATCTTGCATAATTTCAGGACTGAAGAAACCACAACATGGTATAAAAAGAAAAACCCCAAAAATGTAGTAGTTTGAATAAAAAGGAACCCAAAATAGGATGGTAGGGAAATGTTTAGGGAATGGTAAGTTAAAACTAATGAGACCCTCCAGTATAAGGCTGTCAGCAATGCATTCTCTCCAGTTTTTCTGTTCCTTTATACTCACAATCTTTCCTCTTGACGTTGAAGGTAATGTTAAGCAGATTTTTTCCCTCCTCTTATGTTTTCATTCAGAAAGTTACTGTACATCTATAATAATAAAAGCATAATGTGCAAATCGATCGAAGGGCCGAACAACAGAACGACCATCAGGACGACCACACTATGACACGCACTGGCGCCAGGGAAGCCAAGGCGGGTGTGATGCAGTTGGTCAGGGGGCCCACCATCGCCCCACGATCGCTCCACAGAGGGAGGCCTAGGCCACTGGCCAGCAGGGCGATCAATCGGGGGGCTCCCCAATTGTCCCAAAGAGGGAGGCCCAGGACACCCTCTTCCGGGCGATCAGTCAGGAGGCTCCGTGGAACCAGGGAACTGTGGGGGTGTGGCAGCAGACATGGGCAGCGCCAGGCCAAGGTCGGTAAGGGTGGGGGGCGGGGCCGAGAGGCAGCCGGGGCTGCAAGGGCCACCATTGCACGAATTTCATGCATCAGGCCTCTAGTTTTTATTATAAACGCACTTAAAGGGAGATAATGACAGAATGTTCTGAAATTAGTCTTGTTTTCTTCTGAATGACCAAAATAATGTAATATTTTATAAGAATAACAAATGCATATTTATACTTTGATAAACCACTTGTTTGCTATTTTCTTTACTGGATTCCAAGCATTAGAAAAGTGTTTTCTATATGGAGGGTTGTTATTCTTAGCTGTTGTGGTTTTCATGTTCTTTCCCTTTTGTTTTCTTATTCTTAATTTCCAATAAAATGTGTAGTTTTGCTCATATCACACTAGATCAGGAGTCCACAAACTGGAACCCATGGCCCTATATCTGGCTGTCACATGTTTCTATAGTTTCATGGGGACATAGCCACACCCATTTAAAAAATATGTTTTTATTGATTTAAGAAAGAGAAAGAGAGAGAGAGAGAGAGAGAGAGAGAGAGAGAGAGAGAGAGAGGAAAACATCAATGTGAGAGAGAAACAATGATCTGTTGCCTCTCGTACACACTCTAACTGGGGAGTGAGCCCACAACCTGGGTATGTGCACTGACCAGGAATTGAACCGGCAATCTTTTGGTGCACGGGATGATGCTCAGCAAACTGAGCCACACTGGCCAGGGCCATCCATTTCTTGATATAATGTCTGCAGCTGTTTTTGAGCTATAAGAGCAGAGTTGAGTCACTGCTGTAGAGATAGAGATGGGAGATAGAGATGGGAGGTAACACTTACTGTGTTTTTTTGCTCTTTATCTTTTTTTTTACATTTCTGTGGCCTCAGAGCATTTTAGATGGTTATATCACAGGAGGGATGAGTTATATATCTTTAGTTGTCAGTACAACATAACATATATAATGACCTCCCAAAGAATTCTGGGCCGTGATTCTAAGGCAGGAGGCCACATTTACATGGTGATGGTGAATATTTACATTCATTAAGAGCAAGATTTTTGAGACATAACTAAATTAATAAATCAAACTATTTGAATTATGTTTTTCTGGAAAACGATTGCCAGTTATTGGAAGAAAGTGAACCTTAGGGAGCCTTTTAATGTTATTTAGAATGCTTCTGTAATGAGCAAGGCCTGTGTACCGGTTAGTCACTTGAGCCCTGTCTTACATGCTTTCTGGGTAATAGGAATGAAGTACCTATGAAGTCTAGTAACCAGGGGTCTTAGGTGAAAATAATGAGAAACTTTAATTTTCGTACAGTTCACAATGGAAAGTAATGCCACTTGGCAACAGCTGTTACCCATGACCATGCTTATGACTTTGTCATGATTTCCAAATTACATTCATGAAGCAGTCACTCATGTTTCAAGATTCACAATCTGTGGCTTAATTAGGTCAGACCACTCTTCCTTGGGCGGATTCCTTAGATTTGGAGCATTTCAGGTTTATTGAAGTACCTATAAAATCCTAGGTCTGTTCAAATTTTAGAACCTGCATTATTTATAATCTAGGATTCTTTTTGGGAAGAAGAAAGCTCTTTGAAACTTCAGCTAGCCTTTATTCAGTATGAGGCTTGATAAAAAGCAAAACTTTGTCACTGTGAATGACAGTTGACCAGTGTGGAATAGGTGGCTGGGAAGAATTACACAGGAAGATATCAGGGATAAAATGGATGCTTCCCCAGCATTTTTCTGAGGTACAGGTCTTGGTAACTGATTTAGAATGACTTAGCAAAACCCACAACCATGGGATTATGTTCACACAGACAATGGTGTAAATAGCGCCCCCTGTGGTTGTCCTGTCAAACCTCAGTTACAACAAAAGCCAAATTTAATAACAAAACACATTCCAGAGTAATTATATGTTGTTGCTGTCGTAAATTATCTAGAGAGTTGGATTTTATTGCTCGGCTTTGCTCGTTAAAACCAATAGTTCAGAATTGGAATTGTCTCTCTCTTCACATTCCTGCCCACAGAGAGTTAGGGGGTGTAGCTCAATATAGAACCCAGCTTGATGTCTAAGTTTAGCTTCACATCATGAGCCAGCAGTGAAACCCAGAAGTATTGGTTTTCATGGCAGCAGCGTGGAAAACCTCAGCAATCCCTGAGTCTGCTGAAACGCACATGGGCGAGCCTGCTGTTCTGAGCAGAGTTGCGGGGTTAGGTTTCGCAATGCTCCTTTCACAAGATTGGCTTTAGCATTACGCACATTTGCTTCCAAGGCTTCCAGTGACGGTAAAAGACAGCACCTTGGACTTCAGACAGCTTTGATGGCAGGTTTTCAAGCTTTGTTCTCGCAATATCTTTTCAACAAGGAATTGTTTGATATCTGATAATAGTACAGAATTCAATTTAAAAACACACACAACTCATTTCCTTGCTAGCTTCCTATAAAAAGTGGAAAGAAGAGGGTGTTGGAGGGATTAACCTGTTAGCCATGGGTGTACACACACATAAGTGGGTTCTTTTATACGTGCTTGGATCCCCACCAGCTGTGTACTTGTTCATCTTCCACAGGGGATGAAGGCTTTCCTCTGACGTGGAGACATTCCAGATGGACAAGAGTGTAAATGCCGGGTTGCATTTGTAGGGGCTTACTAATGGAACCACAGCAGATTAAGATGGGGGGGAGGGTAGATTGCAGCTGCATATATAGTGTGTCCCCCAAAAATGTATACACACTTTAACAGCTGATAGCTTAATTTTGAAAATGAAATGTATTTTAATAAACACTGCCCTTATACTTATTCAAAATGTGTGTATACATTTTGGGGGGGACATCTTATATTTGTTAGTGTGGCCTGGACATCATTAGATGCGCCATTCATGAGCTCCTCTATTGACATATTTTATTAAACTAATTGGGTATTTTCACCTCTTTCAAGGGAGTAGAAAGGGGATTCTTAATTGCTCCTTTTGTTGAAATAATATTTCAGGCAACATTTTAGTAAAGCCACTTACTGGATCTTGGTTTTAAAATTAATTTTAACCTTGTTTTAGGGCAAACAATGCCAAAAAAAACCCAACAAAACAAAACCCAAATTTAATTTATGCACATAAAAAAACAAAAACTTTTGTTTGGAGGGTGGGCTTATTCTATGTGTGACTTTTCTTTCTCACCTAGGCCTGTGCACATGTTTTAACAGAGTTCTAGAAGACAAAGCATTTTGTTTGACAAACGATTGGATTTTTGTGACTTCGTTATTCATGCAATATTTTTGTTTTATTGTAACTTTTGATTCTGTTGCATTTTCTTTAGTGTAAAGAAAGGGCCATGTTTGAAATTATTTCCAAAAAGTCATTTTTATTTGTCTTTGCATGAATTTTGGAAACAAAAAAAGCTTTCTATGTTGTTTTACATTCAGTTTTTACATACACTTGAAAATACACTGAGTGGCCTGATTATTATGATCTCTGAACGCATAATAATCTAGCCACTCAGTGTATATCCTATATAATAAAAGGCTAATATGAAAACTGTCCCCTCGACCAGGAGTTCAACCAGCAGGCAGGCTGGCCAACCGCCAATGTCCCCTCCTCCTGGCCAGGCTGGCCGGACCCCACCCATGCACGAATTCAGGCACTGGGCCTCTATTATATATATGTATATATATATATATATATATATATATATATATACTACACACACACACACACATACACACACACACACACACACACACACACACACACACACACACACACTGAGTGGCCAGATTATTATGCATTCAGAGATCATAATAATTTGGCCACTCAGTGTATATATTTGGTTTGGTCCTAACAGCTCTTCTCTGCTCATATGATCTTCATTCGGCCTCTGTGAAAGAACATATTTCACTGCATGTCAACATTTTACTGTGTTATAGGAACTGCCGCACACTTCTGGAAGGCGACTTGCTTCGGCTGCTGTTTGGTGGGTAATGGTCCAGGACATGTGCCAGCTGCCATGCTTTGCTGGCCGTGTCAAACCTTTGTAACTTCAGACTCAAGAACCCAGTACTTATTTGCCCCTTTATTAAATGCAGGTACCGTGTTTAGAAGTTCATTGGCTCCAGACCTGCATAAAAGTTTTTTTCTGGACAAAATGTTTTGCTTTGTAGAAAGGACTTTTTCATTTACCAACATGGCATTGTAAAAATACAGAGACTCGATCTCACATTTATAAACAAGCATTTGGATTTGGCTTTCAAAACCACGTGGATGCCTAATGACTATTACTTGGTAGTTGTGACTTTTATTTGTGCTTTGAGCCTTGCGTAATGTTCTTTCCCCCCCTGAAACAGGCAGATTTGGATAGTAGGGCTTATTTTTTTTATTATCCCCCATTGGGCCTCTATGAGTCATATTCTGGGCATGAACAGAAGTAAACGTATAATGGCACAGCCTCTCTTCGTCCACAGTAACTGGATAAAATAATCTGTAATGTGCAGTGAACATTTTTGCTAAAGGAATTTGCAAAATTGCTTGCAAAAAAAGTCCCTGGCCCTGGCTGGTATGGTTGGAGCATCGACCTATGCACCAAAAGGTTGTGGGTTTGATTCCCGGTCGGGACACATGGGGGTGGCAACTGACCTATGTGTCTCTCTCTCTTTCTCCCTCTCCCTTCCTGTCTCTCTAAAATAAATAAAAGATAAAAATCCCCTGTATCTATCTATAGAGCCTCAAAAATTCTAGTTCCTTGCATATTATAGGAATATTAGGTCGGATTGTGTTCTATCTGGCTAATTGTGAGGTTGTTACCATTTGCATCTGATAATTGAACTTCATCTATTCCCTGATTTATTTTTACACCCTATAAAAATGATGCTCTTTATGTCTTACTAGAGGCCCGGTGCACGAATTCGTGCATGGGTGGGGTCCCTCGGGGTGGCCTGTGGTGATCAGGCTGAAACCCACAGTCCAATGCCACCTGCCGCTCCTGCTTGTCGCTCCCGCTCATCCCAGCCCCGCTACACCTGCCGAGGGCTTGCACTGCCACAGCAGCGCTCGCCAGCCGTGAGCCCTGCATCTGGCGCCCATTCTAGGGGGCGTGAGGGAGCACGGGATGTGATCGGCCCTGAGGGCGTGTGATGGGACGCCCTTGCTGGCCGGGGATCCGGATCCATCCCGCTGACATTTGCGCCAGTTGTCAGGAACCACCTGGCAGCCGCTTTTTATATCATTTCTTCCTTGTGGAGAGTCTAGGGAGGAGAAGTGGCTAGGGTGCCCGAGGCTGACATCCAGGAGGCCAGCGGCACTGTCGGGATTGTGCCAGGGGCACCATTCCATTGGTGCCTGGCCCATTCTCCAGAGATTGGACCTGCAGGACTACTGAGGAAGTGAGTGGCTGCCTCTGGGCTGGTGGGCCGTCCTGACCAGTTGGTCAGCTGAGCAGCACTCCCCCTGTGGGAGTGCACTGACCACTAGGGGGAAGCTCCTGCATTGAGTGTCTGCCCCCTGGTCGTCAGTGCACATCATAGCGACCGGTCCTTCGGTCATTCGGTTGCTTAGGCTTTTATATATATAGATTTCTGTGTTTCTGTCACTATATAATTTATATGCATGAAGATACTGTAGAAAATTTTGGAAAACAAGAAAAGAATCAAAGTAATAGTCTGATTGGTTATTTCCATATTACATCAAATTATTTCTATATTTCTATATTTCTATATTACATCAAAGTTTAAGCACATTATGATGTTAGGACGGGGAGATTCATGCTCTTGTGGTCAGTTTGTATTGGATTAGTGTTTTATGTTTGAAGGCAACAGTAGAAATAAATGGTTGTTGAGTTGGGACCACCCAGTTTTCTAAGCCTGCATATCAATAACGATGCTGACAAGTATTTATGGATGGTACCAATTGATAGAGAGAAGGTACTCAGGGCAAGGAAAAGGAAGGAAGGGGGAACTATGGGGGTGAAGGGACAGAGTGCCCCACCCCCAGGAATTGCATCCAGTGTCATCCAGGCCTGGAGCCACCCAAGTTCACCTTGAAAAGCTTTGCATTATGTTGATTCATTAAACTAGTTGCATCCTGTATCTTACAATAGGGAAGGTACACTCAAACTGCATAGCATGTTGAAGGTTAGGTATATAGAGTTTTCTGAAGACTATGAGATAAACAGAATTAGAGTTCTCCATGTGAGCCATTCAGATCATTTGGCAGCCAACTAGAACAGTGCACATACTCAGCTCTGTTTATATGTACACTGTATAATATCTTAAAGCTAACGTCATTGTTTTCGCCTCCTCCGAGTACAGCCTGTTTTGATCTACAGAGGGAGTATTTTTAAAAAGTGGATGTCTAAGAATGTAAACAATTGGGAAGAGAGAGGCAGCTGCGTATGGTTGCTTTTAATCTTCTGTTCTCTCCTGACTTCTAATGGACAAGGACTTCTCTCCACCTATTACAGCGCATGGCTCGGGACTCCGAAAGGGGACTTCTTCTGGGTTTTATTTTGGCTTTCTAAATTAAGGGCGGAAAGAAAAGTAAAAATATCCTGGAGCATACCAGATCTTACCCTGGTCCTAGAGGGAAAGGGTTTCTGTTTTATGGGGCCAATAAACGTCAGGCCTCCCGCTTTACCTTTTGGCTCTGTTTGTGTTTGTTTGTCAGAATCTATTAGTCACACCCAGTTGCCTGCATCTACTACTGTCTAGACTCTTTAAGAAATGACAGATTTCACATTTCGTGTTTTTGCAGGAGGGCACACAATAAGGGATAAAAAGGGGCTTTTATGATGGCAATCTCTTTCGCAGGCTGTTTCCAGAAGGGAGGGCATTTCTGATAGCCAGGTGCCTATTCTGTGAAATGTTGTTTTAGCTGAGTTAGTTTAGATTTATCAGAATGGCATTTCACTGTGTAATTTCTCATTACCCTTTGTAAACACGAAGCTTACCCCCTGTTTCCTTTTATAAAAAGGACTTTGTATATGCCAGTGGGCTCTATTTAGATGAGAGGTTTGACAACACTTCCACCCCTGCTTTTTATAGCATTGTCTGTACATTGTGGTCAAGAGCATGGGTTTTGAATCCCATTTGCCATATTTACTAGCTTTGAGAGCCTTAGGAATTTACTCATTCTTTCTGAACCTTGGTGTCCTGGTCTTTAAAACAGGAATACTAATAAAATATCAGGATGGTTGTGAGGATTAAATGAAATAATGCACATTAAAACCTGTAAGTAGAACCTGACATGTAACAACTGTTGACTTTGTTATTGATGGAGAATCTGAGAGAGAGAGAGAGAGAGAGAGAGAGAGAGAGAGAGAGAGAGATGTGTTGACATCAGGAGTGGAGGACACAAATATTATTTGAAAACAATTAAAATGGCTTTATTTTGTTAGTCATGTTATTTAATTTGTAGCATTAAAATTTAGGTTGAGTTTTTTTTTTAAATATTTATCAAAAGGAGGAGATAACACTTTCAAAAGCTTAGCAAATGTCCTCTACTTCACTCACTGCCCAGTGTGAGAAAAACTTCACAAAAACTTAAAAGCCCATTTTCTCTTTGGTTGAAATTACCCTTCATCAAGCCGTATGGGCCTTAGAATATGTGCATGAATACATACAATTTTCATATAGACACTTTTTGAGACAGTATAAACAGTTTTTTATTGAGTGCCAATTATGTCTAAAACACTATGATAAACTGAGTTGAAAGTTAGAAATAAGAAACCTCAAGAACAATTGGGTAAGGGATGGTCATCAAATGAAAATTTATTCAATCTCAGAAAATTAAATTTCATGGCATAGAGTATGGCATGATTCTCTCATGCCTAGTTATAATTTTACCTTTTAGTGAATGAAGTTTAAAAATTCAGATGACAGAAGTCTAGGGTGCTTTAGAATTGCTAAGAATGATCCTTTTTAAACAATGGATCAAACTATTAAAATGATAAGTTCAAAGCAAAGTAGGAAGCACTGTCATACCCAGGGATAAAATAGTTGTGACTTGGACAGAATTCCACGCGATGGGTGCCATTGTTGGGGTTTTTATGGCACCATTTTTGGGGTGCTCCTTTCTGCAGACACATCAGCAGTATTGCAAAGAGCAGAGAGCGTTCATGTCAGGCACCTTCCTTGCTCTTTCAGTTCCTCTTTCTGCCTGTCTCCTCCCATACTGGTTTCTGGTGACTCCTTGCTATCGAATACAGTGAATTAACTGTTCTATAAATGTTTAATTGTGGGAGCCTGTGCCTTGAGTTTTACAATCACTATCTCATTTAATCTTCATGCCAACCCAATGAGTTGGGCACTTTTAGCACCATTTTACAAGGAAACTGCAGTTCAGTGCCAGTAAGTGGCGCTGGGGGAGCAAGGGTCTCACCACTCTCTGGTGGCTGCATGGATCCCACAGTTAGTGTCTGGCAGGTGATTGCCAGTCCTGTTGCATCCCATAGCCCTTGGTGAAATGTGTTCTCACTCTGTCCCAGTTGGTTAGGAAATCAACTCATGTGAATTGTGTGTGAAGTGCACTGTACAGGGGTTTGGGAATTGGCTCTTGGGGAGTATCTCTGGCCACATCATCATTTTTCCATTCATTTTCTAAAATTATTAGCAAGGTATGCTTGCCTTGCCTGGGCTTCTCTTCCAGACAAGTCATGCTGCAGCTCCTGGGCAGAGCATAGGGTCAGGCCTACTAGTGAATGAACTTGCCATCAAATAGTAAGGCCTGTGCACTGCTGTAACACTTCATTGATGGAGAAAATGGAGTCTGGTATTTTTTTTTCAATAAATACTGTCAATGTATTTTCTCTTCCTTATGATTTTTTAAATAATATTTTCTTTTCTCTAGCTTACTTTATTGTAATAATACAGTACAATACACTTAATATACAAAATATGTGTTATTCAATTGTTTATGTTATTGGTACGGCTTCAAGTCAACAATAGGCTACTAATAGTTAACTTTTGGGGCAGTCAAAAGTTGTACATGGACTTTGGACTGCATGGGGGTCGGGGCCCCTAACTCCCGGGGGTTGAAGGGTCAACTATAAATTATGTATATTCCTTATTTACAATAAATTTGTAGTCAGCAGAAACTTTTGGGAGGTTTTTGTTTCGCTCTTTGTTTACCCCATCACCTATATAGAGGCCCCCATATTGTGGTTGAATGACTTGGCTGCTAGAACCTTTGCATTTATACTGAATATCACCCTGTTTTTCTTTTATTAGAATCATTTTACTTTTCTAAATAGTTGGGGCCATTAAGATTTTAAAGACTCATGGTTAGAAAGAATATTACTCTGGGGTGAGGTGATCTCCTGGTCTTATCTCAGTGCTACTACTAACTAGTTTCATGAGCTTAGAATGATGATTCTAACCCTAAACAATAACCAGATGATCAAGCAAGTTCTAATACCAGGCCTGGTACTGCTTTGATTGTTCTGTTCATAGTAATGCATGAACTCTTTCTATGGTAACTTGATCTTGTAGTGGAGGTCACTTATAGAAATGGGAATGGAGCATCTAAAACAGAAATTGGAATAATTATCATCCAGATGCATATTTTGGTTAGCCGTTGTACCATCCTCCTTACCACTTTCATAGACTCTCAGGTGGAAAAAAACATACTGTGTTGAATTTTGGTTAAGTTCTCTTTTCATTTCTTGGGTCTCTCCCTGGAAGACATGCCAGTAAACCACTAAATGGCCAATGGTAGGGGCAAAGGCCACCATGATGAAGGCTCTCTGCTTATTTACTTACAAGTCAAATGGTTCTCAAGTCACCTTCCTATTGACTTTCTCTGGGTCTGCATTAGAATGGGAAATTGGCAAGGATCTGGTTGCTTTCAATCCTCAGACCTCTGTTTGAAAGACTCTGGGAAGGCTTTGTCTCTACTGAAGTCCTCTAGGGAGGATCCCAGAAGAAATAATGTGGGACAACTCAGTGGCTATGTGTATTGGCCCCATTGGGTACTGCGAATGGTTTGGAAGTGAGGAGGACTCTGAGAGTCGGGGACAGGAAGACAGAGGAGCATCTCAGAAGAACTAAGGTTTGACGTGAACATTTTTGTAGTCACACTGTGCCTTATATTGTTATGGCAGGAAAGAGTAGAGAAACCAAATGAACAAGTAGGCAGGCCATGGTTCATTAGTGACATGGATTTACGGGAAAAATCTAAGACAATTTTTATTTTAGTATAATTAAACAAAGTTCATCATAGGGCTGCTGATTAAGTGTTAATTATAGCCTGTCGCTGTTAGATAGTAATGGTGAAATTGTGTGGTTGGGTTTTATTTTGAAGGCATTTTGTCAGCATCTCAGGCTATGGTGTAGAATGAATAGAACCTATTGTTTTCTTTGTGTAGTTTAGGGCCACAACAGCTTCCGTAGCTATATTTAAGGAGGTTCTGTTCTTATTGCCATTACATTACGGTTCAATCTGAAAATTTTATTTTTAACCACCTGGAAATCAACTTTTTTTGTTGTTGTTCATTGCCTGATTTTTAGAATTTAGAACTCTCATTGATGATGGTATATGAGCCCTTCCCCCTACCCTGCTATTTTTCTTCAAGTTTAAGTTTAGGAAGAACAGACCTAAAAGTGTCTTCCTGAGAAGACATCTTATATTTAGAAACAGCAACTGGAATTTCTATCTTAGTCTCTGTTTTGTTTGTTTGTTTGTTTTGGTAATAAATTGGGTATTTATTTCATAGAGTAAAAACAAAACAAAAAAAACACCTCTAGGAAACAGTATTCTGACTTAGGAGTAACCACTTAGAGAGCAAAGTTAGTGCATTAATTGTTAAAATTTGACTAATTCTGGAACAGAAGAGACCTGTTTCTTGATTTTTTAAAATTTATTTTCACTCCTAGATATTTGAGGGCAATGAGCATGACTAAGAGTCACTAGTAACGTAAGTAAAGTGTCTCTTGTTCATAGTGTCCTTCTTTCACTGAGTTTAAGGATCTTGAATACTAGATATTTTCTCCATTTTATTGAATTGTGCAGGCAAATGAGGTCAAATGACTTGTCCAAGACCATATGGAAACTACTGGCTACACTGGGCGAAGATACCAACCTGGGAGCAATTAAATACATTCTCCACGGGGCTGCTTTTCTTTGTGTGGTCTGGACAGGGGCAGGATGTCCATGCTACTCTTCCTCAGACGAGTGCCTGATAGTCTCCGCTTTCTAGTCATTGCTTTTCCATTGCATCCAGAAGGTTCCTGTTTCCTTTGCAGGGGTGACATATGAAAACACAGGCCAGGACTGGTTCACCACATTGACTGGATACTGCAGAGGGAAAGGCTGTGAGCATGGGGAGGCGCCCAGAAGGACTCTGAACCCATGGATGACAGTCAGAAATCAAGGACACCCTCAGAACAGGAATGTCTCTCCCCTCACTCCTCCCTGGAACTGGAGTGGACCCCAGAAACAGTGGACAAGTGTGTTTGGTGGGTTCAGTGGACAAGCATGTTTGGTGGCTTCTTCTATTTCTGCAGCTGAAGGCATGGTTTCCCAACCTCAGCACCATGGACACTTTGGGCCAGATAATTCCTTGTTGCAGGTGGCCTTCTGTGCATTGTAGGATGCAGTGATATCCCTGGGCTCTACCCACTGGGTGCCAGTAACATCTCTCCCACCTCACTCCAACCCCAGTTGTGACAACCAAAAATGTTTCCAGGCATTGCCTTGAGGGGAGACATTATTGTTACCCCTGCAAATTGAGAACTGCTACTCTAAAGATTTAGTGAAATGCTTGGAGGCGGGATGAGCACTGTTCAGCTGAGGTTCAGGTGGCTCCTGCCTGGCGCTCCAGTGGGCCTGAGGGTCACCTTCACAGATCCCGTTTCTCTCCCTGGCGACTGTGATGCCCTCAGGATCACTGATAAATATTCCCAGTAAGGATCCCTCGGTTAAGAGTTGTCACCACCTCTAGATTAAGAATTTAGCACAACTGTCCTCAGGATGCTTCTAGAGAAGCCAGGCAACCGGCTCAGCACCTGACAACACGATGCGTTTTAATTCAGCATGCTTAATTCAGTTAGTTAGGGAACTTTCCAGAAAATGCCACTCTTCAACTTAAAAAGAAAAGGTCTGAGATGTTAGATAATGGAGAAGAGAGAGCTGAACAAGAGTAAAAGTGAAAATGAGACTTGAACCAGCTGATGTGGCTCAATGGTTGAGGGTCGTCCCATGCAATAAGAGGTCACCCGGTTCCATTCCTGGTCAGGGCACATGCCTGGGTTGCGGGCAGGACCCCCAGTAGGGGGCATGCAGGAGGCAGCCAATCGATGTTTCTCTCTCATCCATGTTTCTATCTCCCTCTCCTTTCTTCTCTAAAATCAATAAAAACATATTTTAAAAAGAAATAAAGAAAGTGAGACTTGAGAGATGAAAGCAAGGGACCAGGAGCTTTGGGGTCAGCTGGTGAAAGGTCAAGCCCTTTGTCAACTAGAATTTTGACTCCTTACTTGAGACAATAAAGAAGTGTTTGCAGTTAGTTAGAAATCTACCCCATTGTCTGTTTCAAAGACCTTAGAAAAGCATGTAGTGTATACATTGTCTATTATTTCAGATTATCTTTGCGATTTTTTTCCCCTCCTCATCCAGCTGCCAACCATTAGACGTGTGCATCTGGCAGCAATTTCAGTATTTCGTCAAGTTACTTAGGCGGCATTGACTGGCTGTGTCACACTCCTGTTCAGTTTCTTCAGATGAGAGATTGGGAAAAGAATTCGGAAACAAAAGCCACCCAGTTCCTCCCCCAACAATTAGAAACATGCTTTAGAGCTTGGAAATGGTGCACAAGAATCTCACTGAACTTCCATTTAAGCCTAGTCATGAGAATTCTTTGTAAATTATTTCATGTAGCATCATAAGTCTTTCGTTAGCTACTTAGAAAGGGTGTGTGGGGAGGGGGGGCTTTAAGCATCTAATTTCTTCTGGGAAAGCAATCGAAATGGCCTTTCCACGGTGCCTCTGTAGATAGCATACATTTAAGACCTCACAAAGATATGCTCATGCTGTCTATCCAAATAGTCAATTCGTGCTGGTTTCTTTGTAGTTAGGTAAATCTTTTTCTGAAATCGTATCACACAATTATATATTTAGCTTTGTTACCACCACTTTTTCTTTTTGTTCTGGCACTTTCTCCATATCTACCTTCTCTCTGAAATAACTTTGTCTCTCTTTCCAAGTCACAGTCTCATCTTGACTTCAGCTTCAGTCCTTTGCTGTCATCTGGTCTATGGCTTTCTTCTTGCTTGCTAGTTCTACCAGGGCATTTTTGGCTGGTATGTATTCAGGTATCCAGAGAAGATAGGAGATCTAAGGATTTCTCCTTTTATTTTTTATATTTTAAAATATATTTTATTGATTTTTTACAGAGAGGAAGGGAGAGGGATAGAGAGTTAGAAACATCGATGAGAGAGAAACACCGATCAGCTGCCTCCTGCACACCCCCTACTGGGGATGTGCCCGAAACCAAGGTACATGCCCTTGATCGGAATCAAACCTGGGACCCTTGAGTCCGCAGGCCGACGCTCTATCCACTGAGCCAAACCGGTTTCGGCTCCTTTTTTTAAAAAAAAATATGTTTTTTATTGATTTCAGAGAGGAAGGGAGAGGGAGAGAGAGAGATAGAAACATCAATGATGAGAGAGAATCATTGATTGGCTGCCTCCTGCAAACCCCCATTGGGGGGTTGAGCCCAACCTGGGCAGGTGCCCTGACCATGAATTGAACTGTGACCTCCTGGTTCATAGGTCGACGCTCAACTACTGAGACACACTGTCTGGGCAGGATTTATCCTTAATAAGTGTAGTTACAATAAGAGTTGATGTTTGACGACTTGTTATCAAGCGCAATGACAAGAACTTTTCATGTATTATCTCATTTCACCTCAGTGATAACCCCATGAAATGGGTACTTTTACCCCCACATAACAGATGAAAACATTGAAATTTAGTAGGGTTAGTCACTTGCCTAAAATGACAAAGAACAAAACAGTGAGAGGAGAGATCATCTAATTATCCTAGTCTCATTTTAAATTATCACTTGAAAATAAGTTTTGAGTCAAAATTGATCAGTCTTTATAAAGCATAACAACCATGAAATAGCTCCATCTTCATTCTCAAAATAACATGTTTTGGGTTGTTTTCTAAATTGCATTTTAGAAATCAAAATTGCATACAGGTTACTCACATATCACTTGGGTAGTGGCAACTCAAGGGAAGCACACATTTATTGCATTACTTTATTGCAAGCAACATTATAGCTTGTCTTTAATGTAACCCAGTTAAATAGAGGTCCCACCTGTAATATAGGATGGCTGGTACAGTTTTCCATCCTCTTTGACATTGACTTCTAAGAATTGCTCTCATAGCCTAGAAATCTTTTATGACTTGCATTTCTTTAACAAGAATTCTTAAGGTAAAACGAATGAGACCCTGTGGGTTGAATACATTTGAAACATACTACCCTATACTTACATATTTGTGAGTAGTTTCAGTTGGTTTCAAAGAGTGTTCTTTCATTATTTAGACAATTTACAAATAAAAGAAAGAACAGCTCGCTTAACTTCAAAGACTCCTGGATTAAATTCTTCCCAACATTTTCCTCTTGGTATCTCAAAGCAAGAAGAAAGACAGAGGCTAAAACCTTTTTGTTCGTGATTTATGATAATGGTTTCCAGGAGAAGTTAATTAGGTGCGTGTAGAGGGAACGTCTTCTACTGAGCTTGAACTTCCTAGGAACAGTTGGGAATGGTTCTGTCCTCTGTTAAGCCGGTTTAATGACCAAAAAACCTACAGCAAGGCAAGCAGGGCCACACAGCTGAGGTACCTCGTGATTCCTTGTAAAGATGCTTGTTCAGTTCAGTACATTTTTCTTGCATTACCAAATTCTTCCATAAAGTCAACCACAGCCCATATTATCTGTGACTCCAGCTAAAACTTGTGGTGAGTAGGAAATAGATTAAACATAGGTTTTCCCTTTTCTCCAGCTGCCAAAAGTGATGTCAGTGGTGTTAACGATCCTTACCTCAGCCTGCTGCAGACCCAGGGCCTCTGTGCAAATGCTGTTCTCTCCTCTAGTTCCCGTGCCATCACTGAAAAGTTGTTGATAGTTGATAAGAAACAATTGGATAGCAAGACCATTACTCAAATGTAAAGTCAGGCACTTGCTCTCTTGAAGCAGTTTGTGATAGGACTCCAGGGAGTGGGCAAAGAATGCAAACCCTATTTAGTGTTTAACAGAAAAAGTAAAGGCAGTGGTAGCAGATCTGCTGGGTTACCTTTTGCCTAATTGCAGAATCGGTGTTGCAAACACTTTTTACCATCTCGACATCCCATTGTAAACTAAGTTGTGATCTGAATTTCAATCCACTGGTTTGTATCCAAGTCAGACCGATAAAAACCTGTATCCTGTATTGCTGAACATTACAATAAAAAAACGGATGTGAAATGACAATATAAACCTTCAGAAATGGAATGTAATTCCTCCGAGGGAGAATACCACAGACGTAGCTCCCGTGAAAGCCGAAGAAACACTGACTTTTATGACTTTCTTACTCAGGTAGGGAAGATCATATCTTATTACCTTCGTGTCTTTGAGTAACAGGTTTATTTGGGTTGAGCTCTGTGAAAATTAAAGCTTCCTGTCCCACAGCGCGTGTAGTCTGACTTGAAGTGTGGAGGGATTGTTTTTCTGAGTTCCTCCACCTTGACCATTGTGAACATGGGGACATACGATCATTTTAAAAATATATATTTTATTGATTTTTTTACAGAGAGGAAGGGAGAGGGATAGAGAGTTAGAAACATGGAAGAGAGAGAAACATCGATCAGCTGCCTCCTGCACGCCCTCTACTAGGGATGTGCCCACAACCAAGGTACATGCCCTTGACTGGAATCGAACCTGGGACCCTTCAGTCTGCAGGCTGACGCTCCATCCACTGAGCCAAACCAGCTAGGGCCATATGATCATTTTGATAGAAGAGAGATTTGAGCTGTTTTGACTTACCTCTGGAGGGGCTGTTATGGTGTTGAACCCTATCTGCTTTATCTTTAAATTATCTTCTGCTTGATCAGCATGCTCTTGGTTAATAAAAAGAATGGGAAACAACTAACGTGAATATTCTTTGGCTTAAAAGATTTCTGGATGTTTGTTCAGGTTTCCTTAATCTATCATTGACAGAATACATTTAGTTGTTGAGAACCATATGTTGTTGTTGCTGTTGTAATCTGCCTTCTCCATGAGCCCCTAACCCTCTTGAAATGTTTCCAGACCGCCCCCCCCCCCCCCAGTTGGTTGCTGAGGAAGGAGAAACACACATGCTGACAGAAGTCACCCCAGTGGACCACAGCGGGAGCCCACAGGCTTGGTGTTGATGGTCTCTCTTCGGTCACTCCCTCTCTTTTTTCCTTTTCATAATACGTGTGTCTTTCTTCATTGGTGGTCTCCTGAAGTCACCAGCCCTGCCAGAAGGTCTTTCAGTGGGACAAAGGGGTAACTGGAGCGAGATGGCCTCTCACATGTTGGCAGCTCTGTCTGAATTTTCTTCCTTGGCAACCCTGCGCGCTGGAGGGGCCGGCCAGCAACCTTGTTATTTCCACCATTCCTCTCCCATGTGACTCGCACCAGGCAAAAGTGCTATTTAAGCAGCTCTGCTGGCTTGGCTGGTCTGTTAGCCTTTGCCATTTACGACCATGAAACCAAGTCTTTCCAGCTCAGTTCTGGCCTGGTTTTTTTTTTTTAAATGTTGGTTTCCTTTCGTTAGCTAAAATGGCTTTCTCCTTTCAACAAAAGTAGCAAACATGTTGGTCTTACCTCTAACTTTAGGTCTTCAATATATATTTTTATTATTATTATATATAAATTTTCAGTGGTTATGGTCTTAAGGCTTTAAATCAGCATGCTTTCAAAAAAGTAAGCAATGCTTTTTCAGGACTTAGGTCTGTCCTTTCCCAAAGTCTCAGCTTCTCACACCTCCCCGCTGTCCCTTGTGAAAAGCAGAGATTCTCCCCTTGTCCCAAACTTGAAGCTCTTCTTTCCCTTCACCTTGGTTGATGTCCACAGCTAGCAGAGTTGTGCTGATAATGCTGCTTTCTCCCTAGGTGCTATCATCCAAACCACCTGGTGGTACCCAAGCTCTAAGCCAGGAATTCTTTTAATGAGGGGTTTCACAGTCCATCAGATGAATCAGTGGTCTGGTTTGTCCACCTGAGGTTGCAAGGTTGTGAATGTTAAAATGAGGAACACCTATGCACTCCCAGAATCATACATATTTAATAAGAAAAACAAACCCACTCGGCCCATTGGCCAGATTTCAGGTATGCTTAAAAACAGAGTACTTTTGCAGTGTTTAATAAGGTGTTTTATTAATATGTAAGCATTCCAAATGACTTGATCAGCTCTAAATGAGTGGTGCCATGAATTAATTGCATCAACATCAGTGAGGGAGCTGGAGAAATGAATTGTGGTCATGGTAGCAGTTTGCAGTTGATTATAATTGTGTGAAATAAGAAATAAGCAGACCTGGGAAGATAAGTTACAGAGAGATGTCCCAGGTGCCATGCTCAGCACCCTGCAAAGGACAGAGTGACCCATGGACGTCTGCTCTAATTCCTTTCCACTTTTTCTCCCTTCCTGGTTCTTGCAAATACGAGGCCTGTGCGATTCCCCTAAGGACTTAGGCTCTTGGAAACTAAAGCCAGGAAGACAGAGGCTATTTCTACTGTCAATCTGCCATACTTCTGCCCCTGCACAATGGATTGGGAGTATGAGAAAGGGATAGAATACCTAGAGGGCTGAAAAAGTTGGTTAGCATTCCATAGATTTTCTCATCACAGAATTTTTTTTTAAAGAATGGGAATGATCTAAACATGATCAAAATATTATTTTCCTCCCCTATTTAAACATTTATTATTATACTATAATTTATACTCAAGAATTTTTCTGTATTATACTCAAGAATGTTTTTTAAGTCACAGCTGTTTATATTAAGAGAAAGAGAAATATGCTGTTTTAACACGTTTCTTTAAGAGGAGGAATTTATTTATATGAATTTTTCTAGTTGAATCAACAATATAAGATTTCAAACAATGATCTCCTTTGAACAAAAGTCATTACTGTAGTCATCTTTTTTCAAGCATAGTTGGATGAGGAAGAGTTATTTTCTGACTAAATTTGACAGTCGCCAAGCAGCTTATAATATTTTACTCCAATTTTCTTAGTAAAAGTAGAAACTGTTAGTTATGCTCTAACCAGGTATTTGTAACTGTGTTACACTTGACTCTGCAAATTGGCAGGAAGTTTCAACACATTTAAATACAAGATAAAAGCTATTAATCAATGACTTTGACTAAAAATGCATTGATGAAAGAGGGCTGATCACTTCATTGTACTTATAGGCATAACCTTGGGCTGCTTTCAGCTGCTTTCACAGTGGAGACTCATGGGTAGGCTGACAGTGTGAAAGGCAGCTGTAGCTTTGTTTGTTTTTCAGCTGTAGTAGGCATGGTTGAAGTGGGTCCCATCCAGAATATGTAAATTCCTACCGGATGCACTAATGCAATAAGCCATAGGTCTCAAGTAGCATTGCTCAAGTGTTGACTTACTAGTATTTGATCATGCTTCAGAAATTACATTTTTCATTACTGGCAATAGGATTGGGTGGGTTTTATCTTACAAGAAGACACACGGAAGGGTACAGTCGATGCTGGCGTGGTTGTCAGAATGTGATTTCCAGCCACTAAATCTCATGACAGGTGCTTCATATTTCTGGGCTCCCGAGTTATTCCCCAATGATGTAACTAGAGAGAATGTATCATAGTAGCATTACCATTTGCTATTTGCACAGCTCTTCTGCAAGGAAACATTTTGCTTTTTTATGTCCAGTTTATGAGTGTCACAAATGAGTTTTTGGATTTGTAAAACATCGTAGTGATATTCGCCTTGTATGGTTGATGTGAGTCAGTTGGGGTTGTACATATAAAGTGCATTAAATATACATATACCGATATTTTGCTTTTTAGTGCATATCACCATCCTTATCATTGCATTTTTATTTGTCACTCAACAGATGTTTGTTGAATTAAATGACTGCAGGAGCCTAGTATGGGTATTGTGTGTGTGGGTTTTTTTTTTAAACAAATTCCTAAATTACAAAAATGCATGATCTACATGTTTACCTCTGTTCAAGTGAGTTCCTTTATTCGAGCTCAGCCCTTCTTGATTACGTGTGTGTAGAGGCAGGGATATCGGCAGCTGAATTTAAGTCCGTGAAGCACATGCTAAGGTCTGCCTGTAATGTTATGAGAGTTCCTTTCCAACAAAACTATCAGGGCAATTGTGAACAGCTCTGTTTTGGGAACTTCAATTTTGGAGTCCTTTGGCTTTAGATAATACCTCTCTGGGAACCATTACCCAGCTTAATCAGCCCCTTTATTCACCATATTTGGCTCTCAAAGCTTTTTGGCTGTCTCCAAAGATCAAATAAGCCTTTGAAGGACAAGACTGGCTGCTATAGAGACCATTCAAAAGAATATACCCACGGCTGAGAAGGCAGTCGCAGAAAAAGAAATGGGAACTTGAGAAGGCATTCCAAAAATGCCCCGAACAATGGCTGCTTGATTGAAAGAAGTATTACCCCAAGGTGGCTGCAGTGAAAGGCAGTTCCCACTGAGGGATGTCTGTTAAAAATCCATGTCATTACTCTGTAGCTAAACTTTATGTATATTTACACACACACGCACACACACACACACACACACACACACACTTGTACGAAGATAAACAGATGTGAACTTCAGACGTTCCCTTGTAAATGTCTCCCGATCTCTATGGCCTGTTTATAGCCCTCCATTCCCATTCCCTCCTAGTCAGGATTACCTGTCAGGTGCTTTCACTTTTATATACACTCCTGAGTTGATGGCACCGGTAGGTACCATTAGTGGCTGAGACATGTGTTGATCAGGATTCATGATAAAGGGCTTTGAAAACAGTATGCTAAGACTTTGGAGGGAAGGTAGATAGTGGAATTGATATATCCTTTTATTTCCTGCTCTTTGAATAGACATGTTGGTGGGAAATTGCAGAGATGGGTTCAGAGTGCCCCAAAGCAGCAGATTCCCACCACTGGTGACGATATAGATTTTTCTCTTCTCATCGGGCTCCCAGTCTCCTCCTTTCTGCATCCATGCAGATCTGGCCCATGTGATGACAAGACAGGACCTTCACTTGTCCTTCATTTCACATGTGGCAGTGTGTTGGTCTCAGCCCTTTAGTAAAGTGTAGCATTCCTACCGCATTTTCAGCCCAGCACTGTGAAACTGTGTTAGTTAAGCTGTACCTAGATACCCTGGTAGGAACATTCTGATAGACCACAGTATAAGTTCAGGAGAAACTTGAAACTAAGAGATCTGTAGACCATTCTCTGAGGGTTGTGAGAGGATGGGTTAGCCTTTCACTTGTAGAAACCATGCAAAGTCAATCCTGTTTCTCTGGCAATTAAGGGATACCCTGGAGTGCCTTTTTGTTATGTGTTGTCTGCTTGTCAACATTTTATAATAGGCCATTTACCTATTTAGGGGTAGAGTTAATATTTTAAAATAAACAGAAATCTCCTCATAAAACTGAGGTCTCATTTGGTAAATTTCAATCTACCTGAGCCACTATGTAAACAGTGAATGCTGACTGATCTCAGCCATACCCTCCTTCAAGAGGAAAGAGAGAAAAACAAAACAGCTATATTGCTCAACATTTTTATTGTGTGAGTTTCAGAAGCCATCACTGTCCTTGCAGCTGACATTGGTTATCACCGCTGCACTCTGATCATAACACAGAGTATATCCTTGCTATCCTTATACTTAGATAAAGGTGTCTTGACCTGCCATTCAAGGCTCTTCCCCATCTATCCCAATCTGCATTTGTAGACTTAACTCCTTCTACCCCTTTTCAGATGCCTCATGCTCCAACGAAGCCACATTCTTCACTGGACCTGTCGGTCCATGGCTGGGCCTTGTTTCATTATGTGCTTTCAATGGAGTGTGCTTTGTCCCTATCATTCATTCAGCTCATATTTAGTGAGTACCTGCTATGTGCCAGCCCTTTTGCTGAGCTCTGGAGATGCAACTGGAAGCAACATAAACATAATCCCTGTGTCCACATCCCCAAGGTGTTTTTGTCTTCCAAACCAAACCAAGTGTATCAGTGAGGTACTTCCCTTCTATTCCTAGCTAATGTAGCCTTTCCCTCCTCCATGCACCTAGAGCTTTCTTCCTGTGCATCTACCGTGGAATTCACCCCTTTCTACTCTGCATTCTATCTCTTTGTGAATGGAGCTTCCTTTCTAGAATTTCTAGAAAGGAGGGCCTGTAGCACAATTCAGCTTTGTATTCTCCATAGTATTTAATGCAACCATTTTACTAATTCAACAAGTTTTTATTAACTAACTGCTCTATTCAGGACATTCTATAAATGTTGATATTTATAGAGAACTTTAGAATGCATGAAAAATATGCGTGCCAGAAAGACTCTCTAATGTTGATACTTGAGAACCTAAGAAGCTTTTATGAGGTTGAAAAGGTGGATCCCTCATTGGAGGGGATGGGATAACGACCCTTGAGGTCTGCCTTCTTGAATTGCATAAAAGAAATGTGCTTCTACCAGAATAATTTATTCTATTCGACCTAAATCAGAATCTTTTTAAAAAAAATTTAATGATTAACTTGGTCTGTTTTGCTTGGGTTTCCTTTTGTGCCTAAAATGCTCATGTCAAACAACAGCACGTTAAAACCCAATTTCAGATTTTGTAATGGTAAGCCTTGTGACTTCAAATTCTAAAATTTGCAGATGCCTTTTAACCAAAAGAAGATTCAGCACAACTCCACTGTTACCTGCTTGCCCTATTTTGTTGTAGTTTTCCACAATAACTGTAATGTACATTTTTGTTTTGATCGTAAGAACATCAAAGCGCTGTGTATTTTTGTGTTGCTAAGCCTCTGAAACCTCCAAATCACATTGATTTGTTTGCTGACTTAATATTGACTACTTTGAGTTTGTGATTGCTTTGGACTCTTGCATTTTGAGAGAAAAAAAAAGAAGTTAAATACAGATTGTTGATTTTATTTAAGCACACAGTACTGTTTGTGCCTGTGACTTCAGTTCATCTGATATGTTAGGCCTTCTTTTTAAAAGCAAAACCCTAACAACTTCAGGGTTTCATATGACAATCCTAAAAGATCAGATGAGCTAACTTCTTAACATGTACTGCAAAGGTTGAAAATGGGACCCTGCAGGCCTGACACATCACCGATGGGTGGTGGGGCAGTGCAGCAGGTGGTTTTTTAAGCTTGGCTTGGTGGGGAGTAGAAAGAAACTGATCTCCAGAGTATGATGAGAAAAGAGAAATGATTTGTCCTTATTTGTATTCCCAGGTTTCTCCCAATAAGTCATCCCAGATTTATCCGAACCATCCCGGAGCTAAGTGTTCGGCCACGATGAGGGGAACCAGTAGCATGACCTCCTGGAAAGAGCTCTGGGCCTTGGAAATAGGAACCCGAGTTCTAGGGTTGATTGTGACTGACTTTGCCTCTCTATCCAGGTTGACTTATTCTCTAGTAGTAAGTGATGTCCAGGTGCCCAGGTGATGAATTCTTTCCTTTTCTTTTTCAGAATGAAGACCTAAATGACCTCAGCAAATCCTCCTCTAACTCATGGGTACCCAGACTCGAACTATTTCATGATTCACAACCAGGACCTCACATCTTCCTCCTCTGTAGATGGTACGATGCATCCATTTCAGTTTGTTTACTTTACAAATCCTCAGGAGTCCGTTGACTGAACTGCACGTTCTTTATTGTGCCAAGCAAAAAAAGCACTGTGACACCAGGACAATGAGTCTGCATAAATTTCATCTTCAACCTTAAGGACTTAGCTGGCCACATGAGCTGCTGTGCCCCCCACCATGCTGCGAGAGAATGGGTTTCCTCTCATCGCCATCTACACGATACATTTCATCTGCTGCTGAAACTGTGCGACAGAGCATCGTTGTAAATTATTTCACACAAAACAGTTCGCGTTGGGTGGAGAGAGTGTTAAATATTTAACATAGGTTTTGATTTATATGTGTAATTTTTTTAATTAAAATGTAACTTTTCTTACAGCGCACATTTTTTTTTTTTTTTTTTTTTTGGATGTGGAACTGAGGTATGCAATGTTCTGTTGTAAAGAGTGGAGCAAATGCTTAAAACAAGGCTAACAAGAGTAGACTAGGGTACAGCCCTTGTTTTAAGATTGTAACTCAGAAAAATAATATAAGAATCATAGTGCCATAGGTGGTTCTCAATTGTATAGTTATATTTGCTGATACTATCTCTTGTATTATAGCCCTGGTGTTGAGCTGAGATCCTTACAAGAATTGATCTGAATTTTGTATTTTTCCTGTAAGGCAATAGGCCATGTTAATTGAACTGAAGAAAGGTATATAGTCTACTGGGTATTTTCGAGTGTCAGCTTAACATTGGCAATTGAATGGAAGCCGAAAGATAAGAAAAGGAAATCAAAGTCTTCCATTGTACATACTGTACAGAGAAGGAGACATGGGCAATCCCTTCAAATCAAAAGTTCTCTTTGGAATGAACAATGTGGGTGTTTGTAAATTCTGGAAATTTCTGTCTATTCATAATAAACTAGAGACTGTTGATCTTTCCTTCTCCCCTCCCCACACTTCTGTAAGCTTCCTGCTACATTGCACCATTTTCTTTTGTGCACATATTAAGATGTTTCATTTCCTACACTGTCTCAAGAAAGATACTAAGACAAGTGAGCTTGTCTTTAATTTCTAACCAGAAATTAAAATTCCAGAAACTGTTTCATTTTTTAATTTTTTTTTTTTGTCATGACCAGAGCTACATGCCACTTTCTTTAAGAGCTTATCTCATGCTTTCTGAGAACTTCCAGTGTTTCATGATTAAATTGAATGTAATTTGGCCCATTTGCCCTTGTGGGTACTAGGCTATTAGTGATTAGTTAATAAAACCCAGTGTACAGAGAGCCCACCAAAGCTTAATGACCAGCTATTGAAATATCTTGCCAGCAGTGAAAATGTTAATCTTTTTTCTTCTTTGGTAAGTACTCATATCTTGGAATTTTTCCTTTGGAAACAGAAAATGGCAATGAACAGACTTAAAGATATTGCCTACAGAGTTTTCAACCTTTTTGCCGGGAAACTTCCTATAAATTAAGTGAGTAGTGCCAATATCAGGCTCCCTCAGAGTCTGTGTAAACTCTGTATCAGAAATTCCTAGCCCTACTGTTGATGTAGCAATGTTTTATTTTTTGTAGAATTGTGTTCCCTGGGCAGGGGTGGGCTAAAGGAAAGAGCCAGGGTTGGGGGTGCTGTACTCAAAAGGGAGGGGAGATAAATGGAACCCCTTACACTGCTGAGGCCCGTGTTACTGTTAATTCAACTGGATGGCCTGTACCTCACAGACTGTTGTACAATGTTCATTGTTGCAGATTCTAATCATTTGCATGCTCATCAGTTTCTAAGATAAATAGGTCTGTAGTCATAAGAATCCATTGTTTTCAAGGAACTTGCTAAATTACATCATTTCCTATTAGGAGAAAACACTACCAATTATAAAAATCTGATAAGAACTTTTTTTTACTCTTTTATGAAAAACACTTTGTTGGTCAAACTAACTTTCATTTTTCAAGTATTCTGACTCATACTCTTGCTAGTGTAGGAGACAAGTAGGCTATCCTGCTCTTTCCAAACAGAAATCAATGAACAAAGTCAGCCCCTATCGTTTTCCTGTCAAGCTGGTTATTATTTCTCAAGGAACCTAAACGTTGATTATTACCGAGATACCTCTGCATGTGGAATTATCAACCAATTCTGGGTGAGAATAGAAATGAACAGACTGGAAAACCCCATCTCGTGGTGTCTAGTTCTCTGATGTTTTGTTCAGTTAAATAGCATAAGGGTAGACATTCTTATCTAAGCTGCTTCTAGTGGTCCCTAAGCTGGGTTTGAAAGTGCGATCAAATTTCACCGATTTGAAACTGGAAGTTGCTGGTATTTGAAGGGGGGGGGAAGGGTTGATCTTGAGCAGCTGCTGAGTCCGTGTGTTCAGTTCCTGTTGGGGAGACTTGGCTTTTATCCATTTCAAAGTATTTGTAGGCCAGCTAAAAGCTCACATTAATGGGGATTCAGGTGGCCTCTGTTTATAAGTTACTGCCTTTTTCTTCATGAGACCACTTTCATAGCATTCTTTTTTAGAGACTTAGGCAGAGTTTTAAAATTTTTCCTTTGTGGAGAGAACAAATATATTTCATGACTTTGATGATAGCTTCGTTCTGGGCAAAAAAAAAAAAAAAAAAAAAAAAAAAGGTTCTAGAACCAGCTAGAAGTGAAGAGAATCCATTAATGATCAACCGCCTGAGTCAATACTGTACTGATGTTACATTGGTGGCTATTTCTTGCTCACTTTCAAAGGTCAGGGACTCTCTTGACTAATCTAGGTTGACTGCAAATGTTCATTTACTAAAAATCATCTAGCCAGAGGTGGAGTAAAAATCATCTAGCCAGAGGTAGAGATTTCTAACTTTTCCTTCCCTGACTATTGTTTCCTAGCTAGTTATCTTCTAAATGTGAGACAGAGTGTTAAGAAACAACTGTACTATACTGTAAGAAACAGGGTTGTGCAATCCTGGAGCTCTGTTGTGTTCCTGAATGCAATGTGCCATGTAGTTGAAAATTTTAGTTTTATTTACTAGAGGAGGTTGAAGATGGGGGAGGGGTGCTCATTGTCCACTGACACGAAAGAGCCATGAGAAATGGGATGGCTGTGAAGGGCTCCAAATGCTTTGGCAGAGCTCCGTGGGTCAGTCCATCACATGAGGAAGTGTTGAAGCCCCAGACACTGTGGGAATTAAGACCTTGATTGGGGAGAGACAGAACCCTTTGGAAGGCATGTGAAGGAGGATGGATGGAAGCCAAATATGAAATCGCTTCTTTGCAATGACTTGACAGGGGAGTTGAGTGTTCCTAGGACACGGTGAATGTTGGTTGGCGGTGATGCTGCATTCATATAGGCTGCTGAGAAACCGGAGAGGAAAACGCATGAGCTGCTAGGGATATGAAGAAATGTGACATTGCCAATACTAAGGAAAGGCCTCTCGTCTGTGACCTTTGCTATGGAGAGCATAAACAACCTTCTTGTAGTTAGTAGAACATCAAGGGTTAAATGCTGGTGCCTGTGGTCACTTCCAAAGCCGAGACAGAGAAAACCTTGGAGGCCCTCCCATAGCTCCATAATCCAGCCCCTAATTGTAGATAGAGAAAATGTGCATCAGGTGGCATGTTGAGGTATCCCTCCCTCCTTGTAACCAGAACATCATGTAAGTGCTGGGAGGAAGTAGAAGGATGTTGAAGGTGTTTCACCCTAATCTTAAGGAATTTCAGTAATAAGGAGCTTATTATGAGCTTATAAGATTAGAAACTGTATGACTTAGCTGGGGAGTTGTCTTCCTTTCCTGGTTTGTTGATGACTTGGCATGTGTGATGTATATACCAAGAGATCTGGTGTTTTAGACTTTTGCCATTCACCCTGCATTTCAGTTTCTCTCTTTGCTTAAGTGATTAATTTCCCCAGTGTTAACCAATATACCACATGATAGGACAAATACAGTGAACAGGAAAACTTGCCTGTATTTGTATAGACATTTTTAGTGCTAAGGCTTTTGTTGTTTTAGAACATTTCTACTGGATTAAGAATGTAGTTCCTGGGACAATTTTTCTTGCAAAGCTCTTTCCTTACACCTCTTGGCTACAGGGTGGGCCAAATTAAATAATATATATTTTTTTCATTTCATGTATGTGCAGTTTGGTTTATCATCTGAAGATGGTGGTGCTGCTCATGGTGCTACTTCATCTGTGTATAAAAGGACCAAGCATGGTCTGTATTGCTACCAAAACATTTATTGTATATATGTGTATAACATGCATTATGTATATATGTAACGGGTACCAGGCCAGGTATATATTTTTATTTAGAAGTGTTTCACTTTTCCAAGTTTTCTTTAGAGTGTTATGCTTATTTTCAGTTTTTTCCCCCCTGATTCTGTCTGGTACTTAGAACTGTAGTGTCTTCATCGTTAATTAAAGAAAACTGTCTAAATGAATTCGCAGATGTGAATGCTAGTGATCCTTAATGTCTTTGATTATGGGACATAAAACAGAAACTGCCAATTACATTTTGCTGGGGTGTTTGAGTCAGAGCAGTGTACACTGTTAACATAACTTTAATAAATGATTTTGAAACAGATAGGTTGCCTTCACCCTATCCCTCTTCAGTTGGCTTTCAGTGGCCAACAGTATAAAGAAAACGACCCCTGAAAATCTGTGAAGCTACTTGTGTTGCTGGTGGGGCAATGGGAAGAGGGAGGGGGAGGAAAGATGTGTTCAGTTGAGAGGCACTAGAAGGGCCTTGTCGACCTCCAATGTGCGGAGATCCCCAAGAATTGATCAAACACAGATGGTCACTGAGGGGACCTGGGGTGAGCGGGGCCTACCTTGCTGACCCTTTCCTAGGTCCCCAGTGCTGCTCATCCATGTCAGCTGATGGCACTGAGTAGTAAGGCAGGGAAACGGCATTGCTCAGCCCTGGCTATATGTCTGCATCGTCTGGGTAGCTTTAAAGAATTCAGTGGCCAGGCGACTGCAGAGATGCTGATTTACTTTGGGGTGGGGCCTGGGCATCCATCATTGCTGCTGCCGTTGGTGCCTCTAGAAGATTATAGTACAAGCTCAGGGCTGAGAACCACTGCTAGGAAGCATTGCCCTGTCTGATTACTAGAGCCACTTACTAGAAATGCTGGTTCCCTGAGCTGTCTGAGAACGGGTGTTTCTACAGCTGACTCATGGTGTCGTTGGCACATTTGGGAAATTCTGATTTCTGTACAAGGGGAGCCTTTTAGATTGTGTCACCACTAAAAGGTATAGGATACCTCTAATTTTTTAAATTGAATTTACTGGGGCGATGATTTTTGAAAATAATAAACCATGTTGGAGCCAACTCCGGAGCGCACTCCTCCCAAATTGAGCTTTCTTGCCTAAACAATTTAAAAGAGATGATTGATGAATCCTAAGTTGTTCAGACAAACTCAAATGATTGAACATTTTGGAAACATTCAAAGTTTTTTTTTATTTGATTTTTTTGATGTGCCTCATGCCCCACTCTTTTCCACCCTAATCTGGTGTTGAAGCCGGAGAGAGAGATCTTCCTTCTGCCTGGCATCATGGATGATGTTCTCATTGTTAAGAAGCAGCACATAACTTGACTGAATAATGCTTGAAGTAAATATTTCATCTTCACTTTCTATTAGCTTCCTCCATTTTTATTCTTAAAAACAAAAACAAAAAAACCCCTGACTTTTTTCCTCCCAGTGGTATTACAAAGCAAACATGCTAACCTTTATTGAAATGACACATAAACATCACTAATTAGTATTAATTTGAGGGCAGTCTAGTTGAAATGAACTACTGGTGTAGTTTATAGCATAATTGTCTTATTACCTTTACAGAATGCAGAAACAAACTAGAGCAAGTGCAACACTGTCAATAAAAGGTCTGCGAGAATTTAATAGTCATCGAGAGTTGTAATTACTTTCCTGGTTCTGTCATAAACAACAGCAACACTCACTCTGCATTCGTTCCAGGTTCGCCACCAGGATTTACATCAATGATCTCAGTGTATCCTTCCAGCAACTCAGAGGTAGACTATCATTATCCCTATTTCCCAGATGTGCAAGCAGAGGAGAGAAGGGGTTTGTCTGCGGCCAAGTTTGTATTCTCATAGACACCACTGCAAGTCTCTGATTTCTAAGTACTTTTAAAAAATTATGGTCTCTACATTAAAAACTATCACTCCAGCTGCCTTTTGTTATTCATTTGCTGAGCAAATATGACTAATCTCCCATGAGCCTGAGAGTAAATCTCTGTCCAACTGGTAACTTCCACCCTGCAAAGTATCAGGGCCTTATTACATTGGTTTCCGTTCTTTATATTTGTGTCTAGCTTAGATCATTCAGGTCCAAAGTCATGTTCTGGTTCCCTATTGTTTTTCTCAGTAAATGCACCTCGCTTTAACAACAGAATAGAAGGAGTTTTATTTTAGGAACACACAAGGGTAGTGGGTGAAATGGGAAAGCCACTCTAAATCCAAATGCCTGTGTTTTTAGGCATCAGGTTTTACACATTAATTATCTCCTGTAAAGTCTTGGAAACGAGAACTTACATTCTCTGTTTGAGATACTATTGATTAGACAAATGACCAAATTTGCAATAGCAAAAATGGCGGGGGGGGGGGGGGGAGGGCATTTTTGTCTAGTTGGAGAATGAGCCTTCACACGGAGTGAAAAGATATACAGGAATCTCCTGTCTGATACACTGTCCTGTAGGGGAGGGAGAAGTGTCTGCCACCCTCTTAGGGTGCCTGGCTGGGTCTGAAAATTAAACTGACCAACAGGTTCACAGGAGAAAAGCATATTAAGGTATTGAGTATAAAATTTACATGACACGGGAGCCTCGTGAAGAAATGAAGGCCCGAAGAAAGAGTTGGACATGACTATTCTCATGCGAAGTTGGATGAAGAGGGGACACACGTGCCTGCTAGGTTAAAGAGCATGAGGTAAGTGTAGTCAAATGGGGGAGACTCAGCAAGTCATGTTTGTTGTTTGTCCAGATTCTTTGTCTTCCCAGATAAGGATGCTCATTTCCTCTGGGTGTGGGGAGTGCGATTCTCACATGGTTTTATGACCTGTGTCTGGGGAAGGGTATGACCATCTCCTTCTGCTATTTTCTTAAATTCCTTCAGCTGAAAGTATTCAAAAGCCAAGGCACCATATTTTGGTGTAGCATTTCCTGAGACCTGCCAACCCCCAGTGCTGCTCAAAGCTTGGACTGTGCATGAACCATACAGAATTTCCCGAAGGGCTTGTATGGGTTTTAACAGGGGCCTCAGGAAACCATATCAGTAACAAGTTTGTTTCCCTAACACACACACACACACACACACACACACACACACACACACACACACGCATCACACACGTACTCCAGGGTTATTACACATCCTGACCTGTGAGGAACAAGCTGGTGGGGTTCACTCCCTTATGTAAGTTCCTTCAGATCTCAAGCACCAGAGAGAAGAAATTATATTACTGAAACTCTTCACAGGTTTTAAAAAAAACTAATAAAACAATCTACATACTAGAAAGTAGTAAAATTAAGTCAAACGTATGTTGCAAATAGCATAAAAATAAGAGAATTAGGTAAATTTGCACTTACAATAATATACAGCATTGCTCTGACTCTATAAAACAAAAACTAAGGAGTATGTCTGATGGCATGAATAATTTGTATCTTTTCTATTTTTCTCTACATTTTTACAATGACCATATCTTATTTTCATAATGAGAAAGAAAACAAAATATAAAAAGCACAAAGGGGATTGATGAGAACTTAGTAAGTTCCCACATGCTGATGTTACCAAATATCACATCACTCCACGGTTGATAAATCAGGGGTCAGCCAACCAAGGCCTGTGAGCCAAACTCAGCCCAGCTGCCTGTTTTTGTAAATAAAGTTTTATTGGCACATGGCTGTGCTCATGCATTCAGGTGTTGCCTGTGGCACTACAACAACAGAGTTGAGTAGCTGTTGCAAAGAGCTATGGCTCCAAGAGTTAAATACCTACTAGGGATCCTGTATAGGAAATGTTTGCTGACACCCCACTACCCCAGTGATAGATGTTTTTTAAGGGAGAGATTTGGCAGGAGGCAAAGTCCCTTGCCCTGGGCTTCTGAATTCTAGACCTGCTAAAGGAGCATCTTGGAACTCTGAGGCCACCATTATCATGCTGTTGGACAGAGTTTACCATCTCTTAATTCCTCTGCACTGGTCATTGAAGTGCTAAAAGGACTTCTTTCAGTTTTGTCTGCAAACATTAAGATACTTTTTTAGTTAGGCATGTACAGCTGAATTGAAGTGCTACATCTAGGGTGACAATTCTTTTCTTGGCGCTTCCGTTTTTCTAGATTAAATGCCAAAAAAAGGTAGTAGAAAACAGTAACAGGTTGTCTTTTTCAAATAGAGGTTGGATTTTCTCAATTAATTCCAAAGGAAGCAGAGACCATGGACAGGCATCCTTCTGCAGCTCCTTTTCTGACTTCTCATCAATGCGGTGCTGAGAATGAGCACCAATGTCATGTGGAAGTTCTTGATTTGAAGTCCTAATATTCCAGATACAACCTGTACCCCCTCCCCCACTACCACTTCCCCCGTCCAACTTTCTACTCTAGTGCTTTTAGGGAATTCTGGGTAAGCTGGGGTGACAGTGCTGTTTGACTGTCTCATTGACCTTTGAAAGCTCAACTGTTAATTAAGGGCTTTTCCTCACTGGGTCAAATGCTGCTTCCCATTTGCTTTTCACAGAAGATAGCAGCCAAATGCACATACACATACACATACACACATGCACACGCACACCTCATCACCCATCCATACACATGCACACATACCACATTATCCACACACACACATGTACACATATACCACAACACCCATATGTACACACATGTACACACATATGCAAACATGCACACCACACCTTGCATACACATATACATACATATCACACCACAATGTCCTACACATACAGTTCAAGGAGGAAATGATAATGATGCATCTAAGACAGCCAACATAGTTTGTTTTTGTGTGTGTGTGTGTGTGTGTGTTTTTTTTTACATCAGCAGCATGTTTCTGGTTTAAGTTCAAATTGTTCATTTAATTTGGCATTCTCTTCTCATCCCCACCACACACCAACTCCTATTAGCAGAGTCCCATGCCCCATATGTTAAAAAAAAAAAAAAAAAAGTAGAGTTCTGAATCTGGTTTACCTCATCTGTTGAAAAATATAAGTTTGGCTGAACTAAACAAACTTCTTCCTAAAGAGAGTAACCGACTATTTGTGTTTGTTGAACTGTTTGACAGATGGGAATCTGATGGGGGCTGGGGAGGGGTTATTTCTTTTAATGATTATGTGACTGCTTCAGTTCTCATCTTTGCTTTGTCACCAACTAAGAAACTTTGCACAAAACAAGCCTCTCTGGCCCTTTGCTTCTTTGTTTATAAAATACGAAGGTTATCTGATCTTAACCTGGGGTCCAGAAATGTGTCAACCTTAACATCTCATGCACTGTTTTCCATGGAGAGGAAAAAAAAAAAGTGACTTTAATGAATTCGATAAAGCCTTGAAACAGAGAGAAATGGCTTCTTATAATAATAGAATTTCGTGATTTTTATGATTCCCTAGCAAGTTTTTATAGAATTAGGGACTGGCCTAGGGCAAAACTATTAGGTCAGCAAAATTTGTCCTAACTTTTGTACACATTGGTTGAAGTTGGTTTTGCCCTTTGCAAATGCTTTCATGGGACCCAGGGTCTTACTGGTGTGGAGAAAACACATCTGATAACTAATTATTTTCCCCAGAGGTATATTAAATTAATGTGTTCACTCCCAGGGTATTTACCTCAAGAAATAAAATCTACCTAGAAGAAAGAGAACACTTTAGCAAGGGGGACTTACTGCTGAAAAATGGGATTTCAGATATCTGTATGGGTAGATGTTTAGGGGGAGATGTTTAGTTTAGTTGGGGTAGATTTAGCACTTTGTAGGCACTGAGTCTCAAAAAAACCCTACCTTTTCTTTGACAATGACATAAAACTTGCATGTTTGCTAAATTAAAATAGCTTCTTCCTAGATTTTCTGAATAATTTCAATTTTGTATATATTCATGAAAGCTACACTTATTTTCTCCTCTTTTTTTTTGAGTGGGGGGAGTGCTCTCAAGTCCTGCTTGGGTTCAGCACCCTGGTCCTCACATCTCTGAAGTCATCTCTTGTAGGTAACCATAGACTCCACCCATGCATGAAGTTGGCTCTCACCCACTCTACAACAAACCTGGCTTAACTGTTGGCAGAAAAAGAACTAAAGCAGGAAAAGAATGAAAGAATTTCCTTCTGGCTGACAAACAAAAGCTACTTGTTGCTACTAATGGGAAATCTATTTTTACTCTTCCATGCCCCAGTAATGGAGTTGATCTTCATGACACAAAGACACCCCAAGCCAAAAATCTAAAAAGAGCATTTCTCTTTGGAGGTTGTAAACTCAAAATTTCTTCTCTAGGAAACTACAGTACAGTATTCAGGTGAGAAGACCTACTTGTGTATGTTCTATAAAAATGTCAAACCCCCTCCACCCTACTCCCCAGCCAATGAAAAGTCAATCAACTATCAAAGATTTTCTTTTTTAAAAAAATATATTTTATTGATTTTTTTTTTTTTTTTTACAGAGAGGAAGGGAGAGGGATAGAGAGTTAGAAACATCGATCAGCTGCCTCCTGCACACCCCCTACTGGGGATGTGCTCGCAACCAAGGTACATGCCCTTGACCGGAATCGAACCTGGGACCCTTCAGTCCATAGGCCGACGCTCTAGCCACTGAGCCAAACCGGTTAAGGCAACTATCAAAGATTTTCACGGAAGATGACCATGCAGTTGAAATCTGCCATTCAATGTCCCTGTTTTGGTCATGGACAGATGACTTTTTAGTCCAACATTGGAATTAGACAGTCCTAGCCAACCTGGAAATCCTGTTTACTAGCTAAGAGACCGTGGAAAAATTCCTTAACTTCTCAGAGCCATAGTTTTACCATCTGTAACACAGGGAGGAGGATATTGACTTTGTAGAGGTTTGGCATCATTAAAGGCACCCCAGCCATAGTAGACATGGTACGATTATTGAAATTCTAAAGGTTGTTACAGCTTTTGGATAAAATCTCTTCCTTTGTGTCAGAACAGTTTGGTTTACTTTTCAGAAATGTGAAGTGTGAAAGGCCTTCAACACCAGAAGCATATCCTTGCGTGAGGTCTTCCTCCCGCCTTTCTAGTGAAGAAGGCCTGTGTTCCAAGGAACCGTGATGACGAAGCCACAGGTGGCATCTTGCCATCATGGCTCCACGTCTCAGAAATGTATCCGTGTAGCTTTCTGGGCACAGAGCTGGCACCCATGAGGAAACTGGTCATGCAGAATAATGAGCATGCCAGCTAGTTCTACCTTTAATTCCAACCGCTGCATTTCCTCAAGGCGCGAACTGAGACAAGCAACTCTCTCCCAATCCGGGCTTGGTCAACCTTCAAGTTCACTCAAATGTGGACCCCGGGTCTCATCCTCTCACACTGCTTGCTCTTCCAAACCCTGTTGTTTTGTCCTGAACCAGGAGTCCTCTTTTGGAAACGTCTGTCTGTTAGCAAATACCCCTGGCACCAGTGAGGTTGGCCAAGCTTGAATTCAGTTCCTTTTATACTTAAGACCCAAATTAATTTAAAAAACATTTAATATTCAGATGATGGATGATAGCTGTACCACGGAAAGCTGTATAATTTTATTGACCAACGTCACCCCAATGAAGTCAATTAAAAAACGAAAAGAAAAAGCAAGTTATAACAAAAGTTTTTAAAAAATTAAAAAAAATATTAAAGAGGGGGCTGTGGTCCTTTGTTTGTAGTCTAGCTTCTCCTCACCAGGGTGCTCTTAGCAGGAGGGTGTCCAGCGGACCCTGCCAAGGCTGGTTCAGCTACCGCGCGGCCATAAGGGATGTGTTCTCTGCAAGACAGAGGGGCAGGCTGTGCCCAGCGGCCCGCCTCCCGCCCCTCTTCTTATCTTGTCTCTTGTCTTCTGCCTTTCATTTCCCTTTCTCTCCATTTTTTGGGCCGGGCCAGCCTTGCGCGGCATTCGTTTTAGTTTTGAGTGGCAGCCCTGACTTGCTCCCGTGGTTTCTTTTTCCCTTTCCCCAGGATGGAGGGTTATTTTTTTTCTGCTGGTGCGCTCAGGGCGTGGGGGAACACTGTGTGCTCAGGGCGAACCCCTGGCATGTCCCCGAGGTGCTTTGCTCAGTTGCTCGCGAACTTTTAATTTTTTCCAGGCTTGTGTGTTTTGTCCAGATCCGCTTCTCTGGAGCTGGGCTGGCCTCTTTGTTTTGGGGAAGCTTCTTGCTGCACAGTAAGACCATCTGACAGTTGTTATCTGCGACCTGAGAGACAGAACTGCCAGCGACGAGAGCCAGAGGCAGCGATGAGCTGCTCTCCTCGCAGACCTCCCGGCTCCCTGCCCCCGGCGCCATCTGGGACCACCCGAGGACGAGACCAGCGTGAACCAAATGTTCACGGGAGGATGGAAAGTCTCTCCGCCCACCAAGGCCGCCCGGCCTGTCCCGAGTCCCTGACAATGGTGAGAACCATCAGATTCGTCTGTAGGGGTGTCTACTGTGACCTCCTCTCTCTCCCTTTCTCCCCTCCTGTCCTCCTTCCTTCCTTTCATCTCTCTATTGTGCAACAATCTGTGGACTGGCTGCAGGGGTAACAGCTCTCCAAGGGGCAAACAGCATGGCAGGTATAATACTGAGTACAAACCAGCGAACTATACCCTCCAGGAGGTTGCCAATAATATGGGGAATAAAATCCACGCCCTTTATCAGGGCCAACACAGCCCCGAGGGACCGGCCTCTGCCTAGGCCTTCCCATCCACCCTCTACCATGCTTTCCTTCATTCATTCACTTTGCTGTCAGCCCAGTCCCGGCTCAGAGCCTTCTCGTCACTGTCCCCAACTTCTGACATGCTGTGGCTCTGGGACTGCTGGAGGGGGCTTCCCTCTTGTCCAGATCTCAGGCCAAACTCGGTCTTCCCCGAGTGGCCTTTGCTTATCGTCCCCGCCTCTCTCCCTCTCTATTGCACGTGCTATTTCCCTTTCTTCACAGTGCTGTCTTCAGCTGCGGTCATCTCTGTATTTATTTGTTTGCTTGTTAATTCACTGCCTTAAGCCACCCTCCCACCCCAAACCTTCTGTCTCTTTCTCCAGGTGGTCCCCAGTGCCCGACACATAGTTTGTCCTCAATAAATATCTGTTAAATGACTGGATAAATAAATACTTCAAAGGGGACATAAAAAATAACATCATAAATAATGATAATAATAATAATGGTGGACTTTTTTTTGGTATTTTACCAAGAACTGTGTTTTATGTATACCATCTCCAATCTTCAAAACGATTAGGACAGAGGATATTATTTATATATTTTGCCAAAAAAAGGAGGCTCCCAAGGCTTTGGAATTTTCCCAAGGCCACCCACCTAGTGAGGGATGGACCTGGGATCCATCCTCAGACAGGTCCGACTCTAAAGCCAACAGCCATTCTTTCGTCCTGACCGTGATGTCTAATGCACATAAACAGCGGGAATAGAAGCCAGAAAGCGATAAACTCTGTGAGAGGCGCAGATAAAACCCCACGGGAATTCGACGGAGGGAGAAGTGGCCTCTCAGCGAGGGGAACAGGAAGCGGTTGTGACAAGGTGATTTTGTTTTTCTGGACCTGTGCCCTGGAGACTCTAGGCAGGCAGGGAGGACAATTTGGACACTTGAAAGGGAACTGTGAACTCCCAGGCGTGTTGAACCAGAACACCAGAAGGCTACCCTGGCTGTGTGTGTGTGTGTGTGTGTGTGTGTGTGTGTGTGTGTGTGTGTATAACAGGGGTAAAAAGGCAAGAACAACAAGATGAGTTAAAATTCTATTCAGAGAAGGGTACTGGTTGTAGTAGGGAGTATTTTAAAAAAAAATCCAGGTCTAACTTTGATTCTTATTTAAAAAGTACACATCTGTATCAATTACAGGAAAAGCTTCATATAAACACATCTCTAATCCCATATTTTTGTTTAATCAGAACTCACTATTTAGCTACAAAAAATGTATTTTCTTATTAAATCGTATTTCAGATCTCATCTAAATGTTCCCAGGCCTGGGAAAGGGGGGTGGTGTGTCACATGTGAGCACTTTACCACGTAAACCCAGTTTTTCATGATTCAGTGTCCCCATCTACTCAAGCAGGACTCATGTCCCCTGCAAAGTCTCTGCCCAGATGTTCCTGAGTCTTCAGGGCCACATCAGTGTGTTCGCAGCCAAGCCCTCTTGCTTGCACTGCTTTGCCCTCTCTCCTGTCGGGCACTGCAATCTCTACAGACTCTGAGACTCTGTGCTTTGGACCAAGCCCCCACCCACGGCTCCAAACCCGAAGAGTTCCAAATAGTTCTCCGGTACATTGTGGTTCTCAAAGTTCACAAAGACCTTTTCTTATCTGAGGGCTAAGACCTGTGGGGGAGGGCTGGGAACCAGAGTGGAAAGGCCTGGCAGTCAGAAGAGATTTAGGTTGATACCAGTATGTTGTTAGGAACTGAACGTAAATGTTATAAACCCTGATGGGTCAATGTGATAGTAACAGTATAACGTAGTGGAGATCATGTATGTGCACTGATTTCCTGATCTTTCAGGTGAAGAGACAAAAATCTATAATTTAGAGCTGATAAAGCAAATGGTAGAAGTACAAGTATATTTAAAGTGTAAAGATGAATATTACAAACTGAAGTTGAATAGTGGAAGAAAAAGCAGTGGGGAGGAAACAGAACAATAATAATTCTGACTTACTGGTTGTTTTTACAAGTATAGGGAGTCCCCAAAAATGTACACACACACTTTGAATAACTATAAAGATAGAGTTTATTAAAATACATTTCATTTTCAAAATTGAACTATCAGCTGTGAAAGTGTGTATACATTCTTTTGGGACATCTTGTATAACTACATCACAGTTTAGCATGATAAAGAGTGTAATTCAGAACAAGGATCTAATGTTTTGAGTGTACATAAGCCTAAAAACATAGCATCAGCATGCATAAAGAAAAAATTTCAGTACAATGAGATCTAGGTGGAAATACTTTATAGGAAGAGACTGGTGCATTAGTTTATGGCAGATCAAGTCACCAAAAAGTAATAAAAACAGTAAAAGACCTAAATAACAAAATTAACAAGGGAAATCCAATTTATATGTATCATACTCTGTTCCAATAAAACAGAGCATACATCTTTCCCCAAGGGTCCATGGGACATTCAAACACACAAATGACCATCTATTAGGACACAGAGAAAACAAAGTGAGGCCCTAAACATAGAATATAAACATGTTAATTAATTTAAAGAATTGTAAGGAGCAACAGAGCAAATCCAAAGAAACAAGGAGGAAGAAAACACCATTAACAACAAAATAGAAATAAATGTTAGCAAGAGCAAAATTCTTAGAAAATATAAACAAGAGAGAAAAGACTCCTGGCAAGACTGCTCAAGAAAAAGAAAGAAGATACAAATAAACATAGAATTCAGAGGGGGGACAGGGGTGAATGGGTGGAAAATAGCTATGAACAGAAGGGAACATTTTTCAAAATTAAGAATAATACATTTATTTGATAATAAGTTTGAAAACCCAGATGACATGCATGCACGCAATGAAATGTTCTGTCCCTGTAAGACAGACAATGAGGAAAACCTTTGTTACTGATGTGGAAAGATCTCTAAGATGTATTGTTAAGTGCAAAAAGCGAGGTGTGAAAGAGAGAGCATCATATATTATCAGTATGTAGAAAAGGAGGAAACAAAGATCTATTTGTGTTGCCCTGTATATAAATGTATAAACAATATCCAGAAGGGTAATTGTGGTTACTGGTTTGTGTGTGTGTGTGTGTGTGTGTGTGTGTGTGTGTACACATCTGTGCTGATGGGAAACAGTTGGAACTGAATAGGTGAAAGAAGGCTTTTTTAGATATACCTTTTTGTACTTTTTGTTGTTTAAATTCTATGAATCTATTACCTATTTATATAGGTAGCTTCAAAAAAGAAATTAAAAATTTGTGTTACTATGGTTATGTGTGTTCTATAAGTAATAGTACTTTAAATATTGCTTTCTGATACAGTCTTGGATTAAACTGGAAATAAATGAGTGTCACAATTTTATTTGGAAGTGTAACCATAAGACTTTTAAAATCTGGAATGGACTTTAATGATCATCTGATGAAATTCATAATCTCATTTGCCAAATCAGAAGATTGAACCCCAGAGAACTTAGGTGGTCTATTTTATCTACTGTCAGAGTGAAGATGGAACTAAGGTGCCTTGGATTTTTTTATTGATTCACCGGCAACTTTAGTATTCATTTGTATAATTCATTTTAGGCTATTTTTTCTCCCCTGTTCTTACTTAGGTGGCTCTTCCGTAGAGAAAAATTCTGTAACAACTACTTCACAGTTCTTCCAAGCTCATTATTTCCCAGAGGGGAGGATCGGATGCCTGAAATTCATGACCAAAGACTGAAATGACAACCAAATTCACCTGTCTGCAGAAACATTTTGCTTGGAGTCTTACTCAGATGTTATGTATGATATAATAACTCCAAGGAATAGGAATTTAATTCTGGAAGCCATGACTTTTCAGTCATTTGGGGGCTCTGTGCAAGTTTTCTGTTTGTTGGAATAATAATGATAAATAATAAAGCTAACACTTATTAGTGTCTCTCTATAATCAAGGAACTGAACTAGGTGCTGTACCTGAATGAACTCCTTTAACCTTCATGACAATCTTATGAGACAGATACTGTCATGAAACCCATTATAGAGAGGAAGAAACTGAGGCTTATGGAGTTAATCCACTCAAGTTCACAGAACTGGTCAATAGTGGAACTGAGTTGCAGATATAAGAAGTCTAACTCCAAAATCACATCATTGTTTCTCAGTCATAAAGATTATTATTTTTTTACATCTCTGATTCTAGTTTCCTTACCCACTTCTCTCACACCCGCTGAGTTAGAACTGTCTTCTCTTTGTGTTTTCATGAATTTCTGAGTGCAATGAAATCTGATGGCAGACTACCAACAATTCCATTTCTTGACACTTCATCTTACCAAAGACTTCATTTAAGAAGAGATCGGAATGCTGCAATGCTGCGGGTTGTTTCTCTGGGTCAGGCACATACATTTTAGCAAGAACAATTTGAGTAGTAATATTTTGTTAACATGTGCCTAATGTAGGCTATAGCCATAAGAGTAATATGTTAATTTGTAAAGATGTTTTTTTCTTCGAGAAATTAGTGATTGAGTATTATAATAACTCAAATGCATTGAAAGTTTGCTGCTTGCATTGCTTTTAAGTAAAAATAATAAGACAAAGTTAATATTTTTTTTGCTTAATATGGACCTTAAGAAATCTCTTTTAATATAAAAGAATGATTTATAACATACATACCAATAAATATCTTAATGTATTCAACAAATACATATTTTATAGTGCTTAAAATATTTTCTTTTAATGGCATAGATATTTTATTTAAAAACAAAACCTAATATTGATTTACTTACATAACAGGATGCTGGGTTTAATGTGATGTTAAGATACAACAAATGATCATACCATATAACAAAATTAACCCCAAATTAACCAAAGACCTTAACGTAACAGCTAAAATGATAGAACTCTTCAAAGAAAACATAGGTGTAGATCTTCATGACCTTGGATTAGGCCATGGTAATTTAGATATGTCACCTAAAACACAAGCAAATAAAAAATATATATAAATTGAACTTCATCAAAATTTAAGACCTTTATGTTTCCAAGAACACTATTAAGAAAATAAAAGAACAATTTACAAAATGGGAGAACATATCTGCAAATCATATATCTGATAAGAATCTAGAATTAAAAATAAAGAACTCTACAAGTCAACAAATAAAGAACTCTACAAGTCAACAATAAAGAACTCTACAAGTCAACAATAAAAAGACAAATTAACCAATTAAAAAATGGGCAAAGGAGTTGAATAGACATTTCTTCAAAGAAGATATGCAAATGGACAATAAGCATATGAAAAGATGACCAACATTATTAGTCATTAGAACAATGCTAACAAAATCACGAGATGCCATTTTACACCCACTAGGTAACTATATTAAAAGGAAAACAAGTGTTGGCAAGGATGTAGAGAAATCAGAACTCTCATACATTTGAGATTGTAAAATGGTGTGTCCATCTGAAAAATAGTCTGGCAGTTCCTGAAAAGTTTCAAACATAGAATTACCATGTAACCCAACAATTTCACTCTTAGGTGAAAACATATATCCACACAAAAACTTGTACAAATTATTCTTAGTGGCCCTAAAATAAAAACAACCTTAATGCCCATCAACTGATGAATGGATAAACCAAATATGGTACTCACAATGGTATTATCCAGCCATAAAAGGGATGAAATACTGATGTGTGCTGCAATATGGATGAACCTTTAACTCATTATGCTAAGTGAAAAAACCACACATTGTATGATTTCATGTATATAAAATGGCCAGAATAGGCAAATCTATAGAGACAGAAAGCAGATTAATAGTTGCCAGGGGCTGTGGGGTGGGGAGAATGGAGAGTGACTGCTAATGGATATGGGATTTCTTTTTGGGATGATGGGAATGTTCTTAATTGAATTGTGGTGATGGTCATACAACCTTTTGACAATATTAAAATCCACTGAATTGTATACTTTAAACAAGTGAATTTTATGGCTTATGAATTATAACCCATTTTTAAAAAATGTAATAAATGTCAGATAACACATTTACCTATGAGATCATCCATATGCACATTTCAAGAGGTCTATTCTAGTTACATCTCTTGGATTCCTTACCTAAGTGAATTTCACCTAGATGAAAGATATAAAGAGTCAAGAACATGGAAATTAGGAAATGATTTGTCAGGAGGAATTTTGTGGAGAGAGATTCTCCCAGGGCTGGGCTAGGGAGTACTTTCCTCTTTGATCTAAGATTCATTTTACTTGGAGACCTGAGTCCCAGAAGTTAAAGGGCAGAATGGCTAGGTGCCTGATGAAAACCTAAGCAACCCAGTGTGGCTGTGCCAGCAGGTCCAGAGTTACACTGGAAGCTACTGACCCCGCCTTCTGATGGGAGGTCAGGGAGGGGGCATGACTCTAAGGTCCAGCTGTGGAGTCCTTGCCTGGAATATTGTCCTGTAGATCCCAGCTGTGGACTCCTTCCGGAGAGATTGAGTGGGGCCTGATGAAGGAGGCTCTCTGCTCCTGACAATGTTACATTTGCAGTGTCCCAGGAGCAGGTCTCCAGAGAACCCATAAAAACACTCACCAGAGAAAGTGTCAGCTTGAAACACCTCTTAGTCCCAGAGGGCATGCGACCATTTTTCGACAGTAGTAAGTCAGTACTTTTTTCCAGGTTACCTCTCCTTCTTTCCTGCTTGGATCTCAGTGAGGCCAGAAGTGGCAGTTGGTAAGTCAGAGAGGAATCAAGGGGTAGAGAGAATAAGGGTCTCCCACTCCCCCATGTCAAGTGGTCCCAGCCAAAACTTAGGGAGGGTAAGTTGTTTGCTCAATGCCACACATTGTTGTTGTTGGAACTGGGTTCCTTTTTCAAGGCCCATAGCCACTCTGTTGTACTTAGAGAGAAGACAAACATCTGTGCAGTAGACACAGACATTTTTGATTCCTACTGGTAAATTTAGAGCAGTCAAAGGCAGGGCAGTGATGTAATACAGAAGGAAGAGCGATTGTGTGAAGGATTTAGGAAAGAAGTACAGCCATATCCAGACCTACAGAATCACTCTATTCTCCATGTTGCCTAGTAAATGCTCATTGGTGCACAGGGTCTCTCCAACCTTGCAGCATTGCCTTCCAGTGATACACACACTTCTCTCTGCACAAATGAGAAAGCCCTTGCAAAGTAAATAACAGAATTAACAGCCTGATGAGCTGCACATGCATTTTCTTAGCAGGTTTGTGACTGTGGAAAATATTCACCCATAAGCACTTTCTCACCTATGGCACCTGTGGTACTGCATCAATTAATTTCTTTAACAGGTAAAGCTCAGCACTTTTATAGATTGATTTTAGAGACTTCATACGTTTATTTCAGGAGGTGTTTATGTTGCGATAGCTCCTACAAGTTTATATCATTCATCAAAGTTCAGAAAGTATCTAACAGTGCTGACACATGTTTATAGCTAGGAGCAAATGAGGGCCTTTGAAATACGACATTTGGTCAAATATTTGACTTGACAATAGGATCTGACCATCACAAATACAATAGTTATAGCACTGGCATTATTTTGATTGCTCTCTTAAAATACTCCGTTCAAAAATAGTCACCTCTATTTAGAATTTCTAAAGATGCAGCTTATTCTACACATTTTCATCTATAAGAGGAAAAACAATTTTCATTGCATTTATAGTCTAAAAAAGCAGCACTATTTCTAAGCTACACACAGCAATGATGTTTCAACTAGTTTGAAATTGAAGGTCAATGAAATTACTAAATAAGAGATTCTGGTGTGCAAGCCCCAATCTAATTCAATTCTTCCATTTTACAGATGAGGACATGAGGCCCAGATGGGAAGTGTCAACGGTGAGGTTGTTTAACTTTAAGACCAGCCTACTTCCTATCATCCAGTGCTGCCAGAAGATCGGAAGTGCTTGGAAAGTAGCCAAACCCCACTTGTCAAATGTCTTGAACGATTTCCTCAAAGCTCTTACTCCAAGTCAACTTGACCCAAACGACAGGAACTGTGTCACAGCGGCGCAGTCCCCTTTATATTGCCCTCCTATCGAGGATTGAGAGGAAGTTCCCACGTTGCCCTTGACCTGCAGACATCACCACGACACTGATTTCAGCTTCTCTACACGTACATGGACGAGGTTGCAGGGAAGCAGTGGTCCAGGACTGGGGCCTCAGGATGACAGGTGTGAGTTTGCAGTGCTTTACCTTGCTATCTGTTGGTGAGGAAAAGTAGTTGATCTTAATGGGCTCTGGGACACAGGGATCCTGTTGAAGCTGCCCTGTTCTTACACTGTCCTACAAGCCAGCACACCAAAGGTCAGAAGAAATGGGAAGCAGCCAACAGGGGCATTGGGTTGACCAGCTGTTGCCATTCTTTGTTCACAAAGCTGCTAGTGATCAGGTTTGTTATGCATTTAATAAAAAGGAAAATAGGAATACTAAATAATGCAGAATAAATCGGTCCATAAATAAGCATGAGACTGTGTAGTAGTTTCCTATGGTTACTGTAACAAAGGACCAAGAATTTGGTGGTTTAAAAACACACACATGTGTTTTCTTATCGTTCTGGATGTCAGAAGACCAGGATCAGCCCCCCTGGGCCGAAATCAAGGTGTCAGCAGGATGTGTTCCGTCTGAGCCTCTAGCGAGGGATTCCATTTAAAGTTTAGCTGGGTAATTCAGGATAATCTCCTCATCTCAAGATCCTTAATTTAATTGCACCTGCAAAGTTTCTTTTGCCATATAAGCTAACACTCACAGGTTCCCATTCTTAATATCTTTTGGGGCAGCAGCATTATTCAGCTGACCACAATCAGAGGTCAATAAGCTTCCTCGTAGGTAAATTCAAGGGCATTCACAGGATGGCATTGCATACAGCCATTCAAAATCACGTTTTAAAAGAGCATTTAAAGACATTGCCAAACGATCAGGAGAATTATTTAAAATTTAAGAGGCAGGTTACAAAGCAGTATGGTCATAATGATCCCCAACTTTAAAAGGCCAAACAATGTTAGACATTTAAAAAAAGAAGAGAGAGAGCTGAATGAATATGTGTCAGAGAGTTAAAGTATCTCTGAGTAATGAGATTACAGGTGGTATTTATTGCTACTTTTGTGTTATTCTGCAGATATAGATTTTCTACAATAAACATATATTAATATGTATTGCCATTATATTAAGAAATCAGCCCCCAAAAGCAAAGACAAAGAGAAAAATGAACACAATAGGAAATATTAATCTGAGTCCCTGTCTCTTCTCTTCTCATGTTTTTCCTTGCATGTCACAGACTCAAGCTATTTAGAGAATGAAATCCACTCCCCATGACCACCGCCCTCTTCCTACCTGTGTCCTCGGAACCGAAGCCTTGGTGGCACTGGTTCACAGACTCTCTGACCCCCACAGGGATTCTCAAAGCCTGGTGTATTTATATGTCATAGTGGGGAAACCCTCTGGACCTTGGAGGTGAAAGAGATTGCTTTTATTTTAGCCACCAATTTAGAACAAAATTCAAACAGGTTTTTGTATTGCTTTTCTATCCTTGGGCCCTTTCCGCAAGTCACGTGGTTGGGAGGGCAGCAATAAGATGTCACTGCTCTTTACACAAGGGCTGTAGGACTTGTACCTCCTGCAGTCAGTTGAGTCTGACAGTCTTTCCTCTCATGGAATTATTAGCTTTACTCTGAAAGCAAATATTTTGATTAGGCAGATAATCTTGAACTTCTTTTGCTTTGGGTATTGATAAAATATTTGAGGTCTTTTTTCTTCAGAAAAATCCAACACCAGACTCTTCCATTATCCCATATACTCTCTTCCCCTAATCCACTCACCAGAGCTGAGATGCTGTAATTTCTGATCCTGCTATCATTCATTGTTCCTATCACTCACTTATTGGTTATGCCTTCAAGGCTCCCTCCTCCTGTTCAGCTTAGTTTCTTTCTCAATTTCATTTGTGTTTGTGTGTGTGCGTGGACATTCAGGAAAACACCAGTAGAGCAATGAGATGTGTTTGCACACATTTGATAATCTGTTTGGGATTAAAAATGTAAGATTCTCCTTTTAGGTTACTCCATCAACATTTATGTACTGCTCTTTTGTTTAGGTGACCTTAGATTCTGAAACAAGAATTAGAGCACATGGTCTGATAAAGTGCTTTTGTCTAGTGTTTAAATATCTATTTGGTCAAAGTCTTACAAAAGGGTAAAAATGAATGCTTAGCTTGAAAGTCACCTATATTGATAACTAGAGGCTCGGTGCATGAAATTCATGCATGGGGGGGGGGTGTCCCCTCAGCCCAACCTGCACCCTCTCCAATCCGGGAGCCCTCAGGGAATGTCCTACTGACGGCTTAGGCCCGCTCCCCATGGTTCTCTGCTCTCTGCGGAACCTGCCTGCTCCATACCATGGCAATGGCCAAGCAGGCCCTGCTGGGTGCTGTCAAGCTGTGTGGCCGCTGTTGCCTCATGGGGTCTGCGATGGTCCCGGGAGCCTGCGGGCAGGGTGACGATGGTCCCAGGAGGCTGCGGGCTTGGCTCCCATCCCCAGGACCCAGGCCGCTTGGCACCGCCCCGCCCCCAGCCACTTGGCGCCTGCATATGCAAATTAACCCGTCATCTTTGTTGGGTTAATTTGCATACTCACTCCTGATTGGCTGGTGGGCATCGCGGAGGTATGGTTAATTTGCATCTTTCTCTTTTATTAGTGTAGATAATAAAGTTCTATGATATTAGAACTGTTTTAGAAAATTTTCAACACCTGCTTACTTTTCTATTGCTGACCTTTGGTGTGTGTGTGTGTGTGTGTGTGTGTAATCTACTTTGTATACAAGCAGTGTTCTATAAATAATTCCACGGTATTAGAATATGCAATATCTCAAAACTCCATTTACATTGACCCATCAACTTGTTAACTTACCAGCCCCAAACACATTTAACACTAAATAGCAATTGCTCATGGCAGGTTACTGCTTGCTCTTCTCAGCTGCCAGGTGAAAGAATGTTAAAAAGGGCTTTGTAGATTGGGAAACTTATACTTAAAAAATAGGGTATTACTTATAAGGAACACAGTTGTAGGAGTTTTTAGAACAAGAGCTCCAGATTCCTATAGCTCAGGCAGATGTGTTACTCACTCTTCTACCTACTTCATTCTTTATCTGACTATAAACATTGCTTATTAAAAATAATATTGTAAATAGAAAAATATATTTAAATATAGAAAAGCTTAGAGAAAAGTAAAGCTTAGAGAAACATAACTCACAATTTCAACACTCAGAGATGTCTGTTAAGATTTTGAATTAAAATAATTTTCTGTGTATAAATGAATATATAAGAGATCATGTTGAATATATAATTTCACATCCTCCTTTTTTATTTCACATCATATGCTAAACATTTCTCTATGTAACTAAAATTATTAAAAACATATTTTTAAAAATTATTCAAACTCCACCATGGCAGAGGTCTTTGTCTGATTTGCTGACCACTGTCCATCAGCTGCCTGGTTCAATTTGATTTTTTCTTTTATAAATTATATTTCTACAAATGCTTTTGGACACATTTATAAATCACCTACCTTGGGAGTCATTTCCTAAAATTTGATTCCCTAAAAGTATAACTAGCATGTCAAACAGCACAAACATTTTTATATCCCTTGATGCAAATTATTTTTAAACTAGAGGCCCAGCACATGAAATTCGTGCACAGGTAGGGTCCCTAGGCCTGGCTGGTGATCAGGGCCAATCTGTGGGGCAACCAGAGGGGCGATTGGGGGCCCCGGCTGGCACCCACCTTAGCTGGTGGTCAGTGTGCATCATAGTGTCTGGTCATTCCTCTGGTTGTTCGGCCATTCAGTTGATTTGCATATTAGGCTTTTATTATATAGGATATGGTGCCCAACTTCAAGGAGATAAGATTATGTAGAGAGTATAGATAAAAATAATTTCTCCATAAATAAGCAGTTAATAGGGTCATCAAATCATGAAATAATTTAACAAAGATACTTATTAATCAGAGGTGATAGGGAAACATTTAAGTCAATATATCTAATTTTTGACTTCCCCCTCCCCTCTAGTTAAAACTAGGAGGATTTATTATTTATTTGATAATTGCATATTGAGTGCTAAAAAAGGAACTGGGTGCTAAAACTCTGGGGAAACCACAATAATCATAATCTCTGCCTTTATGGGGCTTATAGTAGATTGAGAAAGACAGAGGCTTAGCAAGGTATAGTATCACTTGGGAGTGCTGAGTCAGAGAGAGACCTCAGAGTTCATTTTTTTTCAGTAACTTGGAGGAAAGTACATGTGGAAGGGATAGTCACCATCATTAGACAGAGTTTGGGAAGAGATGAAGTTTACAGGGATCCATGCATGAGCTCAGTTAAAGTATTAGGAATAGAGGTTTAAATAGATTCAGTAGGAAAGCCTCAGCAGAGGTCTTGGGATCACCATTTCACCTCCAAAGACCTTGGGGTTTCACCTGTAAAATAGTTATAATTTCAAACCCAGCTTTAGCCTTCTTTGAAATCTAAGCATCAGTGGTCTCTGCCTACCAGTTTAGAAGTGATCTCTAGGCTACCCCACAACAGGGGCAGAACTTTGTGTTCTCAGACAAACAGAAGGTTTAGGGAGCTTCCTGAGGTAGTCCATGATTAGCTTTTTCAAACAAAAATTTTTATAATAAAAATTGGCTAAACTCAGTCCTCATTCACTGTGAGCCTGCTCACCGGGACATATCTTTTTCTTGCTGATATGTTGGTCATACACAGAGCCCAGAACATCTAGGAGCACATGTTGGTTTCCCTTGCACTGCTCCTTGACTTAAAGTTTGCCTTGGAATGATAGAATGCCAGATTTATATTATTGCACAGATGCTGAATACAATTCCTTTTATTTCATTTGTTGTATTTGTTGTTGTTGTTTTATTTTGTTTGGTATGGAATCATGGGTGATAGTCCATCTATGTTCTCTCCTAGATGAGCAGTAGGCTGGGACACTTGTTGGATGCTTTTAAGAGGGCCAGGAATGACTGCCCCATGCCCTTTGGTGGTAATACTCAGTCACTGAAGGAACAGCTCTGAGAGACAGCATTCGGGGTGGAAAGAGAAAATAAAATCAGATGAAACCATCTAGCTGGTTTGTTGACCTATGCAGAGAAAGCATTTAGTCAATGGGTTAGGAAACCAGATGAGATAAGAGGATTAGGAGTGGAAGGGAGATGGGGCTTGAACTGTGAGAGTGGGTATAGCAGGTTATTATAGGTACCTCATCACCTCTGAGGATGACAAAAGTTACCATTAAGAGTGACAACCAGACCTGGCCAACTATTAAACAGGGCTAGTAAACAGGCTCCTGGCTGGCCAGAAGCTAGTAGCAGATTTCACTGGAACTGTCACACTAGTGCAGGGCCAAGGAGCATATGCAGGACCCCCGAGTCATCTGCGCTCTCTCTGAACCCTTCAAAGAGAGACTGTGGGATGCTCAAGGTTGGGTACTGAGGGATACCAAATGACTTTGGTCTGTAGTATCAACTATGGTTGCAATAGGTTTTATGTGATTGTAATAAACTTCCTGATGATGCTTTGTTGCCAAGGAGCTCATTTATAGGAGAACTGATGTTAGCCTTCAGGGCTGCTCAATAGATGGCCTTTTTCAGTCAAAGACCCATTCTGGACAGTTGATGAGATGACAGAGTGCTGGATTTCTCTGCTTTGGGGACTCTAATTATCTAGAAGTGGGGCGGGGGGTTGGGGGTGGGGGTGGGGCTGAAGATGAGCTAAAAGAGAAAGTAAACTTCTCTTCCATAAGAAGAAATTGGAGTTCCTCACATCCCCTTTCCCAACTCGAAAGCCAGCAAGAAAGTTGTCTCTACTCAACCGTGATTATGCCAAGGAGACTGCGTGGTCACCTTATTTGTCCTTGTGTGTTTGCATGGCTTGAACTTTTTACTCTTGCCTCATGTTAATAACTCTATGGCTAAGTTAGTACTATGTACTAGTTTAAATTTTTCCTTTGGGAACCTGCACCATCTCTTCTTGTACTAGCTGTTCCTCTTTTATTGAACAGTAGCAACTGTGCTACCCAGTTTTAAATCCATACTTGGCGAGTTCTCCATCCAGGCAGAAAGGCCAAAGGAGGTGATGGGGTCAGATTTATTTGACTTTTTATAAGAAATTTAATTCTTTATTTCAAAAGAAGTTTGCCAAGTGATTCCATTTAAAGTAAATATATCTACACTAAGATCATTTGACTCAAATTAGGATAAGCTATGCTTTGAATTTAGATGAGATGAATTGTTGACCTGAATAAAGATTTATTCAATATTCAACAAGCATTTATTGATTTCTCACCGTTGGCCAGGAATTGTGTTAAATACTCTGAGGCTTATATTGATAAATGAGGTAATGCCTGCCTTCAAATTACTCACAGTCTCTTGAGGGAGACATATAATAAAAGATTAATGGCACATTGTAATTAATATTTAGGTGTAAGTAAGCACAGGAGCCTATGAAGCTATTTTGGGGACTCCAGACAGGGAACATCAGGCTCAGATCACCCACTGAAATGCCAAAGACTTCTATGATCCTTAGTTCTTTGAGCATCCCAAATGCTCTTTACACATTGAATGGTTTGATACCCCCATCTTCAGGTCTTTTCTCAAAAATCACTTTCCTACTGAGATCTTCCCTGATCATCCTATTCAAATTTATACCTTCTGTCTGCTCCCCATTCCTTACTCTTTTTCCATGCTTTCCTTCTTTCTCTATAGCAACAATCATCATTGGTTATAACATTTTTTGTTATTATTATTATTATTGATCAACTATCTCCCTTTATTGGAAATGTGAGCTTCATTCTAATAGAGTGGTATTTTCAGCACCTAGGATACTGGCTTTTATACAGGAGGTGCTCAGTAAGTATTTGTTGACCAAAAGCAAGGATGAGGAGTCTTATCATTTCACAAAGTTGAGGATATATCTAATGCCCTATCCATTTTAATTTTATCCTTTACTTAGCCAACTAATTTTAAGGAAAAAATATTAGATAAAAGTTGATAGAAAAAGAGTCATCTTGCAATTAATTAAATAATATTTGGTGAATGCCTATTACATACTAGGCACAATGTTGCATGATTTGGTGCATACAGTGAAGCTCAAGAGAGATCTTTGCCTTCAAATATACTGTAATTGGTGAAGGAGATACGAAACAATGTATATTAAAAAAAAACCACATACGAAAATAATATGAGATGTCTCAAACAGAAAAAGAGGAAGATCTAAAGGAATGTCTAAGCAACCTTAGCTGAGATGACTGAGGATAGGCTGCTGGTCAGGGAAAGATTCCTGGAAAACATAAAACTTGACTTTGGGTATAGGATTTAAGGAGAAAGAAATGAAATGTATGTGGCAGGGGTGATGGTGGTAAAGAAATGTAAGCTAGAGGGCACCTCACTTATGGGGAAGACGTGCAAATCATGGCACTGGGAGGTATGCTACAACATGAAACAGCCCTGAGATATTTACATGAGGCTTCTTTAGAGGAGTTATCTTGGGAAGCAGTGAACTTATTCTAACAAGACTACCTTTGTTCCAGCCATTGTGAAATTTCCCCTTTGAAAATGATCTTTAGAGACTAACTTTCTCTTTTGAATTTTCTCCCAGGGGGCATCCTGAATTATTAGAGAAGATATTTAATAGTTTGAGAAGAGCCAACAGTAGTTCAGGGTCAAGTTGAATACTATGGACTGAATGCTTGTGTATCTCCTTCCACCCTAGTTCATATATGAAATCCGAATGCCCAAGGTGATGGCTTTTGGAGGTGGGGCCTTTGGAAGGTGATTAGGTCATGAAGGCTCTCATGGGATTAATAACGAGATTAGTGTCCTAATAAAAGAAACCTCAGAGAGCTCTCATACTCTTTCTGTCAAGTAAGGACACAATAAAAAGAGAGCTATCTATGAATTAGGAAGTAGGCTCTTATCAGACATACAATCTGTTGGTACCTTGATCTTGGACTTACCAGCCTCCAGAATTGTGAGAAATAAATGTTTGTTGTTTATAAACCACTAGTCTATGGTATTTTGTGATAACAACCTAAATGAACTGAGACACGGGGTTAAGAAAGTGACTGATCAAACCAAGCAATACTGTTTGGGACTCAACTGAAGTGTGATTTTAAATAAATGGGCTAGATTTTCAGATGTGCCTCATACATTAGAACTGAAGGCAACTTCAAAGTCAGGATTTAAAAACACATGGAGGAGAATTGTGTCTTTGGCATAAGTCACCTTTTAAATAAAAATTTTAAAACCTTTTAATTACAGTTGACATTCAATATTATATTAGTTTCAGGTGTACAACATAGTGATTAGACATTTATATAACTTACAAAGTGATCACCTCAATAAGTCTAGTATCCATCTGACACCCTACATAGTTATTAAAATATTACTGACTACATTCCCTAGGATGCACTTTACAGCCCATGATAAGTCATTTTCCAAGATGATTGTTTTGAGAGACATTGCTCATTTGGTTGAATAATTGTTTAAAAACAACAACAACAAAAACCCAGCATCACTCCTTAATAAGTCACTCTTCACAAATGTGGATATGGGTTTCTATATTCTCTGCATTCCTTCTATGAGCCCTTTGCATGTGCAAATGTTTTCCATGCTTCGATGTTTACTGGAATTGAACCAATTAACTGTGATGATGAAAAATGACCTTTCTTGACTCAAGAACAACATAGAGAAAAGAGCAAAAATTCAGCTCCTATTTAATTACTAGTTGAATAATATTGGTGTGGTCAAAGGAGGTAATTAACTTTGACTTTGTCCTTAATAAAAGAGAAAAGTCAGGCAATTGCTATATCATACAAACAAGAGATGTGGGGACACAGAGTAACCCATTCCATTTCTCCTATTCCTTTATGCTCTGCTGTACTCCCCAAACAGATTTTGGCTTTGGGCCTAAGTCCTGAAATACTCAGATGACTGGCTCACTATATTATTGATAATCTCTAAACTTTGCCTCAGTTTTCCTGAGTAGATGTCATTTCCATGTCCTTCAGCATTGGTGGTAGAGGGATTATAATCACCAACCATTTCTACTTTATATATAAATGGAGAGACTAATAATCAGATTAAACATTTAGAATCCATATAATTTATTCAGTTATAAGATCATGCATAAGCTTTTGACAGGACCAAGTGCTAATGGATAATATTAAAAAGGCAGACCTGGTTACTGTGGCCTAGAAAGTAATTTACCTCCATGTGTCCATCCCATTGTGCACCATAAGAGAGAGGAGAGGTAAGTATAGCTATCAACCAGGCTAGAGTTTCACTAGCTTCTGACAAATAGATCCTAAGTGCCAGGGATCACTTGGTAAGAACCAGCCTTGTTAAAAGTGACAAGGTCAAGTTTCAGGAATGGCAGTTCAATGGTCACATTGGTTTTAACATCCACAAGACTTATGGCCTTTATGGCATAATGGAGCCCCCTAGTTATAGGGTCCTAGAACTCATAGGGCATTAAAGTAGAAAGGGACCAGGAAGGGTAATTCATTTTCTCAAATTCACATTTAATTAATATACAATTTTTCATTATTTCTTAAGGTGGGTTAGACTTATCTCCAAGACAAGAATGCATGTTCCTTGGATATTGTAAGAATATTTACACTTAGACTGTTTCTACTTGGGTTAGAAAATGTGGGACTCACTGGAGACACATAGTTGATTATCTGTTGAGTTATTGTAGGAACTAACCATTTGTAATTATTACTGGGTGTCCCAATATCTGCAGAAATAAAAGGAGTTGCGGGGGTGGGGGAGGAAAGGGAGATAAAGTGTGTATTGCTTCAGGCAAAGTGCCAAGAGACAAATAATTTTACAGCAGACTTTTCTACCATCCATAGCTCTCAGAGCTGCGTAAGACATTTAGCTGCATGGTTTTAGCTTTTTATTTGTGATTGCTGTCAGATCTGTAATTTTAAAGGCAATGTACTAACTGGTATTTAAGTAGGAAAAGAGAGGCTGTGTATTTGCAGTGAAGCGCAGGAAGAGCAGGAAAACATGAGCAAGTTGGCACTTTGTAGATCATTATTGCCCTTGCTTAATAAAGCAATAGATGCTTCCAAATTGCTTTGAAGTAGTTGCCAACTTCCTCACAGCACTGTGAAACCTGATACTTCTGCCTTTAAACAGTGTGTGAAAGTGCAAATGGTAGTACTTGCGAATTCATTCAGGGACTTCCAAACTGTCGTCTAAGCAGGAAATGGGAACAGGGAGACTGAGAAAGGAGGGGGAAATGGCCTCTGCAAGATTCTGTGGTTGGATGTCAGATTTGGCTGACTTTTAGTTATGCAGACTTGAACTTTACAGAGATAAACACTGGTTTCCTCAAAGGATCTAAAGGGATTAAAGGAAGGAACTTTGGTCTTCTTAATCTATATTTTTTAATGTAATAAGCTTATGGCAGAATTAAGTGAAAGCCAGCTCAACCCACATTTAATAAAACACTTACTGGGCTACCAAATTTAATAGATACATTTTAGAAGGTGGAAATTAGTGTCCAAATAATAAAGGAGAATAGGACAGAAGAATATTTTCCATGCTTGAACTGAGATAACTCTTGCAAGAGACAGCTCAGGCCTAAGGTTGAAATTGTTTTTTGTTATTGGCCTTTCCTTCCTGGGCAGGGGACCCATGTGTTGAGGTTCTTGAAAATGTCCAGTCATTTTTATTAGTGCTACGCAGGAAAATAAGGAAGCCTTATTTCCAGACCTGCCTTAGTGCCTTGGCGATGCACTCACAATCTCTGTTGTCCTGGCAGAGAACACGGTAACTAGATTGTTGTCTTTGCCACATTTGCTTTCTAACAAAGTGGTTTAGAACAAAGGTGACCTTTTGGCTGCTCATTGCCTGCTGAATTGTGTAGGAGAGTCAGAACTCTGAATCTGAAGACTTGAGCTATTTCTGAAGCAACAAGCCACTAAGTCAGAAAAGCAGAATGATGACTTTCTTGTGCTACACACAGGGAGGTACAAAAGAGGAGATTTTATTTGAACACTGGTCTAGCAGCAGCAAAAATCCTCTCCATATATTCCTCATCTGGGTATAGGGCAGATCTCCAACTCTGTTTTGCCATGAAAAAAACAACACACACCCAGATTCTGCAGCAGCATTGCTCAACAAACTTACTACACTGAAGGAAATGTGCTATATCTGCACTCTCCAATATGGTAGCCACAAACCACGTGTGGCTGCTGAGACTGAGGAACTGGTTTAGTTTTACTTATTTTTAATTCACTTTAAGTGGCCACGTGGGCCTCGTAGATTTTATATTGGACAGCCCAGTTCTAGAGGGACTAGTGGCAGGGATGTGAGCACCTCTTTCATGTGCAATTTAAACTTGATGATGTATGTTTTTAAAGTTGGGAGCTTCCATTTATTTTTCTCATGAAACTGCAATGCCGATCATAAAAATAAGACATGTCCCTGCAGTATGATAAGGCTCTCATTAAAAACAAGAAGAGCAATGAAAATAATATATATATATATATATATATATATATATATATATATATATATATATATATGTAGCTGTGGTTCCAGGTGTTCCTAAAGAATGACTGAGAATGACTGATGATTACTTCTTGGCCAAATCTTTGCTGTGATGAGAAGTGGTGATGTCTCAGCAAGCATACCACTCTCCTACTGTCTGTCATTCCTGTTTTGGATGCAGAGTTCCTGCACTTTTATCTGTGTTGGAGAGCTGTCTAACTCCTTTCCAAGCCATCTCTCTGAAAAACAAAGCAAAACAAAGGCAATAAAACAGAGAGAGGAAGATGTGCTAGGTGTGGGAAAATGCTTTAATGACACAGGTTTCAACTTGCTACCAAGTTATTCTGTACATGACAGTAACTCACTCATTTGGAATTTTGAATAAGGTCTCTGTGGAAGCACTTTTATAATTTGCTAGTTTTCAAGACTAATCTCTGGTAGTCTGTCTTACCTATAATGGAGTTGATATATAGTATATTTGCAATAAAATATTAGAAAATACTTCTAATTGTTGATGGAGACACACATCAAAAATTAGCAATATGGCCCCGGCCGGTATGACTCAGTTAGTTGAAGCATCATCCCATATGCTGAAAGGTCACAGGTTCAATTCCTGGTCATATCCAGATTGCAGTGTGATCCCTGGTTGGGGTGCTTGCAAGAGACAACTGACCTGTGTTTCTCTCTCATATTGATTTTTCTCTCTCTTCTTTTCTTCTTCCCTCTGTCTCTCAGATCAATTTTTAAAAATCAGAAATATTAATTATTTAGTGGTGTTCTCCAAAAATATGTATGAGGTTTGAAAAATTGAGTAAGAGAGAATTTTTAGTTTCATTTTATTTTGAATAGTTGAATACACAATAAGCAGATTAAACTTTGAAGGAGAGGGAGAATGAAAAAGATATTTTGGGTATTCTGGATTTATTTTTCAGGATGTTTGTACTTATTAACTCTAGTCCTATATTTCACTTCAAATATTTCATATCAAAGAAAATGTCTTCCCCTTTCTTGTCTCTGTGCATATCAGTAGGGCTGTTCTTAGAATCACTACGTAGTCTTGTTTTGATTTGAGTGGAATAAAGAGCAGGCGAGAAAGAAAAATTGGGAGTGAAAAAGAGACTTGTGTAATGGGCAGGAGTTGAAAGAAAGAAAAAAAGAAGTAGTCAAGGTTTAAGATGATTGCTGAAGTGAAATTCACATACTTGTGAAAAATGATCATCCCCATTTATAGAGCATTTCTATTCAGTACCAGGTACTGAACTAGATTATTAACATTAATTATTTCATGCAATTCTTATGACAACCCTATGAAGTAAGTCTTTCCCCCTATGCCTTGAATGGGGAAACCAACATTTAGAGGTGAAACAACTCACTCAAGGTACTCTCTCACCTCATCCAGATAAAAGTTGATGGCCTATATTTAAATGCAAGCCTGTTGAGTGCCAAAGCTTCTGCCCCTTCCATCACAACAGGTCCTAGACTGCACTGAGCATGGTGAGAATGGAAGACATGGGTAGTCATGATGAATATGAGCCTGTGAGAAGGATAAAAAGAGGTGCTGAAGAGGGCATTGGATGGTTCCTGATGCTTGTCACCAGGACACCAAGAGAACTTAGGAAAAGAGTTATGAGTTTATGAGAAGTGAGGTGGGATTGATCATGGAGCAACTGGCTAGCAGCAGGCATCATAATTTTATTTTATTTATTTATCTTTAAAAAATATTTTTATTTATTTCAGAGAGGAAGGGAGAGGGAGAGAAAGATAGAAACATCAATGATGACAGAGAATCATTACTCAGCCTCCTGCATGCCTCACACTGGGGATTGAGCCCACAACCCGGTCATGTGTCCCGATCAGGAATCAAACCATGACCTCCTAGTCCATAGGTCAACACTCAACCACTGAGCCATGCTAGCTGGGCACATCAGAATTTTAATAAGTCAGCAATTCCTAATGCAGGAACACCTCCTGTTGCATCCGTGTTAATGAAAGTTCATTATCACAGAGGAAGAAGTTGAGATAACTTGCAAACTTGGACTGTAGGAACCATTGCTGGGAATGTGTTAGATAGTGGGTGGGTTTGCATAGCTTACCTTTCCAGAGACTTGACTTTGGAGAATCTTCTCTCTGATCTCAAGGGGTAAACTATGCAAAAAGATATATCCATTCATGCAATCAAACTTTAAAAAAAATATGAATCTTTATCATTGAAAGTATTGCATATGTCCCCTTTATTCCCCCATTGACCTCTTGTAGCCTGCCCCTGCAGTCCCCTCCCCCCACCACAGGCCTTCACCTCCCTATTGTCTGTGTCCATGGGTTTTGCACATTCAACCTTTTTTTGATACCTGTCACACATTGTCAATCCTTCCACATTCCACAAATATTGAATGAGTGCCTACTATGCCTCAAGTGCTCTTCAATGCCACATACTGTGAAAACCAACTTGACATATTGAACAATGCCTTCAAAAAGTTAAATTTTAATTTATTTAACCTCTTATTTTATTTTAGTTTTTTTTTTGAAATTTAGATTAACCTCTTATTTTAATACAAACTCCTCTCTACCCTTTGTCCCATAATACTGTGTGATACTAAAATGCTACTTGAAGAAACTGAGAACATTTTCCTGTAGTGTATTTATAACTTCTTTGGATTTAGGGTTTGACATGGCTGAATAGAAAACTAAATATAACCAGCATTTGTGTTTTCCCTCTTAAGCCTGTTGGGCATTAGAAAGGAAGGAGAGAACACAAGCTTTGTGAAAAAGACTTCCAGTGCTAATAAACAGCTGTATGTATCTCAGGGAAACCATTTGTAACTAAAAATAGAGTCTATCTAACTATAGCAACTCAGAGTATTTAATACCCAGACTCTTCATGGGCAGAAATAAATTCCAAAAGGGTATATGAGGAAGGAGGGCGGAGTGGTAGTGTTGAAGGGGTCACAAGAACTGTGGCCTGGAATCCAGGGTTGCATTAATCTGCACGTGAGCTTCAATCAAATATGCCTACTGCATTCACAGGAGATTTTCTGTCTCAAAGACAATTAGAAATCAGTGGGTAGCAATGCAGCTAAAAGGAAAAACAGTGCACTTGGGCTATTTTTAGCACACTAAGCCACATTGTTGAGAAAATAAAAAAGCTGGGGAGAGTAAGTAGAAAAAAAGGAAATCTAAATACTGAGAGGAAAAGATAATATATACTTATGCAAAACTATAGTTCCTAAAGATGTGAGATATGTCCAGAATATAGAGGATATTAATTTTTAAATGTCCATCTTTGTATTTTATTAATATTTGTTAAATTCAGATGTATAGAAGGCTGCTTTCTAAGATGAATTATAACTTTAATTTATTTTTGTTGACTAGTGTTTTGGACTGAACTCTGTCTCCCTCCCCTCAAATTCACATGTTGAAGTTGTAACCCCCAATAGGACGGCATTTAGAGGTGAGGCCTTTGGGAGGTAATTAGATTTAGATGCTGAGGTCATGAGGGAGGGTCTTGGCAGTGGAAGATGACCTGTTTTCATATATATAGGTAAACACATTGAGGAGCAACAACTTCCCACACTGACAGATTTTGAGCCTGCTAATCCTACCTAATAAACTAGTAATATGCAAATTGACCGCACCTTCACTATGCCCAAGCCACGCCCACCAGCCAATCAGGGTGAGTATGCAAATTACCCAACAAAGATGGCGGTTAATTTGCATACACTGAGGGAGAGAGGAGTGAAGACTGAAGACAACTTAGAAGGAAGAGGGAGGAAAAGCGGAAAGCAAGGTGGCTGCCAGAGGGAAAGCCCGGGCGGGGCGGGGCAGAGCGGGGTGGAGCGGGGCGGAGCAGGGCGGGCAGCAGCGGCCCACGGGTGCAGGCGCGGTGGCTGCAACAGCGGCGGCAGTGGCAGCACACTCGGCTGCAGCGGCCGCTTGCAGGATTCTTCCTGCAAATGGGCTACTAGTGTTTATTATAATGTATTTGGTGACTGCCCTCCTTGCAACAACAACACTCGGATTAACTTGAGAAATTAAAACATAATTATTTTTTGAGGAATGGCATCATTCAACTAAATCCCTCACCTATACTATCTCATTTTCATTTGTATTTTGGGGTCAAATTATAGTGGCAGGTGTAACAGTATTGTGTTACTGATGGAAAAACTCAGTAAGAGAAGGTCAAGTAAAGAGATAATTTATTTCCCTCTGTCAAATGCTTCCTTGGAAACTTAAAAACAATAACCTTTTATTTCTAGAGGCCTCAGACAAACCATTCTTAAATTCTGTTGAAGCACTGTTTTTTTGCAGTGATGAGGGGGCCAGAGCTGAGAAAGAAATTCCATTGCAGGCCTCAGATGTATATATCCAAACGTGGGTAAAAACAAGGAAGCATTTATAGCATGGTGTATTATTGAAGTCTTCTTGGTTAACAATGGAATGAAACAAAACAAAAGAGAACTAAATGAATGCATTGTGGGCAACCTCCGTCCCAGGACTGCAGAACCATCAGGTAGAATTGGAGGATTTTTGTTGTTCTGCTTTCTAGGTTGTTCTAATGCAATGTGAATCATATTAAGTTGAACCATATGAAATTGCCATCTTTGTGGGTCAGAAATGGTCAAATATTGGCAATGTCTTATGGTCATACTGAGAATGGCTATTTCTAGGTTTATATTGCACAGGTTGATTGTAAAACTCATCAGTAGTAATAGCTCAGGCATTTTCAACCTTCTTCTCTCCCCACACTTACTCTATTGCTATGATTAGTTGACATTTCCATATGATACAAGATTCTTGAATGTACTCAGATTTTCCTGAAATACCAAAAATGGGAGGGGATAAAGAGAGAGGCCACTTACAATAACAGTTTTTATCATCACGAGTATTAAAAGCCTGTGGCATAGATTAATTAGGCCTTGGGCCATGTGCAGACGTCCACAGCTCTTTCTCTTACAAGAGGAAGGGTGAGTGGAGTTGTCACAATTGCAGGAATAACCAGGAATCGGCTCTGACTTATTAAAGAAGTCAATCATTTTCCAATTGCAGTAATGAATTATTTCTAATATCCATGGAGCCCTGACCGTATAGTTGGGAAGACCCAATGTTGCTTGTTAGACTGTGGTGACAAAGGAGTTAAACTATAAAGCCTTAAGCATGGGCTCCAGGGATCATGTACAATGGGGCTGTTCAGGGACTACCAAGAAGTCCATGAATTCAACACGTCTGGGAAACCCCTTACAGTTCGGGTCCAATCTGTAAGTTAAAGTCATTTGCTTTAAAAACCCTCCCAAATCCTGGACAGGGCCTTGGTTGCTGAGATCACTCACTCATGGTGCAGCATCAAGTCTGAGCTAGAATGTCTCACAAGCAGGACTACCAGGCCCATTGCCAGCATTTCAGAGAGCATCAAATGAAAGCAATTATAGAAGGCTATGGTTGATAAAGACGGTACATCTAAAATTGCCACTTAAAGCAACTACAGACTGAGAATCATTTGCAACTGATAGAAAATACCTTGCTGCCCAAACCGGATTGGCTCAGTGGATAGAGCATCGGCCTGCGGACTGAAGGGTCCCAGGTTCGATTCTAGTCAAGGGCATGTACCTTGGTTGCGGGCACATCCCCGGTGGGGGGTTGCAGGAGGCAACTGATTGATGTTTCTCTCTCATCGATGTTTCTGACTCTCTATCCCTCTCCCTTCCTCTCTGTAAAAAACCATAAAATATATTTTTTAAAAAAGAAAGAAAATACCTTGCTGCAAAGAAGCAGCCTTAGACCCCCTGGAAATGGGTCTTCAGGGAACAGAATTGGGACTACAGCAGCAGAAGAGATGCCAACAGGCTAGGACAGGGACAGGATACTTAGCCCTATGTGGCTAAGAATTTCCACCAATTCCTTAGTGAGAAAGGCTTAGGAGTGAATACCAAAACTTTACAGAATGGCATTGCAGTTTGTCTTTTGGATGTGGTGGTGGTGCTGTGGTTCTGCTGGGGTGTGCATGCATGTGTGTGTGTGTGTGTGTGTGCGTGCGCGCGTGCGTGCGTGCGCGCGCACACACATCCTTATTTTAATTAGCAATCTCTAGTTTTTTATTCATAGCATGGATTTCATCATTTTCAGTGGACTCTTTATAAAGTCTCAAGTCTTTATAAAGTAAAAGAGTCTGTTAAAAATTTTAATATATGTATTTGTACCAGGTAGAATCAACTGTTAAGTTCTTATATGATTCAGATCTTCAGAGGAGGCCGACCAGACAGAGAGTGCCAGGGCAAGGCCCCTGCCACCTGGGCGGGTCCCCTGATATGTTAAGACAACAGCATACTTGCTTGTGCTCACGTACTCATTGCTCATATTTGGCAGAGATAGTCAGGGAAGCACATTTACATATATAGAGTTTGAGGAGGAAGAGAATCAAATTGGAAAGGCTTTCAAAATAGCTGTATAAATGATGAATGCAGCCAATTGGATGGCATGATATATTGAAAAAGGTAAAAAATACTTGAATTTTAGGAACAAATACTTGGATTATTACTTAAATTAATCCCCCCCCCCCCCCGCAAAAAAGGCGGGGGGGCGGGAGGCGGAAGACCTATAAAATGCAGGTGAAGACTTTAAGACCAGGTCAGCATTAAATGACAAGGATATGTTTTATCATAATTTCAATTTCCTGGTTGGACAACGAGAAAGTATGGTGACAGGAAGGGAGCATGGACTCTATTGGTTGTGGACACTCAGGGTCAAGTCGAGTCTAATGCCAATAAGACTTCTACAACCTTCAGCAGGTGAGACACACACTCTGAGCAGCTCAAATATAATTCTGGAGTATGAATTTCTAGTCTGTTTGTTGTCTGTTAGAGATGATGCATCCTTTCATTGTTGGTGCCTGCCATGTCTTAGCTATTTCCCTGGGAAGAAATGGCACCTGTGCCCATATTGAAAGTTGAATTTGGACAAAGAGTCTCGAGCCAGGCGCTAGTTACAGCTGTGGGCTGCAGGATTGCCAGTCACTATAATTAGCAATATTGTCGTGCCATGATCCTAAAAGTCACATATTTTAATAATACCTCAAAATGTTTTTGTGGAACAAGGCAGGACAAATTGCTCCTGCCTTGAGGAGCTTCACTGGAAAGATGTGAATGGATTCATAAAAAAGGGGGAGGAGGCATTACATTTAAAGAAACAAGCTGACTTACTTATTGTTCATTAACATCTCTTAAGGCAGGGCAGAAGTGGACAGAACTCCATTTCTATGGCCTCTTGTTTGAAAACAGGCATTGACAAAAAAAAAATTATTCATTTCTGTAGATTCTTTTAAAATTTGAAATGAACTCTATGTTAATAAACACTGCCTTTATAATCATTCAAAGTGTGTACATTTTTTGGACACCCTTGTATGTGTTTCTTTTTTTTTAAATATATTTTTATTGATTTCAGAGAGGAAAGGAGAGGGAGAGAGAGATAGAAACATCAATATTGAGAGAGAACCATTGATTGGCTGCCTCCTGCACACCCCCTACTGGGGACCAAGCCAGCAACCAGGGCATGTGCCCTTGGCTGGAATCAAACCTGGAACCCTTCTGTCCGCAGGCGGACACTCTATCCACTGAGCCAAACCAGCTAGGGCGATATGTGTTTCTTAGTGCACTAGCTGACAGGGCCTAGCAGCAGGGCTGAACTTCTGCGATGCACACAAGTGAGCTTCTGGGCCTCCCCACGGTTGTAACGTGCCATGGAAACATCCGAGAAGGTTACTGCTGACGAGTCACATGCGCAGCACTTATTAGTCTGGCTTATTGCCTCCTTTCATAACTGAAGGAAATGCTAAATTTCAGCTCAAGGTTAGTAGGTCAGGTACAGGTCAATGATAATAAAGAAGTAATATTTTCCCTTCTCCAATTTCATAGCCCCCTGAATTCTCTCCAGGGATCTCTTGTTAAGAACCCCTGGCCATGCTCTCCTTAGTTGTTTTCACAGGAGGAGGGGTGGGTTATTTGCCTGATGACTTTGGGAAAAGAAGCACTGCCCGCTCAGCTGCTCAGCTCTGTTCTGCTCTGTTCTGCCTCTTGCTGGCTTCTTTCTTTTTCATGCAGCCTGTCTGCACAACGTATACCTTCCTGCTACTCTCTGTTCTGCAGAGTGGCCTGCTCCTGTAAGGGGAACTGTAGTTTTAAACTGTGTCAGACACTAAGTGGGCAAATCTATCCCTCTTAGGGGTCACTGTTCACAATCCTTTGTGGTGGTACTAAGTGGCCCAATCCAGTTTTTATCAGAAATAAAGCTGCCAGAGGTCTCCCACTGACTGCCTGCTCTGTGGACCTCCCATTGGATCCCCGGGCAACTCGAGGTGACTGAAGGGCATAGACTCTGGAGGCAGACAGCTTGGGTACGTCCTACCTGGGACTTGGTTAAAGCAATGGGTTTCTTGGTTTCGGTTTTTTCACTTGTAAAATGGGATGATCATAGAACTTACCCCATACTGTTGCTTGAGAACTTAAGGAATTTATCCACATAAAGGTCTTAGAAAGATATTGGGAAGGGGTGCATGCTCAATAAAGCTAGCTGTTAGAATTCTGCATGGGGTGTGGGGAAAGGTATGCTATTGATTGAGCCCCCAACCCCAGCAACTTTTCCTGGAATCTAAAACATCTGTCCTGCATGGATTAAGTTAACTAGATACCTACAGATCATATCTACTTGTGCTGGATAAATATGAAGTGTCACACTAGGGCCTATTTTGGGAGAGACATCATCCCAGAATATGTACTATATGACTGTACTGATTATTAAAATAGTGAGACAAAAGTCTGAACTTTATGAAATTGACAGTTTTGTAAGCCAAAAAATGAGTCAATATCAGTGATTGAACCTGATACTTCCATCTGGTTGTTAAATAGCCACTGTCTCCCAGTCCCCAAAGGACCCCTTCCCCCAGGATTCCCTAGAGCTCTCCAACCAAAGGAATCCCCAAGGTCTTTCTGTGGTGCTGAAACTGACATTCCTTCTATTTGGTGCCTTATAGTTATTCAGGGGAGGGTTTTTAAGAGTTTAATACTTGCTGAGGATCTGATGACATATATTGGTTGTTGAGACCATATAAGACCCTCAAACTCATGGTTTGGACTTCAATTTTCTTAAGCAATCACTTAACAAACAGAGAATTCAAGGCCTCTACTGGTTTAATTTGTAACATCAGGCACCCATGACATTATCTCCCTGCTGTGACCCTATAAGTCAATGATCTCAGATCTCAAACATGTTAAGATTTAATGTCTAGTTCTCTTAGGAGAAGCATAGTATGAGGACTGATTGAGCAGAGGCCCCTAAAAGGATTATCAGCAGGCACCTGGCCCCATGCCCACTAGTTGAGGACAGCCTCCTGGCTATGAAGTCCTTATGCCAGGGCTGATGGGGATAAACACTAGTTGAGCTCCTGTTATGAATCAAACAATTCTGAGAACTACTGTTTGACCATTCATAGGGCAAATATTTATGTGCCAGGCATGTGCTAGGCACTGGTAATAGAGTGATAAGCAAGACACAGTTCCTAAACTAGAAGTAAAATCTAGATCTTTCTGTTTATGAAGTAAAAATTTTAGCAAGGTTGTTTGCTACTCTCTCTTTTGTGAGATCATGTACATAAACACAAATACATATGGAATGAGAACTAGATATATTTGCTCCATCGTAAACGTCTCTTCTCCAAATAGGGAATTGTAATCACCATTCTTCCACCTCAACCTCTAACACACTAGTATAAAATGCAAGGGCCAGAGAAACAAACTGAAATAAAAAGACCTAGGGTACATGTGCCTATTTTCCCTTGTGACTTAAGACCAAAGTGACTTCTCCCATGCCTCAGTGGACTTTGGTGTGCAAGACCCACGATAACACCAAACATTTGTCACCGGGCTGCAAAGGCTGTGTGTAGGCAAGCCAGGCCACCTGCTTGGAGAGGCCTGCTTAATTTACCAGCCAGCGTATGTAGATACGCAGAGGTCCAGACTGAGCTCGGCAGTGAGCTCATGCTCAGATAAGCAAGGTCAGGCGTCCCTGGGGACACAGGCAATTACAGAAAAGGCAGCTCATTGCAGGCCCACAAATAGGCTGCCATTTGCTTCTTGCTTTCTTTGGGCTTGGGGCCAATGTTGTTCAGGGAGAATTATATTGTAATATTCAGCTACCAAAACAAAACAAAACAAAAGCCTGTGCTTATCTTATTGTTAGTATAATAAATAATCTTATTAATGTAAGCCATCTTGAGTTTTACAGATCCAGGGGCCTCATTTTTTTTCGCTTTTAAAGCAAATAGTTTATTATTATTATTTTTTTATTGTCTAAAGTTTTACATATGTCTCCTTTTCCCCCAATTGACCCCTCCCCCAGCTATTCCCTCCCTGGGCAAGCCCCCACCGTCCCAGTGTCTGTGTCTAAAGCAAATAGTGTTTTAAAAAGTATTTGCTTTTTGTTTATTTTGCAACCATTTTGTGTATATTTTTATATGTGTGGTCCACTGTTGCACATAAGTAAGCATTTTTTTTAATTGAAACTAATATAACTGCTAATATTACCAGGTGAATACATTATATATATGAAGTATTCTTTAGATCTTTGTGTCCAAAGATACTTTTGATTGGAAGTTTCTCAGATGTGCTAGTTATGAGGTTCATGTTTGGATGAGGATATTTACAAAGAGCTATGCATATTCATATAGTAATTTCTAATGAGCAAAATGACTTTCCAATAACCACTCTAGCTCTGTGTCCAAGAAGCAATGTCTCTAATTGCCCTGTGATAAACTATGAACAAAACCCACAGCTGGATAACAGATAGCGGTACAATCTGTCAATAAAACCAATATTGTTATGCCTCACCAGCTCTGCTCACTTGTTAGAGTGCTGAAAGCAGAATTTTAATGGAGAATTATTTGAAAGACCAGCACCCTGGAACACATCTCGGCTTGTATGGTATGATGTGGTCAAATTTCTTATCTTTCAAAGCTAATCATAAAGGAGCAAAAGCACATATAAAAGTATTTAGGTAAAAAGTTTTCTCCTCTGAAGACTTATGTGTCTTAAAGGAGGACCTGGCCAGAATTATCAGGTCTCAGATCAAACATTTATTGTGCCTGTTTCTTATGCAGGGACACTGTGTACCAGCCCAGTGTGATTACCATTTAAATAGGCTAAACTTCACTTCAGGTTGGTAAACACTTTCATCACAGAAGTATTCTCCATCTGCTTTATGATGTTTATTATTAAACATTTTGTTGTATTAAATTTGCTGAATTCCTAAATAATTTATTAGGTGATTTAAAAAATATTACTCTGATTTGTGTAGGTGGAAATTGCCATGATTTTATATTCAAGGTGGGTAATTGAGCATATTGAAATTACCTTTCAGGAAGCCACGGAGTAATGAGATTAAGACCCAGACAGTGGGTGAGACTGGTAATCGTGGACTCTCACTGCCCTACAGGCTTTTTCTTTCTTTTCTTTTTCTTTTTGTTAACCCTCACCCAAGGATTTTTCCATTGATTTTTTAGAGAAAGTGGAAGGGAGGGAGAGAGACAGGGAGAACCATAAATGTGAGAGAAACATCAATTGCCTCCTGCACATGCCCCGACCAGGGCCAGGGATAAAGCCTGCAACCGAGGTATGTGCCCTTGACCAGAATCGAGCCCAGGACCCTTCAGTCTGGGGGCCAATACTCTATCCACTGAGCCAAACAGACTAAGGCCCTACATGATTTTTCAATGTCCTTCTGGTAATAGCCCTTTGTTTTCCTTTTGCTGCTAACCCTGACCATTGCACATGAACTTGGTGAGGCTGGCAGTCACAGTGACCTGCACTCTTGACCACAAGAGCCAGGCACATGACTGAAGGTACCCCTTTGTCTTGGCTTCAGTGATTGATTCAGAGACTGGCACATGGCCAAATGTGAGACACTCACTGACAGCATCCTCTAAAAATTTTCTGTCAGAGTTAATTTTTTTTTTGGCTGGAGTTGCTAAGCTGAGAGCCAGGGGACATCTTGGAGAGACACAGGTTGAAGAACAAAGCTGAGCTAGGTTGAGAGAGAGAGATGAGAAATGGAGAGCTGGAGTGCTGAAGACACGCTTTAGGTCCTGACACCAGTTGTGTCTGAAACCAGTGATGATTCCAGACATTCTGGAAATATGGGATTATCTTTTTTGCAAGGCTAGTTTGAGTTGAGTTTCCAACATTTGAAACTCAAAGAGTCATGATAAATACTGAGGATTACCTGTTTGTTTAGGAAACATCCAAAGCAGACTTATCTTGATCAGAAAGCCTAAATATAATTACTACTTACAAATCCCACCAAAACAGGGGTCCCTCCTGTTAGGGTGGAAGACTCAGTTTGGAAGATAGTCCTGCTAATTTGACAAAATACATTGTTATTAGAGACTTCCAAAAAGCCATTTTACACTCTTTCCACATGATTTCTGTTTCAGTTAAATATTGTTCAGTTATAGAGGGTGTCCTCTTTCTGAGCTAATTCATGCAGTTTGTTGAGTTATATATCAAAGTGATATAGAAAATAATAAAAGAACATTGCACAATAAAAGCAAAAGATAGTTGCCGAAACCGGTTTGGCTCAGTGGATAGAGCGTCGGCCTGCGGACTGAAGGGTCCCAGGTTCGATTCCAGGTCAAGGCCATGTACCTTGGTTGCGGGCACATCCCCGGTGGGGGGTGTGCAGGAGGCAGCTGATCGATGTTTCTCTCTCATCGATGTTTCTAACTCTCTCTGTCCCTCTCCCTTCCTCTCTGTAAAAACATCAATAAAATATATATTTTTTAAGAAAAGCAAAAGATAGCATCCTGCCTTTTAAAAATATATATTTTTATTGATTTCAGAGATGAAGGGAGAGGGAGGGAGAGATAGAAACAACAATGATGAGAGAGAATCATTGATCAGCTGCCTCCTGCATGCCCCCTACTGGGGATCAAACCCACAAACAGGGCATGTGTCCCTTGATCGGAATTGAACCCCAGACCCTTCAATCCCTAGGCTGATGCTCTATCCACTGAGCCAAACCAGCTAGGGCAGTAACCTTCATTTTCATTTGGTAGTTATAAATACTACCTCAGAATTGACCAAGTCTCATCTCCATGGCTGTTCTAAGAATATATTACTATTGCAGGACCTTCCCCGAAGACCCTACATCCAGCTTTTTCTGATTTAATTTTCAAATTTTCTGTCCAACTGGCTGACCCTCACCCTCTGTGTCTGATTAACATTCACACCTTCATCTTGTCTTTATTTAGCCATCTCTTAGCCTTGATCTGATTTCCAAGTTCCACTGTCCTCACCTCCAAACTGTCATGCCTTCTTCTGAGCTATGTGTATTGAACACAGTCCTTTAGGTAAAAACTCCTCCTGGATGGACCTACACTTTAGGACTCTTCCTTCCCTCACACTGACATTGAGAAGTCTTGCCTCCCAACTCTGGCCTGTCATTTCTAGGATGTAACATTAGAGTCCTTAAGGGAGCCTTTCCCAATCAGGTCTCTGAAATCTAAAATTTCAGAGGTTCATTCCCTTGTCTGCTTTCCTCCTTTGATAAGGTGCTGGTATCTCTGGGAGAAGTGATACAAGAAGCCTCATCAATAATGTTTTGCTTTGGCATCTGCTAGACATTGTGAATGACTCTACAATATTTACTCGCTCCCCCCCCCCCACACCTGTTGCCCCCACTCCCTGGCAGCAATGGGGATTGGGGCAATGATTCAACTCCAGGGAGGGAGAGACCCTGAGTCTCAGCCAGTTATGGCAATCTTCTTCCCCTACCAGCCATTGGTTCAGGAATTCAGACGAAGCACAGTTTTCCATGTAGGGCAGCTCCATATGTAAATGGCATATGACTTGCAGTCAGACAGAGAGAAGGCCTTGATTCAGTGTCTGGGGAAGGCATTTTTCTCTTCCTCCCTCTCCTGTCCCCATTCACATGCCTCTCTGTGGATATGAATGAAGAAGCATAGGGCTCGGTGATTGGTACATGTGGCTCAAACCACAGAGAAAACAGCCTCAGGAGGCAGCTGACACTGTGTTGAGCAGAGCAGGCAGATAGAAAAAACTTGAGTGTCTCATGACGTTGTCCAGTCACTCCACTGTCCAACCCTTATCAAGACCTCCAGATAAATGAGTCCTATATTCTGTGTTCAAACTCTTAGATTTAAAAAACCTAATGTGACTAGGACGATGGATTTATTTGTGTTCTTTTCCGCGATCAGGTTTTGAGTACAGGAGAATAAATAGAGCAAGGAAGGAGGTAAGAGGAAAATATTTCCCAGAAGGGGACAGACTCGGGTAGAATATAAAGAAAGGGAGTGAAAAACACCAGAAAATAAACCTTTTATACTGTGAAACATGCTAGAGGATAAGCATTCTATCCAAGTAGCCTGGAGATATGATTATTTTTTTCTCATTAGTCAGGGATAAAGGCTCCCCTCCCGCGCCCGCCCCGAAATTATCCGTGAAACCCTCTAAATTATGCTACACAGATGGAAAGACTTGTCCAGTATTTGCAGGCAAAGGTCATAAAGTTGGGCCAAAAGTCCAGCCCATAATAATAAGAGCTAACATTAATATTTATAAACCACTTTCCACTTTACAAAGGACTGCCATGACTTGATTTCATTTGAGCCTGAAAACAATTCTCTGGAGTAAATTTTATCATTTATTTTGTATAGATGAGGTAGCTAAGACGCAAGGAGACAGACAGAATGTCACAGAGCCATGTGGCTGGTGGCATGGAGACCAGGACTGAACACTAGAGTTCTGACTTGGGCCTTCACTCACTTGACCACCCACCAGTGCTTCTCTGTCGTTCCACATGGCCTTGCTGGTCCCTGGCAGGCAGCTGCTTCCGCTAAGTTCAGAATCAGTTTTCCTTGTTGGCATCTCTTTGGGAAGGCAGCCCCAGGGCCTTCCTTATCGGTTTGTGGTTGCCAGCCTTCTTTTACCATGAAAAGGGCTTTATTTCTTGGCATTTAATCCCCTTCCTTATCCAATCCTTCTTCTCCATTACTTCACTGGGCTTCCTGTTGGTTTTATGTTAGGAACATCCTGGATTGACAACTGGAGTCACTTTCTGCATTTGATTCAAAGGAAACTCAATCGAGTGAATTCTATACAATGGTGAGCTTATTGGATCATTACATCTTAAGGTAATTCCCAGGAAACATGGTGAAACCAGAGAAAAAGGTATCCTTAATCCTGAATAATATGAGCTGAGAGTGATAAGCTCTTTGGTTTTTTAATAATACCTGTGAGATGATTGATATCTCACCATAAATATGGAAGAAAGTACAAGGAATAAGAAACAAAGAGTGAAAAACTAGGAGAGAGGGAGAGAAATAAATGTGCAAACATTGGGAGTCAAAGAGTATGTACAGGCAACAGTTTAATGCCCTCTACATTTTTTCTCCCATTTTTGAATTAAATTAGGTATTGCTTAGTATGCATAATTAGCCATCCCACTGAGCCTCTTTAGTACTACCTCAGTAACTGGTGTGATGAGATGACAGAGTTAGCAGCTGGCAGAATGGCAGTTATAGTCAATAACCTACTGACTCATAAACCAGGTAATTTGGCTCCCAAACACCTATTTGTTCATTTGTTAATTTCATGAACAGAATTTAGATAAATTACAAGCTAGTGTGGATCATGTCTATACTTACTTACTTTCCTTCTCCCAATAAGCCCTGACAAATAAAAATGGGAAGTAGAGGTTAGGAATTCAGAGATCAAACTATGTTTTAATCATTTTTTCCAGTGCACATTTACATTTTTTGATGGCCAAAACACCTTTCTCCCTGCTGTGGTGAGGCATGCGATTGTTTTGTTCTGTCTTATAGATATTATAATTCAGCTAAAATGAAACTTGGATGAAGGTCAGGGGTCAGACATGTCAACCAGGACCAAGAGAACTTTCAATCATATTTGTCCTAGACCTTTGGCCTTTGTCTGTGGCTTACGATGTCTTTGCATCCCTTGATGTGGAGATCTGGGTTCTGGGGTGTCTATGCTTAAGAAAATAATAGGATGAGTACATATACACTTCAAACATTGTCTTTTACAACCAGGAGGTAGCCAATTTATTTAAAGCACTGATGAATAAGAGGGAACATTTGACTCATCCTTATCTTTACCGTTAGGATGATGATAATACTTGGAACTAAGGAGCATTAAAATAAACCATGCGATAGTGGATCCATCTGATTAGCTTCATTAGTAGAATGGTGAGATTTATTGGCACTAATTAAATGTTTGATTTGGCACAAATATTAATTGTTAATATGCAGAAGGTAATATAAGGAAATACTTTAAATATAGCAGACGAGAGTGTTATAGGGTAGATCAGTGGGGGAAAACGTTAACAAAGCTTATTCTTATAACATTAAGTTGTCACACAGTACGTTTGTGCAATAAAATGCATTCAAGAGAGCAGACATCATGGTATGCACACCCTATGTGGTGTTTCTCCATATTGTTAGAGGGGAACTTGGTAACTAGAGTGAAGTCATAAATTGTGCAATCATTCTGGAATTTGCATTCACTTAAAGAAAGATTTTCAATGTTCTGGCTGGCTTTTACTTTTTTTTGGACCCCACGATTCCTACCTCATTGCCTTGGTGTGCATTTACATAGCATTGTTCAGCTATGCGGGGTGTTTCCCCTGCCCCCCACTTGTTAGTTTCCTGTGCAATGCAAAGTGAAGCTTAGATGAGGCATGAAGGCGGGATAATATTAGCCAGTCACAATTAGGTCAAGGGATATGAGCAAGCTGAGCTGCCACTTCATGCTATTTACAGCTTTCCTCTCTAAAGGGTTCTGATCTCTGTGGGTTTGGCAATGCAGAGAGCAGAGGGAGAGGGAGGTCATCTTCCCAGTTCCTATTTTGGAGAGAATAACAGGCACAGCAGCCACAGCCAAGAGTAACAGTTATGTAGCACACAATGGAAATGCTTTTCCAGCCATTATCTCATTTAATCCCTTCAATACCTGGGAGGAAGGTGATATCATTGCATTTGACAGATGAGGACAAGGAGAAGCAGGAGAGTTAGGTAATGAGCTCAAACTTGCACTGAATGAAAGCTGCTGAATGAAAGCGTCACAGTTGAAACTCAGATTCCTCCTCCATTCAGCCTCTGCTTTTGTTGCTGCACTCAGCTGCTTTCTTAAAAGCAAGGTTTCTGGAAGGTAGGGATGAAATGGGAAGCACTGGTTACACAATTCTTTCTGCACACGTCACATTCTCTTTTCACTGCATTTCCCTCTTGCTTCCCCAATGGGGCCGGCCCAAAAGAGACACTTGTTGTCAGCTAGTCTTCTAAAATGGACTTTATAAAGCTATTCTTCCAAATTCTAAACTCAGAGGCTCATCTTTTCCCATTGAGCAAATTATCAAGGTAATCACTTAGATGGGATGTCCTCTGAACAAATCTTATTTCTGACTTTTGGGTATAAAAGACCCATTATCATTTATATGCATCTCCACCTTTCTCTATGGGTCTGATCCAGTGGTTTTAACATTGGTATGACTACAACTCATGCAGTGGTGAATCACTTAGTGTTCTTTGGTTGCTAACAGAAATCTTCTCTCGTTCCTATAAGCAGCAAGGATTTGGGCAGTTCTCAGAACTAGAGGGAGGCCTGTAGAACAGGGATAGAAAAAGGAGAGGAACAAGCAGTTCTAGGGGTGTAGGTAGGAGGAACTAATTTTATTTTCTCTCTAGACTCAAATAACTATACTTGAAATAATTATCTAAAGTAGTCAGAATTCTAAGCTGGGCCTCAAGATTCCCACTTTCTATGTATTAGTCAGAGCTCATAGTAAGAGCTCAGCTGATTACATTGGTTCAGAGAAGCAGAACCAATAGGAGAAAGATGGATAGATAAATAGGTAGAGATTTATTATGAGAGATTGGTTCAGATAATTATGGAGGCTAAGAAATTCCACAAAGCTGTTTGTGGTACCGGACTAAAGGGGTTTGTTTGCCCACATGCAACAAAAAACAATTAGATGAGAATAAGAATTTGCAGCCAAGAAAGGGAAGATTTACTTATTTATTTTAAAATATATTTTATTGATTTTAGAGAGGAAGGAGAGAGAGATAGAAACATCAATGATGAGAGAGTATCATTGATTGGCTGCTTCCTGTACGCCCCCTACTGGGGATCGAGCCCGCAACCCAGGCATGTGCCCTTGGCTGGATCCTGGGACCCCTCAATCTGCAGGCCAACACTCTATCCATTGAGCCAAACCAGCTAGGGCAGGAAGGATTTATTAATTGAGGAAGTGGCCCACCCCTGGAATCACAGGTGAGCCAATGCTCAAAGACCAGGCTTCCCCATGGTTTCCAGGGGATGAGTTATATAGGGGACTAAGGGAGTTAAAGTCATGGTCCAGATCGTGGTCTCTACTGATTGGCTGCTGCTAGTGCAGGGTAGCTGATCATTCATCTGGTCCTGATATCTGCCAGGGCGTCACTTCATTTGGCTTCACAAGGATGTGGTCAGTGGGGTCATTCTAGAGCTAAAGCACAACTGAGGCCCAGATGCTTTCTTTAATGTGATTGAAACTCTGTCTCTGTGACCAACAGACATAAGGCTTTGTTCCTAAGGTTATTTGATGCCGACCAGAACCTCACTGTTCTGAGGGCTTAATGATTGAGGGAGTGGATGTGCAACGGAGAAGGAGGCAGGTGCGTCAGGGTGCTGGATGAGGAGAGTTTGAATGAAAAGGAAAGAAAGGAGAAAAAGTCATATGAAAGAAATAAAGTTTCTGTGTGGTTGGTTACATTTGCAAGGAAAGCTGGATGTAGTTCTAGTTTAAACCCAAAGGCTCAATAACCAGCAGCTCCGATGTCCAAGGGCAGGAGAAGATGGACGTTTCAGCTCAACAGAGAGCAAATTCAGCCTTGTTCAGTGGTTTTGTTCTATTCAGGGACTCAATGGATTGGGTGATGCGCACCCTCATTGATATGCCCAGAAATAATGTTTACCAGCTATCTGAGCATCCTTTAACCAGTCAAGTTGGCATAAAATTAACCATCACAACCCAGTATACACATCCTGTGTAACCCCCACCCCTAGAGTGTGGGCGGAACTATGAATACCATGAGGTATTAGTTCTGCGATCAGGTTACTAATCAGTTACTTTGAATTCATCAGGAATGAGGGTTACCCTAGGTTTGCAATGTAATCAGCTGAGCTCTTAAAAGAGGGCTGGGAACTTCCTAGGGTGAGAGATTCTATGAGAGATTCTCTTTCTAACCTTAAAGCTGAAAAGTGCCATAAACCAGGCCATGTGGCAGGGAGCTGTGGACACTTCCAGAAACTGAGAGTGACCCTGACCAATAGCCATCCGGAGAGTGGGACCTCAGTTGCAAGGAGCTGAATTCTGCCATCAAGCAGCCAGCTTGGAAGAGTCCCAAAGCCTCATGATAGCCCCAGCCAGCACCTTGATTTCAGCCGAGAGAGCCTGAGCAGAGAAGCCAGCCATACTGGATTTCTACCTACAGAACCTTTGAGATGAGAAATGAATATTGAAGCTGGTAAATTTGTGGTGATTTGTTACAGAGCAATATAAAATGAACATATACCATCTATATACTGATGACTCTAAAATTTATGTTTCCAGTCCAGACCTCTACCCTCAACTTCAGTGTGATATCCTACCCCCTACTTGATGTCTCTGCTTGGATATCTAATAGATATCACTAGCTTAACATGCTTCAAACGGAGTTTCTCATCTTTTCTTCCTCCCTACTCACTCTGCCTGTAGCCCTTTTATGTCGAAAATGACAACTCTTCACTTACAGTTGCTTAACTCAAAAACTTTGAGTCGTGTTTCATGTTTGATCCATCAATTTGAAACTTTGGCTCTAGGTTCAAAATATTTCCAGAATTAACCACTTCTCACTTATGCCTCTGCTCTCACTCTGATATATGCCACCAGTGTGTTTCACAAGGAATAATGAAATAGCTTCTAACTGGCCTCCCAGATTTCACTGTGGCTCTCTAACAGTCTATTTTCAACACACCAACCACAGTGATGTTAAAAAAAGATCAGGCCACGCATCAATGGCTCTCTGGTAGATGGAGTTATTAGTCCCCATTTTCTGTCCCTCTCTTTGACATATGACTTTGCAGTCCCTCTCACTGGAGGTGAAGTAGGCTGCCCCATTGGTTGATTTCAGTTTGGCTGTGTACTTGCTTTGAGCGAGCAGACACAAGTGGGGAGAGATGTGCAGAAGTGACAATGTCTCAGTGCTGAGTTTGGGCCTTAAACATTATGTTTTTCCACTTGCCCTCTGCACATCCATTGCTGTGAGGACATGTCCTAGCTAGCACGATTTCTCAAGGAGGTTTACAGACACCTCACACAGATAAGGACCCAACCTGCCACGTAATGCTGTCCAGTTGAGCTCAGCACAGATTTGGTGGTTCTAAGCTGACCTGTAGCAAGATAAAGGCTTATAGTATGCCACAGAGAGTCTGTGGTTATTTCTTCCCAAGCAATAGCTGATAGAGGCAGGCTCAGAAGAGAAGTCACATGCTTCCTACAAGTGTCTGCATGTCCTATGGCAGCAATAGCCCTCCTTCTTCCCTCTCCTTCTCACCAACTGTGCTCCAGTTGCATTGGCCTCTTTGCTTGTCTTTGATCTTTCAAGGCCACTTCTACTCAGGCCTTTGCATTTGTTTCCTCTGCCTGGAAGTGTCTTTCTTTGAAAAGTCTGATTTGCTCACTCAGTGCCTTAGGGTTTTTAGTCAAATGTTGTCTTCTCAGCCAGAGCTGAGGTGTTTGCAGTTGTAACTGCATCCATTTTCCATGACTGTCTCCCTGCCTTGGTTTATTTTTCTCTACATATTTTATTTTTTATTATTACCCTTTCCCTCTGAAGTGTACGTTTCATGAGGGTATTGATTTTTTTCTGATTTGTTCACTCCTGAATCCATGGTTCTTGGGATGGTGCTCAACAATGGTTACTAAATAAATACAGGCATAAATGATTCATTTCTGATAGTTTTTATGGGGAACCACATTTCTCTTCTCCTCTCTCTCTCTCTTCTTCTTCTTCTTCTTCTTCTTCTTCTTCTTCTTCTTCTTCTTCTTCTTCTTCTTCTTTTCTCTCTCTCTCTCTCTCTCTCTCTCTCTCTCTCTCTTCCTCACCTCATTTTGTATCATTCTGCTTAAGAACCAATGTCTCCAGAGGGACTAGGCCTGGCTTGGATGTCAGTCCCACTGCTTGGCCAGGCCAGAGCAGGACACCTTTACTCATAATGCTCCAGTCGGTTGGGGAATTCCCACAAGGGAACTGGGCATGCTGTGGCCTAAACAAGGGGGGGATGATGAAACCAAGGAACAGAGAGGCCCCTGCCTTGAGTTGCCCATGCTCATCCTCACATCATATGCTAAGCTGCCATCTCAGAGGGTCTGCAGCTCACACTTTGAGAAACAGGTGCTGTAAAACACCTCTGAAAAGGCTTGAGAATCTCAAAGAATGATGGGGAAATTTGGGTCTCTTCTTGTGCAAGGGGAAAAGGAAACCATTAAAAAATTTTTTTATTATCTAAAGTTTTACATAAGTCTCCTTTTCCCCCAATTGACCACACCCCCCTCAGCCATTCCCACCCTGGGAAAGCCCCCACCACCTCAGTGTCTGTGTCCATTGGTTATGCTAATATGCATGCATACAAGTCCTTTGGTTGCTCTCTAACCTCCCCCCCCTGCCATTTGACTCTGGATCTATTCTTGTTCATCAAATTATGTTGATCATTATATCCCACATATGAGTGAGATCATGTGATATTTATCTTTCTCTTACTGGCTTATTTTGCTTAGCATAATGCTCTCCAGTTCCATCTATGCCTTTGCAAATGGTAAAGTTCCTCCTTTTTTATAGCAGCATAGTATTCCATTGTGTAGATGTACCACAGTTTTTTAATCCACTCATTTGCTGATGGGCACTTAGGCTGTTTCCAAATCTTAGCTATTATAAATTGTGCTGTTATGAATATAGGGGTACATATATCCTTTCTGATTGGTGTTTCTGGTTTCTTGGGATATAGTCTAGAAGTGGGATTACTGGGTCAAATGGGAGTTCCATTTTTAATTTTTTGAGGAAACTCCATACTGTTTTCCACAGTGGCTGTACCAGTCTGCATTCCCACCAGCAGTGCAGGAGGGTTCCTTTTTCTCCACATCCTCGCCAGCACTTGTTGTTTGCTGATTTGTTGATGATAGCCATTCTGACATGTGTGAGATGGTATCTCATTGATTTGTATCTCTCGGATGATTAGTGACTTTGAGCATGTTTTCATATATCTCTGGGCCTTCTGTATGTCCTTTTTCGAAAAGTGTCTATTTAGATCCTTTGCCCATTTTTTGATTGGATCGTTTATCTTCCTTTTGTTAAGTTGTATGAGTTCTCTGTAAATTTTGAGGATTAAACCCTTATCAGAAATACCAGGAAACCATTTTTGAACTCCTTTGAGAAAATGAGCCCTAGGCCCTGGAGAAGGGGGCAAATACAAAAGAGGAGATGTCCTCAGGAATTTTCAAGAGTCTGGGACTGAGCTTCACCATCTGTCTGGTCTTTCCCACCTGAGCTGCTGTCTCCCAGCCTCAGGGGACCAGTGGGCTTCAACACCTCCATCCTGGTTAGCAGGTCAGAGGTGAAAGGTGGCTTCCATCTACTGCCAGGGCTGCAGTGTGGGGAATATTTTCTTGCCGAGCTGGGCTATAATCCCAGCAGCATTTTCCCACCGCTGTCCATGGTGTGACGTCGCTGTGACTACAGTGCACTTTCGCTGCATTGGGCACAGAACAGGCTACTGTGGGTTGGCCCCAGGACCTGACCGCACCACGTAAATGTGGGAAAGAGCATTCTAAGCGACAGACACCGAGGAGCTGACCCATTTTTGGAAAGCAGATTGTATGCAAGCTGGAATTTGTCTAGAAAAAGAAAATTACAGTCTTTCCAAGTAAAGCGACTCAGCATTTAATAGCTTGCTGAGACTGACTTCCTTCCTTAATAACTTCTGGGCCATTTTGATGCAAATATTAATTTGGGACTTGTCCATCATGAAGTTGAAATATGGTCTTTGATTTGTACAATAAGAAACACTTGCCCTTATGTTCCAGGCCTTGTTACTAGCACCATTCAATTATCCATCTTTAACATTTTCTGTTTAATGAGAATAAATATACTTCTTATCTAGATAGTTCATGAAAAAATTGATTAAGGAGGTGAATTATGTGAATAATTGTGAGCCCTTTGGAGATAGTTTTTATTTAAATTAATTCACTTATTTTGCATTTTGATAATGTGTTTATTGACCTGTTGTCATCCTACCTACTGCTATTAATTTAAGGCATGTAACGTTTTACTTATAATTTTAACACCGTAGGCATTTCCAAGTCCTGGAAATCAGGTTTGAAGGGTCAGAGTAATAACAATACTAGTTATTACATTTGAGTAATAACAATACTATGATAGTAAGAATAATAATAATGATAATAAGAATAATAATAAGAAATGATAGTAAGAATAATAATAATCATAATAATCTTAGAAGCAACCATTTTTGAGAATTTATTATGTACTATGGAAAGTGCTAGGCACATATGTTATTTAAGCTTTCACATATCTGATTCTTCTTATATCAGTCAAATGGAGGTTCATTCAGATGAATGTTGATCTGAATCCCCTCTCTGCCACTTAACTGGCTGTGTGATATTGGGCCAGCTACTTAACCTCTCTGTAAAGTGGAGATAGTGATCCCTATTTCACAGGATCTTTGTGAAACTAAAATTAAATGCAATGATATATATAAAAGACTAGGCATGGAGTCAAATAACCATCTCTTAATAGACAGTGGCTCTTAATAATGATAATAAATTTATCACCTGCTACATTTGGTCAAGCTCTTTATCTCTGTGAATACTCAAAGAGGAGTTGAATGAATAGGGAAAACTTTTATCCCTCAGGGCTCAAGGAGACAATACATGGATTTTGATTTTGATTGATCATCACAATTTGCTAACCATTAATAAACATGAAGATTAGGGGCCCTTCCAGGACTCTGCCCTTAAATACATCCCCAAATCTAAGAAGAACAGATCATCAGTTCTTTCTTCTGAACACTTTATTACCTTTTCACTGAGGTTTCAGTCTTGGAGCTGTGCAAACACCATCAATAAAAAGCAGAATTCATAGGCAGTGGGGGTTGGGAAGAAGGAAAAACACCCAATAAGAATGACCTTGTCCAAGACAGTTGTTATAAATACTGGAGAATGAAAGGGACAAATCAGCATCATAATCTATGGGAGCAGAAGGCATGGTGATGATTTTCCCAAAGAAATACATCTATTTTGGGATTCCAAGTGGTTTACTACTTTCTGTACCATGGGAGCCAACACAGTTGTGATTTTCTGATGCATTGTCCCTCGAGTCATTTTACTTAAACAAAAACAAACCAAAAAAATGGAGATAAAGAAAGATAGGAGTCATGCAAGGCAAGAAGGAAAAACAATGAGAAAAAAGAAAACAAAAGAGAAAAAAGAGGTAAGGGAGGGGAAAGAAAAGGAGAGCAGAGGAAGGTGAGAATCAATCAGTTTACTGAGGTTTAGAGTTAAAATATAACTTCACTTTGTTATAATTAAGTAAAGTAAATTTAAAAATATTCTGATTATTTCAGCATTATTAAAAGTATCAGTTCAACATTTGAGTGTTCGTTTGATCTGTAAGCATCCTATTTACCTAATTACAAGTGTTTGTTAAGTGCTTATTGTGTGTCTAACTTGGCCAGGTGCTGGGGTGACAAATAGGGTTATCAATGCGTCAGTGTTTCTCCCTCAGTGCCTGTGATGTAGCTGGGAATATAAAACAATTAGAAGGTTAGATACTCTATAATTACCAGTAAGAAGCAAAATTCATAGGCAGGTATAGGCTTCTAGAAAGAAAAAAGAGCGGCACAGTCAAATACCTTTGGAAAGTCCTGCAACCTGCCTTTTCTAAGAGAATCACCATGTGTATTAGAGCGGCCAAGTTTCCCTCTTTTATTAAAGGAACTGACTTAGCTCAGGTTCCCTTAAAGGCAGAGGTAGCCGAAGCTCTGTGCAGGGAGTTTACAATATTGGAATGTGAACCTAGACAGCAGCAGCAAGGGGAGAAGGGGAGTGAGGAAGGAAGGAAGGAGAGGAAGCATGTGTTACTGAGTCTGAGTCAGCCATCTTGAAGGGAACCTGGTGCTCAAGTTTATGGGGCTTTGTGTTGGAAAATGAAACACAACATGGGGAAGCAGGGCAAAAAGCAGAGAAGCAGAGAGCAAAATCTTGAGAACCATTATTTTCATTTATTACTGCAGCCTTAGCAAATATGTCTCAGAATTATCCACCTAGAACAGGCGTCCTCAAACTACGGCCCGCGGGCCACATGTGGGTGTTTTTGCCGTTTTGTTTTTTTACTTCAAAATAAGATATGTGCAGTGTGCATAGGAATTTGTTCATAGTTTTTTTTTAAACTACAGTCTGGCCCTCCAACGGTCTGAGGGACAGTGAACTGGCCCCCTGTTTAAAAAGTTTGAGGGAGAGCTCATGAACCACCTTGGTCAAGGGCCACCTCCAAGTGGGTTGATTCCCTGTACCTCTGGGTTGCACATAAATGATTGACAAGTGGCTCCCATGGGAGAATCGTACTATACAGCAGTGACTAGAAGAAGCAGTGGGCCCGCGAGAATTTGGAGTGGTGCTCAAGGGCTAGCCAATACAGACACTTATTGAAGCTTTAAACATTCTTCTTATCTGTGATCTCGTGGAATTATCATTCTGCCCAATACAGTTTGGTAAATGCAGGAGCGTTTTCTTTGATACTTTTCTTTGAGTTGGTCCAACTTTAGACATGATTCTCTCCAGGGGCTCAAATAAGGTTTCTCAACTCACTTTCTCAGCTTTTGTCCTGCTTTGCTATGTTTTGGTTTTATTTTCCAGCAGGCTTCTTTCCCACATGGTAGAAAAGATGGACCATGGAAACTAGTTCCCTTGTCCCACCCCCTCTTCTGTGTACTCCTAGCCACACAATTAGACTATTTTCCCCAGCCTCACTTGCAATTAGATGTGCACATGTTGGATTTTGGCTATTGAAAGGCGGGCAAACCTGAAGCATGCCACCCTCCTTCACGAACCTTCACTCTCTCTCTTACTCTCCTCAGCTGTCAGTAGACAGCAGGGGATCCTGCAAGGACTCCATGGCCCAGGGATGGACGGAGCCTGAGTTCCTGATTCACCACATCTAAGGTCACCTGCCAAATTATCACAGTGGACTGATAGGGGCGCAAGAAAAGAAGTGCCTGTAGTATTCAGCCACTGCAATGTTGGTGTTTGTTCCAGCAGTTAGCCTGATACACCTCTCATGATCATATATCCATATCAGTTCTTGAAAAAATTCACATTCTCTCAACTTGGGTCATTTGACCATCCACAGGACTAATCAGAGGTTCCAGGGGACAGGGAAGGGAGGCAGAAACACTTGATCCCCACCAAAAACACATGGATTGGGAGCAGGATAGTTTATAAAATGAAGAGAGATAGGACAGAAGAAAAAGATACCATGGAAGTTTTGACAGGAGCTACAGTAGCATCTCATTCCAGACTTGGCTTTACTCTACTGTACTGTCTGCGTGGCCCTGGGTATGCCACTCATCCATTCTGAGCTTTGGGTATTTCCTTGGTACAATGTGAAAAATGGGTTAGATGGCTTCGGATTTCTTTTTCAACTTTGAGCTTATTTGGTAATAAAATGATAAAAGTTTTAAGTAGGCAGATTCTACTCTTTCCTATGTGGCTTGAGTGGCCCTGCATAAGGCGCTTCTGCCCCTCCCCCCCTTTTACAAGTATCAAGGGAAACCTGGGCTGCCACTGCAGTGGGTTCCAGCATCCTTGGCATTGGAGTGGGTTCCAGCATCCTTGGCATTGGAGTGGGTTCCAGCATCCTTGGCATTGCTTTCTCCTGTGCCAGTTAACCCAGAGGTTCAGGGTCACCCACATGCAGTGAAGGCAGAAAACACAGGCAGCCCTTCTGATGGTTTTGCACCTGCAGAGGCAGAGTAAGTACCAGGGCGAGAGCTATCTCCCTGCAAGCTGACCTCCCTGGTGGTCCTTTCTCAAAGATCTGGATCTTCCTTCCTAAACAGAGGAGGGAAATAACGATCCTGCCCATTGATAGATATTAAGTCAAGAAGGGGATTGAATACAGAGTTGAAAAATGGCGGAGGTGGGTCAATTCAGTGGCACGCAGCCATTGTGAAGTGGCCACGTGGGCAGAACTGAGGACAGAGGGATGTGGTGAGAAAACGTGGAAGCACAGAGAACATTCCCAGGAGCATGTGGAGTGCCCTGAATGGTGCAAGGCGGTAAGAAAGAACTTTTCTAAAGATTTACAGGGAAAATAGCAAAGGACAAAAATAAAGTGATAATCACACACTGAGTCACTTGGGAGGCAACTGTAAGTTCCCAGCCGCCACTGTAAGAACACGTCAGAATGTATCAATAGAGGAAAGGGGGGTAAAGAATTGGGAAAGATGGCCTGCCCTGTAGATTTTGGACTTACCAGTTTAGATGATTCTGTGAGCCAATTTCTTAAAATAAATTTCTCTCTCTAATCAATATAGATAGTAAATAATAAATCAATAAATACATAAATAAGTAAGTAAAATAATGCAATCCAGGGCCTCCAGCATCTGATGAGTACCACTGCCTGGATATGGGCCTGGCGAGTATTGGCAGTGACACAGAGGGTGGTTGGAGCCCAACTAACAGCTTTGAGAATATGACAGGAAACATGCTTTGTCAGAGAGGGCAGTTTTCTGTGGGGGGGTCGGCAGTGAGGCACTCTCAGAGAGCCACATGGTTCAGGGGGCCTCACCGAGAGCAGGTAGGGCAGGGAAGCCTGTCTGTGACACAGGCACATGGGGTCACCTCTGGGGACACCCCTACTAATGAGCAGGCAGGACTTTGAGACAGGCTGGGCTGGAAATAATGTCAGGGGAAGTGACAGTTGAGAAGATACAGCCAGTGCTGTTTTGTTTTGTGATATTTAACTCCGAGACTGAGGTAGGGGAACTGGAGGTGGAGATATTTGATAGATAGTTTGATTTATGTGTAATTTAATGACCCGGTGGCCTCAAAACAGTGCACAGGTAAAGACAGGCTATCTGCTTGCAGCCTGATTCAGAGGTAACAGCACCAGTGCTGCAAAGGGATGACTGTACCCACCGATGGCCTTTCTCTCCCTGTTCCCACCCCTCCGAGCACTTAAAGAGCCGCTGATGCTGCCAAGTGAACACATCTAACTTTTTTTTAAAAAAATATATTTTATTGATTTTTTATAGAGAGGAAGAGAGAGGGATAGAAAGCCAGAAACATCGATGAGAGAGAAACATCGATCAGCCGCCTCCTGCACACCCCCCACCGGGGATGTGCCCACAACTAATGTACATGCCCTTGACCGGAATCGAACCCGGGACTTTCAGTCCGCAGGCCGACGCTCTATTCACTGAGCCAAACCGGTTTCGGCCACATCTAACTTTTAATGGACAAAAACAAGAGGCACATCGCCTCCCTCATTATTTGGAAGTTGGATTCTTTCTTAGGAAAGGTCAGAGGGAAGAGGAAAATCCTGCTAGGAAGACACCCGGGTTTGCTGATTTGAAGAGGAGCTTGAAGAGAAGTTTCTTTTTATAGATGTTGGTTTGGAGTGGGTTCCAGCAGCCATCACAGGTATCCATCCAATGTCCTCAGTAGCCTTGCTGCTGGCCTTAAGGGAGAGCTTTGGCGGCCTCCACTCCTGGGCTATGTTGCTGACCCAACCTGAAATCCTCCTTTAGGTCGAGTCAGCAGCATATCCCATGTCTTTCGGGTGACAGGTTTTTTATATAAGACCATAAAGCAAAAGGCCCTTTCTGCATAGTGTCGAGTTGCCCAGAGGCTATGACCAGTGTTTGGACTGTGGTAAAAATGTTTAAGAGATATTGCTAAAAAGTGCTGAGTAATGCAAAACTTGGCTTAGTCACTCCTCGAGTGTTTGTGAGGAGCATATAAGACCATGGGTGGTTGAGAATAAAATGTGTTGCCTTTCATACATTGGGTACCTCAAGTGAAAATAAATCCCTTTAAACATTTTAATTTCAATTAACTTCATATTATAAGGCACACACATATACAGAGACACACATTTTTTTTTGTCTTGCTTTACTTTCTCTATAGATGTAGGTCTCTAAACCCAATGTTATAGAAGCATGTAAAACTTTTTCTTAAAAATTATTCAATCTAAATATAAAAATCTCAAAAAAGGCTGTGTGAACATATAGCTAACCAAATAGGTCTGATCTTTACTGTTCTGGCCTTTGATTGTTTGTTTGTATTGACTTTTGGATAGTAATTCTAGGTCACTGGTTCCCTACTATCCTCCTCCTTCCCTCCCCCACCCCATACACACACACACACACACACACACACACACTGATATTACTCATAGCTAACCCTCCCATCAGTCATGGCCGCTCCCTCTGGATGCTTCATGGACTCCAACAGCCTCATTTCTCATGTACTGATCTCAGACACCTCAACACCATGGTAACCCAACATCATGGTTGACAACTGCTGGACTAGTTTATAAGATGGTTGATGTATAATACAGATGTGACCTCAGCCCCCTGTATGGCTCAGTTGGTTGAGCATTGTCCCATGAACCAAGAAGTCACTGGTTCAATTCCAGATCAGGGCATATGCCTGGGTTGCAGGCTTGATCCCCAATATGGGGTGTGCAGGAGGTAGCTGATCAATGTTTCTCTCTCATCAATGTTTCTATCTTTCTCTTCCTCTCCCTTATTCTCTCTAAAATCAATAAAAACATATTTAAAAAGATGTGACCTCAAACTGGTAGGTTGTTGTACACATCTGTTCATTTGAGCATTTTATTTAAAAAGGAGACATAATTGGACTAAACATTAACAAAAACTGGTATTCCTCAATGAAGAAGTGTTTGTAGTAGAAAAAACAACAACTTTTTTGTACTCACGAAATTCAGTTGAGGTCAAATCTAAGAAGTGATATGCTAGATCTGTGGCTGAGCACATTACTCAACCTATTCTGAGTTTCAGTTTTCTTATCTATAAAGTGGGGCTAATAACAATTGGCTCTAACACACAGGGTTGTTGTCATCATCATAGTCAGTAAGATGGCTGAAAATGGTTTGTAAGGTTTAAAGCACCAGGCTTCATAAGATTACATTCAGTCACAAGTAATTATGGAGCACTTATGAATCTGATGGCATTTTTGTGTGCTAAGCTCCAAATTTAATATCCAATATAGAATAAATAAGTAAGATATGGCTCCTGCCCCCAGGGATTGAACTATGGAGAAGCAGGAGAAGAAGCCTGTGAAATGAGCAGGAGTGGTTCTCTGGCCCCTATCTGAGCAGTAATGAGAATTTAAACTCTGTGATTAATTAGCTTCACAAAGATTTAAATAGAATTGATTGAATTTTTGCACACTGGGTTCAATTTTGTTTTTGAGTCAAGGTGGGAAGGTTGACACCTTTATTTATTAAAATAGAACTCTTTTTAAAATTATAAAAATAATCTATATTCACTTAAACTAATTGCTACAAAAATAAAAAAAAGTAGAAATTATAGGTCCCTTGGCTTGACCTGGGTTTGAATGCCAGCTCTGCTCTCACCAGCTGCGGATGTGACCACTCAGACTGTCAGTTTCCTCATCATTACAGCGAGGGTAATAAACACTCATGCAAAATCTGGTGGGAATTCAGAGAAAAGCGATTTAAAATGCCAAGCATAATATTTGGTGGGTATTTAATAAATGTTGTGGGGGTTTTTACTTCCTTTATTTTGAAAGTTAATTTGAGTGGAATTAACTTTATATGTAATGTAGTAATCTGAAAAAAGCCCGGTCTGCCAGGAATATTTGTTTGGCTCACTTCTGGTTCCTCTTGTGCAAAACCAATGCTTCCAATTATCGAGTGCCGAGTGGAAGGCCCTTCCTTGACATTTTACAAACTAATCTTCTCAAGAACTTTTCAGATAGGTGATTATTAACGCTCAGGAATGCCTAACCCTCCAATTATTGAGACTGCTCTAAATTTTTGAGGAAAAGGTGCATTTAAAAAATTGTCCCAGGATGTTTCAACTGTGCTTTCCTTCAAACCTCCACTTCCAATTTTTTTGCCCAGAGACATAAAATTAGACCTTACTGCAGACACAGTTAACTCAGACAGCTGCCTAGCTGTCTGCTACTCATAATTCAAAAGGAATTATCTGCCATCTCAGGAGTACCAAATGGTGGGAGGGGGTTGCCATGAGAAGCACCAGTCATCCTTGTTGCTGAGCTCTGAATGTTGATGGACTAAAGGGGTCCATATGCATGCATCAAAGCCCAATAAGATACAAACAGGAGCTTACAGCAAAGAAAGTAATGGTTTCTTTTCAGGAAGTGGTTCATACCCAGAGTCATAGGTGAGCTAATGCTCAAAGACCTGGCTCCCCAATGACTTCAGGGGATGGGTTATATAGGGGGGAAATCACTAATCATCTGAGTAAGGGAGTTAGGGTCCTGGTCAGAGTTGTGGTGTCGCTCCATCTGATTTTGCTGCTTTTCTGGGCCTGAACTTGAAACACACGGAGGCCTAGATATTAGCTCTAATTTGACCCCAACTGTCTATGGGGTGAACGGACGCAAGACTTTGTTCCTAAGATTATTTGATGCTGATCAGAACCTCATTCTGGAGACTTAATGATTAAGGGAGTGCATGTGCAAGGGAGAAAGAGGCAGCTGCGTCAGGATGCCAGATGAGGCCAGTCTTAATCAAAAGGAAAAAAAGGAGACAAGGTTATTTTAAGATATGAAGTTCTTATGCAGTTACATGACTGGTCCTATGCAGGAATGCTTTACTCTGTTCATGCTGACACCCCTGTCCTGCTGGGTTTAGTGAGTGTGGCATTAAGGAGCACACGTGTGAGAGGTTTTTGGTAGATTACAAAAATGGCCACAATTTTTCATGCCTACAATTTGACTTTGAAGTTCCTCTCATCGATACATAGGCTTTATTTCCCCACTTTTTGAACCTAGGTTGAAGTTGTAACTTGCTTTGGCAACGCAATGCAGTGAAAGTGACTACTGGTTCTGAGCCCAGGCTGCGCAAGCCCTTGAACACTTCCACACTCTCTTAGAACCCTGTCCAGGTAATTTAGAAATACTAAGCCCAGGCTAGCCAGATGAGAGAACATGGAACAAAGATAAGCCACTGTAGCTGAGATCTTTCTATCCCAGCTTGCCTCAAATGGCCTAGCAGGCAACCACAAAGGCATGAATGAACCATGTTGAGACCGTAAAAGCCACCCAGCTGGTCCCTGTTCACAACCTGCAAAATTTTAAGCTAAATAAACAGTCTGTGCTTTAAGCCACTAAATTCTGTGGTGGTTTGTTAAGCAGTGAAAGCTAACTGATAGAGTTATTTTGCGCTTGAAGTGGAATTTCTGATATAGGCTCCGTAAGGCATTTTCTTGACTCCCCCTTTTTTTGAAGTAAAGAATTAATTGGATATTTTTGCTGGCAGAATTAATAGGTTTCTTCTCCCTAGCATTTTTCTGATATAGCACAGCTCCTAAACTCTCACAACTGGCATATGTGTATAGGATAGAGTTTGGTGGTTTGGTAGGATCTTTAAATTTTAGCATAGAAGTCTGGATGCCTTAAGACACTAGTCTTTGAATATCTGTTGAAGTAGCTCTCCCATGGGCCCCTAAAGGGTTGATGAAGGCATGGGTCCTGGCTTCTTTCATATTCTTGTTCAAGTAGATGCAGATTCTAACTGGCCCAGTGGCCTGAGCAGGTGATAACTACACTCATTTCCTCCTTCATTCGTAACCTGCTGCCAAATTTCCTTGACCTCAATGGGGTCACAGATTTGAAGAATTACAGAGCTATTTAGTGGAAGTGAAAGAACAATTTCAGAGGAGATTCATAGATTTTGATGACTATGACTCATACCTTAAGAATTTGTGGCTACCTTTGAAGTGCAAACCACAGGATGTATCTGATTGATTCAGCATCTGTGCTGTTCCTGTGGTTCAGTTTCCAAAAGACCTGACTGAGCTGAAAACAAACTGTGCCCACCAATGCGATTGGTAAAAACGTTGGGTATATTAACCAGAACTGTTGTGAATTTCCTGGCCACACAGCCCAACTCTTGCTGAAGTTTGGGTTTTATTGGGCTTTGTGGAAATGTTTTCTTTCATGAAACTGTTGCAATCAAAGCTGAGTCTTTCTCAGGGATTCAGATTGTGATTCAGGAGGGAGATGGGCCCTAACTTAATGTATTTCTGTGATTCTTCAGAATAGCTCAGTTTAATAAGTTTTCTTACTGACTGACTGACGTGGCACATAAGAAGGGATTTTTGAATGTGGTTGAACAACTTTTTTTAGGTTGTCTCATATTGAGTGAAGAGAAGGTGTATCCCAGAGTTCCCTCTAATCAGACATCTAATCCAGTTACTGTACAAATCTGGCAGAAATTTTAGTGTAACACAAAAGGGTATTTTCATTTATTTAATTTGTTTGGTTGAAAGCTCTGGTGGCTAAACATGGGAATTTCTAGGCACTATGTATTATTTGAATCAATTAACAAATTTGTTGGAAAAATCTAGTCTTTGTCTTTCTGCAATCTGCACATTTTTCTGCACAAATATCTTATCTAATAAAAGAGTAATATGCAAATTGACTGTCACTCCAAGACACAAGATGGCTGCCCCCATGTGGTCAAAGATGGCTGCTCCCACGTGGACACAAGATGGCCACCACAAGATGGCCTACAGGAGAGGGCAGTAGTGGGCAGTTAGGGGTGACCACGCCAGCAGAGAAGGGCAGTTGGGGGAGACCAGGCCAACAAGGGAATGCAGTTGGGGGGGGACCCAGGCCAGCAGGGGAGGGCAGTGGGGAGGGGGCAGGCCTGCAGGGGAGGGCAATTGTGGGCAATCAGGCCAGTAGGGAGGGCAGTTAGGGGTGACTGGGCTGGCAGAGGAGAGCAGTTGGGGGAGACCAGGTCAGCAGGGGAGGGCAGTTGGGGGGGGGGGGCCAGGCCTGCAGGGGAGAGCAGTTTGGGGGGAACAGGCCTGCAGGGAAGGGCAGTTGGGGGAGACCAGGCCTGCAGGGGAGGACAGTTGGGGACAGTTGGGGGTGATCAGCCAGCAAGGAGGGCAGTTAGGTGTTGATCAGGCTGGCAGGGGAGTGGTTAGGGGGTGATCAGGCTGGCAGGCAGAAGCAGTTAGGGGCAATCAGGCAGAGGCAGGCAAGCGGTTGGGAGCCAGCAGTCCTGGATTGTGAGAGGGATGTCCGATCCCAGATCAGGCCTAAATGGGCAGTCGGACATCCCTCAAGGGGTCCCAGATTGGAGAGGGTGTATGCTGGGCTGAGGGACGCCCCCCCTCCTGTGCACGAATTTCGTGCACCAGGCCTCTAGTATTCTATTATAATTGAAAAAAGACACCACTTTTCAACTGACAAATCACTCCATCACTTATCAAAACATCTTCCCTTTAGAAGTCTAGTTTTATTTTGGCACATGATAGAGGCTATACCTTCCTCAGGGGTGACATTATGCTTTCAGATCAGGCAAACCCAGTTTATTAAACATCTAATGAAAAAAATCAATTGAATGACTAATAGATTTGATTATTATTGTTATTAGCAGTAGTAATTACAGTTATTGAGCACTGGGCAAGGCACTAAGTAAAATTATCTATATTGGTCATCTCTTTTAATCCTCACAACAACTCTGTGAGGTAGGCACTATTTTTATCCCCATTTTTTGATGAGGAAATCAAGGTACAGGGAAATCAAATGACTTGTCTAAATGGCATAACTAGAAAAACAGAAGAGTTAGGGCCCAAACACAGTTTTGTAATACTCAAAATCATTTCAAAATAATGTATAGTATTAAACAAAGTACTAAATCTCCTTTTTATTTTATTTTATCAAAACATTATTACTGCCCTAGCCCATTTGACTCAGTTGATAGAGTGTTGGCCCACAGATTGAAAGGTCCTGGGTTTGATTCCAGTCAAGGGCACATGCCCAGGTTGTGAGCTCAATACCTAGTAGGGCGTGTGCAGGAAGCAGCCGATCAATGATTCTCTGTCATCATTGATGTTTTCTCTCTCTCTCCCTCTCCCTTCCTCTCTGAAATCCATACAAATATATTTTTAAAAGACCACAAAAATCATTATTGCTAGTGGTAACCCTAGTGGAATTCTTAGCTGAGACCCCTATAATAAAAGGCAAATTGACAAGAGAAAACAAGTTTATTAACATGTAGACTTCATGTATACATGGGAATTATCCAAGCAAAAAATGTGTAACTCAAACAGGTGTCTTAGAATTCTTTAAATACCATCTTACTAGGAAAAGGGGAGGGGAGTATAGGCCTCTTAGGGGAGAGTAAATGATCTTTAGGAAGGATGAATAGACTCTTAGAAGAAGAGATGGGAAATATGAGTTTGTGAAAAAGTCTGTCTGCATGTGGTGTCAACTCCGAGTCTCTTCTGTGACAAGAGTCAATCTTCCCTGGTTGATGAAACTCTCAGGAGGGGATTTATGACAACTGAGTCCCTTTTGGAGGATCTGCCTTGAGGCAGACAAGGGGAGTTCAGAGAAAGCCTCTCCCTGCATTTACTGGTTTTCATGTGCCTACAGCTTAAAGTCATTAATATACCAGAGTGATATATTTTGGAGTGGCATGTCCTGTGACCCTTCAAAATTTAATAGCAATTGTTTTAACTTTTGGTGAAGTGACACTGAGTGTTGACTCCTAGAATGAGAAATGATTTGGGAAATGATGTCAAGTTTGCCATCTCTTTTGGGTCTGAAGGATCTTTTAAATTTTAGATTCCATTCATGGAAAAATATTTTATCATAATCCTAGAGGTTGGGGAGAGAGAGAGGGAGAGATAAAGATATGGAGAGAGTGAGATGAAGAGAGAATGAGAGAGAGAAAATAAGAAAGAATGAAAGAGAGAATGAGAGAGGAAGAATGAGAACGAGAATGAGAGTGAGAGGAGAATTAGAGAATGGGAGAGAGAAATGAGAGAATGAGAGAATAACGCGCACACACACACACACACACACACACACACACACACACACTGAGAGAGTGCTGCCCTTACTACATCCAACCAGCTGTTGACTGTCCTACATTTCTCCAGGTTTCTTTTCATGCATCCAGGACATGTCAGTGCAACTCTTAGGATTTCAGTTGCATTGTCTGAAAAATGAAAGTTTGGAACCCATTGTAAGGCGTGGTCTTCTCTCTGTCTCTAATTTACGTGATTTCACTTGAGCTCAATCAGCCATTGGTCCTTCAAAGGCAGCCCCAGTTGGCTGGCTGTACCTCAGTCAGTCAAACAGGTGTTAGTCAGCACACGGAGTACAGTTTGTGTATCCCATGTAATGAAAAGCCCATGAAATGTAGGCATTTTGAACCTTCTTAGGTTCCCCCATGTGGGCTTTTCCTTGCAAAACTGACTTCCTGACCCTGGTGGGGTAGCTCAGTTGGTTAGAACATTGTCCCAATATATCAAGATTGTGGGTCTGATCCCGTCAGGGCACATACAAAGAATAACCAATGAATGCATGAATGGGTAGAACAACAAATTGGTTTTTCTCTCTCTGAAAAATCTATAAAAATTAAAAAACAAAACAAAATACAAGACGGACATCTGGGCTGCAGAGAAACACAGAGCCCATGTCTTCCCCAACCAAAATACGTTTGTGCCATCTCCCCGCTTTTGGTTTTAGGGGGAAATCTCGTGGTGCCTGGACAGGTGGGAGAAATCAACCCTGAAAATGTGAATCCAGTGGAGCTTTCGCAGGGCTGCAGCCGGTCCACAGCTGCCTCTGACAAAGCAACTCCCAGCTCAGGCGGGTGACTCACTGGAGGTTTGCTGGCTGGGTCACAGGCCCGCCCGCCTGCGGAACAGGAAGGCCCGATTGTGCTCAATTGTTTTCCTGAATGCCTTTCTCAACAACAGCAAAAGGAAACAGTACTGTTTGGCTTCAAGCCATCCAGGCCACTTGGTGCGTATAGTGCTTAGATTGTAAAAGTTGGGCTCAGCAGAGACACCCGGGGACGCAGGGCAGCAGTGATTTCTGTCTGTGTTTCAGATTAAGCGGCTGCCTTTCGCAGTAAACAATCCGGGTGATTTAAGACAAAGGGAAACTCCCTTTACTAGCAACAACCCCCAACCTAGGTCTGACCATTTGTTTTATGGGCCCAGTTCATGTCCAGTAACCCCATGGGGGGCCTTGACACCACCACCCACTGAGTTGCCTGAATAAAATATGAAAGGCTCTGCCAGCCAGCCACCTCCTTCCTCCTTTCTGATTGCTCCAGAGAGGCTGGGCAGGTGTGGAAAATGTGGCCTGGGGCAGTGGTCGGCAAACTCATTAGTCAACAGAGCCAAATATCAACAGTACAACGATTGAAATTTCTTTTGAGAGCCAAATTTTTTAAACTTAAACTTCTTCTAACGTCACTTCTTCAAAATAGACTCGTCCAGGCCGTGGTATTTTGTGGAAGAGCCACACTCAAGGGGCCAAAGAGCCGCATGTGGCTCGCGAGCTACAGTTTGCCAACCATAGGCCTGGGGGGAAGAGAAAGGAAGAAACTGGAAGGTTCCTTAACATGCAAAGGGGGAGAATCTGGATGCCTGGAGCTCCCAGTGTCTGGATGGAATTAGGTGCAGTGAGGCCCAAATGACAGTGCTTCTATCATTGGCTGTTCCTGGAGGATCTTAATCCTCACCTCCACCCTGAAGTTTTCCCTCTCATAGTGGATGAAAAAAAGGGGCCATATACTAAACCTGACAAGCTCAGGCCTGCATGGTGGGCCTTACAACCACAGAGATTGAAAATAACTGCATAGGACGGTCTGACATTAAAACTTCCCAATTAAAAGTGAGTCATAACGGGTAGTCATGTCCTAAGCCAGCATCTGCTTTGACAAAGGTCATTCTTTACCTTAACTGAGCCTGTCTACTGTCTTTTTGCATCTATGATAACATACCTTTGGAATGTCAGAGCAACGTCCTTTTCCAGACCCCTTACGTAGGGTACACCCACCACACCAGAGCAGGAGACCACAGAAACCTTCATTGTGCCCTATGTTAACGAAAAAAACCATTGAAACCTGTAAAGAATTTTAGTGAGTTTATTTGAGCCAAACTGTCGACATATGCCGGGAAGCAGAACCTCAATGAATTGAGATAATGCTCTAAGGAATGGTGGGTTACATCTGTATTTATACATTGCCATCAAAGGAGGGACATAGGTCGGCTACATGAAATTCATTGGTGATGGATTAAGGAGGTGGGATAAAGTCAAAAGGTGGGAAACCCCTGGGATTGGATAAAGAGTAAAATGATGGACACATACTTAGGTGGGTACAGGAACAATTAACATGATAATGAAGGAATTTGAAGTATCTGTCCTGGCGCCCACCACATTTGGTTGTGTCCCAGGGGCTCCAGCAAAAGAAGGAAGTTACAAGTTACCCAGACATCTCACAGATATGTTATCTTGAAAGGACTGTACCACTTTTTCCCGCCGTAGGCTAGGACTGTACCACTTTTTCCCGCCGTAGGCTAGGACTGAACCACTTTTTCCCGCCGTAGGCTAGGACTGAACCACTTTTTCCCGCCGTAGGCTAGGACTGAACCACTTTTTCCCCGCCGTCAGACCACGCCCTACACCTTCGTAAGCAAGCCCCGGCCCCCACCCAGCCAATCAGAGTAGGCTAACTCAGTAACTTGAGTAGCATTCCCATCCTCCCTGAGCCCCCGTCTATAAAATTGCGGTATAACAAAAGATCGGGGCTCACAGCCCCCACTCTGTATTCAGGGTATGCTGTGAGACCTAGCATGCTGGTTTTAATAAACCCTTTGTTTTTTACATGAGAGGCGTCTTTTGGGTGCTTTGTGAATGCGGCCAGCTTTTCGGGCGTAACATTTGGAGGTTCCACCGAGATTGCGGCGGCCGCCTTCGGGCTCCAACAGACGCTTCTTGGGGTAAGTGAAGGCGCCTCTTGAATAGCGATCGCTTCGAAATTTGGGAATAAAAATCTTGTCAGAACTGGCAAATCTGTTCGGTCTGGTGGCTGTCGGGGAGGGACGTGAGTCTCCCCCGACTGCGGCTGACAGACGTGTCGGGAGGTCGCAGGCCACATCCCCGGGGGACGCCCTGGTGGAATCTGGAGAGGACCGGGGACGCCTGGATCCCTCTCATCTGCTTAATATTGATTCTGAAACTCTGTTGCCAGTCAGGTCAATTGGTTTTGAAAAACCTTCTTTTTGGATCCTTAAATTCTTGTCTCAACGTGTTGTGTCTGTCCTTGTCCTTTGTTCTTTGTTTCTTGTCGTGTGTGTGTGTGTGTTCGCGGTCATGGGCCAGAGTACTTCTACTCCTTTGTCCCTGACCCTAGGCCGCTGGTCAGAGGTCAAGGGACGAGCTCAAAATCTTTCCCTTGTCATCAAAAAGAGCAAATGGCAGACTTTCTGCTCGTCCGAGTGGCCTAACTTTAAGGTCGGATGGCCCCCGGAGGGGTCTTTCCATTTGCCTCTCATAAGGGAAGTGAGGAATCTTGTTTTTCAGCCTGGCCGACATGGACACCCGGACCAGGAGCCTTACATTTTGGTGTGGCAAGACTTATGTGAAAATCCCCCGGTGTGGGTTAAGCCCTTTTTACCCCCTGATTCCCTCTCTAGGTCGTCGGTCTCCGCTTCCGAACCTGCTATTCTTCCTGTAAAGCCAGCTCTGCCTTCTCCTCCACCCTCTGTTCCCCCGGTTCTTCCGGACTCACAACCTGATCTTTTCCTTCTTGATCCCCCGCCACCTCCTTATGCCTCGGCCAGAGCTCCGCGGCGCGACCAAGGACCTCCTCCGGCACCTGGCCCAGTTCCTCCACCCATGTCCCCGATGGCGGCCTCCCCAGATTCTACTCTTGAGGGCCCCCCGCCGCCGCCAGGCAGCGGACCTGCACTGCGGACTCGGAGCCGATTCCAGCCAGACGAAGGGCCTGTAGCCACTACTCTGCCGTTGCGCCCATATGGGCCAATGGTAGACAATGGGGAAAGGGGGGAAATGCCGGCCCTCCAATATTGGCCCTTTTCCTCCTCAGACCTGTATAATTGGAAAAATAATAATCCTCCTTTCTCTGAGGACCCCACCCGACTAACAGGTCTCGTGGAGTCTCTCATGTTCTCTCATCAGCCCACCTGGGAAGACTGCCAACAGCTACTCGGGACTCTCTTCACTACTGAAGAGAGAGACCGCATACTTCTAGAAGCACGAAAGAACGTCCGGGGACTAGACGGGCGTCCGACGCAGTTGCCGAACATCATTGATGACATCTTCCCGCTAACGCGCCCTAATTGGGATCCAAATTCTTCAGAAGGTAGGGAGCATCTGTCCTCCTATCGCCAGGCTCTTGTGGCGGGTCTCCGGGCAGCTTCCAGGCGGCCCACCAATTTGGCTAAGGTAAGAGAGGTCGTTCAGGGCCCCACTGAGTCCCCCGCGGTCTTTTTAGAAAGGCTAATGGAAGCCTATCGGAGGTTCACACCCTTTGACCCGCAATCGGAGGACCAAAGGGCTTCAGTGGCCATGGCCTTCATTGGCCAGTCCGCTACCGATATACGGCGTAAGTTACAACGCCTAGAAGGATTACAAGACCTCACCCTTAGAGATTTAGTCAAAGAAGCAGATAAAGTTTTTCACAAAAGGGAAACAGAGGAAGAAAAGGAAGAGCGGAAGGAAAAAGAGAGAGAGGAAAGAGAAGATGCTAGAGACAAAAAAAGAAATAAAGAATTAACTAAAATCCTGGCCACAGTGGTAGATAGTGGAAAGAAACAGAAAGAAAAGGGAGGCAGTACCGGGCCACGGCCAAGCTTAGACCCGAACCAGTGTGCCTACTGCAAGGAACATGGGCACTGGAAGAAAGACTGTCCTAAGAGACCCAAGAAGGGCCTGCAGGCTAAGCAGCCTGCCCTGTTAGCCCTGGATGAAGATTAGGGGCGACGGGGCTCGGACCCCCTCCCCGAGCTCAGGGTAAAGTTTAACGTGGAGGGGACTCCCATTGACTTTGAAGTAGACACTGGAGCCGTTTACTCGGTTTTGCAAGCGCCCTTGGGACCACTGTCAACCAAGCGGTCTTTAGTAAGAGGTGCCAATGGGAGCCGATACCGGGCTTGGACTACCAGGAGGACCATGGACCTGGGAAGGGGAAAAGTCCATCACTCCTTCCTTGTGATACCTGATTGCCCGGCCCCATTAATGGGGAGAGACCTGCTCACTAAACTGAAGGCCCGCATCACCTTCGACCCTGAGGGACCCAGAGTAGAGTTTCTGAGTCCCTTGGTAGAACGGCCGGTAGTCACAGCCCTAACTATGTCTGTAGAAGATGAGTATCGCCTGTACAACTCTCCAGTAGAAAAGCAGGACATGACAACCTGGCTTGAGGAGTATCCAGATGCTTGGGCCGAGAAGGCCGGGCTAGGGCTGGCGGAAAACCAACCCCCAGTGGTGGTCACCCTAAAGACCTCTGCAGCACCAATTCGGGTCAGACAGTACCCCATGAGTAGGGAGGCTCGGGAAGGAATTAGACCACACATTCAGAAGCTAATCCAAGAGGGGGTTTTGAGGCCCTGCCAGTCAGCCTGGAACACACCACTCCTCCCTGTCAAAAAGCCAGGAACGGGAGATTACCGACCAGTGCAGGATCTGAGGGAAATTAATAGTAGGGTACAGGACATACATCCCACTGTACCTAACCCCTACAACCTTCTAAGCACCCTTCAACCTGACAGAACCTGGTATACTGTATTAGATTTGAAGGATGCTTTCTTCTGTCTACGGCTTTGTGAAAGCAGCCAACCATTGTTTGCCTTTGAATGGATTGATCCAGAGGCCGGGATAGCGGGGCAACTGACCTGGACAAGGCTACCCCAGGGCTTTAAGAACTCACCCACCATTTTTGATGAGGCCCTCCACCAGGACCTGGGTTCCTTCAGAACCCGACACCCGGAGGTGACTCTGCTCCAGTACGTAGACGACCTACTGTTGGCTGCACCGTCTCAGGAGGAATGTGAGTATGGGACCCGTTCCCTATTGCAAGAACTTGCTCAGCTGGGGTACCGGGCGTCAGCTAAGAAGGCCCAGATATGCAGGCGGGAAGTAACTTTCCTAGGATATACTCTCCGGGAAGGAAAGCGGTGGTTGACGGAGGCCCGGAAAAAGACTGTTGTGCAGATTCCCGTACCCGCCTCCAGGAAACAACTCCGAGAGTTCCTGGGGACGGCTGGGTTCTGTAGACTATGGATCCCGGGGTTTGCATCATTAGCCGCCCCACTTTATCCACTTCTAAAAGGGGATGCGGAATTTTCCTGGGGGCCAGAACAGCAGCAGGCCTTTGATGACATCAAGAGGGCCCTATTGTCAGCCCCAGCACTGGCACTCCCCGATGTTGAGAAACCCTTCACCCTCTACATAGAGGAGCAAGGAGGGACAGCCCGAGGAGTCCTAACCCAGACCCTAGGACCCTGGAGGAGGCCAGTGGCCTATCTGTCCAAACGCTTGGACTCGGTAGCAGGAGGATGGCCCCGCTGTCTTAAAGCTATCGCTGCCGCTGCTCTGTTAGCCAAAGATGCCGATAAACTGACTCTAGGACAAAAATTGACCATCATAGCCCCGCATGCTTTGGAAAGCATTATCAGGCAGCCCCCAGACCGGTGGCTCTCAAATGCACGCATCACCCATTATCAGAGCATTTTGTTGGATAAGGATCGAGTAACCTTTGGGCCCCCTTCTACCTTAAACCCTGCCACCCTGCTCCCGGACGAAGCTGCGGATCCAGTCTTGCACTCCTGCCAAGACATCCTGGCAGAGGAAGCAGGAATCCGCCACGACCTGAAGGACCTTCCATTACCCAACTCAGAAGTAACCTGGTTCACGGACGGTAGCAGCTTCCTGCGAGAGGGTAAGAGACATGCGGGGGCGGCGGTGGTCAGCAGAACTAAGACCATATGGTCAGCAGGGCTGCCAGAAGGGACCTCAGCCCAGAAAGCGGAGCTGATTGCTCTCACAAAAGCCTTAGAATTGGCTAAAGGAAAAAAGGCTACCATCTATACAGACAGTCGCTATGCATTTGCTACTGCTCATGTACATGGGGCCATATACCAACAAAGAGGACTACTAACCTCAGCCAGAAAGGACATTAAGCACAAGGCTGAAATCCTTGGACTATTGGCGGCAGTTCTGCTGCCCACCGAATTGGCTATAGTCCATTGCCCTGGTCATCAGAAAGGATCAGACCCTATAGCCGTAGGGAATCGGCGGGCAGATGAGGAAGCCAAGGCAGCAGCTCTTCGAGGGGCAGGAGTTCTGGCACTAATAACTGAGACCCCAGAGGAGAATCTGGCACCCACGACTGTTAAAAGTAAGGAACAACAGGCAACTTCCTACTTACAGCACGTTCATCAGCTCACTCATCTAGGTGCCAGAAAAATGCAAGAACTGCTGAGGGAACAACCCTTTTCCTTAGCGGCTACAGAGAACAAGAGGTTGACGGAACAAGTAGCTAAGAATTGCCAGGCCTGTCAGATTGTGAATGCACATCAATCCCAAACCTCAGAGGGTAAGAGACTAAGAAGAAATAGGCCTGGCCAATTCTGGGAAGTAGACTTTACTGAAATCAGGCCAGCCAAATATGGGTTAAGATTTCTCTTAGTTTTTGTAGATACTTTCTCAAGATGGGTAGAGGCCTACCCCACCCGGAAGGAAACAGCCCAAGTGGTGGTAAAAAAAATTATAGAAGAACTTTTTCCTCGGTTTGGACTGCCCCAGGTAATTGGGTCAGACAATGGACCTGCTTTCGTGGCCCAGGTAAGTCAGGGAGTGGCCAAGGTGTTGGAGATTAATTGGAAATTACATTGTGCTTATCGTCCCCAAAGTTCAGGGCAGGTAGAAAGAATAAATAGAACAATCAAAGAAACCTTAACTAAATTGACCTTAGAGACTGGCATTCAGGATTGGACCATGCTCCTACCTTACACCCTGTTCCGTGCCCGGAACACTCCCTCACCCTCCATGTATAACCTCACCCCTTTTGAGATTCTGTATGGAACCCCACCTCCAATCTCAAAAATGTCACCTGCCACAGATTCGAACTTATCACCCCATGCACCTCTGCTTGCCAGGTTAAAAGCCCTAGAGGGAATCCAACGATTTGTCTGGAAGCCTCTAGCCTCTGCTTACCAACCAGGAGACCTCAAGGTGCCCCACTCCTTCCACGTTGGAGATTCAGTGTTCGTGAGGAGGCACCAGACCCACAGCTTAGAGCCCCGGTGGAAAGGACCCTACGTAGTGCTGCTGACCACTCCAACTGCGGTGAAAGTAGATGGCATCTCATCATGGATCCATGCCTCTCATCTCAAGCCTGCCCCACAGCCAGGACCTGAATGGACAATGGAGAGGACTGACAATCCTCTTAAGCTTCGCCTTCGCCGTAAGCCCTTGCCTGCCCAGTCCGATGGCAGGTAACCCCCATGCCCCTGCGGCCTTAGCCTGGGAAGTCATCAACCCAACAGGACAAGTGGTCTGGTCGGTCGAGGGTACACACACACCGGGTAGCTGGTGGCCCACATTACACCCTGATATCTGCCAACTGGCCGTTGGCCTGGACACTTGGGACATACAAGACATTGAGAACCCTAATAACATCCCCAAAGGTACCGACTATCATAGTGGGTACGGTGGCCCGGCCCCAGGTTTCGAAACAGCGGGGTGCAGTACCCCACATAAACGCTACCTCCTCAAGGCCCTCACCTTTTATGTTTGCCCGAAAGATGACCGCAGCCGATATATGATGCGGCATTGCGGTGGGCCTGAATCCCTCTATTGTGCAGCATGGGGGTGTGAGACCACAGGGTCAGCTCATTGGGTCACCGGATCAAAATCAGACTGGCTTACTGTTCACCGGGATAGCACTAGGAGAGAATGTGTCGCAAGTGCTTTATGCAATGAACTGAATATCTCCTTTACGGAAATAGGCAGAATGAGCAACAAGCTTAACCGCTGGCATAAGGGGAGGACATGGGGACTTAGGTTCTATGCCTCTGGGCATGATTTTGGCCTCTGGTTTACTGTCAAGCTACAGAAAAAGGCTACACCAGTCCTTGTGGGGCCCAACCTGGCAATTCGACCAGTCCAACCATCTCGCAGTCAACAATCAGTAAGGACAAGGGCAACTCCTCCCCCGGTTACAGCCACCCCAGAAAACGCCTTGCAGGCCCTGAGTAGCGAGGCTCCTGCCCTAACGGGATCAAGTGGGAGATTCCCCCTGTTCAACCTCATAAGCGGGGCCTACGCTGCTCTTAATGCGACTCAGGATGGACTAACTCAGTCCTGCTGGCTCTGTCTCTCGGTGGCACCCCCCTACTACGAAGGGATTGCTGTGAACGGGGTTTACAACCTAACAAACAACCCCTCTGCCTGTAACTGGGGGAGTAATCACCAGCTAACCCTCCCTGAGGTTTCTGGCAGGGGACTCTGCATAGGAAATCCCCCTCCAAGTCACCAGCAACTATGTGCCAGAATTGTCCCCACAAACTCTACTAATAAGTACCTGGCTTCAGAGGCAGGAACCTGGTGGGCCTGCAACACTGGCCTAACCCCCTGTGTGTCCACTGCTATTTTTGACAACAACCACCATTTCTGTGTGATGGTCCGTTTGTTTCCCCGGGTATTATACCATGGAGCAGACTCATTCGAGGATAAAGCAGAAGGGCAGGTCACCCGCTTCCGGAGGGAGCCTTTGTCACTCACTTTGGCCGTTCTCTTGGGAGCTGGAACAGCAGCAGGAATAGGAGTTGGGACCACAGCTCTTATCCAAGGGTCTAGCCAATTGCAGCAGCTCCAAACTGCCATAGATCAGGACTTAAAAGAATTAGAGACTTCTATAACAGCCCTTAAAAACTCCCTCACGTCACTCTCAGAGGTAGTCCTGCAAAACAGACGGGGCCTAGACCTCCTATTTATGCAGGACGGTGGACTTTGTGTAGCCCTCAGGGAAGAGTGCTGTTTCTATGCTGATCACACAGGGGTAGTTGAAGAATCCATGACCAAACTCCGACAGCGACTGGCTGAGCGACAAAAAGAGCGGGAGGCACAGAGAGGGTGGTTTGAATCTTGGTTTACACAGTCACCCTGGTTAACAACCCTCTTGTCAGCAATTGCTGGACCACTCATAGTCCTGCTGTTAATCCTCACCATAGGACCCTGTATTCTAAATAAACTCATAAAATTCATACAGCAGAGAATAGGAAATATTAAGCTCATGATCATCAGGCAGCAATACGCAGCTGTGACTGAGCCAGAGGGTCTCTAGGATTAGAGACTGCCCAAAAGAAAAAGGGGGGAATGAAAGGACTGTACCACTTTTTCCCGCCGTAGGCTAGGACTGTACCACTTTTTCCCGCCGTAGGCTAGGACTGAACCACTTTTTCCCGCCGTAGGCTAGGACTGAACCACTTTTTCCCGCCGTAGGCTAGGACTGAACCACTTTTTCCCCGCCGTCAGACCACGCCCTACACCTTCGTAAGCAAGCCCCGGCCCCCACCCAGCCAATCAGAGTAGGCTAACTCAGTAACTTGAGTAGCATTCCCATCCTCCCTGAGCCCCCGTCTATAAAATTGCGGTATAACAAAAGATCGGGGCTCACAGCCCCCACTCTGTATTCAGGGTATGCTGTGAGACCTAGCATGCTGGTTTTAATAAACCCTTTGTTTTTTACATGAGAGGCGTCTTTTGGGTGCTTTGTGAATGCGGCCAGCTTTTCGGGCGTAACAATCTTAGAGGCAAAAAGGCAAATGGGCTCAGGAAAGAAGATCTAAGTTGATCTTTGTCAGGGAAGATATCAGCTTAGGAATGACTGCCCACTATAACCTGTTTGTAGTTAAATATTTAATTTTCAGACCATCTTTTGTGGTTATTTTAGGTCTCTGAGTTTTCAAGACTGCCACACAGGCCTCCCCTGAGCTTGTCAGGTTAGCAGGTGGCTTCTTTCGTTCACACCTATGTGCTGTAAATGTTCACTGTTAACTGTCCTGTACCCACCGGTGTAAAAGAAGGGTGTGTCTCTTCATTTTATGCTTTATCTAATCTCAGAGATTTCCCTGCTTTGCTTCCTTCTGTCTCCCTAACCACCCACCAATGAATCTTATGTGACCCTCCTTATGTCTCCTCTTTTGAATCTAGTATATAAAATAAGCTGTAAAACTGCCATTCTTCAGAGCATTTTCTCAGTCCATTGAGATTTTGTTTCCTGGCAATTGTCATCAGTTTGGCTCAAACAAACTCATAAAAATTCTCTCCAGGCTTGGACATTTCTTATGTCAATGATTGTTAGGGGTTTCCTGCATTGTGGCGTTCATCCTGTGCTCAGTGATAAGTCCGGATTGTTCTTCTCCTGTGGGCACCCTGATCGGCCCTGCTTCTCAGCTGCCACTGCCCTGTCTAAGAAAGCTACCCCACTGGGCTCAGGGGCCAAGCTCATGAAGTAGTTTATGGCAGAAAATAGGGTGTGGGGATAGAGTGGCAGGAATGTTTCTCTCCTAAACTCAGGGTTGCTCTGGGCCCCGAGCAGTCCTCCCTGCGTTTGTAATCTCAGTGTTCTCCATGCCGCGTTTCCTGACCTTCCGCAGCTTTCTCTGTGGAGGCTCAAGCTGGAGGCCATGAGTGTGGGTAGGGAGGTTGGTGGTACAGCCTGAGGCATATTTTCCACCTGCCTTGTTCCTTTTTTCAGGTTCTGCTGCACCAGCTCTACTCATATCTTCAGCCCCAGACCAGCAAAGCAACGTAGGCGAAGGGTTTTTGGTCCACCTGGTGTGAAACCGAAAGCTGAGATCCGTGTAGGCTCACCTAGGAAATCCAACCTCAAGCCTATTGCATATCCTCCAGGGGTTTTGTCAGCGTATATCAATACATATTCCAAAAGAGTGGGTTGCCAAAAAGTGTCCCATGTTCAAATAGTTTGGGTAACTACATTAAAGCAAAGCACACCGATTCTCAGCTATAGGACTCCTCAGAGATGGAACTGTGCAGTTGCGGACTGAGGCTTTGCAAAGAGGCTCAGAAGTGAGAGTTAGCTTGTGCTTTAGTCTGGCTAAGTGCTACCCTCTAGTCCCACTGGGGGAGCTATGGGCAGGTGCTCTTCCTTCCACCACGTGGGCCTGTCTCAGAGAATCCAGACTCACCATGCAGGGGTAAAACCACAGCAAGCTCTGTGGCTGCCTCCAGCTCCCCTGACCCCATTGAGGGGTAGGGGAGGCTCTGAGCTCTGAAAGGGGCAGGCTTACAGCTTTCAGAAAACTGCATGACATACACCCAGGCTGCTGGCAGGTGGAGGCAGCCATGTCTGCACTGAATGCACTTCATCAGGAGTGGGGTGCGGACAGCCATTATGATGGCAGGTTCCAGCAGGGGAGCAGTGACGGGACATCAGGCTGCCCATGGGAAAGGGCCACATACCCCTTATCCTTTTTGCAGAGCTAACTGGTAGAGGCAGGGCTCCCCGTGGAAACAGCCAGGCTTGAACAAGCTGGGATGCGTGTGCTCACATAGGTACATCAAACACCAAGCAAGCCAAAACCAAAACCAAAACCAAATTACATGCTTACATTCAAACGTCCCATCTGTACACACATCATCTGTCTGTGTATTATAACCAGATGCAACCATCTCATTCATTTCTTGGGGTCTGAGTGAAACCTCATTACCTAGAAGCCCAAACCCAGGGAGCCAGGGGCGAAGGTGGAAGGTCTGGAGAACACCATCAATACACAATCTTGCTAATGTTGGAACCATCCCCACCTCTTTTTTTTTTTTTAAAGAATCATTTTCTATTAAAACCTCTTGGAAATAACAAGGCCATTAGGAAAGTGCTTATCTATATAATCCCAACTTCCTTTGTTCCCTTTGCAGAGACAAACAAGATCAACAGAATACTTCCATCAGAAATGAGCAACAGCCAAACATGTGGGAAGATGACAAGTAAGTGCACAAGAAGCATTATCTTCCAGCTTCCTTCCCTCTTATGTTACATTCTAAGTGACTGAAGTAAAGGGTAGAGTGCTGGATAGAGGGAGGAGGCGGAGGGACGTGCCAAGTTCATAGCCACGTTCTGGCTGAGTGACTAGAGGATGACAAGCGGGAGCCACCGAGAACTGGGACAAGGAAAGCAGACCCGTTCTTGGAAGAGAAGGAAGCTAGTGAGTTTCTTCGGGCAGTCTTCAGAGCTGTCCATGTGGAAATGGAGGCAGGCAGATAGATGAGGCTGGAGCTCAGAGATATCTGAGCTGGAGGCATAACTTTGGGTCAATAGAGAATCGAAGCCGTGAGTGTATGTGAGATCATCAGAGACTGTTCGGCCTGAGCAGCAGAGAGGGCCTGGGCTGGGCTCGAAGCAGAGACCAGATGGAGGACCAGGCAGGAAACCTGCAGATACAGGAGGGATGGGAGACTCAGAGGCACACCTTCAGTTAGTTCTCACCGGAGGCAGCACACCTGCCTGATCCAGGAAGCAGGGCATTGCGATTTGCATTAAGCAGTTAGATGGGGCCTCATTTTTCTTTTCTAATGTTACCTTTCATTAGTTGTATGCTAAAAGAGTGTTTTCAAAGCACGTCTCCAACAACTTTATTTAAAAAAAATTTGTTTTTATAATGAACCTTCTTTCAGTGAGGAAGCTGTGGAAGATGTTATGAGCCCCCACCCCTTTTTACAGGTTTATTGAACTATAATTGACAACTGAAAAATAAGATGTTTGACGTGTACATCGTGGTGATTCGCCATATACATGGTGAAAAGATTCCCCCCCCATTGAGTTAATGAACACATCCACCAGCTCACATATTTACCTTTTTTTTTGTGTAAGAGCATATTAGTTCTACTGTGTTAGCACATTTCAATTACACAGCACAGTGTTACCAATTGTAGTCACCATGTTATACATTAGGTCCTCAGACCCTATACATCTTATAAGTGAAAGTTTGCACAAACTCCTCCCTCCCCCCCCCCCCCCCCCCCCCGCAAACCCCTCCTTTCCCACCCCTGGGAACCACTTTTCTGCTCTCGGTTTCTATGAATTCGGTATTCCACATATAAGTGATACCATGGGGGATTGGTATGAGCCCCTTTAAGATAGGTAGTTGAAGCTCACCTGTGGAAGAGAAGGGCCATTACAGGCAAATGTCACATGGCACTAGAGTCTTCCTATCTCTTTGTTTTCACTTCACTTTGGCTCATCACATTATGACTGTAATCTTGTAAATACTAGTACACGTGTCTCCCTTTCCTACTGGATGGTAATGTATTCCACGTCATGATGCCTGTCTTAACTCTCCCTGTAGGCTCCCCCTCCTCCATCCAGCATCTTGCTTTGTAACTTTAAAGTATTTGATAAGTTGGGGGTGAATAAAATTGATAGCAGGACAAAATCATTTGTGTTTTGAATGCTTTGAAGCTTTCAACCCCCTCTCAGAACTTTCCTTCTCGGCTACTCAATGATGGCGGTCTCTACTGGGGGATTTGTTGCCATCAGCATTAGGAGAACATCAAGCAGACCTGAATGCATTCTGTAGGGGAGGCTCCTGGGGAATTCCACAGGGCCAGCTCAACAGGACTTTTGGAGCAGTAAGATTTTTACACCCCCCGCACCCCACCCCCTGCTTTCTTTCTCCCACAACTGCATGGGAATTTGCTTTTGGAAATGTGGAACAGCAGTCTTCTCATTTCTTGAGAGTTGTTTTTTAATTTAATTTTAGTGTTGTTGTTGTTGTTGTTTTTTTTTTACTGTACATTTTGTACAAATTTTAACTTATTTCATCTGAGTTTAGAAACCCAGAGAATTCCTGAGATTAGCCAATTTCTGCCCTGGGCTAAAGAAAATGTGGGCAATTTGAATCTTACAGGGGAGAAAACAGCTTTGGCTTCAGTAGATCTGGTGTGGACCCTGTGTGACCTCAGGCAAGTTACTTAACCTCTCAGGGTCTGTTGCTTAATCTGTTAAAGAAATCTGATTGCCTTTGTAGGTTTGTAATGAGAATTAAGTGAAATAAGACCTAAAGCTGGCTCAGATTGTGGTGCTATGTGCTTGATAAATGTTTATTTTCTGTCTACTTCCTCTATTTTTAACTCTGACACAAATTTATTATTTAACCTTGAGAGAGATCTTTCAACATGTAGGAATAATGTCAGCCTGTATCTGTCATTTCCCACTTCTACTTTTTCTCATTATACTGTGCTTTCTCACAATAGCTTCTAAACACCTTGAAGATTAAATAATAAATTTTATTTTTCAGGTGTTTTTATGCCCAATCACCTGTACTATGCTCATCTTGAAGTAGATGGTCAGATATTTTTTAAAAAATTATCTTTATTGTTGTAAGTATTACAGCCCCTTGCCACCCTATTAACCCTTTCCACCCTGCTCCCACCCAGTGGTCAGACATTTTTAAAATAACTTTTCTTCATTTAAGCTTCATCACTGGGCATGTGGTGAAAACAACAGTATTTGCCCCTGCATAAGAAATTAATTAGAATTTTAAAAAATCCATAAATCACCTCAGGTATAAATGGTAGAGATCTAAGGTGGTATTATGGTTACTATTGATTTACCCACGAGTTCCCTAAGCAGAGGACTCTCAGATCTATACTTATCACTCTCCTCTCTGCGTGGCAGGGACCCCGCACATTTTGAAAATTTGCAAGCAAGGGAGTTTGTGCAGACATGAGAGTCAGTTAGGAAAAAAGAGACTGTATCATTTGTGTTTCAAATGGCAACACACATGATTGTGTTGGCTCAACAGTGGAAAACTAGGACTGTCCAGGGCAAATCATGGTCACTCTAGTCATAGCAGATGGGTACCAAGGTTAATTGCCTTGTGACAGCCACCCCACACTAACCTCATTGCTACTGTGTTGAAGCAATTACAATGCTGACTGCGTGTGGCAAGCACTTCTTCACCCCTGTCTATTAGACTTGATTGGAGCACTGAGTGGGCTAAAGTAAGCATATTGTATCGGAGAGAACCGCCTAAGTAAGAGGAGATTCTGAGTATAGCAGGAAAGAAATTATGTGCTCTCTTTTAATCATGCAATTCACCTGTGAACGGGGCGTCAGGGGCGATGCTGCTGACCTTTCTCATCTGTGTTTCTCCCCTAGTCCCTGGGCAGCATAATGTCAGTTCTAAGAATTTTCTCTGAAAGGCAGCACAACCAGCTTTTCTCTAAGAGAATTTATTACAATTTACTTTGTAGGGTGGGGAGAGAAGTTTCTTTGCACACTGTTAGAAGATGCATGAACTACTGGGGTTATGCATTCTTTAAACTTGTCCTCATTTTGTTAGGAACTGGTTCTATGGGCCATAAGATTTCTGTGAGGCTTCCCAAGGCCCAGATGGGCTTGGATACAGCCCATGAGCCTGCACTCAAGAAATAAAACAGGTGAAGTGTGTGTGTGTGTCCTGTTGTCCATGTATGTGTGATCATGAGTGTCTGCGTCTATCTGTATTGTATATGGGTTTCTGTGCATGTGTGTGTCCATGTATGTGTGTCCATGAGTGTCTGCATCTGTCTGTGTGTGTTTCCGTGCACATGGGTGTGCATGTATGCATTTGGTTCTTCTGAGACCCATTCAGGACTCTGCCTTCATTGCTCTCTCTTCCCTCAGCCTGGGGAAATGGGGAAACCTTTCCTACCCCGGGAAATGCTGCTCTCTTGACCTGTTGCATTTTCCTGAGGGATAAGCATGATCACTTAATAAAGTTAAGATCTTAGAACCACAAATGCCTGGAGATTCTGCCCCAACAATTCCCTGGGGGATGGGGGGCACTGGGCCTACCTTTACGTGGATGGGAGAGGAGAGGGGATTTCCAGGAGTAATACCAAACAAAAATAATGTCTCAAAAACACAGACGTGGAAGAACAAAGAGAGATTATCTACAAAGTCTGACCTAACCTCGGGCCTGTCAGGGTAAGTAGCACTAGAATGAGCAAATCACTCACAAGGGAAAAGCTGCCCACGTGACCGTCTTTAACCAATGAAGACCCAGTGCTTCTCTGCTCGATGTGGGCAGGCGGGGTCCAGCGCTCCACGACCTTCAAGGATGATTCAAAGGTGCCCACTGCTGCCCCGCGGGGCGAACATTTGCTCCCTTGGTATCGTCTTCACCATCATGGACTGGAAGCTGCTGTGGAAAGTGAGTCTGTGTCGCACCAGCCTGAGCGGATCTTGCAAGGGCTGCGTGGCTGAGTCACTCGCATGGGCTATGCTCCCTCCGCCGGGCCCATGAAGGTGGTTTGGCCGTTGCCCTACTCGCTGCTCCCTTCACAATCCTCTTCCACAGGCAGACGTCCAACGGGGTGAAGGTGCTAAGTCTGGAGTGAAATAATGTGCTGTTTTGTAGACACGCCGTCGCTGCTGTCCACGGGGCAACTCTGAGCCTGAGTTTTCAGTGCGAAGAAGGATTTATGTCTCTTTCTGTCTGTCTCTCTCCTTTCGCCTCGTGGGGCTACTGAATATTTTCCCACCCTGGTGCCTTCTCTGAAGATGGGATACTGGCCTATACAGTAAAGACCCCAGGCTGGGGCCTCATGAAGACCGACTCCCAACTTCCTTGGTGTGCAAATAAAGAACAGGTTCTCTTCCCTTCTTTGGGTGTGCTCCCTTCAGGTCCTCTTCTTCCTGTGAAAATAAATAATGAACTTAAGCAGGAAAGTTTGTGGACCTGCCAGCACTGTAGGTAAAATAGCACTTAGGCACTGGATTTTGAAGTTGTGGCCACGAGGCTGGGCCATTGTAAGATATTTTAAACGGGTACCACAGTCATTGGACACAAAGAGATGCTGTCATATGGGAGTCACTTTACAGTTTTTAAAGCACTTTTGTGTATGTATCTGTTTATTCATTTGAGCTTCACAGCAACCTACAGAAATAGATGAGACAGGTGTTTTATGAAGGAAGAGACTGCAGTTACATGACTTGCCTAAAGTCAGATGTGTAGTAAATAGTAGACTTGTACTTTGGACCAAATCATCTGTTCCAAGACCTCCGATGCATAGTGTTGACTAGAGTAACACAGATTTATTTCTTCATTCAAATTCTTATTGGATAAACTTGTGCAAGTGGGTTAGCAAAATAGGTTGCTTTTGACAGTGTTAACATCCTTAAAATTCGAATAGGTTGGCTTATATGGTAGCTGGTGTGCACCTCTCTTGATTTTGCCTTCTCAGCATGCAGCCTCCCTATTTCTGATAACAAAACACTGATTTTCCTTGAGGACCAAATATTCCCTGTTATATGTAGATTTGTTGGGACAGTAGTCTGGCTCCTTGGTGGCTGAGCAGAATCGCTCAGGTACTCTGTCTGGGGAAGATGAATCTTCAGCTGAGTGACTTGAGGATGGGAAAAATTTCTCCATTTCATGACAGAATCCCCAGAGACTGAGTTTCTGTTACCTAGAACTTCAGAACCTTCCTGGCCCTAATCCTTCCTGAGGCCTGTAGGCCAGATTTTTCTTCAATTTTATGAATTTCTCCATACCTTTCCAATGAATACTTCTTGTGATTAGTTTAACCAGATTGATTTCAGTTGCTTATGCCCAGAGGTCCTTAACTTATGTAGGAATTATGAAAGAAATCAGAAGGGGAAGCAAGATTTATCTAGATTTAACTGTTTTCAGATATAGTCCTTCCCTTTGCTCAGTTCCGTGGAAGAAGTGTGTTTTCCCACTCCATTAATGTTGGCCTTGGCCATGTGACTGTCTTTGGCTTCCTGATGAGCAGAAAGTACTTCCCCACCCCTTGAATTTGGGTTTACAATGTGATTTGCTTTGGCTAATGGGACATTAGCAAGCCTGACTCGACAGAAACTGGAAATGCTCTTGCATGGTAGGTCTTGGGCCCTTGCATTAAGTTGTTGCCGTGAAAAGAACATTCGCAGATTAGTCCACAGGTTCCAGGAAGAGGATGAGACACATGGTACAGAGCTACCCAGCCAAGCTGCCCCAGCCTAGATCAGCAGATCCTCAGCCAATCCACAAGTATGTGAGCTAAATAAATGTTTATGGTTGCATACCACTGAGATTTTGTAGCTGTTTGTTATGCAACATTTTTGTAGCAATAGCAAACCTATACAGGAATTTGTATTAATAAGTGCTGTCCTGGCTGCAAGGAAAACCTAAAACATGTGGGACTGGGTGGTGGTGTAGGTTGGAAAAATGTTGAAGAAACTATCATAAAAGCCTGAAGAAATGGTGACTCATGTTATATAACCATGAAGCACTTGGTATAACAATCTTCTGTGGTAAACTAGAAGATAGAAATGTAACCAATGGACTTGTGGACTTGGGCAAGATGGTTTTTATTAGAATGTTGAAGCATTAGCTGGCTTTTTAAGCACCATGTGATGAGCTCAGAAAATAACTAGCTGGTTTGAAATAGAATTTTGAGGGACTATAGAGAACCAGAACTTGCCAGTTTAGGAAAAAATAATTTTCTCATGTCACCTTTCCATTTACTCAGAGATTCTTACATAAAGACCTAGCCTGAGAGCACAGGTAGGCAATGTTCAGGTGCTCTAGCAAGACTTGGCTTTCCATTCCAGGCTTGGCTCCAAGGCTTAAAGAACAAAAGCAAAGGTGGGGCTATAACACCTTTAAAAAACCCTTGAAAGAACTCAAATGGCAGCTAGAACACCCTTTCAGCTGAATGTTAGAAAGCTTAAGGGTGTGGCCCACAGCAGTCTGAATCCACTACTGGCAATTAAGTCTAGAGACAGTGGCATGTCTTGAAAATAGTGGTGGGTGTGGCTTTTGGAATATGAAACAGACAGCAAGTTAACAATTTACAAGTATAGCAGACATTTATTTATTTAAAAAAAACAGCTTAAAAATTCTAAACAAAGAACTTTTCTTTTTATATACTCAAAATGTCTAAGCAACTGAGACCTAGGTATGTATCGTGTAAAAATATGCAGAGACAATGCACAATAAAGAACTAGAAATCCTAATATAATGCTATTAAGTTCAAATAAAATGTGAGAAATGTTCCTCACTGCCAGAAATGAGTCGAGATTATTATTGCCATTAGTGAACTATGAACACACAAAAGTTAACAATAATAAAAGGCAAGTATCAGTGATGTGGGGAGACTTTCACAAGGCATATGATAAATATCAAAAACAAACTCAGAGCAGGAAGTTCAGAATTAGAGACAGATGAAATAACAACGCTTCCAGTGAGATCTTTGAAACTGAAGATACAGCATTAAGAAACAAGGAAGACCAAAATTAAAATTGGCTAAAATGAGTCTATTATGCCTTAGGTTTTCTTTAGTCCATTTCATAACTTTCTATTCCCAAACCACAAAATTTGTGAAGCTAAACATGGGATTAATGTGCTAATACTATTAAAAAACATAGTTTTTAACAACAAAAAGAGTTTACTTCCCCTTTTTTTATCTCTTACCAGTAAAAATTAGGACAGATTACCAAAATCTTTGATATAGTTTAATGCACTTGGCCTATTTTTAGCAGCGATAAAGACTTTTTTATCCTCGATTTTCTAAAACTTCCTTATTTTTCTTTAGTAGGATCCTTTCTTTGTTGAAGGAAAATCCAAAAATCAAGGATAACCATTAGATGTCTTTTCATAGCTGAGTCCCTAGAAACACACTGTCCAATATGGTAGCCACTAGTCACATGTGGCTATTAAATTTAAAATAAAATGAAATTAAAAATTTAGTTCATCAGTTATACCATAGCCATATTTCAGGCACTCAATAGCCACATGAGGCTAGTGCTACCACACTGAACAATGCAGATATAGAATGTTCTAGAAAGAAAAGTGCTGCCCAAGAATATAATACAGTGTCTTGCCTATCATAGGTCCTTAATAAAAAATTATTAGCTAAAATTGTCACAATTAATTGCAATTTTCAAAATCTAAGTTAGAAAAGTATACGGATTGTGCTATGCCAAGGGACTGTCATTTTATTTTTTAAAATATATTTTACTGATTTTTTACAGAGAGGAAGGGAGAGGGAGAGAGAGTTAGAAATATCAATGAGACAGAAACATCAATCAGCTGCCTCCTGCACACCCCTTACTGGAGATGTGCCGCAACCAAGGTACATGCCCTTGACTGGAGTCGAACCTGGGACCCTTCAGTCCGCAGGCCGACGCTCTATCCACTGAGCCAAACCGGTCAGGGTGGGACTGTCATTATTACCAAGGGGATGAGTGTGGTCCTGAGGCACCTTGTGATTATAAGGCCAGAGAGGAGGAAGCAGCAAGGAGTGAGAAGGGGCAAAAACTCTGAAACCTGGCACCACATGAGGCAAGATGTCAAGGAGGGTGTTATCACCCAGCCAAATGTTACTCATAGATCAAATAAGATGCAGACTGGGAATTATCACTTCTGGCTTTATTTTTCTGATAATTTCACAAAATAATATATTTACACTTCTCTCTTTTTTTTCATCAAGTACATCACTATTGATCTCTGCTCATAGAGGCGAAAGATTTGTCTTATACCACTTTTTTAACTCTTCTTTATAAGTCATGCCATATTTAGTTTATGATAACCTATGTAACTGCACGAGGCTAATACTGTCTTAGTCCATTCGGATGGCTATAACAAAATACAACAGACTGGGTGACTTATAAACAACAGAAATTTATTTCTCACAGTTCTGAAGGCTGGAAAGTTCAAGATCTATTGACCTTCATGGTCGAGTTCTGGTAAGGGTACTCTGCCAGGTGGCAGACTGCTGACTCCTTGCATCCTCACATGGTAGAAAGGGTGAGGAGCTTTCTGGGGTCCCTTTCATGAGGCCACTAATCCCTTTCATGTAGGTTCTACCCTCAGGATCTAAGCCCCTCCCAAAGGCCCCCTACCTCCTAATGCCATCACCTTGGTCATTAGGTATTCAACAAGTAAATTTCAGCAAATGAACATTCAAACCACAGTATATGTCTATTTCTGCTTTTTTGATTCCTCACTTTTAGATGGTATTTCTTTGAGTCCTCACTAAGTTGAGAAAATTAGCCTGCCTATACAGGGGTGGGCAAAAGTAGGGTTACAGATGTTTGTATGGAAAATAATATAATAATTTGTATTTATTAAATATATAAGTAAGCTGTTTATTTAATAAACTAGAGGCTTGGTGCACGAAATTCGTGCACGGAGGGGGGTTCTCCCTCAGCCCAGCCTGCACCCTCTCCAATCTGGGACTGCTCGAGGGATGTCTGACTGCCCGTTTCGGCCCAATCTCGATGGGATTGGGTCGAAATGGGCAGTCGGACATCCCTCTCACAATCCACGACTGCTGGCTCCCAACTGCTTGCCTGCCTGCCTTCCTGACTGCCCCTAACTGCTTCTGCCTGCCAGCCTGATCACCCCCTAACCACTCCACTGCCAGCCTGTTTGCCCCCAACTTCCCTCCTCTACCGGCCTGGTCACCCCTAACTGCCCTCTCCTGCAGGGTCGATCACCTCCAACTGCCCTCCCTTGCAGGCCTGGTTCCTCTCAACTGCCCTCCCTTGCAGGCCGGGTGCCTCCCAACTGCCCTCTCCTGCTGGCCATCTTGTGGTGGCCATCTTGTGTCCACATGGGGGCAAGATCTTTGACCACATGGGGGCAGCTATATTGTGTGTTGCAGTGATGATCAATCTGCATATTACTATTTTATTAGATAGGATAGAGGCCTGGTACAGGGGTGGGGGCCAGCTGGTTTGCCCTGAAGGGCGTCCCGGATCAGGTGGGGTTTCCCTTGGGGTGTGGGGCGGCCTGAGCGAGGGGCCTGTGGTGGTTTGCAGGCTGGCCACGCCCCCTGGCAACCCAAGCAGAGGCCCTGGTATCTGGAATTTATTTTCCTTCTACAATTGAAACTTTGTAGCCTGGAGCAGAGCCAAGCCTAGGGCTCCCTCTGAGGCTGCAGCCATTGTGTTGGGGTTATAATTGAAACTTTGTTGCCTTAAGCGGGTGAGCCCGGCCAGGGTGTTCGGAAAGCTTTGCTTCCCCTGTTGCCGGCGGCAACCCTGGCCTGCTCTCTCAAGCTCCATTCTGCCGCCATTTGTTTGAATTTGTTTACCTTCTATAATTGAAACTTTGTAGCTTGAGTGGAGGCTTAGGCCTGGCAAGGGCAGGCGGAAAGCTTGGCTTCCTCTGTTACCTAGGAAACCATGCTCTCTGTGGCTGTAGCCATCTTGGTTTGGGTTAATTTGCATACTCGCTCTGATTGGATGGTGGGCGTGGCTTGTGGGCGTGGCTTGTGAGTGTGTCGGAGTTATGGTCAATTTGCATATTTGTCTATTATTAGATAGGATACTATTAAATACACAAACTCTGTTTCTCATACTCACAACTGGTAACTCTACTTTTGCCCACCCCTGTATGTTGATCAGCCTTTTTTCTTCTCACTGACTGCTGACTTCCACTACTTCTATCTTTCCTTTTACATTATTCAGGTTTTTAGCATATACATTCTGTTTTGTAAATCTAATTAAGCTTCTCATACTTTATCTCTGTCCATAGGTTGATTATAAAAATGTAAAAACAATAAATATAAATAGTGATGTTATAATCCCTGTTGAACAAAGTATTATAATTATTAATTGGTCCATTAAATTAATAAGTCTGTTTAATTTGAAAAATCATGAAAAAATGATACTTACTTTAAATATTATAATTTATGTTAAACCATTTACATGTTTAAACATGATCATTTGTTCATATTCTAATATAAGGTCAGGACATCTTCGAAAATGTCTAACAATCACTATAAGAGACTTAATATTTGAATCCCAACATATCTTAGAAGCAGGCTGTGCATAGAACAATATATTTTGGGTCTCTATAATGCTAGATTCCATGAATGAATAATATTGTTCACTAATTGACCTATTTAATGGCATGAAAAGAAAGTTGGTCTGAAAAATTCCTTTTGATGTATAATTATTACATTTCTAGACTAGGCACTGTGTTAATAACATTAGAATTGATTAAAAATATGCATACATGAAAAAGCTATTGCTTTTATGCTACAAAAACCCCATACATTTCTTGGCATTATTTAGTGGCAAACCAACAATGAAAATGACAAATAATACTGAAGCAATAAAAATCTAAATTATCCACAAAATAGTAATTGGATATTTTATATATATATATATATATATATATATATATATATATATATATATATGACACCTTCCTCTGAATGTAAAATTTCTTTATTGGCTTTCCATTTCTCTGTGATGGTTTAAGCCCTCTCCCTAGAATTCCCATCTGAAAACTGAGGAAACTGCTTTAACAAATGGTGAATTGAGTTTTTGCTCTGTGCTACAGTAGTATTCTCATCTAAAAGTATACTTCATCTTGTCAAATGTTAATAATACTTCATGAAAACCTTTTTTTTTTTTAATTCATTAAGTGATACTATTAGGACAAAAAATAAATTCATGAATCCTTCTGGATTTTTGCTATTTATGGGTGATAATTTGGTGTAACCTATAGAGTCCAAGTATTTTTTTTTTTAATATATGAAAAGCACTGGTGTTTCTCATACCTAAAGGTATGCTTTGCTAACATTTTCTCTTATTTGCCTTTAGTCTTTTTTTTTTTAATAAAAGAAATAAAATGGCTCCAGTTCTCTATATAAAATTCTACACATACACACTAAGAACAAAGGGTGATTTTGACAGCATAGAGTTCTAAGAAATAGAGGCCCTGATTAAACAAACAGTAAGTGCCACTATATCTCTTACCAATGGAACAACAGTGCTTGGGTGATGTTTTCCAGGCAACCCTGTGGCATAAATCTTTAATACCACTGCCTTTCATGTGACATTTATATATAAAAACTGTTTATAGAGCCATGAAACCTTTTCTTGTGTTCATTAGGGTTTATTAGGGCCTTCAATGCTTGTGTTCTTATGATATAACTGCTCACAATATACCCACAAATATTTTCAAGGCAATTTGCTTGTGCTCTTTGTTTGGTTCTCATCAGAACCAAATAAGGGGCTGGTGCACCAGTTACAAAACAAGGTCAATGGCAAGATGACAGCAAACCTTACACAGACATACTTTCAGAATCCAGCAGCTAAGCACCAGTGAATTGTTTTGCATCAGGCCCAAAGGGAAGACTTGCTCATCTTAGCACCCATCAATTTTGACTTATTTTTTACAGAAAATCTAGGCAGGATAAATTTGATTTCATTTAAATGAAAGAAAACTGGTTTAGGAAAAGATAAATTGGCGTGCTATATTAGAAAATAATCTGCTCAAGTTAGAGAATAGAACATATTTTAGAATCATACATGGGGGAAAAGGCCATTGAAAAGGATCTCTCCATTTATTGAGTAAACTAGAGGCCTGGTCCATGAAATTCGTGCACAGGTAGGGTCAGGGCTGATCGTGGCCTTCCGGCTGCCAGCCCAGGCCTTTCTTCCCTGGATGCCAGCTGCTGGCCAGGGCCTTCCTTCATTCCATACCATCTCCTGGTGGTCAGCACATGTCATAGCGAGTGATCGAATGCCCGGTCTCCTGGTCAAACTCCTGAGGGGAAACTTTGCATATTAGCCTTTTATATATATAGATTAGAAAACCAATTTACAGGAATATTCAGCAAACTATATGAGGCTCTTGATTGCAAATGATGAAAACTCAACTCAAACTAGATTTTGTGAGAAGGATTATCGAGTGACACAGGGAATTGGAGAGTCAAAGTGATGCTCTTGACTTTGGGCATGGTGGCTTTAGGCTTCATAGATATACTTCCCTGTTCCTGGCCTCCCTCTCATACTTTCCCCAGGAGGTGGCACAATGGCCCCAGATGTTCCATATGCATGTGGCCTTCAATGTTCATAGTTATAGAGAAGGGGCAACTACCTCTAGTGACAAGAGTAATGGGAACATTGAGATTGTTTCAGTCTGGGGAAGGGGCTCATTCCTGAGAAATGGGTTTAGTCTGTGGGTGCCCTAGCCTGGGTTGTGGCCACTCCTTTAACAGGGAAGTAGTGTCAATTCTATCTGCACTGCATGGTCTAAGGAGGTTTCTAGACAATGGTGAAGGGGTCATTCTCCAAAGGAAGTGATGCTGGACAGACCAGAAAAATATGTGTCCATTATAGCTAGTCAGGTATAAATGAACATAAGGTATGTGAGTCCCAACTCTGTATTTGTTCTGTTGTCTGCCTAATTGGCGTTTCTAGTCTACAAATAGTAGATATGTATGTAAGTGTGTAAAAATCAATCCATGTACACATCCACACTTGGGTTTGGAAGTCTAAGGGTTAACAAAGGAGTAGGCTGATGAATGTAGGAGTCCTCTGTTTATTAGGAAGTTCATAGATGGAACATAGACCAGAAGATATTGAGAAACGTTCTTCATCACTAAGGCATGCTGTCTTCTCAATGTGGTGTCAACCAGTGGTCATTGGCACCAAGTCAAAGCCAACAGGAATCTCCAATTTGGGGGACAGTGAAGATGGAAACTTCATTCAATGCAAGACAGCTCAATGGTGACACAGCATGGCTGTGAAAACGGGACGACTCTGAGGCAGCTCTAGGGCCAGGCCCCTTGTCAGCCTGGCAGCTCTGCTCTGGTCTGCTCTGCTCCATTCTGCTTCGGTGGCCTCCTGGTCCACTCTGCTCCAGTGAGCCATCTTTAATGTTTCAGTTCTAGCTCTGGCTCTAGCCAAGGAAACACAGTCTTCACTCTTTTGGTGGAAAGAGGAAGTGCACTCCTTGAGCCAGAGGGGAGCTAGCTAGCTTAAATTAACAGAAGTCCTTGCCCCTGGTCCCTGATTGGTCCATCCTCATGCAAATGAGGACTCCAAATCCTATTAGTCTGATTGTTCCAAAAGGCACTGTCCTGATTGGTCAGAGCTGGGCAACTCCAATTGAATGGGGAAACCTCAGTGCTATTGGTTGAACTAGGATTCCAGGAACTCTTTTAGGAGGGCTGGTTCAGATGGCAGAAACACTGTGCAGGCACACAGACAGTTCACTCTGAGGTAGTCATCCATTGCAGGTTTCTCCCTGAAGTGCAGTTTGCATGAGAAGCCTCTGTATATAAATGGTTGCTAGGCTCTGTATTTGTTTGTTTATTTAATACTAGAGGCCCGGTGCACGAAATTCGTGCACGGAGGGGGGTTGTCCCTCAACCCAGCCTGTACCCTCTCCAATCTGGGACATCCCTCTCACAATCCAGGACTTCTGGCTCCCAACTGCTTGCCTGCCTGCCTTCCTGATTGCCTCTAACCACTTCTGCCTGCCAGCATGATCACCCCCTAACCACTCCACTACCAGCCTGTTTGCCCGCAACTTCCCTCTTCTGCCGGCCTGGTCACCCCTAACTGCCCTCTCCTGCAGGGTTGATCACCTCCAACTGCCCTCCCTTGCAGGCCTGGTCCCTCTCAACTGCCCTCCCTTGCAGGCCTGGTCCTTCTCAACTGCCATCCCTTGTAGGCCGGGTGCCTCCCAACTGCCCTCTCCTGCTGGCCATCTTGTCGTGGCCATCTTGTGTCCACATGGGGGCAGGATCTTTGACCACAGGGGGGCAGCTATATTGTGAGTTGCAGTGATGATCAATCTGCATATTACTCTTTTATTAGATAGGATAGAGGCCTGGTACAGGGGTGGGGGCCAGCTGGTTTGCCCTGAAGGGTGTCCCTGATCAGGGTGGAGTTCCCTTGGGGCATGGGGAGGCCTGAGTGAGGGGCCTGTGGTGGTTTTCAGGCCAGCCACGCCCCCTGGCAACCCAAGCGGATGCCCTGGTATCTGGAATTTATTTTCCTTCTTACAATTGAAACTTTGTAGCCTGGAGCAAAGCCAAGCCTGGGGCTCCCTTCACGGCTGGCAGCCATTTCTGTTGGGGTTATAATAGAAACTTTGTAGCTTAAGCGGGTAGGCCCAGCCAGGGTGTACGGAAAGCTTTGCTTCCCCTGTTGCCGGCGGCAACCCTGGCCTGCTCTCTCAAGCTCCATTCTGCCACCATTTCTGTTTGAATTTGTTTACCTTCTATAATTGAAACTTTGTAGCTTGAGTGGAGGCTTAGGCCTGGCAAAGGCAGGCAGAAAGCTTGGCTTCCTCTGTTACCTAGGAAACCTTGCTCTCCGTGGCTGTAGCTATCTTGGTTGGGTTAATTTGCATACTCACTCTGATTGAATGGTGGGCGTGGCTTGTGGGCGTGGCTTGTGGGTGTGTCGGAGGTATGGTCAATTTGCATATTTGTCAATTATTAGGTAGGATATTTTATTGATTTCAGAGAGGAAGGAAGAGAGACAGAGAGAAATAGAAATATCAATGATGAGAGATAATCATCAATCGGCTGCCTCCTGCATGGTCCACAGTGGGGATCGAGCCTGAAACCAGGCATGTGCCCCAACTGGACCTATGACCTTCTGGTCATAGGTCGAAGCTGAACCACTCAGCTAAGCTGGCTGGACTATTTATTTCTTCTTATTTGAGTCCAGATAGCCACAAGGAGCCCTTCTTAGTAAGTATCTTCTTTTTCAGAGTCCACAGTGGTTACATGTGAACTACTGTAAAATTCAACAGTAATCTGAGCTTTAGGGCAGTAGCTGATGGAAAAGCTAAAAAATGCACATTTGGGATAAGGAACCTAATGTCTGCAGTTTTATCTGAAGTTTTTTGAGTATAAAGGAAGAAAATCATAAAACAAACACTGGTTTGTGTTTTCATTAGAAAAAAGATGCCTCTTGTGATTCATATCTCTTTTGCTGACAGTCCCAGCTGGAATAAAAAAATTTAGCAAGTGAATTTTAACAAAGGAAAACTTTTTTAGTATTCTGGAATCTTGTAAACCTCAAAACAGTTCTGTTATTATCCTAGTTTTTATTCTATCAGGTCTACCTAAATGCCCTGACACATCAATTGAGTAAAACTGGGAGAACGAACACTACAGAGGGAATATTTATAATATATGAAAGAGTTAATACATGAACACATTTCATTTGAGCCTGGCACCCTCGCAATCTGTATGAGGGAACAGAAGGAAGGTGTTCAGTCTTTCTTATCAGGTGTCAATAGATTTTCTAGCACACACCCCTTTGCCCTGGGACACTGACCCTCAGACTGTAACAAGCACCAGAGTCTAATAATCACTTGGGAAGCTTGTTAAAACCCAGATGACTTGGCCTGGTCCTCAGGGTTTCTGATTCAGTAGGTCTGTGGTGACCCAATAATTTGCATTTCTAACAAGTCACCCTGTGATGATGACACTGCTCTCTGGGACCACGCTGTGAGAACCATTCCTGTAGACGCATCTCAGCACTCAGCTCGGGATGAGGCACCATGATCCATAGTTCCCGCTGAGAGGGAGGCTGAGGCTGCCCCGGGGGGCAGCAGTGGCCAGAGTTTCTAGCAGTCGTGATGGTCTGAATTATGGCAAAGGCACAGTTCCAAGAGGGAAGCTGATTAGGCAGGTTGTTAGGGCTTCCATCAAGCACTCTGGATTTTAAGAGCAGGTTTCCAGGACTAGGTAGGAATTTGAGTGCTGGTCAGGATAGAAATCTGGTTGAAGAGCCTGGTGCTTGTGATGGGGTCGCAGGAAAGGCTGAAGCTGGTGGCTGGCTATATGGATTCCTAAGAAGCTTACCTCGACTAGGCTTAAGGTAACGAGGTCAATTCTAGTCCCATGAATCGGGAAGACTGGTGCTGAGCAAATACTGAGCTAAGACTGACTCATGCTGCAGACATAGCTATATCTGAAAGATGCCTGTTCAGGGCCTGCCATGGTCATGATTAGGGTAGGCAGGATCTATCTGAAAAACTATTTTGTTTGTGAAACCATTTTTGACCTTGACATATGCTAAGAAGTACACAATACATAGCATGGCACACACATACACACACACACACACACACACGAGCACAGATGCACAGAAGTACACAATATATAGCATGGCACACACACACACACACACACACGCACAGACGCACAGAATTTTGACCTTGACATATGCTAAGAAGTACACAATACATAGCATGGCACACACACACACGCACAGAATTTTCCAAATTAATATTTTGCTTAGCGTGTGCAATGTACTTTGTTCTTCTTTGTTATGTCTATTCTATAACATTCTATTATTTTATGAAAATAACAAAAACCTTTTGCTATCCAATAATGTATGTTACCTGCAGTTTGAACACATTCACTTAGAATCTGCAAGCTGTGCCTGGTGCACCCCTCCCCCACCCCACCCCCACCCACCCTGCAAGCGATTTTAATGCAGGTGGTTCCCAAAGGCCATGCTTTGAGAACATTGTCAGGAGATAGAATAACTTATTTCAAGGGGTCCCTGAGCCTCTTCTGCAGAAGCCCACATCAGTGACTTGACATGTGACGGATGATGAAATATGTTTTTCATATTTCTTCTCTTACTTGATTAATGGTCAATTTCCAGAACTTTCCGTGTGGCTAGTCTCAAGCTCTGGCAGCCTGGCTTGGAGCAAGGCCCCTGAGTTCCAAAGGCAGCATAGGCTGTGTGAAAACAAGGATCAGCAGAGAGGAGGGTGCAGAAGAGGCCGAGAGGCATACCTGGCATTCCAACTCTTTCCGCAGTGGCATGTGTATGGGCACCGGCCCCTGTGTGCCCTCACAGCACCCATCTGCTCCCTCCTGGGCATTTTTATCCTCAGGAAGTTCCAGAAAACTTCACAAGTCAAAGTCTGGCATCACAAATAGAAAATGAATTTTACCTCATGAGATAAAGACAAATGCAAAAGAAAAGTAAAAAAGAAATACTCGGTCATTTTCAGTCAGATGGAATAAAAAGAGGATTTAAACAAGACAGTCTTCTTTAAAAATATGGTTGTAAAACACACCTAAGGAAGGAAACATAGTTTTGAAGACCTTGCTGGCTTGAAGTATGTCTTAGTCTCAGAGATCTAGAATTTGCCATCCAATAAAGTCATTTTATGCCTCTCTGGCTCAGGGTCTTATCTGGGCATGGGACACAAAGGCTGCTTGCTCTTTAAGTGAGGCATAGGAATTCCACATGAAAGTGTTAGGCAAATTCGTGCTTTTTGAAACAAAATTTTCTTGTGATCTTCTTGTGCAAGTGAGAGAATTTATCTCCAGCTAATTAGTACCATCAGTCAGAGAGAAAGACAAGGAGAGAGAGAGAGAGAGAGAGAGAGAGAGAGAGAGAGAGAGAGAGAAAGAAAATCTTTTTGGCATGCCACTAAAAATGACAATAAATATTAGCACCTTACTAAAAAATAAAATAAATAGGATTTCCCAGAAGCCCAGGGTGCTTTGATAAAGAATCAAGTTCTCTGCAGATTGAAGCGATTTATCCTTAGGCAATTCACCTAGAGACATTTTTCTCCAATTACTCAAGGTCTGGCAAGGAGGAATCTGGAATGACATACTCAACAGGAGACATCTTGGAAGGTCCTCTTCGTTCCTCTTTGGGATCCAACAAGGGGACAAAGTTAGAAACTAGGAAACATTTGTCTGGCTCCTCATCAGAAAAAGAGATATTTAATCCTCTCTCGTATTACATGCAGCTTTGCTCAAAATAAAGCAGCTGCTTTGGAACTGATTTGAGCCCTTCCCTGTTTCAGCAGATCCATTTTTGTGTGTGGTGTGTCTTCTTCAGCCCAATCTGACTTGTCAGGCTGAGAACATATGTGTGTGCCATTCCAGAAAGAATGCACATTCATTTTCCTCCCATTTAATGTTTGAACATGATCACAGTCACCAGATGGGTCAGAAAAACAATGACAGCATGACATAAATCTTCAGAGGGTTTATCAATCTGATTGCATTGAGGAGATAAAGTGGATTTTGCTAGAAATCCAATAAACTCTCTCCACCTCAAAGAATTAGGGTTGGTGCCAATTTTCTTCTTTATTACAATCTCTGCCCTTTTGCTTTCTGTTCTTTTTTTTGTTTTGTTTCACTTCCTTCATATTATAAGGCTCGTTTTATTCTCTAAAGATAGTAGGTGAGCCTCAGTTCTTCGAGCTTAATTAGTCAGAGAAATTGGAGACTGTATGCTGGCAAAGGAATTAGAAAAGGTTTAGAGCAGGACAGACTGGAGTTTGAATATAAGCTCTTCTCCCACCCACGGTGTGATCCTTGAGCCTCAGTTTCCTTGTATAAAAAAACTGAGGGTAACCTTTCCAGTGGCTATGAGAGTTAGATTATTGATATGAAGCACCTAGCATGATTTCTGGTCCAATAAAGAGTGCCCGTTATTACCTTGGACACCCACGATTAGATTTGTTAGCTGGAAGTTCATTCTCTTTAAGGAGGCAGGAATGGTCACCAAGAGGAGAGAAACATGCTTTACCGAAGACTCATAATCCCGTAGAATTTAACCTCCATTCTCTGATTGTAAGAATAGCATATCCAACTCCGTGATTGTCTCTAAGCATTGAAATATTAAATTTGCTATTGCGTACTATCCAGAAAGTTGCAAGTCAGAGCTCTGCACACAGTGTTAGGCAACATCAAGCTCTATTACTCCATTTCACTCCAATATGATGCTTTTCAAAATATAAACAGTTAGCTCTACCAGATACGTTCTGTTGGAACTTACCAGACCTCTGGTGATCTTACCCCCACTGTAACTCAAGCAGATAGAGATTTGTGAAATTACCTACTGAAGACATCTGAGGTTCAAATGCTTGCATTTTGGCCACTACACTTAATAGCTGCTAAGTCAAAGGTTTCAGTTAGGACACTGTTCAGAACAATTATTTTTCATTGAAGAAAGTAGGCTCCATTCTTGTAATGACATATATTTTATTATTTATTTGTTATTTATTTATTATTTTAAATATATTTTTTATTGATTTCAGAGAGGAAGGGAGAGGGAGAGAGGATAGAAACATCAATGATGAGAGAGAATCATTTATTGGCTGCCTCCTGTACACACCCCACTGGGGATCAAGCTTTCAACCTGGACATGTGCCCTGACTAGGAATTGAACCATGACCTCCTGGTTCATAGGTCGACACACAACCATTGAGCCACACTGACTGGTTTGTGCTGTGTCTCTTAATCTCCACCAGTTCTTGGGGTCTAGCACAGGGCCTGGCACAGATTTGGCAGTTTTTTAAATGTGTGAGTGAATGAATGAAGGTGTGCCGACCCCCTAGTCTGCACTTCTGGTCAATCTCACTCCAAGCTGTATTTGGGAGTGGGAAGATTGACTTTAAGGCATGTGTCAGCATCAGTTTGGCTCTGATTTGGGCTTCTCTTCTGTTTATGGTACAGAGTTTCCATCTTAGACTCTTGTTTTGGTAAATGACTTTTAATCCTCCTGTGCCTAAATTCCAGTTTGTTAACCTAGCTGCAATCCCAGGTCTTTGAGGGTGGGATCCCACTAGGCCCTTGCCAGCATCCTGTCCTGCCTATATTCCACCTCTTCGTGCTCCTTTGAGCCCAGCCTGTGATGAAGCTTCATTCTTTACTATCAGACACTTTGGCCATTTTCCCAAGTGTCTAAATATTGCCTTCCCCAGGTCTCTGTTTCCGAGCTCTCTTGGCACTGTTTCCATCAGGAAAGTCCATCATCCCTTCCTGGACCTGCCCAGTGACAGCTGTTTGCTGACATTTCTCTCTGCGGCTTGTCCCTGTTTGGTTTGGTCAGGACCTCCCCCTGACTTAACCAAAGGCCACCACTGACCCTAACCCCCACCCCAATTCGTGTGCTACCTTAGAGAACATAACCAGTTCAACAACTAATAGGCACCTTCCACTATCCAAGCCTTTAGCTATCATTCTTCAAGGTAATAGTAGCGACAACTAAGATAAGCAAACAAAATACACGGAGGAGAAAATAAAATATTCTAATGTTGTAAAGAAAAGCAGCAGGCACCAGCCACAGGGCCTGGAAGGGTCTGGTTATGTCTCAGGGAGGGATGGAGGGAGGGAGAGAGATAGAGATAGAGATAGAGAGAGAGAGAGAGAGAGAGAATGAATGAGTAACCTGATACATTTATCTCTGAATACTTCCATTTGTTAGTTGTTTGCTTCACTCATTTGCTAGGAGAAAACTTAAGCTTTCCTGTACTGTCATAAATGAACAGACACTGAGGAGTCAACTGTGTGATAGGAAGTAGGGATACCAGTTTCCATTTAATCACTTGATTAACTAATATAATTGAACCCCTGCTATGTGCCAGGCACTGCTCTGGCTCAGGACCCAGCCTTGAACATCTTTGCCCAAAGTTTTCTCTCTTCTAGGAACTCACAGGGAGTATTAGATTAAAGCCCTTGGTGGCCATTCTTTACCCACAATACAATCAAATCCAAACAACACTAAACCATACAACAAATGAAAGAAAGCCCCCAAATGGACAGATCTGTTTCCTATGATGATAACATCAATGATTTTGTTAAAATAGACATCAATTATCAAAATATTTCTATTTTTATTAATGTTGCCTCTTTTTGCTAAGGATCTGAGCACCTTTTCCTGATTAGTAATCCAGTATGGCTCACGGAGAACGGAAGCAATAGACAAGCAAATAGATTTGAATAAATAATTGCAATATAAAGAGACACACCCTGTGATAGAATTATCTAGAGTGACAGGAATGTAAACAGAGTTTTCTGTGTGAACACAGCAGCCCGACTCCACCCTCCCTGTTTGCCTTCAATTCATATACAGGGGAAATTATTTCCAGATTCAGGGCAAATGGAATGTATGAATGTGAATCATAACTCTCTCAAAAAATAAGGTAACATATGGCTGTTTAGGTTTCTGTGTGAGGTGAAGGAATGACGTTAGAAATATCTGCCTGTACTTTTGAAGTTTGTAGGTCTTGTTATTGCAACCCTGAGGTGTGAAATGTTTGCACTGTGTCTGAAATTAATGATTAGGATAACTGCAAGCTCCAAAACTGCCTTCATATGCCATTTCCCCCTTCCTCACTAAGTTTTAGCTTACACAACTTATTCGAAGGATAGCATCAAAGGATTGTTTTATCAGTTCGTTTAGGATAATAGACTAGGGTCTAACTCCAGTCAGTAAAGGAAACTTTGCAGACTTGGAGTTAAAGTTCAATCTGTTTTTCTTGGCGAATGGCCCATGAGGGAAATAGAATTCATGGAAGAGACTTGTTGGCTGGACAGCTCTACGATCCAACAGTTGGCTATGAACAGATCACAGAATGGAATGATCAAATAAATGTTCACACACTACTGACAGCATGGAAATATTTCCTTTCCCTTGCATATCTCTTCCTTAAGTGCTGTTCTTAGTGTTCTCTCAATATAGCACGTCTCCCTCATTGTGAGTGAAAGAATAAAGGCCTCCATATGGATTCAATTCTGGTGTTCATTAGGTTAGAGCAATCAGGAATGCATTTCCCCTGGGACTCATGTTTCTGCTTCATGTTGAAGGTGATTACTTGGCATTCAGATCAGATTGGTAATGATTTCTTCTTCTCTGATGTCCAAAGACAAGAAAAGAATTTGTGTCTGGTGCCAATTGTGAAATGATTGAGAACAGTAGTCACTCTAGGTAGTGCCAGGATGCTCATCCAGGGCATAATAAGCTTATCAGTGATCTTCCCTGCTCTTGTCATCTTGGTACTAAAAGGAAACAAGGGGATCACAGGAATAGAGAGTACAAGGAAAGAAATCGGGGAATGAGGATCCAATACTATGTAATGGATAGGCTCGCTCCTGCTTGATCATCCATGGGTACTCTCTGCTGCTGTTGAAAGGAGGTCACCTCTGGACACAACCCCCTGCTCCTGAGTGCTGGGCATGCGCTCTGCTGCCCAAATGGAGTCCTCCAGCCTATGCTCATGAAAGGTGTGCTGGGAATGGAGGCTGGCTGGTGTGTAGAGAATGACACCACTCGTGACCCGTGGTCCCCCTATGTCCAGTCACCTTGTCTGGGCTCCGTCGACCTCTCTCCACTTTGTGTCTCACTCTGCTTAGCCCAGAGAAGTTTCCTGGTGTTCAATAGAAGCTTTATTCCCCTCGAATTCCCCACCCCACAACAGACACATGCATGAATCTCCTGTCAAACACACACATATTCTTTCCAACTTATTATTTTGGCACAGTTATCATTTCAAAAGTATTATCTCACCACTATCACTTTCTTCTATCATTCCATAGGGCTTATGAGGGAAGAATAAGCATAAAAGTGTCAGAAAAAATGCAAATATGTCCAGATATGATAAACCTATAAGGAGGTAAGATGATTTTTAAAAAAGAGGAATTGAGAAGTAAGAAATACAATTGAAATACCTCAAATATATAAAGATAATAATAGCTAACACCCAAAGAGAAATTCCAGGCACTGTTTGAGGGTTTTGCTTACATTAGCTCATTTAATCCTCACAATAACTCTATGGATTTGGTACAATTATTCTCTCTATTTTTAACAGATGAAGAAATTGAGGCAGAGATGTTAAGCATTTACTTTTAGGCCTGGATTTGAGCCCAAGTGTGCACTTAACCAGGACTAAATGTGGGGATAGCATTCACAGGTTTGAGCAAAAGGACATTGTGCATAATAGGAAAACCATGTGGATTTGGATGCAGATGTCTCTGCTGCTGGACAGTCCCTTAATTAATTTGAGCCTCAGTGTCTTCATTAGAACATAGAGATATTGTTCCTGCTAAACAAAGTCTTGTGTTCAAAGAAGACTTTCATGAGAAGGCACCTAGCTCTAGGCCTGGTGTAGAATGGGCATGCAATGGTGCTTTCTTCTTCCCTCCTGCGTCCACAGAAGTCCTCACATATGAGATGCTATCTTCTGTTGCATGGCAGAGACAATACTAGTAGTGTCTGCTCTTAGATAAATCTTTCATTTCTTTAAAAATATTGAGTGTTGTGACTTGTACAATAATGGCTCCCAAAAGATGTCCATGATGTAGCCCCCAGTACCTGTGAATTTATTAGCATTGTGTGGCAAAAGAGACTTTGCTGATGGAAGAAAGGGTTTGCTAATCAGCTAAACTTAAAGTAGAACAATAGTCCTGGGGCATTCTGGTTTGCCCAATAGATGCACATGGACACTTAAAGGTGGAAGAGGAAGGCAGAAGAGTTAAGTGTGAGAGGGGCCCACCCACCGTTATTGGCTTTGTAGATGAAGTAGGTTATGAACTAGGAATTGCAGATGGCTCCCAGAAGCTGGGGATGGCCCTCAGCTTACAGCCATCCAACAGGACTCAGTCTTATAATCACAAGGCACTGAGTGAACTTGGAGATGGCTTCATCCCCATAGCCTCCTGAAAGGGACACAGTGCTGCTGACACCTTGATTTTAGCCTGTGACACTCTAAGCTGAAGTCTCGAGCTGAGTCAAGATGTTCCCCATCCTTGGGCCTACAGAACTCTGGAAATTTGTGGGAATTTCTACCATGGCAAGAGAAAACGAATTCAAGTATCTAGTTATTCCCAGGAACTCTGCTAGGTACTGGGGCTACAGCTGCAAGCTACACAGATTGCTACCTGGTCAACAGGATAACCAAAATCCCAAGATCAGCAGAGGCAATTTCTCTTTCAATCTTGTTTGCCAACAGTCCCTAAAGCAAACAAGCAAAATTGCTTGTTGGTGTGTGCCTCAGGCTCCACAGCTGTCAGACACTCATAGCCACACAGGGTTTTTGTCTGGAATTGAGGTGTAAACACTTGTAAGCTGTTTCCCATATGGTCCTCAGATGACCTGTGAAACTCAACCACCTCCTGACACTAAAAGGCCTGTCTCCTCCCAAGATGTGGCTGTGCCCTGTGCTCACAGATGTGGTTTGGGAAGATGCTGCCTCAAGCTCAGGGGGAGCACTTATTTGATGGGATCATTATTTACCCAAATCCGTTTTTGGAAAAATGTCCCCATGTGTCTTTTCTTACTGTGGCCCCTTTTTATATTCTTTAGGCAATGGTAATTACCAAATGAAAGAAAGAATTAAAATGGAAAAGACAACAAAAATGTTCTTACTGTACTGATCTCAAACAAATTTGAGATCATCAGACAATTGGTTGCAACAAACCAAGGTCACATGCCAACAAATGCAATTATGTAAAAATACAAAACACTGCCCTCAGCAAACAACCTTAAGAACTGAACAAATATTTAGTTTTCCCAGCATCTGTTGAAAATCTATACAAAACGTCTCCAACAAACTGAACAATGCTTAAGAAACACTTGGGCTAAATATCTGAAAAGAAATTATTCATATTTACTAAAGAATTACATAAATCAAAGTCACACTTAGGGGAACATCATCTACATGGAGCAGTTTCCTCCTGGGATGGGCTTTTCCTGACCATCTTGTCTGATTTATTGCACTAAGTAAGTCTCACTTCATCCTTTGTATTTTCTTTAAGAGGTTTAACACTGTTTGGCATGATCTTATTTACATGTTTTGTTCATTGTCTCTTTCCCTTTCTAGAATGTGAGGTTCCCGAGGGCAGGACCTTTTGTATCGGTTGAGACGTGGGGTCGTGCTTCTGCCACCTACTGTAATTTTCCTCTGGAGAATCCCTGACCTTCCTCTGTCTGTGTATTTTTCAGGAAGTGGAAGCTACCCTGTGTGTCAGTCTGGAAGCATGTGCAGACATAGCCCAAACCAAACAGCACATTCCATCGGCTGGCTAGACAGAAAGGGGTTGTTTTGTGCACACGACGTCACGCCTACCAGGATAAGTGTGATCTAATTCTAGGACTTTTGTTTGAGCTTTTCCACTGTCTTAAGCCTGAGAGGATGTGGGGGCCAAACTTGCTGTTACCAATCTACCTCCACACAGAGTTTATCAGACTGGATGGAAGGCAGAGCTCAGAGATGAAGGAAAGGGGAATCTGGTGGGATAATGCAGCCCTAAATCCTGAGGTGTTCAATTCAGCACAACCATGGAGGTTTTCCTTACATGGACCAATAAATATTTTTCTCAAAACAAACTGAATTTTAATTGGCAATCTAGATAAGTCAGAGAAATATAAGGTACTGTGGAGTTAATCTGTACCTCATTAATCTGGGCACAAAACAAATGCAATTGAAAAATTGTGTGTGTATGTATTTGTTGGTGGGGGTGTCTACCGGCCACTCACCATCCTGTGTCTTAGTTCAATACACAGGAGAAACAATATAGTATGTTTGCTGCTCCCTGAAATCTCAAGTAAAATTTCTGACTTGTGACTTTGGAAGCTGTATAATATTTATATTTTACCCAAGTTGACAGCTCTAAACTGAATATCATCAAACTTAATACAAATTATTGATGAGGTACATTAGTTTGAGGTCACATGATATTTCAATGTTTTGTTACTACTTTCCTATGTATCTAGTTTACTATGAGATGACTAATGGATGTCATTTACAAAAAAAGTGCCCAAAACTCTGAACATAATTACTTCTGAATGTTCCATTAAGGAAAATTGATTGATGGATGTGTTGCAATGAAAGAGACAAGATAGCTGCATTACTGGGTATGTAGTGGGTATAGGGGGTAGAGTAATCTAACTAGTACTCAACCTGTGCCTCATTGAGCTGTTTCTTTCAAAATTTAAATGTGAAAAAAATAAGAAAAAAGGGAGAACAGCCTGTATAGATAATGATGGTGAAGCAAAAGAGCAAGCCTGGAGAAGGAATCTTAATACACTAGGAAGACAGTCAGGAATTAGTCATCAATCTTGCTTTTGAGCATCCCTTGGACACATATTGAAGCTTGACTTATTTATTAGTGAGGACTTTTTGGTTGTGTCATAGATGAGAGCAAGAAAACTTATTTGGAAGTTCAGGCCTTAATAATCTTGAAAAACTAATGGAAATGAGAAAAGCAGAAATGTTGTAGAGACAGATATTTAGGAAATACATGCCCTAAACAGAGTGCAGCAGTTTTGAAGGGGATCTTGGCAAACACCACAAGTATCTTCAGCAAATGTGCCAAATTACTTCACACAAGATTCATTTGTGACCAATATGTTTTACTAGATAGGGAAAGGTTGAAGTTTCAGAGGGCTAGCTAAACACCTCGGCAGGTGTTGGAGACCTGGCCCAGGCAGACCAGTGCTTTATTCCCCCTGTTTGGAACAAGCATCTCAGCGAGAGGGGGAAAATACATGAATCTAGTAAACAAGAATGAAAATATCAAGATTGATTCAGCACTGAACCAGTAAACAACTGACTTGAAGTTCCTCTGATTCCATACATGTAATAGGAGTTAAATGGCTTCAGAGGAAGAAAGTGTAAATCATCCGAGAGATGCAAAACAAAACAACAATGAGGTACCACCTCACACCTGTCAGAATGGCTATCAACAAATCAACTAAGGATAAGTGGCAAAGATGTGGAGTAAAGGGAACCCTCGTACACTGCTGGTGGCAATGCAGACTGGTGTAGCCTCTGTGAAAAACAGTATGGAGTTTCCTCAAAAAATTAAAAATAAAACTCCCATTTGACCCACTGATCCCACTTCTAGGAATATATCCTAAGAAATCACGAAACACCAATCAGAAAGAATTTATGCATCCCTATGTTCATAGCAGCACAATTTACAAAAGCTAAGATTTGGAAACAGCCTAAGTGCCCATCAGCAGATGAGTGGATTCAAAAATTGTGGTACATCTACACAATGGAATACTATGCAACTGTAAAAAAGAACATTTGCAACAGCATGGATGGACCTGGAGAGCATTATGCTAAGTGAAATAAGCCAGTCAGAGAAAGATAAATATCACATGATCTCACTCATATGTGGAACCTAATGAACAACATAAACTGATGAACAAAAACAGATGCAGAGACATAAAAGCATTGAACAGACTGTCAAACCTCAGAGGGAAGGCAGGAAGGGTGAATGGGTTGGAAGAGATCAACCAGTGAACTTGTATGCATATATGCATAACCCATGGACACAGATAATAGGATGGTGAGGACCTGGGATGAGGGGTGGGGTGGGGTGGGCTGGGAGAGGTCAGTGGGGGGAAAAAGAGGATATATATATATATATATATATATATATATATATATATATAAATACTTTCAACAATAAAGATTTTAAAAAATAAAGGTGGTAATATGGAAACAACATTTAAAATAAAAATCACTGTAACCCGTGGGGGAAAAAACAAAATAAAAAAAACAACAACAAAGGAAGAAAGTGTAAATTGGGCGTCACTGTGGAAAATGTGGCCTTTACCCATCAGATCCCAGACTTGGTCAACAGAAGGCTGCCAGATGAGGGACAGCCACCATGGAGAGACTAGAGAGATGTGCAAAGGCATACAGCTTGACGGAGTCTAGCAATAAGTCATAAGATAGGATGTGGATGGCTGGGCAGAGTAACCCATTGGGAGTTGGCAATAAGCAAATAGCAGAGGTGCAGAGAAGCATGTGGTCTTAGGAAGGTAGGATACAGGACTCTGGACTTGAGGGCTTTGGCTAAACAAGGCAAGGCAAGGACTCTTTGTTTTAAAATGATTGGAGTAGGGAATAAGATCCTAAGACCAAAAAACAAATATGGATGAATTAGGTAAATGTTGTCTCTTGATCTCATACACAAGGCAGGGCCAGATAGGGATCTCCAATAACTGAGCCTTATTTCTGTGCTGTTTTACACATAAGATCACTGTGAAATCTCATATCTGCAGACCAGAGAGCCAGGTGGGCAAATAGGGCATAAGTTCATTATAGACCTTTATTCCTCAAAGTTCTGTTCTTGGCCATTCTCTCTTCCCTTTGGATAAGTTTTCATTCATAGTTTAAGCTTCCAGCTATATAATGGGACTTTCCTCAGCTTTCTCTCTCTCTCTCTCTCTCTCTCTCTCTCTCTCTCTCTCTCTCTCTCTCTATCAGTTTGACCTATCATCTATCTATCTATCTATCTATCTATCTATCTATCTATCTATCTATCTATCTATCTATTCATCTCCCTCTCTCTCTCTCTCTCTCTCTCTCTCTCATCTATCTATCTAATCTATCTAAATTGCATGTTAAAAATTGTCCTCAAATGTTCCTGAGATGTCTTGGACTCCAATAAGGGATTTAGGAAGCTATCTTGAAAGACTACCCTGTTGGAGATAAATTATGTATGTCATCTAATTACTCATTCATCCATTCATCTAAACATCGAATGCCTATTTATTTAATGGAACTGATAGAATCCCAGCTTTTGTGGAACTTAAAATCTAGAACTACAATTTCATTTTTTAGTCTTGAATCTCATAAAAATTTCAGATTTAGTGTGTTCTGAAATCTTGTTACATTTATGAAAACACAATTTGTTGTATAGTATGGTTGGTCTGACATGTTGCATATTTCAATGGCTTTTCATTAAACAAACAACCTTTTGATCTGAGAAAGCTTAGTAAAGGTGTCCAACAGTTTCCATGACTTCATTGAACTAAACTTCTGTACCATAACATCTTTCAGGCAGTCTATAAATTAGTGATGCTCAAATAAAAATAATAACAACTCTTAAAAATAACTTTATTGTGCCTGGCAGGTGTGGCTCAGTGGTTGAGCGTTGCCCTAGGAACCAAGAGGTCACTGGTTCAATATAAAAAATTACCTTTTTATATTATTAAATATTTTCCTATAGTATAATTTTAGTGTCTATCTACAATCCAATCCTATAGATGTACTGTAATTTATATAATCAATCTCACATTGCTTAAATATATGTTGTCTCCAGTATTTTCTCTGTTATAAATAATGATGCAATAAACATTGCATAATGTTATCTTTGTGTCCATCCATGATTATTTTCTCAAAGACAAATTCCTAGAAGAATTTATGGGTCAAAGGATATGCAGAAGTTTCGATGCTTTTGCTATAAGTATTGTCAAATTTCATTCCAGGAAAATTTTACCCCAAATTTATGATTTATAATTATGATCAATTCCTTATTAAGTTATGAACCTGGCTATATAGCTCTCCTGATAATTTGGTGAAATTGAATCAGTTGTTTTAAACCTTCTATTTTCTTTTCATTGCATGCATCCAAACATTTAAGTAAAGTATTTCCTATGCAGAGCAAACATCTGAAATTCTGGTGATTAGCTTCTACTAGATTATATATAATGGTGTATTAGATAGATAAAAGTATTTTCAAAAATTTATGGACTATATCAAGTAGCCTGAGTCTTGATGTCAGGTTAAGCTCATGTTGATTGGACTTTTAGGTGATAGTGGAACATGGAGGATTTTGTAGCTCTAAGGAGTTCATGTTTTCATAGTAGTTCTGGTTATAACAAGCTTTGTTTCTTTAGCCATCAAGACAGAAAGCAGATGAAATTGGTAGCTATTTCCCATCCCCCTTATTGTTCTTCTTGAATCATGTTAAAGCCAGAAGTTTTTGAAATTTCAGAATGTAGGTTATGCAATCTCTTTTCTTGCCCTTTATTTTTAATTCCTTATGGCACATCTTTACACATTCTTCCTAATTTCTCTACTGTCCCCAAAGCAGATCTCTAACTTCTTGCAATCTCTTAGACTGGAAAGAGCTCACTTTTTGGTGGGAAGTGTGGTGGATTAAACATGGTCACAAATTCGTTGATGCTCCTCCCATGAAGTAGTGGAGTCTATCCCTTTCCTCTTGAGTTAGGGATGACCTTGTGACCTGCTTTGATCTATGATAAGTGAAGAAAATGATTCTCTGCAAGTTCAAGGCTTAGCCCTTAAGGAGTCTAGCAATGTCTACTTTTCTGCTCTTGGAGTACAGCTGCCATGCTCTAAAGAAGTCCAGGACAGACAACTGGATGATTAACCACTGTGTGGAGAGAGGCCTTGGAGAATGAGAGGCCACTTTCGATGTTTAAGCGGCAGGTGTGCTCCTAGCTGAGTGCTGCTACACAAGTGACCGCAGCTACCACCAGTGGAATCCAGTTCATAAAATCAGGAGAAAAACCTTTTAAAAAATTGTTGTTTAAATTGGTAATTTTGGGGGTGATATGTTATTCAGTAATAAATAACTGAAATAGAAAGATAAATAAATGTTCAACTTCAATTCACAATAATAATGGCTATAAAAGAAATACATGGTAGAACATAAGTGGATATCAACAATTTTCTAGAGAAGTCAGCAAAGGATTCTATGGAGAAATGGCACTTGACTTGAATTTTGTAGAATGAATCAATGTTACTGGGTAGATGAGGGGGAGGGGTTTTTAGATGGAATGAGCAGCCTGAAAGATGACTTAGAGGCATGAAATAATGGGACATCCTCAAGGGAGCTGATCACCTAATATTGACAGAAGTTTAATCTGATGGTCTAGAGAGCATTTCCATGTAAAATCGGGAGTAATAATAACAGTGATTTGACACTTTTCTTTGTTTCCTTTTAATTTTTAAATTAAAATTTTTTCAATTACAGTTTGCATTCAATATTATTTTGTATTAGTTTCTGGTGTACAGCATAGTTGTTAGACAATCACATACTTTATAAAATGTTCCCCTAATATTTCCAGTACCCAATTATTACAATAATATTGACTGTATTTTCTATGCTGTACTTTACATCCCCATGACAATTTTGTCATTACCAATCTGTACTTCTTGATCTCTTTACTGTTTTACGCTTTTCTTTCTTGTATATCATTTAATCAGGGGGAAAGACTCAGTAGCTGACGCATTTCACCTATTCACATTTGACAGAGCCAAACATTTTCTCAAGTATTACTAGACAAAAGGAACTGCTCTTGTTGAAAGCAATGTCTGATCCTCATTTACGATCCTAGCTAAATGATTAATTCATTCCAGAAATGAAAACAAAGGCGCAGTCATATTATAAACATGAATTCCTCAAGAAACTCGTCTATGGACCACCTAGGAGGCTATTGGGGACCACCAGTCAGGATTGGCCTGGGAAGATTATGACGTGGTTGGAGTTTATCTTGGTGTTCCCGGCCTCCCATCGCTGTGTTGTCTTCAATCTGGTGTCTTAGTAGCACCAGGTTCTCATCTTCTCTATGAAAATCTGCTTCCCAGAAAGGATCAGATACACATGTTCTTACTTAGAAGCATGATCGCAGAAAGAGGGGTATTGCCACTCTCCAAGAGAGATGCCAATTTTATTTTGAAGACAAGAGTTTAATTTAAGCTAAAGGAATGATTCTGTGATGGTGGATTTTTTTCTTTAACAAGAAATTTGGAGTGAAAGAATTTAGAGTTGTGGAAAGGGAGAAAACACGCTGCCTTCTCAGTTTTCCCATAATCACATCTTGCTAAGAGATTGCCTGTGCCCCTCAAAGTTGATCCATTCAAGGAGTAATCAGAAGAAGTCTGTGTGCAATGTACAAGCACAAAGCTAGGTGCTGTGAAGAATTCAATGGTTAAAGATAGTCCCTGCCCTCACAGTCTAATAAAAGAGATAAGAATTGATGATGGATGACAATAAAGCAAGCTAGAATAAATTATAAAGACATACAGACTGTACTATATGGGGGCCCCATAAAAAGGAATAATCATTTATTCCTTTGTGGGTCACACAAGTAGGTTGGGGCAGGGAAAGGGGGTGAGCAAGAGAAAATGTCTGGTCAATATTTTCAACCCTATTTAGGAGACATTAGAAATGGAAGGTCATGAAGTTAAGTCATTTCCCAAGGTCACCTTGCTAGTGACTGGCTTGGGTGGAACTTAAAGTAAGTGGAGGCATGTAGTGGGAGGTAGGGTGGAGGTCAGACTTTAATTCCAGGCTAAGGAGTATAGTTTAATATTCTGGAAATAAAAGGAACCATTGAAGGTCTCTTGTTTGTTTGTAGGGTGGAGTGTGTTGGAGGGTGAAATATAATATGATACATATTTAAGATGGTTTCTTTGATATCATGAAGGACTGATTAGGAAGGAAAGAGATTGCAATTGAGGAGACATTACAATGGTTTATCCACCCAATTATTCCCATTCAACAAAAGTTTAATCAGTATCTACTCTTTTCTGGTAACTCTTCAGGTAGCTGGCTTCTTTGCAGCTAATGGAAACTGAGAGGACCAAGAAGTCCACATATGAGCCTCTGTGCTTTTTTTAGATAGAAAATGTCTACTCATATTTCCAAATGAGCCTCATCTCTTCCCATTTGATACTTCCAAATGTTACCCATGCTCTATTTTAGTCTGGCCCAGCTATGATAAAAATGTCAACATTATTATTGCTATTTTGCTTTTATATTTTATATTAATTCTGGTCCTCTTACGCTGTAGAGCATGCTGGGTTGGCTTGCTTTGGAGCCTGGAGTCTAATTCCATTTCTGCCTTTTGCTAACTCTATGCCAATTATTCTACCTTCCCTGGTTTCAATTCTTTCATCTGCTAATTGGAAACAGTAAGTCTCACCCTATCTATCACATGTATAAAAGTGCTTTGTAAATTCTAAAGTGTCATAAGGGATATTACTATTATTGTTGGAAGTTTTTATAAGCAGTAGGAATTTACGGTTGTTTAGAAAGAATCCTGTAAGCAGTGTCTGGAAATAGCACCTTGTGAATTAACATTAAAATCTGTTGTTTCAAATCCTTTCCATTGATGTACATTAAATATATACCTAGTAAAATACAGGGTATTGGATGTCAACAAAGCATTTGTTTTTCTGGAACAAGAACAGACTTAGCATATTTCCAGGCAGTTTTGAGCTTATGAATTTGTCCCATGACTGCAACAACTTGTTCGTGTCTGAAAGAATGATTACATACAAGAAACATTCACGTATTGAGAAAGGGAAGACTGACAAATGAACACTCAAAGATTCCAGATCCAGGAACAACTGATTCCAAGGTTTTAAATATCAGAGACACATATGCTAGAGGTGACATGCATAATGGAGCCGTGGAATAGTAGTGTGGGAAATGCCAGATCAAATTATTTCTCAGAGGGTCTCCAAAATAAAAGTTCACTGACCCAAGCTTACCTGCCATACATTTTTCTCTCAGCTACTGTTCGAAGCTGCTTCCAGACACAGGAGGGAAATGGAGAGTGGAGTCCGTTATCTGCAGGACTCATGCAAGCAAGCAGGAAAGGCTCATTACATTCTAATTAATTCATACAAAATCAGTTGTGTTTGACTTATTTGTGTTGGCTGTCTATATTGATTGGATTCATTGTATAATTGCTAAACTGGTGAAAGATGAAAGGATATTGTTCACTTAGGAAACAACAAAGACATAATTTGTGGGTGTGTGTTGCTTCTATTTCCACTGTAAAGTTAATCAGATTTAATAAGACAGTGGAACCAACTCCTGCCAAAATAACACAAATGAAATGTTTAACAGTTATTGAGTCTCCAAATCATATACCAGGCTGTTCCTTGATTAGAGGGATATGTTTTACACATAGAAACAAAGGCAAATACCACTCTCCACACACCCCAATGACAAATTATTGTCTCTCTGTACAGTTGTGAACTTGTGAATACCGTATGATGAACAAAATTTGGCTTTTTATTAGATTTCTCCTCGAATAGATTAGAAATAGTTTCCAGATCTCCCCAAATCCCTCCTAAATCATTCTTCACCTTGAAAGAATGTCTTTATTTAAAGCCACTATTTCAGGTGATATTCTCCTGTCACTCAGAATTTCAGACTTAGGCTTCTCAAAATCATTAAAATGCCAGAGAGTCACCACAAAACTCTCACCTGTATCTGTAGGCATAAAACTGTTCAAACACATACGGCTTTTTAGATATTTTACTTCCAGGCAAGATCAGGTTTTTTAGTGAGTTCGCTCTTTTCCCTGCAGCCTCGATTTAGCACGGGAATATGATTTGTAGCACAGCATATAACGTGGGAACCGAGGATCACTTAGTGCATCCATTGTGTCTCAGGGGATTGAATGAACTCCCTGATGAAAACACGGTCATCTCCAGACAAGGGGGAGGGGTTGGGGAGGAGATCAGCACTGACTTGCAGTCATCTGTCTGGGTCATTGCTAGAGTTGAGCTGGTTTGAAATAGGGTTCTAACAATCTGTTAACTCAATGATATGGCTCAGTGGACCCTTCCCACTTTAAGGTGGGAAGGCAAATATTTTATGCTGGTTAGGCAGCAATAGTTCCTATCTCAGATGGCTTTTTGACTAACACAATTGCTTATCGGTTGTCAGTGCTGCTGTGAATTCTCTCTCATTTAGTCTTCGTGCTGTAAGGAACTTCAGGTATAATCTCTACCAGGGACCTTCGCCCCGTTATCAGAGGCTAATGCAAGGCCAAGAGGCATTAACTGACATAGGGCTGCAGCAGAGCCGGGTATTTTGACCTTAAGTCTATCGTTTGTAGACTTTTCCAGAAATTATGATGTGAACAGAACAGAATGGCTACCTCTGTCCTTTGAGATTCTGAAATCAGTGTTCTTTATTCTCTGCAAATATAAATGAGTTATGTCCAATTAAAAATAGCTGCAAATACTACTCTGGAAGAACTTTTAATGGAAGAATAAGGTTATATGTATCTATCTATATATATATAAAGAGGTAATATGCAAATTGTCCATTATGGCATCACAGTAACGACTGTTCAACAGGCTGTGTGTGCATGGAGCACCTCTAGGTCCCGCCTCCCCGCCCCCCACCCCCTCCACTCCCTCAGGTGGCAATGGCTCCCTCCAGCTTCCTGAAGCAGCGCAGCTTCCTCCTGCCAGCTCCTGTGGAAGCAGCGTGGCTCCTGCCGGCTCCCACAGAAGTGGTGGGTGGCCTACTGCGCGCAATATCATGCACTGGGCCAATAGTCATTACATAATAACATACCCTAAAACTTAACAGCTTAAAGCAAAACACATTTAATATCTAACCGTTTCTGTGGGTTAGGAATCTAGGAGTATCATAGTGGGATCCTCTGCTTCAGGTATCTCACAGTCAAGGTGTTGTCCAGGACTGTTGTTTCATCTGAAGGCTTGCCTGGGGAAGAGTCCACTTTTAAGCTCACTCACATGGATGTTGGCAGCATTCAGAACTTGGTGGGATGTTAGACTGAGGACCTTGGTTCCTCACTGGCTGTTGGCTGGAGGCAACTCTCAGGTCCTTGCCACATGGGTCTCTTCAACATGACACCTTGCTTTCTAAAAAACAGCAAACAAAGAAGACACAAGAAAGAGAGAATGCTAGCAAGATACAAGCAACAGTTCTTTATTGCCTAGTCTTAGAAGTGACCTCCATCACTTTTGCTGTATTCATATTCATTAGAAGTAAGACCCTAAGCCCAGCCCATTTTTCAAGGGGAAGGGACCACAAAAGGTCATGACTGCCAGGAAGAAGGAAATATTAGGAGCCATTTTAGAAGATTGACTATCACAGAGATCTTGTCCTGTGTGTCACATATTTAACCCATAGAAAGCCTCATTTTCTTTGGTTTCCTAGAGTTAATCACAATGCACTGTAATAGGTTTAGTTCATGTAATTGTTTTTAAAAAATACAGATAGGAATGAAGTGTGGATAATCCCCCTCCATCTCTTTCACCCTGTTCAATTCCTATCCTCCCACCCTGAGGCATCCAGAGGGAAACTGGGTTCACAGGAAGTGCTTTAGGCTCTGCAGCATCCTTCCAGGTCACAAGCCTGGAGAGGGAAGTGTGGAGTGGCTATGTTTGGACTTTAGCATCAAAGGAGTTGGGTTTGAACAACTGGAATGGCTGGAACGACCAGTCGACCAGTTGCTATGATGCGCACTGACCACCAGGGGGAAGACACTCAATGCAGGAGCTGTCCCCTGGTGGTCAGTGCACTCCCACAGCCAACCTCCCGCGGCCCCTCCCTCCGGACGGCTGGCCCCCCGATGAGCCTCGATCGCCGGCCAGGCTGAGGGACCCCACCTGTGCACGAATTCGTGCACCGGCCTCTAGTATATTATATTATTGCATTCTTGTGTTCAAGAAGAAAAGACTCTTACCGGTCTAGCACACTATCTGCTAACATTTATTTAGAAGATAATCATGGTCCCCTACCTATTATAGAAAGCATACAGAACCAGCCTTTGCAAAGTAGATGTTTGCTTGGATTTAAAATCACCAGCACTTACATTACTTCCCTCTGCAGGTAATCAGAGAGATTATACTGTGAATCAGGGCTTATGTGAGGGGCACCACCACCCACCAAAGTGAGGTTTGATTGAATTGTGTGTCTTCTCAAAGCTTTATTTTTTTAAATCATTAATCTGACATTTTAGATTATTCCTCAATAAAAAATTAAGAAAAGTACTTATTAGTGATGACACAAATAAATATCTTTTATTATTTAAGAAAAATGAAGCCTGAAAAGTACTGTTAATAAAGAAAGAAAACTCTAATCCCATATGCCCACCTTTTTAAAACCTCTGCTAACAAAAGCCAGAGACTGATTTAGCCTCTGCACACACACACAGGGGAGGAATGAAATGTGAGAACAAAATATTTAAAAAATAGTTTTCTTTTTTGCCTGCTGTCCACTCATACATCATGTGTGTGATGAGTCTGAGGTCCCCGATGACGATGTCTGAAATATACATTATGGTATCACATTCCAGTGGCCTTTTATTCATAGGTAATCTTTTTGGTTCCAGAATGAATAGACACACATGTACTTTGATGTCTATTTGACTTTCCTTCTCCTTGAATAGTTGGTGTAGAAATTTGGTCCTGCTTTAATCATATCAAATCCACCCATTATCCTCAGGGAAACGGGCTGGTTTTCTTCCCTGGAAGGTAGTTCTATAACCAGGGACACTCCAGGACAATGATGAAAATTAGGGCACTTAAACAGCCAACAAAGAGTATTCAGAGCAATATTTGGTGAGAGAGAGAGAGAGGAGAGAGAATGAGAGCGGGAGTGTGTTCATGAAAGGGAGGAGGAGAGAGGAAGAGAGAGAGGAGAAAGAAAAATCCCTTTGTAAATAGTCATTGAAGTACAACTTCAAATACTCTGTGTTTCTGGGAAGAAAGCCTCTATGTAAAAAAAGTAGCATCCCTCCAGTAAGTTCTAAATTAAGTTAATATAAAAACAAATCGAAGCAGAGGGCCAAGTCTGCTTTCTCGAGGCCACTGTGAGAGTAGGACTTTGGCAACCGTTGCCGTGAGAAAAATTGGTTGATTGTGGGAACCTAATGATTTCTCTGGATTTATTTCTGTCTCAGATATATGGCGAACCAGGGCATCACATCACCATTTCTCTCTTGCTCTCCCTCTCTTTAATCTTCCTTTAATGATTTTCTCTGTTATCTTGAAGTAAAATAAATAAAATCCCCCAATATTCCTGTCTGTGGGGGCCAAAAAGCAAGTAGATTTGTCACAGGCCAGTCAGTGCGCTGGAGTTAGGACAGAGTTGGAACAGCTCAGGTGTCTGTGCTGTAGATGAAAGGGTGTGCCCAGCTCAAAAGAGAATGTTTCTCTCTGACTACACCTCAGGAAAGGTCAAATAGGATTAAATTTTTTAAGTTGACCAGAACAAAGATAGATGACTTAATTTTCAGTGCAAATTTGGTTATGTCAAACCAAGTAGCACCAGGAATATGATCGATTAACCTCTGGAGAGTCAATGGCATATTTCATTTCATTCCCTTTGGTGTCACCGTGGGCACTGGGCTGTCGTTCAGGATGATGGATTTACAGGGATTTCCAAATGTCTATTAATGCCCTTCACCCACTTTGCTGAGATCAGTCATCTGAGCAAACAGTTTGAAGATTTTGTAGGAAGATGCTGTAAAGGAGTCATTGGTTTCTCTTGTTTGTATCGGTTATTATGAATATGGGTAGAGAGGAGACTAGAATTCGAGGATGGATGTTGTTAAAAATGAGAAATATTTGACAGCCTTGGATTCTCTGAAACATTCAAATGAAGATGTCCACGTTGAAGATGATCTTTATTTTCCTACATATTTTCTGGAAGTACATTTTTCTATAGTTTGCTTTATACACATTTTATTTTATATATTTCCACATACTTTGCAAGTTATGAAAATCCCAAATTCTCTGCCCCTGATCACAATGGAGTTGATATGAAGGAACGTGTAAGAATAAAAACAAAATGGAGAATGTTTAGAGAGAATAACAATCACTGTGGAAAATAGTGGTGATTTCTAATCTAGATGTTCTGAACTAGAGTTGGGGAGCGGGCAGCAGGGAATGTGTCAGCTGCTAAAATCTCTAAAAATAGAACTGAAGACCGCGACTGAAAACTGTATTTTTCATTTCCAATGGAAACAACATTTAAAATGAATAAGATACGTAGGTACAATTATCTATTAAAAGATTGCTATATATTAGGGATTGTCATAGTTAAAATGATCATTTTGGAGTGACTACCCTGAATACAGTCTATGGAGGGGAGGGGCAAGTATCCACACAAACTTACCATGTGATAAAATCTAAATGGTACCATACACTGCAGGGAAGATAGTAAGGGGTGGACTGATTCTACTAAGAAGGAAGAAGAGGGAGATGGGAGGAAAATGAAGATGACCTCACTAAGGGGTGGAAGCATGAGCTTTGAAGTGTGGGTAAGATTTAGCCTTTCAAAGAACAAGAGTAATAAATGAAGGAGAGGGTTATGAGGAGGAGGAGAGGATGTGAGTGGTAATAAGCTCATTCATTCAACAAACATATATTTAGTGTATGTATGTGCCGTACACTGTTCTAGCATATTACAGCAGTGTTCCTCAAGAAACTTAGTGAAGAGATAATGAATGAGATAGATAATGTTAAATGCCAAGGAGGAAAATAAAGCAGGGGAGGGGAATAGGAAGTTTAGGGAGGGGTTGGGACTTTTAGCTGGGTGGCCAAGAATGTTTACACTGAGGACCAAATTTTGATTGGGGACTTGAAGGGAGTGAAGGAAAAAGTCATGTTGCTCCCAGGGAAAGAACATTCTGGACAGAAGGAACAGCACGTGCAAGGGCCCCGAGGTGGGAATAGGCCTGGGAGAGTGCAGGGGTGGCTGTGGTTCGCCTTTTCTCTGAGTGAGGTGAGAAGATGCTGGAGGGTTTTGAGCAGAGGTGTGACAAGGTCTGACATGATTTCACAGGATTTCCTTAGCTACTGTGTTGATAACCTACATTTTTATACCACTTCACAGTTTCTCAAGTGCTTTCACACATAACTCCTCATTCTCCTGATGAAGGCACTGAAGCTCAGAGAAGTTAAAACAGCTTTCCTGAAACCTTATAGGTAATGAATAAACCATTCTCTGCAGGATCTAAGTTGGAGCTATTTCCATCACAGCCCTGATATAGGAAACCAATAAGGGACACTCAAGAAAGAGGAGAAACTTCAACATTTTCAGTTTGTTTATTTTACTTTATCTTTCTCTCCTTTTCTTCTCTTTCAACCCAAACCACTCTATCACTTTCTCTATAAAGTTCCTGTCCCCACTCTTTACTTCAAGGCTATTTTGGTAACATGCAGCGGCCTCATTTTTTTCATTTAAATATATATGTATATTTCTTAAAGAGGGCATTGGTGAATATGGTTGCTTTGTGCAAGTTTTTTCATGCTTGGTACTTTGATTTTGAAATGTTAACATATTTTTTTGTTTTGTTCTTTAAAAAGGTTTGAATGTACTGTTGGGTTCCATATTGTAAACAAATAAACAAGAGAAATCATGAGAGGAATAACTAACCAGTTTCATTATCATATGTAAGTTTGGCCCTGACAATCTGGATTCTGTTTTCCTGTTAAATATTGTTTCTCCTTGATTTTCTGGTGATTCTGGTATAGTGATTCTTTTCTTTTCTTTTCTTTTCTTTTCTTTTCTTTTCTTTTCTTTTCTTTCTTTTCTTCTTTTCTTTTCTTTTCTTTTTTTTTTTACTAAGCGATGTGGCATTCATGAACTCAGGGATAACAAAGATTATTTGGGTTAGAGCTGATTTATTTCTTCTCTAATTATATTTTTAGAAGGTGGCATGGGGTCAATAAATGCTTCTTTCCTAATACAACATGTCTCTCATCCAGAGTGTCTCCTCAATGTGAATTTTTTTTTGGAGAAGCGGGTTCTTGTAGGGAAGAGTTCTTGCTACACATTGGGCAAACCCGTCTTTCTTATTTTCAGTATGTAGGTTGTATTCCTCTCTGAGCTCATCCCGCCAAGTTCTGTCCACATGCCTTTGATCTCTTCTCACTGGCTTACATGGGTGTGGGAGGGATTAATTAATTAACACTTATAAAGAGCTTTGAAGATGAAAGTGCTCTGTCAGTGCCACCGTCTTCCCTTGGCTTCCCCTGTCTGGGCATTTCACTATGTAGAGGTCTCTCCCCACCCCTCCTCACCAAGGCAAAGACTCTGTTTGGACTTGTAGGGATAGTTTACTGGACTTGCCAAGAAAGTTTAGGACTTGCAGTAGATAATAGGACTTGCATAGACTCAATGGAAGCATTATATATTTATTGTCAAACATAGCAATCCCATTTTAGGTCAGACTCATTAACTTCAGGTATTTTTTTGAGGTGGTGGGCCTTGTATAGGTGTAATGGATTTATATTCTAAACATTGTAATAGCCCAAAATTCCCTTTACACCATAAGACAATGTCCAAGTTAGTAGTCTTCAGTAACATTTACTCCCTACCCCTCCTCCCACCCCAGTGAACTAGACCAGCTGTCTCTGTCATGCTCCTCTGAAGTTGGCACCTCTCTCACTATGGTCCCAGCCTCACTCGCCTATCAAAATAAAATCTCATACTTCATAATATCTGATGACTTTTTCCTTGCACCATGTAGAGAACATTGTAGCATCAACATTTTTCTAGTTTGAATGTTCCTTCTCATACTAACATGCTACCCAGAAAGTTGGTTGTTCATTGATGGACTCTGGAATGTGGGTTTGGCTGATATAATGGATGCAGCCATAGACCCCATTTAGGAGTGCCATGTGTGGATGGCCCTCTACTGGAAGTACCATGGAGTCTTGCTTCACTCCATTAGTACCTGTGAGTGCTAAGACCAGCCTCAAAATCTCAGGGACCTATCATTCTTCCTTCTTCCCCCGCAACCCCCCACATTTAAATTGATTTTAGAAAGAGAGGAAGGTGGAGAGAAAGAGAAACATCGATGTGGGAGAGACACATCAATCAGTTGCCTCCCATCCGCACCAAGGCATAGAATCAAACCCACAAGGCTTTGGTGCACGGGATGACGCTCCAACCACTGATCCATCTGGTGAGTGACCTGAAATGCCTTTTTGTAAATGTAAGGCAAGAGAGACTTTTATGAAAATTTCAAAGCTGTTTAGAATCCAAACCAAATGAAGGCTATATTTCTTAATTATCAGAAACAATGGTGATGATTTGTAAACAGATGTATAGGCAAATTCAGTATTGCTTTAATACGTTCTGACTTTGTGAACACGACTCCTTACTATGGGATTGCTAAGTGAATATTCAGGTTTGAGATCTTACTTGCATGATTTATTTGCTCTAAAATTATGTTCTTTAAAAAAAGCAATTATTTTCTCATGTCTTTACATCATCTCCCTATATTTACTTCTATTTTCTCTTTTGGTTTAGAGTGGCTTTACAGAGTAATCATGACGATAATCACACATCCAGAGCACCTGCCACACACCAGGCACACATTTGATATATTTCTTCCAATATTTCATTTAATTCTCATTACCGTTTTCTGAAGTAGAGTTTACTATTCCCATTTTATAGATGGAGAAATGATAGGTCAGAGAGACTGGTAAATTGCCCAAGGTTATGGAGCTTATAAATACTAAGCTGGGATCTAAACCTAGACCGGAATGTGTTTAGATTTTATGTCTGGAGTCCCTGCTCCAACTGATATTTCATCCTTTTGGGGGTAGCATTTGCTGCAGGAAGAGAAAGTTTATTTTCATCTGATGCATAAAATGCAAGAAGGATATTACAATCCACCCAAAGCATCATCAAGCATGATAGAAAATGGAAAAAAAATGTTAGTGTGTTTGGATTGTGTTGGGTATGTACTGGCTGTGGTGACATTGCTTAGGCCTGTTAACCCCTTTGAGTTTCAATACAGGGTAGGGCAAAAGTAAGTTTACTGTTGGGACTCTGCAAAACACAGAGTTTTTTCTTGTATTATTATTTATTGTGTTATTTCTATATGGTCAACTCTAAACCTACTTTTGCCCCACCCTGTATATTCACCTGTAGGATGGAGATAATGACAATACTCACCACATGGGATTTCCCTCTGTGATTCTGTACAGGAAATGTTTAATGAGTGGTGAGTCAATTCAGTTAGGAAGCAACTACATTATTTTTGATGAGATATTGTGAGACTTTGAATTAATGATAATTGAAAGGAAAAAAATATATATTTTTGAGAGAAACTGTTTAGATAGGGGCATGAATGAAGGGGGAGACATTACAATAAAGCATGACTGTGAGGTCAAGGTGATTTAACTGAAGCAGATACCGCAAGATGGGGTGCAGGCTTGTCCCGGGGGATAAAGGAATATTGTTGGTTTGAGGTGCCAGGAGAGATTTTTTAATAGATGTTTAGCAGAACCTTGCATCTGAAGTTTAGACGAGAGAAGAGAAGTCTTAAAGATGTAGGGTTGGGAGCCATCTGTAGAAAGGAGATATTTTGAGGTATTAAAGTAGATGGGATTATCTAGGAGGAGAGTGTAAAATCAGAAGCAAATTCTGGATACAGAAACTTGTGAAAGCCTACACTTAAGGAACAGGCATTTAAAGGGGATCCAGAGAAGGTTCTGAAAAGAAATGGCAGAGGGAGAAAATTCCACCAGCAACTAGGAGAAGAGGGTTTCAAGTAAAAGTTGACATGCGTGTTGAGTTCTGAAGAAGTTGACAAGGATCACGGGGCTATGATTTTGCAATTGAGAGGTGGTTGGAAAGTTTTGAGACATAGCTTTTGAAGAGTAGTGGAAGCCAAGACCACATTGCAAGAAGCTGCAGAATGATTTCGTGTTGACATGCTGGAGCCAGCGAGTGAACAGTATCAGATCAATCTCAAGTGAGATCTTGAGCACGTCTTATCCATTCAGAAGCAAGAGCGGCCAAAATACTTGATTAGGTGACTTTGTGTCTTGGGTTGAGTTCCACCAAAAGCTGACTCAGGTGAAGATTTGAGTATAAGTAATTTATTTGAGAGATGATACCAAGAGGAACCAATAGGGGGATGGGAACTTGAGACAGAGAAGGAAAAAGAAACCAGTACAGGGTATTATGATCAAATTACTGCTATGGCAACTGGGGATTATTCCTACTGGGGACATCTGGGAGACAACATAAAGTACATCTTGGACTTTTGGGAGGTAAGGAAGCTCCAGTATTTACCCTCCAACTCTTATCTGACTGAGGGTTATTCTGGCACCTCGGACCTACATAAAAGTCAAAGCCCCCAAACCACAAAAATAAACCTCAGCTAGCATCACATGTGCTTATAATAAGAGGCTGTCCATGTGTGCATAGTAAGTTCAGAGAGCAGTGGGCAGGGTCGAGATGGGGTGCTTTAGCATGTGTGTATTTCAGTCTCAATTTCATCCTCACAACTTTTACATGAAGAAACCAAAGTTCAGGCAGATTAAGTAACATTGCAATGAGCAAGACACCCAGTTCTTTCTTAGATCATCTAAATAAAAAGCCACCCCCACTGGGAAACAAACCTGGGGTGTTAATGGGGGCCGAGTTGAGGTAGGGGCCTGTGGTGTGTTTGGACAGTTCATCTCATCAAAATGATGCTCTTTATTTCTGAATTTGGGCTTTCATTCCTTCCCTCATTTGGAAGGAGTAATTAATAGCTTGGTTTTTAAAAGGTCCCCTGCAGGCTTACAGGCTGTGCATGGACATCAAAATAACGAAAAGAATAACGAATTGTATTAACAAAGGTTATTATTATCTCTTCTAATTATTTAGGTTGTCAGAAACGCAAATGTAAGATTTGCTGTGATTATCCTGTAATGCTGAAAATAGAAAGTGTTCTGCTCCTTCAGCCCCACTTGGTTCCCTCGTCCTCGCTCTCTCCCTGGAGTTGCACCCTTTGGGTCTTCTACCGGTGCTCATGCTTCCAGATTCCTTCTCCACCTGCTGCTGGTTTAGGGTTCTGACTGATGAACTCTGCCCTTCCTGGTTGGAACTCTGTTTTATTTTTCATCTCCACTCATTGTTTTGCCCCCTTCCCATAAAGATCCCCATCTGCATCTATTCCATTAATCCTGCAGCTCAGGCAGCTGTGCCGTTCCAGATTTTCTCCTGCATCCCCTGATACCTTTCTCTTTTGGGTCCTAATCCTCAGGCTCTTAGCACCAACTCCAGTTAATCGCATTAAGATCATTCTGGTGAATGGTCTCCCCAGGAGGGACCAGAGCAGCAGGAGGCCCTCCAGGCATGCCCCTCCCTCCCAGGAAGAGTCTCTCTGTGAATGGCTGTATTCTCTTAATGATTTTTCTGTTTGGGTTTCATGTTTTAAAAATGTAAGATATAAAAATAACAGTAAAGAAACTTCTGAGAAAAAGAAGGTAAATGAGAACCTTAATCTATCTCCACTATCTGGACACACTGGTTATTTTCTTTCTACTATTCCCTGCAAGTCTTTATTTTCGATAGCGTTATGGTTTCTGCATTTTAAAAATCCAGATTATTTTTAGAATCATTTAAAATCTATCTCTACACAATCATCCTAATTTGCTGTTTAATAACTGATTAATATTTCATTTTATTGGTGGTACCATTTTAACAATTCTGCTCATGAAAATAAGTTTTCATTTCTCTAAGACAAAGGCCCCAAAATGCAATTGCTGGGCTGTAGATAAATTTATTTTTAAGAAACTGACAAACTGTTTCCCAGAATGGCTATAGCATTTTTTCATTCCTACTAGCAATGTATGAGAAACTCACTTTCTCCATACCCTTAGCATTTGGTATTTGTTGTTATTGCTACTTTTATTTGATATTTTTATGTAAGCTTGTCTGCAATTAGTCTCAGATCAAGCCTGTTGTTCCATTGAAATGACCAGTAGCACTCCTTCCACCTTCATAGGGTACCGGTTCCTCAGGACAGTATATGGTCATCCCACTAGATTGAATTATGTAAGTAGCCACCATCTTTGCCAATACTCATTAGTTATATCTCTCTGTGGTTTTAATTTGCATTTCCCTAATGGCTAGCAATGTGGAACATATTTTCATGTGCTTTTTTGTCATCTGTGCATCCTTAACAAATTGTCTGTTTATGTCTCTTATCTATTTTTAAATTGGATTGTTTATTTTAATTGGAAAAATATGCATAACAAAATTTATCATCTTAACCATTTTAAAGTATACAGCGCAGTACATTTTCCGTTGTTATGTAACCAACACCACTGTCCACCTCCAGAACTCTGTCATCTCCTCAAAGTAAAACTCTGTACTCGTTAAACAGTATCTCCCCATCTTCCCTCCCCTCTGCCCTGGGCAACCACCATTCTTTTCCTGTCATTATGAATTTGACTGTTGAAGTGTTTCATGTAAGTAGAATCAGACACTATTTGTCCTGTGACTGGATAGTTTACTTAGCATTATGTCTTCAGGGCTCATTCATGTTGTTGCATGTGTCAGAATTTCCTTGCTTTTTAAGGCTGAATACTATTCCATTGTATGGATGTACCACATCTTGCTTATCCAGTCATCAGTCAATGGACACCTGGGTTGTTTCCCTCTTTTGGTTATTGGGAATAATGCTGCTGCTATGAACATGGGTGTCCAAATAGCCCAGGTATTTTTTGTTTTCTGTGGGATTTGAATATACAGCAAAAGTTGAAAAACATTAGTGCAGGGCAGTCCCCAGAGACTATGAGGAGCCTTGGGAAGAAGCATGCACCCATAGTCAGCCCAATCCAACTGTTCCATTTATAGTACTTGTCACATTCAGTAATTTTTATATATTCTAGGGACAATTTGTCTGTTAGATATATAATTTGAAAATATTTGTCCCAGTTTGTAATTTTCCCTGTGGTCTCTTAACAGGGTCTCTCACAGAGCAAATCTTAAGCATGTCTTATCCATTTTGAATTTTTATGCTATCCAATTTATCATTTTTTTTTTTAGGGTTACACTTTTGGTCTAAGAGTCTAAAAACTCTTCACCTAGTCCTAGGTCTGAAAGATTTTCTTCTATGTTTTTTCTAAAAGTTTTGTAGTTTCATGTTATACATTTTAGCCTGTGATGCATTCTGAGTTCATTTTTGTATAAGGTATGAGCCTTACTTAGGTCAAGATTCATGTCACTTTTTATTTAGTAGAATATTTTATTTAGAATAGGAGTAGGATTAATACGGCAGGGAGTATATATATTTTAAAAAATATCTGGGTTTTATTTCTAACTTAGGGGATGACTATGACGTTGGGAATCTCAAGTGCTGGGAGATTCATACTCAGCATGAGGAAGGAAGGCAGCCTTAGCACATATGTAAGTGAGATATTTGCAGAGCAGGTGAGAGACCTGGACCAACCCCACAGCGAGAACAAAAACGCATGCTAGCTCTTTTGGGGCAGTCCCAGGTCACATCTATTATTCCACTGAAATTATTAACAGTGCCACTTCCTCTGGCAAAGGTTTCTTCACTACAGAATATGGTCACCCAACAAGATCGTATATATGACCCTTGTTTCAAATATGCCCAGCTTGCTTAGTCCATGTTCCTACTCTAAAGTAAATACCACAGGCCAAAAAATCTTATGTACAGGCATAGCGTGTTTGACTGCACATTGCTTTATTGCACTTACCACACGTTGTATGTTTTACAAATTGCAAGCAAGGCCCTCCACCAGCAAAAAAGATTGCAGTTTGCTGGTTGCAATGCTTTCTTTATCGCAGTGGTCTGGAACCGAACCCACGATATCTCCGAGGTCTGCCTGAAATTGTCTTTCTAAGAGACTAAATTGGTGCTTTGACTTTAGAAAATTATACAGAAATTTCCTGCTGGGAGGAATCTTAGGGGTGCGTGAGATGGGCTAATGTTTATCCAATGCCAGGTGCTCTTCTAAGAATTTTACAAATGATAATCCTCTCCACAGCCTTTATGGTGGGTTATATTTTCTCATCATCTTCTTTTTTTGAAATTGATTTCAGAGAGGAAGGGAGAGGGAGAGAGATAGAAATATCAATGAGAGAGAATCAGTGATTGACTGCCTCCTGCATGCCCCCTACTGGGGATCGAGCCCGCAACCTGTGCTTGCACCCTGACCTGGAATAGAACCTGAGACCTTTCGGTTCGTAGGTTGACACTCAACAACTGAGCCACGCCAGCTGGGCTATTTTCTCATCTTATCACAGACAAGGCTATTGGGGAACAGAGAAGCTAAGCAACATGCCCATTTGTGTGGCTGGGAAGTATAGAGCTATGATTCCACCACGGCAAAGTGGCTCCAGAGGTTGTGCTTAAGCACCTCTCATTCAGCTCTCTCTCCAGGTTGTTCTACCAGCCCGTGAAGGTTAATGGATTTAAAGTGTCCAACTTACAACCAGGTTAACAGATATCTGGCAAGTACTAGTAAAATAGTCAATGGAGTAATAACACCAGAACATTTCCCTGTGTGTGGGAAACACGGGTCTAATAAAGGCTTGGGTTATAGTTTATAGTTCCAGCTACACATCATAAGACCTTGGGCAAGCCACTTAATGACCTTCAACCTCCTCGTGAAAGAGAGATGATGGAAATACCCAACTCACATGAAGTATGAGTATCTAGGCAGGTGACAGCGTTGGTGGTGGCATCTGAACCACCTATTAGAAAATCATGGGGATGGCATTGAAGTGCTGTGACGCCTGGCTGGTTGCTGGGTTGACACCTTGGTTTGAAGTCACAGTTCATCCTTTTCGTGTGTCTGTCTCCTCCTAGACGATGCCAGAGAAGCTTTCCTCTCATGTGCTGCTCTTTCAGTGGTAAAGACAGCATGCCCCAAACACACGCGCAAAAGAACCAGAAACATCGGTGGACATCCAGGTCTTGTCTTTGTTTTTGAAGCAATTCTGCCTAATGTCCATCATATCATATCCCTGAATGGAAAGTCGTTTATAGCTCTTAGCTAAGTGTCCAATTTGTAGCACACAACTAGAGACTGAATAGAGAGACACTTAGTTCTGACTCTACAGATGAAATTCCCATAGGACATATGGGAAGTGTGAGAATGGGCTGGGTAATATGCCACTAAGCTCTGAGAAATCTTATCAGAACAAGATATATGTCTCTCTTCGCAGCTGGTTCCTGTGTGGTTCTGGTAATGTAACTTAGCTCTCTGGAAGGGCTTGAAGAAAAACAACAGGGGATTCAGTTAAAAGTAAAAAAGATTTAAGCAGCCCTTCTAATCCAGCTCAAAATTAGGACCTGAAAATGGGTGAAAAATAGAAAGAAACATAAAAAGTTTGTGTTTATTTCGACTATGTTCACATTGTGGAAAGTTCACACTAAAATTTTGCTATAGACAGGCATTATAGAGAGTCTAGGGGTATGTACTCTAGAACCAAAGTACCCAGGTTCGAATCCTGACAGGAAACTTGGGGGTCATGATGTACTAGCCTAGGGCAGTTCCTTTTCTCTGTGATTCAGTTTCCTAAACCTCAAGATGGGGATAATACCAGTCCTTACCTCAGAGGCTGATTGCAAGGATTAGATGAGGAAATCCATGAGAAGGTTTAAAACAGCAGCTGGCATGTCGTGAGGCCACAGTATGTGATTTTTACTTGTATTATCTAAAAACATGTGCTTCTGAGTCAGCTTTTCAATAGAAGAGGTTGTTGAAATTTACCCATAGCATCATATGTGACATCTTGGTTTTGATCAGGGATTCTCAAACTGTCTGATATGCTTTTAAATTCGAAGTTAAACAATTCTAACATGCAGGACTGGACTGATTATTTTGTAAAATGATTAGATTTTGCAGCAGTGTGACATTGCTATAAGTTCCTAAATACTTCCTCTCATCTTTTCTTCTTATCTCATCAGTGACCAGCAACTCCAGTCCAAATACCAGCCCCAGTGCACCAATGACACTCTGAGTAGCACTGGCCTAGATTTCACCCTTTGTCCTTTGCTGTCTGTGGCCACAATGTCTGTTGTTCAGCATTCTTTCACCTTTGCCCTGGAAATGGCATCTCCTTTCCCTTAGGGAACTGCCCCTCCTCCATCCCATATGCTCCACGGCTCTACCACTATAGGATGGATCCATCACTGTCCTGCAGGAAACAGATGGAGGCATCCTCAAACTGGTAATGTGAGGACAATTTAATAATGATAATGTTTACATAATTAGGGAGCAGAATTTAGAGAAACAAACAAGAGGTAATGCAGTACTTTGGAGCTAGCAAAAGTCGGGCACTCTTGCTGCCTCTAAGCAAAGAGAGGAAGTGGTTCCCAGGCCTTGGAGAGAGCAGCTGGTGGGCATGGCTGCCTGATAGTAGCTTGAGAAGAACTATGATTCATGGGGATAAACACCATCACCCGCTCTTCTCCCATGGTCTAATCTAAGGTAAGTGTCTCCCATTGGCCAAACCTAACTGGAAGCCAGAGAGAAGGAAGCCCTTGTGGCCTTCCATGAAGTCAGCCTCTTGGGCAGAGAGCAGAAACAGGTGGAGGGTGGGACATAGGGTGACCAACCACTCCGGTTTGCCTGGGACAGGGAACTTTCAGTATTAAAGCTAGTCCAGTCCCAGGCAAACTGGGACAGTTGGTCCCCATAGGTCTAGAGAGGCAAAGCAAGGATGGATTTTCTTAGCCACAACAATGTGTCCACTTGGTCTGTTTAGCACCCAAAACAGTGTGTATGTGTGTGTGTGTGTGTGTGTGTGTGTGTGTGTGTGTGTACATACTCGCATGGGGATGGTGAGTGATCTAATCTAATGAAGTCTAATAATGAGTGTGAGGCCCTCAGGCCTCAGTGAAATCACTGGGTGTTCTGGGTAGGGGGCTGGCCCACTAGGCACCTATAATAATTGGTATCCTCTTAATCAGACTGACCAATTGTTCTCAAGTTTGGCTGCACTCTGGATCATCTGGGGAACTTTGAGATTACCGTTGCCTAGGCTCTTCTCCCTGACAGATTTAATTGGTGGAGACGTGGCTGGAGTGATTCCAATGTGCAGCAGATTTGAGAAATAGTATGACCTCAAATGGGGGACTTTTCTAAGGTTAGAAAAGGGCTTTGGTACATTGCCAGGGGAGCTGGATGAAGGCTGTTCCACCAGTTAGGACCAGGGCTTTGTTTAATTGTCCTGCCTTGGTAGGAACTAAGACAGCACACATCTCAGGCTCTCTTGGGTCCCATCTAGAGAGGTTAAGGTGGGAGGGGAGTCAGTCCTCCTCCAACACTTTGCTGCCCTAAAGTCATAGGTTAGGGGTACAAGGCAGGGTCTTCAGTGGGAGGCTCCATGCTGCCCCAGTGTCTGAGGGAAAGCTGGCTATCACATGTTCTGGGATAGGTCCATTGCATATATTAGCTGACCTTCTGGAGCATCTGGAAGGATCATGGACACTGTTAAGTAAATACCACCTGCAGCACAAGGTCAGGGTTAGGGTGAGGCAAGCGGGGCATCTAGGGGGTAAAATTTAAAGAGGCCTCCACTCTGGCACTGACAACAGGCACCTCCTTAAATTTTGCACCCTTTATACCTTGTCTCACCTCCTCCTCACCTGTGCTACAACTCACAAGTCCTATGATGTCCGATTTGACAGCCAGCTCACACATGTAGTTTGTAGCATCTGCTTTTCTAACTTTAGATTGATTGGACAGGGAAGGGTAAGAAGGATGAGGAGCTCACGGTAGAGTCCACTATTCATTTTTCTCTTAAATCAGAATTCAATATTATTTCTTACCAACAGTGAAGCCACTTTCAGCCCCTTTGTCACAGGGATGTTCCATAGTGGAGTTCTACAGTGAAGAGTGCTTTGGAACAGGCTCTGGCTTTTATTGGTGTTGTGGGGTGCCTAGCACTTTGCAATACTTAGCACAAGTGAAACTATAACAGCTGCTTTGTACTCACCATGCAATGAAAACATTGCTTATCACTGAACGCACCACACAGCTAAGCTCAATAACTCTAGTTTCAGTGTCTAACGGCCACCAGCCAGACCGTATCCTGATCTGACCCTTTTCATTTAAATAAAGCAACATCAACCAATGAATACACAGTAAGGGCCCTGTTGGTGGATGGCTCTTAGCTATTGTCTGTTACCCTGGGACAAAGAGAATAGGCTGAGAGAATCAGGGAGCATAAGAACTTTGGAAATTGTGGGATCCTTTCTCTGGAAGCCTGTTGGCACCCATCTGCTGGTCCTAGAGGATCTCTGGATATCCCTCCTCTTGGAAGTTCTTAATTCCTTTGCTAGGAAACCCAGGACAGAGGCATATTACCTGAGGTCACAGGGTGAATCAGCATCTACCTGGAGTTTCCGATTCCTAGGCCTGGCTCAGGCCCAGGGGGTATGGATAACCATTAACAATGAGCTTTAATTTTCCTTTTCAACATTCAAAAAGCTTTGCCTTCACCACCACTATTGATTTTCTACTATTGATAGATTTAAAAAAAAAAAGACCATTTGCATGTAAATCGAGCAGACAGGCAGATCATTTGCATTTATATTAGCAGGTTGCTCATTGTCATTAATTATTTATCATATTTAGTTATCCTGAAAGGTGGGCTCTGTGGTCTCCATTTTATAGCTGGAGCAGGTTTCCGAGCCTGTGTGGCTAATTCTAAGTCAGGTGGGCTTTCGTAATTAATTGAAGACTAGAAGGGGCTTCCGTACACCAGGTAGACATGCAGGTGCTTATTGAATGAATGTTTACATTGATTTGTGTGTGTGAAAATACTCATCAGTGTTTGAGAGTTCTTCATTCACTGTAGTTATGGAAACCTTTCGTTCATTTGTTGCTAGGTGTTGGTGAACTTCTACTACAAACATTTTCAAACATTCAGAAAAGCAGAGAGCAGTACGATGAACTGCTAGGTGTGCACACCCACTTTCCACAATGATTGACATTGGCCCATTTCATCCCATCTACCTCCAGCCTTTTGTTTTAGTTTTGATTTTTGTTTGCTGAAGTATTTTATTTTTTTTTTTTAATTTTTTTTTTAAATGTAAGTTTTTATTTATTTATTTATTTTTTATTTATTTTATTTTATTTTATTGATTTTTCACAGAGAGGAAGGGAGAGGGATAGAGAGCTAGAAACATCGATGAGAGAGAGACATCGACCAGCTGCCTCCTGCACACCCCCCACCATCGGGGAATGTGCCCGCAACCAATGTACATGCCCTTGACCGGAATCGAACCTGGGACCTTCCAGTCCGCAGACCGACGCTCTATCCACTGAGCCAAACCGGTTTCGGCTTGCTGAAGTATTTTAAAGCAAGTCTTAGATACTATAAATTTATTACCCATCAATGATTCAGAGAACAGAGAAGGGCTTTTAAAAAATCCATAATCATCATACCATAATCACACCTCGTAAAATTAACAAAATTATCTAATGGCATCTACTTCCAATCCATGATTTAAAAATGCCTAATTTTCCCTAGCCAGTTTGGCTCATTGAATAGAGCTTCGAACCTCAGACTGAGGGGTCCTGGGTTTGATTCCGGTCAAGGGCACATGCATTGGTTGCAGGTTCCCTTGCCCTGGTCGGGGTGCGTGCAGGAGGCAACCAATGGATGTGTCTCTCTCACATCAATGTTTCTCTCCTTCCACTCTCTCTAAAAGTCAATGGAAAAATATCTTTGGGTGAGGATTAACAACAATAACAACAAATAAAAGCCTAATTTTATTTGGTTTATTGAATCAGATTCTAATATCTGTTGCCCTTTGATTTCAAAAGTACCAATTATGGGCCAGGAACAGGGACAATGAAGACCAATACAGTTTATTGGCCTGACCTAAATGTGGCCACAGTATTGTAGAGAAGTCAGGCACAGAAATAAATCTAACACATATACAGCTCTGGGAAGCTAACACCAAGTTGTGCATCATATGGAGTGGGCAGATTTTAATAGCTAACGTTTATGAAGCAATTGTTATGTAAAAGGGATGGCTTCAAGTGTGTATCAGCACATTTAGTCTCCTCTACATTCCCTATTATTATTATACTTGTTCTATCCACTGAGGCTAAATAGTATAATTATTGAAAAATGAGGAGGAGTTTGACAGGTAGCAAGTTTGGGCAGGATATTTAGGCAGAAAGAATCCAGTGAGGAAGGATCCTGGATATAAAAGTTCAATGAGGCGTCCACATGGCTGATGTGTGTCTGTTGGGGGCCTATGATTGGGGTGAGGTGGGAGGGGACAGAAATGGGGGGTGTAAACACTGCTGACTGGAGGTTGGGAACGCTTTCTAAATTAGGCAAAGGAGTCGGACTCTTTTCTTTAGGATATGGGATATCATTGAAAGATTAAAGAGGACAATGATAAGATCAGATTTGTATTTTGCAAAGAAAAATCTGCTGGAATCCTGAAGCATGTGGTGCACCAGAGATTGCCTAAGAAATGTCTTAGAAGGAGACTTGTGGGGTAGGGCAGGGGAGAAAGATCTGCTTCACACTGATTTTTTGTAAAGATACATAGGGTGTTCTTTTCTTACTATAAAAAGTAATGCATGCTCACTGTAGAAAATTTGAAAATAGATATAAAGAAGAATAAAAAATTCCTATATTCCCAGAAGAGGTATCTTTGAAGATTTTGGTATAGCTCCTTCCAAGTTATAAAAACATGTATATTTTCTTTTTCTAAAATTTTGATCATAACTATGTAGGGTGTATTTGGATCTTGTCTCTTTAACTTAATGTTATGCCTGACTTAATATTTTCAGTGTCATCAGGGAGTAAAAAAATATGATTTTGAATGAGCATGTTATCCCATCAAATAGTGACGTCAACACTTGTTACTTATCCTTCTATTATTGGACATTTAGGTTATTTACGGGTTCTTTATTTCTTTATTTGCATTTCAGAGGATAAACTTTGCTTGGGTTTCTGCTAAACTTGTACACCCACATCAGAATTGGAGTCCCTGATCCCACTGCTCTGACTAAAGTGATTACACTGAAGTTTTCCAATGGAACCCTCCTCTCATGCCCAAATGCAACCTGCCAGTAGCCACAGGAAGAGGAGATGTTGAACTTTAAGAAGCTGTAGTGCAGCCTGAACTTGCAGCTTTAAACTTCACCCATCTCTGTATTTTGGATAACAGCTCATCAAGCAGGTGAATTGACTGGGCTTTGAATTGAGTTTATAAATCAGGTTAACATTCCTGTTGGTCTTGCTGCCCAAAGGAACACATTGTTTTTTTTTTTTCTTTTTTGTTTTTTTCTCTGCATGCTCTTCATTAATAGCTACTTCCATAATACAAGGTGTTGAGAATGAAAATCTCTAATTTGAGAGTTTACAAAGAAGGGACAGGTTACTCAGCTGCTAGAAGGAGATGCTAATTTGTGGAAAGCTTTAGAAATACTCAAATGTTCGCTTGTATGCTATCAAGGACTTTGTGATAGTAAGTTCATCTATTGTGCCCTGAAACATTTTTACTATAACCCTAAACTGATCATTTAAATTCTTTCCAAAATAGAAATCTGGGTATAAAATGCAATCTGTCCAATGTTTATATGTAATCTTATCAGACCATATCTAATTGAATGATAGGAATTGGAGGCACTGAATCAAATCAATTATTTACCCTCTTCTAGAGTAATATGATAAACCAGCAGAACAGTGTGAAAATACAGGAAATTTAGCTGGTGGTACTCCTGATTAAAAAGAAAGAAGAAAAATATAATCACACACACACACACACACACACACACACACACGGCAGAAACAACAGAAAGGTGGGCATATTTCAGAGAAAATATTTCTTTGGTAGTCCATTTTGATGTACCAAAATGTTAATATTCAATACCTGTTGACTTCTATTAAAGATAATTATTTATTAATTTCATTGTTTTAAGAAACAACTATCATGTACCCCGTAGAAGCTGGTTACACCTGACTATGGTGTGTGCATACAAGAACCATGGCCCTGAGCATCTAGGTGGGGCCCTGGGAGATAAAAGCTTGGCAACTTTTCTCAAGAAAGGAAATCTTTTAGATTTGGGTTCGGATTAGATTTGAAGAAGTGTAATTCTTAAATTCCTACCTTGGAACTTCTTAGACATCTCTGTAGTGATGCAGTCAGAAGCAGAGTAGGCATTGTTTAACTGTCTGTTGTTTACTGACAAGTAGGAATATAACATATTAAGGAATTATATATATGGAAGGTGAGAAACATTGAATGTTGGAAAAACAAAAGAGTTCATGGAAAGGCCACCATTTGGCAGTATGAATTCATCTAATGAAGGAAAGCCATTGTCATTGTGATGTGCTTCTCAGCAAAGAAATTTAAGAGGGAGAAACAAGGGTAGAGATCCAGGAAGTGTGTGCTCTGTATTGGGGAGGGAGATAGGGCAGGAAGCAGCTGGTTTCTGTGATGACTTTGCATGCTATTTCTTATTTTCCTAGGATAGGTTTGTGTATATTTGTGTATGTGGATGTCAGATCATATCTGAGCCCTCAGAAGGATTTGATCAGACAATCTTACCCCTAATCTAGGATGGGGGATGGTATTGAAATTCCCATTTGTGGATGTTTTAAAATCAACCCTCTTTATTTATTTATGTACATTATGAAAAATTAGAAAAATACAGAAAAATAAGAAAAAGAAAATAATTCCCATAATTTCATTATTCAAAGAAAGTTTTTGTTAATGTCTGTGTGTCTTCTTCCAGTCCTTGTTCTGTTTCATATATATACAGAGCACAGTGTCAATGCTATAATACTTTTGGGGACAGATAGATATCAACTCAAGTACCCATTCTCTTTCTTACCAGTTGTATGAAACTGGATAAGTAACTTAGCCTTGCTGAGTCTCTTTTTTCTGACATGAAATAAATATAAAAATACTGAATTATATGGTGATTGTTAAGAATTAAATGAGCTTATGTATGAAAGATGCTTATGTTTTAGCTAATTTTAATATGGTGGTTAACCCTATTAGAGTTGTGATAACATAGGATATATTTAATTACTTGCTTTTTTTACTTAACATGATAACCTGTTTTCTAGGTTATTATTACAAACTCAAAACAATCATTTTTACCAAGTGCACAATATTTTATCACATAATTTATTAATTTATCATATTTTAGCACATTTACTTTTCTTTACTACTTTAAGAATTTTTTATTTTAGAAAATTCTGTCAAGAAGTAGAGAATAGCAGTAGAACTAATAGGAAAACTATATAAAAGACCCGAAATCAGTGTTTGTGTAATGTCTTGTTTCCCATATACACCAGGTTATCAACCTCTCTTGGCCTCAGTTTTCCTGTTGCAATATGAAAATAATAATAAGAGCCCATCTATCAAACAGTGGAGAGAAATAAGGTAATGCATATAAAGTGCTTGGTATGTAGTAATCTCTCAATAACTTCTAGAACAGTTTGTTTGCTTTTACCTTCGAATTTAAGATGCATTTCCCTACAGGTACAATTTACAAAATAAATCACACATTTTCCTTTCTCTTTCTGTTAGTTATATTTTTAATATGAGTGGGGGTCTCAAGTGTATTAGGAGGAAGAAAGGTTTTCATTTATAATGTAGAAGTTTGCAACCCCCCCACCCCCCACCCCCGTTCATATATATATAAACATCAGGAATGAATAGAGGGAAGCCAGCCCCATCTGGGAGTCTGCGGCCAGGAGCTGCACATTGCTCTGTTCTTGATTGCCACATTTTTTTTTCTCTTTATGTTCTAAATCTCATGATTTCTTAAAGTCTCCAAATTTCTTCAGTTTCTCTCCTCAGGGGAGGAGTGGAACACTTTGTGTGCTCTGACCTGGGGTGGGGGAGATGGGTGGAGAATAAGGCCCTCTATGAGAATCTGCCATTTATAAGTAGGGGGTTTATAAGTTGTCTCTTTCTGTATATAAACAGTAAGTTGACACATATAAACTAAATTTCCAGGTAGAGTTTATAGTGGTGGCATTGTCAATTTTTTGAGGGCATATGAGAGAGTTTTTCTTATACACAAGAAATAATTCTAGAGTAATGTCTATGTATCAGTCACTTTTACTTCACATTAAAAAGTTTTAATTGATTTGAGAGAGTGAGAGAGAAAGAGAGAGAGAGACATTAATTTGTTGTTCTACTTATTTATGCACTCATTGGTTGGTTTTTGTATGTGCACTGACCAGGGATTAAACCTGCAACCTTGGTGTATCCGAATGACATGCTAACCAACTGAGCTGCCTGACCAGGGCTTTTTTTCTTCATATTAAAAAAATAATATCACAAAATGATACCCATATTAATTGCAAGTTTCTTTTGTGTGTATATTTCTCTTTCTATAACTTAGAACATTTTCTTCTGCATTTCATCACCTTTTACATCCAAAAATTCCTTTCAATTGACTAAACTACAAGGCTGAAAATCATAATCTATTACCACAGATATTATTAAAAATACACACGACTGAATAACAATGATGAAAAACCACCTTGACTGCATTTTTATACCAGCCACGATTATAAGATCCAGGCAGTTAAGAAATACTCAACAAGGGAAAGGAACTCCAAGCACCTAATTTTCAAAGGTGAGGCTGGTTGAATTGTGTTTCCCACACCCCTCAAATTCATATGTTAAAGTCCCAACCTCCAATCAAACTGTATTTGGGAATAGGACCCTTCAAGAGGTAATTAACATTAAATGATGCCATAAGGGTAGGACCCTAATTCAACAAGATTTATAGGAATAACCTGTGTCCTTATAAGAAGAAAAATAGACACCAGGATGTGTGTGCAGAGAAAAGGCCATGTGAAAACAGCAAGGAGGTGACTGCCTGGAAGCCAAGTAGAGAGGCCTCAGGAGAAACCAGCCCTTTCAACACCTTGATCTTGGATTTTCAGCCCCCAGAACTGTGAGGAAAAAAAAATCTTTTATTTAGGCCACACAGTCTGTGGTATTGTGTTCTGGCAGCCCTAGCAGACTAATATACTATTGATTAATAACTCCAAAGAAATTTAGTATTAAAAATGAGTCCATTGTATTTATTTCTACCATTTGTATATATGGTTAAGCATTGTTAGCAAACGGTCCTCTTATTTATTGGAAATAGTATATTCCAAGCCTTTGTGGCTTTCTTTGCCCTGTAATTAAGGAGACTGCAGAAACCTAGAATATTTTCTGAGAGTATGGTAACCCAGCCATTATTACAAGGTCCAGGGAGTTAAGAAATGGTCAACCAAATTATCAGGCGCACTTACGAAGACAAAGCCATCAGCATGCAGGTGTGTAAAGAAACTGAAGGAAATGCATGCATTGTGTCCATCTTATTTCAGGAAGACTTAGCAGCCTTAAATGGAAAAGTCTCAAGTGTAAGTGAAAACAGGATAGCCGTCCACCCGCACTTTGCTCAAGTTAACCCACCCTAAAGCAGGCACTCTTGCCATTTGATTATGTAGCAGGGAGATCTTTTGGGACATTCATTTAACCAATAGATATCAAGAGATGCTTCACAAGAATTGTTACAGTGGAACAACAACAACAACAAAAAACTGAATTCTTGGCTTCTTTCTTTTTTAAAAAAAATATTTTTATTGATTTCAGAGAGGAAGAGAAAGATAGAAACACCAATGATAAGAGGGAATCATTGATTGGCTGCCTCTTACATGCCCCCCTACTGGGGATCGAGCCCACAACCCAGGCATGTGCCCTTAACTGGAATCGAACCCAGGACCCTTCAGTCCACAGGCTGATGCTTTAGCCACTGAATCAAACCGGCTAGGGCTTGGCTTGTTTCTTAAGCTTTAAAAGTGAAGGTGTACACTTCCAACACTGATGAAACAAAGGAGCAAATTCTCTTTCTCTGCTTATCTTGCCCTTTTTAGATAGAGATTCCATGGGCTTGGCATGAGATGAAAGTCAAGTTTGAAGACAGAAGTAAAGATGTAGGTAGGGTCTGAAGAAGCTGCCTAGAACTGGTTTGGGCAAGAAGTGGGGTGGGGAGAGATACAATTGAAACCCCAGAGAGGTTAGGTCATCTGAGAGTTGAGGAGACCTATTCCTTGCTTCCTGGGTACAGCTCTTAGATTGGACAATTTTCCTAGTCTATAAGATACTCTCTATGAAAGGGGTGCTCTGAGTAGAAGTGTTTGGATACATGGTCAGAAACTCAGTTTCTTTACTCCTAGTCATTGATTCCCTGTGTGTTCATGAGGAGCTTAGATGTGGACATAGGGAGGTGTTATGCTGAAAGTAAGAGACCTCACAGCAAGTGTCTCTGCAACTCAGCCACTGGAGAGCTGAGACGCTGAAGACATCTCAGGTGCATGAGCAGTTGGTTCTCCTGCACATCCAGGTCTTGGTCTATACATGCCCACAGGGCCAAAGGGCCATCTCTGGGGATGACCCTGAATTTCATGAGATTATGTTTTTCTCTTTCTTATCCTTGCCCAATAAAACGAGTCTTTCTGAAATACAGATGGATACAAATTTACTTAAAAAGAGTTTACTGTAAAAATGGAAAAGATTTGTTTCTTGTACATCTGCGTTTGGGCCCAAGGTTCGTGACTGCTACAACTGTGCATGAGCTTGATGCAGGAACGTGTTTGTCTTTGGAAGCAAGGCTGAGATGTGCAATGTCAGAGAGAGTTACGGTGGAATTAATGACCCAAACAGGGGACATTTAGTGGCTGGAGAGGCATTAGGTATTGGATATTGTTGATGGAGCAAGGAAATAGAGGATCCAAGGGAGGAATGCAAATTAGAAGGTATACTTATGGTTCTATGGGTTTCAAACCTATTTTTCTATCTAGAGAGACGTTTGTCTGTAGTTGAATAGAGCTCACCAACTGAAAACACTGAGCACCATTTACCCAACATTAAGAGGATTATTTTCAGTCACAAAGAGCCACATATAAGCTGAGATTGACAAAATGCAAATAAATGGATTCAGTGAGCCCCAATAACACACTTCCAGGCATCCAAAGATGTTAATTTTTTCCAACTAAGAAGAAAGTGCTCAGCTCATTTCCAGACTAAGTACAACTTAGCAAGGGCTGTAGGACAGTGGTTCTCAACCAGGGGTGATCCTCCCCACCCCTCCCTGCCTGCCATCACAAGGGCCGTTTGGCAATGTCTGCAGACATTTTTGGTGGTCACAACTGGGGTGGGTGGGGATCTTCCTGGAATCTAGTAAGCAGAGACCAGGGGTGCTGCTACATAGCCTTCACCCAAGTTAATTCTTGGGTTTAAAGCATAGCTCGAGATGTGGATATGCTGCTGTTGAGAAACTCATGTCTAACGTTAAGTCCAAATGTTCCAAAATCAAGTGAGTGCTCAAAACACAATATCTCCCTTGAGATTGCTTTTTAGATACCTGCTACCGATTAGACATAAAGAAACATGATTTATAGTTTAAATCACTACAAAAAAAATGACTTACAGCTAACATATAAGCTGACAGACCTGCTTCTCTTTTTCAAGGAACTGATTTATAAAGAATGGGTGATGCTTTTTTGTTTTTTAAATTTTGGTTCTTAATTTCTAGAAAATACTCTTGCTTTTATGTATATCAATGGATATGAAGTCTTTTCAGACTTTTTACACATTCTTAAGCATGAATAGTGAACAAATACTTAAAAACCAATTTATCAGACTATAGAATGAGTAAATTACTTGTGGATTAAAAAAAAATACCAGATCTTATAAAGAATAAAAATGCTTTAAAATGTAAACTCAAAATGCTCTACCAAGTAAGCATCTATTTCCTCCTTAAGACGATAATTGATCATTCATTACATTAAAAAACAAACACACATTGCTTCTATCTTGTAGCAAACCTGAATCGTTAAAGTTTAAGTTTCAGAAGGACCTTATTATACTTTAACCACTTAGAAATTGTCCTGGCCTGGGATGTCCTTGGGAATGGGGAGATGATACAATATTTACTGTGGCATTTTTTTTTTGCATGTGTGATGGTTCACTTTTCAGTGGGGCCACCCCACACTGGGAGACGATCATGGTGTCATAAGACTCTAAAGTCAATAAGAGCATGACTTTCCTCAACATGATGTTTCATCAAGCAGTTGGACGGATAATGAGAAACCTTTTCAAAGACAGAATCTTAATATAGGCTTTTTATCCTCTTATGAATTCACATCAATAGAACTAATAAGCTTACTGTCGTTAGGCTAGTGTGTGTGTCTATTAAGTGAAACTAATTTCACTTAATCTTAATTTTAAATTTCTACTTAACTGTCTCCTCAGTTCCTGCATTATTCTCTTAATTACAGATTATGCTTAACTTTGCTAATACTAGAAATCCAAATTAAATGAGGAAGGAAAGCCAAGTTCAAATCTGCTTAAGTGGCAGGGTTCATATGACCAAACTGTTACTTGAATATGAAAATGTAAGTTCATGTGTCTATGTGTATGTGTGTTTACATTAAGTTTCAGTTTCCATAGAAATTAGCCTCTTCCCCCAAATGTATCACTTTTCATCTGTAACAGTTTGGGCCTTTTTCTATCTAGCAATATTTTATTGAAATATCTAGAATCATACTATTGTTAGTATTTACCATTTGCATAAAATTACGAAAATATAAGCTATAAACTATAGTAGCCATTCTTCCTAAACTGACCAAATTACTTTTATATATGTACAAAATTAAAGAATTCTAGAGTCTTTTTTGAAGGGAATTGTAGACTGTCATAGCCAATCACAAAACTGAATACTCAGTGTCAGTTTGATACAAAATCAAATTTTTCAGTACTTGGTCTTGTTTCCTAAAGCAACTTTTTATTATATAATAATTAGTTTTAATTCCTTTTAAAAAAGAATCTTGGAGATTAAAAAAAATCCTGTTTTTCTCTTGAATTTTCTTCTGGAAAGAAGTTGTGTCACCCTGGGCCAGTGCTGAAAGCTGTCCCCAGGCCCCCTCTGACACTTCAAACACAGACATATCCACGCTGTTCCGGACTGTCACTGAAGCCACATCTCACTCATTGTCAGTGCCACATGCTGCTAGAATACTCCAGGTGTCTGAGTTTTGATCAGTCTCCATGAAACTGTCAGAAAGGAATGCAGGTGTCTCATGGCCCTGGCTGATGTATTGCCATGTCCACCTTGTCACCACAACTAACGTAATAAGGGCAGAGGAAATCTTGTTCCTCAGTCTCTGCTCCAGGACTTCCAGTTTAAAAATAACACCTGGCCTTAGCTGGTTTGGCTCAGTGGATAGAGTGTCGACCCATGGACTGTAGGGTCCCGGGTTTGATTCTGGTCAAGGACACAATCCCCGGCCCTGGTCAGGGCACGTGCGGGAGGCAACCAATCCATGCATCTCTCTCACATCGATGTTTCTCTCCGTCTCTCCCCCTCCCTTCCAGTCTCTCTTAAAAATCAATGGAAAAGTATCCTCAGGTGAGGATTAACAACAACAATAACAAAATTTTTTTTAAAAAAGAAAACATCTGGCTAGTGGTCCCTAAAACTCTTCTACAGAAAAAGGTAAAAACATATACTGTGTTCCATACCTGAAACTGAACCATGTCCTCATTGCCAGGAGCTAGAACAGGAGCAACTGAGTGTTGATGGCAGGTGGAATGACCTGGAGAATACCGAGTGGTCCTGAAAGCTGGCACAACATCCTATTAAACATTTTCCATCATCTGCTACCAACCTAGAACTAAAGTCTTTATCAGTCAGGAAACACAAGAGCTGCTCTGGCATCACCAGATGTCCCAATCCTTCTACTTCTCTTTCTAACCCCAGACTAAAACTCCTAGAAAGCAACTTGATATAAAGGAAAAAGGAGATGAGGTGGGGGTGAGGGTGAGAGAGGACAAAGGCAGATGAAAGCAGAACTAGGGAGGATCTTGGGTCTATTGTATTTTTTTTTCCATGATCCATTTGTTCAAAGCAAGAGAGAGCTAAACAATGGTGTTAAGAAGTTCCCATCTCATTCAAGACAATCATATGTGTTAGTGAAGGGAATTAGCCTAGGAGCACATCCATCTGCCATCCACATGGAGATCTGAGAAAGAAATTTGACCAGGACCCAAATGGACAAAGAAAAGAGCCAAAGTTAACAGACGCATCCTGTCTTTTGGATACTGGGTCTGGACAGATCTATTATTGAAACAGAAAAATATCATTCAGGAGACACAAGGGAAGAGCAGACTCCTGAGAAAGATTTACTATAGGAATGAAAAAATTTATCAAAAACTGGCATCATCTATGGGATTAAAAAAAAAAAAAAGACAGGGTTACCACAAAATAGGAACAGGGTCCATATTAGATAACATTGTAGTTGGGTAAATTAGAAACATATTGCAGAAAAAAAAGATGCACTAATAGAATTAAAGCAGTAAAAAGCAGAAGTGGCATTAAAATAAATCAAGGAGGTGTTATAAAACAATCCTATCTAATAATAGACAAATATGCAAATTAACCATACCTCCTACACACCCACAAGCCACCCCACAAGCCACGCCCACCATCCAATCAGAGCGAGTATGCAAATTAACCCAAACCAAGATGGCTACAGCCACAGAGAGCAAGGTTTCCTAGGTAACAGAGGAAGCCAAGCTTTCCGCCTGCATTGCCAGGCCTAAGCCTCCACTCAAGCTACAAAGTTTCAATTATAGAAGGTAAACAAATTCAAACAAATGGCGGCAGAATGGAGCTTGAGAGAGTAGGCCAGGGTTGCCGCTGGCAACAGGGGAAGCAAAGCTTTCCACACACCCTGGCCGGGCCCACCCGCTTAAGGCAACAAAGTTTCAATTATAACCCCAACACAAATGGCTGCCAGCCTCGAAGGGAGCCCCAGGCTTGGCTCCGCTCCAGGCTACAAAGTTTCAATTGTAGGAGGAAAATAAATTCCAGATACCAGGGCCTCTGCTTGCATTGCCAGGGGGCGTGGCCGGCCTGCAAACCACCACAGGCCCCTCGCTCAGGCTGCTCCACACCCCAAGGGAACCCCCACCTGATCCAGGATGCCCTTCAGGGCAAACCAGCTGGCCCCCACCTGTGCACCAGGCCTCTATCCTATCTAATAAAAGAGTAATATGCAGATTGATCATCACTGCAACACACAATATAGCTGCCCCCATGTGGTCAAAGATCCTGCCCCCATGTGGACACAAGATGGCCACCACAAGATGGCCAGCAGGAGAGGGCAGTTGGGAGGCACCCGGCCTGCAAGGGAGGGCAGTTGAGAGGGACCAAGCCTGCAAGGGAGGGCAGTTGGAGGTGATCAACCCTGCAGGAGAGGGCAGTTAGGGGTGACCAGGCCGGTAGAGGAGGGAAGTTGGGGGAAAACAGGCTGGCAGCAGAGTGGTTAGGGGGTGATCAGGCTGGCAGGCAGAAGCAGTTAGGGGCAATCAGGAAGGCAGGCAGGCAAGCAGTTGGGAGCCAGCAGTCGTGGATTGTGAGAGGGATGTCTGACTGCCCGTTTAGGGATCCGACTGCCCACCGGGATCGAGACTAAATGGGCAGTCGGACATCCCTCGAGGGGTCCCATATTGGAGAGGGTACAGGCTGGGCTGAGGGACAACCCCCCTCCGTGAACGAATTTTGTGCACCAGGCCTCTAGTAATAATAATAAAAAGACTTGGGAAGTTCTACCAGGATGTAGAGGAAAGGAAAAACAGGGGTTGGAAACAATGAGAGGCAATGATAGGAGTGGAGGATGGAGAATGCAGAGTCACCCTGAGGATTATAGGTGTTCCAGGGAAAAAGTAAATCACAAGGGGAACAGAAACAATTATTCAAAGATATAATTAAATAAAAGTTTTCCGAGTTGAAAAAGAATGAAGGAGCAGATCAAAAGGGCTCACTGCGTTCAAAGTGAATTAAATGAAAAGAGAAGTTTGTTACATGTGAATTACAGGGATGGAGAAAAAGACTATACGCATTCATGCAGAAAAAGAAAATGGTTGAAAAACAAAAGAACAAAGCTAAGTTGGCCTTAGGCTGACTTTTCCCCTGGACACAATGGAGCTATGGCTACAGAATTTTGACGGAAAAAGTTGTTACATGACCTTTTTGTTTTTAGCCAAGCCTTAAAAATAGCTGTTAATATAAAAACAAGACATTTACTAACACACTAAAAATATGCCCACCATCTAATTTTTCTGGGGAAAAAGTGATCCTATAGAGACATTAAAAAATATTTTTAAATTATTTCAGAGAGGAAGGGAGAGGGAGAGAGAAACATCAATGATGAGAGAGAATCATTGATCAGCTGCCTTCTGCATGCCCCACATGGGGGATCAAGCCTGCAACCGGGCATGTGTCCTGACTGGGAATTGAACTGTGACCTCCTGGTTCATAGGTCGTCCCCCAACCACCGAGCCATGCTGGCAGGGCTAGACAGACTTTAATGCATGAATAGTTAAACCAGGCTACAAGAAGACTGCGATAATACCTGGTGGCACTAGAGAGGGGGCAAGAACACAGTTTAACTCCCAAGTTCAGAGGCAAGCTGTCATCCTGGCAAATGTGTTTAAACTTGCCATGTTAAAGCTACAGGAATTTGAAGAATTGTTGCCTCTTTTTACATTGACATCTGGATGGAGCCTAAAAGCAAAGACTTTCATTAAATTGCTGCTCATTGTTATGAGAATATATTTTTAATTAGCCACAAGTTCATCTGAAAAGTGTGTTTTATTTTTTGGATGAAGTTTACCACTACTCTCAGAAATATGTGTATTGATGCTGATAAACCCTGGTAAACGACTCTTTTGTTATCAGAGGAGCCAGCTTGGCTAAGTCAGAGAGCCGAAGGATGTGAGTTGTAGAGTCAGACTGCTTGTATTTTACTCTTTGATCCTTCAATTGTTCCTCACTTCTTGGGCAAATCATGAAATCTCTGGGGGCCTCAGTTTCTCTCACCTGTAAAATGGAAATATTGTAGACTTTCCTGTATGGAATTTTTTGTAAGGCTAAATAAGTCAACACCTTTAGGGCACTTAGTGCCTGGCACACTTATGCTACTCAGAGAATGAATGAACACCATGGTTACACGATGAAACATGGTACATATACACCAGATCAGAAAAGGAAATACACACCTGTATCTTTGTGTTTTCTTTACAATGTTGTGGCTTCTTTCTTTCTATGCTTCTCTAGTTTACAAGAGTTTAAGTAATGAGCTTGTATCTCCAGTTGAACGAAGTATAAGTTTAAAGAAAAATGAATTATGGCAATTTATTATAATTCCACATTGATTATAGCAGTAATAGACTGTAACACTGAAGACATTAGTTCTAATCCTACCACTTTTCTATTACCTGGGCTTGAATTTTTCTTGGTGTCCAGGAGAGTGATGGCAACATTTCCCTTTAGGTGTTCATGGAAATAGGTATTATTGCTCCCTTATTGTGTGACATGGATGATTCCTGTGCTCCGTTTGATTTTCTTTTAGAAAAGATTTTGTCCTCACAAAAAAAGTGAGCAAAAGGAGAACAGCCAAAGAGGTCTGCACACCCCACACGGGCGATCGCATCTGTCCCATTTCTGTCATTCCTGCTTCAGTCCCCAACTACAGCAGTGAAGGAACTAATTTGTTCCAACTGCTTTTGTGGTGAAGCAATTCTCCATAGTCTCTTATGTCCACATTGAACAGGACTGTGGAGCCAGCCAGCCAGCTCCTGCGCTCCCCCAGTGGGAGGATCAGACCGATTTGGGTATTGAGGAGATGGCTAAAGTTTTGAAGCAATGGGCGATGTCATCAGACTGGTTTCAATTTTGTAATTGTGAATTTTCACTCTTTAGCTTGTCCTTTGCTGTTTTGTGCCCGCCCCTCCACCCCCAATGCTATAGAATGTGGTGCAGCTCTTTCAAAAAACCATTCTGACGTCTGTGCTGTAATGCCACCTCACATTCTAACCAAACCTCTATGGTTTCAGCGGCCGATCCCAGGCCATGTATTCCATGTCAATAATTGAGCATTCCACTTTCGGAGAAAACCAGGCATGTAACCATGGTATGTGAGTATCTCAGAAAGTGTATTTGGAGATGTGCTTTTTTTACCAAGCTTTTTTGCACATTCTCTTATTTCTCCTGAATATTATTGTTTTGATCAATGACACCATTGGTGTACTGTTTACTTTGAAATCAATCTCTCCAGCTGTTTTAAGCTTTCCTAAATTTTTGTTGTTGTTGTATATGTGCATTCCTTAAGTCTCCCTTCTTGAAGATTTTAATTTAGTGTCTGATTAGATGTGCCATTATTATTAGCATCATTTTTCTACCAATTTTATTACAGTCAACCCCCCCAGCTATGGGATAATTATAAAACCAATGCCACATGGTAAATGTCTGGGGCTCTGGCTTTTAATAACAATGAGCTAAAGTTATCAAGAAAGCTTACTGTGCAACAGACACTAAGGGCTCTCTATACATGGATTGTCTTAACAAACCCTCCAATAACAATAAGAATCAGGCACTATTTTCAATCCCCATTTTACAAATAGGACAACTGTGCTTTTGAGAGGATAAATCGTTGCCCAAGCTTACACAGAAATGACAAGTCTTGGGTCCTATTATTTACAAAGCCATTGTCTAACTTCTACACTAAATTGTCTCTAAGTGAACCAGTCCTGCGTATGTCTGCTAGGTTTCAGTGGGCTGATGCTTTACCAAAGAGACCAGTGGGAGTATGTCTTGAATGCCACAAACTTGTTCTCTCTTTATAGTTTCCAGGAACAGTGATAAAACCCAGAAAAAATATTTCCTAGAATCATCAAATATCAGGAGATTCCAGGAAGTTAGTAATCTGTCAACAAGTGAATAGAAACAGAATTTTAAAAGTTTTTAACTGCATGGAAGTATTTTTAAAAAGTAGGAGCTACATCTGCTTGGGCACCTGAGCTTTTGCAAGAAAGATTTGCAGAGGTCTTGCCTTTTGTTTCATTTGGGCATTAGATGTGTTGTCATGTAAAAGAAGAGAAAAAAAATATTTCAAATACAACTGGCTCTGGCTCAGACACCACACCTCTTCTGCATATCATTGGCCGTTTAAAAAATATGTTTTTCTCTTTACAGCACATGTTATAAAACAGTGAGAAGCCTTAGCATGTCTTCTGAGTTAAAAAAAAAAAAAAAGCAGGGGGGCAGCCCTGCCTTGTCTGAAAAATGTTTACATCACAGACAGTTTTGCTTTTGAGTTTCTAGACAGGTGACTGTACCTGCAGGAATAGACCTAACTCATCCAAAAACATTGCTGGCAACAGAGAGAGAGAGAGAGAGAGAGAGAGAGAGAGAGAGAGAGAGAGAGAGAGAGGGTTGGTGGGAGAGAAATGCTGATGGAGTTAGACCCAGAGCCCCACCAAGGAGCAGGAATTCGTTCCACACCCTGTACTTTGACAAACCTGTTCTTGCTTTGCTGCCCATGTGCAAGGAAGCAGTTTTTCTAAATAGCTATGCTGAGATTAAACCTTGGTCTAACAGAAGTTCTAACATGTTGTACCGATTAAACAAATTGAGATCAAAACAGACAGACAGACCGACAGACAGAAATACAAACAGGCTTCCTTCTCTGAAATGTCCCATTCTTAGAAAGCATGGAAATAAATGTCTGTATAAATTTTGGAAAAAGTTACTCTACCTCCTAATAGAACAAAGAGCCTTTAGGAACTAGAGATGTGTTATTTCTTTGGTGGAGACAGGCGTAAAGCAGGACTAAAAAAAAAAAAAAACACCTGCATGTGCTTAGGAGCCGAGACCATGCGCCTGAGACCAAGTGCCTCACTCTGGTGAGCGCAGTGCTGAACCCGGAGTCATGTGGGGGTCGTCACAGCAATTGAGAATCAAGAAACCTTGCCCAGGGGTGTGTCCTCCCACCAAATCCTTCCAGCCGGTTTGCCGGATGCTAACTCAATGGGAGGAGAGTGGATTATGCCTATGGAATGGATAAATCTTCTCACTGATACTCAGCCATGGATGTTATGTGATGGTTCTTTTTACAGAGGCCGATGATCAGATTTAAGGGAAGGAAGTGGAGAGCGTACCAGTGTAAGCTGTCATGGTGATCTTTCCGCTTTAATCTTTTAAATGCATTACCTGAATTGTCTACAGTAGATAACAAGGCCTCCAAAGCAGCATGCCATCAGATGTTCTGCAATTTCAATGTTTTTGATAAACATGTCACTTAAAAAGTCTTTAAAAAAGAATCCTTTAAAGAAGTGACTAGGGTCTTCTATTTTAATTATTTAACAATTAGTAAATCCAAGTATTGGGTTTATTAATGCTTAGTATGATAATAAGGCCAAAGCAAAACAGAATGGAGATGGTGATTTGTAGCAAGTGATTATGTAATAATTGGTTTATCTATAGAGTTGTAACCTGCTGAGGAATAAAGCAGAAATTGTTGCCATCACTCGTCCTGGATTGTGTTGTATTAAAAGAGAAAAGCTTTAACTTGTCTCTGGGTGCCCAGGGGTCTCTAAGATGCTTTGTTCTGCTGTTGACTTGTTTGGATTCAGGGCAGGATGCCTCCCCTTTTAAGGGGATCAAAGGCATATTGTTTGAAATTTGGAATGCAGACTGGAAGACAAGTGATTTAGGATAACTTCTGAGTGTAGAAGGAAAGTATTAATATCCTCATAAAGATCCACTCTTGCAATGCCTCTGAACGGTGTGCTTAATTGTAGGTGCTTAATAAATGCACTTGTGATTCTTTTTAGCATCACAAGGGTACTAGCATTTGATGCTGTGATGAAGCTTGACACAGAAGGAGTAGGGAGGGGAGCGGGGCAGGAATGGACACATTTTTGGCCTTTCATCACAGACGCTAAGCACAGCTGTTAATTGCCAGTTGTCCTAGCCTTTTGGACAACCTGACCTTTGACCTGTTAGGAAATATCTTCCCCTGCCTCCATCTGGCTATGCTTAATTCCTTGCCCAGTCCAGACTTGGACATATCCCTGAGCCCTCTTTCCAGCTCTTTTTAAAGCCTCCAGTGTGTCCTTGTCCTTTGTCAGCTCACTCATAGTAAATCACTTTGGTCTCTACTGGGAAGCTTAAGCCCTGATGAGTCTCCCATCATATTTTCTCTATATTCTGTGCTTCATTTTGATATACCCACTCCCTCCTCCCCACCCTAAATGCTGCCCCCTGTACTTCCCTTCTCTTTCTTTGTTTCTCCTTCCATTCCTTTAAAGCTCACACGCATTGATGGTACTCTACTGGTAATGAATTTGCCCCGAGGGGACATTTGGCAATATGTGAAGCCAGCTTTGATTGTCATGACTGGAGATGGGGAGTTGCTAAGGCCTCTAGTGGTAGAGGTTGAGGATGTTGACAAACATCCCACAAAGCACAGGACAGCCCTCACAACAATTATCTGACCCAAATGTGAACAAGCGCCCAGGTCTGGGAACGCTAATATACACCTCAATGCATCTAACCAAAAGGATTAAATCGCTTTGACTTAGTTTTAACCCCACATCTGTTTGCAGCCAGAAACTTTCCATGTGATGCCATTCTGACATTCAAGTCAAATCCATTCTCACACATTACCTTTGCTCAGTTCAAATGTCTGATTTTTATGTTATTGCTAAAAAGGCAAATGGTAAACTTTGATATTTTCAACAAATTGATAGAAAATCAAATCTTCTTGTCATAATTTTTCAATCCTTACAAATGTGACTTGAGTAAGTTGAACTTCGTAGAATTGATGGTTATAAAAGAAAAGTCACATTAACAGAATCTTAAAGGGTAAAATTTATTATTAAAAAACCACACAAAATGAAATAAAAACCAAACCCCCAAAAATATACCTAAAAAGGTGATTGATAAATGAATTCTTGGTTTGTAGCTCTCTGGGGAAAAGGAATTTATCTTAATTAAGGTAATTTTAGTGAAAATAATAAGAAAAGTGGAAAAATTAGGAATAGTTTATTTTATCCATTTATAATATTGATCAAGAAATTAAGGTGGCTTAAAAGGTTATGCTCTGGAGACCTCTTTCTCTTCCAAACCCTCAAATATGATATATTCTGATCATATATTCCAATATGATATATTCTGACCATATGCATAGTCAGATAGTTCTCAAAGGAACATATTGACATGGAAATATCATGGTGAAAAAAATATTCCTTAATTTTTCTCTACTGATACCTTGGATTTAAAGACCTGCCTTTACTTTTGAAACAGCCTTTTGTTCAGTGTCCCCGCAATCACTTTCATAGCTCCAAACCTCCCTAACATGACACACCATGCCAGCATTTTTCAAGAATAATTCTCATTCTGCACTGATGTTTAGTGATGTAAGTTTTTGCACAGGCTCTAGCTCAGTACCCAGAACATCACAAATGCTCAGGAACTGTTCTGTTTTATCCTTTCCTACTTCCACATCTTTCCTTATGCCCAAACTCCTTAGTTGCTTTCTCTCCCCCCCTCTCTCTCTCTCTCTCATCTCTCTCTCTCTCTCTCTCTCTCTCATAATCTTCCCTCCAGAAAATCTGCTCACTGCTGTACCACATTTTTCCGTTACTCTGCTTTCCTCAAGCAGGTGACCCCTTCCAGGTCACCCTCCTCCTCATTTTTGTTGATCTGAATCTTTTCTGTTCTGTGAACCTAACATCAGTGCAATGTCCTCAGAGAAATCTCCTCTTATCTCCTAAACAAATTTGAGGTCTCTCTCCTGATAACCAACCTAGAACTTTCTTTTGACTTTGTTGAGACTTTGCACATATTGTCTTCCCTCTCTAGTAGAACATCTAAGTTCCTTAATGGTGTGAATTATTCTTGAATATTTCTGAAATCTGAACAAAGCTGGCATAGTTTCTTATAAATGCTAGGTGTTCGTTAACTATTTACTGCTTAATTATATGAAAAATTGACATTTCTGTGGAGACCGGTCTGATAAAAGTTGTGGCCCTGCTGTGGGATAAGCCAACATAGTCAAGTTCAATCCCAGCGGTGGAAGACATGTTACTGGCAATCAGTTAAGGTCTATTAAAATGTAACGTTTTCTTGTAACTACTCAACTCCCTATATTTTCTTCTCTTGTGACTCTCTCTGAAATACTTTTCTTAATAACTATGCATCTGGAAAACAAATAATGCATTGTAACCTCAGTTTTCTTAATGTATTTTCCTCTTCCTTTGGGAAATTTACACTCAGAAGTTTAAAGAGAGGGCTGGTGAAAGGAGAAAGGACCCTCCTGTGGGAAAGATTTGACATTGAGCATGTAATATTATTGATGGGCATGTTCTTAAAGATAGAAGTATGTGCAACCACCACACAAGCGTCTGAAGTCCATCTGCTAAACATATTTATGACTTTCCTATTAGTTGAAGCCTATTTTAAAACTTTAACTTTCATTAAAATAAAATTTCTCTGCTTTGCAGATCAATATTTAATCCATTCATTTTCTTGTATCTTTGTCCAACTCTAAACTAGGTTCAGGTTAGTGTGTGATGCATTATTGTATCACGAGGCTTTTTAAAATTTCTTGACTTTCCATGGATTATGCATCTTCAAAGATTTTACAGCATTTTCATATTCATGAATAAAGGTAAACATAATCATACTTTCAAAAATCTCTGAGGCCATTTGCTTATCTCTAGTCCATATTATTAAGAATCTTGATGATGCCAAAACCGGTTTGGCTCAGTGGATAGAGCGTCGGTCTGTGGACTGAGGGGTCCCGGATTCGGTTCCAGTCAGGGGCATGTACCTTGGTTGCGGGCACATCCCCAGTGGGGGGTGTGCGGGAGGCAGCTGATCGATGTTTCTCTCTCATTGATGTTTCTAACTCTCTATCCCTCTCCCTTCCTCTCTGTAAAAAAAATCAATAAAATATATTTAAAAAAAAAGAATCTTGATGATAATGTGCTGCCATTAAAAAGCTGCAATATGCTTTAACTATTCCCGTTCTGATCTAATAAAGTACTAATTTTTTTCTTTTAATCCAGAACATGCTTTTGTTATTTGAGATTAAGAATAACAAGATTATCTCACTAGCTCAAGTAATTGGCAAAAAGCATAAAATAGTAAGAAAGGAGTCACATGTGCCTGAGTTTGTGATGAGAAAGGGAATGGGCTTGGCAAAGAAGGTAAGAAAAATAGCTTTGTTATTTGGTTTTCAGTGAAATAGTCCCAGCCATGGGAACATTTCAGGTGCTGATGGAGAGCTTTAAATGAAATTGCTGATTTTCTGGCAAAGTAAGCATATTTCTAGTGTCATGGGAAAAATGACATATCAGAACTTTGCCTATTTGAATAAATTCTCAAGATTTCTAGCCTATTTTTATAGGAAGCAATTTGCTCAGGTTTCAGACTTGAAATTTTTCCTCACCCAAAGGATGTAACCATACTAATAAAATAGCCATTTTCTCTTTAAGTACAAGTCATCATGCAGATTGTGGTACTAGAAACATTTTGGTTATTTCCCCCCTGTTAATTAACACATAGAAATCAATTAGGTTTGCTCCTGTAATTTTCATTTAGGATAGAGCATTAAATTTAACAGATGATCAATCTCATTACTTTCACTGAGAGGGTTTTTTTGTAGCTAGTAGCCACCTGCTTGCAAGCATTTTTATATGAGGTGCCATGTTTCCATTTCCAAAAGCAGATCCTCACACCATCTGTACCAGAATCACCTGGGATGCTCATTAAAGTGCATGTCGCTGGTTCTCGTGTCTACTGAGTGTGGCCAGGGAATGTTAATCTTGATGAACACCCTCAGGGATTCTGATGTACACCAACATTTGAGAAATAACAGGTTAATGGGTATGCTTTCAGGCAATCGAGATGGATGCCCATGATGATGAATTATGGCAATACAAATCATCAGGTTCAATAAGTAGCACTAGGCAAGCATTCCTGTGTACATAAATTCAAAATACTATTAGTTATGACATAAATACAGTGCAATGGTCATTTGGTTTGTTAGCATTATAATGAATTCAGAAAATCCAATCAGGGTTGGCAAGATAACTGCTGTAGATAAAATCTCAGTTGATTTTATGATCAATTTAAGTCTGAGAGGTCCACTTAGCCTTCCTGGGATCTTTGATTCTGAATGGAAAAGATGACTAAGGAAAGATGGACAGAATGTACAGAAGTAAATGCAATTGAGGGTACAATTTTAAGGAAACAAAAAAATTCAATCATTAATGGATACATACTCTTTCTAAGTCAAAGGAAAGTACAGATGTGTATTTGTAAATCTCAGCATTGCATTTGGAAAACAGTAATCATCACATTTAAAGATTCTGCATAAAAGCTTAAAACAGACAAATTAAAGTGGATTTTTAAGATCATGTTGGTTGATACTCTTATTTTCTTTTAAAATGAGAGATAGAGGTCCAAGAATGATAGAATAATGTATCTTCAAGGACCGACAAATGCAAACAATTAAGACAAAAGCAACTAAAATTTGTTTAGTATCTGTTCAGTGACCAGAACTACCTTAAGTCCCAGGAAATCAAAGATAAAAAACCAGAGTCTATGGAAGAGCCTTAAGTGAATATTACTAAGTGAAAGGAGCCAATCTGAAATGATGATATGCTATATGAGTTAACCACCTGACATTCTGAAAAGGCAAAACTCTGGAGATAGTAAAAAGATGAGTGGTTGCCAGGGGCTAGTGGGAGAGATGAATAGGTGGAACACAGAAGATTTTTAGGGCAGTAAAACTACTCTGTATGACACTCCAATGGTGGATACATGGCATTATACATTTTTCAAAAGCTATAGAATATACAGCACCAAGAGGGAACCCTAATGGAAACTATGGGCTTTGGGAGATAATGATGTGTCAATGCAGGTTCATTGATTGTAACAAATGTACCATTATGGTGAGGGGTGTTGATACTGGAAGGAGCTCTATGTGTGTGTGTGTTTGGGGGGGCGGGTAATGGGTATATGGGAGCTCTGTGTACTTTCTGCTTAATTTTGCTGTGAACCTAAAACTTCTCTAACCAATAAAATCTATTCAAAAAAGTTATTGCTGTTCCCTGGAGGACACTAAAGGTCTAAGGATTGGGATTGATGGTGCAGTAGAGTCCATAGTCATCAAGGCAACAGAGGAAGTAAATATTAAGAAGTAGAATAGCATGGAGGAAGGAACAAGTAACTATATATAGAGAGAAGAATGAGGGGACACTTTTGAGAATGGGGTGTCTGAACTGAATTGTGAGGATCAAGAAAAACCCCATGGGTAGATGGATTCCAGTATATTGACATTCCAGTATATACTAGTATATATTGACCTTGATTGGGGAATGGTAAGGATCTGATATTGCTAGAGTAAAACTGGAAAAAGAGGAGAGAGCTGTAGGAATGAGCTGGACAAGTAGGACAGGGCCAGGTCAGGAAGGCTGACAGGCACATATGCACGCACATGTACATTTACATATACATATACACTCATACAATGCACATACACAAACACATACATATATATCATAAACCTGCTGGGGAAACACTGAAAACCTTTTAACAGAAAAGTGATATGGCCTAATTTTCATTTTATAAAGAGCCCTGGGTACTTGTGGGGACGTGGAAGAAAACAGTAAACTGGATAAAGTTAAGATTCTATGGCAGTAAAATAAAGAATAGATTCATATTAAAGAAATATTTAAGAACTTGGATCCACTGAACTTGATGAATGCTTTCTTGTGGGAGGTAAGAGAGAGAGGAGTCAGAAATTTGCTCTTAAGTTTTAGAATGAAGAAAAGGGTGTTAAACTCAATCAAGACCGGAAATGTAGAAGTAAGACCAATTTTAAAGGTGGGTATTGTCTCAAGGTTAGAGAATTGATGTTAGACATATTGAGTTGGAGGTATCTCTGGGACATCAATGCCTTCCACTGAATCCCTTTCAGATGTCCACCCTGTACAGATACTGGAGATTCATCAATGAACAAGACAGTCCTTGTCTGATGGAGACCACTGTTAGTGGGAAAGGAAGGCTTCACACGATAACTATAGGTGTGATATCTGTTGTAAAAGAGCATGTCTAGCTAGATATACAGAAGAGGCCTAGGATGCAGACAGCCCTGAAAGCCAACAGTATAGAGGTGAGAGTTGACATCATAAAGACGAATGCGGTGGCTGAGAGAGAAGATAACAAATGAGAAGAGGCGAGGGTTGCAGACCTCTGTGTGGGCATCTCACTATTACAGGGACAGCAAAGGAGCCTGTGAAGGAGTGGTCAGAGAATCACAGAGGGAGAATCAGAGAAGAGTGGTGTTTGGAAGGAAGGGAGAACTTTCAGACAAATGCAGTCAGGATGTGCTTTGCAAAGATGCAATAAGATAAAGCCTCAGAGATGTTCTTGGGAAGGCTTTTGTGATGGCTGTGAGAGCTGTTAGAGTGAATGGGTAAGGGCGTAAGCCTCATCAGAGTGTGTTGAGGATGAAGGAGAAAATTTAAAAGAGGCCATGTTCTAGATACTTGGTCCTGGAGGGAAGGGGAGAGAGAGGGAAGTAAAGAGACACAAGATAAAGGGTAGGTGCTTGAAGATGGGAAGCATTTGAACACATTTAGTGATGAAGGAAAATAAACTAATAGAAAAGGAGAAGTGAAAATTAGATAGAAAAGGGCAAAATTATGGAGCAAGGTCCAGACAAGGCCAGGAGGGCAGGGAGTGCATTGACAGTTTTTAAGTTAGCTTTAAAACTAAGTGGAACGAGGGTAGAGTGTGTATGGATGAATATAGGTGAGAAAGGGGATACAAAGAGATTACTAAGCTAGAAATTCAAAGGTAAGCAATTTTTTTATTTCATTAATATTGTCAGTTTTAATCACTTTAATATTTATATCCTGTAATATGATCTCATATTTAAAATTTTATCTCATCAGAATAAAAAAATAAAAAAATACCCAAATTATGGCTCCAATGTGAAGTGAGTGTCAAACATAAAAAATGGATTTGATTTTTAAAGGCCCTCCCGAGGGCTTTATATTGAAATGAGGCAAGGCCCTCTGAACTCTATAGATCATGGCAGGAACATGGTTCCAGGAAATTTGGGGGTCATGTCATTCTTGGCGACTTTTCTAACAAACAGAAGCTCTGCTGCAGAGTTCTATAAATATTTATCAGCCATGACTTTTACCCACAGGAGGTTAAAGAGCTCCGAGTTTTGGATGAGAATGCACAGTTGTCTGATTTGACCTGAATTAGCAGGCAAAAAGAAATCTTCAGATTTAAAACCACTTAGTGCCACAAAATAATGACATCTTTGCAAAACATTGTAAGATAATAGGAGTTAGTCCGCTCATTTACAAAACACTGTAAGCACTGTAGTAACTTTTATCATTATAATCATATTCAATGAATTATATTTGCTTTCAGATAGGTCTTGATTGCCTCAGAAGAAAATGAAATGAAACATTCTTAAAATGCATGAGTTGTTAACTGGGTTAATTTAACCTTAGAAATTCGTTAACTTACTCATTACTTTTCAAGTGCTCCTGGTTCAGACTTGACTACAGCTTGCCATTTTATTCAAAGTTTCATCCCGTGTTTCCATAAAAATGCATTTTGATTTTTATTTTACAAGGTTAACATTTTTCAGCATATAAAGTAGTTAACTTCTTGATGGTTTTATTAAAGAAGTAGATATTTGATTAATTTAAAAATAGGCATGAGAATGTATTCAATAGGTTATTCAAGTGAAATATAAAGGATAGAAAGGGAAGTAGCTACCATTATTGATCTTTTTAGAAATATATTCATTTGTGATATTCCCAAATGTGACAATTTAAACATTTACATCAAATTATAAAAAACAAGCCATGAAACTGAAGAGTTTTATAAACTGTCATTTATACCAATTAGATTTTATCCAATCATGCCAGAAGAAAGTGCATTTTTTTTTCTTTTTTTCACTATAGAAAATGATATTACAACATAGATTTCATATGCAAAGGCCATCAAAGACAATGTGGGAAAAAATGTAGGAAAAAAAGTCTTATAAAGATGTTTTATTAATAAAAGATGTTTAATTATTGAAAAATTAATGCTGTTTATCCAGATTTAGGTATTTGTCAGCTTTGAAAACATTGTGATTTTCTGTGATTTATTTTCTCATTATAAATAAATATTCACTTTTATACTTAATTTTGTCTCTTACATTCTTTTTTTTAAGGCCCCACAAAATCTAGATCTGCCCTGGGGTAAATTTGATAATTTTCATTGGAAATAGCTTTATCCAGAATGTTGTTTTTTTTTAAATGCTCCAGTATTTGATGTTTTCCTGGACAAGCCTCACTCAGCTCTGTCCAAGGGTTCCAAGTATTTTTCTCACAAGTACATTTTATTGCTGTAAGAGCTTATATTTTACAGTACTTACATCTTTCTCAATGATCAATTTTTCTTTAATATTTAGTTCATTTGATCTTTTTTCAACCTAGTAGTTCCCATATCACAAAAGAAAAAAAGGTGTTCATGTTCACAGTAAAATCATAAAATGACATGTAGACGATGATGGGTATGATCTGGAGGGTATGCATAAAAGTAACAATAGCTGCTAATATATTACTAGTGTATTTTCCCCTTGTAATATCTTTTTCCAGTTAAAAGCATTTTAACAAATCAGCGAATACAAAATCTTGAATATATAAGAATATTTGGAGAACTTCTGACTGAAGCGGTACTGATTTTTGATGTATGTTTCATTAGCAATAGATTTATTGCCCTGCAATAATGTTAGTTTAGCAATCTTTTGTACTATTCTACTTGTATTTCATCAAGGACTCAAAGGTAGCTATTTTCATACTTATTTCCTAGAATCCAATACCTGGGGAAATAGACACATCCTATATAATAAAAGGTTAATACGGAAATCGACCGAACAGCAGAACGACCAGTCGGTATGATGTTCAGTGACCACCAGGGGACAGATGCTCAATGCAGGAGCTGCCCCTGGTGGTCAGTGCACTCCCACAGGGGGCGTGCCGCTCAGCCAGAAGCCAGGCTCATGGCTGGTGAGTGCAGCGTTGGTGGCAGGAGCCTCTCCCGCCTCCGCAGCAGCGCTAAGGATGTTCGACTGCTGGCTTAGGCCCGCTTCCCTGGGAGAGTGGGCCTAAGCCAGTGATGGCGAACCTATGACACGCGTGTCAGCACTGACACGCGTAGCCATTTCTTATGACATGCGGCCGCATGCCGAGGATGAAACATTTGCTGCTCCTGAGGATGAAACATTTGCGAAATAATATTTTTTCCTCAAAGTGACACACTACCCGAGTTATGCTCAGTTTTTTGGCTAAGTTTGACACACCAAGCTCAAAAGGTTGCCCATCACTGGTAAGCCATCAGTCGGACATCCTCCGAGGGCTCCCAGGCTGCGAGAGGGTGCAGACATAGCTGAGGGACTCCCCTCCCCCGAATGCACTAATTTTGTGCACCAGGCCTCTAGTATTTATATATATCTTGACAATGCACGTTTTGCAATCACACATGAGTTGATTATTGAAGAGTGATCAGGTTTTCTATTTTCCTTGCTATCATTTCATAGTTGCCTCAGTATACTTGAACATAATAAAAGGAGTTATGAATTGGTGATTAAGATTCTTCTAAATCTGAGTCAGTGTCGGGGTGACATTTGTCTTCTATGTACATAACCTTTTTCCTTTTTTAAATGAACCTTATGGAAAGCAGGAAGTTATAGTAATGTATTTGAATTGCCTATGAGAGAAAAGTATCCCAGAAATTGCCTGTTTTTTCTAGTTCTGCAGTACCTGATGACCTATGGAAGTTGTCTTTAGTTGGCTTTCACAAGGTCACGATTATAGGTTGACCCTGAGGACAGAGCCATGGTACCACCCGCACCCAGTGCCCAGCCAACTGTCTAAAGATGTTTGCTGATGTTCCTAAGTTTGAGGAGGAGGAGAAATTAGGCAGAGATAAGTGCAAATGTGTCCCTGGTCATGACAGATTAATTCACCATTCACCTACTTGGGCCTGGAACAAAGGAGAGTGTGCTGCTGTAGACACCAATTAGTGGAACAGGGAAGTATTGCTCATTTTGGAAGCAGTTTGCTGTTTTGAAAATGAAGCTCAGTAAATAGGGTTGCATGAAAAGCAATCCTGAAATATTGCATGATGTCACACCCTGGCACATTTAAAAATATTTCCATTTATGTGAAATTGTACATGATGCCAGTTTTACTGTGCTTATATCTGCGTATTTGTATTGACAGTTGGCTGAAAGTTAAAAGATTTTGTGTAGTAAAGTCAAAATACCATGCATACAAACCAAATAAGAGATATTTATTTTGAGTCATATTTTATCATTTGTGGCCACTATGGATTCCAACTAGAATATATTTTCCCCTAGTCTTGGTGTTTAATCTTAACACAGCAACGGATCACAGGATTTATTTTCCCCGGTAGAATCTACCGCGTGTTAGAACCACCTTGTTTTCCTGAATTCTACTTAGAGTAGTACTTTGTCTTAGGAAATGGAGTTAGAATTGAGTATGGTTGTGAAAAAAATAAATAACATGTCTTGATGAACTATAATGCTTGGCAAAAGTAGTTTCTACCCAGGGCTGATACAAATCAAGATGGGATTATGATTCTTTGTACCTAATTGATAAAAGATTGCTCAGTGCACCCTATGAATCATTACTCCCATAAATGAAAATAAGAGTTCATCTGGCATTGCTGGCCAGTAAAATCTCTAACAAGAATAATTATAGAACAGCTTCATCGATAGGGCAATGGGGCTCACAAACAATTTAGAAGCAAAACAGTTTATCACATATTTTCCTTGCCCTTGTAAAAATCTATTACATTATACAGTAAGTTTTACTACATTGCTAATACTACCACATCATGTAAGTGCATTTCTGGGGCATGTTTAAAGATGAGTACTTTCAGTGGCATAAAGCCAACCAGAGCCCACGTAACCCAAGTGTTGGTTTCAAGTCTCCCAGATGCTTTTTTATTCATGCCAAATTAGATGCCATTTTAAAAGCTTGAATTCTTAATGAATTTTTATTGTTTTTATTAGTCCATGGTTAGAATCTTAGAAGGATTTTTAAGGCATCAATGTTTTTAAGACTATGGAGAAATAAGAATTCTGTATGGGATCTCCCATTCCTCCCTCTATAGCATCCAAAAAAAAGCAAAAAACCTGTGAAGTAGAATTTTATTTTTAACTCAATGGAAATTCACTACTAATTCATAATAGGTTTCTTATCTATAACAACAAAGGCACTGAGATTTATTATATGTGTTTAGTGAACATATTTATAAAAAACTGAAAGATCAGCCATGTTGGGCTATTCTTTGTTATTTCAAATAACAACCCCTATTTTGGTCATAAACAGAATTATCAAGTTGGCCGTGTCTGACTGTCTTAAACTAGGAGGATAGAACATGTTGGTTTTGCCTGCTGGTGAGTAGGGATGAAATCAAGGTAAAGCAGGTGTGAAGCGAGGTTGGAGAGGACTGGCTGTGGCAGAAGATATGATTCATTCCTGCTACTTGAACCAGAAGTCCAGCTACTACATTTAAATGGATCTTATCAAATGGCACCTATGCTTGTTTGAGCAGATAACCAGGAAGGTGAAGGTGAAAGTCAAGGTGAAGTAAAGACCAGAGGCTAAGTCCATCTGGGGGGAAAGAAAAGTTGGAATGACTTTACTGGGAAAAAAAATCTCCCTTCTTCCATCATTTAGTTGACTGAGGGTCAAGGGTGGACTTCTCTAGCAGGAGCAACCTGTGGCTTAGAATGATGGGGAGGCGCCATGTTGTGTTTTTTCTTAAGCGCTCTGTCTGTTTGACATCCATTCACAAGGCCAATTGTCTTAACTCTGTTTTCTCCCTGTATTTTTGGTGCTCTGGCTTTGGTGGCCTAGCTGACTGGGGAGTCAGCCCCTCCCAAGGCTGCCCAGTTTTTAGAGACAACAAAGGGCTCACCAGGGAATACACCTTTCGTATAGAAACTAACCAATCTGAAGCCCATCCCCTCAACCATCTCTTTTGTCAAACTCTTACACACTAAGGTAAGTTAACCTGCTTTAAGTGAACCCAGGGCCATGTACTAGACAACTATGCCCCAAAGCTTACTGGAATTATTCAAACTAGCAAATCCCGAGTGTTTAGCCTGTCCTGCCTCATCTTTCCTACAAAACCACAATAAAATCTCTGACCTAGATTTTCCTCCCTCTCCTTCTGTCTCCTGAACAAAACCAGTGCTTCCCAAGTCAAATTATTAACAGCTCAGCAGTGGAAAAACAACAGTTGCTAAAAAGGAATGATGTTAGGAAATAAAAGTGCTCATCAGAGGGACCATGATTTTCTTCTCAAAGCTTCAGTGATGACTATTGAGATGAGTTGATTACGGGTGATGAAATTGAGAGTTTTGGTGTTGGCTGAGGATAAAGAAAGGTGTTGACAGTGAAAGCAGATGAAATCAGTAGGACAATGGTAGATTTGGGACCCTCTTGGACAGAAAAGAGCCTCAGGCTGCTTACACTGTCATTCAATATCATTTTGGATATCAAAAGACAGCTTCAGATGACATGGCCTCTAAGAATAGAAGTTACACTGGAACCTGGAAGGAAAGATAATAATACTTAGAAATTCAGAGATAGAAGAGACACAATAGACTTTTCTTTTAGTTATATTGCTTTTTGGACAGAAAGGTTTAAATTCTTTTCCAGAATATTTGAATAGTAATTAGAAAGTTTGGCTCTGTGTGGTCTGTCTTCAAATACATGAGATTGGACTTGTCCTGTTTCTCACCCCTTTTGAAGTTCAAGGTATCCACAGACTAACCTAATGCATAAAGTTCTTTGGAGTGCATTTTGCCTTGTATCTTCCTGAACCCAGTGGTCTCAATAATTCTTTTTTAACTTATTTTCAGAGGAAACTGTGGTACTTCATAAGCCTGGGAGTTAGAATATCTGGGTTTGGAATCATTGTTCAATGTGTCCTTAGCAAAACCCTCTAGTTTTTTGAAGAAAAATGGGTATAATAATACATTTCCTTAAAAATGATTAAGCCAAGCACCTGAGATAGTACACATGAAGCTGTACCCAGAGGTACAAGATGAATGTTATCACGTCATTTGAAGGGATGGGAAATTCAGGCCAGAGGTGGAGCTAGACTGGACTCACCTATTTTTCTTTTAAATTATACCATCCAGTATAGAACCTTTTTTGCTCACACTCAGGATGATCTCTGCCATTTAGTTTGCTTGAGAACAAGAGTTGGGTTCTCACAATTCAGAATTCAGGCAAACTGGAGATCCTCAGGGGTAGCATAATGAAGGAACCCACTTGTATTCTCTCTTTGTTTCAGTAATTGTCAGTCTTTAATTTATTTCCTTTGAGAAAGAGCTTATCTCACTATCAACTCATTAGTGGCTTAATACAGGGTAAGCTGATTATAGGCAATCTGAACAGTGACTGTTCGAACTGCAGAGCAATCAAGCTAATAATACCATTTCAGAATATGCCTCCTGGATCTATCATTTCAGCTGATCTTGTTAGATTTTATGGGTATAGGCATCTTTAGTGCCTCTGTTCCTGGGATCATGCATGCACTGTGGTCTTCCCAGGAAAAAGGGCCACATGACGCCATATATATGGGGGGAAAGGAAATGAAATTGTTCCTACATTACCACTTGGTTCTCAATTGGTGACTATCCAAATACTCCAAGATTCAGTCTGAAAGAAAGTATGAGATAATGTTACCAAAGGGGTCAGGGATTAGCTGGAGAAGGTAACTAAAGCGGAAACAAGGACGATTCACACTGAATACCCGGGGTGAAATAAAGGAATTTGAAACCTTTCTGAATCCTTTCCTTTTAGTCTGTCTCCAAGAGCCTGAAACATCTGGTGAATCATGTCAAAGATTCAATCAGTCATCCCTGTGTTTGGTGTTTATGATGCCAGACATCTGGATGGACTGAGTCTCTCTTTTCTTCAATTAAATCAGCTGGATGTTTTGATTTCCTGCAGAAGCAGCTTTAGTCCAAATAACACACATCATTGTCCTATTTGTACTCTTGTTCAGTTTGGATCCTTTTTGTTTTCAATTTCTATTAACCATTAGTTTTGTATGTTGTTTACTATGTTTGCGCATTAATATGAGTATAAATAAATACATCAGAGAAACAACATTTACTTGACCATTTTACTTTTTTCTAAAAGAAACCTGAACGTTACATATAATGAGTGGACATTGAGAGAGTTAAAGAACAATGTTAAATAGTTACATAGCTAGTTCTTAGCAGAGCTCAGAATATCCCCTTTGATGTAAAGACAGCTGGCACTGACAGTCAGTTTAATTGTGTGTAACAGGAACACACAATCTATGTAATTTATGCATTCCTAGGCTTTTTAGTCCATAAGAATTTGGTCTGGTTTTATATTCTTTTCAGATACCCTTTGCATTCTTATCTGGAAAGGCTTCTTGGCAACTTGGTGATGGGAGGAGATTTCAAAAGAGATGAAAGGAAACCATGAACACATACTGGTTTAATGAAATATTTTCTAGGAGAGAAATCAAACCTCAACATAGACAAAACAGAATTTATTACTGTAAATATGATAGAAAACAACTGAAGAATTTTGGATTAACATTTCATGCCTCACTCACCATCTCATGCCTCACTCACCACATTTTCAGGGGACCTGCCTCATAAGTCAGAAGTGGGTGCCGCTTTCTCACTAAGGCAGTTCTCTTCTTTGGTGTCAAGGAAATAACAGATCAATAAAGAATAAAGAACCATCTTGATGAGATTGTAGTTGATTTTGAAGGACAGATGAATTGTGATTTTAGGGGTCTTATTATAATCACTGAGCCAAATCAGCTATTTTCTATTTATATTGTGAGAGTTATATGACACATGTCTAAAAACAATGCATAAAATTTTTTCACCAAAATTAGGCAGAGCTCCATTCCTTCAGAACCACCCACCATACCTTAAGTCAGATCAGTTGCTAACTAAAATAAAAACTAAACTCCACTTTGATACTACTCTGCCAGATGTGGATCTTTCTTGATACTTTTTCTGGAGTTGATTTGGCAGATGTTTCTAGTGCTCAGATATTTATTTCAAACATTCTGAAAAATATAGGAAATTTAAAAAAAAGAAAAAGAAACTCAAAATATGTTTTTTCTGCGATAATGACTTCATTTTTTTGGTGTTTTGACTTACATACACATTTACACATAAATATTCAAATAAATACATCACATTTAAAACCATAGACTCATACTGAGCACATTATTTTGTAATTTTCCTTTTGTAAAATCACAATTGGCAATGTCTTCCATATAATATGCATTTTTTTTTCTATAGCAGGGATCAACAAACTGTTTTTGTAAAGGGCTAGATAGTAAACATTTTATGACTTGCAGGGAATGCTATCTTTGTCCCAACTACTTAACTCTTAGAATGTAGCTATTCACAATGTATAAATAAATGAGTGCGATTGTGTCCTAATAAAACTTTATTTACCAAACAGACAGTGGGTCAAATTTAATCAGTGAGCTACAGTTTGTTTGTTCTACATGTCTTATTTTTAGTAACTATATTATTATTTACTTTTAAGTCTATTTAGTAACAATATTGTGATGAAAATTCTTACCACTAAAACTTGGAACACATGCACTAGATTTTCCTCAAGATAAATCCCTGGAAGAGGAATTTCAGAATCAACTGGAAAGATTTTATAAAGTGCTCAATATGTATTTCCCAATGAATGTCCATAAGTTGCAACTTCCGTTCTCACAAATGATGTAAAAGAGGGCTTCTTTATCCATATCCTCACTAACAAAGCTTACTATGGATTTTTTAAAATCTTGGCCAATTTGATAGCTACTGTTTGAGTTTGCTTTTTTTAATCTCTTTTTTACATGTTTAACATTTAATCATAAATCAGTTATTTCATTCAGGTCAACCGAATTTTATAAATGATGAAAACATGCAAATTTAGTTTCAGCACATTACATGATTTGTATCCATAATTAGAGGAGCACATAGGTGCTACTGAAATAGTAGAGACTATTCATCAAGTCCCTATTCATCCACTGGAATTGTAAAATAAGCCATGTTTCTTTTCTATTCTTGCTCCCTTTGACTCTTGTCCATAACATAAGAAAATGTCTTTTTTGAATGTTTCTGCTCTTCTATTTCCCCTCACTGAACCCTCCCACGGGAGGGCACACTTTATCTGACTCACTGGAAGGCAAAATTCTGTGAGACAAATGTGCTAAAGGTCATAGACATTGTTGTGGGTTGAATTGTGTTTGCATGGAAGATATGTTGAAGTCCTAACCTCCAGTACCTGTGAATGTGACATTATTTGGAAATAGGGTCTTTGCAGACATAATCAGGCTAAGATTTGGTCGTTAGTGTGGGCCCTAATCCAATATAACCAGTGTCCTTATAGAAGTGGAGCAGACTGAGAGAGACAGGGAAAACAACCCATGTGAAAATGGAGACAGAGATTGGAGTTATTAGCATTAAACTAAGGAACTCCTGGGCTACCAGAAGCCAAAGAAGATAAGGAAGGATCCTTCCTGAGAGGCCCAGGAAGAAGCATGGCCCTGCTAATACCTGATTTCAGACATCTAGATTCCAGAGCAGTAAGAGAATAAATTTTGGTGGTTTTAAGCGACCTAATCTGTAGTACTTTGCTATGGCAGCCCTAGGAAACTGACATAGGCATGAATGGCCATCAGCTTAATGGAGATGTACAGTCCGAGATTCTGCCCACTTTTTTCTCTTTCAAGTGGAGCTCTCATCAGAGCAATTCCTTTTTCCCTTATAACTGATCTGCCCATGACCTGGGGATTGTTTATTTCAAGAATGAAGGTGGAGGAAGCTCTTTGGGCCTTGAATGCAGACCTCTGTCTCCCCACTTTAATGATAATAATATCATCATTGAAGTTGATATTTTGATCTCCTAAACCCTTTCCACCAGAAATCTCTACAGATAGTGCATGAGCCTGAAAGTCTTGAGAAAGACATGGGGAGACTGGCATTTTGGTGATCAACTAACACCTGGAGATGTCCAGCCAATGTCCAAGTAGGCTTAGGTCTCAGCAAGCATGGCTTCAGGGCCCTCTGGATGATATTGATCCAAGAAGAAATGCTGTGATCGTATCTGATACCATAGGTATGTGATTGTTGGAAAGGGACATTTCAAATTCCAGTTAAGTCTTACCTTAAAACAGATAACACATTGTACAAGTGTTTTAGGCCCTGGAAAAGGAAATGATTTGTTTTCCTTTATCATATATTTTTTTCAGCCAAGACTTTAAAATCAAAAGGCAGATAAGTTTCCAATGGACCTCAGAGAATGTGTGCATGAGGTTTTAACATTTTTTTTTTTAGTACTTATCATGAGTAGGTAACACAAGATGCCTTGCCCTAAACCTATTCTCTCTTGTCTTATTTTGAACTACTTCAAGGGATAAGGAAGAAAGCCGTGGAAGGGTTAAGTTCATGAATTCATGAATGTATCAAGAAGAATAAGAGTCCTTAGTACACACCAGATCAGTAATCTTCTTGAATTGAAAAAAATCACTCAGTGGTTATTATTAGAAACTCAGTAGTTGAAAGGAAATTTAAAAGGCTTATTCCTAGAATGCTGATTTTAGAAAAGCTTCCCCAGAAAGGCTGGGAAGAAGGTGATTGGTGTATATAACATGCTTTCATCTTAACATCAAAACATGAGCTGTGGGAGAGAGAAAGTAAAGTAAGACATCCTGGTTTCAGTGGGGGCAGGTGAGAGTTTTTCTTATTAGGAACTTTAAACTTTTGGTTGATAGGTAAACAGGAGATAAGTGCAGACCTAACTGTTTATATAAGCGTGGGATCAGGAGGCTTTCTGTGGTGAGGTTGGAAGGGCTAAGGGCTTCAGACCAAAGGATATGGGAGAGTCTCGAAGAGGAGAAGCGAAGTCAGATCAGCTAGTGTGAATAACAGACAGAGGGAGCTGGGAGATGCAGGCCCTGAATTTTACCATCACAGGCCCCAGCTATAGGAAGATGCCTAAGAATGGGGCCTAGAAGACAGCAGCAGGCTCAGGTGGGGGGTTTGGGCAGCCATTCAGATGCAGGGCCCAGGGGGACACATGTGGATTCAAGGAGTCTATCCTTTCTGTCATGAGGTGCTGTCAGTCATGTCCTTATCTCATGGAGTCAGAAACCATCTTAGAGAAGAGGACCTGAAAAACCAGGTATTTATGTCAAGATATTATTCAGCCTATTGCTTCAAATAAAGTTAATTGATTGGGCTGAAGTAGAATTTTTTTTCCCCCTGTTACCCATCAGAGAGGGTGTCATGAGTGATCAGATTATAGGTCAGATTCTATTTCTCAGTTATAGAGAAATAAAGTACCTGTTCTGCAGTTGTACATTTGGGTGTAGAATACAGAGGTTTTATTATGCAATAAAAACTTCACATGCATATGCTATTTTTAGCAGGCGCTAAGAAGGGAAGGGTGAGCATGTACAGGTTGTGGCATTAGGATAAAGTCTAGGGACCAGCAACAGGGAGAAGGGCTCTTTATCCTAATGCCACAACCTGTACATGCTCACCCTTCCCTTCTGGACTCTTCCAGATGCTCTTTGTTTATTGGGCTCCTCCAGAAGTAGTGGGGAGGACAAGGAGCCAGGGACATTTTAGGCTACCAACTCCTCCAAGTCGGCCCTTTGTCCAGCTTTGGAAAGTCTGTGTATTAATGAGGCTCCAGAGATGAGACACATGACAAGGATGTGCTGTGTGCTCACAGACCTAACTCATGATCTGGGCTGGCCATCAGTCTGGGGCTGCTGATTTCTTGTCCATTTATTTCTGTGGGTACATATTTCAGTCAATAAATATGTACCCACAGGGCTAAGCCGGGGTATTATAAATGGAAAAAAAATGTTCCACATATTTCCCTCAAGAGGTTTATAATCTGAGAAGTAAACAAGCCGAAAGAAAGGTGGGGAAGGGATGATGAGTTAATCTGCTATTTTTCACACCAAATCTTCCTAGACATTGAACGTGGGAGAACAGAACTTGGCAAAATATAGAAAACAAAATACTGTATTTGTGTAGACTCTCTAGGAGATTGGAACTTTCTGAATGTCTTTAGCTACCAGACACCATGGAAGATCAGAGAAGGAACACCCAACAATAATGACCTTGTCCAATGATCTCTACTTCTGACTTAGCAAAAAAGATTCTTATAGAAAGGACAACTTTACACAAAAGCAGTAAACTAAGGAGAGAGCGGCATGGAGCACAGAAACCTCTTCCTTCTTTTGGGAAAAAAATCCAGAAATTTATTGTTATTGGTTTGTGATGTCATCTTAGAATACCGAAGAAAAACCATGTTTATAGACATCAGGGGAACGATGCCCAAGTCTCTCTAATATTACACAGGAAATGAGCACAACATGTGAGACCCAAACTTGCCTTTGTCTTCTTTTCTAGTCACTTGCTATTTTGCCACACTAGGCCACCCAGTCTCAGGCCCACCCAGTGATCTTGGTGCCAGCACGAAAAGATGCAGTTGCAGTTAGGCGTAAACATGAGAACTTGTGTTAAATGTGCTAAATCACAACTAATGGGATTCCGGGCATTTCTCTGTAATGTGCAATGGAATGTATAACAATATGCTTGCGTAAGGCCATGCTACTGGAACTACTGGGCTTCCCATTTATAAATAAAATATATATTATGCATGGAAGTACTTAATATGAAGAAATATGGTAAACAATACAGATTATGTTCTATGAAAGAAATGAGGGAACTATGATTTCTGGTCTTGTGAATTCAGTTCTCAAACTTGGTCTACAAAAATAGGAAAAATGTGGACATCCAGAGCCATCTCCCAATTGGTACTATAGTCTCCTGGGGTTCTCGTACTAAGAACATTCTTCTTTCTAGTGCAAGAGCAGTTGTGCATTGTTCACAGAGATAATATTTTGTTACTGACTTATAATTGCTTCACTCAAATATATTACTGCCCCACTTTTATAATTTTTCAAAAATATTGCCTATTAATATCCTTGCTAATGGCAAAGCTAGCTCAGGCATAATAATTATACATGTCATCATTTATTTAGCTCTACATTGACCATACTGTACAGCTTGCCTGGGAAAATTTTAATGTATTTTTGTGCTCCAGCGTGCTTATGAAGAATAGTCTCTTTGACTCTCAAAAAATGTCCTGTTTGGGTGATAAATTACAAAGTCAACTTAATCTCACAAATATCAATGTCCCTGGCTGTGTGCTAAGAATTTAGTGTATTTTATCTCATGTGGTCCTAAGCAAGCAAGCAAACCAATGAACTATGTGATTTCTGCCACTGTCTCTAGCTGCTGCAGCAGACTCATCCTCACACCGAGATTCGATGGGCCAAGATCCTCAGAGGGGAAGGAAACACGTCCTCTTCTTTTTGTTGGCTGTTTGTCTATTTGTTGGCTGTTTGAACATTTGTCTATTTGTTGGCTGTTCAAGGAAAAGAAGCTAAAAAGAAATAGTAGTTCAGGGTTTTAACATATACCCTACATGCATAAAAGTACATAAATCGTAAGCATATAATTCAATAAAATTTCACAAAGTGAACACATTTCTATAACTACTGCCCCAATGAAGCAACAGTTCCATCATCCTAGGAGTTCCAGGATCCTAGGAGCGGTCCTTGTGCTTTTTCTCGTGCATTATCCACCACAACCGTAGCCATCATTCTGACTTATCTCATATGTAAGTTTTAGTTGTTTGAGAACTTTATATAGATGGACTCATATAACATATTCCCTTTTATTAAAATATAACATTTTTATTGATTTTCAGAGAGAGAGGAAGGAAGAGGGAGAGAAAGACTGATGGGAGAGAGAAGCATCCATCAGCTGCTTCTTGCATGCCCCCTACCAGGGACCTAGTCTGAAACCTGCACATGTGCCCTGAACAGGAATAGAACCAACAACTTTTTGGTGCATGGGACAACACCCAGCTAACCGAGTCACACCCATCAGGGCCACCCTTTGTGTCTTTTACTGCTGCAGAGTATTTCTTGTTTAACAGGACATAATTTATTTATTCCTACTACAGGTATGATTAAATTATTGTGTAATTAGCTGTTTAATGTATTCCAACTCATTTTAATGCAAACCTGATGAGGATAAGGACTGTGTCTCTTTCACTGCTGTATCTTCAGCATCTAGCATAGTTCCTTGAACATGGAAAGTGCTCAGAAATGTACCAAATGAATAAATAAAGGTTACCACTGTCCCAATCCACTCCCATGCCACACCCAAAAACCATTCCTGCCTCCAAAGAAACAGTAGTGTTTAGTAGACACTAGTCCTTTTTGAAAAATTCTGACCAGATGAAGGAGTAATGGCAATGCTGTATGTATCAAAGAAATGCATTTTTGTGCTTGAACTTTGGGATGGGCAATGCTAAAACAAAGATGACCAAGTAGAAAATCGCAATTAATTTTTTATTTCACTAGTAAAAAAAAAAAAAAGCAATAAAAGTGAGTTTACCCTAAAAAATGTTTTGTAACATTAGTTTAAAATGTTGAAATAAAATTTAAGACTATGTAGTCTTAAGTTTGTCCGTCTCTTGGATATACAGATTTTTGAACAGTGATTGTCAGAAACATAAAGCAGTTTTACACTCTTTATCCTCAAATTATGGTATAATGTCTTAAATCATAAGAAGTACCTCTAGTCACTAAAATAAGCATCTCCATTTGGCTTGATGTATGTTTAGTCTATTTCTCCTTGGCAAAAATATTTTAGCATGAGTGTTCAAGCGTAAGGCTGACAAAATGTTTTCTTTCCTACCCATTTGTGTGGTCTTGTTTAATAAAAAGTATATAAAGAAACTAAATAGGATTTGTTCAGAGGAATATATATATATTAAAAGTTTACTTGACATTAAGAATAATCCATCAATGGTAGGTGAATTCTAAGTGAGAAAAAGTAAGAGAACAATCTTTCTACTATCCAGTGTTTTAGGTATTTAATTACAACTTTGCCTTATTTCATTAGAAAAAGTGAAAAATCACACAATATAAAGAAAATATTTTAAATTTTGTGAATAATTTCATTTATAATATGTTACCACTTTTGTTCTCACCATTTAATAATACATAGGTATGAATTTGTTTCTACTTTGATCTTTTTTGAAATTTCGACAGGAAATTCTGTGTTCCAATAACTTTATTCTTATAGTACTAGTATATAGGTATATGGGTGAAAACTAATCTTAATTCAGAAAGCATGTATTGAATTTTTCTCATGTCCATAACATGTGGCTGAAGCATTCAAAGGACCTTACAACACAAATGAAAAGATAAAATTTATTCATGTGGAATAACTATATGTCCCATAAAGTAGCAAGTGACAAGCTACTATAGTGAACAGTTGATATTTACTATAGAAATATAGATAAGAGGAGTATCTTACTGGCCTAGGAGAGCTTGAGTATGCTTCATAGTTTAAACCTATTATGGATTCTGAGAAAAGTAGATATAAATAAAATAAATGCATAGGGAAGGTCATTTCCTCTAGGGAAAACAATATGAGGAAAGTTTTTGAGTTGAGAGTAGGCACAGGGCAGAAAGCTTGAGTGTGATGAGTTTGGCCAAGAAGGGTAGGACTAATTTCAGGAGGCTCTTAGGGGCTAGACTAGTGAGGTTCGATTGCACTATTTAGAAAATTAGGGTAACATTTTTGAAAAGGGGAGGGAAATATTGACATTTATTTAAATTTAAAAACAGCATACAGGATCAAAAGAAATATGAAGGGACTAAAAGTGTAAAGATGACATGCAGTGTGGAAGAAGTGACTATAAGATTAGGAGGTAGCCTTTCTTACTTTCTTTTCTTTTATACATTATGTTCTTAAATGTCTTCAATTTATTTTCTTTTTGCAAAGAGCAAGTAGAATGAAACTGCTAGAGAGGTTGAGGTGGAAGACTTCTTTTACATAAATGGTGAATGTGGTTTTGGCCATATTGATTTTGGGGTGCAGTTTGGTTGTGCAAATTGAAATGTCCCTGAGGCAGCTAGAGATCCAGGCTAGAATTCCTCAAGAAGACAGCATGGAGACTCAGATGTGAATCACCAGCACATGAGCAATGATTAAAGTAATGAGAAAGTATAGTGTTAATGTTCTACTGCTTTAGATAGAGGGTGAAAGATAGCTTGGGAGAATCTCCCCAGTTTGTGCCTGGGGGAAGGAAGGAAAAGTAGAAATGAGTGGTGGGAGATAGGAAATAAAGGTATCAGTCAAGTACAGTGTCAGAAAAAAAAGGGGGTGTTCACTGCCTCATTGTGCTTAAGGGTCAACCCTGAGGATTGTGAAAAAAATCTTTAATTTTCCAAGAGAAGGAATTAGGCCCCACCCCCCCTTTTTTTTTGGTAGGGATGGCACATGTAGGTGGAAGGGAGTGAACAGAAGTAATACTGGATTTCAGGCCATTGGGGAATTGTAGAAATGAGTCCATAATTGTGTGTTGCTAGTTTAAGAAATTTGCAATGGAAAAGGATAGAATCATGGCTATAATTAGGAAAGCATGTTCATTGCAACATTATTCACAATAGCCAAGACATGGAAACAACCTAAATATTCTTCAATGAATGACTGGATAAAGAAGATGTGGTACAATGGAATACTACTCAGCTATAAGAAGCTAAAATATTATCATTTGTGACAACATGGATAGATCTTGAGAGTATGAGGCTAAGTGAAATTCGTCAGATGGAAAAGGACAAGAACCATATGATTTCACTTGTAAGTGGAATATAAAACAAAAACAAATAAACAAACAATCGAATTCATAGACAACAGAATGGTAACCACAGAGGGGATGGGAGTGGGGAGAACAAGGAGTGTAAAGGGGACCAGATACATCATAATGGAAGGAGACTAGGCTTGGGGTGGTGAGCACACAATAGAGTATATAGATGTCGTATTGTAAAGATGTACACCTAAAAGTTACATAATGTTATTCATTAATGTTACCCCAATAAATTTAATAAGAAAAAAAGACATTTTCAAAATGGGTAAACATGAAATATGCAAGATGTAGAGATTGCGACAGGGGAAAGGGAGCTGTAAAAGATGGATGGGGAGTGATACAGTGAGTGTGTGAGCTGTGCAAAAACAAGAATTGAGGAGACAGGTGGAGAGTTCTTTGGTTCTTCAACTTGAAAAGGGATGGCATTTTAAAGAAGTCATTGGAAACAGGACCTAAATGAGAATAGGTGTGGGAACTAAGGATTGACGGCCGTGTTTGTTTGTTTGTTTGTTTTTTTTCTGCAGGAAAACAAGGCAGGAATTTGCTGGCAAGAATAGAGTGGAGGAGTGAGAGAAATATTTATATAGTAGAGACTCATATATCATTTCCACATTTAATTTATGTGAGTTTTACCAAATATGCTTTGAAAAAAAAGGGGAAGGAAACAAGTGCCTTCAGTTTCATATGGTTAAAATTATTGAATCTGTTCTTCATATAAAAAATGATTTATTTTTAAGTTTTTCCTTGGCCATGAAATGAAAATATTAAGTATATTTGTATGGTGGACACTGTGATATGCACCCAGAGCCTCTTTCTAGATTGAAGGATTTGCTTCCCCAGCTGCTGGGAGTGCCGCCAGACAACCCTCTTTAGCTGTCATTCCACATTGGAAATTGCCTTGGCAGAAGAAAAATGCCTCACCCAAGGTCATGTCCCCTTCTGATGGCCCACATCCAGCCACTGATCAGTATAGGAGATAAAGACCCCACCCTTCCTCCCAAACAGAAAACCCACTGGAAGGTCCATCTAAACTGTAGCCTCCCACAGGGTTGGCTGAGTTCTTCCCTGCGATGTATCACAGCTCTTGCTTTCTTCCTGTCTTCTGACTGGTGTTCAAGAACCCTCCCTAAATATCCTTTATGCTAATCTGTGATTCAAAGTCTACCTCTCAGGGAAAGGAAAGGGCAACATTTGAAAGACTTATCCTCCAGTTGCTGTAAATGCTGCTAGAAGACAGGCATAGGATCTTAGTGTCCTTCATGTTTTGCTTCAGATGAAGAAAACTTTACCAAGTCATGTATTCCTCTGGAACAGTCCACATTTAATGACAGGAGGGCTGTCACTCTCACTCCAGTTTGGGACAATTTTGACAAGCAAATCCACATCTAAAGCGCCCCGTGGCATTGGCTTAGGCCTTCATTGTGACAACATAGCTGTCCAACTTTTCCTTCTGCCCAATTCTTCCTTCCATTCCTTCTACAGGTGTGAGGCCTTAGCCACTCCTTAGTCAACATTCTGCAAGATGAGCTTCATCTGGGAGTAGGCTTCCTTTGAAACCTAATCTGCAACAATTTACTAACCCAATTTTTATTTTTTTAACATGAACTTTTACTTTCACAAGTTTTCCAATAAAGTTCCATTGCTGCATTTGACTCTCTTGGAAATAAATACAGGCATTTTTCATTTTATCTCACTTTGCTTTATTGCATTTCAAAGGTGTTGCATATTTTTACAAATGTAAGGTGAAACCCATCACCAACAAGAAAGTTTACGACTCGCATTACGACAATGCTCACTTTACCTTACTTGCTTTATGGCAGTGGTTTGAAACCGAAGCTGCAACATCTTGGAGTTATGCCTGTAAGTTGTTAATATATTTCTTTTCATGAAGGCAGTTTCCTCTAGTGCCCATGATTTAAAGTTTTTAAAGGTCCATTGGTAATACCAGCTGGTTTAGAATGTTTGCGTGTAATGTTTTGCTTCGTTGATTTCAATCACCATGCTTACTTTAAACTTTATTTGAGCTTCTTTATATTAAATTACATTTCTAATTGCCTGATAACTCTACAGAATATTAATCAATATATGTGCCGATTTAGCCACAATATCTAGAACAGTATTTGTTACTATTTTGCTGAATTTTGAATAAATGATTCTATAATGCTGATAACTTAAGTGAGGCAGAAATTGCAATTTTTTCTTTTATAACCATTTCCACTTCATGTGTTCCATCCTCCCTCGTAAATAGGTGTGGCCATGTGACTAAATTCGGGGCATTTGCAATGTTAATGAAAATAGGGTATGCAACTTGTAGGAAGGACAATTTCCTGCTGATGGACGTGAACACAACGGCAGGAGCTAAAGAAGTAACCTTGGACCATGTTGAGGATGGCAGAACAGGTCAGATGGAGGCTGGCTTCCAACACAGGCCGCACATCAGCCAAGACTTTTACATGAGAAAGAAACATGTATTTTATTTAAGCCATTATTATTTTGGGTCTTTCTATCACAATTCCTTAACTAATCTTCTAGGAATATATATATCTTAGGCTGCTTCCTAGTGTCATATTAATGTAATTAGTTAGTAGTTGCTTGCCAGTAGGTTGGGTAATATATACATTCTTCTAAAACTATGTGTATTAATCTGGGCTATTTATGCCCTAATGGGCAAGTGGGGGCATGCCAGAGTTCAAGGAACATTAGGGTCAATCTGACATGTTTTCTCTAAGTATTAACTTTACTCAAAGTTAAAAAAAAATTTTAAGAGTGCCTCAAACATAAGTAAATTATAATAAATATTCATATATTAAACAGTAATGCAAAACTTTCATGATATTTTAGGACAAACAAAAAACTTAAAAAACATTTAATGCTTGAGGTGAGCTATTTCTTGCAATGTCCCCCAGCTTACTGGATTTGTGTTTCTGATCCTTTTGCTTTTATGGTGCTTCTAGGGAAATTTTGGAAAGCTCTTTTCTACCAAGATATTCTTTCTCAGAGTCAGAAGCTCTCAGCCTGAATCAAAATGATCTTTTCCTTATTTACATTGGCATTTAATTTGTTCCACGTGGGTCGTGATACCATTTTTTAAATTGATGCATTGGTGTTTTATAAATATTGTATTTTAGAAATTGTAGAACTAACTTTTGTGATTTTTCTTGACTTTATTCTTTAAATTTTTTTTTTTAGATATTCTTATTACCATTTTCAACAGAGCTCTTATTTATTCCAGCTCAGTAGTTATACATGGCTGAGTCTGGCACAGACCACAGAGCCCAATTTATTGTTTTTGGCTGTCCTTTTCCAACTTTGTTATTTAAACCTTTGGGTGGCTGCATGCTCATTTTTGAGTGTCTGATAGAGTTTGAGAGATTCCTAGCAGATAAAGCAGAACGTTAGAATGCTACTTGGGTTGTATTCAGTGATGCAAGTTTTGGTATAAATTTCAAAATTTCAAATATAAATGGATTTTCTTCCTGATTGCAATTACCCTCATTTCATTTTCTAGAATATTAAATCAAATGAGCTAACATTGGGGACAAAGATCAGATAGAGGGTTGAACATATTTAATACAGGTCTAAAGAGCGACATTTTAGGGTGGCTTCGGAATGTTGAATGGTGCTAATTGAGTTATTTGGTAGCTGGTATTTATAAAAGCCAGGTAGAAGTCCTTTGCTCTGTGTCCTTATGAAATGGGTGTATTCATAAAGAGGATACTGAAGGATTGGAGAATGCTTTAGCTCCACACTAATTACCAACAAGGTGCCTCTTCTCCTTAGCACAGTGGCTACTGAAATTAAAATATTGGATAACAGGAGGCAATTACCCTATATTAGTGGTTTCAGATCAACCTGAGTTCTAACCTTATGCTGAGCAGCATGAGGAATATAAAAAATAAGGAACAAATACACGAATGGGAGAGATGGCGCATAAAACAAAGAACAAGGCAAAGCCATAAACGATTAACCACCAAATGCTGTGGAAGTTGCATTTAATAGCCAATTGATCATGGTACTTGGCAAAGCCAGATGCAGCTGAAGAAAAGCCTGGAAAAAAAACTGAGGTGTTGTAAAGGGATCCTTTACACAACCCTCGTTAAGTTTCGGCAACTCGGTGACAAAAGCTGCCATTTGGCAAGGAGCATGGGGTGGAGAAATGACTCTGAGAAGAAGCTTGATCAAGTTGCCGGTTTGCTCTGGGTCTTATTCTTGCCACTCTAAGATGTTTCAGGATGATTCAGCGAAGGTACTTCATCTGGAACCAATTTTGCCGACTTAAGCAGAAAAGAACTTAGTGGAAGACTGTGGGGTTCTTTACAGAATTGAGGAAAATGTTGAAGGAACCAGGTTAACTCTGGAGGTTAGAAAGGAAGAATGTCACCCTGGGATATATCCAGTGTCTGTTCCCTTTGTCTAGGATCAGCTTTCAGGCAGACAGAATCTGATTTGCCTCCTTTGGGTCATGTGGAAGAGATTGGGGATAGACAGGCAACTTTGCTTGACAAACCCAGGTCAAAAGGGGGAAATGCATCCCACCTTTTTCTACCCTCCAGTTGGTACATAGCATCATTCTGGTTTTGAGTGTTGGTCACTCCCTTATCTTGGGCAAATGTATTAAAATCTTTTGAACCTCAGTTTCCTTATCTGCAATGACAGTATCTAATTCAAAGTTCTGTCAAGAGTATACATTGAGCTACTGGATGTTAAATCTTAGGCTCTTGAATGGAACATAGTAAACACTCGGTAAATATTCTTTTCTTTATGTTAATCTTTGAAGGAAGGATTAGAGTATGGTTTAGTGTGTGTCTCAAGTATGTATATGTTCTTCCATGCGTGGACATGTTAATGGCTCTCTCACGCCTATCTATTCTTGTCTATTTTTGAGTGTGTCATTATCAATAAATGTTTATGAGTACTCCTTTGCATGCACAGTGCTGGAGGTACAAAGACATATAATATGGCATTTGCCCTTAAGGGAAATGGTAAAATGCTAAATAAATATAAGTTAATAAACACATTAAATATAAAACATATATAGGGATGTTTCCAAGTGCTAAATAAGAACATCTAAGCAAAGTCTAACCAATGAAATTACAGTGGTAATACAATTTAAAAAACATTTAAAGCTGAACCTTAGACTATATTAAGATACAGACTATACCTGTATATTGCATCATTGCCACTTGTTCTGTCCAACCAAGAACTACTTCTCTTACTATCTCCATTTACTCCTTTCCCTTTAATTTCATCACTCAAGCTCTGGGCCCAGCAGTCATTAATATCAGGGTTCCAGACTGGCACCTGGCTCTTCTTCCTAAATGTGGATTAAGAAGCTTCCTGTGACCCAGAAAATGCCTCTTGTAGGTGGGTGCAGTCATGCTCCTGGACATACTCCATGGTGAGTGGAGAGAGGTCCCCAAACTCAGGCACTCTCCCTGGCATCCCTGTGCAATGACCACACTGCAGAAAGAGATAGCCCTGTGCCTGGGACTCTTCCCTCTTCCAATTGCATGATTCTTGGCCTCAGAGGAATTTCCGCCTCTCTTCTTTTTAAAATCTCCATGAAGTTTTATCTCTGGTGTATCCAGATCCACACTTCTTAGCTCTGGCCCCCCTCTGCCATCAACTTAACCACAGTCGTGGATTCAGAAACAAATAGAGTAACTGAATAGCCATTACTTTTGTTGGGGGCCAACTGGAAATCCCAAAATCATGAATGGGGAATTTTATGCCTAAGCCCTAAAGTGCAGAAAATATATGGATCTATTGAGAGATTGGCCCCAGTTCACATTTACTATTTCAATACCCACAAGTGATTGAGATTTCATAAAACCATAAAGGAGGTATTGACATTTCCCATAACATTACCTATGTATGGTCAGAAACTAGGTCTTCTAATTGCCCCAAGATAACCCATTAAGGCACCCTATCCATTATAACGAGGTCTTGGTTTATTAAAAAGACATTATACATTTGAAGTAAATTGAGCGCTTTTCATGAAGGAGTGTTTAAATACAGCAATACAAAAATGGATGCATATTAAAAATTGGGTGCCAATAGCTGGTTCTGAAGCTCATTAAAACAAATGAAAGACTTGAAATGTTTTTCTGAATTTTTTTTTTTTGGCAGAAATTACACATCCACATTGCAAGTTTAATGATTCCATGCTTGTGATTAAAACTTGAGTAATAATTTTTTTCCTTTGAAGAACATAATAAATGCATGTGGCATTCATAATATTCAGTACTTCTCTGTCATATGGTAGAGTTTCTGGGTACTTAAAAATATTAACTCATTTGCATAATACCACTTGGAATAATTTCCATCTTATGGCTCCAATTATATCAATGAAAAATTAAAAATGGAATGGTTGTATCAGGTCAGTGGCATGATCCTAGTAAAAATTCAATAATTCACATATGTCACACCCAGGTTTAGGGCCCCCTGAAGGGAACTGGGAAGGCCTTACAGGATTATCTGCCATATGGGCTCATAAAATTAGAATCACAGCACCTTGCCCCCTCTTCTTCCTATCATATGGATCTTCCATGGATGGTATTAATTTTTAGGATCTTGTATGAAATTCCTTTTACACTTAATCTACACAGAATTTGAAAACATAAATCTTGTTCCCAGTGGCACCATAGCATGCACTGTTGCTGAACCACTTGTCTGTTTCCTGCTTTCCCAAACATACCAATTTATTAATTCATCTGTGTGCTCTCCATCCTCATACCTCCTTCCCGCAACAGAAAGCAAATCCAAATACAGAGGAAACAAACAGTAGGTCCCTAAATCATACAGAGGCAATATCAAATTGAAACCCCTCACAGGAAACCCTGACTTTGGCAGATCAATGTGTTTTACTCCCCATTCTAGCAGTTCCCAGCCAGCCTAAGAGCTGGGTAGCTGGGCATGAAAAGATAACCCTGCATATTTTCTGAAACCAGAGTGCTTATTCTTGGTTTTGCTCAGTTGCCTAGCCAATCAAATAGGATTCTGTTGAAAATAGCCTTTCTCACCCCCCCCCAACCTTGGCCTCTGAAGTCTTCCAGAATATTGGAATACTGTTAAAGCATAAACATATGCCATGCAGAGAGAGGATAGTCAAAGAAATCAGGGTGGCAAAGTCAAAGATGCAGATTAAAGCCCAGAAAGAATCAATTAAATAGGCACCAAAGGTCTGTTGAGATTATTCAATGAGACTGAAGTGCATCTTGAGGTGAATAAATTACAGGAATGTGTGAGAAATGAAATGAAGGCATGAGAGACTTGCAGGGTGTGTGTGTGTGTGTGGGGGGAGGTAGGTCAGTGGATAGAAGTGAAACCATAGGTGATGTGTGCATGGTTTCAAGTTTCAGTTATGAGATTGATTAAATATGCAAAAATGTCACCATCACCTCTGGGTAATTATAGAAAACATGAATACAAATGGTGAACTCCCACAGCCAGAATAATAACAAGAGGAAAGCTGTGGCATTTCTCAGGAGCTAGTGAGCACATGGCTCCTGTTACCCACTGTTCCTCCAGGCTACAAATACAATGTCCTCAAGCTGCCTTATGATGAAGGAGTCTTTGGTCACCCCGTTTCCCTCTTCCCAGTGGAAGAGACCTAGACTAAGCTGCTCCATGATGATCTCAGTCATTGCGCGTATTTCCCTAAGTGTTTGCATGTATGTAACACAATCCTTAAAGCAAGGTGGCAGTGGTAAGCATAGGTACAGATATAGCTTTCCAGGGCAGAATCTGGAGCAGAAAAACTCAGGTCCCAAGTTTGCACAGAACCAGAGGCTGCCCTAGCGCTGCCGTGTGCTGTTGGACGGTTGTGCAGTGAATCTGATTGCTGTCTATGAAGATCAAACGGGGGCTTAGATACAAACTCCGTTTGCTTCACCACATCGCGCAGTTTGGCACAGGCTGGCCTGCCTGGAGGCAGGGGGTTGTTTTTTTTTAGTTTGTAAGGGACTGAGTTAAAGGCCAGTGGTGGCCCTGAGCTGAATTTGGATCTCTCATTGTTCTTCCTCTCTGATATAGTCCTGCCCTCAGACCTTCCACTTCCTATGCAAGTCAGGGTCCTCTTAGGGTTCATCTTGGACTCACCAGCCTGAAATACTACTGTGTTAAGTTACCTAGCTCTTTTAATGTTTCTAAGGTGGGTTTTATTTTTTGCACATAATAATTTTAATTTTTTAATTGTTTTTCACTGTTCTCTGAGTGCTTTCCCATACATAGTCTTCAAAACAATCTTATTCAAAAATGATTACCCCCACCTCACAGAGAAACACTGCAGAGCAAATTTTTCAAGAGCACAGAGCTGGTAGGAGGCACAGGATGGATTAGACACCACATGTAGCTCTTGGTTCCGGGCCACCAGGCCCACTGCCTCCAGCCAGCTTCCTCTCGCCAACTCCATAACCGTCTCTCCTGGCTCCTCTCCAAGGAACTGTAACCATTTTCACCTCTTCCATGAATCTATTCATGGCTTAATCAGATGGGCCAATAACACCCGGTTTCTTCCCTGCTGCAATTTAATGAAATGTCCACTTAGTTTTGGCCCAAGACAAATAAGATCAAGACTGGCCCTGGCTTAATTCCTTTTATTAACATTCCAAATGGATGCTGAGCTTCCATGAGATGAGCATCAAAGCAGGCCAGGTGACCCCATCTCCATGTTTTCCCCACCAGACCCTGAACCAATTCAGAAATTGTCTCTGGGGGTCAGGGGAGAGGAATGAGTTTTATTTATGGATATAAGGAGGATGTGGCTGGGACCCAACAGCATTCCAGTTTTTATGGCCCAGGGCAGGAATGAACATGTGCAGTGGGATGATTTGGCTCATGAGAATGGGAAGGATCTGCATATGGCTTATAGGTGAGCTCTTCCCAGGCATCTCTCAGGGTTTCCCTGTCCTCCCACAGAAGAACCACAGCATGGACTGCCTCCTCTCTGAGATGGCTCTACTGAGAAAGACTTTTTGAGTAAAATGATGTGTAGAGGGATAGAGTAACCACTGTCTGCTCTGTGTGATGGGAACTCCCATTCGGGGGCGACGGGGGGGCAGTGGGGGGAGGAAGTGGATTTGCAGGAGATAATGTTTCCAGGGCAGAGGGAAAAGCTCTCTTTTCCTTGGTAAGCTGTTTATTGGTGATTATGTCAGACCATCCTCTGAAATGGAATTTTATCCTGAGTTTATAACAAAAGGAGCAGCACACCCATTGTGAGATTATTTTCATGTCAATATATTACTGGATAATTTGAAAACCAAGAACACTGGCCCGAGACTTAGGAGAAGAACTGTTGTTCTGTTATAGGCATGAACCACCTGTGAGATGTTGGGTATGCCTGGATATGTCCCTGAACCACTGTGGACATCAGTGGTATTATCTATACAATATGGTTGTATCAGGTGGATGCTTCCAAACTCCGTGTCCCCCACCGAATGACCTGAGATCTTAAGAACAGGAAGAAGGCTCCTGGTTGACTTGGTGTTAAACGCCAACTTGTTCATCCCCCAATTTTTTTTAGAGCAGTGAGAAGAGGTTGAATTTGACACAAATGCATGTTCTACTTCTAGTTGTCACTGTCTTAGCAAGTGGCCAGATTTCTTCCTTATCTGGTTTACTAGTGTAAATATTTTATTTATAAACACTGCCTAGTCAGAAAAGACAAAATGCACCACAGAGCAAAGTCATGGTAACAGGTTCCAAAGACAACTGGGTAATCTTTCACAGGCAGATTATTTCCATGAATATTATCTTGTTGAAAATGGGTTATTTCTTTTAAGTTTCTGAAGCATTAAGAAAGACATTGATTTCCCATAGCTATAAATCAGCAGAGAGTGTGAATGTACATTTTATAGGAAAATCTATATAGGAAGAAATAAGGGAGGAATAAATGGATTTCTTTAGCAGTGAGCATTAGTAGGTGAAAGGCTGCATTGTTATAGATGCTCAGTATTCATTTCTCCAGGAGGTAAATGAGGGTGGACCCGTAACAAAGAAAGGACCATCTTAGTTAGACAATGTCCCTATTTACAGAAATGTTAAAGTAAGGGGAAAAAGTGAGACAGCACAAAGCTGGATTCCAGGAATATATGCGGCAAAGGCTTTTTTTTTTTTTTCTTCTTTAAAGTTCAATACTGGTGTTCTGCCCTTTTATTTTTTTCTTTTAAAGGAAATATTTTGAAAACTGAGACTTGTACTGGGAACTAGTGACCAGTCATAAGTCTTTTCTACCCTGGAAAATTGGTTGAAATCCAGTTTGAATAGATTAGCTAAGTGTTATTCCAGTTAGAAGCCAGCTTGGTTTTCTTTTTTGTAATCGGGTAGTTTCATACAATTAATTCACCTTAACTTGAGTTAAGAAAAAATATTACACCATCTGTCAGATTTCCCCATTTTCTTGTAAGCTTCTGACCTTTTGTAAGTAACTCTTGACAGTAGAATTTACCTAGTTTTGCTGTTGAATCCACTGAGGCTAAATTCTGTGTATTTCTGAACCTACCATGTGGATCATTACCAACTAATAAATTCTCACTCTCTTTAAATTAAATGTCCAATTTCAAAATTGTAGTAGGACTTGGAAGTGGAAGTGACTTTTACAGTATTTAGTTCCTGATATTGGCAGGATACCTGCTCTCCTAATTTATAAAGAAGTTTGTTCATGATTGCCATGGTTTTAAGATAAATCGGTATTGGAATATTTCTCTCACACTTCTCCAAGTCTTATTATTACTTAAATAAAATTATGAACAAGTCACCTATGTCTGGAAAATTTAGTCATAACTTACAACTAATTAAAAGTAGAATGATGGTAAGGGGATATGAATGGCTTGGGGGTAGCTTCCATATTACAAATACATTGGAAAATTCAACAGAGCCAACTTACTATCTGTTGAGTAGAGGAAAAATTTCTAAAAGACTAAATCCAGCTTGAAATACACATACACACACACACACACACACACACACACACTGCATTTTAAGAGAATGACACATATATTGGGCTATTGCATTGTACATCTCCCAGAGCGACCATTCACATGAAGTACAAGGTTAACGGGAACTCCCCTGAAGTTGTTCAATGTGTAGTGCTGGACATGTATATTAGAACTAGAGGCCTGATGCATGAAATTTGTGCAAGAGTAGGCCTTCCTTTCCCCGGCTGCCGGCACCGACTTCACTCCAGCACCCGGGACCCGGGCTTCCCTTGCAGTCCCAGCTTCGTCTGGAAGGATGTCCGGTCTAATTAGCATATTATGCTTTTATTATTTTAGATATGTCAGAGCTGTCACCATATAAATGTATAACTTTGTCAGGCATGTTTCAAGATTCTTTTGAAAGTTTTTAATCACATATGAGTTCTTACCTATCATTTTCTATGAGTGAAATAGTTTTGCCAGGAAACCAATTGTATTTAGAAACTAAATGTAATTTGTATGAGGCTGGTGAATTTGATGAAACATTTCGGAGGTTGTTACTTTAGTATAAGTGGATTTAATGTAGACGAAACCCATTTATCTTGCCTACTTGTTGGCAAGATAAATAATGAAATTGGGAAGTCCTCAAATAGAACACAAGCTATGACAATTCTCCCCTTGGCATCTACCATAACGTCTGGAATTCTTAATATTAGTCATTCCTTTGAGTCATGGCGTTGTCTCCAGAAAGGCTCCTACTGAGCCTTGTTAAATTATGATGTGCCCTGCTCAAGTGGGGCAAATGTGTCCCATTAACTGGGATTATTAACTCAACCAATAAAACATTTATTAAAGACCTCATGTTTTCCAGACAATACGCTATGGTTTATGTATAACCCCACTTTCTTCCAAAGAGAATTTGAAAATAAAAAGCTTAGATAAACAAGTTTGTTCTGAAAGTATGATAATAATTATCTGAAAAGGCAGATGAGGGGAAGTGTGTATGCTTTGGTAGGGTATATGAGTGTGCTTAATTGTGGATACAGACAATTGGTCATGGTTTACTATTACATCATTAGCAAAAGAGCATCATGTGCCCTGGGATACATTCAGTAAGTTACTTCCCCCTTCTCCTCACTCCTGATGCTAAACAGTGATCTCAGAGCCTTTTCACATTTTTTAGAGTTCAGTACAAAGCCTTGAGAACAGGGCAGGGCTGATGGACAAGTACCTGATGTGTAGTGGTTCTTTTCTGCTTTTGCTTATACTTCTCCTGTTTAGCTTCAATTTGTCGGTAAGTTTAAGGGATTCCATTTCTTTCTATTTTCAATGCACGTTTGATTGAAGAGTCAGCACTTATTTTCTCTTCAGAGGAAGGAGAACCTCGTGCAGGAGCAGAATGCAGGACTGGTCTCAGGAGGAGGGATTACAGATCCAGGGTCCATGTCAGGAAAGGACGCAGATTCAAGGGGCTGTGGAACCATGCATTGGAAGTCAAACATAGATTTTAAAATCAATTATTTATAGAAAGGCTTCGGTTCAAAAATTAAATTTACATTTTTATTCTCTTGTGTTACTCATTGATGCTGCTTCATGTGAGATTGGAATGTAAGATTCATATATAGGAACTTCCCCAGTGGAATGAAGGTCTTAGAGGATGTTTGTTTGAAATATCCTTCCTTTTTGTGGACCATCCTCTTCCACTCTCTGTCCATTTGATTCAGGTAGGCTGTCATATCTGACACTACGGGTAGAGTCTGTGACCCAATTGAGGCCATTCAGTGCACCAAAGTCACTTAACCACAGCGTTTGTTTCAGATATGGGAATGAGTGAGTCCAAAGATGTGCAGGAGCTCATGGGAAGAAATATTTTCTCTTCCCTACTGGACTGAACGAGGGAGATACTAAGCCTAGAGTTGTCAGGAGTCACCTCATGGAGCCTGAAAATGAACTCAACACAGTAGGAGGCAGAGTCAAGAGATGGAGAATTTTCTATTCGAATGCCTTTATTTGAATCTCTGACTCAAAACTTACCTGAAGCTAGAGCTCTTCCCATGAGCATTGCGAGTGTGGGCATTGCCAGTGACAAACTCATAACCACCAAAGAGGTACCGTTTAAGTCCATCAGCTGCTTCAACTTCTTAAACACCAGCAAATGCTAAGGTGTTTGAAGGATATTAAGGATATTAAATATTATCTTTTTAAAGATTTGTGAATTATAGCAAATTTTATTTTATTAAAAAAACAGTCAATGTAAAGATTTTACATTAAACTGTCTTTTTTAATTTCTTCAACTGAATGTCCTACTTTTCTAAATCCCACAGTAATTTGAGTCACTTCTGTGGAAAACTTGTTTGTTTATCTGTCTCATTACTATAAATAATTTTAAGATTCTTTTGAGAAGGAACAGGCATTGCACATTTTGTAACAGTCCCTTCATACCACGCTAGTATACATTCATTGAAGTTACTTGAAAGCATGTGTGAGGTCAGGTTACAGATGTTTGATATTCAGGAAGTAAGCCAAAATATTAGTTAAAGAGATTCAATGTGAAGTCAAGATTTATTGATACTTGAAATTAGCCATAATTAATTGTTGACCATCCACTAATAAAGGGGAGGAGACATATGTAGAACCACCCCCCCCCCCAAACAGAACTTAATCCCTGTATAAGAGAGACTGTGTTTCAAATTCATTCAGAAAATTGTACAGGTGGGGCAAAAGTAGATTTACTGTTGTGAGTACAGAAAACAGTTTATTCTTGCATTATTATTAATGAATTATTTCCATACGAACAACAGTAAACCTACTTTTGCTGCACCCTGTATGCATGTAGATACACAATCATTCCCCGAAAAGACTTATTTAAAAAGATATCATTTTTTTTTGTGTGTGCATGTGTGTGTGTGTTTTTAACTCTTGCACCGGACTGGTAGCTCCTTAACTTATATTTGTAAGGCTTAATACTCAATATTTATTGAATGAATGATTATAGTCTAGAATGAATGAAAGATTTTCCTCTCTTATTTTCACTTCTCCTTTGAAGCACTTTCTACTAATTTCCCCTACTACTCTGATTGTTTTTTTGCCTGCCATTTGGGTAGGTCATTGTAGTGTGTGTGTGTGTGTGTGTGTGTGTGTGTGTGTGTGTGTGTGTGTGAGAGAGAGAGAGAGAGAGAGAGAGAGAGAGAGAAAGAGAGAGAGAGAGAGAGAGAGAGAGAGAGAGAGAGAGAGAGATTTGTGGTCTTGTGAACTTTTTTTTTTTTAAATCTTTCTAGAACTCTAATATGAAAATATTCCTGCATCGTTCTTCAATTTTCTGTGTGATCATGGTTTTGTATATTATATTTACATTTTATTTCAGGACTCAGGTGGAGTATTAGGATACAAATGTCTTTGATAGTGTGTATTTTGGGTATATTGTTGGGAGGGTGGTGACAAATATACCCAGGAGATGCCTGTGTTCTCTGCATTGTTCTGGAGCTATCCTTGCTCACGGGGATTCTGGCTTTGTCTGTGTGAAAGGAATAGCCAGACTGTGAAACAGTTTGCTTGTGTTGGCCCCTTACATTTTTGGATCATTCCATAGCCCAATCAATTGTGTAGCAATTGGCTCTAAATTTGCCCAAATGTAGTCAGCTGAATACATATGCACACTTAAGCACTTGTACCCCACCCCCATTGTGTCTGGCCTGAGCATCTTGTAGATGGGCCCACACTTTCAGTGGTTCAGGTCCTGCCTGATATTTTGGGAGGAGAGTGTAGGAGTTAACAGCACAAATTCTGGAGTCCTATTGTCTGGGCTCAAATTCATGTTCTGTTACTTACTAGTGTGTGGCCTTGAATAGGATATTTATCTAACACTTCTGTGCTTCAGTTTCCTGACCTGTTAAATGGGGACAGATCTTACCTCATGGAGTTGTTGTGATGATCAAATAAGATAATCCATGAAAACTGTTTGCTTGATGACTGCCCCATAGGAAATGCCATCAGCATCACTACCACAACCACCCCCACCATCATCATCTCCATTACTATTAGCAACAGAATCAGGATCACCCTATGTAGGACAGCCATTCTGACACTTAGACCAGAGGAGGGACCATTGGAATTAGAGGAAGGGATAAGGGAAAGAGGAGACTTCATGTCAGTATAGATAAACCTATATAATAAAAGCCTAATATGCTAAGTGTCCAGTCACCCGGTTGGCCATTCAACCAATGAAAGCATAATATGCTAATGATATGCTAAGGCAACTCAGCTACTCTCTATGATATGCACTGACCCTAAGGGGGCAGACACTGTGACCTGCAGGTTAGCTTGCGATTGGGGTCCGGCTGATCAAGACTGAGTGAGATGGGCCAGACACGCCCTGGAGTCCTCCCATGGTCCCTCCCCGGCCCCGATTGTGCACCAGTGGGGTCCCTCAGCCTGGCCTGCACCCTCTTGCAATCCGGGACCCATTGGGGGATGTTGGAGAGCCAGTTTCAGCCCAATCCTGCAGGGATCAGGCCAAGGGACCCCACTGGTGCACGAATTCATGCACCAGGCCTCTAGTCTCTAAATATTGGGACCACATGCAAATTAGGTTAGGGTCTAAGGCTCTGTGGATGTATTTGTTTCCCTTCATGAGTGGCTATCCTAGATATGGTCCTAGAGGACCAGGCCAAAAGTTGGATAGTAAATTGATCATTAAAAACTTATAACTTATAATGTGTAACTATTTGATGGTGCATTGTAAATAGTACCTTTATGTGAAAAGACATATGCATGCAAAAACAGCCACAGGGCTCTAAAAAGGCAAGATGGCAGAAATAAGATTAACTATATATATATACACATATGTCAGCATACATATCTATAATAATAAAAGCATAATATGCTAATTAGACTGGACATCTTTCCGGACGAAGCCAAAGCTGTGAGGGAAGCTCGGGTCCCAGGTGCCAGAGGGAAGCCGGTGCCAGCAGCTGGGGGAAGGAAGGCCTACTCTTGCATGAATTTCATGCATTGGGCTTCTAGTATATATATATGCTGTTTTATTTACTATCCCTTTATTAGGGATCCTGAATGGAAAGAGGACATATATATATAAAAAGAGGACATATATATATATAAAACATCTCTCTACATGTATATAGCTATCTAGACATAGCTATGCATATATGCACATATCTATATGTATATATGTAAATATATACATATATGTAAATATATTTTTTTTCTGTTCGATTTCTCTTTTCTAATATAAATTTTAGGGATCTCTGATATCTTTATACATAATTCTTTCTAGATATGGCAGCAAAACAACTCTTGGGGATGTGAGCTACTGTGCATGCATAATATGGGGTGGCTGCGGAAGGCAGGATTTGAAAAAACAAAACAAAGGAAAAGAAAAAAGCAAACTCTGGGAGAGGTCTGCTTCTCTGTCCAAAGCCTGAAATGGATGGGAGAAATATATCAAAACAAGTTCTCTACAGAAGCAACAAAATAGAATAAAGCCCTTATTGTGTCTTTGCAACGCTATCCTTGTGTTTTTTAACCATGCATTGTCCCAAAATGGAAAACATAAATTACAATGATTTCTGAGGACATTAGCTCCATTATTCCTGTGTTCAGGCTCACTCACTTTCTGTCCTATAAACAACAGCTCTGCCTAAGTCTAATTCTGCTTGACTGCTTAGAATTCCTGAAATGTTCTTCTGCATTCCTCAGCCCAGCAGGTATAATAGTCATTTGTGGAGGGCCCACCTTCTAATCACCTCCTGAGAAGGAGGGAGATAAAATGTAAAGAGAAAGAAGGAAATGTGAGATATGGTGACAGAAATCCAGAAACAACCAAGACACTGGATTAGGAGAAGCTGGTCCACGTGTTCCTCTTTGGGCTTGAAAGGACATGATGGTTCATAAATCCACTCAAAGTACAGTTCTGCTGGGGGCTTTTTCACTCCCTTGAAATATTTTCCTGTTTACAGAGCTGAAAAATATTTTGTTTCTTTTTCTGCAGGCTTCTTTCTTATCCTGGGTTGTGTTCCCTTTTAACAAGATTTCTCTTACTCTCCTTAAAGCTTTGTCTTCCTTTTATTTGTGTTCCATAAGACCTTTCTGGTTTTCTCCTTGATTTCTTTAAAGTGTGTGTGTGTGTGTGTGTGTGTGTGTGTGTGTGTGTGTACATTTGCATGTGTCTGTTTGAAGAAGAATATAAGGGGGAGAAAATTTAAAAATTGGAGAAACCAGTTGAGTTTGGAAAAAGTTGTGTTCTCTGAGGCACATTCTTTTTGTGCTTTAAGAGATGTGTCTTTTGTGGTATGGTATACCAAAAACCCACAGTAAGTAAACAGTGGAAAAACTCCTTTCCTTCCCTGCATTCATTTAGGCTATGTGGACCTGAGGCCACAGTCTCTGGGTTGGAGTGGTGTCTCTTCTCCTTTCCATTGAACAGTCGGTCAAGAGACAGCACATGGCACCTACTGTCAGAGTCTGCAAGAAGATGCGGAAGTTGAGTTATTTTACATGTTGCACAAGGAAAGAATGTTGTTTGTGCAAGATCTGATGAGTAGAAGTGCTTATTAGGTGTACCTTGTTAAACCAGCGCCGATTTAATCATAATGATTGTCTTTTGTGGTGGGGATTAAATTACAGAGCTTCTGCTATGTAAACAGGTACACAATTGAAGTCCTGCTGAAAGGAAAGGCACCCATCCTGGCGCTCATGGAAATATCTGATACTTCCAAGGTAGAGAAGAATTCGAAAAATCTGACATTGCAGCATTCAGGCAGTTGGAGAAAGGAGATACAGCTTTTGCTCCAAGAAATATATGTGCAGCCTAATGTTCACTCCTGCAGGATTAAAACCGAACCCAAACACGCATTAACTCATAATCACTTTTCTTATTCTGGAAAACCCTTAGGAGCTGCTTTAAAAAATTACAATTCTTTTGGGTTTGCTTGACCTTTAAGTCTTAGGTAGAGACTGCAATTGTAATTACTGTGCCTCTCCCTTCCAAAGATCTGAAAAATTTAATGGGTACCCTAACAAGAAGGTTTAATTTTGTACTAAAACTGCTATGGTAAAACTTGGAAATGTTATTACCTATTTTCTCATTTCAAATCAAAATCGTTATTTGAAAAAATAAAATTTTGAAGAGTAAGATTATAGCTCAAGGCCATGTCAAAATCTTTACAATACCAATTCCCTTGAAATGTATACAATCTAAAATACAAGGGTCATTTTCATTCTTTGAGATTATTTGAAAAAAAAAAAGGAAAGTTTTTTTTTTTTTTTTCCATCTTAAAGAAAGAATACACATACACAACATTTAGAATGATTAAGATGGGCGAGAGGCCTGCGGTGGGGGCCAGGGCGGGCTATAAGGGTTCAATGGGAGAAAAAAGAGGACATGTGTAATACTTTCAACAATAAAGATTTAGAATGATTAAGATGATTGGCCCGATCTGTTACAATTTATTATCTCTCTTTAGTTATTACCCTGTTACATATGTAAAGTCCCATTAGATTCCGCTGCATCATTTGATGCCCATAAGGTGAAATGCTATTTGAAAAATTCCTGTTAGATAACATGGAAAAGAAAAGAAAGAAAAAAGAAATTTGCAATAAATACCAAATATATTCACACTCCGATGTAAATGATGCCAAGAAAAGAAATATTAACAAAAAATTTTACTTTGAAGAAGTGCCTTTGACTCTAAATATTTGTTCTTACAGCGCACGCACACCTGCCGTAAACAGTCTCCAAAAGACCTTTGTGATTGTTCATGACACACATGCCTGGATCTGGACCTCAATTTACACAATCCCTAATATAATGAAAATTTTATAAGTATGAAATCAAGTTAAATGATGTATGTCCTATAACAGTGATAAGTATGAAATAGTGTAATCTAATTTTCTTATATGTGCTTTTTTGTTTTCTAATAAATATTTGCTTGTTTTTTCATACCTCCAATAGCAAGGGATTGGAGCTGTATATGGCTTCCTAAACTCTGTTATTATACAAACTAGAGGCCCAGTGCATGAAATTCATGCACTTGGGGGGAGGTCCCTCAGCCCAGCCTGCACACTCTCGCAGTCTGGGAGCCCTCGGGGGATGTCCTACTGCCACGGAGGCAGGAGAGGCTCTCTCCACCACCACCACCACTGGGCTTGTCAGCCGTGAGCCTGGCTTCTGGCTGAGCGGCGCTCCTCCTGTGGGAGTGCACTGGGGGAAGCTCCTGCATTGAGTATCTGCCCCCTGGTGGTCAGTGAGCATCATAGTGACCAGTTGTACTGTTGGGCTGAAACCAGCTCTCTGACATCCCCCAAGGGGTCCTTGATTGCAAGAGGGTGCAGACCAGGCCTAGGGACTGGTGCATGACCAGAGCCGGGAGGGATGTGGGAGGTTGGCCAGCTGGGGAGGGACTGTGGGAGGGCTCCAGGGCGTGTCTGGTTGGTCTGGCTCAGTCCTGATTGGCCAGACCCCAGCAGCAAGCTAAACTACTGGTTGGAGCATCTGCCTCCTAGTGGTCAGTGCACGTCACAGCAACTGATCGACCGGTCAACTGTCTGCCCCCTGGTGGTCAGTGCACATCATAGCGAGCGGTTGAGTGGCCTTAGCATATTATGACCATACTAGAGGCCTGGTGCACAAAATTCGTGCATGGGGGGAAGTGCCTCTCAGCCCAGCCTGCACCTTCTCCAATCTGGGACCTCTCGGGGAATGTCTGACTGCTGGTTTAGGCCCATTCCCTGTGGGATCGTGCCTGAACCAGCAGTCGGACATCCTTCTCACAATCTGGGACTGCTTGCCTGCCTGCCTGCCTGCCTGCCTGCCTGATTGCCCCTAACCGCTTCTGCCTGCCAGCCTGATCACCCCCTAACTGCTCCCCTGCTGGCCTGATTAACACCTAACTGCTCCCCTGCTTGCTCAATTGCCCCCAACTGCCCTCCCCTGCAGGCCTGGTCAACCCCAACTGCCCTCCCCTGCAGGCCTGGTTCCCCCCAGCTGCCCTCTCCTGCAGGCCTGGTTCCCCCCAACTGCCCTCCCCTGCTGGCCTGATCGCCCCTAACTGCCTCTGCCTGCCTGATCACCCCTAACTGCCCTCCTCTGCTGGCCAATTTGGTTCTGATTGGTCGGTTTCTATGCCAGCCAGTGTCAAAAGCTCTGCCTCCTAGGCAGCCATTGGCTCCTCACAGTTCACCCAGATTTAGTTCTGATTGGTCAGTTTCTATGCCAGTCAGTGTCTCTGGGCCTATCAATGAGGCCTGATCAGAAAGGCAGGGCTGATCAGCAGCCCCAGTGGAGGCCTGGAGAGAAATGTAGGCGCAGCTGCTGGCCAGGCCCGTAGAGAAAGAGAGAGGCAAGTGCTGATCAACAGCTGCTACACAGACTAAGGACCAGACCCTGCTTCTCTCTTAAGGCCTCTCTCCGGGCCTGATTCGAAGCCCCCTAAGCAGTCAGTGCTGGGTCACTGCACCTGCTGCCATAGCATTCAGTGCTGGGTCACCATGTCAACCCAGCGCTGACTACAGGTCTGACTTCTGGTTGGTGGAGCCTCTGGTAGTGATGGACTCAGGGTTTTTATATATTATGGTTACGCTTTGATTGGTTGAATGGCCAACTGGACACTTAGCATATTAGGCTTTTATTATGTAGGATAATTCTTATTTTCTTTCTGAGGAAGTATAACTTTGGATCTATTTGAGCTGAACTCTTCCTTCTGAAAAACTTTGCACTTAAAAGTGTTGGCTTTTCCTAGCCAGTGTGGTTGAGCACTTGAGCAGTGACCCAGTAACCAAGAGGTCACCGATTGGATTCACAGTCAGGGCACATGCTCAGGTTGTGGGCTCAATCTCCAGTAGGGGGTGTGCAGGAGGCAGCCGATAGATGATGTTTCTCTCTCATCAATGTTTCTATCTCTCCTTCTGCTGTCTTCTCTCTCTAAAAAATCAAAAGTATATTTTAAAAAAAGTGATGGTTTTCAGATCTAAGTCAACACTGCCATATTATTAACAGTTCAAAAGTAATGAAATAAAATATCTTAACTTTAACTATACCTCTATGTTTGAAGGCCTTATTAAATGATCAAGCCATGCAATAAAATTTGAGTACTACCCCAGACTGTAAGCACAATGAACTTCACATCCCAACCTTTGTATGAGATAGTCTATCTCTGGAATGTCTTTCTCTCTGTTCTCCCAAGTCACTGACTTTTCTTTCTTTTTTTTAGAAAGAGAGAGAGAGAGAGAGAGAGAGAGAGAGAGAGAGAGAGAGAGAGAGAGAAAGGGAGAGAGAGAGGGAGAATCGATTTGTTGTTCCACTTATTTATGCATTCATTGGTTGAATCTTTTTAAAAAAATTATTTATTTTTAAATTTATCTTCATTGTTGAAAGTATTACAGATGTCCCCTTTTCTTCCCCCATTGATCCCCTCCACCTAGCTCCCACCCCTTTCCCAGGTCTTCATTTGCACTATTGTGTGTGTCCATGAGTTATGCACATATGCAGATAAGTTCTTTGGTTAATTTCTTCTGCTTCCCCCTGCCCCTTCCCTCTGAAATATGTCAGTCTGTTGCATATTTCAATGTCTCTGGGTCTATTTTGTTCATCAAGTACCATTGGTTGATTCTTGTATGTGTCCTGACCTGGGATCGAACCTGCGATCTTGGTATATTGGGATGATGCTCTAACCAACTGAACTACCTAGCCAGAACCCCAAGTCACTTAATTTTCACAGATGAAATCAAATGCCACTCTGTGCAGACTTGTCTATGCCTCCTGAATGCTTTCTATTACCTGAAGAAGTAGAGGTTCCCTCTGCCATATTCCCAGCATTCCTCTGCATATATCATTCATAGTATTCATTACATTATAATTATTTGTGCATATGTATTGTTAGATAGTAAATTATTTGAAGGAACTAACCATGTATTCAGTTTTGTGTTCTCATAACTGAATCCAATATTAGGTATAAAATAGATGCTTAATAAATATTTATTACATGGAACAATGTATTCAATAAGAATCTTCAAGTCCTGCCATCTGGTAACCAGTGGCTTTCAAGCTCTGTGTACAGTAATGCTCTGTAAAACATATTTATTTTTATTTAAAAATTATTATTTTTTAGTGATTTCAGAAAGGAAGGAAGAGGTAGAGAGAGATAGAAACATCAATGATGGGAGAGAATCATTGATCGGCTGCCTTCTGCACGCCCCTCGGGGATCCAGTCCACAATCCGGGCATGTGCCCTTGACCTAAATCGAATCCAGAACCCTTCAGTCTGCAGGCCAATGCTCTATCCACTGAGCCAAACCACCTAGGGTAAAACATATTTTTTAATCATTATGCAGAACACACACAAACACAACTGACAAAGAATTTTTGATACAGCATTTTTCTTCCCTTAATATGTCTGATCAATACATTGATGTTACTATTCTACTCCGTTCTGTTCTGTTCTGTTCTAAAATTTGGTTCAGATACACTAAATTGATTACCTGACCTACTTGGTCATGACCTGCAGCTTAAAAAGCACTATTTTATCTTTGTGGCTTTAGACAATTCATTTCTTTCCTTATCGTTTCAAGGCAATCCATTTTAAAAGGTTAATCTGTTTAAATGTTTTTAAAGATTATCAGAGATTCATGTCATTTTAGACATGTTCTAAATACTTGTTTTATTGGAAATTATTAATGTATAAATTAAGTGTTATTTTAAAATCTACTACTACATTTCTTCCTGTGCTTCTCTCATATATTGTGTTAGAGAGATTGGCAAGTGAAAAGTTATCCAATTTTGGTTTTACTTAGTCTGCTAGTCTCCCATAAGGGTGAAGTGCCCAACAGGTCATGCATCCTGATAGCTGACTGGTAGCCATGGCATATAGTGTATTTGAATTCATATAACAAGGAATCAGTTTCTAAGAAAATTGCAAAAGGATGTTCTTGAAATAACTACATGGAAAACACAAAGTCAAAGACTTAGGAACTGATTGTAATTCTTTACTCCAAACCCACAAAGGAAAAAATATTGAACAAAATCATTTTGATGATCCAGAAAGTTAACACCACAAATCAACTTATAAAAACATTTGACTACACACCATGGTCATCTTGCTGTACTTCTTTAGTTACATTGGGGCAATGACTCACCCAGCAACTTTTATTGGAAAATGTATTGTCAGAAGGCAGATCCATCTTTTGTGAAGTCAGAGATCACTAGTCAACCTTTTTCTGAATTCCATGATCTTATCATCCATAGGCTATCCAAGTAGACCTGGAGACTAGATGGCCCTATAAGTAATTAAAAATATTTTTAAAGTTGTGTTATCTTTGAGCTAAATATAAGCACTGCATCTTATTATCTTTTAATATGGAGCTTTTGATATATTGGTAAACACTGGTAGACACCACCTTTGAAATCCAGCAAAGCCACTAAACTAAAATAATGTAAAATTTTCAGAAATGCTTTGAATTTCTTGACTCAGCAAAATTTTATTCTCTAAAACTGCCACTGTCCAATGTAGTGACATTAGCCACATGGGGGTATGTAAATTATAATTAAATTCAATTAAAAATTCAATTCTTGACTCACAGTGGCCGCATTTCAAGCGCTCAATAGCCATTATTGCAAAGTTTCTATTGGACAGCACTATTCTCAACAGAGAACATTTTATTTGATTAATATCTGATTCCATTGGTCACTTGTCTAATTGTTGAAAGGAAGTGTAGCAGGAAGGTTGAAATGTGACAGTGGAGCCTGTTCACACTAGGAAAACACTTATTTTAGCCTCAACAGGACCCTTTATTGTACAGCTTTCTATTCTCACTATAACTGGGCTAATGCCAAGGGTCCATTCTAACTCCAATCAATTATTTTCACTGCAGAGTTACCACTCTAAATCACAGGTCAGTCTACATCATTTTTTTTTCTAAGAAAGCTTTGAATATTTTTTAATTGATTTCAGAGAGGAAAGGAGAGAAAGAGAAAGATAGAAATATCAATGATGAGAGAGAATCATCGATTGGCTGCCTCCTGTACTCCCCCTTACTGGGATGGAGCCTGAAGACGGGGCATGTGCCCTAACCTGGAATGGAACCATGACCTCCTGGTTCATGGGTCAATGGTCAACCACTGAGCAACACTGGCCAGGCTAAGAAAACTTTGAATGATTCTCATTATTCACAGAGTCACTTCTATTTTTGGTTTGGACTCAATCAGGTCCAAATCAGCAGCTCTTATTGTCCTTCTCTATGCAGTCTGTGCTCTGGTGACACTCTTACCCACCTACCCAAGCATCTACAGTCCTTTGCTCACACTGTTTCTTGCAGCTCCATGAAATGTGTCCCTGCCTCTTGGTTCAGTTTACATCCAGAACCTGTGTGAAAACTTCTGTGACCCCATCAAACCAAAACGTAAGACCACTTCTTAAAGTGCTCAGAACATTTCACTTGTACCTCTGTTAATTTAATTTTCCCATTAAAATTTAAAATATTTAACTCTCCTGGAGATTAATAAACTTTTTGAAGAACAGATACCCTGTTTTCTCTGTATCCTCACTAGTTTTCTACACATAGCTGCTTACCAAGAGCTATATAGAGAGAGTTGGTTTAATTTGGAGTGAGGAATAGAAACACTGGCTAATGGGAGTCGAGTGAGGATTTGCTAAGAGAAATATTGCTGGGGGTTGTAAAGTCTGCAGACAGGAGGAGGACTGAGGTTAGGACGAGAAATCTAACCTTGGCAGTGCTGAGGAGCATAACAGAATGGTGAGGCATTGCAGGCTGCCAGTGCTTCATAGGTCACAGAACACCACAAGGCATTCCTCCTGGTGCAGATCAACCTCAGGCAGCATGAGTCACTCTCTCCCTGAGCTCATATGGCACTTAATCCATAGCTCGCTGATTCTGTGTCCTCAGGCTGGGCGCTTCTTGGTGTCAGCACTACTGTTTTACTCTGTCTCCCCTCCTCAACACATGCTCTGCTCTGTCCATGCTAGGTCCTAGCTTCATACATCTGGCAAGAAGGCTCTCAGGGGCTGAATAAATCCAGCTATGAGCTAAGAAATGAGTGAAAGGTCACTCCAGGTAGAATGTAAAACATGTAAGATTGCCGAGTACAATAGGAATGTGGATCGTGTCGCCAGAGTTATTTATTTTCAAACAGTATGGGGTCTTCGGGGTCATCTCCACCATTTAGCCCAGCGATATCTTGGCATGCCTGGAATTCGGAATACTGTTTGATCAATCATCACTTTTTTTTTCCTCATGGAAGGGTCTGTTTTTACTAGAGATAAAACTCTCCTCATCTTCAAAAGGAAGCTCAACATGTTTAAAAATGTTTCCCCCTTTGACTTTTCTCCCTCTGGGGTCAATGTGAAGTGAAGCAGAATTTAGGGGCTTGGAGCTGAAAGTGGTAGAAGTGGGGACCTCTCTTCCTGGAGCTGGAGGGAAGTTCACCAAAGCACACGTGTGGTCGAGGAAGCTTAAAAATAAAGCTGATTTCTAAAGAAAAAAAAATAAAAAACATTCATTAAGCTTTCAATAAGCTGCTTTTTTTTTTCTTAAGGAATCGTTGATTTACTTACCAAAAAAATGCTGCCAGCAGAGGGAAAGGCAACACACTCTTCCAAAAGGATCCTTTGAGTAGAAGGAACACATAAATTCCAAGAAAAGTTAGCTAGAAAGAACAGTTTATTCTCACTGGTTCCTTCTCATCACATCAGTATTTATTTCCCCCAAATGCCCTTTATTTATTCATTTTAAGCCATCATAGGTGTCTACATGTTGGTCAGGGCATAAAGAACTTTTCTTACCACAAAGACCCTTTTGGGACTTTGTGGACACCAAAGTTCTTTATGCCTTTTGGGCATAAAGAACTTTTCTTACCACAAAGACCCTTTTGGGACACCAAGTAGAGACCTCAGCTATCCTTTTAAATTCCCAGGACTCTAAAACCTAATGTCTGCAGAGACAAACAGGGGGGCAATGGCGAGAAGGCAGAAGTCGAAGTAGTTAGGCCGTCGGCCTCTTCCCAAGAAAATCACTGCGCTGTTCCAGCAGGAGCCGCTTTGCCATCAATCCATAAGATGGAGCTGGGGTGTGCCAGTTTCAGTACTGAAACTGTAACACATATTCATTGTAAGCTACAATTATCCACAGTTTAGTCTGTTTATGAAACCGTTTTGTGGTTATTTATTAAAAATAAAATTTATGTGTGCTTACTGAAGCTATATTTTGGCAGGCAAAGGAGGTTGGCAGACATGTCTGAGTCAACAGCCAGGCTCTAGCCACTCTTTATGTCGTCATATAAAAACTTGTCAAATAATATTTAGTTTTTAATCTTCAGTTGCAAACAAGGGTAGTCATGAACATACTCGGTGAGTAGGTCTTCTTGAAACAAGAACCCAGGTGTTTGGATTTCAGTAAAAGTGATAATTAAGTTTCTGGCTCCTTTAGAGGTGATCTGTTATTTCTTCTCTTCCATCAACTTCTATTACCTATTTTTTTTTTTTTTTTGTCCAGGTTCCTCATGTTTTTAAGGAGTTGTTTTTCCCAGTGGTTTTTAAAATATAAGCTGTTTATCAATCAATTCTAAATTTCAAAGACAAATATATTACTCATGATTAAGGAGATATAATACTGCCAGTATACTCATGGTACTCTTCTACTGGAGATCTTTTGAATGTAAGTGGATTATTTATTTTCCTGGAATTTTTAGTTATTTAGGTCAATCTACTTATTTTTTTAACTAGAGGCCTGGTGCACAAAATTTGTGCACAGACGGGGGTGGGGGGGGGGGGAGCTGTCACTCAGCCCAGCCTGCATGCTCTCCAATCTGGGACCTCTTGAGGGATGTCCAACTGCCCATTTAGGCCCGATCCCAGTGGACATCCTTCTCACATTCCAGGACTGCTGGCTCCCAATCACTCGCCTGTCTGCCTGCCTGATTGCCCCTAACTGCTTCTGCCTGCCAGCCTGATCACCCCCTAACCACTCCCCAGCCAGCCTGATCAATGCCTAACTGCTCTCCTGCCGGCCCAATTGCCCCTAACTGCCCTCCCCTGCTGGCATGGTCACCCCAACTGCCCTCCCCTGCAGGCCTGGTTACCCCCAACTGCCCTCCACTGCAGGCCCGGTCACCCCTAACTGCCCTCCCCTGCAGGCCATCTTGTGGCAGCCATCTTGTGTCCACATGGGGACAGCCATCTTTGAACACATGGGGGTGGCCATCTTGTGTGTTGGAGTGATGGTCAATTTGCATATTACCTCTTTATTAGATTATTAGATAGGATGCAATCTAAGAAGGAAGTTCTTTTTAAAGGGCTACAGTTGTTAGATTCAAGAATGTATAGTTAATTTTAATTGACTATACTTTTTCGAATAAACCGAAATGATGGAGTTTGTTATTAGGGATCCTGAATGGAAAGAAAAGTGTGATTAAGTAACAGACCTTGGAATTAGGGATAAAGGATGTACTGTGAATAGGTAGACTATTCCTTCCTTTGAATTCACTCACACAAAGATTCAATGGGAGAAGAAATAAGGTCTTAGTATGAAATCATTCAAAAGAAAACTTGAAAACTTTCCTGAAGGGAGTTTCTGAAATGTGATAAACAGAAACTGAGAAAAGACAGGCCAATATACTTCTTGCTTCTTCCTTAAATACCTTGAGTATGAGTCACTGCTGAGGTTATGCATTAGTTTGCCACAAAAGAATTTCTGGTCCCAACTTTATAAGACAACTACACTTTTTATATATCAATTGTCTCCTGTCTCTCCATCCCCTTCCTCCACTGGTGTTTGGCTTTAGTTCTTGTAGCAGAGCTGATTGAGTGTGCCCTTGTTGATAGAGACTTGGCCCTGCAGTTTAGTATTTGTTGTCAAGTTATATACTAGTAATTCAATTCTATGCACATTTTATTTATTGGACGTCTTTTGTGAGCAAAGTTCTGTGCCAGGTGTTATAGAGAATATCAAGTTGTCTAAGATAGAGCTGTTTGGCGTAAGAAGTTTATAAAAGTGATGAAATGTGTTATCTATCCGTGATCTGCATTCCACAGTCTATAGTAACTTGGATGCCCTTAACAGGATGAAACCTTATGTTGGATCCACCAAGGGCAAACGTCCTGAAGCCTGCAGGAGTTTGGTGTATTTGAAGACAGAGACTCAACATGACTGGAACAGGAGAATGGAGAAAGAGAAATCTGTCTGGATCAGTAGGACCCCAAAAATACCATTGCAGGGTCACAAGCAGGGAAGTAAAAGTCTGCTGTAGATTATGTTCCTGAGGATACACTCTGAAACGGAGTTGAGCAGTAAGGTTGTTTATTAAGGAGAGCTCTTAAGAGTCACATCTATGGAAGAAGGGGAAGGAAGAAGAATTGGGTAGAGAGAGAAGGTAATTTGGAGTTTGGGCTCAATGACAGCCTTGGCTGACCTTATGGGGAGTAGTAGTTCTTCAGAGTGGTCCCAGAGATGCTGAGATGGTTGGGCATTTAGACATTCACATTGAACCATCTTTGGATATGGGCTTCCTCAGGATGCGTGTGACCTGGGGAAAGGCAGTTCTTTCCCCAGGCAAGGTAACCCTGAAGGGGCCAACATCATTCCCAACCTCTGTACAAGTCCTTCATTGAAGCAGAATCTGAGTGATGCATCTCAGTATCCACCACAATAACTTTATTTGCATTAAAAAAAAACCTGCTGGCAATTTTTAGAGAATGGATTAGAGAAGGAAAAGAGTAGGAGTGGGAAACAAACTAGGTGCTCCTGGAATTGTTCAATGGAAGATGATGGTAGTTTGAACTATATGGGGACTGTAGAGTGGGAAAGAAGTAAATGGAGTCAAAATATATTTTTGACATAGTTACTACAGGAATAGGATATGGATTGGATGAGGGAAGTAAGGGAGAAAAAGATACCAAGGATGAATCTCAGAGTTTTGGCCTGAGTAAGTGGGACGCTGGAATACCATGTACAGAGGAGGGGGTGCTCAAAGAGGAGAATTGTGGAGCAGGACTGCAGTGGGATTAAAGAGTTTTCCTCAGGACATGTTAAGCTTGGTATGTGAATGATTCAACCAAGTGGAGACAAATTTATACAATTTTATGGAGACAAATGTATTGATCTTTCTCTTTATGAGTTTTTAAAGATTATTAGAATGTCTTTTCCCCCAAGATTATTAAAATATTTTACTATGTATTTTCCTAGTATTCTTACACTTCCATTTTTTAAAACATTTTGATTTCTGATTCGATTGGAATATTTTTTTTTTAAAGAAAAAGAAGTAGTGATTCAATTTTACTTGGTTTTCCAAATGACTAGTCCATTGTTCCAAAACCAATTATTTACTAATCCATTTTTCCTCCATTGATTTTATTAAATTACCATATTCTTTTCATTGTTGAGTCTTTTCCTGCCTCAGTGCCATGCTGTTTTATTTACTATCCCTTAGCAATACATTTTAGTGTGTAATAGCATGAGACTACAATAGCACTCGGTGAGTCTCTATGAGACAGACTTTATTTAGAAATTCATTTATTATCCTCTCTTTAGTGTTCCCCCTGGCCTTTTCCCACCCCTTGGCCATAATCACTGCCCGTTCTCAGGCTGCAAGTCTTTATTTCAGTCACCAAAATCTCAAAATAAATCTGGTTCTCCAGCCAGACTGGCAAAATGGAAGTTTGACTAGTTTGTTTGCATGAATGTCCAAATTGGCTTGGCTGCCTGGTAATCTGAGGGTAGCTCACCATCATTGCAGCCCATTTGTGGATAATGTAAGGTAAACAGTATCTTGAGATGCCTGAAAAGAAGGGTTGGCTATTATAATCTCATTGCCAATTGACATGACACATTTAATTGAGTTCTCTGTAAGTAACAGACTTTTGTGTCAGTTTCGTGTTTTGTTTCTCTCTGTCTTTCTGGTAGTCTTCAAATAAATCTGGAGTTGAGAGTTATTTTTCCACTGGCTGTTTAATGACATTGGCTATCTTTATTCATTTCATCAACTCAAAGTATTGCTCCAGTTCTGCAGAGCAGGTTTTTGCATGCTCTTTTTCTTCTTAAATTTCTTTTCTTGCATACAAGAAGGCTTCTATCAGCACGAAAACCCTGGGATTTTGATGACTGTGGCCTGTAAAATTAAAGGAACTAAAAAATAGGATAGAAAGTGCCTTTGCAAACAGCGTCTATGCTTCTTTCTGTTCACAAATGCAGAGGGAGGTTGGGTGAGATTCTTACAGAGTAGTCACCCCTGAACCACATTTTCGCTTTCTGCAGTTTCAGTAACCCGGGATCAAGCACAGTCCGAAGATATTAAATAAAAAATCCTACTAATAAACCTTCATAAGTGTTAATCTGTGTGTTGTTTTGAGTCATGTGATGAAATCTCATGTGGACTGGGGGGTAAATTATCCCTTTGTCCAGCAAATCTACACAGTATACACTCCTCACCCATTAGTCACTTAATAGCTGTCTCAGTTACTAAATCAGTTATTAAGCTCTAAAGTACATACTTCCTTTCAGCGAAAACATGAGTATAGTACAATAAATATTTTGAGAGAGACCATATTCACATAACTTTTATTACAGTGTATTATTGTACTTGTTCTATGTTATTAATAGTTGTTAATGTCTCTCTTTTTTTTTAATGTTCAGATTTTTTTTCCCCAATATATTTTATTGATTTTTTTACAGAGAGGAAGGGAGATAGAGAGTTAGAAACATCGATGAGAGAGAAACATCGATCAACTGCCTCCTGCACACCCCCTACTGGGGATGTGCCCACAACCAAGGTACGTGCCCTTGGCCGGAATTGAACCTGGGACCCTTCAGTCCGCAGGCTGACGCTCTATCCACTGAGCCAAACCGGTTTTGGCAGTTGTTAATCTCTTACTGTGCCTAATTTATAAGTTAAATTTTATGATAGGTATGCATGTGTAGGAAAAAAGATTATATATATATAATGAAACTGATGATGGTACAGAACTATATATATATATAGTTCCGTACCATCATCAGTTTCAGACATCCACTAGGAATCTTGGACTGTGTCTCCCAGTGGATAAAGGGGGACAACTGTATATGCCTTTTCTCTACATTGATGAGTAAGAGGTTGTTAATTATAACCAAAGTTCTACAGGTAGTGTTTACTCCCTTAGTTAAATGTAGGGCACTAGGACTTTTATCAGAGCAAAAATGGGATGGCCTAAGAGCAGAGCTGGTGTGTTCCATTCAACTCCTGGTCCCATAGGTTAGTGAATTCATGCAGGACAGTTAATTCCTCTGAACCCGTTATTCCTCTTCTGTGAAAGTAATTGAGAATAAACACTTACAGGATTGGTGTGAGTATAAAATAACACATGTGGGTATGTATTAGGTAGGATAAGAAGCTACAGAAATCTTGAGTAGGGTTGAGGTTAGGTTTCTAGTCTTTCTGTGGCTTGGAAGTGTTCCTGTTAATTGAAGGCAAAATAAATAATGTGGTTCATCTAATCTGATATGCTATAGATTATAAGATACAACATTATTTTATGTGCCACTGGGGCAAAATGCTCCCAATTTTATCATCAAGTATAAGACAGCCTGATTTTTGAGGTGATAAAATCTGAAATGACTCTGTGTCTTAGAATGGATGAAATAGAGTAAGAAGATCTGTAGAATCTCTTAAGAAGAGATTTGGTTAGTACCTATCGAGTCATAGAACTGAATTGGATTAATGGGTCCCTAGAGCAATTGCCTTAATGAATAGAAAATTGATTTATAATTGGCATATTTTACAGGAGTCATAAAATGATAATTGTTTGGGCCCATTATAAATCTACACCACCTGGCCCCAGCTGGGCCCTGAGCTTGTCCTCTTACTTAGCTCTTTGATGACCCTGTTGTATTTACCACAGGAGACATTTCCAGTGCTTTTCATACTCTCCAGGCTCATACACTTGTGTCAATGAGTGAGTCAATGATTTCTTCACTTGCACTTAGGTGTGAGCCACTGTAGTTTGCTAATCTTCATTGTAACATGACTTTCCTTCAAACTTAATTAAAAATATGTCTCTTCTTTTCAAGATTACACCTGAGTTCTTTTCTCACCTTGTTTTGAGATTTTGCTTTATTCTCCTCTCTTGATTCTCTCCACTAGCTTTTTCTATTTTGCTTATTAGTGGGTTAACATTTTCCAAATTAAAAAAAATTCCTTATAACCTATAATTTTTAGAGGCAATGTAGTCAAGTCGATAAAAGCATGAGCTATAGAACCACATTCTATAAGTTCAACTCCCAGCTCATCTACTTACCAGATGGATACATTGGGTAAATTACTTCACACATCTGTTCTTCAATTGTTTTCATCTGAAAATCAGGGCATAATAGTTGTTTTTGCCTCATAGAGTTGTTGAAGTATTGAGTTAATATACATAGCACATGTAGAACATTGCCTGGCACTTAGTAAGTGCTGAATAAGTATCTATTATTCTTATTGGCCCTTAATTTACCAGTCTGTTTTCTCTCTTTTATTCTTATCTCACTATCAACAACAACAACAATTTTTTTTTAAACTACCACATTGATCTGACTATGTTTTTCATGGCTGGTTCTGCTATATTTTCTTTCATTCCACTTTCTTTCATACCACTTATTCTGGATAAACTTAAAAGAGATAAAGGCAAATAGATGTGAAAGTATCTTATACTTCCCAAATCTACTTTAACTCATCTTCATCTCTGATATTTGAGGCTACATTTAAATGTTTCTTTCTACCCAGGATAGTTATATTTTTTGCAACTTTTATAATGGTTGCAAATTTGATCCTTGTATTTCTAACTGCCAAGTTTCAATAATTATATTCATAGAAAATTGCATAAAGACATACAAACATATTCACGAGCACTCCACTTTACAAATGCAAAAAACCCTCACAAACTTTATACGAATAGTGGATATCTATTTTGTATAATTGTACTCATTATATTTTTCTTTTTAAAAACTGTTCAATAAAATTCTCACTATTTTCTCACTTGCTATGCCTTAATGTTCTCCAGTGCTTTTTTTTTGGGAAGGAAAGCTAAATGATTTGAGTACAACTCAGAACTCATAAACTCTGGAACAATATTATTATAACTGTCAACAAATTGCTGTGATTATAAAACATGTAAATGGCTTTATTTACTTAAGAGGCACTGCAAACCCTTGAAAGAATGATTAACTGTACAAAGAAGACAGAGCAGGAGCTGGCAAATTACAGGCTAGTTGCTCAATATGGCCCACTACTTGTTGTTGTAAATAAAGTTTTATTGGAATGCAGCCATACTCATTCATTTACATATTATCTATGGTTGCTTTTGCCTTACAGAGGCAGAATTTAATAGTTGTCACAAATACCATATGGCTCACAAAACCTAAAGTACTTACTATCGGGCCCTTTACAGAAAAAGTTGGTAGATGCTTGACAGAGTACCAAAGAAAACATGCCCTTTGTCCTAGTTTTCTCAGCTATGGCCTTGGATTCATGACCTAAATATTTGTCTTTTGTAGGAAATAGCTTAGTTTTTTATTTTTATTTTTTGTTTGTGTGTATGTGTGTGTGTGTGTGTGTGTGATGTAATGACAAAATAGAGAAGTTAAATTTTAGAAGTTAAAAGCCTAAAGTTGTCTTGTAAAGGGTAAAGAGACTAATGTGTATCCTGAGGGTAGATGAGAGCCATCTCTGATGCCAAGACCTGGGGAGGAGAGGTTGAAACTTGGAGAAATTATTACCCTAGTTTATTATGTTGGTACCACCTGCACTGACTGCTATTTAGGGAAAATATTTTGTATTTGCTATGTTAAAAGTGATCTATTTTGTGCATCTTTGATTGTAGAACTGGCCCAGGTAAGAAAACAATTTCCTTTTTTTTTTTTTCTCCCAGGCAAAAGCAACAGTTATTATTATTTTTTAAACTTGCTTAAAAATGCCCTAGAAAAGGCGTGAGTCATAATGCACAACGGCATGAGCTTTTATGATTCATTTTGGTCTACAGTAAGCATAGTGTCTATCTTATTGTCCACTTTTAGAGATCTGGCTCATTCATTCATTCATTCATTCATTCAAAAGCCATTTACTTACTTGTTCCAGGCATCCCATCCCACATAATTGAGGTTCAACAGCACAGTAAACAAACAAACAAACAAGCAAACAAAACAGGTCTTCTACCTGTAGAGAACCCATGATCTTGTAAATTGCATAACATTTTTGAAGTAGATAGGGATTATGAAGATAAATAAGGCAAAGGAGGAAGAATAAGGGTGGTAAGGCCAATATCACAGAGAAGATGATTTTTTTTTCCCCAAAGACTTGAAGAAAATGAGAAAGTGAGTCATCCATTTCAGTAAGTTCAGAGGCCCTAAATTAAGAGCACAGCTGGACTACTCTAAGAACAGCAGGCGAGAATCATGGCTGGGGCAGGACTGTTGAAGGGGACAATAGTAGTCAATGTATCAGTCATGTCATGTAGTACAGGTTAGATCATGTGGGGCTGTGAGGACTCTGGACTTTCAAGTAGATGAGATGGGAAGACATTGTAGAGTTATGAGCAGAGAAATGTCATATTCTTTTACACTCGTCTCCCCTTATTCGTGAGAAATTCTATCCATGATCCCCAGTACATGCCTAAAACTACAGATCAAACTGAACCTTACATATACTATGTCTTTTTCCTATACAAAGTGGGGCAAACATAGGTTTACAGTTGTTCATATGGAAAATAATATAATAATCATAATAATAAAGAGCTAATATGCTAATGGTTGGGACACCTTAATGCGATTGCAGGAGGCTGCCTGTGCGTGTGTGCGTGCGCAGCAGCGGGGCATTGCTCTGGAGATGGGGCAGAAGTGGGGAGGTGCCCAGAGGAGGTGGGACCATCCCCTGCCAGGGATGGTGGGGGTGAGAGCCCATAGCGCCCCCTTCACCAGTCCTTTGCCACCCACCACTCACACTCAGAGTGCCCCGCTGCCCACCTGCCAGGGGAAGGAGCACAGCACAGCAGGTGGGAGGCTTCCACACTCTCATCTGGTGCCATGACTGGGCGGAGCCGCCGTGTTGCTCTGGGGATGGGGTGGAAGCGGGGAGGTGCCTGGAGAAGGCGGGACCAGCCCGAGCAACTGGAGGGACTGAGGGCAGGACTTGAAGTGGCCAGAGAAGGCCAGAGGGGTCGGGGGCTGAGCCAGGCGTGCTGGAGCTCTGCGTGGAGAGGTTCGGGTGTCAAGGCAGGGCTGCAGGTGGGTGGGCGGGGCCACGTGATTTCATGCGCTAGGCTCCTAGTTAATAAATAATAATACAAGAATAAATTGTGTTTTTCACACTCACAATTATAAACATATTTTTACCCCACTGTGCATGTATATACCTATGATAAATTTTAACTTATAAATTAGGCACAGTAAGAGATCAATAACAGCAATTACTAATAAAATAGAAAAATTATAACAATATATTGTAATAAAAGTTATGTGAATGTGGTCTCTCTCTCAAAATATCTTATTAAAATGTGAGATGATACAATGCCTACGTGATGACAGTAAGTGAGGTCCTCCTAATGGCATGCAATTTGAAACTTATATGTTCTTTATTTCTGAACTTTCTTATTTAGTATTTCGAACCATAGTAACTGCAATTGCAGAATGTGACATTGCAGATACAAGGGTACTACTGTACCTGTTTTCAAAAGATTACTCTGACTCCTTGACTAAAAGGTGGGTGATGATGTTGAGAAACTGTCTCAATAGTCTAAGTGAGAGTATATGTGGTTTGGCTTTGTGATATCTGTGAGAAGTGGTGAGATTTGAGGGATATTTTGAGGATAGCATCAATAGGATTACTGATGGATTGGATCTGAGATGTGAGAGAAAAAAAAAGAAGGGAGATTTGAAAGTTTTGGATTTTACCAGAGGTGGGAAGACTGTAGTTAGAGCTGTTGGCTGAGGAAGAAGAGAAGTTCAATTTAGGTCACACTGAATTTTCAATGACTGTTAAACCAGTGGAAATGATGGGTATACATTTGAATATACCAGCATGGAGTTGCTAAGTGACCTGTGCCACAAATTGGTACATTAAAGATGATCAGGAGAGAGGGTATTGACTGAAGAATGAGAAGAAAATCGGAGTAAGGACTGAAAACTAGGGAATTTCAGTGTATACAGGCCAGGTTGATGAGAATGGAGACAGAGAAGGAGGGATTGGTCAGGTGGCAGGAACATGAGAAGCCAAGGGAAGGAAGGACTGGTAGGGAAGAAAAAGCATGTTAAATACAGCTGACAGGTCAAGCGAGTGGAAGACGTCAGAGTTGACCTTTATAGGAACGCTTTGTTGGAGTGGTAGGAGTGAAAGCCTGATGAGTGGATTTAAGAGAAAATGGGACATGAATAGTTGTATTATACAAGTATAAGTAACTCTGTGGAGGGATTTCTATAAATAGGAAAGATGGGTAGCTACTTGAGGGGGAGGATATAATGATATCAAGAAGGTTTTATTATTATTTTTTAATAGGAGGAATAGCAGCATGCTTTATGCAGATAGAATGATCCAGCAGGGAGGGAAAAACTGATGAAGCAGAAAAGAGTGGCTAGTTACTGGAACAGTGTCCTTGGGCAGGCAAGAGGGGATGAAAACTATGCACAAGCAGAAGAGGTTGATTTTGGACAGAAGTGGACACAATCGGGGGAAGCTGGAGGGAAGGCCAAGGGTGAGCGTAGATGCTGGAGATGGGTAGGTGATGGCAGAAGTTTTGATCATTGTGATTTCTCGTTAACATAGGAAGCAAACTTCAGATGAGAGTGAAGACTGGGGAAGAAGTGTGGAATTTCATAATAGTCACTTGGGAGTGGAAGGAGGGGGAGAGTAGGGAAATCTTCAATGATTGCCTTGCAGCAGGAAGGCTAGTGGCCACGGATTTAAAGTGATGTCAGATTTTCTTTAGCCATATTTAGCTCTTCTGATATAGGCCAGAAATGGGTTAAAGTTTGATCTTAATCAATGTTGAGTTTTTTGACAGATGCGTAAAATGAATGATATGAATATGTGTAATATGAAATAGACAGGTGTTTAAGGTATATTCAAGGTAGTGTCAAAGGCTGTTAGGGCCAGGACACTAGAGTTAAATTGAGAAGAGAGTATGGGATTCTTGGAATTGGATTATAGAGGTGTTGTAGTTTTTGGTAATAGTGAGAGAAGTAGCAGAATCCCATGGAGGGCTGGTCAAACAGGAATTGCTGGGCTCCAAATAACATTTCCTGATTCAATAGGTCTAAAGTGTGATCTGAGATTTCCATTTCTGGGCTCTAATGATTTCTGCCCTAAAAGGAAAATGCTTTGGCCTGCTTAATATTGTGGGGCATTGAGCTCTCCCTTGGGGTGAATAGGAGAAAACTTGCAATCTCTCCACCCAATCCCAGTGCCCAAATGGGAATTAGTTCTTTTGATGTCTAATGTCATTAGAAGTCTCAAAGTTCAAAGAATATCACAAATCCCTCCTGAGGAAGATGAAACAAAAACAAAAGTTGCACTTTTTGATATTTGCTATTTAATCTCAAAAGTCTGTGGAACAATCCTGTGAGGCGGGTGGGTCGTCTCATTTTAGAGACTGAAGAGTCAGCAGCTCAGAAGGATTAAAACTGCTCCCCCCTCGCCACTGCCAACCTTCCCTTTTTTTCCCGTCCTCTTTTTAAACCAGTTGTATATATCTTTTGGCCAAACACCATTATCCATTAAAATGGGTTTATAAAGCTCAACTTCTTTCATTTTCAGCATATCCCTGATAGAGACAAGGGAAGTTGAGGGAGCAGACAGGAGGCATACGGTCCAAGCCCTTCAGTGAGATTACATGTATCCTGTGTGGGTCCAATGATCCCAGTGGAGCCCCTCTTCTCTGTGGGTGTTGTATTACCACTGGAGGGCAGGGTTTTGGGAACTTTATAAGCAGTAATTGATGGTGGCCTAGAATTGACAAGTAAATTGGGACTTTAATTTTCATAATTTAAAAATCCACCACCTAGCTAGCCTCGGGGGGAGGGTAGGGAAGGGTGGGGGTAAAGAGGGAGATCAACCAAAGGACTTGTGTGCAGGCATATGAGCCTAACCGGCAGTTAAGGACAACAGGGGGGTGGGGGCATGTGTGGGGAGGGGGGTGGGATGGGAATGGGGGGACGAGGACAAATATGTGATACCTTAATCAATAAAGAAATTAAAAAAATAGAAAAAAATAAAAAAATAAAAATAAAAATCCACCTAAGCCGAAACCGGTTTAGCTCAGTGAATAGAGCGTCGGTCTGTGGACTGAAAGGTCCCAGGTTCGATTCCGGTCAAGGGCATGTACCTTGGTTGCGGGCACATCCCCAGTAGGGGTTGTGCAAGAGGCAACTGATCGATGTTTCTCTATCATCGATGTTTCTAACTCTCTATCCCTCTCTCTTCCTCTCTGTAAAAAATCAATAAAATATATTTAAAAAAAAAATCCACCTAGTCTCAGGCTTATTTTATATTACTACCATCACCACCAAAACACAGACATTACATGGTGAGTTTAAATTGGTTGAATGGGAGAATAGCACCCTCTGAATACAGATGCAGAGCATTTATTTTAAAGTGGCCATGAAAATCCACACTAATGGATAATTTCCTGAGATGAGCTGAAATTGAGAAAAATGTCTAAGCATGAAGAAATAATTGTTTAACCTGAGCTTGGAGATCCAGAGACATAGAAGCATGGAACAGATGGTGGAGCCTCAGAGGGAATGTGGGGGAGGGTGGGTGGGTGGGTGGGAAGAGATCAGCCAAAGAACTTGAATGCATATATGCATAACACATGGACACAGACAATAGGATGGTGAAGGCCTGGGGTGGGAGTGAGGTGGGTTAGAGGAGGTCAATGGAGAGTGGGGGGCTGGGCGGGACACATATGTAATACTTCCAACAACAAAGATTGAAATAAAAAAAAAAACTTTTGGGGTTATCTTCTTATTAATGAGTCTAGATGTTACAATATACATCTTTATGTTTTTACACTTTCCTTCCAAATAAAAGCAACAGTGTAGGAACTTCAGCAACAGTATACTTTCAATTGCCCTCTCTCATTATTTGTGCTATCATTGTTGTACATTGTACTTCACTACATGTGCTAGATTCCTCCCAATACATAGATGTTATTTTATTTTAAGTGGTTAATAGTTTTTTAAATAATAGCATACATTATTAATTTATATATACCAAGATGTATTTCTTTCATTATTTTTTATTTCATTTATAAGTTACATATGATACCATTTTCTTTTAAATAATTTTTAAAAAATATATATATATTTATTGATTTCAGAGAGGAAGGGAGAGGGAGAGAGAGATAGAAACATCACTGATGACAGAGAATCATTGATTGGATGCCTCCTGCCCACCCTCTACTGGGGATCAACACAACCCTTGCATGTGCCCTTGACTGGAATCGAACCCAGGACCCCTCAGTCTGCAGGCCGATGCTCTATCCACTGAGCAACCTGGCTAGGGCCTAAAGAATTTTTTATTATATTTTGTATGTGTCTGCTGGAAATAGGTTCTCCATTGTTACTTGTTTGAAAATATATTCACTCAACTTTATTTTAAAAGAATATTTCATTGGGTATAGAATTCTAAGTTTATTATATTTTTTCTTCAGCACTTTATCATTTAATTGTCATTTACATTCCATTATTTTTGGTGAAAAGTCTGACATTCTTTATATTATTGGTTCTTTATGTGTAATATGTCTTTTCTCTTGGCTTCTTTTAAGATTTATTTTTAATTTTGGTTTTTAGAAGTTTAACTATAACTTGTATAGGTTCAATTTGCTTTATGGTTATCTTGCTTGGGGTTTTTACTGAGCTTCTTGGATATTGGATTATTTTTTTTATCAGTTCTAGAAAGGTCCCAACCACCATGTCTTCAAGCATTTTTTTCTGTTTAATCTCTTTTTCCTTCTAGAACTCTAATTGCTATTGTAATGTTGATAATTTCATATTGTTTTATAAATCTGGAACACTCTTCTTTTCCATTTTTCATAGCCCCTCCCTCTACTTCTTCTCCTTTTTCTTCTTGTGTTTGTTTCCATTTTTATATTTTTTTAATGGCCTGGCTTCAAGTTCATAGATTCTCTTCCCTGAGGAATCCAGTTTGTCTCTAAGCCAATTAAATAAATTCTTCATTTTTGATTTTTTTAGTTTCTACCATTTAATTTAATTATTTTTCACAGTTTCTGTGCATCTGCTCAAATTCTACATTTATACATGCATCTGTTTCACCTTTCCCACTGGATTCTTTTTAAATTTTATTATAGTTATTTTTAAGTGTGATAATTATAACATCTAGGATGTCTCTGAGGCTGTCTTTATTTTGCCACTTCTTCTCTTTATTATGAGTCACACTTCATTGATTCTTGGTGCACTTTGTAATTTTTTTTACTTTATACAGAACATTTTGTACATAATAACAGTGGAGTCTGAAGTAAATTATATTTTTCTCCAGCAAAGAACATGCCCCTTCATGTGTAAATTGGTAGATGTGGGGTCTGAGTCAATCTAATCTGACACTGGGCTTGGTTTGGGATTCATTGCTGCTTCAGTTTGATCCAATTTATTACTTGCCTCAAGTATTTGGAACACAGAGTCAGAATTTTTCCTTTTGCAGAGATTTTGGTCTGTGTCCTGGTAAGATCCCTCTCTGTAATTTGTAGCCAACCTGCCAGATTTCAAAACTGCACCTAGGGACTGATCCTTTCACACAGAACGTATCAGAGAGATTCTTCTTGGCTCTTCTGCCTCGGCCTCAACCTTGGAGTCCCCGATTACGTGATAATGAAGAACCATAGGGAAAGTTTGGCATGTGGCTGTAAACTTGCTGTGGCTGAGGCTCTTTGGGATTGTAATCTTCCCTGCTAGCCCACACACAGTTATAAGTTGTTGAAGTTTCACTTGCTTTCTGCTTACTACCATAAATGGGAGATTCCTTTATTGCTCATTTACCAGGATTGAGAACAGCTATAGTTCTCTTACCTATATATATAAAACCCTAATATGCAAATAGACTGAACAGCAGAACAACTGAACAACTGAACAACTGGTTGCTATGACATGCGCTGACCAACCACCAGGGGGTGCGTGTGGAACACGGTGGGCATCAGTAGCAGGCGGCAGAATGCAGAACATGGTGGGCATCGGCCATGGCGGGATGGTGGAGCAGGTTAGTGGGGGCGCCAGACCAAGGCGGGGCACCGGTTGTCATTGGGGCGAGCCTCTGGTGGTTACTGAAAATTCTTTGCTCTCACACACCGCGGTACTGCTGGCCACTCACACCTGCTGCTGGCACCAGCCCTGCTCACACCCGCTGCTGCTTGCACATGTTACCAGCGCCCAGTGCCAGCCCCAATAGGCTTCTCCACCTCTCCTTGCTGCTGTGGGGCAATCGGGGCAGCAGCCACCGCTCACACCTGCTGACAGTGCGGGCTCCACTTGCACCTAATGCTGGCGCTGGCCCCAATCGCTCTACACTGTCACCAGGTACAAGCGGGACCCGTGCCGTCAGCGCATGGGAGTGGCAGCAGTGGGAGTGGGGATGCTGGCAGACAGAGAACCAGGGGCTGTGGCGTGAGGGGCCAGGAGGGGGCATGGAGAATGGGCTGAGACCTGCCCCTGTGCCCACCACAGCCTCGTGGCCCACAGTTCCTTTCAGGGTGCAGGATTTCGTGCACTGGGCCCCTAGTCTCCTATAAAATACTTATGGCTTTCTGGCATTTAGTTCTCTATGAGTTTTGTTTTGTTTGTTTGTTTTGTTTGTTTTGTTTTTGCATCCTTATCACTGGTGGGTTCAGAATACTTTGATTTTGTAACTGATATGGCTTGTTTTGGTTATTAATGTAAGAGCAATGGTGTCTTGCAACTTCCTATGTCCAAACCAAAATCAGAACTCTTCTATTGATTTGTTTCTTAAAAGTATAAATTTCGAATGATCTTTTAAGATATAAGCCCTACATTTACTCACATTGGACTTCCTTTTAATCTTATACATTTTAAATAAAATTATCATTTGTAGCTGTCTAAGCATAAATGATTAATTAACATAAATATATGATTTTATAAATATTAATAACCTAATACTTTTTATACTACTTTGCTGATGTAGTTAAAGGTAAAGAAGAGAAGACAATATTTGGTTTATATAGTCATGCACTAAACCCTTGCCATTTTAAATTTTCATATGTGGAATTTGTGAATTAATTAAGATTGCATTTACTCTAGCCAGAGACAAATTTTATAAAAAATGATAGGAATCCTTTCCATAGCAAGTAGTTTTTATTTGTGCTACTAGAAGCCCAGCATGCGAAATCATGTGGCCCCGCCCATGCCATCCCCGAGCTGCCGCCGCAGGCCTCATGAGCTCATTTGTGCCTGGCTGGTCCCTATTTCTCTCTCCCCAGTGTTGAGTGTCTGACCCATTGGCTGTTCCAAACCGTTTGGCTCTTTCCCTTAGTAACAGCTTTTACCTTCTGCCTCAATTCCTCTCCCAGCTCACACCCTTCCCCTGTTCGCAGACTCCCCCTGCTGTAGGCCGCGTGTGCCCTTGCCCCTCCCCCTGTGGTGGGAGCACCTCTGCTTGCCACCCGGGGACCCATGCCGCACTCCCCACCCCCGCCCACCCGGCGCCCATCCCCTGCGCCATCTTCGCCACACAGCCCCTGGAGAGCCGGCACAGCAGGACTCCCTTGAGTCCCAGAGTCCCAACCTGCGGGGCCGGCACTGTGGGACTCCCCCGATGCACCTCCTGGTCAAGTCCCCGCTGGCGCCCGCGGGGACGCGGTGTCAAGTCCCTGCCCACCAGCATGCGCCTCACAGCACACAGCCTCCTGCTGATTGGTCATTACGGCATGATGGCGTGACAACCACAGGCTTTTTATAACATAGGATAGAGTTTAGAGGTAAGGAGGTAAGAATACCAGGATATAAGGCAATGAATGTTTGAATATCTGACCACAGGGTCTACTTACAGGAGTCAACAAGGCTAGCACATTATTGTCAAAGGCTTTTAAAAGTCTGTCTTAAATAAATATAGTGCTTGTCTTCCATTATGAGACCCCATTACTGAAAAAAAGATGAAAATATATGAATAAAATTGAAACCCATTTAAGTTATTTGGCTTTTAACTGAGACATTTAAAGTTTGTTTTATTTGGTTGTGGTGGAGATGTTTTTCCCTCTTTGTAAGAGGATTGTATATTCCTACCCATTGCTATAACAGCTACAGTGCCTCTCTGTGGAAGGGGAATGCATCCCATCCCATTGAATCAGACTTTTCATTGACTTGTCTAAGCTAATGGAATGTGACTAGAAGTATATGAGAGCATAAACTTCCGGAGTTATTGTATTGTTTTTCCATGGCTCTTTCTTTATCTTTGCCCAATATCAGAGTAACTGCTACTCAGTGCATTTGCCCAGTAACTTGTTGTTTAGAAATATAGCACCTGAAATTTTATTTAGGTATAATGGGAATATTTGGAAACTATGGTTGGTATCATCCTTTTGATGATTTTAATAAATGTGAAGGAAGTGAAAATGAGTTGACAATTATTTGGTGAATTAAAGCAACTGCATTAAGGCAAAGTTTAAGATGCTCAAGCTGTGGTACATTTACAAAATGGAATACTATGCAGCTGTAAAAAAGAAAGAACTCTTACTATTTGCAACAGCATAGATGGACCTGGAGAGTAGTATGCTAAGTGAAATAAACCAGTCAGAGTAAGATAAGTATCACATGATATCACTAATATGTGGAATCTAATGAACATAATAAACTGATGAACAAAATAGATCTGAGATATAGAATAGAAGCATGGAACAGACTGACAAATTTCAGAGGAAAGGCAGGGGTAGGGAGGAAGTGATGAACTGGGGAACTTATATGCATTTATGCATAGCCCATGGACACACACAGTAGAGTGGTGACGGCCTGGGAGGGGTGGGTGCAGGGTAGAGAGAGTCAATGGGAAACAAACAAACAAACAAAGGGGACATCTGTAATACTTTCAAAAAAAAGAGAAAACCCTAAAATAGAATGACTTGAAAAGGGAGACGTTTTTGATTCCTTATGTAACCATCTGTCTGATCTAGCCTGGTGGGAAGCCCTGCTCCTCAAAGTTGTCAAGGGACTGGGTTTCCATCCATCTTTATCTCCCACCAACTGGTCATAGTCCCTTTCTGGATGACCAAAGTTGGGTATTGATGTATTTACATGCACAGCTCAGCACTGCTGCTAACAAGATGGAAGGGAAGTAGTCTGAGGCATGGCACTTTGTCTTAAATAAACAACCTGAAAGTTGTACCCAGATGATTTTCACTCCTATCCCATTGCAAAAAAGGCTGATAATGTAGTCTCTAGCAGGTTGCCCATGATCCCAGCCAAAACTCTATTACCATAAGGGAGAAGAAGAGAGTTGATAACAGGAGACAGCCATACTCACCTCCTAACCAAACTGGTAATTTAGGTTGTGTGGCCTCCATGTATGTTGCAATTTTCAGAATTCTTGAGTTAAAAGAGATTATAGAAGCTACCACACACAGGCCTCTGAGAGAGAGAAATATCTATCCTAACATTTAGCTTTTTGAGAAGACAGAATTTAGAGCTTCTCTTGTCTATTTTGTTATCCCGCAACACTAAATCATGAAGTTCTTTACAATGCCTGGCACACAGAGATGCAGTCACAACAATAAAACCATTTCTGAAATTAATTGGCTCTTAAGGAAGTAGTAAAGATAGAAGAGAAGCTATTACCTTTTGCAATGGAGTGAATTGTGTCCTCTCCCCAAATTCATACATTGAAACTCTGCCCCTAATGTGACCATATTTGGAGATAGTGTCTTTAGAAAGTAATTAAAGTTAAATGATGTTGTAAGAGTGGGGCCTTACTTGGATAGTTCTGTGGCCTTATAAAAAGAGGAAGAGATCCCTCCATCCATGTGAAGACACAGCAAGAAGGTGGCCATGTATAAGCCAGGAAGAGTTCTCACCTGAAACCGACTATGCTATCACCTTGACCTTGGACTTCTGGCCTTACAGTGATAAAATAAATTTGTTGTTTAAGCCACCCAATCTACAGCATTTTGTTATGGCAGCCCGATAGATACCTTTCTAATTAATATATCTTTCATTATAAGCTCTTCTTTGCAATTTGATTTTTAATATTTTGTGAATGTCTACATTACTTTGAAAAACCTTGAAAAACAATAGCAACATGAGGACAAGGCTTGCATACCCTATAGGGATGAATTAGGTAATGAATTATTTTTGATGAGGTGCTTCCTACCATTGGCTTTTTGAATGGTGACCTCAATCTCCTCCCTGCTCTGATAAGTAGTAAGTTTCACATACCCATTTATTCTCTTCCTGAATTTATTGAAGAGGCCTCAAAAAATAGAGTGAGATTTCTAGAAAATTTTAATAATGCAGCCCTCATGGTATTTTCCTAAATGGTCTCACATGCTATTTGCCAACTCTTGAATTCAATATAGATTATATATGAAAGAAAGAAAATGGATTTACCCTTACTTAAAAGTTGTGTTTTCCTACTGTTAGTTTAGAGCAGTGGTTGGCAAACTCATTAGTCAACAGAGCCAAATATCAACAGTACAACGATTGAAATTTCTTTTGAGAGCCAAATTTTTTAAACTTAAACTTCTTCTAACGCCACTTCTTCAAAATAGACTCGCCCAGGCTGTGGTATTTTATGGAAGAGCCACACTCAAGGGGCCAAAGAGCCGCATGTGGCTCGCGAGCCGCAGTTTGCTGACCACGGGTTTAGAGGAATCATTTTTCCTTTTTTTATATTACAAAACAATCCTTTAATATTAACATTTATTGTAACATTTATATGAAAATATCAAGTAAATAACATTTTGTGTCCAAATGTATATTAGTCACTATTAATTAATTGCCTGTGTAAGGTAATAGCTGCCCAGCCAAATATGTTCAATTCTCATAGCACATGCTCAAAAAATCTTTTACCTTTGTTGTTTTTATATCTCTTGGGACATGTAGGAGGAGTCACTGACATAACAGGGACCACTGATGCCCCATGCTAACCTAACTTTTCAGACTCACCAATCCCAGGTGGCTGCTTGATTCATTGCCCCCTTTGTACACCTGTTTTCTTTGAGCAAACTCCACCTTTCAATGGTGTTTTATGTGCCAACATACTTGAGACAAACAATTTCCTACTTAAAATCTATAATAATAAAAGTGTAATATGCTAATTAGACCAGACAGCCGAACGACCTTCTGGACGTCCTTCCAGACAACCTTCCAGATGAAGCTGGGGCTGTGAGGGCCGAGCCCCTTACACAAATTTTGTGCATCAGGCCTCTAGTCTCATATAATCTATTTCCACATATTCCCTTGGGATTGAATGAGTTTATGTGGTTGATCTCATTTAGGAAACTAATAAACAAAAAGAAAAGAAAGATTAAAGTTTATAATAAAATGAATTACCTATACTACTTATTCCCACAGATTTAGCATTCCCCTATTACTTATTATGGTCTTCAATATACAGAACCTATTAGGTTGGAGCATATTATGGTGAAGAATGAGCACTCCAATATGACACTGGGTGTGTAATTAAATCCTCTGATTATTAAGAAAGTATTATTTTCCTTATTTGTAATATTTGAATGCTACTATTACTACTCTATAGGATAGTTGAGAAGAGAGATATCATGTATTGAGGGTATTTAGCATTTTACCTGACTCATAGCAAGCAGTTAATAAATGCTAGCAATTATGGCCATAGGGCTTGTGCTTTAAAAAAACTTCAAAAAACATGTTTGTCAAATAAAAATGAGTGCTGTCCAGAAGAATCCTACTTAACCTAACTTGTGTGACTTCCTTAATAAAATAGTCACCAAAATGCTTAGTATACTTCTCTGTAGAAACCACTGCTAAATTTATTTCAGTTGAGTTCTCAGTGTGTGTATGATGCTGGCAACTTACACACAAATGAAGCCCTTGTTTTCCAGGAGCTCACATTCTAGTGCAAGAGACAGACCAATAAATAAATGGCAAAGGTTTAAGCAAAATATTAATTTCAATTTCAATTACTAAATTGGCCCCAAATTTGCATACGGAACAGTTACTGTGTTGCTAGTACATGGCGGAAATACAGAAAGTCAAAGTCATCAAGAACATAATGGAAATGTAAGTTTGATTTTAGTTTTGAATTGAATGATCCAGTGAATCAGGAGTAATATCTCAACACCTCTGAAATACTCTGAATAAGCTCTTGCATTGATTTTTTTTTTTTTTTGATCGGAGACAGAAAACTACTGCATGTATTAAATTATGTTGCCTTACGTGATAGGGGAAGTGAGGCCAAAGAACATCTACGGGATATTCTAAATGTTGTTTATGTGAACCAACAGAAAGAATTAGTTTGCACATCCATATTAAATGACCACATTCTCAACTCCCCGATTCTTTATATAGCTGTCATGAAACAAAGATATGCCTAATTGGCTTTGCCAGCAGTAAGGGATAAGGTATCTCCCATCCCCCAATCTTCATTGGCTACAAGTCTCATTCCTAATTTGATATAGAATACCCAGCTTCCTCTAAAAATGATCCATGTTAAAATGAATCCCTATACAGATGCATTTTTACATAAAGTCTCCAAAGCAATGGCATGCTGGATGACTTTGGTGTTGTGGAAACTTGTGATTTGGAACATATGACTGGCATTTCCTTTAGGGGTGTCAATGGCTCAGTGGCTCAAGATAGAATGCCACTCCCTGCCTGGTATTACATTATGCACCATCAGAAACCCTGATGCTGATTTATGATCATTACTTACATGTTTTACACCAACTAATATCTTATATGAAATAGACTCCAACTCAGTTCCAAACATTGTTTCACTAATAGGTAATTGTACTAAGCATAATTAAATTTTTCCAATCTTTGGAAAACCTCAGTTAAATTTTTTTCTTAATTTCTTCTATTCTCATAGCTTTCCCTATAGAAGGCAGATTTTAATAATAGGACAAAATAACTGTGAGTGTGTACCCTAAGTTCTACTGTACTTTGTATAATTAAACGGAATTTTGCTGAATCTATAAAATAGAGATAATAAATAGTTAAGCTGTATGTTTGTAAATCTTGGGACTTTTCACCCAAGTGATAATGTTATTGTTGTCATAAGTGAATGAGAACACCTGAGAATTTGATGATCACAAGTTAATTTTTTAAAATGTATTTTTATTGATTTTTAGAGAGATAGGAAGGGAGAGGGAGAGAGAGATAGAAACATCAATTATGTGAGAGAAACATATTAGTTGGCTGCCTCCTGCATGCCCCCTACTGGGGATCAAGTCCATAACCCAGGCATGTGCCCTGATCTGGAATTGAACCAGTGACCTTTTGGTTCCTGGGTGGATGCTCAACCACTGAGCCACACTCAGCCAGGCCACAAGTTAATTTTTAAAAGTTGCTTATGACAGAGCATGTTATTGAACTTTATTTCTGGGCTATGCATTTATTTCCAGAAATCTGTATGAGTACAGAAGGAAGGAAGTAGGAAAGCTTAATGTTCACAAGAGCACTCTATCCCACATTATACTCAGCACTGCGTTTACCATTTGTTCTTGACTATACTTTCAGTCAAAGTTTTTGCTTTTTTCCTCTTAGGATATATTTTTGAGTGTAGATTTATTTCTTAGGATTCATTTGGGAAGTACAGTGTGTAGGGCTGGCTTCAGGTGAGGCTTAAGTCAGATGCTCAAAAGATGACATCTCCCTTCTCATTCTCTCGCCTCAAGTTCCTTTCTCATACAGGTTCTCTCTTTGTATCCAAATGGCTGCCTAATTTAATGCTTTATAGTTTCAAGTCCAAGTAAATAGAAGAGTCTTTTTTTTTCTAGAGGTTACAGCCCAAGTCCATACCTCTGATTAGTTTTGATTGACTTCTGTGGACCAATCACCATCACCAACCCAGTGGTTTGCATGTGCCATGTTTTCCACTTCTGAGTGGAAGTAGCAATACAGATGGTCCAAAGTAAATACTCAAATAATATTCTGGAGCTAATATTGGAAAAAGGGTACATGCATCCAGAGCCTGATAATAAGCAAACACACACAAAAATGTCCACCATAGACTGGCACATAGGTGTTTCCTTCAGTGACAATTTAGGCTGTGGTATAAATTACTGTGCTGAAGAATGATTGCATATGGATACCCTTAGAAGCACCCAGACCTTGTCAGTGCTTGTACCTAATACTCCAAGAATTAGCTTACCAAAGTGACTGCTGACACTCTCCATAGAATATGATTATGGATCACAATGGCTTTTTGAGTCCGGAATCATAACCTGCATAGCATGCTATGTGGAACGCCAGCCTTTCTTTCTTCTCTCTCCCTTCACCTCCCCTATTTTCCTACCTTTCCACTTTAATTTTACAGAGGAGTGCCCTTCTTCATCCCTTCCTTATCACACTTACTACTCAGATAACTAATATTGTGGTTTCTGCTAGTCTGGTGCAAATTTCATATAAGCTTTGCAGGACATAAACTTCTGAAGTTTGATATTTATTAGGAAAAGAGTTAGCAAACTGATTTCAATGACAAGAAGTTTAGTGGCACTTTCTTGTGCAGTACAGAGGCCTCTTTCTAAGGTCAGTGAAAATCTTTTCCCAAATATACTCATGAAGCTTTTATGTCAAGCCAGTCCTAATGGTAAAGAAAGAGGGTCTTGGTTGAATCATATTTTCAAGGACTCTAGAAAATTTAATTCTGGAGTTACCCCTCTAGGTTTTTTTTCTAAAAAGAGTCCTGGGATAATACTGTATTCAGAAATTAAGTTATGAGGTTTTATGCTCTCAGAGAGCAAGGAATTAATCAGCCTTATAAAACAGCATTTCCCAAATTCGATGTGTATTCAAATCACCTGGGAATCTTGTTAAAATGCAGATTCTGTTTGTAGATCTCTTTCAATCTGTATCTGTATCTCTATTTCTATTAGCTGTGCTGTAATCACATGTAGTTATTTAAATTTAAACTAGATACAATTTAAAAATTCAGCCCTCAGCCTCAGCAGCCACAGCTTTTAGTGCTCAATAGCCACTCATGACCTGTGGCTGTTGTACTCGGCAGCTCAGAATAGAACATTGACATAATCTCAGAAACATCACGACAACCTTGCTCTAGAAGATAGACAGTTCAACTCTAGATTGAGTACAATGCTGTAAGCAGGACATGACTTCTTGAAATTTCAAGGTAACATCATTTCCCAGAGAAGTGGTATGTATTTGCAGAACCAAAATGTCTAGCCTTTACCAAGCCATGGTGAAATCTAAGCTACATGAGATTTCTCCTGAGAATTTATTTTCCAGTTTTCACACAAGATGCCACACCTCACCACCACCATGCATACTGTTTAGCTCTTTAGTTCAATTGTTGGCTGTGGTTCTCATCTTGGAATTATTGATACATATTTTTGATTAAATAATTTAAAAACTTCAGAGTAGTTCTTCACCTATCCAGAATTCTTATGTGACAATCACATATATTGTACTACAGGTAAAAACCAAGAATTCTAAAAGGCTGTTTAAGAGTCAAACAACCACAAACAACAAACACTTGGCAATCAAACCACTAAACACACATCTATAAAACATCCTATGCATATGGCAATATACCAGTGCTGATGATAAGGGCATAACCCAGACTCTGCTCTCATGGTGGGCTTATGTATCTTTGAATTTATATACAAACTAGTGGCTTGGTGCACAAAATTTGTGCATGGAGTGTGTGTGTGTGGGTGTGTGTGTGTGGGGGGGGTTCCCTCAGCCCAGCATGCACCCTCTCCAATAGGGGACATTCCCCTAGCAATCTGGGAGCACTGACTCCTAACCGCTCACCTGCCTGCCTGCCTGATCACACCCCTGACTGCCTCTGCCTGATTGCCCCCAACTGCCCTCCCCTGCTGGCCTGATCTCGCCCCCAATTGCCCTCCTCTGCCAGCCAATTTGGTTCTGATTGGTTGATTTCTATGCCAGTCAGTGTCAAAAGTTCCACCTCCTAGGCAGCCATTGGCTCCTCAGAGTTGACCCAGATTTGGTTCTGATTGGTCAGCTTTTATGCCAGTCAGTGTCAAAAGCTCTGCCTCCTAGGCAGCCATTGGCTCCTCACAGTTGACCCAGATTTGGTTCTGATTGATCAGTTTCTATGTCAGTCAGAGTCAAAAGCTCCGCCTCCTTGGCAGCCATTGGTTCCTCACACTTCACCCAGATTTGGTTCTGATTGGTTGGTTTCTATGCCAGTCAGCATTTCTGGGCTTATCAACGGGGCCTGATCAGAAAGGCGGGGCTGTTCAGCAGCCCCCATAGAGGCCTGGAGAGAAATGGAGGCGTGGCTGCTGGCCAGACTGGGAGAGAAAGAGAGAGGCAAGTCCTGATCAAAAGCTGCCACAGAGGCAATGAATCAGTCCCTGCTTCTCTCTTCAGGCCTCTCTCTGGCCCTGATTTGCAACCCCCTCAGCAGTCAGTTTTGGGACCACCTGTGGAGCAGAAGCAGTCAGTGCTGGGTTGACACGGCAACCCTGCGCTGACTGCAGGACTGACTTCTGGTTAGTCCAGCCTCGGTTGTTACCAGAGGTTACAACCCAGGGTTTTTATATATTAGGATAGCCGTAGTTTTATTAGAGACTACTAATTTCAATATATTAAAAGAGAAGTTTATAGAAGTGTCCCAAGTGATGCTCACGTGCTTCCAATTTAGCTCTGGAGTCCTTTTCCAGTGTGGGAATGTCAGTCACTTGGCACTTGAGAATGCCTGCTGAGTAGAGAACTTGTGTAACTCAGCCAATCCTGTCCTCTAGATTTGCTTCCATATGGACAGGACCTCTGTGCTGATAAGTATGTGGCACACTTAATGCTGCTCGGACACAGTTTCAATTTCTTTTGCCAAACTTACTGCTGGTAAGTCACATGGTCTCCAGGGCCATTTCTCCAGTCACAGGAGTCTTTAGTATTTTTGCCTCCTGGGAACTGGCATGACAAGTATGTCTTTGGCCTTAGCATTAGGTTACCTGAGATCATTGGTCTGTATGAAGCACAGGGTCAATTCTCTCAAGTTTCTGTAAGGATAAGTGCAGTGTGTATTGGCTACAGGTTTAGGTTAATATCCTCAGTGAGAATCTCCTCATACTGGAGTAAATACATAGTCAAGAAAGGGACTTCCTTGCCACTAACAGGATGTCCAGCTGAGAGTTGAATAATCTCAGGGACGGTATTGCTGCTTTGAGAGGACCCAATAAATAACATCCTCCTTCCCTGCCTGGTATGGACACTGGAATCAGACTGTTGGGGATAAAAATATCACCTTTATGATTTTTGGTTGCTGAAGGCAGCTTATCACTTGACTCCAGTGACATCTACCTTCTGGAATTCACATCTCTGTGCAATCCCCTACTCTTGAGTGTGGGCAAGACCTAGTAACTTGCTCTAATCAAGAGAATATGGTAACAATGATTATAGACAGAAGATTGTAATTTCCATCTTGCTAGCAGACTCACTTTCTTAACTTAAGCTCTTACTGGCTTTGATGAAGCAAGTTGAAGACACTCAAGTGGCAAGGAATTGAGGGCAGCCTTGGACAACAGCCAGTGAAGAACGGAAGCCCTCAGTCCAATATCCTGCAAGAAGCTGATCCTGTCAATAGCCAGTGAGCTTAGAAGCAGATATTTCTCAAGTTAAGCCTTCAGATGAAACCTCAGCTTTGGTTGATACCTTGATTGCAGCCCAGAGAAACTCTAGTTGAATAATCAGATGCAGAGGACCCACTAAGCCATGCCAAGACTCCTGTCCCACAGAAACTGTGAGATAATAAATTGTTTTAAGCTGCTAAGTTTTGGGTAATATTTGCCCAAGCAATAGATAACTAATTCAGGCATATTTGCCAAGTGCTTGCTAATATTCTGCCCCTAAAGTAGACATACTCACTTATTCTCCAGTGGTGCTGAGCTACAATATACCTCATACATTGGGCCTGCCCTATGTAACTTGTAGAATCAGAGAAGACAATATGCTTTTGTTAGGCAGGTGGATTCCAAATCAACTGAGGAAGAGAAAGGATCAATTTATTTTACCAAACTTACCTACTGGTAAATTAGTTTCTCCTCCACTGGGGAAGAGTGAAGGTTGAGAGAAGCCAGGACTCTTAGTCCAGAGACATCTCTCTACATGTGTAAATGAAATGGGTGAGCATTCTTGAGTCACAGTGTTACCTGATGACCAGGTAAGTAACTCCACTTCTATAGATAGGAATGAAGTTGGAGCCATTGGCTATGAGTGCTTAGGAAAAATCTCTGCCCATGGAAGTGAGAGTAATTAAAAAGAACTTTCTCTTTTACAATGAGAAACTCCCAAATGTTAAATAATCCCTTGCATAGAAAAATCTTCCTTGCACCAACTAGAAATCACACATTTCATTTTCTTGTCCTGGTCTTGATGTCATCTATACTAATAATAGAGGAACATGCAAATTGTCCAGGATGCCATCACGTAATGACCATTCAGCAGGCTGTACGCACAGCAGGCATGGGTGGGCGGGGACTTGTGGCAGCGGGGACGGGGGCAGGGGAGGCGGCTTGGCGGAGGGCAGACTGTACTCCCCACATGGTGGCAGTGGTGGCTGTGAGTGCTCCCAATGGCTGCTGCTGCTTTTCCTGGGCCAGGCGTGGGCAAGTGGCAGTGGGGGTGGAGGGTGGCCTGACTCCCCACATGATGGTAGCGGCTGTGAGCGGTGCCAAGTGGAGCCTGCAGGCTGAGCTGAAGCAGCCTGCGGGCCATCAGCGATGAGGAGTGGCTGCAGCAGTCCCACCTCCTGGCCCAGAAGGTGAGCAATTGCAGGGACAGCCACCGTGGTGGGCCAGATTGACATCCTCCTGGCTGCACCACACGGGTTTGCGGATCTGCGCAGGCGCAGGCCTCTGGTGCGTGCATCCTCTCCCCCACCCTCACGTGCAAATGTCCCCCAGTGTGCTGTCACCCACGCGCGTCTGCAACAGTACCGGACCATGGCGCACACATCCCCCCCCCCCCAACTCCACTCCTCTGCCGCACTTCCGTCAACCCTGGCATGCCTATGTCCACCACAAGATGTGCACATGTCCCCTCCGGCACACTCATGTCCTTTGGAGTGTGTCTGGGTGCTCGGGGTGGGCGCCTGTGAGATGACAGTGAGAGGGCGGAGTGGTGACGCCCTGTTCCCACGAAGGCCAGTGCGGTGACAAGATTGCCTCTGTGGGGCTAATGCAGGTGCTGAGGTGGGAGCAGGTTCAGACAGACACACCTGGTGGGCGCAGGGCAGCCCTCGCTGAGGTGCCTTTAGTCAGCATTAGAGATCAGGAACCCAGAGGAGATGAGGAGGTCTGTCCTCTCAGTGAAACAGCAGGAGAGTCGGGGCGAGTGCAGAAGAGGAATGTGCACTCAGGGTGCCGGTGCCCATGAGTGAAGGCTGCCCTACTGAGCCTCGCTCTCTTGGGGCCTAGCGCACTCCTGCCGGGCAGTGGGTGACAGGACATGCTTTTCTGAGTTAATGAGAGAAAACATTGATTCTCCCACTGCCTGCAAAAGTGGAAAGCGGAGTGGGGAGACATGCAGAGAGTGAGTGAGGTTCCCTGTCTGGGGTTTCCAAACCCGCCATTGGTTCCTTTCACTGCTGACTAGAGATATACAGGGTGTCCCCGCAAAATGTATACACACTTTGAATACCTACTAATTCCAATGGGTTTAAGTATGAAAAGAAAGAAACAACAATGGAGCTGTCATCTGTTAAAAGTGTGGGCATAAACCGGCAGTTGGACATCCCCCGAGGGGTCCTGGATTGGAGAGGATGCATGCCAGGCTGAGGGGATTTCAACCCCCCCCCCCCCATGCACGAATTTTGTGCACTGGGCCTCTAATATTAAATGAAAGTCCTATGCCCTTTCTCAGGTACCACATGTCAGCAAAGAAAAAATGTGTCCCATCTTTGCCCTCAAGGCACTTACAGAGTGGGAGATATACAGTTGAAAGGAAACAACTAGAACACACTATTTCATGTTTGATTTCCCCTGGACACTGACTCTCAGTAGAATTTAATATGTAAAACTAGAGGCCTGGGGCCCAGTTCATGAATTTGTGCACAGGTGGGGTCCCTCAGCCTGGCTGGCAATCGAGGCCTATGGGGGGGGGGGGCGCGCAGCCGGCCAGGGGTAGGGACCCTGGGAGACTGGCTGGCTGGCCCCCCTTTGGGGCCTATCGGGGGAGGGGATGGCTGGCAGGGGGGAGGGGTCATGGGAGGTTGGCTGGCCCCCCAATTGGGGCTGATGGGGGTACAGCTGGCCAGGGGAGGGGCTGCAGGAGGTTAGCTGTGGGAGCACACTGACCACCAGGGTCAGCTCCTGTGTTGAGTGTTTGCCCCCTGGTGGTCAGTGCACATCACAGTGACTGGTTGACCGGTTGTTCCAGTCGTATGGTTGTTTGGTTGTGACTGTCGCTTAGGCTTTCATACATATAGATATTTATTGGGAAAGGTCCTTGGGATCAACACCTGTTGAAGGGAAGGAGATGATGCAGGATTAGGCAGAGGGAGTTAAGCTGGGAGGAGGCTCAGGAGAGCCCCAGCTGCTTTGCATTTGACCTGACAGGTTGAAATAGCTTGACCTTATATGCCACTGGATCTTTCATTGGATGTGGGTCACTCTGAGAGGGATAGTTTAGAAGGCAGGAACCCATACTCCTCTCCCAAAAGAAAGGAGTATGACTCTCCATGGCAGAAGCCCTCTCCAGTACAGATATTCCACAAAATCCCCTATCTCTATACTCAGGCCCATTTTTATTTACTCATGGTGGAGGGCGTGGTTTAAGAAGCTCAGGTTAGTTATTTCCTTCACCTATTTCTGCTAACCCACATTCACCACACACTCACTTTGGCATCTGGTGTCAGTTGAGGTGGGAGAAATTCCCATTGGATATACTTAGGTGCAAAATAGCAGTGCATAGCAGGTGCCGGGCTGTAAGCTTAAAAGGTTATCTAGGGCTAGTTTGTGAAGAGAGCTGTATGTTACAGTAAGGAATTTGAATTTTTTAGTTAATGAGATGCTATTGCAAGATTATTCTCCACGCCACCCATGGGTCAGATCATTGTTATGACTTAGTAACAGATGGTGGTGTAGATCATGGATTGAAGGTAAAAGGGATTGGAAGCATGGAGGCAAACCAAGAGACCAAGAAGCTACTGAAGAAAGTAGGGATGAGGTCTAGAGTAGAACAAAGGCAGGAAGAACATAGGGACTCCGAGGGAGGATTTGGGACATTAGACTGCAGGTTTTGATGATTGATTAGATATGGGAAGTGAGAATGATGTTAGAATTAAGTAGTTTTCTCACTTGAGCTAATGTGTGTGTGAGGAGGAGGAATGAAGAGCTTTTGTATTGCAAAAATATATTCTAAAACACACATATAAATGTTATCAATAACATAATATATCTTTTCATATGTTCACTTGTTTCATCACTAATAGTTTTTCAGGCATAGACAATTTGGGCTGGCGTTAAACCATTAGGTCCCAGCTGATAGTAAGAATTGTTTTCTGTGTACTCTCCAGAAACTAGCTTATTAAACTTCACAACAGCATTAGTATCCTGTAGATCGTAATGCCAATCTACAGCCGAGAAAGGAAAATGGTGTACCCATGAGTGGAATGAGCATAGTTGGACTTCAAAGCTCAGGCTTTATCCTTACAACCAATTCAAAGCCTCACTCAAGATGTTAACATTCTTCCCCTGGCCTGTGGCCTGGGTCATTCTGTCTCTGCTGATAATGTGTTCTTCCCATCATTGGCAGCCGAAGGGTGAAGGGTAAGGTAGCTGATGCTGCAGGCAGTCCATGCCAGTAATTTGTGATATGGAATGTTGATTTGCTGCTGGGGAAAAAAAAATGTTCTAGTTGCCAGGATTTCTTGCATAGAAACAAAACGTCCATTCACATCCTGCTGAATTTTCAGGACCTGATTAGATGTGGGACTAAATATTACAGTTTATTTACTCAACAAGAGCACAGATGAACACTGATAAAGGTTGGGAATAGGATTTTCCACCTTTTTTTCTTTTTAAGTATTATAGATTTACTCAACATTAAGCTTTGATGTAAATAATACCTACAGATTACTATGTTTTCTCTTCATTTTCTACTATAATATGCTACATTTGAATAGCACTTTGTGTTTGACAAGCAGCTCCTTTACACAGACTCCTATTTGATCTTCCAATAATGTAAGACTGAGTGACTCATAGGGCTAAGTTGTCAAATCTCACCGAGCTACTAAGAGAGACAGGGCCAAGTTTCATACTTGATATTTCCACTTTTAGGTTTAATACTTTTAAAATATTTTCACCACATTTAGGAATTTTGTTGGCCAAACAGTAATCAAAAGCACACAATGTCAATTTTATTTTTATTTTTCTTGTTTCTATATTGATATATAGAAAATTATTTCAATTCTATTACTGTTAAAAATAGAGTTAGAATGAAGTGGATGAAAATTTGGGTGTTTTATTATTTCTTGACCTAGAAAAACAAAACAAACCAGAAAATAGGAGACAGATTCATTTTTTATAGTGACATGGAACCGATGACATCTAGTTAGCCCAAGGATTTGCATAGAGTTTGCATTGTTTTTGTGAAACGTTGTGGACTGCTATGCTACTGAATTGAGTAATGACATTAGAATTTGGACTTTGAAATAAAGACAAACAGATAAGTCTTGGTGCTACACAAAGGCTGGCCTCTTTTGCCTTAGACTTGCAGACAGGGATTTCTGTGTCGTGCAGTGATTAAGGGTGCCAAATGTAGCTAGGAACTGCTTCAGCAATCATAGATGTTGTTTTTCCAATTGGGCCAATCTGCCAGACTGGCAGACAGAAAACTAACAGAAATATTAAATATAGACAGCTTCTATAGTCGAATCGTGTTTTTCCCTCTCTCTGCTGGAAGCCACTATAAAATAGTAGCCTGTGTGTAGGTCATTAAAAACATACACAGATACACACTCCATGCTGAGTATTTGCACTGTTAAATTAAGTCTTTGTGGACTCAATACCTGGGTGCCAAAACAGTTGTTGTAGATGTATTAGGTGACTGAAGCAGTCCTTCATTTATGATTGTATACCCAGGTACTCTCTCCTGGCTCCCTGTCACACACAGTGAAGGATTCCATTCTCTGTTGATCCACACACCTTGGGGAATCATTTCAGGGGAAGCACCATTCTTGAGTTTCCAAATTCACACTCTTGAGGTCTCATAAATTTATGTGCTTAGAGGACTTGATGGAATAGTTGGTTTTATTTCCAGGATTTGTTTCCAGGCATGGCCAACAAAGATGCATAATTACATGCAATTCTTCTCCTGGCCACAAATGTAAAAGAAGTGAGCTCAGTTAGCTTCTGTGACCACAATTTATGTAGAGCAAATCCCTCCCCTTGGATTCAGAGAAATGATGACGCAATTACATTGCAACATACATATGGTTTCCTCACATGCCCCTGGGATACAAAAGGGCCTTATGCAGCTTGTGTGACACCATGATCCTCCTTTGCTATGAATATTTTTCTCCTATTTTCTCAGCTTTCTTATGGAATACATTTCTACCTCTCTTACTGTGAATTTCTTAGGAAGAAAAATGTTTAATAATATGTAAAGATAACTTTTGTTTGGTAGGATTGATCAATGCTCACTTAGAGAAAATATCTTCCAAATAATTCATCACATAGGTAGGAAGCAGGTGAGAGTAGCGGGCTCTCTCATAGCTGATTTGGAATGACTTTCTCCACCTTCTCCTCTCCTTCCATTAGTAAAGCTGACAAATGAAATGATGACATCTTTATGATGAGATATTTGAGCATGAGAAGTAGTACTATCCAGTATTAAAAATAGCATTTAATGCACATGTTTCTATATAGATTGGGAATTATGACTTATTCCTCTGTTTTGGAAGGTTTGGATTACCTGATTCTTTGACCAAAGCAAATAGTGGATTTAAGAAGCAGGAAACAATGTCATTTTCCATCTAGAACTCTGCTTCTTCGAAGGTTTAGTGGTGTAATTACTGAATTGAAAAATGCAAACTTGGTCCTTTTCCCCCTTCTTATGTCTAAGAGATGGAGCCAAGAAGGAGGGGGTAGAAAAGTTGCATTCCTCCAACAATCTATACCCCAGAATAAAAAGCATGTATAATGATTTCTGGATAATTATGTGTTGGCAGTTCTCATTAACTATTTTTTTCTGACTTTCCAACCTAGGTTCTTCATTATTATATTACACAGCAACCCTCTCCTTATACCCAAAAGGTCATTTGTGGCCTCGTGATCTTATCCATGTGGGAAGACACCAGTTGCCATCTCTTCAATATGGAAACATCTCTCTGCATAGCAGACCCTCCTGTCCTGCATACGAATGCTTAGTTGATGGTTCAGAACTATTTGGTACCTTTTGGAAGTAATTTGTATTAGTTTTCTATGTAGTAAATTTAACACATTAGTGGCTTAAAACAACATAAACTTATTATCTTACCATTTTGGAGACCAGAAATCTGATATGGGTCTCACTAGGCTACAACCAAGGCATTGGCAGGCCTGTGTTTCTTCCTGGAAGTTGTAGGGGAGATTCTGTTACCTTGACTCATCCAGCTTCCAGAGCCTGTTGGCATTTCTTGCCATGGCTCCCTTCCATTTTCAAAGGGATTGAGGGTCCTTCTCACATTGTATCTCACCAACTTCTGCTTCTATCATCACATCTCTTTCTCTGACTTTGAATTCTCTTCTGTCACCTTCTTTCACTTCTAAAAAATTTCTTGTAACTACATTGGACCCATCCAGATAATCCAAGATAATCTCTCCATCTCAAGGTTAGCTGATTAGCAAATTTAATTTCATCTGCAACCTTTATTCTCCCTTGCCATGTAACAACATACTCATAAGTACTAGGTACTAGGGAGTGGATATCTTCGGAGGGCCATTATTCTATCATACCCTTCCCTAATCTCAGATTTAACTAATGAGGGATAGAGGTTGGGTTTTTGAACTGGATTAGCAGAAGTTAGCTGATCTTGGCAGAGGTGAAAATGATATTTCTCAGACAGATGCTCAGGAGTCTCACCCCGAGTCTGAGCTTCATCATGCAGAGTTGTTCTGTATAGCTATTGGAGTGCAGTCTGCAGAATCGGGTCAGAACCAAGATGTTCGATCTATGGGACTGTTCTTTTCTAGTAGAAATATAGTCCTGCAAAGGAGAGAATTGACACTTACTGACTGTACACTCTTTGGTCCTAGTTAATAAAGACAATATTATTGTTATTTATACAAGTGATCAGACTGCATGAACACTGGGGATTTTCCAGCATATTTGCCTTTGAGAAGACAACCTGGTCCCTGAGAGCAGGTCCCAGGCCTCTGTGCTTCTACCTGTGCTCAAACACCTCCCCTTAGCTCTGGTGAACCCATTTCAGAGGGTGTTTCAGGTCAGGCAGCTGTCTTGGTACAGCTGCCCTACTCTAGTTGTTGAAAGGTGCTTTAAAGTTTTCTGAAATGTGCAATTTCCCCTTTTCTCATTTGAATCCCAGAATTCTAGTTGTGTAGTCAAGTTTTTAGATTTGACGTCTGCCCAGCCTGAACTTCTGGGCTTGGGTTTTGACCTCAACTCTTTTAGGTTTGCCCATTGTCTTTGATTGAGCCAGTCACCCCAAATTGGATTTTCATTGATCTTTTCTTCCCTCTGTTCTTACCCCTCCTTTTACCTTCGGGACCTCGTAAGGCATGCAGGACTCTCTGCTAGGTCCCACTGACCTTGCCAAGTTTTACCTCAGTACTTTCTGATCTTTCCCTTGCTGACTTTCCTTAGCTTTGAGCAGACACTTAGATGATGTTAAGGCTCATTAAAGTAGAAGAAGATGCTTTGGTTGGAGAAACAAGGCAACTTCTGATCGTGCACAGTACACGTAATTTCTCAGCAACACTTCATAAGGAATTGGGAGTACAGGTAGTCACTCCCTCATATTTTTATGTCTGTAGCAGCGAGAGCAGAGCTCTGAAAAAAAAGGGACTCTTAAATATTTTTCACTGAATAGGGAGGTTGTCATGATTGGGAGAGAAGATTTTGGCTACAGAACTTTGAGTAACTATAAAAAATCTCTCTCTTTAAACTGACAGGTCATTATTTTTTAATTTTTTCTTCTTCTTTTTTTTTTTTTTTTAGTTTTGGCTTTTAGATGAAAACCTTTCTCAGATTTCTAATTACCTAGAAGTAGTTTTCTCCAGGACATTTTGGAAATGAAATGGACAATCCAGAAAGGAGGAAAAAAGTAGCTGAAAGCCAAAAGAAAAGCTAAGGGAAGTGCTATATTTTTTTGGGATATTTTCTAAGCTGTCAACAGTGTTAAGGGCAGTTTGGGGACACAGAGGGAGGTATGGCGACTGTGTCTTTCAGAGGAAATGAGGAACTTTGTGCTTGTGGGAGTAATGGAAGCTCCATGGCCAAATTTACTCAGGACTCAGTCCTTCTCCTGGGAAGTTGGGAGCATGGTGGTGGATAATCCTTTGCCAATAAAACAAGAAAAAGAATGAGAAAGGACCGTGGAAATATGTCTGGTGGCCTCAGATATAAGAAAATTCTTTAGAGAGACCCTTAAAAGCATAAAGAGACCTTGCTAAGTAGTTGATAGACTGACTTGAATTTTACAGAGAAGATACAATGAGGGCTATAGTTTCATCTGTCTTCTGTACATTCCTATAAAAACGGTTAAGCTCCAGCTCCAGAAGTGACAGAATGTTGAGGGGAAAATGGTCTCAGAGGGCCAGGCAAGTGGAGAGAGGTACTATGTCTGCAGCATCCTACTGGCTATCTATCTGTGGGTTGCCAACCAAATATTAACCCCCCCCCCAAATAAAAACAAAAACATTTGGTTGTGGTTTGTGCTACATGGGGTTGGGTAGCATGAGTTTGGATCCTGGCTTATCTAATTAGTCTCCAAGTGACCTCCAAACAATGTATTTAGTCTCTATATGCACTCTGTGTGAAGGAGGAATAATATACACTCTTCATTATTGAGTAGTGTTGAGCCGTGTATGAGGTAAGGTGTGCTCAACATTCAGCACACTTCAGGGTACATAGGAGGGGTCATTAAAAGTGAGCTGCAGTGATTGCCATGTTATTATGGTTAAACTCAGGAACTGGAGAGGCATGCTTATAGCAGTAGCTGGAATTTTGTTGCCCAATCTTGCCCTACCTAAGGGTTAACTTGCACATACAAAAAAGCTCCCCCTTCCATTTTTCAGGGTATTGACTTCAAAGTTTAGGCTCTCTGCACCCTACAATTTGAATTTGTACTACTTTTGGTTCAACTGTGAAATTGTGGTATGCTAGAGCTTAACTCAGCCAGGCTTGCTTTTTTCTGTTTTCCCTTGTAGCCAGTATGGCATTACATAGTTCTTAACGCTGGTTTCACACTCCCTTGAATCAAAGGTTAGAGGTCAATTTCAAACATGGCAGGGTGGACAGTAATAGCTTTTGGCACCTAGATCCCCCCTTTTATACAGTGCGAAGCATTTTAGAAACACTAACCTCAGTGGGGTTCTCAGATTAGTTCTGTTTTGAATTAGTCCCTCCAATCTGGGTGGTAAAAAGCAAGCAGGGAGGTTAAATGAACTTATTCAAGTTGAGAAACAGAGAGCTTTTCGAAACTGATATTCAGATTTAGGACCTAAGCCTTCATTGCCTCCCCCCACTCCCTTCCTCTTGGCACTCTGTGGAACCCATTGCTTTCTCTGACATAAGTCATCTCTATGTAGAAGGAAATGGCATTCAAGCACAATTATTTGTCTAATTTCTTCCTTTTTTTGGTAGATGTAGATTTTGTTACTGGGCAAAGGAAGGGATAAAGGGAAGAAACTCACCATGTGTCTGCTGCTGCCACTCACGTGACTGTTTATGTTATTGGAATAAAGGGAGCAGCACACACTTCTTCGGGAACCACTCATGAACCTGGTGGTTGGCAGGAGGTTGCTGGGAGCTGGTGTTAGAGGGGAAACAATTCACAACTGATGTTGAATACTCATTTGTGTTTTCTAAAAGTAGCATCTTTAACAGGATTCCCTGCCAACCCCGTCTCCTCCTAGGGTTTCTAGGGCTGCTATTGCCGATTCTGACATCTTTCTAAGGTAAAAATGATAAGAGACGAACAAGAAGGAGAAGGGGGAGGAGTAGAAAGAGGAAGAGGGGAGAAGATTGAGGAGGAGGAGAAGTAAAAAGGGGAGGAGGAGAAAAACATTTTTTTAAAAAATATATTTTATTGATTTTTCTACAGAGAAGGAAGAGAGAGGGATAGAGAGCTAGAAACATCGATGAGAGAGAAACATCGATCAGCTACCTCCTGCACACCCCGCACTGGGGATGTGCCCGCAACCAAGGTACGTGCCCTTGACCAGAATCGAACCTGAGACCCTTCAGTCTGCAGGCCGACGCTCTATCCACTGAGCCAAACCGGTTTTGGCATGAGAAAAACATTTTTTCTTCTAAATAATTGCTAAAGGAAAACACATCTCCTGGCAAAATGGAAACATCACGTTTATTTCTATTATCATTTTTCTCCTAGGATAAGAAGGCACTTAGGCATTTGTAAAACTATGCATGTTACTAACAGGTAAACTGCGTTTGAATTACAGGTAAACACAGTAATCGCAGGCGGCTTGCTTTGCCCTGGGGGGTATCTCCAATATCAGTGGACAGATGGTAGGGTCACCTAAGCAAACGGGGCTTCTTTTTCATCTGAGTCCCTGCGCTACAATGTATCCCTGAGCGTTGGATTTGGGATAGAGGGAATTATTCTGTTCTAGCCTAAAATTTTACTGATGTTTAAGTTATTAATCAATTTCTAAAGCTAGACCTCTTTTGTTTACTTATCTCACCACTTTCTCAATTGATAAAAGTTATTATCAATTGTTTATCAAGGGCTCAGAGTTTGTCTTCTCTCCCTGGGTAGAGAGTGGTTTCCACTTGTTTGCCATTTTAGGCTTTCTGAATGCATCCAGTTTATGAAGCTAACAAATGCCTTTGTAACATTCTGGACAATGTGCCCTCATTTCATAGGTGGTTCTTTCTATTTAGCATTGACAAGCAGAGAGGTAGGACTTTATTTCTTTAGTCTCCTGGCACATCGAGTAGAAACTCTACCATCCCACTCTTCACAGGTAATGCTAGAACATACCTCAGTGCTCACTCTACGTTCTTGATCAAACACCAAAAAATGGGAAGTAAGTTCTGAAATATTACTTTGGGTGGTGTTATAGGTAAATTTCTGGAAATTTGCATATAGTGCTATTCAACTGCCCTAATGAGAATCAAATGGGAATGGTAAATCTTAGAGTGTTGTGCAGCATCTCTCTCTCTCTCTTTTTTTTTCCAAATTCATTTTGAAAACATTTAAATATATTTGGTATACAATATCACTTTAGTTATATTAGTTTCAGGTGTACACATAGTGATTTGACATTTTTAAAATACGTTTTTATTGATTTTTAGAGATAGAACCATCGACGAGAGAGAAACACCATCAATCAGCTGCCTCCTGTGCACCCTGCACTGAGGATCAAGCCTGCAACCTGGGCATATGCTCTGATTGGGAATTGAACCAGTGACCTCCTGGTTCATGGGTCAATACTCAACCACTGAGCCACACCAGCTGGGCATGATTTGACATTTTTATACCTTACAGTGTGATCACCCCACTAATTCTAGTAATCATCTTGTCACTATGAAAACTTATCACAATATTGTTGACTATCCTCCCTTTCATCTTTTTCACCCATCCCCCTGTGCCCATCCCCTCTGGCAACCTTCCCTTTGGTTTCTACAGTATCTCTTAAAGTCCCATCTGGGTGGGAAGTTACAGAATGCATGATCTTTTTTCATAGACCCTAGCAACATATTCATGGAAGCCTCAAGTATACATCCAAATAAAATAAATCATTAGACTGCAGCTCATTTATTGATGTCCTACTTTAAGAAATAGAAAGTCAGTGCCCATCAGACTTCTAGATAGTTCCTCCCACAGTTAGTTTTGATATTTCTAGGCAATTAGGACCAATGAGTCTGAGCAGATATGACATTCAGTATCTTTTTCAGATGATTAAGGATATAATTTCAGATATGCAAGTATTAAAATGTTCACCTTTTGGCAGCACTGGGTATTTTTGAGACTCAAAATAAAGTAGATGGACTTTAATGGATATGGGATGTGCTTAAAGCCAATTGAAGTAGCATTCTAATTGAAAACTGTCCTATGGGACCAAATGGAAATCTGTCTTAGTTTTCTCTGACAGTGTCTTATGATATTTACTCATAGATTACCATTGAAAACTGCTTGGCTCTCAGCAAGCAGTCCAAACTTTGCCAGCCGCAGATCATGCTGACATGGTCCACCTTAGTTCATAGGTTTGGATGCTTCTAGTTCTTACATGTTCTGTTTTGTGAGTTTTCTCTTACACCTTTAAGAAAAGATTAGCCCTAGTCATTTTGGCTCAGTGGATATAGCATTGGCCTGTGGACTGAAGGGTCCCAGATTCGATTCCAGCAAGGGCACATGCCCGGGTTGCGGCTCTATCCCCAGTCAGGGGGAAGCAGAAGGCAGCAGATCAATGATTCTCTCACATCATTGATGTTTCTATCTCCCTCTCCCTCTTCCTTCCTCTCTGAAATCAATAAAGATATATATATATTTTAAAGAAAAGTTCTAGAAGAAATATCCCAGAGCAGTATTTCTCTTATCAAAATCCTCACGTCCAAGTAAACAAGGCCTGTGGCCTGCTGGCTGCAAGTTTGACATGCTTGGTCTAAGTTCATCTAACTTTTTGATGAAATAACAAACACTCCAACCCATGGTCTTCTTAATCCTATTTATAATTCTTCTGGATAATGAACCTGCAACATGAAGCATCTGTTACTAAGCTACTGCCTCTCAGCTGAAACTCTAAGGGTCAGATACCAGTTAGAGTTTATTAAAAAATTGTCTGGACTCCCAACCTAGATTGGGGAGGTCCAGTACTACTTTCCAGTTAGAAATTATTATGTTCTCATTTTTTTGTGAAGCTGTGATGTAAAAAAAAACCCAAACATTTCCAGCCCTGGCTGGTTTGGCTCAGTGGAGCATCGGCTTATGGACTGAAGGGCCCCGGGTTTGATTCCAGTCAAGGGCATGTGCCTGGGTTGTGGGCTCGATCCCCAGTAAGAGCGTGGTACAGGAGACAACTGATCAATTATTCTCTCTCATCATTGATGTTTCTATCTCTCCCTCTCCCTTACTCTCTCTCTTAAAAAAAAATCAATAAAAGTATTAAAAAAAAATTTTCCCCAAACTTCTTCCTGATGTTTACTGTGCAGTAGTTCTGGTGACTCTCCTACCTAATGGGTTACTGCTCTGGAAAAACAAACTTCAACTGTGAAGGCTCCTAGGTAGCCATCTCTTTTGTGTCTGAATAGCCCTTTTCCAGAGCTATATCCATCACCAGTGACAGCCTTGTTGGTTACAACCTAGAAGTGCCTCTTAAACTATATATGGTGAAGGACAAGGCCTCAGTCTTTATTTTCAAGAAATGAAATATATATAAATACAAATCTGCTGATCAGGTAAGGAAATTCACTAAAGAATTTCTAAATACTTTCAATTTTCATTCTCATGTACCATGGACAAGTAATAAACAAGTGTCAAGACCAGCACCAGTTCCTGAAACAAGCTGTGAATAGCGCTGACCTAGGTCCCTTGTTAGAAGGTCATCTTAGTGCTGTTCTCTGGACAAACTGACATCCTGGCTGAGCCATGTGATAGGAACATAGTCAAAGTCCTCCAAAGTTGCTCTGCAAAGGAATTTTCTTCAACAACCCAGCAAGCAACCTTTCTCCCCACCCAGTCAAGTACCCTGACCTAAGGACATGTTTTATTGCATTTCTTTGATTAGCCAGTGTTTTTCTGCTCAGAGGATACCCTTCCTTCTTTGGTTTTCTGATTTATCTTGCTTATAAATTTCAAATTCAAGAATTCAGAAAATTTGGCAAGAGTCCCAAATTCCTTTTGAATTTCTCTCATGTGACACCCAAGGACAAATGTGCAACTGAGTATCAGAAAGAATGGGGCTAAATAGTTCCCTGGGGTAGATATGTAAATTGAACATTAATAACAATTCTGGGCTATACTGATTTGCATTCATTCATAAACAATGGAACTTCTGGAGGGAGGGACAATGGCACAGTTTTAGTGCAGGAAGCTACTTGTCCACATACTTGTGAAATCAGTATTTATAAAATGATGACAATAGCAACAAAACAAAATAAGTAAACCAATTCTTAGAGTTTTAGTCTGAGAAAAGAATTAATACAATGCTGAGGCTAATGTTTTTTATTCCTGATATGTCTTAAATGTAAACATTGAAGCTTTTTTTTTTTTTTTTGTAACCTCCTTTGTCTTTCTCTTCAATTTTTATTCATCCTAGCTCTTTTTTGTTGTGAAACCAAGAACTTAGAGGTAGCCAACAGGGATTTAGTGGGTCTTTGAGGAATCTTTTCTAAGCCATTTTTGGCATTTAGGACAAACCCTATGCTATGATTACTGAAAATTTGGCAAAATCAAACTCTTGCTTATATATATTTATAGAATAATAAGGGAAACTGATTGATAGGGTTTTCATCACTGCTAAGTGTAGCTTTGACATAAAAACAATGAGCTTCTACTTGGCAGCTCATCCTAAGGCAAAATATTTTAGAGTTGGTGAATGCAGAGAATCCAAAGAAAAAGAAAGCCTGTGAGTAGACAAAGAGGAAGGGTGTAAATCTCTTATCTTTTATTGTACAAGAGATTTCAGTTGGCATTTTAAAAAGTATGCCAAATTAATTGAATTAAGAGCCTCTAATAATACTCAACATTTAGCTACCTCTAAGCACTTTAAGGAAAAAGAGATATATAGTATTTGACCTACAATTTCTAGGAAAATAATCTCTTCCTAAACACAAAACATAATCACTGTAGGAGTAACTTGTCTATCATGCTGTGAAAGTTACCTGGACACATCTTATTCTTTTCAGGTAAATCCACAATAGTTTTTCTACATCTGTAGAAGGTATGGATGTAAAATGAGAAATTCTCATAAAAAAAACAAACAGAATGATGATCAGTCTAATGCCCTGTAGTCACTGACAAGAGTTCCAATAAAAAGGGGCTGTGTTGGTTTTTCCCCTCCTTTACTTTTGTAGGGGAAAGGAGCAGAGAAGGGCTCTTTGCGCTGGAGAAGGATCAGGGGATGGGTCAAGGCAGGGTCTAGGAGAGGTATGAAGGTTAAGATGGACCCCCACCTATGGTGAGGTCAGTCCTATTCACACCTCTTCATGAATCAGAACACCCCACCTTAAAGAAATCCAGGTATATAAATGAAAGGAGGGAGTCATATAAACCTCGTCCCATGTTTATAGAAGAATTACAACAAAATGAAAGTTTTCATTAACTAGAGTAATTTATTCAGGCAAGGAGCTTATCCAGAGGATATGTCTAGCAATTTCAGTCCCAATAGAAATGAGTGAAAAGGAAAGCTAGAGTTCCAAATTTTTGTATCATGCTTTAAGGGAGTTTCATGATGGTCCATTGGGTTTACTGATTCCCCACATAATTGAAAGTGCTGACTCTTTCATTAAGTCTGCTTCCCAATATCCCACCCATTTCATATGCCAGTACCTGTGTGTACTAGGGCTTTGAGACATGAAGACCAACCCCTTCCCTCAGCTGTACCCAGTCTAGTAAAGGGAGATAAACAAATACATACAACACATAAAAAGAGTAGGGATAATACGGGGGTACCCAAGCGAGCCATATAATCCTAGATTTAGAAATTCAAAGAAGGCAGCCAGGAGGTGCTGTGCCTCCCTTGGGACTATATCAATAGAATGAAGGTGGGACAGGGTATTAAATGTCCTGGGGGAAGCACTTTCCAGGCTCAATTGTGAGTGTGGCAATAGAAGGCAGGATGGCAATTCACAGGAAAACAGGTGAGAAAAGAGCTGCTAGAGCTGGAGGGGACCTTCAAGTTCGCAAACAAAATGCTACACTTTTTATTATGAACATTGGTAGTTATAGCCTGGCTGGTGTTGCTCAGTGGTTGAGTGTCGACCTATAAACCAGGAGGTCATGGTTCGATTCCCAGTCAGGATACATGCCCAGGTTGTGGGCTTGATCCCCAGTGGGCGTGGGGGTGGGGGTAGAGGAGGCAGCCCATCAATGATTCTTTCTCATCATTGATGTTTCTCTCTCTCCCTCTTCCTCTCTCTGAAATAAATAAAAATATATTTTAAAAAAAGAAAAGAAAATCAGTAGTTATAATGCTAATACAACTGAGAAGAGTTGATGAAGTTTAGAATTCCTTGTTTAATAAAGGAATATATGATTTAGAAATACTTAATGTAAAATAATTAAAATTAAAATGTTGCACCCTTTTGAAAAAAGCGTTATAAACATCTACTCAATGTAATACATATAAGAGGGGAAGTCTTGGTTATCTATAACATTATTTTATGGAGGATACCTCACACCCTAACAATAACAGATAAACAGGATGTAGAAATGGAGATGGAAATCGAAAGAGAAAATATGCTTTGGGTGCCCATCATACTGTGTTGCATTTATAATCACTCCAGCTATTCCTGAATAATATCTGTAATAATAATACTGTTGTTAGACTCTCTTGGCACTTGACCCAGATATAGCCAAGCACTCAAGGATGGCTTTAAAAACACTAAAAGCATTATAGATAGAGGTCAGCTGTCTTTAGGCTAGTAGTTAAAGGGGATATATCACACTCTGTTTATGGGAAATCAGTGATTCACTGAAGAGAGCATTGATGTTTAGTTGGAAAATTCTTGGAAAAGAAAATATATCCTGAGATGGAAGAAATATAATTGAAATTAAATTGACCAAAACTTAATCTCCACTGAAAATGTTAAGAGTAACAAGTATGTTTAGAGTACCAGGATATGAGGTGAACACTATGGAGGTTGTTAATGATTAATGTGGGAACTTGGAATTCTGTATCACCAAGGGACAGAGCCATTCCTGGGGTGCTTGCACGCATGCGTGTACACCCACACATACACACACACACACACACACACACACACACACATCCCTTTAGGTTCCATTAAATCTCTAAGAGTAAAGCTCAGCCATAATACTTTTTAGGAGTCACACTGATACTGCTTACTAGAGGCCCGGTGCACAAAATTCATGCACAGGTAGAGTCCCTAGGCCTGGCTGGCGATCAGGGCCAATCTGTGGGGCAACTGGCGGGGTAATTGGGGGGCCCCCATGGCACCCACCTTGGCCGACCTGTTGCTACCAGCTTGCCAGCTCCGCCCCCCACCACCACTGGTTGCCTCCCTTTGTGGGGTGACCGGTGGGGTGATCGGAGGGCCCCTGCTGGCACCTGCCTTGGCTAGCCTGGGGCCTGTGGGCTTGGGGCAGCTCCTGCATTGAGCATCTGCCCCTGGTAGTCAGTGTGCATCATAGCAACTGGTCATTTCACTGCTCAGTCAATTTGTATATTAGGCTTTTATTATATAGGATATGCAGCCAGGATTGGAAACTACTACTTCAATTAACCAGGTGTGTGTGTGTGTGTGTGTGTGTGTAGGAAGGGAGCAGTTAGGAAGGTTAGTAGTGGGGCATTGTGAAGGATGAATAAGAGTTGTCCACATAGAAAATTCACTGGAACAGGCAAGAACAAATAGAGGTTCTGAAAGGCATGCTGAATTCTGGGAACTAGAGTGAAGGGAAATAAGGCTGGAGGAAAGCTGAGTATGTCCTAAATCCACAAAACTAGAAATGGAGCTTAATCAACATGCAATGAGGAATCACTGAAGAGTTTTAGGAGGAGGGAGACACAGTCAGATTTGTGTTTGAATGGATTATGCGAATGGTGGGATAGAAAATAGATATGGGGGAGATTTTAGTTCAGAGTTCTCATCAATTGTGTCTCTCTGAATCCTATACCTGTTTTGGGCTATTTTATGCCAGTGACTTGTGGCCAGTAATCTTTTCCCACTTTTGAAAAAAATATATTTTTATTGATTTCAGAGAGGAAGGGAGAGGGAGAGAAAGAGAGAGAAACATCAGTGATGAGAGAGAATCATTGGTTGGCTGCCTCCTGCTGTCGCCCACTGGAGGTTGAGCCCACAACCCAGGCATATGCCCTTGACAAGAATTGAACATGGGACCCTTTAGTCTGCAGGCAGATGCTCTATCCACTGAGCCAAACCAGCTATGGCTTTTCCCACATTTTGATGACACACAGGAGGAGAAAGAGGATAAGAGAGGAGTCAATACAGAAGGGAAGGTAGGCAGGCTCTGTCTCTGGTAGAAAACACTACCTCAGCTACGTTCTGTGGCTGGTGTCTCCTCATGCTACTCGGGCATCCTGAGTGGGTGTACGTGGATGCCCAAGGCTTGTATAGCTCCCTCTAGGCTGTTGCTACTCACACTGTGGTCCCTTGAACCAGCAGCATTAGAATCACTTGGGAGTTTCGATGGAAATGCAAAATGTAAAACCACACTCCACCTATCAAATCAGAAATTGCATTTTAACAAGTTTCTCAGGTAATTTTTATGCAATATAGTTTGAGATGCACTACTCTAGAGCAATGCTTTTCAAACTTTTACCCAGGACCCTCCCATAAAGCAAGAAGTTCATTTTACATTGTGGCCTAGGAGTCATACATACCTGTGCACATGCAAGTGAAGAAAAACTTTTGAGGGACAAATGTGGTCTATTCTATGCATCAATGCCATGCTACTGCATCCTAAAAAAAATATGCTGGTCAATACCTACTCAATTGGTTTCATAATTTTCTCATAGTTGGTGACATACTCAGTTTGTGCTCATAAAGAAACCAAAGTGGGATAACCCTAAAATAGAATATTGGCATTATATTCTCATTTTACAGGAAAAAATTAATTAGAGGAAAAACAATTGGTCAATTGAAAGATATTTTTTTTTCTGATACACTTTTAAAAATTCTGGCTTTTGCCATTGTTAATTGCTAGCAACTAAGTGTGAGTAAGCATAATAAAAAATAAAGGAAGAGGAGACAAATATTGGTGGAAAAAGAGTTGGAAAGAGTCAATCAGGCTTCATTTAATAATTGAAATATTAGTGATGTACTTTCAGTTGAAATTTTATGTGTCATCAAATTAATGTTTGTTGCTATGGAATTTTTCTTGATATAAAAAGATTTGGTCATGTGATGTTATTCCATGTATTAATATTTAATTCTACTTGATTACAGTCAAGAGTCATTGCTTTAGGAAAGTATTTTTAAACTATTTTTGGCCATAGTGGAGATTGGCAGGGCAAAAGACCCTGCAGCCCACTTATTCTATTCATTCCCACTCTGTAGAGAGGAAAAAACAGAGTAATAAGAGGGAACGTGTCACTGTATAAGCACATTTTTTGTGGTTTGCCTTAGCAGAGTGGTAGAAATGACTGGCCTTTGAATCACAGCATATACATAAGTTAAAGTCAAGTGATTGCAAAATTATGGTCCTCAAATACTGTTGATGGAAGCATATATCACTGTACACTCTGGGGTTAACCAAACAATCCACAACAAAGTGCAATGTAAATGAAGAAGCTAAGCCAAAAGTAATTCATAAGTTGGAGGCATTGGCAACCATGACCAAGTTAATACCACACTGATGACCAAGTGTGCTTCCTGAAAACTGCTGGTGTCCTACCAGTTGTGCTCAATTTGACTTAGGCAACAACTTCGCCAGCATTGCATGGCACCCTGAATTAGAGTCATCAGGAAGCACTACTAAAACAAGAATTTAATTTGCGAATACACCATTTTAGTTACTTCAACTCATTCATTTAGTCAGTGGCCAATGAGTCATCTTTGAATGTACATAAAAATGACAGCATATAGATTATGCATCACTTAGCTGGAAGAATCAAAGAAAGAATGAGCATTATGAGGAGTCCCACTGTGGATTGTAATCCCTATTTTGAGAATGACTACTAGAGAATCACTCATTATCAAGGTCTCAACTGAGCAATCAAGTGACAACTCTGGGCTTCCATGGTTTTTTAAGATAATAGTATTTTTGTTTGTTTTTAAATTTTATTTTATTATTATTATTTTTGAAAACACAGGAAAACCCATTGAAATTTGCCTGGGAACTAAGTTCAAGTAATTCTGCATATTTCCGCACTCACACCCTTGTCTAAGCCAGAGATTTCTAAAAAGTTTCATCTCACACACGAAGTCTGATTGATTTGTAATGGATGTGGGGCTGTGTTGAAGCCAGAAAGAGATGTCTTGATTGATTAAGGATGTTGGCTCTAGGCACTGGACAGTGGAGGGGCAGCTGCTTGCTTTGTTTGGTCTTTCCTGCTGTAGACTCTCTTCTCCTAAATTCTAAGGCAGGACTCTCTGTCACTTTGTGGAGGTATGTTTCTGGGATATTATTGATGAATGAGTTTTGACTTCCTCCTCACCATGTCCAGATTCAGCTAAGGTTGCTAGATAAAGTACAGGATGTTCAGATAAACCTGATTGTCAGCTAAACAACAAAGACATTGTGGTAAAGTATGTCCCAAATATTGCAAAGAATATACTTACACAGAAGATATTGTTTATCTGAAATTTAAATTTAATTTGATAACCTATCGTTTTCTTTGCTAAGTCTGGCACCCTAAATCCAGTATTTAGGACACTTCATAGTGTGTTGCTCTCTGGATTTATAGATCAACAACCTCCAATTTCTTCAGGGTGTACAAACTCATTTAGCACTAGAATAATTTTGTGTGTCTCAGAGGGACCCAAGATAAATATGCAAACTAATCCTGAATTACAAAAGTTTGATAAATCCAAGGAATGTGGAAAAGGGGTGTGTGGGGTGGGGAATAAAGGATTAAAGGGTCAATGGAATATAGGAGTCAGGAATGTTCAATATTGTAGGTTGGGGTTAAGTGGCTGGAGGAGGCTGAGGTGAGTAAAACCAATTGGGTTAGAGGTGACTGGTAGGGAGGGATCTAAAGGAGAAAAGCAGTGCAGCATGGTGTTTGGTTCTTACAAACCTGCAACAACTTCCACAGTAGGAGTTCCTGAAATAGTGGGAGGGAGTAAGAACCCCAGTCCCTAGGGCTCAGGCTGGTACTCCGTCTGGAATGGAGACTGTAACTCTATGTGTGATGCTGAAACATGGCGGTGATGATCTTTGGAGTCCTGTTAAAGAATCCCCAAATAATATTCTTAACACTTTAGAAAAGGGCATGAAGAAACACATTTAAACACAGAGTTCCAGGAACTGCTCTCCTCTCTCTCTCTGTCTCTCATTCTATCATGTTTCTGCAAGTAAAATCTAATTGTCAATGTTTGCTTCAAATGAAGTGTGTGTGTGTGTGTGTGTGTGTGAATATAGTTTAATATAAAATCATCATCACTTTTGGTAATAATCAGAAGCACCTTAAGCTTTATACGGCAAAACAACAACAACAAAAAACACTGAAAACCAGAATGTAGCCAAAGATTACATTTGTGACCAGCCCTGGAAAGATTTACAGTTAGGTGATACTGACTGGAATTATTAAAACCAATTTCCCCAGTGTTTCACTCATTTTCTCTAAGCTGAAGAGTTACACTGCAGTGTAGCAGGTCTTTGTCTCTTGGTAAATTACACGAAATCAACAAGGTATCTGATGAGCTGTGATTGAGTTCTGTATTATCCATCTGAATTTGCAATAACTGCTTGACTTAGCGCTTCTGAGAAAATTCTGCACAGACCTTTCTTTTGCCTTATTGTCATGATTCGTTAAACACTGACATGCCTGCAGTGTCCAAGGACTGCATACAAAATAGGGTTAAGGTATTCATTTGATCACTTTCCCATAAAGTCTAGATATTCAGCAATTCAGGAGGAAATGCATCCACAGCCCCCAAGTGAAGCTGCAGGTAAACTGGCTTATCTATCACCTTGCCTTATAAGAACTCTCTCTCATCCTGTACTGTTTTCTCCCTATCATGGCCATTTTTTGCATTACTTACTGCAGGGTCCCCAGGAAGATGAAGGCAGGGAAAGAGATTATACGCCAGGCAGCTGCATTTCCTCTATAGCCTTTCCTTTTGAATGAAGCTTCCTCCTTTCACGGGTTTATAAAGAACCCTCCCTGTGATTTTGCAGCACAGACTGGTGAGTGCCTGCCAGCTCCCAGCGAAGCCAGGTGCTAAGCGTCCGCTGCGGTGAGCTGGTGACTCTGCAAATTGCATGTTCCCCGTCCATGTATGATGTGCATTCTGTTGTCCTCTGGGGAGCAAGGAGGCTGACGGCAACTCTCACATGAAACCTTCCGCACCGGGTCTTGCAGGTAGCAAGAAAATCATGTGAATTACTGATGCTCTGCTTCGACTTTGTTCCCCCTGCTAAGCTTAGCCCAGTGATATCTGGAGAAGCAAGAGCTCAGCCTGGGCAGGGCAGTATTGCTTTGGGGCCAGGCAGTCCTGCAGGATCGAGCAGAAATACTTTCTCTTGTTCCTGATGAGCAAGGGCCCGTCCCATTGTCTTCATAGGATTTTTCTTTTCGTGTAACTGTTGAATGTCTGGCATGGTAGGAAAACTATAGTGACCAAAGTCATTCTGGGCAGAGAGACGTGCTAAACCCCTGCAGGTGCATACACCATGAAGTAGGTTTGCAGTTGGTCCTTGTTCTAGAGGTAAAAAAGAAATATTGAGGAAGTCATTTCATATGCATGATAACTGAATTCTGGAGAGCCCAACTATATTCCAAATGGTATAAAATTCAGATCATTGAGTAGCTGAGCAAATGTCCTACCTTAATAATTATAGATTTGATTTGCAAATTACAGTAATAACTTATAACCAATGGCAGATTAAATGGTATCAAAGTTAACGCCAGCTCATTTTTTTCTGCATGGTTGCACTGCAGTCTAGTGCATGTCAGATACATCTCATTCCATGTGCTTTTTACAGTAGAAAACAGTGCGAATGCTGAATTTCAGTAAATCAAACTGCATTTTAACTCTACAGTGGCAAAGCAGATGTATGAAGTTTGATATTTATTTAGCTATTACTATGTACCAGGCATAGTGCTCAGTACTTTGCATGAATTTTCTTTCTAAGTTTAATCCTCACAACAACTCCATGGTTTAGATATTATAATAACCTCCAATTGAGACATGTAGAAACTGGCCCCGAAAGGTGAAATAACTTACCTTAAGTACTTAGTGATTGATGAAGGTCCACTGCACTTCCCCGTACATGTTTCCCCACGGAACAAGGCTGACCTGACCTGGGGCAGCTTTTCCCAGGTGCAATACATTGAGAATAAGAAGTGAGTTGATTGGAGTAACAGAAGGGGTGGGCCCTAGTGATTGTATTTTTCACAATTATGAAGGGGACAGAATCATTCATTGTCTAAGCAGCTGGCTACTGGCTGCTGCCATGCCCAAGATTATGCCCTTCCACACCCCCAGGGGCCGCCCACTTCTGAAGACTGAATGACAAACCTTTTTAAAGACCTGGCCTTTTTGCCTCAATTGGCTGAGACCTCTGTTGTAATTACAACACACGTCAATGTCTCCCTCTACCCAGTTCTGCTTCCCTCTGTTTTTCTATTGGGAGAATATTTCTGAGTACATATTCATCTCAAAGTTTGTTTGCTGCTGAATCAATCAAGTTCTTGAGTACATATTCATCTCAAAGTTTGTTTGCTGCTGAATCTGACCTGAGATGTACCAACATACTTTCAGTGAAAGATGGATAGAGCCTTCAAGTCCTTGATTATATTTATCAACGGACAACCATCATTCTGCTTGTTTCTAGTTATGGCTCCCCAGTGTAATTATCCTCAGCCCCATCTGCATGGCCCCTTAAGTGTGGGGATGTCCTGTGAGAGCATATGAAAATGACTGCTGTTTCTATGCCATGCCAGATTGTGAGAACCCACAAGGCAGTCTCTTGCCCTATATGCCCAGGTTCACTGTGCAGCCATTCTTATTCTCTCCATCTTTTTTACTTTGCTGCCTGCTTTCCCTTTGGTTTTAGTAATACTGGAGGCTCTTCTTGGGAGGCCCATTGGCCCCTATCAGGAGGATCAACCCATTTCTGTCTTTTCCCTACATCCTATTGGTTCCCCTTCCTCCCCTTGTCCTGGGAGAAGATTTGAACTCTTGGGGAAGGGTGTTGGTGGAAGAATTCAGTTCTCAAGCCCTCAGAGTGACTACAGTCAGCCTTTCTACTTACTCAAGGATACATCTTTTGAAATGGAAGAGAGGGTGGGTGGTCCTCAACACGTTTGCTTTTGGTTTGGCCGCAGTCCTTCTCTGAGGCAGTGAATGAAGAGGGCTTAGATGGTTGGATTGGACAGAGAGTAAAAGATGGGTGACAAAAGTAAATGTCCATCAAGTATCAGTTAACATGGTATTTCAAAGACGTAACCTCACTACATATAACACTTTATTGCAGTGGATATCTATTTACCCTCCAAAATTCTGTTAAAGCAACATTAATTTCTTAAAAAACAAAACCCAAGATCTAATACACTGTTCTGTTCATTGAGTGTTAATAATTGTTTGTTATTATTGTCATACTTGTTATTAAAATTGTTAACTATAACCAGCACTCAAGATAATAAAATGAATAATTTGAAATATAAATATTGACCTTAGATTCTTGAAACATAATGTTGACCATACCAGCCACACTGATGTCTGACCTCTACTCATAGCCAAATTAGTATTTCTTTTATATTCTGAAAGTTATAAACACCTTTTTTAGTATCCACATTTAGTACCTCAATTCATTTACTATAGTACTTCAATAATTTACTATAATCCACATTTTTAAGTACCTTCCCTCTTGAGTTAATAAGATTTCATGAATGAAACTGATATTATGAATTAAAGGGTTACCATGGAGAGAAAGCAAACCAAACCCAGGATTCAAGTACACCTTCTTTCCTTCCATTTGACCCTGTGATGAGTAAGAAAGTGCCAAGGCAATTTGAGGTAATAATAGTTTGGCTTTATCACTAGAAGGGAATACTCGATCAACAGAAATCACACTGTTCAATTTTGCTAATAGTTAAAGAAATACATGTAAAACTAACAATTATGTACCATGTCATGAATCCTAATTGTCAAAGACAAATACAACAGTGGTTTCTATGGGTTTAGAAAACAGACAATTGTCACTTAGCTGGTGAGACTATAAATTGGCCTGCTCTTTCAGAAGGGCAATTGGATAATCTGGGACAAGAGTCTCAAAATATTTATTTTCCCTTTGACTTAATTTCATATTCAGGTCCTAAGAAAATTATTAGAGGTGAGGTAAAGCTTTATGTATAAGGATGCTTATTGAATATTTATTTATGATGTTGAAAAATTAGAACAACCCAATGTCAAACAAATAATATCACGGTTATACTATGAAATCATATGCATCAGTTCAAATTTTTGAACAACATTTAATGACACAGAAGATGCTTAAGACATTATAACAAATGAAAAATACTGCATTTACAGAATAATCTGAATTTTGTAAGAAAAGAATAAATTTTGGGGGAATAAAATATTTTAGGAAGAACCAACCCCTTGATCTTGAACTTCTGATCTCTAGAACTATTAGACCATACATTTCTGCCATTTAAGGAAAATAAATCCAGGAATAAAATGTCCCAAAGTGTGAACAATGTTTTTCTTGTGGTAGCAGGGGAGTTTTAATGTTTTCTTTGTAATTTCTGTAATTTCAAAATTTTTCCCTATGGCTATGTATTACTTACAATTATGAAGTATTATCATACAAAAGATGTTTGTCTTTGGTGACAACATCAGTGTCTTCATGTGTTGAGGAAGAAAGTGCCACAGTGCCATGCAATGATGTACATATCTGAGGTTCAGTTCCTCAAAGTGCCCCACCATCCTCTGTCCTGTTTTCAAAGTCCCAGTCCTAGGTTTCTCTCTCACATATGTATCATAGGCACAGTATTAAAGCTCAGTCTATTCCTTGGTAGAGTATCAATGGGAATTGATATCTCTTGTTATTTCTTGATTATCACTTACTACAAGGCTTTATTCATAGCTATGCATAATTTAAGAACTTCCTTCTCTTCTCAGAAATAAAATAATGTGAAGCTCTAAGAAAAGCACAGAATTTTGTGACCCACAGTCTTTGTCAACTGCTGTGGCATGCATTTTCACTTAGACCCGGGAGGATATTTGTGACAGGAATTTCAGCATCACTGGGTAGAAGGAGAAAGTGTCCATTTCCAGAAAGACAACAATAGCAAGTTCCTGGTTTCTGTGTCTTCCGAATTAGAAAAGGAGCTATGAACAGAAACTCGTGTAATGATGAATGCAATGCAAGGTAGCAATGTTTAGTATTTCTCCAAGGAAATCGTTTCCTTCATTTGGTTCTCTATTCCCCTCTCATTTTGATTCATTCCTTCCAAGACTTCTCCCAGCACAGGTTTTACAAAGTGTAATAAAGAAAACAAATGAAAACAAACAAAATGTTGTAAAATTGCCACCTGTTTTCTAAGAATACAGGAAAAATATTTTTCCTTTTCCTTCTTCTCTCTGTCCCTCCATCTCTTCCTTCCCTTTCTCTTTTGGTCTCATTCTTGCTCTTATTCTCTCTTTCTTACTCTTTCTTTGCTTCCCTATTTAGGGTGTGACTTTAAGTCTGATCCAACTTGTTTATTTAGAGGTAAGAATATATGAAATCTTAGTTTTAACAGCAGTATTTTAACATGCATAAGCCATCACTGCTGAGATGGGACTATGTTCGCCTATGCAAGATGGCATCTCCATTTAAGATTTAAGTTATGCTATGTAACTTGGTTTGCATGAGGATATTCACAAAAAGAGTGTATTTCCTAATTTTTAGACTTTGAGATGTCTTGTGGCTGTTTTTGAACGATTTACTCACCATAGACTCCAATCCAGGGAAAGTCTTGTTTCTTGTTTCTTTCAATAATTTTACCAAACATCTGCTAAGAGCTCCCAGAGGCATATTTTGCACAGGACTGACAAATGCCTGTTGGTAATGCTAAAAGCCTGCTACTTTTAGAATACGTAACACAGCTAATATGCATTATGATTTAATAAATCCATGAATGGATATTATATGGAGATTGCAGGCCAGCTGTTCCCTTCTAAACCAAGCCAGAGGAACAGGGGCTGCAGCTAGAGGGATTTAGGTTTTAATATAAGGAACTGAAAGGAGTTGCTAGGGCGATTTCTGAATCCCCTGTGAAGATTCTGACTCAGAACTCTGAACGTTGTCAGCTCTGGCCTGTGATTTCCAAGTCTTGCAAGTTAAAAAAAGAACAAAATATCGACTTGGATTTTAAACTTAGCTGAAAATCATTTAATTCACTGGAACACGTTCTCAAGCTGTACTGAAAATGAGGAACATTTCCTCTCAAAGTTTCTGGAGTTAAAATAGGTCCTATTCACAGTCTTTGCTATCTCAACATAGCAAAAACGGAATCCTCACAGATTGTAGACGTGACTGCAGGCCTTGTACCAAACCTTTACCATTACAGCTTCCCTCTGGGACTTCTCACCAAACTCCCTGTCCATTACCCTGCCAACCTGCGGCAGTCCCACAGTGAGACTGAAGCAACCACACACAGATCCTTCAATTTTTACAGTAATTTTGTTGATGTCAATGCTTCCTTGGTTAGGATCCCATTTGATCTTCCCAAAGATCCTACAAATCAGATAGTATTATTCCTTTTATTTTTGTTTTGGTAATTCCCACCAGAGGATATTTTTCCATTGATCTTAAAAAAATTAATAATAATTACTATTTTTTAGAAATAGTGGAAGGGAAGAGGAGAGACACACAGAGAGAAACATCCATGTGAGAGAGACATATCGATTGGCTGCCTCCTGCACACACCCAGACCAGGGCCGGGGATGGAGCCTGCAACTGAGATACATGCCCTTGACCGGAATCAAACCCAGGACCCTTCAGTCCATGGGCTGATGCTCTATCCACTCAGCCAAACTGGCTAGGGTGTTATTGCAATTTTCTGATAAGAAAAGTGAGAATCATGGGGTGACCAATGCAAAACTATCACCTCCATAAGTGACAAAGCCAGAGAAAACCCAGTGTTTTGAATCCTAGTTAAGGACTCTGTCCTCTAGTTCAGCATTTTAATGAACTCATAAATCTATTTTTTTCAGGAGTGTTTCACTTTCCAACAGTGTGGCTGATTTATCTGGAATGACCCCGGATAGCCAAACTTCGGAGAAATTACCAGGGAAATACTCAGGCTGGAGCTTCCAGAAAGCCTCCTTGATGAAGAGCATTCCTACTCATCCATTTACTATAAGCATCGACCACCTGGCTTTTCCACTCACCAACTGTGAGGTGAGTTATTTAACATTTATACATCTCAGTTTTGTCATCTATGTAAATGGAAGTAATAATAGTACTTGCCCTAATGGGTGGTTGTGAGGGAAAACTGAACTAATGTATACAAAGCGTTTGAAACAAATTGTGCTTGCAACAAAGTAAGTGGAGTGAAAATGCTGGTTACTATTACAGATTTTCCATCAACTCTAGACTTCAAGCTTGGCTGTCTCATGTGATAATAGGATAATTAATTTTATAAAAGTCATCTATAAATATATATCTTTTTAATGAACTGGAAGAATGAGGGATGAATAAAAACTAGTGGCTTACCATTTAGTGGTAAAGAGGAAATATATGCACATTTCTATAGTCCAAGGCACCATAAATAATGTAAGATGAGAGTACAAAGAAAAGAAACAATCTTTGTTTTTTAAAATATATACATTTTCATTGATTTCAGAGAGGAAGGGAGAGAGAGAGAGAGAGAGCGAGAGAGAGAGAGAGAGAGAGAGAGAGAGAGAGAGAGAGAGAGAGAGAGAAACATCAATGATGAGAGAGAATCATCGGCTAGCTGCCTCCTCACGCCCCCACTGGGGATTGAGTCTGCAACCTGGGCATGTGCCCTGATTGGGAATCGAACTGTGACCTCCTGGTTCATAGGTTGGTGCCCAACCACTGAGCCATACCAGCTGGGTGAGACATTCTTAACAGCTGGAAGGATCTGATAAGATTTCCAAAAGTGGTGGGACTTGCATATCTTATTTGCCTTAAGTCTCCACAGGACTTGCCTCAGAGGCTGCTATGGAGAAGGTGCTCAGTGAATATATGTAGGGTGACTGAAGTGGAGGCCCAGGATTTAGGGAAAGCTTCCTGAGAGAGAAAATAGTATAAGCCATACAGAGAGGCATGGCAAGGATTAACTTAGAAAGTTCATGGCTAGTGGATTCATGGTTTGCAAAGGTAGATTTAGTCTTAGATATTGGATGGTCTTGAGTGAAATTCTACAGATTTAAGTTTAATGTGGGACTCAATGGAAGCAAGCAGAACATCAGATGCATCAAAGAATCCAGCATAATTAGATATGAACTGTAAGACTGTGCCTTTTATGAATTCGAGGAATGTTAGGACTGGTGGTCTGGAATCCAATATTAACAAAATTATAGTCATTCCTCTTATAAGACTTCCAAGGAAAATGTGCATGTTGGGGCTCAAACACACAAAATACAAGACAATATTTTATTATTAGTTGGACAGTTGGTCCTTAAGTACCAACAGCTCTAGTAAGATGAACTTGGAATGAGGCATGCAGATTAGAAGCTTAAGTAGCCTCTTCGCTAAACCTAGACCCTAATCTGAGCACGGTGTTCCTGACAGCTTCAAGGAAGGATAGACACTTTCGAGATTAGTGGACTAAAATACATATGAAAGAGAATTGATGAATGAGACAACTGGATAATTCAATCTCCACATGTGAGAGAAGTTTTGGGCCGCTTTGCCATTCTTTGTCCATAAAAGGAGAAAGCAAAAAAGAGTCATACTGATGGGCGTGATCATTAATCCACAGTGACTCTGCTCATTAGTAAATGTAGCCTAGGCACATGCATGGGATCTGATTTATTACATGAATGTCCCTCTTCCTGGAGAGAAGAAAAAGAAGGTACAGGGGAAAGTAGATGCTATTATTATTATCCCCCCTCCCCTGTCATATCCCCCCTCCCAGGTCTTCTTGGAAGGCTTAAAGAGAAGACAGAATTTGAGCTAGGTAACTGTCTATGGGACTGAAAGAAGGTTTGATTTCAAAGACATTGAACAATCTGATCTGATATTGGAATGAGATATAGTATCATTGACGATAATGATCAGTTTCCCATCTTCAGTGACTGGGAGGATAGGACTGCTGCCATCAACTGAGATAAGCAATGAAGAGGCTATAGAGATTTCTGTTCTTTTGTAGTTTTTGTGTAGTATTAAAACAAACAAACGAACAAGCACAAAAACACGTGCATCTGCTACTATCCTGAGGCTACCTCAAGGCTAAGAGGAACACTTAGCTAATTAACAAGTAGTATTACAGTGTTAAAAAAAAAAAAGGAAGAATGAAAATCACCCTTTTCCTTTTCTTAGAGAAATAAAGACCAGGGAGGTAGACTTCTTTAGGAAGAAGTTATACTTGAGTTTCTAAAACAAATGCCTACTTGTTGGCATCCTTTTTGTGTCTCAGAGAATCTCAGAAAACTTCTAAAGGGCGCTGAAAACTTTTGAAAGGATTATGTCAAAAAAGGTTTTAAAAGAAGGCAGTCATAGAAATTACTCTCCAAGCAACATTTTCATAGTTAAGCAGAGAACCTTGGCTCTGGGAATTGTTTAAGTACATGAGACGAGAGAAGAGACCATTGTTGGTATTTAAAAAGGAGAAATAGAGGAGGAGCATTATGATTCCAGGCTCATGAAGAAAGACACATATATGTGTATCTTAGCATTTGTCCTAGAATCACTGAAGGAGCTGGAAATGTGTGTGGGGTAAACAGCTGGGATAAGTACTGAAATGTAGTTGATATTCCAGGTTATTTTAGGAAGACAAGAAAAGTGCTACAACAGGGAAGGGTCACAGACTTAGTGATTGCTAACAAGTAATGTCATTTAAGAGGACATTATAGTTGATGAGGGTCAAATCCAGACATAGGTCAAAGGCCCCAGGGCTAGATTCTCAGGCAACCATCAGAAACAGGAATAGACAATGGCCAAGATCCGAAGTTATAGTTTATACACCATGGTTGGGGGGGAGGGGTAGTAAACAAAGAGGGCGTTGGCCCTAGCCAGTTTGGCTCAGTGGATAGAGCATCGGCCTGCAGACCAAAGGGTCCCGGTTTTGATTCTGGTCAAGGGCACGTACCTTGGTTGCAGGCTCCTCTCTGGCCCAGGCCCTGGTCAGGGCACATGCAGGAGGCAACCAATTGATGTGTTTCTCTCACATGGGTGTTTCTCTCTGACTTTCCCTCTCTCTTCCACTCTCTCTAAAAAGATCAATGGAAAAATATTCTCAGGTGAGGATTTACAAAAAACAAACAAAAACAAACAACAAAACAAAACAAAACAAAAAGGGGGCTGGAACTTTGACCTGTGGCTGAGGAAATTGTAAATACTTAGCATAAAGGCAGGAAGAAAGACCTTGACAAGTGAGAGAACTCAGTGTTTTCATTTGAGTTCTTATTAGAACAAGAGCCATTTCTCAGGCTGATCTCTTATAAAAGAACTAGAGGCCTGGTGCACAAAATTCGTGCATGGGGGGAAGTGCCCCTCAGCCCAGCCTGCACCCTCTCCAATCTGGGACATCTCTCTCACAATCCAGGATTGCTGGCTCCCAACCGCTTGCTTGCCTGCCTGCCTGCCTGCCTGCCTGATTGCCCCTAACTGCTTCTGCCTGACAGCCTGATCACCCCCTAACCACTCCCTTGCCAGCCTGATCGACATCTAACTGCTCCCCTGCCGGCCCAATTGCCCCTAGCTGTCATCCCCTGCCTGCCTGGTCCCCCCCAATTGCCCTCCCCTGCAGGCCTGGCCGCCCCCAACTGCCCTCCCTTACAGGCCTGTTCCCTCCCAACTGCCCTCCCCTGCTGGCCTGATCGCCCACAACTGCCCTCCCCTGCCGGCCATCTTGTGGCAGCCATCTTTGACCACATGAGGGTGGCCATCTTGTGTGTTGTAGTGATGGTCAATTTGCATATTACCTCTTTATTATATCAGATGAGTAAGCTCTTTATGTATGTATAAGGAATGATCCCACAGCGTAAAACAAAGAAATACAGAGCACTTGATGTAGTATGCTAGCAATTGTGTAAAATAAAAGGTGTGCGGATGCCCTAGCTCAGTGGTTGGCAAACTGTGGCTCGCGAGCTGTGGTTTGCCGGTTTGCTGCTCTGTTGACTAATGAGTTTGCCAACCACTGCCCTAGCTGGTTTGGCTCAGTGGGTAGAGCATCGGCCTGTGGAGTGAAGGTCCTGGTTTTGATTCCAGTCAAGGACACATGCCCAGGTTGTGGGCTCAATCCCCAGTAGGGGGCGTGTAGGAGGCAGCCGATCAATGATTCTCTCTCATCATTCATGTTTCTATCTTTCTCTCCCCTCTCCCTTGATCTCTGAAATTGATAAAAATATATTTAAAAAAAAGAAAAAAACTGTGTGGCTTTCTATATGTAACTACTTTAGAACTTCTGGAAGAATCCACAAGGTTTTGTAATTTTGGTTACTTGGTTATTGGTAATGGTGGTAGTGAGGAATTACACAAAAAGATATAAAGGGTGGAAAGAAGACTTTAACTTATACTTATCAATTGTTATATGACCTATGGAAAATTAAAGATATACATTTTAAAAAGAGTGCATTGCTTAAAGATTTCATGTGGGAGTAAATGGGGTTATATGTGTTGAAAAAGGTAGAGTATGAGATGATCAGTCATCTCACATTTTGGAAGGACACATTTCATTTTAACAAGTTGTTTCAAATATTCATCACCCAAAATTTGTGTTTAATGTGTGAGTTAAAAGCTTTAACTCATGAAATCAAATATGTGAAGTGAGTCTAGATTAAAGACGTATTTCCTTGGAGAATATAAATCAATCAAAATCATCCACTTTTGGGGCTCTGTGGATTTTCAACTATTTCTTGCCATCTTTAGCAATATAGTTTAAATTCTGGGGCAAGTATAAAGGATGAACAAACTTCTTGTATGTGAAACTGTGAAGTCAATTTCGTGTGGCAATAGCTTTGTGATAGAGCTCTTCCTACCTGTAGGTGTTTTTGTTTGTTTTTCCTGGTTGGTATCAGCAATGCTTTGGTTTAAAAACTTCCTCAAATCAACCCACAAACTCAAAGCAAACCAGAAAAAGAAGACAGAGATGACAGGGATGAAGAGACACACTTGTACTTGACTGTAAATTATAGCTTACAATACCAATTCATATGTTCACTATAAACCTTTCTTCTGCTTGTAGCTCTTATCACAGTCACTGGGGATGAAACCAGAAGGTGATTTTAGAGTGATGGTGTGCATGCTCTTATTATGACTGAAATCCCATTTAGGATGATTGAAAGATTGATTTGTGCAAGTTATATATGTAACATTGACTATAAATAAGTATTGGATTCAACTTTTGGAAGAATTGAAAATTCTGTGGGGATATAGATTTATATTCAGGTGTTACTCAGTCAAGGCAATTCTAAAGCTATTGGTCAACCAAAATGTTTTAGCAGTGTAAAAAATGCCTCAGTTAAGTAATTATAAAGAAAATGTTAAAAAAAGATTTTTAGATTTACTCCTGATTTTAGAATTTCCTCATTTTATTTTCATCTTCTACAACCACAGTGCCTCACTTCTCATCTCAGAAATCGGGGACCAATGCTGTTGTATAATGATACTAGAAGAAGCAACTTAAAAAATGTTATTGCAGGCATTCTGCAAGGATGGAATATTAAAATTTTAGAAAAAAGTCTATGCAAAAAATTATGAATTGGATTTATTGCTAACTAATATTTTTACCTGTTTTCATTTGGGTTATATTCCTTTGACACAGAAGTAGTTTACTATGCTGCTCTTTTTGAGACATTCTGATTGAGACTTGAACAAACAATGTTCCTTTATTTATAAAAGTCCTTTCATTAGTTAAACATTTCTTCTTTGATCTAAAGCTATCTTGGAGCCATTTTTCTCTTCTCAATTATAAAATAGATTCATGCAAGATAATTTTCTCTAGTGCTCCAGTCTTGTTTACAATAGTAAATTCTTTTAAAATCTTGTAACTGATATTTCGAAGGGTTTACAATTAAATATTAATACAGTGGGGTTGAACTACCAAACACCAATTTCTGAAGGAAAGAATCAAATGGACAACAAACTAGCAAATGGTGAGAGCTATTAAATACTCGGAGATTCTAGCTATTTATCATTGGTGTTTTGGTAATTGTGATTTATTGGGGGGAAAGTTACAATGCTCTGAGTTCATCAGGCTTCCACTTCTGTATTGTGGCCCAAGCTTACTGCTTTTGTTTGTGACATAAATCATGTCTGGATATCAAAGACTCCAGATCTGCTAACCTTTAAGCTCCGCCCCCCTTCTTTATGTTTCCTTATTAGGAAATCTTGTTGCTATGTTTAAATGCATATATTTCTCTTAAAATAAATATGGTTCAGAAATATTGTGTAATATAGCAATTATTAGAAAACAGGTGAGCCTCAAATTTATGGCATTTGACCACCCATGCCACCCTTTTTTAAAATCACTTTTTGGTGTCATTTTGAATCACAGTCACCTAACTCAAAGACTGTGAATTTTGAAATCCTGACAGTAAGTAGTTCATTTTTTTTATTTGCCATAATTAAAAAATAAGCACACAAAATTTTGCTTTAAGAAGCTAGGAGTTAAGACCTGCCCCTAGAATGCTTTATTTTAAGTCTTTACTTGCCAGGGTCCTTTCTGTCATTCACAGTTCACATCAAATGTCAAATCCTCAAACAGGCCTTTCCAATACTTTCCAAAGTGGTCCCCACCATTACTCTCTATCTCATAAGCTTGTTTCATGTCAATGTGTGAAATCATCTTATTTGTTTCCTTTTTTATTGTGTATATCCTCTTAGTAGAAGGAAATGTCTGTGAGGGCAGAGAGCTCGCCATCCATGTTTTCAGTTGTATCCTCAGCACAGTCCAGGACTCAGTATGTAACAGACATAATACATATTTGAATAAATTCAATAAATAAATGAAATGGGAGTTAGAGCGTTTCCCCTACATCTCTCTATAGAGATAATCTTGAACATATTATTTAATCCCATTCATCTTATTTATTTCTTTATAAAATACTAGAGGCCCGGTGCATGAAATTCCTGCATGGGAGAGGGGATTGTCCCTCAGCCCAGCCTGCACCCTCTCATAATACAGGACTGCTGGCTCCTAACCACTCACCTGCCTGCCGGCCTGATTGCCCCCAACTACCCTCCCCTGCTGGCCTGATCACCCCCAACTGCTCTCCCCTGCTGACCTGATCTCCCCTAATTGCCTCTGCTTTGGACCCCGCCACCGTGGTTTTGTCCAGAAGGAAAGCAGGGTGACCGGAAGATGTCTGATCAACCTGGCCTAATTAGCATATTACTCTTTGATTAGTATAGATTGAGTTGAGTATCATGACCTAAAAGGTTGCTTTAAGGTTGAAAAGTGTTACAGCTTTAACTTTGAAAGTTCCACTTAATTAGTATTGTTTATGGCAAGAAAGCCCATTGCATTGGATTGTGTCACTGTACTGGTAGATTCCGTAATTATCTTTCAGATAAATTATTGTTTTCCTTTAATTTTGAGAGAAAATTGTCCTGATTTATATTTTCCCTCTAGTAGATTCTTCCTTTATGTTACAACTTTGACTTGGCATTATGATATAAAATAGAAAGTTCTGTGTAAAAGGACACTTATGTCTGGTTGTACACTGTCAGAATCTGAACAAATAGGCTTAATGCTATTGAAGTTAAGCTTGAGAGATGTTACTAAATCTCCTATTCACTTTGAGTGATTGATTGTCCTTGAATATGTACCGTTCAGTGCTTCCTTCATTCAAATTCAAAGTCCATGTTTCTAGTGATCAAAATAAATAGATGATGATAATTGGCTTTTTTCACCACCTGTTTTTTTCAAACTATATTTTTGCGTGCACATTCTTATGATATAAATTATTTTTATAACCATACTTAAAGTAAGATAAAGAATATGGCCCTTCTTATTCCCTTCTCATGTTAATTTTCTCCTTGATACTTATCTATTTATCACCATCTAACATCACACACGCACATACCCACATATACACACAATTTATTTATCTTTATTTTTGTTTCTCTCTAGTAGATTGTAAGTCAGAGTTTTTCTTTTTCATTTTTGCCTGTTTCATTACCCATGTCTGTCACATAGTAAAAATATAATAAATGTTTGTTGAATAATAAATGAATATATATATATATATATATATATATATAATTTCTAGATTTTAAAAATTTAATCTATTGCCAGAAAAGCAGGAACAATGCTTGCTTCTGGCTTCCCATTGTCTGTACTATTAGGTTGGAAATATGTCAGCAAAATTGAATTTCAACAAAAATAAGTCCTCAAAAACTCAGTCACTTTAAAAAAATATGCATATATATATATATTTATATTGATTTCAGAGAGGAAGGGAGAGGGAGAGAGAGATAGAAACATCTATAAGAGAGAATCATTGACTGGCTGCCTCCTGCATGCCCCCTACTGGGGATCAAGCCTGCAACCTGGGCATATGCCCTGACTGAGAATCCAACCTGTGACCTTCCAGTTCATAGGTCGACACACTCAACTACTGAGCCATGCCAGCTGGGCCTCAGTCACTGTTTTAGAGCTTAATTTTGTCACTATATGTGTTAAACCCTACAATTTTTCCTTTGGAATAAGAATTAAGGAAAAAGTATATAAGAAGATATTCAAATTAGTTTGTATGCCAAAAGTAAGCCTTAGGAATCTGGTCAATAAGAGGGAATTTTTTAAAAAAATTATGTTTCAATGAGTATATAATTTAATGATCTATATAATTTAATGATCTAATATAAAAAGCTTTCTATCTTTTAAATCTTAGTTAATGAAGAGGAAAAGAAAATCTCTGTATTCTCTTTACCACATCACTTCTTTGTGACTTGTCTATGAAATAGAAAAGGTTTGGTTTTTATATAAGGTAAGATTTCCACATGTTTTATGTTTTTAGAATTATTTGAGCTTTTTGAGTGTTACACACCCTTTTTCATGTTTAACTGAACTCAGGATAAAGAACATATTGAGCAGCTTTTCTTATTTTCCCTTAAATCAAATGAAGGGTTGTTCATATATCAAGCAGGATAGGGGAGCTCTGTGAAGCATTTGTGGGTTTTTTTCCCCCCCAGAAGAACAGGGCACCCGCTATTCACAAGACTCAAGAAGCAGAACAACAAAGAGAACTAATGAGCAAATTGCCAGGACTTGATAAAAATCTGAATGACCTTTCCTTCTTAGAGGAAAGGGTCACTGATCCAAAGCATGCTATTGATACCAATGAGAAAGAACAAATGAATACATAGACTTGGAAAAGTGAATTTTTGTTTAGTTAAACTAAAACCACCTGTTATTGCCAATTATTTTATTTTTAGAAAAATAAAGCCAAAGTATTACAAATCCCAGTTTATAGAAAGCTATTTTTTGGAGTTAAATGAACCAAAAGCAATAATTTCCCCTTCTGAAACACATCTCATCCATTTATTTTCTCACTTGTCCATTCATTCATTCCAGGGGTCCAGCATGTACTAGACAGGCCAACCTGGAAATAATTACAGTGGTATGACAAATGTGGTAATAAAAGTGCAGACAATGAATAAATAAGGATTTGGTTAACTCTCCCTGCAGAATTTAGACAACTCTTTTGTCAGAGAGTGACATTTGAATCATGTTTTAAAGAATAAGGAGGATTTTTCCAGTAGGACAACATGGCAAGAAAATACTGGACAAAAGGAAATGGCTTTTTTAGAAACAAAACAAAACAAAACAAAACAAAACAAACAAAACAAAACAAAACTATCAAGATGGAAAAAAACAACAATCATGCAAGTCTTTGCTTGGTTAATGAGAAGGCATATTAGGCCATTTTTCTGACTGCTAATATTAAATCTTTTTTAACAATTGTATACCTGCTTTTCATGTTTAGCCCAACTCAGTCTCTAACAACCAAATTTAGATGACTCTCACCAGAGTGTGAGGGAGAAATATTTTCAATGGGAATCATTTGTTTGAATCACTATGGTGAAGAAATGTGTTCACTCACTGGCCAGTTAAACAGCCTAAATGTTCTGCAAGCACTTCCAGGATAGCTATTCATTTCATAATGATTGGTTCTCTTGTGGGTGAAATGCTGCTGTTTCCCCATTACTGGTGATGGAATGTCTTGATTAATATCTCTCACTTTTCTTCATTCTGCCTCCTGGGTGTTTTGGCCATGACTTCATGGGAACTCAACTGTTGCTTGGTAGAAATATTTGTACAGTTAGGACAGCTCATATATTCTTTTGGAACATATTTGTTTGCTCTTTTCACTCCTTCTGACCTCTTGCCTCCTTTCTTAGCTGCCTTTACCTCTTCCCATTACCTTCTTCCCGTCTCTGCAAAAGGAATCATGATATGTTCATACCATGATCTTGTTATTTCTCTTAATCCTTATCATTTACTCAATATTGCAGATGTTATAAAAATTAAATAAATATTCAAATTATGATTATTCTTATTAATATTTTAAGTAAATATATAATCATTTGAGTTTTAAGGTTGTAATAGAAATATGTTATTGTGTGGAAGTATAGTAATGCTTTTTATTTTTTATGATGTGTTTTCCATTATTTTGTGATGTTACATTTGATTTATCCCATCTTTATGAATTGGTATGTTATGAAAAATTAAAACTCCAACTCTCCCTTTCTATAGGAAATGTCCTATCTACTTTTAAATACCAAGGGAGAGTTAGAGTTTAATTTTTCCTTCAGAGACAGAAGGAAATGATAAATGCAGTTTCAAATAGAGAGGTAGAATTTTTCTTTTTGGCTGCATAGTCCCCATGTTCTCAGTAAGGACATGAATGATGTCTCTATATGAGTAGTAGATCTTCTTAATCTTTCATGGCTAGCAAGGTTCAGCGCCTCCATGAATGAACTATCAGGTAATGGGTTGGCAGTTTTGAGGAAAAAAGTGAAGTTTAGAGCATCTGCTGACGACCATGGGAAAAATGAGTGGGCTAAGGATAAATAGAAGGGCTGCTGGGGTTATCTATATATATAAAAGGCTAAGTGACCATCCAACCAGAAGGAGCCTGATTCCTCATGGGGTCGATTCCTCACGTTGTTGCTGGGGTACTGTCAGCCCTGAATCTGGTTTACTGCTGAGCTGCGGTGACTTGGCAGCCACAGTTCTTGGGAGACGCACCCCGGAACCAGAGAGAAGGGAGCCTGATTCTTCACAGGGCTGCATGATTCCACCTTTGGCCATGGATTATGTTGCTGCTGGGGCATTGTTGGCCCTGAATCAGGTTTACTGCACACTTGTGTTTGCGTTCCATACCCTGTATGACAGCAACTTTGCAGAGTGCCCTCTCACACTCTGGGATTCCTATCTATCTGTATATATAAAAGGCTAAGTTACCGGCCATATGTCTGATGACTTTACTAATTTTCTTTCATCTCTGACCTCTATTATAGAGAAAAGGCAAATAGCGATATTGAAATATTTCTTCTAATTAATTTCCTTTCAATGTGCACGAATCCATGCACCAGGTCACTAGTTAGTATATAATCTTAGAAATCATTCATTAATATTGACTCTCATCATCAAGATCACTGAGTGATATTCTTCATCAGGGCTTAGTACTCTGAGAGAAAAAAAAACCACAAAGGTTGTCGCCATTGGATTTAATAGGCTCAGATGAAGTTGAGGAGAATATGGGTCCCTAGACCAAGTATGAGTGTGCAGGTACCAGGAAATTCATTTGATTTAAAAGCCATGGTAAAGAAAAAAAGTTGGAACCTGACAGAACAAAGTCTGAAATCCAAGGAGGAACAGGTGAGGTAGGTAAGATATAGATATGGAGGATGCTGAAACAAGAAAGATCTTGTGGCTATTAGAGTCCAGCCAAAGGTGAACAGAAATTTATCCAGGACCTCTGGTGGCACTTTTAAAAGAGTTTGTTTTACTCTGACAGGCAGCCTACATTCCTTTCATTTCTTTTTCTTTTCTCATTCTTGTCTTTACTGTTTCTACACAAAACAAAACAGAATAGAACAAAAATCAGATTAGATTTGTTTGGCTTAAAGTATCAAGAACAATAAAGATCATTTGTCATGAGTAACATTTCCAGAAGCCTCCTAATTCATTTATTAAAGAGAAACAGTATGTACATTACTATTCATTAACAAAATAAAGGTTAATTTCCCTCATAAAATCTTTAAATTTTACTGCCAACTCATTGTAATGATGTTTTTCTAGGTCTAGACGTTCTGAAAAATATAGCTCCTAGTAAAAAATCTTAAAAGCCTTCAAGAGAGAAAATTCCAGATTTCCAACTGGAGTGCATCCCCGAAGCTGATTAAAACACTCATATCAAAGGAACACCCACCCATATGTAAAAAAACTGACCATCAAAGTCACATTTTTGAAGGTAGAAGATTAAGGAAACAGAAATCTCCGAGGGTGACTAAATGTTGCTGCTAACTTCAAAATACTCTTAGTTTCAGTTATTTTTTCAAGATGTCATAAAATCCTGCAGTCATTCCAATCATTTCATGCCTAAAATTTTCTCCATTGAAATAACATGTTTTTCAGGAAATGTTACCAAAGGAATGAATAGAAGTTCCATTAAACATCTGCAGAAGATCTGTGAGATTAAAAGACTTGATTGCTTTGTAGTATGTTTATTCTTTTCTCCTGCTGGAGTTCCTTATGACACAAGCATTTTCTTCATGGGAAAAATAACCACAGTGCTTTGAAGTATATCTAACTTCAGGATTATACCTGTTTAAATTGTCAAATAGGATCCTCAGAAAAATGATCATTTAGACCAATGGTGGGTACATTGATCAGTGTCATTAATTTCAAACAACAGAAATAAACTAACGTAAGTAGTAAACTTTATTAGGCAATAGGTGGTAGCTAATAGATTCTCCAAGAGGATCAGAGAATAGGCTTTGGGAATGCAGCCAGGGACAGTACTTTAACTGAGTCCCAGAACTAAATACATAAACTATGATGGCAGGCTACAGTCAGAGTGGCTGGGACCATCACCATCGTTGCTGGGCACTTGTGGCCCACAAACTGGATGCAAGTCATAATTCTATTGCCCAGAACTCCCCTTCCTTCACCATAACTCTGTTATCTTTTCTTTTTAAATCCTCACCCGAGGATATTTTTCTATTGATTTTTAGAGAGAGTGGAGGAGAGAGGGAAAGACATAGAGAAATATTGATGTGAGAGAAACTCATTGATTGGTTGCCTCCTGCATGAGCCTGGACCAGGGCCTGGGCCAGAGAGGAGCCTGAAACTGAGGTAAGTGCCCTTGACTGGAATCAAACTTAGGACCCTTTGGTCTGCAGGCCAACACTCTATCCACTGAGCCAAACTGACTAGGGCTGGACTGTTTCTTGCATCCCCATCTCCAGATTGAAAGTTCAGGGAAGGTACATTTGATCAGAGGAGACTAGGTTCTGCATCAATGTCCTAGATTCAGGGGATGCTGGTATTCTCCAATTCTATATTCGTAGGTACACTGTTCTATAAGATAGGCAAGTAAGTAAGTTTACTTTCTCCCATGAAGAAAATGCTTGTGTCATAAGGAAAGAAGTAAGTTTAGTGCACAGAACTGGGATAGAAATAAGTAGGCAAAAGAGAATGAGATCAACTAGGAAATAAGAGAAAAGCCGGAGAGGAAAGTATTCTAGGAAACAGGAAGTGCTTTCCAGTGCTTCTCAGAATTGTAATATGATGAGGACAGAAAGGTGTTTATTGATTTTGGCAACAAATAACTCATTGAGGACATTAACAATAGTGGTTTCAGAGGAGTGAAATTAGATTGGAAAGAGGAAAGAATAAATAGGAAGTGAGAAATATGGACCTTAAAGGGAGCAGAGAAGAGAGGTGTTTCTATAGGAAGATTTTTTTGTTTTAATTATAAAGGAAGTAAAACATGTTGAATATATTCTAATAATCAGGAGGGAGAGCAATACTTGATGCAGGAAAAAGCAGATGTAGCCAATGGGCAAAGTCCTTGCTAAGGTAGGAGGTGGGGGCAGGAGTGGGGAGAAGACTGAGTCCTGAGAGAAAACTCTTTGTCCTGAGACAAGAGGAAAGAAGCAGAAAAGGGGAGCAGAGGCACACTGGGTTCCACTGCAAATTTTTTCTGTTCTCAACTGGCCTCACTCACCTGTGTGACTTTGCTATCCTAGATTGTGTGTTCTTTGCTTCTGTCTGTCTTCTCACCACCTGATACTCACCATAGTCTTGCTGAAAAAAGGAAGAATTGGTGGTGACTTTAGGTAATGGAAGCCATGAGGATAGATGGATGAGCTTATTAGTGATATTGTCTATTGCTCTGCTGGCCAACATAGTAACTCTAATAACATGTGGCTATTCAAACAAAAATTAATGTACTTAAATTTAAATATAATTAAATTTAATTTATTTTAAATAAAAATAAATTTAAAATGTGGTTCATCAGTCACACTAACCACATTTTTAAAAATTTTCACCTGAGGATATTTTCCCATTGATTTTTAGAGAGAGGGGAAGACAGAGAGAAATAAAGACAGAGAGAAACACATCAATTGGTTGCCTCCTGCATGCGTCCTAACGAGGGCCTTGGCCCGGGAGGGGCCTGCAACCACAGTACATGCCCTTGACTGGAATCAAACTGGGGACTGTTCAGTCCACAAGCTGATGCTCTATGCACTGAGCCAAACAGGCTAGGGCACTAATCACGTTTTAAGAATTCAATTGACACACCTGGCTAACTTATTAGAAAGCACCGAGATAGATACTTTCCATCATAGCAGAAAGTTCAATTGGACAGCCCTGGCATTATAGAATAAGAAGTTGTGGCGAAAAAGAACCTAGGGACAATGTATGGAAGTTACTGACAGAGTTACACCATAGATAGAGGAAGATGAGATATGAGAAGAACAATCAGAGTTCTAGGAAGTGGGCCATGAAGATAACCTTCCACAAGAAGTCCAGTAGGTTACAGGAGAAAAACAAAAAATTGCTACAAGAAGTTAGATGTGAATGAAAGATATATGGTGCTATATCTTTATATAAGGGTGTGCAAAAGTAGGTTTACAGTTGTTTGTATGCAAAATACTATAATAATTAATAATAATACAAGAATAAACTGTTTTGCATACTCACCACTCTAAGCCTACTTTTGTACACCCCTGTATATATATATATATAAGTATATATACAATTATATATATACAATTATTTATATATATTATATATATATATATGTATATATATATATATATACACACACACAATTATATATATGAATGAAGATAGTAGGAGGAAAGGGAAAAAAGAGTTAGACTGCAGCAAAGTGGTAGGGCTGAGTGAGAGATATTTTTCTTTCATCTGGAATGGGAGAGTGGTGTATTTGTGGATAGAGAGAAGTTTCTACTAGAGAAGAAATGATTGAAGAGGAGAAAGCATCAATAATGCAAATTGCAGTGTTTGAAAGCAACACTGTGATCTAGGGCATGAGTATTGGAGTTCCTGCTTTGTTTCCAGCTCTGTTCTAGGTGCTAAGAATTCAGTATGAACAGATAGAAGAACTGGTCTTATGAAGCTTATATTCTGGTTTTGGAGACAGACAATGAACAAGCTATGTAAATGCATAGCATATTACAGAATGATAAGTACTAGCAGTGTAACCCACTGTAGGGAATGGAAATATTGCTGCAATAAAATCATTAAAATATATTTTTACTTTGCACTAAAAATCTAGCAATGTGCTTTTAATTTGCGTATTATTTTTGGTCATATTTCACCCAGACACTGTCTGTTGCCTTCACTGAGTGGAAAATATTACTAGAATCCTATAGAAATTTGCCTGTTAATTTTATGAATTTTGTGAACTTAAAATTTTTTATTATTCATGGAAAAAAAATCACATAACTTGAAAACCCGATGCTAAATTGCTAAAGGACCCAGAAGACTATGAATTTGTGTAATTAAAGGAGTCAAGAAGAAAGGGTATTTCAGTTACAGAAAAGAATCCCATGTTATGTTCTTAAATCTAAGGGAGTTAGCAGAGCACTTCAAAATTTTTGTTCAGTTTTTCTTTAGTTAGGAAAAATGAATATATTCATAAGACACTCAGGTGACTCAGAAAAAATTAAAAATTTTAAAATGTATTTTTCAGTTTAGAGATTATATTAGAATTTAAATTGATAACAAAGTGAGCCAACATTTAAATACTGATACTTATTTAATGTAATATGAAAGATTCATCACTTGATACTTGTGCTGAAATGAAAGGTAGATAACTTTTCCTGAACAGTTGAAGTTGCAGGGTGCTGTAAAACTAATCAGGTATCATTTTCTCTTAGAAGCAGTGGCAAATTTTTATAATTTAGTAAACATGCTGGAAAATTTCACAGAAATGAGTAGAAGGAAAGAAAAACACATCTGGAATTTTTGTAGCATATATCTAGAGATCAGGATCTGAAAGAACTTTCAATGGAGTAAATGAGTGCCGGACTGGAAGATCTAGTCCTCAAATATTTTCCAACAGGCTTGTCTTTGTTCTGTCTCTATTGTAAAATTCCATCATTAGCAATTCATTTCTTTGTTTGAGCTTTATGCTTGTGTAGGGTCCAGAACTCATTCTATCTCCCTTTTCTCCTTTCTCAATCAAATGTCAGTGTTCTTCCAGTGTTAACACTGGCTCTCTATTCTCACTACTATGTACTACCATTCATTGCTGTTTTGAGCATTCATGATTCTCTAAACCTTATTTACTGCTCTAGGCTTATTCCAACAAGTCTACTGCATATAATACTAACTAGAGGCCTGGTGCATTAAATTCATGCATGGAAGGGGAGGTTCCCTCAGCTCAGCCTGCACCCTCTCCAATTAGGGACCCCTTGAGGGATGTCCCACAGGGATCAGGCCTAAATCAGCAGTTGGACATCCCTCTCACAATCTGGGACCACTGGCTCCTAACTGCTCACTTGCTTGCCTGCCTGATTGCCCCTAACTGCCTCTGCCTGCCAGCCTGATCACCCCTAATTGCCCTCCACTGCTGGCCTGGTTGCCCCCAACTACCCTCCCCTGCCGGCCTGATCTTGCCCCCAACAGCCCTCCCCTGCTGTCCTCATCTGATCTCGCCCCCAACTGCCCTCCCCTGCAAGCCTGATTTTGCCCCCAACTGCCCTCCTCTGCTGGCCAATTTGGTTCTGATTGGTCAGTTTCTATGCCAGTCAGCATCAAAAGCTCTGCCTCCTAGGCAGCATTGGCTCCCCACAGCACCCAGATTTGGTTCTGATTGGTCGGTTTCTATGCCAGTCAGTGTCAAAAGCTCCACCTGCTAGGCAGCCATTGGCTCCTCACAGCACGCAGATTTGGTTCTGATTAGTTGGTATCTATACCAGTCAGCGGCAGAAGCTCCACCTTCTAGGCAGCCATTGGTTCTTCACAACACCCGCATTTGGTTCTGATTGGTCGGTTCCTATGCCAGTCAGCTCGAAAGCTCCACCTCCTAGACAGCCATTGGTTCTATACAACACTCACATTTGGTTCTGATTGGTCAGTTCCTATGCCAGTCAGCATCTCCGGGCCTACCTCTGGGCCTGATCAGAGAGGCGGGGCTTACCAGCAGCCCCTGTGAGGCTGGAAGAGAAAGAAAAGTCTGGCTGCTGGCGAAGCTCAGAAAGAGGGAGAGAAAGAGAGAGGCAAGTACTGATCAACAGCTGCCACTGAGGCTTCGGATCAAACCCTGCCTCTCTCTCTGGGTCTCAGCCCCCTGGGCAGTCAGTGCTGGGTCGCCAGGCTGCAGCTGGGCAGTCAGTGCTGGGTTGCCTGGCAACCCAGCGCTGACTGAAGGACTTCTGGGTTGGTCAGCCTTTGGTGGTGATCGGTGGTTACAACCCTGGCCTTTTATATATTAGATATTAGATAGTAATCATAATTATTTAATTATATTGGAAGATGTCATCTATGAATAGTTTATATACACTATATATTAGGAACTAGACTTAGAACTTTCAAACATAATTCCATTTGATTCTCTTAAGTCTGTGAGGTTTACAGAGGAGAAAACCAAGGCATATTAAATATAAGTAACTCACCCAGAATATCTTGGCTTTTAAGAGGAAGATCTGTGACCTAAATCCAGATCTGTCTGATGTGAACGTGCTTGCTTTAATCATTACCTTACACTAATATCCCACTCAGATGAGATTGTCCAGGGGGCATTTCAAAATCAACTGCAGCCAAATGTCTCATTTTATTCTTCCCAATATCCCCCTTCTTCCACGTTCTTGATCCTAATTAAGGATCCTACTATCCACTTGAGCACTTTAGACATAACCTAAGCACTGGGACAGTTTCATGGACATGTCACCTGAGCAGTTGCATGAGCTTCAACTCAGAAGGGCCCTGTGCTTAGCTGTTGCTCTCTTCAACTTTTTTATAATTTTAGAACAATTTTATTTTTCACTGGGCTCCACAAATTATGTAGCCAGTCTTGTGTGGGGTTGTCTTTGATTTTTTCCTTCTTTTGCTGCATTCTTCTCACTGCTTCCTTTATCTCTAATAAGTAAATCCTGCTGAGTGGAATCTCCTTATTAAATCCCACTTGAACCTTTCTCCTCTTCATACCAAATTTCTCTGCCTTAATTTAGGTCCTCATCATGCTTTTTCTGTGTTATCATAGAGTCTCTTCCTTTCTTTTTCCAGTCTCAATTCTTATGATAAGTCCTGCACATTATTTCAGAAGAAATTCTTAAAAAACGTACTTTTTTGCTTGTTGGACTTCCTACTACCTGTTGTAATAAAGTTTAAACTCCTACTACCTGTTGGAATAAAGTGACTTCCTACTACCAGTGACTTCCTGCTACCTGTTGGAATAAAGTTTAAACTCCTTTTTTACAGCATGTAGGTTCTCAAAACTATGCCCTTTGCCTGTTTCCTTGGTAGCATCTCTTACCACCTCTCCACTCACTCCCTGTTTTCCAGCCAAGTTGATATGAACAAGGGCAATTTCACTGTTTTATGCTTATGTCCTTGATATTCCTCATTCCTGGGGTCACCTTTCCTTCCTTAACTCTCACGATTTAGACTCAGATTATCTTCTTAGGAAAAGGCTTTCCAGCACTGTCTCTGCTTTTCCCCAAACACAACTGATTATGTCATTCCCTACAGCACCCAGGATTTTTAATACACCTTTATTAGAGATTTGAAGCAAGCACTTACATTAGGTTAAGCCATAGGAATGGTTGTTTCGGTGAGTCCAAAAATGTGGTATATCTGCACTTTTCTGTGGTTAGTCCTCTATTTTGTTGCAACTTCTTGGTAATGTCATTTGATCACTAGTGTCCTGGTGCACGGATTCGTGCACATTGAAAGGAAATTAATTAGAAGAAATATTTTAATATTGTTATCTGTCCTTTATAATAGAAGTGTCAGAGATGAAAGAAAATTAGTAAAATGTATATGAAAATAATTTATAAATTGATTAATAAACAATAACAACATGATATAACAACAACAAAGACATATAAAAACAATAAAAACAACAAAAACATGATATAGAAACAACATTGATAAAAACAATGACTGATCAATTAATTAAGCTTATTCTAATATCTCCCTGTATACCACATTAAGAGTAAAAACACTTTAATAGTGCTTGACTAATTTCCCTTGTGATGAAGTATTTACAACTTTAACTTTAACATCACACGCTCTTCAAGCTCAAGAAAAAGCAACATATAACTGACCATGTATGAAAACAGGTTCAGGTAGGAATATTCCTATTCTGTACAGAGTTTGTCCTTGTGATTTATTAATAGTCACCACAAATGCTGGCATCACAGGAAACTGTCTTCAAATTAATTTAAATGAGAGGCCAGTGTCAGAAGGGGATGCTGGCTTCTTTCGGCTTCAGAGATATGTTGTACCAATAGTTGGTCTTCAGACATATTCTGTTGACGATGCTGCTTTCTTTCAGCTTCAGAATGTCAACAAAAACAACCAAATTCATGATCAACAATTACAGATTGAAACACACGCATGCAATTGGCACCAGAGAGAGCTTTATATGTATCGAGTCAACGTTCATTTTTAAATTGTCAGTGCACATCATATGTACCGGCCAGTCGGTCAGATGGTTGGATGAATGTATGATTGATCACTCAGCCTTTTATATATATAGATGAGTTAAGAACAGAGACTGAATTGTGTCCTGCCTCTATCCTTGAGGATAATTCCTGGCACAAAACAGTTGCATGAACTTCATAGAAGGAACAACAAATTAGAGCACATTGTGAGGACATAGTAACTTAAATTGGAAATGCTCATTTGTAATTATACAATTCTTTCCTCAATATATGTATAGGTTCTTGACAGTTTTAAGAAAAGCAGAATCTCAGAATCAAAGGGAGCCAACGTTTTTCGTCTAAGAGTTCATCGATCTGGAATGTTTCTTACACAGTCATTGTCAGAACTGTGTTCATAAGACCAGTTATCAGAGTTTAATCTGCTTAGAAGAAAATTGTTGTATAGAGGCACCACAGCTATGGGCAATGAAGATGCTGGGGCTGGCTAGGGAGGGAAAGAAATAGCTTTGTTAGGCTCTGAGGGCAATTCTGATGCCACCTTCCAAAAAAGGCTCTGAAATCTCTAGTATTTTATGGATAACCATGTACCTCCCCACCCCTCAACCCGAGTGATTCCTAGTGTTTCCTGCCTCTGGCTCTAAGTTTATTCTTATTACCTGCTTCAGGTGGTTCTGTTCATTTTGCCACCTTTGAGGATATTGGGGCGTGGAAGTGTTTCCATTCTGAGCGTCCTTATGGAAAGCCCTCCTCAGCATCAAACTCCTGAGGCTTCTGAGTTTTGAACTGGTCTCTCACCTGGATGGTTTGACCTTGCCCAGCAGACTGCCAAATAAAGGAAATGAAGCTGACTTGCCTAGGAGCAAGGAAAGCATTGTAAAAGCATTTAATTCCCCTGCCCAATTGATTTTCAATTGTCTTTCCTTTTTTTAAAAAAAAATATTTTTATTGGTTTCAGAGAGAAAGGGAGAGAGAGAGAGAGAGATAGAAACATCAATGATGAGAGAGAATCATTGATTCACTGCTTCCTGCATGCCCTCTACTGGGGATCGAGCCCACAACCCAGGCATGTGCCCTTGACTGGAATCACACCTGGGACCCTTTAGTTCGCAGGCCAACACTCTATCCACTGAGCCAAACCAGCTAGGCAATTGTCTTTCCTTTTAACCATTTATTATCTTCATCTTACATAGATGTTGTGCCAGTGCTTGACTATGCATTGCAAAGTCTGGAAAATAAATTGTCTGATGCATCCAGAAATATCTAATTTAACTGAGATGCTAAATTCAGCTCTCCAACTTCTCAATTAGAGAAAGATCAGAGGCAAACTTTTGTGTTGCCAAGTATCTTTACAGGAATTTAGGGTTATCTAAATTCCCTTTAGGTGTGATTCATTTGGGTGGAAGTGTCAGGAGGACACATGCAGGAGCTGAGACTCCAGATGGGCCTGCCACTGACGATGGAACAAGGAGCTGCTGTGGGCTCACCATCACCCTAACTATTAGGCTTGATGAGATGATGAAAGCTCATGAGAAGGAGAGGGAAAAGGTGAGTCTAGGGAGTCATTTTATAAAAGGGAAAAAACAAATATAAAAATATAAATATGAAATATAAAATAAGCCAAGTGAATCCTGCTTTTCTATTGTAGGACTTCTCAGATTCTCTCCTATGAGTATGCTTAATGTTCAGCAATTTCTATAATTACTAGGCAGCAGTCCAGGGGCATATTCCATGGCAGTGGAGTTTTGTGGAATGTATTTTATAAAATAGCGTGGAGTCCCAAGGAGTACATTGAGCCTGACAGTAGGAAAATTGAGGGGAGAAGGAGCAGCAGACCATGTATTGTAAAAAGCAGATAATCATCATTGTTAAAATGACATGAGAAGAAATGTTTCTTATATCCTGCATGATAAATAAATAAGTGATGTGAAGAAAATTGGGGAATATAAAGTGAAACTGTGGCTTTTTTAGTCTATCCAAAGCTATGTCCAATTAAGACTCTTGAGTGTCCCAGATAATGTTGCTGAAGGCAAGAAAGCTAATAGTAACAAGATAAACAAGGTTTATAGATGGGGGCATATCCAGTTTTATTAGCTATCAGTTGTCATTTTTGAAAGCAAGGGAGAAAGACTGATTTATGACCAGGCAAAGTGATTTGATGTGCACTTTGGGTTAATCACTGCCATGTTTGATTTCAGAGCCAGATTCTATTTTGGTAAGATAAATTTGGCATTTGCCTTGCTTATCTTTCAAAATGAGCATATACATAAGAAACATGAGTTCTATTACAATCATCAAATGCATGTTTTTACTTTACTATATAATACACACACATTGAGAAAGCTTTACTCTTTTAGGATCTATGTAGTATTTGGATTTAGGGCTGAATATATGGAACCAGCCATTTTGTAAACACAATCCTATGCAACAAGAACTTGGAATAAAGGGGGTGGTTATAAGTATCAGAGGATTCATTTTAACTACCCTATAACCTTTTTTTTTCTACTTTGACTATTTATTTATTTATTTATTTATTTATTTATTTATTTACTGATATGTATTTTTTTATTTCCTTGATCCAACCCTGATATTTCTTTTGAAAAGTAGATAACTGCTGATAAATGCTCAGTGTATTTCTTATAGAGAAGGGTTGAAAATGTCTTCTAAACTAGTGTACCTGATCCAATTTGGTTATAGGTGTACCTTTTTCCATGTGAATCATAACACACGTTTTACCTATCCTTGTACAGATGCACAAACATCTGCACACACCCCTAGCTCATGTAGATAAGGTGTGATTCCACCTTACAAATTACACAAATTATTAGGTCTTTTTCTTTTATTATTGTTAAAAATAGTGAGATAATTATTAATTATATTAAAATATATGCAAGTATCTGAAACATATTTAAGTATATGCTTAATTGTAAGTGGGATAAAGTATTATACATCTGTAAATGTCTTTTTGCTTCTGTTCCCCCAAAGACTCCTTGTTTTCCATTCTATGGTCTTGATTGTTTCACCTAATTTAGCACATTTATTGCATGCTGAGTGTGTGCGATAAAGTGCACTAAGATTCTCAGAAGATGGGGATGACTAGAATTTCTTTATTAACAGACTTATGAACTAGTGGTGAGCAATTAGGGGTGGTTAGTGTATGTATATTAAGTTTTAATAGTTTCTGAATATCAATAGGCCTTAGATTTCAATAAATGATGACTTTGGTTGTTGTTGTTGTTCCCGGCTTCCTCTTTCTACATTCTAAGATAGCACCCCTGGCCCCCAGATGGAATTTCTTAAAATACCATCTTGATCATTTACTCGTAAACTCTTCTCTTTTTATTTCTGTTCATTAAATCCAAACTCTTTAGCATGGTATAAAATGTTCTCCATAACTTAGATACGAGATATTATCCATTAATTGCTATTTCCCTAAACATCTCGTCTGATGAATTGGTTTATATATGGGGTCACCTATTAAAACTATACCTATAAGGCCATGTGGGTAATGGAAATGAATACCCTGGCAATGGTGATATGACAGAGAGGTGGGGGCTCTGACAAATTGGAGGGTGTCTAAATACTTCTACTAAGCTCCAGCCAGTTGTATTCATAGGAAAATGTCTGCTAACTGTTGTTGGACTTTGGGTATTTGGATTTTTATGTAAATCTACCAATTTTGAAGTGTTATAACTAATTTAAAAAGGATAACACGATGGATAATAAGTAGACTATGTCTGTGGGCTGGATCTAATGCATGGATTGTCATCTTAAGACTTCTTATCTCAAAGTATTTGCAGACTCCTGGATATGACTCGGGCTCCTCCAGCTTTGTACCTTTATTTATCTCTTTTTTTCTTGTTTAGAATGCTCAGTTGCCATCTTATTCTACCCCATTGTTCAGTGTTCAGTACAAGGGCCGCCATGGAGTCTCCCTTGCTATAGTCTGTCAGCTTCCTCTGAGCACCTGTAATGTGCATTGTCGGTGACTCTGCTTTGATTTTTACAAGGTCCTTTGTCTCATCATTATTCTTAGACATATACCATATTTGCTCTTTAACTGTAAAATTTTTGAGAACCATGAATGCATATGGTAGACTGCATATTTTAGCCATAACTGCAATATCTGTTGAGGGATATTATGTATAACTTTTATACAAAATCAAGTAGTTGAATGAATGAAACAATGAATCAGAAAGCATCTTGGCAAAAAATATTTTTGCATACATCTAAGAAAAAGCTAAAGTTTTAGTTCATCAATCATGGAAGTGGTATTATATTACTTTTAGAAATAAAGCCTTACTAAGTCTGGGAAAATAGCTAGTCATTAAGTATCACAAAAATCACATGTGGCCTATTGGATATATTTTATTTTAAAACTTTTCCATTCAGGTTTTTACATACTACACATTCAGTGAGCTTAGAAATATTTGTAGGTATAATTGTGTTAGATGTGTTAAAGAGATTAATTCTTTTAAAACACTCTAGAATTTCAGTGGGCTGTTTATTTCTCTCTGTTTCAGATTGATTAGGCAAGTGTTTTAAGATTTTAAGCTTACCTTAAAAAGAATCTAACTTCTCAAATTGCCTAGAGTAAATGAAAATTTAAAAGTATCCTCAGAGCAATTACTTGAAAGATCTCACATTTAATCCTAGGTTATGAGTGTGGACAGACAAAAAACAAACAACGCAAGGAGCTATAGTGGGGTCAACATATCAGATCATTTTATTGTTTAGTAATTTTTTTGTGTAAAGACAGAACATACATATATCTTGATATTCCTGGGGGGAGATATATACATATACAGTGTATTTTGAAAGTTTAAAACATCTTTTTTTCTAAGGAATAAAAAAGCACATTCATCTAAATCATATTATGAAAAGAGAAAAGGTTTCTGACATCTGTTGGAAATATTAGTGTGGAGATGTTTGAGCTAGGCAGCCCTATAATATTTCCTTTGTACTGCATGTGATATCATGCATGTGGCGGTTTGTCTGTGTGCTATAACAAGCTCCCTTTCTGATTGGGATTTGCAAATATTTCCAGAGGGCTGACCACACTTGTTAAAACAAGGAGAAATTCCTCTCAGATGAAAGAGTATATTACCTTTAGGACTAGTGGGATTATGCACTAAGCCCTTAGAAGTGAACTGTTAGAAATGACTATGACTTTGAGAAGGTAACTGAATGAGGGAATCTATTGTCTAACAATACTTTAGTGTTCATATAAATTTGGGTTCAACAATCCTGTGATATTTGTCTTATCAAGAAAGCATTTTTCATGCTTCAACGCTGCAAAGTTTGACAGAAAATGAGTCTCTTTTATTCAACAGCATGTGTTATACTCTATTTTGGTCATTGTTGACTCTAGGAATAAAATAAAAATTAAATGAGAAAGTACCTCGTTTTATTTTCTAGTAGAACTAGAAGCCTGGTGCACGAAATTCGTGCATGGAGGAGGGTTGTCCCTCAGCCCAGCCTGCACCCTCTCCAATCTGGGACCCCTTGAGGGATGTCCGACTGCCCATTTAGGCCCGATCCCGGTGGGCAGTTGCACATCCCTCTCACAATCCAGGACTGCTGGCTCCCAACTGCTTTCCTGCCTGCCTGCCTTCCTGATTGCCCCTAACCGCTTCTGCCTGCCAGCCTGATCAACCCCTAACCACTCCGCTGCCAGCCTGATTGATGCTTAACTGCTCCCCTGCCAGCCTGTTTGACCCCAACTTCCCTCCTCTGCCAGTCTGGTCACCCCTAACTGCCCTCTCCTGCAGGGTTGATCACCTCCAACTGCCCTCCCTTGCAGGCCTGGTCCCTCTCAACTGCCCTCCCTTGCAGGCTTGGTCCCTCTCAACTGCCCTCCCCTGCAGGGTTGATTGCCTCTCAACTGCCCTCCCTTCCAACTGCCCTCTCCTGCTGGCCATCTTGTGGTGGCCATCTTGTGTCCACATGGGGGCAGGATCTTTGACCACATGGGGGCAGACATATTGTGTGTTGGAGTGATGGTCAATCTGCATATTACTCTTTTATTAGATAGGATAGAGGCCTGGTGCACAGGTGGGGGCCAGCTGGTTTGCCCTGAAGGGTGTCCCGGATCAGTTGGGGGTTCCCTTGGGGCATGGGGCGGCCTGAGCAAGGGGCCTGTGGTGGTTTGCAGGCCGGCCACACCCCCTGGCAACCCAAGCGGAGGCCCTGGTATCTGGAATTTCTTTTCCTTCTACAATTGAAACTTTGTAGCCTGGAGCGGAGCCAAGCCTGCTGTTCCCTCCATGGCCAGCAGCCATTTCTGTTGCAGTTAATTCACCTTCTATAATTGAAACTTTGTTGCCTTAAGCGGGTGGGCCCGGCCAGGGTGTGCAGAAAGCTTTGCATCCCCTGTTGCTGGGAGCAACCCTGGCCTGCTCTCTCAAGCTCCGTTCTGCCGCCATTTCTGTTTCAATTTGTTTACCTTCTATAATTGAAACTTTGTAGCTTGAGTGGAGGCTTAGGCCTGGCAAGGGCAGGCAGAAAGCTTGGCTTGCTCTGTTACCTGGGAAACCTTGCTCTCTGTGGCTGTAGCCATCTTGGTTGGGTTAATTTGCATACTTGCTCTGATTGACTGGTGGGCATGGCTTGTGGGCATGGCTTGTGGGTGTGTCGAAGGTACGGTCAATTTGAATATTACCTTTTTATTAGGTAGTATGAAAGAAATGTCTTAACAATTATAATACAAGATGATTATTGTTATCATTGAGGCAGATAAATCAGGAAAGAGATCCGCACTTCCTTGGGGAAGCCAGATGAAGTCACAGGAACTAGGACCTAAAAGATACATCAGGATGTTCTTTGGAAAGTGGGTGTGGGAGGACAATGCTGGCAGAGGAACCTTAAGTGCAAAAGTGCAGGGGCTTGGAGTCAACATGGGTTTGATTCATAGAAGGGTCAGTAGTTTGAGGTGGTCATGTGAGGTGGCTGTGGGACATGATGTGAAATCAGAATACAATGGGCATTATATGCCTGCAGAATTACAGAATTTTATTCTGGAGGGAATATTCTTATTTCCTTTGGCTCATTTAGATTAACAATTTAAAACTGTGTTGAATAATAAAAGAGGAAGGTAAACTTAGTGAGAAATTTTGATGACTGTCTTACTAAGTGTCAAGTATTGATTTGAAATTTAATACTTACAACCCCTTTTCTGGGTAAGTAACATCATTGTCTGCCATCTGAAGACTCTGAGGATTGGAGAGGGTAAGCACCTGTCCCAGAGTCACCTGTCCAGTGAGCAGCAAAGCCAAGTTCAAGCCCAGGAAGTTTGGCTCCAGAGGCCATACACTTGAAGTTCTGGTGTTCTGATTCTTCAGGCAGGTCTTCTATTCCAACTCATCCTTATTGAATGTAATAGATTGCATTGTTTAATGATAAGTCACTGATCCAGACCTTTTAAAGGCTAAATGGATATGATGGTTAAATGTCACATGTAAAGACACAAAGCTGTCTTCTTAGTGCTCTTCAAATATAACACTTGAAGTGATAGAATATTCAGGCCAATCCTCATCCTTTTCCCAGATATTAAAAGTGGAAGCTGGAAAGAGAAAGCCATCTTTTCTCTTTGGTCAAAGGCTATAAGGATGTGACTTTAGAGCTGTCAGTGGTCATGTTCCCAGCAAGCAGAGAAGCACGAGAGCAGGGACTCACACTGCAGAGAGGTGCAGAGCTAAGATTTGGAGGGAAAAGGGACTGTGTTCCATACCTAAGTGCTGGTCATGCCTTGTGTAGAGGACCCTCTGCCTTTTTAATATCTGACTGTGTTAAATCACCAAACACCCCTTTTTTGACTGAGCTATGTAGAGTTAGGATCTTAGTAACAGCAATTCTAATATATAACAACGTGTTTCTTGTCCTTAGAATAGTTTAGTTCTTAAAATGTAAATTTTCCTTGCATGAACTGATATAATACTAATAATAATAATTCTAACTAAATTGAATATCAAATGACTCTACTCCAAACTGTCTTCTTTCGTTGATTTCATACATTTAATTTTTTTAAAAATATATTTTATTGATTTTTTACAGAGAGGAAGGGAGAGGGATAGAGAGTTAGAAACATTGATGAGAGAGAAACATCGACCAGCTGCCTCCTGCACACCCCCTATTGGGGATGTGCTCACAACCAGGGTACATGCCCTTGACTGGAATCGAACCTGGGATCCTTTAGTCCACAGGCCGATGCTCTATCCACTGAGTCAAACTGGTCAGGGCCATTTAAATTTTTGTATGTTATTGGCATTTAACCATCCAATACTCAGTGTTATTTTCATGATCTATAACAAATGACAATGTGAAAGAAAGATAATGGGTAAATAATTCAGAAGAAGAATAAAGAAAATAGTCCCTATAAAATGATTTATGAACCCTTTTTAAATTCTGAGCCTTGTTTGAGATTCTCTCTAGAAAACTTAAATTGAATTAGGCTTTAGGGTGCTGAGAAATTTTAGAAGACTCTTATTCAAGCATGGTATTTAAAAACTAGAGGCCTGGTTCACAAAAATCATGCACAAATGGGGTCCTTAGGCCTGGCCGGTGATCAGGGCTGATTGGGGCCTTCCTGCTGCTGGCTGGGGCCTTCCTGCCAGCTGCCAGCTGCTGGCTGGGGCCTGCTGGATGTGGGGAGGGACTGCAGGAAGTTGGTTGGCCGTGGGATGTTGGCTGTGGGGGCACACTGACCACCAGGGGACAGCTCCTCTGTTGAGTGTCTGCCCCCTGGTGGTCAGTGAACATCATAGCAACCAGTCATCTGGTCATCCTAGTGTTCCAGTTTCTTAGGCATATATATATACTAGGGACCCGTTGCAGGAATATTTCCTGCAAGACTTCTGGCAGGTTTCCCTCCCCCCACAGCCACCTCTCCTGTCCCCCCAACCTCTCCCACTGTAGCGGGCAGGGCGGGGAGGGCAGAACGGGTGGGGCGCTTCCCGCCTGCCCCGCCCACCCAACCCAGCCCACCGCCACCTCCCCCTCTGCGGCCCCTCGGGGGACACAGCAGCTGCCGCTACAAGCCTTGTCCTGCACTCCTGACCCTCCATGCCTACTGCCACCACCTCTGAGCACCCTGACCTGCCGTGCCCACTGCCGCCGCATCTGAGCACCCCGACCCACTGCTCATGCTGCCTCCCCCTCCTTGGCCACGCATGCTGCTGCTGCTGCTGCGCGCCCCACCCCACCCACCTGCCTCACCATGCCCCTTCTGCAGCCACCACCGCCTCAAAGACCACCGCGGCCTCACACACCGCCTGCCACTCCCTGCCCCCCACCTCTGCTGTGCACCACACCCACAACCACTGCCTGCCACAGCCTCCGAGGCCGCGAACAATACCCGCCACGCACCACACACTGCCACCACCACTTCAGAGGCCACCATGGCCATGTGCTCCACAGCCGCACTGCTGCCGGCCCATGCAGCCGCCTTGCTTTCTGCTTTCTTCACTCCTCCCTCCCTCAGTGTATGCAAATTAACCACCATCTTGTTCGCTCTGATTGGCTGTGGGCATAGTGAAGGTACGGTCAATTTGCATATGACTGTTTTATTAGATAGGATATATATATATATATATATATATATATATATATATATATATATATATATAATGACTGCAATGCATGAGTATTGACCAATCAAAATGGGTGCTAGCCTTGAACAATTCGAATGTGGTCCTACTGGTATGATGGGTATTTGCTAAACACAGGCTGGTCTTCATTCCAGGTTCTGAAACATTATCTGGCTGCTTTATCCATCCCTGTCTTCCCCCATCACCCTGACAACACCCCCCACACCCCCCCACACATACATGCTTTATTGACTTAAGCAGGGAGTCTGGATTTTTACTGAAAGCAGAATTGGGCCCATGGGCTTAACAAACATGTTTTTCCTATTAAGGTGAGGGAGGCTTATTTTAAAATTCAAACAAGGTCTCTGTTTTGTATGACTATCATTTGACTGTTTTCTGGCATTTTAATAACCTTTATTTATGGAATTCTTTTCATATTACAACTTCTTCTGTGCCTTTCAGGAAAACATAATTTCTATGGTTCAAAAGAAAAGCCATTTGACCTTTGACCTCATAACACTTATTTTCACAGGGAGTTCAAAGTGCTTTAGCCTTTGTGCTTCATGTTTGAAAGTGCTGCTGTGTTGATTTTAGGTTCTGTCCTTGGCCAGCTCCCTGGCGGAAAACTTGTGCATGGATTGTCAAAGGTAGGGGTGACTTAGATGTCTCAACTTTGACCCTGGGACCAAGCAGCCCCCACACCAAGGGCCAGTTTAGTGAGTAATTAGTGACTAATGGATTTTCTGTGTAATTCTTCAGCTGTTACATCAACATGTAGCTCAGAACCTCATGCTCTTTCCCATAAATCCTGTGCCAGCCTTGACTGTTAATCATTATAGAAAATTTTAACATATGCATAATTATAACAAAATGGTGGAAGCACAGCCCTGGGATTGTGGGAATTTCTTAAAGTGGAGGGGCACTCCTTTTGGGTACAGAATAAGGCAACTCATAAGAATTGAGTAATGTGGTGAAAAAAGATCTAAAAACAGGGAGTTGAAAAGGATACTATATTCAGGGAAAGAATAAAAGGACAACAGATATAGACCAACAAGGGCAGTAGAGAGTAAACAGGACAATATCCTGTGAAGAAGAAAGTCATTAGGTGTATAGGAAAGCTGGAATTCTGTACTTCCTTATCAACAATTCTCTCCAAGGTTAAGACTTGGGTTACTCAGCTGACAGAGGAAGAGACCAAGTCCTTGGAGGCTTTGGTGAAAAATCAGCAATTCACTTACACTGATTCCCAGACTCCCACTAAGGCAGGAAGAACATAAAAGTTTCTTGACTCTGGTGTGGTCCAGCAGAGATCCAGCATTTATTTTTCTATTATAATCTAGTAACAAGAACTTACTGAAATCTAGAAACCACTTTGATAGAAAAGAAATTCAGATTGTCCCATAAATCCAGTATCATAGGAAAATACTATTAAAAAGACAACAGAACAAGGCTTTCATTCACACAAATTCTGATGCAATCATTGAGCCAGCACATGGGGAAGCAGGTCAGCAGCAGCGAGGTTACATCCCTCACTAATGTGTGGCAATGAATACTAAAAACTGGCAATTTTCTCTACATATGTTTGCATTTTTAAATGGCTCCAGGGATAAAAATTATTTTTGTTACTTTTTCCTCATTAGAGGCATTAAGGTTTGCAGAAATAGGAAAATATGAATTATGAGTAGAAAAGTATACATTTTTTTCCTATGAGGTTGTACTTATGAGTCACCCTGTGAAATTTATAGTTATCTGTCATTAAAAACTAGGGACCTAATGTGTATGTGTGTGTGTGTGTGTGGGGGGGGTGGTGGTGGGAGGGGAGAGGTCGAAAATATAAGATTAAAGCATTTTATGAATCAGGCTGTTTGTACTCCACATACTTACATACTGGTAGGGTACCATGTTAAATTGGGCATTCAACCAGCCAGCTATAGCCCATGGGCCAAATCCAGCCTGCCATCTGTTTTTGTCAATAAAGTTTTATTAGAGAAAGCCACACTCATTGGTTTACTTGTTCTCTGTCTAGAGTGCTTTCCCACTACAGAGGCAGAGTTGATGATGAACTTCAAGGGTAGGTTTGAAGGCAAAAAGAAGGAAAGTCAACCTAAACTAATGGTGCATGTGGAAGGGTCACTATGATTGAATGACTGGAGGGGCACCAGACTCAGATCTGTTTTCCAACCAGCTGGCAACTTTTACCCTTCATCCCTGTCATGTGAAACTTTAGCCACCTGGTCCCAGCAGCAGTGAGGGCCCCCCAAAGTGAGGGGCTCAAGCTGATTAGCACAATTTGCTATACTCTAGGATTTGGTTGTGAGAAGTCATACAAAACTGTGACATTGTGAAAAACAGGCACTAATGAACAGGGCATTATGTGATAAAATACTTATCATGTGATGTGTACAAAAGATGAATTCTATAACTTGAGGGGTTAAGAGTCACCAGCTGCCATCATGAGTCAAGAATTCCCAAGAATGTGGGATTTGAGGTGGGCTCTAAGGAATGGTAAAATGCTGATAGATGGGGAAGGGTAAGAAATGCTCCCCCGTGGAATCAGTGGAGATTATCTCTTCTCTGCCTAGAGCAGAGCTGAGCGACAGCTGGTCGACTTCCTACAGAGAATGGCTTTTGTACACAGGAACTGAAGACATGGTCCAGGGCTTTATGCTCCAGGATTAAACTGCCTCAGACCTTATATAGTATCACTCAGCACAATTCTCACTATTGTTCATTCAGGAATTTTTATTTGTCTTATCAAATTCTCTCCGGTGCTATCACAATGGAAAGCCACAGGAAATATTTTGCAATTTACACAATGAAAAAGAAAGACATGCTTATACATAAATCCATTTAAATGGAATTCACATGGAGTGAATTAAGGAGAAACAGCAATAAACTTACTTTCAAAGTAGGGGAAATGGAGGTATCAGGACAATTTCCCAGAGTGACAATTAGTGTCAGATTAGTGATTGAATTCAAATCTATTAACTTTGAGTGCACAGTGCTGATATGAGGTCAACAGGCAAGGATAAGGCTTTGCTCTGTTAACACATTTTAAAGTTTTTTTTTTCTTTATAGTTGGTAAATATTCACCCTCTTGAGTTCAGAATTAGCACAATTTATTATATTGTAGGATTTGGTTGTGACTATAGACTGAGGTGACTATAATTTCCACTTTGCTGGGACATTCCTGATTTACATCTGTTACCCTAGTGTGATTAATATAGTATCCTCTAACTCAGTCTAAACTGTTTTAGTTTGGGTGACAAATGATATGATCACCCTACCTAGCATCCGCCACTGTTTCTCCCTAGAACCTCTTGGACTTCCCTACAAACCAGCAACTGGTGGGTTAATAGCAATGTAGCCAGAACCTACAGAGGGAGCTTGGCCCAGCACTAAGGCCGGTGTCCCTGTCTAATCACTTAGTAAATATTTTGGCTGTTACCTCTGTAGGTCTGGCCTTTTCCAGAGTCTCAGATTCTACAGATGGCTGAGAGAGATCATCCCTTAGCCTGTGGTGGTAAGCTGCTCCCCACAGAAGGGAAGACTCAAGACTTCTCATGGCCAATGTGGTCTTGGATGATGTGGCCCCAGCTATCCACTATACCTCTCTCCAGTCTCACCTCATTTTCTGTCCTCTTGCCTTGTGGGTTTCTCTGCCATTTCTAGGGAATAGCTTTCCTTTTCACTCTTATTCTGCCTACCATCCTCCTTCTTCCTCCTCATCTAGCTAAGGCCATCTGTTAGGTCCAAGCTCCATTATAACATTCTTAGGCAAGCTTTCCCTGACCCACTGTGATAGTAGAATTCTAAGATGAACCCTAAGACTTTTGCCTCAGTATATGTATGTATGTGTGTGTGTGTGTGTGTGTGTGTGTGTGTGTGTGTAATGACTGCAATGCATGTCACACACACACACACACACACACACATATACCCCCACACACGTATATGCATATATTCAATGAAACACTAATGTAGATACTGCTGTGAAGGGATTTTGCAAATGTAATGAAGGACCCAAGTAGACTGTGGACCTTCAGATGTAGAACCTAACTTTGGTGAGCCTAACCCAATCCGGTAAAACTTAAAAAGAGACTGGGCTTTTCTGGAAGAAAGAGACTTGAATTATGAAAGAATCAACACAAAGATTTTCTTTTGCTGGCTTTGAAGGAGGAGGAGATGCTGTGATAAGGAATGTGGTTAGTCTCTAAGAGTTGAGCCCAACACCCATCAGTCAGCCAACAAAGATTGTAGGGGCCTCAGTCCTACAATCACAAGGAACTGATTTCTTCCAGCCATCTGAATGGAGCTTAGAAGTGATTTCCCCCCAGACACTCCAGTCTAGAACTCAGTCTGGCTGACACCTGAATTTCAGCTTCTGAAATGCTGGATAGAGAATCCAGCCACACCATATCCAGAGTTCTGACGTACAGAAGTTTGAGATATTACATGGATATTGTTTTAATCTGCTCAGTGTGTGGTAGTTTGTTACATAAGATGAGAAAACTACTATATTCACAGTCTAGCTTGGACTCCTTTCTTATCCACCCATACGATGTTATTCTTTCCTGTCACTAGTATCATTTAATTTCTAATAATATATCAAGTTATGTAGTGGGTTAAAGAGTCTATCCCACACATTCAAGTCCACTGGAAACCTCAGGATGCGACCTGTTTTGGAAATAGGGCCTTTGCAGATGTAATTATCTAAGTGAATTCTTGGTGTGAAGTCATCCTGGATTTAGGGTGGGCTCTAAATACAATATCTGCAGTACTTATAAGAAGAGAAGAGGATACAGAGACATACAGAGGAGAAGACTATGTAAAGATGGAGGCAGGGATCAAGGGAAGTGCCTACAAGCCAAGGAATGCCAGAAGTTCCAAGAGGCAGGGAGGATCCTCTCTTAGAACCTTCAGAGGGAGCTTGACCCCGCCAGAATTGTAATTTCAGTCTTCTGGTCTCCAGAACTGAAAGAATGAGTTTCTGTTGTTTTAAGCCATCAAGTTTTTGTTACTTTATTATGACAGAGCAAATAAACTAACACAAGGTATATGATTTTTAAAAAAAACTTTGGATTCCCTCTGTCAAGCCTCTTGAGTTAGGAGATGTGTCTATTTTGACCCAGCATGGTATCTTTCCCAATGCTTGGCATAGAGTAGGTGCTCAATAAATAAATCATCATTGAATTAATGAGTATATGATTATATTAATAGAAACATGACTGAGATCTTTGCCCTACCTCCGATAGTTAATTTCAGCACACTAGGGAATAAATAGCTGAGTGTCTCTTTTCCTTGGAGACCCTCTCGACATCTGTTTGGTGTGACTGGAGCTCCAGGTATGCATAGGAGACCCTAGACAGGCCAATTCAAACCAAGAAGTTGCAAGTCTATGTTTTCCCTTGGGCATATTGGAGAAAAAATATTGTTTTTTTCTCTGAAGGTTGCTAAGAATGTAGGCTATAACTCTTGAAAGTCTTATTTCCTTATAAAGGAAAGAGCCTGGCTGAGAGTGGAGCCCACAAAGGAAATCAGAATCAAGGAAGGAGAAGAGGAAGACAAAACCATAATGATATCATTTGTGTCTCAAATCTGACCCAAATTCTGGACTTTTCAGTTGAATGAGCATCCCTCCCCTCCCTCTTTCCCTGTCTCCCTTCCTCTTCCTCCTTCGTTTTTTTTTTTTTTTTTGTCTTTTTGTTTTTTGCTTAAGCAAGTTCAAAACATAGTTTCTGTTACTTGCAACCAAAAGAATTCTGACTAAGTTGGAGGGAGGGGGAGACAATTCCACCTATAAGCCGCGAGGACATAGTGCCTCTGACTGGTGTCTACGAATGTGAGCTTTGCCGCAGTGCGCACAGAGCACTGTCTTGCTTCTTCTGACCAGAGGGCACACCGTGTGTCTGGTGTTACTATTTCCCATCCCTTCCCCCCAGCTCTGATTGACTGTCAGATCTCTGGTGTCCTCTGACATGGCCCCTTGAACTGCCTTCCTAGTCCTTCTGTGTCTGCTTTGACAGTTGCTCTCAGCATCTCATAAGTTGCCAATGTTTCTCACTGTTGCTCTGAAAAGTGGAAATTGTGCAGAGAGAGGTGATATCTGTCAGCACACACAGCAGTGTTGTGAGATTGGCTTGCCAAGTTGGCGAGACCCTTTCAATTGTTTCCTTGGGGTGCAGAGGTTGGGGAGGGCTTATTTTACTGCTGCGGTAAAGAAGTCAGTACATAAAGGCACGTGTGCCTGCCCTGTGTGCAGACAGCACTGGCATGAAGCAGCCTGGAGCACTCCGAGGGCTTTTGTGAGGAAGCAGCGCCATCCATTATTTTTGCTGCTGTTCCCGGACTCTGTTTTGAGAAATGAGATTTGCCAAACTAAGCCAAGGATCTGAGCCGTGGCTGAACTAGGAAAGAAAAAGCTAAGAGAGGGCTTCTCAGGGCTTCCTTGTTTATCCTGGAGCTGAGCTGTTGGCATGGATGTCATTTCTCGCTGCCCACCTCTGACGGCTGCCGAGTGACTGTTAGAGTGATTGGTGACTAAGTGGAGTGGAGCTATTTGAGGATAATGTAGAACATCGCCTTTACGGGCCTCAATATATTGTCTCAGCAGACAGGTGGCTTTGCAAATCCATTCCCACGAATGGGGGGTTGCTGTGCTTGTTACATCCACGGAAGTGGGTGTCTGTCACTGCTGTGCCCTGTTCATGGTCTTTGTTATGGTCACTCCCTTGTCTGAATTGCTAGAGGACTTTGATTTTAAGCCTAAATGACAACAGCTGCTTTTTTGCTTAAAAGAAAAGTCTACATTTCTATTGGCAAGTTGCTAAATCTCTCATGAAGAAACACTGCAATTCTAAACAAAAGGCTCCCCAACAGTCACTTATTTATAGTTTATAAACTTACTGTTGCAAAAGGTCTTCTGGTAGAGCTTCCAGGAATAGCATGCAGTGTGCTAGGAGAACAAGCAGAAAGTTCAGAAGTGACTTCATAGAATGAGGCTCTCTGGAGGAGAATGATCTAGGGAAAGGCAACCAGAGTTAGCCAGGTGAAAAAATACAGCAAAGGCATTATGGATGGGGGTGGGTTGGGTGAAGGTGGTGGTGACACAAATAAATGCAAGTCTTTCCAGACATTCCTGTGACATGCATACGAATCGTTCCTAAGAATGCAAGATGCAACAGAAAACACCTTGATATGTTTTCTCATCAATAATGTTATAAGTGGTATTAAATTTCCATTGAACACTTGCTATCACTTGGACACTTTAAAGCAAATAAAGAAGAAAATGTTGTCCTATGTAGAACAAGCAAGTTGCCCTCCATGTGAAGAGAAGCAGGGCCTCCCCATGTTCCGGGATGTGCACACAGATGTGTGCTCTCAGGTAAGGAAGCCACTGTCCTTCAATCCTGCACACAATGGAGAGGTCAAGCCCAGGTTGCACCATCTACTAGCTCTGTGAACTTTGGAAATTATTTAACTTATTTGCATCCATTTCCTCACTTGCAAAATGGAGCTAATCTAGAGTTTTTGCTAGGGCTAAATGAGACAATACATTTAAAGTGCTTATCACTGTCTCTATAGAAAGAATAGAAATAAACCACTTAAATAAAATAATAAAAGAGAACCCAAAGGAAAGCAATAGGAAATGGTATAATGCAGACAAAAGTAAAATTTATGAATTCAACAGAAAACAGGTTGATAGTTAAGACATTTTTATATTGGAGAAAAAATACTACTATTCAAATATAGAAGAGTTAAGGAAAAGACAAAACATATATAAAGTGCTTTCAAATGCACATACACTATGATCCAAGATTTTCACTTCTAGAAAATTTTCATGAGGAAATAATTACAGAAGTGCACAAAGATCCACAAATGTATGTATTATTTATTTTAGGAAAATAATAGAAACAGCATCCATTAGTATATAATTGAATAGATAAATTATGCACTTCATTAAAAATTATGGTAAAGTCAAATAGTCAAAATCTATGAAGAATATTTGTGGATACAGAACAATGCTCATAATATAACAAACTATAAAACTAGACTAAAAAGGTATATGTTTAGATAATAATTTGACTTTTTAAAAACATATGTGAATTCATATGCCTAGGGGATGGCTGTGGGGTGGGAGCTGATACAGCCCATGACACTTAGATACAGTGGTATGAGAGAACTGTGTAGTGAGTTTAATTTTCTTCTGCATACATATTTTTTCATTAAATAAATAACCAAAAATCTCCCTCCCTCCTTCCCCTCCTCCTGTAAGACACTTTGTTGAACTGAGTAAAGTCCATGGATTATTGCACAAACACAAGTTGTCATGAAGAAACTTCTGTAGAGAAATATGATTGTTTTAAAAACTCAGAAGGAGCTACATTGTGGGGGGGGGGGGCGGAATCGGGAGTTGAAAGTGTCCATCATTCCCCCCGTCCCTCCCCCAGCCTCTTCTCACATTCATTTCTTCCCTTTATGCACCTTGACCAGGTGGGCCATCCTCCACAATAAGGGGCCTCACAGCTGCCCATTCTCCTAGACTCACCTTAATCACGTTTTTTTCTTTCCTGGCCTGGCGGAGTCAAATCATATCATTATGAATTTAAATGGAACTTGCATGCATAACTGGTGGTGTTTTTTTTTAAAGCCAGCTGCATATTTTAGTTCTCTGTTCATTTAGGAAATCTGAATGGAAAATTAAGTCCATTCAGTAGTACTTTGTGAGTTTTCTGAAGCAGTCGGAACAAAAGATCATTTCTAAAGTTGCTTAAACTTTATACAATGGGTTCATTTCTCTATATGTTGTCTTGTTTTTTCAATGGGCTCTTTTTAAAATTTCTTATCAATTTAGCATTGCTTTGTGCATAATAGCAAGTGAATCTAGAAGAGCCATCAGCATGAGGCAGAGGTTGCGTTCTTGGAAAGCACTTCATCTTCCGTTATAGCAGCATCCTCTTCTGTAAAAGTTTATTTGTGTGAATTCTCTTTTGGCTGTTCTGGAAGAATTAATTAGTCCAAGTTTGGAAGCAACATGAGTGATTCTGAAAATCATGTTCTGGGAATCTGTGATTTTTCTCTTTCAGAAGGATTTATGGCTTCATCATTGGAGCTTGCGTGTGCTGTGTGTACAGAGCTGGGAGTGACGTTCCTGGCTCAAGAAAGAAATTTATTTCTTTACCAAACATGTACGTAGTGCTTAGTATATGCCAGGCACTATCCTAAGCTCTTTAAAAATGTGTGCTCATGTAAACCCCTGCAATAACCCTATGAAGTAGGCACCATTATCATTTTAATTTTATAAGGTAAAGTGATTTGTCCCCAAGTCTTGCACTTCCTGAATGATAAAGCCAGGCTGTAAACTCAGGTTCCCTGTCTTTAGATTTCATGTTTTTAACCATGATTTATACTGCTTCCAAGGGACATTTGAGGACTGAAAGTCATGGCCATGTATATTGTTGAGGTTGGTTTTTTGTACATCCAATCTTACTAATGTTGCCCACTCCCTGATTGCTAGCCAATGCTCATCTCACATGGAAGTGTGGTTCCTGAACTAAGCTTTCAAGAATGATTATTGCTCTTAAATGGCTTCTGTGAGCTAATGGAACCCTTGCCAGCCCATGGACTTGAACGTATTTGAACACATAGGTTGAGAGTGTCAAAAAGGGGAGCGGGGAGGTACTCTTCTGGATTGACGGAGAAGGAATCTCAGGAGGAATCTGTATGTCAGGAGGCTCAGAGCACTTAGTAGAATCTAAGGTGATAAGTTATTCTGAGGGTTTTAAATCCATGAGCCCAGCAGATTCCCCACTGTGCTGATGGACAGGATTCGCTTGGCTGTTCCATTCCCAATGTAACACCATCGTCTTGAGCCTCAGTGGAATTAGCTTGGCTGTTGATGACATTTGGCATTTAATCAAAATGAATGTAATGCAGCTGAACTTTCAGATCACATTCGTTAATTTTCAAAATGTTGCTGTTATACCTAACATAAAACTTGGGCCAAACAAGTAATGTAAGTCGAAGTACCTGCTTTTTCCATCTAATAAAAGAAAAATCCTGAAATGTATGCCATCATCAAGCCATCTCATTTCTTTCTGAATGCATACATAAAATTAAATGCCATCAACCTTAAAATGGACTGCAGGGATCAGAATAAGGCAATCTCCTTGAAATAACTCCTATCTGTAAGAGCTATAATAAAACTTGTGACAATTATCCCTGTCGTCCATAAGTGACTTAATATGAGATTCTTAAAGTTTGGGTGGCACTTTACAATTGGCATTGTTCTTTAATTAACTCTTTTCTAACAACTTAACAACCCTCATTCAGTAATTAATTTCACAATCCATTTAAGGGGCAAATGTATATCATCACCTTTATAATCCAATGGAAACATTGCAAATCACTACATTTGAAAGTGGTTGTTAAAGCGAAATAATAATGTTAAAGACAGCGTTAAAAATCAAACATAGTTTGGCCAGTGTTGCTCAGTGGTTGAGTGTCCACCCATGAACCAGGAGGTCACGGTTTGATTCCCTGATAAGGAACATGCCTGAGTTGTGGGTTCAATTCCCAGTAGGAGGCATGCAGGAGGAAGCTGGTTGATGATTCTCATAATTGATGTTTTTGTCTCTCTCTCCCTCTCCCTTCTAGGAAATCAGTAAAAAATATTAAAAATAATTTCTAAAAATCAAACATAGAAGAGATAATAGAACAAAGAGCTGTTTAAAAACTCCTTTGAACAATAGATAGTGCTTTCTATTTTTATTTTTTAATACTTAGGTAATTATTGAATAGCTGTATCCAAGTTCCTCTGTTGCTTTTATTTTTGGGTAAAAGAGTTGGTTTGTGTAGACTGCTTACGCAGACAAATCAAGAGGTTTCAGGTCGATTGACGAGAGTGGTGTACACTTCTGCTATAGCAACATCCTTGTTTAGGCACTGTCCATACAGATTAGACCTAAAGGGCCACTCAGCCCCTCACTCGCCTGCTGTACTTGCTCTCTGGAGCCTGACAGCACCTCCAACATCTCAGTTGCTAATGGAGGCTATGGAATCCAGCTCAGGAACCATGGCATGCTTCTGCTCTATGGGTATCAACCCTGTTTCCCTTTTACCTCTTCATCTCATATTTGCTCAACATCTCTTTAAACAATTAATTTATTGTATTAACACACCTCTGTTTAAAGTACCTAAAATAATTTCAGTTTTCCTGAGTGAATCCCAAGCTTTATTCCAGCAGACTCCTAGAAAATGAATAACATTTTTAAAAAATCTTAATGATGTCATTTAGAAGCCATTCTTCCATTGGTGAGTACTTTTAGAGGGGGCTGCTAGAGGTATGCTGAAAGCAATTTAAAAGTTGTTATCAAGCGATGACTAATCAATTTCATTTATTCATTAAACATTTTTTGATGTGAACAATATAGTATTATACACATCTAATATGTAGTCCTAGTTTTTACAGAATTTTCTTCTCTTATTATTTCTTACTTAGTCTTAACTAGATTATAAAATAAGAATTTGATCATAAGCGGAAATAAATGCTACTTTTAATTAAAGCCCCTGGTTAACAAGGAATAATGCAGCTCTAATCACTCTCAGCAAAACAATAAAGCAATTAAAAATTTTGGAACTATCAACAGAGCTTGAAACACAGCTAGAAAAAATTGCCAAACATCCATAAACTTATGAAGTACATTTTGAAACATCATGGAAGAAAATACATTTTACATGCAAAGTGGGCTCTTGCAATTTGTTAATAGTACTGGCTACAATGTTTCTAGATGCAGAAATTATTGCTTTTAATTTCTGTAAGGCTAGTAGAAATCTCAGCAGATGGTGAAACTGGTTAATGGTCAACATGGAATATAGGAGAGGCAGCCTCAGGAGGCCAGAAGCAGGTGGCCCAGTGGTGCGGAGCCTACCCGCGTCAGTGTCCTGGCCCTGCCGTCATCAACAATGAGTGTGGAATGCAGATCTCTCCTGTCTGAGGGTGATGACTATGATTATAATAATAGAAATGAACTCATGGCATTATGATGGGGATCATATCTAATGTACTTAGAATAGTATCTGGGACATAGTAAACGAATGTTATTATTAACAATTATTATTATGGCTGATATAGTCACAGGGCCTAGATAGCCTGGACACTAGTGAGTAATTTAACTCTGTTTAGTGCACTCACATCAAATCTTTTCCTTCCTTCCTTCCTTCCTTCCTTCCTTCCTTCCTTCCTTCCTTCCTTCCACTCTTCACCCTTCCTCACATCTCCTCTCTCACTTTCTTCCTCCTTCTCTCTTGAAGTGTCATTCTGTCTCTTTCTATTTGTTTTTCTCTCTCTCTCCATTATCTGATCTGCTCTCTCCATTTATTGACTTCTAATCTGCCTATCTTATTTTTCTCTACCATCTTGCTCCAATTCCTATCAATCTCATTAGTGTCCTTTTTAGCTTATAATCTGTTTAAAATGCATGTTTCATTATTTAAAAAAAAATAACCTAAAATTTGTATATCTCTACTTTAAATAGAAAAAAAAAAACAGGCAAAAATGTGTTTCACTTCATTTAAAACAAATCCTTCAAAACTAACAAATTATTATTTTTTTTAAAAAAATATATTTGTATTGATTTAAGAGAGGGAGAGAGAGAGAGAGAAACATCAATGATGAGAGAAAATAATTGATCGTCTGCCTCCTGCATGCCCTCTACTGGGGATCAAGCCCACAACCCTGGGCATGTGCCTCGGGTTCAAACTGAATTCCTGGTTCATAGGTTGACGCTCAACCACTGACCCATGCTAGCTGGGCGCTAACAAATTTATTTTATGCAAATCATGGCCCTGATTGGATGTTTTTATTTGTGGGGCTATAACAAACAAAGCTTCCTTGCTTTTTTTTCTTCCACCATGGTAAAGCATCAGTGACTTCCTTGCCTTGAAATGAGAGAAACACACAGAGAAAATGAAAGAGAGAGAGAGGGAGAGAGTGAGTTTGGACTTCTACAGAATCAAATAGCTATAGCTTCTACAGAATATAATAGCTAGTAAAGCTTGAACTTTACTCAAACAGTGAATCAGGAAGTTGGACAATGCACGAGGGTCTGGGACCATGTGCCCCAGACAGCTCCAACCACTGAGCTTAACTCCCTAAGTGGAGGTTGGACAACACCCCTGACCAGGCACATGGCAGGAGAAGTTCTTGTCCTGAGAGGAGGAGGACTAGAGGCCTTCCCATGGCTCTTCCTCTGGGTTATTATAATAGTTGGATTATTGTGTCTTTTAGGTCAGCGTGTTTGGAGTGACACTTTTCTCTCTAACTGCCTATATTTCAGAGTAACTAAGGCGATCTTAAACATGAGTCAGGGTGAAATGACAAAAGAAAGTTCAAGAGCAGTCTAAGTACTTACCGTATTTTCCGGCGTATAAGACGACTGGGCGTATAGAAGATTTTCCTGGGTTAAAAAGTCGTCTTATACGCCGGAAAATACGGTATGCTGTCCCCAGTGTTCGGGAAAGCATATATCTATGTGATTTTCTTTACTTATTTAGTAAGATTTTCTATCAATAACATGGGGAGAAAGATTCACTTGGTAGACAGGAAACATTTTTTTAAGAAGTACTTATGATAAGGCTACTTTATGAAAGTTAAGGATCTTTTTTCATAAGATATTTTATCATTGTTTACATAGGTTTTAAGAGCCCATAATCTTCCCTATTATAGTATAGACAGAAGTGAAATTGAAACACAATTCCCTTTTTTAAAGTAAATATATTTTTATTGATTTCAAAGAGGAAGAGAGAGGGAGTGAGAGATAGACATAACAATGATGAGAGAGAATAATTGGATTGAGCCTGCAACCTGGGCATGTGCCCTGACTGGGAATCGAACCCTGACCTCCTGGTTCATAGGTTGAAGCTCAACCATGGAGCCATTGTGGCTGGGCCCTTTTCCTTCCTTATTGAAAAGCCTTCTACTTGGTACCTACTTCATTTAGAGATTCCACAAAATGATATGTAGTCTCAGTTTCCCATGGCATGCTGAACTGAATGAAGATGAAAGTGGGCGAGTATCAGAGCTAAAGCCATTAGCAGGATGGCTTTACTGTATAAGCAAGTGTCTCTACTTTCTCACACATCATGTTTTCATCAGAATTCCTAATAGAAGTGGCAGTTGAAAGAGGTGGCTGCAAAAATACCTGGTCTGGGATATTGTTATGTATCTGATGTTTATAACCTTGCTCACAACATACTTCCATTCGTTCTACTAGTTTGCATTTGTAGAACATACCTATGGCTTCATAAAGATCTTTTACACACATTGTGGTATTTTGCATTTGTGGAGCATGTTAGCATTTATGAAGCATGTTAGCATTTATGAAGCACATTCACCTACATGGGTTGTTTCATAATGAATTGATGTATTAAAGTGGGGGCCCACTGCAGATCAGTGATTATACACCTTCCCCAAGCCACACAGGTAAGAGGTAACTTGCTCTTCTAAGGAGACTGCTTAGGAATCCAGACCTTCTAACACCTTTTCTCAGAGGAACCCACCAACTGGTTCAAAAACTTGCAGGTTTCTGCAAAGAGGGAATAGGGAACAAAAGTCATGACATGCACTCTCACATGCTAGGTGCAACCCTGTGAGCAAGTCCAGGTCGGTCCATGCCCTTTTCTACATTAATTCATTCCAGCTCTATAAAATGTATCAAGATGATACCACCAGGGCACTAACTTGATTTAGAATGGAGGCACACACCTGTTCTTCTAAATATAAAAAATTTGCAACCTAAGCCATTGGCAATCACTGGAGGGCAGGCAAGTGAAAGCTGGGGTTGCTGCCTGCCTGCAGCTTGACTCTGGAATTACAAATGCCCAAGGGCCAAGAAAGCATCATGCCAGGCAAGATAGTTGGCATTGGGTTCTGGTGATCACAGTGACCTTTTATGTCACCAGAGAGATTATCATTATTAGCCTTATTCATATTGTTATTTTTAAATGTGCCTGGTTTGCTCTTGTGGCTCCACTTGTACTGTTGTGGCTCCATTCCAGGTCCTGGTGGTTTGTATATATGTAATTGCCCGAGTAGCCATGATTGGAAAAAAGCTTATCCTAAGGGAAATAGTTTGCTGAGCTCCAGAACACTAAATTAAATCTATAAAGTATTTTTGTGGTCTATGTGAAGGCAATATTGTTCCAGATTCTATAGTTCCTGACTATTCAAAGTGTGTGACTATTCCTTGATACTGTGATGTCTCTCCATTCTTGATCAGATGGAAGGAGATCATGTTGGGGTCCTTGGGAATATTCCATATTATCCTTAATGGATGGGATACTCCAGAGGTGAGGCAGATGTAAGTAGCCCAGTTGCAGGCATGTTATTGTGCATGTGGTGGAATTGTACAGATACAGAAAATTTGTAGACACATCACCATGATGCCTTTCTGTTTACGTGGTGTTCTGTGTTTCCATGTCTAAATTTCCCCTTTTCATAAGGACACCAGTCATACTGAATCAGGGTCTACTCGAATGACCTCATTTAAACTAATTATATCTGCAATGACTCTATTTCCATATAAGATTCCATTCTGAGACCCTGGGGGTTAGGACTTTAATATATAAATTTGGGGGACACAATTCAACCCATAATAGTCATTATCTTGAAATTCCTTGTAATTTTCATTTTGCACTGGACTCCACAAATTATGTCCTTGCTCTGGAGAGCTAATTCCAGGCTTTATTCTGCCTTAGCCTCTTGGATGTCAAGACAGAGTGCCTTTTTTTTCCTTATAATTTCAGTAAAAGTTCCCCCTAGGAAGCTTTATTGGCCTTGAATGGATCATCTAACCTTTTCTAACCAATCACTATGGCCGTAAATACCCTGTACTCCGAGTGGCCAGGCCTGGGGCTTGTGACTCCCAAATCATATTGCCTGTGATGGGGAGGGTCAGGGGAATACAGTCTGGTCCCCTGGTGCATTCTTGTCAGGGTTTGGGAGCAGGTTCATTGAATGGAGTTTGCAGCTTTCCTATGAATTCTGTAATTTGGGATGGTTACTGTTGTTTAAGGATTATCTGTGTGCCCTAGCGGGTTTTGCTCAATGGATAGAGTGTTGGCTTAAAGGATCCTGGGTTCCATTCTGGTCAAGGGCACATGTCCAGGTTGCAGGCTCAATCCCCAGGGCAGGTCATGCAGGAGGCAGCCAATCAATGATTCTCTCTCATCATTGATGTTTCTCTCTCTCTCTCTCTCTCTCTCTCTCTCTCTCTCTCTCTCTCTCTCTCTCCCTCCCTCCCTCCCTCCCTCCCTCTCCATTCCTCTCTGAAATCAATAAAAATATATTTAAAAATAAAAGAAAGATCTGTGACTTGGAAGTCTAAAAACAGAAAGCATCAATAAAGTCCTCTGTTTTCCACTTTAAAATATTTTTAATATTCTGATACATACTTACATTATTATTAACCTCCTGGAGTTTTCTAGTTTTTGAGTCAATTATTAAAATTTATATCTTCTTTAAAAAATTGTTCATTGTGAAATGGCAATCTTAAACTTTTTTCCTGTGTGTTGCTTATGCCTGTTACGGGTTAAATTGTGTCCCAAATTCTCATGTTGAAATCCCAACTCCCCTTTCCCAGTAATTCAGAATGTGACTGTATTTGGAGATGAGGTCTTCACTGAGGTCATTAAGTTAAAACGAGGTCATTAGGGTGGGCTCTAATACAGTATGACTGGTGCATTTAAAACAGGGGTGGGGAACTTTTTTTTTTTTTTTCTGCCATGGGCCATTTGGATATTTACAATGTCATTTACAGGCCATACAAAATTATCAACTAAAAAATTAGCCTGCTGTATTTGGTCAAACATTTAATTAACTCACCCCTAATGCCTTGTCATATGGCCCACAGGCTGTACATTCCCTACCTCTGAAAAAGAAGAGGAGAGTAGGACACACACACACACACACACACACACACACACACACACACACATACACACACACACTCACACATGGAAGACCATGAAAGGATACAGAGCTAAGACAGCCATCTATAAGCTAAGGAGAGAGAGGTCTCAGAGGAAAACAACTCTGCCAACATTTCAGTCTTGGACTCCTAGACTCCATAATTGTGTGAAAATAAATTCTGTTGTTTAAATTAGAAAGTTTATGGCAGCCCTAACAAATTATTAACACAATGCCAAAGGTTTTATATTTGTGTTTTCTTTTATTATTTAAATTATAATCCCCCCAAATGCATTTGGTTAAAGTACCTTCTGAGACTTCCCATGTTTAATATCTTGCTGTTTTTCTCTTTCTCTTCTCTCATCTCACTATAAATTTCTTGTTTCCCAGCCATTTTTCTTCAGAACTCTGTGGACAGTGTTTTATTGCCTTTTATCACTTCGTGTTATGAAAAGAATTTTAATATAAAACGAATACTTTTGTCCTTTGTAGAAAATCTCTTTATTATTCCATCTGTTTTTGTGCAGAATGTTTTCTTTATTTTTGAAATAAAAACATATCATAAGAATATATAGCTTTTTTCTTTCTTTCTTTTCTTTTTTTTTTCTTTGTCTGTCAATTAGGGTCCCTTATGACCCACAACCTCAAACCTATCTTTAGTTTAGGAAAAGTTTTGTTATGTTATTTTGAGTATGACCTCTCATCTTTCTACTATGAAACGATGTTACATGCACATCATGATCCCTAGATACCTTTTCCATGTCTCCTATCTTTTCTGTCATCATTTTCATATCTGTTTTCTTAATTCTTGGTTATTGAATAATCTATGAAGCACATCTCCTGCTTTAATGGACTGGGGTTTCAAGTGATTCTAATGAAGGTTTCACTGTCTACATTGCAATTTTAAATCTGGAGATAGTCATGCTTTCCAGATCTCAGATAGCTGCTGCTTGGTGCTTGACTAATATCAATTCACAAATATAATATTCTCTTTAAATTTTCTCCCAATTCCTTCTTTTATTGCAGTAAGTCTGCTGAAGTTGAGAAATACTTAGTTGACTTCCTGGATTGCCTCATTTCTATTGAAGTCTCTTTTTATGCATTTGGTTATTTTTCTCTGTTCATTCTTATAGTTCTAAGGTTGTCTAATGCTGAAAATTCTGGTGTATTCTAGCTGATATTATGTGACCCCTTTGTGAATCTACCAGATTCACAGGAGGGAAAAGAATCACTTTTATATTTATAATTAGAGGCCCGGTACATGGATTCATTCAAAGGTGGGGTCCTTTGGCCTGGCCTGCGGGGATTGGGCTGAAACCGGCTATCCAACATCCCCCAAGGGGTCCCAGATTGCAAGAGGGCAGTTCTTGGGTGACGCACCCCAGAATCGGGCTTCCTCCTCTCTGGTTCTAGGTACGTCACCCAAGTACCGCAGCTGCCAACTCACCACAGCTCGGCAGCTCCTGCATTGAGCATCTGCCTCCTGGTGGTCAGTGCATGTCATAGCTACCGGCCATACAGTCAAACTGTTGGATGGTCGCTTAGGCATATATATATAAACTAGCTTTCCCGTTGCAGGAAAAATCCTGCAATAGGATTTCCTGGTGCACTCTACCCTGCCTCCGTTCCTCCCTTGTCCCCCGCCTCACCTTCTCCTCCAGCCCGCCCGCATTTCCCTTCGCCCCCGCCCCTGCCTCTGCTCTGCCCTTGCCGCCCGCCCCGCCTTCTCCTCCAGCCCGCCCGCGTTTCCTTTCGCCCCCGGCCCCGCCTTCTCCTCCAGCCTGCCGGCATTATCTTTCGCCCCCGGCCCCGCCTTCTCCTCCAGCCTGCCGGCATTATCTTTCGCCCCCGGCCCTGCCTCCGCCCCGCCCTTGTCCCCCGCCCCGCCTTCTCCTCCAGCCCGCCCGCGTTTCCCTTCGCCCCCAGCCCCGCCTCCGCCCTGCCCTTCTTCTCCCCCCCCCCCCCCCGGCTTGCTTGCTTCTTCGAAGCTTTACTCCCTTCAGATCTTGGCTTCTTTGGACGCTGTCTTGATATGCAAATTAGCCGCCATCTTTGTTGGGGTGATTTGCATACTCGTCCTGATTGGTTGGTGGGCGTGGTTTGGCTGGTGGGCGTGGCTTAGGTGTAGCGAAGGTGCGGTCAATTTGCATATTTGTCTATTATTAGATTAGATTGTAATCACCAGGTACTGACATGTAATGAGAGAGATGGAGAGGCAGTGAGAACTAAGGATGGGACAATTTGCCATTCTTCCAAGGAGTTTGTGTTGTTTTCTTTTTTTCCAACTTTGTTGAGACACTAGAGGCCCGGTGCATGAATTCGTGCATGGGTTGGGTCCCTCGGCCTGGCCAGTGATGGAAGCCTATCCAGGGGCCAGCTGGCCAGGGGGAGGGGCTGCAGGAGGTTGGCTGTGAGAGCGCACTGACCATCAGGGGGCAGCTCCTGCATTGAACATCTGTCCCCTGGTGGTCAGTGTGTGTGTCATAGCGACTGGTCGACCAGTCATTCTGGTTGTTCAGTTGTAACAGTTGCTTAGGCTTTTTTATCTATAACTAGAGGCCCAGTGCACAAAATTCATGCACGGGGATGGGGGTGTCCCCTCAGCCCAGTCTGCACCTCTCCAATCCAGGACCCCTTGGGGTATGTCCGACTGTTGGTTTAGGCCTGATCCTGGGGATTGGGCCTAAACCGGCAGTCAGACATACCTCTCACAGTCTGGGACCTCTGGCTCCTAACTGCTCACCTGCCTGCCTGCCTGATCACACCTAACTGCCCCCCCTGCTGGCCTGGTCACTCCCAACTGCCCCCCCTGCCGACCTGGTCACCCCCAACTGCCCCCTTCTGCCGACCTGTTCACCCCACGCAGCCTGCTGATCAGTCGTTTGGTCGTCCCTCATTAACCCCCCTGCCAGCCTGGTTGCCCCATGCAGCCTGTTCAGTTGTTTCAGTTGTGACGGTCTCTTAGGCTTTTATATATATAGATAATAAAAGCATAATATGCTAATTAGACCAGACAAAGCCGGGGCTGTGAGGGAAGCCCGGGTCCTGGGTGCCAGAGGGAAGCCAGTGCATGAATTTTGTGCATTATGCCTCTAGTCTAGTATATAGATAATTGACAAATAAAATTGAAACATATTTAAAGTATACAACTTGATTATTTCATATACACGAATATTGTGAAAGAATTCCTCCATTAAGTTAACATCCATTGATTAACATTCATTGATTATCTCCTCACACATTTACCTTTTTGTGTGTGTGAGAACATTTAAGTTCTCTTAGCAAATTTCAATGATACAATACAGTGTTATCTACTATTATTACTGTGTTATACATTGACTCCTCAGAGCTTATTCATCTCATACCTGAAAGTTTGTACCTTTTTACTAAATTCTTCCTGTTTTCCTCAACCCCCAGCCCCTGGCAACCACACCACTTTTCTACTCATTGTTTCTATGAGTATGACTTTTTTTTTTTTTAAGATTCTACATATAAATGGTACCATGCAGTATTTATCTTTCTGTGTCTGGCTTATTTCACTTAACATAATGCTTTCCAGAAAACATCCCATTTTCTTTATTTTTTTTAAGAAAGTTTTTTAAAATATATTTTTATTGATTTCAGAGAGGAAGAGAGAGGGATATAGAGAAAGAAACATCAATGATGAAAGAAAATCATTGATTGGCTGCCTTCTGCACACCCCCTATCAAGCCTGAAACCCAGGCATGTGCCTTTGGCCTGAATCGAATCTGGGACCCTTCAGTCCGCAGGCTGATACTCTATCCACTGAGCCAAACCAGCTAGGGCTCTTTATTTATAAACCCATTGACTGACACTTAGATTATTCCCATCCATTGGCTATATCAAATGATGCTAGTAAATATGGGAATACAAATACCTACTAAAGATAATGATTTTATTTGCTTTGGATAATAATCCAGAAGTGAGATTGCTGAATCATATGGTAGTTTAATTTTTTGTGGATCCTCCACACTGTTTTCCATAGTGGCTGTACCAGTTTATATTTCCACCAACATCTTCAGCAGCATTTCTCTCTCTCTCTCTCTCTCTCTCTCTCTCTCTCTCTCTCTCTCTCTCTCTCTCTTAAAAAATTATAATAAACACCCTAACAGGTGGGAGGTGATATTACATTGTGGTTTTGATTTGCACTTCCCTGTGATTAGTGATGTTTAGCACCTTTTCATGTACCTGTAGGTCATGCGTATGGCTTCTTTAGAAAAATGTCTATTCAGTTCTTCTGTCCAATTTTAAATTGGGTTACTTGGGGTTATTTTGTTTGTTTTGCTCCTGAGTTGCATGATTTCCTTATATATTTTGGATAGTAATTTCTTATTGAATATGTGGTTCACAAATATTTTTTCCCAAGCCATAGGCTGCCTTTTCATTTTGTTGATAATTCCTTTGCTTTGCAGAAACTTTTCAGTTTGATGTAGTCCCACTTGTTTATTTTTTGCTTTTGTTGCTCATGATTTTGGTATCTTATCCAAGAGATTATTGCCAAGATCAATGTCAGGGAGTTTATCCTATATTTTCTTCTTGGAGTTTTAAGACCTATGTTCAAGTCTTTAATTAATTTTGAGTTTATTTTTGTATATAATGTAAAATTGGGGTCCAGTTTCATTCTTTTTCTTTTTTATTGATTTCAGAGAGGAAGGAAGCGGGAGAGAGAGATAGAAACATCAATAATGAGAGAGAATAATTGATCAGCTGTTTCCTGCACACCCCCTCCTATAGATCGAGCCTGCAACCCAGGCATGTACCCTGATCTGGAATAGAGTCATGACCTCTTGGTTCATAGGTCAATGCTCAACCACTGAGCCAAACTGAATAGTCCAGTTTCATTCTTTCTCATGTGACTATCCAGTTTTTCCAACACCATTTATTAAAGAGACTTTCCCAAGTATATATTCTTGGCTACTTTGCTGTAAATCAATTGACTATATATATATATATATATATATATATATATATATATATTGGTTTAATGCTGGAATATCTATTACGTTTTATTGACCTAAGTTTCTGTTGTTATGCTAATATCATACTATTTTGATTGCAAAAGCTTTGTAATATAGTTTGAAATGAAGAAGTATAATGCCTACAACTTTGTTTTTCCCCAATTTCCTTTAGCTATTTGATGTCTTTTGTGGTTCCATATAAATTTTAGACTTTTTTTTTCTATTTTTGTGAAAATGCTGTTAGAATTTTTATAGGGATTGCATTAAATACGTAGATTCCTTTGGGTAGTATGGACATTGAAACAATATTAATTCTTCCAGTTATGAGCATGGAATATCTTTCCATTTATTTGTCTTCTTCAATTTTTTTATTAGTGTTTTATAGTTTTCAGTATACAGATCTTCAACCTCCTTGGTTAAATGCTTTCTTAGATATTTTATTCTTCCTGATGCAATTGTAAATGAGATTATTTTGAAATTTCTTTTCTGGTAGTTTGTTGCTGATATATAGAAAGGCAACTGCTTTTTGTATATTGATTTTATATCCTGCAACTTTTCTAAATTTGATTATTAGTTCTGACAATTTTTTTTGTAGAGTCTTTTGGGTTTTATATATATTATGTATAATGTGCATATATATTGTGTTATCTGCAAATGGAAACAGTTTTCTCTTCTGCCTTTTTGATTGGATACCTTTTACTTTTTTTTTTTTTTTTTTTGCCTTATTGCTCTAGCCAGAACTTCCCCTCTTATGTTGAATAAACGTGTTGAGGGTGCATATCCTTGTCTTATTCCTGATCTTAAGAGAAAAAGCTTTCAGTGTTCATTATTGAATATGACTTGAGCTGCATGTTTGTCATATGTTGCCTTATAGTGAGATGTGCTCACTCTGAATCAAGCTTGTAGAGAGTTTTTATCATGAATGGATGTTGGATTTCATCAGTGCTTTTTCTGCATCTCTTGAGATGATCATGTAATTTTTATCATTCATTTTAAAAATGTGGTATACACTTTTTTTTTGCTTTGATGATATTGACTCATTCTTGCATCTCTGGAATAAATCTCACTTGATTATGTTGTGTGATCTTTTACATGTATTGTTTCATAAAACTTCCTAATATTTTTTGAGGATTTTGCATCTATGTTCATCAGGGATATTGGCTTGTAATTTTCTTAGTGTCATTTTCTGGCTTGGTGTCAGGGTAATTCTGACCTCATAAAATGAGTTTGGGAGTGTTTCCTCCTACATATTTTGCAAGAGGATTGGTATTAGTACTTTAGATGTTTGCAAACATTTGGCAGTGAAGCCATTTAGTCCTAGACTTTTTTTTTGAGATGACTTTTGACTATGGATTCAACCTCTTTATATTGTTATTTATTTCTTCATAACTTAGTCTTGATAGGTTGTATATTTCTAAAAATTTACTCATTTCTTCTAGGTTGTCCAATTGCATAGTGAAATTGGGTCTCTTGCCTCTGATCTCACAGCTATTAAATGGCAGAGTTGGACGTTGAACCACAGTAGACTGTTTCTAAAGCCTGTTTGGTTAAACATGACTGTGTTCAGTCTCTTTTCTTTGTCAGCCAGACTCTACAAGAGGTTCAGAAACTTGCAGATGTTGCACAAATACCAGTGGCAGACACATGATATCCCTGAAAGTCCTGATCATATAGCAAATATATTTGAGCGGCCAATTTTGTTCAGCATTAGTTTTTTTTATAGCTTTAGATTATTTATCTATTTATATTCTTCAGATTAAAGATAGATATATTGTTTTAAAACCACATACACATAAGTGAGGAAATGGTGAACTAATTAAATATGAGGTGAATTCAGGATCGTTAGTCACCATGCTGCATGATGTCAGGCTCTGCAGGGTTAAAGCAGGGCAGGTCAGGCATCCTGAGTGAGTCCTTGGTCTTTGTGCTCTTGGTGCCTCCCTGGCTTCACCTATCCCTAGTCCCAAGGCTCATCCTGGAAGATATGGATCATGGACTTGTCTGGACTGGGTTTTATAGCACAAAACACCAAGAGGGACACAGGGTTGATTCCAAAACTTACAATGTTCATAAGATAGGAATGAAGCTAGTAACTTATAAGAAATACAACTGTTGTTGAAAACTAAAGTGAGAAAAAAAAATTCTCCATTGATTCCTCACAGAGAGACCTTTGTGCAGTACCATGAAAAATGTTCTCAACACCATCAGAGTGGTAAAATCGAGGAGTGTCCTAGGAAGAGGCTCATAGCCTGACATCCAGATGTAATTCAGTGGAAGCAGTGACTTCATATGAAGTCTCAAGGCAAGATTTCCCCATGGTCCAAACTTATCCTTTATTGTAATATTTATTCCTGAGTTCTATCTAGAAGAATAAGAGGTTTAACTTTTATGGACCTAGCTTATTTATTTTATTTAACATAGTAATTATAATTGTGTGTGCGTGTGAGTGTGTGTATGTGTGTGTGTGTGTGTGTGAGTGTGAGTGTGCATTTGGGAGAAAGCCAGGGCTCAATTATAAGCTCAAATCTATCATCAATTTGTACAATGTGAGACACTTATGAATGACTTTAAATATCTTTAATTGTGATTCAGGATGTATATCAAGTTAGACACAATATGAGGTTTAACATGATAAGGGGATATGTAGTTATCATGAATGCAGTGGCAGTGAGAACAACAGGAAACTAAAGATAGAGGCAAACTAACTTTGGCTTGGCTTGACTTGCAGTGTGGGGAGCCCAGAAGGAATTAATTGGATAAGTTCCTCAATCATTCCTTTATCTAATGATCAGTTATACTTGGTGTCATGACAGATGGCAGAGTTCTTTTGAAATCCAGACAGCTTTGAATAAGGCAATGTGTGAAAACTCAGTAGCTCCTCCTACAATAACTGAATTAATATTCAGTAATTAGGTTTAACTTGTGATTGTATGTGTTGGTGGTTAGGGCTTGTGGCTTGTTAGAGGTGAAAACACTTCCCTAAAGCAACACCAGATTAAGCTGCAATACAGAAATCTAAATGCTTACACTATTGGATAAAGGATCTATGATAGTACTCTTTTTAAAAATCTGCTTTCCCCCTATTACAATTCTATTTATAATTGGCACTTGTGCACTTTTGGACATTCTATTTCTGTTATTTTATAATTCTAAATAAAAGGTATATATTTATTAGTAGAATTATTAGCCTGTATGTCTTTGTGGCATAATTAATAGCTTTAGCTTCTACAAGTCCCTGTTCCCCATTTTAACCCTTGCTCTTGAAGGGCAATGTCATGGTTTTGCAAGAGAAGACATCATATTTCAAATGACCACAGAGAGTGAATATTTTGAATCAGTTAAGTGGTTCACAGGGGATCTGTGCTATGTAAAATATAGCATTGCTGCTCTTATCTGCAATTTTTCTCTTTCTAAGGATAGAGATTAAGACTAACTCATGAATGGTTTAGCAACAATTTGGTTACTCCAACATCTGTTCCTTAAGAAAGATAAAATATCAAATAATTCTACACTATATATTACATTTAACATCTCCCAAGTATAAGGTTTTTTTTGTCAGTCTTCACATTACATTTGGTTTCTATGGTGGGGGTGGATTGCATAATGGATTTGTTCTATTACCCAAATCTTATTCTTTGGACTATGAGACTTGCAAGGGTTTGAAACCTTTTACCACAGTAATCATCAGCACCATAAAATTTTATTTGTGGATCACATTTTTATTTATTGGACAAATCTGACTTGTTTATTTTGGTTGATTTTAAATTTCTTCTCAGATTCAACTGAAGTTCTAATCCCTCCACATAGTTATTCTTCTTTCTCCTGGAGCAAATATTTTAATCTTCCATTTGTATAAGTGTTTCTCACTTTTTACCCTGGATTATAGTTAACAGTGCCCAGGTCTTACTGTTCTTACTGGAGTGAGTTCCTTTTAGAGACAAGATAAATATCTGATTCAACATCAGATCCTTTAAAGCTCTAGCTAATTTTTCTTCAAATAGTTGGTTTGCAAAGTATATTTGTTGAATGGATATGTATAAGGTATTAGTTGACCAATGCAAAGACAATGGTACTTAGTTATTAATGGGTTATCAAGTATCTTTTGGAAAAAATAAGCTTAATACCATATATAGGATATGGCTGAAACTACCAAAATAAACCATAGGTGATATAGGTGTCAATTGTCCCTACATCTTCTTCTTCAAACTGTCTGCTCATGTTCTCCCCATTTTAATATGATAAAGTCAAGCATTAGTCAGTGAAGAATCTATTGGAGATATGCTAGGAAAAACAGAGGGGTAGATTACAGTATAAACCATTTAGAATTTAATTTGTGTATTGGCCTTTTCTTTTTTCTTCTTCTTCTTCTCGTTCCTTTTCATCGTTTTTCCATAAAGCACCCAGCTCCTCCTAAATACAATCTCCTGCAATCATATATTTCTGGAGATCTCCAAATCTTTTGCATCTCTATTATATGTGGAATTTGCCTCTCCTGTCATTATAGTGCACTGCAAAATTCCTCCGGATAGTATCATCCAACCTCCTGGAAAGGGATTAGGGGCTTATATGCTTTCAATAATTCAAAAGGACCTTTATTAAAATTATTAAATGTGGTTAATAGTCAATGCCTTAACAAAAATTAACATTATTTGATAATACACCTGTCTTAGATGTGGCAGATGGGAAAGTTCTGTAATATAGACAGAATTATAGCCATTTATTTGTTTGGAGAAGGTTAAAATAAATGAGTCTTTGTTAAATGCAAGTTATGACCCACCTTAGGAAGTTTTCAATTTTGTGGGCCTAACTGGGAATGACCAGGGAGTTCCTGATTCTGCGTGAAAACCATCTTAGATTATTCAGATACACCTATACATGTTTGCTGATGATCAATTGGAGTAAGTTACCTGAATGTTGCTCAAGAAGAATAAAGGATATTATAGACTCCATGAGCTATTTTAAGTAAGATGCAAAATTTGGAGCAGAATTTGGGGGAAGTTTTATGCCCCAAGTTCTCATTTTTCATACTCTCACCTTAAAATACTTCTACTCCTGTTTGCTGAAATGTATTTAATGACTCTGAAAGATAACTGAATTAGTATTCATTTATATAATGATTATCATTCAAAACTAATGATTAAATAGCTATTATTATTATTTTTAACGAGAAGAGCAGATTTCACCATTTCGTGGACATTTTGTCTTGACGAAGGTGTCCTACTCTGGTTTTCAAGAGACTACTTACTTGTCTTCCCACAAAAAGCCATAGGTGTGCCTGTCCTAATGCCAGTCTTGCCCTTGCCTTCCAACTCTGCCTGTCTTAATTCTACTTCTGTACCCAGATTATTTGAGACCATCAAGAAACAAACTTGTTTTAGAAATAAACTAACTGTAACTTATTTCATTTTAGGGAATAGTTCACTAAGTTGATAATCATAGATTGGTTAGCAGAGAGCAGGCTAACTAGAGTACATGACTGGAGGGTAGGCAGGCATTTGGAAATGGCCTCCTAGTTATAAGGAGGTGCCTCGGGGCCTCAGAGCCTCTGCATAAGACTCACGTGGAGTTGAGCAGTCCCAACTGGAGTGTCATATAAAGCATGAAGTGAAATGATGGAGCCACCAAAAATCAAACAAAACCAACAAAATAAACACAGTAGCTACATACTACTTTTCTGAATTCCCTGTCTTTCCTATGGAGATTTCCTTATGAGTACTTTCAGTCAATACTGTTCTACTTTACAAATTTATTTTGAAGTAAGAAAATTTCCATTAAAGGCCCTATTAAACACATTTTATTTATTTATTTTACAAGAACATAACTGTTAAAGACACATTGAATCAACACCATAACAAGTGTTATAAAGTCATTTCACCACACTGTCTCATGGATAACCACAATTAATGTCATGTTCCAATATGAAGGACAGCCCCTTCTCTATTTTAAGAAGAAAGTGCTTGAAAGTAATTTACACTCCAATTATCTCAACTTGAATGTCAGCTGCATTAAGTCTGCACTGCTGAAAAGGTGAGTAAAGCCAGCTGCTAAACCACTGTAGTCATTTTTGGAAAAACCATTTCTTTTATTAGGTCAATTGAAACAAATTGAAGAATTGAAGCATGATGTATTCATAGGAAGAGACTAATTCCAGTGTAACAGTCAATGAGGTGTCTTCAGGGTTAGCAGGTTAGGCAGTAAGTAGACTTTTTTTTTTTTTTTATGTGTTTGTAGCACACAAGTTACTGTATGACCCAACTCTGTTAAACTGGAGTCCTCGTTGGCAATGTCACAGAGAGGCCAGTGCTTGAACTGTGTATAAGATCTGAGCCACCAGTTCCCTTTTCAGAGGTCAGACTATAGCAGACATAGGAGGAAAGGTGTTGGAGCCTGAGTTCCTTGCACTGCTTTTGTCCTTAAAGCCACACTCTTCACACTCATTAACATTTAGTTGTGGTTGTGTTGGACCTCAGATGCACAGAATTGAATTGACTCAATCAGCTTTATTCCCTGTTACTAATATGTTATTACTAGAGGCCCAGTGCACAAAATTCGTGCACTCGGGGGTGGGGGGTCCCCTCAGCCCGGCCTGTGCCCTCTCACAGTCCGGGAGCCCTCAGGACATGTCCGACTGACGGCTTAGGCCTGCTCCCTGGTCACCTGCCCTGGGGAGCAGGCTTAAGCCATCAGTTGGACATCCTTTGTGCTGCTGCGGAGGTGGTAGAGGCTCCTGCATTGAATGTCTGCCACATGGTGGTCAGTGAGCATCATAGTGACTGGTTGTTCTACTGTCAGGCCGAAACTGGCTCTCCGACATCCCCTGAGGGGTCCCAGATTGCAAGAGGGTGCAGGCCAGGCCGAGGGACCCCACTGGTGCATGATCAGGGCTGGGGAGGGACATGGGAGGTTGGCCAGCCAGGGAGAGACTGCAGGAGGGCTTCAGGGTGTGTCTGGCCCGTCTCTCTCAGTCCCAATCAGCCAAACCCCAGCAGCAAGTTAACCTATTGGTGGGAGCATCTGCCCCCTGGTGGTCAGTGTATGTCATAGTGAGCAGTTGAGTGGCATTAGCATATATATAATTAGCATATTATGCTTTGATTGGTTGAATGGCCAACCAGACAACCGCACACTTAGCATATTAGGCTTTTGTTATATAGGATTGTTGAAATCATCACTCTAGGACTATTGTTGTCCCCTTTATGTCTTTTCTCCAGTTCCATCCCTTTCCTGAACATTTGGCCCTAATGCATCTCCTTAGAATCCATCTTCACCCAAAGAACTAAAATATATACATATCCATCAACATATAAATACTAGAGGCCTGGTTCACAGGTAGGGTCCCTAGGCCTGGCGATCAGGGCTGATTTGGGCCTTCCAGCTGCCAGCCAGGGCCTTCCTTCATTCTGTGCCATGCCCTGGTTGTCAGTACACGTCATAGCAAGCAATTGGTCTCTCAGTTGAACTCCCACAGGGACAATTTGCATATTAGGCTTTTATATATATAGATTGTTTAATATATAATTTTAAAGTTCATACAAATAATTATTTGGTATGAACTATACACATTGAAACTTGATTATTTTTCATTTAGCATTATGATTTTTGCATCTATATAGCCTGATTCTTTTAATTTTGGCATAGTATTCCATGGTAAAAATTATACCACAATTTTATCTATTCACAGAGGCCCGGTGCACAAAATTTGTGCACGGTAGAGTTCTTAGGCCTGGCCAGCGATCAAGGCCAATTAGGTTCCCTGCCTCCCCACCTCCCTCCCTCTTCCTTCCCTCACTCCCTCAGCACCCTTCTGTCGCTGCTGGTCACCTGCCATGTTCTGCACCACCCCCTGGTGGTCAGCGCATGTCATAGTGAGTGATTGAACTCCTGGTCTCCTGGTCAAACTCCCGAGGGGACAATTTGCATATTAGTCTTTTATTATATAGGATTCATCCACTGACAAGCATTTAGATTGTTTCCAAATTTTTCTTACTATCAGGTTTGCAGTATAAACCATACTCTAAAGCAGCGGTCACCAACCGGTGGCCCGTGGACCACTGGTGGTCCATGAAGTCCAAAAGGTTGGAGACCGCTGCTCTAAAGAACAACTGTGTACATGTTTCTTGGTGAGCTTATATTAGATTTTCTTTGGGATAAGTAGCAAGAATTGGAATTTCTTAGGCTTGAGTCATATATGCATTTTCAGAATTGTTTTTCAAAGTGGCTGTACCAACTATTTCTCCCATCTGAAGCACAGGAAAACTCCCAAATAAATTTATATGCAAACAATAGTCATTTAAAAGAAAACAAAAATTTCCCAGGGATGTGGTTATGATATTATCCAGGGCGAAGTCTGTGGAAAGCCTTCCATAGCATTGATCTGTGGTCACTGGGGAAGCATTTCTAGGTGACCATGCCAAAGGAAGGCCAGAAACAACTATAGAATCAGCCACCAATTAGTTCTCTGTCACTTTATTGGTATTTTTTAGTAAGCTGATGGAATTTGATCACATCCTGCACTGACTTCACACCAACATTCAGGTGTCTGAACTCACAGCCTTCTGTCCTTCCCCCATCCCCTTCAACCTGCTGGAGGCAGAGCAGGCTACCCTGGTGTGGGCAACTTGCTGAAGCATCAGCCACCTCTGCTAGCATGCTTGGATTAAGCAAATACATAGAAAAGAGCTTTGAAAAATTCATCAGTCACAGGATGTTTGTTATTGGAATTAAAACACCTTCTTACTGTTGCATAGATTTGCATTGATTGCTATAGGCCACGAGCACCATGCTGCCTTTCCTGCTCGCCAGGCACTGCCTCTGCCTCTGGACTGGCAGCTCAGATGTATGGGCTGATTTGCTTTCTTCAGTGGAGCCTAATTCTGTGTGGAAGAGACAATGGGTAGTTAAATGGAATATAGCTATGTGAGGTGACTTGACTCACTGTGCAGTCATTACACTTAATATTATGGCGAACAATCAGAAATTGGAGCATATGAGCTGATAAAGACGGTTTATGCAAATTTAGTATCAGAGGCAAGCTGGGAGAAGCTGTTTGACACTACAGTATGATATATGGAAACAAGCAGAGGGTGTGTGAAATCACGGGGCTGATGGCCATAGTTACAATGTCTTAACATTTGTCTCTCATATTCTTTCTATGATGATGGAATCCAATCTGTGTCTTCACACAGCTGAACAAGGGGAGGGAGTTTATACTAAGGACAGCCTTTTATTTTTTTCAAGAACAGTCTTATAGTTAGAAGGAGTTTGTTTTTGTCAATGCAGTATGTTTTGAAAGTTTTTTTTTTTTTTGGACATCTCAAAATGTTTTCGATTTCACAAGTAATAACTATTACTGATAATAGTCATCATTTATTAAACATACCAAACAGTGCTAGATAATTTAAATCACTTGAGCCTTATGACAATTTAAAACCAGATATTATTATCTGCATTTCCAAAACTTGCTAGTGACATCTAGATTAAACAACCTTAATTAATTTCTCACTGCCCCTCCAATCCCCCCCGCCCCCGCCACCTCTGACTACTCCTGGGCCAGTTGTCGCTTTGTTCTTCCTTGAAAGGCAAGGCTGCTTCGTTTACAGAGCCTGTTCTCCAGATACCCACACGACTGGCTCCCTTACTCTTCTTCTTTAAAAAAAATATTTTTATTGATTTCAGAGAGGAAGGGGGAGGGAGAGAGAGATAGAAATATCAATCATGAGAGAGAATCATGGATCAGCTGCCTCCTACATGCCCCCTACTAGGGATTAAGCCCCCAACCCAGGCATGTGCCCCTACCGGGAATTGAACTGTTACCTTCTGGTTCATAGGTTGATGCTCAACCACTGAGCAACACCAGCCAGGCTCCCTCACTCTTCTTAAGTCTTTGCTTAACATGAATGCCTAAATGAGGTCTGCCTTGACCACTCTTTCTTAAACAACATAAAAAAATAAAACAAAATAAATAAACAACATGACCATTTTATTTTGGAATAGTTTCAGATTTACAGAAAAGTTGCAAGGATACTGTTCCCACAGACCTCATACCCAATTTCCACTACTGTTAACATCTTATGACAGTATGGCATATTTGTCACAACTAACTAACCACTATGGATACATCCTTAATCACTAAAGTCCATACTTTAATCAGATTTGGAATTTTTACTTAAGGTTCTTTTTCTGTTCCAGGATCCCCTCCAGGAGACCACATGACATCTAGTTCTCAAGTCTCCTTAGGCTCCTCTTGGCTGTGAGAGTTTCTCACTCTCCTCATTTTTGATGACCTTGACAGTTTTGAGTACTACTGCTCAGGGATTTTGTAGAATGTCTCTCAATTGGTATTTGTGTGCTGTTTTACTCATGATTAGGCTGGAGGAATGTGTTTTGGGGATGAAAACCACAGTGAAGTTCCACATCATACCAAGGATACGCATTATCAGCATGATTTATAAAAGTCTCATGTTGACCTTGATCACATAGTTGAGGTAGTGTTGGCCAGGTTTCTCAAATGTAAAATCCATCTTCTTTTTTTTTCTCTCCCTGCTTTTCAAACTGTATTCTTCAGAAATAAGTCACTATGCTCACCTTAGTGGATGGAGAATTGGCATAAATTATTTGGAATTCTGCATGGGAGTCTTTCTATCTATTATTAATTTATTCAATCATATGTTTACATCAGCGTGGACTCATCAATATGTATTTTATATCATGTTACTTATTTGTTGCTCAAATTGTTCCAGCTTTGGCCATTGGGAGCTCCTTCGATTGCCTACTGTATCCCTTTGAGATACGTCCATCATCGTGTGTGTTTTGAAATGTTTAACACTTCCTCACTTTCTGGCATAACAAGGTGCTCCAGACTCATCTTGTATATTCCCTACCCCAGCCATTAGAGTCAGCGCTTTCTCTAAGGAGCCTTCCTTCTGTTTATCAAAGACGGGGATAAGAAACCAATATCGCCTCTGGATATGCTTGTAGCTACGGGGGGTGCTATGGCCCTCTTAGTTTCAAAACCAGGGACTGTATCAACCAGTGTTTTTAATTAAATATTGCCTTTATATATTCCTGAGTCCCCACAGCCTTTACTATCTTTTATTCCCCATAACATGCATCATCTTATTATATCCTCTCTACTCTATGGATCTACTTACTTAAGCATATATTTAAGAAAATGTGAGTGAATCAACATTAATTTACAAGTAGCATAATAGAACCATGGTGGTTTTTCTTCCCTGGGGATGAAATTTACTGGGGGTGGTCAGTAGTATTACTCTTAAATGGAAGCACTGTCATTAGCAGTCCTTAGAAATAAAAATTAAATTTCAACAAGCAACAAATAAAAACCTCTTTGAAAAACCTGTTCTTGTTAAAATATAATAAAATATATTTTAAATAAGTTATGTTAAAAATGAAAACAACTTGCATATATAAATAACTATGCATATGTATTCAAAGTTGGGCTATAATAGAAAAAAATCAGTTGGATTATAGTATCCCCCTCAATGTTCTTTAAAGCTTTAGATATTTTTGATAAGTAGAAGTTTCATTTTCTAAAACCAAAAGCAATTAATGCTGTTTCTTAATTGCTTTTTTGTACTACAATCCTACTGAAATGTGTTTCAATATCTACAGATTCATAATATTTCAAATAGCTACATATTATCTCCCTGTATCATTATACAGTACCATAATTAATTAATCAAATCACTATCAATGGATGTTTATATTGCTTTCACAATGTACTCACCAATACTTTACTGAACATCATGAATATTACTTGTATAGATATTTATTTATTTTATTTTTAATATATTTTTATTGCAGAGAGGAAGGAAAATGGAGAGAGAGATAGAAACATCAATGATGAGAGAAAATCATTGGTCGGTTGCCTCTTGCATGCCCCACATTGGGATTGAGCATGCAACCCCGGCATGTGCCCTGACAGGAATCAAACCATGACCTCCTGGTTCATAGGTTGACACTCAACTACTGAGCTATGCCGGCCAGTCTAAATATTTATTTTAAGGATAGATTTCCACAAGTGAAATGTCTGTGTCAATGTGAATAGGTAAATTTTTTAATTCGGTTTTCTAAAGTGCTTTCCAGAAACATAGCAAACATACACTAGTAGCAATAATCCATGAAAGTGACTGATCCTCTACATGTGTACTAATATTGTATAATATCATTCTTTGACATTTTTGTAATCTCAATTTTAACTTGATTTAATTTGATTCTTTTATTTTTTATTATCAGTGAGTATAAACATATTTTCAGGAAAATGTTGGCCATTTGCACTCCTGTGGTGAATTGCCTTTATATCTTTCTATGCTATTTTTATATTATGATATCTAGGGTTTGTTTTCTTCTTAAAATGTAAGAAATAACTGTTAAAGATATCAACACTATATCATAAGTTACCAATGCTTTTCTTGTGTGTTATTTGATTTTTTACTCTCTTTTCTTTTTTTTTTTTTGCTATAAAAGTTTTAATTTTAATGTAATAAGTCTTTTCTGTTGTGATTTCTGGAATTAGTGTCATGTTAAAAAAAATTAAAGTACCCTGACCAGGTATCTCAGTTGGTTAGAGCGTCATCCTGATATGCCAAGGGTGGAGGTTCAAACCCTCATCAAGGCACATACAAGAATCAACCAATGAATGCATAAACAGGTGAAACAATAAATTGATGTTTCTCTCTCCATTCCTGTCTCTCTAAAATAAATAAATGAATGAATAAACAAATAAATACAAGTTTTTGAAAAGTAAAAGAAACATTCCATCTTAGTTCATACTTATATTGTATTAAGAACATATGTTTATGTTTTTGGAGTATATTAGTGGTGTTTGGAAAGGGCTAAATATGTGAGCAATTAAGTTCAAATTCCCAACTTGGAGCCAGGTAGCTTTTTATTTTTAATTAAATTAAGATTTTAAAATTTAAACAGTCTACAGGGAAACCCTTAACCTCTTTATTTATTGTTTTCAAAGGAGGGAAAGTACTTTGAATCACCTCATTTTGTATTAATGTTAACATTTAAAAAATAACTCAGTAACCATATAATATTTTTTCTATTAGAAATAACTGAATTTAATTATTCGTTTCTATTTTTGAAAAAAAATTAGTTTTTAAAAGATACAAATTAAATAGTCTATTAAATGGATAAATTTTAGCATTCAGTTTGCCTTGCTGAGATAAATAGAATTACACATTATTGCTGGCAAAGGAAGGGTAAAGAAGATGTTATATAAATTCACATTAGTGCTTACATTTACAATTACTATAAAACCATTAATTGAACAGGCACATTCAGAATTTATTAATGATTTTACACTTGATTTTTTCAGTCTTTTCTGAAAGGCATAATCCAAGTGTTGCAAATTAATAGATATTCTGCACCTAAAATTAATGATGTTTTTTATTCTTTACGTTTTATAGTGAAGAGCGGAAGGGATACCAGAAATCTCTGAAAATTGCCAATTTCTTAGTTTCTCCCCCAAAGCATGCTTTGTAATGAGTGGATAAGAATTTACAGGATCCTTAAGGAAATAAGCCAATGAAGGTTGCAAATAGTGAGAAATCATGGTGTGGCTGAGTATTCCACCTGTGTAGGCTCTCTCTGCTCCCCTGCTCTTCTGGGTCTCTAAATCTGGGCATCTGTGATGGTGGTGTGCCATGTTCCTGCCACTGGGCATACCAGCAGACCACCGTCTAGAGGTGTCTGTCAACTTGTCTCCTTGGAGCCTTCATTGGAAAACAAACTGAACATACTAGTACAATGGCCAATCTTTAAATCCCACTCCAAATAATGATATTTACACATTAGAGATAAAGCACTCAATGGGGCGGGGCTGAAGGGCCCTGAATTAGCCACATCGATCTAGGCAAGTGATGGATACGTTCCCCACTGCAGGGGAAAGCCTCACAGAGTGAAGAGCTTTATCTTCTATTAAAAAACTCTATGGACAAATCCATCAGGCTATTTGACAGGTAAATTAAGCAGGGTTCCAGTTCCCAAGGAGACCAACTCATATTCCTACCAGGCAGCTCATAATCCTACCAGGCAGCAGCAAAGCATGGCCCTTGTCATCCACTGGGCTTCCCCTTCAGGAGCTTGACTGGCTCTAGACCAGCCTCAAAATTTATGCCTCTCAGTCTTTTTTACGGCCAAGCCAAGACACTGAGAGCCGCCACAGCTGCTGCTGTTTCTCCTGGTGTGGCTATTTCTGGGACAGGCAGGTTTTTCTTCTTGCACAAACCAACCAAAGGGCAATTCATTCATTCGCTATGCTGGGGGAAAGCTGTGACCCTTACAAGGCACATTTTGGTCACAGATGAACCATGACATTGAAGTAAGTGAATTCCATTTAGGGGCAGAGTCACCCAGTGCTTTCCACTCACTTTAAGCATAGCCCAGCCAATAAAGCAAATAACAAGACTATAGAGGTCACTTTCCTGAAGACTGAAGAGAGACACTCTGAGGTTGCAGGAAGAAACTAAATAAACAAATTTTATGTCAGGTATTTATTAAGCATGTAATGTATCCAGGTGCCTGAGACACAACGGCAAATGGTGACTAATCCACCTGAGACTTTGTCCACAGGAATAAAATCCTCACAGCCCAGGTCTATGTTTTGAAAGTGCTAATATCTAATTGGATTGCTAACTAAGGGAAGTGTGCTGGTCACTATAGAGAAATACATATGAGTGACAAATGCTTCCTTGCCTTTGCCTCTTCATCATGGTGGCTACTGTCTCTCTACTGCTTTCCATGAGCCTGGCCCTGAACTACACACCTTAGTCTACTCTGACCTTTGCAGCCTTAATAGTTATTCATTATTAGTCTGACTTCACAGTTAGGGATTGATGCCCAGGATGTTTTATCCAGTACTTCTTTCCTTCAACTAATGCTGAGTATCAGCTATGTACTGGACACTGTTCTGTGGTCTTTCCCTAGAGGTCTGGGGGGTCCAGAGTCTCCTAGCCACCAAGATGTGCCTTTATTCATGCCACCTCTTCCTGGTAGGTGTGCCTCATTTCATGCTAGAGGTGCAGGTCTAGACTGCTCCAAAATTAAGGGCTCTTGGAAGAACTTAATGGATCAGGACTCATCACTAAACTGAACACAGTATCTATTGTGGCAAATTCTGCTGTGGTTCTGGATTCTCATTGGATAAATAGAACTTCAACTTGCTTCTTTCGGGCCCTCACTTTGTGTACAAACCTGTGCCTTGCTCTGTGCAATCTGGTATAGTGTTTTTTTAAAATATATATTTTTATTGATTTCAGAGAGGGAGGGAGGGAGGGAAAGAGAGAGAGAGAGAGAGAGAGAGAGAGAGAGAGAGAGAGAGAGACATCAGTGATGTGAGAGAATTATTGATTGGCTGCCTCCTGCATGTCCCTCAACTTGGGATCAAGCCCACACCCTGGGCATGGAGCCCTTCAGTCTGCAGGCTGATGCTCTATCCACTGAGCCAAACCAGCTAAGGCCTAATATAATGTCTTGATAAGCCACCTGGTGTTCTGATAGTGTTTAAATTGAGGTGCTATTTGGCTGGCTCTTGTCAATCCTCACAGGGATGTGATTGCTGTACTCTCATCCCCTAGTTCCATGTTAGGAGTATATCTACCTCCTGCTCCCCTCAGATGGCCTTCTAAGAGCTCAGGGTCATGTGTGTGGTGTACTGGACTCCCCATCACATGCCAGATGCATAGAAACCTAGGGGTCATCCTGGACTTCTTCCTCTCCTTCACCTCCATATACAATCCACCAAAAATTCCTATCCAGTCCACCTCAAAATAGCCCTGAATCTACCCATGTCTCTTTATCTCCTGGTCTGATACCTTTATCTCTTCCTGGGCTAATGAGAAAGGCTTATTCTGGTCCAACTGCAGTCACTCATATTCCTCTCCAATAATTCTCTACCTACAGCCAAGAGTGGCCTCGTCAGATCTGACAACTCTCCTCTTCGCCACCCCACCATGCTCAAACCTCTTTAATAGCTTTCTATTCTTCTTCAAAGAAAGACAGAACATTTTATTTTTAATTTACAGAGAAGTTGCAAAGATAGTACAAGTAATTCCTAAATATCCTTCACCCAGTTTCACTTAATGCTAACATCTTACATTACTGTTGCTTACTTGTCAAAATTACCTTATTAACATTGACACATTACTATTAACTAATATCCAGACTTTATTAGGATTTCATCAGTTTTCCCACTAATATTCTTTTTCTGTTCCAACATCCAGTGCAGGATATTATATTGCAGTTAACCTAATGTCATTTTTCACCAAAGGACTATAGAATTTAATGTCCAATTTGGCATATTTTGGGGAAAGTGGACATTATTAATAGTGACCTATGGGAAGTAGGTGAATGGGCTTGTCCCAGGTCACCCTATCTAGAATGACCAGTTAGGTGATGCTCCTCTTACCTTTGATCTTATCTCACACTCTCAAGTCCCCCATCCCATCCTCATATTTAATGCTAGAGAAATGTCAGCCTTCTGTCATTCCTGCTACTCCTTTTCTCTTCCCATATGCTCTTCCCACTCATTTTTACCTAGTCATTGGCTATAAACCTTCCCTGGCCTTCTATATTAGATCAAATCCCCATTCTCACATTTTCAAAGCATAACACGCTTTTTCTTTCTAGCTTATCAATTGCATGGACTTATACTTGAGAGACTGTTTGATTGATGTCTCTCTTCCTTAGGCAGAAAGGCCCATGAGGGAAGAAGTGATGATGCCTTCCATTGTCCCCTCATGCCAAGAATACAGAGTGGGTATTGAGAACTACTTGCTGAATAATTGAATGAATAAACCTCTTTGACACCAAGTGCCATTCAGCACATGTCATATTCTCTGAATAGCATGCTCCATCTGCCAGGAAGGCATCCTCCCTCTGGGTCCTTCCCAAAGCACTTGCCTCATTGGTGGACAGGTCTAGTTTTCAGGCTTTTTGCATAGTAGGCATAGTTGTTGAATGAACGAATATCTATATTCAGATACTTGTCATCAGGATTCTTTTAGTTGCAAGTGATAATGCCTATATGTTTATTAACAATAATATGGAAGGGGGAAGTAGTGGCTCACATACATGGGAAGTATAAGGACTGGCTAGTTTCCATCTGGACTTAATTCAGGTACTTAGATGAACCCACCAGGATGCTATTTGTCTCCACCACTCTCTACTCGGCTTGCCTTTGCATTGACTCCATTTTTAGACCGGTTTTTGTTACATGGTGGAAATGAGCAGTGGCCATTTTAGACTCACAAGGTCCTTAAGAGTCAAAACTCAGAAGATGAAAAACTCTTATCAATATCAATATCTGGTCCCCACAAAAGATTCTGATTTGACTTTGCTTAAGTAGCAGTCCACCCAGAAGTCAACCTCTATGTCTGGGGAATTGAGTGATTCTAAATGGCCATTGGGAATGACACATTCACCCCTCTGGCAGGAGAGGCCAGACCTTGAAGGTCAAGGTTCTGTTGGGTGAGAATGGGACAGAGGAAAATGCAGAACTTCATTATGATCCTTAGCTTCCAGAAGTGTCACAACAAGAAATAGATTTCTACCGCCCCACTTCACTAGTTATTTTCACTAGTTTTAAAGTTTTACTAACAGTGCTTTTTCAAAGAAAACATGAATGAAAGATAGTAATGTTAATTTGCATGTAACAATAAACCACAGTGTTTTCTCTACATAGTACTCGTAAATATCTTTATAGAATAAAATCATTGAGCCAGTTTGTATTAGTAGTTGTCTGAAAATACCATCCAGGTCAGTTTTCCCTGGGTGGCTCTTAAGCTATCAACTTTTAATTTAGGAAGTTCTGTTATTTGGGCTCAGTGGCCCATATTTTATCTGGTATGTTTCCTGGCAGTAGAAAAAAAATAAAGTGCTCCTGTTTCTAGCATCCCTTTGTAATCAATTTATTTTCAGACCATCACTTAAATGAAAAAAGAGTCTACTAGGTAAGATATGTTTCTGTTTTCTAGGGTAATCATAGATTGACATATTGTGATTAATATTCTGTTTAATCTAGAGTTATCCAAAAAAAAAATCATAGATTCTCACTAATTCTCTTTATAAAATTAAGGCCTTAAATTATTGAATCTTTCATATGTGATTTGGAAGGGACTTTAGACACATATATGTTCCTTAATTTGAGCGCCATAGTTCAGGCAACTGTGAAAAATTTTTGGATTTTTTAATTGTTTAGATCAGGGGCTGGCAAGCATTTTCTTTAAAGGGCCAGATAGCAAATATTTTAAGCTTTGTGGGTCTTATGGTCTCTATCTTAACTCAAAAAGGGCAGCAAAAGCTGCCATAGACAATACATAAATGAATGAGCATGGCTGTGCTCCAAAAAAACAACAACCTCTTTATAAAAACAGGCATCAGGCGGGTTGGCCCATGGACCACAGTTTGCAGCTGCTGATTTAGATTCTGAGTGGATAGTATTTATAATTGTTATTTTGTGTGCTGCTTAATTGTTTACAGTTTTTCTTATTAGCATGGTTTAAGGCAGGGTACCATGGAGAACAAATCATAAGCTCAAGGGGTCCTGAGTATATATGTTGACTTTAGTCCAATTACTTAGTCCCTCTAAACCTCAGGTTTCTTGATGGTAAAATGGAGCCAGTGATAACTTCTACTGATCTTAAGGAGCTATTTTGAGAATCAAATAAGGGAATTTCAAGGAAAAGGAATTGAAAGCACAAAAGTTCCTTGCCACTATAAGGTAGTATTTTTTTTTAACATTATGTCATTGAAGTTGTCAAAATATTTGAAGAAAAAGGAAGCACATTTAAGAAAATTTTCATAATATGTGTATCAGCTAGGGACCTGACAGTTTCCATACCATGGCCGAGGATGAGCCTCTGCTCATCTCTGCCTGTCATGCCTTTAAGTCAATGCCAGAGTTCAGCATTGGGTGGGGAGGAAGAAGTTGTCACTTTGAAGGCACCTTTGAACCTGCAGCTATTATTAAGCCCATGCAGGCTGGGAACAATGATGGTGGGCATTGTGGGGTCCTGATTAATCAGAACACACATCATCTCAATTGACTATATGTAACCAGAGGAGAAATAAGGGCTATTATATTTCCACAAACAAGCAAAACGGTAAGAAAGAAAAAGTGGCTTCCTCCTCAACTTTTGATTCTAGTTTTGACAAGAGCATTTTGATGAAAGACAACACCTTACACATATACCTTCTCCTTCTTTTCAGCTTGCTAGAGTGGGCCCTAAAATATTACTGCTTCAGAAAGGGTTTCTCTGAGCATTCTAATAAAAGTAAGGTTTCCACATGTATCTGTATATTATAAGGTTGAACCCTAATGGTCTTATTTTAATAGTAATTATTAGTAGTTATTTTTTTACTTTTTTTTTTTTTTTTTGGTCTGTTTTCCCCATTTGACTGTGAAAGTGTGATTTGTTTCCCATTGGGTCTTTTACAGGTAGCACAGTGCATGACAAGAGTGGATAAAGGCTTTTGAATGAATGAATATTGCATCCACAGGTACAGGGAGAGTCAACATGGCAGACTGGTAGATACACAGGAGGGTAGAAGTATTGTTAGACTTTCCTGAATGTCTGTCCTAATGTAGTTTGGAGAGAAACTGGGCTTTCTATGTTACCAACGTGTTTTCTTAATTTTCATAGACAATGAAAAGTTGCTGTGAAGTAGCTTGTGAAAAGAATGCATATGTCAAGTTCTAAAATATTCAGTGCCACACATCTTTAGGATTGACACGTAGACTGAATCTATGTAAATGAATTACTTATCAAAGACAAACTTGTTAGGAGAGCAGACTTTCCATGACACCAATCTATACATTTTTGAGGTTTTCACTACATTATTCATTTATAGAAAGTGTTCATGGATCTTGGCATTTACTTTCAAAAGTGTATAATAGTCTTTGGAAATGTCTTTTCAAACATGCTTTTTTTCTGAGGGCAGGATTTAGATTATTTTGGGATAAAATAATTTTATGCACATTATTTAAACAAGTTTGTTCTACAATCATGTTCAAATTCTACAGGGTTCAAATTCAAATGCTGTGTTATATAACCTCACTAAGCTTCAGTTTTCTCAAGAGTAAAATTATCTGATTTGTGTGTGTGTTGTGTGTATTAATAACTACTAATAATTACTATTAAAATTATCTGATTTGTGTGTATCATATATATATGATAGAGATAGAGAAATGAGAAAACCTACACTTAGTACAGTGTTTGGCACATTACTTATTCTCAGTTAACACATTTTATTTAAGTTTAATTATGTAAAACAGCTTTCTAAAGTTTGCTAAAACAAATCTATTTGATTTTTATGGAATTTTTTTCTTTCATTTACATCTTACCCTTTCTTTCTCTCTCTTTTACTCCAAAGTACAACCATTAACATTACTCTTTTGGGAAAAGTCAGAACACTGTCTCAGAAAACTTGAAGACAAAGCATGTAGCTTCATGGGGCTTGTGTGTGTGCTGGTTGTGGGGTATGTGTGAGTGATCCATTTAAGAAATGATCTCATTCAGTGAAATCATTGCCATCTTTTAGATTGGTTGTCATCTTGAGAAGCACAGAATCCTGTGCCCAGTAGGGATTGTATATTTGATTGATTAATGGCAGTTAAGGGTCATGATTTTTCAGTCATTCCCATTACCATTCTCTTGCCATGTGACTTGTATGTCTCATGAAACAGGTGGAGTCCTTTCACCATCCTGTTCATTCTGATTGGCCATGTGTCTTACTTTGAACAAAAGAACATTGGCAGATATGACTCTTGTAGGGACTTGAAAAAGCACTTACCCATTTCTGCTTCTCCTTTTGTTCCTCTACCTTTCTATAAGAACATGCCTGGACAGAATTGAGACAAGTTAAACAGAGCTGAGTGTCCCTAGTCACCCTAGCCTAAGCCATCCGACATCAGCTAATTAAGGGCCAGCTGATCCCCAGACATGTCAGAGAGTTCAGCTGAGACCAAATGAATGTGCTGCCTAGCCCAGCCTAAATCAGCCACCTGAAGGATCATGAGCCAAATAAATAGTCATTGTTTTAAGCCACTCAGCATTGGGATAATTTGTCATTCAGCATTATTGTGGAAATATATAACTGATATTGAATATGAGATGAATAGTTTCATGGAATCCTATGTGGAATCATTCTAATATGTAACTGATTATATTATGTCATACCTAAGTGGCTATACATTAGCTAGGCCCTGTTTATTTCATCAACTTGATTCCTTTCCCCCCATACCCCAAATGCATCTCTCAAATCTGTACTTACGTTTCTGAATATAGCACATTATCTGTCTTGGGCCTTAGGGTGTACTGCCTAAAAAGGCTCCTTCCACTACCAGAGAATTATATTTCTACTTGTCTCTTGGTTCTCATTTTAAGAATAATTTCCTTTGGAAAATCTACTTAGGCCTGCTAAGAGAAGGTTAGGTGACTCTCCTCTGGGTTCCCATAGTTCTCTGTGGTTTCACTTTCTTGATTTATATCATAAGTTGGTATAATTGTCTGCTTCTTGCCTTTGGTCACTGGGATTCATGTTTTCAGGGCCAAAAGCATGTGTTCTGTGGACCATTGTGTCTCCAGTGTGAAGCTCAGTGCCTGGCACACAGTATGGCTTAACTAATTGATGTTAAAGGAATGAATAACTAGGTATTGAATTTGTGGACAAATGGAGTAATGATGATATTGTGAAGGTCTCATGCCTCAGGACAAAGGTTTGATAAGAAGGAGAATGTTAGGTCCATCTGCAACTTGGCAACATTATAAACAACAGAAGTCTTCCACTCTGTGGACCTCTTATAAATTATTTTTTATTGATGGATTTCAGACAGAGAAGGAAGAAGGGAGGGAGGGAGATAGAAAGAAAGAGATAGAGTCAGAAAGAGAGAGATTGATTTGTTGTTCTACTTATTTATACATTCATTAGTTGATATTTGTATAAGCCCTGACAGGGGATCAATCTGACAACTTTGGTTTATAGAGATGAGGCTCTAATCAACTGAGTTACCCAGCCAAGGTCATATGTGGACCTCTTCTATAGGTTTCAAGTAAAGATAAAACACCATCCAGAATGCTAAAATAGAATTAGAACTTTTGGTTTATAAGTAGACCATCTGAAAAGGGCAATCTGAATGACATCTGCAAAGTAGGTAGCATGGACTGGACTTCAGTTCCTTCTCAAAATAAGTTTAAAAAGTTGAAAAAGAAAGACACTGTTTGGAATTTCTTTTATAAAGAGCCATTTCCAAATTTTGGGTATTATTTTAGGCATTGAATGTATAGATAAGGAAAAAAGTGGGACACAAGCTTTTTGCTGTAAAGATCTATTCCTATGATATCAGGAGAACTCATGAGTCAGAAATATATGTATAGTAATCTGGTTATAGGATTTTAGATAAGGAGAAAACCTTTATCCACACCCAGTGTGTTTTGAAAACTAGTGAGCACATATTTGATGCCCTACATCTACTCCGACTCATGTCTGCTAGAGCAATTAGAATTCAGTTCCTTCAGGTCTTTCCTTAGGATGCCCACACGTCTGTTTTCTTGAAGACTTAGACCTTTAAATTTGAACTTTAAACCTGTTGGGTGAGTTGACCCTTTCTCAGTTTACAAATAAAGAAAATAATTCCCAGAAGTTGTGATTGCCTGACTTAACCCAAATGTTAGCTAGAAAGGTAAAATCTAGTTCTCCAAACTTGAAGCTCATTCAATTCTTTTTCAATGCAATGCACTGTCTTTGACCCCTTTCTCACACATTCCATTGGGTTGTGCAGAATCTGCTTGGCTGGAATGAATACAAGTTGAAGGGGAAGTTAAATCCATCTAAACTTTAAAATCTAGGGGAGATTTAACATCCTTATGTCCTTTGGAATGCTATGGTGCATTCATGGTTCATGTAGTCAGCAAACTAAAGGTCGGGCTTTAGTTGATATTCAGCAGAGAGTGTGTTGTAATACTGACAGGCTATATTTATACAATGGTGCTGAAAGATTCAAATAAATATATATCATGTTGATCCTACCAATGTATGTAGCTGATAGAGTTAACATCAGTTTTGGAGTTTGTAATTGTTTACCCATATGTTGCAAATTGCAGTTTTTCCAAAATATAATAATTTGGCACTTCATTCCATAGATTTATTTTTGGAAAAGGATAAAATAATATGTTTAATATGGGTAGGCCTAGATTTCTAGACTATATTAGTGAGGGGAAAATTAGGGACTTGGCTTGAAATCAATTCTTCAATCAGTTTTACAGGAATTCCATCTCTGTAAGTCTTTTTAGGCAGCGATTTTTGCTTCTCCAAGTGCTAAAGGAATAAGAACGTCATGCTTTCCAATTTCTCACAAGGGAAGATATCAAGGATCTATGGTATTTGGATCTGTAGATTAATGTATTAATTTTACTCCATATATTCGCCCACATTTCTCTTGTCCCTTGTGCCCAAGAGATCCCAATCTCCTGCCAACAGGTTTCAATCGCTGTTCTACTTTCTGCTACATCTTTAAAGCTAATGACATGGTTCCTACCCTTGTCTTGAGAAGAACTGCTCCCAGGAGAAAGGATGATTTCTCTCAAATGGTGGTTATTTTGGTTCAACTATGAACCCCTCAGCACTTACAATTTTTTTGAGATCTGTAGCTCTTTCTGATGACAACCAACTTAAATAGAAAAGAAAAAAAAATGAGTGAAGGGTTTAATAAAATAAAATCACGTGAGTCAATTTTCAGAGCATAATTCAGAAATGTTTACTATTGTATACTTTCTGATTTTTGTATTTCCTTGGAACCCTTCTTGGAGATGTATTGTGAATCAGTGACTCAAGAGGAATCCACTTCAGACACTTGCTCAGCATTTCTGAGAAAAATCCACAGGATGTTAAATTCCCTGTTGGAATGGAAGATCATGTTATTCATAATCACATATTTGGATATAATCAGGTCAATATGTAAGTGACTTTGAATGTGATCCATTGTGTCCATATTTTCCTTCAAAGGTTCAGCAAAGTCTATTTTCTCTGGAGACAGTCTAGTCAATACCTGTGCTTGAACAAGCCAGATATGTGACATTTAGGGAGCCGAGTGTCATGGGAGGCTGAATTCACAAAGATTAGCAGTTATAGCAAGGGTGACATGAGCATGAAAAATCCTTCCCCTCCATTGTAAGCTGGACCTGCTCTTCCATCAGCTCAATACAAGTTAGTTCTGAGCAATTTCCCCTGCAATTACCTGATTAGCAATCCCAATTGCTTCTCCCTGTTTCAAAGACCTTGATTAAATGATATCCCCTCCTGATTACTTTATCAAGTCCAGCTACTATGGATTATTGACAACGCTGTGTTAACTGACTGTCTTATTCCTTTGGCAAGCTGCCAGGCAAATGGGAAAGCAGCTGTTTCTTGAGATGGGGAGAGGGGAATGTCAAATGATGTGCTCCTTAAGGCTTTTGCAAGCTGGCAGGTCATTAGCTGACCTTGAAATAGTTTTGGTGGTTGTTAGTGTGTTTGACATCCCTTTAGGTTACCTAAGATTGACAACTGGATAGCAGAAGTGGTTGATCTTCTGATACAAAACACCATCACCTTACAGCTTGTAAACAGGTGTATTGTGGGTTGCTGTAGAGGTTTTCTGGGTGGAAGAAATGAGCTGCTTTAGCCTACTTATAGAGTTCTGACTACATGGATTGTTTTGAGCCACAAGGCTTAAATTTTACCTTACTTTCTTGTGAGCTGAAATCTTATGTAAAGGCTGCTGAACATGCTGATTTTCATTAAATGGTTCTATAGAGCAAGGGAAGCTATCTTTTTTTAGATCTTACCTATAAAGTGAAGGATGTTTTGACACATGCCCAACAATGACATAAACGTATTAATAATCACTCTGCCACCACAATCTTTAAATATAGACTAAAGGCTCGGTGCACAAAATTTATGTATGGGGGTCCCTCAGCCCGGCCTGCATCCTCTCAAATCTGGGACCCCTTGCGGGATGTCCAACTGCTGGGTTAGGCCCAATCCGGCAGACAGACATTCCTCTTGCAATCCCAGACGGCTGGCTCCTAACCGCTCCCCTGCCTGCCTGCCTGATCGCCCCAACCCCTCTGCCTGCCTGCCTGCCAGCCTGATCGCCCCTATCTTGCCCCCCTGCTGGCCTGATCGCCCCTACCTTACTCCCCTGCCGGCCTGATCATCCCTAACTGCCCTACTGCCAGCCTGATTGCCCCTACCTTGCCCCCCTGCCAGCCTGATTGCCCCTACCTTGCACCCCTGCTAGCCTGATTGCCCCTATCTTGGCCCCCTGCCAGCATGATCACCCCTACCTTGCCACCCTGCCAGCCTGAAAACTCCTACCTTGCCCCCCTGCTGGCCTGATCATCTCTACCTTGCCCCTCTGCTGGCCTGATTGCCCCTACCTTGACCCCTGCCGTCCTCATCACCCCTAACTACCTCTGCCTCAGCCCCCAGCCTAAGCTGCAGTCTGGCCTCCCTCTGCTGGAGGCAACCTGGCAGGTCAGGGGAAGGCACCATCCCCATCACCCTGCTGCTGCTGCCATTGGCGGCCACCATGGCTGCCTGAGCCTTGGGCCGGCCCTGGGCAGTGACAGCCGCCATCTGCAGCTTGCCTGAGCCTCGAGCAGCTGCTACGGCTTTGTCCAGAAGGACATCTGGATGGTGGTCTGGAAGACATCTAACCTAATTAGCATATTACCCTTTTATTAGTATAGATTGTTTTCTTTTTAGTTGTTTTACTTCCTTTTCAAAATATAAAGTTCCCTTTTATGTCTTATTTTTTCTATTCCAAAATAGTCCTCCCATCTGAAGATGTATAGGCAAAATGTTGGGAAAGAAGGCTTAATATAAGAGTGAGTATTATTTAAAAGAGCCATTATGTTTGCATTTTCTTCACACTTACTCCCACTATGTTTTTCCTTTTGTAATAAACTTTATTTTAGAACAGTTTTTGATTTACAGAATTCTTGTATAGGTAGAACAGAGTTGCTATATCTCCCCACCCAGTTTTTCCTATTATTAACATTCTACATTACTATGAAATATGTCACAATTAATTAACCAAAATTAATAGATCATTACTGACTAAAGTACATAGTTTATTCAGATTTCCTTAGTTTTTTTTTTTTTTTTTTACCTAATGCCATTTTTTTTTTTGTCCCAGAATCTCATCTAAAAACATGACATTTAATCATCATGGCTCCTTACGTTCCTCTTGGCTATGAGAATTTCTCATACTTTCTTTGTTTTTGATGCCCTGGACAGTTTGAGGCATACCATTTAGGTGTTTAGTAAAATGTCCCCACACTTAAAGAATAATTGTATAGTGGAGAAACCTGATAAACATGACATACAGCCAAATTATCAAGGTCGACATCAACAGTTGTAAATCATGTAAATCTTGATATGATATAATGAGAATGATACCTTTTCACTATGTTGATTGTGTCCTTTTATGCACAGTCATTTTAAATTCTGAAGTAGTTCAATTTACCTATTTTTATTTTTGTTGCATATGTTTTTGGTATCACATACAATAAATCATTATCCAATTCAACACCTTATCTGTTCTTCTAAGAGTTTTCTAATTTTAGCTTTAACATTTAGCTCTTTGAGTTGATAATTGCATGTAGCTTATGGTAATGGTCCAACTTTACTCTTTTGCATGTGAACATCCAGTTTTCCAACTCCACACCATTTGTTAAAAAGACTTTTCTTTCCCCATTGAATGGTCTTGGCACCTTTGTTGAAAAATATTTGACTGTGTATGTGAGGGTTTATTTCTTTGCTTTATATGTCTGTCTTTATGCAGTACCATACCATTTTTGATAACTGCATCTTTGTAATAAGTTTTAAAATTAGGAAGTGTGAGACTTCTAACTTGGCTTTTGTTCAAGATTGTTTTGGCTATTTGGGTTTCCTTGACATTCCATATGAATTTTAGGATTGATTTTTCTATTTCTGCAAAAAAACACACAACAACAACAACACAGTAATGGGATTTTGATAGGCATTACATTAAATATATAGATCATTTTAGGTAGAATTGATATCTTAAGTCTTCTGATTCATGAACATGGGATGTCTTTTCATTTATTTTTGTCTTCGATTTCTTTCAGCAAGGTTTTATAGTTTGCAGTGTAGGTATTTTTTCTCCTTGGTTAAGCTTATTCCTAAGTATTTTACTCTTCCTGATATTATTATATATTGAATTGTTTTCTTAATTTCCTTTTAGATTATCAACTGTTAGTATATAGAAACACATTGATTTTTGTGTCTAATAACTGAATTATAATTTCATTCACAGCTTCAGAAAATAAGTATTGTATTCTAGGGTCCATTTTTGGACCTAATAGTTGGCCTGAAGAGGAATCTGCAGTCTCAGTATTTTGACTTCAGAGTGCTTTCTCACACGTGTGATTCAGCATCTAATTTATTGAAGTAGATTTTTGACTTAAGAATTTTCTCTCTTAACATCTTGCTCTTACTCCCAGGAGAGTGAACATGCTTGTCCTTCTTATAATGGAAAAGAGAGAGACCAAATTAGTTTCATCCTGTGGGATCAATGCCCTTAGATAGTGATAGTGTCATTGCTACTGATAGGAAAGCTTGTTTCACATGAGTCAATTAGATTTCCCATAGTGCTTAGGAACATGGTCTTGGGGTTAGAAAAATCTGGTTTACCTATCTCCAAGATTTAGTGGCTGTGAAAACTTTCTCATATCCTTTTTATCATTAAACCTCAATTTCTGTATTTTTTAAAAGAGATGAAAAGACTGATAATTACCGACTTAAGTTCATATGTGCATGAATGAGAGAACACATGTGAAGTGTTTAGCATAAGAACAAACATGTAGAACACAATGCATTGTATAACTTGCTATCATGTTTGTCCCCTGATCAGTGTTAAACAATGAATTTAGTGCTTAACTCTAGAATTTTTCAACTTCACTATTACTGAATACACTAGAAAGAAATTATCATTGCAACTAGAAAATGCACAGCATAATGATTTTTTTGAGGGGGGAGGAGGAGGGGGGTGGTGGAAAGGATTTACCACAGAAGATATGACCAGGTAGCCATAATTCCTAGTCTTAACTTTTTATTTGAAAGTTGGTAGAGAAAGATTAGTCTGTTGCAAGGGGGCTCGGCAAGGATAGCAGATGTGTATCAGGGGATGGTGTGCTGTGAGTTGGTGCAGAATTCATAATCAATGATGATTAGAAATTCAGATACCACATTTCACAAACTGGCTCCATTCCAACACTCCTGCATGTGTGCCTGAATCCAAATAGTATCGTTAAAGAGAAAAGAACAGCAAAACTGTGAAATGTGCAGTTTAATGAACTTCCCAAATATAGGGCCTCAAAAAAATCAGCTCCAAACCAAATAGATGAACGTGTGCTAAATGAAATTCTATCTTCCAGCACTCTGAAAGCAACTTGTCTCAAAGTCCTCCTACACCAAATATGCTGGGAATTTTCTTAGCAAATGTGTATCACTTCAGATGAAAATAGTTAAAATGGAAACAAGTGGGTAAAACAGAATCAGAGAAGTGAACAGATGGTATGTAAGTATAATGATGATCCAATTGCACCATATTACAAATGAGGTATCACAAAAATCTCAGGGGAGCTTCTGGCCAAATACTTAAACGTAATGGAGAGAAGCCCTGCTTGTATCTCCCCTCTTTTTTTTTCTTTTTTCTTTTTCTTATTACAACTGAACAAAATGGCAAACAAAAGAAGCAACGTACCAGAAAGTTAACACCGAATACCTATTCCCACAACACATATCCTTCTGAATGTCTTCACTAGAAATTAAAAGAGGCCAGGTTGCACGTGGTCAGACACTATTTCTGTGGAACTCAACAGCATCAAGGGCTGATCATCGAAGGAGCCTTTAGAACAGCAAAGGACCACAGCACTTCCTTTTCCTGGTCCCTCGGGGAAGTCGTGCATTTTTTACCTCCCTCTGTTGTGGTATGGGTTTTCTGGCATCTTTTCTAAGTTTCTTAAATTGTTGGTGGAAATTGCTTCAAGCCACTGTGTTATCTCTCTCAGATGTTCTCACGGAAACTGAAATAGATGTGTCATCTGCAATCACTTAGCAGTTTTTAAAAGCCCTTGTGTTAGAATGTCACAACATAATTTTGCATTCAGTTCAGCCCCTTTCAACAAAGTTGAACAACTAGCGGAGATATTTGCAAGGGTCTAAAGATTATTTTATTAGTCTGAACATCAAATTAGTTTCAATTCTATTCATCAAATATTTCCAGAACATCCACAGTCAACTGAATTTAGCAGAGCATTTCCACATTTGTGGGGAGCCCTGAAATTTCCAGGCACAGAAAAATCTGTCCAGCCTAAACAGTTCACACTAACAAAGTATTAAAAGGAGACATTAGTGGCATTTACAGCTAAATCCTTTGTTATAAGAATTGGCACAGGCCCATCAACCCTGGGGGTCTGTGCTTACCCCAACGTATATGGCCCTTCCTGGATCCATAGGGCCATCACATATCCATGTGGAAACACACCACCTTCAACAATGACCTGACACTACTGAGCTTGCCTCCCCAGCCAAGTACATGGCATGCATCTCATCAGTTTGCCTGGCTTCTCCGAATGAGGTGCTGCCTACATGTGTGTCACCACCGGCTGGGGCTGCCTCAGCGGTATGGGCAACGTGACCCCAGCACGCCTGCAGCAGGTGGCCTTGTCTCACAGTGAGTTTATATGCTTTGTAGCATGTTACTGCTAGCTTCACAAATTAAAAGTCTTAGTAGTATACAAATAATGTCTTAATGCCAGTAAGTAAATAAGTGCTTACTATGGGTAAATCTCCATTATATAAACTCACAACCCCACATTTAATACTATGCAATTATTAGGGGGTTAGTAAAAATTTGTTTAGGGAGGGAAACCAAAATTACTGTACTTCATTTCTTTAAATAGGACACTACCCAACTATTTGAGTGTATAAGAGAAATGAATCTTATTTTTCATGATTTTACTCTTTATTCAGGGCTTGTTCTTAGGATAATGGGGTTGAAAGTTATCTGAACAGAGGGCTGCATTACTAGTTTCAAATATTTCCTGATGTGTATAGCAAGCCTAACTTTTATTGCTACATATAATTTTATGTCATTGGTGGAGGAGGAGAGGTAAAATAAAATAAATTTGTTTATATATTTAGATTTTTATAAGCATGAATAAAAATGCTTATCGTTTATTAATTTTTAGCAAATACATTATATAGAAATATTTAATAAAGTACCTGACACATTTTGTATGAAAGAAATATAAGTACCCTTTTCATTTGTCTTTACGCTTGATATAAATTTGAGCTCTGCAATTTTAAGCCCTGTCAGTGACCTGGAATCAGCCATCAGAAGGGATTTCCTGGGGAATTCTGACCAGGGTCATGAACTCAGGTTAATTTACACCTAAACCCTCAAACACAGGTGGTTTTTAGTCTTTTTTAAAAAAGAATTTTCAGAGTCAGACAATATACAAGGGCCTACCTTCATTCCTGAGTTTAAATTGCGCTTTTAAATCAAACAAACAAAACATTTCTATCTGGCTTAAGTCATTCTTGCTAAAAGTGAATTCTTTTGTTTTATTTATTCTTTAATGGATATCACTAGGCAGTGCTACGAGGAGAAAGAAAAAAGGGGACTTCAAGGTTATACACAGGCACAAAAGCAAACTTTTAAACTATAGACTTATAGCAAATAATACTCATAGAAATTCTTGTAAGGTATTTTGTAATGAAAAATATTATAGTACTTTCTGAGTAAATCTTTATAGTTATAAAGGAGGGATCTTGAGTGTCTCTCTTCTCTCTTTCTTTCTCTTATATATATTAAGATCATGTCTTTTGTGTGATAATTACTAATGAAGGGACACCTATTTCTCTTAATTCTTTCTACAGGCTGTTTGTTGCCAGAGTAATCATCATAAAACACGGTCACTCTAAAACTTTCAATAGCTTCTCATTGTTTATGTAATATAATCCAAACTTCTTGGCTTGACACTCCTGACTGTCTTAGGTCAAATCTCCTAGAAATGAATATGAGGTATGGATTCTCAGGCAAGTAAATGAATTGGAGATGTTCTCAGCAGACACCTGTAAGGAAGGAAAGGAAGCAGGAGAGGGAAAAGGAAGAATCTAAGCAAGGATGTGGTTTCAGGGATGACAATAGCTTTAGCCAGATCTCATAGGGAGCTCTGACTTATGAATGGCACCAATAAATTTTTTCCTTGTGAGGCAAGGTGACCACCTTCTGTACCCTTGTATCAGTGGCTGGTCTTAGGTATCACATCCATGTGGATTTCTTTAGCCAGGGGCACTTTTCCAGAGAATGGTATGGCTGTGAGCCTTAATCACCAACACTCATGATGGTGGATGAGTGCACCACAGTAACAAAAGAAATTTGGATACTCAGGCTCCTATGATCTGGCTTTGGTCTTATATACACCCCCCCAACCCCCCGTTTATGTTTTCTTCTGAAGCTTCCTATAAACATTTACTTCTTTAAAATGATAGGATTTAAGGATTTACTACATCTTTAACCTTCCCTTCAGTAATCTGAAAGATGGTTGACTATAAGATTTTTATAGACAACTGGTAAGCCAGAACAACATCTATTAAACTATGGGTAAGATTCTCTTGAGTGCTTACCAATAACCATTCCCCCATTTCTCTTCTTCCTTGTGGACAAGACCCATGCACCATTACAGAAGCTGGAAATGCTTTGTTACCCCTTTCTCCAGCCTCTCCTGTTGCCGGAGCTTGGATGTGTGGCATGATCTTGGCCAGGGGATTTAGGAAGTCTCCTGAGGGCTTAGGGGAGGATAGAATCTCACCATTGCCTGTCTTCTTTTGGACAACTTCATATAAAAATAAGATGTTTGAAACTAGTTCTAACACTTGACATTTCCAAAACAAAGCCCAAAGAATCTCAGCAGTCTGTTTGCAACCTTGTTTTCATTGAGCCTCTGAATTAACCCTGATGACTGCCATAGAATTTTTTGCAGTTGAGTAAAATAATTTCCCATTGTTTAAATCATTTTTGTTGGATATTTTGTTCTTTGCAGCTGAAAGTACCCTGCATTCTTTTCTTAATTGTAGAATTTTCTGGTAAAAGTTGTTTTTGAGAATGTGACTAAAATCCAAGAATTAAGATAATCTTCCTACTCCCTTCTCTCTGAACTGACAGCAGCTGTACTCAGCAAACTGCAGGGATTTGGACTGTGGACCCATTTCATGTAGAAAACATACATCAATGGCCCAGCTTCTATGCCAAGAAAAAATAGGAAGCTAAGGAGTATTACCTTTCAGTGGTCCAAGTGACTGGTCTTCTATGCTTGGACCAGGCAATGCAGAGGAAAACTGGCTGTGGAAGGTCTTCTCTTAAGGCACAATGACTCTGTCCACTGGAGCAACATGCTCTGATAAAGGCCATGCTCCACCCATCAAGCAAGTTACTCTTACTCCCTGAAAAAGTAAGTAAGGGTGGGAAGAGAGAGGCTATAATGGGTATCTGTAATATTCTCTAAGAAGAAAGTGTGCCTTTAGCTTCTTCTCTTTGACAAGTAAATGGGATAGAGAATGAGAAAGAGATTCTCTTCTGACAATTCATAATAGTAGTAACAATTATGAGCCCATACTGTACAGGGAGCATTTTTCCAACAGCATTATATGCAATATATCCACTGAAATTAAAAGTAAATCAGAAATATGCCACTTCTTTTCCTCTCTGACTTTCCTTTGTGCTCTCTTAAAATGTCCTTTCTTTTGTTTGCGCCAGTTCAAATTCCAGCAATAGTCAGCTCACATGCCTCTTTTATAGACTCACAAGAAGCAAAGTTCCCTTCAACTGCAGAGCTCCGCATCCTCCTTCCCTTAGTTTTGTGTTTACAGAAGGGAAAGGTGGGGAATTAGGTTAAGAGTGATGGGTGAAATATCTACTCATGAAAAAATACTTGAATTTACTTCATATATTTATTCTGGTTACTTAAAACATGTTATACAGAACATGGCATGTATAATAGGAAATGTTCACTATTTTGTAGAGCCTGAAATTGGAAATATAACTGGGTATGAAAAGAAATCTATATGAGATTACTCTTGTAGAATATTTCCCATGTAAGACTGATATTAATAGATTTTTAATACATAAATCTTCATTGAAACTCTATAAGAACAGGAAATGAGCCTGAAGAGTTTCTCAAAGTTATCAAACCATGAATTGTATGTGATGGGGAACACCTTTTAACATTTCTGGAATGAATGTTATGTTATACTTTGAGATACTAGCAGATATAAGTAATTTCCTTATATCAGTAATCATACTACTAATGTCACAACATGTACATTTATATCACCAAAGGTTCTGCTTTAATCACATTGCATAATTCTCAGATATAGAAATATTACTTAACTTTTATATTGTCTATCATTGATACCACTTACACTGAGCTTTCTTTTTTCCTAAATTACTTCTTTTTTTTCTAAATTACTTCTTTTTTACATGCTTCGAGATTAACCAATCAAGAGCATCTAAATATGTCAAAGAAATGCTTCAATGAAGATGAAAATAATGTCTTTTTAATGTGAATTAAGTTCTAATACAATAAAGATAAAAATAAAACCAACAATTAGAAATATTATATATCACTCTATCTCTTTTCTTTTTTAAATATATTTTTATTTATTTCAGAGAGGAAGGGATAGGGAGAGAGGGATAGAAACATCAATGATGAGAGAGAATCATTGATCGACTGCCTCCTGCATGCCCCCTACCAGGGATGTGCCCTTGACTGGAATCAAACCTAGGACCCTTTAGTCTGCAGGCTGACTCTTTATCCACTGAGCCAAACCAGCCAGGGTATCACTCTATCTTGAATAGGAAAGAATTATTTTTTATTTGATCTTTTATAGGAATTCTTGTTCTTCATCAGTGGTTTAGGACTAAATAGTCCCAATAGTAAAATGAGAATAGATACATGTTAGGGTTGAGTAATTGCATAATAATTAATATAATTAATTATTTCATAATCATTCATATGATCCAAAGATAAGGAAAGCTTTACTATTTACATTTTTAATTTGTTAAGCAGGCAGGCACAGGGTTAGAATACAGAAAAGCTTATTACAATGTTGTTATGAATTTCACTGCCAAGAAGATGATGAACTAGGACTGAAAGAGAATAAAGAAAAATAGATGAGCCCTAAGAGGTTTGGCTCAGTGGATAGAGCATCAGCCTGAGGACTGAAGGGTCCCAGGTTCGTTTCCAGTCAAGGGCATGTACCTTGGTTGTTGGCACATCCTCAGTAGGGAGTGTGCAGGAGGCAGCTGAATCCATGTTTCTCTCTCATCAATATTTCTAACTCTCTATTCCTCTCCCTTCCTCTTCATAAAAAATCAATAAAATATTTATTTAAAAAAAGAAAAGAAAAATAGATGAGAAATTGCAAAGTACATAGGATAAGGGGTATAAAAGTTGTGTGTTTTTTTGGGGGGAATGACTTGATAAATGTCCTCTGTACATTTTATACTGATGTGTACATTTTATAGTAAAAACTCAGAGAGGTATACTTTGAAAGTTACATGAAAATATCCACAGAAATGTGACAATCAAGAAATACCAGAAAGGCTCAGTTGGTAATAGGAAAAGCACTGGACTTAGAGCAAAAAGCCAGGGGTTCTAGGTCTCACCTTGTAGAGAGATGAATGTGCCCTTGAAGCAGGTTATGAGTTACTAGGTTATCATTCTGCCCATTTCTATTTCTAAATGTATGTCATTACCTTAAAAGTATTTGAAAATAATTTATTAGATGCAAATGTTTTTGGTAGATGTTACCTTAGTATATGTGCATGTGTTTGGCCTCCCTGGGGAATGGCATAATTATGTGCTGAACATAATAAAAGGCATATCTCATGAGATACATGAAAGAAAACCAAGTACTCCAGAGGGAAGTAAGATGAAAGATGAGATGGAGGGCATGTTTACATAGCTCATAAAGTTTTTGTGTCACCTTAGAAGAAGGTGTTCCAGTTCAATATGCCTTGAATTTTTCTTTACAAAGCCCTAGTTACTGTAGAATTTGGTGAGGTGTGAGAATTGAGAGGAGGTGTATTTTGGTGCTCCTGTGTTCCATCTGACTTGGCCAGCACAGCCGGCTTCTGTACTGGCTCCGAAGATGTATTATGTATTACGTACCAGGCAGGATTATCTTAAATAAGCTGAGTACTTGCCTTTCCCCCAAATCTCTTCAGAAGGAATTTGGAAGATGGGCCAAGGGGTTATTTTCCTCTGAAATATATATGTATTCATGTTTTATTTATAATCACTCTGAAAAATCTCATTCTTGGAGACTTAATGCCTGCATTGTGGCTGTATAAATGACAAATGACCACAAACATAGCAGCTTCACATCCACTTATGATCTCCCAGTTTCCCTGGGGGCAGGCGTTCAGGCACAGGTGCCTCTGCTGGTTCCTAGCTGAGGGCCTCAGAACATGATTGGGTCCCTTTCCAGAGGCAGTCAGGGGAAATTCATTTGTAGGCTTATTCAGGTTGTTTATTGAATCCACTGTCTTGTGGTTATAGGTCTAAGGTCCCTGTTCTCTGGCTGTCAGCTGAAGGTTGTTCTCAGTTCTTGGAGGCCACCTGCATTCGAAAGGCTTGTGGCTTCCTTCAAGCCAGCACTGATGGGTGAAGTATTTTTCACACTTGCAATTTCTCTGGCCTCTCGTTCTGCCACATTTAACCTGCCTTTCTCTTCTGCAACATCTCTATTCTGACTCCAGTAGTTCCCAAATTACACTCTGGGAAACTCTGTAAGCCTTAGTTTGAATATAAATGCTTTGGGAAAATGTGGCCTAAAATTTTACTTTTTACTTCGTGGTGGTAAAAACAAATATACACATAAAACAAGTAATTGTTTTATAAACCAAAATATGGTTAATGGTCTAATGCAGTGGTCGGCAAAACACGGCTCGCGAGCCACATGCGGCTCTTAGGCCCCTTGAGTGTTCTAACGCCACTTCTTCAAAATAGACTCGCTCAGGCTGAAAACCGACTTCTGCGTATGGGCCATGAAGTTTCAATCGCACCTTACATGCGCGCCCGCACGTGGTATTTTGTGGAAGAGCCACACTCAAGGGGCCAAAGAGCCGCATGTGGCTTGCGAGCCGCAGTTTGCCAATCACGGGTCTAATGGAACTAAATTCATAGAAGGGAGAGAATCAGAAAATTGTTAGTAGGAGGAGGTAGCACTTGAATTGAATTGCTGGTAGGAGGAGGTAGCACTTGAGTTGAGGTTTGTGATGGTGGAACATGGAATACATGGCAAGGCCATCCATAGGCAAGTATAAATGTGGTTAGCCCAAACTGGAAAGAATGTATAAAAGTTGTGGGAGGCATATCTTGGAAAGTTCTTTCAGTTGCAATTCAGAGACCCTATGTGCTACATCAGACTTTTAAACATCTCCACAGGCAATGAGGTGCAGTGGTAGCATTTTGAAGATGTGTACCTCATGTGAGGAGTCATGTTTTAAGAGCATAAATCTAGCCATTGAGTATAGAATTAACTGAAAGGGTAAAAAAATAAAATAAGAAGAGAAGATATGCATTATGAGGGTGTTGGAGAAATATAATTAGGAATTAACTGGGGTATGGAGTAAGGGTAGTGAGGTTGGAAATCTACACCCTTCCCTTTCCCTAACAAGGTTTACTTGGATAGATGATTATTCTTACTCTTTTTCAGCTGTCTTTTTAACTTAAGTTATAAGTTATCCTTTCAAAAATGAGAAAATTCAGAGATTTGTAGCTAAATTTCAGATTTTACCCTTAATTCATATCTTCCACAATTCCCCTTCCTTTCTAGTTATTGCAATTTTAGTTTCACTCTAAATTACTCCAAATTCTGGGCTTTCCCCATTCCTGTTAAGTTAATGTAGTTTTGTATTGTTATTTTTCTATAGCACCTATAATCTTCTAATATAAAATATGTTTTACTTATTTATTACCTCTGTTGTCTGTCTCCTCTACTGGAATGTAAGTTGCACAAGCTGTATGTAGTAAGAGCTTAATGCAGGTTTGTTGAATGAATAGATGAATAAATGAATGATAGATTATCTGCAAAGCTGGAACTAGATTGAGACACTCGGTATTTCCAGAACATGCTTCTTTGACATTGTCTTTTACATATTTAATACAGTGATAAACAATTCACTTGGAAGGTAGAGTATTCTACTGATGCTTGCAAACTACAAAAACATTATTGTATAGAAAGTAATTATATCAGAATTTGAAGTATTCACCTTAATTAGACTCTTTAGTGACAGTATAAGAACAAAGTCTAAATTGTACAGTCTACAGATACTTTGGTGCTGTTGAGTCACCTGTTACATATTGACAAGGGGAATTCTGAGTGGGTCATTAGAAACAGATGACCCTTCAGATTTCAGACCACACCCAGGAAAGTGTGTTCTACACATGTGTGGCCATGTGACTGTGACTTGGTGAGCAAGCAGGCAGTGTGGGACCAGATTTTGGCTTACTCAAAGCCAACAAAGGAAGCCAGCCATATGGTGTTATTTTGAGGATGTCAGGAAAAACTGTATGCACTCCCAAAAGCCTTTCCTACATACTTGCTGCTGGTTTTACTCAGAGACAAAAAAGAAAGAAAAACACTTTTTTCCCCTACAAATACACATATGGCTTAAAATACAAATTCCTTTGGAAAAAAGTTGAACTTGATTTAAAAGTCCATTAAGATATGAATAATAGCAATATTTTATTCCTGGGAGGATATGTTAATGTGGAGACAGCAGTGCAGAGGCACTGTAAGCCTGGTGACTTGAAAAGTGAGCATGCCAGGACAGGTGTTTAAGTACAAAGAAGGAATTGAGTACATTCAATGATGTATCTATGTCCATCACCATGTTAGTGAGTTCTGGCTTTCTGTGTGTGTAGGATTTACTATACAAGGTTCCTTTCTTTGGTTATCCACATAATTGTAGGTAGAAAACTTTGTCTTACATTATTGTTATTGTTTTTATATTTTTATTGATTTCAGAGAGGAAGGGAGAGGGAGAGGGAGATAGAAATATCAATGATGAGAGAGAATCATTGATCGGCTGCCTCCTACACACCCTACACTGGGGATCAAGCCCACAACCTGGGCATATGCCCTGATCAGAATTGAACCATGGACCTCCGGGTTCACAGGTCGATGCTCAACCATGGAGACATGCTGGCCTGGCTACCTTACATTGCTTATAGAATAAAATATTTTGATTTTTAGTTTATGTAGGTAAGTCACATGTAAACTAAACACATTTACCAAGATCTGTTGGACTTAGAATGAGACTGAATTTTATCTGCTCCAGATGAATGACAGTATAAGGATAAAAGGTCTTCAACCCCTAACTAGTGAACTAATTATGTAGCCTTCAGGAAATAGTTTCTTGTGTCTGAAATTATCAATGTCTCCATCTACTAACCAGTGGATAAGCTGGTCTCTAATTGGCCTTCCATCTCTGAGATACTAACACCTTTTTATTTAGCTTGTGAGTAAAACAGATAACACCTGAGAATAGTGCACAGGGCTCTGAGGGAGCTGTGATGAGACAGTTGTGTTTAAATGCATCCATGTTTGAAGTTGTGCATCTTGTATAACAATTATCCCCCTTGGACCTCAAGTTCCCCTTCTGTGAAATGAAGGTATTGGGCTATAAGTTGTTTCTTTTGAATGAAATATTCCATTTTCCATAGTTCTGATATAAACATCAGGTTTTAGAATTGAGTCAAGTTGTGAAGTGATTTGGTACAATGCAGTAATGGGGCTAACATTAATTTAGCCTTTTCATTTAGTAAAAATACAGCTATTTAAGACCCCTTTTCTATTTCTTATAACCTATTGAAGTTGGTTGGAAAATGTCTACAAATATTGCAACCTTAAAAGCAATAAGAAACCCATACCCAAAGAGAAGCAGGCTGAAATGTTTCTTTCATAAGTCAAAATCATACTGTACGCCTTGATCTTCATATATAAGAATTTATTTTTTCATCTAGAAATGTGGGCAGAGCTTCTGAAAGATATTTGAGTTGCATAGATTTTGAAAGTCATTTTATGGAAGTAAATTCAAGGTAGACACATATGTATATCTTAACTGATTCATTTCTTTGAGCATTCTCAAAAATATTTTCCTAATCCACTTTATTCTAAAAAAATTGAAAAGGCACTCTTTTTATTCTTTCTCTCTGTTTCACATTCACTATAATTTATAATTCTCATTAAATTATCGAGGTTACTATTAAACAAAGACAGCTCTGTCGTTGTTTTTCCAATATTTTGAATTTGAATTATTGTGGATTCTACTTGTAAAGGTTACATTTCAACTCTGTCATGTTCAACCTCAATTTATTAACTAGCAAATTCTTTTCTGCTGGTTGCCAATTCCTTTATCCTTTATTTTATTATTTCCATCCATTTTGTTTTGTTCATCTGCCTACTGTAGAGGAAATACCCTCCAGTCAGCAGAGTTTCTCAGATTCTGTGAAAAGAGGGTTGATGATCTAAGTGTTTGCTGGCCATGACAGGGGCGGGGCAGTGACAGGGGGCAGTCTTCAAAGTAGGAAGTCACCTTGTCACCTAAAGACATGATACTGAAATGTATGAAATAGCAATATCTGGCTTCCAGTGCAGGTGGAAAATGAAATAAAAGCTATTACATCCCCAGAAAACATGAGTTACTGCAGATGTGCCTATAATTGTCACGCTGTGCAGAACGGCACATGGTAAACTTTATTGCTCTGTGTCCCTCCAACTCCCATTTGCATCTGTTTGCTGGATGAAGGTATTGGCAGTAATAAAATGTGGATGGATCTTGGCTGGCTCCTGCTCTGCTGAAAGTCCTTTGTGGCAACCTGCTTTGTTGTTTATCTGGGTGCTTTTTTCTATTTTCCTAAAGGAGACATTTTGAGAGAAAAGGAGCAAAGGGGTAACGTGCCATTCAGAAGTGGGCTTTTAATAGGCAAGTTCTTTGCCAAATGCCTAGAAGTCACAGGTGTGTTCCACCTGAGACAGTGCAATTATGTGCTTGGTAGTATGAGTAGGTGTCTGGGATAAAATGTATATATCATGAAGACTCATGTGAATTGACTTCATAATGATGATATTTTAAAAATATCCATCAGGTTAATAAGTACTATGTTAATTTTATAAAAAATTCAAAAGGTTAAACAAGTTGATCCAATAGGAATTGGGGAGGCTTCTATATTCTTTGTAAACTCCAATAAAATAAAAATACTGTCTACCTAAGAGACAGTCATTTTCTGGCTATTGTTCGTTGTCATTGAATTCTCTCTTCCAGCTTTTCCCAGAAGTCAGCTGATCTCACCTTGTTTGACTCTGCCTTCCAAGAACAGAGAGACCAGGCCATTGGCAAAATTCATGCTGATTTCACACTAATTGGGCATTCATACTAGAATTGGTATTCCTATCTAGTCCTAAGTGAATAAAAGAGAGTTTTGTTTTTTAAATGCAAATTTATTTTTCTCAAAATAAGAATACCTTACATGTTTTGAGTGCTTCATAATATAAAGCCCAGTTTCACATATTCTCTCATTTAAGCTACACAGCACTCTTGAAAACTTCAGTTATTAAGTGCATTTCATAAGGTCATTAGTTCTTATTATTTTATATCTTCTTTGTAAATCACCAAAAAACTCTGAAAGGATGAAATGGAAATATTAAAATATATTGTCTGCATAGTGGTAGTAAAATAATCATGATTAGGGCCCAGATTCTTTGGTGTATAATTCAGCTGCTGCTTCCTATTGGGAAGATAATCAGAATCAATTTCCCTGGTTTTCATCCCATGACTTGTTATGCTCCACAATAACTGTCAGAATAGATGTTTACATTGCTTTCAGAATTAAACATTTTAGTGACTATCGGGGAAGTTAGGTGGGAAAGCTCACTGGCTCACTTCTTGGACATTAAAGGAGAATGGGCAGCTTTGCAAGGTGCATGTGTGTCCGCAGTCAGATTTCTCCACTAATTCAATGGATTGAATGTGACCTGTTTTCAAGGTAGTGTTACTTGTGCTTAGGACCCAGAGATAAAAAGAAACATTATTTCTACTCTCCATTGACTAATAATTCTAACCTTAATTGTAATAAACTGTTATATTTATACATGGTAGGTAGTACATAGATGGTAGTTAAAACTTTTTGGTAGATGAGGTCATTTAGATAAATAATGTGAAATGAGAATCATAAAGGATAGAAAGTCAAATCTTGGTGAATAGCAACATTTAAATATTCAATAAAGGAATAAGAGAAAAAATCTGAAATGAAGTAGGAAATATCAGAAAATAATAATAGTGTCATGAGCATTAAAATAGATGAGTGTGTTAGTTTCTTAGGGCTGCCATAACAAAGTACCTATTGTAAGCAGGATGGCTTAGAAGAAGAGAAATGTATTCTCTCACAGCTGGAAGGTTAGAAGTATAAACTCATGGTGTCTGAAGAGCCATGCTCTCTTTGAAATCCTTAGGGGAGGGTCCTTCTTTGGCTCTTCCATCTTCTGGTAGCCCCAGGCATTCTTTGGTTTCTGGCTGCAGAACTCTCACCTCTACCTTCCTCTGCCCGTATCTTTAATGGTGCTCTCCTCTCTGTGCATGTGTCTGTATATTCCAAATATCCCTCCTCTCATAAGGACACCAGTTATATTGGATGAGGACATACCCTAATGGCCGCATCTTAACTTGATTACTTCTGCAAAGACCCTTTACTCAAATAAGATCATATGCACAGGTACTAGGGAAAAGGTCTTCATTCTATCTTTTGAGGGGGCGGGGAGGACACAATTTAATTCATAGCAGTCAGTGTTTCAGGAAGAAAGGATAGTCAAACATAAGAAACAAAGCAGAGAACAAGTAATGTAAAGACTAAATGTGGCTACTGGCTTTTATAATTAGACGTTTGTTGATCGCCTTGTTTTTAGCAGACTCATTAAGATTTTGAGATCAATGGCAGATAATATAGGGATAAGAATTGAATGCTGTAAGAAAACTCTATGAAGAAGAGAAAGAAGGAAGTGAATTCATAATGAAATCTAGAAATGATGAGAGATTGTGTGTGGGAGTGTGTGTGGTGTACACAAGCACACAGAACTTGTATGTATATGTGCATTGGGACAGATTTTCCTGCTTCCTTTAGTCTCCTTATTCCTTCCTATCAGTCTTCATTCCTAGGCAGTAAAGAGTCTTTTGTCATAATGACACCTAAGTGATGCTCTGAAAGATCAATATTTGTGAGAAAAAGGTATGTAGAGACTATAAGAATATATCAAATGAAGCTAAGACCATCCTTCCAGAATGATTTGACAGGGATGATGAGAAAAGCAATAAAACTCTCTGCCCTACTTGCTTTTGTGGATTGTGGTGCATTGTAGCTGAGTAGAGTTGCCAGAATAAACACAGGCTGTTCAGTAAAATTTGAATTTTATATTAAACACATACTTTTTGTATAAATATATCATGCAATGTTTGGGATATACTTATATTAAATGTTTTTGTTGTTCATCTGAATTTTAATTGGGTGTCTTATATTTTTATTTGCTAAATTTGACAACTTAATAGCTGAGTGAATATGTATAAATAGGAGAAGAGAGAGAGAGAGAATGAATATAACAGGAATTTTAGAAATAATAGTAAGAAGGGATAATACCTAGATATCATACAGAGGAATTAACTTGAAATAGAAGGGACAATTCTTTCACTCAGGCAGGAAGAAAAGAGGTAGATTAGTTATAAATATATCCAATTTAGGGAATAGGAATCTGTGAGCCTTCATTTCTAATTACCCCTATTTTTTTCTGATTTAGGAGGGTGAACTGTCTTCTGGGATTGAAGAGGCAGTTGTAAAACTAAGGAGGGGAGCTTGGGGAGAACAGTGTCTATCTGTAAGAGCCAACGGGAGAGAATACCATCGGAAAGTGGACAGGACGAGTCACTGAGCCTCCCTCTTGTGCAATATGTGTAGCAAGAAGAGTGACCCTACTTTTCAAGAAGACTGCAGAGGAAGTGCTCTAAGTTGTAGAGTAACTAGGATTGTAAAGCCATCAGGTCCCCAAGTCTGAAAAAGGAATTGGTAAGCCTAGACAAGGGGAAGGAGACTGAAAAGAGATAATCTCTCACCAGTATTTCCCTATGTGTTAATTTAGTTGATAGGCGGGCTCTTAAGTCATGATGGTGAGATGTCAACAGAAGATTTAGGCTTAGTTCAAAACTGCAGCAGAAAGAGAAGTCCTTATTCCTATATGGTATAGGAGAAGTTCCAGAACTGATGCTCTTTGGCTTTGATTGGCTCTGGTTAGCTCTAGTAGAAACCTCCTATAAATCAGGCATGTAGATTAGGTTGATAGAAACTTTGATTGGTGCATCCTGGGGCTGAATTACTGGACTAAGATGAGAGATCAGGAATAAAAGAAGCTGGAGTGCCACAGGGTTTTATGAGCACATGAAATCTGTTACATATATGTCTAGACTTTGAGGAGGCGCAGGAAGGCAAATAGTGATATAAGAGGGGCAGAAAAAAGCAAACCCAAATTTCATCCTTTGGCGTAACATTTACCTTTCTTATATAATTTTCTATGTCCACTTTGGGTTAAGCTTAATTATATGTAGGACTTAAAGTTTACAAAGGGGAATTCTGATGGACATCAGTAGTACCTTCCTATTTACAGGTGAAGTTGGGCTTAAATATTTTAAGTTGATAGATCTGTCTCATTCTAGATCCAGAATTGCATGTAGTTAAAAGGTATCCAAAAATTTTTTTTTCAGAATAATATGCAGTTATCTGAGTAATAATGGCATAATCTAACAATTCCATTTAAGAACCTACTGCCTAGCTACTATGAAAATGACACTGTTGTAGAAATTAGAAAATATAGTATGCTGTGTTCACAGGTTCTCTCAGAAAATATATTGAATGAATATGAGAAAGAATTAATAAATTATATGGAATTACTGTAGGTAAAATTCAATACTAGTAAAGATTCATGTGGGTGTTATTGGGTGAATAGTTGTCTTGAAGATTTATCTTTGAAATTTCTTCTTGTATCCATCAGATTTATCTAAGTTATACTGCACTAAGGAAAAAAATATCTAAGATTCAGGGGCAGAAAACAACGTAAGTTTGTTTTTGCTCACATTACATGTCTATCTTTCACTGGCAGTGTGCTCTATTTCATTTGGTCCTCACCCTGGGCCTCCGGCTGATGTTCACTGTGATCATTCAAAACACCAGTCAACAGGCCAGAGGAAAGACAGGATAAAGGATTATGTTATTGTTCTTATGTGATTCAGCTAGGAATGGCACATAGCACTTCTGCTCATGTATCAGTGACCAGAGAACATCCTTTAGTGAAACCTAACTTCAACGTGGCAGGGAAATGACCGCTCCCCATGCTAGGAGGTAGAGGGAAGTGAGATGGTTATCAGTTGCATTCTATTTCAGTTTATCAAAGATGAATTAAAAATTGAGTCATTAGCTGCTAACATGACAAGGATACAAGAGATTTTAATGATAAAACCCAACATTTATGAGCATCTATTAAATTCCAAATATTATGCTTCTAACACTTGATGGTTAATATTAGCTTTCCCTTTTTATAGCTGAGGAAAGTGAGTTGTAGAAGTTATGTAGATTCTCCAGTGTTACAAGAGCTAACGCATGACAATATAAATGATTCACATTGTTCAATTCTAAAAGAATTCACAAATGCCCCAGATCTTGTGCCTAATAAACTTACGTTGATTAACATAATAATTAGTAAATGGCAACCACTGGTCTAAACACTTCTTGTATATTTCCCCACTTAAGAAATAAACATCTGCCCCAATTCTGTAGATTGCTCTTTCTTTGATGGGTAAGTAATAAATTATTTTATTGCTGTAATCTAATATTTAGAAATATTCAAATAGGTAAAAAAGAATACACAAGGTAGAGAATATTACATGGAAAGAGTCTTAGATTTGATTGACATGGAGACTTCACTCTTCATTTTATCTGCCTCTCTTTGAACAAATCACTCAGCCTTCTTTGATGCCCTGTTTCCTTTTCTATAAATCGAATGGATTAGATCAGTGGCCTCTATACACCCTACCCATACTATCTGTGGTTGTTTTTCTGTCAGTCACTCTATATCCATTCAGATTAACATAAGGCAGAATCTGAAGCTTTTATCAGCTTTATGAAAGGTCTCTAGAGCAAAACGAAAGACTAAAATGATTAGAATCAGACAAGGATACATTCAGTTTTCAGCAGAAGTAACAACTCTAGCAGGGCATGCATGATTTGTGTCAGGTTTTGAGAGACTAACTTGCAAAGGAATCACCATAACTAATTAAAGCAAATAGCATTAAATTTTTCTTTGGGTGCAAGACTGTATGATTTTTCTCTGGGTAGAAGAATGTGGCTGTACAGGCCTATCTGCTTCTAAGCCTGTTGCAGATTTTCCTGCAGTCTAAAGCTTTCTACTTGGCCTCAGAATTGATACTGTGCAATGAAACTGAATCAAATAAGACATGAAGCCAAAGGACTTCAAATAAAAGGGGAAATATTTTCCCCTTGATTTTTAGAGAGAATGGAAGGGAGTGGGAGAGAAAGAGAGAAACACCAATGTGAGAGAAACATATCAATTGGTTGCCTCCTGCATGCCCCAACAGGTCAGGGAGCCTGCAACTGAGTTACGTGCCCTTGACCAGAATTGAACCTACGGCCCTTCAGTCTGCAGGCCGATGCTCTATTTACTGAGCCAAACTGGCTAGGGCTGAGCTCATGATTTTTAAATGGTGACTGAAAATGCCTCCTTTTCATGCTCCTACAACATTAAAACACCACATTTCTAAAATAAAGTGCTATACCAATGGAACAAAAAGTAGGCCATTTTATAGAGTCAAATAACAATCTTCTCTCCAGACAATAAGTTTACCACACCAGTTTTCTCAAGTGACAATAAACATACCAAAGAATGGCTTCCTTCTCAAATTTTTAAAGTTAAGTGCATTTGCTAAAGAATATGTTATATGATATGAAAAATGCATGCTATGTATAAAGTAAAATTATAATTATTTCAGTTCATCATAACATTATGTAGAAAAGATAGATGCTATTATGTAATTAAGCTACAATGACCAACTAAGTCTTTGAACTTAGAGACTTAAGAAACACAGGACTACATGGGGGCATAAGTAAATTTTTTCTGGTGTGCAGCCATTTTGTACCAGAGAGTACATCAAAGGAGTACAAATATATTTTGCAGGCTCCAATCTGCTTTTTACTATTTCAGATAAATCAGCCAGATTTTTGTTAAACAGAAATAACCAATATTTCTACATTTTACTATGTATGCATTTTTTTCACATAAATTATTTGAATCTTACAATGACACTGAAAAGAGGGTATTATTTTCATTCTCATTTTACAATGGAGGAAGCTGAGGCTCAGGTTGAAATAGTGAGGTCTTGATATAAAACCAGTCCTCAGCCTCCAAAATCTACCCTATATCTCACTGTCACACATGGGCCCTAAATTGATCATTACATTATACGTTGCCATCAAAGAAATAGAGGCAACTAAAGTAGGATACTTCTGATATGACCCAGGTATGGTTGCCAAAACAAACAAATAATCCAAGTAACAGATATTGAGTGTCTACTATGTGCCAGGCTCACAAACACAGCAATGGACAAGACAGTTGAAAATATCTGCCTCATAGATTTGTTTTCTTTGTTTTTGTTAATCCTCACTGGAGGATATTTTTTTTTCATTGATTTTTAGGTAGAGTGGAAGAGAGAGGGAAAGACAGAGATAAACATCAATGTGAGAGAAACACATCAATTGGTTGCCTCCTGCACATGCCCGACCAGGGCCTGGGCTGGGGGGAGCCTGCAACCAAGGTATGTGCCCTTGACCAGAATCCAACCCTGGACCTTTTGGTCCACAGGCCAAACCAGCTAAGGCTATGCCTCATAGATTTTAATGGAAATGGGCCAGGTTATGGAGAACAAGACAATTGGGTAAAATAAGAAGCAAATTTCATGATGTGTTCAATAATGATAAGTGTGAGAGAAAAACAAAGCAGAGTGGGAAGCAATTGAGGGTGTCACTGTTTAAAATGGGTCAGACAAGGACGATCTCTTAAAGAGCATGGCCTTTTTAGCAATAATCTGACACAGGGGAAAGGAATGAAAATGCAGGTGAACTGTAATTTAAAGGATTATCATGAACAAAACTGAAAATATGATTCTATCACAGTTTTCCCAAACTCTTAAGTCATATACAGCTAAGATGACCATAGGGGGTAGGAAAATGAATTATGCTGTGAACTTTTGGGTTACTCCCAGTGGGGTCCGTGGTGACTGATATGCTAGCAGTAAAATCAGGGTGCACCATGCTGACAAAATATCCTGATTCCTTGAAGAAAACGATGCCATTCCACTCCACATGTTGGGAAAGAGCCCCAGGACAAGGTTCCAATTTTATCTCTTTTTCTTCTTTCTCCAAACAACTTTTCCTCTTTCCTTTTTTTTTTTTTGTCCTTACTAGAGGCCCATTGCATGAAGATTTGTGCAATAGGCCTTCCTTCCCCTGGCTTCTGGCACTGGTTTTCCTCCAGCACCCTGGACCCAGGCATTCGCTTTGGCCGCTGCCTTCCGCCTTCACTCTGGCCAGAGTCTGCCATCTTTGTCTTCACTGCAGACTCCTGCCAGAGTCTGCTGTCTTCGTCTTCACTGCAGCCAGAGTGCCAGTCCTGTAGATACCTTCATCCCCCCACCCTCCCTCTCATAGCAGGCACCTTGCCCCACCTGGCCGCTCAGCATCTGGAGCAGCTGGGTGGTGGGGCCGCCGCCATCTTTGTCCTTCTAATTTGCATATTCCTTCCTGATTGGCTGGTGGTCGTTGCGGAGGTATGGTCAATTTGCATCTTTCTCTTTTAATAGTGTAGATAATTTTTTCCTTCTAATTTTTATATAATAGAAAAAGGAAAAGGGGGTGAGAAATGGGAAACGGTTGGTAAGGAGAGTCAAATCAGAGTTGGCAGTTAAAATCAATTTCTCCTTTCCCCCTTTCCTGCCTCCTACCCCTAATAATTTTACTCATTGCTCATCTTTTTCCTGACTATATCTAATCAGTATTGCCTATCATTTTTCCTTATGTAAATTCTCTTTGAGAATTAAAAAAAATGAAGTTTGTTTTATTGAAGAGTTTAATCTTTGAATGACTAACTAAAAAACAATTTTAATCCTTTGTTTGCTTTTCTTTCATGAATCAGACCATTTGACTGAACTGAGCATTTTGGGCATGTCCAGTGTAGACACATCTTACAAAGAGAGATAAAATAGAAGTAACCATTCACCTTCAGTCAAATTAGGATATAGAGAAAAAAAGTTGGCAAGTAAGTATTTTTGCTGTGGTATTTCTGGGTAATATTGGAATATAAAAATTATTCCACTTCCTCCCCTGCCCACTTACAACAGGTGTATTCAATATTAGATGAGATTGCCTTCAGTGATGCTGTCCCAATGAATCATTCATCTATTGCCTTTACACTTTTTAAATCATAATGATGAATACCTGATTAAAATTTTTTACAGATGTCTCCTTTTAGTTGGCCTTACTTTAAAATAAAATTTATGTTTTATCTGGGGGAAAAACATCTCATTTGACAGGTTTCCTAAGTCTTTTCAACATTTGAGATACTTGCTGCTGTAGAAATAAGTGGAATGCCCTAGCCTGATTCATAAATGCCAGTAGGGCTTAATTCTGGGCTTAAATTATGTATGGAATTGGAAATGACATTTTGAAATTTTTAAGTTTGTATAAGTTTAGAAGTGCAGAGACTTGGAGAAAGTCTAATTGTAAAGGTTATTAGTCGTCATCAATCTGTACTTTTATCTGATGTATAAATTCACTATATAAGAGCCTAATTGTTGTGTAGTGCATGCTTGAACATTCATAGCATTCCTTTTAAATTATATATGAGAATCATGCTGTGTTTGGTTAAAAAAATGGAGAGGAATTAATTAGTAACATGATACCCTCTACTATCTCCATAGAGGTGAATACCTTTGTCCTTACATTTAAACTATGCAGTCTTCAGCACAAACCCGCATTTCCTCATGTGTTTCCAGATTTTTTTAAAAAAATCTTGGATTTGTTTTTTCAAATAATAATAACCAAGAAACCTAATTTGTGCAAAATTGTAATATGTTCTGTTTTTCTAATGCAAATGCTTATCTGAAAAGGATGTTAAGGTTGCTATCAGTCTTGAATATTTTTCCCTAATTATAAGGAGAACACGAAATGTGGTGTTGTTGTTTTTTAAAATACGTTTTTATTGATTTAGGAGAGAGAGGAAGGGAGAGGGAGAGAAGGATAGAAACATCAATTATGAGAGAGAATCACTGGTTGGCTGCCTCCTCCATGCCCCCTACTGGGGATCAAGCCTACAACCTAGGCATGTACCCTGACCAGGAATCCAACCATGACCTCTTGCTTCATGGGTCGAAACTCAATCACTGAGCCACACTGGCTGGATATGAAATGTGCTTTTAATAAAATTATATTGTTGAAACTGCTGAGACTAATGTCTGAACTATTTTATTACCTGTGTCTCTGTCTTAGGCACATTAAATTCTTTATATGCATTTTATGTATTGCCTTACAAATACATTGGTCACATTTATTTAAAAATGGATTTCTCAGTATCAGAACCTGTCTTCAGAATGTTCATCTCTATCTGATTCTGAAAATGGCATCTGTGTACCTTAATAACAGCTTGAAATGAGAATCAAGTCATGGAAAATAGTGCACACTTTATATTCTTAAGCTTTTGATGTTTTCTGCAGTTTTTAAATTAATCCCAAGATTAATTGTTTATTAACATTGTGGATAAAAGCTCAAACCCAGGAGTCAGACATACTGTATATGAATGTTGGACTGTCCACTTGCTCAGGATGTAACCATGAGCTATTTACTGAATCTTATCCCTAAGATCTGATAATAATAAGACTTCTTATCCACTATTGCTTTCTCAACTTCCTGCCTCTTATTCTTTCTTCTATAAGCATCTGGAATTATCTTTAAAAACACTTTTGTTTGTATTCCTCATCTAATATCCAGCTATGGTTTGTGATTGTTTCTAGAATAGCCTGTAAAATCTATAACATGGACTACAAGGTCTTGAAAGGATATCACTCTCATTGTCCTATCAAACTCTTTTAAAAAATGTTTTTATTGATTTCAGAGAGGAAGGGAGAGGGAGATAGAAACATCAATGATGAGAGAGAATCATTTATTGGCTGCCTCCTGAATGCCCCACATTAGGGATTGAGCCGGCAATCTGGGCATATGGCCTGACCAGGAATCAAACCATGACCATAGGTAGACGCTCAACCACTGAGCAATGCCAGCCAGCCTCAAATTTTTATCTTTCCTCTCTCCAACATACCTGTGACACAGTCACCTTGACCTCCTTTCAATTTTTCAAGTACCCTATGCTCCTCACACCAGAGTCTTCATGAACATCTAGGAAGCTATTGACCTGTCCAGGTACCTAGCTAACTCACCCTTTAGTTCTCAGTGTATGAGTCTTTTCCCTTCAATCCAGATTAGTTTCCAGGGTATTTCTCTTTCTTAATACTTATAAGAATTATTATGCGTGTAATTATTTGCATTATTATTTGTTTACAGACTTTATTGCTAGCAAGATCATAAGCTCCATTGTTACAGAATTTAGCAGGCGACCGAAAAATATGCAGGAGTACTGGAGGCACAGAAAAAAAACCCATCTATTTTCAGATGTTTCTCATGTACTAGTATAGGACTCAGGGGAGGCTGTTTCTTTCCAAATCCTGAGCAAGCCAATATGGAGGAAGCTTTCCCTTTATACTCTTTGTTTTCTTTGTCCCCCAAATATGGGATGGAACTTCCAGACCTTTCATGGACTTGCAAAAAGCCCTGTGTGTTGGGGTGGGCCACATCTAAAGGCCTGGCCTGGCGCCAGTGCTGGTAACTCCGTCTGGGGGTTGTGTATTGTTCATGGTTTATGGCCTCTCTAAAATGGGAGTAGTACTTAGGTAAACAGGTCTTGCAGGACCAGATAATTAAAGAAGGGGCAGTGACTAGACTATAGGCTAATAAGAATGTGCATTAGGTTACTGGCACAGATTCAGATTGCTAGCCCTCCAAAAATGTCTCATTTTTCCCATCACCATGAGGCCAGACATTATTTGCCTTACTTACAGCTGTATCATTAATTATTTATTTAATGAAAAAAGATATTCCAATTAAATTTTCCTTGGGATGATTTCTTGATTAATCTTGTTATAAACAAATAACTCTGAAAGCAAATAGAATTAAAACTATGGAACTGCCTTTTGACCCAGTAATCCCACTTCTGGGAATATATCCTAAGAGTCATGCAACACTAATCAGGAAGAGTATATGCACCCCTCTGTTCACAGCAGTATTATTTACAATAGCCAAGATCTGGAAACAGCTCAAGTACCCATCAGCCGATGAGTGGATAAAAAAGCTGTGGTAAAATTACATAATGGAATACTACATGGCTGTATAAAAGGAGGAACTCTTACCCTTTTCAACAGCATGGATGGACCTGGAGAAAATTATGCTAAGCAAAATAAGCCAGTCAGAGAAAGACAAAGAACATATGATATCACTAATATATGGAAGCACGAGTGCATGGAACAGACTGGTGTGTGCCAGAGGGCAATGGTGCGGGGGTGACTAGATAAGGGAGGTTAAGGGATTAGCTGAAAAAACATATATGCATAACCCAGGGACACGGACAATAGTATGGTGAAAGCCAAGAGAGTGGAAAGTGGGGGCTGAGTGAAAGTGGATAAAGGAAGGGAATGGGGGACATTTGCAATAGTGTCAACATTAAAAACTTTCAATTAAAAAAAAAACCCCAACCCCCCAAAAAAATAGCCTTGCCAGCATGGCTCAATGGTTGAGCATCGACCTATGAAACAGGAGGCCATGGTTTGATTCCCGATTAGAGAACATGTCCGAGTTGCAGGCTCGATCCCCAGTAGGTGTGCAGGAGGCAGTTGATCAATAATTCTCTCTCATCATCTATGTTTCCGTCTCTCTTTCCCTTTCCCTTCTTCTCTGAAATCAATAAAAAAATATTTTTAAAAATACACACAAAAAAAGAGATTGCTTTTAAAGTCTTCCCAGGTTGTAGGCGAAAGTATTTCCTATTTCCACAACTCTTCTCAACTGTTTGTAAAATCCATTTTTTATTATTGTTTGAAGTATTACATATGTCTCCTTTTTCCCCATTGACTTCTCCCTGGCAACCCTCACCCCTCAGCACATGCCCTCACCCCCCTAGTGTCTGTGTCCATTGGTTATGCTTATATACATGCATACAAATCCTTTGGTTGATCTCTTACCCCCCCACCCCCCCTCCCGCCCCCCGTCTTCCTTCTGAAGTTTGATGGTCTGTTTGATCATTCTTTGTCTCTGGATTTATTTTTGTTCATCAATTTATGTTCATTATATTCCACAAATGAGTGAGATCATGTCATATTTATCTTTCTCTGACTGGTTTATTTTGCTTAGCATAATGCTCTCCATGTCCAACCATGCTGTTGCTAATGATAAGAGTTCTTTCTTTTTTATAGCAGCATAGTAGTCCATTGTGTAGATGTACCACTGTTTTTTAATCCATTCATCTGCTAATGGGCACTTAGGCTGTTTCTAAATCTTAGCTATTGTAAATTGTGCTGCTATGAACATAGGGGTGCATATGTCCTATCTGATTGGTGTTTCTGATTTCTTATGATATATTCATAGAAGTGGGATTACCGGGTCAAATGGGAGTTCCATTTTTAATTTTTTGAGGAAACTCCATACTGTTTTCCATGGTGGGTGCACCAGTCTGCATTCCCACCAGCAGTACATGAGGGTTCCTTTTTCTCCACATCCTCGCCAGCACTTGTCGTCTGTTGATTTGTTGATGATAGCCATTCTGACAGGTATGAGATGGTATCTCATTGTCATTTAGATTTGCATTTCTCGGATGATTAGTGACTTTGAGCATGTTTTCATATGTCTCTTGGCCTTCTGTATGTCTATTTAAGTCCTTTGCCCTTTTTCTTTTGATTGATTATTTATCTTCCTTTTGTTAAGATGTATGAGTTCCCTATAAATTTTGGAGATTAGGCCCTTATTAGATATAACATTGGCAAATATGTTCTCCCATGCAGTGGGCTTTTTTGTTGTTTTGTTGATGGTTTCTTTTTCTCTGCAGAAACTTTTTATTTTGATGTAGTCCCATTTTTATTTTGATGTAGTTTCCATTGCCCTACGAGCTGTATCAGTAAAGATATTGCTACAACATATGTCTGACATTTTGCTGCCTATGGATTCTTCTAAGATTTTTATGATTTCCCATATTCCATTTAAGTCCTTTATCCATTTTGAGTTTATTTTTGTGTATGGTGTAAGTTGGTGGTCTAGTTTCATTTTTTGTATGTATCTGCCCAATTTTCCCAACACCATTTATTGAAGAGACTGTCTTGACTCCATTGTATGCTCCTGCCTCCTTTGTCAAATATTAATTGAGCATAATGGTTTGGGTTGATTTCTGGGTTCTCTGTTCTGTTCCATTGGTCTATATGTCAGTTCTTGTGCCAGTACCAGGCAGTTTTGAGAACAGTGCCTTTATAATATAGCTTGATATCTGGTATTGTGATCCCTCCAACTTTGTTCTTTCTCAAGATTGCTGTGGCTATTCGGGGTCTTTTTCTTTATTCCATATTAATTTTTGGAGTTTGTTTTAGGTCTGTGAAATATGTCATTGGTATTTTAATGGGGATTGCATTAAACCTATAGATTGCTTTGGGTAGTATGGACATTTTAATGATGTTGATTCTGCCAATCTATGAACAAGGTATATTCTTCCATTTGTTTATGTCTTCCTCTATCTCTTTTTTTAATGTCCTATAGTTTTCTGAGTACAGGTCTTTTAACTCCTTAGTAGAAGGTCTTCCGAGTATAGGTCTTTATTCCTAGGTATCTTAATTTTTTTGGTACAATGGAAAATGGGATTTTTTTTTGTTTCTCTTTCTGTGAGTTCATTATTGGTGTATAAAAACGCCATCAATTTCTGGGTGTTAATTTTGTATCCTGCTACATTGCCAAATTAATTTATTATGTAAAGTCCACTTTTATGTATGTATTTATTTGTTTGCCTGCTTGCTTAAAATATTGTAAAAATTGTTACCAGTAACAAACAAACAAAATTCTAGGCCTCTGTGATTTTCAGAGTGTTATAAAGGATTATAAATAACGTAATCAAAGAGTTTAGCTTAAACATATCTAAATTGCAGAGGGATGAGCAGAGATAAGGAAACCAATAAGGGATGGTGACATACCCAGAGATGATCAGAGTAGAGCCATGATCATACCTAGGATTAATGGAGAAAGGGGAGGACACAGTGTCACTGGAACCTGGTATGAGTTATACACATGGAGGAAGGGCCTCTCATCTGAAGCTGAGACATGGGGGGAAACAGATTCTACTGAAATGCAACAAGACTGGAGCAGATCAGCAGCAGGGTATGCAGAGGGATCATTCCTTCACCTTCTTGCATCTTTAGTCTCTTACTAATGTCTGCCATTGGCCTAACCCAGTGGTAGGCAAACTCATTAGTTAACAGAGCCAAATATCAACAGTACAACGATTGAAATTTCTTTTGAGAGCCAAATTTTTTAAACTTAAACTTCTTCTAATGCCACTTCTTCAAAATAGACTCGCCCAGGCCATGGTATTTTGTGGAAGAGCCACACTCAAGGGGCCAAAGAGTCGCATGTGGCTCGCGAGCCACAGTTTGCCGACCACGGGCCTAACCCAACAAGAAACCAGGGAACAAGGGAGAGAGCAGGGTGGTGAAGAGAAGATAATACTTTGCTGGATAGAGTTTGGATGCGAGAGGGAGCTAGAGATGACACCCAACACACCTCCTTTGGTTCCATAATATTGTATGAAGATGGTTCCTAACTTATAATTCTCCTTTAAAAAAAAAAAAAATATCTGTAGTTTTGTCTCTTCTGGATAGCCTAACAGTAATATTTTGGCTCTCTCATTTCTAGCAAGACCTTTTAATAATTTTTCCTTAGATTCTTTCCATACTGTATTAAATAAGGAAGGTAAGGTGACTGAATAAGGACATTTCATTAAAAGTATAACCCATGAAATGTAAGTTTCCCTAGGGAAAATTTTTTCAGACCACCATGGGAATAACATACAGAAAGAAGTTCTGTATTTTTTAAAAAACTATTTTTATTGATTTCAGAGAGGAAGGGAGAGGGAGAAAGAGTTAGAAACATCAATGATGAGGAAGAATTATTGACCAGCTGCCTCCTGCATGCCCCACACTGGGGATTGAGCCCACAACCCAGGCATGTGCCCTGACTGGGAATCAAACTGTGACCTCCTGGTTCATAGGTCAATGCTCAACCACTGAGCCACGCAGGCTGGGCCAGAAAGAAGTTTTAATGAAGACATGTTCAGCCTGGAAGTGGTGCCATCATGTCTGAAACAAAGTTAATGTGGTGTACATGATGTCACAGGGATGCCTAGAAATGTCTTAAGTGAACTTGGTTTGGATAGGGCAACATAGGCAAGAAACCAACAGAAGTAGATAATAGCAAGAAAGGAATTAGTAACTAAAGGATGTGATTTAATTTTCTCTTGGAACCCACTTAAATAATTTAGATTAAGCCTCCTATTACTTTGTAGTTTCGATAGCTGAGTTCGTCTTATGTCATCTAGGTTACTTGGACAATTAATTAAGAATGACATTACCTGATAAGAGACATTCTATTAAATTGAACCATATTAATTGCTAATTGCCCTATAAAAACAGTTGAACAGTGGAACCATCTGATATATAAATGTATGTTAAGTTTCTGAGTTTTTTAAAAAAAATGACCAGATAAAGACATGCATCTTTGCTTTTTGATATTTACCTTTTTAAAATGGTGTTAAATTTACTTGATTGAATACTAGCAATTTTGAAGGACCTATGTAATACTTGTATTATAACCAATGTCAACAAGTACATTTTTGCCGATTAGTCTCCTTGACATTGCACTTTTGGAAAGTAATTTGTTTATCTCTTCCATAGCACATGCTTGTACAAAGTTCTTTTGTTAATATAATACATACACATATCTTTTTCATTAAGCACTTTGAATGTAGACAAATGCTGTGATGATAGGGGAATAACACATCTCTCTAATACATTTAAAAAAATTTAAAAATAGCAAAACTATTATTTCTTCTTTGGCACTTTTACTATTTATAAAAAGGCTCTATGAGTATATATATTCTTATTCAATTTTCACTCCTATAGAATTTAGTAGGAGCTGAGTGTTAATGAGAACATCCTTTCATAGTAATTTTCTAACCTTCATTTCCAAAGAGCTCTAACTAGTTATGTGTCATTGTAAACAAACATTAATTTTGATGTGTTAAAGACTTAAAAAAAAAACATGTGCCAAAACCGGTTTGGCTCAGTGGATAGAGCGTTGGTCTGCGGACTGAAGGGTCCCGGGTTCGATTCCAGTCAAGGGCATGTTCATTGGTTGCGGGCACATCCCCGTTAGTGGGTGTGCAGGAGGCAGCTGGTCGATGTTTCTCTCTCATCGATGTTTCTAGCTCTCTATCCCTCTTCCTTCCTCTCTGTAAAAAATTAATAAAATATATTTAAAAAAAAGAAACATGTATAAAACTATTTTTAATAGAAACTCTCTCCCATTGGTATTCTATATTGTAGTTTTGTACAAGATATGCAAATACCATCTAGAGAAATTTCTATATTTAGGCCTGTAGCAATTTATGAGGTAAATAATTAGCTTTTAAATTGATGTTTAAAATCATATGATAAAATAAGTTTTAATATAAACCATTTGTGGGTTTGTTGTTGTTGTTTTTGCATGTTCCTGGGTCTTAAATAAATAGGAGATTGAAAGTGAATATACTATCCTTAATTTCATAAATTATTAATTAGCATGTCTTCAAATTCTGTTCTACTAAAAGTGAACTTCATTATAAAAAATAAAGAATAAAGAAAAGGAACAGAAAGGGAAGAAAGAGAACTGGATAAAGAGAAAGGAAAGAAGGAAAGAAGGAAGGAAGAAAAAGAAGCCTAAAGCAAACAGTATATCTTTAAAAATCAATTTAAAGATATACTGGCAGGAATTATATCCCAATGTGTTACAGAGTTTACTCTGTGTATCCTAAATTGGCTGTATCCTGTAATTGACTAGACATGGCAGGTGACACTGACCTGGGTCATTTGTAGTGAGGGATGATAAAGGACAGGAGTAGAGCTCTTCCTCATTGCCTTGGCAGACATTTCCCTCTATATTACCATAGCTCCAACTATTGTTTTTAGAAGAGAATTTTAGGTGAAAGCAATGAGTCTAAGGTTACAGCTGAACATGAATCAGGGGGAATTATTACAGCAATGGCTACCTCTGCTCAGGTTTAATTCTCAGATATCATCTCGACATTTGCTCAGGGCAGGTGGTCTCAAAGACTTAGTTTACGGTATACTCTTTCAACACTTAATGGAATTGGAGAAGCTGCCAAAAATAAGACCAGAGTAAGAACTGGCCTCCTTAGACAGCTGAATGAAGACTCTCTATGTGCTAATAAATATGTCATTTTATGTCCCAAGCCTTTCTTTTCTCACATGTAAATTGGTATCTGTCTTGGCTGGTCTCCGGGGAGTTTTATGGGCTTAGATGAGAGACTACTAGTATATTTAAAAGTTCTTTAGCAGTTACCAAGTATTATGCAGGTGGAAGGTGTAGGGTTACAATTGTATTTGAAGGATAATTTGAAGGCATTGATCTGGAAAACTTCTCTGAAAAAGCCAGAAAGCATAAATTCACAGAAAGTGAACTAAACCATTTGTACGTTTGGACAGTCTCTGCTCCCAGGGAATTTTGTGCGTCAGAATGTAAGTCTAAAGGAACCCAAACTTGAAGTGCTCAGAAAGCAACTAAGAGAAATACTTGGACCTCAAGGACAGACAGGGTTGACACTGATGCCATGAGTGGTGTCAAACTGAAGTTCAGAGGTATGTAGGGATAAAGCAATCATTCATTCATTTGTACATTTATTAAGTGCCTGCTATGTACTAGGCACTAAATGTCAAGGATACCAGATTGGCCCTCTGGGAGCGTCCATTCTAATGGAGGTAAGGAAGTGATGACGGATAAAAATAGAGTATAAAATTGGGAATGTAGACAGGAGACAGTAGGGTAATAGCATGATTCTGAAAGGTGAACTAAGCTGCAAGTGGGTCTTACCCCCTATCTCTAGAAAAAGGAGACAAAGAGAAGAGGGGCAGTTGCTTTACTAAGTAGTGGACACCATCTGTTCAGCATTCTCACAACCACAGTCCTTTAAGTTCCATCCTTAGAATTTTTGTTCAAATTCACGTGTCATCTGGAACATGATTTCTTCCCCATTTTTCTTGGATAAACTCATTTAAATGTTATTGCAGGTTTTATAACTTTTATCCTAGCAATCCCCAAACTGAAAAGTTTAATGTGCTCATTATAGTTTAGTATGTATTCATTAAATGCATAATCAAATTTTTAACAAATTACAAACAAGACAATAAAGTCTTTCTGACTACCACTTACAATAATCTTCCACCAGTGGGGTCTCTCACACTTTGGGAAGCACTGCTTTATTCTGCTCATCCCTTTGGCAGTCCCTGTATTATAATCCCAGCATAAACAACACATCTGTAAGGCTCTGAGCCTCTAAGTTTGGATGTCTTTTAGCAACTCTCAGGGAGGCATTTTCTGGGGAATTCCAACTTTCTCGGAAAGCTGTTTTAGCTCACCTTTGTGGGTGAGCCCTGAGAAAGTTTCCTTTATCCCCTTTTCAAGATGAAGTTAGAAGTTGGGTGTCTCCATCCTTTGCCTCTGCTCCCTGTCTCGGTGCTCCTGACTCAGCATCTGCAGTGAATACTTTCTCCATCCAGTTCAGTTGCTGCAGCAACCGTGACATTGCCTTCTACAGGTTCAGGAAAGAAGGTGTCCCCTTATGTGTTGCTTGTACTAAATCTCCTGACACATTTATTTTCATATTTTTTCATATTAGATTTCAGGTCTTCAATTTGCATCTTTCTGGCAAATAAATAGTGTCAAAGTGTTGGGTCTTAGCAGGTGTCTGGAGTTAAAGGTATATAAAACACAGGCAAATTCAAGTGGCAAAGCTCAGAGAAGAAACCAAAGAATACACTATAGTTGTTGAACCTGTTTGCTAGAGTAGCCTTGTTAAATTGTTTTGCCCTTTCTGCTGCAAAAGTGTCAAACTATAAAGCAGCATCATTTAAAATTATTGTAGATGATTTCTGTAGTTGCTCGTTGGTAGTTTCTGTTTTGTTTACCCCTGGAACGAAAGTAATTTCTAACTTTTGTAAATTATTTTTTATTGAAAAAATATACAATATATATCAAAGAGAAGCTTTTTTCCTAATTCATGTCAATTTTCAAATTGTGTCATGATGAACAAAATCAGAAAAATATGAACCATTTTTTTAATAGGGCCTTCATTAAAGCCACTCACAAAAGCAGACAATCCCTGTTCTTTTTCATTCAGAAGGATTACTATTTAGGTAATAACAGTCATATGATAGAATTTCCTATTTCATTTGAAATATCTCATTTTGTTACTATGTAATAAGCTTAGATTACTGAATTCTAACTAACCTTTACCACTTAGGAGTCCAACAACCTGAGCAGAAACAACTTCTTAGATTCTCAGTTTCAACTGGAAAACGGGCATAATAATAATTGAGTTAACAGCTGCCTTACAGACTTAAGGAAATTAAGAAAATTTATGTGAAACTTGGTTTATAAATTCTGTTACTATAAAATGTACAATATTAGAACACATATAAATTTACATATAACTTATATTATGTACATAATGTTAATTGGCATATATTGCAATTATTTAATGATAGTCAATAATACCAAAAAACTTCATAAAATTAAAGTGTCTAGGGATAATGATAAACATGCTTCCAATTTCAAATATTATCATATATATGTATGCATATATATGTGCATGTATACAGATAGATAGATAGATAGATAGATAGATAGATACATATATGCACTGACATGAAGTTCTAGTGATTTGCTCTTTAAGTATCTTCCTGGCCCAATCAGTGTGGCTCAGTGGTTGAGCATGGACCTATGAACCAGGAGGTCACGATTGGATTCCCAGTCAGGGCACATGCCCAGGTTGTGGGCTCGATCCCCAGTGTGGGACATGCAGGAGGCAGCCGACAAATAATTCTCTCTCATCATTGCTGTTTCTATCTCTCACTCCCTCTTCCTTCCTCTCTGAAATCAATAAAAAAAATAACATAAATAAATAAATATATATATATTTTTTTTAAAAAAAAGAATCTTTCTGTATCCTTTGTGAACAACATAGATTTTAATACTAAATTAATTGCTATAGTTGCTTAGAATTATAACTTTTTATCTTGTATTTTTAAATGGCTTTTGCTAGAGTAGCCTTGTTAAATTGGGCTATGTAAACACATAGTTATTTTCCTAGCTCACATTAGATGCATGGTTTCACTGCCAATTTTCCACCGTTGTAATTATAGCCATAGCAGGTCTTAACTTATTTGAACTAAACAGTTTACTGTCTTGAAACCATATTTTTGAATTTTCCTTGCAAGTTATACATTAATTAGATTTTTTAAAGGTGAAATTACTTTATATATATGCATACATATGTTATATATACAGAAATTTAAACTGTGTATGAGATGTATTCACAATTCTTGAAAAGTTGGTAATTCTGACCTCCAATAGATGTTTCAGAAACAGTAAATAAGACTTTCGCTTAAAAAGATGTTCTTTATACTTTAAAATAACTTTAATTTCCTTGGATGTAATACTATATAATTAAGTAATCCCTGTTATACATAAAGACATGTTAGATGTAAAAACATAGTCTGCCACCACAGCTAACAGAAATGTTATCATTAAGTGCTTTCTACATTCTTGAGAAAAGTAATAAATATCCCATATCCGATCATTTTTTTTAAAAAGTATTAGTCATATCGACTATACAGTTCTAGCAGGGAAACAGGAAAACACAGAAGACATAGTATCAAATACTGTTATGGGCAAACCTTCAGTTTGCCAACCTTGGCTACCATGAATGGCATTATTAACTAAGATTCACTATCATAAAGCATCTCTTATAGCTCTCACAGTTTGCAATTCTCTAAGTTTAAATAGATGCTCTTTGTAATATTGTAATTCTAAAATTGACCTCTGATCTGATAGGTAATTTTATTTCCTTAATGGACAATTTCCACTAATTTGTTGCTGAATGGTATAGAACTACTTTACTGTGGTCTGACTTGGTACTAAGTTTGATCACTTGCCTACTTCTGCATCAATACAATTCACATAATTGTGTTTAGGTAAACTCAATCCCCACTGAATTTTGAGTTATGTTTTCACCAATAATTTTCTTATATTAATGCGGGACATTGTCATAACTAGATTTGTTCAGGGTAGATCAAAGAAGTTTGAGTCTGAGAAAGGAAGGGTTGACATGATGCATTGTTACATTTCAGAGCCAAATATGTACATTAGATCCATTTTCAACAAGCCCAAGCCCAAGTACCAGAATTTGTCTGATTTGGATCAAACTGTCCTTTTCTTTTTTCTTCTCCAGAGCTTGGCTTCACTTACCTACCTCATTTTTTTTCTTAGAAAAAATGAGCTAAGAAATTCCTAAACAAAAGTTGTGAAACTCCATAATCACCCACTAAGCAAATTTAATTTACCAGTTTGTCTGAAAACTATTGATTAAAACAGGAAGAAATACACCAGAAAAAAACACTTGTGGGTCTATGTGCTTTTCTGACATCTCCTAAATTAATTTTCTTTATTGTGTACGCTGAATCATTTGCAAGCACACAATAAATTTGATAGATGTAAGTGATTTTTAGGTAAAGATGACATTTGTACTTATATTTGAGCTAGTTTTTTATTGTTTTTTTTTTTTTTTTTGCTTTGCATTCATACAAGAGTACATTTAATTCATTCAATTCAGATGACTTTAGACTTCGTCTCTCTAAGTAATATTAATTGTATTTGAATTGCAAATGACCCCACAATTTCATGCCTGGGGACTCAAAGATTCTACTAAAATCCAAACAGATGTTCAACATGAAGAATATTTACAGACTTACTGAATCAAATGTTTTTAGTTACTGAAAGAAACCCATTTTTTAGAGTAGACTCACGCAGCAATTGTGTGTGCAATGGATTACTAAAGCTCCTTGGTTTCTACATTACAGAGTTTGGAATCTTAAACAATTGTTTTGTTTAGGAAAAATATGTGAAACAATGATTTTCAGATATTGGAAAATAGGAAGTGAAGTTAAGTGATATCAGAAAAGTAGAAAATAAGCAAGCTAAGTCCTAACAATTTCCTTAAATTACTACCTTGGGAGTTTCCAGGCCCTGGTCTGGCAGAAAATACAGGAAAACCAGGTGGCTACCCTGCATAGCGAGGACAGAATTGGAAAATTCAGAAGGACAAGAAGCTGGAGCTTCTAGGACAGAATAATAGTGAGGAGAAAGTTGCACAAAGAAGGAATGATCTCCAGAAACAGACTAAGGGTTTCCTTTTCTGAGTCCTCAGCTGAATACTGATAAGTGTGTGCATGTGAGCAAACTACCAAGCCCGGAAAAGAACCACCTGTAAATATCAGACAGAAAAATACTGGTGCTATATTGCATCTTTAAGAATTGATGTTCCATTGAAGTATAGACATGGATGCCCCAAATAAAATCACACACACACACAAAAGAATTTATGCTCTCAATAGTCAGGATGTAAAAACTTACAAAACATGGGTCATTGAGCAATGATATAAAATGCCATTGCCTAGGTAGTAGAGAAAAATTAGCCCTGGACTAAAGTCCTTTCTGGTCCTATCTAGCAAAACTCAAAAACAAGCTTCAAAAATGATCAAACTATTTCTACATGACTTGAAAATCCTAGGGGAAGAAAAAGCTCAACAATCTTTTTAAAAACACAAAAATATTTGAAGAAATAATCAGCCAAATTTTCAGAAATAAAAAAGAAGAGGCTCAATGAAACATGCATAAGAGAATTACACCTACATGATACATCAGAATCAAATTGATTAATACTGGTTATAAAGAGAAAAATCTTAAAAGCGGAAAGAGAAGAAAATACAGTACAAATTGAGAAAAAGATTAGGATGATGCATGATTTCTCTTAGGAATCAATACAAACCAGAAGATAGTGGAACCATGTCTTTAAAGTACTGAAAGAAAATAAAATTGTCAATCAGGGAGTTTATATCCAGTATGAAACCTTTTAAAAACTAAGGTGGGTAAGTATTTTTTCCAAGAAACAAAAGATGAAAAATTTAATTACTGTTAGACCTACAATATAAGAATGCCAAAGGAAATTCTTCAAATAGAAGAAAAATTATACCAGATAGCTATCTGGATTTACACAAAAGAATAAAGAACACCAGAATTAGTAGCATATGGATACATTTAATTACTTTTGTCTTGAAAACTCAGTTTAAAAGATAATTTTAAGCAAAAATAATAACAGTGCATTGTGGGGTTTATACCTAAATACAGAAGCAAAATTTAAAACAGCAATATTAAAAATGCTAGGATAGGTAAAATGGAAATATTCAGTTGTATACAAAGTGGCATAGTATTATTTGAAGATAGACCATATTAAGTTGAAGATATATACCAGAAACCTGGAAAGCAAGTCCTAAACAAACACACACAGGACATTAGAACCAATAAAACAACATGGAGATCAAGTGGAATTATAAAAGGTAACTAATCCTAAATAAGGCAGAAAAAGAGAAAGAAAAGGAACAAAGAACAAATGGAAGAAAGAAAAAACAAAATAGGATGGTAGATTTAAACTCAGTCATGTCAATAATCACATTATATATAAACTAGTGGCCCTGCGAGTAGCTCACTATTGCCTCAGCTGGCTGCCCTGCCCATTGCCGCTAGCAGCTCTCTGCCCCACGTAGCTCACTGCCCTGCCCTCCTGTAGCTCTTTGCCCTCTTGTAGCTCTCCAACACTCATAGCTTGCTGCCCCACCCTCCTGCTGATTGGTCATTACATGATGGCATCCTGACAAATTTGCATATTACCCTATTATAAGTATAAATGATCTAACACCTCAATTCTATTTTTTAAAAATCTTTTTTGTTGAAAGTATTATATGTCCCCCTTTTTTCTCCCATTGACCCCATATATCCAACCCCTGCCCCAGGCCTTCAACACCCTAATGCTGTCCATGGGTTATGCATATATGCATACAAGTTCTTTGGTTGATCTCCTCTCACTAACCCACCCACCCCCACCTTCCCTCTGAGATTCGACAGTCTGTTCCATGCTTCTATGTCTCAACTTAAAGGCAAATATTGTCAATTTGTCAGATTGTATAAAAAGCAAGACTACTATTTGCTGACTGTAAGAAACTGAATTTAAACGAATGCCACAAAGAACTTGAATGTAAAAGGATAGAAAATATATATACCATTCTAACACTAATGAAAGGACAGTTGGAATACCTATGAAATATTAGACAATGTAGATTACAGAGCAAAGAGTTTACTAGTGGTAAAGGATGTTATTACATAAGGATGATGTAGTCAATTCATTATGAGAACATAACAATTATTAATGCTTAAGTATTTAATAACATACTTTCAAATACATGAGATAAAAATGTCATAACTGAAAGGATAAGTAAACCAATTTACAATCTAGCCAAATATATCAACACCACTCTCTCAATAATCATAGAAAATGCACAATAAAGATTGAATCCACAAGGATACAGGAGACTTGAATAATACTATCACCTAATTAACGAAGTTAACATATAGAGATTACCACTTTATTCAACAAGAACAGCCCTAGCAGGTTTGGCTCAGTGGATAGAGCATTGGCTTTCAGACCAAAAGGTTCTGGGTTTGAGTCTGGTCAAGGGCATGTACCTTGGTTGTAGGCTCCTCCCCATCCCCGTCGCAGGCCTTCGTCAGGTGTAGGAGGCAACCAATTGATGTGTTTCTCTCACATTGATGTTTCTCTCTGTCTTTCACTCTCTCTTCCAGTCTCTCTAAAAAAATCAATGAAAAAATATCCTTGGGTGAGGATTAACAAAACAAACAAACAAACAAACAAAAAGAACAGGATATACATTGTTTTCAAGAGCATAAAGAAATCTTTTTAAAGAAGATCATATTCTTTATAAAGTCTTCAAAGTTTAGGAACTAAGTAAGTTATAGCAAAGCTAAAGAGTAAATTAAAAAAATCAGAAAGTATTCTGAACTGAATGAAAATGAAAACAATATATCAAAAATTATTTTGTGCAGCCAAAGCATCTCTTAGAGAGGAATTTATAGCATCTTTAAAAGCTAAAATATTAAGTGCTAATTAAACCCAGAATAAGAAGAAAAAGAAAATAATACATATAAGAATAGAGCCCTAGCTGGTTTGGCTCAGTGGATAGAACACCGACCAACAGACTGAAGGGTCCTGGTTTGATTCCAGTCAAAGGCAAGCATGCAAGGGGTTGCGTGCTCGATCTCAGGGGGGGAGGGGGGGAGGGGGATGGTGAGGAGGGGAGAGGGCATACAGGAGGCAGCTAATCAATGATTCTCTTTAATTATTGATGTTTCTATCTCTCTCTCTCCCTCTCCCTTCCTTTCTGAAATCAATAAAAATATATTTTAAAAGAATGAAGTTATGTGATGATGAGGCAAGATCAAGGAAAACCTGATTCAAATGATGTTTGTATAATGAGGTCATAAAGTCTCTAGGTTAATGACAGAGATTTATATCTATAAGATGTCCACAGTACAGTGGACTAACATTACGGTGTTTAAGCCCACGTGTCCCTTTTCTTAAAAAAACTATAACATGCCCTACTCAAATTCTAATACGAAGGGGGTCAAGATTCTCTCTTCCAAGAATTTGTAATTGAATTTAAGAGGTGCTAGTTTTCAGATGGTTACAAGAACTGAACATTTAAACTCCAGAATTGTGAGGAAACCAGAGCAGTGAGAGCAATAAAAAAGCAGATGTTCAGAAAGAAGCAGACATGAGACTAAAGGGTTGCAGAGGAAGAGATTAAAGAGTGGAGGGGGACAACAGGCTTCTGATGGTCTCTTTTTGCTTCCAGTATGTCTCCATACACAGCTGTTCTTTTACCCATGAGTGTTCTGAAATATACTTGATTCCTTACTTCAAATTTCCTTTTCTCCTTTAGTAATTTATTTGTAATTGAAAAATTATATGAAAAATAAAACTAACAACTTAGAACAACAACAACAAAAAATGTGTGTGAGTGAGAGAGGGAGAGAGGAGTAATCTAGCTGCAGGGTATATACATAAACTGTTACTAGTAATTATCAGTGGGCAGTATAACCATAGGTGATTGTGCTTTTTCAGATAAAGAAATGTGCCACTTCATACCAATTAGAATTATTACAGGTGAAAATTTCTACTGGTTTGATATTTGAACTTTAATTACAATAGTTACATCTTCTCCCCCCTCCACACACACACATACCCTTTTTTAAAAAATACATTTTATTGATTTTTTACAGAGAGGAAGGGAGAGGGATAGAGAGTTAGAAACATTGATGAGTGAGAAACATTGGTCAGCTGCCTCCTGCATGTCCCCCACTAGGGCTCAAGCCCTCAACCAAGGCACATGCCCTCCACCATAATCAAAGCTGGGACCTTCCAGTCTGCAGCCTGATGCTGTATCCACTGAGCCAAACCTGTCAGGGCCCCCCACCCTCCACTTTGTAAATGGATTTGCTTGGAATATGAATGTGTTTATTTTATAACACAGGAGAAATAGCACATTTAAAATAATTCAAAACAGACTTCACTGATATTTATATAGACTATTTCAGATATGATATTCTATCAATTTTTAAAATTTCCTTATAACATTAAACATTTTTCTTGTTTCCTTGCCATTTCCCCTTGATGATACTTTTCTTTTAAATTAGTGCTTCTCTTAGCTCCATATTCTTTGCACAAACAAAAGGAAAAAATACTTATTTTTATCATTCTTTAAGTAAAACCCCCTTTTAGTAAGGAATTTCTTGCCTGGCTGGAGTGGCTCAGTGGTTGAGCATGGACCTATGAACCAGGAGGTCATGGTTCAATTCCTGGTCAGGGCGCTCAAAGGAAGCAGTCAAAGGTGGCTGCCCATCAATGATTCTCTCTCATCATTGATGTTTCTATCTCTCTCCCTCTCCCTTCCTCTCTGAAATCAATAAAAAAATATATTTTAAAAAAATTCTAAATGGAGATCCAATTTTTTGCTTTTATAGGAATTTATCATATTTAACATTGTTTTATATAACCATAGGTATTATGAATAATCTAATCTAATAATAGACAAATATGCAAATTGACCGCACCTTCGCTACACCTAAGCCACGCCCACCAGCCAAACCACGCCCACCAACCAATCAGGACGAGTATGCAAATTGCCCCAACAAAGATGGCGGCTAATTTGCATATCAAGACAGTGTCGAGAGAAGCCAAGAGCTGCAAAGGGGAGTAAAGCTTCGAAGAAGCAAGCAAGCCAGGGGGGCGGGGGGAGGAGAAGGGAGGAGCAAAGTCAGGGCCGTGGGCGAAGGGAAACGCGGACGGGCTGGAGGAGAAGGCGGGGCCAGTGACAAGGGCGGGGCGGAGGCGGGGCCGGGGGCGAAGGGAAATGCAGGCGGGCTGGTGGAGAAGGCGGGGCCGGTGGCAAGGGCAGAGCGGAGGCGGGGCCAGGGGTGAAGGGAAACGTGGGCAGGCTAGAGGAGAAGGCAAGGCGGGCGGCAAGGGCGGAGCAAAGGGAAATGCGGGCGGGCTGGAGGAGAAGGTGAGGCGGGTGATAAAGGCGGAGCGGAGGCGGGGCCGGGGGCGAAGGGAAACGTGGGCGGGCGGAGGAGAAGGCGAGGCGGGCGGCAAGGGAGGAACGGAGGCGGGGTAGAGTGCAGCAGGAAATCCCATTGCAGGAATTTTCCTGCAACGGGAAAGCTAGTTAAAAATAATTAACTAAATCTCTCACTTTTCAAATGACAAGACTATGATCTAGAAATGTTAGACCACCTTCAAGCTGGTCTTCTGTTTTCTAGAAGGAAATAATTTTGTGTACTGGAATTTATCTTAAGATATTAGATACTTCTGTTCTCAATAACACTATTTCAGCAGGTGGGATTTATTTTTTTTCTAAAGCATTTTACATTCTAAGTTTTAATAGTATATATTTAAATGCCTTATGCCTCATTGATGCCTTATGCCTTTCTCTTCCTTCTCTTCTAGTCCTTTCCTCCTGTTCCTCCTCCTCCTCCTCTTTCTTCCCTTCCTCTTCTTTCTCCTCCACTTTTAAATAAGGTTTGCAATACAAGACAATTTTAAGATTTTGTCATCACTTCTTTTTGAACTGGTAACAAGTGAGAGAAATGACAAATGGTCTTGACAGAGAGTTGGCAGTTGTTTCTTGTCCCTACATACTTAGGTTTACAAATTTGAGAAATCAGTAACATACATTTGCCAAGTGTACACGATAAGGCAGGTACTGAACTAAGTGCTTTATATAGATTATTTTATTTAAGCCTCCAACAAGTCAAATAAAATGGTATTAGAGTCTCCTATGGAAATTGAGGCCCAAATAATTTGTGCAAAGTCAAACAGATAGTAAGAGGTGAGCTTCTGATTCAATGTAGGTTGATTTCAGAGACCGGACTCTAAACTAGGACACAACATAGGGTGAAGGTCCCTGAGGCTCAATGCTTGAACTCTGCAGGTGGGAAACCAGTATTTCTGGATCCCCACAATGGCCTGTGGAAATGTGTCATTGTGACCCTTGGCTGAGTTTCTCCACTGGGAGAGGCTCAGGCAGTCTCCAGCCAAGACTGAGGTTTTCCATTTAGATCAAGTTCAGACTGCTTGTTTACTCCTCTTGCTGTGGTTTCAGGGTCATCTTTTGGGGAAATGTCTTACCTGTCCTGAAGCTCAAGATGTTCTATGCTGAGAACTGAGTGACTGTATTCAAAAAAGAATTCTTTCTTGAGTCTATTTGTTTAGCCCCGTAAGCAATGTTAAAGGTGACTTTGCTTTGCACTGATTATTTATAGAACCACGAAAATTCACAGAGGCTGACAGGTTTGCCCTGGCCTTTGATGACTGCAAAGTCTGTGCAAATATAATTTCTTAAAATAATGAAATAGTTTGATATTAATCTCTCTTTGAAGGCTGATGCACAGCAAAAGGATGCATTTTTCTATCTGATCATATTAATGTGGAATAGGTTTGGGGATGACAAATATATTTGGTGGCCATTATATTTTCACTCTTACTACATCACTAGATGTTATTTAATCTTAAGTATTTAATCAGAGTGTTATTTATAATTTTAAAAAATTAACCTACTTGTCTAGCATTATGGGATTGGTTAAGAAAATTTTGTTCATAACTTGGAGTACAACACATTAAATATATCTATGTAAATAACCATGTTTAAAATGCTATGATATGGTTAAATGGAAAATATTAATAACCACCGCAAATCAGAATATGGGATATGAGTTCATTTTTATAAAACAATCAATAAAAAATATTTGCCTATTATGAGAGATTTAAATTTTTTTTTGCTTATTTCTGTTTTCAACTCTAAATATGTATCATTTGTATAAGGAAAATACCATAAACAAAATATTACTTAAGGACAATGTATTAGAAGATAGTCTACTTATGAAAGACACAATTTAGGTGTTGTGGATGAAAGAAAAATATAAAAGGCACCTCATTGAAAATGCTTTCTTAAGATTTTAGTTATGCAGATGTTAGAGACCATATGCTAAACCTTGCAGTTTGGCATGCAAATAGCTCATCTTCTAATTGCCTAGGGGAGATCGCCCAGGTTTGGGAAATTAAAGTTATTTCAAATAACTAAGTTCATTGAGTCTATTGGACAAAGTATAATAAAAAAAAATCTATCCCAAGTAGAAATGTGTCAGCTACATTATAAAAAACATGTAGGTTTGTTATATTATTAATTCTCCTTAGGGCCAATTATGTCTCTATGCATTTGTATTGCCTCAAGAATGAAATTTGATTAGCCTAGAGCAAAAATCTTATTCCTTCTAAGGTCCATCTGGCCATTTGCAATTTTACTCACTGGCAAGTTTCCATAAAGATCTAACATGTTCCAAAATACATCTTCCCTTATATTTAGGCATGGATATAACTTTAAATATGTTGCTAATGCCAGTGATATGTTTAAACTTCTTAAAAAGCTCCCCTTTGCTCTTTGAGGAAAATCTAAAGTTTAAAATATGATTTCTAAGGTCCTCCATGGTCTGGGCCTTTCTTGCTTACTTGTCCCATCCATCATGATTCTCCATCCATGTAGTATGCTTGGATTAAATGGGAATTATTTCAGTTACTTGATTGTGTCACACTCTTTTGTTTCTGTGCCTTTCTACATGCTGCCTATTTTTTTTTTTAATTTTTTGTAGCCAACTTCGACTCAAATGTGAAGTCTGGGCTGGCATATTCCATATCTCCTGGGAATTACATCATTGCAATTTTCACAGTGATGACATAACAACTGCCTGACCACCCTTTTAGAAAGTGTACCTTGACTATGTAGTGGTAGGTATCATTATATTTTTGAACATTCTATATTTTCAGAAGATGAATTTGATTCTTTCCTTGACATGATATGTAAGAAAGATCAAAAGATTTGGAGTCAGCCGAAACCGGTATGGCTCAGTGGATAGAGCATCGGCCTGCAGACTGAAAGGTCCCAGGTTCGATTCCGGTCAAGGGCATGTACATTGGTTGCGGGCACATCCCCAGTAGGGGGTGTGCAGGAGGCAGCTGGTCGATGTTTCTCTCTCATCGATGTTTCTAGCTCTCTATCCCTCTCCCTTCCTCTCTATAAAAAATCAATTAAAAAAAAAAAAGATTTGGAGTCAGAAGGGGCCAGTCCTTGGGTCCTGTTTGTGTTTGCTGTGATGCGTTACTCAAATTTCCTTACCCTCAGTTTCTTTTATTGTAAAGAGGAATAATACAAATGTCCTCCTCACTAGTTTAACTTTCAAAACAAATTAGGTCTATGAAAGTGTTTTTTGAAATGAAGTGTCACATATATCTCAGTTATTTTATTGTGTACATTTTATTGGTGGTTGAATTGTCACTTCCAAAGTTCATCAGCATCTACCAACAGCAACACCAAATGGATGTTGTACAAACTAAGTAAAAGTAGTATGCTTGCTATGTAAATATATTGTCAGACACGCTGATCCACTAATTTAAATTATGTTTCTGCTCTTCAGTTTAGACATTCTAGAGGCACCTTTGTATTAACCTGCAAAATTATTATGGCTATAAGCATCCTATATAATAAATAGCTAATATACAAATGGTCATTACGCCCTCACGTCTTCACGCCATAATGGCTCAGACATTCAACACTGGGGAGAGAGGAATGGGGACCAGCCAGGCTGCAGCCCAGGAGAGGGACAGGCTGCCCACCCTGTGGTCCCAGGTACCAGCAGCTGCGCCTGAGCTTGCGCCTGGGAGAGGGACAATCTGCACGCCCCATGGTCTCCACAGGCCTGGGCACCAGCGGCTGCACCTGCGGCCTGGGAGAGGGATAAGCTGCCCACCCTGTGGTCCTAGGTGCCCGTGGCCAGCCAGAGGGAGGGAAGCCCGGGTCCCAGGTGTCTGTGACCGGCTGGAGGAGGGAATCCTGGGTCCCAGGTGTGGGGTGAGGCAGAGGCAATTAAGGGCAATCAGGCCAGCTGGGGAGCATTTAGGGGCAATCAGGCAGGCAGGCAGAGGTGGTTAGGGGCAATCAGGCAGGCAGGTAGGCAAGCGATTAGGAGCCAGTGGTCCCAGATTGCGAGAGGCTGTTGGACATCCCCCGAGGGGTCCCAGTTTGGAGAGGGTGCAGGCTGGGCTGAGGGACACCCCCCCCCATGCATGAATTTCATGCACCTGGCCTCTAGTATAGAAATAAAAATCTACTACAAACAGATTTGCTTAAAATTAAGTTGTCCAGATCTATTGGGAAAATTTATTTTAGTCAGCTTATTCTATCATTGGGTACCATTGGAGAGAAGTTTTGAATGATGAAAAAAAAGTATAACTTGGCATAGAATTAGCACCAAGATCAGTAGAAGGAAAGCTATTTTTTTAATGGATTTTTAAAAACGGTTATCTATAGGAGAGCCTGTATTTGGGAAACAGTGACATTTGACTAACTAAAACCAGAGACATCTCCAAAGGCGAAATTTCAACACCATCTTCTCTTTTGACTGTCAAGCACCCTCTTTAAAAGGTGTGTTGGGTTCGTTGGTTTGCATGAATTCTTCTGGTTTCTGTCATCTGAAAGTCGTGTCTTACAATTTTGAGTGTTTATGAGCTTTGACAGTTCCCATCTGCTGCGGGGATGTCTAAGTACCCCAAGCTTCATTGGCAAAACTCAGTTAAATCTTTGTTTTTACTTGATGGAATTTAAATTATTTATAGTGGTTGTATCTCATTGATTATTAGAGAGATTTTCTTTTATTACACAAAGATTTCCTGTCACCATTTCCCAGATTATGAATAAATTCAGTGCCAAATGACACACTCTTCCTATTAACATAAACTTGCTGATATTGTGATCATAATTAGTTGGACCGCAGTCCCTTCATTAGTTATTTATTTATTCACCTTCATTTTCCACTTCATTTTGGAAAGGATTTATGGTGTTGTCATTTTATTAAGGATAGTGCAAGGGCAATCCTATCAGAAATGTCAAGTATTCAGAAATTGGCGACCTTGAAACAATCACCCTTGTAACTCCACAGAGCTGTAATTTAACGATGGCAGCATGGCTTTCTACAAGAAAGAACTAGGGGAGAGGTCAGCTACGAATGCCATCTGTGCCAAGATGGCCGGCACACATCCCACAGTTGCCAACTCATTATGCCTAATTTGTGGACATTCATGCTCTCTGTGTCACTTTGCTTGATAAATGTTTATTGGGAATTTACCGTGTGCCAGTCATTTTCCTTAGGGGTGGGGGGAAATAAAGAAAACTGAAAAGGTAATTGTCCTCATGAAGCTTATATACCAATGAAACATATTAGGCAATAAATAAGCCAAAAATATTTTTTCAGAGTTCTGTGAAGGAAATACAGAGAGCTGTGTCTAAGAAGTATGGAGCTACGGAGGTTAGGCAGAGAAACACTTCCCTGCATAAATCCCCAGTTTCTCTGTTCCTGTGTTTGTTGTAAAATATATTTTCACATTAGAACCTAAGGTCGTGATATTATATAAACAATGGACATTGTGCTTCTAATGTTATGGGTTAGGTCCAACTTTTCCCTTGCTGTAAAATAATCATTCTTCTCAAAAGTAATATTGCCTACTTGTCTCTATGCAATATTTCAATCCCAATTATTGGTTTTTAAATAAAATAATGCTATATAATAGTTGTAAAACTTTTATGCTGAACATGAGTTAGGCCATTTAATTTTCATAGACTGGGAGATAAGTATATATGATTGTTATTATTATTTTTAACACTTAAAGTTCTCCAGCAAAATGCAATTGTACAATACAGTTATCAACAATAGTCACCATGTTATACATTAGATCCTCAGACCTGAAAGGTTGTGCCCCTTTACCAACCTCTCTCTATTTCCCTATACCCCTAGTCCCTGGGTAGACATTTTTCTACTCTCTGTTTATATGAGTTTGACTCTTTTTTGTAGATTGCACATGTAAGTTATACCGTGTGGTATTTGTCTTTCTCTGGCTTATTTTACTTAGCATAATGCCATCAATGTCCACCCATGTTCTCACAAATGGCAAGATTTCCTTCTTTCTCATGACTGAATAACATATATATATATATATACTATTCATATATAAATTTATTTACCCATTCATTTATTGATGGACTCAGGTTGCTTTCATATCTTGACTATTATAAATAATGCAGTAATGAACATGAGGGTGCAAATATCTCTTTGATATCCTATTTTCCTTTGGATATATACCCAGAGTGGGATTGCTGCATCATACGGTAGTTATAATTATAATTTTAAAGGAACATCCATACTGTTTTCTATGATGGCTATAGAAATTTACTTTCCTACCAACGGTTCACAATGGTTTCCTTTCCTCCACATCCTTGACACCATTTGTTATATCATTATTTTTCATTTCACTGTATTTATTGTTTAAGGGTTGAGCATGAACACAGTTCTGGCCTAAGACATGTGAAAGAAAGACTGTTGTGAGATTCCAGGAATAAGTTTCCTCACTCTTGAGGAAACACCAGACATTCTCTCTTCACCCTCTTGGATATTCTTGTGTCTGCCCTTTGACATGTGGACCTACATTTATCCTTCAGTGTTGAGAGAATCCAGTTTGAGAACAGAGACTGGTGTATTTCAGAAGGGGGGAGTCATATAAAAAGAATAAACAAAGAACGTATAGGCAAATATAAGTTATGCCCATGGACAGACATTAGTGTGGGGAAGGCCTGGGAAGGGGGTAGGAGCAGGGTGAAGAGGGTCAAAGGGGGAAAACAAATGGGGACATTTGTAATACTTTCAACAATAAAGTTAACAAAAGAAAAATAACAATATGATAATATTTGATATTTATAAATCAAATATTTTGAAATATAAAAAATAATATATCTAGTTTCCTGGCTTTGTGTGATGTAATAACTCATTGTGGTTTTGATTTATATTTCCCTGAGGATTAGTGATTTTGAGCACCTTTTCATGTACCTGTTGGACATTTGTATGGTTTTCTTGGAAAAATGTCTAATTGGTTCCTCTGCCCATTTTTAAATTGGACTTTTTTGTTTTGTTATCCAGTTGTTCAAGTTCTTTATATTTTTGCATATCAATTACTTACCATATACATGATTTATAAATATTTTCTCTCATTCCATAGGTTGCGTTTTCATTTTGTTGATGATTTTCTTTACTCTGCAGAAACTTTTTAGATTGATATAGTTCCACTCGTTGCTTTTTTTTTTTTTTTTTGCTTTTGATGTCAAATCCAAAAATTATTGCAAAGACTGATGTCAAGAAATTTATCTCTCGTGTTTTCCTCTAGAATTTTATGGTTTTAGGTCTTAAATTTAAGTCTTTAATTAATTTTGACTTGATTTTTGTGCATGGTGTAAGATAGGGGACCAATTAAAAAAATTTTTTTGTATATGGCTTATTGAAGAGATTACCATTTGCTAGAGGAATATCAGAGCTAATAGTAAGCCATTTCTATCTAATAGTAAGCCATTTCTATCTAATAGTAAGCCATTTCTATCTATTGATTCCTGGACCAATGAATTTTGGCTAGGAGAAACTAATATATGAATGAATGAACGCTTGATCATAAGTCATGTAATGCATTCCAGAGGACATTATCTCAGCCCCCTAAGGTATGGTGTTCTTACCCAATTAATGCCATAACTGAGTCTTCAAACAGTGATCCACCATTCTATTAGTGTAGCTGCTTCAGGACAATGGTAATACCAGTGAATCGCATAAGAATGAGACTGTATACCTCAATTAGAAGCAAAGCTGTGTGGAATATCATGATGGTGAATGAGGTTTTCTATGAATCATGGTTTTGGCAGGAGCATTATGTGCAAAAAAAGGTAAAACTGAATTTATAGTGTCTACTCTAGAAAGAACAAAGTACTGTTCCTTCCATTGTAGAATGGTCCAATGTAATCAACCTGCACAAGGTGGCTGAATAATCTTCTCAGGGGATTGTGTACATTGGGGACTGAGAATTGGCTTCTACCAGGTTAGGCATTCAGCAGTGGCTTTAACCAGATGGACCTTGGTGAGTGGTAACTTATCTTGTTGAGCCCATGTGTAAATTCTATCCCTTAAACTATAATCACCTTGTTCATGGACCCATTGGACAAGGACAGCAGGTCTGGGGAGAGTCTGACTGACTGACTTCCATAGAATTGGTCATCTTGTTTATATTCTCATTAAAGTCCTCTTGTTTGAGGTTACTCCTTGCTAAACATTCACAGGAAGAACAAATATCTTCACAATCGGTGCCATTAACAGAACCAATTTTTAAATTATGTTCCTTCCAGGTCTTCAACCATTCACCTAATCACTAGCCACTGTTCATAAGTAGTATAGATGCATAGTCCTGGTCATCTGTTTCTTCTTCCTGGAAAAACAATCAGGTACATGGGCTCAAAGTTTTGTCCACTGAAGAATTACCCTTCACTACTGTTCTCCAGGACCAACCCAGTGTGGGCCTGTACAGTTTCTCCCATCTTTAAAATAGACCATTTTCACAGTCAACTGATTCTAAAAAATTTCTATGTGGTCATTAGGGAAAGTTGATAAATGGGCCAACTCCCACATGGATCACAAGCTCATGCAAATTAAATTTGCCTTTAGGATACAGTTGAGTGCAATATTGTACTTCTCACTTCCATTTGATAATAAAGTGCTGCTGTGGTGTCCAATTTTATGGTTTGATGGTCAGACAACACCCACTTTATGATGGACAGCTAAGTTCTCATGGTAATTTGGTGACTTATGATCAGGCATTCATTCTTTGCTTGGCCTCAGCAATAAGTCTGAAACTATTTCTCAAGATCATTATTGTTATCTGCATTGTGATCTACTTATAAGGTCTTGCCAAAGTCTCTGTAAAGCATCCCTTTCTGACATAGACATGTGAAGCATTATCACAGCATGAGGGGGGAATCACATTTTCCAAGTGGTAAGACAGTTGATTTTTTTCTGAGATCACTTGAATTTGGCAGATTATCAGGCTACTCAATAAATTGATCAGAGTAGCATACCCAAATTGGGTTTATAATTCTACAAAACCTAGGCATTTTTGGTTCTTTTTTAAAGATAGAGGTAAGCGGCTGTAATAATAAATATTTTACTTTGGAAATAATATCTTAATCTCAACATGCCTCAGACTGATGTACTCCTAAAAATTCCACTGAGGTGACAGATTCCTACATTTTATGTGATTTTTTCCCTTCCTCTCTCAGGCATGTATCCTACCAAGAAGTCTATGGTAGTTGCTGCTTCCTGCTCATATGGTCTAATCAGCATGATATCATAAATTATCTTGGATTGGCTTTACTGGTGAGTGTGTATGTGTGTGCGTGTGTGTGTGTGAATGAGAGAGAGAGAGAGAGAGAGAGAGAGAGAGAGAGAGAGAGAGAGAGAGAGAGAGATTTGTCAGATGCCAGGGGATGTGTTGATTTGTTCCAGTAATGATACTACATCTGGACCAGCAGCTGCAATTGGATTTCACCACCTGATTAAGTTTACAATAATGCACTGTCACTTTCTAAGTCCCATCTGTTTTCAGCACAGGCCAAATAGACAAGCTGAATGAGAATGTGGTAAGATGACCACACTATATTTTTCAAAACCTTGTTGATAGAATTTATCTCTGAAATCCCTCCAAGACTACGTTATTTGCTTTGCTTTCTTATTCTGGTAGATAGAGGCAGTTTTACAGGCTTCCCTCTTGACTTTTTATCATATTTGCTATGAGTCTACTCATGTACTTGGTTCATGTCTCTGAGAAGCTGATGAAGGAGATCTGGTAGGAGCAGAAGGAACTAAAGGTCTGATAACTGTCCCATGCTAACTAGGTGAACTGACAGATAAGTGACAACACACACAAACTGTCCCAGTGCCTGGTGCCCTATGCTGGTTTCAGAGTAAGAAAAATGATTACCACTTTACATAATTATGAATATAATATTTTATCTTACAGAAGACATGGTTTACTAGAGTCCCTGTGCATGAATTTGTGCACGGGTGGGGTCTGGCTGGCCCCGCCCCCCAATTGGGGTGGGGGACTAACCATGGGCGGGGCCAGCTGTGGGGAGGGGCCACAAGCGGTTGGCTGGCCTGTGTCCCCTGGTCGAACTCCCAGTCAAGGGGACAATTTGCATATTAGCCTTTTATTATATAGGATTATTGAAATTTAGGTCTATAATCTATCTGGAATGGACTTTTACATGTGGTTTAAGAGAGATACAGAAGCACATAGTTTTCCCATACTGATAATTATTTACTTCAGCATAATTTATCATGGAGAAGCCTCCTTTCCTGCATTGCATTGCTGTGGCATCTCTGTGGTAAAACAGGTGAAAGCAATGAAATAAAATTGAATATAGTGATTGTGCTTTAGTAAGAAGTCTTTATATGTAATAGTGCAAGTTCTTAAAAAATTTTGTCTTCACTATTTTGGCCTTTTGCCTTTCCATAAATACAGGATGAGTAAAAGTAGGTGTAGAGTTGTGAGTATGCAAAACACAGAGCTTATTCTTATATTGTTATTCATTATGTTATTTTCTATACAAGCAACTATAAATCTGCTTTTGCCCCACTCTGTATTTCAGAATTCACTTGTCAGTTGACGCATACATTTTTGTCAAGATTTTTGTTTGAATGTATTGAATGAATAAAACAATCTTTCGAGAATCAACAATTTTATAACATTGAGTCTTACAATCTATGGACAGGTTGTATTTCTCTACCTATTTGTCTCATCTAATTCCTTTTAATAGTTTGGTAGTTTACTATCTAAGAGTAATTCATATGTTAGCTAGGTTTCTTTTCATAGACATTTGATGTTTTTAATGCTATAGTAAATGGTACCTTTTAAATTTTTAAAAATTGTTTTGCTACTATGAACTACTCCACATGATCTTAATTATTAATTGAATTTTCTATATATTTAATTATGCTATCTTGAAATGACCCTTTAACTTCTTCCTTTCTGATTCTTATAACTTTTATGTTTTTTTAATATTCTTTCTGAACTGTCTAGGACTTCCTGTACAATTTCACCCATAGTGTTAGCTGTAAATTTGTTTTTTGGGTTTTTTTTTATTTGTAGATATTTTTCTACAGATTAAGAAAAATCTTTTATTTCTCTCCCTTGTTTGATAATGTTATTTTTTAAAATTAACTTCTTTTTCTACATGCACACTCATTCATTATTCTTCAGTTCCACCGAACACTTGCTGTTTCTTGAACACATCAAACCCAAAGCCCTGAACATGTGACAGGGTCATCACATGTGTTATTCCCTCTACCTAGGAAGTTCTCTGTCTAGACATTGCATGGCTCAGTCTCTCACATCCTTCACTTCTCTGCAGAAATGCCATCTTATTAAAAGGACTTGCCTGACTCATGCCACCTTCCCATGCAAATTATTCACAGAGGCACTGCGAGCCATGCTCCTTGCCCTCTCGCCCATAAACTAGTTTCCTTCACCAGTTCCTTTGACCTGTTTCTGGCCTCCATAGCCTGTATCACCACCTGACATTTTAAATTCATTTCTCTAACTTCTTCAAAAGAATATGAACTCCATTAAAAGGCAGGGCAATTTTGATTTCTAGGGCCCACATGAGTATCTGTTATATTATAAATTTATTTTTTACACAAAATATTTTTTGTATGAAAGAATGAGTTTCCCAGTGTCAAAAGTTACTTGATTTCTCAGAAATCCTAATTGTTTTTCCCTGTGAATTTACCTTTTTCTTCTTCTTCTTTCCTGTGAATCAAACCCTGGAGAAAGAGTAGCTTGGTGCTGCTATCATTATCTTCTTTTTATAGCAATCACTGCAGAAGGTGTTGATAGATATTTAACACATCTTTGACATGCATCCTGACTATGCCCAAGGTAACTTAGAGGAGGGAACATTGATCATTTGCCATGTGATAAGCTTCTGTGTTTGCTGGTGGTGCAGCAAGTACATAATGCCCACTTTATATGCAATATGCTTGAAAAATGCTAGATTATTGTTTATATCAAAGTAAGATATGCAATAAAATATGTAATTCGTTTCCCTCAATGGATGCCCTTTGGCTATATTCAATTCTGTCCTTCACACCTAGTCCCGAGATAAATGTAAAAGTGGGGTCCTGTGTATAAATGGTGCATCTATATACCAAATTGATTTCTGGGGCCAGAGAAATAATTGTAATTTATGAGATACACTTGTGACAGTCATGAATGTTAAGCAGTGTAGATAGTCTGGGTGGTATGACTTTGATTTTTAATTATAGGTCAACTCAACTTAATTCTGTAGTGTGACACTTCACCTGTCCTTCTTTCTCTAAACTGAATGCTAAGAGTACAAGTGAACTAACTTTTGAATGTCAACCTGAGTTCCGGAAACTAGATGTGCAACTGAGCTAGTGATGTGATTTCCTGGGTCCTTACTTGACCTATATGATATCTAATATCCTTAAATTTGAAATGCAATGATTCTGTTGCAATTATTTATTAAGGGGACTGGTTTGTATTAGAACTTAGATGAGAAGAAGGGATAAAGAGAGAGGAAGAGAGAAGAGGAAGAAGAGAGAGAGAGAGACCTAAGTTATAAATCTTTTTTTTTTTTTTTAATCCAGCCCCCATTCTAAAAACACAAACCCAGTTTGCCAGACTTTGCCTACCTGGGGGACAGATGGAGGTCAGATTCAGAGACTCTAGTTTTATGGGTGTTTTCCTTTAACTGCTGACCTGGAATTTCATTGTCTTCTCGAACATTCTTATTCTGAATTAAGGCCTTTCTAGGAATTCTCTAGAGAGTACATATAAGGGTGAGGAAGGGAATTGGAGCCAGGCTCAGGGAAAAGGGTTTTGGTTACCTCAACACCAAGAGTTGTTTCTATTATCTGACAGAGCATGGAGCATCTCAGAAATGATGAGGTTAAACCTAAAGAAGTAGAGGATTGGGGTAACATAAGACCAAAAAGAGAGGCAGGAGTTAGACTAAGCAGTGGGCTGTGCTATAGCATTTTCGCTTTTCTGTCTGATATGTCTGTTCACCACAATTTTAGGGTAGGGCTGAAGTCTAGGTAGGGAGGAAAATTCAAGTGCCAAACATCATGCTGCATTTAAGATGGGTCCTCCTCCCACTGCCAAGGTTTTCCTGGCTAGTTCAAATTCCTCCTGGGTGGTTCCTTTTCACCTAAGCATTTAAGAGGCCTCCCAGGAAGCCCTAGATCTTTCATAGGTTTCTTGGAGATCAGCCTTGAAAACTCACTAGATATGCCTGGTCATGTCAGAATCACATTTTAGGTAGACTGTGGAAGTACCTGTACTCAGGATGCATTATAATCAAATATCATAATACAAAGTTGTGATGCCCCTAGTCTAATAACTTTCATGCAAAGTATACTTTGACTTCTAATTGGAGAGAAAATATATTTTAAATAAGGTTATTGCTTTCATGTGTCATCAAAAATGTTTTTTGTTTTTTTTTCATTAGCTCCTTTGCTATCTTCGTGTTGGCCTACTAATCCCAGCCATTCCCACTGCTCTGTCACAAAGCTGAAGGCACATCCCTCTTGGAATACTAGTAGATCTCCTTATGAGTAGAACCAGGCTGGTATAAACTCTGTCTGGCAAAATACATTCAAGCACCCCTGTCTGGCCTGATTGGACATTGTTATTTCAAAGAGTGGCATAGAGTCTTTTGCACCTCCTTAAAGATTGATTGATTTCATATAAACATGTTAAGGGCAGACACACTGGTTTCCCATTAAAAAATATGATCAAATATATTCTCATGTATATGTGGCAAGACTGAATAGCAAGGACTGACAAAATATTTGTTTCAGCCTCAGGGATAAAAACAAATGACTGCATTTGGGAAACTTCCACTAGTGAAACCAATCATTTTAATGAAAGTAACACACGATGTTTATTTGAGGAAATGATGCTTTATTTAGTAATATTTACAGAACTTGATGAGGAAATGAATGGGCTACCAAACTGAAGTAATGCATTAATTTCTTTGAAAAACATTTTACGTGACTTAGCTATTTTGTAGGCCGGCTTAAGGGATTTTGTTTCTGTTTTTAAAGGGGAAGAATTTGTTTGTTGATTCTTTTCTCCTTATTGTGCTCATTAAATGATTTCAGGAACATTATTTAAGGTTTTTTATTGATAAGCTCCCATTGGGTTAATATTGTATTTATTTGTTTGTAAGATTTGATTCTATAGTTATTTGAGATGAGCTTGTTCACACCTAGATTTGGTGTGTTTTGTTTGTTTGTTTGTTTTTTGTACAAACAACAAGCTTTAATCACAAAGTTGTAAGAAGCATGGAGTTAGTGATATCTGCCTTGTTAATCTCATTATTTTGAAGGGCAACTAATAAGGACTCCTACCACACACCAGCCTAATAGCTTTATTAATAATTACATAGGACTTCTCAGCTCAGATTAACTAGAGATTTAAATGCGGGATTCCACTTTTGGGAATATATCCTAAGAATCCTGGAATACCAATCAGAAAGAATATATGTATCCCTATGTTTATAGCAGCATTATTTACAATAACCAAGATCTGGAAACAGCCCAAGTAGCCATCAGCAAATGAGTGGATAAAAAAGCGGTGGTACATTTACACAATGGAATACTGCTTGGCTGTAAAAAAGAAGAAAGTCTTATCCTTTGTGACAGCATGAACGGACCTGGAGAGAATTATGCTAAGTGAAATAAACCAGTCAGAGAAAGACAAATACTTTGTGATTTCACTAATATTTGAAATCTAATGAACAATATAAACTGATAGACAAAATGGAACCAGAAGCATTAATACATGGAACAGACTGGCTGGTGCCCAAAGGGAGTGGGATAGGGGGTGACTGGATAAAGAAGATGAAGGAAGTAGCTAAAGAACATATATGCATACCCAATGGACATGAACAATAATTTGGTAAAGGCCAAGAAAAGGGGAGGAGGGAGAGAAGGGAGGTGAGCAAAGTGGGAGGGGGGAAGGGGGATTCATGCAGTAATGTAAACATTAAAATATTTTGTAGTGAAAAACGTTAAAATAAATAAATAAATACAGGATTCCTTCCTAGCCCTGATGATAGCATGAAGAATTACATACTATTGAACAAGTGTTTAAAGTCTCAGTAATTTCTTTGCATCTATGGAAGAAGTAGTTTTTTATCTTTATTGTTGAAAGTATTACAGATATCCCCTATTTCCCCATTGACCCCTCCACCCTTCTCCCATCCCCACCCCTAGTCCTTCTCTGCACTATTTTCTGTGTCCATGGATTATGCATATATGTACGTAAGTCCTTTGGTTAAGAAATGATTTTAAGAAATCACTTGTATTAGTCAATTGTGTTGATTCATTTGCCCAGAGTAGAAAAATATATAAGGCTATGCATGACTAATAAGACTGTGCTGAAATTAAAATTTTCTTAGAGGTGAAGGTACAATTTACAACATGAAAATCAAAGAAAAAAACATTACTTTTGGTGCTATTAACTCTTGAAAAGTTTGTGTGAATGGCTGACAGTCAATAACATCCACAGCACTAAAAAAATTGCTCTAGTAGGGGAGGCTTTGTTAACTTGTCCTGAGGGCTTCCTGGACATTATTAATATTAGGTCGTTTAATTCTCTGGAGATAGGTTTCTTATGCTATCTCCCCCTTTAAAGATGATGAAATTAAGATGCAGAAAAATAAGTGTGTGTTCAAGTCTAGACAAAGGGGGAGCGGAAGGGGGCGGATCTGAACTCAGGACCTCCAGCTCTGGAATCTTTGTTCTTCATAAATAGGTCCGAACCTTTCATCCTTTGCTTCCTGTCTTGGTAGCAGGTGGTGGCAATCAAGTTAGTTTTATGAACCCTGTGAAAAAAGAGTGGAATGGGGGTCAACACTGAACTTTCTTCAAAAGCTAAAAATAAAAATGGTAACAGAGTCAAGATTTTTCAAATAATAAACTTAGAGAAAAAAAGTGAAAAAATTTCTACATTTTGCCATAGCCTAGAATTGGTAGTTTTTTTCTGCATCAACTCTACTGACATTTTAAAACAGATTATTTTTTTGATGGCAGGAGCCCACCCTATGTGTTGTAGGAGGTTGACCAGCATTCCTGGCCTCTACTCACTGAATGCTGGTAGCACCTCCAGTGTGATAACTAAAAATGCCTCCAGACATTGCTCATTGTCCCCTGGAGATAAAATTGCCCCTGATTGAGAACCATTGATACACATATCTATCTATCTATCTATCTATCTATCTATCTATCTATCTAAGCCTAAGTGACCGTTATGACCAGATGACTGGATGACCAGCTGGTAGCTATGATGAGCACTGACCACCAGGGGGCAGACGCTCAATGTACAAGCTGCCCCCTGGTGGTCAGTGCACTCCCACAGCCAACCTCCCGCAGCCGGCCAACCTCCCATGGTCCCTCCCCCCAGCCGGCCAACCTTTCACAGTCCATCCCTTCCCCACCCCCCACACTGTCTGGCCAGCCCCAATTGGCCAGAATCACCAGCCAGGCAAAGGGACCCCACCTGTGCAAGAATTTGTGCACTGGGCCTCTAGTGTGTGTGTGTGTGTATATATATACACACACACACACACACACACACACTATATATATATATATATATATATATATATATATATATATATATATATATATACACACACACATATAAACATATGATGAACATATATCTAAGTAAGATGAAGTTTTTTTTATAACTTTATTAATGAAATTGCTGTATTTTTAGAAAATGGTCACTTTTATTTCTATGTGGATTAGAATTATTATTTGTCTTTTATTTAATTAACTGATTCTTGATGGAGTGATTAGTGCAGGTAATATAGAAAAGGCAGAATTTATTTTTCAGGTATAAAATATTGAAGGCTAAACAACCTAGAGTGCAAAGATACTGACTTATTAAGAAATTACAGAAATAGTTCAATAGAGATATTTCTAATCCAAGCAGAGTGGAAGTTTACCATATAAAAAGGTAGTGGAGCTTGAACCATCCTGTCAAGAATTATTGACAATGGCGACTTTCATCAACTTTCTTGAAAGAATAGTACCATGACACATCAGAGCCCAGGGCCCTTAAATGAGCTAATCTTATTAAATTCTCTCAGAAACAAGGTGGACACAGAGTTCCTGGTGGCCGAGGAAGGAATAGCAGATGGATCCCCTGATTCCCATTTCTATTGAATACAGTTTCTCTGGGGAATGCATGCAATTTACTAGTAAGTTTGTTGCCAGGAAGAGCCTTTAATTCCTATCTATAGAATAAAGGGCTCTTTTTTTTTTTCTCTGCTCACATAACTGTTTTTATCTCTTTAATATTTCTGTTATACTGCTGTCACCCTGTGTCTCTCTTTCATTAACTAAATTTTGTTTGTGTGTTTTGTGGGTTTGTTTGTTTGTTTTTTTTTTTGTAAAGAAGAAACTATCTTTATATCATGTCAGTGCCTAGAATAGTTATTCAAGTATTTAGAAAAACAATGTTCTTTGCACCTTAAGAATGATGAATTCCAAGCATTGTGGACTGATACAGAAGCTCCTGATAGCTGCCCCAATGACCCCCAGGCTTTCCCAATATGGGCAAAACTATAATTAGAAGCTATTGTTTTATTTGATTGATTTTCCTGTCCTCTCCTTTGAATGCTGCAGTGAATACAGGGTTCTGGCCTCTGTTGCTCAATTTTGGTTCCCCCGGGCCTCACATTGTAATTGGCAAATAGGAGGTCCTTCATAAATGTATTTGTTGAATGATGAAATAAAGTAGTGACTTTGCCAGGGTGGACATAGTGGAAATTTTCAAAATGAATTCCCATGCAACACCAGTCTCTTGACAACCTTTTGCCAAACAGGGCATGTATCATAATGTTTAGAAACAGCAGACACAGTCAGCCAGACTGGGATGAGAATTCCAGTTCAGATCATTAGTAGCTGTGACCTCAGTCAAGTTGCCTAACTCCCCTAAGCCTCATCTTCTGCATCTATAAAATGGTCATAATATTAGTATTTATCCCTTAGTGTCCTTATGAGGATTAAATGAAGGAATGCACTTAATAATTAGGGGCTGGGGTTGGGGGAAGGACACGTCTCTCCTATCCCATCTGGCTATTTTACCATGGTTAAATCTTTATTGGCCAAACCCCAGATTTTTGGAAGGAATTTTATGTGTAAATATCAAGAGTTATGCTGGGCAGGCCTCTCATTGCTTTCAGCATACAAGCAGTAGGTGCCCTTGTTTTCTTCCCTGACTGACACAGGTGCCAAAGGGCCAGGGTATGAGACCCAGCCAGGCTACCATCTTTGTGTAGTAACTACCTGTGTTCATGGACCAAGAACCTCCCCACAGGCAAATCATTCTGGATTCATAGAAAGGATAAAAGAAACAGCCCTTTGAAATTCAGCCCAAGTCCCTTGACAGAGCAGTGCTTTCCAGGGAAGTCCGATATGAGGGGAGGTATTGAGTGCTCAGGAATTATCAGTGAAGTGGATTTTATTTTTCACTTGACTATGTTCTTTTGTGTGAGGGAGCTCTAGAGAGCTCCCAGGGTATACTACCAAGACCCATCTCTTTTGATTATTATAAAATATAAGCTTTAGGATTCTACCCTTTATTTAAATGAGAAAATAAAATATCAATAATAACAACTAGCAAAGGGATGGCATCCATATACAAGTGATGCGAACTGAACACACCATACTTAATTGCTAAAAAGATATACTAACAAATGCTGGGTGCATTATAGTCCGTTCCTGCCCTTATACATACTACCATTCACCTTATCCTAAGTTCTATTGACATCTATTTACTTCTGAACCATGAAGTTGCAGACCTCCATCGTTGCTCAAGTTTTGGAATATATATATAGACTTTTTGAGACATTCTAAAATGGGATAATTAGAGAATGAGGACACTGAATGTTGCAAGATGGCAAAGCAGAAGTCTGAGGTGAATAGCATCCCTTGAGGGAGATGAAGAAAAGGGTCGAGGTGACATAGCCCAGCCCTAGGAGAGCAGGAGGAGGGGTGAAGTAAGAGACTGGGCAAATGTGGTCACAGAGAATGGCTGTGCTGCACTGGCAATGTTGAAGTGAGTAGATTATTGATTTAAAAAATTAAAATTAAACAATCACTTTATTTGTTTTTTGTCAGGCATGGAAATTTTTTTATGTCTATGGACCACTCTGAGCTAGAGAAAATAAGTAAACAATTCAGAGACTTAAACAGGCCTTGAACATGAAAGAGGGTATTCATTTATTCAAGTTGTTTATTCATTTATTCACTCATCCACTTGTTTATTCCTTTAATTAATACTTAGTGTCATTCCTTCTATGTTTCAGACAAGAAAAAGAAAACACATTGAGACATACATCTTAGCTGTATCAAAGCTTTTACTGAAAATCCTGGAGATAAAATATTTGGAAGGAGTTTAGCAATCCAGTGATGGCAGATTAAAAATAACTAAGAAGAAAATGTAATACCACAATCAATAAAGAAATTTTAAAAAATAAAATAATAAAATAACTAAGAAGTAGCCATTATTATAAATGAAGCATGTGAGGAATAGCAATATGTTTTTTTCATTATTTTATTTATTTAATAAATATTTATACATATCCATATAATTTTATTAGTCTTCTTTACAGGCTCTATCCTATAAAAGAATAATAAGAATAAATGTAAACTTTCTTTAAATTAAATCATTTATCACCCAGTTACTGGGTGATAGATGATTTGTTTTAGTTCATATCGTTGATTGTCTGTTTATGATAATTGCTTTTTGCGTTTTTTTTTGCAAATTGGAACTCAAAATTCCAAGGTGAGATTTACAATACCAGGAAGATTTTTATTAAGTTCTGAACAAAAAAGAATGTTTATAAAGTGTATTTTAATTATATTCCTTTGAAAAAGAAATTAATTCATATTTCACAATTAAATAAAAGCCACTTATTATTAAGAAATTTCTATTGAAATATTCTGAGTTCCTTGAAAAGGGTAAGGTATAAGATACTAAAAAATGAATTCTAATTTTCTGCCTCTAATAATCAATCTTACTCTAAAAATCATACATAAACTCAATAATTATAATGATAATGATAGATTACATTTATTGATCACTTGGGATGTGCCAAGCTTAGGTCCAAGCACTTGTCTACAGGTCATTTTACTTAATGCTTACTCATCCATATGAGAAAGGAATCATTATTCTGACTTTAAAGATGAGATTTTGTAGCACAGAGATGTTGAGTGATTTGTTCAAAGTCACACAGCTGATAAAAAGTGGAATGTGGATTCTCCAATTCTGTCTGGGTCCTGAGCCCACTGGATTAAGTATGCTGGATGCTATGATATAGAAATCACTTTCTTTAACACTGTCAACTGAAATTTGCATTAGACAAATTAAAAACAAAGCCATGCTGTGATCCTTGTTTGATGTCAGAACCTAGAGAAAATGAAGAGTGAACCCTGTCTTTTGATGAATCGTAACTTATCTCTCAAAGGGATGCACCCTTTGTTATATTCCCCTCCATCCTGAAGCACCGCCTCCTGATTAGCACTAAAAATCAATTTTTCTCTAAAAACATCACCTCCCAAAAATATAGACCATTTGAGAAAATTCAATGAGTGTGCATTATGTGGCTAAAACCCCAACTATAACCCTAACTGAAATGAGATGAAAAAAAATTTTTTTTGCTCTATTTTCCCCTTCTGCCCAGCACCATATTCTCTCACAGCCTCCATTTGGAAACACTTTCTCAACCTTCTCATGGTTTGAGCACATATTTAACATTTTGAGAAACCGCTATTTGTCTTAGGCTAGAATGTCCTTTGTAAACATTCTCTGCCTACTTCTTTAGAAGAACTCCTGTTTCTTCTCACACACTCTTCTTGCAAGTTCACTATTGTGGTAGCAATCATATCCTCCAAAATGTAATAATTAGCACTTAGTAATAGGAATGTAGGAAAGTTTATTCTTGGTTTCTCTTACCCCAAAATGGCATTTTTTTTAATCTCAGGGGAAAACTGGGTAGCGTGACAGTGTTCTTGAATTTCCAAATCTCATTCTTAAAGAATTCCATGAATAGTGATCCACCAGCTAGCACTGTGCTGAGGGTTGAGCTTCTCCATAAAAGATCTTGAGCGAAGAATGCCACCAAAAATGACATTTTAGTCAGAGATCCCAAACTGGATTGATTTCCTCTGTTCCAGTTATTTTTTAAGCCAATCATATATGTGTGTAGTATACATGCATTTGGAATGACAAGCCAGACAACTATCAGGCCGATCAAATAAAGATGAAAATAGAAAATGGAGCTGTAAGACAGATTGGGAATTAAAATGAATGCTTTAGGAATGTGCTGTGGTTTCAAATAAAACATCGCATTTATTTGTGGTACAAAGCCAAATATTAATTTATGAATAATGAATTATTTGGGTAATAATTATATGGGAAAATATTTGGCTTTCTTAATTTCATTTTTTTATACTTCATGGTATTTTCAATTTCATCCCGATTCATCCTGATTCTTTCTTCTAATCATTTAGCTTGTCTGCTAATTGATTTTTTTCTAAAGCTGGTTTTAAGGAGCCTTTGCAAACTATTCTTCACAGTCCTATGTAAGTTGTCTTAACCTCTTAAAATATCCCAGTTTGAGTTTTCTATCACTTCACCAGGTTCCCTTTTTCATTCCACATTTTGTGTTTGTTAATAGTTTCTGGTACTGTCTAGTTATAGGAATATTTGCTTCCACTTTTATTGAGGAGGAAAAAAGATTGACCTTTTCTTTTCTTTGAGCTAGAATACCTTGATTATAAAATTTTAAGACATCACCTTTTGGTATGTGTTTCAACTTTTTCAAGAGTGGCAAAATTGTCAAGATGGTAGAAAGGTATAATTGTTCCTTCATGACAATACAAAAAAGAAGTGATATGAAATACTTGGTCCTCTTTCCCCCTGAAATAAAACAATTAAAATGGAGTAGGCCTCTCTTTCTAAGCCTGTGTAGGTCACTTGTTTCTGGGGTCTTCAGAAGTATTAGCCGCTAGCTGTAGTGCTTTTAACCACAAATGAAGAAAATCCCAATCAATTTTGAAGGTTTATCTTTCGTTATGTTGATATTTTGTTCTTGGAAACATATCTTTATGACACTTGTAAAGATAAAAAGAAAATAAATGCACCTGTAGATCCAAACTATTGAATATAGGTTAGTAAAGTCATTGACATGTGATGGGTTTTGAAAGATTCTAAAATGATCTGATTCCTGGTCCCTTCCCCAAACTCTTTCCATTCCTCCCTACAAAGAACCATGTCTACATACTGGGGTAACCCTCTATTTACTCTACTTGAGTTATATCTGTCTGATTTACAGTTTTAAGTCCTATTAAAATGCAAGATCATCTTTTTTGTTGTTTTACAAGAAAACGATGTATTTACTTTGCAGTAATAGCACTATGGTTGTTGCAGACTGTGAACGTGATTAATATCACTTTAAGGTGGTGCCTGGCCCAGATCATGCTTACCTAGGATGTAGCCTCATTAAGATGGAATCTCATCTTCACTTTCCAAATGATGAATATGGGAGAAGGTTTTGGTAGGGCAGTAAGAGGTTGGGGGGTGGGGTATTTAACTACCTGCAGTGCAGGTAACTAAGCCAATGAAGAAGCAAGAAGGCACAGAAGGAGATAAACACTGAACACCGACAAAACCCTGCTTTATAATTGCACATAAAGCCGCTTTGGCAAAAACCCTCACTTATTTTCATCTAACTTGTTTACAGTTTTCTACCTGCATGTTAACATCACCTCAACCTTCAGATTACAGCTAAGACACATAATTATATAAATAAGAACACCTAACATTAAATAACACACTGTTACGTCCCAGAAGCAAGGTTGACAAATGATAGTCCCAGATTGCTACAATTGTGAAGGTCTTTATTTAAAACCTCAGCTCTCTTTAAACTCTGTTCATTCTGTCTTTTGCAAGCAAGGTTTCCACAGCAGTATCATAATGTGAATAGTTAATGCTCCTATTAAAACAAGCTTTTTAGGTGAGCCCGAGTTGTTTTTTATTCTTCACCCACACCATTAGCATATTGATAGTTGGGTATTTTAAGCATAAGTAAATAAAGTGTCTTTGCACCCACTGAATAATCCTATCTAATAAAGAGGGAATATGCTCATTGACCATCACACCCTCACAAAGATGGTGGTGCCCACAGCCACAAGATGGCAGTGCCCAGTCCCCTCAGCCTCGCTGGGGCGGCAGGTGCATGGCATGGCTGGGCCCGTCCCCAGGCAGGTCCAGCCGCTCTGCGTGCCTGCCTCTGGAGTCCCCCAGTCCCCTCAGTCCCCTAGCCTCTCAGGGCTAGCCCGAGGCACAGGCAAGCCTCGGATGGCAGTTGCCCAGCTGCCCAGGGTCGTCCGAGGCTCAGGTAACCAGGGCCGGTCGAGGCTTGTGCTGCCGGCAGTGGCAGCAGCAGAGGTGTGATGAGGGTGTCGCTTTCCCCTGATCGCTGGGTCACCTCCCGCCCCTGAGGGCTCCTGGACTGTGAGAGGGGGCAGACTTGGCTGAGCGACCCCCCTCCAGTGCATGAACTTTCATGCACCGGGCCTCTAGTATATTATATAATACATACATATAAAACACACATATACATAAGTGGGAAACAACCTTCTGTGTTTCTCATTAGCTTTAATAACTGGTAATACTTATTATCTCATGAGTCTAGGATTGTTATTATTGTTTCTTATTTGACAGAGGAGTTACCTTGGATAACCTATACCCACACAGAGTGTTATGGCTTGTTTTCCAAATTATACAAATTACTCTGTAGTGAAAACCACAGTGGAAATATTCCAGAATCACATTCCTGGCCCTGGAACACAATGCCTTGGTTGTTTGCCAATTTCCTTCATCATTTAGAGTAGTTTATAAAAATGTTTTTATATGCCAATATTGAGAACTGGCACTAAAATGTTCTCTTTAAATGTATTGCTGGCAGCGACCAAGATAATCTGGAAGAAACATATCGTTATCAATTGACTACTACATCTTAATCCAGGAGATCTCTCATTATCCTACATCGATAATTAATTTGTGACATGGAGACTTCATCTGAAATGTATGGTCAGAGAGTCAAGGATGAACCAAGATTTATAGGAACTTGTGATACAACAAGATGCTACTTCCAATTCAGGGTCTTACCAGGGTAAACTTTTCAATGCCTCAATAGTTTTATTACCAGTGTCATCAAAAAATCATTTAAGAATTCTGCATGTTTCCTTAAGCACTTAAAGAGTGCTATAGAAAGGAAACAATTCTAAAATATATATTTTATGATCAACATATTAAAACATGTCTACATAAAGTCCATTCAAGCATGCAAAAATGTTTAATATTAGGATATCTGCTTATCTACTTACATAATTCATCATATTAATGGGTTAAAGAAGAAAAACATGAAACCTAATAGATATTAAAGGTATTTGATAAAATTTCTTATCATTCTTATTGAAAAAAATTTTTGAAATGGTAATGTATATTTCCCTAATATGATTGGGGTGATCAAATGCAACCAATGAGTTGCATCACAGTAGAAGAAATCTCATTAAAGTAGAGAACATGAAATGAATGACACTATCACCATCACTATTTAATATTATTCTTTAAGAGCCTACTCATCCTATATAATAAAGAGGTAATATGCAAATTTAACCCATCGCACCCTCACAAGATGGCTGCCTACGACCAGGCCAGCAGGGGGGTTAGTGAGGCATGACCAAACAACTGAACAAGCAGGCTGCGTGGGGTGACCAGGCTGGCAGGGGAGGGGCACTTGGAGGCGACCAGGCCGGCATGCAGAGGCAGTGAGGGGTGATCAGGCTGGCAGGGGGGGACAGTGAGGGGCAACCAGGCAGGCAGGCAGGTGAGTAATTAGGAGCCAGCGGGATCATGCCTAAACCAGCAGTCGGACATCCCCCAAGGGGTTCTGGATTGGAGAGGGTGCAGGCTGGGCTGAGGGGTCCCCCCCTCGTGCACGAATTTCGTGCACTGGGCCTCTAGTATATTAGAAAAGAACAACAAAAAGTTGCAATGATGATAAAAAAGGAGGCAAAATGGTCAATATTTGTGCATTTTTAAATTATATAGATCTACAGACATCAATATAACCATTTGGGTGGAGGTTGGAGTATTAGAACTACTCAGAGTTCATCAGGAGAGTCATTTAAAAATTAATTTACAAGAATTTTTTTGCTCCATCTTGAAAATTATCAATCAAAATATAGTAGAAACAAAATAAATGTTTAAGAATAGCATAAATATGTGTTACCTCCATGAACAAAATTATAAAACATTTTCTTGAAGCACATAAGGTAATAATTGAACTATGTGAGGTTGTTTTTCTAAGGATGTCAATTTTCTTTGAATTAATATAAGGGTAATTCAATCTTAACAAAAGCCTTCTTTCATAGAATATGATCAAATGATTCTAAGATTGATGTGGACAAGTAAATATCTGACTAAAGGCAAACATTTAAAAAAATGAGTATAAGAGGGGATCTTAAATTGCATAGAAAATACATGGTAATCAGAAGATTCTAGTATTGAAATAAATATATAGAAAAAGGGAAATTTACACCTAATTCTGTAGGATACTCCCTGAATATATATATTAAACAGAAGCATTGTTTCCTAGACATGATTATTAATCACTTTAGACCCATTATCCTGTAGCTATATATATACCAATATTTGTTGAAAAATGTACATTTCTTGCTACTATATCCAATAAGTTGATTTTCTTAATTTGAACAGATAATTTAAAATTATCTGGCCTGCAATCAGGGCCATCTTCCCTGGCTGCCTGCAGTCAGCACCCCCCCACCCCCCCCCACCCCCGGTTCCCCATTAACCATTGGGCGATCGGAGCCTGACAGCCGGGGGAAGGGACCAAGAGGTCAGCCATTCCCACCAGCTCACCGGCCTCACCCCCACCGTGGGTTGCCCTCTGTGTGTGGGGTGACCAGTGGGGCAGGGGCCTTGGCCTGGTACCACCCATGTCCCCCGTCACCAACCCCCGTTCCCCATTCACCATCGGGCAATTGCAGCCTGCCGGCCGGTGGTAAAAACCAAGACATCAGCCATTCCGCCCGCTCACTGGCCCCACCCCCTGCCACCACCCACCCCAGTTCCCTATTAACCATTGGATTTCAGAGCCTGTCAGCTGGGGGGAAGGGACCAAGAGGTGGTCAGTGCACCTCATAGTGACTGGTCCAGCAGTCATTCTGGTCATTCCACTGTTAGGGTCAATTTGCATATTGCTCTTTTATTATATAGGATAGAGGCCCGGTTCACTGGTGGGGGCCGGCTGGCCTGCCCTGATGGGGTCCCTGGATTGGGTGGGAGGTCCCTGCTGGGGGGCAGGGCAGGCTGGGGTAAGGGGCCATGGGAGGTTTGCAGGCTAGCCATGTCCCCGATCGGGATGGGGGTCCCCACTGGGGGGCAGGGTCAGCCAGGGCAAGAGCTGCAATCGTTCTGGTCTCTGGTTGTTCTGGTCATTTCACCATTTCAGTCACTGGGCTTTTATTATATAAGATGTTAGAAACTATACACCTTTCCCCAGTCTAAGATATTACCCTTTTTTTCTTCATTGGCAATTAGATGTAGTATACTCAAATTGTGTGAAAACTTTGAAGCTACATTAATGTAAGGGAAAGGAAACTTATTATTGACAAGTAAACTAAGAAGATACAAAACTTTCAATGAGTCTGTTCCCTGGACTAGCTTTAAACAATGAGCTCAAATGTAAAGCTAGTGAGCAAAATACCCTAATATTCATTCTGAATATACTTATATTTTAACCCAGCACCTAGCATGTTCCATGTCCTATGCTAGGCATTTAGAATTGAAAGTTGAACAAAATTCAGTCTCTGCTCTGCCTTATGGAATGCACAGCACAGTGATGGAGAGAGAGGCAAACACAGGACAAATAAATACCTTGGAACTAAAATGTGGGAAAATAGAGAAATACAATGTAGGAAAAGGAATAGGGTATTTAGTGGCAAATAGGGAAGAGCATTATTCTCCTTGAAATGTTATATTTATCTTTAAAATTTTATTTTTTTAAAATCATGGTAAACTCCCTGCAATTCTTACTTTTACCATAGTATCACTAGTCCTTGTAATTTTTTTCTTTGTTTATTTTTACTTGCTAACTAATAGAACACCATGATCTGGGCACTAATTTTATTTGAGTAAAAATGTTTATTTATGAGAACTTAAAAAACAAATGGGTCAGTTTCAGTTGATTCCTGAGAGGCCTCGGCAATAGTTAATTGTTTGTATCCTAGGGCTATTATAACCAGCATTTCCCATGACTGTGACTTGGAATTCTTCCAGAGGTGGTTGATGGGCCTAACTCCAAGAAAAGTTTCCAAGTCAAATGAATTTTGGAAGTTCTGGATTAAACAAAGTTAAATAAGTTTATTTACCTCAGGATTACTTAGAATCTTTAATATTCTAGGGACCAATATGACTCACCAAAAAGTGAGTATTTCATTTGGGGCTTAGAAAACATAAGGGGTCATGGGCCCCTTTTTCCCCTAAGATTTGGCAGTAATATAGACTGTGGATCTTCAGTTACATCATATAAGAATATGTGCTTCAATGTCACCCTATCAGAGAAACTTTTGCCTACTCCCCTATCTAAATTAGTACCAGGCTCACATTAACATCTCCCTTCTTACCTTGTCCTAACTTTGTTCTTCATAAAACTCATTGGGACCACCATCCTTAATGCCTATTTCTCACTACCCCTTAGAATTTGAGGTCCATGAGAATAAAGTTTTGCTTTTCCTCAGTGCTTGCCACACAGTAAATTCTCAAAATGTATCTGTTGACTGAGTTTGTTCCTGCGTCACCATCTTAATGTGTGGGTTCTGTGTCCATGCCACAAGACGGCTGCTCTATTTCCAGGTGTCATGGCCATATTTTAAACAAAAAGAGAAGCAAACGGAAAAAGTCACGTACCTGCTGGGACTGTCCTTCCCCTCTGGAAAAACCATTTTTTCTAAGTGGTCCCACCCAATAGACTTCTTTTTGTATCTTATTGTCCCATTTGTGTCATGTGACCACAATTTGCAAGGGGTCTTACACAAATGAGTATTTTAATTGGGCTTTCCATTCTGAATAAACTAGGATTTCTGTTAATAAGGAGCAAGGCTATGCTGGGTATTATGGGGGCTACTAGCATGTATTCCCACCACCCTAAGAGGCTGTGATTGTTACACCGTTGTCTTCCCTCATGACACTTGTTTGGCTATCATAGGCACTTGAGTTTACAAACTTGAACTAGCGAAATTTAAAAAAAATACTTTTATTGATTTCAGAAAGAGGAAGGGAGAGGGATAGAGCAATAGAAACATCTATGATGAGAGAGGATCATTGATCAGCTGCCTCCTGCATGCCCCCTACTGGGAATAGAGCCCACAACCCTGGATATGTGCCCTGACTGGGAATCGAACTGAGAACTCCTGTTTCACAGGTCAGTGCTCAACCACTGAGCCACACTAGCCAGATGAACTAGTGATTTTTAAAGTCATTCCCAGTCTTTAAATTATATGACTTATGATCAATACATCTCCAGAAAATGATTTTGACTTATCTATAAACAAAATATTTTCATGTGTTAGTTTCAAACTATAAAGTTAATGATTATTTAAGGGGTGGGGGCACCTTTCCTTCTGCCCCCTTTCTCCCCCCCCACCCCGATAAAAACAAAACAAAACAATACTTCCAGGTGATGGTCAGCTCTGCTCTGACCTAATTCTTGGTCATGTTCACTGAAATAAAACAAATGTTCTGGAACAAGTGAGCGCCCCTCCCCTGGGAAGGCTTGTCACGCAACCATCACTGGTCCTAATCATGGTCTCAGAAACAATGATGACACTGTCACTAGGAGGCTAGGAGAGGAAACTGAGAGGCTCTGAAGTCTAAGCCAGAACAAGACTAACAGAGGACACAGGAAAAAACAAACAAACAAAAAAACACACTCAGATTCTCATAAGAGGAAATGAAGACACAGAAAAAGCACTTTGTGAAATGTGTTGAAAATTGGAACATTTGCTTCTGTAAAATATCCTGTCACCTTCTAGCAATTTTCCATTTTGCTGTTTGATCAGTGACAAGTTTCACATTGCACAGGTGGCCGATTTTACTAAAAATAGTTTCTTGAGCCCTATCACTGTCATTTATCAGAGGCATCCTGGAATGTTGTCTTGTACTAGAGACATTCATTCCAGGCCCATCTACACTCCTGACGGGCCAGTGGACTTCAGGATGGACGACGATGAGAGGTTGATATACATATATTGAGTGCCTACTAAATGGCAGGCATTATAGCAGACCTGTTCACATAGATCATATTACTTTTTGTAATATCCCTGCTAACTTCTGACAAAGGAGAAAACTGAAGCACAGGATATAAACTTAAACATATTACTTAAACCTGATGATTTTTTATTTTCTCAAATCTTATTGGTATTGGGCAGAGTGGTGTTTAATGTAATTGTCAGCAAATTTCTTAATTTCCTTAAAATTTTGTTTCCTCATTATAGAACAGACATCATAGTATATACCATGTGTATCTCACTGGGTTTTCATAAAAATCAAATGAAGTAATATTACATGAAAGTATTTTATTACTGTCAGTGATATGTAAAATTTAGTTAATTTTAGGACTTTCAATTTATATTCTTATTATGTTTTCACACACAAAAAAGCTGATTTTAATTTTTACTTATGTACAACATACAGGGTAAAGAATTATTTATTTTTTCCAATTACTCTATCACCATTTTTTTCTTTTAAATATACTTTTATTGATTTTTAGAGAGGAAGGGAGAGGGAGAGAGAGATAGAAACATCAATGATGAGAGAGAATCACTGATCAGCTGCCTCCTGCATGCCCCCTACTGGGTATCGAACCTGCAACCCCGGCATGTGCCCTTGGCTGGAATCAAACCTGTGACCCTTCAGTCCACTGGCTGATGCTCTATCCACTGAGTCAAACTGGCTAGGGCTCTATCACCATTTTTTAATCTATACTGACAACGCTCCTCCCATTGTACTGTGGTGTCACCTTTATAATAAATTAAGTGAGTTATGTATACAAATCTGTCTTGGGACTCTGTTCTGTTCCATTAGTTTGTCTACCTCTGACCAATTCTACGTTGCCTTAATTACTATAGCTTTAAAATAAACCTTGACACTTAGAACTGTTAACCTACTGGATTTGTGTTTTTTTCCAGATTGCCTTAGCTGTATTTGGCCCTTCACAATATTCAGTTTCCCAATCCAAGAACATGGGCTTTAACACCATTTATATAGGTCTTCTGTATTACTCATAATAATTTTTATAACTTCCAGTAAGAAGATATTACATATCTTCCCTTAGATTTATTCCTATGCATTATTTTTAAAGATGCTTTGGTAAATATAATTTTTATTTTAAATTTTATTTTGATATATTGAGTATTTTTGTTGTTGTTAATCCTCACTGAAGGATATTTTTTCAATTGATTTTAGAGAAAGTGGAAGGAAAGGGAAGGGGATAGAGGAGAGAAAGAAACATCTATGTGAGAGAGCCACATCAATCGGTTGCCTCCTGCAGGCTCCCAACCAGGGCGTGGAACCTGTAACCCAAGTATGTGCTCTTCGAGTCTTGGGCCAACACTCTAACCACTGAAAGACACTTGCCAAAACAATACATTGAGTATTTTTATATTGACCATGCATCCAGCACTTTGGTAAATTTACTTATTGATTCTACAGTCTGTTTTGAGATTCATTTGGAGTTTTAAATGTACACATTCATATCATATATGAATAATCAAAGTTTTATTTATTTACATATGTCCTATGATTCTTGTTTCTAACACATGCCTGTTGCACTGGCTAGGACCTGCAGTATATTTTGAATAAAAATAGTGACAATGGATATCCTTGTCTCATTCTCAATATCAAACAAAATGTTTATAATATTTTATTAATTCAGGTGATGTTTGCTTAAGTTTTTAATAGCTATTCTTTATCAGATTTCAGAAGCCACACCTAGACATACTACCCAGAAGGCATGAGGGTAGAATGGAAATATTGTCAGACATGCACAGTCTCAAAAATTTCACTCAATTCCACCCTCCCTCCTGCACCCTCCCTCTGTCCTCCCAATATAGCTGTGCATCCTTCTCCTTTCTTCAAAAGTTATCACAACTGTGCTTCACATGCAACATTCCTTCATGAAATACAACTAAAAATGAATGACAAGAGAAAATGAGCTGTAGACCAAAGTTTTATCAAATTCAATAGATATTAAATTACATTTTAATAAACATAATCAGAACAAACAGCATAAGGAAAAAAGAATTGTGAAATATGCACATGTTTGTCATTAAAAGTGAACATAGAGATGATTGAAATAAAAGTGGACCACCACCAGTTATTATTTTCAAAGACCAACCTCAGTACATGCTTGTAAGTAAATTAGCATGAACTCTTTGGTCTTTATTTCTTTGGGATCCCTTTGCCCTCAACTACCACATTCAGAAAATCTATGGCTCTTCTTAACTAAAACTCAGTAGAGCTTGTTTTACCATCAGTAATTTAGGATCGACAATAAATAATACAAATTATATAATTCTTATTTAAAGGATAAACTATATTTAGAAACAATTACTTAAATCATTATAAAGTAAGTTGAAATTAATGTTCACTTTTAAAATATTTTTATACACTCTTGGATTATTACAGACTAACCTTAAAATATCACTCAGTGTGATGTGGCCCTATTGCACCTGCCTGTTGTGTCTTTCCATGCTCCTTCAAAGATGCCTGAACTGATTCATGGCTGGTTTAAATGTGGCAATATTTGAACAGAGTGGCAATATAGAACTGGTGGAAATGCTTTTCAATGCTCACTGTTTATTTCTGTTCTTGTCTTATCACAAGCAATGATAGCCTTTGGATCAGTAGTGGTTTGTGGATCCCACTCCATGTGGCATTGCATTAGAGGTTCTTCTCCACCAAAACAGAAACAAAGCATGAAAGAGAAAGACACCTGCCCTCTGAGGACCCAGAGTAAATTACCTTGCAGGACTGTAGCTGAGGAGCAGGTATAGAGCTCGACTTCCAGGTTGGCCAAGGGCAGTGCACTCAAGGAAGAAGCTGCAAGAAAAGAAGAAACGCAACTCAATTGTTTGCTCCCTGAAGTGCTTGTCCGTGTCAAAAGCACTCAAGAGCCTTCTTAATTTACATCAAGAGCTTGGAAAACACTAATGATAATGACAGAAACTCATGAAAGCAAATAAAAAAGACACAATTATTAACTTCAGGAAAAACAAAGTCAATCATGCTTTAAATGAGCATAATTAAAGTGTGAAATAACTGCATTGGAGGATGCAGGGAAAGGGATGCAGGTAACAGGGAGATGTAAAAATGCTTCCCGTTTTCCAATAAGAAATTAATTGATGATGTCTAAGAATTAAAAATCTAGAGGTCAACGGAAATGTTTATGTACCTGTGGAGGTGGATACCAGAATAAACTGCTAAAGAATTGTCAGTAGTCACTTCAGGGCAGCAGCATGCAGAGTAGATGTGAAGTAGGAAATCTGATTTTAGGATAAGGTTTGTAAAAACAATTTGACTTGTAAAACTCTGCGCATGTATAAAATAATTCAATAAAGATACTAGCCTGATTTAGTATTTGTATTCTTAAATTCATAACATTTTGATCTAATAAAATATTTGTTTCATGCATATTTTAATGTATATATTTTTGCTTAATATGCCAATCTGTATAAATCTTTTCAAAATTAATCAGTTATCATGACCATATTTAATATTATAATGTGAGTTTCAGCCATTCTTAAAACATTTAAATTTTTACCTGAAAAATAAATTAAGTTTTATTCCATGGGTCTTGGTGTGTAAAGTTCAAGAATCCTGACATTTTAAAAGTTCAGTAAGGGTTATTGCTTTTTGTGCTTATGACTAAAAAGTGACTCAGAAGCCTTCAAATTATCTTTTTAGAAAGTCATCTCACCTCTGAGCAGAGAAACCCCTGCCCCTTAGAGGAAAAGCATTTGTACAAATTTCAACCAAGAAGAAATGAGGTTAGAGTGGAAAGTGTTTGGTAATGATAAATTTTAGCCCTTGCCAGGATTACAGTTATTATGCTTTAAGTTTGTAAAATTTCATATCATCATGCTTAATATAAAGTATAACTATGTTCTTTGGATATATAAGTTAACATTTATATTAAAGCAGGTAAAAACATAGATGAACTTGGCTTCATCAACTTGCTAACAAATTCCAACAATATTTGTCGAGATTTATTTTCCTATTATTGTTATTTTTAATCACAAAGATAATAAAACCAGAGGCAAATATTTTAAACCTGGAATGCATTCTATTCTCTGTTCAGTCGCCTGAAATATTTCCCTGGGAAATTCTTACTTTAGCCACATGATCCTTGCTTGTTCTTTAGTCCTCCATAACCCAAAACCTTTCAGGGATTCCCATCCTTCTAAATGAAAAATTACTCTCTGGCTGCAATTTAGAGCTTCTTAAATTCCCACTGGAAATGCTACTCGGGGTTGTAGAGAGAGGGGTGTCTGGAAAAAAAAAAACACATGAGAAATTGCCATGAGTTATTCTGGGGCAAAATGACACTGTGGTTAAAATGGAGAAGAGATTGCTTTCTTGCACAATACCGATGTTCTAAGTAAATCATACCCTGTCTGAAGATTCACTCTAGGGTTCACATTGACCTGGAAGCAATTCAATCTCCAGGGATCAAGGCCAGGGGGAAAGAGAGAGATGGCGTAAAAGCCAATTTATGACACTAGTCGTCCATTCCCAAAATGAGTGTGCCATCAGGTTAACATGAATGTTAGGGTCACAAAGCAGCATAAGCTGACCATGTGAAATGGCAAGGTTCAGAACAGCTTTTTTTTTTTTTTTTTTTGCCTGGGCCATAGCATGGCAGGTAGATTTTAATCTCAGGTTTTAGGCTGCTTTGTTTCTTTTCTGCTGGCTACCTCCCCAACCCACTGCCTAATCTGTTTTTATATAGTTCCCAGAGTCTCTGGGTTCAGGTCCACCCATTCAATTTCTATACCTTTGTGGTGAGTAACCTGCCACAGGGAGCAGAGCAAGAGAGATTGTAAGGATCCATCAGATCTATTGGTTCTGATCCTCGAATTATTCTAAACCATAGTTGGTTAAATTCAATCGTGACCCCCCATTGAAGGCTTAATTACCACAGCCAGTTCTGTCCTAAAGAAGGATCATTTGAACAAGCTTGAATTGTGTGAAGGGTAATAAGAACTGCCATCCTTTTTCTCTGGGAATTTCCTCAATGCAGTGAATTTCAGCTCAGACTCTCCATGATCTCCAGTTCTACTTGACTTTGGGATCCATGGTGTGTTCAGTATACCAGGCATGTTAGGATCAGGAACGTGTCTGAATTTTTCCCCTTGGGAACATTAAAAGGAACCTCAAATGTACATATTCCAAACTGCAATCATGATTTTTTTTTCTGCCTCCAAACACAATTCCCCCTTTCTGTTCACTTCTATAATTGGTGGTATTGCACTCCCCTTAATCACTGAAACCAGAAACAATGGTCTTTTCTTTAATTTCTATTTCTTCCATGCCTCATTCCCCACATCCACGTCATCTCCAATTCTTGATAATTCTTACCCTATCCTGTTTCTGCTATTAACTTACGCTGTGCTCTCCCTCCTATACTATTTAAAGATCTTCCTTCCTGATCTGCTCACCTTGCCCTACAGTCTTTTCTCTCTCCTCATTCTGCTGGTGGAAATCACAACTAGGATGATGAAAATCTGTCACTGGCTCCTTATTACCCCAGAATGAAGTTTCTTTTGTTTGCTAAGGCTTAAAAGGATCTGATCTGACTCCTGTGCCCCCTCCCCCATATATTTTGTTATATCCGACCATTCCATGCCCTTCAATGCTTTGATGATGCTAAACTTTCTTGTGTTTTCCAAGTAAACCAAGTTGTTTCATGCCTGTGATTTTCATGTGTTCTTACCTATAAAACCACCTCTTCAATCTAGCTGGCAGATATCTAAGTCTCTCCTCAAAGGCCATTAGGCTTCATGTTCTTGTCTGTCTCTCCCACCCACAGAATCCCCAAAACAGTCTAATCTTATTGTCCCACTGCATCATTTCCTTGGGTCTTATTTACTTCTCAGCCCACTATATTCTAGTTTCTACTTTCTCTATTCCTCTGGAAGTACCCTTACTAAAATCCAAAAGGACTTTCAATTTTCTAAGTCTAATGCACCTTCTTTTGAGCTTAGCTTATTTGGCACAACTGCTGTGTTTGAAACTGTGGACAATGTCCTTGTCTGTACTATTGTGGGACCCCACACTGTCCTGATTTCCCTCCTCCTCTCTGATCAGTTCTCTGTCTAATCTTCTGTCTACTCTCCTTACATTCTTAGCCCACCAGCTTACTTACCTCCTTGATGTTATCCACTTTCATATTATCCAACAATCCATTGAACTTCTCTATCCCAGATCAGACAAAAACCTGCAATTCAACATGCTCAAAACTGAACTCATCTTTTCCTTCTAATATCTACTTTTTCGTAAGTGAAATCAATTTTGGCCAATCATCCAAAATAGAAACAAAGTTTTCTTGATTCCTCAGTTTTTCTAAATCCTTAATCAATCACAAGGTCTTATTTAATTACTTCCCCAATATGTGTTGACTCTGTTGACTCTCCATCCTACACTTCTTGTTAGACTACTATGCAGGTTTGCAATTGGATATATGTCTCTCCCTAGACCTATATAATCCTTCCTCCCCATAGGTTCCAGAATCAACTATTCTCAGCATAGAACTTCCCACATTGTCCTCTTGCCTAAACATCTTCAACAATTCCCTCTTACCCATGATAAATTGAAGTCCTCATTCATTAATATCTCAATATAATTTGATCCCCTCCTTCCTTTTCTATATTATCTCTTGCACCATCTACCTTGCATTTTAACAGCATCCACACTGAAACAGTTCTCATTATCATGCCCAATACAATGCCCTTTTCTTCTATTTTTGGTTGACATTATTACTTCTCCCTGCAGTCTCACCAGTATGAAATTTCTACTCATCTGTAAAGATTCAGGAAATTTTTCCTGCCTCCCATCTATACTTCTATAACATTCAGCTATAAATTGTTTAATTTTATTCTCTCTTGCTCCATGTTTTCTTTTTTTTCCACAGAAAACTCATTACTTATACCTAAGTTTTCAAGTCAATCCCTTCTCTTCTTTTTTGTCAACTGATTTCTGAAATTATCCCTTGCTTTTATGCATCAACACAATCTCTAACTCCACTGGATATTTCTTTTCAGCCACCAAATGTGATCTTCTCTTTCAATTAATTTTTTAATGAAGGTAATATTTAGTTAATAACATTATATAAATTTAAGATGTACAGTATTATAATTCAACATCTGTACACTCTATTTCATGTTCACCATCCAAAGTTTGGTTTCCATTTGTCACCATATATCAGATGATTTTAAAAAATCTTTCCTTGATCCTACCTGCATCTTTTTTTATTTCTTTTATCATCACACATTTTGGAAGAGTAGGCTATACTTGTTGCTTCACTTCTCTCACTTTCTACTTAAGGGTGAGATGTGTGAATGGGCTAATTCTAGGCAAGAAAAAAAATGGCCACGCATAGCATAAAAGTTAGAGATATTGATATATTGAGTATCCAGAATATCAAGGGAAGAATGCTGACTGGGGTGAAGCGATAGAGTAAGAAAACCCCAGATAATGAGGGTACTTATAACTAACACAAGCACTTTGAGTTATACAATAACCAGTTGAAAGTCTGTTTTAAGCAAGGGTGTGATAGAGTTGTATATGTATTAGGAAGAACCATTCTGCCTGCAGTGTGAAGGGTAACATAGAAAGAAAAGGCCAGGGTGCAAGGAGTGTTTAGGAGCTATTGCCAAAATTCCTGGGAACAGCCACATTGGTCTGACCAGATTCTTTGTTAATGAAAGCAAAAGACGCATTGGTTTAGGAAACAAGAGAAATAAAAACTAGGATTTAGTCATTGTTTCGTTGTTCGTGGTAAAAGGTTAAGTAGAATATATGATGGGCAGTAGTCAGGAGATATATAAATCTAGAACTCAGGAAAGGAATCAGGGCTTGAGATGTAGATTTGTAATTTATTACCATATAGGTTTAACTAAAACTTTGGAAGTAAATAAGAATGCTCAGAGAGAGTGAATAGAATCAGCAGAGTGCCTAAGACAGTACCTGCAGGAATGCTAACATTTTAACAATGGTTGAAAGAGAACAATGTTGGTCATAGAAACATCAGAAAAACTCTTTCAATAAAGAAAGAATTAAATACAGTAAAATACAGCCAAGGGGATAAATAAGGGTTATTTTGGGGAGGGGATGGGCATTCAGTATAAAAAAATATCATTAGTGAGCTTGGTGAAAGCACTTTCAGTAGAGTGTGGAGATGCAGGCCACATTGTTCATTTACCTACCTTCAGGTCCATCTCCTGGGTGGCTCAGATAGGCAGCAGCCCTTGGCCTTGCACTTGGTGGTGGTTATGGGAAGGGACAGAGACCACAGGCCACTATACCTTACTCCTCTTTTTCACCATAAGTACAAGTTCATTTGGGAATTTCTGTTTATTGAAATATCAAGTAGCCTATGAAAGATGGTGGCAGCAAAACCTCCTTTCAGGTGTGATTATCTTGGGCTTCCTGTCTTAGCTGAATGCCCCAGGTCACACAATCTTATAAGGACAGAACTACCTGCCATCTCCTTTTCCTTAAAATTTCATTCATTTTTTAAGGAGAAGATAAAATATCACTTCCACCTAAAACATCCTTGCTCACAAGAGAAGTGTTGCTCTTCTTCTGTGTTTTCAGAGGATTTTTCATATAAATTCAACAATTCTTTAAAATGTTCTGCTTCATTATATAGTTACTAGAGGCCTGGGGGGGGGGAGGGTGTCCCTCAGCCCAGCCTGCACCCTGTCCAATCTGGGACCCCTTGGGGGATGTCTGACTGCTGGCCTAAACCGGCAGTTGACATCCCTCTCACAATCCTGGATTGCTGACTCCCAACTGCTTGCCTGCCTGCCTGCCTGCCTGATTGCCCCTAACCACTTCTGCCTGCCAGCCTGATCACCCCCTAACCACTCCCTTGCCAGCCTGATCAATGCCTAACTGCTCCCTTGTCAGCCCAGTTGCCCCCAACTGCCCTCCCCTGCAGGCCTTGTCCCCCCCAACCGCCCTCCCTCCCCTACAGGCCCGGTTGCCCCCAACTGCCCTCCCCTCCTGGCCTGATCACCCACAACTGCCCTCCCCTGCCAGCCATCTTGTGGTGGCCATCTTGTGATGACATGGGGGTGGCCATCTTGTGATGACATGGGCATGGCCATCTTGTGACCACAAGGGGGTGGCCATCTTGTATGACATGGGCACAGCCCACTTGTGACCACATGGGGACGGCCATATTGTGCGAGGGCATGATGGTCAACTTGCATATTACCTCTTTATTATATAGGATATCTGTAGGTCTATCTTTCCCTCTTGGGGCACTGTTTTGTTAATCTTTGTACCCCAGGTTTTGCCTAGTAAGTTGAGGTATTTAATCTTTGAAATGTTTATATACCATGGTTTTTCTGACTACAATATATTATTTGAAAAATCCAGACTTATTATTCCAGATGGAGAACTGCATTTTTGTAGGGAAAAAAAATCACTTTGCTCCTTTCTCTATAGAGCTGTTGCCTTTAGTTATAGTTCTGAGTCAAGTAGACTGTTACTCTTTGTGTCTGAGAAAGGCTTAGCTAATACTTTCTTGCTTGCAGGCAGAGAGATAGGACTCAATAAATAATATTTTGTGACTATAGTCTGTGAGTAACATTCTGAAAAGTGCACAGTAATCGTGGATCTGCCTATAAACTGGATTTACTTTGGATAAGCAGCTTACGTCATATGACAGATAAAGAAATTGCTACTAAGAGTGATGGACTAATTTATAATGTTTACCTTCAAGAACTTATTGGAGCTGAATTATGCTCCTACATAAAGAAATTCTAAGCTAGTGACTAAATGAGATTTATGTTTCCTGCCAATCTTTTGCCTTTAAAGGATATAATTTTATTTATACGTTCTTAGACCTAGAAAAGTTATGGTTAGTACTTTAAGCTGATTATTGCCAATGTAATGTTGGATTTGTAACATGGTTTCTCTGCAGTAGGCAACATTTAATTTTCAAGTGTCAAATGAATTCTCAGTGTGCATGAACATCATAAAATCTGAATGTCAACTAAAATATGTATAACTTTATAATGTAGCCAGTAGCCTTAAAGAAGTTGTGAATTTCCATGTCTTGTTCTTTTCTATCCAAAATATTGCCTTTCAGTGAGCAAATTAATACTTGACTGAAGACTTACTAAAAATAAGTAATATTAAAAGTGCTAAGAATCCTTGATATGTGCACAGACTTTAATTGCTATTTAACCCCATTTGTCTTTCCACCAGACAGAGCATAGAAAAAGTGATATGATGGATGACAAATGTAGATTCATAATTCACCACAGTTAGAAAGACTTAGAACGGTGCATTTTCAAATTCAATGCAAATGCCCAAGCAGGTCAACATCCCATTTAGTAGAGTCATCACCCATATAATGGAGTGTTATTGTTGTTTTTTCAGTATATTCAGTGATGCAGAGTAAGGGTTAGGCTCTAATTATTTCTTATGATGATGGAGGTGAGGTGTGCTTACAGAAGCAAGTGTAAATCATACATGTGTCCTCTTCTATAGAGTGTGTTGCTGTGTGTGTGTGTGTGTGTGTGTGTGTGTGTGTGTGTGAGAGAGAGAGAGAGAGAGAGAGAGAGAGAGGTGAGTCTATAGAAAAAATTATCTTTGAGTATTAAAAATAGTTTAAATTTTCTCAAGTGTTACACAAGGAAGAGAGTATCATTGGTAAAACAAATATTTCTTTGGGTTAAGGTTCTGGTAATGCATTTTCATGAATGAGTTTCCTATCATTAATGCTTTAAGCAGAATATTAAGCAAACATTTAATAAAGTGGAATCATTTCTTCAAACTAATAATGAAACTTTGCTTATATCTGTTTACAATGGAGAACAGCAATAGGTATTTTAGGCATTTGATAAAAAATTATTCATTGAGAGTTTTCCCTGAATAAGTGATCCCCCCTGCCTCTTGTCTAAATTCACTGCCAAAATATTTGGGACTGGACACCTGGGGCACTCGCTTCCTCCTTAGGCACAGCCTCTGTCTCATTTCCCATACTGTTGATCCAATCAATTCCATCTGTTACAGTCAGAACCCATACACAGCCAATTCAAAGGGAACAGTCTTGGCATTGGTGTCCACAGCTTCCCTTCCTGTTTCATTGACCCCACTCCATGGTGCCCCTCTAAAGCTCCCCTCTTTCAAGCAGTGGAGGCATTCCTGACCTCCCTCTGCCACTTCACTAAGCTTCAGGTAGTTTTCAGTCATTTAGGGCTCATTGTGAATTTTGTTTTACTGGTACTTTTCCAAGGTCATGGCATTTTATCCAAGTTCTGACTGGGGCTTGAATGGCTCTGTCTTCCATTATAGGATTTCCAGGCATCAGTGTGCAGGCTGAAAGCAATGGTTCCTTCCTGACCCTGTGAAGTCACACCACACAGACCTGTTCTGCCTCCCAGTCATTCTCTGGACATCCAGAGCCATGTGACCTAGGACCACTGAAGCTGCTTATCTCCTTAAAACATTTTACCCTTCTATATTTCTTTGGATAACCTTGATAGTCTCTCTGCGATCTTTACATTACAAGAAAAAGTATAACTATATATATTTGGACTCTTCTAAGCTTTTCTTAGAAAGAATCTCTCCTTTGATTCTCTGTGTTCCCATTATTCAAAGTTAGCTGTGTTCTATGGTGCAAAACCAACCATTAGATCCAATGTGGACCTAATTCCAAGGTCTATTCTCTTGTTTTTAAAAAATGCACACAATTTTTATGGGTTTCACCTCTGGTACTATTGGGCACACAATTCTGCTGAAGCCACAGTTATTTTGCAAGTCAGCGAGGACTTCTCCAGCACTGGGTTGCAGTTACGTTGGTAACTTTGCTCTAAATTCCCCTTTTAATGGAAAAAAACATGGACGGGAGGCAAAAGAGCATAAATCTTGCAAGTTGCTTTTCTGAGACCAGCCAGAGTTAGCCCTAAATGAAGACACTGTACGCTGCTGGCGGCTGTATTCTCATTCGGCTTTCAACAAGTAGTCGCCAGCCAGAGAGCATTAGAAGGTAAAAAGGATCAACCAGTTGTTAATCCAGTTGTGCCTTTGGTTTGGGGTTCATTTCTTCAAATGGCCAAGCTGTGCGTTGTTCTGTGATTGAGTGCCTTTGTCCTGACAGAGCTTTTCATTTTGTACCTTTCACCATTGTTTTTGGCCCCAGATCAAGCCTCACATCTTCTGGTCATAGAATTCCTTTCTGCAGACTCCACTGCAGGCGAAGGCCTCCGGGTAACATGAGACGCCTCTATTTCCCAGCAGACAGCACATTAAAGGGAGGCCTGTTGGCCAGCTGCAGAGACAGGTGTTATTCTCCTTTAATTTACACCCACCCCCATCTATTGGTCCCAAGAATTCCTCTTCCAGGGCTGTTCCCAAGTGCTAACGGAATGGGGCAGATTTTATCCACGGCAGGGTCTGGGATTAAAGTGCTTCACCTGCTTGGTAGTTTAGCGTCAGGAACAATGCTTCCAGATGGAGTGATGGAACGCGCCATCGTTTTGTTGTTTTTGCTTGTTTCTTGTTAATGAGCCAGAGGAGGTGGTGCAGCTCAGAGGCTCCCCACACAATGTGTTTACCGACTGGGATTCAGTCTCTGCTCTTTGGAGGAGGCTGACGCATGCTGCTTTCTGAGAAACTGGAGAAGTAAAGTAAACACTATGATTAGTGTCCTTTTTTCATCCTTAGAGCATGGCCATGAAAACCTGAACTAGTTTAGTCCTATCAAATTTAATGCTGGTAGGGCTAATCCAGATCAATTTTTTACAGCTTTATTATATAGATTATATAGATGAAAAGGGTCAAATATCACAGTATTTAAGACAGACTCTGCTGTTGCTTAAAAGATGCCTTTGGAGAGTGTGATGCTTTTCATAGAAGGAACTTCTAGGCTGAGTGATGTGTCGAGATGTGGTCTGTCGAGTATAGATCACCATGAGTCATTATTACCTCTTCTGGCATTGGCAGCTCTAAGGTGAAATTTGTTTCTCTCTCTGATCTAAAACTTAGATCTATAAATCCCTCTTTGAGTTGTCAGAATTTTTTTTTCACAGGTCACACTCCACGGGCAACAAGGCCACCTTCTGAGACTTCTCACATAGGGCTTGGGTCACTCTGGTTTTTCTCTTCTTTGCAGGAACTGGGGTGAATAGGAATATTTTTTTCAGGATTAGAATAAAGGCTGTTTAGTACAAATTAGTATTATAAATCATTAGCCTCAGATACTACTTTTTTATTTAGTTAATAAATGGTAAGTAAATACTCTCCATCAGTAAAACTAGGAACCTACCAGGCTGACTGTGAGTAAATGGATTCCTTATTAAGATTCAGAATTGTGTCTTTTAAGATGTTTGGATGGGACCTGGGTCACATAGAAGAGAATATCTGGCTTTCTGCTTTCCAAATTCCTGGATGGTCCTTAAGGGAATTGACACAGTCTTCATTTCAGTGCCCTAAGGTTGTCAGCATCTTTAGACTCTTCCTCCCTTCCTTCAGACAGGTAATCAGATAAGCAGGATGGTAGCAAGATATTGTAGCAAGACTTTATAAATAGCCTCATCATGGCATCACTTGTAGCCTTTTGAAAACACCTGTGTCGTTCCTATTTTTGCAAACCCCACGCTACCCCAAAGTTCCCTGCATTCCAGCCATAAACATTACTAGTCAAGTTCTGAGCATACTCACTTCTACTAGCCTTGGTGTCTCAGCACCTGACCTTTTCCCTTCCTGTGCTGGGTCCTCATGCCCTCTTGTCCCTTCTTCACCTGGCTAATTCCTACTTTCTTTGCAGTCCTAAAAGCAAGCCTCTTCTCATTTGAGAAAATGCCCCAAACTTTCCTAAGCAGAGCTAGACACTTTCTTCTTTCTCGCTCTCTTTCGTTTGGTCACGCATCACATGATTTTTGTTCTGATCTTTGCTTGCTTTGCATGAATGGTTTAACTCGTGGGTTCCTTGAGGATAAGGATGATGTCTCATTCGTTTTTATGACCCAGGTATTTCTTCATACCCCTTGACCTGTCTCCCATGCTGCTGGCTGGTAGAGACGTAGATACAGAGTAGTGTTCAATTAATATTGGATAAATTAAGAAAGACATGAGTGATTAAAGTCATACTTAGAATTGATCTTAAAAGGTTTGGGAGGTTGAAGGCAGCCTATAAATCTCTGAAGGGGAGAGTGAATGGGGGATGTGGAGAAGGGAGGCCCCTAAGTTGAACTGCTTGTTTTCTGAAACTTAGCACCAACTAGATAAAGTGGACTTTCATCTGATTTTTTCCTTTCCGTCTATCTACTGCTACTCTGTTCAGGAAGGTCACATGAGAAGCAAGGCGATGTTGGAAATTCATAGCATGGCATCTCGCTGCCCCAGCAACTGATGATCCTGGTCCATTTTATATAGTGTTTCAAATTTACAAGTTAAAGATTCAGTTTTTTTTCAAAATAAAATGAAGATTCATACAATTTTTATTTTATTTTTAGATGTAGATATGTATCTTTGATGCCAAAGATAAATATCAAAGAGCATGGCATTTTTTCTGTGTGTGGAAAGTAGTTGTTTTGGATTTCCTAGTCTTCCTGTGCTGGTCTGCCTCATCTTTCTTTCTTCCCCCACTTGCTCACCTCACAAGTGGGCAAACAGTTCCAGGCAAGCTTCTGAGCACTTTTAAAAAACATTCATCTAAAGTGGGGCATGGGGGTGTTATGAAATCCCAGTTTTACAGGAGAAGAAACAGAGGCTCAGCGAGGCCAGGTGGCTTGCCCAAAGGGTACACAGCTGTTCAGTGGCACAGCTGGGATTCAAGCTCATTCAAGTCCAGAATCTGTGCTCTTAGCAGCCATGATAAACTCTTCTTCAGAAGTCAACTCTGCTGTAGGAAGGAAAATTTTTTCTAGGGGGAAAAATGAGCAGCCAATTTAAAGAATCCCTTGGAAATGCCTCACAAAAGAAAAAAAATAATTTATTTGTAGCTCAAACCAAATAACCAACTATTTCCTGAAGTAAGTAACTAGTTCTGTAACTTGCTAATAATTTCTGACTATATTTAACCCATGCAGAGGGTCACAGCACAAATGCCTGAGAAATTTAAGTCAAAAAATTGTTACGCAGTGAAACTGTTTTTTTGTTTTTATTATTTTTACCCTTTCTTCTTGCTTGGGAAAATTTTTAAAGTTTAAAGCTATCTACAAATTATATTTTTTCCTAGAAAGTATGGATGACACAGACAAACGTTAGCTGTCAGAAAGCCACAAATAAAGGTGATTTTTTATGGCATCTGAGAAGAAAGCCATCAGGCTGAATGAAATCCAGTAGCCCCACATTTCTGACTCCATGTCTACTGAGATGTCCAGTCTTGAGTGTGGCCCTTGATAAAGCACTGGTTGTAAAAGGTAGCTGTCTCATGGGGGATCTGGAATAAGATCTAGTAGAAACTTTCATTTAAGTTGAATGGAACACATAAAAGCGAGGGTTCTGTGGAGCTCCGAAGACGTGTGTATTCAAGTCATTTACACACGCAATAAGTCAATGATTTGACTTATTGCGTGTGTAAATTACTTGAATGAGTGTCCTTCCATAGTTGATGTATTAATTGGTTTATTAAGAAAGTCCTATAAGTTAATATCTAAGTACCCTGTTTGAACAGTTATAAATGCCTAAGTACAGAGCCCACAAATCAAATATGAACACTCCAATACCCAGCAGGTGGTGTTTTAACATCTACATATCTATCTATCTATCTATCTATCTATCTAATAATTTTCTAAGAAATAATAGTGTGCCTGATTTGAGTAAAATACTGTTTTAATTTAATTTTTAAATTTAGATATTTCTAAAGTTGATCAAGTATTAATTTATAGGGAAATTGTTATATTCTTTCTTGGAATATGTCTCTCTAATTGTGAAATGCACCCATTTCTGACAAAATTTCTTCAGTAATACTCTCTCATTTTATGAGATTCCATGGCACCATCGTGTGACTGAGTTAGTTACCCTCACATATATAGCTTAATTACCCATCGTCATATTTCTTAAAGATTTTTCTGTAAGATATTTTTTTTTCCAGTAAGAGAAATTTTGTAAAACGATCAAATTCATTATTTTGGCTGATGGACATAATTGTACCTGAACTGTCTTAAAAGTGCCTCTTTTCATTAAAGTAAAAAAAAGCTACAGCAAGTAAAAGGCACCTATTATATAACTCCTTGGCATGGATCCCTCTCCTGTTAACTAACTCAGATTTTCAGGAAGCTTGAATTCCTCCAATTCCATTTTAATGCCATTACTTCTCATTCTATGTCAGTGGCAAGAGGAACAGCTGGGCACCATCCTCTGTGATAATAACCTTCCTATAGTTGAAACGTGAATGGCTTTGGACATGGTACTTACAAAAACATCTCCTTGCAAATGATGTAGCCTATTTGGTATTTCCCCCTGTAAATAGCTAGATTTCTTAATAGCCAACCCTTCCAGCGACTATCAAATTTTAGCTCTGTTTAGTATAATGCAAGCATTTTCTGCCTCATCTATTCAGGAATGTCTTCCGAGGGGATTTCACAATAAAATTTATTGTGTTTAATTTATGACATACAGTGTAAGAAGAATGGAATGCTTTTCTGTTAGGATTTGCATTGATAATGAAAGGTTACCATAGTGCCAGTCTGCTTTTACCAAATTTGCCACAAATTCTGAAGGGAATGCCAATTAGAAGGCAGGCGTGCTTTTCCCTGCGACAGATTGAGACCAATGCGTTGTGTTGGGGACTCGTCGCTGTTGGCCAGACCCTACTTCTAATTAGGGGAGAAGGCAAACGCCAGATCAAATAGAGTGCTTATGAAGTGATATCAATCATTCTGGGTAATAGCCACACCCCAAGAAAGCTGAGGAAGTGATTCAGTCTTTCTGAGGTCATCTTTTCTGTTAGGAGCTGTGTAGCCAAAAAGTCTGAAAAGGCTCACATTTTGCTCTCTTTAGGAAAAAACAACATTGATTTTAGAGGCTTTTGTTACGGAGGCCAGGGGGATTTTCTCACTGCAGCACAGAGGAAGCTGCATTTGGATTGGGAAGCCAGACATTTCTTGGCCTGTGTTTCTCCCTTGAATGGGATTCAATGTGCCCCCTCCTCACCTCTCCAACCCCCCACAACAGCTAGAAGCCCCACCTCCTCCCTTGACCATATGGGGAAGCTGGCTCCGTGGCTGTTATTCTACGGACTCCAAGTTCACGCAGCTGTTCATTCCCTGCTTAATGTACTGGTAATTACAGCAATGTGCTCTTCTCTTTTCCAATCATGTAACTTTTTCTAATGGAAAGTGATTTGTTTTTTAACAAGTTCCATGCATTCTGTTCTTTAATAAGAAAGGGTGCCTTGTGTCACTGAGGGGTTGAATTCTCTAGAAAAAGCAAAAGTTGCTATCTATATCAGTTCCCAGCTCCATAGGGGGGCTCTCTAGCTCTAGCCAAAAGTGGGGCTGGGGGAGGAGATTAAAGTGGGTGTAACTAACTTGATATGAATAGGTCAGTTGGGAAACAAAGCAAGCTCATGCCTTCTGCACATGGAGGTGGTGAAAGAACTTTTTTTGTTTTGTTTTTTTGTTAATGGAAAACTGGGAAAAATCAAAAGTACAAATTGAGCTCTGCTTTCATGGTCCAAATTCAATGTGCTCTCAGGGGATTTTAAAAACAAATATCTGAAGAGCTTTTCACTTATCTCAGTTCTCTCTTTTGGAGCATGTAGATTTTCTGCTTTGATGTTTGGGTTTGGGTGGGGACTCAAATGATAGCAAGAGATGCATCCTTTCCCTTCAGCCTGCCAAGCTCCGGGGTGCAGATCAAACATGTGTTTGCTTACACGATCATTCCATTTGCGGGTAAAAAGTATCAGCCTTGGCATCTCTGTCCTAGTATCTCCCTAAAAGGCCAGGCGAATCCCACAGGATGATTTTTAAATTTAAAAAAATAAATAACCATTTTTGAAAGCATTTTTAAAAGCAAAATATTTGCAACTCCTTACAATATTACATTTTGATGCTTTTTTTTTTCCAGTGGGTAAAATGGGGACTTCTATTTTATTATTTATTTATTTATTTATTTAATATATTTTTATTGATTTCAGAGAAGAAGGGAGAGGGAGAGAGAGATAGAAACATCAATGATGAGAGAGAATCATTGATTGGCTGCCTCCTGCACGCCCCCTACTGGGGGTGAGCCTGCAACCAGGGCATGTGCCCTTGACTGAATTGAACCTGGGGCCCTTCAGTTGGCAGGCAGACGCTCTATCCTCTGAGCCAAACCTGCTAGGGGTCTATTTTTTAGATTTATTGAGGGTATTCTCCTTTGCGCCCCCCCACCCTCACCCCCCACACACACACACAGTTAGGCAGCATTTGTAGGAAAGCACACCAAGTCAAATCCCTGTGTGTGGATGGAAGGAAACACTAGTTCTATGAGGCACACAATTTGATCAGAAGGATGACAGGAAACTGTTTTTATATGAACATTCAAACTTTGATGAAGTTGTGAGGATGACAGATGATGATTACAAATTAGATAGATTTCATTTGACATTTGAAAGATTCATATAATTTAAGATTTAACTAAAGTTACAAAATATGTATTCTGAGCCCCAAATCCTTTGGTGCTAAAATGTACCCATATCTTCTAGGGGCATTAATTGGATTAGTTGTGTACTGCTTTTATGCTAATTATGATTGGTGACAACATGATTGCCAGAAATTGTCTGGCTGTCCTCTGCCCGCCTTGTCTAGCCTTCCATCCAGAAGGCTTTCATTTTTTTCTTATGGATTTCTTTGGAAATTTTATTACACCAAGGTGAGAAAATTAAAAATATTCAAGTTGAACATTGGAACTAAATAATTTCTGATTTTGTAATAACTTGGGCAAAAACAGTTGCTTTGCTTGAGAACCACAGCAGTCACTACTGCAGCAGAGAGGCACTTTTGTCCTGTGACATCTTTTCTTAAAAGCTCTACATGTGACAGAGGGTGACTGTGTTTCATTCTTCATACATGTACATGAGTCTAGATCAACACAGTCCATTTTGATAAGGACCTTGAAATGGGTCAAGTGATGGTCTGGTGTGTGTCATCTTGGTCTTCATCATCCTGGTTCTCCATCACCCTGATTCTACAGCTGAAGGTCAGCAAATCTCCCCGAACTGGGATGACTTAAGGTCGGAGTTTGTATCTTCTGAAGTTAGTTCCTAGGATTCTTATAAACATGCTATTTATCTGCAGGCTACATAGTAGTCATTGTCAGCATTTACAGATACAGTGTCAAAGAATGGTGAGGTGGGTTATAATTCCCCACTGCTACATATACACTGAGTGGCCAGATTATTATGATCTCTGAACGCATAATAATCTGGCCACTCAGTGTATATCCTATATAGTAAAAGGCTAATATGCTAATTGTCCCCTCGACCAGGAGTTCGACCAGCAGGCAGGCCAGCCAACCGCCCATGTCCCGCCCCGCTGGCCAGGTTGGCTGGACCCCACCCATGCACAAATTCATGCACCGGGCCTCATATATATATATATATATATATATATATATATATATATGTACACTGAGTGGCCAGATTATAATGTGTTCAGAGATCATAATAATCTGGCCACTTAGTGTATATGAAGGTGCTAGTTCTATTTAGATAATCCCAAAAGAATCTCTGGAACTACAGAATCAGGGAGAGGATATAGAACTTTGCTGGGTACACATGAAACAAGGCTGTGACTGGTGTTCCTCCCTGTTCCCCCTCTTTTCTTTTTGTAAAATTTGTTTTAAAATTTTTAAAATAATTATTTTTTTCTATTATTGAGGTAAATTGACAAATAAAATTGTAAGATATTTAAAATATACATTATGATGATTTGATATATGTGTGGAAAGAATTCCTCCCATCTAGTTAGTATATAATACTTCACATATTATTTATCTTTCTTCTTCTTTTTATGGTGAGAATATTTGTTTCACTCTCTTAGCAAATTTCAATTACACAATACATTGTTATCAACTATAGTCACCATGTTATATATTAAATCCTCAGACCTTATTTATTTTATACCTTGTCCACCTTTCTTCTAAACACACACATCTGGAATCTCTATAATAGAGGGTACTTTAAAATCTTCAAAGATGTGATAGCAAATATTAATTCACACTCAAAGCAATTATTTTCCAGGTGTTATAGAAATAGGGTATATTTGAACATGAACCCATCCATATGGTTGTTTTTTAAAGACTAATTCTAAATTGCACACTTCATTCCTATTGGCTTTATCAAATGTGATGACTCATGTAAGTCCAGGTGAGTTCCTGAATACCTGAATCGAGGACCTCCTATACACCTAAGCATTTGGTCAGTTTTAAGATAGTCTGATTGACAACATTTTAGACACAGAATACTGTTTATAAAAAATATTGCAGGCACACCACTCATCCATAAATGCTCACTTCTGAGGGCAGGTTCTCTCGGAAGGTGCAGGAGGCTCTGACCGAGATCATTAGAGATTCAGCATTGCACCCCAAACATGATAGAGGGGGGAGTCAGAGAGGGATTTTGTTCTGAGCAGGAGCAAAAAGACAGTGTCCTTGACATCAGTCATGCAGGAATTAAGTAGCAGAGTTGACAGCACTAACCTTGAGTGCTTTCCCCTGAGGACTCTGCTCTGTTTTCACAAAGGCCTCGGAAGGCCGGGCTATAAAAGGTGGAAATGTAAACACAGCACACCAATTGCCCTTTGGTCTGAGAGTGAGCCACACAGGCTTCCAAGGAAACAGTTTCTAGGATTCCAAAGTAGTATCGGACAGCGATTTTATAGGAGAGACAAACCAACAAAAGGTAGAACGCAGTGGGTAGTGAATCAAATCCAACATTATTCCCTGGTGGGGTGAATGCAATTAAGTCCTTCAGGAGCCAGAGGGTTGCCAGCATCTGTGGTTGCTGGGGTCTTAGCTCATGCTCATTACCAGTGGTTTACCAGATAACAGTCCTTGCCAGGTCTGATATGCTAAGGTGGCCCTGCCTTTGAAGAGGAGGCTGTGGTGCACATGAGGGACAGGGGATGGAGACTGTGTTTTCATTTGCTGAGTTTGACTGTTCATCCCAGATATTCACACCTGAGACCAGAAGCCCACTCCATGCTTGGCTTCTCTAATATTCCAAAGAGATCTGTGTCAACTCACCTTGAGAAGTAGGTGAAGGGGCCTAAGCCATAACAACAAGGTGAGAGAATGGAGTTATTATAATAACATTAAATGTTATTGCCACCAGCCAGAGACTAGTTCTATGTGATGAACTGACTGGAGCACAGCTCATGATGTGAGCAAAATACAATGTTATATTATTTATCTATCTGGTTAGCTAGTTAGTTGCTCACTTGTATTTTAAAAATGTAATCCCTGACAGTAATCTCATCTTGCTTGAAATGAAAATTCTAATGTCTATGAATTTGCTACTCACTTTTGGTCCTATAATCACTTTTATCACACAGTCTCAATTTAGAAAATGAAATGTCCTGTTCAAGACATTAATCAAAACTGTAGCTTGTTATGACATCAAATATCAAGTCTTCTCCCTTCCCAGATTGTACCTGCTTCTGACTGGAAATCTGCAAAGGGAGAGGGACCATGAAGGCAAGGTTTCAGATACACTGATTCCCTGTTTTTTTAATAGAGCATTCTTCCTCTCCTTCCAAAAGCTTACCAGCCTGTGTCTGTCTTTCAAGTCACAGCAGTCAGGGAGACAGAGGAAATATCTTACTTGAGCTGGGCCTCTCCTTAACAAGCTTCAAGTTTCCAGGGGTTTAACCGATGACTAAGGTTGACTTTTTCCTCAAGAGTTCTTTGGATGTGCAGAGGAGCCCCCTTCTGCAGTCCCCTTGACCCAGGCAGCTGCGTCTCTAACTAAAATTGCAAAGCCTACCATCATCCAGGAACATGGCATCCATTTCTGTCTTTTCCAGCTGGGATCTCCAGCCATCTAATTGACTTTATTGGAAAGACTTGAGGGCTCCAACTTGGTTCTCTCTCCCATGTAGTATACATAAGTGAGACACATATGCATCCTTATTCCAGAACTGTGGAGTTCAAGCAGGTCCACCATAGGGCAGCTACCCTTACTCTCCTGCCTCAGAAGAGTCATTATGTGTTCATCCCTCACCAGGTTTGGAACAGATGGGATACCACCATTCTTTCTCCCAAGACAGGCCTGCAGTGTAGTCTCTTGTCATCCCCTCTGGAGGCAAATGAAGAGATGCAAGAATCATGCAACAGATTTTCATCCATTTTCTTTGCAAAATGTGTTTAAGGCAAACTCTTTTACATATACTTTGATATCCGATATTAATTACTGGGAGAATCTCATTCAAGTTAAGTCAGGAAGAACCCCCATTTTGACCTCCTATTGAATTTGTAAAAGAAATTGTGCATGAATAAAATTGGACGGAAAAAATATTGATTTTCTGTGTTCTTCCATCCTTGGCTTTTCCATATGCTCATCGACCTCTCCACTCATCTTTTGTATAAGTTCTTTTCACCAGGAAATATGAAACCTATGGTGCCTAACAGAGGATAATGTTATCACATCTATTGCCACCCCCTTCTCAAGCAACAGACTTTTTAAGCCTCTCATCTCTATTAACATTCTCTACCACAAGATACTTATCCTGAGTGCCCAGCAATGTAAAAGGCAAGAGGCTGTGCTTGAGTCTCTCTCAAGCACTGTGTAGAGTTCTAATTGAAGAAGGTGACAAACACAATTCCCTACCCTAGAACAGTTCAAGATTTATTCTAGTTATTTTCACTAGAATATTAAACAACACCTAGTTTTGCCAATACATTTTTATCACCATGAAAATTCATTTTTCAACATAGCTAGGAATTTATAGTATATATTGTGATGTCTGTCGGAACAACTGAGCCTAAAGATTAGGTTGGGTATGTGGGGTGGGATTGACTAAAACGTGCTCCTCTAGCTCAGAGGTAATCTAATGCCACAGAAAGGATCCCTTTTTACTACGACCCTGAGAATTTTTTACTTCTTTGTGCTTGCACTTTATTTTATAAGACAAAGTCAGGAAAATAAACTTTTTTACTCAACACTCCAAATAGTACTAAAAGAATACCAAGTAAAGAGAGTTATAATGCAATGTATTACAGATTGTTGTTAAAGGAATTGGCATTCACCTTTTAATCCATTCAGTGTCACCCCAAATTCCAGTACTAGTAACACAAAAAGTTTAACAACCACAGGTTCATTCATTATTAAAGAAAACATTAAAAACTCATTTGGATTGTGCTGTTAATTGTTGGTTTTAAGGTTAATGGTTGACATTAGCTTTTCTTAGCATCCTGGAATAACATTTGCATTTTATGTTTTTAAAAAACTCAAATGTCCTTAAACCTGAAGGACTTGGATAGATAAACATTTGAGAAACCATGGAAAGCCAGCTATGGATATTTCTTGACAGGGTGGCTATGAGCAGTAGCCAGTACCCCCCAGTAAAGACACATACCTAAGTCTAGTGTTAGTACTTGGGAATGATAGAGAAGCATCTATGGAAAAATGAAAATGAAGTTTACTTGAAAGACAGTATTTGACTGTTCCATCTCCTTCAAGAGTGCTATATCTCAGCCAATAAAAAAATCAGTTTTGGAGGATTTAAATATTTAACCGTTCTTTTCTGAAAATATGACATTGAATTTTTTAACATATGATCTTTTAGCTTTGAGTCTATTTTCCATTTTTAATTTAATTTGAATTTATTTGGGGTGTCATTGGTTAATAAAATTATAGAAGTTTCAGGGGTACAATTCTATAATACATCATCTGTATATTCTGTGTGTGTTCGCCATCCCAAGTCAAGTCTCCTTTCATCTCCATTTATCTCCTCCTTACCCTCTCCTACCTCCCTTACCCCCTTTTTCCTCCAGTAATTATCATACTGTTTTCTGTCTATGAGTTTTTAGAAATTATCCTGTGGTATGTTGCTGACTTGGAGACAAAATGTCAAAACAAAACAAAAATTGGTCATGCATGGCCAAGAACTGATAAAACTCCATCTGCTTCAGTCCCTATGATGGGCCTTCATAGAGAAAGCCCCAAGAAGAACATTCCCCTCCTCACACTGCTCACCCACCACAAGCTGCTAAAATGTGGGATAGATAATGATTCTTCTTCAGTGCCTTGCCAAACCACACTGGAGCCAGGGGCAAAAGGTATACCTTACACATCCTTAAAACAATATCCTCCCATAATTTGAGCCACACAGAAAAAGCTAAATAAGGTTCCACAGCCAAAACAATGACTACAAATAAAGCTCTGGCCCAAGCCAGTTTGGCCCAGTGGATAGAGCGTCAGCCCTCAGAATGAAGAATCCTGGGTTTGATTCTGGTTAAGGGCACGTACCTAGGTTGCAGGCTCAATCCCCAGCTCTGGTTTGACACATGCGGGAGGCAACCAATCAATGTGTTTCTCTCACATTGGTGTTTCTCTCTTTCTCTGTCTCTCCTCCTTTCCACTCTCTCTAAAAATCAATAAAAATATATCCTCCGGTTAGGATTAAGAAAAAATAAAGCTCTGCATTGCCCAATATGCTTTTCACCATTGTGTACCCTCAGAAACCAGCCCAGCACTGGCAGCCAGGGACCTGAAATAGAGGACTGATTGGAAATAACTTCTAATTCCCCAATAACACAGGATCATAAAACAAACAACAGCAGCCTGTCTTGATTTAAAATTCTGATATTTCATTCATGTGGATTTCCAAAATTATTGCAGTAAGTATTATTTATTTTGGTTACTGAGTATTTTGAAGACTCTTTGTTCTGCATCTGAAGCAAGTAAATCACTTGCCTCATTTTAGTTCTGGATTCTGTTTTGTTGCAATCTGAGCATGTCTAAATCTGAGTTTAAAAAACATCAAAACCTGCCCATGGAGCCAAAGGGTGTCCTTCAATGGAAATCTCATGGTCAGTCTATAGAGACTGTTTCCTTCTTTGTTTGGTCAACAAGCAATATACATCTTGTAATGAATGAGAATGTTGACTCCTCCTTAGCCAATTCAGTGATCAGAAAATGGTCAGAAGTCCAGAAAACAAATAGCAAGATTTCTGTAAAGGCTTTAGAGGTGATTTAGAAGATTTAAACTATATAAGTATATTTTAAGCATACTTTTGTGTCAGGGGATAATTTTCAGAGGTGAGTCAAGAGTTAGGGCAGGTTCCCTATCTCTGACCCTAACTTAGCACTTTCTTTTTTCCTTAGCTTCTGAAGTCAAGTTGCCTGATAAATACACTATGTTGAATGCAGGTCAGATTTCCTAAGCTTTCCAAAAAGTTAGTTTAAAAAAAAAAAAAAAAGGATAAAAACATTTCTAAAATTAATAGAACATTGAATTGGCTAAACAAAACAAAACAAAACAAAAAACTCTCTGGGGTGGGTGGATGGGGGCAATGGGAGGATAAGGACACATAAGTAATACCTTAATCAATCAATAAAGCAAAAAAAAAAAAAACACCCTCTCTGAATATGTACTATAAAATGATTCTCAGAATTGAGATCCATAATGCTAAGAATTTAGAGTCCAATGATATTACTGGGAAATATCTTTGAACAGGTATGGCTGTTTTGCAGGATGACAATATAAAAAATTGAAGGGCTACCACAAAATCTACTATGCTGTCGTGCTCATCTTTTATAAATGTATTATCCATTGAGTAATAATTTAAACTTTTATAATAACTATTTCTTTTTTCAATAATTATTCTAATACATTTACAATCTTCTATTTAATTTTTAAAGTTTTTAATGTTTTTTTTTATAAAGTTGCAGTTAAACACACATAAAATTGATCACCTTAGCCATTTCTAACTGTACAGTTCAGTACTGTTAAGTATATTCAAATTGTTGAATTTTTTCACCTTGCACAAATGAAACACTGTATCCATTAAGCAGCAACATCCCCTAGCCCTGGACAACCGCATTCTGATTTCTCTTTCTTTGAATTTGAATACTCTAGATACTTCATAGAAGTGCAATCATACAGTATTTACCTTTTTGTGACTGGCTCACAAACTGAAGGGCTTGGGATTCTCATATACTAAGCTAGGATAACAAGATAATATGCTATTCTTTGTCCATGAAATTCTGAAAATGCCTAGGGCTAAGCAATCCCCTCTGATCCTGTGGACTGATTGATCCTTTAAAGGATTCTATGAATCCTTCGTGGACTCACCTGGGCACCTTTTGGAATAATCACTAAATACATCCATGAAAGCAGCTCTATAAGCATCTGCAGTTCTAGGGGAAAGTTTCACCTTCAAATGTCACTGCAAACACAGATTCAAATCCCACCCCTATATAGCTGGTTTTTCTTTCAAACTCCCAACCATGTTTTCATGGGAATGTACAATTCTGAGGAATTTATTCAGTATTTCTCATTGTATTCAGGCTTAATAATATTCTTTTAGACTGCTTGATGCCTTTTCTGATTCCTGACCATATCATAGAGCAGCCATTTAATTCATCTCAATTATTCTCATTTTAATTTTTTCACATAGAACTTCCCAGTTTGTGTGTGTATGGTTATTTGTTTGCTCCCTGACCTAGACTGCAAACTCCATTAGTGTTAGAGCTTTCCCGTCTCTTCCTTTTAGTATTCCTGGTGCCTAGAATATTGCCTGGTGATACTCAATAAATATTTGTCAAACAAATAAATGAAACTGAGTCAGTAAACTTTGCTTCTATTCAGCTGACAGTGGAGATCCAACATTAGGCTGAGGAATTTGGACTTTATCCTGTGGATGGTAGGAGTTCAAAAGAGTTGTAATCTGGGCAGTGAAAGGATAAAAAGTGCATTTTAGAAATTTATTCTGGGAGTTGAGTGGAAGATAGATTGCAGAAATCAGAGCTGGAGACATGGCAATTAGTTAGAAGAATTAATAAGATAATAATAGCCTAGACAGAAGACTAAACAATGAGAGTATCAGTGAAAACAGAAAGGAGTGGACAGTGATGAGAGTGACTGAGAAGGAGAATGATAGGATTAAAGAACTCACTGGATTTTGTGAATAATGAGGAAAGAAGATAAAATGATCCCTATTTTGGGGCTTGGACAATTACATATATAGGAGTGCTGGATGATAAGCAGTTTTGAAAGAACAAAATAATGACTTTGACTTGAACAGTTTGACTTAAAAGTGCTGGTAGAACATGTAGTTTGAGGTTGCAAAAGGCAATTAAATATATGGAGTTGGTACTGAGAAAATAGGTAAGAGCTGGAGATAAAAATTTTGAGCATCTGCACAAAGGTGATAGTGAAGGACTAGGCAGGGATGAGGTCAGCCAGAAAGAGTAAAAATCTTGACCAGAGAGAGACAACCGTGTCAGGATCATCCAAGGTGCCTTTTCAAATGAGACATAATTTCCCTTGTCCAATCTGGTTTTATAGATGTAATGTTGTATTGCATATTGGGGTTCTCAGTATACTAGGCTTGAAACAGGCTTGAGAACCAATGGGCTTGGAAGATACATGATGACCAAGAAAAGAACCCTGGAAAACCATTTTAAGAGTTTATTCACGAAAAAGGATTTGGTAGGGATGTTGAGATATACTACTACAAGACATAGGAGAATAAACACAAAGAAAACAAACAAACAAACAAAAGAACAACCAAGAAATGTCCCTAAAACGCTGGGTCTTGATATGTTCAAGAAGCAAGAATGGTCATTAGTGGTGGATGCTGATAAGTCAAGCAACAAAGACACTTAGGGGTCAGTATTGAATTTGATAATTGATCTGTTTATGATCTTGGTGAGAGCAGCCAGATTTAATGGTGAATTTATCAGTGAGCAGAACATGAGGAACTAAAGACAATGAATTATAAGTTATAACTCTTTTAAGAAGTGTGGGCTGTGAAAAGTGTGAGTGATAAGACTATGAAGATCCAGGTATGAATAAAAATTGTTGTGTACTATTTTTTCAGATGAAGCTGAAAGACATGAAGCTCAGTGGAAAGGGAGAGTTTGATGGTCCATTGGAAGAGTGTTATGAAGGGATGAAACAGGAGAGTAGCTACAAATATCACCTAAAATCTAGGGATACAACTAAGGGTTTTAAACTAGATGCACAAAGGATTACATTTTAAAAACTGAAAACAAAAACTATGGAGCATTATGGTAATTAGATTAGCTAAGGGCAAATAGATGACAGAAAACCAGCTAGGAGGCTTTTGTAGTAATATAAGTGAAACATTATAAACTAGGTCAGTGGTATTGCAGGAGAAGAGTGGAGGTTGAACTGAACAAATATTTGGGGATGAAAATCAATATGAACTTTTGAGGGCTTGGAAATAAAAAGTGATAAAGAGGAAGGTGCTTAGAGAGCATCCAGATTGAGGTATGTTGAAATTGTGGTTCAAAGAAATTTGCAAGTGGATGTTCAAGGAAATATTGAGAAGGAGCTCAACAGAAAGAGCTGGAGTGGTTGTGCATATTTGAGAGATCTTAGTAAATGCTCTTCTGGAATGAAAGAAAAGCAGATATTGGTTTATAAATATGGGAAATGTATTTGAAGAATAGCCAAAGAAAGGCATTTGTAAAGAAGACTGGAGTGCTGAGATCAGAGAAGTAGGATATAAACTAGAAAAGATTAGTATCATTGAGACCCAGTGTAACTGGTAGAGTTGATGGTCAATGACTATTAAGTTCAATTGACTTGGTGACATTAAGTGGGACCAAGGAGGACCAATAAGAGCAAGATGATCATGTTAAATATGAGTTCAGAAATGTCTGGTTAGCACAATGGGGATCACTGGATATCTTATTGGCCAATTTTTAAAAATTATGGTCTCGATGGAAACAAAATTTCAGTGGTTACAGATAGAAAAGATTGTGTGGAAAAATTAAGACAAAATGTGTCATGTAATCTTTTGGGGTTTTGCCTAAAACCTTACACTATTCTGGTTCTGAAAAAATTTATAGACTTATTAGTAGATATTTAAGACTTATATAATTTATGATAATATGAATTTGATAACTTCTACATTTTTTTCTTAAAAATGTTTCCTAAGTAGAATGTAGATCAATAGAATGTAGAAAAGGATTCTAATGCATGTCTACCATGATGGCTCATGTAAGTACGCCTTATCAGATATTGAGCATTGTGGAATCCATTATGAGTTATTTTTTAATTTATTTTTAAAATAATTATTTGATTAAAATATTAAATAAGCTAATGTCTATTAAAAACTAACTTCTTGCCAGACATTATAGTCAGTATTTTATAGAGATAATCTCATTTACTTCTCATGTCACTTAACCAGTGAGTACTAATAATCTATAATAATAAAAGCATAATATGCTAATTAGACTGGATGGCCGAATGACCTTCTGGATGACCTTCTGAACTAAGCTGTGGCTGAGAGGGCCGAGGCAATCAGGGGCTGTGAGGGCTGAGGCAAGCCTCGGCTGCCAGGGCTGAGCCCCTTGTACAAATTTCATGCATCGGGCCTCTAGTGTTCTTATAAGTGATAAAACTGAGGTACAGAAAAGTAATCTGTCAACTATGGCCTAGCTGATAAGTGATAGATTTAGGTTTTGCCCATGAGCCTGACAAATGCACCTGTGGTCTTATCCTCTGTACCTCAGTTTCTCCTGCAATTTTGCACATTCCCCATGTGCTTTAACACACACACACACACACACACACTACCAAAAAAAGTGTTTCAAAAGTAATATTTTTTTCAAGAAAATCAATTAATGAAGTATGTTAGGAAGAGAAATAAAACATTTCAATTTCATTACCCCATACAAAATAATCAAAATTTTGACCTAGCAGTTCATTTTTGCCAAAACCAGGTGAGCACCTGAAAATCTTTTGTATTAGGGCTGGCAAAATTTGTTTGTGTTTTTACTGTGTCAGAATTTTTCAAGCAGGTAATTTTATGCACTAGGACTGGTCTCTGAGTATTCCAATTAATTATTTTTTCCAAAATTAAATTCTGCCAATTTATACAAACAACTACAGCTTATTTGAAACATTACATTGTATTTTTAGCACCTTTGGTTTAAGTTGAAAAATTCCATAATGACACCACTCAGTATTTTGGAATGCTCTATGTAAAGTAAGGGCTTATCAATAGACCATGCCTCTCAATATTTACTGAGAAACATTTAACCAGCATCTTGTAAATATTTATCACTCTTATGCAGTGAAAACAGTAAAATAATTAGACAAGAGCAGGGTAGTCACTGATATACATTTTATAATTCCACGTAGCTGCATCCAAGTATTTTATAAAATTTCATTGCTCATTTTCTCTCTAATCCTGGTACATTGTTTGCAGGAAAAAAAATTAGAAGGCATTGAAAATATCCTTGGAAATGTGGATATTTCTCCAGTTGGTATTTAACTATATCATTTGCTTTGTTTTTCTATGTATGTATGTATGTATGTATGTATGTATGTATGTATGTATCTATCTATCTATCTATCTATCTATCATCTTTCTATCTCCCTATCATCATCATCATCTGTCTATCATTTATTTATCACAAGCTTCCAAATATGTCATATACATGGTATAGGCAGAGGAAGCAGAAATATTAGAGTTGAGTGTGATTATACCTGTATATATCTATCCAAAAATGAAACTGATACACAATCATTACAGCTTCCACCATGTGGTAGAATTGACTAGCTGCAGATGGTTCATGAGGGAATCAAGTGAGTGACTCAGGTTTCAGCAGTCACTGCTACTGTGAGCTCTAGCTGACAGGCGCCACTGGAGTTACAGGTAAGGAGCTGTTACTGATGGCTCACACTTCTGACATGTAGGCACAACCATTCTCTCACATCTTAGAGTTGATATCAGGAGAACACTAGACATTCTTGTTCCTGAAAGTGCTACTAGGATTCCAAAGCCAGAGATGTAATGTACTTATGTAATCTTTCTAGGCCTGGTTAATTTCCCTCTCTTCCAAAGAGCCTCCCCTCTCCCTGTAGTAGAGATGATGCTGAATGGCTCTCAGACAGTTTCATTTCCTTTATGGGCACACAGAAGGAAAACATTTTGCACTCTGAGTCTCTTAGAGCAATTGAATTCTGGCTAATAGGATGCCTAAGTCACACAGGTTAAGCAATTATTTTACATCACGTAGTATATTCTTTTTCAGTTAAGAAAAATGATCAAATCTTTTGATAATAAGAATGTGCTTTTTTTTAAAGATACTTGGCCGAATGTATGAGTCAAAGTATTTCTAATAGTTTAAAAAATAGTTAATGGCAGGATGAGTGAGAAAGTTGAAGGGGAAGATAGTAAAAAATATTATGGTAAGTTTGCATGGTGACATGATTACTACAATTAGTGGGGTGATTACACTGTAACCTATGAAAGTGCTGAATTACTACATTGTACATTTGAAACTAAAATAATTAATATAAAATTGCAGATCAATTATACTTAAATTTAAATAAAACTGCTTATATTTATGCTATTTTATTTAATACTAGAGGCCCAGTGCACGAAATTCGTGCACGGAGGGGGATTGTCCCTCAGCCCAGCCTGTACCCTCTCCAATATGGGACACCTCGAGGGATGTCCGACTGCCCGTTTAGGCCCGATCCCGGTGGGCAGTCGGATCCCTAAACGGGCAGTCGGACATCCCTCTCACAATCCAGGACTGCTGGCTCCCAACTGCTTGCCTGCCTGCCTTCCTGATTGCCCCTAACCACTTCTGCTTGCCAGCCTGTTTGCCCCAAACTTCCCTCCTCTGCCGGCCTGGTCACCCCTAACTGCCCTCTCCTGCAGGGTTGATCACCTCCAACTGCCCTCCCTTGCAGGCTTGGTCCTTCTCAACTGCCCTTCCTTGCAGGCCAGGTGCCTCCCAACTGCCCTCTCCTGCTGGCCATCTTGTGGTGGCCATCTTGTGTCCACATGGGGGCAGGATCTTTACCACATGGGGGCAGTTATATTGTGTGTTGCAGTGATGATCAATCTGCATATTACTCTTTTATTAGATAGGATAGAGGCCTGGTACAGGGGCGGGGGCCAGCTGGTTTGCCCTGAAGGGTGTCGCAGATCAGGTGGGGGTTCCCTTGGGGCATGGGGCGGCCTGAGCGAGGGGCCTGTGGTGGTTTGCAGGCTGGCCACGCCCCCCTGGCAACCCAAGTGGAGGCCCTGGTATCTGGAATTTATTTTCCTTCTACAATTGAAACTTTGTAGCCTGGAGCGGAGCCAAGCCTGGGGCTCCCTCTGAGGCCGGCAGCCATTTCTGTTGGGGTTATAATTGAAACTTTGTTGCTTTAAGCTGGTGGGCCCGGCCAGGGTGTGCGGAAAGCTTTGCTTCCCCTGTTGCCAGCGGCAACCCTGGCCTGCTCTCTCAAGTTCCATTCTGCCGCCATTTGTTTGAATTTGTTTACCTTCTATAATTGAAACTTTGCAGCTTGAGTGGAGGCTTAGGCCTGGCAAGGGCAGACGGAAAGCTTGGCTTCCTCTGTTACCTAGGAAACCTTGCTCTCTGTGGCTGTAGCCATCTTGGTTTGGGTTAATTTGCATAATCGCTCTGATTGGATGGTGGGCGTGGCTTGTGGGTGTGTCAGAGGTATGGTCAATTTGCATATTTGTCTATTATTAGATAGGATTTTTCTTTTTCTATAAAATATAGTTTATGGATTTCAGAGAGGAAGGGAGAGGAAGAGAGATATAGAAACGTCAATCATGAGAGAGAATCATTGATTGGCTGCCTCCTGCATGCCTCCTACTGGGGATCGAGCTCACAACCTGGGCATGTGCCCTTGACTGGAATTGAACTCAGGATCCTTCAGTCCACAGACTGATGCTCTATCTACTGAGCCAAACTGGTTAGAGTTTACTTAATATTTTTTTCTACTAAAATGACATTTCAAGTTTAAATATACACACTACATTCTGAAAGGTCTTTTTATTTTCCAATAGATGTCCCTGTCTGGGATGATGTCATGGATCCCATATCAGCTTAGGGAACACATAGAGACAATACTGAGTTGGGACAGGAGACTGGAGCACAGGTGTTACTTAAGGCTAAAGGAAATAAAAAGATTTTGTTTTGTGTTGCTTTGCTTTAACAGATGAAACTCTAGAGAAAAAGGGCCATAGTGATTGAAGATGCCCCAAAGAGCAGACAGCAACTGAATTTTACTGGTAAGTCAACCAGCTGGGCCTGGGTTGATCCCAGGTACCATTATTGCTTCCTCTGGGATCCAGCATGTGCAGGTCAGTCATGTGGCTTCAATTTCCTTTCTGGAGGCCAGCACACAGCACTTCAATCGCCTGGTGTTGTGTTGCAGAAGGAAGTGGGGTCATTGAGGCATGTCTGGACAGCAGGTGGCAAAATGCAGTAAAAAGATGAATGACAATTGTTTTCAGTGGGCTGCCCCTGTGCTTGGGGTAGTTAAGGGGTATGTCTGTGTGAAACAGAGCCAAACGCCACCTCTAAGCTCCTCTTATTTTGTTCTCTTTTCTCAGTCCCACTCAACATATATCATTTGAAAGATTTTTTCATTGGAAAATATGAAATTGTCATGTACGATTTATCTGAAAGTTCTAAATGTGGTAGCAATCAGTTAATTCTAATGTTATTTTTGCTGATTTTATGTTACTTTCCCCTCTTCTGGCAAAAAAAAACCCCAAAACAAAACAAACAACAAAAAACAAAACATACACACACAAACAAAAAAACCACACACACAGAAAAACAAACCTCAACTGTCCCTTGGGAACCCATTCTTTCAATTTCTTAGAGTCAGTTGATGGCTGGGGTGCAAACGTTGACTAGGGTAGGGTATGGCACCTAGGCTTGGCCAATCCAAGCTTCAAATCTCCCTACATCACATTAAGTATTTCGTATTTCCAAACATAGTGAATTTGTGTTTTTGTGCTGTAGAGACTAGGAAGAGATGTTCTCTTATTCTATTGGAATTGAACTGGGGAGAACATATGGAGAGACACACTGCTAGCTTCTCCCCACCACCTGCAGCCTGAGGATGAAGGCAGCAGTTGGAGGCAAGCAGAGACAAACTAAGCCAAAAGAAAGAGAGAAACAACATCCTTATAGCACAATTTTAACCCCTAGATTTTTCTAGACAACAAATTACCTCCCTTTTTTAGTTTTAGTTTACTTTCTTATAGTAGACTAGAGGCCCAGCACACGATTAAATCGTGTGTGTAGGGTCTCCTAGGCCTAACCTGCCATCAGGGCCCTGTCCACAGCCCTGCGAAGCCTCGCACGCTCCGCGGACGCTGCAGGCGGCCCAGGACGCTCCTCAGATGCTGTCAGCACCCCGCGATGCTCCAGAAGTCCCTCCTGCCGAGGGACCCAGAAGTCCCGCCCGATTTTTTTGGAGAAATTAAGTGCAATCAAAAATAAAACTTCTCAGAAATGCAAATTTAGGTATGTTTAAATTTTGGTATGCATCATTTCAGACTTTGGTATCTATTCCGAGCAAAATATGTATCAGTGGGTATGTCAGTACATGGTGCTAATGATGCTGCCTATGGTGAGTGTACTTTACCATACTCAAAGGTATTTTCATAGTTTTGCCTTGTCTGTTTTTTTAAAAAAATATGTTGTTGGTCAAAGGGAAGTTAAATAAAAGAATTAGGAGAAATCAACATCTACCATGGGAAAGCTGGTATAGTCATTATTCCTAGAAGAATAAACAGCCAATATTTCAAGATTTGATCCATGGCTTAATCACCACTTAATGATCCATGGGTATGTGTGCTGGCATCAGTGGAATTGTTCCAGAATTCAGACCTAACCTTAAACTTTTCTCGTAAAGGACCAGATAGTAAATATCATAGGCTTTGCAGGCCACAAGGTCTCTACTGCAACCAGTCAATGCTGCTGTGACATGAGTGCAGCCATAGACAGTATGTAAATAAAGGAGCATAGACAACATATAAATATAGATAGTACATAAATGACTGAGATGGCTGTGTTAAAAAAAACTTTATTTATGGAAACTAAGAGTTTAATTTTGTATATTTCTTGCATTTCATTAAATACAATTCAATTTTCCTTTTTATTTTTTCCAAACATTTGAAAATGTAGACAATGTTCTTAGCTCAAATGCAAAAACAGGTGGTGGGCTTACTTAGCCCATTCCATTGGCTGCAGTTTGCTCAACCCATGACCTTAAAGACATGTTCAGTCTTTAGATGATTCTTAGTCTCTTAGTTAACCAAAAAGTTGTGGTTATTTTCCTATGTCTGATTTTTATTCCTTTGTTAGTCAATGAATCATTTGAAAATACTCTATTTACCATGTTAAATTTCATTTGAAAATACTCTATTTACCATGTTATATTTAGGTTTCAATTCCACATTTTTGCTGACTCAAAATTAGGTTGTTGTTTTTTTCAACTTTAATTTCACCATAAAAGAATAAGAGAGAAGTATAAATGGATAAGTTTTATAAATTGGAAGGAATGTTAGGTATAGTTAGACATAATATTAGAATCAACCTACATGACAAATACTAAGAATTCTCAGATGTCTTTCAATGCTTTAGAACTACGACTCAGGAGAGAATTAACCCAAATATTGAAAGATGTGTTGAAAATATGCAAAAATAGGGGGAATGTTAAGAGGATGTTGATCATTAGTGTTGATTGGTAAGCATGTGTGAGTTTAAAAATGAAACATTGTTTTGGTAGATGTTTGATCAAATGGCAAGGGAATATTTTCTTGGTGGCAGCTACTTTTATTATACCATCAAGAAAATGTTGGTTCATGGCATGTTTTGAAAAGCATGATCTTCTTTAAATAGGATCATTTGGAATAGTTTTACCAACAGAATTTCCCATAGGGTAATTTCTGTTTCTGGCTTTTCAGGGATTGAAAAGGGACTATGTTACAAACCTCTAACCTCTAAAGCAGAAACTATAGTGGTAAAAAGGGTAGAGTTCAAATTTCAAAAGATTTTCTGGTTAAAAAGCAAGAACAAAACAAAACACTTTTGAAACTGACAAACAGACATATCTCTTCCCTAAGTTAAATTTACCTTTGGATTTAAAAACAGAAAATGCCAGGCAAAGCACAAGTGAGCATCCAATGAAAGAAGTTATTGTTTTATATGCTGGGAAGCCCACATTCCTGACATTCCCCTCTAAAGACCCTTAGACATCTTTTTGCTGCTTCCAACCTTTTTGTATTTTAAATAAAACCCAGACATCTCTTTAAAGCACACTCCTAGAATATTTACATATAAGCAGATAATATTCCCAAATTTATGTTCTATGTGTACAGATATGATAAGCAATATGCTTTTATTTGTATGTACACCTGAAATGATAAGAAATGGGCCTCCAGATTTTCTAAAACCAGAATTTGTCCACAATTTCAAAAAAAAAAAGAATCAAGAGAAATGATTATTTTAGGAAAAGATTAAAAACAATTCTGTAAGTATTAAAAGGCAAATACATAAAAAAAGATAAAAAGCCTATGTATTAAAAAATTTTAAGTGTAAAAATAGAATATGGTAATGGTAGGTTAAATAAATGGTGCTGTGAAGGGTGATAGGAATTTGGAGGAGATAATCAATTTGGGCTGTGCAGTTCAAGTATTGCTGAGAATGGATTTGTGCCAGACCAGCTGGGTAGGTGAGGTTTAAGGTGCACTGCAATGAAAGGAAAAGGCTTTGCAAGCAAGGACAACCTGGAAGGCAGGACTTGGCTTGGGTGTCTGTTACTAAAGCAAAATTGGCTGGAGTAGATGTTGTATGGAACTGAGGAAAGAGTCAATAATCTGTATAAACTTTACACTGAACATACAGACTCATGGGGTGTAGCGACAGCACCATAAAAGTTTGCATTTAATTGTCCCTTTAAAAGTCAGTAGGGGAATTCCTTTCTCTTCCTGAGCTGCATCTTGGACTGTGAAATAATTAAGCTAAGAAGTCCTAAGTCACCAAATAGAATCTTGGTTCAGGAATTAGTGTCCAGATGCATTTACTATGCAAAACTCCAAACTTGATTTAAAGTTCAATTTTGTCACCACCCCCAGCTGGGTTGCAGACAGGAAGCCAAGGGAGGGAGTGTAGTCTTCATTACCCCCATCTCTCCCTCCCCACCTGCCTAAGAGTGGTTTCTGATTCCAACCCCTGTCCAGCATCAGGGCGGGGTGGCAACCAGGGAGTGGAATAAAGATAAGAGGCAGGTCTCACCTGGCTCACAATGTTGCAAGATGGCTTTGTGCTCAGCTGGACCTGCCTGGTGTTCTGAGCTACCTCTTACTTTGTAAGTAGCTACCTGGATTATTTGGAGGCTCCCATGGGAATCATGAGACTTTGCTGCAGTGATGCAGGCCAACACTTCCCCCTCTTCCTGGGGACTGTCCACTCCTCACAGACTCTCTCTGGTATGGTCACTCCTCCAGTTGTTCATGGTGCAGGATACTCATTTTTTAGGGACTTACCAGTAGCTCAGAGGTTACTGTGAAGGAAATAAAATCTGGTTCCTAACTTTTGTCCTGGCAAGCCCAGGTTTCTACAGCCCAAGGCTGCCTTGGGGAGACTCTTAGGTTTAAGTAAAGCCTCCATCCTTGAGTAGATTACATATTTGAAATATGTCATAATATTTGACATATTTAAAAACACGCCTTATAGACCTTATTTTAAATGCCATTGTTTGTACATGCCATCATTGCATCTAGACCTTTGAAAGTTGGGAAAACAATTCTTGGAAATTGACTGGGTTCATTACAATGACCTGAATCGGTCTGCGGCTGTGTATGGACATCACATACACATACATACGCAACCCAGGAGGTACATTGTTAGTGGCTTTGCCTAATTGATGCACACCTGCATAAGGTAAAGGTTCTCAAGTCTTTTTGCGTCATAGACTCTGCAGTATAGGAGGGGTCTATAGACCCCATCTCAAAAACATCTTTAAATGCACAAAATAAAACACAGAATTCCAAAGGAAATCAATTTTATTGAAATACAGTTATCCAATTATTAAAAATTGCAATAAGAATGTGTGCATTTTTCACTATATAACAAGAGCTAGTGGCAGGTCCAAGAATATTACACTTTTGAAATAGTGGTGGGTGCAAACACTATTTCATAATAGCTCTACCACTGAAATGTGATATATGATAGCTGTGGTTTCTGTTGATGACACAGTCAGAGGTATTGCACATGCTGCTGTGGTTTGTTTCATAAATTTCTAGTTAAGTGAAGTGCTAAATTTCAGTTAAAGAACAGGGAGAATAAAGATTTCTGAATTCCATCCCCAATCAAAAGCAATCTATTTGCATATTGTCACTACCCCTTCCTGAGAAATATTGCCAGTTGCTCTATTGAGAAGGTTTCGCCTGTAGAATTCAATGAGAGATTTACCCTTTCCTTGACTCACTCCTTTTATTGATTTCCCCCCATCCCTGCGTTTCCCCTGGGAGATTGTAACAGGCTGTTTACAGTGCTCCATTGGGCCTGGCTTCCCCCATCAAATGGCTTGGTCCCTAGCTACTGAAAAATATTACGTTTCGCAGAACAGTAGTTTATTTTTTTTCTTAGAATGTTCCTGCACATTGGGCCATTCATCCACACTGGATATGACTTTTGAAACAGCACGAAGAGGACTATCAGGACCAACAGTTTTCCTTTTGCCTAATAAGGTGATGATGGCATCACAAATAAAACGCCTCCCTTCCTCTGCAAATGCAGGCCTCCTGATGGGATTTCTACTTTGCCTCTTCAGCAGTGTGAAATGACCCAGGGAAAGACTTAATAAGTAGATGTCAGCCACAGGGGAAGCAAAAAAAAAAGAAAAAGAAAGAAAGAAAGAAAAAAAAAAAGAAAAAAATGATAAATGCAACCCTGGGCAACCCTATCGTGACACAGTTTGGTTGCACACTTTGCATTCGATTCTATAGTTTTCCTGTGTTAAATATGGTCAGGGATTCCCAAGTAGCTTCAGCCTGAGGCTATTACTTCTAATAATTGAGACTTATGAAAGGTCATGGGTTTTTTACAGCTTAGCTGTGACATGCAATATATCACTTTGCTTCTGTCAAAGAAAATATTATACACTTCATTGGCAAAAGGTTTGATCCTGCCCTTTTCCTCCCTCACCGTCGACAATGTATTTGCTTGGTTTACTGATAAATTTTATATTTAATATGTTCCAGGAAATTGTCTGGTCCTAGAATAAGACCATTCAGGTATAAAGCAAATGTTTCAGGATCATTAGGAAATTAATTATGTGAAATGACTGACACATTGCCACCAGAGCGGAAGTTTTACATGCAGCCAGGCCTGTTTGAATACAATGCCACAGATCTCTGGTGAAAAACTGCTTATTGTATTAAAATGGGAAAAGTCATTTTCATAGAAATCAACTGTTTAGAAAATTGTGCATTCGTTGGATTTCAACTCTATGGTGATTTTTCCACCTAAGTATGCTTAAAAGAGTGGTAGTTTCTGAATTCTTATTTATGAACTGGAACCCCAGCCATCAGGGCTTAGAAATTTTTTTGTAATTAGAAAAAAATATATGTATTTTAATTTTTTTGGAAGAGTGAAGAAAATCAGGAATAAAAATAGGTTATTTATGATAAAGGAAATGGCACATATTAAAAGCCAGGAAATATAGCCAAAGAGTTATTCAGAGGAAAATTCATTGTGTCAAATTAGACTTAAATTGAATTACCCATGTCTCAAAAGAACTGTTGGCCCAGAAAGAAACTCACTACAGACTGATTCATTAGCCTGTCAGCATAACCATTATTGCTTTTCTCATTTTCGGTTCTTATAAGTGTATTTCTAATAGCACATGATCTCACTCATCTAGGGGAAATAATGAACAACATAGACTGATGAACAAGAACAGACCCAGAAACAAGGAGGCATGGATCAGACTGTCGGGCCTCAGAGGGAGAGTAGGGGAGGGTGGGGGTAAAGGGGAGAGATCAACCAAAGGACTTGTGTGCATGCATATGAGCCTAACCAGTGGTTAAGGACAACAGGGGGCTGGGGGCATGCGTGGGGAGGGGTGTGGGATGGGAATGGGGGGATGAGGGCAAATATGTGATACCTTAATCAATAAAGAAATTAAAAATAAATAAATAAAATAAATAAATAAATTGAATTACCCATACAGAATAATAGAAAATATGTATACTGAGCCTGTAATCTAAGACTTCTCCCAATTCTCAAAGATGATAGGAAAACTGATTTAGAAAGATAAAAATCAGGATTTTTAAAAAAGAGAAATACTGAGTTTAATAAATTCTAGAGCTATTTTATAAAAATATTACCCATATGCCTTAAATTGTAATTTAAATAAGTAGTTACAAGTAAATAAAAAATCTGTATAATCAGACATAGAATGTAAAATAGAAGCTTCTAGTACCTGTTACAGTGGTGAACTTGGATGGACTGCTGGCTGTGTTCTCCTGAATCAATCCTGTAAAAACTACAGAAGTTCATGGAGGCTGGAGGGTCAGGGAAACTAACAGAAACTGAGAAAAATACACATTGGGAATGAAGACCACCAAAAGCCACGCCTGGTTTGCAGCCAAGGCACACAGTGACAGGAGGCAGATCAGAGAGAGTTAGTTGGAGGAAAGCTATTTAGTTTCCTGTACCTTTCAATGATCACATTGACATATTTCTGTCTCTCCCTTTGCCATAAATGGCTACTGGTGCTGTGAACAGTAGGGTGACCACTGTCCTTGGCATTCACATTTTCAGTCCTCTTTCTCCAAACCCCCAAAGTAGGCTTATAAACTAAGCAGTATCAACCCTGTGCTCACTATAAATTAGTCTTGCTTGATAAATTTATATAGATGGAATCCTAGAGTATGTACTTTTTTGTGTAAGACTTCTTTCACTCAGCATGACAGTTTTTGAGATTCATTCATATTAATATAGTATACATATATATATGTATATCAGTCATTTTTTTATTGCTGAGTCAAATCCTACTGTAGGAATATAGCATGGTTTATCCATTCTCCCATTGTTGAACATGGACTGTTTTCCTTTTTTAAGTTGTGACTAAAGCTACAGTGAATTATTTCATGCAAATTTGTTGTTGTTATTGTTTTTTTAACATATATTTCTTTGGAATTACTGGGTCACAGGTGAGGTGTTTGTCTACGTTTTTTTTAAAGAAAGTAGGAGAGATTCTTCTAAAATTATAGCATCTTACTACTATCCACAGTATATGAAAGTTCCGATTGCCACACACAACATTTAAGAGTATATGTTTTTTATTTTAGTGGGTGTATGGTGGTATTTCATTGTAATTTAAATTTCAATTTCCATGCTTTCCAATCATATTGTGTTTTCATTTTTTTAAATTTATTCTAGTAACTAGTCCTATGGTAGGTATAGGAGTTGCAAATATTGACTACTTCTAGATAATAAGATCCAGGATGAATATTATCTATTTTCTGTTTTTCTGTCTTTTCTGTATTTTACAATGAGTGCTTATTATTATAACTAGAGGCCCGGTGCATGAAATTCGTGCACTGGGGGTGTGTGTGGGGGGTCCCTCACCCCAGCCTGAACCCTTTCACAGTCTGGGAGCCCTCAGAGGATGTCCTACTGATGGCTTAGGCCCACTAAGCAGAAGTCTGGCCTCCCTCTGCAGGAGGCAACCTGGCTGATCAGGGGAAGGCACTGGCCCCTTCCCCACTGCTGCTGCCACTGCCGGCCACCGCAGCTGCCAAGGTGTTTTCATCAACACGGACTCCAGTACCTTCACCACGAAAAAATGACAACTTTCTTTAGGCATTTTCAAGATGTCTCTTTCATAGGATATGACATTTCTTTATTTCTTTTTTTATCCTCACCTGAGGATATTTTTCTATTGATTTTTAGAGAGTGTGGAAGAGCAAAGGAAAGACAGAGAGAAACATCAATGTGAGAGGGACACTTCGATTGGTTGCCTCCTGCATGAGCCAAGACCTGGGCCCCAGCCAGGGAGGAGCCTGCAACCTAGGTACATGCCCTTGACCAGAATTGAACCCAGACCCTGTGGTCGGCAGGCCAAGGCTCTATCTACTGAGCCAAACCAGTTAGGGCAGGATATGACGTTTCTTAGCTCCTCCAACAGTGGACCTTTGTTTTTTCCTCCAAAAGTGAGGTGGAAAAACCCTATATCAACTTCTTGGATTCTTATTAGGCAAGTTACCAAGAACACTGCAAGTGGCATACCAGGAGCTTAGCCAATGAGCATTCAGAAAAGGTGTTTCTTCTGCAGCTCATGCACAGAGGCGGGACTGCCGGCGAGGGCCTGCCCTAGGCCATGGCGGCTGTGAGCAGGTCCTCTCCCCTCTCCCCTCTCTCCTCTCCTCTCTCCCCTCTCCCTTCTCCCCTCTCCCTTCCTGGCCTGCGCTCACACACACACACACACACACACACACACACACACACACACACACACACACACAGATAAACATTCTTTGAAAGGTCAATTGGTTTAAGAAGTAACAAAGTACTGTGAGAACACACATCCTTGCACCCTCAGAGCACCTCTGAAAAACAGAGCAAGTCCTTACATACCAACAAGGAATTGGGGTGTGTTGCAAATAGAAAAGTCCAGCACTAGCGAGCTAGGCTAAGAAGGACTCAGGCACATAGGGTGCTGCCTCTTTGTCTGGGCTCTTTTACTCTTCACAGTGCATCTTTGTACCATTTCCAAATAACTAGACCAGGGGTCCTCAAACTTTTTAAACAGGGGCCAGTTCACTGTCCCTCAGACTGTTGGAGGGCCGGACTATAGTTTAAAAAAAACTATGAACAAATTCCTATGCACACTGCATATATCTTATATTGAAGTAAAAAAACAGAACGGCAAAAACACCCGCATGTGGCCCGCAGGCTGTAGTTTGAGGATGCCTGAACTAGACCATTCAACCAACCATGATGGTCATGTCAAATAATAGATGATTAACAGTCATTCAAACTCTCTGCTAATCTGTGTGCCGGCACAGAAAAGCAGAAGCAAATGATATTTTGTAACTACAAATTTGTTTCATCTTAATGTAATAATTTCACTCTGCTTAGGACCTTGTTGTGGTATAGTCTGCATGTGTATATTTAATGCCTATGGTATATAAGCCATTATGTGAGATCTTTGGAGGTTCATAGATGGTCAGCATATGTAGAACCAGCATTCATTACAACTGCTTCTGGAATGAGCAAAGTGAGGTGCTCTGGCAGCCCTGCGGTCCATCCACTGTGCCATGCCTGCTTTAGGAGCATCAGCCCACTGGCTGAAGCTGACAGTTTTGCAGCCTTCTGTTGCCAAGCATAATGCAATATATGCCATTGGAGAATATAAGAAACAACATTTAATTAAGTGTAAATTGTTTCAGCAAAAGCATTCACTTGTAATGCCTTATAACCAATGCAAACTTTTGTTTGCATCCTTGATTTGTTTTGCATCCATTGACAGAGTGTCATGGCCAATGGCCCATATTTTGTTGTTAGTGACCTGTGTGTGTAATTGGGAGAATGGAAAATGTTTAAATATATCAGAGACTTTCTTGAAATTGGGCTGGTTTCTACCACATAGTATGTTTTAGTGTTTTAAAAATCCAATTGCTATATCTGTTTTATAAGCATAAACACACACATCCTATATAATAAAGAGGTTATATGCAAATTGACCCTCACACCCTCACAAGATGGCTTCCTATGGCCAGGCCGGCATGGGGGTTAGTGAGGGATGACTAAACAACTGAACAGCAGGCTGCATGGGGTGACCATGCCAGCAGGGGGGGGTTAGTGAGGGATGACCAAACGACTGAACAGCAGGCTGCATGGGGCAACCAGGCTGGCGGGGGTGGGGGGGACAGTTGGAGGAAACCAGGACAGTAGGCAGGGCAGTTGGGGGTGACCAGGCTGGCAGGGGGGTAGTTAGGGGCGATTAGACTGGCAGGGGGCAGTGAGGAGCAACTAGGCCGGCAGGGGGGGCAGTTGGGGGCAATTAGGCCAGTGGGGGGGGCAGTTAGAGGTGACCAGGCCAGCAGGGGGGCCAGACAGTTACGAGTGACCAGGCCGGCAGGGAGGGGACAGTTAGGGGTGACCTGGCCAGCAGTGGGGGGCAGTTAGGGGTGACCAGGCTGGCAGGGGGGCAGTTAGGGGCAATCAGGCTGGCAGGAGGGGCAGTGAGGGGAGATCAGGATAGTGGGGGGGGGCAGTTAGGGGCAACCAGGCAGGTAGGCAGGTGAGTGATTAGGAGCCAGCAGTCCAGGATTATGAGAGGGATGTCTGACTGCTGGTTTAGGCCAGATCCTGGCAGTCGGACATCCCCCAAGGGGTCCCGGATTGGAGAGGGTGCAGGCTGGGCTGAGGGGACCCCCCACCCCCGTGCATGAATTTCATGCACTGGGCCTCTAGTTATAGCTATAAAAACAAGTAAGTATCTTGGGGAAAGTGCCGAGGGGTAGCCATTTATATGGGAAAGGTAAACAAAATCCAGTTTGGCTCACCTCTTGCCACCCCATCGAAGGTGCTAAACCAGTGTAAGAGTAGACTATCAGGACAAACCTGATTTAAAACCCTTTGCACTCGCTTGCTTTTTTCTCGACTCCTTTATTCTAATGCTAACCGTGTCGAGTCACACTCGACATCCGAGTGCAAAAGGTTAATTTCTCTAATTCAAAAGAAGAAAATCAATTTGATCTCAGTTTTAGTGATTGAATGAAAATGAGAACATCACAAACAACATCTAGTATATAAAACTAGTGAGGTCTCATTTATAATTGGACATACATTTCCAGTGAAAACATTACTTTTTTTTTATTCTCTAATACAGAATGGAATACATTGGGCAACATGTTCTTGAGTGACCGTGTTTGTCAAATTATCTCATGCAAAGTATCATGTATTGAACCCGTATTAAACCCCTGTGGTTTGAACAGTCGGGCCCCGCTCACCATGTGGAGAACCTGGAGTTTTGGCCTTTCTTGGAATGTTCACAGGCTCACTTGGTGCTGAGATCTTGGCAAAATCAAAAGGAATGACCTTCAACACTGACATTCTTTTACATTTTCATCTTATTTTCATGCTGGGGTGGACTTGTTCATTCCTCTTTCATCCCCTGCTAGAGCAAAGCTTCCCAATTTTGCAGACAGCGTCTCTCTCCCTCTTGATCGTACCATCTGTCTCCACATTACAGCTTACTCTGCATGAGTACCAGGTAGCAGACGTGGTTTTGCCCAATAGCAAGTATAGCGGAAAGTCTTTCACAGGCTCCCCACAATCTGTGAACATATGATCAGTCTAGGATAACACGTTGTACTAAAAATACACCAGAGGAATGTTCATGTGGGAATAAACAAGGAACCTGGATCAAGGGGGGGAAATGTGCCATGTGCTATGAGCTTCTGAAATGTATGTTTCTATGTGTCCCAGAATGATGACCGTCTGTCAATAGGAGATGACAGGATCAACTGATGTTTGTGTCTTGATTGCATGTGTTAATGTACATTTTACAGTGCAGGCATGGTGTGTTTGGCCTAAAACACAACTGTGAGTTAAATGACTAGAAATCTAAAAGTATTTGTCGTTAGGTGATTGGTTTGATAAACAGAAATCTGTATCATTTCCATGATAACTTCTGAAATGCACATCGACATAGAAGGAACATCTCAGTAGGTCTTGAACTTGACAATATTCCCAAATGTTACATGTATATATTATAGAGACTTTATGCAGAGTGACTGCCAATTTATGCAGAAAAGATTTGTGCTACATGTTTTAAATACAGTATATCATTTTATTACTGGATACTGGGAACTGGTTTTTTAATCTTAGAACTTGTAACGTGCTTTAATTCATATGATATTTAATATCCATTTCTATTTAATCAACTAAGATGAACATTATCTCATGTCATATCACTTATTTTTATTTATATTTTCTGGAGGAGGGTAGGCTGGGAAGTTTGCTGTTTCCTTAGATTGGTCAGATGACTGTGTCTTGGTCTGGATTCAAATTTTGGATCTGCATTTGGTACAGCCAATTTCAGTTCACACACTAGTCATAAAGGTTCTGCACCCCAGAAGCTATCTGGTCCCCCAGGTGCAGGGGAGCAGTGGGATATAGTGGAGAAGCAGTGCATTCAGGGTCATGGCTGACATTCACACCTGGGCCCTCTCTCCTGTGGCTCTGTGGCTTTGAACCACTGATTGAAACTCTTTGTTCCTCTCTGAAAAAATTTGGAAAATAATATGTATTTCATTGGGTTATTGTGAATAGAAACACCTGATTCATAAACGTTCTTACTTGAATCTGTATGATCAGTTGGCTTACAACTAACACACCACCTGCTGTTCTCTAATACACTGGTTTACTAGTAAGTGTAGATCTAAGGCAATGTGTGGTTTCATGGTTAGCAGAGTATGATGCCCAGGAGTGTGCGAGCACCTGATTGAATCTGGCCCCACTCGCTGGATGATGAGAACAAGGCACTTGAATTGAGCCTGCCATGGGAATGAGAGTAGTATTCCCCTCAGGGCTGTTGGGAGGATCAAACATCAGTTAGGATAGCATCCTATATAATGAAGGGGTAATATGCAAATTGACCCTCACACCCTCACACAAGATGGCCACCCCCATGTGGTCAAAGATGGCTGCCACAAGATGGCCAGCAAGAAGGGTAGTTATGGGTGATCAGGCCAGCAGGGGAGGGAAAGCAATTGGGGGAGGGGGGACTGGGCCTGCAGGGGAGGGCAGTTGGGAAGACCAGGCCTGTAGGGGAGGGCAGTTGGGGGCAACCAGGCCTGCAGGGGAGGGAAGTTGGGGGCAATAAGGCCTGCAGGGGAGGGCAGTTGTGGGTGACCAGGCTGGCAGGGGAGGACAGCTAGGGGCAACCAGGCCAACAGGGGAGGGCAGTTAGGGGTGACTGGGCTGGCAGGGGAGGGCAGTTGGGGTGATCAGGCCAGCAGGGGAGAGCAGTTGGGGGCAACCAGGCTGACAGGGGAGGGCAGTTGGGGGCAATCGGGCTGGCAGGGGAGCAGTTAGGCATCTATCAGGCTGGCAGAGGAGTGGTTAAGGGGGTGATCAGCCTGGCAGGCAGGTGAGCGGTTTGGAGGCAGCAGTCCCGGATTGTGAGAGGGATGTCTGACTGCTGGTTTAGGCCCAATCCCTCAGGCCTAAACTAGCAGTCGGACATCCCCCAAGGACATCCACCTTTTGTCTCTCCAGATTGGAGAGGGTGCAGGCTGGCCTGAGGGACCCCTCCGCAAGTGCACGAATTTTGTGTACCGGGCCTCTAATTTGACATATAATAAGTGTTCCATAGTGATATTGTTATCAACATGTATGAATGCAAATTTGAAATACCACTTCCACAGAACTGATCACTTTTTTAAATCCAAGACTCCCTTAAATATTACAGAAGTAAAGAGGGAACTTTGTTGTAGTTCCTTCAGATGGAGGTTTAAATCTTTTGTCTTCTCTGAATGCTGCTCATGTATCATTGCATCACATTTCATTGTGACTATCAGTTGTCAGGTATATTATCTCCACTGAACAGTGGCTACTCAATAACAGGTACCTATGTATTCTTATAGGTCTGGTAGCATTGGTCGCAGGCTTATTGGCAAATAAGTACAAAACAAATGCTGATTTGATATAGTTATTATTGAATACAAGTAAGGTGTTTATTCTTTGAATTTTCCCTTATAAAAATACGTTCTTAAACCGTGATCTGTGGATGTGCCTGAGCTCGTGGGTGTTCCTGAAATTAATTATGTCTGTGGATTTTTCCAGAAAAGGGTCCAAAGTTTTATCAACTTCCCAGAGCAGCCTGTTGCCCTAAATAGTTTGGGAACCATTAGTATAGAAGCTCCTTACATTTTGTCTATGAACATTATTTTTCAAAACTCATTAAACTTCTAACCTGATAATTGCTCTAGATTACCTTTACCTGAGACTTTTACCTTATTTTATTCTTGCTTCTTCAGTTTTGCTCAGTATCTGCTGCCTAAAGAATGCAAGTACCTCTGTGAACAACACAGATGCAATATCTGCCGATGAGACTCAATATGGTCAAACAGATTCCTTTAACAAATTATTTGTTCTCATGTCAGAATGTAATCAGTCTTGCCAAGTGAGAGATAATCTTAATTAATCATTATTATATCCAGAAAATCAAATTGGCTATAATCCATTATTTGCCTGACTGATGAAGCATAGATGTCACCTGAGGTATCCCCTCTTCTTAGTCCAACTCATAAGAAAGGAGTGGCAAAGTGAGGCAAGTAGAAAAACAAAAGTTTAAGTGATTTCTAGCATACATAGTATTTTAATTATTTTCTATTTAAATTCATTTGGTCTTTAATTGGCTATTTAAACCTGTGGAAAAATGAGGAATTTTTTTTATTTAAAAATGATCAATATATGATTTCTATTAATTATGTTGTATTCATTAGCATGAAAGTCAGGTTAATGTAACAAAGAGACACAAAAGAAAAATGGTTCAGTAAAATAGAAATGTCTTTTGTGTCTCCTAATGGCACGTAGCAGGAAGGAATTTCTGTTTCTGGATGTCATGCCCTGGGCAGTAGGAAAACTCCAACACCTTCCCTTTGGAGCTTCCAAGGTATGTCTTCTCATTCTCATTTTCAGCTGGCAGAAGGAAAGGGGGTGTGAGCTATTCCAGAATAAGCATTTTCTAAGCAAGTGAGGCAGAGTTGCATATTTCACTTCTGCTCAGACTCCATTGATGAGAACTTAATTACACAGCTACACCTAACTACCCAAAACCAGGAAGATGTAGCATACCTGGGCCAGCTGTCCATCCAGATTCTACTGTTACTCTAGAAGAAGCAGAACAAATTTAGTTGACAAATAACAGTCTCTGTTGGACATGTAGAATTAAGACTGAGACACCTGCATCAAAATTGGGCACAACCAACTGCGTTTGGGACCTGATAAATGGATTCTTTGTTTCCTTTTTTTCCTGCAGACATTCAGTAATATTGAGTACTCTAAACTCAAAATAGTCATATTATTGAGAAGAATGTGAAAGCCAGTTAAGGAAATTAACAGAACAAAGATTTGGGTTTCAGCAGGATAGACAAAAGAGGATGTTCAGTACAAAGAGATAAGTCAGCTGCGCTTGAACAATATAGGTGATCATGAAAGATCCAAGCACAAGGTAATAGAGAGAATAAGAGATGGCTTTGACAGCAAGCTGGAGTTCTGGAGTCCAGGGCTGAGGTGTACATCTCTGCAGCTCCCGAGAAATCTAGAAAGGGCAGTCAGGAAGCTGGAGTTAAGAACCTGAGCAACAGGCAGAAACTTAGCTCTAGAAAATCATCCATGGCTACCGGAGCCCTGACATATGACCACAAACAATTAAGCAGGAGTCCATTTACTGCAATCAGGATGAAAAAGAAAGCCAAATCAACTATGAAGATTAACACAGCGTGGCCTAGCTAAACACAGAGGTTGTGCTGGGTTCTTATTCTTAGGGGTTTTAAAAGGTCCTATAGGTTAAGGTAAGTTAAGCCTGCAGGTATCATTAAAATAAACCCCTCTGCAGAATTGAGGAGTTGCAAAGGGCCAAGGAGATAAACCATCTTAAATTCTTGAATAAAACTATAATTTATGGGTGATTTTGAAGAATGAATGGTTGCTTTTCAGATTAGGGGTATAAATGAGAAAAAGAATCAAAGTGAAAAATATTATTAAGTAACAAATGTTGCTGGTACAATTAGACCTCCACATGCTTAAAAAAATGAATCTAGACACAGACTTTAAACCGTTCACAGCTCAAAACAGGTCATAGACCCAAATTTAAAATATAAAAGTATAAAACACCTAGAAGATAACATAGGAGAAAATATAGATGACTTTGGGTATGGTGATGACTTTTTAGATACAATACCGAAGGCATGATCCATAAAGAAACTGTAAAATAATTAAAATCACAATCTATACTCTGCAAAAAACAAACAAACAAACAAAAAAACAACTTTAGGAGAATGCAATGACAAGCAACAGACTCAGGGAAAATATCTGCAAAAGGCATGTCTGGTAAAGGACTTTTGCCAAAAATGTACAGAGAACTCTTAAAACTCAATAGAAAGGTTAAAAACGGATGGAAAATAAGCATATGTCTTCATATGTCATCAGGGAAATGCAAATTAAAACAACAAGGAATTACCACCACACACCTACTGGATTTGCCCCAGATTTAAAACACATGAAATGCTGGTGAGGATGTGGAGAAGAGGAACTCTCATTGATTGCTGGTGGGAAATGCAAAATGGTAAGGCTACATTGGAAATCAGTTTGGCAGTTTCTTACAAAACTAAACATACTTTTACCATATGATTCAGCAGTTGTGCTCTTTGGTATTGACTCAAATGACCTGAAATCCTATGCCCACACAAAACCTGCCACTGAGATTTGGGACATTTTTCTTCACAGTAATAATGCACACCTGCATAATGCATGTTGGTGATTCTCAAGCAGGGCTTCATGAGAAGCTTCTCAAAAAGGTGCTAAGGCAGATGGTCCCCCAAATCCATGATCATCTCCTCTGGTGCAGGGCTGTTGCTGGAAGCAGCTGCCATGCCAGAGACTACAATTGCAGCCCCACCTCCAGCCCTTCACTAATATGCGGGGCCATGTGACTAGTTCTCACCACTGGAACATGTGTGGACACCACGAACACAGATGTGCTGTCTCCATTCTCTCTGCCAAGCTGGATCCCTGAATGAATATGAAGAACAGGGCTGACTTGCTCATAGAAAACAGAAACATTTGTTCTCGATTATTATGAAAGAACATCTGTTCTGGACACAGAATGAACTTTTAATGGATTAAGCCCCTAGCATGGTAGGGTTTGCAGTTTTGTGTTTTAGCAGCTAGTGTTACTCTAAATAATACAGGGATACTGGAGCATAACTTAAAAAAACTGAAATAAAAGAGACCTACTCCACATTGGGAGTGTCGACCTAGTCACTAATATCTAAAGGCCAAAATCAAATGCATTCACATTTCAGAGCAATACCCTGGTTCCCCCAGGTTGGTGTGGCCTCTGGGGTAAGGCAGAGAGGATAAGACATGGATTAGAGTTGGGGAATCTCACTAGTCCAGCATCACCACATCATCAGGAGGGAGAGGGAAAAGGAAAGTTTGTGAAGTTCTTGTTTTCATCTCTATTTTTTTACACAAAAATCTTACGAAGTATAGGAGAATATGGGTGGTTCAATATTTTGAACTGATTCAAAGAAGACCAAAAGGGGAGGGAGGGAGTAGGTGGGTAGGGGGAGAAAGGAAGAGAGAGAGAGAGAGAGAGAGAGAGAGAGAGAGAGAGAGAGAGAGAGAGAGAGAGAGAATGAGAGGAGAAAAAGGGGAAAGGAAAACAGGGAAGGGAGGGTCATACAGTTTGGATAAATTTGTTCTATTTTATTAAGATTTGCCCTTTCTTAAACTCTTTCTGGAAAATTCTAAAATTGAGGCTTTTAACTTGGGGTCTAAAAAGTAGCTTCATAGGCATTTAATTCTTTAACATTTTCCACAAACTTGATATTTACACACATACATGTTTTTCTGGAATAGATGAGCCCTCAAAAGTTTAAGAACTATTTCTCTGTAGTAACTTTGGTCATATTATTGGGGCATTTTTATTTCATTTTGTTCTTGCCAATTCTTTTTTTTCTCCTTAAAAGTCTTCCTAAACAGTTATTGCCAACAGGAAGTTTTATAAAAGCCAGACAAGTAATGTGGTTTTAAAAGTGTTTGAACAGCATGGCTCAGTGGTTGAGCATTGACCTATAAACCAGGAGGTCACAGTTCAATTCCCAGTTAGGGCATATGCTCAGGTTGTGGGCTCCATCCCCATTGTGGGGCATGCAAGAGGCAACTGAGCAATGATTCTTTCTCATCATTGATGTTTCTATCTCTCTCTCCCGCTCCCTTCTGCTCTGAAATCAATTAAGAACATTTTTTAAAAACTGTTTGAGCAATGTGTTTGAACAAGGCTCATTCTGTCTGTCTCCATGTTACTTTCTTAGATTATAAACTTGATTAAAATAAAAACTATCTCTTTCTTGCAAACCTTCTTTTATCAGAATATCCAAAATCAGGACCTAGGTAGGATGGAGCATAAAAAAATGATTGGTTCCTGCTGATGGAATGTCTAATCAAGCTCACCCAGGAGTCAATGGCAATACTAAACATAAAAACTATTCTAGTTATTCCACATTTTGACAGTCACATATAATTATTTTAGATGTAGGAAGATAAAATGACAGATGAGAGGAAACAGCTGAGAAGATGTTATTGACTTAAGGAAGCGAATCTCAAGTGATAGATGGATTGCACATAGGAGCCAGAGGTGAATATGATGATTCTTTTATCCTCCTGCTGGGTGCCCTATTTCAATGAGGGTCAAATATGATAATTTAAGTCTCCTGTCCATGTTATGTGTTAATGATGACGGAGGGACCTCCTGGGTCATATAGTGAGAATGCCTCCTTCCCCATTTTATAGCAATGATACTAAAGGACCAAAAGTAGTAAATGATTTTCCAAAGGTCAAAGAGCTGACCAGTGGCAAAGCCAGGATTAAAATTCACATTTTCTGATCCCAGCCCTTTTTTCAATTATAGAAGATACATTATTAACCAAAACACATTATGATATAGAAGAAATTTATGACTTGAGGATTCACAATGCTTGCCTTGACCATGTGTCAAGGATGCTGTCCTCTCCATGCAGTATGCTGAAGCTTTGCACCATGGAATAATAAATTTTATATTTGATTTGTTTTTGCTTATATTATGATATTATTTAATATTATCTTGAATATAAGCTATTTTAATATCCATATACATTGATTTATGTCTACCACCCCCACTCTGCAGCACCAGCAATTTGAGCTCTGCATTTTCCTCTTGTCTTATCAGAAGAGAGCACACTATGTCTTCTTGTCCCCTTAGGGTCAGCTTTCCCAAAATAAATTTCTGGCCTTAGCCAGTTTGGCTCGGTGGATAGAGTGTCTGAAGGGTCCTGGTTTGATTCCGGTGAAGGGCACATACCTTGGTTGCAGGTTCCCTGGCCCTGGTCGGGGTGCGTGCAGGAGGCAACCAATGGATGTGTCTCTCTCACATCAATGTTTCTCTCTGTCTCTCCCTTTCCCTTCCACTCTCTCTAAAAATCAATGGAAAAATATCCTTGGAGGAGGATTAATAAACACACACACACAAATAAATTTCTGTTTCTCCTTTTTGGAAAATTGGACAGCCCATCTCTGACTGTCTGGCCCATTGCTTTCCTGAGCTCTAATAAAGATTGTTACATAGCTCATTGAGCTTTATTTCTCTCAAAAGCAGAAGGTGACACAGTGATGCCTTCTGTAGCAGCCTTATGTGGAGGAGAGAGAGAGAGAGAGAGAGAGAGAGAGAGAGAGAGAGAGAGAGAGAGAGAGAGAAATGATGCCTTATGAGTCTATAAATTGATCATGGATGGTCCTGCAATGCAGCTGTGGTTTCCGGCCATATGGTCAATGGGCTGCTCTGTGAGCATAGCTGTTCTGGGCAGAGCAGAGTGGTGACGGAGCCCAGTGTACTCTGGGCTAGCACCATGGAGGAAAGGCCAGTGGAACAGCAAAAATAATTCTGCTGAGTGACCCTGACTGCCTGGTGCAGAGCCACATTCCTCTCAAGGTGAGCCTGGCTTTCCCTGGCTCCATTTTCACATGGGCAGAGAGGTTGTTCTCTGCGGTATCCAGACTATTCTTAGGTCTGACTCAAAGGGAACATATGAGGTCACAGAAAGTAGGTTTGGATGTAGGACACTCATTGGAATTTTAAATCTGTCACTGGCTCTAAGCCAATGTCATTGAGATATGCCATGCCTCAGCTTACCCATTTTATAGTGTAGTGTATATACTCATATGTACACAACTATAGTAGAACATTATACGTATTACACACAGCACATGTCTATTTAGAGACATACATATGTGGCTTGCTGCAGATTGGAAATAACTTGAGTAATAGAAATGAGAAACCCTAGCTCTCCTTGGTGTCAGTGCCAATCCTTTAAATTTCCCTCAGTAGCTCTTTTCTTCATTCTCTTTTCTTCCTCTTGAGCCACACTATTTTTATTTGTTTGTTTTCTTATTTTAGTTTAGTTTCATTTGTTTGTTTTCTGGTATAAAATATATAAGGTCTACTCTGTGTTAAAGTATGGAGAAGTGAATTATCTCCCTAAAAATCATTTGAGTCATCAATAAAAATTTAGATCCCCAGCACATACTATTAGTACTGGTAGTTTTTACAATACAGTTTGAGAATTATTTCATAGAAATGAACACAATTTAATAAAGTGTTAGGGCTTGGAGTAGTCACATTCAGTTATCCTGAAATTCTAATTTTGTAGCACACTTTGCTTCTATGCCAGGACAGATACTAGTAGATGAGACAGTACTGTATTAGAATTAAAATGTATAGTGTCTATTTAGAAATAATTGATTTAAAAAATAATAATATTAGAAGAAAATAGAGATAAATATTCAAGAAGTAAAAGTCAAGGGAAAATTGAGAGTGTTTTTTCGAAGGAGGCAACCTCTTCATTCACAGAAATAGCCAATAAGACTCAAGTTTGTATATTTCAGAGACATCAGGGAGGTGGACATTCTCTGTAGCACTTGGCAAGAATACCTTGGACAGCGAACATCAATGTAGGGCACTTCATTATTAGCAAGAGAGCCAACTGGAGGGATTGCAGAGAAATCCTAAGCATGTTGGGATAGTTTTATGATAACCTTCAAAGAAACAGAGAAGCTCCCACTTAGTTGATATTTTAGTCTATACTTTTATTTACAGGTCATCTTTTCTAAGCAAATAAATAAAAGTGAACAAAACAAATCCATATACCTTTTAATTTTGATAGGGCTCTAGGAACTAATTTGATTATTTTTTAATATATTTTATTGATTTTTTTTACATAGAGAAAGGGTGAGGGATAGAGAGTTAGAAACATGGATGAAAGAGAAACATCAATCAGCTGCCTCCTGCACACCCCCTGCTGGGGATGTGCCCACAACCGAGGTACATGCCCTTGACTGGAATCAAACCTGGGATCCTTCAGTCCACAGGCTGATGCTCTATCCTCTGAGCCAAACCAGTTAGGGCACTAATTTGATTATTGATGTATTGCCTTTGGTAGCCATATGTAGTTAGAGTTTTTCTTGCAATTACTATTAATTTATCATGTAATACTCATAACAATGTATTATGAAAGTTCCAATAAACTGTTAATATTAAAAATAACTCAATAAACATCCAGCAGATGCAACTTGCCTATGCCAAGGCCATTTTTCTCAGGTCACAGTTTAGTTTGAGCAGACACTCTTTCTTCATTTTATTCAGAGCCAAGCTTAAAAATGAGATCATGACTGGTCTAAGACAGTGTTATTCCAGCTGTGGGTCCCAACCATTCATAGATAATAAAATCAAATAAGTGGGTTACATACCCTTTTATAATAACATGAAATAGAAAACCAGATTGTTTTATATAGATTAAGGGTAAGAAAAATTTCATAAAAGCTTTTATTAACAATTATGTATACCCATGTACTGGGCCTTGACATACAAACATATTTTTATTGTGAATCACCATCAAAAGGTTTGAGAAACCATTGGTATGAACCAATCATCATGTTCCTGTTTTCCTTGTGATTGGTCTATTTGTAGATTTAAAATGGAATTTTGAACAATTACCTTTAAGGGCAAGTTTTCTAAGTGTTGTCCAGAAACGTTTGTTCTTGAATTATAGCAGTCATATGGTAGGAGACAATCCTGTTTTTTCCTTTCTGTTGTTCATGTGCGGACATGACATTCCAGAATTGCTGCAGCATCTTGCAAACATGAGGTGACCTGGCTTGTGGAAGAGCCAACCTCTTGACAATAACTATGCTGAAAGATAAAATGTACCTGGCTCATTAATGATGATGTTGAGCTGCCAAGTTACCTCTGATGCTTCCTCTCCTCAGAACTTCATGATGTAAAATGATGCAGTTTTGTGACTAAGCCGTGGGCTTTCAGATTTTAATTTTTAGCAGCTGAGTGGATCCTAAGTGATCTAACATGGAGAGTATGACTAGCTTATTCAATAAATTATGTAGTAAGTGATTGTTATGTGTGAGGTACTAAGTGTTGAGCATATAGCTGTGAAGGAGATAAATAATGCTTCTGCCCTTGATAATTTATATTCTAGTGATGTAGACAAGTAATAAATAATGAAACAAATAAATACATTTAGATTATGATTAATCCTCCAAAGGAAATAAATAGAATGCCATGATAGAGTGATTTATTTGGTTAACAAATGCTTCTTTTAACAGATGATAATCTTTTTGAAGAGGAAGAAGCATTGGAACTTGAAAGAGAAGTCAGTCAAGGGAAGAGTGAGGGAAAGATTGTTCCAGAAGAAGGGCAATGCAAATTATAGATTGTATTTCTAGGAGAGTGTACTCACATACTTTTTCTATTTTTAAACTCCGTATTCTGGGAAGTTTGAAGTCATAGTAAACCTTTTTTATTGATCTCTTGGTAAGAACTTTAATGCATGTGCATTTCCAGATACTAGAGATTATCCCTCACTAGGCTGATTATCCTTTACTAGATTATCCCTTATTAGAACTGATTTCTGGTCTCTGAGGAGCCAGCTCAGCACCCGGATATCGGAAGGGCTCATTGTTGGTTGAATAAATGAGTTAAAAAATAAAACTTCTATGAATTTTATCCATCTGTTAATGGAAAACTCAAAGTCCCTAAAAAGTTTTATTTTGGTTACCATGGTCCACTGCTGGAAGGAGGTATCATCCAACCACAGGCAAGAACCCAAAGGTATGGCTATGCAATTTCCCCTTAATGATGACCACTTAAGGTGCCTCTTTGCATTAAAAAAGTACTTTGGCTCTTGGTTTTCCCACACCAAAAGTTAATGATGAATATCACTGGGTTAGGAGATGCTTTTGGTGATTTATATGAATTTAATTTTATTTTATATCCATTTCTGGTTTTATGTAAGCATCATATATAAATTTATCATATTTATTACACTTTAAATAATTTCAATTCTGTGTTAGAAAAGGAACTTGCTATCTAATCCCTAATAGCTAGTTCTGATAAAACTTCTGATTCTCACTTCTCTCCCATGTCTGAATAATTGGTCACTCTTAGGAGTCTTAATTGTATGTGTAATGTACAATTTTGGATGACAATGACCAAGTCTATTGCAGCCTTATTTTGGCTTGTGTCCCTTAATTATAAAAACTTAATACAAGACGTAGGTTTTATTGTATTTTTACTCTAGTGTATATCATTGGGTCAGAATATGCTGAGGTCTCAATAAATCAAAATGAAAAAGAATGAAAATCAAATTCCCTGTAGGATCAGATAATTTTTATTTATTTTCTACTGAACCTCACTATATGCTCTGTTCTTTCTCATGGCCATTATTGCAGCAACTTTCTATTTTCCTGACTCTGCCTCCTTTAGCATAACCACTCTTCATCACTCAGTATTATTGTACAGTGTAGTAGGACTTCAGAGTTGGAAGTTTGAATTTTAGCCCATTTACTGACCATGTAATCTCTAGTAAATTTCTTTAACCTCCCAGTCATAAGATTATGACTTAAGAAGGAATTGTAAACCCTAAATACTTATCAAAGTGGAAGTCAAGTAAATATGATCAGATTATTCCATTTCTTACTTTCGGTATTTTATAATTCTCATGGTTACCTATTTTTTCTATCATTCTCCATTTCTTTTGTCAAAACTCATGATGAAACTTCCAATGTTCTCCTTGTCTTAAGTCTCACTGAATGAGACCCTTACACATGGGAATCTGTCTTTCTTCAGTTCTACCTGAAACCTAATGGATAACTCTAATTAATTTAGGGATTTAATTGGCAGGCCCATCTGGGCAATAGACCAAAGCAATGTTCTCTAATTTGATCTTTATTAGTAGTGAAAGTTATATTTTGGTCACTTTTTTAAATTTTTTCAACTTTTTTTTGGATGTAGGGGGATATTCGTATTATTGTTGTTGGGTTTTTTTGTAGACTTTAAAAGGAGCTCTCATTTATTAAGTGTTTACTGTTTACCTGGAGTGTTGATATATGTTTTACATTAAATATCTTCCTATAGGCAAGGATTATCTGTAGCACTACTTAAAAAATGAAAAGATTCACATGCACCAATTCAGACCTATGAATCAGATTTTCCAGGAGAGGCCCAATAGTCTGTCATTTAACATATTCTCCAGGGGATTTTTATTTTCAGAAAAGGTTTGGCAAACACTGAATTATTATATTTAATATGCACACCACAATCAATCAAAGAAAGTTTATTATAAGGAAAAAGAATTAAAACTATAGCAAGGACTCTAAAGGGACTCAGATTTTATTCTTCTTGCAAGCTAACAAGTTAACCTCCCACAGCTTCATGAATTCTGGCAGAAAACACAAGACCCCTGGATCAGAGACAAAGGGCAGTTTATTGCTCACAGAAGTAGAACAGCAAAAGTTTCGGAAGTTTCTTTTGCCAGTTTCTTAAGCTCCAATTTGCAGAGAGTGATAAAAAGGGAGCTATGAGATACCTGCACATGTAGTTCCTTGTTACAGAAGATCCCTAAGCTGGCTCTAGGACAAGTGATCTCTGTCTTCCCAGGCTGCTTGCTGTACACACATCCTTGAAGATAGTCTGAAACAAAACCAGTCAGTGCCCTAATCTTAGTTGTATAAAAACACAAAACACCCAAAAAGAATTGTCTCATAATGAGCTACACCCTGATATTTAAAGCAAGAAGGAGGGCTTAAATATAGGTTCAGAGAGCAGAAAGGATGGAAACTATAAAGACAACAGCATTAAATATTTGAGTTTTACAGGAGGCTGGACCAGATATGAAGCATGTTTAAGTCCAGTAAATTGAGGAATTCATGATTGCATTATCAATGATTGAATTTGATTCGTATTGCTATGGCTTACAACAGAGCATAAGCTATTATAGAAGTAAGGCCAAGCCTAGCTCCCTTCAAGTCCATCACTGAGAATGAGTATTTTTTTGCTCAAGTTTAAAAACGTGTAGATCTTCAGCAATTGCCTGGTATCATATGCACCATGCCTGAAGCTAAATAGCATCATGCAAATTCCAGAAATAAAACGACCAGTGGTGTGATGGAATCAGAAAATGAATAAGACCAACAACAATAGAAATATCTCTTTGCTTCTTTGCCTCTATTTTTGTTCAACAGTTTATAATGTTCTTTATATTCCACAAATGAATGAGATCATGTGGTATTTATCTTTCATGGACTGGCTTATTTCACTTAGCATAATGCTCTCCAGTTCCAAGAAGCATCGAACAGATTGTCAATCTACAGCGGGAAGGCAGGGGAGGGTTTTGGGGTGGGTGGGTAACATATCAACAGAAGGACTTGTATGCATGCATATAAGCACAACTAATAGACACAAGACACTGGGGGAGCGGGGAGGGAAAGTGCTTGGGGAGGGGTAGGGAAGGCCGGGAGGAGGGCAATGGGCGGGGGGGAAGGAGACATATGTACTACTATTTGTAATACCTTAAACAATTAAAAATGCAAAAAAATTACTTTAATATATGGGGGGGAGGATGGCTGGGGGGTCAATCGGGGAAAAAGGAGACATATGTAAAACTTCTGACAATAAAACAAATAAAAATAAATTACTTTAATATAAAACAAACAAAAAGGAAATATCTCTTTGCATTGTTTAGCATATTAAATCTGTTAACTCTTAGAAAACAATAACCTTTAAACAACTCTACTATAAAAAGCAGTGTCTGGGTCTTATTTTGTTTTTTAGCTGTGGGACAATACTAGAAATAAATCAATTATCCTTTTTATTTTTGCTGTTATCTAATTCTCTGAAGTCTCTTACTTAGAAACCTAAATGCTTCCAGTTTTGTTTCACTAGTGACTTTCTTTTTTCATCCCTATTTACTTCACATTTCCTTATCTTGCAACTACGCTGTGCCAAAAAGGACTACAAATACACATTAATACATACCATCTGGAACATCCTTCTTAAGAAGAGAATGGAAAATGTGAGGGCTGACTGATTCAACGCAGGGCTCCCATCCAACATTTGTAACACCCTCTCCCTCCAGTGAGGCTTCTGGCAAATAGCCGGTCTCTCTAGATTTAGCCTGAGCATCATTCACCCCCTGCCTTTTCCAGAGGGAAAGAGCTACGTAGACTCAGAGGGGTTTCCTGGATATTTCAGGAAGTGGGGAGATTTCCACTACTCCTTTGTAGTCAGGCAGCTTCAGACCCGAGGGAAAGCTTTGTCACAACTTATGAAATGGGAAGGGAGCTGTAGTAACAGAAAAGAGACTGCTCTGTCACAAAGAGGTAATGTTGACTGCATTTTTCTAGCCTTAGCAAAGGCTGGAGAACAGTTAGAGTTATTCCATGATGGCAACTAGGGAGGCAAACTCAACGCTTTACATATTTACCTTCAAAAATATAGTTCTCACCAGGTCTATTATAAATGTAATTTTATTCCAAAGTACAGCTTAACTTCAAGTACAAGTTTGTATTTTTCTGATGATGACAGAAGGAATAGATTTAAGAAAGGGCCCAGGTAGATTAAACTAAGCAGCTTGAAGACATGATGTCAATAAAGGAATTGGCATTGCAGAGATGAAAATCTTTGTCCAAGCCGGAGGATAGATGACTAAACTAATGCATATTTCAATCCTCAGAGAAATCTATACTTCAATTCACATTTGGATAATTTTATTTTCTAATAATTTAGCAAAAGATGAAATATATTTGGTGAATAATCTTCAGAAGTAAAATAAAACATGATCATTTTATGATAAAAGATCTCTATTTTCCCCTACATATTTTCTGGGATGTGGTTTTATAAAGTATTTGAATACATATACTATTATAACAAAATTAGAATGGAAAAAGACAGACTTCTGACATCTGAACATATGTACCTGAACAATGATTGACGGGTGAGGGGATAGTTTACAGTCTGAAAATCTGGGCTCATTCTGTGTAACCTGGTCTCCAGCCATTTTCCCTGTCTTGGACCAGGACTTAACTTGTGTCAGGAAGATCCCCTTCTTCATACATCAAAATTATCCAAAAGCACTCAAGAATTCCGTGGAGGAGGCAAGGGAGAAAGTAATTGCTACTCTCATTGGGAAACACTTAATTCCAAGTCATAGACAGTTCCTTCTCCATCCTTGAAAGGTTTAAGAAGAAATCAGAATAATGTGCCCAAACAATTGATTTCTTGTTCTTACGGCTCTGTATAATTCATCTGTTGTAGCAGTTGGCACTATATAAAATGCCACAAACGAGCATCATGAAGCTTTTTTCATTTTGATGTCATTGTTTGGCTGGCTCATCCCTGAGAAACAAAAACTGTTCACGTAGGTTAGCCATTACACTGACATTTGATTTTGAGAGAAAAGAGCCAAAACCTCCTCTGCAGAACACTAAGAGAAGGGTGCTGAGGCCATAAGCATCATCGTGCTGATGTCTGATTTAGGTGGATGCATTTATTCAGATAAAGTGGTCATTTCTCTCTCCCTGCTTATCCTTCTTTTCCTCCTGCTCCTCCTTCTTCTCCTCTTCTTTCTCTTCCTCTTCCTCTTCTCCATTCCTCTAACTCTTATTTATTTTCTTTGTATAGAAACTAACTGGGAAGTTAGGTATTCTAAATAATAGGGATTGAATCAGAAAATGCCAGTCTGCCTCATCAATAGTGAGAAGCTGCACAAAGATTGGTAACAAACATCATATCATGCAAACTTTCTCCTCCCCTTCCTCCCCATTCACCCTCTCATGCTCCTCTACTTCTTCCCCTTATGTTTTCTTTGGCAGAAGCACTGAGGTATAATATTTGTAAAGATTCCTCAAAAGAGAAGGGAAAAATATTATTTTGGGAATCCAATTGGTTGAATTTAATTATTTTTAAATATATTTTTATTGATTTCAGAGAAAAAGGGAGAGGGACAGAGAGGTAGAAACATCAATGATGAGAGAGAACCATTGATCGGCTACCTCCTGCAGTCCCCCCCCCCACCCACACACACACACACACACTGAGGATCCAGCCCGCAACCTGGGCAGAATTGAACCCGGGACCTTTCAGTCCACAGGCCAATATTCTATCCACTGAGCCAAACCAGCTAGGGCTGAATTTAATTCTGGTGTGACTATTTACTAATTGTGTGAGCTTGGGCCAGTTACTTAACATCTGTAACCTGCAGGGACTGAGAAAACCTATCTCCTCATATCATGGAAGATTTAAATGATATAGTACAGCCCTGAATAGTGTGGCTCGGTTGGTTGCACATCCTTGCACTGAAAGGTTGCCATCTTGATTTCAGGACACATACCTGAGTTATGGTCTCCAACCCCCATAGGGGGTGTGCATGAGGAGGCTGATCAATGTTTCCCTCACTCTCACATCAATGTTTTACTCTCTCTTTCCCTCTTCCTCCTTCCCCGCCAAAATAAATTAAAAATCCTAAGTAAAAGATATAAGTAAAGCTCTTAATGTGACTCTTAGTTGTAGAAATATAAATTACATGTTAACTATCATCATAGTCTTCATATTTTATTCTTGATCCTTTATTGTTTTTGATCCTTTGTTTTCTTTATCTTCATAATATCAACTTGGACTATTGATTTGCTTTGGTCACTTAACGAGTAAACGTATTATGAAGTGAAAAGTAACTTTACAAATATTGTCACAGCTTCTATTTTATTTTAAATATATTTTATTGATTTCAGAGAGGAAGGGAGAGGGAGAGAGAGATAGGAATATTGGTGATGAGAGAGAATCATTGATTGACTGCCTCCTGCATGCCCCACACCGGCAATCGACCTGCAACCCGAGCATGTGCCCTTGACGGGAATCAAACCCGGGATTCTTCAGTCGCAGGCCGAGGCTCTATCCACTGAGCCGAACCTGGTAGGGCTGTCATAGCTTTTAAAGTAAGAGGAAAGATTTATTTTGAAGTTGGCATGGTGTAGTCCCATTTCCTCCATAATTTAAATGTTTCTATTATGTATAAATCCAAAATTCTCTCTTGTTGTCTAGTAACTACTGCAATATGATAGACTGGACTCTGTATCAGGAAATAGACATACCATAAATATGTTCAATGTTCTCCAAGATGACAATTTTAAACATGAAAACTGTGGAGGACATAAAAATGAAGGAAATATGAAGCTATTAAGACGGAAGAAAGCAGGAAACATTTGGATTTAATTCTATCTTGGATTTATTCCACCAAAGTTCAGCATAATGCAAGGCCTAAGCAAATGTGATTGCTCAGCTCTGTCCTTACTCTTTTAGTCTGCTTTGTACTTTTGCACTGTCGAATTATGTTAATGCACATATTTTTACAGGATTATATCTCAGGCTAGTTATTAATATTGTTTTTTTTAGAGGTTTACAAAAAGAAAGAAGAGAGGGAAAACAAACAATATTAGACTCTAGATGCATCTGGAAGGCATTGCTTAAACCTTCAAAATACAACTGAACATTGCCCTAGCTGGTTTGACCCAGTGGGTAGAGCATCGGTCTGCAGACCAAAGGGTCCCGGGTTCGATTCCATCTCTCAAAATCAATGGAAAAATATCCTCGGGTGAGGATTTAAAAAAAAAAAATACAAGAGAGCTTTAAAAGGTATTGTGCTGGCAGGATGCATTTTGATGAAATAACTCTAAACAGGAAAAAATGCTTTTGTAAAACACTTAAGAATGGTTCTTCTATAAAGTGTCCTTTGATCCAGAATTACAAATACTCTCACTAGGGAACTGATGAAGCTAATAATGGTTGGCTTCTAGGGATGTGAATCTATTTGATAACTACTGTTACAGATAGCATATTGTTGACTTGTATTTTACTTTTAACTATTGTTTTGTTTATGAAAATAGAATTTGAGAAAATCAATTTGACATTGATAGAACAATGCTACTCGTCCTTATCTATCAACTGTATCCTATAGGTTTGCATATGCAAAACAAAAATCACTTTCAACCTAAAACTAATTTTTTGAGGGATTGTAGTGAGATTAAAACCACAGGGAAAGCCCTAACTGGTTTGACTCAGTGAATAGAGCGTCAGCCTTCGGACTAAAGGGACCCAGGTTCAATTCCGGTCAAGGGCATGTACCTTGGTTGCGGGCACATCCCCAGTAGGGAGTGTGCAGGAGGCAGCTGATCGATGTTTCTCTCTCATCGATGTTTCTAACTCTCTATCCCTCTCCCTTCCTCTCTGTAAAAAATAAATAAAACATATTTAAAAAAAAAAAACAACACAGGGAGAAAGAATATTCTGGAAGATGAATAGGTAATGTGCTTTCTAAAATTCTTTAATCCCCAAGTTCACAAATGTTCAGGAAAATATTTCTTCAGAAAATTGGAATATTTTCCAAATGGTTTTATTTTAGAATGCTTTAAAATATATATCATTTTAACCTGAAAAACAACTGATTACTTGTTTATTTTAAAATTATTTAGAAATTACACTTATGATTTCATGTACTATAAAATAATTTTATAGTACTATAATTTTATTTTATAGTACATGAAATCATATCAGCGCACTATTAAAGGAGACCTAACAATTGGAAACAGATCATATTTCGTGTTTTTAAATTACCCATGTAAGACCGTTTGTAATAAATAATATTATCTTTCACTATGTTGGAATGGTGATAAACTATATGACAATTTCACATAAAAAGCTGTTGTCATAAGACAAGCATTTATCAAATATGATAAAGATCAGAATAATAAAGATTTCCAGACATTTCCAGAAATAGTTGATGATCTGTTATGTTTTGGGTAAGTGTTGACTTGTGTTTGGGTGTTATGGATATGCCTGTGTGCATATGTGCATACATTAACTCCACATAAGATAAAAATGGTTAAATTCAAGTACAAGGTTAATGTTTAATGAGCTTTGCTTTATCTGCTATATATTTTTGTTTTAAGATCGATGAGAGAAACCTTGAGACAAATTGATGATTTTTGCTCATGATATTTTATTTTTTCAGTTTTATGCAAGGCTTGGTTCACATGTTTTGAGAATAAATTTCAGGGTAAAATCTAATCGTTTAACTGAAGACAAACAACTTTATTTGGCTATCAATGTAAGGTATAATGTGTACATACCTATGCATATTAAGCTATAGTCTTGTTGTTCTATCTGACTATAAATCTACTGCAGATTTTCCTTGAGCCTCCAAATTTCCACTGCCATTGCAAATCGTCATTTTTATAAGAATGTGAAATAACCTAAGTGATTTTTCCATAAAATATCATATAGGAACAGAACATAAGAAGCCACACAGTGACTATTAAAACTTCATTGTTGCAATTAACATTATTTTATATTGTTTTCTTTATCTCTTGAAGGGAGAAAATTTGACCCCCAATCAAGTGAACCTTTATGACTTTTTCTGTCAAAAACTTGTAAGAAAATGCCAATTACTAATCTTAATTGACATGTATCTGCTATTATCATAGGCCCTCCGTGAAAGGATTAAGACGATATAATGTGGCACTGGACCTCTGAGTGTTTGTTAGGAAAGCATAAAAATCTGTAATGGTTTTCTCCACCTATTTGTCAACTATATCTAATTGATTATCATACTGTAACATTTTATTCTGTTTGTAAAACCCTGTCCTTAGCCATCTTCCTCTTCCAAGCACATGTCATAAATTATGAAATCAATGGCATCGCTTGTCTGGCACACATGAAGTTGATAGCTTCCTTTTCTAATATTAGCATAATCTGCCAATTTATTATGAAAGAGTGAATGACATGCTTGCAATTAGAACTGTTCATGATAGGTCACTTGAAAATGTATTGATGGTGTGTGAGCCAGGCTTTTTAATTAAAATGTAGGACTAGGTTGGCTGGCCAAACACCCTTTTCTTCTTACTCATCTCATTTATTGAATCATGTATTTGCTTATTTATGTTATTTTAAATTAACAATGATGAGTCAGGGTAGTGTACAGAAGGCATGTCCCAGCGTTAAAAAACATACACAAACTAGCATGATTTTTTTTTCAGGGCAAACAAAAGCACACTTCCTGGAAAAATACTGTTAAGAAGATATGAATATTAAAAATGATAACTTGGAGGAGATAAGTTCTTACCAAGGTTACTAGTCACTGTTAAATTCACTCCTGTCCCCTTCAGGCCGACTCAATTGTTTTAAGCAAGATCAGTTCACCCACTTTCACCCGCTTCCTGCCCCCCCCCCACCCCCACACACACAAAATTCGAACTTAGGCAAGAAATTCCCAGCTCCAATTGCACAATATCCTCTAGGTTATTGTGATCTCAAAGGATATTGCGAAATTCTCGAGGCAAAATTAATTGTGATGTGACTTCATGAGTTTTCTTTTTTTCCAAGTGAAATGTGTACAATAAAGCAGCCAGCCCTAAGAGGAGGGCTGGTGGACGAAGATGGGGAGGTTATGAATCTAGCAAACGATTACAGGGTGTCAGAACTGCAGGACTTGGGGGGCTGGCACTGACTTCTACTTTCATCCCACAGACATCTGCGGGTGAGGGCACGAGATGAAAAGCCACGCATCTTCTCTGTAATTTATATTGCCACAACATTCCATCGTGGCCACACTACTCAGCCCTAGAGAGCTCACACGTACTTTTGTTTGCTCAGAAGAGTTTCCAAAAGACTTAAGTATGCATTCTCTTTATTTTTTATTTTTTTCTGTGAAAGAGGGTCTTGCTGCTTTTTGACACAATTGTGAGTTAGACTCTGTCTTATTTGATTGATTTGGCTTATGTTTTTTGGAGGGAGCTTTTTTTGGAATATATGTCAGCCTTCTAGGAACCTTCTTTTGTGTTTAGACTTGACAGACCTTGGTTTAAATCTGTCTTTCCAAAGATGTCTTAAACGTGTTAAGGAATGATCTCCTCCTATGTAAAAATGGGTCAGCTCCTACGTCCTAAGTTTGTTGTTAGAAAAGAGTTTTAAATATTTTGACAAGCCCAGCCTGGGTGGCTCAGTTGGTTGGGTGTTGTCCCATGCATCAAAAGGTTGCTGGTTAGATTCCCATTCAGGGCACATTACCTGGGTGAAGGGTTTGATTCCTGGTCCAGGCATATATGGAAGGCACTCAATCAATGCTTCTCTCTCACATTGATGTTTCTCTCTTTTCTGTCTCTCTTTCTCCCTCCCTTCCTCTCTCTAAGCATGTCCTCGGGTGAGGATTACAAAAAAAACAAAAAACAAAACTGACAAAATGCTTTTGGATCGAAGTAAGGGTTAGTCCCTGATGGTTTCCTAATTAGAATATCTCAATTACAGTTGCCATTTCCACTTGCCTTTGCCTCCCTATGTCTGTTTATCTTCTCTGTGTTTTTTATTACAAGTTCTGGGTCATTTGCAAGTGGAGTCAATGTTCCATTTATCAGCTTTAAACACATATTTCATTTGCTTGCTTTATTTTTATGGGAGGCAAAACCTGGAAAATGTCCTTTAGGGTCATCTAGTTTACCTCCCCATTTTTATGGCCGAAGAAACTGAGATCAGTTAAATTTCACAGCCTTCTAATTAATTTTCAGAAACAATGAGTGAAATAGGTGAAACTAAAATCCCATTTTCTATACCAGACCCAGTCTCAGGCCTTTTACTATATCACCCATTGCCTCTCTATATAACCATGTTTTTACAGAGAGGAAGGGAAAAGGATAGAGAGTTAGAAACATCAATGAGAGAGAAACATCAATCAGCTGCCTCCTGCACACTCCCTACTGGGGATGTGCCACAACCAAGGTACAAGCCCTTGACCAGAATCGAACCTGGGACCCTTGAGTCCGCAGGCTGACGCTCTATCCACTGAGCCAAACCAGTTAGTATAACCATGTTTTTATTTCAAAGACCTACCAGAGTACTTATGAATAAATGAGGGTGTAACTTTGTGAAGCCACAGAAATGCTTGGTCAATTGCTATAAGTACATTTAAAACTTTGACTTCTTGCCATTCAGTTACTGTGTAGAGTTGTTTTTGTACAACAATAACACAAAATGTGTTTCGATACTGTAGTCAGTGAGCTGTACATTTACAGCTTCTAAAAGGAAGCTAAGCATACACAGCAAGTCACAAATAAGACAAAAAGTAGATTCAGTTACAAATAAGACAAACAAGGAAGTAGGATTTTGGTTTTGTTCCTGGTACTGTCTCTGGTTTGCTTTAGATTTTAAGGAATGATTGCCCCCTGAAAATAATTCAAAATGCTGTTTTTAAACAGAGGAGAATGCATTCAGACTCCAGATGTGATCAGCTATCCATGAATTATTTGCTTGGAGATAATTTATGGAATGATGAAGTTTAGATCAGAGCTATTTAATGAGGTGATACTATAGGCCAGGTGGCAGCCATAGCTGCCACATTATTCTTTCTCAAAATCCTTCTGCATATGTATCCTGGGTCTTGGTTAGAAATATGAGCAGTTTTCTTGTGCTTTTTAGGAGCAATACTTTGATTATGTTGCATCATAGTTATTACTCAGCTCTATATGTCCTACTATAATCCAATTACAAGACATTACAGTGAAATGAAATGTAACAGCACGCAGGCTCAGTTCAGGAAGAAGAGATAAGATGTGCTCATGCAAGTCAATTCCCAAAATTTTGCTACTTGAGTTCTCCAGACACAGTGAATTCTTAGCCTTATCATAGGATTTCTTGGGTAGTTTTGTATCATTTCTAACACTTATCCAGGCTCTTCTGCTCATTCTCTCTTTTCATATTTATAAATTGTAGCATATATGGCTTACGAATTATGATTTATACATCATTGTTTATGACTAAGGATGCAATGCTTTTTTACTTGGTTTTATTCTATTTGTGCAACATTAAAGTGGTACTCAAATTTCTCATTGGGAAACTACCTTCATTGCATTTTTTTGTTAATCTTGAACTTTATAAATACTAATAGTTTGCTTAAGTATATTTAACAGACTGAACTACAGATGACTTCAAACTTAGATTCTAGTTTTGCAATTAACTGACATCAGTAAAACATGTCAGCAAGTCATGTGAAATATTGCTAAAATCGTTGAGCTTGATGTTTGCTTAGGAGGGAACTTAGGAGAAGAGATATGTTTTTGAAAGATCAGTTTTTATATATCAAATCCTAGAATTTTGCTTTTCTTATGCCCCTGCAAGTCTCCTTAGTGACTTCAGTCTTCCCTACCTGATATCACTAAGCACTCTCTTAAGGTAAGAATATACAGTATAGCATGGAAAGAATGCAGACTTTGCATCAGAATGACCTGGATTTGATCATAGGCTCTGCTCCAACTATTGCTGTGATTTTAGATAAGTTACATAACCTTTTGAAACCTCAATTGCTTAATCTGTGAGATGAGATTTGATCCTTACATTTTAAGGCTTCTGTAATGTCAAATGAAATGATGTTTGCACAATACCAAGGAAGGCATACTGAATCAGTAGTAGTACTAGCCCTGTGATACTAGTGAAGAATCAATAGCACTAAAATGTATGAGCTTGAGTAGATCTTTATTATATTTTTGGCCTCAAACATTTCATCTCTTTATTCATTAAATAATAATAATTTACTGACCAACTCAACATGCAACTATAGCTAATGAGAAAAAAGTAATAAAGAAGATGTGTTTCCTCTTTATATTACTACTAGAAAATAAATATTTTATTTTTATTCATTTTATAAGTAGTTACTTAACTCTTGCTATATGCCAAGCACTGTTCTACATACTTTGTAAATATTAACTCATCTAGAATTCATAAATCTATGAGTAAGATGTTAGCCTTCTTATTTTACACACAAGAAATTGGCCAGAGGAGTTTAGTAATGTGTTCAAGGCTACCCTACTAGTTGGTAGTGGTAGCAGAACATAAGCTTTAATAGACTGGGTTCTGAGTCCTTGCTGTCAATTACTTTGAACATGCTCAATTAAGGAAAATATTTTTTAAAAGTATTCGAATGTGATTAATTCTAATTGTCCCACAATGATATGAAAGAAATACACAGGGTTCAATAAAATGTGAATGGTAAAATCTGTCCAAAAATGACTTTTTGAAGACCTATTATACTCTGTGTTCTGTGAAGTCCATGATTCCTTGAATCTCCTTAACTGAGCTCTGCTCACCCTTGCCAATTCATTAGGAACTAGGAATTGAACAACTGCTCTTCTGAAAACTTACATGCTAAATCTTTTGCAAACAAAGAATAAATGGCTCAACTAACATTACAATGCAAATGTAACATTAATTTAGAAAAAAATTGCCCAGCCCATTGCCATCCTGCCAACATTCTCTTTGTAACTAAGTAGTCCACATCTTACAGTTACCAAAAAGGGTAATCAGGGATACTCTGACTAGTCAACCAAGAAAGTCTGAATGAAATGCAGCATGATGTGGTTGAACATTAGACACTATTTTTGAATTGTAGTCCAATCTTTGCCACCCAATTGGTTTTTGATCTGGAATGAGCCACTTCATCTCCCTGTGTCTTTTCTCAGCTGTAAAATATCAATTTTACCTCTAAACGTGCAGGAGACAGACATCCCTTTGATGCCATGTTCTCTATTTTAGCTTGCCAAAGCTTTTAAATTTTTTTAGTGAAATTAACATATTTGTCTAGTGGTAGTGAGAAAAAGCACACAACGATGTACACACAAAGCCAAAAAATGCCAAAAATGCATGTATATTCTCTCTGGAAAGAGAATTTAAAGGTTTGACATGATGAGCAAGGAACCCCAACTTATTCACTCTGCCTCAACTAAAACACTGACTCACCATATGACTAAACACACATGAAATGTGTCTCGGGTCAACCCTGGTTGACTCATAATCTGTGGTATAAGATGAAGATCTGAGCTACCTTTGATCCTCTTGGAATATTTCAAAGAAGATAATACCCCATATGCCAGCAGAGCCAACTTGACTGCCACAGAGGTCATACCCAACACCCATGATTCTGATTCATTGGAGGAGAGATTACAATAGCAATGGGGTCTAAAATGTCACTTTAAAACTTACACCTGGGTCTACAGAAGCTGATAGAAGTTAGACTCAGTTGTGTTGTTTCAAAGAAATAAGCACCTGAAAGGATGATATAGACTTGAAATAAATTAATCTGCATCCTAATAGCATTAAAGAAAACAAATGTCAAGAGAAACTACTTTGTTTCCAATTTTATAACCATTTTCCTCCTTTGATTTTTACACTGTTATGGATTATAATGTTTAGAAGCAGACACTGAGCAGAGTTTGGGGTGGAGGATATTTATCAGGTGTTGACACCTGAGGAATGGAAATGCTAGGACTAGGATTGGGCAAAGAGAGAAATCAAACTTTGAAGCAAGTCCAACAAAGCTTTGGCCAAATGCAGAGGGAGCTCTACAGATGGCAGGTCAGGATTGTCCCTCAGTGACTCAAAATGACTGGCCTTTGGCACCCCCCAGAGGTCAGTTCCTGGATATGGACTACCCCAAGGAAAGCATGACCTCATGCAGCTCCTATTGCTGAGGAGGACCCTGAAGGAGCCGAGTGCTAGAGGCTGTTTATGGTCAGCACTACCAGCCACAGACAATATTCCTTTCCTGAAGCAAATATAGACAGCGAATCTCCCTGTCTACCATGCATATCAAATGGTGAATATTTCTTAAGGAGAACAAGGGAAAATATGGCCAAAGTTTTAAGGGACAAACATGATTACTTTGAGAATAAAAATCCTATTAAATGATTTAGTATGAATGTCTACCTGGGAAGCTAGGATGAAAGCTTATTTTCTATAGCCTATCAATCTCTTGAAGGCAAAGACTCTTGTGTTTTATTCCAAACCGTATTAAGGAATCATTAAACATTTATCTACTAAGTAAAGGCCCAGTGCACAAAATTTGTGCACTTGGTGGGGGGGTCCCTCAGCCCAGATTGCGAGAGGGTGCAGGCCAGGCTGAGGGACCCCACTGGTGCACGATCAGGGCTGGGGAGGGACGTGGGAGGTTGGCCAGCTGGGGAGGGACCACAGGAGGGCTCCACAGCATGTCCAGCCCATCTCACTCAGTCCCGATTGGCTGGATCCCAGCAGCAAGCTAACCTACCATTGGAGCATCTGCCCCCTGGTGGTCAGTGCATGTCATAGAGAGTGATTGAGTGGCCTTAGCATATCATTAGCATAGTATGCTTTGATTGGTTGAATGGATGATCGGACGACCAGACACTTAGCATATTAGGCTTTTATTATATAGGATAGGCTGGCTCTTCTATTTCACTATTTCTTCAGGATAAGGATATAACTATATGTCTCGACTGACTAGAATTTACTGTAGATGAAGAGCTTACCCGTATTGTGTGTGTATATATATAATATGAATACATGTGAATGTAATATAAATATATGTATGTGTGAATTCACAAACAAACATATCTTACAAATTAAAACTAATTTATCAATGACATAACAATATCTCTTTGGAAATCTTAGCTTATACAATATGCATCATAATCACAGTACATACATCTCTTACCTGCACTTTATTGTTTAATTCTTATATGTAAAAAACTTTGATTTTTTTAGAAACATGTCAGTATACAGAAGCTTTCAGATCTTACAAGACATGTAAATAAAGTTTCAAAGGCAATAAGAGCTCATTAGAAGCTGAAAGTAATCAAATTTTAAGTATTCTTAGAGTTCAAGACAATTTGTATACATCATTCCTCAACTACTCATTGATCAATTTATTTACTTTTTTTCTTAAACATTTTGCAAATTATGGTACCCACTTTTTGTCAGAATAGCAGAAACGCTTACCTAACAAAGAGTATAGGAGGCTGTACTCTAACACTTTTAACTTTGGGATGCTCACAATGTACCTCTGTTATTACTAACATGTTATACACAAGAACTTTATTTTTCTTTTTAAAATGACTCTGTTTGTTTTTTGGGGGGTACACAAAAGTTTTTTATTCATTTGGAACAGAGTTGTTGTGTGTGTTTTTTCAAACTGGTTGAACATTATAATCATTTGGGAACATTTTACAAAGAACTTGTACATTTTACAAAGAGCCCAGAGTAATGCCTAGAGATCTGACTTAATTGGTCTGGGTTGGGGCTCAGGGGCCAATATTTTAAAACTTTCCTGGAGTTTCTAATATGCAACCAAGGTTGCAAACCTCTAGTTAGAACAACATTTATAAAGACTTTACATGATGATATTGTCTTTTATATACAACACACTTTCATATACATGAGTTGACAGGAAATAAGGCAATCTTAGAGAACACATCACTTGTTTGCTCTCCTTTAGGAACATTTACTATGAATGAAATAATTCTCCAGATAATGACTCTGTTTGTTTGTAAGTGTCCAATAGAGACAAATAGAGTAAAAAAAGAAAGATAGAGTTACTTTGGAAGAAAATCAAGAATTTTCTAGTTTAGTTCAATTGGGAAAGAACTCTTCATGTCAAATGTTGATGCTACTTTGCCTGGCTGTTAAGTGACTCTTTTATCTACTGGGTGGTGTTTATAGAGTTTAACTTCAGACTATAGTAAAAAAGCAACTCTCCTTTCCTTGTTTTTATGGTATTAAATTGAAATCAATCATCACTCTCTTACATATTTCCTAATATTTTTAGAATAACTCTATTACTTTTATGGGTTTTTTTTTAGTGCTCATGTGGTATAGTAAATCTTCTTGGATCTCTTGTGATCGTTTTACAATTTAGTTAGACCAAATTATAGAAATAAAAAGTATGATTTATACAGAATTATTGTAAAGGAGGTAAAACTAAAAAAAGTTCACTATTTTTTTTCAATGTTCCAGAACAAAAGAATGTGTAGTGTAAATTCTTATTTTGGATATGCATAAACTAGGCATTACATGCACTATTATTCATGAGATACATTAGAACATTTCATGTCAAGTACAAAGTTATTATTAATGCAGTTCTAGCATCATCTACTTTTGATTAAATCATAAGGTATTTGTGCACAAGTTTGAACACTTCTTGACTTTTTTTAGGTGTTTCATTATAGGTGTGTTGTTACTGTTGGGAATTTTCCCTTGAGAATGTTAAACTGATAGGAAGTCTCAGCACTATGAATTCTGCATTCTAATGTTGATGAGTCCCCCCCACCACCCAAATCTGTTATTTCACTTTAAATACTGAATGACAGATTACCTTTCTTCATATATTACTTAGAAGCAACTTAAGTCTGGCTCACATTTTATTGAAATAAACATCATACCAACTTTTATCATATGTTATGAAATTCAGGAAGTGGTGTTTTAGGCCTGCAGCATTTCTTTCTCAGCCACTTATATTCTCTTCAACATCCTCCCTCAACTTTCCAAATCATAACTGGCAACAGATCAATGAAAATAGCATTGTTTATATAGCAACACTCCTTTAGGCATAATCAGCATTTAGTTACTAATTCAGGTAAAATAACAGGCCCATGAAAGATCTAAGACCAGGCCACCATTATGCAGTAATAAAGGCAGAGTCATCTGAGAGACATGAAAAGGGACAGAGGCTGTAAAATTGGTGGGGACGAAACAAAACACACATTGAAATCAGATGATGACTTGTTTTCAAGGCTATCAGTTTTTACTAAATACAATCTAATGGTTCATGGTCAGGGCCCTTCCTAAGTCTTCAGACTTATCTCCTCTCACCCAGGTTGACCTGCTTTCCATTTCTGAGAGGACCCAAGCTCTTCCTGCCTTGGGACCTTCACATATGCTGCTCTTCATACATGGAATTCTTTCCTCACCACAGTTCACTCAGGGGGGCTTGTTCCTTATGTTCCTATCTCCCTATCTCAATTTAAATGCCACTTCTTTAAGGTATCTTGTCTCAACTTAGAGTAGTGCCCAGCAATATTATCTCCATAGTACCTTTTTTTCCCCATTTATTGTTATTACCACATTTGTAATCATATATTAACTTTTTTTTAAACTTTAGAGTAAATGGAACTGTTAATGGAGGAGAGAGGATATTTACATAACTAGTAAATGTCTATGCAACTGTCATAAACAAAAAAGCACAGTAAATAAAATAAAGCTTCCTCCCCAAGAAAAATTATTCACAGTTGATAAAATGGTTCTTTTGTAGCCTAATTTTGCTCTTAGGACATCATGAACATCTCAAATGAATTTCTGCAATAGGAACTTTAATGTAGCATTATTTAGTAAAGCCATAGATTATTATTGAATATCTTCTATTTTAGCAATTTTTGCTACTATAAAAATGCCTCACTGAATATGCATATAGATAAGTCTTTTGAATATGTGTATGTGCTTGTGTGGGTCAGTGTGTTGAGGGAGTTCTGGAACTTCTGTTTTGTTCTGTTGATCCATTAACTTCACTTCCAAAAATCCATTTTTAGCCCAGCCGGTATTGCTCAGGGGTTGAGCATTGACCTATGAAGCAGGTTGTGGGCTCAATCCCCAGTAGGGGACATGCAGGAGGCAGCCAATCACTGATTCTCTCTTTTCATTCATGTTTTTTTTTTTCTCTCTCTCTCCCTTCCTCTCTGAAATCTATAAAAATATTTTTAAATCAATTTTTAGGAATTACATTTTATAAGAATACAGATATATCTGTATAAGTTACTGTTTTTTTAACCTAGTTTATAACTAAAAAAAAAAAAGGAAGCCAAATACACCTGACTAACCAAAATGAGTGAAAAAATAATAACAGATTCATATTGTCAAATGCCATGAAAGTATAAAAATGATGGTACACATGTATTTCTTTGACATATTCATTATAAAAGCAGGTTTTAAAAGAATATAACCTAATCCTATTTGGGAATAAAATATTTATGTTATAAATTTTGGAGGAGTATTTGGAAAGATAAACAATAATACGTTAAGATAGATTATTGGCAGTTTGTAGGGACTTCAGGTAAAATTTTAAGTAATATTTGTCTTATTTACCTTTATCTGAATCCAATTATTCTACAGCATACTTGTTAAATATGGGGAAACAAAGGGTTAAGAAAGTACCATCTTTTGCTTTTTAATAAATAGAATTTGTGTGTATGGATGGTGCGGTGCGGGGGGGGGGGGGAGGGCGGCTTAAACAGTATTTTATTGTTTCTCAGTTCTGGAAGCTGAAGTTTAGGATCAAGGTGGAGGTAGGGCTGTCTTCCTATGAAGGCTCTAGGGAAGAATCATTAACTAGCCTCTCTCTCAACTTCTGTTAGTTCTGTGGCTCATAGAAACATGACTCCAGTCTTCACATGGTGTTGTTTCTGTGTACATGTCTCTGTGTCCAAATTTTCCCTTTTTATGGGGTCCACCCTAATGACCTCATTTTAACTCAATTACTTTTAAGTAAGATCCTATCTGCAAATAAGGTCATATGCTGAGGTACCAGAATCAAACTTTTTCTTTTTCAGGATGCAATTCAACCCATTACATTTATTTCCCATTTTAGAAAATAGTATTTTGGGTTATATGAAATGTTATTTTTAAAATATAAACATTAATATGAGTAATTTTTCAAATAACAAGAAGTATCTTAGATACTGCAAAACTTTTCTGAGTGATGTACCATGAACTTCATCCAACTTTTCTACCCAAATTTCTTGCCATATGAACTTGTTTCTTTTTGGGAGGCAGTAACATTGAAGGGCATGAATAGACTATATCTGGCCTGATACTCAACTTTCAGTCTGTGGAAATTATTTCTAGCTTAGAACTTCAAACTATACTCATGAGAGTGTATGTTTTCAGAAGTAACTTTATTGTATATGTAAAAGATTGCCCTCCCACATGTTTAGGTAGTGACTAGGAGGGCAGTCTACTTGAAAAGAGCTTTTACGAGGTGCATACATTTTCTGTTAGCTTTTTCCATGTTAGCTATGTAGTGAATACAGCCCTACTTCTGAGCTCAGAGCTGTATCTTAGATGTTATTGTCTCTCTTTCAAAAGTACTGCATGTGGTACACAATAAGAGCTGTGTAAATGTTTGTTGAAAGAACACACAAAAGAAAGAAATAAGTGGATAGACATGTGTAAGTAAGAAGCCACAGATTTTATCTGATAATTTATTCTTTAATTTACAGGCTGAGCTTTAATTTCAATGGTGAATCTTATTAATAGAACAAAAAAATTGTTCTTGTCAATTATTTATTTGTGGCAGGCAGTATTCTAAGTGTTGAGGACACGGTGATGAATATGATGAACTAAGTCCCTGGATCATGCAGCAGACATTCTAGTTGGGAGAGTCAGGTAATAAGTATTTAGACACACAATTACCTGACTTTATTTGCAGGTGATGATAAGTACTATGAAAAAATATTTAAGGAGTAATAAGAAAGAGTGTCATTTGGTTGGACATGCAGGGTTATTTTAGCTGAGGGACTCGGGCAGCCTCTTTGCAGGGTAACTTTGAGCTGAAGCTTAAATACTCAGTTCAAGTTCCTGCAACCTTCACATGTACAATACTGAAGTCAGTGTAGTCAATCCCTTTGAATAAACATACACTCAGTTACATTTCTATTTTTTTCTCTCAGTGTGTGTTATGGCCCCCTCCCCCTTCAATCCCACATAGCACCCACAGAGAGATCCACACATACCTTCCTGGAACTACTTATTTTAGTCTTATTTAGAATATAATGATGATAGCCCAACACAAGGAGTATTTCTTTTTTGCACTGTGGCAGTGTCTGTCTTAGAAAACTGTATGGGAGTTACTATTAACCATGCTACTTATAATTATAGAGAACAGTTAAAATAAGTTAGAAGAGAAGGTGAAAATAAATGAGGAAGATGTTTAAAAGCAACTTTATATATTTTCCTGCACTTGGCCTCATGTGATAGAACACTGCATGTCTTTGAGTTTCCAAATGATTTTGTAAAACAAATGACATAACAGTACAAAAAAAATTACATGAAGATTCAATTCCAATTACATAAACCTCTTGGAGCATCAACTCCTCCTTACATTATTTGTGGGTTATTGCCCCACCCTCACTACCAACAGAAATTATACTGTGTTCAGACAAAATACAATGAGGTGAGACAGGAAGCATGAAGGAAGAAGAATGAACCCCAAGCAAGGTTTTCTTGGGAACTTGATGATTGAATATACTCTCATGCTCCTCAGTTTTAAGTCTCCCAACTATAAAATGAAAGTACTAGTATATTAATGCACCTCTACAAATGCTGCTATCATGAGATCACCCAATTCAAGAAGACTCAAAGTCTCCAGCATGTCCTCAGTTTCCTGGCCAATTTACTCAGTGTATAATATGAATATGGATGCTTTTTTTCAGACCCGTTAGTCAGATTAGGGATTGGGCCTCCAGAGCATATAATAAGTTTACTTTTAACTATAGGGGACTTGGTCCAACTCTCTTTTTAAGAAAGGCATAAAAGCTTCTCCATATTCTTGGTTATAATTATGTTAATCCCCTTTCCATAGTGAGCCTTTCTCCTCAATGGCTCCTGATGAAGACATGTTATATTTGGGTAACAGTGAGTCATTATATTTGGCTCATTTCTCTTGGCTGTTTCTTCTTCAGTAGAACCATGCTGGAAAGTACATGAAAAAAACGGGTTTTAAATTCACTCTGATTCTGCACAGTCTTTTCCTCTGCACAAGATATAAATAATTCTTTCCTTTTAGGGTTGTTGTAATGATCAAATAAATATGATTTTACATCTTAGAGCAGCCTTTTTCATCCTTGACAATATGCTAAGCCCTGTTCAAATCCTTTTACATATAGCATCTGATCCAAATTCCCTAACAACCCTATGAAAGAGACTATTATTACCCTCATTTTCAGATGGAGGATGCTTGGCCCACAGTTATTATAAAAGGGGTCAGAAAAAGAACCCAGGCAGTCTGATACCAGAGCCAATGTCTAGGTCATAGTAGGTAGTAGGTGGCAATCTTCTGGCAGAAAAACCCAGATCAATAAAGACAGCAGGTCTGAATGGGCAGACACCGGAAAACTAATAAAGGAAGAGGAAGAAGATGTGCCTACAAAGAGTGGCAGTTAAGCCACCACATGGAAAGTAAGCTACCATGTTCTTGGACAGTGCAATCAGATGGGCATCCAACTTATTATGAAACCAATACTTCACTGTGAGGTCAGAATATAGGTATCAGACTATACCTGAGTAAAGAAGCTAGTCCTGACTTTGGCAGAAAGAAATAAATATCCCCAGTCAAATATAAACCGAGCCCAAAGGAAATGGGCAAATAGTTGAATCTGGGCAGGGAAAGGGATAGGATTCAGCTATAACCAGAGGGACGCCAAGAAAAGACCAGTTGAGGAACTGGAAGACTGGACCTATGCTTTGGATTACATACATTTCTTTGCATGTGCTGATGACTCCAGAGGCCTCAGCATTTAAGTCTGATTACTGCTATCATGGTCAAAAGCTTAGGTTTTATGAGGACATCTTCCAGGTTCAAGAGAAGAAAGCACTAGACTCTGGCCTGTAGTTAACGGTCATAATGATTTGTAAATGATGGAAAGCAAACATCTTTATAACTGGATTAGTGTGCTAGGGCTGCCATAACAAAGTAACACACACTGGCTGGCTTAAAAAACATAAATTTATTTTCTCACAATCCTGGATGCTAAAAGTCCAAGGTCAAGGTATTGTTATGATTGGGTTCTTCTGAGATTTATAGACAGCTGTCTTCTCCCTGTGTCTTTACATGGTTATATTTCTATGAGTTTGTCCTAATTTCCTATTCTTATAAAGACACCAGTCATCTTGGATTAGGATTCACCCTAATGACCTCATTATAATTTAACTACTTCTTAAAGGCCCTATTCCATCTCCAAATAGAGTCACATTCTGTGGTTCTGGGGGGGTCAGTACTATAACATATGAATTTCAGGTAGACACAATTCAGCCCCTAACAATGTTGAATGCAAGTTTGTTGGTGAGTGGCTAAGAGAGGTGTCTCATACCATTGCTCCACAAACCCCAGAGACCCTGAAAAGATTAGGCTATGTAAATAGCAATAATCATCTCTTCTATGGATAAAAATTTATACTCCTAATTTTTTTTAGTATCATAACACCTATCATTATGGTTCTCAGTACAGTTTTAAAATCGCCAAGGATAGAGGACAATGTGTCATTATTCACTTTAAACAAAACATTTTAGAGCTAATGTGGAGCCAGCTTTATGAGATACAAAGATAGATATGGCTAGGCATGCATGTTTTAACAAAACTTTTAACCCAAGATTTCATTCTCTGTCCTCTCATTCTTAGACACTTCTTTTCTGAGGTCAGAGAAATGAAATGGAAAGAAGCAAGGCAAATAAAATTATTGAAAATGAATATGTATTTGTGTCAGTGTCCCTGAGGTTGTTTTTTTTTCCCTTTTTCTGATAGGTAGATGTGTGTAGAAGCCTGCTTGTTAAAACTTAACTCCTTTCTACTAAAGAACAAATAAATTCCACCTTTCAAAAAAGATTTCCTAAAAAAAGAGAATAAACCACCTCCAGTGTTTGGGCTGGTGGATGGGACATAAGGTATCTTAAAATAAATTTTGAAAAATTTACCACATTTTGGTTTTCATCAATTCCAAGTATAACTTACAGGCATTCTCTTCAGCTTATGTTAAAATCCATGTGTATCTCAATGAAAATCCAATCCATATGTTTCTGATTCATTTACACTTAGCTCATCAAAATATTGTTTTGCAAGAGCTATTTGAAGTCCAAAAAGCTTTTTTTTTTTCTTAGAAACAGGAAATCGGTTTTTGCCAAGTGTAAACAAACACATTCCCCTACTCTCCGTGCTCATATTTTAATTGGAAATTTAGGAGAAAGAAGGTTAGGGAACTCTCTAAACCTGTCCAAAATGAAATTTATCCACTATATGGCATAGTACTGAAGTATGTTCTATCTTATTTATCTTCACTTTCTAACTGCCGTGTGTGTGTGTGTGTGTGTGTGTGTGTGTGTGTGTGTTTCTCCATAACCGGTCTACATGTTTAAATTAAGATTTCCCAATTTATTTTAATTTTCATTGAATCATGGTTTTTATCTTAATCTTATTATTTCTGCTAGGAGGATATTGTGCTCAAGCATTTGCCTGATAGACTTTCAAATAAAATGGGACCCAGTTAGACTTTTCTCATGAACGTGTGAGTTTGGTCAGAAAAATGACCCTACTTTGGGTGCTTGACTTAGATAAGTGGCCTCATTGATGCCACACTTAGTTAATCATTGTTCTTATTTATATTCTCTAGAGATGCAGTCAAAGTTTGATGAAAGTTGCCAAAATATTATAGAGTAAAATATCTATCTGATGTAATGGGACCCTTGATGGAACCCATGAAATTGAAGTCAAATAAAAGGGACCCAGAACCATCAGCCTCTTATTGGAATCCCTATTGTGCACATGAGACCTGTTATTATTTGGCATTTAGAAGCCCCATTTCTGAACTTCACCAATTTGTAAAGAGGCGACTCTCTGTCCATCTCCATGAATATTTAAAGCAGACCTAGAAGTAGATACACATGAATGTGCCAGTACCAAGGACTGGTCAAGTGGGATGGTGACTCAAAGTAGGTGAGTAACCCAGAGCACCAGGGCAAAAGCACCAGAGGCTGGGTACAGACTCTGCCCCTGAAAAGTATCTGTAGTTAAAACCAAAGAGCTAATGAAGGTCCTGAATCACTAGGTAACACTAAAAGTAAGTAATCCTCTAAGAGCAGGAATAGAATGTGAGAGGGTGGGATGGAAGCTGAAATGAAGCAAGAAGATTTAAGGTCTTTATCTGTGAACAATCTAGGATGGCAATAGAGAACCATTCCCTTACAGGTGGCAGCCATGTGGTTATGGATGGGTTACCTTGGTTTAAAAATCTAGGCAGGTAATCCATGTAAGATCAGATGCTTATATTAGCCTCCTTCCTAGTAAACCAAATATTCTTTCCCCTACTGGCCTCAAAAGAACATCCTATGCTGGATGTAGAATGTGATATAGGGATGGGATATTGAGTACTAGAGTTTAACTCAACCTCGACCATGGCTCAAATCAAAATCCAGTAACCAACTATTTTGAGGATTCTTTAGGAATTTAAATGGAAACATAATAATGAAATAGAAACTCCATGCTATTCATAAAATTCAAATTCTACATTTTATTAAGCTGACACCTATTACATTTGATCAAAATAGCAGTTGAATTAGGTTGTACCTATTGCCTGTTGAGATGCCTATAAAGACATATACCTAAAAAAAAAATGTCAACTCATGAATGGTGATAGCAGTACTTGTTTTTAGTAAATATACTAATCAAATGAGAGCTGTATTTAATCTCTACTGCCAAAGTATCTGGAAAAAATAACGGTTTGTGGAATAGTGACACATCAAGCAGGCATGGCTTCATGATTGGGTTCAGCATGTGCCCAGATGCTCAGACCAAGCCAGGTCATTTACTAATTCAAAGGTTGGAAGGACTTTGGAAATCATGAAATTCAATGCTTGATTACTACCTAGATTATCTAGCTTTGCTTCAACGCTCTCACTGAGACTACAAACTACTGATGTAGTTTCTCCCAAGATAGGCCATTCTGGGAAAACCAAATGGTTATAAAGTTCTTCCTTGTTTGGACTAAATTATATTTTCCTATAATTACCCTGCATTGATCCTGGGTCTGCCCTTTTTAGGTCTAACCAGAACAAATCACAAAAAAGAGTTTGTGTTTTGTTTTTATTTCCTTTGCTTATGTTCAGCTTCTCAGATATTTGTGGATGCTGTCACGATCTCTTTAATCTACCCCAGATCCATCAATACTGACTCATGTTTTCTAATTGCGTCTAATCTTCTCATCTGGCCACTGTCCTCTGGTTAGACATGCTCCATTTGCTCATGTCCCTGCCCAACTCTTCATGTTACTCCCATAACTTATATAACTTCCAAGAATTCCTCTCACACCAGGGATGTCTTTGGACTGGGTCAGATCACCTTTTAATCTCATATTCCCAGTTCTTTGTAACAGAATTATACCTCTGACCCAATCTCTACTGATTTCTAAGCAGAAGCAATGTGTCAGAAGCAAGGCGATCCTGCTAGCGGTTCTCAACCTGTGGGTTGTGACCCACAGGTTGAGAACCGCTGCTGTAGAGCCTAAGACCATCGGAAAACACAGACACTTACATTACAATTCATAACAGTAGCAAAATTACAGTTATGAAGTAGCAATGAAAATAATTTTATAGTTGGGGGTCACCACAACATGAGGAACTGTATTAAAGGGTCGTGACATTAGAAAGGTTGAGAACCACTGGCTTAGAGGAACATGTTAACTAGATAGCAGAGACCAAGTTTAATATTAAATCCATTAGATAATAGCCTTAAATTGAACTCAGGCTAAAATGAATGGTGATGCAATAGCTATATCCTTAAATTACTGTATGTCCAGATGTGTTCCTACTCTGTTTAACGTGTTTTGGATGAGCTACGGATGGGTCAGAACTATTTTCTCATTATCACCTTGTCAAACTAATCATGTCAGGCTCTTACATTCTTAATTATGCAAAAATGGCAGATTGAAGTTCTATGCACTGACATACAAGGCAGGGCTTTATTAGACCTCATAATCTAATGAATGCCATCTGTGGATGCTCACAAATAATTTTTCAATTGGTTGTAGTGCTTGTTTATTTTCTCCTCTTTAATTTTTAGACTGCACTCAGAGAATAATTTTTTGTGGTGGTCTGGTGAAATGCCAACTTCAGAAGTTATTGTACAGCATTTTGGTCACTGCTGAAGGAAAGAACTTCATAATACTTTATTTTTATCCTTTAAAAATACAATCAAAACCTTCCCACTACTTCTTCTGTATCTTTTTTCTCTTAATTTCTCCTATATGCTTTTTTTGTGCAAGCTATTAACTCTCCTTTGCATTCAAATAGTTAGGTTTGAATTTTTTTTCCTTGGAAAGTGTCATGTTTCTTGTAACAATGACCATATCATCATTTACTAGTACTCCAAGGCCTGTTGGCTCAAATGGCAGAGTGACCTTAGGAGTAACTTAGGATTGGCCTCACTGCAAATTCTGTTTTCTGTAAAATTTACAATTTGTAATTGAAGGCTTCTATGAAACACACTTCTGTTTAAAAATTAAGTATCCTTTCTTAAAATAATTCTTGAAACAGATTAATGGTGACTTCATAACACTCATAGTTGGGACCAAAATAAAGGCACATGTCTTACTTGAATACAATTTGAATTGATCTTTAAAAACTATAGAAAGAGCCAAGATTCAATCTGGAAAGGATTTAAGAAGACTTAGTTTATATTTAAGAAAAAGGATAATTATTTTGTTGTCTCTCTCTCTCTGTGTGTGTGTGTGTGTGTGTGTGTGTGTGTGTGTGTGTGTGTGTGTGTTTGCACTGGTTTTCTCCACCCCTTCCCAAGAAGCCAATGAAACCATGAGGACATAGGGAAAAATATTAAAGTACACCACAAGATGTTAAAAAAGAAACCATGTTTTGCATTTTAGACAAGATTCTATTCAAGTCCTTTGAAAACATGCATTTTAAGCCTGGCTTTTCTCCAAAAAGTGAAGAAAGATTAAAGTAATATACTTGCTGAATGCGAAAATATAGAGCTAAGGAAAGGGTGACATTCAGCTATAATCAGATATTGGGTTTTGATATGTGACTTTAAATTTCCTGCTTAAAACTGAAAACCTATGTGCTCTTTACAGAAAAAGGAGGGTTCCTTTATTTAAATTAAAAACCTGTGTTCTGTTAAATGTCTCTTGGGATTTCAACTTCTCTGGGGGAATACAGGTTTGGGATATTTCATGTTTCAAAAATTATATTTTTGATATTCCATTTTACATAAATCTTTAATTTGTGACAAAGTCATTCAATATCAAAATTGCATTTTTTTCCTGTAAAATTTGTCCTGATTCTGCTAAGCCTTACATAAGGAGAAGATCATTCAAATCTGACAGCCATGAAAAGAGCAAGTGGGCAGACACTCATATTTTTGTGGAGCTTGGAAAAGAAAGAAAGTTGAAGAGGGAAGGGCTTTATTTAAAGATGGCAGTTTGAATATATACACTTAATTAAACTCCCTCCCCAGATCCCCTTTTGCCGTGTAAGGTAACATATTTACAGGTTCCAAGAATTAGTACAGGGACATCTTTGGGGAGCTGTTATTCTGTCTACCACAAGGATTTTAAAAAGGGATTATCTTTAGAAGTATGATTCAGTAATCCAGAAAAGGAATCATATTTACCTAAAATAAGCAGCAAGGAGAGGGGACAAATGTGCTAACTCTGGAAATATTTTGAAATTAATGCATTCATCACTGGGGGATTACGTTGGCTATGGAGATTGCAGGAGAGGAACATTGAAATATAATGCACATTTCCAGGTTGAATGACTGAATGGTGGTGGAGCTATTCCTTAAAAATCAGAATCATATAGGAAAAAGATCAAACTTGAGGAAAGACAAATATAGTTTAGGGCATGAAATAAGTCAGGAACCAAGAAGATTTTTAGGTGAAAGGCTCAAGATAAATCTCAGTTGAATTTGGAGATTTTGGAATTACTAGCCATTGTAAATGAAGTCATTACATTCAATAAAATAATTAATGGAAAATGTGTAGAGAAAGAATGGAACAATTTAGAGTAGAACTCAGGTATATTTATATTTCCATGATAGGCACAGAAAAGGAGAGTGGAAAAAGACTAAAGAGTGGATGAAGATTAGATGAGAAAGCAGGAAACCAAGAAGAAAGAAAGAAGACAGTGGGATCTTGAGGAGTGTCTAATATTGGAGGACTAATGTTTGTGTCATAGCACTAGGATTAGTATTTATGTAAGGAGAACTTAAGTTAGATTGCATTAATAATGTAAATAAGGAATTGCCACAGAATGCCCCATATCCAGGAAATAAGCATTTATTAATTAGTCCTGGAGGTCTCAAATTTTTAAAGCCCATTTGTTTGTCCTAATTAGGAAAGGGCTTTTCTATTCTTTCTACTCATTTTCTAAATAGTTTTATAAAAAGTTGTTTTCTCTTATACTCTTCCAATTTTTAAAAAAAGACATAAGAATTGATTTGTGCTAAGAACATGAAAAAATTGTGTAAATTGTATAAGAAATTTGTCTGTAAAAATTCAAATATATAGACTAGGAGATATAGTGTAAAATTTCTATCAACTGCCTTGTATAATTTTCACCTTTATCTATTCAAATTAGCCCAGTTTAAATTTTTCTTCCAAAATTACATGCCAAATCACATAAGGATGTACCTGCTTTCTTCCCATATGTTTAAAATCAATTGGATAATTATTCCAGGTATTGAGCACTCACTGGGGCCAACATTGTGCTGAGAACCATGTTGACTATCTCAATGAACAAAGTCTATGGCTTTGCCTAAGATTGCGGATACCTACCTGGCTAATCCTGACACAACATTTGGTTTTCAAGTGTCTTATGTACATGACTTAATATAAATATAGAAGTCAAGGCATTGCAATCAACAGCCAGCTAGCATCTAATCATATTTTGCCATGTAACAGTAAATTATGTATTAAAAGAATATAGTAAAATTTTTAAAGGGTCTAGGTTGAAGCATTTCAAACAATTATTTATTTCCCAAATTATAAACAACATCCTATATAATAAAAGGCTAATATGCAAATTGATGGAACTGTGGAACAACTGGTCACTATGATGTGCACTGACCACCAGGGGGCAGATTCAGCGCTGCTCAGCCAGAACCCCTGAGCCAGGCTTATAGCTGGCAGGCGCCACCGTGGTGGTGAGAGCCTCTTCCGCCTCCGCGGCAGTGCTAAGTATGCCCTTCTGCCATCAGTTGGACATCCCCAAACGCTCCTGGACTGAGAGAGGGCACAAGCTGGGCTGAGGGGCCCCCGGCCCCCTGAGTGCGTGAATTTCATGCACCGGGCCTCTAGTTATTTATAAAGCTATTCTATTGTAGAATCCTAGCTAGCCTAATAGTAAATGGATGTGTGAGTTTTTATTATAGTAATTCAGCTATTTTAAGTGGCAGAAATAGTGTGTTAAATTTTGTGAAAAGACTATTTCTATACAAAATAGTTCTTGACTTTTATTTTTCAATGAAAAAAAATTAGCTTAGCTGAAACTCTTTTTTTATAAAGTCATATTGATTCTTTGGGAAATCTGCAATCCTGATATTTAGAAGTTAGACATTTTCTTTGAATTTTTGTTCTTTAACAGAACTGCTATTATTACTAGTATAAGTAATAACAAAGAATGACTATTATTATTACTATGGAGAATAACATAAAAACTGATTTAATGGCCCTGGATGTTGTGGCTCAGTTGTTTGAGCATAGTCAAATGCATCAAAAGGTCTCTGGTTCAATTCCCAGTCAGTGCACATGCCCAGGTTATGGGCTAGATCCCCAGAAGGACTCATACAGGAGACAGTCTATAGATGTTTCTTTCTCATCGATGTTTCTCTCTCTCCCTACCTTGCTCTCTAAAAATCAGTAAAGACATACTTAAAAACATTTAATATATGAAGACGAACATAAAAATCAGTCATTCAACCTTGAAAAGAGGTGGGTGAGTAGAAGCTGAGATTGGTAGAGTTATATATACTAAAGCATTTTCTATTTGGAAAAACACTGCCTCTTCCCATTGGCTGACTTCTTAAGTCATTGCCATTCTGCTTGTAGTGTGGTTTCCTTCAACCATAAGTGCCAAGCCATTATTCTCATTCACCAGATTTTGTAAGTGATATTGAGATTCCAAGTTATGACTGGTCTGCATAAATAAATAAACACACACACACACACACACACACACACACACACACACACTAATATACACACATACACATATATATATTAGTATACATATGTGTAAATATATATCTTATATATCATATATATGATATATGTGTATAAATATACACACACTCATATATATTAGTATATATTAGTATATATGTGTATATGTATATACACATATATCATATATATGATGTATAAGATATATATTTATACATATGTAAATATGTTTTATATATACATATGTGTCATATATTCTTATATATATTCTTATTCATTTGTGTTATATATTTATTTATAATATAGTAATATATTATTATTGTATATATATTTTATATTATACTAGAGGCACAGTGCACAAAATTCGTGCAAGGATGTGGTCCCTAGGCTTGGCCAGTGATCAAAATGTGAGCATCTGGCATGGAAGAACAGGTCCCAGCTGACCTCTGAGCCCTGAGCAGCACCTTGGCCCCTGGGCCCCCGCGCACCCCCCTCTGCCTGAGTCATAGTGCCCGAGTCCCCACACAAAGATGCGGTGAATGCAACTAGATGCTGTGGGCCAGGGCACAGCATGGGCCTCTGAGCCGTCCAGCGACGCTGCATGGAAGCCGGGTGGGCAGCACACTCTCTCCCTCCAGCCTCGCAGACCAGCTCCTGTGCAAACTCACAGGAAGCCTGACCGGCCTCCTGGGGTCCCGGCTGCTGCAGGCTGGCTCACCCGAAAGAGGCCACGCAGGTGCAGGGCTGGCTCCTCATGGGTGCCTGGCACCTGACTGCGGGGGGCTTACCTGGCGTGCAAGCCCTGGCGTCCCGGGGAAGGGTAGCAGGGAGAGTGAGAGTGAGTTTGGCGGACACCCCGCATTCTCACCGGATCTCTGTCCCTGTCACCCCCATCCCTGTCACCCCCACCCCCAGGTAGCCGATGAGAGGTCACAGTGCATCACTGACACCCACCATGTTCTGTGCCACCCCCTGGTGGTCAGCACATGTCATAGCGAGCGGTCAAACTCTTGGTCAAACAACCTCCCCAGGGAACAGTTTGCATATTAGGCTTTTATTATATAGGATATCCTATAACATATGCTCTAAATTGAGAGATTTTCTTGTGTTAATCCTTATGAACTATGTTAAGAAAACGATTTACTGGCTGGAATTTAAAATTCTTTAGTTTGCTCAAGTGGTGTAACCCCTCTCTCTTGGCTTCCCCAATCCACTGAATCAACACTCAAATAAATGAGAGAATAAGTGAGGATCTGGAATCCTGACAGACATCAACTTTAAAAGGATTTGGAAGTGGAAAGAAGTCAAGGTATTACTTAATAATGGATGGAAGAGAAAGGATTAATGGCAGAGGGATCACAGTAAGTTTCATTCAGTTGCAAGTTTTAGCCATTTAAGACTACAGTGGGAAGAACCATCCAGATCAATCTTTCCGTCCCTCTGCCTCTGGGCAGAACCACGCCAGGTCATTCCAGACTTCTGATGCTACTTCCTTTAGGATGACTCTGAAACTGAGGGCTGCCCAAAGGTACACCAACTGAATTCCTAATGACTCATGAACTTCAGAGTCATCATGTGGTTGTCATTTCTAGATGAATTAGCACCTTTTAAACCACATCCTATTTTACTACAGTTCTCATTGTCAGTTAATTATAACTAATAGGAAGAGCCTAAGCCATATATAATTTCATTATATAAAGTATTAAAAGAAATAAGCCAGACACATTATCCTGGCTTTAGAAATTATAATAGTAGGATTTGTTTCAAAGACAAACTATGTGAAAATGCTTAAATGTTAAACTTAGCCCAGACTACTTAAAAACAAGAGAAAAATTAATCAGTCACATTTTCACTAGTAAGAAATAGAAGACCTTAATAAAGGGATTTATTTTTAAAACAGATGTACATGAAAAATGCTATAACTTAAAAAAGGAAGAGCAAAGGTTTCAGTATTTTTATTTATGCTAAATGTTTTAAAGAGAAAAAAATAGGATAGTCAAGATTATATTCTATCTGCCTATCATCTTTATATCTATTTACATTTATATGCATGTATTTCTTTTAAATTTTAGGGTAACTATTACTTTGTGTGTGTGTATACCCTCACCAGCCCTTGACCTTATTTACTAAATAATTTATTTAAACCAATAGAGTTTATTTTTTATAAGCAGTTTTAGGTTTACAGAAAAATTAAATGGCAGTTCTCAGATGCCTACCCATTCCTCCTGGTACTAACACTATTGGTATTTTGGATTTGGCCCATTCTAATAGGCTCATAGTTTTATCTCATTGTTGCTTTAATTTGTAATTTCCTGGTGATATCTGGTGTTTAACACCATCATATGTTTATTAGCTATCTGTACATCTTCTTTGGTGAATTGTCTATTCGGATCTTTTGCCCATTTTTGAATGGCTGTTGCTTTTCATGTTGAGACTGCATATATGGGCCTTTAGTGATGTGATAAGGTGTGTGAGTTGGGTGAGGACATTCTATAGTCCTAAGATTAGGTCATTCTCTTAGTAGGCTGGTCTGTGCCCCTGCACTTTTACCTCCACAAGTGCTTCTTATTCCCTTTCTTTTTCTCTTTTATAGACAATAGAGAGGGAGCAAAGGGGAGAGAGAGGGAGAGAGAGAGGAACATCGATGTGAGAGAGACATATTTATCAGTTGCCTCCCATATGCATCCCAACCAGGGATGGAACCCACAACCTAGGCATGTGCCCTGATTGGCTAGCATTGAGTACCCTGATTGGCTAGCATTGAACACAGGAGGACACTCCAACCAACTGAATCACACTGGCCAGGGCTCATTCTCCTTGTTTACGGGTTCTTAGGTAGAATTGGAGTTGAGTATTTTCCTCCCCTCAGGTAAGTTAGGCTCTGCTAAAACCCCAGTAGGTGATGCTCTGGTAAAATAGTTCTTCTTGAGGAGAGGCCTTGTTAAGAACAGACTATTCTGGGCATATTTCAAACATTTACTTTTTCCTCTCCCTGCTGGAAGCACAAAGGGATTTCTGTCTGATCTTCACTGTGAAAATTTAGTAGGGTTCCTAGAGGTGAAACTCACAAATTTGTGGGGCCCTTATAAATCGGGTCTCTGTAGAATTTTAGACTCCCTGACTTGTCCACACAGAGCCTCCTGCAATTTGTCAATGATAGTTTAGGTTTCCTTATACTAGTACTGGTCTCCACAAAGGTTCCTGCTCCTGGATTTTGACTCAGATAATTGTGATTCTTTGTATCTTCCTGTCTTTCCAATTTGGAGGAAGCAACTTGCTGTGTGACCTTAATTCTCTCACAGACAGATCTAAGAAGTCATTGATTTTCAGAGTTTTTTCTTGGAAGGATTGAAGGGACAATCTCCACGTTCCTTGCATGCTAGGCCAGAAACTGGATATTCACCCAAAATTTGTTTTTATTAGTCAATCTTCAAAAATTAACCTGGTCTCCCATTGGCCTTGTTAATGGTCTCCCATTCATACATGCTGTTTTCATTCCCTCACAAATCTTTTTATTTTCTTGTTATCAATTTTTTTTGTTGTTTTTCAATGATAATAAAGTGAGAATTGTGTAAAGAAAAACCTATTGTCATTGGCATGCATTTTTGTCAATCAATATCATTTAAATGTTTTATTAATATCAAAGGCTCAGGGTCTCTCAAGATGATGCATATTTTATCTGAGTGAGTTTTAATATTTTCAGTTTTTTATTAAATATATCTGCGCTGCCCTAGTCGGTTTGGCTCTGTGGATAGAGCTTTGATCTGCGGACTGAAGGGTCCTGGGTTCAATTGCAGTCAAGGACAGGTACTTCGGTTGCAGACTGGATTGCTGGCCCTGGTCCAGGGGCGCCTGTGGGAGACAACCGATAGGTGTATCTCTCTCATATCAATGTTCCTCTCTTTTTCTCCCGCTCCCTTCTTCTCTCTCTAAAAATCAATGGGAAAATACCCTTGGGTGAGGATATATATATTTATAGTTGTGCTATTAATCTATCCAAGACATAGAAACTCTTGGACAACAGATAAAACTGAGTCTGATATGACTAACTAACCTAAATTAATGAACTTGTAAGTTTACAGTAAAATTATAATCATGATGTAGTAAAAAAATGAGATTATAAAAATGTATTCATTTCCTGTATTCAATTATATTGCTATGATTGATCACTCCGATTGCTCTGTCTGCTAATTGAACTATATTTTAAAATATATACACATTCTATGGAATAGTAAAAACTGTGAACTTTATAGATGATGACATAATTATACATCTAGTTTTCTTATAAATGAGTTTTAAATCCCAGCATTCATATTTTTGTCCAATTGTAGTCTCTATGTCAACACTTCCTCTTCAAACAGCATGTTTTTCTCAGCTGGAATTTCACACCTCCACACTCACTCACTCACTTTACCAGTGAGGATAATAAATATGATATAGAGCTCAAGGTTATTCGATCTCCTGGTTTGTCTTTCCATTTGTAATGAAAAAGAAATAATGATAATGTTACCTAAAATGTACTAAGTAAAAATGAACCTACTAATTAGTTGACAATGAACAAGGCAAAAAAAAAGGAAGTTTTTCTCTGTTCCTTGCCCCTACCTATGCCATTACATATGTACTTTTAACCATTTGATAATTTAAAAAACACCTCTTACCTAAATAACTTCTTTAGGAAGCATTTTTGTAGGAAGCTTGAGAAATGCCATGTATACATGTTCAGTCACTAGCATTTTTAAAAGTCACTGTGTATAAGGCCAAAGCATAAGATATTATAGAGGTACCTCAAATGGATTTCCAAACTGGTACAAATATTAAAGATTTTAAAACTTGATGACACCATCTTTGAATTTGTAATTTTCATCAATTGTCATGTGAAATAAATTGACCAAAAGCTGAATATATGAAGCAACTAAAATTACAAAATTATTGGCGTGATATGATAAGAGGAAAGATCCTTCTTTCCCATTCAAAAGTCATTGAGAATCAATGAGAATACTCTCAGTTAAACAAAATCATGTCTTAGAATTAATGTGTGTGCGTGTGCGTGTGTGTGCGTGTGTGTGTGTGTGTGTGTGTGTGTGTGTGTGTGTATACACATTAGAGGCCCAGTGCATGAAATTTGTGCACAGGGGGGTGTGTCCCTCAGCCCAGCCTGCATCCTCTCCAATCTGGGACCCCCTCGAGGGATGTCCAGTTGCCCGTTTAGGCCCAATCCTAGTAGGATTGGGCCTAAACGGGCAGTCGGACATCCCTCTCACAATCCAGGACTGCTGGCTCCCAACTGCTCACCTGCCTGCCTTCCTGATTGCCCCTAACCGCTTCTGCCTGCCAGCCTGATCACCCCCTAACCACTCCCCTGACAGCCTGATTGATGCCTAACTGCTCCCCTGCCAGCCTGTTTGCCCCTAACTGCCCTCCCCTGCAGGCCTGGTCCCCCCAAACTGCTCTCCCCTGAAGGCCTGGGTCCCACCCAACTGCCCTTCCCTGCAGGCCTGGTCGCCCCCAACTTCCCTCCTCTGCTGGCCTGGTCACACCTAACTGCCCTCCCCTGTAGGTTTGATCACCCCCAACTGCCTTCACTTGCAGAACTGGTTCCTCCCAACTGCCCTCCCCTGCTGGCCATCTTGTGGTGGCCATCTTGTGTCCACATGGGGGCAGCCATCTTGTGTGTTGGAGTGATGGTAAATTTGCATATTACTCTTTTATTAGATAGGATAAAGGCCTGGTGCATGGGTGGGGGCCAGCTGGTTTGCTCTGAAAGGTGTCCTGGATCAGGGTGGGGGTTCACTTGGGGCATGGGGCAGCATGGGTAAGGGGCTTGTGGTGGTTTGCAGGCTGGCCATGCCCCCGGCAACCCAAGGGGAGGCCCTGGTATCTGGGATTTATTTATCTTCTATAATTGAAACTTTGTAGTCTTGAGCAGAGCCAAGCCTCCTGCTTGCTCCGTGGCCGCAGCCATTTTTGTTTGAATTCATTTATCTTCTATAATTGAAACTTTGTAGCCTTGAGTGGAGGCCAAGGCAGGCCAGGGTATGCGGAAAGCTTGGCTTCCTCCATTGCCAGGGAAACCCAAGCCTCCTGCTCACTCCATGGCCCCAGCCATCTTGTTTGGGTTAATTTGCATACTCGCTCCTGAATGGCTGGTTGGCATGGCTTGTGGGTGTAGCAGAGGTGTGGTCAATTTGCATATTACTTTTTTATTAGATAGGACATATATATACATTTTTACAATTTAATAAAAAGTAGCTGATATTTTTGACATTATTATTCTTGTGTGTGTGTGTGTGTGTGTGTGTGTGTGTGTGTAATATCAACATTTATGAGACAGCTAGCCAGTAAAGAAGCTTAGAGATGTTAATGATTTATAGTTTGTACTACAAAGTTTTGCCATGGAAGGCAGTGGCATAACTGAAATATTGATTGCTGAATATAACCATAGCACACAGATGACTTTGGTCTGTGGGAGTTCAGAGGGTTCAGTTTAAATGAAAAATTTATTATTGGAGCAAACAAATAGGTCTTTATATTAAGACAGACTCAACCAAAGGCATTCAGCCCTGCTCACCTTAAGTCATCTGGTTCAGCATTGAGTCAATTGTAGGCCAAATCTCCCCAGGAGTTATACTTTGGACGTTTAGAACAGCAAAACAAAATCATTCTGTCCACCTTGCTGATGGCACTTTTTGACAGCATGACCCAGGCACATGCCTGGCACTCAACAGTCCATAATGGTGAGTGCAAAGTCCCCTCTGTTCCCATATCAGTGGCCTGATTCCCCCAGGCTTGCCTCGCGTATGTCTGAACTGCTCCCATGCCAATTTCATTTTTTGTATTGAATATTAATAACAATTGAGTTAATGTTTACTTGGTGCTCATACTATACCAGTCTCCTAACTGCTTTTTATGTATAAACTCTTTTACTCTTCACAGCAACCCTATGAGGCAGATACTGTTATTTTTCACTCTTTTAAAGGTTAACAATTGTCTAATATAGGTTCTATTATTATCCCATTATACAGATGTAGGTACTATTAGCATTTCCTTTTTAGAGATGAGCATACCGTAGCACAGGGAGGTTAAGTTTCACATATGTCACATAGGCTGGTAAGTAACAAAAGTAGGGTTTGAACCCAGGCATTCTGTTTCCTAAGTCATTCCTCTTAACCACTTCAATATAAAGCTTCAGTTTTGCCACTGGCCCTTGGAGATTGTTCATGATCTCCATGGGTATGAATTTCAGCTTTTCTAATAGACTTGATTTAGCTCTTGATGTTCTTTTCCTTTTGGATGTCCATTAAACACCATCCTCTTGAAAATTACCAGTCTTTTGTCTTTTTGTTGATACAATCAGTTATAGTATGTATGAATTTGTGTGTTCATGTGTGTGTGTACATCTGTGTGCATGAATATGTATGTGAGTTAGGGTGGGAGGGGTATGGGATTTTGGAAAGCTACCTCTTACAAATACCAAGAACTCTAATAAACAACAATTTAAGAGTATTGCCAAAGTTTATCCAATCTGTCACAGTCCAGACTCAAGCACAAGCCCTTAAACATTGTCTTGATATTTTCTTCTCAAAGCAAGAAAATCTGCTGGTTTCCCCAGCACCTTGTATAATGCATAGGCCACCTGGCATGTCTGCATTGAGGATAAAACATAAATTCAGGGAAAGTTCTATCCCAATGGGAAAATTATTTAAGGTTCTGTGAGCAGTTAATAACAGTGTGTAAACAAAGAAGTTGTATAATATTATCCAACTTCAAAATTTGCATTTTTTATATGGTTTTAATTTTCAGTTTTACTCACAATTCATCACCCAGCCAGAGGTCTGCAAATGCAAATCTCGGCAAACACAATAGCAGAAAGAAAACTCTGTACCCACAAGCATAGCACACTATCTCTATCAGATTGCTATCCTTCCATGTGCTTAGGTGAAAATAAGGTAAAAGAAACAAGGGAATGATGTTATAGGTATCTATACTAATAATAGCCTAGGGCCGTTATGTCCGGATAGATGACCAAAAAACACCTGGGTCCTGGCAGCAGCGGCAGCAGCAGCATGAGTCAGGCCTGGGTCCATCACCAGTTCAAAGGCATCTCAGGGTGAGGACCATTACCTCAGCCAGAACTCAAGATGGTCACCTGGCCTGGCCTGGCCCCTCCTCAGAGACAGCCCCTTTCCTCCATGTACACTGCAGAGGACAGACAGGGATGCCTAAGAGACTGGGGCCATCCCTACCCTACTCCCCTGGCCTGCTTTACCTGTGGCCCCCACAGAAGGGTATGTATGAGAGCCCTTCCCCTGCTACCTCTCACCACTGTCTCCGGCCATCCCTCACCACACAGGCATATCAGCTTTCAAACTTGCCCTACTCACTTCCTCTCACCCCCTTTCAGGGCTTCTGCTCTGGATGGGGCCTTTGGAATCCAAGGCTCTGGGGTTTTACAACAGAACTGGGGTAGGAAAGGGTAAACAGCACCAAAGATGGCTGATATGACCACCTACCTCTGCCTCAGCTTGACCAATTAGTTCAGCCTCAGAACGTGGCACTCAGAGGGGATCCCTACTTCCCCAGCAATGGCTCTAGGGCCTCGGCCCCAGTACCAACCTCCTCTCCCCCTTGGCCCTCCCCACAGCTGGTGCTTGCTGCAGCTCCATGTGCCTTACTTAACCACCCCTTCCTTCCCTGTTCCTACAAAGGAGGCTTCATCTTTGTATGTTATATTCATATAAACTTTGTAACATTTTGGAAAAAAACAAAACAAAACAAAACAAAAAACGATGACCAAGAGAATGCCACAGTCAATGTCCGGAAGTCCTGCTCAGGAGAATGGAGAGAAGGGAGAATTCCATAAGTTGGCTGATGCGAAGATATTTCTGAGTGACTGCCTGGCATATGACAGTTGTGTGACCACACAGGAAGGAGTCCAAGTTTCTCAGCAGAACACCAAGGATTTCTTCCATGTTCTGAACCTTTGCTTTGGCTTTCAGAATTCCCTGCTCCCCATCTGTTGGCTCCCTCCTTCTGAGAGGCACTGTGTTCATCACATGGGTGCTGGAATATTGTATCTCAAGAGGATTGCGCCAATGTACTTATCCTTTTATCCGACGATGAAAAATTCCCAAAGAATAAGAATGGAGACAAACTACTGTCCTTTAGGCTTAAAAAAAAAACCCACAAGTGTCCTGAGAAGAGCTGAAGGCCAGCCAGCCTGCCCCACAATTGGGTGATATAGCGTCCTCTGTCCACCTCTCACCCCGAGGGCCCAGCCACTTCCCTCAGCTCCGGGCAGCCCTCTACATTCCACGACAGCACGCTCTGCCCTCACATGCTGCTCACCCTAAATGAGAAGGAATAGAGCAGTTGGCCCACAGACAACTACACAGAAAGATATGGCTCATGGCTGGCAAGCTCAGTGGCCGTGGTGGAAGCCTCTCCTGCCTCCATGGCAGCGCTAAGGAGCAGCAAGCCAAGTGGTAAGGAGCAGCGAGCAGGTGGGCGGTAAGGAGCAAGGGGTCCTGGAGTGGGAGAAGATGCAGACTGGGCTGAGGGACACTCCCCCAGGTGCACGAATTTCGTGCACCTGGCCTCTAGTTTTAAAATAATAAAAATATGAATTTCAGCTTTTCTAAAAGATGATTCAAAGCTGGAATATACAGATACAGAGAAATGCAGCTTAGCATTTGAGTAAAATAATTGCATTATAATGAACCTATATTGAGCACTTAATACCATGCTAAGTGCTTTACATTTTTTAACTAATTTAGTCTTTATAACAAGCCTATGAGAGAGATTTGATGAGCCCCATGTTAAAGAACTGACAATGTGCTCTGCTAGATGGTGGGAAGTCAAGATTTAAACTGAAGCAATAGAGCCCAAAGTCCATGCTCTTAACTACTGTAGCTCAAATTTCCTCCTCAAAAACCTTCAAACACTGATATAGAGGGAAAGACCTGTTCTCCATGCTCCATGTTGCCATAAAAGGGAAGGGATATGAAAGTACGGGGGAAATGCCTCCAGTCTTAGCTCACACTTGCCCAGGACTGGAGGAATGATAGCCTCTCTGCAGGGCATTTTCCTTCTCCATCCCTCCTGCGGTCAGCTTGGCTACTGTGAAGGAAGCCTTAGGCTGTCCAGCATTTCTGCTGCTGATTGATGTGGAATTTAAATAAAAAAATAGCAGACTCATCTAAAGCCATGATCTCAAACCAGCGTGATTACTGACATTGTGCCTTTCCTGTGCTTAATACTTATCTTCATTTTTTAATTGGTTCCAAACTTGGGAACAAAAGGAAGCATCCTAAAAAGTAGTGCACTTTTGCCATGGTTCTCATGTCCTTGATCATATTCCTTCTTCTCTCATTCTTCTGGATCAGGCGTTCCTGGATAGTCAGCCAAATACACATTAGATAATTCTCTGCAACACAAATGATTTATTCAGATGAAAGGAGCTCATATCTTACATTTAAAAAATATTTCAGGGGTTATTTTAATTCATTCTAATTCAGGTGAATTTTGTCATTGTCATATTTACTCTTGTGATTGCAGATGTGGTCTTCCAAAATTTTATTTATAACTAAAATTTTCACCTTCCAACAAGTGTACAGTGCAACAGATGGTGACCACCTTGGTTGTGGCCACATAGGTTAAGATATACGCATGTGGGTGCATGTGTGTCCATGAACCTAAGCCTGTGAAATCTTAATTTGCAATGAGAGCACTTGTCTGTTAAAACTTAAGACAGGCACCCTTACAAAAGAAGACCTTTAAAGCAATGGAAGACAGTGACTTTTTTTTTTTAACTCTTCACAGCTAAAGCAAATGCTTGCTTGACCTTCAGATTTGATCATTACTTTTATATATATTTATTGATTTCAGAGAGGAAAGGAGAGGGAGAGAGAGAGAAACATCAATGATGAGAGAGAATCATTGATCGACTGCCTCCTGCACAACCTCTCTGGGAATGGAGCCCAAAATCTGGGCATGTGCCCTGACTGGAAATGGAACCATGACCTCCTGGTTCATAGGTTTATGCTCAACCACTGAGCCACTCCAGTTGGGCTGGTTATTACTTTTATGTTTTTAAAATGTTTCTTAAATCTTCATCTGGTTTTCTATTCCTTCTGGGGTTCTATAAAATTTTCAGGTCCAAGATTTTACGTTTTCTATCATCTTGGAGTTACAAGCTTTTGTCCCTCTTCCTAAGTATTGCCTTTAGCATTGACCTGGCGTCTTGACTAGATGACTGTTGTCTATTGTTAGAAAGGTTAGAATGGGAAAGGTCACAGATCACCTCCAAGAACTTGTGAAAGTTCCCATATGAATTTGTCACCTTCATGCTTACACAAAGGTATGTATGTGGATGCTTGATTCTTCCATAGCACACAGAAAATTAAAAGATTATAACTCAGTTATTAAGTCTTTTATTAATATATTAATATAGTGCTTAAGTCCTATTATAATAAAAATGTGAATTTTCCACTAATAACCAAGTAACTATGTAAAGCATTCCTGGTGTCTGATTCTAGAGAACTCTGACTAGGCTTATGGTATAAAGTAGGTCCTTGGCAGGACCCACCTCATGGACATCACACAGGGTCTATATTGGGCTCGGTTTATGCTCTGTTCTCACCATTTAAAAATTCTTAATAATTTTGAACAAGGGGCTCAGCACTTTCATTTTACAGTAGACCCTGGTTATATAGCCGGTTTTGGGCTCAGAGCTTGACTACTTCCATTCGGCTGAACTGTAATTCCTGGTATAAGTTGATTTTCCAGAGGCTAAGTCTTTTGGCAGTTGTGATTCCCAATGGACTCCCCTCTTGATTTCAGGAATCCAATATTACATTAGTAAAGAAGTCTCCAGGGTTTTAGATTTTTCCCAGTGCTTTATAATTGTCTTTTATAGTAAAAATAAAGTGTGTGCATTGTCATATTATTTTAAACTACTATGTATGTGCAAAGATGTTGTTTAATTGACAGACTTCCTTAATCTATATGAACAATATGTCTCTTCCCTTTTCTACACATTTAAGTGTCATGGTGATTTGCACTCAAATCTCAACAGATAGCAATATAATCAGTGTTTCAAAAAAAAATAATGATGGAAAGCTTTTTCATGTGATTTTATTGAATCTCTGATTCAGACTCTAAATACATTATATAAACTGAGACTGAATTTGGATCTTGTAAGTTCATATATTCTTGAATTACATTAATGGGACATAATATTTGAAAGATAAAAATGACTAATATGCCATACATTATTTTTTTTAAATGTGCACAGAGCAAATATGTGATTGTTAAGTATTGAGATCAATTGCAAGGTTTTATGTTGCAATTGGTTCCTGAGTGAGGTAGACTTGTTTCTTGGAAAATGAACAGTGTAAGTCAATATCACTAATATTGTATAGGTCCACAGTGACTTTGAGGCTTTGATATTCTAAAGAATACTAAGGGCCTGATGCAAGTTATTTTCTAGGAGTTATAATTTTATAGTTTTAGTAAATAATGATTATTATGAAATAATAGTTAAGGTAATGTCACTTATTTAAACTGACTACATATATTCACAAATCTTTTCCAGTGAAATGTATTCTAAGCTAATATGTAAAAGAAGTAATGCTTTATAGGTATTTACTCTATCATACTTTTCAGAGCCAATGTCTTATTTTATCCCAACAAGGCATTTATAGTTTTTTTGTTTGGTTGCTTTCTATGTAAAACATTTTTACCATCACCATTTAAGCTCTTACTATTCTCTGTGTTCTATCAAGTGTATTTATTTCCTCAATCCATGACACATTTTCACTGTTGTTCTTTTCCCTTTCCTAATTTGCTTCTAATGAGCTTCAGCTTTCTGGCTAACTCATTGCCTGACAACTTTCCACACATAAAAAAATTAATAATTTTGCTCTCCCAGAAGCAAGGTAAAAGGCAGATGTTTTTCATCCTTAAAACCATAATTCCCTTTGTTTTCTATTTAGGAGCTTCAGATTAGCAATGGCAGTTTATGTTCAACATCCCAACAACACCCCCACATTAAGCAGACATATTTTATTCCCTGTGATCTTTAATGACCTTTCTGATATGCTCATTTTTTTTAAAAGTGTGTGTGTGTGTTTTTTGTTTGTTTTTTTTTTGAGTCACAAATCCCACTGAGAATTTGATGAAAGCTATTGCTTTGGTATCATTTACAAACACTACATGAAATTTCAGGAGGTTTCCAGGCCCCTGAGACCCATTCATGAACTAAACATTACAAACACCTGCTCTAATTTATCAATTTTATTTTATGGATATTGCATTGTGTAGTTTTTCTATAATTATTCACTTCTGTTACCGATCTTTATACTATTCACTCTGCTGCCTTCTTTACCACATCTTTCTTTTAAGAATACCCCTTTCGTTTTCAAGTTCCATTTATATTGTATTACCCAAAATCCATTTAGTTCTAGGCATACTCTTGCCTTATTGACTTCTTATAAATAAAACATGAAATAGATATGTTCTCATTCAGCTAGTATGAGTTGAGTGCCTTGTATATGTTAGGTATCATGGGGTGTGTAAAACTGCATCTGTGAAAGGGTTTACTTCTAACAATCATATTAATGTTAATTGATAAATATTGATATTGTTAATAACTAATATTAATTGAATTTATTTTCTTTCCCAAGAACTATGCTAAATATTTTATCATCCTTTATCATTTTGTTCTTTTTTCTTGACTTTTTTCACCTCCTTCTCCTCCTCCTTCTTCCTCAACAAATAAGATGAAAATAAGTTGAAAGAGGTGAAGTAAATCTTACTCAAGGTTACAGTTAAAAACTTAGAGAACCTGAACTTAAACAAATTTCCCTGACTTGAAGCACTTCTAATGTCTTCTCACATCTTAGATAATCTCTACCTCTCATTTAGCATAGCTGTACAAATATATTTGAATGTATGTGTTTACTCAACCATCCATCCATCTACATACACAAAAAAAATTAATACAGGGAAGAGAGAAAATTCATGCGATGCAGATGAAATGCTACGAGAATTAGAGGAAACCAGGAATTAGTTGAACTTTTCTTCATGGAAGAAATGCCATTTGAAACATTCCATAAACGATACCTGAGACTAAATAGGGAATAATATGGAAGAGCTGTGAAGCCTGAGGAACTTGCAGCAATGTATGCAGAGGCATGATTGGCAGTTGAACTTGGCTAGAGTAGAAAGTGTGGAAAGTAGAATTAGGAGGGAATATAAATGTTGGAAGGAGTTGTAGGTCAGGTCCCAGAGAACTCTGAATTCCAGGAATAGGGGCAGGAGCTTATTTAGCAGTAGTGGATGATGGAGGATTTTCAACAGAAAAGGGACATAATCAGAAGTATGATTTTAGAAGCTGGCTCTGGCTGATTGGGAACAGAAAGACTTGCAATGCATAGGGACCGGAGATATGTGCTCATTCTTTTGGCCGTGTTCATAAAATTAAGACATAAGTAATTACCTTATTTCTGGAAAGGTCCCTGTGAGTGGGAGAATTACATAATGAATACTAAGAATATTTGAAACCTGAAACTGACAGACTGCTCATTGAGTTCTTTTCTTTTGTCTAATGGTAGTTTACACATTTAGCTCTGTTCACTTTTTTCTTTCTCCTTCATTTTGTGTTCTCTCTTGTAGGAATTGCATTTTAGTTCTTTGTTGTTGTCATTGTTGTTTCTATAGGGTCCTATTCTACTGTTGCATGTCTGATGCTGTCTCTCTTCCACTCACTTTACTCACTGCTTTTCCCCATTCTTAAGGCCCTAGGTTTAGGATTGTTGACACATGCCTTAACGTCTCTTGCAAACAATAACATGCTTATCCATTGATTATTACCATTATTATCTACTGAGCTCTACCTGAGGCCATTCCACCCTCTATCATACTTTTCACCACCCTATATCATTTCTTCTCTATGTGTTTTAGATTTCCTTATGAACTAATAGACAGCATGGTAGTCTCTATGTGAACCTTCATGTTAGAATTCTGAGACAAAGACTGTGTGTGTAGGTGCAGGAGTTTGGGCTTACTGACAACAATGTTAGGATAAAGGCAGTATCTGTCCTGGCCAGAAATGGAAAGAGTTGACAGGTCCAAAGTAGTATTCTCTGATTCTGTAGAAGTCAGGTAGATCTGGAACACAGAGGGAATAGGGTCTTTAGAGAGTTTTGTGTGCATGGGTGGTGACAAAGAAGAAATATGATTTTTAAAAATATATAACAATATCAAAAACAAGCAGGCGCAAATAGAATGGTTTCCCAAGAGAGCTATAATTTGTGGAGGGTTTCTTGCTTGTGGATGAGTCAGATCTGCTTAAAGTTATCACTCTTATTCTTTTTGCTGTTTTCCCATCTCATTTCTCTTTTGTTGGACTTTGGCGCACTGATTGTCATTTGGATAAAACATCACACTTACAATATTTGAAGATCTTGTCACATATTCTGAAGTTTCATAGGGAATACATCTCCTTGGCAGACCCAGAAGAAGAAATTGTGACTTACCTAATCTACATTTATCTTATCCAACTGTAACATAGTTACTGCCATGATTTCTGGAAGTATATGCTGTTACCTTCCTGAACAACATGATTTTCATGGAAAGCACTGTTATATTACTTTTGTTTATTAATTCCTACTTATTCTTTCCCATTCAAATTGTTTCTTTGACCAATATAGTATAATGCTTCAACAATCACCTATAAATCTCTCTCCTTCATGCAGTGGGATTTCATTCAAGGGTTTCAAAGTCTAAACCGCCATGAAATTGCACAATGTCATAAGTGGACACAAAATTCTATATGATGTTCATGTCTTACTTGTTTATTCTGTCCTAATATCTTAATTCCCGTATGAGGTAGGTGGGAAAAGTCAGATATACCAGGAAGAACTGGAGGTTTATATGTAGGAAACAGGTGTTAAATGGAAACCATGATCTCTTCTCTGACAGAAATGACAAGAAGTGGTCAGAAACTGCATGATTTACTCATTTTCCTTGCAAAGGAAATTGATAAATTTATCATATGCATCAAATAAAGGACAAATTACTTGCACTTCATTAACCAATAGATTTCTAGTAACATCTTCTCTCTCTAAACATGTTCTCCTCTTGCCCACCTGTCCTGGAAACAGCGTTCTTGCTAATTCAGCAGCCTGAGCATGACATTAATAAGAATAGTAGATGAGGTAGTGAGGTCTGCATGTCCAAAAAGGTAACGCGGAGGAGGAATTCTCTGCCATCTTTTATGTCTGAACAAAAGCGACATTCCTTGTGGTCACAGGTTTGACTAGGCCTAAAGGTATAAAACAGGAAACTGGGAGTTATGGTTTATATGATGGCGTATTCACATATCCCAATTGTTTTGAGTCTATAGTTAAAATATAATATTTATATATTCTGATAACATAGATCATTTAGCATGTAAATATTTTTAATAATATGAAAAAGTTTCACTGATCATGTAAGTTTATCTTTGCATAAAGATGTAGAGTAATATACTGTTATTTAGAATTATTAATTATTCTGATTAATAACATTAGTTGTCATCAAATTTATAGAAACACACTTATTGTGAGCTTGTAAGAACCCTTAAATAAATATGTATAAGTATTTTAACCTCAAATAATTTGAGCCCAGTTATTTCCAAACTTCCTTACATCAATATTTTATTTAATAGAATTCTTTGATATTGTTAATTGTTAAATATCAGCTATTCAATATAGATTGAGAAGGCTTTTTAAATTTAATTTATTAATTGAAAATATATTTAAATAAATTAATTATCCACTGATTGCTAAAGACTACTGGTCTTGGATGAAGGAATTAAAAATAGCACATTTGAGTAGTATGCTTATTACTCCAGTATTCCTGAGTGCTAATAATTTAAGAAAAGCATAATCTGTGTTTATAGATCAGATTACATTTTAAGGAATAATTGTAATTGAGAAAAATTTTCACAGATGTTATATTATTGGTACTTTTAAATATTTTAAATTAGAAGGCATTATTTTGTTTCTTTTACATCTTGGTCATCTTTTTCTAATTATTATTCTTATAGTTATTACTATCATTATTAGTTATTGTAATTTTTATTTTATTTGGTACATGTCAAATAATTAAACCTTTTAATGGCTGTGTTTCTTATTATACACTTCAAAAGTTTTAATGAGTGTAATATCCCCACAGTTCCCTATCCCAGCCTTTGCTAACTGCGTAATTTTCTCAGCTAATCAAATGAGCTGATTGTTCTGAATTATTTTCTCTGATTTATAAGTTAGATAAAATAGGCCCAATAAAATTTTCTTAAACTCTTCTTTTAGTTTGAATACTCATGATTTAAGGGCAGTTAGCTGTTTTCTGTCATTTTAGAAAATGTAGTTTTATAACAATCTTTGAATTTAGGACTTTCCCCTTCACTAATTATATTTGATGGGGACTTCCAAAGATTACTTAACTTTTAATTTAGTTGGTGCATTTGTTATTTTTCCACAAGAAAAGTCACCTCTAAATAGTGCCAATGCAACTGTTTTATGAAGTAAACTCTCAAGGAAGTCAAGGTGGAATTCGTATATGGCTGGCTCTTCCCTGCTTTCTCTCCCTTTTCCCCTCTATCCCCACATCTTGGGCTGTGAGAAGGGGTCAGAAGGCCACACATCACTGAGTTTAATTTATTCCAGTCCACCTAGTTAGTTGAAATATTTCCTCAAGGAAGTTTTCATTCAGTTAATGCCCTGAAGGGTTAAGAAAACAGAAACCCATAGTATTACAGAGCTGTTGTTATAGATGTTTCCAAGGAAACCATATCAGGAATGTTCAAGTGGCTTGTTTCTCCCCAAACCCACAGGAGTGTAGCTTACTTGAGGTTTTGATGTTCTCTTAATTCTTGCCATAGCTACTCTGTGGTAGGGTTTCCAGCCAAGCAAGAATCCAAGGACTGCCCGAAGTTCTGGCTCCCCAGTCCACCATGCTTGCTCTGGCTGAGCTCAGTTTTGCGTTGTCATCCTGAAAAGAGTATAAGGGCAATTTAAAATCAAATAGAGGTTAACTTCATTATCTTTTTAAAAGCTCCATTATTGTTTTTCTAAATGTCCAATGTAGATTATTTTTCTCCAAAATATGCATTAGAATTTCATAAAAAATAAATAATAAATGAACTTGAGTTGCAGAGTTCATTAGAAGACTAATATATGTGATAGATCACATCATGCTGTTTTACGAGGTATGTTAAGAGACTTGGAAGATAGGAGGGACTTTTAGTTCTGTGATTTCCTCTGCTTCATGTGGCTATAAACAATTTTTAAGGTCATTTCATATTTTTTTATTTCATATATCTAAAGAGGAATGAAATCATGAAGAATCTGAAAATAATGTCAAACAGTAGTAATGTGATTAAACTTGACTTAAAATATTTTCATAATTAGATTCTACAAGATAATTAGTACTTCCTTTAAAAATGTTTACCCAAATGACATAAAGCCATAGAAAACTCTGATAATTTTCATTCAAAGTGTTTAGGGACAGAGAAATCCATTTCTCTGTCTTGTTCTATCTGCCTCTTTCAGAAAGCATGCATATGTAGATGTGTCCGATAGTTGTTTTTTTTTTGTTTTTTGGATTTTATACACCATACAAGGGTAGAATGAACCACCTCAGTAGCTTCTGAGGCTAATACATTTCTATCACCACAATTATTTTAGCAAACCTGGCTCCCTTCACTTCTGCAACATCATGCAGATTTAGTGATCAAGTTTGCACAGTTTTTTAAAATATGTTCAAACATTTTAAATTGTCCAAATACAAACAACCAGATGAATACTTGTATTTTTATTTGGGTATCACAATTAACCAAGAGATATTAAACACACTTATATCATATTAAATATTTGCAAAGATAATGAAGCAAATTTAAAATAACATTTAAACCTCTCTATTTTGAGAAAGAGATATGATTATATTTTATTCTATATTTATAACTAGAGGCCCAGTGCACAAAATTTGTGAACGGGCGAGGGGGTCCCTCAGCCCAGCCTGTACCCTCTCCAATATGGGACCCCTCGAGGGATATCCAATTGCCCATTTAGTCCCGATCCTGGTAGGGCAGTTGAACATCCCTCTCACAATCCAGGACGGCTGGCTCCCAACTGCTCACCTGCCTGCCTATCAGATTGCCCCTAAACTCTTCTGCCTGCCAGCCTGATCACCCCCTAACCACTTCCCTGACAGCCTGATTGATGCCTAACTGCTCCCCTGCCAGCCTGATTGCCCCTAACCGCCCTCCCCTGCAGGCCTGGTCACCCCCAACTGCCCTCCCCTGCAGGCCTGGTCCCCTCTCCCCCCCAACTGCTCTCCCATGCAGGCCTGGGTTCCCCCCAACTGCCCTTCCCTGCAGGCCCGGTTGCCCCCAACTTCCCTCCTCTGCAGGCCTGGTCCCCCCACAACTGCCCTCCCTTGCTGGCCTGATCAGCCACAACTGCCCTCCCTTGCAGGCCTGGTCCCTACCAACTGTCCTCCCCTGCTGGCCATCTTGTGGTGGCCCTATTGTGTCCACATGGGGGCAGCCATCTTTGACCACATGGGGCAGCCATCTTGTGTGTTGGAGTGATGGTCAATTTGCATATTATTATTTTATTAGATAGTATTAGATAGGGTAGAGGCCTGATGCATGGGTGGGGGCTGGCTGGTTTGTCCTGAAGGGTGTCCTGGATCAGGGTTGGGGTTCCCTTGGGGTGTAGGGTGGCCTTGGCAAGAGGCCTGTGGTGGTTTGCAGGCCAACCACACCCCCCGGTGACCTAAGTGGAGGCCCTTGGATCTTGGATTTTTTTATCTTTTATAATTGAAACTTTGTAGCCTTGAGCGGAGCCAAGCCTCCTGCTTGCTCCATGGCCGCAGCCATTTTTGTTGAGATATATTTATCTTCTATAATTGAAACTTTGTAGCCTCAAGCGGAGGCCAAGGCAGGCCAGGGCTGCGGAAATCTTGGCTTCCTCCATCGCTGGGGGCAACTCAAGCCTCCTGCTCTCTCCAGCTCTGTGGCTGCTGCCATTTTTCTTGGGATTTATTTATCTTCTATTATTGAAACTTTGTAGCCTTGAGTGGAGACCTGGGCCCGCCAGGGTATGCAGAAAGCTTGGCTTCCTCCGTTGCTGGGGAAACCCAAGCCTCCTGCTTGCTCCATGGCCGAAGCCATCTTGGTTGGGTTAATTTGTATACTCTCTCCTGATTGGCTGGTGGGCATGGATTGTGGATGTAGCGGAGTGGTGGTTATTTTGCATATTACTCTTTTATTAGATAGGATTATAATTAATACTTAATCCTATTTTAATATCATTTATTCTGTAGTGCATGTTATAGAAATGTATATACAATATAATACTAGTATATAAGCTACATTTTGAATACTATAATTATACAATTATTTTTTCTCCCATTTAATTTCTATCAAATTGGGTTGGTTTATCATTTGCCATATCATTCTTTATGGCCTGGTAAAAATTGCTGAAGGAACACAAAGCATTGAATTTAGTCATGTTTTTGTTGTGGATTTATCTATGTCACTGTGGCCTAAAATATTTAGTTATTAGTATCTTTGGCAGAAACATTGGTAACCTCCAATAATAAGAGATAGTGAGCACTATAGGAAACTCTCTTATTTATGTCTAATTCATTCTTTAAAAGTGTCAGAAAATCTTCAGATAGCTACAGTTTACATCCAATTATTAAATAATTTGAGAAAGGGAGGAAGCCTACACAAGAGTGTGCAATCAAGGTCACTGTTGTGGGCAAAATGATTGAATTCTCCAGAGAAGCTTGCAAAAATTGTCTTCCGGCAATGGGAGAGGCCAGGGACTTTTTCCTTTGGTTGAGGGTGGGCTGCCCTAGGGCTATTTACTCCTCTGCATTTCTAGGGGGGCAGACCTGCAGTAGGCTAATGGCCTCCTACAGCTTCCAAGAAGCTCTTGGGCAAAAAACCTATGACATAATGCTGTGAGCACAAGGGTCGGAATCACTGGTCACTCTATGGGCCAGCTATAGCTGACACATCAAAAGTTAGGAACAGCAGAGGGGCCAGGCATATGAAGTGTTGGCTACAACTCATTCTATCAGGGTTTGCACGCAAATTACCCTGTTCTATGGACATTCATACTGTCTTATTTAATGGGTGAGTTTCATTTTAGTTGGGTTTTAATTGTCATGCACAAGCTTTTAACAGTACCAAGATCTAAGTTTTTGGAAGTTGGTGGCTTTCAATCACTGGTGAAGAGGAGGGTCTGTTTTACCTTGAGTTTATGGAAAAGCTGACAGCTCAATTTCAAAATTTTCCAAAAGGGTTTCATTTTACTGATATCTCTTTTAACTTCAATAAATTAAGAAAAAAATTGTTGTATATATATAATTTCTGCCTCTTATTATTTAATGTCTAGTAAATTTGACTTTTCTAAATCTATTAAAGAGAAGCTCATATACTTTTAAAGTTAATAATTTTTATATTTTAATTACATTTCAAAATTTAATAAGCATTTAACACAAAATCCCCAAGCTTATTGTATCTAGATATCTATATCTATAGCTACCTATCTATCATCCTATATAATAAAAGGGTAATATGCAAATAGACTGAATGGCAGAACGACCAATTGCTATAACATGCACTGACCACCAGGGGGCAGACTCTCAATGCAGGCACCGCCCCCTGGTGGTCAGTGCGATCCCACAAGGGGAGCGCCCCTCAGCCACAAGCTGGGCTCATGGCTGGCGAGTGCAGCAGTGGTGGTGGGAGCCTCTCCCACCTCTGCAGCAGTGCTAAGGATGTCTGACTGATAGCTTAGGCCCACTCCTGCCTTAGCCATCAGTCGGACATCCCCTGAGGGCTTCCAGACTGCTAAAGGGCACAGGCTGGCCTGATGGGACCCGCCCCCTGCCCCCTGAGTGCACAAATGTTGTGAACTGGGCCTCTAGTATTTACATATTTTTCGTTTCAAACACAGACTCTTAGTGCCATTCTCTTTTTTGTTATAAATCACCAAATATCATCCAATCAAATATAAAATGCATTTTTATATATTTATATATGTATTTCCATTTGTATCTATCATCTATCTATCTATCATGATCCTGAGATCTCTAAGCATAATTTTTAATTCATTTTAGTACATTGATAACACAGTATTATTATACTTACTAGAGGCTCGGTGCACAAAATTTGTGCACAGGGTGTGTGTCCTTCAGCCCAGCCTACACCCTCTCCAATCTGGGACCCCTTGAGGGATGTCCGACTGCCCGTTTAGGCCCGATCTCTGTGACAGAGATCGGGCCTAAATTGGCAATCAGACATCCCTCTCACAATCCAGGACTGCCGCCTCCCAACCGCTCGCCTGCCTGCCTGATTGCCCCTAACTGCCCTCCCCTGCCAGCCTGGTCAACCCTAACTACCCTCCCCTGCCGGCCTGGTTGCCCCTAACTGTCCTCCCCTGCTGGCCTGGTCGTCCCCAATTGCCCTACCTTGCAGGCCTGGTCCCTCCCAACTGCCTTCCCTTGCCAGCCTGGTTGTCCCTAACTGCCCTTCCCTGCAGGCCTGGATACCCCCTAACTGCCCTCCTTTGCAAGCCTGGTCCCTCCCAACTGCCCTCCCTTCTGGTCTGATCGGCCACAACTGCTCTCCCCTGCTGGCCATCTTGTGGCAGCCATCTTGTGTCCACATGGGGGCAGCCATCTTTGACCACATGGGGGCGGCCATCTTGTGTGTTGGAGTGACAGTCAATTTGCATATTATCTCTTTATTATATAGGGCTAGTAAAAAGATAAATCCTATTATTGATGGAGCAAAAATAACCTTAAAATTTAAGACATGGCTGCTAATAGTTACACTTATTTACATTTTAGAATTTAAGATACTAATTTTATGATAAAATAGTTCTATTTCCTCTACCCTCTAGCCCTTCAAATTAAATTCAATCTGGGGAGATTTGCTATCATTTATGTTAGTTGCATTACATAAAATCAAATATTGAAAAGTGAAGTAATTTTACTAAAACAGGTTTTTACTATAAAGAAATCTTTGTGCATTAAATTCACCACTGGCCATTACTCCTAGGTGTCCCCACCTCAGTGATACTGCACTGAGGGTGTACCATTATATTGATGTCTTCTTGCCATCCTCAGATGCAGGGAGGAACATAAGAGCCTATACAGTCTTGCTACATAGATGGTTTAAAACTTAGAGAATAAAGGGGTTTATTGTTTCTCATTTTCCAATTGCCAAGGTTTTTTAAATGTGTGTGTGTGTATATATATATATGTATTTATATATATATATATATGTGTGTTAATCCTCACCTGTGGATATTTTTTTGTTGTTGTTAATCCTCACCCGAGGATATTTTTTTGATTTTTTTTATAGAGTGGAAGGGAGGGGAAGAAACAGAGAGAGGAACATTGATGTGAGAGAGACACATCAATTGGATGCCACCTGCATGCCCTGACCAAGGCTAGGGATCGAGTCTGCAACTGAGTTAAATGTCCTTGGCTGGAATCAAACCCAGGATGCTTCAGTGCACGGGTTGACACTATCCAGAGCCAGATCAGCTAGGGCTGTTTTTTTGTTTGTTTGTTTGTTTGTTCGTTTGTTTGTTTAATGGTAGCTACAATAGTGGAGAAATTGAAGCCAGAATCAACTCTGAAGAGTGAGGGTTTGGTCCTAAGCTTTTGGGAATCTTTTACAGGACCCTGAGAAGACTTCTACCCGTGTTTCATCCCCACCCAAATTTCTTGATGAAGCTCTTGAGTCTAAGATGGGCAATAAGGATTTTGTCTTAGTTGTATAAATTTTGTCTTCCCATCTGTCAGGATGGGGTTTTTCATGGATAATTTAAAGCATAATCTCCCAGGAGCCATAAAGAAAAAACATAATTAACATTCTAACACAAATGCAATGGATATATCTACCTTAGCTCAATGAAAACACATGTAAGGATTGCGAGAAGAATTGATTATGTCATAGAAGAGAGTATATGTATTAAAAGTAATTTTACAGTAGAATTCCTGGTATCACAGCTCAAGGAAAATACTTTTCCATCCATCAATGAAGAATCTTAAGGTATTACATATGCCTGGATCACAATCAAACTTTGACTTATGTATCATCATATCCATTGCTTTGTGCATCATGTAAAATGCTATCTTACCTTATTTTCAAAACAGCACTGCATTTGTTATTCTGCTAATGCTTTTGCTCTTTTTGTCCTACTAAACCTCTGACACCCTTGAGACTTTTAAGAAATTTAGTATAGATTTATAAAATTGTTTTCTGCTCTTATATGGTATACTAGAGGCCCAGTGCACAAAATTCATGCATGGGGGTTTGGTCGTCCCTTAGCCCGGCCTCCACCCTCTCACAATCCGGGACTGCTGGCTCCTAACCACTCACCTGCCTGCCTGATCACCCTTAACCACTCTGCCTGCCTGCTGGGTCACCCCTAACCAATCTGCCTGCTTGATTGCCCCTAACCACTTGTCTGCCTGCCTGATCGCCCCTAACCACTCTGCTTGCCTGATTGCCCCTAACCACTTGTCTGCCTGCCTGATCACCCCTAACTACCTCTGCCTAAGCCCCTGCCGTGGTGGCTTCATCAGGAAGGACTTCTGGAATGACGTCCAGAAGGTTGTTCGGCTGTCTGGTCTAATTAGCATGTTACACTTTTATTATTATAGATAAGAGCAGTTCAGCCTCCTAGTGTATTATAATACTTTAATATCTAATAGAAGAGAGCCAAGTACTTGTGAACACAGATCCAGTCCTGGGAGGATAATCCACAATATAAAGCATGTCAATTCCAACGTGCATATAAATTTGGGGAGTGATGGTCTACATTTTGAGTTAGTTGCATACAGTGCCTTTAAACATAGTCCTTTCTTAAAATAATCAGACTCGTATACCAGAAGTCATGGTGCCGCCAACCAGAAGCTTGATGAACATATCTTACAAGGAACTCTGTTGTATTAGGTATCCAAAGTAAACACACTCAGAAACATTTTCAAGCTGGGGTCTTTCCAAAGAACAAATACTTTTTTCTCTGTGTTTTGTCCTCATAGCTAGCTGCTTTCTTCTCAACCCAAATGGAAAACTTAAATCCCTATCTATGTTACCCTGTGTTTCCCAAACTATCAAATGTTATTTTAAGTTATCCAAACTGTGGCCATGGTATCAGCCATGTCCAGATAGGAGTTTTGCTGCCATGGACTGTTGGAGGAATCTTCAAACTTGAAAGTCAAATGGTAGATGAATTGAATGGTAAGTCACAAGAAAAATTAGTGGTGTTCTTACAGCTTTTGTATCCTCAGCTAAAGAATAGTCTTAGAGTTAGTTGAATTTGGATGCCATTATACATTACTAAATTTATTATGTTTTGAAAATTGTTAAGAGCGTTGTAGATAGAAGATAGCAGATGTATTGACAGTCAGGATGATACAAGTTAATAGAATTTGGTAAGTAGTTTATATATTAAATTATGTAGTTCATAGCTTACAGAGATACAGCACAAAACACCATCTTCTATTTTCATATATACCTATTCGCTGTTTTAGCAAATATTTACTGAATAGTTATTGAGTATAAGTGGGAAAGTTCTGCTTCTCAAGATGTTTTCCTTCTGGTGAATTTAGACAGGCAATAACTCAGTGAGCAAACAACTAGGTATGTATCGTTTGTGATAAGAGGCATGACAAAAATTATAGGGTTATTATAAGAGTAGTGACTTGAGAGGTGTTATGTAATGCTTCTCTGAAAATGTGATAGTTGAGAGGAGACTTGAATGCCAGGAAGTTGCCAGCCAGACAAAAATCCAAGGGAAGAATTTTCTGGAGGAGCAAACAGCAAATGCAAAGGCCCAGAAGCAAACAAATCCTTATCACTTTTCATAAAAAGGTGATAGGTAAGAGTCTTTGGGACAGAGTGAGCACAGGTAAGAGGATAAGAGATGAGGTTGGTGATGTTGTCAGGGCCCAGATAGTCATAGCCTTGCACATTCTCATCACAGATTTTCATATTATTCAAGTTGCAATTGAAAAACCTTTGAGGATTTTGAAGTTGGGGGCAGAGAGGTGGAGTACCAAGATCTAACTGAGATTTCAAAATCTCACTGAGTGACTTAGTAGGGGAGAAATATAAAGGAAGAGAAATAAATATTGGAGGTGTGTTGTGATTGGCTGAAACATGGTCTTAGAGAGAGAGAGGAAAATGGAAGACTTCACATCACCTCCTTGTCTCATGCCTGTTGGCAACATTCACTGACCTTAAGAATGTGCTTCTAACTGATCTGAAAAAAAATTAAAAAGCCATCTGAATACAGCAAAGGTAAAATCCTAGCGAGTACATAAAATACGAAATTTTAAAAACTCTCCTTATGAGTATTTATTTGGTCACACTTATTTAAGGAGAAGGAGGAAAAAGAGTGCTCTGAAAAAAAAATACCCAAATAATATCTTCAGGTGGCAATGGTTCCAATACACTCTTCAAGTTGTTTAAATAAAGCAAAATTTACAGTATGCTCATATTAGTTTCCTAGGGCTGTCATAATAAATTACCACAAACCTGGTGGCTTAAAGCAACAGAAATTTATTCTCTCACAGTTCAGGAGGCCAGAAGTCTGAAATATAATTTTTTTTTTTGCCAAACAGATCATGCCTTTGTACTTTGGCTCTACTACCGGTGGAACAAAACAGGAAGATTATCCCTTGATCCTAGACCACGTGTAAGCATCTCTAACTTTCTCATGCAGAATTGCATTTACTATATACGTACTCGTGCGACACAGAGATGTGAAAAGAAGGAATGGCTCCTTTAGTTATATGAAATGTATCTAGCCTTCCTCTTGGAAGTCCATTGCTAAATGCGGGAGAGGGAGGAAATAAACAGTTCCGTGGGATGGTCGGTTCTATGTGTCAGTTTGTCTAGACCAGTGATGGGCAACCTTTTGAGCTTGGTGTGCCAAACTTCGCCAAAAAACTGAGCATAACTCGGGTAGTGTGTCACTTTGAGGAAAAAACATTTTTTCGCGATATTTATAGTTTAAATAACATAAATGTATAATTGTTATATATAATTGTATTTAATAAACCAAAAACTAAATATTTAACTTACCTGCTTAGTGACTTCTTTGTTCATCTGTCAGTCGGTTTCTTTTGTTGGTCTTGATATTATTTAGCTTGTGTGGGGTGCCGTGAACTAAGATAAGTGAGGGAGAGGGGGAATTCTTTAACTAACCTGCCTATTAGTGACTTTTTTGTTGCTGAATTTTATTGGTTAAATCTTCAAATGAAGGTTGGTATTTTGTACACTTCAGGCCCAAGCAAGCGCTACTAACTTCATCTGTCAATCTGTTTCTTTTGTTGGTTTTGATATTACTTAATGCTTAGAATAAGACCTCACAAAAGTATGTAGAGGGAAAAATTGTGAGTAAAGCCATTGCTATATTTTTCAGGGTGCTAAAAGTGTCTGGTAGTCGGTTCCAGGCACTCCAAATTTCCTGTTCGTAGTGGCACTCCTCTTGATTCTCCAAGCGGCACCTTTCCAGATTCTCAAGCTTTGACCGCAAGTCGACAAACACCTGAGCCCAGATACTGTCTTGAAATTCTGCAAGTTGCATCTCCAAATCATCAATTTGCATCCATTGGAAACCATTTAAGTCCAAACTACTGTAGACTACTACATCAGGATACTTAATTATTTTCATGGTCTGTTCTAGACTTCTAAATTTACTAAATCTATCACTAACCTGGTCAAGTAACGAGTCTAAAACATGCTGGTACTTCATATTCAAGAGTTCCATTTCATTTTGTACAGCTGCACTGGCCTTCTCAAAATACTTTGTTACTTGAGGAAAATACTTATAAGTTTTAATTTCTACATCTCGCTTGAAAATTTTAACTTTACTTTCAAAAGCTTTTATGTATCCAAACATAACGTCATTACTTTTGCCAAAACCTTGTAACTTTAAGTTCAGTTCATTAATATGAACAGAGAGGTCTGTAAAAAACATCAGGGTGTTGATCCACTTATCATCATTAAGCTGAGGAAAGTTTTCCAGATCCTTAGTGTCAAGAAATACCTTAATTTCTTCAAAGCACTCCACAAAGCGCTCAAGAACTTTGCCTCGGCTCAGCCATCTTACATTATTGTACATCAGCAGTCCACTGTAGGTGGAATCAACCTCCAGTAAAAGTGCCAAAAATTCTCGCTTGTGAAGGGGCGAGCAGCTATTAAATTAACTATTTTTGTAACAACTGACATTAAGTCGTTTAGGTCGGTGAATCCTGCCTTGGCACATAAAGCCTCCTGATGGATAATACAATGAAAAGGCACAATCGGATGTCCAATAGCTTCTGTAAACAATTTGACAAATCCGACTTTTTTCCCCACCATATTTGGTGCCCCATCTGTTGTCACTGACACAACTTTAGAGATATCAATGCTTAGGTCATGAAATGTTTGTATAACAACCTTACATATTTCACTTCCTGATTTACTTGTTGACACTGATACTAACTTTATCAACTCTTCTCTCATTGTGAGACCATCAGAATATCGACCAATAATGGCCAACTGAGCATGTGATGTGACATCAGTAGTTTCATCAAGAGAGATCAAAAAATATTTACACTTCCTTATGTCTCTCTTTAATTGATGTTGTACGTTTGTGTTCAGTCTCATTATTCGGTCTTTTATGATATTTCTACTGAGTGGTAACTCAGATATTCTCTTAATAATTGCATCTTTATTCTGCATTTCGTGAAATAGAACTGGTGCACATCTTAGGAGAGTTTCTTTAATAAATTCTCCCTCACTGAGCACTTTTCCATGCTGAGCTATAGAGCGAGCAATGCTCAAACTTGCAGATGTTAAATTTGTAGAGCCTTTCATAAATTTAAGGATGGAATTAGATTGGCTCTTATAAAGGTGTAGCTGCCTGGAAATGTATTCCTTCCTTTCATCCTCACTTTTTTTCCAAGAGCTGGGAATGATTAGTTTCAAAATGTCTATTTATATTCCACGTTCTGCTTACTACCGTTTCAGTACATAGAACGCAAAATGATCTGCCATTTTTTTCTATAAAGCCATACATCTCAGTCCATGTCTCTTGAAAGGGTCGGCCACTGCTATTACCACTTCCTTTACTTAACCTTAGTTTTTTATTTTTTGGGTTCTCCATCAGGGGGGCAGTGACAGAAGATAGAATTGTAGGTAGCTTGTTAGGCCTGCAGGCAATTAGGGGTTAACTAGCCTAACTAACCACAAAATGGTGCATATAACTGTCTTTTAGGAAAGGTCAGGGTTAATAAGCAGAAATAGGGGTTAATAAGGATGCACAACAGTAATAGTGGTGAAATGGAGTCTGCACTATGGAGCAAGATGGTGTTCCTTATGTGAATTAAAATGGCTGCCGCTATTTCTAATGGCGGGAAACAGCACCCATAGCAAACCAAAAACCCTCGCCTCTCCCAGCCTCCCCCTTACTTATCTCAGTAATGATGGATTAGAAATCCATGACACCCCAGAACAGTAGATAATGGTTGCTATGGTGAACTGTTATTTAGTTACTGGTAATGGCAGGGCCCCCAGAGATGCATCCCCCACTGCGTTCCGCTGCTCCCTGCTCTGCCGGAGGAAGTGAAGGCAAAGTTCCGGGCTTAACCGAAAGTCCCAGAACTAGACGCTCTGTGCTGGACTTCTGTTGTTTTGGTCTACAGACCTCCAGCACAGAGCGTCTAATAGGGGAGGATGAAACATTTGTGACTAGAGTCTTGGAGCTAACTCCAAGACTCTAGTCACAAATGTTTCATCCTCAGGAGCAGCAAATCTTTCATCCTCGGCATGCCGCCGCTTCAGCGGCCGCGTGTCATCAGAAATGGCTACGCGTGTCAGTGCTGACATGCATGTCATAGGTTCGCCATCACTGGTCTAGACTATAGTACCAGTTATTCAATCAAACACTAATCGAGGCATTGTTGTGAAGGCATCTTGTAGAAGTGATTAAAGTGCATAATCAGTTGACTTAAGTGAGAGAGATTATCCTAAATAATCTACTTCAGCCAGCCTGCAATTGTGTAAGCCAATTCTTTGCAATACATAATTTACTGGACAGAAACAGACTGGTTCTGTTTCTCTGATTAAACCCTGACTTATACATTCCCCATCCAGAATTCACAGTCCAATCCAATAACTTAAGCTGACTTTTTAGGATACTAAGCTTCCATTGGTGTTACTTAGAATCAATCTAGAGTCTCCTTCTTCCTCCTCCTATACCTCTAATAGAAAAAGGTTTCTTTGTTTGTTTGGTTTTTATTTTTTTTAAATATATTTTTATTGATTTCAGAAAGAAAGGGAGAAGATGAGATAGAAACATCAATGATGAAAGAATCATTGACCAGCTGCTTCCTGCATGCCCCCTACAGGGGATCAAGCCCACAACCCGGGCATGTGCCCTGACCGGAAATCGAACCATGACCTTCTGGTTCATAGGTTGACACTCAACCACTGAACCAAGCCAGCCAGGATGTTTATTTATGTATTTTTTAAATCTACAATGTGTTCTAGGGTTCTGGAAGCATAATAGACTTCATTCATCCAAGACAGATGCTAAACCATTGCTTTCCATTTACTCCCTGCTATGGTGAAAGATGCCAGCAGGCATCCTGGCCAGGCGTTGAGCTTTTGGGGGATCCTGTTCATGATAAACAGAAATGGAGGTCAACTAAGGCCTGCTAAACACCAAGACCTCCTTCTTCCATACATTCCACCATGACAGGGTTACTTTGATATAGCAATGCCCAAGATAATTTCCTTCAAGAGCCCAAACCATGAAAAGGGGAAATTCCTAGTGGCTTTGGTATCCCTCTGTCCCTCTTTCCCACCTGACCTCCAACAGGTCTGGGGTTTTCTGAAGCCACTATCATTTTAGGGATTGGCCTTATCAAGCAACTGGAGATGCAAGGTGGAGAAGAGAACCTCCTGCTACATAATTTCCTTCTTTCTACCACTCATCAGAGGCAGGAAGGAATGGCTTTCTGTCTCTTGTTCTTCTTGTTTGGAACTCCCTTAAGTATATCCCCTGGTCTCGTGAGCATAATCTGACATTTCATCTTATCCAAACCTCCCTGTGAGCCTACTTTCTTGCTAAGACATTTCCCCACCCTGTCAGACTTTTGGGTGATAATCCAAAAGGGCTCCTCAGAGAAGCAGAAATGTGTAAGTGATAGAAGTTCAGTGATTTAAAGAAGAAATAAAAATGCATACCTTTAGGACTATGACATTATCACCCCCATTGCACAAGGGAATTTGCGTTGATTCTGTAGGCTGTTGTCTACTGCCAGTGCTTTGCCCCAGTCTAGTTGGAGGAAAGTTCAGCCTCCCCAACAGTCCTGTCACAACATGGGCCCCCACACCAGTGACGGTATCTAAGGGAAGAAAGATAAGGAAAATATTCAGACACGGTATCTTTTTAATGGAGCAAGGAGGTGATAAATGGCTTCAAATTAGACTTTTAATGTACTCTTTAAGTAAAGTTGTAGAGTCCCAAACATATAGGAACTAGATTGAAACACATTCCTTAGCACCTTCAAACTTTTGTCCCATGACTCAAATATGTACAACAAATGCAGCCCAATGCACAAAATCTGTGCATGAGGCTCGGCCCTCGCAGCCCCGGCTGCCTCGTGGCCCTGCCCGTTCCTCCCCCCACCCCTGCCCCGCCCACTGGTCATTCAGGAAGGTCATTCCGCAGTCTGGGCTAACTAGCATATTAGCTCTTTATTATATAGAATAGCCCTGCAATTTATTTTATGACTGAATACGTATATTGCATTATTTTGCTAAAAGTGTTAAAGTATATTTTAGATATGCTGTAATTTTACAATTCTTTCATCACTTGGAACCTCAAAAATGGGAGCGGCTCAAGTCTTTCTGGAATGAGGAGAGGCACTGTCTTCAGGAACCTTCAGACAAACCCAGGCCTTTCAAACTTGACTTTGTAAAATGTTTAAAACAAGAAATCATCATGATTATTGCAGTTGAGTTATCTTCCTATTCTGATAGAGTGATAAGCACATAGAGGGTTATTAAAAATGCAAATTGGGTGAATAAAATATTAAGTCCATTTTTCTCTGAAGAGGATTCATCTGGAACAACACTGAGAAGTGAATTTTAAATACACAGAAGGGCCCTTTTTTCAGTCATGCAAACAGTAATAAAAAATCAGAATAGTATTCAGTTAAAATAAAGTACATTATTCAGTGAGTCTAATAGATTACAACAAATACCAGTTTTTATCTTCTAAAAAGTATTACAGGTTGGCTTAAAATTTTGCTTTCTGTTTCCATTAAATCCAAGAAAACCATTTGCAAATATAGAGAAGTAAAGAGAAGAGTAAAAATTGACACATTTCTTAAGGTTAAAGAAAATCCTATTTTCCCTCAATTTGATGATAGATCTAGGAGATCCAGTTTATTTTTTTTTCCTGGACACGAAAAATTCATGTAGCATCATACCTAATGTTGACTAAAGAAATGTATAGCTTAATAATTGTCCTGAACTAATATTGCTTCCTATGTAAAGTGTTGAAGTCCCAAGATCCATCCTAGCATTGCATTAACATACTCAAGTAAACTTGAAATGCAAGGAAACACTCCAGTGATACAAGGCATGCTGATTTCTGCTTTGGGTTTGTCAGTAGATGGGGTTTGACCACATAAATTCAGTCATCTGTAAGTTTTAATGAAAATATTTTTAAAAAGACAAATAGTTTTCACAAAGAGTTTTCAATGTATCTCAACAGTTATTTAATTTTCAAATTTTCAACCCCTGTTAAAGACAGGGGTTGCATTTTAAAAGTGCCCAACACACACACACACACACACACACACACACACGCACACACACACAGACATAAAAGCAAAACCAGCATAGCAAATGAAGATCATTTGAACTACATTGTGTTTGCATGCGTAGAACATTCCATGCCTGGCGAATTTCTGTCCCCCTTCTTTCTGACAGAAGCTATGCAAAACAACAATCATGGCTTCTGCTTAGTCTCTGTTTTTCTCCCCCAGGATATGATAGAGAACATGCAATGGTGATTCTCATGGCAGCTAGAAATGAACACCTTCACTCTGTTCCCTCTTGCCTCTACCTGATGATACCAATCAAGCTATCCTTGAAGAAACCCCACTAACTTCTTACAGAGACCGCCCCAGCCTAGGAAAACCTGGTGGACTCCCCTTAGGAGTTCAGGTTCTTTCGAGAGAGACGTAACTTAACTTGAAACCCTCTACTATCTAAGGAACAAAGTATCATTTTAGTATTCGGGATGCAAAGTAAATATGTCCCTAAATACACAGGCTATTGGAGGAGCACACAGGTCCTCATCCCATAGGCATTTCTAGTCCTGTTGTTCTTCCACTGCCGCCAGTGCCTCACGTAGCATTGCTTTCCTCTCCGAGACGTGGGGACCGGGGAGGGAGAGCTGAGAAGTCAGCCTCTCACTGAGCCTGTAGCGCAGTGTAGTTCTTCAGGCGCAGGCGCTATAAGAATGTGGTAGGCTGGCTAAAACTACGTGTTTGCTTAATTTATCAGAGTTCAGTGAGGTCATTTTGTCATCTTCCCTGTTTTCTGTATTTTCCAAAGAATCGCCGGCTTCCAACAACACCCTCTTTCTTCCCATTGGAAATGGAAACCCGTCCCTGGCAGGAATTTTCCGCTTAGCAGACCCAGCTTCCCTCGCAGGGGCCTCCGCACACCAGCCTGCAATGCTGTATTTCTTTCCACCGCAGCTTGGCATTTTCGAGCCAGCACAATGAGTTGTATTCAGTCATTCAAAGCCCTCCCCTTTCTACATCATCTTTTTTTTTTTTTCCCCAATAGCGCATACTTTCGAGCAATTTCAGAAAGAGGGCACGGGCTTTGAAGCAGCATTCTGTTTAATTAGTTATGTCGCTGTCACAGAATCAGAATCCTTTGGAGCCTTCGTCTCCCCTCTTCCGCATCCTTTCCGCATCTCCCAGCCCCCTTCCCTCTCCTTCTGGTAAACACATTAAAGACGAGCCTCGGAGGCCACATACTCTGCTTGTAATTGTTTGCCTTTGCAAATTATTTCCTTTCAATAATATTTACAAGCTACACATCACTGCCTGACGCGACGATAAGAGGGGACACAGATTGCTTATAATCGCAGCTGTAAACAAGAACCAACCGGGAACACGCGCGGGAAAACGTGTTCACGGCGCTGCCTGGAAGCGGCCGCCTTAAGCAAAAGCTCACAGCCAAGCGGGGGCTGGGTGGCACTCTCCACCGCCAAGGTCTGCAGCCGAGACCTAAGCAGGAGCAGGGAAATCCGCAGGGCCATCCCAAGTCCCCGGCGGGGGAAGAGAAAGGGAGGAATTCGAGGGTCAGAGAAAGGCTACATCCAGGGGAAACACGGCATGCGTTCTGCAAAGCAAAGGGCAGTGCACGCAAACACAGACGCCAACAGGCCGGCTCCCCGCGGGCGGGAGGGAGGGGATGCGGGAGCGGCGGGGCGGAGCCTCCCCCGTCTGGCCGGGTGGTAGCTTCTCAGACAGCCAGGGCCCAGGGGGTCACATGGCGCGGAGGAGGGTGCCGCCTAAGGAGCTGGGATTCTGCAGGGAGGGGAGGGTAAGGAACCGGGGGATTTGTTCAAGCTGGGAGGGTGGGCCTCAGGAAGAAAGACGAAATAGATTGATGCTTTGCAGGACACCTAGGGTATTTCTTTCAGGGGCTATTACTTCCACTTTTAGGCAGGAACAAGAGCTGGGAGGAAAACAGCGGCGCGCCTGACAGCTCCGAGGTGATCAAAGGCGAGAGGGTGAAAGGCTGGCTGCCAGCCATTTACTAGAAAGAGGGGTGCTCCCGGGCCACTCCAGTGGGAGAGAAGGGATTAGGATCAAATATAAAGAGATTGGCCCTACTCCTTTTTTTTTTTTTTTTCTTTTTCAGGAGGAAAAATATGTACATATTTTTTAAAGAATGCTACTCAAAGACCCACTCCTTCCCATAGACAAAATAGACCACACACACACACACACACACACACACACACACGCACGCACGCGCACACACACATAAAAAAAGGAAAGTCCACCCCTTCTTTCCAAATGTTGCCACCTCTGCCTTGTGTTATCACAGGATGGATTGTCCACTGGAGCACATTTTTATGCGGAGACATCCCCCTTTGGGGAAGGTAGCTAATTTTGTGAATCTAATTAACCTCGGAAATAAAGTTTAAAGCACTCTTGGGATTTGGGTAGACGTTCTCTTTCCATGGATAACAGGACTCAGCTTTAAAATGCACTTCACTGGGGCAAGGGATCTCTTGGTAAAAGTGATGATCCCCAGCTCTGTAGGGAAGGATTGCTGAGCCTGTCTACCTGTAGAAAGGATCACACATGTGTTATTAGCATCAGTGCCCTCTTGCTCTCACAACAAAGGCATGGGATGGTAGGTGTCTGCCCAGTGCATAAGGGGCATTCCCTTCAATCAGAGAAATAAGATCTTTATACCTCGAGATGCAATGAAGCTCTTAAAGGGCTTGAATTAAATGGGAAGTACATTTTCATGTGATAATGATTTTATTTTGCCTGAGAATAAGTCACACACACACACACACACACACACACACACACACACCTTTGCCAACTTTTATCAGCTCAAGCTTTAGGAGGGAAATGAAAACAAATAAGAGCAAAGTAATTTATATGTAGATTTCCATTTTGAAACACCCACCCAGCACATCCTAAATCTTTTATCCTGTATAATAAAAGGCTAATATGCAAATAGACCAAACATTGGAACAACTGGTTGCTATGACACACACTGACCACCAGGAGGCAGATGCTCAATACAGGAGCTGCCCCCTGGTGGTCAGTGCGCTCCCACAGGGGGAGTGCTGCTCAGCCAGAAGCCGGGCTCACGGCTGGTGAGCGCAGCGGTAGTAGCGGGAGCCTCTCCTACTTTCCTGGCAGCGCTAAGGATGTCTGACTGCAAGCTTAGGCCCGCTCCATGCACGGGTCTAAGCTGGCAGTCAGATATCCCTTGAGAGCTCCCAGACTGTGAGAGGGCACAGACCAGGCTGAGGGACCCTCCATTTCCCCGAGTGCATGAATTTTATGCACTGGGCCTCTAGTTTAACCATAAAGTGATAACATTTTAATATATTATTTTAACATAGTACTAGGATTCAGTCAAATCTAAGCACAGCAGAGCAGTTCAGGGTTTTTTTGTTTGTTTTTCTTACTATTAGAACAGTGATAATTAAGGTATGCCTTGCTTTAAGAGCTTCTTTGCAATTTTTCTCCAATATTAGGAAGAATGTAATGTATGTATCACTTATTTTTTCAATGATACAAGAATATGCTTTTCTTATAAAAATTTATCTAATGCAGTGCTATTCAGATTAAACAATACAAAATTCCCCTAAACTCTCCCTTCTGCAAATTCTTCTCCAGAAATAGCCAATGACATTCTATATCCATCCAGACCTTGTCACATATTTTGCATACATACACTGAGTGGCCAGATTATTATGATCTCTGAACACATAATAATATGGCCATTCAGTATACACATATATATATATAGATATATATATTAGAGGCCCAGTGCATGAATTCGTGCATGGGTGGGGTCCAGCCAGCCTGGCCAAGTGGAGGGGACATGGGCGGTTGGCTGGCCTGACTGCTGGTCGAACTCTTGGTCAAGGGGACAATTTGCATATTAGCCTTTTATTATATAGGATGTACACTGAGTGGCCAGATTATTATGCGTTCAGAGATCATAATAATCTGGCCACTCAGTGTATATGTGTACATCTAATCATATAAACATAAACCAATAATTCATTTAATTATCCTATGTGTTACTCTGTGAATTGATTTCTTTCTTTTTTTTTTTTTTACTTAATATACCTAAGAGATCTTTCTTTATTAGAATCTACTAATCTGTTTCATTCTTTAAACAACTGGATAACATTTTATATTAATTTTTATTACTCTATTGATAAATAATTATTGCCAATTTTTATTATCCTATCTAATAAAAGAGTAACATGCAAATTGACCATCACCCCAACAAACAAGATGGCTGCCCCCATGTGGACACAAGATGACTGTCACAAGATGGCCAGCAGGGGAGGACAGTTGGGAGGGACCAGGCCTGCAAGATAGGGCAGTTGTGGGTGATCAAGCCTGCAGGGGAGGGCAGTTAGGGGTGACCAGGCCAGCAGAGGAGGGAAGTAGGGGGCGACTGGGCCTACAGGGAAGGGCAGTTGGGAGGAACCCAGGCCTGCAGGGGAGAGCAGTTGGGGGGTACCAGGCCTGTAGGGGAGGGCAGTTAGGGGTGACCAGGCCTGCAGGGGAGGGCATTTAGGGGTGACCAGGCTTGCAGGGGAGGGCAGTTAGGGGCAAACAGGCTGGCAGGGAACAATTAGGCATCAATCAGGCTGGCAGAGGAGTGGTTAGGGGGTGATCAGGCTGGCAGGCAGAAGTGGTTAGGGGTAATCAGAAAGGCAGGCAGGCAAGCAGTTGGGAGCCAGCAGTCCTGGATTGTGAGCCAGCAGTCCTTTAAACAGGCAGTCGGACATCCCTCGAGGGGTCCCAGATTGGAGAGGGTGCAGGCTGGGCTTAGGGACACACACCCCCGTGCACAAATTTCATGCACCGGGCCTCTAGTTATAAATAATGCTGAAACTACCTCATTTTTGAACCATTGGTAACATTTCATGTTTATTATATTATTCTCTATTAATAAGTAATTATTAATTTTTATTATTATAAATGATGTTGAAATTGACAAGTCTTAGAATTCCTTGCCCATAGATGCTAGTACTTTTGTAGGCTAGACTGCATTTGAATTTCCAGGCCAAAGGATATGTGAGTTTTTAATTTATAGATACTACCAAATTACTCAAAAAGCACAGAAATAATTTCTACTCCCACAAAGGGTATACAAGTAGACTACCATTTTTATATATTCTCAATCACTATTTATCACCATTAAAAAAAGTTTTGCCAAAATCCTAAACAAAAATGTCACGCTGATTTCTCACTTGCATGTTTTGAGTACTGCTGAGACAGAATAAGCCCTACTTAGGTTAGCCACTTGTATTTTCTCCTGTGAATTGCCTGTTCAGAATCTTTGCCCCATTTCTCTTAGGATCTTTTCTGTTTTGATTCCCAGACATTATAATGAGAGCTTTTGTTTCTTTTATGCAGTGTAAATGTTTCTTTCAAACTGTTATTTATCTTTTAGCTTTGATTGTGGAGACATCATCACAGAGACATTTAAAATTTTATGTAGCCAAAGCTGTAAGCAATTTCTTTTATGGACTCCAGGTTGTGTCCTGATTAAAATGAAATAAAAATCATATAGCTATGCTTTATATTCCAGGTAGTAGATTAACTCTGTAAAATTGCTTCTATTTCTTTAAAACAATTCCATGTTAAAATAGGTGTACACTTCATCAACAAATCAATAGGGCTCAGCATTCATTTATTTTCTTTACCAAAGCACTGTGTGCATTTTCTAGTGTACTTAAACTAATATCTTGCCCATATGAGCCCACAAAGGTTTGTGGCTTGAATAGAGGACAAGAAAAAGTATCAAAATAGTGGCTTATTAAATACAGCCATTAGGCTTCCTTGGGTTTTTGCAAAAGTTAATGTATTCAAAACTGGTTTTCGTAGAGAATTCTATGTGATAAGCCATTTATATCAATTACAATGATGTTGTCATCTTCCTTTCTCCTAAGGTAGTTGATACATTACCTCTGTATAAACTGGAAACAAAGGTACCATTTGATTGAATGAGTCAGTTCATGTTAACAACATGGCTTGCCACCTACCAGGCTTTGCAAGAGTTTCACCCAGGAAGTAGTGAAAATTCCAAAAATGAGGATTTCTGGACTCATCCTGGGCTTCCTGGCTAACAATCCTGAGGAATTTATATTTTGGGTCACTTGCCAGCATGATTCTGAGGAGCACTGGGAACCTGTTTCTCCAATGTATCCAAAGAATGTAGGATTGTTTGGTTTCTCTTTGCCATGATGTAGAGAATATTTATAGAGAATATAACTTGGGGATAGGGCAGAAGCAGGGAGAGCAATCAGGAAGTTCATGAATTATCCAGGTGAGAGACAATCGTGATGGGGTTGTAGTCGTGGAAGTGATGAGAAGTAGCTAGATTAGGATATACATTTGAAGGAAGAGCCATAAAGATTGGCCATGAGTTGTCTTTCTCCTGGACTAGGTTGTTCAGTCCACGCGGGCACAGATGTCTGTTTGGCTCACCACTGAATTCAAAGCACCCAAATTGGTGCCTGGCATATAGTACACCAGAGATTTTCAACTGGTATGCAGCAAGAAGTTTTAAAACATGCTATACCTGACTATTCTGACCTCTTTTCCCTTACATTGTTAAATTACAAAATGACAACAGCCAACACAACAATAGCCGTCTGGTGTGAATGGCTGTTCTGAAACATAAATATAGAGACCATAAAATAAAGTTGCATCTTATTGGTCACATCATATAATAAGGTTGTGTCTGATTGGTTAATTCTTGGTACCAGAAATCCTTATATATAAGTAAAGGCACCTGATTTTTTAAAAACTCATTTTGGAGCAAAATGGTAGGTAATTGCTACATTAAAAAAAAAATAAATCAATAACAATTATAACTTTTTTTTGTCAGATTGGCAAAAAATTTATTTTTTGGTCTGTTGCAGAATTTTAGTAATTAGCTTATATGTGCCATGAGATGAAAAAGGTTGAAAATTGCTGCAGTAGATATTTAATAAAAATCTTAAATATAATAATTGAATCACTTCTATAAATGGAAGCTAACCTACCTTATTCATAACCTTACCTTAACATCAAATAACTTGATAGATTCTTTCATGTAAGCATGCAAGTTAAGGCGAATCAACATTATGAAATAAACTATATAGATAGAATTTTGAACTATATGTTTTTATATACCTTTTTATAAACATTTTTTTTTCTTACTTACAACTGATACAAAAGTAAGATGTACTGGTAAATCAATATTAATGATAATAGTTTATTTCTAATAGCTAGCAGGACAGTTTTCTGTCCTTATTCATTCTGTATTGATTTCCCTCCCACTGCTTCTTCTGCTGTTTTGCATACCTGGGTTCAGTTCCCAGACTTGTTTGTATTGAATGGTGCAAAGGATATCTGTCTGTGTATCTACAGTTCCTTAAATGTCAATCTTTTCAACGGAGATGTTTTTCTGTTCCAAATGCAAGGCCTCATTAATTGTATGTTTTATTTTAAACATGGTTTGACATGTTAAACAATATTTATTATTTTTACAGTACACTAAAGAAGAAATTCATTCATTTGAAGGCACTTGGCTGTCTGAGTATCTGGGAATATTTTTTGGTTTACCTCTTTATTCACAGATAAGAGAGGTTTTAAAGCAATGCCATATTTTAGGTGAAGAAAAACATTGGGGATTTACCTGAAACTCTTGGTTCCTGTTTCTCTGATGCCTCTGGTTTATAGATTGTCTTGATTTCTTGTATCTACAGTTTCCTCCTCAACTGCAGCACTGTTAAAAGCTCTTTGCTTATGGTTTTGCTGGGCTTTTCTTTGAGACTTTGCTTCACACCAGCTGATATGATAGTTAGAGGTACATTCTGAAAGATCTTTTTTTTTTTTTAAACTAGAGGCCTAATGATTCCGTAAACAATAAAATAATTCTGATTTTCTCCAGATGAAGATAGCAACTACTAAACTATGCCATTCTAGCAGGAGAGCGGACAGATAATACCAAGTGAATGGTGTGACTGGGTTCCAGTAGGAGGACCAGATTTGGCCCATAAGCCATAGTTTGCTGACCCATGAGTTAGTTATGGTAACAGGTAAATAATTTTAACATAGGTATTTGAATGTATTTAAATTATGTTTTATATTGTGAAATATGATTTTATAATCCACACCACTGTTTTCACAAAGAACTTTTCTATGTATAACTGGACAAGAACATTGTTGTTTTCTGTTTGATTCAGTTAGTTTCATGTACATGTGGAAAGCCTTTTGGATCTGAAGGTTATAAGCAAATTACAGCTGCACACCTGGTGGTAGGTAATATCCCAACAGAGATGGGACACTCAAGAAAAGTCATTCGTCTCTGGGGTACTGACCCTTGCAAGTCCAAAGAGTAAAAACTGCAAGGTATCTTGGTACATACTCACAAACTGATCCTCTTTTGGGTCAGAGTTTTCCTAGTCAGTGATTTGGAATGCCTCAGAAAGGGGACACTAACCCTGAAAACAGTGCCTACCATTCTCTGGGTTTTTGTTTGTGTCCTTATATTTCTTCCCATTTCCCAGGAGATCAGTCTCCCCACCGATTTCTTCCTTCAAACGTAGCCTTCTTTGATATTTGGAAATATCTTATTGAAAAAAATTACCAATGGATTTGAAATAATTAGTGTGTATTGTAGCTTCTCTAATGCAGAAAACATTCAAATTTGTAATATGGATAATCACATAGAAGCCCTCTCTTGGCTTTGCCCAAAGCAGAGTTAGACAAGTAAAAAAAAGAGAATAAAAAGAAGTTTTCGAGGATATGGTATAGATGTAATAACCTCAAATTTTCCAAACCTGAAGAGACTGGTAGGGATGTGGATGGTCAGCCGTGGAGAAATTAAAGAAAGCAGCCAGCGCTGACATGTCTCCTGCATACATCTAAAGTATCTTTCAACCCCTTTCAGACTCCTGTTTTCTGGTACAGTGACTGCTACTAGTTTTGTAAGTGCTACTGCTAATTAAAACCACATTATGGTCAAATCACAAATAAGCTAGTCAGGCATCCTTGGTGAAAATGTCCCCAGCAGGACAGCCCTTTTGTTCTCCTTAAAAATGAACTAATTCAGGAAAGATCACTAGTCATTAATGTAGGCAACATTTCCTCTGCCCCACTCCTTCTTTCTTCACCCTTTACTATAATTTTCTTGTGGAAAAATAAAAGAACTCCAATTCCCTTGTAAACGAATAATTGAGTTTAATATGCAGACCTGCCATTTCTAGGCATGTCCGTTTTCTGCATTAATAGGAGTTATACATGGAGTGTTTAGTAATCACCTGTGGATAGCCTTGTTAATTAATGGAGTTAGAGCCCTATTTCATTCCATTTAAACCAGAGTAATTGAAATCTGGGTAATCAGCTCTGCAGTATTGGGTATTTTCACTCCTTGTCAAGGTTATTTTAGCAATTGTGTTCTTGGATGAGCATGTTAGTAAATGCTGAGGTTATTTTTTGTACCTCCTGACTTTTCTCAATCCTGTGCCCTATCGCATGTCATTTTTCATTATTGCATTAGTTGAAAAAGCTAGACAATATCTGTGCCATCTTTTAGTCTTTAAGAAACTATTAAACGTAATCCAATCAACTAGCTGTTTAAAAAAAGGTGGAATCAGAAAATTAGGCTACATTTAATTCCATTATTATGGATCATATGCCACCTTGTTAAAGACTAAAGGAAAATTTATATACTATCAAAGTCAATATCATTTGGATGTTAGTATATCTTTTGAAGTTCCTGGACATCTGTTATTCTATGATATTTATTTATGGCAAAGGTTTTTTTTTTTCCTCTCTCCCTTTTTTTGTAAATCTGAAAATGACCAATATTATCAGATGTAAAGAACTAACCTACTTCAACATACAGCCAAAAAAAAAAGGCACTTGAAATTATTTTTTAGAAGAGTTAAATTTTTATCATCATTTATACTTTTCACTTATACTGGGAAAGAAACACTTCTCTTGCTCTTTTGTATCATTCTAGAATTAGAATGGGAAAATCAAACTGTGATAATGATTCTGTTCCACTGACTTAGTCCTCAATATCATTTATCCAAAATGACATTGCATATTGGCACAATGATCTTTTCCCCACTTATCCATTTTTTCTGGGTAAAATTAAGACTAATGTAACATTTCCTTGTAAGGATAGATTAACGGTAGAAGCTTATGCTGTGTGTGTGTGTGGGGGGGTAATTTACATTTAGCCTATTCCCATTAATGATTTTTTTCTATTTGCATATCTGTATAGATCTTTTCTCTGAAGACCAGTTTCATCAGCAATATTTGTGTTTAGAAAATGAGTTTGACACCTGACATATTTTAGTCTTATAGTTTCACCATAAAATATGTTCATGTCTCCTGTTGCCTAGTGTGTTTAAGGGATAAGAGGATATTGTGTTTTTAGCTTTTTAAGTTGGCCAAGTGGATATGTGCATGTTTTATTCAGTGTTGTTAAACTTTTTGTGATAAGCATTTGAAAGCTACTAGCCATATAATCATCTTCAGATGTTCATATATCCCAGTCAATGATATTTGCAGGAAATGTTGACAATTACATACAGTCATGTGCTGCTTAATGGCAGGGGTATATTCTAAAAAATGCATTGTTAGGCAATTTTGTCATTGTGCAACCATCACAGAGTGGACTTGCACAAACCTAATTGTATAGCCTACTACACCCCTAGGCTAAATGGTATAGCCTATTGCTCCCGGGTTACAAGCCTATACAGCATGTTACTGTATGAAACAACTTGAGAATGATGCAATCAAGAGAGGCCGTAACACCAGATGCACAAGGCTACTACCAGTGCAACATGGCTACTGTTTTCCAGCAGACTTCTTTTTAATAAGTAGAAAGAGTACAGTTGAAAATAATAATAAAAGATTTAGTAAATACATAGAGCAGTAACTCAGTTGTTTATTATCATTATCAAGTCTTATGCTCTGTACATAATTGTATGTGTTATACTTTTATATGACTGACAGTGCAGTAGGTTTGTTTACACCCGATCACCATAAGCACATGACTAATGCATTATGCTATGACATCACAAGGCAATAGAAGCTTTTCAGATCCATTATAATCTTATTGAAGCAGAATTTTTGGACTGGGCAGGATGTCCCGGATTCTTTGTCCACTGGAGTCGAAGAATGATTCCATGGACAGAAGGTTGTATAGTAAAGGTGGAAATTTATTAAAAACAACAAGTACAGACGCCCACTTGGGGAGGAGGAAAGAGTCCCACTGAGTTCCTTTTCCCTGTGGCTTATAAAGGCTACAGATCCTTGTGCCTTGATATCCCCTCTGATTGGTCACTATTCCCTTGGACTGGTTACTATAGTAACTCCTGGGCTCAGAGTTTGAACCTCACATGGGACATGTGAGGTTCTCCCCCACCCACTTCCTTTTTGTTTTCCTATTCCCTTTGGGCTTTCTTCTCCTTCTGGATGAAGGGCTTCCTTCCCTTCGTGCACTCGGGGGAGGGGAGGGTCTCTCAGCCCTTTCGCAGTTCGGGAGCCCTCAGGGTATGTCCAACTACCCGTGGGGAGCGGGCCTAAGCCATCAGTGGGACATCCTTAGCACTGCCTCGGAGGTGGGAGAGGCTCCTCCCACTGCCACTGCGCTCGCCAGCCTTGAGCCAGGCTTCTGGCTGAGCAGCACTCCCCCTGTGGGAGCACATTGACCACCAGGGGGCAGCTCCTGCACTGAGCATCTGCCCCCTGGTGGTCAGTGTGTGTCATAGCAACCAGTTGTGCTGCTGTTCGGTATATTTGCATATTAGCCTTTTATTATATAGGATATAGACCTTTTGCTGTTTCCAGCTCCCTTATTCTATGGAAATGTACCTGTTGCAGCTTTTCAGCTCCCCTATTCTATGGAAATATACCTTCTGCTGCTCTGCAGCCCTGTGCTTCCTCCATGGTCCCCTTAATTTTCAAAATTTCCTAAACCTGTTCTATTTTACCCCTAAAATTCCTATTTCATTATGGGACCACCTTCTTATATGTGGTCCATTGCTGACCAAAATGTCATTCTGCAGCATGTGGCTGTACTTATTGGAACATTTTCTAATAGGTTGGTAAATTTTATTATTTCTACATGCATTTTCTATTTGCAGTTAAACATATTTTCCTTTGAGAATCACCACAACTCTGTTTTCCAGTTAAAATTGTCTTTACCAAAATTTGAGAATGTCCTTTGAATCAACTCATGTCTATGAAGAACTTTAATATCTCATGAGAGAGAGAGAGAGTGATACCTTGGTATTAATGACAATATAAATTTATTGTTTTTGCCAATATAAATAAATTTAAATTAACAAACAGAAATGAGACATCATAAGTCTCTTCTGTGCTGTTCTACCCATAAGAACTCAGCAATAAGCTACTTTAGAAATTCTAGCTCATCCTTGTAAATTTACCAAGCACATTTCTGTTTCACAGTCTATCCTGATTTGCCTGTATGCAATTAGAGAAAATGACTATTTTAATGTAGAACAATTTTATTATAAACTATACAGTAAAAATCTTTGAAACATATTAAAATCAAATGCATTTAGAATGATTTTAATTATGAATTACTGTAATTTGGTCTTACATAGCTAATTGTAAAATACTGTACAGCCATTTAGCAATATTCATTCTCCAGATTTCTCATAATGGGATTTAAGGAAAAAGTTAAAACTGTCATCTTTCCTCAAACCTCCTTCTTTCTCTTGTATAATCTGTTTCAAGAAAGAGTTACCACCCTGCCAGTCACCCGAATCAGGGAACCCCAGGAATCACCCAAGCCTCTTTCCTCTACTCATTACTTCAATGCCCATGACCATCGAGATCTATCTTTTACAAATGTCTGGGTTTCCCTGCCATGTGATCTTCACTGAATACCACACTACTCACTAGTCTCTGAGGCTCCTGGCTAGGTATGCAATCCACCAAACACACACCTCTCTATTCATGCTCAGTGTAGCATCTACATTGGGCTTTTGCAAATGCAAATCCAACAATGTCACATTTCTGCTTAAAATCCATCAGTGGATAAAATGCAAATGTTACTTAGTGTAAATATAAACTCCTTGGCAAGGTTCTTCATGCCTGAGCAGTCCCTGACCAATGTCCCCAGCCTCATATCACACCACTATCTCAGATGCATCTTATTCTTCAGCCACATTAATATCCACACTGCTTCAAACACACCAGCATCTCAAAGTTATCAGCCTTGGAAAATGTTTTTCCTTTGTGAAAAAAAAGAATGAAGAATGTTCATCACTGTTTTATCCTGTCGGCTCTTCCTTGTCCTTCATGATTTGGGTCCATTATAACCACAATGAGGAAGACTTCTATTAAAGAAAAAAATTATTCTGGCACTTTTTACAATGGTAAGGAAGACTTTATTCAAGATATTGCAATAGGGGAGAGAGATCAGACTCAACTCTGAATACAATAAAGACAAGAGGGATTTATAGCCAATGGGTGGAGTGAGGGAGTCAGGAAACAGACAATTGCTCATAGGGGACATCCCGGATATGAACATTCTTGCTAAACTGACCTAAGAGTATTCTCGCTAAAGGCACACCAAGGGCTTATATACATCAAAGTTTGGGGATGAAGAACTTGATCAGATATCAAGGGTGATGGAATGACTTAGTAGGATTCTCTTCTAAGACTGGACTAAGCAGGCCAATGACAGAATGGGATTGGGACCAAGGTTGAAACTTAGTTGGGAAGATGGCTCAGAGGAGACTAACGTTTGATAAAAAACAAAAACAAAAACGAGTTTTTGTCACTTCCTTAAGCCTCAGACAGTTATCTCTCCAGTACTCCCTGAAATTTCCTGGGCTTCTAGAGCATCCTAAGTGTCTTTGTAATCTACCCTTGTATTAGGAGTGTTTGTCTACCCTTCCTCTAGTGTGAGAGTTTTCTGAAAGGAAGAATTTCTATTTCTAGGCAGGTGAAATTGCCTGATATTCAGATGTTTAACCATGTTAACTAAGAGCTCTATGTGAACCCCGAACAGTTTGGCTCAGTGGATAGAGTGTCAACCTGTGGACTCAAGGGTCCCGGGTTTGATTCTGGTCAAGGGCATGTACGTTGGTTGTGGGCACATACCAAGTAGGGAGTGTGCAAGAGGCAGCTGATCGATGTTTCTCTCTCATCGATGTTTCTAACTCTCTATTCCTCTCCCTTCCTCTCTGTAAAAAAATCAATAAAATATATATTTTAAAAAAAAGAGCTCTGTGTGAATTGAAATGAAAATTTTAATTATCAATTGTCTATACTTATTCTCTTTTGCTTCCTCCCTTTTCCTCCAGGAATCCCTTTGTTCTTAGTAAAGTATCTTTTGTTAAAGAACAAAAATTCAGCTGAGTAAATTTAAAGCCCTAATTGGCTTTATTGAAACTTTATGTATAGCAAATAAAAGTGAGCTCTGAGGAGGTGTACAAAATGTGAGGTTTACATAGGCAGAAAGGGTGGGACAAGAAAGTTAGGAAAGCTGATTATTTCAGGCAAGGTATCTTTCCCTTAGGGGATGGCAGGGGGTTTTATCAGGCAGATCTGCTCACTAGAGCTAACCAGGAAATTTCAGATGATTGGTTTAAGCTTCCATTGCCTGGGAGAGGCAGAAACTACAATCAGACTAAGCATCAAGTCTTGGTGGATCTTAGCACAAGTGACTCCATTTTGGGTCTGTTGTTTATTTTAACACTTTGATATGAAGGATAGGTTCTTTTGACATGGGTCTCATCAAACTGGATGAGATTCAATGTTGTTACTGGACTAAAGGGGTCCATTTGCCTATATGCATCAAAGCCCAATAAGACACAAATAGGAGTTTGTAGCCAAGAAACTAAGGGCTTACTTTTAGGAGTAGCCCACTACCAGAGTCATAAGTGAGTTAATGCTCAAATATCTAGCTACTATATGGCCTACAGGGGATGGGCTATATTGGAGGGAATTCATTAATCTTGGTGACTAAGGAGTCTGGGTTGTCATCTCTACTGATTGGTCAGTGCTAGGGTAGTGGGTATTTGATCATTGCAGCTGGTCCTAATGCTGCAACCGGAGGGATGAAATTCCATGCAAATAAATCTTTCTATACCATATCTCACTGTCCTGTGGGACCTCTGGAAATTTTTCCAATGGCACCCTAAGAACTCCACTCCCACTAGCAACAGAGAAAGGCAATTCACGCAATTCTCCAATAACATTATTACAATGAATACTATTAAAATGAAATTCCTACATATGTGAGCCATGTTTAGTCATTTGTTTACTGTAATTAACTTTTTGTATAATTGTAAAAGTAGATTTTCAGTTTTTTGGAGATCTACAGGAGTGAATAATGAGTTATATTTTAAATAATATGTTCATGACCTTTCCTCTGTTCTTTACTTTTCTTATCACTCCATGCTACTATTAAAAATTAAGAACTAGTCTTATGGAAGAGTCTGTCACATAACACTATTCTGCAGTACTGAAGTAATTATTTTTAATCATATTTTCCTGTGTGTGAAAATGAGTTAAGTGCCCTCTCCCCCCTTGTTTAAAACATTTAATCTCAAAGTCTATGTGTTTAATTATTTACTCCTTTGCTTGAAAAATTTATCCCTAGGGCAGAGGTGAATTTACTTTACATATCTCTGAACTCATAGACAATGTATTTCTTTAGGAAAATGCAAACAAAAGGAACTGACTTTATTTAAGAAATACCTAAATAAGGGCCACTTAGAATGAGAAAGGGGAGACCCAGAAAGAATGATCTCAGGAAAGGAGACAGAGACTAAACAGCTTTCCATAAATTAAAGCAGGAAGGTAAATGCGATTAAGTCTAATGAGAGCAGGAACTCAAACAAGAAGCCACAAGACTCTTAGATTCTAGAAATAAGAAGAAATATCCAGGAAGCACACTGGTCTTTCCAGAGTTTGGACAAAGAAACTTAAGCCAACTTTATTTAAGCATTCCAGGCCAAGGTAAATTTAATCAATGGAGAAATCTAGCATAATGCTCAAGGGACTGGGTTCTGGAATAAGATTTTCTGGGGATCATATTGGCTTCAACCACTTTCTTTGTGTTTCTCTGTGTGTGTGAGGTGTGTACCCATTAGGACCAAACCAGCACCATAGGAACTCTTAGGAGAGAAAACCAAAGGAGTTGAATATTATTTATACTAGTGACAGAAGGACTGAAAGGCCAAACTGGAGACAATATGACAAACAGATGAAGTCCTCACCATTAGGCTAAAGGAACAAAGGCAGGACAAGGTGTTAGCAGGGCCCAAGGATGAGAGTTTTATGTCAAAAGCTAGAATCATGCCACAGGAAACAGGGTTTGTGCTGAGCATGTCTGTTGGGAAATGGGACCTCAGCAGAGGCACAACAGCTCTCAGAAACCAGGCAGGGAAAACATCAGAAACTCTACCTGGACAAAACACTTTGGCCAAACACATCCATAAAACAGAGGAAATAGGAAGAAATGTGAGAAAAGAATCTGAAAGCATGAAGGCTCAGGGCTAGCCTGATATGTGTGTGTGTTTATATGTGAGTAGGTATATGTATGTTGTCAGATAGATAGATAGATAGATAGATATCAATAGATATAGATATACATACACATGCACACATATATATCACACAACCCAAAAGAAATTACCATATACATTTTTAATCTGATTTAATACTTAATATGATATGGATATTCTCCCCTGATACTAAACATAAATATAAATTCATATATCTGGTTTCATGGCTGGATGAAAGTCTATTATTTAGCTACATTTACTTATATAGTTCCATATGTTCTTTTACATTGTTTTAAGTAGTTTTTTTATTTAATTGAGAAAAACAGAACTTGTAAAATACTTTAAATTTCTCACTGGTTGAGTGTTGAGAGTGTGAAATATGTCTGGAAATGTTGCTTAAAAAATTTTTGAAACCTTATTACTGTATTGCCTTTTCATCAAAACCTCTAAAAACTGATTGCTTAATGTGTGTCAATAACTTCAAAACAAATAATTAGCAACAGAGTTAGAATTTCATCACTTAGCATTCATCACAGGCATCCAGAACCCTGATTTCTTTGAATTTTCCTGATGAAAATAATATATGTCATCATGTGAAGCCAGGACTATTTAGTAATCAGAGCATGGCCAAGGTCACTTGAAGGTTTCTTTGATGCAGACATTCCTCAATTTAGAGTTAAAACAATCCTGACCTTCCTAAGTGTGCTTTACCTTTCTGACATGTGGAGGAAACTGCATAATTGACTTCTTTAGGTTCACAGAATTTTCTGAACATACAGGAAATCTAGACACTAAATAGGGTGTTCACTCAGCCAAATGCAAGTGGAACATATCAAAGTGTGTTTGATGCCATTGCACAACAGAATTGTTTCTCTTTCGTCTCTTTTTTCTTTGTAGTTTGTTCTTCACATTTTAAAATTGTTTTCTCCCAATACATGGAAAAAAACACACACACCAAAACACTAGTTCAAATTGGACAGACTTTTATATTCTTTTTATACTCTTAATTTTATAGGGACAGAATGACATGAGGGCTTTGATTTCAGGCATGATAATCCAAGGAGCCCACCTCACAAATGGATATCATCTCTCTAAGCTGAATTTAAGTCATTTTTTAATCTACAGATTTTTAAAAACTTTATAATTTTAAAAGTCTTTTTAAAAAACTTTGTTATTTTAGAATAGTTTTAGGTTCACAGCAAATTGGGAGGAAAGCACAGAGATTTCCCATATACCTCCTGTCCCCACAAATAGCCTCTCCCATTTTCATCACTTACCAGAGTGGCACATTTGTTACAATTGATGAACCTACATTAATTATACATTGAACAAGTGTATAATGACATGTGCTCATCATTGTCATATCACATGGAATATTTTTATTGCCCTAAAAATTCTCTGTGCTCTGCCTATTTATTCCTTCCCCCCAACCTCAGCCCAGCAGCAGCTGACCTTTTTACGGTTTCCATAGTTTTGCCTTTTCCAGAATACCATATAATTGGAATCATTCAGTGTCCTATGTTCAGATTGGCTTCTTTCGATTAGTAGTACACACTTAAGGTTCTTTTCATTTCTTTTCACAGCTGGGTAGCTCATTTGTTTTTAGTGTCAAAAAATATTCCATTGTCTGAAAGTACCATGGTTCGTTTATCCACTGACCTATTAGAGGACATCTTGGTTGCTTCCCTCTTTTGACAATATGAAAAAACTGCTGTGAACATCTATGTACAGATTTTCTTGGTGTGGAGACCATTTTTAACTCTTCTGAGTAAAACCAAGGAACATGATTTCTGGATTGTATGGTAAGAATATGTTACATTTTGTTAGAAACCATCACACTGTCTTCCAAAGTAGATGTGCCATTTTGTATTTTCGCCATATATTATAGGTTTGCCTAGATTGCTGTCCTTTTGAGGACAGAAGCCTCATTTTTCAATTCATTGCCTTGTTCAATCCATGGTCAAAAAAGGTACAGCCTTGTTCTTGTGATACTTGCACAGATTCTTATGCCCCTGGGATTATTTTGTAACTAACAGGCTAACCCTGAAAACATTAATCCAACTCCCACCATATCAGTGTATATTTAAATGTCTTTATTTCCTGCATACACAAGTTACCAGCTTCTGTCACTCAAGTCTCTCCAGGGGGCAAATGATCAATATTGAGCCTGAGCATAAAATCATGAACCTTGTTTACAAGGGCACCATCCTCTGGAGGTGATATTGCCTGTTAAGGAAAATGATCCTGGCTATTGGCCTGGCTTTGTTTACTGTATAAAAAGAAACAACAGCCCAAAGCTTTTACAGTTTACAAGCCTGAGGAAATACCTAATGTAAGTGATTTGCCATTACATTGCATCACGCCCACTCTGGCTTTGAGGCGACTCTGAAAACTCTTCAGTTATAACCCCATGCTAAAACAGGAGGGGGCATATTTCACTGAAAGAGGGCTTTAAAAGTCAACAAATTAATTTGCTTTTCCCTTCCAGCTGTGCAATTCACCCCCTACTCCAGCTTTGAGCTGTAATTAAGTACATGCTTTTATAATAAAAATAATCTTTTCCTGGTGCTTCCCCAGCTGCAAATTCTGACCCAGATTCCCATTTATGAGTCATGACTGTCACATGTGCTTGAAATAGGCTTCGTTTTCCCCTGCCCTCTCCCCACCGCTGGAGACTCTCACCCCTGGATTAAGCTCCAACCTATTGCTGAACTGCACAGAGGAATTAACTTATATGAGCTCTTCTTTGAAATTCTTGTTCTTTTTGTTTCCGGAAGGAGACATCACCCAATCATCTAGTAACAACAGCTGGGGGAAAAGCCACACTCACCTAATGTTTTTAAATAAAATGAAAGCTGGCCATTGAGATTACTTGGGTAAAGAATTAATAAGACATGTTTACAGTGAAGATGCACCCCTGATGAGCTAAGGAGAAGCAGCAGCTAAAAAGAAGTATGGAGAAGATCTATACAATATTCATGAATTGTGCCTACTCCTATTTCCAATTTGTATCTGTCTTTGGAAAAGCTTCAATATCATCCTGAATGTGTTCCTATTTCTCTCCATCTCCACTGGAAATATACTCAAGTCCAAGTCACCATTGAGTCATCTCATCTCTTATTCTAGTCTCTCTTATGGTTTGAGGTGGGGAGCTGAGGATAGCCATGTGACTAAGTATGAGCCAATGAGATCTCAGCAAAAGTGTTGCATGTGGCTCCCAGGCCTGAATGCAAAAGTCTCCAATGTATCGTCCATCCTCCATGTTCTTTTCCTTCTATATGCCATCCAAAGCAAGCTTGGAAGGCAAGTGTTGAATGTGGCAGAGTTAGCATCAGCCTGTGACTCTGAATGACTTCATGGGCCCTTTCCTCTGTGTGAGAATGTGAGGCTACTAAAGTTTGTGCATTTATTTGTCACAGTCTTTACCACTATCCCAACTAATACAGCTCTCTATGTAATGTAGCCACCCAGTCACTCTCTATCACAACATCAGATTCAATCTCTCTGTATAGCACTCATCATTCTCATGTTTCCTGTTTATTTAAAATATCTGTTTGTTTATTTTTTTGCTTCTCCTCAATTAGAATGTGAGTTCCATAACAGCAGGGGTTTGACTGTTACCAGCTGTGTATCCAGAAAACAAGGACAGTGTTTGACACATGGTAGTCTTTTAGTAAATGTTTTCTGAATGAATGAATACCATATAGCTTTTATAGAGAAAAGATCTTGTTTCAGATAATAGCCCTAAATATTCATAAATTCAGTTCGCTCTGCTTACTGTTTCTATAATATTTTTTTTAAAACATCGTGCTTAAACTTAACCTCTTATTGTTATGCTTTCCCAGGTTTACTAAAAGTACATAAAGGCTAGACTCATCATTTTAATAAATAATCAAAAGATTTAACTCAAAATAAAATCAAGTGGCAAGTCTTACATGCTCTATTCTTTTGTTTCTCCTAGGATATTAGCTTATGCCAGTCCAAGATGGAGCCTCACTTGTTTCAGCATTTGCTCTGGCCATATTTTATCTCTCTTATCAGTTTACTGTCTCTTGTCAGAGATTTATTCTTGTAGCCAAAAACCTGCTTCTTCATCTTAGAAGCGAACAATCTCTCAGCCTCTCATTTCTTCGAGATATTCTCTCATACTGTTCTTTCAGCACATCTGTACTTAAGAGTTCTTTATCTATTCTGGATAGTAGACCATTATAAGATATATGGTTTGGAAATATTCTCTCTCCTTTTGTGATTTATCTCTATAATTATGCGATAAAGTCCTCTGATGCACAAACTCTTTTTACTTTTGGAAAAGTTCAATCAATTTATTCATCTTTCCTTGGTTGTTTGCATTTTTGGTACCATATTTAAGAAATTTTGTCTAATCCAGGTCATGGAAATTTGCACCCATGTTTTCTTCTAAGAGTTTTAGAATTTTAGATCTTATATTTAAGTATGTGATCAACTTTGAGTTAACTTTGTATACAGTGCAAGATAGTGGTTCCAAATTTATTTTTAGCATTTAGATATCTGGTTGTCTTAGTATCATTTGTTCAAAAGACTACTCTTTCTCCATTGAATTGTTTTGGCACATGTTATTGGTTGAATTGTGTTCCTTTCAAAGAAAATATTGAAATCCCAACTCCTAGTACCTGGGAAACTGATCTTACTTTGATATAGGTTTGTTGCAGATGTAATTAGTTAAGATGAAGCTATAATACATTAGAGTAGTCCCCTAATTCAATATGACTGGTGTCCTTATAAAAAGATTGCCATGTGAAGACAGAGATAGATGCACACGTGGAAAATGCCATGTCATGATGAACGCAGAGTTTGAAGTTATGAAGCTGAAAGCAAAAAAAAAAAAAAAAAAAAAAAACCACCAAAAATGCCAGAAAAAAAATCCCCAAAACACCAGGAGCTAGGAAGAGGCAAGAAAGGGCATCCCTGTGGATTTCAGAAAGATCATGATCCTGATACTTAGATTTCAGACTTCTAGCTCCTAGAACTGTGAAATCATAACTTTCTACTACTTTTAAACATTCAAATTTTGGTACTTTGTTATGGCAGCTCTATGATGTAGCACCATATGAAAACCAACTGATCATAGGTATGGGGGTTTATTTCTGAAGTTTCAATTCTATGACATTGATCAATATGCCTATCCTTATATGATCGGTGGGGAGCTTTCCTTGCCCTGTCTGCTGCTGGGAGAAGTGGGCTCCTTGCAATGTCCCAAGAAAATGAATTTTCTGAGACTTGCACTGGAGAATCAGTAGCATTTATTTGCATAGATTTAAGTCCCTGAGTTTCCAAGGTCCCATTTCCCTCTGTCCCACCAAGGAAAAAGTCCAGCTGTATCTTCAGTGGTGTTAGAATTAAAGCTGTTGCCCAGAGTTTTTGTTCCATGTCTGCAGAGTCCAATCCAACATCAGGCAAGCTTAGTTTGTTACCAGCTGTAGTCCATCAGTCCATTGTGTGAGGGTTCCGCAGGGCCACATGGCTATGGAGGGAACATGGATGAATGAAAGGAAGCAGGAGCAAAACCAGAGTAACCAGAGAGCCACACAAGCCACAAGAGAGAGAGAATTCCTTTGTCTGGGGGGGTTATGTATTCCAAAATTTTCATGGGTTTGTAGTGACCCCACCCCCTCTGACCAATTTCCAGGTCAGATGAACAGGCACCTTCCCACATCACCCCAGCTCTACTGTACATGCTTCCATCTCCCCTTTGTTGGAACCCTTCCACCAGTGATTTGCAGGGAATGGACCATGGTTCCCTGGGGATTGTAAAGTTGCAGCTTCCTGGTGAAGCTGCCCAAATGGCCATGCTTATGATATGGGAATATTGGAACATGGGGTGTCTCTCTGGGCAGGATGGTTCCCGGGCTCTTTGTCCAGTGGAGTTGAAGAATGAAACCATGGACAAAAGATGGTATAGTAAAAGATGGAAATTTATTGAGAAACAAGCACAGACTCCCATGTGGGGAGGGGGAAAGAGTCCCACCGAGTCCCCTTTTCCAAGGTTTATAAAGGCTGCAGTTTTTTGTGCCTCGATATCCGCTTTGATTGGTCACTATTCCCCTTTCATTTGGTCACTATAGCAACTCCTGAGCTCAAGCCTCACACAAAGTAAGTGAGGTTCCCTCATTCTTCTCCCTTACTGTTCTCCTATTTCCCCTGGGCTTTTCTTCCCTCTTTGAATGAGGGGGCTTTCTTCCCTTTATTCTGTAAATGATTACCTTTTGCTACTCTCAGCTCCCTTATCTTATGGAAATGTAACTTCTGCTGCTCCCAGCTCCCTTGTCTTATGGAAATGTACCCTTTTCAGCTCCGTAGCCCTGTGATTTTTCTATGGACCCCTTAATTTCTAAAATTTCCTAAACCTGCCTATTTTACCCCTAAAAATTCCTTTCACTTATAATGTCTGGCCTCCCTTTAGTTCCTTTCCTATTATTAACTTGCTAATTACAATGGCATCACTTATGTTAATATTACACTATACTGATTACTGTAGCTTTGTAGTGGGTTTTAAAATCAGGAAGTATGATTTCTCTGAATTTGTTTACTTTTTTTTAAAGATTATTTTGGCTAGTTTTGTCCTTTGCCATTTCATTAAAATTTTAGGATAAGCCTATCTATTTTGTGTTTTTTTTGAAAAGCAGTTAGAATTTTAATAGGAATTTTTAAAAATCTGTAGGTCACTTTGAGGAGTAATGCCATTTTAATAATTAGGCCTCCCTTTGTGCTATAAATTATCACAAGTCACATTTTTACATCTTTGTGCCCTTTAACTTAGTTTTATAAGTATTGCATTATTATATCAGAGTCATTTAAATCACATCTATATATATAAAAGGCTAACATGCAAAGTGTCCCCTTGGGAGTTCGACTGGGAGACCAAGAGTTTGATCGCTCGCTATGATGTGCGCTGACCACCAGGGGGCTGTGTGGAACGAAGGGAGGCCCCAGCCGGCAGCCAGAAGGAAGGCCCTAATTGGCCCTGATCGCCAGTCAGGCCTAGGGACCCTACCCATGCACGAATTTCATTCACCGGGCCTCTAGTAGTATAATAAAAGGAGATACAAACAAAAATATGTTTATATTGCCTTTTTTATTTACTTATATAGTTACATTAACTAGTCCTTTATATTTCTTTACATGGATTTGTGTTAATGTCCAGAATCCTTTTATTTGATCCTCAGGGTTAGTCAAGGTGAGATCCTGTGGCGTCTTATGTGTGTGGATAAGAAAAGGGCCACATGCTAACCTGACTAACTCAGGGAAGGCCTCCCGGGCAGCCTTGCAAACTCAAGAGACCTAAAATAAGCACAAAGGATGGTCTGAAATTAAAAATATTTAACTAAGAGCAGTTATGGTGGGTAGGTCAATCTTTATCTTAACTGAGGCTATTGTCTTTTTTGCATCTATGATAACTTATCTTTGAAATGTCAGAGTAACTTGTAACTTCCCTTTTTCTGGGCCCCTCAGGGCACAACCAAATGCACCTGGGTGCCAGGACAGAGACCATAAATTCCTTCATTGTTATTGTTACATGTTCATTGTTGACTGTTAACATCCTGTACCCACCTAAGTAAAAGAAATATGTGTCTATCATTTTACTTTATATCCAATCCCACAGGCCCCCTCCCGACCCCATCCTGCTTTGCCTTCTCCTGCCTCCTTAATCTATCACCAATGGATTTCACATAAACCACTTACATCTCCTCCTTTGATTATAATGTATAAAATAAGCCGAAAAACTGCCATTCTCCAGAGCATTACCCCAATACATTGAGATTCTGCTTCCGCAATTGTCGACAGTTTGGCACAAATAAACTCACAAAAATTCTTTATAGGTTTGAATGTTTTTTAATGGTAACATGTCTTTTGTGAACATGCACACAGCTGCATACAGCTTGTGAATGTGCTTTGCATTCTAGGTTTCCAGGATATGTTGGAACTTTTCAAATGCCCTATGAGCATATCATCCTGCATATTTTCTTTTAAGCTTTTTTGGCAATCTATTATTTGCCCCAACTTCTATCCATTGCTCAGACAGCTGGGAAGTTAAAGCATTAGACAAATGCCTCCTTCCCCCAAGGAATTTAGATCTGAGTGAGTTCAAGTAAATTTGAATAAAGTCAGTGAGATTTTCCAGGGAACCAATCACTAAGAGGTCAAATAATGACAATCCTGTGGAAATGAGGTCCATTCTCTCCCAAGTACCAGGCATATGGGCTGTTATATTTAAGGCAACCATCTGAATTGGTGATAAGGAATGAGGCTAAAGTAAATTAAAATACAATAAAGCTTGTTGTTGTTACTGAGACTCAGCAGTTTTTCTTAACTAAATGCTCCCTGGTTGCTGCAAGCCTTTGGTTAATTCCCAGATTTCTGATGAAATTGATTCTGGTAATTTTTGCTAGCTTTTATTGTTGTTGCTTTTATAGAGGTGTGAGCTTTTGGATATTCTTACTCCCACATTTTCAATAGTATCTGATGACATTCTATGCTTTATGGAACATAACCATATTATATTGAATTGACTATGATCATTACTTTAATAATTTGAGTAATCAATGTAAAAATATAGGTATTCACATTAAATGTATAAAGCTAGCTATCCCAAATTATTGTATTTGCTCAGAAGTTAGGTGTTCTCTACCTTCTTATAGTTCAAGTTCAGCGTTCATATGCAACCATGATTTTATGACATAAATATTGATAATTGTCTAACACTGCTCACTATTTTATGAACTGTGATAAAATTAGTCATCTACTTAGAAATATTTTGTAAATATCAAGAGAACATTACTACAGGAAATATTTGAGGACCAAGTAATTTGTATCCCAAAGCTAGTGTTATGGTAATTACTGAAGTGCTCCATAATTTTAATCACAACAAAGCAATTTTTTAATTTAAATCAAGCTCAAATGTCAAAAAGCTATGTTAATACATTATTTAGGGATAACTAAGTTCAGAAATAACTGTGGAATGATGAGGAAGAGAACATAAGCCTAAAATTACATGCAAATATTTTACTTATCTCTGCCTAATCTTTTAATTTCGTTATTTTATTAGTAGAGCCTATCCTTCAACAGCTCTTAATTTTTCTCCAGAGGAGAGAATTCTGAATAGCTAGTCACAAAACATATTGTTTGCTCTAAGTGGATATAATATCAGTTGAGCTACTTATGCAGAGTTACCTCAGATATGTGGACACAAATAGAACTAATAAGGCTGAAAGCAGAGGCTATAACATATATTCTGTCTTATAACTCCATAGCCCCAGGATTCCATGAGACTTCATGGTTTGGGGCCAAAGCATCATATACATTTCTTCTCTATCGAAACATCTGCTGGAAAAAAACAAGATATCCTTTATATTATGATAAAGGAAAACAATGGTATTGCTCAAGAGGAAAGCAGATATTTGCAATTTTCAAATGACAATTCTTTCAAAAATCAAAGCATATCTCTCATATAAATTCATAGTCACTCTCTAACTAAACTGTTCATGACACTGTGATGCTTTTCTTTCTGTCAAAGTAAGAAACATCCAAACCTGTAAGAAATTTTATGAGTTTATTTGAGGCAAACTGACATTTGCCAGGAAGCAAAATCTCACCAATTGAGAAAATATTCCAGAGAATGGCAGTTTTGAATCTTATTTTATACATTACAATCAAAGTAGAAAGTGTTATATGAAATTCATTAGGGAGGCTAGAGAAAGCAAAGTGGGAAAATCTCAGGTTGGATAAAAGTAAAACGAATGGACATATTTCTTTTACATAAGTGGGTATAGGATAGTTAACAGTTGACAATTAACATAATATAACAATGAAGGGTTCTGTGGTCTCCTGCTCTTGTGGGAGATTGTGGCCCGAGGGATCTGGACAAGGGAAATTAGCCTGACATTCCAAAGATGTGTTATCTTAGATGAAAAATGAACAAGAACAAAGAAACAGTGACAGGTTCAGTTAAGGTAAAAAGATTGACCTTTGTCAAGAAAGAAACTGGCCTCGGGTTTGACTACCTGCCATAAACCTCTCTTAGTTTTAATTTCACATCATCCTACGTGGTTACTTTAGGTCTCTGAGTTTGTACAGCCACCATGGAGGCCTCCTCTAAGCTTGTCAAGTTTCCTATGTGGCCCCTCTGTCATCCAAACTTCCCGTCCACTGTTACCTTAGCTAGGAGTTGTTAATAAAGAAAAGAGAGCAAAAGGAAGTCAGACATTGAGCATGTTCAGCTGGGAAGCAGGGGCCTATTTGCTTTACCAGGAAGCTACCAGTCCATTCACTTTGTATCACTGGCAGAAGAGAGAACAAAGGGGAGGTAAGCACATGTGTGACAAAGTCAAAATGGTGCCAGGGGAAGTGCTTGACTCTGGGAAAGGGATCATTGACCCATCCAAAGCTCAAGAAAGTTTGGGAAGCTGATTGCTTATTTTGAAAAAGCTTCTGATTCTTCCCAAGCTTCAGAATACGTACATAATTCCAGGTGAACAGGGAAGCTCTCTCTTCCTCTCTCTAGCTCAGTAATCCACACTCGCCCTATTCTTCCTGTTTTCTCTGCCAGGGAACACTCCAGGGGTTCTAGTGGCTGCTTGAGGCACAATGCAGACTGTATGGGCTACAAATGACTATGAAGCAGAAACTCTGGTCACTGGCCTTTGCCTTAACCTTGCTGAAGACATGGTTGTACTTTTTCTATGGTGGAATGGAGGGAGATGGGATATTGCAAACCCAGGGGCAGGGGCAGCCATCACAAATAAGCCATAGCACCACAAGCTCCTTTGCGTGGGTCCTTGGGATTCTTTCCTTAAGATCCCATGGAAGAGCCTGATTTCCACTGATAACACCACTACCTGCCATATGAGTATATCCTCTCACTGTCTGAGGCTGCTGGTTCACAAAGTGTAACATGAAGCATTTACCTCATTTATTGTGTGGGAGTTTTATGTCCTTCAAAATTAAGATATCCAATTCATTTAAGCAGGTTACATTAGTGTGTGTGTGTGTGTGTGTGTGTGTGTGTGTGTGTCCATGTGAGAGAGAGAGAAAAACTTAAAGAACATTTACTCATGAAGACCTTGAATCAATGATCTGTATTGATATGTATGGACATTTGTAAAGAGAGCACTACACACAAGTATCCAAAGAGATGCTCCCATATTAACTGATTTATAATCAGACAACCATATCAGTTTTTGTATCAGTAGGAAGAACTGACAACTCGTGTTGTATCTATATTTCCAATACTACATTATGTTGCTATTAAAATAAGAGACATTCAAACCTGTAAAGAATTTCTTGTGAGTTTATTTGAGCCAAACTGTCGACAATTGCTGGGAAACAGAATCTGAACATATTGAGATAGTTCTCTGGAGAATGGCAGTTTTTTTTGTTTGTTTGTTTTTTTACCTTGTTTTAGAATTACAATCAAAGGAGTAGACTTAATTGGGTTACATGAAATCCTTTAGGGAGATGGGAGAAAGCAAAGCAGGGAAACCTCTGGGATTGGGGAAATATCTGGGATTGAATAAAAAGTAAAAGGATAGACACATGTTTCTTTTACATAGGTGGGTACAGTATAACTAGGTGTTTACAGTCAACAATTAGCATGATAGCAATAACAATGAACATATTTGTGGCCTCTGCCCTGGTGCACTGGTTGTACCCTGAGCAGTCCGGAAAAGGGGGCGTTACAAGTTACCCTAACATTCCAAAGGTATGTTATCTTAGATGCAAAAAGACAATAAGCTCAGTTAAGATCAAAGTTGATCTGTGTCAGGGAAGATACTGGCCTAGGACAAGGACTATCTACCATAAACTGCTTTTTAATTTAAAAAGTTTTAATTCCAGATTATCCTTTGTGGTTACTTTAGGTCTCTGAGTTTGCAAGGCCACCATGCAGGTCTTCCCTGAGCTAGTCAGGTTAGCATGTGGCCCCTTTCGGTCCACGTTGCTAGAGTTGGTTTTCCTGTCTTCACTTTCCAATATTTTTCATGAATTTCCTGAAGTTTGTAGTTGTGCTAAGAAGGATCGGTTGGTACATAGATGTGAACACTACTTAGCAAAGCAGACTGTAAGGTCTCTTTCATAAAGACCAGTAGTAGATTCTTTCTACAAATGGCCTTGGGAGAAGTTCCCAGCTTGGCAACCTTGTACAACGCTATAGAAGAGAACCAGGAGCAACGGAGGCTCTGAACCACTGCTTGCAGTTCATTTTATCATAGGAATTGTATTTAGGATTTTATTTGTTCAGCCTACCACTAGAATGATTTCCCATTGGAATATGCTGAGTACTATCTTATGGCATGAAAGTACCAGAATGTAACCATTCTCTCAGTGAAGGATATCTGGGTTGTTTCAGTATGGGTCTATTATGATTAAAGATGCTAAAACATTTGGGTACAGGAATTTGTGTGAATGTAAATTTTCATTTTTCTGGGATAAACTCCCAAGTGTGTAACTGCTTGGTTACGATAGCTGCATGATTCATACTGCCCAACTGTTTTCCAGAGTGACTGTTCCATTTTATATTTCCACCATCAATATTTGAGTGATTCACTTTCTCTGCATCTTTGCCATTATTTGATATTGTGATTATTATTTTATTTTAGTTATGCTGATAGATGTATAGTTATCTCTCACTGAGGTTTTCATTTGCATTTCCTTAATAACTAAGGAGATGGGACATCTTTTCAAGTTTCTATTTCCTATAGCAATATCCTCTTTGATGAAATGCCTCTTCATATCTTTGCTATTTTTAATTGAATTTTTTGCTGTTTTGTGGTTGAGTTTTGAGAATTTTAAAAAAAATGTATTTGGGTACTAATCCATAATCAGGTGTGTAGTTTAAAAATATTTTTTGCCATTTGTAACTTGTCTTTTCATCCTCATATCAGGTCTTTCACTGAGCAAAAGCTTTTAATTTTGATGAAGTCCACTTGATTTTTCTTCCCACTGATGATACTTTTGGTGTCAAGCAAACTTTGGTGCCAAGAACACTATACCTAGTCCTAGATCACAAAGATTTTCAACTATGTTTGTTACTAAATGTCTTACAGTTTTGCATATTACATTTAAGTCCGCAATCTATTTTGAGAAAATTTTTATTTAAGTATGATATTTAAGGCCTCGTCCATTGTTTTGCCTTTGGATGTCTAAGTGCTCCAGCACCATTTGTTGAAAAGACTTTACTTCTTCTGTTTTACTGTTACATCTTTGTAACAAATACGTGTGGTATATTTGTGTGGGTCTATTTCTGGTTTCTCTAATGTATTCCATTCATCTTTGCATCTATCCTCCTCCAATATAAACTGTATTTATTGCTATCCTACATAATAATAGACAAATATGCAAATTGACCATATCTCTGACACACCCACAAGCCATGCCCACAAGCCACGCCCACCATCCAATCAGTGCGAGTATGCAAATTAACCCAAACCAAGATGGCTACAGCCACAGAGAGCAAGGTTTCCTAGGTAACAGAGGAAGCCAAGCTTTCCACCTGCCCTTGCCAGACCTAAGCCTCCACTCAAGCTATAAAGTTTCAATTATAGAAAGTAAACAAATTCAAACAAATGGCAGCAGGATGGAGCTTGAGAGAGCAGGCCAGGGTTGCTGGCGGCAACAGGGGAAGCAAAGCTTTCTGCACACCCTGGCCGGGCCCACCTGCTTAAAGCAACAAAGTTTCAATTATAACCCCAACAGAAATGGCTGCCGGCCTCAGAGGGAGCCCCAGGCTTGGCTCTGCTCCAGGCTACAAAGTTTCAATTGTAGAAGGAAAATAAATTCCAGATACCAGGGCCTCCACTTGGGGTGCCAGGGGGCGTGACCAGCCTGCAAACCACCGCAGGCCCCTTGCTCAGGCCTCTCCATGCCCCAAGGGAACCCCCACCTGATCTGCGACACCCTTCAGGGCCAACCAGCTGGCCCCCACCCCTGTACCAGGCCTCTATCCTATCTAATAAAAGAGTAATATGCAGATTGATCATCACTGCAACACACAATATAACTACCCCCATGTGGTAAAGGTCCTGCCCCCATGTGAACACAAGATGGCCGCCACAAGATGGCCAGCAGGAGAGGGCAGTTGGGAGGCAACCGGTCTGCAAGGGAGGGCAGTTGAGAAGGACCAGGCCTGCAAGGGAGGGCAGTTGGAGGTGATCAACCCTGCAGGAGAGGGCAGTTAGGGGTGACCAGGCCGGCAGAGGAGGGAAGTTGGGGGCAAACAGGCTGGCAGCAGAGTGGTTAGGGGGTGATCAGGAAGGCAGGCAGGCAAGCAGTTGGGAGCCAGCAGTCCTGGATTGTGAGAGGGCAGTCGAACATCCCTCGAGGGGTCCCATATTGGAAAGGGTACAGGCTGGGCTGAGGGACAACCCCCCTCCGTGCACGAATTTCATGCATCCAGGCCTCTAGTAGTTATATAACTCTTGAAATCAAATAGATTTATTGTTCACTTAATTTTTTTTTCAAAATTGTTTTTTCTTATTTAGTTAATTTGCCCTCCATATATATTTGAGGATAATCATGTCTATATCCACAAAAAAATTTTCTGGGGTTTTGATAGAAATTTCATTAATCTTATATATCAATTTGGATAGAATTGACATATTTACTATGTTGAGTCCTTCAATACATAGAAACAATATGAACTAATTTGTTTCTTTAATATTTTTCAATAGTGTTTTATAGTTTTTGGTATATATGTTTTATATATGTTTTAATAGATTTACATTATTGCATTTTAAGCAATTATAAATGGTATTGTATTTTTAATTTTAAAATTAATGCATTCATTGCTATATATGTACTTTTTTTTTTCTTTTATATCCTACAATTTTGCTGAAGTCACATAGCTCTAGGAATGTGCTTTGTTGTTTGTTTTTAAAATGGTTGGGATTTTTTTACATAGACAATAATGTAATTTAAAAATAGGGAGCATTTTATTTATTTTATGTTTGTGTTTTTTATTTACTTTTTTCTTGCCTTACTGTATTGGATAGAGCTTTTAGCACTATGTCAAACAAGAGTAACAAAAGTGAATATCCTTTCCTTTTTCCCTGTCTAAGGGGGAAGCATTCAGTCTTTTACTATTAATTATTTTGATTTTTATAGGATTTTATGCATTCTCTTTATCAATTTGAGGAAGTTTATCTCTATTTCTATCTTTCTGAGTGCTTTCCTCATGTATGGGTTTTTGAAATTTGTCAAATGTTTTTTTTTTGTGCATAAAATGCTACAATCATATGATTTTTCTTTTCTTTCTTTTTTTTTTTTTTTTACCCTGTTAATATGGTGGTTTATATTGGTTGCTTTATGAATACTGAACAAGTTTTGGAATAAGCCATCTTTCTATTGAGATGGTATTATTTAAAAAATTTTCTCCATTATTTTAATAGATTATACTCAACTCTTGGATTAAACTCAATATGATCATGATATACTGTCCTTTTCCTAAACTGCTGGATGTACTTAGTTAATATTACGTTGTAGAAGACTACATCGATGTTTTTGAGTGAGATTGTCTTTAATGTTAGGTGATCCTGGCCTTATAAAATGGATTGGCAACTATTTCATTTAGGTCTTATTTTTGATCCATTCTGACAATCTCTGTCTTTTAATTGTTGTAGTTAGACTATTGATGTTTAAGGTGATTATTGGTAGGTAAGGTTGCAATAAAATATACCATATTGCTACTGTTTATCATTTCTTACCCAAGTTTTTTGTTACTACTTTTCAGTTTTACACACCTTTCTGTCCTTTATCATTTTAATTGAGTGTTTTATATAATTCTACTTTCCCTTTTTAGCACGTCAATTATATTTTTTTAAACACTTTTAAAAATGGTTGCCCTAGAGTTTGCAATATATATTTACAACTAATCCATGTCCACTTTTGAATAATACTGCACAACTTCATGGTAGTTCAAGTACCTCATAATAAGAGAATATTCCTAATTCCTTCCTCTAGTTCTTTTCATCATTGTTGTCACTTATACCTAAGAATACATCAAGCATGTCAAACTCAACGGCTAACATGACCCAAATAAACAAGGTTTAAGTTTATGTAGCCCCCCACCCCCCAAAAAAAAGGCTTAAATTTTCATAGAAAAGTAGGTTTATTTCTATAGAGACATGCTGAATACAAAGGGCTGAAATAAATGAGTAATTGTTAACATAAAATAATAGAACATTTTAATAATAAATATATTTTCTTGGACATTACTTTACCATACTAGATAGCTTCTATTGGTTTTTTTTTTTGGTTTTTTTTTTGTAATTTGACTTGGCTTTTATTTGTATATGAACAATGACCTGGAGATACCTTTCTAACAAAAGGAATTCCTTGTCTTTTATGATGGTGCTGTTTTTGATCAGGATGAACATTTTCTATATAAACTCTTTATTGACAAACTGTTTTTCATTTTTTTAAAATAAATCTTTATTGTTCAGATTATTACAATTGTTCCTCTTTTTTCCCCCCATAGCTCCCTTCCACCTGGTTCCCACCCCACCCTCTGCCCTTACCCCCCCACTGTCCTCATCCATAGGTGTACAATTTTTGTCTAGTCTCTTCCCGCACCCACAACCCCTCTATCCCCCTGAGAATTATCAGTCCACTCCCTTTCTATGCCTCTGATTCTATTATATTCACCAGTTTATTCTGTTCATCAGATTTTTTATTCACTTGATTTTTAGATTCACTTGTTGATAGATATGTAATTTGTTGTTCATAATTTTTATCTTTACCTTTTTCTTCTTCTTCCTCTTCTTAAAGAATACCTTTCATCATTTCATATAGTACTGGTTTGGTGGTAATAAACTCCTTTAGCTTTTTCTTATCTGTGAAGCTCTTTATCTGACTTTCAATTCTGAATGGTAGCTTTGCTAGGTAGAGTAATCTTGGTTGTAGGTACTTGCTATTCATCACTTTGAATATTTCTTGCCACTCCCATCTGGCCTGCATAGTTTCTGTTGAGAAATCAGCTGACAATTGCATGTTATTTTTTACTTCAGTCAGGGTATGCTTAATTTCTAGTTGGTCCTTTTTCATATCTTTGAGGGTCTCGCTAAATTTATCGGCCTTTTCTAGAAAATTCTTGAAAAACCTTATAACTGTGGTTTTGAACTCTATATCCAGTCATTTGATTTCCTCCATTTCTTTCATTTGTGACCTGTTTCTTTGTCTCCACATTTTGGCTGCTTCCCTGAGTTGATAGAGTGGCTTTGTGTGCTAGGTGTCCTATAGGGCCCAGTGGATCAGCCTCCCCAGTTACCTGAGGTGGACACTCTTGGTGCACCCCTTTGTGGGCTGTGTGCACAGCCTTGTTGTAGCTAAGCCTTGATTGTTGTTGGTATCACTGGGAGGAATTGACCTCCAGGCCAGTTGGCTGTGAGGATCAGCTGTGTCTACGATGGGAGAACTTCTGTACTGAAGACACCCTTATGAGACAAGACTTGCTTCAGTGGGGCTTTGGTCCTCATTGAGTCTGCCCCCTGAGTGTGTCCCTTATGGATCTGAGGAGTTGTAATCTGGATGGTCCCATTCTGACCCCTGGGTACACTGGCTCTTGGATCTCCAAGGAGGTGCTAATTTAGCCTCTGCCTGAGGCCACCAGCAGAAGCTACAGAGAGATCTGCAGATTCCTCTTCTTTGTTTGGGTTTTGGAGGTGCCCAGATGAGGCCCAGCTGTGAAGCAATGCAAGCTGCTGTGGGGCCTTGCGCCTTCTTTTGGATGGTCTGGGTCTCACTGACTCAGCTGCAGTTTGTTAGGTAATTTTAGATTGCAAAGGGCCAGGCCATTCATATGCAAAAGCCTCTACATTCAGCTTGGATGCGGTGGAGTCTCAGGGCAGAGCAATCAGCAATGGCTTCATGGAGCGGGATCTCAGGGCAGAGGAGACATCAATGGCTTCCCATCAGCCCTGCCCTAAGAGGACCCTGGGTCTCCGTGTCCCACGGTAATCGCTGCAAACACCTATGAGAGAATGCCACCCTCAAGTTTTGCCTGCTGCCAGACAGTCCAGTTTCTCCTCGTATGAGTCTGGGTCCCCAGAGTCTCACCTGGAACTGGAGTTCAGAGCAGTCGGGAGCTTTTGTCTCCCTCCCGATTGAGAAAGCCAGCCGCGTACTCAGTTGCCAGCCCTCTCCGCGTGCGCGCCTCCGTACCTCTGCCTTCCGCAGCTCCTGTGAGTCTCAGTGTGCTTTTCTCTTTCCTTCTAGTTGTAGAATTTCCACTCAGCCAGCCTTCCTGTGGTTCTGGATGATGTCCGTTTTGTCTTTTAGTTGTAGTTTTGAAATTGTTGTGCGAGGCAGCAGTTTAGGTGTTTACCTCTGCCGCCATCTTGGTTTCTCTCTATTGGTATTTCTACAATTTTCCTGATTATTTCCTTCATTACCTCTATTCCATGATTATATGAATCCAGTGATTTTAAAATTTTCTTATTTTGTAGTTGTTTTCTTGTAGAATTTTCATTAAAATTGTTCCTATTTTTCTGATGTAATTTTTACATTGTTATTTATTGTGAGAAGCCTCTTCATTGATGCTTTACATAGTTATAAATGTTTTGAAATTCTTTTTTTAGAAATCTAACATCTGCATCATCTCAATAGGGTTATTTTGATTGTCTTTTCTCTTACAATTGGTTTTCTGCTTCTCCAAATATCTCATAATATCTGGTTTTATCATAGACATTGTGAATGTTATATCAGGTATGTTTGTTCTGGATGAAATTATATACATGTGGGTTTGTCTGTTCCTTTTCTTTTTTCTTTTTTGACATTTAATTAAGTTGGTTGGATTAAAACTGCTGACCTTGTTTCTTAGCTAGCAACTCACCCTCAGTAATTACTTTCTATTTTAGAGTAAATCTCATACTTGCACATATAGAGAGTTAGCTTCAGATTAGGAAGAGTTTATACACAAAATCTGTAGTTCTCTCTGTGCCTCACTCCTTCCTAGGACCCTCACAACAACTTACCAGTGGCTACAGTTTACCAAATATTTGTTCTATGATTCTTCAGGCCAGAAAGTCTGTGAGTTTTCCATTAAGATTTTAGAAGCCCCATGTGTAGATTTTTCCTGCTGAAAGCTATAAAAACTGATAAATCCTTTATGCCACTTCCTTTTCCCAAATGTCAACCTCCATTCAGAAATGGCATGCTTTGGTTCACTCTCCAATACCATTAGGTCATTATCAGATTTTGTTCATCTTTGTTTATATTTTTTCAAAATTTATTATTATAGTATGTGTCAGGGTAGCACTCTATAAGAGCACCTTGGTCATACCACATGCAAAAATATCTTGTCAGACTATTTTACCCAGTTTTCTTAAGATAAAGAAAAACAAAAATAGCAGTGATACCCCTTCTGACCTATTAACTTATAGTATATAAAATATTTTAAAAGTCAATTTATACCATTTTATATTTGACTCTATAAGTAAATAAACTCTTAGAGTAAAGGTTGGATCAAAAGATCAAGTGCTAATAGCTTATTCCTTTCTAATGTGCTATTTCTAGTTTTGTCATTAACTTATAGCATTTGTCTAATTATCCATTGGTATTTTAGCCTACCTATGACTTATCAATCACTATTATAAGTAAGAAGCACAAGTGGTTATGCTAGTTACTTATAATCAGACTTTGCAATTAAATCCAGTGGTATTAGCTTTTGTTTGATATCTATACATTAATGCATAGCAAGTAGATTATTTGCTAAAACAAAGAAACAAACAGAAAAACAAAGAATGCACAGTGTTTTCAGGAAATCTCTACTAACAGATTATCTATATATATAAAAGGCTAATATGCAAAGTGTCCCCACGGGAGTTCGACCGGGAGACCAGGAGTTTGATAGCTCTCTATGACATGCGCTGACCACCAGGGAGTGGTGTGGAACAAAGAAAGGCCATGGCCGACAGCCAGAAGGCCCTGATTGGCCCTGATCACCGCCCAGGCCTAGGGACCATACCCGTGAATGAATTTCATGCACTGGGCCTCTAGTAAATGTATATTCAATGGTTTAATATAGTAGTAAACAGCAGAGGCTTTGCAATAAGACAGGTTCTCCTGTTTTTGTTTTTTTCTTTCAAACAGCACTTTGCTCATCATAATTGTCACTAGTCACCACACATTACATTATAATCAACACCCCTCCCACTCCTTCTTTCCCTTCCTGCTTTGTCTTTTTCTTTACACTTATCACCTCACCAGTTAACATATGACATATTTTATTATCATCTTGCGAAAGTTACTGAACCTTCCCAAACCTCAGTTCCTACAGTTCAAGGATGGGGATATTAATGGTAACTGTTACATTCTGTTTTATTGAAAATGACATGAAATCACACTGCCTGGTTCAATTAAATATATATATCTAAAATTTGATAAAATTGGTTCATAGCAACATTGTTCATAATAGCCTGAAACTGGAAACCAACCAAATGTCCATCTAGAGCAGAGTGAATAAATATATATTGGTATATTCATATGTTAATTCATTGTAATATCATTGCATAAATGAGAATAAATTATTGCAACTTCACACAACATGGGTAAAAATTAAAAACATTTAAATAATAATTTAATTACAATTTGTAAAATAGGCATATATTGTTCATGATTTCAGAAATGAGTATTTATTCTCCAAAAGGCAAAAGTGGCTTGGAGGTACTAGGGGCCTCTATGGGGTGCTACCAATATTATGTTTTTTGATCTGGGTTTTGACTGCACAGTTGGGTTTAATTTATAAACATTCATTGAGCTCTACATATATGATTTATGTTCTTTTCTGTAAGCATATTATATTTGAATGGAAAATTATTTGAAAAAAGTAAAATATAAACTGAAACGGCTTGATTGTTCTCTCACCTAAATGACCTCTCACATGAGCATAAATTCCAAATGTTATTTGATTCAGCTTTGCTTAAGAATATAATATAGACAGTTTATGTTCTTGTAGAACAAGTAATTTCTCTTTCATTGTCACATTGCTATCAATTATTTTTCCATGTGTTTTTTATACTTAAATAATAATTCATTCATTTTTTTATAGACTGTCAAGATAGTTTCTAGTAACAAAACAAAGTGAAAAGACAGATGGAAAACAATAAAATTTCTAAACAAGAAACAGATGAGGAAGGAAAATGGTTGCCTAAGAAAAAGGTTCTCAATTATTTAAATTCCATTTTAATGTGTTAATAGAGTTTCTACATATAAATCAATAGTCCATTAAATATTGACACAGCTAAATCACTCATTATTTTGTGCTAGTCATTAAGAGTGTCTCTAACATATAATGGCTCTTCATTTACTTGTTTATATGACCACCTGTGCATTTTTTACATCTTAAACCCAGTTACATTGTAAGGTTCATTAGGGCAGTTTGTATTGAGTTTCTTTTTAGGTTACTCAGAACTTAGCACCGTGTTATTCAACAAAAAATAGTGGAATACATCTTAATGTAATTTTTGTTTTATTTCAGAGAGGAAGGGAGAGGGAGATAGAAACATCAATGATGAGAGAGAGGGAGATAGAAATATCAATAATGAGAGAAAATCATTGATCGGCTGCCTCTTGTCACATCATTTATTATTTTATGAAAGCTAGTCATGTTTTCTTGAGTGTACTATAATTAGTTAGAAAGAAGCAAGTTATATATATTTTTTCTATGTGTATAACACATAGACCTGCCCTGTATTAATCAGGTCTCCTTCAGTTTCCAGTAACAAAAATTCTATTCAAAATAACATAAGTATAAAAGGAATTTAATGACTCATAACACATTCTCCTCCACACTCTGAATCACCTTTCTTATTATTAGTGTTTGATTCATTCTCAAACAAAATCTCTCTCCACACTGTGTGGTCTCTGAAAGTTCTAAGCTTCTGCCTTCTTAATTCACAACCCTAGAGGAAAGAGAGCTCAGTTCAAATAACTATCCTAGAAATTAGTCTTTTTTGTGTGCCTAGAGTACTCTGTCCATCACTGAATGAGTCACTGCCATTTGAGAGGCAGGATTCTCTTATTGGCCAGATATCCATTGGTACCATATTCATCTCTGAAGCCATGATATTGAGATGAATTAAACTTACTCAAATCAAATTGTTCTTAGAATGTTTTTTTTCCTAAATAAATGAGATTTTATTAATAAAAACTGGATAGAAGATATTTCTGTGCATGCAAAAAATAAATGTTCATGAAGGAGTACATTCAATCTTTGGCCAACAAAGGAATTCCTCACAATGAAATGAAAGCTGTGTTCAAGGTACACTAACCCACTCTTAAATACATACAGAGTTCCTGAGATACGAACAATATTTAAAGATTACTTAATTCATATTAATGCCTATTATTCTCTTGGCTAAAATGGCATGTTTCCTTCAATGGCTCCTCAAGTGACAGATTCCATCTTCCATCTCATTCTGCTTGCCATTTTCTGAATGTTCTCTCATGTATCTGTATCTCAATGCAAACTGCCTTTATTGAATCAGGAATGGGATAGTCCATGAAGAGTGAGACAAATAAGAAATATAACAGAATTATTGCCTGACAGAATTTAGGTACTCTATCTTCTTCCAGATGGAGGGTGATCAAATAGATATGACATGCCAGTAGCTCTGCCATTGGAGCAGTAAGAATGCAGAGGAATCTGGGATCATTGGTTTCATTTGGTGAACTGACTCAACTATATATTTGCCAGAACAAAGATATGCTCATAAATCCAGACTATGTTGCTAAGTAAATATTAATATATATGGCTTACTTCCAGGTGATTGTGGTGAAAAAAAGATAATAGAGTTATAACAATTTCAATGTTTTAATCTAACCATGATGTTGGGTCCTGATGGATTTTCAAGTTTAAACCGGATTCTCCAACACTGACTAATAGAAACAGGAGGCTGGAACCAGCCTTGTGGGCAGGAAAGATAACTAACAAATATCAGTTTGAAGGCTTCCATTACTAGCAAATCTCAAGTCCACTATCTTTATATGAATTACTGCAATCCCCTCATAACTATTTTTTGGCTTTTATGTTGTACATTTACCTTATAGTTATCTTTTAAAATATAATTCAAATCATGTAAATACCATGAAAATTTAACATTCTCTGATCTATGACCAAGGAAGACCTTGGTCTATGAGGTCCTTCAGAACTTGGCCCACATCTACTTTTCTATCCTCATCCCCTTTATTGTTTGTTCCAGTCTCTATAGCTATTTTCGTCCTTTGATCAGGCAAAACTCATGTACATATAAGAAAACTTTCACTTGATATACATTGTACCCCAAATGTTCGTCCTTTGTATTTTTATATGTCTGGGTGTCTATCATCACTTGAACTATCAACTGAAAATATTGCTTCATCAAAGAATGCTTTCTGGATCACCTTATCTAAAGTTCATTCATTATCCAACTAACTACGCATCACTCTATGTTCTATAACTTTATTCCATTCAGTTCTTCAAGAACTTCTTCAAGACTAAAAGCAAATTATCTTCTTTATTGTCTCCTTGTCCTTGGTAGTAAGACTGAGAGGATATGATCTTATCTGTGTGTTGTTGTTTTTAATTGCTATATACTGGCTTCAGAACCATACCTAGACATAGCAGAGTCTTAGTATATATTTGGAAAATTTTTAAAAATCCAATAATTTTAACCACAACATAGTACATTCTAACTATATTTAATTTATTTAATCAAGCTATAATAATTCTGTGGGGTGCAGTGAATAGTGTCCTTAAACTATTGTTTTGTATCTCAGTTTCTATATTTGTGAAAAAAAAAGGTAATTATTGTACTTGCCTCATAGAGCTGTTATATTAAAAACCTAACATATGACTAACTCTTAAACTGTACATAAAATAAGATGTTATGTAACCTCCATAAGGAAGAACTTAGAACCTATAAAGATGCTCCAATCATGCCTGAAATTATACATCGAAATCTCTCCCATTTTTTTATATCTTTTCTGAATTGTTATTTGTAAGTAAATTAACTGAGATGCTAATTTGTGCTAATTTATATATATTGGATTGGCAATTGACAGTCTCTGTTTCTAAATACTGTTTGGGCCTGAAAGTTCACATAAATAGACACTAATGGGAAAGGCTAGATCACATTTTGCTTATTTATTTTAGGTCACATTTTAAGAACACTGAACCAAATTAACCAAGATGAATAAGTCAAGCCTTATCTCTGTTACGATTGAATGTCACTCAGGCCAAAATGTCTTAACAGTAGTCAAGCCACCGATTTCCTGGTATTAATCTTGACCTTTCATGCTGAGTACTATATTTTTCCATATATAAGACACCCCCCACTTTTCTAACCTCAAATTAAGAAATCAATATTTTAGCCTGACCGGTGTGGCTCAGTGGATGGAGTGTCGGCCTGCGGACTGAAGGGTCCCGGGTTCGATTCCGGTCAAGGGCATGTACCTTGGTTGTGGGCACATCCCCTGTAGGGGGTGTGCAGGAGGCAGCTGATCGATGTTTCTCTCTCATCGATGTTTCTAACTCTCTATCCCTCTCCCGTCCTCTCTGTAAAAAAATCAATAATATATATATTAAAAGAAATATATATATATTTCTTTTATATATATATAAAAGAAATCAATATTTTAAACATTTTGCTGGTTTTCCTCTTAAGGCCTCCTGCTTTTTTGGCACATTAAGGACTTGTTCTTCCTGTTTTCTCCACTGTCTGATCATACACTCAGGGGAAGAGGTCCAAATTTTCTCTCTGCTTCTCTATTTCCATGCTCTTTTGCATAGCTGATTACATTCAGTTGGAATTTTGCAGAGTAAGACAATTGATTACTGGTATTTATCTTTTTATTTTTTGACATCTTTATGGGCTCAGAATGCTCTGGTCCCTGTTGCATCTGTACACTCTCTACCTCCACCTCCAATTACGACATCAGCTGACATCAGTAACAATAAGGCTCGTGATTGGAGGAAGGCTGTTTGACAAGGTATGGGCAGCTACGCATCCGCATGGCCCCCTCCTCGGCTGACTTCCGTGTATAAGACACCCCTCAATTTTCAGTCTAATGATTTTAGAAAAAAATATCATCTTATACATGAAAAAATACGGTATTTTCACTCACTTGTATTAGGATGTGTTGGTGGAATATAGTTGGGGGTGTTGCACTTGTTGCACCACTTGGAATGTGAGACAAGATCAATTTAAGGGCTACACCTGCTATGAAATCTTTGGTCACCACTGACTGCTAGTTTGATTTTATTTTCATAGCTGTATTTCTATTTGTGAATGTGTAAATACTGAAATTCAACTAGGCTTATGAAAATACTTAAATACAATAAACCATATATGACTTTTTGTATACTAGCTAGATTATTACATTTCTCCAATCTCAGTGTCCTAATATGTAAAATAAAATGGTTAAACTTGAGGCTTAGATCCTTCCATCTGAGATTCTCTGGATCTATTAAGAAATGTGGTACAAGCATAATGACAGATTTGTAACAGTTACGTTATATAAAGATTGCACTCAATTTTTTTTAAAATTTGATACACATATATTGTAAAATTATCATCACAGTAAGGTTAATTAAAACACCTCCATCACCTTACATTATTACCTTCTTTTTTTGGTGTGGTGAGAACATTTTACTCTCTTAGCAACTCTCAAGTATATAATAGAGTATAGCTAACTATAGTCACTGTGCTTTACACTAGCTCCTCAGAACTATTCATCTCATAATGAAATTTGTACCTTTGATAAATATCTCCCCATTTACCCCACCCCCAAGTGCTTGGCAACCTCCATTCTACTCTGTTTCTCTGATTTGGCTTTTTTAGATTCCACAAGTAAGATTCCTTGTACAATATTTGTTTTTTGTTTTTTGTAATCTGACTTATTTCACTTAGCATAATGCTCTCAAGTTCATCCATGTTGTTACAAATGGCAGGAACACACACACACACACACACACACACACACACACACACACACATCATCCTTAGGTTGTTTCCATATTTTAACTATTGTGAATAATGCTGCAATGAATATGGAATTGCAGATACTGATTGCATTTCCTTTGGATATGTACCTAGAGGGGGATTGCTGGATCACATGGTAGTTCAATTTTTAATTCTTGAGAAGCCTTCACACTGCTATCCATTGTAGCTGTACCAATTTACTATCCCACCAGCAATGCACAAGAGGGCTTGGAGCTGGTTCACAGGCCACTGAATGGTCCATCGTCAGGATTGAGGCCTGTATAAGTATTACCCAATGCATGGGTGTGAGAGACTCCTGAGTGCATTTGCGTATATTTCTGGATCTCACAATTCCAACCAAGGTACTTTTGTTTAAGGATGTCTGCCAAACTGCTGTTGAGAGTGGGGTATGTGCAAGGACATCATATTTAGCCTTGTTTTGATGTCTCCTCAATTTTCAAGTCATTACTAATGATCTATCATTAAATGATCTGAATAAATATATCATGCAAATATGACTAGAATTCATATATACTAAAAACAGTAATATGGTATCATCTTCCTAATAAGAAAAATTTATAAAACATATAACAAATTATAGTATTAAAAATTGACATGCACATTAATTACTGATTGTGGTGTAGGCACTTTTGGAAAGAAAAATCAAGGACTTCAGAATATTTTAAATTTCAAGAAAAACATTTCAAGCTCCAAGTGGCATAAAAATAAAGGGGAAAGATTGTTAGAGTCATCATGCTCCTCATCATCTCTGCGCTAGATTATTGCTCAGGATGTTCTCTTCATAGGTCTCATTGCTTTGATTTGGATTTTTTTCTGTAGTGTCACTTCTTTACTATGAAGACATACCATTTATTTGATATAGGTCTCATGGTCATTCTCAAAGCATTACTCTGGGCAGGAGATATGATATCTGACCAAATAGGTCTGTGTTATAAGCCTACATTTGTGTCTTGGTGATAAGACAATTTATTCATTCTTTCTTCCTTCAAATCTGTTTTAATCTTTATTGTTGAGAGTATTACAGATGCTCTCCCTTTTTGTACCCCATTTCCCCCCTCCACCTGCTTCCTGCACAGCACATATTTATTATAAACCAACAATATGCCAGGTATTATCCTGGGTGCTGAACTATAGCATTACACAAACCAATTTTTTTTGTCAAGTAACTCACATGTGGGTGGGTAAAGGGAAAGTAAACAAACATAAATATAATGTGTTTGGTGGTTAAAAAGTGCTATGGAAAAAACAAATAGATGATTGGGGTAGAGAGGGTTTTCTCCATTTGTTTGTTTTACATAGACTGAAAAGGGGACATTTGAGCAAAGATGTTTATTATGTGAGAAAATAAGCCATGTGATTATGGGGAGGAGAGTGTCCCAGAAAGAAAGAACAATAAGTGCAAAGGCCCTGAGGTGGGAGTGTGCTTGGCATGTTTGAAGAACTTTAAGGGAGGCCGATGTAGTCAGAGTGAGAGAACATGAGGTCATATTTCGGGCAAGATTTTATTCTTAGTGAAATGGTATATATTAGGGCAGGAGCTGTTACAGCTTAAAATTTTAGACTAAAATTGGAGCTAAAGTAGAATCCCAAATAAGAATGTAAGTGTTAGAAGAGAAAGAACAAATATTGGAAAGAAAAGGAAAACCACAAAATACAACTTTTGATCCACTAATACTAGTACATGTAAATTCATTCTTAATCATATGTGACATAAAAAATATGGGAATTCAAACCTAACTAAATAAACTCACTTAAAAAATTGACACCTCCCATCCTAGCCAGATAGCTCAGTTGGTTAGAGCATCATCCTGATACTCCAAGGTTGCGGGTTTGATTCCCTGTCAGGTTACATGCAAGAATTAACCAAAAAATGCATAAGTAGGCGGAACAACAAATCAATGTCTCTCTCTGTCTCTCAATTCTCTCTCTCTCTCAAATCAATCAATAAATTTTTTTGAAAAATTGACACTCCAAGGAGTTTAGTTAAATTAGTTATGCAATCTACACTTAACTTTTCTATTTGTTGAAATTTAACTGGTTTTCTTCTGATATCTACCACAGTTCACTTGTTCTGGACTTTATAAGGCTTCTCCCTAGAATTGTATCGTTTTGAAAGAGTCTATGTAGATTGTACCGCTCTAAGTATAACTTTTGTCTGTTCAGAATTCTTTCCCACCTCCCTTTGGGAATACTTCCTCTATTTCACAGAGGTTTCTTATGGATTATAATTAAGGCTCTATACCATAGCCTCCCATCTCTTCTATTTGTAATACAGGAGTGTTTATATTATTTAGACTGGGTCACGCACAGAACCATATCTTCCTGAATTTTTAAGAGCTAGGCATAAACTTAAGGGAGGTTTTATGTCTTCAAATTTCTGTTGAAGCTGCAAGAGACTAACTTTTGCATTTTTAGTGTATAGAATATTGTCTTGGAATTATTACAATGCAGAAATACAGTCTATGTGACAGGGAGCAGATATTAAGTAAACATATAAAGGATGCAGAATGGAGAAATTAAGAAGGAGAAAAAGAGAGAGCAGCAACCAGATGATATCACTGATGCCTTGGATCTGACTGAATATGAAGAGAATCTTCCTTTGAATTGCTGGTTATTTGAGGCAACACTTTTTCTTTCTTAAGACTTACTTTGTCTGAGTTTAGATTTCTCACTTTCAACAGAAAGTCTTGACTAATAATAGGCCAACAGAAAACAAATTGAAGAATTTATTGGAGGTAGTTTACAAAGCTGGAGAGGAACATCTCATTTGTTACTAAGAGAAGTGGCTAAATGTCTATGCTTATTAATTATTGAGAAGTAACCAAAATCACATCCAGGTCAACTCTAGAGATATTAATAATCAGGACTCGTTAATAAGAAGCCTCTGAGGATTTGGGACAAGATTTTTAGAGGATGTGGAATAGGACTAATGGATTTTCCACTTGAGTATAAGTTATTGAGGCATGATGAGGGCTTGGAAGGAATAATCAATAGTGGCATCTGAAGGTGAAAGGAAGTGACTGACAACTGATTGGTCAAGAATGAACAGGATAACCCACATGACTCTCATTAGGACTCTACCAAGAAGGAGAAAAATGGCTTATTTTCTTGTCAGTAGAAGGGTTTTGGTGAGGCTTTCGACTAGATATATGAGTAAATAATAACTAAGAGAAAAAAATTGGAAGGAAGAGTGATAAAAGAGAAAATGAGAGAGAAGGGGACTTCTGAAATAAAATAGGATTTAAAAGGGAGAATGTGTAATAGAAGAAAGACACAAAATAATAGGTATAGAACAAACAATAATAGAAGAGCTAAAAGAAGAGAAATGGTGGGATAAGAAGGGAAAGAGAGAGAAAGAAAGAGGAGAATAAAACAAAAGTTGTTCCAATTTATATTTCTTTTTATATATAAACTAGAGGCCCAGTGCACGAATTTGTGCACCAGTGGGGTCCCTCGGCCTGGCCTGCAGGATCAGGCTGAAACCTGCTCCCTGACATCCCCTGAGGGGTCCCAGATTGCGAGAGGGCGCAGGCCAGGCCAAGGAACCCCACTGGTGCATAATTGGGGCCGGGGAGAGATATGGGAGGTTGGCCAGCAGGGAGGAACTGCAGGAGGGCTCCAGGGCATGTCCTGCCTGGTCTGTCTCACTCAGTCCTGATGGGTCGGACCCCAGCAGCAAGCTAACCTACCAGTAGGAGCGCCTTCCCCCTGGTGGTCAGTGCACATCATAGCAAGCAGTTGAGTGGCCTTAGCATATCATTAGCATATTGCACTTTGATTGGTTGAACAGCTGACCCATAGACTGGACACTTTGCATATAAGCCTTTTATTATATAGAATATATATTTTTATTAATTTCAGAGAGGAAAGAGAGAGACAGAAACATCAATGATGAAAGAGAATCATTGATTGGCTGCCTCCTGCATGCTCCACATTGGGGATTGAGCCCACAACCCAGGCATGTGTCCTGACTGAGAATTGAACTGTGACCTCCTGGTTCATAGGTTGATGCTCAACCACTGAGCCATGATGGCTGGGCTGATTTACATTCTTTAACAAATGCTTGAACTGTGGATATTTAGATAACTCAAAAGTATTCTCTCTTCTTATATGTCATCTAGCTGTAATTATGGTTTGTTCTATACTAGCAGTTAAAACAAAGAAAACAACAAGACATTTTATATCAACTTTTTAAACAAATTTTCTTTGTTTCAAATTTTGTCTCATAAACTAAAATTCCATGCACAACTCTATAGCTCACTCTGAAAAGTGGTTTGGTAAAAGTCCTCTTTATAAGGTGGTAATTTAATAAGTCAGTTTTATATAATCATTTTTGCAACTCTGGATTTTGAACTACTAAAAGTATTTTGATTTTTTATATTAAAATTGTTTCTTAAATTTTTCATCAACTATATATTCTTTCTAGATATTATTTAAAACATAAGTTCTGAAATTTTTTATTGTAGGAACTTTAATTTTGAAATCCTAGAAAGCCTATATTTTTAGGTACAGGGTATATACTTGCTAATATTAAATTGCCTTAATATTATAATGATTCATAACAGTTAGATGAATACTATTTATTCAATAAGGGCAATCAGATTATAAATTCTGTACATTTATTCTATTTATTCATGTATCATCATTGCCTAAACAAAAGCCTATAGAAGAGTCTCGATTTTTTTTCTTTAATAACTGGATTAATATAGTCCAAGATTTCATTTTATACTCATGAAAACTAAGGACCAAGAAGTAAGAGTAATTGCGCCAATGCCACACTCTTTAGTGACAAAGTAGTGATGAGATTTCTATTTTTCTTTTTTATTCTCAATCCAATTCTCTTTTCATAGCTGACTCTCCTCACCTGGCTTAACAAGAAAAAATATCTAAAAGTATTTGAACTCCCACTTCCTTAACACCAAAATATTTATTTTAATGGTGAAATACTCTGAGACCATTTTGATCTTTCACCTATGGCATACCAAAAATCCAGATATTTTCAAATGCTAATTGAAGAGAGAATATATTGAAGAAAATCAAGATTAATTGTTTAACCATCTCTTCTGATCTATTTCAATTAGTTGATTTAGTAATGAACATAATCTCAAAAGACTAGTTAATTAAAATTTTGTACTAAGTCCTATTTATCATTGCATAATTCCCTAAACTTCTTCAACAGTCTTTATAGTCTAATAAGGTTTTGAGACTGAAATGAATATCTTGCTTTGTTTAATTTCCTTTTCCTACTCAGTTTTTAACTGACTTGAAAAGAGTCTATCTTCAGGGTCTTTCCTAAGCACTTGGGATCACTGCAGTGGCCTCTGTGCTGAATAAAAATCCCCATCTTCAGTTAGAGGAATGTTACTGTGCCACAAAATACAGTTTAAAATGTGCATGTCTTTTTTATGACTATTTGTCATACTTGGAAATGTTGAAGGACCCATAAGCCTTGGTGACTGAGGCTGTTATTCTTAACATAGGGTTAGAATGTTGTAAACATGAAATTTTATACAATAATGGAGTTGAAATTGGAACCAAATGATGGCGGAAACTAGCAGATTGGCTTGAGTGAATAACTTGCTTAAGCAGGATGCAGAAGTAGCAATTCCAAGAATTTTATAAAAAGGAAGAAAGGAAAATACATGTGAAAATAAATATGAACTGCCATAAACCAGAACCTACAAATCAAGAAGCATAACATCAAAGCAGAATCTGATTGGATTGGCAAATTTACAATCTGCCTCGGTATTAAATAACATTTTCAGCTTGCGACCCAGTCCAACTCAGTGGTGAACTTTAACTTGACCTTTTAAGATCCTGACTTGTTATGATTTATCCTTCAATCATAGACTTGTGAGCATAGAAGGACTTCATAAGAAAATCTCGTTCATTTCTGTTTCCCAGCAAAATTGCAGCTGAGCAAGCCTGAGCACAGAGGACAGCTAGCCTCTACCACTTCTTTCAAGAATTAGATTTCACGTCCCCAAATCCTTGCATTCTGGAGAGTGAGGCTTTTTTCCAATAAAATTCCCATGTGCTTTTACTCAAATTTGTTTACATTTTTTGTTCTAGTTGTTGTTATTGGTGGTTTTGATTGAAATTATGAACAGTTGATTACTATGCTCAGTGTTCTCTCAAAGACTTAAGGAACAGTGGTTCTTCGATGTTTATTTCTAATGCATCATTAAAGATATGTTAATTAAACTTCTATTGCATTTGTAGCAAATTATAGCAAACATACCAGCCTAGAAAACACATGTATTATCTGACAGCTCTGTAGGCGAGAAATTATCACGGGTCCCACTATACTAAGATCATGGGTCAGCAGGGCTGCATTCTTTCCTGGAGCCTTTCACAGTGACTCCATTTCCTTGCATTTTTCAGCTTCTAAAACCCATTAGCATTCCTTGGCTTACGGCCCCTTTCTTCTACAGCAGGTTGAACTTTCCTCATATCCTAGCACTCTCTTTTCTGTCCTCCTTTTTGACATTTAAGGATCTTTGTGAACACCGTAGGGCCATTCAGTAAATCCAGAATAATCTCCCCTATTTTAAAGTCAATAGATTAGCAACCTTAATTCCACCATGAGAGACCTTCATTCCCCTTTGCCAGGTAGGAGAGTATATTCACAGTATCTAAGGTTAAGGATGCAGACACCTTAAGGGGAGCATTATTTTGCCTACAGCAACTTATGACTTTGAAAATGTTTCTATCAATAAAAACTTATCCTAGAGTGAGGATTAAAGATAGAGATAAAAAAATAAAATTAAAATTTTTGTTCCTCTTCTCTATGCTCATAGTACCATCGATAAACCTATATATGAATATGCACACAAACATAATCTTAACCTTAAAAAAGGTAAAACAAGGTAAAGATATTCCCCTTGCTTTTATCAATTTCAGAATGTTGATGTTTCCACACAACAAGAGTTGATGAAGGGGACCAGCCTAAAACCAAGAGTAGAAGGCACTGGGAATACTAATGTGATGCTAATGAGGGATTACCAGTTATGTCATCATCTCATAACTTTCCAACAAATATGCTTTCACAAGATATTAAGAACATCAACCAAATATGTTTTGAATACCAACCAAGTTTGATATTCAAAAGTCAGATCTCTCACGGCTTTTAAAACTTCCCAACGCTCCCTATCGTTCTCATAAATATAAATGCTCCCAAATGAAGGCAGATTCTACAAAAGATTCCACTCTGAAAAATATTTCATTCTCAGGAAAGGAACATTTCTTTTTTTCTAAAATAGCTACTTTAAAATGCACTAAAAAAGTAATAGTAACATTATTTTTTTTTAAATGAATTCCGCTAACGTCCCCAAGGATTGCTGGCATGGGGTGAGTTTCCCTTGGCGGTATTTGTCACTTCCTGCCCTCCAGAAATAAGACACCCACACATTACCCTCAGGGTTTCTCTTCATATCCCTCTGCCAACTATAATACCCTGTAAATCAGAGATGCTGGCTGTTATAGAATATTGACATAGTAAAATGTACTGCTCACAAAATTTCTGTTTATATGGGTAGAAGATTCTTTTCTAAGAGAAAGATAGTGGCCAACACAATATTTGAAGCACTAACTGGCACCATCCTTTCATATTCCAAATTGTTGCATCAAGATGTGACTTCTATTTTGACTAAATTTGGTCATGTTCACTTTTATTATTTAGTTTTGCCTCAGCTTCTAATAAGCTTTGGGAAATTCAATTTAACAGCACTTCAAAACACAAATACTTTTATATTAGACTCTACATGGAAATATCATTCAGCAAAAAGTGCTGTGTAAAGTTGGATTTGTTAGGACATGCTAGGTTGTGCTGAAATATCAACACAAATCAGCTAATAAAAGAAGGTGAGAAATCAGCAAATTGAAGGTTTATTTCTTACTCATGCTAAGTCCCCTATGCATCCAGGTAACTCTCTCAGGCAACTCTCTACCAAGTAGTGGTTTGCTGATCTGTGATTCTTCAAATCATGGTTTCAGTCTTAGAATATGAGTCTTCTTCCATTACATCATAGAAAAGGGAAATAATACTGAGGGGTTCATACCAGCAAATAAATGTTTTAGACTATAAGTGACCCATGCTCACTTCAGGTCACAACTTTCCGACCAGAACCAGTTGTATAGGGATATCCAGTGGCAAGATAACAAAGATGAACCCTTCCAGAGACTTGAAAAGAGTGTAGAAACACATATGTGTGAGCACTAGAATCTATCTCTACCAAAGCTGTCAAAGGACAAATAAAAATTATTTATCTCTGTTTTCCTTTCTTTGAGTTTTATCTTTTTTTACATGTAAAAGTATTGCTATGTTGAAGACAAATTTTCAGTAAGCCCATAGGATATATTTTTTTCTTGAAAAGTCGCAAGCCACTATAATGTGCTTTGCAGAACTGTAGCTCAATGTCATTTATAACAGATAAAAAATGCTTTTGATTTAGTGAGGTAAAAGTCATCTATTCAATTTCCATTTAATCTGTCAAAATAACAATGGTAGTGACAAGTATATATATATAAAATGATTCCTCTAAATTCATGACTCTAGAAGCTGGTATGGACAAGCAAGAATAACCTTGTGCTGAATCCTATCTTTCACAAAGGCTATAAAGAATTTGAACTTTCAAGAGAGGGTTTATGTTAAAATCCAAATTTCTGTATCTTCATCATGAAAATCATTTATATAAAAACATTCTGTATGAAACATGTCTTACTTTAGGTTTTGGATAGAGGAACTCAAACAATATCATTATTTTATAATGCAAGTGGATATTTTTTCTAATATTAAACTTAAGTAACCCACAGAAGAAAGTTAATCAAGATAATTTATTTCATTTTATTTTCAAGGACAATTTCAAGCTAATGTATAGAATGACCACTGCTCCAACTTCCATGCATGGAGTATCCTATCTAATAAAAGAGTAATATGCAACTTGACTGTACCTCCACCACACTCACAAGCCACACCCACCAGCCAATCAGGAGTGAGTATGCAAATTAACCCAACCAAGATGGCTGCATCCACGGAGCGAGCAGGAGGCTTGGGTTTCCACGGCAATGGAGAAAGGCAAGCTTCCCACACACCCTGGCCTGCCCTGGACTCCACTCAAGGCTACAAAGTTTCAGTTATAGAAGATAAATAAATCTCAGATACCAGGGCCTCCGCTTGGGTCGCTGGGGGTGTGTGGCCAGCCTGCAAACTACCATAGGCCCCTCGCCCAGGCCACCCCACACCCCAAGGGAACCCCCACCCTGATACAGGACACCCTTCAGGGCAAACCAGCTGACCCCCACCCGTGCACCAGGCCTCTATCTTATAAAAGAGTAATATGCAAATTGACCATCATTACAACACACAAGATGGCTACCCCCATGTGGACACAAGATGGCCACCACAAGATGGCCAGCGGGGGAGGGCAGTTGGGAGGGACCAGGTCTGCAAGGGAGGGCAGTTGTGGGTAATCAGGCCAGCAGGGGAGGGCAGTTGGGAGGGACCAGGCCTTCAAGGGAGGGCAGTTGGAGGTGATCGAGCCTGCAGGGAAGGGCAGTTAGGGGTGACCAGGCCTGCAGGGGAGGGCAGTTAGGGGCAAACAGGCTGGCAAGGGAGCATTTAGACATCAATCAGGCTGGCAGGGGTGTGGTTAGGGGGTGATCAGGCTGGCAGGCAGAAGCGGTTAGGGACAATCAGGAAGGCAGGCAGGAGAGCAGTTGGGAGCCAGCAGTCCTGGTAGGATCGAGCCTAAACGGGCAGTCAGACATCCCTTGAGGGGTCCCAGATTGGAGAGGGTTCAGGCTGGGCTGAGGGACACACACCCCTGTGCACGAATTTCGTGCACCGGGCCTCTAGTATAGTATAGTAAGTCTTCACTTAACATGCTCGATCAACTCTTGGAGCTCCAGGAAAACAACGTATAATGAAAACAATTTTACCATAGGCTGATTGGTATAAGCAAGGTTAAGTTCCTATAGCATCTCATCCACATTGTAATGAAGCCAGATTGAACAAAAGGACCCAAAGGACCTTGAAACCTTGCTATACATATACACCAGGACATCACAGGTTGTTTATGTCCTGAGCTCTTCTGAGCTGAAAATACCCTAGCCAATATACTGTAGTCTTCTTCTTAACAAACATGTATTTTTCAAAAACTTTTTTTTTTTTTTTTAAGATCGTATCCTGGGTTCTATCTCCTGGGCCTGTATTCAAATTGTAGAATATTGAGCTTAGTCCCTATGATTTTGTTTTCATTGGCTGAAAGGGAGTTTGTGAAATAAACCTGGGCATCAGAGAGCATTTTCCTGGAGTGCAGAAAGAGAACCCCTGATAGAGACTGTGTTCTAGTATGATTTTATTTTTACCTCATTCAGTGTCTGCCTTCTCCTAGCTCAACTCATAGCTCACCTGTACACCCATATTCTCTATCTAGTCTCATTGCTCTTCTGATTCTCATCGCACTGATTATTATTTCTCCTGAGTTATATTTATTACATTTATCCTACTACCAGGTAGGGATCAGGACTCAGGAAAAAACCATTCGAGTTCTGCTTCTTGATTATACTTCCCTATCTGATTAAAACCACCATAACAACTAAGTTATACCTAACTATTACTACACTGCCACAGAAGCCTTGTTCCTGGTACCATGCATGTTTTGTAAACATTTTCAATCATTCTCACCATAAAAAAAAAAATCAGGACTTATGGTAACAAAACACTTATTTGTCTCCTTAAGTGCTTGTCCGTAATTTAGTTTAATGATGCTACACTTTCTTGTGGTCTCTCTAGGCCTTGAGGGCCATTTGTATTGATTTAGCCATTCTGTTTGTCTCAGTAACAAACAGCCACATAAAACACAGGCTAGAAAAAGGAACTTGCCTGAAGTGGAAAATCACATTTATCAGTGTAATAGAACTTTTGATTCTGAATTACATCTGGGAAAGCATTCTAATTCTTTAAATATAAATCTTGAACATGCTAAAGAAAAGGCAAGCAACTTTCATGATTGCTAATTTTACATTTTTAGGATCACTGGAAAATATCCAATTGATACTGAAGCTTGTTGGGTTATTTTGTCCTAGCAATCTAGTTTTGTTCTAAGTGTTTTATTATTTTTGGTTGATACATAAGAGAGTAAGTAAAAAGCTGAAACAACAAAAATGCAAATAAGCTAATAAAAGAAGATGAGAAATCAGCTAATTGAATGAAACTACAAATTGTACCTCATTGTTTCCAGTGTATGATTCTTGTAAAAAAATATTTTAGTATTTTAACATAAAAAAGTGATGTTTTAGTTGTTTATGCTGATAATGATATTTTTAAGATTATTTTTTTTAACACACACCATCCTCAGCTAAGTTAACTATATAACTCAAATCCAGAAGAACTGGAATTTGAAATCACAGAGAGCCTGTCTTTAAGGTGCTTAAGCACTCCGTTGCAACCTCTTACCCATGACAGGTTTTCATTACATTTTTAAGGGGTTGAAATATTAAAGCATTCATTTGGATCCAGGTATCTAGTTGGAAAATGAACCCAACTATCAATCATGAATAATCCTCATAAGACTAATGCACTTCAAGGGGAGGATGGGGTCAGAAAATAGTCTTCTGACAAAATTTATAGTACATTCTACATATTTATTGTGTATGGCAATGGCATGCATGCATGAGAAAAAATATGCATATTTGCAAGTAGAACTATTTTGGTTTATTTCAAGTCATCAAAATCATTAACCATGACTTTAATTAAGAACATGGAATTCAACAATCATTCATGGTAATCCTGCTACATACCAAGAACTTGTGAGTCATGAGTCTGTTGAGGGAGACAGACACACACTGAGTTCTCAATCCTCCCTTGTCCAAGTGGGACTGACAGGTCTTACCTTTAGTTGTTACCAAATCCGTGTTCTGTGTGTCTCACCAACACACTCAGCTGGTTTCACTGGCCATCATCAAGATTCCTTACAAGAGCATGCTGCAAATTCTGGAAACCTTCCAAAAATGAGTTTCCAAAAGGTTTTATACATTAGCTGCAAACAGACAAACATATAGTTTGTCTGCAGTCAATATAGTTCATTTTGATGTGTACATTGTGTTCAGATGATTTTTTAAAAAATTACCAGTCCTATTGTTAGAATCAGCATGATCCAGAAAAGAAAATAAAAAATTTACTAAGTAGATCTGGGTCATATTTTTACTCTACTAATGGTTTTCTGAAATACTGACAATACTTCTAAATATTTTTCCTCTTTTATAGCCTCTTGTCAATATCCACATAATTGAACTTAAACATTAATAAAATATCTTAAAAACAAAATTTTGGTCAAGTCGTATTAAGTTACCCTACTCTTGTTTGCCTTCACATACACATAGTTCCTGCCCCAGGTTACACTTAGAGTTTAGAGATGGACTGAGAATTAACATTCAATGTCTAAGCATTTTGCCTGATTTATATTGAGCTGTGAAAACAACTCTGTGGGCATTCACAACACTACGAGTATGGACCAATTAACTACTCTCCTCTTGCCTTTTATTTTCCTTATATTGGTTTTATGCTGTCTTCCTTTGACTCAAAGCTGCATCATGGAAGGCATCGTGTTTTCTCATTCCCTATGCATTTTAAATGTCTTGCATGGAGTCTGGCATCTAAGAGGCACTCAATAGTTGTTGACAAAATAAAGGTACATCCTTTGAAACTGTTATCAAGTCTTCAGTATGCAAACTTCTTTTGGAAGTTGGAATAGAGGTTAGAGAAAAGTTGAAATTTAACAATGATTTTTAAGATACTATCCATGTGTTCCCTAACCTATTTTCTTTCCATGAACTCAGAAATGATAAACTATTGACTGGAGTTTAGCTCATTGAAGTAAAATAAACCCAGTGATATCACACTAATATGATTAAACTAGAGGCCAGATACACGAATTTGTGCACTGGTGGGGTCCCTCGACCTGGCTGGTGATTGTGGCCTATTGGAGGGCTGGCCAGCAGGGGGTAGGTACCATGGGAGGTTGGCCGACTGGGGGGAGGGACCATGGGAGGTTGACCTGCTGGTCCCCCAATTGGGGCCCAGGGAGAGGGACTGCAGGAGGTTGGCCATCTGGCCAGGGGGAGGGGCCATGGGAGGTTGGCTGTGGGAGTACACTGACCACCAGGGGGCAGCTCCTATGTTGAGCGCCTTCCCCCTGATGGTCAGTATGCATCATAGCAACTGGTTGACCAGTCATTCTGGTCGTTTGGTCATAATGGTCACTTAGGCTTTTATATATATAGATGAATGAGCTCAATTTCACAACTGACAGTTATGAATCTTGTTTAATTTGCCAGTTTTCTGGACTCAGAATATACAGTTATTATAGTTGGCATTTAGTAGGTATTTATTGCTAAAACTGTCTCTATCTATAGACTTAATGACAGAGAATTTGATTAAAACAGTCAGAAAAACATGAACAAGGTGGTGGTAGTGGTGGTGGTGGCAGGGGGCTCTCCTACCCAAAGAGACATAACATCAGAGGAATATAAAAGCAAGTTGCCTTGGGCATGTTAGGTTTTTTTCTTCAAAAACTGCAGATACCATGTTTTTGCTGTTTAGATAAGCAAATGCTTACCATTTTGTTAGAATTGCTTACAGTATTCAGTACAGGAACTTTCTGAGAGGTGTGTAGCCTAGGAGCAATACACTCTACCATATTTCCTAGGTGTGTAGTAAGCTATACTATCTAGATTTGTGTTAAGTTCACTCTGTGATGATCACACAATGATGAAATCGCCACATTTCTAATGACACATTTCTCAGAACTCACCCCTGTCTTTAAGCAAGCACAAAATAACTTTATGAATGAATTTTATGGGGTATGTAAAGAAGTATGCAAAAACAGTACAATCAAGATGCTAATATTTAATTCCCAAGGTCATTTTGCTTTTTGCTTCATGAAAAGTACATGTTCACATACATAAACAATTCAACCACTTGGAGCAACTTAACTGTCAACAAGTTCTTCTGGGACTTTGCTTTGACTAGTTCAGCTATTTAATTGGACAAACCCCTTTGATCAGTTCGACTGATTCAGCCAACAATTCACTTTAACCTAGACACAATTCTACAATTCAATATTGAATAAGACTTGCATAATTGGTAATATAGCTTCAAAGGGGGCTATACTTAAAATTTGAAAGCACTATGCATTTGGTCTTCAAAAGTATCCTACATTATTTATCTGAATTCACAATCTCCCTACATCATGGACCTTAGTAAGAATAGAGATCAACTGTGCATTTTCCTCTCAAAGTCAAATTATACAGTAAATACCTCTTTTAGAATTATATGTAGAAGGGCTGTACCTTGTAGTGTAAGTGAACTCCACCTAGAGCTCCTGGCCTTGCTTAAAATCAGGGGTGGGGTTAGGAGCCTGCTGAGAGAGAAAAGGATCATTTATTTGCCTGTGTAAACATATATTCATGTAGTGTGTTTGTGCACAGACTGTGTCTACCCCCACCTCCAAATAGGAGATCAAACACAACAGATTGCATGTTGTACAAAAACCGCACACATCTAAATCCATGTTTTACTAGCGGTAGGTTAAATTTACTTTGCCTTAATGTGTAACGCATTATCTGATTCATTGCAGTGACTTATCCATCCAAACAGTCCCCATATCAGATTTATAGGAATATAGAGGAAATACTCAGAATGAATCCATTTAAATGCAATATTGAAGAAAAAGCGACCTTTGTGCAAAATCCAGATTTTATGAATGTGTTTTGTTTCGTGGGAGCAGAAATGCCAGTGATAAATATAACATTAGCATAAGGAGTCACACGGAACATTAAAAGCTTTAACAGGAAGAGCGCTTGAAATAATTTAGTGCTGATAAACAGCACTGCAGGCCAGTTTTTGGCAATTTGTGATAAACCACACATTTTAAAAGACCCACAGAAATCCTTCTAAACGTGCATTATACTGGAGTCGTGGTGAGTTCATGGGGGTTCTCAGGAAAGTATTTTCAGAGCTGGACATTTTGCCATGGTTAACAAGAAAGTCGTTTCAGTAAACAGTGGGAAGTCTGCACACTTTAACACTGTTTTGATTCTGGATGGTGGCAAACCAAGACAGGTAGTGACAGCTCAGTCAAGCAAGGTTCTGATTCTTGATCATGGCAAACTATCACATGGAGTAATGCTTTTTAAAAACAAACAGTGGGAAGGTGAGTTTTAGTAATAAATAAATAAATAAATAAATAAATACTAGTAAATAAATAAATAAATAATAATTAATTAATTAATATAAATAGATAAATATTCTTAAGTGCTGGGTATAATTAAGTTGGTTATTTTTTTCTCCCCATACTTGTTCTCCTTTATTCTTTTACTTCTTACCCTGAGCACATGCAAGACATTTTGATTACCTGTCTGTTGATAAGAAAAATAATTCTTAAAGTAATCTAATTTTCTAAACATTTAACTCTTGATAAATACCTTCAGAAGCATCTATAAGCTTATGAAAATTATTGATATTTGTATAAGGAAGTCTCCCTACAAAGCTAAGTACAATGTTTGAGCCTGTGGTCATTAGGTCAATGACATAGCAAAGCTTTTAAAATATATAAAAGTTTAATTCTATCCAGGACAGTGATTTTCAATCAGTGTACATGAGAATTTTCAAAACATGCAATCCCTAGCTATCTAGTCAGGGGCACTGACCTTTTCTCCCTTAGATTGTCAAATAAAAAAAAAAAATGACAACAGCCAACACAACAATAGCCATCTAATATGAAAGAATAAAAATTATACCTGATTTTTGTCAGATTGGCAAAAATAACTATTTTTTGGTGTGCTGCAGAATTTTAGTAATTAGTTTATGGGGCCATAAGATGAAAAGGATTGAACATTGCTGATCTAGGATAACACAGAAGAGAACAATTTGTGGATCATAGAAAGAATTAGTAAAGGTATACTAATTTTGGATTTTGTTGTTGGTATCTCTGGGAAAGATAAGATGAAATGAATCACACTGGGACTTTAGACTTGTGTCTGTTTTTGCAGCAGTAGCTAGACATTTTCTCTGGAAAGACAATATGGAAAATATGCAATTTGCTGGAATTCTGGGAGAGCTGGGGAAAAGTCAGTTGACACTGATCTCCATAGGAGAAAAAGGAGCAGATTTTAAACATCCAAATGACTACTCTTTTCAGGGGAGGCTTATCTATTTCCAGTAGAGATCTGATAAGGCAGTGAAACATGATCACAAACCTAGGAAGCCAGCACAAGAGTTCAAAAAAGTGGAAGGAACTCTAGTTGTCAGAATAATCCTATATAATAAAGGGGCAATATGCAAATCGACCGAACAGCAGAATGACCAGTCCCTATGACACACACTGACCACCAGGGGGCAGATGCTCAATGCAGGAGCTGCCCCCTGATGGTCAGTGCACTCCCACAGGGGGTGCACTGCTCAGGTGCCAGCCAGGCTGATGGCTGGCAAGCGCAGCGGCTGCCTCCACGGCAGTGCTAAGGATGTCCGACTGCAGCTTAGGCCCACTCCCCGTGGGAAGCATGCCTAAGCTGTCAGTCGGCCATCCCCCGAGGGGTCCCGGACTGTGAAAGGGCGCAGGCCAGATTAACGCCCCCACCCCTCCCAGTGCATGAATGTCGCGCACCGGGCCTCTAATGTTGTAATAAACTGAAATGTCTAATGACTTTTGGTTCAGTGTTTCGCTGTTTTGGCTGCATACATTTTGATCACCTCTTCACAAGACAAATTTGAAATATTTTCTAAAGAGAAAATAGAAAGAAAATCCAGTAATTCTCATAGATGCTTAAATTTTGTTTCTATTTTTAATTATTGCCATGCATTTTAAAAATTGTTATTATAATTAGATGGACCTCTGTAAAGTTTCTGCCATATCTGTATGCACTCAGGGATTTTCCAGTTTCCCTCTGCAATGTCCAATGTTTACCTTTGTACTTGTTATGGTATCCTTTGTTCATGGCAGAAACTTTTGTAAAATTTCAGCAAGAAGTTTAAATCTTCTCCCAGTATTTATACATAACTCACTTCTCTTCATTAACTAGGTTATCAAAAATTCCAAGAAACTATTAACTAATTATATTAAAATGTTTCTCTTCCTTTTAATGAATTGCTACTTTTGGTATAGTACGTGTATGTTTGGGTTATAATTTGGTTCTCAATATCAGAATCATTTCTGTTTATTTCATTACTCATCTTTACCAGAGTTTTAATATTTTATTCACTTTTATCCAAATTTTCCTTCAACTTTTTAATCTATAAACTTAAACTGGACAAAGAAGATACACATGATACACATCCAAGCCAAATTTTCATAAACATCTTTCCAAATTGGAAATTAAATGGTGTGTTTGAGCTTTAAATATTTCATTTCTATTAAAATTGTATTATGGATTTTAATAGAATATATTGTCTTATTAAAAGTATTCCTAAAAGTAGAAAACTTTGCTCTAAATTAGGCTTTAATGACAAACTTGCTGCTTGTAATTTTATGATTCTGATTTTGTGAAGTGTTCTCCACATAACTAGCTTCCAGCTGCAGACATTTTAAAACTACTCTTCTTCCTTCTCTTCTCATATATTTCCAATACTGGATCCCATGATTCCATTCATAATGCAATATGGCCCTAGCTATCTACATCAACAGGTACATGGGCGTGGTGAGCAGTAGAGGACTCCTGGATGGTGCTCAAAGCTAGTGCACAGAAGTGACTGGGCACCACACAAAAATACCCTGTTGCACAGGAATTAAAAGTATCTGTAATTCAACTTTCCCTTAGTTGAATTTGTGTTACTGAGTCTCTAAAATATCACTACCAAACCAAAAACCAGAAAATTTAGAGTGGAAAGTGATATTTGCCTTAATTCAATGTGGAAAAAATATATTACTTTGCAAAATACCATTAAACATAATTAACATAAAAGTATGTGCGCATAAACCATATAAACACACAGCTAGGCTTTTCTTAAAGCTATGGAAAAAGCTATGCAAACAAAGGGACCCTGAAGATTATTCATTTCACTGTAAACTTGTCTGTGGGAAGCAGAATTCTAAGCTGGGCCCTCCAAGATTCCTGGCCATGGATGCACACACATTCCCAGTTAATTATTACACTAACCCAGGTGTTGGAGTGAGAGGTTTCTTGCAGATATAAGTAAGGTCTTCAATAAGTAGACCTTGAGATAGGGGGAGTTATCTGGGTGTACCTGAGATCATTACATAGGCCTTTTAAAAGCAGAGTTTTCTCTGGCAGGTCACAGAAGAGAAAGTCAGAGAGATAAGTACCATCTAGCATGGAAGAAACAATACATAGGTTGCAAACTACCTATGAGGGGCATATGGCAGGGAACTGCAGACAGCTTCTGGAAACTAGGAGCTATCTCTGGGTCTCAGGTTGAAGGAAGATAGAAACTCCATTCTGTACTTTCAGTGGAATAAATTGTGCTAATATCAATGATGTTGAAACAGGACCCTGAGCCTAGATGAGGCTACATCCCCAATTGACACCTTCAGTTTATCCTAGTGCATCCTGACCAGAGAATCCAGCCATGCCATGCCCAAATTTCAGACCTACTAAAACTGTGGGATAATGAAATTTTGTTATTTTAAGCTGCCACGTTTGTGGCAATTTGTCACACAGCAATAAAAAACTATTAAAATACCTCTCTGCAGGTGTGAGTTGAGTATAAGTTCGGGATATCCAAAGTCATACAAGGAAAACCAGGGTGTGAGAGAATGCACAGCACAATGAGACAAAGAAGATTTCATTCACTACAAAGACATTTAGTCTAGACAACAAGGAAGGGTCTGGAGGGAGAATCAGGACAGGAAGAGGACTGGACACACCTTCTCAGTGTTAAGGTAAAAAAACATTCAAACCTATAAAGAATTTTTGTGAGTTTACTTGGGCCAAACTGTCGACAATTGCCAGGAAGCAGAATCTCAACGTATTGGGAGAATGCTCCAGAGAATGGCAGTTTTTCACCTTGTTTTTATGCATTACAATCAAAGAAGGATACGTAAGTAGGTTACATGAAATCTACTGGTGATAGATTAAGGAAGCGGGAGAAAGCAAAGCAGGGAAACATGGGATTTGATAAAAAGTAAAATGATAGAAACATACTTCTTTTACTTAGGTGGGTTACAGGGTAGTTAACAGTCATCAATTAACATAACAATAGCAGTGAAGAAATCTTCTATGTCCTAGTGCCCAGGTGCATTTTGTTGTGCCTTGAGGGGTCCGGAAAAAGAGAAGTTACAAGTTACCCTGACATTTCACAGGGATGTTATCTTAGATGAAAGACAATAGGCTCAGCAAAGATCGAAGTTGATCTTTGTCAAGGAAGATACTGGCCTAGGACATGACTGCTTTTTAATTAAAGATTTTTAAGTTCAGACCATCCTTTGTAGTTACTTTAGGTCTCTTGAGTTTGCAAGGCTGCCCGGGAGGCCTTCCCTGAGTTGGTCACGTTAGCATGTGGCCCTTTTTTTTGGTCCACAGCAGGGATGTGGGAGCAGCTGAAGGGTCATGAGTGCTGTCTTTTAGAAGGCAGAGAACATTGTGAGGACTGCACCCATCAGAAGGTATAAAGACATCTTTGGACACAGCCAAAGTAGAAGCTTGAGGGGTACAAAAATAAGGAAAGATAAGTGGTTTTTCTGTGTGGTTTGTAAAAGATTCAGAGTTGGGCCAGGGTCTCAAAGAACCGACTCAAGGCTCAGTGTAATCAAAATGATATTTATTCAAGGCATTTGGGTGCAGATGGGCTGAGTTCGAGAAAGCAGTCAGCACCAAATGTGGAGGGAGCAGGCTTTTTATGTGCCTAGGGAGAGCTGCAGGCTTCGGCTGACATTTGTATCAGGACCGTGCTGCGGGCGGCTTCTTGTTAATGCACGTATCTGGGCTGTGTAAGAGTTGTGGTCTCAGAAGTTCCTGTAAGATATTCACTCACGGAGAACATGTTTTTACAGGGCTCAGGCTTGCTGAATGAGTTTCCCTTTAACATTTGTTAGATTTTTGTAAGGCTTAAGCCTTATGTTCTCCAGTCAACCCTTTCAGTTTGCACAGACATTCCCTATGAAATCATTGCTAACATCTACGGTGCTTGAAGGCAATTTTGCTTCAAGTAGATGCTTTATGGTGAGAGTGGAAAGGACTGAATTTGGTTTTATGGTTGGGATGGGGCCAGTTCAGAGAGATGTGAGGAGCCAGGTGCACTGAGAAGAACTGTTCTTGGGCAAAAATGTTCCCGGTGTCAGCTAACTTCAATCACGGCCTCACATGGAGAGTATAAATGAACTGTGAGTGAAATATTTATGATAATCACATGTAGCTATAGATGTCTGAGAAAGGAGGACATGCTGTGCGATCAGAGGTGTCATCAGGAAAACAAGGTGGCATTTGCTTTGATGAATTTTCCAAGGTTCTGGGTCTGAACTCTGCTTTCATCTAAGAGGCTTGATGTATCCAGCAGACAAAGAGGGGATGTATCTCTGGGAAGAAGCAGGGGAGGAAGATACACTGTAGTCAGAGTCCCTGGGACTATATTTACACAAGAATGCAAATTTACAATGAGAAATGTAATGTCAAGAGAACTGGGCTATTTCTTTTGGGATGGGCATCACCATTGCTTTCCCATAAACAGATCTACAAGGGAAGGTAGATGTTGGGTCAAGCTAAGACTGACCATAGGAGCCTCCCTCACCCCACCCTTCTTTAACCTGTGTTGAAGTGCTAGCCATATAATACGTCTTGTTGATTGGCTTGATAAGTGTGGAATTACAGCAAAGAAGGTCAAGGTGATGTTCCCAATGTTTACTACCATCTGACAGCCACTGGTGACCATACATCAAGGGTACATATGCCACTCCACTTGAGTTTGCACATTTCTGTTCTTACTAGTGTTCATGCTATATTTTTTGGCTAACTAGATTTGCACTGGCATTGAGCATATCCCTTCAATATAATATCCTTCTGCTCTGTAATCATGACTATCATCTCAGGTAGTATTTATCTTATTATATTATTAGATAGCATGCTTACTTAGAACATAAATTCTTTGAGGCAGTGGCCAGCCCTTAATAGTCTTCTTAATCCTAGCAGCTGGAATAACTGACACAGTTATAAATCCTTAATAAATTATTATGAATTAGCTAGCTGGTAATGAATTAATAAATTAATAAAATGTATGGTGATATCTTGTACACATTATAGTATTTTGTTTTCCTCGTTTTTTGTACTCCTGATAGGACTCAGTATACTTCATTTTCTCCCCAAACATTAATAAAGTTAACATCAGTTCTATGAAGATTCTGTTCAATTACATCTCATTTCAAAGGTGGATGCAGACATCTGTTCTATAATCTTTAAAGTGCTTAATGTTCAATGTCAGTGGAATTCTTTCTTTTTTATAACATAGATCTCTACTCCAACCCAGCTTGTCTTTGATTATACACATACTATTTTTGAAGCATATTTATAAAGGAACAGTTCAACCAATAATTTAGTTTGGAATGAATAAAAGAAAGATCAGTGCAAATAAAAGATGTCCTCTATATATCTTGAAGTAGCTCTAATTGAAAAAGTTAAAACAAATCACAATATGTTGACTACTCCTTGTGGTATCTTTACAGAATATTTGGTATTTATAGCTTAAAAACAAATCTCAGGAACATTTCTCTGTTGTCAATTACTACTATATATATGATGTAATTAGCTTCATACTAAATATTTTATGTAATAATCTATCTATATAAAAGCCTATGTGACCATTGCAACTGAATGTATGACTGAACAGGCTGTGTGGGGCGACCAGGCCGGCAGGGGGATTAGTAAGGGATGACCAAACGACCGAACAGCAGGCTGCATAGGGCAACCAGGCCGGCAAGTGGCGGGGGGGGGGGCAGTTGGGGGCAGATCAGGCCAGCAGGCAGAGGCAGTTAGGGGCGATCAGGCAGGCAGGCAGGTGAGCAGTTAGGAGCCAGCACTCCAGGATTGTGAGAAGGATGTCCAACTGCCGGCGTTGGACATCCCCCGACAGGTACTGGATTGGAGAGGGTGCAGGCTGGGCTGAGGGGACCCCTCCCCCTGTGCATGAATTTCATGCACTGGGCTTCTAGTAACTCAATAAGTTTCCAGGAAGAGAAGAGATTGAGGGCCAGACAGATGCTAACAGCATGACTTCTAAACATTACCCATGCTGTTTAGACCCAACTCTTGTTTAAACAATGTTAGTGACACATTTTAGGAGGAGCCTTTTTTAAAAAAATACAATTTACTATACTCACAACTCATTGGTCATAACTGGTCATATGGCCACATTCATTCATAAGGAGACAAAAAAGGCAAATAACCAGAAATAGATGTTGGGTCACCATAGGAGCCTCCCCACCTCCCAGCCTTTTTAAATCTGTATTGAAGTGCTAGCCACATAATATGTCCTCCTAGTTGGCTTTAAGAAACTAAATTTTAGTAGTTTGCTCTTGACCTTGTAATGCACTGTTAGTCACAATGAAAAGTAGCCAGCTAAGTAAAACCCATGCTTGCATTTGCTGTAGAAATATTGCCGAGAATGTTATCCATTATATCAATATGGCCCATGTAAAACTTCTCCTGAGATATTCCTTTTAGATTTAACACCAGCAGAAAAGCTCTCTCCTTTTAAGAACTGGCAAGCTTCCTCCTTTCCAATAATGACAGCCATGCCATTTATCATGTTCTGTTTTTTAACCTGGATTCCAGGAATTTCAGAACCAGTTCTGAAATGTAACCACAGTGACTATGCTATCATTCACTAAGGTTAGCTTATTATCCTTGTCTAATATCAGTACTCCCACTTTGGTATTTGTGTTTTCTTAGCCTCAATATTACATAAGTTGATATAGATAAGTTCAATACATAAATAAGTCTAGATTGAAATACTATTCAGCAATAAAAGAGAATAAACACATGACAACTTGGATGAATCTGAAGGGCATTATGTTGAGTGACAAAAGCCAATCTCAGAAGGTCACATTCTGTATGATTCCATTTATAGAACATTCTGGAACTTACAAAACTACAGAGACAAGAAACAGATCAGTGATTGTCAGAGATTAAGGTGGTCAAATGGAGAGAATGGCTGTGACTCTAAAGGGGAAATCTGTGAGGGGAGAGAATAGCTCTGTATCTTTATTGTGGTGGCCCTCATATACATCTACATAATCTCATCATCTCCTGATCGTGTGATAAAATGCCATAAAACTCTACGCAGGCTTCATACTAACTCAGTTTCCTGGTATTGGTATTACACTATAGTTCTATAAGATGTAGCTATTGAGGAAACTTGGGTGAAATGTATATGGCATGCTCTGAACTATCTTTGCAAAGAACTGTGTATCCTATATAATAAAAGGCTAATATGCAAATCGACCGAATGGTGGAACAACTGGTCATTATGATGCACACTGACCACCAGGGAGCAGATGCTCAATGCAGGAGCTGCCTTCTGGTGGTCAGTGCGCTCCAAAGGGGGAGCACCACTCAGCCAGAAGCCAGGCTCATGGCTGGTGAGTGCAGAGGTGGTGGTGGGAGCCTCTCCCGCCTCCATGACAGTGCTAAGGACCCCTCAGGGGATGTCCGCTTGCTGGCTTAGGCCCACTTTGCGGACATCCCCCAAGGGGTCCCAGACTGTGAGAGGGCGCAGACTGGGCTGAGGAACCCCCCGTCCCCAGTGCATGAATGTCATGCCTTGGGCCTCTAAGCCCATACATATTTCAAAATAAAATAAAGTTGAAAAAGTTGCCAATCTTTTCATTTTACATGGAAATTTTATTGTATGTAAATTATATATGGAATAATGTTGATTATAAAATATAAGCATCATTGTCACTAACTCCTAAATAATGAATTGGATGGTGACTCTAATTAGCTTATTGGAATGCTCCTAGGTTTGAGTTTCCTAAGAAAATAACAGACTCCTGAAAATAAACAACCTGCAATTTGGTTAGTCAAACCATCCTGAGAAAAGGCTTAAGAATATTTATATTCAGCCCACTTGTATGAATGAATTTGGTGCTCACAGCATAGAGTGCAAGCCTGAATCAGTTGGGGCTTATCAGGATACAGAATGATAGAAGTGCAAATAAGGAGAAGGAAAAGCTCTCAGGGTGAAAACAAAATGCTTTATCTGCCCAACCAGCAACACCAAGGCCTGGAGCCTAGCAGAGATATGGTGGACAAAGGTTACAGAGACCCCGCAGACCAGGTTGGCATGCACAGACACATCTGAAATATGAGAGGGGCTGTGGGAACTCCTGTCCTACCCGCATCACCATCACCTATGGTTGTTCCAAAGGTGTGAGGGCACAGCATGAGAAAGATCAACCCCGGTCTGTCACTTACCCTAGTCCCAGGGTGGGGCGGGGAATGCTCATAAGCCAGTTTCATCTGCATTGGAGCCATTAGGCAGCCAACTGGGAAGACAAGATTAACATTTAATTTTTAAGCTATCCCTAATCACCCTCTTCAGAACACTACCCATTAATGGGCTTTTAGAGATATTACCTAAAACCCTTGAGGTTCAGGGTTATGACTCCTTCTTTGATGGTATTGAATCACTGGTGTCTGAACAACAGCGAAATGGTTCTTCTAGAAGCTCTTCATTTAGCATAGATGAAAAGGTGTTGGCTTGATCTGAATCTTTTTTTCTTCTTGAAATTTTTGGGGCATCATTGGTTAATAAGATTATATAGGTTTCAGGTGTATAGTTCTATAGCACATCATCTGTATGTTGTATTGTGTGTTCACCACCCCAAGTCACATCTTCTATCATCATTTATTTCCCTTTTACCCTTTCCTATCTCCATCCAGTTCCCTTTCCCTTTGGTAATCACCATACAGTTGTTTGACTATGAGGTTGTGTCTTTTTTTTTTTTTTTTTTTGCGTGGTGTTTGATCCCTTCACCTTTTTCACCCAATCCCTCAACCTTTCCTCTGACAGCTGTCAGTCTGTATCTATTAGTCTATTTCTATTTTGTTTATTAGTTTATTTTGTTCATTAGATTTCACATATAAATGAAATTATGTGCTATTTGTCTTTCTCTGACTGGCTTATTTCACTTAACATAATACTCTCCAAGTCTGATTTCTAAAAATTAGGCTTCCTACACATATACTGTGTTTCTCAAAACTGCAGCTCTCACACACCAGGTTTTCCCAGTAAAAAATACCAGTCTCAGGTCCAACTCTGTCGGTGTCAGGAGCGGGGGGAGGGTGGGTCCCAGAAGCTGCATTTAACAAGCACCAGGTTGCTGGAGTCACTGGTAGAGTACAGTTGAAAGCAGCAAATTGACCAAAAACCTTCTTTCCTCCAATATTTTATTCCCTGTTTAATAAAGTTGGAGATGTCTGGTAGAACAAACCAGACAGAGATTTGCTCTATTTCCCCCCCCCCCCCCGCCCCGCCCCGCCCCGGACATGGCAGGAGCCCCAAATCACAAAATAACCAGGAGTTCCATAGATGAGAGAAGGAGTGCCAGAGCCCGGGGCTGGTGTGTCCACCCACGAAGTAATTGGTCCCTGTGTAACATAGCATTATTAGTTTCTGAAAAATCTTTGAAGTGCACAGGGCTCCAAAGAAACTAATAATGTAATTCAAGAAGTCCACATTTGTTTCCGTAGATACATAACATTGCACAAACAATTTGGTTGCAATTTTGAGACCGTGGTTTCACAGTTACTTGATTAAACTAGGGTGCCTTTTCATAAGAAGATGGACTGATAGCATTTCAAAGTTTTTGCAAGTGCCACAACTGAAAATTATAACTTAGCCTGCTCATAATGGTATTTTTAGCTGATTGCTCCTGCTTATAAATACATTTCCATGTATTATTCCCATAACATTTTCCTCGTGATCACAGAGATTCCTTTTTCTCCTATGTTAACACACAACTTTTCTGAAACAAACTAAACAAAAAAAAAAAAGGGGGGGGGGGGGAGAAAGGAAAAGAAACAAGTGTAGCTCTTGAGAAAAGTATACCCTCAGCAAAGATGGTGCCTCTAAATTCTTGACAAAAAAATACTTTCACAAACTATGGTCTTTCCTTAAATTTTACTGTCCTTCCCAAAGCCCCAGCACCGTCTATTCGGTGACCTAACTTTTCGGGGACAAAATGGAAAGGGGAAGAACTGGAAGGCTGAGAGCAAGCAGGCAAGAAAGCTGGAAAATGCTGATGAATCACTGTGTATTCTGAAAGAGTGAGGTCATGCATTTTTTCCCATGAATAGTTATCTCCCTTTTTACTATGAGCTACGTCATCCATTTTATTTGGGATTATTTTGTTTGGGTGTCAGGGATATTTGCTCCTGTGACCACCCTCCCCCCCATAGAAACCAACATTTTATCTATAAACATAAGACACTGTATGCTTTGAAGCAGGTATTCCCAGTGCTGCTCAGCTGTTGCCCTTGACCTTAAGGGAACTTTTTTTTTTTCTCTCCTCTTCTCAGCCTGGATTCTATTTTCACGCCAATGTGATGGTGTGGCCTTTCTTATGAAAGGTTTTCCAGTTGTGCTGAACTCACCAAGTTGTAGCAAAATATTTGATATATATTTAATATATATTATGTTGAACTTTTGTCACATATATTGCCTTTGCAGCTTGATACTGCAGGCAACTTGATCTAAAAGTGTGTGTACATTGATATTAAGAATGTTAGTAAGCTAGAAAGCTCTATCAAGTTCTTTAGGTTTAAGCTTTGAATTTAAAATAGAAGCAAAAAAAAACAAAGTGATTTATTCAATAAAAATGAGTTGTTATACTATATTATCAGCAAGGGTGTTATTTTTAAAAAATTATAGAACACATGGAATTTTTCTTCATTTTCATTTGGAGAAGAGAAAGGTACAAACAGGAACAAAATTAGTAAAATAACATGCTAATAATCATCTGTTCCTGAAAAGAAATCCAGGTCACAAAATTCTGCTAATATTCACTAGATGTTAATATTATTAAGACCACACAATAATACCATATATAGTTTTGCTTTACTTTGTTTTTGTTTTTCTTTTGTGGGTAAGGGAATGCACTTTTAGTTTTATAAAAAGCAAAGTGTCCTTATTTCTGAAAATGAACCAGATGAAAATACTTGGGATGACGATTGTACATAAATATACTTTTTCTTCTGTCTCTTTTTATTCAATCAATTTTAAAGTGCCTAGTTTATGCCATGTAGCAGTGCAAAGCATAAGAAACACCTCCTTTTCATTAAATAATTCTAAAGGTGAAGTTTTTCACTATCATCCCTGTGATGTTTTAAAAATGTCTGAAAAGATGGGTTTAGATATTTTCATGATCTATAGGAATAAGTGATTAAAATAATTTGAATCTTGAAAATTGTTTCCAAACTAAAGTAGAAATTAATGAACTTTTGTTATGAAGTAATTTCTCAGTTAAACTAAAATATTATCTGGACATAATTTTAATAAGTTCTAATTGCCATATTTCTGGATGTCCTCCAAATACCAGCCTTCCGCATTCTGCTCTGTGCTGCAGAAGGTTGACCTCTTTGGATCATACCATTGGGCTCCCTTGACCTCTGGCTTCTCAGAGGATTGGGCCAATGGGAAGCCCTGGTAGTAGACTGCTTTGGAAAATGTCAGTATGGCCAGGGTGTCTATTTCACAGCAACTCTCCTTGCTGGCGACCAAGGCTTAGCTTTGTCACTCTACCAAAGACCAAAACAGCACTTCTCAGGTAGTCCTATCCATACATCTACCTTTCTCAATGTTCTGGGAACCTGTCTCTCTACTTTAGGCAAAGGGGTAGTAACAGATCTGCAGACCTGCTAGTCCCATTACGTTGATCTGTCCCTTGTTGGTTTCTCTGAACCCTGCCCACACCACTTATAAAGATAGGAGTATCCATATGTATAAAAGCCCAGCAACCAAACGGTGGAACAACCAGAACAACTGGTCAACCAGTCACTATGAAGCACACTGACCACCAGGGGGCAGACACTCAATGCAGGAGCTGCCCCCTGATGGTCAGTGCACTCCCATAGTGGGAGCGCCGCTTGGCTGACCGGGATGAGTGGTGCTTCCACAGCAGGAGCAGCCACTCAGAGTGCGGGTCCACAGCCGCTTGGACAATAATACCATATATAGTTTTGCAGCTTGATACTGCAGGCAACTTGATCTAGCGACACTCCCACAGCAGGCCAATCCCTGCAGGCCACGCCCCTCACCAGTGCATGAATCTGTGCACCAGGCCTCTAGTCTTTATTAAAACTCGTCAATTACATCATTTGAAAGAACCATAATTTCTCTCAGAGCCCTAACATGGCACATGTACGACTATGAGAATTAAGTTCAAGCCACTTTCTTATGGAGTCTTAAAGATGAATAATAAACTTTGCATCAGCTCCAATTTATTTTTTATGTATTTTCAACAACCTACATATATTTATCAAAACGTATCTGCATTTATAAATGAAAAACATTATTCTAATGAAAATATATTTGCTATTGTTAACATCATTATAATAGTTTTAAAGAGCAGATTTTATTGCTTTGGTTAAAGAAAATAAAATAAATGTCTGCAGATTAGAGTTGCAAAAGCAGTGACACCCACCTATCTCCAAAATACATAATTTAATTAAACCAACTAGCCTTTTAGTCAGTTCTAGCATTTGCCTCATGCGGTGGGCCAGAGTGTTTTCTTCATTGCTATAATCCAAGCAGATTTTTAATACATTTTTATGAGTTGAATTTATAAAGAAGTTTAAAGTTTAATAACTACAGTAAATGCTATAATGTTTCTTTTAAAATTAAATTTTATTTATTTGAAATATAACTATGTATATCTATAATTATTATTACATTAGTAACAGAAAAAAATTTAATTGAGCTATTATGATTAGGGATTAGGTTTAAATACCCCTATCATAATTCCCAGAGTAGAATAACAGAATCTTATTCTTGGAAAAGTTCTGCAAGAATAGTTGCCCTTTAGAATTTGAAAATTGAGACCCAGGTAATGAGTCATCCACAAACGATACACAATTGATCTGAAATTTAAATACCTCTCAGTTTTATTGACAAACATAAGCCCCTGGATTTTGAAACAAGATCTCTTAGGGAGTTCCAGCTGCTCCATAGATGAAGCATTCAGAATATATATGAAAAGTTGGTACCACTTGGGTAAAAAGTAACTTTGAAGCTAGCTAGAATATCATCTTATGCAAGGACTGGGGAGCTGCCTTAACCTCCTCACTACTCAGGACCTATAGCAATGGCTGACACCTGGCTAGATTTCTAGAGACTTCAAAGGCTGATTGATTTTCAGCAAACTGAGATCGAGTAAGTTGGCAATTTCAAGATGAAGTGGAAGATCCCCAAAATAATACCATTCTGGGATAAGAGGGACTAATTTTTCTTGCTGCTCATTCTATTTCTCTTCTTGTTTCTCTTTTTCTATCTCCATACTTTCCTTGTCTTTTTTTTCACTAACTTATCTCAATTCCTTTCTTTCTCTCTTCTTATTGATGTCTTACTACCCAATAGTGATTGATCAGAACCATACCATCCTTGCTTCCATGGATAATTTCGAATGTATCAATTTGTTTAACTGGTAGATTGACAAATAGAATTCCATTTATTTCAACCAACTTTTGTTGAAAGTCAAACAGTGTTCTTAGGGAAAAGTTATGACTGAACCCTGTTAAGACCTCCATACAAAGTCTTAAGATTCTTGTAGGGAGGGAGGCGAGATGTGAAGATCTACTGTCTTCTGGCCACCCAAGATAGACTCATATGTAAGATTCCTTGCTTATTAACCTGCCACCTACCCATTTGGAGTGGTCTGCCTCTGTTTTCTATCTCTCCTTGCCCCTGGATGGGGGACAGTTTCAAATTTCACCTGGTGAACTCCTGATGTTGCAAATCAACAGCTTGAGACAAAAAAGCAAATAATGGTTTTTCAATTTCTACAAGTACGCACAGATTTGATCATATCTACCTGAGTGAATGGGAAGAGGCATCATGAAGTAGGTGATATTGTAATGCCCAGTGTTCAGAATCCCCAAAAACACCCCAGGAAGGAGCCAAGACCCGCTGTAACTGCAAGAGAACCTTTATTCGTGCTAGCACGAGCTCTCATCTCCAGCGCTCACCGGGGAAAAAGAGACCCTCTCTCGCCACAATAAAGGCTTTAAAGGGGGTCTCAAGCAGTGGGCAGGGAGAGTGTTTATGATTGGTCAGGGGTAGGGTGAGGGGTCCAGTTACACAAAGGCACACTGGGCAGCTTGCCTAAAGTGGACTGAGTCCACCTCTCTACATTCCTATTGGCAGGTTCATGCAATTGTTACATTCTCGCGGTTTTCTAAGAAAAAGGAGTCATATACATAGTTACACAGGGTGAAGGGTACAGTACATTTTGTGCTGTCCTGCTCTGCCCTTTCAATATTTGAACTGAACAACAATTTATCAGAATATGTAAATATGGGAAGAGATATTATTGTTTCATAATTATTAGGAGGAGAGAAGCCTGTATAAGGAGATGGAATAGGCTGGGGAGAGCTTGGTAGGCCAGGACCAAAAGTCCATAGATAATTAGTTTGTGACAATTCTTTGAAGATACTTTTTTAAAATATATTTTTTATTGATTTTTTACAGAGAGGAAGGGAGAGGGATAGAGAGTTAGAAACATTGATGAGAGAGAAACATCGATCAGTTGCCTCCTGCACACCCCCTACTGGAGATCTGCCCACAACCAAGGTACATGCCCTTGACCGGAATCAAACCTGGGACCCTTCAGTCTGCAGTCCGACGCTGTATCCACTGAGCCAAACCGGTTAGGGCTGAAAATACTTTTAAATATGGAAGTGACATATTTGTAGATGTAACTTAAACTATCCAAACTGACCTGAATCAACTGGGGGAAAAAAAGTTAATCTAACAAAATGAAACAGAAGCGCATGGAACATGGGGCACACTGAAATTTGTTTTTCTTTTTGTTGTTTTTTGCTCCTGCCAAAATAAGCAGTTATGCCAAATATTTTCAGACCCATACATTTGCTAGCATCATTGGAGTCCAATTTGAACAAAAATCCACAGGATTGGCAAAAGTCATTCTAAACTTTTTTAGATCTTCAAGGCCCAAAATAAAACAAAACAAACAGAAGAAACTTAAGACATAGGAACTAAAGCATAGTACAATGAAAATCTACAAAGAAAACATTTCTTTAGTAAATGAGCAAGAAAGTAATTGAATTGTGCTCACCTTTCTTTCCCTGATTTTTTTAAACAAATAAATGTTGCTTTTTTTCTTTTGCCAGCCTATTTTAAAAAGAGAAAGAGTATCCCTTTCTCTTTTATTTTAGAGAAATTTAGATTTTGTGGCAGAAGCTCAGTATATCTAAACACACCAAAGTGACTATGTTTTATTGCACTTTGAAATTGTTTGAACAGAATCTGAAATGAAATACTATTTCTAAACCATTTCAGATCATCTGTCTTTTTCCATTCTCCATATACTAAATACTGTTGTAATATATATATTATATATATATAGTATGATTCTGGGAAACATTTTTACTAGAAGTATTTGCAAAAGAATTATTTCTCATTACTTATTTTCAAAAATCTTAATAAACTCCTGTTTTTTACCACTGTCAAAATGTTTCTTATTTTCTCAAGAAGTGTAACTGTTACTTTTGCTTCTGGTTTAACTTGTAGAACCCATTTTCCTAGGCTAAGATCATCATTATTTTTCAGTAAGTCATATCCTAATACGATATCTCACCTACTGGGATTTACATAGTATGAATTACGTTTAAAGTGGAAACAAAAAGCACTTAAGATGGACTGATAACCATTGCCTAGCAATCATTTCCTCAACATAAAGGGTTACACCTGGAAACTGTTCATCACAGCCAAAAAGGCAGGGCCTCCTTGGGATGTGGCTCTTCAGAATGACTAATACAAAGCCATGTTTTTTCTCATAAATCTGCCTATTCTCCCACCATCTGGTATGTGCATTTTTTCCAGAGAGTTAAAAAAATACTGGTGGAATGTTTTGACCCAACTGCAGTTAAATTCACATGGTTTACTCTTTTAGTTCCCAAGATGACATTTCAGCCAAGCCTATAGTGGGGTATTGCATCAGAATATCTTCTACAATGGGAATTCCAGGTGAGACATCTAGAGGCAAAAAGGGGAACTCCTTAATAATTAAATCATCAGTGTTGAGTTGAAACACACACACACACACACACACACACACACACACACACACACACACACCATGTTGATTTTTTATAAATCCTAACAGTCTATGTACCCATCACTGAATATCAACTCATAAATCTTCACAAGCATTAATTTCCAGCACACCAGACCTGTGGGTTTAACAGTTTTCTTGGATTTGCAATTATTTTTCAGAGTGATTTATATAGCTCTTATACTGTCAACGCCAAAGAAGATTCATGTTGCTGATTCAATGAAAATACAGACTTATAGAATACATGTTATGCATTATGTCTGGACATACATGTAGATATTTGTCTTGGACAAATACAAAATAATGCCTGCTTAAAGCTGTCAGTCTAGGCAATGTTTTATTCAAGCCAAAAGGCACACATAACATTTGTAAGAAAACAAATAATAACATCCTAGTATGTATGAGGCACTCTAGTAGACACCACAGTATGCAGTGGTGAAAAGGCAGAGATACTGCCTTTGCTCAGGTAGCTTATAGACTAGTGTGGAGAGATAGACTTTAAAAGCAACAATGAATAGATGTACAAATGCAAATTATAGTAGATGCTATGAAGAAAAGAAGTGTATGAACTTATGGAACGATGGATATTTCTTGACAGAAGTGACTTCAGAAGTCATCTAGTGATCAAATACAATATTTCAGAGATAAAGAATATAAGATTTAATTAGAAAAAGGGACTTGTTTAGGTCACAGAACTAGTATGTGGCACATTTCAGATTAGACCAGTGGTTCTCAACATGGGGCACATGTTCCACAGGGGGGCAATTGGATCTTTAAGGGGGGTAATTCGAGAATGAGTTATTAACAGTGAATTTTTTGCATTTCTTATGGTTCTAGGGGACTCATATACAGTATATAAATATATATTGTGACATATTTGTGCATTTCAGTTCTCTATCATATGTTTTAAACTTTACTTGCTATTTTTCATATCACTTCATATTATTATTATTTTTTAACAATTTCTTAGTAATTTCTTCCTCAGGACTTCAACTGTCCTTTCCTTCTTTTATTTTTCTCTTTCATGGATGCCATGTTCTTTGGTAGCTTGTTTAGAGACCAAGTTAATGGCCTTTTAGGATTCCTCCATGTGAATAGGAGTTCACTTTTTTTTTTTTTTTTTTTTTTTTACAGAGAGGAAGGGAGAGAGAGAGGTAGAAACATCCATGAGAGAAACATTGATCAGCTGCCTCCTGCACACCTCCTACTGGGGATGTGCCCGCAACCAAGGTACATGCCCTTGACTGGAATCGAACCTGGGACCCTTCAGTCCACAGGCCGACGCTCTATCCACTGAGCCAAACCGGTTTCGGCAGGAGTTCACTTTTTTAATAGTAAGAATTATATGTCACGGGGCAGGGGGCATCAGGATTTTAGAGATGCTTAGATGGGGCATGGCCAAAAAAGGTTGGAAACCACTGGATTAGACATAGGGAAAATTTAAATCAGTTAAGTTTTCCAAACTAAAACCATATTACATCGGATTAAAAGTGATTTGCATAGATTTGCTACAGAGTAGTAAGTTTAGAAAAAGCAGTAGAAGAGAAGACGTCTTGATTTACAAAGGCCAGAAGAAAAGTGAAGTTGGTGATTCTTTTTAGGAGATTGTCCATCAGACAAAGTTAATTTATATTATGATAACAAACAACCCTAACATTTTAGAATATTACAAGATCTATTTCTCTCATGTTCTATGTCTTTCATGCTTTGTCTGTAGCTCTGTTCCAATTTATCTGAACTTCCAGGAACCAGGCTAATGAAGAACACTTCTATCTGAAGCACCTCGGATTGTGATGGCAGAAGGAAGAGCAAATGTTTGAACCATGTGCTGGCTTTTAACGCTTCTGCTCAGAAGTGTTCCATGTCGTATCTGCTGACAAGGGGAGTCCAGGGTTACATCTTAGTATAGTCTTCCTGTTGGTAGAAGTGCCAGTTATGGGTGAATAATAAATATAATCTATCACATCCATAGATTATATATGTTTTGCATATGAAGACTAAAAGAGATGCAATATTTTAGTGAAGGTTTATGGCATTGTCTCTAGATTAATGCTTGGCTTAACAGTTGTTTACCCCCTCAGCTAGTATCTAATTTCTCCTGGAAAGACCTTACTCCTATTTGTGTGGGGAGCTCTAAATCTCTACTCTCAGTACATGGAGTGTTCCCACCTCCATCTTTTAAAAATATATATATTGATTGATTTCAGAGAGGAAGGGAGAGGTAGAGAGAGAGACAGAAACATAAATGATGAGAGAGAATCATTGATCAGCTGCCTCCTGCATACCCCACACTGGGGACCGAGCCCGCAACCCAGGCATGTGCCCTGACTGGGAATCGAACTATGACCTCCTGATTTAAAGGCCGACAGTCAACCACTGAGCCACACTGGCTGGGCCCCACCTACATCTTTCAGCGTGAAATAACCATTATATGTCTGATCTAAGCTAATGATTACTTCATATTGTCCTGGCCCCAATGATTGTGGGGACTTAATCTACAGTTGGTGTAATTAAAGCAATGATCCATGCTCCTGAGGAAATGGCAGGTGGTTGGTAAATGGAAGAATAATTTATTTCTAGATTGGATCTCAAAGGATATGAAGCAGAGGCTACTATAGTTACCTTGTTCATATCCAGAGTTTAAGAATAAAACCCAGCATGGGGACAGGGAGAGTACTCTTCTGAGACAGGTAGGGAATCAGTCCCTTGTAAAAATGTTTGAGCTCCTGAGTGAAGTTGTTCATAAAGACAGCCCTCTCCATGGGCTTTCAGTTAATGAAATAATTTTGTTGTTGTTGCAAGTAAGTTGTTTTGGGCTTTCAACACTTGCAACTTGAATATACATGATAAATATTTTGAGCAACTTATTCTAAATCTATACTTTCTTCTATGTTAAAAAAAAATAAGGAGCCATAATTGAATTAGATGGCACCCAGATACAGCATTCTAGGAATGCATAATCTAGGACAATGATGCCATGATGAAAGTTCTAGTTCAAGAGTTTTAATGTCTACATCTAATTGGGATTTTACTTCCAGTATTTCTCTAAGTGTTGGTGATCAGAACTGTTCTTGTCCATGGCATTGCAACTATATTCTGTGACATAGACAGTTTATAATAATTCCTTTTGGGCTCACAAAGTAAGTCCATTGATATAGTTTTAATTGCATTTGAACTATTATTTTAAAAGCACCTGGAGCTTAGGTTCTTCAAATGCTTCCACCTCCCTTCATAGGGTCACATGTGATTCACAGACCGTCATCTGTCAGCAGCATGCATTTCTGCTGCAGCTTGGGTCATTCTCTAGTTTCTCATTTTGTATTTTCAATCAAAAAAAGGTTCAGACCCTTTCTGGTATGTTCACCATGGCCAGTAATTTAAGGAGTGATTTACTTGAGTGTTGGTTTTCCATGATTTTTTTTTTTTTCCTACTTAGCCTGATTCTGGAAGACCTGAAAAAAAAGAGAGGTATATGGATTTTCTTATCAATTTTCACTCCCAATTGGGAATTATATTTAGTCTAGATGGGTCCCCTGGATCTTGCTCAAATTTTTAGAGCAGCTGTAGTCAAGATCCTCTGAATCCTTGAAAACAAGATTATAAACAAAGAAACAAGAAAGGCTCCCAGAGTCTCCTTCATGCTAAGTACCATGTATTTCTAAGTTATCAGATATTGGACCAAATAAATTTTTTTGGATCATAGGATGCCTAAAAAGTTAGTCTGTAGTGTCTCTCAATGCATATTTTACCAAAAACTTACTTTAAACCATATAATAAAACAATTTGTAATTTAAAGAGGAAAGTTTTTACAGTTCTCCATGGGATTATATATATACTAGAGGCCTAGTGCACAACATTCATGCACTTGGGAGGGGGGTCCCCCCAGCCCGGCCTGTGCCCTCTTGCAGTCCAGGACTCCTTGGGGGATGTCCGGGAAGCAGGCCTAAGCTGGCAGTTGGACATCCCCTGAGGGGTCCTTAGTGCTGCCACGGAAGTGGGAGAGGCTCCTGCCACCACCGCTGCACTTGCCAGCTGTGAGCCTGGCTTCTGCGTTGAGCATCTGCCCCCTGGTGGTCAGTGTACATCATAGTGACCGGTCGTTCCACCATTCAGTCTATTTGCATATTAGCCTTTCATTATATAGGATATCTATATATATATGGATACATATATATGTGTGTGTGTGTGTGTATATATATATATATATATATATATGTATATATATATGGATATTTAGATTATGTAGGGGGAAGTTCACTCATCCTGTTTTAAAAAAATAAATCTAATCCATAATGATCCATTTATGGGTCCATAAACAAAGTTTTGAATCTATAATGGAAGACTTTAAATTACTAGTAATGGTTTTGTAACTAACTACGTGAGGAAACATGAAAGTTTCATAGCATGCTATACCCACACCTGGTACCAATTCAATTCCATAACCAATACTCAACTCTTAATACATCTGAAACCTCATGCTAATTATGATAGGGGCATGTAGACCACTGAAATATAATCTTTACATCCAGTGAGTTGACACTGTCTCAGAAGATAAGGCAAGCATAGTACATATGCATGAATTTTAGGGTGGAATAAGTCCTTCATGGTAAGGGAAAGAAGTTAGAAAATATTCCCTGGAAGAAGTAAAAATTGAAGCAGATTTTATAAAGTTTGAAGCCACAATGCAATACAAGCTGCCAATGCATAGGAAGTTGAGGTGACCCAACAGGGAATAGATATTACCACTGTATGACCCTATAATGGAACCCAAGAGTTGTTCCAGGGCATTCCACAGTCCATTGTAGGTGGAACATTTCTTTCATGTGTGACAGGCACCTTGTGCTCCTTCATCCTCTTACCTGTAGCTGCTAAGTATACCTTTCACTCCAAGTCAAGTGTATTGGGTGTCAATTAGGGGTGAAATCTCACCCAATGATGGATCCATTAATTTTGAAAACCTAAGTAAGGAGAAGAACTAGAAAAAAAATTGCTATATTCTCTGCAGTGATATATTAAAACACAAATTCCATTGAAAGTGTGATGTCTTAAAGTCCTGCCCACAGTTTTGATGAGCTTACCATAAAATCCTTGAAGAGTTGAGATTACAAATTGTGACTATGATAATGTGGGAAATTTTATTTTAGAAAAATATCTTTGAAATAATTTTGTTGTACTGTAGTATTCTGGTTGGAATTTTTTTTTTTATCCTCACCTAAGGATATGTTTCCATTGATTTTTAAAGAGAGTGGAAAAGAGAGGGAAAGACAGAGAGAAATATCAATCTGAGAGAAACACATCAATTGGTTGTCTCCTGCACGAGCCCTGACCAGCACTTGGACTGGGGAGGTGTCTGCAACCAAAGTACATGCCCTTGACCAGAATTGAACCCAGAGCCCTTCAGTCAGCAGGCCGATAGCCTATCTATCCACTGAGCAAAACTGGCTAGGGCTGGTTGGAATTAAAAATAAAAAGATTTATTAGCCTAAGCATTTTGTTAAAATAAAATTTAGAGGCTGTCATGAAAAATCAGTATTTGATTTTGTTCTATGACGATATTGAAGGTAAAGAAGTCTGTTTCTCCTTTGGTGGACTCTTCTCCATGGGGAGTCACCTTATATATTGATTGTTGAAACTTGAAGGTCTTTTGGTATTTGGTGTTCTTTTTATGTGATCCTATTCCTTTATAATTTAATTGTTTCAGTTCAAAATTTGCCTGTGGGCCCTTTGAGTTGTGACAAAACATCTGGTACATGACAAGTTGCCAGAGTTAGCAGCCGCCTGTCACACTCCATTGCCAGCTGTGACGCCAGTGAAAAAGGCAATCCCACTTTTAAATGCACCCATTTCTGTAACCTCAGAAAATTGTTTTCATGCCTTTGAGCTGTCAAGAGGGAAAGAACATACCCACAATAACCTATACCTAATTCATCATATGTTTAATGCCTGCCTTATCTTGCCTTTTAGCGATTACCAAAAGGTCATATAAATTAAAAATACAGGTCTGAGAGGCAGTAAAGCACATTCTTAAGAAACCGCATGAAGTATAAGGCAAATTTTAAGGGAAGAAAGATTGATATCTCATATACTAATTTTTAAGACATTGACAAATTGTAATATATTCAGAAAAATACTATAGCTTTACATTATAAAGGAGAATACATGGAAGAAGCTATAAATGACAGTGGCAACATGTTAATGGGGTTCTATATTATATAGGCATATGCTTTATTGTGCTTTACTTTATTGTGCTTTACAGATGTTGTTGGCTTTTTACAAATAAAAGGCAAGACCCTCCACCAGCCAAAAAATTAAGACTCACTTTATTCTGGTGTACTGGAACTGAACCTGCAACATCCCTATAATAGTTCTGTATTTACCTTTTTATTTAAATAAAAAATTGCCATGTCTGACACCTAGTTGTGGAGGGGCTCACAGCTACATTAACTGGTGCTACTGCACTGATTTTGGTCCTCTGAAGTTCAAGTCTCCTAACCTTAATCAGAATGTGCAAAAGAGGGACCCAGGAAAGAACATTACCTTACATTGTGCACAGTGTAGTAAAACAAAACAAAAATCAAAGTGCCCTTCACTTCATCCCCAGAATGTGCCAACAGATAACATTTTCAGAATCTAAACTAACAACCCCTGTCATCCCAGACCCATTAGCTGTTTAAGTATGTTTTCAATTTTATAGTATATATTTACAGTTTTCAATTGTCTATCTTCCTCGATAGACTACACTAGTATACTACACAAGGGCACGGCTATGTCTGCTTTGTTCACTATTTCCCCAGCACCCTGGCACATACAGAGGCACAGTAAATATTTGAGAAAAGAAGGAAGAAAGATGAACTAAAACTAAATAAAAGGGAATGATGAATCTTCTTTTCAAATGTATTTTGGAACAAGAGAAAACTCTATGTTTCCAGATAAAAGTAATCACCTTTATTTTTTCATAAAATTATACTGTGCTTTTTTAACACAATAAAATCTGCTCAACATTTAAATATCTTTCTGAATATTTACCTAAAAGAAAATAAAAATTACTTCTATAGTTGAGATACAGCTACCTTTACAAAGCAACCAATTTCTTTTTACATAATACCAAAGAATATTTCAAAAAAGTAAATTAACGTGAAACATTATAATCATTGACATTTTTCTGCCAGATGTGTAAGCAACCACTAAGACATCATTTTTTCATAGACTCACTTATTCTCATATACTGCAAGTTAGCTGTGTTCATGGTATAGAAGTTTATATAAAAACTTTGCTCTGTGTAAAGAATCAGAGAGGCACATGACATTTGGTACATGGCCTTCAATTCTGTCTTTTAGCTATTTTTAAAATATAATAAACTTGGATATGTATATAGAGGTTAAATTATTGATATTTATGTATCAGAATGTCTTCCAGATTTTTTTACCAAAAAAATTCAGATACTTTATGAAAAAATTCAATTAATTTCCCCAAGATATTTATTAAATATCCATTGTAATTAAATAAAATAATTCATTTTGATTGCAACACATTGTAAGGTGTCTTTCATTAATGGATGCTATTTACATGGCTGAATAAAGATATCATCTATATAACCATACTAGTGGCCTGGTGCACGGAATTTGTGCATGGGTAGGGGGTGTTCCTCAGCCCGGCCTGCACCCTCTTCAATCTGGGACCCCTCAAAGGATGTCCTACTGCCAGTTTACAGGGATTAGGCCTAAACCGGCAGTCAGACATCTCTCTCACAATCCAGGACTGCTGGCTCTGCCTGCCTGCCTGCCTGATTGCCCCTAACCACTCTGCTTGCCAGCCTGCTCACCCTCAACTGCCCCCCCACCCCCCGCTGGTCTGCTCACTCCAAACTGCCTGCCTCCGCTGTCCTGATCACCTCCAGCTGACCCCCACTGACAGCCTCCTCACCCCCACTGGCTCCCCTGCTGGTCTGCTTACCCCCAACAGCCCCTGCCATCCCATCCTGGCCTGATCACCCCTCGGCGACTCAAGGTCCCAGCCCCTCCTTTTTTCCTTTTTCTTTTTTTTTTTTTTCAGCACCTCCTTGAGCAGAGGCCAGAGCTGTCTGGAAGCAAGTATCTAGAATTATTTATCTTCTATAATTGAAACTTTGTAGCCTTGAGCAGAGGACAGGGCCAGCCAGGGCAGGTGGGAAGCTTGGCTTCCTCCATCACAGGGGCAACCCAAGCCTCCTGCTTGCTCCAGCTCTGTGGCCGGCCGGCATCTTGGTTGGGTTAATTTGCATACTCACTCCTGATTGGCTGGTGGGCGTGGCTTGTGGGTATAGTGGAGTGATGGTTAATCTGCATGTTTCTCTTTTATTAGTGTAGGTTAAGTTCTTTCTACCCATACTTTTAACTAAAGAACTTCTACAAGTTAATACCTAATAGAAAAATAAAGTATTAAATATTTCTGGAGTAATCATACACAGATTCATGGGAGATAGAAGAGAACCATGAGCTCCAGATGCAGAATTCAGGCACCTCAATATCTTGATTTCAGCCTCTGAGACCTTGAGCAGAGAGTCCATCTAGGCTGTGCCTTGACTTCTGATGTGCAGAACAGTGAGATAATAAATGGGTGCTAGAATAAGCCACAAAATGTGTTTTAATTTATTGTGCATCAATGAATCACTAAAAAAGATGACCAAACAAATTATTTAGAATACATTGTATGTATAGATTGTGCCATATAAAATTTCTGATGTTGGACACATAAAATATTGGCAATTTCATAGAGTTGAATTAATTCTTATACTAATCAGTTAATTCTTTGTGATTATAGGACAGAGTCTCAACAGGAGAGGACACCTGCAGCTGCCTACCTATGAATCTCTCCATAGGTAGTTCATGTGCTTGTTTCAGTAGGGCCTGCAGGAGAATTTCTGACTTCTTTCATATTCAACCTCTAAATACTTTTTTCAGGTTCTTTCCTGATTTAGGTCAGGCTCACCCAGGGCAATTTTCCTTTTGATCAACTAAAAATCAACTGACTAAGGATCTGAATAAAACTGCAAAATCTCTTCACTTTTGCCATGTTCTATTGATTAGAAGAAAGTTACAGTTCTCGCCAACATTCAAGTGGATTGGATTAAACAAGAGTGTGCGTCATAATTATAAATGACTCTCACTTATGAACTGGTGTGGCTAAGAGAATGGTCTGTGATCTATTATCTCCTCTAGCTGCTATTTATCTTAGCTTGTGTTCCCAAGTAGCACATTTACCCAGTTTAATTGTAGATAAATCTCATTCTTTATATATGCATAGTCACTAGCTCAAAGTCAGTATCAAGTTTATTGTTGAGATGTGTTACTTCTGTCAATATACCTTCCATAAAATGCCTGGGGTTACTTGCTTAGGCCCAGAGATGTTTTGTCTATTTACATGATTATGGGTCTTGGCATTTTGTTCAAATTGCTTTGGTCATCTTGCTTTCTTAATTTCTTTATTTACTTAAGAATATTTTTAAGAATCTATTATGTTTCAAGGGAGGATGTACAGATTCAAGAATGGAGCTTATTAAACTAGTTGGGAAGACAGCTATTCGTCAAATAAGCACACACAAATAGATTAATTGTGATTGCGGCAATAGTTACCAGAAAAGGAAAAAGTACAAGGTTTTGTATTTGAATAACCAGGCCAAAGACAGGTAAATCTGCCATATTACCCTGAGTTAGTGAAGTGATTAACTAGAAATAAAATTGATTAACTAGAATAAAACACCTAGAAAATAAGACTGTTTTGACAAAATCAATGGTCTGAAATAAAGGAAGTGTCGAAGACATGAATGAAAGATTTTAAGGGAATGGGAGTAGAGGGTATTCTGATCAGATTAACTCTGAAAGACAGAGTGTGGTTTCAGGAGCCATAGGGCAGTAGAGGCAAGGCAGGTGTGAAGGGAAGGCTGTAGGAAGAAAAGGGGAAGAAACACAGGGATGTTTAAACTCCACATCATAAGTCACAGAAACAGACTCTGGTCAGCCTCCAGAATAGCTTCCCCACAGAACAAAACCCAGGAAGTCTGCCTGATCTGTGTTGGTTGGACTATTCTGAACACAATGACCTTCCTGAGGGAATGTCAGGTGCCAGTGGCATTTCCTCCAGCTGAGCACCACATCTGGATTTGATAAATAACATTTTCTTATCTGTCACCATTCTGGGACAGTGAGTACTGCCAGGCCTTTGTGACTTGCTAGCTTTTTAGTTGGGATTTTAAAATACCATGGAGGAATTTCCCTGCAGCTCTACATGTAGCACGCCGAGATGTAGGGAGTTTATTTATCATCTTTCTATTCACTAAGAATCTTACAAGAAGCTTTTCAGAAAAATCAAAATGGAAGGACTACAGAAACTTGATGGCAGGGATGCTCTGATATGCATCCACAATGTGTACTTCCCTGGTTTGTTGACAGAAAATGAAACTGTCTGCCGCTAGTGCTCCTGAGATGGTGGACCCTGTGGCTTCAGAGAACAATGATCACAGCTGTACAGTGACCATGAGGCAGGGACCATCAAGCCTTTAAAGAAAACACCTGCCTTTCTGCAAGAAGAAAAAGTCTGGCAATGAAGGTTGTTAACACTGGAAGTGGATTCTAAATGATGTAGTGTGATCTGTTCCAAGGGAAGTTTTTAGTAATAGCAAAGATTTTAATATCTCCAGGAGAGTAGAGGTTTGACTCTGCATGAGGTTGACCATAAATTAATTGACTATTATATTTTTTTCCTATAGCAATTTTAGATTTAATTATAATAATATAAAAACAAATTAATGTATATGATAAGCCACTTGTGCTCATTGCATTGACCTTGTTTATGCCTCCCAATTGCCTGTGATTTATGATTACATGTCCTCAACATGGACTCATGTCCTAATTCACTTTTCCAAGCTTCTGACAGCCCCAGATGCACCGATCCACTCTATCCTAACATCCCGGCTTACTGATTAGCTCTTCGTGTTTGTATATCCATATTTGTATCTTGGGAGCATTTGCTCTGCAGTTTCTAATTTGTGATATTATGTCAACCTCTATCTTCTCCTCTAATTATACTTCAACTCTTAAATTTTAGATTGCCTCCTTAGAGAAGGCCCTAATTCACCACTTATAGGATTGTATCATCCTCTTCTGTATCACTTATTTTCTTGTGTATTTTAGATATCTGCAAACTTCTTGGGCAGTGAACTGCACAAAGGCAAAGACTGTATTTTACTCTTTTTGTAATTGTTGACAATAACCACAAAAGCATGTAATATCATGAATACTTTGAGACAGGTCTTTAATTAAATATGAATATCCAATATGCTTACTGCAAACTTTCAGACCTACTCTTGGAGATACCACATCAATTGACTGGTGAGTCATGGATTCTGTTGTAGAAGTCTCTCTTAACTTTTTAAAAATTTTCTCATTTCATTTTCTAAGTCAAGACCATCCTAATTTTTACCTACATTTTTGAATGACTGTCCTACGTACTTTCCATGCTTTCAGAAAATCCTCTTTCCAATTGGTGAGAAAAATAATAGGACTTGCTCTAGCCAGTTTTGCTCAGTGGTTAGAGCATTGATTCCCGCTCAAGGGCACATACCTTGGTTGCAGGCTCCATTCCTGGGCACTGGGTGTGCTCAATGCTACTGGGATATAGTTACTTCTAGACCTTCTTAACTGTAAGAGCAAGGAAATATATGTGTGCATACTAATCCATATACTTACACACATCTCTAAATAGTTCTATATGTATATATCTATGTTTATATTAAGCTAAACATACATTTATACTAATATCTTCAACTCTAAACCCTTACCACAAGGCTCATTCTAGCTTTTTCCTCTTTTGTTCATCTGTAACCTTACAAGCCAACATGAGAAAAGCGACTCCTACCACCCTATGTCCATTTAGTTAATTGTTCAATACCAGTATATATGTATGGTGGTTCAGAATTATTAACCAATACCCTCCTGGGAAACAATTTACCAAACAAAGCTGAATGCTTATATACAGTTCTTTTTGTCTTTGTTTTACATATTTCTTTCCAAAATTATTTAGTACCTCCCCCCCCAACCTCTTCAGAATTATTTAATGCATATCTAATATATTATTATACTTTTGTCACAGTCTGGGTTCCACCCTGGAATCTCCCAACCTGCTAAATGATGTTTTAAATACGCATATATTTACCTCAGGATTTCTGTTCTAGAAGCAGAATGAAAAATAGTTTGGAGAATGATGAAGCCTAAGACCAACAAAAACACTTTGAAAGCCATTTCAATAGTTCTGTCTAGAAATGGTAATTGCTGGAACCAAAGAATTATTAGAGAAAAAAGGATTGGTTGGAGTGCAATTGATGAGGGAATTGTGGGGAAAGAATAAGAAGATTGAGAATGTTTGTATGCCCGGCTGGAATGGCTCAGTTGGTTGAGTGTCATCCTGTGCACTCAACCAGTCAGGGCACATACCTGGGTTGCTGGTTTCATCCCCAGTTGGGGCACGAACATAAGGCAACCAATTGATGTTTCTCTCTCACATCGATCTTTCTCTTTCTTTCTCTTCCTTTCTCTCTAAGCATCTCATTGGGTAAGGATTGAAGAAAAAAATGTATGTAGTAGAAGGATGAGGAAATGAATGTCTAGGAAGCTACAAGGGGTTAAAAGATTATGTAGATAACATTATCATTGACCAAGGGCAAAAATAAAAATTGAGGAGCAGGTAGTGGTCGTGGGAAGAGCTCAGTGCAAACTCAGTTTGAACACATCAAGTTTGAAGTACATATATGTAATTTTGGGACTAGAAATATAGAAAAAAAGATTATCTCTATGTAACAATATATCATGCAAAATCAACATTAGTAGATGCCAACATCAGTGTTTTTGTTTTTTTTTCAGTAACTGTTGACCTTTAGGGTCCTGGGATAAGTTAAATTGCAGCAGAGTTCAGTCTGACTGTGACAACATTAGTTTGTACTGTTTTTACTTTGCCTAGCTTGACCTCATGGGAGGAAGGTCATGGAAATAGCCTTCTGGTAATTATGTAAGAGAAGGAGAAGGAGAGGGAGGAGGAGAAGAAGAAGGAGGGGAAGAGAGAGAGATGAGGAGGAAGAGAAGAGGAAGACAAGAAAGAACAGCAGCAGCTTATATATGAAGAAATCAAATCTCTTCTCCATTGCAACATTTTTTGTGCCTTGCCAATATCAGCCCACATCCAAAGTGAGAGGATTTTTTTTAAAATAATATATTTTTATTGATTTCAAAGAGTAAGGGAGAGGGGGAGAGAGAGAGAAACATCAATGATTAGAGAGAATCATTGATCAGCTGCCTCCTGCACACCCCCCACTGGGGATCGAGACTGCAACCCAGGCATATGCCTTTGACCAGGACCCTTCAGTCCACAGACCGATGCTCTATCCACTGAGCCAAACCGGTCAGGGCCAAAGTGTCTTTTATTTGTCTTTAGAGAAATCTCCATATATTGACCGGATCTTGACATGTAGGTGCTGGGGTCTCAACTCCATGTCTGTTGTCAATAGGTCAGCAAATAAATATAATAGATTAGAATAATCTAATCCATTGATGAGAATGGTGGTATGTACAAAGAAAAATAGTACATATTGTCACCAGAGAGCTCTGTTGAGCTGATATGAAAATGTGGGCTAGAGCTTGTAGCATTAAGTTATAGAGCAGCCCTGATATCACTTTCCTGAGCTGATATCAATTCTAGAACAGGTTCACAAATTCTAATTACACTTTCCCTCCACAGAAACTATTTAATACATTAATAAATGAATACTCATACTCATGCATTTCATCTTTTTACAACATGTTGATGATCTCTAGTGGAGATACACATACACACACACACATACATATTAGAATGAAGATTGTATATGTGCTAAAAATATGGCTCAAATATGACAGTGGCACAATTGATGATGACAAAATTATAATGGGATTAGTTTATCCCCAAAGACAAAAACTTAGAAGTTACCATCAGTGGCAACACTGAAACTTGTTTCATAAACATAGCATTGGTGCTCCCCCTTAGAATATGGTAAGGTACTAATTCTACTCAATACCAGGTAATAAACATATATTTGCTCTGGAGCATGGGTATTGCCCAAACTCATGTAGAAATGGCAAGAGCAATAACAACAGCAAAAAAAAACAAAACACCCACAAACATGGAAACTCTATAGAGATGAATACAAAAATCTCTATTAAGTTTTAAAATAGAATACAAGTCCAAGTTATTTTGGTACTTAGAAAAATCTGCTTAGATTTTTGTCCCCAAGACTTCCTAAGAATATGCCTTTCTTGTTTTTTGTAGCTTAGAATACACATATTTGAGCAAGATTGCCTTGTGAACTTCAAAATCTTTGAAAGCTCACTGAAATTTAGAATCAGTTTTACACCAGAAAAAATGAATTTATTAGATAGATAGAAGATAGACAGCAACTGTGGCAAATAAGTCATTGAATATATACATGTCTTCTCTCTCACTGACAATTTGGTCATTGAGTCTGATAAAAGAGTCACTTTGAACAACAGTCAGATGTTATACTGTTATACTACCTGGACACCTTTTTGTTAATTTAAATGATGCGGTATTTTCTTAATAATTAAGAACAAAGACCCTTTCCATCATTTCACCCACTGCTGTTCAGCTACCAGGCTCATCTCTCTATTCAGCAATGGTGATGTGGATACCTTTTCCTAGGGAATTAAAATTCCATTATTTGTTGCCTTTGCCAATAACAAAAATGTTGGACAGCTGGGTGCAAAGACCACATCTAAAGAACCAAGATGTCTCTCTGTGTTGGTGATCACACCAATTCTTCCCAGGTTAGCACCACCAGTCACCAGGCACAGGTTACCAATGGCAAACTTGAGGAAATCAATAATCTTGTCAATCTACAAATCAATCTGATCAATCTTGAATACCTGAATGCAAATCCTTACTTCCTCTCTTGTCAGGGCATGATTAAGTCTGTCTTTAGGAAAATGATGAGGGGAAGATATTCTCTAAGCTCCTGGGGACTAGTAGATGGATGAGAAACAAACACACTAGTCAGTTTAGCCAGGTTCTAATGCTTTGGAGCAGCTACATATTTCAGATGTATCTTTGGACGACAAGCCTTGACTGTGTCGTGTATGAAAATAGCCAAACACATTTGCTTTTTAATAAAAGGAACAATTTCTGCTCTCTTACACTTTATTTCTTGGGTGACCAAATTGACTAATCAATCTTAACAATTTAATCTCCACCTGCTATTGAGACTAAATATACAATTAAGAATACCCTGGTGATACATATATTTATTGCTATTTTTAAACTTGAACAGAAACTTTAGCTAAATTATTTTTTTTTTAAAAAAGAGAAACTTACTAAAAAGATATGAAGAAGTTCTCACAGAATAAAATGAACAGCTAAAAATTGATTGGGCCTCAGAGAGCACAAGAGCTTAAATCTCACCCAAGATCTGGTAGCAGAAATTAATGGATAATCTCTAAAGGTCTTCACTTTTGAGAAGAATCAATTTCACCCATTTATCTTCATCCATGAGTTGCTTAGGTCCAGATTCACACTGTCATGGAATGTGGTATGATGAGCTGAGCTATTCACAGCCCATTGGCTAGTTGGGTTCATGGTCACCTTTACTGGTAGTCCTTCAGGTGTGCAATGAAAAAAAAAAGGATTATATGCAGCTCTGAATGCATGACAGACATCTTTTAATTAAATCAACTTGCTATTTCATTGCCTTCTAATTGTCAGTCATTTTAGATTTGCCAAATAGAGCCCATTATTTAATCAAGATTGTTTTGACTATTTAGCCTTATCACCCACTTAGTTTTTCTCATATCTCAAAGAATTTTACTAATTGCCAAGTAAAATTAAAGTGAATTGGAAAACTTTTCAATCAAACTATTAAGCATTCATCACATGCAGATTAGCCAGATAGAAATTGGTAATGCAACTATTAAGGAAAACGGGTGTAAAAATAAGTTATATTGGCTTTTGTTCTTTAAATTCATACCATGACTATTGAATTTTCAAAAGAAATGAAACAAAAATAAACTAAATGTATCTCAAAGTAGAAGCTTTAATATTTTCATGGGTACCTTGGTAAGAAAAACTACGAGCCAAGAGTCTTTGTCAAGTAATCATTGGAAATTATACGCTGTTTGTCCATAATCTGAGGCTACAGAAGGGGGAAAAGTAGGTTTATAGTTGTGAATATGTGGAACACAGAGTTTATTATTGTATTATTATTTATTAATTATTTTTTCATATGAACAACTGTAAACTTACTTTTGCCCACCCTGTATATTGAATTACCTTTATTCTTCATCAAATTTCAGAGCATTGGGGTGATTTTTCTGCTTACATATTCTATACTAACATAATTTTGGTGCCTCTCACATTGTATTCTAGTGGGGTCTGCAAATGTTTCAAGAACAGGCTTATGCTCTGTTAGTCAATCTATTACCAGAAAGCTTCCAAAACTTGGATCAAAATGCTTATCTAACTCACTATTTATTTTTTTAATAAAAGACAATCACCTATTTCATAGAAATTCTTTAAATGCAGAGATTGAAAGTGAAGCTCTTTATTAAAATTATATTTATTTTTTGTTAAAAACAATTTACTATCTAGTGACCAGGGTAGACCTGGAAATAAGACTTACTTGCCAGAATTCTGTTTGGACCTTTATATTGTGCCTAAATTAAAAGGATTACTTAAAAATACTGAACTGCTCTTATTTATAAATTGCTGATGCTATAAATCTAGAGGCTTTGATATAAGTAGTAGAAGCCCCATATCCTAAAGTGCACCTTAGTCCAGATTACCAAGGAATACTTTCTAATATCTTTGTAGTAAATGCATAGTCTTTCACATGGGGTAGAGTTATAGCCTTGATGTACTTTATGGGGTTCATCTAGAACATGATTTTAGAGTCTCTAAGGACACTGTGTTCTCTGCAAGGTCACAGTGACATGAGCAAAGCAGCCTGGGTGACTAATGGAGAAATCTACTATGCCTCTATGCAGATTCCTCAAAGAAGACTGCAGAATTCAACACTGGAATTCAAAACAAAATCTGTTTCTGATTAGATATAATTGAAATGTTCGCTTTGTGTCAGGTGTAAATCATCCCCCACAACCCTCATCCTGCTGTGCTTTCTTAGAACTAGTGGAGGCTTTGCTTTCTGTGTATAAAGTTTACAGTAAAACTTGAAGTCATTTGTCTCACAATTTTCTGGCAAACTAAACAAGCAAGCAAATCAACCTAGGAAATAACGAAGAAGTCAAAAGTATCAGAACTCTCTGTTAACCATTTGAGTATGTTCATTCTAAAAAAAAAAAAAAAGATACTTTAAAAGTTAGTCTTCATTCTGAATACTAATTTGCACTGGAATAATGGGTGACTATGTATACATTTATATTGTACTAAATTAGTCAGTTCTCTCTGACAAAATCCCAGAGAGCTCTGTGTGCTTTAAAGCCAGGAAACAGGCTTTTTTTTTTTTTTTTTTTTTTTTTTTGTCATTGAACAGTTCTCTTTCCTCTCTAATTTTTCATCCTAATATTTTGTTCCAAGCCTTTATAAGCAAATGGCCTTACAATTTGTGAATTCTCACAATTTCTCAGAGGTGTGTTTCTCAGCTCTCCTGTACCATTCTCTAGCTTTGGCAGATGAAAGCTAGAGTGCCTTACATTGGTTTGTCTCAATAAACTTGTCTTGCTTCTAGCCCTAAGCAAGTTGAGTACCTCAAAGGATTTTTTGTTCTGTTTTGTTTTGTTTTGTTTTGTTTTGTTTTGTTTTGTTTTGTTTTCCTTTTGGCTCTCTTGCTCTCTCCTTTATCCCCTCTAAGAGAACAGTTGCCCTGCACTTGGAGGAGGCCTCATGTACCAAAGGGGTCATTTGTTTAATTTGTCCTGCCTTATCCCCAATGTCTGGCATACTGGCCCCTAACAGTTGTTGAAGATTAATGGAGAGGACTTGGATCATCAGTGAGTGCTGGGCTACTCAAATTTTAATCCGACACACCAGTCCATAAGAAGCCATTACAAGTTTAACTATTAATTTGGCAATTTTATCCTTCCCATTGTCTATGATGAATTCTTCCCCCTCTCATAAATGAGGATGGCTATGAATCTCTTCTCTTCCACGAGGTGCTTGTCATATGTTTAAAAACATAATTTACTAAAGTTTTCTTGCATCCTTTGCTCTGTTACAGGTTTGTAAAAATCTGTCTTTGAAGCTTATCCACAATGTTACGGCTTTTCAGATGAAAGTGGAAGTCTTAATAATTTTCTATATGTAAGTGGACATCTAGCCTTGTAAATGGAAATAATTCTTTTCATTATAATAGGTTTTCATGATGTGCTTACAGATTACATTATTCCAGTTATTCTTTAAAAAAAATTGTCATTAAAAATCTACTTTCACATACCACCTTCCCCTCATCACATAGAGGTTCCAACTTCATTGGAGTGGTATACTGCTGCTTTTCTAGTCTGATGAGATTTTGGGGGGAAGCATCTCTTGAATACGTGTGCATCAGGCATTTTCTTTTAACTGTAGATTTAAAATCTTGGTTTTAAGGAGGAACTAGTTTTATTGGTTATTTCTTTCTTTGAACTTGGAAAGCATTAAGATGTACAGAACTTTATACATAATTAGACACTGTGGGGAAGCAAACCAAAGTGAAAATAGTCTCTTTTGTGACTTGCCTCTAGTCAGTAACGCTGGAGATCCGTGTCACACAGCTAACTGTGTTGATGCTTTCTGATAGGCAACACAGGACAGGTAAGAGTGATAGACTACAAAATGTGAATTAGGAAACATAAAGAAGTAAATTTTCTATATTGTGTAGTGAGAGTAATCCTTAGTGCCGGCAGGAAAGAAGCAAAAAAAAAATGACCCAAATTTTTTGTCATAAATATAACGTTTTGTTATATAGTTTTGATTTTGTTTTATTTTTGTTTTTTTTTTTAAAGTCATCTTAGAGGAGGTAATAGTTAAGAACCCCTGCTCCCACTGGACATTTCTGAACATAAATTTGTAGGGAAAGTAGCAAGTATAATTGCTTTGATCTGCTTTATGTTTTCTTTAATTTAAAATTAATTATATTTTTACTTACAGTTGAAATTCAAAATTATGTTAGGTTCATGTTACAGCATAGTAGTTAGACATTTTTATAACTTTTGAAATGATCCCCCTAAGTCTACGACCCACTTAGCACCATACCTAGATATTATAATATTGACTAGATTCCATACACTGTAGTTTACATCCCCTTGACTATTTTGTAACTGACAATTTGTATTTTTTAATTCCTTCACCTTTTTCATCCAGCCCTTCAACCCCCTCCCATTTGGCAACCTACTGTATGCTGTTAAATAATTATGCAATATTGAACAGACTATACAAGTTCTTAGAGGTTTAGTCTCTTTATATTTTAAATTAGGTATATAAACACAGGGCTTTAACCTGAGATTAATGGACTCAGCTTAGATTTTGGAAGGTTAGAATGCAAAGTTTGTATTTTTATTTTTTAGGGACAGAGATGGGTAGCTTTCAACAAGTTTTTAAATATGCCATGGATAAAAAAAATTCAGGAATAGCCTCAGAATATATGAAACAGTATGTTTGATTGTCTTACATAGAGTCTTGGTATATTTTAACTGACTTTAATAGAGAAAACATAATCTGTGCTCCGTTTTTGTAAAACTTAATGTTCATTGGGGGTGTGCCATATTCTAGGCATTCTACTAAATACTCTACACGTGTTATCTTATGCAGTCTTTAAGTAGGATAATGTGGAAGCTAAAACCATCCTCATTTCATAAATGAGGTACACAAGGCTCAGAGAATTTATGCTACCTTTAAAAAAATATAATTGAGTTTTTTTTCTAGAGAGAGGACAGGAAATGAGAGAGAGAGAGAGACAGAGAGACAGAGAGACAGAGAGACAGAGAGAGACAGAGAGAGACAGAGAGAGAGAGAGACAGAGAGAGACAGAGAGAGACAGAGAGAGAGAGAGAGAGAGAGAATCTATGTGAATGAGACAGGTCAATCACTTGCCTCCCAACATGCCCCAACTGGGGGTTGGACCAAACCCACAATCTAGGTATGTGACCTGACCAGCCACCTTTTGGTTATGGGATGATACTCCAACAACTGAGCCACCTGGCTGCGGCCATGCTACTTCTTATGGCCATATGGTTTGTTTGTCATGGCATCAGAATCTGAGGCAAAGTCTTAAGCCAAACGAAAGCTCTTATAATCCTTGTGCTAAATGTATTTGTTGAGGCAATGCTACAGCAGTAATGCCATTCTGAACTGGAGGAGCTAGGCAAAATCATTACTAATCATGAATTTTTAAAAAAATTATTGAAATGAAAAAACACTAAATTAGATACTAGCATCCTTGGGAGGCCAGACAACAAATTCTCAGTGTTGCTGATTCTGCCTTAATCTATTATTCTTCCCTGAAGAATAATGAACAATAGTAAAGTCTTTAATTTTTTTTCTCAATGAGACAAATTTTCCAATTATCCACTGCTTGCCATAAGAAAAATTCTAGATGTTAGTGATTCTTCAGGGTGCCATAAGGAGGAACAGAAGGTTCTTCATGGTATTAAGGCAACAAAAGAAGACATGGTTATCTTTGAGAAAATAGAGATGATATAAGAATAGTCCACATGATCCACAGCTTGGATACTCATAGAAGATTCTTTAATGGATAGTATGGGATAGAAAGTCAGTGGAAATACATGCATTATTATCAGGAAAGGCACCTGGGGTACTATAAATTGATGTAATAAAATGCTTTCAGAAAGCAATTTGGCAACCTGTCTGAAAAGAAATAAAAACCTTTATACCTTTTGACCCAGTAATATCTCTCCTGAGAATTTATCCTAAAGAAATAATTCAAAGGTGGAACACAACTATATGCATAAAATTATTAATAACCACATTAACTCTACCCATGACAAAAATGGAAACAACCTAAATATCCAACAATAGGAAGGTAGTAAATTATGGGACATTACATTTAAAAAGTCAGATAGCCATTATAATTGAATTATGATATTGAGCAACTTGAAAAGTATATGCAATGGAGTTAGTGAAAATGAAGATTACAAAATGCAGTATTTAACGATTAGGCCATTTTAAAAGAGATTTACACATGGATAAAGACTTTAAGGGAAATAGAAAAAAGTAAAAACAGCAGTATATTATAATAGTGGGATTCAAGTGAATCAGTTCCTTTTTGACACTCTTGTCTTAATGCTTTCAGTAAACTGTTTGCAATAACTAAACATCAGAAAAGAAGGATTTATGGTACCAAAGTCTTTTGTATTCATCCTGCTTGCATAGTACTTGTCAGAGATCTGAGACAAAGGTCTGGTGGTTAATTGTGTTCGCTGTACTGATATTTCTAAACTTGCCCTCTATAATTTAGCCATTTTGAATATTGTGATTAATTACAATAAGGCTATTGAATATGATCTTTTCAACTTCATATACATTAAGTACTTTTAGTTGTTTCTTGTTTCCTGTTGGATTATTAATTAAATTTCTAACTGGGTCCCTACTTTAGTGCTTCCCATTTTTAAAATAGTTTGTGAAAGCACAGATGCAAGCATGCACACTTTCTTTTATGTGAACCATTTATTTTGTATCTAATATGTGCAGGGTACTATAGCTCTCTTCTATGCTTTTAGGAGAAGATCCCCTTACATTGTAACCAAGTAGCCCCACATCCCTACACAGGACCCTTGAATCTCCCATAAAACTTGGTTTCTGGATAAGGTGACCAGACGTCCCGCTTTTGGCGGGACAGTCCCGATTTTTAACAATTTGTCCCGCATCCCGCGGCGTTTTGAAAAAGTCCCGATTTTTGGAAAGAATGCACGACAAGCTAGGGAACGGCGGGAGAACGGGAAGGGAATATACGGTTTTTGGCGGCCATGTGGCTATTTAGCCAGGATATGAGTTTTATATTATTTTTGTTAATTTTATAATGTTAAACTTTAATTATAACAAATAATTGTTGAGAACTGATTATCGAGAACTGCTTATCAAAGTTCGAATTGTTGATCAGTTGTTAGAATTCGACCACCATTGTTTGGATTTAATGAACAATGGCATTTTTTGGGATTGGCAACGACGAAAACATTTTGTAATTGTCTCAGACGATACACATCGTACTGCGTGCTAGTAAGCTAGTTAAACAAGTGATGTCATTACAAATCAGCTATTCAGATAATTTAGGTAAGTTATTTATTTACTTCATAAATACATAAATTTTCTTGAATTTAGCAGACAGTACTCGTATTATTTATATTTTATAGTGGCGGCAAAAAGTCTAGCGCTGGCCTTGAAAGTGACACGACTTACGTTACGGCAAATTCAGGGGAAAAATAATACAAGTTAGTATTGTTATTATTTAGAAAGAAATATAGGATTAAAATGATTTTTAAAATATAGTTACTTTATAACAATCAAATTAATTTAATTTATAAACTAACAATAAAATATGTTCATGTAATTATGTACCTACTTACTGTGTTTTTAAGCAATATGTATATAATAATTTATAATATAATTTTAAATTTTTTTTTAGATTTTTAACATAATGAGTAAGAAAAGAGGATGCAAATTCAACGATGATCTAAGAAGTGAATTTCCTTTTATTAAAAAAATCAAAAGCGATTACAATATAGACCAAATTTTTAATCAAGAATCCCCCCCCCCCCCCTCGGGCTGAAACCGGTTTGGCTCAGTGGATAGAGTGTCAGCCTGTGGACTCAAGGGTCCCAGGTTCAATTCCGGTCAAGGGCATGTGCCTTGGTTGTGGGCACATCCCCAGTAGGGGGTGTGCAAGAGGCAGCTGATCGATGTTTCTCTCTCATTGATGTTTCTAACTCTCTATCCCTCTCTCTTCCTCTCTGTAAAAAATCAATAAAATATATTAAAAAAAAAAAAAAGAATCCCTTCCCCCGCCCCCCAGGTCAATGGTGTCCCGCTTTACCAATGTTAAAATCTGGTCACCTTATTTATGGAGCCAAGAGGCAGCACCTGAGCTTGACAACCAAATACACTCCATTTATACTTCTTTAGATTTGTGCCTTTGTGAGCATAAAAACTTTACACACACCTAGAAATTTTCCCTTCAGTAACCTCTGGCTATTGAGCTCATCTCTATGTGACAAGGACCAATTAAAGCCCATTCTTCTACCAGAAAGCCTTTCCAGAAAATTGCATTCTAATTGAATTCTCCCGCAAGGAAATTTGATGTCTCTGCAAGTTGACATTACTTATATTACTGGTTTGTGTTACTATTTCACTCTCAATGCTACATATTTTTACTCTTTACGAGCCTTCATTTCAACTACAAAAGCAGTGAAAAATAGCCCCAGTTCTTATATAAGTGTTTATAAATTAGCAACCAATAAAAAGCTGTTATGAAATGATATTGGTGATGTGCTTAAGAAACATTTGGTATTGGCTTTGAAACTCAGAGAGTTTGTTTTGGGTTCTGGGTTATCTAACATTCCCATTATAGCACTTTATCCGTGAACGAAAAAGGTGTAAAACCATTTTCTCTCCGGCCTTCCTCCCAGAGGTGAGGTTCTCGGGCTCAGGGACATGGTCCCTGCACTCTCCTTTCTGGAATATGAGTATCATCTCTGTCACAGAGAAATTCACTCTCTGTTGAATGCATGCATCAATCTCATGTAAGGGTTTTACTTTTATCTATTGAAATTAAAAATGACAATAAAAAGCATAATATCCTCTTGGAAATAGAGTTTAGAACCAAAAAAATATATACAGGAAAGGAAGAAACAAACATTTCTCAAGGGCTTACTTTGTGCCTGGGAAGAAGCCCTAATACACATTCTTTACTTTGGTGTTAACACTAATACCTAAATTTTTTGAGTGTTTAACATATGCCAAGCACTTTCCCCCAGAGTTTTGCACATAGAATGCTATTTAATTCTCACATGATGCCATGAAATAGGTGCAACTATTCTTCATTACAGAGAAGATTAAACTAAGGTATCAAAGATTTGTATTTGGTATACCCAACCAGGTAGTCAGTGTAAAGGTTAAGTTTTTCCAAAAGATTACAAATAACAGAGCTACCGTTAATTTTAAAATCAGTTTAATTCATTTGGAAAGATAAACCTGGAGTCTTGAGTTGTTCCCTGAAAAACATATGTATCTTTTAAATTTTGTCATTAAACTTGTTAGGACTTTTTTGAGACAAGCACATACATTGATTTTAGACAACAATTTAATATAGAACTTCAAATAATTTTATTTAGAGTGGTTACTCTACCTTATTGAAGTGTTATAACTTTTAAAGGATAAAATAAAATATATAAAGGCTAAGTTTCCTTTCTAATTCTTGAATATTTAGCATTATTTGATAAAACATCAACCTGCTTATTGTGGAGCAGACATTTTTACAGCTTGATTTAAATTGCACTCAAGGAATAGTATTAATCAGACTATGAAGAATTAATCATAAGATTTATTTGTTTTCTGAAGTGTTGATAAGCAAATACTTCTTAAATCTAGAAAATAGCATTTTTAGACTTCAAGGAGATACTGTCTAAGTTGATTTATCTGTTTTATTAGATGTTATAAATAACTAAGCAGATCAAACTGATATTTATTTGACAGTTCCCATGTCTAGTTAAAAAAATAGGACTATTTTCCATTAGCATTTTTGTAAGCAAACATATAATTTTACCCTATGTTGTAAAATGATTCTATATCCATCCCAAATCATCACAGTGACATTTACTTCGTCATTGATGGTTAGCAATTTTGTATTTATTTTACTTAAAATGAAATAAATAAACATGAGTTTATTCAAGTGTTGTCTAAAAGATGCTAAATAATTCAACTTCAATGAGCAGTAATACCATGATTAATACATCCCCTGGGAAAGAAATAAGGATTATTTATACAAGCTCAACTGTTTTATCTAAAAACGTCATTTGGAGGATTAAAGAAATCTTTTCTAAATGAAATGCCATACATTAACAAACCAGAGGAAAGGGTTTTGCTGTTTGCTTTTTCTCTCCATGAAGGCTCTGGAGTAACAATAAGTTTGTCTGATCTGCCCTGAGTTAGTCTATTTTTGGAAAGAGCAAGGTGGCCCTAGCGACAGAATAGAGAGTTTGTGTTTTCTTACTTCCACCGTACTCCTGACTCCTTTTCTGTTTTCATTTAATTTTATTTTTTAATTCTTTATTGATTAAGGTATTATATATGTGTCCTTATCCCCCCATTACCGCCCCACCCCCCAATTCGTACCCTCACACCCCTAGTGTCTATGTCCATTGGTTATGCTTATTATATGCGTGCGACAGAAAAGCATCGATCAGCCCGTCAAACCTCAGAGGAAAATCAGGGGAGAGTGGGGGGAACGGGCAGAGATCAACTGGCTCTCCTTTTCTGACCTCAAAGAGCTACCTACCGCTGAGGGGAGAGAGAAGGAAAACCTAGTTCATGTAGCTACACCCCAAGGGTCCACCTGGGACAGTATAGAGATAGCAGGTTATGGAGTCAGATGAACCTGGTATCACAATTTTCAGTTATTTTATTTAGCAAACACATATAGGTGTAGTTATATGCTAGCTACAGTGCTAAACTCTTGTTGGACATTAACTAATCTAATCCTTACGGTAACTCAAATGAGGGAGGTACCCTTCATGTCTCAATTTTACAGTAAAGAAACCGAGGCACACAGAGCTGACACAACATGGCCTAAGATCACAAAGCAGCAAGTGGCAGAGGCTGGACCTGAGCGCTACTGGTGGAGTATGTACATGAATCCTTCTCTCCAGATCTTAGGCAAACCACTTAGTGGGCAGATTTTCTTAACCTCTCTGAGCTTCAGCTTATTCAGTGGAAAAACTGGAACAGTATCTCTACTCAATGACTGTTGCAAGGTTGGATATAATACTTTCGGAAGGGCCTATATCATATGAATATCTTTCAAGCACACATCTACCTAGCAACTTACTCTCCAGCACCCACCACACCCAGGTTTCAGCTGGACCCAGTTACCATATTTTCAATTTCAACTCACTTATGTACTTGGGGAGGGTAGCACATTTATCATTATTAGCGATAGTATTTAGTTTGCATACACTAGGAAACTGTATTCAAAAACACATCCCAATAGTTCTTATTTATTTTAGATTTCTTTCATTAGACTGGTAGTCGCATCAGGGTGGGCAAATGTGTCTCACCTATTCTCAACTGTGTCCCCAGGGCCCACAGAGGGCCTGACATGTGGCAGAAATTCAATCAGCATAATTTTATGAAAGAGTGAGTGAATGGCTTACCTATACTATAAAATCCCCATCAACAACATGTGATAGTAAATCCATCTTCATTAATAGGCAGGCATGCTATAGAATAATGATAACATCTTCTAGGAATAATAGCAATATAAGTGAACCAGAAGGAATGTGTCAGATAGACTCAAATTTGTGCAATGGGAAGACAAAATGAAGGCTCAAAGGCATTAGACAAATCCTGAAGTTTTCAATGTACTAAATTGGTGTATTTTTCCTTTGAGGTAAAAATGTGAGTTACACAGTTTTTTAATCCACTCATCTGCTGATGGGCACTTAGGCTGTTTCCAAATCTTAGCTATTATAAATTGTGCTGCTATGAACATAGGGGTGCATATATCCTTTCTGATTGGTGTTTATATACAATGGAATAATATGCTGCTATAAAAAGGAAGGAACTCCTCATTTGCAACAGCATGGATGGACCTGGAGAGCATTATGCTAAGCAAATTAAGTCAGTTGGAGAAGGATCAATATCACATGATCTCACTCATTTGTGGAATATAATGAACAACATAAACTGTTGAACAAAAATAGATCCAGAGACAGAGAAACATCGATCAGACCGTCAAACCTCAGAGGGAAGGCAGGGGAGGGTGGCGGTAAGGGGGGGAGATCAACCAAAGGACTCGTTTTCATGCATACAAGCATAACCAATGGACACAGACACCAGGGGGGTGAGGGCATGAGCAGGGGGGTGAGGGCATGAGTCGGGGGAGGAATACGGGGATGAGGACACATATGTAATACCTTAATCAATAAAGAAAATAATAATAATAATAACAATAATAAATGTGAGTTACAGGAATTGCACATCTAAGGTTGTAGTTAAAATAGGAACCACCAATCAATAAAAATAAACCAAAAAAACAAAACAAACCAGCAATAACAACAAAGGGCAACCAAAATCACAGAAAGAACAGGTATTTAAATGATGTCCTTCCAGCAACCTTGATCCTGTCAGGTGACCATGAGAACTAACTCCCAGAAACACGCTTTGGAGGGTGACCCACTCTGGAGCTGAAGGTGAAGTAAATGTCCATCAGTAACTACTAAGCATCTTAAACACCCAAGTCTCACTTTGAATTGCATTCAGGAGACAAAGAGAGGCCCAGTACAACCACTCTTCACACATGGCCCATATGGCCATGTCTGGAAGTCAGTAGGCTCCTTGACTCTTGTCTTTGCCTCCAGTTTTTAAAAATAAAAAACACCATAGAAAGTTTCAACAGTAGACTCAAATTCAAATTCAGAACTCAGTTGAATTACATCTTAAAGGCAAGATTGTTATGTACCTTACTAGAGGCCCAGTGCATGATTGAATCATGCATGTGTAGGGTCCCCTACATACTTTCGCTTTTGATCGCGGTGGAGCTGGGTGCCTGTCCGCTGGTGCACCAGGCCTTTCGGAAGCCTCCGGCTTGGCGGAGGCTTCCGAAAGGCCTGGTGCTGGAGCAGACAGGCACCCAGCTCCATTGCCCCTTCTGTTCTGCAGCACAGCCATGGCTCAGCGTCCCGCCAGCCCAATCGGCTACCCCGGCCACCCTGAGTCCTGCCCCCTGCGCCTCCCTCTGGCCCAATCGTGGGTGTAGCGGAGTGATGGTAATTTACATATTACCATTTTATTAGGTAGGATATTTTTACCCAGAGATATTTTATAAGAATAAGGTTTTTATTTTCTTAGTTTGAAGACTTGCATTTCTATACAGTCATACCCTGACAAGCTGAGTATATGAAACAGATCATTCAGCTAAATGCTTGACAAAATATTGACTCACACTTAAAAAAGAAAATAAAAATATATAAAACTTTTCTAAAATGAGCAGTGAGCCTACACAACAAAACTGAAATGCTTTTACAAAATGGGCTTGAAGGAAAAACCAAAAAATAAATATGTATACTTAAAATTACTTGTGGTCAAACCTCTCATCTTAAATATTTGAAGTATTCTGGCCTCCAGGCACCTGTTCAAGTTAGTGCGGAGTCCCCCAGGCAGCTGCCTCACTTGCCTCTGCCTCAGGCTGGTTCTGAACGTGGTCCAGGATGAATGGTTGATGAGCAAGTTCAGCTGGTGTAAATGACAGGTGTTGGTTCCTGATTGCTTTCTGGGGTGGGGAGTAATTCATAAAGACACAGAGAAAGGAGCCACCAAACACTGGCTTTTAAAATCCAGTACCTGTCTATTTAGTCAGGGGCACTGACTTCTTTTCCCTTAGATTGTCATATAAAAAAATGACAATAGCCAACACAACAATATGGTATTGGTGTGAATGCCCTGTCTTGAACCAGCTATAATAATAAAAGCATAATATGCTAATTAGACTGGACGAAGACGGGGCTGCTAGGGAAGCCCGGGTCCCAGGTGCCAGAGGGAAGCCAGTGCTGGCAGCCAGAGGAAGGAAGGCTTACTCTTTCACGAATTTCCATATCGGGCCTCTAGTAAATATATAGGTCATATAATAGAGTTGAATATTATTAGTCATGTTACATAATCAGGTTACATCTGATTTTTTAATCCTTGATACCAGAAATTTTATATTCAAGTATAGGCAACTGATTTTTTAAAAGTCACATTGGAAAAAAAAGAGTAGGTGATTACTACAATAATTATTTCTTATAAATCAATCAAAATTATACCTATTTTTTGCCAGATCAGCAAAGCAAATAATATATATTTTTGGTGTGCCACAGAATTTCAGTAATTAGTTTATGTGTGCCATCAAATGAAAAGGTTGAAAATAACTGCTCTAAATCCATTTATTTGTCACAAATGGCAAGATTTTTTTTATTGCTGTGTAATATTTCATATATATATAATATTTTCTTTATCTATTTATCTGTCAATGGACTTTATGTTGGCTATTGTAAATAATGCTGCAATGAATATAGGGGTGTATATATCTTTTTGAATTAGTCTTCTCGTTTTCTTTGATAAATACCCAAAGTGGAATTGCTGGGTTGTAGGGTATATCTATTTTTATTTTTTTGAGGAATCTCCTTACTCTTTTCCATAGGGGCTGCACTAGTTTGCAGTCCCAACAATAATGCAAGAGTTTCCTTTTCTCTACATCCTCACTAACACATGCTACTTGTTGACTTATTGATAACAGCCATTCTGACTGGTGTGAAATGGTATCTCTTTGTGGTTTTGATTTGCATTTACCCAATGACTAGTGATGTTGAGCATCTTTTCATATGTCTCTTGGTCATCTGTATGTGTTCTTTGGAGAAATGGCTTTTCATGTCCTCTGCCCATTTATAGATCAGATTGTTGATGTTTTTGATATTAAGTTGTATGAGTTTTTTAGACATTTTGGATATCAACCTCTTAGCAGGCATATCATTTGCAAATCTGTTCTCCAAGTCAGTTGGTTGCCTTTTGCTTTATTGAAGGTTTCCTTTGCTGTGCAGAATCTCTTTAGTTTAATGTAGTCTCATTTGTTTCATTTTTCTTTTGTTTCCCTTGGTCAAGGGATGTGTCCAAAATTATATTACGCAGACTGATGTTAGCTGGTTTGCTTCCTATGTTTTTCTTCAGGAGTTTTATGATTTCAGGCCTTACAGTTATTAATGCTTTTAAAGTTTATTTATTTATTTATTTATTTATTTAAATTTCTTTATTGATTAAGGTATCACATACTTGTCCTCATGCCCCCATTCCCATCCCACACCCCTCCCCACACATGCCCCCACCCCCACCCCCACCCCCCGTTGTCCCCAACCGCTGGTTAGGCGCATATGCTTGCACACAAGTCCTTTGGTTGATCTCTCCCCTCCACCCCCACCCTCCCCTACCCTCCCTCTGAGGCCTGACAGTCTGATCCGTGCCTCATTGTTTCCGGGTCTGTTCCCGTTCATCAGTCCATGCTGTTCATTATTTCCACTAGATGAGCGAGATCATGTGCTATTAGAAATACACTTACAAGAACCGAAAATGAGACAAGCAATAATGGTCATGGTGACAGGCAAATGAATCAGTCTGTAGTGAGTTTCTCTCTTGACAGTAAAATAGTAGTCAAGTTTTCAGGCAAATTTAAAGTTTATTTTTGTAAGAGCGTGGTCCAGTTTCATTTTTTACATGCACCTGTTCAGTTTTCTCAACACCACTTGTCAAAGGGACTGTTTTTGATCAGTGTATATTTTTACCTTCTTTGTCAAGATATTAATTAACCATATAAGCAAAGGTTTATTTCTAGGTTCTCTTGATTCATGTATTCTATTGATTTATGTGTCTGTTTTTGTAGCAACACCATGCCATGCTATTTTGATTATTATCGCTTTGCCTTATAGTTTGAGACCAGGGAGAGAGATAACTCAAACTTGAGGCAGCCTCTGGAACAGGCTGATTGGATGGAGTGCCACACTGCTCCAAATGGTTCTTAGAGAGTTCCGTCTTGTTCGCAGTCATTCTCATGGTGCATAATAAGCATTTGTTGAATAAGTGATTGAATGGAATAAATGAAAAAGAAGCCAATGATAATATGGATATGGAATTCTCTAGGATTCAGAACTTTACCTTCCGATGTGACCAAGGAATAGTAGAATATAGCACCATGGCAATTTCCCATTTTAACTTCACATGGGATGTTCCTCCAGAAAACAGAGTCTGGTGGCTAGCACTGACCTTGAAAGAACATCAAGTGTGTTAGGCACAGAGACACACTAGCCCTGCTGTTTGCACAAATGGTATATATGGGGACAGGTCATCCTCTTTTTATACATCCTAATTCTTCACTTATTAGACATTTGCTCCTGGGTGTAAAACTGTAACTAACACAGCCATTGGCAAGATCTCCTTTCACATGTGCTCTTAGGCACACTGTGTTGGGTGCTGCCTCAATCTAATACTCCGTCCACTAAATCAAACATGAAAGACATAATGAGATAACAGGCCAGACTTTGGGTAAAGTTATTTCTTCTTAATATTTATGCACAAGAAAATTTAAGAAAGAAGAACAAAGGTTGACACCTTTCAGATGGGTGAGAACTAAATTAAGTCCTCATCTTGTCCCTATCACCAGTACAAATGGAAAACATATCCAAGAGCTGTAATGTCTTTGGACATTAAATTACATGCATGTCAAATTTTATAACTGACTGTTACTCATTTCAAAACAACATAGGAATTTCTCCACAAATAAATAATTGGTGCTATACATTGTGAATGCCAAGTGTAAAGATGAAAAGAATGACAATCTTGCAGATAATGTGAGTAGCAGAATAAAACCTGTTCATGCCTGTTGAGCTGTATAACTGCTTCCTTTTTTTTTTCTTTTAACTACATTTGAAATTAAATCAACATAATAACATGCTAGGAAAATCTGTTTCCAGGGGTTACTAAAGTATAAATAAAATATAATACAGAAGATTGGGATCTTATTTTACAGATCCTATAAGACTGTCTGCCCATACTTGTCTCCATAAGGATTACTGGATGAGCTTGGCTATAAAATCTCAGTAAAGCAAAATAAACATTTCTATTTCTTCATCAGTTTTCTCTTCCAGATTAAATATAGTTTGTATATATCTGAAAGTCTACTCATTATATCTCCAAGATTTTTAGAGTATTCTCTAACATTCCCACGAGTTCTACCATTTTTGTTTTCTGTCTTAACAATTTCTTCTAAATCACTGCAGTCTTTATTTTCATTCTTCAAGCAGCTTTACTCCTCTTTACTTCACCATATAGTTTTTGTTTAAAAAATTTTCCTCTTCTTCTATTTTTTCTTCTTCCTAAAATACAAGGGTGACACTCATTTAGATATTTGTTTCTCCATATTTTTTAAGCATGGTGGTCTGATTGTCTACTCTAAGGAACTCAATGTGTATATTATTTCTTTGAAGAGACCTTTTCTCATAACCATTTCTAATGCCCCCTAACTCATGCTACCCTATTCAGTAACTCTTTTTTTAAAAATATATATATCTTTATTGATCTCAGAGAGTAAGGGAGAGGAATAGTGAGATAGAAACATCAATGATGAGAATCATTGATCAACTGACTCCTGCATATCTCCCATTGGGAATTGAGCCCACAACCTGGGTTTGTGCCCTGACCAGGAATCGAACTATGACATCCTGGTTCATAGGTTGATACTCAACCACTGAGCCATGCTGGCTGGGCCCTATCCAGTAAATCCTTATCTCATCACCCTGTTGGTTCCTTTCATAACACTTATGGGAATCAATAATTATCCCATAAATTTAGTTGTTACATATTAATTATGTCTCTTCTTTAGGCCAAAGTATCTTGAGTTTTGTGACTTCTCCTGCCTTATTCTAAGTTGCATTTTGCAATATCTATATACTCTTAAACCATGACTGTCACATACAAAGCCTTATATGAACCCCTGTTGATTAAATTAAAACACAAATAAATAAATTAGTGAATATATTTTCTGTAGACATTTTTTTTTAATTTCTTAATTGTAGGGCCCACATTAAAGTTAGGTAGAACAGAAACCTACCACAAAACAGTGGTTTTACCATTTATCTGCTATGTAAAACATTACTTCTGTGGTCCCATCAATATTTTATTTCTTTGATGACTTTTTATTAATATTTCAAAATATAACTTTTCAATTAACAGCACTTTATCATTTCTGCTAATATAGATAGTGTGTCTGATGATAGCAAGATTCAAAAAGGCCTCTCTGGAAATGAAGGAGGGGAAGAAGAAAATTTATTGGAGAACCCCACAGAGATTTTTCACCTAGTTAATAATTTAACCAAGACCTGGCTGTTCACAGCTTTATCAGTAATAAGACTGTTGCTTGTGATACCCCAAACAGCATCCCTTCTGCCCACATGATCTCAGTATATGGTTCCCTGCACTTTGCAGCTATCTGTGAAGGGTCTTTCCGTCTTGCTCTCTGATGTCTAGAAAGACCACTCAGCCAAGAATAATACAGAAGTGGAGGACAAGGAAGGAGAATTAATGCCCCGGGAGCAATTTCAAACTGTGCAGATATGGGGTTTTGTGGTAAACTGTCCTAGAGAGTCTCTCTCTCTCTCTCTCTCTCTCTCTCTCTCTCTCTCTCTCTCTCTCTCTCTCTTTGTGGGACACTTCAAAGTGTCCACATTGTTACTCAAAGGATCAACTAAAAGCTTGGGCACAGTTACTCAGAAGCCATTGAGGCATTCAGTATTGGATTTATTTTTTTCCTGCCTCACTTTTTCCACTTCCCTGTTAGTAAGTATTGGAATCTTCTTCCAAATACAGTAACTACCTGGATTTAAGTTTTTGCTTATCCACTTTGGAGAAACCCAAACAGACAAAGACCTTTCACTTGTGCCCCCTCTTATTTAATTTGCATCCCATCTAACCTCTTCACAAGAACCTCTGTCACAGTGTCTGCACAGGGCAGGGCAAAAGCAGGTTTAGCCAGTAGCTGTAGATAAGGAATCGGGATGAAATTCCTAGAAATTCACTTGTACTTTCTATTTAGTTTCTAACAGTGCTTTTATAGGATTGTTGCTATGATTGGATCTGGTGGTTGTATGGTATGTATTCACTCAAAGTTGAAGAGATGAGTAGGTGTTTTAGAAGCATCTTAAAGAAAATTTAAATCTCAATACCATTTTCATCATATTTACTCTCATGAAAAGCTTTGAGGAAACAAATTCTCTTTTTATTAAGTACTTTGAAGTCACTATTATTCTGAAGGTGATGGTTGTGATTAGAAACTGCTCAGGCATGCAACCACCCATGCTCATCAGATAAGACTCAGCTTTATATATCCAAGCATATTCAGATGCCTGGCTCACTGTTAGATCAATAATGCTGTTTGTCATTATCTCTCCTCCTTTTTATTTAGTTTTTTAATCATTATTGTTGAAAGTATTACATATATCCCCTTTTTTCTCCCATTGATCTCTTCTAGCCTGTTCCCACTCCTCACCCAGGCCTTCACCACCTTATTGTCTGTGTCCTTTATTTTTAACATGCCTAACTTCTACTCTCTGGGAAAAAGAAATGACAATTTTTAATATACATTGAATCAGTGCCGCAATGCTTTCCAGGAACTACAGAGAAAATCCATCATAAAATATCTCTCTGGAATCATCTACTTTTTAAATAAAATTCTGAGAGTTATGAGATAGTGAATCATATAAACAAAATTTGAATCCAGGTCACCTTACTCTAGAGGCAGTAAATATTAAGTAATACTTAAGTAAATATTCTTCAAATCAGATAAAGCTTAAAATAGTGATAATCTGCTATAATCAAATCCCTGTTCCAGAAGTAACTGGTCTTAGTATATCTTTGAAGTACAATTGATTTTATGAATAACTAGAGGCCTGGTGCACGAAATTCGTCCCTTAGCCCAGCCTGCACCCTCTCCAATCTGGGACCCCTCAAGGGATGTCCGACTGCCTAAATGGGATGGGGCCTAAACGGGCAGTCGGACATCTCTCTCACAATCCAGGACTGCTGGCTCCCAACTGCTCGCCTGCCTGCCTTCCTGATTGCCCCTAAACACTTCTGCCTGCCAGCCTGATCACCCCCTAACCACTCCCCTGCCAGCCTGATCAATGCCTAACTACTCCCCTGCCGGCCTGAATGCCCCTAACTGCTCTCCCCTGATGGCCTGGTCATCCTAACTGCCCTCCCCTGCCAGCCTGGTTGCCCCTAACTGTCCTCTCCTGCAGGCCTGGTTGCCCCCAACTGTCCTCCTTTGCCAGACTGGTCGCCCCTAACTGCCCTCCCCTGCAGGCTTGGTCCCTCCCAACTACCCTCCCCTGCAGGACTGGGTCCCCCCCGCAACTGTCCTCCCTTGCAGACCTGGTCCCCCCAACTTCCCTCCCCTGCCAGCCTGGTCACCCCTAACTGACCTCCCCTGCAGGCCTGGCCACCCCCAACTGCCCACCTCTGCTGGTCACCCCTAACTGCCCTCCCCTGCAGGCCTGATCACCCACAACTGCCCTCCTTTGCAGCCCTGGTCCCTCCCAACTGCCCTCCCGTGCTGGCCTGATTGCCCACAACTGCCCTCCCCTGCTGGCCATCTTGTGGTGGCCATCTTTGACCACATGGGAGTGGCCATCTTGTGTGTTGGAGTGATTGTCAATTTGCATATTACCTCTTTATTATATAGGATGGTGATGATAATGCCACTGATGCCACAAACATGATTCAGAAAGTTGAAAAAACTGATTGCAGATCAAGATGTTCAACCTTATGAAATATTATGCTTAATATTTATCGTTTTTTTCTAGCTGATAAAATTGAAATTTGAGGAGGTGAAATAAATTTCATAAATTCATATACCTTCTAAGTAATAGAGCCACAATTTGAATCCAGGCAGCCTAAATGTTCTTCCAACCATATTAATTATGTCTCTACCATATTAAATTATTGTGGTAGAAATCATTGATATGGTGAATCTTAGCAACTCTTTTAAAGACTTGCTAACTCTCTTAACTACTAACAAACACAAATTTACATTCAACCAAATAAGCATTTATTTTCTTGCAGACAGAAACTCAGCCTTAATTATCTGTGTGATCACACTCCCAACACGTAGCACCTTGCATCATATCTTACAAGTAGAGTTTAGTTCTAAAATTACATGTTGAAAGAATTAATTTATTTAGTTACTAATGAAAGGTAAAGATATGTAACCTTGACCAGTCCGTTCATTTGTTTTAAAACTCTTATGAGTTATATCTACTTTCAAAGTATCCAAAAATGGCATTGGTCTTGATTGGACCAAGTTCATCCTTGTGAATCTTCAGAGTAACATGACCCAAAAATATAACACCGACTTCTCTATTATTCTTGTTACTTAGCTTCTCAGACTGTAACATTCAGGAAAAAATATGCTCTAATATCCTAAGGTCTTCATAACAGAAAATGTTAAATAATAAGTATTGGAATCTCCCTTTGAAAAGTTGTTAACCTCAACCATCTACAAGTGGAGTTTCTCATATGGTGCACATGACTAGGCTATCAGACTGAAATAGAGAAAAAGCCATGTTCAAATCTCACCATGCTTGAGTCCTTTAATCTTTTATTTGTATGAATGTATTGTCCCCAAATGATTTAAGAAAGAATTACTTCACAAGTGCTTAGAATATTTAATGTGATCCACCTTCTTTTAAATTGAAAAATAAAATCAATGGCAGAAAAACTGAGATATGTAGTGTGTGGGGGGGAGCAGGTAGGAGTAGCAGGTTAAGCATAATGCACATTACCAGAAGAGAGATTAAATGCATTAAGACAAATATTATAGTTTAAATTATTAATATTTTAAAAGGGTTTGAAAATATTTTTATTAAAAGGCATCTCGATCTTTATACCTCTATTATATTATCAAATTTTAGTTTTAAAAATAATTAATTTAAATAGGAAAAACATCACAACATTAAAAATAATACACTAAGAGTTAAAAGTAAAAAGAACTATTACCAACACCTTCCCCACCTCTTTTAGTCTCATTCCTTGGAGAAAATCATTGTTACAAATTATGGACTTGGATTTGCAGATATTTTTCCATTTAAATGGTTTTTGTCAGTACAATATAAACCTATCTATTTTATACTTTTTAAGAGTTTCGTAATATCCCATGGTATTTGTGACATTATACTGTATTTGTTTACTCTAATGGAATGAAATTCAGAACCTTTTATTATTGTTTTATATCTCCCTCTGCAGTGCTACTCAAAGTGTGGGTTGAAGACTTTGACTTTCTGTAAAAATTTTATTATTAATCTGCAACAAGAGTGGAAATTAAGCATCAGTATTTAGAGAGTTTAATTGCAAATTGAAAATGTTATAATAACTAAACATATATTCACTAATTATTAGTCTACCACAGATTGTGGAGGAAGAAATTGTACTGATTACAATCTGAGAAATACAGCACTTGGTTCTGACACATGAATGATAACTAATGAAGTGTAGGTACTAGATAAATATCTGTGGAAAGAATAAATGAGTATGCATTCTTTTTCCCAGCTTTATTGAGGTATGATTGACAACTAAAATTGTGCATATTTAGGGTATGGTTTTTGATATATGTATACAATGTAATATGATTACCATAATCAAGTTAATTAATATCTCCATCACTTCATTAGTTACCATTATTTTGCATGTATGTGGTGAGAATACTTGAGATCTACTCTCTTATTATTGTACTAGGAGCCCAGTGCATGAATTCGTGCACCTTGAAAGGAATTGTGGGCCACGAGGCTACGGTGGGTACAGGGGCAGGTCTCGGCCCATCCTCCGTGCCCCCGCCTGGCCCCTGATCCCCTGTCTGCCAGCAGCCCTGCTTCCGCCACCACTGTTCCCATACGCTGATGGCACTGGCCCCGCTCACACCCGCTGATGGCATGGAGTGATTGCGGTTGGCGCCAGCAGCAGGTGTGAGTGGCTGCTGCTGCCCCGATCACCCCTCAGGAGCAGGGGGAGGTGAAGAAGCCCTCAGGGGTGATTGGGACAGGCAGCTACTGCTCTCACCCACTGATGACACCAAGCGATTGGGGCCGGTGCCAGTGCCAGCAGCAGGTGTGAGAGCCAGGCGGGACTGCAGTGCACGGGAGCAAAAAATTTTCAGTAACCACCAGAGGCTCACCTCGATGACAACAACCTGTGCCCACCTTGGTCTGGCTCCCCCATTCACCTGCTCCACCATCCCGCCATGGCCAATGCCTGCCATGTTCTGTGCATGCCCCCTGCTGGTCAGCGCACATCATAGCAACCAGTTGTTTGGTTGTTTGGTTGTTCCACTATTCAGTCTATTTGCATATTAGGGTTTTATATATACAGATATATTAAGTATATATACAATATATTTTTATTAAATATATTCACCATGCAGTACAGTAGATCTGCAGGAATTATGCATCTTATAACTAAAAATGTATATCCTTTAATTAATATCTCCTCTTTTTCACACTCCCAGCCTCTAGTAATCACCATTATACTCTTTGTTACTGTGAGTTTGATTTTTTAAGATTCCATATGTGAGATCCTTTGATAGTTGTCTTTCTGTATTTCATTTAGCATAATGTCCTCTACATTCATCTATGTTATTGTAAAAATCAGGATTTCATTTTCTTAGGGTAAATTGTATTCCTCCGTGTGTGTGTATGCCTATGGACTTTTTTCTTTTTATATATTTATCTATCAACTTAGTTTATTTACTGTGAATAATGCTTCAAGGCTGCAATAAGAATGCTAAAGCAAATGTATCTTAAAGATAGTTATTTTATTTCTCTTGTGTATATACCAAGAAGTTGGATTGCTAGATCACATGTTAGTTCTATTTTTAATTTTTTGAGAATTGTTCATATATTGTTTTCCATAATAGCTGTACCAATTTACATTCCCACCAACAGTGGAAAAGTTTCCCTTTTCTTTGCCCCTGCCAAAACTTCTTATCTCTGGTCTTTTGGATTATAGCCATTCTAACAGGTGTGAAGTGGTATTTTATCATGCTTTGGATTTGCATTTTCCTGATGATCAGTGATGTTGCACATCTTTTAATATATCTATGAAATCCCAAATAACTCCAAATATTAAAAGCAATCTTGAGTAAAAAGGACAAAGCTGGAGGCATCACATTTCCTGATTTCAAATCGTATTGCAAAGCTGTAGTAATCAAAACAGTATGGTACTGGAATGAAAACAGACACATAGACCGATAAAACAGATTTAAGAACCTAGAAATAAACTCATGCATATGAGGTCAACACATTTTTGACAAAGACACAAAGAAAACACAATGAGGACAAAGTAGTCTTCAATAAATGGTGTTGAGAAAACTGGATATCCACACAAAAAAGAGTGAAATTGAACCCTTAAAATACACCATACAGAAAGGTCAATTCAAATGAATTAAAGACTTGAATGTAACACTTGAGATCATAAAACTAAAGGAAACATAGGGGGAAAGCTTCTTGACATTGGCAATGACACTAGAAGTAAAGGCAACAAAAGCAAAAATAAACTAGTGAAACCATATCAAACTGAAAACTTCTGAAGAGCAAAGGAAACCATCAACAACATGAAAAGGTAACATACTGAATAGGACAAAATATTTACAAATTATATATCTGATAAGGGGTTAATATCCAAAATACATAAAGAATTCCTACAACTCAACAGTCAAAAAATAATCTGATTTAAAAAATGGGCAGATAATTTGAATAGATAATTTTGCCTAAAAGACATACAGAACAGCCTCCACCTGCCTTAGAAAACCACATTTTTAGCTTTCACTCAGGTAGGAGGGGGGCCACAGCTGCTCTTCTAACCTAGTCATGAGATCGGCAGCTCCAGAGAAAGGAATAGCGTTGACCCAGTCTTGCCTTGGAGGATATCATGAAAAAGCTAATGTATTTCCTCTGAGTAAGTAAAAATGAAGGGTTTTTCTCCAGAATCTGAAAAAGTCGGGGTGGTGACAACACTTCTCTTTTATTGGCTGATCCTAGAATATGAGGAGAATGGGAAAAGAGCTTCCTATTGTACAGGGGAGAAATAAATTCGGCTCTGGATCTTAGAAAGAGAGGAAAAAGATAATTATGTTCAATGGAATAGTAAGGGAAAGAAAGTGACTGAAGTTGCAGCCTGGAAAAAGCCAACATTGCAAAGTTAGGATGAGACAATGTGTTAGTTAAGGGGGAAAAAAGAAAAATATTGACCTTGGCAATACTGAATTTTATTGTCCCAATTAAACTGCTATGAAAAGTAAATAAATCATTATAAAAGAAGGTTGATATTGATATTGATATGAGTAGCATTAATAAGAATTACTACTTAAGATGATAATATTGTTTTTTAGGTCAAAAGATGTTTTTAGAATGTATGAAGGTATGCTTGCTGAGAAAGTTTGGGATGAGAGCTGCTGCTCTTACTAAGTATAGTACATGTTGTTACTAAATAAAGCAAACAGGTGTTAAACACCCAGTTGTCCCTGCTGCCTCAGGAAATCTCCTACCCACCATTGAAAATGTAAGACTGAGTTTTGAGTCTACAATTCATATTTGTAAAATTATTGTTTGGACTTCTTTGGCTTTCTGTTAGCATTGCTTCAGAAAAAATAATTACTAGGTTCCCGAATAAATGCTGAAATATTAATGAACCATTAAATAGTATACTGGAAAGTAAAGGGACAAGTATCTAATTTTTAAAATAATCAACCATGCAGGCAAATCAATCTTTTTGTGGGAATGGAATCCCAAATAATGCTACTCTCTTCAGAGATCCTTTGTCGGACAGTTGACACTGTTTCCAAATATAGAACACATGAGATTCTTAGGTTGCCATGTTATTTCAGATATAGTTGTGGCTGCTATAACTAAGTCCCAAAATAATAATGGCTTAGGCAATAGATTATTTCTCTTCCACAGGAATCTGGGGCTTGTATGGTGTCTTTATGATGTCCAGAACCAACCCTCCTTCTATCTAGTTACTTTTCAGTCCTTGGGTATTGACCACAACCTCATGATCCAAAGTAACTCACAAGCATTCCAGCCAGCATGTACAGAGAAAGGTAAGAGGAAACCACATATTTTTTTTTTAAAACCATGACTGCATTCTGCTCACATTCTGTGCAACAGAGTTGAATAACATAACTACAAGGAAGCTTGTCAAGTGAACTCCAGGGGTTATTACCATGAGAAAGAAGCACAGCAATAATTTTAAAGACAAGTAACAGTGTCCACAACAATTGCTTTCAGAGAAAGAGGAATTAACTGCTCCTGAGGAAGCTTTTCTCAACCAAAATTGTAAAACCTATAAAAAATAGTTTATAATAACTTGATTATGTAAAATTATAAAATTTTGCATGGCAAGTGAATTAGCAATATATGTATTTTGAGAAAAATCTTTAAAAGCTGATATTAATAAAGATTAAAGATATTTACAATCCAGCCCTAGCTGGTTTGGCTCAGTGGATAGAGTGTCGGCCTACAGACCAAAGGGTCCCGGGTTTGATTCCAGTCAAGGGCACGTACGTTGGTTGCAGGCTCCATCGATGTGATCTCACATCGATATTTCTCTCTGTCATTCCCTCTCTCTTCCACTCTTTCTAAAATCAATGGAAAAATATTCTCGGGTGAGGATTAACAAAAAATAAATATAAAAAAAATAAAGATATTTACAATCCAGAAGATTCATTTGAATTGATAAGGAAAAAGTATACATCACAATAAAAGAAATTCCAAATGCCCCCAAAAGGATGAAAATACGGTCAAACTCACTAGCAAGGAAATGTAAACTAAAGCAATAAGATATCATTTTCAATACATCTTCATAGAATATTTTTAAAAGTTTCAATACTTATTCCAGCAGAGGTGCAAGGGAAGAGCTTTGTTATGGGAAAGAAAAATTCTAGCTTTTTAGAAACCAGTCTGGTAATGCTAGAAATTTTTAAATACATCTTCCTTTTGATCCCACACCTAGGAATCTATTAAATAGGTACAGAAAAACCAACCAACGTATGGTAAGACCATACGTACTAATGTACATATGAAAGTTTGATTTGTAATGACAAAAACTGAAATAAAAAGTAAATGTCTAGCAGTGGTGAACAGGTAAATAAATGATCATCTCCCAGCCTATGGGCTAAATAAGAATTACTGCTTAAGAGAATAAAAATTATTTTCTCTTATGTAATTATAAGAGAATTCATGTTATAAAATAATAAAAGAATTAAAATTAAAACAGACATTAAGAATACTAGGTATATATTTAGAGCTGTAACAATTGCCTTTGAGGCACTTCCAGGAGGTACTATTGTGTGAAGAAAGAAAGATACAGATATTACATGTATGTGGATGTATCCATGATCTGTAAACAACTGTCATGGGTTGAATTGTGTTCCACAAAGAGATCTGTTGAAGACCTAATCTGCAGTACCTTTAAATGTGACATTATTTGCAACTGAAGTTATTTTACTTTTTTCTTTATTAATTAAGGTATTACATATATGTCCTTATCCCCCATTGCCTCCCCCACCCCCACCCCCAATAATGCCCTCATCCCCCTGGTGTCTGTGTCCATTGGTTAGGCTTATATGCATGCATACAGGTCCTTTGGTTGATCTCTCTCCCTTACCCCAACCCTCCCCTACCTTCCCTCTGAGGTTTGATGATCTGATCGATGCTTCTCTGTCTCTGGACCTGTTTTTGTTCATCAGTTTATGTTGTTCGTTATATTCCATAAATGAGTGAGATCATGGGATATTTATCTTTCTCTGACTGGCTTATTTCACTTATCATAATGCTCTCCAGGTCCATCCCCACTGACATCACTGGATAAATCCTCTAGACAAAAAATCAGCAAAGAAACAGCAATCCTAAATGACTCACTAGATCAGATGGACTTAATTGACATCTTCATAACATTTCACCCAAAGCCACAGAATATACATTCTTCTCAAGTGCACATGGGACATTATCAAAGATAGACCAAATATTGGGTCACAGGCAAAGTCTCTCAAAATTCAAGAAGATTGAATCATATCAAGCATCTTCTCAGACCACAATGGCATAGTATTAGAAATAAACTACAATACAATAAAAAAATTCAAACATTTGGAAGCTGAATAGCATGCTATTAAACAATGATTGGGTTACCAAAGAGATCAAAAAAGAAATTAAAAACATCCTGGAAATTAATGACAATGAAAACACAACAATCCAAAATCTATGTGATACAGTGAAAGCAGTCCTGAGAGGGAAGTGTATAGCTCTACAGGCATACCTTAAAAAACAAGAAAAAATTATAATAAATCATCTAACTCTACAACTTAAAGAATTAGAAAGAGAGCAACAAGAAAAGCCCAGAGTGAGCAGAGGAAGGAAATAATAAAGATCAGAGCAGAAATAAATGACAGAGACCAAAACAAAACAAAACAAAACAAAACAACACAAAACAAAAACACACAAAAACAAAAGATCAATGAAACCAAGAGCTGGTTCTTTGAAAGGATAAACAAGATTGATGAACCTCTAGCCAGGCTCACCAAGAAGCAAAGAGAGGACCCAAATAAACAAAATCAGAAATGAAAGAGGCGAAATAACAACAGATCCCACAGAAATACAAAGGATTGTTAAAAAAAATACTATGAACAACTCTATTCCAACAAACTAGACAACCTAGAGGAAATGGACATATTCCTAGAAAAATACAACCTTCCAAAACTCAGTCAGGAAGAATCTAAAAATCTCAATAGGCCGATAACTATGGAGGAAATTGAAGCAGTCATCAAAAAGCTTCCAGCAAACAAAATCCCAGGGCCAGAAGGCTTCACAGGGGAGTTTTACCAAACATTCGAAGAACTAAAACCTATCCTCCTCAGACTATTCCAAAAAATTCAAGAGGAAGGGACACTTCCAAGTTCATTCTATGAAGCCAGCATCACCCTAATACCAAAACCAGATAAAGACAACACAATGAAAGAGAATTACATGCCAATATCCCTCATGAACATAGATGCCAAAATCCTCAACAAAATTCTAGCAAATCGGATCCAGCAGAACATCAGAAAGATCATACACCATGACCAAATAGGATTTATCCTGGGGATGCAAGGATGGTACAATATCTGCAAATCAATAAACGTGATACATCACATAAACAAATTGAGAGATAAAAATCACATAGTCATATCAATTGATGCAGAAAAAGCATTTGACAAAATCCAACACCATTTCTTGATAAAAACCTGCAACTGGAGTTTCTAACACAATACAATTAGCATTCTTGTAAGAAGAGAAGAGATATAAACACACACAGGGGAGAATGTTATGTGAGATTGGGGTAATACCTCCACAAACCATAAAACACCAAGGATTGCCAGTGATCACTGGAAGCTAGGGAGGATACATAGAACTAACATTCTCTCAGAACTTCCAGGAGGAAACAACCCTACCAACACCTGGATTTGGGTCTTCTGGCCTTCATAACCATTATCGGGTAAATTTCTGTAGTTTTAAGCTACCCAGTTTGTAGTGTCATTGTTGCAGCCAACCCCAGGAAACCAACACCTAAAACCCAGTCCTATATTTCTCTATGTGAGCATGGAAAAGAGGAAAAGAATAAAAGGAAAGTATATGAAAATGAAGTGAAAGAGAATTGTAGAAAATAAAAACCAAGTCATTTTATATAAATATAGGTATAAATATTTTAAATTAATAACATAAAAACACAAGCAAGCACTCCTTCACCTCAACTACCAAATTTCTATTATGATGACACTAACTTTGGGTAGGTGTCTTCTTTTCCTTCTTTCCATCTTTTGAATGATATATAAGGGGACAGTATATGTTTTCTTTCTCAGTGAAATAAGATACAGATTCAGTTATTCCATTACCTCTTCATGTTAACTTCATCTATGGTTGTAGAAAATATCTAAGAACTGCAACTTTTTTTGAGATTCTGATCCAATTTGAAGTAATATTGAATTCAGAAGGCTTGACGCTTCTCCATAAACAGCTAGCCTCTTATATGTTATTAATGTAATGTTGGTTAAACAGCAATCACAAAATTGTCCAAATTAAGCAATGATTTAATAACATACATCAAGTTCAAGGTACACTGAAGAACAACCTGCTATGAATGTGATTATTAAATTATCAGCCACATACACTGTGATGCCTGTACATCACATTGAATAAATCCTTCAAGCATTATGGTTGAAATCCTATCTTTTCCCTCCTTTGATCTTAATCTTAGAGTATTTGTGCATATCTCATCTCTTACCATTGCCATTCACCTCAGCTCTACAACATTATTATGACTGTAACTTTTTATTGAACATATATCATGCTACTAAAAATAATGTAATGCAAGTAGACATAAAGTTTGACTTTGTGAATGAATTAAATATGTATCAATTAACTGCATACTGATTGGCACAATAATTTTCCTCCAAGGCAGTTATGTTTGTATGTTGCTAACCTGCAGGACAAAGATGTTAGCCTAATCCCCTTGTATATTAGAACTAGAGGCCTGGTGCATGAAATTCATGCATGAGAGGGGGGCATGTCCCTCAGCCCAGCCTGCACCCTCTCCAATCTGGGACCCCTCGAGGGATGTCCAACTGCCCGTTTTGTCCCGATCCCACTGGGCAGTCAGACATCCCTCTCACAATCCAGGACTGCTGGCTCCCAACTGCTCGCCTGCCTGCCTTCCTGATTGCCCCTAACCACTTCTGCCTGCCAGCCTGATCATTCCCCTGACAGCCTGACCATTCCCCTGACAGCCTGATTGATGCCTAACTGCTCCCCTGCCAGCCTGTTTGCCCCTAACTGCCCTCCCCTTCATGCCTGGTCACCCCTAACTGCCCTCCCCTGCAGGCCCGGTCACCCCTAACTGCCCTCCCCTGCAGGCCTGGTTCCCCCCAACTGCTCTCCCCTGCAGTCCTGGGTTCCTCCCAACTGCCCTTCCCTGCAGGCCTGGTCACCCCCAACTTCCATCCTCTGCCAGCCTGGTCACCCCTAACTGCCCTCCCCTGCAGGCCTGGTCCCCCCCCAACTGCTCTCCCCTGCAGTCCTGGGTCCCTCCCAACTGCCCTTCCCTGCATGCTTGATCGCCCCCAACTGCCCTCCCTTGCAGGCTTGGTCCCTCCCAAATGCCCTCCCCTGCTGGCCATCTTGTGGCAGCCATCTTGTGTCCACATGGGGGCAGGATCTTTGACCACATGGGGGCAGCCATCTTGTGTGTTGGAGTGATGGTCAATCTGCATATTACTCTTTTATTAGATAGGATATACTCCACTAACTTGGCTTCTGAACAAATGGATACAAATTGACAATAAACCAATGTTGTTTTAAAAATCAAATATTAAAGCTATATAGAAATACAATTTTTTTTGTTTTTATTTTACTGACTTCAGAGAAGAAGAAAGAGGGAGAGAGAGAGATAGAAACATCAATGATAAGAGAGAATCACTGATCATCTGCCTCCTGCACAACTCCTACTAGAGATCGAGCCTGCAACCTGGGCATGTGCCCTTGACCGGAATCAAACCCAGGACACTTTAGTCCACAATCCAACCTCTATCCACTGAGGCAAACCAGCTAGGGCTAGAAATACAATTTTAAAATGTAAAACAAAGCACTAGATGTTAAGGTAAATACACAATGTAGCAATAAAAAGGACTTTCATTTAATAATTACTAAGTATACTATTAGTAAAGTAACACTACATATATGTTGCAGAGTTTAGGAGATCAAAATATTTTCTAATTAATTTTCATAACTTCCCATTAGTGTAGAGAGGAGTAAGCATTCATTTAATTGTACAATTGTGACATTTTAAATAAGTGGTTCAGTAAATACGTGGAGAACAGAAATTTGCTACTTATAGTTAACATTTTATTGTGTGGTGCAGATTGTCCACTTCAACATAGATTGTCCACTCCTTAAACATAGCAAAGAAATACTACAGAATCACAATATAGTAATACAGCATATGTAAAACACACCTATTATCATAAAACGTTGTCAGCATAGCTGAGCCATCAAGGCTTCTACTTATATTACTCTGTCAGCCAAGTTGTTAACGGGATAGCCCATGAATTTCACTAGAATATTTTATGGTGAACATCTTTCATTGCAAGGCAAAGTTGATTCTTATTCCGGCAGAAAAAAATTGCATCGGCTATGTGTTGAACTCCTTAAACATAGGACAAATTAGCAGAGAAGAGTGATAACCTTTAAAAGTAAAAGACATAGATGATCTGACAGCTGTAGCAAGATGCAGGGTAATCAAGATGCCCCCACAGTGAAGTAAAATATTTTAATGGAAGGGCAATAATTGATCAAAGAGACATTCGGGCCTCCTGGGTCTGGAGTGAGGTTATTCCAAGTCCTTAAATCTGCCATACAGCTCTAATGGACACCCAGGGGGACACTTCTGACAATTTATTTTAGTTTAAGTGAATTCCAGGACCTTAAATTACCAGAGAGAACCTAGTCACTTGATAGATTTGCTTGCATTGTCTATTTCTGATTGCTTTGTGGATTCAGTTCAAATTTCTCATCATTACTAATTTCATAATAAGCAACAAACAGTGCCTGGCTGGTGTGTTTCAGTGATTGACCTATGAATCAGGAGATAACGGTTCAATTCCCTTTCAGGGCACATGCCAATAGGAGGTGTGCAGGAGGCAGCCAGCCAGTGATTCTCATCATTGATGTTTCTATCACTCTCTTCCTCTCTGAAATCAATAAAAAAAATTTATTTTTTAAAAAGCAACAAACACCTAAAATCATATTTTTAATGACTTAAAATTCTAGAATTAAGAACAATTTTTATTTTATATTAAGGGACTATATAGTAGTAAGCACTTTTAGGCATCTTCTATTTTATATTTTATTAATGAATGTCTCATAAAATTTATTTAATTAAAATGACCACTATAACTAAATTGTAGTATCCCATTTAACAAATAAAAAATAGACTCATGGAAATTAAGTAACTGGACCTAATTGATAGAACTAATAAATGGTAGAACATGGTCAAGAAGCTACATTCCTCTGAGTCCATAGTTTAAGTTTTTAAATCCTATATTAGTTGATAATTGCAATTCAGAGAGTTTAGGTAGAGGGCCCATAGTCATATATCTGGTACTTGGCATAGTAAGAATGTGGAACTTTGCCTACTTAATTACAAATATGTTGCTAGTATCCATTAAATTATGCTAAACTCTGATGAGCTATAAAGACATCTGTTCATTTATCTACAATAGGAGACAATTAATAAAATTATGCATTATAGTTCTAGCTACATTTCTAATATAACCTCAAAGGAAATTATTTCAATAAAATCTTTTAATTTTATGTCAGCTAAAAACAATTATAATTCCAATTTTACCCAAATATCCATGGAAACATATTAAGAACTAATTATAAGGAACCCAAATACCATGAGATGAATTAAAATGAACATCAGACAGAGTACATTTGAATTTTAAAGGATCAAAGGGATCTTTTTGCATTTCTAAATGTATAACCAAAATATTTCTTACCTTATTTTTACTACAACTACTTTTACATAGGTGTTATTTTAGAAGGTTAAAAATGCTATTAGTTTACTGTACAGTGCAACCATAGGCAGTCACACACATCAAAACATGGTTCCTGCCGACTGGGTCTGTATAGTTATCAGATTTTCTGTGCGATGGCTCCATACATGTTAGAAAAAAAAATGCTATTAGTTTAAATATTGCTAAATTGTTTTAAAATATAAAAATAGCTCTAAAAACTAATTAACAAGACACTATGTTATAAGAAACACTCTAGTTGTCAAGATTTATTTAGGTTGAAAGTAAAAAGATGAAGAAATATATATTTTGGTAAAACCAATAAAAGAGAGCTGAAATAGCATGTTAAATTTAGACAAGAAAATCTTCTAAATAAAGAAGATTATCAGGGATAAAGAGAGAGATACATAATAATAAATGGTTCAATTTTCCAATGAAACATGTAATCCTAAATGTGTATGTACCTAACAAAAGAGCATCAAAATATATGATGGAGACTGGCAAAACCTGTAATATTAAAACTAAAGACATTATAAGAAATGAAAACTATAGACCTATATCTCTCATGAATGTAGATGAAAAAATCTTCAACAAAATATTAGCAAATATAGCAAAAAGAACTATAACTCATGGATAAGTGGAAATTCTTTTAGGTGTTGCAGTCATGTTCAACATTCAATCACCTACCAATGTAATCTATCACATCAACATGCTAAAAAATAAAAATCATATGATCATATCAATAGGTGCAGAAGAAGGATTTCATAAAAATGAATACTCATTTATGACAAATAAAGGAAACCAACAAAAACCCTCTTAGCAAACAGGAATAGAGGAGAACTTTCTCAAATGATAAAGAAAATCTATAAAAGTCCTACAGCTGACATCATATGTGAAGAGTTAGAGATTGACCACTTTCTCCCTAAGATGGTAAAAACAGAGCAAGAATGCCCTTTTTCACTAAACCTATTATCATTGTACTAGAGGCCCAATGCATGAAATTTGTGCAAGAGTAGGCCTTCCTTCCTCCCCAGCTGCCAGCACTGGCTTCCCTCCGGCACCTGGGACCTGGGCTTCCCTCTGACTGCTGGCACCTGGGACCTGGGCTTCCCTTGCAGAAGGAGGCCCCGCCCACCTGCCACAGCCTGCTGGCCGGTGGCCTGGGCCTCCCTCTTTGGGGCGATTGTGGAGCCCTCCGATTGATCACCCCGCTGGCCGGTGGCCTGGGCCTCCCTCTGCGGGGCTATCATGGGGCGATGTCCGGGCCCCCGACCAAGCACATCGCACCCGCCTTGGCTGGCCTGGTGCCAGTGGATGTCATAGTGTGGTCCCAGATTGTCGTCTGGATGGTCATTCCACTGTTCCGCTGTTCGGTCAATTTGCATATGCTTTTATTATATAGGATTGGAAGGCCTAAGTAGTGCAGTAAGACAAGAAAAGTGTAATGGTTAATTTTATGTCAACTTGAATGGACCATGAATGCCCAGATATTTGAGCAATTGTTATTTTGCTTTTTTCTGTGAGGGTGTTTTTGGATTAGATTAACACTTAAATTGCTAGACTAAATTCAACAGATTACCCTTAATAATTGCAGTGGATTTAACCCAAGAGATTAAAGACCTGAAAAGAAGAAAAATGTTGACCTCTCCTGAGAGCATTCTGACTACTTCAACTGGGACCTGGGCTTTGTTCTGCCTTCAGATTCTAAAAGAAACATGGACTATTCCTTGGTCTTGAACCTGCTGGCTTTTGGATTGAAAGTATAGCATTGATTCTTCTGGTCCTCGGGTCTTCAGCTCAAATTGAAACTAGACCATTAACTTTCCTGGGTCTCCAGGTTGTTGACTCACTCTATATATCTTGGGACTTGCTAGTCTCCATAATTGTGTGAGACAATTCCATATAACCTCTCTCTCTAGACTTACTAAACCTACTTCAAGAGGTATGGCATTGGTAATAAAATAGAAACATAGATCAATGATACATTGAATAGAGAAATCAGAAATAGGGGCACACTTATACAGTCCACTGATCTTGACAAAGATGTGAAGGCAATTTTAATTGAGAAAAGATAATCTTCAACAAATTGTGCTAGAACTCCTGAAGATCCAAATGCCAAAAAATAAAATGAAATAAAATAGAAGAATCTAGACAGAGTCCTTACATAAAAAATTATTTAAAATGGATTATAGAGCTAAACTATAAAATTTCTAGAAAAATTCATTTGAGAAAATATATGTGACCTTAATTTTGGTCATCAAAACAAGAAGTCTTTAAAATGGTAACAGCCAAGAGCAATTTAAGGAGACATGACTATTACATATAATGTATCCTAGATTGAATCCTGGAACAAAAAAAGAGAGTAGGTTAAAACTAAGAAAATTTGAATGAACTATGAACTTTAGTTAATAACGATATATCAAAATTGGTTTATTAGTTTTGGTGAATATATCACCATAATGTAAGATGTTAATGATGGGAGAACTGGATGTCGGATCCATGGGAACTCTCTGTACTATCTTCACTGTGTTCCTATATATCTAAAATTGCCCAGCTGGTGTGGCTCAGCGGTTGAGCATTGACCTATGAACCAGAAAGTCATGGTTCAATTTCCAGTCAGGGCATTTGCCCAGGTTGCAGGCTTGATCCCCAGGGTGGGGCAGGCAGGAGGCAGCCCATCAATGATTCTGTCTCATCATTGTTGTTTTCTCTCTCTCTCTCTCTCTCTCTCTCTCTCTCTCTCTCTCTCTCTCTCTCCTCTCTTTCCCTCTCTGAAATCAATAAAAATATATTTTAAAAAATAATTATAAAATAAAATTGATATAAAATAAAACTTTTTAAAAAGCAGAATGAAACTTTAAAAGACGTGATTACATTTACTTCACTAGCTATTGAAATAGTACTGAAGGCTACCTGTCCTCTTTCAAGGAGGACAAAACCCTGATGTCTGTTGCTGCTTAAGCAGACAAATCTGAGAGAGGGCACCTTCTGTTCAAGCTGGTGTTGATGCATGTTTATGTTTCTCTTCACAGCTCTTTCTTTTATGACTCCTTTAGGAAAAGGACATAAATATATGTTACATTCACTTTAACTGGATGTTTTAACATCCACTAACTTCTATTTTAGGAAAAGTTCTAAGTTCAAGGACAACAAGAGAAGGAGAAAATGGAGTGGTTTTGGAGATACTTTGATGAAGAGAGGAGCAATCAGACTCTTAATAGTCTATCTAAATAAAATAGTCAACATTGAAACCACAAAAGTCTGTGTTCACAAAATCTGTAATCTATATAAAGCCTCTGACTATTTCATTTGAAACTTCATTTATTTAAAGCTTAGAGATTTTAAGGAAAAATTATAAATCGATTTATTAGGCCACACATTTAGGTACAGTTCTTTATTTTTAAAAGTACAACAGGGTTCTTTTAATTAATGGCCTCTAGAAACAAATGAAAGGAATTTGGATTTTAAAAATGTAATCATATTTTCTGAAACACATCCAATTGCTTAAAAAAAAAAGACTCACACCTATAATTACTAACAATATAGATGTTAGCATGAGACTCTTTAACCTATAAAAATAATTTACTTCCACTGAACATTCATAAATTATATCGCTATGGGCCATGGAGGTTTATGGCTGAGTCTAAAGTTTCAGACCATACATAATGTGCATCTATCTAGTTTGGCTTCATCATTCCTTTTCAAAGAGAAAGAGAAAGAATTCATACACCAAGCTGAATATTTGCATATTGTAGAGTATATGTAGTGTCTTTTGTCCCAAAGTGCTAGCTTGTTATATGCTAATAAGAAAGTATGTGCCTCAGAATAGCTACTTAAAATGAATCATTGTAAACTATTCACAATGGGGGGCATTTAAAGTACTTTTTTCCATCGCCAGTAAAAGCAAAAAAAAAATTAAAAAATCACTTTACATTTTCGGCAAACAAATAAAAAGGTATTTAAGTAGTTCCAGAAGCTAAAACAACATATTGTAAAAGTTTCAAATAATATGTTCTTTACTATATTTTAATGAAAATAATATCCTTTCTGAAATCATTAACAATGGGAAGAGATTTTCCAATAATTTTGATAAATATACTTAAAATAGTTAAATCAGCCTAGCCAGGGTGGCTCAGTGGTTGAGCATTGACCTATGAACCAGGAGATCACGGTTCAATTCCTGGTCAGGACATATGCCTGGGGTTTCTGGCTTGATCCCCACTGGGGATTGTGCAGGAGGCAGTCAGTCGATCAATGATTCTCTCTCATCATTGATATTTCTATCTTTCTCTTTTTCTCCCTTCCTCTCTGAAATCAATAAAAATATATATTTTCTAAAATGGTCAAAACAACTGCTGATCTTAAGTAAGTTCTGGGATTTGACTCTACTATGAGGCAATTCAGTTTCTCCTGTAAGAATTGAGCAAAATAATATCCAGAAATTATAAGAGTTCTCTATAGAAAATGATGAATGAATTTTAAGTATTAATATGAAAAATCAAGCTGGGTTTCCCACTGCTTTGCAGACTTTCCTTTCCATTTAAGTCCATATCTTTTTTCTCCTCTGAACCCAAGGAAACCCTGTCATCTTCCCTGCCATTTATATTAGAAACTAGTAGCCCTGCGCATGAATCCATCCACCAGTAGCTCTCAGCAGGGCTTGGCCGCTCTGCGCCCACTGCCCAGAGGCTCTCCGTGGTCCAGAGACCCATCCGCAGCTGGATGCAGAATGCTTGTCTCATCACCAGGGCAACGACACAAGCGTTCCTCTACTCCAATCATCTAAAGACATTTCAGTAGTTTGGGATATGATTTGGCAGGCAATATATATGACCTAGTAAGGAAGTACTTTGTGATTTATTTACCTCTAGATATTCTTCAAGGTTTCAAACTGCAGATTCACTAATATTAGAGTCTGTGAGCCCACAAAGTGACTCTTCCACCAAATATGAGGGATAAGCCACCAGGCAATGGACACAATGGTTTGTCATAAACTAGACTCTAAATACTACTAAAGAAAACCCAATAAGACTACTGTTTATGAGATCAGTTTTGCTTTTAAAAAACTAACACCTCTGCTTAATTAATGATGATGGTAATTTGATCAACTGTGCCAAGAACTAGGAAAGAAATATTTTGCCTTAGGCTTTCTTGTGGCTAAATAGAGGAGATGGATTGATATTGGTAATACAGCTCCTGTCCTGTAGAAATCATGATACTTACAGACACATATTATGAGTGCCATAGAAAAAAACACCAATGATGAAAACTCCTCATATACATGTCATTTGGTGTCCATAGAACAGTTTATATGAGGGTCTCAAACGCAGATGCATATGTCATTAATAAAGTGACCTTGACTAAGATCTCATGCCTCTATGATGTGAGTGTCATAGACTAGAGTCATATTTGGGAAGGGTGGGAATTTGTAGCAATGCCAGAATGTGGGTCTACTGTTACCTCTTCTACTATTTGCATGAGCTTCTAAATATCTGATTTTTACATTTAATCTTTACATTTTCAAGTTCTAATTCAAATTCATAAAGCCCCATAAAGTTCAACAAAACATATTTTAAGCTCAGATTTGCTCCTGAATCTGTCATTTTTTTCAAACTCTAAATATTTTCATGGACCAAGTCCACTTAAGTATTTATCATGTTGTTTATTATGCATATACCCAGGTAAAAATTATTTTGTTGTCATATAAATAAAACAACTTATTTTCATATTAATTTATTTTCTGTCATTACAGAAAATTAAGAATGTAAGTTCTGGTTATCCTAGAAGGTGAGTATAGTAAGTGTCGCTTACTTATTACTCCTTTACGAAGAAAGGAAGTGGGGAAAGAAAGACGGGAAGGAAGAAGGGCCACATTGACAGAGAATGCTAATCTTCAGAAAGCTCTCAAAGATAGTCAGAAGCAAGTAGCTCTTTAATGGGACTGTATATGACAGCGGGATGGTCATAGGGTTGCAGGTTACTTAGCCTCGGGATATGGGCTGACTATGCCAAAGCCAGGGGTGATTCCTGTTCTTTTAGCAAGGGTGACCTTGGTGGTAGCTCACTCCACCACCCATGGCAGGTAATCACATTCACAAGATTATTTTCCCTTCTTTCTATTTTTTCCCAATATGCCATAACTTTAAAAAGCCCCAGGGTACCAACACAATAAAGTCATTAATTAAAACATTTAGTTGAACTGATAGCAACATAATACAATATATTTTATACTGCCTCTTCATCTTGGCAGGGCAATTAATAAGGTAGGTTTGTTTTATGTCCTGAAGATTAATAATCTGGGGTTATAGCAATGCAATACTCAGAGGTGGTTTGCATTAGAAATTGTTTTGCTTCTGTTTCCCCAAAAGTATGCATAGGCTGCCTCAAATCTATTTCAAAAAGTAGGCAGAACAGATGTGAATCAATAAACAGCATAAACCAGGGAATTATTTGTAGGGTACAAGTCAATCAACTGTCTTGAAAGAGCAAAGAGAATGAATGTATCTTCTGGAATCCAAGAATTACACCACATGGAGCCTTAGTGACATCATTCTTTTAAGAGCATCTGTGGGTATGCAGAAACTAAGCAATAAAAGGTAAAAGTAACAGGCACAGTGAGATGTGGAGGCCAGTGCCACCCTCTGGTATGCTGGTCTGGTTTTGATCCTCACAATGTGGCTGATGGGAGTCTGCATTTCCTGGAGATGTACAGATCACTTTGATGCTAGGATCTGCCTTTCCTGAAGGCTCCTCCAGCCTCAATCAAGAGCAGTCTCTGCTATAAGACAAAATTATGATCAGAGACAGAATTTATTAACCAAAAGTGATACTTGGGATATAAAGAAAAATGTATGACACTCCTTTGTAATCTTGTAATGTTTTGTTTTTCATTTATACTATCTCAAAAGCTGCATGTGTCCATAGTAGTGTCAACCTATAAATGAGGGTCTGAGGCTCAGAGAGCTAAAAGGACTCGTCCACAACCACGGAGACAGCAGCTGAGTCAGATGTTGGGCTTTCTGACTTCAAATTCTATGTGTGTGTTTTATAGCTCCCCAAATCTATCTGTCAAAAAACTGAGGAAAAACAACAACACTGTTACTGAAATCATGGTCCCTTAGGGTCTCCAATGCCCTCTCCCTGTATCATTTTATCACTCCAATGTCTTTGCTCCATAATACACAGGAGCATGTTATGTAAACACACCAGCTCCCTTGATCAGAAAGGAAGGAGTATGTTTCTGAGAAGAGGGAAAGTAAACTGTCCAAAGTGAAAAAAACATGATGAATATCTAGGAATTAATGGAAGTTGGGGAGCTTGCCTAGCCATGGGGATTTGGGCAATAAGGAATCTGAGATACAGCATTCTGGGAGACTGTTTTTAAATTAAACCCCTTATTCTGACTTTGTGCTCTGAATAGATGGATTAGCCACTTGCTGATTTCCAGACAGAATCCCCATCACTATGGTAAACATCCACTCATTCACACAACAAGCTTGCCTTCATAACTCATAACACTAAATACTTCCAGGTCTGTGACAGACACTGATGCTACAGAAATGACAACAAAGGAGCTCTCAATCTGATAGGACGAGGGACACTTTAACAGACAAGAATATCACATGCTGTAAAAAGCCAAGCTTCAGTGCATTCATCCCCAATTAATCTGATAACATGTTCCCATTTCACATGCTAATCAATCAAGGGCAGCAACCATATTTTATTTTTCTATAGTCACCAAACTAGCATAGGATTATTGTAAAACTAAGCAGGAAAAGTTGATCTAATTGTAACCCACATAGTATTGTAATCTACTCCAGCAAACCAGGAGTCACTCCAATACTATGTGTACACATCAGATAGAACAAACACTCACTTCTTCACAGTTTTAGCACTTTTCCTGAGCTTGTGGTTAGTGTGAAGGGGAGGTTTGTAATCACAGTAGCCTCACAAAGTGAACCTCCCCAGAGACAATTCCCTCTGGCTAATCTTATCATTATTTGGTGTAGTGTTGAATGGTCATCCCCAAAAAGATAACTCTACATCCTAATTCCTGGAGCCTATGAATGTGATCTTATTTGGGAAAAGGGTCTTTGCAGGTGTAATCAAGTTAAGGATCTTGAGATGAGGGAGCTCTGGATTATCTGGGTGGTCCTAAGTCAAATTACAAGTGACCTTAAAGGAAAAAGGCAGAGGGAGATTTGAGTCAGACACAAAGGGATAAGACACAGACAAAAGGGAGGAGGCAGCGTGACCACAGAGTGGGAGAGTAGAGTGATGCGGCCACAACTCAAGGAGTGCCAGCAACCACCAGAACCTGAAAGAAGCAAAGAATGGATTTTCCCCTAGAGACTCCAGAGGGAGTGTAGCCCTGCCAACACTGACTTTGGACTTCTGGCCTCCAGAACTGTGAGAATAAATGTCTCTTGTTTGAAGCCACCCAATTTGTGGTCACTTGTTAGAACAGCCACAAGAAACTAATACACTTGGTTTTATTCTCTGGTTTCACCTCATGATGATGCCAATGCCTTTCTGTCCTTTCAAAGCAATGAACTTAAGAGTCCATGAGTTTTGTCTTAGTTTGCTAGTGATGCCATAACAAAATACCAGAGACTGTGTGGCTTAAATAACAGACGTTTCCTGCTCACAGTTCTAGAGTCTGGGAAGCCCAATATCAAAGTGCTGGCCAATGAGGCTCACAACGAGAGTCTTCTTCTTGGTTTGGAGACAGCCACCTTCTTCCTGTGTCCTCATATAGCAGATAGTGGAAGCTCTGGTGTCCCTTTTTCTTCTTATAAGGAGATGATGGAAGCTCCACCTTTATGACCTCATCTAAACTGAATTACCTATCAAAAGCCCCACCTTCTAATGCCATCCTATACCATCCTATTGGGGGGGGAGGGTTGGGTTTCATCATAACAGTTGGAGCTAGGAACACAAATATTCAGTCCATAACATGTCTTATATTCCAACTTACATATATACAAACTACATTCACTAAGATATTTTATTCTTAGTGTTCTGAGTTGTCATTGTTTCTTTCTTTGGGGAATGCACAAGAACCTTGTCCAATGCTCAGCAGATAGCCACTCTGGGAAACAAATTCCTTGCTTTTCCCTGATTTGAAGGTTACTCTAATAATTCCTTGCAGACACCCACTTCCATGGATGCAGTTGTGAGCCATCATTGTACACTTTCACTTGAATAGACACCTGGCACAGTTTCTGCTTGTTTCTTTTAGTGAAGGGCACATATTGTAGAAGCCTCTATAGCCATATGAGATATTCAGTCCATTATTGACAGAATGACATAATAAACAAATACATATTTACACAAGTAGTGTCTACTCCATGGGAGAGCATACTTTTTCAACACTCCTCTATAGAAGGCAACTTTGTTTAGATGCTGGAAGTGGTCTCCAACACTCAAGTAGCAAGATTAAATCTCTGCTTCACCACCATCTGTGTAATCTTGCTTATGTTACTTAAACTCCCCTTGCCTCAGTTTCCCCTTCAAGAAAATGAGTGTAACAATAAGAGAACCCATAATAAGACTAGCAGCACTATCAGCACTACCAGGATTAAATGTATTAATCCATGTGAAGAGCTTAGAAAAGTATTTGGCACAGAGGATATATAATGGTAGTTGCTACTACGATTATGGAGATTTTATTTCCCACAATCTGTAATTTTAAAAGACTACTTCTATTGGGTCAGTACAGTAGACATGGAATCATATGGATCGCATTCTCCAAGAATGGACACACTTCATTTTACCACCCTGTACTGAACGTTATCTCTCACAATCTGTGATCTGCTCAGCACTCACACTACTTTGAAAAGTTAAAGATGCTCTGAGAAAATAAAATATATCACCTCTTTGTTATTTTGTACCCCTCTCTCAAGTTTAGGACCCTGTCCCCAATTGCTTTTAATAGATAGATCTTGAAATGAATGTATGAATTAGATGAATTCTTCTTGAAAGTTTTTTCTAATAATTGTTCCGAAAACTTGTTGTAACTTCCTGGGCTTTTTAAAAAGACCAGTGGTGAGTGGTAATGATGACTGCTTTTGACAAGCCCATTCCTTGCCTGTGCTCAAAAAAATGTGACTTGGGGCTAGTGTGGAAGTACTTTGAAGTGAGACAGAATAACTTGAGAGCTATGATTAAAGAAGACTTGTTTACAAAATAAACTTCAAGATTATAGGAAAACTTCCTCAGTGACTTTTTTAGTCTTTGATTCAATGAACCAGATCCTGCTTTTCTCCCATGGGGTGAAGCTGACCTAGCCCACAACAGAGAAAGTCTGGCAGATAAGCTTGCCAACTCCATGCCAGAGACAATTAGTGGGTAACAAACTACTGCCTTTAAAGAGCAGGTGGAGGAATGAGGAACAAAAACAAAATCAGTCCCTAGGTCTATCTCCTTTCTCACTGACCATTCATGATTTTTTGCAAGCATCTAATTAAAGAGAAGCCTTTTTTTATTTTTCATCCTGGAGCTATAAATAGGACCCTATCAATCATAGAGATTGTTGGGGCAGGTGATGAAACTGAAATGTCTAACCGAAGAGGAAAGCCTTTGAGTGTCATATAATTTTAAGGCCTCTCCTCTCTCACTTTTGTTATTTTTCTTTGTTTTTAACTTCTGCCTTGTTTCAAAGATGGTATTCATCACACTCTCCATTCCTGAGGGCCAAGGATCCTCGAAGGCTGTTCTCAGAGGCAGCTGAGAAGGACGCTTTGCTTGGAATTGTGTTTCCAGCTTCTAGCCCACAGCATGAAATATTATAAGCACTTAGTAATTGTTGATTAAGTAAAATAAAAGCCACTAGGCTTTTATCTTCAAATGCAACCTATTTTATTTGTTTCCGTTCCATCTGATAGATATAATGACACATGAGTAAAACTGTGAATAGATGTGCTTTAAAATTAGCACATGTAAAAATCTTTCCAAGGATATCTTACACTAGCTTCCTCCACCTTGAAATCTTGTCAATCAACAAGATTTCTCTGGCTACTCTATGCACTGCTGTTCATGTCCACTCCACTTATTCTCTACTGTATAAATTAGTTTCTTGTCTTCATCATACTTATCATATCACTATCAAATTTACACGCTTATTGTCTGTTTCCACCTTTAGAAAACAAGTCACAAGGTCTGGGTGGCAGGGACCTGGACTCCCTCATTCAGGGCTCTACTCCCAATACCTACATAGCACCAAGCCCATATAGGAGCTAAGTATTTGTTTAACATTAATTACTAAATATGAAAAAAACTGCATGTTTAAACTCATTATAATTTAGAATTCATTTTTTTAATTTTAAGATAAATTTTTGAAAAGGATTTTTAGTTATAGTCACATGATATCAATTATGCCATTTAAGGTATAAGGACTACAGAACAATGAAAGAAACATGTGATTTCATCTCAACTGATCTATTTGATTTTAAATTGAGGTGTGTTTCAATTAATAAAACTTTATTCTGTTACATGTACTATATTCACATTGTCAGCTAAAAATAGTCCCATATTAGGAATTTGCTTTACAGTAGAAATATCTGGGATAAACTGTCAATCACATTTGCCTTAATACTTATTGACACAAAATTTCTATGAGTAGGTGTCATTATAAGTTTTGGTGTGGCAAAAATAAAATGAGAAAAAATAAATTGCCAGAAGTTACACCTAAAATCAGAAAGGGAAAGAGGAATCATATTTTTGAATTTTTCACTTTTTTTTGGCAGTTTTGTGCATTTTGGTGTGTCAAACTAGACCATTAGCCTTATATAATATGATTTTATTTAAATGTAATGATTATATAAATGATAAGATGACTTATCTAAATCATCAAGTTTTAGCACTTTGTAATATTAAGTTGTTCTTAAATTGAATTGAAACTATTACTTTGTAAGTCTTGGGATTAAATGTTTGTAGAGTTTATAGGAAGCAGTGAGTGAAAGGCTCCTTAGAGTGAACCATGGGAGTAATAATAATAAAACTTTCTTTCTTACCATGTAATTTTACTCTTTTTCACCCACCAAAGAGTTTACTTTTCCAAAATTACCATCCCATTAGCCACACTTCTTCATGTTATTCTCTTTTCCCAGTAAACTTACACATTTTAACTGGGGATAATAAAGGCCAGTGCTGCCTGGCTGGTGTGACTCAGTGGCTAAGCATTGACCCATGAACCAGGAGGTCACAGTTTGATTCCCCTCAGGGCACATGGCCAGGTTGTGGGCTCCATCTTCAGTAGGCAGCTTGCAGGAGGCAGCCGATCAGATTGATGATTCTCATCATTGATGTTTCTATCTCTCTCTCTCCCTTCCTCTCTGTGAAATCAATAAAAAACATTAAATAAGAAAAAGAGCAGTGCTACCTAAGGAACATTCGGCAATAATAAAAATGCTTTATTTTTTAAAATTCTTCTTTGCCCAATATGGTGGTCAACAGCCACATGTAGCTACAGAACACTTGAAACGTGGTGAGTGTAACTAAGGAAATTAAATTTTAATGTTATTAACATGAATTTAAATAAACACATGGCTAGTGGCTACCAGATTGGACAGCAAAGCTATACATTATGCATTTGAAATACTTTCCTTGTTTTCCTTTTTCAAACCCACAAAGGGTAAGTTTCAAAAAATCCAAGGACAGTGGCAGTTCTCAGCATACTAGTATCTGGAGTTCACTTGGTATAAAGACTGATCTACATCAAGTTACAAACCAACCATATTTCCCACCTATGGCTTTTCTCTCTGTCTCTGTCTCTGTCTCTGTCTCTGTATCTCTCTCTCTCTGTCTCTCTCTCTGTCTCTGTCTCTCTCTCTCTCTTTTACTTTTGCTGTCCAGTTTTGGCTGAATGTGGAACCCAGGGGCTGATTTCTCAGGATTCCCAGCTGGGAGTGGGAATGATCCTATGAGCACCAGAGAGCTCCTGAAGCAGCCGGCACTCAGGAGAGCCACTGCCAGATGTACCAGGTGACAGAGGAGACAGAAAGACAGAGACAGAGTGTCAGAGTCACACTAACGAAAATCTTGTTTAGCCATCTCTGCAAATTTTATTTAAAAAAATTGATCTGAGGTTTAAATTGGGCAGTCATCTCACTGTGTAGCAGACATTTTTTGGAGTTTGAGAGTGGGAAAATGTATAGGCAAGAAAAAATAGGATGTTAAATATAAAGATTTTTTGAGATCTGGAAAAATATTTTTGTTTTTGTTTTTTTTTTCTTCCAGCAGACATAACTGTTATTTTTGTTTCCTGTAAATCATAAGGCTTGGAATATAGCACGTTATATTCCAAATTGAACTACATGCATTTCAAATTGCTTATTTTCCTAAGTATCATTACCCATTTATTATGCCCCTGAAACAGAAACATATTAAATTTGTGGATTTTCCATCACTATAAAACACATGTATTTCTAATAAGATTCATCAACTCACCAGAGGGGTACCAAATATCTACCCCATTGGACTTCAAGCACCCATTAATTTCTTTCGTGTTTTAGCAGATTACACAGCTGTGAACTATGTTTAGCAGGTTTGTATGCAGCAAAGAAACACATTTTGCAGGAAAGAAACATCTTTTGAAGCAGCATTCATCTTTTTCTCACGAACACCTTTTCCTTCAAGCTTACTTTTGGAGTTTGGAACTCCAAATGATGGAAATAGAGCTGTCTGCTATTATGTAATGTAGCCAATCCATAGGGGGGAGTAGAGTGAAATCAGAACCGGGGAAACCAGCTTCCTGCACTCCATCACCCTGCAAAGGAAACAGATTATATATAATGCATGCAATGAATCTTGTGGGCCAGAGACAAATAGCTTGTGCTGTATATCCCATTTTCACTGGAAACATTATATTAGAAATACCACCAAATGAGCAAACATTTTAAATGCCTTAAACAGAAACCAAGGGAAAGTGGACATCTTCAAAGATAGAGCTCTCTAGTAGATGCATGAATGAAATACTCATTGAAAGGGATTATAGAAAAGTCCTTCAAAAGTCAGCGACCACCTAATTTATCATCCAAACTGAAATGCATTGGGGATGAAAATTGGTGCTATTAATAATTAAGTTATATTTCCAGAACAGCCAAGACTTGTGGCTGCCTTTGTTCGCCCGTTATTCACCCACCAGATACCCCTCCATTATCCAAATACCACCCAAATTTTAGGACAACGTTTTATTCCCAGTGTCTCAATAATACTTTCATGACCTCTTTAGACTTCTATTCCTACACTAATTTGGCACTTGTAATTAGTGTCATATATTAACATTTATCATTCTCATGTGTTAGTTTTCTCTCAAAGCCTAAATCAATCCCTTAGAAATAATTGCTCAAAACATTGAATTATCTGCTTGTTTCCTATATTTTGGAAGCCAGGCTCAGGTCTTTTCTCCACCATGTGTTCTTCCTGAATCAAAGCAGCAATAGTAAGCACCTCTCCTCTGATTGACTGTGGATGTTACTGACTGCTAAACTCAGCCTCATAATAAGGCATCATCATATTAATACAGATCACTCTATATAATATACTATCTTCCAGCGGGATCACAAGGCTATTGAGGATAGGCATCATCTTGCTCCTTTCTACACCTCCAGCATCTGGCATTGTACTTACATTGAGCATGGCTAGTCAAACATCTGGTACTGGACCCTGTACCACATCATGGTATCTTACCATGTTCCACCTCATTACAGGTCACAATGCAGCAGTACCTAGCTAGGCCAGATTAAGTACCGATTGCCCAGATATCACAGAAACAAACTCATCTTGAGTTGTATATCTAGCTCCTGCAGTAAAGGAGAAGCTCTGGTCTGAGGTGCGCTGGCATAAGCAATGAGTAGGGCAGGAAGCTAGTAGTTCTAGGTAGAAGTGCAGTTCTTCCCTTTTATCCCCTGAACTTACCTCAGTACAGGGCTAAAGGCAATCCATACACTTGTCTAGTCTGATCCTGAAATGAAGATGTTGGTGGTCCAGGGCAAGCTCAAGCATGGCTCAGGCAAGTGCAGTACAAAGTGGTCCTAGATGGTGATCAAGTTGAGATCCCATGAGGGACTAGGAGGGAGGCATTGCATGAAGAAGGGATGAGAGAAGGTACTCCATACAAGTGAGTGATTGCCAGTAACATTCTCATTATGTAGAGTGAATAAGAAATAATAACCTTGAAATTATTTTGGAAATTTACAATTTTGAAAAAAAATTCCTACTCACTCAATTTACTATTTCCCTCTCCTAAATACACATAACATTTCAAAGCACAAAGATCTTAACCAATAGAAAAACAATGTGCAAAGATCAAATCAAACTCCAGACTTAAAAAAAAGGAAGAAATGACCACATGAAAAGGAACTCGTCCCTGTATTGAGGAACAGAATGCTTTCTCCCACTCTAAGAATGTGTTAGAAAGAAACCACCCACAGTTTTCCATCGTTTTCTTAACCTGACTTCACCATGAAGCCATCCAATCAAAATATAAAATTACGGCAACTTGATTTTCAGCTACACCCTAACCCTGGAGAAATAAATGTTGTTCTAAGTGTATTATCTCATTAAGGACAAGGACTGCCTAACAGGTCCAGCCAAATGATCTGGTCTTAGAGGCTCTGTTACTGACAGCAACGTTGTTTACGTACTCCCTACATAGTCAGCAAAGTATCCACATGGGTTCCAGTTCACTCCACTGGAATCCAAAGAACACAGCTTGAGTAAAGAAGTCACCCTGAACCACAGCTACAGATTATTCAAATTAAAAAATAAAACTTGTGAAGAACAAATATGAGCATTGGATTTTCTGATGAACTGTAGGTAAATGAAAACACAGCAAAATGAAAACACATAGCTGATCATCTGAACTTTGGGTTAAGAGGCCCAAATCGTTAGATGTAGTGTAGTTCCCTGGATTCCTTTAGGTGTTTTTGCAGTTGAATTGAAAAGAGTGGTTGGCGGTGGGTCTGTAACTTAGGCCTTGGTTCACACAGCAATCAGCTAAAGATGAAGTGCTTTATTTCTCTAACATTGAACTACATGTACAGCTTTGATTTCTTTTAACTTCAGTGAAGACATAATGAATAGGCAAAGTAGAATAATGTTCTAGTTACTCTTCCAACTAAAAAAAAGGGTTATAAAAATACTAAATATTATTTTTAAAAATTCCAAACCAAAATATGCAGATATTATCTTTTCTTCTCTCTCTCTCTCTCTCTCTCTCTCTCTCTCTCTCTCTCTCTCTCTCTCTCACACACACACACACACACACACAACACACACACACAAACACACACACACACATCTCAGTCTAAAGAAAAAAAAGAATATAAAAACCACAGGTGTTGAACTATTTGAAATATAAAAAGAAAGCCCAGGTTAAAAGTCAGACACTCACTAATGTTACTAAAGTCTAAAGTCTCTGACTGTGAGCTTCCTTAATTAATAAATGAGGAATACCTATTTCAAAATGATGTTAGAAAATAAAAAGCACAAGCTTTGTGGTCAAAAGGCTGGGTTAAACCCTGGTGCTAGCTGCTTCAAGCCTGATTCTCCTCTCTGCTTTCTAGGGTAGTGACAAGATACCAACACATCTAACACAAGGTCTGGAACTGGCACTCTGGTCTCTTGCTGCCACCTTGACATTGCCAGTGCCAAGTCAATACTCACAGGCCTCATGAAAAGAATTCTTGTTGAGATCCAGCATTATCAGGTTTAATGACAAACACCCCACAGTCTACATGTCATTTTCTGAATCTCCTGATTTATAGAGCTTTCCACCTGTGTGCTTCTACCAAACCTCTGATGCCCACCCTGCTCTGCTTTCTCCTGGTGTCTGCTTCCAGGTTGACTGCCCAGGCACTGCTATTATTGGTGACGATCCCACACATTTGCATACGAAGATGCTCAGGGACAGCAATCTCATTCAAAGAAATGATTTGTATTAGAGCCCCGTATTTGTCAGTTGTTCAATACAGTTCTTCCTCGTTCTGCACTGCCCTGTACCCACCACTTAGCATTACTGGCCCCAGTTTACTAAATGCCAGGAGCTGTACCCACCCCTAAATCTGGGGACAACTAAAAATGCCTACTCCTCCCCAGTTCCAAGAGCCTATAGGATCATGAAGTAACTGTCACCCCAAGTTCAGAAACACTGATTAATTGTGGCTCAAAGCCTTAGCATCTTGAGGGAATGTTGCTATTTTAGAATATAAATTAGAAAGAGCAACCTTGATGCCCATGATCAGCCGAAGTTGAAGCTTGCCAATTTTTTTAAGCATTCCATTCTGCAATTAGCCCTCAGAAATGCCCCCTGAATTTATAAAGTACTGTCAGAGAGAACATGCATAATAATATTTGGCTTAGGGTGTGTGTCTCTGATGCAGTTCCTCAGAGTGTGGTCCAAGACCCCATGCATAAAAATCACTGGGCATATTCAATCAAAACTGATAGCTGGGCTACATTTTTTCTGCATTATTTATGCATTCTATGTCTTATTCAAGAAATATTTTTCTATCCTGTTAAAAGGTAAACTAAACCACATTAAATTTTTCAAGAGTTGCCTAGCTGGCGTGGCTTAGTGGTTGAGCATCAACCTATGAACCAGGAGTTCACAGGTTCAATTCCCGATCGGGGCACATGACCATGTAGCAGGCTTAATCCCCCTGTAGGAGGCCTGCAAGAGGCAACCAATTGATGATCCTCTCTCATCATTGATGTCTCTCTCTCTCTCTCTCTCTCTCTCTTTCTCTCTCTCTCTCTCTCTCTCTCTCTCTCTCTCTCCCTTCCTCTCTGAAATCAATAAAAATATATTTTAAAAATGTTTCCAAGAGTTTATTTGAGTATACATTGATTCAAATAGGTCAGTGCCAGACCATAGGTGGTTAGGAATGCTCCACAGGTAAGAAATAGGGAAGAGGTTTTTATAGAAAAGACTCCGAAACAGCAAGAAAATTATTCATTGGCTGTTGCTTAAGCACTTGCCTTATTTCGAAAGCCTAGTTGCTGTATGTGAATGGTTGGTCTTATGTTTTATTTTCTCAGATATGAGGGCGTTGATGCTACTGAGGTCCTTAGTGACACCTCAGTCTAATGGTCTCTATGTTTAATTACTGTAACAATTATTAAATTAAATATATTCTCTATATTTTCTTCTATAATTTAAAAATTCTGCATTTCATACTTAGGCCATTAATCCATCTTGAATTTATGTGCTGGTGTGAAGTAGGAATCACATTTTACTTTTAATGGAAACATAGAGTTGATGAGTTTTATAGACTGAATGTCTGTATGCCCCCCCCCCAAATGTATATGTTAAAACCTATTTTTCAAGGTGATGATATTTGAAGGTGTAATCAATAAAATGCCTAAAATGTCCATTAAAAATCCTAACATATAACCTTTCACCTTTCCTTCGGAATTCCATGGGCTTCTAGTATAATTCATTCTCCTTGATTCCCTAAACATTTATAGTCTGTCCAAAAGTTCCTGATTCTAAGTCTCAAAAGGGAATTTTGCTCTTTAACTGTCTGTACTATACTAAAAATTAATTCAAGGAATTGACCGCTGTGCTCTCAAGAATTGAGTAATAAACCCTCTTGTATCCATTAAGGCTCTTTCAGAGTGAGAGTTCCCCCAAAGCACCAAGGGGCAATTATTGTAAATCTGCCTAGACAGGGCTTCCAGCATAGAGAAAGTTTAATTCTCAAAGACTACTCAGAGACAAAAAAAAATAGGCTTCCTCCAAAGAATAGCCTTTCTGAGGATGCCAGCCTGTGTTGCAGCAGACTTCACCTGACAACTGAGCATGGTGTTTGAAACGAAGACCCTCCCTGAAAATGTGTTGACTGTGGTTTCCATTCAGCAGTGCTTAACCTATTAATTGCCTGAATGAAAACATGAAGAATTGGGTGAATTAAAAATCATCTAGTTCAATGGTTCATGAACTAAATTTAAAGATGAGTAAACTGCTGTTCAGCAAAGCTGGCGGCTCTATCAGAATTAACTTTACCCCAGTCAGTCCCAAATGAAGGGCGGAGATTTCAAGAATGAAGCAGCATTGAATTCATTATGTTTAGAATTCAGCTCAGTTAATCTCAAACTTGAGCAGGTAAAAGGCTGCTTCAAGTTCACATTCACACTGAGTGAATCATGTGAGTCCAGGGATCAGTTTTTCTTGCACATGCCAGGTGATTCTGATGTGCATGGTCTTGGACCACACTCTGAGGAACTGCATCAGAGGTACATATACTAAGCCAAGCAGTCACAGTTCTATAGACTCACAATGAAAAGATTCACCACATGCTATTAGAGAAACGCTGTGTGTTAGCTTCATTCTCATGACAGGTATACTTGCTTGCCATTAGTCCCTACATATGAACCCTCTTGCTGAGCTAGCTGACTCTTTAAACAGTTTTTGCAGTTCATTCAGGTACTAACCAGTGCTTCTAAATGCTTTCCTGTCTCCCATGCACCTTAAGGATGTAACACTCTCACACTATTTGCAGGGACTCTTTCCTGCAGAAAATCTTGAACAGGGGTGGTCCAGCCTTGTACAATCTTAGGTGACCAGGAAGAGGGGTAGATGGCATTTGAAAGAAACTCACAGTTTATTCTAATACCCATTAAATTTTACTTGGATTACTGTTGTAAACTAAGAGTTACAGCATGCTTCTAACATTTACAGGAATTCCCTTCTTTGTAAGTTTTTCTAATCTCTCTTCAATGCCCTGCTTAAATTTTGCCTCCTCTGTGATGTCATTTCTGATTCTTATCTCTGAAATTATTCTCTTCATTTATGCTCTACAGAACTTTGACCCAAACTCTGTATAACATGATCTAAATTGGAACTTTTTGTTCACACGTTGTTATAGACTGACTGTATATGTATCTCCAAAATTCAGGTTAAAATCTAATCCTGATGTGATGCCAGGCATTTGGAGGTGATGCCTCTGGGAGGTGATTAGGTCATGAAGGCACTGCCTTAAAAGACCCCTTCCTCCATCCAAGGACACTGAGAAGTTTCTGTCTATGAACCAGGAAGCAGACACTGAACCTATAAGTGCCTTGAACTTGGACTTCTTAGCCTCGAGAATTGTGAGAAACACATTCTGTTGTTTATAGGCCTCCCCAGTCTATGGGATTCTGATACAGGAGCCCTAACTAAGACACCTGCACACTTCCTTGTAGGATCTAACAGAAGCCTGTCTTACTCATCTTTATACCATCATCTTTTAGCAAATTACCTGGCTAGAGCAGGCTATCAGTAAATATTTATAGAAAAAAAGGAAAACAGGCAAGCAAGCACACACACATGTCCTAGTACTAATGTTAATAAATCTCTGCCCATGCTTTTTAGTCAGTGGACATAGACAAGGACACCTGGAAGAAAGATTCCTCTCAATGTAGTCATCAAGAATTTTGTATTTTGATAGCATTATATATTTGCCTGCCTTTTCATGTTTTAATTTAAAATATTATATTTTGTAAACTTAAGAGAGCATTGAATTACAATAATGAAGGACATGTTGGATAAATTACAATGTTACTGGATAAAAGACTGTAGTTTCAGAGTTTTACTTTAACATTTTTAAGATCTGGGAACATTTTAAAAATGATATTTCAGAACAACAAAAAGCCTTCTCAAACTCGTACAATTGTTGGCACTTATCTCCCCATCATGTAAAAACTCTGCAAATGTGTTTGTGTTGTTTAAAGTCTGTAAAGAAAACACATTATTTAAATTGAGTCATCAAACTGGTTGCAGTAATGGAATACTGTACTACTTGTTTCAGTATTGGGCCCTGAAAATCAATTACAGGGCACTGAGGCCAGCATCTCCCTGTTGTGAACAAAGGTTCTTTAAATTCCAGTACTTGCGCCCTATGTTAGAGACGATGGACCGAATTATTGCATTTAAAGAGGGTATGCCAGCATTTGTCCATTTGGATTATCTGAAAGCCATAAAATTAACATTGGCTCATTCTGAATTTTCTACTTATACTCAAAAGAATACATTATTTTTGAAGAGAAACAAAACGAGGCTTATGTTTACAATGGCACCGAATTGCATGCCAATTCCTAAAATAAGGCTTTTACTAAAGTCGTTTCAAAGAAAATCTAAATTGTATGAAGTATCTTAGTCCAAATGGTTTAGAGCTAGAAAGGCGTCTCTCCTCCATGGGTTCTCCTTGGCTGCAATTAAAGAATGTTTGGGTCTTGTGGAATTTCCAGTTTTAGCCACTTAGCGTCTGACCAACCTGCCATCACACAGGTTTCAGTAGTACTTACCAGATTCTTTCAAAACAGAGTTGTTCTTTTTCTGGAAAGATCACTTACAATTATATCCAAGAAACAATGCTTAGAGTTTATTTTTAAAATGAAGAGGAAGTTTAGGTCAAGATTAAAGTATATACCACCATGAAATCTCTACCCAAAAAGACGTTTTAAATCAAAGTTCTAGGCTTTTAAATTACATTTACTCAGAGGGTGATTTGGAGTCCCTGTTTTTTTTTTTCCTCTACAAAGAATGAAAGGAACTTTATGGCAAAATTAGGTTGAAAACCCACATATTAACTCTTCAAAATCTTCAGGGACATAAATCATGAAAAAGGCTAATGTTTAATTAGGTTTTAAAATTCTTAAAAATCAATCACATGTTTGTATAAAGAGTTCTAAGTAAGGAGTAATGCCTCCACATATTAGAGTTAACTCCAAAAGGAATGATCATTGATAAGAAGAGTACTAGTATAACTTGATGGAGAATGTCTTTACTGTCTCAATGTAGTAAGCAACCATGTGGAAAAGAACTATTGGTAGCCTCTAGGAATTATGGCCTCTGGGAGTGGAGGGTGTCCTTTGTCCAATAGCCCTCTTAAGCCAGGACCTTCAGTCCTACAAACCAAAGAAATGAATTTTGTCAACAACCTGAGTAGCCATGATTGCAGATTCTTCTCTAAATGAGCCTCTCTATGAGAATCAACCCAGCGAAACTTCATTGTAGCCTTATAAGACCCTGAGAAGAATACCTAACTAAGCAGCGACTGGACTCCCAACCCATAGAAACTGTGAGGTAATAAATGTCTATTGTTGTAAGCTACTGAGTTTGTGGTAATTTGTTACACAACTTGGAAAACTAATACAGAGGTCTACCATATTTTTTTCTGCTACGTAGCATTGTCTTCTACACATATAACATATACAATTTTACTGTTAATGGACATTGATTATACATGTCCATTTGCACATAGGTATACTAGTAAATGTACTTGTAGGGTTATTTGTCAATAGTAAGATTATATTTTAAATATATGATTGTTAATATTTTCATTGATATTGCCAATATACTTCTAATCAAAAAGTATATCATTTTATGCTTTCTCCAGCAATATGTGAAAGTTCCATTCATCTTAATGGAACTTTCTTGCTGTTTTTATTTTATCTTTGTTTTATTTTTCCATTTTTCAAAATATTAATAATTTTAAAAATAAAATTAGATGGCTAATTATCTAACACACAATATATCAACAAATTGTCTTTCCAAATTATCTGTCTAAAGCCATGATTATACCCAATCAGAAGCTCTAAAACTTAGCAAAATGACTTGATTCGTATAATTGTCCTGTTCTTATATGATATTACTAAATCTATCTGGCCTATTGAACTACAATGGCTTCAAAGAAAGTCATAGTTTTTCATTAAACTATTGCCATCTTCTATAATATTGCAGGTAGAAATGTCAAACAGTACTGATACATATAACTCAAAGACCACAATTTCATTGAGCAGTTTCCCTGAAGATGTACAAAAAAACCAATATATTTTATATGAACTTGTCTTTTAACCTTCCTGAGTAAGAGAAGGCAAAAAGTCTTGGACAAATGCCCAGAATCATTAAGATGACAAGAGTCAGGAATGTCAAGAGAACACTTCATAGACCAATGTGCACAAATAACTTAATTACTTTTTTAAAAACCTAGAAGAAGTTTACTTTATGCTCAAAGGACTTATGTTAGAAAATGATTATGATGATGAAGAATAGAAGATGGTATTTATATATAAAACTAGTAACCCTGTGCATGAATCCGTGTAGCCAGTAGGTCACTGCTGCCCTCCTGTAGCTCTCCGTCCACTGCCCCGCCCTCCTGTAGCTCCTCCCCTCTCCCTTATAGCTTGCTGCCCTGCCCCTTCCTGTAACTCTTCGCCACCCGCTTGTAGTTCGCTGCCCACCCTCCTGCAGATCCATGATCCAGTCGTTATGTGGTCAGTCGTTACGCCTCACAGCGTAACAGATAATTAGCATATTCCTCTCTTATATAGGATTATACACTGAGTGGCCAGATTATTATGACCACCTGATGTTTGTAGCCAAATTAGCCGTACACTGCATCATATGGGATATGGAAGCCGAAGGCCTGTTCAAACACCTTTGCTGTCTGCAGTTGCCAAGATAAAACGTCTCCAATTCACACAAGGATTGGACAGTTGAGCATTGGAAGAAAGTCATGTGGTCTGATGAATCACATTTCCAGTTGCATCATGCAGATGGCAGAGTGAGAATTTCGTGGAAACAGCATGAAAGCATGCATCCCACATGCATGAGTACAACCCTTCAAGCTGGTGGGGGCAGTGTTATGGTTTGGGGCATGTTTTCCTGGTATGATTTGGGCCCTTTAATTCGTGTGGAACAACGTCTGAATAACACAGCATACCTAAATATCGTTGCTGATCAAGTTCATCCTATCATGTTGATGGTATATCCCAATGGAGATGGCTTCTTCCAACAAGACAATGTGCCATGCCACAGTGCTCGTATTGTGCAGGAGTGGTTTCAAGAACATGAGGGAGACTTTACCTTGCTTAGGTGGCCCCCACAATCACCAGATCTCAATCCAATTGAGCATTTGTGGGACTAAGTTAAAAGAGCCATCAGGCTGCTGGTTCCACAACCATCAAATCTCACAGAACTGGACAGTGCTATTCATCAGGCATGGTGTCAGATTCCTCGCATCACCTTTCAACATCTCGTGGAGTCAATGCCAAGAAGAATCGCCGCAGTATTGAAGGCAAAAGGTGGCCCAACGAAGTACTGATGGGGTGGTCATAATAATCTGGCCACTCAGTGTATATGTGTGTATGTATTTACATGCAGTTTGGTTCAAGTAAACTCATAAAAATTCTCTACAAAAAAACACAAATGAAGAAGGCCTTATAGTCAAAATTAAAAACAAAATTATAGACAATTTTGACTGTTTACATTTTGTTCATAATAACATTACAGAGAAATATTATAAAGTTTGTTCATGTTGGGGAGTCTCTGCATAGGTAGTTGTTACATTAGAAACTGATCATTATAATCCCAAATTTCTATATTGATATAAAGCATGCATGAGTTATCTCACTTGTATAAATTATATGTGTACAGTGAAAATATAAGGATTTTGAGAGTCTAAAATATAAAAGGAGTGAGTTAGACTTTCCATTTCAAGTCCTTTAACCAATTATCTGCCTCATTTACTTAATATAAATGTAATTTCAGATTAATGTGACTTTAAAGCTCTTGTTAAATGGGATTTCTCTTCAGAAGAGTTTATTCCCTTCTGTAAGTTTGAAGGTGGTAATGATTTTTAATCTATTTTGAAGGCATGTACTAATAAGTTTTATTTTTATCAAAGAGTTAAAGAAGAAAACCAAAACAGGTGGCAAGTTGTGCATTCAATAGGTTCCATACTTCTCCTCCATCCTTTCCAATTTCCAGCTGCTATGGTTTTTGTACAAGCTAAGAGGACCAATTCCTTGTTGCCCTTGCTTGCTGTATGAGTTGTGAAGCAAGAAGAAAATTAAGGGCCATTTGTATATATGCTGTGCATAAATTCTGACCTGATAATGCATTGTGGTCCTGGGTGGTTCCCTAATGCTGTCTAATGTTTAGATTTTACTTGGCCCCATATACAGACTTGAGGACAGGATCAAGCTCCTTTTGAACCTCAATGAATTGATGAACTTTTGTTTAATGAATTCTGAAAGATGATAATAGATGGGATTCTGTATGCTAATGATTCCAAAAGTTTTGACTTTCAATATAAAAATATAAGGAACTTATTAAAATGCAGAGCCCTAGGATCTAACCAGTGATATTTCAAACCAGCATGCTTGGGTCTTGACAGGGAATCTGTATTTTGAGCACCCCAGGTGATCCTAATACTAACAGTTCTATGATCACAACATATGGCATTGTGAGGAAGTCATGAGTGGGAAGAAGTGAGATGCTGTTCCCTTTGTTTTTTCCTAAATTTTTTCTGACTCCTTCTAGACCACTAGCCTAACAAATGGCAAAACTCTCTCACTTTGGCCAAAAATCCTGAAACAAGTTATGTTAGATTCCTATGGATACTGTAGTAAAGTACCAGAACCTGGGTGGCTTACAGATATGTTGTCTGACAGTTCTGAAGGTCACAGTTCAAGATTAAGGTGTTGGCAGGGCCATGTTCCCTCCTCTAGAGGAGGATCTTCTGTTGCCTCTCCCAGTTTATGGAGCCCCAGACATTCTTTGGCTTTGGCTGCATAACTCCAATCTCTGCTTCAGTCTTCACATGGCTTTCTTCCCTCTGTGTCTCTGTGTCCCTTCTCTGCATCTTACAAGGACACTAGTCATACTGGATTAAGAGCCTGTCCTACTCAAGTGTGACATTTTCTTAACCAATTGTGTCTGCAATGACCCTATTTCCAAATAAGGTCACCTATTGAGGTTCCAGGAAGGCCATGAATTTTGAGGGGACACCATTTAACCTAGCACACAAGTCTTATTAAACTATTTAATTAGATTACCTTGAAACAATACATTATTTGTAAGCAAATGAGAAGATACCCTCCCTGTCCTAATTTTATTTCATTTCATTAAGATTCTCTTTAATCCCTGTTTAAAGCTTTTTCCCATTTGTAAAAGGACACAACTACCATCCACTGTAGAATTACCTCATTGCTACCTTGGCAAGATTTGGCACATCCTTAGAAACCAAAGATTCCTTCAATAATATTTCCGTGAGTGCATGTATGTTGGGAGAGCAGAATAAAAATTTGCTAGGAAAACAATGCTTCATTTTCCTTTGATAATCAAAATAAAGACCTCTTGCAATGAGTTGAATGAAATGACTTGCAAAGGGATAAGGAATAAGTTTCTAACCATTTTTTTAAACCATTCAAATCTGATGAGTAGCACCTATTAACTTTCAAAGAATAAAAAACAAAGTTGATGAATAGAAATTTTAAAAAGGATTTTTTTCATTGTTGACAATATTTTGGATGTCCCTCATTTTCTCTCTCTTTGCTCCCCTCCACCCAGCTCCTGCCCCTCCTTAGGCTTTCACCACATGATTGTCTGAATCCATGGGCTATGCTTGAAGGGGCAGGCAAGAGAGACTCTAGAAATTCCAGGTGACATTTTGGTTTCCTGAGTTCAAGAGATTATAATAATCATGTACAGTGTCAGACCCAAAGGACTTGGTTCTCAATGGTAGCATTTTTAGGGTGGAAAGAACATCAGTGAACAATTACTCATAAGTTGGGTTTTCCTTGATCTTGCCTCATCATGACATAACTTCACTCTTTTTAAGGAATAAAGTTCAAGTTTGACTTAACTCAGAAAAACTCCCCAAATGGTGTTTCAATTTCTGTAAGCCAAATTCAATCCTTTGATCTCAAGCAAGTATATTTCTTGCACAAGTCTCAATGAAGTCTTTGGGGCCCCCAGCTGTCTTGTTGGGACTTTAGTCTGGTTATGTATCCAATTTCACCATAATCTATTAAATTACATCCATCAAAAAGCTGTCCCAGAAACTCAATTTTTAAAAAATGCACTGACATATACATGCAATGTAATACTACTCAGCCATAAAAAAAAGTTTAAAAATTGCCATTTGTGACAATGTGGATAATTTTGAAAGTGTTATGCTAAGTGAAATGTCAGACAGAAAAGACAACAACAATATAATTTCACTCATATGTGGAATATGAAACATAAAGGAACAAACAAAACAAAAACAAATTCAGAGACACAGACAACAGTGTGGTTGTCAGCAGAGGGGAAGGGATGTTCCGGGAATGACAAAGTGGGTAAAGGGATCAAATATATGGTAATGGCAGGAAGCTAGACTTTATGTGGGAAGCATGCAATCGAGGGTACAGATTTCACATAATCTTTTATGCCTAATCCTACATAATAAAAGGGTAATATGTAAATTACCATCACTCACCTACGCCCACGATTGGGCCAGTGGAAGGTGCAGGGGGCGGGACTCGGGGTGGCCGGGGTGGCCAATTGGGCCGGCAGGACGCTGAGCTCGCGTCGCCAGTGGCACGAGCTCAGCATCTGTGCCATGGCTGTGCTGCAGCACAGAAGGGACCTCTGGGGCAGCGACTCCATGTCCTGCTGCGGACCATCAAAGCACCAGCGGACAGACAGACAGCTCCCCCGCGATTGAAAGCCAAAGCGGGGGAGCTGGCTGTCTGTTTACTCCGGCACCAGGCCAAAAGCCTCTGCCAGAGACTTTCGAAAGGCCTGGTGCACCAGCGGACAGACAGCCAGCTCCCCCGCGATCAAAAGCGGGGATCTGTGTGTCCGCTCCAGCAACAGTGGACCCCCTGTCATCAAAAGCGGGGAGCAGGCTGCTAGCAGTGTCCTCGGAGCGTGCTAGGCTTTGCGGGGCAGTGGATATGGCCTGGAGGGCAGGTTAGGCCTAGGGGACCCTACACGTGCATGATTTAATCATGCACTGGGCCTCTAGTAATTTTATAATGTTACTAGAGGCCCAGTGCATGAAATTCATGCATTGGGGGCGGGGGGAGTTCCCTCAGCCCAGCCTGCACCCTCTCCAATCCAGGACCCTTCGGAATATGTCCAACTGTTGTTTTAGGCTCGATCTCATTTGGACATCCCTCTCACAATCCGTGACTGCTGGCTCCTAACTGCTCACTTGCCTGCCTGCCTTATCGCTCCTAACTGACCCCCTGCTGGCCTGGTCTCCCCCAACTGCCCCTCTCTGCTGGCCTGGTCACCCCATGCAGCCTGCTGTTCGGTCATTTGGTCACCCCTCACTAACCCCCCTGCCAGCCTGGTCACCCCACACAGTCTGCTGTTTGGTTGTTACTGTGAGGATGTCCTGACCAATTTGCATATTACAGTTTTATTAGTATAGATTAGCAAATGTTACCTCAATAAATTTAATTTTTTAAGTGCAGAAATTATACTTAGTAAAACAGCTTTCTCTTGCTTGTATTCCTCACTAATGAATTCAGTAAATCTTTTATATCTATTTATTCGTTTAAAAATGCACTGATAATTACACTATTTCATTGTGATGTTGAAGTTTCCATGATATTTCTGATCCTATTGCTGCCAACTGTTGCTGTTTATCAACTGGATCAGCACTGATTAACTATCACAACCGAGCATTTATGAAAGACATGGATGTGCCCTTGTAAATTGTTTTTAATAATAATTTATAGACTTGGATACTGAAATACTCTTATAATATTTGCCAAGTGGTCAGAAATATGTGCATGTTAGATAGTTTAATGATCATGAGTCCTAAAACTACTCTCTCTTTATGGACAAGAATTTTCCATTTATGGGTAAGAAAAGATGATCTGGAATGTGAACAATTTTTTTTTTCATAAAAGAAAATCTTCCACCAAAATGTTCAGACCTTATCAAGAATAGGGAGAGTGTGATGTGTATGATACTAATTCACTATGCTTTTAAAAAATACATACATTTTTAGGTAATATCAAGTAGAAAATAATTGTTAATCAGATATAATCCAAAGTTCCCATGGCCATCAGTTTGTGGTGTATAATCCAGCTACTAGTAAATATAACTTCTTCCACATATCAAGTGCAAGGATGGTACCTGAGGCATGTGAAAGCACTTGGTTAAAATATCAGGTAATATTCATATTGAAGGTTCTTTGAGTTAGTACTTCTAAACCCTTGCTATGCTTTACAATCAACTGGGAAGCTTTTAAGAAGTACAACTGGCCTCATCAACTAATGAGTACAGGAAAGAATTGTGGACCATTCTATAGACTGCTGCTCAGTATTCTTCATACACTGCATCCACCACTACAATGAATCTCAAAAATATTATGCTATGTGAAAGAAGCCAGGCACAAAAGACTAAAGAACTCTTTGATTACATTTACATAACTTTCTGGAAAAAGCACAACTATAGAGACAGAAATTACTTCACAGTGGATGAATTTTATTGTATGTTAATTGGAACATGAAGCTCGGGAAAAATTCAGATAACCATAACTCACCACCAGAGATTCTAAACCAGTAGTGCTCGAACTCAGGCAAGGACAATTTTTAAACTCTCCTAGGTGAGTCTAAGACAGGGCTTGAAAACTACCACTCCAGCATGTTCATATTAGAAGCCCCATCCCCCCTCAATTTTGACATGACAATCATATGCAATCAAAGATTGCTACCTAAAATATTAATGTTACAAGCATCCTCTCTTTTCTACAAATAGAACCATAGTGTCATTTCCCTTATCAATGAACATCTTTTATTGACTTCTAATGCACTCATGATGCAATACAGTGGTTGCTTTATGTTTTTTTTCCTCTGTGAATAGCTCATTCAGTCATTTAACTTCATTCATGAGCATTGGTGAACATAGGCAGCCTATATTGACTTATTAAATCCATTTACTTCATTACAACACATAACTTCAGTTAAACTCAGACTAAGGTCTCTATGTGAGTCCAGATTATGATGTGAATACTTATAAGCTAAGGCGAATTCATTTTAACAAGAAGTATATATTAAACATCTGCTATTTAAAAGGCACCACCACTTCAAAGGACCTTTCATGCCAGTATAAGAAAGAGGGCATGTGCATTCAAAACTAGAACACAGGACAGGTATCTAAAGCTAGGGGATAGAGGTAAAAGATCTCCCACCTGTAATGCTCAGACCTGCTTTCCCTACTTTCTATTTCTCTTGCATTAAATCCACCCATCTCCTTCACAACGAATCTCTTCCTATAACATCGCTTGAAGTCATTCAAAGGTGCTTCTTCCCTCATAGGCTAAACATCAAATTGCAACATGTTGTAGAAAGGTTTGCACGATCTGAGCCCTGCCTCTGGCCCCAGCTCCTTCTCACCTTTGCCCACCCCCTCTCCCCTGCCCCAATTAATTTGTGTTCCAAGTCCAATTAATAGTAAATTTGGGGAGAAAAGAGGGAAAACCTGAATGCTTGTTGGCAGCATACACATTACTCTGCAGTGAGAATTGCACTAATGCAGAGCTGAATTCATGGGCATACACCTGTGCAGTACCACAGGTCCTCGTCTGAGAAGACCCCACATTTGGTTTAATGATCTCTTGTTGCCATCCTGAAATTCTTAATACTTTTATTTTTGACTTTTTAGTTTGGACTTGACATCCCACAGGGCAAGGGAGCATGTGTATGAGTAGAGGCGATAACCCGGGCCAGTGGCAATGTGTGCACTTCGTGTGGCCCAGCAGCCATGGGCACACATGCAGACACAAGTAGCCTTGGTTCTGTGTGCTCGCTAGACCTTGGGGCAGTTCTTCATGTCACGCTGTTTGTGCAATGACGTTCCTTCTGTCTGGGATGCTCATCTGTAACCCCCTTCATACTTGCTAACTCACCTTCCGTTACCTAAATATTGGAGAAACTCCTATGCATACTTCAAGACTCAACTGAATGATGAGCCCTGCAAGAGTTCATTGTTTTCCTCTCAAGCCACCATCAGTCTTTCACTAACCTCTATTCTAGCATATATAGCAACTATCTCACAATTATTTGCAGGTATCTCAGTCATCACTAAATTATATATTCCTAAAGGAAAAAAGAAAACAAAACTATTTTATTAATCTCTGTATATCCCTGATGGCATTTAGCAAATGAGCTTCCTGCTGATGGAAAGTGAGTGTGGGCCAAGGCCATCTTTTTTGTAAGTTGGGAAGGGTATAGGAAGAAGGAAGGCTCCATATATTGGGGGGGGGAGGGGAGAAAGAAGGTCCTAAGCTTCCTAATAACCCATTAATACCTACACTGATGAGACATGACTGGTTCCACAATGTAAGCCTCTTTTTTCATCTGCTCTGTTCTCATTGTTTGCCACTTATTCTCCTTCTCTTTTATGTGAAATTAAACCCTCTATGAAATACACTTGGGGGTAGGTTTTTCCCAGATGATTGAGTTTAATATAGCAGTATTTACTTTCTGGCTTTTGTTAAGTATTTCAATCCAGGTGTTTACAATATAGTGTTCTTTTGCAATTTTTGTTTTTTTCCAAAATCCATTTTTCTGAAACAGCTGGTGGTGTATATGTAAACAAAATCAAAATATTTGTTTAGATTTTCCTAGGGTTTTGCATCTACTGGACCTAGTGACAGAAGATGTTTATTTTACAGTTGATTGTGAATGATATCATTGAAATTGTATTGCCTGGGAAATAAAAAAACCACTGAGATGAAATTTATAAAAGTACATTTACTATTAGCATATATTGGTATAAAACAGAAAATAATTATTGGTATAGAGCTTAAATAAGGCTGAAAAAAGATATATGGATATTGCCATAGGTGATACATTTTATTGATCACCTATTATGAAATAGATACTAAGTTTAAACCAAGAAAATATATTATGTATTTTGTGGCATTGATTTATTTTTGTCAACTATGTATTATTGATCTTAAATGATACCTTCTCATCATAACAGATTTTCTTAAAATGTAATGATCAAATTCTCTTTTTAAGAGAAAAATTTTTGCTTAGGAGAAAGGATAGGTAGCAGCCAAAGAGGCAGGAAAGGGATATGTGTAGGCAGAGGGTGGGCATGAGCCAGACTTCTTGGACATTATCTGAATATAACCATTAACTTCGCTATGTCCCAGGCACAGCGCTGGACCCTTGAGCACAGTGCAGAATGAAACAGACATGGTTCTGTCCGTGAGTGTCTAGAATGGTATTAACAACCACATAGTTCTATGTAAAGTTGCACCTGGGAAACTGCAATGAAGGAGAGTTATATGAGATGAAAGCCTGTGCTGGGAAGAATGGCTATAATCAGGAAATCTGGGTGAGGAAATCAGATAAAGGGAACAGCACATACAAAGAAGAACAGGTTTAAGGATTAGGGTTAGACTATGGGGGAGCTTCTTGTAGAGGGAGGCAGGGGCCTGCAGGACACAGATAATTTTGGTCTTTATGTGAAAAGTAACGGGACACCTTGCATTTAGCAGCAAAGTAAGCTGATGGGACTTGATAAAGTCCATCTGGCCACAGAGGAGGAAAAAGATTGGAGAAAAGCGGGCAAGAGAATCCTCTCCACTGTTCCTTGTTCTCCTCAATAGCCCTCATCTGAACCCAGAGTCAAAATGTAATAGATAGTGAAAAGGTCAACGTAGGATACTATCATACATATAAGACAGATGGATGAGTGGGTAGATAGATGAATAGCCAAATATGTTTTATTATCATTATTAATTATTCAGCCTAGAGGCCTGATTAATTATATACACACTAGAGGCCCGATGCATGAAGATTCATGCAAGAATGGGCCTTCCTTCCCCTGGCTGCCGGGACCACCTTTGCTCAGGCTGGAGCCGTCTTTCTGCCTTCCCATGCTGCCCAGAAGCCCAGAGCAGCTGGGGTGGTGCAGAACACCTGCGTCATCACCACGGCGCCTGCACATGCAAATTAACTAGCCAACTTTGTTGGGTTAATTTGCATACTCAATCATGATTGGCTGGTGGGCATCACAAAGGTACAGTCAATTTGTATCTTACTCTTTTATTAGTGTGTGTGTATATATATATCTATATATATAGATATATAGATAGATAGATAGATGATAGATAGATATAGATATAGATAGATATAGATTTTTTTCTTCTTTTTTTCTTTTTAGAGAGATAGGAAGAGGGATAGAGAGATAGAAACATTGATGACAGAGGAACATCATTGACTGGCTGCCTCACCCACTACTGGGGATTGAGCCCACAATCTGGGCATGTGCCCTGACTGGGAATAGAACCTGGGACCTCTTGGTTCCTGGGGTTATGCTCAACCTCTGAGCCACATCAGCTGGGCCACACTTACAATCTTAAAGCAACTCCAAGAACCACAGGGCCAGGGCCTTGTAAGGTCACATAGCTGCTCAGTGGACTGTTTCTATCCTATAGAGGCCCCAGCTTAAGAAACAAAGACAACTTTGGGTGTTCCTTAGCCTTGTGGAGTTTGGCAGCAATGTACAAGGGTAGGCCAGCCAGGTTCAAGACGCATCTGTGTTTTAAGGAATGTATAGAAATGTAAGCCAGCTGAGCACTTGATTAGCTTTTGTAGGTTCTGACTGAGGGAGCACATTTCCATGTGACTGCATATTTTTGCTTCAAGCTAATCAAAGGCACTTGAGTGAGAGAAACACAGAAGTCATTTCCTAATTGAAAACAGTTTGAGAATCTAAACACTGGAGTTGATCCACCCCACCCTCCCTAATGAAGTACTCGAAGTTTTCCCGGCATATAGAATAAAGAGTGGCTGTATGATAACCTATGCTGAGTGAAATGTCAAACATCACACTGGGCAGGAAGGATACAATTCATTCCTCATCCTGGATTGCACAGATTGAAATCTTTCTGGAATGAATTACTAAAGATGCTGATAATGTCAACATGAGAAGTATTACTATATTTCTCTGTACTAGAGGCCCGGTGCACGAAATTCGTGCACGGAGGGGGGTTGTCCCTCAGCCCAGCCTGTACTCTCTCCAATACGGGACCCCTTGAGGGATGTCTGACTGCCTGTTTAGGCCTGATCCCACCGGATCTACTTTCTACTTTCTTATGCCTATTCCTTTCCTCTTTCTTCATCTTAAAAATTAGCAATATACAGAGTTCTGTTCTCTCTTTTCTTCTCAATTGTCACTGGGTAGCTTCCCTGAAAAGCAAACTCTGAAATGGAAGTGTGTATTCAGGGGCTTCATTAGGAGGTGATATTGGACTCAATTTTTGTAGAAGAGAAGGGAACATGAGTGGGCAAAGGGATCTTTTAAGATGTTGCTAAATGGAGTAGGAGGGACAGGCTTTTATATCCTCTGGTCAGTCTTCATCAGATGCCGGTGCTGTCTGACCTATAAAGGGAATATGATCTTGGGAGAGCTGGGTCTGTGCAGTAAAGGCATCCTTCAGAGGAGGGTGCAGTGGAAGATGCCAATACTACTCCTAGAAGTTGGATCATGAGTGTTTATACATGGAGACGGATATATGTGTCACATCATCGTGTCACAACATATTAACCTCTGGACACACATCTGTGTGCTCCCCAACACACACACCAAGTCCTTTTGACTTTACCACCTGTCTGTATCTCAAATATGACCTACTCTACCATGCCTTTGCCCTGTGAAGATGGAAGATATAAGATGTAGGAGATGATTTTCCTGTTCCCCTCATCTTTGGGAAGATTCAAACATGAGAATGAACACTATGTTCAGAAAGAAGCAGAGATCAGAGTCTGAATCAGTGGTCGATAGTGTTTACATTATCCTGTTCCAGGTCTCCCTCAAGTCCAGCTTCCTTCTCATAGTGACAGAAAACTTCCAGTATATTCTTCTCTTTTTCTTAGCTAATGCAAGTAGTGCTTCTCATGCTTAGAGTGCAAGGAGCTCTGACTAATACAGAAGATGACCAATGACTGAACTAAGCCAGATCCTGGTGGATCATCGTGTCCTTCAGGTTAGGCAGCACTAGCACCTGCCCTGAAATGCGTCTTGGTTTTTGTTATGTCTGCCTCACTTGTGCCAGTATGATTAATCCCTACCATATTTTATCTGCCTAAACACTTTTTTTCTTTTACTTTATTTTAATATGCTAGGTTTAAATAAGGAACTGTCTGCATTCCTCATGCAGATGACAGGATGATTCATTTCCCAGAGATGTTTATACCTCTTATCAGAAAGAAAAGAAAATCTTTTGAATTACTTTTAGACACTCACCTCCTTTTCCACTCCCAACATTTAATTACTCACAAAACCCTTAAAGATATATCCTCTATCAGCATATATCTTGCACACAGCACAGCTGAAGGGGAAGTAAGAAGAACACAACTGACTCATCTTTTACAAGGTGAAAATTAAGGGAAACACTGCATGTATCTACCTGTGCATGTGAGTTTGCATAGTAATAGGGGCTTTTCAGGGTGGGGAGGCTCAGAAGTGGACTGATTATCTTAACAAGCCTTCTCCAGCCAAGAGATCATCCATTTTCTTGTTAGACATCAATTGACCCCTATGGGACCTGCGAAACCGTTGTCTTTAGAACCAAGCTAACATTAAAAGTATCTAATGACTCAATGTTGATTTTTTAAAATATATTTTATTGATTTTTTACAGAGAGGAAGAGAGAGGGATAGAGAGTTAGAAACATCGATGAGAGAGAAACATTGATCAGCTGCCTCCTGCACACCTCCTATTGGGGATGTGCCCGCAACCAAGGTACATGCCCTTGACCGGGAATGGAACCTGGGACCTTTCAGTCCCCACGCTGATGCTCTATCCACTGAGCCAAACCGGTTAGGGCTCAATGTTGATTATTGAAAAAACAAAGCAAAAAGATGTAGGGAAGGTAGAACTTTAACTCACTGACAAATATTTCACTTGCATTCACTTTAATCTGGCTTTCCTCCAGCCACTGAGGAACACACGTTTTCTTAGAGCTTGGGGATCGACAGAAGCACCTCATTGCCACTGACTCTGTCATTCACTTCTGAACCCCAGCTTAGAACTGGTTTCTAGGAATCATAAAATAAGTGACTCTAGTAAAACATTTTATACTGCATTTTTCACATATGTTATTTTCCTTTTTCGGAGCTATATGATAATTTAAAAAGAAATCATTAACATTCCCAGGGTATAAATTTAAGGCCAAGGGACTTCAAATAAGTGCTCAAGGTCACATTGTGAGGAAAAGAAAGGGATTACATAACTTGAGTTTCCTGACACCAGAGACTAAAATTCATCTAACAGAAAGTGAAGAATAAATGTGTACGAGTTGAGTTTCTCTAAAATAACATATATTTAAGTAAGCCCATCAGCAATCCACTCAAAAAAAAAAAAGTCTTTCTTTCTAGGGAAAGAGCTGGGGATAATTCATTCAACAAATATTTAGTAAGTACTTACCATGCGCCCAGATATTTTTCCACTGCCCCAAAACCTTTAGATGACAACTTTGACCACATTTTTGTAAAGTTGAGACCACAGACCACTTACACAGAAAGAAAACTTGTGAAAAATTCCTGTTCCATTAGAAACTTTGGGGGTGAGTGGGAGAATTGTGTGTATTCTGGGTGATTCTTATGGATGGTAAAGCTTGAAAATCCTGGTTTACAAATCTTGACTCAGATTCCCAAAGTTTTGAATGTATCCTATTCTTATTTCCAGAACACAAGGTAAATACTCCCAGAGAAGTGAGTGGCACTTTCTCTTTCTACATTTTCTCATAAATGACCTCTCTGAAGCAATGAAGTGATCAGCGCTGGTAATTCAGGACCACCGGATCAAGTCACTGACTGCAGGAGTATTTGAGTTAGTGGGAGACACCTACAGGGCGACCCACCAGTGGGAGTTTTTGTTTGGTAGCAGGCCCATCAATTTGTCTGATTAAACTTTGTGCCTATATCTGAATGACTCATTCTCTCCTTCTGCTCTGGGCTGTGAATAGCTTGGCAGAATTTATGCTAACTTGGAACATATATGTCAATGGGGCAGGTGTTAGATTGTGAGCATGTATATTTCAAGATGAGCAAACGTTTGAACTATTTGTTCTTTTACGGACCTCTCAGGATAACTTGCTTTTCCCACCATCTTAAATTGAAAATCATAACTCAGACTTCATATTCTTTAATATCAACTTTAACCTTTAATTTTCCAAATAATTAAATGATATAGTAATAAGCATTGATAGAGAATCAGAGTAACAAAATTTTGTGTACATCAAGAAAGAACACCACACTTGCAAAAAAGGATTTTACTGTCTAATTTGGGACCATTGCTACTATCTGACCTGTGCATTCTGCCCTCCAGGGATCTGTTTCCCTGGGGTGTGAGTCTTTGTAGGGTCCATGTAGGGAAAACAGTGCAAGAACAACTTGGATCAGGAACTCATTAAGTATATAAAAAAGTCAAATTCTTACCATCAAAATGAGAGAGAAGTACCAGACTATTTGTACCCCTGACCTTCACCCCTAATAAAATTATCACAATCTTCACTCAATATAGATGCTCCTCCACTTATGATGGGGTTACATCCTGATCAACCCATTGTTAAGTTGAAATAATGTAAGTTTAAAACACATTTAATACACCTCACCTACCGAACATCATAGCTTTACCTAGTCTTCTTTAAAAGTGTTCACACACTTACATCATCCTGCAGTTGGGCAGAATCATCTCATTGCCACTGCCCAGCATCTCAAAAGGGTATGGTCCTGCATATTGCTAGCCCAGAAAAAGATTAATATTTAAAATTCAAAGTACAGTTTCTACTGAATGGGTACCGCTTTTGCATCATCATTAAGTCAAAAAATTGTAAGTCAAACAACTATAAATCAGGGACTATCCGATGTCTCAGGCAAATATTCTTCTCTCAAGCAGGGGAAATGTCAAAAGTAAAGGAACAAGAGGTAATTGTCCTAGTTCCATCAATGTGGCAGGTGGGTTTTTATTCCCGTCTACACTTAACCCTCAATCTACCCAATAAAAAGTAATAAGCCAATAAAAAGTAAAGGAAGCAGATATACTTCTGTAGCCTAATAAGGATGGGGCTCTAGGCAACCAGGTTAATTCTCACTATGTACAAGTCCAATTGCCACTTGTATCAAAGTCAGGCTGTAAGATCTCAGTAAGGTCCTCACACCTTTTCTTTCTTCATATCAATTTCCAAGGTATCCCTTCCTCCCATGGAGCAGCAGTTCTGGATGACCAGGAAATGCCTCACACACTATATGCTGGCTACAAAGGAGGGCTGGACCTCACAGAGGAGAAAGAGGCCAAGGAGAAAGATGGAGACATGCAGAAGAGATGACTCTGTACACCACAGAGTCACTGCAAATGGTTTTTCTATGACTAAATATTCAAACGACAGGCCAGGCGAAGTAAAATATAAAAATGAATAGAGTAGAAGAAAAAAAAACACAGACTTTGCATTGGTTGGAATATTGCCTAGACTGAAATATAGCACTGATTAATCAGCTCCAAGTTTTACCTGCAACACCATTCTTTTTGAGCAATATGAAACACTACCTTCCATAACTAGGGGATTATCAAAAACTAGAATATCCCAGGCTAATATGCACTTTCTTGTGCTATATTAAACTATCCAAGAGCTGGAACATTAATGACAGTCCTCTTATCACAGATGAGTAATTAAGCTAAGAAATAAGGGATTTTGATCATTTCAGACAATGCCTATGATAAATCCAAAATGTGACACCCTTTTTAGCTGAATCTAAACACCTTGGTTTAGGTTGTATTTTTATTTTAAATAATTTTTTCATTTGAAATTGTGCAAGAACATTTTCTACTCAAAATAATAGAATGGCCCTAATCGGTTTGGCTCAGTGGATAAAACGTCAGCCTGTGGACTCAAAGGTCCCAGGTTTAATTCCAGTTAAGGGCATGTACCTTGGTTGTGGGCACATCCCCAGTAGGGGGTGTGCAGGAGGCAGCTGATCGGTGTTTCTCTCTCATCGATGTTTCTAACTCTCTCTCCCTCTCCCTTCCTCTCTGTAAAAAATCAATAAAATATATTTTAAGAAATCATAAAAAATAATAGAATGTATAGAACAATAGAAAGGGATGTTTTTTAGACAAAGGAGACAGAATCATGTCAAGAGATGTGAATTAGCTTTGCAGGTTGCTCTCAGAAGTATTCTTGTATTTTTTCAAATTAATCTTTATTGTTAAAAGTATTACAGGTGTCCCCTTTTTTTCCCATGATCCCCTCCACCCTGCACCTGCCCCTTCCAGGACTTCATCACACTATTGACTGTGTCCATTGGGCTCTGCATAGTTATTTCATCTCCTTGTTTAGCAGACTATAATTGTTACACTTGGATTCTACACAGTCCCAAATGTCCCTTATTGGTGTTGAAGAGGAAACCACATGGTATATTTGGAAGAATATCACAAGTAAACTTTGTCTTAGACTAATTCACAGGTTGTTGCTCTACACGATTCATGCCTCAATAAATACACATTTTGTAATATATTATAATTGCAAGTAGATATATTTAGCCCATCCACTAAGTTGTGAGTTGCATAAATTACTGTGTCCTATTAATCTTTCAGATATCTCCTCCAGTACCTGGTGGATTTTCAATAAATATTCATAGGAGAAAAACATACTAGTTATTGCATTTTGTTTTGGTTTGGTTTTTAACTATAACTTAATGAAAGCTTCTTTTTTTATAAATTAAGTTTGATTTTTATGGTGTCATGGCAGAGGAAATTTTCCCAGCACCCCTAAATCCCACCAGCGTGCAGATCCATTGATGACAAGAAGAGTTCTGGTAACTCTCACTGCTCTTCAAGCGGCATTGACTCTCCATTTGAGGCCTGGGCATCCTAAGTGCTCATGCTCCCCTTGGAAGTCTTCCAAAAGCACACCTGAAACTGGATTGTTGCCACATCTACTTCATCTGGTTTCTGGGGTATGATTTAAATCTTTCAGTGTTCTAAGAGTCAAGTGTAAATGACATCATGCAATGTGTACCTGGGTGAATTCAAGGAAGCATTTGTTCCCAAGCATTTGCAGGCAACATCTTTGTTCTGACAACCTACAAATTGCAGCATAGCCCAACTATTTATGTGAAAAATTAAACTTCTAGTCTCTAGTGATAGTGATTTTTATCTGTCCCTTTATAGAAGAAATGTATCTTTGAACTTTCTTAAAACTTAGTCCTGATGTTAAAAAACGTTTTTTTCCTAATTTATAGCATGAGCCCATGCCCAATTATCAAATATCCACTGAAATATATAAATATTAATTATATTGAATTATGTTTACTATACATCTTTGGTATCATCTATCATGTTAAAGTAATATAATCTAAACCTCTGATAAATTATCAACAGCCTTACTTCAAGATGAAGGTTTTTCTGGATGAGATCATGAATGTATGATCAGAGCAAAATATCTATATAATCCATCCTTACAAAATATCTATATAATCCATCCTTACATCCTTAAATATCTATATAATCCATCCTTACATAATCCATCCTTACATATGATCAGAGCAAAATATCTATATAATCCATCCTTACAAAATATCTATATAATCCATCCTAACATCCTTAAATATCTATATAATCCATCCTTACATAATCCATCCTTACAAAATATCTATATAATCCATCCTTACATAACTATACAAAGCTGTATTCAAGCTAATACATAAATACCCAATTTAAAATATTTGAAGTGGGGTGAAAGTGAGAATTCCCTGAGTGAAATTCAGTAGTATACAAAGAAAAAGAAAGATGACCATACACTCTGCATCATTCTCAAATGCCAGCTTTGAGGGTTTTTCTGGAAAGCCTTCACAACATGATTTACATATGATCTATTTGTTCACACAAGCCTCCCTCTTACTACATGTCAAGTTATTTCCCATGAAGTGAGAATATAGCCATACACAAGACAGACAAGGTCCCTGCTCCCCTGGGGTTTGAATTATAATGTGGAGAGTCAGAGAAATAAATGCAGAAGAATATTTCTGACAAGTGCATTGAAGATAATAAGCACAGTGATACAGAGAGTGTTACTTGGAGCAGAAGGGAAGGAACACATATCAAATGAAGTTCTCAGAGGAGCCATGAAGGTGACTTCTGAGCTCAGATCTGAAAGATGAAAATAAAGGATGTTTGCTAAAAAGCAGTTGAAGAAGAGGAAACAGCAAGTGCTAATGCACTGAAGAAGAAATAAACTTGGCAGAAATAGCATCACTACGATGAAATCTTAGTGATCAGAAGCAGATGGGCAATGGCTAGGGCACATAGGAATTTATAGATTAAAAAAGGAAATTGGATTTTATGCCAAAGGCAAGAAGTCATTGGTGAATTTTAAGGCATAGAATGACACGTTCTTACTAATATTTTTTTAAATGTCTCTCTTTTTTGCCAATGTTAAAGTCCAAACAGAACATCCATAGCAATCATAGTCTTTACTCTGGCTGGCTAATTGTCTAACCCATGGCACATTAAGTGTAATTAGCAACTTTAACTGTGGCTTAGTTTTTAAAGACTATTTTGTTTTTTGTTTTTAGTCTTCATCATAATCATTAATGTCATCTATAATTATTAGGGTATTCCTTCTATACTGCTAAAAACTGGATTCTTAGTAACTGGAGCTTGACTGGATGTTTGTCTCTCAAAATATGGACTTTAGTATCCTTAATATTTTAATTCTATATATGACACTTTCTTTCTTTTTGCCTGTCTATGGAATTTAATATCTTATATAAATACAAAGCTGTATTCAAGCTAATATAATACATTTAAAGTTTTACAAAATGTTTTGAACAGCTACTGAAAATATAGGGCTAACTTCACACATCTCCAAAGCTCATACAAAGCAATAAGTTTGAATCAACAAAAAATAATTGACAGGGCAATAGGTTATATACTGATATAAAGAAACATTACTAAAGATTAGACATTTTTGTTCACAAATATCTAAATTCCAGAAATAAAAGATACAGTTCTTTCTCTACAGTTGTCTGTTTTTAATTTAAAAGTTCATCTTTTTTATGGCTGAAGAGTATTTCATTGTATATATACCACATTTTCTTTATCCCATCATTCATTGGTAGATACCTAGGTTGTTTCCATGTTTTGGCTATTATAAATAGTGCTGCAATGAAAATAGGAGAACATATAGCTTTATGAATAAGTATTTTCATATTGTTGAGTAAATACTCAGCAGAGGAATTGATGAACCATATGGTAGTCCTTCTGTACCATATGGATGGATTTTGAGAGTACTATGCTAAGTGAAATAAGTCAGATGGAAAAGGACAAACAATACCATTTCACTCATATGTGGAATAAAAAACAAAATGTAACAAACAAACTAACAAAACTAACAAAAATGAACTCATAGAATCAGACAACAGAATAGTGATGACCAGAGAGGATGGATGGCAAAGAGAGTAAAGGGGATCAAATATATGGTAACAGAAGGAAACTTGACTTCAGGTGGTGAGTACACAATAGAATAAAATTATAATGTTGTATACCTGAAAATTATATAAAATTATATGCTCAAATAAATTAAAAATTTTAAATGTTTAGAGTAAGGAAGATTTAGCAAAGAATACACAGGTATGGAATAGAAAATAAAATAATACTAGTAAATCAAAGATGTTTATCCTAAAACTACGTAGATGACTATCCTATCTAATAAAGATGAAATATGCAAATTGACCATCACTTCACAACAAAGATGGCAGTGTCCACAGCCAATAAGGAGGGAATATGCAAATTGATGTGACAAAGATGGTGGTGGCTGGGCTGGGACGCTTGCATCATCGCCATGGTAATGACACAGGTGTTCCGCCCCGCCCCGGCTGCTCCGGGCCTCTGGGCAGCGCATGCATGCAGGCGCAGAGTGGCCGGGGTGGGGCAGGATGCCTGCTATGAGGGAGGGGGGTGAGGGTGGAGGGAGCTACAAGAGGGCAGCAGGGCTGGAGTGAAGGCAGAAGGCGGCTCTGGCCGGAGTGAAGGCAGAAGGCAGCTCTGGCTGGAGCGAAGGCAAAAGGTGGCAGCCAGAGCGAAGCCCTGGGTCCCGGGTGCCAGAGGGAAGCCGGTGCCAGCATCCAGGGGAAGGCCTATTCTTGCACAAATCTTCATGCATTGGGCCTCTAGTCTATACTAATAAAAGAGTAATATGCTAATTAGGCCAGACGTCTTCCGGACATCCTTCTGGATGTCCTTCCGGACAATGCCATGGTAGTGGGGGCTGAGGCAGAGGCAGTTAGGGGTGATCAGTCTGGCAGGGGAGATCAGGCAGGCAGGCAGGTGAGCGGTTAGGAACCAGCAGTCCCAGATTGCGAGAGGGATGTCCAAGTGCCGGTTTAGGTCAGACATCCCCCAAGGGTTCCCGGATTAGAGAGAGTACAGGCTGGACTGAGGGACCTCCCTCCACCCCATGCACCAATTTTGTGCACTGGGCCTCTAGTCTATAATAATAAAAGTGTAATATGCTAATTAGACCAGACATCCTCTCGAATGACCTTCCAAACAAAGCCAGGGCTGCTAGGGAAGCCTGAGTCCCAGGTGAAAGAGGGAAGCCGGTGCCGGCAGCTGGGGGAAGGAAGGCCTACTCTTGCATGAATTTCGTGCATCAGGCCTCTAGTATCCTATATAAAAAAAAGAAAATATCAGGGGACTTAGGAAGTCAGAGAAAAAAGAGACACCAGGTTATTTTGTTTTGACTATTAAGTGATACATTAATCAGCATTTTCTAAAGGAACAGAACCAGTAGGATTTATATGTATAGATATATAGATATTTATAACAAATTGGCTCACATGATTATGGAGCCTGACAAGTTCTAAGATCTGCAGTTGGTAAACTGGAGGGAGACCCAGGAATGCCAATGTTTCAGTTTTAAATCTGAAGCTGAAGCTGGAAAATTAAATCGCTGTCCCAACTCCAAGTTAGTCAGACAGATGAATTATCTTTCGTTTGAGGGAGGGTCTGCCCTTTTGTTCTATTCAAGACTTTAACTGATTGGACAAGGACCACCCTGCAGAGAGGGTATGTTAAGATCATTTAAAAACACCCTCACAAAAACACTCAGAGTAATGTTTAAGCAAATATCTGGACACCCCATGATCCAGTTAAGTTGACATACAAAGTTAACCATCACAAGTAGTAATGCACTATTGAAAGTTCACACCAGAATTTATTTACCAGTTGTTTCTACCAATGTTTACTGATCCCCTGATAAGCATCAGGTCTACTCTAGATGCAGGGATCCAATGAGATGTAAGAAATAATTTCTGTCTTCAGGGCATCATGGCCCTCTGAAAAGAGGAAAATGCATACATAAACTAAATGCAGTGAGACAGTTACCAAAGGGAATGGGTTAGAAGGAGAGAGTGAGGTCACAAGCACTGAGTGGGCATTCAAAAGTTTAACTCTAATATTTAGAGAATGGTGGTGAGGTTATCTTCAAAGAACAGAAAAGCATTCAAGAGAGAGGGGGTGTCCTAAAGGACACAGTAGGAAATGTAAGTGGACTGAAAAACCAAGAGAAGCCTGATTGGTTGGTTGAAGCCCAAGTGACAATGAGGGTTTGTGCAATAAAAGACTTTGTAGTTTTTGCTTGAGTTTTGACAAAATCTTTTTTTTCTTTTGCAGTCACCAACTACTAAAACTTTTTCTGTCCTTTATGACATTTTAGTCTTCATATTCATATCATCACTTCTTTGTTGAATGCCTGTTAATTAAGCACCAGTCATGTCAGGCACCATGCAATGAGTTGGTAACTTACTGTGAAGAGAAAGAGGTGGCCCTTTCCTCATGAAGCTGAAGGACTCTAGGGAGGAAAAATATAGACACTCATAAATGAAAATATATGATATTTATATTTTTATTGATTTCATAGCGGAAGGGAGAGAGAGAGAGAGATAAATAGAAACATCAATGATGAGAGAGAATCATTGATTGACTGCCTCCTGCATGCTCCACACTGGGGATCGAGCCTGCAACCCAGGTATGTTCCCTGACTGGGAATCGAACCATGACCTCCTGGTTCATAGATTGATTCTCAGCCACTGATCCACGCCAGTTAGGTGAAAATATATGATTTTTAAATGTGATTATTGCAATGAATATAAAGTATAGACTATCTGGTTGTCAAAGCTAAAGTAAAAATCATCCCTAGAATAAAGCATCAAGAGAGACATGGAAATCTTGGACTATTTTATCTTAGAGAACCAGTGACACCATCACTAGGGGCCAAATCAACTTACAGGCCTGCTTTAAAGTACATATAAGCCTATGGTCTTGCCCAGGCATATACCTATTATTTTAACTGTCATCTCCTCCTAGAAATAAGAAATAAATTTTAAGTTCTTTCTTAACCTCATAATCTGATTCACTCATACATTGTTTCTACCATTGACTAATATAACCACTCCTTGTCAGCATTGTTGTTTATTTGACGTAGAAATCATACCTTGAGCTTATGCTGTCAAAACCCCAGAAGTGTCATAAAGAATAAGAATGAGGCTTGTCACAATTTTTTGTCTCTAGGCAATTAGATTTTTATAGCATCTTCTTATAACTAAATGGGAAACACAAATCCTGCAATTGAAATGAGATGAAACTCATTTGCTTACCTGAGGACCAAGCTGTTTTATATCCCACCCACTTCACTCAGAGGCTCCCAACATCTTCGATCTCAAACAGAAAGCAGCAGATGTGTATCTCCAGTCTTCTGTGAATCATAACCAAAATGGTTATAATTCTGAAAGGGTGACAAGGAATAAAAGAATCCCAGAAGCAAGATGAAAGCTGACTCATATTCACCAAGCTCTGGCCCAATTCTCTTGGTTGGCCATTGTATTTAAAACATTTGCAAGCTGCAGTAATTGCAGCCCAAGCAATTTATTGAGGGCTTTCCTTATCTGCCTTGTACACATAGTCAGGTCTTCTCACTGAGTTTCGCTCCTGGTCCTTCTTTTGGTTGGATCCAAGCCATTATTCTTCACCATCCCGCATTAATCACACTCCTGTTCAAACTGCCTGGGTCACCAAGTGCTCTGCTTTACAAAGACCTGCCTTCATAGCATCCTTGCTCACAGGTGGTGACTAAGGCCTTCACAACTTCTGGATAGCTGAGATCCTCTGTAGAAAGAACAAATAAAGGCTGAAAAGGAGACTAATGTTTGGCGGTGAAAGCTTTTAATAGAGAAAAAGGTTTTACACGGTGAATTATAATAGACTAGAAGCCCAGTGAGTGAATTCGTGCACCAGTGGGGTCCTTTGGCCTGGCCTTGGGGGATAGGGCCAAAACCAGCTCTCTGACATCCTCCATGGGGTCCCAGATTGCAAAAGGGCTCAGGCCAGGCTGAGGGACCCCACCAGTGCATGATTGGGCCAGAGAGGGACGCGGGAGTTTGGCCAGCCAGGGAGGGACTGAGAGAGAGCTCCAGGGCATGTCTGGCCCATCTTGCTCAGTCCTGATCAGCCGGACCCCAGCAGCAAGCTAACCTACCGGTCAGAGCGTCTACCTTCTGGTGGTCAGTGCACCTCATAGCAAGCGGTTGAGCAGCCTTAGCATATCATTAGCATATATGACACTTTGATTGGTTGAAGGAACAACTGGTCGACTGGCCACTTAGCATATTAGGCTTTTATTATATAGGATAAAACATTGAAGAGCCAAGTTTTGGCTCTAATTTTGCATTTACATATCACCTATTTTAAGAATACCTAGACATTTAACTATACTATGAATTAATGTTTTTAATTCTAAAATGAGAAAACTCAAATACAGCCAGCAGTTAAATTCAACTAATTGTAATTAATAGGAGTTATTTGGCTCAGAATGAACACATATTAATTCATTCATCTGTTTAGACATTCATGTATTAACTCACTCAACAAATCAACTCTCAGTAATACTCTATTCTAATTGGAGCCTCAAACATAAGGAAAAAGATTGGGTTTTATTTTCTTATCATATTGGATTTGTAGGCAAATAAAAAAATGTATAATGTATTTTTGAGATCTTTAGGAGTGGAATAAATATCTATTTCTGGTATCAAACAACAGGGTATTATGGTTTTATAATCTCATTTATTCATGTATTTATTAATTCATTCATTTGATAAACATATGTTGAAATCCTCCTACCTATATTGGATAAAGCTAAGTTCCTATAGAGAGAAATAATTATCTCAATACATTATGCTGGAAAGAACAACAGTTTAGCATGACTTGATCAGGAATGTTAATGGGGAATGGAATAGATTGGTTGCTCTCCAAATAAGTGGAGACTTTCTCCTTAGGCCATTGGGAAGCATTTTTATGCATGAAGAGGAGGTAACCCATTCAGAAGAGACTTTATGCTTCCATCAACATGTAGATTAAAAGCCTAAATGTAACAAATATTTATATTTGTACACCATTAAATAGGCAAATATAAATCTGTAAAGGATCAGAAGTACTGGGGAGTAAAACCCAATATTTACATAGCACTTACTGTGGCACACAGATTCATTTTCAGGAATTACACCTACCGATTAAATCCTTGCAACAGTCAAAGGATAAAGTTACAATTTCTCCTCCATTTTACAGATGAAGAAACTAAGACAAGAGAGAGTAAAGAAAATTTCCCAAGCCTCTGAGTTACTAAATCATTAAGTACTAGATTTAAAATCCAGGTACGCCAACATCCATGGACTTAACCACTACATTAAAAGGCATTATTGCTACTGTCATTAAATCTTTACTATAGTAATTCTTTCTCAGAGTCACATCAAGTTGTACCAAAAAAAATGATAATAAAGTTCTGAAATTCTTTCTTTTCTAATCCCATGCTCTGCATATCTCTTTTAATTTTGATTGTTTTTATTTACTTTTTTATAATGGTTATATTTATTTTTTAAATATATTTTTATTGATTTCAAGAGAGGAAGGGAGAAGAAGAGAGAGATAGAAACATTAATGATGACAGAATATCATTGATCAGCTGACAGGGATCAGCCCCACACTTGGATTGAGCCCACAACCTGGCACGTGCCCTGACCAGGAATCAAACCATGACCTCCTTGTTCATAGGTTGATGCTCAATTACTGAGCCATACCAGCTGGACAGTTTTTTTTAATCAATATTTTTATTTTTATTGATTTCAGAGAGGAAGGGGGAGGGAGAGAGAGCTAGAAACATCAGTGATGAGAGAGAATCATTGATCAGCTGCCTTCCTCATATGCCCTTGACCCAAATCAAAACCTCAAAACAGGGACCCTTTAGTCCACAGGCCAACACTGTATCCACTGAGCAAAACCAGCCAGGGCTGATCATTTTAGATGTAATAGTGGGTACCTTCATAATTTTAGACAACATGCTTATTGATATTTTTTAATAAAAACAGTATCATTTTCTTGTCACTATGATAGAATGATTTAGCTTAAATGCATTTTGACCATCCATAGATCCCAGGTTTGATAGTTCTATCATTCCTCTTAGATTTTATATTGCCCCTTTATGACATTAATAAGATACATAAATCCCTATTTCTTATTCCATAGGATTTTTATGGTATCATTTGCCCCTCCGCTCCCCACTAAGATGAGTTGTCACTACCCTTACCTATTACTTATACATATTCTTCACAGTTCTTTCCTTCTTTCTTCTCCCACTTTGCCATTGAAATTTTGACTTTTTAAGTAATTAATTTTATCAACTTTTACACTCTGTTCTGCACCCACAACCGAGTTGGCCATTATTTGCCCATTGACTGTAGAGATTCCAGCATCTGTATGCCTGTGTGTGTTTGTTTGTGTGTGTGTGTGTGTGTGTGTGTGTGAGTGTGTGTGTGTGTTTTCCTCAAACACTGCATTAGAATTAAATTTTCATCTTAGAAATTTAATCTTGGACAACTGTGAAAGCTGAAAGAGATTGTTTCTAGTATCAAGGTTGAGTTGATTTTATTCTATAATACTAAATCATACTGTATTTTAATTTGCTTCTATGTAGACTATAACTTCTTGTACATTTTAGTTTTATCATTTCCAATTTTCTGTTTTTTTTCTTTTCCTTTTCTGTTTCATTCCTTTCCCTTCCTTTCTTCTTTTGTTTCTCTCTCTTGTCTCCCTTTCTTTCTCCATCCTTCCTCCACCCTTGCTTCCTCTTCTCAAACTATGTGCCTGGATACTATCCTGTGAGTTTCCAAATATCTCATTCAGAGAAGTAGCAGCTACTTCAGGACATTTTTGGGAAGTTTGGGATTCCCCTCTCACTCCCTTTCTAATGGAATACCAATAATCTGGGGACTGCAGGGATGTTCAAAACATGGAAGAGGGGGGAGGTATGCTAGTCCTTTGTCCACACCTACCCCTCAGCTGAGGTGACAAAGCCCTATTTGGTGCTCCTCGCAGCATGTCAGCGGCAGGTCTCTCGTCCTGGGTACTGACGACATTCAGACTTCTGCTGCACTCTGTGGTCAGGAAAACTTGGTAATCTATCTATGTCTGTCTTGAATATCTTCACACCCCCATCATACTCTTCTATTCCTGAATCAAGCATGAGGGATTCTGTGAAGCTAGACATTAAGGGTTTAGATAGAAATGCTATAAAATATCTTCTCTTTTTGAGTTTTCCAGACTCTGTGGGAAATCTATATTAAGCCCCACCCCTCCTACTTCCCATCCTTCTACCCCCACCCCAACCATCCCTACCCCAACCCCACCACACTCAAGAGTTTGGCTTTAGGGAAGAGTGGACAGCATGAGTACCTTTATCAGACGACTAAACAGTGGATTTACTGTTTGCCTTTTTTTCTGAACATTCACCTTTCTCCCCAACTCAAAGTATTACCTCCTCTATAGCTAGAAAGACCCATACACACCAATTTTCCCTAGTCTCTCATTAGTCCAGGAGTTCAATAATTAGCTTCATTGATTACTCTTGCCTTTTTCCCCTTTTAATCCTGCCCTACGTGTAGCTTTGGGCCAAACTTCTCCTGAAAACTGATTCTTCAAATGAATTCCTGGTGATCTCTAGGCTGCCCGCCAGGAACATCTGAATCTCAGTTCAGACTCAAGCTGGAAAACAGTTATATGGACTAGTAAATTTTACCAAACACTAAACATACACATTTTTTAAAGTAAAACAGGCCAATAAAAAGTGTTTTCAAAATTGAACTTGACCCAAACTGATAAATCTTCCTGGTTCAATTCCAGAAATAAAATTGTTTTGATTTTCAACCTCATCTCAAGATGTTTAGAGACAAAACCAGTTAAAGACACCCATATCTATTAGTTCTATCTTCAGGTTTCTGGCAGATTCTGGGCACTGGAAACCCTGTTGTGTTTATGCCATCACTTTTATCTCAGCCACTTAGGGATCGGCTTTAAAAAAGGCGGGGGGAGGGGGAGAACAGGGAGAGGCACTGTTAGAGGATGACTGGGTGGCAGCCTTTCCATCACCTGGGAGTCTGGGTTCCCAAAAACTACTAACTCCCAAAGGTCCTTCAGAGTAGTGGTCAACCCTCAGGGGCCAGCAAATATCAGACATTTTTTTTGTTTTCTCTTGTTGAGAGAGCATTTAAATGGGTTATGGAGGAGCTGTAGTTGTATTTACATTGACATTCTAACAGTTCTCATTAAAGTTTAAAGAATCTCCTCAAAATAAGAAAATACTTATTAGCAGGTATTATATAAATTTTTGAAGTGAAGAGAAAGATGAATCTTTGAAGTGCCTAATTCTTATGCTTAATAATATCAAGTACATATTTTATTATTGCTAACACATTGCCATACAATAACCTTTTCTAATAAATCCTTAGGGAATCCTGAGGAATTTTAAAATAACATAGATTCTTACAACCTGGAATCATTAAGATCAAAACACAGGAAGAGTGCTGGCCAGGTAACCTTGCAAATCCCTCTAATCTTTTAATGTTTTGATTGATGAGTCTGATATGATTTTGCTTCAAGCTTCATGGATCCATTGGCTACTAATCAGGTTTAATAAATGTAATTCCATTTGAAAATATTAAGTAGCATAAATTATTACTTGATGATTTTTAACTAAGTGCAACCATAAAAATTTCTGACAGTCTCCATGAGCAGTGGTCATTGAACAAAAGTGTTTCCCATATATAACATACCACAGCCAATTTACTTAAAATTGTATTTTGAGAGGTTTTCCCAGTTCATATGTAATACAGGATGAAGAGTTAACCAGGCAATGAACAATTTTTATAATGCCTTATAATAAAGAAAAATCAATAAAGACTGTTTATTTTCTAAAAATGAAAATAGAGTTTAAAAAGTAAGACAATAGATTGGTTTTTGATAAATATACATTTGATAACTTGATAGCCTATGGATAAAAATAACCTGACTTTTATAAAAACTTAAGGAATTAATTAACATCCTTAGTGCTTAATGCCACCCAGAGAAATTTCAGAAAAAAGATTCTTAAAGTTTTTCACAGTTTATTTAAGAATGAGATTAATCACTAATAAATAAATAAATAAAAAATAAATAAAATTCAGTGTAAAGAGAGTTGTCATAACATAAAATATAGCTCCTGAAAAATACACATATAATACATTTTGGGAAGATAGAATGGTGGCTTATAAAACAGTTACACAATCTAATTTTTGGAGAGTTAACATCTAGAAAAATTGGCAATTTCAGGAGCAACTTTGTTGTACTGTAAGCTTTCTATGATGGCTAATTTTATGTGTTAAATTGATGGGCCCATAGGTGCATGGATATTGGATCAAATATTGTTGTGGGTATTTCTTTGAGGGTGTTTTTGGATGAGAATAGCATTTGAATCAGTAGATAACAGATTGCCCTTCCTAATGTAGGTGGGCTTCATTCAATCAGGTGAAGGCCTAAATGAAACAAAAAAGCTGAGGGACCCCCTCCCCGAGAGCATGAGTTTTCATGCTCTCGGGGAGGGGGTCCCTCAGCCCGGCCTGCATCCTCTCACAATCCAGGACCCCACAGGTAGGGTCCCTAGGCCTTTCCTGAGATCAGGGCCTATCGGGGCTTTCCTTCCCCGGGCTGCAGGCAGCTGGCCCCACTCCTGCTGCTGCTACTGCTTGCCATCTGTGCAGTGCTGCCCCCACTCCTCTGCCACCAGTGGCTTCCCTCTGCCGGTGACAGGCTGGGGTGCAATGGCTTGGCTGGCCTGGGCCTCCCTCTTTCTTTACAGAGGGGCAGGGCCAGCCCTGCAAGGGGCCATCTGACTACCTGATTGCCCCTAACTGCTCGCCTACCTACCTGATCACCCCTAACCATTCTGCCTGCCTGCCTGCCTGATTGCCCCTAACTGCTTGCTTGGGGGCGGGGCCAGTCCAGCGAGGGGCTGTCTGCCTACCTGATTTCCTCTAACTGCTTGCTTACCTACCTGATCACCCCTAACCATCTGCCTGCCTGCCTGCCTGATTGCCACTTACTGCTTGCTTGGGGGCTCAGCCAGCACTGACTTCCGGTTGGTCAGCCTCTAGTCATCACTGGTTGTTACAACCCAGGGTTTTTATATATTAGGATAGAGAATTTCTTTTGCCTGACAGCCTTTGCACTGGGACATCAGATTTTTGCCTGCTTTCAGACTTTAATTAAAACATCGACTCTTCCTGAGTCTCAAGCCTGCCAGCTTTCCAACTGTAACACCATCAGCTCTATTGGTTATTCATTCTTTAAACTTGAACTAGAACTACACCATCAGCTCTCCTGAGCCTTGAGCTGGACTATTCACTCTGTAGATCTTGGGACTTGTCAGCCTCCATAATTACATGAGATAATTCCTCTCTCTCTCCCTCTCTCTCTCTCTCTCTCTCTCTCTATCTATATATATATACACATATGTATATATATGTACACATATACACACACACACACAGCCTATCTAATAAAAGAGTAATATGCAAATTAACCATCACTCCGCTATACCCACAAGCCACACCCACCAGCCAATCAGGAGTGAGTATGCAAATTAACCCAACCAAGATAGCTGCGGCCACGGAGCGAGCAGGAGGCTTGGGTTTCCCTGGCAATGGAGGAAGCCAAGCTTTCTGCACACCCTGGCAGGCCCAGGCCTCCACTCAAGACTACAAAGTTTCAATTACAGAAGATAAATAAATCCCAACAAAAATGGCTGTGGCCACGGAGTGAGCAGGAGGTTTGGCTCTGCTCAAGGCTACAAAGTTTCAATTATAGAAGATAAATAAATCCCAGATCCCAGGGCCTCCGCTTGGGTTGCCAGGGGGCGTGGCCGGCCTGCAAACCACCACAGGCCCCTCGCCCAGGCCACCCCACGCCTCAAGGGAACTCCCACCCTGATCCGGGACACCCTTCAGGGCAAACCAGCTGGCCCCCACCTGTGCACCAGGCCTCCATCCTATCTAATAAAAGAGTAATATGCAAATTGACCATTACTCCAACACACAAGATGGCTGCCCCTATGTGGTCAAAGATCCTGCCCCCATGTGGACTCAAGATGGCCACCACAAGATGGCCAGCAGGGGAGGGCAGATGGAAAGGACCAGGCCTGCAAGGGAGGGCAGTTGTGGGCGATCAGGCCAGCAGGGGAGGTCAATTGGGAGGGACCAGACCTGCAAGGGAGGGAAGTTGGGGGCGACCGGGCCTGCAAGGAAGGGCAGTTGGGGTGACCAGGCCTGCAGGGGAGGGCAGTTAGGGGTGACCAAGCCAGCAGGGGAGGGCAGTTAGGCATCAATCAGGCTGTCAGGGGAATGGTTAGGGGGTAATCAGGCTGGCAGGCAGAAGCGGTTAGGGGCAATCAGGAAGGCCAGCAGGAAAACAGTTTGGAGCCATTAGTCCTGGATTGTGAGAGGGATGTCCAACTGCCCGTTTAGGCCCTACCGAGATCGGGCCTAAATGGGCAGTTGGACATCCCTTGAGGGGTCCCAGATTGGAGAGGGTGCAGGCTGGGCTGAGGGACACCCCACCCCCGTGAATAAATTACGTGCACCGGGCCGCTAGTATATATCCTATATAATAAAAGGCTAATATGCAAATTGTCTCCTCGACCAGGAGTTCGACCAGCAGGCAGGCCGGCCAACTGCTCATGTCCCTTCCCCCTGGCCAGGCTGGCTGGACCCCACCCATGAAGAAATTCATGCAAGGGGCCTCTAATACACACACACACACACACACACACACACACACACACACACACACACTGAGTGGCCAGATTATTATGATTTCAGAGATCATAATAATCTGGCCACTCAGTGTGTGTGTGTGTGTGTGTGTGTGTGTGTGTGTGTGTTTGTGTGTGTGTGTGTATTATATATATATTAGAGGCCCCTTGCATGAATTTCTGCATGGGTGGGGTCCAGCCAGCCTGGCCAGGGGGAGGGGACATGAGCAGTTGGCCGGCCTGCCTGCTGGTCGAACTCCTGGTCGAGGAGACAATTTGCATATTAGCCTTTTATTATATAGGATATACACTGAGTGGCCAGATTATTATGCGTTCAGAGATCATAATAATCTGGCCACTCAGTGTATACACACACACACACACACACACACACACACACACACACACATATGTATGCATATATACTAGTATATATAATGTATATATAAACTTATTGGTTCTCTTTCTCTGGAGAACCCCGACTCATATAGTTCCCATTCACAAGTGTTTACCCTGTGAAAATTTACATTCTCATGATTTTAAAGTATTGTCCAGTGCCATTTGGCATTTACTTAAATTAGTATTCACTATGGGCAAAGCAAGGTGATAGAAAGTGAATTAGTTTTAAAGCCAGATTTAAATTTCTTGCTCTGCCACTAAATACATAAGTGGTCCTGGGCAGATTATTCTACCACTCTGAAAAATGTGTTTCCTTGTTTATAAAATAAACATTAAAAAATTAAAATGGAAAACTAAATCCCTCCAAGATTGTGTGGCTTAAATGAACAATATGTGTGTGTGTGGTAGAACTTTGTGGATGACCCCAAAAAGTAGGATAGTGCCCTGAGTCCTGTCCATGCACAGCAACTGCTCTGATAGGCTAGCATTAGTCCCTAAAGATGACAGAAGGCAAAGACTTATGGAAATTAATTTGGCCCCAAATTTTACTGACTTGCTACATTAGTTATTCTATTGAGATGGAAGCAAACCTAAATTAGAGGCAGATTAGACAATGTCAAAGGGCTCTGTTTTAGCAAGCATCTCCTTCTAAGGTTGCGTATATTATTTTCCTGGTGAAAGTAAAAGGATTGAACTAAAGAAATGGTAAAGTTTTCAGTATCTCTAACAAGTGAGGAGCCCATCATCCTACTTCTCCTTCTGTGTTCCTGATCTCCGCTGCCTGGTCCTGGAGGTAAGGGGAGAATATTCAGGACAAAGTCCCAGGAAAGGTCCCAGGAGTGGAGGGCTGTGTGATGTGGAGGTCCTCTGTTGGGAATAAGTATAAAGGGCAGAGGAAATTTCAGCATGATAAATGAGTTTTTGTGTGTGTTTGTGTGTCTGAGCATGTATGTTATAATCAGTCCATAATACGTATGTTTCTTTTATCTGGAATGAAATAGGTTTTTACAATTTATCTTTACGTTTTAAAGTATTACAGATGTCCCCCTTGCTCCCTCACATTGACCCCCTCTACCCCCTCATGCCCCTTCTCCAGGCCTTCACTGCACTATTGTCTGTCCATGAGTTATGTATATATGCATACTAGAGGCCTGTTGCATGGATTTGTGCACTGGTGGGGTCCCTCGGCCTGGCCTGCAGGGATCTGGCCAAAACTGGCTCTCCGGCATCCCCTGAGGGCTCCTGGATTGCGAGAGGGTGGTTCTCAGGTGACGCACCCCAGAAATCCTCTCTGGTTGGGTGCGTCACCCGAGAACCACAGCTGCCAAGTCACTGCAGCTTGGCAGCTCCTGCATTGAGCATCTGCCCCCTGGTGGTCATTGCAACTCATAGCTACTGGTCAGCTAGTTGCTTAGGCTTTTATATATGTATACTAGAGGCCCAGTGCACAAAATTTGTGCACAGGATGGGGGGTCCCTCAACCCAGCCTGCACCCTCTCCAATCCGGGACCCCTTGGGGGATCTCTGACTGCCAGTTTAGGGCCCATCCTTGTGGGATCGGGCCTAAACCAGCAGTCAGACATCCCTCTCACAATCTGGGATTGCTGGCTCCTAACTGCTCACCTGCCTGCCTGCCTGATTGCCCCCTTCCCTCTGAAATATGTCAGTCTGTTGCATGTTTCCAGGTTCCTCTTCTTTAGTAGATCACCTATTTGTTTGTCAGTTTATATTTTTTCAGTTTTTAATACCCACCCTATGTAGGAAAAAATGTTTTCAGTAAATATTTATGAAATAAAACTAATAAAAATAATAGCCAGAAAAGTAATTCAGCTAGTAAAAAGATTCTCTGGTTGAATTTTGCATACATAATTATGTTAGTAAACATAAAGTGAAAGAAAAATAATTTTTCAGTATAAAAACAAAAATGCACAACTATTTATTCAGTAGTTATGCTTATTAGGACAGGTTAGGATGATTGCTAGGGACTGAATATTTGAAAGCCATTCTTCCACATTAATATCTACTCTTTACCTATGTTCAACATTTTAAAACACCAAACATGTTAAATTTAATTTTTAATTAATATTAATAAAATACAATAAAACTGGGAGAAATAAAATCAGACAACTTGCTAAATTTAAAAAAAAAGTCTGCTTTTAACAGCAAGAGATTAAGAATATCTGAATAAAATATATAGAGATTTTATTAAGCTATTTATAACAAGTAACTGGGGCCAAAATTGAACAATATTCATTTTGGCTCATAAAGGCCATCACCAATTTCAATGCTTTGCTGTCATCGATATTAAAATGCTGCTATAACATTTTTGAAGCACATATTTATCTTATTGGGGCACTAGGCAATAGTTCAGAAAAATGTTCCAAAAAATGAAAAGCAATAATAATATAAAAAAGAATAAAAATTATTGTATTAGTTAAGATCCAATCAGCAGATAGAAACTCCATGATAATTTAAACAAAGAGTGTTTAATGTAAAGAATTCTTCACTATAACAAGAAAAAAAAATCTATACAGTATTAGAGAGAATCCTAAAATTACCCTGGTGCTGAGGGAGATTGCCTAAGGAATGAACAATGATGAAAGGTACAATTCCTCAATGCTGGAATTAAGTCCTCATTAGAAAGGGTAAGGTTGGGGTTCCCTGGAAGGCAGAGTAGTTTGCTGAGTTGCCTTGAGTGAGAGCTGGTCCATGGACTGTGGTAAAACTGGAAACATCCCTTTGGGATGCCACTGAAACTCATGGAGTGGGAGTTACTTGGATCATCCACACACATCCTGCTGGCTGGATGGGAGAGACAGTCCCTTCTTCAGGCTGTCTCTCTCCATCATCTCTGCTGACAAATCTTAAAAAAACAAGTTGCAAAGGAAAACTATGAAAACGGACCAGATCCATTTTAACACAACAGGCCAGGTTGAGGGAGAAGATTTGGAGCTGAGAGGGTATAAATTGATTATTTTCACAGTTATATTTAACTTTCTATTATCTATCTATTCATTTCCATGTGGACATATGTGCTTAAGTTTTCAAGAAGTTTAATTTTATCAAAATATATCCAAACAGCCTATGGACCTAAGGGTTTCCTAAAAATCTAAATCACACATCTCTGAGATGGTTGATAAAGTAACTGCAGTCTCTTAACTATATATTGATGGATGTGTATTTTGTTTGAAGAGATGAGGGAAGGGCAGCATGATGGAATAGTTCATATACTAGTATTACTGAGAGGTTTTTTTAGTGATTTCTAGCACTTTTCCCCTTGCCCATTGAAATCTGTGAGGTAGTAACATTTAACATACTAACTTACTTACTATTTAAAGTATAGAAGTTTAACTGAATAAATCGGCATGCTAAGTACCCTTCCAATAAATATTATGTCTGCATGCACAGGTCTAGGATTGATGGAAATTTTTCTTTAATGCCTCCAGCACACTTTTGATACATGCTGAGTCATTTAATTGGAATTAGGTGCATGCTGAAGCACGAGAAATGTTCATATCCCTCTTATTTAGTAGCTCACCTATTTCACACAGAAGCCAAGTGATGATTGAGGACAATTGGGGGTCACATAACTAAATTGAAGACCAGGCCCTCAGTACTCACCCATGCCATGTGTCTCATGAGCAGCTGTAGAAGGTGAAAGATGTGTGCACTTTTCTTTGAAAGAGTTCTTACTAATCATGTTTCTTTTTCTTTTATTTAATCTTCACCCAAGGATACTTTTCTATTGAGTTTTAGAGAGAGGGGAAGAGAGAAGGAAAGACAGAAAAAAACATCATTGTGAGAGAAACACATCGATTGGTTGCCTCCTGCACGGCCCCGACCAGGTCCAGGCCTGGGAGGAGCCTGCAACTGCAACCCAGGTGAGGTGCCTTTGATCAGAATCGAACCTGGGACCCTTGGGTCAGCATGCCGACATTCTATCCACTAAACCAAAATGGCTAGGAAATAATCTTGTTTCTTGATGAATAAATACCAGCCACAACAAAGTCAACTAATTTAAACTATTGCTTTTATTATAATTACACGGGAGCACAAATAAATAAGCACAAAAGTATTTAAAATATTGTCAGTGCACTAAAGAAAACAATTTGTTTTTAAACAACATCTGGTTACTTCAGTAGTATCAAAGTACATTTATAATTACATGTTACCTAAAAAAACCAAGTACAAAAATTAAGAGAAATTAAAACATCAATGTTTATATTATTCTGTATATAGAAATGGCTACCAACACGTGAGTAGAGAAATCTGTTATCTAATGCTTATTTGCACATTTTTTCAGGCACATACCTGACAAGTTTATGAAAAATGCAATAATGACATTCAGATTTTTAGATATGGTAAACATGTCATTTTGGAATGGATGGTAAATGGTTTCCTTTAAAAACCCTGTCTTTTAAAAATGTAGTGCCATTATCCACTAAAAAACATATTATTTTATATAATTTTCTTAATAGCTATCTGTTTCAATTTCTTGAAAAGAGCAAGAAAGTAAACATACAATTGCTAAATACGTAAACACATTTTTAGTGCAAGATAACAAGACCTGTGACTTTACTGTGCTTTGATTTTTATAATCACAGTGCACTTTACACGAACTGCTACACTACAAATGTTAAGGAGTTCCAAACCAAAGAAGTGCATACTAAACATTTCCCTATATATTATATACAGTATGTATACTGTATGTGCCTGTATACACGTGTAAATGTAAATGCTTTTAGGGTAGGCAAACCCAGTCACATTTGAGAACAACTAAACACTTCAAAAATTTTGTCATATATACTTGGGAAATAAATCCAACAATATCTCTGTAAAGATGTTTCCCCTTAAATTTGAACTTATATAACACTTAAATGGAAATGTACAGACATTATTGTTCCAGATTAAACACCTTTGCTATGATGTAATTGACCCAAATATCGAAAGGTTATAAATTAATCTAAATCCCAAGCAGTAGTGTTCAAGTCCAACATAGCAAAACTTGCTATCATCTTACTGATTTACTGATAGACAGCGGTACGTATCCTATGTGCACAAATAGAGGCTTACACATAAACATATTTTATACTTAGACATTGACTTTACTATGTTTCAGTAGTTTATTTTGACTGTACATTGGTTCTGAAAGAAAAGAGAATACCATATATAAACACATAAGTGATGTCAAGCACATGAGATATTGTATATCTTCTTAAAAACAATCGACTTTGTTTTGAAAATATTAATGATTGCCTAATTAATCTCATTAAAGGCAGGGCCACATCTTTTTGAATGTTTAATGCCAAATACTTCACAATTTTTGTAAATAACTGATACATAAGTTGCTCAACAGTGAACTGTTAAATGAGTAATGGATTAATAAATTGTCCACATTCTGCGGTTAACTATCTTAAATACTATAAGTACCATTTTTCTTTCACTTCCATTTAAGTTTGGGACATAATGAGTTACAAATTGCTATTTTATTCTACCTCTATTCCTTCGCAAAGGTGAATTATTTCTCATCTCAGATTACTGCTTAAATCATAGGACTCTGCTTATTTTCATAAGTAGCCATAATTAGTTTACAGGCTCTTTTCTATAGGCAAGTGGCTCACCTTAACATGTAAGTAATATGAAAACTGCATTGTATGTGCACTGTTTAGATGTCTTGTTTAATTAGTTAAAATGATATCCTAACAGGGCTGTTCAGTGTTTTTGACTTGCTCATTAACCTCACTCAAAAGGGCCAACCCAAAAGGTGTGTGAGGATGAGGCTAAAGCCAGAATGTAGTAAGAAAAGGGTTTCTCTCCTCTCCAGAGCAGTCAGAGGAAACGTTCTGGAACCTCAGCGTCTCTGAAGTCCCGGTGTCATTATTTTGAAAAGTGCAGTTCTGTCTGGTTGTATCCACACAATTGCTATGTATTTGAAGGTGAATATTCTGTAAAACTACAAATGTTAACCTCCCACTCTTTGATTTGTTTCACTCTCCCAGCAATTTTATATGGGAGGATAGCAACGCTCACTGACACAGATCAGTCACTGACACAGATCAGTCACTTTTCACTCCACACGTGCTTCAACAGCATGAACACAGGGCAAAGGGGGCAGTGTTTCCATAAAGAACCCCTGATAGACCTCTAAGTGTGCTGGCTACTGGGATTGCGCAGAAATGCAGGATTTGATTTGTCTCTTCTCAGCTAAGTTTCTCACATATAAAAGCATCTGGCTGACAGCCAATAAAATTCTGTGTCTCTAACATTTGCTGTGAAAAGACCATGTTTTCATAGGTCTGAATGCTTTCCATCTGCTAACCATGCCAGGATAAGACCTGTTCTTTGGCACTGCAAAAAAAGATGAGCTTTGCCATTCAATGCTGTCCTGGCTGGAGGTGGATTTTTTTTTTTTTTTCATCTTCTAACCAAAGTCATAGACTGAAGTGTCCTAATTGACAACCATGAGAAAGTAAGCTCCTTTTTTTTTTTTTTGTCCTATCCACATTTTCCCTCCACATAAAGAAGTATATACTAAGAGGAAACCCACTATAGACTTGCTATTTCCATACAGGCTAAGCAAGAGCGGACAGAGGGATAGGCACATAGTAACAGTTCTTGAGCCAAAATCCATGAAGCCGCTTCTCTAGATCTTTCCATTAGTTCCCACTGAAAGTAAGATTGAGAGAAATTAAACGGAAACAATGGCCTAAGATGAAATTTTCAAACAAGTTACCATTCTAGAAAATAACTTATTTTAAAAAAGGAGTATCTGATGTCCAGACAGTGTTGCTCAGTGGGTGAGCATGGAACCAGGAGGTCACGGTTTGATTCCTGGTCAGGGCACACTCCCTGTTTGCGGGCTTCATCCTCAGTGTGGTGGGTGCAGGAGGCAGCCAATCTACGATTCTCTCTCATCATTGATGTTTCTATCTCTCTCCCTCTCCCTTCCTCTCTGGAATCAATAAAAATGTATTTAAAAATAAATAAAAATAAGGAGTAGGTGAAACGTGGCAACAGTGTAACTTGGGCAGAATAAATGGGAATGGCTAAATCTAGCCCAAATCATGTCAGTACCTCTGTTTCCTTCTTGACAAATGGCCAGTATTAAAAAAGTTTGCTGAAGTCAGAGAAATATGGAAAAGATCGGCATCTGAAAAACGCACTTACGCATGTTACCTAAATATAAGGTTCAAGGGAATTATCCAATCATGACCCTATGGAGCCTGAATAGACAAATAAACCAAGATCATAATCAAGATGCTAAGAACTGATGTCTTATGTCTGATTGATTGACTTGAGTGTATGTGGTCCTTATGACTTGAATCAGCATAACAACTTAGGTTATTAATACATTTTATTTTAATTTTGATTTTATCTTAATACATTTCTATCACTCAGATTTGTGTCCCATGACTTATTGTGTTTCATAACTGGTGAAATATGGCAACAGGGTTTATTTAAGCTCCTTAAGATCCCTCTGAGATTTCCTGAAATTGTGGTTCTGCTTTTTTTTTTGTTTTTACCACCTCAGGTATACAAGCAAAACCTAAAACTTTAGAAAGCATTTTATGTACACAGTTCTCCCACTGAGTCCTCATTCACGCACACATGTGCACACATGACAAATACACATGCTCCCACTTACCTTTTTCCTTATTTTTTTTCAGAATTCTAATTGGACATCAAAATATACATTAATTATAAAATATTAAAAAATTATCTTATAAGATTTCAAAGGTTTGAAAGGAACTATTACTGATAAAGTATTACTAGATTTTTAGGAATATAGATTACAAAAGTTCCCTAACTCCTGCTATATTTGGTTTTATTGAGCAACACTGCACTATTGCTGTCAAAACCCTTACAAGGAAAACCACTATGACAATAACTTCAAACACATACCTTGTCTCTCAGAAATATAATACTCAATTGATTGTTAAAGAACCACATACTGTCAATTTTAAGAAGCATAAATAGTAATTTAAATATACAAAATATATGTGATAGTTTCCTTTTTATTCATTTGTGGCAATATTTATATTCAACTAACAAGCTATTCTTAAAAGATATATATAATTTGTTTAACTTAAATTTTACCACCTCATAAAATTGAATCCACCCCGTCCCCAATCCCCTGCATTTCCTGTTTCTTCCTTGAAAGAAAATGAAATAAACAAGTGGTCATAATTCTTTGGTCATGGTGTCATAATTAGTGGGAATGGGTGTGATACTCATGCACAGAAGATTGTGACCTAAAAATGTGGTGATAACTAGGGTGAAAAATGTACAAGAAAATACCATTTCGTTAATAGACCTAAATTTTGAGGAAGATTGACATTTAGTGTACTAAAATCTATAAACGCACCTGGTTAAATATTTATTTCTCATCTTCTGGGGGGAGGGGGGTACAAACAGACACATGAGAAGTTACTTAGAAATAGTGATCGCAGTGGCTGCAATGCCACAGGTCTCAGCTTCTTGAATGTAGTCTCACTCTTTATTTAGCTTTTGATTCCTTGTTGCTTCCCTTGTCACAGTGAACCCTGGTCTCCTCCAATCAGATCAATGATGCAAGGACGGGTGTCCCTAATGTCAGTTCTGAAGGAAATATTTTCTGCTGGGATGTCCAAAGATATCCTAATAACTTTATGTGGAATCTGACTAACCATTGCTTAGTATCAAGATGATGTTCAAGAGAAATTCTTAGAAAGCCAATGTAGCAAAAATGTTGGTGTGGATGTAATGTGGACATCCAAATTAAGCATCACGCTTGCATTCATTCCCTGTTAGACTCTTAAAAACTTACTAAACAACATGTTTTCTTAATGACTATGATATTCAACTTATACTTTACTAGCACCAGATCATATATAGTGTGATTGAATATGATTTAGAGCTGTGAGCTCTTGTACAGAAGACAAATATGGGCAGAAAAAATAGTTTAACTGCAAACTTAATAATAAAAGGCATCAAGGGATTACATATACAAAAGAGAAGATAACAAACCAGTTAATACCAAAATTATATTATATAGTAAAACTCTTGATATTTCTGTCATTTATATACGCATATTGTGTATTATTTCAGGTATCACCCATAAACTAGTAAAATATGTACATCTTAATCTCTTCCTGGATTCAAAATAATCCGTGATAAATAAGTGTGCCTTAATTGCAAGGAAATATACATTTTATTTTGCACTTGCCATGAGTAAGCGCAGCTTCCCATGAGTTTTCCAAGGAAGTGCTGATGTTCCATTCCAACAGAAAAGATACTTAACAGTTACTTAGCACATGATGAGTCGACCTCCCTCTTCACATTAAGTCATGTGGAGCTCACGCCATCCTGTACACAGTCATATGGCAGTATCCCAGAATACCGTTTGCTGTTTAGAATAGGGTGGAGGGCTGTACTTCTTTGCACCTGCATTCTTCTTCCAGCTGGGCAGGATAGGCATGCTATCCTGTTTGCAAAGGCCCTTTTCCGTTTTTTGTCTAGCCTTTATTTCCTTGCACAAGCAACGCTTTTTCTCAATCATCTCAAGCATTGTATGGTCTCCATGAACCCACTGCATGCATGCCACCTAGCAAAAAAGAAAGAGTGAATACAGAACAAAAGAATGGAATGAAAGCAGGTTTTTGTTGTTGTTTGCAATGTGCCAGTAGTTGTTTTAAAAATGTCAGCTGCTTGAAAATCTTACAAAGCAAAATTAAAGTATGGAAACTATAAATAAAATTTCTACTTAAATTAGTAAACATTGTGATATTATTAAACAACTAGAGGCCCAATGCATGAAATTCATGCAAGAGTAGGCCTTCCTTCCCCCAGCTGTCAGCACCAGCTTCCCTCTGGCACCCGGGACCCGGGCTTCCCTCCGGCCACTAGCTTTGTCTGGAAGGACACCCGGAATGACATCTGGAAAGACGTCTGGTCTAATTAGCATATTACCCTTTTATTATTATAGATAACTTAGGCATAAATATTTTCCAGTATGTTGTAAAAGTTCACAATGTAGAAATAAAACTGTTTTTATCCTTTTAAGCCATTTGCCAAATATTTTATATTGACCCCATTGTCTTATAGGTCTCAATATGTCTGTTTTATGGATTTTAATGAACGTTTGCATTCTTGAAATAAAACATGGGCTTGTTTATAAATAGCATATAGAATTAAAGACAGCAATGTAATTAAGCCATTAACCCAGGATGGGGAAGTTTACACTTAATTATGTAGCAAATCTGCTTTATAAGTAGGAAGGGTAAAATAGTTCACTTGGAGTTTCTGAATTTGATGTTACATTTTTAGCATAATAATCAGAGCAAATACTTACCTATCACTTACTCTATACCATATCCCATTCTAAGTACTATGCATAGCATACTTCATTTATTCCTCACAATGATGATGCTCTGAAGAAAGTACTATTTATTATTCACAGTGATGAGTAAAATGAGACAGAGAGATATAGTAACTTGACTGAGGTCACAGAGCCAAGGAATGGCAGTTAGGATTGGAACCCCAGAGTTCATCTCCAACACCCATGCCTTTGACAACTATACTACACTGATTCTCAATACACACAGAACTGAAAAGGATTCAAAGGCAAATTAGCACAATGCCCTCATTGTACTAAGATGAGAACATTAAGACTTCAAGAAGTTATATCTTTACAAAAGTCAAGCACATAGTTTTTGGTGTGAACAAGGAAATATCAAATACCTAATCTTTTATGGAGAGGGCAGGACCGAGAGCTAAAGGATGAGGATCCAGATCCTAGGTGTGTCAAATTTCCTCTACGCACTCCACTTATTGGCTTCTCTATCTGATTAACTGAATTGATAATATCTCAATTTCAGAAGTGCTGTAAGGATTAAATTGCATAATGAAAGTGAAGTGGCTTTTTCATTTTTATTTATTGATTTTGAGAGAGAGAAAGAGACTTTGATTTGTTGTTTCACTCATTTATGTATTCATTGGTTGATTCTTGCATGGGCCCTGACTGGGGATGGAAGCCACAAACTTGGCATATTGGGACGATGAGGGCTGAAGTCACTTTAAGGCATTGACCAAGAATTATTGTTTTAATACTGACAAATACCTAGTTTTCCACACTCACTTTCTGTCAAGCATGTGCAAAGAGCTCTCTCTATATGCGTCACATTAAACCCTCCCAGATCCACTGAAAGTTAGGATTTATCTGCATACTACAAATGAGCAAACTGACTCTTGGAGAATTTAAGGCACTAGATCAAGGTCACAGCTTATTAGTTGTGATATAGATATATGAAACTCAGATATGTTTGAGTGGAAAATGAATATTCTTTATACTACATCATGCTTTTATCTCCTAAATATTCTTTAGAAATTATAATAATAGCTATTGTTGTATGTACTACTGTTCCCAGATGCTACTCTGAATGCAAATATATTTATGGCTTTATGAGTCAGTAAAAAGTGCTTATCAAATAAAACAAAATCAAGCGATTTAGCAGAATCCCCAAAATAATACTCTTAAAGTTCTTGTACTAGTATGTGCCTAGCTTAATATAAAATTCCTTGAAAGGATGAGCTGTGTTTTATGCCTTTTGATGTCCTCTGGCTCCTAGTTCAGGACCTTGACCATGGGTATTCACTTTCTAAATGCAATCCTGTGTGTTTGAAGAGTTAATATAACCAACAGGCTTTTGTCCCAATAGGAGATTGCCAAAGCTGCTTGGAAATTTTTCAAAAAGGTTATAATATTTTATAAATTAATCTATGCAATAAAAATACAGTAACTCTAAAATGGTGGAAATACAAACAAAATTTATTATGACAATAAACTTATAAATGGAATTGATAACACCCAATTCCCAGAAGGTAGGCCCCAAATCTCATTCAGCGCAGTAGCCCCAACATGCTGAACAGTGATTGAGCTCCCCAAAAAAATGTTATGCATGAATAGATGCCAACATCACTAACAGTCTTTTTGCCTCTTAGAAAACACTACGGATAAGATATTTATAGCATTACTTCAATATTTGCATTGTATTTACTGCTTCTCACAACCATTCACTCATTTATTACTTATTTTTTAATACTTTAGGCTGCAAATCATTATATGTCACTGCAAAATAATTTTCCTGGTTTAATTCTCACACCAATATATTTCACAGTTATCATAATATTTCATATGTGCATAACCATATCACCACACCTATAATAAGTATGTGGTTTTAGTCCATGAGAAGTTTATGCTGTGTAAGTATGTCAATTTGTTAAGAATAATATATTCTTTAAAAATCTAAAAAGAAGTTTAAGAGTGAAGTTATAAAGTATAGTTTTTCATATTATTTACATTTTTACTTTAGAATACTTATGTATTCATTTGGTTGATTTAGTTTAAAACATCAATAGAAGAAAAGCAACCACTTTTTCTTTTTCAGACTGACCCTGTCATATTAACCTATTTTCTTTTGGTGGCCAGATTTCAATACAAATTCCACAAGAAAGCATAGTCCAACCCATAAAAGAGAGTTACTAGTAAATATTCTAAGAATTCAAAGACAGGTTGTTAGAAAACAGCCAATTACATTTTTCAACATTTTAAATATTTTTACAAATATATCAAGTGTGATATAGAATTTACTTTTAAATACTACACATTTTTAAATATTATCTTCTGGAGGGTACACTTACTTTTTAATTCACCCAGGTTGAACTCCAATGTTACTACTATGGCCGTTTACATGGCCAAATTCTCTAAAATGTGTCTAAAAATTACATTTCATCCTGAGAGTAAGATGTTATTCTTTAATTCATTCATTTAGACAAAATAAATAGTATGTTTAGAAATTATATGAAGTGTATTAAGAATGCTACCCAGGAATTATTTCATACTTTCTTATTTTTTGTTTTATTATCAAATTCTTCATATCCAATTTAAATTTAGCTATATAATCCCATTCCACTTCCCCCTGGAGTTAAGAGAACTCTGGGAGTAGATTTACAACTAATTTGAAACTAAGCCCAGTAAATAAACTCTTCTAGTTTAGCTATTTAATCAAGTGGCCTTGTTTCTTGTCCTTAATCCAAATGTGTTTATTATGTATACCATGAAGGAATGAAATAAAATCATACACAGGCAAGTAAGTATATCTTGAGAGGCGATCGCAAACAATTGTTCAATTAATATTAACACACATCTTTTGGATAAGATTTTAATACTAACATGATTCATCAGAGGCAATATTCTTTACTCATAAGTCCATAGAAATAAAATCAAATGAAGCTCCTCCTCAAGGAGGTAAATAATAGATCTACACCCCTTAAGAATAGGCTACACACACTGACTTCTTTCCAAAGAGCATAGTATGAAAGGGGGAACAGAGTACCTTCATAGTCAAGAAACCTGGCAGACACAAACTACCCCAACCAGGTGATCAACAGTAACAAATGATATTGAGAGTATGCACCCTTATTGATGTGTTGAGAAAGGCAAGTTACCTCTGTGGTCTTCTTCTCCCAAACCATAACTCCATGTAACTATGAGAAAAAGACCCAACAAACCTAACTAGAAGGATACTCTATAAAATATCAGTCCAGCAATCCTCAAAACACTCAAGGTCATACAAAAAATGCTTAGTCCAAGAAGCTGTCATAGTCTAGAGAATGAAAGGAGAGATGCTGACTAAAATTAATTGATGTGGCATCCTGTAACAGGAAATCCAACTATGGGCTTTAGCAATAATTCATCAATACTGATGCATTAGTTGTGACAAATGCATTATGGTAATGTACCATATTAACAATAGTGGAAACTGGGTGTGAGGTATACAGAAACCTCTGTACATTCTTTGAGATATTTTTATATTTAAAATTTAAAATATATATATATATATATCTCACAATATGGGACTCAATTCTTTCCAAAGAATATATAACCATAGCTTCCATTCTTTAGATGGAAACAACATGGTGTAATAGAAAGAGTTAAATGACTTTGGGATCTCAATTGTTTTGTGACATTCTAGTCATATATCTCTCTGAACTTGTACGCACTTTATATAGACGTTGTATACATATATTTCATATATACATATACTTACATATACTCTATATACTTCACATATATATTTCATGTATACTGTACATACTTTACATGTATGTTATGTAAATTGGACCATCATACTTCACATGGCTGTAGGAAGCAGTGAAGTAAAATGTACAAAGAGACTGAGAAACTATAAAGTCTGACACATTGTTAATGACCTGTCTTCTGGCCCTTCCACCCCTCAGGAATAGCACAAGTGAGGAGTCTTGAAATTATTTCATTAATTACTTTCCCTAAAAAATAAACTAAGTACTTCCCAATACCAAGTAGACCCATCCAAAGTACAAAGGAACAGTAATATTGTCCAAAAATAAATCTCTATAGTATTTGTTTAAGTTATTCCATTTTCCCAAATATGTGAATAATAAAGAGAAAACATATACTGAAATAAGCAGTTGGAGCATTTCAGTATTAAAAATGATACCGGAATAGAACTACTACAAGCATGCATGTCTCTATTGGCTTTGACTTTCGTGCCCCATGAGATTGCATATAAATGATAATCCTTCATTCAGAGATTTGGAAGATTGGGGGCAATATCAAGCATGTGCCTTGTTGGCTTCAGAATAAGTTCAGCTGTGAGCCTTGACTGTTGTGAATAAAATTTAATGTCTTAAACAATAGACATGCATCAATATTAATTTTCAGATGCTCTGAGGGGAAAAGTCTATCAGTTCCATGCTCTCTCCTGTGCCAACTTCTCCCACCTGGATAACCCATTTTAGGAGAAATTATCATTTTCAGCAAGTCGGCGGGGGGGGGGGGGGAAGGAATGTGAACTTTAATTTGGCTGAAAATGAAACAGGAGTTACCACATTTCTCTGAAATTTTCCCTTATCCTACAGAAAATGTATCCAGGAAATGGCATGAAGGACAGCTGGTGTGATTCAAGAAGGGGAAGCCACTTCTTCAAGAATTAGGGGAGGAAGCGAGTCACCTACATCTGGGCTGTCCCTATCATTAAGGGTCCTGAGGCTAGCCAGAGGTGTTAACCCTCTCACTGAAAATGTTCTCCCTCTCCCATTCAGTGGTCAGAGAAATGGATTCATTATTAACCAAAACTACATAAAGAACAAACATATAAGCACCACAGCTTTTTTACAGAGATCGTCAAAGTAACAGAGGTTGACAACCTTCAACCCAGTTCCCAAATACCACTGCCTGTTTTTTGCAAAAATTTTTATATTTTTAAGTAGTTGAAAAAAACAAAATACTATTTTGTGACACATGAAAATTATATGAAATTCAAATGTCAGGGTATATAAAGTTTTACCTGGCAAAGACATGCCCATTTGTTGATGTCTATGACTGTTTGATGCTATTGAGTTTAGTAGTTGGGACAGAGACTATAGGGCCCACAAAGCCTAAAGTATTTACTGTCTTCCCCTATACTGAATAAGTTTGCTAACCTACCAAGTACTAGTAAATATAATTCACCTTTAAAATATGTATCTACTAAAACTGCCTGATTGAAGACAAAAAAAAAAAGATAGCATCACTATTGGTATTATAAAAAGGGCTCTAAAACTAAACCCAGAGCACTGACTTATATGCCCTCATATATTTTTCATATCAAATTTGGCTCATTAGATAAATTATAAAGATGAGACTTAGATGTCAAATCAGCTCCGACAATTAGTTTAGACAAATTATTTGGCATGTTAACGATACATTTTATGATTCCATCATTGTAAGGAAATAGAGGTGTTGGAATTAAAGAAATAAGTAGATAACCTGGCTTAAGTTCTCTAGATTAGAGGTTTGGTCAAACCCTTGTTTCAATAACCCTGCAGTGGTGTTTTGCTCTATAGAAAATTGGTTTCAAGAACATTTTAAAAAAATAATTTTTGTGAATTATTTTTATTTTTTTCCAACTATATTTTGAAAAGGAGTCAGATTTATATAATATAGATACTCAAAAATCTTTTTGAAATTGACAAAACATTGAGATGGAAGGGTTATAATAAACTGAATGGGTCAGCAAATTCACAATCATGTTATTACTTAATTGTCAAATCAAAAGTGATTAAATCCATATTATTTGATCATTACACAGAAAAAAAAGTCTTTTGGTTTGAATGAGTAAGGCTTTCTCTTTGTATTAATATATAAATACAAAGAGAAAGCCTTACTCTTGGTTATATAATAATTGATATTTTGAAAGCACATACAGGTGACCCAATATCATAGTATTTTATATGGCAAACATTTAAAAGGTCCACTTAAATAATCCATTTGACTTTAGAATTATTATAAACATTACTTATTGAACTTTTAAAAGCACAAATTCAAAGCCAGGAAGATGAGTGGACACTTAAAGATTTTTTCCCCTTTGTATCAAGGTCAGAATGAAGCTATTTGAACAGATAACGTAAGCATGCACATTTGACCCTGGCTTTCGATCTCACTTTTGTGATGTTGTCCAAGTTATTTACCATTTTTTCATGCATGAGATATTATGAGAATTAAAGATTATGTAGGAAATGCCCCTAACTTTTAGACATTGATGATATTGCTTAAAATAATACCACCTTTGGTATAGCTTTTGCTTTTAGCATAGATTTTTGCATTATTTTTTCACCTTTAAGTCTGATATATTGATTAAATATTTTTAAGTATTCTCTTATGATCCTTGCTCATTTATCAGCAATGTTGACTCAGAACCTATGTCTTATGAAATAATTGTTAGACAAGTTTACACCTGAGGCATGTACTGGAATTGTGGTGTTTATTTCACATCTAAATTTAGCTTTTAGAGATAGATATATTGATAACATGAGAAGCATGTCTTGATTGCAGAGTTGCTTTTGAATGAAACACTATGAGTATGTATTAACTCCCACCCTTCTTTTTCTGCATGTTAAGACCGCCCCCCTCAGTGTGCCACTTCTGATCAATTACTAGACATGTAATGAAAAACATTATGTGTTGGTATTTTAAACCATATATGTTATTTGTTTTTACACATCTGTGCTTGCTTGCATGATCAATTATGTAAAACTCATCCATCAGAAAGGTTTTAAACATAAGTTAGTAAGTCTTACAATTGCATGGGTATAAAGACAAATTAGAGTTTCAAGTTAACATAGCTTGCTCATTTTCTCTGTCTGCAAAATGAAGAAAACACCTAACTCTTCAGTTTTACAGTGACATCCTTTAATCAAGCCCTGGGTCACAAGTCACTTTCAAGGGCATATATTGGTTTTAACTTCCCTGCTAAACAGTGACAATTATAACTGATGCCAAGGTCTTCCAATACCATCCCTCTTTAATAACAATAGTCCTATTTTTGTGTGCATGTTTTATTTCCTTCTTTCTTAGGAGACAGTATAGGTGGATACAATGGATAACATGAACTGGTTTTACCACTTAGTTGTGAGATCTGGGCTAAGTCACCTAACCTTCCTGACACCTTGTTTCTTTACCTGTAAAATGAAAACAGTAAGACCTCATGTTTGTTGGGAAGACTAATAATTTAGATCAACTACAAAGTAGACACAAAAATATATAACTCCTCTACTCCCTATAGATTGTAAGTTTTTTGAAGATGGGACTCGGTTGTTAATCCTCACTTCCTTAGCCTTTAGCACAGTGGAAGTATGAAATAGATGTTCATGGAATGAATGAAAAAATAAACAAAGAGAAGACTAGAAGTTCAATGCTTTCTGAGTGTTTTCTGAGTGTTTTCAGGAAAGGAATATATATATATATATATATATATATATATATATATATATATATATGCTAGAGGCCCGGTGCACAAAATTCATGCACGGGGGTGTGTGTCCCTCAGCCCAGCCTGCACCCTCTCCAATCTGGGATCCCTCGAGGGATGTCCGACTGCCCGTTTAGGCCCAATATAGGTAGGTCCTAAAAGGGCAGTCGGACATCCCTCTCACAATACAGGACTTCTGGCTCCCAACTGCTCAACTACCTGCCTTCCTGATTGCCCCTAATCGCTTCTGCCTGCCAGCCTGATCACCCCCTAACCACTCCCCTGACAGCCTGATTGATGCCTAACTGCTCCCCTGCCAGCCTGATTGCCCCTAACTGCCCTCCCCTGCTGGCCTGGTCACCCCTAACTGCCCTCCTCTGCAGGCCTGGTTCCCCCCAACTGCCCTCTCCTGCAGGCCTGGTCCCCCCAACTGCTCTCCCCTGCAGGCCTGGTCCCTGCCAACTGCTCTCCCCTCCTGGCTTGATTACCCACAACTGCCCTCCCTTGCAGGCCTGGTCCCTGCCAACTGCCCTCCCCTGCTGGCCATCTTGTGGTGGCCATCTTGTGTCCACATGGGGCAGCCATCTTTGACCACATGGGGGCAGCCTTCTTGTGTGTTGGATTGATTGTCAATTTGCATATTACCCTTTTATTAGATAGGATAGAGGCCTGCTGCATGGGTGGGGGCCAGTTGGTTTGCCCTGAAGGGTGTCCCGGATCAGGGGGTTTGCTTGGGGAGTGGGGTGTCCTGGGCAAGGGGCCTGTGGTGGTTTGCAGGCCAGCCACGTCCCCTGGCGACCCAAGCAGAGGCCCTGATATCTGGGATTTATTTATCTTCTATAATTGAAACTTTGTAGCCTTGAGTGGAGGCCAGGGCCGGCCAGGGCAGGCAGAAAGCTTGGCTTCCTCCATCGCCAGGGTCAACCCAAGCCTCCAGCTGGCTCCAGCTCTGTGGCTGCTGCCATTTTTGTTGGGATTTATTTATCTTCTATAATTGAAACTTTGTAACCTTGAGCGGAGGCCAGGGCAGGCCAGGGTGGGTGGAAAGCTTGGCTTCCTCCATTGCTGCAGGCAATCCAAGCCTCCTGCTCTCTCCAGCTCTGTGGCCGCTGCCATATTTGTTGGGTTAATTTGCATACTCGCTCCTTATTGGCTGGTGGGTGTGGCTTGTGGGCATAGCGGAGTTATGGTCAATTTGCACGTTTCTCTTTTATTAAATAGGATATATATACTGGGATTTTTGAACCCAAGAAGCATCTACCTTCAAATACAGCCCTCAATGCCATGTGAGTCATAGTATTGGATGTTCTGCAGCTGAAAACACCTCCCTCAGACATGGGGGTCTTTGAGTCCATGGGGTCTCAAGGATTCAAATACTTTGAATTCTGTGGTCTCAGAATTCTTAGCCCTTTGACTCAGGTTAAATGACAAGCTGATGCTCCCTAAACCTTAGTATGCATTCAGCCTCTCCTGAGAGTTGGCTAAAATGTGAACTCTTGGGCAGTATGTGAGTATATGTATTCATGTGTGCCTGTGTATGTTCACATGGTAGGCTTCCAGACAGCCTTCAAAAAAGGTTTTTATATTTGTTTAATGAAACATAATGATTATTCAGTTTCACAGTAGTAAGCAATACAGTAATCCCCACACATATTTATGCTTCTATAAGAATATTCACAAGTATGGTGAGATGTTAGTCTCTTGACTGGGTGGCACAAAAGTGTTAGCTTACTGAATGAGTTGCATTAGGGGGAAAAACCCAAGACAAAGGCTGTATAAGGGCAAAAGGTCATGCCTGGTTTTCACACCACCAAGAAAGAAGATGTTAATTGCAGCAAATCATCTTTTTACAAATTCCTGGTGGTAGCAAAATTTTTAAGAATAAAATTTCAACTAGAAAAATGAAGGTTTTAAACAATTAAAATGCAGCACATTTGCATGTAACAAGATGACCACTAAATACAAAAGCAAATTGTCAGAATAGCATGTTAACTTTGTATCAACAAATGCAAATTGTCAATTGACTATGATTTAGCACACACTTTCTGGTGAAAGACTAGGCTCAAACATTTCTACCCAACAATACATTGTCCATCCAGGTGGGAGCAACATGCTGTTTGTATCTTTATACATGCACACAAAGCACACACACAGATGTAATATGTGGATTCTTCGGTGTAAAGAGACAGAAAAAGGAAATGACTAGAAATAATGATAATATTGCATGAGAAATAGTCTATTTGTGATATAACTATCAAGTGTCTGAAATTGCCTTAAAAGTTGCTGCATTAAAATTTGTATAAAGTTGTGAAGGACATCTAATATAAGCATAAATGATATGTGATATGAAATATGACATTCATGTATCAAAATGCAGCATCGGGCTTTTCAGAGGAAAGATGTCCAAATATAAAAAAATATATATCATGTCTATTTTCCCTAGTCACTACCATGTGTAATCTTAAAATCATTATGTATATGTATACATGTATATAGGTATATATTCTTGATTTGGTTTTTACTATATTATTAGGAAGTGTTTGCCCTTGGGAAGTAAAAAGGCTATAGGAAAATTGTGATACATTTTTCCCAATAAAGAAGACATGACATATTTCTCAGCAATTAAACCTAATGACTACAGATATAATTTCAGCTGTTAATTGATTAAACTAATTGTTTGTAATAAAGGAAGATAAAAAACCTCTGAGCAGGTTTCAGAATTAATTTATGTTTTTAAATGAGCAAGGAGTTTATAAGCAGAATGCCTTAAAGAGACATTCCCTAAAGGAGCAAACAGTATTACAAGATAAAATTCAATTACAACACATGTATTGATGTTTTCCACTAAGTATATTCTGTTAATCACTTACATTAGCATTAATTTAATTTCAAGTTTAATTTTATTACAAAATATTGGTTTTTAATAGTGCATATAAACTTGACCACAGATAAATTAGGAAGAGACACATTGCAGTAAACATTTGTTTTATCTAGCAAAAGAGAGCGAGGCAAGCAGGATATTCTAATCCTCAAGGAGCAAACTTTAATAATAATCTCTGAAACAACTAACAATCTTCTTTAGTTCTTATAGCTTTGAATACAGCTAGGAAAGTACATGGAATACATTTTTTTCTCCAGTACAATACATTGCCCTATATGAACGCAACTTTGTTACAGAACCAGAAACACACTGGCCATCAAAGGGATTGAGTTCTGAAGGAGCTTTGTTATTTACTAATTTGGGGCAAGTCACTTCACTTGCCTGGGCCTCAGGTTAGAAAAGACCAGAAGGCGTGAACTGTGGAATGCAGGGCTGAGTCAGGGTCACAGTTGTATTTTGCATAAAGTACACAATATTAAAATTTTTTGAACTAATGTAAAAAAAACACCCACAAACACAAATAATTAAATTATACATACTTAGAGAAAGAGAAAGAGGGAGAGAGAGGAAGGGAGGAAGAGAGAGAGAGAGAGAGAGAGAGAGAGAGAGAGAGAGAGAGAGAGAGAGAAGAGAGAGAGAGAGAGAGAGAGAGAGAGAGGAGTAAGAGGTAAAAGGAGGCAAAAACATCTAGATTTTGGCCTTTCTTAACAAATAGAGAAGCATGGGGCCTGGGACAGCAATGGACTGGAGCTGAGTTTCTTTGCCTTCTTTCAGTAAGTTTGTCTTTCCAGTTCAATCTGGTTCCCATTGTCATTCATTGCTGATGCAAAGTGCCACTGCCATTTTTTCATTTCACTGGTAATGCAACTTTTCATATAATAGAAAAATATGTTCTGTACTATGGACTCTATCAAAATGAGAAAGTGCTTATTTCCAGTGCCCCCACCCCCCCAGGCAGCTGCTGGCATTGGGGGCTGTGCCTCCCTAACTGCTCCCTCTAAGTTCATGTCCTTTCCTTCTGTGGTTCCAAGTCCAGCTACTTTTACTTAACCCTTGAGACCTTTCATCCCAACTCAAACTCAGCACTTACTGCCCAGGAATCAAAATAATCTTTGTAATGTTGACCATATATCAATTGGACTTTTAGTGTGACTAGATTTCCTCAAAAGAAGCTGGACTTTTTTTTTTTTTTTGCCTAATTTATTCAGATCTTCATAGGGTCAGTGTGGAAAGGCAGGAGGAAATGAACACTTTGTATGAGAAAACCAAAATCACCTTAGGAGCAGCAGCATACTTGTAGCCCGTGATCTACCAAGTCAAGAGTGCAACACATGGTCCCTTTCCTGGCAGCCTTGAGGTCCTCGGTCTCGGTTTCGCTTTCTTCCCTCCTGCTTCCCAGGCTGTTTACTTACTGCCAAAGAGGATATCCCTTCAAGCAGCAAAAAACAAAGGGCCACAGGCTCACCTAACTGTTGTCTGGGAGAGGCAGGTCCTATGTGCCGTGTTCTGTGCTCAACAGAGAAACTAAAGCCTTCCATTCCAGTGGGATGGCTTAGAGTGCTATTTTCCAATAATTTACCTCCTATTTTTAAAAAGGCTGCTGAGGAAACATACATGTCTAATTAAGGAACTGCCCAATATCAGTGCTGAGATTATCTCTTTGCATCATTTTCTAAATGAATGTGTGGGTTTGGAACACACCCACCCTTTTAACAGTCCAAATAATCCATTTCCCATTTTCAGAGAATAGAACTGCATTGGAGGGACATTGAGGAGGTTATAAAATGCTTCAGATTTCCACTTCATAAAATTTAAATACTAGCCTCTATAAAAATATGATTTTGTGGGGTCCATGAAATATACCATATCCTTATAATAAAGTTCTATAAATATAAGATGTTATCTCTGTTATTTAAAGATTTATGTTTATCATATAATTCCTTGAATTAAAATAATTTTGAAGCTCCTGAGAAAATTGAGCACTAGAACTCTAGAAAAATACAAATTATTGCTGGTGGAATAATGCAGGGAGCAATGCCATAGTTGGCAGTGATATTAAGATGGACTCTAAGAATGAGTTGCAAACCCTCCTTGCTGGAGTAATGAAGTCCTAGAATCAGCTCCACACTCTAGCTCTCTCTAAGGCAGGACCCTAAGAGAGCTAGAGTGTGTTTTTTTCCATACTTCTAAATTTGATCAACAGTTTGTTCTCTGCTCAAAATACCCATGGAAAATACTTTGTTTTTTTGGTCAAATTTCGTGGAAACAACTTTTAGAGGTTTCCATTCACATTCTGATTGGAATCATTGAAGCTTATAGTGGTTGTACTGAGGAATCCAAGCATTCGTCGAGTGTGGCAGGGTCTAACACAACAAGGGAAAGAGACAGGAGGTCAACTGAACATCGCAGTGTGGTAAACACTGTGCTAACAGCCTTATACACCATCTCATCTTGTGTCTCCATCCATATTCACTAACAGTTGTGAATGTGTCTCTACTACAGGTGAACACTGAGGTTCCAGAATTGGGTGGTGAAAGAGAGTCCAAAGCCAAGGCTGATTGATTCTGCATCCTGCCATGTAATTAAATAAAATTATCAAATGCTCTAATGAACACTGTGGACAAAATTGTTAAAAAAAAAACACAAAAAAAATCACAAAAAAACAAGGCACTCTCTGTATCATATGTTATAATTAGTGCAAAACATCTCACTTACTAGTTAGTTTTATTTTTTCAAAGACCATGATTTCAAAATATGCAGTTATTCATAGTTTCATTTTAACCTTTTTTTCTGACATAAAGTACTTGGTTTTTTAAAGCATTCCTTAAAAATGAGAACATGCCTCCAAAAGCAATTTGTAATTATGTCCATACTTGTTAAGCTATATTTTCTCCTGAACATACATGCCAAGTTTCTCATATAATATATTTAATATAATTCTCTTAGCTGGAAGAGGAATAAAATAATTTATTCATTGTCCTTTGAGGATTGAGAAATGATAACAAAACCAATGATGTTTTCAAAACCATTTTATCATAAATTACCATTATTCTATACTCTTTAGGATTATAATTACAGCTCGTCTTAATTACCATCATTTTTTAGATAAGACACCTGAGTCAAACAGGTTAAGTAATTTGTCTATGGAACTCAGCAAGAGGATAATTGAGCCAGAATTGAACCCAGAGATTCTGCACATCTGCACATTACCATCCAATCTCACCATGGTCATGAGCAACATGTTTCATAAATCAGTATATTCCTGCTGAGATTACTCTGGGCCTCCCATGCTTATATCTGACACTTTATCATGCAATTCAAAATATATAATATTCTGGGAAGAAGTAAATGGTCTTTATTTTTATTTTCACTCACTTTGGTTAAGTTTCACAAATTGCAGGAAAAGTTGTCTTTTTCCCAGGAAATTTTAGAAAAAAATTCGAAAGAACTTGACCTCTAAATATAGAAGTCATTAATTTGTTCTAAGTTTTGCGAAAAGCAATTGAAACTGTTTCACCATTAGTAAACATTGAGTAATGCAAATCATTAACTAATCTATGGGGGCCATGAAAAAAATCATATTGAGAAGCTAGTAATACATAATCATTCATTTTTCTATAGAAATTAAGAATCCCATTGTCTCTCCTTTTACCACATAAAACTAGAGTTTTGTCCCTTACTTTACTAAAACTTAATCTACTCTAAAATCAGTATGTTATTGGAAATATACCTCCTGTTCAAAGTCTCTAAACCCCAGTGCACCCCTGCCCTTGGCAAACATCAGCAAATCTTCAAGACGCTGCAGTCGGACCAGATGTAACCTTTGGTTCTCTCTCAATGCACTGCTCCCAGAAGCTGCAAGGAGGTCAGGTTTAGATATACATGGGATCTAACAAAAGTCCCACTTGTCAATTTACTGATGGCACATGTGGGGGGCTTCCTGGTCTCAAACAGAAAAAGGAGAAAATTCAACAGAGCAATGACAGGTCAGGGGTCACAGTGATAGGACAGTGCTTCTGGACTAAGGGCAGCTTTCCATCCTGGCCCCGCTCTGATTCACTTTGAGAATCACTATAGCACCATCACTCCTGGCTGCCCTCTGCATGCTCACCAGTAACAGCCCCAGGGGCAAATGTGCACACAAATGCTCCTTGTCAATTGTTTCAAATGAACTACCTTTCCCCACTCCCACCAAAGCTTCTATATAAAGAAAAAATAAACTCTTCTCAGGGGGACTAATAAGCTCTCTGACTATTTTTATCTTAATTTCACAAAGCATTTCATTTGCAAACATGAGACCATGTAGCCCTCCTAAATATGGCAGGTCAGAATGCTTTTTAAACCTCCAAATCCATACACCACAATCCTATATAATAAAAGGCTAATATGCAAATTGTCCCCTCAACTGGGAATTCGACTGGGAGTTTGACCAGGCCAGCCTGAGGCCCCTCCCACCAGCTAGCCCTGCCCCTGATCACCCCCCACCTTAATTGGGGGCAGGGCCAGCCGGCCAACCTTCCACGTCCCCTTCCCCCAGCCAGCCCAGCCTAATAGACCCCAATTGGGGCAGGCCGGCCATACCCTACCCGTGCAGGAATTCGTGCACGAGGCCTCTAGTTTAATATATATATTCAAAGCCTAAACTGTCTTCAAGTCACACTCTCTTCAGGACACTGGTCTTCTCATGAAAGTCTTGGTAGAAAAAAATGGAAGGGTCTCATTCACCTTTGCTTCTTCTCTGCACCCAGTGGCCCTCAGAGCAGAGAGCTCATTCCTGAGACCCTTACTGGACCCAACTCAGAAAAACTGAGACCCTAGTTTTGTGGCTTCCCCTGATGTCCTCAGCTCACCCACAGCAAATCTGTGAGCCTAAATTTGGTTCATTCGGTAGCAAGCACCTGCTTTGTCATCATGCCTAAGATTAAGGGTAGTGAGGACAGCGAGAGCTGAAGATTGCTTTGGCATTTGCACCCTCTCCTCTGAGAACAGTAGGAGGAGGTTATTCTGCTGGTGTCCCACACTGTCCCTGTTCCACCACATGTCATTTCTTAAAAGGAAACTGAGCTTTCTGACTAATTGCTCAGAAGCACCAGAATTCTGTTACCGGGAGGGTTCCTTGACCATAGCATAGCACATTAATTTGATGCACATATCTCCTCTCACTACCTGGAAAATGTTTAGTTATTGATGGAGAGTAATAATCCAATGATCATGCTTATTTTTCTAAAGAAATGGTTATGAAGAGTCCAAATAAATTTTAGGAAAATTGACTTTAATCCAGGTCACTGTCATTCCTAAATATACACAAATACTTTTCAGTTATCTGATGCTCCCCAAATAATTGCTGAAAACCTATAGTAGGATTGTTAGGGAAAATACTGAAAGCATTTTTTGAGGAAGGGATAAACTAGGTCAATAGCACCCCTTTGTGGTAATAGGAGGTATACACCCTATAGTTAAGACCATTATCTTAGAAGGGTCTTCAGAAAAATTCCCATTATATTCTGAGGCCTAAAGACTCCTGCGCGCCCTTTCCCTAGGCTTCAGGCGGAGCTACCTGGGCATCACCTCCCCAGTTTGGGATTCTGCTGCGGTTTAAACGTCTCTGAAGGGATGATTTCATGACCTCTCCCGGCACAACATTCCAGGATTTCACTCTCAGGCCTAATAAAAATACTTTATACACCAGCCCGCACCCGTTTCCTCTAGTTAAACCTGCCTCTCATGCTGGGATGAGAACCAGATGGTCTCGCTCCTTCTTTCCTGGCGTCTGTGCACATCTTTCAGGCCACGGAGAGGGAACCACAGCAAGATCGTCTGAAATGGATTCGGTCAGAGGAACTCATCGTGGCCTGTCCATAAACCTTTCAAGTTGGACTCGCAAATCTTAGGCCCACTGTTCAGGGCAGAGGGTGTGTTTAATGGCCTGGGTGTGAAAAGTCAGGATCTTCACTTGAAGAGTATTTCCGCTTTCCTAGGCAAATTACTGCACCCTCTGACCTCCTACACTTTCACACCAACCCCACCTTTCTCCCAGGTGACGTTCACACTGGTTTTAACAAGATATTTTTGAATAATAGGGCTTATGAATATCACCTTTGCACATCAGCAGACTAGAGAACAGAACTAAGATTTAAATTTTATTTTTTTCTCTTTAAAGTCTAGCATAATTATACCTTTTCTATTACTGAACTGAAGGTTACTTTAAATTTTTCCCATTTAACACTTCAAATATTTAAATATGTATACTTAAATATCTGATATATATATATCAGAGAGGAAGGGAGAAAGAAAGAGAGCGAAACATCAGTGATGAGAGAGAATCATTAATCGGCTGCCTCCTGCACTCCCCCAACTGGGATGGAGCCTGCAACCTGGGCATGTGTGCTGACCCGGTACCAAATGGAGATCTCCTGTTTGTAGGTCGAGGCTCAACCATGAGCCACACCAGTTGGGCATACACTTCAAATATTAATGTAGTTTTAATTTGTTAATGTCATTCTCTTTAGCACTTTGCAACATTATTTTAAAGTACAGAAAAAGTGAGGTTTGCCCAGTATATCCTGGATACCTGTTTTCTTAGGGTGGACATGAGAGGACTGTGTTTCTGGCTCCTGTCCCCACTAAATATAGCATTTTCACTAAATAAACAGTAGAAATAATAATCCTGCTATTTTATTAGCATTGTTACTTTGGGTAATTAAAAATGTAGGTATCTGCTTATGTCTGTACATAGGGTTGTTTGGTTTTTTTTTTTTTTTTTTTTTGTAGTCCAGTCAGTGTAAAGATTACCTTTGACCCATATATTTCCATGGAAGTGAGTTTTAAAGGATTAATTAAACAATGATGTTTTATCTGTGGTAGGTAAATATTTAATATGCAGAGACTTATTCTGGAGCTTTAATCTTAAAACAACACATTATAAAAGAGGCCAAATTCACATTTCATCATGACTTTTGATCTTTTCTTTAGAGAGGAAAAGACACATTAATGAAAAGTGCCCATTCCATAAGCACATATATTATGTTTTATGCTTTTAAATAGGCAATATATATTGTAAACAAAAAATCAACTGCATATTCTTGCCTCAAACCTCACTACAAATTAAATAGGACCCATATATTCATTTTGTAGTGTATTGGTGTTTATACTTGTCCTTAGTCTTATTCTATAATGTCTGCAGTCAATGCATATTTAATCTATTTCTATTTTAATCTAAAATTAGCAAACAAAAAGTGGGGCACCAGTTGGGACACAGTAGATTTTTTTTTTTTCTTATTCATTCAGGAGAAAGCATTGCCCAGCATTGAACTTGACTGTCAAAAGATTTTTAGTCCTCTTCTCCCCACTAGTGGTGATGAACGGTATAAACATTTGTTGTAGGTATTTGCTCTTAAACATCCAGGGGATCACAGCACATGTCTTCAAGAAAGAGCATCAAGGGTGCGGTTCAAGTCCCAGATCTGCCATTTCTAACTGTGAATGAGACTTCACTTGACCTTTGTTTTTCAGTTCTTTTCATCAGACATAGATTAATTATTATGATTTGCAAGATTATTGCAATTGGTCACAAGAGAAAATGTTAAGTCAAATCTATTTAAAAATTGAAGAAACAAAATTAGTGTTTTTGTGTGTTTTTTTTTTAAAGAAAATGCGAGAGGCACACTAAATGCTGAATTGACTTGATCCTGTGGTGGACAGACTCTAGCCTCCCCTGACCCTCCTCTTGGTACACAGACTATTTAGAGTGGAGAAACAGCCTTTACCAAGTGATCAAATATTATGCTCCCAGTGACAAACATCACATGCCATCTGAGAAGGCCTCTTGCACTTAATCTTCTTGCTCAAAATGTTTAATTCTAATCTAACCACAAAGAACCATTAGACAAATCAAAACTAAGGGTTGATCTGAAAAAAACCACACACATACACACACCAAACAACTGTTCTGGACTCTGGAAATGTCAATGTCTTAAAACAATCAATGAGGATGAGAAATATTTGTGATTAAAAGAGATTAAAATAAAAGCTAGTAAGGAAATGTTACATATGATCTTTGATTGGATCCTAGATTGGGAAGAAGCATAGTACTGGGCACTTGTGGAAGTTTAAAAATGGGCTTCCTGTGAGACCATAGTATTGAATCATTACAATTTAAGTGGGATTGTTTAGAAGAATGTCCTGGGTCTTAGGAGACACATCTTTAAATATTTGGAGATGAAGTGCTATGGTTAAAATATATTGACACATGCACATGCGTGTGTGTGTGTGTGTAAAAGTGCTTGCTGATTTTTCTATGATTAAAATTTTTTCAAAATCAAAAAAGTAAAACAAATAAAAGCTCTTGGACATTCCATCAATTAAAGATTCCGTTGGATTTATAATATTTTTGTAATGCTAATTGGTCAGGAAAGTATGCTCTAGCATAATCTCCACCTTCATAGGAGGCTAAATTGAGATAAGATCAGGTAATTAGTGTTTAAATTATAGAGTAACAGCTCCTGAGCAAATTTCTGCCTAATATATTAGATGGATCACTTTCCCCATTTGTAAAATGGGAATAACAATAATGATCATGTTTAAGTACCTAATTCTCCATGAACTAGTTCTCCATTTGTTCTTCATCCCCTTATAATTTCCTTCCAATATTTCCCACCTCAACATTTGTTACCACTACTGTAATGCTAAACTGCTTGCATTTCTGTACAGATTGTATGGTTTCAGACTCCCCACTCCTTTGCTAATCATCTTACCTCTATAAAGGCCTTATGCCCTCTTATTAAAACACTAGAGGCCCGGTGCACAGATTTGTGCACTGGTGGAGTCCCTCGGCCTGGCCTACACCCTTTTGCAACCTTGGACCCCTCAGGGGATGTCAGAGAGCTGGTTTCGGCCCCTTTCCCAGCAGGCCAGGCTGAGAGACCTCACAAGTGCACGAATATCTGCACCAGACCTCTAGTATGCATATAAGATCTTTGCTTAATCTCTTTTCACCCTCCCTGCTCCCCACTTCCCTCTGAGAATCATCAGTCTGTTCCATGTTTCCATGTCTGTGGTTTCCACTTCTGCGTTAAGCATCTGGCCCCTGGTGGTCAGTGCACATCATAGCTACCAGCTGGTCAGCCAGTCAGCTGGTTGGCTGGTCACTTAGGCTTCTATATATATAGATTGGTCAAATGTGACATCCTGGTCTATAAAAGTATGCCATTAGACTCACTAAGTTAGATTCTCTGTCTTCTGTAATCTCCTCTAATTACACTATTTGCTAGTGTGTATACATGTGTGTGTCCTTTACTAGGCTGAAATTCCTTGGAATTCAATGAGTTTTTATTAAACATTGTGCATCTATCAGAACCCCTGGCCCTTATCAGATGGACAATGAAAGTTTTGAGAGGTCTCCTGCTGGGACATCTATGAAAGCAACTTGCACATTCTAAAGTGCTAATGCTAATTACTGCAAAATGTCAATGACAGTCACACTGGTTAGTTATTAGTAAGGACAGTTACACTACATGCTAGTTAGTTGGTTGGTGGTGCAAGAAATGGTGGAATAACGAGGGGCGTGGGACACAAGGCTGGGTAAGTTGGTGTAAGGTAGAGGCTGGAGGCTTTGGAAAAAGAAGAATAAGGTAAAATAGTCAGAAATTAATTTTATCCACACTCTTTTTTACCAGGACTGCTTGCAAGACTATGACATATAAACTTATCAAATCACTATTGGAAAGTTTGCACCTAGCCATGCCATCCAGTGAATCATTTCCCTTGGGTCCAGCCACAGCACCCAAAGCCCCCTGGAGTACCTGGGAGGCAGGGAAAGATGATGGAGGAGAAGGAAAGAAAAGACCTGATGTGTTTTACTCCAGACCAGATGATAAGTGGGCCTCCTGCTGGGACCTCTACAAGCCATCCCTGCTTCTAAAGGAGATAGAAAAGGATGAAATGCTGCCCTCTTCTGGCAGCTTTGGCAAATCTTCACACACAGTTCATTACACAGGAGAGTAAAAACAGTCCCATTCTGTGACTCATTTTGAGAAGGCATCATAGCATGGACATAGACTTTCTTTTAATATAATATACTGTAGTAGCAAATAGCTCTTTGTCACAGAGAGTTTTCACACCTTTTTTAAAAAAAACTTTAACTTTGCTTTGTATTTAAATTTGGCTGCTGGAGTAGTTTTAGAAATTCTGTAGGCGTAACACAAATTCTGTGTGCTGAATCAGCCAAGAGAAGAGTTCTCATGTGTTTAGGGCACCGTCTCAGCAAAACAATAGCAAAAAGGAGAGTGAGAAAAAGGAAAATGAAGATTTAGACTTCAATAATGATATGCAAAATTTAGAAAGAGAAAGTCTAAATGAAGTCAAGTAGAATATACAATACAGACTGTGATAGTATGATTTATAACAAGAAATATGTACTTGGTTTTCTCCCCCAGAGAAACCATTTCTTGCACAGAGCTTCTGAAATCCCTGGAATTTTCTCGAATGAGAGCTATAAAGGTGTCTTTTGTTATGTTAATGAGATGACTTTTAGAAGGTATCTAAGGATAGGGACTGTTTTTCAGTGGAGCCAACCATGTGAATTTTCAGTCTAATCCACCCTGATCTCAGGGGAGGGGAGAGGGGCTGGAGAGTGAATTCAATCACCAAGGCAACAGATCTAATCAATCACAGCTATACAATGAAGCCTCCAATGAAACCCAAAGGACAGGGTTCCGGAACTTCCTTCCTGGTGACTATGTGGAGATCAGGGAGAGGGGAGCCCTCAGAGAGCATGGGGGCGCCCTGTCCTTTCCTCATACCTTGCCCTGCACATCTCTTCCATTCTGCCTATTCCCGAGTGATGACCTTTCATAATAAACCTACGATGTAGGAAGTACAATGTTTCTCTTAGAGTTCTATAAGCTGCCCTAGCAAATTAATTGAACCCAGGAGGGAGTTACGAGAACCTCTGATTTACAGCCATTTGTTCAGAGCACAGGTGGTACCCTGAACTTTCATTTGTCATCTGAAGTGAAAGGCAGTCTTGTGGGCCTACCTTAACCTGTGGGATCTGGTACTATCTTCAGGTACATATTGTCTAAATGGAGTTAAATTGTCAGACACTCAGCAGGAGAATTGCTTGGTGGTGTGGGAAACCCCAAACATAAAAATCTGAATTGATGAATACATATTGTGGTTGGTGTCAGACTGCAGATATTATGTAAGTTTTATATTATTTTAAAATAAAATGTTTTCTACTAAACTATTTATGGGGAGAGGACTTCATAATTACTCCCATTATGGGCTGTAAAGATCTGACTCTGCTCCAATCCTGGTTTACGTTCTGTCCTAGATATATACCTGCATCATTGCAGTTTATATTTCTAAAGTGGTCCCCATAATACACTAGTTCCCTTCCTGTTAGTAAAGCTGCTTTAAAAAAAAAAATTAGGAATGACTTTAATAGAGATTCTCTTTGTAACGGGATAGTAAGAAGCTGGGAAAATTCCTGAACAAGGGAAAGGGGGAAACTGAGGCAAGAAAATTAAACAAGGCCAGACAGTGTGGGCAGCCTACAATCAGCTTGTGAATTGCAAGACCTTATCTTCCCCAACCAAGGACACTTGAGCCAGCTAAACCCAAGGACAAATGAAGTCTGGGCCGGGCGGGGGGGGGAGGGGGAACCTTGAAATCTATTGGGAGGGGGGAGAGTATAAAACCTTTGAAACCCCACTAGGCAGGCTAGTCAGACCAGATGAGTTGCCTGTTTGTGCTTTATGCCAAGTATATTCAGAATAAATCCACCTTCTTTGCTTCAACACTGCTTTCTGTCTCATCTGATTTTTTCCTCACGAGCATGACAAGAGCCAAGGAGGGCAGAGCCGGCCCCTTTTCACTCAAGCAGCTCTCTTTCAGTATGAATTGCAGTCATCCTGTTACCTTTCTCACTGGCACCTGCATTTCAATTCTCTTCTCTAGCTTTTTTTTTTTTTTAAATCCTCACCCAAGGATACTTTTCCATTGAGTTTTAGAGAGAGTGGAAGAGAGAGGGAAAGACAGAGAAAAATATTGATATGAGAAATTGGTTGCCTCCTGCACACACCCTGACCAGGGCCCAGGCCGGGAAGTAGCCTGCAACCAAGGTACGTGCCCTTCACCAGAATCAAACCTGGGATCCTTCGGTCTACAGGCTGACACTCTATCCACTGAGCCAAACCGACTTTCTCCAACTTTTGTCTCTCCTCCCCAACAGCCAGTAAAACTAGTTAATGAACTAGCTGATGTGGGCATATGGGATGACTAAATACAGATTAACCTGCGATTTCCCCCCCTGTTCTTTTCCCCCTCCCAAAAGTATAGAGGGATATATTCAAAAGTTAAACAGCCTGTAACTGCAGGAATAAAGTAATGAAAAGGATTCAAAACAAATATTAAAAAAAAACATTTGTTCCAGCTTTCAGTGAGCATGCCGCTTATTATCAGAAGCAGCATATCTTTTCTGCCATAAAGCAGTTTTGCTCGATTCAGTTACATGTTTTTAAAACCCTCTTACAGATTGCAAGGTGCACTTTAGACACTAGGTGGCGGTAAGTGTCCACCTAATGCTGTGCTACTTTCCCCAAGCTTGGCTCGCCAGCCCCATCTAGAGCTTGACATTGGTTTCAATCCTTACAGACTCTGATGTGGAAGGTTTCTAGGATTTGGATGTGCTAATATCTGGCAGCCCAACACTTCCATCGCTTGTAGCTCTCAGATGGAATGATCAATCTGTAAAGCTTTAATGCTACTTCAACAGCTATCTATGTACAACTCAAGCAAGATCTACTGCAATAAATTTGTAACTTGACCTCTAGACTCTGAGCCAAAGCTTCACTCTGGACCATACTGACATTTGTAATAAATCTAGCAGCTAACTATTTTTGGAGTCTCTATTTTCTAAGCGTTTGATAAACATTGATATGGAATTGGAAACCGCAAGGAGTAAACTGTAAGTGAAGTTAAAATCCTCAGCTTTACTTTCCCAGACACACCTATATTATTAGTTTAGTAAACTAGACCACTCTTGGCATTTACAGAGGAATAAATGAGGGCCTGAAAGATTTTTTAAAATATATATTCCTTTTACTCTGACTTTGCTTAAGAAATACAAAGGAGAGCCAGTGGATACTCATGTATTAGCTCACATACACTTGGCAAGACTGAATCCTGTTAAAATTCAGGCCTCGTGATTACATAACAATTTATAATGCATTACCCTTATTCTTTCTTCATTAAAGGAAAAATAAAAAACAAAAATGTTAAATTAATGTAATGGGATATAAAATGATCCTGAACATGCTTGTGGGTAAATACATGTGCATATGAGAAAACAAGGCATTTAAAACAGTGGTCTGTGGATGCTCTAAGTAAATGCTGACACTGTTGACAAACTTATCTTGCATCTGCACATCTTTTGTCCTGACCCTTGCAGATAACAGCTTCCTGTGAAGCCTTAATATTTCATCATGTTCATTCATACTTTAACTCAAATAGGAGAGTAAGTTGTATTAGAGAGCAGGAGGCATTTCTGAAATGATATCTTAGTTGATTCCTTCTCACTTTGGCTTCAAAGTCACACATGAGATCTACAAGGTGAGAAGAAATGCAGATAGACTCCGTTATATTGTAAATAACTGAGTGTCTAATTCCCTATTTGGAAAAGAAATAATGAAATAATCATACCAAGGAGGGGATGTGAGAAACCGTTCTTTCTCAGATGATGGGAAAATGAGATACACTCTCTAGAGAATTTTAAATCAATTAATTAAATGGACTAAAAAGCTTTTTATTATTATCATGAGCTAGCCGTTCTATACAAGGTCAGTGATATTGGGTGGGTAGAGCCATGGTACAGAATGAGTCTCACACTTAGGATTTTTTAGCCAGCAAGGATGTTGAATTTTTGGAAGAAGGGAAAGAAGTAGAAAGAACTATTATTTATCTAGCAGGTAATGTCTATCTAGGACTTTATGCACATATGTCATTAACGCTCAACAACAATGATACAAAGATAACACTGTCCTCTTTTGAGAGATAGGAAAACAGACTTTGAGAAATTAAAGAATGTATTCAAGGTCACACAGCTAATAACTGGTGAAGCCAGGATTTGAACAGAAGTCTTACTTCCTTTGAATCTCAGGTGTTCATCCAGCTGAGTAGTTAAGATCCTAGACTTTGGTACTTAATAGGTATGCCATGTCCCTTTGGTATCCTCAGTTGTGAGGTGGGATGGTAATTGTACCCACGGGGAAGAACAGGGCAATGGAGAACACCTGCAATGAGGTAGGGAAACTCTCAGCAGGCACAGAGATGACAATAAATGGTGCATGGTTTTCAGCATGCAGACTTCATGTAGGAGCCCTGAAGAACTTAGTATCCCTTCCATGTGTTAATGCTGACTATATACTTTAGCTACCTCACACTTTTCCTTGTAGCTCTGGTGTGTTAAGCTGACAACTCTGATTCTGAGAGAGGGACACAGGCAGGTTTTGGAGACAGCAAAGTCAATTGGAGCACACCCTCAAGGTCCATCTGCCCCACCCCAACTCCTGTTTGTCAGTTGGTGTAAGACTTCTTAGAGAACATCCTCATGTGTATTACACTCTGCCTCCTACTTATCTATACTAATAATAGAGGAATATGCAAATTGTCTGGGACACTGTCACAGTAACAGTAATGACCGAACAGAACAGCAGGCTGCATGGGGCAACCAGGCTGGCAGAGGGGTTAGTGAGGGAAGACCAAGTGACTGAACAGCAGGCTGTGTGGGGAGACCAGATCTGTACAGGGGGCAGTTGGGGACGACCAGGCCGAGGGGGGTGTCAGTTAGGGGTGATCAGGCCAGTAGGCAGAGGCAGTTAGGGGCGATCAGGCAGGCAGGCAGGTGAGCAGTTAAGAGCCAGTTACCCCAGATTGTGAGAGGGATGTTAGACTGCCAGTTTAGGCCCAGTTCCCAGGAGAGGGCCTAAACGGGCAGTCAGACATCCCCTGAGGGGTCCCTGATTGGAGAGGGTGCAGGCTGGGCACCCTCTCCAATCAGGGACTTTTTATCAAACACTTAGAAAATAGAGACTCCAAAAATAGTTAGCTGCTAGATTTATTACAAATGTCAGTATAGTCGAAAGTGAAGTCCTCCTCCTCCCATGCACGAATTTTGTGCACCAGGCCTCTAGTAGTGAAAAAATTACAAGATTATTGAATGGGGGGGTGGGTGAGGGTTGCAATGAGGACAATGGGATGGTTTGCTTAATTTCATTCTACTCAGTATTGGCGTTATCGAGAGACTGGGACTACTGCACTTTAAAAAGTGACTATTCTGCCACTTGAAATATACAAAAGTTAATAAGTACACAATGCCAACTAATATGTCAGAATTTCTCAGCCCATACTGTAGTAGGTTGTAGAAAGCAATCTGAGTTCCTGAATTCTTGGCATGAAAGTACAAATCAAATAATGGCCACATTTCATTACACTACTGGGTTTGGCTGATACTTAAAGGTAATAACAAAATTTTGCTTTCCCTTTAAATAGGGCACTAACTGGAGAGAAACCCACAAAGCACTAAAGCCTCACAATTTTATAAATGAATCAGATGGGGCTGCTGAGAGCACACATAGGTCATGCTTTTGGCTGGTTGACTGGTTGGTTGGTTGGTTGGTTTGACACCTGCATTATTTCAAAGCAACTCTGCCATCATACATGGCAATAAATCAGCATAACCACTGGCATTCCCATTTGTAACATGAATTTATTCCATATGACACAGGGCTAAATCTAATCGCTTTGATAAATATCATTTCTATAACAAATACCTACAATTTCTCTGTAACGTAATCTTTGCGAACATAGCACTTTATTTTACAATGGGCAGTGCAGACAAACCCTTCTCCACCATGATACTGACACTAATTGTAAACTTTGTGGCATTTTCCACATCCCCCAGTTGGGGTTTTTCATACTTGGAAATGCTTGCCAGGTTATTTCTACTTGGAATGAAGCGAAAGGGAGTCATTTGACAATCTATGTGTAGCCTGAGGTGGGAAGCTATGTTGATGATGTGAGTCAGCTTTTGCTGACTGGCGGTGTGCTCTGTTTCTGCTCACCTCCTTCCCCATTTCCATTATATGCCATAACCCTGGGCATCTAATCAAGCCAGCTGGGTAAAGGTCCAAACACAGTGCCCTTACTTCAGTTCTGAGAGGAGGACCTGGAACATCACAGTGTATCAACAACAAAAATGTTTGCTCAGCACTTGCACATGGGGTGGTAGGAAAGGGGCCTCTTGGTCAGGTTAAGTTGGGTGGTACATGCCCCCTCCAACATAGACCCCACTCCTTCCTCTTCCTGGTACTGTGTTCTTCCTCCACCACCAAACCTGAACTTTTGAAAATGTACAGTATATACAACTGATCGGATGAAGCCTTGTAATACACTTATTCTAGCTGTACTGGATTTAGGGCTGGAATTGAGCACCCAGAACCTTGGCAAAACAAATCATGTCATCGATGCTATTGGTAGCCGGAGAATTCTAAAGAGAACGTACATTTGAAGCTTCTCTATTCCTAATATTTGGCTTTGTTTTACTACTTGATCCTATGCATTGAAAGTGAAATTAAATAAGAATACACCCTTTAAGGTTACGTTATTCAGCCATGTGGACAGACATTGAGGAGATGACATTGGAATCCCTGCCTATGTCCTCGGTTGAGTATTTATGTTAATATACTTGGTTTCTCCCTTTGTTTGGAGTCTCCTCCTGCTCTCCAGACCCCTACAAGTTCCCTGAGCAAATATCCTGGCTCTCTGGGAAATAAAAGCCTAGAACTCACGGTCTTAGTAGTCTTTGCAAAGCTTCAAGGCAGAGTGTGACTGATCCAGTGGGATCAATCAAAGCATCTCACTGTTCTAGAGAGATTAAGAACTAAGGAAAGGGGCAAAGTCAGACTGTGTGAGAAAAACACTTTTTCAAGCATAGAGAGAGAGACATCTACCGAGAGAGATAGCTAGTACATCAGCAAAAGATCACAAGTATCATACACTGTCTGGGCATTGGACATGCCCCTGTATGCTGAGCACTGTCCTCGTCACAGAATCCACCTAAATTCTAAATCTTAGTCTTTCACATGGACTGATCCTTAATCCCTATTTTTTGGATGATTTATCTTCCATTTTAAGAATGTATCTAGGAAACAATTTTCACATGATATCCAGAAACACACTCTGGACACGTGTTCAGCTACAGACATTCTCATGTGTTCTCTCATCACCCAGGAGAGGCCTGATGCTGGTGTGTGGACAGAGCAACAGGTGCTTCAGGAGGACAGAATTTAATTTCACTCTGCAGGCAGCCCAGGCAGGTGGGGTTACACCACAGAGGGGTCATCAAGCTCAGGGGGGTGTTCGGAGCTAGAGAGAGTTTAGAGGGCTGCTATCGAAGGAAATCAGCATTTGAGAAATAATCCTAAAGGGCGGGTTGGAAGGAGCTGGGCTTGTTCATTTGGATAACAGCTTCTCAGTAACCTGAAGGCACCAGCCCAAGCGAGGCTGTCCTGGAGGGTGCAGAGGCTGCTCTCACAACACTTAGGGCACCCAGAATAAGAGATAATGGCGACTTTTAGATTCCTAAAGAGATTTGGGTCTGTCAGACTTGGAAATGTAAGCCCAAAGGAAATTACAGATGGCCTTTTCAACCCCCTCTCCCAAATTAAGGATAACCAGTTTAGAATGATAAGCAAGCCTCAGGGAGAAAATGAAGGGGTTTCAGTTCAACACTAGGTCACTTTTAGCTCTGGTTCTTTGATTGGACATGGGGAGCTGTTATTTAAAAAGGTGAAGTGTTTGTGTGCGTGAGTGTGCGTGAGTGTGAATGTGAGCTAGTATGCGTGTGTGTGTGTGTGTGTGTGTGTGTGTGTGTGTAAGAGTTGTGTGTATGAGTGTCCACAAGTGCACTGTGAGTGTGTGTATGTGTGTGAGTGTCTGCACATATCAGATGATGTGACTCTCATCTCCTTCCTTCCCAGAAAAGCCAATGCAAACAATTCCTGGAAACATTTCTCCCAGAGAGCTGGCACTTCTGTTTAGACATACACTTTGGCTGCTCCACTGTTGAAGGAAAGCTTGGCTTTCATAAGGCTGAGTGCATTAGCTGCTAGTCCCTCACCTGCTGCAGGGAGACCATAGCTGCTGCCACCCCCAATGGGATGGGAGTCACTGTAGAGGTAGGTTTTTCTCAGTCAGAGATAGTGGAATCAGAGGACCATCACCTGCTATCTATCAAAGCACACACACCTCTTTCTTTACCACAGCAGAAAAAAAGGAGAAAGTGACGTGCTCCAAGTTCAATACATGACTTCTATACAGTGTTGCTTCTATAACCAAGAAAAGCAAATAGCTTTCTTGCATCAGGCCCAGAAATTCAGTCTAATTTCCAAAGACCTGCATTATAACAAATACCCAAATAGGCAGCTGCATTGCAGTAAAATTCCAAGGAAATGTCACTTTCTCCTAATTACCTGTGTCTCTGTTATTTATTCAGACGTGAAGGAACAAAGAGAAAAAATCTGCTTCCATCTCTCTGAGTTTCAGAGAGTGCTGTAGGTTGTGGAGCAATCTCTAATTGCGTTAGAACTTGTACTTCTTTCCTGAGCTGCTCATTTTCTCTCACAGATTATGAAGTTCTGGTCAGATGAGATTATAGATTTCTACAAATTTTGTGCCTGCTGTAGTGACCAGAAGCCAGAACAGATTGCAAAGGCCAGCAAACATTACCTTCACCTTTGTTTATATACAAATGGCTATGACCTGACACTATGAATCCCAGCACCTCGCCCCTCCTCCCCCCGCCCTGTGGTCAGTCAGTAACAACTGCCTCTAGATTCTTTGGGGAGGGCAATGATTATTGGCCTGAGCTCCTGGGGTGAGCATCAGTTGCCTTTGGCCATCTGTGCACCTCTGCTGGAGCATGTCAGGCACTTCTGCTTATTCCTCCTGCAAAGCTTCTTAGCAAGATCCAGCCATGACATGGAGAGATAAGTGAAAAACTTGAACTGAAAAGAGATAAGAGGTGAACAATCTGAAAGCAAACACAGTCCCTTCTCTGTAATCAGTCGTAACGTGGCGAAATGGCTTGGCCTCCCTTAAGCCAGATGCTTCATTAATTAGCACCACTGAAATTATTTAGGGGTCAGCAATGGCTTTTGCTTTCAACAGGTCATGGAGTTTTCCATTAATTAACTAGTAATAAGTCTATTAACCTGATAGTAAGCATTCTGAGTTTTAATATTTACTGGGAATCCTGGCATTGGAAAAACTGCTTAAAAAAGTGACCAGGGTGATTGTTTGTTTGTTTGAATACTAGGTGTCCCATATTCTGGTTGGTGTAGGAATAGTCACTCTTAGAATCAACATGTTTAAATATCTTTCACCATTGCCTTGGGTTACCGAGGAAAGGGAGGTGTCACCCTGGTAGTAATTTAAAGAGACATCTCAGATAAAAGCATGGGTTGGGTGAGAAGAGGTTCATCAGTGAGTAGGCATTGACCTTAGTTCAATGAGAAGTCATGGGAATGCAGAGCAAGAGTCTTCTGAGCCATGCTGACCCCTTTAGCCCCAGGATATAGGGCTAGGTGAATAGTACTACCCTCACACGCCACAGAAGAGAGACTCAGAGTCCAGTCTGCTACCTCGGAGTCCTGATAGTCTGTCTGCAGTATGATTGTGGGCCAGCATTTCTGCTGTTCAGAGAGGAAAATCACCACTTACAAGCAACGTGAGGAGTTTTCCCCTGTTGCTATAATTTGAAGAATGAAGAACATCCCACCAGGCAAGGGGAGAGTTGATAATGTAGAGGCACAAAGATTGTATCTTTTTTCTGTTCCAAAAGTTTAAGCCTTTGTAGCCTGCTTTCACTGAGAGTTATAGGGGCTCGGGTTAAAACAAAAATAAAGATAGTTAGAAAAAAGATAAAAGAACATAAAACCTCTCTATGACACCAAGGGTAATGAGAGGTACACGTACTTGCACAATTGCTTGTATAATGCAATCCTCTGCCAGCTAGCAAAAATTCTATCCTTCCTGTAATTCAATTTTTTAAACACTAAGAATTGGTAAATATGATATTTTTAGTCAACTAAGTTGGTAGTTTATCTTCGTGAAGTTAATTGTGCTATTTGTTTATTAATTCACTGTCTTATTGTTTCTACTTCTTTTATACCCAACAAATGTTTAAGCCAGAAACATTTAGTTATGAAGACATTTAACTTTTTAAATTAAGTTCCAAGGAATTCTAGGTGACGCTTGAGATGCCCCTAAGAGAAGCTTCTTGTCTCTGTGTTTGTAGATGTCTTATATATTCATAAGCCAAATCCTGTGCACATTTAAGCCAGACCAAATTACTAAAAAGCTCCATTTCTCCCATTAGGGAAAAAATGCAAATATTTTGCTTATGTTTTAAAAATAGCTTGACATTTTAAATAATTGATGAATATGCAATTTGATCCTCATTAATGGACAGTTCCCATAGAGGTATCCTCCTTAGTTTTATAATTTACTAATTCAGGAGAGTTTTATGAATGCACAGATAAAAGCTGGGGCGCAGAGAGATACCACTCAGGGTGACAATATCCTATTTAGCACCAATAACAACTAAAGGTCAAAAAAAGTAAATCAAGTTATTTGAATTCCTATGAAGTGAGTTACAGATAATAACACGTGGTAATTTTTCCCCATAATAAATTCCCCCATACACAATGATGTACCCAAATGAACATCAGAGCAACATATTGTATTGTGAAGGATTAAATGATATTTCAGCTCATGTCTTTATTTTTTTGTCTCTTTTCCTCAGGTGATAATAGAGATCTCATTTACCATGCATGAATACTTATATCCCTTTCTGAGAACATTTCTGGTATTATTGGTATAAGAGGAAAATGTCATTTATTTAAAGATTGCCTTATTAATCTATAGGTTTTGGTAAATACCTAGATATATCTGGTCGGTCAATTTGTCTTTATGGCCTAAGAAAGAAGACTAGCTGCCATGTTCAGTCCAAATCAGTTGGTATATGAATATTCATAAGGACATCAATAGTCACAGTGTTTTACAATCATGCTCCAAGCTAAATAAAAGTAAAATGGCCACAAATATTACAGTATAATAGGATAAGTGCTAAAAGATATGTACAAATTCATTAACAACATCTGTGAAAGTGTCATAGACAAAACATTTAAAAGGAAATCTACATAAAACAAAGTAGATAAATTTATCAAATGTTGATAAATTTCCAGAGACAGTATAAAAGTACACAAAATATGGAAGAGAGAAAGAATTTTAAAAAAGAACCACGAAGCCAATACAGAGAGTACAGGTTTACTACATTTATGTTACAGAATGATGGAAACCAGAGACACAAACGATTTGGTAACAGCAAAGAAAGTTTCACCCATCGCAGGGAAGAGAGACTCTTGTTTCGGATGAGAACACAGACTGCCACACTCCTCCCCCCTGGCCCATACACACAGAGAAAAATAAAAGCAATGCAAACGTCGTCTACAGCAACACAGGACAGACAGAGGTGGAAGCGTTTGGCATGTTGCATCACAGGAAGTCAATCACGATTGGCTAACGATGATGGTACCTGGCTCTGTTGCAGGTCACTGGCTTGCCTGAGAGGAGTAACTGATGGCGGGGGCACACCTGATGTGGACGCAGATCGGCCTAGTTTGCAGCTTACTTTCGGTTCTGTCGACAAGGGGGAAAGAAAGACCAACTGTTAGTGGAGCAGTGTGGGCAGTGATGACAGCGCTTGCAGACTCCCGTTTTGTGTAGCTAGGTACTCCTTCAATACACCAAATACTTCCTTCTGATGTTTGCTAATCACTGGCAGGTGACCAGTGTCCTAACAGTTGACTCTAAAACAGAGGCTTTATTTGAAGTTGAGCTCCAGAGCATGAAGAGCAAATGACGAAGTGAAGCCCAACGCCTCATTCCCTTGCACATTTTACACCAATTATAGTTAGTTTATATAGAGTGATTACTGGAGCAACAACACCTTATTAGGGGAAAAAGCGAGCGATATGACGATTTTGGGTGCTTTATTTTCAGTTTGGTTCATAGAGCTCCTAAAATGCCCTTTCACCCTCTCCAAAATGTATCCTCCCTTTCTCCCCTCCTTTCTTCCTGCTCTTTCATTGTTTCTTTGTTCTAATTTTGATGTCTATATCATCGTGTTTGTGTTGACTACTTCCATTATGTCTTCAATGTAACATTTCTCTCACTTATATCAATTTGTTTTAAATTTTATAACCATTTTCTAAGACTTTTGCACTCTTTCATAATAATAGCATTTTTCAAAATTAAAAGCATTGCCCTAATTCTTCCTCTATTTAAGAAGCGCAAATGAGCTGCCTAAACCATTGAGAGGAGACTTTGAATATTAGAATTTGGGGATGGAAAGAGTTCCCTTTACCCAAGAAACAGAATTTATAGTAAACAGAGACTGTTGAGTTTCAGATCTACCAGAAGATATTGGATAAAGGAGAAAAAAAGAGGGCATAAAAATTTATATATTTGCTTTCATTACAAACTTTTATATTAACTGTCAGTTTGGAGTGCCTGGTATGGTCCAGCTTCTGTGTGAACTACACTTAAATTGTCTTTAATTCCACAGACACTCTTTGGAATTACAGAGTTAGCTATAAATGCTCCCAATTTATAAATTAGAAACCTGAGTGTTTTCTCTGTTGGTCAGTGGACTTATAATTCTCACTAAGGTGAGGAAAGAGATCTAATGTGGAGAGACCCCTCATTAGAGGCTATTGGCTTATAGTCTGGGAAAGGGCTAAGCCTGAATCCCTCATTAGGTAGTCAACCATTCATTCTTCAAACCACAAACATTTCTCAAGCCCCTCTGGGAAACAGGACCCTATGTCTACAGAATAAATGAGTGCAGAACAGTTGTGATAGGGAGGCAGCAGAAGGAACTTCAAGCTCTAGCTTTTAACGAGAATCATCATTTTCTGAAGAAAAAAAAAAAAAGAATAAAGGGAGCCTATTGCTTTAAGAAAGACAATTGACAATATTTGTTGATAATGATACATTTGAGCTTTTAAGTAAAATTAAAATTTTGAAAAACTTGCACCCACCATTGTGTGCTTGACAATATCCTAACACTTAAAAAGATGTTTCTTATGAGATCAGTGGTGATATTAATAAACGTGCTGTATTGATTTTTATAACAGAATGTGTCAACATATGGAAGACTTGCATGAGTTAGTGAACCAATATTTTCTAAAAGCATGACGTTATAAATCATGTACGGGTAAAGATCCATTTAAAGTTCAAGATAGACCAACGGATTTTAATGTAACAGAGCATGATGAGTTTATTGATGTGTAATTAACTTCTATGAAGCTGATATTTGTTGACTTTTAGAAGAGTATTAAAGAACACCTACAATTATATGATATGCCTATTAAAATATTTCCTCCTTTTCAACTACTTATATGTATGATGCCAGATTTTCTTCATATATTTAAGTAAAAGCAACATATCACAACAGATTGAATCCAAAGCAGATATGAGAATCTATGTTCCATTGAATTAGACATTAGATGTGCAAAAATGTAAAACAATGTCAATCTGATCACCATTTCTTATAGTTTTGGAAAATACAGTTTTATGAAAGATGTTATTTATGTTAATATACAATGGTTTTATTTTTAATGAATAATTTTTTCATTCTCAAGTTTAATATGATAAATATTAAGGAACACTTTTTTTTTGCATTCTCAATACCTTTTAAGAACATAAGGGGTCCTAAGACTGAAGAGTTTGTGGACTGTGTATGTGTACAGTCTCTGAGTCCCCAATAGTTCTCTTTTAAGAGGTAACATTTGACACAGTTAATTTTCCAATGGAGTATTTTTTTAAAAATTGAAACAGGAAAATACTATGTTAAAAACTCCAAGGAATTTGGGAACCTCCAGTTGGGAAATTTTCTCCTAGAAAAACCTCTATGGTAATGTCCAAGAAAAGCTATTACCTTCCTAAGACCTGAGGGAAGTCAAGAAAATTCTCAAGGAACTTTTTCAACATTTATAATAAAAAGCAAGCTTCAAGATTCATTCATTGGTTCTTTTTTAAAAAAATATATTTTTATTGATTTCAGAGAAGAAGGGAGAGGGAGAGATAGATAGAAACATCAATGATGAGAGAATCATTGATCAGCTGCCTTCTGCTTACTCCCTACTGGAGATCGAGTCCACAACCTGGGCAGGAATCAAACCGGTGACCTTTTCGTTCCTAGGTTGACACTCAACCACTGAGCCACAACTGTCTGGGTTATTGATTCTTTGATGTTCATAAATGAAATGTGTTGTAGTAGTGAAATGACCTAAAAAATCCTCGTGATTAATCATAAGATTACTGCTTTACTCTTCCTTTCTGGTCTGCTTTTTATGTTTTAATTTTGTAACAATGTCAGTAAGATCTTGCATAGCTTAAGTTTGTTATTTGCTAAAATTTTCTAAAATTGTCAGTAAAGTTTTGGTTGTAAATGTTTTAGAAATAAAACAAAAATTTATTTAAAAATAAAATTCAGGAGTAATGGCCATCTTTCATTTTTGCCTGTCCAGAATACATTTACCCTTTTTCTGGAATAGCAGTTGAATTTCCTTTGGAGAACAATAGCACTGGTATTCTTAGTTCTTATGTTTCCACATTAGGAGCTGCCTCCAACTCTAGCTCCAGAAGTGGCCCTGTGACTGAGATTTGTGCAATCATTCTATCTCCTTGGCCCCACTGATTGGTTCAGGAATGGACATGTGACCCAAGTCAGTCAATGAGAGCTGCCTTCATACTTTTTCTGGAGCTTTTCATGAGAGCTACTAAATTCATATCTTATCAGCTGAATGACAATGGACAATTTGCTGGATATCTTTAAGGTTCAGTTTGCTCACAGATAAAATGGGAGAAATAAAGGTTACCTACTTTATGAAATTATTGTACAAATTAAATAAGATAATAAGTGTAAAGATGTTACCTCATGTAATAAGTGACCACCATGTAACAAGGTCTCAAGAAATGTTCACTGTTTTTATTATTTAAAGGCCCCTTTGATCTTTCAGCTCCTCTGCTTATAAAATAACTAGAGGCCTGGTGCACAAAATCCATGTGCGGGGTGGGGGGCGGGGTAACTCAGCCCAGCCTGCACCCTCTCCAATCTGGGACCCCTCAAGGGATGTACGACTGCCCTTTTAGGCTCGATCCAGGTAAGATAGGGCCTAAAAGGGCAGTCGGAAATCCCTCTCACAATCTAGGACTGCTGGCTCCCAACTGCTCGCCTGCCTGCCTTCCTGATTGCCCCTAACCGCTTCTGCCTGCCAGCCTGATTGATGCCTAACTGCTCCCCTGCCAGCCTGTTTGCCCCTAACTGCCCTTCCCTGCAGGCCTGGTCCCCCCAAACTGCTCTCCCCTGAAGTTCTGGGTCCCCCCTAACTGCCCTTCCCTGCAGGCCTGGTTGTCCCCAACTTCCCTTCTCTGCTGGCCTGGTCACCCCTAACAGCCCTCCCCTGCAGGCTTGATTGACCCCAACTGCCCTCCCTTGCAGGCCTGGTCCCTACCAACTGCTCTCTCCTGCTGGCCTGGTCCCTCCCAACTGTCCTCCCCTGCTGGCCTGATCGCCCACAACTGCCCTCCCCTGCAGACCTGGTCCCTCCCAACTGCCCTCCTCTGCTGGCCATCTTGTGGTGGCCATCTTGTGTCCACATGGGGCAGCTATCTTTGACCACATAGGGGCAGCCATCCTGTGTGTTGGAGTGACAGTCAATTTGCATATTACTGTTTTATTAGATAGGATAAAGGCCTGGTACACGGGTGGGGGCAGGCTGGTTTTCCCTGAAGGGTGTTCCAGATCAGGGTGAGGGTTCCCTTGGGGCATGGGCGGCCTGGGCGAGGGGCCTGTGGTGGTTTGCAAGCCAGCCACACCCCCTGGCAACCCAAGTGGAGGCCCTGGTATCTGAGATTCATTTATCTTCTATAATTGAAACTTAGTAGCCTTGAGCGGAGCCAAGCCTCCTGCTCGTTCCATGGCCACAGCCATTTTTGTTGGGATTTATTTATCTTCTATAATTGAAACTTTGTAGCCTTAAGTGGAGGTCAAGGCAGGCCAGGGCTGGGGAAGTTTGGCTTCCTCCATCACCGGGGGCAACTCAAGCCCCCTGCTCTCTCCAGCTCCATGGCTGCCACCTTTTTGTTGGGATTTATTTATCTTCTATAATTGAAACTTTGTAGCCTTGAGTGGAAGCCTGGGCTGGCCAGGGTGTGCGGAAAGCTTGGCTTCCTCCATTTCTGGGGAAACCCAAGCCTCCTGCTCGCTCTGTTGCCACAACCATCTTTGTTGGAGTTAATTTGCATATTCACTCTTGATTGGCTGGTGGGCGTGGTTTGTGGGTGTAGCAGAGTGATGGTTAATTTGCATATTACTCTTTTATTTGATAGGATGGATTCTACACTGCTTTTTCTCAGCTGACACAGGCAACCTCATCGGCAGTCTCACCCCTGCCACACAGCATCCTTCCCTCCCCGCCTCTACTAAACTGTGTGTTCTGTGAGGATAGGCATCCTATCTATCTTGTTCCTTCCCATGAGTGACATGATAACTGATACCTGAGGACTTGAAGTATTTATTGAATGAATTATTTTAAACCATAGATTAAAGACAAAAGCCATTGTAAAAGATAAATTATTTGTATATTTCTTAGTAATATAAAGAAATTTCCCTCATTTCTTCACCTTTTTCATGTTTCCAATAAAAAGACAAAAATACATTCACCAGTGTTCAATTGAATTTAATTAACAATAACAAAAAAAAAAAAAAAATCAAGGAGGGGAAATTGCAGTGCCTGTTGTGGACAGTAGATGGCAGTGCAAATACTAATTGAGATGTAGTCTGCTCAGTTCACAGAGCTTCCCAGAACTAGTCTCTGTAACAGCCCAGTGTAAGTCAGAAAAAAACCTCCTTTTTTTGTAATGTCTTCAATGGCTTTTCACAGAAAGAGAAAGGGCATTCTTTGTGACTATAAGGCCTTTCCAAAGAAAGCCAACTTCTGCCAACTGGGAGCAACGTCAGGGTGAACTCCTCAGAGAGAGGGCAGAGGGTGGGGCCATGTTCCCTGCAGTGGAAGACTGGAGGAGCTGGCAGAACGGTCAAAACTCAAGCCAACGTGTTGTCTTCATGTTTTCAAACAGGACTGAGATTGAGAGCCCAGTAAGGTGAAGACACCTTCTGCATTATCTAAATTTGTATGCTGGGTTAATTATTTTCCCCCAGTAGAATAAGAGAATAGTTGAAAATTCAGAATTTCTCTACTACGAATGAAATTACTGTCAAGTTGTATTTTTTTTCCAGTAGTTTTCAGGGTATCTGTGTAATATACAATGTCATGGTTTAGGCATATGTTTAGTAGAAATCAAATTTAAGGGAATATATATACATATATTTACATATATTTTATACATAGTATATAATAATAATTTAGCTGACTTTGCAAATCTGATCATATAAGATCTTAACCTAAAACCTATAAGTAGTTTCATATGTACTAGTATATGCACGCAAACACACATACACACACACATACACACACACACTCATATACACACAACACACACACACACACACACACACCCATCAGTTACTATCACCAAATTCCTTGACTCCAGACATCTCCCATTACGTTGACCATTTTGCTAACAACATAACGTGGAATAAGGATATACATGGTTTAGAGAAAAGCCTACAAACTACTGGACCACCAAGTTCAATCCTGTCTCAGTGAATTAGGGACAACAATGGCTCTGGAGGTGAGATCAAGTGCCATCATGGGCAGGTAGGCATAAGCCCCTGAGGGCAGAGGTCATCTATCATCCCCTCATAGTCAGCTGTTCAATCAGGTGTCCTCAAGGTTTGCTGAATGAGTAATCAAATGAACCAAAGAACAACAAGCATCTACAATTTTGCTATGTTTTAGGAAAAAACAACCACATGTGTAACATGCTTGCTCAGGTGCTTGAAATGGACTTTTAGACCTATCAGACAATCAGTTAAAAACATCTCTCAGGGACAGGAACAGAGAAATTTCATGACTAGAGAGTGGAGAAACACTTCTTCTTTGGATTTATAAGGAAGGTTATGTTTGCAGCATGTCCTCTTCATAATTCTGTTTCCCTGGGTTTAGGATGGTAGTACATTAACTGACTTTTGTAAATCTGATCCCTGAATTTAAAATCCCAGGAGTTCAGAGTATAGTTAAAGTATGGGGAGAGAGCTGTACTATGGATCAGAAACCCCAAATCATTTCTTGATTTGTCTACTACTTTTACCAATGAGTTTGGATAATTTACTGGATTCCTCTGGAGCTGCAGCATTTTGGTGACCTAAATAATCAGTTCATAATAGCAGCCCACAGATATACAGGTTTTTGTGAAGATAAAATGAGATAGCACTTATAAAAGTATTTTAAAAGTGAACAGATGGCATACAAATATAATACATTATTTTAAACGGGTCATAGATGATCCACAAAGGTGAAACATTAAAGTTCCATAATTAAGATTAAATGTCATTTGCCATCACCTAAGAGCAAATTTTGTAATTATATCAGGTTCTGTTTTCCTTAAATGTGTGCATTTAACTGTTAACCTGAACACAGTGGATCTTAGATGCCATCAGAAAACATTGTGATTCTTATCTCCCCACAAATCAGTTCCAAAGTCTCTGTAAAATCTGGTCTCTAGCCTTTGAGCACCCAGGTTCTCAGACTACAGGCTAGAGCTGAGAGTTCAGTTAAGGACAGCAAAACTCACTTTGATCACTTCCTTTGCAAGTTCTGCTTCTGTGGTCTCGCCTTTTGCTTTGGAATGTGAGAGTAATTACCTTCTATTATTTTGTAACCGGCTTTTATAAATAAACACTTTTGTTATTTAAATTGGTTAACTCACTCCAAGTCCTCCTTTTCTGGTTTGTTTCTCAAAGCCCAACCACCAGTATTAGGAGAAATACAAATAAAACAATTTCTCTGGGAAGACAAATTCTAGCAGACAGAGGGCAGTTTTCCACAGAGAAATGAAAGTAGGGCTACTGGGGACCTGACTCACATTGCTCGCCAAAGCTTCTCCAAGTGAGCATTCTGCCACGTGTTTACTCCTACAATGCAGAAAGGGAGCCTTAAGCTCTGGAGTGTGAAAATAGTGAGCAGAGCCTAGCAACAGGGCGTGGCCAACGTTCCCAGAGGAAATAACCAAGCCCCCAGTTAGGACTGGGAAGGAGAGCAGATGTGAGTGATAACTGCCTGCTGATTCCTGAGCCCACTGAGCTGAATGACAGCCTTGAGGGCCATAAATGACACTGAAGTCCACAGCTGCTTGGGGCCACAGGAAGCAAATTATTCAATTCAATGTTTTCTTGAAAAATGAGCTATATTTAAAAATTGTGAGACTTCACATAATGCAACTTAAAATCTGGGAATGCTGAGCGTTTCTCATGGCGAGCATCAGCTGCCACTAAGTAGCTTCTGTCCCCTAGAGAGCGCTGTGCTTTCCAGGTCACCTGCACTTCCATCACTCAGTCCTGATGTTTGTCAATTTCCAATAAAATGTCCTTGCAATGCAGAAATATGTCCCCATACCTATGCTTCTAACAGATGTGGAAATACATCACCTAGGCCAAAATGACTTCAAGTTTTAAGAAAAATTGCGAAAATCATTTTCTTTGTTAGAGCAAAGGGCATTCTTAGGTATGTAATGTGCAAGCACAACCTGTCTGCTCTGAAGGAGGCACCTCTCCTGAGGCACTTGTTCATGTTACCTGCCTGTCCTCCAGGCGCCTCAGTTCTCAGCCCGTAGGGACCTCCTTCTCAGAACAGCAGAAACACACAAGGTTGCACACACAGAGGCGGGGGTCTTTTTTAGATTGTTCCATATAGGATTAAGCCAAGGCCTTCTGAGTTAACTTCCAGAAATGGTTCTTCAGTCCATTCAGGACCAAGTCAGGAGAGATCTATCTCAGCTTTTGTTCACCTCCTTCATCCCATATGGAAAGTTCCCTCTGTATATTTCTACTCAGTTAATAATCATGAGTTTTTCAAGACCTGATATAATCTTGGTTTAAGACTCAAATCCTCCATTTCTTTCAAGCCCAAACTAATTTTGTTATTTGAATGATAATACAGTATAGCCATAGTCAATGGTAGAGAGATAATACAGTATATAATAATAATGAAAATAACATTTAATTATAATCTAATTTTCATTCAATCGTTGTTTCATAAAGAAGCATAGTAAGGTCTTTGAGTGACAGATCAGGTTTCATATAGATTATGGTGTGTGTGTGTGTGTGTGTGTGTGTGTGTGTGCGTGTGCATGTGTGTGTGTGTGTGTGTGTGTGTGTGTGTTCCTCAAAACCATTATAGAGCTAGATATAAGCTGCTTGGAAACTATTTGTTGAGTGACCCAGTTGTTGAATTCTGAATTTTTGTCAATACCATACTTACTTGTATAATTTCCACTTTCACCCATTATTTTCATGAGCTTTTGGGTCCCCAGTCCACCATCGCCTTCAAAAATCACCCTTCAGGGATTCCCTCACTTACTAACTACAGTGAGTTTAATAATGTGCCACAGCAACCAGTGGCAATGTTAATTAGAATTGAGATCTGACACACTCATTTGTTTTACTTCAGCAATTCCTCCATTCCTCAAAAGAGCTGTTATGAACAACATTATCAAGTGGCTAAACCACTTTTGGTAAAGCAATAGTCTGTGACTGAGAGCAGCTTGTGTGTGTGTGTGTGTGTGTGTGTGTGTGAGAGAGAGAGAGAGAGAGAGAGAGAGAGAGAGAGAGAGAGAGAGAGAGAGAGAGATGAAATGCAAGTGTCAGAAGCAAACTTGACAGACAGGTGGGGATTTATAGGTAGAACAGGTGGAATCTCCTTGCCCTCCAGTGTAAGGTGTGGAGTTGAGTTCCTCTGTTGTTTTGGGAGGAGGGCTGTCTGTTACAGCGCTAGTGTATTTTGCTAGGGGACTAGTAGTTCAGTGGCCCAGTGGCAAGGAGACAATAATGACCAGGAAGTGTGAAGAGAAGAAGGAGAAAGAGTAAAGGATTCATTCCCTTCTGTTCCAAAAGAGTCTCCGGAAGCACAGAATTCCATATTCATGTAGTTATTTGTTCTAGACAAAGACCCTCTGATGAACATTCTTCAAGTACATTTTAAGTAATATCCAAGGTATGTGAACTTCAGATATTTGATATTTTATTGGATACATTTTTGCTAGTGGAACTATGGCATTTTTTAGAATAGTATTGGCACATATTCAGTTTTTTCTTTTCAGAAAAACAAAAACTGCAAAACATAAACATTTTTCATTTTCTACTTTTCCCCCTCAAAACTGGTATAAGGGTAGACTCGATAGATATAAGTGTGATGCTTATAGGTAGAACAGGTGGAAGCCATATTTGGGAGCCATTGACTTGTTCTAAAAGTTCAAGTAAGTGTGATGCACACTTACTTTTGAGTGGTCACGTCAATAGTTTCACTTTCACATAAGAAACCCTGACTTGCACTGACTTATGTAAATGACTGTACATTAGTCCCTACTTTTCATATTTCTTTCAAAAACGTCTTTATCAAAAATGCAATAAAAATATGTCCTTCCTTCACCTTTGTTTACCACCTTCATAATCTCAGGTGGAGAATGTGAGGGACTCCAGAAATTTATTTCTTCTGGTCATGAAACAATTTTACTGCTCTACAAACAGAGCTGAAAAGACTCAGGAGAGATTTAAATGCCATAAAGCCAAAAAGATGCTTCCGGAGTTTTCGGTAGGAGAAAGTCAAAGTTCATCATAAATTCTGTTTACCCTCTGAATTTCTTGAAGGATTCATGTCACAGTGTCACAGACCTATTACCCATTTTTATGCAACTTACTAAGTGTTCAGTAAAAGTGAATTGGGGACCGTCTCATTGTTTCATCTCCATTTATTTCACAAGTTCTTCATCCTTTGCTCACACATTTAAGTGTTTGGATTCCCCAGGTCTAATCTCAGTTTCCTTCACCTCTGTTTCCTATTCTCCTTGTTTAGAATCAGCTAGTCTTATGGTGTTAACCATTCTAAATGTCTTTACTCTTAATCTCTAATTCCACTAAATCTCTTTTGCTCCAGACCTGTAATTCTAACTGTCTGCTATCTTCTCAATCAGATGTCCCAGAGCACTTCCAACTTAACATAGTCAAAATGGAAGTGCTGGTTTTCCCATCTAAACCCTGCTCAGCATCTGGTATTAACCACCTCCCAGTCACCCATGCTCCTGCGCCGCCTCTGCGAAAGGGGCCACAGTGCTGCCTCTCCCTCACAGCCGCCTCTTCCGTGAAGCTGGCCCTCAGCCCTCGCAGCCACTGTGGTTTTGTCCAGAAGGACTGTCCAGAAGGATATCTGGAAGATGTCCAGTCTAATTAGCATATTATCCTTTTATTAGTATAGATATTTTTTTCAAATTTCTGCTAAATTCACATAATATTCCTTCCCTCAGGTTTGAACTCAGGTTGCTCAAGTTGGTTATAGAGTTGCATCACCAAAGCTTTAAGTTACATTTTAAGTATGGGGAAGCTATTGTTCTGCTTTTCCTGAGTACTCTTCTAGAAATATCCCTTCCCCAGAAACTATTCATCCTGTTTCAATTTTAACTTGTGCATGACCCACAGAGAGACCACAGGCTAAATTAATGTAAATTGCTTTCCAACGTGAGTATCAGAGTTGAAAAGAACATTAAAGATTGGTCATTTCTTCAGAGCCCTAACACTGTTAAGGAATAGGAACCTGAAAACTACAGTCAGCTGCCTGATTATTTGTTGTTTATTTCAATTGACAGCTTTTTGTTAGTCTATCACATAGATGAATCAGTTCAAAGCAAGTATATGCTGCTTTTTAAAAATTGAAGTTTAATAACATTTATCTATTAACAATGCAAATTGCATTGCAAATTTTAATTTCAATTTGAAATTTAAAGGTATATTAGATTATAGTTTTCTATTTTTGACATAGACTTGGAAATGTAGTCCCAGGTGAAATTCTTCAGCTCACCACTTCAAATGCCTCCTAATATCTACTCTCTCTATTGCCTTCAGATCATCTTTGTTACATTTTTAAAAATACTTTTTTATTGATTTCAGAGAGGAAGGGAGAGGGAGAGAGAGAGAGAGAGATGAATGATGAGAGAGAATCATTGATCGGCTGCCTCCTTCACGCCCCCTACTGGGGATCGAGCCCACAACCTGGGTATGTGCACTTGACAGGAATCAAACCCGGGACCCTTTAATTCGCAGGTGGAAGCTCTATCCACTGAGCCAAACCAACTAGCACATCTCGGTTGCATTTTTATCCTCAATTTTATTTGAGGATAAATGAAAAAAACTGCTTTAGGTTGCTGACTCTAGATAAAATTTAGTATGAGATGTTTCGAGTTATCAAGGCTGCCACATCACATGGCTCCAAGAAACACCATTCACTACTCTATTGTCCATGTGAATGATGGTCCCTGGAGTGGTCCAACATATTATTACCTTCTGTTATATGAAGGGTTATTCGTGCTGTCTCTACGAGTAGAAAGAGATATCTGTGGATATGGTTCTCCAAGTGATAATTGCATAAAAGCAGTTTCCAGAGACATGAGGAGTTACCATCTATCTGGGAGATTATCTTTCTTACCTGAGCTGTGGTTTCCTGCTAACAAGGTGGGGCTCACAGAGCATCTTCCCAGTCTACTGGTGACCACAGGTGGCCCTGGTGTTCCATCCCATTCCTGAGCTTTGACAGGCTCTCTGGAAGATGCCCCATGGTGTCCTTTCTCTTTGCTGTCCGACTTTGGCAGTGGCTCTGTGCTGTGGCTTCGCACTTTGAGCTCCTCTGTTGATTCTGTGTATTAACCAGAATTGCATGCAGTTAAACAAGAGTCAAATGCTTCCCAGGTTTCCTTAAAAAGTTGAAGAACAATTTTCTGAATGCTTTCAATATATTTTTAGAAACCTATATGTGTATTAGAGATAACAACATTTCAATATAACGGGGAGGAGTTCAGGTTAGTATCGCTGGCAAAGAGCTTTCTCTTGGGAAGAGAAGCTCAGTGAATCTTGAGACTTCTTTAGTAACTCTTCCCTGAGCTCATTTTCAAGAAAAAAAATCTTAAAGTGCTCTTTATACTCACTGTCTTTATTGTCTCATCTTTTTTTACTCCACTGTTCACCATGACATAATTCATTACAGCCACTCTACTAAAACTGCACTTGCTAATATCACCTTGACCTTTGAGTAGGCAAATTTAGAAGACACTTTAAAGCCATTTGAAAACTCCTTGATACTCTCTTATTTACATCTTCAATTCTCTTAGCTTCTTGAGGGCCCATCTTCCTGTGTTGTGTTCTATGTCTCACACCATTTCTGTGTCATCCATAACTTGTCTTCCACTATGCATCCCTTATATGATGGTTGTCCACATGGTACTAGCTTACCACTGTTTCCCTCATTCTATATTTTTGTTATTTTTATCCTCCAGGATTTAACTAGCAATTGTCTGGTTGTTAGTGATTTCTAAATATTTTATCACAAGCCTGGGCCATTCTCTGGAGCTTTAGACTAAAAACTTCCTGTTGGATAAGTCCCCATGGAAAACACAAGTTCAACATTTCATACACTTACTGGCACCATTTTTTACTAAACTATTAGGTCCTGCTGTCCAGCCAACCATCCAGCTTGAAGCTCGCTCTCCTTTTCTTTAACTGCTATTTCCCAAATCCATCATTCAACTGATTCTACACATTTTATTTCTGAATATCATGCTCTCCTTTCTGTTCCACTTTGTATCATGTTTATTTCAATTTCTATGGTTCAAGCTGGAATCATCACCCTTGAACTATTGTTTCGACTCCTTAAAATATAAGCTCCAAATTGCCAATGTGATCTGTTTAAAATGAAAATATTATCAAGTGTTATTTCAGAGAATGGTTGTGATAGTCATTCTGTAATGCATGTACAGAAGTATTTAAAAATACATGTAATAAAGATGGTTTTATGAATGCTGTTCCCTTGCTATTAAAATAAAAATGTTATTTTATGGAATAGCATCTTATAAAAGACATAGAGAAGTGTTTGAAAACAAAAACAACCCAAAAATGCAAATCTACTCATAATGTACCCCTGACTAAAATCCTTCCAGAAGATTCTTGTCATCCACAGAATTATGTTGAAACTCTTTTGTATGACCCAAAAGATTCTCCACCATCTCTCTCTTTCCTTCCTCTCTAAGTTTGTCACTTTCCCACAAACAGTGCATTCAAAAAACAACACTTGCCCTAACCAGTTTGGCTCAGTGGCTAGAGTGTCGGCCTGTAGACTGCAAGGTCCCAGGTTCAATTCCGGTCAAGGGCATGTACCTTGGTTGCTAGGACATCCCCAGTAGGAGGTGTGCAGGAGGCAGCTCATTGATGTTTCTCTCTCATCAATGTTTCTAACTATCCTTCTCCCTTCCTCTCTGTAAAAAATTAATAAAATATATTTTAAACAATAATAACAAAAAAAACACCAACAACACTAAGTAGGTTGTAATGTCTTCATCCCAACTCTAGCAAAAACAATGCTTTTTTTAAAAAAATACCCTTATATCCTTTCTATGTTCAGTTAACTCTCCACAGACCTAGTTACTCAATTTAAGTACAGTCTGAAGTCTTCCCCACCCATATGCCACCCTGTGCTGGGGTATCATTTTTCTATGTATTTGCTCTTATCAAAAGGTCTTGAGTTATTTAAAAGCAGGGTCTGATTTTTGTTTTTCTGTGTGTTTTTTGTTGTTGTTTTTTCATTTTGTGCCTCCAGCACCCCTAGCATATTGGTCCACAGGTATTTAATGAATTAATTAATTTAATAGGTTTCTTAACTCCAGCATCTTTCCGATGTGTGTAGGAAATACAACATTCCTAATGTAACAAGAGAATCAAGTGAGTGTTATAAGTGTATTAAAGTGGCACAGAGCTTGTTGCAGTTTTAAAAATCTGATTATCTAACAGTCACAAGTTGTAAAATTTACTATATTGAAAGTTTCATTCCAATAAGGGATCTCTGAGAAAGACTGAAGTGAAAAAAATTCATAGAAATTATTCAGAGAATCTGCATTTTGTTTCTTTGTGTGTAGGTTCAAATGCCCATGAATTTTCAGCCATGGGATAGAAATGTCGCTCTATTTCCCCATTATCTGAGTCTGTATGGCAGAGCCGTAAGCAGCTCTGGGTAAGGAACCAAGGTGCCTGGCTTTGCAGCCCTGGCCATGGTCTTGGGTTGGTGAACCATGTCACTGAACACTCAGTTTATCCTCTTGGAGTCTCATATTTCTTATCTAAAAACTAGAGGCCCAGTGCACAAAATTTGTGCATGGGTAGGGTCCCTAGGCCTGGCTGGTGATCAGGGCCGATCTGTGGGGTGACCAGAGGGAAAGTTGCCTTGGCTGGCCTGGAACCTGCGGGCTGGAGGCAGCTCCTGCATTGAGCATCTGCCCCCTGGTTGTCAGTGCACATCATAGTGACCCATCATTCTGCCAGTCGTTCTGCCGTTCGGTCAATTTGCATATTAGGCTTTTATTATATAGGACGGAGATAATACCAGCTCTGCCTAACTTCCCCACTTTAATTAGAAGGATCTAATGATATTTTGAAAATAAAGTGCCATACATGTTAAAAGCAATATTGAACTTAAATAAATTATAGCCATTTGTCTTTATGAATTTTTTAAATCTTTCTACATTTAGACTAGATGATCACTGAGAGACTGAATATACACATGGAAAACTGCCAGTAACATATAAAAATAGAGCTCTGAGCTATTATCTAGAGTAGCAGTGCAGGAAGCCAACCTGCTATCTACAAGTCAGGCTACTCTCTCTAGCAACCAAGTCAGGAAGCCATGCCATACTGTGTAGCAATTGGCCCAAAACAGCCAGGATTTTGGACCCAGTTTCCAATGTAGAGCTAACCAGAGAAAGTCAAATATATACCCAAAATTAACTACATAGGATGCCCTGCTTTCAGTTAGCCTGCCTACAGCTTCCCCAGGCCAACAGTCTCCAACTGGGACATATCTGAAGCTCTCTCTCTCTTTCCCACTATAAAGATTTCTCACTCCTTTCCCTGCCTTTGAGTGCCTGCCAAGTGTCAGTGATGGTGGCTGACTGCCTTGGTGTCACAAGCTCTGAATAAATAGCCTTTACCTATGCTCATTTTTTGGTCTTTGTTTACTTCCACATTGTTATAGTCTTTTCCAACTCCAAGATGCTATACAGCTATGTAAGCACATGCCGTGAGTATCATTCTATGAGCTAAAACTTAAACCAGGAGGGTCATCTCATAGCAACAACCTCAGAAAAAGTCTGGTCTTTAAATATGCCTGTGTATAAGCCTACATCCCAGTTACACTAAAATCAAATATAAGTCAAAATATTTTTAAAGTAATGCATTCCAGCATAACAATTACAGCAAAACAATTTAGCCAGAACTTGCTTTTCAGTGCCCTAAGTCAACTGAAATAAAACAAGTATCATAAAAGAACATCTTAGATTATTTCCAAGCTGTTTATTCACAATTTCAAAGAAAAATGTACTCTGGCTTCCAAATGTCACTGTCTCAAAGCCTAATGTTTCACCTCACCTTCTCTTTCAGATTCTAAACAAACCATTGGGATGCTCAATTTTTTACTGACTTCTATATTTGTTTCCACTATCATTAATAAATATTTCTCATTTTACACACACACACAAACACAAATACACACACACACACACACACACACACACACACACACATATACACACACACACCAAAGAGTCTTCTATCACTGGACTTAAAACTAATCAAACTGTAAAAATACCCAAAGATCAGGTCCAATATTGTATATACAGATTAGAACAATTTTTTTGTGTATATTAGTCCTCACCCTAGGATATTTTTCCATTGAATTTTAGAGAGCGGAAAGGAGAGGGAGAAACAGAGAGAAACATCCATGTGGGCTGGGGAATGACAACCAAGGTACGTGCCCTTGACTGCAGTCAGGACCCTTCAGTCTGCAGGCCTATGCTCTATCCACTGAGCCAAACCAGCTAGGGCTAGGACAACATTTTATATACAAAAGGCTGAGGATGTGTGTCAAGACACCTCCATCAACATCAGTTTCTTTGTTTTCATTCAAATTACTGGCATATGCATACCAGGGAGGTGCACTTAGGTCTCAAACTAAATAAAATGCCAACACAGCTATGAAAACAAAATGGAGTCTTTCTATTTTTCTTCTTGTCTTCCTTCTTTGTTTTTAAGTCCCAGAGGTTGAATTTTGGTTGCATATTTAGAATAAAAGGGTCGAAGAAATCATGCTACTCAGACTTATACCTTAACATCTGCCTCCTAAATAGAGGGAGAACTGAAAAATCTGTAAGAATGTCATTAATGTATTTATTGAGCACTTTATTTGAGATTGAATCTAGTTTCCTATATATTCAGGTACTGCTTCCTACATTAGGCATTTTCCAATTAAAATAAAAAATTCTTCAAAATAACTGTTGAAAAGAGACAAATGGAAAGTGGACAATTAGTCTAAGAAATATATACAATAAAACATATTGACAGCTCAAAGACATCTATTCAGAGGAATAAGGACATATTTATCCAGGTCCATCTATTTCAATGTTTTCTTAAAGCCTGTTAGAAAAAAATTGTTTTAGTAACATAAACCTTCCTGGACAAGATCAATCTTAGGTACTGTGGTAGAGTTTTGTGTGAAATCTAAGTTATTTTCACAGTTACAGCCCCAGTGTGTAGCACAGGGCCAACTACATAGATTGAGCTCTTTCTCTGCTCATCAATGAATGACTGAATGTTGACTATTCATCTAAAATCTGATTCTCACATTGAAGACGGATCTTGAATTGAAATCTTGCTGTGAAAAATGCATGCATTTATTGTATTACATTTGTCAATAAGCTTGTGTGTTCTGCACTTTATTGTCTTAAACTTCTCACAGTGTTTAAGTTTCAAAACCATAAATAAAAATAAGAGACCAGGAACAATCTTTTCATGACTGAAATATTCTCCCCAGGATTCTCATCTATCATACCTCATGCTGCTAACTCTGAAGTTCCTTCTCAAATTTTTCCCATTTTCTGCCTCTTTTTGCTGTCTGTCTCTGGGTCTACATTTGTCTCTCCATCTTCTAACTCATTCCTCTCACTCTCTTTTTCCTCCCTGGACCCTTGGCCACTATAACTACTTGGCTCCCTGGTCTGATAGCTTTCATCATCAGTTCTGATCCACATCTGATGCTGAGCTTTGCCAAAATCTTTAATCCACTCTTCCTCATCAACATTCACTCTCTCAACAATGAAATCGTAGTGAGGATTCTTAAAAATCTCCACAACCTAAAGATCCCTCCCAAGCTCTAGAGACAAAGAAAATAATATAGTATTAATGGACCTTTACTTAGGGCTCTCTGGGAAACTCCAATGTGTTAAAACTGGCAGCATTATCCTTTTCCCAAAGTTCTTCTTTTTTTGGATGGAAAGTCATGTGATAGCTGATTTATATGTCTGTTTTTGCCATGTGACTGTAAGCTTCTTAAGACTAAAGACTCAATATCTAATAGAGTCCACAGTGAGAACAGACAGGGTGAATGAACTCATGCATGCCTGATTCAGAAAAGTTAAAGTTAGCTCATTATCTTTCACTCCTGGATCTAACCATACTTTTGACTCTTACTCACAGTCTCTCTTCCCACCTCTCCAATATCACAACACATGAGCCATGACATGAATCAATAACCCTCACTGACAAACATGAATTCATTACTATAACCAACGTTATTTCCTTTGTTAACCCACAATGTTTCTAATTAACTTGCTAATGATAGAGCAGAAAACAAAATATTCCCTGAAGAAAATAAGTATTATTTGGAAATATGACCAGTAACACCATTTTCATAGAGGAACATAAGATCCTATTTTTTTTTCATTTTCTTGCAGTAAATGTTTAAAAGGATTAATTTGTCGTATCATTTCATTGTTTCTATAACATCTAGATGATTCAGATAATTTAGACAAGAGGCTTTTATATCTGTGGTTTGCGACTGCTATTGTATTTGAAATTTCACACTCTCATAATAGGAATCCCTTGGTTACAAAATATGGACTCTAATTGTGCCTGGCAATACAGATACCAAAGCTCATGTTGCTGATGAGTATTTGAACTTCCTGTGGAAACAATGAATGCTCCTGAATTGTCCCCTCTTATTGGCATAATCAGCAGGATAAAAGTCCTATTCCAACTGCTAAACAATGAAAATAATGAAAGGTGATCAAGGCGGATTAATTAGGCAGAAAAGACAATACATTTGAAGTGCTGAAGGAGGCACTGAACTAAATTGCATTATCAGATGGGTATTAGATTCAGTCATCACATTTTAGAGCTGAAAGGGACCTAGGAAGCCCACAATAGCAATGTGAAAAGCAAGGTGTGTGTATAAGTCTTTGCTGAGATGGTGTCCTGCCTTTGGGAGAGCGGATCTCCCACCTCGTGGGAAAGCTTGGCCAACTATGAACATCTTTAATTGCTAGAAAGCTCTTATACAGAGCTCCAGTCAGCCTCCCTCCAGGAACCACCATTTGCTGGTTGTTGGTATGGTAGTCCTGTTTCTGCAGCAACTCAGAACTAGTCTTCCTATTTTTAAGTAAACGCCCTTTAGAATCCACAGTGAGGGAGACTGTTTCTCCTTAGCCAAGTCTTCTTCAGAATACAGATGTAGAACTCTCACTTTCCTGGTCACCCTGGCCTAGACACTAATTGCACGTCATGGTGTCTTTTCAAACTATACTGTCTGGAGCCAGACAACCTACAAGTCCAGGTGAACACTGGAGTCCTCTCCCGTACGTCTATTATTCCATCTTCTGAGTCTCCAGGGAAAATAGGGTAAAGTCTTCATGTCTCCACAGTGAAAGGGCACCAGGGAGCAGGGTCAATTTTTAGTTATTTTTTTTTTAATCATTGCTTCTCTCTCATGTGAACTCTGTCATTGGGTCAGTTATGTCAATTCCAACATCTAAGGGATGCCTTTTTTATATATAAATAGAGAAAGAATAATAGCTCAGGCATCTGGAGAGTTCATGATTTTAAATAAAATTGGAAAGAAAGTCCATGTTTATGTTCAGAAGGCACATAGGGTAAAACCCTGGTTTTAATAATTAGATGAGGCACAATATTTAATAACAAAATAGATGATGCACATTGAAGTATAACAGAATATGCAAAGAATTCTAATAATTTTACAGGTATAAAAAAGTTCAGATTCTTTACACAACTTGCTCAAGGTCACACAAATGGCAATTAGTAAAGCTCTGATAAAGATACAGATTTCCTGGCCAAGCATAGCATGTACCTCTCACCATAAGTAAGTGGAACTTCCTACTTATATTCAACAGTTCTTTTTTGCGGTTGTAAGAAATAACACTTATTCATAGTCATGGAATAATAATTAGAATTCCAAAGATCATGTTTGGTCTTTAAAAACTCTCTATTAAATGTCCAGATATTTTAATTATTCCCCCCTTTTCATCAAGGTGTGTAAAGATTGTAGAGATACTGCCAAATGATCTTTACTTAAACAACCTTCACTGAAGTCATCAGGCATAGCTCCAGTGTTGACCTGTTTTAATAACATGCTTTTGAAGAAATTCTAGTACTTCATTGCAAAGAAACAATTTGCTCAGAGAATGTGATTTACATTTTAATTTTTTCTTATAATGCAGAAACCAAGAGGACCGTGGACAGAGACTAGACAGAGGCTGACCAAATCTGTTTGTCCTCTCTGGGCACCTTGTTAAACTATACTTCCCAGCATTCATGGCAATTAAAGGCAGTCATACAACTGAGGTCTGGCTATGAGAATGTGGGTGAAAAGGATGTAGAACACCTGCATCCTTCTTCTGCTTGCTGGGATTTTTTGAGGTTCCAGGTGCTGGAAGAGTCACCAGGTAGAAACTTCCCAATAACTGTGGGGAGAATTGCCCATCCTCCACTGAGATTCCTAGTTGATTGTCATATGACAATAACATAGGTCATGGCTTATGGCATGAAATAGAGGTAAGTCATCTATATATATAAAAGCCTAAGCGACCAAATGACTGAACAACCGAATGACTGGTCAACAGATCACTATGATGCACACTGACCACCAGGATGCAGACGCTCAACACAGGAGCTGCCCCCTGGTGGTCAGTGTACTCCCACAGCGGGAGTGCCACTCAGCTGACCGACGGGCACCAGATGCAGGACTCACTGCTGGCGGTGGCACAAGCCTCTCCTGATCAGGACTGGCTGGGCGTGAGCTTGCAGCAGGTGCAGCAGGGCTGGGATGAGTGGGAGTGGCACAAGCCCAGCCCGGGCTCAGGCTCCTCCCTGGCCACCTGCAGCTTCCCACACTACTTCATGCTGTGTGGAATCAATGCAGACAGTGGGCTGGAGCCCGATGAGCTGGCGGGTAAGGCTGGGCTGCGGTGGCATGGAGATCCACTGATCCCCACAGGCCAGGCCCAGAGATCCCACCAGTGCACGAATCCGTGCACCGGGCCTTTAGTAGTATATTAAGCCACTGAATTGGAGTTGTTTGGTATAGTAATTGGACCCTCAGATTTTTACACATATTATTTCTCTTTTTTTTCTCCTGTAAAATAATCTAAATATGAAATCCTTGAGTTTCTAATGAGGACAATATTTTTATTGGCATACGGACAGAAAAATAAAGAGCAGAGAGATTAGTTAAATTGCCAAAAAGAGTATAAGAATTCAGCAAGCAATGATTCTCTCTTAACTCTAGTTGTAATACAAATACTTTACAAAACTGATGATACATCTTTACTGATTATTTAATAAGTATATTAAATCCTATGGCTTCAACAACTATGTGCTTAATGTGGAAGTGGATGAGCCTCTGAAGTGGTCATTCAAACAGCTTATATACTTTACTATTCATTTGAATGAAGACAATGACATCTAATTTTTTTTCCAAATAGTTTTTCTTCTAAAATAGTAGCAAAGAAGAAAATCCCAAGAAATATTTTTAAAAAAAGACTAAAACTTTTTCACAAAGAACATATTGATAATTTCTTTAAAATAAAATAATTTAGATATAAATTAGATCTATTTGGGGGGAAAATTCAAAATAAAATACTTGCCAGAAATATAAAAACAGCAGACCATTCTGGGATGGGGTTGAGGTGATTTGGGGTTCCTGGTTAGATCAGTTCAATAAAACATCTCTTCCTGAGCTTTAGTTTTCTTAGATAAAATTATAAATTTGAAATAAATTATTTCTAAGCATCCTCCTAACGCTAAAATTTAATACCTCTACAATACAAAGTTCGGACAGAAGGAAAATAGATCAATAACATTGTTATGTCTATTCAAATTTATACTTCCACTGTAAATTTCAGAATAAATACCTTCAAAAGAGGGGTGGGGAGGAACAATGGTTCAGGCTCCATAATAAATTTAGCTTGTCTGGAAGGAAGGCTTTATATTAGGAAAGAATTGGACCAGAATTTACATTAAAAAAGAGAGACAAAATTAAGGAAGGTTTTAAGTGACAGGCTACAGAGTTTGTATTTGTTTCTGAGGAGCAGGCATGGTGAGGTCATCAGTATTAAAGGAAGATTCTCCCAGGAGAAAATGTGTAAAAAGGAACAGGAGGAAGATGTGTGAGGAGTTATCCCAAGTCAAAAGCTCATTATTAGCACCATCTTGAAATCCTCAGAAGTCCAGATCACACCATCTCCATATTATAATGTCATCAGCTTCTTAAACATCCTTTTCAAAAGGGTGTGCCGACATAGACACAAAGATTCGGAAATACAAAATAGTTTGAGGCGTATCTTTTATAAATAATTTCTAATGTTTGTATCCAATACAGATGAACTTGAGACTATTTACCAGATGAAGATAACTTTCTGACATTCAAAATCTATCCTCTGTTCAATGATGAGATAATTATTATTTTTAAATTATTAACCAGCCTCATTGTCTGGTCTTAACCCGATATCAAGATGTAGAGAAATATTAAACAAGGTTATATTGAGAATTCATTAAATAACTACCCTGAACTCATAGTAAATTCTCTGCATGTTAATAAATAGAATATAATTATGGAAAATGTCCTTATTGTTCAACAATCCTTTTTACTTCAAAATAGTGCATAAAAATGCAAATGTGTCCCCATAATTTACCACATTAAATATTTATGCCCACAGCTCTCCTCGGTTCCTATAATGTCAATGGCTGCCTTTCAGTTTTCTTTCGTATTTAGGACCTGATATTACTAAAGCTTATCTATTCTCTCTACATCAAATTCTTCACATATTTGATAGAGAAGCTGCTGATAAAAATCTCTGAGGGGGGACAAATAGAATTCTAAAATACTTGACACACAGAGTTTTAAGGTTATAAAACCTTTATAACCTGGGCCAGGCACACATTTTGACTTAGGATGTTTTAAGATATCCTCATCTTTTGACAAACTTCAAAATCATATGCCAACAGTTATAGAAGATCTGACAATGGAGTCCCATTCTTAAGTAGGACACAAGGTAGCAAATTAACATAAAGCCAACCATCTAAAAAAGAATCTTCTTAAAGAAAGGAGGCCATAGCGACTCAAACATATGTGATTTTTATATTTTCCCTCCTCCCTACAGCCCCAGTCATAGTAATGCTGAATTGAGAGCAGCATAGCACAAAGACCTCTGGATTTAATTGTTGGGAAAACTTGACCCTGGTAATGGTTCTGCCATCATCTGGGTGATCTTAGGTATGTTTTCTTACTTTCTGTGCTTCTTTGTACTCATCTCTCTAATAAGAGATTTACTAATAGACCACCACATCTCTAAGATACCTTCTGGATTTGAAAGTCTGTATATAAAAAAAATAAAAACAAACAAAAACAAAACAAAACAAACAACAACAAAAAACCAAGAAGGGGCCAAATTTTAAAATCAAATACTTAGTTTCCTCAGTTGAAAGTAAAATGGGATTCATGCGCACCTAAATATATTATAGAAATGATATTTGGTCAAAATGTCCAAACACAGAAGCCTGATATTGCTAAAACTACAACCTTAGCCTGTTTCAATGAGATTTTCAAACTAATTATTGATATCATAGGACAGAAGAGGGGTGGTTTTACATACAAACTATCCTTAGGCAGTCAACAGCATGAACAATCACACAGCCAAAATACAGAAGAAAAGATGCCAAGTTCAAGGAGGAATAACAATGGTATAAGGAGAATAAAGAAACCATGACTATAATTTGAGTTGCCCTTTTGTGAGATATTCAAGGGAATTTGGCTTTATGAGCAGAATCACTGCTTACTAAGGCCACTGGGAGAAAGTAACCAATTATCAGATGCAAAAAATTAAAATTAGCTTTCTCTTTTCTGAGGGAAAAAAGTGGAATTCTATCAATGCCTCTACAACATTTCTGTTTTTATCTATTTTTTAAGGGGTGATGCCAGAATAACCCTTTGAACAATAGGAGAGAAAGAGAATGACTAGAAAGTTCAAAGCAATATTCTGTTACTAGCCATTTTATAAATTGAGAAGACTTTGTAATGTAGGACATTTTTACATATCCTCAAGACTGAGTTAATGTGCATAGGAAATTACTATTAGGCATTTGGGATCAAAATTGAAGTTCCTGTTGCATGGCATATTGCCACATTTTTATAGAAATGGCTTAGATGCTGTTTGAGGACATAAAACTGTGCTAATAATGCAGTGCATGGATTCATACCAGCAATTTAGCAACCAAGTGCTGAGGTTTCATACTTCTGAGTGCTGTGATCTGGGAAGTCCCAGCCACAGCATGTACAGTGTAAACAGAGCTGTCTTAGGGGTAGTGAGACCCTGGGTAGCAGTGCAGCCTTAGCCCCTAATTAGCAATGAGGCCTTGGGCAAATCGCTTTCCCCTTCTGAGCTTTCATTTGTTTATGTTTAAATGAAGCATCTGGGCTCAAGGATCCTCAAGTTTAAGATTTTACTGATAAATAGCAGAATATGTTTCATACTAGAGTTTCTCAATCCTAAATGCTTATTAAAAACAATTGGGGTGTTGCCCTGACGGGTTTTGCTCAGTGGATAGAGCGTCGGCTTGCGGACTGAAGGGTCCCAGGTTCGATTCTGGTCAAGGGCATGTACCTTGGTTGCAGGCACATCCCCAGTGGGGGGGGGGGGGGGGTGTGCAAAAGGCAGCTGATTGATGTTTCTCCTTATCGATGTTTCTAACTCTCTATCCCTCTCCCTTCCTCTCTGTAAAAAAATCAATAAAATACATTTAAAAAAAACAAACAAAAACAAAAACAAAAACAATTGGGGTGTCTTCAAACAGTACCCACGTCAGGGCCATAATATTACTGAACTGAAGGTGAGGCCTTCACTAGTACACTGGTGGTTTCAAAAGGCTCCCACAAGTTTTGAAAATAAAGATAGGGTTCAGATCCACTTTTCTATTCTTAATGAAACATTTTTAATAGCATTTAATATACTACTCATTATTCTTTTTGTAGACTGGCTTTATTTCCATGGTTTTTCCTATTTTAGCTGAAAGCATTTTAATTATCCTTTCTTACTTAAGAGAAAGGAAAAGAGTTAAATAAAAAAACCTATCTTTTTATTTATTAGAATTCCTTGAAAAAAATTTTATTGTTGAAGAAAAATGTTTTACTACATCAAATTTTAAGATGACCTTCATAAATAAGAAAAGATTAAACTGCCAAAGCTAAGGAACACACACAGTAACCAGTGAGTGGGTGGGTGAAAATTTGTTGTTGAGTTTTGATTCTTTTACTTGGCTTCCTCAGCTAGGCTGCCTTAAAAATGACAAGGAAACTAACCATTTAAGAAATATAACAATTTTTTAATAACAATTAGAAGATAAAAAGTCATTGATCTAAGATTTAAAAAATCATACTTCTTGGTGTTGTCAGTTTTCTATGCCTATGAGGATTTTTAAAGGTCATAGTTCCTTCTTTTAATTTTTGAAGGAATGACAAGCTTTTCAACTAGTAGGTGGGAGGTGTGTGGGTAGTTGAATATATGCACAGGTGCAATCAACTTTAATTAAAACTCAAATCATTTTAACAGGCAGATGGAAAAAATGTTTTAATCTTCTTTAAAAGTAACAGAGACATTCAGGCACTAAAAATATTAATGCACAGGAAGGAAAATATAATTTCCATTCTTCCTAAAAGATGTAATTCTGAAAATACATTCATAAATGTTTCTCAAGCAAATACTGAATGCTAAGAAAAATAATTCCTTCATCATGAAGGGTAATAAGAATATTTCATTTCAATCAAAGTAAATGCAAAACTTAGATGCTATAATTACAGTTACTAATAGCTGTATTTGGGGGCTGGTGAAAGAAGTCATAGCTATTATGGCTTTATAAGAAAAGCAAAGCAGGAATAGTAAGACTTCTGGGAAAATATACTGATGGCTACAGAACTGAATGTATACAGTACTATATTTCTTGATGATTTTAATTCTCCAATTCTCTAGAGAAATATGGTTAGAGAAATAAAAGATGTTTGGGACTCATTGTTGGCCAATCTGAAAATTTTTATAGCATTCTTTTGGAAAATAAACGCATAAATTTGAAGGAAAAAAATAAGAGTTGTTAAGGTAAAGTCTCCAATGAACAATATTGTATTTTTCTCCCCCAAGTGGTATTTTAAACGGTTAGTCAAGAAGGTCAAGTAAAGCTATAGGTAAAATCAATAAAAATATATTTAAATGTTGATATTTAGAGGGGACTTAGGAGAACTAGAACTTGCTTCAGATTGTGCTATTACATAACATTACTTTTTGCTCAAATGATTGAAGCTCTTTGGAATTCACTTTGCAAATATGAATGAGTTAAACAGGACTATTTCTAAGGTCTAGCAAATATTTATTGACATCCTACTATGAAATTCATGGTCTTAGAAAAGAAAGTAGGGAGTCAATGATCTTATCCTTCACCTATTCTTTTCTTTTTTCTTTTCTTTTCTTTTCTTTTCTTTTCTTTTCTTTTCTTTTCTTTTCTTTTCCTTTTCTTTTCTTTTTCTTTTTCTTTTCTTTTTTCAGCCAAGGAAGGTAAGATACAAGAGTTCTTCTCTTAGAAATTTTATGTGGCAATATAATTCACTTCTCCATATCTCCCTCCTTCTCTTTCTCCCTCCCTCCTTTTGTTATCATGTTTTGTTTTGTTTTCAGCTTCCTTTAAATTAGGCGCATGTCACATGTCCCCTTATTTCAACTCCTGTCATTCTTTTTTTCTTCATGGTCTTTTATATACATACACATACAAAATGCATGTATGAACTGTATAATTACAAAGTGGCTTAGGAATAAAGGTGTTTATTTTTCTTCCTTTCTTTTTTTTTTACAAGTTAAAGGAAAACTAAACCAGGGCCTGAATTAGATGTTATTTCTTATTTCTGACATTACTGAGACTTTTTATTACTGTGATATCTTGTTTCATAACTTATCTGGTAGCAGACTTTGTGGCAAAATCAATCTGAGTGATGAATAAGGCCACAGAGAATTACAAAATCCATTGTTTTGCATTAGGCTCATGGGTTAAAGAATAGGAAGAAAAGCAGAAAAAAAATAGGTGAAGGATGAAGAGAGAGCAGTACTGTATGTAATGCAAGATTTTGAAGATGAAGCTATGATTATGCCTCAAACAAAAAAGCAATATCTTCTAAGGGTCTCCAAAACCCAGGCCACTGGAGTAAATTCTGGATGCCCAGGCATTGTAAACTTCAGAATGTAAGACAGTGTTGTGACACAGTTTAGCAGGGCCAGAATGGCAAGGTATAGAGGCAAGGGAGTAAGAAAAACAGAACATCTTGCTAAAATGCTCAGTTCTAAATCTACTAGTCTTCTTTACTACTTATATCTTTGTAATAATATTGCTCACTGCCAAGTCTGCCCTCAGACAGTGCTCTCTCTATTAATAAGTGTACCTCCCATCTTCATTTGAATTCTTGACTGACATTTCAAAATAAAGATTCTGGCATCTGGGATAGTACCTGGCATTATTTCATAGGTATTTTATCAACATTCATTGAATGACTAAAAGACTGAATGCATGCATATACATTGTTAAAATACTTATGTATTCATAACATTAAAAAGGATTAAATGACTGGAAATAAACTTAACCAAGACATATGTACACTGAATAGGACTTCTGTTAATTTTACAGGCTCACCCACTCTAGCATAGTATCCTAGAATTTAACATAAGGCTGACCCTCCTCTTCCATCAGGTACACATGGACCCCCTGTGTGGCTGCACGTGACCACCTGCAGGGAACTTGCTTGCTCTTTAATAGGAACCCCTCACCAGATGGGGACCCTGCATGCTCTTCCCAGCCCTGAGGACTCCTCTGTCTCACTGGTTTTGTGTTCCTATTTCATGCCCTACAATTCAGGTACCGGACATACAAGTCTTTAGAAAGGTTTGCCAAATACTATAAGTTCTTACTTTCAAAAGCCTTGAAACACAGGTGTCTGAAAACCTTATTCTGATGGATTCCGTTTTGCTTCTTTGTAGGTTGTATTTGAATGCAAGTGGGTGCCTTTTAGGCCTTTCTTTTCCTTCCTCAGCCCCAGACCTAGGGGTGTCTGTTAATTGGAAGCCACTACAAATGCAGCTGACACATGAGCTCACAAACCCCAGGGGCACAACATTCAGGTATGAGTTCCCTCATCAGGCTCCATAGCCTTCAAGGTCTTCTCTATTCTTAGAACTTTTAAAATTCATAAAGAGAGAATGCGGAGGCCCAGGGAAACACACATTTTGCACCAACATAGATTAGGAGCCAACCTTAAATGCCAGCTGCTTGTGAGCCTTTGTAAGTCTCCCATTGATTTCACAGGGAAGTAGGTCAGGCTGCTTTTAACAGGAGAAGCCTCGTGCTGCAGGTTTCACTTAACTATGAGGGGTGAGTATTAAAAATTGATGTGCAAGGCAAACCTCTGCTTGATTAGCATCTGGGTAAAGACTTTACTAGGAAAGCCATGGAAGTTAATAACAAATGAGAAAATTGACAATGAAGTATTTCAACAGCTATTTCTGTGCCTGTAGCCTTTCATTTATGAGAAATATTATGGACGCTCACGTCATGCCTTGCTTACTTAGCCTAGCTAATCTGTATTTAGAGGGTTAGCATGCTTTCTATATCTCTGGTTGCACACATGTTTTTATATAACATTTCAGTCTTGTTGTTTTCTGATGTTGAATTTTTCAAATGCTAACTTTAATATTTTTTCTCCTGATGACTAACCACTTTAGAAGGAAAGGAGATTCAGTTGGAATCTGCTTAGAAGCAACACTTTACACATCACCCTTTTAACCACTCTCCGTCTACATACTAAATATTTTTTTTTATAGTAGGCACTTTGGGTCGTCCTGGTTTCCATCTTATTCATTGGTTAATACCTATACATTTACAGAAGCAAAGCCTTTATTTAAAAATAAATCTCTTGTAGTAAAAAAATAAAAATATTCATTACATTTGAAAATCACATCGCCAACCAAGTTATATACAGTAGAATTTTTTTCTTTTGCTGATAAATCATCATATTATCATGTTGCCCACCCTTTTGTACAAGGAAGGTGGCCTCTCTGTTCTCAGAGCTATTCTTTACAGGGAAAGGGCAACTGTGCTCCATCAGGTGTGATGTCCTTCCTCCTTCGAGGCTTGGGTATCACCCAGCAACATTAAAACAGTCTGCCTCCTGTGGGAATGGAGAATGCTTACATTCTCACCAGTGCTTCATGCTCCTCACACCACATATTGGATGATCCACTTAAGATGTCAGATCCTTTACCCAAGCCTAACTGAAGAGAGTTGCGCAGAAAGCATGGAATCTGAAAATTAAAATTCATATCTGATCTTACTTCATTTTAAATAAGCTATTTATTCTTTCCAGAGATATCTAAAAGTAAATCACCCCTTAGAATTGTAATTTACATTTTGCAAGTTTTTTTTTCTATATACAATTTTTCTCTAATTTTTTTTCCAAAAATCCTTTGAGTCAAGTATAGAAATAAAACAAGTGAGACTTGGAGAGTTTGTCTTGGCTTAAAAGCTGTTTGGAGGCAAATGCATCTTTGGACCCAAGGACATTTGACTCCCAAGTCTTTTTCCATATTGTATATCTCCAGTGACTCCCCAATCTTCCATCCATTACAATGATATTATTTGTTAAGCTGGTCAAGCAAAGGAAGTTTTTAAATCAAATGAATAGAAATGCTGATACATTTTTATTCTCCTTATCATCTTCTGGAAATTAAACAGCAGAAGGGCCATACACAATACCATGCACAATCTAGCTGATAGTGTTTCAATATCCAATATAATATCTTAATATTGGTTCCAGAATCATGGAGTGAAAATCTATGCCATGCTATTTTTCATGGACCTTACTTTAATTATTTTATAAAATATTTAGATTAGATTATGAATACTTCCTTTCATTTTACTTGCTAAGTGCTATCTGGTTTCTCCAAACAGTAACAAGCCTGATTTCCCCTCTGACTATTTTATATGAAAATTATCTAAACCCAGGTTCTCCATTGATATTCCTTGGATCAGTTGATTCTGAAACATCTAACTAGTGTTGATTTTGGTATCCTGTCCACAACTTAGATTATTTTTGATATTTGGAAATTGTGGTAGTTCTATTAAACTTTGCTATTAAAAAATGTTAGCTTTGGCTAAAACAATAAATCCACATGTATAAATTATGCAAAACACAATCATAGGAGATGATGGACACTTAAAATATATATAGTCTTTGGCTCCCCAAAACTTGCCATTTAATTGTGGAGGTTAGATACACACTTATCCATTTTAGTCAAACAGTCCTTGATCATTCAAGGAACACATATTAAGTGGACTTTGTGCCAGAAAATGTGTACATTGCTGTAATAAAAAGACTCAATATTGTGTGCTGATAATTTAGTTGGGGAGGCAAACATTTAAACACTATCACAGCCCCGCATCAGTGGTGTTGCTAGAAGAGTATACCACTGCTCTTCAAAAAGCAAGCAGAAAAGACAGAGCCCCCAAAGGATTACTAACGAAGATGCCATATTGCACAAAATCAAGAGAAATGTCCTCAGATAGAGTAACCAACAATGTCAGACGTTCTGTGACATTTAAGAGAACCAAGAGTGGGAAGAGTCCAGGGCCAGAGACCAATTAGGAAGCCCTGGGTGACTTTGAAATGATCAGAAGAGTAAGCTGGGTTGTAGGAAATTAAGAATGGAGTGAGAGACAAGAAATGAAGGCAGCAAGTCCAGAATATTCACTTCAGTGGTTTAGCCATAAAAGGGAAGAGAAAAATCATGGCTGGGTGTAGAATCTGCTTTTGCTGAAACATCATGGGAAATTTTATTATAGTTTATGTTTAATGATAATGTATATAACTTGGTTTAGAAGCCAAAATGCATTCTGCAGACTTAAAGTGAGATCGTCAATCAACCAAAGAAGGACTGCTGTGAGGCAATCTGTTTTAATTTTTTAGGTTTGAAATTTCTCTTAGACCAAATTGACAAAAGCTCATCCCTTTGACAAATCTCTCTTGTCATTAATCCTTAATAAGGGGTTAATAACTAATCAATAGAAGAATGAAACTAGATTGTAAATATAAAGGCAACTTTGATATTCAGAATGTGATGACTTAAAGAGAGCAATCCTTCACTTCGGCGCTGATCATTTTGTTAGAAGCTGCTGACATCTCAGTCTTTTCCCAGCCTTCTATTTCTTGGGAATCTAGGTTTTTTATTTGTGTCTTAAGAACAAAAATCACATTAAAATCACCATCCATAGCATTATGGTTGGATATAGGGCTGGAAAACACATGGATGCCCCATTCTCTACTTGCTGATTCTTTCTACCTATTTTCTTTTTTCTTTCTTCACTTAATCATATCATTTCACATCTATAACAAGGGAATTGATATAAAAAAAAGAAAAATGCTATTTTATTTAATGTAACTGAAAGTTGACCAGAAGAAAATGTAGGGGGAAGTTTTCCATCTATCATCAATTGTCCGAAAATATTATAGACTTCTGGATTTATTTATTTATTTTCCTTTAAGTTCAGCAGTTCTGGGTATACCTAGCTAGACAAGATATGCTATTTCAAAATCCATGTTACTAACACTCTCTCCTCCCCTCTTAGATTCTCCTTAGTATTTTTACTCCTTTCATTTGGAAATAGCAATGGCCCAGATTCTCCAGTTGATTGGTTAGTCTACCAGGAGTGAAACACTTAATTAACCTAGCTCCCATCAGCTAACAACAATAATGAGTTTGCTTCAACCGAGAAACACCATGCACCACTTCAGATACTTCATTAAATCTGGAATTGCTACCCATTTATTGAGTTCTGAAAAAAGAATATTTCTAGAGTAAAAAAAAAAGTATTTTCAAATATGTTATAACTCAAACCCATTTTTACCCCGGAACACATGCATTTAAGATCACCAGTCACATAATAGCTCCCTGGGTTTACACAGCTCCTTTCCACCAAGAGGCTAAATGACTTAGTTGAGTGTTTTTCACTCTCTTTGCTAATTGAGTTCTGTGACAAATAATGTCACTCAGATTGCAATTCCTTCTTTAAAATGTTGGTTTCTATTATTTTCTTTTTTTAAAATATATTTTTATTGATTTCAGAGAAGAAGGGAGAGGGAGAGAGAGAAACATCAGTGATGAGAGAGAATCATTGATTGGCTGCCTCCTGCACACCCCCTACTGGGGACTGAGCCTGCAACCCTGGCTTGTGCCCTGACTGAGAATCAAAACATGATCTCCTGTTTCCTAGCTCGATGCTCAACCACTGAACCATGCCAGCTGGGCTCTATTATTTTCTTTTTAAAATGTGTCTTTTTATCTTCAAACATTGAGAAATGATCCATTTTCATTAAATCACTTATACAGAAACTGATGACAATCTGACACCTGCAAAATGGTCTACATTTAAATGCCTTATGACTATATTCTTTATATATTTCTCCTAATAAGTCTGCCTAGGATGGAATGGGCATTCTTTTAAACAGAACACTTCAGAACACAAGCAATGAATTTAGCATTCAGCATAGTTCCTTTTGGCTGAATAACTATATTGATTTCAGTGTAGAATTTTCTGAGTCATAGAATCTGATATTTTTTTTTAATTTAATTTAATTTAATTGTCAAACATATCTCATAGGCTTTTATTTCCTCAAGTTCAATAGCCCTCTAAGTCACTATGCCTATTAAATCAACAAGTTCAATAAATACTTATCATATATCAACTTTAAGAAATCTTATATTGGGCCATATGTTACATGAAATAAAATAATAAATAGGTATGCTTTTGTCCTCCCTGGCCATTTGTCTTAATGGTGAATAAGAAAAAAAAAGTTTTTAAGACACATACCCTTACAGAAGTACAAAGTCCTCCCAGAATTTGAAGGAGAGATTATTTGTAGACAATAGCATTAAAAACTCTATAAAACAATGGATAGATGCAGCAGGGATCCAAGGATTATATTTTGTTTTATGGAGTTACTGAGAATTTCTTTCAACAAAAGAGAACATCAGTTAGAAAGCCTGAGAGGCAGGTCGGGGGTCATTTATTTGGGGGTCTACAGGCCATCCAGAAGCTTCCAGATGCATCCAAAACAGCCAGAAGAGACTCACAGTTTTAGCATCGAATATTTTCATTTGAAAGGTGAGAAAAATGAGGCATGAAGAGATGAACTGACTAATCTAAAGTCTCAAAGCTTTTTAGTGGTTGAGCTAAGATGAAAGCCACCTCTTGTGACATCCGCCTCTGTCCTAGCCTCCTACATCAAATTAGTCAGAATACAGGGCAAACATGGGAGGGGGAAGATATGTACAATAGATACCCTACTTATATCTAATATTTAATCTATAGGTGTAAAAGTGTGGAAAACACATGATATTACATACAAGTCAGAAATTGAATTTTCTGTTTGAGATATTCAATAGGAGGAAAAGAAATCTGTCCTACTATATTTCGTGTATGCAAAATTAAACTGAGGGAATCTTGATTTAAAAATATAGACTGCTATAACTTTATTTCTGAATTGAAAATGCTTTTGCATTTTATAAATCTGAAATAGAGAGGCTTCTTCTTAATGGAGAGAATTGCTGATTAAATTGCTGACAAGCAATTGCACTTACAGATTCAGCAGCCAGAGAATGTAAACACAAGGGATAAACACGCCTGCCTGCATCAATCAAAGGCAGCTGCAGTCTACCCCCAGAAAGGTGAGCAATTATTTATGAAATTATGTCTTCTTCAGTGAGTCTATATTTCAATCCTGGGAGAAACTGAATGGGGGAAAACAGACAATGTCACGGTCCCAATTAACCAAGGAGTCAGATGTATTTTCAAAATCAAGTGATTTTACTAGTACATATACTCTAGTTAACCTCACCATCCTGAAAATAATTTATTTAGCTTTAAAAATATTAATATTTAAATAGGCCAGGGTGTTTTTGCAGAACTGTTTGTGTTGTTTTGTGTGTGTGTGTGTGTGTGTGTGTGTGTGTGTGTGTGTGTGTGTGTGTTTTATTTTATTTTAAGGGTAAGTGCTTGATTCTGTCAACTACACATGAACACAAATCTGAAAAGAGAGACAATGCTCAAAAGAATTTTGCATGGGGCTTCTTTTGGAGATTTTGGCTCCATTTTCCTTCTGAGTGCTGGAAGGAGCCTTGAGGGAGGCAACCAGCAAACATAAGGAGAGGGCCTGGCAAAGGTGATGTTTAACAGGGCCTATAGGCCTGGGTCTTGTCAAGCCTTCTGGAATCCTCCCGCTCATGATATCCTCTGAGGTATCTTCAGGGTTTCTGGGTGTAGCTCAAGCCCCAAATGCCTATAAAGAATCCCAGCATTCCAGAGGTTCAAGATCCAGCCCCCATCTCTGACCATGTAGCTCCAAGTTGCCATGCACATACAAGTTCTGCCCGAAGTCAACATGCTTGTCGGTGGGCAGTCACAGGCTGAGGGCTCACCCACTGTCCAGAGCAAATGAGAAATATCAAGTTGTGGGCTCTACTCTCCACCTTTCTCTTTGGTTTCTTTGTACAGTTGGTCCTCTGTGTCCATGGATCCCCCATCCACATATTGAAAAATATTGAAAAGAATATGGTGCTCATGTTTACTATGTATTTAGGTCTACAATGGCTGTGTCTGTGCTAAACATGAACAGCCTTTTTTTCTTGTCATTATTCCCTAAAAATTACAGTATAACAACTATTTACATAGCATTTACATTGCACAGGGTCTGGCAAAAGTAGGTTTACAGTTGTGAGTAGCAAAACATAAAGTGTATTCTTGTGTTATTATTTATTAACTAGAGGCCTGGTGCATAAAAATTCATGCACTGGAGGGGAGTCTCTCAGCCTTCTCACATTCCGGAAGCCCTCAGGGGCAGGAGGCGACCTGGCGGTCAGGGGAAGGTGACGCCCCCATCACACCTCTGCTGCTGCCACTGAAGGCAGCACAAGCCTCCGCCGGCCTGGTTACCTGAGCCTCGGGCAGCCATGGATGGCTGGGCAGCCACCATCTGAGGCTTGCCTGCGCCTCAGGTTTCAACTGGGAAGCTGCCATCCAAGGCTTGCCTGTGCCTCAGGCCGGCCCTGGGCAGCTGGGGGGCTGAGGGGACTGGGAGACTCCAGAGGCAGGTGCGCGGAGTGGCCAGACCCACCTGGGGGCGGTCCTGGCCATGCCATCCGCCTGCCGCCCTGGCAGGTCTGAGGGGACTGGGCACCGCAATCTTATGCTGTGGGCTCTGCCATCTTTGAGGCCGTGGCAGTCAATTAGCATATTCCCTCCTTATTGGCTGTGGGATCCGCCATCTTTGTGAGGGTGTGATGGTCAATTAGCATATTACCTCTTTATTAGATAGGATTATTATATTATTTTCCATAGAAAAAACTGTAAATGTATTTTTGCCCTACCATGTATTTGGAGATTATTTAAAGTATGAGGGAGGGTGTTCATAGGTTATATGTAACTACTACACCATTACTATATAAGGGACTTGAGTTTCCTTGGATTTTGGTATCTGAGGGAGGTCCCTCAGAGATATCAAGGGAGAACTATACCTGCTTTTCCCTACCCACTCTTTGTCAGTCCCTAGTTTCAGGAATGAAAAGGAGGACAGATAAATTCCTTAATTATTTTGTTTGCTGAATTTTATTTTAAAATGAATATTTTAAATAAGCTAAACAAAATGTGTAGATTCTCCTAAAATAAAATAGGAGAATTCTGTGTTTCCCAGGACAGATCAGTTCTTGGAAAATTGATATTTCTTAAATGAGAGAGTTTTTAAAAGGTTGAAAAATGAAACTTAACAGTAGAAAACTCTGTATCTCCATTAATGTGAACTGTTGTTGAGTATAATATTTATACTTCACCTACTTTTCGTGTATAGACAAAAAAAAAATTACAGCAATAAAATGCAAGTTAATCGCTTCTTACATGCCTCATATCCTTCATCTCTCTGCAAAAATTTTAAAAATATTAATAACCAATTCAAATCAAAACTATTATCATTAGCGAGACTATCAAATGTCCTCATATATAGTTAAACAACATTACAATGTCCTATCAACCTGGAAAATATGCTTCTGAGAACAATTAATGTGAAGGCTGTATGTAGAAAATTGTAAAGTGAAATGAACTTGACTCATAATCTACCCATATTGTCTCATTTTATCTCTTCATTTTGCCCTATACCCATTAAGAATTGTAAGCTTTTAAGATATGAAATTATTAAATTAGCTTTGTCTTTCACAGTTTATTAAAAATAAGAGTTGAAGCCATAAATTTTATTTGACATAGATTTTTAAAAATTGAAAAAGGAGTAAATGTGCTTTAAATTGAATACTAGAAAATTATCAAAATTGACATTTCCAGTAAAGCCAGTGGGGTATAGAGAATAGACATACCCGTATAACTCTTATTCCTGAAATGTAAAAAAATATATATACCACTTGGGACTCAGGAGTCATGAATGTTATACTGCTTCATATCATTTATTACATCCCTATGGTATCAGCAGGCGTCTACAAATCCTATCTGGCAAGGGTGAAGGGGAGAGCTGTATCACTGGGCATACTGCAACAGTAATTATAGGTTAACTATCAATTATCATTATTTTTGATCTACTTTTTGGATTACAGAGGGATTCTGAGAACCCCTATGATTTTGTTAGCATCTGATAGTGTCTTTCTTTTATCTTCCAGAGTCAAAAGTGAATATCATTAGATTATACACTTGTGCTATCAGCATTTTTCCTCTCTTCTATTTATGTAAGATGGAAGTTAAAAATAACTCAGGGCATGCCCTTTCTCTGAAAAGCCCATACATGGCTAACAGCACATGGGAAGAAATTCAATCCTCGAATCCCTAAAAGCTATAAAGGGCCTGGATCATTTTTCCACATGCAAGCTTTGTTTTAGAAGCACACAAAGCTCATTTTGGAGTCAACTGGAGAAGTCTGTGACATACAACACATAGACTGATTCTAACAGATGGATTTTTCTTGAAATAACTCCATTAGTTAATCACTTCTTTTACATATACTTTTTCTAGCTAATTGGTGTAGCTGCCAGCTGGAGCTGTGAAGAATCCTGCAAAGAAACTGGTAGGTAAGGAGAAAATTCAATAATTTCACCAGTTCTAGGATGAAACTTCAATTAATGTCACTATTACATATTTGAAAGTAAAATTGTTTTCTTTATTTTTTTCCTCCACCTTATTCCAAAAACCTTACCTGATCTGTGTTTAAACCAAGTTATCATCTATAAGAAACTTTAATAAATATAAATCATGGTTTCCCAAACCTGACACTATTGACTATTGTCCTTGTGGACCAGATGACTGTATGTGTCGTGGTGTGTGTGTGTGTGTGTGTGTGTGTGTGTGTGTGTGTGTGTGTGTGTGTGTGTGGTTGTCCTGTGCACTGTAGGCCATTAAGCAGCATCCCTGCCTTCTACCCACAGGATTTCAGTAGCATCCCCAGTTCTGACAACCAAAAAAGGTCTCCAGATGTTGCCAAATGGCTGGCCCTGGGGACAAAACTGACCCAGCTGAGAACCACTGTTCTAGAAATAGGTGGTTCCTAATTTTTAATTCAATTTTAAAAATAATTTTTAAAATAATTGGATGTACGCATGTAATGGTGTATTTAACATAATGTCTAACATAATACGAATTGTTGCCTTTAGTCAGGTAAATAAAATGGGTTGGGGTGGGGGCAGGGGATTATTTAAGCTGCTAACACTTTGATAAATCTCTCTGGGTAAAGAAAAAAATAGTCAAGATAAGTGGTTTATAAGTACCAATGAATATTAATTATCTAAGGAGTGTCATCATCACCTTCATCATCAACATTATTAAGGATTGCTTTTCCTTTAAGGAAGGTCCTCAGTCTGCATGTATAGATAAATAACAAAATCCTGTGCTGGGGAGGTGGATGGGCAGTAAGAGATCAACTGAAGGACTTGTATGTATGCATATAAGCACAACCAACAGACTCAAGACACTGGGGGGAGGGGCAGGGGGACGAGATCAAGTGCCAGGGGGTAGGGGAGGCTGAGGGGAGGTCAGTATGGAAATAAAAAAAGAGACATATGTACTACTATTTGTAATACCTTAAACAATAAAATTAAAATAAAAGAGCTAAAAAAAATTCTAGGATCATTTGAGATATAAATGGTAAATTATCAACATAGTTGCCTAAGGCATTTTTAAATACAGGAAAGCAGTGCAATTTAATGAAATGGACATTGAGAAAACTGTGTCTGTTGTGACTTTATCCTGTACTTATGGAGTAATTTCAAGTTCACAAAAGGATTAGACATTCAGATACAGACATTTCCTGGTCTTTGAAATTCAGTGATAAATATAATGTTCCCTACCTATTTATCACTTAGTGATTTTTCCCTGGTTTATATATGCATGGATCCAGGAAGAGAACAAGAGGAATAATGTGCTAATAAGCCTGGCTTTAAAAGGGAAACAACCAACCTATTATAGTTTAGAATGAAGGTCAGATTATCCTAATATATAAAAACCCAGCATCCATAGCATCCAAAATGACCAAAGGCTCGACCTACCAGAAGTCAGTGTTGGGTTGCTGTGGTGACCCAGCACTGACTGCCACAGCTGTGGGAGCCCAGACCCAGCACTGACTGCCAAAGGGGCTGCGAATCAGGCCCAAAGAGAGGCCTGGAGGGAGAAGCAGGGTCTGATCCATAGCCTCCATGGCAGCTGTTGATCAGCCCTTGCCTTTCTTTCTCTCGAGGTCTGGCCAGCAGCCGCACCTCTCTTTCTCTCAGGCCTCCACTGGGCGTGCTGATCAGCCCCACCTCTCTGATCAGGCCCATTGATAGGCCCTGAGATGCTGACCAACATAGAAACCGACCAATCAGAACTAAATCTGGGTGAAGTGCAAGGAGCCAATGGCTGCCTAGGAGGTGGAGCTTTTTACACTGACTGGCATAGAAACCGACCAATCAGAACCTAATCTGGGTGAACTGCGAAGGCAGAACCTAAGGTGGGGGCTGAGGAGGGGTTTTTAGGGCAACAGCTGTTTGGTGCACAGTGTAAGAAAGCAGTTCAATTTTTTAATGACCAGTTTGGCAGTATAGTGCATATGGCTGGCTATCAGTCCAGATATAGGGATTATGTATTTTTGTCTGCCAAGAGCATCTCCTCCTGATGAAAAAGGCTTTCCCCCCCCATTGAAGCAATCCTATCCTATATAATCTACCTTTACTACTAAAAGGGTAATATGCTAATTAGACTGGGTTGACCAGCCATCTTCTGGACGTCTGACTTCCTTTTGGACAAAGCCATGGTGGTAGGGGCCGAGGCAGAGACCATTAGTGGTGATCACGCCGGCAGGGGAGGGCAGTTGGGGGCAATATCAGGCTGGCAGGGGAGGGCAGTTAGGGGCGATCAGGCAGCAGAAGCAGTTAGGGGTGATCAGGCCGGCAGGGTAGAGCACTTGGGGGCAAGATCAGGCCGGCAGGGGAGGGCCGTTGGAGGCGAGATCAGGCCAGCAAGGGAGAGCAGTTAGGGGCGATAAGGCCAGCAGGGGAGGGTAGTTGGGGGCGAGATCAGGCCGGCAAGGGAGGGCAGTTGGGGGTGAGATCAGGCCAGCAGGGGAGGGCAGTCAGGAGTGATTAGGCAAGCAGGCAGAGGGGTTAGGAGCAATCAGACAGGCAGGCAGAGGCAGTTAGGGGTGACCAGGCAGGCAGACAGGTGAGCAGTTAGCAACCAGCTTGTGAGATCGGGCCTAAACCGGTGATTGGACATCCCCCCAGGGGTCCCCGATTGGAGAGGGTGCAGGCTGGGACACCCCCCCCCCCCCGCTCTGTGCATGAATTTCGTGCACTGGGTCACTAGTAACAACATAAAGTATGCAGACAGAATCATTCATTATATGTTAAAAAAGTACTAAGTTTCATCCAAATGTCTATCTTTCCAGCAAATGTTTGCTAACACAGATTAGCTCAAGTAGACTTTTAATATAGGATAAATTTAACATTTATCTATTCCATGTTTGAATGTATAATTTCTCCCTCCACATCAACATAGTTACCTAAACATTTCAGTGTCTGTTTTCTTTAGACTTTCCAGAGCCACTGTAAGAATTGAAACTTTCCATTGCAATTAAAAAAAAAAAAAAGAAGCATTCTTCATTTTAAATGAATAGGTTATATTGTGCAGATTTTCACTTTGGGTTCTAGAGAGCACTATTTTCTGTACCGTGGCAGAAGAAAAACAACACGTTTTGAGATTTCAACTAAAAGGACTGGCGATCCTGTACTACCTATGTGCGTTCTGTGTGCATAAGAGCTTCCTGTAATTTTAAGTCACACACTGACCCGTTAGGCTAGCACCGGATCTGCACCACTTACTCTCTGCGGGTTCCTTCGACTTGCGGCCGCTGGACGACTTCCTCAGCAGGCTTCGTCCCGAGGTAAAGAGGCTGGTTAGTTCTTCCAAAGGACTCGTGGGCGTCCTGGACCGGGAGCCGCTGGGAGCCGCCCCGTAGGTGCTGACCGAGGCATTGACCATCTTGCTCCCATCCTGCGACACCGGCCTGGTGGTCGAATGAGGCACTGATGGAGAGCTCCTTGAGAGGCTGCCAGAATGCAGGGCGTCGTAGGGGGGAGGCCTTTTGAGACTGAGGGGGGTGAGGGACCTCCCCATGCTCACAGGGGACGGGGAGGCCGAGTGACTTTTCGGGTAGCCATGGGGGGACTGCGTTCGGTACAAAGTGGATGGCGGGGGAGGGGACGAGGAGAGCACGGCGGCGGCAGCAGCAGCAGCAGCAGCAGCAGGTCCCAGGGCCCCGCTCTGGTCCTTGTCCAGTTTAGGGTGGCTGGAGGCGTGGGGGGGCAGCGAGGATGGAGACGCTCCGGCCTGTTTCATGTAAGACACGTTTTCCAGCACCGGAAGCTTGGTGACCTCCAGCGGGGTGAGCGGAGACTCGTCAGAATTGGGGGAGCACTGCACGGGGGCAGGTGGGAACACCAGCAGAGGGGGTCTATGGGAAAGCAGGTTGGGGAAGGGCGGGGGGATGTCACAAAGCAAACCCTTTGGCGTGCATGGCACTGAGGACTTGGCGAAGTCCAAGTCAGGCACCGTGGGAGTAGCACACTGCGAAGAACAACTGTGATGGTCAAGGTCACATTTGGAGTCTGGGCCCAGGTCGTCAAAAATGGGGTATTTCATTTCCTCATAGACAGCCTCGCTCTGGTCGTCATCCTCTTTCCTGAAGTCTCGGAGGATGTTCCCCACCATCTCGATGTACACGGGCTCCTCGTCCTCGGGGTCCCCTGCGGGGCTGCTCATCTGGGAGAGGGAGGCGTCCCGCGTGAGCGAGGTCCTCCTGGGCGCGTGCTTTTTCATGTACGTTTCATCAAAAGATGTGCTGAGCTGAGTGTTCGGATTCCGTTTCGGTTTTGGAGGAGGAATCTTCTTTGAATACTCTTCACTGTTGGGTCTCGGTTTGGCTGAAACTAAAAAAAAAAAAAAAAAAAAAGAGGGGAAAATGAAATCCATGAATACAATGGGAAAGTTTTCAAAAGTAAATTGCACTTGGGCTTACTATTACACACTTGGAATGGGATGGGTAGTCTTCTTCATTCCTAGCTTGAGGCCTAGATTAAAAATCAAACAAAAGGCCCAGCTGGTGTGGCTCAGTGGTTGAGCCTCGACCTATGAACCAGGAGGTCACGGTTTGATTCCCAGTCAGGACACGTAAACTGGGTTGCCTGCTCTATCCCCAGTAGGGGGCTGTAGAAGGCAGACCATCAGTGATTCTCATTGATGTTTCTATCTCTCGCTCCCTCTTCTTTCATCTCTGAAATCAATAAAAAATATATATCTTTTTAAAAATCAAGCAAAAGTCCAATATATCCCATAGTTAGAAAACAAATGGTAATGGAATAATAGTAATATTTATCTTCTAACTCATGTTAATAAACTTGCACTGCTAAGTGCACTAAAACCAGAACTACTTGTCCCTCTGTCTCAGAATTTCTAAATAGAAACCTTCAGATTAAACACTTGCATAAAAACAATCACAAATGTCATAAAAATTCATCTTGAATTAAGGGAGAAACTCACGGGTAAAAAAGTAGTTTCTGTTAGCACAAATAGTCAAAAAATATTATGGGGACTGAGTCCTTTTAATGATGTGGCTATTACACATAATCACATCTTGCTTTCATTTAGGATAAAAATGTTCCAGCATACTAGACTTAATCTCTGCCTTGGTTCAGACAAATAACTTCTATAGAGATGGGTCTGATACTTCAGGGGAAATTAATGTGAAAAATCTTATGAGTCTAGACAAGTTAATCTCCAAATCTTCAGGTATTGTTGATTATGGTGTATTTGTCTGTGTTTGTTCATAAGACTTCTTATGATACCCCAAATATTATCTTGGAATGAATTTATTAGATATGTCCTGACACATAAAACCCCCATCAAGAGTTTTGCCAGAGAATAATCCAGAGGAGACACGTAAGTTTCAGGAATAATTTTTGGAAGTTCACAGATAGGGGACAAGTGCACCCCACAGCCTGCTGGAATCCCCTACACCCCCTTGTCTTTGTGATGGAACACAAACTTCTGACACCATACAGTGGGGTGGAACAGGCTGGCTGAACACGTCTGTGACAGAAATTAATTGTTTAGCACTCAGGGAAGGTACTGGAGTCTTGTTATCATCTCATTATCTCATTGTGTTGATATATGATTACAGTGATTATCATTATTATGCAATGTAGCAGAATGTAGTTGTCTGTGGTAAATGGTAGCATATAATGTAAGTTGACAGTAGAGCTTCTAAGTGTAAAACTGTAAGAAAATAACAGGCTTCTTTCTCTATAATTGCAGCCTTAAGCGGGGAAGGTCTCAAGGCACAAATCAGGAAACACCTGAAATCACCTTTGTTTTTATTGACTAGCATGCTTAAGACAGGGGAACTTTTCAAAAACTTACTCAAGGAGAAGCAAAGATTAGTTAGGCAGCTGCTTTACACATCAATCATGTCTTCTGACAAAGGGAACCAATAAAATATTCTAAAAGTGTATATGTCTCTCACTTTTCTAGAACATACCTGCTTTCAAATATTCTGTTCCATTGTGCCCATGATGTTGATTTTACTGACTACAACCAAAATTTTTTTTTTGAATTGAAGGTTCTTAATGTATCTAGACATTTTCTTTAACTCATATTAGAAAAATAAAAAACAAAAAACAATCAGATGACATTTTCCAGGTGGTATAGCAGTGGAGTCTTTTGGTGCCAAAAGGGAAAAACCTAGAGACATAATTGGGTGAAAAATACCCAGGTAATTCTTTAGGAGGGTCATACTGGTTTTAATTATAATTTTTGGAAATCATTGTATATTTTAACCTTTTGCACTCGGATGTCGGGTGTGACTCAACACGGTTAGCATTAGAATAAAGGAATTGAGAAAAAAGCAAGCGAGTGCAAAGGGTTAATTTTCACAATTTAAATAAGTCATCAGATTATGTACAAAAAATATGAACCCACAAGTAAAGTTATACATCCTTGCACAGGACTGACTTAGTTCTGGAAGGACTTTGAAAGAGTCAGGACTTAGAAGAACAAATGCCCACCTAGACTATTCTTCTGAAGCTTGTTTCCTTCTCTTTTCTATCTCTTACCGTAAACTGAGTAATTTGTGCTCTGGAAAAATATTTGCATTTGACTACTGGATTCTAGAGATTGAAAAGTTTGGGATTGCAGGTAACCACAGAGGAAAGGAGTCTGAATAGTGAGGTACTTTGTGAATGGAGGTGTCCATGTGATGGATAACTTCATTACATGGGAATAATTAAACTCGGAATAACATTTGCATGTATCTCCCTCCTAAATTACAATTCACTTTTGTTTTCTTTGACCCTTCACTAACTCAGACATTCCAACTTAGACGTGAGTAGTTGCATGGAGAGAAGTAACAGGACAGACATAATTTAAACATCTACTGAACCCAATCCTAGGTAATAGAACTACATTGGGGATGTCATAGTCCAGAGTCCCAGGCAGTGAGGGGGGTCAATGGTATCATTTAGTCACATGATACTAAAAACAAAACAAAAAACAGCATCCTCATAAACAACCCTACGTAGACTAGAAGGAGGCCTTTGGAATGAGCAAGACCAATGCTTGGGTTGCATTCAAAATGTCAGCAAATTACATTCACTATTTTTTGCCAATTGAAACAGAAAAAAATGCATTGAAGACCCTTGCTATTTATAAAATGATTGAAAAAAGAGAAGGTTCTTTTCTAGAACACAATGTAGTTAGAATTAAGGTAGAACAATTATTCATTAGAAAGGAATTTAGAGAATACATTTGTACAGTGAGTCAATGCCCAACCAAGTACAGATATTGTCTGAGTAAGGGGAATAAAATATAATATGTAACCCTGAGATAATCAAAACTGACAATTGCTATGGACTGAATTGTGTTCCCCCAAATTCATGTTGAAGTCCTAGCCCCCAATGTTATGGCTCTTGGGGATGGGATCTGTGGAGGATAGATTTAGATGGGATCATAAGGGTTCAGCTCTCATAATGGATGGGATTAGGGCCCTTCTGAGAAGAGATACCAGAGAGTTTGCTTGCTCTCTCATTCTCTCACTACGTGAGGATGTAGCAAAGAGGCAGCCATCTACAAGCCAGGAAGAGAGTTCTCACCACAAACCAACCAAGTTGTCACCTTGTTCTTAGACTTCTGGCCTCAAAAAACTGAGCAAATAAATCTCTGTTGTTTAAACCACCCAGTCTTTGGTAGTTTATTAAGGAAGCTCAAGTTGACTTAAATAGCTGTGTATTTATTGAGTCTTCCGAAAAGACACTGTAAAGCTGAGTGAGTGACAAGCAATCATTTTAATTTCTTCCTCTGGAATTAGAGTACTTTAATTAGTTTTATTTTAAGAATTAATACAACTCTTTCCCAGTCTTTACATTAAATTTCTCCCTGTTACTGCCTACACCTCCTCACCCCCTGAAACCATTTTACAGAGAGCACATTGCAGCTGAATACAGAGATGCTCTTCCTAGGTACTCACCCAGGAGCACCCTCACTGTACACCACCTGTTACTATGGTTCTTCTTTTCTAGTTGACTCTGCAACCTCTGAATTGTGTCAAGGCATTTGCCATTGGATTCCGACTTATTTTCTGGATGTTTTGTTTGCTGCTGTCATTTGCTTTAGCATATTGACTCCTTACTCCTCTCTATTCTGCTGCCCACCAGCTGAAGCAATTCTCCAGACAATTTTATGTAGGAAATGCTTCATCAAGTGGGCAAACTTCTTCCCTCTCCCCTTCCCTGGGTGCTGAAAAAAGCCTAATGCAGGCACTCATAATTCAAGCACATTTTGTTTCCCAGTCCTCTTCTTCTGTATTGTTCCAAATTTGAAATGAGATTTTTTAGGATTATATAGATAGTGAACTGTTAAGTCAATTATAGATGATTGGGATGAATAAACAGATTAATTCCTTTAATATTGGGACACATTTTTCCCAGGCATCATCTGCTTCCTATTCCATATCTCCCTTACAATCTCATGATGTTGAGCCTTATGTAAAGACTCTGTAAAACTGAGTGACGAGTGATCTTTTATGGAAAATCAAAGGAGGAAAATATTTATTTTCTAACCATCTGATTTTTCTCTCCACTTGCCATTTATCATCTGGTTTTACCTTAGTCCAAATACTGAGTAAATAATTTAGGGGGCAAAAAATTTTGTTTCAAGTGTCATACATGCTATTTTTAAATTACCCTTATAAGGCAAAGTCTGACATTTTAAGCAATACTGTCACGTAATTTATTATACTTTACCCTCACTCTAGGAATTAATAATTAAAGAAAAATTCATGTTTACAAAGCTGTTTCTTTATAAGGTACTTAAAATAGTCTTGAGATATATGTACATATATATGAGTGCTGAAATACTACTAATAAAAGACAAAAATTGCATTGCAAATTTTAATATTCAACCATAACTAAAGGTGATTTTTATTGCTATTGAATGAATTTTAAATTATTTCTAATAAGCCCGAAGATAGAAGCAATAATTCCCCTTCAGCTCCAGAACACAAATTTTAATGCGTAAAATAATAGAATGACAGTAACATTGAATAAGCAGAAAGTGACATTTTTGAAAGGCAACAAAGGTTAGGCATGGCTTTCAGTCAGGCCCAGATGATCTGTTTTTCACAGTTAATTTTGGAAATCCACCATGTTCCTTGTCAATCTAGCCTTCTGAAATAAATTTTAAAAATGTATTTTAAAAATGTATAGCCCTGGCAGGTTTAGTACAATTGATTGGAATGTTGTCACCTGCACTAAAAATTTGTGGGTTCATTTCCAGGTCAAGGCACATACCTAGGTTTCAGATTTGCTCCCTAGTCATGGTGCCTAAGGGAGGCAACCAGTTGATCAATGTTCCCTCTCATACATCTCTCTTTCTCTCTCTCTGTCTCTCTCTGTCTCTCTCTGTCTCTCTCTGTCTCTCTCGGTCTCTCTCTCTCTCTCTCTCTCTCTCTCTCTCTCTCTCTCTCTCTCTCTCTTCCTCTCTCAAATCAATGAAAATATATCCTCAGGTGATGATTTTTAAAAAGTGTAATTCAAAACTAGACTATTATATCTGTGGATGTTCTTGAACCAAGATGTGATAAGAGACAAAACACAGTAATCACCATACTGTTGTTTGTGTCGATGAGTTTGTTTATTTGTTGTTGTTTTTTTGCTTAATCCCTTCACCTTTTCACCCTTCCTCCCAATACACTCCCCAATCCTTTATACCTATTAAAACAAAGGAAAAAGGCTGTGATTACATTATTTTGATCTCATTATATGGCATAAAGTATTATTTTAAAAGGTCTTCTCTGCCGACGTAATGATGCTGGAACACAGCTTTTAGCTCTAGTTACAAAGGTATATTGAAAGAGATCATTCAAATCAGGAAATGAGAGTCCAGTGGAGAGAAGAAAGGTCCACACTGTTTGGTACTAGAACTGGCTGATTCTGGAAAGTGAGAAAGACGTTTCCCACATTCAGCAGAATGGTGCTTACAATAACTCTTGTTTCAGAACTCACGATTCCAAGGGTCTCAGGGATATTTTCACAGTCACAAGCCCCACAATGCCATCTGCAAAATAGTTCCTTTTTCTTTCTTTTTCTTTTTTTAATGAAGGTGTTTGTAAAAGGATGGAAATTGCAGGAGGACCAAGATAGTGTGATAATTGGGTTTGCAGTTGTAGGACTTGTGGTTTTTTCCTGGACCTAGTGACAATATAAACAGAGAACTCACATCAAAGTTTGGATGGAAACAAGGTAAGACATGGAATGTGCTTAACAATGTGGTTTTAAAGTCCAGTGGGACTGAAAAAAATCTTGGTTTAAGCTAGAAAACATGATTATCTCTTCTTTGCCTCAGTCAAGCTGTATAATTTGGCAAATTATTATGGAATATACTTTTATTGATATTCACTTTCATCATGTAGACAGTAAGAAACTTTAATTAGAACCACTGTGTTTTGAAGTACTCAACTCAATAGTTATAAAATAAATTTTGAGTTTTATAACCAACATTTTGAAAAAATGAATTAAAATAAGTTAGAAAATATCAGTGCATTTCATGTGATAATGTTGGTAAATGTTGTTTCTTGGAATAATATTAATTTACAAGTATAGAGGTATTTCTAGGTCTCATGTGTCTCTTATTGCAGGTTATGATAGAGAATGTCTGAACAATCCCAAAGCAGAAAAATCTGTGGTTCATAGTCTTCTGTAAACTCCATCCATTCTACCCCTCCCTGCATATGCATACTTTTCCATCCCTCCAGTGGCAGAGTCTATTTATTCTCCCTTCAGTTTGGCAGCTTTCACCTTCCCCTAAAGCAGTGGTTCTCAATCTTTCTAATGCCGCGACCCTGCTACCGTTTCTCAACCTGTGGGTCGTGACCCACAGGTCGAGAACCGCTGCTGTAGAGCCTAAAACCATCGGAAAACACAGATATTTACATTACGATTCATAACAGCAGCAAAATTACAGTTATGAAGTAGCAACAAAAATAATTTTATGGTTGGGGGTCACCACAACATGGGGAACTGTATTAAAGGGTCGTGGCATTAGAAAGGTTGAGAACCACTGCCCTAAAGGAAGCCAGGCACCATGAAAGAAGTCTGCCTACTCTGAGGTCACCAAGCTGTGAGGAAGCCCCAGATAACCATGGGGTGAAAAAAAACAAAACAAAACAAAAACTCAATCGCCTGGCTGGTGTGGCTCAGTGGTTGAGTGTTGACCTATGAACCAGGAGGTCAAGGTTTTATTCCTGGTCAGGGCACATTCCTGGGTTGCAGGCTCGATTCCCATATGGGGCATGCAGGAGGTAGCCGATCGATGATTCTCATCATTGATGTTTCTATCTCTCTCTCCCTCTCTGAAATCAATAAAAATATATTAAAACACACACACAGACCTCAATCAATCAATCATGAAAATGAAACTGCTGCCATATGACCCCTGTTAAGATGAAACAGTCACTCCCCAGCTATCTGGGCCTCTAAGGTGACTGAGCAGACACTTTTGATCAGTGACATGTCATCTCCACCATACCATACTAAATTCTTAACCCACAGAATTATGAACAAATATGATCATTGCTTTTGAGTCTCTAAATTTGGGGGTAGTTTGTAATTAATGTATACCCATCTGAAACTGGTGGTGGCAGGTTGGTGCTCCCGTAACAAAATCTAAAACTTGTGCTTTGACTTTGGGACTGGGTGGTGGCAGAAACCTGAAAGACAGGGAGGACACTGTTTGGAGGCAGAAAATTGATGAGGAAATTGCTATGATCAGAAGCTGAGAAGAAGGAGAGTTATGTCATACTTCATTAAGAAAAAAAAGGCAAGACAATAATCTGTGTACTGTAGATACTGTAAAATGTACCAAATGAAATTGTGGACCTGACTAAGGAGGGTTCTGGAAGAATCTGAATGTGCTCATTGGCTTGTTTGAGCCATTCATGATAAAAGATTGCAAGATAGAAAAGGGGATTAAGGGAGCAGCTATTCAGTTCTCAAGCAAAAATGAAAGGAAATAGTTTCAACCCAGGACTTGCCATGAAGCCTTCTCTGAGCAGCTAAGATTTTCAAAGTGAAAAATGGCCACAGGACAAGGGTCAAATCCAGAGCTCAGCCAGTAAAATGTAATCTTGGAGTAATAATCAAGCTAAGGGTATGGCTATTAGAGACCTCATTGAGAACTCTGACTTTTAAGAATCTAACAAATGTTCCCCAGCACCCTGACCACAATCCTAAGAAGAGACAGGCCTGACTCAAAATAATTTCTGTTTCTGCCTTTTGTCTAATGAAAAACAGAGTGTAATTTGACTCACAGGAAAACCACAAAAATTATAAAAGAGCTTTGCCAACTTTGACTAAAAGGGGCAGACAAGGTTCAAATTTAAATTGTAAAAAAACCTTTGGGCTGGAAAAGAACTAAGAAGAATACTCAGATTCAGCTCAGATACAGGTCATTTCTTATGGCCAAGAAAGGAGAGTGTGGAGAGCAGGTCTAAGATCGCAGAGAGCAAAGCCAAGAGCCACAGAGAACCAAAACTAGGGAGCAGAACTGAGCCTTATTATTTCTTATCATTCTCTGATAAGAACTGAGCCTTCATCAGTAAATATTCTCTGTCCTTGCAATAGGCAGGACTAGAAACAGGTGTGCAAATGAGCTGGTGACTTCTTGTGCCTCTCTGATCTCCAGCCCCAACTTTTTTGAACTGTACATTGCAGTTTTCCTGTTCCTGACCCACCAGTCTATGTCAGATTTTGCAGAGCAGGGAAATTGTACTTTTACTGGTAGTTCAAACACCTTTGCCACAGAAGCCTTGTGGCACATGAGCATGATTTAGATGATGAAATACTAGATTTTAAGCTGATGTTGTAATGCAAAGAGACATTTCCACAAAGGGTGACAGTATTGCGCTTGTTGGAAATATTGTGGCTAGGAGCCAAATTGTGATAGCAGTTTTTCAAGAAAGCCACCCTCAAATTCTTCCCTCCTTGTATGCATGCTAGCTATCAATAGGTAGAGTCTATCTTGCTCTCCTCAAATCAGGGATGGCCTTCACCAATAGAATATGGCATAAATGATACTAAGTCTTATATTTAAGAGAACTGACAGCTTTTACTTCCTTTATCTTGAAAGCCAATTGCCAAGATCTTAGGCCAACATCCTATGAAGAAGCTCAACTTAATCATCTGAAGAGGCCATATGGTGGAAAAAGGCAGCCCAGACACATGAGTGAAGACTTCTTGGACCTTCAAGCTAATCCCAACTACCAGCTGAATACAGCCAAATAAGAGACCTCAACCAATGTCACACAGATTAGAAGAGCCACCCATATAAGACAAGTCAACTCACAGAATGATGAGAAATAATAAATTGTTGCTGTTTTAAACCATAGCATTTTGGGCTGGTTTATTACACAGCAATAGATAGCTGGAAAAAAAAATCCCCACATTAATTTCCTGTTTTCCTGGGTATCTCAGAAAATGCCATTGTTATTTTCATAGAGCTACAGTGTGCACCCCAAGGAAACAGAAAGCATCCTTCCAGAATGGAGAAATTAAGGAAGTAAGATTGCCTTCTGAGTATTATAAAATCAACCCAGGATGACTCAGAGAAGAGAAATAAAAAAAGAGCACATACTTTCTATTCAAAAAGACTGAATTGAAAGCAGACCAAAGGTATTAACATACGTAAAGGAAGAAAAACCAGAGGGGAGCTTTCCAGCCTCAAGGAACAGGAGAAACTCAGAGCAAAACATGGTCCAACTCCCAGCAGTGCCCAGAGGATATGGCCCTCTGTTATATTCTGTTGTGCAGGACCCCACACGCTAGTAGAGCCTGAAGCCTCTACAAATATGATTCTTATGAATTCATTTTCTAAGTTCAGATTCACCAAAAAACCTATTGATTTATTGATTGATTGATTGATTGATTGATTTGTCGAGAGAGGGGAAGGAGAGGAAGAGAGAGAAAGAGAAATGTGAGAGGGAAACATTGATCAGCTGCTTCCTGCATGCCCCGTATCATGAATGGAGCCCATAACCCAGGCTTGTGTACTGACTGGAGAAACAAACACTTCAGTGCACTGGACTAAGCCCAACCAACTAAGCTGCATGGGCCAGGGCAAGAAATCTTTTAATAATTTTCCAAAATATTATCCATGTCTTCTGTATGAATATTTTCATTAGAAACAAGCAAAGTAGAATTCAGTTTGATCTAAATGTTTGCATCTCTCCCAAATTCACATGTTCAAGTCCCAACAGCCAGTGTGATTAGCCAGGGATATTGGGGAAGTGATTAGATCATAAGGGTGTGGCCCTCATGAATGAACTAATGCTCTAATAAAAGAGACTGCAAGAGCTCCCTATTCCCTCCACTGTGTGAGGACACAGTGCGATGTCAACAATTTAAAGCCTGGAAGCGAACTCTCATCAGAACCCAACTGTGCTGGCACCCTGACCTAGGACTTCCAACTTCCGGAATTGTAAGAAATAAATTTCTGTTGTATATAAGTTACCCAGCATGTGGTATTCTGTTACAGCAGCCCAAACAGACCAAGACCTGTGCCATTCTCTTTTGAGCTGGTTATTGAGACATCTTAGATACTCTAGATATCTGATGAGATGTAGTTTCTGAGCTTATAGATTGAAGGCCAGTTCTTTACCAGAGAAAATTCACAACAGTAACACCATCTCATGAGAACCTGTCTGGGAAAGTAGACAGCATTCCTAAGGAGACACAGCCCTTTGTTCACAATGTTTATCACAATGTCTAGTTTGATATTTCCATGCCAAGGCAATATCATGTTTCCAGATCACTCCCCTCCTGCACTGATCATGAGATTCTTTTTAGACATTGTAAAGGACAACAATGGTAGCTGGGCTGTGGGCATTTCCTTGACAACACTACTGAAGTCTCTCAGATTCCACCTGCCATTACATATTTTACATAAGTCTAGAAGGAGTAGGGAAAAGATCTGGTGGTAATGTCCCTATCAAGTAGAGAAATGTTGTAGCAGGGATAATCCCAACTGGTCAACGTGTTAAAATATTAGGTTCCATAAAGGACAAAAAATATTTGTTTGACCAAACTTTAGTCAGGGTTCTGAACCTTCCTGTAGGCCCATCAGTGTAAAATCCAGTCTTAGCAATAAGCTTGCTAAGTAAGTTTAACCAGAAACCCCCACCCTCTCTATCTGATCACCTTCTATATCCGATCCAGGTCTTCTTGCTCCACCATCCCACTGGTGATGTCTGATCACACTGGTATGTCTTCAGCAAGGATCCTATTAAGTTGGTTTAGCCAGAACGCCCATATACCTGCTGTTTCCTTTTAGTAATTTTCTATCTACTGATCCCCTCCTGTTGCTCGGCTATAAATCCTCATTTGCTCCTCTTGTATTTGGAATTGAGCCATTTCTATACAGAGAGGTCTTTTCTCCTATAGCAAGTGTCCTAAATAAAATCTGTTTTTTACTGCTTTATGATACAGCTCTATTTTTTTTTTGTTTGACATCAGTAAACTATACCTAGCTGGCTTCTTTGTAGCACTCACATAAGCATAAAAGTCACTTCTTTGGAGAAGTCTTCCATGGCCACCCAGTTTGCTTTTATTACACTGGGTATTTCTCTTGTCTGTTTCTCAATTGCTTTATGCAAGCTTCTAGGTGCCAGTGTATGTATTTTCCCCACTTGAAAACAGTGGTTCCCTCTTTGTTTTGATCTTTGCTAAATTATCTGTATAAAGTGACTAGAAATTCACAGGTTCTTGATAAATATTCATTCACTGTCCAGTGAATTGGTAGACCTTTGCATTATCTGAATCAGCATTAGGTATTTCAGATCTCCTCCAGTGACTATAAAGAGTCAAGATCATACCCATAATTTGCCATTTCTGTAGGCATTACTTGAATTAAGAGGGAGGAAAATTATGAAGCATCTGAGGGATAATAACAAAAGAAATGAAGGTAAAGGTGAGAGAGGGGTCAATGGACCAATTTTCAACATTACTCAAGTTGACATTGAGGCAGGTTAAATATTTTACCTGCCAAAAAAGAAGTCCAGAAAAATTAACTCAGGAATTAAATGGTCCTCTTTTAAGTTCCCTCACACTAAGAAAATATCCAAGGGGGACATGAAGGAACACAGGGCAGACAGAATTCACAAGTTAGATCCTGCAAGGTATAACACTTAAGGTCTAATGACTTTGTAAACATTATCCTAGACCATTAATTTTGAGGTTATAACAATTATTTCCTGAAAAAAAGAGAAAACATTTTTTTGTTGTTGTTGTTGATGCAAAGCTTAATATAGTAAAGCCATTTACAACAATGTCACAGATGTAGGAAATAAGAAACAAACGTACCTTAAAACTTTATACCCTCATCCTTGGTGTGTGTGAAAACGACACCATACTGGGATGTCTCTGTGGTAGTAAAGAACTGCTATAGTAGCGTGCCAGACATCCTAGCACAGCCAAACATAATCTCCATGCTTTTCTCCCTTGGCATTCTTCATACTCTTTCTTCTGGCCAAACCAAACCACCACTGTTTCCCACACTTCTCAGATATGTATGTGCTCAGACTTTGCTCTGACATTTTCCTCTCCTCTTCCATCACCTGACCGAAACAAAAAACCTCTCCAGCTTTAAAGGCCCAATTATAGTGTCACTGCTTCCTTTCCTCATAGTTTTCTTTTTACTTCATGTATGCTTCATTTCTTTCTTTCGTGTAACCTTCCTCGTTTCCTATTTTGTCCTTGGTTATCAGCTTCTCTCTTTATTAAAGACTATATGGCAGAATCGGCTCAAACAAACTTAATAAAACCAAACAAACTTAATAGAGAAAGTTGTTCCCAATAGGCATTTGTTCAGTAATTACTATATATAATTGCCTATAAACAATAAACTGCAAATGCATAATGATTTACATTTTTGATGCCTCATATATTCCTTCAGATTTCTTTCCTTCTCTCCATTTTCTTTTTTAAAAAATATATTTTACTATTTCAGAGAGGAAGGGAGAAGAGAGAGAGATAGAAACATCAATGACAAGAAAGAATCATTGATTGGTTGCCTCCTGCACGCCCCCCTCTGGGGATCGAGCCCACAACCTGGACATGTACCCTGGACTGTAATGGAACCCAGGGCCCTTCAGTTTGCAGGCCAACGCTCTATCCACTGAGCCAAACCGGCTAGGATTCGTCTCTCCATTTTCAATGTTTTTCTTTTTAAATGAAAATTGATCTCTTTAGAGTCTTTAGGAAGACTTAATCTTAAAGACTAGCTTTATTTAGGAAAATAACCTAAATAAAGTTATATGTCTACAGTACTACAAGTTCCCCAAACCTAGAACTCTCTTGGTTTTATCTCTGTGTACCAATCACCTCCACCTAGTGGTCAATCAAATGATACTTAGGAGGTCCAAGCCAGGGAAAGCAATATACTTATTTAAACCTTAGAGATAGTTGAGTTATTAAGCCACTGGTTTATAACTCTTTCTCCCTTTGCACAAATATTTTAAAGCTATCAGTACATAGTAGCTATCGCTCATAGCATCACTACCTACAGAGAGAGGAAATTACCAAATAAGCTAATTTTCTGAGTCTTGAGGGGAAAAAATTTGACAACAAAGAAAGTAGCCATGGAAAATGCAGGATGCTGAGCACCCAACAGAAGCTCATTTAATTTGGATTCTACCCAGGAGGATATTATGTTGAAGGAAAGTAAGTTGGGAGAAAAATCTGATTAACGATTGGAACATTTCCCCTGTCCCTGGAGCAGTCAGGTCTGTAGAAGCTGGATCCCTGCAGTGCCTTAGATCCTGTCTACTGGGGATTATCCTCTGTAAGTCTGTCCTGGTGGAGATATAAAGATAGAAATGTTTGTGATCTTTTAAAGTATTTGAGAACACAGAGGAAGCAGCATGGAATTACAGAGCCAGAAAACATTTCATTCAGCTTTATTGAGGTTGTGTTGATGTGGGCTCACATCTTCTCAAATGGAGATACAGTAATAATAATAATAGTAGTAATAGTAAAAATAATAATCCTATATAATAAAAGGCTAATATGCAAATAGACCAAACAACTAAACAGCTGGTCACTATGACGTGCACTGACCACCAGGGGGCATGCACGAAACATGGCGGGCATTGGCCCTAGGTCAGTGATGGGCAACCTTTTGAGCTTGGTGTGTCAAGCCAAAAAACTGAGCATAATTCGGGTAGTGTGTCACTTTGAGGAAAAAAAATTATTTCACAAATGTTTCATCCTCAGGAGCAGCAAATGTTTCATCCTCGGCATGCGGCCGCCTTAGCAGCCGCGTGTCATCAGAAATGGCTACGCGTGTCAGTGCTAACACACGTGTCATAGATTCGCCATCACTGCCCTAGGTGTTAATACTACTATAAACTCCATTCTATAAGCATTGTAATTACATTATAGAGAAATTGAATTATTTGTCCATGTGGTAGAAGCTGGCTTTGAACTCAGGTGATCTGACTCTAGTGGCCATAGTATCAAAGAATTAATTTGTCTTTGTAGATGGTGCTTATTTGTTTTACAAATATATAGTAAGGGTGTTTTACCTATTAAAACACAAACATACACACACACACACACACACACATTACCCATATTCTTCCATGGGTCAAATTAGCCTAAATTTCAATCCCAATTTATTAGCTATATAACCATGGGAAGGTAAACTCTAACCTTTTTAAGTCTCTTTGAACTCAACTGTTTAATGGGTATAATGATGCTTATTCACAGGAAGTCCTGAAGATTTAAAAGACACTCTACAGGAAGTATTTGAGTACTACCTGGGCTACAGAAAGGGTTTAATATGTAAAAGCAATATCATTATTAATTATTATTAGTATTCATAAAAAATATGTCTATGTTGGAAGACAGGCAATGAAAGCATAAGCTTTCACACATACTTAACATTTAATACTGAGCTATAAAAATTAATGGTGCCAATGCTAGAAACCATACCAGTTCTGGGAAATTATAAAATGAGTGATTGCCTAAATATATATAGATTTTATGTTCACTGAACTATGAGATCAATATTTCAATTTCCTTTTGTATTAAGTTTATATCCTATGTATAGCCACATAATAAAATTTATTTTGAAAGATGGAAATCTTTCCTTTAAAATTACATAGGCTTTGGAATTTTTTGAATATTAACATTTCAGTGTTGGCATTCTTTGTTTCTCATCAGCTTAAGTTGGAAAAAAAAAAAAGATTATTTTCCTTGGGTGAGCTTTAATTTAAAAATACAATTAAAATCAAAACAAAAGAGAAAATGAAAGATATAGATTACAGCATATGTATGGCAAGGCAGAAAACTCAACAGATTAACTCTCTTTTTTCCAAACCTTAAGTTTTGCTGAATGACATTTGGGGCTTATTTTCTAGGCTTCTCAAATTTAGGAAAAGTGTGACTAGATTCAAAGAGAGAGAGAGAGAGAGAAAATTTCCAGAACATGAGGTGGCTCATCTCAAAGATATCCTTAAGTTTTATGCCATATGGATGAACATTTAGAGTTTTTAAATGTTTTTTTATGTTTATGTGATTGGATATTATAGCAATCCCATTATGCTTGTACTAGAGACCTGGTGCATGAAATTCATACATTGGGCGGGGATGTCCCTCAGTCTGGCCTGCACCTTCTCCAATCTGGGACCCCTTGGGGGATGTCCGGCTGCTGCAGGGATCGGGCCTAAACCGGCAGTAGTTGGACATCCCTCTCACAATCCAGGACTGCTGGCTCCCAACCGCTTGCCTGCCTGCCTGCCAGCCTGATCACCCCTTACCCACTCCTCTGCCGGCCTGATTGACGCCCAACTGCCCTCTGCTGCTGGCCTGGTCACCCCCAATTGCCCTTCCCTCCTGGCCTGGTTGCACCCAACTGCCCTCCCCTGCAGACCTGATCATCCCCAACTGCCCTCTCCTGCCAGCTATCTTGTGGCGGCCATCTTGTGGAGGCCATTTTGTGGCAGCCATCTTGTGGTGAACATCTTATGATGACGTGAGGGCATCGCGCAAGGGCACGAGGACCACCTAGGCTTTTATTAGTATAGATAATGTACTCTCCATTTTTTTGCAGAGCATGATTGGAAAGGGAAAGGATTTCCTTTTATTTATTTCCTACACACCCAGAAATGCCCTGCCTTGTGATAATACAAATGGTTAGAATGCCTGATCAGACCCTTCATACATAAAGTTGTAATTACTGTAATCAATTAGCTCTGACCACATCATGAACCCACTCCTTTACCTCTGCTCAAAACCTGGCAAGGCTTCCTCAGAATTACTAGAAAAAATAAGGTCTTCCATCATGAGGCTCAAATCTCTTTTTTTCAGCCACATCTTACAATACTCATCCCTTTGAAAACTATGTGATTCCAGAATCTTCTCTTTCAGTGATTCAGACCAAAAAAGTGATTTTCCAGACCACTTCACATTCCTCATCCCCTCCAAGTTAACCTTAGGTCTTGGTTTAATTGTCATTCAGAGATCTCTTTCCCGGAAATTCAATCTAAAAATATTCTCCCCTGGCATCCTCCCCTTTTTTGTGCCACCATTTCTAGGGGCATGTTTACCGGTGTGACTAATTGTTGAACATCCTTCTCCTCCCCTAGATTGGAAAATCATATTTGTCTTCCTCAGTTTTGAAGCCCCAGCTCCAAGCACAGTGCGTGTTTTCAAAAACAAATAGAATTTTGCAGTTACAAATAAAAAGATGCAAACTTTCATATTGCTCATTCATTCTGAGCACCTTTATTAATTTCATTTCAGAAATATTTTGCAATGAAGCTAAATGGGTTGACCCTGTCTGATCATCAGACATCTTATCTGTGATCCAAGTAGAAATAACTCATCATAGTATGAAAAGCAGCAAAAGCTTGTCATCATTAAAATAGGAGATAAGGTGCAGTTCTAGTTCTCTCAAGCCAAGCTGGTAGTTTAGGCAGAGAACCTAACTACAAAAAAAACAGGCAGGCCATGGGAGGGGACTCTACACTTAACAGGAACAAGGTTTGGGGTGTGTTCTGGGTGCTATGCAGGTTCAAACTATACAGAACAAGCACACAAGGTAATTGGGAACAGAACTGCCTTTCCATCTCCTCAACTCTGAATGTCTTCAAGTAAATTTGCTCCCATAATGCTTTTCAAATAGCAGAAAGACCCAAACAGGGCAGACAAACTGTTCTCTGCCAATAGGAATGTCAGGTGTTACCTTGGAGATAAGGATTCTTTGCAATCAAACCCATGTCCTAAAAACATCAGATAATCACCCTACAATACACAGTGCTTAGATCAGAAAATAAGAGCTTTCCAATGGCCTACAGCCGGCAAGCTGCTTGAAACAAAACCCCAAATTCCTGAGTCCTGGAGATAATTGAGACATTGGATGCATATGGTAATGCTCTTAAAATGAGTAGGAAGCCACGGGAAAATTTTCTCGTTTTATTTCTATGCATTTTCTGTAAACAGATTCGAATGGGAAGATTGTTTTCCTCATTCATGTATCATTTGTCACACATCCACGCAAAGCAATGAGAGACTGTTCTTTCCCCCAGTGAATTTACCATTAAAAGGAGAATCAAAACACATGCAATTTCTAACTATTTACCAACAAGTGAGACTCACAAACTGACAAAACAAGTAGGGAAAAGCACCAGTAACCCACCTGCCCACCCCTACTCCTTCCCACCTATCTTCCAGATTTCCAGTGAGCTTTGCATAGCATTCTAATCTTTTAACGAAGGTCCAGTCAAGTCCAGAACTTTTCAGACAGGAAGCCAACCTCAATTAGATTCTTTCTTTGGCATCCTAAGTTCACTGCCACGAATTTGTTGAAAGCCTGGTCCAGACACAGAGCTGAATTGAATGAAAATGTGCTCCCTAATTCCAAGACCCAATCCACTGGGGTGAGCAGATGACTTAACATTTAATTTCAAATAACATAATACATGCAACGATAGAGTGGCGTATGCAGGCTGCTAAAAGAAAAATATAGTTTTATTAAAACCATCTCAATTTTTATATTGCAGCTATCTAGGTGAACTGTCACTATGCTCTAGCTAATGCCTGCTACTACACCCATCAGGGCACAATCACAATAAAACATCATTGTCTCTATGCTTGTCTTTATCCTCCCTGGAACGTTCATTCCTGAAAGCCCCGTCTGTCTTCAACCCTTTTATATCTAGTGTCTAGCCAGGACTCTGGAACACACTCAGAGCTTTAGGATGTTTGTTGATGGAGAGTTTCAATGATTCAAAATTGGAGATGTTGTGGCATCCTTATGTGTTTTACAATGCTGTGCATGAATTAACCCTTGTCTATCTTTCCAACTTATTTTCCTACCACTGTCCTCACTCTGCTCCAGCCACACCGGCCTCCTTCCTATTCCTAATTGTCAAGCATGTTCCAATCTCAGGGCCTTTGAATACTCTCTTCCTTGTGTCTAGAATGTTCTTTCCCCAGATATCTGCAAAACTTGCTCCATCACTCTATTTCAATATTGCTCAGAGGGTTTTCTCTGCCACCTTATCTAAAATAGTCCTTCCCCTGCCTCTCCACACACCCCCCCGCCACCTCACCATGCACTGTCTTATTTATCTCCGTAGCACTCATCACTAACTGCCATCATATTATACACTGAGTGGCCAGATTATTATGATCTCTGAATGCATAATAATCTGGCCACTCAGTGTATATCCTACATAATAAAAGGCTAATATGAAAATTTCCCCCTCGACCAGGAGTTCAACCAACAGGCAGGCCGGCCAACTGCCCATGTCCCCTCTCCCTGGCCAGGCTGGCCAAACCCAACCCCACCCCACCCATGCATGAATTCATGCACCGGACCATATATATATATATATCCTACCTAATAAAAGGGTAATATGCAAATTGACTGCACCTTCGCTACGTCCAAGCCATGCCCACCAGCCCAAGCCACGCCCACCAGCCAATCAGGGCGAGTATGCAAATAAACCCAACCAAGATGGCTACAACCACAGAGAGCAAGGTTTCCCAGGCAACAGAGGAAGCCAAGCTTTCCGCATGCCCTTGCCAGGCCTAAGCCTCCACTCAAGCTACAAAGTTTCAATTATAGAAGGTAAACAAATTCAAACAGAATGGCAGCAGAAGGGAGCTGGAGAGACCAGGCCAGGGTTGCCTGCAGCAACTGAGAAAGCAAAGCTTTCCACACACCCTGGCCGGGCCCAGGCCTCTGCTTAAGGCTACAAAATTTCAATTATAGAAGGTGAATTAACCCAAACAGAAATGGCTGCGGGCCGTGGAGCATGCAGGAGGCTTGGCTCTGCTCCAGGCTACAAAGTTTCAATTGTAGAAGGTAAATAAATTCCAGATACCAGGGCCTCCGCTTGGGTCACCAGGGGGCATGGCCGGCCTGCAAACCACCACAGGCCCCTCGCTCAGGCTGCCCCATGCCCCAAGGGAACCCCCACCCTGATCCGTGACACCCTTCAGGGCAAACCAGCTGGCCCCCACCTGTGAACCAGGCCTCTATCCTATCTAATAAAAGAGTAATATGCAGATTGACCATCACTCCAACACACAATATGGCTTCCCCCATGTGGTCAAATATCCTGCCCCCATGTGGACACAAGATGGCCACCACAAGATGGCCAGCAGGGGAGGGCAGTTGGGAGGCACCCAGCCTGCAAGGGAGGGCAGTTGGAGGTGATCAACCCTGCAGGGGAGGGCAGTTAGGGGTTACCAGGCCGGCAGAGGAGGGAAGTTGGGGGCAAACAGACTGGCAGGGGAGCAGTTAGGCATCAATCAGGCTGGCAGTGGAATGGTTAGAGGGTGATCAGGCTGACAGGCAGAAGCGGTTAGGGGCAATCAGGAAGGCAGGCAGGCGAGCATTTGCGAGCCAGCAGTCCTGGATTGTGAGAGGGATGTCTGACTGCTCGTTTAGGTCTGATCCCACTGGGATTGGGCCTAAATGGGCAGTCGGCCATTCCTCGAGGGGTCCCAGATTGGAGAGGGTACAGGTTGGGCTGAGGGACACCCCCCCTCCATGTATGAATTTTGTGCACCGGGCCTCTAGTATATATATATATGCACTGAGTGGCCAGATTATTATGTGTTCAGAGATCATAATAATCTGGCCACTCAGTGTATATTTACTAGTGCCCCGGTGCACAGATTCATGCATATTGAAAGGAAATTAATTAGAAGGTGGCCTGTGGGGCGGGACTGAGTGAGATGGGCCAGAAACACACTGGAGCCAACCTCCTGTGGTCCCTCCCCAGCCAGCTGCACCTGGGGCTGCACCTGCAGCTTGAAGGGCATCTGCGGAGTGAGCAGAGTCCCTCCAGCAGGTGGCGTCCCTCAGCCTGGCCTGCAGGAATTGGGCAGAAACCAGCTCTTTGACATCCCCCAGGGGTCCCAGATTGCAAGAGGGCAGTTCTCAGGTGACACACCCTGAAATTGGGCTCCCTCCTCTCTGGTTCTGGGGTGTGTCACCTGAGAACCACTGCTGCCAAGTCACTGCAGCTCGGCGGCTCCTGTATTGAGTGTCTGCCCCCTGGTGGTCAGTGCACATCATAGCTACCAGTCAGAGTGTCCCCTGGTGGTCATTGCGTGTCATAGCTACCGGTCAGATGGTCGGACGGTCGCTTAGCCTTTTATGTATATAGAGGTTTACTTGGCATATTATCTGCCTCCCCACACTGAAACACATACTTTACAATAGAAGGGACTTGTTTTTAGCCACTGTTATATATGCCCAGGCCTGTTCCAGTGCCTGTCATCTAGTAGTTGCTCAATAAATATTTGTTGAATTAATACACAAACAGTTTTTGGAAAGTACTTCTTTTGTTGCCTGCATCTCTGTCATCTCAGACTTTATCCAAAGCTGTGATGAAATGTGTGGACAGTTTTAAAATGACAAACCGTCAGAAAGAGATTCAGAATGGATCAAACAAAAACAACTTGGATGATAATCATTTTTCCAGCCCCTCTGCAAACATCCCTATCATTTTGCTGAGCCCAGTTATACACATAAAATTCTGACCACATCACAAATCTCCTTCCAGTTCCTGCTTGCTCCAGAGAGTTTCTGTTCTAATTGAACAATTACACCCTCTAAAAATATGCCCAATCATCTGGATGCAAATGCAATATTTTATTGGTAGAAGATATACCACACAATTACTCAGGTATCCTTCAAATTTTGCTATGATTATGCCTTTTTGAAAGGAACCATGCTGTTTGGGTGGCAATTTCGCATCATGTGTCAAATGCCTTGAAAAATGCATTTCCTTTGCCTGGAAGATTGCACTTCTAGGCATGCATCCCAAGGAAATATTCAGTCATGTATGAAAAGATACATATACGAATCTATATCACAGTCTTGTTTCTCTCAAAATAAGTCAGAAACAACATCAATATCTGCCAAAGTATTGTGTACCTAAATGATGAGACATTACAACTATATAATTAAGTACTCTGCAAATATAACGATAATGTTGTGATAATATACCTATTGACATAGATAGATGGTCATGTTTATAAAATTATATATTTATGTTTCTCTGACTTGGGAGAGTATAAGTATTCTTTATCCCTGTTTTGCATATATGATTTCCATAATCAATTTTCACTTTTAAAAATGTAATTATAATATCATGAAAATGGAAAAAGATAAAATCAAGTGTGTTCCTTCAATTTATATCACATATTCACAATAGGACAATATCTTCCTCAAGGGGATGAAAATTTGTTCTTGGAGCAGGGGCAGAATATTTTATTCTTTTTGTGTATAAAGCACAGATATACATACAGCACATTAGCAGATACATAGTAATTCAGAATACTCAGTGCTCAGTGGTTACAGTGTCAACCCTGGCACCAAAGGATTGTGGGTTCAATTCCAGTCAAGGTCTCGTACCTGGTTACAGGTTTGATCCCCAGCCCTGGTCGGAGTGGGTGTGGTAGGCAACCAATCAATATGTCTCTCCCTCTCTCCCTCTCCCCGCTCCTTTCCACTCTTTCTAAAAGTCAATGGAAAAATATCCTCAGGTGAAGATTAAAAATAAAATGTCATAGGAGAGTGATTCAGAAAAATATATCTAAAAAGATTCCTTTTGGAGGTAATAATAAAGATATGGTTGAGCAACCTTGCTCATTCCAATTTAAACATTTTTATCTTATGCTTATGTATCTTGCGGAGATATTATAATTTCTTTCATTTATTTTTCACATAATTACTCCTGCTTGCTTCTAGTAAATTCAGGTTTAAATCTAACCAGCGGTGCTGAGAGCCCTTACAAACATTTATGAGGAGTTTCTGAAAGGACGTCAAGGGATGAGGTTACTAGATCACTAATGGCAAAGAGCTTCAGTTTAGGAGTTAGTTCCAACATCTAGTAAGCCACTTCAGTCATCTCAGAAGCAATCGTTAGAAATATTTCTGCTTTTTCTAATTGAGGTCAGACAATGAGAAGCTTTCACTAATCCCTAGACATAGTACTTTTTTTCTCTTTTGGCATTTGTACAATGCCTTCATCTAAGACCTTCCTTAAAAGCATCTTCTCAGTGATAAATGAACGATAGAGTTGGCAAGCCTTTTCTCTACTGACACTAATATTTCAGAAGTCAGGATTATGATTAGAGAAGCACAATATCAGAGACAAGACCCAAATCAGTCCCCAGAGTATGAGCTGCTGAAAATAGAATTATCACCAGTTTCCTTCTAGGAACAATTTGGAATCCATCAAAAAAGGACAGAAAGGGATGATGTTTGAACATAGACAATAAGGCAGGGGAGAGAGACAGCCTCCAATTTCTAATATAATAAAGAGTTTCTACAGGTTGTCATAGAGCAACTTCAAAAGGTGACTCAAATTCTAGTTGCAGAAACAGAACAGGCTGGAGCAGTTCTGGAACATATCACAAGGAGTGCCCAGGCCCCAGATGAACCAAGATGTTGGTCAGAAGCTGAGTACTTGCACAGTTCTAAGAAAAACCTTTTGTTCTTCTTACCTATTCCCAGGAATCAGGTTGGTCTCATTAAGGAGTGGCTCTGTCTGGTGAGACTTCCCGCATTCTTGGAAGTCACAGTCACCAATTTAAAGAAGAGCCATGGAAGGGAGAATCATGGCAGATCCTAAGATGCTCAAGATGTCCTAAAACCTGGAACCTGTGACCACATGACCTTCCATGACAAAGGGAACTTTGCAGATGTGATTGGCACCTTGATTTTAGCTCAGAAAGACTGGTGTCAGACAGAATGATCACATGGTATGTTTGTGTTGTTTTAATCACTAAGTCTCTGGGACTTTGTTACAGCAGCAATTACAAGCTAATATAAAGCCAAGGGTGGAAATCTCAAATCCACATTTTATTTTTTATCCACATCAATAGTTCTTACTCATAATCCGAAACATCTTGACTGCTGGTGTGGTGAGGTTAGTCCTCTCTCCTTGTATTACCCCTCGTGGAGATTAACAGCAGGAAATCAAACCAATTCTCAAAGCAATACAAAGGCACAGAAGTAAAATGAAGGTAAGAAAGTCATCTTTTCAAAGACTCTTGTTCTCTGGATCTGTTAAATTAGCACTGTATTGCATTAGGCAACATTATTACTCCATATTTGCTCAATTTGGTCTTTGTTAGAAAAATAAAGGCCCTTCAAACAAAATATAATTCCAACCAATCTTAAAATAGCAGAGCAAATTATAGACCCTAGCAATCAGCTTAGCCGATTCTACTTGGCCATTTTTTTTATTCACCCAACAACTGAAATATGATAAATGGATTCCAGTGGGGGGTTAGAGAGGAGAGGAAAGGATTTATAGGTCCTTTTGTTATGGGGACTTTGATTAGAAATACATCTTTGATTCTATAGCTGCATGGGCTGTTTTGTTTTCATTACTTTGTTCTCTACTCAAATATTGAGAAGGCCATCCCTGACCACCTATTTCATGCTGCTCATTCCCCTCACCTAGGCATATTCCCCTGTTTTCATTTATTCACAGTACTAGCACTATCTGAAATCATATTTACATTTTGGCTCATGTATCTATGTTCTCCACTGAAATATAAACTACATGACATTGGAGAGTTTCTTTATCTGATTCATGGAACATCCCCATTTTATAAAAAAAAATCTTGATATATACTAGGCAATCATTAAATATTGTTGAAAGGATGGGTAGATAGATAGATGACCGGATGGATAGAGCAGAGAAGAAAAAAAAGTAGTCTATGCCCAGAAGGCAAAGAAACCTTCAAAGAAATGGTGAAAATTCATAAATCCTCAATGGGTGGCTATTAATTAGAGAGATGGAGAGAAGCAAAGATTCCAGGTAACATTCCTCATGCAGATCATAACAATAATCAAAATCCAGAGAGGAGAATGGCATTGGTGAATGAAGAGCACAGGAAATTGCCTTGAAAGACTGGAGCACCAAGGCAGTGACAGAGAGAAGATAAATTGGGATTGTTGCACATTAAGGGGTCAATCAGCTTTGTCCCGTAAGTGGGAATAAATTAAAGAGAAGGAAATAAAAAAATGGCTCTGGAGATTGGGATTTCAAAATAGCCTCTCTTTACCTTGAAGTCTGACTACTGAGAATTCCTCACTTTAGTGGCTCCTGTATTTCAGATGAGACCATTTGAAATACCATATTGAACTTCCACTCTATGTTTGAATATGTTCAACATAAGCCTGTGGGGGGTGTAAATTGTCATCAGATAGTCACTCCCCCATACATGTTACGGGGAAGTGGGTTAGTCTTGTTGAGCTTAGCCATGTGTTTCATGTTGACTGATGAAATTAGTGTAGACCCCATCTCTTTTTTACCTAAGAAGAGAATTTAGATATGAATGGTTTGACGTGGCATCTTTTGATCATGCTCATGAGAAAAGCCTTCTCCAAATGTTGATGCTGATGACTATTATACGTCCCAGATCAGAGATGAGACATTGGAGCAGACTTGGAACTGACTCATTGTCTGAAGTTGAACACAGCCAATGACAAGGTGGTCCACCATTATATCCTTCAAGTTATTATTATGAATTATTATGACAGTAAACTTCATTAATACAGCCTGTCTGTGGGAATGCATACTACAGGAGAACTCGGTCATAAAATATAACAGATACAGTAAACAATCCATCAAAATGCATTCTGTCCCTCCCATAGTGTAGAGTTGTCCCTGAGAAGTAGCTATTCATCCAGACTGCATATTATATTGCACTCAGGTGGAGCCATGTTACAGTTCTGATCAAAGAAATAGATCAATGGAAGTGATGTGTGTCTCTTCAAGACCAAGGTGATTAAGAAGCCATCTCTTTCCCATTCAGCCAGCGAGACAGTGATGATTGAGTTGCCCCACAACTGGGAGACCCATCACACTGGAGAATTTTGCATGCCTGAATTCTCACACAGGAAAAGGTCACCCCAGACCATAAACACCCACATTTAGATAGTTATTGTAAGCAAGAACAAAATTTCTATTTTGTTAATCCCCTAAAATTTGGTTAGCAATAGATGGTATTAACCTATGCAATATTGTGCATGTAATAAAATTACATGTACTACATAATTAAGTATACTCATAGGGTTATTTCATAGTCAAAAAACATTTATGTTCACTTAAGAGAATGTTCCTCAAAGGAGAATGTTCACTTTTAGAAAGCTAGTTTTCCAATATGGTAACATTTTAAATTTACTCTGGTAAATAAACAACAAATCTTTAGGTGTTCTAGCTGATGAGGAAAAGATCAGTGAAAAGATTTCTGTTTTCAGAGAGTTTATGTACTAGTGGGAGTCAGACAATAAATAATCACAATAAATAAGCAAATTATATGCTATGGTAGGAGGTAATACTATTCATAGAAAAAAAGGAGCTGGATAAAAACTGCTGGGGTGTGTTGTCAGGATGTGTGTGTGTGTGTGCGTGCATGCGTGTGCACGTGTGTACATGTGCATGTGTGTTTGTGTGGCAGGGGAGAGACTGTCCACTAATATTTAGATGATTCCTGGCTAAGATGAATGGAAATGGAGGGAGAGAGGAACATCTACAATGAATCTCTTCCATCTGTATCCCTCACCAGCTCCCAAGGTGACTCTAGACACTCTAGGTTTCCTATTGTCCTCATATCAGCTCTAAGTGATTTTGACTGATGTGATTTTTAGGAAAAGGAAGAAGAAGACTGGTTTTTATGACAGGGGTCCCCTGTGGATGGAATGAGGGGACACTTCCATACTGTGGAAGCCTGCAGTGGCATCCATTGGAACACATACCAGACCTGTTAGTTTCACCATTTGCCATGGACCATAAGTCTGGAAGTTTTAAGGACCTCTAAAGATCAAATATGTTAGCATTAACCTAACACTTGACTAAAATATTTTAATAACAAAGCATCTTTTGTTGTGATGGCAACACTGAAAAAGACTCAAGCACAGGAAAGGGGAAAAAGGGTTGTTCATCAATTAGCCCAAATTTGACCCTACCTTTTTCTACATATAATCCCAAAAAGGGAAAGAAAAGGCAATACAATAAAAATCCAAGTCAGCTGCACAAAGTGTATTTTTAAAACCTAAGAAAACAAAATGCTAGTTTTCCCCTTCCACTCTAGCCTATATGTATTTTGGCTGCTCATACCTCCTTCCAAATGGCTGGTCAAAATATACATCCTTCTAGAATAAAGCCTAAAAATGATTATTTTGATCTACAAATTATCTTCTGAAAAATCACTCCAAAAGCATTAACATATTTTGTATAGAAAATAAGACAAAAAAATGTGATGTTAAACTGGAAAACACACACAGTTTCTGGAAGCTGCTATAATATTGCATTTAGAAAGCTGTGATTAGTTCACAAATGCTGCTCAAAATTCCCATGATCTATGCATTAGCTGTTATCAAGAGAAATGTTTTTGATGACTGTTTTATAGGTGCTTTTGTATTGAAAATTTTTTCTATATTACAAATAGTTTATATTAAAGCCACAAGAAAGAAAAAAAAAAGTGGGCTACTTTAAAGTACATCTTACTTAGCTTATTGCTTTTATTGCAACTGGAAAATGAAAATCTTGATACAAAAAAGAATTAGCAATGAGGGCTAATGGACGAGATTTTTATAGAGTAATGAAATGCCTCCTTTTTTTCCCTTTTAGAAAATGCTTTTTATTTTATTTTTTAAATCCTTGATAAAATGTGATTGACTTTTTAGCTCATTACAAAGCCCCAAATGGAAAACATGTGTACCTTTTTTTTTTCCTTCATTTTAGAGACTTTAAGACAATGGTTATGTTCATGAAAATTAAAAGTTAAGAGTGCTTGTACATTCCTTCTTTGAAGCCGATGACATAATATATTTCCAGTACAAAGGATCAAGACATATATGTTCACCTTCCACTTTAGAATCCTTTCTCCAAGCTTCTGGGGTTTAATAGCCTCTTCTCTTTGCTCCCAAAGGATGGTAGAAGTCAGCAATTGCTACTTCTGGGTTATGTCTGTATCCTCTGTTTCCATTTTCAGTACATGTCTATGTATTGTCTCTGTTCCTTATAGGAAATCCTCCAGGTTTAAATAGCAAGGAGAGCCCAGCTGACATGGCTCAGTGTTTGAGCATCAACCTATAAACCTGGAGGTCATGGTTCAATTCCCGGTCAGGGAACATGCTTTGGTTGTGGGCACCATCCCCAGTAGGGGGCATGCAGGATGCAGCTAATCAATGATTCTCATCATTGATGTGTCTATCTCTCACTCTCCCTTCCTCTTTGAAATTAATAAAAATATATTTTAAAAAATAGCAAGTATAATATCTAAATTTGTATCTGGATATTAACTAGTACAACAGAAGTAGGAAAGTTTAAAAATATAAAAGAATTTTGGAGAATTTTTCATTGAAAGAACAAATGGGGAGAAATTGTGTGGGAATAGAAGGTGGGGTTCTAATTATTTTATTAATTTATCAACTATTAAAGTAAATTTGTTGATGCCAAAAACAGTGTCTAATACCATTGTCTTTTAACCTCCAAGGGTTTAACATATTTCGCCTTGCATATCTAAATTTATTGTGATGGATTGATTAATTCTTGGAGGAGAAGAGCAAGAAAGTCTATAAAAGACAAAAAGACAGATATTACAGACAGTGTCACTTTTCTGCTGTCTACATGCTTTCTCCCAAACAAATTTAGACATTTGTAAATGACCTTGCCAATCTATCTGCTTCCTGGATGCACTGAAGAGCTGCTGAAGAATATCACACCAAATCATAAAAATAGGATATTTTTGTTATTTCTATTATGTTCATGAATATAGCTCACAAAGGCACTCAACAGTGCCACAAAATATTGTCTTTTCAATTCCCATAATGGCAATCTGACTTCTAGTATTGGTTTTCCTCAGCTAAATTTTAAGAGATAACATGCTTTGTTTTAGAAAATAAAAGCAATCTATAATAGTTACTTTAGTACCTGCCCTCATCCTTCCCTCCCCCATGCACTTTTCTTCCTGGCATGCATGACTTTGTAGAGCTTCTCTCACACTGACTCTGGTTTTTACCATGTGATTTGCTTGGCCAATGGGGATATTAGGAAGGACAACATAAGCATATGATTGATAAATACTTGAATATTAGGTGTGTCCTTTTGGAAATGCATGCCTATGGCAGCCAGCTGCCATGCTGCAGAGATAGACTACTGAGTCATGAGAACTCACATGAAGGGAGACCCTGGAAGTTGAAAGACCGTTTTCCAGCCAAGCTCCCAGCTGAATACAGCAGCATGAGAAAAACTACCCAGCTGAGTCCAGTCAAACCCCACAATACTGAGAAATGATAAATCATTGATAAGCCACATAGTCATAGGGTGGTTTGTTACATAGCCACAGAAAACTGGAACACCACTAGAGAGAAGTTTCTTCATTTTCTTATGATCAAATTAAGACATAAACCAGATTTTATACCAATTTCTTCATTTACTTTTCTTTGAGCACAGAAGAAAAAGCCCTAATCTTATCAAATGCCAAGATGAGCTTTAAATCTCTGTCAGTTTGGCAGGGACTTTTCTCCTTTGGTCATCTATCTCCTCCTCCTCCTCATCCTCATCATCATCATCATCATCATCAGTCTTTCCCTCTCTTCTGGATCTTTCTCATCAGGATACTATAAGTTCTTTTTACACTCGTAATTCACAAAAGTATGTACCTACATACCTTACCGTAGGCCTCATCTCCTTCCAATTACCACCCTGTTTCTCTACTACTTTTTAACTTTTTTTTTTATTGATTAAAGTATTACATATGTCTCCATTTTCCCCCATTCACCTCTCCCTGGCCACTCCCACCCCCCAGCTAAACATCTCAAAAATTACATTTGCCATATCTTCATATTTCCTTATAGTCTGTTTTTTCTTCAATCCCCCTTCAATTTGGCTTCTACCTCCACCAAATTATTGTCCTGATCACCAATGACCTCTATATTGCCAGATCAAATAGGCACATTTCTGCCCTCAATCTAGTTAAACTCTCAATAACTTTTCACCATTCATCACTATATCTTTTTCTCTTGGCTTTTAAAGTATCTCATGTTTTCCTCCTAACTTACTGGCTACTTTCTCTCAGTTTCTCATCTTTACTTCTTCACTTATACTTGACTTAATCTGAGTTACTCTTTCTGCAATATGCTTATGCTTCATTGAGGTAAATTAAGGGGTTGTTTCTAGACGCTCTGATCTTCCTCTGCTTTCTCTTGTAAGGTGATTTTACCTACTTTATTGGCTAATGACATGTTTATTATAATGACATCCAAATCTATGTCACTAACTCATTCTCCAGAGGACTATATACCATTGTTTACTTTTTATCTCTGCCGAAATACCTGCTAAGCATCTCAAGTGTAACAATGTGAAATTCGGTTCTCTCCCAATCTTTCCATCTCATGACTCCATTAGATATTCACTTATTCAATCTAGAAGCATAGGAGTTATATTTGATTCTCTTATTTGTTCTTTAAATAAACATTTAATTGAGCATTTACTAGCACCAAACATACATTAGAGTAATATTTTTGTTTTACAGGAGTTCACTGCTCAGAGTTGGAAAATAGACACCTAAATGGTTAATTACAATACAACTGGGAAAAAAAATGGTATAGTAAAGACCAGATCAAACATGCCCATATGCAAACAGTTAGGATTCAGGTACCATTCTAAGAAATGGGGGAAAAAATTATTTCAAATAGCAGAGTTATGAGACATTTTGCTTTAATTACAGGTACCATTCAAAATCTCATTCGCCTTATTGAAGATAACCAAACAAGTTAATTCACAATTATCCCCTAGAAGAAGAGTTCTCAGGTTTTAAATAAATGTTTTCAGAAGCACTTTCTAATGTAGACATCTTGTAGAGCTGCAGACTTTGATTTTTCCTTGTCAGATGTGTAGGGAGAGGCTATAGGGTGGAGCCTTGGACTGACCTGTTGGCAAAGCCACAAACAAGTCCCAGCTTAGAGGGCACAGCCTTCTTAGCATAATTAGACTTGACCTTAAGACGCCTCCTAAATCCTATCTGGGTAGCTAATGGGCTGTGGGAGGTGCAGCAAGTGCTGCCAAAACAAGTAAAATTCACAAGAACATTGTAACTATGGTGACCACTACCTTGTTTACCTCTGGCTATAAAATAAAGGCTCAGCTTGCCATCTGGATTTCTCTCTGTGGCCTCAGCCAGGCATAGGAGATCCACCTAGACCCAGCTTATTCTCTTTGTCTTCTTTTCTAAATCCTTCGCCACGCCCGCGCCCCCCCAGGCTCACCGAACCCTTGGCTGAGCTGACCCAGCACACAGATGTCTCCAAGTTACTGTCTCCTCAGTGTTTCCACAGAACATGGTTATAAAATCCACTTTATTTCTTTCTCTCAACAGTCTTTTAATTTTTTTTTAATCCTCACCCAAGGATATTTTTTCCATTGATTAGTGGAAAGGAGGGAGGGGGGGGGTGAGGAGGTGAGGGGAGAGAGAGAGAAACATCACTATGAGAGAGACATGTTGATTGATTACCTCCCAAACACACCCCAACTGAGGCTGGGGATCAAACCTGCAATCCAGGTACATGCCTTTGGTTGGGAATCAAACCCAAGACTCTTCAGTTTGCAGGCCAAGGCTCTCACCACTGAGAAACACCTGGAAGGGCTCAACATTCTTGTTTTGCTCCTCTTTAGCATAATTTTAGAGTTTCAGGGAACTTCACATCCCCAGTAAAATCCCAACTTTTCAGAGAAACATGAGTATTATGTAATATAGTATTAAGGTATATCACCTAATAAACAGACATTTTTATTTTAAGCACATTTTGTGACAACTCAAGTATTAAAAAACTATATGTACCTTTCACATATCATATTTCACTGAGGAAATTCTAGGAAAAGACTAAGAATCATAGACAATTTCACCTATCTAGTGTGATAGAGACAATCTAGTGTGATAGTCTCTGGAAGTAGAAGAGTTAAAGGAAAATAATTATGCTTCATTTGGAAAAGTTTTAGGAAGTATTGATAAAGTGTGTCTTTTCTTATACCTATAGGGGTTGGAAATGTTACAGATAGTATGAAATATTGTGAAAAAAATTCTCCCTAATTCAATAAACATTCCAGTAGAATAAATAATTACTGGTAACAGATTTAATTTGGTACACAATGGTGAAATCCAGTTTATATGAATGATCTCAACTATTATTAATGTATCTCTAATGAGTAAACATAGTATTACTCTCTGCAGCTTTATTTCCAAATAAATAAAGGTCAACTTCAATATATATTTATTAAACATAGCATGTTTCAGGAAATTTAGAAAGGATATAAAGAGTAAGAACTTTAAGAATACAAAGCTTAAAGGAAAATATAGTCTTACCAAAAATCTCCCAAAAAATAGCAGTGTCAAGTGTGGCAACCTACTATGGAAGAGAGCGTATAGAAAGAATGCTTAATTCTGGAAAAGCACAGGCTTAGGGGGAGTTGGCTACATCTCCACTCAAGGAGGGTTGGAGCAAGAATGTGAAGCATATGAGAAGTTTTCCAAGAGCAGCATTTCAGCACAAGTAAGACTGTGCGCAATGGCAAGGGGCAAGGAAGGATGTATTTGGAAGGTAGGAGGGGATACTGAGTCCCTGGCTGTGGGCAGAGCCTGGGCTGAGAGGGAGAAGCAAGGCTGGACTGGTCCAGGTCTATAGGGCAAGCTGAGTAATTGGGGTACTCTGGAAAGGGGGACCTTTATTTCATATACATTCTATACTAGAGTTGAGTATTGGAAACATGGAAATTAAATACAACCTTTTCTATTTATTTATTTGATGAAATAGCTGTGGCTGCTATGTTTATAATTTCGGGATCTATAGATCTTTCACTAAAACTCATTCGTGGTTTACAATTCTCCAGATTGCAATTAATAATAAAAAAAAAGTCAATGTAATCAACAGCACACATTTAATGAGTTTAATCTATAAAGGGTGCTAGGATCCTTTTCTCACAGATAAGTTTCACAGATGAGACATGTATATTCTAAATATATATATATATATATATATATATATATATATATATATATATGTCTCTGTCTATATCTCTATATATCTATATCACTGTAGCTATGTCTCATAAGAAAGGACTAAAAGTGGGATTATGAGTCACTGCTCAAACTGAAAAGGTAATACTTTTCTGACTTTTTCTCACCAATTCTGCTTCTATCTTCATCTGAGCAACCTTGTTGTAAGCAATCATCTCTCGTCTGAAATACTACAGTAGCTGCCTGAATGGTCTCCCTGAATCTATATCTGACCTCTCTGAGTCTATCCTCACCACAGTCACCACAATGTATAATGCCACTCTTCTTTCTTCCCCACCCCTCACAATGGCTCCCTAGGATATAAAGCCCTAGGATGGACTACAAGGAAGGTCCTACAGGGTCTCTCATCTTCTTTGTCAACCCTGACCTAATTTCCTGATCTTGTCCTTTTTTACCCACAATGCCCCCTGACACAGACCTCCTTACTTTGCACTTCCTGCCTTTGGGACTTTGCTGCTCTTGGAAAACTATTTTCTCCACTTGGAACACTCTATGTCAAGATATCCACCTAAGTCACATCCTCACCTCCTTACTGTCTGTGCAAGTTACCAGTTGACCCTAAATTCATCCTGTTATCATGCTAATGACAAGGCATCTAGGTCCTTTAAATATTTTCTCTTGGGTCATCTAGCACAATGCTGAGCTTTGTCAGTGGAGGAGACTGGAGAGGCATTGCGGTGGAAAAGGGTTTTACTTCCCAGCTCCAGCGGCTCACGAGCCAAGCTCCTGCCGAGCAGGCGGCTTCCTCATGTCCAGCTCTGCAGAGAATATGACTTCTCTAGCACTTGGCTCCTAAAACTCCCAAAAGCCATCCGCTGCCTTCAGCAACCCTCCATCCAAGGGTGGTCTTGCCGCGAACTACCTGTGATGAGAAACTACTGTGAACACTTTGCCCTAGCACCACAGCGGGTGGTTTTCCAGCAAGCTAAAAGAAAAACAATTCCTGAAATTGATATTCTGTAAAATTCACTGAGCCTTAAGAAGTACAAGAAGAAGGATTTTAGCTCTGCTAAGCTCTTTTATATACTCCTTAGTTTTCAGATGTTCTCATTGGATGAAGTTGTCAGAAAGCAGATATTTCCAAAGGGTGATGAGTTCCCATGTTCTGCTCCATATAATCAACTTAATTGGATTCTTATTGATGTCATTGGATAACCCAGTTATTATTTAACAGGAAAGGAGGAAAGGGAAGACTAGATAGAGGCATGCCATTTATACAGCTTTGCCAAAAAGCTGCAGTGCACACTCTCTAAGTCTGTTCCCCGCTGATTGATGGGGGAAGAGACTGGACAAGGACAGTTCAGTCGCATGCCCAGTAAAGGTTTGAGTAACTGGAATGGTGCCTACCTGTCTGCCTGCTAGTCATACCTGGGAACAAATTAGTGGCTAGGATGGATATGGCCACTGCAAGCACGAAAAACCTAAATATTTAAACTTCCAAACAATAGAAGTTCTCTCTCTCTCTCTCTCTCTCTCTCTCTCTCTCTCTCTCTCTCTCTTTCCTCTGGCATTCCGGGTTCCTGGCTCTCCTGTGGCAGGGGGGTGCACTTCCCTGTGCCCACATGGCACAGGTCCCTGCTGGACCCCACACATGGACTAATGGACTTTAAATAGTTTGGATACTTCACCATGCCACAACATGGAACAGAAGCTCTGGACACTGGCCTTGTTTCTGGCTTTGCTGAACTTCCTGCTGCTCCTCTTTTAGGACTGGCTTGGGGGGAATAGGACATTGGAAACTGAGGAATGTAACTCCATGCCAATAAAACCTTCTACCACCTCTCATCCTTCCATGGGGGCTTCTGAAAATTCTTACTTCAGCAGCACCTCTAGAACCCCACTCTCACAAACAATGAAGGATTCCCACTTGGGTTCTTCTGGCAGCAATATTAATAGCAAAAAAAGAAAAAAAAATTAAGAAGAGCTTGCCTTAAATCACTGCCTTCCCACTTAAGAGGAAAAGTCACAGAAAGCAATACGTATTATAAAAGCTGTCAGTGCAGACACAGGGCCATAAAATGAAAGCACTCATTCTGCAATAAGTGTATGCTTCATCGAGGTCAATTAAAGGCAAGATTTATGTACATATGCAGTCACTCTGCCTTAAAAAATGGCTTTACACAGTATTATAGGAGGTAGAGTGAAATGCTGCTCAGAAGCTGGATGCCTGTAGAATAGTAAAACAGAATTAATCCAGGAGAATACACCTGGCTGGGACTATGGCAGAGTTGGCTTAGGGAAACTCAGAAATATAGAAAAATAAGGAAGATTAAAGCTAACTTCCAAAAATCATTTAAGGAAAGAAACCTCAGCTCTCTATTGTCTTAATTGAGAAACTTGGATTTTAAACCTTATTAAATGGCATAAGCTGAACATTGTGTGATTCATAGCACGAGGATAAACTAAAAGTTACCCAATAACACATCACAGCCGGTCAACAGTATTCTTTGCCACCACCCATAATTAATTTGTGTCCTCCTAGGATTCGGAAATGTAAAGCAATGGAAGAAATATAGTATGAGGTTTTACAAACCTAAGAGCAAGCAGACAACCCTCTCATCTTTTAAATCATTCAGAGCGGTTACTGTATTGTAAACAAAGCCAGGACTGCGGTGATGGATGGATGGCCGGTACACTAGCTCTCTGAGGATCATAAATCACCGTGCTTTTCCTCTAAGCTCTTCAAATGCCTGAACTTCTTTCTGCATTAAAGATGCTTGAAAGTGCATTAACTCTTTGTATCAATTAGTCTCCTGAAAGACTCATTTGTAAAATAGCGTGTTTAGGGGCCAGATTGAAGTCAAAAGAAATAGGGGAAAGGCAAGGGCTTTGTAGAGAAGTAAATGAGGAAGAGGGTATGTAAGAAAAGCAGGCAGTCAACTCATTTCCTCCATTTTCCTTACAAAATATTAGTAATGTGATAATTTACTACATTAGTCCTTAGTGCTTTAGTATAAATTGCATGGATAAATCCCTATCCAAGCTTGGGGCCAGACAAAAACAAGGGACCACGGAAAAGTTGCAATGAGGGTTACAATAGTAACTTTCACTTCATTTGCAGACCCAGGCTTTCTGATGCTCATTCATCCATAAGTGGAAATTGATGTGCTACTTGCAATTCAGAAGTTGCATAACTTGGGAACATGTGGTCTCATCTTTATTTGTCATCAACATGCTACTCAATAGGCAGGTAGAGGTACTTAGTATAAATCATTATTACCAATCCCAACAATCATTGGATTCTGGGTAAATTCACAGGCCAAAGCACTGGGGAGCACCATAGTGATATCAAGGCTGCTGTACATTATCTAGCCCACATCCACCAGGTGTTTCAGGGAACAGAAACTGTGCTGGGTCAAGCTAGCCCACTAGGTCCACAAGAGAATCACAAACTAGGAATGTTCACAGCAAGTATCAAATAGGCAGACATGTATTTATGTATCCTATAATTTTAAATATTTGAACCATTTTGATGTCAATATTTTACTTGGATCTTTATGTTCTAGGAGTTCTTTGGCATATGGCTGCTGGACTAAGGAATGTATTTTCTCATGTCTCATAGGTAAGCTGAAACAAACAAGCAAAATTTCCACTTTCAACTCAATAAACTAATACAGGCATTTTGCAGCAGAAGTGACTTCATTTAGATGGGGGGAAAAACATTGAAGGGAGAACTAGAGAGGGGCGTTATAGATTGCCCTATTTGTTTACCTATTATTTAGATTGGCTTGTGATACTTATATTATTCTATTGAATTATAATATACTTCTTGCATTGCTAATTTACTTTCCACCAATTGACTTCTGAAATATTCAATCACATAGTTGAATAGTTTCTAGGAAAGCAATATATACATCTCCTTTGTATCTGAGTAGGCAGATTTTGAGGCTGGTCCACTAGAGTCCCACCCTCTGGGACTTTTATAAATCTCTCTCCTTGAGTGCAAGTAGAACTGTGAATATGATGGTATTTTTCTCCTGTGATTAAGTTACAGTCTATGGAAAAAAGGTGAAGGGATTTTCCAGTTATAATTAAGTTTCCTAATCTGTTGACTCTGAGCTCATCAAAAGGCAGGTTATCCTGGACAAGCTATTTTAAAAGAAGACCCAGGCCTTCCTTGGAGGGAGCAAAGCCAAGGGAGAGAGTCTCTCTCCTTTTGTCCTTGAAGAAGCAAGCTATCATGTATTCCACAACCTCAGGGACATGGATTCTGCCAACAATTAGGTGAGCGTGGGAAAGACCCTGACCCAGCCCCAGCCAGCACTTGGACCACAGCCTTGGGCAACCCTAGGAAGACTCTTCACTCACAGAAACTGTGAGATAATAAAAATGTGGTATTTTAAGGGACTACATTTGTGTTAATTTGTTGCACAGCAATTGAACACCATCCAAAGCAATGCCTTGATCACAACAGACGCTCAGGAAATTTGGGTTTATTGGTTTCTCATGGAAATATCCATCTGAGCCAACAACTTGGACATAAATCCTCTTATGAATTTAAACACTGAGACAAGTGAGGTCAAACCCAGCCACTTAACAGAAGCCAGTAATGAGGCAGGGTAGTTTTTGGACTGGAATCAACAGTCATGGCAAGGTCTGGGAGATGTGTTGCATCATGATTTGACTTACAAACTGTTTCATTCATAGGCCTCAGGGTACGTTCAGAAAAAGATCACACAGTGTAGATGTGCAACTCTGTCTCCATCTGAGCAGCGCCTGCTTTGACAGATGGCTTTGACTCTAGGAAGCCTGGCGGCTTCTGATTCTGTCAACCTGGAAAGAGAAACCCAGGAATGTGGGCCTTCGATGATAATCGCCCACCTTTCCCATAAAACAAACAAAAACGCACACTGGAATACTACCAAATGCCCAAACAATGAAGACTGGCAGAGCTTGTTTTCCACTCCCTTTGTGTTTTACTAGTGAAGTGCTGAATGGAGCTGTGCGCACTGCTTGAGCACATCCGAGGAAATACAACTGCCACTTGGGCTGTGAAAAAGGATCCAGAGCAGACACATTGCAGTCATCTACATGAGCCACTCAAATAGCTACCCAAAAAGCCAAGGCTGATCCCTTGGAAAGAACAAAAAACATTGATGAGAAAGGAAGGATCCTTTCAGGAAAAGATCCAAACAAATTCAGAAAGTGCTAAGCAGATACTGGAAAGGCCTAATAGTCAGCATTTTTTGAGGGTCCATCATTATGTTCACTTTTTATTTATTTATTTTTGCTCATGTATTTCACTCCACAACTTGGTAAGATGGATTACTTCCCACTCCTCCTTAACAAGTTGTCACAACATGGCAGCTTAAACATCAATATTCCTCACCAGCTCATAGTTCTACGGATCACAAGTCTAGGCACAACCGGAACCCCTAAAACTAAGCAAGCACCACATAGAGGCAATGGAAAAGGGAAATCATGACCAGTTTATCTTCTCTACTGTATTATATATAATTTCAAAAGATATTATTGTAAAGGTTCCCAAAATAGAGTTGTAAATGTTTATTTTTAATGTGGCAAGATTACATTTTTTAAAAAATAAATTATACCTTTCTTGGTATGTGACTTTTATTTTGGTTGTGTTCATTACACCATTTTTTTTTCTTACTCTGAAAAGCTGTTTTGCTACAAGTCCATTTCTTTTTAACTTTTATCCACAGGGAAGTCATAATCCCTTACTTAAATAGGATCCGGTAACCATGGAAATCATTCTAATGCCACTGAATCAATATTTTGACTTTGCTGACATTTAATGTAAAATGAAAAGACAGACTAAGATTTGTAAAAGTCACTTTTCATCTTTGTTATAATTTTGATAGCCAGAAAAATTTTAAAGAAAACATATGCTCTGTAATGAACTCCAGTTAACTCATGATTATAAAGAACTGAGAATTCATAAAAGAACAATCTACATATTTATATAATTTTGGCTTTGAGTACACACATATGAATGCATTCATTTGGACTCAAGACTTTTTCCCATCTCTGAACTGAGCCTTGATTTCTGTTGTTATAGAAGTCATGACTTGAAAGAAGAGATTGAACGTATCCACTTTTGCAATTTCCTTCTTATTAAGTGTTCTGAAGAGAAGGTGAAATTTGCATTGAGAATCACTCTTCTATAGAAATAGACCTTTTCTGCACCAGATTCTAACAGTCCATCTGGTCCACTGAGTATCCTTAAAGACACACTACAGCTGAAGGCTCTTCCGCCTATATTTAGAGCTCTGTTTGAAGACAGTTGTTGAAGTTGGGCCTAGCATTTAATAAACCTCACTGCCCACCCAGTAGTTTCCAAGTCTAACTTAAGTCTTTGCTGCTGCTGTCATTGTGTCCTTTGAAGAAATGAAGGTAACGGAGCTTCTGTTCTGTTTGATAACTAGTTATTTGGAACCCTAGGTCCTTAGATGCTGAAGGGATCTGAAAGAATTAGGAGCTTCTCTATCTCAGGAGTTATTTACTGGAATGCATCCCAAATGAATGGTAGTCAGTTCTATTTTTTAAGACAAATGAATCGGGACTCTAATGTTTCTTCTAGGGGAAATCATCATGACTCTCAGCTTGTTTTCACTATGAATACCCTGCCCTGAGGGGTCTATTCTGAAGTGTGTATTTGACACTGCTTCCAGGAATGTTTATGGAGCGTTATACTGCTTGATAATAGCCCCTTACTGGCTGTTTTCCTTGTCTGTGTCATCTCTCCCCTCCCTTTTGGCTGACTTTTTATTCTCTTTTATTCTTGAATCATTCTAGATTATGATCAGGCCCTCTTCATTCAAAGACCTCTCTTCTAAATCAGTAAACTTTTTTTGGCAAACAACCTAATGTAATTGATGATATAGTTTTCTGGCAAGAAAAGCAGGAGAGAAGTAACCTCTGAAAACCAGATCATTGCTGTGCTTTTCATCATAGCAAACCAAACTGAAACCAAATAAGTATTCATCAAGGAGGTGATGATTAAATAAAATACTATGATATACATTTCTCTTCTTAAAGATGGTGTTTCTTAACAAACTGAATGCCATGCAAAATAGTCACAAGAGAGTAAGTGAAAATTCAAGCACTCTATGCACAATGATTTTAATTTTGTAAATACACATACACACACATGTTATTCTATCTGTACTCTCACACACATACACCTATTCATGATATATTTTTGCATATATGGGTATAGGAAACACTGAGCATAAATGGAGATTTTCCAAGTAGAACGAAGGGGTTAGCTTCATCTCTAGGTATTTATTTGTATTTTTCAGTATGCACTGAAGCTTTGGTTTTTTGGTTAAACAGACACTTGGGCACCAATAAGGGGAGATGAGAGTTCACCAATGGAAAACACAGCACATGCCTAATGGGCACCCCATCTCATGGACTAGGTTTGAGCTTCTGTGGAAAGGTTAGACCAGAAAAAGAGGGAGATTCCGTGAGGGACTGGGGAGCCTAGGTGACAAAGAAATCTGCGCAGTTGAGGAAAGGACCCCTGGCTTCCACTCTGCAGCAAACCACTGTGAAACCCGGTGTGCTGGGGGATGCTGTGGACAATGTCAGGGACAAACAGGGTGGGAGGAAGGCGACAGAGCCTGGCACAACCATGCTCTCAAGCTGGTCGCTGGCAGCACTGGGAACCTTAAAGTGTTTTCCACAACTTCTATACAAAATCTAAATGGGCTTCCATCTAAGCACACTAGAGACCACTCCCCCACCAAAGGCCTGTCAGGAAAAAACTCATGAAAACCAAGACTTATTGACTCAAGTGAGGACTAAAGAGCTGAACAGATCTGGGGGTAGCCTGACCTAATTTATATTCATAAACCAGATAGGAGGCTGAGATATATTTGATCTATGTGTTTTATAATGAGGAAAAATATAGACATTGAAATATATATATATACACATACACATACACACACACACACACACACACACACACATACACACACACACACACACAAAATTAAAAAATAATTATTTTTAAAAACGACTACATTTTTTTCTTTCTTTATATTTTTCTGCATTTTAAGTTATCCTAACAATCACATAGTACTTCTTTAGTCATATAAATAATACTTATAAGCACAAGACACTATACATTTCATGTATATTTCTAGGCAAAATAATTTTCTAATAATGCAAAGCTTTAAGGGGTAAGAAAACACATATTGCCTTTCCTTTCCAATAAATCAAATATCCTTATCTGTTTGTCTTTTGACATCATCTCAATAAATAGCCTCCCCTCCCCCTGGATTCTTCTTTTCTGGGACCTGAGGGAGATGGACCAGGGAGGAAGGCAGATGCTCATCAGTGACCTGTTGCCTGAAATCTTTTTCTAGGTGAAGTGGGTGAGGGGTGTGTTACCTTCGGAGCGCTCAGGGGCTTTCCCGCTCTTACTGGTGGCTGCGCTGTTGACTGTCTCCGATGAGGTGCTCAGCTTGGTGCTCGGGTCTCGCTTGGGCTTGGGGGGTGGTTGTCTTCGGGAGCCACAACTGCGGTCATCATCTGTGCCCCCCACTGAGTGCAGGGACTGTGACCTCACGGAGAAGCCACTGGAGCAAGGATGGGGAAGTCGGTCCTGAGGAGCAGGCATCGTCATGAATCCCATGCGGAAATGTTTGCCCGCGTAACTTCCTTCGTGGCCTCGCCCTCCTTCTCCACCTATGCTGTAAAAGAAAGCAGACCTCAATCCATGGAAAGAAACTGAGCCAGGATATGCCATATGGGATATGTTTTGGGGGCAGACAGAGAACAGGACTCACCGAACTACACAGTGTCTCCTAAAGCTTCTACTCAAATGTAGCATATCACCTTTCAATCACATTCCATTGGCTAAAAAGAATCTTACCTCTAAGCTTGATGTCAATGGAGTGGGGATATATTCTACTCCAACAAGAAAGCACTGCAGGTTACATAACAATATGTGGGGTTGCATGATCCTCTTATAGGTAGGAGACCAAATACCACTATAGCAGTTGAGGAATGAATTTAACTGACAACCAATGACTCATCAGGGGACTTTGTATTTCTTGTCCCCATTAGTCTGGGCTCACAGGGTTAGAGTCCTTGTCCCCAAATGGATCACACACTTTCTTGGAGACACAGCAAGGGTCCCATTGAACAACCAGCTATCGCTGCCCCCTTGGCAGTTTAAACTTCCCTTGTATAGTGGCCAGCAGGCAACAAGATGAGTGTCCGTGTGGAAGAGATCATTGACCCAGTCAGCAGGAGGAGGCAGGGCTGCTGCCACATGACGGGGCAGAGATAAATATGTGTGGAACCCCTCTTGATAGTTTCTTGCCCAATTGTTATTTTGAAACATCATATGCAGCAACCCTGGCCTGAGAGGTTTTAGTTCCTAGGGGTTTCAACCTCTCATGAAAGAGGAATGAGCCTCACCACCAAGTGAGCCCAGCAGAGGTGTTAGCAGAGGGTGAGAGTGAGTTTCAACACAGCCCCCATATACCCATATAAATTGTAGTGATGAGAGCTATAGTCTATCACACTATCTGTCCCCTTGTATGGCTCCCCTCAGGAAGAGTCTCTTGGAAACCATGAAGAAGCTGCTCCCCAACCCGTAAGAGAGGAACATCTGCTGAACTTGAGGTAAGATGTGGCAGCCATCAGTAGGTGGCTCAGATCTCCATCAGGAGAGAAACTTCTCTAAGGATAGGAGTTAGGTGACAGCCATCAACACCAGAGTCTTCAAATCTGGTGCAGCATTTTAGTCAAGGCACTCTCCCTGGAAGGCTTCTAGCCAATAGCTGAGCATGTTGTGCTGTGGGACCTGGCTATTTCTGCCCAGTGTGGGAGTCCTCTATGGACAATCTTTGTGTCTAAGTTGTCCTATTGGGCTGGCTGAGACTTTCCCATAACTATACCTTGGTCTGCTTTGAGGATCTTCCTATCCAATCAATTTTCCACCCCACTCTCCTTTTATAGCTGTCAAGCCTGCATCGTGGCCTGAGGCTTGTTCTACCTATTTCTGCATTTCTCCCCATCCCAGACATCCTCCTCAATAAATCTCTCATACTTTTAACCCCATATAGCTTGGTGTCTGCTTTCTAGAGGACATGAACTGACAGGCTTGGGAACAATCATACAGTCCATGGTATTCAGAAACCAAATAAGATGTATTGGAAAGCCTAAAAACAAACTGGAGACCCTAGAAATAAGAAATGTGTGTGAAAATAGGACATTCTCTGGCTTTAGACTGAGCATTTAAATGGTGGTTGGGGAGGGAGGAATCAACTCCACTGTAGGAATACTTGGCTTGGAATGAAATGTATGGGGGCTGCAGAGTCTTTTTGCAGTAAGACTCTAACACTGAAGATAGATTAAGCCTGACACATCTCATGTTATAAATATAAAAATGTTTCATAATCCTGAATTTAAACAAGTATGCTTTTTCACACACAATGTAGGCAATGTTGCAAGATCTAGTTGTGTTGATTAGTTTTTCTATTATAAAACACACAAAATAAGGTTGTTTTTCCCAGAAGTAATAGATAAAATATTTGCAAACTTCTCACCTAACCAACTTAATGGCTAATGGACAGACCACAGCTATTGAGTTCTGGATTCATTGAGTTGTAGACTCCATCTTCAGTTCCTTCATTGAGCAGCTGTGCAACATTAGCTACTGAACCCTAAGACTATTTCTATATCTATTGAATAGTAGGACTGGCCTCATGGAATTGTTCTTAAGTTTGCCTGAGATACTATACACTGAGTGGCCAGATTATTAAGATCTCTGAATGCGTAATAATCTGGCCACTCAGTGTATACCCTATATAATAAAAGGCTAATATGCAAATTGTCCCCTCAGCCAGGAGTTAGAACAGCAGGCAGGCCGGCCAACTGCCCATGTCCCTTCCCCCTTGCCAGGCTGGCTGAACCCCAGCCATGCACGAATTCATGCACTGGGCCTCTAATATATATATATCCTATCTAATAAAAGAGTAATATGCAAATTGACCATACCTCTGCTATACCAACAAGCCACGCCCACAAGCCAATCAAGAGCAAATATGCAAATAAACCAACCAAGATGGCTGCAGCCACAGAGAGCAGGAGGGAGTCTTGGGTTTCCCCGGCAATGGAGGAAGCCAAGCTTTCCACCTGCCCTTGCCACCCTAGGCCTCCACTCAAAGCTACAAAGTTTCAATGATAGAAGATAAATAAATCCCAACAGAAATGGCGGCAGCCACGGAGCTGGAAAGAGCAGGAGGCTAAGGTTGCCCCCGGCGATGAAGGAAGCCAAGCTTCTGAAGCCCTGGCCTGCCTTGGCCTCCAATCCAGATTACAAAGTTTCAATTATAGAAGATAAATAAATCTCAACAGAAATGGCTGCCACCATGAGCAAGCAGAAGGCTTGGCTCCACTCCAGGCTACTAAGTTTCAATTATAGAAGATAAATAAATCCCAGATACCAGGGCCTCTGCTTGGGTCGCCGGGAGGTGTGGCCGGCCTGCAAACCACCACAGGCCCCTTGCCCAGGCCAAAGAGAACACCCCAAGAGAACCCTCAACCTGATCCGGGACACCCTTCAGGGAAAACCAGCTGGCCCCCACCCATGCACCAGGTCTCTATCCTATCTAATAAAAGAGTAATATGCAGATTGACCATCACTCCAACACACAAGATGGCTGCTCCCATGTGGTCAAAGATCCTGCCCCCATTTGGACACAAGATGGCCACCACAAGATGGCCAGCAGGGGAGGGCAGTTGGGAGGGACCAGGCCTGCAAGGGAGGGCAGTTGGGAGCGATCAAGACTGCAGGGGAGGGCAGTTAGGGCGACCAGGCTGACGGAGGAGGGAAGTTGGGGGTGAACAGGCCTGCAGGGAAGGGCAGTTGCAGGGGACCCAGGCCTGCAGTGGAGAGCAGTTGGGGGGGACCAGGCCTGCAGGGGACAGCAGTTAGGGGCAAACAGGCTGAGAGGGGAACAGTTAGGCATCAATCAGGCTGGCAGGGGAGTGGTTAGAGGGTGATCAGGCTGGCAGGCAGAAGCGGTTAGGGGCAATCAGGAAGGCAGGCAGGCGAGCAGTTGGGAGCCAGCAGTCCTGGATTGTGAGAGGGATGTCCGCCTGCCCAAATTTCGTGCACTGGGCCTTTAGTATATATATTTATTTATTTATATATACTGAGTGGCCAGATTATTATGTGTTCAGAGATCATAATAATCTGGCCACTCAGTGTATATCAACCACTTAGCACAGAGTCTGACATAATATGCAGTCAATAATTTTTGCTTTAAAATTCCTATTTTTAAATACTACTCCTGAATCTTGTTTATGGAATTGTCATTTACATTGTAAGACCATGTCTCTAAAGTGTGGTATACATAAAGTGTAACCTCAAAAAACTGCACACAGAATCAAAACAAAATCCTACATTTGATTTGAAGTATTATGATCATCTAAGCAAATATATTCCTTATATTTTCTCTTAATTTTCTTCAGTACTTACTTCAGTTTTTCAAAGCACTTGTTGATCAGGACTGACAAGGAAAGCTACAAAACAAGTATTTCAAAAATGCTTTGACACTGCTATTCAACAGAGGTTGTTATTTGTCTTGCTGTCATCTTGAAAATCCATCAGCATTAAATTGTGTGTCTCTTCCTGAGAACTATTTCCCTTTAGAGATGAAAACACAACCCCTGAGAAGGGTGAGCTACCAAGGTGAGATGTCATCTTTTGAAGTGACAAGGCTGTAGCTTCTGTGTGTAATTTTGAAGCAAATGTGACAATATTTTATAGTAGAGTTTTCCTTGAGAACTGTTGCAGAAAAACAGAATCCCATTCCAGATAGATAGATAATAGATCAAGTATGTCAAACTCAAAGGCTAACATGGGCCAAATAAACAAGGTTTAAGTTTACATGGGCCGCAAAAAAACACACAAAAGCTTCAATTTTCAATGTATAACTTTGGTACACTAATAGCATTATTACATATCAAGCAGATTATTTTATTTTTTACTTCACAGCAAAAATACTCCAATTCCCACTTTTCTTGGAAAGTTTGATGATTGTCAGCAATTTTTTGTTTATTTTTACTACCATTTGATTTCGATAGAGATATACTGAATACAAAGAGCTGTAATAAATGAGTAATCATTAACATAAAATAATAGAACATTTTAATAAAAATTAATATTTTTTCTTGAACATTAACTTACCAGACACTGAATAACTGCACAAATTTATAAGTGTAATGCAAATAAACCTATTTTTCTTGTTCTCTGAAAGTGAAATATTTCCTGTTGCGCACACCAAATAAGTCAGTCCAAGACTAATGACGTGGCAATTGGCCGCTAAAGTATTTGCTGCTAGTATTAGTGGAGAGAAAAGGTGCACCTGCACATAAGGCACGTAAGGGAAATGTATGCAACACGATTATTGTAATCAGTCATTAGCGAACATTGTAGTTCGTTATTAATAATTATGTATAACAGGATATTGTAAAAATTAAGTTACAAAATTTTTATTAAAACATTTCTTATATACCGTTATATTGGCTGGGCTGCAAAAATATTCATTGTTGGGCCACATGTAGCCCCCGGGCTGCAAGTTTGACATGCTTGTAATAGATAGATAGATGAGATGATAGATAGATAGATAGATAGATAGATAGATAGATAGATAGATGATAGATAGATGATGGATAGATAGATAGATAGATAGATAGATAGATAGATAGAAATCCTCCCTCAAGCGTAAGTAGGAAGTATGTATATAAAATGAAGGGTTATGTAGGAGTAGTTACTAGCTTGAATATTTGCTTTTTCTGGAACAATTCTGTGAAGCTGAGCTCAAAAATCCATCTGTGACATTGATGTATAATCCAGTCTATTTCTAACTACAAACTTCTGAACCACCTGGAATTTTTTCTGTTGATTTTTCAAGGAAAGGTATTTATCTGGTATCAGGGAACAGGCACATTTAATTGTGAAGTAAATGGATACCTATCTGAAAGGAAAACGGAGGCTACAACTGTAAAGGAGTTAATGAAATTTGCCTGTGAGCAAGTTGATAGCTGTCATCTGCTAACTATTCAAATCTTTCATGTTAGGCATTTACTATAAATGAATGAAAGGAAATCAATATTTAGACTTTATTCATAAAACTTTTTTATGACTTTAAAAGTTTATATTTGGTGTTGCCTCCCTCTTGCCATCTCTTCAGATAAATTAGGCCAAATGTCAAGGACCCTGTTCTGCCCAGTGAATGCCTCCAGCCCACTCCACCCAAGGGACTCCTGCTCTAGAACTTGTCCCTTTTCTCCTTCAACATTCGTCTCATCTAGGTGTCATTTCCAGCTAAAGCAATCTATTCTCTTGAAAAATTGTACATAGTAAAAGCCAAGAGATTAATTGGTTATACCTTTTCCTATCTTGACAGGTAATATGCCTCAACCAAAAGTGAGACTTTTAAGAGTCATAATTGATTATATCTGCCATGAATTTTGGCATATGGAACTCATCATACAATTCATCACATTTACACTCATTCCATCCCCATGGGGCCTTTAAGTGGTTGTTCACCTCTCCTTGATCCTCATGAGGGCAGATATCCTGTCCTCTTGCTCACTACAATAGTCACTAGCACATTATCCATGATCAAACATGTTTGTTTTATGAAGGAAACATGAAAAAAAGGAAGTAAGTCCATTTTGGAGACAGACAGAAGGCTCATTTACAGAATTTCCTGGACATTAATCATTTGTGCTTCCCAAAATGTCATTCTCCCTACTCCTGGTAATGAAAATGCCTGTGTGGAGACCAACCTTCTTCCTCTTAGTCCGGTGTGTTACGCAGACCCAGTCAATCAACCACTAGACCCCTGTGGCCACCGTGACTATTGTAGGGACTGGCAAATGCTTCAAGTCAGTCCAACACAGTGAAAACCATGCATCGTGTAGAAGCCCAGACTCACTGCATGCCTCTCACTACCAGGAAGGTACACTAGTGGTACCAGGTCTGTGGCAATGTAGAAGAACTGGATCTAGTAATGCCTGCAGCTAGGCAAATCCTGGGACCCTTTAGTATGTCAACTCCTAAATTCCATTTTGTTGAAGCCAAATATGATTGGGCTTACTGACACTTGCATTGGAAAAAGTCTTAAAGAAACCAATATAATGCAGCAATTTCTAAATAAATATTTTGGCTAAGTGACATCAGAAAATGCAGTTGAGGCTAGGTAAGGAGTAGGAATGATCCAGAGCAAATAATGAATGAATCATACTAAAAACTGCTTGAAAATATATTTTTTCTATCTAACACTATAAATTAAAATAATTAACTGCTTTGTACACTTGCCCAATATACATAATTTTACTTATGCAGTACACTTTGATGTGGAAACTTGGCTCCAGTAAAATTAAACTGTGTTCACATTTTCTTCCAAATTGTTCACTCACCATTACCCTTAATGGCCTCTCTGAGTCCCATTTGCTCATTCAAAGCCATGATCTGTGGATTTTTTTGCCTTAGGCTCAAACATTCTTTTCACCAATTCATATCCTCAGTGATATCTATTTCCTACTTTTGTGCTCCTAATATCTTATCACACTGAGATTTTTTTCAGACATGAATTTCCTGTCTGGTTTCTTATTGATGTTTCTGGCATCTTAAGGTCAAGTGTTTAAAATGGAAACTTTATAAATCTTTTTATTAGCTGCTGTGGTAAACTGTTATTGAAAGAATAAAGAAAACAAAACAGCAGAGTAAAAAACAAAAACAAAAACACAAAAAACTGTCCCAAAGATAGGGAACCCAGATTCCATTAGCTGCACATTGATACTCTTAAGCATTGAATGTTATTTCTCCTTACTAGGACATTTTAATTCTTACCCAAAATTGGGTATCTCAGAAAGAATCTGAGATATGTAATCCACCACTGACTAGCTAACTAATTTTAGGTAAAAGGCACATCATTTCTGAGCCTCAGTTACTTTTATAATGAAGGCCATACTTCCCAGGGTTGTTATAAAACATTAAAATAAGATAAAAAACTTTCAAAAGCACCTAGCACAGTGGCTGGTAAAAGTAAAAGCTAGACAAATATTAGTTTACCTTCCCTACCTTTCTGGTTGGCCAGGGAACTCCGTATCAGTTTTCATCTTTCTGTTCCCAGCTATGAAATAAGCATTTTAGTAAGTTTCCACTCTAGGAAACTTACGAAAAGAAAATACTCTAACAATATAAATGTGTTTTGCTTATTTCTGTAAGAGGGCTTTCACAGTAATTATTAGGCACTATATTTCCAAATTCAATTTAGGGGGAAAAGATCTTGCTGGAAAGTGAAGGGAAAGGAACAAATTACATATTTTTCTGCCATAATCATTAGTTGGGTATTGTCTAAAGTTAAGCAAATCGGTTGGATGAATTTCATGCTTATTTCTGTCAAAACCCCAAGGTTCTTCAAGATTTTTATGAACATTAGGGCTCAGGGTAATCATGGCTGGGGAGTTATGTTTGAAAAACAAATGTGCCATTATTTATTACAAAGTACTTATCACCTAGAATTTGAGGGGATACTGCTGTCCATGAATTTGATGCTTAGTCATAAGAATAAAGTGAGGAGGTTAGAATGGGGCATTGAGAGATATTTCTAACCTTTATCAAAATCCTATTATTCACTTCTAAGGTTCTAAAGAGGCAGGACTGAAATATAATGCTTATTAAGCTTAAAACAAATTCTTAGAACATTTTCAAGTGAATTATTTTTACTTGAAACATGACAAGTGCTTTTAAGATTAACATACTTTATTATCTATAGTACTTCAGAATATAAAATTAAGACATTCCTTTTTTCTATACATAAATATGACTCCTCTACCCCTTGGAGTGTCATGGCTTAAAGGAGAGAGAGTATATGAAAAATTCAAATCAAATCATGATATTCATAGTCGACTTAGAATATAGTTTATAGAAGTTCACATGGTGGGAGATCTTTTCCAAAAATTCAACCAAAGAAAGGGAAGTTTGGGAAAAGATATTTTATTTGTGTCTTTAAAAATGATGTAAGTTTTGAATATGTTTTGAGAACATGCCAAGGTTTTAGAAATGAGTTGGGCTAACCATATGTGGCTCTTTCTTTTTTCAAATTAGAAGTAGAAACTAGAAATACAGAACATTAACTTTTATGGCCTTGAAGTTCCTCAACAGAAGGGGTTAACTTAATGTCAATTTAAAGAATAAAAATTGGTTTGCCTTTTGAAAGGTATAATTTTTATGGTGAAACAACTGTGTGGAGCATTTAATTCATTTACTCACTATTTGTTCACAAATATGAGTGCCTACCCTTTGTCATTGACCAAAGTAGAGTGGTCCGTGTCCTCAGGGAATTGCAGGTTATTAAACCAGCATGACTTCAGCACCATGTGGTCAGATGTTCACTCAGAGGAAGTAAGGGGCAGATGCAAAGGAGTCCTAACCAGACTGAAGTTCTGGGAAGTCCCCTGGGAGGAAGTGGCTTTTCCAGCTGATGCAGAACATGAGTAAGACTTAATCAGATAAGGGAGAGAAGGAGGGAGAAGAGAATTTGTGTGCTGACAGCTGAAAGCTAGAGAAACTGAGATATTACAAAGTATTTGAGCAGAACTTGATGGGACCTTGTTTGTCTTGAATTTACAAAGGCTAGAGCAATGCTTGGCTCAAAGAGGGCACCCAACATATACTTATTGATCCAATAAATCAAGAAATATATGATTGAAATAGTTCAGAAATAACTCTCAGGTTTTTAAAGCACCTGATGAATGATTGTGATATTTAATAATATTGTGCTCCAGTTCCCCTTTCATTTAGTTGCTATTCTCTTTATTGTTGACACTTTTAGATGTCCCCATTTCCTCCCACTTTGCCCACCTCCACCCAATCTCCACTACCCTTTCCCCCTGTCCATCACCACACCCAATTGCCATTTTCTTAATTTATAATGGAAAAGGAAAATTTTGTGAATACTCATGCACTCTTAATTCTCATCCTTGTTATAAGAGTTAGTAAGTTGAATGCAGGAATCAGCTTAATCCCCTCCTCTCCATCTCCACTGGCCTGCTTTGGTTTAGGTGCTCATCAGTTCTTGGCTAAATTAATGCAATTGCCTCTTAGCTGATCTTTTTCCACAGTGCTGCCAGATTTATCCTTGTAAATGCAGATTTGCTCTTGTCACTCTCTAAATTAAAGCCCTTTCATAGCTTTTCCCGTTCTTCAGACTAAAAACCCCCACTTGTATGTGACACTCAAGCTTTTTTAAGGTTTAAATCCTATACCAAGTCTCATCTGCAGCACATTTTGTACTTGGTTTTAAGAGTCCTCTAATATAACATGTTATGCCAAGTGTGGTGATGAGCCTAAGGACATAGGGTAAATCATGACCTCAGCCAATAGTCATGCTGCTATTGCTGCGTGAACTAAAACTAAAACATTACTTTAGTTAAATCAGGTTTAGGACCTAATTCAGATGTCGTTTCTTTGAGGAAGATTTCCATTATCAGCAAGGCTTTCTCAAGCCTAAACCCAGCGCCACTTCTCTGGGCTGTTGCAGAGCTCTATGTTTCACCATACCAGAGCATCTCCTTCAGGGCATTCTACAAGCGTCACCTGTGAATCCATCCCCTCTACTAGTCAGGTCCCAGAAATTTGTTGCAGTTTAAAGAGAATGAGGGTGAATGGAAAAATACACTTAAGAAAGATCTAGACATTTGTAGAATCACTAGAGGCCCAGTGCATGAATTCATGCACGGGGGGGGGGGGTGTCCGGCTGGCCCCACCCCCCATTGGGGTGGTGGGGGCCCATCAGGACCAGGGCCAGCCAGGGGGAGGGACTGCGGGAGGTTGGCCAGCTGGCCCCGCCCCCCGAAGTGTGCATCATAGCAACCCATTGTTCTGGTCACTTAGGGTTTTATATATATAGATTGTAAAAGATGAGCTGTCAATGAATTAAAATACACTGCTGTTTGATCTTCAATCTCAAAGCAAAAATCATGCAATGTCTTTCTAAATAATATTTTTAAATTATCTGAATGCAACTTAAGTTGACTCTCCTTAAAAGTTAAGATAATGCTATACTTACAAATGGTACACAATTCATAATGACTGTTTCAAAGCTTTAAGACACCTCAGTTTTGATAAATCTGAGTTCTTCAGCACAGCACCTCAAGGTCTTTTTTCTTTACTTTTTTTTAAATACTCACTTGAGGATATTTTTCCATTGAATTTTACAGAGAGGGAAAGACAGAGAGAAATATAGATGTGAGAGAAATACATTGATTGGTTGCCTCCTGCACGAGACCTGACCAGGGCAGGGGCCGGGGAGGAGCCTGCAATCAAGGTACATGCCTTTGACTGGAATCAAACCCGAGACCCTTTGGTCCGCAGGTTGATGCTCTTTCCAATGAGTCAAACTGGCTAGGGCCTCAACGTCTTTTTGAGAGAGAAGATTGTCATTCTTCAAGGAAAGGTCCCTTTGTCTTTTTTCTCCTCTCCAGTTTTTACACATTTTCTATCTAATCTTTCTCAAGTTTTCTGATTCAATCTCTTTCACCATGATTTTTTGACATATATTTATTGTTCCACTTTTTTTATCTAATGTCTTATTTTTATCAGCAATCAAAACCATTGCAAAACATTTCGGGCACCTCTGTCTCTAGAAACACTTTCTCTCATACACATGTGAACTCCTGCCCCATCTCTCTCATTCTCTCTCTTCCTTCCTTTCACTCTCCCTCCCCTCCTTCTTCCCTTTTAGTCTTCCTTCCCTCTCATTCATTTACTAAATCAGTCATTTACCTTAAATTCACAAATATTTATTGAGTACATCTTGTGTGTCCCAAACATTGTTAGCTGCTTGAGATTTTTTTAAATAAGACATCGGATTCTCAAAAGTCTGGTCTCACTGTGACTGGTCCACAAATCACATCCTTTTATCTATAGTATTCTGATTTCTACCAAGAAAGACTCAACTGAAATGTTATTTTTTAAAGTCACTTCTCCTTGCTAATTCCATAACCTAGGAGGTTTGTTTTTTTCTCTGTTTAGATGCCTCTTGGTCTCATTTAGACCACAGCTTCTTGCTGAGATGACCTATTTTCCTTGGCTTCCACGATATTGTTCTCTCTTATTTTTCATCTATTTGATTGTTTCTACTTGGCATATTTACTGACTTATCTTCTTGCCCTTCATGCTTCAGGATAGGCCAGGGTTTGGTTTCCACTATTTTTTTTTCTCTTTACTTGTCCTAGACATGTATGAAATTTTAAGACTTCACAGCGTTATCTTAGTTACATGATTTCTCAAGCTAATATTCCAGTTTCTGCATCCTGAGACATATATTTGCCCTCCCAACAAAATGCTGGATAGTTTCAAATGGATGTTCCTTTGACACTCAAGATTAATATGTTTCAAAACAAACTCAGCATAATCTCCCTGTTTCCTCTATTGTAACTTTGTCTTCAAGAGCATCCTCATTATCTCACCCACAGAGACCGAAATCTTCCAAGTTAACTTGACACTTATATTATTCCTAGGTACCCATATTCAGCTGGTCAACAAATCCTCCCTCATCTCCCTGGATCTCAAATCTGTCTTCTATTTTTCAAATCATGTACAAAGCTTTTATTAAATTTTTGGTCTTGGCTACTAAATGATACCTCACTTAGAGTCTCTATCTCAATTTCCCCTTGCACTAATCATTAACCTGAAAAAATAGTCCTAAAAAGGAAATAAGATTATTTTATTTCCCTTTTTTAGAATCTTCAGGATTATCCATAATAGAGTCCAGTTCCTCTGTAAAGCAATTGCAGCTTTGCATGACCTGACCCAACCTCCTTTTCAGTCTTGTCATATTACTCACGCACATAGTTCTGTCCCAATAAGACAAATTTCCTCTTCAAATTACACCTCCAAATAAATAAATAAAAATAAATAAATAAATAAATAAAACATTTCAAGTTCACCTGGGTCTAAAATGAATGCCACTTCCTTCTGAATCTTTCATCAATACAGTCTCTCTTCACTAGCTTAAATTTGTTTTATATTATTTTTTACTTTTTGCCTTATATTTTAGCTACTATATATAAACATAAGATTTAAAATTTTTGAGGATAAGTTTTATATTTTGTACATTCCTTTATCACCCATGCCTAGTACACTTCTTTGAGCATAAAAGGTAACATGTAAGTGTTCAGAAATTTAAATCAAATTTAGACATTAACTCAAAGGGATATATAGCTAGTTATTCTACCTTATTATTTCTAGGTATGTATTAAATTATATGTTACAACTGTCTAGAAAAGTTTGCTTCCACAAAATAAATCTGGCAGATGAAGCTTATTTGAAATAGAAGTTTGGTTTGGAAGGAAGTGAAGAAATAAAGTAAAACAAAGAATAAGTACACGTCATCCAGAAATCCCAAGTGTCTAAAGAGAACTGAGCTCAAGATTCACAATTAAATAGTAAGCCCACTTTTTTTCCAGGAAGCACCTGCAAAGTGGAAAAAAATCTATAATCTGTGCATCTACAGAAAAAGTCTATAAATCTTACACATGCACACACTCTGCACCCACACTTTTTATCCACCCTACTTAGGAGATGCTGCTCCTAAATCATGTGACCACTGGATAATTCATTTCCAAATAGATTCATTTATTTATCAAATGGAGTGGTAACACATAACCCAATGATCCCTAAGGATATTTGTGGGTTAAAATGAGCATGTAAAACAAGGTTATATTCATGACGTGTTTTTTTCTGTTTAACAACAATGAAAAAAAAAATTTTTTTTATTAAACACACTACCTTGACAAACTGGTAAAGCTGAGAACTGCACCCTGTGGTATTTTTTAAATTTATTGGGGAAAAAAATAAAGAAAAAATAAAACATACCCACAGTTCTAAAAACCAACTTTTCATCCCTCATCCATATAATCAGAGTGACATGTAAATGTGAATCGCTAGAGATACTACTTAAGAACCGAATACTCATTCATAGATGCATTAGTTATTCTAAATGGAGTGGCCAATGTGCTATCTGTATGCACAACAGGTTGTGCATCAGCTTAATGCACCCAAATGTAATAACATGATAGATTGAATTATAGATGCCATTGACTGCCTACGCAGAGGCCAGAAGCCTGGCTCCCTATTTTTCTAGAATGACTTTCCTGGAACAACTCACTTTCTCTGATTGGTTTTCTTCAGAAAAAATAATTGAATCTAATGCTCTGTGTCAATGCATGTACTTGGATTATTTGCTTTATGGCTTTATGGTGCAGCCCTTAGGGGCTTCAGAGTCTGGTGTTAAAATTTGCCTTTGATCAAACCTCACCCTCTCGTACACATCTTTATTCATAACAAATTAGAAGCTATTATCACAACATATTAGCAACAGTTTTAATACCTACAGTGCATCTTAAAATAAAAACAAACAATGTTCCTATTATAATGAATGCAGTATCTTTGTTGGCCTCATTATAATGTTTATAATCTGTTATTTGTTGCATGTGACAGCATGGTGAACCTGTGCAGTGCAATAATGAAAGATACACACCCCTTAGGGTTTACAGTTTAATGAAGAGCATATTTCAATTTAAGATCTATCCTGTTAGAATGAACCATTCTCATGCACAGGTAAGGGGATCATGGAAATGCAATTTCAGGGCTGCCTCTTTGAAAAGGGAGTTTCTTATTTACTGAAGAATGGTTCAACTTAAGGAGGACAATTCACTTCATGGTTCTTTGGCAAAAGTTGGTTTCCCTCACCCCCCTCATTTATAACTGTCTTTTGTGGGCATCTGTTTCAATCTTCCTTTAAAGAGTTTGCAAGCCTTGGAAAATATAGGATTTGAATCCAGATTTGAGTCACCAAAAGAGATTTTCATGAAACTCACGTAGTTTTAAAAAATGAAGCATGGAAAATTGTAACTTTTAGGTTAATTTAGGAATACTACATAAGACACAGTGTTAAATATACACACATTCCCTGACCACTCCCTTTCTTGAAATCATCACAAAGAGATCTTTATTTTCCTATCTCAGTTCCTGCTCTCATGATCAGAACCTGGACCTTTTGATTACCAATAACTTTATTCCCTCCATAACCTAAATCTTAAGCATTTGTATCATAGACTACTGACATTTATCTTTCCAGCTCACTACATCTGTTTGCTTAACCTCAAGTCTCCTCTGACATTTTTTTGCAACATCCTGTCCATTAGTCTTGCAGTCTTCTCTGTGTTCCTCCTCAATTGCTGTACATCTTGTCTTTCTGTGTGCAGCTTAAGTTTTATGATCAGTCTTTGTTATAAATCCCTTCAAATACCATCAACACCCTTGTCCTTGTATGCAGTGTTAATGTCATGAGCATGGCTGTGTCAATCGCAAGGTCATGGACTGGAAATTCAGGGTAATAGAAGGAGGCTGTCATCATCACATGCACAGATGACCTCAAGCAACAAACCAGATTTGGTCAGTAGCCTTCTAAGCCTCTCGTCTTTCTGTCACAGTATTACTAGGTGAGTCTACTATAGATCCACTTAAGGGAACACTCCCTTGCTCAAATGCCCACAACAGCATTTGATTTTAAATATTTTATAATGTGACAATACCATACATATTTAATTACATTTTCTGCTACTAAATCCACCAATATCCCTTTCGCTGCTGATGACCTCCATAAAAAAACACAGATACTGATTAATTAAGACATATTCAATTAATTAAATCTGCAATTATTGAGGACCTATCAGTCCTAGGTAAGATGCTAGGTCCAGTCATTCAACAGAGAACAAGGTATTTATCTTCCTAAAACTTAGGGTCAAGGAGTGGAGACAGTTTTTAAAACTGATACAATGAAGAAAATAGAGTGATGTAAAAGAGAGAAGGAGGAAGAACCTTCTTCAGATGAGGGGATGAGTGAATAATTCATTCTTCTGTAGAAAGCATTTTTTCCATTCCTTCAAATTCTACTTGTACTTTGAAATCCAGCATCAATTCACCCTCCAACAGGGATCAACCTACTCTCACTGGTGGTTGATTTCTCTAAAGTTTTCTAATTCCTAAACCCACATAAGTGCAAACAGAGCAGATATTTTTACTAATTCATTTCATAATTTTAATTTTTTGTTCCCAAATAAAGTAAAACTTTTACAGTGGGGTGGGAATGTTATTTCTTATGTTCCTTTTTAATTATTACAGACCCTGGTATAGTCCTGAACATTAGAAAACTGTTTTAACAGAAAAACTGATAATGAATACTTTTTATGAAACAGCAAAATAAGCATGTGTGTAAATTTTGTGCAATAAATGAGTTACATGAGCACTATTAATTTAATTATGCTTGATAAACAAAGTATTTTTAATGTTTTGGCCAAATTTGGAGTTTCCGTAAAGTTAATGCATTGTTTTGGATTTGTATTATTAGTTTTTACTGATAATAGTAAAGAAACACAGGCATAAACAAGTTTCATGGTTTTCTCTTATCTTACATTGAATATTTTTGTAAAATCCAGGCAGACAAGACCCTCCCATGCATTGTATACATGACCTCTATGAGCAGAAATCAATCTAGTCCATCTCTTCTTCCCATTCTACCTTAATCCCTAAAACATCATTGACAGAAATAGTAAATAAAATTTCCCTAGACAATACCACAAAGTTCAGAAGAAAAGCACAGAAGAACAAATCATACCTTGACAAATACATGTGGAACACTTATTTGCAAATCATTTCTTTCAAACTGTCCTTACCCTCTGTAGGGCCCAGCTTTCTGGAAGGAATGAAATTTCATATCTTGATATCTGGTATCTTCTTTCAAAAGCCACAGGCAGGCTATGGAGCAGAAATGAATGGCTAGTTGGGACAAGAAGGTGAATTCAGCAGAACTGGTCACCTCGGAGTCAAGCATTAGTGACTGAACCTACACAATGGACAGGATTTGATGAGACTAAATGCTTCATGGCAACTGATTCATTCTTCCCTTTTAAAGTCATCCTCAAACTCAAGCCAATACTTCCCAGTTCTCTGCATAGATATGGAGACTTTTCACAGTAAATCAGGTGACAGAAACTTTGGCTCACATCCAGTTTTGTGGGGAGACACAGTCATTGAGTAGTTTGTCTGGCTCAATGAAATTCAGTGATCTATGTGTCACATTCCTTCCCATGGGGGAACTGCCAGTGTTCCCACTACTTGATTAATAAAATATTTTTCTTCTTAAGAATGCTGAATGCTGTCAGACATTTCATATGATGTGTGGCTACAAATAAATCCCCATTTTACAATTAAGTAACTGAGTAATAAAAGAATGAAATTAGCAAGAATAGAGTAGAATGGAAATGAGATGAAAGAGGTAACTGAAAATGTGGGTTTGATTCCTAGTCCTTGCAAGGACTGTGCTTTGAGTGGCTTGGGAAGTCATTGAGCGTTTTCTACTTGTTTGCCAGAACCGGAGCATCCTGGCTTGGCAGAGCCTCCTGTACATGTGCCTTTCCACCTCCAAGGTGACTTCACCTTGGTAGCTTGAAATTGGTCACAGTGGAAATATTTACATGGGGGAATCAGCAAATGCCACCTTTCCTATAAAGGTGATTGTTAAGCGTTCTGCTGTTTTGAACAAAAGAGTAACATGGTATGAACTAAGTTCCCTGTTAATGATGGGAGTTGGAAGGTGAGAACACAGGGGGAGAGATCAATTCGAAGGCTACTGCACTAATCCAGATGAGAGCCCAGTGACTTGGGTGGTAACCATGGAGATAGTGAGAACAATTTCCTTGTACACCTGTTGTCAGGAAAACAATTCAACCAGTTGGTTTGAGGAAAGTATAAAAATCCACACATTTGTGTAGAATCTCCCCTTATTTTTATGTTGGCTGCATTGCACATGTAGGTAAACATGGCTATAAGCGGATTTCATGCTGCAGCTCCCAGTGCATGGCCCTGTACCAGCCCTGGCATCATCCTGAGACCTGGCATGGTGACATCATTCTTTACCAGTACATGTTCAGGGAATTCATTTTAAATACACTTTTTAAAAATTATAAAAGTTTCTATAAAAATGTTCTTATTTCAGCAGACCCTAATTTACTATGCACCAAACTGTCAGGATACATCTAAATTATCAGTATTTTACATCCAAACAAAATACATTTATTCCTGAAGTAATATGTTTGTCCTTGTGAATATGCAGTATAGTCTGATTACCCATTTTACAAATGAAGAAACACTGGTTAGTAAATTGACTGAGAGAGCCAATTCCAAATGTTTCACTTTCACAACGATCTGCCTCTTTGTACTATGCTACATGGCTGACATTTGAACTGAAGATTGATGACTCCGGATACTTCCTTTAAGGAGTTGGCACAATGCATGGATTGAATTACTCATGATAATAATGACAGTGATAATAAAATTATGCATACTTTGGGGATAATTTGGGTTCAGTTTCAGATCACCAAAATAAAGCAAATATCAAAATAAAGAGAGTCAAATCAAGTTTTGGTTTCCTATTACATATAAAAGTTATGTTTACACTGTACTGCAGTATGTTAAATCTCAGTATGTCAAAAATATATATAACTTAATAAAAAATACTTTATTGCTAAAAATATGTTAAACATCATCTGAGCTTTTAGTGAATCATAATTTTTTGCTACTGAAGGGTCTTGCCTCCATGTTGATGGCTGTTAACTATCATAGATCACAATAATAAACATCCTATCTAATAAAAGAGTAATATGCAAATTAACCATCACTTCATGATAAAGATGGCAGTGCCCACAGCCAATAAGGAGGGAATATGTAAATTGATGTGACACAGATGGCTGCGCCTGCCAGAGCCACGGAGCCAGCCGGAGAGTGGGTGGGAAGGTTTGGCATCCTGGGTTGCCCCCAGAGAGCAGAGCAGGAGAGAGGGCTGGAGTTCCCAGTCCTTTTGGTTTCTGCAGCCCCTGGATGAGAAGCAGAAACCAAGAGCTTGGGGATCACCAGGAATTATGGGAATCATAGTTCTGGTGGCAGCCCCTGGACTGGAAGTGGAAGCCCAGAGTGCAGGGAGCACCAGGAATGCTGGGAATCATAGTTCTGGTGGCAAACGTGTTGCATGATATCCTAGACACTGGAGCAAAGTGAGCCTGGAGCAAGTTACTGTTGCGGTTGGGGGATGGAGGGAAAGCAAAGGTGAGAGACATAATTCAGAATGTCGAAGAAAAATTAAAAGGAAGATATCCTGCAACTTCTAGGAAATCTCCACCAATGGAGCAAAGAAAAAAAAAAGAGTTCTGTTATTCTGTGAGCACCAAACCAGACTGGGTTGGGGTCTCAGACAATTCACTCATATGATTGCAAAGACAGACAGAAACTTCACTCTTTTATGTAGCCAGGCAGATACAATGCACAACATGCACATTTTCGCGGAAGAGGACTTAACAGCACCGTTTGCTATACACCCTTTGGTAAGTCACCTTTTTGGTGGCCATCTGTGTTAGTTAATGGCCATAATCAAGAGTAAAAATTAAAACTTTTCTATCTCTATAACAAGCAGGTCCTTACAGCTTGGAGCAAGGCAACTATCTATAATAATAAAAGTGTAATATGCTAACTAGGCCAGATAGCCAAACAACCTTCAGGACATCATTCCAGACATCCTTCTGGATGAAGCTGTGGTGGCAGGGCTGAGGCAGAGGCGGTTAGGGGTAATCAGGCAGGCAGGCAGAGGCAGTTAGGGGTGATCAGGCAGGCAGGTGAGCAGTTGGGGCAATCAGGCAGGCAGAGTGGTTAGGGGCAATCAGGAAGGCTGGCAGGCAAGCATCCCAGATTGTGAGAGGGAGCAAGCAGGGCTGAAGGACTGCCCTCCCCATGCACAAATTTCATGCTCCAGGCCTCTAGTAATATTAATAAAAGAGCTTGAAATATTGTGAGAATTGCCAAAATGTAACACAGAGACATAGAATGAGCAAATGCTGTGGGGAAAAAACAGCACTGACAAATAATGCCACAAACCTTCAATTTGTAAAGAGTGCAATATCTGCAAAGAATAATAAAGCAAAGAGCAATGAAATGAGGATGTGCCTTTAATCACCTATGTTTAAGGCACTCCCTATACATGAATCATCTCCCAACAGCCCTATGAATTCGAGACTATTATTGTCCCTGTTTTGCAGATGGAAAGATGGATATAAGGACCCACAGTAACTTATCCAAGGTCTGACAGCTTGAGACTAAATTGGTTTTGAACCAGGCCTGCCTACCCTCAGAGTTTGTGCACAATCTTATGACTCATAGATCACAGGGATTTTTTTAAGAAAATAATTTAAAGAACAGAGTCTTAAAATATAAATATAATGCTTGAAAAGTTAACTTGGTGAAAACAGTGTTGCTTCTTATGCCCCTAACATAGATGCTTCTATCCATCAGAGGGCAAAGGGATAGTCACTGTGACCTGTGGATATAAAGAACTTTACTCTTCTTAATATGCATCAGTCCTATGGGCTATGGAGTCACCAACATTTGAGGGGGAACATGAACCTTCTCCTGGCCTTTTCTACTTAGGGACACATCTCTGCCCTTGACCTGTTCCACACAGACCTAGACTCAATCCACATCCATCGATACATATCAGCACCTCCTATACCATTTCTGTTCATCATCTCCTGTTCCACAACCAGAGAGAATATAGGTTTCCTATCTTTTACTACTTGAGAATGTGCAGCCAATGAATAACAAAAGAATATAAATGGTAAGATTATAAGTTTTCACAGCATGGAAAATCTTTGATTGTTTTAAAGGATGTGTCATAGAATCAATGACTTTTATAGTGAAGATGAACTTTTCTGAGATCATACTGAAAATGTCTGCTACCAACAGCCAGGGCTATAAGTAGGTCTCATCACTTGAAATGTCACTAACTACAGAGTAAAGACAGCCCCATTCTCACCAGCCTAATCCATCCTATATAATAAAGAGGTAATATGCAAATTGACCCTCACGCCTTCTCACAAGATGGCCACCCCAAGTGGTCAAAGATGGCCACCACAAGGTGGCAGGCAGGGGAGGGTAGTTGTGGGTGACCAGGCCAGCAGGGGAGGACAGTTGGGAGGGACCAGGCCTGCAGAGGAGGGCAGATAGGGGCAACCGGGCCAGCAGGGAAGGGCAGTTGGGAGGGACCAGGACTGCAGGGGAGGACAGTTGGGTGAGACCAGGCTGGCAGGGGAGGGAAGTTGGGGGCAACTGGGCCAGCAGGGGAGGGCAGTTGGGGGTTACGGGGCCGGCAGGGGAGGACAGTTGGGAGTGATTGGGCTGGCAGGGGAGCAGTTAGGCATCGATTGGGCTGGCAGGGGAGTGGTTAGGTGGTGATTAGGTTGGCAGGCAGGTGAGCAGTTGGGAGCCAGCAGTCCCGGATTGTGAGAGGGATGTCCGACTGCTGGTTTAGGCTCGATCCCAGATTGGAGAGGGTGCAGGCTGGGCTGAGGGACACCCCCCCCCAGTGCATGAATTTTGTGCACTGGGCCTCTAGTTGGAAAGAAGTCATCTGAAGTAGACAGCATTGTAGTACATGTACTGAGGAAGAGAAAACTTACTAAGTTCTTTCCAAAGACAAATAATTATAACAAAATCTTTAGAAATACGTGTGATGAAGATTCTATAGTCAAGTTTGAATTTCAATAAGTTGCTGAGAGATTGCAAATTCACAGACATTTAAATTATCTGATTCAAAGTCTATAATGAAACATAGAAAATATTTCAACAGAGTTGGAATGATAGTGTTCAACACAAAATATAATAAAGGATGGTAGGACTGAGATGCCTAAAGAAGTAGATATGTTTTTAACCACCAAAGGGACATTTCCTTTAATCACAACCTGATTAAGGAAATCACTGATTCTTTAGAGAGCCAGTTGATAGGAATTTGGTTCTTACATTGTATTTCATAGAATGTGTTAGCACTTATATAATTACTAGAGGCCCAATGCATGAAATTAGTGCAAGGGGCTCGGCCTTCGCAGCCCTAGCTTTGTCCAGAAGGTCATTCGGCCATCCGGGCGACCGGCTTTGAAAAGGAATGTCGTTCAGAAGGTCATTCAGCCATCCAGTCTAATTAGCATATTATGCTTTTATTATTATAGATGCTACAGGGTAATAAACTGTATGTGGTACTCTTCCTATAATGTGGCATTTTTATTTTAACTTTTCTCTTGCCTTTTTCAAATCTGGTGTTAAGAGCTCTTAGAGCAGTTGTGCGACCCACAGGTTGAGAACCGCTAGCAGGGTCACCTAAGACCATCGGAAAACACAGATATTGACATTACAATTCATAACAGTAGCAAAATTACAGTTTTGAAGTAGCAACAAAAATAATTTTATGGTTGGGGGTCACCACAACATGAGGAACTGTATTAAAGGGTCGCAGCATTAGAAAGGTTGAGAACCACTGTCTTAGAGTATCATTAGCAAGGGATACTGGATGGACTGGACCACATTCAGAAGGCTCTAAGGTTTGTCCATCTTGACCCTCACTCTATCCCCAGAATCTAGAGCATTACTTAGAAGCAGAACACCTTCAAGTGGTACTGGTTATAACAAACCAAACAAGTCATTTCATAAAAGCAGGCAAGAGTGTAATGTTCCAGGTGGGCAAATCTAAAAATCAACACAGCTCCACAGTAACTAGTCCTGCAAATCAATACACAAGTGCCCAGATTTGAGATTGGCTTGGCTAACAGCAAACTTTAGGACAACGTTTGGCATGTCCACATTTGAAGAGAAGACAAAGGTATGTTGAACTTTTAATTTACATAATTACTAGTAGTTATCTCTGTTCTATCAGGACCCATATAATCCTCTTAGAGTCAGCCCTGAATACACTCCCATTTTAGCCTCTGGATTGCTAATCCTGGTTTTGGATTACCGAATCCTCTGAAGCACTAGGCCTTCCTCAGTCTCCTTGACATCCTCCTCACCCCAGAGACTTTACTGGAAAACAGTAGGTACTCCTTGTAAAATTTAAGTCACAAAGAGGCTCAGAGAGCCTTCCATTCTTCCTCAAAACTAGTCTCCTGCTTCATTTAGCAACAAGCATCCACAATCACTACTCCAAAGCATTGTTCATGGAAACGACTTGAACATTTCTCTTCAAAGGATAATGATTATGGGTCTCATGTGTTGCTGAGAGTCTTTATGTTGTAAGTAATCAAAGGAATACCTTTGGGACAACATTGCATGTTGAATGGAATAGAATAGAACAGAATAGGATGGAAATTGAATCTCAGAGCCAGAAGCTACTCTAAGTCCCCAGGGTATTTAGTTCAGTGTTTCGTAAAGTGTTCTAACAAATAGCAGCTACTCCAATGGGTAGAATGTGAACTTCAAAAGTTTCATAGTCCAGTTATCAAAAACAGCTACACTGAAGACAGTTCAGCAGGTTTCTTAACTTCAGGTCACAAGGATGAACAATATTCAAATGTGCACTGTGACTATCCAAGAAACTTGCACAGTTTGGAATGGTCCCCTAACTCTTTCACCAGGAATCTCACAGAGCTATGAGCATCCTTTGGGGAATGGACTTGTAGTTAATGATTTTCAACCCTGGCTGCACATTCGTTCCATCTTCAAAGAGATCTATTATTTGGCTTGGGTCAAGGTCCCAGAAGCTGGTGTTTGAAAAGCTCCCATAACAATCAGCCAGGGTCTCATTACCATCAGCCAGGGTTGAAAAGACTTGTACTGTGTGTGAGTTCAACCCCAATGTTTTGGACGTGAGAAAACCCTGCTTACTTATACACCCAGGTCCTGGCTGCACGACCCCATATTGCTTTCATGATCTCCATAAAGGTTGAAGCTTTCAGGCACAGTAAACACTGGGACTTGTTTTACCTCTAAAGAAGACATTACCTTATGTATTATATGTTTAATAAGGAAGGGAAACAGGAAGGTGTTGTCTTATTTTATGATTAATTACCAGCTTCTGGAGAATGTTTGAAAGAAAAAGGAGAACCTCTAATCTACGACGAAAATGACTGTAAAAACATAACTATGATGTGGACTTTGGAGTGAGTATGTAGCTGAATGAGTGAAAGCTTTCATTTCAATTGAGAATGTCATAGCCATTGAATGCTTTTGTAGATGAAGTAGGAACTTCTCTTCCCCCTGGATTCTTAGCAAAGCTATACTGGAAAGCATTCATTTCCTTACCTGGGCAGCCCACTTCCCTATCTACTAGGTGGTTTTCAGTGGGCTTGTTCTTTAAGGGAAGTCCTTGTTTCAATATTACTGATAGACTCACATTCAGCCACTACCAGAACGAAATTCATTTCATGACAACTATCTCCCTGGGAAGGTTAGGCCCTTATGGGAACTGGGTAAAACCTGCTCTGAAAGAGTGTCCCTTGGGAGAGGGACAAAGGGGGCAATGGCCTACTCAGAAAGTTTGAAAAGAAAAAGTGGTATCAAAGAGCTGAAATAAAAATTCCTTTAAATTCACATGATTGGCTTACAAAATGAGCAGTGCAATTTTTATCTTACATTAAATAAACAAAATCTGTTTACTATATTTTCAAAGGCCAAGGATTATCATTCTTTTCCTGGCACTTATGACTTCATTAGGCATATGCTACCAGGCATATTTGTTCTCCTCTAATCTCTGTGGGAGAACAATTAAGATTTTTCTCTGTCATTTTTTTTTTCCTAAACAGCAGCAGGATTATGAAATGGAAGTACATAAATTTTGATTGAAACCCTATTATGGTCAATCAATATGGGCCAGCAGGAACTTCTTAAGAAACAAAGAGAGCTTTGTGGATGCTGAGTCCAAATTTACTTTTCTTTTATTTTTATTTTTTTTTTTTAATATATTTTATTGATCTTTTACAGAGAGGAAGAGAGAGGGATAGACAGTCAGAAACATCGATGATAGAGAAACATCGATCAGCTGCCTCCTGCACACCCCCTACTGGAGATGTGCCCGCAACCAAGGTACATGCCCTTGACCGGAATCGAACCCGGGACCCTTCAGTCCGCAGGCCGACGCTCTATCCACTGAGCCAAACCGGTTTCAGCAAATTTACTTTTCTTTTAAATGGGACCTTGCCTTTCCTCTTATTCTAAGTACCCTGGGAATGTCAGGATGTCAATGCTTCCAACAGCTATGCCACAGAACACAGAAAATGACAGTGGAGGATTTATTGAAAATACTTCCTGTGTAATTGTTTCCTGTGGGTGTAATGTAAGTTGGAGTAGGAAAGTGTGCATATGTGAAGATGATGAAAAAAGAAAATTATTGCTGCCCTATCCTTTGGCTCAGCGGATACAGCGTCGGCCTACAAACCAAAGGGTCTTTCCTGGTTTTGATTCTAGTCAGGGGCATGTACCTGGGTTGTAGGTTCCTCCCTGGCCCGGGCCCTGGTCAGGGCTCCTGCAGGAGGCAACCAATTGATGTGTTTCTCTCACATAAATATTTATTTCTGTCTGTCCTTCTCTCTTCCACTCTCTCTAAAAATCAGTGGGAAAATATCCTTGAGTAAGGATTTAAAAAAGAAAAGAAAATGATTACTAACATATCTGATATCTGTCAATGCCCGTGAATAATAGCACCAAGAAATACTGTAGGTTACCTCATAGTGTGGGTTAAGCTGCTCTAGCAAAGCTAATTCAGAATCTGGGTCCTGTCAAGTTGAAAGTTATCTATGAGAAAACAGAAAAGAGGCTCTATCTAGAATAAAGCAGAGGTTAAGGTGAGCTCTGGGAACCAAAGTGGGCCCAGAGGCCAGCACCACTGAGGGAGCCCACCTTTGTGTATTGTCTCCTCCCATCACTTCTTGCCCAAATACACATTTGTGGCCAGGACCAGGCCAAAACTTATTATGGCTGAGAACATACCAAGATTCTTCCTGAAGGAAGATGAGCCAGACAAAGGCCACTCAGTCTCCAGAGAGTGTCCAAGAAGACAGAAACCAGAGGAGATAGAAGTGAGAGACTGGCCCTAATGACCAGATAGAACTGGATGATTTTTGTCTTATGTGTGATTTCTGAAGTGCTGGTCATTTCTGACCCTAGGGCTATTCATCTCCTGGCTAATGTTCCTTTAACTAGTAAGGCTCTTCCTATCTAAAAAAATATAATGTACAGCTTTCTGGGGAAGAGCTGGAACTCAGATATCCCTGGAAAAGGAGTTAATGGCTATAATCAGGTAATTTTCACAAAGGGAAGGGTGAACTGTGAAGAGAGGAGAAGAGGAAAATGTGGGTGAGAATAGCAAGGTCTGCAGCCAACTCACCTCCAAGGTGGGCCCTGATGGGGTTTAATCTTCTGTATTTTAGAACAGTTATGACTATTTATACTGAGGACAATGAATTTACATGAACAGTGGCCCAAAATAAACCCAGAGGTTATTTCAAACACTATTTATATGAAGCAAATGTCTCCGTGGAGAAAAGCAGTGGCATTTGGAATCGGAGATCACATCTACCTAATAGCATAAGCCCAGCTCAGCAGTAGACAAGGCTCCTTGCCTGTGCCTGCTTGCTCCTCTGGCTTATGCATGGTGCTGTTTGCACAGGCCTTCAGAGAATTCTCTGTAGCATCAAAGCTTGGAACATTTACCTCCTACAGAAACGCTAATAGCTGGCAGTTTTCTTTTCAGCTCATCTAGTTCTATAGCTCCCACCCTTGGCTAGTCTTTCAAAGTCAGCTGTTGCTGGGAGCCTAAGAGCTGTGAATGCCTTCTTGTCTGTGCTGTCTACCTCTCTCTCCTGATTTATTTCCCATGCACAGCTACAAAGTTTTTCAAGATTCTGAATCTCCCCTTTTGACATTGGTCCTGAAATAATAGCCAGGAGAAGGAAGGCTCAGAAGTTAATGGCTATTCTAATCAGGCCACTATGCACTTTGCTCAAAGTTGGCCTAGGGCACTAGTTCTCAATCAAGGTGGGGGTAGTTTTGCTCCCCGGGGGACATTTAACAACTCAGGCAGGGATGGCTCCTGGCATCTAGAGAGTAGAGACCAGAGATGCTGCTAACATCCTACAGTGCATAGGACAGCTGCTTCAGCAGAGAGGTACCCAGTCCAAAATGTCACTGGTACCACAGCTGGAAAACCCTGAGCAAGAGGCTTCTGAAACTGCCAGGTGATGACTTGTCACTCTCCACTTATGCCCATAATTTCAGCAATTTGTAAAATATCCATCTTCTTCCCTACATTGTCCTTAGCATGGGGTTGTGGGATTTAATTATAGGAAGCTAAGTCCGAATGTAACTCTATGTACTTTTCCTGGCCAAACGAATACCCCATAAACTGACACAACACTGCTCTCCAACACCGTGTCTCTTTTAACCGGTACTCTGGAAAATATTAAACCAGAGGCTAAAGAGAGTAATTTCATCTTAGAGACATCACTCTCTGACTCCCTCTCCAGCTCCCTGACTCCCTCTCCAGTAACCTTTTCTAAAATGTTGCTGGATCAATGCAAAGACAAACCTAACTTAGGAGGGAGTCAATGGCTCATGGTTGTAAACACATCAGTGCCAATCTGAATAGGACAGGCTGGTGATCCTAACCTTCAGAGGGCCTCAAAATCACCTGAAGGGTTTGTTAAAATTCAAATTAATGGGACCTACCCTTAGGGTCGATTAATGGTCGACCTGGCATGAGGCCCAGGAACCTCCATTTCTAGCCAGGTTCCAGTGGATGCTTATGCTGCTGGTTGGGGACCTCACAATGAGAACTACTGACCAAGTTTGATTCCAAAGCTCATGTTCAAGCACTAAAAGTCGCAAATAGCTTTTAGAGCAGGGGTTAACCTTAGAGATAATTCTACCCCCTCCTCCTACAATGAAGCAAGGATGTCCTATCATAACATCTGGATTCCAGGTATAGGGCCCCTTAGCCTAATGATTAATTGAGCTAAGTAGTATTTAGAGGATCTTTTAATTCCTGGTCCTTAGCCCCTCATCAGTAATAGAAAATACTGGCCTTACCTACTTCACAATGTCATAGAGAGCTATAAATCACATTTTATAAGATGATAAATGATATTAACAGCAGATGCAAATGGATATAAGAATGTCTGTTATTCAGCAACTAGCCTGAAGCCACAGTAGCAAGAGGTCAAGCCCTGGTGGGGGGCTCTGCTCATTTGGAATGTATAAACTAGAAAACATATCCTCAAACATCATCCTTTCTATAATTCTATAGCATGTGTCCTACTTTCAGAACTAAGATAAAAGAACAATGCTTCTTCCAATCTGTGACAGAACTCCTTAGAAAATGTGGGCTCCCGTATCTCCCATAGCAAACTGGAATACCTAGACGTGTAAAGCACCCTGTTGGAAAGCTGATCGCTATAAATACTTGGTGAACACTTGGTATGGTTGAGGGGGAAACCTCACTGCTTTTTACTTTGGACATTCCCAAGACCTTCAAATTTTCCCTCCAGACTACAACCCCAAACACAGTTGTGAGTCCTTCGATTTTAAAAAATGCATTCATTTTTTAAAATATTTATTTAAAATTTTGAAACTAAATTTCCTACATGTATTTGTACTTTATCTGATTTCTTAAGCAAAAGAGTTTACTTCTTGATAGAATTTGAAACAATTTAAAGTATACTGTTCAAGGTATTTCTTTTCCTGAGCCTGAAATAGAGAAATCACATTAACATTTTTTCCTCACTTAGCATTGTGTTATCAAATTATTTCCATATAAACCTTTTAGTTAGGGACTCAAACATAAATAAAATTATGTTAATTCTCCATGTGAACTAAAAATTAACAAATACTTTGAGCACTAAGTTAAATAATCATCTAGAGGCAATTTCATTCTTAGGTGTACTATTACCCTTATTATTTTAAATAGTGTGTGTATGTGTTTATATACACTTCATGCTCTTTCTATTAGTGGCTCCTGTGAAAATTAGAAATAATTACAAAGGAAGTATGATCAGTGTTTTCCCCTAGTGTTTACTAGTTTCATAAACAGCTCTGGAAATAATCATAAAACAAACACTTTTTTTTTTTTTAAAGTCTCTCCTCAAACCAGGACAGGAATTTTAGACAATGGTGGATTCACTTAATTTTTAAACAAAAATAAATGACAGATTTTCCCATTAGTCATCATCTGCTTAAGAATTACCAATGTGGAACATTCACACAGGTGCACTGGAGCAATGCATTTGTTAGGAATACATAAGCTAGTCTCTTCCCAATAAAAAGATGAGCTATTTACCAGCTGTCAGAAGAAGTCCTGACCAGTCCAGCGAATCCCTGAAATAATGAGTCCACAGGCTTCTTCCTTCCTCTCCACACCATTTCATCCATTTCTCTCGCCCTATTGTTCTTCCCATTTGTAGCAAGACTGCACAGTTGTTTACCTAAGTCATTTGCTCTTCTGGTAGAGCAGGCTGGGGAAAAGAGCCACCTTAGGGATTTCAGCTTAGAGACCTGGAGGAGGGAAAGTGAGTTTTAAAGAACTGATGATCCTAGAAGGGGAGGAGGGAGGTGGGCGTGGTGGTAGTGAATGAAGTAGTAAGAACGTGAAACGTTTTGTTTTCTGCCACCGCTAATAAAGAGGAAATGAGTAAATGAGTCAGGTATACACAATGGAGCACTGTTCAGCAATAAAACAGATATGGACTACTGATGCATATTTCAACATGGATGAACCTCAAAATTATTTTGTTACGAGTCAGATGCAAGACTACATAGCATAAAATTCTGTTCATTTGAAACAGAAAAGGCAGGCAGAGATGGACAGCAAACAGGAAAAAGGGACATTTTTCAGGTATTGGAAATATTCTTTTAAAAAATTGTGTTTAGATTTGCTTATGGTTGCATGACTCCCTAAATGTACTAAAATCATCACATTGTACACTTAAAATAGATAATAATCTTAGTATGTTAATTATATCACAATAAAATTATTTTTAAAAAAGAAGAAGGAATGAGGAAGGGGCATATGGATGCATTCTTGAAGCATTCAGGAAACTCCACAGCTTCTTTTCCTGTAAATGACTAATTTATCTATCACTAGGGGCTGCATGTTTCTTTGATATTCCCGGAAACTATTGCAGACATAGTGAAGCAGGATAAGGTATTAACTAGTTCATAGTTGATATGATCCATCATGACTGATAGCAGCAAAGGCCAGGATGGGGGAAAACACTGTGGCAGAGCCCGCACATGGTGGGGGATGGGCAACTGTATACTGAGCTGGCCAGCAGCCTTGGGTATGCTGACCGCTTCTCTCTCAGACCAGTCACCATGTTGCCCACAGACATCATTAGGGACAGCCAAACAACACTGCCCAAAACTCTTATATGCAAAAGCAGGAAGAAGGATGTTTTTATAATGGAAACAATTTTAATGGATCTTTTTCTGTCAAATTGTAGGCAGGGACACTTAAAAGGTTGTATGATCAATTTAGTAGGTCACTTTTTAAATTAACTTTTGAAGGAATAGAATACAATGGAATAGGAATTATCATTATGCTTTCCATGTAAAGGTGAGAGGTTTGTGTATATTGTTGCGTTCTTTGATTTTGTTCTCCTTACACTGCCTCATAATTCTATGTATCATTGCTTTTCATCAGTTACAACAGTTGTCATTCTATATGTGTGTGTGTGTTTGTTGTTATTATTTTGATGTCTCTGTCTGACAAATAAATTACAAACTGCAAATTCTGTGTATTTGCCTCATTCTTATCTCCAGCACTTAGCACAATGGTTGGCCAACCCAGGAATCAAAAATATTTATTGAGGAAATAATAAATGAATGCTTAAGAGAGTGGATCCTTGCTTTCCGAAGGCCCACTCTGAAGTACCACATTGCACACTTTCTCTATTTTATATATTTGATTTCCTATGTATAATACTTAGTGATTTTTAAATTTTTGAGAAATATTGCTTTATGTTATTGCTTAAGGGTGGTGGCTTACAAGTAAACACTAATTTAAATCAGTCAGACAAGTTTGAAAATAAATAAATTAAAAACTGGCCCTAAACTTTGTTCTCAATGTTATTCTTAAACAATTCAATTCATCTTTAGGACATCACAAAATCTTGCATTCTAAAATTTGTATTGAAGTTTAGAACAAAAACATAAACACAATAAAATATTAATTTCACTAGGCTTAAGATCATGTTTTCATTCTAAAACATTTGCTAATGAACAGTGGTCATTAGATGAATTGAAAATAAATTTTAAAAAAAAAGAAGTAATGATCCTAATTCACCAATTTAGTGAAGAGAGTTTGACCAGTGATAAAAACAAAGTAAGAAGAAGTACACAAATAACCTTATTGCTTCCTGGGAGATTAATTATATAAGGCAATACTTTTAATAGACAATTTTTTTTTTTTAAGAAAAAGCTTTCTTAAAGAAAGAAAAACTAGAGATCAATAGCCATCATCCAATTCCCCCCTGATTTCTCCCTTTAATTTCATGGTACATAAATTTAGAATGATTCTTATATTAATTTTAATTTCAAAGAGATGTCAATTTAAGGGAGAAATAGAAAGAAAAAGACAAATTTCTGTTTGGGAGTCTCTCATTGAATTGTAAGTCCTTACATCAAAGAAGTTGTAAATAACAGGAGGGTTATTTGTTCTAAATTTAAAATAGTTAATGATGAAACTTAATACCTAAACCATGTTATTGAGCTAAATTACAGCAACTCTTTTTTAAAAAAATATATATCTTTATTGTTGAAAGTATTACAGATGTCCCTTTCCCTCCCCATTAACTCTGTCCTAACCACTCCTACCCTCGCCCCAGGCCTTCATCACATTATTGTCTGTGTCCATGGGTTATAAATATATTCATATAAACTCTTTTTTTTAACTTCATTTTAATTTTAAAAAATCAGTATATTATAGAAATAAGAAAACCATGTTGTCTTTTTATTGTTCTAATCATACCAAATTCATTTTGTCATCTTAAACACATCCTATATATGCAATTCTCTGTTTAAATATCTTCAGTGGGTCTATTTTAACATTTTTTGTAGTTTTGCATTCAGGAAGCTCCTTGATATTATCTCTGCCATTGTTGCCAGGCATAGCCTCACAACACATCCGATGCATCAATCATACAAACTACTTGACTTTCTACAAAACTTGCATTCTTATACCTCAATATTCTTTTGCACAATTTCCTCTCCCCTGCAAGGTCACCTTGAATGACATGTACCCATCCTGTTGGAAATAAACATTTATTTAAGGGGTAGCTCAAATGCCCCTTTATCTGAGAAATATCCCTTAAACTCATCTAGTTGACCTCCATCTTTCTTTCCTCCATGTTCCCACTATGACTCCAATTTTTAACAGTACATTTTATTTTGAACATTTATGCATCTTAGAAGAAAGATACAATACATTCTTAATTTCTAGAATCTCTCTGCACTCTTCAAAAAACTACTATAATTTCTATTACATAGTAGACATTAAAAAATGTTTGTTGAATTGAAAAATAGTTTTAACAAGGACATATCTTTCAGAAAATAATTTTCTAAAAGTTAATGTCTCCAACTCACAGATTTGATTGTCTAAGTTCAGCATTTTCATCTTTATAGCAACATGGATTTTCTGATAAAGTAATACATATTTTGATTGCTTCAACTTTTACCAAGGTTGCATGGCTGATGAAGTTCAATAGACAGGTAAAAAGTAAAATTTCTTAATATAGATTCACCTTTGGGATTGGTTGGAAATTGAAGAGAGAAACATGGAGATGGAATAATGTTTTGCATTAAGAAAGATGGTTTGTAGAAAACAGGATTGGGTCAAGGAAATCACTTTGGGGAAAATTTGATGAAATTCAATAACATAGTCTGAAAATTTGAGATGCTTTTCAGATACTAACCACCTAGCTGAATTTAACCTTTGAATCTTCTAAAGTTTACCCTTGAGGAAATGCTGATCATACTACAAGACATATAAGGTCACTGCATAAGCAAATAAGCATTGGTCATTACTGGTAGATTTAAAAAAAGAGAAAAGAATGGCCCTGGAATTCTAAGGGTTTTCATAATGCATTGTAACAGATCCAAAAAAGCTGTTAGAGGTTATTATTTATGCTGGATGACCAGAACCCATCGAAATTCAACCTTTGGCATGCCATGCTGTTTTATGAAGGGACTTTTATTATGCATATGCAACAGTGCCTTTATCACAATGGGTCATTAAGGGTGGTTCAAATTGTCTGGATTTTTTCAATAAGTATTCTCTCTGAGATTCGCTTAATACATAGATCACGTTGGTATACACTAATGCACCAAGGTAGAGTATTAATTTAGGACAACTTGCATTTTAAATTAAGAATAACTGACCTGATTTTGCAAGAATTAGAAATTCCCATGCAAATTATACTGAATTTAAAGGGATGGATTTTATGACTATGAATTTATTTAACTGAATCCCTCTTTGGGCTGGAAGGTAAAGAGAAGCTCTCCTGCCTAAAGCCTTACTCCTCCTCCACATAATGCCCATTAATTCTTTCTTCTTTTTTAATGTTTTGTTTTTTTTCTCCTTTGGCTCCCGTGTATAGAATGTTCCCTGAATCACCTATGAAGACTTTTCTCTCCCACAATATTCCATCAGATCTGCTATCATAATTTGAAAACATATTCACACCCTAATGCCAGATCTTTAATCTCTTTACATTAATTAGATTCCCTAATGACATCTTAAATTCAACAAGTTAAAGTTCTTTTCTTTATTTAAACACTTTTTGTGTAAACTGTTCATGAAAAGTTATCTTCTCTCCTACTATTTGCAGACCCTGTTTCTGTACTAATACATGGCAAAATAGATATTTTGAAATTTCTTATAATACTAGAGGCCCAGTGCACGAGATTTGTGCACTCGGGGGCAGGGGGGAGGGTCCCTCAGCCCAGCCTGTGCCCTTTAACAGTCCAGGAGCCCTTGGGGGATGTCCAACTGATGGCTTGGGCCTGCACCCCCGGGGGAGCGGGCAGTCGGACATCCTTAGCGCTGCCTCGGAGGCGGGGGAGGCTCCCACCACTGCCACTGCACTCACCAGCCGTGAGCCTGGCTTCTGGCTGAGCAGCGCTCCCCCTGTGGGAGTGCACTGACCACCAGGGGGCAGCTCCTGCATTGAGCGTCTACCCCCTGGTGGTCAGTGCGCGTCATAGCTACCGGTCGTTCCACTGTTAGGTCAATTTGCATATTACCCTTTTATTATATAGGATTGTTTGAAAATACTTTCTATATTAGGTTTTAAAATATGCTTTTCTTCTCCAAGTTCTAACAAGGTTTTTGGTTGCCTTTTTCTGAATTACTCTTGTCTCTAGTCTCATCTTCCCAAACCTAGCTTTCAGGACCACTGCTTTCATGAAAATTTATTGTCATCTATTTTTATATTCAAAATACTCCTGAAAAAAAATCTTAAGGTCAGACTGCTAAGATAATATAAACTATGAAATTATTAGAAATAAATATCCTTCACATCTAGGCTAAAGCTGAAACTCATTATTGAGTTTGGTTCTAGCAAATGTGTCTTGTAGTCAAAGGTAAAAAGGTAACATATATAAGATTTCTTATAAGCTTAGAGGGTTTATGACCATCAACTTCCTGATTATCATGTTACTAATCCTGCAATTAAGTATGCCTTTGAATTACTTTAACTTTAAGAAAAATTAATTAATAATAAACACAGTTAATATTGTTCACCTTATTCTCAACTGAAAATAAAGAAAAAAGAAAAGAGATTGGCTTCTTCTCTGCCCAGGACTCCTACAATGCTCCCCATGACTCTGCTTTAGCACCTCAAAATCTTCATTTTCCATGTGCAAAACCCAAATTCTTCCTGGATGCTTTCACCCTCTCACACACACATTTATCACTACCACTAGCTTTTTATAAACAACCTCTCTGTATCAAATTTACTTTGTCTACAATTTGGACAACACCAGATTAAAGTTCCTAGAGCATAGTATTTGTTTATTAATGACTTGTGTCTCTATAAATGCCTACAGGATAAATTTCAAATGTACTTGGCTGAAATTCCAGATTTTTGTATTCCCCCCAATGTCCTAACATCTCATAGAGTTTGAATTGATTTGAGGTTTCTTAAACGTAAAAAAAAAAAAAAAAAAAAAAATTCAGACTTGAAAAACCTTGACTTTAGGCCTTTAAATTTGATTTTTTAATTGTTTCTTGAATTTTTGTATTCAATTTGTCCTCAGTGGCAGTTCCTCCTTCTCCACTAGGCCATCCCCAACTCTTCCAACTCCCATTTTTTGCCTGTTTTCTCTACAGAATTACATACTGTTCTATTTTGAGCAGATGGAGGGAGGGGCCTTTCTCATATTACATTCATAGACACATTTCTCTCTCTCTTCCTCTCTCTCTCTCTCTCTCTCTCTCTCTCTCTCTCTTTCTCTCTCTCTTTCTTCCCCCCCTCTCTCTTGTACTTTATATGTCAAGTAGAATTTTCTATACTTAAAAAAATTCTACAGTAAGCATGTATATATTTAATATTTAGAAAAAATTGATTTTTTTAGAGAATGGGAGTACTGATCTACCCAGAACCAAAGTATCAGATAAGGAATTATAAATGCTTTGAGGGGAAATATTTTTACATTTGTATTAGCCCTCCCACCTGTATATATTTTTAGAAAGTAACAATCTTCTGAAACAGGTGACATATTGAAATACAAAGGAGTAATACCATAATTATCAAGGAAAGAGAAATTCCATATAATTTCTTTTCAGAGAATTTATGTTGAAACATTTATGAGACAAATTTTAAGTTAAAAAAATTACTATTAAGGGCATCAATTTTGTAGCATGTTTGAAAACAGATAAATAAGTTTTAGGGCCTACTTAATTTTGAAGGCTTCATGCCTATATACCAAATGCTCCCCAATGCAATGCATATTTACATATCCCTCACAATCAGCCAGCCAATGACTTTCTTCTAGAGTCAGATTACTCCACTACTACCCTTTCCCTATCATCTCCTCTAATTGTCTACTCCTTATTTGCTGTCTGTTGAAAATGCATAGCCAAACATGTGATAATTATCTCCAAATGAAATTAAAGAGCAACCAAGTGAGAGTCTGAACAGCTGAGTAGACTGTAGGATTCTCAGAGGTTATAACATCAAGTTTAGTTCATTCTGACTAGATTTCTTCTTCTTGGGCGGCACTATGATTCATTGGAGTTAGATTCTCAAAATGTAATTCCTTGCTCTACCTCTTGCTAGACATGTGACTTTAGGCAAGTCACTTCATCTCCTTAATCCTTAGTTAATCCATCATAAAACAAGGATGATATGAGTATTTCCCTCAAGGTGTGGTAGGGCGTTTTAATCAGGTAATACATACCCAGCCAAGAAAACAATAAACACTCATTAAATGGTATTTCTTGTGACTGTTTTGGACCTCTTGGTCTAGTTCTGTATGTTAAAATTAGCACCTAAATGATGCTAGGTGCCCTTGGTGCTGTTATGCTGCATTTTAATGGGTTCCATTTTCCTTGCTACAGAGAGATAACTGAGTCTGGCTTTGAAGGCACACAGAGCCAGATGCATTCTTGGCCTTGCTGCTTGTTGTGTGTGTCCATGAGAAACCTACCTTCTCTCAGCTTTTCTCCTGTCAAATGAGACACTATGTTTCATAGAGCCTGTTTGGCATTAAATAAGATAATTAGCACCTATATAATGCCTTTGCTCAAATCCTGGAACCTCATAAAAACAGGCCGCATGTTCACCAAAATCAACTGTAGCCATGCAGGTATTTTGATGAAGTGATTGCCAGAAATATTTCTATTAGTGTGTTACTATAGTAATTCAGAGACACACTCCAAATTAGAGAAGGCTAAATCATCCTACCTAATAAAAAAGTAATATGCAAATTGACCACACCTTAACTGCGCCCAAGCCACGCCCACCAGCCAATCAGGACGAGTATGCAAATCAACCCAACAAAGATGGCAGTTAATTTGCATACATAGGCGGCCTGAGCGGACCCCCTCCGATTGATCGCAGGGAGCTGGGGGTTGATTCGGCCTGGTGCAGGAGTGGACCCCCTGCGATGGACCGCAGGGAGCTGGGTGTCCGCTCAGGCGGAGGCTTTTGGCCTGGTGCCGGAGCAGACCCCCTGCAATCAATCACAGGGAGCTGGGGGTTGCTTCAGCCTGGTGCACGAGCGAACCCCCTCCGATTGATCTCAGGGAGCTGGGTGCCAGAGCAGACCCCCTGCAATCGATCGCAGAGAGCTGGGGGTTGCTTTGGCCTGGTTCAGGAGTGGACCCCCTGCGATGGATTGCAGGGAGCTGGGTGTCCGCTCAGGCTCCATGCCAAAAGCCGCAGGCCGTGGCTTTTGGCCTGGTGCAAGAGCGACCCCCTGCCATCGATCGCAGGGAGCTGGGGGTTGCTTCGGCCTGGTGCAGGAGTGGACCCCCTGTGATCGATCACAGGGAGCAGGGTGTCCACTCCGGCACCAGGCTGAAAGCCTCCACTGGAGGCTTTTGTCCTAGTGGTCGAGCGGACCCCTGCCATCGATTGCCTAAGCAGGGAGCTGGGGGTCTGCTTTTGGCCTGCCCAAGAGGCTTTCAGTCTGGGCAGGCCTGGGCAGGCCTGGGCAGGGGCTGAGCTGGTGATCAGAGGGAGCTGGAGGGGCCTGACCAAGCCTAAAGCTTCAGCCAGAGGCTTTAGGCCTGGGCAGGGCCCAGCCCTTGATTAGTGTGAACTATAGAGGAAACACCTTTTCTGCACATTGGCTGCAGCAGCAGGGTGATGGGGCTGGTGCCTTCCCTGATCAGCCCGGTTGCCTCCCACAAAGGGCAGCCAGACTGTGGCTTAGGCCTGCTCCCCGTGGGGTGTGGGCCTAAGCCATCAGTAGGACATCCCCTGAGGGCTCCCAGTATGTGAGAGGGGGCAGGTTGGGCTGAGGGACCACCGACCCCCCAGTGCACAAATTTCGTGCACCGGGCCCCTAGTCTACATATATAAAAGCCTAAGTGACCATTGGATTGTTGGACCATTGGATCATTTGACTGGTAGCTATGATGTGCACTGACCACCAGGGGGCAGACGCTCAATGCACAGACATGGAAACATGGAACAGACTGATGAATCTCAGAGGGAAGTGGGCAGGGGAGAGGGCAGGAAGAGATTAACCAAAGATCTTATATGCATACTAGAGGCCGGGTGCACAGATTTGTGCACCAGTGGGGTCCTTCAACCTGACCTGCAGGGATTGGGCCGAAACTGGCAGTCCAACATCCCCCGAGGGGTCCCGGATTACGAGAGGGCGCAGACCAGGCCAATGGACCCCACAGGTGCATAAATCCGTGCACTGGGTCTCTCGTTTAAAAATATGTTTAAATACAACCAGGCCTAATACTTTCTTGTACATAGAGGATGAATAAACTATTTAAAAGAAAATTACTTAAAAAAAAAAGTCTCAGATTTCTTTTTCTTAATCTATCGCCTCAGCAATATTCAAGAACTGGCTCACAGAAGCAGGTTTTCTAAGCCCCCAAAAGATTACAATTCATCCCAACTGTTCTGCTTACCATTCATACACACATGTGGAGATAAACACACCAGGGCATGAAGCACTATTCAGGGCTGCTGTTTAAACTGACAGCTGCATCGTTTGGGGACATCGATGTTCATAGCACATTCAATAATATAGATGTTCTTTCTGGCAGACATTGTCTGCAGAGTGGTTGGAGTCTGTTGAATTTCCATGAACAATGGAGGTTTGTTTAAATCTCTTTAGAGTAAATTAATGGTTGATCCTCAACATTGCTTTAATATATATCGTGGGCAAAATTTCAAATCTATGGATGCATAGTAATAAGATTCAAGATGTTTCTTATCACCTAAAAAATTCACTTTTCATGTTAGAGGCATGTTAGATAATATGTGTATGTGTACGTGCATATATGTATACATATATGTCAAGTCTTACAGAAACTATTTTTTATAATCTGTACAGAACAGTGCTATCATATGTGCTAGGTTTTTCCTCTTGTTTTCTATTTAAGTCCTAGGAAGGAAGAGTTGGCTTTGAATATTTTAGAGTGTAAGTGGGACAGACACACAACGCCCTGCATTTGTGTGGGAAAGGAGAATTCCTCAGCAGGCATATCATGAGATGTTTTTGTTCAGGTTGCTTTTTACGCAGGAGAAATGCTGAGTGCACCCTTCCTCAGGCATGGCACAAATTTTAGCAAGACTCAACAGAAACTCAGAGGAGCCTGTACCGTATGTGCCAGGTTGCACTTCTGTCCTGAAAGTTGGGGCCTCAAATTGTGCTAATGAAGAGGTCAAAGTGAAACCTAGTGGGATTTTACTTTTATATACAGTAATTGGGAAAATGGATATCCATATGTTTGCATGCTATATAGGAATAAGCCAGATGTGAAGAAAATAAGGAATTGTAAGCATTTTCTATAGTAATATTTCAAGACAAGAGTTTTACCAGATCTATTACTTTAGCCACAAAAAAAACTGGGTCACAAGTAACATTAGAAAAACATACTTATTTTTTAAAATGTGTGAGTTCGAAAAGGGAATGTACAATGCAATCACTTACTGCTTATACAGTGCCAGTGCCTAATAGAGAAGAAAGCTGCAATATATTTCTTTGTGAAATCTTCAGAATATCTTTATTAACTGCTAATTAGTGTGTGTGTTTTTCCTTATTTGACCCACCAAAATCAATTTTGGTGTACCATCTGTCCTGTTGACAAAAAAAGTATTAATATCAAAGTTAAAATTCAGATGTGTAGTACAAAGCGTTAAATTTACTGGTTGCAAGAAATCATTTGTTATCACAATTAGAAGAAACCGCCTCAATTTTATCTTCTTCATGTCCTCAGTAGCTCACTCTTCACCCTGCTATTAGGCTGGTGGATGTTGTCTAGGAGTTTGCTAGACTGACTGGATCACTGAAGCCAATCGGCTTGTGTATTGCCCCTCGATTGTTTCTTTGCCATATTTCTTCTCAATGATTTTCTATTGGTTAGGTCTAAGTTTCTGATGTCTTATTTAATCACTTCCTTAATCTGAATGCCAATAGTTTCTAGAATATATTGCCCACTTGAATTGAACCTGTGGTTTGAATGAACTTACTTCTTTCTCCACTTGCTGATTCTGTTTTATTGTTTATGTTTCCTTTCTTGCTGTCCTATCTGTGTTCCCTGTATTAGTGTCCTAGGGCTGCTATAACAAAACATCACAAACTGTGTGGCTTTAATAACAGACATGTATTCTCTCTTAATTCTGGAGGCTAGAAGTCTGAAATCAAGGTGTTGGCCAGGTTCTCTGAATCTCTAGAGCAGTATCTGTTCCATGCCTTTCTCTTGGCTTCTGGTGTGTCTGGCAGTCGTTGGCTTGTAGACATACCACTCTAATCTTTACCTATGTATTCAAATGGCTATCTTTCCTCTGTGTCTGTCTGTGTCTCATCCCTTCTTCTATGGATGCCAATCATATTAGATTTTGACCCACCTAATTCAGCATGACCTTATCTTAACTTGATTACATCTGCAAAAACCCTATTCCAATGAAGTCACATTCACAGGTGCCAAAGAGTTAGGACTGCAATATGTCTTTTGGCAGGACACCATTCAACCCATAACATAATGCTCATCTCTCAATGCCCAACATATGCCCCAACTTCAATAAGAAGGCTCTTCTCATTTCTTCAGCTTATAATTTTCTGAACTTTCATAAACTGCATGATTCATTGCGGCATTAACTATGGCTGCTTTGTTCACCCCTGTATTTCAGGAGCCTGGTGTAGTGGCTGGTACATAGTAAGAAATCAATAAGTATTTGTTGAATGAATGACTGTATTCAATTAAGTGAATTAATTTATACCATGTAATTCAGTTAGTTTTTGCTGACACAGTATTATTTGATTTATTTAAATTAGTTGTCCCTCTAAAAGAATGTGAAGGACACAGTTTCATCTCTGATTTCTATCCCAGACTAACAGAGTCCAGCATGAAATTCCCACATGGATGATAATCTGATAAATGCTTTGCAAATTAATTGGTCTAGAAAAATCTGATTGAAAGGAAGTGAGATCAATAGTCTGTTCAGAGGCATATTTTTTTAAAGCGAAGACTATTTCAGGCAGGAAAAAGACTACTGAGATTAAAGCAAAGCCAAATAGATTGGTGATTAATGTTTTGTTTATACCAAACACAAATTTTCTGAATATTATAAAAGATTCCAGATATTTAGCTGAGCAGACCAGTTAAGATACCGTCTGGTCATATCTTTCAGACTTCAAGTTTTGATACTTTGGTAATATGTATTTCTCTCCAATTGTATGTTTTATTAGAAAAAATGACATATAACGCATCTGTTTATAAACCCAGTTTACTGCTAAATAGCATTTTAAATGGGAAAATCTTAAGAACAACTCCTGCAACCCCAACTGTTAACTTTGCATAACTTCTAATCAGTTTCACAACGGGGAGCGGAGCAAGGCTCACACCTGGAGTCTTAAATATGAGAAAGAATACTTGCAATAAGAGAATTAAGATAATTTCCCTCTTTCTATTAATGTCATTACTTATCCAGTCTGTTTATCCCCAAAGTAAACCCAAATGCTCATTTTATTCACCCTGAAGATAAAATATCTGCAAACTTAACAGGCGTCCATACCACCCACAGAAAATAAGCAAAATAAAAGAAACTGAACAAATCCGCATAAACCACAGATGGGAAGAGGAAAAACAGGGTTTGTCAAGAGAACATAAATCTTCTGCAAATGCTTAAAGGAAATATGTTTTGGGGAAATGTTATATTCTGAAAACATGGTATAGGTATTATTTTGTTTAGTTCAATGTTGTGTGATAGCACACAAATAGGGGAGACTCCTCCACGTGCTACAAGGCACTCATGCTATTAAGTGTCTGGTTAAGGCCATCAGCTTCATATTTGCAATGCAAATTAACAGACAACATGGTGCTTTCAATCATAGGTGATCCTTAATAAGCCTGCTGATTGCTCTGGAGAGCACAGTTATTTTTGTGCTTAAGAAATAGCTGAATAGTTGGGGAACTGAGCCTTTATTTCACACACACACACACACACACACAACCACACAATGGGTAGAAGTGTAGAAATGATACTGTTTAATTAGCTTGTTATTAATAATAGAAAAGGAGCAAAAGGAAGGCCAGACATTATAGACATGGCCATTTGGGCAGCTTCACCAAGAATCTGCAATTTCACATTCCCAGGGAATCGCCTGCCCATTCCCTGATGATGACTGGTGGAAGGGGCTGGACAAAGGAAAAGATGGGTGCCTATGCAGTGAGTCTGGGTGATACAGGGAAGTTGTTTGTCAGTCAAACCTGGGAACAGAAATCATTGCCTAGAAGGGGTGGAGCCAGGCAAGCCCATGAAATTTTGGGAATACATAATCCCCTGGACAAAGGAGCTCTCTCTCTTGATTTTCTGGTTCCTTTGGCTTTGCTCCTGCCCATATTCCCTCCATCGCCATGTGGTCCTGAGGACCCCAATGCAATGAACTGATGGACTACAACTGGGAACAAAAATTAAACTTGCTTAACCCTTTGCACTCGCTTGCTTTTTTCTTGATTCCTTTATTCTAATGCTAACCATGTCGAGTCACACTCGACATCCGAGTGCAAAAGGTTAATTCTGGACTGGGCACTGCTTCAACGTAGATCAAACCTCTGGGCAATGGCTTTGATCTTAGCTTTTCAGAAGCCACAGCTACACCTTTTCTATGGTGAGATGGAGGGAAATGGGACCTTAGAAACTCAGGGATTTAGTTCCATGCAAATAAAAACCAAGTGTTCTCCTATGCAAGTCACAGAAAATTATTTTTCTTGGTACACTGCAAGATGCCCATTCCCACCAGCAACAAAGAGGGATGAGGAGAGCTCCCCACTAATAACAGAACGAGTAAGAATAGTGATGTTGAGGAAAGAGTTCAATTTTTGTCCACTGAAATTCATTCATGAACATCAGACATGTTTTTTATAAAAGCCCTCAGGCCCTAACCAGTTTGGCTCAGTGGATAGAGCATCGGCCTGCGGACTGAAAGGTCCCAGGTTCGATTTGGTCAAGGGCATGTACCTGGTTTGCAGGCACATCCCAGTAGGAGGTGTGCAGGAGGCAGCTGATCGATGTTTCTCTTTCATCGATGTTTCTCTCTATCTCTCTCCCTTCCATTCTGTAAAAAATCAATAAAATATATTTAATTAACAAAAAAAAGCCCTCAGACCCAGAGTGCAGTTTTAGAATGTATATTGGTTTAGGAAGCACTCAATATATAAATTCCTTCATGGGTCTGACCCAGAGGTATAATATCACCATACATGTGGGGACCCTGAGGTTGACATTATACAAATGGGCCTATCTGCATGAGAACAGGGCTCATGCACATGCTGAAACCTACTCTGTTCAGGCAAAGGAGACCTCTTTTCTCCCACTGGTGAAGAAAATAAGGCCTGAAAGGTCAGTCCACTCTTCAAACTTCTCATCCTTTTGCTCTTGATTTTATGAGGAAACCTAAGGAAATTTGTTATTCCCCCTTGGAACAGCTCTCTATGTACTTAAAACGGTATCTTTCATTGCTTCTACGTATTGGATTCCTAAATTTGTACCCTATCCAATAGTGAGATAGAAATAAAACTTCACAAATTTTGCCAGAAACTAGATTCAAAGTCTTTAAATAGCTCACCTCATGAAAGTTTACTGCATAAATAGTATTTCAAAATAAGCGAGAGCATTTCAGATAGCAAGCAGCAAAGAGGGAAAGAAGTTTGCGCTGCAGATACAAATCAGACTGAATGGCTCCCCCGAAACACCTATGGGGTGAAAAAAATGTTGGAACAAAGACTAAAACTGATCACTTTCTCATAATCTATATACCTAAAAGAATTAGAACATTTCGTATTACTGAAATGTTGGCTTTTCCTTAATTTGGAAGATCTGGCAACTATGGATCCCATATTTCTATCACAGAAATAGGCTGGGTCTGAGACTTGGCACACCCTTCTGTATGCATGTGCTCCCCAGTTGACTACAGACAGCATCCTTCCCTATTGGATTAGAATTGGAATGTGTTCATTATTCATGCTACTTTCCTGGCCCCTCAAAATGTTTTCATTTTGTTTTGTGTTGATATTGATCCAAGAAATGTCTACCTATTTCCCTGCACCTTCTCCTTCCAGCCAACACCAGTGGGAGGGGTAAGAGCCACAGAACTGGGCAGAGGAAGAGGTTCACGTGTAATGAAGTCCTTAAAATAGCCTTGACCTATCCCCAGGGAAGTTCTGGAGGTCAAATGGCTGTCAAATTTTACACCCATGCCTTTACCAGTTGCTGGATATGGCTGCCCCTTGCTATAACCACAGTCCCAACAGCCAGAAAGATAAGTTTTCTTTGAAAGGGCTTTGAGATGCAGTTCAAGTCTGTGTCCATCACACCTGAGAAGCTGGTTTGCTCCCTCTTCATCTACCCCAGTCCTTCCCTCTGAAACAGCATTTAAAGAGTCACTGACAGGTTTTTGCTGCACACTAGCTGTGTTAGGAAAACTTCCCTGAGGACTCACAATTCTTTAGCTTGGAATGTCCTCAGAATGGCTTACTTAGCTGCCCCTCCATATAAGAATAGTCCTTCAGGATGCCTATAGTGTACATTGCTTATAATCCAGATAAAATGCTGTGCTGACCCTGCTACTGTCTGGCACTCTATCACCTGAGTGTTTTCTGAGTATCCTGGAAAAGACCTGCAGAGAGGTTTCCCCCACAGGTGTCAAGGAAAGGACAAAGTGACATATGGAAGAAATGACTCCAAATTATGCAATTAAAAACAATTTGTCCAAATGTCTGAATTAAACATTGATTTAATTACTTGCTGGTAACTGTAGAGTCCACTGGAGGCAAGTTCTCCTGCCCTGAAGTGTTTGCTATTACAATAAAGCTCAATAACACATTTTTCAAAGTAGGAAGAATTCTGACTAATAGAACAAATTATTAGCAAATAACATGCTAAAAAATATATATCCAAGTTACAAATATGTAAAAAGAAACATGATTGATTGATGACCTATTCAATTTGACAAAATTATTTCTGCAAATTTGTTTACCATTTAATAATCTGCTGCAAAATGGTTCCAGAGCCTGAGCTGTAATTGGGCCAGTCCTCATCCTACATCTCAGCATTGACAGCAGGGCTGCCCAAGGTTTTGGCCTTGTGATGGCAGTTAAATTTAAGTTCAGGCTGGTGGGGTGCAGGTTTAAGCCTGACCTTAGCAATGCTTATTTGGAATTTGCAGTACTAAAATGTATTATATACAGCTAGGGTTGAGAGACAGATGACAGACCTAAATAGGGCATCCTTTCTAGATGAGCAGTCTTCTTCTACTTATTTCTTACCTGGTCTGCTTCATGATGTTAAGTTACATATCTAGTCCCAGTAGGTTATTCAAGTTTGAATCTCTTGCTATAGATCACCAGTAAATAGAAACTGGTTGATGATTTTAAAGTATATAAATCACTAAAATTACCGGGATTAAAATTTAAATCAACATATTTAAACGCTCTTGGTATAGACAGTCACATGCTATTAGAACATGAAATGGGTAATTATTTTTTTAATGCACCAACTGAAACTACTGGCAGGGGAGCTCGAAACAATATTCTGATCTGCCTATAACTCAGCATTGCCAAAAATACTTCTATTGTTTTACTTTTTGATCTAGGTCAACTACATTTACAAAGTTAGGGATTTCAGTTTGGTTAAGGGGAATCACATTTCTTTGGTGCTGGTCTAGAAATATTTGATCTAACAAAATCAAGAAGATGAGTAGCAAACATATTTCTCCTCTGACCCACATATAATGTCATCAAAGTTATAAAGCCATTCTTTGGGATGGAAGAATTGAAAACTGGAGTTTTCTAGTGTGGATGGGTGCATTTGGTCAGGAAAACAGATAAAACTTATCAAGATCCAAAAGAATGGTTAAGTCAGGTCTTGGTGAAATGATGATAGCAGCAATAGAGGGAGGACAGAAAGAGACTGCATAGCAAGAGAATGAAAAGAAAGTAGAGAAATGCAGCCTTCATTTCATTCTTTAAATCCAAATTTTAGTAGTTTTCATGACTTAAACCCGTGGTCGGCAAACTGCGGCTCGCAAGCCACATGCGGCTCTTTGACCCCTTGAGTGTGGCTCTTCCACAAAATACCATGGCCTGGGCGAGTCTATTTTGAAGAAGTGGCATTAGAAGAAATTTAAGTTTAAAAAATTTAGCTCTCAAAAGAAATTTCATTGTACTGTTGATATTTGGTTCTGTTGACTAATGAGTTTGCCGACCACTGACTTAAACCTTCAGACTTTTTTATTTTTCAAGCTTGGTAACAATCACTGCCATGTACATTTATTTAAAAATATTTAGAGAAATATATGTAGAATAGCAAATATAATTAACTACATATATGTAGGTTAAGCCTACAGAGTAAATAAACCTATGCAAAATATACAGCATGCATATATGTTCAAGTTTGTTTAACTAGATATTATATTTTTACATGACATACATACAGACATCAGGGGGGAAATCACTTTCTAATTAGGAACAAGCATTTTGAATATTTACATTTCTAACTAATCAGTGTTGATATTGAGACAACCACATTTAATTATACTGCAATCTGTGACAGAAGAAGATAAATGTTTTGACTCAAATAAATAATACTATAAAGGCTCATAAATTATTGTCTTTCCTAAATTACAGTGACACACTTAAGCTTTAAATTTTTATAAAGTATATAATAATTGTTATTATCATCAATAACTCATAACCTTGTCAATTATCCCTAACTGATCTATTTATAATTAGTTATTAACAGAAACCATGCTGACTTATTTGCTTTTATTAATGAACTTTCTCCCATCTTTAGTCCATGTAGAGTAAAGGAATTTTAGAAGTATCTTTGGTAGATAGAAGGTTCCTTGGATTCCCTTCCTTACCTACGATATTCTCCTAAATAAAAATATGATAGAAGCGAAAAGAAGCACAGAGACATCTTGGGAGCAATGATGAAAGGTGAAAGGTGGAAGTTGCAAGGGCTTCCATCTTTATAAGCACTGAAAGAGACTAACATTTTTCAAATCCACTCAGCCTTCCACTCGCCAAAATTTATTACAGTAACAGATTTTTCTCTTATGGCCTATTGTTACCATATCTGGTGGTGGGGCACAGGTACTACATTAGCCATTGGGGAATACAAAGATGAACAGGACACTCCAACTCTACCTTAACCCACACCCTAATCTCAACATGTTGTACACAGATTTTGGTGAGGAATATAACAAATAACAATAACACAATGTGAAATCCAAATAAACATTAAAATACACAATATTTAAAACTGTTTCTATCAACAAGTTAAATTGTTCAGCAATATAGATGAATCTTTCTTTTGTAGCGGGTATGATACAATAGAGAAGAAAGTAGCTGTAGGTACCTGTTACTCTTTACTCGCTCAACTCACTTCCTGAAAATTTGAGTGAATGTAGATCTTTCTATTTCTAAAAGGATAAAGAGAAACTCTAAAGAGACAAAATGTGAGGTTATGAAATTGAATATAGAAATGACCAATGGCAAATTTAATAATGGAATTCAAATAATGTGTGCCATTTATATCTAAGAAAGGGATTGCTATTCACCATCTCCTTATAAGTTTGCAGAGAAATTAGTCAACAACGTAGTTTAGAACTAGATTCTAACTTCTTGACTAATTGGTAAGAAGGAATTAAATAGTTATATTTCCAATGAACTCAATATTTGCACATTTAAACTACAGCTACTATAGGTAGGGCATTTCAATCAAAGCATTTAGCTGAGCACTAGTTCCCAGAGCATGCGGTAGATGTGTGGCAACAGGTGAAATGAAGTGTGGCTTCTATGCTAGAAGAACATAAAATCTAGAATAATTTTCCTCTTTAGTATGACTCAGAGGTCAGAGTTCTCTTTCCCCAGCACAAAGCAGCATTACTTTGTTGAAATCTAAGCTTTTGTTATATTCTACTAAAAGAAAAAAAAATTAAAATGACCTTCTATTCTAAATAAAACATTAAAGTTATACTGACATTTAATTTGATTAGAAATTGCAATCAAATTTTACCTAGAGGCTTTGACTTATATTGTGAAATCTTAAACACAGCTAAAGAATGCCTCAATACAGATACATTTTCAAAAATGTACCCCTAAGTGAACCTCCTTTGTACTCTGCATATTGTTTATTTTTCCTTAAGTGGCAGTGGAGATTAGTTTAACATAATCAGGTAATGAAAGAAAAAGGAGAGAAAACAAAAACCCAACAAATTGGTTGCCAGAAAAACATCTTAGAAATGATTCCACATTATTTCTGCCTGATCAAACACTTTTATTCTAGAAAACATCATAGATGATCACAGTTGCTATTGTGGACTCCTTCAGGCATTAAGACTTCTCTTGTGATGTTTAATACAGAAAAGCAAGTGTTTCATTAGGCACTTTTTCCTACCTGCCTGTCCTATGACCTTTGGTCTTGATTAACATAATAATGAACTGCATTTATCTTTGTGCATTAACAATACATTCTTGGGGACAATAAAATGGCATAGTGTATAATTGAGTCATCTGTTCAATTATAATATTAACAGAATGTAATATAAATACATTCAGCCTGGTGGAAGTTGACAAGAATCTATCTTGTTCTTGAGATCCAAGGGTTAAGATGTCACTCTGGTCCGTGTTTTAGATTTAATTACATTTAGTTTTTTCTATTCTTCTTATAGCATATACATCAGCAGTTGCTGTAGTATAGGATTAGAGGGTTGTTATTTTTTCCTTTTATTTGATACTCAAAAATAACCACAAAAGGAATTAAAGTAAAATTAGATCACAATTAATTTTTTTTATTTTTATCAATAAAGAAGTGTGTTCTGGAAGAATTGGTGGACTTTTCTATACTAATAAATATTAGTGTGCCTTCTAGCAATACATCTGGCTGCCTGTTTAAAATAATGAAAACAATGGGCATTAAATCTATGTAATAAAACACTGTCCTGCGTTAATTTTGGAGATTAGTAGAGACCAACACAAAGCACATGACAATGATCAGAAAAATAAGAAAAGTAAAGAATGTACCCTGCATTCATTCTAAACAGTGTTGGACCAGTGCCTGGCACGTAATACTGTATCAATAAAGGAAGAAAGGAAGAATGGAAAGCAATGGCAGAGATGGTACTCAAAGCCAGAATCATGTTCTCAGTCTAAAAGCAGATGTCAGGATGAAAATCAGATAAATATCAGATCTTGGGCTATGAATTGGAGTTAATATGAGGAACTACTAGTGACAAATGGTTGCTCAGGAGATGTAATCGCCTGATGAAAGTCTGAGCAAGAGTGACTCAAGTTCATTGGGCCATATCTGATGGACTTAGAGTTTGCTTGTTTGTTTTTAAAGGAGAAGGCCAGGCCCTTTGCTAAATTAAATGGTAGATTTTTATGCAAATGCAATGTGTGGCAAATGCCTTTCATCTCAGAACTCCATCAACAAAGTAATTAAGTGAATGTTTTTGTATGTTGGACTCTAGGAGTACAACCTCCTGGTAAAGGTATACACCGATTATCACATAGAGCAGTGCTCTGGAAACCCCAGAACTACTCACATATTCCTGATTAAGAGAGTGGACCCATCCCAAGACTCTTTAAAAATTATTCTCTAATGTATCTCTTAATCAATACTGAAATTTTAATAACCTGTTGATAATCTTAAATTAGTTCAGTGATCCTCTACCAAAGTGTAGAGAAGGAAAACAGTTTTCCTTAACCCTTTTAGGGTTCCTAGCTGCTTCTGAAAATTAAACTGACAGATTCTTAGAGAAAAACATACAAATTTATTTAATATAAGTTTTATGTGATATAGGAACCCTTGTAAGGAAATGAAGACGTCAGGAAATAAGAAATTTTCTACTTGCTTTTACATTAGCTTGAAAAAAAGAGAGGCATGGAAAAGTGACTAAATTAAGTGGAAGGCTAAAAGAAGATAAAAATTATTTTAACAAGGTGTTTGTATAAAACTCTTTCATCCTAGAGGAATTATAACAATGTCATTGATCAATTTTTCATCCTAGATGATAACAATGTCATTATTTCTCCCAGTACAGAAGGGCATCTTGCACTTGGGATTTGTATTTACTGGTTTTAGAAAGAAAAGGGAAAGTCAGAGTGCCCTTCTGGTACCTGATGTTTCTTAAGTGCCCTAAACTCAAAATACACAATATGTCAAAGAGACATATTTTGGGATGACATGCTCTGAACTCCTTCAAAAACAATAATCTTCTCAAATGTTCCCACCAAGTAAACCTAAAACTGGAGAAGTATGCAAATATAATCATAGAGAAGGGAACAAGTGTGTAAAAAAAACCCTGTAACCTACCAATGTTTCCTTTATTTCTCCTTAAAATCTATGGTAATGTTTTATCTTCTTCATAACACATCCACTTGAAAATATAAAACTAATAAAGTGCTTAAGAAAATAGACCATGTTTATGCTCACTTTACAAACACTAGCCATTGGCCATTTACTATCTGTCCCATTGCTGATAAAATCATATGATTAATTATGAGGAAACTTTCATTAGACTACACATTTAAGAGGATATGCAACTCATTGTTTCTCAGGCACGAAATGGTGTCTTGAACAGATAATGGATAGCTGAGAATATAAATATGGATATGGAGACAGGTCACAGGCTCATGTTTTTGGATGTGTGCTGCATGGCCAGGTGTTAAAATAATTATTCAGCCAAACACAAGTGTATAAGTTTCCTGTTACTGCTGTAACAAAGGACCACAAATTTAACTGGCTAAAACAACCCAAATTTATTTTTTTATACTTCTGGATTTAAGAAATCTGAAATGGGTCTCACTGGTTAAAATTAAAAGTCTGCAGGTCTTTGTAGAGGCTCTAGGAGAGAATCTGTTTTCTTATCTTTTCCAACTTCTAGAGGCTGCCCATACTCTGGTTTATGGCCCAATCCTCAATCTGCAAAGTCTGCAATGGACAGTAGGACCCTTTCTTAATCCCATCATGCTGACTCTTCTGCCTCCTCCCTCTTCTCCATTTAAGGGCACTTGTGGTTCAATTATGCTCACCCAGATCATAATGAATAGTCTCTATATTTTGTCATCATCGTTTAGCAACCTTAATTCATTCTGTAACCTCAATTCAACTGTCCTATATAACATCACATATTCACAAGTTCCAGGGATGAGGACAGGGACGTCCTTGGGGAGCCATTATTCTGCCTACAATGCTCAAGTTCAAGCCAACATCACCATCAAAACTGAATCTCTGGGATACTAAATAAATCTGTAATTTTATTTGAGATAATCATTATTGAGATTTATTGCATAAAATCTATTATTCAAATTTTAAAAGTCTTACTTCGTAATACTAATCACCGATGTCTTTGTTTAAACATTAATAAAGTAACACTTTTTCTGAAAAGTGTCCTATCTGGTCCTTTAAAAATTACATACCTGGAATTTTTAAAATATATTTTTATTGATTTCAAAGAGGAAGGGGAAGGGAGATAGAAACATCAATGATGAGAGAAAAATAATTGATTGGCTGCCTCCTGCACACTCCCTACTGGGGATAGAGCCCACAACCTGGGCATGTGTCCTTGACTGGAATTGAACCTGGGCCCCTACAGTCCACAGGCTGATGCTCTGAGCCAAACCACCCAGGGCCATACCTGGAATTTCAAAGCAGTAATTGAAAGCTATTTTATTGGGTATGATGTTAGAATTAACTTCCTTAGAACTATGTTAACTCGTTCTGTTTTTTTGCTATGTATTTATATTATAAGCATTAATTGTCACAAGCAAGATTTAATAATCTTCAAGATAGGTATCACCTGGAAGCTTGCTACAAAAAAACAGAATCTTCAGGTCAACCCCACTGAATTAGAATCTGAACTTTCACCCGATTCCTGGCTGATTTGTGAGCAGACTGATAGAGCAGTCTCTCACTTAATGTAAACATTTATATTAGCTGTCATTGTTTCCCTGTTTATGTAAAACTGTTTTAAAAGCCTTCATTAATATTTTGTGCATAAAATCAACAGCTTTCACAATCATAGTTTTATTTGTACAACAATAAACAAACAGTTATACTTCACATCATTTATAGAATTTTCAATCTACAAAGAAAGAAAAGGACACTCCCAGCTATACCTAGAATGCTCACCTACATTTGAAAATGAATATTCAAAGGTAGTTACACTGGAAAGCTAAGTGGCATGCTTTGTTTTATTACCGAGATGGGTATGCTGGCTGAATTTGAAAGTATCCTAAATAATCTCACAATAGTTGATTATACAAACTTAGCAAATCTAGGTGTTAACGTAAAAATCATTCGAACCTGTAAAGAATTTTTGTGAGTTTATTTGAGCCAAACTGTCTACAATTGCCAGGAAGCAGAATCTCAATGTATTGGGATAATGTTCTGGAGAATGGCACTTTTTCACCTTGTTTTATACATTACAATCAAAGGAGGAGACATAATTTACATGAAATTCATTGGTGATAGATTAGAGAGGCAGGAGAAAGCAAAGTGGGGAAACCTCTGGGGTTGGATAAAAAGTAAAATGATAGACACATAATTCTTTTACTTAGGGGGGTACAGGATAGTAAACAGTCAACAATTAACAAGGTAACAGTAACAATGAAGGAATTTGTGGTCTCCATCCTGGCACCCAGGGCATTTGGTTATGCCCTGAGGCATCCGGAAAAAGGGAAGTTACAAGTTACCCTGACATTTCACAGCTATGTTATTTTACGTGCAAAAAGACAATAGGCTCAGTTAAGGTAAAGATTAACCTTTGTCAGGGAAGATACCAGCCTAGGATGTGGGTACCCACCATAAACTACTTTATAATTAAAGGTTTTTCATTTCAGACCATCCTTTGTGGTTACTTTAGGGCTCTTGGGTTTGCAAGTCTGCCATGCAGGCCTTCCCTGACTTGATCAGGTTAGCATGTGGCCCCTTTTTTTTGTCGACATGGAAATTACATTGAAACAGTCATTTTGGTTACTTCACCTTCCAAGGCCAAGGATAAAGCCAAAGCTAAAGAAGAGATTGTGTCATAACACTAAGGTTGAACCTGAACTGTGTGTGTGTGTGTGTGTGTGTGTGTGTGTGTATGTATGGTGTGTGTCCATTGGTAGATTTTATTATCATTTTGCATTGTTTTAGAGAGAAAACAAATAAAAATAAACAAAATAACTAAAGACTAATCAACATAACACCCCAGGCATTCTTTGGCTGCTTATCTTAGAACGAATCCAATTCAATAAGAGACATTAAAGTTGTCTTTACATATTTGAGAGGCTGTCAAATGAAAGCAGATTATAGAGTTGCAAGACACTTTGAATAAAGCAGGATATATTTAGACCCTCATCATCTCCTTAACTGAAGGATTACTCTAACTTTTAAGAATGACACTTAACATTTTACTGCTTTGAACTTACCTGACATGGGTGAATAACTTAGTATTTCTCAATACAATTAATGTATGCATGTGTGTATATAAAGAAAGAGATCTACAGATATAGATTTAGAGAGGAGAAAGTGAGGGTTAGCCTACCTACTGCACAATTATTGAGAGGATGAAGCAAGTTACTACAAAATAACTCAAGAACATGTGGTTTAAGAAGAATTCAATGAACGTTTGTTGAATGGATGTACAAATAAATGAACTTTCCATTCTTACTAGCACAGCATATAACAGATTTTTGAAGCTAAGGAAAAACATTATCTGTCCCATTATTTTTCTCTTACATTAATAAATGCCACAGAAATTTGTACCTGAGTAAAATGAGAAATGTGTGCTGAGTGAGGTTTTGTGATCAATTTGAGCTGAAATTAGCCAGCAGTTTCTATCAGCTCCAAAGTGGTCCAACTGTTACTTTAAATTACAGTCTCCGTAATGGTTTCCGTGAAGTATACATCATCTGTTAGATCTGGTAAATGCATTCATCCTCTATTATATTTCAAAAAGGGCAGAGCAATAATTTCCAGCCTCTAAATTACACTTAGAGATGATGATGGAGTTTTGCCAGATCTAAATCATCTTAGTATAATAAAACACCTCCCTGGTTTCATTTATCTGCAATGAAATAATTCTCTGTATAAAAACAGGTACATTTTGTGTTCCTACATATATAATTATTAAAACAAAGAAATATTGAGTTATCCTTTATGTAGCCATGGCACCCATTTTGCTTTTTGAAAACCACCCTTGCCTCCTAGCCTGGCCTGCATGACTCAATGGTTGAGCATTGACCTATGAACCAGGAGGTTTCTGTTCAAATCATGGTTCGATTCATGGTCAGGGCACATGCCTGGGTTGCAGTCTTGATCCCCAGTGTGGGGTCTGCAGGAGGCAGCTGATCAATGATTCTCTTTCATCACTGATATTTCTATCTCTCCCTCTCCCTTCCTCTCTGAAATCAATATATATCTACACTAATAAAAGAGAAACATGCAAATTGACCATCCCTCCGCTACACCCACCAGCCAATCAGGAGCAAGCATGCAAATTAACCCAACAAAGATGGCGGTTAATTTGTATATGCAGGCATGAAGGAAAGACTGAAGACAGCGTAAAAGGAAGCCAAGCACTGCAGAAGGGAGAGAAGCGGCGGAGAAGGGAGCAAGGCAGTGGAGACGGGAGGGAGCAAGGCAGCAGAGGCAGGCTTCGCTCCCTTCTCTGCTTCGCTCCAGCCACAGGAAGCCCTATTCTTGCAGGAATAGGCCCGAGGAAGTCCTATTCTTGCAGGAATCTTCCTGCAATGGGGCCTCTAGTATATATATATATTTTTTTCTCATATATATATGAGAAAATCTCCCTTCCCTCCTCCAAGTGGTGTTTTCTCACCTAGTCCAAGGATATTCCATGCAGAGAATTTAGGCTTCCTCAGAACACGGGAGTTTTCTGGGCATAGTGATTGGTTTTAGGATGACCTCTCAGAGCCATCACCTGAAGGAAGATATATTCTTCCTACTAGTCCTCAGCTGGGAGGTTGTAGATATCCCATTGGTCCTGAGATATGGGGAAGGATGGTAGAGATCTAGATAGACAAGGTGCTAACACTTGTGGAGTATTGACCATGTGATATTAGGCACCACTGAGCACTATACACATGTAAATACATTGTTGTTGGTTTTTGGTTGCAACAATCATATGCCTGCTTTACAGTTGAGAAAACTGAGTCACACAGCTTTTAAGGGGTAACAAGGGACACACAGTTATCAAGGGGCAGAATGGGGGTTTGAACCTGAGAAGTATGGCTCCAGGAAGTATAACCTTAACCACTATCTTCTTTGCCTCTTTCAGTGCCATCATTTGAGTTGAAGCCAGTGATTTTGCTGTGAATTTCATTTTATTAAATTAAAAACTCCCACTAAGACATTTTGAGTTGGGTTTGCCATCACTGCTAAAAACCAGACCAGTCTTCTAGGGAATAAAAACATGTCTCATGAGTTTTATTCTTCACATTTACTGACTTTAGAAATTCTGCACTAAATCTACTCTATCCAGGCTAGTATTTCCTACTGAAGTCACATTTCCAACATGAAGCCTTCCTTACCCACTCCAGTCTCCAGGACTGTTGCCCACTCTACATCTACCAACCTATGCTGAAGTAGGTCATGTAGTACTGTCCCTTGACAGTGTTGAATTCTTTTTATTTCTAATATCTGTATTATCTCTTTTTTTCTAAAAAAATATACATTCTTAAGGAGGTGGAGGCCAAGACCATGTATTATCTTTCTCTAATTTTGCAGGTTACATCCTGTAATGTTGGTACCTAATAAATATTTATTAGGCATCAGATTATCAGAACTAGTTATGGTGCGTAGAAAATTGGGGGTGTGACTTAGGTGCTATGTATTGAGGCTTATCTTCTTTCCTTGGGTACAAGGTAGAAAAGGGTATTTTGAAATGAAAATGCATTTTATAAAAAAGAAAAAACTAGTTTGGGTTTATTTTGCACTTGTGTTATTTGCATACATTTAATGATCTCGTAATATAGTACATGACTGCTTAAATTTAACTGTATCAAGAAATAACTCTCATGTCTTCAAACATATAGTAAAATATTCCTTCTGTTGGGCTATGCCTCATCTTTGCAGCATTGTAAGAGTTCTCCGTATTTGCATAACATTTTAGAGTTTACACTATATAGAATATGTATTGTTTCATTTGACCCTCACAACAAACTTGTGAAGTCAGTATTACTGCTTCTCTTATATAATCAAGGAATATTAGATTCAAGGATAAATGACTGCTAGTGAGTGAACATCTACTATTACAACACAAACGTTTGACACCTACACCTAAACTCATTCCATTCTTCTATTTTATTATTTTATGGCTAATAGAGTATCTGCCAAATAGCAGATGCTCAAAAAATATGCATTTATTTGACTGGCTCTTATCTTTACTCATTATCAAAAATATATTCATCTATGTTTATCAGAAATTTTGGCTTTTAATTTTCTTTCTTGCATACAATGAAATATTACTCAGCCATAAAAAAAATGAAATCTTACCATTTGTGACAACATGGATGGACCTGGAGGGTATTATGCTAAGTGAAATAAGTCAGAAAGAGAAAGACAAATACCATAGGATTTCACTTATATGTAGAATTTAAAAAAATAAAATAAATGAACAAACAAAACCAAAACAAACTCATAGATACAGAGAACAAATTGATGGTCACCAGATAAGAAAAGGTTTGGGAGGATGGGTGAAAAAAGCTGAAAGGGATTAAGAAGTACAAATTGCTAGTTATAAAAATAGTCACAAGGATGTAAAGTATAGCATAGGGAGTTTAGTCAATAATATTATAACTAGGTATGGTGTCACATGGGTATTTGACTTGACAGGATGACCACTTTGTAACATATATCAATGTCTAACTACTATGTTGTACACCTGCAACTAATATAATATTGTATGTCAATTGTAATTGAAAAGTAATTTTAAAAAAAGGAAAACAAAATGGCAAGAGCATGAAAAAAATCTTATTATAATGACCTAGATAAGGCAATGCTGGTTTAGATTCATTGGGAGTGGGCAAAAGGAATGTATCAGGATTGGTCTCTGACAGAAAGGAAAAGGTTTATTTGATGCTTTCAAAACAGAAGGTATTCTTGACTGGTTAAACAATATAAACAAAGAAAGAAGATTTTTAAAATGGCATTCAAGACCCTTACTAACAGTGATAAATTTGTGGGATGGCAGATACCTCTGTGATAAGAAAGGGTTAGCTAGCAAAAGTAAGATGACACTGACACATTTTATTTACTGTTGGCTGACCTCTTTAAAAAATGTGGATGGTTTTTGTGCAAATAAGTTTACTTATATAAATGATTCACATTTAGTTTTAAACACCAGTTTACACTAAAACTGTTTTAAACCATATATATATATATACTCACTAGAGGCCCGGTGCATGAAATTTGTGCATGGATGGGGGGGGTTCCCTCAGCCCAGCATGCACTCGTTCCAACTGGGGACCCCTTGGGGGACATCCGACTGCTGGTTTAGGCCCAATCCTTATGGTTTAGGTCTGATTGCAGTCAGACATCCCTCTTGCAATCTGGGACCACTGGCTCCTGACTGCTCACCTGCTGATCACCCCTAACTGCCTCTGCCTGCCAGCCTGATCATCCCTAACTGCCCTCCCCTGATGGCCTGGTTGCCCCCAACTGCCCTCCCCTGCCGGCCTGATCTCACCCCCAACTGCCCTGCTCTGATGGCCAATTTCATTCTGATTGGTCGGTTTCTATGCCAGTCAGTGTCAAAATCCACCTCCTAGGCAGCCATTGGTTCTTCACAGCACCCACATTTGGTTCGATTGGTCTGTTCCTATGCCAGTCAGCATCTCTGAGCCTATCAACAGAGCCTGATCAGAAAGGCAGGGCTGATCAGCAGCCCCAGTGTAGGCCTGGAGAGAAATGGAGGCAAGGCTGCTGGCCAGACTGGGAGAGAAAGAGAGAGGCAAGTGCTGATCAAAAGCTGCCACAGAGGCAATGGATCAGTCCCTGCTTCTCTCTTCAGGTCTCCCTCTGGCCCTGATTCGCAGCCCTCTCAGCAGTCAGTGCTGGGGCACCAAGCCTGCAGAGGAAGCAATCAGCAGCTGGGTTCCAGACTGACTTCGGGTTGGTCCATCCTGGGTCCTTACTGGTCTTTATGACCCAGGGTTGTTATATATTAGGATTTTTTTTTTCAGTGTGTTATGTTGAATACTACAAGATATAATGAGTGCTGTAATGAACAGACATCTGTATGTTTCTTATGCAGTTTGTTCAGAAATGCTCTATCATAAGCACATATGTGTCCTTTCCACTCACAAGAATTGATTGAGGACTGAATATATACCAACCAGGAGGGCAATGAGCAGAAACAAAGCTCACAGTTTGCAAACCAATCTGAAATTAACAGCCTCAACTTAGAATTTGCTCATTGAATCCCTGCTGGCTCATTTTGATTCTGGAGCATGACAAAGACAATGGCTTGTCACCATTCAGTGCTTCTAAATAGTGATGATGATTTGAAAGCTTGGAAGGTGTAGCTTAAAGTGGGAGCTTTTTGGGAGGAGAGGGAAATCAGCACTACTGGGGGTGTTTAGGGCTGGCTGCATCTATGTGCATCCACAGAGATATAAACACATGTATTGAGTTCCAGAAATCAACAATTCAGAAGCATTCATGACTCATAACATTAGTACAAAAGGTTTAAGGACTAATATATTTGCATACTTTTAAAAAATTATTAAGTAAAAATGAGCACATTAATTCAGGTATTTCATTAAAAGAGAGGTAGCAACTTAAACAATCTAGCATCCTTCACCATTCCCATCCCTAAATATCTTGATTTAAATAAATCTTTCTGTTTCCTATAATTCCTCTGGACTCTTGCAGAGTGAACCCCCACAACCACAGCCATGTACTTTCTACTGATACTTGATGGTTATTGGTCACTGTTGCTGGATTACAGCTTGTGTCCTCAAAACCAGGAGGTGGAGTGTTAATTGACTGAAAAGATTCCAACTTTTTCATCTCTCTCTCTCTCTCTCTCTCTCTCTCTCTCTCTCTCTCTCTTTCTTTCTCTCTCTCTCAATTCTTTCTTTACTCTGCTTTCATACAGCTGGATCTCTCAGCAACCAGCATGGCTATGCACTTGTATTTTGCCAGCAAAGCTGAAAAGACCAATCTCAGGTGGCCACAAACTGGGACAGCTTCCCAGGTTCATTTGTTTTTCTTTCCATTACATGTTCAATCTTCCTAAATTCCACTTCAAATAAAATCCCCACCTGAGTTCCTTTTAAACTAAAGATCAGACCCAAGAACATCAAGAACAGTCACAGAAATTACATTTGTTTGAACAGCTGTTTGGAACTGCTCTCACTGTATTCAGAATCTTGTTTTATAAACTGTTAGTCGGGGAGCTACCAGTTCAGATTGCTCGTATTGAATTAAGCAAAACTGATGCAGTAGAATGTAGAAGACATTGATTTCACCATTCCCTGGCCATTTCCAAGTCCCTCCTAGATTAGTGCTCTATAGATTTATTGTATTTGATCTTTCAGCCTTTTTTATCTAATCATTTTGTCTGATTCTTTTATCCATTCTATATTAATGTAAATAATTGACAGTAGAACTGAGATTCTAACCTTCAAGTTTGGAATTTACGCAGCATTTTTCTTATATTTTCTGATTTATCGTTTATTTTCAGTGCTAGTATTCTACATCAGGTTTAAGGTTTGCAACTCAAATTATGTTATTCAAAGACAATTTAGATTGCCTTAATATCCACCTTTTCTAGGTCTATGCAATGGAGTTGGCATTTAGTTGATAATAGTATCAAATATGTTAAGATATTTTAAGATGAACACGTTTAATATATAAATAATTTATAAGTAGTAAAAAGAAAAACATGTTTTTAACAAAACTAGAGGAAGGTTAAATGATCTGTTCTGGAAATCAAAGAACAAAGGGTCAAATGTAGGGATGAAGGGAATGGGTTTTACAGGTGCCCTGACAACGGTACCTGTCTCCATGGAGAGTATGTGGGCAAGGCTGGACCACAGTCTCACGTAGTCTTGGCACAACGCCCTGCAATTTCTGTCGCAGCCAGTGGAGGTAAGCCGTCTGGTGAGGAGCTGCCATCAGGGAGTTTCTCCTACATCTTGTACCCTCCTCACCCACCTTAGGCTACAGCTGCAGGATTCCGTGTTAGTCTGCAAAAATGCTTGCCTCCAGTTTAGTGTTGGCTTCTCAGTGGAGGAGACTGTTCGCACTGTCTCTCTCAGAGCCGTCCTGTGGGACGAGGGACGTGGGGAGCAGACACCGTGCTGATCTTGCCTTCGCTGTCTGTGTAACTAATAAACTTTCTGAACCCATGTGGGCTCATTGCCTCCTAACAGCCAAATGTAACAGCTGCAGCCATCATCCTAGCCGCCCTGTTAATCAAATCACACTGCTGCTCGGTACAGACTGCTTTACCATTTCACAGGGAAACCGCCATTGCCTTGAAGTAAATGTTGTTTTCAATAAATCAAATGTTACAGAGTTGGATCTTCCAATGAATTCCTAACCACTAAACACAGTTAACATTTTTAGGTGCCATAGTATTAGGGTCTTCTCATTCCAGTCCTTCTTCAGCTAGTATGTCCTGTGCTTCATATTTTCTCATTTTAAATGTAATCAGTAATATAATTGTTTTTTCGCATCCTCATTTACCCAGTGAAATTAGTTATTCACCCTGGAGAGAATTATTTGAGTCTATATATCAGAATCAGCAGAATATAATCAATTCAATGAATGAATGAAGGAATAATAGTAGCAGCTAGTACTCATTTAATGTTTCCTAAGTAACATAAACTTTCTAGTTTATCTGATTGCTTAATTATCACAATGATACCATAAGTTTGGTACTAATAATTTTATAGATTAGGAAATTTAGACAAAGAAAGGTTACATAGCCCAAGGTAAGAGTGAATATCTTTACTAATAATTAAGTAAATAAAATATTTTATCAAAAAATACTAAGAAAAAAGTATTTGACTTGTATTTATATGTCTATATACCTCTTTAATTAAGACCCTTCATCCCTAAAATCTTCTTTGCAACATTTTATAAGATACTCTTACTCTACTTCCTATTTATTTTAGACCAGTACTAATTTAGACTGCTCAGATTTTATATTAAGTCAGACATATGTATCTTTTAAGTTCCATCTTAAAAAGTATCACAGGTCACATAAATCATACGTTGGCCAGTCACAATAGAATTCAGTTAATGAAAATTTCAACATACACATGACCAAGTGGAGTAAACTATCCTATCTAATAATAGAGTAACATGTAAATTACCATCACTCCGTTACGCCCACAATTGGGCGGCGGGAGGCTGGGGGGCGGGACTCGGGGTGGCCTATCCGGCCATTGAGAGGCACGGATCCGCTGCCACTGAGGGGGGCTACCCTGCTGTTGAGAGGCGCAGGGAGCGGGACTCCCGCCCCTTGTGCCTCTCAACAACCAGATCCGCAGCCGCTAAGGGGGACTGCTGTGGACACCCAGCTGCGCCTCTCAACGGCAGGGTAGCCAGGTGTCCACAGCAGCCCCCCTCAGCAGCTGTTGAGAGGCACAGGGGGTGGGAGTCCCGCCCCCTGCGCCTCTCAACAGCAGGGTAATCCCCCTCAGCGGCCGGGGACCATCAAAAGTGGGGGAGCTTGGTGCCTGTCTGCTCCGACACCAGGCCTTTCAGAAGCCTCCGCCGAGGCTTCTGAAAGGCCTGGTGCACCAGCGGACAGGCACCCAGCTCCACCGCGAAAAGCGAAAGCATGTAGGGGACCCTACACGTGCATGATTCAATCATGCACTGGGCCTCTAGTATAATTATATACACACATAGTGTCAAAAAGTGAAGTGAAAGGTAAGTATTGTTTTTTTTTCCAGATGATACCCTGAAAACTATAGTTCTAAGATCTGCTTTATGTCCTCATAGAAAATTCCAAGCTCAAATTAAGCATAAGTAATATCAGTGAATGACAGCCATTTTTATATTCAATTGACACAATTTTAATATTCTTTAAAATACTAAAAGAAACAGATTTTGATACATTTTAGCAATCTGGTGAAGGTAGTCCTTTGGCAAAATAGTGTATGGAAAATAAGTCAACATTTCTAGTTAGAGTTATAGAAACATCTTCAGATGTTATGAATAACTCAAACATGTTTTTAATGTTTTTCCACAGAAAATGTCTGTGATACACCTCTATGATATTTTTTAGCAAAATGTACTTTCTATGGATTAAGTTTTGTGAACATAATTAAAGTGCAATGTGACCTTGCTCATAGCTAGGTCAATAACATGGAACAGGAAATTACTTTTTTTTCATTCCATATGTTTGTGCTATTAAGGAAGATGAGGAAAATGTCCCATATTTTCAGTATTTCTTTCTTCAACCTTATGGAAGAAGCTGATGAATAATATAAATAAGTGATATCAGCCTTCAGCATGTCATTACATATGTTATTAGCATTACCAATTTGGATTGGAGAATATTGGTGTTTCTAAGGCTTTGTGTCATTTTTACCATGACATTATAAGTTCAACCAAATGGTGGAAAGGTGATATCCTCCCAATAATAACTGGCCATTGATGACTGGAGTGAACCAAATCCACTTTCCCTCCCTCACCACAATACAAATTATAGCGATCCTTTATTATCAAAATAAAGAGTCACCCTTAAGAAGTTTACTTCAAGTAAGCGAATTGAATATATTTTGATTCCTATACTTTACCAGTATATTACCACATCACGTGTGTGTGTGTGTGTGTGTGTGTGTGTGTGTGTGTGTGTGTTAAATAAATAACATAATTCAGGTGTGTATAGATTTCTATGAAAATTTTTATGGAAAGATTTTACCTTTCAGAAGCATGCCAGTCTACATTACAAGTTACATTCACATATGTTCACAACACTTTAAAATACCACAGACTGGCCCTAGCCAGTTTGGCTTAATGGATAGAGTTTCAGTACTACAGCCTGTGGACCAAAGGGTTCCAGGTTTGATTCTGGTCAAGGGCACGTACTTCAGTTGCAGGCTCCTCCTGGCCTGGGCCCTGGTCAGGGCTCATGTAGGAGGCAACCAATCAATATTTCTCTTTGTCTTTCCCTCTGTCTTCTACACAGATGGCATGTGTGCTAAGAGAAAGAAACACTGAACTCAGGGTCAGTGTAGTTGCTGTTGCACATAATTTAACTCATATTGATTTTGGCTATGTTGGTATAGAACACATTAGACCACACACGATGAGTTTCTATAAGAAGTGTCAATGCCATAATGAAGAGAGGAAATAAATCTCTCAAGGAATCAATGGCTTCCACAGTAGTTCTGAGTAGTTGACTGCCATTTGAATATATATAGTTTCAGCCTCTTAAAATAATTCCAAGATTATCCAAAAATATGAAACTAATAATTTTGAAATAATTTGAATCCAACTAACAGGTGCCATCTTGGCTTGATAGGAGACCATGCAAAGGAATGTGTCAAAGTTCTTAGGGGCTGGCAGTTCACACAAGACCAAGAATGTGACTCTGTCAAAGTTCATTAATTCTCTTGGCCAGTGACTGTTGCTTTTAAGTCTGAGCAGGTCGCTCATAAAAGTACTTCACTAGTCCAAGGAAAGGGGGTCAAAATAGATACAGCCGTGCTTCAAAAGAAAACTCAAAACCTTGTGTGGAATATTGGTGTATAGTTCTAAGAACATATAGTTGGTCTAGTGATTGATAGAGCCTTCTCATTATTTTATAGGGGGTTACTTATAGGTGTAGTTCTACTTTTACCACAAATATACATTTACCCCCTCTTTTTGCCATGGAACCATATATGTGTCAGAACCATTGTTTTGTACCAGACTTGCTGGTAGTATTGGTATCTCTTTTACAAGTGAGAAAACTGATGCTCAAATAGAGTGAGTGGTGGGTCCAAAACTTAAATCCTGATCTGTCTCTAGGGCCCAAACCTTTTTTCACTATGGCATATGTTCCTGTAATATATATATCAATATTTATATATATATATATATATATATATATATATATATATATATATAATAGGAACATATGCCATAGTGATAAAAGGTTTGGACCCTAGAGACAGATCAGGATTTAATTTTTTTTTAGATATATTTATATATATAATGGCAGTGACCGTGATGACCGAAACGACCATTCGACTGGTCACCATGCAGTGCTAGCATAGATGCATAGACACAGGTAAAGTCTATGAGTGAACTAAGAATTAACGAGACAAATGTTTGCCTTCACGGAGCTCGCACTGTAAGAAGGTTGGGTCAGGGATGAGAATTCAAAATTGCCACCAGCACAGACCTCAGGTGCCACTTCTCAGAGTGGCCAGAGATACACCCAGTAGTGCACTGGGGGCATGACTGAAGGGCTGGCACCGATGTGAAGGCAGGGCCATTCTGGATTTTCCAGAGGAGCCAATGGCTGCCTAGGAAGCAGAACTTTTGACACTGACTGGCATAGAAACCAACCAATCAGAACTTAATCTGGGTGAACTGCCAAGGCAGAACCTAAGGTGGGGGCTGAGGAGGGGTTTTAAGGGCAACAGCTGTTTAGTGTAATGTGTAAGAAAGCAGTTCAATTTTTTAATAACCGGTTTGGCAGTAAAATGCATATGGCTGGCTATCAGTCCAGATATAGAGGTTATGTATTTTTGTCTGCCAAGAGCATCTCCTCCTGCTGAAAAAGGCTTCACTCACCCCCCTATTTAAGCAATCTTATTCTATATAATCTATCTATACTAATCAAAGGGTAATATGTTAATTAGACTGGGTCAACCAGCCATCTTCTGGAAGTCCGACTTCCTTCTGGACAAAGCCATGGTGGTGGGGGCTGAGGCAGATGCAGTTAGGGATGATCAGGCCAGCAGGGGAGAACAGTTAGGGGCAATATAAGGCTGGCAGGGGGTTAGGGGTGACCAGGCTGGCAGGGGAGGGCAGTTGGGGCATTAGGCAGGCAGGCAGGTGAGTGGTTAGGAGCCAGTGGTCCTGGATTGAGAGAGGGATATCTGACCAGCAGTCGGACATCCCCCAAGGGGTCCTGGATTGGAGAGGGTGCATGCCAGGCTGAGGGACACCTCCCCCCCCACCCCCGCCCCTTGCATGAATTTCGTTACTGGGCCTCTAGTGTTTAATAACTGAATGAGTGTGTGCATATGCTTGTATTTGTATGCATGTGCATAAGTATGACTGAGAAGTAAAGCCAAGAAGAGTAACCACTATAATATAAATCCATCCCTTTAAGTTACTGAAGTGGATACTTTACAAGGAAATTAATTAGTAAAAGGAATATCAAAGCGTAGAAAATTCATAAGCATTTTAAATATTAGTAATGATAGATGACTCATTCTGCTAAAAGAAAACTAAATGAAGAACGAGATTGTAGCTATGGGCATAAGGAGATTTGAGTATTTGACCCTTTAAGCCAAATTTAAAAATTAAGCCCATTTAACCTCCACATTGTCTACTATTTTTGAAGACTTTAATTAATATGTAGCACATTATTTGACTCTCAGGAGTCTCCATTTGAATTCACCTTCATTTGTATTTATAATACAAGTACAGTTGAATTTCAGTCGACTTATCTCTTTATATAGGGCACCTTCCCTTTCTGACCTCATCCTTTACTTCTGTACAAACTGAATAAAATAAAAAGATACATTCATTTAGTTATGCCTTTGCTTGGTTTTCTTTCAATGCTTATTTGGTTACTGAAGATCTTTGATACTAAATAACAACTCTGATCTGTAAATTCAGAGAAGAAATGTCACCAAAAAGAGCAAAACAAAGAAAAAATGTATAAGAGGCTAGTAAAGAGGTCACAAACTGTGGGGTCAGGATTCAGGAAGAGCAATATCATGAGATAAAAATAACCTTCTCATATACAAGATTACTTTTCAGGCTTGTCTCAGGGAGCACTCGGAGCTCATTGTACGAAATCTCCGGAGAACAATAGTGTTCCTCCCAATGAAGGAATTGATTCAGCGTTGATGTCTGCCACAGATAAGCAAGACTGATCGTTTCTGAAGGATCTTGAGTTGCTTTTTAATCATACCATTATCGGTTTTCTATATGTGTGTGTATGTCACACACACATGAAAGTGTTTTGATTTACTTAAAGAAACACATCAAATATGTTAATTCTCAGAGATAGCCATGTACCATCTTCAACAATGGCACTGTCCATATAATTCTCTCTTATAAAAGAAAATGGTGTACTCGGAGCAGAAAGTTTATAGAGAAAATTCATTATCAGGAAATACCAGCCGGTTTAATAGAGCACCTCCAAGTTCATGTTACACATCATGATACCTATTACTTATGCAGGCACAAAATAGACAATCAATCAGTATTGGTTGAATGCATGAACATTTTCAACATAAAGGAATTATTTCCTCTATCATGGCAACCTAAAGTATGTGTGTGTGTTTTTCAAATTTCTTCTTTTAATTGAATAAGTATCACACTTTCTAACTCAAAGAACAGCCCCCTCTTACTCCCAAATATTCAAAGTTCTGCTGGAATTCTAAGAAAGAAATAGGTTTATTCCTCTAATTTTTGTGTGGAGATATTGGTACCAATTCCTAAGCAGCTTTCAAGCACTCTGGGAAGCTGTTGTAGCAGAGGGTAGAGTGGCAGCTGTCCCTGAGGCCACTCTAGCTGCTCCCAATCCCACTCCTTGCAGCATCTCACCGGGTATTCAGTTGTCTTCATGCAACATCCTTTATATCACAGAAGAATGTCCTTGCCACCTTCTCCCTATTTCTTCTAAAGGTTACACAAAGAGCACTTGCCTTCAGTGTTCACACAACCCTTCTTTATCACTGATCAGAAGAAACTCAGAGGCAGTTAGATGATAGTCATCTTTTTATTAAAATATATTGGTCTATGTTTGATAATTACAGAGAAACATGTTATTCCCATTCATTCTATTCACAGTCAGTTCTACATCCCATAAATACTGATCTTTTCAAAACACAGCTTAATGAAACAGCTGACATTTTATCACTTATACTGCTTGATTATAACAATTTTTTAAATTGAATTTAAGACCGCTTGAAGAAAAGCATTTGAAGACAAGTCACTTAGTTATGGGACTTTCTTAGTTGACTTTATGGAACAAACTAAAATGTATAAACATACCAGTAATGGCATTTAATATAATATTTGCTATAAAGTTTTAAAATATTTTTATGTTTGTCCTTTAAAAATATTTAGCTATACATTACTTGTTTAATTTGTGATGGACTATAAATTTTTAAAATATAAAATATTTTAGGATTTTGGTAATGGGAGGAAATACAGTATAAATATTGTTTGCAAAAGAAATGGCTTTTTATGACTACTGAATTAAAAAATTAATGAATTTGGTCAAAATACAAATCATAGACATGTAATTAGGTATTCATTAAATTATATTTTGTATTTGGTATTTTGAAGCCAATAAACTTTTTCCATTTTCAAATACTCTTTAGGTCTTGAGAAGCTTGTAGGTCCTAAGCACTGTGTATGACGTCTTCCCTAGAAAATGGCAGTGGCAGACACGTCAAGATGCTCAATCAAAATCTGTTTTTTTGCCCATTTCAAAACTACATTTTCCAATGTCTCTTGCAGTGAGGCGTGGTCATGTAACTAGCTCATGGCTCATGAGTTATGAGTGAAAAGAAAGTATGCAATTTGGGGTCATTCATTGAAATAAAGGAACCGGGCTCCCCATCTCCTTACCAGTGGCTAAAAGGCAGATATAATAGGAGGAGCCAGAGCAGAGATAGATCTTAGATCACAAAAGGGAATATGCATGGAGAAGATAGATGAGCAAAAACATAAAACCTCGAAGTGGTCTAGATCTAGAACATGGTGGAGATGCCATTATCAGCCCTGGCCCATTTCTGCTTGGACTGTCACAGAGGGATTAACTGAGGGAAAGAGTCTTACTTTCATCAAGGTTATTAGTTTTTTGTAACAAAAGTTGAACCGGTAGCCTAAGTAGGATTTCACGAGATGCAGAGATGAATCAGAGTTGGCTCCAGCTCTAAAACTACTGGTCTGGTAGAGAACATACATATAGACATAGAGATAGATAGATAGATATTTTAACATAGGCACCAAAATGACTTTATGTTAACTTTTTTTTCTATTAACCAAATCTGAACAGACATGTATAACACCTACAAATGTGTAGGTAGGATCAATGATCAGTCTCTGCAGTGAGACCTTTAAAATTATCATTATTATAAATACTACAGCTTTACACATTTGCAATATATATCTTAGAAATGTTGTTTATTATTATCTCACACTTGATTCTATTTTTATAAACATCAGACTCTGCTCACTATGGGAACTTTTGGAACTTCCTATGTTTAGTTCCTCAACCTTCCTGTTTTCACAGTAGATACAACATGGTCCTGCTTGTCTTATAAGTGGGCTTCTTAATGCATATGTGCATTTGCAAATGAGTTCCGGGAACATGCTAATGATATTTTGTTCTGGATCATTTCCAAAAGGGTTTCAAGCAAACAAGCTCATTTAAGGGGTGGGGGGATGGAATGTGTGGTGTGTGTATGTGTGTATGGAGAGAGAGAAAGTGGTGGGGAAGAGAGAGAGAGGAGGCAGGCAATTATTCAATGGCTGTTAATTAAAAACATTTGCACATAAACGTGATTACCTGGGAAATAGCATTGGAGGTTGATTGAATGGCATTTGAAAATGGACTTCCTTCAAGTTCAAAAGCTTTACCACAAATCACAAGATTTATTAATTACCATACATAGGATCTTGGGAGTTGCCTGTTTGTAAAATCTTGAGGGTAAACTAGAGAGGCAGAGTCAAGAATCTACCCATTGTTGCTATGGTTTGATTCTTCTATGGCAGTAGCATAAGGAAAACATTTAACTATGTGATCAATCCAAGTGGATTAAACACTACTCTGGTGTTTGAAATAAATTTTGAAAAAGATGGAGCCATTGTATTTTTCATCACTATTTTTAAGAGAGAATTAATATGCATAACATGGTCTAAAATTTTTGTTTTGCTTTGCTTTGTTAGCTTTGTTTTCCTACTTGTGACCTGTATTTAACTTTGTGTTAGTTGTAGTCAAATAGATAAAACTCTTTGTTTTCCTAGATAACTTTGATCCTGTTAAAATAATGGCTAAGCAAATACTTAAACTGAAGAAAATAATCTAAATAAATTGTGAAAATTTCAATAATTAATGTTAAAGACATTTATGACTTTTGTCAATCTTTGAAAAGACACTGAAAAAGAAATTAATAAGATCCTAAGCATTGCAAAGCATTTTCTTTCACAGTCATGGAGATTTAAATAGAAAGGCTTATTTTGAGACAATCTAAGATGATAAATAAAACTATTGAGAAAATGAGGAAAAGAGGGTGGGAAGGTGGGAGAGAAAGAAGATGAGTGAACAGATCAAAGAAAGCAGAGAATTTCGGGAGTCAGTGTAAGCTGACACATTTCTTTGGCAAAGGCTGCTGACTGTAGGCAAAGTCACATGACTGGGAGGCTGTTGTGTATCTATGTGCTTAAGAGCCCGTGAAGCTCTTTGCCTCCAGACTCGCATGTGCACCATGTGATGCTGGGGTTGCCATGGTAAGTACATAGTGTGAAACTGGGTTGTAATTTTTTGTGTATGCTGCTCTAGCATAGATGCACCAGAATTCAAATTAATACTATAATAGAATCACTGGAAGAAGCAGCTTTCTGGGCTTTGGTTAAACATTCAGCATTTATGTTAGATTCTGTAAGCAAATGTACTACATCCATTTATTATTTTTTTCAAATATAGAATTTATCTGAAATAGTAAATGGATTATTGGCATACAGTTTAAAAATATATTAACCATAATTTCATTGATCATCATTCACATTGTTGAGGCTTATATTATACAGAAGTTTCTAGCTACCAGAATATTTTCTTTTTGTTGTTCTTCAATATATCACGGACATTGCAAGAAATTCCAGGTGTATTGAAACTTGGTGAAAATTTAAATGCATCATCATGGATTTGATATAAAAGCTGCCCCAAGAACTAGATCATGGGTTTGTAACCTTTTTGTCAATTTCTGTGTGCTCAGATGTCCTATGGGCTCTCTGCAGTATCACTATGTGGAAGGCAGGCTTAGCATTTTAATTACTAACTTAAATTCCTGTGGAAGCTGCCTAAGTAAACTGCCAGATCTACTTGACTCAAGTAGAAACAACTGATGGTTAGACTATTTCTCATCCCCAAATCCCACCCCGAAGTAAGGCATTATTTCTCTCTTTAGTCTCTTGTTTCAGAATTGCTCTTTGGAGTCAGATACGCCTGAGCTCTGCTACACTCTGCCACTCACTATGTGACCTTGACAAACTTCTTAAAGTCTCTAAGGCTCCAGTTCTTCATCTGTGAAATGGGGCCAGTGATAGAATCTACCTCTTGGAAATATCATCTGGATTAAATAGACACAGCATGTGGAAAATGTATAGTATCTGTTATGAAATAAGCACTAAGTCAATGGTCACTTCTCATGTGATCTCTGAATGATTTTCACATCTTTCTTTCTTACATTACACACATTCTTGAAAACTGGTTATCCTAGAACTTCAAAAAATTCCTCCAAAGTTCTTTGAAGTTTTATTTCACATCTGGATCAATAATCCAGCTAGAGATCTCAACAGCAATTACAGTTCTAAAGCTAAACTTCGTAGTGCTTTCCAGGTTTACATGTTTAAGGAAGGCTGATTACCAATAAAATTCCCTTCAGAAGAATTGGCCTGGGTGGTAACCATCAGGTCAACACAACCAATAGATGGACTAACAGGGTTTGGACAACCGTGGCTTGCAGGCCAAATCTGTCCCCCCAGAGTTTTCTGTAAATAAAAGTTTATTGGAACATTGTCATGCTCCTTGGTTTAGGTATAGTCGAGGATCCTTTCACACTACAGCAGCAGGGTTAACTGGTTGCCACAGAGACTTTATGGCCTGCAGAGCCTTAAATAATCACTATTTGAAAATGTTTCCTGACCTGTAAGTTCAGGTAGAGGAAGCAGGTTCTTCAAAAGCAGAGCTGTGAAATAATGTTCAGAACTCCAATTTCAGTCATTTTTCTAAACTCCAGCCTTATACCTATATTGAGAAGGAATTCAATCTAACAGTGAAGAGAGAGGAATAGTCAACTATGATTGGAACAAAAATGAAGATTTTAAACTACAAATGATTATGAATTGCACCCTCTTCTTCACTTCCCAAGGAAGAAGAAGGCTATGTTGCTAAGCCAGCCTTAGCTCTCTTGTGCAGAGTTCAGGTGCTGCACGAAAACTGAAGGGAGAAAAATCAACCTCTCTTGCCTCCCATCAACCCCCACCCCAAATCCAGAGAAGTTACCTTGACTTATACAATAAAGTGGTGTGTTTTTCTCCACAGAGGGGAAAGGAAGGGAAAGCCTGAATTGCCTGGGATAGAGACTATTAGAAGTTTATAGCTGGAAAGAGGATCATTGTGTTGGATTTTCTAAATGAAATGACCCCTTGGCTATCCTTTGAGAGACTCCAGCAAAGATCTGAATCACTTTACAAAAATTTTAAGTTGTTAAACTCTCATTTTTTGAATGGGATTCTGACCATTATTTGAAAATGTTTCCTGACCTGTAAGTTCAGGTAGAGGAAGCAGGTTCTTCAAAAGCAGAGCTGTGAAATAATGTTTGGTTCAGTTTTATTTGTATATATGAAAATTATTACAGAAGAGACATTAAATATTAGAATGGAATTATAAAAAGTACTATGACAGCAAATAAGATAGAACAATCAATAATGTCTGTGAAGACCAGAGAAGGTTTCAGACAGATACAGCTTGAGCTGAGTCCTGAAGGAAACATAGGGACTTGTCCAAGGCACAAGGTCACAAATGTTGGGAAGTATATAAGCATGAGCAGATGTTGAACCTATGGGGGAACCACACACCTTCTATGACTGGAGAGTAGTGGCTCATCTAGTAATATGAATATTCCATTTAATCCTCAATACCATCTGGCAAAGTGGGCATCTGTAAGGAAACTGAGATACTTTGAGGATAAATAAATTTGATTAAGAATACACAGTTTAATGGAGGACCATTATTTGTATCTCACCTGGTATTGTACAAAAAATGACCCATTTGTTAACAATTCGCTAGGTATTAAATAATGAATGGTGATTATCTTGGTAACACTGAAAATTTAGCCCATCTGCATGTTCCTTAACATTCATCCATCTAGTTAGAGTTTTGTGGAGGCAATTTTTCTGTTGAGAGATCTTCAGTAGTTTTTTTAAACTTTCCATTTCTTTTATGCAAAGATTCCCCATTTTATTACCCAACTGTTTGCTATGTCCAACAAAAACCTAAACTAAATGAAATAATTTAGGTCGGTTATACCAGGAAACTAGTTTTGCTTCTCTGTCTAAATTCAACAACAACTTGTTATATGACTTCAGAGAACCCACTTTCCTACTGGCTGAGATTATATTTTAATATAAATCTGAGAAAAAGTATAAAATGGGGGTTTGTTACCCGCCCATTGCCACTTGTTTCATTTCACAATCTCTTTGCCACTTAAATATTGACCCCAAAATTCTGCTTTCTAACCTATTATCTGGAATGGGTTTAATAAATTATTCACAGTAAGGCAAAACTGACTAATACTAATTGATGTCTCTTCGTTTGCCTTCTAAAGAATGAAGCAATATACAAGTCAAAAAATAATTTTACACATTAGAGATTTATAACATTTGTTAAAGCAAATGATATATTTTCACAGAGTGAGGGTTTAGCATCCTCCATAATTACATCATATTGCTAACTTATTAATTCATAGATAAGGTCTCATAATATCAATTAGTTATTCAACACATCAAGCAAATGTACTAACTAATTGGGCAACTATTACCCTAGGAGCTTCGGATAGAGCAGTGAGCAAAGCAAAGCAAAGCCCCTGCCCTCCTGGTGGACATATTTCAGTGAATAAGAGTTAATGCTCACTTAGCATTTGCTATGAGTGCTGTGTTAAGCCCTCTATTGGCCTAGGGTCATTGATTTGTTATAACAGCCTAAGCTGTAGGTTCTATTATTATCACCACCACTTTATCATGAAGAAAATCACAGCCCAGAGGGTTTGGATAATTTGTTCATAGTTACAGAGCCAGAAAGAGTTAGGGACAAAATTTGTCCTGGAAGGAAATCTGATGCTGTCCACTAGACTTGCTATCCTCTACTACAGGTTCAGATTAAAATACTGAATATGTAGAAAGCAATAAAAGAAGCAAAAAACAAGAGATACATATACAATAAACTAATTTTCCAGAGGGCATTACCATTTTCTTTTATTTTTTTACCATTTTCTTTTTATTTTAGTTAAACTTAAACTTGAGTTTAGACTTCAATATTCCCCTCTTTCACACGCACACATACATACACACACACATGCATGCACACACACACAATACCAGTAATTATTTCACTTTCTTGCAAGCCAGTCATCAAACTGAAAATTAAACATTTATATAACCTATATATTGAACTAGTCCAATTTCATTCTTTGTTTTAATCCTCACCTGAGGATTTTTTTTTCATTGATTTTTTTAGAGAGAGTGGAAGAGAGGGGGAAAGACAGAGAGGAACATGGATGTGAGAGAAACACATTGCCTGGTTGCCTCCTACATGCACCCCGACCGGGGCCTGAGCTGGGGTGGAGCCTGCAACCAACGTACATGCCCTTGACTGGAATCAAACCTGTGACCTTTGGTCCACAGGCCAATACTCTATCCACTGAGCTAAACTGGCTAGGCCCCCAATTTCATTCTTTAAAATAAAAATATTTGCTACAAAATTATCTTCATTGAAGTGTCTGCTAAGATCTATTATAACTTTTTACTGGTGGTATAAAATCTAAAAATAAAACAAATGTAAAAACCACACATTTGTTTCTGCTTAGATTATTCTTTACCCAACAGGTAGTTTCTAACCTGCCATAGGGCAGAGGATGTCAATTCCTAAATGTGTTAGATCGACCTCTGTTAAAAAGTCCATTTTCAAACAGAAACTCAACAGAAAGCCCTCCTTAATTTCCTCCTTAATATTAAGTTTCCCGTGCCAAGTATGTGTCAAGAATTTAATTGCAGCATGAAATTAACCAGTTATAAAATACTGTACTTGTGCCCTTGCCTTCTAAAGTAGAATGCACTAAATAATTTGCTTAATGGCTTCTAACATGACACCTCAATTTAATAACCAAAGTGCCCTGACTTGTTGGATAAATTTCTGGTGAGAAATGCTCTGTGTGTAATTTATCAATGGGTCTCACACACACACACTCACACACAAGAAAGGCAGTTGACTATACCTCTTGCATGAATGGATGTGCTCCCTTATCCTGTAGCTGTGTTAGAGCTAATTCTCATTGACTCCATAGTGGAGAAGACAGGGCCATTCCATAGACATGAATTTGCCAGGCTCCTACTTTGGCTCACTTTGTAAAACTGCAAGGATCCTTTTGTGATTACTCTTAACAAGCATTTGCCAACTAACTTATAAATTCAGGGACAGGATAAAAAGTGAACAAAGTCTGGAATTTTAGTGACCTGGCTAATTTTTTTTTTCTATCTCTACTCTCCATTTCTACTTTTCTCCTTGGTTTACATCTAACTTATTTCCATTTAATGCTTTGGTTTTAGAGGACTATTTCCTGACCAAAATTAAATATCTGCCATAGAAATACTATAAGTGCATTGGTAGTCAATGTACTTACTTATATTTACCAGTCTAAACTACAGAAGTCAAGCCTAAGGGCTTTAGAATTCCCTCAAATTATAGTTTCCTATTTTTCGGTGCTATTTTATATTTATTCTACGACTCCAACAAAATAATGGTAAAGCAGAATTCTGGAGCTCTAGATCTCAAAGACATTAATAACTTTTTAAAATTTTTATGTTACTTTATAAGCTATAGACAATGGAAGATTTTTCCTACAGTATATTTCAGGGTGGGATGTATTATTTAAATGGCTATATGCTTCATTCAAAGATGATAATTAGGATTTGAATAATACAAGTGGAGGCTGAAGAACATTTCCAAAAAGTGTGCAAATGTGATGTTTGATTAAAATGAAGTACTTATACCTGAGAAAAAATAAATTGATGAAAATTTTAATTCATTGCTTCACTATCAGTTCTATTATAAAATAACATTTCCTATATTCATTTTTCCCAATCTGTTTTTTAACAGCTTTGAAAGGATTAAGGGAAGTTCCCTTTTTCTCCAAAGTTCAGGCATAAATGCAAGCAACAATTAAACAAAATGTTGACTTGAAGATATATCAAGTCTTATCTGAAATGCATAACATGGCATTTCATCAAGTATCTTAGAAACTATATTGTTTCCAATGTTCACCTGAGACAATTGTATAAAAAGACCATTCATTTCCGTCATTGGTAAGATCTTCATGATTCATGTCATTAAAGGATGAGGTTTTTAGTAACTAAACTGACTGCTTATGGAATCGAAAGTAGTGAGGGCTTCCATTATACACTAGAACTTGTTTGCCAGAATATGTTGCATGCATGTCAGAAACTAACAAGAGCTCCTAGTTGGCACATGGAGATAGTTTCATAACTTCAGGTTGATTGTCTCAGCTTGTTAATTAAAAATGGTTTTATCTGTGTGACTGAGGTAACATAACATGCTTACATTATTAAAGCATTTCTTTGAAAAATAAACATGCATACATTTGCCTAGGAGAAGATCAGGCCATGATACACAGGATCTGTCCCTTCACCAGAAGTTCACTAAGGCCATTTCATTCTGTTCCCAGGTTATTGTTCCTGCAATAGTTCATACATGTCATGCAGCCTGAACTGAGCTCTCATTCAACTCCAGGTGACAGAGGTCAATCTGTTTCCATGTTAACTAAGTCACAGTCTGTCTCTCACCAAGATTGCCAATTGTGCTAAATTGAAAATAGAGGTTATAGCTGAAGGCAACTTACACAGGGGATTGTGTTGACACCTTTAAGCTGACTTCTTTTTACAATTCTAAGTCACATTGAAATGGAAAGGCTTGGGCAGATAGGGTCACTGCATTAATGATAAATCCACAAGCAACACTGCTTCCTAAAACCCAATACCTTCCTAATCTTTCATTCCTCCACTTTAATGGAATCATAGAACAACAGCACAGGCTTAGTGTCTCCACCTCATTCCAAATGCTCTCTCACATGCATGTTATCTCCTTGAAGATTTTTAATCTTGTAAAAAGTGATAGAACACTTTCCAACCCACTGCAGGTTCAAAAGCAGGTGCTTTTATGGTAAGCTCATATATGAAACCAATGGACTTCTTTAGAAAAATCACATGGTGTCAACTCAAACCCATGAGTTTCACAAAGGCATATTACTATATCGCAACTTTAAAAAGTATCTCTTAATAATAACGAATGCTTCTGACAGTACCCATGGGGAGGAAAATTAGTCATGGTATCTGTCACAAAATAGAATTGTTTATGGATGGAAACCAAACCAAACCAAACCAAACCAAATAAGATGCTGTAATTTAAATATTCACAGAAGTATTTAGTTACTCTCTTTCCCATCCCCCTTATCTTCCTTGCCCTGTGTCTATTATCCCACGACTGGTATCTCCACACCACAGTAATGCTCTTATCTGACATTGCAAGCTCTGTATTGACTACCCTTTTCTGGTTGTATTTTTAGCTGACACTTTAGAGTATCGTGGCTGGATTACTCCACCACAATATTTTTGGTAGATTGGTTCGCAGTGTCCTTGTCTATTGCTGACCTCTCCAATTATCAACCATTTTTTGTTTTGTTTTGGTTTGTTTTGTTTTGCTGTGGTGGCGTTCATTCAGACAGACATCATGCCTCCTCTTTACCTGTGAAAAATTCCTCCTGAGTCAAGGGACATTCAGCATGGCACATATTATTAGTATTGTGATTTGAGTGGCAGCCGACCAACACTTAGGGAACAATTTATCTACTGGAATTGGAATACACATCACTAATGCACATGGCAGATTGATGGGGCAGCTTTAGTGGATGTATTCTTTATTAATGAGATTCAGTATGATTTGCTAAAAAGGCTTTTACTGAGCAGTCCTTTTCTGTCCCTCTCCCCCATCTCTTTTATCCCATATAATCTGTTGAACCATGTACCATGTTTTGAAAATGTGTTTCTCTGGTTTTATTTGAAATACCTAGGCTTTTTAAATAATTGAGCACAAACTAAACAGAGCGTATGTGTGTGTACGCATGCACGCGCGCACACACACATACACACACACACACACACACACACACACACACACACCAGATTGGAATTGAAGAGTATCACAGAAGACAGGAACTAAGGAAATGAATTAAAATCTGATGTTATTAAGAAGAAGTAAAAGTAAAATTATATGGAAAAGAAGAATCTAAGAATAAAATTAGATATTTGAAAGAATTAATTTCTAGAAATGAATGGCTGTGTCTATCTTAACAGGTAGTCTAAAGCACAAGGATTTTTTTTCCTAAATGGGATATTTTATTTGTATTGATCTGTTGAGAGTTTAGAGTTGCTGAGGTCTGGGGGCTTCAAACAGGGCTTAGTAAATAATCCAGAGAAAATAACAAGCTACTCATCTTTTAACCCTTTGTTTAATTATCCAAAGGCCAATATGCTAAAGAGAATGGTTTACATTAATTACAATGAATTTTTTTTAAAACACTTTAAAAGTAACATAAGGGTAAATTATTTCAGATTCTAGTCTCACCCTGATCAAACACTCACTACTCCATAATTTCATACCTGGTGGGGGAGAAGGATAAAAAAGAAGCCATCCTCTTTCTTCTGGGAGAAGAATCCATATGTACTCTGATCACTATACAGATATTTCCTCATTATATTGTGTTTATTTTTAATTTCTCCATTACTGTTATTTTTTGGTAAAAATATCACATCTCCCTCAAATTAAAGAAAATGTTAGCCTCTGAAAGAATGTTTATTTAAAATGATCTATGCAGCGACTTACTTGACAAGTGATTTTCAGTCCTGTTTTGTCACTTATCTTAAAAACAAATACTATTTCAATGGTATATTATAAAAGGCATTCAAGCAATTTTTTAAGTTTATGTGACACTCTAACATCAAGCATCCTAGGAGATTAAGGATCACTCTCGGAAAATTCTTAAAGGCTCAAGTTCCTCCTTGCTTTTTGGTTCCCTTTGAAGAAAGAGCTGGATAGAGGGTTACAATCACCACATCAAGCAGTATGTAAGAAAGAAGCACACTTTCCAAAACAAAGCATTAGAGGCTATTGTGCACCCAGCCTTTCCCAGTATCCTCAAACCAATACAGCGCAGCCTTTCCCAGTATCCTCAAACCAATAGCATTTATACCACGGTGTGGAAAACACATTGCTCTCTAGAAGAAAAGTCAAACCACATGGCATATTTCTTTAAAAAATCATTTTAGACTGTTATATCTTGTATGTGTGTGCTTGTGTGTGTAGTAGTAGTAGTAGTAGTAGTAGTAGTAATAGTAGTAGTAGTAGTAGTAGTAGTAGATATGATTCATTATTTCTTTCTCTGTTTTACTTTTAGCTTAAATGTTATGGCACTTTCACAGAAAGTATGCATTTCCATGAAAAGAATAAAAGTTTAGCAGCTCCTATGCCAAGAGGGAGAGCTTGCAGGGTAGTTCCTTGAAAATATCTGGAAATGGATTAATGAATTGCATTTGTAATATCACATGCTATGTCAGCCTGTTTCCTTTTCCCTCAGGACAACCAATGACAGTGCACTAAATGAGGTGATGCAATCTGATTGGACAAATGTTGCAAAACTTGCTATGCACAAGAGATAGCTTCTCTGCTCTTGGAAGCCAGTTTAATAATTAAGACTAAGATGACCAATTATTGCATATTTTTCATCTGTTCATATGCCAAAATTCTCTGAGCCCTTGTGTAATTTTAACTGTTTTAGCAGAAAAAAAATATGTGTACATGGAGAAAATGACACAGAATGATAAAATAAGAAATACACTCTTGGGGACTGGATACATACGTCACTTGCAAATGTTTAAAGCAAATAATCCCATTTCTTTTTTTGTGTTGGTCTCTATGCAAAATGAAGGTAAAATATTTTTAGACATGGTGCCCTATGTCATCTATATATATAAACCCTAATATACAAATAGACCAAATGGCAGAACAACCGAATAACCAAACAACCGGTCACTATGACGTGTGCTGACCACCAGGGGGCAAGTGTGGAATATGGCAGGCATTGGCTGCGGCAAGATAGTGGAGCAGGTAAGTGGGGGTGCCAATCCAAGGTGGGGCTCTGGTCGCTGTCATCAGGGTGAGCCTCTGGTGGTTACTCAAAATTCTTTGATCTCACATGTCATGGTCCTGCCAGGTGCTTGCACCTGCTACCAGCACTGGTCCCACTCACACCCACTGCCGGTGATTGGCACCAGTCCCGATTGCTATGCGCCATCAGCAATTGTGAGCAGCATCTGCCAGGCCCAATCACCCCTGAGGGCTTCTCCACCTCCCCCTGCTCCTGAGGTGTGATCAGGGCAGCAACCAACACTTGAACCCACTGACGGCGCCAGCCCCGCTCACATCCGCTGCTGGTGCCGGCCCCAATCACTCCATGCCATCAGCAGGTGTAAGCAGGGCCAGCGCTGTCAGCGGGTGGGAGCAGAGGTGGTGGTGGGAGCGTGCTGCTGGCAGACAGGGGACCAGGGGCTGTGGTGGGAAGGTCCAGGTGGAGGTGTTGAGGATGGGCCAAGACCCGCCCCTGTGCCTACCACAGCCCTGCAGCCCACAGTTCCTTTCAAGGTGCACGAATTCGTGCACTGGGCCCCTAGTTATTAATATGCCCTCCTTCTGCTGTCTTTCCCGTCTGTTATTGGAATGCCATGCTTTTATCTTGCTCTTATACCTCACATCCAATCTATCACCAAATTCTGTCATCTCTACCTTTAAAATGTCTCTCCAATTCCACCACATACCTCCCCATCCAGTGCTGCTGCTTTGGTCCATAACACTGTCTTCCCTCTGAACCATCTACACTAATAAAAGAGAAAGATGCAAATTGACTGTACCTTCGCAATGCCCACCAGACAATCAGAAGTGAGTATGCAAATTAACCAAACAAAGATGGCGGGTTAATTTGCATACACAGGCGCTGAGCAGCCAGGGGCAGGGGGGGGGCGCTTGCATTGTCACCATGGCAATGATGCAGGTGTTCTGCACCGCCCCAGCCACTCAGGGCCTCTGGGCAGTGTGGGAAGGCGGGATCGGAGTGGAAAGAGGCAGCTCCAGGGCTGGAGCGAGAAGGCAGTGCCGGCAGACAGGGAAAGGAAGGCCCATTCTTGCACGAATCTTTGTGCATCGGGCTTCTAGTTGTTTTTATAACCTCACAACCCAAGTCCCTTGCCCTGGATGCTCCAGACAGCAACCAGAATAATCTGCCTTCTACTTACAGAAGTCACATTATAGCATTCTTTCTCTCCAAACTGAGTGACTTCTCATCTCAGTTGAGTGACAGCCAGTGATCTCCATGACCTGACAAGATCTGACCCCATTCCTTCTGACCTGATCTTCTAACCCTCTCTGCTCACTTTCTATCTCTAGCCACATGACCTTCTTGCATTTTCTCCAACATTCCAGGAATACTCCCACCTAGGACCTCTTCCCTGGACATTCCTCTTCCTGGACATTTGTCACCTGGACATCTGCATGGTCCTTTCCTTGCTTACTTCAGGTCTTTACTCAAATGTCACATCCTCATTGAGCCTTTTCTTCACCAACCTATCAAAAATTAAACTTTCTCTTAACCCCTGACTTCCATTCCCTAGTTTAGTTTTCTTCATAAAAACTCATCACATTTTAACTTATGATATACTTTACTTATTTGTTTATTGTCTGTCTCCCTAACCCCACCCTCACCAGGCTGTAAATCCTACAAAGGCAAGCAAACATTATTTACTCTTTTGTTCACTGCTTTATCCCAAGTACCTACAATAATGCCTGATGTATAATAAATGGTGAATAAGTGCATAATAAAAAACTTTGTACAGAAACAAAATAGCTATACAACACCTATAAACCTCAGCCTAATAGAAAATTAAGAAGTCTCCTTGGTAATGCTTATCTTCATTGTTGAACCACTTAATTTCTTATTCAAAAGTCAGGATATGCTGAGTGGTACACTTAGCCTCCAATCAAAGACTAAAATGCAATTTACTAATTAAAGTAATGGATTTTAAATGCTGGTCTTTTTCTTTTTAAAGCATCTTCCTTGTACAGTTTATCAAAAGTGCTTTTCAAAATAGAGTTATTTTCCCCCTGCTTCCTGGAAGGCTGGTTATATTCATATTCTAGCATGGACATGAATATTCTGTCATGCATTTCCAAATATGAATGTTTTTAAGAATAACTTTCAACTAGAGACATGTGTTTTGAGCAGAGATTCATTTTGGGAGAGAGCTTGATTTTCCTTTTATCAATTCATGATGAAAATTAATTTCAAGGTGACCCATAAATTTAGGATGACGATGTTTTCTTCAGGCTACCTCAAAGTTGGACTGAGACCTTGGAGCTATTTCATTAGCATGCTCAGTTTCTACTCTAGCAGCTTCATTTGTTACATTAGACGTGTTCTCTGAGCCATACTGCATTTTTAGTAGTTAAAAAAATCCCCTGACTCATCGTCTTGCTCCATAATAATTCCTTTCCCTTGTCTGGGTTTTTTAGCATCTTACAAAGGCCATGTTTAGTTAACAATTGAGAATATATTCTGATAGCCTGCAGAGTATAAGAAACAGCCCTATATTGAAAACTATAGCTCAATTGATTTATAACCACCTCTAAATATTTAACACTACTTCTAAAAGAAACATTACCTTAAATTTTCCAATGGGCTTCTTTTCAATCATTCACGTTGCCAAACGTTGGGATGTTTAGAATGCCCATTCTTTGCCGTGATTTCCTCAGCATAAAAAGAGCTTAATTCTGATGCTGACTGACAGCCCATATGGGGTTATGTTCTGAAAAGCCCCTCCTCTTGCCAACATCTGTCTATTTCAGCTATGGAACAGGCACCGAGCTTCTTAAAATGAAAAGGTCAATGCTAGGTCCTGGATGTAATTAAAGTGGAAACAACCAGGAGTATAAACAGCTCTCAAAAAAGCTCCATTAAAAGAAGCAGGAGCTTTACCTTAACCTGAATCATTGAAGGTCCCTCCACAGGTGGCCTCTACTCTGTCCTGGCAGGTGACTGGATGAAAATCCTAAAATCACCCCTATTCCAAATATAGACGCAATGGGAATTGTCAATAGATGAATGCTAGTTTGTATTAAATATCTTAGCACTAAAGTGACCCTTACTGAAAACCAGGGGACAGGCTTCATTTTGATTTACAAGGTGAAATGGCACAACAACCAAAATGGACAAATGTCGTGTCCTTAGGCTTAGTGGAGAAAGTTAATATTTATGAGCATAAGTGGTGTCCTTAGATATATGCTCATTAATATTAACTTTCCCCGCCAGCACTGGAAAAAATAGAACACTTTTAATAAATCAATTCATTTAGGATCAGCCTGCTACATTTGGCTTCTGGCTTAATAAAGAGCAGTTAGTGAGGGATGGACAAGATACGTTATTGAATTCTCTCTTCTAATCATAAGGTTCTATGATTAAAAATCTCCCTATGCATTTTCTATTGCAACCAATATTACTCCAATACCTGGATATTTGTTTAGTTTGGAAAAAAGAAAATTCAGATGCACAATTTTCACACAAAAAAAACAAGCAAAGCAGCTTGTGGTCCTCTGAAATGACTAATAGAAAAGTGATTGGAATTAATCACAAACACAAGAGGAAGCTGAAATTAGAGAGGTTTGTTAAAATAGTGTCTGCTGTTTAATCTCGCCCACTTATCAGCACATTAACCTTGTTTTCTCTGCCTAAGCACTGAGTCCTACAGCAAAATTAGGTCAGAAATTCACATCAGATCAGATCAGCTGATTCATTCCAGCAAGACCCTGACATGCAGCAGATTTGAGTTTAGTTCTACATAGAAGTATGGTTGAGGGCTTTTAGGGTTTGTTTCCTGTGCTCTAAGCATAGGAACTATAGCTAGCTGTAGGGTATTTCTAAAAGTTGACGAAGTTGTGTTCCTGAATGCTGGTTCATTTAACTGTCCTCACTTAACCTGAGTAATGGTGCTTTACCGTCTCTTTTGATACACAAATAGGGTGTTCCATTTTTCTACATGCCTCCAATTAACACAAATCCAATGATATTATCTGTGACCAAAGTAGCTATTCATGCTGCACTTAATGGATATATCTAAAATGCACTTGAATAAGTGTTTTTCTTTCCATAAATTCTCTGCAACAAGTCATGAGTATGATTCCAGACGCTATCACTATCTAAAGAGGATTTATACCACTGTTAGCTTGTCTTTCACTTGAGCTCTTTGTAACTGTGCTTTTGAGTAATCACTTAAAATATTAACCAATTCAAAACCTTGGTGTCATAAACATTGACTTTTTAGGTAGCAATATTTTAATAAAGGATAAGCGAACACTTTCTTTATTTTTATGTTTACTTCTTTTTCTCTATGGTCTGACCAAGGGACTCTAGTCATCCTTTGTTTCTCTTTGAATAAAGGAAATACTGAAACCTTCTAATATAAATAGCTTCAAAGTATCCATACTAATATATAAGTGCATGTATATTTAAAGGAGCTGTAAGTATAATCTAATTCCATTTCTGACTGTCACTTTTAAAGAGGAAATATAACCTCATATAGATCCCTTGAGGGTATCCACAGGGAATAGAGACATTCCTAATCAGCCTAAGTAGTCCTTTGTGTCAGAACCACTTTGCTAAAGTCAAGAGCTGTCTTCCAGACTTGCAATGTTTGGGAGAATGTCACTAATGCAGCATTTGTTTCATTAGAAAAATTAAATGCAGCCCCTCCCTATATTAGAAAACATACTTACAAAGACATGTACTGGGAACAAATTTTATAGCTATTTTTAAGGAATTTTTTTGTATTTTTATTATCTTTTTATTTTTTAATATATTTTTATTTTCAGAAAGGAAGAGGGAGAGAGAAATAGAAACATCAATGATGAGAGAGAATCATTGATCAGCTGCCTCCTGCACACCCCCTACTGGGTGTTCAGTCTGCAACCCAGGCATATGCCTGACCAGGAATCAAACCATGACCTGGTTCATAGGTCGATGCTCAACCACTGAAACACACTGGCTGGGCCCCGTATTTTTAAAATTTTATTACATTTATTGGGGTTGACATTGATTAATAAAGTTAAGAAAATCTTTTCTACCTCCTTCCACCCCTCTTTCCCTTTGGTAATCATCCTATAGTTTTTAAGATACTGTGGCACATGGTAAAATGAAACTGTGAAGAGACTGGTTTCAGAATCTGGAAAGAAAAACTTACTTTAAAGGAAACCACAAACTTAAGCATGTTTTGGTATACCAGATGGTCTTATACCAGATGGTCTTTTGCTTGCCCATCCTCCTCAGTGAACATCCTTACTTGATATTGTAAACAAGGTGTTACCTGTAAATAGTGAACCTCTACGTCAGGCCTTATGTTCACAAATGCATGCAGATATTGCCTTACAGGTTGTTTGTGGCCAGACTGTTCTCATTGGCCAGTTGCTTCCTTTTTAATGGCTGGTGCTTGTGCTGAGTTAATGGTTCAATATACCCATCTTCCCTTTTTCTTAAACACCCCTTTTCACCCAGACACATCCAACAAACCAGGGTTTTGTAACCCATCTCAAAGGAGCTCACTTGTTTGAAGCTGTATGTTATCTGTATTTGTTTTTGTATAGGCTCTTTAATAAAAAGTAATCTCATTTAACAGTGCCTGCACAAAACCATTAGGATTTAAAATAGCAGAAATGATGAGCTATTGAAACAAGTTTTTATTCTCCATTAACTTCTCTCTTTTAAGCCTTTCTCTCTCTTTCTCACCAATTTTTATTTTGAGCTGTTAAGAAAAGCACTAACAGTATCTTCTTATTTATGTAGAATTTTTCACCCACAAGACTTTTTGGTAAAATCTCATTTGAGAAGTGAGAGTAAAGAAACAAGAAAGTTCATACTGACATTTGGCTCAAATTTATTCAAAAATAAGGAATTGGAATTAGAAAGCCTAAGTGACTTAGAACACTGAGAAAGTGATGAGGATATTATTTTTTAAATATATATTTTTTCATTGATTTCAGAGAGGAGGGGAGAGGGAAAGAGAGATAGAAACATCAATGATGAGAGAGAATCATTGATTGGCTGCCTCCTGCATGCACGCCACTGGGGATCGAGCCAGCAACCTGGTCATGTGCCCTTGACCGGAATTCAAATCTGGGACCCTTTAGTTCGCAGGCTGACACTATCCACTGAGCCAAACCGGCTACGGCAGGATATTCTTTTTCTAAGAGCTCAGTGTTCTAAGCTTCTCAGCTTCAGCACAAAAGGCATTTCAGCACATATGTGATCCAGAAGGTCAATCATACGAAATCCTATTTCCATTTTTTAAGCAATCCTTGGCAGTCTGCACATTTCTGAAATTGCAACTGGCATATTTCACAGAGAATTATCATCAATGCCTTTTCAAGGTCAAACATGCCCATCCTTACATTTCTAGCATTTGTATCCTATATATTAAATCATACTATAGAAAGAAGGCATTTGCACACATGATAAAGAATTTTAATTGATTAGACTGTGTTCGTTAATGTCACATTAAACTTCCTCTACAACTTGACATAAATTGCATGTTAAAAATATTAAAATACCTGTGTAATTTAGATGAGGGCATCTGCTTCTGTTGTCATCCCTGAAACCCTAAAATGCCAGAATCTTGTTATGGGGTTTTAAAAAGTATTCAAAATAAATTTCTTTTTGGGAATGTTGAAGCAATTCTAAAAATATACTGTGAAGATTTCTATAATATAGAAGATTATTATATGTTTTAACATTATTATATGCCAGAACCCCAGGATACTGGTCACCATATGAACAAAATTAAATTGAATTTTGACATTGCAATGGCTACTGAGATGGGACAACTTGAATACACACAGCCAGGCCTGTTATAAAACACTAGGGGCCCGGTGCATGATATTCGTGCACTGGGGTTGGGGGGGTCCCTCAGCCCAACCTGCCCCCTCTCACATACTGGGTGCCCTCAGGGGATGTCCTACTGATGGCTTAGGCCCGCTCCCCACTCTCCTTTGTGGGAGGCAACCGGGCTGATCAGGGGAAGGCACCAGCCCCATCACCCCACTGCTGCAGCCACTACCAGTCACCACAGCCACGAAGGTGTTTTCATCAACACGGACTCCAGTCCCTTCACCAAGAAACAATGACAACTTTCTTTAGGGAGGGAGAGACAGAGAGAAACATCAATGTGAGAGGGACACTTTGATTGGTTGCCTCCTGTATGAGCCCTGACCATGGGCGCCAGGCTGGGGGGCATGCAGGGACCCCTGGGCCGCACGCAGTGGTGGCCCCCAAGGGTCTCCATACACCCCAGAGGCCAGCAGCCAGCCCCCCATCATGTGCGCCAGGCTGGGGGCGTGGACCCAAACTGCCTCTTGGTGCTGGAGCATTCCCAAGCGGCTGGGGGCACTATGGTGAACGGGGATGTTTCTACCCCACCCCGCCCCCAGCCCCTTGGCTCCTGCACCTATAGGCTCAAAGTGGCCAGGGGGCGTTCTGGGAACCCTGCCACTCAGGACCTAAGCAAGGGGCCTACAGGCTCGGACTGGCCTGGGTCCTGAGGATGTTTGCGGGACTCAGCCCCTTGGCGCCTGCACCCTTAGGCTCCAAGTGGCCAGGGGGCATTCTGGGACCCTGCCCCTCAGGACCTAAGTGCAGGCCTACAGGCTCTGATCGGCCTAGGTCCTGAGGATGTTTATGCTCAGGACCTAAGCGCAGGCCTACAGGATCTGAGAGGCTTGGGTCTGAAGGATGTTTCCCAGACTCCAGACTGCTGCAAGTGTTTGGGGGCGGGAACATAGCGACTCGGGAATGTTCCCGCCCCGCCAAGGCTCCCAGTGGCCAGGGGGCCGTTCTGCGGCCCCTGCCACTCAGGACCTAAGCGCCAGCCTACAGGCTCTGAGCAGCTTTAGGTCCCAGACCCCAGATGGCTGCAAGTGTTTGGGGGCGGGAATGTTCCCGCCCACCAAGGCTCCCAGTGGCCAGGAGGCGTTCTGGGGCCCCTGCCGCTCAGGACGTAAGTGATCCGCCTGAGTCCGGAGGATGTTTATGGGACCCAGGCTGCTCAGGACCTAAGCGCAGGCCTACACGATCTGAGAGGCTTGGGTCTGAAGGAGGTTTCCCAGACCCCAGACTGCTGCACGTGTTTGGGGGCGGGAACATTCCCGTGTCGCTATGGCGACACGGGAATGTTCCCGCCCAGCCAAGGCTCCCAGTGGCCAGGGGGCTTCTGGGGCCCCTGCCACTCAGGACCTAAGCGAGGGCCTACAGGCTCTGAGTGACTTAGGTCCCAGACCCCAGACTGCTGCACGTGTTTGGGGGCGGGAACATTCCCGTGTCGCTATGGCGACGCGGGAATGTTCCCGCCCACCAAGGCTCCCAGTGGCCAGGGGGCGTTCTGGGGTCCCCGCGGCTCAGGACCTAAGCGATCCCGCCTGGGTCCGGAGGATGTTTATGGGACCCAGGCCGCTCAGGACCTAAGCGCAGGCCTACAGGCTCTGAGCAGCCTGGGTCCAGAGGACGTTTACAGGACTCAGGCTGCTCAGCACCCGCATATGCAAATTAACCGCCATCTTGTTCGCTCTGATTGGCTGTGGGCGTAGCGAAGGTGCGGTCAATTTGCATGTTTGGGTATTATTAGGTTAGATGCACTTTAGTCTTTTCCTCCTGCCCAATCATAAACATTTGGCTCCTTTGACATTTTTCTCTGCAACCCCTCCCCCAACGATTCCAGAGACTGCTATGTCCTCATGCTGTACATGGGTTCTGCTTTTAAAAATGAAAGACATTTAAGAAGTCTCCACAATTTAGGACGCTTTCCTAGTATAATTTCCCTTCCAAAGATATTTGCACTTTGAATCAGGCTTCCAGAAAAATATTTAAGGGAGATTCTAGGAAACTATGGGAAGAGGTATTGATAGCAACACACATACTGCATCCTTCAATTCCAGGCACATATAACAAGTATGAGTACAATAATAAAATGGTGTTTGGTGTATGATGAGCCAAGTGTGGGGCCTTTTTATACAGGGTTACTCATTCATGTATTCATCATTCAGTCATCCACATATTGTGCTATCCCTTCTCCCACATGGTCAAATAGCCTATGCTCCTATCTGAGTTGTTATAGATCCCATCCTTTCCCAGCTACTCAAAGACATAATTACAATAATTTTCTTTTCCTCTCATAAGTATTTAGCATGTCCCTTTCTATTGCCATATTAGTATTTTAAATAAGCTATTTTTCTTCTCTTGTTAAAGAAAAAACACTAGAAAAATTAGCTTGCACCATAAGCCACACTTCCCTCTTCAACTACCCTTCATGTTTTTTAAATATTTTTTTAACTCAGTCTTCAAGGTAGTTCTTTATATTTTGTTTCAATTCCTTTCTTCCCACATTTTCATGAACACAATCCCAGTATGCTTTCCCCCCAAGCCCTCCAAAGAAATTGCTCCAGGCAACAACACCAATGTGGTAAAAGGCAGTGGTCAGTTATCAGGCTTCAACATATTTGGTCTATCTGTTACTTCACACACACACACTCTCTCTCTCTTCTTTAATCAATTTTGTCATTTTACTCAGAAATGTCACTCCTTTGTGGTTCTTCTCCTCTCCACTGGCTGTTCTTACTGGATTCTTTTAATGTTCCTTTCAAGTAATCAGTCAAGTGGGCCAAGGAACAATTCCTATTGTCCTTATCCTTATCTAATTTTTGGTCCTAGGTATTCTCAACTAGGCTCATGCTTGTTAACTCTTTAGAATATGATGCTTATACACCAGCTTTGATCTCCACCATGAATCCTGGATCCAACTGCCTATTCAGAATTCTCCACTTGGATATCTAAAAAGGCTTACAAAATTGGCTTGCCAAAGCTGAGCTCCTATTTCCCCGCCATTTAACTCAAACTTACTCCTCTTCTAGTTTTGATTATTTCATTAAGTGGAAACATCATTCTTCTAATTGTTCAGGGGGGTGGGAGGGGGAACCACAATGTAGCAAAGTAAAAAAACAAAACAAAACAAAAAAAAAACAACAACAACAGAGTACCATCTTTAATTCCTTTCTCTTCTGGAACACCAACATCTCATCAATTAGAAAATTCTGATGATGCCCATAATTTGATCATTTTATGCCAACTAGTCCAAACCATCATCATTTCTCACCCAAATTATTGCAAAGGCATTCTCTTTGGATTTCTTCCATTCACCTATGCCTCACCAATCTATTCAATGCAAAGAAAACAATAATCCTTGAAAAACATTCAGTTAGGTCATGTCACACCTCTGCTAAAAATGTCTATGAACGTTTTTCTCCTTCAGAATAAAACATAAGAGTTTATAAGGCCACGTTAGCTGGTGGCCCACTACCAGTCTGAACTTACATCCTTCCAATCTTTGCCTTGACCCATGCATGATACCTTGTCCCCTTCATGGAATATATTGAACTCTGCTTAGAATTCTCTTCCAACAGCTAGTTATAAGGCTCGCATCTCTGGCAGTACACGTCTCATAAAAGTTATTTGTAATTAAATAATCAAAGTGGTACACCCTTACCTGGCTTCTTTATAAGCATGAACAGTTCCTTAAAATAATATTTTATTTTCCTAAATATCATAATGTTCACAGAGAGTAAGCAAAAGCATTAATGCTAAATTTGATTTTTTAAAAATCCATTAACTATCAAAATAGCTTAACTATTATGATTTAGTTATTCAGCTAATAGATATGGACTAATTATCTAAATTCTGCATCTATGCACTTAGTAAGTGGTCTCCATTGAAGAAATAGAAGTCCATCAAACACATGTCTCTACATGTACCCCTTAAAACACACACACACACAGTAATATTCTTTTGAAAAATGAAAAGATGTCTATATTTTTTTTGGTCTCAGTGCCCTAGGAAACTTAGCCTCACTTTGAAAGCTTCAATCTAGGACTCCCTGACTTGTAGCTGGTAGGTTTTGCAGCACAAAAGTAATTTCATTTGAACAAACCTTGGATACTTGGGACCAGGTGAGAGCTGTAATAATCCTAAAATTCTATACAGAGTGCACACACTGAGTGTTTCACTGGTCTTCAGAGGCTCACATAATACTAAATAATTATGAGTCTTTTTAGCATCTAGAGCAGTGGTTCTCAACCTTTCTAATGCCACGACCCTTTAATACAGTTCCTCATGTTGTGGTGACCCCCAACCATAAAATTATTTTTGTAGGCAACCCTGCTAGCGGTTCTCAACCTGTGGGTCATGACCCACAGGTTAAGAACCGCTGCTGTAGAGCCTAAGACCATCAGAAAACACAGATATTTACATTACGATTCATAACAGTAGCAAAATTACAGTTATGAAGTAACAACAAAAATAATTTTATGGTTGGGGGTCACCACAACATGAGGAACTGTATTAAAGGGTCGCGGCATTAGAAAGGTTGAGAACCACTGATCTAGAGATAAGATGAGCTTTATCATAAGGTAAGAACTATAAACAACCCATTAAAGGAAGAATTGTCATCAAGCATTAGCTATTGAAGTGTTGTGGGTTCTCTTGGGCTTTAATCAAGAGACTGTTCAGTATAAACTTTTATTTAGAGGAAACTGGATTATTTCCCCATACCATCTGCATCTCCACAAGCACAACACTGAAGTTAATAACTTTTGGTAACTAAGATGAGGCTCCTGTGAGTAGAATGGATTATGCTTTTGTCATAGCTAAGGAGCCATTTTCACTTTGTCTTATAGAGTCTACCTTTGACAGTCCCTTTCTCAACCAGGTGATGAAATCACAGCCTTTATACAACTCACAGATTTTCTCATGTGTGTAAAACTCAGAACACTTTTATTTATATTTACCGTTTTATTGCTTCTTCTTGTCTTCGTCGTTTTTCATTCTTTTCCTTCAAGTAGGCCAGGTTTGTTTCATTCCTCAAGCGATCATTCTCTCGAGCGATGTCCGATGCATTCTGAATAACCAAGCCATCGTAGGCCTTCATCCCCATATCCTCAATATACTGGAGAAATGTGTCCAAAGGGTCTTCCTCAGGATTAGAACTCATCATCTTGGAAGATCTCATGTAAAAAGGAACACTCCCTGCAGCATGAGAAGACATGGGGACACAAGGTTCTGTTTGTCTTTAATATCATGTCAGCCCCAAACTCCAATGATTATGGTAGAATCAATTTGGAGACAATTATTCATTAGAAATTATAAACCATCAGAATATTTGATATAAATATGAGATGAATGTTGCCTGAGTAGCAAATAGTTCCTCAAAGCAACCAAATTAGCAGAAAAAAACAACAAAGATTTTTCACTGAAAGGTAACATAAGGCTGCATATATAATGAAGTACCTGAAGATAAACATTTGGTTTACGTAATTAGAGTCATATCTTTGTTTCACAAAAATGTGTTCGTATACCAACAAGACATAGATGAACAAAGTTTCATGTATTTCTGATCACCGTAAAGACTTTTCTGTTCAATTTCAAATGAAATTATATAATTATTTGGAAGAAACATTTTTATCACGTGTGTTTTTCTTACATTTTAAATTAAGTTTACTTGAATCTGAACTATCCAAGCAAAATATAGAAGTCATCAAGGATATACACATTTCTAATGTAATTTGTCTTGGCAATAATTCCTTTTGATGCTCATTATTTTTCAAAATGGTTCTCTATGATGGCCTGACACCATAACTCAAATATCACAGATCACGAGGCCCATGTTAATCCTGACCAGTCTGGAAATTCAGCAGTGACAACTGTGATTATCATCTCTACATGAAGGTTTAAAAACCTCAGCCACAGAAAGGATTACTGAAAACCAAAATCAAATCAAAACAACATAGGACTTTGAACCAATATACTGTATATTACTCTTAGTTATAAAGTGATAGAAATAATCTCTCCTACCACTTGCTAATGTGAAGACTAAAAGATGTGATGGCTGTAAAGAACTTAGCATGGAGTTCAACAATTGTAAGCATGTAATAATGTTACCTAATTTTATTCTAATAAAAGTGTAGGAGGAAGATTGGCAGCAATAGCAATTTCAAATGTATGTATGAGTATAGATGAATGAGTGGGTGGCTGACCAGCATGCTATGCAAATCATCATGCCTTGAAGATAAGGTATCCAATGAATCACAGAAATCAATAAATCCAGGAAATAGGGAAATTATGCTTTAATCAATCAAAAACAGAACTTAAGTTTAATTAATTACATACAAGGTAAGTGTTCTACCTTTCTAGCTTAATAAAGCTTAATGGCCTCAATTTCATATTCATTGTAGTATAGGAAACTGGTGTCATTGAGTCAGATTAAAAAATCTAAAGCAAAAACCAATTAACAGGGGGGAAAAAGTTGGCCATTTAAAAATTATATATTACCTTTACATCTTTTTTACTTTCTTCAAAAGGCTCCAGAGTATTTGTAAAACATCAGCCCAATTATTTAATGCTGAAGTCATAGATTTTTATTTCCGCCATTACAAATCATTTTTATTCTGATTTTTTTAGAAGTATAATCATGTTCTATAACCTGGATTGTAGCTATGGAAACTTCACTTCTTATCACAGTTTATTAGCATTTTAGCTGCCAGTCAATCCATATGTTATTTGAAACTCACATTGAATTTAAGGATATAATCCCCAATTTCTATGAAATTGTTCAATGTAGAGAATAGAAGAGCTATTGGTTGATTCGTGATTTTTTATGTTAAGTTTTACTATGTTTGAGTTGATTTTAAGCCATAATGGGCTGGCAAATTAAATGGTCTTTTAATTCCAACTATCTAACATAATTGTATTTTAATATCAGTCCACCAGATTAGATGCTTAAATGGTGGACACACAGAATAATAGAAAATTACTACTACAAATGATTGCAATTTTCAGGGGAAAAATACAAGAACATGATTCTCAGGGAGTTAAAGCATAGCCATTATTGAAAATTCACTTCTACCAAGGACTTCAGCACTGGGTGTGCCTGGATAAAAAAAGATATGCATAACTTTATGGCAATTAATTCTACTATAGTCAAGCAAACCAAGTTAGTATTACAAGGATGCTAGAGATAATGCCTTCAGGGTAAAAGATGATCACTCCCACACTGCCCTAGAGCAAAATTATATATTTCCCATTATGTAAGGCATTATCCAGAGGTTTTTATTTCTTCCCTTAAATTTTCTTCACAATGCAAATGACAGCAGTGATTCTTTATACAGTTTATATGTACCAAACATTAACAGGGTTAATTGTGTACCTCTGAAAATTAGTTATCTTCCTAAGTGGCCTTTCAAATTGGCTGGAGTTTAAATTATGTTTATCTTGAGAAAATATTACATAATAGTATTATGAAATACTTGTACTATGGGAAGTTGTATTATAAGATTTTTTTTAAATTGAGATGAACATTTGGGGGATGCAAATCAACCATAAAATCTAGTGAAACTTTAGAGTAATGAAAATTGAATCTATGTTTGTGAAAATGCTTCCTTCATCTAGTTCTAGAGAAGTATTTGATTCTACGATAATTCATTTATTCAAGTATGTGTTGAGCACCTGTTGTGAATCAACCACTGATAAAGGCAGAATTGTCTTCCTTATGCTTTCACACTACAGTATAAGGACTCAATGAATGAACAATTTCAATACAGTGGGACCAGGGCACCAATTGAGGTGGCAGTGCTGACCTTTACTAGTTTGTCATGGTGCATGGTCACTATTTTTGAGGATGCACAACAACAAAAACCTTTTCAACAATTTCATCTAGTTTTCAAAAATAAAAATTAAGATTAAAAATGAATTTGGACCCTACCAATGTTTAAGCCTCACAATCACACGTTTCTGCTTCCTTGTCTGCATATAAAACCTAGTTGGAATGTAAGGAGGGTGGGCAGTGAGGCAGTCCTGAAGAGCAGTGCTGAAAAGTTGAGCAGCATGATCTGAAAATACCAACTAGACTACCTCTAGATCTCTGACTTTGTGCAAGTCAATTCACCTATTTAAGCGCCAGTTTCCACGTTTTGTAAATTGTGGTTGGAATAACACTTACCTCCTTACATTATTGTGAGGATTCAGTTAAAAAAATGCATGTAAGTGTTCAATAAATGTGACCATAATTATTAGATATTTTTCACAATTCCTAACCAAAATTGTGTTTAGTAATAAATACAATAAACATATTTTTACTTTGAAACTTTAGTCAATAGAATGTTTAGTGCAGTTCAACTTTCTTAGTTACAGATATGCATATGGAGGCCATGAAAGGCCTTAGCTGATTTGCTCATTAACCAAATACATGTAGACAGACCACTTATCCATTCTGCCCCATTTTCCACATCAAGAAAATAAGAATCTGGGGGCACTTGAACCACAAAACCCATCCCATCTTTCAAACATTTAGCCTCCATCTTTTCAAGTTAAAAGGTGTTTCTCATGTCTTTGAACTCTGAATGAGCATATTCATGGCTTCACTAAAGAAAAGTGAACCATATGTTAAGTATCTACCTCATTACAACTGCTACAATTTCCCTGAAGTGAGAACCCAACAGACAACTAGGTTCATAAATCTGTTTATCTTTCAAAAAGTTATATTTATGGCCAAGATAGATCTTAAATAAGGTATGTTTTCTTTACCACTAAAAACTTGGCTACATTTTGACTGTTGGATATTAAATCAAGTTCATTTCTGGCTTTTGAATGAAAATCCTATGTACAAGTATTTTATGAAGGTGTGACTTGGGCATCTAACTCCTAAAGTCAGCAACTTAGAAAATCATATTTAAAAAACAAATGGGGGAGGGGGAAAAATGGCGACGGAATAGAGTCGGGTTTGGAGTCTGTTCCTGGGGCGGAGAGTCGGAGCAGCAGAGGCTCGCAGAGGGAGCGTATGTGGGCAAGCCAAGGGACAGCTAAACTCCAGGAGAAGGCGGGGGAGTGCTGGGCAGTGTTCCTCTGACCGCGCAGCACCCACAGGGGCTGGGTCCCCTCCTGGAGCTGCGGGCTCGCCGGGCGCCTCGCCATCTTGCAAGGAAAGGAGGATTTTAGTGGAAACCTGACTTTCCACGACAACTGCAAACACTGAGCTGCTGGGAGCACCAGACCACCGGTCCCCTATCAGCGCAAACACTCGGATTCAAAGAAACTCTTCACTGCACCACGGAAAGGTCAGATTTTGTCTGAAATAAGCTGCGGTTTCTAATCCCCGCGGTGGGTGAGGGAAGCGCTGGGTGAGGGAAGTGCGGCAGCCGCAGGACCGGCAGGAGCCGGGAGGTCTGTGCCTAGAAAAATCGGCGGCAGTTGGAACTGCCGTGATCCGTGAATGAGGAGGGGGGTCTTCTGAGCTGCTAACAGAAGTGACCTCTTGAAAGCAACTCATTTTAATCTGACGAGGAGGGTCAGACTAAGAATTTTCAAAGGAGTGCAGGCTCCTTAGTCTGGGGCACAGACCCACGGTCCGCACACCTGGGCTCTTTCCGACTCTGATTGCTAAGCCCAATACAGAGGCAAACCCAGGTGGAAACCCTGAAAGACTGCAGGGGGAAGGTGTTTTTTCGGAACCTGGGGCCAGAGCTGCGTGTGACCATCAGAGAGGCAGCTCTGAGGCGCACACCTCCACAAACTGGTAGTGAGTGCCATAGAAGGGGGAAAAAAAAAAAAGAAAAAAGAGCTAGAGAGGCCCGGAAGTCAATTCAGAAACACTGCCACCCAGGGGCTGAAACGCTAATTGTCTCTGGTGTAATCAAAAATAAATACGAGAAATTAAGACAGGGCTGGCTTAAAAAGCAGGACTGGCTACCAACACTGAGGAGCCCTGGAATGAAGCTGAACTGAAATACCGCCCAGACTGGGAAAAAGGCGTACAAAACAGAATAATAGAGGAAGTGAATGACAGCCGCTACTGCACATTTTAGTCTTCCTATTTTTTAATTTTCAATTCTTTTTTCAATTTTTTAATTTTTTTATTCTCATATTTTTTTATTTTCATTTTTTGCATCTTTTACTTAAGAAACTAATATTTTTTTTCTTTTTCCTCACTTGATTTTCACCTTTTTAATTATTACATTTTTATTTTCAATCAGCACTATTATTACTATTATTTTACTTTTTTTTTTTTTAATGTCATTAGATTTTCCCTTTCTTTTATTTTTGGATTAGTGTCCTACATTCGATTTGCATCTTTCCCTTACAATCGCTTTACCCTATCTCAAAGCTAAAATTATGTCATCACTATCCTCCTAACCTTTCCCCTTTGGGTCCCCAGTTTATCTTAACCCTTTCTGGCTTTAGATTTTCCCTACTTTTTCAGTTTACTCCCTGCTAAAACTTCACCCTACTTATATATCCAATTCCCAACCCCCTGCTCCAAATCCATACAAACCTCTCTCTACGCTACCTTTAAAAAATTATTTTTCTCTCGGGCCTTTTGTTGTTGTTTGCTTGAATGTTGATTAGATTGAATTTTTATGCTTTTTTATGAGATTGTTTTGATTATTCTTTTTGTTGGTTTGGTTGGTTCTTTTGTTTGCTTTGTTTTTGTTTGTTTTTTACTTTTGTTTTCCCTTGCCTCACTTGATATTAGCTGCTGTTGCAGTTTGTATTAATCTCCAGGCTCGTGTTGCTGGAATTTGCTGGGAATAGTGGTTGTTCTAGTGGAGTTTACTCCCCATATATATAGTTTGTTCCCCTTTTCTCTCTTAGTATCATTCTTGTCTCTCTTACTTTTTTTTTTCTTTTCTTTTTCTTTTCTGTTATTTCTTTTCTTTCTTTCTGCTCTTTTCCCAAGTTCAGATTCACACTCTTTGTTGTTGTTTTTTTTTCTTCGTTGTTGTTCTTTCTTTTTACTCTCCCTCTTCCACTCCTATTCCCTAATTTGTCTTTCTCTGGTGGTTACCTTTATTGGAGGTTATTAATATCGTGAATACAATTCTGTTCAGTGCCTTGTCTGTTGTGCCTGGTTGTGTTGTATTTTATACCTTTAAATCAACGCCAGAGAGAGAAATCTATATAACCAGACATCCGGAGAAGAGAGACCATGGGGAGACAAAGAAACAGCCCAAACAGGAAAGAGAAGCAGGCATCACCAGAAAAGGAAGTAAATGATTTAGAGGCAAACAACCTATCAGAGAAAGAATTCAGAGAAATGGTCATAAAGTGGCTGAAAAGGATGGAAGACAAATTCGACAATATGAGTAAGAACCAAGAAGAAATGAAGAAGAACCAAGAAGAAATGAAAAATGACATCGCTGCTGTAAAGAACTCAATAGAAAGCATCAAGAGTAGACTAGATGAAGCAGAGGACCGCATAAGTGAGCTAGAAGACAAGATGGAAAAAAATACCCAATTACAACAGCTTCTAGAAACAAAAATTAGAAAGATTGAGGAGAGCGTAAGGGAACTTCGGGACAATACAAAACAAAACAACATCAGGATAATAGGGGTGCCAGAAGGAAAGGAAACTGAGCAAGGAATAGAAAACCTGTTTGAAGAAATAATAACAGAAAACTTCCCTGATATAGGGAAGAAAAAACCCACACAAATCCAAGAAGCTCACAGAGTTCCAAGCAAAATGAACCCCAAAAGACCGACGCCAAGGCACATTATAGTTAAGTTGGCAAACACCAACGACAAAGTAAGAATCTTACAAGCGGCCAGAGAGAGACAGACAGTTACATACAAAGGAACCCCCATCAGACTAGCAACTGATTTCTCAACAGAAACTCATCAGGCCAGAAGGGAATGGAATGAAATATACCAAGTCATGCAAAGGAAGGGTCTAAATCCAAGAATACTGTACCCAGCAAGGCTATCAATCAAAATTGAAGGTGAAATCAGGAGCTTCACAGACAAAAAAGGACTAAGGGAGTTTATCACCACCAAACCAGCAATGAAAGAAATGCTAAAGGGTCTGCTGTAAAAAAAAAAAAGAAAGAAAGAAATAGGAAGCAAAGAAGGTACACAGGGGTATAGAATAAAAATGGCGTCAAATAAGTACCTATCAATAATAACTTTAAATGTAAATGGATTGAATGCCCCAATCAAAAGACACAGGGTAACAGACTGGATAAGAAAACAAAACCCAGATATCTGCTGTCTACAGGAAACCCACCTCAAAAAAAAGGATGCATACAGACTGAGAGTAAAGGGATGGAAAAAGGTTTTCCAGGCAAATGGAAATGAAAAAAAAGCTGGGGTTGCAATACTTATATCTGACAAATTAGATCTCAAAGTGAAGGACATAACAAGAGATAATGAAGGCCACTTCATAATACTAAAGGGAGAAATCCAACAAGAAGAAATAACTCTGGTAAACATATATGCACCCAATACAGGAGCACCAAGATACATTAAAAAACTCCTGGAAGATATCAAAGGAGAGATTGACAGTAATACAATCATAGTAGGAGACTTCAATACCCCACTATCACCATTGGACAAATCCTCTAAACAAAAAATCAGCAAAGAAACATCAATCCTAAATGACTCACTAGAACAGATGGAATTAATCGACATCTTCAGAACATTTCACCCCAAAGCCACAGAATATACATTCTTCTCCAGTGCACATGGGTCATTTTCAAAGATAGACCATATGTTAGGACATAGGCAAAGTCTCTCCAAATTCAAGAAGATAGAAATCATATCAAGTATCTTCTCAGATCACAGTGGCATAAAACTGGAAATCAACTACAATAAAAACAACCCAAAGAAATCAAACACTTGGAGACTAAACAGCATGTTATTAAACCATGACTGGGTTACCAAAGACATCAAGGAAGAAATAAAAAACATCATGGCAACAAACGACAATGAAAACACAACAATCCAAAATCTATGGGACACAATGAAAGCAGTCCTGAGAGGGAAGTTCATAGCTCTACAAGCCTACTTCAAAAAACAAGAAACAATGGTAATAAATTACCTAACCCAACAACTCAAAGAGTTAGAGAGAGAGCAACAAGATAAGCCCAGTGTAAGCAGAAGGAAAGAAATAATAAAGATCAGAGCGGAGATAAACGACATAGAGACCAAAGAAACAATACAAAAGATCAACAAAACCAAGAGCTGGTTCTTTGAAAGGATAAACAAGATTGATGGACCTCTAGCCAGGCTCACCAAGAAGCAAAGAGAGAGGACCCAAATAAACAAAATCAGAAATGAAAGAGGTGAAATAACAACAGACCCCGACGAAATACAAAGGATTGTTACAAAATACTACGAACAACTCTATTCCAACAAACTGGACAACCTAGAGGAAATCGACATATTCCTAGAAAAATACAACCTTCCAAAACTCAATCAGGAAGATTCTAAACAGCTCAACATGCCAGTAACTATGGAAGAAATTGAAGCAGTCATCAAAAAGCTTCCGGCAAACAAAAGCCCGGGGCCAGATGGCTTCACAGGAGAGTTTTATCAAACTTTCAAGGAAGAACTAAAACCTATCCTCCTCAGACTATTCCAAAAAATTCAAGAGGAAGGAACACTTCCAGGCTCCTTCTATGAAGCCAGCATCACCCTAATACCAAAACCAGATAAAGACAACTCAATGAAAGAGAATTACAGGCCAATATCCCTCATGAACATTGATGCCAAAATCCTCAACAAAATTCTAGCAAATCGGCTCCAGCAGTACATCAGAAAGATCATACACCATGACCAAGTAGGATTTATTCCAGGAATGCAAGGATGGTACAATATCCGCAAATCAATAAACGTGATACATCACATAAACAAATTGAGAGATAAAAATCACATAGTCATATCAATAGATGCAGAAAAAGCATTTGACAAAATCCAACACCCTTTCTTGATAAAAACTCTCAACAAGGTGGGAATAGAAGGCTCATACCTCAACATAATAAAAGCTATTTATGATAAACCCACAGCAAACATCATACTCAATGGGCAAAAACTAAAACCATTTCCCCTAAGAACAGGAACAAGACAGGGATGCCCACTCTCACCACTCCTGTTTGACATAGTACTGGAAGTATTAGCTATCGCAATTAGGCAAGAAGAAGAAATAAGAGGCATCCAAATTGGAAAAGAAGAAGTGAAGCTGTCCTTATTTGCAGATGACATGATATTGTACATAAAAAACCCAAAAGATTCCATCAAAAAACTAATAGACTTAATAAATGAATTCGGCAATGTAGCGGGATACAAAATTAACGCCAAGAAATCTATGGCTTTTCTATACACCAATAATGAACTTACAGAAAGAGAGACTAAAAAAGCAATCCCATTTACCATCGCACCAAAAAAATTAAGATACCTAGGAATAAACTTAACTAAGGAGGTAAAAGACCTATACGCAGAAAACTACAGGACACTGAAAAAAGAGATAGAGGAAGAAGTAAACAGATGGAAGAACATACCATGTTCCTGGATTGGTAGAATCAACATCATTAAAATGTCCATACTACCCAAAGCAATCTACAGATTCAATGCACTCCCCATCAAAATACCAACAGCATATTTCACAGACCTAGAAAGAACTCTCCAAAAATTCATCTGGAATAAAAAAAGACCCCGACTAGCCTCAGCAATCCTCAGAAAAAAGAATAAAGTAGGTGGGATCTCAATACCAGATTTCAAGCTGTATTACAAAGCCACTGTTCTCAAAACAGCCTGGTACTGGCACAAGAACAGACATATTGATCAATGGAACAGAATAGAGAACCCAGATATCGACCCAAACCACTATGCTCAATTAATATTTGACAAAGGAGGCATGAACATACAATGGAGTCAAGACAGTCTCTTCAATAAATGGTGCTGGGAAAACTGGACAGATACATGCAAAAAAATGAAACTAGATCACCAACTTACACCATACACAAAAATAAATTCAAAATGGATACAGGACTTAAACATAAGACGGGAAACCATAAAAATACTAGAGGAATCCACAGGCAACAAAATCTCAGACATATGCCACAAGAACTTCTTCACTGACACTGCCCCTAGGGCAATGGAAGCTAAAGAGAAAATTAACAAATGGGACTACATCAAAATAAAAAGCTTTTTTACAGCAAAAGAAACCATCAACAAAACAACAAGAAAGCCCACTGCATGGGAAAACATATTTGCAAATGCTATCACTGATAAAGGTTTAATCTCCAACATCTACAGGCAGCTTATGCAACTCAATAAGAGGAAGATAAATGATCCCATAAAAAAATGGGCAACAGACCTAAACAGAATATTTTCAAAAGAAGACAGAAGGAAGGCCAAGAGACACATGAAAACATGTTCAAAGTCACTTATTATCCGAGAGATGCAAATCAAAACAACAATGAGGTACCATCTCACACCTGTCAGAATGGCTATCATCAACAAATCAACAAACAACAAGTGTTGGCGAGGATGCGGAGAAAAAGGAACCCTCGTGCACTGCTGGTGGGAATGCAGACTGGTGCAGCCACTGTGGAGAACAGTATGGAGTTTCCTCAAAAAACTGAAAATGGAACTCCCATTTGACCCTGTAATCCCACTCCTGGGAATATATCCGAAGAAACTAGAAACACCAATCAGAAAGGATATATGCACCACTATGTTCATAGCAGCACAATTTACAATAGCTAAGATTTGGAAACAGCCTAGGTGCCCATCAGCAGATGACTGGATCGGAAAACTGTGGTACATCTACACAATGGAATACTATGCTGCCATAAAAAAGAAGGAATTCTCATCATTTGCAGCAACCTGGATGGAATTGGAGAACATTATGCTAAGTGAAATAAGCCAGTCAATGAAAGAAAAATACCACATGATCTCACTCATTTAGGGATAGTAAAGAACATTATAAAGTGGTGAACAAAAAGATAGATACAGAGACAGTAAAGCATCAAACAGACTTTCAAAGTACAGGGGGAAAGTTTGGGAAAGGTGGGGGAGTTATGAAATCAAACGAAGGACTTGTATGCATGCATATAAGCATAAACAATGGACGCAAAACTCTGGGGGGGGAGGGCATGTGTGGGTGTGGGGTGGGGGGGGTAATAGTAAGATATGTACACATATAATACCTCAATAAAAATATTAAAAAAAAAAAAAAAAAAAAACAAATGGACCCCTTTCTTCAGATAGCATCTTTAGATATATCACAATTATTCAGTCAGTCAATCAATCAATCAATCTACCATATTAGACCTCAAATTATTTCATGGGATATTTGTGACAACAGAGTGGGCGAGATTCAAGGAAAAGTCTTGAGTTTCTACATTCAGCCCTTTTATTTGAACTAGTACATGTCTGCAGCCAATTCTGCTCACAACAAATTAGACATTTTAGCACCCCCTAGAGTACTGGTTGAAAGCTAACATCTGTAGTCATCATCCACAGGGCAGATATGTTTTTTTTGTAATGTACAACATTGACTCAAATAGTGTAAGATTTTTTTGTGAGTGTGTTATTATTTTTTTTAGAAGTTGTGGCCAATATTTAAAATGAGTGTCAGGGACTCTCCTGGGAAAGCACCTAAAATGACAAAGATCAGAATTCCCATACAAATCACAGATAACTTCACATCTTCACTTTACTCTTTTTCCCACTGCTATAGTCTACATTTGTAAAATTCCTTTTATTTAATTTATGAATTACTGTATTTAGAATTACTGCCATTCTTATAAAAGCTATAGATGTGGGCTTAAGCACAACAGGGTGTTTAATTGCTCAGCTTTATTTTATTTTATTCTTTCACTTTTTTATTTCCTGTTGACCACACCCTTCCTAAACAAAACTTTGTATAATATTGTGACACTTTCCAAAATTTGAAATGTCACTCTACTCAGCTAAGATATATCAATTTAGACTGGTTGGACTAGGATTATATTAAAAACACTAAACATTTTACTTTTTTATTGAATTAACCATTTCTTTATTTTCTTTTTCTGTAAAACCATCACTATGCCTTTCAATGCTGAGCCTAGAGCTGTAATTAAACTATATAGAACATATACATGTGGAACATAAAATATGCATAAGGATATCCAAATGGAACCTATGGAAACATTAAAAAATCAGTTATTTTATTCTCTTTCTGTAGCCACTATTTGCATCCAAGAGACTCAAGAAGCTAAGACTCTACATGATTTTGAGCATTAAAGAAAACATAGGGGGAGCACATTTTTGAAAAATCAATGCATGCAAAAACGTAAAGATCATGCGTGTATATGGGTTATTTCCTTTGTAGATTAAGGACTCACTTTTGTGTGGTCTCATTTTACCAAAACATATTCAATGTGGCACTAACTGATGTCAAGATTGGCTTCCTCATTAGGACAGAAGATGTTTTACTAGTTACAGGCTTTTGTTGAAGATGTGCAAAAAGGGTCAAATAAATATTAAGATTTTAAAGTATTTCTCTTTTTTCTCCTAAAATTCAGAACCAATTCCTCTGTCAGTGTAATTTTATGTATTGTGAGATCAACCACTCTGGCTCCATAAGGACAGGCTTAGAGAGCTGTGTACACTCACTTCTCAGAGCCTTCCTCTGGGTCATTCACCATCATTTACCAAGAGCAGGCTCCTAGTACACCAGTATCATTTGAGAATTGGTCCACTGGCCCCCATGGGTGCTGGTTCTTTGTTTTCTTCTTAAAGTATTTACTCAGCATTTCTGAAATGGAGTGGCTCTCTGTCTAAAACTTTGGTTTACTAAGACAATAAGTTATAAAATCTCCATTAACCCAGTCATGTTTCACATCCACTAAATGGTAGAGGAAGAAAAACCACTTGCTTTGGAAGAGAACTGCTCTCCAATTCTTTGAGTTCTATGAAAAGCTTCTTAAATTTAAGGGTACAATGAACCCTATAAGTTAATATGATAGCTAAAATAAGGTGAAGTTTATTTTGTGCTATTATTATAATGATATTTTATTTTATTACAAAAACAAGATACATACAGGGAATAAATTTCCTGGTAGAAAGCCTAGACATTTTACTTTCATTCCACATTTATGTGTTATATTTTATTTGCACAAGATAAAGTTTTCTGGTCTCCACCTCTTAGTTATTTCTGAAGTTTCCAAACCATACCTGTCTCAATGCTGTGAATAAGTTATTACAATTTGAGTTATTAAAATTTGATTTTCCCTCCCACTCCAATAACTGAATCTTCTTTGAGATAAAGAATCCTACTTTGCCCAATAGTGCAAATTTATCCAAATAAAAGTTTTCAAAGACAATTTTGAGTGTATCTCTTGTTCATTAGGAGATAAAGACCTTTACAATTTTTGCATACACTCAAACCAACTTAAAAACACATTGTGAAAATATAAGTGTTTAAATAATCAGGATACATATACATAAGTAAGTATGTATGCAAGTGAATTTCTAAAATTTGCTGACTTCACATAAGAAAAAATCAACAGACTAGATTGCCTGCTTATAATCAATAACCATGTAAACCATGTCAAAATTGTTTTCCTGCTCAAATCTTATAATCTGTCAAAATTATGGCCTGTAATTTCACTTTGACTGTGCTTGAAATCCTACCTTCAACCCCACAAACTGTCACACTCATTTTCTCATTCTCACTGTCATCAAAATGCAGCTGTTCTGCCCACAATGGGAAATGTTAGAGTTAAAACCAAGAGAGCTTGTGGAAGTAACTACAAAGACACTTACTGCTTTTTTTCTCAGAAAGCAGATTCTTTGTAGTGAGTTTTTCACCACTGTCTCCCTTCCCAAAATGAGTAAAATGAGCACAGATGACGTTAATGCAGGAGCATCATAAATTGGAAATTCCTCCAGGTTGTCATGGTGCAACTTGCCCATCGTTTAAAGATTGCACATTTCCAGGAATAGTAAGGATTCCTGTGAAATGTCAATGGCCAAGACACTTTTTTGAGACTTCAGCCAAATGTTTCCAGATGCGTGCAAGGCAGTATTTGCAAAGTAGACATAGTCGGTATAATAAATTGCTGACTGGAGCTACAATGCACATCATCTAATTGAATTGGGAGTCTATGACTAATTTGTTGTTTCAAACAATAGCCAGTCTCCCGGTGTACAGGATTGCTACATATCCCCCTCTAAACTTTGCAGAGGTTTCAAGTCCTTGGGCTTCTCTATAGTTCCTTGTGAAGTTATAATATTTTTCTCAGGTCTGTTCTCATTAATTTTCAAAAGTGTCAATTTTCTTCACAGAGTTCCCTTCTTTATTGAGTTGGCAAACATATGTTGCACTTTCCACATAAAAATAAAATAATTTCAGCATGGGAAGCTCACATGTTCTCATATTAATTTGTTTACCACTTGGCAATATAGAAAACAAACTGGAGCATTTTTTTAAACATGAAGAATTAAGAAAGGAGTTAATTTCCACTCTTGTTCTACAGTTATTATTCCACACCACTTGGTTATTAATTTTTGCATCTTAAAGTGACCAAAACTACATCGAGTAAACTCTCCAATTGGATTTCCTTATTTCTGGCCTATATTTAGAAAGAAAAATCCAGTTCTATGGTAGCAGAGCAACTTTAAATGTTTCTCAAAAACATTTATGTCTAATCAGTTAGAAAAAAGCAGTTTCAGCTTTAGTGTATGTCTAATAGTTTATCTAATTTTTACTTGGTACAGTGTCTTTTTGAGAACATAAATTTGGGCTGACACAAATATGCTAAGAGACTGTTGTAAAATATTTATGGTAAGGAATAGCAGATAAATAGCCAGCATGCACATGTGAATGCCAATTAATACCCTTGAAAATATTTTCCATGCTTTTAATAATTCAACACGGCTTATTTTACCAATGAAAATCTAGTTTAACCATTTCTGTGGTAATGTAACTAAGTGGGCAAGAGGGTACAAAATAACCCCTGGCTCATTAAAGCTCTGAATGCCTTTGCTGTGGCTTTATTTCTGCTCCACCTAATAAGACATGCAAACTTCAGCATTAAGTATCCCCAGCTAAAATCCATCCCATTTCATAACCAGATTGCTTGGTGTATTTAGTGCTGGATTCAATTAGCATGCTTAGAGAATCTGAAAAATGAGATACATACCAAAATGTAAGTCCCCAGGGAGAGTTAAGTGCAATAATCAGGAGGTGACTTGTGTCTGTCAGAGCCCTCTCGCACGGTGGATGTCAGGGCAGCTCTGGAGGAGTAATCCAGCACCATAGGAAATAGACTTGTAGTTCAGCTCAGTTTTTCTTCATTTAAAGTGCATTGTATCTGGATGGGGAAAGTGTCCACTGCCAGATTCTTCATCACTAGAGATCAGAGCATTCTTGAGGTTCTTCCTATCAGATAAAAATGGCCTTCAAAGTTTTCTAGGAAGATATGGTGGCAGAAGACAGGTGTTTGCTTCCTTAAATCGACATTCAGAGAAAAGAGGGCATAGCTAATGGGTGGGGATGAACACACAGCCCCTCTCCTTCCAGGTCCAGCAGGGAAGAAATTGAATGATTTTACCCACTTTGCTACACAGATGATTACAAGACTCGAAGCAATCACCCAGGCTGGCTAAGGTGTCTCATTTGATTATATTCTGTGAAGACAAAAATAAATAAAAACAAAAAATCACCCACATCCTCTCTAAATGTCTCCTTTCAGCCAAAAAGATGCTCTTTCTCATTGCCACTTACATACAGAAGGTTTGGAGCAGCCTAGCTTGTGGCATGGTCCCTCCCCCGTGACAACCAGCTCTCTCATTCTCTCTCTCTCTTCCCTCCTCCCCTCCCTCCCTGCCCTGACTCCCTCCCTTCCTGCTTCTCTCTCTCTCTCTCCTCTCCAGCTGCCTTAGTCTGTTGATGCTGCTGCTGATTAATCAGGGATTCTGAAACAAAGAACCTACCTTCTGAAATAAGCAGTAATCTTTCTTCTCTGTTTCTGCAATCCGTCTGCATTGAACGGCAAAGCTGCCAGCATTCTAGCACCTTGGATAGTTCCTCCTCGCTAGGCCCATTGGAAAAGGGTGAGGAAGCGACTGGAGAAATGACAAGAAGCCGAAAGCAGCACCTTTCTACTTTGGATTTCGGCTCCCCGGGGCCTACCCTCCTCATTAAAGAACTCACATCTAGGCAACAGGACCTCTCTCTTTTATCTGTCTGAGCTGAAGTGTGATTAGTAAATAACAAAATGAAAAGAGGATAAAGAAACCCCTTCATTTATATCCACTGCAACACTAGAAATCTATCAAAAATAAATGTTTTTACTACAGACGGTGTTTATAAGCTTTTCACCCCGGGCATGGCTAATGAAAATGGGTAACAACTTAAATGGAGCATCCAGATCTCAGTTTGAGACCCTTATTTGATATCAATTTTGCCTCCACCCTCCCTGCGCAGCCCAGCCAGGCACACAATTACTGCTGACGTACTTCAGGCTGCTGCTTGGGGAAAGAGGGGAGGAGCCTTTTAACCTCATCAAAACAGCTTCATGCCACCTGCTCCCATGGCATGAGAACAAAACTAGCCCACTTAGTAAGAACATGCACAGCTCACATGTATGACGAATAAAGGTCTCGCTTGGAGAGTGTGCTTTTAAAAACAAAAATAAGATGTGCTTTAGCTGTGGCAATGTGTGTCACTAACTCCTATAGATTCACAGTTGAAATTATTAAAAGTCATCCTATTCCCTACATCTCCTGAAGACTCTCCCCATTTTGTTCTTAATATCCTAATGAATATATATATATATGTATATATATCATAAGATGCAACCTATATATGTACACATATAAAAAATATGTGTGTATGCACACACACACACACACACACACATACACACACACATATCAAGACCTAACCTGCTTTTGCTCAAAGTAAAAAGTGGAATGAAGTATAATGTAGCTGTTTTAATGTGTAGCTTGGTACTATGGTAAAAGTAACAGTAAGCCTTAAGTTTCTGCTTAATATGGATTAAATTATCAATTTTGAAAGAAATAAAATGAGCTTTTTATTCAATAGTGACCAGTAAATATTTTTCTGTCACATTTCTCTCTTAATAATTCTTATTGTAAATTACTTTAACTTACAAGCTGATTTTCCCAAGAGTTAACCTAAACATCTAAATTCATCACTAATTTCTTAGGGGGGGAAAATATGTCCTGAATGTAATTTTTCATGCATCAAGAGAACATAAAAAAAACCCATAAACTTAAGTTCACCTTATTGATTCTTAAATGCCATCTGGTACTATACTATGATTTTGTGAATTTTATTTTTTTAACTTGTTAGTATCTGGGGGAAATAAAATCAATACATGATTTTACTGTAATGCTTTCAGTTTTCACATGTCCTAAAGTGCATTCCTAAAGTGAGCCACATGTGTCACTTAATTCCTGGTCCTTGTGCATCTACTTTTTTGGTGGGACCAGGACATCTGTGTAATGCACTCTGGAAGATTAGATAGATTAGATAGGTGAAAAGAAGAAAGGGAAGTATAATTGGGAATGACAACCGGCTCTCTCTCTCTCTCTCTCTCCTTCTCCCTCTCCCCTCCCTCCTTCTCTTGTTCCTTCACACCATCTATCTCTCCACTTCTCTGTCTCCTAATAATTCTAAAAACTTAGCACATTTAAGAAAAGCCAAGTGCCTCAAGTACCACTTACAAACTAGTAGCAGCCACCATACTGTGAACAAGAGGTTGAGTAATGTATTGTTATTTTTGGTAATGAAGTTGTCTTTTAGCACATGACCAAAAGCAGAGAAGATTATTTTTTTTTTAAATTTAATTGTTTAAAGTATTACAAATAGTAGTACATTTTTCTCCTTTATTTCCCCATTGACCTTGCCCCAGCCTCCTCTGCCCCTCAGTGTCTTGTGTCCATTGTTATCCTTATAAGCATACGTACAAGTCCTTCAGTTGATCTCTTACCCCCTCAACCCTCCCCAGCCTTTCACTGTAGTTTGACAGTCTGTTCGATGTACCTATTTTTGTTCATCTGTATTATTTTTTTCATCAGTTTATAATGTTCTTTAGGGAAGATTCTTTATGAGGAAATTACATGACAGTTTAGGAAGTAGAAATACTATATCATGGCTGATAATTCTATCAGGCTTGGAGGGCTATATTTTTGAACTATAGAGCACTTGCATAGAAACTAATGTAAAGCCTATTTCTACATATAAGAAAATTAATACCAAGATAAGTATACAGACTTGCTCCAGGCCTCACACTTATCGGCTCATTGGAATTAGAAGCCAAGGTCATTGGGCTGACTGTGCACTCGTCATCTTTAGCCAACACAGTGGTTCTCAGTCAGCTTGATTTCACTCACCAGGATAATTACAAATACTAAAGTGAGGAGAGACTAATACATGATTGCTAATTATAAAATGAAACTGTCTTTTTTTTAACCATAAAAAATCCAAAAGTAGTGATTTTTATCTGAAAAGAGTCTGAAGAGCATATTTATAATAAACTAGAGGCCCAGTGCACAAAATTTGTGCACAGGTAGGGACCCTAGTGGCTGCCAGATGCTGGCCGGAGCCTCCCTTCCCCCGACTGCTGGCCACCACTGCTGACTGGGGCCTCCCTTCCTGCGGTGGGCCAGCTGGCCCCCTCCCCTGATGGAACTCCGGTCGAGGGAACAATTTGCATATTAGGCTTGTATTATATAGGATGTGTGGTCCTTTACAATTAATATTTTCAGTTTTAGGATAATTTATGATTAAAGTGTTTATTTTCTCCTTCTTTGTTTCCCTTCTTTTTTTGCAAAATAAGGATTAGAAACCATCAAATTATTCTGACCCCATCTCCTCAATCCCACTCTCTCCCCATTCCAGGCCATAAAATCTATTGATCAGGAAATTTCTTCCCTGGAGACACATTAGTGTGCAAGCATTTATGACACATTTGAGGGTTGGCAGAGAAGGTCCCCAGAACTATTTATTTAGGTCTTACTGAATGAAACAGGAAAGGCTCTATATTTTTAAATAATCATAGAACCAAATGTAAAATTCATTTCTACTTATTTCAATAATATCCAAAGAAAAATGAATTGAATAAAAATAAGTTGAAATTTCTTATATTAAGAATAAAGGCATAGATAGGCCAACAAAGCACAAATTATAGTTATGCATTGATTTATTTATTATCTTCATAAAATATATACATAGATTTTGTGTGTGTGTGTCAATAGAAAACCAGTCATTGAAATGCTTCATGACTTATTTCTTTTGACGTTCTTAAGTAAGGGTAGAATTTGACTCTTTCTGTTATACTGACTAACAGAGCTGATGCAATTGGGGTTAAATATGTCACTTCCATGAACTCAGACAGACAAGGGGAGTCAGAGCCCTGAAAGTGCTTTTTAGTCTATAAATCAGCCAGGTGGTGGGGAGTGCTTTTTTTATAAAAGTGATGAAAATGAGAAAAGTGATAATTGAAACTGATCAATCTAGTTACCTAAATTTTTAAGGGTTTTATTTAAATATATCAAGATATGCTCTCTAAGTCATGTCATAATTTATAATAATGTCTTTTTATGTTTTTTTCCCATGATCTGTAATCTTTCTATTATTCTTTCCACATTTAGCTCAAGGAGATGACACCTCTGTTATAATAAAATTATTCCACTAGGGAGAAAGCTAATCTCCTTTTCATCTAATCAGGATTTCTAAGCATTCTGATAGCAGCATTAAATGAAAGTCTTGGTAGAATGAGAACCATATGTTCCTCATGATTTTTTCCAACAACAACAATACCAACGTCAGCAGAAGTTGCATGTGTGATTTAGGGATCATGGAGCAGCAGATAACGACATGGTGCTCCTGGATCCAGAACACTGAGTAACTGGGGGAAAAAGATTTATTGTCTAGTAATGTGCACAGAAACTACATTTATACTGTCAAGAGAGCAAACTGGTAATAAATAAAATAGGCCCATGACAAGAAACATGTGAATTGACCCAGGTATCCTACCTTTGTTTTATCAGCTGATATTTTCCAGTAAAGATTTCAGAAGAGGTTACACTTATAGTAAATGTCCTTATTGCTAGTCTCAAAAACAATTTTAAAAATTGTTTAAAAAGGATCTGCATGGTCTAGCAAATCAGACCCTCTCACTTAAACCAATAGTCCCTTCCTTGAATGGACAAATTATACTCAAGTTTCAAAGTCAAGATTTACCGCCATCCAACTTGATGTTTTTTCTCTGTGTGAAAAAACACTCTGCCAAATATGCCAATTACATTCCCCAAGTCTGCTAGTCTGAGATTGGTGGGAGAGCGGGACCCTTCCCTTCCATTCCCATGCCCCACGTGTGGAATGCGCCTGGCCAGTGGCAGGGATCTGCTGAATGAATGCCTGACTCCAGGTCTGAATGCAGGGAGAAAATTCCAAAGTACCATATACTGAGCAAGAAATCCATATTCCATATACTGAGCAAGAAATCCTCCTTTTAAAAGTAAAATTCTAAAACAAAATATAAAAACACATATAGCCACATTAAAATTCAAATAGTTGAGGAGGGAAAATCTTTCCAAAGTGACTCCATATTTTTCTACCTAAAAAATCCATAACACACACTGTGAGAATGACTAGAAATAATGAGACAGTACCATAGGAAGGCCAATTGAATATAAAAACATAAGGATTATATTTAGAGGAAACTATTTTCCCTCTAAGAGACCGTCTTAAGTCAACTCAGTCTTATGAAAAAAAATACCAGAGTCTGGGTGGCTTAAATTATAGGCTTTGATTTCTCACAGTCCCCAAGGCTGGAAAGTCCAAGCTCCAGGCGCTGGTCCTGTGCTGGTAGCTGAGGCCCTCTCTGGCTTGGAAGACATCCACTGTCTTGCTCTTCTTATAAGGACCCTAATGTCATCATGGAGGCTCCACCCTCATGACTTCATCTAATTACATGCTAAGGCCCCACTTCCAAATACCATCACATTGGAGGTCAGAGTTTCAACATAGAAATCTGGGGTGGGGGGGGGGTGGGGAGGGGGAACACACAAACATTCAGTCCATAAAAGACACATACAAGAAGATATGGGAAATAGAGAAATTTCTTCTTCTTGAATAGAAAGAATCAATTTTGTAAATAAATATTTCTTACTAAATTGATTTCAAAGTGAATATAATCTATATCAGTGATGGGCAACCTTTTGAGCGTGGTGTGTCAAACTTCGCCAAAAAACTGAGCATAACTCAGGTAGTGTGTCACTTTGAGGAAAAAACATTATTTCGCAAATGTTTCATCCTCAGGAGCAGCAAATGTTTCATCCTCGGCAAGCGGCCGCCTCAGCGGCTGCGTGTCATCAGAAATGGCTACGCGTGTCAGTGCTGACACGTGTGTCATAGGTTCGCCATCACTGATCTATATATATAAAAGGCTAAGTGACCATCACATCTGAAACAACCAAACGGATGAATGAACCGGCTGTGTGGGCGACCAGCCTGGCAGGGGGCTTAGTGAGAGGCAACCAAATGACTGAACAGCAGGCTGTGTGGGGCGACCAGGCCCGCAGGGGGGGCATTTGGGGGTGACCGCACTGGCAGGGGGTACAGTAAGGGGCCACCAGGCTGGCGGGGGGCACTAAGGAGTGACCAGGCCAGCAGGGGGGCAGTTGGGGGTGACTATACCTGCAGGCGGTACAGTTAGGTGCGATCAGGCAGGCAGGCAGGTGAGCAGTTAGGAGCCAGTGATCCTACAGACTGGGCCTAAACTGGCAGTCAGACATCCCCCAAGGGGCCCTGGATTGGCAAGGGTGCAGGCTTGGCTGAGGGACCCACCCATACATGAATTTCGTGCACTGGGCCTCTAGTTTAATATGATATTGTTTAAGCTGAAACATGAAAAGCTATTAATAAATATTTTCTTGACTAAATATTAAAACATTCTGTACAACTACATTGATTTTATTGCAGTTTCCAACAGAATTGACTGTGAATCAATAGTGTAGGTCAGAAAGTCCAGAAAAAGCATATATGGGTATTTAGCACATGATAAATATGTGCCAGTGCATATTAATAAGTAATAAAATTAAATAAACAGAGAAATGTATACATACACATGTAATGAATTTTTATAATTCATTGCATAAAAAAAATATCCAGATACTTGCTATTCTAAGTGTGGTCCAAGAATCTGCAGTGTGGCCATCATCTGGGGCTTGTTATGTACATGAAGCTCAAATCTCTCCCCAGACCTTCTGAGTCAGGAGCTGAATTTTAACAGGTTTCTAGGAGGTCGGTGTCCATATTAACATTGGAGAAGCATTGTCTAATAAATTCCTATGATGGGGAAGTTGTCTACAGCTACTTGGAAACGATAGCCACAGCTACACATGACTATTGAGCACTTGAACTGTGGTTGGTGCAATTGAGGGACTACATTTTGAACTCTATTTTATTTTCATTAATTTCAATGTAAAATCTCCATGTGGATAGTGGCTACCACATTAGACAATGCAGCTCCAGACTTCCCTAGGAAATATGTATATAAAAAAACATCAATTTACTGCAGAAAACTCTAAAATGATCTTGGTGTGGAGATGGCCCATGTAAAGAAAACATCAAAGCTGGAAACAAGTGACAACAAAGACAGCTAAATAGATGCAAAGACAAAATATTTAAATGGGAAGAGATTAAAGTTACCATTTATGTGGAAAATTAGAAAATTATTTGCAACAATATGAGCACTAAGCATTTCCACATTAGTAAAAACAAAGAAAAACTTGTAAATTAGCAAGAAATAAACACTACAGTACTAAACAAGGGCAAAGGATAGGAACAAGTCATTCACAAAGTAAGAACTTGAAATGTCATACCAATACAGAAAGACATGTTTAGCCTCGGTAATAATAAATTCAAATTGAATCACAGGGAATCTTACTTTTTAACTAGAGGCCCAGTGCACAAAATTCATGCACAGGGCAGGCAGGTGGGGTCTCCCTTAGCCCAGCCTGCACCCTCTCCAATCTGGGACCCCTCGAGGGATGTCCGGGATCGGGCCTAAACAGGCAGTCGGACCCCCTCTCACAATCCAGGACTGCTGGCTCCCAACTGCTGGCCTGCCTGCCTTCCTGATTGCCCCTAACCGCTTCTGCCTGCCAGCCTGATCACCCCCTAATCACTCCCCTGCTGCCCTACCGGCCCGATTGCCCCCAACTGCCTTCCCCTGCTGGCCTGGTCACCCCTTGTTGGAGACTGGGTGTAAGCTGACAGAGTACTTGCACCCGAAGGGGACACTGCATGGGAAGGGGCTAATTCTTGTCGGTCCCTTCAGGTGTAAGGACTCTGTCAACTTACACCCATTCTCCAACAACCCTAACTGCCCTCCCTTGCCAGCCTGGTCACCCCTAACTGCCCTCCCCTGCTGGCCTGGTCACCTCCAACACCCTTCCCTGCAGGCCTGGTCCCCCCAACTGTCCTCCCTTGCTGGCCCAGTCACCCCTAACTGCCCACCCCTGCAGACCTGATCACCCCCAACTGCCCTCCCTTGCAGGCCTAGTCCCTCACAACTGCCCTCCCCTGCTGGCCTGATCGCCCACAACTGCCCTCCCCTGCTGGCCATCTTGTGGCGGCCATCTTGTGTCCACATGGGGGCAACCATCTTTGACCACATGGAGGCGGCCATCTTATGTGTTGGAGTGATGGTCAATTTGCATATCACTCTTTTATTAGATAGGATAATTTCTTGTGCTGGAAAACATGTGGAGAAACAGATAGTAATATAAATGTATGAGACCAAAATGAAGAGAAATCTGATAGGTTTTTAATTTGTCTAATGAGCACAATCTTTGAAATCAGGATTCTACTTTAAGGACTTGATAAGTGTGCTCAAGTGCGTGTTTGACACCATTTGTAGTTTGGAATAGCAGACATTTGAAAACTTTCTACATATTCAACAATAGAGGTTAAAAAATAAATTATCATGCAAATGTTAAAATTATAATTAGATCTATATTCATTGATGTGAACATGGGTATTATAAGGAGGGCAAGAGCACTAGCTCTGGAAAGGGGCTGTCAGGCTGGTATGCTGCTCTGCCCTGTATCCTAACTGTTGGCAAGCTATATAATCTCTTTCTGCCTCAACTTATTGATCCAAAAAATGACAATGCTATTAGTTCAAAGTCATACATTTTTATGAATGTTAAATTAGTTAATATATATAAAAGTTTTTGTGATAAAAGTATCTAGCATTTAACGTGACCAATAAATTCTGGCTGCTCATAATAGATGTAATCACAGTATCATAAGCAGTACTTGGAAAGAAAACCTATACTATGCCTAGAACCCTTTAGTTTATGCTTTGAAATCAGTGGCTATTTCTCTTCCTTCATTATCTCAATTGAAATTTGATTGTATCTTACCTTACATGACAATGTATTCTTCTGTTCTTAGGTTTTCCTTCTTATTTGAATGACTTCTTCTTCCCCATCTCCTACATTGGCTCTCTCTTGTGCTTGAGGTTCTAAATGTTAGAATGCCCATACCTGAGGCCCAGCCCTCTATATCATTCTGTTCATATTTTCTTCCTGATTCCCCAATCTAAAAAAAGTGACTCAGTCATTTATTACATCATCCTAATTGCTTTCTTTGCAAATACTTATCACCTTTTGATACTATCTTTACACACACACACACATACACACACATACAATCAGATATACTAGTATTTTTACTACTGTTTTAATTTTATCAGTTTCTTTTTCCTAGGATATAAGCCTCATGAGACAGGTACCTTCATATGCTTGCTCATCTCTGCATCCCAGCAAATAGAGCAGTGGCTCATACATAGAAGGTATTGAACTAAAATTTATTGAATAACTATGTTACATATGAGATAACTATATAGTATGACATATGCATGTGTATAATGTTCATGCATAAATATCCTATCTAATAAAAGAGTAATATGCAAATTGACCATACATCCACTACACCCACAAGCCATGCCCACCAGCCAATCAGGAGCGAGTATGCAAATTAACCCACCCAAGATGGCTGTGGCCACAGAGCGAGCAGGAGGCTTGGGTTTCCCCGGCAATGGAGGAAGCCAAGCTTCCCGCACACCCTGGCCGGCCCTGGCCTCCGCTTAAGGCTACAAAGTTTCAATTATAGAAGATAAATAAATCCTAACAAAAATGGCAGCAGCCACAGAACTGGAGAGAGCTGGAGGCTTGGGTTTCCCTGGCAATGGAGGAAGCCAAGCTTTCCACCCACCTTGGCCTCCTCTCAGGGCTACAAAGTCTCAATTATAGAAGATAAATAAATCCCAGATACCAGGGCCTCTGCTTGGGTCACCAGGGGGCATGGCCGGCCTGCAAACCACATCAGGCCCCTTGCCCAGGCCACCCCATGCCCCAAGAGAACCCCCACCCTGATCTGGGACACCCTTTGGGGCAAACCAGCCAGTCTCCACCCATGCACCAGGCCTCTATCCTATTTAATAAAAGAGTAATATGCAAATTGACCATCACCCCAACACACAAGATGGCTGCCCCCATGTGGACACAAAGATGGCTGCCACAAGATGGTCAGCAGAGGAGGGCAGTTGGGAGGGTCCAGGCCTCCAAGGGAGGGCAGTTGGGGCTGATCAAACCTGCAGGGGAGGGCAGTTAAGGGTGACCAGGCTGGCAGAGGAGGGAAGTTGGGGGCCACAGGGCCTGCAGGGAAGGGCAGTTGGAGGGGACCCAGACCTGCAGGGAGAAGCAGTTGAGGGGAACCAGGCCTGCAGGGGAGGGCAGTTAGGGGTGACCAGGCCTGCAGGGGAGGGCAGTTAGGGGCAATCAGGCTGGCAGGGGTGTGGTTAGGGGGTAATCAGGCTGACAGGCGGAAGTGGTTAAGGGCAATCAGGAAGGCAGGCAGGCAAGCAGTTGAGAGCCAGCAGTCCTGGATTGTGAGAGGGATCCCAGATTGGAGAGGGTGCAGGCTGGGCTGAGGGACACCCTGCCCCCATGTACGAATTTTGTGCACCAGGCCTCTAGTAATATTTATAATAGCAAATATTATGTGTTTTACTTAAATTAACTCAATTATTCAATCACCATTCAGAACTTATTCAATCATCATTCAGACCTTATGAGATAGGTGCTCTAATTCTCCACATTTTATAGATTTACATGCTAGACTATTGAGGCAGAGTTGAAGTGATTTGTCTAAGCTCTCACAACTATTCTATGCAGAGAGAAATTTCCAGTACAGAAAAAATAGTGTAACTGTACTTATACCTGGACAGTGGTGTGTTGTTGTTTTGTTACATTTTTTAAAAAATAGGTGTGTGTGCTGTTTAGTTTTCTCAAATAAGCATATACTATTTTTATAATAATTTTTATGGTGATGGGAAAATGTAAAATTCCACCTTCAAAGTCCCCCCAGCCCCCGTAAAAGAAGTCTGTGGGTTTCTATTTATTTTTAAAATGAGAAGTCTGGGGCAGGAGGATTTATGAAATGGAAATGTCGCTGATGCATTACAGAGCTGGCAATATCTGCAACAAAGAGATAAAAATTCAAAAGTTCGTATGAGTAGTGTATTGGCCAGATAGGATTTGGGGAAAAGTCACAAGCAAAGAAGGGATTGCAGGTGGGAGCACAACCTGCCTGATGAAAATGTTTGAAATGTGCTTGGGAGATGTGTCCTTCAGGACGGGGCAAGTTTGTTGTCTGTGGTTGCCCAAGATGATACTGAGCCAGGTTTGTCAGCATCCGCCACATAAATGCCACAGCCTGTCTTGCCTAAATGGGGACACTGTAGTTTTATTTAAGCTCACAGAGTTAATAGGTATTTGCAAGTACCCGTCAGTAATGAGAGATCAGTGGAAGAAACAAATGAAATCTGCAGTGTACTTTAGGCTCTCCTCCAAAATACTTCCTTACCTGCTTTAGTTAATCCAAATATAGCTATTTAAGGGAATTGTAAGGAAGAGGGAGGAAACTATTAGAAACTTATCACTAAAGTGAGGCCTGAGGTAACCATATGCTCTTGAAACATATTAATTAAAAATAATAAATTCAAGATTACCATTCCTAAATATCTGATCTTCTAACTGTAGGTTGACTGTGAATTAACTTGAAGGTGCTTGTGGATCAAGTTTCAACTTAATTGAGCTGTAGTTCTCTCTCTGGGTAAGCTGGCCATTTTTTCGGAGGTCAAGTTTAAATACAGAAACAGGAGCTTGGGGATAATCTAGGATAACCCCTCCATTAAACAGATCAGAAAACTGAAGACAGGACATCAAACAGCTTGCCAAAGAACACAGAACTGCTTCTTTGGGTGTCCAAAACCAGTTAGTTCTCTTTCTAGTTCTATAACACTTTATTTTTGTTCATGATTTTTTTTAGCTCTTTTCCAACAAAGTTTGAAAAATAAAGTAAAATATTTCAAATGTAATTCAGGAACAAAATGGACTTTGTACAAAGGTGAAATAGACAATGAAATATACATTGAGATCTGAGAAGTATTATTCAGGCCTTGGGTAAAACTAAGCTGGTTTCCAGGCAATTTCAAGCATCCTTTTTTATTTTGATTTTATTCACCCTGTATCCATTCTACACCCTCAGCCAAGTGCCCTCTCCCTGACTCCTACAAACTACACTCAAGAGAATCTGCTATCAATTCCAGATTGTACTCATGTCTCCCTCTGTTTGAAAAGCTCTTTCCCTGGATGTCTTCATGGCCATCCCTGGCACTCCCTCCAACCTCTCTCCTGAATGTCCATGCTCAGTGATTGTCATACTACCCAGTTGGCTTTGGAGCTACATTCACCTGGATTTGCAGCTTACCTTTAGTCTTAGTTAGCTATGTATTAGTAATCTTGAACAATTATTCAACTCCTTTCTTTCTCATCAGAAATAAATTATAGTAGAGCATACCTCATAGAGCTATGCTAACTAAATGGAAGACTAGTTGCAAAATGCAAAACATTAACTCCTGTTACCTTATTTTATTTCATTTTATGCATTTTATTACATGTTATTATCTTAATATGTTTACTTATGTGTTCTCTTATGTATTGCTGTCCCTGCTGTTGTAATAAAATTCTAACAGAACAAGGAACTGGGTTTTCCTTTTCACTATATATCCCAAATATTCAGAAATTTCTTGACAAAGAAAAGTCCCTTGAAAATACATGTTAAGTAACTGGTAGTTGTTCACATTTCAGGGTACTTCAGTCTGTTCTCAAGGCCCTACAACCTCAGCCTTATTTCTAATCACTGAATGAATCTCTGTTCTGATCAAAGGTGATTCAGGTCATAGTAAAGAAAGTGGTGAAGGGCACTATAGACCCATGTGGACAGGTGGCCTCGATTCTGTGTCGACATGAGTCACCTGTGAGCACTGAGAAGAGTCTCTTCTCAAATAATCTTCCCAAATGAGGCACAATAGTTTCTGAAATTTTATTCATTTCTTCACTTAAGCTCTGATTTTATGTAATCTGTGGGCATCAACTGTTTAATATTTTCTCATTATAAATAGGCCTCTGACAACAAAAGCAAAATTAATGTTTATAATTCTCTAAATATTTTGGCCAATGCTTATTAGTATGCATGTACCCAGCCAGCCATACTGATTGCATCATATACGTGAAACATGGAGACAATGCATTTCATCTCTCTCTCTCTCTCTCTCTCTCTCTCTCTCTCTCTCTCTCTCTGCTGCATCTTGGCTTTTTTTTTTCCACTCTAGTCTAGTTGTATCTACATAGTAGGAGACATGGCTGCCAATAGCTCCCACAATCCATAGCTCACAGTCCTCATCACTAAGAGGAGCTACTCATTTTTAAAGTTCAAGAGCAGAAGGCAGGGAAGGAGAAAATATATCTGTTCCCTTTAAAACCATGACTAGAAAGATGCATGAATCACTTCATGGTCAAACTTAACTGCAAGGAAGACCAGAAAACATGTCTTAACCAGGACAGTTATGTGTCTGCATATTTTTTTTTTAATCTATTAAAGGAAGAGAGTGATATGAATATTAGAGAACAGTTCACATTGAACAATTACAGTAAGGAAGACAAGATATGAACAACTCAAGCATCATTAGATCAATATAACTGGAGGGGAAACAGATGGACCAAAAATGGGTGGTTTCACAAAAAGAGAGGGGATTTTTTTTTTTAATCAAAAAAATTACCTTGCTCCTGAAAATAATGCTTCACTTTCATGGCACATTTAGCCATCTAATTAAAATTAAGCCTGAGCTGGCTTGGTTTTGGTTTTCTCCATTGTGTTATGGTAGTTTTCTTTTGAAAATAACCAACTAACTAAAATATTAATAAGTATGTTTGTCAGGAAACCTAACAACTTCTTCATTTTCAGAGAAATTGTTGTTTCCTTGATTATAATAATACCTGAATTTCTAAAAGCTTCTTATTAAGAAATTAAAAATAATGCACTGGACCCTCCCAGGTGAGTAACTATTCACTGGGTGAAAGTGGAAACCTTAGAAACAGCAAAGTAAATTTTTCCACCAAATGATGAATGACACTCCAGTGAGTCCACTTTGCTTGTACTAAGTACCTGTTACAGACCCAGGCGCAGCTGAGTGACTCGGGAGAGCCTGACCCCATGCACTTTTAATTGCTCTCTTCATCCCATAAAAAAAAGCAGAAATGCTCAAACGTCTTCCTGGTATGTAAATCAGAGACACCCCCAAAATATCTGTCAGCATATGAGCATCTCTGACGCCATGCCCAGCATGTGCTTTGCAGAGATGTCTCCATTGTGTCCCCCTAAATATCTATCACATTTTCAGTCTGATGCACAATCCTCTGTATCACCTCCTGCCAAAATAGCTATTGTGTATTTTAACTAGGAGAGGACGGCTGCCACATAGCTAAATTGGAAGCATGGATATTTTTAGTGCTTGGTGAAAGGACTTGCATGAAGAGCTCCTCTATTCACCCTTTTGGTATCCTCTTATGTAAAGGGCCTGGCATGAGTGTAAGGTATTATTATGACTATAAAAGCTCCGCACTCTGTAATCATAGAAAAGGCAGTATTATGGAGAAGTACCACGCAGTTGCATGGCAACTGAATCCTAGTGGAGTTTGTTACCACGCAGAGGAGTTATTATGAGGGCTTCAAAGCAGCACAGCCAAGACAGCGCCCAGACCACAAGCAGGTAAACATCCACCTGTTGCCTCAGGACCTTTTCTCCTCTATCCTGGTAATTGCATGGAATTCAAGATGCAGATGTAGTTTGAGGTAGTTTTTGCTTTCCTGCACTGAGCCTGAATACCAGAAAACAACATTTTGTTTTACAAATTTCTAGCGTCTTTTTTTCATTGTGAGAGAATGAAAAAGCACAGGAGTCAGCAACAATGGGAAATCCACAGAGCAGCTTGTGCCAGAAACCGGTGATTATGGAAACGTAAATAGATGTTTCTAACCTCTAAAATAGGTATGCTAAATCAAGGTCGTCTCTTGCGAAAAAATTAAAATGCAGATACTTTTTATTGGGTTAATGTCATGGCTTGCGTGCCAGCCTCCTTTCTCTCAATTTGCAATAAAAAATTTTTTTGATCGTCTGAGCAACTACTCTTTCCTTTCTCTCAGTCCATGTGGTTCAGGTGGGGCTGAATCCCACCTGCTGCTGAGATGGGCATGTCATCTCTGGAGAGGACTAGCCAATCGGCATATTCCATTTTCCTGAGGTTGGCTCAGGATTTGGCATATGACGAAGTCCAGACAATGAGACTCATTCTGAGACTTATTTTGGAACTTTTGAGGAAGAGGAGATCTCTTTCTGCTGGGCCGTCTTAGTCTGCTGGCCAGTCTGCTTGCTGGTGGCTACCTTGCTTCCTGTGGACATAACTTTCCCAGGGTGAGGCCAGCACAGAGGAATGCAGAGCCATACAGATTGCCAACTGCATCATTTGAACAAATGGCCCAGTTGAAACAGATATGTTATCCCCACACTTTGTCAATAGACAATTTGTTTTGTGTTTTGAAAGTAAATTTGTTTAAATTATATTTCTGCCACTTGGTATGAGAAGCTTCCCTACCAATATTCAATGTAAGCACCAGCTTTGGAATTACATCTGCTGTCTGCCACTAACTAGCTGTGTGACCTGGGACAGGGGGCAGACCTTCCCTGAGCTCTAGTTCCTTTGCTTTTAAAATAAGCATACTAATGGTACCTCCACTCATGGTTGTGTTAGCATTATGTGAAACAGGGCATGTCTTACCCAAGTGCCTGGAATAAAAGATGAGCTCAGTGCACGGTATTTATTAAAGATTTGCAGAGGTCTCTGACCGAAGTGAGTGGAGCGTCAAGTGTGCAGAGACCTCTTTCAGGGATAGTTCAGTCAGTGTACTCTCCTGGGCCACTAGTTCTTGAGTTTCACTTAACCTGAGAAACACTAGTTGGCCTTTGATAGTTTCAGAAAGATTCCTCTCATCCCGACCTCCCTAGAACCCCACAAAAGGGTAGTGTGGCCATTACTGTTCAAGGGACCTGTAGATTTCCATCTCTGTTATGATTGAGGTAATCCTCCCTACCTCCCCTGTCTTGAGCACACATCTCTCTACCTTCTCTCTGAGAAAACTGGCATCATAAGCTTGGGACTTCAAAGCCATGCAGGGAACTCTTGTGCTTAAAAGGTTTATTTTCCACCATGCAGCTTTCCTGGAGTAACAAAATACCAGATACTGGGATATATTCTCCGGATTGAAACAAAAGGAAAAAAAAAACAGAAAATACTAAACACAAATTAGCATTTCAATGTATTGTCCCTAGAAAATGCTAATATTCAAAACTGCCACTGTGCTAAGAGAGGTCTACACACTGTCTCAGTTCATGAAATTCTTCAGTAACTTCTTTGTTCACTTATTGGTCAGAACAAATACCTACCAGTTCCATTTATTTATGTAATTACTTATGTATTTATTGATTGATTTATTTGTTTTAAATGATATGTTTTCTCCCTAATGAATGTTTGAGATGATTGTTGGGGAAACAAATAAGAGAGATTCATTTGTTTGTTTAGTCTTCACCTGAGGATATTGTTCATTGATTTTAGAGTGAGAGAGGGAGGGAGAGAAAGAGAGAGAGAGATCAATCCATGTAAGATACACACAGCCTAAAAGAAAAGGGATGGGGAAAATATTGCATGCAAATGGAAGGGAAAAGGAGCTGAGGTAGCAATACTTATATCTGACAAAACAGACTTTAAAACCAAGGCTGAAGTAACAAAGAAGGACGCTACATAATGATAAAGGGAATATTCCAACAAGAGTGTATACCTTGTAAAGATTTAAGCACCCAACATAGGAGCACCAAAATATGCAAAGCAAATGTTGGTGGACTTAAAGGGAGAGATAATACAGCTATAGTAGGGGATTTTAACACCCCATTGATATTAATGGATAGATCTTCCAGACAGAAAATCAAATGACACACCAGATCTAATGGATTTAATTTATATCTTCAGAGCATTTCACCCCCAAACAACAGAATACACATTCTTTTCAAGTGTCCATGGAATGTTTTCTAGGATAGGCCACATGTTAGGATGCAAAACAAGTCTCAATAAATTTAAGAAGGTTGAAATCATATCAAGCATCTTCTCTGACCATAATATTATGAAACTTTAAGTCAAACACAGGAAGAAAACTGAAAAACACACAAAGACATGGAGGCTAAATAACATGTTACTAAACAATGAGATCAAGAAATAAATCAAAAAATACCTTGAAACAAATGATAATGAGAACACAACAACCAGAAATCTGTGGGACACAGGGAATGCAGTCCTAAGAAGAAAATTCATAGCACTACAGGCCTACCTCAAGAAACAAGAAAAAGCTCAAATAAACAATCTAACTTTATGCTTAAAATAATTTAAAAAAGAACAACAAAGCCCATAGTGACTAGAAGGAATGCAATAATAAAGATCATGACAGGAATAAATGAAATAGAGTCTTTAAAAAAATACAAAAGATCAACAAAATCAAGAGGTGGTTCTTTGAAAAGATAAACAAGATTGGCACACCTTATCCAGACTCATCAAGAAAAAAAAGTGAGAGAACCCAAATGAATAAAATCAGAAATGAAACAGAACTAACAACTGACACCAAAGAAATATAGAGGATTGTAACAAAATATTTTGAAAAACTATATACCAACAAATTGGAAAATCTGGAAGAAATGGATACATTCCTAGAAACATACAATCTTCCAAAAATTGAAATCAGGAGGAATAAGAGAATCTGAATGACAGATTATAACTAGTGAAATTGAAGCAACAATAAAAAATAAAAATAAAAACTTTCAACAAACCAAAGCCCAGGACAGATGACTTTACAGGTGAATTTTACCAACCATTTAAAGAAGAACTAACACTGAGCTCTGGGGTTGGAACAGAGGGATTGAGGAGGGAGGCAGGGGTCAGATAATCAGCATTTTCTTGGAATATATCCAGTAATTTACTGTTTCCTAAAGACTGATATTTTATGCTGGCATGGCTCGCTGATTGAGCATAGACTTATGAACCAGGAGAGGTCAAGTTTTGATTCCTGGTTGTAAGCTTGATCCCCAGTGGGGGTCATGCAGGAGGTAGCCCATTGATTGATGATTCTCTCTCATTGTTGATGTTTCTATCTTTTTCTCCCTCCCCTTCCTCTCTAAAATCAATCCTATATAATAAAGAGGTAATATGCAAATTGACCCTCATGACCTCACACAAGATGGCTGCCACAAGATGGCTGGCAGGGGAGGGTAGTTGTGGGCATTCAGGCCAGCAGAAGAGGGCAGTTAGGGGTGACCAGGCTAGCAGGGGAGGGCAGTTAGGGGTTACCAGGCCAGCAGGGGAGGGCAGTTGGGGGCAATCGAGCTGGCAGGGGAGCAGTTAGGCGTTGATCAGGCTGGCAGGGGAGTGGTTAGGGAGTGATCAGGCTCGCAGGCAGGCAGGCAGGCACGCAAGTGGTAGGGAGCTAGCAGTCCTGGATTGTGAGAGGGATGTCCAACTGCCGGTTTAGGCCCGATCCCAGATTGGAGAGGGTGCAGGCTGTGCTAAGGGACACCCCCTACCCCATGCACAAATTTTGTGCACCAGGCCTCTAGTATAAATATATATTTTTTAAAAAGACAATACACATGGTAACTTTGCTTCCTACTCTTCCTTTTTGGGAATTTGGGAAGAGATGATGGTAGATGTTAGGATTATACAGTATGTCTAATCCAGGTGTCCCATGCCCATGCCTTATAGGTCAGGGATGCAAGTAGCTGCCATAAACTTTAGATACAACAATGAGCTTGCAGCCTGTCAGCTTTGATTTAGTATACTGAACTAAAGCCCATGGGACTTCTGTTACATCTTAGGTTAAAGAAGCAGAGCCCTGTAGACTGAATGGAACTTAAATAAGTATCCATGCAAAAAATTACCTCCAAGGAGAGAGCAAGGTTGTCTCTACTCAAGGGTAGAGTTGGCTCTGTTACAATTCAAACATGTCATAAAAATGCTTAGTACATTTTCACAAGCCTTGCCTATTAAAATCCCCATGTGCTTGATCTTAAAATTGCAACACTAATGGATCAGAGTTTAGAGACAGATTTATTACTAAATTAATGGGGGAAATGGTCATCTACTAGCAATGGTTATAATATATTGAGCATTTATAATGTTCCAAGACCTGTGTGGAATATTTTACGTGCATCTGCTGAAATCTCAAACAGCTCTGAAGAGGTGCTATAAGCTGTCCCAATTGTAGAGACTAGGGACTCAACTATGAAGCATCACACCATTCTGTGAATGGTAAAAGCAGGATGAAAACCCAGATATAACTAAGCCAAAGCTGATGGTCTTAACCATTTTTTTTTCCTTTTAAAAAAACAAAAATTTAACCATAAACCATTTCTAAAAACCTTTGTGCTTTGTTTTATGACATGATACCTGAAGATTTCAATTTTTGCATCACCAAGAAACTTTGACTTTAGAAGCTACATTTCAGTTTCAAGCATCCTGGATCCCTGACTCAGCCACCAGCATAGGTGGAGAAAGGGGAGACAAACTGATCCTTCTCATATTGTTTTCTGACAATCTCTGGGATCTGATCCAGCTAAGCTGGATGTGGTAGGGAACTCTGCATATCAATGACCCTTTCATCAGTGGTTTTAGACACCTGGCTTTCCTGGAATGTCACTAACAATGTGTATGAAAGAACCCTGAACTGCTCTGGGTAGGGGAAGTACAGTTAGCAAGCAGCTCTAACCTGAATGTCTTTATCAGTTAAATCCATTTGATATGAGTACACTAAGATATTTTAAAATAAAAATGAGAGGAGATAAAACCATCAAATTAAGAATATATTTTTTAAAGTATTGGTTACCATTTTGAAGAGAGCATTAGAAAATACATTAAATTTTTTAATCACTTCTGACATTATTTGTAAATCAATACAATTCTAAAACTGTCACAGTCATGGCAAAGATTTGTAGTCCTGATTTACCTTTACAATTTAAAAAAAAATTAAACTCTTTATTATACTACACATCACCAGGGCTATAGTTAACAGTCTACCAGTATTTTCATCAGCTTTTTCTCTAGCACCTATTGACAGCTTTGTTTTTCCTCCTTAAGATAAAACAATACTCCAATGAATCTATAGTGTACAACACCTCCCCCCCCCAAAAAAAAGCTGAAAATAGAGAAGCATCAAAATAAAGCAAATAAAGCAAGACATAGTTAATTCTTATAAGTATCAAGATATAAGACAAATGGCAGGCATAAGCCAGTCACAAATAAATATATTTACTTTTAACACTTAACCCTTTGCACTCGCTTGTTTTTTTCTCGATTCCTTTATTCTACTCAGGATTTAATTTTTTAAATACCCCAGATTTTACAAAGCGCAGCAGTAGAATAAAAAACTGGAGTTTCTTTTCATACAAACTTATTTATTTGGATTTTTTATATTTCAAATTATTGATACATTTTAAGAGTAATTTTAATCTCGACATCCGAGTGCAAAAGGTTAAATATGGTTTTCTTGATTCTCAATGGCTCTATCATGGCTTAGATTATTGGTTAGCAATTATTCACTCCCCACACTTCTTTTGAGGTGGAGTCTTTCTCTATGACTTTGGTTTTGACCCTGTGACCTACTCTGAACTTTGGAGAATGAAACTTTCAAGGTGCACATGTGGTCTGGCTGGTCTTCCTGCAGCCTTAGGAGGGACATGAGAAAAGCCTCCTCAGGCAGTCACTGCTTCTCTTTCTTTGGGGCAGAACCAACCCAGACAAGCCCAGCTGATGTGGTGCTTCCTAAAACAGAACCTTTCCTGGTGACCCACAGACCCATGATGAGAAAAATGGATGCCTTTTGTTGCATTTGGGTGTGGTTTATTAGAATCATCCTAGCCTAACATGCAAGAGCAAAAGAAAACAAGAAAGAGGAAGCTCCTTTGTAAGGGATTTTAACCAAGAGCTTAAGCAATTAACTTTTCAGGATTTGGCTTGCTTCTTATGGGATACACCCCCTAGCCAATCCATTGTTCCCCAGGCTAGACTAACAGGCAAACACCTCCCCAGCACCATCCTGACTTCCACTGCACATGTGCCTATCTGTCCCTTCTACCCCTTCAACAATCCAGTACCAGATGGGGGAAGAAAGAGGTGTTCATCTCCTTGGAAGAAGTCTGGTGGAGCTTCCCAGCTGAAAATGCTCAACAATGTCTGAGTCTCTCTTTGCTCTCTTCCTTTATTAATGTTAACCACCTAATTATGACCATAACAATAAGACCAGAAAACTTCTGAGATATTAGAAAGCATAATCTGACCTTCATATAATTTCCCATCCTCCTTTCTATTTACAGGCCCAAGAAGCTGCAAATAGATTTTATTTTATTGCCTTGACTATTGTCTCAGTTTTCCAAAGTAAATTTATCTCTGGAAGGTTAAAGGAGAAACACTCAATGGTGGATAATTTTACATAACAAAACACATTTTCCTAAACCAAATAACACAAATTAAGCAAATGATGAAGAGTCAATAGTTACATATTGTGTTCCCTCCTGGGATTTCAATAACATTGGTAACATTTTTGTTCCACTAAGAAAGGGGAAAAGTGCAGTTGAACCCAAGAACAGAAGTGTTGGTGCCACAAACTAAGCCTATTCTTCCTTTGAGTGCTAGAACATGGCTATTAGCCTCAAATGGGGCACAGAAAATAGTCTTCATAATGAAAGTTTCCTGCAAATTGACTCACTCTCATTAAGGAAGACATTCATTTTCTTATTGCCACTGATTACCCAAGTAGCCTAAAGAAGTTAAAGACTAATAACAAAAATAACTTTGGTAACTGTTATATTGAAGTTAAAAAAAAACAATGGAGAGGAAATAAAGGACAATATTTTTCTCACTGAGAGCAGTGATTATTAGCAAATATAGTCTTTCAATCATTAGCTGAAACAAGCAAATTATTTCCTATTGTTTCATTCTGGTTTTTAGCAACATCTATTTTAGCTTTAGGTGCAATATTATGAAGTTTAAAAATCCAGGCAACTCTTGTGGAATTAACACAAATTAATACATTTTAGCATCCACAGTATTTAAACATGAATTGTTCTGTATAAAATTACCTTAAAATGGTGCAAAATATAGTCTACATGTAAAATCTACACATTGATAAGACAAAGTATATATAGTTTCCATTAAGTATATAAGGCTCTACTAGTAATTCTATAAATAATAGTAACATTTGAAGAAAAAATCTAATATCAAATTTCCCTTGGATTTGAGAGATTTAATATAAAATGAAAATAACATTCTTAGTGTAAATTGATTAAAAGCACATTGTGTAAATCTCTGTGAGTTAAAAATGTATCCCAGTAAAAGCCACATAAATCTGATCTTTTGTTTTAAATGTACTCAAATATTGACAATTTTTAAAAAGTTCGTGAAAATAAATTAAAAATGAGGAATGAAGAAATAAAGCAGATATACAAAAAGTAATGTATTAGGAAAAATAAGTGCTGGTTCTTCGCAAGGGGAAAGAAAACTAATAAAAACACATAACCAAGTAGAAAAACCTGTGGCAAGTGTAATAAAATTGCAAAGGAATACATATACACAATATTTTTATAAATATATGAGGAAGTTTTTTATAATTCATCAGCATGTTTAACTCTGTGAATAATAATTAACATTATATGTAAAATACACTGGTATGGGAAAATTTTAAATGGTCAAAGTTAACATATATCGAGTGGCAAGAAAAAAAATGAAGTGCTCTATAACCATAGGCTCAGTTTTTGTGGTTGTTAGAAAGAATTGTTTTTAATTGAGAATATGGGAGTAGATGCATTTATAGTTAAAATTGTTTAAGCTCTTAAAAGAAGATATAATTTCCATATCATAAAACCTGAATTAAAACTCAATATAAAGTTCAAAATTTCTACCATGATGATAACAGAGACCTAATATTTTAACTTGAGAAGGATACCATGAAAAGGGCATTAGAGCATTCTTGCCCATGCAATTAGGTGCATAAAAACTAAAGTGAAAAAAAGTCAAAATATCTAACTATGATTATCAAGATATTGACAAATCAGAAATCTAGTCAATGTGTTCTGGATTTAGTATAAAGTTTAAAAAGTTATTCAATATATGGTATTCCTAATAAATGAATAAGCAAAAGACGATCATGTGAATTAAAAAGTAGGCAAAGGATATGAAAGAAATGTTCAGGTGGTGGTATTATAGCATAGTTAAGAACATGGACCTTTGATTTCAGAGTCTAAAACTGAGATTCCACCATGTACTAGCAGTGTGACAACAGGCCACCTATTTATCTTCTGAAAGCTTTTAGACCTTCTTTTCAAAATAGGACTTACAATGCTTAAATCACAACTTATTTCAGTGAATTAATAAAGTAATATATGTAAAGAACTTAGCGTTACATTTATCTCATAAAAAGTGCTTAATAGAGACTGATTTTTATTGCATCTAAATTACACACAAAATAATACTATAACTGTCCAAGGGAAAAAAGTGTGATCTAATTATATTACTCCAATGAAATCAATATGCCAAAATTAAAATCATATATTTGAATAATATTAAGGACATGCACAAAAAAGTAAGTGGTAGAAAAAAACAACAAAAAATTGCATTTAAAAGGTGGTAGAAACTTTGCTAAGTGAGAAGGGATACTGGATGCAAATCACATCAAATAAATAGAAAAGTTGTCTCTAAATGGTAGACTTAAAGGTAATTTTTCTAATGCGAACATGTGTTACATTTTTAGTAACAAAATAAATACAGCAACAACATTCTTAGGAAATTTGAATAATGATATCCTAATACAGTATATTTCAATGATCATTAAATCAAATTCTTATAAAATTTTTCAGAAATTTGAAGAAAATAAGACTGTCGTAAAATTTTCTCTTTGAAATTTGTGTTCAGTGTCTAGAAATCTCATGTTTTAATTTTTGTGTTCTCTTCAAAAAATTTCAGGTAGAAGACGGAGTTCCAATCTAGTATATTGGGGGTGAATGGAACAGAAAGATCATTCTAGAGGTCATGAGGAAAGGTAAAATGAGCAGTCTTAATTTGTCCTTGGAGAATCAACTCAACAATCTAAATTGGTTTCTTAGGAGACTGGTATCAAGTTGTTTAATAAGAAAGTTCATGCTTCCAGGATGCTATTATCTTCTCAACTAAAAATATACTGGAATGCGATAGTCTTAAAACCCCTTTAAACTCTGGCTTTACTGAATGGCCTTTCAAAATAAATGCATTGTTTTATTATGGGCTAGAGATACATTTAGAGTTAGGGTTAGTGTCAGATGTAGGTCTGAGCCCCAGATGGAGGTCTGGGTACTGGGATGGAAGTCTGGGCCCGGGATGGAAGGCTGTGTCCTGGAAGGAGGACTGGGTCGAGGGATGAACATCTGGGCCCCAGGTGGACGTCTTGGTCACAGGCTGGGCCTCTGGATCATGGCCTCCATCCCAGGACTCAGACCTCCCTCCAGAGACCAGGCCTCTAACCGGGGCCCATACTTCCATCCCAGTTGTCAGACCTCCATCTGGGGCCTAAATCTCCATCTGGGGCTTAGACATACATCCGGGTCCCAGACCTTCATGCCAGGGTCCAGAAGTCCATCCTGGGGCCTAGACCTCGAACCAATCATCCAGTCCTGTAACAGGAGCCCAAATCTCCATCCCTGGCTCAGACCTCCATTCCCTGACCCAGAGGTCCAGCCCACAACCCAGATCTCCACCCTGGGCCCAGATGTCCATCCCATGACCCAGCCACACCTCCAGGACACAGCCTTCCATCCAGGGCCCAGACCTCCATCCCAGCACCCAGACCTCCATCCGGGGCTAAGCCCTACATCCGGGTCCCAGACCTCCATGCCAGGGTCCAGAAGTACATCCTGGGACCCAGACCTCTAACCAAGAATCCAGTCCTGTATCAGTGGTCCAGACTTCCATCTATGATCCAGACCTCCATTCCATGACCCAGAGGTCCAGTCTACCACCCAGATCTCCACCCAGGGCCCAGATGTTCATCCCACGACTCAGCCCTCCCTCCAGGACACAGCCTTCCATCCTTACCCCAGTCCTCCTTCCCAGGACCCAGACCTATATCCAGGGCATAGACCTTCATGTGAGGTCCCAGAACTCGACCCAGGAACCTTCACCTCGAACCCAGAAACCAGTCCTGTATCGAGTGCCCAGATCTCCATCCGGGGCCCATAACTCCATCAGGGCTTCAACTGTACATCCAGGTCCCAGACCTTCATACCAAGGCCCAGATGTCCATTCCGGGGCCCAGAACTCAGACCCAGAATCAAGTCCTCAATGGGGGGCCCAGACCTCCATCCATGGTCCAGACCTCCATTCCATGACCCTCAGGTCCAGCCCATGAACTAGACCTGCACCTGAGCCCCAGATGTCCATCCCGCGACCCAGCCCTCCCTTTAGGACCCAGCCTTCCATCCCGGTCCCAGACCTCCATCCGGGGCTCAGACCTACATCGTGGTTTCTGACCTTCATGCCAGGGCCCAGAACTCAATCCTGGGACTATAACCTCAAACCCAGATTTCAGTCCTGTATCATGTGCCCAGACCTCCATCCAGGGCCCAGAACTCCATCTGGGGCTTAGACCTACATACCAGGCCAAGCACTTGATCCTGGGACCCTAACCTCAAACCCAGAATCCAGTCCTGTATCGGGTACTCCAACCTCCACCTGGGGCCCATACCTACATCAGGGGCTGAGGCCTATATCTGGGTTCCATACCTTCAGGACAGGCCAAGTAGTACATCCCAGGACCCAAACCTCAAACCCAGAATCGAGTCCTGTATCAGGGGCCCAGACCTCCATCCCAGTCTCAGACCTTCATCTGGGGCCCAGAACTTCAACCCAGGCCCCAGATGTAGGAGTATCATCTGAGTTTCATGGTTTTGTTATTAACCATACACATGACAATATGAATAAGCACTAAGCACACTCAAGGGAATAATGCAAACTCCCAATTTGAGGTGGGCACAGCGGGGTACATTGACTCAGAAGCACTAGATCTTTAACACAGCTTCCTGTAGGATGTCAGCTGATACCACATTCAGATGAAAGAATTTTTTCTTCTGCTGTATTTGGAAGAAAGCAGCATATGCACAATAGATAAGTTATTATCCTTATATTATGCAAACCTTCTTTTCTCCTAATGGAATAATATTGCTTGTGACTCTCTAACCCACAGAAGGAGGTGTCTGTGTGTAAGTCCCTAGAGAGATTCAAAGAATTAATGTCCTCAAGGGTATTGTTATAATGGTTGGTAAAACATATAAAAGGGGAGTTTGGTTTGATGATATTGTGAAATATATTATTTTATTAATAAAGTTTTTATTGCCTTTGAATCTATGCTGAATTACTTGTTAACAGTACTCTTGTAAACTATTATGAATATATCATCACACTGTTAGCAGGAAGTAAAGGAACTTAATTGAAAAAAGGCATCTGAAAAGACTTTGGTAATATTAAAAGCATAAAGTACAGGGACTAAGTAGGCTCTTCAAGTAATTCATTGTGATATCATGTGTATCTCTCTTAAGCTAAATGCTCCGTATAATATTTTAGCTAGGCACATTATCAACTGCAGTTGTACCAGATATATGGCAAATTGGAACTCCTCATTTACTTGCTGTACCGTAAAGTCGTGGGTATCTAAGAAATCTCAATATAGAACATCTCATACTGCTTGCCCATGAGCAAATGTGTCCCAGCCACTCTGGTTCTTTCTATGCTTTGCATCTTATTTTACTTTTGGCTTTGCATGATACATCCATTTAGAATGCCCTGCCCACAGATCTCGAACTGACTATCTAGCTTTACATATCTCCTCTTCAGGCAGATCTCTCATACCTTGTGGTTTTCCTTTCATCCTGAAATTCTATTTTATTCTGGCAATGTGAGCTTATTGTATCACCAATATCTGGAACAGTGCCTGGAACTTTGAACCAGCAGGTGTTGAATGAATGAATGAATGGTCAAATTGTCTTAATTTAACCTCATGTTTTGGGTGGATTCAAAACCAATATGAGACAAAGTTGCTCACAAGCAATGCAGGGTGGGGCAAAAGTAAGTTTAGAGTTGTTTGTATGAAAAGATAATGCAATAATTAGAGGAGGAACCAAGATGGCAATGTAGGTAAATGTGGTACTTGCTGCCTCCCACAACCGCATCAAAATTACAACTAAAATACAGAACCACCTGAAAGCTGGCTGAATGGAAGTCCTACAATTAGAGAATTAAATAAGAAAGCGTTTGAGGCTGGTAGGAAGGGCAGAGGTATGGAATGGGCTGCTCCGACACCCATGTGTGGCATTTTTATAATCAGGAGGAATATCTTGGCTGTAGAGGACTCCTGTGAGGAGGAAGGGGTCCAGTGCCACACTAGAACTCTCAGACTAGGATTCCAGTGCTTAGAAGAAAAGTCCCTGTAACTTCGGGCTATGAAAACCAGCATGAACTGTGGCTGAGTGACATGGAGGCTGCTGGAGACCCAGGCAGTTCCTCTTAAAGGACCTACACATGGACTTTCTTGGATTGACGGGCAGGGGCCATATCTGAGTCTCCAGGATAAAAAATCTGAACAATAAAATGGCAATAAATATATATCTATCAATAACTGAATCTACAAATAAACAAACAAGGAATCAAATGAACAAAATAAACTGATAAATAAAATAGAACCTGAGGCTTGGAAACATGGAACAGACTGACAAATCCCTGAGGGAAGGTAGGTGGGGGCGGGAAGAGATTAACCAAAGAACATATACTAGTATACATATATGCATTACCTATGGACACAAGCAATAGGATGGTGAAGATCTGGGGTGGGAGGGGAACACAGTGAAGAGGGTCAATAGGGGAAAAAAGAAAAAAATAAAGAGAGTGAACATCTTTATTTTTCACAATAAAGATTTTTAAAAATTAAAGAACATTCAATAAAAAATTGAAAAAACATTAAAAATAATGCAATAATTAAAACATAATAGTACAAAAATAAACTGTGTTTTTCATACTCACAACTGTAAACCTACTTTTGCTGTATTTTAAAATACTTTGAAATTCTATGCTTCACTCCTTAAAAAAACACACACAAGCCTGGGGAAAAGGCAAGAAATCATATAATCAAGTGGAGTGGCTCTCCTGCTCGAGGTATGCCAGGGTAGGTTGCCCACCACGCATGCACTGACAGCTTCCCCATTGGTGGCATGAAGGAAGAAAGACCAGGCATACCAGGTTGGAGAATGTGTGCTGAAGGCATCTTAGGGAGATCTTCTCAAGCTCTGCCTGCTGCCCTACCATATGAAGGAAGTGGGAGTTTTATAATATTTTTTAACACAATTAGCAGCTAAAATGAGCACCTGGAATTTCATTTTATGCTGCCTCAGAATTCGACCTTTGCATCATCAATCAAGCTGCCTTAATGTTTTCTTGAAGTAAAAAAAAAAATTAAAAATTATGGAAATAAAAATACTTCCCTCAGCTACTTAAAATTTCTTGCATGTAAAGAAAAAAATATTGTTATTCAGAGGAAAGAGAGAGAGAGAGAGAGACTGAACCGTTTGGTGAGTTGATTATTGGGGAGGGGGGACTTCTACTGCCACAGTATTTTACAAATTCAGAACAGCACCAAAAAACTATATTTTATATATCTCTAAGTGTAAAATATAATGATATATGTAATATTTATTCACCTATTCTTTCAATATATGCTGAGTATTTAGCACAAACTAGATGTGTGCTACACACAGCAGTGAACCAAATGGCTGAGCTCTCTGCTTTGGCAGGATTTTATTGTAATTGCATTCTATTGTAATTGGAGAAGGCAAAAATAGATGGATAGATGAACAATGCCTTTGCAGATGTGGTAAATACTATGAAAAAATCAAGTACTGCAAAAAGGTTTAATAAAAAACAATGAGAGGATGGTGCTGTCCTCTAACTTGTGAGATCAGGAAACATCAAAGTGGCACTTCCATGGTGACTAGAAAATTCTGGAAATAGAAAATTATTGTTCATGATTTAAACAAATCGCTTTCTTCATGATCACATTGAACACTTGGGGTATTTTCCTTTTGGAAATTATAGTCACTATGGTAAAGGTCACAGGGAGAACTGTGTTCCTACCTTTACATATGGCTCTGTGGCCCCGGCACAGGGGAAGGCCTGTGGGCTGAGCTTCCTGAATGGCTCAGCTTCCTCTGCTCATTCAGTCCTCACCTGTCCTCTCTGCTTAATGGCTCTACAGTCTATGCATTGTTTGCCCCTCCTTTTTTTTTCTTTTTTTTTAAATATTTTTATTGATTTCAGAGAGGAAGGGAGAGGGAGATAGAAACATCAATGATGAGAGAGAATGATTGATTGGCTGCCTCCTGCACGCCCCCAACGAGGGATAGAACCTGAAATCTGGGCATGTGCCCTAAGTGGGAATCGAATCATGAACTCCTGGTTCATAGGTCGATGCTCAATCGCTGAGCCACACCAGCCGGGCTGCCCCTTCCTCTTAAGGTGGATCCTATCCTTTCTAGTTCCAATCTCAGGGTATGCTCAGGCCGAGTGCCTTCCTCCTCCTCTGTTTTAGATTGTTCTGGTCTTTTCCCTGCTGTCACTTGGCTTGACCCAGTCCCTGGGATACATGTCCATATGCCCTTCTCAGAGGCAGTCTTCACTCAGTAATACCAGTTATATACAAGGCAGGGGCGCACACACGCGTGCATTTGTGTGTGTGTGTGTGTGTGTGTGTGTGTGTGTGTGTGCGCGCGCGCGCGCGCCCGGGTGTGTGTTTGGTAACTCAGGCCCACATTCCTTATTACTCATTTTCCAAGCATTTCCAGATAGTCCAAAAACCTTAAATAATATGAACTGACAGGGTGCTGTTCCCTCATAAGGAATAACCAGCACTTTTTCTGAACAAGTGACAATATCTCAAACTCAGCATTCCTTTCAATCGCTTTGTCTCCAAGTCTGTGTGAAATAAATTGCTAGCTGAGGAATATCCAGCAACAAGTTGTAAGAGGCAAGTTAAGCTGTAGTGATTAGATCTTAGAAAAAGATATCCCTAGTGTCTAAATAGAGTTTTAGGTAAATGAAAGAAGTTAAGTAGGTAGATGTGTAATTCAATTAGTGGTTATATTTAAACACAATCTTAATAATTATCTGATAAGAATAGGAGTCAATAGATCTTTCATTGACCTTGAACAAATTGTATAGTTCTTTAAGTTCTTTTAGTTCTTCTAAAAGTTTTCCCTATCTATAAGTCCGTTAATACCATTTTCCATTTCCTGATCTCAAAAAAAAAAAATATGACCTAGTGTATATTATGTGTTCTGAGATCTGCCTATAAAAAACACACAAAAAAACCTCTGCATTAATAGAAAACATCACTACTTTGTTAAAAATTAATATTAACTTGGCACTTACATAGCACCTCAGTGAGTTACAAACTTATACTCTATTTTAACCCACAGAGAGCAGCTGAGTTTTGGCTTAATTTCCCCCACAGGTACAAAGATTAGTTTGCATATTTCCGATAGGAGGGGTTTTTTTCCCCCTTTCTTTCCTGGTCATATTTTTAACTTCTTCAGATCATTTTTATATTATCTTTTTCACCTTCACTTGCAAATTTAAACCATCCAATGCAGCATCATTAGTAAGTTTAATTAAAATATTTCTTCCAGATAATTAGTAATGATGTTAAACAAAAGCTCTATGTGTTACTATAATGACATCAAAGTCAGGCCTCTTTTTGAAACAACTGATGATACAAAAGAATAGATGTGGTACAAAAGGTGCAACAGAGTAGAATATAGCAAATTGGGGGAAAATGGCATACAACATCTTTGCTATTATATTCAAGTAAAGACCAAGAAATTTAGTCAGAATATCAGAAGCAATGAGCAGCCAAATAATTTTGTTTGTTTTCTGAGGTCACTATTAGGAATGGCACTCTGAATTAGTTGAAGAGAACTCTCTGAGCCCCTTCTCTTTAGGAGTAACTAGATGGTATTAGAATAACATTGATAATATCTAGAATGGACTGAAGTACTAATGGGCATTGTGCTTGTCCACTGGAGTACTTAAAAAGCTTCTAAGACATGAACCCTGACTTTAGGAAGTTCACATTCTGTTAGGGACACAGAAGTATAATTTACACCGAAATAAAAAGTGTAACATGAGCCATGCAGCACAGAGGAGAAAATAAACTAGGTGACATAGGAGAAACTCAAAGAAGAAATGCCATTTTAATTGAGTTTTTAAAAAGGAATGTGATCAATGGGGAATAGGAAGCTTGTCAAAGGGACACATGCATGTATGCAAAGGTATTTGAGAGAGAGGAACTTCATTCTCCTGGGGAATGGCAAATAGGCTAGTGTGGTTGGGATAAAGTATCCTGGTGGTCAGGACAAGTGGAAATGCAGAAAATAAAGCTTAAAAACAGAAGACTGAATCTTGAATGTCTTGTAAACGGTTTGACATTTACCCGGTAGGCAACTGGGTAGAGTTGAGAACAGCATAGAATTTCAAGTTAGGAATTAACATGATTAATTTACACCTACATTGGTAATTGGAAACTTTAATTCTGATCTGATATTTATATCCTTCAAATCATTCCAATAGAAGCCATTTCTTTCAGTTGTAATAAATAGATATGCAAGCAGAAATTCCACAAAATATAGATGGATAGCTGAGTTTTGCTGTTAGTTTTTCCTCTATCCATGAGAAGAAATTGGTTGTCATTTAAATATAGTTCACTCTTCTTTAAAATAAGATCACCTAGCCCTTAGCCTGTTTGGCTCAGTGTGTAGAGCACTGGCCCACTGACTGAATGGTCTCAGTTAGACTCCAGTCAAGGATACGTACCTCAGTTGCAGGCTCATTCCCCAGCCCTGGTCAGGGAATGCAGGACATCGATGTTTCTCTGTCTCTTCTCCTCCCTCCACTCTCTCTAAAAATCAATAAAAAATATCCTCAGGTGAAGGTTTTAAAAAAAAGATCACTAAAATGTATTATGTGGTGAAAACAGCACTAAAATGTTCAGGATATTATCTATTTTTCTCTAATTGTCTAATTATGTCATTAATTAACAAGGCTTTTTAAAGCCTTGCTATTGAAAATATATAAAATTATATATGATATTTATATTTATCTAATATATTTACACAATTTTAAATCGTTTTTAAATAGCTAACAAAATATTTGTTAGAATTGTAAGATTTGCTATTAAAAATATTTCTACCACGGTTTTTCTATCCATTCATCTACTGATGGGCACTTGAGCTATTTCCCGATTTTAGCTATTGTAAATAATGCTGCTATGAACATAGAGGTGCATATATTTGTTAATTGGTGTTTCAGGCTTCTTAGAATTATAATTCTAGAAGTGGGATCACTGGGTCAAATGGCAGTTCCATTTCTCATTTTTTGAGGAAACTCCACATTGATTTTCCATAGTGGCTGCAACAGTATGCATGCCCATCTGCAGTGAACTAGGGTTCCTTTTTCTCCACATCCTCACTGGCACTTGTTTATTGGTTTATTGATGGTAGCCATTCTGGCAGGTGTGAGGTGATACCTCATTGTCATTTTAATTTGAATTACTCTGATGATTAGTGACTTTCAGCATTTTTCATATGTCTCTTGGCTATTTGTATGTCCTGTTTGGAGAAGTGTCTATTTAAGTCTTTTGCTCATTTTTTCATTGGGCTGTTTGGCTTCCTGTTGTTGATTTTTATGAGTACTTTATATATTTTCTATATTAACCCTTATCAGATGTATTATTGGCAAATATGTTCTCCTATACAGTGTGTTCCCTTTACATTTCGATGCTGACTTTTTTCTTGCTATGCAAAAGCTTTTTATTTTGATGTAGTCCCATTTGTTTATTTTTCTTTTGTTTCTTGTGCCCTAGGCATAGTATCAGTGAAAATTTTCCTATGTGAGATGTGTGATATTTTACTGCCTATGTTTTCCTCCAGGATTTTATGGTTTCAAGGAATACATTTAAATCTTTTATCCACTTTGAGTTTATTCTTGTGTATGGTGTAAGTTGGTGATCTAGTTTCATTTTTATACAATGGAATACTATGCAGCTATAAAAAAGAAGTATCTCTTACCCTTTAAGACAGCATGGAGGGACCTGGAGAGTATTATTCTAAGTGAAATAAGTCAGTCTGAGAAAGACAAGTATCGTGTAATCTCAGTTATATATGGAATCTAATGAACAAAATAAACTGATAAACAAAATAGATCCAGATACATGGAAGCATGCTACAGACTGAGAATTCTCAGAGGTAAAGGGGGGAGGGGCAAGAGATCAAACAAATAACTTATATGCATATATGCATAACCCATGGACACAAATAATAGTGGGGTGAAGGCCTGGGGAGGGCACAGAAGTGGGGAGGAGGGGTCAATGGAGAAAAAAGGGGGACATCTGTAATACTTTCAACAATAAAGATCAATTTTAAAAACAAAAAAATATATTTCTAAATCATCTCAATACATTTCCCTGACTTAGTAAATATGATTAACATGATATCAGTGCTGATGACATGCAATCTTGCAGTAAATTGAGATTAAAATCTGAGTAACAATTCTCTTTTTTTATATATGAATAAGCATGTGAATGCAAATGACATAAAATAGAGTTATAAAATTGAAATTATAAACAACTATAAAATCTTTTTAACTTAATATGTGAGAACAACATGTTTGGCTACTTTACTACTAAATAGAATGCCAAAAATTTAATTAATAAAGCTTTAAACTAATAATGCTGAGCATGACACCATCCATACAGCAAATTCAGAGACATGTTTGCTCAATGAATGAATGGAAATTCAGTTAAACCACTTGTGATGCAAATTGATTAAATATATGACCATTATCCATTTTACTGACAGCTGTTCACTATTCCCTTAAGGCTACAACCTGCTGTTGTCAATATTTATTGAGCATTCACAAAGATTTAGGCACTGAACACACCAGTGCATTATGCTGCCCGCCTCAAAGAGGTTTATCTTCCAATTGAACATCATCTGGCCTTGATATACATTAAACATGTCAGAACAAGGTACAAGGGCAGTTCCACCTTACAAATTCATTCAACCCACATTATTTGATGTCTTTTGTGTGCCCAGCACTATGTTAGATGTTTAAGATATATATACTAGAGGCCCAGTGCATGAAATTCGTGCATTCAGGGGGGTCTCTCAGCCCAGCCTGTGCCCTCTCGCAGTTCAGGAGTCCTCACAGGATGTTCGACTGATGGCTTAGGCCCACTTCCCGTGGGCCTAAGATGGCCACGGAGGTGGGAGAGGCTCCCGCCACTGCCACTGCACTTGCCAGTCATAAGCCCGGCTTCTGGCTGAGGGGCACACCCCCTGTGGGAGTTCACTGACCACCAGGGGGCAGCTCCTGCATTGAGCATCTACCCCCTGGTGGTCAGTGTACATCATAGTGACCAGTCATTCTACCATTCTGTCAATTTGCATATTAGCCTTTTATTATATACTAGAGGCCTGGTGCACGAAATTCATGCACGGGACGGGGGGTGGGTTGTCCTTCAGCCCAGCCTGCACCCTCTCCAATCTGGGACCCCTCGAGGGATGTCTGACTGCCCATTTAGGCCTGATTCTACCTGGATCTCACAATCCAGGACTGCTGGCTCCCAACTGCTCACCTGCCTGCCTTCCTGATTGCCCCTAACTGCTTCTGCCTGCCAGCCTGATCACCTCCTAACCACTCCCCTGCCAGCCTGCCCCTAACTGCCCTCCCCTGCCAGCCTGATCACCCTTAATTCCCCTCCTCTGCTGGCCTGGCCACCCCCAACTGCCCTCCCCTGCAGGCCTGGTCACCCTCAACTGCTCTCCCCTGAAGGCCTGGGTCCCCCCCATCTGCCCTTCCCTGCAGACTTGATCGCCCCCAACTGCCCTCCCTTGCAGGCCTGATCCCTCCCAACTGCCATCCCCTGCTGGTCTGATTGCCCACAAATGCCCTCCCTTGCAGGCCTGGTCCCTCCCAACTGCCCTCCCCTGCTTCCCATCTTGTGGCAGCCATCTTGTGTCCACATGGCGGCAGTCATCTTTGACCACATGGTGGCAGCCATCTTGTGTGTTGGAGTGACAGTCAATTTGCATATTACTTTTTTATTTGATAGGACTAGAGGCCCGGTGAATGAAAATTCATGCACTGGAGGGGGCGTCTCTCAGCCCATCCTGCCCCATCTCACAGTCCAGGAGTACTCAGGGATGGGAGGCGACCTGGAAATCAGGGAAAGGCGACGCCCCATCACACCTCTGCTGCTGCCACTGCCGGCAGCACAAGCCTTGGCCAACCCTGGTTACCTGAGCCTCGGGCCGGCCCTGGGCAGCTGGGCAGCTGCCATCCAAGGCTTGCCTGCGCCTTGGGCCAGCCCTAGGCAGCTGGGCAGCTGCCATCAGAGGCTTGCCTGCATCTAGGGCCAGCCCTGGGTGGCTGGGGGGCTGAAGGGACTGGGGACACCAGAGGCAGGCACGCAGCATGTGTGTGTGTGTATATATATGTTAATCAGTTTTATAGTCAAGACTATCAGTGTATGTGTGTGTGTGTGTGTATGTGTGTGTGTGTGTGTGTGTGTGTGTGTATGTATATGTACAAGGACACATAAATGAGGTAAATGTGTTCTCTGCCTTCATGGAATGCATAGCCTATTTTATTCTACCAGGTGAGACACCAAACAGGTAATTACAAGTATTATAACTGTTAAGAAAATTAGAAAAATATAAGTGTCATGGAAATCCATAATTTGGGCACTAGATTAATTTGGGGAGTGAAAAAAATCTCATTACTTGTAGTTTATTTAGTTTTGCCCTAGTCACATATTTTTTTAATTTTTTTAATATATTTTATTGACTTTTTACAGAGAGGAAGGGAGAGGGATAGAGAGTCAGAAACATCAATGAGAGAGAAATATTGGTCAGCTGCCTCCTGCACACTCCCTACTGGGGATGTGCCCACAACCAAGGTACATGCCCTTGACTGGAATCGAACCTGGGACCCTTCAGTCCGCAGGCTGACACTCTATCCACTGAGCCAAACCGGTTAGGGCACATGTTTTTTAATTTTATTTTGAGTGTTGAGTTAGGTGTATTTATTTGTTCCTTCCCTCAAAGTTAATCAGTTTTATAGTCAAGACTATCAGTGTGAAATCTCGAATGCACATTCAAGTAAATTAGAAATATTCCATTTATGATAGGGCCATTGGATGGGACAGATTTAAGTAAGGATCTTATACTTTTCCCTCTTCCAGAAATCCTTATAATTAGTATACATTTCAAACTTTAAAGTACAGTGAAGATTACAATAATGGGAGACAGGAGGCTAACTCAAGAATATTAGATCTTGCCCTAACCCGTTTGGCTCAGTAGATAGAGCATCAGCCTGTGGACTGAAGGATCCCAGGTTCGATTCCGGTCAAGGGCATGTACCTTGGTTGCGGGCACATCCCCAGTAGGGAGTGTGCAGGAGGCAGATGATCGATGTTTCTCTCTCATTGATGTTTCTAACTCTCTATCCCTCTCCCTTCCTCTCTGTAAAATGTCAGTGGAATATATATTTTTTTTAAAAAATATTAGATCTTATAATATTTAAGAGTAAAATATATGGAAAATGAAAGGAACATTGTAAGGTGGCATTAGATTCTTGAGTAAATATTCTAAATTATTTTTTTAATTGGCATTGCTGTTAACATAATATAGAAATAATGGGTCGTGTAGCATTTTAAATTAAAACTATAATCAAGAATAGGAAAATTTATTTGTAAAAGAAAGAAGCAAAAAAATTTGTGAGTCTGAATGATTATCTTTTTCTTACATTTTCCACGTGTTATTCATGTTAACTTTTCCACACCCAGATTTGTATACCATATTTCAGCAATCAAGCCAGTTTAGAAATGAAATGCTTAATGTTCTATTATTTTTATAGGAATCTAAGGGAAACAGTTCATGAAGCTTTTTTAGCAATCAGAATTTTGATCACCTTTATAAATGCAGAGAGGATATGATATGAGAGGTGAATTTTCTGTCCATGCAAAAATAGTAATAAAAAAGTGAAGGTGACATTACTGCTTCTTATCTGCTAAGCTTCATTATTCATCTGCCTTCTGTCATTTCCCAGCCACATTATCAGTTCCTCTTTTCTTGGGTGTTTCTGATGCTTACAATGGTTTAATTATAGTTACCCAGAATAATATGGGGAACAAAATGATAACACACTATAAAGGATATTTAATTTCTCAGTGTTGGCCACAAAAGTTTCATCTAAATGTCTGTATTAATTACTAGAGGCCCGATGCACGAAATTCATACAAGGGGCTGGGTCCTCGCAACCCCTCGCAGCCTCCGTGCCCTTGCAGCCCCAGCTTCATCCAGAAGGTCATCCAGATGGTCATCTGGAAGGATGTTCGGATGGTCGTTCTGCTATTCATTCTAATTAGCATATTAGCTCTTTATTATATAGGATGACTAGAAGTCGAGTCCCAGACCCACATGAACTATGGTAGTGTTGTTCAGTGTGTTGGCACTTTCCGTTGATTTAATCTGGTAGATAAAACATCTGACCAAATTACAGTCATAAGTGATATACACTGAGTGGCCAGATTATTATGACCACCTGACGTTTGTAGGCAAATTAGCCATACACTGTATCGTATGGGATATGGAAGCCAAAGGCCTGTTCGAACACATTTACTGTCTGCAGTTACCAAGATAAAATGTCTCCAATTCGCACAGGAACACAAGGATTGAACAGTTGAGCATTGGAAAAAACTTATGTGGTCCAATGAATCACGTTTCCAGTTGCATCATGCAGATGGCAGAGTGAGAATTTCGCGGAAACAGCATGAAAGCATGTACCCCACATGCATGAGTACAACCATTCAAGCTGGTTGGGGCAGTGTTATGGTTTGGGGCATGTTTTCCTTGCATGATTTGGGCCCTTTAATTTATGTGGAACAACGTCTGAATAACACAATATACCTAAGTATCATTGCTGATCAAGTTCATCCTATTGTGTTGATGGCATATCCCAGTGGAGATGGCTTCTTCCAACAAGACAATGCACCATGCCACGGTGCTCGCATTGTGCAGGAGTGGTTTCAAGAACATGAGGGAGACTTTACCTTGCTTAGGTGGCCCCCACAATCACCAGATCTCAATCCAATTGAGCATTTGTGGGACGAAGTTAAAAGCATCAGGCAGCTGGTTCCACAACCATCAAATCTCACAGAACCGGACAGTGCTATTCATCAGGCATGGTGTCAGATTCCTCACATCACCTTTCAACATCTCGTGGAGTCAATGCCAAGAAGAATCGCCGCAGTATTGAAGGCAAAAGGTGGCCCAATGAAGCACTGATGGGGTGGTCATAATAATATGGCCACTCAGTTTATATATAGGTTCCCTCTTTCTTATTGCATACAATTCTCTTCTTTCCCTTTGCTGACTAATTTATAGCAGCTGAAAACTGACCTCAAAGAAAACACTTCCCTTCTGCCATCCTTTGATCAACATGGCAGTTACATACTAAAACGCTTTGCATATCTCTCAGTCTGGGCATGCAGGGACAGGCTGTCAGTCAAGCGGCAGCCTCTATTGAGCCCTGTGTGTGTGCAGGGCACTGCTCTGGGAGCTCTTCAATCTCACAAAGGTACTGAAGTTTCTGCAGAAGCCCCGTCCCTCAGGGGCTCTTTGAGTAAAAGACAGTAATCCATTTCTGTCAGATGGATAACTCTACAACAATATAAAGATAACTCTACAACAATATAAAGATCTATTCCTGCTAAAAACATTCCAGTGACCTTTACTCTTCAACCTCTGAGATACTGATGGGATTGTCTGACATAATTTTATGAATCAGTTGCCCAGGCTCAGTCCTGCCCAATGAAGCCAGTATTCTAGGGAAAGAACAATGAAAACAATTCCTCTTGAATAAAAAATATCACCATATGCTCAAGAGAAATTATAGCACTCTTTTGATATGGGCAACTATATTTCAATATAGTTAACAATAGTGTATACTAGAGACTTCTTTTGTCTTTTAGCAGTTAACTCTATTGCATAGTTTGGACAGCTTTATAGGAGAAACATTTTTGTTTGTGTGTATGGCATTCCCACAAGAGAAGAGATAGTCATGGATAGGGAGGGATCATGACTAAGAGCATGGGATTTCATTTTGGGGTGATGAAAATGTTCTAAAATTGATTATGGTGAATCAACTCTATGACTACACTAAAAGCCATCAAGTTATACTCTTTAAATGAATAAATTATATATGAATTATATCTCAATGAAGTTGATAAAAAATCATTTCCCAAATGTATCTGTGGGCTTCTTGACCAGCATGCTGATTCCTCTCTTGATTGATTGTAGTTGACTGTTTCAAAACCCAGTTACTTATTTCTCCTAGTCAATATAAAATAAATAATGGCTTTAGAGCTTGGATTTTAAGAGTTTGAATCAGATATTACCTAACATGCATGCTTTAATGTGACATAACCATTTTAATTACCCAGCTGCATTTGGTTATCCAAAAAGCGGACAAAACATATAGCTGTCCCATCATTCTCTGCCTTGAAGGAGTTCCTCTTGTTATGCTCTAGCTCTAGTCAGTTTATGTGGGCTAGTGAGCTTTTTCTTTTCTCCTTCATCTTTTCCCAAAATAGTTGTTAAACAGACTGTACTGCTCCTCAAGCATTAGAGTTGGAGAGAGCAACTGAATTTTCAAAGAGTTGCTTTTTCTCAGTTCCTTTTCTTTAGTCCATTGTAAGTACAGAAGAGATACTTTAAAATGTTATATTATTCCTAAGTCACAGAAAATGCATGTGTTTTATCATTTTCTTGCTTTCATCCTTTCCCAAATGGTAAAAAAATATTAGGTTGTCAAAGTAATATATGTAAAACTAAAACGAAACAAGACAAAATAATCTCAAAATATGTAATAATTCTAGAAAGGAAATAAGGGATGAGAGTAGAGAGAAATAAAAGATGCCAGGTTCATATGGTTACTTGGCTACCATAACTTTAAGGCAAAATTTCATGGAAGCTAAATCATGGCCTCCATTTCCCCAAACCAGCTCCCTGTCCCAGAGTTTCTTCTGAAATTGGTTTGTTTCTAATGCAAACACCAAGATATAAAAGAAAATGTGACATTGATTCTTAAGTTCATTTTAAAGTTTTAATTATCCTTAGCTTGAAAGAAATTCTGAAATTAAGGTCAATTTCAAGAAATTAATCCAGATTATACCTAAAGGGTTTAATAAAGAAAACAAGGTCATGCAAGGGTTCAAGAAAGAAAACAGGGTAATCTGGACCTTTATGCTTGAAACTAGTGCTCCTGGGTCGTGGTAGCCCAGTCTTCCATGCTTGGAAGTAATCTTTGTCTGACACCAGCAGTTATTTTTTAAAAATTGAGATACAGTTGACATATAACATGTAACATAAGTTTCAAGTGTACAACATGATTTGATATTTCTATATATTATAAAATGGTCACCACCATAAATCTAATTAACATCTGTCACCATACAGATATAAATTTTTTTCTTTTCAACTTTCAAATATGCAGTACAGTATTATAACTATAGTCAGCAGGGATTGCTCAGAATTTTTAAAAATTCACTCTTCATTTATGCCTGGCAACTCATAATATATCGGCACAGTAATGGTAACTACTGGAATCATAGTCTCTCCTTTCTTTCCTAGCCTCTCTTTCTCCTCCACCCTCTAAACATGGGTATTAACACCCATTATTTAGTCTCTGCTAATCTCTGAATTTTCTTCATTGAGACAGATCCCTTCCTCATTAATTCACCAAACACAATTATGAATACCAAATCCTTATCTCCAATCTAGTCTACTTATTCAAGTAGGACCCAAAATGCCAGTCAGGCACTTGTATTTCTTAAAAGCATCCTGTGCACACTTGAAGCCTCCATACATGCTCATTCCCCAAAGAGCCCCTCTGTCCTAACCACTGTGTCTGTCAGAGGCTATCACCATTTTCTCAACTTCCTGAGCTAGAAGTGCTAGGTGTCCTTTTGAATCATCATTTTCCTTCATTTCCTATACTCATTCAGTCACTTAGGCTTATTGATTTTTTTTTAATTTTTTGCATATTCACATAATTCTTTATATTTACACTGTCATTTTCAAGCTATAACCTCTTAGTGGACTTTTCCCTGAATTACTGTAACAGCCTCTTGGCTGACCTCCCTTCTCCTTCCCAGTTTCAGAATTGACTTTTTAGAATTAATGTCAAGCAAAACTCAGATAATCTCCCTTAATCATTGCTTGTGCATGTTAGTTCTACTAGTAAAGCTTGCTCTTTGTGATAATTTGCCTGATGTCTCTCTATACTAGTATATGCAAATCAAAAATGTCATTGGGGGATCATTTAAAAACCTCAGTTTCTCCATTTACTCTTCTCTGCCTAATGAAATCTTCCAAAAACTCCCTTTTCTCTGAATTACTACAGAACATAGAGTCTATATAACCTAAATTATGAATTAATTACCTAAGTCTTTACTTTGTGAATATTTTTTCTTGAATATAAGTTGAGGTTCTTGGGTAGAGGGATGAAGCTCTTTGTGGTTCACTGATGAAGACACTGATTTTCACAAGTCACTCACAATAATATGGCACAGCTACATTAGAACAGAAGCTTATAACTCCTGGAAGAAAAGAAAGAGTGAGCCTTCTGGCTGGCAGATGACAAGGGCCAAATCTGTAAAGATAAATACAACAAATATGAGGTTGGAAGAAGAGATGAAGATCAGAAAAGGGGCTTCAAGGAAGTATATTCTCTCTATATCAAAGATTAAGGAAGCTCCTTCAGTCAATTGGACAGATTCTAGAAGCAGAACAAAGTCTTGAGAAAAAGACATAATAGTAATTACATATGGAAGATGAATATTCACAGTGTATCAGTATGAGGCTAGAGTTTGGGATTTGGACTCAGTAGACCAGGGAGTGAGATCAAGGGACCAGAAGTGGGAGTTCATTTGGAAGACTATGGTGGCCTGGAAGTAAAACAAGGGTGTCACAGCTTGATGGCCTAAACCCAGCCTGGTAGACTAAACCCTTTCACAGGAAAGCTGCTAGGAAGATGGATTTTCTCTATATATTGCTATGTTCTTTCCTTCTCCTTCCTCTTGGTCAAAGTGAGAAGTGAAAAATTCTGATTGTGAAGGTTAAGTCATTATCCCATGCTTTTCAATTAAGAGAGCTAATCTAAAATAAATTCACATGTGTCAGAAATATGGCATCTATTCTTTTTTTTCTCCTTCCTGGACAAGTACAGGGCAGTAACCTGGGCAAGTATCTAATCTGAACACTCTTTGCTGTAGATTAAATCTGGACCAGAATGGGAGGGTAAGAGGAAGGGGAGACAGAAAGGTAGCATTCATTTCTTCAGCATCAGCAATGAATGCAGAACATACTGCCTCGTTGAAAGGAATCTGTCATCTGTTCAGATACAGTTTTTCTGTCCTTGGCTAACGATAGGTTAATATGTTTCAAGTCAGTTGATTATCTCAAATCACAGAGGGATGAGAATGCTAGCTTGACTTAAGTGGAGATGGTCTTAATACAAACTGGAGAGCTGGACATATTTCTGAGAAGAGTCTGGTATACCGAGAGCAAATCTGTCTGAAGTAGTTGAAATTGATGAAGCAATGGAGAATGAAGTCTATGATGGAATACAGAGAGTAGCATAGATAACAGATAAAGAGAGCTCAAAGATGCTTGTGGCAGTATTCAATTCCCTTGTCAGTTCTATAATAGCAGGGAGCTTAGGATGGTTCACCTCACTGTTTTGATAAGTGTCTGGCAAAACAAGATTTTATAAGGCATTTTGGTTAATTCATTGCTTAAAACATTTACTAAGCAATGTAGTGTCGAATTTTTCTATATTTTAACAATTTTCTTCCCTGTTCTTCGCACAGTAGTCTTGTCCATGTTTAAATTCTCAATATATATTTTCAGTGACTTTCATTTATGGAGTCTCTCCAGTTTTTAAATTAGCTTTTATGATGCAACAACGCTTTTTTATAACAATTATATATAACCAATTTCTAAAACATTGTACAAATGTGAAAATTGCTATAACAATAACACTTGGTACAGAGAGGTTTGGTAACAAACACAGCTTACCCTTTGTGTGTGAATGTCTAGTGGTAGGAACTATATGGATAACCATATAGAAAACAATTTTCAGGGAGCAATTCATGTACCTTTTACATGTTTTATAGAGAGAATGGGTAACATAGATGAGATAGGTGCACCAATTAAGTGGACAATAGTAGAAAAAACTACTTCATGTATTTTTTTCATTTGTTTTATGTAAATAAAATTATTAATATCCTATCTAATAAAGACAGAATATGCAAATTTACCATAACTCTGCAACAAAGATGGTGGCCCCACAGCCAATAAGGAGGAAATATGCAAATTGACGCGACAAGGAGAGAGGCAGAAGGCAGCTCCAGGCCGGAGTGAAGGCGGAAAGGTGGCTCTGGCTGGAGCGAAGGCGGTGCCGGCAGCCAGGGGAAAGAAGGCCTATTATTGCACGAATCTTCATGCATCAGGCCTCTAGTATATTTATAAGCAACTTGCTTTTCTCACTTAATGACACATACAGAATAACAGCTTAAACCTAACTTATTCTTTTCAATCACTGATGGATATTTTATAAAATGGACATGTTAAAAATCCAGTCAACCATCCTTTATTGATAAGCATCCAGATTATTTCTATGTTTAGCCACTTCAAGCACATTTAATGGAGATTTTTATAAATACACTAGGAGCCTCCGAAACCGGTTTGGCTCAGTGGATAGAGCGTCGGCCTGCGGACTCTAGGGTCCCAGGTTTGATTCCGGTCAAGGGCATGTACCTTGGTTGCGGGCACATCCCCAGTAGGGGGTGTGCAAGAGGCAGCTGATCGATGTCTCTCTCTCATCGATGTTTCTAACTCTCTATCCCTCTCTCTTCCTCTCTGTAAAAAATCAATAAAATATATTTAAAAAAAAATACACTAGGAGCCCAGTGCACAAATTCATGCACCTTGAAAGGAACTGTGGGCCACGAGAATGCAGTAGGCACAGGGGTGGGTCTCAGCGCATCCTCCACACCCCCACCCGGCCCCTCCCGCCGTGACCCCCAGTCTGCCGGCAGCCCTGATCCCGCTGCCGCTGCTGCCGCCGCCACTGCAGCTCCCATGTGCTGACAGTGCCAGGGCTGAAGGTGCGAAGCAATTGGAACCGCCACTATCAGTGGGTGAGAGTGGAAGCTGCTGCCCTGATAGCCCCTCAGGAGCAGAGGCAGGTGGAAAAGCCCTCAGGGCCAATCAGGGCCAGCAGCCACTGCTCACACCCGCTGATGTCTCTGAGCTGGCACCAGGCACCAGCAGTGGGTGCGAGCGGCTGCTCCAGTACCAGCTGCAGGTGCGAGCAGGGGCTGTCACCATCAGTGGGTGCAAGAGGCAGCTACCAGCCCCAATCTCCCCTCAGGAACAGGGGGAGAAGGAGAAGCCCTGAGGGGCAATCAGGGCCAGCACTGGGTGCCAGCAGTGGATGTGAGCAGGGCCAAAGCCAGCAGCAGGTGCAAGCACTGGGCAGGACCACAGCGCGCGGGAGCAAAGAATTTTCAGTAACCACAAGAGGCTCGCCCCAATGACAGCAACTGGCACCCCACCTTGATCTGACGCCCCTGCTCACCTGCTCCACCATCCTGCCAAGGCCGATGCCCACCACGTTCCTCGCATGCGCCCTGGTGGTCAGCACATGTCATAGGGACTAGTAGTTCTGTTGTTTGGTTGTTCCGCCATTCGATCTATTTGAATATTAGCCTTTCATTATATAGGATTCTACAGGATAAATTCTTTAAAGATTGTTTCTTTTGTTTTTCAATTTGCACTTTAAATGCTTTTAAGTTTCAAGTATATGTATACCATATTTTAAAACAAGGCCAGAGGCACAAAATGGATCAATGTAATTTATGTTTATACTTGGAAAGTTTTTGACCAGCTTAAAAATTTTAACCAATGTGTGGAGGAGCTGCTGCTAATTTTGAATCCACTGTGATTCACAAAGCTATCCTCTCTCTATTGGCTTGAACAGTTTTGTAAGTAAATATTCCTTATACTTCTTACATGTAGAGAGTGCTACATCTAAAGCAAACAGCTCTTATTTATTCCTGTAGTTGTTTTATATTTAATTTTTTTACTGCAAAATTTGTCATGGAATCCAGAAAAGAACACATAAAACTTCACATTGAGACGGTATGGGGAAATATGAAGCTTTAAACACATAAAATGTTCATGTAAATATTAAATGGTTTCAATGTCTTTCAAATCAGAACAATGTTAGCACATAAAAGTTAAGTCTGTTTTTAGTTTCCCATGATAATGTGAATTATTTTGAGTTTTATAGTTATTATGGGCCAGTGGGCTATAACATACAGTATGCAATGTGTTTTCCTTAAATAGTGACCAGCATTTACAAGCTATGTTAGCTGATTCAGGGCTCATAAATATCCCAGGAAAGTATCAGGGCCACCAAGTTACACGACTCTTCTCTTTAGTGACTCTAATCACATACCGCATTTTCTAAACCAGCTGCCGCACTGCACGTCTAACGCCATCTGATTGCTGATTCTTCAAGACGCGCTTCTATGATGGTTGTTCTCTTGATTATCAATATCTAGCTGCGAAAGTTTTGTAATAACCTGGAAATATGGGAGTTGGTCTTTATTCTAATTTTCTTTTTCTCATTTTAGAATCCTAGTATATACAAACCAGAGATGTGGGAGACAATGGAAGCCTGGGGTTACATATTTTGCATATTTTGTATTCTCCCATTTATTGTGAAGAGAAGTATTTCTTTCCTGCCTGACTCTTCCAAATTAGAGAAACATATTTTTGAGGAAATTGAAGAATTCTATTGAATAAAGTAAATCTCTACATGAACCAGTCAGAGAAAACATGCATAGCTCAGTTTCAGTTTTGCCTCCTGCCCTCACAAACCTATTTTAGGCATGCACAATGATGAAAACTGTCTTAAGGGTTTTCATTAGTGTTTGGCAGACACAAATGAGCTACCTTGGGTTATGTCAATTATGCAGTATATACACAAAATGTAGTTGCATAGATAAAAAATAAGTATATAGGTGATAGAGTGTCCTTGTCTGCTACATTATGCTAAAATCTTGATCATGAAAGTCAACATAAGCCTTCAGCCCCTCAATTCCTGGATAACAGGAATGAAATTGTGTATTTCCATTCACCGAACTACTTGCTAAGAGAGACTCAGTCATAATTTTGATGACTCAATATTTCCTGATGGTTGTCTTTATGTTTTTTCCATTCAGGATTCCTGCCAAATATCACCCCTAACTGCATGCCTAACCCTCGGTAGACAGAGTACAGAAGGCTGTCCCTTTTAGGAAAGGGCTTCTCTGCATCTTCGCTCATGGTGCTTAACAAACAGAGCCTGGGAGTGGAGCCACTCGACGTGCAACATTTTCTGATTTCCATGACGGAGATTCTCCCAATGTGGTTCATTTCCAAAGTGATATCACTAAATGAAGATTTGGGAAGATGTACTAGCAATTGGCTCTTGTGAAAAAGTACCAGCTTCAACACAGCAGATTTCAAATGTTTTACCCTCCATCATCTTGTTATGTTTAAGCAAGAACTGAGTGGGGGATGCAAGGTGGACTGCCAAGGTTAAGAGAGGAGTAATATTTATGATTCACAGTTCTAAAAGAAAGTGGCTAATGAGAATCAGAAAGAAAGTTAAATTTCAGGTATGGGTTTTGTAAGGTTGTTTTTCCAAGTCAAAGTTACTCTTTTATCCAGTATGTTTGAGAAAATATATTAATCCATTGTTCCTAGGAGGTCTAGTGCTGGTGCTGGAACAAACCATTCCTCATAATAGGTACCCAAAGGTGTGGTTCTTTTTTCCCGTGGAAGAGGGAAGTGGTTCATGACCACCATTTGAAATAAGTTGTCATATGCATACAAGTGCCAGTTATTTTGGATAAATCTGAAACTATTCAGCAGGATGTATTGTTCCCACATACCCAAGATAGAACATTTATGTTTGAGGCAATATAGTCTTACTAGAGGCCCGATGCATGAAGATTCGTGTAAGAATAGGCCTTCCTTCCCCTGGCTGCTGGCACTGCCTTCGCTCTGGCCGGAGCCACCTTTCCGATCAGGCCCAGAGCCGCCTTTCTGCCTTCCCATGCTGCCCAGAGGCCTGGAGCGGCTGGGGTGATGCAGAACACCTACGTCGTCGCTATAGTGACTACGCAAGCATCCCACCTCACCCCCGGCCGCTTGGCACCTGAATATGCAAATTAACCCGCCATCTTTGTTGGGTTAATTTGTATACTCACTCCTGATTGGCTGGTGGGTATCTTGAAGGTATGGTCAATTAGCATATTACTCTTTCATTGGGTAGATAATCACACTAGAGGCCCAGTGCATGAAACTCGTGCATGGGGGGGGTGATCCTTTAGCCCTGCTTGCACCCTCTAACAATCTGGGACCGCTAGCTCCTAACTGCTTGCCTGCCGGCCTGCTTGATTGCCCCTAACCACCCTGCTTGCCTGCCTCATCACCCCTAACTGCTCGGCTGGCCTGCTTCATTGCCCCTAACCACCTCTGCCTGCCTGCCTGCCTGATCATCCCTAACCACGCTGCCTGCCTGCTTAATCACCCCTAACTGCCTCTGCCTGCCTGCCTAATCACCCCTAACCACCTCTGCCTGCCTGCCTGATTGCCCCTAACCACTCGCCTGCCTGCCTGATCGCCCCAACTGCTCACCTGCCTGCCTGATCACCCCTAACTGCCTCTGCCTGCCTGCCTGATCACCCCTAACTACCTCTGCCTACCTGCTTCATTGCCCCTCATATTACACTTTTATTATTATAGATAGTTGCCTTGTTCCAAGTTGTAAGGACCTGCTTGTCATAGAGATAGAAAAGCTTTAATTTTTACTCTTGATTATGGCAATGAACTAACACAGATGGCCACCAAAAAGGTGACTTACCAAAGGGTGTATAGCAAACGGTGCTGTTAAGTCCTCTTCCGTGAAAATGTGCATGTCATGCATTGTATCTGCCTGGGTACATGAAAGAGTGAAGTTTCTGTCTGTCTTTGCAATCATATGAGCGAATTGTCTGAGACCCCAGCCCAGTCTGGTTTGGTGCTCACAGAAAAATAGAGCTCTTTTTTTTTCTTTGCTCCATTGGTGGAGATTTCCTAGAAGTTGCAAGATATCTTCCTTTTCATTTTTCCTCAACACTCTGACTTTACTTATGTCTCTCACCTTTGCTTTCCCTCCATCCCCGACCCGCAACAGTAACTTGCTCCAGGCTCACTTTGCTCGTGAGTGTCTAGGAGACTGCACAACACGTCCGCCACCAGAACCACAATTCCCAGCATTCCTGGTGCTCCCCATGCTCTCGGCTTCCACTTCTGGCCCGAGGCCCCTACTCTACCCTCCCTCCACATGGCTGGGGTGCAGATGCTGGGCTCGAGTTGCCAGGGCGACGCTGCCAATGTCCCATCCCGGCCACTATGGGTGCCTCCATCTTTGTCATGGAGTAATGGTTAATTTACATATTACTCTTTTATTAGATAGGATATCTGAACATTTATTCTGTCTCTGATCTTCTGTGAGACTTGTGGCAATTCACTCAACCATTCATTACCTCAAAGTTTACTTCTCAAGCAGAGATATTATTTCACACTCTTAGAAGATCATGACTAAGGTGCATGAGTGACAGGGATGCTTTGAGTCATGAGTAGACACCAGTACACCCCAAGCTAAAATCCAGGACTGTCAAACAGAACTTCCACACTGATGGAAATGTTCTACATCTGAGCTGTCCCATTGAAAATCCAGTCTCTCAGTGGAACTAGCCAACTTCCATGTAGTGACAACCATGGCATTTTGAAAAAAAAAAAAAAAACAACAACAAAAGAAAACCCACACACAAAAAAAACTGTTCATGAATTTTAAAAATGATTTTTCACTAATAGTGGCAAAAATAGAAAGAAATTATATATGCTTTCACAAGAAACTGATCTGCTCACAATTTCCATACCACTTTCTAACTCATTTAAAACATGGTCAATGCTACAACTGCCCTGATTCAAAATTTTAAATAAAATTATCATAGAAAATATTGCTAGAAAAATCTGTTCTAGAACCTGTCAAATTTTAAGAAGAGAATATATTGTAGTATCAAATAAAATTATTTGAAACCCACAAAGTGTTTTAATGGCCTGGGTGATTTTAGTGTTATTAAAATGCAATGTTTCAAAATATATGTTCACTGTAGCTTTTAATAGAGGAAGCATATATTTTTTTCAGCATAGAGTCTCATTTTTTCACAACAAAAACTTCAAACATAGAAGAGTACTTAGCTAGAGGAAGAGAGAATAAATAGTAGAAACAAGTACAATTATGGTGGTAAATAAATAAATATTTGAAAGAAATCGTACTTCTTCAAGATTCACTAATTAACAACATAAACTGATGAACAAAGTGGATCCAGAGACATAGAAGCATGGAACAGAGTGCAGAATATGGGAGGGAAGGCAGGGGGTGGGGGGAAGAATGGGGGGGTAACCAACCAAAGACCTTGTATACATATATGCATAACCCATGGACACAGACAATAGGGTGGTGAAGGCCTGGGACAGGGAGCGGGGGTGGGCTGGAGGGGGCCAATGTGGGGAGAGGGAAAGGGGACATATGTAATACTTTCAACAATTAAAAAATTTATAAAATAAGATTTCTAAAAATACCTAATGTAGCTGCTTACTTTTCTATTATTAACTTAAAAATATATGTTGCTGGCAATATAAGCATGTGAAGAGTAACTTAACATTTAGAAATGTATCTAAAATCATCTTATAAAGCTAAGTGAATATTTATTTGAGAACTAATTTACCATAATATTCTAAAATTTAATTTCATTAGAAAATGTCTGTAAGCCTGTGGCTATCCTAAATTTGGCAAAATAACTTCTCCAGCTGTTTCCTGAAATACTTTTGGAGCTGATTTAATACAAAAACAAAATAAAACAAAACAGAAACAAAAATATCTACAATTAAAATAATTAACTGAAGTTTTTATAGATACACATTTTTTATTATCTGATCTTCCATTATGTAACATTGGTTTCTTGGCCAAAATGTTTGAATTATTTAAATCGTGTAACCTGGGAAATAATATGCATTTTGCTTACCTATCCAAGAGCCCTCCCGGTTCCTCCAATTAAAATGTCAAAGGCATATACAAAACAGTTTGGCTGGTACAGTCAGCGATAAGGAAACACAGGCTTAGTTTAATTCATTCTTCTAAAGTGCCAACTGACAAGCTTATGTTGTATTTAGTTCAGGCTCAAAAGTATAATTGACGTCAGCCCAAATTCTCAGCCAAAGACAAACACTGAATCTCTTGCTGTTGGTTTTGTTTGGGTTTCAGGTGCAGGGCCCCTGCCATATGGTATCCTTGTGGCAGGGTTTTTGTTATGGCATGAGTGTACGTATATGAGTGTGCGCTTTTTAATATTGTAAACATCCTTCAGTTGCAAAATAAACAAAGAAAAGGCAATCCACTCATTGCTTGAACCAATATAGACCACCAGCTGCTGAGTACTATTAAAGTTACATAGAGCATTAGCAAATAGGAGTTGCTGTCCAAGATAGTGCTTCACCAATGAATTCTTCATTTGTTCTTGACATCTTGTTTTCCTTTCACCAACAAATGGCTGTGCATTTATAATTAATGAATTGAAAATGTAACATCAATATAAAATTCAAGGTATTTTGCAGTAGACGAGTGTATTTTTTTTACAAGTTTTGCACCCAAAATGTTTTTTTCAATTATCATTGCCTGTGATAGTCAAGCACTTTTTATACATGTAAAAAATATTTGGTTTGAAAATATCAAATAATTTGGAGTGAATTATAAATAAATAAGTAGTTTGTAGAAGGTATTAAATAATTAAATATATACTTCACAGCTTGATCAATATATTTAACATCCTATTCAATAGATTTGAACAATTTTAATTTTTTCCTTGTTTACATGACTACAACCCTAATTACTCAACAAGTTATTATCAAGGCCCTATCAGGTTTAGGCATTGCATAAGGCCTTGTGGGAAACACAAACATAAAGCAAAAGAAAATCCCTATCTGCCGAAGCCGGTTTTGCTCAATGGATAGAGCGTCGGCCTGCGGACTGGAAGGTCCCGGGTTCGATTCTGGTCAAGGGCATGTACCTTGGTTGTGGGCACGTCCCCAGTGGGGGGTATGCAGGAGGCAGCTGATGGATGTTTCTCTCCCATCCATGTTTCTAACTCTCTATCCCTCTCACTTCCTCTCTGTGAAAAATCAATAAAATATATTAAAAAAAAAAAAAAAGAAAATCCCTATCCCCAAGAAACAAAGAGTTTTCATGTCTAAGAGCAATATGTATGAAACAGCAGTTGATCTTATAGGCAGAACATAGTTAGCAAATATAAGTACTATGGGATTAAAAACCCAGAGAATTTAAACAAATCTTAGGAGATGGGACTTATGCAACTTTAAGTAATACATAGATTTTACATGGAAGAACTTGGATATGGAACATTATTCCAGGTTAAAGTAATAGTATGAAGAAAACATACAAGTGAGAAAGTACATGCTGGGTAATTATGGCCACCAGCATGATTGGACTAGAGGAGAATGGGTAACATCGTTATGTAACTGAAATGGCAGGATTTGTTAGAACCTGGTTTCAAGGCATTTAGACTTGATGGAGTGGAAAAGTGTCTTCAGCAGGTTTGGGATTGTAGATCAGTGTACCCTGAAGGCCTCTGGTTAGAAGAGGAAGGTGGGTTCTCTAGGAAAGCTCCATTTTGGTCTGTTTTATATATGAGAAGAGTTTGTTGCATAAATTATATTTAATGTTTAATTTTTTAAAAGTTTTGGTAGACCACAGCCAACTTCTAGCTCCTTAAATCCACCATAGAATAAACTTAGCCCCATGGAAACACATGTAACACATTTATAGTGCAATTATTTAATTTCTCTGATATGTTGTCATTGTGAGCCTTAGCATGGCATAAAAATCTTTGTGAGACTTGTTCCCTGTTCACAGTAAGGGTGCCATCCCCACCACCCTCCCTCATTCCTCCTCCCTCCTACCACACCTTCTTTGTTGTTCACCAATGCAGACCTAACTACCAGTCCCTCAACATACCATTTCCTTTCTTTCCCACTCAAGTTTGTATTTGACATTTGTTGAGCACAGGGGAGGATATCAGAATTACCATTTATTGATCCCACTCAATTTTCCAAGCATGTAATCTGCACAGCATGGCAAAGATGCAAGACATTTTTGTTTCTATTTTATAGACAAAGAAACAGAAGAGAAGAAAACTATCAGGGAACATGGTCATGATTGATGATGGTGCCTGGCCTAAAGTATTTGCCTGAAAAATCTTCATGTGACCTTTAAATTTCATTTTAAGTTTAGCTCTTCTCCAAAGACAATGGTCTAAAGTTCTACACAATACCTGTCAGGGTGATTCCAAAATTTCTGTAGAGGAAGCCAGGGGAGCAACCCATTTGAAAGAAAGGGAGAGTGGGGACAGGCAAGAAGATTTACCTTGAAGCTTTGTTTCTATTATGAGTAGGATGTTCTACTCTATGTTTTATGCTAATGTAAGAAATAACCAAATTCAGGGGTCCTGGTAGTACACATAACATACTCAGGAGCCAGGCAGCAAGGCAAATACCTTTACTTCTATGTTGAAGGGTGCACACACATGATCTGGAAGCATGCACACACCAACCAGGCAGTCTGCTCAGCTTTATAATCCCTTATGCACGTGACCTGTCCCCCACTCTTGATTGGAGCACAGGTGCACAGTCTTTTGTGATTGGCTAATTCAAAGAGAGGGGCTGGCCTTTGCCATTTCACAATGGCGACCCCTAGGGGAGCTGCAAGCCATGCAGCCAACATGGCAGCTGCCAAGTTACGTAGTCCAAAATGGCAGCTATAGAAACTGTTCTTTGACAGAAAAGATGACTTGTTTATTCTCACACTAATGAAGATGATGGGGATGCTAATGTCTTCAGCCAACCTATGTGTTGGCATTACAGAATATTATCTCTTATGATACAAGTTATATTCTAAATTTTCATTAATATATTTACCTGCCAATGTAAAAAAGAAGTGAGTTCCGTAAAGTTTTGCATACCTCATTAAACTTTCTATTTCATGCCCTTGTTAAAGACCTGGCTTTACATAGGTGTTCAGTAAATGTAAAATGAATGAGAGTAGGACTGAATGAAATAGTTTTTTCTTGTCATAATAACCTTTTAGAACATTTTATTGAATCTCACCAGAAACCAGGTTAGAAGTTTAGTGTTTTCAATTATCAAAAACAAAGGCTCTAACTATCTGTTAATGCCATATATGGCTATGTTAGTAATTAGATTTTAATACATTTAAACAAATAGGTCACTTTAATATCTAAAGTCAATGGTCTGTTCATCCAAGTAAGTGCCATAATTCACTTCTGAAAAAAATAGCTTCACAGTTAATTAACTTTATATTCAGTAATTGCTACATTTCTATTATTAACAATTCCATTAAAATTTAGCATTTTAAAAAAATTTAAACCTGGAACTTAGATAATTTGGAAGAAAATAGTAAGTGTAAATTGTGAAAGTCCTAAGAACACATGTCCTTTATTTTTATCAATGCATTGGGAACCCATCAAGACCAGGCCTATAACTACAGGGAAAGAGCCAAGACTCATATAGGTTGTGTCAGATTTTGAGGAGGAAACTTGACAAAGACCACATGCAGCTCATTGCTTTTTTCCTAACTCTGTGAAATCAGATAGGAGGCAATCATAATATTTTAATTTTCTAACTAATGTTGTGATGATCACAGTAACTGTTATTTGTGTCTCAATCATGGAAAGTACTAGATTCTTGGCATCCAATTCTCACAAGGTAGATATTGCTCTTCCCTCTCCACAGAGGACACTGAAGCTCAAAGAGGTTGCAAAATTGCCCACAGAAAGCAAAGAAATTAAGACTTAAGACCACTATTTGACATGCACCTTTCATAACTTATCTAATATCATCTTGCTCTTATAAGTTATGAATTCTACTTGGTTATTTCAGACATATGTAATTCTTTAAGATAACATTATAATTTAGAATCATAGGCATTTACAGAACTTGACTTAATTTTGTAATACCCCAATTTACTTCATAAAATTATTTTGAGGATTAACTGATAGAATCAATGTAAAGCACTCCGCCTGGTTCAAGAATTATAATAAGCATTCAAAAAACCTTAAATGCTGCAGCTGCTGCTGATGATGATGACAATAATGATTTATTCTAACTTACCCATTTGTCAATGATCCCATAAGAAAGTGGCTCAGAGAAATCAAATGTCAAGGACCCTCAGAGAAATGGGGGCAGAGCCTGATTCTGATTTCTCTATAGGGCTCTGCTTACCTAGAGATTGCTTGATGATATATTACAAAAAATATCATTATATGTATCCTGGCATGGAAGTAAAAAGCAAACAAAGGGAAGTGATCTTCTCCAGGTTCAGGTTGATAATGTCTTGCTGCTCAAGGTGTGCTTTACAAACCAGCAGCAACAGCCTCACCTGGGAGATGGTTAGAAATGCACACTCTCAGACCCTCCCCCACACTCACAGATCAGAATCTGCATTTTCACAAGATCCCCAGTGATTCATAAGCCCACTAAAGGGAAGCACTGCTATAACACAACTCAACATGGAAGCAAAATACAGATTAGCAAGATGGCTTTCAGAGTGAGAGGGACCTGGGTTCCAACATTATCTCTACCAGTTGCTGGCTATGAGACCTTGGACAAGTTCTCAAGTATTAAATGCTATAATGTATTTAAAGAACCTGATGTGGTATGGTCATTCCAATATTTTAATAATTAAGACAGAAGAAACTAGACTCAGATAATAACTTTTTAAAAAACATACTTTAAATGACAAATAATGAAAATATTTGGGCATGATTCCAAAACTTACATCTTCTTGATGAGAGTAAAACAGACTTAGAGAAATTTTTAAAGGTAGTTATGAAACACATAAGTTTAGTTACAAAAATTAGATATATGTATATATATATATATGTATATATATATATATACATATATATATATATACATACACACACACACACACACACACACACACACACACACATATATATATATATATATATCCTATCTAATAAAAGAGAAACATGCAAATTGATTGTACCTCTGCTACACCCACAAGCCATGCCCACCAGCCAATCAGGAGCGAGTATGCAAATTAACCCAACCAATATGGCGGTTAATTTGCATATCCAGGCACAGCGCGAAGACTGAAGACAGTGTAGAAGGAAGCCAAGCACTGCAGAAGGGAGCAAAGCTGCAGAGAAGCAAGCAAGCAGGGCGGCGGAGAAGGGAGGGAAGCAGGCGGGGTGGCAGAGAAGGGAAGGAAGCAGGCGGGGCAGTGGAGACCACCACAGGAAGCCCTATTCTTGCAGGAATCTTCTTGCAACGGGCCTCTAGTACCTATATATGTGTGTGTATACATATGATTTCTCAATTTTATACAAAATATTTACTATCATTCCCAAATACAGTACATAGTAATTCATAATAAACAATTCTGATAAAGAATATATTTTGGTTTCTGTTCACTAGCCATGACTAGATTCTTACTTGACCATCTATACATATATAAAAGGCTAAGTAACTGACCATGTGTCCGTCCACCTGTCCAACCAACCACATCACAAGGGAAATTAGTCAAGTACTCTGAAAGTGTTTTTATTCTTAATGTGGTATACAGGGAGATATTAGAATAAGTTAATCAATTTATCAGTCATTGTTTTTATCAATGTTGTTTTTCTATCATGTTTTTGTTGTTTTTATATCATGTCTTTGTTGTTGTTATATCATATTGTTTATTTATTAATCAATTTATATATATTATTTTCATATACATTTTACTAATTTTCTTTCATCTCTGACACTTCTAAAGGGCAAATAGCAATATTAAAATATTTCTTCTAATTAATTTCATTTCAATGTGCATAAATCCATGCACCAGGACACTAGTATTATTGTAAATTATATCAGATTATGTAGAAATGTAACTGTTTTATTTGTTAAGTAGAGAGTTAAATTAGTGTTAATGCTTATTTTATTAGCTTTCGTTGTATTTTAAAACTAAAATATTGATGAGATAACCTCTTTCTTCATGTTTTGAAAACAGCCTGGCCAAGTAAAAATGAAGTACAACTAGATGGGATAGATATGGCCCATATCACACCAGAAAATAATGTTAACTAGAAAAGATGATGGCATGCTCATGAGTTCTAGAAGTTAACTTCTCCTAAGCAAAAAATGAAGTTATTTTACCAGCAGAACTTTGAAAATACACTTAAGTTTCCAGAATTACATCATTTTCTGTATTTGTAAAATAATCATATTAAGGCCAGTCATGAAATGATATTTTGAAACAGCTTTTTGGATTTTGGAGCATATTCTGTCACTCCTCATGTCACACGAGTAATCTGAGTCTGTGCCAAATGTGAGAACTATGTAGAGAACTATGGAGTAGCTACTTTATAAGTGAGGATGGACATATCTTCTATCAGCCATGTCTGCTGGTACTAGTAAATCTATTCTCTGTTACAGCACAAAAAAAAATGCTCTTAAAATCTTCTTTGGTCAGTGTTATATATGAAACATGAGTGGTCCTCAACCCATGTGATCATCAAATGGCCTTGGTTTAGATTGGATAATGGGATAGTAGTATTATAATTTTTCCATGGTACATTCTTTCCTTAAATGGATAATTATATCTTCATCTAATTGCTTTTCTGAAAATAATAAGCAAATTATAAATTGGTGACTGCACTTGTCAGATTTCAGTCTGTATTTTTCATGACCTACTGTTGATCTTCAAGTATTCTATGTGCAGTTGGGCCACTAAGGTTAATTCCTAGTTCCGGACAGCTAATCCTAGTTTCTATGATGAAGAAAATCTAAAGTCATATAAAACGGATTGATTTTGGTGGTTTAAAATTAATTTGACCTTTTCTTCAAGTTACAAAGAAGCTTGGGTTGTGACAAAGATCTACTGACCTATTTCTCCACAAATTGTTCATCAATAGAGCTTAGGACTTAATTTTTAGTCATTACAGTAACCTCTTCTTCCATTTATTATCAGTTCACACCATGGACCTCTAGGGAATTGCTTGTCAGTGCTGATTTTCTGTCACTCTAGAGATCCTTGAAATATTATATTTGATAACCATCCTCTGACCTGATTAAATTGCCTCAGATAAGAGCCTTTTTTTAACTCAGCCAGATAGATAAGTCCACTATAGCAGTTGTAAGCGAGTCAGAATGACTTCCATCATCCTTTCACAATCAGGGACTGAATAAATCTCCTTGTTCTGATTTTTGAGGTTAATATGCACCTAATTTCTCCCTCTCATAATGGTTATGCCATGTAATTATCCAGAAACAATTCTTTCACTCCTTTATAAGATTACACTCTATCCATAAAGACTTTTAATGTAAACTACCCTTAAAAATATTTGAAAAGGTCACTGACCTTAAAATTGCTACCATAATATGGAATCAAATTATATGGAATCAAAACCTTTTCATTAATGTGTACTGCTTTTAATTATTTAAATACATGTCATAAAAAGTTTATTTTCAGCAACATCTACAACAACTAATAAAAGGTTCTTTGAAACACACTATATTTCACAACCTGGTCTCATCTGCAACTATCTCACATCTGAAGTATTGCAGTAGTCCAGTCTGCTCTGCTTGCTTCCTTTCCCTTTTCCACCCAATTCTTGTAGTCATTAGATTCATTCATTAATACCACCTTCTGGGTACCCACTATATGCCCTCTTGTAGGTTCCAGAACTACAGCAGGCATCTGAAAGAGATATAACTTCTGTCCTCCATAATCTTACAAGCAAGTTGTTGGAAGAGAATCAATCAACAGACACACACACAAAAAAAAAAATGTAAAATTGCCAATTGACTAGTACAAGGCAGGAGAAGCTATGCAGTTTAATGAGGTGGGGAATGCAGGGGAGGTGCTATAATGGGGGGATTTGACTTGCACTGCAGATCAGGGGAAGCCCCCTGAGGAGTGCTGTTTGAGATGGGAGCTATAAGATGACTAGCAGTTTAGTAGGCAAGGAGCAGGAGAGCATCCCAGACAAAGGGTACAGACTTATGATGGTCCAGCAGAGGAGGCAGCAGGAAAGGAGAGGAGAGTATGTCCTGATTACAGAGCCTGAAGGAGCAGCGCCCTGGGGAGGTTGGAGGGGTGAGCAGAGAACTGTGCAGGCAGGGCCTTAGGAGCCAAGAGAAAAGTTGTGCCTTCAACCTAAGAACCGTGGGAACACAAGTGAGGATGGGGGGGTGTTTTAAAAATTCTCTCTGGCTTCTTGTGGATGGCTGGTGGAGGTTCGAGCAGATCTAGGTAAATCATTTAGGGGGGGAAAGTAGTAATGAACTTAAAATGGTTGCTGGGACTATGAGAGAGTGGTGGAGATGGAGACAAAAATGGATTTGCAGGATTTTTTAAAGAGCTAAGTTGGTGATTATCCTAAACACTGCTGTCCTATTAGCCTTCTCAAATGTTTCTTTGAACTTGTCTTCAATTGATCTTAGAATGAGAATCATTGGCAATGAAAACCTGCATTTATTGAGCCCCAAACCTATTTGAACACCATGCTACTCTCTGGGAAATTTTCAGACCAAAGTAAAACTCTGTAAGCTGACATGCAAACCCTAACCCCCTATGACTCTTACTTTCTGTTCTTCTCAAGGAACTAACATATGGGAAAGCTATCTAAAACAGTGTGGGACATGAATATGAGCTGAATGTCTTCTCCTCTTCCTTCATCATACCTGTGACTAAAGGGCAGTTTCAGTCTCATCCAAACCACCTGCAAAGGGGTCTCCAAAGAAAACTTTGCATTATTGAAAAATGAAGGAAAGTTAAAAGGATAGAATTAAACAGAATAGGATAGAACAGATGGCCTCAATATCTAATAATTCACCTATTCATTAGAAATCCTTTGTGCCACAGCTCCCATATTATCCTGCTTATCATTCTAACAAAGTAATTCCCTATATTGTGTAAAGAGACAATTGAAAAACAAAACACGGGCCATATGCTTCTGGCAAGTCATTACCAATTCAACTTAAACCTGAATTTGAGTTTGAAAAATTAGGTTAATAAAAGTAAGAATGCTTATTTGCCCAGTAAACATTTATTTTGAGCATTTACAAACATTTTAAAGGTAAATGATAGTAGACAATGAGAGTAGATGAAAAAATAACAGCATATAGTACTTTGTCTCAACCTTCCTCTAACCCTTTGCACTCGCTTGCTGTTTTCTCAATTCCTTTATTCTACTCGGGATTTAATTTTTTAAATACCTCAGATTTTACAAAGTGCAGCAGTAGAATAAAAAACTGGAGTTTCTTTTCATACAAACTTATTTATTTGGATTATTTTATATTTCAAATTATTGATACATTCAGAGTATAAAAAGAGCTGCTACCGATGCTGTGTCGAGTCACACTCGACATCCGAGTGCAAAAGGCTAAGTAAAAAAGGCTACATGCACCAAGGTATCTCCTTCTAACCCTGGGAGCACTCCCACTTGCCCTGGGCTCTCCCGGTTCCCTCACAGAGCTTTCCCTGTGCCCCCTTTCTTTCACCCCACCCCAGCATTTGCATCCGTAACTGTATCCATCACCCCCCAATTGTAAGCTTTATCACTCAATAACCAGCATGCATTTTCCTTACTCTTTTTTTCCTTCATTTTAATTATTCATCAATTTTATTATTTTTTTTTAAATCTCACCTGAGGATATTTTTTCCCCATTGATTTTTTAGAAAGAGTGGAAGAGAGAGGGAAAGACAGATAGAAATGTTGATGTGAGAGAAACACATCGATTGGTTGCCTCTTGCACAAGGACTGGGAGGAGCCTGCAACCATGGTACATGCCCTTGACTGGAATGGAACTAAGGACCCTTGAATGCAGGCCAACGTTCTATCTACTGAGCCAAACCAGCTAGGGCCACCAGTTCTATTTTTTAATGCTGCCACAATTTGGTTTTTTTTGCTACCTATTTATGTATTTTCAATTTTTATCGATATTGTGTTCTTATTTTCTTCATTACTTTTGTTTTTCTCCTTTAATATTAGTTTTCTCTTCTATTACTTTGTTTTGTTTTCTTTAGTGACATTTTAAATTATTAAAAAATAATAATGACATCAGGGACAGAGATAAATAAAAGGGAAATTGCTCATGATTCTTATACAGAAATTCTCATTTGAAACTCTATAGGACATCCTATATTTCTGTTTACCCTTCTCCTGAAATCTTCCTCTTTTTACTCTTCTGTCCCCCAAGTCAAGTACAAGCAGCAAATAAGACTGAAATCCTGGAAGTTCCTGGCCCTGCTGAAGTGGCCCACAGAACATGAAGATCTGGCAGGGCGGAGAAAAGGCTGGAACAGGTCTCACTGCAGGGACAGCTCCAGCCCCAGGCAGGAGATGCAGAGGCTGGACAGCCCCCTTAGCGGGGTCCTGCCTTGGCGAAGACTGTGGGGGTGCTTGGTAGCAAAGACTGCGAATATGCACAGCAGTGATGAGGCTGGCTGGGTTCTCCTGCTCTCCTCTCCCCCATGGAGTAAAAATCCCGTTTATGAAATCCTTCTTAGAGCCAATACTCTGGATTATGGGATGGGTGACACAGGTAAAATGTTTCCTAAGCTTTTCTGTACCCACCCACCAGAATCTTAAGAGTTTATGGTAAGGCTTTATGTGGGTTCAGTCCCATCCAGATGATCTCAACAGCACCTTACTCACGCAAGGTCATGTCCTTAAAACAGTTGCTAGCACAGTGGTCACGTCCTCTCAATGACCTCCACAAGCAATAATAAAATGAACTTTTGGCGGGGGGGGGGGGGGGGGGGGGACAACAACAACACATGGGATTATTCTTTAGAATGTCTTTGAATTTTTCTGAGTTTCTGCAGTGTTGTTAACGCAAAAAAACATTCAAACCTGCAAAGAACTTTTGTGAGTTTATTTGAGCCAAACTGTCAACAATTGCCAGGAAGCAGAATCTCAATGTATTGGGATAATGCTCCAGAGAATGGCAGTTTTTATCATCTTGTTTTATACATTACAGTCAAAGTAGAAGACATAAGTGGGTTACCTGAAATCCATTGGTGATAGATTAGGGAGGCCTGAGAGAGCCAAGTATGGGGGTGTGGGAGGAGGAGTACCTCTGGGATTGGATAAAAAAGTAAAATGATAGACACATACTTCTTTTACTTAGGAGGGTACAGCATAGTTAACAGTCAACAATTAACATAACAAAAACAATGAAGGAATTTGTGGTCTTTGTCCTGTCGCCCAGGGCATTTGGTTGTGCCCTGAGGCATCCGGAAAAAGGGAAGTTACAAGTTACCCTGACATTTCTTAGATAAAAAAAGACAGTAGGCTCAGTGAAGATTGAAGTTGATCTTTGTCAAGGAAGATACTGCCCTAGAACGTGACTACCCACTATGAAATGCTTTTTAATTAAAGGCTTTTAATTTCAGACCATCCTTTGCAGTTACTCTAGGTCTGTTCAGTTTGCAAGGCCGCCATGTAGGCCTTCCCTGAGTTAGGTTAACATGTGGTCCTTTTTCATCCACAGTGTCAGATTTACATTGTAACATTACCTGAATGTTGCAAACCTGTTTTACCTCTGAATCTTACCTAAAGAAATGGGCCCCACTACACTAAGAACCTGTCCTTTTATACCTGCACAGAGGACTGGTTCTCTAGTGCAAGGCCAGACTCCACCTTTACACTGATTTCTGGGCCCTTCTCCAAGCTTCATTTGCTCCAGATTGCATACTTTGTCTTACACCCCTAGCTTGGCTCTGGCTGGCTTGAATGATTAAATCAAGGATCTTATTTTTGGCTTTTTTTAAATGCAGCTTTTGAACAGTGTCATTGAGAACATTGGTTTACATAAAAATAGGGACAGAGAAGATGACCTTGCTCTGTTGACCCCTGTCATCATTATGCATAAATTAAGTGAACTTCAATATCCCATCTCTTTTATGTATCCACTAGAGGCCCGGTGCATGAAATTCATCCCCCCCAACTTCCCTCCTATGCTGGCCTGGTCACCCCTAACTGCCCTCCCCTGCAGGCCTCGTCCCTCCCAACTGCCCTCCCCTGTTGGCCATCTTGTGGCAGCCATCTTGTGTCCACATGGGGGCAGCCATATTTGACCACATGGGGGCATCCATCTTGTGTGTTGGAGTGATGGTCAATTTGCATATTACTCTTTTATTAGATAGGGTAGCTTTTAGGTACTTACATCATTTATGATAAAGAATAAAAATTACAATCCTAGAAGTTTATTATCTAAAGTTATTACCATTATTATTCTTATTATTAAACAAAGCAATTTAATATATGTAGTATAAATTAGTATTATATCATTTCTTTTTTTAAAATAAATTTTTATTGATTTCAGAAAAGGAAGGGAGAGGGAGAGAGAGATAGAAACATCAATGATGAAAGGGAATCATTGATTGGCTGCCTCCCACAAACCCCACACTGGGGATCCAGCCTCAACCCGGGCATGTGCCTTTGACCAGAGTCGAACCCGGGACCCTTCAGTCCAAAGGCTGACGCTCTATCCACTGAGCCAAACTGGGTAGGGTTAAATTAGTGTTATTAATCTGAAATGTCAAACATAACTTTATGAGTCATTATCTTCTCATGTTTATACAAGAAGTTATTTCACTCTCTGCAAGCTCCTATGACATTGATTTATTTCCCATGGACAATGATTGTCCTGTAAAATGAAGAGCAATGGTTGGAGGAAGAATAAAGAGAGAAGCTCTCGTCTTAGCTTGGTGAAGACAAAATTATTTTAAGGGTTTCTTCTAATTAAGGTGGTCTGGAAATAAGAAGAAAAACAAGGTACTGAGACAAGGTACAAGGAGGGTGCTAAGGAAATACAAAATTGTTGTCTTACATCCCAAATGCTTTCTTAAAATCTTTGAGAAGGGCAAAGACACACATACACACACACACAGGGAAAAAACAACAACACAACAACAACATTAACTATAGTTAATAGTTATAAAGTTAAGTAACATGTTTTTAGTGTTAGGCAGAAAATTTGAGAAAAATCATGTTTGAATTTGTTGCATCCCTGTCATGTTGCTTTACCAGTTCAGACATAAGTATTGCTTTCACCTTCCCTAAAAAAAAAAAAAAAAAAAAAAAAAAAAAAAAATCTAAAAAAAACACACACATTTCTTCTGGTGCTCTACTCATTTGGGCATTTTTTTTTTTCTTTTGATTGTATCATTCATTTTACGTAGATATCTTAAAATAAATGCAATGTTCCATTGTGCATAGACTAGAACAAGTAGGCAAGCAAGAACCATTGAATCTCTAAAATATAACACAATGTTCCCTAGTAGGATAGTTCAAAATAGTGTGTACACTTTTCCAAACTTTATAATCCTTAATTTGAAAGTGTTGGCATGTTTTGGCCTTTTATTAGTCTACTACTCACAGGTATTATTTCACATTTTTTAACCTTTTTTTGTTTGTTTTCTCTGGAAGGATGTGCAGTCAGTGAAGAACTTGGAATGCAGGAGACGCTATTAGTGATGCAAAGGCCAGCTGGGAGAGCAGGTTAGTTATCAGTCTGTGATATGCTTCAAGGGGACACCAGGCCAACACCGTCGGAAGCTGCATGCTCAGTGATTCATTCGATAAACTAATTTCATTAGTAAAAGATCACCTCTTTACATGGAAAAGAAGTGAAAATGTAAATTTAGGAAGAATTTAGGAGTTTATCATGATAGCCTTGTCAAAATAAAATAACTGTAATAGGAATAACAGCAAAATGGGAGGATATGAGAAACCATTCATTTCTATAGTTACCTGATTATTTAGTTGTGTTGAAAAGGCCAGTGAGCATGTGGCATTATGGGACCTCTACAACTCGACTGCTGAATACATTGATGGATGTTCAGGTGCACCCTTCTTTAAGGAAATAAGCCATGCAAAAAAATACAAAATAGATAAGCCAGGGAGCAATTTTGTACATGACATGACAAAATGGATATCAACATATAAGAGGACTCAGTACACTGTTCCTTCAACACCACCCTAGGTACTTCATCAATACCTGTAAACTAAGAGGTGATTCACAAAACTTCAGCTTACAGAGAAAATCACTTACATGAGTAGGTTTCCTCTAGGGAAGGAAGAGAGTGAAAATATTTCTCATCAACGCAGCTTCTTCAATGGAATACAGTGACATTAATTGGGCTCTCTAAAAGCAGAAAACATTCATGAAAAGCAAACAATAATTTGCTACAATCAAAGTCAATAGTTTAGCAATTGTAGAAAAATAGAAAGCACAAACCCTAAGGGCAAAAGCTGTGAATCAGGCATCTTGAAAACCTCAACAGTAAATAAATCTCTAATAATCCCAGGCTGGTTTTGCTCAGTGGATAGAGCATCAGCCCATGGACTAAGGAGCCCAGGGTTTGATTCACGTCAAGGGCAGATACCTCGGTTGCAGGCTCGATCCCTGGGCCCAGTCAGGGTGCATGTGAGAGGCAACGAATCGATGTGTCTCTCTCATATTGATGTTTCTCTCTCTCTCTCTGTCTTTCCCCTTCCCTTCCACTCTCTCTAAAAATCAACAGGGAAAATATATCTTTGGGTGAAGATTAACAATAAATCTCTAACAAGAGGATTTATAATGTTACTCTTTACTATACCCCAGATTCTAAACCATCTTTATGTATTTAAAAAAAAAAAACACTCAGGTATATTATGCTAAAATTGACATAGAGTAAAATTCATCTTTTTAGGGTGACATAAACTTTGATAAATATATACAACCATATAATCACCAATTCCAGTGGAGTCAACTTGTTACTTAATTTTTGTCCTCAAAGTCTTCATTTTTTAGAACTTCATATAAATGAAATCACATAGTTTGAGCCCTTTTTGTCCAGCTTCTTTCACTTAGCATTATGCTTTGGAGATTTACTCTCTTGTCTGTGGCCATTCCAGCATGGCAGTCTCCGGTAGACTGAATTCTTCCAGGACTACTAAAGAATCAGATGAATGGTGAATGTTTGAATTAAAGATAAACCTCTGCTTTCTTTGAGAAAGATAACTTCTGAAGGGATGTTTTGTTACTACTGACAGAAAAAGAGAAATCCTTTCAAAATACAGCTGTAAAAAGTTGCACAAAACAAAAGGTAAAGTCACTTCGGTGTCATTAAGACTAATTATATGGTCTTTGTACAGCAAAGAGGATGGACTTGACATAATTTGCTATAGAAATCCAAGTGATTAAAATATCCATTACCACTCAAAGTACCAGTTACTTTTCCATCTAAAGAATGTAAAACCACTTTGCTATTATATCCAATGATCTGAAGAATAAGAAAATTTCAGTAGCTGAATGGGATACTGTGCAACTCATTCCACCTTTGCTAACCTATTATACAAAGAGACATAAGGAACTATTAGTGGAGATTTTTATTACATTCTGAAGAATTATGAAAATATGCTCATTGTATACTTGGGTTTCTTTCTGTTCCAGAGCTGATGCCATTTAGAATGGGAATTCAGAGCCTTTTGAGATCAAGAAGTAAATACAGCAAAATATAAAACTTACCAAGAGAAAATCTGGACTCAAAATCTAGATAAAAATGGAACCCAAACAAGTGTTTTGTAATAAAAATGCATTAATTGTCTTTTCAAATAATAATTGTAAGGCCCCCTCTAAGAATAGTTTCAGTTTTCTTTTGACAAGAGGGTGTTAGTCTATGGATCTTTCCATCATCCACAGGATAAAAATAAAAACCTAGATAGGACATAAATGTTGGCTAATTAATTAATGTTTGTTCTTATTTATATCCAGATGGCTTTCATTCCATTTCAAATTATTTCCCAAATGATTACATGTACAATTTCACCAAAAAAAAAGGAGGGAAGAAAAGAAAGAAGAGGAAGGAAGGAAGGAAGGAAGGAAGGAAGGAAGGAAGGAAGGAAGGAAGGAAGGAAGGGAGAGATGGAGGGAGGGAGGGAGGGAGGGAGGGAAGAAGGAAGAAGAAATTAAGTCTGGGCATTATTTCATTGAGATATTTATAAATAATATGAATACATATTTTACAAAATAATGTAGATTGTTAAGTAATTGTCATTGAGCTTATTGCTTTGTTTTTCCTGTTTTTCTCATTTGTTATGTTTTGTGGGTCTGTTTCCCATGTTGCCTTTCTCTACTTGGTGCTAGATTTAGTCTAAACTCTCTAATGTTAGCAAATCTTTTTCTTTAGTTATTTAAATCTCTAAGCAGTGTATCAGTGTGAACCTGACAAAAGTTCAGAGAAAGGGCAGTAAGAGGGTGTTAATTCACCTACCCAAACATTTCCCAAGGCCAATATGGTCAGCTTTTACATGTAAAGAAATTTCTGCATAAAAATCATTCATACCTCAAAATACAGAACAAATCTTCAAAATGTAAAAAAAATCAAACTAAAATTTATCAACAGTAAGATTTTTTTCCAAATCTTAAACAGAAGACTTACAATAAAAAACTAATATGAGATTGAATACCAGGAAAAAACGTATTCACAACAACTGGATTACTCTAAGGATTAGGAAAACAATACAGCCCCCATGACTCAGGTGTTTTGTTGTTTTTTTTTTGTTTTTTGTTTTTTTTTAAATCATCTCTATGCAATTTAAGGAATGGTTTAGGATGCCATGCTTTCAACTTGGTTTGGTGCAGGGTGAGCAACAGCGTGATAAGAAGAAATGTAGTGTTTTTTAATCTCCTTCATTAGAAATAACAAATACACTGGTCTTTAAAATTTCTAGCCCAGACAGCTTCCATCTTTTTGTTCAGCAAAAATGGCATAATTTGGCTTTGTGAGACTAAGGCCTAAGCAATGTATGAATTGTAACTGAATCCTGTTTCTATAAAATAAAACATTGCTCCCTCTTCCTAAAACTGAAATCTCTGATTGACACACATTAAGTCACCTCCTTTAATTGACATGTGAGTTTTAGGGTTGTAGTGGGCTTCTAAATTTTAATTCTCTAGGGCCAGCTTTTCAAATGTAGCATAATTTTAATCAGAATCACTTGGACAGGTGTGCTGGAAGCTAATTCTAGCATGTCATAATAAATGCAAGAAGTCCTCAAAAGGTTGATGGGCTTCTATATTCAGCAGGGCTGAATACATGTTATTGCCTGCTGGAATGGCCGAAACCATTTCCCCAAACCTCAAAAAGATGCATAAATGATAGCTTGCTGCCAGACAGCTGAGGGCATTTTAATCTACATATTATTGCCTCCTGCTGGCCAAACAGTTGAACAGCCAAAGGTATTTCCTCCAACCTGACAATGCCTACCTTATACCAAACTTACCTTTGATATGTATATTTACTTTGCTATAGGGCAAAATGTGGGACTAAAAGGAGAGATAGAGAGAACTTATCTACTACAGCAAAGCTTCCTCTGGCTCCCCCCATGGATTACAAATTTATATTATATTTCTAGTCTCTTTATTAATTTACTCTCAGCCCTTCCCCAGATTCCTGAACCCTTCTAGATGCTGGATATCATCCCAGCAGACAGGTGTCTAAACACAATTCTATGACTTCCATCCACAGATGGTTAAATTCTGGGTATCAGAGATGGTGCCGTAAACTTACATTTCTAATAGGTAACGTTAAATGCTGAATGAGGCCAAAGCTTCATGTGCTCTGAGTATCAAGGCTTTCCATCAACGGAAGAAAACCTTCAGTTTTCAGCAGAGACATGTTAGTATAATAAAAAATTATTAAACATTTCATTGAAAAGAAATGCATGCATGCATTTTAGCATGTTTTGCATAACAAATTAAAGAGAAAGAATCTGAATGAGAAACTTACTCTTGCTTTACCTACTCAAGTACAAATTTGCATAGAAGTTTTTTGAACTACCAGCTTGTTCACATTTTGTCTGTATATTGAGATATATGTATTTACACATAATCACATAAATTAACTCTAACTTTAGGGAAACTGAATACACTGGCAATATAATGTTAAAAAAAATTCCAACAATTCTAAGCCTACATTGATGTTGACTAATACAACACAGAAAACTAGCTGGGTTCATAGTTTTACATGTCTTCAGATATTCTCTCTAGGCTCAGTCACGTCTCTCAGACACTGTTGTAGTTCTTTGTCTTTTTTTATTTTATTAAAAAATCTTCACAAAGTGTTTACTATGTGCTGGATACTCTGTAGGCTTTATGGAGACTGTATTCCTTAACAAATTCTCTCTGAGAGGTGCCAGTCCATTCAGGACAATATAGGGCCTATACTAATAACTGTATCAAAAGGCAGAGAAAAGTGCACAATATAACATGGAATTTCAATAAGATACATTATTTCATTCTGGAAGAGCAAAGTACCACGTTGGAGCTATTGGAAGAGAACCTGGAATCCAGGAGATGTTCATTAAGTCATCATTGAATGAAAATGTCATATGACTTGGGTTTTTAAGGACAAATACAAGCAATGGACATGACAAGCTAGAGAAGTTAATATTCCAAGAGTAGGTAAGAGAATGGTGGCAGAAGATGAGCAACTCACATAGTTATATGGAGGAGTTAAATTAGTTTTATGGCAGTACAATGTGCACGAACTAAAGAGGGAGCTGGAGATTAGTTGATATTAGATTGAGGGATTTCACTTCCACACTAAAGATGTTTGTCTTTATTTGGTAGAAAATTGGGAACTCTTGACTGTTGTGAACGCAATTTTCATAAAGATTGGTCTAGCAGCATGCACAGGATACTTTAGCAAGGAGAAACATTGCATTTGAAGACCAATTAAGAGGCTAGACTAATAGTAGAGTTTATGATAAGTAGTGAGTGTAGAGAGGGAGAGATGGATTGGATAAATGCTGTATGTGTGTAGTGCATGATACTTATATTTATGTGTGACAAGAGAATAATCTAATAATAATTACTAGGTTTCAAGCATCTGTCACCAAGAGTTTGAGTCTGGTGTGATAATAATGAGCTAATTTGGCAACGTAAATAATATGAAGAGTAGTTTAGTAGTCACATTTATTTTTTATTTTCCTCATGAATGGGAAACTCGGATTTCAAAAACATATATATTCATAACCCAAAGCTTTCTTTGACCAAGATGGAATGAAAGCAATTATGCTCATTAATGTTCAAATTTGCTGGCTAGAAAAATTGCTAAATTAAAATTTTTTGGCAAGCCAGTGCATTTTTAGGAATAAACAAGTACACTGTTCTTCATCTCATTGGCGACACTGTGGTGAGCTGCAGTGACACGCTAGTCGAATTGCAGCTCTGACAATCTGTTCATTTTGGTACTCTCCAGAATCAACGGAGTGGAATCATTCATATGGTGCTTGTCACTGAACATGAGAATGACAGAAGTCAGCACATTGGCAAAGCCATCATCCATTCATTTTCCTTCTAGAAAAGTACCCTATTTGGCTTCTGTACCCAGCTTTATCACTTGATTCATTTTTTCCTAGTTTATTATGCAAATCAAGGAAACAGTTCAAGTTCATCTAAAAACAATAAACGCATTTACTTGATCAATGTATAATCTTAATTTAGACATACTAAGTGACATGACCCAGATTTCTTAAGGATCAATGACTTGGTTGTTAGAGTGTAGCATGTGTGTTTTCTGTGACTATGGCTAATTAAAAAAAAATATTTTGTGGACACTCAAAGTACTTTTTAAAGTTTCAAAATATCTATTATTAAAGTCAGACAATAATTTTTACTAAAATCTGTGCTTTCCATATACTGGAGAAAAACTATTTTACATAAAAATTATAAGCTAATTGAAAATTCCAGGGAAGAAGCAATCTTACACCTTCATCTTTAGGATAGTATTGATACCAAGAGAAGGTAGGGGACAAGGTGAATTTGAAAGCACTGTCAATATTATGACGTTGTCACCGATTATACCTTTTGCCTATGGATCATAAAGCACTGTGCAGTGCAGTATTCTTTCTCAGTCCTCATGAGGTAGAAATGTATTACCTTCATTTTACACTTGGATAAACAGGAGCTCAATCAAGTTTAAAATCACATGGTGGGAGAGCTGGGAAAAGAGCCCAGAAGATCAGATTCCCAGTTAGTGGCCAGAATCATTAGTGTTGCTCTAAATACACTGTTCTCCTTGGCATGTCACTGAACCGTGACCTTGGAAAACAGAGAGAGAAAAGAAAGGAGGGAATGAAGAGAAAAGAGAGGGAACAAGGGAAATAGAGATGAGAAATTGTTATAGACAGGCTTTACTTTTATAGAAGTGCTCAGTGCAGAAATGACAAGCATGAACCTTTCTGGAAATGCTCAGAGATAGCATGAACCATCAGCATCTCACCTGCATACATACACACATACATATACAAACACACTCATGCACACATTCAAACACATAAACATACACACACATGCTAATTAAAAAAAGGAAATCACAGCATAGTGGAGTCATGTCTTCTTTATGTTTGTTGTCTTATTTTGACACCTCAAGTGGTGAGATCTTGGACAAATTATTCCAACGCTTTGGGCCTTAGTTCACTTATCTGTAAATCCATGATAAATCCTATATTATATAATTGTTATGCAGATAAAATGAAGTTATTCAGATGGAAAGGATATGAGTTTTACCACTGTCCAGTCCTATCTCAGCATATACATACCCATGATTTCCTGGCCCTGTTAGCATCACCTTTCTAGATTTCAGAATCTCCAACTTACCATCTTAGGACCATAGCCAAGATTTTTTAAACGGGTATGTCCTTGGGTGGTAAACACATAATGTAATACACAGATGATTTATTATAGAGTTGTACACTTGAAACCTATATTCTTTTACTAATCAATGTCACCCAATGAATTTAACAAACAAATAAAAAATAAAATAAAGGACATGTCCTTTCTGAAAAGTCTAGATGAGAAGTTCAGAAAAGCCCAGTTCACAACTGGGAATCACTTCTGCTGGAGGATGGATAGGAGATATTGATAAAGCTGCTGATGGGAGCTCTTCACTAGAATGCAAAAGATAAAGCCAACATGGGCACAGGCAAAGTGAAGAGCTCACCTGAGCCAAATGGGATGTTCCAACCACTGAGATGCGTGTGTGTCCCTGAGGAATGGAGTTCTACAGGATGTCAATGCTGACCTGAACCTCCCTCTAGGGGTCCCCTCAGATTCTACTTCATTGACCTCTATCAAAGTCATACCCCTTTCTGTGTTTCGGAGCCACTATCTCCTGCCCAGCCCAGTTAATTCTCACCTTGTCTTTCTAACAGTGAACTAGGGTGGGCTTTCTTATATTCTCTTTTTAATCTATTGTGACATGAACTCAATTTCCTGCTTCCTGTGGGGCTCTCCCAAAAGCTTTTTTTTCTCCTTAAAAATAATTTTATTTCAAATGTAAAACTTCAGCTTTCAGAATATCACTCATGTAATGGCATCTAAGAGCCTATTTTGGATATTTTAATAACCAAATGAAGTTACTTCCCTCATTTTTCCCTTTTGTAATGATTCTAAGTCTTCTCAAGGGAAAATGAATGCCTCTGACCCAACTAAGGGAAAAGTCAAGTACAAGAAATACTGAGAAGCAAACTACAAAGAGTAATATTTCAGAGCATTATTTTGCTTCATATGTGAAGCACCTAATGCAATGTCAACCACATAATAAAAATTTAATAAACACTTGGCCCTATTCCTCTTAGGTGTCTTGTAGCTTGTTATGAGTCTGAATAAGCTTTTTGCACATTTTTGTGGTTCTTTACATCATCTACAAACATTTGGAGTGCCCTGTGTGCACGATATTATGCTTGCTGCTGGGGAAATTTGAGGTATGCTATGGCCCATCTTTCAAGAAAATCAAGCATTCAACTTAATAACTTCTCAAAAGTATGGTATAATATAAAGTGATCTACTTCCTCAAGAGGTAGTAAAAAAATGAATGAGTTGGCATATCATATCTGAAGATCAAGTCTGGCCCAAGGTGAGAGCTCGATGGGCATGTGTTGTGTTGATATCCTGGTGGTTGTTGGAAGGCGGGACAGAGGAAAAATCCCTGCGAGTCACAAATAATACACTGTGATTATTTTTCATCTTTAATATTTTTAATGCTTCCTGAAGTGCTGTGTTAAGAAGAATCTGAGGATGTGCTAACTCAGTGAAAAGGGCAACATTCTTGGACGCCCAAACACATGGTGAAGGTGATGAAAAACATGACCTTCACACACAGTTACTCAGTAGTATCAGGGATCTGAACCCAGTGCTGTCAGACTCCACAGCCCCAGAGCTCGATGGCCATATGACTCCCCTTGATGTGCAGAGAGAAACGGGTCCTTAGAGATCAGATTTTACTGTGGAAAGTTCTGCATTTCTTGGATGCTGAGACAGTCAGTACTTTTTTTCTTGAAGGAAACTGTAGCAACAGCTGGCTGATTGCTGCGTCATTAAGTCAGATTTGTCTGAAATCTCCCTCTTTCTTTTTTTCATTGCCTGGTTTAGAAAATTTAAAATATGCTAAGTTAGCTAAGACAAGGAAGAAGAGTTATATATTACAGTGATTTAAAGTTGGCCTATTTGCTATCTTTCCTGCTGTCTTTTTCTTTCAACAACAAGAGTAGAAGGGAATCCAGACTATTTCTCTCATGGAATGCTTTTAATTTACTTTACCAAACTGTGGTATGGTATTGGATATTCCCTAACTGTACACTCAATTAAGAATTTCACCACAGTGCACCTTCTTATTACTTTTAATGTAAGATTTATAATTTGTACCTACATTACCTTATTACTAGACATTCTAATTTCTCAAAGCTATAAATAAATATTGTAGCTTCTGGTGGTGCATTGAGTTAAGTGTAAATATGGTTAAGCACTAAGTGAATGGATTTATGCATAGAAATAAAAAATTAAAGCTAAAAGACTTTACAAATAGCCATAGGAGTAGGAGTCATAATTATAACTAAATACATCCTAGATAATAAGATAGTAATATGCAAATTGACCATCAGTCCAAGACACAAGATGGCTGCCCCCATGTGGACACAAGATGGCTGCCACAAGATGGCCAGCAGGGGAGGGCAGTTGGGAGGGACCAGGCCTGCAAGGGAGGACAGTTGGGGGCAATCAAGCCTGCAGGGGAGGGCAGTTAAGGGTGACCAGGTCGGCAGAGGAGGGAAGTTGGGGGCAACCGGGCCTGCAGGGAAAGGGCAGTTGGGGGTGACCAGGCCTGCAGGGGAGGACAGTTAGTGGCAAACTGGCTGACAGGGGAGCAGTTAGGCATCAATCAGGCTGGTAGGGGAGTGGTTAGGGGGTGATCAGGCTGGCAGGCAGAAGTGGTTAGGGGCAATCAGGAAGGCAGGCAGGCGAGCAGTTAGGAGCCAGCAGTCCTGGATTGTGAGAAGGATGTCCGACTGCCCGTTTAGGCCCAATCCCAGTAGGATTGGGCCTAAACGGGCAGTCGGACATCCCTCAAAGGATCCCAGATTGGAGAGGGTGCAGGCTGGGCTGAGGGACACCTCCCCCCCTGCACGAATTTCATGCACCGGGCCTCTAGTTATGTTATATGAGGGGAAAAAACTCAGAAAGATGTAAATGCTATTAGATAATCAAAGAGATATACACAAGTCTGAGAAGCAAATTGTGCTAAATATATAAGCACATGAAACATTTGTGATTAACCAGAAATTGAAGGAGAATATTCAAAAGAATTTGAAGTGCAACAAAGTCAATGTCTATTTTATTTGAAGTCAAAAAAAGTATTTTTTAATGGATATTGAAACATAAATTCAATATTCAGCATCAATTTTCTAATAAAACAGTTTTGAAATTTTCTGGTCTGGCTACACTTAAGTATCAGCCATATTCCAGTTTGGAATTTTAGACAGACTCATCTATTGACCTTCTGCTCCCACCTCAAAATCGGGGTGGAAATGGTATACTTGTATCAGGAGAACAGAATCATACCTCCACTCCACCGGAGCATAGTACTCATGGAAGACCTACAAGCTAGACAGCCCAAATGCACTTTGCATTCAGCTCTTTCCCAGCCCTGCTATCTCATCTACTGGGGTCACTTGTTTTATTACTGGGTGCATGTCTGCATGTATGTTTTCTCCACTAAGTTGTAAGGAGGACATTACTAATTCACCATTACATCTTGCACGTTTCCTCCCAATGCCATTAACTGCCACGTATCAAATACCTACTATGTGGTATGTGGTCTCTTTGCATGTGTTATTGCAAGCCTGTGCATCTCTTCAAGTCTTTTATCCCCATGTTCGTCAGTGACATTAAATAAGACATCCTGATAAAATAGACATTCATGATGACCTCACACAATGAGACATTTCCAAGTGGTCTTTCTTGGATGGAGGCCTTTCTGTCCCCTTAAAGGAACTGTTTTTGAAATGTGTGCAGTTGATTGTCATGAAAACTATAGCAAACTCTTGGTACTTATTTGGTGAGTAAGAAACGAGAATGCTACATACCCAGGGATTTGAGACACAGCCTTTCAGTAAAGAATAGTCTTACCCAAAATGCCAACTAGACATCCTTGAAACATACTGGCAGGATATTCATTTCTCTTGAACGACCATCTCTCCTTTTCTGTAGGGAAATATCTTAAAAGAGCGGCATCCAGCTTCACCTAAGATGCACAGAAAACTGCCACTCTAATCAAGCAAAACAAGACAAAAAAGCATTTAGGAGAAGCCAAGGAAATGGAGAAAGATTAGTTTCATCTGGATTTCTGCTTCCTGTCTTCCGCACCATATCTTCACAGTAAGATTATTTCCAATCATTTAATTAAGTGCCTTTTTCCTCCATCGACCCTATTAGTTAACTGATAATGCAAAAGATGTTAAATGTAATATGACTTCCCCTTGACACTTCTCATACTGCGAACAAATTAAGGGGGTTCTCTTTACACCATTGTTTACCGTGGGAATAATAAGTTTAGGAGCTCAAAATGCATTTTATGTGCTTTATGGAATAAATCATTTGTAAGTGTTAGTACACCCAGATCTGTCTCCTCTGACAACTGAGTTGCTTGCAGTGCTGCAGACTGGAAATGACACTAAAAGCATGCGGTGATTTAAAGGGCTGGTTGCCTCATGTTCTAACAATGGCAGAATTGATGAGAGGATAGGGGATGGAGGAAAGAGAGCTTGGAATATCCACCTATTTACATTTTCCTCTGGATATTAGGCAGAAAGGGTTTCAAAATAAACTTTGGTGTATCCACTCATCCTTGACTTTATAATGAACTTTATATACAGTTAAGGCATGGGTCTTTAACCTTACCATTGAAAACCCATCCTTTTTCTTTTTTCTGTTTTGCAGAAGCAAAATTACCATGAACCGCAGTGAATACAAGATAGTAAGACAGTAAACAGTGCCGTCCATAACTGAAATGATCATAGCGGTAGCCCGGCTTTCGAACAGACATGGTTAGGAAAGGAAACAATGTTTTCCCAAGTTAGTGTGAAGTTGCTAAACAACGCCTTTGCTTTATTGCTCCCTCTGCTGGCTGATGGAAGAAACAACATTGGATATTGGTCCATGCCTCACCGTGACTAGTAGCAAGCAGCTAGCCACTACTTAGAGCATTTGGCACTTACAGGGAGTAGGTTTAAAATTAACGTTGGGGGAAACCGTGTACATTGAGTCCTCAGGGTCCTTGTCTCATCTATCTTCTCTATCACATTTACCCTGATCTTGACCCTTGCCCCACTAGGATTTCTAGTTTAAGGGGGAAATAAATTAAAAATGTCATTGCTTGTCATTCCTTCTTTTATTTATTTTTTGATGCATTAGAAGCCCCTGGAATAATGATTTCACTCATCACCCTTATTAACTGTGCAACAGTCATCAAGCAATTCGTGCTGGTGCTAGAGAGAGAGAGTTTAGTGATGTTTATCACATTTCAATAGTGTGATATCAAATACAACCAGTATTTACTGGGTACAAACTGTGTGCCAAGATCTGTGTTAGAGATGAATCATTATTAATAAGCTATCCACCTGGTTATGGAAGACCTTAATACTATAAGTCATATATATGGCTTTAAACAGGATGAAAAATCTCTCATGCAATTGGAGGTTAGGTATTAAAATGAGGGTGGGTGGAGAAGAAATTTTAAGGAGGTCAGAACATAGGACTGATTGATTTTCCCAAAGGTCTTCTTGCCAATAACAATGCAAAGGTTTTCAACAACACGTGATGGTGGTGGGGCAGGATAGTGGGCTTGAGGAGATTAATCAGGTTTTCGGTGGCCATTGAATGAAGGGCCAGCAGAGCTGCAGCCAGAGTGTGGATCAGCAGCATCGAGGACCCAACAGCAAGGAGAATCTATTCATTTCTACAGACACCAATCCCACCGGTTGAGTGTTAGTTCACACAAGTCTCAGGAAGACAGATTGCAGACAAAGGGTCGACGGTTGTATTCATTTCCAGACTTGAGGTGCCATTGGGTGGAAAGGAGGGTAAGGATGCTGATAGAGTTTCTAAGAGAGTACATCTATGTCATCACACAGGAGATGCAGACAAGAAGATAGAAGAGAATGGCCATGAATGGCCTTTTTTTTCAGAGAGAGAGAATGGAGAGATTAGCATAGTGGCGGGCTAGAACCTGGAGGCTAGCAAGAATTAATGGTGCACCTCTCTTTTCAGCTCTGTTTCAATGACCTCATGTGGGCAGCTTGAAAAAAGCTTTAGTGGGAGTATTTATGCCAGAGAAATCAGTGAACATTATAAGTTGGGAGCCAGTTTCCCAGCACACTCTTGGATTGAAGGTTAACATGGGCATTAGCAATTTGGAAGGATTCAGGAGGCCACCATCAGAGTGTGAACTACTGACGATTAATATTTATGATATAGAAGGGAGTAAAAGTGCCAAATTGTTTTAGTTTTGTTTGTTTATTTATTTTTTTAATGGCAGCATAAGATGCAAAGTAGAGAAAACAGAGAAATGGAGTTCAAGGCTATTGTAATAGACGATTCATAAACGTGATTATTAAAATCTCCCAGGTATCCAAATTTTCAATTAATTCGACAGGACAACCAGGGCTTAGGCAAATGCCATCTATGAGAAAGAGGACAGGCAGTGATATCATGAACCACAGGGACCTATTTTTATGCAAGATGTTTCTTAATGCTGTTATAACAAGTCACCACACACTTAGTGGCTTAAGACAATACAAACATTATCTTATAGTTCTGGTGGCCAGAAATCCAAAGTAGATCTCATTGGGCTAAAATCAGGACTGTGTTCCTTTTTGGAGTTTTGGGGAGAACCCATTTTCTTGTATTTGCCAGTTTCTAGGAGAATTCCTTGGCTCGTGGGCCCCTTCCATGTTTAAGACCAGTGATGTCTGGGTGAGTCCTTGTCATGGTGCCAGCTCTCTGGTCCCAGATCTTCTGCCTCCCTGTTCCCCACTTAAGGGCTCACCTGAGTAACCCAGGATTCTCTCTCCATCTCAAGGTCAGCTGACTTGCAACCATAATTCTATCCATGACCCCCTTCCCTTGAAAGATGACATAACTCACAGGTCTCAGAGATTATGACATGGCCATGTTTGGGGGGAATGGGGTGAGGACATTATTCTGCCTACCATACCACAGAAAAAGCGCACTGCTTCTCCTAGATTTCCCCAGACTTATCATATTTAATGATATTCAAGCCAATATATATTTATTGTTCATAATATTGTGTTAGATTATGATGGGAAGGAGCACTTGATATGGAATAATTTAAACCTTTACTGGAAATATAATTTTATTTCTCTTGGAAAACATTTTAAATGAAATGTTTTGTAACAAAAGGAAGAAGCTTTTTCTTAAAATTCGGTTTTGTGGACTCCACTGGCAAAAGCTTGCTCATTTGAAGGTTGCTAGGGAGTTGCTAAGGGATACTGTATAGGGAAATTTAAGTTTTGTATTACCTGTAATGATCAATGATGAAAGGAAAAAGGCTTATTTATTTATTCAAACAGAGTTTTTAAAAAATCACAGACCATTCCCAGCTGAGTGCCTAATAACATTTGCTAAACTGAATGGAATGTCATTGATTTTCCTTCTCATTGCAAGATTTTTATTAATTAGCCTTTATTCATTTTTATTAATTATATTGGATTTTTACTTTATTGTGATGCAGTTACCTTAGTTTTTTAACATTCTTCTCTCATTTTTTTTTCTTTTCTGATTGTCGACGGGCAGAACAACTCTGAATAGCTTCGCTTGTCCAGGCAGAACATTTTAAATACCTCCTCAAGTGCAGGCCATTATCTTATTATATCTAGTTAGAGAGCTGCCCTGAGACCAGAGGTTCTTAATCTGTTTTGGAATATGCATCTCTTTAGTGACATGATGTTCATCCAATTCCTAGTAAAAGAAAAAAATAATTACACATGTTAGAGCATAGAAACAAAGCATTCCCTTTTGTTAGTTACCCTTAGTGCCATTCATTCTGCCCTTGCTGCTCAAGGCTTCCTCTGAACTCAGACAGGCAGGTCCATTCCACTCCTGACGGCACTGCTCCACACGCTGCTGCCTTCTGGTGTCTTTATGAACATACTGATTTCCATATCACAAATTCTGTCCCTCAGACCTAAGTGCTAACTCACAGGAGACCTCACTACCAAGATGTCATCCAGGTGTAGGATTTCACAAGTCCCTCTACCCTTTCTCAGTTGCATGCTCTCCCTACGGACCAAAACATATCTGGCTGTGAGCCCCTGTCTTCCACGGTTACCCCATGAAACATTCCTCACTTTCTAGCTTCACCTCTCCTGTTCATAGCATCAACAACCAAAATCTAACAGAAATAGCATTCTATGCTCCACCTCATCTTTTACCAAGGTACCACCCAATACATTTCTACTTCTCACCTTAAGACTCCAAAGATCCAATTTATTATGAAATTAAAGATGAAAATATGACATGGAAAGGTCTAAAGATAACCTCATAAGCATGTAGGGGTAAGTTTTACTGACATCTTAAGAAATGGTATGTTTCTATGGAGATGAAAAGAATAAATACTGAAAAGATTGGAGTGCTTCCTACATTACTTTGTAATGCTAATATTTACAGGAGCAATGCTAAGCAAAAGCTCAGTGATATTTTATATTAACAAAATCATTCTAAACTATACCTAGAACTTTAGGCACTAATAGAAGACAATAATTGGGGTGAAAAAAATGTTATGATGAGAGAAGACTTACTCTACTATACATGTAAACATTTTGCAAAAGCTAAAAAGTTATCTCAAAACTGTGTGAAATTAACATATGATTATGAATGTTTTGGCTAGGTTGTCTATTTTAAAATAAGCAAGAGATGATCTTACCTCCACCAAATATATTATAGATGAATCATTGATGAGGAAAAAATAAACTTCCCTGTAATAGACACTGTTGGTATGAAGCATCCATCTTACATAAAAACTGCTGTTTGAAATTTTAACTCTGTTACTTGGCTTCTGTAAATGCTTGCTTGCTTAAATAATAAGGAAAATAAGACTACTCCCACTTCAGAGAGGCCATTAAACCTTCCCCGGACAAAGTTATCAGTGCTGGCACCAGGCCAGGCCTTTGCTTGAGGTCTCAAGGCCTCAGCACATGGGAGCTCTTTAAGAATTTGCAAAAGGGGCGGAAACACCCCATTTTTGGGAGACACAGAAGGTAAAAACATATAAAGAGGGAAAATTCCTCCATGTTGGGGCCCAAAATTTGAGAAACATTTTCCTCTGGACCTGTGTGTAATAAATGTAACTCCAAACTCTCCAAGCATTGCTTGACTTATTCTGGTTCTCTGTAACAGAACCTCATACCATCTTTTCAACCAACATCATTTGAGTGAAATCTGAATAATTTCCAAATGCCTGCACCTGCATCAAGGGTGTTCTCTGCTCCACATAGTGATGGGTGGAAATTTCAGGGAATAAAATTTACCTCCTCGCCCTGGCCAATGACCCAAGGGTCTCAAATTTGATTCCCAGTCAAGGGAACATACCTGGGTTTTAGGTTTGTTCCCTGGCCCAGATCAGGGCTGATGAGGAAGATAATCGATGTGTTTCATATTGATGCTTCTTCTCTTTTTGATATATGATAATGCATTTCTCCAATTAACCTACCTATTTCTAGTATTAGTCTACTGATTCTTTCTCAATTTTCAACGACACTCTTCCCATAGTTCAATGGTAACCTATCTATTTTGTGACTCAAAACCACACAGACTATGGCTCCATTTGCTGTAATGCGCCTTCATGCACCACCTCTAAACATCCACGTGCCACTTGTACTAGTCACAATTTGTGTCCTCAACGGTGATTGAAGAAAAGCAAAACTAAAGGACTTTCCACTAATACGTTTCAGAATTACTAGTAGCTTTGCTTCAATACCAGGTATCAGTTTCATTTTATGCAAATATTTATTCTAAACCATGAAAATCACAAGTAAATGATAGGGGCCATGGTTTCCTTGTTTTTACTTGGGAACTTTTATTTTTAAATTGGCACCTTCCCTGTTTGAGTTTCATACACACACAAATGATATCAACAAATAGAAATCGAATGCTTTTTGTCATCCACAGGACATTAGTTACTAGGACTTTCCCAGATACCTCTAAACCTTCCTAGGTTGTTACATAGGAAAATGGAATTTTGCTGGGTCGCAGGTTTGAAAATGTTGGGATCACCCATGGCAGCCATGTACCCCAGGGATCCACTAGTGCTTGATCGGCTGGGCCCCTACCAAGGTGTCCTGGTGTCTATAGGTTGGTGCAGAAATGTAACCAAATCAGATTTACAGATGTTGTCACAATTGGTGATCAGAGCTGCCCCTGAAGTTTCATTCAAAGAAATTCCAGGGAGTTGGACTCCGAGCTTGGGTTCTCATCTTGGTGAACAGAAATTTACGCATCAGCCTCAAAAGGCATTAGTTTAATGAAGGGAAAAGAGGAAATAAATCCTTTGTGAAAATAAACAGGTTTTATAATTTATTGCCACCTATTTAAAAATTAAATTTCCTTTTCATTATATGTAAAAGAATCTGACACATACAACACTGCATAAACTAGGCAGTAATGCGTATTACTCTTCCTGGTACAAATATATTTAAGCGACCTATTTGGACTAGTGGTAGATTTGTGAGACCAAACTTTAGGTAATTTCCATTCTCTGAGTGTGTCACACTGACTTACTTCAACATGATCAAACATCTCAATGTGTCCAAAGACTGCATTTTACTTTATGTTTCAATATATGATGCTCAGTGTATGAGCATTTAAATATTTTCCTTAATATTTAATAATATTATAGAAGAAGTGTGTTTTATTTAAGTGGCTTTTACAGATGGAAAATACTTTGGGAGACATTTAATGCTATATGTCAAAGAAGGTATTTTGAGCTACTGAAACTAATAAGGTATGAATGTCTTATATTTACATAGATTTTGTGCTTTCTAGGTATTTTCATCAACGTATTTGCACTTTATGTTTGCAATATACTTATCAAGCAAAAGTAGTCAGAAAATCCAAAATTCCACTTTCCAAATGGGATGGAAGAAAGTCAGGAATTGCTAAAGGTAAAAAACTTTGTGGTTTCACAGAGACCTGAATAAGTGGATCCATGCTGCCTCTCCTTTGTGCTTCTCAATACAGGTGACCTTGAAAGAGATAATCTTCCACTGACAGAATTTTGTGTTTAATATGAATAATGAATATTTATTGGTTTTCCAGATAGTATTTTAGCAAATCAGCTCTGAGTGAGACAGTTACTTACTCTATGCTGGAGAAAACCTCTGCATGTGATTTATCATGCCTTATAATTATCGTCTGCATATAATGAGTTCATTTTAGCCATGTGCTGTGAGTTGTTTATTAGTAATATTGTTCTAGCCCAGCAATTCAATTAACTATACATATCACTGGTGATTTCTAATGATCCACTACTTTTAAAAATGAAAACAATGTTTCTTTGTGCATTTTAATGTATCAGATGAAATGAAAAGGTTTATTAAATGACATTAGCTGATTTTGAGCATGAGAGCAAGGGAATCAAAAGCATTCATGATTAGCTGAATAAAAATAAGTGGAAGTTCTACCCTATGTCCAGCATTATGAAAAGTCATTCAGCCTCTTTCTAGAAAATGGAATCATCACACTGGACTCTACAATATATAAATTATAATAATAAAACACCCATTGATGTACTGATCCATAATTTGCAGGATACTTTTGCATGCCTAATGTCATTGAATTCTCACAATAGTGACACAGTAGCCAGCAAATGCTGAGGGACAGTCTGCCCTGGTACAGGTGATAATGGCCCCCAAAATTTATTGGTGATTTTCATAGTCTAGAATGAATATCTGTGGAAAAATGAAGCCAATCATACCCAGTATTTTAAAAAATCTACTTCTTACATTCTAGAAAGTACATGTATAAAATTGTTTCACTGTATACTCATTGGCCTGCATCCCATCCAATATCATTTACAGCATTAATTGTAAAATATTCAAATGGTACATGAAATTTAGTCATGATAGTGCATTCTAGCCAATGACGCGATAGTCTGAGTGACAATGAGTAACAATACAGAATGGGTTACCATTGAATTGTGGGAGGAATGACATTGAAAGCTGGATGGAATTCAAGTTGGACATTTGGGAAAGAATAGGTAGGCAAACCAATGCCAGAAATGCAATATCATAGCTCAGAAAGAGTCAAGATCCAGAAACAGGCCTATAGAAGGAGATGCCAAGCCTTAGGCAATGGGGAGCATCAGAGCCAGGGCTGTGAGGCTGTGCAGCATCAGAGCCAAGAGGAATGGATAAAGAAGAAAGGTAAGCAAATCTTAGAAACCTTTGTCTAATCCTTTGTTAAACCTCCTTCCTGCATTCTTACCAGTTTCCCATAACATAACTAACACTCTGAGAGCCTGTACCGAGGTTTTCCTCCCCATCTTATACTAAGTACAAAGGAAGCAATTAATCAAGGTATTGTCTAATCACTAGATGAAATTTTTGAGTAAATCAATAAGGATAAATACAAGTAGATATATTGACTCAAACAGCATAAACATTTTTGAAAATATATATGTGTGTGTGTGTGTGTGTGTGTGTGTGTGTGTGTGTGTATGTGTGTATCCAAATCTCCTTCTTTGATGATTGAATTGAATTGTATTTTATCCCTCCTCCTCCCCCTCTTCCCCTCTCCTCTTCCTCCTCCTCCTCGTCTAGTGCAAGGAAAGTCATAGCCAAGGAGGAGCCTCTCCCAAAGCTTAGTCAGCCTCCTCAACTTTAATCAGGGCAGCGACATGACCGATATTTGCTATTTCCATGAATCACTGAGAGTTGAGTAGAGGATGAACTTGAGACCAATAGGGGTAGTGAGACCAGCTGGTAGCATGTTAAATACTACACTGCTAGAAAATTAAGCCGGAGGGGTGTTCAAAACAATATCATATCATGGAAGATCCAAACCAAGTTCTGGAGCACACAGAGGGGAAGGCTGGGTTTATGATTTGTTCACTCACTTTTAGAATTATTACTTGTACCCGTCTTGCAGTTATGATGAAGCAGTGGGAGGACTAAGCCAACACAATAAAGGGACTCACACCAAAGGGTCTGCAGATGAGTGGACCTGGAGTCTTAAAGGGGGTGTGACTGTTACATTATTTCAATGGCATCATCCAACAATTCCCCCTCAGCATTTGGAGCATTTTTTAATTGAGATATAATTGACATATACCATTATATTAGTTTCAGGTATACAACACAATAATTCTGTTTGGACTAATTTTTATTTAGTTTTCTTGACTTATAACATAGAGTCATGAGTAAACTGAATACATATGTACAGTGTGGTGAAGGGGTAGAAGAGGTGGAGGAGGATATAGGGAGGATAAATGGTAAGAGACAGAGACTTGACTTGGGGTGGTGAACTCACAGTAGAGTGTACAGATGATGTGCACCTGAAAGCTGCATACTTTTGTTAACCAGTGTCGCCCCAATAAATTCAATACAAATGAAAAAATAAAATAAACTGAATATATGTACTTTTGTTTAGATTGCATTAGATCCATTGTATTAGATCCATTTTTAGTTAGAAAGGAAAATCCTTAGAGCTAGCTCTTTTTCTTTGCATGCTAGTTGACTCACAGATATTTAGTAGAAATGATGTAAAGAGAATCTTCAAAGATACAATATTTTCCACCTAGGTTATACAGATCCCTTATTTCTATACATTGACCCCAGATCAGAATCCCTGTTCCTTCTCTAATCCAATATTCTGAATATTTAGAGGAGTTGAGAGGTAAAAAGAAAAAGTCATTCTGCCTCCCCAAGAAGGAATAGATTTAAATTCAATTTGTAGGTGGCTTCTGAGTACCTATTATGTGCAGGACATTTGTCAAGAAATGTAGTCAAATAAAAGACACTTTACTTAAGAAATGTAGTCAAAGAAGACACTTTACTTAAAAAAAAAATTAAACTACAGAACAATTTTTTTACCCAGTCTCATTGCCAGCTTTACAACAGGATTTCAGCAGCTCCCAGAGGAGCCCAGTTTCAATTATTTAGAGTTATGTTTGATCTAGTTTAACTAACCTACTTTCCACGGACCTGGGGTTGGAAGGAGGCACGAGATGCAAAGGATAAAATGGTTCTATAGGGTGCTTTTACGATAATTCAAAACACATAGCTGATTCATCAAAGATTACCCAAATGCAAGATTCCTAAATGGTAGTAAATATTTAAAGCTCTGATGGAAACAAAATTAGAAGCAGGAATTAAGACCTCTAATCCTTTCACCTGCTCTGATGCAATAGGGAGGCTTAATGAGAGGAATCCTTGGATATATGCTGATGGTGCACTTGTGGGCTTCCCTTCCATTACTGAACACATGGAGGGAGTAATTTTTCAAATTGACATCCACTTTTGAAAATGCTTTAATGTGTTAAAATAAATCCAACGAATGTAAAGACCCCATTATTTTAAAGGAGATGAGCAGTAATAAGCTGACTCATGCCATGAGAATAATTTTATCTCAGCAAATGTCTTCCGCATATCATCTGCAAAGCTTTTGCTAAAATTAAGCCCTTGAGGAACTAAGCCAAACTGCTTTTTATTTTTTAACATGTAGAAATCCTCAAAATACTAGAGCTAAAGGGGGAATTAGTCTAGAGAACTGGTCACAAAGTTGAGTTGCCATTCATTTGACAATTTTTTTTTTCTCAAAACAATGTATTCATGGAAATAGATCACAGGGTGGATGCATTAATCCTGAACAATAATGGGGCTCATCTTTGGTGTCTTCATCACCCAGCAGATAGTAAGATGCTGTGTCTCCAGCCCTAATTCGGACACTGACTGCCAAGACGAATTTCAGCTGTAGTACCAGGCAGTGGTGAGAGGCATAATTAGAACTGAATTTCACTCTTCCTTTTCCAGGTGGATGCTCGTGATCAAGGGTCTTATCCTCACTAAGGCTCAGTTTAAGCATCTGTAAAATGGAGCACACTTTAAGAGCTATCAATGAATATAAAATAAAATAACACATTTGAAAGAACATCATTGTAAACTGTAAAATATAAGACATTGATTGTTTACCAAGTTATTTTAATTCTCATTTCACTTTTATTCCAACTTTAAACAAAATCTAGAATCTTAGAAAGGACAAACACCGCTCATGTATCATTTCTCTTAGAGAGGAATCTATAAAGCTCTCTGTGTTTGATTCTGAGGACAAAAGAACTCACTTTAAAAAAATAAGGCAGTGCCCTAACCGGTTTGGCTCAGTGGGTAGAGTGTCAGCCTGCGGACTCAAGGGTCCCAGGTTCGATTTTGGTCAAGGGCATGTACCTTGGTTGCGGGCACATACCCAGTAGGGAGTGTGCAGGAGGCAGCTGATCAATGTTTCTCTCTCATCAATGTTTCTAGCTTTCTATCCCTCTCCCTTCCTCTCTGTAAAAAATCAATAAAATATATTTTAAAACAAATGAGGCAGTAAGCTAATGACAATATACAAATAATGTATTATAGAATTGTACACCTGAAGCTTATATAATTTTATTAACTAATGTCACCACAATAAATTCAATAACATTTTTTAAAATCCTAACTTAAAAACAAAGAAAATGATGGCATTCATATTATAATCTGGAAATTTCTTAGAACAGTAACAATGAGGAGGAATTGAAAGTGAAATTGCCAGATTGGACAAAAACATTTTCCATGTAGGCCTGAGAATTTCCCACAGAAACGTATTATCTGTTAGAGGTATATACTATAATATTTATAAGTAGACTAATATGATGTCTTAATTTTTTTTAATAATGCTATGGAGCCAATGGTAGTAAGGCTACAGATGAAATGAATTTGTGCTGTTAATTGTTGAAGCTACATAATTGATATGTGTGGGTTCATTATAAAATCTTGTTTTGAGTATGTTTGAAGATCTGAAAATAAACATTTTTGTAAAGTTTCAAAACAAAAAGTTAACCTGAGCTATTTAAACAAATCTAATCATAGGCAGAGACTCCATCATATTCATAGCCCTGGGGATTATGCAGGATATACAGGGTGTCCCCAAAAATGTAGATACACTTTAACAGCTGATAGCTCAACTTTGAAAATGAAGTACATGTTAATAAACACTGTTTTCATAATTATTCAAAGTGTGTGTATACATTTTGGGGGCACCCTCTGTAGAGGGGTCAGGGATCTTGGGTATTATCTTGCAATTCTGCCTAACACACTACTTCATCAATATCTTGATGTAAAGCAACCTCAGGAGCTCCCAGGTGAAATCTGAAACTGGCCTCCATTCACGGAGGGCAAGGAGAGCCTGAAGAAAGACACAGAATACTCTGGATTGGTAGGGGGCAGGTGAAATAAACAAGAAATTTACACATGAGGCTTATCTTGGGCAGTTGCAGAGCAGTGGAGCTTCTCACCTGTGGCCAGAATCTTACAAGTTTATGTAGAAGCTTTACCTGGGTCTAGGCACGTATGGCATCAGATGGTCTCAGCAACACCTTACTCTCTGAATGCCCTGTCCTTGAAAATGGCTCGCACTGTGGGGACTGTGGGCAGAGCACAAAGTCCAAGGACAGGACAGGAAGTGGGTGTGGAGTCTCTGATTGCTTAGTTCCCGCTTGCAGGTCAACCTGCAAAGCATCACAGAGGTGGCCACATTCTCTCCATGATCTCCTCCCACATTTCTTAGTTAATATACTATAAACATAAAGCAGCACACTATGTTACAGTTGAAATAAACAGAGAAGTCCTATATGGATTAACATGGATAAATCATAAAAGCACACGTTAAGTGGAGAAACACATTGAAGAGGTTGTGAATACTACAACCATCGGTGTAAATTTTATAAATGGGTATGTATGCATATTTAAAACATGCATGGCATGAGAGATCAATAGACCAAGTTCAGGATATCGGGCCATTGTCGATCATTTGGCTCAAATAAACTCACAAAAAATTCTTTACAGGGTTGAATGTTTTTTAGTTAACAGGTTAAAGAACACTATAAAATTAAAACTACATAATTTTGTGCTTGAAGAGTATTGTGCAGTTATTGGTACCTTCTACTTACAGTTGGGAACAAGCCATGTTATTCAAGTACATTCAGCAGGAATATCTGGCCTAAAACTGAGGATTTTTACATTGTGCAAAAATATCATGGTATTTATGGAAAATCTTGTATTTCTGTGCACTTGTACAACTGATCGATCTAATAAGCAGTGGGAATAACTATCAAATTAGAGGATTTGATTCTTGATTACAATGTGGTGCTTCAGTTATATTTATGTGAAGTCATCATCACAATTCATTCTTTTTTTCTGGCATTTAGCATTTCCATTTTAAAATCAGCCACTAATACTCCATTATGAAGGGTCCTATTGGCTAAAATGGGTATTCATGCAGGCAATAAGCTTAGCGGCATATTTTCTAAGTGGTGATCAAATTTAGTCCCGCAGAATAATACCCTTTGATGACTCTATTCTGCCTATTTTGCTATGGATTCTTTCTATTAGTCGTGATTATGTCAGTAAGAAAATGCCAACACTTTTCAAATCTTAATAAATGCACTTACTAATGAGGATTGCTGCCATGTTACTGCTCACAAATCTACGCATTTTATTCTCATGAACCTTAACTCACTAACCTTTTGTCATGTCTCAATACAGATAGCATACCTTTTACTTGTAAAGAAATCATCTGAAATACTAAGAAACAATTATCTGATATAAAAAATGACTCACTTTCAAAATGTAATGTTTCAATAACACTGAATTGCTTAAAATAAACTTCTGCCTGTCATTGGAATGTGATTGGAGAGATGAAGAGAAGAAAGAAAAGAAGAACAAAAGCACAATAAAGTGTGCTTATCAATTGTCTGTGGCTTAGCTACCCCTTTGTGTCAATCACTGCATTGGATAAGAGTGATTCCAGAAACATCTCACTTGTTATTTTCTACAAGGTTGCAGGTTAGTAAGAGGAACTATTTGGGGGGGGGGGGGAGGGGGGGGAGGGAGGGAAAGAGAGAGAGAGAGAAAAAACAGAAAAGATCTCACTTGAGAAAAAAATTTAAGTGAAATTGACTTGTACTGACAGTAATCAACTACTAATCTTCTGTTCATGTTTTTAGGAAATTGAAACTAAAGCACTGTAGGCACTTATGTGATAGACTAGAGGCCCGGTGCACAGCATTTATGCACTGGAGGGGGGGTCCCTCAGCCCGGCCTGTGCCCTCTCACAGTCCGGGACCCTCAGGGGCAGGCGGACATCCCCCCGGGGTCCTTAGCACTGCCACAGAGGCGGGAGAGGCTCCCACTACCGCCACTGTGCTCACCAGCCATGAGCCCAGCTTCTGGCTGAGTGGCACTCCCCCTATGGGAGCGCACTGACCACCAGAGGGCAGCTCCTGCATTGAGCATCTGTCCCCTGGTGGTCAGTGCATGTCATAGCAACCAGTGGTTCTGCCATTCAGTAGAGTTTCATATTAACCTTTTATTATATAGGATATTTTCTAGCAACTACTATATCTAGGAATTGTATGAAACACGAGAGGTAAGGTAATGAATAACCACCACCACCATAATAATAAATTACAATTAACAACTTGATGTCATTTATTAGATGCTTCATAATTGTCAAGTACTTTGGCACATACTTCCAAAACCTCTCAGACATGTAAGAAGGATACTAGACCTAACTACATTTTTTTCAATGAAAGAACAGGGTTCTACTGTGGGAGCCTATCCATCACTCAGTTTGTTCATCTGTGAAATGGGAATAATTATAGTGCCAAACTCATAAGGCTGTCACGATTAAATAAACAAACAAACAAGGAAAGTGCTTAGAACAGTGCCCAGCATGTAGTAGGCTCTGTTCTGGTTTATATGTTATAATAACATTGAATAAATGGAACAGGTGATGTAACCATGCTCAAAATATGAACATAATTTGTTTTACTTACATACACACTCATAGCAAAAAACTTATGTCCTAAAGTGTATATAATTTCCAGATGGGGAGGTGGGAATAGAGACAATTATATCCAGTTTCATCTTAATGTTTTCAGCATTTTCAAAATTTTATAAAATTAACATGAACATTTTTACTAGTTAACAAAATAAACTATAATTAACAGTAACTTGCTTTCTTCCTTGAATCTGAAAATAGTTACCTTAACAGAATATTCCTAAACATGAAGCAGTTTAATAACAAGTTTCTTCAAATTACCTGTTCCCCCATTTGCTTGAGCTTGTTTGCCTAACTTGATATGTGAAATGGCATTTTTCACATTATCAAGTACATTGTTCATTGAAATAACATGCATTTCTAAAATAAAAGTTTTGCTTCTGAAACTAATTTTGAAAATAAATATAGGCTCTTTATTACAACTCATTTCCCCTCAGGTAATGCAAAGATGAAGAAAGTTCTATTATATCATGCCTGCAAGATTAATATCTCAGCAACTACGGATATTCCAAGAAAAGCTGTAATAAATCAAAATGAAAAAGTAGAGCTGATAGCATCTTTAGTTCAACTCTGAAGTGCATGCCAAGCCAAGATGAGTTCATATCCAAGGCATCTTCTCTACCAAACACATTAAAGCACCCAAGAGACAAAATGAACCTAAATTCATTAAATATATTAACTGTTTGACCAAAGGTTAGGACTGATTTTTCTCAATCCATACCACACTACTAGGCATTGTTTCAGACTCTGTGGGGAATCCAAAGGGTACCATTTTCATAAGTTTTCAATTAGTTTAGGAAGTTTGGATTTAAGTAGCTAGCAACAGACCTAGCAATGAAAAGCAGTAAGTACATGGCCACTTTCCATGGGAAAAGTTTTTTTTTAATTTTTTGAGAATTTGTGCAAAGTAGCCTGGTAATCTATCCAGTACCAGATCAATTCCATGTGTTGCATGTACATGGGTATTATAGTATCCCGCCTCTTTCAAGAATTAGGAGACAATCCTTTATAATAAAGAGGTAGTATGCAAATTGACCATCACTCCAACTCATAAGATGGCCGCCCCCATGTGGTCAAAGATGGACGGCCCCATGTGGACACAAGATGGCTGCCACAAGATGTCCAGCAGGGGAGGGCAGTTAAGGGTTACTGGGCCAGCAGAGGAGGGCAATTGGGGGTGACCAGGCCTGAAAGGGAGGGCAGTTGGGAGCGATGAGGCCTGCAGGGGAGGGCAGTTGGGAGTGACCAGGCATGCAGGGGAGGGCAGTTAGGGGTGACCAGGCCTGCAGGGGAGGGCAGTTGGGGGTGACCAAGCCTGCAGGGGAGAGCAGATGGGAGCAACCAGGCCTGCAAGGGAGGGCAGTTGGGGGTGACCAGGCCTGCAGGGGAGGGCAGTTGGAGGCAACCAGGCCTGCAGGGGAGGGCAGTTAGGGGCGACCAGGCTGGCAGGGGAGGGCAGTTGGGGCTGACCAGGCCCAGAGGGGAGGGCAGTTGGGGGCAACCAGGCCGGCAGGGAAGGGCAGTTAAGAGTGACCAGGCTGGCAAGGGAGGGCAGTTAGGGGCAATTGGGCCAGCAGGAGAGCAGTTAGATGTTGATCAGGCTGGCAGGAGAGTGGTTAGGGGGTGATCAGGCTGGCAGGCAGAAGCGGTTTGGAGCAATCAGGCAGGCAGGCAGGTGAGCAGTTGGGAGCCAGCAGTACTGGATTATGAGAGGCATGTCCGACATCCCTCAAGGGGCCCCAGATTGAGAGGGTGCAGGCTGGGCTGAGGGATACACATCCTCCCTGTGCACGAATTTCATGCACCGGGCCTCTAGTTTTTCTATAAAATATATGATCTATGGCTGGCGTGATTGTGTGGAAAGCTAATGAATGACAGCTTACTTGTACAATTTCTCTTTTATGGCACTACTTTGACATCCACTTTAGTAGATTAATTTTTGGTACACAGGTCCAATTCTCTCAGCCCTAAAAAGATGAGCAGAATAAATTTTGCACATGAAAACTTTTATTGGAGTTGGCAGTACATTCTCTGGGCAGATAGTTTAGAGCATTTTTATTTGGCAATGCTCTCTAAATTTGTAATAATGTAGCATGCTTTATTTAGGAATTTAGAATGGTTGATGCACTTCTACCCACATTAACTAATTTGATACACACATGAGCTGTACAGATGGGTGTTATCTTATTATTATTCCTTCTCCCCCAGTTAACAGATACAAAAAGTGGCTCTAGGAGGTCACCAGACTTGCTCATGCTCACAGATTGAGGCACATAGCCAATTAATAGGAATACTGTCAGAATCTAAAAGGTTACATTTATTGACATAATTAAGAATTTAACATTTTTTTAAATTCATAAAAATACAAGTCTCCAATTAACCGAAGTATATTTGGAAACATAGATGGTAATGGTACAGCTATTAAATGTTTTACAACTCCCCAAGTTTTTCCTCAAGCTAACCTTTCTCCCCCATTTTATTATTTATTTAAAATTTTTTTCTTAATCTCTTTTGTTTTTTTTCACCTATTCCCATGCCCCATCTTCTATCTAGAGATTACACATTTGTTCTCTGTACCTATGATTCTGTATCTGTTTTGATTATTTATTTTCTTTTTAGATTCCACAGACAAATGAAATCATAGGGTACTTGGCTTGCTTCAGACTTATTTTACTGAACATAATGCCCCTTAGGTCCATCCATGTTGTTACAAATGGTAGGACTTAATTCTTTTTTATGGCTGAATAATATTCATATATATAAATGTTCATTTGTTCAAAATATTAAATCTCCAAAAGTTCTTCACTGATTGTTTTGAAATTTTGACACAATGTTGCATTCGAATACTTGTGTGTTTTAATATACCTTATACCTACTATTATATAGATGTCACACCTGTGACAGGTAAAAACATGCTTTTTTGAAAAACAGTGCCATCTGTTGGACGTAAAAGCAACACACGCTATACTAAATATTTTATGATTCCATTTCAATGTTTCTGATTTATGATTCATTTATGATTTCCCAATTTCCAATTTTACGATTCCAGTTCAATGTTGATTATGATTGAAGATTTGTGCTTAGAAATCACGAACAAAGTTCTCAATCAATTGGGAATGCCATCACCGAATCAATCTGTTGCTGCTTCGTTCGATGTAGAATTGTGTATTGAACAAAATTACAACACGTGTGATCTTTTGTCGTATGTGCAATCAAACATTCCTAAGCTAACGCTTGAGCAAAAAGGCATTTACGATCAAATAATGCACACTGTCAATAACAGGGTTGGAGAAATCTTCTTAGATGCACCAGGAGGAACTGGTAAAACATTCCTAATTAGATGGATTCTGGCAGCAATTCGATCCCAAAATGACATAGCCTTAGCTCTTGTGTCGTCCAGAATAGCTGCGACATTGCTACCAGGTGGAAGAACTGCTCATTCCACTTTGAAATTGCCATTGAACATGTAATTCATTGAAACTCCCATGTGCAACATTTCCAAAGCATCCAGCATGGCAAAAGTATTGCAGAAATGCAAACTTATTGTTTGGGATGAATGCACAATGGCGCACAAAAAATCACTTGAGGCTCTTGATCAATCATTGCAAGATTTGCGTGGAAACATCAGACCATTTGGGAACACATTAATATTGCTTGCAGGAGATTTTAGGCAAACATTACCTGTAATTCCTCGATTGACACCAGCACAGGAAATAAATGCTTGCCTGAAATACTCTACTTTGTGGCAACACGTAAAGACGTTAAAATTAACTACAAATATGCGTGTCCAGCTGCAAAACGATCGATCAGCTGAGATATTCTCACATCACTTGTTGGAAATTGGGAATGGAAAGGTGCTGGTTGATCTGACCTCAGGATGAATTTAATTGCCTCATAACTTCTGCAATTTAGTGACATCAAAAGAAGAATTGGTTGAAAAAGTATTTCCCAATATTCAAACCAATTATAAGAATCATGATTGGCTGAGTGAACAAGCTATCCTTGAGGCCAAGAACAAAGATGTCTACAAACTTAACAATATTATTCAGTCTAACATTCAAAGCGAGGCAGTCACATACAAGTCCGTTGACACTGTTGTGGAAGCAGATGAAGCGGTTAATTATCCAACAGAATTTTTTAATTCACTCGATCTGCCAGGGATGCCAGCGCATGTACTGCAATTGAAAATCAGCATGCCAATTATCATGTTGCGAAATATCAACCAGCCAACGCTTTGCAATGGCACGTGGCTTGCAGTAAAAAAAATTAATGAGCAACATCGTAGAAGCAACAATCTTGACAGGACCTTTCAAAGGTGAAGATGTCCTCATTCCTCGCATTCCTATGATTCCAAGGGATATGTCATTTCAGTTTAAGAGATTGCAATTCCCAATTTGATTGGCATTTGCAATCACCATCAACAAAGCTTAGGGCCAATCTTTAGAATTGTGCGGTTTAGATCTAGACACGGATTGCTTCTCATATGGACAATTATATGTTGCATGTTCTAGAGTCGGCAAACCAGACAATCTCTATATCTGCACAGACAATGGAACAACAAAAAATATTGTATACCCACAAGCATTGTGAAATTAAACATATTAGAAAGGTGCGCTTTCTCTTTTCTTTCTTTTCCATTTAACCAGACTGAGCCACAGCAACCCGTGGCCAGGTACAGCTAGTGTGTGTGTGGTGTGTGTGTGTGTGTGTGTGTGTGTGTGTGTGTGTATGTAAGTGTGTATATATATATATATATATATATATATATATATATATATATAATTTTTTTCACATCTTCTTTATCCATTTGTTTGTTGATGGACAGTTAGGTTGCTTCTATAGTTGTCTATTGTAAATAATGCTACAATGAATATATGGATGCATATGTCTTTTCCAGTTAGTGTTTTGAGTTTTTTAAGATGGGTCATATAGGATTCTACAAAAAATTATTCAGATAGCACTGAAGAACATCAGTAGCTAAAGAAATCTCTAACTTGTGGGAACCCCTTTCACGTCCCGCATGGTTCAGGGTTCCGGTTCAGGGTTCGGGTTCTGGAGAAGGCCGCACACAAATGAAAAAGACTAGAAAATGTATTAATTTGGCGATATTGGGGGCCAGGCGGGAGCCCCACCTCTAGTGGGAGGACTACACACTGCTCTGGCCTTGCTATCCCTTTTATTGAGACTATGGGATACACCCATAGCCCTTAGGCAGGAAATTCCAATAACAGAAATTTACATAAGACAAACATAGGTGGAGACTGCTTCAGCTAACAATGTTTCAACTGAACAGTGAGTGGTTAGAGCAATTGAGGTTGTTGACCAGCCTTCCAGGCTTCCTGTCCACATCTCTCTATTAGTGAAACAATGATTGGTTTCTGGCACTAACCCAAAATGTTTTTCTAGATATACTCCTTAATATGAGAAAATTATGGGCAACATTGCTATAACCATTGAGGCTCAGCTGTTGATAATCTTTAAGTGTCCCACATAGCAAAGATCCTCCCCTCATTATAAATAGTAAGCATTTATGTATTGATCCTGATGATGGCCAATACATAAATACCTAATTCACAGTGCCCTTGATGTCTCTTCTCTATGGTATCTTTAGGTGTTTCAGCATTCACAGAATTGGAACTATCACCTTAGAGGCCACTGTATAGGCACGTTATCTCAAGACTAGTCTACTGTGTTTGACTACTGGGTATCAGTGGTGCTCTGACAAGTAGTTATAGAGGAGTAGTTGATTTAAAAACAAACAACTAAAAAGCAAGACTTAATAAGGTTGAGGAGAAGACGACAACTCCTCAGGGAAAGTTTCATGAAGGAAAAACAAGATGTAGCTCCCATAGACCTGGGTGCAAATGAGTTTTTGGCCCTACACTCAATGACTAGTATCCTTATAATACAGGAGAGGGCACAGGAAGACTGAGAAGGAAGGCCATGTGAAGATAGAGGCAGTTAACGTCATGCAGCCACAAGCCAAAGAACACTGGGAGCCACTAGGAGCTGGAAGAGGCAAGGAAGGATTCTCCCTTTGGACCTTCGAAGGGAGTGTGGTCCAGCTGCACCTTAATCACATTTGTGGCCCCCAGTTTACAAGAGAATATGTTTCTATTCTTTTAAGGTACCCAGTTATTGGTAATTGAGTATAGCATCTCCAGTAAAGTAATACTCTGACTTACACTAATTATGAAACTTTGGACAAAGTAGAAACTGCAGTTATTTTTAAAACTTGTTTTCCCTCAGCACTTCCTAAAAATAATCAAGCATAATTTTCTATAAACTTTTACTATGAAATCTTTTGGATTTACACCTTCTACATTGACTACGCCTTCATTTTTTTATTTTTTTCATATTTTGGGATTCATTTTTCCTGGACTGAAATTGCAACACCTTTCCTGTCTTCAATCTCTCTTTGCATCTCCATGCAAGCAGAGGGTTTTGTTGTTGTTGTTATTTTCAGTCACATGTAATCATACTGTTCTTCCCCCTGTAGCTGAGAAGTGATTGAGCCTAGTGTATCTGAAGGCTAAGATAGTAGAATCAGGATTTGTATTCTATAACCCTAAATCTCTTTTATCATGACAAAATATGAAGGTTAGCTATCAGTCAATTTCCCTAAATTTAGATTTCACAATATACACAGCCTGTACTCCTCTTTTCTTTCCTCAGGACTTCCACGTGGGCCAGGTAACTCAGGGATTTGCAGAGATTGGCAATGAGGCACAAAACTGCTTTGAGCTACAAAATCAACAAACTACTGTAGATATCTAGGGAGAAAAAGACAAGGATTTAATGCCCCCAAAACAAAGAAGACTGGATCCAAAGGAACATCAATAGTCTAAAAATATGCATGGTTACTTATGTGAATCATCTCTCCTCTCAAGAAAATTCTCTCTGAACTTATACACATGGGGCTCTTATTTTTATAAAAATCAAAAAATCAAAATTCCCTTGTTGATGTTTTATGTCTTTACATAAAACATCAACAAGAAAAGTTTTGTGTATAGTAGTATTTTGATTATACATTTAAAGGATTATTATTTATTTATTTGCAAACTAAAAAAGAGAAGAGATTAAATAAATGGCCCTAGTTTTGAAGTTTTCCTAATAAATGCCAATCAAATCTTATTTCCTAGTTATGAAATAAAGGGAGATAAGCTTATTATCACATATTTTGCAAAGGCAAATTGTGTAACTCTCTCCTTGCTGCTTTTCCTAATCCTTATGTTTTCATTCTGAATTATCTATATATATATATATATAAAAGCCCAGCAACCATTAAGGCAGAATGACTGAAACTACCAGAACGACTGGTCACTATGAGGTGCACTGACCACAATGGGGCATAAGCTCAATGCAGGAGCTGCCCCCTGGTGGTCAGTGTATTCCCACAGTGGGAGCACCACTCAGCCAGAAGCCAGGTTCATGGCTAGTGAGCACAGTGGCAGTGATGGGAGTCTGTCCTGTCTCCACGGCAGTGCTAAGAAGCGACGAGCCAAGTGGTAAGGAGCGAGCAAGCAGGTGGTAAGGAGCGAGCAGGTAGGGTGGTTAGGAGTGAGGGGTCCAAGATTGCAAGAGGGCACAGGCAGGGCTGAGGGACCCCACCCCCCCCACAACCCCATGCATGAATTTTGTGCGTCGGGCCTCTAGTATATTTATAAGAGGACAACCAACTTCTATTATTCAAAAACTGGCACTTTCTTTCACCAAATTTAAAACTTTTATCACCACAACACTAGGCAAGAAGCCCTGAGAATATTCCCTTTGTTAATTCCCTATTTCTAAGGGCCAGACTAAAATTCCCAATACTATTTGGCACCAGCTGAGTCACCTCCACGTATCTTCAGGCAGTCGATTCCAGAGGCTTCTGTTTATGAAAGCCACTGGAGCCATCATGCAGCTATACCCTGAGAGGTTGCCATAGCAACTCATGAGCATGACCCCACAGATGCTGATGCAAGTTTGGTCACATCAACAGAAAGCACACAACACCCAGCTGCCAAGGTATAGAATCATCAACATGTGAGCCCACAAGAGACATCAAAGGTGAGCAATAAACACACCTCAACAACTGTTGCTTCCAGTTGCCTAGGATTATCTTCAATCCTTTTTGTTCTCACCTCAATATCCAATTATCTCAATGTCCAAATGTCAGTAATTTTCATAGCTAATTACAAATCCTATTATATACCTAATATACGCCCTCTTATCTCCTTCCCTCCATTCCCATGTCCCTGGACCAGGCCATTGTGATCTTTCACCCAGATGACTGCAACAGTCTCTATCAATTACCTTCATCTTGCAATATTATGCACTCCTCACATAGCTGCAAGAATGAACTTCTTTATCCAGATGTTATTTCAAAACACCACTCTCTATTAAAAGAACCAGGTACAGGCAGAAAACCCCCACAATGAAGTTGGAAAATTTTTGTGCCCCAAATTAAGGAAGAACTCAAAAACTGATGAAGACATGTTTAAAGTACAAATGTAGCAGCTTGAAAGAGCTCCACTGGCCAAATATGGGACAGTTTGAGCTTCAAAATGAATAATGGCATATATTATAACCCATTGATAAAATCAAGATCCATGGGTTCATACTGAGAATAAATGAGTAAATACATAAAAGGTTTTAAAAGTAAGAAATAAATAAATGAGAATGACAACTAATATAAAAGGTATGAAGGAATAATAAAAATTAAACATCATACAAACAACTGATTCAATTGAGTTATCACGAATGCTCAATAACATTAAATAAAAGTTTAATAGGAAACAAGATATTTACATATTCTTAAAGTATGTCTTAGAAAAGAGGAAAATGATAATTTTCTGGTGGAGAAATCTAGTGGATATATAATCTTAACCAAATAGTCAAAGTTAGCATCACCAATTCATAAGACAAAGTGAAATCATAGGTCTCCTGATGTGCTATAGTGAGAATGTCATCATTTCTATATTATTCCTATAGAAGGACATCACTTCTGTGGTATTAATGCCAAAATCCATTACTTGAAACTAATCATGATGAAATATCAGATAATCCTAAATGGAAGAGCTTTGTTTGTACCTCAACTAGACTGGACTCTTCAAACGTCAATGCCATGAGGACAAAGGCTGAGAGACATGTTCTAGAACAAAGAACATGAAGGATACATGACATCTAAATGCAGGTCCTGGAATAGATCTTGAACCCAAAAGTATGATTAATTTTCACAAAGAATATTAGAGAAACAGTTGGGGAGATTTAAATATGCTCCATATCTATGACACCCACTAGGACCAGCGAACTGGCCCAATCAAGGGGTGGGCCGACCGGCCAACCTTTTGTGGCCCTGTCCCACCCCCAATAACACCCCACCCCAAAAGAGGGGGGGCCAGTGGCCCTGATGGGCCTCCACCACCCCGATTGTCCCACAGTCCCTCCCCCCCATCAGCTCTGGCCCTGATTGGCACCCCACTCTGATCAGGGGGAGGGCCTGCTGGCCAACCACCTATGGCCCCTCCCCCAGGCCACTGGCCCCCTATCAGCCTCCCCCCCATTCTGGGGCGGGGCCAGCTTGCCCACCACCCACAGCTTTTCCCCACAGCTGGCCCCACCCCAGATCAGCCCCTACCATCCAGATCAGCCCACAGCCCCTCCCTCCAGACAGCTTCACCCTCAATCGCCCCCACCCACACCAATCAGGAGTGGGGCTGGCTGGCTAACCTCCCACAGCCCCTCCCCCAGTCCCTGACCCCCAATTGGCCCCTCACCCCATTCAAGGGTGGGGCCGGCCAGCCCCCCACCCACAGCCCCTCCCCACGGCTGGCCCCCCCCAATCAACCCCCCACCCCAATTGGGGGTGGGGCCCACTGGCCAATCACCTGTAGCCCCTCCCCCCAGCTGACCTGGTCCTGATCCGCCCCAATTAGGGCTAGGCCAGCCGGACCCCACCCATGCACGAATTTGTGCACTGGGCCTCTAATATTAGATAATAGCAGTGTGCCAATGTTACATTTATCAAATTTGGTAACTACTTTGGGGTTATTTAAGAGAAAGTGTTTATTTTTCTTTGGACATACTTAGAGGAACAGTGTCATGCAGTTTATAACTTACATTGAGATGGTTCAATACTACTACTACTACTAATCTATATAAAAGAGACACCAAATATAATAAATCGCAAGTCTAGGTCAAGAATATAAAGAAATTCATTGTATCATTCTTGCAAATTTTTTGTTTGACTTTGCTTATCAAAATAAAAAGTGAACAAATTAAAAACCATTCTCATTAAAATATAAATTTTACTGTTTTTTTTTCTCTTAAACCCCTGAAAGAGTTTCTATTTCTGTTGGAATAACATTAATTTCTTAAAAGACCCTGATTACCACTCCAGACTCACACAGAGCAAATCTTGTGATCATAGTGGTTTTCTTTCATATTTAAGAAAACACCTCACAGATGCTCTTCTTTTCTCATTTGCATAGCTAGTTTTCTATCTATCTATCTATCTATCTATGTATCTATCTATGTATCTATCTATCATCTGTCTTTTATCTATTTTATAAAACTCCCATATTAATGAGTGGCAGCTCCTTAGAGAAATTTTCTCTGACTACTTGACCCCCATTCCCATTTTTGTCTATCAGAGTCCTCACTTATTTCCTTCATTGCACTTTTAAGAATGATAATTATTCTGTTTAATCATCTCTGTATTGGTTTGTCAATTGTGTCTATCTGAACGCATCTTTATGCTTCAAAAGGAACCATGACCACCTTGTTCTACTTCCTATTCCCACTCCAGTGCCTTCAACAGAGTAAAGCCACCTAATAGAGTAGGTGCGTTTAGAAATCTGCTTGCCAAACACAGGTGCAAGAATGGGCAAGACAAATATGTGTGGTCTCCTGCCTGTTCCTTTCTATTCCATCTCTGTAAGAGCTCAGTAGTTGCAAGGAGGTTTCTCTCTCCTTCCATTCCTCATGAACTTGCACTCGAATGATCTATAGAAAGTCATTCAGAGGGTTTTCAGCTCTACATCATAGGTTAGAGCTTGAGAAATAGGGACCTAATGAGGTCAACCTTTAATGCTTGAATTCTTTATACAACCAAGTGATTTTGCAGCCTCTGGGATTTGAAACTAACCCATCCTGAGATGGTCCATTCCACCTTTGAATGTCTTTCAGGGTTAGAAAGATCTTTGCTCTGGTTTGCTTTCCTTTGGTTTTTGTACTAATGGTTCTTGGCTCACTTCAAACAAATAGGTCTCTCTTCCATGGGGCAATGTCTCCATTATTTGCAGGCAACTCTTCCACATTTGTGAGGTTTTCTTTTCTCTGAGATTTTCTCCTTCAGTCTTTTTTCCCTTAGTCTAATGAAAAATGTGTCTCTTTCTTTTTTAAGAAAATTAAATGCTTGTTTCTTCTATATTGGAATATTTTCTCAGATGTCTAAATGGGGGATGAAAACAAATTTTCTCTGTGGCCCTTCTCTAAATTAAAGCAAATATAAGAAGAATATGATATCGAATCCTTGTTTTCTAAGTCCATCAATTGTCTTTTCTCCAAAAGAGTTAAAAATATATTCCTTTTCAGAGTTTTCTGAAGATTTCCTTCAACTAAATTTTCTCTCAAATTAAGCTTTGACTTATTGCAATTTAGTGTAGATAAAGTTAATAACTTCCACATCTACAAGAAAAGACACTAATATTTGAGCACTTACTTTATATTAGCTATGTGCTAATAATCATTTTCTTCCTCCTATTGAATTTATCATGTAGGTATAACTGTCCCTATTTTTCAGATTAAGAAATAGAGAGGTTAAACTATTTTTCCAAGGGCACTCAGCTAGTAAGTGCTAGAGCTTAGATTTTTGCATTCATTTTATATCAAGCTGATTTTAATTTGATAAAAAGAAAGAAATTAAAGAAAAACATTGTGAACAAATTAACCAGATGCTGATATTCAAAGGTACAAAATAAAATAAGTTGCAATCCACTAAAAAGATTACTAAATGTAATATAGAAATAAGTAGATCTAGAAGTTGTGTTTGTTAACAGGACAAATATCAGCACAACGTTTTCTAGTGATTGGGGCAGAGTTGATGTTGGTGGATAGGACAGGAGGAATGGAGGTGAGGTAATATTTCAGGTGGTAACAAAACATTAAAATGAAAGACTTAGTATATAATCCTTTTGGCAAGTCAGATCTTTATTATAATAGTGTGTCTATTATTAGTCATCAGCCTTTTAAAGATTCTAGAATTGGAGAGTATCCAAGAAATACAAATGGAAGTAATGAAATTGGCAAGAAAAAAAAATCTGGTGTAATAGGCACTAAAATTACTTTGGAAATGAATATACAAGTTAATGAATGAAATTGGCTCCTTATACTGGAACAAAAAATACTATAGAGTGACCTGATTACAATCTTCAAGGATTGAATGGCGTTGTTCTCTGCATCTGTGGGGATTTTAAGAGGTCCTAATAAAGGATCTTGTCATTTGATTTAGGTATATGCTTTTTAATTATCAAAATGATTTAAGAGTGAAAGGATGGCCATGTAAGTGGTGACTATTCATGAGCAATTAAGAAAAGAATTAAAAATCATTTGTTATAAATGGTCTGGGCTTTTGGAGTCAGAATGCATGGGATAGAATTGTGTCCCCCTTCACCTCTACTCTCTTTAACTCCTGGTCCAACAACTAAACCTGACTTAGAATCACAAGGCTGGAAAGAATCTTAAAGGAACATTTACCCAGTAAGTTGATGTCTTTCCATTTTGGTGGTTCTCTAATGAGTTAGGGTTTTCTCTTCTCTCTCTCTCTATTTTTAAAAAAAAAACAGATTAATAAACGTATTGTTTTCTTACTAAAGCTAAACAGAACTAAACTGAAAAGAAAGTAAAAAGCATCAGAAAAGTGTGATAAAAAATGCTCAAGCTTATTCTCAAAGAGAAAAGGAATATAACCAAGAAGAAAGAAAAGGAGGCATACTATAAATGGAACTTGTTTTCCTTTTTGGCTCATGTTACCTGTTCTTAGGACAACCCTACTTAAGAATACCATAATTTAATACATTCAATGTCTTTTTAAAAATTCTTCTATCAATAAAAATCTCTACAGAATTCCCAAGTAATATATCCCTAAATTCAACTCTTGCTGCCAGTAAAAATAGCATATTCATTTCAATGATAGTAACAAGTAGCTTCTCGGTTAATAGAGGTCCTCTGAAAAGCAGAGGTCAAGATTGAATTCCATGAGTAAGAAAATCTTAGGGAAAACACCTGTGAAGAAAATGGGGACAAAATTGGGTGAGATTGGGAGAATATCCAATCACAATGCACTTCTGATCCCTGGTGAAAGAGAGAAGGAAGAAAAAAAGTTGGGTGGAAGCTTCTTAAACTGCAATGCAGTGTTGTTGTTGCTTTTAATTTTTTAAATTATTTCAACTGCACTTTATATGTGACATTGCTTTTTATTAGTCTCAGATGTACAGCATAGTGGCCAATCATATGTTCCTCCCCAACACTTCCAGTACCACTTGGCACCACACATAGTCATTACAACTCTACGGACTACAGTATATTCCCTATGCTGTACTTTAAATCCCTGTGACTCTTCTGCAACTACCAATCTGTATTTCTCAATCTCTTAACCTTTTTCACCCAACCCCCCAAACTCCCTCCCCTTTGGCAACCATCAGTCTGTTCTTTTTGTCTATTAGTCTGCTTTTGTTTTGTTTTTTGTTTGTTTGATTGTTTATATTGTGCTTTATATTCCATATATAAGTGAAATCATAAGGTGTTAGTCTTTCTCTGATTGACTTATTTCCTTTAGCATAATGCCCTCTAGGCCCATCTATGCTGTCACAAATAGTAAGATTTTGTTCTTTTTTATGGCTGAGTAATATTCCATTGTATATATGTACCAGAGCTTTTTCTTCTACTATTTATTTATATAGGCACTTGGGTTGCTTCCAGAGCTTGGCTATTCTATATAATAAAAGCCTAAATATGCTAAGTGTCCAGTCATCTGGTCGGCCGTTCAACCAATCAAAGCGTAATATGCTAGTGATATGCTAAGGCAGCTCAACCGCTCGCTATGATGTGCACTGACCACCAGGAGGCAGATGCTCTAACCTGTAGGTTAGCTTGCTGCTGGGGTCCAGCCAATCAGGACTGAGCAAGATGGGCTGGACATACCCTGGAGCCCTCCTGTGGTCCCTCCCTGGCTGGCCAAACTCCCGTGTTCCTCCCTGGCCCAGATTGTGCACGGATGGGGTCCCTCATCCTGGCCTGCATTCTCTTGCAATCCAGAATCCCTCAGAGGATGTCAGAGAGCCAAAGTCACCTGTCAGACAGAACCACACCATACCCTTTTCTATCTCCTGGGAGTAGTCCTGCTTTAGTATATTCTTGCCATATTCAGTCATTAGCACTAAGAGAGCAGTAGATTTCAGAGCCAGCCAAGACCCGTATCCAGTTTTATTCCCTTAGTCTAAGATCTAAGAGGCACATTCCCATGACCACCAAGGCCACAGTTTTCGTGTCCTAACTCTTTGCCACTCACAGTGGTAAGTACTCTGAGATCTCTTTGGCTCTACACAAAACTTGTCTGGTTTTGATAGTGTGTAACTGGCAAAGAATGATAACAATCTACATCTGACTCACCCGCCTATGCTCTTAACGCCCACATCCTACCTCCCACCTGACTATTCTACCTCTCTTTATGCCTTACCTAACTGGTTACACTTTTAAAATATCCAAAGTGAATAATCTAGGCTATAATTTAGAGATATTTTTGCTTGCTTTTCATTGTGATGGAGAGCAAAAGAACAGTTCAATCTAACATTTCAAATGCTTAAAAAAATATACTTGGCCACCTGTTCTCTGATGAACAGCACAAATCCCCTTAGGAGGTTTGCACAAAATGTTCCAGGGCCAATATCTAGGTATGGGCCTTAGGATTCAATATATCATTTGTTCCAGGGTATAGGATTGTCAAAATAGGTCATCCAAAATTTTTAGTAAAAACTGTGTTTCTTGGCTTGCACCAGGAACTACTTATTCAATAAGGACTAATTACTAGCTCAGTGCTATCTTTTAGTAATTATCGATAGCAGGAATCATGCTAAATATTTTGGATCAATTACTAAAGCATTTGAGGTTAAATATAATTAATTTGTAATTTTTAGACAGCTTACAAAAAGACTAAAATACTTTCATAACACTGGAGTTTCCTGAAGGGTTACAGAAAGAAAGAAATCAATATGAAATATGCTTTCAAATATATTTTACCTCATTTGAATAACAGACAATATTCATACTGAAGTGGAACACCTCAAACCACCAATCATTATTATTAAACACACAGAGGTTCTCTAAATATGACAACCTGGTTTCTCTGTATAACTCTTCTTTACAATTTCAAACCTTGTGATGCAATTAGGATGATAAACTATATAGATTTATCTGAATATTAATGACAGAATGAATTAGATCAATTGCAGATACTAATGTAGGCCCATAAGAAGACCTGAGACCCAAAGTCACCCAATGTCAGTGTGAGTCTGGTAACTAAGAATATTGACATTTTCTTGTCATATATTTATTACATTGCTCCTTCTCTAGAAGATTGATGACATTTACTTGATTGTGGGAATGTGATTAACCTATATGAAGAGATCATGATCACATAAGAAACTTAATATAATAATATCAGTCTTCATAAAAAAAACCAGCATATTTAAACCAATTTTGAGATGGAAATATTAAAATGCTTCATCTTTTATAAATGTTAATTTGGAAATGACATTTCTTATGAGATAGTTATTTGGACTCTTGTAATGAAAATATGCCAAAGCTATATCTTTCCTTTCTGAATAATTTAAAATATGTTATTTCAAAGCAAATATGATGTTTCATTTGTTGAAGGGAGAAGGATCCAATTCATTTTTTAAAATCAAATAGAACTTACAGTTTTAAAAATCTTACTGTATTGTGTAGAGGTTTTTAATATAATTGAACATTTCTCCTTTTTAATTACAGTCAGCCATGATTTGAAAAAAATGTATTTTTAATATTTTTTCTAAGTTTTGAGCAGGAAGTCATTGCTTAGAATATAGCTTTGAAGTTTTACCCATCTACATCTATGACCCAATATTTTGTGGAAATCTTAGAAATACATCACCTATATTGATGTTTTCATTGTACACCTTAGACAATGAGAAACACAAGAGTAAAATGGTGAGATTTTTCAGGTAGGTATGATTTTATTTACTTTTCTCTTAAGCGTCATTCATCTTTCTTACTCAAGACTTTTTGTTGTTGTTGCTCACTCGTAACTATTGACTATCTTTGAGAATAGTGATGTGACAAAGATTACTAAAGGAACTGTAAAAATCAGAAAAGGTGTCTTACACTTTTAAGCAGCTTTGCCTCCTTGAAGCAAAGAAAATCAGACATATTGAATATGCACTAATGTTAGCTATAATGCCCAGCATTTTATATACATTATCAATTTTCCTTGCCTTATGCTGGGTTATATCCAGATAAACCCATCATAAGTTGAAAATATCACTAAGCTGAAAATGCATTTAATACTGTACATCTAACCTACTGACCATCATGGCTTAGCCTAGCCTAACTTATGCATGCTCAGAATACTTTCATTAGTCTACAGTTGGGCAGAATCATCAAACACATGAATACACAGTGGAGGATCGATTGTTGACCCTCATGATTGTGCACTCAACTGGATGGGAGCTGCAGCTCACTGTCACTGCCCACCCTCATGAGAGAGTACAGTATACTACTAATTATTGCTACCCTAAAAAAGATCAAAATGGAATTTATTGGAGTGGCATTAGTTCGAAAAACCATACAGGTTTCAAGTGTACAACTCAATAAAACATCATCTGCATACTACATTGTGCACTCATCACCCCAAGCAGAGTGTCCTTTCATGTCTGTTCCCCCCACCTTTGCCCACCTCCCCCTAGCACCCACCTCTTTTCCCTATGGCCTCTGGCTGTCACCACACTGTTATTTGTGTCAATGTGATATATATATTTGGCTAATCACTCCACCTTCTTTCATCCAGTCCCCCTACCTCTTTTCCCACCAATAGCTGTCAGTCTGTTCCATGCTTCCATGCCTCTGGTTCTATTTTGTTTGTCAGTTTATTTTGTTCATTAGATTCCTCATATAAGTGAGATCATATGATATTTGTCTTTCTCTGACTGGTTTATTTTACTTAGCATAATAGTTTCCAGGTCCATCCATGCTCTCACAAAAGGTAAGATTTCCTTCCTTTTAATGGCTGCATAATATTCCATTGTGTCACTTTATATTGAAATGTCTACCACAACAGACAATATACTAGAGGTTAAAAATTTAAGGGTGAATGACAGATTGAGTGACTTGGGGCATACAATCATGCTTAAAAAATCAAGACACAGCATGACCAATGATGTAAAGATTTATGTTTAAAGTGATATGGAAACAGAGTAGCTATAGCCAAGCATATTTTTAAGGAAAGGCTGTTCTGAGAGAAGGGAGACCTTCAGCTGAAACGTTAAGTAAAATGTGGAGGTTTTACAATTTACAAAAATAATCAAAGCTCATTAAAAATTGCAAGATCTAGAAATGCAAAAGAACAAGAAAACAAAATCTTAATTAACAGTTTAATGTATTTTATTCTGTGTTTTCAATGCAAAAGTGATTTACATTTTATACAGCAAAATTTATGATATATATAAAATGTTTTAAAATAAAATGAAGCTATAATTTTTCATCTTATTATATAGTGTTATAAGTATCATGTTTTCTTAGAAATCTCTTTTTTTTTTAATCAAACAGCAATTCATAGATGTCATACAAAATAGCAAAGAACATTCTGGAAAACAAATCATCCAGCATTGCAATGATCTGTTCTTCCTTCTTTTGGTTTTCCATATTTAATATGTCACATTGTATTATAATTTACATAAAATCCCCCTTTATTTGTTGATTTCCTAATATTTGGCTATTTTAAAATATATTTTATTGATTTTTTTAGAGAGAGGAAGGGAGAGGGATAGAGAGTCAGAAACATCGATGAGAGAGAAATACAGATCAGCTGCCTCCTGCACACACCCTACTGGGGATGTGCCTGCAACCAAGGTACATGCCCTTGACCAGAATCGAACCTGGGACCCTTCAGTTCGCAGGCCGACGCTCTATCCACTGAGCCAAACCGGTTAAGGTATATTTGGCTATTTTTTAAAAATTCAGAGGGAAGCATTGTTGTTCAGAAATAGTTTTTACATTTGGGATTATTTCTTGGGGATATATTCTGAAATAGATAATTAGTGGGCCACAGGGAAACTGGTCCATGCAGAATAAATACAATTTGAATGATACAAGGATGAGACGATAGTGATGCATTTCAGGGCGAGGAAAGAACATGCCCACTGACATAGGTATTGTTCTGTTACTGCTGAAGAAGCTGAGTTGTACTGGTGTACAGCTCTGTCTTTGAATGAAGGTCTTGGAAGGAACCCTCCTTCAGCATCACAGGTTCATTCTGTGCAGGTGTATGAAATCATATTACCATGCTTGGAACTGCTGCATCTTGTAGAGACAATGGTGCTGTGATTACTGATAGCTATGAGTAGCCCAAGCTTCTGAAAATGACCTAGAAGACCAGCTGCAGTAATAGGGACACATAAAAGAGGTCTGCTGATTAGAGAAGGCAAGCATTTTCTCCTAAGCCTGAAATGAGGAATAGTTAAATTGCCTAATTAAGGTCACAGAAAATGATATAATCTCTTAAGGTTTCACCAACTCTAAAATCCTGTGTGGTAATAATATCATCTAATACTTCTTACTCCCATTATAATTCTGCTGAACACCTTGGCCAGTATTATTATCGCCACCTCAAATTCTGTTATGAAATGAGGTTGTAGTTGGATGGATGATGATAGATAGATGATAGAGATAGATAGATAGATAGATAGATAGATAGATAGATAGATAGATAGATAGATAGATAGATAAGCAAGAATGTCAGCAGATGGGGGCTAAAAATATTCCTTATAAGATATATTTCTTCCGAAGAACAGGGACATCATTTGTTAGCAAAACCAACTCAGAGCACCACTATAAAAGTTCTGAAATCATGCTGTTTTATTTCCCTTTGACTTTTATGTGAGTTGGTATCTTCCAAGAAGCCTGAAGCTATGATAAAGAACCCATTCAAATTTTTTATGAACTTCACACTTTGTTTGCTAAATGGCGACCTGGGGAATAGTGACTATATTGAAGCAAATAGTGCTTGTCTTGCCCTGTAGACCGTTCTTCCCAATTACCCTAGTACAGATTTGTATTAAAGAGTTTAATGAACAGAAACTACTAAATATAGCATATAGTTGTCTGAAAGTACAGACTGCATATGGGCTCTGAATTACCAGGCAGCCTCAATCCTTAAATGCCCTCAAAGGAACCCTGTTGTTCAAGTTTCTTTGTTTCTAAGATTTCCTGCGATTCCAGTTGAATAGACCAATTAAGACTTCCTCTGAAACGTAGTCTATTAGAATGTTCTGACACACTCATTTCCATAGAAATAGGGTGACCGGTTACCCTGACCAACACAGCTCCATTATCCCATAATAATTATTAACAGTGCCCAGTTTCACTAAAAATTCGGGATGGTAGATTATATGTTCATCCCACATAGAAATGATCCTCACAAATAAAGGAATTCTGCAAAAGGATGGGCTGAGAAATAGGGGAGCCACCCATCCACTCCACATATGGAGAAATGCTTCTTGAAACCTAGTTAAAAAATTAAAATGCATAGCTGAGCTCAAAGCAAGAAAGCAAAACATCCAAGTACCAAAAAGAGAAAAGAAAGCACACATCCACAAAAGTGATTAAGAATTAAAACCCCATGGCTAGCCACCAAGTTCCCAGAGCCAGATGTAAATCTAAGAACAAGGTGAGTGTGTGTGTGTGTGTGTGTGTGTGTGTGTGTGTGTGTGTGTGTGTTTCTTGTTTAATATGTTTTTATTGATTTCAGAGAGGAAGGGAGTGGGAGAGAGAGATCGAATCCTCAATGATGAGAGAGAATCATTGATTGGCTGCCTCCTGCACGCCCCCCACTGGGAATGGAACCTGCAACCCTGGCATGTGCCCTGACTGGGAATCAAACTGTGACCTGGTTCAGAGGTCAAGGCTCATCCACTGAGCCACACTGGCCCGGCTGAGAACTGGGGCTTTGAAGCCTACAATAGGATGGGATCCAAGAACTTCACAAGGAGAAATAAATGTCCAGGAACTCCAGTTGAGTGTGTCTACATAGCCTGCTCAGCTACCTTTGTGATGGCAGCCCCTCGGTGGTTTGTTTAGTTTACTATTTCTAGCAAGTGGCAAACTCATACTGAAAGGAGCAGGATTGAAGCTGGGTGTTGACACAGAGATAGAAGCTCATGCCTGCCAACTGGTGCCCTTTCCGTTCTGCCGGCTCTCTGACTCTTCCTGTGATGAGAATATTTTCCAGAGGGATGGCTTCTCAACTTTGCATCTGATATCTATTTTAACCACAGCTCTTTGAACATGCTGAGTTTACATGGGCATGTGTTGGGTCTTTCTGAATGTACTAGCAAATTCTGTGGTCAGGATATCTCCATTTTTAAAACAGACTGACCTTCATTATCACTGAGGAGTTAGAACGAATCCCATAATGCAATGATGGAGATGGCTCCTTATGTATGTACTGTAATAACCTATGGCTAATTCATCAATTGGGATAAAAAAAAATTATTAATAATAGAATGCTGGTGGCTTGGTTCAACTTACTAGTCTTCCACATCTTTCTGCCTAACTTCCCTTCTTAAAGTATCTACTGCAGTTCGACTTGGGATAGCAGGTTTTTTGAGGAATAGTTCAGGTTGCCATAAACTCCTCTCCAATACAGCTCTGTGCTTGGTAATATACCAGTCAGGGAGAAAAAAAAAACACAAACAAACTAAAGATAAAGAGAGGAAAATATTACTACCCAAATGCTGAGCTCAATCTGGCTCCTACATAATTAGGAGAACTAGTTGTCAAATTTTCAGGAACTTTGCAAACTAGATGTTAAAACAGTCATTACTAATAGTTAAATCTCGTATGTAAAATTAAATAAGTTATATTAAAAGCAAAGGTAATAAATACTCCAAAACCATCTTTAATTATTTAACTACATTTTACTAGTACCTATGCTCTTGAGGTTATATATATATATACATATATATATATATATATATACATATATATATATATATATATTTATCATATCTAAAAGGTAAAAATATACTATGTAATGGTGTGCTATTGTGTATTTCTAGTCAAACCAGTTCCAACCAGTTGTTCTTAAACTTTAATGTGCATAAAAGTACCCAAAGGGTTTTGTTTACACACAGATTGTTGGCATCACAAGAGTTTCTGATTCAGTTGATCTAAAAGAGAAAAGACTTGAGAATTTGCATTTTTAACCAGTTCCCAGTTGCTCCTGAGATGGCCTTTGAGAACTATTAGTCTAAACAAGCCCACGGAATATTATTAACCTCAATTTAAAGATGAGGAAACATTTAGAGAATTTAGGCATCACATTCATTTCCACCTAATAAATACATTACTAATTACTTAAGTCTAAAACCTATATTTTCATATCACAGCTGATTCTTGATCACAGTGATATCCTGACACAGAAAACAGGAGTTATGTCATGTAGCTAATCATTCAGACAATAGTCAATCAGTATGACCTTTTGATGACACAGATAAACAATTCATAGCCTTACCCATAAATAGTTCTTAGCCATTAATTTGTCCTTTATTGTACTATCCCTCTATGTTAGATGTTTTATACTTATCATCAGAACACTGAAATTCTGCTATTTCTGAGGAAATCAGGCTCATTGATATTCATGACTGCCCATAGCATTAGCTACATGATTACTATCACAAGATTAAGAATTATTTTACACTGACCTGCCACAAAGTCTACCTTATTTTTATTGTTTCACAAAATGCTTACAATCATAGACTGACAGTTGAGTGATTTTCTAGCAGAGCTCAACAATGAAACCTCAGTATAATCAAGTATTTCAATTCCTATGGGGGGAGGCGGGAGGAGGACATGTGGCATAAAATTCAAGTTCTTCTTTCCACTGAGGCTAATAATATCTCATCCTCCAATCAGATCCAGACATCAGAGACCAAAAGTGCATGTGGCTGGTTTTCTTTTTAAAGGACAAACCTCAGAGAAAAAATAAAAATGAACACAGATGCTAAGATGAAGGCTGTTTATCTCATATATTACTATTCAAATTGTTAGCATAGGCAGCTAGTTAGTTAGTTATTAACAAAAAGAAGGGAGACAGATATTTGATTAAACCAGATTAACTAGGAAGGGACAGCTTTACAGACACTCCAGGGAATAGCCGGAATTGCTCTGCCAAAGGGATTAATGTCTGAGTGGATGGGTAAAGAAGAGCTTATTTTGTGTGTGTGTTTTGTTTTTTTAAGAAAAATCTTTGTATTTGCTCATTTGTTTCAAATTTCAATCTAAATTTATGTTGGTGTACCTCATGGGGCCACTGAATTCCTTACATATTCCCTTGTCTCGACCTGTATTTTAACACTTATAAAAACAATAAGTACAGAGAATGAGCAAATATATATATGCATTTATTATGTGAAAATAGATATCAATATCTATCTTTGATGTGAGCACATATTGCTATTCAGTAAAGGACTGATTAGATCACCACTTTTACTAATCTTTGGGAAAAACCGCCATCTACAAAAAGAAATGTATAAACTGATGCGACTGATTAATATGTTGCCTCATGAAAATATGTCCCCATTACTGTCCAAGAAAAGAACACCTTAGACTCTTTGACTTCCAAGAAGAATTTCCCTTATCTCTAAGTCTAGCTTCTACAAATGAGGTACAAAAGTATGAAAGAAGTGGGAAAGCTGTGTTAAGTTTTCCTGTCATTAAGATTTATTAGATTTTCTTTAATGTCAACTGATTAAATAATGCAGAAATAGTACAATATAAGAAGTTTCTTTATGAGGTATAGTCAACTGTGTGTTTTCCCATCTATAATAATAAAAGCGTAATATGCTAATTAGACCCAACATTCTTCCAGACAGCCTTCTGGACAACCGTCCAGATGAAGCTGGGGCTGCGAGGGAAGCTTGGGTCCCGGGTGCTGGAGGGAAGCCAGTACTGGCAGCCGGGGGAAGGAAGGCCTACTCTTGCACGAATTTCATGCATTGGGCCTCTAGTAAACTTATAGTTGACTGCCCTCTACATTCTATATGATTTCAGATCTTCATGTCTATTCAAAATTCCTATGGAGTGTTTAAATGATGGATGCATCTGGGACATTTCAACCAATCTTCCAGGCATCTGGATTTTTACATCCACAGAGAACTACTTGGTAAATGATTACAGACTATAACTTAAAAAAAAAAAAAAAGAAGAAGGAAAGAAAGAAAAAGAAACTTGTAACGTAAACACAAGTGGAATCGTGTGGCTTTCTATAAAAGTAAAAAGTTGCCAAGAAGGAAAGAGAAATGCATTTTCTTGCTTGTTACTTTTTCCCATCAGTCACATGTATTTCAATAAGTGCCTGACCTTTTATCATAAGATGTTTAAATGGCAGCTGTTATGGCTACAGTGTACCATTTGATCCAAAGCTCTTGAGGACAATAGTTTGTTTTGCAAAGGTCATGTCCCTTATATACTTGTGAATGTGTTCAAAAGGCTTACCAACTAAATACACAAGATTTTTATTGATAATAAATTATTTAACAGCTTTCAAATTAAATGTAAGCCAAGAAATCCATAGGGAATACTTTAAGAGAAGTTTGAAAACTCATATCATAGTTTGTAAAGAATATTTTTTTTAATACAAGTTAACTCGAGTTCATAGGAAATAATGGGGATTGTATTAAATGACTTATTAAAATTATCTATGTAGAAACAAGATACTGGTTAAGCCTTACATCATACATAACATAAGTGGAAGTATTTGAATGTAAGAATATTCCTCTACTTCTGGAAAGGAGAGGAGGTATGTTTTCTTACCATGTTTTCAATAGCAGGCCCCTCCTAACTCATTTAACACAAAAGCCTCAACATAAAGTCTAGAAAACTTGTGTGGGTAACACTAAGTAATTGGTCTTTCTAAAAGCTAGTTTTGTTCTGTCCGGTATAATTTTCATACAATAAAATTTTCATACAATGAAATTCTTCCTTCTGAAGTATAAAATTTGGAAAGCTTTGACAAATACACAGTGATGTAATAACCACAACAATCAATATATAAGTGAGTTTCAGTAACCTGTAAAGTTCCCTTCTCCTACCACTCAGCCATTTGTTAGTTATGTTGAAGTGGGAGATTTAAATTTTTAGTAATGACCAATGGTAGCATTTAATTGCATATATATTTATAATAACATTTATGTATTGATTGCCGATTAATTTGCAGTGTTAAAGAAACTGCAACTTTGTACTTTATTTTATAAAGAAAAATAACCTAAAAGTCTCTCTTTCCCCAAATCTCACAGCCTTCCTTAGCTAACTTTTAATAAACATATTCAAATGCTGTAGTTCAAAGGAAGGACAAAGAGCCCCCTGGGCTTTACCACCCTGCAGTTTTTCTCTAAGCCCTAATTCACTTCCTTTGAAGTGGAACTTAAGTCTCTCTTTCTCTCTCTCTCTCTCTCTCTCTCTCTCTCTCTCTCTCTCTCTCTCTCTATATATATATATATATATATATATATATATATATCCAAATTGCATTCCTAACAGAAATATTAACTAAAAGTAGGATTCACATGCTCCTCTTCTCATTCAGAACAGCTAAATTTTCCTTATCATTGTTTGTAGGGGTACAATAAAATTACACTTTTCATAAATTTGATTTCTAAATATTTTACATTATTCAACATTATAGTTTCTCATGAGATATTACATTATTAATTTTAGAAGTACATTCAATATAATTATCAGACTCATCAAAATGTTCCTGATAACAGATACAAGTTTTCAAAATCCTATCCTAATAAAGAGGGAATATGCTAATTGTCCCTCACGCTGTCGCAAAGATGGCAGCACCCACAGCCAATAAGGAGGGAATATGCTAATTGACTGCCATGCCCTCAAAGATGGTGGTACCCCCAGCCAATAAGGAGGGAATATGCTAACTGACTGTCACACCCTCAAAGATGGTGGCTCCCACAGCCAATAAGGAGGGAATATGCTAATTGACTGCCACACCCTCAAGGATGGCGGCACCCAGTCCCCTCAGTCCCGCTGGGGCACCTGCTTCAGGAGTCTCCCAGTCCCCTCAGTCCCCCAGCTGCCCAGGGCCAGCCCGAGGTGCAGGCAAGCCTTGGATGGCGGCTGCCCAGCAGTCCAGGGCCACCCGAGGCTCAGGTAACCCAGGCCAGCCGAGGCTTGCGCTGCCGGCAATGGCAGCAGCAGAGGTGTGATGGGGTATCGCCGTCCCCGGATCGCTGGGTCACCTCCCGCCCCTGAGGGCTCCCAGACTGTGAGAGGGGGCAGGCTGGGCTGAGGTACACCCCCTCCAGTGCATGAATTTTCATGCACCAGGCCTCTAGTTTTTACATAAAACCCTGAATGTTAGCACTAGCATTATGTAGTCAATTATTTTGCTTGCAGAGATAATTCACATTGTTTACTTCAGAGGAAAGATATACCAAATATTCAAGTGTGAATATGTATAGTTTGTCTGCTAGTCATTCTGTTAAGTGAAAATGGTGTTCCATGCAAAAAAAAAAAGTCAAAGTGGGCTGACAACTCAATCACATATGTGTCTTTTCTTCAGATAAACATACTTTTGGTGTGCAGCATAAGTATTTATGTCTATATATTTTGTCACACAGAATTTAAAAGATGTATAATTAAGTGTAAAGATTTAACAAAGTGTATTTTTTTAATATATTTTTATTGATTTCAGAAAGGAAGAGGAAGGGAAAGAGAGATAGAAACATCAATGATGAGGTAGAATCATGGGTTGGCTGCCTCTTACACACCCCCTACTGGGGATTGAGCCCACAGCTGGGGCACTTGCCCTGACCGGGAATTGAACCCTAACCTCCAGGATTATAGGTCAACACTCAACCACTGAGCTATGCTGGCCAGGCAAAATGTATCATTTTTATTGCATTATTAAGGACATTTTAAAATGAAACTCCTTGTTTCCCTACCATACTAGTACTACTTTGCTTTGTACTAAGTTGCCAGAAGCTTTTCATACCATTGATTTTGTATCATCTACAAATGTCAGCACAGTGGGGGAAAAAAGCAAATAATATCTTAGTATTATTATAAAAAATAACTTTTACTTGATGGATCTCCTAAGGGAGTTTCAAAAGCCCCCAGGGCTTCATAGACCAGGTTTTGAGAACCATTTGTGGAGAAAATAATTTTATTTGATATTATTAATTTGATAAAAATGACCTGAGCATTCTGAATTTATGTGAAGGGTGGTACATTATTTTATCCTAATTTTGTTATTCCCCATTAAAAGTATATCTAAGATTTTAAGATTCATCATACAATTTAAACTATAAAAGAGACTTCATTGCAGTCTACATCCGTTACTACAATGTAGTAACATTGTGTGAAATCGAGAAGATTGGTTCCGTTTTACTAGGAACTCAGTGATATAACTAAAATTAAACACACAGTTCAAAGTCATACCTGCTCATTTAGAAGAAATGCTTGGAGCTGCCCAATGAAGCATCATTCCAAATCCAGCCGAGTGAATTGTGTGTAACTAAGGCTATTGGCTGAAGACTGTTAGATATGTGATTTTTCATGGTAATGTGGAAATCATTTCAGTTTGTTGCAAATAGCAAAATTAAAGATTTTCCTAAGAAATATTTACAATCAGTTACACTTAAATTTGCCTATTAAAAGCTCCTGGGATAATATCAGCTGTAATGTAAAGGTCAAAGGTGGAACCAAATAACCTGGGGTCAGCTCCTACCACTTCCTACTTACGAGAGCTCTGGCATCAGTGAAATCGGATAGCAGTGATATTTCCTCATATTGTCAGTAGTGGCTATTACAATTAATCATAAAATAATTCTTGAAAGACAAAATGAATTCATACATGTAAAGTTCTCAGAACAGTGCCTGAATAGTAAATACAGTTGAACCATGAACAACACAGGGGTTAAGGGTGCCAACCCCTGTGCAGTCAAAATATTGCATATAAGATTTTACTCCTCCAACCTTTAGTTTTCTCTTAGTTTGGGAAGTTGATTTGTTCCAGGACCCTTGCAGATACCAAAATCCACAGATGCTCAAGTTTCTTACACAAAACGGCATTGAACAATACCTACAGTCAGTCCTCTGCATCTGCAGATTCCCAGCAGAGGATCAAAAACATCATTTATAATCCATAGTTGGTTGAATCAGCAGATTTAAAACCTGAGGTTATTGTGGGAATAATCTATATTTATTTTTAAAAATCTGCATATAAGTGGATCTGTGTAGTTCAAATCCATGTTGTTCAAGGGTCAGCCATAGCAAATATTTTTTTTTATTTCATTTATCAGGGAAATTGTGAAAGACTTTGAAATGAGCAAAAAGAAAATAACTCGGTGTCTTATTCAGTCCACTCCTTTGGATTATCTCAGCGTTTCATTGTCTTTGAGCTTTTTTATAAATTCAGAAATTGTGAAAAAACTAATAGTAATGCAAAAGATTTTTTTTTAAATCCTCACCTGAGGATATTTTTCCATTGATTTTTAGAGAGAGTGGAAGAGAGAGGGAAGAATCAATGTGAGAGAAACACATCAATTGGTTGCCACCTGCAGGAGCCGGACCAGGGCCCCAGGCCTGGGAGGAGCCTGCAATTGAGGTACATGACCTTGATCGGAATTGAATCCAGGACCCTTCAGTCTGCAGGCCAACTTTCTATCCACTGACCCAAACCGAGTAAGCCAAAATATTTCTGTAAAGTGGAAAACAACTGATATTGCCTTTTGGATATTTTACTTCTGTGTAAATTCATTTCTACATTTCTGACTGCTTATGCACATGGGCGTCCTTTGAAGTTTCCCTTGAGCAGGTTGGAATGTCTTTCTGATTCCCTCATTAATTAATAAATTATAAAATCTTTGATGAGTATTCGTTTTACATTTGTATGAACATCATGATTTTAGCATTTTTAATAGTGGTTTTTAATGCATCATTATTGCAAAGAAATCTGACATGAATTAAAGGGGAAAACACATTCTGAGGAGACTTAACGTAATTTTGGAATGCGGCAGGACCAGGTGGTACCGCTTGTTGGAGATAGGTGGGGATCTTCAGAGAGCATCATGTGAACCACACTGAGCTGTTCACTCAAAGACAATCAGGTTAGAGTGACTTCTCACTATTGTAAAAGGTAGACAAGTGAATACAATATTTTTAAGTTATTTTTAATTGACGGTGTTTAAATATTTTATTTTAGGCTTAGTTATCCAGAATACTTATTTAGGCAGAATACCTCATTTCTTGACAAAGTATATAAAATGTGATTAACATTTTCCTGTCTCTTGCTCTGTCCCTGTAATTTAAGTGCATTTGCTGGGTGTTCTGTCCAAGGTTATAATTCTGGAAATGGAAGCAGCAAATGATCAGTTGTTCCCATCCTGCTCCTCTTCCACAGGCAGCCTAGAAACTGACTAAAGTAAATATAATGAATTTCTGATCCATTATGTGATAGCATACATATCCTTTTAGCATTTTAAAAATTTACACTTATTTTATACACATTTTATAACTAAAGTTTTAAGATTGTTTAAATATATCTGCTTTTTTTAAAATATATTTTATTGATTTTTTTTTTTTTTTTACAGAGAGGAAGGTAGAGGGATAGAGAGCTAGAAACATGGATGAGAGAGAAACATTGATCAGCTGCCTCCTGCACACCCCCTACTGGGGACGTGCCCGCAACCAAGGTACATGCCCTTGACCGGAATCGAACCTGGGACCTTTCAGTCCGCAGGCTGATGCTCTATCCACTGAGCCAAACCGGTTTTGGCTATATCTGCTTTTTAGAGAGCTCATTATTTTTCCTTTTAATATACCCTATATATGAAAATACTAATATAATAAAGCCATATGGGTAGAGCTCAGTAATTTGGATATCAATAATTTAGGTAGGAAAAGCATTTGCTTTTAGGTATCTATTCATTTCAGAAAATGATTTAGTGTGAAATAGTTCAAAATATCTGTTTTATTTCTTGAAGAGAGTAAAATATTTCAAGGGCTTTAAGCACACATTTCCACATAATCCTTGTGATAATAACAAAAAATTATTATCTACCAATCTAAGATATCCACTTTTAAGATTAAGATAGTCTGAGGTCCTGGTATACACAAAACATTCAACTGCTTTCTGTAAAATTATATCTCATAATTCAAAGTAGTCATACTAATTAATAGGCAAAAATCTTTGGTGTTTATTTGCCAGTATAAAATATAAAAATATTTTTATTCTAAAATATCCAAATGCCACTTCATTTGTGTAAATTTATTAAACACATTGAATTGTTTCTTTTATAGCAACGACTCAATAACTGACTTTTCTTTTCTGCCATTGTTTTATTCCAAGAAGCAATTTAATTATGCCCTCCCAGCCATGTGAAAAGTGAAACCTTATCCATCAACATGGCAGAAGCAGGCTGCAAAGCAAAGTGGGGAGTTTTGCAGACACATTTCTCCAGCTACCACAGAACAGGAAAACTTGAATACAGATTGGCACCCTCATACCAAGTTCCCAGCATGCAATTATGTAAGTAGAAGTAAAACTAAAACCTTCTAGAAAACTAATGTTTAACCAAAATAAATTTCAGTATTTCCTGAATGACCAGTAATTACTTGCAGTACTTCTGAAAAGTAGATTAACTCTGCATTCTGGTGTGTTCTCAAATGATCCCTAATCCTGGACCACTTGGACTGGTTGACAGACTCTATGGATCAATCATACTCAACCACTCCTACTTACTAACTGCCCATAAAAGAGTGCAGACAGAGAGTCATATGGAGAATGAGGGAAAGAAATTCCTGTTTATGATGAGACACTAATGAGATAACGTGGACTTTTCATTGAATTATAAAACCATCCCCCAAACAAAGGCTTGTTTTTTTCACCCTCTAATCATAAATTATTCAAGCTTGCTGCCAGTTAAGCATTTTTAACCATGTGGGGAACTCTACCAGGCAACAGTGATGCATTTGGAGCAATACTGTAAGAGACAGAGGAGGGCTGCTCCAGGCAGCCTTGGGCACCAGGGGCCCTCAATCTAGGAACTGGGGATTAGAGTAAATGAGAGAAGCCTGTGCTACCTCCACAGCTGCTCTGTGGCTTATGGTCACTGACCTCGTTCAGACATTTCCTCATTCATGTCATCTTTTCTTTAATAATGTTTTAGGCACTGGATTTATTTAAAATTAATGAGCTTTAGTATATTTTATGGGCAAGCCCAATAGTGCTCACTTCTTGTCAATTTTATAAGGAAAGATGATAATTTTTCACTGTACAGATAACATTTGGAAATGTTAGGGAAGAACAAGTTGTCTTTCAAAATATAAATAAAAAACCATTTCATGACTACGGGCAAGATAACTTTTTTTTTTGGTCCTATATGCCTATTACTTTCAGAATAACCTTGCACTATATTTATAACTCAAACCTCCTAACATAATGTACCACAGTAAAATAACATCTATCCTGAAATTTCCTGAGGATTGTGAATATTGTACTCGATTCTATATGAAGTTTATATTTTAATATAAATATATTCCTTATGTTTTTCTCTTTAAAGTATGTGGGTGTTCAATGAGTGGATTAAGAACTTTCAAAAAGTTTTGAGTATTGGTTATTCTAAACTATCAAGAAAGTTTTCATTAATTCTATAAGTTCTGTTTCACTTCCTTTCTCCCCAGTGGCTAACGTCATGTTAATAGGAAATGCAAACAGTAATAGATAGATTTTTAAATGTGGTATTCATTCTGGCATGCTGTCTTCTGACCTATCCCAGGTCAAGTCTGGAAAGCATAAATCTCATTCTGCCCCAGCAAAATGCTTTATTCATGACTTTGAAAATGCTAATATCAAAAGGGGTGGATTCAATTCCACTCAATTTGCTCAAGTAGACAGAAAAGATGTTCTTTTATTCGAATGACAAGAGCAATTGATCCAGATATGCTGTACTACTTTCTTGAAGAAGGGCACACACCTTGCTTTATTAATTCTGTTTTGAAATTTTTGTTGATCAGCTTATTAATAGTCTCATCCAAATAGCATCTAAAAATGATGGCAATTAGCAAGTCCTTGTCGAAAAAGAAAAAAAAAGTGCATTTCATTATGAACAGCCAATGACCATAAACAGTGGTCGGCAAACCGCGGCTCGAGAGCCTCATGTGGCTCTTGGGCCCCTTGAGTGTTCTAACGCCACTTCTTCAAAATAGACTCGCCCAGGCTGAAAACCGACTTCTGTGCATGGGCCACGAAGTTTCAATCGCACTGTATGTGCGTGCCCGCACGTGGTATTTTGTGGAAGAGCCACACTCAAGGGGCCAAAGAGCCGCATGTGGCTCAAGAGCCGCAGTTTGTCGACCATTGACCTATGGGATTCCATTCCTCTGAAAACCTATAGGATGAAAGTAAAGGGCTGCCACTTAACTTTGTGAATTGAGAAAAAAAGATAATTCATGTGGTACCAACAAATCTATCTGGTTTATACATCAAAAGCCAGCCTGACCAGCATGGCTCAGTAGTTGAGTGTTGACCTATGAACCAGGAGGTCATGGTTCGATTCCTGGTTAGGGCACATGCCCGTATTGCAGGCTCCATCCCCAGTGTGGGGCATGCAGGAGGCAACCAATCAATGATTCTCTCTCGTCATTGATGTTTCTGTCTCTCTCTCTCTTTCCCTTCCTGTCTGAAATCAATACAAATTTTATATATATATATATATATATATATATATATATATATATATATATATACTGTATATAAAAGCTGGAGTACTATCCTCATTAAAGTATCTTGGGGACCAAATAAAGGAGCTACATTTTTCTGTAAAAGAATTTCTTAAATAGTTATACACTTACTCTTTTATTGGAGGCATAAATGTCAATTTGACTTCAGTCCATTTTTAACTGTTAGATGGATATTTATTTATTTACTAGAGGCCCAGTGCATGAAACATGTGCTTGTGGGGGCAGCAGGGGGCGGGGAGGGGAAGCCCTCAGTCTGGCCTGCACCCTCTTGCAATCCGGGACCACTGGCTCCTAACCGCTCACCTGCCTGCCTGCCTGATTGCCCCCACCCGCCTCTGCCTCGGCCCCTGCCGCTGTGGCTTCATCTGGAAGGATGTCCAGAATGATGTCTGGGAGATTGTTTGCTGTCTGGTTTAATTAGCTATTACACTTTTATTATTATAGATGCCTCTTTAAACAAAAACAAATACCTCAGGGGAAATTTACAGTGAACAGTAAAGAGACTTTGTCTCAGTAGTAGGTGTGTTTTTTAAAATAAAAATTAAAAGCATCAGACCTCAGATCATTGGAAGAGTCCTTAAGAATAATGGAAATTATGCAGTGGCATTACTGAGAAATGTGCTCTATGAGAATGATTTGAGAAAAGTCTAAAAGTCAAAACTAGCTAATCAGCTATTTTTCCCTAGGTAGTAGAAGTAATAATACAATTTCTTTCCTGTCATAGTATCAGGAGAACAGAATAAATGTGTTTCAAGCATCACCTGAAGGAGGACATAGGAACAATTTTAAAACATTCTCATTAAGTTTAACATGATTTCATTGTCCTTCAGCAAAACACATTTCCTATCGGGGAACTTGATTTCACTATTCTCTTGAAACTGACTTGGGAGGCAGGCATGAACTGCTTGAATAATTTCCTGCCAGTTCTATGCTGTTTTCTTACTATTGCTTTTCAGGTTATTGTATAAAAGTAGAGTTGGCTTTACCTAAAATGTGCAGTGCAGGTATTATGAATTTATAAATTAAACCACGATCAGCAGTGAACAGTTTTTAAGAGAACCCTGTTAAACTTTCTTATACAATAAGAATTCTTTTGTAATACAAATAAGTGGCTTTGATTTATTGACTTTGGACTTAAGGAGCAATAGAGAGACTCATGCCTTAGAACTGATTAAGAATGCCTACAAAGAGCCCTAATCTGTTTGGCTCAGTGGATAGAGCATCAGCCTGCAGACTCAAGGGTCCCAGGTTTGATTCCAGTCAAGGGCATGTACCTTGGTTGCAGGCACACCCCCAGTAGGGGGTGTGCAGCTCATCGATGTTTCTCTCTCATCAATGTTTCTAACTCTCTATCCCTCTCCTTTCTCTCTGTAAAAAATCAATAAAATATATATTTTTTAAAAAGAATGCCTACAAAGAATCAGAGTGACAGCAAGAGTAAAGGAGTATGAGGAAAGGGGCTACAAGGTCAGTGTTTGAAGAAGAGTTAGCTATAAACTCCCATCCCCCACCCTCCACCTGGAGTTACATGCCTCCTGTTACAAAGTCCCACATCCCTTTTAAACCAGTCCTGACATAGTGGCAGCTGGGGGTCCAGCAGAGCCAAAATCAAGGCCAGTGTCCCGAGCTTCCATTCCATGCTGCAGCTGGGTCTAGATCTATTAAAGTCCATTGATCCATTGTGGGGGGCCCACAGGGCCAGGAGCCACGTGGGTGCAGAGGAGTGCAGCCCCTGCAACAGGAGTGCAGGTAAGCAGGAAAGACAAGAGAGGCCAGAGCCAAAGAGAGTGCTCCTTTGTTCTGGCCTCTGATTTGTTCCCAACTTGATATCCTGCCTCTCACCCACCACCATGGTCCAGCACCTCAGGATCCAGTCCTATGCACATGTTCCCGCCTCCTGCAGTTCTCAGTTGAGTAGGTTCTGCAGCTCTTGTAGGAAATAGCCCTTCTCCTCCTTTAGCCAAATATACTAGAATACACTGGCTGTGTTATCTGGTGGTAGCTCCAGTTGTTAGTCTGACATCCAGAAGGAAAGGGGAGGGTAGGTCCTGACTTACAAGGCAGCAGCCTCAGATCCTCAAGCAGGCTGGGGAGACTTTAAATAGCAGGAGTGAACCATTTCAGTAGAACCATTTCTGTGGACTTAGGGGGTATCTTGAGGTTTTAAAGTTCTGGTATCCTCATTTCAGGTGTCCCCATCTCAGTTCTCATAATCCAGACTTTCCCAACCACAACCCTGACCTTAGCAATAGCAGACTTGCTAACGATGAGAAGGCAACCTTCTCTGGAGCTCTGCTACTTTTATAATCATATCCAGGTCTGATGCTCAGCTTTTTCTAGCCTCTACCTGCAAAACGTGAGACTCTTTATATGCTGTCATATAGGCCCTCTGATTTTTACATTTTACCTTACATGATTGATTAATCACCATCAAACTTTCATTGTCTTTGTCCAGCGTATCAATAGTACTCTGATTCCATTGCCTCTATAATTGCTACATCCCCAAACCTCTCAACCCTAAGAGCTATTTCAGCAGCCAGTGCATTACCTCCCATTCCAGCTCATCACCAGGGAGTGTCTGAACAACTGTTCTCTGACAGCATGTCAGAGGCCATCGGTCTCCACCTACCAGTGAAGCCATCCGATCGAATTGCCAGCTGGCCAGGAGTAATCCAGGCCTAAATTTCTGGTTTTGAATCTGCTTTCTAGGACCAACTACTCTTGGCATCAACTATGTAAGACTGGGTTCCCAGGACACAAACTCTGAGACAAAGACTTGCGTGCAGGAAGTTTATATGGGAGTGTTGACAGGAACAGCACCTAATTGAAGGCAATTATATCTTTTCTATTCTGGATTACTGAATATCTCTTTCTCTTCTCTCTCTGAGTTGTCAGTCTCATGCTCTCTCCCTCTCTCAGACAGTGTCTTATAAGGTTCAGGCTTCTATAACAAAGTGCCACTGATTGGGTGGCATATAAGCAACAGAAACTTATTTTTTACAGTTTTGGAGGTTGGACACCTGAGATAAGGGTGTCAGCATGGTTAGAGCTCTCCTGTGTTGCAGACTGCTCTTTCCTCCTTGTGTGTTCACACAGACTGCTCTTTTCTCCTTGTGTCTTCACACAGCAGAAAGAGGCCAACATAGCTCTTTGGGGTCCCTTGTATCAGGGCAGGAATCCCATTAAGAAGGGTACACCCTTCTGACCTAATTATCTCTGAAAGGCCTCACCTCCTAATTTCTTCACATTGGGGGTTGTGAATTCAACATATGACTTTGGGGCGGGGGGACACAAACATTCAGTCCATTGCATGTAACCTTCAGTTATGTCTTGGTGCTGTGACTTGGAATTTCTAAAGATTTCTTTTAACTTCTTTAGGGATATGTATCCTCTTTTAAATTTTAATTTGCCAACTTAGTAAGCTTCTATTTTTGGATTCAGTGAAGAATGTGTTTGAATTTCTTAGGAAGAAATTTTCATTTATAATGATATTACATATTTTCAAATGTATCAGCACTGATTTCAAGATATTTTCTTACATTTTAAAACATCATCTATTTTATTTGACATTTTTTCTCTCATTAGATTATTTAAAGGTTTAAACAATTTCTTTTGGATTTATTTTAAGAACAAGCTTTTTCATTCATTTATAATTTGTTTTTGTTTTTCTATTTTCAAATTCTATAAGTTCTGATTTTTTATTACTTCTTATGATTACTTTAATTGTCTTTCTTATCTTATAGATTAAATCTTTTCTTTACTTACACTGATTTTCTTCTTATTTAATAATGAAAAACACTAATTTTTCTCAAAATTTAACTTAACCTTTTGTTTTGATGTGATATTGTCATTTCTATTATTTATTTACCCCCTCCAAAAAATCAGTTTATTTAAATGTTTGATTTCTGTATGGCTTGAGACTTCTAATGTGTTTTTGAATTTTCCCATTAATTTGAGCTTTAGCACATTTTATTAGAGGATTTATAAATTTCTAAATTTTGAATTATGTTGAGCTTTCTTATATAATTGAATATGATCTATTTTTAAAATACCCATCCATTAAATAAAATACATAAATTTTGTTACCAAATTCTCCTATATCTATATTCTCTATCTAATCCACCAAATCTTTGGGTTTTAACTATTCTTATTTTCTGTTTTATGATGCCTATTGGTCACATGCAAAAAAAAAAAAAAAAAACCCCACACATGACTATTAATTTTCTATTGAGGTTTGTATCTTTTATCTTTATAGAATGCAACCCATTTGTCCTATTTAAACAATCATTTTTAATCTTGTCACCCACATCTCCATGCTTTCTATTGGTGTTTGGTAGAAATTAATTACCTATTCTTTTATCAATTTAGCTTTGCTTTAATTTTCTAAGTGTTGTTCATTACAAATAGCAAGGTATTTGTTTCTGGGCTTTGTGCTTAATACAAATTAAAAATTTTAAACTGAGGGCCTAACTCATATTTATTATGACAACTGATATATTGTATTACTACTGCTAACTTATTTCCAGTTTTTTTTAAACTTCTGTATTTCCTAATATCCCCTTTTATATAGTAATTTTTGAATATCACATATATATTAAAAGGCACAGCTTTATTTGATCTTTTATTTTTACAGAGAATTTTAAATAATACAATGTTATTTTTTAATTAATAGATATATTCAGATTTTTTTCAAATTAGACTTTGTGTAAGCAACAGGAAAAGGTTTATTGACTCCCTAAAATAAAAATATGCAAAGAGTTTTGCATGTTTTAAATTCCCTTTACTTTACCTCCTTACTTCCATATATTTTTCTGGGAACCCAAAGACAATTGTGAAGTTTGGACACTAAAAAGAATTGGAGCATAACATTTGTATTGAAGACATCATACATTTTTATAACGTGATGGAAAGTTTGCAGCAGACAGCAGTAATAGGTATTGTGCTAGCAAAATCTGTACATTATAACAATTTCCCAAAGGATGGAGTAACAGGGACCCAACTTGTCTTTATACCTTAAGCAAATAATAATAATTTTTAAAAAAGACAAAATAACAGTAGTGTTCAGAACTACTGTCAGACAAGTCATTTCTGAGCAATGAGTAGATTTCGTTAGTGATCCCAGAGGGAGAGGAAGCAAATAGTGGGAGCCTTCTGATTGCAACAAGTTACTGCCTGGAGTGTGTGCACACTGGAGGGCAAAAAAGGAAAATCTGCCCTGGTAGGGTGGCGAAGATGGCTGGAGCGTTGTCCCATTCACCAAAAGATTGGGGGTTTAATTCCAGGTCAGGGCTCATACCTAGGTTGTGGGGTCAATGCCTGGTCAGAGGGCATAGAGGAGGTAACTAATATTTTTCTCTCTCTCTCTCTTTCCTTTCTCTCTTTCTCCCCTTCTCTCTCTAAAAATCAATAAAAACATATCCTCAGGTGAGGATTTAAAAAAAGAAAGAAAAGAAAGTAAAATCAAAACAGAAATCTGACAGTCTCTCTGATTTGAGCTAACCTGCTTGAGAATTAAAGGCAGTTCGAATTTGTGGGGCAGATTACCAGAATGGAGGCAAGAAGGGGGCTGCACAGAAAGCTCTGGAGACCTGCAGAAGATTTCCTTTAGTCTTCAGCTCAGTATTGATCAGCATATGCATGTGAGAAAACCATGAGGAGGAGCCAAGGTATGAGCCACCAGATGTGCCAAAGCTGGTAGAATACATGAGCAGCAGACCTGCACTGCAAGATAAGACAAAGGAAGTAATTCAGGTAGAAAAAAAGTGATACGCATGCTCAAATCTTGGTTTCTAAATATGATTCTCCAATTAAAGGAACCAAGGCTCTTTAGAGAAATGGCCAATCCTAGAATTAGGATACACAGAATGAACAAGAAGTACGTCGAATATCTTGTAGTACTAGAAAGTGAGGAAATACTTTAAAAAAAAAAGGACTGAGGCATTTCAAAGACAATAGGAATAATTTGTGCAACAGATAATGTAGTATTGGATTATAAGCCAAAGCATAAAATAACTGTGCCTAAGTCCACATTTATATAAATAAATAATTGAGTAAATAAATGTATTGGCAAAAAAGGTAAATCTTCCTCTTTGACAGAAGAATTACAATAATAGAAAATTTTATATAATTTGAGGGTTGTCCTAGGAGCTTACACAAGTTATGTGAGAAGTTTTAGATCATTCAGTGTCCTGTAGATAGAGTAGATCATGCCCCATGCCCATGGGAAGTTGAGTGATATATGAATTTGCCAGACACCTCCATTACCTAAGCTAAATAAAGCCAGGTGGAAAAGAAAAATTGTCAATTTAGTCCCTGAAAAGCACCAATGAGGAGATTGACAGCTCACTTTAGCCAGTTTTCCCTCGGATATAAATAAAAGGACAGAGAGAATAGCAGTGCTGTGTAGTACTACAGTCTTCCCTCACTGAAACTTGAGTGCTTTGAGGTGTCCCTCCTTTGCATGAACAGCTTCCTGAAGACAGCTCAGCAAGACTCCACTGTGGTTGCCCTGCAAAAGTGGCTGAAGGAACAATGCCAAACTAATAGTCAATGATTATGCAAAAACTTTTCCTGTGAAGGAGAAATAACTGGGAATATAAAAACCACTGTCCAGACTTTCTGGCCTACTAGCATTAAAAGGAAGCTCTTGGGAGCTATTGCTTTTAGTAATTATTGTAAAGGAAAGCATCCATGGCCCCAAGAAGCTAACAATGGAGATGGAAGCAATCATTGGGTACCACTACCATCCCTGGTGGCTGCCAGCAATGAGCAACTGCCAAGAAGCGCAGGGCACCCTGGCAAGCCCTCCCAAACCACAGAGTGTGACTGGGTGTGTTGCCTGCTCAACATCCTTGAACAGTACCTCAAAGGCACCTCAATTGCAACATGTCCTAAACTGGTGGTCGGCAAACTCATTAGTCAACAGAGCCAAATATCAACACAACAGAGCCAAATATCAACAGTACAACGATTGAAATTTCCTTTGAGAGCCAAATTTTTTAAACTTAAACTTCTTCTAACGCCACTTCTTCAAAATAGATTCGCCCAGGCCGTGGTATTTTGTGGAAGAGCCACACTCAAGGGGCCAAAGAGCCACATGTGGCTCATGAGCCGCAGTTTGCCAACTACTGTCCTAAACCAAAATCATAATCTACCCGCAAACCAGCCACCTTGCCCCAAACTGCTGCCTCCTAGTATCCCCATCTTAACAAATGACAAACCAATAGCTCTCATAGTCTGGTCATTTACATCTCCTAAACTCAATCTATTATCATGTCCAATTACTCTCATGTTCTAGATAACCCTAAGCTCTGTTTATGTATCTATAATTTCACTAGCCTACCCAAATAAATGTCCTTACCTTTCTGGACTAAAGCTATATATTTGCCTAATTTGATTTTCTTGCCATCCCAAACTCTGCGGTACAGCCAAGGATTAGAAAATGCAAGAATGATCATAGCATGCCCTTCTTAAAGCCTGTCAAAGTTCTCCCATTGCTCTTGAAATAGAAACACAAATGTTTAAAATATCACTCAAGGCTTTGTGTGTGTGTGTGTGTGTGTGTGTGTGTGTGTGTGTGTGTGTGTGTGTGTTCCTGACTTTGCTTATCATTCCAGATGGGCTGCTAACAACTGAACATCACTATTGCCCCTTCCAAGAACTTGCCTGTGAATAAGAAGAGTTACATTTCCTGGAATGCTTTTTCATGTTTAGAATTTATAGATAACAGGCACTCATACAAGAGTCCAAAGGCAGAAGAGTGAAAAACCCATTTTTCTCATATTGGGAAAGCCTGGGCAGCTGTGGGAGGCACAATAGCTTCTAACAAGCTCTTGAAAAGCACATGTGTTACTGAAATCCTTAAAAGCAGTTATCATTGTTTTTTTCTGTTCTTCCATAAAAGCTTTCCTGGCCTTTGCTGGTAACTTCTATAATCTTTGTTTCTGCAACCTTTCTAATGGTTGGATATACCCCTATACTTAAGACTCATAATAATAGAGTGCTATCTGCTCCCCTGACCAAATCCTGACTGACCAAAGATTTTACTCTAGAACTAGAAGCCCGGTGCACGGATTCATGCACCTGTGGGGTCCCTCGGCCTGGCCTGCGGGGATCAGGCCGAAACTGGCTTTCCAACATCCCCTGAGGAATCCCAGATTGTGAGAGTATGCAGGCCAGGCTGAGGGACTGGTGGTGCATGGAGCCTCTAGTATGCATATAAGATCTTTGGTTAATCTCTTCCTGCCATTCCCCCTCCCCATTTCCCTCTGAGATTCATCAGTCTGTTCCATGCCTGTGGTTTCTGCTCCTGCATTGAGTGTCTGTCCCCTAGTGGTCAATGTGCATCATAGCTACCAGTCAGATGGTCGAACGGTCAGCAGGTCGCTTAGGCTTTTATATATATATATAGATTGGTCCCATGGCACAAAGCTTAAAGATGAGACTCTGAATTTGGTTTGTAGGTTAGATTAGATTTAATACAGTAGTGACCTCATTGCCAGTGCACATGGGGCTGGCTTTCCCTCAGAAGCAGACCCCGAGGCGAACACTGTAATGCAAGGTGTTCCCAGGGAAATGAGAGAGCCAGGGAAAGGAAGATCATTTAAAGAGTCCTTTATCAAGACTTTCCTGCTGTGAGCAACTGGAGAGATAACAGTGGTACTAGAGACAAGGGAGTCACAGAGTAAGCCCAACTGAAGGAGAATGCTGGTTTCCATCCACTAACTGCCCATTCATATTTGCTTAACAACTGATTCCAGGGTCATGGATTCTCCAGGCCATTAGACTTGCCCTGAATGCAGGTTGAATGTGCTCCTGAATCAGGAAGGAAAACAGAGAACTCAGGCTGAGAGCCACAAGTATTCACAGTTAACAATCTGCAGCACACACAAGAGAGTATTTCAAGAACAAGGGAAATGGGGCTGGAGCACAGAGATACAGTGTCTGCTCTGAGACACTGGGTGATCCCTCACATTAAGTGGGAAGAATGCTGTTTCTATTATAAGCTATGGCTTCCTGGTGTCTAATGCCTGCACCAGGCAAAGCTTTCGAAGACAAAGTGGTTTTTGCAAAGATGGGACTATATACAAGTGCACTGGAGAGCTTGGAGAAAGAAACTGATGAACTCAAGGTTTTACATTCTCACTTCATGTCACAGAATAGAGTACTACAGAGATTGTATGACTTCCATGAAAGAATTCCTTATATCTTGATACTACAAAGTGAGATTTCTGAAAACTAAAGTCCGACCATGTAGCTGAATGAGAATGCAGATTGAACTATAGTCTTAAGGGCTCTTACATTAAAGTTAGGGCATTGATGGAAAAAGAATGGGACATTAATAATTAGAACAGAAATATTTCAATTAATCTAATAACCTTGACCTATTCCCCAGGTTTTTCTGAGTTTGCCTTACCAACAAAAGTCGTCTCTCCTTCATCTTCTATGAGAAATTATCAGCCTCCATTTGCCTAAAGACCATATAATTACTATAACTGATTGGTCACCTTGGAGGGTTATGCTGAATTCTTACCACCTCTTACTATTTCTAGACACATAAATATTCTTTTGAGAGAGAATGCTGAAGCTTCTATCCACTAACTGCGCATTCATTTTTGGCCGAAGGCTACTTCCAGGGGCATAGAAAGGGGGTTTGATAAAATAGGCTTAACATAAAATTAAACATTTTAATGGTTTTAAGCATATAGGTCTGTGACATTAAGTGCATTCAAATTGTGCTACCATCATCCATCTCCAGAGCTTTTTCATCCCTCTGAAACTAACTTAAACACTAACTTTTTCATCTAAGTGAAACTCACTTAAACATTCAACACTGACTTCCCTTTCCTCTCTCCCTACTGGCTTCTGGCAGCCATTCTACTCACTGTCTCTATGAATTTGATTATTCTAGGTACCTCATGTAAGTGAAATTATACAATATTTGTCCTTTTGTGGTTATCTTATTGCACTTCACGTAATGTCGTTAAGTTTCCTCCCTGTTGTAGCATATGTCAGAATGTCCTGCCTCTTTAAGGCTAAGTAATATTCCACTGTGTGTATATTCTACATTATGTTTATCCTATCCATCCATTAATAGGCATTTAGGCTGCTTCCACCTTTTGATCATTGTCACTGGTGCTGCTAGGAACATTGTTATGGAAATAGCTACTCAACTCCCTGCTTCCAATTCTTTGCATACCAGTAAGCTGCTAAGAACTGCTTGTTCTAGTGCTTCAAGTTTCAGTCATTGATAGAAGCTTCCTTGACATTTGGTGTTCAATTCTTTGACAGTTATTCCTCCAGATCTTTCATGTTATGTATTCCCCTTTGTACCTTGTTTTCCTGGGTGACTCATTTACCTTTCACGTTTTATGCTCTCTCCCACTCATTCTCAGTGCTAAATCTTTCTTTAAGTCCATTTGCCAACTATTCTCCCTCCTACCCCAGGACCTTATAACCTGTTCCTCTGGGAGCCTGGGTTACTTTTGATATACCCTTCTCCTTCCCCAATTAACTCCTCATTTTTTTAAAATATATTTTTATTGATTTTAGAGAGGAAGGGAGAAGGAGAGAGATAGAAACATCAATGATGAGAGAGAATCATTGACTGGCTGCCTCCTGCACTCCCACACTGGGGATTGAGCCCACCACACAGGCATATGCCCAGACTAGGAATGGAACAGTGACCTCCTGGTTCATAGGTCAATGCTCAACCATTGAGTCATGCTGGCTGGGCTAACTCCTCATTTTTCAAATCTCACTCAATGTTACTTCCTCGGGGGAGCATTTCCCATCTCAGTTATCTTTGAGTATAATGTCCTCTTCCCTTGGAACAATTAACTTGGTTTCTAATTTCACATTTATTGTGTCCTTATTTAATTAATATTTCTATAACCATCCAGAAACTAATGTCTAGATGACCAGAGATCCTGTGCTCACTTTGTATTTCTAATACCAAACTACTACAGTGCATAACAATTATTATAATTTCAAGTCATTTTGGATGTCTGTTAAAAAACGGTGAACTCCAATAGATGCTGGTGTTCTCTGGACTGGGGTACTGAGGTACACAGTGGAGCGAACCCAAGTGGTTCAGGCAGCTGTTTGAGTCAACAACTGAGATCAGATGCCAGAACTGAAAATGCACTTACATATACTGCCAATAGAAACAGGAGAGGATTCTGGTTAAGAGAGGAGATGCCCTTGCATCTTTTCAGCATACTGAAGGTTTGGGTAAGGGGACCAGATTTTAACATTGGTAAAGCGGGACACCATTGACCGGGGGAGAGGGGGGGAGTTCTTGATTAAAAATTTGGTCTATATAGAGCAACAAAAATTTTCATAGAACGCAAAAATAGTATTGTAATATATTTTTTTAAATTTCAACGTAAGTACAATTTACAAATATAATAAATAAAAAATTATGTATAGTATTATTTTATTCTTTGGCATATTTCTTATTTGAGTGAAATTTTTTTAGTAGATTGCTGTCGTTGTTTAAAAGATCATGAATTTGCCTTAACGTAAGTCGTAAGTGTCACTTTCAAGGCCGGCGCTAGACTTTTTGCCGCCACTATAAAATATAAATAATATGAGTACTGTCTGCTAAATTCAAGAAAATTTATGTATTTATGAAATAAATACATAAATTACTTACCTAAATTATCTGAATAGCTGATTTGTAATGACATCACTTGTTTAACTAGCTTACTAGCACGCAGTATGATGTGTATTGTCTGAGAGACAGTTACAAAATGTTTTCGTCGTTGCCAATCCCAAAAATTGCCATTGTTCATTAAGTCCAAACAATGGTGGTTGAATTCTAACAACTGATCAACAATGCGAACTTTGATAAGCAGTTCTCGATAATCAGTTCTCAACAATTATTTGTTATTATTAAAGTTTAACATTATAAAATTAACAAAAATAATATAAAACTCATATCCTGGCTAAATAGCCACGTTGCCGCCGAAAACCGTATATTCTCTTCCCGTTCTCCCGCCGTTCCCTAGCTTGTCGTGCATTCTTTCCAAAAATTGGGACTTTTTTAGGACGCCGCGGGACGCGGCACAAATTGTTAAAAATCGCGACTGTCCTGCCAAAAGCAGGACGTCTGGTCACCTTAGGTTTGGGACTTGCATTTTAGACCTCACTGAGGAAAGAGCACTGACTTCTCACTGTAAAATTGGGAAACTTCCGAGAGACAAACTCTGGAGCACTGAAGGCAAGTAGAATGACTTCAAACCAGAACCCAAGTTTTATAACAGGGAGGACAGTGGCTGAGAGGAAGAGCTAAGTGATTCTATGCTTTTTTGGTCACATATTATAAGCTTCTAGATTTCAAATTGAAGTCTTCAACAATTCAGAAAGAAAGCACAAGAATGGAAAAGTACAAGTATGCCAATAGGAGACAAGTTGTTTGTTTGATTTAAGTATTTTAATAAATATAGATTGTTTGCTTCTATTTTTCTTATGTGAACTACAGATCATTTTCAGAGGTCATTCTCCAAAACTGACAAAGAGAGTTTCCAATTAAAAAAAATTGTCCAACTTAAGGAAGGATAAAAAAATATGACAATATCCTTCTAATTTAATCATGTATATAATTATGTGTACATGGTCTTATACATATGCTTTTCCAACCCCAAAACTTGTACTTCTACAAAGTCTAAACACTGAAAATTATATTCTCTTCAAAATTGAGAACTGATTCATTAGATTGCACCTATAATTTTATCAGTCTAGTCACGATAAAATGTCCTATTCATTTATTCTAGATGACACTCTAAAGAACTTAATTGCAACTCCTAAGTTACCAGTTTTCTCTTCTGATTCACCCAAAATTTTTTGAAGTGACTAATGCTTTGATGATAGTTAAAGTTATTATAAATAATGAATGTAGTCACTGTCTTATAAAGTTCTTCAAGAAAAACAAGTTTTAATGATACAGTAAGTGCATGGTAATTCATTTCCAACTCATTTAAAGCTGCTCCAAGGTTTGTTTTTCATTCTTGTTCTAGCCATTTAAAAACTGCATGTTCTATAACATATGGACATAGATAACAGCGTGGTGATATCCAGAGGGAAAAGGGAGTGGGGGGGGGTGGAGGTGGGCAAAGGGGGGATAAATGGGGTTGGAAAGAGACTTTACTTTAGGTGATGGGTGCACAATGTAGTGTGCAGAAGATGTTTTTTTTTTAATTATACACTTGAGCCCTACTGGCATGGCCTAGTGGTTCAGCATCCACCCATGAACCAGGAGGCCACGGTTCAATTCCTGGTTAGGGCACGTGCCTGGATTGCGGGCTCAATCCCTAATGTGGGGCGTGCAGGAGGCAGTTAATCAATGATTCTCTCTCATCATTGATGTTTCTCTCTCTCTCTCTCTCCCTTCCTCTCTGAAATCAATAATATATATATATATATATACATATATATAATTTTTTAAAAAGTTATACACTTGAAACCTGTATGGTTTTGTGAACCATTCTCACTCCAATAAATTCAATTGAAAAAATAAAGACAGGACTATATACCTTAAAAAAAAGACTACATCTTTTAGACTATGAGTGCAAACAGGAAGAGAGTGTGGCACTGAGGGTAAAGCTTCTGGAGAAAGCACATGATGCAGATTTCAGGTAGCAGTAGGGTAATCAAAGAAAAACAGAAAATATAGGTATTGGGAAAGCCAGAGGCATCTAAGTACATTCAACAAGCTCCAGACTGTCAGAACTTGAAGGAACCAGGAAGGCAAGGTCAGGGTGTTGGAGGGTCAAGTATTCACAGGCAATGGTTCAGAAAAATAGTTGAGAGCCCAGGGTCCAGGCAGGCAAAAGTGAAGATTCTGCAGAGCAGTGGCAACAAGGAAAGGATCTGGATTTTATGGCACCTGTCTCTGTGTACCTCTCACCCTGGAGAGAGCTGCTCCTAAATGCACCAGCCTTCAGGCATTACGAGATAATAACAGAACAGCTGGAAGCATAACGAATGTGCATGTGGGGAGCAGATACAATCCTCTGGCAAGAAAGCATTTCCCTGTAATATCAGAGCTTCCCTGCAATGTCATCCTCAAGGTCCACATTAATGGTCCGTGCTATAAACAAAATCATGTTATGATGAGTAACTTGGTGCCCACTCCCAGGAGTTCAAAACCCTCCTGGAGGGAATCCAAGATTGGCCCAATCTTTTATTCCAGCCTTTCATATTTCATATTATTGTATATTTTTACCCTATAAACATGAAATTCTCAATGAAGCCATATGCAATCATATTGCAGTGTGTACATGATATGAAAACTGTAGTTATCTTACACCAAAAACATAAGAAAAATGCAAATCCCATCTGCCACCTGATATGCGAGCTCTAGGGTGCAAAGCAAGTGTATATTTGGAATTACAAAGAGATGATCTGTATGATATTCTCCATTTCATATCAATATATTGTAACCTAGTTGTAACGTTAAGTTAAAGAACAGAAACTTGGTTTTCAAAGAAGATTATTCTTTAAAACCTCTAAACATTTCATCTTCTCTTTGGGGTAGCCTAACTCTATGGGGAATGAAGCGGGAGGTTTAAATATTTCCATCTGTCCCCTAGGTTTCTTCCATGCATCAGTTTCTCATAAAATAGTGTCAGTCATGGTATATGAATGCACAATGCTAAAAGTACATTTGGCCTTCATGGAGATTTTTCCATCCCAAGACTAGCTCAAATAGATGGGCTCAGGAGGAAGAACAGATCATATGCTACAATTTATTAAAATTATTCCAACCAGTATACCCTTCAAATGCAAACTCAACATAAGTACTTGTCATTAGACCCAAAACAAGAACTCATTAAGCTGATAAAATTGGAATAATCAAACAATTTTTATAATGCACAGTCTAAACTGTCACTATCCAATTTGTTTGCAACTATACAAGTTTCTAATGGGGTCTCTAAACATTGAAAAATATTTGACCAGGAGAATGCCAACCCAAGTGGAATTTCCATTGCCCTGAATACCTACTCAATATTGAACTTAATTCAGACTTCAGTATAATAGCTGCCAAATCTTCATGAAAATACTATCATGGCCCATAGTTTTATCAAAGATCTAATCAAATGAACCACATGACTACAGTGTAGATTTATCTATGGCAGATAAACTTATATAAGTCAAGCACTTAGAATACTAGTATATAACTTAAGGTGGAAACACCTAGAAAAAATGTTTCCCCTCAGATAATTCTATTTTTAGATTGATTATTCTCTTAAAATTGTACACAAGATAGCCATTTTATCCTAGATACAGGTCAAACTAGACATTATCCAAATAACTCAGCAGGTAATACAGTCGATGGAAGGAAGGTTTTGTAGACTCCAGCGGCCTCACACGCTATTTGGAAATTAGTAGAGCGTTGGTTGCCCGGTGCAGCTGTGGTTGCTATAGGGATGGACTCCTGTGAGTATTCCATCTGCTACAAGAGGGACAGCTTGGAAACCCCTCACAGGTCTTAAGAAGAAATGAAGCAAACAAATGACGCATCTGGTTAGGAAGGCTGCTTTGACTAAGTAGCTATTTCAGCAGAATTCAAGCATATGCACGCCACAAATCTTTGGTCAAACCAGAAAAATCATAAGCTTCAAAATTAGTTACAGAAATTATCCAAATTCCACTCAATTACTTGATTGAACACACGCACGTTACCCAAGCACAACATGTAGCAACCTTGTTGTGTTAAATTGAGCAAATGCACTATTGAGAGTTTAATCCACATTTTCCCGAACAATTAATATTAGCTTCTAAAACAAAATGAAGGGCTCATTTAACAGACTCATTTTGGAGAACACATAAACAGACCTTAGTGATAAGTCTATATGGATGTCAGGGTCTCACCCACACTGAAAAAATTCACTCAAAATTGTTGGCACCTATATTTTTAGCATTGCCCCTGATTATAAAACAGAAAGATTGATAGAAAATCTAGACATGTGCTAATATTACTTTTAAACTTATACATCTGACCAATTTTACAGAATTAATTAAAATCTGGTTTAGTATATTTTGAAAACTTAGAACATCCCTGTTTCTTAAATTCCCAAAAGGAAACCAAATGTCCTAAAGGGAATTGGGCTATTGGACAATTATATTTCAGATAATACAAAACATAGAAAGATATGTGTGATAGTGGCCAGTACAGTGCATTTCTCTGACCTATTAAAATGAAGTTTTACCAACTTATTTGGTGGTAAAAATCTAACAGCTGCTGACTCATGTAGTTTTCATTTTATATCAATTTAAAATGATATATGTTTAATGTACCAGAATCATGTTTAGATAAGTTGGATCCTCAAAGAGTTTCCTATGCAAAGGATTGTGTTTTGGGCAAAACACAATCATTTGGATGTTGTCCCTAAACAGCATAATAATTCCAATACTAGAGGCCCAGGGCAGAAATTCATGCACCAGTGGGGTCCCTGCAGGATCAGGCCAAAACTGGCTCTCTGACATCCCCTGCAACGTCCTGGATTGCGAGAGGGCACAGGCCAGGCCAAGGAACCCTCCTGGTGCATGATCGGGGCTGGGGAGGGACCCAGGAGGTTGGCCAGCTGGGGAGGGACCGCAGGAGGGCTCCAAGGTGTGTCTGGCCCATCTCGCTCAGTCCCAATTGGCTGGACCCCAGCAGCAAGCTAACCTACCAGTGGGAACATCTGCCCCCTGGTGGTCAGTGCACATCAAAGCAACTAGTTGACCAGTCAACTGTCTGCCCCCTTGTGGTCAGTACATGTCATGGCGAGCAGTTGAGCAGGCTTTAGCATATCAGTAGCATATTACACTTTGATTGGTTGAACGGACGACTGGATGACTGGACATTAGCATATTAGGCTTTTATTATATAGGATATTACTACAGAGATTAAATGTCATTGTAGAGAACTATATTCAAAATGGTATCTCCATACTCTACCTTACCAAACTGTCCCTAAACAAAACATGTGGCTGCCCTACTTTTCTAGATGGCAGAAAACTATTCTTCAAAGACTCACAGGAAAGGCTGGTGGGATAAATCTATGGCCCAACATTTTTGTTGAATCAAAGAAAACAACAGCTAAATTTTCATATAGGATTGATAACACATTCAGACACAACCTTACTAATCCTGAACTGAGTGTCTTCAGGTGACCCTGTTTCCTCTACTTCTACTAAAGCTCTCCTTCTGGGGTTCTGTCCCTGCCACTGCTTTTATGCCCATACCTTCGCCAACTCTCTATCATTATCAAATTTAGCCACCATCTTTCTCACTTTCTCATGGTCCTCCCATGTTATCTAATTCCTGCTAAATTGTGAATGACTGATAATGAATTAATATGGCATCTCCTACATGACGTATTTGAAGATTTTAGCAGAAATTTTGCTAATCAATAAGAAATAATATATTTAAGGCATCATGTAGAAAGGACTGAGAGATACTTTGGAGCAAAGCAAGAGAGCCAGGGAGGCTTCTAATCCCTCTCATCTTGCCATATGCAAAATGCTCTGTTCTACTTTGGTGCAGGACTAGACCTTTGCTTATCCTGCATACCATGTATCACAAAAATATCAAGTACAATGATTTATATACTAAATTAATTTTGAAATCATTAAAGGAGTAGTCTTTAAACAGCATTATATATACCATTTACATAAATATGATATGGATTTCAATTTATTCATTCTCTGAAAATTCACAATCTACTCATGACTGGATGAAAATCTGTGTAATGGGGAAGAAAATCAAAAAGACAAGGCTGAAGATAACCAGGGACAACCAAAAGATGGCAAAGTTGTTGGACTGACAGTTTTGCAAATATAGGAGAAATTAAAGAAAGACTAGGCTAAGAAGCAACTCCAGAAAAATAAATTGTAGGATTTTATTTTAAACAAACATCTTTGACCTTATCTTTCAACAATCAAAACAACAAGAAAACACCTTAGCAGAGATTTGACATAACAAAGCAGAGTGAACAAAAATTCACATATCTCGAGATTCTAGAATCCAGGCCAGTTAGGTAATTAGAGGGATGTAAAATCTTCCTCCTTTCCTTCTCCTGCTCATCCCCTGCTTCTGCTTCTTTTACTGCTTCTGATGATGCTTCTTTTTCTCATCCTCCTTTTTTCTTCTTCCTCTTCCTCCTTCTCCCTTTCTCCCATTTCCTTTCTTCCTTCTTTCATTCAACAAATGCATCCCTGGTGAAGACAGTTCTAGACACTAAGAACTCAACAATGAACAAATCGAAGTTCCTTTTCTCCAAAGTTATATGGCAGACCTCTTCTAGCCCCCCCACCACCACCACCACCACACCCCAGGCCATCACCACCCTATTGTCAGTATCTATGGGTTGTGCATATATGCATACAAGTTCTTTTGTTGATCTCTTCCTGCCTACCCACTCTCCCCTGCCTTCGCTCTGGGGTTTGACAGTCTGTTCCGTGCTTCTATGTCTCTGGATCTATTTTGTTCATCAGTTTATTTTGTTCATTAGATTCCACATATGAGTGAGATCATGTCATACTTATCTTTCTCTGACTGGCTTATTTCACTTAGCATAATACTCTCCAGGTCCATCCATGCTGTTGCAAATGATAAAAGTTCTTTCTTTTTTATAGCTGTGTAGTATTCCATTATATGCTATCTTGATATTATTACCAAATTTCCCTAATGATTTCTTCTCTATCTCAGTAGTAATTTTTATATATCCACATTTAAAATAGAAAGCTTTGTATTCTAAAACTTTAAGGTGAAACCAACTTCTCCTTTTCCTCAGTCTAGTAAATACACTATTCATCATCCCATACATATAATCATTTTAAATTGAAACTTTTTTATTCACCTGTATTCATCTGTGCCTTATCTTTACATATGAAATGCTCATGCATTTTGCTTTCAGGAAGTCTTTTTTTTTTTAATTGATTTCATAGAGATAGGGAGAGAGAGATAGAAACATCAATGATGAGAGAGAATCATTGATTGGCTGCTTCCTACACACCCCACACTGGTGATTGAGCCCACAACCCGGGCATGTGCCCTGACTGGGAATCAAACCATGACCTCCTGGTTTATAGGTTGACACTCAACCATTGAACCACGCCGACTGGGCTTGGGAAGGCTTTGCATGCACTTTGACCTACTTTTACATTTCTCTAATTTCTGGTATGAAGTCCGCAATTCAACTGAAACGGAAAATTTGGAATGGAAACACAGAGTCTTCCCCTGGGCATGATGGTTCCTGGGCTCTTGTCCAGTGGAGTCGAAGAATGAAACCATGGATGAAAGGTGTTATAGCAAAGGTGGAAATTTATTGAGAAACAAGCACAGACTCCCACATGGGGAGGGGGAAACAGTCCCATTGAGTTCCTTTTTCCTACATTTTATAAAGGCTGCAGATCGTTGTGCCTTGATATCCCTTCTGACTGGTCACTATCTCTTTCTGATTTGGTCACTATAGCAATTCCAGAGCTCAAAGGTCAAACCTCATATGGGACACGTGAGGCTCTCCTTCTTTTTCTTCCTTATTATTTCCCTATTCCCTCTGGGCTTTCTTCTTCCCCCTCTGAATGAGGGGCTTCCTTCTCTTTATTTTATAAATATAGACCTTCTGCTCTTTCCAGCTCCTTCTGCTGTTTCTAGCTCCCTTACTCTATGGAAATGCACCCTTTGCAGCTCTGTAGCCCTGTGCTTTTTCCATGGACCCCTTAATTTCCTAAAATTTCCTAAACCTGCCCACTTCACCCATAAAAGCTCCTATCTTACCCTTAAAAACTCCTTTCACAACCTTAATACAAATTGATATATAGATTTCAATGATTTGTACAAGATAAAAATGTTTTCAAGCCTTCTCATGAAGTTACCATTATGCTTTCTAACATTTTATCTTCTTTCTAAATGACAGAGATATGATATGGTTCCCTAATCCTTTGTTCCTAAAGATAAATGCCATCTTTAAGAATTCAATGTACTTTTTTCTACAACCCTTACACAGCTGTAAGTATATTTCTAATATATGTCTATCTCATTGGGGGTCCTTCTGCCCAACCTGAAACACTGACAACAATACCACCTGAGTCCTGTCTCATCAGTGGCCAATACTCAGCTGGGTTCTGAAGCTTAAGGAAACTGAAAATCAAACCTATAGCCTTTACTGTGTGTCTATGACACCTGAGGCTATGATACTGAATAAAAGCCCACAACATCACACATAAGAGCAAAATCAAATGAAATGAATAAAGAAATTTTCAAAGATTTTTTTTTTGGTCATGACAATGTAATGATGCCAGATCTCAGGCACTCTAGCAGGAGTACAGATTATTATGAAGACAAGGGAGAAAGTTCATAATGGGCTTTTGTATGTGAATTTGTATGTCGCCTACACTTGCAAGCAATGGAGTCAGGTGCTCTTCCCACTGCAACTCCTGCTGATTCTTCTTTCAGAAACTAAAAGCAAACATTGGACAATGGGTGACTTATGTTCCTGGACCTCCCAATAGAAGATACCTTTAAGTCAAACAGCAGCAAAAAAGAGGTTTCTAATGTGGACACACTGAGGTTAGTCTACACAATATTGTTTTAATAGTTAAGTGATAAAATGAAAAACTTCTTCAAATTGGTTCTTGGGTATAAAAAACTACAGAAGAGCATGTATATAGGGACCTCTTTTATAGGACACTAGAGGCCTGATGCACGAAATTGTGCAATGGGCTCTGCCCTGCCACCAAGGGCCTCTGCCTCGGCCCCCGCCACTGCAGCTTTGTCCAGGTCATCCGGAAGGACGTTCACTCTAATTAGCATATTACAGTTTTATTATTATAGATACCATGTTTATATATCTGTTCCCACCACTAAACTCACCTTTTCAAGAAAAGCTCTATGACTAACATTCTATTGCCTAAATGCCTAGCAGGGAGCCTGGTTGAAAGTAAATAATCTATAATTTGCTATTTGGATGAATGAACAAATGAGTGAATGAATAAATGAATGATGGAAATGTTGCTCTCATGTACCTGACTCTTAGTTTAAACTAAATTTCTCCCATATTTTTCTACCTAATGTGGTTCAAGATTTTTTGTACTGTGGTAATATAACCAGAGACCAATATGCTAATGAATAGAGGTAACCATTTTTAAGTGATTCAGAATGTGATTGTCATTATGCAGAAAAAAAATTTTTAAACATGTCAACCATTGAAGTATATACTTTTTTTCATTAGCCATGAAGGGAAAGTGACAGAAAGGCATTAAAAGGCTCGTCTCCAAACAAATCAAATATGAGATGTTCACAAGGGATCTATTTAAAAAGGAAATTGTTTTCTCTGACCTTGGCGACATCCATGAAAGATAATATACTCAAGTCATCCGGAAGTTTCAAGGTGTGTTTACTAAGAATTAAGACTAGTGGCAAAGCACAATTTTACTTTCAAACTTCGTTTGTAAAGAGACCATTTCTGACTTAAGGAACATTGAATTACAGAATATTGTAACTGACTTAAGGAACATTGAATTACAGAATATTGTAACCGTCTTTAACGGCATACAGGTCACATAATGCAAAGGATAACACCATATAAATATGGCATATTTTAGAGACAAGAGAATATTTAAACCTTAATCAGCAAGGCTGACCTTTTGAAACACCCATTCACTTTTTACAGTTTAAAAGTGCTGATGTGTACTGCTCTTTCACTCAACTTAGAATCTTTCCAATAACAAAAAGAGAGGAGAGAACTTAGTGTCCCTTCTAACAGGTACAGGCTTTGTCTTGGATGTCTGCAGGTTAACACTCACACACAATTGCGAACTAACGATGAATAAAACATTTTAATTCTCTAAACACAAACTGATAGCAAGATTACTCTCCTCTTCAAATCAAAGCTACTTGAAAGGTAGAATACTTGTTTTTCTCAATCCTCATGCTTTCCACAATTCATTCATTTAATAGTCATTTTGGACCAGATCTGTGCCAGACATTGTTGTATGTGCTAGGAAATCAGCAATAAGCACAACAGACCCAAATCCTGAGATGTATGTGTCTTTCATTCTAGTGGGAAAAGTTAGACAATGCCAGGAATAAATAAAGCATATGTAGTTCATCATTTCCACAAATGAAAAATAAATCACAGTAGGTCTACTGACGCTCCAAAGAAGTGAAATTTCATGAAATAGTTAGCAGATCAGAAGGTTCTCAATAAAGGTGAGGGGTTTAGCCAAGGGATAGCTGCTGATAGTAGGTATACCACTGGGAGACCCAAGACCAGTTGCAGTTGGGGGAGAGAGAATCTACTGATCTCCCTCTTCTAAGATCTTCTCAGGAGAAGCCCACCAGAATCCTGGAGGAGTTGCTTCTCAAACCCACATGGAAGACTGTATCTGTGCAGGGCAAGGTTTCAACAGGGCAGCCAGGGAGGTTCATAGCAGGGTCTTCCCTCGAAAAAATAACATTCAGCTACAAAGAATGATGGCCTCCAGCTTTGGAGCCTTCAAGACCAACCACACTCTTCAAGTACTTCCCAGAAAGCCACCAGCCAGTGACTAAGCATAGTGCTCATCCTGGGGCCTGGCCATTTCAGTACAGTGTGGGGCTCTCCTAGTGGGAAGCTTTGTTTCAAGGTTTTCTGTTGGACGGGCTAAGACTGTCAGGTTTACTTCATTGTCTGAGGCTTTCTACCCAATTTTGCTTGCTATGTATTTTCCTTTCACAGATAATAGACTTGCACTGCTCTCTGAAGGCCTTACCCATGCAGTTCTTCTCTCTGCTCCTTTGTTTTTCATAGGCATCACTTCACAATCAACTTCTTGCATTCCTAGACCTGTCTCAGCTTCCACTTCCAGAACAGCCACATTGATACACTACCCCATCAACAGAACACCAAGACATAGATTATAACAATTTAAATGAATCATTTATAATATTTTGATAATGATTAGCTATAAAAAAACACTTTTGGGTTGAAAACGAATCCTTGCTATCATTTATCTGTCAAATTATAAGAATAGAAGAGAATATATTTAACTTTATTTTAGCTTGATTTATTTACTTTAAATAGTTAGGTAAGTAGCATATATATCTCAGTTTGTAACTTTTGTTCTTAGCCCAACAAATACTAGAGGTGAATTTGGGTAGGAGAGAAAAGGGGTGGCAATATTAATAAATATTACGTTACAAAGAGAACGCAAACATTTCCCAATGTCCATGATCCTATTTTCTAGATGGCTTACATTTTGTTACCCACATTCCATCCACAGAAACTACCTGGACTACCAGGCACATCAGCAATAATTTTTGGAGACACCAGACAAAGAAGGGCCCATAAGAGACTGATTTGGGTATGCCTGGTCCTTTTACTGAATCTTCATTTACCAGGAAATTACTGTGTGCCTTGGAGTATGACAGGTCATTGAGCAGCCAGACAATATACAAATCACAGCATTTCTGGCTGGAAAGAAGTTGCAGAGAAATCAACGAGGTAGTGAATGACACAGGAGAAAGGTGAGACTCCAGCCCTGAGTGACAAATCCATCTTCTGAATTTAAGTCGCCCTGTGCACAAATCAGTGTAAGAGGCAGATGTGATATGGTGTATACCTTTGGCCTCTGTGAGGAACATGGCAGTCATCCAGTCACTGTGACAAGCTTTGGTAAGCCTCCAAACAATGCCCCCACCTTTTCCAAATCTGACTTGTGGCCCCACCCTTACCCTTAAAAAAAGGAGGCTTCAGAGAGCATGAGTGAAACCTCCCTCGGTCACCCTGACATTAGTCTCCATATTAATCATTTCAGGAATGAAAAGGAATTTGTTTCCATAGATGACTCAAGCCCTTTACAGGAAAGGTTGTAGGTAATGGCATGGTTTTGCTGACGACAGTAGTGCTTTCTTCAGATATGAGCACTTAGTTATCTCACAGTAAGTGAATTAAGATTTGAAATTCCTTTTATGAAGGGAACCAAATAGCTTCAGTGGCCAGTAAGTACCAAGCCCTATTTCGAGCAGCTTCTTCACCAATGGCCACCGCCACCCACCAGGAACATGAGCAGAAGGCACTTGTCCAGATTCACTTTTATCCCTTTGTCCAAACTCCACTGGCTCCATTCTAAATATGCATCCAGATCTGATATATAAGACCATCTACTTTAGTTCAAAAATATCCAATGACTACTTCGCTCTTAATAAGGAGGATCGTGAATCCTGCACACCTAAAATGCCACAATTACACAGCAGATCATTGGTCTCCATGATCTTTTGGATTGGAAGGACAGAGACCATAATACATATTTTCAGAAGGGGTGGCTGCATTTTCTGGGTAGAACTAACTCTCTCTCTCTCTCTCTCTCTCTCTCTCTCTCTCTCTCTCTCTCTCTCTCTTCAATTATGCTCCTATACACAGTCATTAGGGGAAAGGGAGAGAGCAGTGAAGCTTTAAATTCTTAAGATACTAACAAATGACACTAAACTATATTCCATTAAGCTGTAACACTCTCTATACCAGTATTAAGTTCAGTTTGGAGTCTTTTAGGCTAAAATCTAAAGCAAGGTAAGGTGGAATACTTGAAATATCCCAGTTTCTGAACCCAGACACATGTGCACATTTCAAACTTCCTGACCCATGTTTATCTCACTGTAAATTGAGTCTGTTAACCCTAATCCAGCAGAGTTGTGAAGCTGAATCATAAAATGTAAAAACAACTAATACAATGTCTAATATTAAATGGTATTTGCAATTAGAAATAATGATAACTGGTGTGTACTAAGTGATAGGCATCATGTTAAATGTATTTTATACATCATTGCATTTAACCAAATAAGAACCTTATGAGGCAGATACACCTCTTAACTTAGGGTTGTCAGATAAATTCCGGATGCCCTGTTAAATTTGAATTTAGCATGCCATGCAATATCTAAGACATAATTATACTAAAAATTAATTATAGATATGAATTCAAATTAAATGAAATATTCTGCATTTGTATTTGCTAAAAGTCCAGTAACCCCCTAATATTCCCATCAGGTGGATAGACAAAGAGTGCTGAAGACACCTGCTCAGCTTCACAGAGCTAGCAAATAGTTGAAAAGAAAATAGACTCCCTCAAAGTGCCTTCAGAGCCAGGGCACTAAAATCTTCCCCTCTTGTGGACATTCTGAGAACAGCCCCCTAGTAATGAAGTCTAGTAGTCTGGAAAGAAAACCCAGTTGACAGTTCTAGAGGCCTCTCCCCCTTCTAGAGAGGTGTGTCTACAGCACCCTCTTATGGATATTCTGAGAACAGCACTCACTCTAACATCACAGGATATTCCATTTATCTTTACATCATAAAATGAAGTTAAACTCTTAAAAAAAGAGTCCTTATCTTTGTTTTAAAAATATTTTTATTGATTTTAGAGAGTAAAGGAGATGGAGAGAGAGATAGAAACATCAACCATGAGAGAGAATCATTGATCCATAGGCTGCCTCCTCATGCACCCCACTAGGGATCAAGCCTGCAGCCAGGTCATGCGCCCTGACCAGGAATCGAACTGTTACCTCCTGGTTTATAGGTCAAAGCTCAACTACTGAGCTATGCCAGCCAGGCTGAAGTTAAACTTTTAACAACATTTTTGGAGAAGTTCTATTGCTAGGATTTTAAGGGAGGAGGAACAACCCATAGATAAAATGATATTTATTTTTATCTACTTACTTTTATCTCTTCAATAAAGCAGGGATTTTCTAAGCACAATGGACAGTTTATGACTAGTTTCCACAGTCAATTTCATATGTTATAACTGTATAATCATAGGGAAAATGACCTAAATCTGGTGGAATAATTTTACCTCTATTTATGCCCTATTATATCATATTTTTCCAATTGTCCCCATCATTTAGAGGTGATAATATTAATGACATGCAAAGAGAGTCTTGATTTTAATTATAAATTGTTTTAAAATTCAAGAAACTTTGTCTCCTTCATTGCTTACATTTGCATAATGGCTTTCTTTTGTTTCCTTTATTCCGAGATAATTGAGTTAGAATATCTCTGTTAAACAAACAACCTTTCAGAAAGAGTCTTGGACCTAAAGATAACCCTTGTTAGAATAAGAGTACAAGTCACAAAAGTGAAGGAATGTCTCTTTTCCCTTATCTAGGACATAAATTCTAGAATTTAAGTTTTTGAATCGTGACTTAGGGAATTAAAAAATTAAAAAAGCTATTGCAGAGAGAAACCAAGATGGCGGCAAAGGTAAACACCTAAACTGCTGCCTCGCACAACAATTTCAAAACTACAACTAAAAGACAAAACATCTATCACCCAGAACCATGGGAAAGCTGGCTGAGTGGGAGTTGTACAACTAGAAGGAAAGAGAAAAGAGCATTGAGACGTGCACAAGTGCTGAAAAGCTGAGGTACAGAGACGTGCGAATCGGGCTGGTGGCGGGTGACTGGGATCACTGCTTCTTTCAACCCAAAGGGAGACAAGCTCCCGATTACTCTGAACTCCAGTTTCTGGGGAGATGCTGAGGACCCAAACTCCTACGAGGAGAAGCTGGACTGTCTGCCATCAGGTCGGAAAGTGAGGGTGACTTTCTTGCAGAGGTGCACCCAGCAATCATTGTTTACTGTGCTGGGGCATGGGACACGGGGACTTGGAAACGTGGAAACTGGCAGCCAACACCCTAGCCTAGTGACTCCATGAGACCCTGCCCCACACAATCTACAAACACACCCAAGCTCCATGCAGCGGCTTTTGCATATAAATGGCCTGCCCTATCACAGCTTAACCTAACAAACTGCAGCTCTGGTCAGACAGCTCCAAAACCTCCAAACCCCAAGCAAAGAGGAGAAAACTGTAGTTCTCGCTGTAGCTCCTGCTGGGTAGCCTCAGACAGTAGCTGACCTCACCCCATTGGAGATCCAGAAGCTAGTGTATCTAGTGGTCAGTGTGAGATGACACCAGATTTCAACTCCTCACATCCATAAGTGACACATTCAAGAGGCAGACTCAGTGAGCACCAAAACCCCACTGAAACAAGTCCTGCCCCATAAGCATGTCTCAAGCACAGCATTTCTTCCATTATAGACACAGCAGGTCCTCACCGCCAATTGGCCTGGAGGTCAATTTCTCCCAGTGACACCAACAACCATCAAGACTTAACTACAACAAGGCTGTACACACAGTCCACAAAGGGGTGCACCAAGAGTATCCACCTCAGGTAACTTGGAGGCCAACCCACTAGCCCATATAGGACACCTAGCACACAAAGCCACCCTACCAACTCAGGGAAGCAGTGAAAATGTGGAGACAAAGAAACAGATCACAAATAAAAGAAATGGAGGAAAACACACGACTGGATATAGAGTTCAAAACCATGGTTATAAGGTTTTTCAAGAATTTCCTAGAAAAGGCCAATAAATTTAACAAGACCCTCGAGGATATAAAAAAGGACCAACTAGAAATTAAACATACACTGACTGAAATAAAAATTATTATACAGAGACCCAACAGCAGACTAGAGGAATGCAAGAATCAAGTCAAAGATTTGAAATACAAAGAAGCAAAACACACTCAACCGGGAAAGCAAAAAGAAAAAAGAATCCAAAAATTTGAAGATAGTGTAAGGAGCCTCTGGGACAACTTCAAGCGTACCAACATCAGAATTATGGGGGTGCCAGAAGAAGAGAGAGAGCAAGATACTGAAAACCTATTTGAAGAAATAATGACAGAAAATTTCCCCCACCTGGTGAAAGAAATAGACTTACAAGTCCAGGAAGCGCACAGAACCCCAAACAAAAGGAATCCAAAAAGGACCACACCAAGATACATCACAATTAAAATGCCAAGGGCAAAAGACAAAGAGAGAATATTAAAAGCAGCAAGTGAAAAACAGTTAATTACCTACAAAGGAGCACCCATACGATTGTCAGCTAATTTCTCAACAGAAACTATGCAGGCCAGATGAGAGTGGCAAGAAATATTCAAAGTGATGAATAGCAAGAACCTACAACCAAGATTACTCTACCCAGCAAAGTTATCATTCAGAATTGAAGGTCAGATAAAGAGCTTCACAGATAAGAAAAAGCTAAAGGAGTTCATCACCACCAAACCAGTATTATATGAAATGCTGAAATGTATTCTTTAAGAAGAGGAAGAAGAAGAAGAAAAAAGTAAAGATAACAACAAATTATGAACAACAAATACATATCTATCAACAAGTGAATCTAAAAATCAAGTGAATTAAAAATCGGAGGAACAGAATAAACTGGTGAATATAATAGAATCAGGGGCATAGAATGGGAGTGGATTGATAATTCTCACGAGGAAAGAGGTGTGGGGGGTACGGGAAGAGACTGGACAAAAATCGTACACCTATGGATGAGGACAGTGTGGGGGAGGTAAGGGCAGAGGCTGGGGTGGGAACCGGGTGGAGGGGAGCTATGGGGAGAAAAAGGAGAAACAATTGTAATAATCTGAACAATAAAGATGTATTAAATTTAAAAAAAAAAAGCTGATGCAGCCTAATTAGGAAATAGATGGACAAGTGACTAGTTGTCTAGTTGAGGTAGTTCCCCTACCTAACTATGGATGTAGGTGAGAAAGTGCTGTGATGGGGTGTGGGCAGATTTTATTGGCGAAACTCTTTTTATTGTTCTACCATTCAAGTGAATCATATGCAGAGTCCCTGGAGTATTAGAAAGCACAACTGCCTAAAATTACCCTGGTTCCTGAGCCATCAATGATATTAATATCACTTTTATTATTTAAATCAACTAATAATATCTTTATTCTTGAAATTCTTAAATGTGTTTATGTATCTTGGAATAAATCTATGTCATCAGTTCATAGTTCACATTTATCAGTTCATTTCACCCCTAACTTTTAGATTTTCATTTGCCATTGTATTTTTGTCATGTTGATTTTCTCAGATAAAAGCACATTACCTTTTACCTTCAGCATTTGTATTATTTATGCACTTTGGATTATTTTGTGTTTAAAGTTCATTCTTTTTAACTGATAATTATTTGTATTACCCATTTTCTGCATTTACCTATTATTCACATCCAGACTTCTCAAAGTATTTTTAATAAAATATTGTGAGATCTCTTTTGCTATTCCATGTTGGTGTAACTGAACTGCTGTTTTAATATTATATTCATTTGTTTTTCTGCTTCCAGCATTTTTTCCAAGACTATGAGTCTGGTTGGGTTTTACAGTTAAGCATTCCCTATAGACTCCTTCACTAGAATGACCCATGCCCCCATATTCTGTGGAACTACCTCATATATTTTATTATATATATATATATATATATATATATATATATATATATATATATATGTATATATATATATATATATATATATATATACGTGTATATATATATATAATCCTAGTTCATTAATCCTGGTAATGTTATGCTATTCTTCTTTTTCTATTAATGAAGATATTTCAACCAACAGTTGCTATGCAACCTCCAAGTGTTATAACCTGGAAATAATCATATTTTGGAATATAAACCAGGTCTTACAGCTGGTCACTCTATAGAACCTTTCAGAGAGAGATTCATTAGTTCTTTTGTATGGTTTTGTAGTGGGCTAAGTACTATTTTTTTGATACTTTTTCCTTCTTTTTATGTTCTCTGTGTGTAAAATCTCAATATAGATGCTTCTATATTTCACTCTATGAAGCACAGCTGTGAGATTATTGCTAACTTGTACATTAAAGAAAGAAACACAATTGAGAGGCCTGGATACAGTGAATAACTGATGAGAGCTATGATTGAAATGCCTTTTCCCATTTCCACACTTCCAAATGGAGTAGCAAAAAGGAGGTCATTTGCATATGGTATGAGAGTGAAATGCAATCTTAATAATTTGTGTATTTGAAACCAAATTGGGTCTTTGCTATTATCTATGTTAATCAAACTGTAAGTTCATAATTTCCTGTTGTTATTACTCTAGTCTCCACCCTAGTATTTAAACAATTAGAAAATGGGTATCATCGACATTATTTAAAAGTAAAGGTTGACATGTAATTTTATTACTGAACCAGTTCCTCCACTTACAAAATAGTACTGGGCATCATGCTGATGTAAGAAGAAAGAAATGAAAATGAAGGGAGGGAGGGAAGAAAGAAAGGGAGGAAGAAGAAAAGAAGGGGAGGTGGTTGGGGAGGAAGAGAAGTAGAGTGAGAAAAGGCAGAGGCAGGTGGAAGGAAAACAGGGAAAGAAAGGATTTTAATTCCTTTCAGCAGGCTATTTTAAAACTAAAGCTAGCCCTCTGCTGCGACCTACCGCCAGACTAGAGAACTACAAATGAGAAAACATTTACTATTGGCAGTAACAAACATATTATACATGTTTCCTTTTAAATCCTGCAGTCTTTATAATTGATTATAGTAATCCAATGGGGTTAGCCTAAAACAAAGCATCAGTGTTGTTTCTCAATTAGAAAATCAATTAGTTAACTCTTTGCAACAGAATGTATGAATATTATATTTCTTAATGCGGGATATAGATGGATATCCCAAATTAGAAAATAATAACCTGGCCCCTAACCAATCCCTAGTTAGTTAAAGACTCACTTTAAGGAAGCTCATATTTCAACCAAATAAAACTATGGTGGGGACAGAGCATAGGTGAAAATTGCTGTATAAGGGGAGACTGTCATTTTGAGGATCTGTTTTAACCAGATAGAAGCTCTGGGACTACATCTGAATATTTAAAATATCAGACAGTTTTGTGAAAAGGACAAAATGTCTATTGTAAAATGGCCAGATATATGTTTCGTGGAACTCTAGGTGGAAGCAGACGTGAGGCTTTGGGGTAAACTTTTCTCTGTTCCTGCAAAGGTCACGGGTGAATTCTTATGACCCAAACTAACTCACTCCCTGGACACTGGTGAGGAAACCATGGGGTGTTAAATATATGTCTCATAATCTAAAATGCTTTTTAATTGAGGGAGAGAGCTTTCTGTCAGGGGCACACACATACACACACACACACACATTATCTTATGAGACTTTATGGTTATTCAAGTCGGCTGGAGGATAAGACTTTAGAGCTTCTGGAATAGCCAAAAGTAAGAATTAAAGAAGAGAGGCTGATCTTGGGTGGAAAGTTTCCCACGGAGATGATGGTGCTTGAATCCCCAGCGAAGAAAAGCACCTGCAGGGACTTCACATTGAGTGAAGTTTTCTTTTCTATATTGGAAGTCTCTCATGATAGCCTCCAATTTTCAGTTCAACTTTAGTCAATGCAATTAATTAGTTGAAGTCTTAATTTCCAGAATTAAAAAAAAATCCCCTAGAATAAAAATTTAGAAGAAAAAAATTTAATATGATAGGTTGAGGATAACTCCTGAATTTTTCTTAAATTCCCCTTAAATGTAAAGTATATGTGGAAACCTTAGAAATGAATGAGGGAGTCATAGATTAGAAGTTGGGTATAGAATTATTTCATTTTAAGAACAAAAAGGAAGAGAATAATCTCTGGTGTGTGATTAAAGAAAGATCTTAGTGACAAAAGATTAGTTCTTTGGTGGCTTTAGAAAGTGAGAAATTAAATAAGATTTTAAAATCCTCTTGTCCAGAAGAACTATAATAAAATACTGCAAATAATAACATCATTTAATGACTAAGTAGTATGATCATTCTTAACAATCCTCACAAAATTATTGAGGTGCCTTTACTATACCCTTTTTTTATAGGTAAGGAAACAGAACCTTGGATGGGAAGCATCTTTTCTTAACTTCAGTATGTGCTCAACAATATTTTTTTTCATTTTGGGGGGTGATTTATCAACAGTATTTCTTGCAGCATGGGCTTCATCAGCACTCTTTGGAATAAGGACATGATACATAAATGACAATAAATGATTTAAAAACATTATATTGGCTATAATAAAGTATAAGAAAACTCACCAGCAGTAAAATAAATGAGAATAAAATGGCAAAAATAATTCAAAATTATTTTAAACAGTAATTAATAATTAGTAAAGTATCATCATTATAAACATGGAAAAGAAGTGGAAGGTAACAGACTGATAGTTTTCTAGTTTTCTCTTCTTTCTCAAGAAAGTTATGTTTATGGTTTGTGTTATAATGTTTGTCTAATGAATAAATATTCACATAGGCATCAGTTCAGATATTCTGAGAAGCAGAGACCAAGACAGGATTCCACACAGGAGAGATTTATTGGGAGCATCCTGTGAAGGATGGAGGTGAAGGCCCAGGGTAGGCAGGCAATCTTCAGACAGTGATGCAATTCTGCCACTATAAAAGGAGAGGGGAAGGAAAGAGGATTGGTAGGAATTGTCAGGCTGCTGTGTCAATCTAAGAAAGTTTGGACCACACTGATGGGTCCGTTAGAGGAGTCCCCCCTTTGGCAGGAATGAGCCCACACATGCCTTGTCAGTCATTGGCCGGGGAAGACTCAGGGGCATGTGGCTTCAGCAGGAACATGGTTGTGGATCCCAAAGGACAGCTGGGACTCTCACTCACCATGTTCCCCAGCAGAAGGTCAGGGCAGTGCAGTCCTGGCTGCCGCCCACCATGTACATATATGTTATTAAAACTGTGGTGCTTCTTCTGGAGTCATTTCCCCCCTTCACATCTGAGGTCCACTTCCACCATGATTATGCTCTGCCCCAATTCTTCTGAGTTTTTCTTCTGCCCACAGTTTACTTACATGGTTTAACAAAATTAACAATTCATATAATATATTGTGTGTCTGGGATTTTCTATTCTCTTCCATCTTTGTCCCGTGACTCAGTATATCAATTGAAATGGTATATCATTTATTCAAATGACAATTTTCCAAGCCTATCCATAAGGGGTTCTGGAAAAGAAACACTGAGTCAACTTGAAAAAGAAAAAGAAAAATCAAGAGACAAAATGAAAATAACCCACATCAAGGGCTTGGAACCCCATAATATAGGTAATAAAACATCAGTCTCCTATTGTATTCTACCTCTGTTATTCCCAGTTTACAGAAATTATTTCTTTTACTCTTTACAGGTGAGGGAGAACTTCTGTGCTGCTTGTATCCTATCATAATTCCCTGCCAGTAATATCGGTTTTTGAAAAGTGACCTAGAAAGTACAGTACACATCGCAAACTACGGTTTCTTTAAATCTGATAAGGTGGCTCAGCCATACACACTCATTTCCCTTCTCCTCTCTGAATAGCAGGAAGTCACCCATAATGAAGAGGGGAACATTACTAGATTTTTAATATAAAACTAACCTTAAATACCTCCCATGCACCTTAAAATACTAAGTGGAGGAAGCAAAAGTAATCATTTTATCCACCTTTTAATTATTATTCACTTAAGAGAAATATTTCCTACTTAAAATCATCTTCTTACTTGGACTGTACTGAATAGAGATAAATTAGAGAGCGGCTGTGCAGTTCCAGACATTAGAAAAAAACAGTCCAGGGAAATTAGCCAGGTTCTGAGACCAGGTAAAAAGACCTGGGCCAAATTAGTGATCTACCTGAATGGTCAGTGAACTCCCAAGTATTTATATGTCAGTCTCTGACAATTGATTTGGCCCACCCCCAAAGGGAAATATCTGCTGGCAGGCACAGGTGACAGTAGTTGCACTTCCACATGAAACATCAGTGATGGTACATTATGCCCAACAGTGACCTTTGATAAAGAAAGTTGCCTGTGACTCCTTCTGCTTTCCCTCTAAGTATAATATTTTTCATTCACTTTGAAGGTGGTTTTACCAGCTTCTTGACAATAGTGTGACTTGTGCCCGTTTTGCAATGAGTAATGCAACCTTGATGGTACCACCTGCAGTTTTCTTTAAGCAACAAGTTGACTAATCATTATTTTGCTGGATCTAGAAAATGTTGATTGATTTGCCAGAGAGGTCATTAGGCAGTTTTGTGGAAACATTTCATAACAGAAGAATTTGTGCCACTGCTTAACCACAATGTTTATAGTAGAGAAAACAGTAGGGATTAGGAGAAATGGAAGGCGTATGCAAATTGCCCACATTTCAGTTCCATTTTTCTGCTTGTTTAAGGTCTTTACACCTGCAAGTGCCCTTGGCATTGTCAAGTTCACCTGTACAGATTTCATATTCACTAAAGGCCTTGGCACTTTGGGCATATAGAAGGTAATTTTTGCTCATAGACACTATTTTCATCACTGCCTTTATACTTCACTTAATTAATTTTATGTATTGATTCATCTTTGAGAATTGTGGTACAATGAAAACAAATAGCACCTACCAAAAATGAAAAATTGTCAGATGTAAACAATAGAATGAGGATGATCTGGAAAATGGTAGTTGAGTTAAACTTTTCCCTATTATCTGGGACTATAATATTAAGTGAGATTTAGCCAATACATTCCCATAGGACATGCTCAGTCGTTAAGAATGTAATTACTGAAAATATAAGTGGATGTCTGCTAATATCACAATTAATCTCATAGTTCTATTTATTCAATGCAGGTAAAAAGTTTTTGTTGTGTTTTCTTTGAGTTCAAAACTCTTATATAGCTCTTGATAGAATAAATGGAACACCATTGTCAGATATTCCTCTTTAAATAGCACTACTGTAGAGCAATTGCTAATCTTGGGCACTTAATATACTGACTAAGGAAAAAAAGTCCAGAATAAGGATTTAAAACTTTAGCCGAAGCACCAGTTAGACCACATTTGGCTACCTGATTAAAATGAACTAAACAATAGGAACAGAATAATCATTTTCACATAAAGACAACATCAGAAATAGGTTCTAACAGGGTCCATTCAAAAATTAGTGATTTCATAGCTCTAAGTTGCTCCTCTTGTCCTTCAGCTCATGTTAGCAAAATGGCTATGCCAGCTGAGGGATTTGTAAGAAGAGAGCCTCTTCCCTCCTCCTACCTTTGTCCCCTGTCTCCAGCAGAAAGCAAGTTATCAAACATTTTGTAGCTGCCCCAAATATAAAAATGAAAAAATATGAAACAGATGAGAGCAGAGTAGCACCAATTGAAGAAGAGCGTGGACAGAGTCTCAGGTTCTCTGTGTACTCCCTTCCCCTGCTGTGGCTCCTGAGGACCTCTGCTCAACCCTCAGAAACCACTTAGAAACCTGCCTCAGGAATTGGAAGACTGCACAAGGTATTCGATGGAAACTACACCATGACTAAATGGACTTCATCCCCAGAATGAAAAGATGGTTGAATTAGAAAAAGAATTACATCTTTCTATATGTTGCTATAATCCCAGCAACCGAATGGTGGAAAGACCAGAACAACCGCTTGACCAGTCACTATGACATGCACTGACCACCAGGGGGCAGATGCTCAATGCAGGAGCTACCCCCTGGTGATCAGTGCGCTACCACAGTGGGAGCAATGCTCAGCTCACTCCGTTGATCAGGATCCAGGATAAGTGGCTGCTCCTGCTGCGAACCCCCAGCCCATGGGCAGGAACCCGGGCTGTGATCATTGCCTCCTCGCCCCAGGCTCCTCCTCCTCACTCCCTGCTGCCTCCTCCTGATGCCTGCAGGCCGCACAGCACTGCCTCCAGGCTTGCAGAGCTGACCCTGAAGGCAGGGAGGCGGGTCCGTGGCCACTGCGGGACTGGGGCCTACTCCACCACCTCTCAGTGTTATTGTCCCTGGGCCCGGCCCTGGCCTGATCCCCTGGAGAGGCGAGTGCTCCAGCTCCACAGAATTCAGATTATTTTTATCCCTGTCTATATTTTATATATAACAATAAGTGACGAAAGGCAGACCAAAATGTTGAAAGAATAGAAGCATTTCTATTAGGGTCAGAAACAAGAGAAGAGTATTTGGAATTAATTAATCTGGAAGTCTGGTCTCTGCAATTGAAAAACAGTGCAAGTCTACATTGCTCAGGAGGAAGCAAATTCCATTATCTGTAGATGATATCATTGACTAACTAGAATATTCAGAAGAATACTCTAAGAATAAATTTGAGCTTAACCATGCATGATCCATATGAAAGAATCCCCTTTCTCACTCTTTGAACTCTCTCTCTTTTCATCATCTTCTTGGGCAGTCATAGAGAGGCACTTTTAAAAAATTATGAACCAATTGAGTTAGTAGGGATTTTTATGGTAAGACAGTTCAACCAGTGGTTCAAACACTGTCTAGCAGATAGGCAATGACATCTAAGCTCATATTATTTTGGAGGCTCTGTTACTGTCAAGGCAGTGCCTAGAGTAAAAGTGATAACAAAGGGAGTTAATAAATTTGGGATACATCTTGAATGTGGGTTTTCATAGTTTGTCCCAAAGGTATACTCTATTCAAGCGCAAGCAGTTTATTTGGAAGGCACAGGGCATACAAGTGAGCTTGGGGAAGTAACATGAGAAAAGGAAGGCAGTCAGTAATGGGGTGTTATTAGGCCAATTATTACCATAGGCAACCAGAGCTTACGGTCATGGGGAAATTCTGGGAAACAATTCAGTTATCCTACTGGAGAAGTCATGGATCTGGAGTATTTATACACAAATTCCTGAGAGTCATTGGTTAAGGACTGCTGGGGGTTGGAGGGATGGACGGTGGTGCTAATTCGCAGGACCTTCAACTACAGTAAGTGTGGGCAGAATATCCTTCTATGTTTCAGGAAAAGCCCCGGGATTTACAGAAGCAGATAGTAGCTGGGGGGATTTGGCTAAAGCATGCTGTAATGACTGAGATGTTAGAGATCTGAGAAGGGTGCAAAAGTCAATAGGGATTAGTGATAGACAGGATCGGGAAGTGAAGGACCCAGTCAATTGTACGTTTCCTATCTGCCAATGACGATTAAATTGATTATGCTGGGAGAGGGAGGAATTGGTGAAAGCTTATAGAGGGCTAAAAACTTGTGACACATACCACAGGAAACTCACAAAAATTCTCATTGAGCACTGTGAAAAGGGCTAAGATTTATTGAGGTCATGTGTAGCCTTCATCATCATAATTTTGAATATTATTAGAAATATGATCTTATTTGTAGCCACTGAAAAAATGATACCTATAAATATGATTTACATAATAATAAGATTGTTTGCAATTTATAATTTCCAGGATTCTATAAACTGTGGAGAGAAATGAATACAGAAGCTAAACGTGAACATCTATAAAATGCACAGTGACGTTCAATTTACTTGCCAAAGTATAATGAAACTATATGGCAGTGGCCCTCAGACTTTCTTGGCTTCTCAGTGATAAAATATTAAATTTGACTTACCTAATAGTCATGATATAAAGTTAAATTTAACCATTTCAGTTGACATTTTGTTGAGTTCACCACCGGAGAAAGAGATAACCTTGAGGCTGCTGTTTTACAACTTTTTAAATGAGCCAATAAAGCCCATGGGGTTGTCAGCCGTATTTGAAATATAAACCACTCATAAACAGGAGAAATGAAAACAATAATTCTCCCCCCTAATAAAAAGAAAAACCCTTCCCAGACGCTGTGTCTCTGTGGTTGAGCATCAACCCATGCCCCGGTCAGGGCACATGCCCAGGTTGCCAGATCATGCAGGAGGCAGCTGATTGATGTTTCTTTTTCATTGATGTTTCTATCTCTCTCTCCCTCTCCCTTCCTCTCTCTAAAAATCAATAAGAACATATATTTTTTTTAAAAAAAAAAAAAGAAAAAGAAACCCATGCCCGGGCTTCCCAGTCATAAAATAATCCAGTTTGCATGGAAAATAAATAAAGGAGAAAATATAACAGAATTTTCTAGCAAAATCTTTATCATCGCCTTAAAACACTGTCTCCGGTTATTTTCTCCATTCCTCCTTTTCAATATATCAGCTGACAACTACAATTGGCCTACAGCCCCCTCTCATTTGACTGCTCTTTGACCCAATTCAAGCTCCCTAGTGGGGGAAGCGGAGCAAAGCCGGCACTTGGAATTTGTTTACATCTCTGTGTCTCAGCACAAATGATGATACCACTGGCAAGAGTCCGGGGAATAATGTGTCTTTGTTCTGGTGCAGGCTGTACACCTGCGGGGTCAGTGCATGCATTGTTTTGTGGTTTTCTTATATGCCAGACCAGAGGAGAAAGCAATTGTTACTGCTTTGTGATTCAATATACCAATCTATTCTAACTCCACAAAATGTGGGTAAAAATGTGTATGCAACTAAGTGCACACTTCAGAACTCTAGGCAGTTATTATTTTTTTTTCTAGCAAATGTTGATTAGGAAAATTCTGGATTGAAACATTATCCAGTTGCCATGGGACCCCACCAGTAATTACTGATTTCAGCATTATGCCATAAAAAGTCCCTTCCATGAAAAATTATTCAGAGAGTTTTAATAAGCTTCCCATCATTCTACAAGTTTATTTTTCCCTAGTTTCTCTCTTTGTGGTGACCAAATAGAAAAAAATAATATTAAGCTGTGACAAAATTATCTAGAAATGATTATTTAAAAATTAGATGGAAAAGGTTGTTAATTTTCTCATCTAGTGATGCATTATATATTTTGGACAGAGCATTGGTATACATGAATACAAAATTTATTACCCAACTACTGTAATTTATGTTGAAGTGCACTGGACATGAATCAATTACAGTTAATATGTTGAAGGCATTAGTGGTAAGTGAGGATCCGGCGTTACTGTATTTCTCTGGAAGTTGACACAGTGTTCTACTAAAGCTAATGTGGTTGTGACACAGGGTAGAGTTCAGGGTTCCAAAGGAAATACACAAGCAGAACCCCTCCCATAGTATCAGCACTCAAAAATTAAAGGTGGCTTACCTCCCAGACTGGAGATACAGTCTTATCCACTCCTAGATTCTGAACATTGCCTTTCTGGGGTTAATTTCTGGGCTATAAACTGCTTGCCTCTCAGGAGGCACTGAGAATTAACAGTTGTCATGGTTTTGGCATTTTGGGAGAGGCACCAGGAAATACAGTCTCCCATAATCTAGCCTTGACTGCCAACATTTATACTGAGCATTTCATAAACAATGCAACATCTATTTCATCTGTACCACTGTTGGGTAATCTCGGGCCTAAGGGACTCTGAATCACGGATGTGACAGATGTCTTGGACATCTGATTTCAGCAGCGTTGAAACCAAAATATTCCGTTATATGAGTAGAAAGTCCTACTGTGTGTTTCTATAATTTTATGAACATTTTAAAGCGGAAGTAGCACTTATTTGAAAGCAATTACTTGATTTACTGATATTCAGTACCTATGATACTCTATTGGGAAGTACTCTGCCTTCATGACATTCTAAAGGAAAATTCCATGAGATACAACTAAGTGTAGCTGTATGAAAAGGGCTTGGCATCAGACAGAACAAAGTGTAATTCTAGTCTCTCACATTTAATATTTTTTTTAATGGTTGGCAAGATACTTAAACTTCCAGAACTTGTAAAACCTTTTAATTTTTAAATCTTAACAGGTTTAAGAGGATGGTTTAATAACAATATGTGGTTGTGTACTGAAAGCATAAAGTCCATACAGTGTAAAGAGTGACATGAATCTCAATGGTGTGTGTGCACATGGGCGTGCACAGCCTGACAGCTACCATTTCTGCCTTTGGAGGAGGGGACTGTGACAGAAACAGGGGCTGCAGTGAGGAAAGGCAGGGCCTGTGGCATCATCTGGAATGCAGAAGTGGAAACAGAGAGAGCTAAACTGCTCTGTAGAATTAAGTTTAAAGAGAGGGGGAAGGGTATCCGTTTGAGCTCAAGATGTTAATTTCATGTAAAAATAATGATTTGGGGATTTCTGGAGGTGAGCTGAGAAATGGGAGTCCGTGGACACTGAGTGTGGGGAACTACTGAGACACAGCAACCGAAGTAGGACATGGCCTATGGGATGGAGATGCCGAAACTAGCGACCTCTTCCCTGTGATAAAGTTCAGCTTTTGGACTTTACAGACAATGATGTCTAATATCCCATCTGAATGATTTTCTCATTGTATGTTGTAACACTCTGCACTTACCAGAGTCTGGTATTCAGCAAGGTTTTGTCAACCACTAATTTCATGCTGGTCTTAAGCCTTAAGGATTCAAGAGAAGGGGTTATGACCATCTGGGACAGGGAGAAGGGTCCAGAGAACAGGAGCACCAGGAAGATACAGTGACGAGATGGCCAGGTGCTGTCCAAGAGGTCCAAGACACCTGGGATCAAAAGTGAAGTGTCACAGACCATAAACAGGATGTGAAAGCAACCTTGGAAATTTAGCAATAGTTAAAAAAAGAAAAAAGATCGAATTTCTTACATTTACATCAGGGTGAGACTCATCATTTTGTACAGGAAAAAGAAAGCTAACCCCAATTTCAGGAGGATATTTCAGCCATATAAAGTATTAGTAAATTTAAATTTATAAAAATATCATGAGTTAGTTCAGAAGTAAGAAACTAAAGGAAAAAAAATCTGGAATTAAGCTGGCTTAATAGGCCTCATTTGGTGTTCCTTAAATTTTTTTTCAAGGATAATGAACCACCTATGAGGCAATTACATAGAAGGGGAAAGAAGAAAGAAACCAAATTATATTGAGCCCCTCCTGTGTGCCAGGCACCTTAGGTTATCTCATTTGGTTCTCAGATCATTCCTTCTGTTTCCATTTTAGAAACGAGACAACTGATGCTGTGAGAGGCAAAGCAACTGGCCTCAAGGAGTCATTCAGTGGTGGCTTATCGGGGCTGGAAACCTGTGTCCTTTGACTCTCTCCTCCCTGCATGTTCCAGGTCTCATCTGCTAAATACCAACTTCCCACATCAGGAAGTGAGGCTGGTGCCTCAACCTCCCACATGCACATAGATACTTGTAATCTGTTATAATTGCTCCCAGAGAAGAAAGCTTAACTTCTTTCATGCAGCCTTAATTCTCTGGGAGCTACTATCATTGTTACATGAAATGTAATAAATTTTTTGTTTTAAAAACAGTGCATCATTATTAGCAAATACCTCAGAAAAAAACATTATTAATATCTGAATGTCACATCATAGTGATAATATTTGTAGAATACTTACTAAATGTCAGACACTGTGCTAAGTGCTTTCCATAGTTTAGATAATTAAATGCTCACAAAACTCATAAGGTCATTATTATTATTTTCCCCATTTTACACTGGAGGACATTGAATGTTAGAGGGGTTAAGTAATTTGTTGAAGGTCACACAACTATTAAGAGCCCTAGCCGGTTTGGATCAGTGGGTAGAGTGTCAGCCTGAGGAATGAAAGGGTCTCAGGTTTAATTTCTGTCAAGGGCACATACCTTCGTTGCAGGCTCCAGCCCTGGTTAGGGGCATGTGGGAGGCAACCAATCATTGTGTTTCTCTCACATCAATGTTTCTCTCTCTCTCTCCCTCTCCCATCCACTCTCTGTAAAAATTAATGGAAAAAATATCCTCAGGTGAGGATTAAAACAAAAAGAATTGTACACTTGAAATCTATATAACGTTTTTAACCAATGTCACCCCAATAAATTTAATTTTTTTAAAAAGTACTTAAATCATTTTATGTAAAGTTTTATTTTCCTTGGGATTGTTAAAAACGACATTCCTGCACTGGCCAGTTGAGCTCAGTGGATAGGACATCGGCTAGTGAACTGAAAGGTCTCAGATTCAATTCTGGTCAAGGGCACGCACCTTGGTTGCAGGTTCAATCTAGCCCTAGTTGGGGCATGTGCAGGAGACAACCAATCAATGTGTCTCTCTTATCTCCATCTCTCTCTCTCTCTCTCTCTCTCTCTCTCTCTGACTCTCCCCCTCCCTTCCACTCTCTGTAAAAATAAATGGAAAAATATTCTTGGATGAGGATTGACAAAAAAAAAAAACAAAAAACAAACAACAAAAAACCAAAACTACATTCCCTACAATATGTGAACAATTAAAATGAGAGTAGAATGAACTATTCAAACATTATGCTGTCATAAAGTCACTTTTTAAAACCACTATTGTCCTTCCTTTTCCTGTCAACTAATCTCTTTACTCCATGTTAGTATAAGAGGAGGTTTTGGTTTTGGTTTTTGATAAAGAAAACAATAGTACTTTGTAAATAAAACCTAATTTTTTAAAGTAAAATCAAATTATTTTGACTAAAAAAGTAAAGGGAGATACCCGTAATAGTACTCCTAACTACTCATGATTGTTTTTAAAAGTTAAGTTAAAAATGATGGATAGTGAAAAAAAAAAATGATGGATAGTGTACTTCTAGATATTTATCCTAATGAAATGATCAAATATGCAAAAATATAAATACATTTTGATATTTCACAGGGCATTTTTAGATTAGTGTATAATTTTTAAAACTCAGTTGTCCAATCATAAGAAATGTTCAATAAATTTTTTGTGCATTCACCAATGGACTGCTTTGGAATCTTTAAAAGTGATGATATGGAATTACACTTATCAGTATGGCAATCTATTCACAGTATATTGTTAATGAAAAATGAAATTTACAAAATATTGTACATAGTTTGAACTCACTTCTATAAAATGTATTCAACAATGTGTGTAGAAATATATCAAAATGGCTATATGTGAAAATAGAAATAGTGATCATCTCTGGGTGGTCATATTGCATATCATCTTTATTTTCTTTTTCCTACTTTTATAAATCATCTTATTTGTCTATAAATGCATATGATTTTGTTATAAAGAAACTATTTAATAATAATTAAGCAAAGCTATTTACATGTAGGTCTATCTAAAATGATTTAATAACATCTTTCTTGTTAATATAAAAGTAGAGACACAGACAAATAAAACTTTCAAAGGTCTGCATGCCATAGTTTTAGTCCAATGATTAATATTAATTATAAATCAAGTATAAAATTATAAATTATAATAAAATTAAAGCATAAATGTTGCCAAGTAGCTTATATTTGATCCTGGATGTGGTTCGGACTCTATAATGTAGGGTGAGTTATTTAACCTAATTTTTCTGAACTATAAGGTAAAGACAATAATATTTGTACATATCTCTCAGTAATTGTGAGAATTAAATGATAAAAGAATATAGGATACCCAGTCAACAAGTAAGATCAGTGACTATGGGGACGGGGTGATTTCTTGCTAGTTCACTGTTCCTCGACTACTCTTGACATGCTGTTAAGTGAGTGAATGAAGGACTGAACTAATTAAATTGTAGAGTAGGTAATAGGTAGCTATTTTATATAACACAATCTCAACTTACATCCAGAGGCACTGAAAATTTAGCGTAAAGCAATCTTAAGAATCTACAATTTTCTGATAACAGATAGTGTAGGGATTCAGAAAAATAATCTATGCCATTGAGACACTTCCTAGGAAGTTTAGGTTTTCAAAGGCTCTAAAACATCAATGACTTTTTTCTCCCAGACCTGAAAGGAAGAAGATAGTTAACACATATGTCTTCAACAAAGTTGACATATGAAAGTTGTTAATAATCATCAAGGATTTTTTTTTTCAGAGAAAAGAGATTATTAGGGAGGTGTTCCAACACATAACTGCTTGCTGCCTGATTAGGAAGCCTTTTTGAATGAGAAACACTTCAAGATGGAATTTCAATTTTAGTTAAAAGGAAAGTACCATTTGTAGGTGGCAAATTAAAAAAATATGTGTGTGGGTTCCTTCTTATCCGATACATATACATTCCACTTCTAAGATGGAAAAATTAAGAAACCAATCATCAACGCCCCCTCCCCAGCAGAGACAGAGGCAGAGAATGAAAATCAGAAATGCAGGCCCCATCTAAAGGGACACTGGACCTGTAACTCCAAGCCATGATATATGGGAAATCACAGACAAATGTATTAAGGAAAAGCTAGAATGTGGGAAGAAGTCATCAACTGTGCTGCAGATCTCAGACAAAGCTGACAGCAAAATTGCCTAAAGTGTTACCTACAACTCTTGAGTGGCAGATACCACAGGCTGGCTCACTTAGCAGCCATGCCAACCACTTTACCACCCTCCAACAGAGTGGACAGAAAGCAAAGTACTCAAGCACTCTCTTTCAGAATAAATATAAAACTATAAAAAAAGGGGAGAGGTGTATCAATCAGCAAGGCTATCAATGTTGGAAGCCTGAAAGTATATTGAAGTGGTTGATGGTTGAAAAAGGGAGGAAACTATACAAGGGAGGGGACTGCAGTGGAGGTGGCTGCTGTTCTGCTCTAGACACGGAGAGAAACTTTTTTTTAAATTACTTTATTGATTAAGGTATCACATGTTTGTCCTCAACACCCCCCCCATTCCCATCCCAAACCCCTACACACGCATGCCCCCACCCCCCTGTTGTCCGTGATCACTGGTTAGGCTCATATGCAAGCACACAAGTCCTTTGGTTGATCTATCTCCCTTATCCCCACCCTCCCCTTCCTTCCCTCTGAGGTCTGACAGTCTAATTGATGCTGTTCTTGTTCAGTCTATATTATTCATCTTTTCCCCTAGATGAGTGCGCTCATGTGATACTAGGAGTACACTTATAGGAACCAAAAATGAGACAAGCAATAATGGTTATGCTGAGAGGCAAATGAGCAAACACGGGGCCTAAACACCCTACTGTCTATTCATTGAGGTCAGCCTACTGGGCAGCTTTCCCTGTTGAGCCACCTGCACTTGCCCACAGGCAGGAAACAAAGGCTGTCACTGTGGGTTTGGGCCCCAGAGTGGAGTCCTCAGCTTCATGTTCAGCACCCCTCTTTCTCACACAGGGGTTGTCAGGAAGCTCCACCCATATTTACAGTTCAAAATCTCAGCCCATGGAACACAGATCTAGGTTCACTAAAGCAAAGACCAGTGACAGAAAGGGCACCTGCCATATGGAATAAACAATTCAAGCCAATGCAAAGTAAATGCCAAAGGAAACATGGCAGCAATGTTTGAGAGCAGGCACAGGAGCGCACAACGTGGTGCCTGTGACACTCCAGCACCCTTCACCGGCAAAGCTGCTAAAGTTGGCAAGCCTGACTGTAACATTTATTTGTTCAATCCACGGGATTTTTGTTTGTCGATTTGAGGTATAAATAGATCAACTATTAACTCCCACACTGTATATGCATAAAAATCTGACAATATCACCAGTTATAATCTAAATTCTCTCGACCCATGTAAAAGTTCTAGAAATCACCAATTGCAGAAAGAAAGCAAAAGAAAAATGACATGTAAGACTTGTGTTCCACTTCCCTAAATTCCATTGAAATTTTAACTGTTGCAAATGGGAAAATGATTTCTTACAACTTTTTTTTTTTAAATATATTTTATTGATTTTTTACAGAGAGGAAGAGAGAGGGACAGAGAGAAACATCGATGAGAGAGAAACATCGATCAGCTGCCTCCCGCACACCCCCCACTGAGGACGTGCCCGCAACCAAGGCACATGCCCTTGACCGGAATCGAACCCGGGACCCTTGAGTCCGCAGGCCGACGCTCTATCCACTGAGCCAAACCGGTCTCGGCTCTTACAACTTTTTATTCTGAAATAGTCATAGAGTCAGAGGAAGTTGCGCGCGCGCACGCGCACACACACGCGCGCGCACACACACACACACACACAAATATGTATAGAGAGGTCCCATGTATCCCAGCCTCCCACAATGACAATAGCCTGTACAACTAGAGTACAATGTCAAGACCATGAAATTGACACCAGCATAGTCTGCAGAGCTCATTCAGGTTTTATCAGTATTGCATGTTCACACACTCTGTGTGTGTGTGTGTAGCTCTATGCAATTTCATGATTTGTGTACAGAAAAGATACAGAACCCTCCATCACCACTGTTTCCCTGGTGATGCTTTTCTACGGCCACAGCCATACCTCCTACCCTCCTGCATCCATGGCCACTGGCAACCTGTTCTCCATTGCCACAATTTTGTAATGTCAAGAATTCCATACAAATGGAATCATATGGCATATAACCCTCTGAGACTGACTATTTTCATTCAGCGTAACTAACTCCTCAACATTCATCCAAGCTGTCACATGCACCATTGGCTCCATCTTCCCTACTGAGCAGGATTCCATGGTGCAAATGCACCTCAGTCTACTCAATCACTTACCCATTGAGGGACACTTGGGTTACTTTCAGTTCGGGGCCATTATGAACAGAGCTGCTATAAACGTTTGTGCATATTTTGTGCATATTCTTCATGCACATTTTGTGAAAAGATAAATTTCTATTTTTCTGATATAAGAACAAGTACAATTGGCTAATGACTTTTAAAATATGAAACTTTCAACCACCTCACACATCCCAAAGACCTCATTGTTCCCTGCCTCTAACATCCTTGAATTTCAAAAGGCAATGCCATTGCTGATCTCTTTAAGTTCTAACAGATGCAACATCTAGACCAGCGGTTCCCAACATTTTTTGGCCATGCCCCACCTCAGAAGCTCTAAAATCCTGATGCCCCCCCTCCCTGTGACATATAATTCTTATTATTAAAAAAGTGAACTCCTGTTCATGTGGAGGAAGCCTAAAAGGCCATTAATTTGGTCTAAATGAGCTTTCAAAGCACATGGCATCCATGAAAGAGAAAAATAAAAGATTGAAAGTACAGTTGAAGTACTGAGGAAGAAATCACTAAGAAATTGTTAAAAATAATAATAATATGAAGTGATATGAAAAAATAGCAAATAAAGTTTGAAAACATGTAATAGAGAACTGAAATGCACAAATATGACACAACATAGATTTATATACTGTATATGAGGCCCCTAGAACCATAAGAAATGCAAAAAAAATCACTGTTAATAACTCATTCTTGAATTGTCCCCCTCCTAAAATCAAATTGCCCCCCCCTGGGGGGGTGTACCCCATGTTGGGAACCACTGATCTAGACCTTGGCTAAGTTGAGTGGGGCAGCCTGTTTTTCTGAGTTTGAACTCAGTGTATTGAACATTTTCTGAACTGCTGCCTGGAAAAAAGCTGCTGAGAATGGAATGATCAGATCTGTGAGTTTTTTCTCACATGGAAGAGCTTTAGGTTCCAGCCCAGCCCACTTTTGTGGCTGGTTCAGCCACCAAGCTGTGATTCGTGCTTCACAGGCTAGTAAACAGTCCTAATATTGCAGGCAGGTATAGTATTTTTAAGGTCTCTCATCCAAACCACCATCTAATATTTAAATTCCCAACATAATATAAGGCAGGTACCTAGGAACCTCAGTCCTTCTTTGCCTTGTGTTACATCTCCAGAAATCATGTTTTTGAGCAGAGGGGCAATTCATGGGAAGTGATTCCATTGTTGAACCACCAACAAATTTCCTTTCTCTGTTGTACCAATACTGTTTGCAATGAGAGACAAAAAAAATTTCACTTGCATCCCAGTGGAAATACGTTTAATAGGCCGAAGGAGGAAGAAAGATACATTTCTTGAAGTCAAACAGTTTCCACTGACTTTATTAACCAAGTAAAGATTATCTATCTGGATCCGTGTTTGCTATGCTTGCGTCTGAATGTAAACACATTCACAGAATGGCCTGGGCTGATGCGGTAACCCTTGAGAATTCTGATACAGCTGCCCTAAGTTCCAAATCATGCAATATACTAGATGGGAAAGAAGACACTGATTCACAAGAAATGACTGAATGCTTACGCTGCTCAGGCCCTGTGATAAATGCAGGTGATTCACACTGGTGACCAGAACAGATGAAAACTGTCCTGCTGCAGATTAGACAGGGTTCATGTAGAGGGTTCAGGATGTATGGGAACAGAAGCACACAGTGCTTTCAGAGTGTGGAGAAGGGGCATGACTTTAGGCAGTTGAAATCTTCCTGGGAGCTATGACAGGGGAGATGAATAGGAAATATCCAGGTGGAGAGACTGGGGGGAACGGGGAGTGCATTTCAGGCAGAGAGTGTAGAAGGTACAATAACATCTCAATGGAGTAGCATTTTAAGGACTTGCAAATATATAGCCTGGAGCAGTCTTTGCACAGCAGGAGAGGACTGAGAGGAAGGTAGGGGAAAGCAGGATGCAGAAAGCATGGGCGGGGGAGGCAGCCTGTGAGGCTGGTGAGAGGAGCTCCTTCATTCATCTTACCCAAGGAAGGGGGTGTATTGTTTTTACCATTTTTCTTAAATATATCTTTAGTGTTCATTTTTAAATGAATCGTATTTACTGAAAAGAATTCAAACAAGATAAAATATTGTTAGATTGTCAATTTTTAGATTTGAAAACCAAAGACTTAAAGGATGGAAAAAAATTCACTGATCAAATTCGTTCAAGGCAAAGTCCCTTGGGACTCTGTGTTCTCCCTGAACTCTGCGTGCACTTTCACAGCCCAGAGTGCACTTCCTATCCCACCTCCACATCACGTCTCTGACCCCACCTCCCTCAGCATCAGCCCCTCCAACCTTCAGGATCAGTTGCTCCTTTCTATGCACTCCCAAGCATTTTACACATTATCATTAATTAACATAAATATAATACTAATAATGGTAAGAATAATTATTATACTGGTAATTAGTACCATTTACTTATTTATAATTATAGTGATTGGGCTAATATAATAATTAAATTATTTAATTAACAATATTAATATTACACACTATTATAATGAACATTTTCTTATCTTGGTATGTCTGCTTTCACTGGTGGGCTGAGTTCTTAAAGAGTTTGTATGTATCAGTTCTAAGTCTCTGTTCAATTACTCATTCATTTATTCATTTTTTAAAAATATAAAAAATTTTTTTTATTGATTTTAGAGAGGAAGAGAGAGGGGGAGAGACATAGAAACATCAATGATGACAGACTCATCGACCAGTTGCCTCCTGCACATCCTGTACTGGAGATCGAGCCTACAACCCTGGCATGTGCCTCACTGGGAATAGAACCGTAACCTCTTGGTTCATAGGTTGACAACTCAACCATTGAGCCACACCAACCGGGCTCATTAATTAATTTGATAAATGTTTATTGAGAGCCTACTATGTGTCCAGCAATGGCTCAGTTCAGGCTAAGAGGTTAAAAATGTACCGCACAGGGTTATTGTGCAGATTAAATAAGTTAATCTGCCACATCACTGGCATTCAATAAGTATTAAGCAACCCCCTCCCTTTTTTGGTTAAGGAATCCTGAAAACCATCAAAGAAAATAAAGTCAGATAACATAATATAGAGAGAAGATTTCCCAAGTATAATGAAGTATGGAGCAACAATAACTAATATACCTTAAACTTTCATTGTGAATATAAAATGAAATCTCCTCAGGTGCTGCCTTCTCAATTTGGTCTTTATTTAATTGCACATTATTCCAGAGCCTCCTCGGTGTTCTCTGCAGTGGTTTGCCTTGGATCCAATATGCATTTGGATTGGACTAAGTAAATTTCTTAAAATTAAATTTACACCACACACACACACACACACACACACACACACACACACAATCTCTATTTTGCAAGTCCTGTGTGTATAATCATTAATCTAATCAATAACTCTGTGAATAAGTTATATTCCTCTCATTTAATTATCCCGGGTTTATAATCCTCAGTCTAGGAAATCCGAAGATGGAAGCCCTTGTGTTGGCCTAATCAGTAGCTAATGAAGATTTAAATTAAGACTTTGCTTCCTGGTTTCCTTTCCTTTAACGAGACACCAGGCCATTCTTCCAGTTGATGGCTAATTTATTAAGAAAGTAATTTAAAGGACTTCACAATTTCTATTGTCCTCTGATAGACACATATTACATTACAGAAGTAGACCTTAGATACTTAATATAATAACAACAGATCATCTTAAAAATTAGTATCCTGAGAAACAAGAATAGATTTTATAGTTGCAAAAAAAATCCCTTTAGTAAAATAAAGTGAGTATATATATATATATATATATATATATATATATATACTCACTACATATTTTCAACCTTTTAAAATAGCTGAAGATTTTAGGTAGTTGGTTATTTTTTGTTTTGTCTAGATTTTTGTTTGTTGTTTTTGGCTTTTATGCTGTGACCACATTAGTAAGCTATTCTATTATTCTACTGGGGACAAAATAAGCATGTTTTATGATATATTTTAATCAAAACTTTGCTGAGTTCATTATAAAGCAAATCCACCCAGGGTAAGCTAGTGCACACAGTAGACCTGCAATGTATTGAGTACTAACAACGATTACTGAACATTAGAGCTAATGGTGACCTACATATGGACTCTAACTCAGATACGGCCAAGGCCGACCCTATGATATCTATCCTGCCAATACAGAGTTCTACAAGAATTTTACTTAGTTTCAAAACTTAAATTTTTAAGATTTCACATTTAAAAATCCAGATTTATAGCTTGTATTGAAAAATAGGTGGGTTTGGCAACACAACACCTAGATTCCTGAACAATCACTTTTGGCTGGAGCTGAGTGGTAGCTACCCTTTTTAGATGGTATCCAACAGCATCTTCTCTCCCTCATTTACTGTTCCTTCCTGCCTGGAGGCAATCTGAATTTGGGAAGCCAGCCCTATCCTAACACCCTCATGTTGCAGAGAAGGCAATTCATCCAGAGTAAATAGAGCAAATTAGTTCTATGGCCCTGATTATGCTGCAAAGTAGAGAACCTCAAAAGCTCAGCAGCACACAACAATGAGCATTTGTTTTGCTCACATGTCCAGGAGTCAGCTGGGTTCAGCTAAGCTAGGCTGGGTTCTTCTGGGGTTGGGGTGGCTTGGCTTTGCTCCACAAGTTCTCATTCTACTCCACCATTGGCAGATTAGATAGATAGCTTCTACTCATGGCAATGACAGAAATGGAAAGAGCAAGGGACCACACAGCTCTCTTAATGTCTAGGTTCATAACTAATGTGTCTTCATGTCTATCTCAAGTGGACAAAGCAAGTCACATGGCTAAACTAAAGTCAAGGAATGGGGAAATGTACACTGCCCCTTTAATGGGGGGAACTTCCAAATCACAGCATGAATGGGAGCAGGGATAAGGTTAAATAATTAAAGCCCATAACCACTGCAGAGGTATTCAGTCACCCATGGCACACACTCCATCAAGCCCAACTTCACTCATTCACCTTTCATTTCTGCCCCGAGCTGTCATATTTGGAAACAGCTGGTCTAATCTTACAATTGAGACAAGGAAACTTGCCCAAGGGCCTGAGAAGAATCTGACTCCTAGCCCAGTGTTCTTTACTTCTCAGCTTGACAATGAAGCACTATTATCTTGCCTGTGTGAAATAAAATAAGCACTCATAGTTTTTGCCAATAGAATTTCAGACTTAGAGATTTATTAGAGCTTGAAAGGCAATATAGAACATAATGCAAACCACTCATTAAAATCAATCCTAAATTCTCAGAGCAATCTGTTCCTTAATAATTTTCAGAGTCTAATTGCACCTTGTATAATTCATATAAAAATAGGGCACTAGAGACCTCCATTAGGAAAGCAAGAGCATCCCACAAATTAGGCAGTGTTATTTACTTTAGTCTGGAACAACGCAGCAGGCTTCCATTTACTTTCAGAACTATATTTTCCCTTGTTCTGTTTCTAAGACTTGATACTTAAAAAACCCCTCTATACTCCGAAAGCTAATGAACCATTACAACTTTAATAAATGGAGAAAAGAAAAGCTTAGTAAATGAATTTCAACAATGTCATCCACAAGTGACCTTTGGGATTCCTTAATCCGTACAAGGGAAGCAAGCTCAGGTCATTTTTTCTGTACCCAGAGGCTCCCCAAAGCCCTGCTTCCTCCCCTGCAGAGCTAGTGAGCGGTACACCAAAGGCAGCAATCTGAAAGACCCAAGAGCTCTGATTCCTGAGCCTAGACCCAGCCCCAAACACCCAGCTCCCAGTGTCTTCCTAGGATCCAACCTTTGTAGCTTTGGCTTCCCAGAGGCACGGTTTTCATCCAGGTCAAATCTACCTCCCACCCCATAAAATGAAGAAGCACCAATGTGAAAATCAGAAACCTTGAAGGTGTTAGCAGTTTAAAACATCCAAAAGGTCCCCAAATACCCCTAGTTTAGCCCTAGCAGGTTTGGCTCAGTTGATAGAGTGTCAGCCTGTGGAATGAAGGGTTCCGAGTTTAATTCCAGTCAATGGCACATGCCTGGGTTGCAGGCTCAATCCCCAATGGGAGGCATGCAGGAGGCAGCTGATCAATGATTCTCTCTCATCATTGATGTTTTTATCTCTTTCTCCCTCTCCCTTCCTCTCTGAAATCAATAAAAAATATATTTCAAAAATAACTGACTTGGGGTCAGTTCTTTGAAAACAAAACACCCCCATTTTAAAAGTTCACAATATCAACCCTCACCTCCACCCCACACAGACACACAGTGTCCAAATCCTTTCATTCTTTTGACCTTTGACCTTCCCCAGGCTTATATTGTTTTCTTGGGGTAAGAGAGACTGTGGAGGAGAAAAGACAAATGAGAGTTTCTATGTCTTTCCTCCCCTCCTTCCAAGTCCAGAGTAAACTATTTTTCTTTCTCTAAAAACTTTCCAGTCTGTGTTATAAATATTTTGTTGACAGCTTTGCTGGTTGATGTCTTTCCGAGTTGGGTGGTGTTATGCTGCCTCCTTGGCCCTGGCTCATACCTTTATCTGCTCTGAGTACTTCCTGTTCATCAAGAACCTTCCCAAAGGAGACTGAAGTGAATAAAGATGCAAAGTTTACCTAACAAAAGGATATGAAAGAATTCCATCAAGAGTGCCTCCAGCAATTTCTGCATATCCGGCAGGGATGGGAAACAGAAATTATAGATAAAGCACTTTCTTCTGTGCTTTCATGAGGTTAATGTCCCTTAAACTATACAACCATGATAAAAGTTTGCGCTTTCAGTTTGTAGAGGGGAGGTGCTCATAGCTGAGAGAGTTGAAGTCACCTTTTCAAGGTCACACATTTGGTAACTAGAACATCGGGGGGCGGGGTGAGGGACCATAGGAAGTACTTGGACCTCTGCAAGGCCCCTTAGTACTTGATGAAAAGCTCTAAACATAACTCTGTTTAAGTTTGCTTTCTAGTGCCTGTAAATTTAGGTTGGGAATAAAATCTTCTTCACCAAAGGTTGATTTTGCCATTACAAACTTATATGTTTGTTTGTTTTTCAGATATGGTTTGTGAACATATTTTAAAGGTATTTGGGAAAATAGTAATGCTGCCAGGCTGTACTTTCCTTCAAGAATTCTTTTGGAGAAATTGACTAGTGCCAAGAAGCATAGAATCCAAGAGCAGAATATGTTTCCAACGTCTTGGTTTGCATAATTCCAGATGTTGTGCCAACGAGTATAAAACCTCTTTCCTCATCCAACTGTGAGAGAGCTAGACAGAGGGAGGTATTGAGAAGGTGTGTGTGCAGGGTGCAGAAAGGCCTGCCACACAGCACGTGCTATCTTTTAGATCTCCAGTTGTTCTTCAGCTATCACTTGACTGGGAAACTCATGGTCAAGCTCTACTGGGCATAGTTGCAGTAAAGCTTTATGTTGCCTTCTCCTACTTTTCTTCTCCGACTAAGGATTAAAAATAATACCTTTTTAGGAGTAAATTGTCCTAGTTCTTTGTTAAAAATATACATTTTTATTGATTTCAGAGAGAAGGGAGAGGGAAAGAGAGATAGAATCATCAATGATAAGAGAGAATTATTGATTGGCTGCCTCCTGCATGCCCCCAAATGCGGATCAAGCCCACAGCCCGGACATATGCCCTGACCAGGAATCAAACCCTGACCTCCTGGTTCGTAGGTTGATGCTCAACCACTGAGCCACCGCAGCCAGGCCTAGTTCTTGATCTGATGGAGAATCTACTGTAAAATCTAACCTCATATTTCTTATAGTTATTTGAGAAACTTTATAAACATCTTTGCACTACTTGAACACAATAAACAGGTTGATTAATAAAAATGGAAACATCATAGTCATGACCTTGTGTAATTCCCTCTCCTTGAGTGTGGACTGGCCCAGTTATTTTATTCTAATAGAATATAGCAAAGATGATGGAATGTTACTTTCATAATTACATAGCACAAGTGACTTCTACCTTGCTTGTAGATTCTCTCCCTTTTTGGCTTTGATGAAGCAAAGAGTCATATTGAAGAGGCTTGTGGAGCAAGGAATCAAAAACTGTCAAGGAATTGAGGCCCCCAGTCCAACCTCCTGCAAGAGCCTGAGTTCTGCCAACAATATATAAGCTTGGAATTAGATCTTATGATAGCATAGCTTTGCGATGGATGAGACCCCAATCCTCACAACATTTTGATTGCAGCTTTATAAGAGATTCTGAATCTGAGGCACCCAGATAAGCTAAGCCTGGGTCCCTAACTCACAGAAACTATGAGATAATAAATGTGTTCTATTTTAATCCAGCAAATATGGGGGTAGTTTTTACACAACAATAAATAAATAATACAGCTAACCTTAAACCAAAAGGGCATATCAAATACCCCTTGAACCACGACATAGTTTAACTTTCTATAATACTCCTGAGAAGAAAAATAAACTTGGTGGAATTCAGTAATTTCAGAAAAGTCACCTGGATAAGGCAGAAATCTTTTAAAGCCTGTCAGTATTTTAAAAATAGATTATGACAGCTGCAACGAATGGCTTCAAAACTTTGATATAAAACCACTATTTGGACATTAAGATGAATTTGGGCAATGTAATAAATTTTAACACCAACCAAATGCCAATTACTTTGAAGTGATGTTAGTGGATCTCTGATGTAAATTTTTTCTGTCCATAATGTAGGCAAAAATAAGCCTAACCCAGACACTTTTTTAAAAAAGGGAAAAAGAATTTCCTTCAATTCATTCTATCACACCTAGAATTTCTACTCTTTCTTAAATTTAAAACAAGAGCATAGATAAAAATCACTTATGATTAGTAACCTATATAAATCAGATGAATGAATCCAAAGATTTCTGAATTCTTACCTATGGATTCAACAGATGGTGTGCTAGTGCTGGCTTTGTACCAGCTACTGAGAGACAATTCTATATGTCTATTCTTAATTTTAGTGTCCTTTTGGTAGCTTGAATTTGTCCATTAAAAAAAAAAGATGATAGGAAAGGCAAAGCAGAGGAAGAGAAAGAGATATAATAGTCAAATAAAACATGGAAACTATTTGATTTAACTGTGTAAACCTTCCTTTGTTACTGGGGAAAAAAATCATTTTTATTGTTTTTGAAAATTTGACTTGGATTTTCTGTGTCTTAAACCATATACATCTCAATTGATGCATATTTGGGGGAAAAAGTAAAGATCTATTCAGCTTTTTTGATAAGTTCTAAACCACTGTCAGCTCTGTGTAGCTTCTCTCACTAATTGCCTATTACAGGATAATAAGTTCATTCTAGTTCAGAGTTTTAGTTGGAAACATGAAGAATACACATAAAATGATAGAATCAAAGTTGCTTCCCGAGAAAAAGATTTAATTCCTTAGAATTTGAAAGTAGCATAATATTAGTTTGCATGGATATTTTAACAAATTTTTTTCTTTATTCTGATATAGCTATATCACTACTCTCAAGCAAACAAATTTTTAAAAAATCACCACTGGACAAAAGGATCAAATTAACTATAGCTGTCAATCCGGTTTTATAAATGCCAACATGATTAGTGACTGTCACTGTTATTTCACCGGCAAAAGAGTGAACAAACCAACCTTCCTCCAAGTGGAGACAAGGGGACGAAACTTCTTATTAGGGAGTTCAGTAAAACCAAAGAAAAATTTGAAAATAATTTTATAATATATTATCTAATTTAAAAAATAATACCCAAGCATTTGGCCTGCTCACAAAGCTATAAACATAACCCATGGAAGTCCTCCTCATACAAAAGATATCTATCTTCTAAACTCTTGGAGCAGTGGATTTTACCTTATAAGACAAAAAGGGTCTTCGTAAATGTGATTCCATTAGGGATTCATGAGATTGGAAGATTATCCTGGATTATTTTGGTGGTCCCTAAATGCTATCACTCAGTTCATTCATATAAGTAGATTTTAGACAGACAGGGAGAGGAGACAGTGATATGAAGATAAAGCAGGGAGGCTTTTGATGATCTGCACTCCTGGCCTTGAAGATGGAAGAAGAGGGAGGCCATGAGCCAAGGGAAGCAAGAAATGCAGTGCTAGAAACTGAGAAAGGCAAGAGAGTGCAGCCCTGCCAACACCTTCATTTCAGCCGAGTGAAACTGACGGAATGTTTCACCTCCAAAACTGAAAACAGATAAATGTGTGTTGTTTTTAGCTAGAACTAGAAACCACATTAAGTCTGTGGTAAAACAGCTACAGGAAACCAATAGACTTATAAAAATAAAAGTTTCCAAATAAGTTTGGTTTTTTTTTTTCTGAAGGCATACTTTTACTACACTTTGATATTGACAGCACGTTACTCTTTAAGATTATCATGACATGAGTTGTATTTCATCAAAAGAGATCATTAATCCCATGGTCAGACAGAGATGCAAATAATTTCTTAAAAACAAATGTGCTTTCTAATTCTTTTTCTGTTGTATAATTAGAATATCAGTAAGCAAAATCAACTGTAGAGGAGAAATAATAAAAGGTTTGGGGTATGCTGTTATAAAACCTTGAAAATATATCTTCATGTATTAGCAACATCTACCTCAACTGGAGTTTAAGCAGCAATGGATCAGAATAGATGATTTCTCCAAAACCATCTTTCCATGAATTCATTCTTGATTGGTGGTACTTGACAAGGAGATACATGAACTATCAATTTTAGAATATTGTTAATTTTTACTTTTGAAACACATTGGCAAATAGCTTAAATATATCTTTAACTATTCATTTACTTTCAAAGACCAGTGTACAGCTATCATTCTTAAAATTATTGAATTCTAAAAGTCAAGAATATGTTCTCCCATGTCTCTGGTTTTGTAGTTTGACAGCAGCTATTTTGCAGGTGGTGCCGAACTCTGATTTCAGACTCCCAAGATACAGAATTAAAGATACAGGGCATCCCCAACTCTATAGGAGACCAACAGAGGTTCCACTATGATACACTCTCCTAACACTTGATAATTCTCCTTGACTCTTGCCACAATTATCCCACCATAATCCAGGTGGGATCAGGCCTAAATGGGCGGTCAGATATCCCTCAAGGGGTCCCAGATTGGAGAGGGTGCAGGCTGGGCTAGGGACACCACCCCCCTGCACGAATTTTGTGCACTGGGCCTCTAGTGTAAAATAAGCTCCCAATATAAAATATTTTCAAATTGTTGTAGTCAAATTCCAATCATGACTATGTATATGTCATCAATAACCATTCCATAAATGTACATTGGATAAAAATGATACATAAGGATGTTATAAAGAGAAATGACATCATTCCTGTCACAAAAATGAAAATTATTCAAGGTGGGAGTGGTTAAGAAAAACACCCCAAAGGGTACTATCCATTTCTCTCACACCCCGCTTCATCTCCCCACATGTCCCACCAACCTCCTCCTACTGCTAAATAAGCAGGATCTGTTGGTCTGGTCCTGGAAGCATCAAAGAAAAAGATGACTTGAGCTGCAATTTGAATAATGGTTGGAAGTGAGATAAGCAGAGAGGAAATTCCAAGCCAAGGAAATGACTTTGAAAGAAGCTGCAGAAGTAAGAAAAAAATATATGTAACACATATTGAAGATAAGAAATAGGACTATCAGATCATCTATCTTAGTAAGAATGTGCAGCATCAGCTATTGAGACAAAAACTATCCTGTTCTAGTTGCTGAAAGACCTTTTTCCTCTTGCTGCCCCAAGGAGTCTATAGATTCTTTTAACATTTCAATAGGACTCAAAGAACAATACTACTCATGCTGTTGAGGGATTAGGCTAAAATTGCTCCACATTGAAAAGATGGTACCTGGACTAGAAAGATTTGACCCAGAAAGGGAGATATCACTCCGAGATTGCAAAAATGACTTGAACGTTTTGGAGTTCTGTGTAAGGAGCTCAATAGCCTACTCCCATGCCTCAGCTGCAGCCTGGCCTCTCTCACCTCTTCTCAACCCTGCAAAGTACATACCTCATTGCTATCATTGTTGCCCTCTTCCCCTTCTTCCATTCTTGCACTGGTTAAACTATCTTTGGAAGATCTTGTATAATTTTGTGATTATCTATTCTTTGAATGTTAGAGTTCCCCAGTAAAGTCAATCAGCCCTGAATATTCTTTCAATAATTAACTCAATTAATTTACCTTAATGACCCTTACCTTATTGTGATTTTCTATTACTTATTAAATTTAATAAGCTATATTTTTTCCAGAAGATTTTTTCACTTTATCTAAATTTTCCAGCTTTGCCACCAGTTTGCTTATTAACTTTTTAACTTATGATAGGCCATTAATGATTTTCTGTTTATTATATCTTCTAATAATCTACATGCTTTTATTTTAACCTTAATGTTGTGCTTTCTATTCTATTTACTTCATCAGTCTTGCCAGAGGATAATCAATTTTATTTCTTTCTCTTTAAAGAACTGTTTTTGGCTTTTTTTGAACCACTCCATTGTATGTTTGTATTCTATCTTATTAATTTGTGCTGTCATTTTTATTATTCCTTACCTTCTATTTTTCTTAGTTTTATTTTGCTATTATTTTTCTCATTTCTGTAAAGGGTATTAAGCTTGTTAATTTGTAGATTTTATAAACTAATGTAAGTATCTAAGAATATAAATTTTCCTTAAAGTGCTGAGCTAACCACATCTCACAGATTTTATACATATACTAGAAGCCCGTTGCACAAAGTTTCGTGCAATAGACTTTTCCTTCACCTGGCTGCCGGCACCAGTTTTCCGCCAGCAGCAGTTTTCCTCTGGCCACCCGCCGATCAGAGCGCCTCCAGCCAGCACGATCGGCCCCCACCCCCCGAGAGGAACTCCGATCAGGAGGCGCTCCGATCCGCTGGTGGCCAGAGGAAAACTGCTGCTGGCGGAAAACTGGTGCTGGCAGCCACGCAATCGGCTACCCCGAGTTCCGCCACCAGCCTCTTCTGCCGGCCCCATGAGTCCTTCCGCACGAGTCCCTCATGAGTCCCCGCCCCCCACTCCTACCGCCAGCCAATCGGCCACCCTGAGTCCCACCCCCCGCACCTCCAGCCGGGCCAATCGTGAGCATAGCAGACTGATACAATTTGCATATTACCTTTTTATTATGTAGGAGGATGTATATAGGTCAGTTCAACTGATTTTCTAATTTCCATTATGGTTTTTTAAAAAACATTTAGACTATTTAGAAGTATGTTTCCTAATTCTAAGACATACGTGAACTTTAAAATTATACCTTTGCTATTGATTTGTTTCATTTTTATATTGTGAATGGTAATAAATATTGTAAAATTCAAATCCTTTGATATAGTTGGTTTATTCCCTTTTGTTCAATTATCTGTTAATTTTTTACATGTGTTCTATGGGTATTTTTTTAAATTTATAAGATGAAAATATAATTTATCAAAATTCATAGAATGCAGCAAAAGCAGTGCTTAGAAGGAAATTCATAGCATTGGATGCACATTTAAGAATAGAAGAAAGACCTAAAGTCAATAATCTAAGTTTTCAACTTAGAAAACTAGAAAAAGAAGAGAAAATTACATCCAAAGTAAGAAGAATAAGAGAAATAATAAGAATTAGAAGAGCAGATATCATGGAATTAAAAACAGGAAATCACTAGAGAAAATCAATGCAACACAAGACACTTCTTCAAATGATCAATAAAATTAATAAGCCTCTAATCAAGGTGACCAAGAAAAAAGAGGAGGCACAAATTACTAATAGCAGAAAAGGAAAAAGAGACATTATTACAGATCACAACTCTATGCCCACAAATTTGATAACTTAGATGAAACAGACAGATTTCTTGAAAGACACAATATGCCAAAATTCACAGAAGAAATAGACAACCTGAACAGTCCTAGTCTGTATGATGTTATAATGTGAATATGTGTCATTAGACACTTGTCATAAACAACACGACACCAAAAGTGAATGCTAATGTAAACTACATTACATTCTTTGGGTGAAATGATGTGCTAATATAGGCTCATCCACTGTAATAAAGGTTGCATTGTGGTGCAGGTTTTTATAGTTGGGGAGGCTGTAAGTTTGTGGGCATGAGGCATATGGTATTCTCTGTCAATTTTCTCACTCAATTTTGTGGTGAACCTAAAACTGCTCTAAAAAAATAAATTCTATTTTAAAAAATAATACATATTTTGAAGTTGGGTACAATTATCTCAACATGTGTGTAGGTCTTTATTAATTACTAGAGGCACAGTGCACAAAATTCATGCATGGGTGGAGTCCATAGGACTCGCCGGTGATCAGGGCCTATTGGGCCATCTCATCCAGTCCCGACTGGGGCTGGGCTAGCTGGGGGCTGGCAGCTGCCAGCCGAGGCCTGAGGACCTGCCGAATGGGGCTTGCCGGATGGGGGGTGGGACAGGGGGATGTTGGCTGGCTGTGGGAGTTTGGCTGTGGGAATCCACTGACCACCAGGGGGCAGCTCCTGTGTTGAGTGCCTGGCCCCTGATGGTCAGTGCATGTCATAGCGACTGGTCAACTGGTTGTTCCAGTCATTTGGTCGTAACGGTTGCTTAGGCTTTTATATATATAGATGCTGTTCAAATCTATAGCCCTACTAAATTTTTGTCTGTATATTATAAAATAATCCACACACAGAGTCACACAAACATATATTTTATTTCAATTTTTCAGTTATCCTTACTCTCAATTACATATCCCATCATTATTTCAACCAGAATTCTGTGCCACAAAACTCTTTTCATAACTTTAGTTATTCCCCCTTTTCTTCAAACAAATTTACTCATTCTGTCAAACTCCTACTCAGCCTTCAAGACCTTCTTTTAGAATGACCTTTCCTTAGTTGGTTTTTTGAATGCCTAGCAAAGCTAGTGATTCCCTTCATGTCACTCTGTGTGGATTATTATCATACCTTTGTAACCTATTATTTATTTCCTCAAGGGCAGACATTTTCTTATACTTAGCACTCAGCATGATTACTTCAAATATTATATAACAAATAAATGTTTGCAGCATAAATAGATGATAAAATTTTTGCAGAATTAGAATGGGAAAATGAAAGATTTGGTCAGACTACCTCATACCTGAATCTTTTCTCCTGTTTATGTTGGTCTTATTTTTTTCTGTGGTTTCTGTCAGTTGTATTTCTCCTGCTTAGATACAGAATTATACATCATTTCTAACTTGGCTAATGAATCCCAGGTCCTGCTTCCTGCTCAGACCAGTGATAAAAGACTACAGGCAGAGAGGAGGAAAAGTACTGAGGCATCTCAGCAGACATGTGAAGCTGACTTAGATATTCCAGCCTCATCAGAGCTCCTTTGCTGATCCCAGCCAACCACTCGAGGCAGAAGAATAACCGCTGATTTCAACTAACCCCAGAATCATGATAAATAATAAATCATTGTTGTTTTAGTCCATAAAATTTTGAAGCAGTGTGTAATATAGCAACAGATTTGAGAAATAACTACTATATCACTCTGGGCATAAGAAGGAATTTAGTTTTACAGAATAATTGGGTATAGAAGGGTAAATTTAGCCCCAATTCAGGAATCCTCTTGAACTTTTGTTTAAGAATACAGATCCACCTCATCACTGTGACCCAGATATCAGGAAGCTTTTGTGGCTACTATCACAGTCACTGTCACAGATGCCTCTTCAACCACAAGGCTGGGCACCAACACTGGATCCTTAAGTCTGGCCTCCACAATTGCCTCTATGCACTCACATCCCTGCTACCTTGCTTCCCAGCTGCGACACCATCTGGGATATAGCTTGCACCTCACTACTGTCTTCCAGATTTCACTGGCACTTTGTGTCATACCCAGAATCCCAGACTCAAGGGAGTATGAAAAATGTAGGTTGAACTTTCCAATCTCCGATGCTAGAAGGGGAGTGGAATGAATGATGAGAGAAGTTCAGTATCCATGACCACAGTCTTCTGACTCTGAATTTAGTCAGTATGACACATTGAAAGGACGTAAGATGGGGAGTGTGACAAATATGATTTTCCATCTTGGCTCTGTTGCTCATTAGGTACATGAGCTTGGTCATACTATCTAACCTGCCTGAATCTCAGCTTCCCTATTCCTAAAAATGGGAATACTCATACCTATTATGGAGGGTTTTTCCAAGAGCTCAGTACAGTTTTCATAAAGTTCCTGGTCAAATGTCTGGCACATGGTAGGTACTGAATTTTTGATGATAGTTATTATTAATGGAAGAGAGAACAAGTGAAAAAACACACTACCTGGTATAACATAGAGACAATATTATTCAATCAGGTGGAAGGACATCTAACAGATTGGGAGGGAGAAAAACATCCTAAGAAAAGGGGATTTCTGGTCTAAATCTTGAAATAGGAGAAAATCCAGACAAAAAAAATGGTGGGAACAGGAATTATGGATATCGATGGCCCCACCCATGACCCTATAGATAGGACCATGATGTCAGTGGTTCTGTGCTATATTTTTGAACAGTTCTTAAGAATGGTATTTAATTTAATGTCATTAGCCTGTGATTTTTTCCTTTCATGTTTCTGGCTGCAGGGCATATTGGAATAAACACTGGACTAGGAGTATATCTGAATAGTACTCTTACTCTTGCACAAAATAGTTTTGTCACTAACCAGCTGATCTGATACACAACACTGAGCTTCTGGGTTTTCATTTCGCCTCCTATAAACAGCAATGCCAACAATATAAAGAAAAGATAAACAAACAAACCTGATTTAGATCATTTCCATGACCACTTCCAGCTTTGAATATCTGAAATTCCTTAATCCACTTATACCCAGTAATTTTTAACAACTCACTAAGCATCCATATATCAGCCACTCTATCCCTGCCTATAATGTGAATCTAACCAGAAAATACATATCCAACAATTGAATTAAAGCCTATTAAGTAGATTTATAGACTAACCAACAACTGTGGCCTTTATGGGTAAACTTCATCAAATTGATCAATGTTGGTTGGATACATTTTATAGTCAATGACAGCTGAAAAGGGTAGTAGAAGCCTTGTTTGTGTCTTTATGGGATATTTTTGTTGAGCTTCAAGAGTCATGCTCATATGTTGTCAAGTAGCTCCATCCAAGCATTTCTTCAACAGAAGACAGACTAAAAAGGCCTCTTGTTAATGTGAGCTTAGAGCTTTGTGCATGTGATGATGCCAATGGTACCTTTTAAAAATATACAAAAAGTACTTTGACTTTATTAAGATTTTTTAGAATAGTTGCATAATAATCTTTGCTTGCTTTTAATATTTCTACAAAATAGCTATTTTACACCTTTTTTGTCCCTTTAGCAAATAAACAAGGAGAAAGGGGACAATATTCATGATTAGCACAGAACGGAAACATTTTAAAGCCTACGCATGAGAAATTGCTAAAACATATAGCTATGAAAAACCCAAATCTAGTTGTGTTAATAAATTATAATGATCATGTGGGGAAGAACAAAAGCCCACTGGCTTTCATTTGAATGAAGACATCCTCAAGACTTGTAAATCTGCCATTTTTGTTGTGGGCTTAGGGAAAGCGCACACGGTTTGCATTTCTTTCCTCCCTCTCTCTATCTTATCCCTTTTCAAAAACTGAGCTCTGGGCAATGCAGTTATATTTCTATTTCACTTCCTTTTACTGCAGCAAGAGCAGAGACAAGCAGAGCATAGGCACAGGAAGTGGGTTAGGGCAAATTCAAGTGTACACCAAAACCACATGCCTGAGAAAGCACTCTGAAAATGTAAATGAAGTTGCTAAAAGAAAAATTTCCTGGAAATAAAATAGTGTCTTTACATCATTAGATCCACCCAAAACATGTTTTCTGCCTACCTAATCAGGGTATGGAATTAAGGCTTTGAAAAATTCTACAAGCCTAGACTAAGTATTGATATGTTCCTTTTTTTCCCCTTAATAGGGTGGCCTATTAAGGGGAAAAAAACACATCCTCTATCTTTTATGGAAAATAGTCACTTGATATTTGTTAAATAGATACTTGATGAAACGTTCTTAGAACTAGATGAAGAAAGTGACAGTTGTGCCATCACTTCTGGTCACTATTAGCAATGTGCAATAGTAAAACAAATCATATAGACACAATATTGACAAAAGACTCATATGCAGAATATATAAATGAGATTTTAAAATCAGTAAGGGAAAGACTGAGAACCCAATTTAAAATAGACAAAAAATATGAGTAGATATTTTTCCCTTTTTTTTTCCATTCAGAGTTTCTCTTTTAGGAATTTGCCTATTTGTGATATTTTTCTTGTCAGTCGAAACCTTTATATATTACAGATATTTACCTTTATGGTTCATTTCTATTATAAATATTTACCCAATTATATAACTTGTCCATTGACTTTTTTACTAATTTTTTGCCATAATGAAGATTTAAGTTGTTATATATTTAAATATTATTATTTTTATTACATAATATATGAGATTCTTATCTTGATCAAGAGAGTATCAAACCCTATTGATTAAAAAAATGAACAATAAGATATAGCCAAACTAATTCAACTCAACACCAGTTCTTTGAAGAGACCAATATACTAAATAATCCTCTATTGAGGACCCAATTAAAGAAAAAAAGAGGAAGCAAAAAATTCAAGATTAAAAATAAGAAAACGCTTTAGATAAAAAGGAACAAATTAAATGTCAGTAAGAAGAAACAAGACGTGTGGGACTACTGACTTGCTCTCCTCAATAAGTCAATGTCATCAAAAATTGGAAAGGGAAATGGTTTTAGAATAAAGACTAAGGAGACATGAAAAGCAAATCAATGTGTCTTTTGTGGTTAAATTCTGGATTTATCAAGTCAGTTATAAAAGAAAAGGCATTTTGGAGACAATTGGTGAAATTTGAATATGAACTGGGTAGTAAAAGTTGTTAGAGAATTTTGTTAATTGAGTTCAGGGTGTTAAAAAAATATTGCAATTATGTAAGAGAATGTTCTTACACTTTGGAAATAAATGCTGAATTATTTAGAGATAAAAAGTCATGATTTCTGTAATTTAAAATTATTAAATACTAGAGGCCCAGTGCATGAATTTGTGCACCAGTGGGGTCCCTTGGCCTGGCCTGTGGGATGGGGCTGAAACCACTCTCCAACATCCCTAGATTGCAAGAGGGCACAGGCCAGGCAGATGGACCCCACCAGTGCACGATTGGGGCCCAGGAGGGACTCAGGAGGTTGGCCAGTCAGGGTGGGACCGCACACAGGAGGGCTCCAGGGCATGGCTGGTCCATCTCACACAGTCCCAATCGGCCTGGGCTCCAGCAGCAAGCTAACCTACCAGTCGGAATGTCTGCCCCCTGGTGGTCAGTGCATGTCATAGCTAGTGATTGAATGGCCTTAGCATATAATTAGCATATTACGCTTTGATTGGTTGAAAGGATGACCAGACACTTAGCATATTAGGCTTTTATTATATAGGATAGCAGGAGGTTATATGGGTATTTTTGGATACTTTAAAGGCAAGTTAAAATCTTTATGATAAAATTAAAAAGAATATATGATAATGAGATAAATATGTAAGGCATTGCTGTGTGCAATTCTAAGACAAATATTTCTGAACTCTGAAAAAGATTGATATACTCAGCAAAATATAAGTTACTAAGAATTAAAAGGAGACATATACATCTTGAATAGTCCAATTTCTTCAGCAGAGATGGGAAAGTGATTATAGATCTTTCATTAAAAAGTGCACCAGGACCAGATGGCTCCACAGCTGGATTCTATTCAATCTTTGGGGAACAAATGATCTCAATGTTATTTAAATGACTGTAGGCCATGGGAAGGGACAGAAATATCTCCAGTCCATTTAGGAAGCAAGAAAAAATTCTTGGCAAGATGTAATAAAGTCAGTTCCAAAAAGAAAAATTAACCTATCACACTTATGCATATAGATGCAAAAATGCTCAAGAAAATATTAGAAAATTGGCTTTATTTTTATGTTGCTGTTTTTTAAAAGTAAAAGAAATAATCTTATATAATAAAAGGCTAGCAAATTGTCCCCTCAGGAGTTCAACCGACTGGGAGTTCAACTGTTCACTATGACGTGTGCTGACCACCATGGGGCAGAGCGGAACAAAGGAAGGCCCTGGCTGTCAGCTGGCAGCTAGGGGAAGGAAGGCCCCCGATTGGCCCTGATCACCAACCAGGCCTTTGGACTCTGCCCATGCACACATTTTGTGCACTCCTCCTCTAGTGATCTTATAATTTGTTATATGTCAAGGTGGATTTCTGCGAGAACAGTGGATGTCTAGAGTCATCAACACAATGAAGAGGAGGAGATAATGGAAATGCCTAGAAGAGCAAAGTACAAGAGTTTAATTATGCATGTAAGAAATTGAAAAGTTCTCATCCTATATTTACTAATCATTTTCTCTTCATATCAACCCAAAATCTGCCTCTGAGTCATTTTTTCAGATGGAGAAATAAAGGTCCCAGGACATTAATTCCCTAAGGCCAGATTCCAAATTAAATTCATAGCAGAATAGAGAACCCAGAGACTGGTTTCCAGTGGGAACTGTTCTTATCATCCAACCATGTGCCCCTCTTTGAGATATGCCCCCTGCCCCACTTACGGGGGGGACTCCTGTGGACTAACAGTGATAGATCCACTTTATGTGGACTGGGGACAAAATATACAGCCTAGCAGAGTTATCCATTCAAATAATATTACCTTAAGTGTAATTTTATCCCACGGAGTAATCTGTCTTCTAAACAGAAGAACAAATTCATATCAAATGTTAATACCTTTGCCAATAAACAACTGGAAGAGCTCAGTGCTGTCAAATGGCTCTGGTGCTGGCAAGGACTAATAAATCCCCATAAATATCACTGCTTCCAAACCATGTTTTTCTTGTTGCTTTTTAATATTCCCTTGGCGAGGTGAAGAAAAATCTATCTTATGAAATAGTATCCAGCCAAAAATGCTACTAGATATAAATTCAGTTTAATTTTTTCTTCTTAATACTAGGGAACAAAGAAATGCTTATAGTGGAGTATTTTCCTTGTATTTTATTTTATAATTCTGACTAGAGGTCTAGTGCACAAAATTCATACACTGGTAGGGTCCCTAGTGGCTGCTGCCAGCCAGCCGGGGCCTCCCTCCCTTCCCCCAGCTGGCTCCGCCCCCTGGTTGGACTCCTGGACAACTCCCAGTCGAGGGGACAATTTGCATACTACGCTTTTATTATATAGAATATTTTCTTTTCTTTTTGATGAATAAGATGTTATATATTTTCAATTTCCAAATAAAACTATTTTAACTTACCCACCCCAATTATAGTCACTAAAGTGTCAAAGCAAGACACCTACTTCTGTGGATCACTTTTCCCATGCCTTACTTTATTTATTTATTTATTTTTAATTTTATTTTATTGTTTAAAGTATTACAAATAGTAGTACATATATCTCCTTTTTCCCCCCATTGACCTTCCTCCAGCCTCCCCTATCCCCTGTCGCATGCCCTCATCCCCCCCACCCCACCCCAGTGTCTTGTGTCCATTGGTTGTGCTTATATGCATGCATACAAGTCCTTCTGTTGATCTCTTCCCCCACCTCCCCAATACTCCCCAGTCTTCCCACTATAATTTGACAGTCTGTTCGATGCTTTACTGCCTCTGTATCTATCTTTTTGTTCATCAGGTTATAATGTTCTTTATTTTCCATAAATGAGTGAGATCATGTGGTATTTTTCTTTCATTGCCTGGCTTATTTCACTTAGCATAATGCTCTCCAGTTCCATCCATGCTGCTGCAAATGGTAAGAATTCCTTCCTTTTTATAGCAGTGTAGTATTCCATTATGTAGATGTACCATAGTTTTCTAATCCACTCATCTGCTGATGGGCATTTAGGCTGTTTCTAAATCTTAGCTATGGTGAATTGTGCTGCTATGAACATAGGGGTGCATATATCCTTTCTGATTGCCCATACCTTACTTTATTAATAAAAAAATAGACTTCTTCTAATTTCCATGTTATTAAATTCTCAGCTTTCTCATATGTAAAGTGAGGGAAATGTTACATTCCCATCTGCCTTTTTGTCAGGAGCCAAGAGTTGGTCAAAGGATTAACTCTGACCTTCAGTAAGTTACTGAAACTAGGCCCACTTCCTCTTGCCTGAGGACAAAGCATTTCTTCTGTAGCCGCCCTTCAACTGCCACACCCTTTATCTATAGTTACGACTTTAGCCGATTATCTAGGTCAGCCCCCACCCCTCCTAGGCATCCACACTTCTAGAAATCACATATAAAGAACGCTGTAAAAAATAAAATTTTGAGGCTTGATCAGAAACCCCTTTGTCTTGCTTCCATTCTTTGTGTCCCTTGTCTGTCTCTCATTCTCTTAGGTGCGCCGCCTCGGTACCCCCGTTAGAAGACCCCGCTGGCCGGGGCACCTTTTAAGATGAACAATTTGAGAATCAGATGCTATCGTGAGTGTACTTTGTAAATTGTGAAACTCAAGTCAAAACTTGAGACATGCTCATGCCCAGGTTGAAACTCAGAGTGCATTGGACTCAGAAAAGGTGGTTCAATGCCATGGAATTAGTGCAAGGAGTATCTGTTCTAGTCTCTATGATCTCTGAGTATCAAGACCTGAATTCACACCCTGGTCTTCAGACTCCTGGGTTAATAACTAAATTTTCACACCATTACACCTTTAGGTGTTTTAGAGAAGATATTATAGTCTTCACTTTTGTACTTATTATTGTTATGAAAAATTTCCTGAAGCCTTTTCTACTCAAAATACCAGTATAATCATCCGTGGGCAAAGTCATAGAGAAAGATGACAGGAGAGAGCTGCTGACAATTTCATATTTCTAGTTATAGAGAGCTTTGAACTGTACCAGGGCAGGTAATCATTGGTTACCGCATCTTAAGAAAACCACTGATGCTTTTCAATAAGGAGAATGTGGGCTTGAGCTTTAAAGAAGGCAAGGAAGGCCCTAGCCAGTTTGGCTCAGTGGATAGAGCACCTGCAGACTGAAGGGTCCAGGTTCAATTTCAGTCAAGGGCAAGTACCTTGGTTGCAGGCTCCTCCCCGGCCCAGGCCTTGATTGGGGTGCATGCAGGAAGCAACCAATTGATGTGTCTCTCTCACATTGATATTTCTCTCCGTCTTTCTCTTCCACTCTCTCTAAAAATCAATGGGAAAATATCCTTGGATGAGCATTTAAAAATAAAAAAAGAAGAAGGGAAGGAAGGAAGGAAAGGAGGGAGGGAGGGAGGGAGGAAGGAAGGAAGGAAAGAAGGAAGGAAGGAAGGAAGGAAGGAAGGAAGGAAGGAAGGAAGGAAGGAAGGAAGGAAGGAAGGAAGGAAAGGGTGTGGGAGGGCTACAAAATTTCATGTTGCGATCAGTTGTTTTTTTACCTTAAAGATGAAAAAAAATTTATCTATAAGAATAACCCTACACCCACTGATGTTTATTAGTCAGTTTCTCTATTTGAAAGTAAGCTACCCAGAGGCAGAAGCCATTTGCTTAGCTCTATGCCTCCATGGCATAGGGTGAGATCCTGTCCACAGTTGGTATTCCATGAATATCTGTTGAGTAGTCTTACTTCTTTTTGATTGAATGACTTTGTCCATGCCACCTCAACTAAAGAAGAGATTTAGAATTTGGTAAAACTTGTTTGCAGGCTATGCACTCTAAATAATAGAAAATACTGAACAGTAAAAGATTGACTTTGAGGTTACGGCAAAAAATTAATATCACTGATTGATTCTAAAATACCTGTTCTGTGGATTTAGGGAGCTTGCTTAATGAGCCATCTAGAATAAGTGGGCTGAACAACCATGACCCTCTCAGAAGCAGTCTCACAGCTACCTATTATTATCCCAATTTTTGGATAAGAAAACTGAGGCTTGGAGATCTTAAATAACTTGAAGGAAAAAGTAAACCTAAAATTTAAACCCAGGCAATTGAAGTCCATAGCATGTGCTTTCAACCACTATTCTACAATATTAGAGATCGCAGAAGATTCAACTCATTTCATTAATTGTTCCCTGAGAAATGGGAACCAGGATGGACATGTTTCTATAATGGTATCTCTTAAAATGAAAAAGGTACATTTTTATTTGTTTGTGAATAGGTTATTATAATACATGTGATACAAAATTCAATAAGTACACAATGTATAGTAAAATAGGTATATATTATATATATAATATATAGACACTCTTGTCCCTCAACTGCCAAGTTCTCCCTACCAAAAGCAACAACTATCATATGTTTCTTGTGCAACCTCCACCACAATTAATTTTAGAAAACTTTCATCATTCAAGAAAGAATCCTTGTACCCATTAGCTGTTACTCCTCATTTTCTGCAACCCCTCAATCCTTAGGCAACCGCTAGTCTACTTTCTGTTTCAATATTTGCCTATTCTGGACATTTCATAGAAAAGGTATCATAAATGTGTCATCTTTTGGGACTAGCTCCTTTCACTTAGCAAAATGATTTCAAGGTTCATTCATGTTGTAACACATATCAATACTTCATTTTTTATTTCCAAAAAATATTTCTTTGTATGGATATATCAAATTTTGTGTAACCATTTATCAAGTGATGGATATTTGGGTTGTTTCTACTTTTTAGGTATTATGAATGATGTTGCTGTTCATATTTTTCTACAACTTTTTTCTTATACAACTTTTGGTGTGAACATATGTTTTGTGAGAATATATGTTTGTGTGAATATCATTTCTGTAGTAGTGGAATTGCTGGGTCACGTGGTAACTTGTTTAACATTTTTAGGAATGGCCTAATCTTTTTCCAAAAGGCTGTGCTGTTTTACATTCTTACCACTAATGTAACAGTCTTCCAATTTCTTCACATCTCCTTATTAATTTCCCTGTTTTTATTAATGTCCCTGTTTTCCATTATGGCCATCCTAGTGGATGTGGTATCTCATTGTAGTATCTCTCAGTGATTTTGATTTCATGTTGAGCGTTGGCTCAACTAATGACTAATGATGTCGAACATTGGAGAAATGTTATGATCACATGCTTTTCCCTTTGTTCCATTGGGAAATTAGTCTTCTCATTGTTGTGTTACATTGCTTTCTTTTTAAAAAAATAAAACTTTATTTACAGTGCAGTTTAAATTCAGAACAAATTAAAGAGGAAAATAGAGCTATTTCCCCTACCTCCAGACATATATACCCAGGTCCCCATTATCAACATCCCCAACCAGAGTGGTACATTTGTTACAATAGAAGAACCTACATTGACACACCTTAGTCACGCAAAGTCCATAGTTCATATTAGGGTCTTCATGATATATTCATAGATTTACCTTTACAAAGTACATCAGCCAAGTCTCTCCAGGGAACTGAGAGATGTGATCAGCAGAGAGTCAGAGTGCCAGACCTAAAGCCATATTTCTGAAGCTAAGAATGTCTGTCTATGCTGCGGGGGGAGGAGGGTTGTGTGTGATGGAACCGTTCTTGACACCCAGAAGGGGCCTTTACTGAAACCCACATGACTGTCAAGGGCTGACGAGAGTCCCAGTGGGTGTCCTCATTGAAATGCTCAGGGTGTAAAGGTCACATACATACACCCTCCTTCTCAGTGTGACCCATGGGATGATCATCCGTACAGGGTTTGGCAAATAGGCATTTGTTCATCAAATATTCTCATGCCAGTGCTCTGGCGACCCCCTGAAGCTGGCAGCAGTTAAATGAAGTACAGGTGATTTCCTGTGTCTTGATACAGTTAAAAACTGGGTTGTGTGGATTACTCATTAATTTGGGTTAGCTCGGTGAGTTACCATACCTAGAATACATTACGAAGTATTTTCAATTACTATAGACCTCCCTCCCAGCACACCTTTCTCTTCTACTTTCTGTCTGTCCCTGCCTCAGGCACTCTGAGCCCTCTGGCTGCACCAATCCATCTAAGCCCTCAGAAAAGTCATCCACAAACCAATATTTATAAAGTGCCTGCTGAGTGCCAGGCGCCGCTCTTCAGGGACAAGGACTAAGACACCTCCTTTTGGGAAGCTCATGTTCATTCACCACGGTTAGAGGAGAGAGTGGTTGGAAGGAGTACTTCCACAGAGATTTTCAAAAGCCACCACAGAGGCAGCCACCTACCTTGCTCACCCTGAAGGTGATGTTCCCATATTGTGCAGCAATGCGAAGGCAAGACACGGTTCTTTCCTGTGAAGGATATCGTAGAACCAACTGATCTTTCAATGGCACCTCCCAAATCTTTCAGAGCCTCTGCCCAACGTGATTCCTAGAATGTGCTCAAATAATGTCCAAGCATACAGTATCTCTGGCTAACTGAATCCCAGATAACAGAGAGCTGATGCAATTGTATCTATCGGCCATTTAAGAATTCTTTATACCCAAGTGTGGCCTTGTGTTAAAAATATATACTGTTTTGGAAAAACGTCGGGGTCTACAAAAAGCTGTCGAGAAAAACCTGGAATACTTGCAGTAGCTGGCAGATGTCTCCAGACCGGTATCCTGGGGCCAGGACAATTCTGCTCTTCCTCCTACTCAGCCCCCCAGGGAGTCGGAGAACCACCCTGGGTGTGACTCAGGAAGATAAATCCTAGAGGGCTTTAATCAGATAGCTGCAACTGCAGGGCAGACGGGTGTGTGGCAAAAGTGGGAGCAGAAGAGCAGCAACACAAATGTAAGTCCACCCTCATCCCCCTATCCCTGACCCACAGGACCTACTAACCCCACAGGCTGGTTCTAGCCTCCTCCTCCCTCTAATACCTCCTCCCTCCACCCCCCCACCACAGACCCCTCGCCCCACAGCCTCTTCTATCACTTTACCCTGATGTGTTGATTTTAGCTGCTATTATCTAATCTCCCTTGTCCCCGCACTTATATTCTTTTATTTATTGACTTGGTTATTTGCTGCCTCCCACCCCCAAACCAAAAAAGTTATCAACCCCACACAGCCTGAAGGAAGCGAACTGGCAAGACCCCCTTCTTCTCCCCAGTTTTCAGAACAATGGGAACAGACACGTAGTAGGCGCTTAATGAATACTGGTTGAAGGCGTGCATGAATTTGGAACCTTGTTCCAAAGCCCTGAGTCAGGACTGTGGGCAAAGGTGCCTCTGAAGGCTGGGTTGGGCGATGCGGCGCAGATACCAGCCACCAGACCCTGAAAGCGCCTCTCCCCGCTTCCTAAGGGTGGAAGGGTTGAGTTGAGCTCCGCACGTGCCCATTCGCCAGCGCCAGAAAGCAGGGGTCAAATCAATAAAAGTGTCCAGAGCCCCACTGTGAGAAGCTTCCAAATGGGGACCAGGGCCCTGGGCAGGCCCCGCCCGGAGCCCCGCGGCGGCCGCTCCAGGCCCTCCCCGTCGTCCGTCGTCCCTGCGGTGGCGGGGACAGCCCCGGCCGGCCAGCTGAGTCTGCGGGGAGCGTGGGCTGCAGCCGCCCCACGCGCGCCCCGCGCCTCTCGCGGCAGAGGCGCCGCCGCCAGGCCGGGGCCGCTAGCCCAGTTGGCCGTGCGCGCCCGGGAGGAGCGCAGAGTTTGGAAAGTCGTCGAGAAGCTTCTGCGGAGAGAAGGGGGTGGGGAGTGGGGTTGCAGGAGAGAAAAACCCGCCTCTAGCGAGTTCAGCGAGGAAGAGGGGGGGAAAGGCGCCGAGTTCCGCTTCCTGAACGGCTGTGGGGAGAGGAGGTTGGCGCTGGGAAGGCCGGCGGGACGCGCGCTCCGGCCGCAGCGGATCGGCGCGTCGGCGATGGCTGTCGAGCGGACCCGCAGGTTCACGCGGAGCCTGCTGAGACCCGGGCAGGCGGCCGAGCTCAGGCACAGCGCCGCGTCCGCCGCCGCCGTGGCCGTCAGCACTCGGCAGCAGCAGCGGGTGAGTGCGGCGCGTCCTCCGCGCCTCCCCGCGCGCCCCGGGTGGCCGGGGACCCCGGGCCGGGCCTCCGCAGCACCCCGCGCGCCCTGTCTCCGCCGCGCCTCGCTCCCCTCCCCCGCACGCCCTCCCCCGCCGCCTCTGCTCGCTCTCGTCCCCGGCGCCACCTCTGCGAGGCAGTGCCACCGACGCGTGAGAACAGGGCGCGTTTGGGGACCTGGGACCTTCGGAGGAGCAGCGGCGCAGGCAGCAGAAGCGCAGCGTGGGAGAGGATGTGTCTGGGTGCGAGGCGGTGGGGAGGTGGCGGGACTGCATCGCGGGGGCGATAGGTTGTGGGTGCCGGGGACCCAAGGAGTGGGGGAATCTACTGGACCGAACCTCTCGGTCCACAGCTCTGCGCATCCCCCCTCAGCCCAGTGACTGGTGCGCAGGGAAGGAAGGTGGGAGTCCGAGGTCCTCACTGGGGCCAAAGCTGGGAGCCCCCTGTCAATGCAATCGGGGACATCAATGTATTTCGCATTGCCCACCCTCTATGGCGGGGGGAGGAGGAGGGAGACACACAGACCACTTTTTCTGACTCCAGAAAGGACAGGGCGAACAGGCTGGGGGAGACGGGGGTTAAATATCCAATGGTTTCTGGTATTTTTCTAAAATGTTCGCGGGGCTCTCCCGCCAAGATCGCTTTACTGGTTACTTCCTCATTTGAAAAGCCTTCTAAATGCTGGGTGATTTCCGCGGGAAATCCTGGGGCAGAAGCCAGCCGTTCTCTCCTGATGCGGAAATCATATCCGTCCCTCTTCAGACGTTCATAAATTCCAGTAGGTGTCACACTCTGGGCTGGAAGTGTCAGGAGAAAATAAATAAATAAATAAATAAATAAATAAATAAATAAATAAATAAATAAATAAATCAACCCCGGTGGGAAAGGGAAGCCAGAGGCAACAGCCTTACAGCAAGACCTGGGCTCAACAGCCGCACCGCCCTCTTGGCTGGCCTTTGCTGGACCGGAATCCCATGTGGTGGGTTGCATTTTCCTTTTTGCCAGGAAATATCATTAGGAATTAAACGGCTTCTTTTAAGAGTGTCAAAGAAAGTGTTACTCTTGCCAGTCACCCATCAGGAGGGAGCCAAGAGCTGCCCAGAGCCAGTTCCCACAGCCAGGACTTTTCTCTAAAAGCCAGAGTTCAGAAAGTTGAACAGAACGGAAGCTAATTGCCTGGCAGAGGGAGGAGGCATCGGATGCCCATGCGAGCGGGGGTGGTTGTACTGTGAACCCACGCGGTGCCCAGGGTGCCTTCTCTTTCATTAACCATGGGTCGCAGCCTGCAGTTACTCAGAGGTGATTCAACTGTTAGCCTACCCTGTGGTTCTGATATCAGCGTGCACACTTTCAGGGCAGGAAGGATAAACTGGCTAAAAGAGCATTTGAAAGAAAAGGTTCAATTCCAGTAAACGTAGAGATAATAGGAAAACCTCTAGGCATGCATGGAAAATAAACTTTAATTTTGAGTGATTATTCAGGAGTGTGGCTTTGTCATCCTCTACCATTTGCTTTACAATAAATAGCTTTATTTTGCAAATGATTCATTTTGATAGAGAAGTGCAGAGGAATAAGGAGCATTCAATTAGAATAAACAGCTCTAAACGTTTTGTTTTTAAGTGGGTTTTTCATGCTGGAATTTCTATAAAGAATATGTATCTTGCATACCTTTCTACACACACACACACACACACACACATACACACACACACATTACTTTCTCCAAATTCATGTCACCTTTGAAATCCTAGGGTATCTTGTCAAAATGAATAAGCTCAAGGTCTTAAAATGAGTAGTGGGGGGTGATTCACCAGCACAGGTGTCCCTGCCTCCCTCCCCTCACTTCAGCACCTTGGCCAACACTCCTGAACTAGTTTTTGCCAAGACATGTCATGGGATCTTACACATCTAGTCCGGCACTATTGGCAGTGATTTTGGCCACAAGAAAACATGTCTTTGCTTTCCATGCTTTCCAGTGATGAGTTTTCAGTGGGATTCTGTATGGCAGCGCATCCCTTATGAATCTAAAACCTTGTAATTGAACTGCACAGTGGAGGCTGATCTTGGCTTAAGTTGAGCCAGTCCCTTAAGACTATGTTTGTTACTTCAAATCCTCAAATCCTGGTTATCAAGGGAGGAAATTAATAGGAGGGGGAAGAAGATTATGGGTAGCCCACTTCTGTACAGGCAAGAACTGCTTGATTGGACCAAGCTGTCATCTATTGAAAACTATTTGAGAGATGCTAGAAAGTTCTGCTGAGAAAAACTGTGTCACTGCTAGATTCATAGTGTCCTTTCTGAAATCTCTGTTTAGGGACTGAAATGCTCCAAAGGTTACAGAGATTTTGTTGTAGGGTTAGAACTTTGCTTTATCCAGTAAGAATGGTTGAGAATGGTATACATCCCTATGTCTATACTATGTCTCTATATATCTATAACACAGTCCTGCACATATACATATAGGACAGGAAAGCTTCAAAATGTGTATGGGTTATGGAGAGCAGCGGGCAAAGGATACTAAGTGAGGTCACTGACTAGGGAGCCAACTTAGGGCAGTTGCTGAGGAAAGCTGAGAGAGATACCAAAGCAAATTTGATTTCAGTTTTAACCCAAGACACTGCATGAGGTGAGGCTTCTATGCAGGAGACTCACCTTATTTTGCTTCCCTCTTCAGTAACAATTACAAAGAGATATCTGTACGGCCACGTTCAATGCAGCATTTTTATAATAGTCAAGATATGGAAACAACCTAAATGTGTGTTGAGGGATGAATGGATAAAGAAAAAGAGAGAGAGAGAGAGAGAGAGAGAGAGAGAGAGAGAGAGAGAGAGAGAGAGAGAATATTCTTCAACTTTTAAAAAGAAGGAAATACTGCCAATTACAACAATGTGGATGAGCTTGGAGGACATGGTAAGTGTAGTAAGTCAGACAAATACTGCATGAACCCACTTATATGTGGAATATACAATGTTAAAACTCAGGGAAGCAAAGAGTGAATGCTGGGATGGGATGGGGGGCGCGGTGAGAGTAAGGAGAAATGAAGAGATGTTGGCTAAAGCATACAAACTTCCAGTTATGCAAGACAGATGACTTCTGGAGATCCAGCGTATGGCATGGTGACAATAGTCGACGATACTGCTTTGTATATTTGAAGTTTCTAAGAGGATCTATCTTTTATAAAATATATTTTTTATTGATTTCAGAGAGGAAGGGAGAGAGAGAAAGAAACATCAATGATGAAAGGGAATCATCTGCATGACCCCTACTGGGGATCGAGCCTGCTATCCAGGCATATACTCTTGACTAGGAATCAAACCAGTGACCTCTTGGTTCCTGGGTCAACACTCAACCTCTGAGCCACACCCGGCTGGGCTGAAATTTCTAAGAGAATCTATTTTTGATTAAATCGTCTCAACACACAGTGGTAACTATGTACAAGTCATGGATAAGCTCTTTTACTTGACTATGATGTTTTTTTCACAATGTAACATATATCAAACCATCACATTGTATACTTAAATATATATAATTCTTATATGTCAAAAATATCTTAATGAAGTTAAGAAGATAAAAGAAGCAATAATAATAACAAAGAACAATTATGGGAAAAGCCATACCTTTTGAAAATAAAAGTTTTCTCTATAGTTATTCAAAAGTTTTTTATAGAAAATAAGTGAATCATAATTCATGCAAAGTCAGTCTCAGGATCAAGTGAAGTTTAATTTGCTGACACTGGTTCATAGTAGTTCCACAAAGTAAGCTTCTCTGGAGCAGAATTTCAATTAGAAAATAATTAGAAACATTTCTCTCATGTTGGGACTTGAGTGTTTTATTACTTTGGGTGAATGTACATACCATGTTGGCCTCAAATTGTAATGCCATTAATTAGAGATTTATTATTATTTTTGTTGGTAAGAAGCCCTTTTAAAATGTATGAAGTATATTTGTACTTTTGCACTAATTAGTTCATTTAGAGGCTTTCTACTAAATTTTATTAAGCTGTAAGCCTAGGATTTGTACACTTGTGTATATATGTATTATATTTATAGAATTTTAAAAGAAAAATACTTTAAAATATAGATTAGTCTTTGCTAACAAATTAGATTTGTCTCTTTGAAAGAACTGGAGATTTTTAAAAAATATATGTTTATTGATTTTTAGAAAGAGAGCAAGGGACAGATATAGAGAAATAGAAACATTGATGAGAAAGAAATATCACCGATGCCTGCCTCCTGCACACCCCCTACTGGGGATTGAGCCTGCAACCCTGGCATGTACCCTGACCGGGAATGGAACAGGTGACTCCTTGGTTCACGGATCAATGCTCAATCACTTAACCATACCAGCTGGATTAGAGTTTTATTTATAGAATGTGATTGGATGAGGCAGAGTAATGGGAAATTTGGAGTAACAGAGAGGGTGAGAACTAAGAAGGAGGAGGGTCAGATGAAGTGAAGGATGGCTAAGAAACAGTGAAGGTTCACCAAAGATTTGGCCAGCTTTTGCCCAAAGCCTCTTGTGTGTTTCCTAAATCAGAACATACCACTTTATTTTCATTCATTCTTTAACACATGTAAGACATTTACTTTGTTATGACACAAAAATCCCTCTGCAACTCAATTGTGAGTTCTATCTAACTTTATTAACTTTTAAGAAACACCCTGCCAGAAATGACTGTACTTAACCAGCGTGTTCTGTCCCTCCATACCCACCCAGAGAGGGTTATGGTAAAGAGGGGATAGTATTGACTTTAGTGTAAGCACAAAAATCCATACCTTCGCTTTGATTTGATGTTTCGTCACTTCCTCTGTTCCCCAATGATACAAAATTTGTTTGATATTTTAGGGAGCTTTGAATAAAAAACAGAACCTTCAACAGACCAAAGATCTTTGGTAAAGACGAAATGACATATAAGCATGTTTATAGGACCAGGAGGAATTCCTAGAAGGAAGAACTTCCTCTCCTCTTAACTTTGTGATATTTGAATAGTTGAGAGTAGGAGGTTTTGTTTTTTTTAAGTGAGTGGGAAATTCTAGATGTTAACAAAAAGTCATGCTGGAGGTAAGAGCTAGTGAAAAGATGCAAAAAGTGAATTGAATAAAAATGAAACACTTGTTTTACTGTCCATGTCTAGAGTTAAAAGCCCTGTGCAAAGAAAAGGCCTGCTTGTTTGGCATTCACAGCAGTCTTTTGTTGTTTTGTTTTGGACAGGGCTTTTCATAACAGGAGTATTTACACTTTGGCAGAAATCACACTTTTATGTTTTGACATGAGGAAAGTCCCTTGCCTGGTGAAGAAGTCAACATGGACTTAGTAGACAAGATCAAAGTTGAATATTATTGATTGTACCAACTAATGTTTTTGAGTTCTCAAAGGCATTGCAAAAACAACTGTAAAAAGAAAATTTCTAGATGGGTCCAAAAACTGAAAGAATGAGTACACATGTATGGTTTGGCTGTCTTTTTCTTCACCATTTTCTTTAAGGCCTAGCATAAGAAAAGAGTAGTAATCAATGTATTATGATAAACTATTTCTTGAGAACCTACAGAGTGCCCAACATAGTGGTATTTTACTTAAGATTCAGAGCAATCTTATGAGGAATAATGTTGCAAATTACAGAGGAGATCATTGAGAGTCATAGGGTTAAATACCTTGCTCTAAGACAGTGGTCGGCAAACTCATTAGTCAACAGAGCCAAATATCAACAGTACAACGATTGAAATTTCTTTTGAGAGCCAACTTTTTTAAAGTTAAACTTCTTCTAACACCACTTCTTCAAAATAGACTCGCCCAGGCTGTGGTATTTTGTGGAAGAGCCATACTCAAGGGGCCAAAGTGCCGCATGTGGCTCGCGAGCCGCAGTTTGCCGACCACGGCTCTAAGAGAAGTGACTGATGTGTAACCTGAAGAGTAACTAGCAGAGGGTTACCTTCAGTTTTTGTAGTGGTTTCCAACAGCATCTCTAAATTGGAAGAAATGAGGAGTTGATTTTGGTTGATGTGGCCTTCTGACCGATAGTTCTACCTAAGGAACAATAACTGTTGCCCCATTGGTATTTTGGAGTACCTGTTAGCATTCACTTCAATGTTCTTCTGAGATTAGAAGCCACAGCATAGTCTATTCCAGTTACCAGTAATAATAACAAATGTTCCCAAGGCAACTGGGAGCTCAGTTGTCAAGCCCTTAAAGTATAAGCTTACTCAGCCATCTATCTGGCAAAACCATAAGCAAACTCTGAAAGAGGGTGGAGTTAACTCCTCTTCTGTTCTAGGACTAGCTCCTTCTTCATGCTCAGTCACTTCACCCCACTCCCACAAGCGCCTGAAAATTGTCCATGCATTGTGTGTCCTTGGGCACATATTTCCATTGAACTGGGTTGTGTTGGAATCCTTTACTCACATGCTATCATATTCAAAGGAGTGATTCTAAGTGTTTTACCAAGATAGATGTAAGACAGCAACAACAAAAATGTAGTAAGTAAGGAGGTAAAAAGCAATATTATGAACAACAAAAATCAATATTAGGAAAGTTAGATGTAGTCAGGAGGAGTTAAATGGAGAAGGATCAGTAAATAAAATGCATAAGTGTTAAGTCCTATAGTCTTGCTAAAGGTGCTTCCTAGTGGACAAGTCAAACAGGAAAACATGATCATCCATGAGACTGAGAGGTTCATGAGGTAAAAGAAAATAATTCGCTGTAGACATGGTTAGTTTTAACTTGTACTGAGACTCAAGAGACAAGAGAAAATTTTCTGTGATTTTTCATAAAGGGCAGCATGATGCAGTGATACACCCTACCACTCAGAGTGTTCTGTGGGCTGGCAGCATTGGCATCACATGGAAGTTTGTTAGAAATGCAGAATCCAAGCTCCCCTGTGGACCTACTAGACCAGAATGTGCATTTTAACAAGATCCTCTAGTGATTCCTAAGCACAGTAAAATTTGAGAAACACAAAAATAAGCTACATCAGCCATTTTTGGCAGTGTATTGTAAGGAAAGACTATTTATTGTATGAGGATCCAATACAATATGGTTTATTCTGCAATTCTTTGAAAGAGTCCCTTGAGGCAAAGATAACATTCAGACCAACTAAGAATGAAAATGGGATTGATTCATTGAGAAGTAACTTTAGGGAAGTCCCTTTTATTTTGCATTATATTTTCTGCTTCATTTAGCACCTTAAAGGTAGTGTGAACTTACGTTTAGCTTCTAGTTTAAGAAATTCCATAACATACAGGAAATTGTTGCAATCTAAATATGCAGAAGGTCTCACCCTGGGTTACGGCCCTAAAGATGTGTTGCAGTGTGTGGTAGGTGTTACCCCTCTTACCAACGAATTTTAAAGCAAAATCTTGCTAACTCATGAAGGACATGCAATGATGACTCATTGCTTTATAAGACTTACGTTGCTAACGTAATGAAAACAATTGGTTATATCAGAAAATCTGATTGCTAGAATCAGAAAGTCATGAAAATGTTTCTTTTCTCTTATACTCACTGAGTCTTAGAGAATAAATGATTTCTCTTGTTCACATTTGAATATCCCAAGGATGGGATTCCATGGAGTTAAAGACAGTTTGCCCGTAGGCTGTAATGTGGTCCACGGTCCTTTGACTGACTGTCCTACACCCCTATATTGGGATGCTCTTTGCTCTTCTTGACTATCCGAGATCTCAAGTGTTCTCCTGTACTTTGAACAATTTGGCCATTTGGGAGTTTAATGAATGGGAGCTGGTGCGGGAAGTGTCCAAGCCTGTGAGTCTGGAGAATAGAATTCCAACCATGGCCTGTGATGCTTTTCTAAGTCAATTCTCTTTTTGGAGTCTCAGATTCCAGATCTGTAAAATTAGGGGATTCGATGATTGTGCTCTTGCATTGACCATTTCTCTGCCCGAGTTCTCATGGCCTCTTCCTCTGATCCTTCAAGTTCTCCAATGTTACCTTATCAGGAAAGTCATCCTGAATCACTGTATTAAAGTATTTTCCTCAGCCTCTCTCTGCTGCTGCCTTCTCTTTCCCATTCTCCTGCTTCATTTTCCTTAGACTTCTGATCACTACCTCAGTTGATATTTTTATTTAATTAACTTCTTGTTTTTCTTTTTCAACCTTCTTGCCTTCAATGTAAGTGCCATTGAGAGCATGGAACTTGTGTCTGTCACTGCTTTTGTACTGTATTTACTACATGGAAATGAGGTGGAGACGTCTTCCTTCTCACTGAGATGAGGTGCTTAAGGCAAGTCAGGGAGTGGGCTGGATGCATAGGCATCAGTGAGACATCACAGAGGAATTATGACTTAAAAATTTCCAGGCTGTCAGTATCTGCTAATGCTGCTCCTTGAGTCATCTTCACCATCCACTTGGCACATGGTAGAAATGCAATTCTACAGAAAGACATTGAGCACGTCCTCTGTGCCAGGTGTTTTACTTGTACAATCTCCTTTGATCCTCATGACAACCCTATGGCAAAGGAGTTTTATTTATATTTTGTAGATGAGGAAAGAGATACTTGGAAATCAGGAAGTTGCCCCAGATCAAATGATGAGTGAGTGAGGCATCTAGGAGTCACATGCAGGCAGTCTGTGTTCTTCAGGACCACCCAGTGCTGCTGGCCAGTTCCACCAGGCAGGCAGGTCTCATTAAACATGCAGTTAGCATCCATGTGAGAGAGCAAGGAGGAAAAAGGAACCTTGGAGTGCTAGCTATGGGAAGAGGTTTCTAAAAGGAGTTTCTTAATGAGAGAATAACTGTGACTACTACTTTTGCTCTGCTTACCAATTTTTCATTTATGACATCTCAGCAACACGTGATTATCGAGAGAGGCACCGACTTTGGAATCGATGTCAGTGCTCAGTCACTTCCCAAGGACGGGACTGGCACAGAGAAGGTTAGGCTTCACAAACAAAGCCTTCTTTAACTCTGAAAAGGCAGCCTTTGATTCTTCTCTTTCTATAGAAATGCATTTCTGGCACTATGAGCATGGAGTAGTTGGGTTGCAGCATTATATCTGCTGCATTGTCTTTTGTAGTCTTGATTTTAGTGTTCATGTTTACAAATGAGAGGGTATTTTCCCCCCCCATGAAGTGAGATTTGTGTGCCTCTTATCTTTCACAGAAGTGTCAGTGGGCTGGAAAGAAATGCTTGTGGTTGCTGGACTTGATGTGGTGACCTACATTAAATGATGTAGAAATAACAAAGTGTGATGAATGTGACTTAGTTAGTAGCAATGGAGAAAAACATTTGCTCTTAAAAACATTAATATTTGTCAATTGGATTGAAGCGGAAATGTCTGCCTCTGAGAATAGAAGAATTAATGGGTCCAAATCATCAAAAGTTCCTTTTAATTGTGCTGCTAAATGTGAAAATAGTCAGTTTCTATAATTCATTTTCAGCACACCTCCTCTCCTGACATGTAGAATTTGGGATGCTTGGCAGCTTTTTAATTTTAGTTAAACGCCAAAATGGCAGAGTTTAAGACTAGATCTGGTGGGGGTGTGAGGGTGTCTGTTTAACAAGAAGACACCATTTATGATCAGTACAATGAGCTTTTCTTCATATCATTATTTTAGTAATTACCAATTTAAGTGACTAATTATGGCTGTCAAAATGACCAATGACTTTTGGCCTTTCAAATCACACATTCCAAAAGAGAAGATGGGCATGAACATTCGACTTGGCAAACAAGAAAACAAAAAACTTAACAAAATTCAACATTCAATGAAATACGGCACTGTTTTTTTGGACGCTCACTGTTTATTTGCTTAGCTCTTAAAAGTCCCTTTGTCATAGCTCTTTAGAATGAGAAAATGGAAATTACTATAGCTGAATAATCTTCACAAAAATGAAAGTGATGTTGGAACTCAGTAATGTTTTTGAGAAGAATATTCAAATATGGAGAACTAACATTGAAAGTAATTTACTTTTCATATTTTTACACTTATTTAAAAATCAGAAATTTATTCAAAAATGGGTTTTATTGTAAAAGGGAAAGTATTCCAAGTTACTTTCAAGTATATCTATATACAAAGCTATATATTTTTTTCTGTATGTGTCACTAATACTAATAAAATTTATCGTCATACCAAAATGCACACATAAGGTTCTTTCAGGACCTTTCTGAATGCTAACAGTCAAGGTTCATTCATTATCTTCAGTTTTTTGATGCCAAAGTCCTTATGTGGCAGCTAGCCAATCAATTAAGAAAAATGTATCTTTTTGTCATTAGGAAGCAGTGTTTTCCAGGCTGTGTAACCTTGGCCAAGTCTTTTTTGGGCTTTACTTCCTCATCTTTCAAACAAGACGGTTGGACAATAAGATATTTAAAGATGCTTTAGTCCTAAAAAATCTAGTCAATTCTTATTCTTTTTAAGAGGTTTTCATAGAAGATTAATTATTTTAAAAAAATTAATAACACCATTGTTGGTTAAGATATCCGATTTTAGCAACTGGAAGAATTAGTCCAAATGATCTACAACCATATTTGTATTTCAGTGATGAAAATGGTTGCATAAAGTGGTTATTTGAGGATGTAATCAGGGGAACGACTGTTTATACCTGAGGAAGGGGCTAGTTGCATGAGAACTGGCCATAGGGCAGCCATCAGGGACAGGGATGAAGGTGGGCAAGGCAGGTTCTTCAGACCTGGTGCAGGCTTGCAGGCAAGCATGCCATCTCACTTCCTTCTTTCTGTTCCTGGAGAGAACAGTAAGGCCCATCTGTTTTAGAGAGTGAGCTGTCCAGTTCCCATGCCCACCCTTTGTCATTGCAGCTCTCTGGCGTAATGTCTGTGCCAAGGGCCTCTCAGCAGCCACGTGACTGGAACACAGGCCAGTGCAGGGAGAGGTTGAACTGTCCTCCAAGCTTCAGGCCTCCTCCCTGCCATGAAAAAGCAGCAAGAACTGCTCTTTTTTCTAGTTCTTTGTCTCTGTTTTTGGTGGTTACCTCTATCACCTCCTTCTCACACCTGCGAAAGGTCCCCGACAGTGTGATTTCAGAGGTGTTGGAGAGACAGCAGAGTCTTCCTTCCCAGATTGGTCTCCTAGAAAGCTGACCACTAAGGAGGTCTGGGGCATTTCATTCAGTAGTTAGAAATTAACCTTAGTCCTCGCTGGTTTGGCTCAGAGCATTGGCCTGTGGACTGAAGGCTCCCGGGTTCAATTTCTGCGGGTGTGTGAGGGAGGCAACCAATCAATGTGTCTCTCTCACATTGATGTTTCTCTCTCTGTGTCTCTCCCACTTCCTACCACAATCTCTGAAAATCAATGAAAAAATGTCCTCAGTGAGGATTAACAAAAATGGAAAGAAAAGAAGAGGAAAGGAAAGGAAAAAAAAAAGAAAAAAGAAAAGAATAGAAGAGAAATTAACCTTAAATTTACAAAGTGGCTGTTGACTTAAGTTCACCACAAAATGTAAATCCATTCCCCAGCAGGTGTACCTTGGAAAGATCCCTGACCCAGTAGGATAAAAGGAAATAGAAATGGGAGACTAGAGTCACCAGAGATAACTTTTCATGATTTTGCTGATTTCTGTAGCTCGTCTGATCTCTGGCATACCTAACCATGGTTTTCATGACACTTGTCCCTGATGCCTGCGGGACCAGGAGGATGAAGTATGGTTTTTGTCCTCACATATCCAATACCCTGACGGTAGTCAAGGATAGTCACTGTGGTTATTGTTTCCATACTCCCAAGGCATAAAAATATCTGGCACATAGTAGGTGTTTAGTAAATGCAAGAAAGAAAGTCACCCTTGGAGATGACAAAAGTACAGGTTAGGTAAAAGGAAATCTAAGTGCCTGATTTGAGGTAAACAAATTCTTAAGTATGTTTGAGAAGAATTACTTTGATGATGAAGTACCAGCATGTAGTATCTGCTAAGTAGTCACAAATTGAATTGAAGTAAAATGAATGGAATTGAGTTCAGAAGGCTACTCGAGGACTAAAAAAATTAAATGTTGATTGGCATGAATGCCTACTTTTGAATAAATAAGATTCGGCCAAAGAGGCGTTATCATTATTCCAACACCAGCTCCTTACCTTGGGGGCTCCTTGGTGGCACACACAGGCCTCACTGCCTGGCCAGGGATGTCTTTGTCATTCCTACTGATGTTGTTCGAAGTCATGAGGCTGCAGCAGAATAAAACTCTGAGCGGGGTGCAGAAAATGATTGCTTAAAATTCAGGAAATGTGGGTGACAGTGTTTTGACAGCAACAGTCCGTTCCTAGTCCCATGATGGAGAGTGGTTTATATTTTTAAGGAAACTCTTAACAAATCACCAGAACTATATGATTTTATCAGTGAATGTGAGGGCTATTTTAGTTGTTAAAACCTCAGCTTCTTTTTCTTAAGTCAGGGAGTTTTCCTGACACTGTTTTAGAGTATTGTAATAACTATGTCCTGTGTTGTTGTTTTTAAATTTTGATTTCCATTGAATGGTTTCTCTTTACATTTGTACTTTTTAAACTTCTGTTGCTTTTTATTAAATTAATTACTCAAAATATAGAAAATAATGAAGAAAAACACTAATGATCACCCATAACCTACCACCCACTGGTAACAACTTTTGGTATGTTTATTTGCAACATTTGTCTGTTCATAAAAATATTCTTTGAGACACACTTAAGCTAATATTAAAATTATATTTAATTTTAATGTGTGTTAAGTGACTCAAGCTAAATTTTGGCCAGGAATTCTTTCTTCTGGATCTTATGTATACCAACTCCACTTGAAATGTATGTGGGGAATAAGAAAAAATAAGCTGTGTTACATTTCTTGGCATCCTATAATGATAAACATTTAGACATGAAGGAAAATTTAGTCTAAAGTAGATAAGGAAAGAGTCACAGAGAGGTTTAAGTGGATATGGTCAAGGTCACAGAGCAAGGCCATGGGTCATCTTGAACCCAATACCTTTTTTCCTTCAGCCCAGCTTACCGTTGCCGTCATAAGTATAATTTATTATCAGAAAATAAAAGTCTAGAATTTACATTTCTATGAGGCTCTCCCATAAAAGTGAATAAACCTTATTAAAATCAACAGATATACATACATTTATAAACCTGAATGTACACGCAAGGTTTAATTCTTGAGCATGTGAGGTTAGTATCAGCTGTTGTTTGCTGCCCCTGTGACCTGTGTGTGTCTCTGGGTCTGTGAGTGCAGGGGAGGGGGCGGCTGTGCCCTTGGACTTGGGTCAGTCTTGTAAACTGACATGATACCTTTTGTCACCACCTCTAGTGATCTGAATGATGGCATGTGATCTATTAGTGCCCTAAAAAGTGATCACAATTGTCTAAGTCTGGGCCTCTGTGACTTTGTAGAGATACAAACCCAGTCACTAGATTTCTATTGCTGCCATGAAAAATAAAAGTATTACAACTTTAGTGGATTAAGCAGCACAGCTCTGTTATCCCTCCTTAGTGTAGGTGAGGAGTTCCCGAGGGGTCTTGCCAGACTAAAATCGAGGTGTTGCACGGCCGCATCTCTATTTGCAAGCTTGAGGGGAAAACCTGTTTTCTGCTCATCTGGGTTGTTGGCCAGAATATGTTTCCCATGACTGGGGCCAAGTTTCCTGTTTCCTTGCTGGATGTAAACTGAAAGCCATTCCAGCTTCTAGAGGGCACCTCATTCCTCAGCATGGCCCACTTCCTCCACCCTCATAGCCAGCAATGGTGAGTCAAGTCTTTCAGAGGTTGCATCTCTCTGATTCATTCTTCTGACTTCCTCTTTCACTGTTCCTCAAGTGATGACATTAAGCCAACTGGATAATCCTGGATAATCTCTCCATCTCAGGTTCTTAACCTTAGTCACATTTGCAAAGTCCCCTTTTCCATGAAAGTTAGCATATCCCTAGCTCCTGGGGATTGGGATCTGGACAACTTGGGTGAACCTACCAAAAACACAGTTGGATGGACTATTAAAAGGGACAAACTCTTCCTAAGTACTGTTTTCTTATCCTGATATCAAGCGGAGGAAACAGTCTTTTATTGAAGACCACAGAGTTCAGTTCCCAACCCTGACCCTTTCTGTGTAGCTTTGATCCAAATTAACAAACCTTAGCTTTTCTTTTGGTGAAATAAGGATGCCCAAAATTCTCATGAGGATCAAATGATAACATTCCTAAGAGTGTTTTAAGCTACATTCATGTTCATTGTCGACATCCAGCCAAGGAGAAAGTCACCTTTTGTTTCTGTGTCCCTGTGGAATGAACACCACTGTGACTCAGGAGAACATAGACTATCACCAAAGGGGACGGTTGTTGAACCTGCTCTGAGCATTCAAGGGAATCTGTCTGACATCTGTTTAGGGCCTCATCTCTGACCAGGTCTCATCATTTTGTTAATATGAGGATAGCTTAGATCCATGGTAGGTAGATCTCACTCCTTCCACTCTGAATATTTTTTCCATATTTTCTCTAGTATCCAGTGAGTCTGGTGGGCGGGACCACATACTCAGAGTCAGAGTCAGACAAGTCTACAATTTATGCAATGCAATGACCATTACTCAGAAAGACAGGTTGAAACTTTTATCTTTCATCATGTAACCTAATAGTTAAATGAATTATTTAACATGGGCAATTTTATTCAAAATGGCATATAGATTCATCAGTAGGCAGCGACTCGGTGCATTTTGGTCCTAGAAGAATGGATCAAGTATTCCTCAATATATTTTCAGTACATGGCACACCTTGAGGGAAAATGAACCACTCCATGTTGGGGTTCACCAGAGATCAAGACTTACACTTTCTTCTCTCTGCCTTCCCTGAACCCCCCTCCCCACCTGATCCATCCTCTCCCACAGGTTTAGCTCTCCCTGTGCACTGATGCTTCCATTGCTGCCTGGACTTTGCACTCTGATTCAGAGCTCTGGCCATGGGTGTCTCCATCCTAGAGTCCCTCCATTACTTCAAACTCAACAGAATCCATATCTAACACAGATTCCTGTCTCATAAAATCTCATTTTCTTTTTTCCTGAGTTTTATATTTGAGTTGGTCCAGTTAATCTCAAACTGAAACCATGTTTAATTTTTTCCACTTCCTGCCAGCCCACATCATATCATGTGCCAAGTGCTGGCAATCCTAACCCCTAAATATTTTAAACATCTCCCTGAACTTAATGATCTAGTTAAATATTTAGCTCATGATTTCTTCTTGATTGTCTTTTGCAATGTCTTTGAGGTTCTTTTCCAGCCTTCTAACTAGTCACCTTTCTGTCTTGGGTATCCACACACTTTCCACACTTAGCCTCCATTATCTTATGAGCAAAGTTTGGATCAAGGTGCATCTCTTACTGAGTGTTGCTGATGCCCTTATTACTGCCCCATGACATGAAATCTCATCTGGATCTAGTCTACCTTTCCAACCTCCCTTTCTAATAAGTTCTTCTTCAACTTTCTCTACTCAACTACAGCCACTCAAGGTCCTGGGCATTTCCTAAGTGTGCCATGCACTCTGATGTCACCAGCTGCTCAGACTACTCTTTCTTGCTCTTCTTGATCATTTCCTACTTGCCTTTCCAGACCTAACTCACTTTTTCCTTCACCTATCACCCTCCCAGAGTCCATAGGCAGACTGTTGCTTTCTCTCCTGCATTTCTGTAGCACATCTTAAATATGTCAATTACTTTTGGTGGTAGTTATTTAGTTAGTATCTCACCCCACCAGACAGTCAGAGAGTTTTAATATAATAAGTGATTCTTGGTTAGATGGATGGAGAAATGTGTGTACATATTTAAAGTTGTTTTAAATGTTCTAACCCTTCCGTGTCATTTTGAAAGGGAAATACATTGCAAACATAATACTTCAAGAGGAACATTATGACATTATCTTTCTCTTCCTCACTTAGATGCTTTAAGTATTAGCTAGCCTTGGAAAAAATAGCCCAGCATTCAGGTTCAATACTTTAAAAAAATAAAATAGTTTCTGGTTTTAAAAGACCCATTTTAATTATTACCTTTCAATGAGATGATGTGACTATGAGGAAAAATTGCATTTTAGGTCTGTTATTTCTTTTTTTTTACTAAGTGCACACTCTATCATTGTTCGGTGGAATTTTTAGCTCCTGAACATTTCTACCATTTCTAATTTTTTTGTAGTTGTAGTGAATTATAATTTGTGCATTAAATTTTCTATGAATTATCAGTTTACTGGGAGAAATATGAAGACATCAAATACCCCATTGCTCACATTAAAGATATTTTATGTAATGGTTTCTAACCCCAACCTCGCCCTGCTTCCCTGACTCAAATGCCCTGTGGCCACCTTTAAGCACCTGGCATGCAACATGCTCTTGTGAGCCAATGGCTTTTACTTATGTTAGGTCTTCTCCAGTCCAGAAAGCTCCTTTCACCTTCCTTCCTCAGCTATTTCTCACTCATCATTTCCTCAAGGCATCCTTCCCTAATCTCTTAGTCCAAAGCCTAGTAAACTTGAATTACACTGGGTACCCATAGCTTGTGGCAAATATTGGTTTTCTGTTCTTGAATTATGATATATTTCATGGATGGAAAGAATATCTAGAATATATTCAATCTTTAAAGAGTAAAAATGAAACTATTGTTTATGAAATGTCCATGAGCAATACTTTTGCAGACCTCAGTCTGCCTCTCCTCATCACAAGCTCCTCCCTTCCCTACAGAGAAACATAAACAAAAAATGTGTCATCAGTCCGCTGCTTTGCTGTTTTCTTTTACTGTTTTTATTTTGAACAACATTCAGATTTACAAAAAGTTGTAAAAATGGTCTAAAGAAGTTTATATACTCTTCCTTCAGATTTCCCAGTATGAACATTTTATCTCATGTGAAATTAAGTATTCTCTCTCCCCCAGGTCTCTTTCTGTTTCTCTAACACATGCATATACACAATATTGTTTCTCTGAAACATTTGAAAATAAATTCTATGATGCCCTTTTACTCCTTTTTAAATAAATCTTTATTGTTCAAACTATTACAATTGTTCCTCTTTTTTTCCCCTATAGCTCCCCTCCACCCAGTTCCCACCCCACCCTCTGCCCTTACCCCCCCACTGTCCTCATCCATAGATGTACGATTTTTGTCCAGTCTCTTCCCGCACCCCCCACACCCCTTTGCCCCCGAGAATTGTCAGTTCACTCCTTTTCTATGCCCCTGATTCTATTATATTCACCAGTTTATTCTATTATCCGATTTTTATTCACTTGATTTTTAGATTCACTTGTTGATAGATATGTATTTGTTGTTCATAATTTTTATCTTTACCTTTTTCTTCTTCTTCCTCTTCTTAAAGAATACATTTCAGCATTTCATATAATACTGGTTTGTTGGTGATGAACTCCTTTAGCTTTTTCTTATCTGTGAAGCTCTTTATCTGCCCTTCAATTCTGAATGATAGCTTTGCTGGGTAGAGTAATCTTGGTTGTAGGTTCTTGCTATTCATCACTTTGAATATTTCTTGCCATTCCCATCAGGCCTGCATAGTTTCTGTTGAGAAATCAACTGACAATCGTATGGGTGCTCCCTTGTAGGTAACTAACTGTTTTTCTCTTGCTGCTTTTAATATTCTCTCTTTGTCTTTTGCTCTTGGCATTTTAATTATGATGTGTCTTGGTGTGGTCCTCTTTGGATTCCCTTTGTTTGGGGTTCTGTGCTCTTCCTGGACTTGTAAGTCTATTTCTTTAGATGGGGGACCAGATGGGAGACCAGATGGGGGAAGTTTTCAGTCATTATTTCTTCAAATAGGTTTTCAGTATCCTGCTCTCTCTCTTCTTCTGGCACCCCCATAATTCGGATGTTGGTACGCTTGAAGTTGTCCCAGAGGCTCCTTACACTATCTTCATATTTTTGGATTCTTTTTTTTATTTTTTTATTTTCTGGTTGGGTGTTTTTTACTTCTTTGTATTTCAAATCTTTGACTTGATTCTTGTGATCCTCTAGTCTGCTGTTGGATCTCTGTATATTATTTTTTATTTCAGTCAGTGTATGCTTAATTTCTAGTTGGTCCTTTTTCATATCCTCGAAGGTGTCACTAAATTTATCAGCCTTTTCTAGAAAATTCTTGAAAAACCTTATAACCGTGGTTTTGAACTCTATATCCAGTTGTTTGCTTTCCTCCATTTTTTTCATTTGTGACCTGTTTCTTTGTCTCCGCATTTTGGCTGCTTCCCTGAGTTGATAGAGTGGCTTTGTGTGCTAGTCGTCCTATAGGGCCCAGTGGCTCAGCCTTCCCAGTTACCTGAGGTGGACACTCTTGGTGTACCCCTTTGTGGGCTGTGTGCACAGTCTTGTTGTAGTTAAGCCTTGATTGTTGTTGGTATCACTGGGAGGAATTGACCTTCAGGCCAATTGGCTGTGAGGATCAGCTTTGCCTATGCTGGGAGAACTTCTGTGCTGGAGACACCCTTATGAGACAAGACTTGCAAAAGCCTCTGTGCTCAGCTTGGATGGGGTGGAGTCTCAGGACGGAGCAGACAGCAATGGATTCCCATGAGCCCTTCCCTAAGAGGCCCCTGGGTCTCAGTGTCCCACGGTAATTGCTGCAAGCACCTCTGAGAAAAAGCTGCCCTCAAGTTCCGCCTGCTGCCAGACAGTCCAGTTTCTCCCTGAATGAGTCTGGGTCCCCAGAGTCTCACCCGGAACTGGAGTTCAGAGCCGTCAGGAGCTTTTGTCTCCCTACCAGTTGAGAAAGCCAGCTGAGTACTCAGTTGCCAGCCCTCTCTGCGTGTGTGCGCCTCGGTACCTCTGCCTTCCTCAGTTCCTCTGAGTCTCAGTGTGCTTTTCTCTTTCCTGACAGTCCAGTTTCTCCCCGAATGAGTCTGGGTCCCCAGAGTCTCGCCCAGAACTGGAGTTCAGAGCCATCAGGAGCTTTGTCTCCCTACCAGTTGAGAAAGCCAGCTGTGTACTCAGTTGCCAGCCTTCTCTGCATGCGTGCCTTGGTACCTCTGCCTTCTGCAGCTCCTCTGAGTCTCAGTGTGATTTTCTCTTTCCTTCTAGTTGTAGAATTTCCACTCAGCCAGCCTTCCTGTGGTTCTGAATGATGTCCATTTTGTCTTTTAGTTGTAGTTTTGAAATTGTTGTGCGAGGCAGCAGTTTAGGTGTTTACCTATGCCGCCATCTTGGTTTCTCCTCGATGCCCTTTTACTTGAAAATATTTCAGGTATATATTGTTAAAAGCAATTATATTACATTATTTTACATACCTGTAATACAATTATCAAAATCAAGGAATTAACATGGGTAATAATAGTATCTCATCAATCCATAGACCTCAGTAAGATTTTACCAGTTGTCCCATTTTTTTGTGTGTGTGTGAGTGTGTGTTTTTTCTGGTCCCAGGATCCAAGGATTACATTGCATTTAGATGTCACATCTGTTTAGTCTTCTTTTGTTGTTGTTGTTGTTGTTGTTGTTGTTGTTAATTATCACCCAAGAATATTTTTCCATTGATTTTTTTTCTTTTTCTTAGAGACAGTGGAAGGGAGAGGGAAAGACAGAGAGAAACATTGATATCAGAGAGACACATCGACTGCTGCCAGGGTCAGGGATTGAGCCTGCAACCTAGATACATGCCCTTGACTGGATTCAAACTTGGGACCCTTCAGTTCACAGACTGACTCTCCATCCATTAGCCAAATCAGCTAGGGCTATTTGGTGTTCTTTAATATAAAACACTTTCCTTCTTGACCTTTTGAAAAACACAACCATTGATTTGTAGACTGGTACTCAGTCTGGTTTTAGACTGATGCACCCTCATGATTAGATACAAACTATGCTGTTTTGGACAGGCATGTCACAGAAGCCATGCATTATCTTCAATGCAGCCTGTTGGGGGACAGTTTGTACCATTACCAGTCACTTAATTATGATGGTGTCTACCAGGTTTATCTTTTGTAAAGTTACTAGGTACCTGCCTCAACTCAGTCTAATATAACAAAATTCCATAGACCAGGCAGATTAAACAACAAAGAATTATTGCACATAGTTATAGAAGCTGGGGTGTCCAGGATCAAGGCTCAGGCAGACCCAGTATCTGGGGAGAGCCCTTTTTCCTTGTTTGCATCTTCTCATGGTACCGAGTTGAGAGAGAAGCAATCTCTCTGTGGTGTCTCCTATAAGGACATTAATCTCATCACTAGTGCTCCACCTTCATGACCTAATTACCTCCCAAAGGACCCATCTTCAAATGCCATCACATTGGGGAGTTAGGGTTTCAACATATGAAGTTTGGGCAACACAAGCATTTAGTTCTCAGCAGTTCCCTCTATGACTAACAAGTTGAGGTGAGATTATCTGAGACCTCCTTTCTCATACTTTTGCCTCTAAATGTAGCATCTGGAGATGATACTTTGCGAAAACAGTGATTACTATGAATGTACATTTAGGTTGTTTCCATTTTATTTCATTTTGTTTTTGCTACTGTTAATCTCCTGGTGCATAAATGCAGGGACTTATCCAGGGCATGCCTGTCTTCAACCTTAGCAGTACAGTAGTCCCCCTTATCTAAGGTTTTTCCTTCTGTGGTTTCAATTACTCACAGTTAACCTCGATCCAAAAATCTTAAATGGAAAATGCCAGAAATAATCAATTCATAAGTTTTAAATTCTGCACCATTCTGAGTAGCATGATGAAATCTCGCACTGTCCCACCCCTCTCCTGTCTGGAATGTGAATCATCTCTTTGTCCAGAATCTCCACACTGTATAGGCTACCCCCACGCTAGTCACTTAGCAGACATCTCAGTTATCAGAGCGACTGAGGAAACAATCATGGGCATTCTGGGGGTGGGTCGGCCGGGCCATAGGTTGGGTGAGGAGGTATTGGTATCTGCTTAGCTTTTGTAGAATGGAAAATTGATGAAATAATGGTTTACTCACTGTTTAACCAGCTGCCTAGCACTACTGTCAGCTTCTCTGATGGACACAGATGTACTGCTGAACAAGACACTTGTGGTCTCTGCCATATCGTTTGCTCACTGTGTGGCAAAACTCTCCAAATCTCTTCACCTCCAGCAGACTCCCTTAACTTTACCCAACTTCCCCCCAAAGTGTAGTTCTGGAAAAAAAATGCTCATTGTTGTATCTTTGCAGGTGTGCTTTAAAACCAATGAATATAAACAATTTATTTCTCTGTCACATATGCGTTCCATCACATTTGTGGAGCTGTTTTCGTAGACCTGCCAGAGGGATGTGTGCATGTCTGAAACCCAAGATTCTTGGGAATCAATTTCATTTTCTTTACCAGGAGGAAATTCTTTCGTGGATGTCAGAAATTTGATTTCTGAAGGTGGAGGTTATCTTAAATGGTAGTAAGTATTGCTTCATTCATCTCAGGTTGAGATACTTACAACACATTTTTATAAAATCACACCATTTCACAATTGCCATTAACTTGACAAACTCCCTCACAATCTTAGAATAGTTACCTCTACTCAGAGGATAGAAACCCCCCCCCCCCAGAATACATCACAGTCATCATTGTCAATTTTGTTCATCCAAATAACTTAATAAAGTATGATTTGGGTGAACAATCATAATAAATAAAATATAGGGGAAACTTGCTTTTAAAGTATGTGTCGCTGGGTTAAGTTGTTTGGCAGAAAGTACATCCTTTGCTTCATGATTAGCTCATTAGTTCTCTAGAGTTTTGCCAATGTGCTCACCATATTTCTTCTTGGTCTCTGCAATGACTCATCTGTTCTGCTCTGTAGAGTATATTGACAGCAGATGAACATAAATGTGTCTTATTCTCAAGAAAATGCCCGGGACATATAGTCACAATTGTTACAACTGCTCTTTTAAAACTGTTACATGCTCTAATATTGATTTCAAGTCTATTCACTTAGAAATCATTATTAAGGTGAGTGTTCTGGAATAGAAATATAACATTAAATTTTGGCAGTTTCAAATTATGAGAAGCCATGGAGGTAAGTGCTCTGTCTTACCTAGCAGGATAGCTACAGGTCTGCTGAGTCTCTGTGTCTGACTCTGAGCTAGATTCATAAGGAATTAGGGCATAAGAACAACATATGGTCCCCAGATAAGCTTGTAATTGACACCGTGTCTTCAGGGCTCCAGCTTGTGGGTTTAGCTTTGTCAATTGGTCACATAGCTCGACAGAAAGCATGGGAACTCGCCTGACTTATATTCATATTTTGGCTGCTGATCCTGAGCTTAATAATCATGAAATCAGTAGACCATGCTCTGAGAATGAGAACTGAACATTAAAAACTTTTCGTCTTTGTGTTCACCCTGACATTCCAGCCTGATACCTAAGCCAGAGCCAAGGGCTGGGTTTGCCGAAGGAGCTTCCAGCGGTGAGAGAATAAACTGTCTCCTTTGAAATGGAAGATGTGGTGCCAGAGAAATGTGGGCCTGGCCACTGTGCTTGACAGAAAATGGTAGGCATTGAACAGCTGGAACCAAATGGCAGAAGCCAACAGGGAGCAGATGCCAGGAGTATCAAAAATGGCAATAAAGAAGAAAACCAGGCAGGAGCATGGGGCACTGAAGTGGGATTGGCTTGAGGATTTGTATCTTAGCCAGGAAAGAAAAAATGAAACCATGATCTCTTGAGCTTTGAAGTTGCCAACCCCCAAATTCACAGTTGTGTTCTGTTTAGTTAGCCATCAGAGTCTGTTTCAGATCTTGGAAACCCAGAGTCAGTATTAGTCGGGAAGTGTGGTATTTCTCCATATCTGTTCAGGAAGCGATCACATCATGTGGTCAGATTGACAGCCTTTCCTCACTCGAAATCCCACGCGTAATAGCAGGGGTCCCGAGGATGTGGAGGGCTGCCCAGCACAGAACCTGATGAACAAAATGCTAGATGATCGGTCTCCAGTGGAGCCCAAACCAGAAGGTTGTTTTCTCTCTTACATATTCACCAAAGTGTTCTTGAACAATTCAAAAAGAAGGGTTTAGGGAAAGTACAGCCATTCAAAAACAGATTACTGCTAATTCATAACAGCACTTTATATAGATTTACATGACCACTTGGAAAGGCCTAGAACTCCCCCAATTGCTACAGCTTGTAGCCCTTTTGTGAAACCAGCTGAATACTCTAAGGGGAGACTAAGGGTAAAAATGGGGTACACTTTGCTCATTTCATCCAGCCTCCTAATTCAGTCATGTAAGGAATGGCAGCTCATGCCACACCAACCCTTGGGTCATGGTTTTTCTCCTTCCCAGCTGTTCAGAAACAGATGAAAATTTGAGCCCCCATGATTGACAGGATATGCAGAATAGAGAAGGAAACTATATACTTAAAAAATAATACTTATGAAAATTTTTTTCATGCTCTGTCCTTTTTTTTGGAAAGTGTATGAGTACTGTATTTGAAAAACAACTTGTCATGTTGGTATAATATTCCTTGAAGCTCACTTTTTGTTGTAGGAAATCGGTCTATCAGGAATTGTGGGATAGCTCTAACCTTGGGGGCCAGCCCACCAGGACTGTGTGTTCATGTTACTCCAGCTAAGGAACTGACTGAAAGGCAGGGGATGGGGGCTGGCAACCAGAAGTCATCTACTTTCTGTTGTCAGGAATTAGGAAGAACAGATGCAGTTATAAATAGATTATAGCTCAAACCAGAATTAGGTGAATGACTCAGTCAACACAAGGTTTTGCTTGATTCAATTTTCTATGTGATGTCATCAATGATTAACCTAAGTTTGTTAGTGGAGATCTGAAATGAGAGAGCCAGCTTAAACATATTCAGCAAGGCCAGCATTTATATATATATATATATTTAACTAGTTGGCGTATCTCCAGTTATTGGCTTCTTTGGCTAGACAGTGTTATTCACATTTTCTCTTTTTTGACAGAGCAGAAAAAAAAAATCACTAAGTGGTGTTTAGATGTCTAAAAGAAAATGGACAAACTGAAGAAGTCTTCCTGCTGAATAGCTGAATAATTATCTTAGATGTTTTATCTGAATGACATACCAGGTCAAACTGCTCAATCACTCAATCTCTCTCTCTCTCTCTCTCTTTCTCTCTCTCTCTCTCATAATTTTATTTCTATTTCTCTCCATATAACATTTAATTCTTAGCTAAGACTGTGGCTAAGCTATCTTTAAAAAAAAAAAAAAGTTGGATGGGTAATTTTGTCCTAAACTTAAGAAATGCAGAGGAAAGCCCCAAAACTGGGCCGAATCACCCGCTCACTCTTGTCATTTCCTAAAAATGACATTATTGAATAATATATTTGATTAGGAGATCCATTCAAAAGCTTTTCTTGGTTTAATTTTAGTCATTCTAATTTGGGCTTGAGCTTGGAAAGTGAAAAATGTAAATAAGAAGATTTGCTATTTGGGAAAGAATGTACATTTAGATAACCCCACCTACTAGATTTTAAGAAACATATTTGCCTCCTTACTCATATCAAAGCATCATAATTTCTACTTTTTGTTTAAAGGATTTGAAACAAGTACAAATTATAATATACTAGAGACCCAGTGCATGACATTTGTGCACTGTAGGGGGTTGTCGCTCAGCCTGGCCTGCGCCCTCTAGAAGTCCGGGACCCCTCGGGGGATGTCCACCTGCTGGCTTAGGCCCACTCCCACTGCCTTGGAGGCCTGAGAGGCTCCCGCCACCACTGCTGCACTCACCAGCCCTGAGGCCGGCTTCTGGCTGAGTGGCGCTCCGCCTCTGGGAGCACACTGACCACCAGGGGGCAGCTCCTGCATTGAGCATCTGCCCCTTGGTGGTCAGTGCTCATCATAATGACCAGTCATTCTGCCGTTCTGTTGATTTTCATCTTAGGGTTTTATTATATAGGATTATTTAAAATGACTTGTTATTAGCATAAGCTCTAGGAAGTTTTATATGTTGTAAAAGACCAGATGAAAGCAGAAAATCTTGACATGTAGACCAACTATTCCATTTTTAATTTTTACTTGCACACTTTATATAGAAAATGTCATAGTAAGACATTAAGAAAACAAATTATAGAGAAGTGACAAACCTGCTAACCATGTTTAAAGCCCCCTGACTCTAAGTGAAGCAGCCACACTAGACACATTGAGTGGTACCTAATGTTTTATGGCTTTAGAGTTTGAAAATTTAAGAAAATTTTAAATTAAGCCCATCTAATTTAAACCTCACCCAAACTCTATGATGGGGAAACTGGAACTTAAAGAGTCTGACTAAAATTTTTGGCCAAAATTTTCTTATTTTAGCCAATTACTTTTCTTTGTAGTTAGTGACATTTTATTTTATTTAGTTGACTTTTTAAGGTTTCCCCTTCACCTTTCCTATTCTTACCAAGTGTAGAAATAAAAATAATTTTTCAAATGAAAATAGAAATGAAATAGGAACACAACATAGTGAGGGCCGCTGAAAAGAAGAAATCATTACAGGCAGAAGTAGAGGAGAACAGGGGATTGCCTCCAAGTAATGAGTACTGACTGTTCTTCATTGAAGGCAGGCATCTGAAACCAGGCTGAAAACTAGAAACCAGCCATTGGAATGGGCTCCACTGCCCTTGAAAAGCCCTAGAAAAAGCTGCCACTCCAGTCCCATTCCTAGGAGCCACATTCCTAAAACACAGCCTCTCAGCCTTGGCCCAGATACGCACTGGCCTGGATCTTGGGTCTCTCTGGTCACCATGTGATGGAGTCACTAGGTTGGGGTGGAAAGTGTGTTGGCCTCATACTCTGACTCAAGATTAGTCTGCAGATTAGAATTCCAGAACCTATGATGAAGAGAAATGCTAAGAAAAGTGCCCCCTTAAGTCAACAATCAAAGGATGACTTGTCCCTGATTACATGGAAACAATGGTGCCGTCTGGAAAAGACCTCTTTACAAGTATAGTAAAATGCTGCCACTTCTGAAGAGCGGTGACCTCCAGGTCAACCACATACACTGTAGCATTCTCATAGGAAGAGCGAAATACATGTGGCTCTCTCTCTTCTAGCTTCTGTGGAAAAAATAAATTTTTTTTAAATAAGTGTTTTGTTTAATTTTCATATTTTTATTTAGCATAAATATCCAGTAATTTTAATAAAAACAGACCACTGTAATACATTTTGTATCATATTCTAAATTGAGAAAATCCCAAATTATCATAAAGTGGTCACTTTGAAACTACCTCCTACCCCACCCAGACTGCTCTTCCCCATGAATAGATAAAACTTTTATTTAACTTTCAGAGAAAAGGCAAATATTTAGATCAGTTGCCAATTACATAATAGCCACATTAAAGTATTTTTTGTCCCCTTTTATTGGAGGAGTTTATTTTAATTTAGAATCTTCAAGAGGTAAAGGAAGAATTAGTAACTGTATAAAGAATCAAAAAAACAGGAACATATAGTGTTTTTTAATGAACCAATTGGACATCATGGAAATGGAAATTATATCCCTTGAAATTAAGGAATAAACTTTAGACTAGACTCAGTTCAGAGAGAACAAATGTATTAAAAGATAGTACTGAAATATCACAGAACAAAATTCAGAAAAATTAGGAGATTAAAAATAAGAAAGGATAAAAAATGATAAATTTAGCTATAGTTAATTAAGAGGAGAAATAAAAATATTGAGCTTCTGAACCAGCAGAGGAGAAAAAGATTTTAAAACACACCATTCCAGCCAAACACGTAACAGGTGAAAAGAAGACAAACAAAAGCCACGATTGTATATATCTCAAAAATAAGATTTTAGACATTAACTTGAACCCATCAGTAATTAATCACAATAAATGTAAGCTGATTAATTTTACCCCTTACAAAACAGAAAAATGTTCTTAGTAACTACACTACTACTATAATATAGTATGATATTCTATAGTAATAGTATAGCACTTTTTATTATTAAAAAAGATCTCTATTTTTCTATAAGAAAATTTCCCTTAATTAGAAATTTTCAGCAGCTAAGCCTTTTCTCAAAACAGAAACTATCAAAGTATCATTCCAAAAACTTTTCATTGTCTCCAGAAGATATATAAGAGGACCATTTAGGCTATCATGATTTCTAGTTACCCTAGGAAATAGATGATATCATTAAAGAATTCCCAGAGGCTAAATGTCAGTTTAAATTCCACATTTTTATTTGAGAACGTTGATTCTGCATTTTGTTTCCAATGAGTTTATAAGCTGTATTTCTTTTTTAAAAATACCCTTTATATTCTGACTTCTGGGAATTTTTAAATGATATTACCTACTTCTTACAGTTGTGAAATGATTTTGTCATATGTATTTTTGGAGACATAGAGAAATTTTGAAATGATATTTTGGGTGTTCCTATGTTGAGAACAGCTTAGGTGGTTAAAAATTCCAATGAAGTTAAAGGAAATTCTTTTACCAAAAGTAGCAAAGGATTTCAGAAAAAATGCTATAATTTAATAACATGAAAAGATGATAATTTAATACAGTTTAATCCTGAAGTTTAATACAATATAAATTTAAGGAGGAAAGAATCCCAAGTACAACCAACATTTTAAAAGTATTGTTTCCTGGTGGCAGATATCTTTAAAAATCTCATCATTACAACAGAATAACTTCACTAACAGAAATACTTTCTATGCTGGGATGTGTGAGGTCCTGAAATAGAAAGAGGGTATTTGTTTCCATTAAGAAATAAAGATGTTATTTAATTTCTGTGCACTTTGACGAAACTCTGGCATCAGCCCTCTCATGCCAAGTGGTCTCCTACCCTGGCTGAGCTGAGCCAAGCTCCCCTGAAGGGTGGGTGTGGTTCTTTTGTTGGGCTTGCATCCATCTCTCATCCTGGAGAGCGTATCATATGCTGGGCTTGCACAATCCGCAGATGAGCAAGGGAGAAGAATTCCACCAGCAGGAGGGATGAGTCTGATGGAAAGAAAAAAAAAAAAAAGATTTTCACAAAGAGGAGCTGGACAGTGATCTTTCCTAAAGATTTTTGTATTTTGGCTGTTGTCTAAGTGGTAGTTTGCACACAGAAAGGAGAAAAAATAAAAATATGTAAGGCTTTTAAGTGCTTGGAAAGCTCAATATTTCCTGAATTACTAATCTACTTTTTCCTCATTTATCCCCACTTTGTCCACCCCCACCTACCCCACCACACATTCCCTCTGGCTATCACCACATTGTTGTCTGTGTCTATGTATTATATTTTAAAGAGCAAGTACATGTTAACATTTTATCTGTTATACAGTGAATGTTTATAATGGTAACCATTATTATTTTTTATTCTATTTTTTTAATTGTGAGCATCAAATGAGATAAATGCTTTGTAAACTGCAGTGCCTTGTCAACTCTAAAGGAGCCCTATGTACTAGTATTAGTTTTAATATTAATATCTACTAATAGATTTTTAAAATTATATGATAAAAAAAAAACAACTTCTTTTGGCGCTGTAATTTTTGAAAGCTAAGTATGAAACTAAGAAAACATGTTACACAAGCAGATTAAAGGATTGGGGAATTTTCTCCCTCTTTCTTACTTTGAAAATAAAGTGGAAGCAGATGGAATTTAGTATGAAATTACTATTGAAATAAAATGAACTTAGAAGTAGATTTTGGATGACTTAAGTATTCTCCCTGGTTGTTATGCATGCCTCCAAATAATTTCCAAGGCTCCTTATTTAACAAAGAGATCCTTCAGGATACTTTAGCCTTTGTTTTGTGTGAAAGGATCACATCTGATTCCTGTCCGTTACGGTCTGGTCCAGAGCAGGGTCAAGAAACCTGACCAAGAGGCTTCAGACTTGACTCTAACCTGTGGCAAGTCCAGGAAGTGTCTGGGCTTTCAAGCTTGTGTGTGTGTGTAATTAGAGCTGTAGATCCTACTAAGAAGGACTCCTGGTGGCTAACTGGGATCACATTTGAAAATCAGAGCCTAGCAGCCATTCTGTACAGGGGCCTCTCGTGAAAACTGCACCTCAGGGCAAGGCCTGCACTGAACTGCCTGCCTGCACTGTGTTTCTACCGCCTGAGCCAGCCCTTGTAAAGGAGGTCCTGGAATCCCATTTCAACCAATAGGAATGAGGCTTTGTCCTTCCAATTGGAGCCGTGCGGCTATGTCCCATCAGCTTCTTCACTGGCCAACTCCATTCTGACCAGTCAAGACTGTGCCTTTTGGACCAAATTGTAAGAATTTGGAGCCCTCATTTGCATGAGGATGAACCAATCAAGGGCCTAAGGGTGGGGACTTCTGTCTATATAAGTCAGCTCCTCTCAGGCTCTGAGAGCATACTTTCCCTAACGGGAAACTGTATTTCACCGACTGCTTTAGTGGGAGAGGGGCTTGGTCCCAGGAATGCTTCACCTGTCTAACAGTAGTGCTATTTTCCCAGCTGTGCTGTGTCACAATTGACCTATTTGCACTGAATAAAGTTTCCTTCACTGCACCCTAAATTGGGGATTCCTGTTGATGTTGAATTGATGCCAATGACCTTCGGATGACCGAGGGAGCAATTTCACCCTGCCTATTGTGAATTTCAAATTCTGAAGGAATGCCTTCTCATTTTCAGAAATCTGGAAAAATGCCAGATTCGGTCATGCGCTGCTTAATGACCAAGATGCCTTCAGAGAAATGTCATTGATTTCGTCTCTGTGCAGACATCGTAGAGTGCCCTTACACAAACCTAGATGGCATAGCCTGCTGCTGTAATTGTATGTGCTATGCTTTGTAAGCCTGGCTGCGCAGTTAGCTTATTAGCATCAGCTTCATCACAAACACAAAATGGTAGTGTAAGCCCTAACAGTTGGCTTTGTTTTTGAACTCAGGTGGCTGACTTAAACTTCGATTATGTCCACTTCAAAGAGGCCTCCACTTCAGGGCAGGCTGTGTAGAATAAACTCATTGCCAGCCACCCCATTAGATAAGGAGGCAGGCTGCCTCCTCCCTTTGTTTTCGAGATCTTGGTTGATTTAATAAATAAACCATTTGGGTGATTTTCTTCTAGCTTTAAAGTACTGCTTTTCTGTTTTAAATTCATCGATCAAGAGTGAACCTGGAAACCCTAGGCTCCACCCTTGTCTTCAATAAAAGCAGAACCCCAGGCCCATGCCCTCAGTGTTCTTCTACCTAAGACCTTGCTGTGTGCTCCAAGGCCTGTAAATAATAAACCCTTTTTTATTTAAAAGTTTCCTAATGATTATTGTTGGAGGGAGACCTGCAGTCTTATTAAGAACCACAAGGTGGGTGAAATTGTAACATTGGTTTGGAAGAGAGAGATGTCTGTGGGAATCTCAGGGACCTGGGTGAGGGCCCCCAGGCATTTCTAACTAATAGCACCACTATTGAAAGACTGAGACAACGCAAAACAGTAATGCATTGCACTTTGACCTTACCATGGCCACCCATCACAAGATGATAGGAATTTTCAGCTCCATTATAATCTTGTGGGACCACCGTCCTATATGGGGGTCCATCGACGGAAACATTGTTATGTGGCATATGAACATATAATATTGAATTGTTGCTTAAAGGAAAAATACCACGTAAAGCCATTTTCAAGTCCTCTTTCCACCTCAATGAGTTTAGGAGGCAGTTTATTTTCCTCTTTCCAGGTGGTGGACAGGAGTTAGTTTTCATTCAAATGCAGGTCTGCATTGAGCTTGCTCCCCTCACTGTTTTCAGTGGGGTTCGGTTCAAAGAGCAGCTCAGGCCATGTTGACTCTGGGTACGTAAGTGTATGCTGGAGCTGAGAGCACCCAACCTTTCTTTCAGAGCCTAACATTGTGGGTGATTTCTTATAATGCTTATGGAAATTTTCATATTGATGTGGACTCTTCCCCATAGCCAGATGTCCCAGCAAGCCCCAAAGTCTTTCTTTCATTCAACTCCACCCAGCCCTGTACCTGACTTGGCTAAGTTCCTTTGCTAAAGGACAGGGAATCTGCTGTTTTGTTTACTCATTAAAGATCATGACTAAACTGATTCACTTAATTTCAAAAACTATATCATAAAAAGGTTATTAGATAGGAAATGTATGCACATACTGAAGTCATAACTATAGTCCCCTGTTCCTCCTCTCATTGGCTGGTGACATTGATCTCAGTATTTGACTCCCTTTAAGAGCTAAGTTCATTTGATTTTCATTAATTCTCTAAAGTAAGTTGATTTTCCAACTTTTTCCCTCTCTGGCTAATGAAAGAGAATAATTTTAGGAAGCTGGGATTTCTGGTGTGAATACCTCTGGCAGATGTGATGCTTTTACTTAATTTTCTTCCCTGAAACAAGGAAAGAAAATGTTACCCGTGCCTTCTCTACTTTCCATATAAAGCTATAAGTCCTTTTTGGCAACTACTGCCACATCATCTCTTCTTGGTTCTGTAGTAATCCTCATTGACATGAAATCTTTGAACCTGACTATTTGGAAAGACTTCTTTGCTGCATAAGAACCTGGAGTTTACACATATTCTATTATATTCTATTACTACTTAACTTCATCAGAAAAATCATGTTCTATTGTCCAGCAGAATGAGAGTATTTTATTGTTCAGACAGCTTCCCCACCCAGGTTTCACTCTTATTAAGCTTCATAAAAGCTATTTTAAATATTTGGATTTGATGACTAGTATTTTTAATATACATAATATTATATCTTAACTAATAATGTAATACTTGTTTTAGTTGAAAAGTTTCTATGGGGACATGAAATTTTAACAACCAAACTATTTAAACTCAGCCATCTGTGACCCCTTTAGAAGTAGACATGGTTTTTCAAGGAGTTCTCCCTAGAGGGCGCTATATCCTCACTTCAAGACTTGGTCTTTCCAACATTAGCTACTGGCCCCATAATATTATCTGAGGCTGAAGGTCCGTCTGTGAAGCCTTCAGTTTAACATGGTAAATGCATAACTTCCTGAATGTACTTTGTTTAATCATTTTGACAAATGAGATGCAGCTTGAGAAGGGAGGTGATAGTGTTTATTTAGTATGGGAAGCTAGTGGCTTAATGGACATGATACTAAGGACGATTCAGTGGACCTGTGCCCTCAGAAGGGACTTACCTCATTTACACTTTAGTTTCCTCATTTGTAAGATTAGAGAGCTGCTCATTATTTCTTTTTTTCATGATCTACTAGCTCTGTGGTAAGATTTTTGCTACCTAACAATAGTTCTGTACAGTTTGGTAGAGGAAGTGATACTAGTGTTCCTAACTGCTAATTCTAAGGAAATTTAGGTAGTTACCCAGTGGATTTTGGTCAGCCTGTGGAAAATATTTTAAATTTTGAGCAAAAAAAATATGACATTTTGTTACTTAAAATCATAAATGTTAGTAATTGTATTTTTGTGTATCTTCCTAAACCATGAATATTGTCATAAAGTCACCATAAGGTTTTGGTTCAATACTGGCTCAGAAAAAAAAGTGAATCTGCCATGGATAACAGTCTTTACTCAAATTGTGGAATGAGCCCTAGGTGGTTTGGCTCAGCGGACAGAGTGTCGGCCTACAGACTAAAGGGTCCCAGGTTCGATTCCAGTCAAGGTCATATGTTGGGGTTGCAGGCTCGATCCCCAGTAGGGGGCGTGCAGTAGGCAGCCAATCAATGATTCTCTCTCATCATTGATGTTTCTATCTCTCTCTTCCTCTTCCTTCCTCTCTGAAATCAATAAAAATATTTTTTTAAAAAAGAAAGTGTGGAATGAATGGCAAGATGTTAATTCCATTTTGGGTACAGCTTCTATTTCTAGAATATTGTTTATCATATTAAGTCAAAATTGATCTTTATGAACTTCCAGGTTGTTGTTCTTCACCAGTGGGGATGGCGGTGGTGGCCTATTTGCCTTGGAGCATAAAATCACTAGAGACTTGTACTAGTTGTTTGTTTTGTGTGTGTATAGGGGGGGTGTGTGTGTTTGAGTGGGGGGCAGATGGTGATAGCTGAACTCATCTGATATAAGGTAATAAAAATTCTATCTCCTGACACAAGAGATTTTTCTAAAGAGAACATGAGGTTCTGTTTCTCAATTCATTTCTAAATTGACTCCAATATATCTAATGACCTCTTTTCTAAAATTAGTTTCATGAAGGGCTTGATTGATTGCAAGCACTTTATAGATTTAATTTAACATTCACTCCCTATTGTATTATTGCCCAGCAGGAATAAAGGCGATTATACATATGATTAGAGAAATAAAGCTAGGCCAGGACTGCTCCTTTGGGGTCAGGTGTAGAACTACCCCATCCCTGAGTTGGGAAGCTGGGCTACACGTGGACTGAATTGCTGATGGACAGACCCTAAGGGCTCTTCAAATGGAAGCAATTGATTCTGGAGGCAGGAAGCTGCCGGAAGGAAGGGGCTGCTTTGAAACTGCATCAGCACACTCTTGATATTCTTGTTTATTTGTAGGAAGTCAAGGGCTTTCTAAACTGTTAAGCCAGGTCTATGGCTTTATTCATGCTTTGAGCACAGGTTCTTGAGTCTGAAAGATGAGTTCGCAAGGCTCTTACCACATATTAATGCTAGCTCTGCGGCCTTTGGAAGTTATTTAACCTCTCCGAGCTTCAGGTTTTTCAGCTTTATAATAGGGATGTGTTAATTTTCTAGGGCTACTATAACAAATTTCCACAAACTGGGTGGCTTACAGCAACAGAACTGGGTGGCCAGATACCTTAAATCAAGTAGTGAGCAGGTCTGCACTGCCTCTGAGGCGTGTAGGGGTGAATCTTCCTGCCTCTTCCAGTTTTTGGTGGCTCCAGGCATTCCTTGGCTACTGGCTGCCTCGCTCCAATCTCTAATCCAAGCCCTATCCTGTTCTCTGTGTCTTCCCTTCTTCTATCTTTTATAAAAACACTAGTCATTGGATTTAGGGCCCATCCAGACAATCCAAAATTATTTCATCTTAAAATCCTCAGCTTAATTACATATGCAAAAAGCCTTTCACCAAATAAGGCCACAATCACCAGTTCCAGAGATTAGAATGTGGACATAACTTTTTGAGGGCCACCATTCTACCCATACAAGGAATAATCATTCATCTTACATCACAAATTAAATGAGAAAATGCTAAGCACATAGGACATGCTCAAGAAATGTTAGGTATCATCACTTTGATGATTATTAAGTGGCTCTTGGTTTTGTCATTATATTTACTTTTAGTAGATCTAACTGAATTCAATAGTGAATTCTCTTTGGTTAGACCTGAGGAACAGACTTAGGACTCCAGTTACCTTTAAATATTTTATGGAAGAAAACACGGCTTCTCTCCCCCAAGGATGATAATGAAATACCAGCAACTCCATTCCACAAAGTTTGGAACAAGGACTATTATTAGCTAAAACTTTTAATTTTAAAATAAAATAAATGAAAAGTAGTTTCATGCTTTAGATGTGCTTTTTTTAAACAAAAGGTTCATTTGATTAAACATGAACTGAATAAAATCAGTAAAGGATAATTTCAGGATTGTAGGCCTTTTCTCAGATCCTAATTAAGAAAGTTGCTGTGCCAGAGATAATGTTGCTCCTAAGATCCATCTTCTGGTGAAATGGTGGAGCAAACTCTCCATTGGAAGTTGACCCCAAATTCTAATAAAAAACTGTAAGCTTCTGAAATGCTTTCCCATTCCTTTTTTAAAAATATTTTTTAAAATTGATTTTGAGAGAGAGAGAGAGAGAGAGAAGAGAGAGAGAAATATCGATGTGAAAGTGAAACGTGATCAGCTACCTCCTTCATGCCCCCACACCAGGGATGGAGCCCACAACCAAGGCACATGCCCTGACCTGACTGAGAATCAAACCTGCAACCTTTAGGTGCATGGGATGATACCCAATCAACTGAGTCACACAGGCAAGGGCTTCCTTTCAATTCTTAAATAGATATGGCATTTGCCACTTTAAAAAAAATTTCCCTGGTCATTTGGAGGTTCTTACCTGTCCATCCCAGGGCAGGCCAAACTGATATGGTTCATACCAATTCTTCAATGTATACTGAGCACCCACCACCATTCCAGACCTTTCCTGGGACATGTGGGTAATGAGATTCCATCTACTGGTCTCCTTCCTTCTGCACATATGGATGTATTGGTCCGTTTGCCTGAGTACATGACCAATTCCTTAAGGCATGGTCTGGCCATTGTCACACTATGATAAGTAGTCACTAAAATACTTTATGTATCTCATTATACTCATCAGTTAAAAAATGCTGAATAGTAGACCAATCTCAGCCCCTAAGGCCAAACAAATGAATGGAATTCTTTTTCTTGTCTGTCAAAGTGTTTACTTCTATGTAAACTCATTGAGAAAGACTTGTGTTGTTGTTATTACTGTTGTTACAATTATTTGTCTGTGCTTGCTTTTATTCACCCTGCTATTTAGCTACAAAAACCTAGAGAAATGATACTAAGATTAAATAATACTGAGGATGGCAGTTTGGTCATTCATAATTATTTAGGGCAATATGGGGAAAAGGATGAATGTTTGCACTTGAGGCACTTCTCACAATGGACACCAGGGGCAGCACTTGAATGGAGAGATTTCAGCATCCAATAGAGAAATGGCATCTGCCTCCAATAGTAGGATGTCTTTATGAGGAACATACTAGTAGCCTTTCAGGTTTGAAACACTTTCCTCACTTTACTCCCCACGTGTCATTTATTCATCTTTCATGATGCAACTCAACTGTCTTAGACTCTAAGAAACCATATTTAACTACCTGCCAATTAACTGCCCTTCTCTGTCCTTCCACAGTACTTTGAATAAAACTCTATTGTAGATAATTGCCTTTCTGACAAATGTGAGGTGGTATCTCATTGTGGTTTTGATTTGCATTCTCTGATGATTAGTGATGTTGTGCATCTTTTCATATGTCTATTGACTATCTATATGTCTTCTTTGGAGAAGTGTCTGTTCAGGTCTTCTGACCAATTTTTAATTGGGTTGTTTGTTATTCTGGTGTTGAATTGTTGGAGTTCTTTAAAATTTTAGGTATTAACCCATTATTGTATGTATCATTGACAAATATCTTCTACTCGGTAGATTCTTTTTGTTTTGTTGATGGTTTTTCTTGCTGTGCAAAAAGTTTTTAGTTTAATGTACATTATTGACTAATCACTGTTACATCTGAAACTAATGCAGAACAATATTGAATGTAAAATATAATTGAAAAAAAACCCTCTATTGTTAGAAACCCTGTTGTATACTGTCACGTAGCTCTGGTAAGCCTCACTTGGCTTACCGAAGTCCCAGCACCTATTATCGGTTCCTATATACTTGTTGGTAGATACATATACCCTGAAAGATGCCCTAGACTAGTACTATTACTAGAAGAACCAACAACTTCAAAGCTAATAACTTTAAAATACTGATAAGTTATCCCTGCCCATAATAATCCTTGGCTGCCCATGGACACAAAGCTGCACCGAACCATTTTAGCAGATTAACTCCTTCAATGCCAAATTAACACAATTTCTAGCTTTCGAGTAATGGCTAGAACACTGTTTGGGTCAGCCTTTCTCTGAAGAAAGGGAACAGACACCATGGCTCCTCACCATTCTCAATCTCTTCCTTCTGTCCTACTTTTGACAAAGATATTCTCAAGACACTGTGGATGTGTTAAAATTATTATGGGCTTCTAACAAGCTTGGCACCATTACTCTCCATGCGCTCTCCATAGGAAGTGCTCAAAACAAAGCAGTTTAAAAGTGAGCTGGGCCCTTACTGGTTTGGCTCAGTGGATAGAGCGTCGGCCTGAAGACTGAAGGGTCCCAGGTTCGATTCTGGTCAAGGGTATGTACCTTGGTTGCGGGCACATCCCCAGTAGTGGGTATGCAGGAGGCAGCTGATCGATGTTTCTAACTCTATCCCTCTCTCTTCTTCTCTGTAAAAAATCAATAAAATATATATATTTAAAAAAATAAAATAAATAAAAGTGAGCTGGGTTGCTCTAAAAAATAAAATTTATATTTTAAAAAAGTGGGCTGGGGGAGGGGAAATGGGGAGTGACTAGTCAGTGGATATAAAGTTTCAGTGATGCAAAATGAGCAAGTTCTAGAGGCCGCTGCACAACATTGTGCCTATAGATAACAATACTGTGTTGTTCATGTCAATATCTATTAAAAGAGTAGATTTCATGTATGTGCTTTCACCACAAACAAAAAACAAAAAGAAGAGAGGGGGAAGAAGCAATTGTTTCTTCCTCTGTTAAAGCACTCACCTTTGGTCTTCCGCATGGAAAGCACAACTCCATTAATGATTGTAATAACCAGAAGACAGAGGCTCCTCCACTTACAATGGGGTTATGTTCCCATAAGCCCATCATAAGTTGAAAATATTGTGCGTGGAAAATGCATTTAATACACCTGTCCCACTGAACATCATAGCTCAATCTAACCTACCTTAAATTAAACATGCTCAGACACTTTCAGTTGGGCAGAATCGTCAAACACATGAACACACTGCTCACATTGCTAAATTATTGGCACTATTATCCCAGACACCTGGTTAAATAATTTCACATGGATGATCTTGTTTGATTTTTCACAGAAACCAAACCAGTTAGAAATTATTACCAAGGTGAGCATGCAGGGATTTTTCTGTGCAAAGTCCTGATTTATGCCTGTTGTCTTAGCATAATTATTAATAGCAGTGGAGGGTCAGTTATATGGTCATCCTGTTACTACACTTACTTTCTTCAGTTTACAAATGACACTGAGAGAAATCAAGTCCCTCATGCATTGTCACATAGCCATTAATGGCTGAGCCAGGACTTGGACACAGTGAACCACTTTGCCTGAATCCGTTTCCTAGTCCCCGTCATGCCTAGATGGAAGTTAGTATTCAATGCTGCTGATTTAGTTCTGGTATTTTGTGTCACACCAGATAGCTTATCCTCTTTCACCCCCATCCCCACCCCTGGCAGCCACCATACCTACCCCACTGGGCCTGATGGGAAACATCAGATATAGAGTGAGCTCTGACCACACATGGCTGTAATGGAGAGGGGAGAGTTGGGGTGCTCACTTGAGTAGGTAGGACTCTTAAATTTATTTTTAGGGATGGAAGACATGAGCAGTTTGGTACAAAAAAAAAATCTGAGTAAGGATTTTATTGAAGGAGAAATGGTTAGGCAAATTAATGGCCTACCACTTTATTTTGGACAGTTTACCAGTTGATTCAAACTATGTCATCATTGATTCCAGTGAAACAAATGGTATCGATTATATAACTGTCTAACATGCCTGAGAACCACCATGCCAGGTATAAGTTCACCTAATGCAAACAGACTTGGATTTTGTAGAAATTAAATTTTGAAAATCAATAGTGTCTTTTTCATGCTAAGGTAAGTCTGTGGCCAAGAATGTGAGCAATGCACCTTCAAGCTAATACAATACCTTTTTCTCTAAAACAAAACAAAAAACACACAAAATAGTTAAAATGCAACAGTGGTCACTTTCCACATCCTAAAAGCAATGAGTTTACTGAGGTTCACACAGTGGACCATGCTTCCATTACCAAAGCCCTAATATTCACTTCCTGACTACAGTAGCATGCCAACATTGCCCCATAATCTCACACCATCTTGCCAAGAGCTTGTCAGAGGATGTTGGTCAGCCTTTCAATGGAAACAGAAGAAATCTGAAACCATCAATACCAGGTGTGATCTCACCTTGGAGCAGTGCTCCACAATAGTTGTTGGGAATCACATGTGTACTCTTACATATCTTATCTAATCTAATTCTCACAACAGTTCTCTATGGTGGGTGTGAAAGCAGAGAAAAGTTGAGTGACTTGCTGAAGGTTATCAAGCTAGTTAAGAGATATACCTCACTTTCCTAAGGCTGATTTTTGGCAGGGTCTCCCTTAACCAATACATACGCTGCCTTTAGTCAAACTTGGTTCTCAAGCTTATATTAGCATTAGCGCCTACAAAAGTAGTCTAAATACAAATTGATAGGCTATTCTTTTAAAAATAAATGCTCTATAGCAAATGAATTAAAAGTGATCTGAATTGTCAGAATCTTTATTCATGGATGTGTAGTGATTGGCCATGCTTTAAAAACCGAAGTGTGATCATAGGAAATTTCTTCTCTTCATCCTTCTGTTGATTGGGGATTGGGCCTTTATTAAGATTGCATTAGGATAGTTTGCATTCTCTTTGAGGAGTACAATAGAATCATATTATATCGTGATCACACATGTATTTCTAAAGACCTAAAGGTACATACTAGTGCAGTCAAACTGGGAAATTTTGAATACAGCCAAGTTTAAAGGGCTTTCGAAGTAGAAGCAACACCAGCATGGTGGCTAGGATCTATGACCCACATAATCCAGTAGCCCTGGGGACAGTCTTCATTTGACTCAGTTTTGCCATCTGGGAACTGGGCCACTTGAGCTGGGCTGCTTCCTGGTTCCTGCTCCAATAAGAAATATGTAGTCTAGGCTGACCGGTGGGAAGAAGATCTTAGGCTGGGCATTTGTAATCTGTCCCTCGGTGCCAGGCTGAGCTCCTGTGTTCTTGTTGGGTGGGATCAAAACAGATGAAGGGGAGGAAAGGGGCTACTTTCTATAATGAAAATTCAGTTCTTCTCTGTTATGAAATCTGAGTCTTCCTCCTGCTTGTCTTTCTGTTCTTAAATAGAAAACAGCCCCAAACCCTAGCTATTAGCTAAGTCTTGGTGAGCTGGCTTAATGGCTGGGCTCACCACAATCTTTTGAAAAAGTTAGACAACTGCCATTACTCCTATCTTCAGCAGGGACATTATTCTAATCACCTGCTCCTTATGTCAACTGGACCAGAGCAGGTAAGAATATATTTCTTCTGGTCAAAGGCCATTGCAAGGTTAGTTCAGCAAGTTCTTTAGACTCCTGCCTAAGATGGCTGTAAATGCTGAAAGTATGTTTCATAGATTAATGAATCAGGTGCTGTCCCCTTCTGGCTCGGAAGCAATTGTTTCTGTTGCTTCCTAGGACTTGGCTGTCATAAGAATAATTGAGGTTGAAAAATGAGTGATCTCCATGTAAATGAGATATTATTTTGAATTTGTTTACTCATGGAAATGGACTGGGAAGCGGTTATGGACCTTATCTCACATTACCATGGGGGTTGATCTCGAAGCACGGAGGAGGCATGCCCATTCCTCCATCACCCAGGGCACATTGTGTGTTCCTAAACAAAGAGTCAGGGTATAACAAACAAAACAAAACAAACAAAAACACTTGTAGAGGGTGGAAAAAGCAAACAATGTCTGAAAGTCCTGTGATCTACTCTTTTCTGGTAACACTAACAAACATGTATGGATGACCTACCATGTTCTCGTGGTACTGTGCCAAGCACCTACTTGGAAAATAGATCCTCATGAGTACTCATTGACTTAACAGATAAGGAAACTGTGGTTTAAAATTTTGCTTAAAGCCACAAAGGTAGTAAGTGTCTCAACAGGGATTTAATCTTGGCAACTTGCTTCCTGAGGCTTTGCCTAACTGCTGAAATTAAGAATAAGGAAGATTTACTCTGACCTGAGAAGAGTGCAATCAAACATAGAAGGTATGGTATAAATGGAACATTTTAGTTATCTGTGCACTCTGCATGGAGCTGCTGCTGAGGAAGCAGCCTTAGGAGAAACTAAGGAGAATTTTCTGATGTATCTAAATGTACCAACAAAAGGGTGATCTGCTTTGGAATGGCATCAATGCTGAAAGTAGGAAAATGAAGAAAAAGAAGAGCTTGACAACAGTGCCTGGATTTTTTAAATGAAAGAACGGTGTGCTGGTTTCCAAAGTGATTAATTGTACAACTCAATAAATGTCAGTCACTGGGAAGGAAGCCTGTAACCAGGAGGCCACTATAATTAAGTGAAAATGAAGAGAGAGACTAAAAGAAGAGAATTCGACAAATCACAGATGTGGGGAAAAAGAGGCCATTGGTTATGATCAAAATAGACTGAAATCCTAAGTTCTTGACTGGAAGTTGCACCAGGAGAGGCAGAGATGCAAGCTGATGGACAGCTGGGCCTCAGGGAGAATTATTGCACTGGGTTTAGCCAAGAGAGCACTGATTAACTCCCTCCTAGCCATTTAATTGGGTTTATACCTGAGGGGATTTACCCATCTCAAATTAGACAAGAAAAAGATTCTCACTAATCCCTCCCCTGGAAAATGGCCAAATCCATGACCTGGTTTTTACTCAACTCTCTTTCTTTGAGGTCATTTTCACTTGGGAACAATTGCTGGGCCTCTAGAAAATTTACAAAGATCAACAGGATTTAGACCTTGATGATGACAATGATGATGATGATGGGGCTGGGGGTGGGGGAGAAAGTAGAAAAGGAAGAGGAGGAGAATGAGTTGATTTTTATTATCTGTTGATTGAATGTTTTGTCCCACAATCATTGAGGTCCCACATGAAGGTCCTCTAGCTTAAATAACTGGATGGAGGTTTGTACCTTCTGCCTTGGTGTTCAGGCTCTCCCCATCACACGACTATACAGAATATACTGGTGGAGAAGGAAGGTGCAGCAAAGACTGTGGGGCAGTTGTATCCACCATCTTGCTGGTGACCCCCAGGTTCTCACAGTAGCCCAGAGAGGCAGGTGGCTGGTTCCCTGTGCAGCATTCATGCCCAGCTGAAAGCGTGTCCCAAGATGATGGCCTCATTCTTGTTGAACCCAAAGTAGCCTCTTTTCTGGGGACATTTCACTGTTACCCAACATCTCGTGTCATGTATGAACAGATGTTGCATCAGAGTTACAGGGGGAGCCAAATACATTTCTATATTCCAGCTCTATGCTTTACAGCCAATTTGGATAGGTGAACACTTCACACAGTAAACACAAAACATTTTTTTAAAGTTCTCATCATCAAATTCATTACAATTTAAAATATTTGAAATCTCGATCAAAATGCAATTTAAATTATCACCTGAAACAGTCAACTAAGAGTGCTAGCTAACTTCTGAAACTGTCATCCAAGAACACATCACAGATTTTCCTATGAGAGGCATATCAGCTCTCAAAGAGGATTTTCCGGAGTTGCTTCACTACACCCTGCAATGTGCCAAAATTGTCTGGTATAAATCTACTTTGGAATATATAAGGCTTACTTGGCACAGACTTGACATTCAGAATTGGTTATAAGCTCAGACTCTGAAGCCAGACTGGCTAAATTAAAATTCTGGCTCTGCCACTTAGCTGGCTGAGTCTTGGAGCAAGTCACTTAACTTCTCTGTGCCTCAGTTTTCTCAACTGTAAAATGGGGAAGATCAGAGAACTATCTCAAAGAGTGGGGTGAAATGAATCAATACATGTGCATATTAATTAGAACTATGCTTGGCACGTAGTAAGTGCTAGGAAAGAGCTTGCTTTACTAATTGGTGTCATTATCATTATTATTGTTCTTTGAGCACCTACTACATTGTGGGCACTGGACATATAGCGAACCCAGTAAAGATGATCTAAGCTACCTAGAGAGGGGAAGACATCATTTAAAAATGAAATTCATCAGAAGTTAATTTCAGCTTGTGTTTTAGAAAGGAAACCACAAGAAGAAGTGATAAGGACTGAGATTCAGGGCTGTGAGGCAACGCCTCTTAGGGGAGGCTTCCCCTAGGCAGTGTCATGTTGAAACTGAGCCCGGAGGCTGAGAGGGAGGAGACGAATCCTCCATTATTACCATTAGCAGAGGCTGCATCACATTTTCTCTCTTAATGATTATTATGGGCCAGATTCTGTATTTATCTCTTAAGTCATTCTCCTCCTACCAGTATCTTGACAAGAGGATTATCTCCATCTTACAGCAGATACTACCAAGGCTCAGAGAGGTTAAGCAACTTGCTCACAATCACACAGTTTCTAAGTGGCAGAGCTGTGAAAACAGCATGAGTCTGTCTCAGTCCAGAGCTCACTGTGAGCCTTTCTGCTGCCCTCTGCTGCCTGCCTCTTCCTCAGGCTGCCATTGGGGACAAGGATCTACTTAGACTTGAGCCCCTATCCTTTACTCTACCAGACTGACAATTGACAATGATTTAGTAGGTTGACAGGTGCCCCAATGCAATCTTTATTTCAGAGAGGGTGAGCTAGGCAGCCAGGCTAGAGACATACCCTGCCTCCACCTGCCAGTGCGAAACTAATGAGGGTATTTCTCTGAGGTGCCAGCACCTATGCCAGGTAACCTGGAAGCATTTGCCCATCTTTAGAGAGTGGTTGTCAGGTGCTCCAGTGCTGTTTTGTGTGTCCTGGGGATAGTGGGCAGAGCAGATGAATTACTCTCTCACATCCAGTGCCTGCCTTCCTCAAGCTTGGAACCCCTTCAGGTTTCTGTTGAGGACTGCAGCCACTCTTTCTGAGCCATCCTCTGCTGTGTACATTGTTGTTAATCCTTTATTTGGGGTTATGGATCAATGTGATCACATTCACTTTTCGTTTTTCAAAAATACTTTCCAAAAAGTCTCATTGGCTGAAAAACCTCCCCCCACCACTCTTGTAAGCAATATCTTAGCTCTTACACAGCATTGCTGTCATTTTGCTTGGACTTTGGGAAGGAGGGGAGGAAACAAATGAACTCCATCTATTCTCTTGAACTAGAAGTCAGGGCATCTGGACTCCTAGTGTGGTGGGAACCATGCATGTCCTTCTGAGACATGCAGGTGCAGTGAGGAGCCAGTACCCACAGGCTCCTGAAACTTGGTGTTTTGGAAGCAGGGAAAAAGGTGGGGTTCATTTAACCTGGGGGGCGGGGGTTGAGAACCTTTCTCTGGGGAGGTGACAATTTACTTGAGACTTTATTGTTGGGGTATGGTTTTCCCAGGCAAGGTCTTCTACGTTCAATATCTCAACCATACTTTTCTCTTCACAAATAAGTTCTCATCACCATCTTATTAGCCTTGTGTAATAGTAACCAGCAACTCTTGTGTGTTGAATGATGAGATGAAGCTAAACAGTACCAGGGATATGCAAGATGCAGGAAAGGCTGATCATGTTACACTTCATTTCTCAATTAAAATAGTTTCATCTGAGCTCATGTTTAGCTTCCAGTCTACTTGCCATGTGAAGATGGCAGAAGACCTCACTCCCTCCATGTAGGTCTGGCACGATGCTTGAGGAAACGAGGCCTCAGGGCATGTGTACAGGTCTTTTGAGTGAGAGAAAACATGGACTCCACCTCCATCCTGTCCAAACATAGTCCTAATCAACATGGTCTACATCTCAAGATACATTTAGACATATAGCTCTTACATAATTTAACAAAGCTGGGAAAGCCCGATGCTTACAATAGGCATTATTTATTTAAATTAAATATGTATTTCTCTTGCCCATTGTAGAAAGATCTTTGGATGTATTATTCCAATGGCGGAAATAGCAACAACTAGAATCAAAAAATTCTTAGTTCAAAATGTTTTGAAAACGGCTCTAAAAACTAAATTTATTTGCCAGGACTTATTGAAAAGAGATGAGCATTCGGTGAGCAGTCCCTTAAGACTCGAATGAAGGATATTTTTATGATTTTATATCTGTTGTATTTTTCTCCCTCCCCCATTTACTCTTCAAAGGTCTTTACTTTTTCTTCTTATATTTAACTTTCTCCCAGGTATTCCTTATCACTAATATCTCTCTTTACTCTTTCTTCCATTTCTATCTATACTAGGCTACTTCATGTCTACATAACATGGCCATCCATATATGATTTGGAGCAATAAAGGTTTTCACTGTACATAAATTTAAGATTTCATAAGTGATTAGTGGATGAACATATACATGAAATAACATCATATATATGTGTGTGTATATATGTGCATATCACACAAATGTATACAAATATATATATATATTATATGTATACATATATATCATTTAATAACCCAGAATGAACTAGTTCCCACCACTTCCTTGAGAAATTTAGTCTTACAAATGATAGTGACAATATTTCCTCATCTATAACAATAAGTTAAAAATCTTACTTCTAGCATTTTATATTTACTAAATATCTTAGTGAATTATGAAATAAGACCCAGTTATGGGGAGGAGGCCAATGAAGACAAAGGAGAGTCTCCAAAAGTTATTGATTGGTAAGGACATGCACATTTGAAGCTTAAAGGCCAGATCAATGATTCGTTATTAATACTGTAGATGAAAATAACAAGCATCTATAAAGAATTGATTCTTCTTTTTAAAAATAATTTCTGTGTATCTACCTATATGCTAAATATGAGGGGGAAAACGGCCTTGTGTCTGGGTTGATTTCTATTTCCTCCCCCATCATACCCCACCCACCATTGCTTAATTTATTATGGAAAACTGAGAGCTCAGAACCCATTCCCTTTCTTGCAACGTTGCTGGTTTTTATCCTTTTGGTCTCTTGTCCACTGGGCAACTGTGTGTGTATTGAATTCCCAAGAAACTAATTCTTGGAGGTTCCCTTTCCTTGATGATAGAAGTAGAAAGAGAAAGAGAAAGAGAAAGACTATTGAGAGTCCCCCAGCAGTCCGTCAATAACAGGGATGAATTCCTCAGAGGCAAAGAGGGGATCGATGGAAACAGGACTCTAATAGCTAGAAAGCATCTCATTTGTTTCCCCAAAGACTTTGGCATCTGCCAAAACATCTGACTCCAAAAGCCACCCAGAGGTTAGCCAGATTTAGAGAGAGGAGGCTGGAAAGGAGTTTGGGATGTGAAGTGCATCCTCTGTGCCAAGCCATGGTGCACGACTAAGGGATCTGTCTTCCCACTCAGTCCTCTTGCCAACTGGAGCTGTTGGATTGTTTAAGCACCTCCATTCAGTGCCTTGCTGCATTGGAGTTAGCCATGAGCAAAGGACAAGAACCCAAGGGAAGGAATGGAGAGGGCTAAGCTGTCATGGGCAAGGGAGTGAGTAGGTCAGAGTGGGCACTGACATACAGAGAGTCCACAGGAGCAATCATATTTGAAAAGGCACACTTATAATCTGTGCTTTGTCTCTGGTGGACACCATTTATATAGATATTCAATACACACAGGCCAGACAGGCAAAATTGTAACCTCTCTTCAGTAAATGCTCTAGTTGTTCAGAGTGAAAATGGTTTGGATTAGCACCCGGGCACTCTGACAAAGGTCCGTAGGGAGTGAGGGGATGTGCCAGCACCATTAGCATTTTTTTCTTCTTTTTCCAGCAGCACTAAAATATGTTTGCCCAAAACAGAGGGAGATGAGAAACTATTGGCAGCCAGTACTTCTTAAAAGAAAAAGAAAAAATGTTTTACTTCTCTGGCAGACATACTAATTAAAACGGTGTTGTATTGTGACAGATTGCTGAGCAATTAATGCCTAATTGAGGATTATGCTAGATGCTTCTGTGAAACCAAGTTTACTGGGGCCAGAGTGACCGAGACTTAGAGCGAAAGAAACCTCCAAACTTCCTGCAGCACCCTCCCCACTGGGAAGCCACGAAACCAAAGAAAACATTTTTATTTTGGCTCTCAGATTTACCCTGGGAGGATTGGCTTGACAGAAAGATCCTGACTTGAAAATCCTATTGGGGATTTCATACTTTCCTCATTTGCAAGCAGAATCCTTTTTCCGTGAGATATTTTTAGTGCAAGCATCCCCTGCCGCCCTATTCTGTTACAGTAGACCATTAGATCTTGAAGCCAATCCAAGCAGGTCACGTGACTTCTAAGCATCTCTCTGGTTGCTTCCTAAGTGACTAGGTCTCTCAGGAGTCCGGGGAGTACTAGACTCGTAACTACCAAAGTCCTTCCCAAAGACTTGAATTCTTATTGATAGGATGTGAAAATGCTTTACAGCTGCTTTTCTAAGAGGTCAGCTCGAGTGACCTCTGTCAGCTGAGTGACCTCAGTCATAGGCATTTTCAGCCCTGCAAGCCGCCTATGTAAATATAAAAATGTATGAGGCTGCAGAACGGCGTGTGTGGGAACAGAACAACCACACTATTGAAAGGAAGTCGCAGAGGAACAGTGGTGTCACTCACATGGGTTTGGTTAATGCGTGCATACTTTTGATAAATTGTTTTTGATTCAGTGGACTCCACGTTTGGGATAAGCCAGTTTTATTTCTGGAACTTCTGAGCTATGAGAAGTAAAACCTCAATCACTTAGTGATGTGTGTAGCAGAATTTTCCCCTCATGAAGTATTCACATTTAACAAAAATCATTTTCACTCTTTACATGTCACTCATTTGCCTTGGAAAAAATGTCACTGTGAAGTCAGATTTTCAGTTGTTTAGTTTGAAAAAAGTGATTTATTTCATTGTCTCAGTGGGAAAGATATATTTACTCAGATCTCTGAAACTGGAATCAAAGAGAATCATTGTAATGAACAGGAAACATGCTCTCCAAATGAACTGAGACATGCTCTCTGGTCAAAATGCTCTAATATTCCTGAGTGTGTTCACTCTCAGTGAATTCAATCTTTCCCATCTCCGCATCCAAGCTATTTGGCGCTGATCAGATGACCAGAGCTCAAGGAAGTGATTGGAGCCTGCGCTGGCTGCAGCTGCAATGTGGGCTGTTTTCAGGGACAAGGAGCCACTGTTTTGCAAACATAGCATCAACACAGAAGTTATTCCGTAGGCTGCAGGATGCAGCGATGGGCTGCACTGCCAGCATTGTTCTGCTACAAGCTTTTCGTGCTGTGGTCCAGAGGAGCTGTCCACACATTTGTAGCCGACGCCAGGAGGAACCATCCCATGAAATTCTGCCTCTGGAAAGTGACGATGAAATGAGCAGACCCAGAACCCTCATCATAATGGTATGGTATCTGTGGCAAAGCAGCCGCACTTGATTGAACTGTTATTATAGAACAAGGTTGCAATTGAGGGTTTGGGGGTGTTCAGCTTTAGAGAAAGAAATGTGTGACCTAGAGGTTACTAATGCGCTTTAATGTTTGAGGAAAACTGTTCAAAACTGTTTCTATCATTCAGAGAACTGATTTTCTTTCTCTTAGATCTGTTATGAAAATGTGCAGAATTCGATTACAAATTCTTTACAGCCTAACACTTGGTATGCTGTTGTTAACATCTATGCAGGAAAAAAAAAAAAAACAGAGAAAGTTTTGGAGTTGGTTGAAGTGAATTTTATTTTATAATTCTATTTTGAAAGGATAGCCCCAAGCAGATTTTTTATATCACATGTAACCCATCAAGTTGGATAGATGTTGGTAGTTAGCTCTAACTTCAAGGTATTTGGAGGTTCTAGTTCTCTCCAAAATGCTTAACTTAGGCATAAAATCAGGATGAAGTTTTTGAGAATTTTGTGGAATGCATGGTACTTTAATTAGAAAGCTGTTTCTCACCACGTGCCTAATGACATTTTGTCTGTACTTTCATTATAATAGACAGTGTTGCTGCTCCTTTGTATATCTGTTTGATCAGCAAGAATAAAGTGGAGGATAAAGCCTTTCCTCATTTCACGTTCAGGAAGAGATCTGCTTAGTCACTGAAATTCCATTCGAGGTAGAGGTAGTATGCTAAAGTTTCCAAAATTGAGGAGGCATTGAAGTCTGGGTGGTTTCAGTACAATCGACTTTTTTCTCTTAGATTTCTGTGTTCAGATATCAAGTGAATAATGAATGAAAAATACCTGTTACACTAAAAGTTTTTAAATGAAAGTCATTTGGCTTGGCCTGAGCCTCTGAGTGACAGAATGCTAAGCTATAACATTTTATGCTAACTTCTTTAACAAAACAATATTTGATTTTTGAAAAGCGATACTGTTCTTGAACTATTTGGCTATGATTATCTCTAAGAGGAAACACTAATTAGGAATAATTTCTTACTCATTACTCTTATAAGTTTTCACAAATTAAATCTAAGAAGAGTTGAGACCTTTGTTTTTCAGTTGGACTCTTGTCAATAACATTAACATATTCTATATCTATGAGTGTTAATCATGCCATCTCAATCTTTAAAGGCCATTTTTCCCTAATTTTACTAAATAAACCATAAAGTTTTGCAGCTAGAAATTTGAAAAAAAAGTTATATCTCAGAGTAACTGAGAAATAAAAAATAATTAATTCACTTAGTAACAATCCCTTGTTTTCTCAAAGCTTTTTCTATTTTTACCACCTTTATGGACATCAAATGAGGTGATGATGAATTTACTGATGAAGAAAATGGAGGGGGTGGTCAGAAAGTTTTATATCACACAGGGCAAAATGCCAGAGCCTCAAGCCACACTTAAAATCAAGGGTTCCAAGAGCCAGTATAATTTCGACTGTTCACATCTATAAGGAGATAATGATAAAACTATTTTTTTATGAGAAGACTGATGGAAATTTTGGACCACTCAGAGTCATAGGTGCTCAAACAAAGTGAGTGTGCATCTTGAAGGTTTCCTCTGGGCCATTCCAAAATTCACACATTCAACATCTCTGTATTGCCAATTTGCTATGAGCCAATCACTCTTCTAGGTACTTGGAATCCACCATAGAACAAACCCACCAAAGATCACTGCCCTAAGTTGCAAAGTTTTATGAAGATAGTATATTTTGCAAATCTCATTCTTATGGAAATGCTTTGTTAGGGTTGTGATGCTTATTGCATAAACTTAAGTCGGTGAAACATTTCCTAATTTCCAAGTTAGTATTTTGAGAACTTGAATGTGTTTTAAAATCACTTAGAAGTTTTTATTTATACAAATCCTTGAGCACTTGGCCCCCATATTAAAGGTCTGGAGGGGAGCCCAGAAATCTGCACTTTTAGCAGGCACCCCCAGGTGATTCTGATGGAGGGACACCATGGATGACACTCTGAGAAACATGGCTCCGGAAATAGATAATCCAGACTCTCCACCTCTTATCCTCCTTTAACCTAATATGCTTGTTTTCTTCACACTCTGGCTCCAAGCTTCTGAACAAACTGATTTTTTTCTCATCACTCATTAGTCAGCAAAGAGAGAGAGAGAGAGAGAGAGTGTGTGTGTGTGTGTGTGTGTGTGTGTGTGTGTGTAAGATCACAGACCCTAGAGTCACAGACTCGGCTGGAATCCTGAGTTCATCACTTATCAGCTGTGTGGCCTTCTACATGGTATTTAACATAATTAACATCTGTGGCTCTATTTTTCTCATTTGTGAGATGGAGGTAATGGTTCCATCAGCCCACAGCTATCGTGAGGGTTTAATGAAGTAAAATATATGTTAAGTGCTTAGAATAGTATCTAGGTATATTAGTAAGATCTTCAATAAGGGGGATTAGGAACATCCTAACTGAAAAAGTGACATTTGAGGAAAGACCAGAAGGCAGTGAGGGAGTGAGCCATGCCATGCTTGGTGGGGACATGTCTCAGGCGAAGAACCAGCCAAGGTGAAAGTCCCAGTATGGTGAGAAGTCTGGGGTGATGTGGAACAGTGAGGAGGCCACTGTGACTGATAGCCATGGAAAAGGTAGCAGAAGGTGAGGTCATGAGGTCATTGAGGCAATGGGGGAAGATCATGGCAGGCTTGCCAGGCCATCAGGAAGATTTAGTTTTTTTTCCAGAAGCAAGAAGAGAAGCCATTGGAGGGAGTAGGCACAGAAGTTAAGAGCATGGAATGTGGAGCCAGAATGTCAGGGTTTGAGTCCCATCTTTGCCACTTACGAGGTGTGTGATTATGACAAATGACATGACCTCCCTGTTCCTTTGTTTTTCGTTGCTAAAATACAGAGTAATGGTGCCTACTGTGAAAGGTTATTTTGAAAATTCAGTAAGTTCACACTTGCAAAAAGCTTAGACCAGTAACTGGTGGATAGTAAGTACTAGATTAATTATAAGTTCATTAATTTACAGGGCCCTGATCAGGGTAGAAACAGGATATATGGCTGCAGAGGGTCAAGCGTTGAAGCAGGGAGACCATCAACCAGGAAACTGTTTCAGTGATCCCAGCAAAAGACCTGATGATCACCATTGAGGTTGTGGGAAGTGGTGGGATTTGTATATATATTAAGTAGGACCAGTAGGTTTACTTCCAAATTGAACACATGAGTGAAAGAAAGAAAAGACTCAGAGATTAATGTTCAGAGTTTTTTGTTTGTTTTTTGTTTTGTTTGTTCAGTTTTTGACCTGAAGACTGAATTGCCATTCAGATGGGAAAGACTGCAGAAAATGATTTGGCAAGAAAATCTAAGTTAAAATGTTATGTTTGAGATTCTTGTTGAATCTATATATGGAAATGTCAAATAGGAAATTAGATATACCAGTCTAAGTTCTGAGGAACGAGATATAATACCTGACAGAACGTAATATCAATCAAATGATTGATGAATGAATAAATGACTTCACTTTTATAATTTTCTATTATACAGTATATAAATCCATTTGCAGTTAATAATAATTTGAGCTATTTCATATTTTTGGAATATGTATTGTTTACATATGTGTCCTGTGAATAAAATGAAGACCAGAGAGGAATAAACTGTGAGAATTACTTCAAAGGAAATAAAATGATCTCTCTTCTTGCTCTATAATAAATATCCTAATTTAATAAAATTTTTTACCATAGGGATTTTAACATGTTCTGCCCAATTCATCTTTTTGAATAGTTGCATAAGGAAAAAACAACTTCTAAGCATTCTAATTTTGAGTTAATGCTCTTATTTCATTTTACTAGTAGTGAGGTTGAATCTTGAATATACTAATAAGATTCCCCCTGGGAAAGGAAGCTTGTGTAAATGGAGTGTAACTTTAAATGGTTTGCCATAGATGGGTGTGAGGTGGGGCTTAATAGCACAGATAATCTTTGGCAGTCATTTTCCCTCATGAACTAATTTTGAACTGAATCTCAAAGCCACAGAAAATGGGCAAATAAATTGGATCTTCTCCTTGGGTACAAGTATTAATTGGATGTGATTGAAGGCTTAGTAATTAGTATCACAAATCTTTGACACAAATGTTTAGTAAATTCAAATTATATCCAGTATCATCTCATTTATACATAACCTTGCATCTTTCCAGTTCTCCAAATGATACAAATTTAGAAATGATAATGAATAGAGAAAAATATACAAAATCTAAAAAGAAATATTTAAAATTTTAAATCACCACAATGATATAGAAAAAAACAAACAATTGGGTGTGTATGGGGAATATGCAGAAACACTAAAAATGTTGGGCAAATTCAACTATATATAAACATAGATGGATATAAATGTATATGTAAATATAAAACACCATACTCCTAGTAGATATGTTTGAGTATGAAGCCATAGTATGAAGATTAAAAAGATTATATTATCAAGTAATAATATATACTTATATGGCTAGGAAAATAGGCTCAACAAATTGATGGTGGTAACAATAATCCCTTAACTTTCAAAAATAATAAAATACAAAAAACTTGGTTGTGCTTGTTTTGTTTGTTCCTGTGTTTTCTAGAAGAGTAGATTATAAGGCTTCAATCAATATAATGAAATCTTGTGAAAACCGAGTAACACAATTGAGGATAAAATGAATCTTATAGCAAACTAAATATGTACACAGTATTTTCATCGAGCTTCAGCAAATTTCTCTGGATAGTTGTTTTATTCTCTCAGATTTTATTGCCATGGAGCTGATTTATTCAGGGGTAAAGTTTAGGATTTTTGAAATTTATTTCCCATAATCTACTTTATTCTGCTGAAATATATTTTATTTTTAAAGATTACATCCAACAAATTCAATATGCATCAAGTGAGTTTGTCATACTAAGATGGTCTAAACATCAGAAATTCAGTAGACCACGAGGGACAGCTGCACATCGAATTTGATAGGCACTGACAGCAATAGCCAGACAGCCACTTCCCCCTGCTCTCATGGAGCTTACAGTTTGGTGGTAGAGACAGAAAAGGCTCCAACAAATGTAAAATTGTCGTCATAACAAGTGTTTCAAATGAGAGTTTCTTTCTTCCTTAAGACTGTGTCCTTTAAGTACCCAATCTCATCAGTGTAGTCAAGGAAAGTTTCTTCTAAGGAAGTGCCAATGGGACTGAGACCTGGAGAAGGAAAAAGAGAAAACATGCTATGTGCCAACCTATTGGGAATGGTCATCAAGAAGACATGAATGCAAGATTGACCCAAGACCTGGAGCCAGGCAATTGGAGGCTCCCCATTCCTCCCCTGTGTTTGGAATGTTCCCGCTGCTTCCCTTTCTTGTACTAGAAGCTGCCCAAGGACACCTACTGGGGATAGTAATATGGTGATGAGACTATCTGGACTGGAAACTTGACTAAACCCAGTTAAGGGCTCTATATAAACTTTTAACTTTTGGGCACTGGGTGCACAAAATTACTTGTCGCCGCCCAAGACAAGTCTCCTAAGTTCCCTTGCTTATTAAACCTGCCACCAACCACCTGGCCAGTGTTGTTCAGTGGTTGAGCATCAATCTATGAAACAGGAGGTCACGGTTTGATTCCCTGTGTGACCCATGATTCTCTCTCATTATTGATGCTTTGCTTCTATCTCTCTCTCCTTCTTCCTCTCTGAAATATATAAATATATAGATAGATATAGATATATAAAATTAAACCTGCCACCAACCAATCTGGAGTGGTCTGTCTTTTTCTTTGGTGTCTGCCTTCCATGTATGGGGTCAATTTCAAATCACACCCTGGAAGCTCCTGAGGAAGTTGAGACCCAACACAGTCCTAACTTTTATTTTGTTGCCATGAGTGCATGGTTCTGATTCCTATGCAAAAGTGTAGGCATGCTTGCAGTGTGATCACTGGATCAATTATTTAAATTCTCTTGGCTTTCCTGTAGGTAAAATGGGATAATGAGGGTGCCTATCTCTGTTGTTTTTCTATTCCTGCTATAACAAATTATCACATACTTAGTATCTTAAAACAACACATGTTTAATATAGTTCTAGAGGTCAGAAATCTGAAATGAGTCTCATTGAACCAAAATTGTCAAGTTTGTCTATATTCTTTTCTGGAGGCTACATGGGAGAATTTGTTTGGGGATATTTTTATAGTTTTTTGGTTATTTTTGTTTATTTGATTCTTCGAGCTTCTGGAAGCTGTCCACATCCCTTGGTTCTTGGCCCTATTCCCTCTTCAAAGCCAGCCATATAGTATCTTTAAACATGTCTCTGACTCTGACCCCTGACCCTACCTCCTCTTTCACTTACAAAGGACCTTGTGATTACAGGAGACTACCTGGAAAATCCAGAATAGTCTCCCTATCTCAAGGTCAGCTAACTACCAACCTTACTTTTGCAGCCATACCTCCCCCTTGCCTTGTAAATAACATACTCACAGGTTCTGGGGCTTTGAATGTAGCTGCTGTTCTGTTTACCATAGTGTCTCATTGGATTATCATAAGAATTCAATGAGGGGATACAAGTAAAGGACCTAAAATAATTTTTGGAACTTAGTAAGAACTCACTAAATTTTAGCTATTGTGATTTCTTTCATTGTTTTGTTGAAACTAAGAAAAGTTTACAAATATAATATATTTTAAAGAGTTATTTTAGGAAAAATAATTAAACTGCTAAAAGGAAACTTAATTTGTACTTCATAGAATATGAGAAAATGGAAATTCAAGGTTAGTTTATCTATTGGAGCACTGTAATACTTATTGAACAGATTCTTCACACAAATAGATGATTCAAGGTACACTTATGTTTGAGACTCTCTTCTGTGTTATCCACCAATTGCTACTCTTATGAAATTTAACTTTTAAATTTAACTTTTAGTTTCTTCTTTTTTATCATTTATAAATGGATATTGAATCCAGTTCTCCAAATTATGCCAATTTTAGAAATGATAATAAGCAAAAGAAAAAATATACAACATCTTAAAAGAGAGGTTTAGATTTTAAAAACCACAATAATAGCCTGGCTGGTGTTGCTCAGTGGTTGAGCATTGACCTATGAACCAGGAGGTTACAGTTCAATTCCCCATCAGGGCACATGCCAGGGTTACGGGCTTGATCACCAGTGGGCATGCAGGAGGCAGCCAATCGGTGATTGATGTTTCTATCATCATTGATGTTTCTATCTCTCTCTCCCTCTCATTTCTTGTGTGAATTCAATAAAAATATTTTTAAAATAAATAAAAGCCACAATAATAAAGAAAAGTAGAAAATTAAGTGAGAGGGAGAAAAGAGTGAAAGAATACATTTTAAGTCCTGTAGGGACAATTGAAGTTATCACCTTAGAGATAAAAAATAGTCTGCATCTTATTTGTCATTTTAAATTTACTTCAATTTTTTTCTGATGTAAGTATATTTTTACATATTTATAGCGGTTAAGAAATCCATAAATTGTAAATTACAGAATCTAGATTCTTCTTGAATTAGATACTCAGTAAAAGGTTTGATGAATGAATGAATGAAAGCCATAGCTGATGGGTCATAAAGCTTACAAAGTAGGAATCTGTAAGGTAAAACCAATACATGGATTCATTTGGTAAATTTTCAGAATCCCTTCTCTTGGTCCTTCTGTTATCAATTGCCTCCTTTGCTCTCATGCACTTTATGAGAACAGAACGTCTCCAAATTCTGCTTTATATGTCAGAGAAACTATAGATGGAAATTGTGTTCACAAAATAATAGCTATTTAGAGAGCACTTCCAGCTATTTGTCAGGTACTTTGCTAAGAACTTTGCAGTTATCTTTTCTTGTTGCCACAACAACCACTGGAGAAAATTATTTTTATTCCCATGTTATTGAGGAAGATATTAAAGCATATAAAGTAGCTCTTTATATTTGAAATACAATGTGAGTCATATAATTTTTAATTTTCTAGGAGCCACATTTTAAAAAGTAAAAAAAAAAAAAGTGAAATTAATAATACATTTTCTTTAACCCAGTATACTCAAGCTCTTATTATTTTGGTATATAAGCAATATAAAATTATTAATGAGATATTGCACATTGTGTTTTCTTCACACTAACTCACCAAAATCCAGTGTATACTTATAAAACATTTCAATTTGAAAATTAAATATTAATCACAAATACTCTTCAGTATTTAGGTTTCACAAAATTTACAATTGAAAGAGTAAACAAGCTTTGTAACCTTGTGTTGCTTTTAAACATTCAGCCTCATTATATCCATATAACCAGTTAATACTTGCAAGTGTGCATGCCATGTAGCTATGTAGTTGGATGTGGACACTACTATGATATTATATTTATTAGCCTGGTAGCCAGAGTTTTTAAAGGAGCCGTGTGTGGATGGAAATAGCAATCTACTACCTTATTTAGCCATTTAGGACTGAAGCTCTTATTTTGGAACCTTGGGAGAATAAAACCAGTGAGGACAAAAATTTGAGATAGAATTTGTATATCTCAGCAGATGTTATCTCCTTTCATCTCTTACCTTCTAGCCATAATGTCAATTTATCATCATTTTTTTTAAGAATACCAAATACTCAGTACCAACTAGATTAAAAGAAGTGATGTGCTGAAGTTCACACTGGAAGCAGAAAATCGAGAATAGTGGCTGGGTAGGTTGTGAGAGGTAGGGCTTTTGGATGGAGTTGAGACCCAGGCCTCATATTTTCACTTATTTTTATTTGAGAGAGAGAGAGAGAGAGAGAAGAGAGAGAGAGAGAGAAAGATCACTTTGTTGTTCCACTTATTTATGCATTCATTGGTTGAGTTTTTGTCTGTGCCCTGACTGGGGATTGAATCTGAAACCTTGGCATATCAGGATGATGCTCTAACCAATTGAGCTACCTGGCAGGGCCAGGCCCCACACTTTCTATAGCAAATCCATCAGAGAAAGACTTAACTCCAAGACCCGCCCTGCCTTAGATGATTATCTTGGGCTTAGATTCGTATTTCTTGTGGTTTAACAAATCCAAAGCATAAACTATTCTTACTTCCTAAAGGTTATTTTCTGGTCCTCTTCTTTAAATGCTACATGGGAATTATTTCAATCAGTAAAAATTCTTTGAATACTACATGGGAATTATTTCAATCAGTAAAAATGCTTAATTTATCCTTTTCTGTTAGCTCTCTCCTTGCCATTTTTGTTTCATGCATGCTTGAATTTCATGCGTAATCATGGTCATAATTTAACATTGTTTTACTTGCCTGTGGTTATCTGACTCCACCTTCAAAGGTATTAGATGAATCCTTTCAAAATTTAACTAGTGATTTCTATCTAGATGTTTCCTCGAAAATTTAATGAATAGGTTTAGAAAATGTGTTGTAGAAGGGTAAACCCAAGAAAGAATAAAGCTTCTCAGTTTTTTCTTTTTAATATGTTTTAAATTGTAAAGTAAGTGTATGCTGTGAAAGGGTAAATCTTGCATATTGGTATAAGATAAAAAATGAAGACAGTTGAGGAAATTTACTCAGACCTCTTCCACACATTCTCACATTCCTCTCATGCCCCTGCAAATAATTGTTATTTCCACCTACTCATATGTAGTTTTATTTTTTATAAGATGTATTTATATGACTTAGTATTTAGCTCATCAAGAGGAATTGTTTTAATCCTCACCTGAAAATACATTTATTGATTTTAGAGAGAGAGAGAGAGAGAGAGAGAGAGAGAGAGAGAGAGAGAGAGAGAGAGATCTATGTGAGAAGCATTGATTGGTTGCCTCCCATATGCTCCCTGATTGGGGATCAAACCCAAAACCTAGGTATGTGCCCTGCCTAGGAATTGAACCTGCAACTTTTGGTATACAAGATGATGTTCCCCCTAGCCAGGGCTCATCAAGAGATATTTTTAACCACAAAGTTAAACAGTATTATAACCCAAGATAGACGGTGGACACAGAACCAATTTTTGGGTTGGTTTCCTATTGTTATTTCATAAGAAGACCCATTATAGTCACTGGCATAACCTACTTTCTGTCATAGTCACCAAATATAATGGCACATTCAGATACCTGATTAGAAAACAATATTTTGCTTATGTCCAACCCAATGCCAAGCCACTGGGCAAACACTGAAATTTTTACATATTATGTAGATCATCAAGCCATATGAAAGCAAATTTTTAATACTGGACAAGACTAGAAGATAGATGGAACTTTACCTGTTTGATCCTAATGATCTGTGCCTAATGGATAGAGTCATCTCATGAGCTCTTACTTGTTTTAGCACCAACAATATTTTACACCTAAGGGGTTTGCAAAGATATATATAATTTCTGCTTCTTGCATCACAGATATAATTAATGTGAACATCTATTTTTTTACCTGAATACCTGTAATTAGGATGCGATATTTAACTTTATCACCATGAGCTAGCTGGCAGAGCAGCGTTTATTCATGTTTATTCACAGCCTCGGTAAAATATAATTGGCCATAAACCCAGCAAGTGTTAAGGTCTAGTTCCAAGGAAACTTGTTATATAACCCATAGTACGCTTTGTCACACTGCATTTTTCTGCATCTTTAGAAGGAGAGTTAGTCCGCTTTGTCTCAGGAATGCATGTGATAACTGCTCAGATTTAAAGACTGTGTAATTGGTTTTATGATTCACATCTCAGAGGCAGTACCTCATTGACTTCCAGACGGAGGAAATAAACACTTAAGATTTCTAGAAAATAAGAGTAAAGCAAACATTTCCCTTTTGTTGCCCTGGGAATTGCACTCTGGAATTTACAGTTGCAGAAAAGCAGAAATTCAGTCTTACAAAAATTAACAGGCCATGCGACACTTATTTTGTATATTCAAAGCGGCATGTGTCATATCACGCTAATGCAAAGGAGCAGGCTTTTTATCCAATAGTCTTATCTTTCCATGGAGAATGTAAGCAGACAGCCATCACTGGGGAAGCCTCCTTCCACGCTTTCTTAGTGCGCTCATATGTTTTAGGCGTCAGGAATATGCAGGCCCTTCAGAAATGTCTTTCGAAAGAATTTGGAGGGAAAGATCGAGTGGAGAATGGATGATATATGCTGAGCACTTTATGTTAGCCAAATAGCTGAAGGCGTCAGACAGTCTGTTGTCCCCACTTGTGTTTTTACAGGGTAATGCTAATCAATTAGCTGAACTCCACTATAGATAGTAAGTAATTACATTCACTGGAAGCCACAGTAATGTGATTAATAATACATTTCAATTTCCAAGGTAGCATTTCACTCGGTACTTAAACATGGCTCTTTGGAAAAAAACATTTTTATATACAGGAAATATGATAGGATTGAAATTTATTTCTCTGAAAGTAATCCTGTGAGATGGAAAATATTATAAAGTTTTATATGATGCCACTGGCCCCTCCTGCATGCATGAGTAAAATTCAAGTTTCTTCTTTAAGTATTTTCAAACAAATTCTTAAGAAATAGTGCTTTAGACTTCATAGTTGAATACACTGTATGGATGTTTTAGGGGAGGCAGGTAAATCTTAGTAATTATGGAGCACCTGCTGTATTAAAATTCTGAAGCTAAGCTTTCAAAGAGATAGAAAGGTAACTAAGCAACTAATTTTATGTCTAAGAAGATGTCACAGCAATAGAGCAATTGGCCTGTACTAAATGAATACAATCTAAAGAGAAATAAAGTAATTTCCACAAGAGCAGTGTGAAGAAAGTTCCATGAGATTTCAACAGAGGAATACAGGAGACAACAATCTGTCCAAGAAGAGCTGGATTGTGGACTATACATAGAATCACAGTGGGAGACAAGGGCAGACAAGTAAATGGCAGACAGTCTTGTATCTGAATCTTGACCTGGAGAATTTCAGATATTCATTATAACTTTGACTTTGACTTTCCCACTTCTCAACTCCTCATATCATCATTTCTGTTGTTTTTGAAATAAAAATTCCCATTCTATAGTTACACTAAAATAAAATTTTCAGTTACTTGTCTTTCAGTTTAAGAAAAGCTTGGGGCAATGCTCGGTTCCTATTGACCTTCTTCATTTTTTTTATGATTCTCTACATTTTTCCATGCTTTTGTTTTCTTGTAGAGGGCAGAATTTGATGTGCAGTCCACCTGTCTATTGGAACAATGAGGCTAAGCTATAAGCTTTTGTTATTTGCTACAAGAGATGTCAGCAGAGAAAGTCTTGGCATCATATTTGGGTTGTATGGCTAGGACAATTTAAAGTTGTGTGGTTTAGTGTTGAGAACAGAGAGGCCAGAAAAGTACTTGTCTGGAGCCGTGAGGAGTGAGCAACTGCCTGATATCAGCTGTCCAGCAGGAAACCATGGCTGTGGAAATTGTGGATAGCCAATAAATTGGTATGGGTGCTTTGGAAGGAAGATGTCTGCGATAAATCCATTGCTAAGTCATCTCCTTTGACATTAGCAGGAGAAATGTCAATACAAGCGTATAGTGCTAGGGACTGTAAGGTATGGCAGAATCCTCTATTGACCATCTTTCAAAGTGTAAGAAAAAATTGCAACCATAGCACATCTGGAAATAGTACCATGAAACTATTAAATTATTCAAAAGACTCTTGTGATCTTTCATCGTGATGTATGTGATTACCAATACAGGGAATCTATATGAGAAGGAAGAATAGTATTCCCTTAGTTTTCCAAGGATAAATGTAGAGAAGAAATGTAATGTTTGTAACGATTATTCTTTAATCGTTCATAGCTATCCTCTCATAACATGATGGGATTTTAGAAATATCAGGTGTCTTTGAGATTATTTCTAATCTGTCATTCTTATTTTATTGAATGAATAAAATGACCAAGTGCTCAGTTCCTTATCCTCGTATTCTAAAAATATGTGGTAAGAATCATTTTAAATTTATAAACAACTTAGTAACATCATGACCACCTTTCATATTAAAGTTCTTATTTTTTCATTTTTAATATAAAATTACTACTTGACAAAATATTTATTTCCTCTTTAAAACAAATATCACTTCTTAGAAGTTTTGCTTAGCATCAAGTTCCCATCCTTTACATGAAGAGGTGTTGAACCATGCCACTGATTTGCACACTGATTTCTCAAAAGAGCTGACTTGGCATCCAAATAGTTTTTATTTTAACAAATTGAAAAAAAAAATGTAGTGTACTGTGATGCTTTCTATGGCTTTAGAAATGCAAAGAATATTCTCTTGCCCCATGCATTAAAGGAAGGGACATTCTGGTAGAAATGTTAGAAAAGAAGCACAGTTTTATTACTATAGTCAAGACATTGATATATTATCCGCATTTGGGGAATCATCAGGAGTAAATTATTGATCTGATATAGACCTGGATTTACTGCAAATATATGGGCAGTAGATGTTTTTAGGCTTGTTGTCTAATGTAGAAGGAGCAAGTAAGGCTTAGAGCAGATTCCCAGTTATAATTATCTTATTAAAGACATGGTCTTAAATGGGACAGTAAGTCAAAGGTTTCAAATTCAAATGCCTACAGACCAAGAAGGCTAGACATGGAGATGTATGAGAGTGGTGGGGAGCCTAGCAAACAAGAGAAGGCATGGACCACCCAAAGGGTATGGCTACTGCTCTGCTTGGGCAATTGTTTCCATGTCAGAAGGTAGGATCAATGTAGCCAGATCTTGAATTTTCCAAAAGAAACCCGTAAGCAGGGTTTTTATGTGAAATCTTCCCATTTTTAAATGCTAGAAACTAATTCAAATATTTTAAAACACTATTGGCAGAAAAACACAATTGCAGGACCAAGTTGAGTCATAGGCTGCCTGCTTGTCATTCTTACAATTTTTATTAGAGTTTCACTTTAATTCAGCATTCTGACTTCAAGAAGCCAGTGAGAATGCTGCCTAGAATATGTAGGATATGTTTGGCTGATATGAGTAGAAAATGATTTTGATATTAATGTAAATAAGTGTAAGGCTGAAAATGATATGTTGACTTCGAGAAACGTGCACTCCAGATCCTGATTCAGAAAGATTTGCATAGGTATAATTGATTAATAACAAGTCAGACTCATTTCTTGACCTAAAAACAATAAAAGGGGAGTGTGGTTATAAATATCTGACAATTAAATGTCCAGCAACATAATACCAATAGATGTGGATACTAATGCATGAAAAGCAGCAAATCCTTTTAAAAATCTGTTTACAACTCATACCAGAGCTATCACTAGCTATTGAAGGCTAGAGGCGGGGGTTGGGATGGAGGGAGGATTCAGATGTCCCATATTTTTACCTCAACTGGGTGGTGGGTTATTTTCCATGCTGACTTCAGTGCTTACTACACAACCGTGAAAATATGTTCCTGCCTCATTCTCTTAGGCTGGGATTTCACAAAGGCCCCATCAACCCTGAACCATATACTTAAATAGATGTTAAGTTTTGTTCAGTTTAAGGAAATGTTTTAAGTATTTATTTAAGTTATGTATTTGCCTGAGTGAAGTGCACAAGTATTTTAGTAATACTGCTTTGAACAGTCACTCCTGGGGGAGATGACAAGAGCAATGTCATCTAGTGACGTGGCTGAAGAAGAAATGGGCCAAAATTGGGGGAGGGGCAGAGGTTTTACCCTGACGCCACCAGCACCTGTCAGCCAGCCAGCTTTGTTTTAGCACCAAACCTGGCACCTACCCTGATTCAGCCTGTCCTGCCTCCTCACATAAACTCCTGCAATTCCTGTGGACCCCAGAGAAGATGCCACTGTGGTCTTCTTTTTCTAAATTATTTTCAATTCTGTCTCAACACATATGCTGGTTGCAGGTAACCATTTCCCAGCCTGTGTGACACAGAACAATAAGTGCTCTATATGAAAATGCTGCTGTGCAAAAATCGGTTTGGGAAATCCTGCCTAGTACACGCTCCTTGAGGGCCACACGTTGCCTGTTGCCGATGTAAAGCCCTGAGGAGCTCTTCAGTGAGAAGGGAGGCCTTTGTTCAGTCCACTGCTTCTCAAGTTTATTTAGCATGAAATATCTCTGATCTAGAGCACTGGCTCACACGCTGTGAAGCTCTGGAGCACACATCTGGAAACACCAATATAGACAAGGGCAATGCCAATTAAGGCTTCTGAGCTGGGAAATGGCAGTCAAACCTGGCTTTAGACAAGGAAATTAATGCAATGGAAGGAGGATTAAGAGACATTACATAATCATTAGAGTTTAGTGACAAGCTAGGTATGCAGATGAGGGATAAGGGAAGTAAAAAATGAGTACCTGGTCCTTGATTTTATCATCCCTGGTGGATGATGATTTATTAACATGCTGATAAAGTCACGTGGAATTGTGTTGAGCTTTGGTTGATTTGTTTGTTATTTAGGGCTTAGAAAGAAATTTGTGGGTAAATGATATTTTTAATTGTTTGACTTTTAGTGCTTTCTAATGCAAGCCTCCCATGATAGCATTTGCCAAACTACCTCCTCTAAACTGTAAAGGCAAAGAAGTTGTTTTCTTTTTATGACTATCAAATACTTAGTGCAAGATCTGTACCCATTGACAGAACAAATACACAGATGGTTGCAAGTGTTATATGGTTGCAAACAGAAAATGGTCTTAGCTAAATGAAGGGGAATAAAGAGCGAAGGTGGAGGTAGCCCCTGTGACCTAAGGAAGAACTGAATAGCAGGCCCTCAGAAGCACAGGAAGGAGCAGGGCGCTTGAACTACAATTGCAGGGTCCAGGCCAGTCTTTGGTATAAATCCAGGTGTTTTCTTCCCTTATGTCATTCTTCTCAAGGTTTAAGTTCAGCGAAAAGAGTCTTTTTTGTCCAGGTGTGGTCAGGGCACTTATTTTATGTCCTCTAGAAGGTGAAGGGGTACAGGATTCAGTTACAACAATAAGGGAAAAGAGATTAAATACCATGCCCATGTTAACTCAGCTTTTTTCTCCCCATACATCAGAAACTCAGCTCTTGTACAAAGACTCAGCCTTGGCAATGGGCACATGAAACCAGTCCAAAGAGCAGAGGGGGACAAAGCTGAAGATCAGGTATTTTTGAAAGGACTGGTTTTCCAGAGTTGACTTGTGTTTTTGTAGCTACACTCAAGGCAAAAGGAACTATATGTTTAAAAAATCTGAATATTCATAGTAAACCCAGATCATATCAGTTAGATGCAATGTGTGGGTGTGAAACAGTGCTAAATTCTTTCAATGCTCTGTTTACAAACCATGTCAAGGGCAAGGTCATCTAGCAAGAAGGCACAGCTATTTCCTTCTGCAATGAAATCTAGCAGGGAACAGGGAGCGAGAATCAGGGAGCATCTGGAAGAGGTGGAGAAAGAGATGCTCTGATGAAAGATTTTCTTTTCCAGTTGGCACTTGAGGTTTAAAAAGAAAAAGAAAAAGCTTATTTTCTCAGCCAAGTCATTATTAGGTCTGCAGAATGGATGATACAAGTTGTTTTACTTAAAAACATAGAAATTTGGGGATGAAAACGACTTTAGGACACAGCGGGCCAGAGATTACCATTTTGCCCAAGGTTGCTCAGGCATCAGTGAATAGACTGATTTCCTGAATGTAGGCCTCCTGACTGCCAACCAATGCTCTTCTCACCTGAACACAGATGCCCTCTGCTCAGAAGAGGAAGAGGACTTGTCCGTGGCAGTCTCCACTCAGCACTTATGGGAACAGAGAGATAAGAAGTGACCACAAAACTGGTTTCTGAATGCCAACCAAAGCAAGAGGGATGCCAATTTTAAATGCTGCCAAAGACCTTTAATACATCTAGGTAACGGATCTCCTTCCAGATCTACGACACCCTTGCAAAAAGTAACAAAGTCAGAATAAATGTCTCCTTGTCAGTGTACTTCAATACCTTGCAGTGGTCTTGGAAAGTGGTGAGGAGGGAGAAGGATAAGACAGAGCAGAAAGAAGTGCAATGCCCTTTTCTCCTGTTTGCAACATTGAATTGATAATTATAATGTTGGTATTTGCCACATGCCAGTAGGAAATGCAGTGCAGTTCAGACATAAAGACGATACTGTTTATTGCTTGGGGAATTTACAGTCCTGCTTAGGCAGAAAAGTAACCATGAAAAGATAAAAAAGCATATGATATTGGTTAAATCTTGGCTTTCTTTTAACTTCCTTGGCATTTGGGTCTTTTGTGTGGGATGAAGGGAGAGGCCAGAAATAGGGTAATTAGAAGCTTTTGTAGTTGTACACAGTGGGATTGAAAAATGAAATGGCCAGTGTTGCAAGACCCAGTGAGCACAAAGAGGTCACTTGTGGAAGGATGGGGTGTGCATGGGAGGAGGGTTATTTAACCTAATTATCCACATCCAAGCCAAGAGGGTCTTCTGGACACTCCCTTCATTTTTGGAATGTCCTTTCCCTCTCAATGCCACTTGCAAAGCAGCTAGTGCCCTTCTTGTGCTCTCACCTTCTCCCTCTGATGCACAGAGAACAAACACTAGGCCTGTTTGCGACCCTTTCACACACTGTAGCAGCCCCACTTAAGATCACCTCCTGGACACAATTAAACTTAGAGCTGACTTCATTGACATTGTATTATATTTCAGGCAGTGTGCTAAGCATTTATAAATCCACTCTTATTAAGCCTCACAGTGTTCAATGGAGTACCCACTATGGTTATCCTTATTTTGCAGATGAGAAAACTCAAGTTCAGAGAGGTTGGGCAACATGTCCAAAGGTCTCCAGCAAGTAAGTGGGAAGGCCAGGAATCAAAACACAGTGATCGTACCCACAATGGCAAACACCATACTCCTAACTTCATCCTTCACACCATTATAATGCCGTTCCTCCTCTCTAATTCCTTGGGTCTTTGCCTACGTGGCCAGCGTGCCTATTGTGATGTGGCTAAGTTATTGAAGACTGTCATGGCTTTCGTTTTTTCCAGGCAAACAATAGCTGCATTTTAATAGGGATAGCCCAGAATAGGAACAGATTCCCAGACTCACAGACTAATTCTAATAGTGGGATTTTGAGGCATATAGAGAAGTGAGAGAGAGGACAGACTTTAAGGCCAGTAGCCCTGAGGTTCTCGTGAACAAGAGGTTATCAACTTGGCTTTCAAGAAGAGCTAACCCTGGTCTGAAGTGAACTTGCAGCGCCTTTGGGGCCTGAAAGCTGTCATCAAAGAAATATTAAGGGAGAATAATTTGCAGTAAAATTTGGATCTGAGATTTTCAAGCAGGAGTGAATTTTTCCTCCTTGCCCACCCTCCAGAGAATTTTGGCCATTTCTGAAGACTTCGTTGGTTGTCATAGCAGGGTGTGTGGGAAGGGAGGGTTACTGGGAGTCAAGGCCAGGGATGTTGCTAAACATCTGCAATACACAGGACAAACCCCTACATGTCTGATTCAAAATGTCAATAGTGCCAGGTTTGAGAAAACCTGGTTTAGATAATAACTGAGATAAGTATGACCAGGGTTACAAAGTCCAAGTAACAAATGGCCAATGAAGAAGAAATGAAGTGAAATTGAAGGATGGGCGAGATATAACTGAAGCCCAGTTTACTACGGCTGGTTTCACCTCAGGGTTTTCTCCTCGGTCCCCCAAACAGTCAGGGTGATGTGGCTGGTTAGTTCATTTGGCCTGATTGTATATCCATAAGGGAAAAAGAGTATTTGATTTTTTAAATAAGATTTCGTTCTAGTATACAAAACAATTTGCATCGGAAGGTGGTGACCCACAGGAAGCTATTATTATCTGACTCTCTGCCTAAGAAAACTATCAGGTGAACTAGTTTCCAGGTTGTTTTTTAAAGTGTGGTCCATGTCTCATCTTCAGGTAAGTCATGTGGATGTTTGTAACAAAGGGTAGTTGTTAGATATTGGGTGATATTCATATTGACAGATTACCGAACCCCCTATGAGACCTACTGAGGAGTTGGAATGGGCCCAGGAATCAGTCCCTTCAACAGCCTTCCCATGTGATTCTTGAACACATTGGTGAAGATCTGCTTTGGGAGTTCTTACCAAGTCCCACCATGTTCAGGGCCTGACTTAGGTCTCTGTGCCTATATGAACTCCTCCTTGACCTAGACCTCATGTTCTTTACTGGTATTCTCCTCTTCACCCTTAGTCTCTGCCTTCTGGTATTTCTATGGATTGTTTTGTGTGTACCACCATCTCCCACACGGACTCTGGGACTGATCTCGCTGTCACTGATACCTGGCCCTGGCCCAGCACCAAGAAATGTTTGGCAGAGAATCAGAGCCTCTCTGCATTGGCTTCTATTCTAATAAGCCAGATTAAATAGATACTGGTGTCCTTTGCAGAGCTACCCAATTCTCATTTCCTGTTGTTTTAGTCCCTCTGGTCTGCTGGTGAGATGCAGAACAAATAGTGAGAGGTTAATGTGTCCTTTAATTGGGGACTTGGAGCTACCACACATCAAAAGGTCAAGAATTTACTGCAAGTGCTCACAGCTGAACAAAGAAAATCCAACAATTAATTCTCTGCAAAACACAAAAAAAACTTGATTGAAAAGCCAAGTCCCACCCATTATTTTCCAATTTCTACAGTGCAAGTCATTAAACGTTTAAATCAAAGTATATTCACTTGTCTCCTCTGTCACCTCACAAGATCCAAATGCATTATGATGCCATTAAAGAAATGGTTTGGGGGCAGACTGGCTGCACAGATTTCCGCTAGTCTATCAGATCCACTAGCCAACAGATCTTGGTCTGAATAATGTTTGCATCTTGCTCAGGATTTAGTATTTACATGACAATTTGTTCCCTCATTAAAATTGCTTAAGTGAGAACCTTTCATTGCCCTTTCCTGGTAAAGACACATCCTTCTATAGTAAAAAGCCCACAAGACTAAAACCCATGTAATGCCAATGTCATATAAATTACCAACTTTTCTTTTGGAGCTTCACAGATATGAAAGACCTTGGCTTCATCACAACACTTGTGTACAGTGTCATTTTCAGAGTAGACATTTGGTGACCTTTGTATTGACAGCAATAATTAACAACTGGAATGAATACACGAGGGCAATTTGGGGTGCTTAATTTATTTCAAAAGAAGTAACTCTCCTCTGTAGTTAACTTTGCCAGCAGTGAGAAGCTGGTATGGGATCCCAGCCAGCCAGCAGAGAGGATGCATATGTCCCTTGGGGAAAATGATTATGGGCAATTGTCTCTCAATGATCAAAGGTAATACCATTGATTCAAAGTCCCTCAGCTCCCATCTTTTGGGAGGCTATATTTGTGTGCCTTCATCTGGTTATTTGTGAACTTATCTGCCTCAACCCAGAAAGTCTTTTAGTCTTCATTAAAAGATAAAGCAGTGACTTTCAACCTTTTTCATCCTATGGCACACAAAATCTAATTACTAAATTTCTGCGGCACACAAATAACATATTTTTTGGTGTGCCACAGACAAAAAAACTAGGTATAATTTTGACTCATTAACACCAGGCAGCTATTGTTGTGTTGGCGGTTGTCATTGTTTTTTAATTTGACAATCTAAGAGAAAAATAGTCAGTGCCACCGACTAATCAGGTACTGCATGTTTGAAAAATTCTTGTAGCTCGAGAATTATGTTGCTTTGGGTTTGACTATTTTTAATGGGAAAAGAACACTGTATTCTAGGTGAAAAATTAGCTGTGTGACTTTTTTTAAGGGCATTAACAATCCAGGCTGTATTTGTTTGTATGAAACATAAACTTAGAATATCAATAATAGCTGTCTATTTTTGTTGTAATTGCATGTTGTTAGGTCCTGGCTCTGAGCTTGGTAGCAGGGATGGAAGGAAAGGGCGGTCTCTGTTAGAATGAACACTTGCCTCTCCTAGGGATTTCCAGACCAAGGAAATTGGTCCAGACCAAGCACCAGACCAAGCTAAAGCTGACTTCTTGAAGATGGTTGGATGCCTTTGCCATTGGTAGCAAGAATTTTAAATGGGTGATACATTCCTAAATACTCATCAGGAAATTGAGAAAAGGGAAAACACTAAAATCATTGTTCCTCATTTACTAAATATTGCATTAAGATACTTATTGGCAAGATGTATGAGTATCTCCAGGCTACAAAGATTTTCCCAATGGAAGTCTGTGGCCAATGATTAAGTTGAAAAGAAGAAAGTCTGCCCCTTCACAGATGCTAATGATTCTATGAAAGGTTCACTAAATTCTGTAAGAAATTAGTTTTTTAATCTCCCTCCCCCCCACATCAAACCCTGATTAAGTGGAAATTCTTATTCCAGAGACTTATTTATTTCAATAATATAAGCAAATATCATTACACCTTCATACATGTTTGAAGGGCTATGAATGGAATACTATAAATCATTTTAATGCATATAGATCACTTAGGCCTATCACATACACACATACACAACAAGAACACAAACACACACATCACACACAGTACATAACATATACGCATGCACATAACTGAAGTCTGTTTCTATTTTTGGCATTTCTGCATTCGCCCTCAGTGCGATTTAGATTGCATGCCACTTTCTTTTCCATGAAATTTAGAAATATGTTTTACTAAAAGTCATGCTATTTGAATTTACAGTTAGTGAACAGGAAAAACTCCACACTTAGACATAGGAGGTTTTGTGGTATTCATTTAAACACCCCTAGAGAGGTCTGAGGCTCTCGCATCAGCAACACTGAGCTGTTCAGCACTGACTTTTGTAGCAGGAAGTAGTGAGGCTCAGTGCTGCTAACTTGAAGAGCACTTCTGCCTGGGGCCAGGTTTAGGAGAGGCCACAGTGAAGGAGGAAGTAGCCACTGTGCTTTACTTCCCTTAAACAAGGTACAGTGGGAGCTGAACCCGGAGATGCACTGTGGACCAGCCTGGTTTTCCCCAGGAAACAAAGCCTGGGCAGCATGCAAACCCTCTGGCAAAGGGGAATCTATTGGAAATGGAAGAGAAAAAAATAAAATGAGTTACTTAGACATCTTCTATCAATGAAGAAGTAGCCATAGTATATCCTGAAAAGCTGAACTGGTAAAATAAACTGGAATAAGGAGAAGACTGGATGAAGAGGTAGTAAAGAAAGCAGTGGAAATGAACAGGAAGTGCTTTACCAGTTGCTCAAATTAGGTTTTGTGGATTCAATTACGACGTCACGTTAGCTATCTAAGCCTTAACCATCAAGTTTTCAGTTACTCTGCATCTCTAATGGTACTTTTTGGGTAATTTTTATCAATTGTCAACAAAATGCAAGTTTCTATCCTTTGGTTTCTAAGATTCAAGGTGGATGCCATTTGCTGATGTTACAGCCGATTGAATTGTTGTGCAAACATATTTAAACACTTTAGAGATTACCTTCTCATAACTTGTTTGCCTTATTGCTTTGGTCTGTATTTCTATATTTGGTTACGTCTCTACCATTCTTCATCTTCCAGATTTGTCTGTTTGGTTCTGCTGTCCATCTCCACAACTACCATTCTGTTTCTCACCTTTAATTCACTGCTCAGTTTATCCAGGTTGCTGTTTATCAGCCACAATTCTATTTCCTCTTACTCATTTCTTAGCCCTACGGCAAACTGCATCCCACCGCCATGCTCCGTGAAACGACCCTCAAAAGCCAGTTTTGTCTTCACCTACACCCGTGGTCGGCAAACTGTGGCTCGCGAGCCACATGCGGCTCTTTGGCCCCTTGAGTGTGGCTCTTCCACAAAATACCACGGCCTGGGCGAGTCTATTTTGAAGAAGTGGTGTTAGAAGAAGTTTAAGTTTAAAAAATTTGGCTCTCAAAAGAAATTTCAGTTGTTGTACTGTTGATATTTGGCTCTGTTGACTAATGAGTTTGCCAACCACTGACCTACACCATCTTCTCAGTACATTCTTGATGTTAAAATTATTCTTAAGAGATAAGCACCAAAGCCAAACTGTTGTCCAGAATAAGACTGTGTAGGAGACAGTTTTCTAAAGATGCGCCCCCTGCCCCAAACTCTCTGGTTGTTTAATCAAACACTAATCTTAGTACTGCAGTGAAGGGGCTTTGCAGATGTTAATTAAGGTTACTTATCAGCTGGCCTTAAGATATAGAAATTATCCTGTATTATCTGGGTACAACTAATCAAATCACTTGAGGCCTTAACAGCCAAGACTTTTCTCTGGTTATACTAGGTGCAGCATTAAGAGAGGTTTAAGAGAGATGAGGCAGAAAGAAAAGTCAGAGAGATTCCAAGTGTGAGAGGATTCCACCTGTTGCTTCTGGCTTAGCAAGATGAGCACAGAATGCCGTTAGCCTTTGGACACTGACAATGATCCCTGGCTGACAGACAGCCATGAACTGGGACCTCAGTCCAAAAACTGCAAGGAATGAATTCTGTCAACAACACACTTGGATTTCAGCCTCTGAGGCTCCAAGAAGAGACTCGGCTGAAATACATTGTACCTGGATTTCTGACCCATAAAGTCTATGAGAAAATAAATGGGTGTTGATTTTAGCTGCTAAATGTTACAGCAGCAATAGAAAAGTAATGCAGACTAGCAGAACCTTTTCTTAAATTTCTGACGTCTTAGCACTCAGATTCCTATTTCTTCTTACCAACTTCACTAACTTCCAAACAACCAAACTCTCATCTATTGAAAATTGAAAATTGATGACTTACTTTCTCTGTCTGGACACCATGGGACCAAAACTTTGCATATATATATATATGTATATATATCCTATCTAATAATAGAGTAACAGGTAAATTACCATCACTCCGCTACACCCACGATTGGGCGGCAGGAGGCTGGGGGGCGGGACTCGGGGTGGCCTATCGGGCCATTGACTCCCACCCCCTGCGCCTCTCAACAGCAGGGTAGCCCTCCTCAGCGGCCGCGGACCATCAAAAGCGTGGGAGCTGGGTGCCTGTCTGCTCCGGCACCAGGCCTTTCAGAAGCCTCCGCCGAGCCGGAGGCTTCTGAAAGGCCTGGTGCACTAGTGGACAGGCACCCAGCTCCACTGCAAAAAGCGAAAGCATGTAGGGGACCCTACACGTGCATGATTCAATCATGCACTGGGCCTCATACATATATGTATGTATATATACATGTGTATCTATATATACATACATATATATATATGTGTGTGTGTATATGTATATACACACACACATATATATATGTGTGTGTGTGTGTACATATATATATACACACACACACACACACACATATATGTGAATATGTGTGTTTGTGTATTTTGTATGTACATGTATATGCATATGGTATAGGTGTGTCTATACATTGATTATATACCTAGGTAGACCTGGTAGATACCAGTCATATTTAATAAATAAAAGTTTACATTATAGGTACATATAAGAACCTTAGCTATTATATATACATACACACAATATGTATCTTTCCTCAATGCCAGGTACTAACATTATTTCATAACAGCCCCATAAGTTACATACTAATTGCTTCATTGTAGATATAAGAAACAGGCAGACAGAGGTCAAGTAACTTGCTGGAAGTCATTTAATAGATGGCTGAAGAGGATTCCAACATAGATATGTCCGAATCCAAGACTGCAAGGTCCTTAGTTTTCAACTTGCTTATCTCTCACACTGAGTCTTTTTGGACATCATTGGGTCCTACTTGGATCTCAGCCCAGATGCCATGCGCCACCTTCCTTAAATTCCCCTCCCCAGTGCATCTGGATGCTGCACTGCCCTGGTAGATTTCCCCTTTATCTCTAGCCCTCTCAATTTCATAAACTGCCTTCCACCTCTCATATGTAAAAGAACTTCAAGACTGTATTCAAGGAGACTTGACTTGGGGTGATGAATACACAATACAATATCCAGATGATGTATTATAGAATTGTACACCTGAAACTTATATAATGTTAGTAACCAATGTCACTCCAATAAATTCAATAAAAAAGTAAAAGAAAGAAAAATGACTGTATTCTCAATTCCATACTACTCTGTTCTCCATGAGTTCTATTTATTTTTGGACTTTCAATTTTAACTGTTTTGATGGTTTTCAGCTTCACATCTGTAGGCCTGACTCTTTCCTGAGCTCGAGGCACACATATAACAATGGTGCTAGACATGCCCATTTGTCTGTCTTCTTGTCCTGATACTCAGTATGTCTCTAAGTCAGAATTAGTAGGAAAACTAGTCCTTTCTTCTGACTTTCCTGTGTTCCTCAGTCATATTATCCATTTTCTTGATGGCCAAACTCATAAACCTGCTGACATCTGTGAACCTCTCTTCTGGTTAAGGGCATGGGCTGTGAACCTGGACTGCCAGGTTTAGATCCCAGATGTGTTACTTACTTGATTTGGAACTTTGGGCCAGTTGCATCCCTTCTCAGGACCCAAGTAACTTCCTCTGTAAAACTGGGGTGCTGATCACAATAATAATACCTACCTCACAGGGTTGTTGCATGGTTGAAATAAGGTACTGTAAACTTTAGATCAGCACCCATCACCTAGTCTCTGCTCAGTAAATTTCAGCTATCCTTTTCCATTTAGTTGCCAAGTATTTATGTGTAATCTCCCTGAAATCTGTTTTTGTTGCCAAGTTTTCTGCCCTCCACCACTCTATGCTCACACCTGGATTAATGCAAACTGTATATGGATCACATTCTTCCAAATCCAGTCTGCATATAGCTACCAAATGCATCTCCCAAAGGCACTATTATAATTGTAATTTAAAAAACCCTCCAGTGGTCTCCCATGGCTTTCAGGATACAGTGGAAACATTCATTATCTCAGCATTCAAAGTCCTTCATGAACTGGCCCCTGACTTCTCTTTTCTAATAGTTTCTACCTCTTCTCTCTTATTCAACCCATAGCTCTAGACAGGCTGAACTTCCAACTTTTTCTTAAACATCCTGTTTTGGTGTGCCTCTTAGCTTTTGTAACAACTAATAGTTGTGCTTACTATGTACCATGCAATGTGATGAAATTTTTAAAAGAGTCATCTCACTTATTCTCACAACTTTCTGAGGTGGCTACCATGCTATCCCTATTTTACAGAAGAGAGAACTAGATACAGTGAGTGATTGGCTGAAAGATACACCGTCAGGAAGTGGTGGACCTAGGATTTGGTCCAAGATGACTGCAGATCCTATGATTTTAATGTTTCTATCTTATGCCTTTTCTGAACTACATTCCCCTTCCCTAGAGTATCTTTTACCCTTTTCCCATCTACTTCACTCTCATCTAATAGTTAGGTTCTACCATAAAGCTTTCCCAGACTAGTTCAAATTCTAGAACTCCTCTGAGGGTACAAGCTTCTTAAGGCTAGAAAGGATGTTATGTACTTCTTATGAAGACCAGCAATGCCTTGAATATAGTACTTCATAAATTCTGACCATTTATTGGTATCAGATCTCTTTTCTAATGAACTTCCCAGTGATTGCTTGTGGTTGAGCCACAAGGAATTTCTCTTTATTGTCCATTCTTGCCCAATGTCCTAGTTAGGTTTTTTGATTGCCAACATATTTCTGAACTTAAGCAGAAAGGGAATTTGTTGGAATGGTGTGGAGTATAACAGGATGCTGGATAAATAGGCTTGGTCTGAAATCAAGGAAGGCAAAGCTCAGTAGAGTTCTCCAACAGTGCCATCCAGGGAATACCACTTCATGTTGCTGGGTCTTCTTTTCCTTCGCATTTATGGCTATCTGACAACCCCTTATGTTGTCTGACAATGCCTCCCTTTGCCAGTATTTAAGGGGGCTGCAATAAAAGCTAAGCCAGGGGAGAAATGAGTCATTCTGGTATTGCAGAAGTCACAGAGTGGGAGGGGCTGCAGATAAAGAAACGTGGCGCCTAAAGAGGAATAGAAGAGAGACTAGATGCAAATAATAGAAAGAGAGGAAGTCATTTTAAGAGTTGTTCAAGATTTTTAAATTCCTTGTGATAAGATAGTATTCCTTCTAAAACTTCTGAATCTTCTAAAACTCTGAGTTAGGAATTTACAGTACCTTGGGTATGAGGGTCCTCAGATGAACTTTGACATTTGTGATGTACACTTGCATGTACACTTTCTGATATTTATACTTTTCTGGTGAATCCATGGTTTTTATTAGATTCTCAAATGGATCCACAGTCCAGAAGGGATTGTAAAATACTATTTCCAGCTACTGTCTAACACCAGGACATTAGGTGACTCAGAGGCAGACTCTCATAATTCTATATAATAAAAGTCTAATATGCTATCTGTCCAATCAACCAGTTGGCCATTCAACAAATCAAAACATAATATGTTAATGATATGCTAAGACAGCTCAGCCTCTCATGATGTGCACTGACCACCAGGGGGCAGACAGTCTACCGGTTGACCAGTCGCTATGACATGCACTGACCACTAGGGAGCAGACGCTCCAACCAGTAGGTTAGCTTGATGCTGTAGTCCTGCTGATCGACTGAGCAAAATGGACCGGACACACCCTGGGCCCCTCCCACAATCTCTTCCTGGCTGGCCAACCTCCCACATCCCTCCTGCCCTGATTGTGCACCAGTGGCATCCCTCAGCCTGGCCGGCGCCCTCTCGCAAACCAGGACCCCTCGGGGGATGTTGGAGAGCTGGTTTTGACCCAATCCCCCAGGCCAGGCCGAGGGACTCCACTGGTGCACACATTTGTGCATCGGGCCTCTAGTATCATATAATGAAAAAAAAAGTAAATCTGAAAACTTGGTATGTACTATAATATACCTGCTCATGGAACAAATGTGAAAGTTAGAGGGTGAGCTCTATTTAGGGTAAAGACATACAGTGGAATTCCCAAATATTGAATGACCATGGGTCAAAGGGCTTCTGCTCTGTGGAATTCCTGATTGCTTACTTGAGCCAGTTACAGATTAATGACATAGTTTACCCCTCCAGGTGTTGTTTTTATAGCATCTTGCTATTTTTTTTCTCATGGCTTTTGAAAGAGGCTTCCTCAGTCTCCATACTTTGACAAGTAATGATCAGCATCTCTTTTTACTTGCCCCATGATAAGGTAGAGTTGTCTGAGTTGTTCAAGTCTGAGATATATGTATGTGCTTCAGCTAAATCTAGTTATTATTGGGGGGAAAAGGAATTTCCTGCATCAGTAAAAAAGTATTTGAGATAAAGGGAAAGCTTACTAAATAAGCCGATGACATCTATTTAAGGGCATGGTTGTTGGAACTAGCTGGTTAAGTGAGACCTTCCCTGAGGATCACTATCTTCAGTACAGAATCAGAACTGTGCTTGCACACATGGTTTCTAAGGGTGAAATAAGAATCTCTTATTCCATTTTCTCTATGGCAAAAAAAAAAAAAAGGAAGGGAGGATCATCAGAAGTATTTAGGAGAGGGGCTATAGTTTTAAAATGATGGTCACAGGAGGCTTTCTGAGGAAGAAACATCTGAGTAAAGACCCGAAAGAAATTAGCAACAGGCCCAGGATCTCTGGGACAATTCACTTCTGGTTTTCAAGTTGTAATCATGTATGGCAGCCTCCTTGCACCTCCACCATTCAACATGCTGAGCACTAGGAAGAAAAGACAGGCTCTGTAACAAAAGCCTCTGCACCAACCACAACTTGCTTACTCATTGTTCCCTCCTCTTGTTGGTCACCCCTTTCCACCTGTAGCCTGAATCCTCCCTCCAGGCAGGACATGAGCGAAATTTGTGAGCTAGGTAACAGCCTTAAGTTATTTTTCTTTCTTAAAGTTCAAAACTCCCAGAACATTGAGAACCTCTTACACAGAAATTGTTCTCCTGGTTAAGCTTCTTGCTTCTATCCACATTGCACATCACACAGTGCTCTGTACAAAGGTGCCCTCCACTGACCCTCCCTGATTTAAAAGCAAGAACACTTCACAGGATTCTTTCCTCGAGACTCACCTCCTAGGAGAGTTGGTGGGAGTTTCTTCTACCAAGGTAGTCATGGAGATCAGTCCTCAGTGGAAATATTCCTTCAACTATCTTTATAACCCACATTGTGTTTCATGGACAAGGAAAGGTTTCTTTAGCACTTATATCAAGCTTGGTGGGCTCCACTAAACAGAATCTTGAAGAAACTGAATAACTGTCTCATACAACAGTGGATTTTAGAATCAACCTTTTAAAGTTTAGTCAATTATTTCCTAGTCCTGTGGTCTCCAAATATTTATCTCATGCACCTCGTAGGAAAATATTGACTATACTCCCATATTCTATGTTTATTTATAAATTATATAGTTCTTATCATAACTAATATTTCAAAACACAATATGCATATGGGACAAGATTCATTGTTAAGCACAATCAATGTAAGCTCCCCATTTATTTTTTTCATTAAACTTAATTATATACTGTTCTGATCACTGAAGGACACAGTGAATGAGGCAGACACTACTCTCATGGAGCATAGAGTTTAGTTGAAGACAGATCATAATTTGAATAATAAGTAAAATGTACAGCGGTGTGCTATGCTGCTAAGTGCTATGAAGAAAAATAAAACAGGAAGGAACATTCTGATGGGTTTGAGGGAAGAGTTGCACTTTTACACAACCCCAGAGAAAATGAGCAAAACTCTAAATATTAGGGAATTAACTATTTGAACCTTTGTGACCATTTAGCATAGAAAACCAAGGTGTCCAAGTCAATTTTCTTTATTTAGATAAACAATATAAATAGAATTCTAATATTTTCTTCTTGTTCTCTAATTGTCGTGGGCAACCCCCTAGGAAAACCACTAATTTAACTACATTTTCATGAGCAACTGCCTTAAACAGATGTCTCAGAGCTCAGGTGTATTATTATAGTTTACCTTTGGATCTAGCCAGACTGATAAAGTTTGGATGGCCATTTAAGTGGCAGACATAGACCCTTACAGTAAATTAACTCTTTGATTCAATCTTGATTTGGTTCCATGGGTGGACTTACAGCATCTGGTTTATTTCGCTATGAGCGATTCTCTTAGATGTCCAAAGTCCCCTTGTGTTGTTGTCTTGCTCTAAAGCAGGTGACTAAGGAGAATACTTGCACAGAAGCCTATCTGAACAGCTGGTAGTTAGTTACTTACAGGAAGCGGTAACTTGTCGGTTTTCTTTTCCTTTTGGGTGAATTATGGTAATGTAGCATGAGCATTTCCCTTTTTATCAGAGAAGAAAGAATCGTTAGGCCTGGTGAGGCTTCAGAAGGAAGAGGTTTGACAAAATTGACATTTTTAAATATTTTGCGAATCAAATGACAGCAATACAATGAGCTTCCGAGGAAAGGTTTTCAAACGGGAGCCCAGTGAATTTTGGAAGAAGAGACGGACAGTGAGAAGAGTAAATCAAGAAGAAATCCACAGGCTTGGTTCTGTAGGTATCCAAATGTCGCTGTTTGCTTTTCAGCTTTATTTCTATACTTTAAAAAAATTAAGATTAGCTCTGGGGTGGTATTCTAATATAAGCTGTGGGCAAAGTCTTAGACACAATCAAATTTTCAGTTTGGCTCATAAATATCCTCTTATTATCATTATTTTAAAACAGATTGATAGACAATTTAAGTAGCTAAGATATTATTAGACTATTTGGAATATTGGAATTACTCCCATTAATATTTTAAAACATATTGTAGAGGATTTAAATAGTTAAAATATTACTAGAAAATTGTCTCTTTAAAAAGCCTACAAGTGCCTCAATGAAGAACCCAGTTGAACGCTTGTATATAGTGTTTTTAAAAAATACTACTCTGTATTTTATCACATACCACTCATTATTTGTTTTAGAATTCTTAGAACAATGCAAAAGGTGAAAGAAAATGTAAATAAGTATTTGATTACATGAGTCAGGGAAGAGAGTAGAAATTGGTAAGTTTTAAAGGTTAAAAAGATGTGGTTTGCTTTCTGTTAAAATGTTTCTGCCTTTTTATTGTCTGTAAACAAAATGAGGGCTCCGGAAATGTGTATTTATTACAGAATTCAAGATGCCTATCTGTTAGAACAATTGGCAGCTGAGTATTGGAGGCCTGCAGTGAACCACATGTAATGTGAAGGGCTCACTGTATATGATAAATGGCTGCAACAACATGATTGGCAGTTCTTTGTACAGAAATGTTCATTCTACGGGGTGTTCAAATTTTGCTTGCTTTCTTCAGGGTAGGGATTCTTCACCTGAGCACTGCTGTTATTTGGGGTCTAAGATTTCTTTGTTGTGCCAGGCTATCTGCATTGTAGTTATTTAGTAACATCCCTGGCCTCCACTCACTAGATCTAGTGGCAAAATCTCCCCAGTTGTGACAAAAAGGTCTCTAATATTTCCAGATGTCCCCTGCGACAGGGAGAGTGATGTCCCCAGTTGAGGACCACTAGGGGTAAATATACTTTTTGTTCATATAAGCATCTAGAAACAGAGCAGCTTTTAAAAAAAAAAAAAAGTGTAAATGATAATATAATGATGCTTTGTGAATAGTCATTTAATGAATATGAATAATCAAACTAATGAATAGTCATCCCTTGTTGGGCTGAAATCAGGAACCGGAATACTACTTCTTAAGTAACAGTGGTTCTCTGTATACTCACCATCTATATCATGGCAATGTAAGTAGGTAGAATTTACCAGACATGTGGCTCATAGGATTGGTGCTGTGTTGTTGTTTGGTTGGTTCCTCGGTCATTATCTCAGTACTAAATGTCTTCCATTGGGAAACAGGCAAGTGAGCCACTTGACCTTTATCCCATGGGATACACCTGGGTCTTTCCAGGCAGCATTTCACAACTGGAATATTCAGGGTCCTGAACCTAACCTCTTGGTTTCCATTGACCCAAAATGAGTTCCCAGTTGTGTCTTTTCTCCTGGCTCCATAAGAGCTTCATCAGTTGTTTACCACCAGCTTGTTAAAAAGGATAAGTATTTGAAAAACTTACTTGGTTTGAGATCATTTAGCCTTTAGACCAGTCCAGAAAAAAACACCGTCATTTCCTCACTGCCTTTCAGTGGAATTTAGAAGTTCCGTGGGTTATGTCACCATGAGATTTACTTCTTCTTGTGTTCACTGAAGAACAACACACAGGAGAGGAACAGGCCTATCTCACACAGACCATACGTACAGTTTGGCAACAGGACAGTCCCTCGTGTCTCCCCTTATAATGAAGCTAATCACTCTATGAATTATCTTAATTGAATTTGAAGGTATTACTACTAAGCACTATGGGAAATGCAGCCAGTAAGGGCTATGTTTTCACACAGCATTTTCCACAGCATTCAGTAGCAATGCATTCACATTTAATTAAGATCATTCATACAGTGATTAGCTTTCTTCTGTGGAAGGCACTGGGGATTTTCCTACTGCTCTTGCCTGCTTGGAGTCTTCAGAATATAGGCTTATCTCCTTTCACAGGTTGTCTCTTCTGTAGAGTAAGGGATTGCTCAATCCATCTGAAGTATTATCCTGAGATGTGGGTTTCACTTCTGGAAAGAAAAAAAAAAGTTAATCCAAGAAAGTGAAACGTGTAATTGGAGCCCTAGGGCCTAGGGGGTTATTCTATCTCACGTTCTTGCCTACATCTAGATGACCTTGTGCAGATTACTTAATGTCGCTCTGAGCCTCAGTTTCCTCTTCCATAAAGTGTTCATAATAGTACCTGCCCTATTTTAAGATTACTTACTAGAATTCAAGTTGGTCTTGTGTATTCTGAACATGATTTGAACTCTATCAAAGTTATAAGTGTTATGTAGTATTAATAAAGCCAAGTAGAATATTTATGTTTCTAAGACAAGGGAAGCGGGATATAATTACATCGAGATTGCCTTTCCAGAGACTGCCACTGGGAGGTGACACCTTCTCCTGGGAACCTTTTTTCAGTGACAGGGCTACTGAGTAGACACAATTCTGAATTGCATCAAGCTGAGTGCTCAGGGTCCTAGACTGCTCTGTGTTGATGGGATTTGCCTTAGAAAGACATTTTTTTTTTTTCCGCCCCCTCCTAAGCCCAGCTGAGCTAAAACCCACTCAAAGCTCTTTTGGAATTTCTACAACACAACCATCTAAACTTTCTAAAGGTTAAACCAACATCCTTCGACTGGCTTCAGAGACAACTTGATAGGTGATAATGAAAAAGCAATTCATGTGAGCAAATGACCAACAAAAGAAGATGAGGCTTAAAGTTTGTTTAGAGAGTAAAATAATAAATTCTTTTGAATTTTTGGATATACCCCTACATTGTAGTGAAAAAAGAAATAATGATTCTTGGAGATGATTATTATAGATTATCTGTTTTTATAATGATCATGTGAATTTTGAACTCTACAAATGATTCCTTGCAAAAAGGCAAATTTAGAAATGGTTTACTTTCTTAGTAATCTAGAATGTTTAACTAGATGTTTGTGACTTCCTGAAAGGTATACAATTCAAATTTGATACTCTCTTGACCTTGATTGACAATTTTGTCTATTTCGTTTTCTGCAAATGCTTTAGAAGCTGTTTAACTGTATTGTAAATTTTAATTGGTTTGGAAGTTTCCCTTATGAATCCAATTTTCAAGTGTATTGTCTAAGAAATGCCTTTGGTACTTTAATTCACTTATCACAGAGTGCATTTGCATTATAAGAAAAGTTCAAGGAAAAATGAAACATGTTAGATCAAGTAGAACAACTTCTCTTAAATTTTGAAATGTATGTGGTATTCTGTAGTTGGAGGTTTTCTTTTTAACTGTCTTTTTTTTTTTAACCTTTTGCACTCGGATGTCGAGTGTGACTCGACACAGTTAGCATCGGTAGCAGCTCGTATGTATTTGAAATATTAAAAAATCCAAATAAATAACCCTTTGCACTCGCTTGCTTTTTCTCAATTCCTTTATTCTACTCGGGATTTAATTTTTTAAATACCCCAGATTTTACAAAGCGTGGCAGTAGAATAAAAAACTGGAGTTTCTTTTCATACAAACTTATTTATTTGGATTTTTTATATTTCAAATTATTGATACATTCAGAGTATAAAAAGAGCTGCTACCGATGCTAACCGTGTCATCACACTCGACATCCGAGTGCAAAAGGATAAGTTTGCAAAGGGTTAATCCAAATCATTCAGAATGATCTCTAGTACATAGGAAGTCAATAAGAATGATAGTTTCCTTCCTATGTTACAAGTCTTAATTTGGAAAGATTAAGTACACGATTAAGTTGAATTATTTTTATCAATCATCTGTACAATCAGAAAAATAAATGTGTTTGATATTTTTAAGTTTTTTTCTGGCTTGTAGGTCTTAAATCTGCAGGACTTGAAAATTTTGGAATATGCATAAAAATTCTTGCTCCCCTCTTTAGTAATAGCCTATTAGCACATTAATAGAAAATTAAAAACTATAGATAGAGGATCTGATCTGAATGTCTTTACCATACATCTCATATACATCATTTTACAATATGTATCTTTCAAGTCTACTTTTTAAATATATTTTTATTGATTTCAGAGAGGAAGGGAGAGGGAGAGAGAAAAAGAAACATCAATGATAAGAGAGAATTGTTGATTGGCTGCCCCCTGCACGTCCCACACTGGGGATCAAGCCCTCAACCTGGGCATGTGCCCTGACCAGGAATCGAACACATGACCTCCTGGTTCATGGGTGGAACCTCAACCACTGAGCTACGCTGGCCCAGCTCAAGTCTATTTTTTATCCTTTATTCTTCCTTGTTAAGGTGAACGGCCTCCCTTCCTGGTCATCTGTGCTTCCTTACTTTACTGATACTGTTTGTTTTATACAAACATTCTCAATTGCTTATTTAGGCTATTTTATGATGAGCCAGTGAGCTGAAAGAAAGCACAGGATGGGGTCGCAGGATGGCTGCTGCGGGAAACAATGAAATGAGCCTGAATGAGGTTTGAAATGGTGGAAATTAGGGATGAAAGCTACAAATGAACAGGTTGGAAAATACAAAGAAGCTGGAGTAATGGCAGGGATCAAATTCAATCTGAACCATGAAAATGGAGAAGTATAAGCTGAAATTTGATCTGGCCTTAGAGTTGAGGCCCCATCAGAGGGCTCAGGATAAGGCCTGAGCAAGAAGGAGGAGCCAGCTCAGGTGCCAGGTAGCTGCAGAGAAAGGATGCTTTCCAAATGGACTCAGGAGAGGTACCTGCAACTTAACCAAGAATGAATTCACTTTCCTCAAGAGTGACTGCTAAGAGAGGAAGAAGAGATGAGCTAGGAGTGAAGGTGGGGATAATTGTCATACCAAGTAGAATTAACTCCTTGAAGGTGTCCTTTATAACTCTCTGAGCAGGAGGTCAACCATTTATCAGAACAGGGAATGCCACAGTATACAGGAAGTAGTAACATCATGATCCCAACAACTCTTTTTTTTTTTTCCCAGATGGTGGCAGTGGTACAAAACTTTCTGAATTTACAGATTCCCTCAATTAGTGGCAATTTCCATTGTGGTTTTTGCCACAGACATTATCTGACATTTACTATCTGATTCATTTTCTTGGTCCCCCTTACCCTCTTATACATACTTTTTGTTCTCTGTCCTTAGCACTGCCTTCCCTGAAGTGACCAGGGACCTCATGCCAGCCCCTAGATTTTTAATGTCCTTCCCTGCAGAACTCACAAAGGGAACAGGAATAGTCCTCAAAACTACAGCTCTGTTTCAGCATCATCACTCAGGAAAATAAAAAAATAAAAAAAGAAGCTTTGATGTTGTCTATTCCTGAAAGGACATGATCTTTGCTGGTGGAGTGGAGTTGAGGAATGGAGTGGACCACAGGCTTCCTGCTGACTGGGTTGAAATATCAGTTCTCCCATCAACTTGCTCAGCAAGTCCTCAGTTATCCAAGTCTCTTCATCTGTAAAATAAAGCAATGATTATCTTTTCTAGGCTTGATATGATAAGAGAAATTTGATCATGGTAGTAGTTGTAGAAAAATAATAATAATTATTAGCATATATGGGGTAAATCAGAAAAAATGAGTTTTCATTATTAGTATGAAATTATTTTGTGTAATTATGTTACTTCTACAAACAAACATACTTAAAAGATGAGTGTATTTTAATGAAACAAAAATAGCAAATGTGACTCTTACAATGAAAATGGCACAATAAAGGAAAAGGATTTGGGGCCAGTAATGGCTTAGAGATGCCTGGTTGATCATATACTCTAGGGGGCTGCCAGTACTTCCAATACAACCTGGCACCTCCTGGGAGAAAAAATTGTAGTATGTGGAATGTCAGCACTGACAGTAAATATGGAAATAACCTTTTTTTTTTTTTTTTTTGCCCCCGAGTTATTCTGGTATCATAGGAGAAGGATAAGTTAGGCCTAGTGGTACATTAGAGATAAGGCTACACTGAGTTTACCACCTTAGGAAACCAAGCAGGTACTTAAGTAACCTCGTACCCAGGATTTGTGATGCCTGATGTATGTTTCATAGAATGAGATGACATTGGAATTCATTAGCAATAAATGGTTTACTGAACCTAAATTCCTGAACTTGAAGGATTCATTGGCTACAGGAGGTTCTTCTTTAATACCATTCAAATCCAAATGAAGACAAGTTGAGGAGATAATAGTCCCAAATTATAGGTGCTGTTCCTTGTATTTTATTTTCTTAGATTTCTTTAGCTGCAAGCAGAAGAAATCCACTCAGATAAATAAGCACAGTCTAGATAAGAGAACACAGGGAAGGTTGGAGAGATAGGCTGGAAAAGAACAGGGATGGACATAGAACATTTCAGGGCATTGGAAATGGGTACTCTTGGTGTCTGGGACTAATGGGCAATCATGTGGCATTTTGGTATCTCTCCACTCAAGATCCAGAGTTCTGGAGGGAAGTGTTGAATGGGCCTTGCTGGGGTCGCATGCCCTTGACCACAGAAAAGCAGGACCCTTTTCATTGTCAGACATTGCAAAACTGCTCTTATGGGGATAGGGAGAGAATTAAGTCACCAGAAGGAAAGTAAATGTTAATCCTATCTAATAAAAGAGTAATATGCAAATTGACCATACCCCCGCTACACCCACAAGCCACGCCCACTAGTCAGTCAGGAGCGAGTATGCAAATTAACCCAACCAAGATGGCTGTGGCCACAGAGAGAGCAGGAGGCTTGGGTTTCCCCGGCAATGGAGGAAGCCAAGCTTTCCGCCTGCCCAGGCCTGCCTTGGCCTCCGCTTAAGGCTACAAAGTTTCAATTATAGAAGATAAATAAATCCCAACAGAAATGGCTGCCACCACTGAGCAAGCAGGAGGCTTGGCTCTGCTCCAGGCCACAAAGTTTCAATTGTAGAAGATAAAGAAATCCCAGATACCAGGGCCTCCGCTTGGGTCGCCGGGGGGCATGGCTGGCCTGCAAACCACCACAGGCCCTTCACCCAGGCTGCCCCACGCCCCAAGGGAACCCTCACCCTGATCTGGGACACCCTTCAGGGCAAACCATCTGGCCCCCACCCATGCACCAGGCCTCTATCCTATCTAATAAAAGAATAATATGCAAATTGACCATCACTCCAACACACAAGATTGGCTGCCCCCATGTGGTCAAAGATGACTGACCCCATGTGGACACAAGATGGCTGCTACAAGATGGCCAGCAGGGGAGGGCAGTTGGGAGAGGCCAGGTCTGCAAGGGAGGGCAGTTGTGAGCAATCAGGCCAGCAGGAGAGGGCAATTGGGAGGGACCAGGCCTGCAAGGGAGGGCATTTGGGGGCGATCAAACCTGCAGGGGAGGGCAGTTATGGGTGACCAGGCCAAGCAAGGAGGGAAGTTGGGGGCGACAGAGCCTGCAAGAAGGGCATTTGGGGGGGACCCAGGCCTGCAGCGGAGGGCAGTTAAGGGCAAACAGGCTAGCAGGGGAGCAGTTAGGGGGTGATCAGGCTGGCAGGAAGGCAGGCAGGTGAGCAGTTGTGAGCCAGCAGTCCTGGATTGTGAGAGGGGTCCCAGATTGGAGAGGGTGCAGGCTGGGCTGAGGGACACACACCCCCGTGCACAAAATTCGTAAATAAATACATGCATACATGAATACATACATACATATATACAGGATAGATGTTACATAGGCCAAAAGACAATAAAAGTCCACTATATATATTCAATTTCAAGCAACCAAAAATAAGGAAGAAAATAAAAGAATGAGCTGACTCTCGCTAGGGGAAGATTTATTGAAAACATAGGTACATGTTCTTGACATATCTGTTTACATTCATGTATGTGATATGTATGTTTTTGTATATATACACAAACACTCCCCTCACACTTGACCTGTCAGTGAAAGTTTATTTGTGTGACTATTGATACTAAAATAGTATAAGAGTTTGTGCCAGTGACAGCTTTCATCACAATCTTCATACAAATTAATCTAAAATTCCCAGCAGTTTGCTCCAAGGCCTTAATTTCCCTGGTGTCAGGCAGACTTGTAATTGGGTTGTGATGTATTTTTAATGATATCTATGATCTTTCAAGTGTTTCTAGAAAACTAAATGAGACATACAATTTAATTTGATTTGGATATTCTTGGATATTTTCTACTGTATAAGTACTGGTATTAGATGAAAAAGTAGCCATTTTTACTTACTTTTTATTATAATTTGTTATAATGTATCACATGGATATTGATGTGCTCTTAAAAGATATACATGATCAAATTTCCTTAAAAAAAAAAAAAGATTCCAAAGGTCTGAATTCAACTTGGAAGTATATCTTTTATTATAGACTAGAGGCCCGTTGCACGAAGAGATTAATGCAATAGGCCTTCCTTTCCTTGGCTTCCAGCACCAGGTTTCCTCCGGCACATGGGACCCAGGCCTTCGCTCCTGCCGGAGTCTGCTGTGTTTGCTGCAGACTCCGGCCAGAGTCTGCCATCTTCATCTTTGCTGAGGCCGGAGTGCTGCTTCTGTAGATCCCTTCACTCCCTGCCCTCCCTCTCATAGCAGGTGTCCTGCCCTGCTTGGCCACTTCACACCTAGAGCAGCTGGGCAGCTGCCATCTTTGGCCTTGTAATTTGCATATTCCCTCCTGATTGGCTGGTGGGCATAGTGGAGTGATGGTCAATTTGCATGTTTCTCTTTTATTAGTGTAGATACTATAAGCTTGTTGGTCACCTTGATTTTCCTAATGAAATTGAGGGTTAACAAAATAGACTATTCTGATTTTCCTATCTACCATGTTTATGTTGAGTATGATGATTAATCCTTTTTATTTATTTGCAAAGGGCTTTATAATTTACCAAGTTTAACTGGGTTTATTTTACTGAAATGGACTAAGAAATCAACTACTGGTTGATTTCTTCTGAGATCTATGTCCTTTTTTTTTGTTACCAAGGGAACCATTTCCAAATTCGGCTTAATCTGAGCTCTCCCAGCTGTGGAATTCCTAACTTTGATTTAGCTAGTGTTTTTCCATTCTCACGAAACTCAGTTGGTCAAAACAGAGAGAAGGTTACAGGGTCAACATAAGATGGCTTATTCTTTACTTAATCATTTCCTTTTTGGTAAAAAAAGCTAGTCTTGTTTTCTGAAGCGCCAACATTTGAGAAGTTGTCCAGTGGAACTCCCTTTGATGAAAGGTTGAACTGAATCTGTCACATGACCACAAGCTGACAGCTATGCTGTGAATCCAGCTGCATGGTCTCTCTCCAATTTTCTCATTTGTTTTAAGCACAAATAGTGTGGAAGTTGGTTCTGTTTCAACTGCATTAAGGCCAAAGGAGCCTGGATTAAATTAAAGTCTAAAAAATCCATGTGTCATTTAGATCTTTTATTTCCTCTAAGAAAATTAATCAGTTATCTTGATAATGCAGAAATTAGTTACCAGCTGTGTTATTTCAAATATGTTTTGGAGATCTCAAGATTGGAATACTTTTTAGGGTCTCTCTAAAGATCCCCCTGGATCCTTATTCTTAGCTATTTGCTTGTCTGTGTGCCAAGATGTCAAGAGGATATTTAAAGAATTAACATGGTAGAGCCTACTGTATTGGTCCTATGGTGGTTATTTTGATTGGTTTGTTTTTCTGAGTCAGCCAGGATGCAAAGTTTTGTAAGATGAAGAAAGCATTTCAAGATACAGGATTAATTCTGTTATGAATATTCAAATTAGAATAAAATTTCAGATATCCAAAAATGACAAGAGTGATTAAGGAAGTCCAAATTGGCATCACAGGATACATTGCATGTTGCAGAAAAATATACACTTCTCAAAAATAGGAAAAAAATCTCTCTCAAAATATTTCTTGAAAAGATCAGATATCCTGAAAAGGAGAGCAACTAGTTCAGATTAACAAATTAAAATGACCTTAATGATGAGTAACCAAAGCCTTGCTCCCTAATTACACTTAAAATTTATAACACAAACATATGGGCCCCAAACACAAGGGATTTGCTCTAGAGATTATTCTTCATTCCTTATCACATTAAACCATTTCCCTGATGAGTCCTTAGTGATCCTGTTAACTAACCTGTCCTAACAAGCTTGACCTGCATGTGTGTAGGTAATAGCTACAGAAACAAATTCTAAGTATCTAGAACTTGACTGTTATCTAGATACTTATATTTGCACAGCTAATAAATTTAATATTAAACCAATGCTAAATTTAATCTTTTTTTAATCTAGAGGTATAAATACAGAAAAATATTTCCTAGGCTGTTTCTCAAGGAAAAAAAAAAAGAATTTCAAAGTCACTTTCATTCTTCTTTCTACCTGTGGGGGTCAGAGGAGCCCCTACCTGATTCAGGAGATCCATGGAGGAGCCACTGACCTTTAATCTTTTACTAGAGGCCCAGTGCATGGATTTGTGCACATTGAAAGGAAATTAATTAGGAGAAATATTTGGGGAGGGATCATGGGACGGCTCCAGAGCATCTTCGTCCCATCTCACCAGGCCCGTCTCACCCAGTCCCAATCGCTGGAGACCAGTAGCAAGCTAACCTACCGGTTGGAGCATCTGCCCCCTGGTGGCCAGTGCATGTCATAGCAACTGGTCAAACGATCAGACAGCATATTAGGCTTTTATTATATAGGATTTTAAAATTTCAGTGCTTTTCCTTTTGTTATTCTCTTGCCTCCACAGAATCATTAGTTATTAAAATTTGTTTGTTTGTTTCTTTGTTTGTTTAAATGAAATTTAGATGAAAACTATATAGGCATGGAGCATAATTCTTGGTACATGAAGAATTTAGTGTAATTAGTTCAATTGGCTGGTTAATTTGACTTGGTTTTGGTGTATGTTTTGGGGTAAAACTTGTGAGGTGCTTTCAATTATTTTCCAATAAAGGCAAATCTATATTTGTCTGGCATGTATTTGATGGTTCACATACTCCATTTCCTTGATCCTTATAACAGCACTGCCATAAGCAACAAATTGCCCCTTGACTCATTGGACTCAACCTAACTAAGTCCAATTTAAGTGACTTGTCCAAATTATGCAGCTGGTAGGTAAAAAATCCTAACTTCCAAATACAGATTCTGACTTGGAATCCTTTGCAACAGTGACTGGTACACAGAGGTGTTTAAGTGATTTACCAGATTTTTATGGTGCCCTACAGAGCTCAAAATGCTTTAGTAAATACATTGCTAATTGTTCTTCCCTTTTTTGCTGACATTAGTTTCTAGTACACATAATCTATAATTTTTTTCCCCAGTCTCATTCCCCTGGTGTTTATGTATCTTTGTTTTAATTATTTGAAGATATTAATGGTTGAACTTGCATGTGAAGTCCCCACTGGGATTTTCTAGGTTCCCTCTCTGGTGGATTTGCAAAGGGTAAACAATTTTACAATTCAGTGATTCCCCAGTGTTTCCATGGAGGCATGACAGCTTGAAAGACAAAGTTCATTTTTTTACCATGATGAAAGCAATCCATGTTCATTATAGAAAATGTGAAAATTCAAAATAGCAAAATCCGAATGTAATAACTGATAATATTTGGATCTATATCTCTAATCTTTTTTCTTTAAGTTTTTATAATCGTGCACAGTTATTCTGGTGTGCAATATTTAGTCCCACTTTTACTTAATAATACATAAGCAATTTTGCTTGTTCTTACAAACTTCAAAAACTCAGTTTTAATGGTCATGTATTATTTCTTAGAAAGGATGTACCATAATTTCCTAATCATTCCTTATCCTTGATAATTTATTGTTTCCTGTTTTTAGCCGACCATGTCCTTCATTCCTTACTACCCCTGATAGGTCTAGGTATTCTAGATTCAAACTCTAATGTCACAATATGTGTGAATCTAGAAAAACAGTGTCAAGATGAACTTGACCTTCTTTCCTTCTGAGGTAGTGCCCTTTTGTTATCTTTTCTTTTGTAGCAATGCTTGGTATCTTGATCAAGGACCCCAACCTCCTCATGTTTTCCTACAAGAGCCATTCATACAAAATGTTGAGGGTCAATGAACTGTAATGAAGGATGAAGCGTTGCAAGGAGGAACCATTGCATGTACTACACAATTATTTATTGCTTTATTCCAACACCTACCCTATTTTCAATGCCCTTCCTAGAGCCCATTATAACACTAAGTCTCTCTTCATGACACACAATTCTTTGAAAAATATAAACCACACATATTTGAGCAGCAGTTATGGTGTCTTCACTTTTTGGATATAGCGGCTACCAGCCAGCCTGCCTTTCTTATCTAGCTTGGATTAAGGTGAATATATTTCCCCCATCTTGTTACAAAGATAATGTTGCAAAGACAATTTTGTATAAATTTTGGATTATAGATGTGATTGTTTGTTTTTTTTTAAATTGAGCCCCAGGAAAGTAATTCCTGCATGAAATGATATAAACTTATTAACTCAACAAATACTTATTGAGTGCCTACTCTTTGCTCTTTGTACACATTAAATTTACAATAAAAGTGATTTAAGCCCATGGCTAGTGCAAATTTAAAACTTAGCACTTATGTGATGAGCACTGTGGATGTGGTACAGTTCTAAGACATATAAGTATTACCCCATAACATTCATTCCAGAGTGCATGCTACACTCTCAGTTACATCTCAACACAGAAAACCTATAATCACACACTCCCTTTCATTTGGACTTTCCTACAGCAGAGCTCCATAGTCCAACTAATTTTTTAGTTAGATTGTATTTCTATTCTGGAGACAGGTCTAGGTTGATGATTTAGTCATTTAATTGTTCAGTGTTACATACTTCAAATGCTTAGCCTCAGCATCATTTCTTCAACCATTTGATATTTAATTACAATTATGAAAACAATTCAGATCTTTGTAATGGACACTATGTTCTTGCTATTGGAATCTTTAGCTAAGGCATAGACCAGCGACTGCTCCAAACCAATAAAAGGTCTCTTGGCAGTACTGGCTGTTACGAAGATGGCAGGTTGACCAACTTCTAGGACTTAGATGTTATGTTGGTAATCCATGAGAAGTGAGGAATAAGTAGAAAGGAAGGGAGCATTTGTTTTGCTGACAGGATCCCATTCTTCTGGTGTGAAGTTGAATTGGAGGAGAGCTGTGGGTTTGGGGAAGTGGAACAAACAAATCCCTTAATTCTGTGTAGGAAGAATAGTGCCTGTTACCCCTGTGGTGCAACACCAGCCCTGCTGCATAATAACAGGTACTGGTGGGTGCCTTTTCCCAGGCCTGGAGTGGTTTTAGAATACCTAATGAAATTCATTACTGAGGAAAATGTGAGAGTAAAAAGCACTATAAAAATCCAATCCAATTCAGGGCAGTCTTGGCACATGCCTCCTCCCAGTTGGTGCATTTCCAGAAGAAAGAGGCACATTAAATTCTAGAGGGACAAACCCAACCGTTGTAAAGCTATAAATCAATGCTGCTCAGTTCCCAGTTTTACTCAGTGTCTCTGCAAGCAGCTGTAGTGAGAAATTAACTTATCCCACCATCCTTATATACATCTGACTCTTTGACTGAAATATTGAACAAAACAGCTCTCCTGCTTCAGAGAGAACTACGGGATCCATAGCCTGGATTCTCACCATCACAGATCATAACACATTCATGGCAAACACTGCCAGATCCCAGGCTCTAGATGCTATGAAATGTATCATTGTTATTTGCATTTTAAACCGTATGTCCACCCGGCCAGCGTGGCTCAGTGGTTGAGTGTTGACTTATGAACCAGGAGGTCACAGTTCAATTCCCGGTCAGGGTACATGCCCAGGTTGTGGAATTGATCCCCAGTTTGGGGTGTGCAGGAGGCAGCCAATCAGTGATTCTTTCTCATCATTGATGTTTCTATCTCTCCCTCTCCCTTCCTCTCTGAAATCAATAAAAATATATTTAAAAAAACAACACAAAAACCATCATGTCCACAAAAATTATAAAGCATTGAATATCCTGAAAATTACACAAGCATTGAATATCCTGAATTGATTAACAAGTTCTCTGAAAAGATAGTACTCAACTAATATATCTCTGCCCAGAGGTCAAGACTGAATACATTAGATGAAGCAGATGGGCAAGGTTTTGTAACTGTGTGTCAAAATAACCTCCGTGCAGCATTTTAAACAGGAAAGTCTTAGTAAATGTCATTTATTGATTGACTTGTATGTCCTAGCCTGAAATGAAAATCTTCCCTCCAATAGATGCTTATATCTGTTGTAAGCTATGCCTTTTATTGGGCATAACAAGGAAAGTTTAGGACTTAGTTTTTCCATGGTTTTATTGATAACCTGTGACTTGTGAGCTCTAATTTTTCTATTCTCTGAATTTAGGTGGCATTCACTTTAGGTGGAAGAGGTGCCTAGTAAAATGTCTTCTTTGAAGGTCTGCTAGTCTCCAGCTTATTTATTAATGCTGTAGTTTGTAGCTGATGGGAGATGAAATGTAAAAGACAGTGCAAACAAGATTGGAGGAGGCCTCTTAAAACATCTTGATGCCATTTGCCTTTAAATCTATCAACTGCAACACACAAGGAGCCACATTCTCACATGGTGGTGTAAAGAAATGAGAGAAGGAAAGTGCTAGTAGTTATGCCACCAGCTTATGAGACCAAAGGGCTCAAACACTAAAGCTGAAAACACAAGAAAGGAAAGGGACATAACCAACCAAATCTGTGGCTGAGATAAGAACTGTCTGATGCTTTTACAATACATCCTATTTTATTTGCTACGTTTAATATACAAAAACTATATTAGAGTGGGAAAGAGATTTTAGAATAAGCCAGGTGTTTCAGACTTGAAGGCCTTAAGGCCTTGTGGGGCAGTTGGTAAAATCAATGTATGGTTTTGCAGGATAAGAGGTAATAGAAAAGGACTATGGAGATCCAGAGCTGAACTGGAGTGAAATTCCACCCCTGAAAGGCATTCAAAGCCAACTAAAAATAAAGTGAAATAAATCTTTGCACCAAACCAAACATCTGGAATCTGCCTGTCTCTTAAGCTATCATTTTGTGATCCTTAGAATTGACCTTTGCCTGGGAAATAGGGAATTGTAACTTAAAATAAGTCTAAATAAAGTAATTTTTATCAAAAGATACTGATTTTACGAAGATTTTTTTTTTTAAGTACTCGAATTGATACCATAGTGTCTCTACTTCTTCTACTTCAAAATGTTGAAAGTTTTACAGCTCTTTCACTCCGTAGATTATGTTGGGCAATTAAATGTCTTCTTTTCTTCAAATATTGCATGGAGTTCTGAATTTTATTTGCTACGTCTAGCAATCCTGCTGAAAGGGCCCTTTCCAGAGAAAATATTCACTTTACATTTTCCTCAGTTTATTTAAGGATTTATAAAATGGGTTATTTTTCTTTTGTTTTATTTTGATGCAGGAAGTACATGGAAATCTTTATTATTGGCCCATTGTGTTACATTTTGTTTTGTTTCACTTTTTATATTTGGAAAATCATCAAAATAAACATTGACTGCTACTTTGAGGAGTGCATTAGAAATTATTAAAACATCAATAAAGGTTTCTGGGGCTTTAGCAGCAGAGATCTTTCAAAGAAGGCCTTAGAAATGGAAGCTAAATCTGTGTGCCTTGCAGACTGGGGAGGAGCGAAGGTAGTAGGAAACTGTTGATGTCATTGTCGTGAAAAAGAAAACAAATTTTATTTTCATTTACAAGATCACTTTAGCATATACATTTCATGGTGACTACTCCAGCTTCCGAGCCTTAAAATAATCCAAACGACCATTTCTTCTCATTTGGGTTAATATAAATCATCAAAGGGCCAAGGGAACTTAGCTGTGTCCTTGGTTTTATGTTCTGTGATGTGTTATTCTTTCTTTTGGGCTCCATCGTTTAAACACACCAACCCTATAATGAAACAATCACACCGTCTCCCACTAGCATTGTCTTTATCTTTCTGGTACTATGGGCAGCTTATTTGGAGGCAGTGCCATTCTTTTCAGCTTCAGGACTTTTTCATTTTATTTTATTTTTATTAATTTGAGAGAGAGAGAGGGGGGGGGGGGGACAGGGGGTCAGGGGAGAGAGAGAGGGGTATATTTGTTGTTTCATTTATTCATGAATTGGTTGATTCTTGTATGTGCTCTGATCAGGGATCAAACCGGCAACCTTGGCTCATCAGGACATTGCTCTAACCAATGAGCTACACAGCCAGGGCTTCAGCTTCATGTCTTCAATGCAGTGTGATTATAAAGCTATTTTCAGACTCTTCTCCATTTTCACCACACTGTGCCCATAATAGTTATGTTGTTCATTTCTGTCAGAGAATCATCCAGCTTCTCTCTATCAAGGCAAAAAGGCTCAGAGCCAAGCAATTAATTCTGACACAGGATCCATGCTTCAGTGACAACTAAGATAGCCTGTGATACTTTGATTGCTAGCAGGGTGCCAACATTTTGAAATAGACCTCACAAGGAAGTATCTAATTCAGCAAAAGTGATGATGATCATCACAATACTATTGCAAGTAACAGAAGACCTTTCTTCCCATTGACAAAGGTAAAGTTTACATAGAATTATAGTCTATAGGTGTGCTAGGACTTAGTGAACAGCTTGAATTACTGAATGAGATGTCACATATTTCAGGATCTTCTCCTATTATTTGAGATCTGAATATAACAGTTGTGTGGCTTTGCCCTAAATGCCGGTAGTCTCTGTGAAGCTATTGGAAGATTGCACAATGTCAAAGCCTTGGTGATACTAAGACATGAAACCCAACCAGGCATTAAGAAGATTATATGTGTCAGTGGTTAATATTATGTTTTCTTTTTCTACAGCAAGAAAAACCCAGGCTTCCTGAGCCTTTGGATTATGAAACTATCATTGAAGAACTTGAAAAGACGTATCAGAATGATCCCCTTCGAGATCTCCTCTTCTTCCCCAGTGACGACTTCTCGGTAAGTGTGCTCCTTTCAAGCCATCTAAGTTCAGGAGGGCCCACAAGATGATTAGGGGGTTAGGGGAGGCCAGCCCTCCCTGTGGTCACCCTACATTACAGTCACTGCAGTGGTAGTCCACATCCAGCAATTTCCAGTGCCCGAGAACCTCATAAATTTGGAAGATGGGGGCTAAGGGATACAGTGGCCACTTGGAATGGGAGCAGCACAGGGCACTGCCTGGGTCCAGCTAGTCCTGTATCTCTGCCAATGTATGGGTTTCAAACCACTGTCCTACATGGCCTACTTCCGCCTTCAGACCATTTCTAACTAAAAGCTTCCAAGCAACTGTAACCAACTGATGACAAAGGTGGACTCTCTTGGCCCAAAAGAGGCAATTCTTAAAAGTCACTCTTAATCTTGGGCGTCCTTTAATAAGCAAATGATAAGGCCTATGGGCAAAGAAAGATAGGCAGGTGCATCTTCATGGAGGGCTTTGTGATTTTAGATATGCCCTTTTTAGGACAATGTTCACTGGCACAGAGACCACTCTTGGGGTGGTAAACAGAATGAATAAAAATGAAATGTGTGTTGGAAAGGAACACAGTAAAGTTAATGGATGCTGAGCACCCACGTGTCCCAACCATTCCATTTGTGGTTATTTTAAGCATTATAAATTGCTAGTAAATATATAACTATGAAACAGATCTCCATGGGCAGGTGGTAAATTCTCCTGTTTTTTCCTAAAAGAAAGGTACTCTCCAACATCACCAACATGAGCATTTTAAAGCAGATGTAAGACAGCTCTGAGGTCATCCTGTGAAATAACCATTGGGCGTCAGAGCTCACATTTCCTCAAACAGCCTCAGACTTCCCTTCCCTCCCCTACTTTGGGGGCAGATCTGGCTTCTGGCTTCTAAAGGTTCATTGTTTTCACCTTCCTCCATGGCTCAATAAAAAAGAAGTTATTATGGACGTTAACTTTCTGTTCCAAGTACAAAGAAGGATAAAAGAAAGGCGATATATTTGTAGGTAGGAAAAGGAAACTCTCCCAATCTTTTTCAGATTTTTAAATGGCTCCCACTTTTGACACACTTTAAGAGAAGCTTATCTCATGCAGAGGTCTCATTTCCATGGTTGGATCAGGCCACTGGGTCTTGAACTGCAAACACAAAGTTGACCCATGTTTTGTTTTTAATTCTGTATCCTCGTTTTCTTTCAGACTGAAGGCAAGATTAACAGCCTTTTTCTGTCAAACAACAGCATACACACACAAAAAAAACCCTCAAAACTTGGAGAACTTTTTCTTCTAGCTCTGTTGTTCAGAAATATGTCAAAAGCTACACCAATGCCGAACCGGTTTGGCTCAGGGGATAGAGCGTCAGCCTGCGGACTGAAAGGTCCCAGGTTCGATTCCGGTCAAGGGCATGTACCTTGGTTGCGGACACATCCCCAGTAGGGGGTGTGCAAGAGGCAGCTGATCGATGTTTCTCTCTCATCAATGTTTCTAACTCTCTATCCCTCTCTCTTCCTCTCTGTAAAAAATCAATAAAATATATTTAAAAAAAAAAAAAAAAGCTACACCAAGTTCCCCCAACTCAAGAAGAGAATAGATGGCATGAAACATTTTCACTGAATTTGACTTCATTTTTTGGTATCTTTCACACTCACTTAAGAATGATCTGATGATTCTGATGATGGTATGACCTTTGCTGTCCTATTGGTGTAAACAGAGCACATAATACATATTTTTTTTCTTTTCCCAAAGTGAACATTCCAGTAAACACACTGAATTCTTTTATCCTGTGCCGTCAACCCCATAGCCAACAAAATGAAGGGCCAACCCCTGAACATTGCCTAAGGGCTTCTCCAATGTCTGGTCCTTGTCCATTTCTCAAGGCCATATTCTTCCTCCCCTATCCAACCCTCACCCCTATCAAACACAATCACCCTAGTTAACTGGGGTAATATACTAGCACAATTCTGGGTACAACATTCTGTCACCCCTCAGACTATGTCCTTTCTTTATTCATTCAATAAATGTATAATCCTGAGTGTTAGGCAATGATCTCAGAATGGGGAATCAGCATTGATTAGACAGAAATTACCTTGTTTTAATGGAGCTTACCTTTTACTGGGAGGAATAAGGGAAAAAAAAAAGGTAAACAAATTAATTAACAAGATAGTTTGGATAAAGAGCAGTTCCATGAAGAAAATGAGACAGGGCCATGCAATAGAAACTGACTAGAAGAACGAGGTTGGACTGGGTGGTCACAGACAGCACCAATAACAAGATTAAACTGAGGAGGACCAACCATGCTAAAACCTAGGAGGGAAGAAAGGGGTGTTTCAGGCTGAGGAAGCTGCTAGAAAGGCCCCTGGAGAGCTCTGAGATTGAAGAGTGGTGTGGGCGGACAGAGAGGGTGGTCAGAGAGGAAGTCAGGCAAGGACAAGGTAAGCCGTTGCGCCATCTTCAAATGCAAGTGGCAAGTCACTGGAGTGTTTCAAGGAGAACAGGTGACCTGGTGTGTGTTATTAGAGCATATAACAGGGTGAAGAGGAACCTGGGAGAACAGTTGGGAGACTAACTGCCAATTTTCAGGTGTTCAAGAGACACCTGATGCTATGGAGTCCCCCTTATCAGAAAATGTCTTCTCAGACAAACAGCTAAATTTTCATTTACATTAAGCACCTGCCAAATAAAAGGATGGTGTCGAATATTACTGCATGAAGTTGCCAGCTTTTTAACAAAATGCAGATGGATAGTTTTTCCTCCCTCCTGCTCTACAGAGTAAGAGTTGACAAACTGTGGCCCATGGGTGGCTTGCTGTCTATTTTTATAGGTCCTGTGAAGTAAGAATGATTTTTATGTAGTTTTGTTTTTGTTTTAATTCTAGCCTGTTGTATTTCCTTCATAGAATGGTTAAATAGTTGAAGGGGGGAAAAAGAAGCCTATTTTATAACTAATAAAAATTATATAAAATTCTGATTTTTGGTATCCATAAATAAGGTTTTACTTAAATACAATAATTCCCTTTTATTCACCTGTTGCCAATGGCTGCTTTCAGGCTACACCTTCATACTTCAACAGAGGTGAAGTCATTGCAGCAGAGGTAGAGAACCCTAAACAATTTACCTGACCCTTTATAGAATTTTCTATACAGATTCCTGCTAAAATGAATTGTGTTTATGTGTTGGGGTTTTTCCCTCTTTCTCTATGTGGAATAAAGAGCCTTCCTTATAGACTCTCTGCCCCTGTCTGCCCCATCCCCTGCCTATGTCACATGTCAGGGGTGTTGGTTCCTAACAGCAAGCCTCCTGTTCACCAGGCTAGAGGATCATTTCCCAGGCTCATCCTCGAGCAATAGTAAGGATTCTGTGGGATGTGTGTGGACAGTCTCCACCCACCCAGTGGGAGTGGTAGTAGATGACCACTCCAATCCTAACATATCACAGAATAGAAGGAAGGGTAACAGCTCCAGCTCCTTCCAGTGGTCCTTAGCCCAACTGTGTCTCACTGATTGGAGAATTCAGCTCACTTCTGTGTTTCCACATTTCCAAGCACCCACACTGAGAGCAGACATGATTCATTACTTGGTTTGTTTCATCAATATTTATTTAGCACACACAAGGCACTGAATATAGAACAGCACTTCCTAGACGAGTGAGGCTGACAGGAAAAGCAAAAGCCCTGTGGTTAAGATGTGTGTGCCCTTATATGGATGAAACATAAAGTTGATTAAGAATGCTTAGTGTCAAGAATTCCTACATCGTTTCTGTCTGTCCAAGTTCTTGGCCCAAGCCATCATCATCATCATTTTGACCTGGATCCCCAGAAGTGGCCTTTAAAGGGTCTTGCTGCTTCCTCCCTTCCTTCACTTTGATTCACTTAAAGAAAGCTTTTAGAAATGCAAATCAGATAAGCCAGTCCTCTGGGTAAAACTTCCCAGTGGTCTCCCATTGCCTTGAGAGTCCAGTCAAGCTCCTTCTTGTTATTGTCCCAGCCTGCTGGTTCCTGATGATCTCTAAGCCCTTATCTCCTCAACCTGTTTCCCTTGCTCACTACATGGACACCTACCTTCCATTCTTTCTGTTGCCTGAGCTTGCCAAGCTCACAGGGCCTTTACCCCCTTTGCAGGCTGGTTCCTGTTTTTCATTCACAGTTCAGTTCATATGCTCCCTCCCCAAAGACGCATCCCTGACTTCCAGCCTCCATTACCCAACCCCCGCACTACGTCACCTACCCCATCAGCCTTCTTGCTTCTCTTTGTAGAGTGTGTCACTACCTAGAAAGATCTCAGTTTGCTTTGCCATTCCTGGTGTTTCTCGCTGTCAGAGTGTAGCCTGTACTAGGACGGGATGTCTTTTATCTTGGTCATTGCAAGTCCCCCAGAAACAAGAGTGGCACTTGGCACAACACAAGTAGAAAATTGATATTTATTTTAGAAACATGTAGGTTATTATTTTAGAATGTAACTTTATTCCTTTATGAAGCAAACGGCCATTCTGAAAGGAAATTTGAGAATAAAGAGAATGAAGTAATGAGGAATAAAATGATCATTAATATACTTTCCTCCTTGACACGACTCAAAAATCACCTCAGAAAAACAGCACTAAGATCATGACCCCCTTTTGCAGAGACTCATTCCACCTAGGATAATGCCTGGCTCATTTCCTCCCTATAACACCTAATGTACTTATGCACATGCTTTTTGTTACTAGGCAAGGGAGAAATCCATTTATAACTGTATTTCAAGTACTCAACACAATGTCTGACTCATGGGCATTCAATTAAGATTGCTGAACACTGAATTAAAATCATCTTCTTCCAGGTTAAAGGACTGAAGTAGCAGCACCTTCCTTTATCTTGACACTCCAGGTAGAAACGATTTCTCCTGGTGCGTGGGTTCTGGGAGCGGGCATGATGACCTGTATGACTTAGAATGATTCACTAGAAATAAGCAGTTTCGGCGCACTCATTAACAGTACATTCAAAAACATGTACTACTTCAATAATTATATTTGCTATTCTTGTTTTTCTCATCTATCTTTTTGAAGCTGGTAGCAATAGAAACTTAAGACCAAAAAAAAATAAAGAACTTAGTCACCAAATTGCGGCTTAGTGAATTAGGCAAGGAGAGTAAGGAAGGCAAAAACAAAAGCTAAAGGACAGTTTCAAGGACACCCTGAATCATATTGTGAAGCGATTCCGTTTAAGGAGAGGCAGATACAAAATAGCAGAACGCAAAGTGAGAAAGCCAGAAATGAGTCTCTTGCTAAGTGAAGAACACCGAGAGCCTGAGGTGGAATCATTTCTGGGAGTTACAAAGTGTAAATAAATAAGAAAGTTTAGAGTTCTGAAAACTAGCTGCACCTCACACTGTGGGAAAGCATATTTCAATACTGCCCACACCAGTAAAACACCTCTATTTCAGCTCAGCCTTATGGCCCATCTCTGTGAGCTAAGTTGTGACTATCACCAATATAAACAAGGTTATGCTTTTAACCTGGGAAAATGCCATTGTCAAAGTCAAAGGTCTATGCTGCACACCTGAAATAGCCTGTTTAGATAACTACACCATCTTCTCAAAACCCTCCTTCGTATCAAATCCCTAATTCATTACAGAATTAGTCTCTCAGGGCTCTTCAGTACATCCTGCCATTTTCATTGGCTCGCTATTAAGACTGAGTGAATTGTGATTTCTTAGCATACCAATGGCTTGTTCGTTTCACAGTATGTTTTTGGCTATAAAAAGCAACTGGTAATGGGGATTTCCAGACTCAACCACATGGGTCATTTAGTGAGAGGAAGCAGAAAGGTCTTATTTTATTTTACTTTTTGAAAGGCAGAAAGGTCATGAGATTGTTGGGTGTTTTTTTCTTGCTTCTCTTACTGAGACACAACCTAACATGTTATAGGAATCTCAATCTCTTTTTTAAGAAATATTTTGTATTGATTTCAGAGAGGCAGGGAGAGGGAGAGATAGAAACATCAATGAAGAGAGGGAATCATTGATCAGCTGCCCTCTGAATGCCCTACACTGAGGATCAAGCCCACAACCCAGGCATGTACCCTGACCAGGAATGGAACCATGACCTCCTGGTTCATAGGTCAATGCTCAGCCACTAAGCCACACTGGCTGGGCTCAATTTCTTTTTAATCTTTGGCTTCTGAGCCTAAGTGACTCTCAGTGTTCATGCAAGAATGCTATAATTGTGATTTAAAAGCTAAGTAATAGTCTTTGTCAAACTAGGTTATTTCTAAGTTATAATAGCTCTCTCATTTACAAGCTAATGAAGCTGAGATTTGAAAAGCCTCTCATTCAAGGATGGAGAATATCTGTAAAGATGGAGATCGAACATAAGCACCTTGACTTTTATTATTAGAATTTCTGTCCAAATAGTGTGCTGTGGCCAGCTGCTTCTTAGAAAAATAAGGTGCACAACTTGAGGGAAATTAATATTTTAATATCCCCGAATCCCACAGTGAGTGGTGCCATTGGATAATTGGCACTGTAGTAAAACAGTCTAGAGTGTGTATTTCAATTCAGTGAGAACGTGTGGAGACTGCCCTGGGTTCCATCGTACTAGAAATATATGTCCAAATAAAGATTGGACACTTATAGTCATAGCAGCATTATTCAAATAGCCCCAAAGTGGCAACAACCCAAATGTCCATCAAATGCTGAATGGATAAACAGTTCCACCTGAAAGGAAATTAAGCACTGACACATGCTAGAGCATGGATGAAACTTGAAACATTATGTAAATGAAAGAAGCCAGTCACAAAAAGCCACATACTGTATGATTCCATTTGCGTGAAGTGTCCAGAATAGGAAAATTCATGAGACAGAAAGTAGATTAGTAATTGTCAAGGGTTGGGAAGAGGGAAGAATGGGAAGACTGCTAATGGTATGGGTTTTGAGGGGGGAGTGATGAAACTGTTCTAAAATTAAATATTGATGATGGTTCACAGCCTTGTGGATATACTTAAACCAGATATAGAACACTAGACGATCATAAAAATATATGTCTGCACTCAAGTATTTCATTCTTTAACACAATTAAACAAAATATCCCGTAGAACATGGCAAAGCATTTAATTTCTTTTTATAATTTGTCCTCAAAGCAGAGTTAATGTGACTTATACTCAAAACAACACACCTGTACAATGACTGACTTAACTAATCACAAGCAGAGTTTTTGGCCCTAAAGATTCTATAGTTAAGCTGCAGGTGGTAACCATATAGTTCAGAGAAGAGAAAATGTATGTTGCATAAATTAGAGATTTTCAAATGGAGTTGGCACCTATCCTAAGCCTGAGATGAGAAAAGAACAAGGAAAGGAAGGGGTTCTCTGGGAGGCGGAGGAGCATGGGCAAGGATAGTGTAGGACTGAGCCCCGGGTGGAAGAAGGGATGTGAGCAGCCATGAGAGAAGATGCCGTGGCAGGGTGGCTATCTGTGTCAGGGCTGCTTGTGTCTGAGGTGGCTCGTCACAGGGTCACAACAGGGCCATGTCTTCCGGCCTCACAGCCAGCATGTTTCTTCACTGTGCAACTCCGGAGAAAGCTCAGACCACTGCTGGGAGTCCTTGCCAAGGGGAGATCCATTGCATAAGTATCTGTATATTGGAGCACTGGGTTCTATTCATGCTAACATTTTTCCATACGTAGAATATTCTATCCTCACCTCCTTAGAGGAGGTGACACATTTTGAAGACTGGGAAATGAATCGCAAAACAGAAGTGAAATAACTTGCTCAGGGGTTTGCCAGTCTAAGAGTAAAACTTGAATCAGGTCTCCAAACCTCCTTCCTTATACACTTACATCCTGTGACGGAGCTGTCCCCATGCTCACCTTGGCTAGAGGAGGATGACTGTCCAGTGATGGCCAACTGCTCACTATCTGTGCATCCCCCATGCAGTTCACCTTCAGCAAAACAAAGACGCCTTCCCTATAAAGCACAATGAAGGCATTAAAGTGATTTTCTCATGTATTTAAAAATAAAAAAAATGAAATCACAACAATACTCTTCTGAATGTGATTTAAAAAAATGTTTTTCAAGCAAATAATATAATATAAGCTCCTGCTTAAAATTGAGGCACTGTCCGTGTCTCAGTCTGAGAAATTCTGGTGGAGGTCACATTCAGACACGTGCTGGGTTGGGATTGATCGCGACTGTTAGTTAACAGTCCCTGTTGTGAGGCCCATTGACTTCTCAAGCTGGGGCTGATTGATTACTGCTGACACCAGCATCTCTGTCTTCTCTTTTGAACAGCTGGGATCTGCAATGCTGTTACAGGAAGCTGTGCTCAGCCCAGGATAGGATAAGTGGCCTCTTTTTTAGACTTTGACAGTGGCCTTTGGTCAATTGAGAAATGGCCCTGATGTGCTTGGAATGAAGTCTTCTGTGGTCATGTTAGCCAGCAGAATGGTGGCTGTGGCAAAGCCACCAAGACAACCCACTGCAGAGTAGAGGAACCAGAAAGTGACAGGGCGTAGTCTAAGCTATCTGAATAGTATGGGCCTGAAATGACAAACAAGCCTGAATGCATTGTTTCATAAATAAAAATGATAGTTTTTATTTCCAAATGCCTAATCTTTGCACAATAGGCCGCTTGTAAAACTACCTCCAGAAGAGGAGCTCGGCTGAGTTCCAGCCCAGTCTCAGATCCATTTCATGCTATTGAGCTGTACTAATTGTCGACCAGACGGTTTATAAAAGAGAACAGGAAGTCTGCTGTGGCCAAGGCAATTTGTTGTGGTCTGAAAGCATCCAATTCTCAGAAAAGAAATTCTCTGTAACCTTAACAAATATGACTCTGTATACTTTTCTTTTTTTATTTGATCAATTTATTTTTGCTTCGAAGGAGACACATTATAGAAGTCAAATGTAAGCAGAAGTACCACAATTCTTGAAATTGAAACTGGTGGCTTCCTGCTTTTTCAGGCAGGTTCTCCAGTATTACCACAAAATATAACTGACCAATAACCTGTTGTGGGCATTTATTTTAATGTGTATTCCTTTCCTTGTATCTTCTGTATTCTGTGCAAAATATTAGATGTGCTATAATTCCATGCATGTTGTAAAATAATGTTTTAGATTTATCTCTAAATCTAAACTGGGGTGACTCACCCCCAGTTATCATTTCATAACCAGAGGTCATCAGGAATCACTCATAACCATTGTACACATGACTGTACACATGATCTGTTTTTATGACTGTAGCCTGAATGAATTCCCAATCTCATACATTGCATATGAACATTAGCTTAGGTATGGAGGCTCTATCTTTACTACATGACATCATGAATCAAGTAGCCATGTAATTATTATTACTGAAAACCTGAGCTCACATTTCAGAAGCTTACCGTTAAGGAAAAAAAAGCTTCTTAAACTATCTCAGTATTCACTCTATTGTACAAAGCAGTGGTCTTAGTGGGACGGTAGGTTTATAGTATAACTGGACAGGAAGGTTACATTTGGGCCATGTTACTCTACTTTTCACCACACTTAGAGTATTTAGAACAGCTATTATTTTTTTTCAAAATGCACGAAATCAATAGAAGACTATAGTGCATAATGAAAAAGAGGAATCTTTTACTTTTTATATAAAGCTTTTATAATAAAATAGTGGCTGAAATCTAGAAAAAAAATTATTTAGAGAAAAATGTTCCTAATCTTGTCAATGGATTACAATATGTAATGTCCCCTGGAAACCAAACAAGTAACACTGTGTATCTGTGAATTATCTGTCCAAATAGGAAATAAGTTTTCCCCATATAATTGAAATCCAGCAAAGCTCAATTTAAGCATGCATTTAAGTCTTCTACTCCAAACTTTAATAGGGTTTATTTGCTGTTTATCTAACAGAATGAATAACATAAAAGAAACAAGATGAAAGAAGATATTCAAAAGTAATTAAAAATGCAAAATCTAAATAATAATAAATCTTAAGTTGGTCCTATCATACTTCCCATGGGAAGGGATGTCTCCCTGTGTGTGGACCTGCACTTTGCTTGAATTGATGGTTACTTCCTAACTGTTCACATAACTGCAATCAAATCCTAGGGCAAATGCACTGACCAAGGGAGCTCAGTCCATAGCTGTATTTTAGGATGAGCACTGATTTTTTACTATATGATGTATCTTGAACATAGTGTTCTCATTAATTTTTAGTCTGTGATCTTATTAGACTCACATGACATTCTTCCTCTTTCACAGTGTTCAAGCCCATGTTCCCCTTACAGATAAACTCACACACCACATACACTCACCACATGCTCACACAGAACACACATGCATACTCACACATGCTCAATACCTTCAACAAATCAGTAGGTACGCCCCCAACCAAGCACTGAGGTTATAGCAGTAAACTAAACAGACCAAATGTCTTGCCCTCTTGGAGCTCACATCAGGAGTGAAGAAAGAGAGGACTTGAAGAAAATAGGAGTCTAGGATTGGAATAAAAGTAATGATTTTGCCCTTGGTGGCAGAGCTTACAGCAGCTGTGAACCCGGAAGACTGAATTCCCTGGACCCCTCTCTTTCCCATCTTCCCACAAATAGGGAGAGGTTTGAAACTTTCATCTGTTCCAATAATTAGTCTAGACAAAATACCCCTTTTCTAGAACAGTTCAAATGAACTTTATTGTGTCTGATTAATCATTTGTGGGTTGGGAATTTACAAAATAAAAGACCCCAACGGTTGGTACCACGTATGTGAACAGACTCATCATTCCAGCATCCCTGTAATCAAAAGGAGCACAGACTGAAGAGAGCTGGAAGCTGGTGATGGGAAGTAACTGTTTTACGACCTCTCCTACTCCCCAGCTTGATAGAACTGAATATGTATAAAGAGGAAACAAACTGTGAATTCTGTGTTAGATGTTTTGTTTTAAGAGATACTCTATACTTTCAGTTCATGTATATTCATTTAATAGAAGGTTGTTTAGCATTGAAGTTGAAAATACTTTGTTCATTTCAACAACAACAATAACAAAAAAGACACCAGAAACGTGACTTGTTTTCTTCAAGGTACAGATATACTGAACACCCTTTCTTCCCTCCCATCCCTAATTGTAGTTACACATAGACACACACAAACAGCTCTAAAAAGGGCTAAATTTATTCTGTTGATATTCAAGAGATTACTTACAGTAGGATTAAAGTAATGATTTTGTATATTTTCTCTTTTATTTTATATTTGTCTTATCATTAGCAACAACAACAAAAGATACCAATAGAAATGAACCATTCACAATAAACAGATGTCCAAATTTTCATTTTCTGCAGGGAAGGAATGAGCTTAAAATCATGAGCTTCACTGATAAACAGTAACTGTAATAATGCTGGTAAGTGGTAATAAAGGAGAGTTTGAATTTTCTCTCCTAGAGAATAAATTGGCAAGAACCAAGGAAGTGTCTCTGAAATCTCTTGTCCTTAAATGCAAAGATGGAAAAGACCTCCCTGCTGTGTTTTTGATATAGTGGTGTGCACAATGTTTTTAAGTTGGAGGGCTTAATTTCTTTTCATTGTTTCTCTCAGACGGCCACAGTTTCTTGGGATATCCGAACATTGTACTCGACAGTACCTGAAGATGCAGAGCACAAAGCAGAAAGTTTACTGGTGAAAGAGGTAAATGTGATGCTTCCAATTCTTTCTTTTATAAAACTTTCTTTCCCCCAGGTAGTTATTAATTCAACTTTATTATCATTGTCTTCCTCACCTTTTCAATAGAGATTAGTTGATGTCTTTCCATCATCATTACCTGAAGATGTGTTCCATTTTCCTGTTAATCATTTTTCATTATCTGCTGACTATTCAACTTTTGGATTTGTTTTGTTTTGTTTTTACTTAACTTAAAAATCCCACATTAAGAAATGTTTTAGTATTCTTAATTGGCAGATTTAATTTTATTTTACTTATTTGGACTGAGTTATAGGCAAGGCCATACTATGTGAGAATTTTTTTTACAACAGAGTTTCTATTTTAAGAGATATGTTTCTTTCAAGTGCTAACTATGGAAATATTAATGTGAGCAGCTGAAAGGGACTGATAGAAACCTGGTGCTATGTCATCTACTTGCATTTGAAGGATGTAGGGAAGGCCTACAGAACTTCCGCTTCTCCTAACCAGAGAGCAGGTTGCTTTAGGGCAGGGATTGGGCTGGCACATAACAGCTACTAGCAGGTGGTTATTGGATAAATAAATGGAGCCAATCCTTCCTGTACGGAAAAAGCAATGATAAAACTTAGCCGAGCACAGGTCAAAGTAAAAGTATTGAAGTCTAAATGCAGTCTTTAATCTTGAGAAAGTAGTGTATCCCAATTAGGATTTAGTTAAAGCCACACACAACAGCAAAACCCTTTCACAGCTCCTAAACCTATTTGTATGAATATAAGTTAGCCTTATTTTTGTACATATTAATACCAAGCTGAGTAATCGTATTTTATATTATACTATTCTTCTTTACATATACATGTGTGTATATAGGTATGCATATATATTATATATCTTTATATTGTACTATTCAATTCAGGTCACCTTTTGCCATAAATTTACCTGTTTTTTTTTCCCAATTCCATGATTTTATATTTATTTCCTAAAGTTCACATTAAATTACAGAGTCTATCCTAAGGAGGTAGAAAAAAAAGTGCAAAGTTAGATAACATCAGGTAATCTGAGTGTACTATTTTCATATTTACTAATAAAAATAATAAGTGTGATGTCAGTATTATAATATTTTATTTACAGTCTCCTTAGAGGAAGTTTTGATATATACTAGGGCATCACTGTTTAAAAAAAAAGTTGGCAAATTATTTTCTACTCAAGGAAATTAGAATCATTGAGACTAGGTCTACAAAATCATGCAGTACATGTATGTTAACTTAGGTAGGGTTTGAAATGTTTAGGACATTGAATTCCTAACAGGGAATATTTAACCAGGTTTTCTTGCATGGTCTTCACAAAATATTGCACGTTCTTCATAATGATCTGTAACACTGTTGTTAAGTTCACTTTAGTGCATTTTATAGTTTTGCTAAAAATAAGTGGAATGTTAAAAATCCATTTCCTTTTCTTAGTGTTCATTGCTATCTTTTAAAAACTATTAATTTTCAAATATGCATAACTAGCTTACTAATCTCTCCTATCCTAATAGTTATTCAAGTTTTAGATGTGTAGCCATATCATCTGCAAATAATATTTCTTCTTTTCTAATAAGTATATCATTTATTTAATTTTTGTCTTATTTTATTATCTAATGTCTCTGAAATAATGTTGAATAATAATGGTAGTATCAGGCATTCTGTCTTATTGGTATTTTATGACATTTTCTGGCATAAAAGAAATTTCTAAAAAGGGTCTCTCTTTGTCTCTACAGTCCTTTTAAACACTTGCTACTTAGGTTTTGAAATGCATATTCAGTCTATTGATATAACAGCTCTTCTACTTAAATTTATAAAGCATTGTAATAGAATTAGTAGGTTGCTATCCTGTGGTTCCACACTTGCATTTCTGGTATAAACTTTTTATTCCAGTTGCATTATTACTTTCATACTCTACTACATTAGAATTGATAATATTTTATTTTAAATTTTTGCATTAATATTCATGAGTGGAGTCTGGCTGTCATTTTCTTTTTTTTCCCCCTTTGGTATTAGAGAAATGCTAGCTTTAGAAAATAAATTGAGATAGTTTTCAATTTTTTTCATATTCTCGAATAAACAAATATCCAGTGAAATGAAACAGAGTATCTAGAAACATCTAAATGCATATGGTTTCTTAATAAATGGGAAATATGGTACTTGAAATTCTTTAGGGAAGGGTGAGCAATTCAACAAATACAAATTGGCTCACCATTTTGAATGAATATAAAGTTAGGATTCTCTATCTCACATTACACATAAAAAATAACTCCAGATAAATATTAAAAACCTGATTGATTAATTCCAGATATGTATGAAAAAAACAAAAATTGTTAAAATGTAGGATAATATTTTAAGTGGAAACTTATGAAAAATGGACAAATTTATGCAAATAAAAATTTTAATATTTATATAATAAATGGTACCATAAAGCCAGAAGACAATACTTAACTACAGAAATTATTTGCAACTCATTATATCTTTCATTACATACACACAGGCACACATGCTCCTTAATAGACTGACTTGATGAGAATATTTGTACTGTTCACAAGGTAGTATGTCCTTCATTTGACAAACGTGTAAGCTTTCTGCCTTGGTTTCTCCATCTTTAAATAGAGATATTAATAGTCCCAATGCTGTGTTTCTAAAACTAAATATAGCAATAACATGAAAACATTTGGAAAATAACAATTGGGGAGCAGTGTCTTTATCTGATCCTCCTAAGTGACTTAAAATCAACATCTATAACCATAAAAAATATCAGACACTTCCCTGATAAAACAAGCATCACTTCCTGCCACTAGGGCTTGGGGGAGCAATTAAAGGATCTATAAATAGGATGAAGACTTCCTAAACCAAAAACTTCTAGAACAAAGTTTTATTTTGAATATGTACAAAAGGATAATAGAAAGCCAGAAACTCAGAACACTAATTAAAAATAAGCTCTTGGTTTGGACTTTCGAAACAAGGAAGATGAGAGAGCAGAGAATTGGGAATGATACAGTGGCCTAACAGGGAGCAATGGTCTAGGGACCACTTCAGTAAAATGGCTGAGAAAAATACTGACAATCTACTAAGGTAGCAAGTTACTCTGCCAACAAAGCCCTCGGCAGTTTCTGGAAATCAGCCAGCTGCAGGAGTAGAGCAATGATAAAATGAGGACTAAGTCGTGAATCCAAGACTCCAAGTCAAGGCATAAAATATTCCAGGATTTAAGATTTATGAAAACATTAAAGAATAGAAACAAATATCTATCTGTCTATCTACCTATCTATCTATCTATCTATCTATCTATCTATCTATCTACCTATCTGTATGTGCACGCACGCGCGCACAAACACACACACACACACACACACACACACACACAATTACATATTGCCCTCATCCAGATAGTACTAGGTTACTGAGGGAAGAAAATTTTAAGCAGAGATAAACCCACAATTAATATTGGAACTCTTCAGGCATAATATCTTATGCATACCAAAGTTAAAAAATAGTTCAGTAGGCTATTAAGTTATGTATAAAAATATTGCTTAATTTATTAAGAAACAAAATTTTGTGAACATGAAAAACAATATGATCAAATGAGTATAATATTGAAAATGAAATTTCTTCCTCTACTTCCTCTTCCACCATTTGGACCCAGACAAATGGTATACAACCCATTCAAGAGAAAATTATGTATATGCAAGGTAGAATCTGTATTATATTGAGAAGTAAAAGAGATATTAAAAAACTTGAGTCATAGACATAGCAAAGAAAATTAAACAGACAGAGGGACTGGTGATGATATTAAATGTATTTCATGCTGCCCATTTTTCTTGAAAGGAATATATCTAACTACAATGAGATTTATATTGGTTCAAGAAAACACAGGGAATAAAATTCTTACTTTTACAATTAAAATAACTTTATGTCTTTTATGTTTAATTTTGGACAGCATATTATGTACAGTGTTAAAGAAACCATTCTTTTTTACCAAAATGCCTCTGTACTTTATACAAAAATTTTAAATCTAATATGTAAAATTATGTACACTCAAACTTACCCTGAAGTAAGAATAAATCTTTGAATAAGTGATTCTGGGTTTTTTTGCATGTATAAATAAATTAAGTAAAAATGAAGGCTGTTTCCTGATTCTGAACCATTGGATAGCAAATGAATGATTCTAATGTATTCATTAACTTCAGACTAGAGCATGATAAGCATGGTTTTGCTCACTGTAGAACTAATGTTTTTGATATGACACCAGGGCAACATATACAAATTAATTCAGTGGAAGATATAGGGAAAATGCAACTAAAAAAATCTCCCCAAATTAAAAAGTACAGTTTTTTCTTAATAAAATTAATGAAAATAAAATGATTTTGATTTTTTTGTTTTAATTCACTGATGAAGGTTTTACTAGAGGCTAAGGGACTTTTCATTTTGTGTGTATTTTTTAAAAGTAAATTTGTAAGTAAAGCCACTTACATATTGTGACTTCAAGAATTTAATGGAGCCTGGCTGGAGAGGCTTAGTAGTTGAGCACCAGCTATGAACCAGAAGGCCATGGTTCAATTCCTGGATAGGGCACATGCCTGGGTTGCAGGCTTGATCCCCAGTAGAGGCCATGTAGGAGGCAGCAGATCGACAATTCTCATCATTGATGTTTCTCTTTCTCTCCCTCCCTCTCTTCCTCTCTGAAATCAATAAAAAAATTATTGGAAAATATCTTCAAAATCTATTATAATTCTATATTTAACTTAGTCATATCCTAATATATAAAAACCCAGGGTCTGTAATGTCCAAAATGACCGAGGGCTCGAGCAAACACTGGAAATCAGTCCTGCAGTCAGTGCTGGTTGCCATGGCTACCCAGCATTGACTGCCAAGGGGACTGTGAATCAGGCACAGAGAGAGGTGCAGGTTCTGATCCACAGCCTCCTGTGGCAGCTGTTGATCAGCTGTTGCCTCTCTCTCTCCAGGCTTCACCAGCAGCACATCTCTATTTCTCTCTGGGCCTCCGTGGGAGCTGCTGATCAGCCCTGCCTCTCTGATCAGGCCTGCAGATAGGCCAGGAGATACTGACTGGCATAGAAACTAACCAATCAGAACCAAGTCTGGGTTAACTGTGAGGAGCCAATGGTTGCCTAGGAGGTGGAGCTTTTGACACTGACTGGCATAGAAACTGACCAATCAGAACCAAATTGGCTGGCAAGGGAAGGCAGTTGGGGGTGAGATCAGGCCGGCAGGGGAGGGCAGTTAGGGGTGATCAGGCAGGCAGGCAGAGGCAGTGAGGGGCCATCAGGCAGGCAGGCAGAGAGGTTAAGGGCAATCAATCAGGCAAGCAGAGGCAGTTAGGGGTGATTATGCAGGCAGGCAGGTGAGTGGTTAGGAGCCAGCGGTCCCAGATTGTGAGAGGGATGTCCGACTGCCGATCGGGCCTAAACAGGCAGTCGGACATCCCCCAAGGGGTCCCTGATTGGAGAGGGTGCAGGCTGGGCTAAGGGAACCCCCTCCCCTCTATGCACGAATTTTGTGCACCAAGCCACTAGTATATATATACTAGTATACTAGTTTACACATATATATGATTTTATTTTTGTCATGGCCAGAACAAAATGGATCACCAGATTTTCTTTATACTAAATGTATAACATTAAAGATAATAAGCATATGAAAGTTGATTAAGGTAAATTCAAATGCATTATCTTTTTAGTGGCATTAGGATAAAATATATATAAAAAACACTGATGAAAACAAAATGGTTTTGTGGTTCACTTTAACAACTGTGAAGATTTTTTTATTTTCTAGTCACCAAAGCCCCTAGAATAATATAGTCTAGTTTCTAAATATACAAAACTGTTCCAATTATAAATTGGCTTCACCTTCTCCACAATAAAAAGTATCCTATAATGTTTGGTGGTAAATGGATAAAAAGACAGAAGTGCAAGTCGGAGACCCTGGAGTGCTAGAATAATAAAGAAACCACTTTAAGTTTTCACCTAATATTTCAATTATACTGAATTACAACCCAGATTTTATGCCTTTCATGAGAAGAATGATTAGATCATAATATTACCAAGGTTTTTAGTACCATCCATTATTTATATCCTGACAGATTACTTGTGAGATGTAGCTAGGAAATTAGTGCGTCTGGTCCCAGGTCAGGCTCAGGTGTGATTTATAAAAGTCTAATTTCAACCACCTCAATTCAACACATTCTGAAAAAAACAAACCAAATGTTTTTATCCACTATCAATTTAGAATCAAAAACAAAAAACAAAACAAATTAGGCTATTCTATAATTCAAAGTGAGAAATAGTTTAAAAATGATTTTTTCTTATGGTTGTAATTTGATATGACATTCTGTTTTGTGTTCCACATGCATTATTTATATACATGATACCACTACCTAATATAAAATAATATTTTTGACAATCAAACCCAAATCCATTAAAAAAGATTGTACCATGATTTCTGAAACTGAGTCATATCTATATTTACATAATTTATTTTGTCCAAACCCAATATTTTTAATTCTCTCCCAAGAGTATATGTAAGTATTTTTAAAATATTACTAACTTATTTTTATACTGCAGAAATTATTGAATTTTAAAGGGATACATAATATGATCCAATTAAAGAAAAAATATTTTTGGTGCCTTTTTTCCCCTCTAAAATATCAGTGTATTGAGTGCCCACATGACCTGGTTTGCAGGAATAGTTTCATGTTCTACTTGTTGGCTTGGTTAATAGCATCACCTTTGAATTCGAAGTGTTTCAATATGGATAATAAATTATCCAGCAACCCTTTCAATACATAATTTGCCTAAATTCACCCAATTTCATAATGCTACATTTTCAAAATTTATACAATGGCCACATTTGCTCCTAAACTTTACATAAAGAATGGCATGAATTACCACAATCAGTTTACAAATATAGAATTAATCCCAGTGGTGACTAAGGGCCAAAATGAACACCTTTTGTGGTTGCATAAATCTTTTTGGCAAGAAAGTAGCCATGTAATTAAATAAACCTGTATGGCTAGAAAGAAAAACAAGTTTGCATCTAAAAAGCCATTTATTACCTGCTTATTACTCTGTGGCCAGAATCTAATAGCCATTTTCAGAGATGAACAAATTATATTGTCAAACCAAAATTGCTCTTTGGGTTGGTAACATGATTTGAATTGATTCTAATGATTCTCTAAAGAGAAGAGGGAGAAATGAAATATTTTCTTTACGGTAATCTGCTGCTCTTTACAATTGTCCAATCTTTTCTAAAATATTTAGATTTCAAGAACTTTCAAGGTGTCATGTTTAGTAATTTCCAAGGGAAAAAAAGATATACAAGATTCATTCAATCAACAAATATACATTGAATATCCACTATAAATAAAACCCCATACTGGAGTTGATATGTTCCCTGCCTGTTTCAAAGGTTGTGTCCACTTGAGTGAAAGCTGGAGGGTGATCTCTTTTACTCGACTTCACTGTATGAAGCTAGGACCCTAATGCTGTCATCTCAGAGACAAACAGCATGACAAGGCCCGAGCCACACTGTTACTCCGGTGGGATGATGGATTTAGGCTCCCCCTCCCTCCCTTTTACAGATTCCATCCTATTCAGTGGATTCATGTGGGACCCTGGAACCTGCATTTTAATTAGCAACCTCAAAAATTCCAGGAACACAATAGAGTTTAGGAAACACTATCCTATTGGCATAAAAGCCTTTATGTATGTTGACTTGGCTCAGCTTTTTTGTGCCTACATGCCACAGGCAGAGATGCTAATATAAAGGCTAAACAAACAAACATAATTAATGAATAGCCCAGCTGGCATGGCTCAGCGATTGAGCATCAACCCAGGAACCAAGAGGTTGCCAGGTCGATTCCCAATCAAGGCACATGCACAGCTTGCTGGCTATGTTTCTATCTATTCCTCTCCCTTCCCCTCACTCTAAAAATCAATTAAAATATACCGTATTTTCCAGCGTATAAGACGACTGGGCGTACAGAAGATTTTCCTGGGTTAAAAAGTCGTCTTATATGCCGGAAAATACGTTATTTTAAATAAGTAAATAAAAAGTAAATGAGTAAATTACTAAAATGTGAATTGGGTCATTACTGTTTGGAAAAATTAACTAGCTCAGTATACTTCACCTTTGAAGTAGACTGTAGCAGCCTCCATTTTAAAGGGGATAAGGAGTTGATATTTTGAAACTGGTGTTGTGGGATTGGTCGTTAGCAAGGAGAAAATGGAGCTATTGCCTTATGGTAAGAAGCACAGCTGTAGCCTGTGACTTTGAATTTGCAACAGGTCACTTCAGCTTACATTTTGGACAAAGAGGAGTTGTAGTCATAATTATCATAGTTCTTAATGATTTTCTTAGAGTGACTGTGTGGGTTGGAACAAAGAATAGAGAGTGATTTTCCATGCATAACATTTCCAAGATGCCATAGCTATGTATGGGAAACATTTATGTGTTTGTAAAATGCACTGGCTTTCTCAGAATCAGAGAAATCATAGATTTAGAAGGATTCTTAAGGGTTATCTAGTGTAACCTTAATTCTCATCTACCCACCAGATACATTAAATCTGGCCCATAGATTCATAAATGATTTGATTCAAAACAAGATTCTTTGATAATCAGAGCTAATACATCTTCCCAGAACTGTGATTTTATAAATCAGGAAAAACAAGTTGTCATCAACTGTTGTGAATGTGAATTATAGATTAAGTCAAACTCTGAAAAACTGATTTTAAAGCAATTTTTTAAGTATTTACCCTATGCTAAGTGCTTTATAGGAATTGTGTTATTTGATCCTATTAAAGTTGGTATTATTTAGACAGATAAAGAAATTTAGAGTTGTTAAGTTACTTAATTGAGCTAACACCAAAATTAAAAACCAGATCTGTCTGATTCCAAGACAGAAACAGAAGTGCCATAAAAACATCTGGAATGATGGTCCAGCTGTGCTAAAAAAAAGTCTGCAATCATCATGCAATTCATAAATTAGCTGAATGAACTTTGAGAGTCAGACAAATCCAGTTTGAAATCACGTGTAGGATCTTGAGCAAAGATCTGAGGTTCTCTTTGCCTCTGTGATCTATAAGATGGGAATCATAAAATATCTTTGAGTGTTTATTAAGATGATATGTAAAGAGCCTAGTACCAGATCTAACAAGCACTTGCCTCTCCAGGACAAACAAACAAAAAGAGATAGTTCTTTAATATAGCACACTGATATAAGAAAGTACCACATTCATTTTTGGCCAGTGAAATTTAGGATTAACACATCTTATTTATTCAGTATTAAGCCTATGGCACATTGTGGATATTTTGTGTAATATGCATGAGTAGACATGTTTATCAGGCTTAAATATAGGTACTATCCATAACAAGAAAAGACAAGTAAGTCAATGCATCTTATGAAAACCTCCAGATCAGAAAACATAGAGATAGATATTATGGGGCAGAAATTTCTAATTCATTCCAATATTCTAAATGTGCAATAGCTGTATCTGAGATCCAAATAAATAAATTTTGATTGACCAAAATCATGTTGGAAGTGAGTACTAATTGAAGAACAAGAAGGAAGCCCTATAGCTCCTGACTCAATGATATACCTTCCATTTGCTTATAAAGAATATACATTGGTTTGGCAATTTTATAATCAAGAATTTAAAACATACTTTGAATCTTCTACTAAGAAAATAATCCAAAATAGGTGGGACTTAGGGGAGGATGGGAGGACCATATGCATGAAGAAAACACTGAATTATTTTTTTCGACCATGGCACAACTATTCATTCTGTCCTTTTCTCTAAGACTTTGCTCAAATGGCAAATGTAATATCCTAACCAATCTATTTAAATTAACCCTCTTCCCCCAGCTCTATCCTTCCCCACCTCTGTTTTATTTTTCATGGCATTATCTGCCAACATATTGCACAATTTACTTTTTTTTTTGTATTTATTAACCATGTTTTCACAAAGGGATACATTTCAAGAGGGAATGACTTTTAGCCTCTTGATCACTGATGGGTTCCCATCACTTAGAACAACCCCAGGCACACAGTAAGGGCTCCATAATGTTTGTTGAATTAATTAATTAATGACTCCAAAACTAGGAATCTGGGCTAATAAATTAAGGTCTGATATTTTATTCTACTTCTTTAAAGTGGTCATAGAATTTAGAAAGTAAATTTTAAAATCTTTAGAATATGCCATTATGTGAACAAAAAGCTATTTAAACTCTAATTTATACTTACAGGGGAATGAGATAAAGCTATGTATCAAAAAAAGATTGAAAAGGAATGCAAAAAGAGAGTGGGTTTTATGCTTTTTGTTTTATGTTTTAGAATATGTTTATTTCATTTGAGAACTATAGCAAGGTATTGAGAAAGGTGCATTAAGTGAGAGAAATAAAGAACTATAATCATGAATGGTTTGCCTCCAAGGCTTGGGATACTGTGGGCCTATATGCTTCTTACCTGAATCCCTGGCATCCCTAAATGAACATGGAATTTGTTAGCCAAGTTTCATATCAGGGTTCAGTTTTTCTCTTACATTCAGAAACATGTGATCTGCAGATTTGGCTCAGGAATTGGCAAGTTAAGAAATTTAATATTAGCTAAATATTCAGTTTTGTTCACATCTCTCCCAGTCTAGTCATTACAGATCTCCTGAATTCTCTTTTATTTCTCTGTTGGCTTTGTTGCTGTTTTGTTTTTAAGCTCTTCTCTTCTCCTGCAGGCCCTGCCCTCATCCTCCTACTCCTGTCTTTGTCCCAGTCTCATGTATTGTTTCACCCCCAGTCCCTGGTTTGTGTGTGGGTGTTTCCCTGAACAAATAAACCTATGGTGCTAAGAAAGTTCAAAGCCAGAGAAACCCATAGCAACTGACTCCTAATTCCCCTCCCCTCTTTCTGCCTATTCTGTGCATCTTGAGCCAGGCGCCTGTATCCTAGGTTTCCCATCAACCTCTCTACACCATCCCCTGGGCCATCCCCTTCCACTTTCTGTTTCTGCAAAAGCAGTGCCAGTGCTCTCTGTTCTGCAGCCCTCTGCACCTTGAGTTGATTGTTGTCACAAAGTGATCCTGCCTGTCCCTTCTTGGTCACGAAAACAATCATAGATTTTTATTCCTCACATTGCATCAAATTTATTGCTCCTCGTACTCCTACTGATGCTAGAGGACAAAATTTCCATCTAATCATAACAGTAGCTTAATCTCCAGAGTCATATAATTTTAGAAACAAAAGGAATCTTAAAAGCCACCTAGGGAAATCCCCATTACCAACCCACAGTCAGTACAGTGCTAAGTGGATGGTAGGTGTTTGAGAAATATATGCCATCAGTAAATACTACAAAATCATTCACGATAGACCACTATAATATATCTAGTGGCCCGGTGCATGAATTTGTGCACATTGAAAGGAGATTAATTAGAAGAAATATTTTAATATCACTATTCGCCCTTTCTCTATAATAGAAGTTTCAACCAAATTCACGATCAACAATGACAGATCGAAACACACACGTGCAATTGGTGCCAGCGAGAACTTTATATAGAGAGATAAACTTACTTAATTAGACCTGCTTTCTGATTTAACTAAACTTTTTCCAGCCTAGTGAAGCAACCCAACTTCTCTTTCAGGTAACTGTCAGCAACACAGAAGTAAATATCAACACAAAGCAGATTATTATTGTAGATCATGCAGGGAGAACAAAGGGTAAAATATATAACTGCTGTAGTGTTTGACTATATTCTGCACAGTGAGAAAACCTGAAGTCATTTTCAAGGTCCACCATTTCTTACTTTTCAGTTGGGTAAAGTTTCCAAGCTTTATAAATTTCAATTTTCTGGCTAATGAAAGAAAACAGGATTCCACCGAGTCTCCTATCTATCTACTCCACAACTTTGGGAGGATCAAATGAGATGAGGCACGGGAAAACACTTCACAGACATTTGGTTAAAGTATAAAATGTTTCCACCTGGCTATTAAGCAAGTCATATTCCTGGGCTGAAGAAACTCCAAGGAGGCTAGTCGCTAGGGAGAGGAAGCCGGGCATTGCTAGGTGACATCATTACCCGGTGCCCACAGCGACTGTTTCCAGGCTGGACTGGACTGAGCTGTGGGCTGCATTTTGCACCATGGGGTCTTGGCAGCATCAGCTCTGATTTGGTGGGGTGTTGCTCTGGGGTAGTGGCAGGGCCTGTGTCCCACTTGGGGGAAGCTGAATGTTGCTTTGTTGGCGCCAGGTCCGCGCTGTTGTTTCTCTGTAAATGGCCAGTGTCATAGCAGCTCCTGCGTTAAGCGTCTGCCCCCTGGTGGTCAGTGTGCATCATTGCGACTAGTCAGGAAGTTGGACACAGCATATTAGCCTTTTATATAGCATATTAGATCCTCAGGTTACGTTGAAGATCTGTTCCTACGGTGCAACGTAATGTGATTTTCGCCGTAAGTTGGAACCCACCTACATTAGCACCTACATCACTCACATGGAGCACATACACAGCAGTAATGAAGTGAAACAGTAAAAAAAAAAAAAAAAAAAATTAAAAGAAAGATAACAATTCCTGACCTTTACTTGTGGTAAATAAATAATAAAAAACATAAAGCACATATGTACATACGTCAATATGATGGAACTTTTTTTTATATATAAATAAATGGGAGATGGCGACGTAACCACGAAATGACGTACGGCGAGTCCAACATAACCCGAGGACTGTCTGTATATAGATTGTTTTGTGTTGTTAGTATTTATGTGTGTTTTTTTATAAATAGTTTTTAATCATCTTTTGTTCACATACTGGTATATGTGTAAAATCCATGAACAGTGATGAAAAAGGCTGAGCTTAGAAGGCACATATGGAAACTGGCAAATAGATTTCAATTTGACAATAGTGTTAATATAAAAAGAAAAAGGAAAGTTACTAATGCAGAAACAAGAAGAAATGGACTAAAATTATGATGAAAAGATTATATATAAATAACAACATCTTTCTCTACTAAAAGCTATTAAGTAATAAAAGGGTTTGCCAAGGACAGCTGAGAAATGATGCTACTTGAGGTTAACAACATGTCCTTGGTGTGCTGCAGCAAGTGATAAACTAGGTCTTCCTTGATGGAGCAAAATAGAATAAATATGTTCAATGGTTCCTCCTCCAGGTGTCTTGGAAAGGTGGTCATTTCACTGGAAAGTGTGAAATAATTATAATGAGCAAGCCCCTTACCAACCTTAGCATCACTAACATACGTACCTTAACATGACCCCAGAGGTCATGAGAATTATACTCTACTACTTTTTGCGAGACAGTTGAATTTCTTAATGATAATTGTTTCATTATTGTTGTTGTTTTTCTTTAAGGCTTGTAAATTTTATAGTTCCCAGTGGTACGTGGTAAACTACAAATATGAACAATATTCTGGAGACATTCGACAGTTACCTCGGTAAGAACCTATTATAAGTAGAGCTTGGATTTTCCCATATATAAAATATTTCTTTGTTTAAGTTCTGCCATTGTTTATGAACACATGTATGTTAATCTAGTGTTAAAAAATATTTTACACAATTTAAAAATAAGAATCACAATAGAATATTTTATTCAACAGTGCAATGTTTATATAGTGACAAAAATTGGGAATAAGCTACAAATATACTTATTTAATTTTGAACAAAGTTTGAAGATATTGTTATATCATTCTTTTGTGAGCTGTCCTTTCAATAGCAGACACAAGATTAGAAAACTACAATTTGGATCAAATTTTTTTTCTAACAATATTCTGTATATAGTTTTCAGATTTCCCACTGGTTCTGTGTATCTTCATGCTGGGATATCAAAAATCACTAAAATAGCCCTAGCCAGTTTGGCTCAGAGGATAAAGCGTCAGCCTGCTGACTAAAGGGTCCCAGGTTCGATTCTAGTCAAGGGCACATGCCCAGGTTGTGGGCTCTATCCCCAGTAGGGGGTGTGCAGGAGGCAGCCTATCAATGATTCTCTCTCATCATTGGTGTTTCTGTCTCTCTCTCCCTCTCCCTTCCTCTCTGAAATCAATAAAAATATATATTTTTAAATCACTAAAATAAACAACCTCCACAGAAGTGATTTATGCCTAAGAAAAGCTAAAAGGGATAAATAAACACCTTTTCTTTCTGGACTCCGGGAAAAATGAAGCCTTTAGGAGAAGGTGACTTTTTTCTTTACACTCTCACAATCACAGAGAAGCTCACCTGCACTAAAGCAGTCACTGACTCAGTGTTTGTGTCCCCACGGAAGTAAAAACCCCCAAAGTGTAGGGAGTTTCCTTGCAGAATCTCCTGCAGGCCTAGGAGAATGCCTAGCACATATTAGGTGTGCAGTAATTACTTATCAGATAAGTAAATAGAGTGAATGGCAAATTTCAAAATGCAGGATTCCTAGATAGAATTAGAGTTGCTAAAATTTAAGGAATTTAAATAAACTGGGATCTTTCAATGCATTGGTTCATCAAATTAAAATGATGCAAATAACCCAGAAAAACACGAGGTAATTCAGAGAAATGTTTTTATTAACACTTTCCTCAAGTGAAATATTGAGATGATACACATGGCATCTAACTTTTTCATGGACACATGGCTCAGACTTAGGTACCACTTTCCAAGATTTCCCTTGCCCCAAAAAACATCTTTTCCAGATTTGGATACTTGAAAGCACTCTCAACTTCAAAATGCAGAATTGGAAGGAAGAGTTGGGCAATGGCTCTGAGAAGGTGGCATTTGAGCTCAGATCTGAAGTAGCAGTCACTACCAGCACTGTGATCTTGGGAAAAGGTTCCTAGAGGGAACAGGATGGGCAAAGGTCCTGAGGTGGGAACAAGCATGGTCACTTGAGCAGAATGATAGCCAGGGAGGCTGGAGCTGAGGGTTGGAAAGAGAGTAGAGAAATGAAACTCTGGAAACCTAGGCAGGAAAGGTTGTTGGCCCTGGAAAGGAGCTTGGATTTTACTCTCATTGCAACAGAAGCCCATGACATTTTAAACAGGACTGTGACATGATCTGTTTTACCTCTTCGAAAGATTACTTGTTCTACTCTATGGAAAAAGGGATTGCAATGATGAGAATAGGAAAAAGAGAGGGGTGAGAGAGGGGGTGGGGGTGAGAGGTCATTTGTTTTGGAGTTGCATTACTATGAAGACCCAATGTTCCTCCAAAGCAGCAGATTTTTTTTTTTTTGGTCTTTTTTTAAAAAAAAGAAAAAAACAGTGAACATTAACTTTTACCAATCTCTGGGCATTCCATTAGAGTCAGGTAACTCTTAATAGATAACTTTCTGCAACTGCTTATTAAGAAGGTCCCATCACACAGTTAGGTGTGCGTGAGTAATTCAGAACGTCTGGTTGTTAGCACACAAGTTTTATAGGTGCAATTGAAAAGCAAAACATTTTTTCTCACATCAAGACTTCCTGTTTTCCAAAATAATTCAGAGAAGTGGTTACAACTTGGAGGTTGTGACCACGCTCTGGGGACACTGCATATGAAGTGTAGTGAACAGTGTTTAGCTAGGCTTTCAAATAAATGACTCCACTGTCTTTTTTTTAATATATTTTATTAATTTTTTAGAGAGGAAGGGAGAGGGATAGAGAGCTAGAAACATCGATGAGAGAGAAACATCGATCAGCTGCCTCCTGCACACCCCCTACCGGGGATGTGCCCACAATCAATGTACATGCCCTTGACCGGAATCGAACCTGGGACCTTTCAGTCCGCAGACCGACGCTCTATCCACTGAGCCAAACTGGCTTCGGCAACTCCACTGTCTTTAGGTCCTTTGAAATTTTTAGTGGCTTTATCCCCAAACAGTGTTTTTCTTTTCTTATATTTGTGATGCCATAAATACAGCTGTCAGAGGGGAAGGGGTTTGGGAGGCTTGGTGAAAAGGTGGAGGGTTTAAGAAAACAGCAACTCCTAGAAACAGAGAACATTATAGTAATTACCAGAGGGAAAGGGGATGGGAGGAGGAAGAAGATGGTAAAGGGGGATAAATGGTGATGGAAGGAGACTTGACTTGGGTGGTGAACACACAATGTAATATACAGATGATGTATATAGAATTGTACCCCTGAAACTGTTAGTATAGTTAGCTAGTCTTCCACACCACAATCTCCCATGAGTGGGTCCTTGGAGTGCTTTCCTCCTGATCTCATGGAAGAACCCAATTTCCACCAGCAACATTACCTATATAATTTTATTAACCAATGTCACCCCAATAAATTTAATAAAATAAAAGAAAGAAAAGATTGGTGGTATTTTTCCTCTATCAAAACAATAGAGAAAGCACCTTCAGTAAATACAGAGTCTTGTTGAATTGGAATTCCCATAGAGCATAAGAAAAAAAATCTTGAGAGAAGAAACGCAATAGAAACCAAAACATTGTTGAGAATTTTTTTACTTTAACTAAAGGAAGTGGAAGTTGATACCATGAATAGGGAAGAAGAAGGCTGCCATAAAGTAAGAAAGTTTAAAGAAAAATATTATTTATATATATATATTATAGTCTAGAAATTCTGATTTTCATTTTGAATATATATATATATATATATTCAAAATATATATATATATATATATATATTCAAAATGAAAATCAGAATTTCTAGACTATAATCCAGAAATATAATCCTCACATATCCCCTGAAATAATGAAGACTGTAACACTGATTAGCAAAACTCTTTTTAAAATTATTTTACAAAGCTAAGCACTCCCCACTGAAGACTACATGTATTTAGGTCAGTAGTGGGAACAGATACTTTACTTGGGCCTTCTGAGGCTATTAGAAGTGAATCCTTTTCATACCTCCTATATTAGGAGAATTCTCCTATGTCTGCTAACAATTAAAATTGATCATTTCTTTTTATGGGTTGCTGAGGTTACAAAATGAAAACTTGCAATTCAATGAAAAAAGAGGCGTGTGTTTATCTCCTTCATTTTTATTCTTTAAATTTAAAATTGTATTATTATTAAGGCTTAAGAACCCCACTTTTTTAAGTGTTTGTTTATAGGAAGATACTGGAGAAATGTGAAATGTAAAGCCTTCACACATTAGGAATAAAAAAAATTGCTGAACTTGTGGTTCCAGAATGACATAAAAATGTATGATGCCAATGGAGCCAACAATATATATTCAATGAGGAAAAGAGCAACTCTTTAATAAATGGTGTTGATAAAACTAGACAGCACATGCACAAGAGTGAAACTAGGCTGCTGTCTTACACCATGCACAAAAATTAACTCGAAATGGGTCAAAGACTTGAATGTAAGACCTGAAGCCATAAAGCGCCTAGAAGAAAGCATAGGGGATAAGCTCCTTAACATTATTGTTGCCAATGGTTGTTTTTTGACACTGAAACCAAAGGCAAAAATATAAAGTGGGACTACACCAAAATAAAAAGCTTCTACACAGCAAACAAAACTATCAACAAAATACTAAGGTAATCTATTGAATAGAAGAAAATATTTACAAATCATATATCTGATAAGGAGTTAATATCCAAAATATACAAAGGACTCATACAACTCAATAGCAAAAAACAAACAAACAAACCAACAAAAACACACAATCTAATTAAAAATGGGAAGAGGCTCTGAATAGACATTTTTTTCGAAGAAGACATACAGATGGCCAACAGGTACATGACAATGGAAAGTAAAATCAAAACCACAGTTAGCTATCTACTCACACCTGTTAGAATGGCTGTTATAAAAAAGACAAGAAATAACAAGTGTTGGAAGTGTTAGTGAGGATGTGGAGAAAAGAGAACCCTGGTGTATTGTTGATGGAAAAGTAAATTGGTGCAGTCACTAAGTCACTATGGAAACCAGTATGGAGGTTCCTCAAAAAATTAAAAATAATCCAGCAATTTCACTTCTGGGTACTTATCTGAAGAAAATGAAAACACCAGTTTGAAAAGATATATACATCCCATGTTCACTGCAGTGCTATTTACAATAGCCAAGATATAAAAACAATCTAACTGTATTGATGGGTAAATAGAATACTGTTCCATCATAAAAAAAAAAAAGAAATCTTGCCATTTCCAATAACATAGATGGGTCTCAAAAGAATTATGCTCAGTGAAATAAGTTAGTGAAGGACAAATACCATGTGATCTCACTTATATCGGGTATTTGAAAACAAACAAAAAAGAAAAAACAAGCTCATAGATACAGAGAACAGATTGATGTTTATCAGAGGCAGGAGGTGGAGGGAAGGCAGAACAGTTGAAGAGGATCAAAGGTACAAACTTCCAGTTACAAAATAAATGTCATGGGGATGTAAAGTACAGGATGGTGACTATAGTTAGTAATAGAGTATTGCATATTTGAAAGTTACTAAGAGTAGATATTAAAAATCTTCATCAAAAGGAAAAAAAAATCTATGTATGATGATAGACATTAACTAAACTTACCGAGACAATAATTTTTGCTGTATATACAAATCATTATATTATACACCTGAAACTAATATATTATTGATCAGTTATACCTCAATTTAGAAAATATATATGATGCCACTGATCACATTAATCCACAGGGTAAAACACAAAGATATATGACATATCTAAGTTTTTTACTACAGCTGATTTGATATAAAGAAGAACATTTTATAGAATGTATTTTGTGACTGAATATCAAATAAAATGTAACCAATTTAAGTGTCTGGATTAGAATAGATTTTTTTTTTAAATAAAAGAATGTTTTCCGAGTGTCAACAGTGAGTCAGAATGTGCTAGGTGCCGTATGTATGTTATCTCATTTAGCACACATAATCCCACAGAGTAGGAACTGTTATCCCTGCTGTATAAAGGAAAGTGGGGCACTGAGAGGGTTAGTAACTCACCCCTAACCTCACAATTATAACCAAGGAAGCTCTCAGGCATCCCCAAGCCCTTATGTGGGCGATGGGAGTAATTTGGGTGTAGAAGTGAGCAATGAGACTGCCTAGAAATAATAGCTAATGTTGGGTTCCAACATCAGGGTGTCCCTACTGAGCCCTTTACTTCAGGATCCCAAACACTCAGAGACCACACAATGCTGCTGGGGGAAGAATGTTAAACTCAGGAGCAAAGGTGCTTATCTTTCCATGGTCTGTGAAAGGGTAAACAGTCCTTGCTTAACGGCCCTGCAGGCATGAGAGACTGAGTGGTGACATGGCTACTTAAAGGCAAGGAGGGTTGTGCCATGCGGGGCAGTGGGAACTGAATGACTGGGAAAGATGAGCCCTCAATAGCCCCCATGCCTTTTCTAACATGGCTGCTCTCACCTCTTATTGCTCTTCTTCTCCAACTGTGCTCCAGCCCCCAGCCTTCCACTCCTGGGCACTCCAACTTGGTTCCTCCCTGGGACCGGTACTGTCACCTTTCACTATGCCAGAATGACCTCCCCCAGATCATCACACAGCCAGCTTCTGCTGAGTCTCAACTTAAATGGCCATCCCTAACCACCCTGTCTAAATCTGGTCTCTGCCACCACTACGTGGATCAGTCTTTTCTCTGCCCCTCTTTAGAATTTTTAACAACCATTTTCATCCAGGGAAATTATCTTTTTTATGTATGCTTAATTATCTACTCTCTCCTTCCTTGGGATGCACACTTCCTCAGTTTGGGGATTTGTTTTTCTGGTATATATTATTGGGGGGTCTTCTGTGTAGCAGGTATTATCTGGGTACTGAATCATTTAGTGGCAAAGAATAACCTCCAAGAATTAAGGCAGCTCTGCATTCCCATTGAATTTGATCAAAGCAAACTCAGAATTAAGAAAAGCCAGCAATGAAAAGACATTCACCCACCCTACCCTCACAGTAGGATCTAAATTGACACACACAGGTCTGCACTTTTTTTTCTATGAACATAGGTCAGCAAGAATATTGTTAGGGACTAATGGAGTTGGCTGAGTGATGCTCTCTGGAATACCTTAAACATAGAAGTCTCTTGTGATGGGAATATTGAATGTGCTACTGGGCTTTTTCCTCTCAATAGTCAGATTGTGAGGTTGCTTCTACACCAGTGGTTCTCAACCTTTCTAATGCCGGGACCCTTTAATACAGTTCCTCATGTTGTGGTGACCCGCAACCATAAAATTATTTTCGTTGTTACTTCATAACTGTAATTTTGCTACTGTTAATGAATCGTAATGTAAATATCTGTGTTTTCCGATGGTCTTAGGCTCTCCAACAGGGTCGCCTAAGACCATCGGAAAACACAGATATTTACATTACGATTCATAACTGTAGCAAAATTACAGTTATGAAGTAGCAACGAAAATAATTTTATGGTTGGGGGTCACCACAACATGAGGAACGGTATTAAAGGGTCGCGGCATTAGAAAGGTTGAGAACCACTGTTCTACACAGTATACATCATCTTAAAGAAAACAAATAAACCATGCAAATACTACATGTAAAAGTGTCTAGCTAGGTATCAAGAAAGATCTGAACCTTGAATGATAATATCTGGTTTCCATTCAGCCATGAGGTGTGAGACAGAATCAAGCCAAGGAAAACGTATTTCTGTCTTATATTTCCGAGTATAGAGCCAGGTGTATGCTCTCGCTCCCCTGAGCTTGTCAGTGTCCTATGACACAGAGGGGTTTCTATGCTCCCATGGAAATTCACAAAGTGAGCACAATTGCCAATAATGAGTGCAGACTTTGGGGGAGACCATGGTTAGGGGAGCATCACAGCCTAGTGGCCAGAGCACAGGCTTGTTTTCTGGAACACAGTTCTTCAAATGACCGCCTGTAACCTTGGGCAAGTCTTAAAAAAGGTGAAGCAGAAAGGTAATGAAAATATCTCATCAGCATGTGGAAAAGGAAAGTATACTAGTAAACCATCAAACCTAAAAATTGTCCTGCTCACCTTCGTCCCATTCCGTGTGTAAATCTGCATAAATATTAACTCCATGGATTAAAATAGAGATTTATTGGCTGGATTAAGATGTCCAGGTGTAGGGGAAGGTTAATACCTTCAAAGAAAATGGGATCTTCACAAGGTTACATTATTTTATTGAAAAACGCAGGAGTTGTTACCCAGGAAACAGCTGACAATGAAAGCCGTGTCTCAAATGACAAATCAGAGCCTTTATTTTTGTTTTAATATTAGAGCAGAGTACAAGCCAGAGAAACTTCCTTCACATTCCTTTGAGGTTGACCATGAAGATGCTGATAAGGATGAAGTAAGTAAATTGTTGAAAGTGAAATGTTTAAAACATGAGGAGAATTAGTGCCTGTCTTTCACTTGAGTGTTCCATGTTCTGAACAGCTTTTCATCAAGCTGCAGTAACTGTTTGTATGAGGGCTTTTAGTCAAAATGAGTCACGTTTGTTTTGAAATGGAACATGATTATTTGAGATGAGTCAAAGAGAGGAAAAGGAGGCTCATTTTTAAGTGCAAGTGCCGAAGATCTGGGATTCACAAAAGATTGCAGTCATGCTAATGATGCTTTTGTACAGGATACCACCTCCCACTCGTCTTCCAAGGGCGGTGGGGGAGCGGGAGGAACTGGAGTTTTCAAGTCTGGCTGGCTCTACAAGGGGAATTTCAACAGCACCGTGAACAATACCATTACTGTGCGGGTAAGGAGACATCAGGACGCATCTTTGTGTCTGCCACCTTCCCTGACACCCCTCCTTCGGTCAGAGCACAGAGGAGAGCCATTTGACCTGAGCTTATGTTCTGTGTCATATTTTATTTATGAGAAAGGAGTATGCTCTTCTCTCAAACAGCACCCACAGGTGTCGCACTCCTGAAGGAATTAGAAAAAACGCTAGTTTCCGTGAGTAACAGCACACTGCAACCTCAACTACCTTCTTGTATCTTTTCCATTATTTAGTCATTCAAAAAGCGCTACTTTCAGCTGACTCAGTTGCCCGATAGCTCCTACATCATGAATTTTTACAAAGATGAAAAAATATCCAAGGAACCCAAAGGCTGCATCTTTTTGGATTCCTGTACAGGTGTGGTGCAGGTGAGTAGGAATCTTTTTTCCCCTCTTTTTTTTTTTTTTAATCAAAGAGTATATTCATCCAGTCATCAGTTATTTTTTCCACAAATATTTATGAAGTATCTGAGATGAGCCAAGAATTGTTCTAGACCCTAGGGAGTCAGTGGAGAACAAGACAATCTTGATTCCTGCTTTCACAAAACTTACTTTCACTAAAGGAAGAAAAAACAGAAAATAGGCAAAGAAATAAATAAACAATAGAATCAATTGATGAAATCTGGAATAAAGAAAATAAACAGGGATACTGAAGGGAGAGAGACAAATGATGACATTGGAAAAGATTATTAATTTCACAGAAGTGGGAAAAGTATGTTTGAAGAGAAAGTATTTGATCTAGAGACTCAAAAATGAGCAGGGCAGCACGTGCAAAGGTCCTGAGGCAAGAGCAAGTCTTTTATATTCGAGGAAAATGGCCACATGTGTAGCTGCATTAGAGAACCACTGAATTAAAGAATATTATAAGATAACATGTAAATCATATAGCTCAAAAGGTACACTTCATAAATATTATCTTTATCATTAGATATGAGATAGTAAATTTATAATGTGCATATATATCATCTTCCTTTTAAGAGGAGGTTTCCCTCAAAGACAAGGATTACATTGATTCCCAAGAGCCTAATTTAAGAAACAGACATAGTGCTTTTAACAGACAATGCTCTTCTGCAACCTCTTGATCTTCAGACTATTGTCCTTAATATTCAATTTGGCACAAACCACTGTGGCAAAGGGCAGCAGATAATTCCACAGACCCATTTGGACCTCTTACTTTCAAGACATGTATTCTTTCTACTCTGATTAAATAGCTATCCTTATTCTCTCTTACATAAAAATTGAAGCAATCAAGTGTTTTAGCAATCTTACCTCAAATTTCATATTATTATTGTCTCACTGTGTTGAAAAAAAAAAAAGCCTTAGCTGGTTTGGCTCAGTGGATAGAGCATCAGCCTACGGACTGAAGGGTCCCGGGTTTAATTCTGGTCAAGGGCATGTATCGGTTGCAGCTCCTGGCCCTGGTTGGGGACATTCAGGAGGCAAACAATCGATGTGTTTCTCAATCGGTGTTTATCTCTATCTTTCTTCTCTCTTCCACTCTCTCTAAGAATCAATGGAAAAAATGTCCTTGAGTGAAGATTAAAAAGCAAACAAACAAAAAAACACCTCAGAGAGATAAAATACCTTCCCAAGTCACAGAGCTAATAAATGGCAAAATTAGATCTGAGGCACAGGAATGTCCAAAACTACAGAAAGCAAGAAAATCCTTTGGTTATACATGAAGTGGACATACCGGCATACGTACACACATACATTTATCCTGTGTAAGCCACATGGGCACAGGAAACACTATAAAGATGTGCTTATATGCAGTTCTAACCATTGCGTTTTAGATGTAGGGTTTACTTCAGCAAATGTATATTGAAATGCTTTCTATATGCAAAGCATTGTGGGAAAGCCAAATATGAATTAAATGTGGCTTCCATCTTCAAAGAGCTTCCAGCCTGTGGGAGGATAAACAGAAAAATATATATCTATCATATGTGAAAATAAAGCATAAATGACTCATTTCAAACATTAGGTTCTGATAATACACGCAAGAGTGAAATTCTATTTATCTCTGATGATGATAAATTGCATTATATTACACTAGAAGCCCGATGCACGAAGATTCGTGCAAGAATGGGCCTTCCTTTCCCTGGCTGCCAGCACTGTCTTTGCTGCAGCCCCGGAGCCGCCTCTTTCCACTCCGGCCTCGCTTTCCCACGCTGCCCAGAGGCCCTGAATGGCTGGGGCAGTGAGGAACACCTGCATCCTGCCCTGCCCCAAGCCGCTCGGCACCTGCATATGCAAATTAACATGCCATTTTGTTGGGTTAATTTGCATACTAATTCCTGTTTGGCTGGTGGGCGTCACGAAGATATGGTCAATTTGCATCTTTCTCTTTTATTAGTGTAGATTATTCATAGTATATATGTGATAGTTCTATTTATTTGTTTATTGACACTCCATTACACTAGAATATAAGTTCAAGGAGGGCAAGCACTTTACATGTGTTTTTTAATGCTATGTACTTGGCACATAGAAGGTACCTAATATTGTTTATAAATGAACAAATAAACATACAGAGAATGGACAGAATTGCACGGGTGGTAGCCAGCAATACCAGTAACCTGGAGTTGATGTTGTGTGTTTCCTTTTAAAACTCTTCTTTTGTTTCTGAAAAATTCGGTAAAAGATGCTAGCACCATTACTGGTGTGATGGGATATTTTGTTTGGGTAACTTCTTTCTTCGACAGTCAGTCAGTCCTCCACTGGCTTTAGTGGTGTCCTTGGAGTATCCATTTTGAAACGTTTCCAGATGAACATTGTAGAAACAGACCAGTTTGCTACAACTCATTAAACGCATCAGATGGCATGAGGCCATATTCAGTTTCCTATTGTTTATGAAGCCGTGTAGGTGGGCTGTGGTGAGCTTGGATGAGCGAAGTAGTTGCAGTGGACACAAAGAACACTGATTTCATGGAAACAGGGGGACATGGGGGAGTGAAAGGAATATGATTACTTTTTGAATACCATTTTAATGACTTAACTATTGCATTTCAAGATTATTAAAATGTTCCATTGATTTTCTATTTCTGTCCTTTCTTTTTTGCTAGTTGATATGCCATTATTTTGGAGAATGAGATAGAAAACCACTTTAGACATCTTAGTCCTCTCCAACATAAACCTCTCAACACTAAAAGCGGTTCTATTTCTCTCCAAATTTAAAAAAAAAATAATTTGGTTTCTGAGCAGTTGTAAATAGGATATTTATTTTATTTATGAACACCTCTTTGTGAGAACCAAGGGCTTATTATAATTTCCTGAACGTTTTAAAAAATATTTGTAATAATATTGTTGAACTTGGCCACAACATTAAATTTATTTGATGTACAGAATGCAATTTAGGAAATCAAAATTTTAAAAAAGATTTCATAATGTTATCTTTCTACAATTTTTATTAGTTTCTTAGCATCAGCATTGGAAAGCAGGTTGCAGCTTGATCCACTTTTAACTTGGACCCAGTATTAGCAGTTTGCATAGCTGCATCTCCCTGTTCTCATGATTTACAACATCTGATTAGCCAAGGAGACTCTTTAACTTGTTTGTTTTCAAGACAGCACCGAGATTGGCTTGCATTTGCAATTGTCAAATAATTAACAATATCCTAACAATATCCTAGCCAAGTGAGATCCTGAACTCTGGGCACTTCTAGTTTTTTCCCCTTCCTGTCTATTTCTCTTGCTGTTTTTTTTTTTTGGTTTTTTTTGTTTTTTGTTTTTAAAGAAACCTGTCTCTCTTTTTTATATGTGCTATCAGCCAACGTGTCTTTGTCCTTAGGCACTCTGTGTCACTGAGGTCACAGGAGGGTCAATGGACCTCCTTGGACAGAAGCCCAGGAAGCTTGTGTGAGGGTGTATGGAGGGAGTCTGCCCACTCCCCCTGGGGGAGTGCGGCTTCTAAAACTTGCATTTTTAAGGAAGCTGCCTAGATGTTGGCTTTGCACACAGTGGTTTGAGGCCACTGCCTCTCTGGTGACTCCTCGTTCTGTTTACACTGCAGCCAAAATAATTTTTTCCAAATGCAGCTCTGGACTTTTACTCGCCAAAGCCATCCTGCCCTGTGCTCTCATGAGACCAGCTATATTCTTATATGCCAATAGCAATTTTGCTCTCAAAAATAATATTAATACCTTGATTTTTTAACCTTTTCTTCAATATATTCATACAAAATGTAAGTACGTTTATCTTCCAATATCACACTGTGTTTAATTGGTTAAGGCCTGTCTCCCTGTTCTGCCAGGGCAGAGACTTTGTTTCTTCCTGACACAAAATACAAGCACAATAGACACCTCTTTATGAGTGAATGTTATCACTGCACTGAGCACTGAGGACAGTTAGCCAGCTTCTGCTCTAATGAACCTCATGGGGGAATAAAGGAGCTAGCCTGCAAGTGAGCCATTACAAGGCAAGGAACTAATACTTTTGACAATAGTACAAAAAGTATGGACAGGAGCAAATAGCTTGTCATTGGAAGAGTGTAGAAAATAGCATTTGAACTGTGACATTTTACAGTGAGAATCACACTTAGCTTTTAAACTGATTCTTCTTTCTCCTTCAATTTCCAAATTTTACTTTTTCTTGAGGCATTTGTGTTGTCTCACTGTCTATTCTCAGCACATGGAAAATCTATTACCTCCAGGCCACAGCTACCCCTTTGGTGGGTGATTGTGGCAGGGAGGTAGCAAGGAAGGAGGACGGCATTCACTGAGCATCTTCTTTGTACCCGGGTCATCTCAGTGGGTGTTAAAGTCTAAAGAGGTATTTCCCCTCTCTACCACTTGCTACCCATGTAATTCCTAGCACATTGTAATTTACCTGCCCAAGCCTCAATGTCATCATATGTTAAATGGAATAATATGATTGTTCACAAAAAGGTTGTTGGGAGATTTAAATAAGATAATGACTGTAAAATGTTCCACACGGTGCCTAGTATACAGATGGCGAGTATTTAGTAAGTGTCCTATTTGTAGCTGTAATTGTGTTGTGGAAGTTGAAAGGAACAAGTTATTTTGGGACAGTGTCTAAAGGCATCCCAAAGAAAAAGGACATTGACGAGAGGATATTCAAAATTACTTTTTCTTGCCACCAAGAATAGCAACCCTATTCCCATTAAATGATTTATACTTTGATATTTATCTACAATTTCACAGGATAGTAATACTCCCATCTTCTGGTTCTTCTCCAGTTTGTGTTTTACTTATACAAAGTTGAGTTATCCTGAGTATATAGGCTTTGCTTTATTACAGTGTGGGGGCTCTAGAGATTTTAGAACAGTATTAGTAAGAGTTGAATACCTGTATCAGGATTACAAACTGATTCATACCCATCTAAACGTGTGTCCTATTTTGGAAGATTTCTTTATGTTACCTACCTATATGGAAAACCTTTGGAATCACCAGGAGCCCATAAAATATGTCTCCCACTCTCTAAGACTTATTAATCTGATGTGTTTTTTTCTTTCTTTTTGTACCAAAGAATAACAGACTAAGAAAATATGCCTTTGAATTGAAAATGAATGACCTGACCTATTTTGTGCTGGCGGCTGAAACGGAGTCCGATATGGATGAATGGATTCACACCCTCAACCGCATCCTGCAAATCAGCCCTGAGGGACCCCTTCAGGGTCGGAGGAGCACAGAGCTCACAGATCTGGGGCTGGGTAAGAGCACATCACCACCCGCTCCCATCCTTTGCAAAGTGTGACCTGTGCATTTGGGTCATTTAAACTCCTAGAAGTTATAGTAGCTGGCAGGTCTAGCTCATCCATCCCTGAGCTCCAAGAAATTGCCCCTAAATCTTTACTTGTACTGAACAGTGTCACCACACATAGGTACAATTTTGACTTGACGGACAGTGATTGAGGCTGATGCCCAGCAAATGATGTTGGGAAGTATTTGTCATCAGTATAAAAAATGTACCCAGATCTGATGAGATGTCACCCTGGAGGGGATATTTTGTGCTTTATAGCTTTTCATTAAATTTAATTCATTAACAGTATACTCTGTGGAGGCAGATATACATTGCTTCCTTTTATTTGAAAGGAGTGTCATGTATGCTTTTTGACCATACTGAGATCTGCTCATGTATATGTGAAAGTTCCATAAATTTGACATAGTATTAGAGATTTTTATAATAAAATAAATTTTTCTGCCCATCCTAATTCCCTCAAAAGATTCTAATTCACTCCAGGCAAAGAGAAGGGATCAAAAGAGAGGAGAGAATGAGTGAAATGAAGGGTAGATAAAGCAGATATATGAATACATGGAAAACAAGTTCACCTTTAGAGTCAATCACTCCTCCCAAAGGAAAACTATTTTAAGGTATCTTGCACTGCATCATGGTCCATTAGAAAACAAAGTGTCTTTAAGTTCTAGTAGCCTAAATATCATGTGCTTTTAAGTGAACAAGTCATGGGATAATGAGGAAGAAAAATCATTGTTGCTTTTAACACCACTACTGTATACCGTAGTAGGTATTTTACATTCATGATTTACTTAATAATATTCAACTAGAAAATTAATGTTTAAAGAGTCATAGAGAGTTTAGTAACACAAGCTAGAATGTGAGTTTTAAACGGATGGCCTAAGAGTCAGCGTTATCAAAAATAAAAACATATGTACGAAAACTTTAGTATGCATTCATGAAGTAAGTCAAGACAGCACCAAGTATAAATGTAGAACGTAAAGGTTCAGAGTTCTCATGGGCACAGGATGGTGTCATGGAAAGAATCCCAAAAGATCATCAGGAGGTCTGATTTCCCAGTCAATGTCTTTTTAACAGTAAGGAGTACTGGAACCAAGATACAGTAAAGGCATCTGTTCACTAACATCCATCTTTCATCGCTCTTGGGTCTAACCTAGTTTTGAAATGTCACAGGCTAGAGAAAGGTGTGATTCATGAGTGTTATTTAATAACCTGTCTTTGTGTATCTTTTCAAGATTCGCTGGATAATTCTATCACATGTGAATGCACACCAGAGGAAACAGATTCTTCAGAGAACAGCCTACATCCAGACTTCACAAAAGTAATAAAGCTGACACATTATCATGCAAATGAATTTGCATTGCTTATTAGTTAATGCTTTCATGGAAATGTTTTTTTTAAGGTTTAATTAAAGAAACACAAAATTTAAAAAATAAATTATGTTTTTTATAAGACTTGTCAAGTGTCAATGGGTGATATTAAAACTCTGATAATACTAAGGGGGCTACTTCTTGCCATGTTGATGGGGCTGAGCTGTAAGTAGCTGGCTATTTAGACTGGAGCTAACACAGTATTCTCTGTAGTACCTCACAGAAACTGAAGAGACTGTCAAAGCCACTCGAAACCTGGAGAGGCTAAATCTCTTCTCCATGGATCCAGATATAGAAGTAAGTTGGAATTCTTTCTAAACCCACATGAAACTTGATCCATACAATTGTGGTTTATACATTTTTTGTGTGTGTGGATGGATTTTTGTTGAGTAGAACTGTCAAATTTTTTCTAGACCTTGAAACTTCAGAAAAAGAATCTTTTAGAACCCGAGTCTGTGATCAAACCATTTGAAGAAAAAGCTGCCAAGAGAATCATGATCATTTGTAAAGCTCTCAACTTCAGTCTTCAGGGATGTGTTACAGAGAATGAAAATGATCCGATAACGAATGTAAGTTTGCTCTTCTATTACTTCCTATACCAATCAACCAACAGCACACCACCCCAGTCAAATCTCTTCTGTTCCTAGTCATTCCAAGAAGACAGCACACCATCTAGTGTAACAGGGAGTGTGACTGACAGCATTTTTATACATGACAAAAATGCATAAGTTCTTAAGTGGAATTGTCAATATGCTTTCATAAAATTTTTCTGTTAAAGAAGTGTCAGAGGGACTATGTTCTAGGATTCTTTCCATTAAATCAGCATAGTGCTTCTGAGTTTCCTAAGATACTGTTTGTATCTTCTTGTATATCAAGATGGCTTTTAAATTGACATTTTTATTTTAATAGTTATATGTTTATTTTAATGTGTATTAGAAAATAATTAAAATGAACATACCAGCCCTGTAATTTCACAGTTATTACTGTCTAAGACAAGGCTAAATAGTGAACCAAGTGAAATAATATCAGATAAATATTAAATTAATAATAGTACAGATGCTACATGCAAGTTGTAGGAAAAAGTGCTTCACTGATATTTGGAAAATACCACACTGCTCATTAAATCAATACAAGAGTCCTTTTTCTACTAAGTAGACCCGCTTGGGAGTTCTCAGCGTTCTAGGGGGCAGTTCTATGCTAAATGTGAATGTGTGTGTGGAAAGAGTGCATTCTGTGAGCATCAACATTACCAAATGTTTCTACAAAGAAGAAAATAAAAATCACTCATAGTCCTACCATCAATTTAAAAAGTTTCTATATTGGCAGGTTACTTTTTATTATTTTTAATACATTCTGTTCTAATTTCTATAAATCATCTCTCAGTTGTCATTTTTCACCTCTAAGTAGAAAACTTATTTCCAGATCCATGAAACAGGCCCCATTTGCTTTTAGAAGGCAGACACAGCATTACGTTTCCTTACAAACTGTGCACTTCATGCATATACATCTCTTTTTAGATGGAGCCTTGTTAGTTATGATGGTGAGTGGCTGGCAGAAAAGACGAACTCTGCATTTACCCTAAGTGTGAGAGGAGGTGATTCAAAGGTTTAAAGTACTTTATAATGATGCAATCTAACCTGTATTTCTAAAATATCCATCAGGAGAATGGATTGGAGGAAACAGGAGTTGATAGGGGAGAGAAGCTAGGAGGCTACGTCTATAGTTCATTTCCTCGTTTGGATTAGGGGTAGCAAGGAAGGAGAGAAATGGATGGATTTGACTAATGTGTTGTAAGTTGACAGGTTTTTCTGTAGATGGGATATACAGGAGAAGGGAAAGGAAAATCTCAAGGATGAGTCCCTGGTATTTTCTTTGAGCAGTTCTATGCAGGATGCTGCCATTTACTAAGAGGACAAAACTGTAGTAAGACCAGATTTGGGGGATTTAGACCAAAAATTCCACTATGGACATGTTAAGCCTGATAGGCCTATTAGATAGCCAAATAGAGATATCCATTTAGCAGACTCAACACAAGTTTGGAACCAAGGGACTGGTCATGAGCAGCGATATCAACTTGGAAGTCTGGTCAAGGCAGTGACCTGGAGGGAATCATCTAGGAATTTCTGTGTACGTAGAGAAGGGGCCAAGAACCAAACGTTTCAATGATGAATGGAGATGTGACCGAAGAAGACTAAGAGGAATGACCATTGAAATAGAGATAAACCAGGAAAGAGTGCATCATGATGCCAAGAAAGAAAGGGTCAGCAATGCGGGGTGGTGCTGAGAGGCTGAGGCACACGAAGCCAAAGAGGAGCCCAGTGGGTGTGGGAACATGGAGGATGCTGATGGCTATCAGGAGAAACATATGTGGAGTACAAGTGTTAGGAGGAACAATCAGAACATACTTTTTTATTCAGGATGTTAAAAAAATACACTAGAAACTTGCTTTTCAAAACTACTATTTAGAAATATCAGGAAAATTTAACCCAAATCATAATGTCACTTAATCATCTTATTAAAGAAAAATAAGTGCTTTTTTTTTTTTTTTTTTACCAAACACATCCTTAACTCTAATTAAAATGTCAAATTTAGAAACTGAAACGCAAAGATAATGGGCTTTTCTTCCCAGTGCCAAGGACATGTGACTCCTTTCCCGTGGATTCCTTTATTTGTACAAAAAAAAAAAACCATATTCAGAAGCTCAGTGTTTGTATTTGGGCCAATCTTCCAAGCAAGAGAGCAGGCAGAAGTTCAGAGCAGCTTACAGTCTCTCTCACATCTGTCAGCCAGAGGGAGAAGTTGATTTGGAGTGCTCTGTATGTCTGTGTAGGTTTAATTTATTTTACAGTTGCCATAAATGTTAAAAAACAAGGAAACTTATTTTTAAAATATAATGTCATTGTGCTTATAAGCAATGTTATAAACAATCAATAAAACAGCCTCACCTTAACTTAACAGCAGTTTGCTATGCAATGGCATTCTTTTTTTAAAAATCCTTGCATATTTTTTCAATGACACTGTTTTATTAATATAGCTACTTTTAAATTTATTGTTTCAAGTCAATTAACATGTTTTTAAATTTATCGAAATATTGCTTTAAGTTGCTAAAGAACCAACTGCTGCATTTAGAGAATGAGCTTCTAAAAAACACCCTAAAAAAACTTTTGCATGATGAGGAAACTATTTGACAGCATGTAATTTTTTAGTCAGTCATGGAAAACCAAGTTCAGGTTGATGGTTTTATAGAATAAAATATTTCTTTGAAAATGGGAATTAATTCCAAAAATCTAAAATAATAAAGCTGCTTCGCAGCAGAGCAACATTTAAAATGTCTTTTTTATTTTTTATGAAAAGTACATAATTCTAAACAAAAGAAACCTATGATTTTATTTGTTAGGCTTTGAAGGTGCTTTATTTAACAAATCCTTACTGAAAAGCTAGTGATTCAAAGAGTAAGAATTGACATTTAAGTTGAAAAACTGGATTGGAAGAAATAAATGAATCACTGTATGAGCTTTAATTTCTGATGGATTATCAATGTAGGTCATTTATTTCCATTCTCTAAGAAGAAATGAAAGTCAAAATGCAGTAATTCAGGAAAAATAATAAAGATGTTTTCCTTTGACCTTCAATGTGTTTGTGTTCCTGCCTGAGTTATTTTCATGTAATTTTTCATTTTTCAACTCTTGGCAGACTACCACTACCACAAACCAGGAGTTTTTATGAAATAAATTAAATTGGTAAAACATAAACCTTTTACTTTTTAATTGTCTTTTTTTCCAAATTATTGAATTTTATTTTGTATGTGTCATTCCATTTATAATAGTAATGCAGCTGATAAGTATTGCTATTATTAAGGAATTAAATGAAAACCCCATTATAAGCTAAACCCTCATTATAATTATAATTTCAAAGAGTAAGAAGTATCTATTAAACATTCAGCAAAATCCACAGCATGAGTGAGGCCATACAATGATGAACCATGTCATAATTTGATTTGTGTGTATAACCTGCTTGACCATAGAATATTGGCAGACACATGATAGGCATCAAATCAAAGTGAAGAAGCATAAACATAAGTAAAAATGTTTATGTAAGCATATTCTAGCCTTAGAAGCCTGTAGTTAATTACATATATAATTATTCATATACATGTATGTATATATGGATGTATATATATATATAATCCTATCTAATAAAAGAGTAATATGCAAATTGACCATCACTCCAACACACAAGATGGCTGCCCCCATGTGGTCAAAGATGGCTGCCCCCATGTGGACACAAGATGGCCGCCACAAGATGGCCAGCAGGGGAGGGCATTTGGGAGGGACCAGGCCTGCAAGGGAGGGCAGTTGTGGGCGATCAGGCCTGCAGGGGAGGGCAGTTGGGTGGGACCAGGCCTGCAAGGGAAGACAGTTGGGGGTGATCAAGCCTGAAGGCGAGGGCAGTTAGCGGTGACCAGGCTGGCAGAGGAGGGAAGTTGGAGGTGACTGGGCCTTCAGGGAAAGGCAGTTGGGGGGGGACCCAGGCCTGCAGGGGAGAGCAGTTTGGGGGGGACCAGGCTTGCAGGGGAGGGCAGTTAGGGGTGACCAAGCCTGCAGGGGAGAGCAGTTAGGGGCAAACAGGCTGGCAGAGGAGCAGTTAGGCATCAATCAGGCTGGCAGGGGAGTGGTTAGGGAGTGATCAGGCTGGCAGGCAGAAGCGGTTAGGGGCAATCAGGAAGGAAGGCAGGTGAGCAGTTGGGAGCCAGCAGTCCTGGATTGTGAGTGGGATGTCCGACTGCCCATTTAGGCCCGATCCCTCAAGGGGTCCCAGATTGGAGAGGGTGCAGGCTGGGCTGAGGGACACCCCGCCCCATGCACGAATTTCGTGCACTGGGCCTCTAGTATGTATATAATTACATATACATAGATTTGTTTTAGTCCTTGTTTTATTTAATCTGCTCATTTGATGTTTTTCTAATTGAAAAGTCACTCTTGAATCTTTTTCCTTTGGCTTCTGTAACACTCTGGTAGCATTAAAAAAATTTTTTTTAGCAGCTTGGGGTTTTGAGGAGGATCTTTTTATTTGTTTGTTTGGTTTTTGTCAAAACCATCGCTTCTCTTTCTCACAGGTTGAGCCCTTTTTCGTGAGTGTGGCACTTTACGACCTCAGAGACAGCAGGAAGATTTCTGCTGATTTTCATGTGGACCTGAACCACGCGGCTGTCAGGCAGATGCTCTCAGGGGCCTCTGCGGTGCAGGAAAATGGGAACATAGACACGGTCACCCCGCGGCAATTGGAAGAACCTCATGTCAAGGGGTTTCCAGAGGAATGGCTGAAATTTCCAAAGCAGGTTGCACCTTTGTTTACACACGGTGGGGTGTAAAATGCTGTCCCACTGTTCTTTCCGATACCCTTCACAAGATGAGCAATTATCCAACTAAATATTTCCTTAAAGCTGTTCTTTCAAAACAAATGAGATTTTGTAAATGTCTTCAGGGTGGCTTCCTACATGCTTACTAGTTTATTAATCCTAACTCTTTTTTTGTACATAGGCCATATTCTCTGTAAGCAATCCACATTCTGACATTGTTTTGGTGGCCAAAGTCGAGAAAGTACTAATGGGAAACATTGCAAGTGGTGCCGAACCTTACATTAAGAATCCAGACTCCAACAAGGTAATGCATAATCTTTGCCACACAGAATTTCAATTGATTTCAAGAAATAAAATTGCATTGTCTAATGAATTATTAAGTTTCATAAGTTTAAGTCTCAAAATATTTACTTAGTGAGTAAATATTTTCACTAAGGCATTTACTTAGGCATCAGGAAAATTTTAAAGTATATGTTCCTAGCTTTGTGACCCAGCAGTTTCTGACTTTTGATCATCTATTAGTATAAACAAATTTAAATGTGGATAAAGCTTTAACTCCAAGAATCAGTGTTAACAATAATGAAAAGTTAGAATTAATCTGACTAAAAACAAGTTAATACAGCCCACTAAGACATTATTAATGCTGATGGGAAACTGTATGAAAAGGGGGATAGATAATTGCATATCAAATTATAATAGACTTAAGTAAAGAAAGAATCAAGGACATACAGAAAGTTCTTTGAATGGTGGGAACACGGGATTTTTTTTTCTATGACATTTTCTTTAATAATTGAATGTTACTATTTAATAGAAAATAAATATAAAAACCTGTATTTTACACACAAAAGAAATACATTGCGAAAATAATGTATAACCATTGAATTTGAGCATATATGTCCATTTAGGGCAGAATTTAACAGATTTATGAGATTCAGGGTTTGGCAAACTATAGCGTGTGGGCCAAATCCACCCTGCCACCTGTTTTTGTAAATAAAGTTTTATTGAAACACAGTCACACTCATTCATTTCTGGATCTTCTATGACTGCTTTCCTGCTAGAGCAGCAGAGGTGAGAAGCTGTGACAGAGATCATATGGCCCAGTATATTTACTGTGTGAACCTTTACACAACAATTTTACTGACCTCTGTCATGATAAATAAAACATTGGACAGACTGTGAATGTAAATTTGATAACACTTTCCATTCAATATTTTAAGGTTTTTGAAATCAGAAGAAAGGAAAAACTTTGGTATTCGAAGACAAGGGTATTTTCTGTATTTGAATTTCCAAACTAAAAAAGAAAGAAAAATATTATATAGTAGTTTGAACGCAGAGACTATCATTTGGCTCTTTAAGAGGTGCATCTGTGGGCCCAGTAAGTCAGAATTCCATTGAGTTTCAATGTACAATAACATAGAAAAATATTTGTTAGTATTTTTCATGGGCAGGTTGGAAAGTGATGTTCTAAATCACATATCATTTATTTTTCCCTTAGTATGCACAAAAGATACTCAAATCCAACAAGCAGTTCTGCAGCAAGTTGGGGAAATACCGCATGCCATTCGCGTGGGCGATGAGGTAGGTTGACAATTGCAACCAACAGAATAGAAATGCATTTGTAGTCAGCTTTGGAGGCTTCCGTTTTGAACACCTCTGTGTTACTTGTTATTTTTAAGATACTAACACCTAGAATAATGCTAATGTGTTCATCTTTATAAATACCTTGAGCTCCCCAGAAATGTGTTTTATAAGACAATCAAGACAACTCATACTAAACTTGGGCCACGACATGGGTACAGTGTTGGCATGACCGGGTATGCTATGGGTTCTTGGTAGGGTCAAATCAAAGTCATAACTTGTTTAGGATATAAATTTTATCAAACACCTGACATTATATCATCCCTGAGAGCTTGGTGTGCATAAGACGCAGATGGACGCACTCTGGTGTCTTAGGCAGCTGCCCGTAGAGTGTAGGTCTATGTATGGTTGTCTAGAAGAAGCCATAAGGTTGATCATTTAAACTCTCTTTGATTTTGGTGCTTATTAGCATAGCTGAATTTATCAGTACCAGTTGATGCTGATAGCAATGCTGAGTTATATCGACACTGATGATGGAATCATCTTCCTGGAAATATAACCTCTGCATAAAGAACAAAAATAGGCCCTAACAGGTTTGGCTCAGTGGAAAGAGCATTGGCCTGTGGACTGAAGGGTCCCAGGTTCAATTCCGGTCAAGGGCAGGTACCTTCGTTGGGGGACATACCCAGTGGGGGTGTGCAGGAGGCAGCTGATCGATGTTTCTCTATCATCGATGTTTCTCTCTATCCCTCTCCCTTCCTCTCTGTTAAAAATCAATAAAATATATTTTTTAAAAATAGTTTGTTGGATCTACTCAAACATTCATTATTATTGTCCTCTTCAATCTCTGTGCATCTTTATTAGTATAATACTTTCTTAAAGGAGGAAGAGCCTGGAATAGACATAAGGAAAAATGGCCAGCAGTGCGCAAATCGAATGAACTACAAAATGAGACTGCCTATTAAGTAATCATTTGAATGTTGATAACGCTCTCCCATGGCAGCAACTTTAAAATGCAGAATGAAGTGAGAACCAGTTACTTATGCCATGCTTTGGTCTCCCAGTTCTCAGTGATGAGCAGAACCAGAATAAACTCACCAATATTTGTTATAGTTTTGAAGGTGTTACTTAAAGTTGGTATAAGTAAGTGCAGGGAAGAGAAATGTGGGAGTCTGGGCAACAGTAAGCCTACATAAGCTCACCCAGTCTCTGGGAATTTATGTGCTGTAAGGCTGCCTTGCAGTACGGGAGAAGGAGACCAGGCCCAGGAGTCTGACAGAGAGGGTCTAGATCAGGCCACCACTTACAGTTTGTAACTTCGGGCAAGTTTCCTTCCTGGTTCTCACGGTCCCCATTTACTGAAGGCAGGTGACAACACTTGCCTCATGGGCAGTAAGTGCAATCTCAGGTGCAGAAGCCCATGGCATAAAGTAGATCATAACTATCACTTGATGTCCCTTTTCCCTCTCTCTCCTACAGGGACAATTAATACCAGGATAGTCTGCATGGAAAAGCTTCCAGAGAGATATATTGAATCCTCTATGATAAAAATAATGGTTTTTACATCTCATAAGTTTCAAAAGAAAGGATAACTTGCTGTAATTTGCTAGTCAAACTTTTTGATATTGATAAGTATTCTCAGCAGTTCCCACAAGAAAATCTACTGGAGCAACTAGAAACAAAATATCCCTTGGCAAAAGTAAAATATCCCAATATAGAAAAATTACAATGGTGAACATATTTTTTCTTTAAGGATCCAGCATTGTTCTGAGGTTTCAGAGACAGGCATTTTAGAACCAGAGCTGGGTTTGAAATCTCAACTCTGTTTACTAGACAAGTGAACTTAGGCAAGTACTTATGGTTTGTCTTTACCTCATTTTTTTAAAAGGAATTTTTAAAAAATATATTTTTATTGATTTCAGAGAGGGAGAGAGAGAGATAGAAACATCAATGATGAGAGAGAATCACTGATTGGCTGCCTCCTACACGCCCTACACTGGGAATCGAGCCTGCAACCCAGGCATGTGCCCTGACTGGGAATCAAACCGTGACCTTCTGGTTCATAGGTTGATGCTCAACCACTGAGCCACAACAGTCAGGCTAAAGGAATTTTTAAACGATTTTTTTAGAAAGAGGAAGGAAGGGAGGGAGAGAAAGAGAAACATCAATGTGAGAGAGAAACATCAATCAGTTGCCTCCTGTATGTGCCCCAACCGGGGATCCAATCTGCACCAGTGTATGTGCTCTGACAGGGAATTGAACCCGCCACCTCTTGGTGTATAAGACAATGCTCAACCAACTGAGCCACACTGGCCAGGGCTACCTCAGATTTTTTAAATGTACAATAGAGGAAAGATAATACCAAATTTACTCTTGCAGGGATTAATGAGCATGGATGTGTACCCAATAAACGATAGCCATTATTAGAAGTCATTATCCTCATATGATTATTATGAATTTTCCTGTGGAGATCACATTCACCACAACAAGTTCCCCTGTCTACTAAATTTGGGGCAGTGAGAAGTAAGTAAAAGAATGACCCATCACAGAGCAGTAAGGAGAATTACCAATCCAACTTCCAAGTTTCTAGTAAAATACGTTGGAAGGAAGACAGACGAAGTTTCTAGGGATGCTGGCAATGTTACCACTATTAAAGTAATTATGTCTAGGACAGGAAAGCCAACAAAACCACAAGCTCATGCTACATGAATGCCTGATGAGTGGTTTGGTTGTAGGTTAGGGAACAGTATACACCACCAATTTCTGTATATAAATATATGGTTTAGATTTCATAGACATCACTAGCAAATGAGAAAAATGGTTAGCATACATTTCTATAGGTTTTATGTTATACTACTTGTATTATCTAACCACAAAAATAAGTATCAGACACAATTAAAGAAGATTTTAACTTTCCTTTATCATGTGGAAACTGCTTCAAATAAACATTGAACGCTCATTGTTATTCATGTGACTTTGACATAAGCTAGTTCCTGACATATTTCAATACCCTACTGATACTGCTAATTCCCTGGCTACTTCTCCTTTCTATTGTATTTCTAGATTGACATTTGTTTCACATTACAGCTTTGAGTGTATCCTAAAACACTTTGGCCCTTAAAATCAACTGTCACTAATCAACTGTCACAAAGAAGTGACAGTGTAGCATATGACCATATTTTTACCCAGATCTAATCATCTGACCCACTACAACACACAGATGCTCATTGCTGTGAACATTTTATCTGAAATTCATGTTCTTATCTTTGACACCAGCTGTGGTGCCATTTTACAGCAAAAAAACATTTATCCTCCAGTAGGTAGGGTGTTTTACACTCATTGATTCAGGAGAAAATCATGTTGTTAAATGAACCCTCTCTGAGCATATCACCCTAGAATAATATGGGCCCTAAGTCCTTGCCAAGACTTTTTTCTTTACTCTGTTTCATGCAACATTCTAAATGGTCCAGTGCACAACACTGAATTTTCTTTAAAATTAAGTGAGACTACAGTAAAATTTTATTCTTATATTTATAACGTAGAGAAGGTGCACAGTGTAATAATATTCCAAACAAATGGTTATTCAACCTCTGTTTAAATCCTTCCTTTGAGAAAAAGTCAAGTGCCTCCCACTATGGTTCTTTCTGTCTTTCTATAGCTCTGATGATTAGATAAATCGTTTTTTAAAAAATGTATAAATTGTTTGACAATCACTTCTATATTTTGTCTCCCATAGCCACAAAAAGTATGCCCAATTCTTTCTATACATTGTGGCATTCATGCTACCTATGAATGAAGCTCTAAGAGACACCCAAGCTTCTTTTTCTTTTGGCTAAACATTGTATTTCTTCCATCATACCCCAAATGCCATGATTCTGAGACTCTCACATATACTGATCATTGCTCAACTGCGGCAACTGAAACTAGGCACAGTGTCCCAGCCACCCTGAAGCCATCTGTGTAAGTGAGTCAGTCTGTGTTCTGTTGCCAGTTAGATTATTTATTGAGCAAGGATGGTGTTTGGTACTATGCAGTACTTCCTGGTTCTGTGCTCCTCATTCTCTTTACGATGCGTCCAATGAAAGTGAGCTATTTCTAGGACAGAACTGTCGATAAGTGTAAAAACGAGTTACATAACCCATGTCTATCAATGTATTTTCAAAGGCTGGTTAATTTAAAAAAAACTGTTCAAGCTCAGTTAGTCTTCTCCCATGTTGGGAACTACATCATATTTGTTTCAATATGCCATGCACATGAATAAAAACCCTATATTATATTTAAATAAAAATAATCATCTTGTTAAATATTTTCATTCTACTTCATTAGTGTTATCTGATAGGGGAGCTTTCCCCCCCTCACTTAGCACTTTAACAGAGAAAAAATGGGAAAAAGATGGAAGGAATCTAAAATATTATTCTGATAAATTTCTGGCACATTTTCTGTATTACTAGATATTAAAGCTCTATGATGAAATATCCATTTAAATGACCATTTCAGCCTGAACACTGAAAGCTTTTTAAATTATAAAGAGTAATAAAATCATCTAGTCAAGGTCCTTAAGCTAGGAGAAATAAAAATTCAGCATTTCGTCAACATTAGAAAAAAATCAATTACACATGCATCTAATTTTCTTTGGGAGGCAGAGTATGATGAATGATGAGGGAGAAAAACTGAAATAAGCTGTGTTGTGTATACTAGTTTGTCAGCAAGTGTTGCCTGACATTACTATATTGTTTGGACAAAAACAATTTATATATTTTAACTAAATCTATGTAGTTCCAGTGAAATGGATCAAGGAAGGAAATAAATGACTTCGATTCATGATAGTATCATTAATAAATTCTGACTCAGATGTTCTCCATTTTATATCTGTCTCTGTCCTAAAATGTAGGACTTGGGCACATTTATCTCCATGAAAATGTTTCGAGTCTGGCCCTCGTACCCATGTTCAGGTTCTTATACTTGTAAAACCTAATGGCACCACCCAAACTGAAGTGGCCATGGCTTGCTCAGGAAATAATGAAGAAGGAATTACATGTTCCTTTCCTTTCACCTTCCCTAGGTTTGATATGTTACTAAATCATAAATAAATGTAGTTATAATATGGGCTGCTGTCACTTTAGATACTGAGTTGAAAAGTAAAAAGTTAGATATAAATGTAATGTCTAAATGAAACTTTTGTCTGAAAAGTTTTCTTGTATTTTTATTCTCTAAATTTTTTATAATGGAAGTTTTCCCATTATAAATGGGAAATTAAATTATTTTAATCACTTTAAAAACACAACTCTGTAAATAGTATTCAAATACCAACCTAAATAAATATTCTTTTCTTTCAGATCAGTATTTAAGGACAACCAGGGAAATGTGGACAGAGACTCAAGATTTTCACCATTATATAGACAAGAAAGTAGCAAGATTTCAACCGAGGACCTACTTAAACTAGTGTCAGATTATAGAAGGTAGGATTTGGGCTGTACTCTTAAAATTAACATAACTCAACTCTATTGCCATTATTGATTTGTAATTTATGCATAAACAATACTTGATTACCTTATTCTCAATGTCCATATTCCTCCAGAAAGCAGATGGTTTGCCCATGACTTCACATATGCCCAAATGACACCCGCAAGGGTATATTGGCCGAATTATATGGAAGGAGTGTGGAACATTAAACTATGTAGGTTATCTATTTCTGTGTAACAAGTCACCCCAAAACTTAGTGACTTACAATAACAACATCACTTATATACTCCTGGTCCATAATTTGAGCATTGGTAGATGAGGGACATCAGCTGGGCGAGGTCAACTGAAGCTACAAGATCTACTATTAAGATGGCTCATTTAATAACTGCCAAGTTGCTATTGGCTGAGAACTCACTGGAGCTGTGGGCCGGAAACTGTGGCTCCTATCCATGGGGCCCTCTCCATAGGCTACTGTGATTTTCTCATGGCTGGATTCTAAGAGTTAAGTACCCCAAGGAACAGAAAATGATGACTGCCAGTTTCTTAAGACTGGGGCCAAGAACGTGCAAAAGTGCCATTTTTGTACCATCAAGGGAGCCTAGATTCAAACGAAGGGGACACAGACGCCACTAAATGGGAGGAGTGTTAAGGAATTTTAAAACTATGTTTTGAAACTTAACGGAGCAATGCACTGCTGTGAATATAATGATTTATAATATTTCTGTCTTTCAAATGCTTTTGGAGAAAATAATGGAAATTAGTGCTAAAAAGGGAAAAATATAAAAGCCACATTTTAAAAATGAATCACCATGCATTCACTATCTTATGATGATAAGATCTTTGATGACATGAAACTTATCTTAAATTGTTAATCCCCCAATACACATAGGATTCTTGTGCCCTTTGCCCCTTTCCCAAATGTTAACTCTCTGCCTCTCCCATCTAAAAGTCAACGGTCCACTACGAATTAATTTTGTATGTCCAAAACAAAATAACATATTACTATGAAACAGGCATTATTAATATTTTCTGTATCTTCAAGAGAAGATGTGTTTCTATTTAACTATAAGGGATGTTTTCCCAATTTTTTGTTGTCCTGGAAAGTAATTAAACTTGAGAAAGCAAAAATCAAGGTGAGAAGTAAAATCCTAGAGGAGGCCCTGGACCAATAGTACCTGTTTATGATGATACTCCTTACATTGGGTGAGCCCTCCGCCCTTGACTTAATCAAACTTCCTGGTTAAAACCCTTATCGTGGCCTTCCCACAGCTACTAAGTGGAAATCAGGAGTGCTTTTTCTCTTTGCTTTCTTGCCAGAGTACTAAAGCATGAAAATTTGAAATGCTGAGAAGGAATGGTCAAAAGATTTGGGGGTAATCTGGTATAAACAGAAGGCATTATTCTAAAAAAAATCATGTTATAAGCATATAGCAAAGGAAGTTTTCACTGTGGCAGCTCAAGGGCATCTAGAATACCCAATGCCATACTGGTGAAACATTAATTTCATAGACACCTCATACCTATCACATTTATTCTCAGTGTTGTGCTGATGAATGTTTACCAACTGACACTCTAGTGGGAGAAAACTGATTTGTACTGATAGCCAATTTCTATGGTGTAAATTCTCCTACCATTGCTAATTTCAAGCTACCCTTGGGGCTTCACCAAATAAAGAGTTGGGAGGAAATGTGCACACTATTATATAACATTTCTACCATACAATATATGTAAATAAACCTCAAGATTATGGATCATCTATCTCATAGTAAAATAATTAGTAAATGATGAATTTTGAGTATACTTATTACCTTGGACTTTAATACAATTTGTTTAATGGTAAATTTATATAAATTCATTTTAAAAAATGATTGTGTTTAACAATTGGCAGGCAAAATAACTAAAAATTTAACAATCAGCTCTCACAAGCTGGGAAGAGCTGGCTCTGACCTACCACTGTAATTATCCCACCTATCAAAGTCAATTTCCTGAAAGGGAGAGCACTTGAAGCTGTTATCAGGCTACTATGGTTTTCACTTTACTTTAAAGGAGGTTGGGCGAGAAGGTTTTAGTAGAGAGAGGGAAAGAAATGCAAGGACTCAAGAGTCAGGAACCAAGACTGGAGTGAATGGAGAGCAGGGATAGGCAGGAAGGGCGTGTCTGCATGCATTTACAGGGTAGGAGAAGGCAGAAGAACCAAGATCAGGGGAAGGCTCTTTGTCCTTCTTGACTGTTGGTGAAGAGGAGAAAAGCAGACTCATCCACTTAGCACTTGTAATGAAGGCCAGCGCTGCTCTCAAGGCTTCTTAAGATTCCTTATGAAAGTGGATCACTGAAACCAGTTCAAATACTAGTACTTTTTGGAACAGAAAACTATATTTACTATTATACTTGTTTAGCCATTCATGTAAATGTTATCAGAAGTAGGTGCAAATAAATTTATTTATTTATTTATTTATTTATTTATTTACTTATATTTTTTTGCAATCCCCTCTACTCTATTAACAGGTGCAAATAAATTTAAAACAATCTTTAGGATATCTGTGACTTGACCCCTCCCTGGTTTTTATTTGTATTGGCAATATCACATAAAATTTAGTTTTCAAAATCAAACAAGCTACATAAAGTCATTCACAAGATTGGATGGGGTCCTACTGTTTACCCTTAATCAAAGCTCAGAATTACAGTTGACTGTTTTTTTCTTGACTAGAATAATTCAGTGTGTGTGTGTGTGTGTGTGTGTGTGTGTGTGTGTGTGTGTTTTTATATATTTTCACAGGGCTGACAGAATAAGCAAAATGCAGACCATTCCTGGAAGCCTGGATATTGTTGTTGACAACATTCCTTTGGAGCATCCAAGTATGATGTTGATGTCCTAGTTTGCTTGTAGAGTTTTTAATATTTAGTGTTATTTTGGTTAGTTGGTTAGATGGTTGGTTCCAAAGATTTGTTTGGTGTGGGGGTTTTTCTCAAAGTTTGAGATAAATGGAATTTATTACCTTACAGAAATTTGAGGCTTCTTATTTCTTTATTAAGAAGATAAGTATAGTAGAACAGTAACTATATTCAGGGTAACTTATCTGGTGTGCACCATGCACAGAGCAAGGTATTAAATTATATTATTTAATCTTCAAATCTCTAAAGGGTTGCAAATGCAGAAAGTCAGATTCAGATAGAATGATAGACTAATAACCCCTAATGGGAGAATCTATATTCATTCTATCCAGTTCCTCGGACTCAAAATACAGGGCTGGTTCTGCCTCCCTGCGCTGTCAGTTACTCTGAGCACCATGCAGAGCCCCCCAGCGGCCATGCAGTGATTAGAACTAGAATATCTTTAGACTGTAATTACACGGAAAGCATCTTTTTCAGAATATGGTCAAAATTCTGTTTATGTCAGTGAAATGAAAATTTGAATTTCAGAAGTGTATAGTAAAGAATTAACTTAAAAATAGCCCTAGCCGGTTTGGCTCAATGAATAGAGCATTGGCCTATGGAATGAATGGTGCTGGGTTCAATTCTGGTCAAGGGCACGTAGGAACCTTGCAGGCTACCGGCCCTGGTCGAGGGCATGCGGGAGGCAACTGATGGATGTGTTTCTCTCACATTGTGTTTTTCTCTGTCTTTCCCTCTTCCTTCCACTCTCCCTAAAAATAAATGGGGGAAAAAATATCCTCAGGTGGGGATTAAAAAAGGAAGAAAGAAAGAACTTATAAATAAGAGTTTCAAAATTTATTTCTTAAGTGGTGAGATCAGCTTATTTTGTTTAGTTATTTCTGATTATGCCTGTTAGTGACTTTCTCAGTGATGCAAAGAATGAATCCAGACACCCTAAAATTAACTACAAGCAGGGTGAGATGGGGGACACAGGATAGCTGAAGCACTATTAGCATTGTGAAGTTTTTTATTTTTATAATTTTTCCACAAAACATCTTATTATGAAACTAGAGGCCCAATGCGCATGAAATCGTGTGCAAGAAATAAAATGAGAATTCTAACTTAAGCCATGTTCCAAATCACTTTTATATTGATTGGTATGAAAAAGAAGAGGACAAACTAAGTCATTTCCTCTCTCTGATGTGAGAGATGTGGCTTTTATTACCTATGGGAAAGAAAAGTAACAAAAGAGAGAGCTAAGATATTCTCTTTGTCTGGACTGTGGGACATTAGAGAAATTCAAATAAATTATAGAAATATTATAATTTATTTTTTTAAAAGACCTATAATTTGATTCCCCAGCATAGTTAGCTAATAATTTTGCTTTTTTGAACACAGGAAGATTCCAGATGGGATAAAGGAAGGTAGAAGGCCTTGCTATTTTTCAGTACCACAACTTCAGCCTCCAAACTATTTTATCAGAGAAATTTTGATTTACAAATTCCTCATGGTCTTCTTTTTAAGCTGTACTTACAAGGTTAGATTTTTAAAAGATTATAAAAACTGAAGAGAAAAATACAATAAATTATACTAATATTGCAGAGAGGTTTCAGGTCAGGTCTATGTTGTGAAATCACTCTGTAGGGGGAAAAATACTATTAATCCACTTGGTACTATTAGTAATGGACACCCACTATAGGGCAATGGGTGAATTCCTAATATCTGGTGAGTGCGCTCAAAGGATCAGTAGCCAAAATTTACTTTTTATATCAAGTTCAATACAAAAAGAAAATAATTATAAACCTATCTGAAAGATTTTCCAGTTTTTACGACATCAATTGTATTAAATATATAGTTTGATTGTCTATCATACCTAATTCCTACAAATTTTTCATGCTAGCATAATTTAACATAAATTGGCATAAAAGAATGGAGTTTCTATTTTCAGTGGATTAATTTTAAAATATGTTAAGTATTATTCACTTAAAAAATCACATTAAATGACAAACTCTTATTTTCTGATTTTTAAAGACTGTGTAACATCGTCCTTTATTCCTGTCAAGCCTTTCAATATGATGGCTCAACCAGAACCCACAGTGGAGGTGGAAGAGTTTGTTTACGACTCAACAAAGTATTGCCGTCCTTATAGAGTATACAAAAATCAAATGTATATTTATCCCAAGCACCTCAAGTATGACAGCCAGAAATGTTTCAACAAGGTAGGGTGTGGTTCTGAAGTATCATCCTCTGTCTTCACTCTGTTTAGACCACATTAAAATGGTCTCCTGAAAGTTCAAATACAAATTACCATAGTTCATCACTTTGGAAAAGAAAATGGTTTGAAGAAAATTCTTAATAAAGGGCAATGATGAGTTTCCCGTTAAAAGTGCTTGTGTGGCACATTAATAACTTTCTAAATCAGCCCTAAATAATGTTGTTTAGACTTTTTTTCAGTTTCTTAAGATACTCTGCACATAGCATGCCTGTCCCTCTTGGATATGAGTTTTTTCTTCTCTTTAAATAATCTCTCCAAATCCTTCTGCTATTTCTGAGCACTATGGATGTCATAAGAAAGTATTGAGTACTGTACATGTTTTGGATTTAATTTGAAGCTACTTATTTTAGGCACTTAGATTGTTTTTTGGTGTTACATTATAGGCCGTTATAGTTTCCATTTCCCTCGCTGTAATTTCAGGCACGAAATATAACCGTGTGCATTGAATTCAAAAATTCAGATGAAGAAGGTGCCAAGCCCGTGAAGGTAGGCCAAGTCCACGGGGGACGCAACATTAAAGGGTGGGCAGGCGCACGGGTTCTCGCTGCCACCGGGAGGCTTTTTATTCAGGAGTGATTGAAAGAGAAGCAATAAAACACATGTGTTTTTATGTCCTAATTGTACCTGATTGAATAGCCATCATTAACTAGAGCTATGAGAAATGCCAGGCTGTGGCTCTGTTTAGCTTTTCATGATGGAGAAAAAGGGAAACCATTCTAGTGTGAAATAAACGCAAAGGTTCCCCCTGGAAGACTTTGCCATTTTCAGAGAGTGGCCTGCCTCTGACTCGGCATGCTTGATTTAAATGCCACCTCCCAGCTGGCCTGCATGTGGCCTGTGCAGAGGGGTTGCTGTATACTGACCTCTGGCTGATGCACTAGGCCCATGGGATGCTCACATTTATGGAAGGTGCGTGAGGCCAGAGGACCTGGGAAATGGCTCTAGGACTTCAATGGTCCCGCTTGATGGTCATGTGATTTTATAAGATCAATAAAACTATGAGGTTTGTATGAATTGTGCTGTTTTAACCTATAAAGCTGCCACTGGGTGGCATTTTTCAGAGTTCATATTTGATATAAACTTTTTATTTTATGGGCTTCAAACATAAAATAACCTATAAAAATAGGGAGGAAAATAGTTTCTAGTTGGCCGGTGGCCACATCTTCCCAGTCGCAGTGAATCAGAGAAAGGACAAAACCAGTTGCTAACGAACCCCACAGTCATCTGAGATTGCCTCTGAAAGCCCTCTGTCAGGTACCAATTGAGTTCTCTGCGTTAAGAAGGTCAGAAGAACAATAATCAATTTGAGGGATTGAATGAGTCGTGCTTCAGAGAGACTTCTTTAAAATAGTCTCCAGCTGCTCTCCGCATCCACAGGTTCCAAGTTCCACAACACATTAGCATCAGGAGAGAAAAAAGGAAGTGAAATGGAGTAGCCAAGCAAACAAAGGCAGTGACCAGATGGCAGACACGCCAGGCTGTTAGAGCAGCGTTCATGTGGAAAATTCTAGGAAAGAAGGATAGTAGCAGGTGTGGGGCCCCTATTTCACTGCATTCTAAAGCATCGCACAGATACCGCAGATGTCAGAAGACGCATCCTGAGCCTTGGGCAAAGGGAGCCTTTAAGCTGTGAGAGTAGGAAGTGCCCTGTCACCTCCCCTGGCCTGGTTAGGGGCTGGAATCGAATGGTAATTTAGTATGGCGGAGCCGGGAGCCAACTCTGTCCTTCCTGCTCAGCATTCTTGGTTGGGGGCTGGCATGTCAGGGGCTAGGGTCCAACCAAGCCTGCGGTCACCCAGCTGATTGCCTCAAACTCTAGACCCGCACTGGATAGTCCCATAGGAATCAGAATGGGGCAAATGCGACCTCATCTCCTAGTCATCAAAGTTAGGTAATGAGCTGATTTGCGTGTTCAGTATCAATATATTACCTACACCATGAATTCAAGCCTTCACATTTTTCTTTAGCAGCACCCCATTGTATAATAAATTCAGGGCAGCATGTCAATGGAGTTCAAGGGCACTTAGATGTCACCTAGGCCTGCCAGGATCGCAAAATTTATCTTGGTCCCAGGATTGGTAAATGAAGAGTTGTGGCCTTTATTGTGTTCAGGGTCAATTTCAGATGCTCATAATTATTCAACTCATAACTTTTTAAACAGTGTATTTATGGAAAACCTGGAGGGCCCCTCTTCACCTCAGCCGCCTACACAGCAGTTCTGCACCATTCCCAGAATCCGGATTTCTCAGACGAGGTAAGGGCCAGGCCTCCACTGCCCCCAGCAGCTCCTGAAACGATGGGTGAGTGGGCCGGATAGCACACAATATAAACACTCAGTCTAGCCCGCACCACAGACGGAAGACCTGCCTCGGCAGCTGCATTACTTAACCAAGATTTAGAAATTACGTTAATTGACAATTGCTCCAAAAGTATGTTGCAAATTCCATTAGTTCAGTCCAGAGTTGTCTTTTAAAAATGTGATGTTTTTCTCTTATTTCTCTGGTCAATATAATAAAGATTGTGTTAGATAGCTTTTAACGATCACTTCCAAATCATAATGAAAAGAACAAACAAATACATACACTATGAGCCCACACTATTGCTTATAATCTGTGTGAACTTGGGTGACCTTGGACCCCCCCGCCCATCTCTAAACATGGCATGGAATAAACCCTGCCCAGGCCAGCTCTCAAGACTTTCTTATTACCTGCGTGAAAAGAGAAAAATTCATTATATTACATTGTTAATCATGGAAAATTTGAACTGTATATTGGCTTTTTTAAAACCAGGTTAGCATACTGGTATATAAAGAATATTTAAGCTTGCAAACCATTACCATTCAGGACTTCGCAAACTTTATCATGAGTCAGAATCACCTGGAAGGCTTATTAAAACGCAGATTATTGGAAGCCTCCCCAAATTTTTGGATTCCATATGTCTAGAGTGGGGCCTGAGAATTTGCATGTCTAACAAGTTTCCAGGTGACACTGATGCCACTGTTAGTTCCAGGGACAACACTTTGATAATCAGGTTATTAAATTCTTTCCTGAATAATGTGAAAATAAATTAGAGAGATGGAAAAATGATAGATAGATAGATAGATAGATAGATAGATAGATAGATAGATAGATAGATAGATAGATAGATAGATGATAGATAGATAGATAGATAGATAGATAGATAGATAGACTAATAAAAAAGCTGATAGATAATTTGCATGGCTCTATATCACGTTATTGCTTGATTTGACTATTCTGGAAACTACTTAGTTGCTGATAAGGAATGGAATGCAGCTTGCCTGTGCAGGATTCTGGGATTCCAGTGTGAAGTGGTGATCAGAAGACATGGGTCCTTGCCCTGGAAGATCCCATTACTAACAAGGCCATCTCTCAGTGACTCCAAGCCTGCGAACATATCTCATCTTCGTTTACCCTCTATCATCCCACTCACCAGGCTATTGGGGGGTTTAAATGGCAATGTATGTGACAGATGTTTGGAAACTGCAAAGCTCTATAAAATGTAGAGGGTTTCAAAACCCATCTTTCCAAGAATATAGAGTTTGATTCTCATTAAGAATATTCTTAACCTACATCAACTTTGTTTTATATTTATCCAGAAGCATTATAACTACAGTGTGGCCTCTTCATAAAATGGCTTATTACTTAATTACCACAATCTACATTTTTATACACTGTACTCCATATATTTTTGTTATTTTCTAAAAGGGATAAACTCCATACTTAAGTTACATCATTTATTACTACCATGTTTCTCAGCCATGTGCCTGTTATTGCCTGGGGAATCTTATAAAATTCAGATTCTGATTCCGTATGTCTGGGGTAGGGTCTAAGACTCTGTATTTCTAATGAGCTCCCAAGAGATGCTCATACAACTGGTTTCATGCATACTTGTTGGGAGACAAAGAATTCCCCTTCTCTCATTTTGTGTCCCTTCACAATAGAACCTCAGTTTGTGCCTTGTTTACTTTCTACAGTTATGTCCACGTGTGTCTGTTTAATCCATACTATAACAGCATGAATTATCTAATGAGACATACTAGGTATTCTAAATTATCACAATCGACCACAATACAAAGTGAAAATATCAACATCTTAACACATTACTGCTAGCAGGATGGGAATTGATTGAGAGTTAAATCAGTACTTCTGACACTAACAATTAAACATAGACCTAGATTTCAGCGAAAGAATTCTTTAAAGAATTTTGTCTTGCTCTGACCCTGGGCAAATTATTTTAATCTCAGTCCAACTATTATCTCTTTCATTGCAGGTGAAAATTGAGCTTCCAACACAACTCCATGAAAAACATCATATTCTGTTTTCTTTTTATCATGTCACTTGTGACATAAATGCAAAAGCAAATGCCAAAAAGAAGGAGGCTCTGGAAACATCAGGTACTGACAGGAAGCAATACAAGATAGCTTTACATGTCATTTGTTGGACTTGAATTGGAGAGCATTTTAAAAGCTCTGATTCATTCTATTTTTTTAGGGAAGTTTTATAATCATAAATAATAAATAACTGGATTGTTCCTCCTCCCCATGGAGGTTTGTACTCAAAAGTTTACTCTTTGTTGTTCCTCTGCACAGTTGGATATGCGTGGCTTCCTCTGATGAAACATGATCAGATAGCTTCTCAAGAGTACAATATCCCAATAGCTACAAGCCTGCCTCCTAATTATTTACGCTTTCAAGATTCTGCAAGTGGAAAGGTATTGAATGATGTATAATTTAAGAGAAAGAAATACATGAGCTAAATGGCATGAGGTTATCTTCTTTCTGCTATTTAAATTAACCCAACCATGTAGTTATAGTACATCCATTATAATTATGAATCAAGTGCACCTACGATATTTCATATATCTTGTTTACTTTATGGCCAATAGAAATGATCTATTAGCAATGATCCCTTGATACCACACTGGTCTCATTCATCAGTATTGCCAGGTGTATTTGCATCTTTTATTTCCTCTATATATAGATGAATGGATCAGGATGGCAAATGAACATACACTAAATAGCCTATTTATCTGCTTTCTCTCAAATTGCCACAGTGACAATAACAAACTTTTTTTTTGCAGCACAGTGGGAGTGACATGAAATGGGTTGATGGTGGGAAACCACTTTTCAAAGTATCGACATTTGTTGTGTCAACAGTGAATACGCAGGTGAGCATGGTGTCTGAAATGTCAGCATCTTGTCCAACAGGTAGAATCATAAGGTGTCTCCTATATTTACAGGAGGAGACTCACCATTTCACAGGGTGTCAGAGGAGCTGGTGATTGAAAAGGAACAATGTTTGTGGCATAATTATATGCCTCTCCCAGGGGAGATAGAACGTCCTAATCCATAGAAGTCCAGGCACCAAAGTACCAGAGTGTATTTATCAGGATGACACCTTCCTTGGAAGATGGTTTGTTTCCACTGACAACACCCAAGTGTCAAAAATGTGACATGTTAGAAATAAAGACTTTGGACCTTAACTGAAAACTAACTCTAACTCCCAATGCCCAGCCAAAGCTTCCCTAATGGGCAGGCCATGAGGTTGGCAGAACTGCAGCTGGTAACTGCCTTGGCCAACTTCTGGCTCAGTGACCCTGGGCAAGTCACTTCACCCCGAATTTGCTGTTTCCTCATCAGGAAAAGGATAACAATTGAATCTCTCTACCCAAGGGTGTGGTGATGATTAAAGTGAGAAACTACATGTGAAAATATTTCATGAACTGCAAAATGCGATACAAATATAATTATGATCATTGTACATTACCACAAACTCACCCCTCCCATTGTGAGGCATATTTTAACCCAATGTGAGCATATTCCTGGCACCAATTATAAACTGCAAAGCAAATTATCACAAGTACCTAGAACACGTTTTTCTTCTTCCTTAAATTCTCTGTGTATCTGCTTTTTGATTTTTGTTTCATGCTGCTTTAAATTTAGTACATACATGGTTGCTAGGGAAAAAAAACACAAATTAGGACCACACATAGATCGGATCAAAACGTCTCTCAGTAATCTTGGGTACCTCAAGCCAGATGTAATGCTTTTTCCCAAACCACAGATGGCCTTCTAGAATTGACAAATACCAGAGAAAGACCCAGAGCGTGTATCTGACCCCTCAGCACAGAATTTAGAGAATTTCCAAAGTGCCACTCTCTTCAGTGAATACCATTCAAGGGCATATCAATCTGCAGGGGCTGCCATAACAAAATACCACAGATGGGGTAGCTTAAACAACAGATATTTATTTCTCACAGTTCTGGAAGCTGGAAGTCCAAGATCAAGGCATTGGCAGAGTTGGTTCCTTCTGAGGCCTCTCTCCTTGGCCTTCTCCCTGTGTCCCCACGCGATTGTTCCTCTGTGTGTGCACATGTCTGGTGTCCAAATTTATGCTTTTATAAGGACATCAGTTATATTGGACTAGGGCCACTCTAACTGCCTCACTTTAACTTAATTACCTCCAAACACAGTCATAGCCTGTGGTACTGGGAGTTAGGACATCAACCTACGGATTTGGGGGGACACAAAGGATAAGAGTCATGTCATCTCATGACATTAGTGTGCACTTCCTAGTTTTTTTATTAGCTCTGGCAGATAAGTCTGCAAATGTCCCTATGCATTCCTCATGTGTGTTAAGGAATATGTAAGAAAAATTGGTAGAAGTCTATGGAAGAAACAGGAGCAAGAATAGGAAAGAAGACAATTTAAAAACACAAAAAAAGGTAGAAAGCCAAGGAAAGTAATTCTCCAGCCATGACCATGTAGCCGAGAAGGAAAACAAGTCTATAAGCATGAAATAGGGAAGAGAGTTGGCTTCGTAGTTTATTTCAACTCTAGCCCTCCGTGAGAAGCGGAAGTGAATGCTCTGTCATTGAGGCTTTCATAAAGCACTTGCACATGAAGGCATCGATCCTACAGAAAGGCTGCCTCCCATCACCGTGATTGTTACACAGTTTACATGTCCTCAGAAATAAACACTTTTATTCTTGCTGTTTCAGGATCCATATGTAAACGCATTTTTCCGAGAGTGCCAAAAAAGGGAGAAAGATATGTCTCAGTCACCTACCTTGAATTTTGTCCGCTCTTGTAAGGTAACGTGACATGCAAATCATTTCAGTGGTCTTTGGGGGAGAAATGGGCAAAAGGGACCTTTGTAATTTTCATTGACTCACAAACTAAGAGGTAATTATCACTGAAAATTTTTAAATGCCTTATCAATTAAGAGAGTCAATTATTTCATTTCACAATTCCTTAATAGTTTCTGTCTGTGGGTTAATAAACAAGCATAGGTAGGTGTTTCAAAATAAGAATGATTGAAAAGTAAAGCAAATTTATTTTAAATTAGTTTTTCAAATCCCATTGCCACATTGCCCCCACTCCTGCATGCCATGCTAAATACAATGAGGAGCAAGTTCTGAAAACCATCAGCAGAATAGGCTTTCAATTTAATCAGTGCCCTTTTGTTTCCTGTTGGTTTACTACAGAACTTATTGAATGTGGAAAAGATTCATGCGATCATGAGTTTTCTGCCTATAATCTTGAACCAGCTCTTCAAGGTTTTGGTCCAGAATGAGGAAGATGAAATAAGTACAACTGTGACCAGGTATCCATAACATAATCTTAGGAGAAGAGATTTTTCTCATCTGTGGTTACACAGAACTTTGATTTTAACTGAATGGTTACCTAATTATGTATGCTTGCATTTCATTTGAACACATATCTCAAATTTAAGTATTTCTTACTCTTGTTTTCTAATCATCTGTTATTATCATTTGAGTAAAAGACTATAACTCTTTTTCAACTTTTCTTTGTGATATTTAAGTAAACTTTTTAATTTGAGGTAATTATAGATTCACATGCAGTTGTAGGAAATAATGCAGAGAGATCCCATGCAATTTACCCAATTTACCCCAAAGGCAGCATCTTGCAAAACTGCAGTACAGTAGCACTACCAGGATATTGACATTGATAGACTCAGATACAGAGCACTCCATCTCCACAACTGTTTCCCTCTCATCCCCACTCACACTCCTCATCCCAGGTAACTACTCAGCTGTTCTCCATCTCCAAAATTTTGTCATTTTAAGAAATAAAATATTGTATACATATATCTACACTAAAAAGAGAAAGATGCAAATTGGTTGTACCTCCATGATGCCCACCAGCCCATCAGGACTGAGTATGCAAATTAACCCAACAAAGATGGCAGGTTAATTTGCATATGCAGGAACGGAGTGAAGACTGAAGGCTCTGCCCGAGTGAAGACTGAAGACTGAAGGCTGAAGGCTCCATTGCAGCCAGAGCCAAGCTTGAAGGCTGAACACTTGGCTCTGCTGAAGGCTGAAAGCTTGGCTCTGCTGTGGCCTGGGTCCTGGGTGCTGGAGGAAAACCAGTGCCGGCAGCCAAGGGAAGGAAGGCCTATTGCACAAATCTTCATGCAATGGGCCTCTAGTGTACATATGTGTGTGTGTGTGTGTGTGTGTGTGTGTGTATACATATATGTATGTATACACACATACATATATGTATACACACATACATGCATATAGATGAAATATATACATATATGTGTGTGTGTATATACATGTATGTATACACACATATATGTATATATTTCATCTATATACATATCTATCTCTATATCTACCCTTTGGGATTGTTTTTTTTATTTTTCACTCAGATTAATCCCCTGGAGAGTCATCCAGGTTGTTGCATCTATCCATAGTTCCTTTCTTTTTTATTTCTGAGTAGTATTCCATACCACAATATGTTTAACAATTCACCAGGTTGTTTCCAGTTTGGGGTAGATTTGGGGTAAATATAAGTTCTCATATCACTAAGAAAAATGCCCAGTGTGATTGCTGGGTTGTATGACAGTTTTAAAGAAAATTTTTTCCACAGTGGCTGTACCAGTTTACATTCCCAACAAATCTTTTTCTTTTTTTTTAATATTCTATTTTTCTTCAACTCTTCTCACTTTAGGTTTGTCTATACTATGCATTCTTCCAACATTACTAATCTGTCTGGTGACTTTGGCAATCACAGTTTCCTCTTCATAGAGATCATGTTTTGAATTATTGAATCATTTATTCCGAATGTTTTTCAATTAGTCACAGCATTCCAGAAATAAAATTACTCTTAGCATTGACATGTTTGCAGTACCTTCTCAACTCACAGGCATATGATTAGCCTTTTTCAGAAGGAGAGTCTTTGGCCTTGGTGTTTTTTTCCCCCCCAATATTTTTATTGACTTTAGAGAGGAAGGAAGACGGAGAGAGAGAAAGAAACATCAATGATGAAAGAGAATCATTGATCAGCAGCCTCCTGCACGCCCCTCACTGAGGATGGAGCCTGCAACCCGGGCATCTGCCCTGATCAGGAATCTAACTGTGACCTCCTGGTTCATAGTTTGATGCTCAACCTCTGAGCCATGCCAGCCAGACTCTTTGGCCTTGTTTTTAAAGTGAAGCCATGAAGCTCTGGAAAGTTAAGGCAGCTCTAACAGTTCTATAACCAGCCAGTTCTAGACACAGATTAAAAGTCCCTAACTCTATCTTCAATGGGTGCTGTTATAACATGAGTATATGGGTCTGTGTTGACAAGATTCCTAAGTATTTCAGCTGATAGATCTGTTGAAATTCTGAGATATTCCTAAACACAACAGCTCCATATGGAGTAACTGGAAGTGTTCATGTGAAAATATCAACCCTCACCATCACTGCTATAGAAACCCTGTCCCAGCTAAGGGTGGGGGAAAAAAAAGACTATACATCTTAACCTAATTACTTTTTCCAAAAGCATTAACATATAGTGCCTCTGGGTTGGAAGTGAAGCTCTTTTAAAAATGAATATGATCATTCAAGGTTAAAGATCTTAAGTTTTAATCAGGCACTAAAAATGATCCTTTTTCCAAGAAAACAGTGTCACCAAACATAGGAACCATAATAGCACATTCAACTCAGGCAGAAAAGAAATCTCCAATGTGATACTACAGCCATAAGACATTACTTATATCTAGTTTTTAGAGCTATCAAGGTTGGAAATGGCAAACAGGTACTATAGATATTAAATACTCAATATTGGAGGGGTAGGGGGGAGGAGGGAAAGTCTGAAATTGATTCATTCATTCATTAACTAGTAAGCACCCAGTTTTCAAGCACTCCTGTGACAAACCAAGTGGAATTTTTCTGCCTTCTCCAGAAAGGCCACTGAACATCTGTTTTTTCCAGGGTTCTGACTGACATCGTTGCCAAGTGCCACGAGGAACAGCTGGACTATGCTGTCCAGTCATACATTAAGGTATGAAATCAGCACTTGGACATTGGTCCTATGCCCTTGTGCTATGTGGCTTGTCTCATTTCCTGTCTACATAAGTGGGAAGTTTTTCTCTTTTAGCTGGATGGTGCCCACCATAGTAATACGAAGCATTCCTCTTAGCTACTTAGAATTTCTTCTCTTTGCATTGATGGGCTAGATGTATTGTTTGAATGTATAAGTGAATAAATAACATGTACATATGCAAATGAATATTTATGTGGGGAAAAACAGCCAAGAAGTTTGAGTTAGAGAAGAAAAATATTGTCCTTTGGACGTCAACATTACAAGAAATGAAATTTCTGTGTAAATTTAAGGAAGATTTTTCCTGTTGGTTTGTTGAATGCTCTATGTTTCTTCTATAATGTTTTCTTAGCTTTTCTTATTGTTTTCTCAGGCATTATTTCATTTTCCCAGTTACTGTATATTTGTACCTGCTTCTGGTATGTTAAGTCCTTTATCCTCCGGCATGAACCACTAGCCCATTCCATCAACTGTGCACTGCTTCTTCCAGTGTCCTTCAAGTTTATATTCTCATTTCCAGTTGGTCTGTGAATTAATGCCCGTGAACTTGCGATGATGTTTGCACATTATAAATCCTGTCTGAATGTCATCTTCTTGAATTAAAAAAATAAAATAAAATAACTCAACCAGAGATAGCTTAGTTCACTTTATGATGCGTAGAGGACCTAAATTTCTATTTTTTCTATGCACAAGTGAAATCTTTTTAAGACATGGACCATTTTAATTAAAATAATATATTCCACTAATACATATGGATAGACATATACCCATATATTTTAGATGTCTAGAAAGATGACTAGAAAAGAATTTACGGTCTTTTGTGCTAGAAATTTGGGAGAGGGGGTGTTTTTCTTTAAAAAAAAAAAAAACCTGTTGTAAAAGGAAACAGAAATACCTGCCAGAAATGTTAGGTGGTTTCCCAAATACCTTACTTTAAGTGTATGCCCAGATATTCAAAAATAGTCAGTTATTTCACAATCATTTCCCTCTGCTCTAATTTTACTCATATGATCTACATTTCATTTGCAGAAAGCCAGATTCTTAGATTCACCTATAAATGCCTTTTTAATTTGCTCTCTGTTTAAAGATAGAGTCTTTGCATACTTTTATATGGTGCTGATTAATTTATATTCAACAGAACCATCTGCTGAACTTTCACTCTCTCAATGCTTACCTCAATTTTCCATTTCACTCTTCAATGGGACTGAGACAAAAAAAATTCTTCAGTCCACATTACACAAAGTCCTCTCCATTTCAATGCAGTTATTATATACCTTATTCCAATGGAATCATTGAAAATTACATTAAGAATCCACTGGTGTTGTGACATTTTTGTGACAGTCAAGTCTAGATCTTATGAGAACCTTGAAATCAGCTCTCAGACTCCATCTGTGACACTCTCAGAGATGTATATTGGCAATGCATCCTGGGATGGTCTTTATTTCTAACCAGGATGTTTGAAATATCCCGATGAGATCATTTGATTTTGTAATAAGACTGCTTATTTAGGTTTCTCTGAAGGGATTCAAATTCAGAAATACACCTATGTGGAATTTCAAGCTGATAATAATTCCTAAAGATGTTCTATAACACATTTTTCATAATCTAAAACAAATACAGCCTAACAAATATAACCAACTAAAATTTTACTCTGGAAAGATCATTAAAGTAGCAAGTGGGAACCTAGATTCCAGTCAAGGTTAAATAGTTAACTTGAACAGTCAACTTCTCTGAACCTCACTTTTCTCTTCTGTGAAGTGAGATGGGATAGACCAGATGAACTTCTAGCTCTATGATTCTATGATTGGACTCCTGTTGTAGTACATGGTTGACAGTATGACCTTGACCAAGGAGTCTGATTTTTTTTTTACCTTTGGTGGGAAAAGTTATTATTTAACATGTAGATAGATATTAAGCCCCACAACTAGGAGTATAATGAAAACTGATGGTCTGGTGCCTATACATGCTTTGATGTCCTTCAGAGATGTGATATTCAATGCAATTAATATTTATTCAGAAGCAAACTAAACACCATTTCAAGTTCAGTGGTGCTAAATGCTGCTAACTCACCCATCTATGGTATCCAAAATACACACATACACCATGTCTTTTTCAAAAATGTATGTCTAAAGTTAATCTAATGAAATGCCATGGGTTACAGAAATTCATGGAACTGACATGTGATAACGAAAATTTTAAAATAAGAATAGTTCAGAACTAGTCATAATGCCCTTAGGCCTAAATGACTGCATGATATTAGGGGTTATGACATTACCTCACATGAGTCATGATCAAGGGGGGAAAAAATCATATTATTCTGGACTTTAGCTAGTTTCATGCATCTCTTAGCTTTGTCTTTCTCTTCTGGGATGAACTTGGAGAAGGCAGTCCCCATCAGGACACTTAACTGTTGATGAACTATGAAGTTCAAACAAATAATTACAATCCAAATTTGAATGTGCCTCTGCTTTGAGTTTCTTGCTTGCCTTCACTCCTGATTATAATGAAGTCTGAATTGTGGATATTCTGAAAAAAATGACCTCCCTTGAGGCAAACCAAACTCATAAGTAAAATGGTATAATTCAGTGATAAGCATTTTATATTTGAACTATACCTGTAAACATTGATGGTAATATCCTTAAAATAGATGAAGAAAAACTGAAAACTAAAACCATTACATGCACTCAGTAGTGCATGCCAAAACCAGTTTTTTGAGAAATAAAAAAGTGAGTAGGTGTTATCTTACTGATGGCCAATGTTCATGATCCTTTGATGGCTGTGCCTAAGCATGAGGTGGTAGGCCCTGGGCCTGTGGGGAGCTCACCTACTGGCCTCTGGAAGCCACCTGCTTCCCCACTTGGCTATTTGAGTGGGTGCTCTACCCTTTCAGGATGAAGAAATGCTACCATGCCACATGTTACCAGTGGAAGGAAGGAGAAGGGGAAATGTGTCCTAAGTAGGTGGGTCAAAGCCCTCCATGTTTCCTTGAATCTGCTAAATTGCGCTCTGACTCTTCCTTTGATTTCTACAAAAAGAGTTTCAAGGAGAGCTTAGGTGAGCCAGGCCCTCCCTGTGCAAAGCCATAAATAGGAACAGGTGTGTACTGCTCTTCTCATTGGGCCTTCATTTATTTCATGGCAAAATCTGGTATGAGCAGATAATTTTGAGTTATGAGTTATTCATGGAACATTATTTCTGAAGCATTGTTTTCTTAAAGCATCTTACTTATTACACTTTTCGGATTTTGTTCAGTTCGTGTTCAAGACCAGGGCATGCAAGGAGAGAACTATACATGAGGAACTGGCTAAAAATGTGACTGGTCTTTTGAAATCAAATGACTCAACAACAATTAAGCATGTCTTGAAGGTAAGGAATTGAAAGATGATTCTTTCATTGTTAGTATAAGGTTCACTCTCACCCCCAGGAGGTGATAGCATCCACTGATTTTCACAGATCATTTATCTTATAGTTTCTAGTATACACATATTGAAACTGTAGCATATAAAAGCATTAAGCAAGAGAGGTCTATATCAACAGAAAAGATCACCTTAAGAACAAAATGGACCTCAGTTAAGTTCTTTGGCCTAAAGACAGAATAAATGTCGAAGAAGAGTTATCTCAAACATTCTTCTAAGTATAATAAAAATCAAGTGTGTTGAGTTTATTAGGCACAATATATACCAACAAAAGGATTAATGATCTGTTAATAAATATATTGACAACAGAGAGGAAGCCAAAAAACAGCTACTCTTTGACCCCAAAAAGTTGAAACACATAAGGAAGGGATGGTAAAAAGTTTATGAAAAGACAGCTCTAAATTATTATAGAAGAGTGAACTTAGTCCCCAGCTTAATTAATTATCTATCATGATGGGACCCTCAGCTTCATGATGCAACATAAATGAACCAAAAAACAGAATTTGTTGAATGAAAAAGGCAATCACAAGAGAATACATACAGGATGATTTCATTTACATAAAGTCAGTGGCAAGCAAAACTAAATTTATTTCTTCAATGATATTGGTAGCAAAATTATGAAGTTAAGCAAGGGAATGACTACAATAAAATTTAGAAATGTTTGTGGTGGAGGGGAGGGAAAAGAGAGAGGATGAGGGGGTGCATTATTTAAACTGTACATATGCAACATAGACTTTTTTATCTGGGATAAGTATCACCCTTTCACCCTTGGACCTAGGAAAGAGGGGCCTTCATCCTGGTGCACGCTTTGGTCTTTTCTGACTGAGCCCCACCCCATAGGAAAGGATATGACAGTAGCCAAGAGTAATGCTCACTGGGAGCTCCTCCTATGCCTTTCTAATTTTTGAGGATTCCCTAGAGCCCCCACCTCATGGGCTTTCAGGCTTCCTCGCAGGCCTACTTAGACCTCATTCTTCAGTCCATCCTTCACCAGGAAAATCTTCCTGCCTGAGTACAACCCTAGAACCAAGTGGGGAGCAGTTTGCAGTGGAAGAGAGGGACTAGTTTATGGACAACACCTGGATGTGCAGGCTGGACAGTCACACGTGGACCAAATTACTCTAGGTGCAGGGCTGAACCTTGGGTGACAAGAGGCTATAGGCCAGGGCTCTTCTCCCCCCAGATCCCCATAGTTTGGTACAACATTACAAGTTGTCATGGAGTTATGTTTGTCAAGGTAGGATGATCAAACTTTGTTAGCATGACTTCAAACTTTAAATATTTAGACCTGTGGCTTCAATTTTTTATCTTTCCTCTAGCCCTTGAAATATTAGGGGTGGGCCTGCTAAGATATATTTTAATATAGAGAATTTTAGTTTTGTTTACCAGGTGTACCGGTAATAATGCAGATTTTTTTTCAATAGATGGAGTTACACATATGTTGATATATATGCGATTTGATATGTATGCTATTTTGTTGTATTGAGAGCAGGCTTCAAAACTTCATATGTCAAATTTTGTAAAGGTGTTAACATCATAGATATTTTTACACTTAAAAATGTTGAATTTCTGAGGGCTTGCCCGGGGTGGGAATGGCTGGGGGGGAGGGGAGAAATCAACTGGTGGAAAAGGAGACATTTGTAAAACTTTAGACAATAAAAAAAAAAAATAAAGGTCGAATTTCGTGCCAAAAAAAAGAGCATTTGGGGGAAGTTTTAGTTCATTATTTTGAAGAAAAGTGCTGCTGAAAGTTATCATATACTTCAGGAAGCTTATGGTGAACATGCTTCATCTCAAGATACTTGTAAACTGGTTCAAATGCTTTAAAAGTGATGATTTTGATGTGAAAGACAAAGAATGTCCAGGTCAACTGAAAAAGTTTGAATACCAACAATTACAAGCATTATTGGATGAAGATGCGTGTCAAACTCAAAAACAACTTGCAGAAAGATTAAACGTTGCTCAGCAAACAATTTTCAATCATTTACAAGCAATGGGAAAGATTTTAAAGGAAAATGGGTGCCACATCAACTGAACGAAAGACAAATGGAAAACCGAAAGTCATCAGTAGAATGTTGCTTCAACAGCACAAAAGAAAGTCTTTTTTTGCACCGAATTGTGACTGGCAATGAAAAGTGGATTTATTTTGAGAATTCCAAATGCACAAAATCATGAGTTGATCCAGGTCAACCATCAACATCGACTGCAAGGCCAAATCACTTCGGAAAGAAGACAATGCTCTGTGTTTGGTGGGATCAGGGAGGTGTGGTGTATTATGAGCTTCTAAAACCAGGTGAAACCGTTAATACTGATCGCTACCAACAACAAATAATCAATTTGAACCATGCTTTAATCATAAAATGACCAGAATGGACCAGAAGACACGGCAAAGTAATTTTGCTTCATGATAATGCACCATCACACACTTCAAAACCAGTTAAAGACACGTTAAAAGATCTTGCCTGGAAAGTATTAACCCACCTGCTGTATTCACCAGACCTTGCTCCTTCAGATTACCACTTGTTCTGATCAATGGCACACGCACTTTCGGAGCAGCACTTCAAAACATACAAAGAAGTGGAAAATTGGGTCTCTGAATGGTTTGCCTCAAAACAAGAAAAGTTCTATTGGGACGGTATCCACAAATTACCTGAAAGATGGGGGAAATGTGTAGCTAGCGATGGACATTATTTTGAATAAAGGACTTTTGATGTTTCTCTTGAAATTATCATGTTTTCTTTGATTACAAAATCTGCATTACAGTACAGATTAGTAACCCCTGATATTAGTAACCCCTAATATCAAACCAGTACACCTGGTAAATAAGTGAAACAAATAGAACCTCGTGGCTAAATACTGCATAGGACTATTCTTTATTAGCCATCCCAAGTAAACTTGCATCTTGTTTTAAACATCTTTGAGATGACAGAGAAACTGAAATGTCTGCCATTTACTTTTACCATTAGGACTTTGATATAGATCATCCTAACTCATATTATTGCTCTGATGCATTTACTTTCAAAGAACACACTATAAGATAAAGATCCTATAATATTACATGATGTAAAGAACAGAATTATCATTATTTCACCATAGAAGAACAAATTTCTCACTGCCTTTTCTTTTCCTAACAGCATTCCTGGTTCTTCTTTGCAATTATCCTGAAATCCATGGCACAGCACTTGATTGACACAAATAAAATTCAGGTAAGATTGTAGGTAAACAATGCTACCCAACAATTATGCTCATGAACATGCTGTCAATAGTTCCATTGGTATTTACTTTGTAAACCATAGCAATATATGTTCATTGCTTTTTAAGTAGGAGAAATGACTGTGTATCACTTTAATCTACGTGGTTTTCTTTCGTGCAGCATGCAAGGCTGGGTACTCAGAATCTTAGAAATTTAGGCTCAGTCTAAGATCGACTTTTGTGTTTCTATCTATACCAAAATGTGAATCTAATGATAAAGTTGACTTCTGAAGGTGAATGAATCTTGCCTCTGTCATGAAAAAGGGGCTGTGTAAATTCATGACGTAGAGCCTGAGATGGGAAGTCTCAGCTGCCTGGACTTCTCCCTTGTGGGCAGGAGTTCAGGCAGCAGGAGTAGATTCCTGGACCTAATGCTGGTCTTTAGGGACCCATGGACTTTCATTCCATCCAACACATGTAATCTCCCAGCCACACCATTTTGCATCTTGTGGCAGAAATCTCTTGACTCTGAGGTCCCACTGGCACCTGCTGTGGCAAATGCTGAGACCATGAAGTTAAGACTGGCTGGTACAAACTTTCTTCTATGAGTAAGATCTGAGGACCTAACATAAACCATGGTGATTATAGTTGATGATGAAATTTGCTAAAAGAGAATAACTTAAATGTTCTCATCAAAAACAAAAATGAACAAACAAAAAAGATAACTGTGAAGTGATAGATGTGTTAATTAACTAGATGAGGGAAATTTTTTCACATTGCACATATAAATGTATCAAAATATGATCTACACTTTAAATACCTCACAATTTTATATGTCACTTATACCTCAATACAGCTGAAATAAAATTTTAAAAAGACCAGCTGTATCTCACTACTTATTAGAGGACATTTTAAGCCAATATTTGCACTCATTTAGTTAGTCATTCATTGATTTCTTAGAGTTGCTAATTGGGGGATTTTTAGTTTAAAAAAATCAAAGTACTTGATTTTTAACTAAGTAGAAAACTATGTGTCTAAGAAAATCTAGAACAATATTTATTAAACCATTAATAGTATTTACTTCCTGGAAGGGAAGAGAGGGGAATTAAGATGTGAGAGGTAATATAGTCAATAATATTATTATAACTATGTATGGTGGGTTCTAGGGTTCTAGACTTATGAGAAAGATCACCTCATCCTATCTAATAATAGACAAATATGCAAATTGACCATACCTCCGACACACCCACAAGCCACACCCACCATCCAATCAGAGCAAGTATGCAAATTAACCCAAACCAAGATGGCTACAGCCACAGAGAGCAAGGTTTCCTAGGTAACAGAGGAAGCCAAGCTTTCTGCCAGCCATTGCAGGCCTAAGCCTCCACTCAAGCTACAAAGTTTCAATTATAGAAGGTAAACAAATTCAAACAAATGGCGGCAGAATGGTGCTTGAGAGAGCAGGCCAGGGTTACTGCCAGCAACAGGGGAAGCAAAGCTTTCCATACACCCTGGCTGGGCCCACCCGCTTAAGGCAACAAAGTTTCAATTATAACCCCAACACAAATGGCTTCGGGCCTCGGAGGGAGCCCCAGGCTTGGCTCTGCTCCAGGCTACAAAGTTTCAATTGTAGGAGGAAAATAAATTCCAGATACCAAGGCCTCCACTTGCGCTGCCAGCCGGCATGGCCTGCCTGCAAACCATCACAGGCCCCTCACTCAGGCCGCCCCACGCCCCAAGGGAACCCCCATCCTGATCAGGGACACCCTTCAGGGCAAACCAGCTGGCCCCCACCCCTGTACCAGGCCTCTATCCTATCTAATAAAAGAGTACTATGCAGATTGATCATCACTGCAACACACAATATAGCTACCCCCAGGTAGTCAAAGATCCTGCCCCCATGTGGACACAAGATGGCCACCACAAGATGGCCAGCAGGAGAGGGCAGTTGGGAGGCACCCGGCCTGCAAGGGAGGGCAGTTGAGAAGGACCAGGCCTTCAAGGGAGGGCAGTTGGAGGTGATCAACCCTGCTGGAGAGGGCAGTTAGGAGTGACCAGGCCGGCAGAGGAGGGAAGTTGGGGGCAAACAGGCTGGCAGCAGAGTGGTTAGGGGGTGATCAGGCTGGCAGGCAGAAGCGGTTAGGGGCAATCAGGAAGGCAGGCAAGCAAGCAGTTGGGAGCCAGCAGTCCTGGATTGTGAGAGGGATCAGGCCTAAAACGGGCAGTCGGACATCCCCTTAGGGGTCCCAGATTGGCGAGGGTACAGGCTGGGCTGAGGGACAGCCCCCCTCTGTGCACGAATTTCGTGCACCGGGCCTCTAGTTTATGTATATAAAAGCCTAAGCGAGCGAACAACCAAACAACGGAACAACCGGTCGACTGGTCACTATGACGCGCACTGAAAACCAGGAGCAGATGCTCAATGCAGGAGCTTCCCTCTGGTGGTCAGTGTGCTCCCACAGCAACCTCCCGCAGTCCCTCTCCCCAACTGGCCCCAATTGGAACTGGGCAAGAGGGCCCCAATTGGCCCTGATCACCAGCCAGGCCAAGGGACCCCACCCATGCACAAATTCATGCACTGAGCCTCTAGTAAGTTATATAAATGTCTAACCACTATGCTGTATACCTGAAAATAATGTTGTATGTCAACTGTAATGGAAAAAAAAGATGTGGAAAGTCATAGAAAAATGTTACATGTTTTAATAGTTTGCAATTAAAATATGTTATAATTTACTTTTTAAATGAAAATTTTATTGGCCAAAGGAGAAGGAAACATTAAATGAAAATGATAGAAATCATGATCTTAAAAGGGCTTCTATTTTATTATTACATTCAAGTTTTCAGGTGTTTTTTTTTTCCAGGCTTAGCATCTCATATGTCACATTATAAAGAAATGACCTATTCTTTTCTTAGCTTTCTCGGGCTCAAAGATTTCCTGAATCATACCAAAATGAATTGGACAATCTGGTCATGGTCCTAGCTGATCACATGATTTGGAAATACAAAGACCACCTTGAAGAAACAAGAAGGGCCAACCACAGCATTGCCAGGTTTCTTAAGGTACAGTTATGAGATGCAATTCCATTAAAGCTCCCATGTTAATGGATGTGAGATATCCTCAATGTTAATTGATTCAAATCTTCATTTTTTATGAGTAGTCACAACTAACACTGTTTGATGAATACTTTTATCTATCTTTCCTACTTGAAATACTTTTCACGGTTATTTTTTTTTTCTTTGCCTGTCTCCTCCAAAACTACCTGCTGTTTACACACTCATTACAGTTAAGAGAATCTGACAACAGAATAAGAAAGACAGTGAACAGTTCCCTGATAGAAATCTCAGGATCTTTTACCTTCACTCCTCAAATTCAAGCTGCCTTAACTGAAAGAAAAGCTCCTCTGTTGAAGGAGACCAGTGAGATTTTAAAAGGTTTTTCTGACCCATCTCTGCCACCCCTGTTCCTTCCCAGAGCTGTACAGTACAGGGATGAAATTGCTAAAGAAAAATAATAAAATGTAACTGTTTAAAAAATAAACACACAAGTAAAAGCTAAAACTTTCTATAGAAAAGGAAAAGGCTCTAATATTTAATTGCAAAGCTCCAAGTGATGTTGTATAAAATTGATCAATATGGATTTGTAGCTTTCTGATGGGTGTACTATATCTAACATTTTAACTAGTTGCCATATGTGGACAAATGCTTAAATATACTTGAGAGGTTTTTAGAACACTCAGGACACAACACATTTAGTTAAATGTTATTTTATTTCAATAAATTTCATTATCTTTTCAAAATCTTTAATGATCTTTAAAGTAAAATGTTTTAATTTGAAATTTTATCTTTTTTAGCGCTGCTTTACGTTTATGGACCGGGGCTTTGTGTTTAAGATGGTCAACAATTACATCAGCATGTTCTCCTCTGGTGAACTCAAGGTAAGAACCAATTGCAGAAGTGATTGCTTTATCAGCTATGGCAGTATAAATAAATAAATTGATCTCTGTGTATATGTGCGTAAAACATTAACTTCCCTATTCTCTGCATCAAAAAAAAAAAAATGTCTATACCAGTGAGAGGCCATCTTGTAAATGGTTCATCTATCTGCTGAGAAAGTCTCCCAAGTCCTTCCTTAATGGGGAACAAGGGAGAGTGGAATGAAAGTGTTTACATTTCACTTCTATGTCCTGTGGGTGGAGAAGAAATTGTTCTTTCCAGCGGCAGTTCTTATAGAACTCTAGCTCAGGACTGTATTGTTTAAGTACTGAAAGTCCCACCTCTGGAAATCCTTCAGTCTTGGGCAAAGTGGACAGTTGGCCACCCTGCCTAAATAGGGGCTACGTGTTGGGAGACAGGCAGGAAACAGTGCTCTAGGGAGGAGTGGTTCTCAAAGTGAGGTTCCTAGGCCAGTGCAATAGCATCACTCAGAACTGAAGTCTATATTGTATCAAGACTTTCAGGTGATTTTTATTCATCTTCAAGTCTGAGGACCACTGAGTTTAGTATGGCATATGCTAAAGAGAAATAAGCCTGGGCCAGGTCATGCAAGTTATCAGTGAAGGTTCATTGGGTTGTAAGCAACAGAAGTTTACTCCAGTTTGAGTAAAAGCAAATTTATTGGAAGTTCTATTGGGAATAAATAGCATCAATGTAAAGATCTAGACTTGGAAAAGAGCTATAGCACAAGAATAATTGCCAAGAAGGAACCATTTGGCCAAAGTCTGCTGCTGCTGAATTGATAACACTCTTCTTAATATCTGCTTTCCAAAAAGGAAGTGTGTGGTCAGCCTGCTTTGGGTCACATGTCTGCCTCTTACCAGGAGAGACAGGGCATGTGAATTAGTAGTTCCTCATTAAACTTTCATTATTGGGAAGAAGGTAAGTCCTGAAGAAAAAATTACCTAGGTACTCTATATAATAAAAGGCTAATATACAAGTCAACCGAACAGCGGAGCGACCAGTTGCTATGACGTGCACTGACCACCAGGGGGCAGATGCTCAATGCAGGAGCTGCCCCCTGGTGGTCAGTGCACTCCCACAGCGGGTGCGCCACTCAGCCAGAAGCCTGGCTCAGAGCTGGCGAGCACAGCAGCAGTGGCGGGAGCCTTTCCCACCTCCGTGGCAGCACTAAGGATGTCCGACTGACAGGGAGTGGGCCTAAGCCTTCAGTTGGACATCCCCCGAGGGCTCCTGGACTGCAAGAAGGTGCAGGGATCCCTGAGTACACGAATCTCGTGCACTGAGCGTCTAGTTGTAAAATAATAACCAATGTAGAATGACCAAAAATAAAAAATGTTCATCTTATAGCTTTTCATGTCATGGTTAGGAATCTGAATATTATTTTTCTTGGCAGTTTTGATCAGGTGAGTTACCTAATTACCTATCATGTGGTTTTGAGCATCCAATTCTCTCTGTAAATAATTTTTGAAAGAATATTCTTTATTAATTCTCCAATTATGCATGAAATTTTAAGAATGTCCATTTAGATACAATTCCAGTAGACCTAAATTATATATTTTTTCAAAGACCAAACAGAAATTTCTCAATGAAGAATAATTAACATATAAATTAATTATGCTCTTCTTCACTTTTATGTATGAAGGATTAAGTCAAATACATTCATTTGTAAATTGCAGTATTTTAAATGATTGACTAAAGTTGCCACAAAATATAATTCTGTAATATTCAAGTGAATGAAATATATTTTATTTTGTTAGCTGATATTAGCAAATATAATGAACACAATCTGAGTCTTAAAAATTTATTACTTACCTTGCATGAGAGTGAAAACAGAACAGTTATGAATGTGCTGATTGTTTCTATTTATGTGGTTGTTCTTAGCTCATGTATTACAGTTGTCTTAGACCAAGTCTGAACTCCATTTATCACTGTGCTATTCAAAACATTATTGAAAGAACAGGCCTGTTTGCAAGAGTAGGGAAGAGGTAGAATTAATAATGTATCTTGAGAACAAATGGCATATGAAGAGAGATTCACTTTCATTTTTTATTGTCTTCCTATCTTCTTGAATCATAGGAATTGATTGTAGCAATCTGTTCTATGATCTGAGGGTAGTTGCAGAGCTCTGTGCATTTGGTGAGGCACTATTTTTCTCAAAATAAGTGTGCTATAAACTAAAAGAAGCAAAAAAAAAAATGCCTCAGTAAGGTAGGCTACAAATAAGATTACTTCCTGAGGAGGCCTTGATCAAACTCCCCAAATAGGAAGGCTGCCTGCATTTACCACTACGGAGGGGCAAAATTTCTTAAACTTGACAAATAGTCAGTGGTCATACAAAAGTAACCACATCTTCTTTTTAGGTACAAAAGTCAAGTGCAGATTCTTTGTTTTATTAACTTTCTTGGTGTGTGAATAATAGTCATTCAGCTTGTCTCTCTTTCAGACCTTATGCCAGTATAAATTTGATTTCCTTCAAGAAGTGTGTCAGCATGAGCACTTTATCCCTTTGTGTCTCCCCATAAGATCAGCAAACATCCCAGGTAATAATTCCCAGAGTTTTTATCGACTCCTACAAAATGAACACTTTTATTTGTTTGTTCATTGTTTTCCTGTTTCCTCAATCTTTGTTTTGTTTGAACTTGCCACATGGGTATTAGACCCAGACAATGAGATTAAAATGTAAAAGAAATTGTTGGCCTGTGATAATGGATACAGCCCTATGATTCTCAATGTTTTCTATATTTCCTTTTTCATTAAAGAGAAGGCCAACAACAAAATTATAAAATTGGTGATTGTAGATCAAAGAATTTTAACCTAGAGCCATACTGTCTTTCACCATACTGGCTACAAAAGACATCTTTCCTTTGATTTGGAGAGATAAAATTACATGGAGGAAAAGTTATACTTTGTGAGTATAAATTCATTCCTAATTACCAGTTAAGGTGTGTAATTATGTTGAATGCAATTCCTCAAAATGAGTCTGAGACAAAGAAACTGGTACCTTGGAAGGAAGGCAGGCAGGCAGGTAGGTGGACAGCACTATGAACTCCTGATATCTCTAGGTCAGAAAGACACAGAAATAGGTGTGCAGAAAAGAACTGGGCTCCACAATTTGTTTACTATGCTTAGTATAGCCTAAATGGTCTGCAGAAAAACTTTCATTTATTACATTTGGTATATACATATATTGTCCATTCTCTACCATGATCATATACTAGGGTGACCATAGTAGAGAATTATCACCCACCTAGATATCAGAAGCTCATCAAACATCAAAATGCAAAGAAAATACTAAAATTATTTAGGAACTTTAATTTTTTTTAATTTTTAAATTTATTGGGGTGAAAGCTATACTAATAAAAGGGTACTATGCTAATTAGGGTGGACATCTTCCAGATGTCCTTCTGGACAAAGCTGTAGCGGCTGCCCGAGGCTCAGGCAAGCTGCAGATGGCGCCTGCCACTGAGTGGGCCCGAGGCTCAGGCAAACGAGGGCTGAGCCAAGGCTCAGGCAAGCAGTGGTGGCTGCTAGGGCCAAGGCTCAGGCAGTCATGACTGCGGGCAGTGGCAGCAGCAGAGGCGTGATGGGGACATCTCCTTCCCCTGATCAGCCGGTTGCCTCCCACAGAGGGAGGCCACACTGCAGCTCCGAAGCAGTCAGTAGGACATACCCTGAGGGCTCCTGGGCAGGTCGGGCTGAGGGACCCCCCACCCTAGTGCACGAATTTTCATGCACCGGGCCTCTAGTTGGTTAATAAAATTGTACAGGTTTTAAGGGTACAATTCCCTAATACATCATTTGTACATTGCATTGTGGGTTCAGCACCAAAAGTCAAGTCTCCTTCCATCATCATACAAGGTGGGGGCAAAAGTAGGTTTAGAGTTGTGAGTATGCAAAATGCAGTTTAATCTTGTATTATTATTTATTAATTATTGTATTATTCTCCATATGAACAACTATAAACCTACTTTTGCCCCACCCTGTATATTTGACCCCTTTTACCCTTAAAATACTTTACTTCTAAGCAGTGAGTAAATTATTCACAGGGTACAATTTTTACATTCATGGAAAACACTAACTGAGATGATAAACTCCGCCTTAAATCTGTTATAGTTTGCACTAATGTTTTGGAGGGAAAAAGAATAAAGTACATTATTTTTACAAAAAGTACTGTGTCTGATGCTCAAATAGAAGGCTAAGAATTAAAATAATCATGTTATGGCATTCTCTTTAATGAAATAAACAACCTAAAGCATTTCTCTTGAAAAACAAAGCTTTATTGAAGTGATTCCTATTTTAGGACAATATATTTTAATTTTTCAGTATATATTACACATCATTAATGAACAGAGTATGTATCTGAGTATGGATATATCTGAACTTTTTGTTTATTTGTATTAAATCCAGATCCTTTGACACCTTCAGAATCAACTCAAGAGGTGCATGCATCAGGTAAATAGTGTAATTTTATATGATATTACCTAAGCATCAATGACCACATCATAGTCCAATAACATTGATGAATATAGATACTATAAATTTTCAGTTTCCAGATGCTAATAAATAGCCATATTTTTAATACCATATAGTCAAAATAAACAAAATATTGTCTGAACTTTTCTCCAGTCACAAATAATTAAATGATTCGCCATCTTGAATTCTTTTATATTTTATTCTCTAAAGCTTGATTTTTCTTAATTTTCCAAAGTTCCTGCAATTTCCTTAGAGTTTATCATAAATAAAATTCCAGCTATATATAATAGCATACCTGTTCAATGTAACTAGCTTTATATGATATATTTCTTTCAATAAACCACAACCTGGTTTGGGCTATATTTTCAAGATTGAAATTATTGGAATCCTATAATTTGAATATAATACATATTCCATTGGCACACTATACTAATCATAACTACCTTGCTGGTTGTCCTGAAAACTAACTAAGATACTTCTTATCAAGTGTGTAGCCTAGTGTTTACTCACAGTGTAAGTTCTGTAAGTGGGTGCTAGTCCTATTATCAATAGTTACATTTAAGAACCCTATTGGACAATTCTGAATACATGCATTATTACTGGAAATTGTAACACTGCTTTCTTGGTAATTCAGGCTCAACAGTTTGCAGCCTCCCTTGGTTTTCCTCTCTCCTTGCTCTGTTACATCCTTCAGAAAATTTGTTCTGCTGATATTACGTCTGCTACTTTGACCCTACTACCCCAGGCCCTCTAATTCTCCCCTCTCTCCACTACTGCTATAGCCTCTTGTATTATATCCCTCCCTGCACTCTAATTAATTTACATCCTGCCACCATATTAGTAAATCAATAAAGCACAGGTCTGATTGGACCACTGATCTCAAAGCCCAGAGTGACTTATCTACTGCAATTGGAATTGCTACAGAAGTGCAAAAAGCAGAGAAACCTAAATGCCAGCTAGCGAATTTGTACTTAAGTTTCCCATCAACTAGTCCCAATGTGGCTCACATCTTAATCTCATCACTCCTCTTTTGGGAACTGTATTTAATGTCCCCCATATCTGTGTTCCCCACATACCCACTTTCACAATGCTGTGCCATTGAAATCCTACCCCTTCTCCTCCCAGTGTCCTCTTCTTTCCTCGTTGCCTCCATTTGCTCACACACCTGCACTTCCAAATCTTAAGCATCCTCATTGGCCCATTTCAACATGTTACTTTCAGTTGACCACTTCTGATTCCTTCAGACAGACTATTTAGGTTTTTCTAGTCTCAGCTATAATACTGTAGGGATGCCACTTTCATGGAGCTTGATATCTGACATCATGCATTATTTGTATTAATATACACACAATATCACCCTATCTTCCTGAATGTTCCTCTCTCATATTTCTCATCTCTGTGGCAAGCTTATATCCCTGAATTCAGGAAGGAGTTGATAGTTGTTTGATAAACCTGTCATGATTATAAAGTGACCATTTGATTTTCAATAATATGATCTCTCTTCTTGCCTCACGAAGATATGCCTGAATATTCGGTCACTAATGAATTTTGCCGCAAGCACTTCCTAATCGGGATTCTGCTCCGAGAAGTTGGCTTTGCTCTGCAGGAAGACCAAGATGTCAGGCACTTAGCTTTAGCTGTCCTAAAAAATCTAATGGCTAAGCATTCATTTGATGATCGATACAGAGAACCAGTAAGTGGTCTTCCTTTCTCCCTTCCCTAAACACAGTTTAATGGCACACTGCATTAAATGCATAATCAAACCGAGGGGTCCATTGATTTTTACGTGAATCATTTCTTTTGGCTCCCTTCTTACCTAGAGAAAGCAGGCCCAGATAGCAAGTTTATACATGCCCCTCTATGGCATGCTCCTGGACAATATGCCAAGGATTTACCTGAAGGACCTGTATCCTTTTACTGTCAATACATCGAACCAGGTAAGTTTGCATACTATTTCCAATGTCTATTTGAATAGTTAGCCTTTCTTATACCACTTCCACCTATTTGTGAGTGACTAAGAATTAGCAGTTCCTGCTAGGTGTTTTTGAGACATTCATGTCAGTGTCACTGGTTCCAGACTGGTCACTGAAGCCTTCTATCTAGCCCATCTCTCCAGCACTTTTTTTCCTTTTCCTCTGTTCTCTGCATCGTTTTCCAGTTCTCTCCAGTTTTTACCAGGTTCCCCTGTTACATCCATGGCCCCATCCTCAGTATACCTTCCCACCACCTTTTGGTATCAGTTATATGACCACCTGGTTGTTGTATAGCCAAATGCCTTCATTATAGTCACAGCCTAGGAGTAGCCTGTTTGTCCTCCTTTCTCCACTGAGTCATCACAATGACTGTAAAACAACCCTCTTGGGATCAGTTACCTGTGTTCAAATCCCCGATGAATGAACTTACTGCTGACCCAGTTTACTATACGAGATACTACCATCTAGAAGTTAGGTGCTATGCCTTAGGAATTTGGGGGAGGGACCTTATTCAAATCCTAGTAGTATCAGTTACTATTTATGTGTTATTAGGTAAATTATCCCACTTCTTTAAGCCTCTAATTTCTTATTTATAAAATGGGATAAAATACCTCCATCCCAAGATTCTTATGAGGGTTAAATTGCGTAATAGAAAACACTTACCATAGAAATTGGAACATACTAATTATTTAAAATCTGGTTTTTAGTAATAGTAAAATACATAAGATAACCCATGATAATGATGATATAGAACATATAATATAATCCATGAATATAATTATTCCATCCATTTAATCTATATCTAAAAGGTAGTTTACACTGCATTGTAAAAAATTTTAAATCACATATGAAATCAAATGTGCCCCAGAGTATGGTTTTGACTATATTCATTTTCACTGCCTTCTTTGGCAGAAGACCTTTGCTGGGATATAAAAGATCAAATCAAGTACCATGTAATTGAAAGTATAGTGAATTTTATATGTATTTTATATTTTTTAAAGTATACGTGGCTTTACAATGTTGAAATATGATGATTTCCATTAATTTCTTCTGTGCTTTGAATACAGGGGTCTAGAGATGACCTCAGCACCAATGGGGGATTTCACAGCCAGTCAGCAATGAAACATGCAAACTCTGTGGACACATCATTTTCTAAAGATGTTTTAAATTCCATAGCAGGTACTTAACACTTGTGTTTAACCCTCATCCATGTTTACCTTGTACATCATCGTGCTTTTCACCCACTCCACAATCCATTACCCATTATCTCTATGGCACAGAGTACTATATTTATATAGCTAAAGTATCTTTTTACATATTTCTTGGAATGCCATCCAGCAGCTTCCTCTTCTACTTAGCTTTCATTTTTACTTGGCTCAGATGTTATCAAATTGCTTCATTCTGGAAACAATATTTAAGTTTTCATTGCACATAGCCTTTTAAGATATAATAGCCCTTCAACTTCAAAGAGTATTTTAAGAACTGTTTTTGGAAATGTCATCTTGATTTCTTTTATACTGTCAAAAATTGAAAATTTCTTCCCCCAAAGTATCCTTGTGAACTTTTACTAAAGCATTTTTTAAAAGAGAAGCTTTATCTTAAAAGCTGTTTAAGAAATCAAAAGAACAAGCTTTACTTTATTTCCATTTATAATGCTCTAAATTTTTCTAAATCCTTAATGTTGACATGGCCATTGTAATGACACTTTAAAATGTGGCATTTCTCTAATGCCAATCCCAGACTCCATTATGTCAGTCTTTGAGAATACTGCTCAATGTTCAACATCTTTTTGGTTCATTGTTAGAGCTGTCTGTGTGTCTGTGCCCATACATCTCATTATCATCTGTGTGCTGTGGCTTGTGTTTGCAGCATTTTCATCAATAGCTATTTCTACAGTAAACCATGCTGATTCCAGAGCATCCTTAGCAAGTCTTGACTCCAATCCAAGTACCACTGAGAAGAGCAGTGAGAAGACTGACAACTGTGAAAAGGTGGGACTTCCTTTCCAGACTTGCTCAGCACATTAGGACTCAGCAATCTCTTACTCTTACTCAATCCTTATTGGTTCTTTGATTCCTAGATCCCAAGACCTTTGTCTTTGATAGGCTCAACACTTCGATTTGACAAGTTAGATCAAGCCGAAACCAGGAGTCTTCTTATGTGTTTTCTTCACATTATGAAGAATATTTCAGAGGGTAAAGAGAAATCTTTAAAATTAAAACTTTAAAAAAAGAATAACACTTCGAATTTCAGAGTCTCATACTATGTGGTGTTTCCTTTCAGAGACTCTGATTGCCTACTGGCAACGAGCACCCAGTCCAGAGGTGTCTGACTTCTTCAGCATCTTGGAGTAAGTTATAGTGTTGATTAGTTAACTCTCATTTTCTGGAACCTTCTAAATAGTTCATTATACCATGCTGCATTTTAAGCGCTTATATGGTGAATTATCTATCAATAACAATGCATAAAACCTACATCTATATATTTATGTGTGTGTGTGTGTGTATATTGAGTGTGTGTGTGTGTGTGTGTGTGTGTGTGTGTGTGTGTGTGTGTAGTGCACTGACCACCAGGGGGCAGACTCTCAACACAGGAGCTGAAACCACAGGCATGGAAACATGGAACAGACTGATGAATCACAGAGGGAAGCGGGGAGGGGGGAGGATGAGAAGAGGTTAACCAAAGATCTTGTATGCATACTGCAGGCCTGGTGCACAGATTCATGCACCAGTGGGGTCCCTCAGCCTGGCCTGTGGGGATTGGACCAAAACCGGCTCTCTGCCATCCCCTGAAGGTCCTGGATTGCATTAGGGCACAGGCCAGGCCAAGGGACCCCACCAGTGGATGAATCTGTGTACTGGGCCTCTAGTATTTAAATAAAATTTAACATTTTTAATGTATAAGAGGGAAATAACTAGAATGTGACTTTTTTCCTTTCTAGCGTCTGTCTTCAAAATTTCAGATACCTAGGAAAACGCATTATAATAAGGTAATCATTTTAAGCTCCAATAGGTCAGTCTGTTCTTTTAGAGTTATGACATATATTAATGCATCAGGTTAGATTTACAAATATATGTTAGAAATCTTAAAATGCAATAAAGATTATAAGGTTGACCTCCCATTCGAAGTTTGACAATAGCCCTATCTCCATAGCATAAAGCTTTAGAGGTAGAGAAGCACAAAACACATTTCTCAAAGGAAGTCTCATTTCATGTATCTTTGAACAAATTATCTACCTGTTTAGGGATAAAACTTGGAAGGTACCAATTTAAGAAAATATTTTAAGTAAAATAAAAAGAAAAATTAATCTGAAGTAGCTTTGTGCTGCCATTCTTTCTTCATGAGTGACCGCAAAGTTCCCAGCACCTTCACTAAACCCCCACTTCCCTGTTTCCAGAAGAATGTGTGATTTCATTTTTCATAGCATGTGAATTTGCAAATGCTGAGCTATGATTAAAACATCAACATTTCCTGCAGGAAAATTGCTGCTGCATTTAAATTTGTGCAGTCCACCCAGAACAATGGAACTCTCAAAGGATCGAATCCTTCCTGCCAAACATCAGGCCTCCTGTCACAATGGTAATGTCACATTTGCTTTGTATTTAAAAACATAGTGTGTATATATGTATGTGTATTTATTTATGTATTTGTGGGGGTGGCTATACATGCATGTGCACATACACATATATATGTATGTATATGTATATGTATATATATGTGTGTGTATATATATGTATACATTTTAAAACAAATACAGATTTAAAGTAATTCTATGTTTCTGTGAAGAAACTTAAAATGCAATAAAGATTATAAGGTTGACCTCACATTTGAAGATTGACAAATATAAACAACTAGGAAAGCAAGGGTTCTTCTAGAACAGATTTTACTTTTTAAATATTGCCTTCTAAATATAATTTCACACAGTTGAGTTATGCTATCTTCCTGATTGACCAATAGTCAACTTCACATCTATAGAATCCCAGCATTTATTGAATATCAATGAGTATGCTTGTGTAAATTTAAATTTAGTATCTATTATTCTTCTCTTATCTTTCTGAACCTTTTCTTGGCTTAAAGAAAATTTCTTCAAAAGTATTTCAAGCCCCTTTTATCATGTCACCTCTAATCAATAATTTTCATAATAGGTCTCAATTTTTAAAATGTTATATATTTGACTCAATATAGAATATTTGAATGAACATTTGGATATCACATGTCCATTATTTTAACCATTTTTCTTATTTAATTTTCAGGATGAACACCAATTCTGGTCATGAAGGACATAAGCAGTCCAGATCACAAACTTTACCTATAATTCGAGGCAAAAATCCACTTTCTAATCCCAAACTCTTACAGATGTTAGACAATACCATGAGCAGTAAGTAAATCAGAAATAATTGGAACAAGATGTATATTCTCAAGATGTATGTAGGACATGAAATGCATGATAATGATTCAAAAATAGAAAGAATACTGTTGTGCTACTGAGACCACTATTTTTCAGGCTTGCTATGGTCCCGAGTGTTCTTAGAGGAGGCACTCACCATGGAGAGCTTAAAAATCTGAGTGTTCTTATGAGAAACAAAGTGGGAAAGCAAAGCACTCGGTATCATATGCTTAGTGTAGCTCCTCTGGAAAAAAAATGGTATTATAAATGTTATGCAGATCCCTCTCAATCCTATTGTTTATTGTCTGCTCTGTGGGAAGAAGAAAATGTGGTTTAAACATGACATCCTGAATCCAGTGATACCCACATTTCAGCTTGTGCATGAGGAAAAATAAACAAGTAACAGTATTTTGTATCATGTAAATGTTAGCAATTGTGGACATGTGACCAAAGTTAGCTGTTTGAAAGTATATGCCTTATCCTATAAATGCACTTAATGCCTTTCTCAGAAACAATTCATGCAGACTGCCCACTGAGACTGTACATTTGGTCTATTAGCCTGGGAGCCTAAAAGTTGACCCAGACTGATTATGGAAGAAATATGAATTTGTCATTGATGGAATTAATGGAAAATGGTAGGAACTAACGGAAATAGACCACTCTGGTCTTTGGAAACTCTACAGCTGACAGAAGAAAAGGGCACACAGTCTTCGTTCAAGCTGTTACAAGATACCATAGACTGGGTGACTTAAACGACATTTATTCTCATAGTTCTGAAGGCTGGGAGATCCAAGATCAGTGTACCAGCAGATTTTAGGTCTGGTGAGAACCTGCTTCTTGTTTGCAGATGGCTGACTTCTTGCTGTGTCTTCACATGATGGAGAGAGAGAGGGATGATCTTTCTGGTGTCTCTTCTCATAAGGGCACTAATCTCATTCATGGGGCTTCAGGCTCATGACCTAATTACCTCTCAAAGACCTCACCTCCTAACGTCATCACATTGAAATTCACACTGACATATGAATTTGGGGGGGAGGGTGGACACAAACATTTAGTCTGTAGAATTCACTAAAGACTCAGTCTAGTGTTTTTGATTCAGCCAATAGGAAGTTGAATAAACCAAAGCATTTTACTTTAATAAATTATTGATCAAAACCAGTAAACACTGAATATGTAATAATAGAAGAAAGACCTTTATAGGGTAAAAGAGTTGTCTTAGATGTTTATATGAATGTCCCACTTTGTATTTTTAGGCAACTCAAATGAAATAGACATCGTGCATCACGTGGACACAGAGGCTAATATAGCTACAGAGGTTTGCCTGACTATTCTAGACCTGCTGTCTCTCTTCACTCATATTCACCAGGTGAGCGTGATCATAACAACATCTTCCGCAACATGTTAGAATGGAAGGTATAAAAGTCATGTGAAGTCAAGAACATGTATTAAAATATCTTATGAAATTATTTAGCCTTACATAAATCAACATACATGTGAGTGGAAAACATGTTAAAGATGAAGTTCAGATTTTATCAAAAGTTGACTGTTGCTTGATTGCTATACACATGTATGTATTTCACTATTGTCAAATAGTTGATGATACTCTTTCTAATTTTTCCTGCTTCACTATCAAGCAAAATGACTGAGTAAGAATGTGACACTGCTTTTCATTCTCAAAGGGAGAGACATATGACAGCTAGATCCAATAGCCTAATAATGTTGAATATTTTTCACGTGCTTATTTGCCCCCTGGATTTCTTTGGTGAAATGATACCACTACATACTGTTATAATGGTTACACTTAAAAAGACTGACCATACCAACTTTTGGCAAAGAACTCTCATTCACTAATAGGGGAGATGCCAAATGGTACAAACACTTTGGAAAACAGTATGTCGGTATAAAATGTTAAGCATTTATTAACCCACCATTCCAATATTAGGAATTTATCCAGAAGAAATCAAAACATTTCTTCAGCCATAGCCACCAATGAGGCTCAGTTGGAGAGTCATCCCATGCACTGAAGGGTCATGGATTCAGTTCCTTGTCAGGGCACATACCTGGGTTCAGGGTCAATCCCCAGGAGGCAGCTGATTGATCTCTCTCTCTCTCTCTCTCTCTCTCTCTCTCTCTCTCTCTTTCTCTCTCTTCCTTCCTTCCTTCTTTGGGTGAGAATTTTTTAAAGCATTTTCCCACACAAAGCTTTGTACACAAATATTCATGGAAGCTTTATTTTTAATAACTAAACACTGGAAACAACTTAAATGTACATCAACAAATAAATGGCTTAGAAAATAAATGATGTTATATCCATATAATAGAATACAGCTTAGTTATGCTCAGTGAAGAAAACCAAACAGAAAGAGTATATACACTTACGATTCCATTTATAAAAAAATTTCATAAAATGCTAACTATAGAAATTTTATGTTAATTAAATATCAATAAAGCTATTAAAAACATTAGCTAGCTGTACCTAATGAGTTCACAGATGTTAAGGTTTAAACTATAAAAAGTTTGATGTGCTGAATAAAGTCTACACTAAACAGAATGAATACATCAAGAAAGTCCTGCGGGTGAAAGCTCAGCATGGTGGTAGAAAAAGCAATAACCATATTTCAATTTTTTATTGCTCAGTGGAAATATTACTCAAATAACATACATCTCACAGGCTTTACAAGTGCCTATGATGACTTACCTGTCTGTGATCTTATTTCCTACCTCTCTTTGCTATCCCACCCCACTCATTCTGCTCTTTTTTCTCAGCTTTGAGCTCACAGTCTCCTTTCTAAGTCAAGTTCTTGGTACTCAAGCCTCCCTCCTTGGACAGCCCTCCCAGATCTGCCCCCAGCACACTCCTTTAGCTCACGTGTCAATTCATCCATTAAAGAGGTCATACCTAACCACCCTATCTAAAGTGCAATCCTACTCCCAAAGCAATTTCTTTCTATCATAATATATCATTATACTCTGTTTCCTTATTTAGTACTTTTTTTTTCCAGTCACTACTCTGTCAGTTATACTGGGAATGTAGACCTTCTCCTCTTATTCAGCATTTTATGTCCAGCACCCAGAATTGTGCCTACCATTCTATAGGTTCACAACAAATATCTTTTGAAAGAACACAGGTGTCCCTTTCCTCATCCTAAATAACTTCTGTGTTAAATTTCCAGCGACAACTCCAACAATCTGAATGTCAAAATTCATTAATGAAAAGAGTCTTCGATACCTATATGCTCTTTTTCCAAGTAAACCAGTCAGCCACAGCGCTAAAGCATGTGTTTGCGTCCCTCAGACTGTTTGTATGCAAGGTAAGGGTGCTCCAGCTTCCAGCGAAAGCTCAGTGAATGATGATCATAAATGCATGTTAATCCTTACTTCTCTGGTATGGAGAGAAGGTATGTTTTCTTTTATTTTGGTTTATTTGGTTTTATCAAATCTTTGATTGGTGATCTCAAAATAAGCTCATAGCCTTGACAACCTTTTGGCTTAGATATCAGAAGGGAATAAAATTAACATCTGGCCACCAATTCTTTGAGTAAGTGTTTGTGGCAGAGTTAGGTAAAATGCACACCATGAGCTGTGAAGCCCATTCATGCCAAGTTAAAGGTTCCACATTGAAGTAGCTACAGCTATGACCTCTTAGGGCCCCTGCAGCTTACAGTGTTGGGTAAATAGAAAACATGTCAAAGCTCTGGCTCAATGCTTTCGGGTTATCATTAGTTATTTATACAAGGGATACTTAAAAAATAGAGAATGATTGTTTTTAGGGGAAAAAAAGAGAGAAATACTAAGATAGACTTTAACAAGCAAAAGTATATCCTCTCCCACTTGCAAATAAAAGAAAAAGACTCATTTAAAAGAAAAGAAAGAAGGATTTCATTCTCAGGGATTTTAAAATATGAGAGTGAACAGAGCACAAGGAAGGAACAGGGCTGACCTCACCAGTGTTTCCATTCCCACAGTTTCCTTCAGCGTTCTTTCAAGGGCCTGCCGACCTGTGTGGATCCTTCTGCTATGAAGTCCTAAAGTGCTGTAACCACAGGTCACGGTCAACTCAGACAGAAGCATCAGCACTTCTGTACTTTTTCATGAGGAAGAATTTTGAATTTAACAAGCAGAAGTCAATTGTCCGATCCCACTTACAAGTAAGTGCTGCCAGTTTTCATTAGTGCTATTGTTAATGCCACAACTCTGTCTCAGCATTGATAGAAGCTTACTGTCCTCAGAGCAACCAGTGACCAATTCCTCCTCCAGACTCTGCCCTTAAAGGTGCCCATCACATTCAGTTCTGATTCATGGGCAGAGGGCAGCTGGGCAGAAGCCAGCAAAGTCCATAACTCCACCTGGACTTGTTCTTTCTTCTGCCAGGGAATAGAGTCATACAGAACACACAAGTCAGGAATCCAGGGCTATCTCTAGGATGCCAAATCTCACCAGATTCTAAATGCATACATTTCTTTCTTCAAGACATCCCAAGATTCTTGCAACCTTCCTTAAGTATTTAAGTTTATAAGAAAAGCCCAAGATCACATGGCCTTTAAAGATTTAAAACAGAGAGATATCATTCATTGGATCTAGAGGGAGAAATTAATGGTACATTCAACTAATCCAATGGATTTCTTTATAACTCCTATTTCTAAGTTACTTACTTTTGAGGTTTCATTTTTCTTCTCTCTTTCAGCTCATCAAGGCCGTAAGTCAGTTAATAGCTGACGCTGGAATTGGAGGCTCTCGGTTTCAACATTCCCTTGCAATTACCAATAATTTTGCTAATGGAGACAAACAAATGAAAGTAAGAAATGCTTTGTGGGATTTTTAAATAATTAGGAATAAACTAAACTGATTGTTTTTGTGAGATATCTAACTCATTTAAAAATACGAATATGTTATTTTGTTTATTGAGACATTACTTACATTGTTTGCTTCTTTAAACTGATAATCAGCTCTTACACTTTCAGAATATAATCTGTTAAGTGGAATTTCCAAGATGTGTGGTTGAATGGTGTGTAACAAGAGAACTTACCACAAATATCCAGAAATCCAACGGTTCTCTTATAATTCCATTCTTAGCCAAGTTTATCTTATCTTTTTTGGGGATGGGGGGGACTTTCCAAAGACTTCTCTTTTAGTCACTATACTGAAAAATCCAGGTCTAATGTCTGGCTTCAGGCATAGCTAAATGCAGGGATCAAAATAATTTTTTCTGATGTCCTCCTCCTACTGCCTCTACTTCAGCATGTCTCCCTAACTCTCAGTTCAACTTTCCTGTGTTTATTCCATATACGGGAGAGCTCTCCCATGAGTTTACTCTCTGGTAGTATTCCTTGAGTGGAAAAAGTACCTTATTCCTTAGTGCCAATTGAAGCTCCAGTACTGAATCTCCTTCATCCAACCTTGTGTCATATGCCCCTCCCTAAACCAATTAATGTCACCTCCGGGATCAAATAATGTGATTGGCCAGGCCAGTATCATGTGCCAGCCCTGGTGCCTGGGAATGAAGTAGACCCACTCAAATAACATGAACATGAGCCAGAAAGGAGAGCATTTGAAAGGACAATCAAGATGCTATTACTAGAAGGAGGGGGGCTAGAAAACCAAAGAGCAGGCCCTACAACAATTCTTATCTTCAAATGTATATAACCACAATCACAACATGTATATATGCATGTATAAATATGCATGTATAAAGAATGTACATATTTATGAGCAATATGTAGGATGCATCAAACTGAGATGACAAACCACAATTAACAGCCTCACTTCTGAATTCTAAGCAGGTTATGACTCAGGCTCTCTCTTTTCCAAAGAACAGCAATTTCCCAGCAGAGGTGAAAGACCTGACTAAACGTATAAGGACTGTTTTGATGGCCACGGCTCAGATGAAGGAGCATGAGAAGGACCCCGAGATGCTGGTGGATCTCCAGTACAGCCTGGCAAACTCCTATGCGAGCACCCCGGAGCTACGGAGGACCTGGTTGGAAAGCATGGCCAAGATTCACGCTCGAAACGGAGACTTGTCAGAGGTGATTGGCAAAGGCTGTCATTCTCCATCAGCATTGTCCTTTGATAAAGCTCAATTGGATTTTCATTTACAGCAGGAACATAAAAAGTTATTATATATTTCCACCAATCTAAATATTGCTTCACTATATGTTATGTGCATTAAATTTGCATGTAGGAATCAAATAAAGGCCAGAGTCTGTGGGGACAACTGTAATTATAGGCTATGCAATGAATGCAGAGCTGAATTCTACACACCTGAGGCTTTAAGGGTGTGTGGAAATTAAGAGTTACATAAATTAATGGTCTGTGTTTTAAAACTTCTTCCCTGTAATTGGAGTTGGATGGGGAAGCTCACCACCATGATGAGTAAATTCAGATTAGGGTCAACTGTCCTCATTTGCAGCTAGACTGAACTGGTGATGTAAAAATTAATACTCCTGAGATCCAGGTAAGTGAAGAGGGTCCATTGTGTGAAGGTTATAAATCAATAGCTAACATTTCTATGTCAATTTAAATGATGGGTGGATTTATGAGCAGCAATTCACAGTACCAGATGGCTTCCAGACACCAAATGGAGAAGTTTTGCCTTATTCCCAGAAATATGCACTCTTTGGGGAGAGATAATTTGTCTGCGGCAATCCTAAAGCTCTAACAATGCTTGCAAGGGGCTCTGGGATAGAAACAAAACCTTGCTTGGTGGCTATTTGGTGAGGACAAAATGCGAAACTCTATTTGCCTTGAACTGCTGTAAAAATGGAAAAGTTCCTCCATAAAACTTCAAAGGGAAAAGCTGAAGTCATTTGGACCCTTCAACATGTCAAGTTCTGGTAGGCGTCCAGCAATGTTCAAGGCTTGACAGGATATGTTAGAGAATAATAGAATGTTGCCCGTGTCATCTGGTGGAGGGGAGCACACGTGACGCATTAGGTCACACTATTTAACCAAGTGAGGCGACCACTTGAAAGGCAACGGATATTCGAGTGAGGACCATTCCTGGAGGCAGAAGAGGTAAGAAGGCAGCATTTGCCTTTCCAGTTTAGAACCAGAAGCTAATAGTTTTCACAAGGAAAGAGAGCTGTGAAAATATATAAACACATACATACATACAGGTGGGCAAAAATAGGTTTATAGTTTTGAGTACGTGAAATACAGAGTTTATTCAGCTATTGTAATAATCATAACCTGCATGTCTTTTTCCTTATGAACAACTGCAAACTAGTTTTGCCCTCCCCTGTAAATACTAAGAGACAAAGAGAAACTTAGATATTAAGGAAGATAAATCTTTGGGAAAATTCTTCAGGCCAGCTCTTCTTGAGAATTACATCAAGAAAGACAATCCCAAGTGTGCATTTTATTTTTGATTGTGAATTTTTTTGGAAATGTAATTGATTACTTTTAATTCTCTTACTTAAAAGATTCCTCCACATATTCTGACATGACATTAGTCCTAATTAGACAAATAGTAAAATGTGTGCTGCATCCTCCTCTGACACGGTTTCTGTTTTATTGCAGGCTGCTATGTGCTACATCCATATAGCCGCCCTCATTGCAGAATACCTGAAAAGAAAGGGTAAGATGACCAACCTTATGAGGGAGAAAAAGTCCAGAAATCAACATGTTGAAATCCAACTTAAAATTAATTTATTAATTTTAGATTTTATTACTCTTGGTTACGTTTTATTAAGCAACATTAATATTCACAGATATTTCTAATTACATTGTACTTTTAAGTTTTAACTTTCTTTCATGCCATTATCATGTTTATTTTATGTGCAAGGCTAACTGGTCAGCTTCTTGGATAGGTTAACGATTTCTGGTTTTGTAAGCTTGAATTAACACAAACATGTAGCATTGTCCTAACCTCATCTTGCACTACCATAGGTTACTGGAAAACGGAAAAGATTTGCACACCATCCCTGCTCATGGAGGATACCCACCCCTGCGATAGCAACCCATTACTAACCAGTCCCGGTGGAGGAAGTGAGTGGTCTAACAGCTCCTTTACCCACGGAACAGTGCAGAGGACATTAAACCTCGCTTAAGCTTTACTTCAACGAAATTCTTAAATGTATTCCTGGAAGCAAAAACCATGTCAGACCTACATTACTTACTCTGCAAAATCCCAAAGTTCCTAGCATTCATCCTAAATTTATGCAGTTTACATTACTGAAAAGTTTTCAGCAAATATAGCTGCATCTTATCCTATATTATTATGAGTTGTGGCCATATTTTGCTACCAATTTGCCTGCTAGTCTGCCTTTGGGATTTTATTCTGAAACTGATGGATTGTTTAAAATGGCAAGAGAAATCCATTTTCATTTTGAAATATAATAAAATTAGTCCAATATAGGGATGCAGAAGTGGAAACATATAAATATAGTGCATATACAGGACTATACTTATCATTGGCATGTTGTATTTCTTTTTTAAAAGCATAAACTGGTTCTGACAATTTCCAATATGTAAGAGTTAACAATACTTCCTTTAAAAATATTTCATCTTTAATGTCTTATAAAAATGATTTTATAGTGATAACTAAATAATTACTCTGAAAACAAGTTGGTAACATAGTTAATACATTTAATGTTTTCTTTTGCAAAATTGTTCAAACCCAAAGTTTATGAACTACAATATATTTTATAACTTAATCTTCTAAAAGCTGTGGTAAACTCAGTGTATAAAAAAACAGGAACAAATCTTTAGGTATAAAGATCAAAATACCTACACAAAAGGTAAATGACTTTAGTTACAGTATTTTGGAAACTTAATTGGTTCCTCATTCTTTTAAATATGTATATATTTTCTAAAAAGTTTCAGTGGATTTTGCAAACAAGACATTTGAACCCAGTGACCAAAGTGAACTGTGGACAGTGAGGTCATTTATTCGGGGACCTTGGAGAAGAGACCAGCCCTGGCACCATGGCTCATGCCCACACTAAAAGTCAGGAATCACCTTCCTCAGTTGCCGACTCCTTGTTTTTATTTTCATATGCAAGTCACCAAAGTTATCATTGTGGTTTTTTTTAACATGCCCTTCCTCCCCATCTCATTTTTTAATCATAATCAGATACTCTACAATTCCATAAAGCCTATGTCAAATTCTAGCTAAAAAACTAAATTGGAGAAACCTGGTAAAACTAGGTGTCAGTTTGAGAAGTTGTAGAAACTTCAATCCCAAAAAGTTGTGTGAACCTTTAATATTCAAAAACTTTTAAATACCCACTTTCAGATCTAAAATAATGTCAGAATATATCATACACATTGAGAAAATGTATTTGTTTAGTAAACTTTAAATTAAGGAAGGTGGTCATTTATGAGGCAGTAGCATCTATAATAATAAAAGCATTATATGCTAATTAGACCAGACATCCTTCCGGATGACCTTCTGGACGAAACCGCGGCAGGCAGGGGCCAAGGCAGAAGCAGCTGCCGCAGCAGCGGAGCCAAGCCCCTTGCACGAATTTCGTGCATCGGGCCTCTAGTATATATATATTTGAAATCCTCAGTATACTTTTTGTTACCATGTTTCTAAGTCAAAGAAGTAGACTACCTCTCATACAATGTGTAAATAATAAGAATATAGGTAAATATAGGTGACTCCAGGAAATACAGCTCTAATAATGATCAGCATCCTGTGAGAAGTATGTCATAACATTTCCTACTACCATCAGTTTTCATGTATTTTAACGTATGTTTAATTACAGAAAGAATATTATAGAGAAGTAGGAGCAAAGAATTTTTTAATATATTTTATTGATTTTTTTACAGAGAGGAAGGGAGAGGGATAGAGAGTTAGAAACATCGATCAGCTGCCTCCTGCACACCTCCTACTGGGAATGTGCCCGCAACGAAGGTACATGCCCTTGACCGGAATTGAACCTGGGACCTTTCAGTCCACAGGCTGATGCTCTATCCACTGAGCCAAACCTGTTAGGGCAGAGCATAGAATTTTAATTCAAGGATTCGTTTGCAGTAATTATTATAATTTTAACAGGTCTTGGGTTGATAATTTAGTTGCATAGCCAAGGAACTGATAATTTTTTATTGTCTAAAGTTTTACTTAAATATATTTTTGTTGATTTCAGAGAGGAAGGGAAAGGGAGAGAGAGATAGAAACATCAATGACGAGAGAGAATCATTGATCAGCTGCCTCCTGCACACCCCCTACTGGGGATCGAGCCCGCAACCTGGGCATGTGCCCTTGACTGGAATCAAACCCAGGACCCTTCAGTCTGCAGGCCGATGCTCTATCCACTGAGCCAAACCAGCTACTGCTAAATGAACTGATTATTAAAATGAAAACACCCACTGGAGCATCAGCTGTAACTTACAAAGCACATGCTCCATGTGAGGCACAGCACTAGGCTCCATACTGACAATACCTGAATTAGTTACCAATGACAAGTCTATGAGTTGGGTGCTGTTATTACCTCTCATTTACAAATGAGAAAATCAAGAGCAGTAAATCAACCGCCTCAGAGCTTATGGTTAGTTTGTGGTGGCCAGAGATCAAGACTGGTCTGTCGCCCCAGGCTGTGCTCCTAACCACTTTATTCCCCATCATTCAGATCTGATCCTTCCTCTAGGAACATGACCCATTATCAACTCTTGCCATATATATCGCAGAGCATGACCTTTTTATAATCTTGGTGGCAAAATGCTAACAAAAATTTTAAGATGGTTTCTAGATAATGCCAAAGGGTAAAAGTTAGTGAGTATTGAGCATTGCCATCCTAATGTGCTGACCATACCAGGTGTTTTCTCAAATATTAATCCTTTCACCCATCCTTTGAGATACATATCAATGTCTCTAGTATAACAAATGGGAGAAACGGGCTCAAAGAGGTTAACTAAACCAGAACATTGGAGCTACATCATCTACAAATCTTGTTTTTGGTCTATAATCCCATGCCAGCTTCTTATAGAAAATGTATCACCTACAAATAATACAGAATTACAAAAGGCTGACATTGATCACCTGGCAGGGAGTATTTACCAACAGTCATGGTCCAACCATCTCGCTGACTGCTGAGTGTTACACTACCACTTGGAACATCATGAAGCAAGGCATTGTCTAATCCAAGCAATACATGACTCAAATAATATTACATTTCTCTTGGTCCTCTCCAGGCATGTTCTCTATGGGCTGGCCAGCTTTTCTGAGCATTACCCCAAATATTAAAGAAGAAGGAGCAATGAAAGAAGATTCGGGAATGCAAGACACACCATACAATGAGGTTAGACCAAAGTAATCCAATGTACAGTAAATGAGTAAAAAAGATGCATTGATTTGTAATATCAAGCTAAATAGTAGGGAGAAAGTCTTATTCAGAAATCAAATAAAGTTACTCTATAATATGACTGAGGCAAAATGAAATGCAGGCTACAATTAAGCTAAGATTAATCAATATCAGACTTCATTGAGAAAGTATCATTTTCAATGAAAATTTAAACTAAACTTTACTTCTCTAAGATGGACCCAATATATATGATCAGCTCATATATAAGATACCAAATCTCTGGTCCTTTGGTAAATGTGGTAAGGGATGCTGAAATTTTTGTGAGCTGGTAATAACTTTTTTAAAATACATTAGAAAGTTTCTTTGCAAATATATTTGAAGAGAGGGGCTCACTAGTTTCTGCAAAAAACCTTCTGATATCAAACCATAGTTTTTTTTCTTCACTAATAAAAAGTATTTCTAACTGGGAATAACTTAGCAACGATTCTGGTGAAGAAACTAGAGCTCCCCTCATCAAGTAAGTAAAATATTACACAAGTTAATTTTTAAAAATCCTATTATATACTGTAGATTGAAAGTAAGAATACAGAAAGCAAATTTGGGGATGGATCTAATGAAATTTTACATGTAGTTCTACATAAATTTAATGTACATTGCAATTAAACAGTGAATTCAACTACATATTTGTATTAACTGTTTCAAATAACGTTTCAAAATATTTTCTTAAAAGACATTGTTAGAAACATTCCAATAATATTACCCACCTGCTTTAGAGAATGTATAATTGGATTCAATTGAACATTCATTAAACCACTAATATATGTGAAGCATTAAATTAAAGGTGGGAGACAGATATAAATCAGGCATAATTCCTGCTCTCAAAGAGTTTAGAACCTTGAGAAAGACAAACTTCCTTCAGAGTGGGTAGTATCCAGTCTGAGACCCATCTATACTACAAAAGGCCAGTGGCCATAATGCCAGAACGCCAGAACGACCAAACAACCGGTCACCAGGAGGTGCATGGAGCACCTCTCGGTCCCTCCCTTCCTCCACCCAGCTCACTCGAAGCTCATGGCAGCGGTGTAATGGCTCACGGCAGCAAGCTACTCACGCAAGAAGGGTCTGGGTCTTGCGAGATTTCACGTGCTGGGCCTCTAGTTAACTATAACTCCAGGCATTATATGTGACTACAATTAAAAGGGAACATTTTTTATGTGAATGTGGTTGGGATGGAGATAGATGGGACATAAATGAAAGTTCTCCAGACTTTGGCACTGGGTCTTGACATTTAATAGGACTTGAAGGTGTCAATAAAAAAAATAACATTCTGATAGGTGTGGCAACAAACAAAACAGGCAAAAGTGGGAAGGTGAGAATGAATCCTAAAAATGGTGTGGTATGGTCTGATATAGCCAACATGCAAAGTCAACATCGGGGTGCTGAGAGAGGGGCTCTGTCACGGAGGCTGGTGCTGGTCTCTGGAGCTCTTTGAATGCCATGCTAGAGAGTTGGGACAGCAATTCATAGAGTGGGGGTCCCACCAAGGTTCGGGGAGACCTCAGGATCATATTCATGTTTTAGAAAGAAGAATGACTGGAGAGGATCACAAAGAAAAAATTGGAGTGGGAAGACAGATTATCTAGAAGACTCTGCAGGGGTCTCAGAGTGAGCAGAGGTTCAATGGAAGTTGGGGACAGTGAGAATGGAAAGAACTAGGCAAATTGAAGGCATTTCTTAGATTTAAATTGGCAATATTAAGGAATTGATCAGGGGATGGGAATGAGGAAAAGGGCATAATCCAGATGACATCACCATCCCTTACTGGCTAAATGTAAATGCTAATAGCAAAAATAAGGAACACAGAGATCACACCATGAAAAAATTGACAATGCAGCTGTTTTGAAAGTAAGTTTCAGTGATAAGCTACAATGGCAATCATAAAATACCTTGCTTTGATTTGAGGAACTACAGCATATCCTAGTGGAGCAGCTATATATGTGTGTGGAGTTTCTCTGGAAGTCTGAGAGATACGAGCTCATCGCTGATGTCAACAAGCCCATCATTGCTGTCTTTGAGAAGCAGAGAGACTTCAAAGTATGTTTTCAAAACCCAGACATTAGTGACAACATCCTACTTTCAATGGGTCCATTGCTTATTATTTTCAAAAGCAGAAACTCCCTATTGTTTATGTGGGTACCATCACTTGAGACCCTTTGATTTATGGTTTCAGAAATTATCGGATCTTTACTACGACATTCACCGGTCCTATCTGAAAGTTGCGGAGGTGGTAAATTCAGAGAAGCGACTGTTTGGTCGGTACTACCGCGTGGCATTTTATGGGCAGGTAAGTTCACTAGAGGCAGCATGATCTGTGAATTCTGTTGAGCAGTTGAACGCTGTCTTTCATTCTTTATGAGACATCTAACTCCATGTGCCAAAGGATTGAGGGTGTGTGGGTATGGATGTGTCTAGGTATGTTTGAGTGTTTCTCTGGGTGTGAGTCTATATGTTTGTTCATAGGAAGGTACTGGGTCGAGAACTCCATGGCTCTTAATACAGATTGAGTTAAAACAGTGATTTCTAACTTCTTGGAGAAGAAAGGCATTTATTTTTCAGTGTATTTTTTCCCATTTCACCCCCAAAATATTTAATTATAGGTTTGCCTCAATATCAAAGTCAAATTAAATTCAACATGTTTTAAGAAATGAAATTCATAGCTTTCTAAAAAGTAAATAATTTCTAGGGGCTCCACCATATCAAAGCCATGAACTTTAGACTTTATAATCATACATTTTCTTTTCCCCTACTTTCAAACTATCACTGCTTTTATGCAGAACACTATTGTTTCCTGTATTACAGGTCAATGTAATTTTAAAGTTCCCTTTCTCAGTTGACTATATACACAATGAACAAGAAGGAAAATATTAGCTAGCCATAGCATTTGCCTGAAAGTAAAGTGAATGTATTATATATTAATTCTGAATATCTCTGACTGGTGCTTTAAGTGGGATAGACACAGGAACCATCCTATTCTTTTCAGGGAGGTTTATAATACTCTTATATTTCAGCAAACATACTTTAGACTATGACTGTGGATAAACATTCCATTCTTGTTTGTTCACAGGTGGAATGACTCTCAGTCCCCTTGTTTCTGTTTTTTTTTTCTCCCCCCACCATGTAAGGCACTATTGCACATAGCTCTTATTCTCCTCAGAATCTCCTAAGGAGTTACATGCAGCATGGTCATTCTAGATCATTTCCCATTGAAGTCTCTAGAAAAAATAGATATTTTCCTCTAGTCATCGAAGACAGTTTGAAAACTAATTTCTGAATTAGTCAAGATAGCTGCTGTCTACCTGGAAAGGAAAATGTCACTGAGTAGCCACTTACCATAAAGAAATTGATCCAGCCCTAGCTGGTTTGGCTCAGTGGATAGAGCATCAGCCTGCAGACTGAAGGGTCCCGGGTTTGATTCTGATCAAGGGCACATGCCTGGGTTGTGGGCTCAATCCCCAGTAGGGGGCGTGTAGGAGGCAGCCAATCAATGATGCTCTTGCATCATTGATGTTTCTCCCTCTCTCCCTCTCTCTTCCTCTCTGAAATCAATAAAATTTTTTAAAATTAAAAGAAATTGATCCAGCTCAAGTTTTCCCACAGCATGGCAGCATTAGAGAGAGCTGGTGGTATGAGGAACAGATGTGGGGAGATGGTCTACAGAGAGAAGCTAAATTTATATATTTGGGAGGTCCCTGGAAAAGAATCTGAACTCTCTGGAGTGATAGAATATGTTGGGGACAGAGAAATGTGCAGATCTGCAGGAGAGGAGGAGAGAGAAATGGAAGGGATTTCTTGAAAGTGAACAAGAACCAAAAAAATAAATATTTTTGACCTTGCTGAAACATTAACAAGAAAAATGGCAGAAAACCGCATCAGAAAGGGGATGTGGGAGTTGAGGGCTATAGGGGAAAAAGAGTCTCCAGGGAATGAATGGCAGCATAGCAGGGACATACAGATGCCGTCAGCCAGCCTGCATTTGAGTCTACAGTCCTTCAAAGGATCTTTTTAGTGACTGCCATTGATATTCTGATCATGAAAATCAGATTGCCTACCTGGTAGTTTCTCCAACCAATGCCTAAGATGCTGGCTACTGAACAGGTGGAAATGAATTAGGCTGCTTTCCAACCAGATTTTAATGCAGATGTTTACTTTTTTCTTCTTTTGGTATTGACTGTTCCAGGCTGTGGTAAGTTCTCTCTTTCTCGCTCCATTTGCATGCTCTAAAAATTCTCACACTTCCTTCTATATGGTTTTACTGAACCTTAACTTTTTTGTGCCAATCAACATTTGGTACAAAGGGGAGATAATCCTGCTTCCATTCATTTGGGAGTCATCCTGCTTCCTCGAACTAAACTGTGTTTACTCCAGTTATCTGAATTACAAAAATGTATCCTTTATTTTTCATATGTAATATCTTCTGCACTACAGTAGATGTAGTCTGAAAACCTACATACATGCACACACACTCACACAGATAAATATGGGCACCACATATGGATAGTAGACTCAGTATTGGGTATTGCCTGCTCACTTCAGGCCACTGTGTTCTGGCTGATGAAGAAGAGCATGGGGGTGCTCAGAATTTTAAAACTTGGAGTGGTGGCCATTGATGGGCACCTTCCCAGGTTCCTAAAAGAGCCTGCCCTTTTACAAATGAGTATGGTAGAGAAATAGGGTTCTCTATTGTGCTGGCTCTGAGCGTTCTCAAAGGTAATGGTATTAATTCCCAACACAGAAGATGAACAATAGACTAAATCTTTACTCAGGAGGTCAGGTTAAGTCTCCTGAGATGCAGAAAGAAGCAATATAAGAAATCTGGAGGACAAGCAGAGACAGAAATAACATGCCAGTACCTAGAACTCTGTGACACAGAATTTCCTCTGCATTCTTTTGAACCATATGAAATTGCCCATATTCAACCATACTTTCTTGGGGAAAAGATGGCAACTTCATGTGGTTCAACATAATTATTGTTGATTAAAGTAGAAAGACAAATTCTTGCAATATCCACATGTTGTCCACATTCAACTCTGCTTGTCTGGTACATACTTTTTTGTAATTCTTTAAGTCCCTTCCTACATTTATACCACATCAGTATTTTCCACCTTCACTTATAAATTTGGGGCCATGGGTCCTTAACTCACCTACTAAAAGAATACTTGAAAATCCCTATACTAAATAGACTGAGGGGGCAACGGGGAAGGATTGGGGAGAGCTATTTTCAAATGACTTAACTTTGTTCTTTTTGCAGATTCCTCTATAAAGTGTGCTGATTGTGCACCTGGCTTTTTCTTTTTAATGTTGCCACTCTTCTCAATTGTCTTTTGTTAAAAATTCCAATGTGAGATTTTATTAAAGGGCAAAGCCACCCCTGACCAAGGGAGACTAATGGAGGTCATCCTGATAAGCAGCAATGTAGAGCCTTGGTCATCATTGTTCAAATGATGTTCAGATGCCTGCCCTAAGAACCCAAATGGAGATGGGCACTAATACATTGGACAGAAGCAGACAGTGCACTTCACTTCACGTTTGATGATAAGGAAATACCAAATAAGCTTGGACAGTGCCCCAAATGTGTGCAGAATGAAGGTTCCGAAGATCTAAGATAAAGTCCTGACTACTTGATTAGCATAATCCCCATGGTCAACAATAATTCTTTTTTGTGATGATACTTTATGTCCATGTAAATTTTACCTTTTAATATCCAGATCGACATGTCTTGTAATCATGTTTCAAAGATTATGCAAATAGCATATGCAATAGACCCTTTGTTGCCTCCACAAAGTCCTTTGGGTAAATCTTTTAGGATCCCAGCTAGACTGATGCTTGCATTTTACAGTACTGGCTGGAGTAGTTAATACGATGTCTGCAATAAGCCAGACATGACAAAACAACTTGGAACTTTAAAAACACAAGTCTTGCATAACATGAATTTTCTGATGCAACATCTGATATCATTGCCTATGGGAATTTTACATAGAACAGCCTATAGAAAGCAGCTCCAAAGTGTCCTTGAAATATTCATTTACAGAATAATGAGCAGCAGTAGTGATCAAACATCAACTGTCATCAATAAAATCCTTAGGCTCTGATATTTAGCATGAAAGCAAGCAAGCGAGTGCCCATTGCATAACTTAAAACAGCAGATGCCCCTGGAATGAGTTAAGTGAAAGGCCTGGGGAATTTTATCCCATTCACCAAAGGATGTAGATTCCTTGATTCTCAACCATGCTTATGTGGGTGTAGATGCATCTCAGAATCTTAATACGAAAGCGATTGGGCAAGGAGGAATGGTGCATGTATAGTTGGGGATGTGATACAACTTTCTGACTCCCCATCAATATGAAAGTCACTGATATAGACAACATATATATGTAATTGAGTTTATATGTATATGGAACCATCTCTCTGAATTCTTGTAGCTTTTCTTCTCTTAGCATTTAGCCCATTATTAATATTTTCTGACCCATCTTTTACTCACTGATTCCTCTTTCAATGCATTCCTTTATGACCTTGGAATCAATTGAATGTAACATCAGGAGCATTTATATCTGACATCCCAATAGTGATTCAGGAACATTGCAAAATTCGGAAGTACCTGCAAAAATATGAAAGGGGTCAATAATTTTAGGTGTCAGTTTATTGAAGTACATCTATATATATATAAAGAGTCAGGGTCATAACATCCACAACGACTGAAGGCTCAACCGAACGCCAGGCTGCACGTGCAACAGGCAAGCAGGCTGAACTGCTGACCTCGCAAAGAGAGAGAGGCAGGGCTAATCAGCAGCAGCAGCGGGCTGCTGGCGAGGCCCAAAGAGAAGCAGAGTGATCAGACCCTGCTTCTCTCTCTGGGCCTTGCCAGCAGTCAAGCCTCTCTCTCTCTCTCCCAGAGGTCAGCAGTTCAGCCTGTTCGCCAGCAGCCTGGACCGAATGCCAGGCTGTGCATGCAGCAGGTAAGTGGGCTGAACTGCTGATCCCTTAAAGAAAGAGAGAGGTGGGGCTGATCAGCAGCAGCAGCAGCGGCTTCTGGCAAGGCCGGGAGAGAGAAGCAGGGTGACTAGACCCTGCGTCTCTCTCCGGCCTTGCCAGCAGCCAAGCCTCTCTCTCTCTCCCAGAGGTCAGCAGTTCAGCCAGCTCACCAGCAGCCTAGGGCAGCTGCTGATCAGCCCTGCCTCTATGATCAGGCCTAGAGATAGGCCCGGAGATGCTGACTGGCATAGAAACCAACCAATCAGAACTAAATCAGGGTGAATTGTGAGGAACCAATGGCTGCCAAGGGGGCAGAGCTTTTGACACTGATTGGCATAGAAACTGACCAATCAGAACCAAATCTGGGTGAAGTGCAAGGAGCGAATGGCTGCCTAGGAGGCAGGGCTTTTGATGCTGACTAGCATAGAAACTGACCAATTAGAACCAAATCTGGGTGAAGTGCGAGGAGCCAATGGCTGCTAGGAGGCAGAGCTTTTGACGCTGACTAGCATAGACACTGACCAATTAGAACCAAATCTGGGTGAAGTGCGAGGAGCCAATGGCTGCTAGGAGGCAGAGCTTTTGACGCTGACTGGCATAGAAACCAACCAATCAGAACCAAATCTAGATGAACTGCGAAGGCAGAACCTGAGGTGGGGGCTGAGGAAGGGTTTTAAGGGCTACAGCTGTTTGGTGTAAGGTGTAAGAAAGTGATTCAATTTTTTAATGACTGGTTTGGCAGTATAGTGCATATGGCTGGCTATCAGTCCAGATATAGGGATTATGTATTTTTGTCTGCCAAGAGCACCTCCTCCTGCTATAAAAGGCTCCCCCCCCCCATTTAAGCAATCCTATCCTATATAATCTATCTATACTAATAAAAGGGTAATATGCTAATTAGACTGGGTCGACCAGCCATCTTCCAGACGTCTGACTTCTTTCCAGACAAAGCAATGGTAGTGGGGGCCAAGGCCGAGGCAGTTAGGGGTGATCAGGCCAGCAGGAGAGGGCAGTTGGGGGCAAGATCAGGCTGGCAGGGGAGGGCAGTTGGGGGTGACCAGGCTGGCAGGGGGGCAAGGTAGGGGCAATCAGGACAGCAGGGGGGCAAGGTAGGGGCAATCAGGCTGGCAGGCAGAGGGGTTAGGGGCAGTCAGGCCAGCAGGCAGAGGGGTTAGGGGTGATCAGGCAGGCAGGTGAGTGGTTAGGAGCCAGTCGTCCCAGATTGCGAGAGGGATGTTAGTCAGACATCCCCCGAGGGGTCCCAGATTGGAGAGGGTGCAGGCCGGACTGAGGAACCCCCTCCATGCATGAATTTCATGCACTGGGCCTCTAGTTTTTAATCATAATCTATTAGAGTTTCATAATCCATGCAAGTTAACTCTACTGAATCAAAGTTCTTGTTTAAGTAGAATGTGTGCTGTTTCCTGAGAATAAGACAGATTAGGGTTTTTATTGCATTGTAAAACGACATTTTAAAAAATGAAACTAGCAAGAGAAATGCAGAGGTCACATTTCCTGTTGCCTTGAAACGCAGTGCACTCATGACCTTGTAGCTAACACAAAAGAAAAACTGTCCCTGGGTCCTCATCACCTTTTGTCCCTGTTTATAAATCATTTATTTCATAGACAGAGCTGAAATTGAAGCCTTCTTTAAGGTAGTGTCCTGTGGTTCAGTGGGCTTGGCTTTGATCGTTTTCTTGGGTCAAAGTTAAGCACGCATTGCCAACATTTTCAGAGCTGCTATTTCTCTGGCTGCAAATGCTCTTACAACCCTGGCAAACAGCAGATGAAATACTTTATTCTGTTAATCCAGCTCCATTTTAGTGGTTTTATAAAATAGCCTCAAGAGGTTTATATCTCCATGCTAGGTAGGTAGGTAGATAGATAGATAGATAGATAGATAGATAGATAGATAGATAGATAGATTTTAATCACCATTTCTTTCTGATCAATCCCATACCAAAATATTGAAATGAGCATCAGTAGACTTTTCTAATAAGGAAAGTATAGTTTCTATGCAAGAGAAGCTGAAGGTATGTATTTTTTAAGTTCTCAAAACTCATTCAAGCTGTTTCCCTGCATATGAATAAGAACTCAAATTGCTTTACTGACACAAACTTTTTTTTTATTGACATCCTCCTCATTCTCCTCATGATAGGTGACATTCACCAAGGGCCTGTATGTCCCAGGCACTGTCCTTAGGACCTCTCCATAGATTTCTGGGCCTATTTCCCATCCTCCAGACCTAGGGGTAGGGATGAAAGAAAGTCACAGGTCATGACCAAGACCACAGAGGTCATAGTAATAACAATAAAATCTTGCTTCCCACACTCCTTCTAATTCTGAATTCACAAAGTTGTGAGGGGCAAGAATTCACAGTGAAAATGTCTCTTTGTGCTGTTTTTCACAGTGTGGTGAGAAAATATTTTCCTGGGACTTGGAGACATTTTTCTCACTGGAATGGAAGTTGTAAATGTTGCTTTAGCTATTGCCTTGGGGGGATTCTGGTCGATGGCCTCAGAAGTCTTATTTCTGTGATATGTCAGTCTGTCAATGTTAGCCACTAACTTCTGACCTTGAATAAAACAAAACTCCACAAAGACAGAAAAACAGCAGCTGAAAGTCATGTGGGAATGGGGCCAGACCTCACCACCACTACAAAGTCTAGAGGAACAATAGCGAGCTACTTTTCATGCTTTCAACAATCATGCCTCACTTTTTTTTTTTTTTTTGGCAGTTGAGGGTCAAGTTACTCATAATCATCTGTGTTTGGTCTTGAACATTTCTCAAATAAATTGTTCAATTAAAAACTATATTATATTTTCCTTATTTCTTTAGAAACTGTATTTTCCTTATTTCTTTAAAGCAGTACAGTATTTTCTATTTATACCTGGTGCACACATGCCTTTTTATGATGTATGCCCACTAGAACTGTTTTATTCTTCAGTTTACTAATTTAACAAATGTAGAATGACATCCCCCTAAAGACCAGGCATCATGCTAAACACTACACATACCATGTTGAACAAGACACTTTCCTGACTTTGAAAAGCCCAAAGTCATTTCGGGAAATGCATAAGGAAACAGACAATTAATTTCATGCTTGACAAGATCTGTGCTGGCAAATGTGCCTTGTTCCTTGGCTTCTACAAATATACAGTGGTGTCCCTCTTATCATGCAAAGTACCCTGTTCATGATTGTCAAGTGTACATGAGTAATAGTGCCTTCAAGTACAAAGGCGCCATACAGATTGAGTTTAATTATTATTCTCACCTCACATTGGCTGTGAAAAATCCAGCATGGGAACATTTCATCCATGTCTTTTATATATAAGGAATCTTTTAAATAGTCAACAATAACAGTTTCAAAAAAATACAGCTAAGATTCTTTGTGACCTCCATTGTCTTCAGCTGGCTCTCAACAGCCATACCCTTGAGGTAAATTCTGAGTCAGAAGAAACCAGACACACTTGGAATCTTCACTCCAGACTTAACCCAGTAATCGAAGGCCACGTGTCCCACAGGAAAAATTCCCTGTGTCTCTTCAAAGGGAAGGAATCATAAAGATTACCTCACTTAGTTATCCACAGATAAAGGAATATTCTCTCCCCCTATTTCAAACCAGACAGATTAATAGAGGCTAAGACCTACTTGCTCCTATGGCATAAAAATGATGCCACAATTGGTTGCTTTACTATTTTCTATTCTAATAGGTCTAGCTTTGCAAAAAATGAAGAAGATCTACTAGGAAAGCAAATTGAATGATGAAATTGCATATAGCCAAGTTGCATCAGGCCCCAGACTTAATGGAAAGTTCTTTTTTAAATAACAGTACTTGGGAGCCTACCACATGCAATTTCTGTGATTACAATACCAGAGCTGCAGCTCTTTAAGATGATGTGGGTGCATATCCACCCACGTAGATACCTTCACGTGCCCCTCAGGGTTTCCTGTACTAGCTTCGAAGACTTCGAGAAGACCTCGTTAAAAATGACACTGCTCTCTGAAAAAATGCCAATTATTCCAGACACTGTGTTCTACCCCAGGCTGCCACATGAGGGCATCCTTCCCCCAAAATATATGCAGCAGATAGGTATTACCATTGATTTCTACAAATAGAGAAAATATTTTAAGATATCCCATGAGGTTCTTTAGCCTGGTGGGGGAGTGTTTCCATTAATGACTGATTCTAGCATGATATTTTGTTTTCCTCACTTGGCTTTTCTCTGATTTTGACTTTGTAGGGTGCTAGTTAGTGGCTTGGATGACAACCAAAAGACTGGATAAACGACTTTTGTTTTGCTTGTGATGTGCAATTGGAGTTTTCTGATAAAATTGGTGGTTCCTTATGTATCTTCCATAGGGTTTTTTTGAAGAAGAAGAAGGTAAAGAGTTTATTTATAAAGAGCCTAAGCTGACAGGTCTGTCAGAGATTTCCCAAAGACTGCTCAAGCTGTATGCAGATAAATTCGGAGCAGACAACGTGAAGATAATACAGGATTCCAACAAGGTAGAGGAAATTTAATATTCATTTTGGGTGTTTGCCTGTTTGTTTATTGGTTGGTTGATTGGTGATTATTTTTGGCAAAAACATTATGTGTTTATTGAAGTAACTTCTAAGTTCCCTATTTTTCCCATTGGTTATTTGCACTTGTATAGCAACCAAAGATTTAAAGTGATTGTGCCCAATGGTGGACTTAGAGAAAAAGCAAAAATGTATTTCTTCGGTCTGGGAGGTCATACCAATTTTGACATCTATTCTCTGTGATAATAGCAGACTTGCCAGTTACATTGTATTAACCTGTGGATATCTAATTAATCTTCTGGTGGCTCCAGAAGGCCAATGCTTACATCCTATGGCTATATTATTCAGAATCCTCTAACATGCTTTCAGTCCTTTAGCCAACCTCTATTACGCACCTACGGCATGCCACCCCCAAAACTAGGAGCTGGGGTACAAAGACTCTTTTTCCAAGATCTCCCAGTTTACATGGAGCTGAGAAGAGAACTATGTCTACAAACAGCTAATTAAATGAAGTGCAATGAAGTGCCATGGAGAGACAACAAGTCAGACAGGGAAAGCTCGGGGAAGGGGCTCCCTGACCAGCTCATTCTCGTGTGGGCAGTGCTTCCCAGAGGAGATGATGTTTGAGCTGGAAATTGCAGGGTGAGGAGGTGTTTGCTGGAAGCAAAGGGCATATTGAACAGCCCAGAACATGTAGTGACAGGGGCATGAAAGGGGCAAATGTGTTTAGAGAATGGCAGGTCTTCAAAACACAGGTTGGTAGAAGAGTGTTTCAGAAGACAGGGCAGGAAAAGCTGGCTTATGTTTCGAAGAGCCTCGGCTACTCGGCCAGCTGGCTCCAATCCTACCTCCACCACAGTCTGGCTGCCTGACCACAGTCCAGGCAGGTACTCTCATATGATGATATAAAGCCCATTTTTCTCCAAGGAGACAGGGTAGCCCCCCCACCTAGGATGCCAGCTGAGGGAACACAGAGCTCCCTGCCTTTCTTTTCGAAGTACATTAGGCTCATCACTCTTTCTTTCACCATCATGTGTTCATATAGGTAAACCCGAAGGATTTGGACCCCAAATATGCCTACATCCAGGTGACCTATGTGACACCATTTTTTGAGGAAAAGGAAATAGAGGACAGGAAGACGGATTTTGAAATGCATCACAACATCAACCGCTTTGTGTTTGAGACGCCCTTCACGCTGTCGGGCAAGAAGCACGGTGGCGTGGAGGAGCAGTGCAAGCGCAGGACCGTCCTGACAAGTAGGTGCAGCCCGCCCAGGGGCCGTGCAGGCCCTTCACGGGGCTGGAGAAGTTAAAATCAGCACATTTCACCCTGGCAGACGAGTGCCCCGAATGTGCCACCATGGACGTTTGCCAGGAAGAGAGGATTTCCCCTTCCTTACAATCTGTCAAGAAGGACACCCTTGAGAAGTCAACCAGAAGAGAAATTGTCAGTAGTTACTTTACTAATCCCTTCCCTGTAGAACTTAGTCACAAAGGTCATGGTGTCCGTGTCTTGGGAAGGCCACGCTTCTCTCTCCCTGAATCTACCCTCAGTGATTTCACGATTAGAAGCTCTCAGAATTGTGTGCTTTGGGGCAAGATCCTAAGTCGCTCTGGAAGGGTGGTTCCTCATCTGTAAAATGAGTGCAGAGGATGGTCACCATCCCTTCCAGTACCATCTAAATCTATTCTGTGAGCTAGTCAACAAGCTTTCAACAAGTGCCGACTACATGCCGGGCACTATACTGGCAATTCAAGGAAATAAAACACGAGTCTTGCCCTCAAGATGCTCACAGTCTGGTAGACGAAAGAGCTAAGTAAAGCAAGAATTTCAGGCGAACACAGCATAGGAAATGAAATGGGAGCACAGGAGGGGGACTCCTAAGGTAGGCTGAGGGGAAAGATGAGCAAAGACATTCTGGACGAGTGATACCTAAACTGTGTGAGAGATGAACAATCCTGGATTATGCAATAGACAGACAAATAGCAGTGACATCCAAACTAGAGGAAACATTCTCCTTCAGTAAACTTTTCCAGAACTTTTCTAATTAAAAAAAAGTCTAAAACAAAGCTACTATAACATAGGCCATTCAGTATTTATTTAAGCATTCTTTATTGTGGCTTAGGGTAGTTTCTATTTGAACTGCAAGTTGTGGTGGAAGCTATAATCTTTTCAGTGTTGAATGACTCAAAATTGAGGTCTTATCCAGCCCTGAGAATGAGGACATGGCTAGGGAGGTGTGGAAGAGAATGGCAGGTGAAGGTAGCTGGGGCAGACGCTAAGAGGAGGGAGGGCACGTGGCACACAGGACAAGCAATAACTCATATGCACAAAAACAAGCAGGACGAACGAGCTGTGTGCAAAAAACATCCTATGGGGTGGTCTGTACCTTCAGGGGACCCCTGACTCTGCACTCACCCTCAGCCTTTCCATTCTCTCGTGTTGCTCCTGGCAGCCAGCCACTTGTTTCCCTATGTGAAGAAGAGAATCCAAGTCATAAGCCAGTGGAGCACAGAACTGAATCCTATTGAAGTGGCAATCGACGAGATGTCCAAGAAAGTCTCTGAGCTTAACCAGCTCTGCACAATGGAAGAGGTGGACATGATCCGACTGCAGCTCAAACTCCAAGGAAGTGTCAGCGTGAAGGTGAGCGTTGCCAAAGGCTGAGATGCATGTGGCCCGTGGAACCTGGTACAACACACCTTGACATTTATTTTTTTACAAAGGGTATAAGAGATATTTTTCTGCGTGTGATACCATCCAGCACCTTTATCTGAGTTTTTAAAATTTTGTTTCATTGTAAATGTACATAAATGGTGCCAAATGCCTAGAGATAAGCCTTTCTTAACTTTAGCTGAAAATAAAGTACCTTCTTCCTTAACCCTCCTTTCCTATCTTCTTTGGATAAACTATGTTCTAGATTCTAAATTCCAACAAAGGAATTAATTAACAAATAACGTGTCTCTCTTATAAATATCTGTCACTAAGAGCCTTATAAAACTGTTCAAAAACACCTATTTTTAGAATGTATATTAGTTCATAAAATGTGCATCAATATTTATTTGGCTGCCAAGGTCCTGATAGGAAGCAGGTGGCCTGCTCACAGTGGGCGATTAAAGGAAATACAATAGATAGACTATTTGCAAGTCTGAGCAGTATTTAAGGAAACCAACAAGGGTAGGCACAAGAGCTGGCAAGACTGAGGGAGGGGCTGCTACTCTTCCTAGGCCCGAAAACTGGGGAGAAAGAGGAATCATTGGAAGCAGAGAGAGAGCTGAGAGAGCCTGCTAATGACAGACAAACATACAGGTAGACTTAGTCCCTGCTAGAGGACTGCCAGGAGGAAGGCTGGCACTTACTTAATACCCTCTAGGGGCTGAAACTAGGGTGAGGCAAGTAAGGCACTCACCTTGGGCATCAATTTTAGGGAATGCATCAAAAACTCAGTAATCATGATAAAATATTATAATGCAATATTTTTAAAAATAAAAAATAATGTCAAAAATTCATAATGAACAAAATACTAACCTTTTAAATAAAGGCAGGCCAGTAACGGTATCACACGGAGCTGTATCGAAGCCTGATGCAAAATGAAAAATCAGTAATGTGGATCCTGATATTGACCTGGCTGTCTTCTTCCCTGCCAGCATCTTGTCTGTATACCCCATGGCTGACTCAAAAATAATAAATAATAATAATAAATTTTTAAAAGCCAGGATGCAAGAGAACCATAGTTATACTCCAAATGGGACAACTTCCCTCAGCACACAGATGAGCAGAGGAAATTAGAGGTGGAAGCTGGAGAAGCAACAGAAAGCACCCAGCACTGTTTGCTCATTCCACCACACTGGCCATGCCTAGAGGCCATAGACATCTGCAGATGGCTCAAGTACAGCATTAGCTTCCTTCTCTTTCCCCTACTCCTTACAAGCTACACGGTCACTTTAAAACATTATAAGCACTAAGAAATATGGACTCCCTCACTAGTGTGAGCCTACTCTTGTGTGTGAGTATGATCAGGACCTGAGCATACATTCTGCAAATCTGATAATGCCACGTTGGGCCAGAATCTAAGCCAGACTGTCAAGTGGAATACAATAGACGGTAGTTCCCAGTGAGGTGTGTACACCACCACCTCTGTGGAATGCCTTTTATTAATAGTTGTGTGTTTATTTTAATGCTAATAAAAAAACTAGCACCTCAGACATTGTATTTCACAGATGTTTAACTTAAATTTAAGTAAATAAAAGGGAATCTAGTTTTCAAACATATTAAGAAAAAAATAGTTTGAGAGAGTGAAGGAGGGATAAATGATGATGGAAGACTTGACTTGGGGTGGTGAACATACATACAATATACAGATGATGTAATAGAGAATTGTAACTCTAAAACCTAATAATTTTATTAACTAATGTCACACCAATAAATTCAATAAAAAGTAATAAAGTTAAAGCCGTATTTGATATGGCAAACACGTGAGATGCTGGGCAAGTAACTGAAGTTTGGGAAGGATGGCAATGGCGTGTTGAGCTCTGATGTGTCCTGTAGTAGCTGATTGGCCAGTTGTGGGGGGCCAACAATGAAACAGATAACAAATTAGTGGACTTCGCGGTGATGTGAGAGAACTGGGGCCCCACACGATTGGTGCACAAGTGGCTACTCCTCCCAGCTGTGGAGCGGGCTCCTCCATGAAGGAAGTGGGCTCATCCTCTGCAAATTATCTTCTCCCCAATAGGTTAATGCAGGGCCCATGGCCTATGCACGAGCTTTTCTTGAAGAAACCAAAGCAAAGAAATACCCTGACAACCAAGTAAAGCTTTTGAAGGAAATCTTCAGGTAAGCTCTTCTTTGTGGAATGTTCTTCCTTGGGATCCTTCAGACGAGGAGTCTTGAATTCCCCAGGAAGCCACCTGACCAACCTCCTTCTGGGTGGCAGAGTCTATCAGCAGCCTCACTTTGAGTGGCCTGTCTCTGTGGCTGGTTGTTAATTTGCTTCTTGCTGTCGCTAAAGGCAATTTGCAGATGCGTGTGGGCAGGCCCTAGATGTTAATGAACGCCTCATCAAGGAAGACCAGCTGGAGTACCAGGAAGAACTGAGGTCCCATTATAAGGACATGCTCAGCGAACTCTCCGTAATCATGAATGAGCAGGTGAGGCTTTCCTTGGGGTGGCCCGTGCTGTTCATTCATCCAAAGTGTCCATTTTGACCCCAATGCCACAAGAACCGGAAAGTCTCTTTTCTTGCTGCTGATGTCACTGCACCTTATGTGAGCACCATGCTGCTGACTTGTCCTCTCCACCATGCACAGTCCCTTACCTCAAAGCAGAGATCAGATTAGAGAAGAAAGGCTGGGGGGAAAAAGATGAGAGCCCAGATGCTTTTCAGTCTTCAGAGATGTTTAATCAAATCATATGAGCTGTTGGTTTTCTAGGACAGATGGACCCTATTAGACATCAAGAAACACTGGGTAGGATTCCTGGTAGGATTTGCTACCACTCCCTTTTCCTCTGATTTTAAGACCTCACACCTCCCCAGGCTGTGATGTGGAGTTCCACAGTTCTGCCACTAGGGGCCTCTGCACCATACTCAGAAAGAATACCAGGACTAAGAAAGACATGGCTTTTTAAAGTCAAGATTGCCTCTACAGAGGCAGGGCCTCCTATAGATGTGCAGAATTGGGATAAAACTCAATCCCCCACCCTACCAGCAAGTCATCTATGACTTCTGGCATCTGTCCAGCATATAAGGCTATGCACAAAATGTGGACATTCGATATCACAGTATTTTTTGAGGTGCTGAGAGTCGGCCTTACACTCTACCTGACATCTCATCACTGTGGTCCCCTCTAGGAGTTAGATGTGTTCTTTACAGAATAATTAAGGGGGAGAACTTGAACTAATCTCCAAATAGTGCCTCATGCATAGTAGCCACTCATTAAATATTAGTTTCCTTCCTATCCTTAAATGGTCTAGTACCATCAACACTATTCAGGAAATACAAAATGAATCCTATACTTCTTTTATTCTAATTGCTTTTCTCATATATGCTTCTTTTTTCTTATTTTCCATTTCCTTCTGCCCACATTTTAAACCCTCTATGAAAGCTGGAGAACGACGTGGTTAATTGACTTGTGTTAGAGAGAATTAATCTCTCTGGATAGGATTCTTAGAGGAGGGAGTATTGGCTTGGGATTCTTAAGAAGCTGGTGGGAATTAAATGCTCAGGAGTGATGCTTTGATAGCCTGGGGAACTCATAAATCTGAGAGTGAAACCGAAAGAACAATGGATCTCAAAGTTGAAAAAAGTGGTGAAGAAATGCTTGCTTCCAACTGTACATTGCATCTGACCTTGAAACTTTGAGCAAAAATGCTTTTCTCTTTTTTCCCTGGCAGCTCTGTTGCAGTCCGTGTTTATACAACTTCTGTTCCTCTGTGTCTAGTATTTCCCTCAGTACTGTAAGCAAAAGTGGTATGTTTTTCTTTCCTTATGTCTACTCTGTCTTTTGTGGCCTTCTGGTCTACCTATCTCTTTCTAACTGTTCATTTTTCCCTGACAACCCGTAGTGGCTATTGTTCTTGAGGTTTTTTATTTAATTAGAACAACTTTATTTCTATTGATAGGTAAGTGAATATGGGAGGGGGGGCTACTAATTAAAACTAAAATTAACAACGTAGCTTTTAAAAACAAAATTCATACTTCACCAACTTTTTAAAATATTTGAACTCATTTGTATCCAAAACAAAGACTCACTATACTCCAAACTGCTAAAACAAAAAGACAAAAAACTAGAACCAGGTGCTTAAGGGGTGGGGAAAGAAAAATAATTGATTTTCCAGAAAACCTGTGCTATGAGAAGCAACATTTGATTTCATGCTTCCTTCAAACTGATGCAAAGAAAAGAAACTGATGGATTGAACAGGTCTTGTTATTCAGTAAACAAAATAGATCATTCAGCAGGAAAGATTAACTTTCTCCTGGTCTAGAGCTTCTATGGGGATTTGTCCATATGGTTTATATCTGGGAAAATGACCACAAAATACATGATATCTTAAAAAAAAGTGCTCCTTAAAAAATGATTTACTCTATAATATGGCCATTCCACATTTCCACCTTAGATTAAAATAAGGACAGAATACTAACTTCTAACTCTGTAGAGGAGATTCCTAATGGTGGGACTATTTAATTGATCATTATCAATCATAAGTACAAATTATCCATAGCAAACTGTGTTATTTAGAGCAAAAAAAAAGCTATTTTCATGATAACCATTGGTAAGTGCTTTGAGTTGGTTGCAATGAACAACTTCCTGAAATCAGAAATAGTTAACAAAAGATAAGGTCTGTAAAGTCTATAGTATTTTTAAATATTATATATTTGTTTCAGTTTATGTTTATAACAAAAAAATTGTTTGATGCTTTTCTCAGGTGTGTTTGTTTTTTTTAATGAAAATGCATTAGACCATGTTTGGGTTTGAACTCTAGTGGAGGGAAGGATAGGCAAATCTTAGTAAATCCTATAATATAGAAATGAACCATGATCTATAATGCATGTGTACCTTCATGTACCTATATATTCATGTAGATATTCTGGAAACAGGTACATATATAAATACAGTGAAGAGTAATTCTACCACTGAACTTTTAAAAATAGAAACATAATTAGAATGGATTCAGGCATAGAAATAGAATTAATTATGCAATTCACTCCAAGAGTGTCCAGGAAAGTCTTAGCTGAAAGGGCAGCCTGAAGTCATTGACTTAGTGCAAGAACATGTACTGTAAGGGAAGAGATGGAACTGGATGAAGTGGACACTATTGTGCAAATATGTTGAGGTGAAGCAGCTTGAGTTATCAAAGTGACAAACAGGCAATAATTACCCTTATAGACAGCCAGAATGCCACACTATTTACAAATATACAAAAAGCTTAAAAGCCTCCTTCTATGAAGCCATAGTAGTACATATACGTAGGTATCTGAATGAAACATGAATAGAAGATGCTCACTTGGAGTCTGTTTCAACATTCAGAAGGATGACAGCACAGAGAAGTAAATGGTGGTAATGGATATTAAAAATAAAATACAGAGGAAAGAACAGATCTGCTGTGTGATGGTGCCAAGTGGATGAGATGCAAAGGCATATTGCTCTCAGAGTTTGACATCCTCTTTAGAAACATTATTTGCCAAATTATTTAAGTAAAACTTGTGACATTGACCATAAGGAGAATGAATTGGTAGTAGAGGATTCTGGTGCTCTGTGGGGACAGAAGTGGCAGTTCTATCTTGGAAAAGCAATAAAGCTAAAGCATAATAATGTGTGGAGTTGGTGGGGAAATCTCCATAACTAGAAACTTAAAATATTCATTGTCTCTTCTGTAGAGAGATACATTTTTAGAGGTTTCTGAGGGTTTCATTGTTGTTATTGTGATTACATGTCATAATTTGAACAGATCTAACAGGAAAGTATTGTTTACATATATTAACATTTTCAAAAGTATATTTTTCTCATATTTCCATTAACACATTTAAATGAGGTTTCAGATGTCTCTGTTTTGTTGGATGTCGACAATTTAAATGATAAACTTTTAGAATGAAATAAAATTCTGGTATTACTCAGATACATTCATATGGTTTACCCAAACATTTAGTAATTTATGTTTGATAGTTGAAGAATATTGTGATGATACTTTAAATCTTACCAAAATGGCTATGACATGGACTTGGGGGGAAAAGTCTTCAGCTCTATGTTGATAAGTGCATTTTCAAAATTTGCAGATTCCAAGGGGGGAATAAATAAAATCACTTTCCTGGGTTTTAATTTTGTGTTCGGAAATACTAACATGAACCTATCTATTGTGTTCCCTTGTCGTGCTGTGTGTTGTCCTGTCTCAAGATTATGTGCAGGGACGAGTCATCAAAACGCGGAGTGGAGCGAACCTTCTCTCGAATACTTAGCAAGGGGACCCCAGCTCTGCCCACGGTCTCCATCTCAGCTAGTGCGGACATGTGAGCAAAGGTCTGCAGCATCAGACACACCTCTTAGGGGACTTTCTGAACTTGCAGCTAATCTCGGGGAAGAGAAGATAGATTTAATTTATTTGAAGTTTTTATGTTAATATTTTTTTACCTCGCTAGCTTAAGAATTTTGCCAGTCTCTGAATTTGCACATTTCGTATGATTTTTTTCCCTTTGAGCAGTGTTAAATAAGCCAAGCTGAATATTTGCCATTCCAATGAACGTGCAGCTCAAAAGCAAACCCTAAGTTTGCTGTCAGTTACAATATGTTCAATACCAAGTCCTAGTACACATATTTTAAAGGTCAAAGTGAGTGTTTTTGTAACATTTAAGCGTATTTCAAATGTAAATAGGAGATTGTAAAATATATGGTTTTTACCAAAATTAAAAGAACCTTTTTGGTTGATACTTATGATGTGCTAAAATTATATGGATAACATTTCAGATACCATTATATTAAAATATTTGTGTATGTGTACAAAAGTGTTGATAAATACTAATCTTTAAAGTTTGTGGAGTTCCTTTATTTGTAATATATGTGCTCTTAAATGCAATGGGCTGTGAAATTATGGAAGTATTTTGTTGTTAATAGAAATAAAAAATACAGTTCCTTTGCATTTGGTTCTCTCATAAAGAGTGGGTGAGTCCCTACTAAAAGTAGTTCATTGGACTGGGCATGTACTAAGTGCGACCCTACATTCACTACTTATGATGCCTTACCTAGGAACATGAAAAGGACTCAGACTTCAGCAGGGCAGTTCTTCCAAAAAGATCAACTAGACAGGCCAGGGGTTTCCTAACCTAGGGGATTCGCAGACTGATGTGGAGAAGATATAATGAATCAGAATATCGAGGGTTGTGTAATTACTAAGGCTATTCACAAATATCCCATCTCTACAAATGTGTGGTAGGATTGCACTTTCCTTCCCCTTTGAAGTTAAACTTGACCGTGGGGCTTGCTTTAACCATTGAAAGGTGAGAAGAAATGGAATGTATCTTTCTCAGGCAGATACATACTAGTAGAAGCTAGAAAGTGGTTCTGCCCAATCTCGTTTCTGATGCAGTCATCTTGAAGCACGTGGATTTGGAGCCTCAGTGAGACACACACACACACACACACACACACACACACACACACACACACACCAGTCCCTGCTAACCTTGTTGGACATAGAGTCTGAGTGAGAAATACATTTTATTGCGTTAAGATGCCTGAGATTCTGGGATTGTTTGTTATTGCAGCATTATGAGCTTATCCTGGCTAATATGTACTTTCCACAAAATTGTGACTGATGTGCAGCCAGATTTGAGAACCACTAACACATTCCACCTCCCTCCTCCAACTGCCTGCCTCCCCAGCCAATACCAGCAGCAGTGCAACTGAACAAAGCTGCCTGCAGATGCAGAAGGTACTCAGGAGTGTCTTCATGTTCACCCCAGCAGCCACTGCAAAGGCCCAACTTCAAATAAGGAGACTTTGGCTAAGTTCATCTTTCTGCTACTTACGTTTAGAGGATAGGGCCTAGAAGACATTGAAATATTGTATCTACTGAAGTGATTAAATATAATTTAGGTGAGAATTCTGATCTGTCAAGACTCATGTAACTTTTCTCAAATACAGCTCCCTGCTTTATTAAACACACACACACACACACACACACACACACACACACACACACACACACACACTGATCTCTGGCAAGTTTAATTACGGAATGCATGCTTATAACCACTATGCTGCATGCTTTCAAGCTGACCTCTAGATCAAAGCATTGCCTCAGCTTCATTCTGGCTCCAGCTTGGTTTCCTACTGCTTGGGTCAGCATCTTAGTTCTTCCCTTTCTATTTTCTCATTTGGATTTTTGGGATTGTCTAGGAACCCAAGAAGAGTCTGCCTCTGCTATAGTCGCCCACCCAATTCTTACCTCTGGGCTCTAGGCTCAAGTCCTCATGCCCCTCCCAACCCTTGGCCTGTAGACACTCTCAGCAATGGGTTGCCTGTCCAAATCTGAAAATAAAAATAGATGTGTGGGAACTTGGTAGAGGGGTGTACATGGCATGTGTTAGTTTAGCAATATGAGCAACTCACTCTGTCTTCCCACATCATTCCAGAACAATCAGGATCTAATTCTCCTGATTCTCAGATGACATTCAAGGTCTGATGATTACTGAGAGAACCTCATGTGTATAAGGCCAATAAAAGAAGTTTAAAAACATGAAAAAATTTACATGGGATCTGAATTTTTAAGAGGGTAAAAAGGAGTTTAAGGAGTGGTAAGAGTTAGTATCTGAGAGCCCCCTTGGCATATGCTCTGTAGCACCATTCAGGTTGTGTCTTGAAATTTAATGAGAAAAATCCATAGTCACTTAGAGAACACAGTCCCATCCTGACCAGGAGTTCATTTGCCTGAGATGGAACATGATAAGTGTAGACTCACCTATGGGCACATGAGAGGAGCAGCTATGAGAAGAGGGTAGATAAGGCTAAGAAGATAAGCATGTTTGGATTTATAACATGGCTGCTTTAAAATTTCCAGGTGAATTATGGAGATGGGGAGATGTTATCAAAAAAAGGAAATTCCCATGAAAGTTCTAACCTCCTTTGTCTTTCCCTTGCCTCTTGATATCCCTGTAGCAAATGCATGCGGTTACAGATGGAAGGTAAGAGAAGACTAATTAGATGGAGACATTGTAAATCCTAAGTCTCATGACAGACACTACAGTAAGCACATAAAGTTGTTCTTAGAAGGATGTGGAGTGAGAGATAGATCAAAACATGCCCAACTGGGGTTCATGAAGGTCATTTGAAGAAGATAATGGTGATTGAGCTTGAGTAATTAAGCAAAGGTTTATTTTAAATAACATTAATGTCAATGACTCTCCAAGGGAATCTACTTGCAATTTTCTAACATCATTAATATTAATACCCAACTATCAAGTCATTGTTTCTTGGATGTATTCCTAATGTATAAAGGATATTTACTTTCGAAGCTGATGGCTTTACTTGTATTTCTTCAAAAGCACCCCATAATTATAACTACTAAATCCAGGTAGAGTGTTTAACTTATAAACAAGATTAACAGGACATTAAGTTGAGCAGGATATTTTATTGGACATAATGTCCCATTGACTGAGGAAGTTTGTTTCATGATACTTGCATAGAGTTTAGTGAGTTACTTTGGATTTCTAAGGGACAGGTCTTCTGCAACATTATTTTTCCCATTGCGTGAACAATTTCTTAAAGTAATAAAGAATAATAGTAAAGTTCTAGAAATCAAATTAACAAAAAAATGGAATTTTTACTTTATAACAAAAGTCAAGTAAAAGGAAAAATCCAGACTGAAAGGCTCTGGAGTATTCTACAAAAATTCTATAAGCAGCAACCCAAGGCCCCAGTAGAGGCTTTTCACCAACTCATCTCACAAACACTCCTCTGGACTTCTGAAGTCAAATAGGCCTATTATGTTCTATCTGGTAGTTTCCACTTTTCAGTCCCTCCCTCCTGAACAGCTGAGCAAAAAAGACATGGATTCCCCTGGGTTTGTTCAATTGGTTATTCTTAAGCTGAGGGATTTGGGAAGTGTGTGACCCCCTTACTTTGCCTTTCACATCTAGAAGGGCTGAAAATAGGAGTCCTTTCCAGAAAGAAACAGTTTCCATAGGATTTTAAGCCCAAACGTTGCAGGTGATGATGTAAAACAGTCTTTACTCTTCCTTTAAAGACACCTTAGATATTTATAGTTACTACTGGGAAAATTGAGGAAGGCCAGTAATAGCTTTTTTAAAACCAACATTCATTGACTTCTATAGTATAACCTGGGTGTGTAACAGTCAGAGACTCTTAAAAGGAGGAGAGCAGCTTCGTTTCCTACCTGATTGTTGGTCCTGCTTGGAATGAGTCAGAGCCCCAAGAGAGGATAGATAGCTGCCACACCCCAGGAATGGGGATTTCCAGACACCATACATTTGGCAAGAATGAAATGGGATGTTTTAAAATGCATGGAACACAAATGAATCTAGCCCAGCAAAGCAAGCCAATACTTCCCTGACTCCCAGGTACATCACCAGCCCTGGGAAGGCTGAGGTTTCCCATTTGCAGAAGGTCCCATACAATGAGGCATCTGTTTGTTTCTGAAGGATGTCATGGCAGCGTTATTTTACACATCCCAGAATGGCTTCCATTTGGCTCTATTCATATGTACATCATTAAAGTTTGGATTTTCAAATCAAGTTGTCAGTAAGATAAAAAGATGCATTAAATTTGAATAACAGGTTTTAATATTTGAACCACTGTTGATTTTTTTCACTCATCAAACTTGCAGCTTTTTCTACTTCTTTCAACAGAAACTGAGAAAGAAGAGCAACTTCATCAGAATTAGCAACTTCTTGCCAAATTTGATGGCATGCCCTTTGAAGTCTAAATGTTAGTATACTTTTTAAATATTAGGAAGTAACATTTTCCTTGTCAGGATTCCCCACTTATGTTTTCTGTATTGTGATATCTTGACATCTGAATATGCAATTAAGTCAGATCTGAAAGATTTCTATAGAAGTGCTTTGCCAAGGGTCAGAAACAAACACCTTCTCTCACAGCTAAGATGTTACATGGTTCAAGAATGTGGAGTGAGGCAGACATAAAATAAATAGTTGAATCTAAGCATGCAACTCCTTCAAAGCAAAGCTTGCATCTTGGGTGCCTTTGTGTTCCAGAGATCTAGCAAACTGTCTGGCACAGAGAAGGGTCCCCATCAACACCGCTGGACATATGGGTGAATGAACAAATAAATAACCCAAAGAAACTATCAAGGTTAGACTTCCTTGATCAATTTCATATTAACTAATTACTCTTGCTTTTCCTACTTGTATCATTAAAGATGGAAAGTATTAAGCTGGAATGTGCTGTGGCTGTTAGCATGGGCTCTGGGGCAGGTAGAGAACCCCAGTTATACCACTAACTGCCTAAGTGATGTTGAGTGAGAATTTTCACTGGGTTTCATCATCTGTAAAATGGCAAAAATAAATACATTTATTCATGGGGATTGTTAAAAGGATTAAGTGAAATAAAGAACAGAAAGTATTCAGCACACAGCCTGGCAACAATAGCCCTCAATAGCTGTGAGCTGTAACTGCTAATATCATATCAAATAGAATCCACTTGAGAAGTTAGGGTTATGACTTTAAATTATTTTTAACACTTTATTAAGAGAATGGTTAAAATTAAATAATGCATAAACTAAGAAATGGGTAATTCCATGATCTAGAATGAATACCTCACGTGAGTTGGAGGCCCCGGGCGGTTTCCCTTTCTCAAAGACTGCTGGCCTAGTGCACACTACCCTGTAGGTGCTCAGTAAGTGTTGTTAAAAGTGCTCAAATACTACTTTTTACTTGCATGTATCTCTAAAAAATGATGTTACCCACTGGCTTGGCTTGAGATAAACCCTCTGAAATTGCCCATAAAAGACGAAAGTGAAATTAATCACTGACAGAGAAAATGAATACAGAAAAACAGTTATTTGCTCAAAGATGTTTCTCTTTTTAATTAGTGCTGTCAAAAATAATTTAGCATAGCCCTAGCCACCTCATTGGTTAGAGTGTGGGCTGTAGACTGAAGGTCGAGGGTTCAGTTCCAGTCAATGGCATATACCTTGGTTGCAGGCTCCTTCCCCGGCCCCTGTCGGGGACAACCAGTCGATGTGTCTCTCCCATATTGATGTTTCTCTCTCTCTCTCTCTCTCTCTCTCTCTCTCTCTCTCTCTCTCTCTCTTTCTCTCTCTCTCGTCCTTTCACTCTCTCTAAAAATCAATGGGAAAAATATTCTGAGGTGAGGAGTAACAAAATAATAATAGTAACAATTTAGCATAGAATTTGCCTTCTGTGTTAGAGAATTTGATCTTCCTGAGTGACAGATAAACAGTAGGAAGATGTGAGGTTTGATAGTATTAAAAAGTGCTCAGAAGCTATGGAAAAACAAGAGGACTGGTGTGAAACCCTGTCCTGAGTATTTCAAAAATTGAGACTGACGAAGCATTGAATTGATTAATGTTTTTAAGAATCATTTACTGTCATTAACACCAAAAAAAAAAAAACTGACTCAAAACATAGCAATGAATTAAATTAACAGCTTTTCAGAGCAATGCTGTGAAGTAATTAAGTAGACATACATATAAGTAGACAGGTATTATTGTGAAAGAAATGTAAAACACAATTCAAATAGAGGAGGTGAGGACATAGGGAAATGAGAGTAAAGGAAACCTAAAGAAAACTGTTCATTTTCTAGTTTATTCTGAAAGCTGACATGTGTGTGTGTGTGTGTGTGTGTGCGCGCGCACACATACACACATACACATACATGCACACACACAAAGAACACTAATTTCGACTGCAAAGCAAAAACTTCGGCAAATCACAATGCGTGAAAAATAGAAGTGAATATTAAAATTACAAACTGCTTTAATCTCATTAGCTCAAACCAGTAGTTCTCAAAGTGTGGTCTTCAGCATCTTTCTCCTAGTAGCAGCATCAACATTACTTTGGAACTTGTTAAGAATGCTTAGGTCCCATCTAGACTTAGAGAATCATGAACTTTGAGGGAGGGGGCAACAAGCTGTCTTTTTCCAAGCCATCCATGTGATTCCGACTCACCATAAAATTTGAAAACCACTGACCTAGATCATATGTCCATCCTCAGACCCATCAGAGTGCATAAAAATCAGGCCTGGAGCTGTGGGGTGGGTCAGCAACACCAGAATCATCTAAATCAGTGGGGCAGGGCCTGAGAATGTCCATTTCTAACAAGTTCCCAAATAATGCTGATGATGCTGGTCTGGGAATCACATTTTGAGAATCACCGATCCAGGTTAGGAGTGCAAAACAGGAGTGGCTAATTGGAAAATCAATATCCTATTGACAAAAAGAAGGAAACAAAGGAAGAAGGATACTAGGCCGGGGGCAAATGTCAATCCCAGCTGCTTGGAAGAGATCAGACAACCACCAATATCCTCCCACAATTCTGCAGGAACAGGAGAATCTGGAGCCAAAAGAGAATTCTCATCTGTCTTTTAGTTTATAAAATTGATTGAGACATGAACTGATTTTTCCGTCCCTTCATTTTGTTGAAATTCAATACAGATCTGAGGAATCCAATCAAAAACAGCAGTTTTTGGCTACAGAGAGCCGTGTATCATTTCAAATGTGATGTGAGCTGTCGCACAAATCTTTCTTAGTACAATTCACTGAAGATAAATATAGTGCTTAAGGAGACGGTGCCTATCTGTCAAACAATTGAGTCATTTTGATCCATTCCAGCGAAACCAAGACAACAGCCTCTAGTTTGAAGTGATCCAAGATACACAATACAATCACAGACTGTGCCAATTGCTTCTGTTTTTAATCTATTTTTGCAATCTGGAATCAAAGAATTGTAAACCTCAGAGAGCCTGAGAGATCATCCAGTCCACATATTGCAAACCACCATTGATGGCCCACATTCTGCTCAGAAAAGTGTGTGTGTTTTGTCCTGCACAACAGTGTTCTTCTTTTAATGAAAATGATTGCCATCCTTAAACTTTTTTTACTTTGCCTGACAAGTGTGAAGGTCTAGCAATACATGACGTGGACAGATGTCTGCTCTCTCGTGGCACAGAAAGTCAGAGCTGAATGCTAGCTTCCTGCTTTTGAAGGGACTGAGTACCCCCACTCCACAGTTTGTTTCACAACCAGCCTGCTTCACTCGTTTCCAGGGCATACCTGGGTCCTATAAATATGTAGGTTTGCTACCTCTCATCTGGACAAACTCCCCTGCTTTAGCAAGGAGAACACTGAGGTTCATGGTGGTGACTAACTTTAATTCACATTATCTCTTTAGTGACAGACCATTGTCAGTATGAATGAACCTTGAAAACACAATGCTAAGTGAAACAAAAGACCATATCCTTTTATTTTTTTTATTTTTTTAACATTTTATTTTTTCTTTATTGATTAAGTTATTACATATGTGTCCTTATCCCACCATTGCGCCCCCACCCCACCCCCACTCATGCCCTCACCCCCTGGTGTCTGTGTCCATTGGTTAGGGCAGGCTTATATGCATGCATACAAGTCCTTTGGTTGACCTCTCCTTCTTACTCCCACCCTCCCCTACCTTCCCGCTGAGGTTTCATGGTCTGGTTGATGTTTCTCTGTCTCTGGATCTGTTTTTGTTCATCAGTTTATGTTGTTCATTATATTCCACAAATGAGTGATATCACGTGATATTTATCTTTCTCTGACTGGCTTATTTCGCTTAGCATAATGCTCTCCAGTTCCATCCATGCTGTTGCAAATGGTAAGAATTCCTTTTTTACCACAGCATAGTATTCCATTGTGTAGATGTACAACAGTTTTTTAATCCACTCATCTGCTGATGGGCACTTAGGCTGTTTCCAAATCTTAGCTATGGTGAATTGTGCTGCTATGAACATAGGGGTGCATATATCCTTTCTGATTGTGTTTCTAGTTTCTTGGAACATATTCCTAGAAGAGATCACATCCTTTTATATAAGATGTACAGAATATGAAAATTCAGAGACAGTAAGTAGATCAGTGATTGTCTCAGGGAGAGAGGGTGGAGGGCATGTAGAGTGACTGCTAAGGAATAAAGTATTTCTTTTTGGACTGAAGAAAAATTTCTAGAATTAGATAATGTGATGATGTTGGCTGCACACCCTTGTGAGTGAATGAGGAGGTTTTGGACACATCTGAGATAGGACCAAAAGGGTCATTGGCCATCCTTTGTTGGAGGACAACACTACCCTTCATTGTTTAAGCCTTTTATGGAAAAGCTATACACATACAATAGTTGCATCAACAGAAGAACAAATAGGAAAGAGACTGATAGGAAAACATTAAAGTGCCATTTCAATAGTGAAGAGCAGCAGAGAACATCTTAAGGATTAGAATATAACACATTTTCTAAATGCTTATATTTGTGAACTATTTGCATTTGCAATTAGCTAAATGTGCCTCGGTTCTTGATTGTTCTCTGCATTTATTTTTAAAGAAAATCTGAAAAAAAAAAAACAACTTAAGAGCCCAGCCAGATTCCCTACTTCTGGGTCACTTCATCACTCGCCAATATTTCCAGACTATTGCCTTTAGATTAATCATTTTACTTGAGTTACATTAAAAAAAAAAAAAGCAAGACTAAAAATTCAGGATAATACTTTCCTGCCAAGAATTTTTTTTTAAATAAAGAATAGAACATCCAAAAGGTCAACTACAAAAAAATAATAATAATGATTTGATTGACTATTTAATTAAAAATAAATGGGGGGAAATGGTAATGGCAACCTAGATACAGAATCTTTAATGGAAACAAAGAAACATACATTTATTGGCATCCTTAAGTTCTTCTGACACTTTTTTAAGCCCACTTTTCTGATACATAGCTATTTTCTATGTAGCAACCTATCAAAAATCACAAATGAGGTCTCTGAATAAAGTAATACATTTTCCTGCTTCAATCACAAAAGCCTAGAGCTGGAGCCCTCCTTAATGCTGCTTCAATAGATGAATGGCTATCAAATAAAACAGATGGCCATTTGTTTAATTTGTAGACATCTCCAGAGACCAATAATTTGAATGGAACAAAAACAAGAATAAGCTTAAATATTTGATAGAAAATGTTTTTAGCAAAATCACAAATGCAACCAAAGACAGTATACTTTGCCTGTTAGTTTTATTTTATTTCATTTTTTCCATTACCATTTTACTTTGATTGTTTACTAGCTTCAACCTGGATGTTTCTACACTCATTGAACCAAATCTAATATAAAACCCATTGAACCAAATTTGATATAAATCTTATATAAAAAGTAGACCAGAAATGAATCAAAATCCAACCACATTTTCATTGAGTTGTAATCCTGGCAAGGTCAGAAATGTGTATAACAGCCTCATAGTCAAATTACTTCCTGTAAACCCATTTCCATGGGCTGGCATGTAAACTGTTTCTGTGAATAGTCCACCTTAATGACAGTGGAGATGAGGAATGGAAGAGGTCAGGGAAACCCTGTTTCAAGACCTCTGACCCAGCCAGACTGCATAAAACCACATGCCAATGACTTCACAGAGATTCCATCCAGAGTCAGCTAGTCCCATCATTTGCACTTTACACACCTACAGAAGAACCAGCTACAGGGCCCATTTGTAAGAACACCAGCCATTCTTGGAAGAACTGACTGAGCAGGCATTCTTCGTTCTCCTTCAACTGGCAGAGTACCTTCTATTTATTTTTTAAATATATTCAGAGAAAATTACTATTCATTCTCTTCTTTGCCAAACCCGCTCTAACAGTATGAGGAACAAAGAAGGTTCTTTGTTCTAATACAATGGCATTAGTCAAAATAGCACAGTTTATTTTGAACAATCTCTAGCACAAAATAATAAGAGAACAAAAAGTAATTATTTATTCTCCTCTTTGGAATAAGACTTTCTCATCACCACACAAATCACAAATTTCAGTGAGACATTTCATCCTCTGATAAATCAAAGGATGTTTTGCCCTTTAACATAACAGACACAGTAAATAATATTTCTTGAAAATGAAATTGGTTTAGCTACTATAAGCAACACAGTCACCTAGAAAGCAGGACCCTTCCAGACAGGTTATAATAAGACCATTGTTGTCAAGCTTAGGATTGAAACTATCTTACTAAAATATCACCAGTAGAAGAAAGTCCTTATATGATATTACATAGTAATAAATTACAAAAATATTTTCTTATAAATTATCTTGTCTCCTCATACTTATTACCAGTTATTTAATACTAGAGGCCCAGTGCATGAAATTCGTGCACTGGGGGGGGGGCCCTCAGCGCACCCTGCCCCCTCTCACAGTCCAGGAGCCCTCAGGGGATGTCCTACTGATGGCTTAGGCCTGCTACCTGCAGGCCTAAGCTGTCAATAGGCCTCCCTCTGCAGGAGGCAATCTGGCTGATCAGGGGAAGGCCCTGCCCCCATCACCCCACTGCTGCTGCCACTGCTGGCCACCACAGCCACCAAGGTGTTTTCATCAACACGGACTCTAGTCCCTTCACCACGACAATGACAACTTTCTTTATGCATTTTCAAGATGTCTCTTTCATAGAATATGACATTTCTTTCTTTCTTTCTTTTTTTTATCCTCACCTGAGGATATTTTTCCATTGATTTTTAGAGAGCATCTTTCCATTGATTTTTAGAGAGCGTGGAAGAGAGAGGGAAAGACAGAGAGAAACATCAATGTGAGAGGGACATTTCAATTGGTTGCCTCCTGCATGAGCCCTGACCTGGGCCCTGGCCAGGGAGGAGCCTGCAACCTAGGTACATGCTCTTGACCAGAATTGAACCTGGACCCTGCGGTTGGCAGGCTGAGGCTCTATCCACTGAGCCAAACCAGCTAGGGCAGGATATGACATTTCTTAGCCCCTCCAGCAGCGGAGCTTTGTTTTTTCCTCCAGGAGTGTGGTGGAAAAACCCTAGATCACCTTCTTGGATTTTTATTAGGCAAGTTACCAAGAACACTGTGAGTAGCGTACAGGGAGCTTAACCAATGAGAGGTCAGAAAAGGTGTTTCCTCTACAGCTCACACGTAGAGGCAGGACTGCTGGCTAGGGCGGGTCCTCTCCCTCTCCCTCTCCTTCTCCCTCTCCCTCTCCCTCTCCCTCTCACTCTGGTCCACTCTCTCTAAAAAGCAGTGAAAAAATATCCTCTGGTGAGTATTAAAAAACAAAACAAAACAAAGCACAGAATAACAGGCCTCCTCCTTGGAGATGCTGAATATGTAGGCCTGAAAGAGAGAATTCTTGGCTCTGTGAAGATCCCTACATGAATTTTATTAACAATATTTGGAAAATTAGCCTAAGCTACACCAATGATTCAAGTTTGTGCTTTTCTGTGTTCCAGGGAAGAATCAAATGACCTTTTGTTTTATTGTGTCAAAACAAAATATTGCATGTGTTAAATACATAATTCTTATTCAAATACATAATAGCAGATGCAAAAGTTTTGTTTAACTCAGTGAAGGGACTGGCAGGATGATAATGCTCTTCCAAATGTAATTTTCAAAGATGAAAGCCTGAAGTAAAACTTCTAAATTAGATACAATCTGGCTAATGTCCTATAGGACAATAAAACCATCACTTTTTGAATTGGTGTGTCTTCTAGACAGAAATTAGTTACATTTTTAAAAGCCTGAAAATTCTTTTCATCTTCTCACTTTGCTGATCATTAGATGTAACTTTCCAGGGCTGTAAAATGTCAAAATATATGGAATTTATTTAATTGTAAATAGTGTGTCCGAGTTATGTGTTTCATAGAAAAGGAAATGATCATTCTGTGGGCCTCTATTGCCCCAATTATACTGAAAGGACTTGCTGTCAACATTTTACTCTGGGCCTGTGCTGGGTCGTGGCCTGTGCTCGCCTCCTGGGGCTGGCGATGGTCCCAGGAGGCCTTGGGCATGGCTTGGCACAGCCACCCTCGCCTCCTGGGGTGGCAATGGTCCCGGGAGTCTGTGGGTGGCTGCGGGCAGGGCTGCCCTTGCCTTCTGGGGCCAGCGATGGTCCCGGGAGGCTGCGGGTGGCTGCAGGTGGAGTCGCCCTTGCCTCCCGGGGCAGCAATGGTCCCAGGAGGCTGCAGGCAGCTGCAGGTGGGGCCGCCCTTGCCTCCCGGGGCAGCAATGGTCCCAGGAGGTGCTCGGCACCTGCCCCCAGGACCCAGGTTGCTTGGTGCCACCCTGACCCCAGCTGCTCAGTGCTTGTGTATGCAAATTAACCCACCATCTTTGTTGAGTTAATTTGCATACTCACTCCTGATTGGCTGGTGGGTGTCATGGTGGTACAGTCAGTTTGCATATTTTTCTTTTCTTAGTGTAGCTCTGCTTTAACCCATGTCTGCCCAATGTCCAAAAGATATTTTTAAAATTTAAAAGCCAAACTTTGTATGGTCTGCAAGGCCTTTCATAATTCAGCTGAATTTTTGTGGGGCCCTTACCTTCTCATCCTTTATGTATTTATTTGGTTTGTCTCTCTTATTAAGGAATTAAAACTGTCTGTCTCCAGTGCACAGTATAGTATATTAGATAGATGGATGCTTATTAGTTAATTTGCTGGATATATAAATGAATGAACAACTGAATGAATTGCTTTAATATCTCAAAGAGAATCACACAAACGAATACACACAGAGGTTTTCAGCTTGTGGTAAGAAACCTTTTTAAGCTATTACTCCACTGAGTTAAGAACTTCAAATATGTGGTTCACATTAAACAAAGCTACTAGGTATCCCATCAGCCTGGATTTAAAAACACTGAATGAGCAGGGTAAATGATGTCATCCTTTGGAAAGAGAACCACAGAAGCAACCCAACCGTGGTATTTACTGGCACTTGTGACATGTCTTAACTGAATCCCTCCATTTTAGCCGGCCAGTGAGAGATGGTGGAGAGAGGAGCTGAAGGGGAGAGGGAGAGGGACAGGGGGAGAGCGAAATTTCTTCTCCATGGGTGGCACCAACAACTGAAAATATTTACAGATTTTTCTGATTGGGCTGGTAAATGTTTCAGAAACTGGAGAAAATTAACTGAGGATTATAAGCCTGTCTTGTCCATAAAAGTTTTTAGCATTTTCCAAATTCGGTGCGTAGCTGGTCACTTAATCCTTGGTTGTCAGTGTGGCATTCACACTTTCAACTTGATGTGCCCAGTCAGAGTCCTTTTGGTTCATCTTCTCCAGAAAATAAATTTCCAGTTTTATATATTTCTTAAAATATATTTTTATTGTTTTCAGAGAGGCAGGGAGAGAGAGAGAGAGAGAGAGAGAGAGAGAGAGAGAGAGAGAGAGAGAGAAACGTCAACGATGAGAGAATCATTGATTGGCTGCCTCCTGCACACCCAATTTGGGGATCGAGCCCGCAATCCAGGCATGTGCCCTGAATGGGAATGGAACCATGACATCCTGGTTCATAGGTCAATGCTCAACCACTGAGCCACTCCAGCCAGGCTCCAGTTTTATATTGATACTTGAATAGGTCCACTGGATGTATGAAGTGAGAAGGACGTGGGGAGGTAAGGCGTGACAGGGTCAGGTTTCTTGGACAGTGAAGGGCTCTCCAAGGAGTTGACAATTGAGCAAAGCTGTGAACAAAGTGAGGGGGCTCGTGGCCTGGTTGTTCTGATCCCCATGGCACATGTGGCTCAACCCAATGCAAATGCCACAGTGGCATGGTGTGGAAGGACCCACACGCACCTCCCTTAAGAAAACTTTAGTGGGGAGCATTGATGTCTGACAGCCTAGCCAAGCTGCCACACCTCCAGATCTGCTGCATTTCATCTCTATATGGGTCATAGAGAGAGAGGAGAAAGAAAATACCTGGGGTATTTTGATTGAAATCATTGCATGTGACTTTCTCTACTGCAGCATTCAAAACTATTTCACAACCTCGTAGTTGATAGATGACATTTAAAATCTCCAAAATTTATTTTTTTAATGTATTTTATTGATTTTTTACAGAGAGGAAGAGATAGGGATAGAGAGCTAGAAACATCGACAAGAGGGAAACATCGATCAGCTGCCTCCTGCACACCCCCCACTGGGGATGTGCCCGCAACCAAGGCACATGCCCTTGACCGGAATCGAACCTGGGACCCTTGAGTCCGCAGGCCGACACTCTATCCACTGAGCCAAACCGGTTTCGGCTAAAATCTCCAAAATTTATAGGGAACTCATACAACTTAACAAAAGGAAGATAAACAATCCAATCAAAAAATGGGCAAAGGCCCTAAATAGACACTTTTCAAAAGTGGACATACAGAAGGCCAAAAGACATATGAAAAAATGCTCAAAGTCACTAATCATCTGAGAGATGCAAATCAAAGTGACAATGAGATACCATCTCACACCTGCCAGAACGACTATCATCAACAAATCGACAGATGACAAGTCCTGGAGAGGATGTGGAGGAAAAGGAACCCTTGTGCACTGCTGGTGGGAATGCAGACTGGTGCAGCCACTGTGGAAAACAGTATGGAGTTTCCTCAAAAAATTAAAAATGGAACTCCCATTTGACCCAGTAATCCCACTTCTAGGAATATATCCCAAGAAATCAGAAAGGATATATGCACCTCTATGTTCATAGCAACACAATTTACAATAGCTAAGATTTGGACACAGCCTAAGTGCCCATCAGCAGATGAGTGGATTAAAAACTGTGGTACATCTACACAATGGAATACTACGCTGCTGTAAAAAAGAAAGAACTCTTACCATTCACAACAGCATGGATGGACTTGGAGAGCATTATGCTAAATGAAATAAGCCAGTTGGAGAAGGATAAGTATCACATGATCTCACTCATTTTTGGAATATAATGAACAACATAAACTGATGAACAAAACGAGATCCAGAGACATAGAAACATTGAACAGACAATCAAACCTCAGAGGGAAGGCAGGGGAGGGTGGGAGGAGAGGAGTAAGAGGTCAACCAAAAGACTTATATGCATGCATATAAGCATAACCAATAGACACAGATAATAGGGGGGTGAAGGCATGTGCTGAGGGGGTAGGAGCAGCTGGGGAGAGATCAATGGGAGAAAAAGGGAGACATATGTAATACTTTCAACAATAGAGAATTTAAATTAAAAAAGAAAAGAAAAATCAATGATTTACAATGATGGCTGGGAATTTTCACAAGCCCTTATAGATGTTATAGAATCTTATATTTAGTTAAACCCACATTCACAAGTGAGGACAAAATAAAAGCCTGTCTAGTTATACAAGCATAGTTTATATTCCCACCTACTTTCATTAAAAGAACTGGTAAAAAAGGATGCACTAAAACAAGAAGAAAGATGAACCCAGGGGAAAGACAGGGTAAAAGTATATTGTTAAATTTAATAATCTGATGACTGCAAAAAAAACAAAGCCTGTTGTTCAAAACTAAATTCTAAATAACAATAAGCAAATAAGAAAGTTAAATAATGTTAGGTCTTTTGGAAAGTCTAAGGAACTGGAAACAGTAGGCCTGCATTCCTTCAGATCAAGTGGCTGGAGCTGAGTAGATGTTGAAGTCAGTATCTTCACTCATTTTTTTTTCACCTGCCTCTCTGTGTAAGACATTTAATTTATCATTCTTCAATGCCCATATTTTATGAGTATGATTTAATGAATTAGTGACAGAGCAGAAGTTAGAAACTTAAGGTCCAGGACCTCCTTGTCCATTATATTAGTTCAATTTTTTTTTTTTTTTTGCACACATGCCAATCTTAAGGAGTCTTTGAAATTCTTATTCTCATTGGAAACTCACCTCAGGCAGTGGTAGCCTATCAGATGGTGGACATTCCTGTTCATATCTGTCTCCATGAAAGTCTCTTCTTGCATATAAAGCTAGCCAAATCAAGATCATCCCACATGTGACTACACATGGAAGAGGCTAATTTCTTTCATGTGAGTTGACCTATGGCACCTTTCAATATCCCTCTCACAGGATGCTGTTCCCATAAAAAACTTATCTGCTTCTTCCTTCCCACGTGGCTGCTCTGCCACTGTGTGGTACTCAGATGTCAAAGCAACGGTGAACTGGCAGACTGTCAAATCTGCTCCTGAGTTTGGGTTCCTTGCAACACCAGATGTTTCCAGTCACCTGGGAAATCACTCTGACAATAGCTACATATCAAGTTCAAGGTCAAAGTGAATTCTCAGCAAATGCTGCAAAAATAGAAGTTCTCAGCCATTGTTTAAATAATTTATAACAGCAGGATGTATGCCTACTTGAAAAGTGAGAGGGAAGATTTCAAGTAAATGACATTTTTCTATTATGTCAGAGAGGATAAGGAGTTGGGTATCTTCACCCAGAAGGATATGTGTTCGAGTGATGATGATGCAGTTAAATCCCTGAGTTCTGATCTAATGTTGGTCATCATCTTCTGTCACTGACCAAAACTGAAGTTTCTGACAGATACAGAAGCAACATGTCAATCCTACACAGCATATTTCAGCAAGGGATGATTTTTTGTCCAGAAAAAGGACATGCTGTGTCATCGTTTGTTTGAAGCAGATCGAAGGAAGGCATTTGGTACCATCTTTCTGTTGTCTGGGAAGCAGACAGGCTAATGCAATCTCCTGTTTTAAAATTTTGTCCTTAGATGTAGGAAAAGCCAAAGACCTAATCTGTCGCCACAGGTCCAAATTCTTGCTGGAGGCTGGAGGCAGGTGGCTTACTAGCTACCTGATAGAGATGATGAGGGAAGTAGCTATGTGGACATCAGGGGCAAAAACACTCCATCACAGGGGAACCAGGATCAGGGTCCTAAAGCAGGAATGTGCCTGGGGTGTGTAAAGAATTAAGGAGATCAGTGTAACTGGGGCAGAGCAGAGTGGTGGAGCAAGGGGAGGTGGAGCATATGAAATCAGAAAAGAGCCAAAGACAGGATCACGTAAGACCTTGTAGATCTCTGTGCCCACTACCTTCTACTCCTGTTGAGCTTCTTACCATGTGATTCACCAATTTACTGCAAGAGAGTCAAAAATAGGCTTAGGGTTGAACCCAAGACCTACTTCTTAAGCAAGCACTCCCAGTGGATGCTGAGCGGTCTGAAGACCCCTGCTCTATAAAGAGAGCCCACAGTCTTGATTTTGTTAGTTTAAGATAAAGGCCCAAATCTTCATCAGAGAGTCATGGTGGAAATGGCTATACCTCTTCTTCAAACCAACAACTCCATACTATATCATCCTTTGGTCTAGATACCCAAACCAGTTTCTTGCTTGAATTACCTGTCAGCTATTGCCATGAACTTCAGGTGCTGAAATTACTTGCCAGATGGGACTCCAATCAACACTTCCCCCTCCTTCTCATCTGACCCAATACTCTGTCTACTCCACTGAACCAGCCACTTCCCACAGCAGGGCTCTCTGAGCCCTGCCTATTCCTTGCATAAGATATTCACATCTTTAAAAATATATTACAAACATCATTATTTACGTAAAAATGTACTAATTCGAAGCAGCTTTCACTCATATGTTGAGTGTCGAGTTTTAAAGTTATTATGACAACTATTAAAGACTAAAACTACGTTGGTAAAAAATAATCCAGTTCTCACTGACTATTTGACTTCATCAAAAGTCAAAATGCCCCAAGCAAATATAATGTCAGTTCACTTTAATGCATTTTTTCACATCTATTTTATTTTCCTTACTTAATTTTTTCATTACAGAAGACTGTTGTGTAACTACAGGATTTATTTTTTAATTCAGGTAACATAAGAATTATCCACAGTCTTACCATACAGAGATAAAACTTGTATTCCTTCTGGGGTATTTCTTTTTAATTCTTCTTACATGGTTTTGATTTTATTCTACATATAGTTGGGCATACTACTTTTTCGCTCAACATTTTTGGATTCGTCAAACTATTCTATTTCTTTAAAATATACAGTTCTCTCACCAGGAGCACTGTATAGACTTCATTTTCTTAAGTTTCATATCTTAGTCAAATGCTAGATTTTATTTATTAAAAACCTTACAAACTTAAAAAAATAATTCCTGAATTTTTTCTCCATGGGATCCTATTGTCAGTGGAATAATTTCAGTTATTTTTTTCTATGTAGTTATTAATAGTATTTTGGAAAACTTATATTTTTAAATATCTTTTTATTGATTTCAGAGAGGAAGGGAGAGGAAGAGAGATAGAAACATCATTGATGAGAGAGAATCATGGATCAGCCACCTCCTGCAAGCCCCCTAGGGGGATCAAACCTGCGACCCAGGCATGTGCTCTTGACCAGAATCAAACATGGGACCCTTCAGTCTGCAGGCCGACGCTCTATCCACTGAGACAAACCGGCCAGGGTGGAAAACTAATTTTTAAGTGTTTGTTTTTAACATGGGGTAGATTTCAAAATAATGTTTTTATTCATTTTCTTGGACTTTCTAGATATACAATCAACTTGTCTATAAATAATGATATCTTGCTATTTTCAACAGTTATACAGCCCTATTTTTATCTCTTGCTTCATTCACTGAATAAAATTCCAAGAATGATTTCTACTGCCCACTTTCAGGAAATATTTCCCACAAAACACTTTACGGAAGGTATAACAGTATACTCTATACTTCAAGAGAATGCATTTAGACCTGGATACCCTAGTTCAAGAGGCCTATAGAAAAATGGAAACATGTTCAAACATGTGGCCATGATGGACACAAAGCCCTTGAACCCACATTGGATCACAAACAGTTGAAAGAATTGGGAATGTTTATTCTAGAGAATAGACATTTATTTGAACTTGATGATGCAATAAATTTCATTAAAACAGGAATTAGACATGTGCTTCCCCTCTCTAAAGAGATGTGCTAGAACCAAACTACATGGAGGCTAAGTTTTAGCCAATGAAAGTAATTTTAATTAAAAAGTAAGTGGAATACCTCAGTAGGAAGGACACTCTCCTACAGGAGAAATTAGGGTCAATAAATCCATTATAGAGAAGTTGTGAAATAGATTTGAACATCTGATAGTTAGACTGAATGGCTTTTAATATGCATCTTACTCCATATTCCATATATCCACAACCACTTTGTTTACTGAAATTCATTTAAATAAAAATAGAAGTAGTACTGTTGACCCTTGAACAAAGGGGGCAGGGGCATCAACCCACTCACAGTTGAAAATCCATGTATAATGTTTGGCTCCCCCAAAACTTAAGCTGTCCCTCAGTATCTATGGAAGATTGGTTTCAGGAACTCCCTTGGACACCAAAATCTGTGCATGCTCAATTGTTCCATATAAAATGGGCTAGATCAATGCATACAATTAGCCCTCTGCATCCATGGGTTCTAAACCATGAATGGAAAACAATACAGGTATTTATGGAAAAAATCCACATATAGGTGAATCCACATAGCTCAAACCAGTATTGTTCAAGGGTCAACTGTATATCAACAGCATCTAATTATTTTTAGACTAACTTTGTAGTAAGTACACCCTAAAATTTAAATATATAAAATAAATTTATATGACTAAAAATGGAATAATACTTTCTCCAACCATTTCTTCTACCTGCAGCTTTAATCAATCAACAAATATTCATTAAGGAAGGCAAAAATATCAATGTACTTAGAAAATTATCACCGTGAAAAATGTTCTAATCATTTTTACTCTATTGCAAAAGAACATTTATATTTAAACATTAATTGAATATCCAAACAGATACTTCTCTCTGAGCATCTATATATATAAAAGTCTAAGTGACAATCTGACCATCTGACTGGTAGCTATGAAGCCCAATGACCATCAGGGGGCAGATGCTCCAACCGGTAGCTATGACGCAGGGGCAGACGCTCAACGCAGGAGCTGCTGAGCTGCGGTGACTTGGCAGCTGTGGTTCTCAAGTGATGCACCCAGAACCAGAGAGGAGGGAGCCCAATTCCAAGGTGCATCACCCAAGAACTGCCCTCTCACAATATGGGACTCCTTAGGGGATGTCAGAGAGATGGTTTCGGCCGAGAACTGCCCTCTCACAATACGGGACCCCTCGGGGGATGTTAGAGAGCTGATTTCTGCCTGATCCCTTCTGGCGAGGCCGAGGGACCCTACCGGTTCAGGAATCCATGCACCGGGCCTCTAGTATACAATATAAGATTCATGCTTCTCATTCCCAACAAAGAATTCTCTTTAGGAAATAGGTCATGAAAGCTGTTAACTGGTTTATGTCTCTCTAATTCAAGATTAATATTAAACCTGTATTTTCTTACATTCCCAAAATATCCTTGGTCAGCCTTTGTCCAACCACTCTTAAAATCAAATGACAGCAAAAATGCTTATAAGATAGAAACTTACTGAAAAGTGATTATACCTTACTTGTCCTTATCTTGAGAGATTTAAGTATAATTATAAGCATTTTATTTAAATAATCTCACTGCAATTTATATGACCTCTGTATGATTACTGTTACCCTTAATCAACTGGTGTCATATGAATAATTTACCCAAAAAGTACAGAATTATAACATATTTTATAGAGAAGATAAGGCATAATTCTTATGTGCCAGTCTTAATGTACTGGTGACAGTTGGTGATTCGATGAAACATCTGATCTCAGAAAGATCAGCAGAGAAAAAAACTGAGTGGCTGGCAGGATGCTGAGTTCATGAAAGAAACAAGAAACCCTGTTCCTCACTGGACATTTTGGAGCATTCTCTTCAGACACAAAGCAATATTCTAGAACTGTGGATTGATATGAAATGTAAAATACAAAGCAAAGCTCTTTTCTGAAAAACAAAACCCAGAATGAATAAGTCATGGAAATCCTTTACCTTCCTTGACAGCCTGATGCCCCGGGTGCTGAAAGATGGCCCAGAGAAGAATGACATCTATTGTTCAGGAAGGTTTATGGGTGGGATCAGCCTGTCCCACTGAGTAGATTGTGCATTTGGCTGGTGAGCAAAAGTTGACCTGTCTCCCCAGAGAAGCAAACCAGAGCAACCAGAGAAGAGGCCATGGAAGCTAACGTCCAGCTTATGAGAGTCATCCAGGAAATGCGGGCAGAGATCAACAAGCTAGAGAAAGAGAATCAAGCCCTCCGGATGAAACTGACCTCAAGCAGTCAGAGAACCCCGGGCTCAGGGGGCCATTCGGGAGATGAAAGGGAAGAGGAAGTCACAGACGTTGGTAACCTAGTAAAAGTGCCTGAACAATCTCCAGCAACACTTCACAATGTTATTTCCACTGATTCAGAACCAGATGCGCAACACCAAGGTAACGAAAGTCCTAGCTCTTCTGGGCTGTGCCCATCTTTGCAACTATCTCCTGAACAGTAGGTTTATTGTGCCTCTCAAATAACTGCATAATTTTGTGTTTACAGTGGCAAATTTCATCCTTTTTCTACTGATAGATGAACTTTGAATCCCGAGGCAAACGTTTCTTTAGCATCTTTAAGCAACATATTTTGGCAACATTAACACTATTTTCATATAATCCTGGAAAGATAAGAATGACAGGTTGGTGAGGATCAGTCATGTTACAAACAATGTGTTTTTTTACTTCAAGCATTTAAATGCTACATAATAGAACATTGAGTGGGTATATGTCAAGAAGCATGCTCACTTACTAAGCTTGAATGCTATTGCACAACAGTTAAATGTATGACTATCAGTCAGACAAATACGGTTACCAATGATTGGTCACTCACTGGCCACTTGACTCATCTTTAATCTTCATTTTCTTCATTTGAAAATGTTATAGTACTAGTAAATCAACAAACAACAAGTGTTGGCATGAATGTGGAGGAAAAGAAACCCTTGTGCACTGTTGATAGGGATGAAAATTGGTACAGTCACTGTGGAAGACAATATGGAGTTTCCTCAAAACATTTTTTAAAAACTATCTTATATCCCAGCAATTCTACTTCTGAGAGCATATCATAAAAAAACTGAAACTCTAATTCGAAAAGATATATATGCACCCTATGTTCATTGCAGTGATATTTACAGTAGCCAAGATACTGAAGCAACCCAAGTGCACATCAATAGATGAGTGGATAAAAAAGCTGTGGTACATATGTACAATGAAATATTACTTGGCCATAAAAATAATGAAGTCTCACCATTTGCAAAAACATGGATGGACCTAGAGGGTATTATGCTCAGTGAAATAAGACAGACAGTGAAAGACAAATACCCTATGATTTTACTTATATGAGGAATCTAAAGAACAAAATAAATGAATAACCAAAATAGAAACAGACTTATAAATACAGAGAACAGACTGATGGCTGCCAGAAGGGAAGAGGGTTGGGAGGCTGAGTGAAAAAGGTAAAGGACTTAAGAAGTGTAAATTGGTAATTACAAAATACAGTAGTCACAGGGATGTAAAGTACAGCACAGGGAATATAGTCAATAATATCTTAATAACTATTTACGGTGACAGGTAAGCACTGAATTATCAGGGGGATCACTTCACAAATTATATAATTGTCTAATCACCGTGCTGTATACCTGAAACTCATACAAAATAATATTGAATGTCAATTATAATTTTAAAATAACATAAGAAAATGTTATAGTACCTATCTCACGTAGTTGTGAAGATTAACTGCAATAATAGACCACGTGCTTAGTATAGCACCTGGAAAACACACAATAAATAACAGATATTATTGCTTATCCATGTTTTACAAAGAACCTTACTGTCCTATATAAGTGTATGTTATACATAATTCAACCTACTATACAAGTTGAAGACTTCAAGATGCAGGGCCAATACTTATAATACTCTAAAAAATAAAATCTCTCATCTTTTACTGGGAATAATTTTGACTGTGAAGACTATACATGAAGTCAGAAATCAGCAGAGCAAGAAAATACATCCTACATTTAAATTGTCAGTACTTGCCTGCACACAGAATATTCAAATAAAATTGATATGCATAATTAAATATTCAATGCTCTCTTAATGCCATCTGCCAAAGGCTTCGGGCAATGCCATCTAGAACAACTTGGCAATGAGACATGCCATACTTACCAGCTGCTTTTCTCTGCTAGAGAAGTCTCTCTCTAGGATGAGACCCTGTGTTTCAAAGCTGGAAAGATTCCAATCAGGGTCTTCTCCCTTTTTGTCAAGTACATCTCTGGATCTGAGTAGTTCTGTCTGCTGGTTATTTGATAAAATTAAAATCATAACCTATAAGGAGGTTTGAACTTCTCCTGGTGAAAAAAAAAGGGGGGGACATTTGTAATATGTACTTACTCCAGGGCTTCGTAACCTCTGCATTCTTGACATTTGGGGCTGAGTAGCTCTGTAGTGTAGGATATTGTGGGATGTTCAGCAACTTTCCTGGCTTCCGAGCACTGGCTGCCAGGAGTACCTGCCTTCCCTCCCCAGTCCTGAGCATCAAAAATGCCTTCAGACATCCCAAAACTTCCTCCAGCTAGAAACCACTTGCCCTACTCCAAGGTGAACAACACTCCTTCAAACCTATTTTCTATGATGCTTATCCTGATAAGAAAGTAAGCTGGGTGTTTATGTATCTTGCGCTATTCTAAAACAAGGATTATACTTTTCAAAGAATAGAGCATGCCATGCCAACACTCTGAGACGACGTTATAATATTAATAAGGCAATTGATATCATATGTCAGCATATGGATGGCAACTTCCAGTAAGAATATTAGCATTGAGTTTGAAAATGATGGTGAAAAACGTTTGGTAAATTTTGGTAACTCTTACCTGTTGCACAAATAAAACACAGAAAGAAATATGATTTAAATTTGTGCTTGGAAGCCCAGTTGAATATTACTTTAAGTGATATGTACCTGTGTTAGAGGTGATGTGCTATTACAAAAGAAGTGACACAGTAGAAAGAACATTGGTCTGATCACATAGAATTCCTGATTTGAGTATCCTCATGTAAAAATAAGTGGATCAGAACAGACACTCTCCAAGGCCTATTCCAACTATAAAATTATGTGATTCTATGGATGTAACATGTTTTTATGATCACGCTCCTCATCTGTAAAATAGGGATAGTGATAGAATCTATCCCACAGGCTAGAGGATTAAATGAAAAAGCATAAGAATCATAAACCATGAGTTATTTGAATGTAGTTGTCTTAATATCATTAGTTAGAAAATATTATTTTACTTGAGTATAAATTCATTAGCAGTTTTTTAATAAGGTATTTCCAACATTAATCAAAATTCGTACTTACAATTGAATCATAGAAATGTGATACTGGAAAGGGACTTTAGAGATCATCCCCTTATTTTACAGTTGTGGATATAAGACCCAGAGAGATCAAGCAACATGGCCAATTCTCTTTTTAAAAGAGAATAATGTAAATCTATTCTTTGAGAAGGAATAATGTGGAATCACAAGTGTGAGTCTCACTTTAAGAAAGGGAACAATTAAAGAAGACCTGGACGCAAATCACTTGAAACTGAAAAGGTCTTCTGTTAGTTCTGTGATGTGTGTAGTGAGACAAAATGAGATTTGATGAGCGGGGAAGTCTATTTCCCATCATTTAACTGAGGACACAGAGCTATGCTACCTCCCTGGGGCACAGCTGCTTGGTGAAATATATATATACTAGAGGCCCAGTGCATGGATTTGTGCACCGGTGGGGTTCCTCAGCGTGGCCTGCAGGGATCGGGCCAAAACCAGCAATCCAGTATCCCCTGAGGGATGTAGTAGTGCACGAAGTGGCAGGCGGCTGGGGAGAAGCCCGAGCCCAGGCCGGGCACCACACCACTCCCGTTCATCCCAGCCCTACTGCACCTGCCACGGCTGCTCAGTAGGCTCGCTGCTGCTCTGCTGCGGTCTCCACTCACCCATCCTAGGGTGATACCAGTGTGCCCATGACCGAGAAGTGGCCACAAGCCCATGCCCAGTCAGTCCCAATGCCGGTCCCAATCCCAGTCCCAGTCTGGGTAAAGAAGGGGCATGCAGCGGGAGTGTCATGGGAGAGACTCACGCCGCCACAGCTGTGCTCACCAGATGTGAGCCCAGCATCTGGTGCCCATTGGTCAGCTGAGTGGCGCTCCTGCTGTGGTAGTGCACTGACCACCAGGGGGCAGCTCCTGCGTTGAGCTTCTGCTCCCTGGTGGTCAGTACACGTTATAGTGACCAATCGAATGGTCAAACAGTCGAACAGTTGAATAGTTGAACGGTCACTTAGGCTTTTATATATATAGATGAATACAGAGCATAGGCTCAGAATGAATCTTTGTTAAATAATCATGAAAACACCTGTAATGTGTATAACCCTTTGGTAGGTATGAAATTCAACCAGCATCTTCAGGGATGTTTCTCTCACCCCTCCTGCCCTGGGCAACCTCACTTTGGGACTATTAGGAAAGAGATAATTTGCTACAAAGAAGATAAAAGAACCTCTCTTTACAGGGAACCCCCAGCAGTGCTGGACCTCTGATTCTCTTCAATCTACTCATATCCTTTACTGCAAAAAAAAAAAACTGCACTTGGCATTGATCTTTAAAATTGTTCTAATGACTCTGTAATTGTGTGTTGAATATATTTTCCATCTTACTGACAAGAAACTAAAGGATACAGACTATTGTGACCCAGGGAGATGAACAAAGAGCCTATTTGCTAATCAGTCAAGCTAGAGTGCATGTAAGGATAAACATAAGTTGACTATCATCAGCATAATTTCTTCTGTTGTGTTTTTTTTTACCACTTGGTATAAAGAGATTGTCTCATAATCCATTTAAACAGAAACATTTGTATTTGTCAATAGTCAGAAGCCTGTTCTTACATAATTATGGAAGCTCTATCTCATAGCTAAAGAAAGTATTTCAAGTTCATTTATGAGCAGTATTTGGAGTTAATCACCTCAGATAGATTTGAACTTAAATTTTCCCTGGACTCCTGCCTGAAATTTGATCTTCTGCTCTTCCACATTATAGAAAGCCATGGCAGCCTTCACTTTTTGCAATGGCCATAAAGATTTGCTGTCTGTGTTCTGCAGACACAGGCATCAAACATAAGTAAAATAATAATAATGCTTTTGACACTCTCAAAACCTAAACATAAGGCAGGGCTTAGTTACACTTCCATGTTAGTTAATGGCAAAGTGGTGACAAGAAATCATAAAGATTCAACAAGAATTTATTACCTGCTCCTGAAAATGAAACCCATCAATGAGGTCAATGTCATTAGCCTCAAGGGTATAACTAGATGTCTATGTAGAGGTTGAATCACAGGCTCTGGGTCAGCTAACACAGTACTCGAGCTGAGGTTCAGACAAAACAAAACTCCTGGAAATGCAGTTCTTTTAACCAAGCTGCTTTAATTACAAGGAATGGTTCTAGAAGACTTGATTTACCTCAAGAAAAGAGATTATTGGAAGACACTTATGGACAGAAATGGAATTGGAAGTCCTCAGAAACTAAGGCCACAAATCTCTCTGTCTCTCTCAGCAGCTTTCCAGTTTTTCACAAAAGGCATTTTTGCTTCTTCCCACGTGTCTTCTTTGCTTTCATCTCTCATTCAACATGCTTCCTTAAAATGATTGTCCCAACGCAAGCCAAGACACACAATTATAGGCCAATTATCAGCAGCCTGTTCAATTATTTGTGGCCACTCAGGCGATAGGGACTATGGGTGAGTAGAGTCTTCTAGAATCAGGACTGAGAATGCCATCCGGAATTAGACTCTCTAGAAGATCCATGTTCTTCCCACTTAAAGTTTTAGTATCTCTATATGTCAAAGTCTTAGTTCAAATGCTGTGTTCCCTGAAAGTTTTAACCTGACTATACTATTTAAAGATCCTGCAGACACCCTCCCTCCTCTGTTTCTATCCCCTTGTCCTCAGCAGCCTCATTTATTTTTCTAGAATCTATCTGAATGTTATTGTTTGTTAATTGTCTGTTTGCCACACAAGAGGATAAGCTCTGGGCAGGCAAGAATTCTGTGTTGTTTACTACCACATACCTATCTCTTTAAAAAAGTGTCTGGCACATGGCTGGCACTCAACTCTTTGCAAAATGAATCAGTGAATGGATGTCTCTTATGCAAAAATAAAAAATAATACTTTTGCTTAGTTTCAATAAAGTACTAGCAACATTATTTTCCATTTCCAGTCATCATTAAAGGTCAAATTTTTAAGCTTAAATTTTGTGTCTTCTGTACAGACAATGTCATGATTGTTAGACGCTATTCCACTTCCTCAACAATCCATTCATTTGCTGCAAATGATCCCTGGAAATCTGGGAAAAGACATCCAAATAGTAGAATTCTAGAAGCTCAGGGAATGGTTAAACCACTGACATGTTCTTCAATCAAGAAGCAAGACAATGAAGAAAAAGCATTTGCAGAAGATTCTTTTACCAGCAAGTGTTCCAGCCACAGAGCCTTTCCCGAGTACGTTCTCAGTGGCAGGTAAGGTCCAATCTTCCCTAAGCTAGTTTTCAGGTGCCTGCTGTGATGGCTACTGAGACATTCTCCTGGGTGAGCAACGTCATATCTAGGGAGGGAAATAAAACCAATAGGCCAGTAGGCCAAAATAGTTTCCAACTTAGGTTGTGATTTCAGAAATCAAAAGGAGCACATTTATTTGAGGTCAAATGGCACTCTCTAGAGATGCCTCTAATAAGTGGAAAACAGTCTTCACTTACCAAACATTTTGTATTAATCCTCACCTGAGGATATTTTTTTATTGATTTATAGAGATAGCGGAAGAGAGAGGGAAAGACGGAGAGAAATATCTATGTGAGAGAAACACATCGATTGGTTGCTTCATGCACATGCCCTGACCAGGGTCCAGGCCAGGGAGGAACCTGCAACCAATATACGTGCCATTGACTGGAATTGAACCCAGGACCCTTCAGTCTGCAGGCCAACGTTCTATTCACTGAGCCAAACTGGCTAGGGCTCATTAAACATGATTAATGATCATACTCTGAGCTAGGAACTAGCAATATAAGAGTCAGCAAAAATAAAACACTGTGCTTGAAACTTTCATGCAGCAACAAAGCCACATAAGTGAACTGACCCCTATAGTAACAAGTGTCTTGGGGAGAAGACACAGTTATTCTGGGAGCTGAAGGCAGAATTCCTCTCTCAGAGATAAATGTTCTTTTGGAGAAAGATGCCTTAATGGCCTTTTTGTGGCATAAAAAGGGCCCTTTTTGGCATAACCCAAAATGGCCCAGAGACAAAGAAAACTAATCTATAATGCAAAATACATGAATTGGCATTTAGGAGTTAGAAGTAGCCGGAGAACTGCACGGATTGAGAAAATATTGGAGAGACAGGCAGAGAGTTAAAGAGGACAGCTGGCCAGTGGCCCCTTGTAGTAGGGAGAGCCAAGGGCTCTTTCAGAACAAGATTTCCACCATTAAGCTTAATTATCTGCTCTACTCTGCTAGAGCATGACCTCCCTCCCCAACAATCGGCATTTCTGTCTTCCAACCCCCACTTTGGCCCTGAGACTTTAGCAGGAGTCTCTGCACATGTGTCTCCTAAGAGTAGAAGAAGAAAAATAAAGGGAAAAAGGGGGCCTGGGCTCTACCCACCACAGGGGTAGCTGTCAAAAATCCCTTCCTACGTGGGCTTTTTCTTTTTTTAACATGATAATCAATAACCATGAAAATACATAAAGTGTATATTATGTTAAATGGTGATAAGTACTAAAGAGAAAAGTAAACTAACTACAATGAAAAGAGAAGTGTTAGAGGAGTAAGCACTGTTGAAATTTCTACATCATGGCCAGAAAATGCCTCATCTTTTGAGTAAAGCAGAGAGAGTGTTCTGAGGATTTCAGGCACTGGGCACGGGGAGAACATTCTAGGCTTTGAGAACACAGTATGCAAGGTAGTTGGGCAGACTCATGGCTCATGCATGAGGAAAGGAAAGAAGGCAGGTGTGACTGCAATGGAGTGAGAAAGAAAAATGAAGGAAAATTATACGGTGGGCTCCCACTTTCTTCCAATAAGTTCAGATTTATTCAAAGTGATTTGGGATGTATAGTGATGCTCTTTTCATTTAAAAAAAAAAAAAGATCATATCAGGAGCCCTGTTTTGAAATGACTATTAAAAAATATACAGAAATCAAGAAGACCAGGTTTAAGGCTAAAAAAGTAATGTAGGCAGCGAAGTGATCATTTCTTGGCCAGGGGTAGTAACAGTGGGTGTTAGTCTCTGAATATATTTTGAAGGTAGAGCCAGTAAGATTTGTTGACGGAGAAGCTGTGGGATATATAAATAAGAAATACCCACCCAACTGTTGTGTCTTCAGAGGGAGAAGAAAGGCAAAGATCTGCCCTTGGCCTAAAAATATCATACATACATACATATACACATATATACATATATAGTTGTAGTTACAAAAAGCACAAAATCTTCATTGCAAAAAAAAATCACAAATTATAAAGTATAAATGCAATATTCAAAGTAAAGAGTATAAAAAGGAAAATCTTCCATATTCCCACATATGAACAACCATCATTTAGATTTTAATAGATATCTTTCCAGGCTTATGTCCACATAATCTAAAATTGCACAGAGCCTGTTTTATAATGTTTTATTTTTTTGCACTTAAACCATTACATTCTCACAGACCTACAATGCTAACTGAGAAATATAGTAATATCAATTTTCCCATTTCCATGTATATATTTTCTGTGATAGTTTGGGAACCTACCCAATGTTTATGATGTATTTATTTTTCTGAAGCAAAACATTTTCCAACTTCAAAACTGCCAACAAATACACTACTTGAACACAATCCATTTCTAATTTGGAATCTACTTTAGTTTGAAAGATTGAGCCAATTTTAGGATTGTGTTAAAACAAGAAAGTCAGTAATGAATGAAAATCAACAGCTGGGTTGGCATAAAATCCAGTGGATACAGAAAGAACTGTTGAGTAGGAATTAAACATGTGTTGTTTTTTTTTTACTCCTTTTTTATTTTGCCTTTTACTTTCTCAAGGATTAACTAGCAAAATAACATGTCATGACATTACTCCTCTGATTTTTTTTTTTGGTAAATTTATTTACTTTATGATAACTTTCAAAAAATTTACAGAGATTTATGGAGACCAATTTGTTTGAACTGGCTTTTTTGAACAGTCAGGCATCATTCCTCATTTGCTTGTGAGTTTCTCCACTATTATATCAAGGAAGTATTTTATAAAATAATGCCAATGTCAATATTTCTAAGAACAAATGCTCTCCCAAAACTAGAGATAGAATTTTAATCTTTCCTAAATTTTGCCATAGAAATGCAATCTTTTCCTTCTACGTTTAAGAAAAATATCTCAGGCTGTCAAAAAGATTAGGGGGAAGGGTCCATGGAAACAATATTACAAATGCTATTTTATTCATTTTACTGATAGGAGAAACCAGACACATTAAAATAAACATATTCTGTTCTGTTGCTATTACAAAAATGGTTAAGAAGGCAGACAGCACTCACATAGCTCAAACCCCAACTCCATCATTAACCAATAATGCAGTCTTGGAAAAGTTCCTTGTCTGTCCTATGCCAGTTTACTCCTCTATAAAAAGGGAATCACAATAGCAGTTACCTTATTGCTTTTGTGAAGAATAAACGAGACAGTGAAGTAAATACTAAGTAGCAGCAGTTATTATTTTATTGATCTTAATAAATGGAACCACTGGCCTCCCTCTCAAGGGAGGAAATAGATATATTTCCCTAGTTGCAGGCCACTAAATGCCATTCACTGAATTTATAGCCTTATCTAATAAGGAGATAAAAAGAGAGAGAACAAAATTGGAGAAAGGGCAGTAATAATTTTAAACAATATTCTTTAGACTTATTCCTGGGAGCGGTTTATCCTGGTTTCTGTCAAAATTCTACATAGCACTGTTAGAGGGAAAAAGAGAAACGGGCAAAATGAAAAGATAATTGCTCACATAACTCAGGGTTATTATCGTTACTGCTCTCTCCCCTTTATTGTCCAGATGTGGTGGATATTCAGTTACTTCAAAGTCCATAACTGTAGATTGATCTGTATTATAAAATAATTGCCTCAATTTTCTGCTTCCTTTCAACCAAAGAGCTTGGCTGGGGAAAGACCTTTTGCCTAAGACAGCATGGTATTCTTCAACTTTAAACATCAAGTTAATAATTTTCAGGCTTAAAGACGCTCTCTCAATAGTTTCAAATTTTAGTTTTATCAACACCCTTCACTATTCTTAATTAAAGGGCGAGTTTCAACATATAATCTTGAATTATTGATGAGCAAATAAACAAAAATCTAATATGATATATTTAAAATGAAGTTTTAACACTGCAGGCACTGGTTGGTGATTTGGAAAAATGCGAAATGTTTTGTATAAAAGCTACTAATAAGTTTTATTTATCTTCCCCTTATTCTGTTTTTTTGGTTTTGTTTTGGTTTTGTTTTTGTTTTAGGGAAAAGATTAAGGCAGTTAGTTTCCTGTTACCCATGGACATAGCTTCATATTCCAAAAACTCAAGTTCTTTGAAATGCTCACCAAATCAGACCACAAATCAGCTAAATACCATTACAGAATAGGATGTGTGAAGTGGTAAAATTGAAGAAACAGTTGATGCCCAAGAATTGGGAACACCAACATCTTTCAGGTTCAGTGTCCTCTCCTGCAAAGAGCTCTGACAAGATGCCCAGAAGACACACAAAATACTTGGTGTGAGGTCAGTAGACTTGTCAATGGACTTGACCAAGAAATGGAAGCGATTACTTTGTGTTGTTGAATGCTGATGTTGATGTGTGTAGCAGCTATTGTAGTCTCTCTATGCAGCATGTAAGCAATTAAATGTGAATAAATTAAATTGAGTGCTGTGTTCACTGTCTGTGTTATGCCATCAGAAAATGCTGCTGTTCACATTATAAATGTCACTTTCCAGATGGAACTAACAAATCTAGAAAAAAGTACTCCCTCCTCTCTTAAAACAGAAACTCCCAACATCAAATCTGCCCTAAACCAACTCATTCAACTGTTCCTCCCAGATATTTGCTTCTTTCTCTCTTCAAGTGCTTAATATGTCTTTCTTTTTTTAATGTATAAATTGAATATTTACTATATCAGCAACTTTTTTATGCCCCAGGATAGTCTTTTTTTTAAATCTTTATTGTTGAAAGTATTACATATGTCCTCTTTTCCCCCCCCATTGGCCTCTTCCAGTCCTCCCTGGAGCTGCATTGAAGTTCAGTTCCAGCCTCAAGAATCTAACATTTAAAGGATCTATTCAGTCTTCATTCCAAGGAAAGACAGCCCTCTGAACACTGGAGCTCCAAAATTGGAGAGTGCCTCAGTCTTCCCAGCCTTCCCTCCCCAATCCCTGAAACTTCATATAATGCAGTTATTCTCAATCCTGATTGCAAAATAAAATAAACTAGGGAGCTATAAAATTCCCATTGGCCAGGCTGCACCCTGGACAAGTTATGTCACCATCCCTAGGGATGGACCTCCACATTGGTATTCTTTAAAGTAAAGCAACCCCACTGATTCCACTGTATAAGCAAGGTTGAGAACGACTGTTGTAAAAGTAAGGGGTTGCTAAGACCAATGTTGCTTGCCATGAATCTTGAGCCCTAACTCCTGCAGGCCCATGTGATCTTAGGCAAGATCACTGGACCTCTTTAACCCTCAGTTCCCTCATTGGTAAAATCGAGATATATTGATATTCTTTGGCATGCAGTGATCTCATGAGCTAGTAAAGCATCTATTACACTACCTAGCACCCAGGAAGCACTCAAGAAACAATCACAATAGAAGGAGGAGGAGCAGGAGAATAAACAAGACATGCCTTCAAAGAAAAGTTAAGCAGAGACTCATTCCCACTGCCAACCCTGCACAGGAAGTTAGTAGCATTGCGCACCTGGAAACCATGTTTCCTGAGTCATGGTACTGTAGGATTTCCACGATACCACAGTCCTAACCTCTATAAACTCAGCCCTCCTGACGCTGTTTGGTGGCAACAGAGAATTTATATAGTAAGTAAGACTGAAGATGGCCCCAAAGATATTTCCCATAGAAAAACTATGTTTGAAATCTACTTTTTTATTACACACTGGAAGAGTTCATTTCATGTTTGTTTGAAGACTGGAGCAACTTCAAAAGGTTTCCACGACCTCGGAGCCATTTCTCATCAGTGTCCTTCAGAGGACCACAAAGGACCTCCTCCCCACCAGGACAGTCCATTACAGAGCTGCTGAGCTGCCCAGAAACCTTGACTAAGTTGCAGCCAATCTTGTGAAGATTTCCCAGACAAATCTCTACACAGACTCATTATGCCAGTGAAACATAACATCATTCTCCTGCCCAGCAGGACCTCAGAACACAATGGGTGAAATTAACAGAATACGCTAAGAAATGGGATAGGCCGATGAAATCTATTTATGGAGCAAAAATCACTTTGAGAAAGTATTTGTTACAGTCAAATACATACATTTTGACCATTTTAGAAGGCAGTCTGCAGTCTGCCTAGAGCTTTCAAAAGAAGATTACAAGCCTTTAAGTTAATGGCCATTTCCACAGCTACTCACTGATAAGCACTTGGGCTGAGTTAAATTTTGTTTGGAATCCTATAACACTCTATGCAAGATGCTTTATTAACTGTGTCTCTCAATTTTTCATAAATGCACATCTCTTGACAAACACTTCATCTTGGGCTGACTGCCCTGAATGTCAACTCTCATCCTTATCAAACATGACAAGAATATTCAGAGGTTCAAAGGTCACTTACCTAGTCAATATCATATCACAATATCCACACAACATTTTACATTGTTTCCTTTAGCTGTCCTGACCTGAGGACAGTACAAAGTGTGGTGAACATATAGGTCAAAAAGTATCCTGCTGTTATGAGAAAGTGTTCTTTACTCCTAAAAATAAACACAAAAATCAGTCTCCCTTCCTGACTGAATAATGAGGTGTGAGATGGGATGCTTGGAACCAAAGCAGCAATTTTGTCACTTAGTCTGAGGACAAAAGCAAAAACCACACTGAGGATACCAAAGAGAAATTTTATAAAGAATCTAGGACTTTTAAAAAATATATTTTTTCATTAATTTCAGAAAGGGTGGGAGAGGGAGAGATAGAAACATCAATGATGAGAGAGAATCATTAATTGGCTGCCTCCTGCATGCCCCCCACTGGAGATCGAGCCTGCAACCCTGGCATGTGCCCTGACCAGGAATCAAACCATGACCTCCTGGTTCATAGGCCAACACTCAACCACTTAGCCACGTTGGCTGGGCAAATTTAGGAGTAAATAAAATACACAAGCCTATGTTTGTTTTGAAGAACATATGCAAAATCTACATAAAGTATAATACAGTATGTGAAAATGTCACACAGCTTATCAACAAATTTGTCTGTGTTTATCGCGTGTCTCTTGTACTACCCCACCGAAGAGACTATTAGCCATTATCTGGTGATATGAATCATTTCATTTGCAGCTAACTCTGACTTTTAACTAGGTAAATAAACCAAGAGATAGATCATTAGCCCAATCTTGAATGTTTTTATTTCAAGCTTCCTACTTAAATTTGCCATTGGTTGAAAAGGCTATGAACAAAATGTTTTTGTTTAAAATATTATATTTGTGTTAAACATTATATGACAGTAAAATAATGAAGTAAATGTAAGAGAATGGTATCAACCCTGTCTGTTAAAGGTATTTTAGCTATTAACATCAAAATATGCTCACAACAGACACGATTTAAATTAACAGTATTTGCCTAATAGGAAAATAAATACTCCACCATATGGTCTCAGTTACATTTGCACTATTTGGTCAATATGTATTACATTTGCTTTAAGAAAAAGAACTCAGTGGATTAAGCTAAGGAAATCACATGAAATGAAAAGCTGTAGCTCTGGCCCTAAGCCAGTCTAATCCTGCTTACCTGTGCACCTGCTGCCCTGCCAGAGATCTGGGCCATCTTGGTTCTAGCATGCCCCTAACCCTGGCTATTGTGCCAAATATATTTCACTAGAAGCAATATTTTTTCTCCACTAATTATAAACAATACTACACCTTGGGGTCTAGAACATTGGGGTCTTCTTGATAAGGAGAATATTCATATATAACATTTGCCGGATGATAAATGCCTTTTGGTCTCAGAAGTTCAAGAAGGAAGGGACTTCTGTGGGCATGGAATTTAGCTCCTTAAGGTAAACCCAGGCACCAATATCGGTAAGCAATCACTCAGATCTGACAAGTCACTCCCACAAAGTCATACGGCCACTAAGTGATAAAGACAGCGTTTAAACCCAGACAGTCTAGCTACCATGGGATAAACCTCTGTTTGTACCATTCATTGCCCTATTCTTTGGCTTTCCAAGCCTCAGAAATCATGGACATGTGTGCACATGCCTTAAAATAAATCTGCCTCCACACGCCGTGCGCTGGGCTGGGCAAAGAGGGGGAACAGTTTTCTCTGGGTTTGATTATATCTTGAAATGCCATTGCAGGTCCCATTAGAGACTGACTCCAGCTCAAAGGATCCCAAAATGTTGCATAGTTCCCCAGAATTTCCATACCCCAGTGAGCCAGTGCTCAAGCCAGTGCCCAAGACATCTCAGATTCACTAGAATGACCCAAGAAATGGGAACAAAATCCCACTACAAAAGCACACTAATTTCCCCAGTGGAGCCCACTCCGGAAAACATCCTGATGTTAGTTAAGCACCCCAGGACAGCCAACGCCTTTTGTATGGTACTAGACAGACTTGAAGGAAAGTGGAATGAAAGAATGGTTCATCCTGCAACTTCTCTCATTTTCTAAGCTGAGGGGCCATGTACATATCGTTGAAGGTACCAAGAATACTCACCCCTGCTCATAGAAGCATGGCTTTCAAAAGCCCAAAGGTTTGTATCAAAAGTGCTTCAGGTTTATATCAACAGCTATTTGCCTCTACAAGAGCCTGCCTTTCAGAGACATGTGGCTGCCGGCCTGGCCTTGCAGAAAGTCTATTTATCTAGGACATCTTACTTTAGCACCCACTCTGGGTGAAGTACATTGTCAGTGCTGGGATTACTGCAGTGAATTAGACAGACTGTTCTGGCGTTCATATTAGAGCTGAGGAAGCAAAGAGGTTTACCAACCACGTGATCAAAAAATACATAAAATAACTACTTAGCGTAGGAAGTCTTAAGAGAAAAATACATCGAATGTTAAACAGAAAATAATTAGGTACAGCTTTTAGGGACTGAGGTTGAAGGATGAGATGGAGTCAGCTTTTTTTTTTTTTTTTTTTTTTTTTTAATCCTCACTCGAGCATATTTTTCTGTTGATTTTTAGAGAAAGTGTAAAAGAGAGGGACAGACAGAGAGAAATCTCGATGTGAGAGAAACACATCAATTGGTTGCCTCCTGCACAAGCCCCAACCAGGGCCTGGGCTGGGGAGGAGCCTGCAACCAAGGTGCGTGCCCTTGACTAGAATTGAATCTGGGAACCTTTGGTCCGCAGGCCGACACTTTACCCACTGAGCCAAACCAGCTAGGGCTGGAGTCAGCTTTTGACAAAATGGAAAAGGTCATCCAGGGAGTGGAAATAATTTACACTTCTGGTTCTGACAGTTATCCTACCCCAAACCCACAGGAACCATTTTCCCACTACCAGTGTCCCTTAGTCTTTCATGAAGGGAGAATAAACAGCATAGTGTCAGATGAGTACTATATTTATCAGAATGATCACTTCATAATTTATATAAATGTCTAATCACTGAGTTGTACACCTGAAACTAATACAATATTGTATGTCAACTGTAATTGAAAACTAAAATATTATTTTTTTAAAAAGATTTAGGCATCAGAACTCACAATCACTTCTATCCCATTCAATTGGTCAAAGTGAGACCAACTCAGAATCAGGGGGAGGGGAAATCAACTCACCTCCTGATGAGAGGATGTGTGAAAATCTGGAAGCAAGATTCTTCAGTTTACCACAGAGTCTACCCTCTGCTTTGTCACAATCAAAAATTGTCTTCAAACTCTATGAGCCTGCTGAATGAAAGTTAACTCTTCGCTACCTATGGGGATTCTCAATGATTCTAAGTGTGAGGAGTGGCTGCCTGGGCATGGTTGAACAATCAATGAAAATAATGAGGTCATGGAAGGCTTGGGACGAAACATAGTGAACATCACAGGAACCTTCAATGATTTCTGGACTACTAAGTAAAAATCTGAGAAAACTGCCTCATTTAAAATGGGAAAATACATCCCTTGATTAACAAAAATCCTTTCAAGAATTTACTAATAAAATTAGATATTATCATTAATGTTATTAATGATGATCTCTTTTTAACAAATGATTTTTCTGCAACATTATTGTCTGTGATGAGTCTCTTCTACTTCAATAAGTTAACTCTTCATTACTTAGAAGAAAAAACAGACTCTGGATAATAATGCCATGTTTATTTTTGTGAGTGAGCCTAAATCCCTCCCTTTAGAAAATGAATGCAAACAGCTGTCTGCCGTAAAGTTCCTTTCAGAAGCGTAATGCTCTTTGGTTGGGCTTTGCCAGAATGTATTTGTTTTGCCTTTGAGCAAGATGAGCTCTACATATGTTCTCAAAGCTCAACGCCCTCGGTTGTTTATAAGGTGCCCTCCTGGAATAATCCTGTGTGATGCATCTAATCCCAAGTCAAAACAAACAATATAATATCTCTCATCAATGATTTCCTAAATATGTAGTAGGATAAATATTAATAATAATTATCAATGAGTCACTAGGCTTCAAACCTCTTGAGAAACAAACTAGATGATTTTTGTTAAATGAATCCAATCTTATATAGATCATTGGATTGGCCTGAGATATATGAAGAAAAGTATCTCTAATCTAGTGATTATATCCAAAAGATGTCTGATCTAAATTACTACTTCTCAAATTTTAGTGTTCATTAAGGATCTCCTGGAAACTTTTTTTCAAAATACAGATTCCCAGGTCCCACGCCAGAGATCCTAACTCAGTAGGTTTTGGGTGGAGCCTTCAAGTTTGCATTTCTAACCATCACTCAAGTGCTGCTGATACTTCGAATCCCTAAATCACACTTTCAGTAAGGCTGTTCGGATCCACCTCAGGTCTGAAAAGAGTCTGCAAAATGGAGTACCCTTTTTATCTTTCACCTTTGTTCACAGGTGGTCTAAGGCACTATGCAACATATCCTTCCAATACAATAACCTGTGAATTCTCTTGTACTTGCTCTATGAAGGACCTTAACTAGTTATTGTTAAAAGCAGATTCTACTGAGATTTTGTTGCTGATGTTGTTCCGAGCAAACCTTTTAACACACTTATATCATGGTCATTAGTATTAAAGCACCCAAATTAACTGAAGAATAATGGCAACCTGTCAGATCACCATTGTGGTAGATTGCTTAAAGGCCTAAAATTCCTCCCATCTCACATTGTGCCTTTGGGTGGGACTTTGTTGATTCTCTTATCCAAAACTCTAGTAGATTTTTCAACATCCAGACGTGAGCTGACCTCGTGACTTGCTTTAACCAACGAAATATGCCAAAAGTGACGTAAGCAAGTCCCAGCCCAGAGGCCTAAAAAGGCCTTGGAGCTTCTGCATTTGTCTTTTTTAGAAAATTGTCCAGAAATTGCCCTGAGAGAAAGCTAATCTGGCCTCATGGGGGTTATGAGACTGGAAGCGAACTGAGGCACCCCAGCCAACAGCCAGCACCCGCCAGATGTGTACGTAAGGCCATCTTGCACTGTGAGTTCAGTGACCTCCAGCTGAATGCCGCTTGCTGAATGCCACTTTCTGAATGAGTCCTCCTGCCCCCTCAATCCTTAGAAACATGAGAAACAATAAATCATTGTTTTAATCCAGCAAGTTTTGGGGTATTTTATCAACCAGCACTAATTAGCTGATATAGCCATTCTGAATGTTTCCGTTAATCTGGGTAAGGAAGGATCCTGACCATCTATAACCAGGACAAAAATAATAATGAAATGGCACCTCACAGTCAGGGATGCCTGCAACATTCTGAGAAGATCCACATGAATGAGAAGTGGTGCAATGCATTGGCCCATCCTCATTCTTCTTACTCAGAGAAAAGGTGCATTCATCTCTACTAAATGAATGAATGAATGAATGAATGAGTGCCATCATTAATTATTCTATGTCTAAAAGAGTAGATAACAACAACATAGTGCCCTAGCCAGTTTGGCTCAGTGGATAGAGCATCAGCCTGCGGATCAAAGTGTCCCAGGTTCAATTCAAGTTGATTTCACTGGCAGTAAGCCTCTGTTGCAGGCTTCTCTCCCTAGCCCAGGTCCTAGTCAGGGTGAGTTCAGGAGGCAACCAATCGATGTGTTTCTCTCACATCGATGTTTCTCTCTGTCTTTCCCTCTCTCTTCCACTCTCTCTAAAAATCAATGGAAAAGTATCCTTGGGTGAAAATTAAAAACAGAAAGAGTAGATAACAACAACATAGTCAAGAAAAACACCGTCTGCTTTATAATTCCTAATAGATTATGGCCACTATGACTATATTCCATTGTCTCCCACAATGCTGAGAATATATGTCTCCCTTCTAACTTTACTATCGATGTGACATATAAACAGCATTTAAACAAGAGCATTTGCCCTTTCAGAATGTCTTTGTATGCTAGAAAGATAAATGATCTGTTATGTTTTCTCTGATACAAAATATAACAATTATTCAGATCCTAGTGCACCCAGGGCCTGGGAAAGCTTCTGGAAAACAAGGCAACTGTCTTCTACTTTATAAGACAACTTCTTCATACTTCTTTTCATTATATTACATGGGCCCCGGGGTACTCTCTTTCTAATCTTTTGCCTCTTGTAGGAGGGTTTTCTGATGTTTCAAGGTTTTATTTACTTATATATACCTCGACTAATAGAATTGTTGAATCCCTTGGAAATTAAAGCAATTTAAAGAGTTTATTGTTTAACTTTATAATTAAATTCCCCATGTCCTCCCATAATGTGGTACTCCTTACAAAGAAATATTCCCTGTTGAAAAATAAGTAGACTTGCATAAGAGCAATTCTCAGAGTAACAGTGTCTACACCATTATCTCCCAGCAAATTACCTACTTTGCTGATTATCTGCTGAAAACTTAAAACTCAAGTTTTAAGAAAGTGAGAGCAAAGGTACTTGCTCTACTATTACCCTTCCAGTGACGTTTTGCAAAAGTCTGAAAGCTCTTAAAATGTCATTCCTTTGCTGGTTTGACAGGGACAAGTAACTATGTAATGCCCCAAGTTTTCCAAGAAGTTATAGAAATTTCCTGCTAGAGTCATCAGCACATGGTCAGAGTCTGACCTTTTGCAAAACTCAAAGAAATATTCTCCAAACTCCTTTAAAATCATATTGGAGTTGATATCTGGTAAAATGAAGAAAATAGGGTATGACTTACACTTTAGTAATATCTCCTTACATAGTCCCTTAGTCATAGACCTGAGAAAGATAACTTATAATCCTACCCCGACTTTGTAAAATCCTTTATAATTTTTAAATTTCATTCAAGGGATTGAATTTGATACTGTGCAGTAAGTTAAAGCTCATTTTATTGTTCCCTCTTTTAAAAGAACAGACTCTGAAGCCCACTAGATTTTACAACTTTGTAGGAGACATTTATTGTTTTGTCCTGGCCAACGTCCAGCCCCCCTCTCTAAGTCAGCACAGAGTCTTCCTTCAGGGCACTACTCCTTTTCCAACTCGTAGGCCACATGATTAGATGAGCTGAACCCAGCTCACACTGATCCCCAGGCTTGCATGTGATTCAGATTAGCCAGTAGGAGCATTCCATTTCCAGGCCACAATTACTGATTCAGGGATGGATCGATGACCCAATATGTTTCAAAAAGAATTGACTCTAGTCCCTTTATTAGAACTGTTGGAAAGGATAAGCCTTTTTTTTTTTTTTTTCAGAAGGTGCTAAGATAGCATAATGCCATCTTAGTCACCACAAGGGAAAACCTGCCCAAGAATAAAGCCAACACGAAGAAAATAAAACCAGAAAATGAGAGAAACATTTTTAATGAAATGTACTCTCTTACAGTTCTAGAGGGCAGAAGTCTGAAGTCAGTTTCACTGGACTGAAACCAAGGTGTCAGCAAGGTGGCCTTTCCTCCAGAGGCTCCAGTAACACGACTTGCCCTTCCACCTGCTGGTGGCTGCTGGCCTCACTCCAATCTTCAAGACCAGCACCTTCAACTCTCTGCTCATATTCATATTGCCTCGTCATTGTTTATGGCATTTGGCACCTCGATTCCACTGTGTCTGAAACTCTACTTCTTGATTTTTCAAATATGTGGGCAAAAAATATTCTTTTTGGCCAGTATAAGTAACACTTCCGTTATTTGATACTAATATCGTCCAAGGTCTCCACTAAATGGATTAACAAAGAAATGTAAAATTCCTGGTGTTAACAAGGACGTCAGGGAGCAGAGCCACTGAATTGTGATTTCCATTGGAAAAGATCTCCACTCCTGTGGTCCCACAATGATTTATTACAAGTCAAAAACAAACATGCTCAGAGAAACCATGTGACCTTATAAATCAGCACATTTCCTGATTTTTGTCCCTTCACAGTCTCAGATCTGGTTCTCCAGAGCTAATGTTGAAATATGCAAGGGATTGATTAAGAAAGTGGGGAGACTGCTAAGAAAGACAAGGGAGGAAGCTCAGCTAGATGCAATTCCAGGCACAGTCCCTAGAGGGCGACGTCAGCCTGTCCCTGCTGGAGAGCTCTGGAGTGTCAGTTACACCTCAGAGTGGTTCCCATTCAAGACAAATACTTGGGGCTTTCACACTTCTGCACCTGTCAGTCACTGGCACAGCCCCCAGAGAATATAAATTCTGTGCAAAGGTGTCCAGTAGCATAACGGCAGACCTCTGAAAAGCTGTAACTGTTGGGGGGAAAGCACACTCACAGAGGAGAGGATTCAAAAATAGTAAAAAGGAATATAAAAATGTCTGGGCAGAGCCCCAATATTATCTACTAATTCACCAGTGACTTTGGGCAGGTTTCTATAAATTTACACTTAAAATAATATGGAGATATAATATTATACAATCATTGCTCTTAATTTTCTTCAATCAGTTTAATATCTAACCTTTATCAATACTAAAAAGTGTATATTCCAAACTAAAATTACCACTGTCAGTTGGGCTTCAGAAATTCAATAGAATTATTACGGCAAAACGACCAGATTCTTCCATTCCTAGTTCCTCTGGTTATTTAAGTCAGGGACTTAGAAAAGCTATTTGGAATTCTTCAATTCACAAAATGTTCTGGTGGTCCTAGAAGATTTACACCAAATTTATGAACAAAGAATATTTTCATGTTCCATTCTACCCCAACCGTCTTTTCCTTTGTAGGTTTGGCAGGGGGAGAGCACATATTTTAGCTAATACATTGTGCAGTCATCATGTATTACAAAATATGAGCAAATTTGAAATCTATGGTCATGCTTGAAAATGGTTTGAAGGTAGGACAAATAAATATTTGTATATGTATATGTATATTTATGTATATATATACTCCTCTAGGAACATCAAATAAGTACTAAAGAAATATGCTTGCCATGTTATATCTTCTTGTATTTATTGTTCCTAAATGTCTATTTGTCAGTACTTGCAATCATCACATTCTATGAATTTTTGCTTCCTGAGTTATTTATCTCACTTCTTTCTCAGTTCTCTCAAGGTATCAAATTTAACAGATTGGCTATATCCTTGTGTAGCAAAAACTTTTCTCCATATTTTCAGCCACTGAAATAATGTCTAAAAGACTTCCCACCTTTCATAAACTTATGTTACAGAGCTTATAAGTCATTTTACCACCAAGTTATAAACCTCTGAAAATGAAGGGAGCTGATGGAAATGCTAAACAGATTTTCAGTAGCATCTCTGATCATGTCAAGGACCATTTTCCACTTAAGAGCCAGTTTTTAACCATTATCCTCCACTGCAGGAAGAGCTGAGTACAAACATGAGGGTTGGGAAAAGGATAGAGAAAAGATAGATTCATATGTCTTCTTTTGAAAAGCTTTTCTGTTGATACATCCTGCTTGAATGAAAGGAGGCAAGTGGATACTAGTCATCTCTAATTGCTGAAAGTGGAGGAAGAGAAGATATTTGCAGGGGTGGGAGTAGGTATCACATTAGAGTCTAGGTACCACTCATCATTCTTCTGCCACATGGTTAAGCATTGGTACTCATGGAGTACCAACAGATGAACTTTTTATTTTAAAACAAACAACTTAGAAAAAACTGGCCATAAGTTCTAAAACTTATGAGGATTTTGTAAGAGGATTATCTTCCAGACAAAAAAGAAAAGAAAAACATGGTTTCCCCCAAACACAAACACTATTTTTCTCTCTTCTTACTTTCTCTCTTCCATACACAATTCTTTATGTCAATATCATACTACTATTGGGAAACAAACCTGTCAGCACAACACTTTAGCTTTCGGTCAATCGGTGGGCATTTCTCCTTTATTAAAACAAAAAATGTGTTTTAATATAAAAGTCAATACTCTAGGAAACATTTAAGACCGCTCTTCCTACTTCCATGCCAAAGTCACAGTTTTCCAGATTTCTTTATTCTTTTAGTCCTTATTAACTGTCCTCTCTTAAACCCCTACCTCCATCCAACCACTACTGAGCAAACTCAAGAGGCTCCTAAGCACTCAGAAGAAATTTAGAATGTTTTTCGCATCAATCTATTTTGTCTAAAATAACATGAAAAAAGTACTTATATATCTCTCTCTCTCTCTCTCTCTCTCTCTCTCTCTCATATATATACACATATATATGTATATATATATACATATATATTCATATATATATATATATACACACACACACACACACACACACACACACACACACACATACTAGTAGCCCTGCACACGAATCCGTGCACCAGTAGCTCTTTGCGGAGCCTGGCCACTCCGGGGCACAGAAGTCCATCCATGGTTGGGCACGGAATGCTTGCCTCGTTGCCACGGCAATGAAGCAAGCATTCCGCCAGGCCGCTCACGCTGCCCACTGTCAGCAGCTGCCCACCCCCCCACCCCCCACCCGGGACTGGGGGACTCCAGAGGGGCTGAGAGGACTGGGCACTGCCATCTTATGGCTATGGACACTGCCATCTTTGTGACAGAATGATGGTTATTAGATAGGACTAGGGGCCCGGTGCACGAAATTTGTGCACTGGGGGGTGGGGGGGGTCTCCTCAGCCCAGCCTGCCCCCTCTCACATACTGGGAGCCCTCAGGGGATGTCCTACTGACAGCTTAGGCCCGCTCCCCATAAGGAGTGGGCCTAAGCCGCAGTCTGGCCTCCCTTTGTGAGAGACAACCGGGTTGATCAGGGAAAGGCACCAGCCCCATTACCCCACTGCTGGAGCCACTGCCAGTCACCGCAGCCACCAAGGTGTTTTCATCAACACGGACTCCAGTCCCTTCACCAAGAAAAAAGGACAACTTTCTTTAGGCATTTTCAAGATGTGTCTTTCATAGAATATGACATTTCTTTCTTTCTTTTTTTTTTATCCTCACCTGAGGATGTTTCCATTGACTTTTAGAGAATGGGAAAGAAAGAGAGAAACATCAAAGTGAGAGGAATACTTAGATTGGTTGCCTCCTACATGAGCTCTGACCTGGGCCCCAGCCAGGGAGGAGCCTGCAACTTAGGTACATGCCCTTGATCAGAATCTAACCTGGACTCTTTGGTTGGCAAACCTAGGCATTATCCACTGAGCCAAACCGTGTAGGGCAGGTTATGACATTTCTTAGCCCTCCAGCAGCAGACCTTCGTTTTTCCCCCCAGGAGTGTGATGGAAAAGCCCTAGATCACCTTTTTGGATTCTTCTACCCAAGTTACTAAGAATATTACCAGTGGCATACAGGGAGCTTAGCCAATGAGCGGTCAGAAAAGGTATTTCCTCTGTAGTTCACACCTATCTCCTGTGATCTCCGGCTCCGCCCCTGCCAAGGCCTAAAGCCTCCAGCCCTTGGCAGGGGACCCCCAGCTGGCTCGATCACCAGGCTCCGCCCCTGGCCAAGGCCTCAAGCCTCTGTTTGAGGCTCAGGCCCTGAGCAGGGACCCCCAGCTGGTGCAATTGCCTGGCTCCACCCACGGCCAAGGCTGCAAGCCTCTGGCCAAGGCTGGGCTCTGGGCAGGGACCTCCAGCTTGCTCTGATCACCTGGCTCCGTCCCACCCGCCAAGGCTGCAAGCCTCTGGCCAAGGCTTGGGCTCTGGGCAGGGACCCCCAGCTGGCTCTGATCGCCCGCAGGGGACCCCAGCTAGCTCTATCGCCCGGCTCCACCCCCAGCCAAGGCTGCAAGCCTCTGGCTGAGGCTTGGGCTCTGGGCAGGGACCCCCAGCTGGCTCCAATCGCCCGCAGGGGACCCCAGCTGGCTCTATCGCCCGGCTCCACCCCCAGCCAAGGCTGCAAGCCTCTGTTTGAGGCTTGGGCCCTGGGCAGGGACCCCCAGCTGGCTCCGATCGCTTGCAGGGGACCCCAGCTGGCTCTATCGCCCGGCTCCATCCAAGCCTAAGGCCGCAAGCCTCTGGCCGAGGCTTGGGCTCTGGGCAGGGACCCCCAGCTGGCTCTGAACCCCTCTGTTTGAGGCTTGGGCTCTGGGCAGGGACCCCCAGCTGGTTCCGATTGCCAGGGTCCGCCCTAATGGCCAAGGCTGCAAGCCTCTGGCTGAGGCTTGGGCCCTGGTCAGGGACCCCCAGCTGGCTCCAATCACCGCAGGGGACCCCAGCTGGTTCCAATGGCCCAGCTCCGCCCCCAGTCAATGCCGCAAGCCTCTGTTTGAGGCTTGGGCCCTGGGCAGGGACCCCCAGCTGGCTCTGATTGCTTGTGGGGGACCCCAGCTGGCTCCGATCTTCCCCTCTGATCTTCAGCTCCAATCGCCCAGTTCCAACCATGGCCGCTCTCCGAGGCTGCAGCCATCTTGGTTGGGTGTATTTGCATATTCTCTTTCTGATTGGCTGGTGGGCGTGGCTGGTGAGCATGGCTTATGAGTGTAGTGGAGTGATGATTTGCAAATTACTGTTTTATTAGATAGGATGTGTGTGTGTGTGTGTGTGTGTGTGTGTGTGTGTGTGTGTGTGTGTATCCCTCTGGTTGTTGGTCAGAGCCAAATGTCAATGGGTTTACATGTATTTTCAAGGTGTAACCCACAGGCTGTCTAGCTGTTTGCAATTGCACTGCAGCATTGGAGGAGCTGTTCTGAGCACGGTGCTGAATTGAAGAACCCATCATGAGGGGTTTACATTCATTCCTCAGACCTGTGATGCAAAAAAAATACTTCTCCATGTATCTTGTTAAATTTAAGTCAGTTGTCCAATATTTCTGTGCTTAGCCAAAGAAGTCTTTCTTTTCCTTCTGGTTATCCAAATCTACATCCTGAGCTTTAAGTGCTGCATCAAGTCAACTTCACATCTGACACACTGATGATAAATAGCATAGAACTTGACAACAAAGCTCCATTACTTATGTATTACTGAGTTATGAAGGATTTACATATATAAAAAGATTACACAACTTCAACAAATTATATTGCTCTGAAAATGATTTTCCAGAGCTGAAAAGTTACTAATATTAAAACCAATGCATTGGATCTTTAGTGATCAAAGTGTATCAACACAAAATAACTTCAGTGAGTGTGACTTTTATTATGAAGTAAATTTCAAATAAAAATATACTTCAAATGTGGATGGCAGTTATTCGATGAGTAGATTAAAAAAAAGCTGTGGTACATATGCACAATGGAATACTACTTGGCCATAAAAAGGAATAAAATCTTACCTTTTATGACAGTAAGGATGGACTCAGAGGGAATTATGCTAAGTGATATAAGCCAGCCAGAAAAAGACAAATACCATGATTTCACCTATATGTGGAATCTAAATGACAAAATAAACAAATAAAATTAAAACAGACTCATAGACACAGAGAGAGAACTGATAGTTGCCAGAGGGGAGGAGGTTTCGGGGGAGGAGGGGGAGCTGGGTAAAAAGGTGAAAGGAGTATAGTCAATAATACTGCTATAGCTAAGTGTGGTGACAGGGGAACACTTTGTAAAGTATATGATAATCTAACCACTACACTGTACACCTGAAATCAGTACAAAATAATACTGAAAATAAACTGAAATTGAAAAATAAAACTTAATTTAATTTTTCTCCTAAATTTGGATGTCAGTTTTAACTGTGTTCAAGCATTCATAAATATCCTATTAAATATCAGTGTGATTATATTTTCAAAAGGACTTCCTCTATGCTCCACCCTGGGACCCACAGCTGTGACCATGCCTTTCTCAGCCTTATCTACATGCACTTCATCAATTTACTTCAGGACATTTGTAAAGAGGAGCACAAGTGAAACTGAGTGGACCTGACATTTCAATTCATTCTGTCCAGACTTGACAAATTAACCAAATTATGCACATATAGTTAAAGTAATCACTCTTCGTGGCAGTGATGACAGTAAATAAATAGAAATGGGCCAGCCGTTGCTGATTAACTGTTGTGTCTTCTGTTTAGTGTTCTTGAACTTCCTGCTTATGAAAGGGATTTGTAATTAAAGAGCTGCCGCTTTGTTTAATGAGTGTAATGGGGAAGCCTCAGAGGGGAAGTAAGCTGGATTACCTAATTACCTGAATTATGCTAATTAGCCTGACATGGCAAAGTCCCTCCCCTTCTGCAGAACCCACAGTCATCTCAACTCCAATTAGGAGTTTCAGCTCCCAAATCCTCACAGATGCTAATCTCATCAGCAGTTAGTTCTATTTAGTTTCACCTCTAGAGGGCGATCCTTCCTAGGATCTGATTCTATGGGAAAGAACTGAGAAATTAACCAAATCCCAGAGGTGGAAAGCAGTAATCCCTCGTGATGACTATGACAAGGAAAACCTGTCACTGCTCTCAAGATACCCATGACACACCCATCAGCACAGTCTTTATTTTTCACACTGTCTCTCTCTTTTTTTTTTTCCACTCCACATCCATGAAATATTGAGCCACCTTTAACTACCTTGGTACTGAGAAAAAGTCAAGTGATCTCGAAAAGCCCCCTCCAGCTATATAAATCCTACCACCTTCCTTGTGTGATGTTTCTTGTACCAAAATAGTAACAGCTGTTGCTATATATCAAAACATTGACACATTAGTTGTCCAATCTCTAGCTTCCTCTTCCTGACTTTTGCTTGTGCTGCCTGATATTGTTTTTAAGATCAGAAGAGTACCACCTAGTAAATGATAAAGATAGCCACATATTGTGGACTCATACAATATGTCATACCTGTGCTTTATACATTAAAGTTTCCAAAAAGTCAAATAATTATCCAAGGGTCACCTTACTTCTCAGTGGCAGAGCCAGAATTTAATCCCACAGTTTTAAAATATTTATCTGAGTTTTGCTTGCTAATCTACCCCCATTTTATAATCCCATCACTAGGCTCTCTGGGAAAACAAGAACTAGTATTTATTGAGCTCTTTCTATGTGTCATGCACTACATTAAGCACTTTTCCTGAATTATATCATTTAATCTTTACAACAACGCAAGATTGTCTTATTATCCACTTTACGAATAAGGAACCCAAGGCTCAGAGATGGGAAGTAACTTGTCCAACATTACTCAGCTGATAAGTTTACTAGTAAATCACTATCTAACACAGAGTCAATTTTCTTACCTACAGATGCCTCATCAACCCAGTAAGACTCCTCTTAAATGTCTCCTAATCTATGAACTTTCTTTTACTTTATTTTTATTGTTGACACTATTACAGATGTCCACATTTTCTCCCTTTTTGCCCACCTCCACCCAGCTCCCCGCCATCCCTTCCCTGTGGCCATCACACTGTTGTCTGTGTCTGTGTTATGCATATATGTTCTTTGGCTAATCTCTTCACCTTCTTTCATCCAGTCCCCGCTTTGCCATCCCCTCTGACAGCTGTCATTCTGTTCCATGTATCCATGCCTCCATTTCTAGTTTGTTTGTCAGTTTATTTTGTTCATTAGATTCTACATACAAGTGAGATCATATTTGTCTTTCTCTGACTGGCTTATTTCACTTAGCATAATAATCTCCAGATCCATCCATGCTGTCCCAAAAGATAAGAGTTCCTTCTTTCTTAGGGCCAAGTAGTATTCCATTGTGTAAATGTACTACAGCTTTTTTATCCACTCATCTACTGATGGGCACTTGGGTTGCTTCCAAATCTTGGGTATTGTAAATAACACTGCAATGAACATAGGGGTGGATACCAGTATATTCCTTTGTTTTTTTTTTTTTTTTTATTTTTTGTTTTTTTTTTTTTTTTTTTAATATTTTTTATTGAGGTATTATATGTGTACATATCTTACCATTACCCCCCCCACCCCACACCCACACATGCCCTTCCCCCCAGAGTTTTGCGTCCATTGTTTATGCTTATATGCATGCATACAAGTCCTTCGTTTGATTTCATAACTCCCCCACCTCTCCCTAACTTTCCCCCTGTAATTTGAAAGTCTGTTTGATGCTTTACTGTCTCTGTATCTATCTTTTTGTTCATCACTTTATACTGATCTTTACTATCCCTAAATGAGTGGGATCATGTGGTATTTTTCTTTCATTGACTGGCTTATTTCACTTAGCATAATGTTCTCCAATTCCATCCAGGTTGCTGCAAATGATGAGAATTCCTTCTTTTTTATGGCAGCATAGTATTCCATTGTGTAGATGTACCACAGTTTTCTGATCCAGTCATCTGCTGACGGGCACCTAGGCTGTTTCCAAATCTTAGCTATGGTGAATTGTGCTGCTATGAACATAGGGGTGCATATATCCTTTCTGATTGGTGTTTCTAGTTTCTTCGGATATATTCCCAGGAGTGGGATTACTGGGTCAAATGGGAGTTCCATTTTCAGTTTTTTGAGGAAGCTCCATACTGTTCTCCACAGTGGCTGAACCAGTCTGCATTCCCACCAGCAGTGCACGAGGGTTCCTTTTTCTCCGCATCCTCGCCAACACTTGTCATTTGTTGATTTGTTGATGATAGCCATTCTGACAGGTGTGAGATGGTACCTCATTGTTGTTTTGATTTGCATCTCTTGGATAATTAGTGACGTTGAGCATGTTTTCATGTGTCTCTTGGCCTTCCTTCTGTCTTCTTTTGAAAAGCTTCTATTTAGGTCTGTTGCCCATTTCTTTATTGGATCATTTATCTTCCTTTTATTAAGTTGTATAAGCTGCATGTAGATGTTGGAGATCAAACCTTTATCAGTGATGCCATTTGCAAATATGTTCTCCCATGCAGTAGGCCTTCTTGTTGTTTTGTTAATGGTTTCTTTTGCTGTGAAAAAGCTTTTTATTTTGATGTAGTCCCATTTGTTAATTTTCTCTTTAGCTTCCATTGCCCTAGGGGCAGTGTCAGTGAAGAATTTCTTTTGGCATATGTCTGAGATTTTGCTACCTGTGGATTCCTCTAGTATTTTTATGGTTTCCCGTCTTATGTTTAAGTCCTGTATCCATTTTGAGTTTATTTTTGTGTATGGCGTAAGTTGGTGATCAAGCTTCATTTTTTTGCATGTATCTGTCCAATTTTCCCAACACCATTTATTGAAGAGACTGTCTTGACTCCATTGTATGTTCATGCCTCCTTTGTCAAATATTAATTGAGCATAGTGGTTTGGGTCAATATCTGGATTCTCTATTCTGTTCCACTGATCTATATGTCTGTTCTTGTGCCAGTACCAGGCTGTTTTGAGAACAGTGGCTTTGTAATACAGCTTGAAATCTGGTATTGAGATCCCTCCTACTTTATTCTTCTTTCGCAGGATTGCTGTGGCTATTCGGGGTCTTTTTTTATTCCAGATGAATTTTTGGAGAGTTCTTTCAAGGTCGGTGAAATATGCCATTGGTATTTTAATGGGGAGTGCATTGAATCTATAGATTGCTTTGGGTAGTATGGACATTTTAATGATGTTGATTCTACCAATCCATGAACATGGTATGTTCTTCCATCTGTTTACGTCTTCCTCTATCTCTTTTTTCAGTGTCCTGTAGTTTTCCGTGTATAGGTCTTTTACCTCCTTAGTTAAGTTTATTCCTAGGTATCTTAATTTTTTTGGTGCGATGGTAAATGGAATTGCCTTTTTAGTCTCTCTGTCTGTAAGTTCACTATTGGTGTATAGAAAGGCCATAGATTTCTTGGCGTTAATTTTGTATCCTGCTACATTGCCAAATTCATTTATTAAGTCTATTAGTTTTTTGACGGAGTCTTTCGGATTTTTTATGTACAATATCATGTCGTCTGCAAATAAAGACAGTTTTACTTGTTCTTTTCCAATTTGGATGCCTTTTATTTCTTCTTCTTGTCTAATTGCAATGGCTAATACTTCCAGTACTATGTCAAACAGGAGTGGTGAGAGTGGGCATCCCTGTCTTGTTCCTGTTCTTAGGGGAAATGTTTTTAGTTTTTGTCCATTGAGTATGATGTTTGCTGTGGGTTTATCATATATAGCTTTTATTATGTTGAGGTATGAGCCTTCTATTCCCACCTTGTTGAGAGTTTTTATCAAGAAAGGGTGTTGGATTTTGTCAAATGCTTTTTCTGCATCTATTGATATGACTATGTGATTTTTATCTCTCAATTTGTTTATGTGATGTATCACGTTTATTGATTTGCGGATATTATACCATCCTTGCATTCCTGGGATAAATCCTACTTGGTCATGGTGTATGATCTTTCTGATGTACTGCTGGAGCCGATTTGCTAGAATTTTGTTGAGGATTTTGGCATCTATGTTCATGAGGGATATTGGCCTGTAATTCTCTTTCATTGTGTTGTCTTTATCTGGTTTTGGTATTAGGGTGATGCTGGCTTCATAGAAGGAGCTTGGAAGTGTTCCTTCCTCTTGAATTTTTTGAAATAGTCTGAGGAGGATAGGTTTTAGTTCTTCCTTGAATGTTTGGTAAAACTCTCCTGTGAAGCCATCAGGCCCCGGGCTTTTGTTTGCCGGAAGCTTCTTGATGACTGCTTCAATTTCGTCCATAGTTATTGGCCTATTGAGCTCTTTAGATTCTTCTTGATTGATTTTAGGAAGGTTATATTTTTCTAGGAATATGTCCATTTCCTCCAGGTTGTCCAGTTTGTTGGAATAGAGTTGTTCGTAGTATTTTGTAACAATCCTTTGTATCTCAGCGGGGTCTGTTGTTATTTCACCTCTTTCATTTCTGATTTTGTTTATTTGGGTCCTCTCTCTTTGCTTCTTGGTGAGCCTGGCTAGAGGTCCATCAATCTTGTTTATCCTTTCAAAGAACCAGCTCTTGGTTTTGTTGATCTTTCGTATTGTTTCTTTGGTCTCTATGTCATTTATCTCCGCTCTGATCTTTGTTATTTCCTTCCTTCTGGTTACAGTGGGCTTTTCTTGCTGCTCTTTTTCTAGCTCTTTGAGTTGTAGGGTTAAGTAATTTATTACCATTGATTCTTGTTTTTTGCAATAGGCTTGTAGAGCTATGAACTTCCCTCTCAAGACTGCTTTCGCTGTGTCCCAAAGATTTTGGATTGTTGTGTTTTCATTGTCATTTGTTGCCATGATGTTTTTTATTTCTTCCTTGATCTCTCTGGTGACCCAGTCATGGTTTAATAGCATGCTGTTTAGTCTCCAAGTGTTTGATTTCTTTGGATTGTATTTATTGTAGTTGATTTCCAGTTTAATGCCACTGTGATCTGAGAAGACGCTTGATATAATTTCTATCTTCTTGAATTTGAAGAGACTTTGCCTGTGACCCAGCATATGGTCTATCTTTGAAAATGACCCATGTGCACTTGAGAAGAATGTATATTCTGTGGCTTTGGGGTGAAATGTTCTAAAGATGTCAATTAATTCCATCTGGTCTAGTGATTCATTTAGGATTGCTGTTTCTTTGCTGATTTTTTGTTTAGAGGATTTGTCCAGTGGTGATAGTGGGGTATTAAAGTCTCCTACTATGATTGTATTGCTATTAATCTCTCCCTTGAAATCTTCCAGGAGTTTTTTTATGTATTTTGGTGCTCCTATATTGGGAGCATATATGTTTACCAGAATTATTTCTTCTTGTTGGATTTCTCCCTTTAGTATTATGAAGTGGCCTTCTTTATCTCTTGTTATGGCATTTACTTTGAGGTCTATTTTGTCAGATATAAGTATTGCTACCCCAGCTTTTTTTTCATTTCCATTTGCCTGAAAGATATTTTTCCATCCCTTCACTTTCAATCTGTGTGAGTCTCTTGTTCTGAGGTGGGTCTCTTGTAGACAGCATATATATGGGTCGTGTTTTTTTATCCATTCAGCTACTCGATATCTTTTGATTGGAGCATTTAGTCCATTTACATTTAAAGATATTACTGAAAGGTATTTGTTTGTGGTCATATCTATTTTTGTGTCTATATTCCTTCTTACCTGTTTATTTCTTCTTTTTACAGTATTCCCTTTAGCAATTCTTGCATTGCTGGTTTGGTGGTAATAAACTCCTTAAGCCTTTTTTTATCTGCAAAGCTCCTGATTTCCCCTTCAATTTTGATTGATAGTCTTGCTGGATATAGTATTCTTGGATTCAGTCCTTTGCTTTGCAACACTTTGTATACCTCCGTCCATTCACTTCTAGCTTGTTGTGTTTCTGTTGAGTAATCATTTGACAATCTGATGGGTGTTCCTTTGTAGGTAACTCTCTGTCTCTCTCTTGCCGCCTTTAAGATTCTCTCTTTATCATTTATATTTGCCATTGAAATTATGACATGTCTTGGTGTGTGTCTTTTGGGGTTGATCCTGCTTGGGACTCTCTGTACTTGCGTAACTTTTATCTTTCCCATATCCGGGAAGTTTTCTGTCATTATTTCTTCAAATAGATTTTCTAATCCCTGCTGCTCTTCTTGTCCTTCTGGCAGCCCTATTATACGCATGTTACTTCGTTTCATGTTGTCCCGAAGCTCCCTTAGGCTTTCCTCCTGCTTTTTAATTTTTTTCTCCAATTGCTGTTGAGATTGAGCTTGTTTCTGTACCTGATCTTCTAACTCACTAATTCGGTCCTCTGCTTCTTGTAGTCTACTGTTGAAACTTTCCATGGTGTTTTTGATTGTAGCTATATCACTTTTCATTTCTTCCTGATTCTTGCATAAGTTGTTGATTTTCTCATCCATCCGATGTATAAATTCCACGACCATTACTCTAAACTCCTTTTCGGTCATGTTGCAAGCTTCAGTTTCACTGATTTCCTTTCTTGGCGACTCCACATTTTCTTTCCTCTGTGAGTTATTTCGTTTCCCCATTCTGGCTATCACCAGAAAGCTCAAGCTTCCGTTTGCGTGGACCTGGGCCGTGTGCTGTGGGGACTTCACTCCACCCGAGTTTCACTGAAGTGCTCTGACACTAGGACGTGTGGCTGCCTTTGGTTGGTGGGAACCAGACTTGCCCAGGGTCAGTGTCCCCAGTGTTCCGTGTGGTCTCGTGTGCACACTTAGATTCAGGGGCCCTGTCTGCACCACACTGTTGGTATGTGCCGAAAATGAGATCCTTAGCATGTGCCAGGAGTCAGAGTTTCCCTTTGTCTGCACCAAGACTAGAGTGTCAGAGTCTCTGTTGCCTTGTGCGGTTTCTCGTTGAGACTCAGGGTCCCTATGTGTGCATGCACCAACAATTGGGGTCGCTGGCTCTTAGTGTGAATGCGCTGTGAGTCAGGGATCCCAGGCAGCTGTGTCCGGCGTGCCAAATTCCCTGAAGTGGAGCTGCGACCTGTGTGTGCTCTCTCTACTGAGCCAAACCGGCTAGGGCGCACACTCTTGATTTCCTGAAGGTGAGCTGGCTCCGTGCACTCTACTGGAGTCCCGGAAGGGGGGCGGAGTCTGTCCTGCGCGCCAAATTCCCCAAAGGGAAAGCCCCTCTGTGCAAGATTCCCTGAAGGGAGAGCTGTGACCCGCAAGCCAAATTCCCCCAAATTCTCCGAAGGGGTGCCCTCTGTGCAAGGGGTGCCCTCTGTGCGCACTGACAGATTTCCCCAACAGGGAGCTGATTCTCTCCTGTGCGCTCTCGCGCGCGCGCGCGCCAAATTCCCTGAGGGGGAGCGAGTCCCTGCGCAAAGCTCTGCGGCTTGGGAGAGAGGCGGATCTATCAGTTAAAATGGCGCTGTCTGCGCGCCTGCGGGGAGGGGGATAGGCTCTTTGACTCACGGAATTCTGCCGGGACGTCTGGATTCTTGTTGTTTGTTGGTCTGAAGCTGTGATAGCAGTTCTCTGTCCCCAGTGGCTGCAGGGTCCTGGTTTGTGTCAGAAGCCAGGATCCGAGTCTCAGGCAGCTCTGTTTCTCAAGATGGCGTGGTCTCCGCGTCCGCAACAGCCGCGGAGATGTGTCCGCTTTGTGCGCGGGGCTCCGCTGTCTAGGACTGCCCAGTTAGGCAGCCCCTTGGAAGGCGTGCAGAATCTAACTGACCCTAGCTCATACACACACACACACACACACGTCTACACTCTTCTCTATGGGTTCCTCACTCACACTCTCTCTCTCCCTACCTTCCTGCCGGTCGCCATCTTTTTCCCAACCAGTATATTCCTTTGAATCAGTGTTTGGAGTTTCTTCAGATATACTCCTAGAAGTGGGATTGCTGGGTGGAAAGGGAGTTCCATTTTCAATTTTTTGAGGAAACTCTTTACTGTTGTCCACAGTGGCTGCACCAGTCTGCATTCCTACCAGCAGTGCATGAAGGTTCCCCTTTCTCCACAGCCTTGTTTTTTGTTGATTTATTGGTAGTAGCTATCCTCTTTTCTTGCAAAGATAGTAAGAAGAATTCAAAGAAATCTCAGGAAAATAAGCAATTGACTTTCTCAATATTCTCCCTGGCAAAACTGACTCATGTTGCTTAGAAAAAGTCTAAATCCTGCTTTCCAACCATACGGGATAGTGTTTACTAGTATGTTACAGATTCTGGAGCCAGGAAGCCTGCATAGAAATTCCATTTCCTCACTGACTAGCTGAATTACTTTTAACAAATTATTTAACCTCCCTGGGCCTCAGTTTCCTCATTTGGAAATTGGATAATAATATGTACTTCACAAGTGAGGCTTAAATAATTAGCTGTATGTGAAGTGCTTGCAACATCTGGTAAGTACTCAGTAAACACAAACTCTTCTGATTTTGTTCAAGGTCAAAGAAGAGAGAGGTTTCATAATGGAAAATATGAGAGAGGATCACCAATCTGAAAAAAAAAAAAGGTGTGTACATCATTTAAGCTTAATAAATAAGACTTTTTAAGGACACCATGTCAATATGCCAGTTTGGGTTTGGGTTTGGGTTCGGTTCGTGTGGGTGATATGACCTCTGTGGTTGCCTAATGGGGTTGTTTCTGGGCAAGGAAAAAAGTCTACCTGGTTTAACAGGTCATGTGAATATTTCAAATGCCAGACCTCACCCCTTCTCCTTTGCAAGGAAATAGACATGATTTATTTCTTTAAGAATACTTCAAAGAAACCAGACCATTCTTACAGAAAAAGAATTATACCAATTATACCAATCTTGTTTCCTTTCTAGCAGACATTTCACAAAATTCAGCATTTCATCTCTATGTCCCAACGCTTCCAGCCACTCTGTTGCCCTCTGTCCTCAGGGTACAGCCTCTCCTTTGGAAATCATAACCTGTGTCTCTGTGTTGTCCATTCAGGGGTACCTTCTTGTAAATGTTGAACTTGACATGGTGATGAGTCCTCAGCAGCTTCTGTTTCCTTGTCTTTGAATTTCTCTTATATTGAAAGCATCTGTCAGTAAAGCAAGAGGTCAAAGATAAACTCTACACCTACTGGGAGCAGTTGGTGGCCATGACACCATTGGTAAGCCCACTTGGGAGGATCAAAGACCCTAGGTTTTACTTTTCAGGTTCTGCCTGTTTATCTGGTGATTGCTCTGGGTATCAGCACATTCAACTTTGGGGGGACTTCTAGGTGTAACCTAAGCTTCTTTATAGTGAAAATATTTGCTTAGCATAAAAAAAGGTAGGTTGCCTTACATATAAATATATATATAGTAAATATAATTGGTTTAATTAATCTAGCTAAGAGTTCATGGACGAGGACAGTTTGCTATTATCATACCTTTAACCAGTGCATGTCAGCCTTTAATTTATAGCCCTAATTTCATTTCTAAAGTTACCTCCTCCCACTCATATGAATTTTTTTTTCTTTCACCCTATTATGGGTTTCTCAGCCTTGTCACTGTTGACATGTTGGGCCCAATAATTCTTTGTTGTGGGAACCATCCTATGTATTATAGGATGTTTTGAAGGATTCTTGGCCTCAAACCCACTAGATGCCAGGAGCAAAGCCCTCCCTCAGTTGTAACAAAGAAAAATGTCTCCAAACATTGCTCAATATCCCTGGGAAGAGAAAATTGCCCCTAAGAGACACTAACATTAGATGTTTGATTCTCTTTTTGAATATTAGTAGTGATTTTTAAGTTTTACTTTTCCACTGATTTTTATGCTTTGCTTTTCTCTGCCAGTGGATGAAAGCCAATTCTACAAATATCATAAATCTTTAATTTGGCATTGTTGGGTTCTGAAAACTCTAACCAAATAGCCCTGTGATAGTCCAGGTCATTGAAAGTGAAACTCAGCTCCAGCATCATCCATGCACCTGTTGGATAGTTGAGGTTAATGTGCTGGCTTACGTGACCTGACTCTAGCAGTCTTCCTGTTTATGCTCCCTCCATCAGGTGAGGCCCACGGGAGCCTCAAGACAAAGGCAAGCAGTTGCCTAACTGGAGAATCCACAGCTATGCACAGCAGCTGCAATGCGGGCCCAGGAAGCAGTGGGAAACAAACAATACTGCCTCTGTGTAACCTGACTGCCAAGGAAATAAAAACAAGCTCTATATTCAAAGCACAGACATCTGTGTCATTGGGGCCAGCCCTCCATCAGGTTCTGAAGTATGGCAGTCACATGGTCCATCGTTTCAGCATCCTCCTCCATCACAAGTCCAACCTGTATCCTACCCCAGAGGAACTTGTGGGGCATCACCCACCTGATTCTAGTGCCTAAAGCATTCTCTCATTCAACTTACCTTTCTTGGATCCTATTTGCAGCTGACCTCACAAACGAATCTCCAGTTAGCTAGACCGACGTTTCCAAACTGGTGGACCGTGTGCCAGGCCTACCCCCTGAAGCATACCTTTCGTTAGCCAACAAGGTGTTTTGAAATTCTGATGTGACTGCCAATATTTTAAACCCTGAGAGTTTGTCTAAAAATTCCAGACTTCCAGCTTCTCTTGGAGAACTCGCATGTGACACAACTTGTACTGAAACAGTCATTTAGCTGTCCATCACTCAGCTATGCTCAGTCATAACAACCTGTTTAGACAGATCAGATCAGGTGCCCCATAGGCATCTGAGTATGTGATCCTCTCATTCGAATCTCAGAGGCTCACATGCCCAAGCTGTAATTATTTTGGGAAAACAAAATCAGCAAGGCTAATGTAGGAGGTAAAAATTAAAACAATAACTAATGTTTTAAGGCTATTAATGCACTTTTCACAGACATCATTTTTTTCTAATAGACAGTCATCAAGTGACACTTATCAAGCACTACTTTTAAGTGCTATAATCAAATGCCTGTCACAGTTTGAAGAATTTTACACAAAATATTTCATCTAATTCTTACAATAACCATTTGAAGTAGGTACCATTATTATCCTCTTTTTGGAGATAAGAAAACTGAGGCACACAGAGGTTAAGAAACTTGTTTTGATGTCAGAATCCAGATGGAAATGAACCCGGGGGGTCTGACTTGGACTCCAAGCCAAGTTTGCCACACTTGCCTGGGGTCTTCACTGCCCCTCAGATTAAGACAACTCACATAACAACTCTGGGAAGCAATCATCATTATTACTATGCTCACCTTTACAGATGAGGGATGCACTTGTCTAAGTTCTGGAGAGGAGAAACTGTCACCATTCTTCACCAGCTTCCCAGAGTCAACTCCAAGCATCAGGGCTGTGGTGTCAGTCCTAGACACATCCATGGCGGCAGCCCCTTTTACCTCAGGCCCTAATCTAAGAAAGCGTGAGTGGAGGTCTGTTGTGCCCTGCTACAGCCCCCAAACCCTGTAATAAATAAAAACAAGCTCAGGCAGCCAGGAGAGTATTTCAGATTCCCCAAGCCAGGAAGCCACAGCACCTGCAGGGCAGGACTTGCATGAACTCTGCTGAACTTGCCGTGCCTTGCAAGGAGGTTCCTGTTCTGCTGAGATGTAGAAGAAGCAGCAGATGTGGGAGCCAGGGAATAGGGCTGGAAACTGGGGCCTCTGAAAGGCAATGGAAGCAAAAGTTACAAAGTAATCCACTTCCAAGCAAAAGTTACCAAGCAGTCCACCCCCTGTGCACAGAAGGGGCAAAATCTAAAGGATTCAGTAGTGGATTAGCACCTCTTCTCTAGTTCTACCAAATCTAATTATAGCCCAATCTTGGTTCTCACTGAATACAGCACATACAGATCTCAATGAGCTTGTCTCCTACAATGCATGGAATTGGTCTTGTTTAAGACAAAACAAAACAACAACAATAAAAAACAGTGGCGCAAAGGAGAGAGCCCTGGATTTCCCAACAAACAAATGCTCAACCAAAAGTTTAGACTCATTTGTGATCACTCATTTTCTTTCACTTCCTGTGTTCTGCCTATATAGGTCCCATCAGCTCTTCTCCAAAACTTATCTCAAATCTATCCTCTTCTCTCCATCTCAACTGCTAAAACCCTTGGCCAAGCCATGGTTGTTGCTCACCAGGATTCCTGCAGTAACTCTTGCTCTTTCGCGTGTTCCCTTATCACCAATCCAGCAGAACAAATTACTCTTTACAAAACACGAATTAGATCACATCATTCCAACATTCGAAGCCCTCTCATCATATTTAAAATAAAGTCCAAACTTCTTGCCAGGCCCTAGAAAGCCCACTCTCCCCAGTTTCATCTTCATTTGCTCACATTTGCTAAACCGTAAGTATCCTGACCTCCTTTGCTTCTCCTCAAACACATCCAATTCACTTCACTTGTAAACATTCTCCCCATCACTCTCTTTTCCTACATTTTCCTATTGCTATTTCCTCAATTCATTTGTTTTTTCTAATGTCCCATCCCTAGAAATTGCTTCCTTGACCACGGTTTCTAAAATAGCCTTCATTCCTTTTCTTCTATCCCATTCCAGCTATCTCTGTCTCCTCATGCCGCATTGTTCTTTTTTTTAACTTAACACTTTAACACTGTCTGAAAATTATCTGGCATATGCATTTGCTTACCTGTTTCGTATCAGTCTCCCTCCACTAGAATATAATCTCCATGAGAACATTGACTTTGTCTGTCTTTTTCAGGGCTGTGTCTTCAGAAACTAGAACCATGCCTGGCACATAGTAGCTGCTCAGTAAATACTTGTTGGATGAAAGAACAAAGTTATAAACTCACCATCATGTTTCTAGCTTCAATGAGATTTTAAACAAAGAGAGTGAGAAGTCAAAGAGAAATTAGAAAGAGGGAAGTTGGACAGGGCTTGGTACGTCCCAGCTCGGTGAGTGCTCAGTACACAGTAGCTGCCCAACAAACACTGGCATGAGTTTAAAATAGTAAAGAAAGGTATATAAGGATAGAAAAAGACAAATCATCCTGGCAACCTCCATAAGAAATATTGAAAGAAAAATAATAAATGAAAAAAACTCGTAATGCTAGAGAATAAAATCTGGGACAGAGAGAGTAGGATGATTTTTATTTAGTGTCATAGTGCGTGCTTTGAGCACATACAGAAAACACTGTATTCTACTCCCCAAAATTAGACATCTATTGAAATGAAATACATTCTTGGGGTAGTTCCAGGAAACTCCTTTGAGTTCAAGTCAATCCAAAATCACAGGTCTATCCAAATAGTGTAAAGATAGCCATGTTCTGAGGGTCCTTCCTTTGATTAGAAACCTGGGGAGCTTCTTGGGTGAAATTCGAACCTGATCCCTGTACACAGAGGGCTAAAAGAGACCCAAGAAAAAGGCAGAACATGCCAGCTTGGTAGGTGGCAGATTTAATAAGCAAGGGAACTTGCATGCAAGGCTTATATTGGGTGACTGCAAGGCAAGTAGATCTCCGAATTTATTTCCAGAATCTTAAAGGTTTGTATGGTGGCCTTAACTGGGTTCAGTAAGGTATGCCGTCTGGATGGTCTCAACACCTTACTCTCTCAAGAGGCTGTGTCCTGGAAACAGCCCCACCATGGGAATGGTGGGCAGAACGAACATTCCAAGAACAGGGGAAGGGAGCCTCTGAGGGCCCAGGTCCAGCACACGGATCCAACAGTGGCCACATCCTCACGATGACTTCCTCCAACACCTCCCAATACGGGTTTCAACACATTCTGGAAGCAATGATTGAAAATGCTAATGACTGCATTTATCCGAGGATGGTAAAGAGGCATCTGTTTTGCTCTGTATTTTCCCTACTTAACCTAAATAAGTTCCGCCTCAATTTGCTTCTGTGGTTTCGTCTGGGCTTGGCAAGATCAATGCCTACAGGGGCTGGGCAGGTAATATAAATGTGTGAGTCAAATAGGACACAGTGAGACTTAGAGTAAAGAAAAGAGCCTGCCTCACCTAAAGCCATTCACATTCAAATGTTATAAAAGGAAAGAAAAACCACACACATTGTGCCAGCCTCACAAATTTGCAACGTCTGGTTAGACCATCAGGGCCTAGGGCAGCACAGTTACCGCTCAGCCCTGTAAACAGCAGCCTTGCAGGTGTAGTCACTGAGGTGGAAGCCGGGCCTGTTTGTTTTCTTTTGAATCGGGATGAGGAGGCAGCCATAATGAGGAAGTACTGAATTTGTTGCCATGAAATACTGAGGGCTCCTCCCAAATCACCCACCTGTTGAGCTGTTTACATTACAGAGTTTGGCATGAAACTTCAAGGTATCACTGATGAAATAGGCTACAACCCTAAAAACAGCAGTGGTTAGGCTGGGCACATTGGGGTGCCCATAGTCACTGATGCAAAGCATTGGTGAATATTCTGTTTCCTCCCACTCACAGTAATCCAAAGCCGGTAATTTGGAACATGTATGTTGTTCTGGATAAATCGTGAGGAAAGTAGTAGAAAACCTGTGTCAACAGGAAGTCCTTCCGAAAAACTGGCGCTAGCTGCTCTCTGTTGAGTTGCTGTCAAGCACTGCAGTTCTAAGTCCCACTAATCACAAAATCTGTTAGAAATACCTACAAATTGCCAGCCCATGACTCAAGTTCCTCGTCTTCCAGCAAAATAATTATAAATTCGCTAATGCAGCCTGAAAATCTGGAAGCTTTCATTGTGTGAAATTCAGAAGCTCATTTGATTCAGGATCTAAATTGTTCATTAAAAAATATAGCCCTTATGTTTGTTTACTGCTAAATGTTATTCAAATGGTTGACATCTGGTCTATTATAAAATCCTATGTAATTTGAGTTCTGATTACATTATTGTATCTTCCTCAGTTCCCTCCAGATAAGATGCTCTAACAAATGACTTCCTTTTAAATTTCAGGAAACAAGGGATTATTTGGACTTTATTTTTTTTAAACTAGAGGACAAATATAGACCAGATTTGCCACCTTTCAGGGTACTCATTTATCAATTTATTTATTCAATGGCATTTTTAAATAGCAACTATGTACTGGCCACCACGATAGATGCCAAAAATAAAAGAGTAAGTAAAATATGATACTCCCCCTCAGCAAAATCCAGCAGGAAGAAGTCAAGTAGGTGAACACTTGTGATTGTCTACTAGAATGCATTCCCCTACTTAAGCCTTCCAAGCAGAACTCTGGCTGAAGAGTAAATTCATTCCTCTTGTCAGGATTTGGGCAGGTGACAATTCTTGCTAATGAGTCATGAGAAGAGGTGTGCTGGGGGCTTCCCCTTGCTCTTCAGAATGAGCTTCTTGACATTTTCTTTTGCTTTCCTCTGATGATATTGTTCATGGGTTATATGTTTGGAATCACTGCCTCCAATTAACTACCAGCCTGAGGATGGGGTGGCCCTGGGGGAGGTCCAGAGCTAAGCAAGGCACAGGGAAATGGAGCCAAAGTCTATGGATTAAGACACTGAAAATCTCTTATGTCTGGCCTTCTGGTTATGGGAATCCATGAATTTCTTTTTCATTTAAGCCAATTTAAGTTGCGTTTCCTTGTACTTGCAAGCAAAATTGCTTGATATGCCTTTTCTAACATCTCTTCCCATGAGAATATCCAGGGTTTGCACTATTGCTTTCTCAATGATGAGAGTGACAGGTTACGCCACAAACATTTTATGGCATTTACATTAACTATGCTTCTGCTTCTCAGTTAAGACACAAGGTTATTGGATGCTTTCTCCTTTCTCTTTGTGCTTGTTTTTCAGGATCCCTTTATTTCTCCCCCAGCTAATCTAACCTAAACTACAATATGAGAAACATAAGTTAGACATAGGAAAGTTTATCAAAATACGATTGATAAATACCAATATTAAAAGACATTCAATGAACATGAAAACTCACAATGAGTAAATTAAAAAGTGAAACTGGAACTTGAGTTTTCTGCCAATTGGTGCCTTTAAAAATAAAGTTCTTGTAAAGACACTGGCCATACTGAAAAACATCACTGACAAATTACCCTCTTTGAGAAATTCCTCTGAGAAATAAATATCAAAGAGACTCTGTTACTAATTAACCTAGGTTATAATTATTTTAGACTATGATAAAATGATTATTTCAATTTTAATATATTCATCACAACTTGTTTAAGGGCAGCATTCAAATGACTTCTCTTTGCCCCACATTGCTCAGTCAACTACTTTACAATAATAGGGTTTCAAATATCCTATGCCTTGTACCCTGCATAAACAGAACACAATAAAGGGCTCCTGCTTGGAGCAACTTCAGTCTTCTCCAGAGGTTCTTAAACACATCAACAGGGGTCAAAGGGAAGCATCTTGCTCTGACTTCACCTCCAACAGGGTCAAAAGGGAGCTCCAAATACCCCTTTTGCCCAGTCTCTAACATTCAAAGCTTCATCACCTCTGCCTTGAATCCCCCAGAACAAATCTCATTAAGCCCCATTTCTTTGTGCATGTCAATCACCCTAATAAGGTCCAGATTTTCAGGTCACCTGGGGCCTTACTCACTCTAACCCCTATAAAGTTCTAGCCCTTATTCAACACCATCTGCTGCTCCTCCCAATTCTTGGAACCCACCCCACACTATCCTCTGCAATTCAAAGTCTAACCTTTGTAAAACCCCTATATCTGCAAGCTGTCTCTGAATGTTTCCTTCTTTCTCTTTCTCTAACTGTAACCTGGTTCTCCCCTGAGGATGCTGTTTCCCCTGCAGCCTATCAGCTGATGGATCCCCTTTCTCTCACAGCCCTCATATCACTTGAATGTCTAATAGGGGTCTCAAAAAAAATGACATGTGCAAAACAACTCTGATCTTCATCCTTAAATCTCCTCCACTACAGACTCCCCTAGTTTATTGATGGCAACCCTACCCTTCCAGGTGTTCAGGTCAAAAACCTTGAAGTCATCCCTGATTTCCTTTTCTGTCACACCCCACATTCAATCTAGAGAAACCCAGTGGGCTCTACTTTCAAAATATATCCAGAATCCAACCTCTTGCCACCACCAGTGATTTACTACCATCCCTTGCCTAGATTACTTCAATCAGATCTTTAAAAGTCTCCTTCCTCCACCTGAGTCTATTCCATCTTCCTAGAGCCTATTCTCAACCCAACAGCCAGAGAAATCCTTTAAATACCTAAGTCAGATCATGCCACCAGCTGGAGACCTAAAGATTCCCTGTTTAAATCAGAGTGGCATAAGCCTTATGACAGCTTATGAGCCCTTACAGGATCTGGCCCCTTGGCCTCTAAGATCTCTTCTATTCTCTCTGCATTACTCTGTTAACTTACTCCCAGTGCTCCCAGGAGAAACTAGAAACTACTATCTTCGGGCATTTGCACTATTTTCTCTGCTTGAAATCACTTTTCTCCACATATCCCCCACCTCCAGCCAGCACTCCCTGTCCCCTTACCCTGCTCTATGCTTTCTCCTAGCTCTCATCCTTTCTAACATCTATATCATTGTCTTATGTATCACATTTTTATCCCAACCCTCCATAAGAATGTAAGATTGGGGCTGGTAGCTTTGTTGTTTTGTTTACTGAGGGGTTCCAAGTGCCCACCTAGAGCATAAGACTGACTCCTGATCATCTCCCAAAACCTACTTCCCCACAGACCCCTCAGCTCAGTTGATGGCAACTTCATTTCTTCAGTTGCCAAGGTTAAAAATGTTGGAGGCATCCTTGACTCTTACCTGTTACACCCACAACCAACCAATCAGGAAGTCTTTTGGGCTCCACCTTCTAAATAATTGCTTAATAATTTCATGTTGAAAGAAGCACTGATTGATCTTTGTGAAGTCAGCCAATAACATGACCCAATCCCAATAAAATACAATGACCTAATCCCAGTATATCTGATCCTTTCACATACCCCACTCATTAATATTCCATTAATTACATGCATAAACAGAGTGTCCCCAAACAATGTATATACACTTTAACAGCTGACAGTTCAATTTTGAAAAGGAAATGTCCTATATAATAAAGAGGTAATATGCAAATTGACCATCGTGCCCTCACAAGATGGCTGCCCCATGTGGTCACAAGATGGCCACACCCATGTCATCACAAGATGGCCACCACAAGATGGCTGGCAGGGGAGGGCAGTTGTGGGCAATCAGGTCAGCAAGGGAGGGCAGTTGGGGGTTAACAGGCCAGCAGGGGAGGGCAGTTAGAGGCAACCGGGCTGGCAGGGGAGGGAAGTTGGGGGCAATCGGGCCAGCAGGGGAGCAGTTAGGCATTGATCAGGCTGGCAGTGGAGTGGTTAGGGGGTGATCAGGCTGGCAGGCAGGTGAGCAGTTGGGAGCCAGCAGTCCCAGATTGTGAGAGGGATCCCAGATTGGAGAGGGTGCAGGCTGGGCTGAGGGACAACCCCACTCCCCAGTGCATGAATTTCGTGCACCGGGCCTCTAGTATTTTAATAAGCACTGCCTTTATAATTATTCAACATTTTGGGGACACCCTATATATTGATAGTCATTTGAAATATTAATTTTGAATTTACTTTTGTCTGGCTTGACTTCTACCTGATATAGACTTCATTAACTTCCTAAGTGCAGGGACCATGTGCAAGATACTTTACAAACTTCTAGGTCCAGTTCAGTTCTTCTGGCAATGAAGGTTATTATGGTAATGAAGAGAGAGATTTCACAATCTGTAAAGTCCGAACTCAGAGTTCTTGAGATCCTATTAAAAAGTCAATCCAATTCAACAAATCTTCATTGCATGACTATACTAGGAATTCTACTGGATGCTGAAGAGAACAAAATACATAACTCTCAAGACACACATCATCTAATAGAGAAACAAATAATTTTAATTCAGTGTGAAACAAGGAATACGGTAAGAGTATTCATGTAAGGTGAGAGTACTTTACCCCAGCAAGCCAAAGTAAGGCAAGGACAAGTCAGAATTCATCAGTGCATGGCAAAGGTAACCCAAGCAGGGAAAAGTTGAACAGGACTTTTTCTGTGTGTTGTTTAGCTTCTATTCTTTATTATTAGTGATGTTGCTTTTGTCTATAACAAGGCAAGTGGGCAGAAAGGATTCAATTCTTGGGCCAGAACACATGCATTAGGTAAGAAGTTTGGAGTAAACTGGTTTCAGAGTCCCTGGAAAAATTTTGATATATGATGACTCAAATGATCAAAAGAAAAGGATTTTATTAATTTCGTCAAGTTTTGACTCATAGAATGCTTTCGGCAAGGTTTTCATGAATAACACTATTTCATGCGTCTGGTGCCAAAACTGAAATATTAATAGAGTGTGTTAAGATTTAAATCTAGTCATAAACATGTCTCCAAGATAAGATGCATGATAATTAGGAAAAAAAAATTAATCTGGAGCTGTTTCTTTCTGTGAACTGTTCGAACTGTGAACAACTACAATATGTCTTTGTATTTTCCTTGAAATTAAAATCATGAAACAAAGAACAAAACTGCCTGTACCTATATAAGCAGTATAACTCTGTTTTTAATATTTTTGACTACATGTTTGGAAACATTTTCTTCTGAACACTGTAAATTAAAGCATTTTTCCCAACAGGCATGGATAGATACATTCACATCTTTATAAAACTAAAAATAGAAACTTTTAAATTGAATTTATTGGGATGACACTGGTTTGCAAAAACATACAGGTTTCAAGTGTACAACTCAATAAAACATCATCTTTACACTGCAGCGTGCACCCATCACCCCAAGCAAAGTCTCTTTCCATCCTCATACCTCTCCCTTTGCCCACCTCCACCTACCCCCCCCCCCCACTCTGCTTAGGTCATTTATATTGTTTGACTAGATTTTTATTGTTTCAGCTTTTTGGTGGTCATTAAGGACTCAGCATAGATTATAGAATGTTTAGAGAAATGCTTTTTCTTGTTTTAAATTAATATTTTAAGAATAATTTGTAGTTAGAATGTTGTATGCAATGTTTCAAACTTAAACATAGGCTCTTGGTTCTTGAGCCTGCTGGCCTTCATACTAGACCTATATCATTGGCTCTCCTGGGCTCCAGCTTGCTGATCAGACCTTGGAACTTGTCAACCTCCATAATCACAAAAGTCAATTCCTTATTTTTTAGGATATAAATATATACATCTCCATCATTTTGGTGCTATTTAAAAAAACACAAACCTCTAATACATACCAGATTCAAAGAAATATGATCCCAGAAAAGTTAAGAAATCCAAATCATGCTATTTCCCACCTCTTAGAAGTGGCCTCTTCTGACAGAAAAGTGTACCAGGGCCAGGAAAATGATTTAGACACATACTCTAACACTTTTACTAGAAACATTTCTGAGAAATCTACCCATACTAGCTTATTTTTTCTTATTTGTTTCACATATTCTTAGATGAACCTCAGATTTGTCATATAAAATGGCAGCTAGTGTTCCCTTCATCGGTATACATGAAAAGATATGAATTGCATATAAAGGTTCACTTATAAATAAACAGATTTGCTAGACCGTGAAAAGAGGCTGATTTTTTAACATTTATCCTTCTAGCCATGGCAGATAACTGCAATCACAAGGGACAATACATGCATTTTTGCAGGTGACTTGTGGATGAATATACCAGCCAAACAGCAGATGGGGAAGATGTGTCAGGACTGAAAATGTCTTTGCTCAATTCAGTTGCAATTGACAAAGGACAGTAAAATCTCAGAATTTATAGACCTTCCTATCATTGGCGTGGGGGAACATAGGGTATTATCAAAAGGAGTTTGTCTTATCATTCATGAGGAAAGTCAAAGACATATGAAAATATCTGGTAAATAGGCACCTTTATAAGGGGCGGGGGTTAAAAGCTGAACCTAAGCTTTCAGGAAAAAAAGAAAGACTTGGTGCTCAAAGGGATAAAGAGATCAAGGAAACATTTGCAGACAGTAAATACAAATGCAAATAGGTAGACAGTGAAATTTTTAACACAGCCATACTTTCCTATGTGTGGCTTCATTTGACATGGACATGCCCATGAGGATATAGGAATGATCCTGTTTTACAAATAAGAAATGTGAGGGTTGGAGGTTTTAGTCATTTTAGAATCCTAGACTCCAAATCTGGGCAACACACCACCTATCATTCACGTTTCAATTATTCTGTTTTTCCAGACCAGTCTTCTCTTTGGATTCATTACCTTCTACGCAGCTCCAAGACAATACTAATTGAGTTTTTCCCAATAGAAGTGCATTATTATGTAACCTGGGGGTAGACTTTTTTCCTCTTTGTCCCTCTGAGATATTCATGTCTATGAAAGATCCTTCTGGAGGCCAGCAGCTCAGGATGAGGGCTCTGTATGATGAGGAAGGGAAAAAAAGAGCCATCCCCACTTCCTTTTACAATCACTGCCTCGTGTACCTTTGGCTCAAGCCACCTTGCACAGGCCTGCTTGAAGAGCTAAGCCAAAGCTTGCAAGCAAAATGAAAGATGGGCAGAATCATTTGGTAGAAAGGGCATTTTCCAAAAAAAAAAAATAATAATTTGAATCTGAGGGCCTTGAAGTGAGACCTACACTCAACACAACCCCCAGCTCTCCTACACTTGGATGCCTTTGACAATGGAGCTGCCTCTGTGGCCCCTGAATATACTACATCTGTAGCTCCTGCATCAGGTCTTTACTGCCCGGTCTCTGTACCGAATAGGGAGTGTAGGGAGATGGAAGTGGGAATAAACCTGGTGCCTTCATCCAGACGCTCAGTTTTCCTAAGCCTCACTATGGCTAAGATTTCATGTCTCACTTTCCTAGGCAGCAGGATTAGCCCCGTGCCTTGCATGGGTCTCCCTTGCTTCCTATCTCCTCTCTCTCCCTTTAACCCCTTCCCTTCTAATAACCCATTCCCATATTTCCCAGGACTTGTCACCCCTCTGTAATGAATTAACCAAGTAAATGTCACAGTCCCAGGCACTGAGTAACTGTGGTAATAATAATGAGAGTTAATATGATAGAGTTTATACTGTGTGCCCAGCACTATGAGCTAAGTGCTTTAGTATTTTATATGATGCTCAAGGAACTTATTAAGCCAGTTTTTACACAGGAAGAAGCTGAAGCTCCAGGCAGAGAATGGCTTTCCCAGTACCACCAGGCTATGGGATTCCAATCCAGATCACCTATCCTGGGCTGTCGAACACATTAACTCTTCTGTTTTCTCTCCCAGCTGTCCAGCATATTCTGCTCTAAAGAGGAGAGAGCTGGTCTCTTCCTCAAGAAATGGAGGCAAGCCATTTACCAGACATAGAGTTCCAAAATATGATTATAAAGATGCTCAAGAAACTTAGTGAGAACTTCAAGATATAAGTCTGCCCAAGGGAGGGGAAGGACTGGGGCCTGGGGTGGAAGAAAGGGAAGGGGAAGTCTTTCTTCCAGGCTGCAACAGCCCCCACTTACTCTCTGCTACACCGTCTCTGCCGAGAGGCAAAACCAAATCCAACCACCAAAACAAAGACTCGTTTTCTTCTGAAACTTGGTCTGAGGTCCAGGAGAGATTCATATTCTTCCCATTAACATAACTTTGACTTTTTTTCTTCCAAATTAATATCTTAGTCATTTTAGGCCAAAAAGCGATCACCCTGCCTTTTCCCCAGATCATATCATGAAGCACCCACGTGAACCAGACAGTAAATAATATAAAGCTCATATCACCTTCTGCAAGAGAAGTGGGGAAGGGAAGGGAGAAGAAAGCAGGGAAGAACTCAATGTTTCCTTTCATAGCTTACATTTTGATTAAACTTGGATGCTTTTTTAATATTATGTCTTTAAAACTTGACATAAAAGGAGAAAAAAAGATACCAAGAAATTGAATCCTGCAGTTAATCCTAGGGATCCAAGAACACCCACAGGTCTCAAACCTGGCTCTATTCCTGTGCATCCCAACAGGCTGGTTTTTTTAATGGAGGAAAGGACTCTGTAGGTCACCAGAGAGAGGCCCACTCAGTGACCTGAGCCTCCTATCCATGTGACGGTAACTACAGAGGCCTGTAAAAGTTAAATCAATGACTAAGAAAAAATAAATAGGGCATACATGAATTCGTACATTTGTAATGTATTCAGGGTAAAAAATCCATTCAGAGCTAATTGCTAAGCAAATTAACAGAGTAACTGAATTGCCCGGAAATTGTTATTTAGTATGGGCAATGTAATGCAATGTGTTAAGTACAAACTATGTTGACCCTAGAGGAGCTTTCATTTAAGAAGGGGGAGAAATCACGCCTAGAGACTTCATTTTTTAAGCCCTTCGCCATCTGTTTGGGTGAAAGACTGTATAAATACCGGTAATCACCATTATCACTAATTGTCTGTCACTAGAAATCTTTTTCAGTTTACCATTAGCATTGCATTTGAAGCAAGAAGCAGGCTTATTAAATCCTAGAATAGATTTTTATTCTCTATAGAGACATATAGTTTACAAAATATTTTTGATATTCTAATGTGGTCTCTTAAGTCCAAAATGCAGGATCCAAGTTAACTGTCGCTCTATGCCTGGAACTAACTGCCTGTCCAGCTCTCCGACTCAGAGGCTGCATAATCTGGGCTCAGTTTGGTTCTGGACTAGTTAGGTTCTAGCTGGTTAGCCAGTTATGAGGAAGACTCTGATATCTGTTAGAGGAGAAACAGGTAAGTGCTAGAGAAACCTGCCCCTGGTCTGGATTGTCAAAGGCCTTGCAATTCTAATATTTGGTGATTCCATTCCCTGAAAGAGAAAGGCAATATAGATTTACTGGACAGTGAATAAAAACTCACTTATCTTGCTCTATTCACACAAATGCTTAATCCAATTTCCAGCCCATAGAACTTGATAAACATTAGTTTTTATTATGGTTGTTGTTTATAGTTGTAGTGGAACAGCTCTTGGCTGCTTGGCTTGATTTTTTTAATTAAATGTTTTCTAGTGATCTACTAACTTTATTTTTGTAAGTGGAGATATCAGATAGTCTATATTTTCTACTAGCTTGCCAAGTAAAGTCATGTTTCAGCTGCTTTATATCTGATTATTCCATTTCATGGTTTGACTTCTCTCTATAGACACTAACCTGTTACTAGACTCTGGAGCCTGGGAGCCAAAACGTATTTTCTAGAAAAACAGGACAGCTTTCTTCCACGATGTGTCCAGAGAGGTGACAGACACCTTTGAGAGTTTAAATGCCTTAGTCTACTGCTTAATATCCTTGACAATCTCAGCCTACTGCTTAACACCCTTGACAACCTGATTTAATCTACTCACACATTAAAGCTATCGTAGATAATGTTTTCAGAGATGAGTCTTACCAAACTCCCTGATAACTGGCACGGTGCACCTCACCCCACTAGGGCTGCTAAAGGGATGGTTGTGGGTGACTTGTTTTTATCATGTATTCCCATTCCAGTTCTAAGCGGAATGGATCATGTCAGGTGCATAGTTGAGCAAAAGTGGAACAATGAGATTTTTTTCCCCTGGAAATCTGGAATTAACACACTGAGTCAACATTGAAAGCTATGTAAAAGCTCATCATAGGGTTTATTCTTGAGCTAGTACCATGTCAACCAAAAGCCATATTTGCATAAGACAACGTTCTAAAGCATCAGAGACCAAGAATAAACAAAGAAAGTCGGTTTGTTTTAAACAGAAGAGAGCATGCTTGCAAAATTATGCAGAGAAGAATTATACAGCCACTGAAAGAAAAAGCAACTGTGGTCCTTGGCAGCTCCCCAGTTTGCAGCTCCATTCCCAGCTGTAACTCATGTATATGAGAGCTCTATATCCTAAAAATAAGCCTCCTTTTCAATTGGAATTAATTTGAGTGGGTTTCTGTCCCGTACAACCATTGAGTTTGTCTTTTTTTTTTTTTTTTAATACCCCCTTTGAGATGACAACTCTTCCATGATACTTTTTTGACTCATCCCAGCTGGAACAATTCTTGCCTAGCAATGCTACCTTGTCAAGAACTGTCTATTCTCACTGCTTTCTAGTCACTGTACCCATCCTAGAGGCTTAACCCCAACCCCTGAGCCTTAGGATAGATTGTGCTTTATCATTTGAGAAAATGGAGAAGCCTTAGTTTAATCACCTAGTGCTGCTTTGATAAGAGTTAAAACAGACTGTAGCTTGTTTCTGTGACCAAACTAGTTTTGATAATTTGGTAAATGAGATCTTCCTAAATGGATTTTACCTTGCCCTGACCAGTTGTTTTCTGAAAGTCCAATTCTAAGACAGTGGCTCTGCCAGACCTCCCTAACCTTAGAAACCTTTTGGTATTAGATCAGAGGTTCTCAATTGGGGATGATTTTGCCCCAGGGCACATTTGTCAAGGTCTGTTATCACAACCAAACAGGGGGAGTGGTGCTGCTAGCATCACTGGGTAGAGAACAGAGGTGCTGCTCGAAAATGGGAATCATGCTGAAGTTGAGAAACCATGCTTTAAAGTACCAGGTAAGTGACATCAAACCAGTTAGTTAACAACTCTGTGCCTCAGAATTTCCCTCCACAAAAATAGATATGTTTCATGTAGGGTCATCACAGTACTTAATGCAGTGCCTTGAGAGCCTTTAGTACTTTGCCATACTTATGTTCATACAATGAAAAAATTTATTAAATAATTGTGCCATTATCTAACTATTTCTCCTTTATTATATGTGTACTTCAAAGCTGGAAAAATTCTTGGCAGTGATGAATTCCGTATTTGCTCATCAAATCTCTCATGATTCTAAAGGCTTTGGTCATATTCTTCTCTTGATTTTTAAAAATAAGATGTTTCAATAAAAATTTTTATGGTGATAAAATACAAATAATATGTAACATTTACCATATCAACCATATTTAAGTGTACAGTTTGGTGGTATTAAGTGCATTCATATTATTGTGCAATTATCACCACCATCCATTTTCAAAACTCTTTTCATCTTGAAAAGTTAAAACTCTGTACCCATGAAATAATAACTCCCCATTTCCTATTTCCTCTCACCCCTGGCAATCACCATTTTACTACCTGTCTCTATGAATTTGTCTCCTCTAAGTGCTCATGTAAGTGGAACCATGGAGTATTTGTCTTTTTGTGTCTGGCTTGTTACAGGATACCTAGTACTAGAGGCCTGGTGCACAAAATTTGTGCATGGGTAGGGTCCCTAGACCTGGCCAGTGATCAGGGCCGATCGAGGCCTTCTTTCTCTGGGCTGCTGGCTGCTGGCTGGGGCCTTCCTTCATTCCGTGCCACCTCCTGGTGGTCAGTGCACATCATAGCAAGTGGTCGAACTCCCAGTCAGTCGAACTCCTGAGAGGACAATTTGCATATTAGCCTTTTATTATATAGGATAATATCCTCAAGGTTCACCCCTGTTGTAGCATATATCAGAATGTCCTACATGGTGTGTTTTTTTAATCCTCATCTTTTCATATGCTTATTGGTCAACTTGCATATCTTCTTCGGATAAATGACTATCCAAGTCCTTTGCCTATTTTTGAATTGGGTTTTTGGGGTTTTGTTGTTGAGTTTTAGGAATTTTTATTGATTTTTAGAGAGAGAGAAAGGGAGGGGGAAAGAGTGAGGGGGAGAAACATTAGTGTGAGAGAGAAACATCAACTGGTTGCCTCCAACTGGGGATCAAACCCACAACTTAGGTATGTGTCCTGACTGGCAATCAAGCCTGCAACCTTTTGGTATATGGGACAATGCTCCAACCAACTGATCCACCAGGCCAGGGCAGAATGACCTACTTTTTTTTTTTTTTTTAAATATGTTTTTATTGATTTCTTACAGAGAGGAAGGGAGAGAGATAGAGAGTCAGAAACATCAATGAGAGAGAAACACGATCAGCTGCCTCCTGCACACCCCCTACTGGGGATGTGCCCGCAACCAAGGTTGCCCTTGACCGGAATCGAACCTGGGACCTTTCAGTCCAAAGGCTGACACTCTATCCACTGACCAAACCGGTTTCGGCAGAATGACCTACTTTTTTAAGGCTGAATGATAAACTGTATGTGTATATTCCATTTTGTTTACCCATTCAGCTGTTAGTAAACACTTAGGTTGCTTCCACATTTTAGCTATTGTGATAATACTACTGAGAACATGGTTGTACAAATATCTCTTCAAGCTCCTGTATCAATTCTTTTGGGTATATACCCAGAAGTGGAATTGCAAGATAATGCAGAAATTCTATTTTTAATTTTTTAAGGAATTGCCATATTGTTGTCCATAGCGCTACACCAGTACACCAGTACAGCAATTTATATTCCCACCATCAGTGCCCAAGGTCCCAATCTCTCCATGTCCTCACCAACATGAGTGCTTCTTTTTTATAGTAGCAGTTGTAATGGGTGTGAGATGGTGTCTCACTTTAGTTTTGATTTGCATGTACCTGATGATTAGGGATGTTGAGCATCTTTTCATGTGCTTATTGGTCACTTGCATATCATCTTTGGAGAAAGGACTAGCCAACCCATTTTTTAATTGGGTTGTGTGGTTTTTTTGTTGTTGTGTTTTAGGAGTGCTCTATGTATTTTGTATATTATTACCTTATCAGGTATATGGTTTGCAATTATTTTCTCCCATTCTATTGATTGCCTTTTTACTGTTAAGAGTGTCTTTTGATGCACAAAAGTTTTTATTTTCATGATGTCTAATTTGCCTATTTTTTTATTGCATGGTATCATATCCAAAAAATAATTGTAAAATCCAATGTTGTGAAGCTTCAGTCCTATGTTTTCTTCTAACAGTTTTTCATTTTCCATATTTTCCTCTTGATTTGTTCTTAGAAGTTTATTTTCCCATATAAAGTTTGCAGCCTAAACCTGTCCTGGATAATATACACACAGGTGTATCACTCATCTACAAAACCCAAAAGTAATTAGCTATCGTGCCTGTGCTTGTGTGTGTGTGCGTGTGTGTGTGTGTGTGTGTGTGTGTGTGTGTACACCCAGGTGCTCACATGTATGTGTCAGATTATCACTTGATGAAAGAAATTGAATATAATAGCAATAGATGAAAATATTGGATATTAAGTAGGGTAGACTTATGGCTAAACACATTGAAAAATGTATAGCTGTTCAAACAAAAGCAGGGTTTTATTATTATAATTTTTTGCTTCTGTAACATCAAAACAAATATTTCCAATTGATAACAGGCTCTCCTGGAAGTGAAGATTTAAAGACCCATGCTGCTTCCTCCTTGCGCCATGTTTAACAGACTGTTCACTTGCACTGCATCAAGCTGATGTAAAGGGACAGAGAGTGGACAAACCACATCGGCTTCTTAACCATCTTGGTTTAGAAGTGACACACATAAATGTCTACTTCAAAGCCTTTGGCAATACTTGTTCACCTGGCCTTCCCTAGATGCAATGTAGCTGGGAAGAGAAGTCCCTGACAGCAAAGCTGCTTTCCAGTGACTGCTCCATCCCTGCACTGTTCAGTATGGTAGCTACTAGTCACTGAGCTATTGGAATGTGATTCATTCAAATTAGATTGTGCCATAAGAGGAAAATGTCCACCAGACTTCAATGATTTAACATGAAAATAACAATGTAAATATATCATTAATAATCTTTATATTGATTGAAATGGCAATATTGTGGATATATTGGGTTAAATAAAATATATTATTAAAGTTGATTTTGCCTGTTTCTTTATACCGTGGCTACTAAAAAAAATCAAATTATATATGTGGCTTGCATTCTTTTTTTATTTTTATTTTTATTTTTATGGCACTGCTATGAAAATCAGCCTTCTATGTACACAGATTATCTCACAGAATCAAGATAAGGAATACATCTGGGCTACCCATGGAATCAGAAGAAGGAATCAGAAGCTCTCTGGAATCAAGATGTGTATTCTCACTTTTGCTTCTTCTTTCCTTCTCTCTGGAGCTACATGATCACTGGTCTCTGTTTCTATACCTACTGGTTTTATTCTTCTTTCTCTCTCTGTCTCTGTATATATCTTTCTCCATCTTGTTCATCCCTGCTCCACTCAGCTGTGGTCAGAAAGGTAGGGTCAAAAGCCTTGCTGCCCATTCACTAGAAGCAGTGGGAACAGCTTCTTAAGAAGAGGACACAGGAAGGTCAAACAAATTGACTGATGTGTTAGCTCAGCATATAAAATGTGTAAATGTTATATGGGCTTGGCAGCTGTCAACATTCCCCAATTTTTACACTTAATAGACTATATTTGCTTTGAGGCCTTTTGTAAGAACTCTGTGTTGAATAGGTGACAAATTTAATCTGAGGGTATTACTATTTAACTCATGTCATCACTAAAGAAAACATGTAACTAATCTTTCTTGCTGAGGCTTGTACAAGTGCCCAGAAACAGTCAACTCCACTGGCATGACTTGAATTTCCAACAGTGCATCCTGGGCTCAATGCTTATTTATAAAACACCAGATTGAGGCCAAAGGACTGGGCTAATCAAATCATATGCAGAAATAATATGAGGTTGCAGAGCTAAAAAATGGGAGCTATACCCCCCAAATAATAACTCTTCTCTAGGGCTGGAACTTTTAAATTTTAGTGTCATTCTCTGGAGTTTAAGAAATGTCTTAAACTTCTGTTAGTGTGTGTGTGTGTGTGTGTGTGTGTGTGTGTGTGTGTGTATACTACATATTATATTTTATATATATGTATATATATATGTGTGTGTGTGTATATATATATATATATATATATATATATATATATATACCATCTATATATAAAAGGTTAATATGCAAAGTGTCCCTGAGGGAGCTCGACCAGGAGACTGGGAGTTCTATCTCTCGCTATGATGTGCGCTGACCACCAGGGGGTACAGAATGAAGGAAGGCCCTGGCCAGCAGCCAGCAGCTGGGGAAGGGAGGCCCTGGGGAAGGGAGGCCCCCGCCAGCAGCTGGAAGACCCCAATCAGCCCTAATCACCAGCCAGGCCTAGGGACCCTACCTATGCATGAATTTTGTGCACTGGGCCTCTAGTATATTATAAATGGAATATATACATATACTCCACATAGTATATATACTATATGTTATATGTAATATATATTTTGATGAATTCGCATAAAATCTATGTATATAAAAGCCAAGCAACTGGAACTACCAGAACGACTGGAACAACCAGACACTATGACGCACACTGTGGCCGGCCAACCATCCCGATGGGGGCAGGGCTGGCCGGCCAACCTCCTACAGCCCCTCCCCCGGCTGGCCAGCCTCAATTGGGGCAGGCTGGCTGGACCCCTCCTGTGCACGAATTCATACACCAGGCCTCTAGTAAGAATATAAATATGTAAATATTTTGATAACTTTTATATTGATTATATATTTAAATTGCAATAATGTGGATAAGTTTGGGCATATATCATATGTATGTATATGTATATATACTAGTATATATATCCTAGAGAGATTACCAGATGCTTTTATATTTTCTTAGGAAGCATTTACTAGTATATGTCAGATATGATCCCTAAATTCATCACCACCATTAACAAAATTTAATCAGGAGTGGATTTTTCAGATTATCTTTCACCTGACCAAAAATAAATAAATAAATAAAAGGAAATGGAGCCCATAAGGAATATAATATAGGGCAATAACTTCTATTGAAAGATAAAATTTGGTTAGCTTCAATTATGTCCAGGGAAGATGAACTGCAGTGGGCTCTTCAGAGGAGCACTTCACAGCCAGGTGTGGTTGAGGACCCTGGGCATCAGAGAGGGAAGAGGAGATAAAAGATGGTGCAAGAAGAGGGGCATTAGTGTCACCAAATACACATTTGCCTGCTTTATCTTTCTGATGGAACTTGAGCTTTGATAATAATACTCTTTTTGCTAATCCAATTTCACAGCCCTGCTTTGAAGCTATGGACTTCAAAATTAGCAGGAGTCTCCCAAGTCTCTGAGGTTCCTTTGGACTCATCTCAGTAGTGGATGACCTTCCAGAAATGAGCTAACATTTCCTATGTCATTTTTAGGAAGCTGAGCAAGGCTGGTTGTAAGCTGAGCTGTTGAGGATGCATTCTTTACCTTCCTCGCTCCTGCAAAGTCTGCTCAGATCCAGTGGGCATGTAGGTCTGCCAGGTGTTGGCCTCCACTCTGTCAGCATGCTGAGCTAGGCCTACCATCTCCCACTGAAATGATGACCTACCTCAGGAGAAGCCTAGCCATTTCCTGGGGGTAATTCTTTTACCTTTTCACTGAGTAGAAACGGGGTGATCATGCTTCTGACAGCTGTAATCTCCTCTCAGCTTGGAATCTAGACAAATCCCAGTGGGGACATTTGCCAGGGAGTGGGATGAAGTAATGCAAACATCTTAAGTATCTTCCACAACTTGTGGGTGGCTTTGAGGTCTATGCATACATCTTGATGAATCAACGGCCTTGTTATTTCTATAACAAATAATACATTCTTAGCTCATGCTCTTTCTAGTACATGTTCCTGAAATTAAGCATACATCTTACACATGTTCACCACATTTCACTAGAACTAGATTTTTAGCTCTATGAAGACAGGAACCACTTCTTCCTTATTGTCTTGTTTTACTTTGTATCCTTGGAGCTAAAAAGTTATTGAATGAATGGACAAATGAGCAATTAATTTATTTACTCTCTCGGTGTTACATTGTCCATGTTGATGGTCCATCTTTGCTGTAGTCATTCTTTTATGGAAGAATAAGATGCATTTGGCTCAATGAGACCCAGATTCCATGTTTTCATTCTGAAATTCTACTTGAACATATTCTCCATTTTTTCTTAGAAAGCTTACAATAAATATTTCAAGAGGTGCAAAAACAAATCCTTAGCTTTCATTAGAAACTCTGGTTCTGCATTATAATCATAGATTTATAACGTTTAACTCAGATGTTTTTTAAAATAACATTAAAATATGTTCAATATTATTAATGAAAGTCAAATAGTTTGAAGTCAATGAGAAAGATGGTTATTAATAGATAAAAGATGTCCTGCTTTATTCGGTAGGAGACAGCTATAGCAAGGAACCACTTACTAAAAATGATTTGCTAATACGCAATTGGGCAAGAACATCAGAAATCTTAGTTGTGGTGCACAAGTAACCCTTCTCTCTAAAGCACCAACTCCTTTCCTACTTGCTATGTGAAAATAAATAATAATGGAGATCACATAGAAATAAAATAGTATCAGCACCAAAGTCTATGATGAGAAAAACCACTTTCACCTACATTACTTCATTTTATTCTAGAGCAATCTTCTCAGAAATAGAACCTACATTATAACCTGTTTTATTAATAAAAGAGTAACTTAAGACCCAGATGGTTAAAGTGTAGTTGAGGGAGAGTATCTCAGATAAAACCAGAGGGGTGGGGCTCACTAATTATGATGGACTGCTTACTTTAACTGTGAAATCTGGAAACAGAATTTTGTATAGTAAGTCTTAGGCTATAGACTTGCAATTGTAGCTAAAACTGTATTTTATGTCTGATTCCTACACATCCCTCAGATTTCAATTCAACTGTCTCTTCCTCTAGGAAGCCCTCTCTCTATTCACTAGGCCTGGTCAGGTCTCCCTGGTATATGCTCTCACAGCACCTGGTAGCTGTCAGACATGGCACTTGTCACAGTTGCCTCTTGCAAGCTTTTTGGGGAGTGGCATTATTTAATTACTATCTTGTCTGCTTGGTCAGAAAGCATGCTGATATCATGGTATTCCTGGAGCTTAGCACACAGTAAGCATTCAAAAAATACCATAGCATTAATGAGCAGAACACACAAATGTTGAATTTTTTTAAATGGAATTTAAAATCTAAGAAGGCATTCAAAAAAAGGTAAATATAGCAATTATTTTCCTTTTTTACAGAGGATTTGGATTGATGTTTAGATTTCATAGAAACTTAGAAAAAATGTTTAAATTAAAATAAATGTAGCAGAGATTGACTTCAATTGGTTATTACCAAATCATATTATTTTTATAATTACATATAAGCACTAAAGAGTATTTAAAATACTTTTTTAGCATCCATAAACCAGTAATACTATTTGGACTTACTTTTTGAAAACTTGGTTTATTTTATGCTTTCTTTATAAAAGCATGTTAAGTGCTGAATTTCATTAATTTTTTTTCTTCCTAGTAGCATGAGTATCCTATGTTTAAGATAAAAACATTTGAATCACTTTATTTATAGCAATATATTTTATTAAATTGAAGCTGAGAAAGAAAGAAAATGGTAAGGAAATATGAAGAAATAAAAATAATGTCATAGTACATATGGATTAAATTTATAGGAAACTTGATCCTACTTTTTACTTTAGAAAGTTTTATAGGGCAATAAGACATACAAAAAAGTATTTTTTTTTTACATTGACTAATAGAAGGAAAAAAAGTTTACAGATTTTTTTCAACTCTCCTTGATCCACAATAAAATTAAATACCATTTAATAGAATCTAAACGTAAGATATGTAAATGTGAAAAAAGTAACTAAGTGTAAATTTGTCATATTAACACTGTCAAAGTTTTAATATGGAATATTTTGGTTACTTTTCTTTCATTAAAATATTTATTGAAAATTATAATTTTCTTATGTTTTTTCATATTCACATTTATACACATGTATGTTGCATTAAGATATCTTAAGATTTAAACAAATAAAAGATGAACTAAATAAACAATTACAAAAATGAAAAAAAGATTTGGGGAGAAAATTCTTGAGACAATTTCATTAATATGAAGACTCAGGAAATATGCAAAAGTGAACAAAATCTTTAAATAAGAGATTCAGAGCAAGCCAAGAGGACTGTCTGGGGAGAATAAAAAGGAATGAAGGACAAGGAAGGTACTCGAGTAGGAAATAGGCAAATCCATAGACCTCTAAAAGTTTCCATAAATATGAGTCTCTTCCCTGGTAAGCTGTAATTTTCTACTAATGTTACTTAGCTTAATAGTAGAATTTTACCTTAGTCAAGGTTTAAGCAGGCTTACTGAAATTCTTGAGTGTTTGTTTTGGTGAATTCCATAGTTACTATGATGCTGATTCACAGGAGTCTGACATAAATGATACATAATGCTAGAAAATTAAGATTAAAATACACTTTTATATTCTCATTCCCATAATAGAATAGAAAATTGAGTCTAATGCTGCTGTGTTACTGACACTTCAATAAGATTTAATTAGTTTCTCTGACAAAGCAGTAAATCTTTAAATTAAAGAGTTCAGAAGTGCTTAGCCCCATAAATCCTCTAAGGAAATTTATATAGGAATAATAAGTTTTAAACACATCTTTCTTGGTGCTTCCCATGAGACAGCCAATGTTGGCCCTTGATAAATGGCAAGCATGAATATACCATTTCAGGCATTTAGTAAAATAACATTTCATAGTGTTAAGGAATTAGAAGTCAACCCCTAGAATACCAAAAAATTATAAAGACAAAATATCAACCAATCAGTAAATGTTATGTTCTTCTATAACAAAAGCCAACATTTACTAAGTGCTTAGGAAATGCTATAGTTTCTTTTAAGTCCTTCATGTAGATTGAATTTTTCTTTAATCCTTCTATCAACCCCATGTGGTTGATGCTATATTATTCCCATTTTACAGATGAGGGAACAAGGGGCATAAATAGGTTGAGTGACTTCCTAAGAATATACAGCTAGAGGATGTCTATAGCAAAGGCTGTGGGTGTGCCAACTTTATTTCCTTTGTCCTTATCAATGTAGTGCACACCTCATTTCCAACTGTCAGGGCCCACTGCCAGCCAAGTTTGTGCTATATTCAGGACAGGACAGAGCTAGAACCCTGACCACCTCCCAGGATCCCTCAATCAGGGATGAATGGAATTTGATGTGAAATACCCCAGGTACCTTATTCCTTAGATAGGATAACTCAGAGTTACATGTTCTATATGGGCTACTAAGAGTTCCTAAGCTAGGACTAAACTTTTATTACTCATAGTCATAACTTACTTGAAAATTCATCATTTATTGGTTGCCTTTTCTTCCCTTTCTCATTTCCTCAATTCTTATCAGTGATTTCTGGAATCACATCCCAAATAAACTGTTTTCACTCATATCCTTATCACAGAGACTGTGTCTAGGGGGACCTAAACTAAAAAGAGCCCTACACAGGATTAGAACCCAGACAGTTTCATTACAGAGTCTATATGTTTACTGGTAATTACTACAATGTACTGCCCATTCTCTCCAAAAGCTGACATGTATTTTGTAAAAACTGTCTCAAGACATGATAGAAGGAAGTATCTTTATATCCATTTTACACCCAACTTCTTCTCAAGAACTGTGAAAGAGGTCTGAGATTTTACTCTCCTTGCCAGCAAGCAAATTAGTCTGCCACAGTTTGATGTAGGTGGATAGAAGATGAGATTTCTGGGTCAGAGACAAGAGACTCTATTACACACAGCAACAGAAGTAGCTAAATAATCATCATTTGCACCAGTTTTCCAAGGCCCATTTCCTACAGGGCAACACTGATGAGCCCATACAGATAACTGCACACACAGTGGACTGTGTTATGGGAGAGCAACCCTGAGGTTAGGGAATCCAAAGCTTTTATACTGGACAGTAAGCATGCCTGATCTTTGTGCCAGAGAGAGACACTATCTCTGTATTTCATAAATGTTATCTATACAAAAAATTTTAAATAGTCTGTAATAAAAGTAATCAGCGCCTCACTTGAAAGGTGTGTAGATATGCAAGAAACCCATGGAGAATTGTTTTTTGTGTTCTGAAATCAAGAAAGATGTTCATAGTCTCATTACACAATGGAAACATGGTTATGCCTTACATAAAATAGTAAAAACAAATGACAGAATTTTAAAGACTGTTTTATTGTATTGTTCTTAGTTTTTGTCTTTTTTGTTTTCGAAGCATCAATACATTTTCCTTTGATGCCCACAGTAGTCCTGTCAGGGAAGTATATCATAGCTGATGGAAAAATAACTCAGAAAATAAGTGGGTGGAGCCAAAAGTTAAACCCAGGACTTCCAACTCCAAAGCTGCAAAACATTTGACTAAATAGCCTTAGAGTAGATGACAACTGCATAAAACTTAAAATTGAAAAGAGTTAGTGGATCTCTTCATTTCTTCAATGCTGCTGCATTCCCATGTTAGAATAAGACATGAGTTGGGGTGAAAGGAGAGATACAGAGGAAGAAAAGACACAAATATGTCCCTTTTAACTTTTTAATGCTCAACTTCCTTTTGTTCATGCTTTTTAAAAGTGGTTAGCACTGTGTAAATCAATCATTGTTAAAATAAATTTTAAAAGTCTCAGGAAAGTCATGGGTTTGTAATTGAGCTGTGAAAAAGAATTCCAGAATTATCAGAATTATAGCATTTTCACTCAAGTAAATGCAATAATATTTATTTCAGAATTTCATGCATTTTTCCCCACCAGGGAAATGTGCACATTCCCAGTGCATTCAAAAGCTCAACCTAATGTTACATGTTTGGACATACTGTTTATATCATCAGGGTATCATCATTTATGACATATATTACACCTGAAAAAAGCTAAATAGATCAAGTATAAATATCAAATTACTGCTAAAGTGCATTATATAAATTTGTTACATAAAGGAATCCTATACTGAATCCATTTTGTAAAAAATCAAAACAAAACCCACTGCACTTAAGAGAGACATCATGATTAGTAGTAAAAGCCTTGGACAAATAGTAGGAATTCTGGGATTCTAGTACTACTGATCCTTCTGTCATTTGTAATAAGGGGTGGGGAAATTGAACAAGATAATCGTAAATGTCTGTAATTCAGAGTTCCCTTTCTTAGAGCACAGTGATTAAGTACGCTGGTTGTAGGTTCAGACAGTGGTGGTTTGACTCTCAGCTGTGACACTTAGTGCAGCCTCCCCCTCCCACAAGTTATGTAACCTTCTTATACATTTTCCTAGCCTATAAAATTAGGATAGTAATACACACTTCAACTAATACTTGTGAGTATTAAATTAGATGATGTTTATTAAGTACTTTGTACAGTCCCTGGCACATGCTCAGCATTCAATAAATTTTAATCAATATCATCGTTAATTCTACATTTTCATGTATCAAGTTCACTTACTGTAAGACTTGCTATAATACTTGCACATCCTAGACTCTCCTTTTAAAGGAAGTCTCGCTATCAGTAATTTAATCCATGCATTCATGGTTTGTCTAACATTTTATTGAAAAATTTCAAACCTATTATTAAGTTGAAAGAACTATGCAGTGAATATCTATAGACTCACCACCTAGAGCTTATAACTAACATTTCACTAGATTTGTGTTAGCACATATCTGTCTACTCATTTCTATATCCATCCAACAAGTTTTCCTTATCAATGTTTGAAACTCAGTGGAAGACAGCAGTACTCTTTCCTCCTAAACATATCAGCCTGCATATATTAAATAGAGTCCAGAATTTTTTTGTGGGCTTTTTTTTTCCATTTGAACTAAAACTTAACATACAACACAATTATGATTTATTTTTATATTTGGGGGTGATTTAAATATTCCAAATTGACTCTTTTGTGGTGATTTGAATATTAAAAATCAAATCACCAATTATATTTGCTATAACCTCATAATGCATTGACGTGCCTTTAAAATCCTGGTGTCAAAGGGCAATCCTAGTTTATAGGTCAGCTAAAACATATCAAGTTTTTGATTGGTGGTTGTTTTTATTTGAGCACATGTAATTCAATCCTGGTGTCATACATACAAATCCATTTGTATATCCAAACCCACAAAATAATAAACTGTAATGAAAAGACGTCCCATCACACACAAAAATTGTTATTAGGCGTGGTGATAGATGAAGTGAACAAAGCTGAATTGTGGAACAGGCATGTAGTAAATGTTAAATCCAGGGTAACCGTTCTTTCCTTTGCAAAACTGTACCCAAGTAAGAATAATCAGAAGCTGTACTTTAGATGTTTTCTTCCTTTTAAGAAGTAAGTGAATGTACAAAAAAGGTAATAAATTAAGAGTAGATCTGACCTTAAATACTAACTTCTATTCTGAAGGGAATTTTCCTTGTTACACCAGCTCTTTCAGTCTTTGGGGGTCTCCTTTCCTCCTGAACAGTCAAGACTGGAGCTAAATGTCTGTAATTCAAGAGCTTGAAAGTTTCCGTAATGATGGACAAACATTTTTGCATCAATGAATCATGAACATTTCTGAGCTAAGCATCCCAATACAAGTGTTCACATACCCACTCACTCCCTTAATGAGGGTCTATAATGAACCCAAGGTCATACTTCATTCTGGGGAGACATCTTGGTTAATTTCCATTGTAACTTGGAGAGGAGCCAGGAAGTGAAGAAGCGAACCCCAGATGCCCTCCCTCACCCCTTCTCCCCCTCAGCAGCTAGGCCAGGAGAGGAGGAGCTCCCAGAGGGCCACATCAGCCTAGCCTGTGAATCTCAAGTTCATGGCTTCTTCCCCACATACTGGCTCAAGTAGGACATGTTTGAATCTCTTGGTCACATTATTTTCTATGTGATTTACATAGCTATGTTTATCTTGTTGGAAACCAGGCAACATGATAAAGAAGTTGCTTTTCTCTTTTTGAAGATCCTGCCCACCTAGGATTTGCTTGTTTCCTGGTACACTATGATGTAATAATGACCATCAAGGTGTTGGTGGCTTAATGTATTCTTCTTTTCACAGCATTTAACTTCAGAAAATATTTTAGACAGAGCCTGATGCTTTATCCAATAGTGGGACTGCTGGCTTGGGGTCTCAGAGTGGAATACGAGGGGGTTCAGAAAGACAATGCAGAACCTCTCACACCATGATCCATATCTAACTATCTTGACCACCTAAGCAAATAGCTAGTTTGGTCCCTCTGTGTTTTGGGGCATTTGGTTTGCTTTGTTTTGTTTTTAGAGTGGAGAGTTTGGAGAGTAAAAGGGGCCTCTTAATCACCTGTCAAACTGTTCTATGTGGGCAACCAACCACCTTGTTCTCATTTGCCTGTGGCTACTCAAGTCTATAGATCAACATCAAAGCAGGGTGCAGAGAATAAGGTTTCTCCAGTGCCTCTGAAAGATGTGTGCAGGTGTCTGTGTAAATGTTCAAGCCCATGGTACCTTTTGGAAACAAGCTGTACCTTTCTGTGCGTCCCTGGATTTGATGTGCTTCTATTTGATCTCCTGTTCTGTGTTCCAGAGCTATCCTTTCAATGTAGTTGGTGCCTGAGATCATGCCCCGTTCATTAACCAAACACCCTATTATTACACCACACACACACACACACACACACACACACACACACACACACACACACACACATACAGATGCACATTTCCCTTCACTCTCCCTCAAACTCTTTAATCCCCATATAAAATCTCTTCAGAGACAAATGTGCTCTGTACTAGTAGGTGGTGGTAGTTGACTCCCAAGATCTATTCTACCCGGATTAGTACAAACAATGCCCACTCCCCCTTGCCACTGAGTGAGTCAATAGAGACATGTAATCTAGTCTTGGCCAATAAGCCATGAGAGAGTCTCCTGGGCTGTTTCAGGGGATAGTTTCCTAGCTCATAACACAGATCCACAAGAAAGAAACAATCTGTATCTCTTATTCCTCTTGTCTAGACTTCGTTGTGTCTGTAAGTGATGCCTAGAATGACTGTAGCCACCTTTCCACCAGCCAAGGCCATGGCCAAAAGAGTTGCCACAAAGCTGGGCCAGAGTCCTGATATTCCACACTGGAACCCATACTAACCCTGGACTTCTTGTTATGTGAGATAATATATTTGATTATTGCTCACCCCAGTTTGAGTTGGGTTTGCTATTACTTGCAGCAAAAAGTAATTCAGCTGGTTCAGATGCATTATATTTACAAAAACCTTAATTGTTAAGTCATTCAATTTCACATATTTCTTTTTTTAAATATATTTTTATTGATTCAGAGAGGAAGGGAGAGGGATAGAAACATCAATGAGGAGAGAGAATCATTGATTGGCTGCCTCCTGCATGCCCCCTAGTAGGGATCGAGCCCATAACCAGGCATATACCCTTGACCAGAATTGAACCTGGGACCCTTCACTCTGCAGGCCTATGCTTTATCCACTGAGCCAAACCAGCTAGGGCTAATTTCACATATTTCTTGAGTTGCTCATATACTTGACTGCCTTGATACAACCATATGAAAATTGCTAATATCCTTTGAGTTCAAATTACATGCAAGTATTGATATAGAGGAGAGTCTGCTGCCTTGTTTTAAAAAGTGATGTTGCTTATGTTCAATTAATTTGTAATTTTTCCCTATCCCTACCCATGGTCACTTGTTATCATGTATCACTGGTTAATGTTAGGTGGCAATGTAAATTCACCAAAAACTAATGGTGAATGAGTTGATCAAAGCAGACCCATATGGTTCATTTCTTTTGCTTCTAAAAGTCTGAACAAAATTATGGAGATAATTGCCTTCTTATCAGTAGATATAAAAAATACTTCAGGTTATATAGCATCATACACTTAATCAAAATTTTAAGGATACATTTAATTTTCCATGCAATTAACACTGACAGTAAGACTCCTCATTTTTCTGTTATTGTAATGATGTTAGGTCCAGCTTTACTGACCTCTTGTGCCAGACAAAAGTCACATGGCGGTGGGAAAGGAATGCAGGATCACAAATGAGGAATTGGATCGCATGTAATTTCCATAGCCCAAGTTTATAAATTGTGTGTTCTGGAAAGAAAAAATACAGTATAAAAAAATCAAGAGAAGTACCTGTTGGAATACACTGCTTTGTGTGTTTATATTTTTAAATATTTTTTATTGATTTCAGAGAGAAAGAGAGAGGAAGAGAAAGATAGAAACATCAATGATGAAAGAGAATCATTGATTGGCTGCCTCCTGCATGCCCCACACTGGGGAATCGAGCTGCAACCCAGGCATATGCCTTGAGCAGGAATCGAACCGTGACCTCATGGTTCATAGGTTCACGCTCAACCACTGAGCCATGCCGGCCAAGCTTTGTGTTTATTTTTAAAAGTCCATTGTTTAGCCTTAAAATAAGCATAATAGATTTGAGATGTTAATCCTAGAATTCTGGTGAAAGTGAATCTTAATCAACATGAGGAGAGGGTGTCCTAATGATTTAAACCTTGGGGGAAGATTTTGACCTGGTTTGAAAGACCAAGCAGAGTTCCCATCATTGTTACTTTTTGTCAGTTGTTTTTAGGAGCCTTGTTGCTCCTGGGTCTCCTTGGGAGGACAGGTCATTTGGTATCTTCCCCTATTGATAAGAGACAGCTAGTGAACAGGTCCAGAGAAGCAAAAGTTTCAAGGAAGATAAATGCTGTTTGGTAGGTGATATGATTGAGAGGATGGAAGTATAGATATCAGATATAGATGACAGGGAGGCCACCATACAAAGGGTGATGGGACCGTGCATTGAGAAATAGATTGAGCAAATATAATGATGTGGGGCTGCATGAAAGTAAAAGATGGTATTAGAAATTAACCATAAAATAGTTGTTAATATTCCTAAAGTTTAAACTACATGCCAGGTGTGCTACATACCTTACCTACATTGTTTCATTTAATTCTCACACTGGCCTTGTGATGTTGGCATTATTATTAACCTAATTTTATCCAGGAGAATAAGTGGGGCTCACTTGACACATTACAGACCTTAGATAGGATCCAGGTTGTCTCGTTCCAAAGTTAGCACTTTTAATCATGTGCTATATTGTTTCATAGTTTAAAATATTAGTTTACTGGAAAAGCACAGCTAGTCTATGATGGTTTTAATGCAAAATAAAATGAAATAAAAGCCAAAGGGCCCTGCATACTACCCAGAGGAATCCAGCCCCATAGCTTCACAGCTTTGAGGGCAGTTGGCATTTTTGATCAAGGAAACAGGTGCTCCATCTTTCAGGTATTGATAGCACTTGTCATACATGCCTTGGGTATCAGCCTCCATTTACCTCCAAAGCAGGGCACCTTCCTACAGTGCAAAGATTCTATAACAATATGAGGGGTTTTTTAAAAAATATTGTATATCTTGCCTTTATCAGTCAAAAGTCTTGTTTGCAAGCACTCTACATGGATATTCCTTGTTTGCCTTTCTAGATCTATTTTCCACCTTTCACTCTGTTCTGGGTCTTGGAAGGCTGACCTTGATGAGCTCCATCAATGGGCTCCTTTGCCTCCTGGTTTCCAGTAAGCTGGAAACTGTCCACCAACTGTCCCTGTGTCCATTGGGAGGCACCAACCAGAACAGAACTCAGGGTAGGAGGAGAGTGAGGCCAAGGTAAATTGGCCCCTGGCTGCCTCCATACTTAGCCAGTAGCTTGGGTCCTCGCCTAAAAACCCAGCTTGTCAAATAGCACTCTCCCATAGCTACAGAAAGAATTCTCTATCCAGGTTCTGGTGGCCACTTCTCTTCTTGGCCCTTCTAGTTTAGAAGTGCTGCAAGGCTCCCTGCTGTAGGTAGTCCTGAGATCCTTCCTTATTCCTGATCACACTCCCTAACTCTGCCCACTCTTCTGTAAATAGTCCCTGCACTAAAGTCGACTCCAATTCCCAGTTTGACTGAGCCATCTGTTTCCTGTCAGGACCCTGACTGACATATGGCGGAAACAAACTTTGACTATTTTAAGCAAAAATGGAATTTGGGGGGAGGCAAGTTTGGAGTCACAGAAATGAGGGGAGGTGGGAGGACCAGGATTGGAGAACAAGCAGGAATCAAAGGACCACTGCAAAGTTAAAGAGCAGGAATGACAACTACAGTCATTCCGTGGGAAGAGCCTAGGCCACCCACAGCCATTGCCTGCATGCTCACCAACTGTCCCTGTGTCCTTCAGTCACCTATTCGAGAGTTTCTAGGAGAGGATCTAATTGTCTGGTTCTACATTACACATCCCCAGGCTGATCTGTAGAGTGGAGGGGAAGGATCAGGCTCTTTTGGCTATTGCGATAGGAAGTAGACACCACTGTCCACCAACACCAACCAATGGGAAAATTCTTTAAAATAAGAAATCAGGCTGTTAATAGGAGCAACCCCCTTCAAGGACAAATGCCGCTATAATAATTAATGAAAAAATGTGAAGTCGCCTTCACAATCAAAGCAGCTAAAGCAACTTTTCTCAAAAGATGAAGGTTCATATAGAGATAGGCACTTCTCAACAAGGATTTCAGTAGCAGAGATGTATCACGTTTAAAGGTCTCAGAAATGAAAATTCTTTAAAAGGTTTTTTAACTGTGTTAGATATAGAGTTGTTGGTTTCATCCTAACAAGGTGTCCATGTTGTCCCTTTCTTAAATCTGCACATCTAATTGGTCTTCTGCACAATAACCAGCCACTCAAGATCTAGCAGATTTACAAACCAGTAACTACAAATAAACTTATCTCTAGGAAATAATTTATTATATTAATTTGGGGTTAGAAATTGCCCCCCCCCAGGTAATTATTTTGTTAGCCTCTTAAAGGTTATTTTGAATCCCTACCAGTAATCCTTTGCTTAATCAGATTTTTATTTTTGCTAGTTCAAGATATACTAAGAATACAGTTTTACAGTGAACTGAAGACAAATAGCTTATTGAAGAAGTTTAAAGATAATGCTATTTTGTTACATTTGTTGACTCTTGTATTTATAATGTACACAATTGCTAAATCTATCATAAAATTTAGGCTATTTACTTTTATAGCACTTTGGAACCATGCTTTATCTCAACTCCAAAATTAACTTTCTTTTAAAGACAGAGCTGATGATTATGTCAGCATACACTTTCCTCATCATGAATGAAAGCAATACATATTTGTAATTGTTCCCTGGAGATTTCTTGATAGTTACTGTTATCAATAAAAGGAAATTCTTTTTCTTTAAAATAAAATTACATGGATGCAAAGCCTATAGTTTTCAATTGAGAAGTTATGTTCTGTTAAATTATGTTAGTTGGTTACATATATATTTTATTTCTAAAATATCAATTTATTGGAAAAATGGGGAATAAACAGATCACTGTCCAGGCCAACAAAAAAGTTTCCAGAGCTGACAGTGAGATAATTTTATTTAGCATGACAACGTGATGAAAAATTGAGATGGGTTTTTATAACACACATTTAAAGATTTTTCTTTAATTCACGATGTAACTTGTCTCATATGTTCTTATGTCTTATATGCTTCTTGTCTTGATGATGTATGTAAGGAAAATAGTAAGTAGAAAAGGGGCATGGAGAAGACCTACTACAGTTTTCATATATGGAATGGTCTGTGGTTATGTTTCATGGGATACTCCTCTAATACGTCATCTTATAAAGTGCATACAAATGCTACTGCTCTAAATATGTACAAACCTAATGGCCTACAATACTTTTTAGTTGCCTGGTGGAGACAAGTAAGAATGCAGAAAATCTAGCCCTTACTTTCATGGAAGTGATAATATTATAAATCTTTTCCTCCCAATTTGAAAAACATACATCTTTCCCTACCAGTGTTTGTCTATTCAAAACCTTTGAAGAGGTCTTTGTAAGTGAATTGGTAGGCTGTCAGTTGTTTTAATAACCAATATCAGCACAATCAAATCAGCAAGCAGGTCTGATACAGTCATTAAAGTGGCTTGGTATCCTGGATACCTAGAAACTCATGGCCAAGAAGAGGCTATCCCTTTCACTGGCTTCTCACAGTGCATAATGTCAAGTTCTACACTGAGATGTAGAACAGGGGCTAGCCCACTCGGGCTCCCAGCTTTGAGTGTACAGCTCCATAGGAATAAGTGGAAAAAGGGCCACTGTTCTCTTGTGCCAGGACACTGTCTGCATAAGTAGGAATACCAACTGGCAGGCATACAATATCTAGTGAGTTATAATTCCAGCCCTGCTTTCTCTGTTAGATCAGGTGGCAGTTGGCAGAAAAACTAATATCCTGAAAGTTAATTTGCTGGTTGCAAGTCAGGGATATCATTGGGCATAGGAGAATAGTCTGCTGCTGCTTCAGAGTGTTTCACATACATTTTGAGGATGCTGGTTTCCTAGGAAGAAGAAAAAATGTCTGATTTCTGGATTGCAGTATATAGGCAGTTGTTGTCAAATCCAACTTGGGACTATGGTTTCCAAATTTCAAGGGGTGAAAAAGAACTTTATGTTCTGTGATGGAAGGCCTCATCTGTCTCATTCACCTTAGTGCTAATATATAGCAGCTACTAAATAAATACTTCTTGAATAAACAAAGAAATAAATGAACAAATAAATGATTTGTTCAGTAGATTTCTTAATGGCAATGGCAGATGAATTCATTTTAGTTTTTTTGGGGTCTTTGTAGTTAAAAGACTACCGAAAGACATAGTTGATAGTGATTCTTTTAAATGCAGTCAAATTGTGCTTAAACAAAACCAACATATGAAAATCTGTGTGCACAAAACAAATAAATTAAAAGGTGATGATATGCATCACAATTACATGGAAATATGCCTTAATGTAGAGGTTTACTAAATGTTGGCCCATGATGGTTTCTCAGGTTCAAAGTGAAATGAGAAATATCAGCTTTGTACTATTCTTCATAAGGTAAATTTAAGAAACTGTACTTTATTCAAAAATTGACCTCCTCCAATTTATGTGGTTAAGATACTATATATATATATGTGTGTGTTGTTTGTGTGTGTGTGTGTGTGTGTGTGTGTGTGTGTGTGTGTGTAATAAAAGCCTAAGCGACCCTACGGTGGAACAACCAGAATGACTGGCTGCTATGATGCTCACTGACCACCAGGGGGCAGATGCTCAACACAGGAGGTGTTCCCTGGCGGTCAGTGCGTTCACACGGGGAATGCTGCTCAGCCAGAAGCTGGGCTCACGGCTGGTGAGTGCAGTGGCTGTGGCAGGAGCCTCTCCCGCCTCCGCGGCAGCACTAAGGAGTAGCGAGCCAAGTGGTAAGGAGCAGCGAGCAGCAGGCGGTAAGCAGCAAGGATCCTGGACTGTGAGAGGGATGTCGGGCTGCTGGCTTAGGCCTGTTCCCTGCGGGGAGTGGGCCTAAGTCAGCAGGCGGACATCCCCCGAGGTGTCCCGGACTGTGAGAGGGCCCAGCCGGGCTTAGGGACCTCCCCCAATTCCAGTGCACAAATTCTGTGCACTGGGCCTCTAGTATATATAATAAAAGCATAATATGCAAATCGACTGACCAACTGAACAGCAGAATGACCATCCGGACAACCTTCCAGATGACCATGCTATGACACGCACTGGCACCAGGCCAACCAAGGCAGGTGCAATGCAATTGGTTGGGAGGCCCCATGATCACCCCAAAGAGGGAGGCCCAGGCCACGGGTCAGAGGATTGATCAATTGGGAGGGGGGGGCTCCGTGATTGCCCCAAAGAGGGAGACCCAGGCCACCCTCTGCCTGGCAATCAATTGCGGAGCCCTGGCTGGGTGGGCGGGGCCTCCCTCTGCAGGGCAATCGATCTGGAGGCCCCGTGATCAATCGCCCCACAGAAGGAGGCCCAGGCCAGCCAAGTGATCATACCCCATGCCTGTCGCCCACAGAGAGAGGGGATAGGTGATGGGGGTGGGGGGCCAGCGCCTCACAGATGGCAAGCAGTGGCAGCGGCAGGGGTGGGGCCAGCTGCCAGCAGCTGGGAGAAGGAAAGCCCCAATAGGCCCTGATCACTGGCCAGGCCTAGGGACCTATCAGAGGGGTCCCGGATTACGAGAGGGCTCAGGCTGGGCTGAGGGACATCCTCGCTCCCACTGCACGAATTTGGTGCACCGGGCCTCTAGTATACACACACACACACACACACACACACACACACACACACACACACACACTATGGACCTATTTTATGCTAGTTATTACTTTTTAATGCCCTTACTTGCCAAAATAAAGTTGGAGAAACCTATATTGGTTCCCCAGGTTTTTAAAAATACTTTATTGTTTTGTGAAATCCAAGTGTTAAAGACTGGCACAGTTTAAAATAAAATTCATTTTATAAAAGCATACAAGTATTTTTTTTTAGAAACTTACATATTGAATAAAGGAAGACAGTATAATCTTGGCTTTAATTATCCATGATAATAATAGCCAACAGGTGAGCCCAGCCTGTGTTGCTCATTTGATTGAGCATCATCCCAGGCACCAGAGGTTGTGGGTTTGATTCCTGGTCAGGGCACGTTGCCCGGGTTATGGGCTCAATCCCCAGTAAGGGACATGCAGGACGTGGTCAATTGATGTATCTCTCTCTCCCCCTCTCCCTTCCTCTCTCTGAAATCAATAAAAACATATTTTAAAAAAATAGCTGACAGGTGTTGAGTGGCTATTCTGTGTTGAGCACTGCTCTCAGACTTTTTGAAATGTATGAAATCATTTAAATTTCATAGTAGTCCAAGAAGAAAGCTTTATTATCCCCATTTTACAGATGAAGCACTCCAGACACAATCAAGTCCTTGCCCCCAAAGACACATAATAAACCCATGGCTCCACAACATATATTCTTATATTAAAGAAACTGGGCCATTTGACAGTACAACCAATAAAAAACATCAGTTGATATAGTCTAATGATCATACAAATGGACATTCAATCACCATACAGATTATAAACTCCTAACCAAGACTCATATCTTATATTTAAATCAGAGCCCCTCCCAATCTTACCTTATCAATCCAGTTCGTGATGACCTATTTTTAGCTTCAGTGTTTACACAGGCATTGCTTCAAGCAACATCCTCATTTCTTAAGCTCGTGTTTGGGTTAGCTAATAACGAAAAACAAAACAAGAAAATATTTTCAAATGGGGCATTTCAACCAAGTAAGGGATGAAAGCATACGTTCAAATTTAGTCATCAAGATTAAGTTAATTTAGGGCAAATTCAACTTTATAGTAAACAAATAGAAAAGTACATTTCAGTTTACCCGTTTAAAAAAATATATATATGTATACACACATACCCCAGCTTCGAAATGCTAATTTTAAGTATTAAAAGTCTAGCTTCCAAATATTGATACCCATTCCAACGGTAGGCTCTTACTTAAAATGAACAGATCACAAACTTTAGTGGGAACTCACATTCGTTTGCAGCATCAGAAATCCAAATATAACATCATTTGGGTGAAGAGGCAAATTAGATAGTAAAATTCAAGACTGCTGAATCAAACTAGACCTTTTGACTACAATTGCCAAAGGAGGGGGGGGGGGAATCCAAATTTGCAGCAATTGAATCAAAGACAATAATTTTGTCTTTTCAAAACTTACAATATTCTTGGTAGTGGTAAAAACGATTGTTAGGTTAAATATAGGTTTCTGTCATCCTACCTTCTATTCAACACCATTTACCAAAATATTGCACTACATTAAAGGAGTTGTCATTTTATGGTAAGGTAAATAAATTTTAAGACTAAGAAGTCCTGGTTCCCTCAGAGGATATCAGGGATTCAGGAGGCCCTGGAGCTTCTGCAGTTTAAGGAAATTTTGTGGATTAATATCTCCACCCCTCAATCCTAGAGTTGGGGTGTGCACAGATAATTTGAATATTTTGTTAAGCATACAGGACCCTAACTTCTGACCCTTCAGGTGACTCCTGCACAAACTCTTCTTTCAACTTTCTCGCTTCTGCTCAAGAACCCATCCCTAGTCCACATGCCCTAGAAAAACATAGGAACCAGTTCTAGTACGTAGCTATCCACCTTGCACCCACGCTCCTCCCAGAGACTCTCCTCCCGCCCTAACCCCGGCCACAGCCCCCGCCCTTAGCCAGCCCAGCAGAAGCCATCCCAGCAGGACCCAGCCCACTACAGTCAACTGAGGCTCCCCAAACTTCCTCCGCCCACTAGGTCCACGTGACCTCCACACTCCACCAATCAGCAACTGCCTCCGCCCAGAACCCGGTCTCCGACGCTCCCCTATCGAAAAGACAACTTACTCCTCTCGCACTCAGCCCCGCCCCTTTCCCACCTCCCCGCCCCGCTGGTCCCGCCCACTTCCCCAACCCCCGGCTCCCCTCCTCCCGTGGCCCCCCGCCCCCGGGCTTCGCCCCGCCTTGCCCGGGATCGCGCGCTAGCCCTCTTCTCGCGAGATCTGAGCGTCCCCCCGCGGCGGCCGTCCGCCTCCTTCTGTCCTCCCACCTCCCTCCCCCCAATCTCTCCACTCTCCGGCTCTCCTCCCTCCCTCCTCCCCCCTCCACCCTCTGGGCCGGATCTCGTCTCGCTGAGGCGGAGGAGGAGAAGGAGGAGGACGTTCGGCTTGCGCAGTGAGATGTTTGTCCGTCGCCGCCGCCGCCGCCATCGCGGAGGAGCGCGATAAAGGGAGCTGAGCCGGGCGTGAGGGGGACCCCGCGGAGCAGCCGCGTCAGCGCAGCCCCCCAGCTGAGCCCCAGCCGCCGGAGCCCGAGTCGCCGCCGCCCCCGCCGCGGCCGCCCAGGGGCCGGCCAGCTCCCCAGCCCAACCGGGGGCCGCGCCGCCGCCCCCAGCGTCGCCCATCGTCTGCCCGCCCGCCTTAAATGTGACACCGGCGCCTCGGAGTGCGACCCACAGCCGCCGCCGGGGAGGGGACGAGCACCATGTCGAATCTGAGCAAAGGCACGGGCAGCCGGAAGGACACCAAGATGCGGATCCGGGCCTTTCCGGTGAGTCTCTACTGGGCACCCGGGACCCCTGGGCCGGGGGCCCGGCCGAGAGTCGCACGCGAGGCCCGGGCTGAACTCCCCCAACAGGCCGCAGGCCCGGCCTCCCCTCCCCCACGCCGCCGGCCGCGGGGCGCGAGCCTTCCCGGCAACGGGGCTGCGCGGGGCCCCGGCACTGGCACTGCCGCCCTCCCGGGCCGTTCCCCGCGCCCGGCGCCCGATCCGGCGACGCGCCCCCACCCGTAGCGGCGCCTCCAGCCGCCCCGCGGGCGTCGGCTGTGGCCGGGGGCCCCTTTGCCGGTCCCAGCACCTCCCCACATTATTGGGGTGTAGGCCCAACAGCTAGCACTCCTCTCCCGGCTCGTTTCCCGGGACCCACAGACCCACGGGGATGGGGACTGTCGAAGTCCTCCTTGTATGGGGCCTGTGTATAACTTTTCACGTGTGGTTTCGCTGTGGTTTCACAAAACAACCCAGTCAAACCTTGAGGATGATGGAGGGGACTGCCCTCTTTCTCTCCCCCTCCCCAGGAAGCGTTATACCATCAACCTATCCTCAACGCAATGACAGTGGTTCCACGTAATGCTCGACAGAAACATACTAGTAATATCAGATGTATTTATAGCATCTTTCATCCACAGGCTTTCAAAGCACTTGACAAACTCTCTTGTGCAGAAATCTCCCCCGCCCCCCCGCCAATTGGAGGGTCTGGAGAAGCAAGCGGGAACAAATTGGGCAGTTGGTTCTCTGTTTCTCAGACCTGGAAGCCCAAAAGAATGAAGAATCACCACCCTGGGTTGCTTTACTCTATAGGTGTTAGTGACTGCAAATGTGTTCTGTTGAGAAACTTTTTAGAATGACTTTGAGTCGCACGCTTGCGGTGTCGAGTATATAGTGTTTAACTTATATGATGCAGGTAGTCAGTGGCAAGCCTTTAAACTACTGGTGTTAAGAGAAACTGGACATACTTGCTCATGTCGCTACAGTAACACCTATATGTCAAGAAAGACTAGTAATTGAACAGGAGCCTTAAAAATAGTAAAACTACAGAAAGATCTTGCTTTTTCCTTTCATAGAATCATAGACACAATCCTGTGAGGAGGAAAAGGGAGGAGGTGTGTACTCACTTTTTAAAGCATGATTTTTTGTCAAGTGTAGGTTGCAGTGAGGAAAGACTTTATTAATAATATAGTTGTCGGATTTAAGTAAGAAATTCACTCAAGGAACTTGACCTTTCTGAATTCTTAAAGTTTGAAACAACATGCCTGATGCAGACTATGAAATTGTAAACAGGAATGTCGATGTGTGGAGATTTCCTGCTTTATGTAAACAAGGTGGGATATATACTCAGGAGAATTAAATGTTTTGAAGGGATTTTGTAATTTTGAAGTTTTTTTTCTAAGTAAATGTGAGAAACTACAAAGTAAGAAATGCTGACAAAAGAGCACTAATGAAGTCCACTAGCATGTTTTCCCATGTAAGGGAATAGTGTTAGGAATTTGCGAGTAATGTTAGTTTTCCTACTGAATCAGTTCTAATCTTTTTAGCAGAATTTAGAATTATTTAGTTTTTTAAATAAGTTTATGCAACAAGTTTTCTAGGAAAAGTTTGCTATTCTTGGAGTGTGAGTTCTTTTTCGGATTATGACTAAAATGTGGAATAGCTCACATTTGACATCTACTTATGCTAATGTTCTGGTTAGCTGGTTCTACCTTTATCTATGTATTTTCAGCTCAGTATCTCAGCGCAGTATCTTAGCTTGTTCCTACCTGTTCTCCCATTCCTTCGTTCATTCAACAAGTACTGAGTACCATGTGCCAGGCACTGTTTTAGGGAATTTTTAAGTAGCATATGGTTATGAGCTAATTTGGACCCTTTCTGTCCCGACTTTTTGCCCTCTAAGTTTTTCTAAAAGCCTTTAATAAAGTTTGTGACTAGTGTTTGATATTCAGTAGTTAACATCTGCTAATTTTTAAAAGTATAGACTTTATTATTTCATAATTAGTAACATCATCGTAGTTGCCAGTGAAAAGAACAATTATAGTTTTTTGATATATAAATTTTTAAGTCATAGTTCCTTGAGCCTTTAATAAGGATAGAGATATGCCTCAGTGGTATGGTATTTCACATTGGTAAATGAGTATTTATAGACCTTCAAAATTTTTCTTTTATTTCAGGTTAGTGATCTTTTGCTTAACTGTAGTCTGCATAAATTGGTAGTCAGAAGTAGAAAATACATAGTGTTCCATAAAGAAAAAATATTGTTTATGTGTGTACATATGTACATACAAATACTGTATTTTACCATTTGGATATATAGTTACTATAATTTAAGGGAAATTATAGTTTAACCAAAGGTCTGAAGTGCTCATTTCAGATTCCGTTTTATAAAATTGATGTGCAAAATGTATAAAAATGTTTGGGGGTTGTTTTGTTTGTATTGCAGAATAGAGTGGTAAGTGAACTTATATTTTATAGTCATGTAAGCCTATTCCAGACAAAATCCCATCAGTAGAATCAGGCATTTTTAGTGTTTTGAGTGCATGTTTTAAGTGTATTTTCATCATTCTTCACAAGAATAGAAGTTACACCATACCAGTTTTATGCACAATTTACATTTAAGTAGACCTTTTCATAAGATTTCAAGAGAAATTGGTTCGTTTTTAAGATGGAAAACAATAAGTAACTTTCTGTCTTTATACATTGTTGATGGAGGAAAAGTTTATCCCAGTTTTTGAGCTTTCTTGCAGTGTACAAAGTACATATATCATTTAACATCTTTCTGGTTTTGGGGTACCCAAAGTAACAGCAAGGGCCACAAAACTATTTTAAGGAAGGAGGCTATAAGTTGCCAAACTCCTGAAAACAAAGTGGATTTGGACCAGAGAATGCTCCCCAAGGAGTTTCTACTCTTCTTCCCTTGATGTTGCCATGTGTCTCAACCCTGAGCTTTTGTTCCACTATGTAGGATTAGTTACTGTCAGATGAACCTTTTGTCCTTATCTCTGAAAAGCCATTCCTCACCATCTGTACTGTCCAGGGTTTTGTCCACATGAGCTTGGAAAGATTGATTGGATTGAAGGGGATATATTTGAATGGAAGTGCTAGCCTCTCTTCTGATTTGCCTTAATTGGCTTAGCCTTCAGAGTAAAGACACATTTTGAAAGTGATTGCCTTTAGAATATGATCTGGAAATGGGTTCAGTTACTCGTTTATAGAAGCATGCTAATCATGATAAAGAATCTCTGACTGTGATGTCCACTCCATAATTCTAGATTAGATTACCAGAGCTCTACCTGTGTGGCGGACAGGGAATGATGTGGAGGTTACCAGTAGATGGAACCCATAAAGTGACTGACATTAGTAAGCGATTAAGTTTTAAGATTATTTTTTACGTATATAAGGTCACAAGAACTTAACGACTAATGGGTACCGTTAATGTTTTTGTTTTTCCAGCTACATATTTGCCAGATTTGGGGAAACAGCTTTGATCTTGATAATAGGTTTCTCTTCCTTAGGGAGAGTAATTGTTGCTTAAAACTACCAGGACATACATACAGGAAAGCTGAATAATAGTCTTGCAAGTCACCCAGGGTAGGGAATTAATTGTAAGTTTGTTTTTCATTCTGTAGCATTTTCTTATAGAGAAATCCTGGAGTAAGTTGTAGGATATTTATTGAAGTGTTGCTTATACTTAGACTCATTCTTCCTTTTTAGTAGTTTTAGGACAGCCCACTGTGTTGTAGCTGTTAGAAGTTGAAAAATAAAAGCATAAAATAGGTACTTATAACATGTTCATTTTGCATTATCTTCCTAAATGGCAGTTCAGAGGAACCTGGAAAATCATTAGTATCAATATTAAATTTGAAACTATTTTTGGTAGTAGAGAATATAATGTGAGAATTTGGTCTTTTAAATAACGCATAAGTCACAAAGTGGATTCATTCAAACAAAATAGAAAGCTTTATTTGCACATCATTTATTCATTAAATTAAAAAACAGAATTTCTCTAATTTAGGAAGATTATATAATTAGGACTAGAAAAAAGTAGTATGCCTTTCCTTTGTATTATAAATTGTGAGGCCTTAGAGGTAATTTTTGCTGTTATTTTCATTCAAGGTCATCTTGATATTTACAATTTTGTTAGATTTTTATAAAGGTTTCTGGGCAATTTATAGTTTTAAATATTACAATTTTTGAGAATAATTCTTGTTTATCCATTGTAAAGTCAACAGAAAAGTAAAGGTGTTACTAGTAAGAACAAGTCACTGGGATGAAATATGAGTTACAGTTATTGTCTATCAGTATATTGTGAAAACTGTTCAATCATAATCTGTCAAAGCAAAGAATTCCTATTGGTAGCTTTCCTAATTATAAATGTGATGTATATTCATAATAGAAAACTTAATAAATATCTAAATTTATAAATAAGGAAATAAAAATTACCTGTAACCCTATCACTTGGAAATAAACAGGACAATGACATTTTGATGTGTTTTCTTTTAATCTGGCATACACGTGTGAGCATACAGTAAAAGTGAGGTACAATATAATTTTATATACTGCCTTTAAAAAATTATTATCTTACTGTACATATAGTTTTATGTTAAATATATTGAACACATAATTTTTGATGACTGTGTAATACTCTATAGTACCTTCATTTGCTTAATCATTTCTTTTGCCAAGTATTTTGATTAATTCTAGTGAACCCACATTTTCTCTATTATAAATAATGCAGCTGTGACAGCACATAAATATTTGAGCTCATTTATAATTATTGAAGTACTGGGCTAACCATAATTGATATCTATTACCAAATTGACAGAAAGGTGGTAATAATGGCTAACACTTTTTGAATGTTACCATGTGCCATGCACTGTTCTCTGTGCTTTGCATATATAAGCTCACTTAAAATGCACAACTCTGTAGAATACTACTATTCTCATTTGTTATATATATGAGGGCTTAAGAGGTTAAGTAATTTGCTTAAAGTCCCTATACTTGTAAGTGGCAGGACTGGGATTCTAACCCAGCCGGTTTGGCTCTAAAGTGAGGCTCTTAAGAATTAATTATACCTCTCAAGGTTGTGTCATTTTAACTTCTGTATATTAGTGTCTTAGTCAACATATACCTTTAATGCCATAGGTTAAAAAAAAAAATAGTACTTTAATTTGCATTTCGTCGACTACTTGTAAGAATAAAACTGGATAGTTTGTAGGGAATTTTCACTTAGTTTTACATTAGAGTAGTCAACATACTGTATGTATTAGGAATATCCCTAAAAAGTAAAGAGACTGAGCATATGAGTAAGGGCTCTGAGCTGCCAGGGTTTGAATGTCAGCTTCACTTCTTCCTAGCTGTGTTATTTTTAACAAGTTATTTAATCACTTCTAGCCTTCTGTAACATGCAAATACTAGTAGTACCTACCTTACAGGGTTGTTGTGAGGTAAAGAAAATAAAGCATTAGAACAGAACCTATTGCTATATTAATATGTAGCTATGATTATGCCACAATGTAAATACTAAAATTGATACTATGTTTGCAAGTTGTTATATGGGGATACTAGACACTTATTTTAGTGATGCTGTCATTTTTTGGTACAGTTTTTAGAACTTACATTTTGAAAAACCTACAGAGTCGATTTGTGAACGACACTAAGAAAATTAGTCTCAAAGGATATAGGTTTGGTACCACTGGGACACTTCAAAAGAATGCTACTGGCCCTTGAGGGATAGATTCAAAAGAGAAGTTCTAATAATGAGTCTCACATAATTATTGGAGTCGGAGGAAGTATGTAACTTTATTAAAGGAGTAAACACTCATTTAGTATGTATAGCCTAATATGTACATTAGCTTTTTATCTAAAAATACACTTTTTCTTATTTCCTTCCCATTTTTCTTCCCTTTCTCCTCCACCCTTTTTTGGTTTCACTTATGAACTAGGTTGTGGTCCCTGCCCAAAGCTTATACCAGACACCCTTTTGAACCACAGAGCACTTAGCATAGTGTTAGAAACACTGTAGGTGGTTATTGAATGATTGATTAAATGAGAAACTAGTCATTTAAGCCAAACTATAGTAATTGATTAATTTAGTAAGTCGATGGAAGTATGGAAGTAGTACTCTGAAATGTTTGAACTCCACAGCTATAAGTGAAGTCTTAAGATATAAGTAGGTCATTAATGATCCTATGGCACTTTCCTCAGACAGGTAGTCAGCCTAATCTCCTGAAATGATAATGACTTGAAAGTAAAGGTAGTATGATGCATTGGCAGTAACCTTGGATTAAGTGTCAGAAGACTCTCTGGTCCATTTTTTTCTGTTTTCTAGATGTGCTTTATATTTTGCTCCCTCCACCTTGACTTTTTCCTCCCAATCTGTTCACCTGTACATTCTGATCCACTACTTCACTCCTCCATATCCTCAGCCCGTTCTTAGAATTCTTAGCCTTTTCATCTGAGATCTGGCTTTGCCCTGAGGATACGGGATTACCTTCTTTAATTGAGGTGTCTTTTTTTTTTTTTTTTTTATAATCTTTGAATCACTGGGTCCAGGTGCCATTTATTGCCACTTCCATCATCCTCTTTTGTGGCTCAGGCCCTTGTTAACTATTCTATTGAGTGCTTCTTATGACTATGTACTGACTTCTTATCTGTGCTCACCCAGTCATTGAAGACTTTAATACCTTCTTCACAGACATGTTCTAGTTTAAATCTTAACTTGATCCATTGCATGTGGGCATAATCATTCATTTATAAAATTCATTTATTGTGTGTTCCCACTAGGAGTCAGGCACTAGATATAAAATAATAATCAAACAGACTTGGCCTCTTCTGTATTTGTGATCTGCACCCTGTCTTGTTGTTTGTCATTCTGCTACTTTAGAAATCTTAAACTCCAATGTTGCATACTATCCTAGCTCCTCCATTTATTAGATGTAGAACTTGAGCAAATCACCAAACTCTGCCAGTTTCCTCTTTTGTTAAAAGGCAAAACAATAATACCTACCTTGCAAGATTGTAAGAATAGAGTGAATTCATGTAAAACTCTTACAGTAGTGCCTGGCACATAGTAAGCATTATTAAAAAATGCATGCTATGATTATTATTCAATTATTCTATATGCTTATTTCCTTCTCACATTACTGTCCTCTTGGATCTCAGGAAGATTCCTTTCATTCTCCCAAGCTGTGGTGATTGATACCTGTTACTAGTTGCCCTTTCTGTCCTGCTACTCCTCAGAGCAAGGCCAGAAATATCATCAAAAAGCATCTTGGATCATTCCACCTATCTGCCTTTAATACTTATAGTTTTTAGGCTATTTTGCACTCCTGGGGGAAATTGCAAGACCCATTGGTTCAATTCCCAGTCAGGCCATATGCCCAGGTTGCCGGCTCAATCCCCATTAGGGGATGTGCAGGTGGGTAGCCGAACAATGATTCTCTGTCATCATTGATGGTTTTTTTTTTGTCTCTCTCTCTCTCTCCCTCTCCCTTCTTCTCTGAAATCAATAGAAATTTATATATTTTTTAAATTCTCTTATCTCTCTTCTTCAAAAAATTTAACTACTGCTTCACTGAGAAAACTAATGTTAACTTGTATTAAGTTCTTTCAACTTTCTTCCCTTTCATTTATATTCTTTAACCTGTATCTTGACTCATTCTCAACTCCTCTCAGGTCTTAGAGAATGAAGATGTTTCTTTTCTTTTCTTCCCAATCCTGGTGACTACCATACTACCTTCATAGCCATGAGCCTTCAAATAGTCTGTATGTCGTTTATTAGAACACAATTTTCTTTGTCAGTGCAGCAGAATGGTATCCCAGCAGTGACGATTTGTTTTCTCATTTTTAAGATGTGTTCTGTAGCAATCTTTCTCACAGATTAATTGTGAGGATTAAAAGAAATGATGTCAGAAAGTGCTGTCTAGTGATGGCATCACTGAGACATTTAAAAGAATTAAATCGTAAAGTCAGAATTAAATCGTAAAGTCAGAATTTTCAACTAAAAATAATGTGTTTCGTGTGGGACAATTATTTTCAAACTCTTATGTGGTCTCTAGGACCCAGGGAGAGTGAAGTAAGTATCTTCAAAAATCTCCCTCTCTGGTAATTTAGAGCATTTCCTATGTTGCCGTAAGTATAAATTGTTTATTACTTTAAAATAACCAGTCCTTAATCCAGACTTTTTTAAATTGAGGAGAGTTCTACTTGTCTAAATTGACCAAGTTAATAGGAAATTGAGAACAGAGCTTCTAATCCCTAAACCAGAGCTTTTACTATTAGAAAGCATTACTTCTTTTTCTAAAGTTAGTTTTTAAGTTGAAAATGTAATTGAGTAAAGTTTATTAATTTGACTTCCATTCATTTAGTACTTGGAATCATTGAGAATAGAATGGACTCAAATTTGCTCTTTAAATAAAGTTGTACTGCTAAGCAAAAGAATAAAGACATCAAAGGGATATCTTTACCTATTTTAAGAAAATACAATAAATATTCTTTAGAGATACAGTACTTCTCTCTAAAAGCAAGCCATCCTTGCTAAGAGGAATACTTTACCATACTGATTGTAAGTCATTCTTATCTAAAGCGGCCCTTCACTGAGCAACACCATCCTAGCCTCTTCTATTTGCCCTGTCCTCTTGAAAGTAATCATGAAAAATTCTTTTTCCTTTCCAATTTATTAATAGTATGAGAAGTTTCTTTATAAAATTAGTAACTACAGTTTGTTGAATGTCTACCTTGTATTAGGCTGTTTTAAGTACTTTGAAATATAATTACCTTAAATACTCACAACAATCTTTAGATGTTGTTACTCTTGTTTTAAATTTATCTGGGGCTCAGAGACACAGTGAAATACATTTACATCTATGAAAGGGCAGAGCTGGGATTCAGATCCCAGGCATGTCTGACTCAAAAATTCATGTTCTTTGCACTATACCATACTACCTAATTATATTCTGTTAAGAATTTGCTGGATTCTGAAAAAAAAATTTTCTTAATAGGCATGTATTAGAAAAATAATTCTAAAGTTTTCATTTAAATTACTATCCAGGGGCAGATTTGGGGTGTCCTGCAGCTTATACAATGCACTATTTGTTATGAAATCAAAATTAAGTTCTAGCATTGGAAGTTTTGTGTGTTTTTTTGTTTGTTTGTTTGTTTTGTTCTGTTTTTGCAAGTCTAGGTCTCACTAGATTCAAGGTAAATGCACCACTCATGAGAGTAAATATTATAAAAACAGAATCTATAAAAGTATATAGTTAGTAAAATTTGAGTACATAAATTGCTTAAATGGGCCCTAGTGTGTATTGACTTTAGTCAAAGTCATAACCTATCAGAAAGACACATTAGTTGTCATATTTATTAGTTAACACTTTTCTTTTGGGCTGATAGCACACATTTCTTAATTTCCTTTTTTCAGTTAATAGGAATTTATCTTGGTAAGTGTATGTTTAGAAAAAAAGTGATTTCTTAAAATTATTAATGTGTAAATATTTTAATATAATCTTTAATTTTTGTCTTTGAGAATATATTAAAGTTGATTAAGCAGTAAAATGAATTTTGGAGCACACAGATTAGCTATTTTAAAATATTTCACTTTTCCTCATAGTATGTGCAAATGAGACAAAAGAGATATATTTTTGGATGAGCCCTAATCACTAGTCAAATAAAGTGACATATTTGCTGCTATTTATATTTATACTAGTAGCCCATTTGCACGAAGATTCGTGCAATAGACCTTCATTCACCTGGCTGCCTGCACCAGTTTTCTGCCGGCACCGGAGACCCAGGCCTTGGCTGTGGCCACCGCCTTCTGCCTTCTTTCAGGGTCAGGGCTTGGCCCCAGGTGGTGGCCTTGGGCTCGGCCGCACCCAACATCCCTGCTAAGGATCGCAGGAGCTGACCCCCAGTGGTTTCCTGCGATCCTTGCAGGCTCCCCACTGATGCCCAAGGCCGGGAAACCCTCCGCCCGAGGCTTTCCTGGCCTTGGGCTCAGCGGCACCCAGCGTCCCTGCTAGGGATTGCAGGAGCCGACCCCCAGTGGTTTCCTGCGATCCGTGCAGGCTCCCTGCTGGTGCCCAAGGCCGGGAAAGCCTCGGGCGGCTTTCCCGGCATTGGGCTCGGCCGCACCCAGCGTCCCTGCTACGACCCCCTGGTCGTTGCCTGCGATCCTTGCAGGCTCCCCACTGGTGCCCAGGGCCGAGAAGGCCTCTGCTCCAGGCTTTCCTGGCTTTGGGCTCGGCCGAACCCAGCGTCCCAGCTAGGGATTGTAGGAGCCGAACCCCTGGTCGTTGCCTGCAAACTGTGCAGGCTCCGCCACACCCCGCCACACCCCAACGTCCCTGCAATAGTTTCCTGGTGGGCGTGGTTGGTGGGCGTGGCTTTGGCGTAGCGAAGGTGCGGTCAATTTGCATATTTGTCTATTATAAGGTATATTTATATTTTAGTTTTTAAAAACTATAAGGCACTTTAGAGAGATCTGTTCTAATCTCATTTATTAGATGAGGAAATAGAGGACCAGAGAGAACGTTAACTTAAGAAAGAACCATGACTTAGAAGCCTGATTTCCAATTGAGAGCTTTTATTTTCTAGACCAAACTAAAATAAGTATTTGGCTCTAGTGACTTATTGTTAACACTAGAGGCCTAGTGCACAAGATTCGTGCACTGGGGGTCGGGGGAGTCCTTCAGCCCATCCTGCGCCCTCTCGCATTCTGGGACCCCTTGGGGGATGTCTGCCTGCCGGCTTGGGCCTGGTCACCCCAGGGATCGGGCCTAAGCCGGCTGTCAGTCATCCCTCTCACAGTCTGGGGCTCTTGCATTCTGGGACCCTTGGCTCCTTACTGGCCACCTGCAGCAGAGGCATTAGAGGCTCCTGCCACCACCGCTGCACTTGCCAGCCATGAGCCCAGTTTCTGGCTGAGCAGCTCTCCCCCCCTGTGGGAATGCACTGACCACCAGGGGGCAACTCTTGCATTGAGTGTCTGCCCCCTGGTGGTCAATGCAAGTCATAACGACCGGTTGTCCCACTGTTTTGGTTGATTTGCATATTAGGGTTTTATTATATAGGATTAGCATATTTAATTATAAAATGATTTCTTAATATTGAGCACCCAGGTGATTTGAGTTGAGTAAGGAAAACTTACACTTAGGCCAGCACACTTGGATTTCTTCATTGTTCTAACTAGCTGTGTGTTCTTGGATAAGCCTCTTAGCCACAGTTCCCGAAATTGTAAAATGAAGATATTTTAACTTGGGGTTTAGGCTCATTCCAATTCTAAAAATTTTAGCAAAGGCATTGTATATATACACTAGAGGCCCAGTGCACAAATTCATGCACAGTTGGGGTCCGGCTAGGCCTGTTGGGAGGAGGAGATGGCGGGAGGTTGGCTGGGCTGGCTGTGGGGAGGTCCACGGGCAATTGGCCATGGGGAGGGGCGGTGGGCCAGCCGGCCCCGCCCCAAATGGGGTGGGGGGTGCCAATCGGGGGCCAACAGTCTGGGGGAGCGGCCATGGGTGGTTGGCCAGCTGGCCCTGCCCCTGATTGGGGAGGGGCCGGCCGGGGGGAGTGGCTGCAGGAGGTTGGCCGCTGGTCCCACCCCCTGATCAGTCTGTTCGCTGGCCACAGTGGGCGTCATAGTGACCAGTCGTTAGGGTATTTATGGCGTTACGGTCTCTGGCTCTTTATATATATAGAAGATAAATCTATGAACTGATGCTAGTATGGTCGGTCCATGGCCTAAAACACTTTCTGTGATGTTGCAAAATTCACCTACCTTTTCAGCCTTAGAATTTCCTTTAAAATAAGCATGGTGTGTTTCAGTGATGATGGTTAAATCTTAATATGAAGCAGTGGGAAAGTGAGCTATGTTCTACATCTTTCTGTGTGAACTGGTAGTTTTAGAGAAATTTTGAGCAGATTTGATAGCAGATTTTAGTAATAATAATTTTATATGATAGACTTTTTGCTGTGATACCACATTTAGTTACAAGTTTAGGTTCATTCAATTAAAAGACAAAACTAACTGTGGCACTTTATACTATTTCACAGGTTTTTATCTCTCTCTATGGGTTGTATGTAGCTGATTCCAGTGTATACTAATTTGTTATTGCCTTACATTTTATAGAGCTTTTACACATTATCATAGTTTTAGAAAAACTGATTTACCCATTAAAAAAAAAAAAGCAACTTAGTGGCCCTTTCAGGATCCCTCAGTTGGTTACAATGTCTTCCCAATTAGCCAAGGTTTCAGGTTCGATCTCCAGTTCAGGGCACATACAAGAAACAACCATTGAATTCCTAAATAAGGGTAACAACAAATCAGTATTTCTCTTTCTATCTCCCTTCCTCTCTCTAAAATCAAACAATAAATTAAAAAAAAATACACTTAGTGACTAAAGCTAAAGAGAAGCCAATATTGTCACTTCTGGTTAAAATCAATAATTTTATATTATAGATAGAAATGTGGAACTTAGACATGCATTTAGATATAAAGTATTTTTCCCTGTAACATTACTACTGCTTCTTTCAAATTTTATCCCAAATATGAGTCCTGCTTTCCTATTTCTGTTTTCCAGATCAATGTTTAAAGAGCAATTTTATACACAGGATCCTTAGTAGTGTTTGATATTTAATAGTATATGGGAAAATGCAGCAAATGTTTTTATCATTTTAAAGTGTTGATCTTACAGATGTAACTTTTATTGTCTTAATAGAGAGTATCTCTAAAATGTTTGAAGAGTCTTAATCAAGGTGAATATGGTTTATTCTCTGGGTAAAATGTATTTCAGGGTGCCAAGTAAAAACTCTAACACCAGTATAGGATAGTGACAAACTGCTTGCCTCCTTGAAAATACTTAGGAGTGCATCTTACTTATTATGGTCATCATGAGACTTAAATGTTATACATACATTTCTTCATAAATGCAAAAGTCATTCACAGAGAGACATTTGAACTCTTAAATCAGGTGTGATTTAAATGGATTTTAATTGGTTAATCTGGAAACTTGATTTGTGTCTTTGGAAAAGAATGTACAAAATTTTCAAATTGATTTTTGAACAGCTTACTCTTGTGAGATCTGAAATGCAGATTGTAATTGAACTTTCTGTTGGTGATTTAGCTTTTTCATCACATTACTATTCTATAATTTAATGATATTGGAGGCCAACTGAGTGTAGATGAGACTTAGTTTATGATTTCACAGAATTGTCCCAGGCTATTGTGCTTTACCAATTGACAATATTTTTCTCTGTCTCAGGTCTCCACTAGAATCAAAGAGAAACCAGTCAATCAAACATCAGTAGTCTTAACTACAGTTTTAAGTCATTAAGACTATATGTGTCTCTCCTGCATAGTAAAGAAACAGCAAGTGTTGTGTGCCAAATGCTCTCACAAACTTACTTAATTGCCACATAATACAGTGTCTTCTCCCATTTCCTCCTCCCCAAGAAGATGAGGAAAATGCAGTTTGGAAAGTTAAATAACTTGTCCAAAGTATGAATGTTTCCCACTGGGCTGTTTTTCCTCAAAGCTTGGGTCTTTGGCTATATTTTTGCTGTTTGAGTTTGCTTAAAGATTAACTGATGGATAGGATTATTGCAGATGTCATAAATCATTACATAGATCTTTGTCATCAAATATTATTAATCATCATTAACAATAACTGGACTGCATTTAAATCATTTTTGACTGTTATTAGGCATTGTGCTGTGTATTATAAAGGATACAATAAAATAAAGGAAGAGAGACTATATTACTCTGAGATGCTTAAAATCGGGGAGGGAGCTTCCTTTCATAATTGATGGCTTAGTTGTGTCTGACTAGAACACTGCCATTCCTCAGATATTTTTACCAAAGCAACTTTTTTGAGGCTGAAGTTTAAAATTAAGATCAAGCATTTTTCCTTGTTTATTTTTTTCTAGCTGTGTCATTCTGAATTGCTTGGAATTTCAAATTCTCACCCTTTTCCCCCACCCACCCTGTTCTAAATTTCTTGTAGAAAATTATTCATAGGGGACTAAAGACTTCTTGTCCTTTGTATATAGTAAATGTGAAGAATATAGTTCTCTTCATTTTAGTTCTAATTGGCTCATACTATAGTTCTCTCCAACTCTTAGTAGTTACCTGACTGTCAAGATGTGTAAATATATAATAGACTTACATCCTTTCAAATTCAGACCTTTAGAAAGTTATGTTTTTGTATCATTTGAAGTAATGTAGATGAAAAGTCAGATGTTTGTGAAAGAAAATTAAGACTGTTAGCATTATTTTTGTTATTGGTACTTTCTAATGAGGGAATTTCAATCTTGGATTGGGGAAAGGTAAGGGGAAGAAGGTCACCTTTAAAAATGAAAGTCTTGATTTGATTTTTAAAAGTTTTACTAAACCTTAAGAATTTAAGAATACGTAATTTTATCTTCCCTTTAAAAAAGAGCTTTTGCTTTTTTTCCTGCTAAATGAATTTACTTTGCTGGCTGATCACTTTGTACTTGAGCTTCTTGCGGGTAGATATCATATACACTTAACAATTAGCAAATATTTTTGTGTATATGTCTGTGGATGCATTTTATTTTATCATTTGTTTTGCTGAAGTATTGTTACCAAGTCCCTCTTGAGTATATTTGCAGTTATTGCAACCTAAGTAAATCAGTTTCATCAAATGGAATTAAAATCGTACTCACATAAATATGTAAGATAAGGATGTTAAAACTTTTTTTAAATGTACATAAAACTAGAGCCTTTAAATTTTGAGACAGGTAATGTTGCTTGCTGTATCAGGATGGGTGAGGGAGAAATTAAAAGTTCATTATTAGCGTAATTATTTTGCTACTATTGTTGACATGTTCACTTGACTCCAAGACCAAAGCATGTGTATGTAGGAATTTGCACTTGAAGCTAGTTTTCTTTAGTGTATTGTTTATGGACTTGTTTAATTTTAGGAGAGATTGTAGCTTATAAATCTTCACCTTAATGGCTTTTTCCATTCAGTAGTTTCCTCCCAGTTAGCACTTATTAATAAAATTCAAGATTAAGTAGCCATCTGAAGTATTTAGTTAGGTGAATGAAAAATCTGAAAATATTAATATCTGAAATTGGAGTTTGTCGCTGCACGTTATTGTACTTAATTTCTATTTGAAAAAGACATTAGATTGTTTAAACATTACTTTCATTGCTGTAGATAAGCACATTAAAATATTCTTCCATGTTATTGTGCTTAGTAATTCAAATATTCATGTTTTAAAAATTGCATTGGTGTAACATAAGGTAAAAAACTCATTCACCAAACATTTGTTTATAGCCTTCTAAGTTGCATTGAAGAAAAACATACAATCCCTTAAGTATCTAGTAAAAAAAAAAAAGGTATTCAACATATTATGAAGCATTATGATAATGTAATGATAGATATAACCCAAATATTCTGAAACAGCTGAGAAGGAGTCATGAGTTTTGCTTGAAGTCAGAAGGATCCCTGGAGAATATGACACCTGAGTTGTATTCAGGGGCTATGTGAAAATCAAATAAAGAAGAGGCAGAAGAAGACATGGGAAAGTGAATGGAGAGGAGTGACAGTGGTCCAGATTTGCTATTGGTTTAATTTTGTTAGGGAATAAATGTAAAATAGGTAGTGGTGAGTGAAAAATAAAGTTAAAGTAGGCATAGACTTTGGCTACATTTTCACTGGTTGAAGTTGCTTACACTATATCTCAAAGAGTTGTTATGTTCCCTTTTAAAATACACCCCCCACAGGCCTGTCATTAATGAGAGCTGGATTTTGAATAGGGCATGATGCTCATATGTCTATTTTGATAGTGATTTTGAGGATATAGCATTCATGATGGTTAGAAAGCTCTTTCGGTGATCTAGATGAAAGTTTTAAGGCAATACTATTCAGGATGAAAGAATGGGGGCATATTTGTCCTAATGTTAGCAGCACTTGGTAAATGGATGCGAAGGTTTTGAGAGAGAGGAAAAAAGATAACGGTATGCTTCTATCTTGTTGTAACTAGGTGATTATATTGCCACTACTGAATCCGAGCATACAAGAGGAAGATTTGGGTGAGCGTGGTGAGTGAGTTTACCAGGGGTTTTGTCTGGAGCATTTGATTGGAGACATCCAGCAGATAGTTGATTTATTTTTTTTAGATATATTTTATTGATTTTTTACAGAGAGGAAGAGAGAGGGATACGAGACATCCAGCAGATAGTTGATTTATTTATTTTTTAAAAATATATTTTATTGATTTTTTACAGAGAGGAAGAGAGAGGGATAGAGAGTTAGAAACATCGATGAGAGAGAAACATCAATCAGCTGCCTCTTGCACACTCCCTAACTGGGGATGTGCCCGCAACCAAGGTACATGACCTTGACCGGAATCGAACCTGGGACCTTTCAGTCCGCAGGCCGACGCTCTATCCACTGAGCCAAACCGGTTTCGGCAAGCAGATAGTTGAATAAAATAGAATAAAATAGGCTTCAGGGATAATATTTGGGCTCCAAAATAGATTTGGGAGCAATTAACATATAACTTCTTGGAGATATGGGCCAAACTTCTTGGGAAATCTGAGTTAGGGATCCACTACCCAGAAAAGTGTACACACATTATATTTGCAAATTTTTGTATACAGTTCTAGGAGTCTCCAGAATCCCTTGCCAATTTAGTCTTGTGCATTTTAGAACCCTAGATGTGTGGGTAGTAGTTGTAACCATGAATGAAAATCCTTAGGGACCCAGTGTAGAGCGAAAAGAGCCCAGGACAGAACTTTCTCGGATTAAATGATTTAATCCTCACCCAAGGATATGTTTTTATTGATTTTTTTATTGGGGGGGAGGGGGACAGAGATAGAGAAAAAGAGAGAGATGGAACAAGAAACACACAGAAACATCGATTGGTTGCCTCCAGCACTCACCCTAATTGAACCTGCAACCTTTCGGTGTACGGGATGACACTCCAACCATCTGAGCCACCTGGCCAGGGCAGCATAGTTGTACTCTTACGGTACTTTTCTTTTAGCTCATATCTGTTTATTTGCTAAGTTTGAAGAGCTATATATTTTTTTCTGACATTTGATGCCCATATATGAGAATTCAAGAGATTCTATCATTGGGTACTTGTTAGTCAACATAAGAAGAATTATACTGTGTCCTGGGCTGGGCTAACTTCTGACATTCTTATTAGGGCTGTTAATTTGCTCAAGGTCACATGGCTTGTGAATTTAAAACAGCCATGACACAAATCCAGGCCATTCAGACAGCAAAACCTATGTTCTCTACTAGTATACCATCCTGTGGTTACCAGGATAATTAGTGACTGACACTGTGACACTACTTTACCATGTTAGCACAGTGAAATGTGAGGTGAGCCAAATAGTATGAACTAGATTTGGGGATGTATGAGTTTTAATCCTAGCTCTGTGATTTGGATAAATTATTTAATCTCTTTTCCTTTGTTTGAAAATTTTTATACCTGAGCAATCACCAGAAGAAACGTCATTGTCCTGTTGTTCCATCTGTGCTTTATAAGGCATGAATACTAAGGGAAATACTACTACAGTCTTGGATTATAAAACAGCTTTTACTTATATGAGAAATGACTTTAGTATAATGTAAGAGTACTTGTACAATATTTGAAGCCTCTTGGTTTATATTTTTAAAATTCTTTAGTCTCTAATAGAATATTTAGTAATTCATGCTGGGTAGAGACATTTTTTGTACATTTTCTAGCTTTTATGGAATCTTATTTTATAGAGCTTGAAAAGATCATTTGAAGTTTTGCTCAACTATTGGCAGTATAGTTATCTCTGGAGTTTATAGTTGATACACAGCTCTTTCTTTGAAATCATTCTAAATATTCCTTCTACTTCAAGTGTTTATTACTTAATATTAAGGGATGGTGTCTTAGTCTGCTTTATTGTAATGTCTGCATATGCTATCAGCAAACAAAACCACATCCCACATACTGTAGTCCTCTTTTATGGGCTGAATTCTGATATCTCAAGTGGATGCCTGAAATTGCAGTAGTACCAACAATAATAAATTAGAACAGTTATAACAGTATAATGTAATAAAAGTTATGTGAATGTGGTCATTTGTTTGAGGGGTTTTCTTACTAAAGTCTTCATACAGACTCAATGCTTTCTTGATGCTATCATTTGGGACACGTTTTTTGTTCATGTCTTCTATCCACAGGTGTAATGCCTGTTTGTCTTCGCTAAGCACTTATGCATTGTGGCTGTAAGTACTGTGGTTTGAAGTATGATAGCTAAACTAGTACGTATTTCTTTTTCCTTCCTCACAATGTCATGGATAGAAGAGTCATTTTTGCTGTCTATCTTCACAACCTCCCAGCATGTGAAATTTTTTTTATTAAGTTGAGAACTTTAACTTTTTCACTTAAAGGAAGCACTTTTTGCTTCTCTTTTGCATACCCAATTGCCACCATCACTACTCTTGCTCTTTGGGGCCACTATTAAATAAAATAATGGTTACATGAACCACAGCACTGTGAAACAGTGATGGTTGATCTGATAACCAAGATAGCTGCCAAGTGGACAAAGGGATGATTCCTGTCCTGGGCTGCACACAACAGGATGGTGCCAGATTTCATCATGCTATTCAGATGGCTTGTAATTTTAAAATCATGAATTAATTATTTCTGGAGTTTATCATTTAGTATTTTCAGACCATGGTTGACAGTGGGTAACTGAAACCACAGAATGCAAAATTGTGGATAAGGGAGACTACTGTACACGGACTATTAAAGTTGTTATTATCACATGGGCTTGTATCTTTTATTTGTGAAAAGTTTAAATAGCTACATCTTATTTATATTTTATATGGATGGCATCCTATGTATCAGGATATCTAATAAAAAAAAATAGTAGTTTAGGTGTAGGGGTAAATTCAATTAAAGCCATTTCAGAAAAGTCCAATAGACCTGGGATTTGAATATTTAAATAAAGGAAAGGCATTGTTCTCTTAAAGGGTTCCTTTTTAAGCTCTCCAAAAAAGTTTAGAATAATAAGACTCAGTTTGAATCATCTGCTTAAGAATCCTCCTCATTGATAGTTGAGCTGGTATTTTATTGGTAGAATGACTGAAAGACTTGTTTTGCCTACCTACTCCTTTCTCTTTGACATTCATACCCATTAGACGTGGCTTGGAGAGGATTTATTTTAAACCACTTTATTGAGGTAGATTGACATACAAAAAACTGTACATATTTAATGTATGCAACTTGATGAGTGTGGAGGTATTTACCTGTGAAAATGATCACCAAAATCAATACAGTAAGCATATAGATCATTTCCAAAAGTTGGTGTGGTGGTGTTTTTTTCCTGCCCTCTTTGGAGGAAATTCTACTAGCTCAGTAATTTCTGTTCATTTCAGGTCAGAAGTATGTGTGAAGCTGATAAGTAATTGTTGCAGGGTTTCCCAGATTGTGAATACAGAACTTGTAAAGTTCATGTGGCACAAAAAGGGCTCCTTACCCAAAGATTAGCAGGAAATCATTCAGTCAACAAGTATACTAGTAAGAGCCTGTTAAATGCCAGATCTGATTTTAGTGGCTGAGGGATTCAGCAGTGAAAAAAATCCCAGTCTTCATGGAGCTGACATTGGGTGGGAGGAGGGAGGCCAAGAAAAATCCAGAAAGTTCCAAAAATTGGAACTTGAGGGTCACTAGTAGGAGGCTGCTGCTATTTTAAAAAGAGTGGGCAGTTAAAGCTTCATTTTAAGGTGACACTTGAGCAGAGTTTTGAGGTTGATACATGAATGAGCCATGAAAGTATTTAGAGTAAGAACATTTCAGAGAGAGTAGCAGATACAGATACCTTGAAGTGGACTTGTTTGACGTATACAGGGAATAAATAGCAAGGAAGCTGGTATGGCTGGAGCAAAGCGAGCAAGACGGGAGGACTTGCTCATGTCAGAGAGGTTATCAGATTCGAATAAGGCTTTGTAGCATAGAGTCGGAACCTCAACTCCAAGCAAAATGAGATGAGTTACATAAGTTGATTTTATGTTTTCTGAAGGTCAGTCTGGTTGCTCTGTGATTATAGGCTAAGAGCAGAAACCAAGACCAGATAGGAGGCTCTTGCAGTAAACTGAGAGATGATGGTTTGGACTAGGCTAGTAATAATGGAAGTGGTGAGGAGGGCTTAGATTCTGGATATATTTTGAAGGTAGAGACAATAGAATTTCCAGTTGGATTAAAAGTGAGATAAGGGTGTAACGAGGATTACAAGCTTTTTGGCAATTGTAAGGGTGGATTGGACATTTGCGCATTTGGAGAAGTAGATTTAGGGGGAAAGATTAGGGTTTCTGTTTTAGACTTGCTAATAGGCATTCAAGTAGAAACATTGAGTAGGAAGCTGAAAATATGACCGATATTAGGGGAGAGGGCCAAATAGGATATATAAATTTTGAGGTTAACTTAAAGCCATGAGAATAGATGACATCAACTTCACCTTTTAAAAACAGTGTGGATGGACAAAAAAGCTTAGAACTTGATCCTTAGGGTTGGCAGTTGTGATGAAGAAGAACCGGTAAGCAGACTGACAAATACAAGCCAGTAGAGTAGAAAGATGGTATAGCTTGGAAGGCAAGTGAGAAATCCGTTTCAAGTAGGAATGATTAGCTCTTTGAATTGCTGCTAGATAGGTCAAGTAAGATAAGAACTGAGACTTTGACCATTAAATTTAGCAATGTGGAAGTCACTGATGACCTCTTCAAGAGTAATTTCAGTGAAATGGTAGAAAATGGGGATCCTTACTAGAGGGGCTTCAAGATATAATGGGGGAAATAGGACTTGGATACAGTCAACATAGAGTTCTCTTCCCTGCCTTGTGATTTTGCTGTAAATGGAAAAGAGAGAAATTAGGTCGTGCTGGAGAAATATGTGGGGTTGTGAGGATTTGTTTGTTTGTTTTTAAGATGGAAAACTGATTATTTTGAATGCAGATGGAAATTATGTAGCAGAGAAGAGAAAAAAATTTGATAATGCTAGGAAGGAAGATTGCCAACGGGGGTCCTTGAATAGATGAGTTGTTACGGAACTAGAGCAGTACTTGTTAAACTTCATTCTGTGTATGAATCACCTGGGGTTCTTGTTAAAATGCAAGTTATGGTTCTGTAGGTCTGGGTTGGGGTTCTGAAATTCTCCATTTATAACAAGTTCCTAGAATTTGCCTGTGTTTTTTGTCCCTGTGCTATAATTTGAGTATAAGAATTGGGCACTAATTTGCTAGTAGCACAAGAATTAACAAATTATATTGGTATGCAGTCAACTAGATTAGTGGATATGGTGAATTTGTAGTTTCTTTTCAGGTTCCTGTTTTCTCAGAACAGGAAGCAAGTCATTATCCGGAAAGATGGTAAAATCATCTAGGATATTTGGGTCAGTAGATTAGAGAAAAGTAGGATTGTGGGGTTAAACTAAGGACCCATTTGTGATTAGTGGTCATGAATTTAAACTGAGATGAATTGAATATGAGCATATGTTTTATTCTTCATTTACTTTCAACCACATGGGTGCAGTGTAGGCAGGCAGTTGGGTCTTCTAATGGCGTATTTTTGGAGGGAGGAAGAGAGGGACAAGTGACTTAAAACAAATGTTACATAAAAGGTAGTTACAAATGATGGACCATGGAATCTAATCTGGGAAAGGAGGAAAATTAGAGTATGCTAGGTTAAACAGAAAATGTGGGGCTTTAATTTTGTTTTTTTTGTTTGTTTTATTTTGAATTGCAGGTCTTTCCTCAATCTTTAATTTTATCAAGGAGCTCTATAAATCTACAGGAGAGGAAATCTCTGAGCTTGTGTTTTACTAAATAAACTTAGGGGAAAGATGTTTCACACTTTCTGCTAAAGCAAGTATTAATAACAGATTGTGATTTTATTTAAATGGAGGGGTTCTGCTGCAGATAAGGGAGGGAGGTCTTAAAGGATTTTTAAAAAATGGTTTCTATCAACTAAAAACTTTGTAAATGTATTTTATTTCTATTAAAACAGATTGTTAACATCCTTATAAGTCATACAGCTTTATCATCATAGCCATATAATAAAATATTTACTGTATGGATAAATACAGACAAGTTTTCAACCATTGGTTTTTGTTTTTGTTTTTGTCTCTTTTTCTCTCTTGGATATTACAGATGACCATGGATGAAAAATATGTAAACAGCATTTGGGACCTTCTGAAAAATGCAATTCAAGAAATCCAGCGTAAGAATAACAGTGGTCTTAGTTTTGAGGAGCTCTATAGAAATGCATATACAATGGTTTTGCATAAACATGGAGAAAAGCTCTACACTGGACTAAGAGAAGTTGTTACCGAACATCTCATAAATAAGGTATCCAACTTTAAAGGACTGTTACTAATTATACTGAATCTAGAAAATCTTTGTACCATATTTTACTATGACTAGAAGTATTGTTTTTAAAGGCTTTAGGAAGCCTATAGAAATAATCAATTAATGGTTATATTACAAAACCTTACTCAAAACTTATAATCAGTTAAATTGGAATTTTTTTATAATTGAGGAAAGATGAAATTTGTGTTCTATGAGCAATATTTTCAATATTCTATAATCATAGTTAAGGAAGCAAACTTTCAATAATTTACAAATGCTTATTTATTAATATGTTAATTATAGAGCATCATTTTTTCCTTAAAATGCTTAATCAACCAATATTAGCTTTCTCCACTTTCTCTGCATAGTTGAAAATATTAAAACTACTTTGTTATTTGTCTAAGACTTTTTACCATTTGAAACTGACTTTATTTATTTTAACTGAGGTTTACTTTAGAAATGTGAATTTAAAAAAAATAGTGGTGGGCTGTTAACATTATCAAATGGTTCTTTGGTTCCAAAAAGATGTATTTGTTTTTTTAGAACATATGTTTTTATAAAGCAAACTCTTCCACTGCAAGTATGTCTGGCTTTAAGATGGTCAGATAAGATGTAAATGCCACAAATAAATAAAAACTCAAAAGTTTTTGTGTGGTATTAGGGTATTCATTTTTTAAATTTTATTTTTGAGAAAATGGAAAAGTTGTACCAATAGTACAATGATCTCATTGTAGATTCACCTGTTATTAATATTTTGCCACATTTTTGTCCAATCCGTTTATTGATACATGTTATTATTCAAATTACAGATATTATTGCTGAACAATTAAAGAATACGTGTTAGATTTATTTACTCTCAAATATTTGGGAATATTTATCCTAAGAATAAGGAAATTCTCTTATTTAACCAAAGAACAATGTTCCAAATCAGGCAGTTTAACATTAATGTAATACTATTACCTGATACAGTCCACATATAAATTCACCCTTGTCCTGTGTAGCAGTGATATCCTTTATTTCAGTTTTCTGATCCAGGATCCAATCCAGGATCGCATACACAATTTCTCAGCTTTTCTTTGTCTTTCAACACTGACATTTTTGAACAGTATAGGTCAGGTTTTTTGTAGATTGTCCCTCAGTTTTTGGTTTGTCTGATTGTTTCCTCATGACTAGTTTCAGGTTATGCATTTTTGGCAGGAATAATACATAAGTGATGTTGTGTCCTCAGTGCATCACATCAGGAGGCACATGATGTCAGTTTATCCCATTATTGGTGATGTTAACTTTGATCACTTGGTGTCCGCCAGATTTCTCCACTGTAAAGGTACCTTTTTTCCCTTTGTAATTCATAAGTAATTTGTTCAGATATATTTGAGACTGTATAAATATCCTGTTCCCCAAGAAACTTTCATGTGATGGTTTAGCATCCATTGATGATTCTTGCATGAATCATTATTACTCTAGTGGTTACAAAATAGTTACTTTTTATTTCTATTATTCCTTCTGCAAGTCCTTTCTCTTAAGTGGGATTACATGAGCAGTAGCTAGGGTTTCATAAAGCAGGTGATAATGTTCTTCAGGCAATTCAGTGGTTATTTTCCTACTAGGAAAATACGGTAGATGCAAAGAGATACATGATACTAATGATTCATAGGTTTGTTTTTACTCTGATGTGAGAGATGATACACACATTAGATAACTGTGAGGCATTATATAATTAAGTGGTATTAAGTTACCCTGGGCTGTAAGATTTCCTGAGAAAGGATCAAATTGAAGTGAGCCATGATAAATTTGGGATATAAGTGAACAATGTGGAAGGCATTCTAGAGATTGCAGGTATCACGTGATTATACAGACATGTTCACTTAGGTGGTAACTAGAGTTTGATTGAGGTATATAATAATGTATGAGAATTAGTGGATTATGGTGTTGCAAAAATGGTTTGGGAAACAATTGGAGAAAAACTTCAATGCCAAGTTAAGGGATTTGAACTTAACAGTGGAGGTTTATTGGATGTTTTTAAGTAGATGATAATGTGACATTTTAGGAAGATTAAAATGGAACTTATATAATGCAGAATTGGGAGGTTGTTTGCTGGAAGCAGGAGAAAACCCAGGAAAATCTGAGTAAAACATTAGGCTAGAAATGAATGGATAATGTCAGAAATTATAAAGTAAGACTAGGTGGTATTTGGTTATTGGGAGAATTATATGGTGCCACCAATAGAAATATTGTGAAATAATAGTGGAAAACTGATTTGGAATGAGTAGAGGAAATGACAAATTTTATTTTAGATTATATTGGAAATTTTTATAGTTGGCAGGCACCTTAGAAATTATTTTACATGTGAGGATAATTGAGTGTGAGATCATAATAAAATGCTCAAGTAAAAATATATGCTTGGAGATACAGGTTTAGAGCTTGGGTAGGAGCTCAACACTGAAGATAAAGATTTGGCATTTGGTAGCATATCTTGAGGAATAAGTGTTGGAGATCACAGAGAATGAAAATCCCAGAGCCAAGGAATGAATTAAACTGTGGTTAAATAGGTATGAGAAAATAAGACTAAGGAGCTTGATATCAAACAAAAAAAGAAAAATAGAGTGGAAGAGTTTTGCTTAAAGCTCTTGAAGGGAGAGAAGATTGGAGCAACTGAGTTCTTGGATGTGGAGAGAGTTGGGAACAATGGGGAAGTAAAGGTAGAAGAGAGGGGCATGTTCTCATTTGCCAGAGTTCTACAGAGAATGATGATAACACAATTGATTCTTAATTACTGTATGTGCCAGGTCCAGTTCTAATGCTTTTTACAAGTATTAACTTGGTTAATGGTCACAATCCAATGAGCTAGATAGTACTATTATACCTATTTTGGAAGTTAGGAAACTGAGGCACAGAGATTGGTGGTTTGTCCAGATGCATGTAGCTAGTATATGGCCAAGATGAAACATTCAGTCATTGTGGTTTCAGGTTGAGTCCTTGATTTCTCTGTAGATTGGCTCCTGAGGTATACTAAGATCTAGAATTTAAAAGACTATATAAATATATAAATTGTAAATTGGCTCAATGTTTGTAAAGCTATAGTCTTTTAAATTCTAAATCTTAGTTTATACTATTCAAATGATGGAATTGGCAGTAACATCTCTGAGATTCTTTAGTTCTAAAACTGTTATGAATCTAATAATTAAGCCATACATCTGAAAATGAGGTAATATAGGGAGGAATTGCCAAGTGAGGAAAAAGCTCAGTAGAAAATAGATCGAATGTGTGATCACCATCATTATTATTATTATCATTATTTTAAGCAGTGCTTTGCAGCTTAGGTACAGAAACAGAAAAATCATCTGTCGATAATGTGCTATGGTTGAGAATTGGCTTATCCAAAAAGTGAGGAGAGAAGGCCAGAATGGGAGGTCAGTATTTAAATGATTAATTTTTGGACTCTCCAATGGGGTTAGGTAGAAATTGAAGTCATGTGAACACATAATTCCATGGTAACTGCGAGAGCTTTAGCATTTTTCAGTTGTTTAAAGTGATCCTACATTAAGGTTAACTGTCATTTCAAAATATAGGCAGTTCCCCAATATATTTCAGAGAACATGTATTCAAGTTGAATGTGCTAAAGAAATTAAAAATATATTTGCTAAATTCTTTATTTCTTTTACACAGGTATTAATGATATAGCACCAGCATCTGAAAATGTTCTTTCGTATTTTTTTTTCACAAGCACTCATTTGACCAGTTTAAACTGTCAATTTCTGACTAAGAAATGTACCAGTTTCAGCATAGCTAAGTCTCTCTTTCAATTGAATTAACTTTTTGAAACTCTGTTAGTATCTGTGCTTAAATTTTTGTGTTTTCCATTTATCTTATTTGATTTAACTGTAAATACTACTGTATGGTGATACCAAAAGAAGTCTGTTAACTGACAGGCAGGGTCATCATATAGTAATCCAGAATGTTTGTCTCCTGATATAGAAAATCTTACACTTGTTCTACCAAATGGGACTTTTAGAAATGCTTCCGATTAAATGTGAGTAAGAGTAGTTTGCATGAAAATCAGTATTAGCAGTCTCATCATTGCACCTTCTGACTAGAAAATGAAGGAATGGTTTAGGGTTCGGTGGTGTCAGTGTAACTATCTTCAGTCTTACGAAATATATCCCTTTGTGTTTTGAAAACATTATTACATGGTCTGTTCATCAGCTTTGTGTTTTCTATGCTTTTAGCAGTTTGCTAAACTGCCTAACTTGTGTGTGTGTGTGTGTGTATATAGTGGGTTTTTTTTTTTTTTTTTTTTTTTTTTGTGTGTGTGTGTGTGTGTGTGTTTAAGCAAAACGAACCTTTGCTTAAAGGTTCTACTGAAGTGAACCTTTTAGTGTCTTAGTGCTACGGCCTAGATAGCCAGAACCTATCTTTTCATCTTGAAAAAATGCAACGGAAATACAATTTTTACATGGAATCAGGGCTGGTTTATTGTAGTTCATTGGTACCCTGATTTCAAGATGAGAATAATGAACATTTTGAGGAACATTTTTGTTAAAGCAGAATGGTATAAACTACCAGAGGGCATATGAAGGGAGAACATTTCTTTGAGATGAAATTTGATTGACATTGGAAATGAGTTCACAAAATTGAAACAGGCATGGAAAAGCTAAATGCTAATTTCTCTTTCTTGGTAGTATTTTTTTTCTAACTCTAGCAGAATGTTCCCTTTGAGGAAACTGAGACTCAAAGGAATTCAGTGAATTTCTGAAGACCACAAAGCAAAACTGAGGGTGTGATGTGGCCTTTGTGTCTCGCCATAAGAAAAAGTTTGTCTTATTTTAGTAAATATGAAACCTTTTCAGAATTCACAGGGATTATTTTTCTTTAACTCTTTTCTAAAAAAAATAGCTTTGAAAGCATGGTTATATTGGAGAAAAAATGTTCTGCTACTTTCCAGTTTTAAGAATTTTTAAATTATAGATAATTTTGTCAAATCAAATGTGTCCTTTGTAAGATTTATCACCGAATTCAACATTCGAAGGTATTTATTTGACAGGCTCTGACTTAGGTGTAAGAAATACATTGGTAAATAGAATGCATCTGATTCCTGTACTCATGGAACAGATAAACAAGTGTTTAGTTACAAAATACAGTGGAGAAAACAGCATATACAGAGTGATAGAGAAAAATGAGGGCAACTACATAGGCCAAGAAAGGGCTCGTGGAGGAAGTGGTGATGTTTAAACTGGGACTTGAAGAATGAAAAAGGTGCTCATGAGACAAGTGGGTTGAAGAGCATTCCAGGCAAAAGGAATGCCTATGAAAATTTTTTTTTTTTCCTGTAAAGGACCAGATAGTCAATATTTTCAGCTTTCAAAGCCATCCATTCTTTGTCAGGGCTCCTTGACTCTCCTGTTATAGCACAATGACAGCAATAGACCATATACTAGTATAATGAATGGCAGGGCAGTATTCCAAGAAAACTTTCTTTTATAAGGATATCAGGCTATCATTTGCCCATTTCTGGACTAGAGAAAATGGGGGAGGGGGAAAGCCAGTTGTGAACGGCAAATTAAGATTAATAGTGAGGCAGAATGGAATTGGAGAGAGAAACAAGCCAGATAGATCATGGTAGGCCTTGAAGCCCGGGAATAAGAGCTTCATACTTAATTATATGTACAATAGGAAGTCATGTAAGGATTGTAAGCAAGACAGTGACATGATCTGATGTAGGTTTTTAAAACTTTAACTCTGGTTGCTGTGAGAGCTCAAAGTTGGAAGGCTCAAGAGTTGAAGTGAGGGGAACAGAGTAATAGCTTCAGGTGACAGTGGGGATAAAGAAAAGTTTTCCATTTCAAGAAAAACTTCTGATGTAGAAATATTGTTGCCTGTGGATTGATTATCCCAGATGATTTATAGTTTTTGGGCAGTGATTTGAGGTAAAACCAAAAGATGCTCCATTTGGACAGATTACTTTTAAGATGCCAATGAAATTGGATATGCAAATCTAGTTCTCTGAGAAGTTTGGACTGGAAATGTAAATTTGGGAATTATGAGCATATAAGTGACATGTAAAGCCCTGGAAGTGGATGAAATCACACAGAAAGAAGAAATGAGGGATGCAGCTAGAACTCTGATGAATTTAAACATTTCAGATAGTTTGAGGATTGTGGTAGAGACTGAAAAATGGCCAGAGTGTTTAGTGTTACTTAGATTCAGTGCTAACCTTAAATTCTAAAATAATTTAATTTCAACATTTGTTGATTTGAGTTGTGGTTTTCTGTATATGTGTATTTTATGTTAAAAGGTAGTTTTAAATTAAAAAATACTCAGTTCTGTTACTTGTGGGCAAGGTTAGGTAAGGATTGAATCATATATTTTAAAGTTTTCTACAAATTTATTGAGGTATAATTGACATCTAAAATTGTAAAATATTTGAAGTGTTTTGTTTTGGAGGGATTATCTCCTTTTAGAAGATTTCTATTTGAAGTTTAAACTTGACAGTCTCTAAGTTCATAGTACATTAAACTAGAACTTGCCATTTTTTCTTTTACTCACTGTTGAGCATTCCATGTTTAATAATAAATAATTTAGAAGCAGCTGCAGTAGAAAAGTACTGGGTAAGAAGTAGGAAGAGCTGGACTTAGGGCTAATTTTGCCACCAACAGTCTTGAACAAATTACTAGACTTTTCTGAAATTGGGGTTGGTTTTGTTAGCCTCAATGAGTCCTAAAATTATATAATGAGTGCCTCTTGACAATTTTGGGTTATTGAGACTTAAGAGGATCATAGTTTTTGCAGTTTACCATTGTTCATTCCTGTGCCATAATATGTATAGAATAAAAAAATTTCTATTCTTAATTGTTTCTTACAGTCGGATAAAATTTGTTTTAACATGTCAAGAATGCTTAACAGGTTTCTTAGATTTGCTTATGCTTCATTTGACATTCTCTCAAATTATTACTCTATAGTAATAATTTAATAATATGGCAGCCTCACAAATGAGCTTATAAAAGTTAATTCTTATACTTTGAAGGTTTGTTTTCCTCTTAGAAAAGCAGCTGAACAAAAAAAAGATGTTGATTTTTTAACTCAACTAGAAATAGTTCCTTATTGCTAAAAAAGAACATTTATTTCAGTGGCTGTCAAGATCTTTCTATCCATATATCCTATATTTCAAATAATATCTTATTTTGATTGAACGGGGAAGAAGGCAAAATAAGAAGAGCTTCATCCTGCTCACTTTTCATTCATTCAGAAAACTGCCTATTGAGGACCTACTCATGCCAGGCACTGTTCTAAGTATTTGCAATGTATCAAAGATCCCTCCTCTTGCAGAACTTGTTTTGGACTTAGTACTTGAATCTGTGTCTTATAATCCTGCTCAATTCTAAGCTCTTCGTTAGGTAGGAAAATTGAAGCCTTGAGAGGGAATAGTTTCCATTTTTAAGTGACCTTCTTTTTGGATTTTGTTTTGTAAGTTGAAGTCTTTGTAGAATAACACCCTACTGTTCATTATTTGTACACAGGGTCTCATTTGCTGAAAATGATGTTTCTATGTAAACTATTGTTTTAATATATTGATTTGTCTCCCCAGTTTTAGAGGAAAATAAAAATAGCCAGAGTTTTAGATATTATGTTTATTTGTAGGTAAATTAAGATGTTTATATGAGGGTACTAATCGCATATGGAAATTAACTTGGTAACTTTATGGTAGTCTCTATTGTGTAGGCCAATTAATCAGACTCAGCTTCTATAATAAAGCTTTTTAGTGCTTTTCCTTCCTTTCTAGGTAAATGTGAATGAATGTAGAGAGATTTTTTAATGGCATTTATGTATAAAATGTTATAAATATAATGGTTGCAGTGATTTGTGAAGAATGTTGATAAAAGCACTAGAAAATAAGATTTTCATTAGCAGATTCAGAGGCCCACAAATACTCTCTTCTGTGTTTCAGACACCAAAATATAATTAAGATATCATACTTGTCATCAGAAAGCTCCCAGTTTTAGTGAGGTAATCAGATTTGAAGGGGAATTGTTGTGCCTGAGGAATTCGGAGCAGGGTTGAAAGAAAAGGTCATGAGTTTTAAAGCATTATTAGACTCACCATGTGAATAAACAAAGGCCAAAGATAGCCTCAGTAGGAAAAATGGCATGAGTAGAAAAGATAGGTAGGTATGAGCCTTGGTCAGGTAGATCAGTGTAGACCAGAGATTTTCAACCTGTTTGCCGCAAGAATTTTTAAAACATGCGATACCTGACCTCTTTTCCCTTAGATTGTCAGATTAAAAAACGACAGCAGCCCACATAATAGCCATTCAGTATGAATGCCCTGTCTTGAACCATAAATATGTAGGTCGTATAAGAGTTGTACCTTATTGGTCACGTCGCATAATAAGGTTGTATCTGATTCGTTAGTTATTGGTAGCAGAAATCCTTATATACAAGTATTCCCCTGAATTTTTTTTTTAAGTCACTTTGGAGCACAAAGAGTAGGTAATTTTTTTTTCATGGCAAATCAATCAAAATTATACCTTTTTTGGTCAGATTGGTTAAAAATATCATTCATTTTTTGGTGTGCCACAGAATTTTAGGAATTAGTTTATGTGTGCCATGCAATGAAAAAAGTTAAAAATTACTAGTGTAGATGGAATATAAAGGATTTCAAGTGCATTTGTAGGAAATAAGAATGAGAGTTACTTGGACAAAGTTTTGAAAGACATTGTAGGGGGTTTGGCCTTTATTTTGTGGTGGTAGCAGCCAGAGACTGGAGAAGATGGAGTAAAGGTTCAGTAGGAGTGTAGTTTTCAATGCTTTATTGTGACTTATTTTTCATTCTGCCATCTTCACTTCTCTTTTTTTCTCACTTAAAGTTGCCCGAAGAAACTGAGAACCCATCATATTGAATATTAGAGTTGCTTAAGGTGATAACAGGAGTCAAACAGAAGAGGAAGGTGTACTGTGTGAGTTAGGTGTACAGAATCTTAATGAATCAGATATGGAAAAGTTATTTGAATATGTATAGGATAATCTCAAAAGAGAAAGAAATTATTGGGGAAAGGGTAGGAAATAGGGATTATTAGAGAGTTAGAAAGATAGCAGTCTTGTGATATGAGGGTAACAGGAAATTGAGTAGTATCTATTTTGAAAGGATTAGTAGAGAAAAGATGCTTGAGGAGAGCCATGTTTAAAGTGTTGTTATTTAGCAAGTTCACCTATGTTAAACTACAATTCTTTCCGATTACATTGTTGAGTAGACTAAAAGACTGAGGGCAGGTACGTCTATCTTGTTTTCTGTTGTATTCTCTAGTGACATTCTTTTAATATTTATTAAATAAGTGAATGAACAAGCTAGGACCTGTTTCATTCATCTTTGTGTCTCCTGCTCCTTAATATAGTTGGCACTCAATAATTGTCTGTCGAAGTGAATCTTTAAGAATGTTTCTAGCATTCAAATGGAAACCATCATGGTTTATATTTCTGAACTGTCCAGATGTGTTGTCTGGTGGCTACCTACCCAAATTAATTGCTGAATCTAACCATTGTTTAAGCAGAATGTGTTTCACCATTAAAAAGCACAGTATAATTTTGGGGCTGTATACCTCTGGTTTTTTGAGACTGGAGTTTTTCAGTCTGCTGGGCACAGGTCCTGTGATCTTGTAGAACTGTAGTTCTTTTTTCCATGGTACCCAAGAGAACAAAAAGACTAATTTCCATATTGCCATACTTTGTATGTGTTTTACTACTTATTCTGTCAGTGTCCCCATTATTTAACTAGAATACTAAATGCTGTAATGGCTTTCAATATATCTCTTATTGTCTTAACCATTGGAAATAGAGTACTGTACAAATGATAACTTATATTGCTATTCTGTGGTATACTACTTTTCTTTTTGTTTCCCTTTTAAACCAATAGGTAAAAAGCTTCCATATTTTTAATGTCATTACCTTGTACTCATAGAGAAATCCTGATTTTCTAAGTTTTGTTATTTTTTTAAGAGTTTAAATATTTGAACTAAGAATGTATTTTTTAAAACAATACCAAATTTAGATGATTATTTGATTGAACATGTAGCAAATTTTCTTTATGAAAGTGTGTTGTCCTAATTCTCACTGTGTGCCCCTCCTTTGAAACTCCTGACTTCTCTATTGCTAGTCACTGTTTTCTGCTTTGTATTGAGGTCAGATGAATGCTACTATTAGGCTCCTCTTTTCTCCCTTCCCCCATAGAGATTATAAAAGTTGCTGAATGCATTTTGTATCCCCCATAGTGCCCCAAAGCATCCTGCTTTGCTTGTTGGAAGTAATCATTAAATATTTCAATTGTTAGTTTGGGGAAAGATTTTTTTATTTATTGCTTTGAATTAAGAGCTTCACTTTGGATATTTAAAGAGTGGGGAATATTGCCACAAGGATTGACATTTTTTTTAAATTTGTGAAATGCTTAAACTAATATTACTAACTATGTATACATTAGTAAATTACTCAGAGAAGAATCTTCCTATAGCATCAAGAAAAAAAGTTTTCCCTGCAGTGGCTATTTTGTTTTGTTGATACTATAATGATTCCTCTGATCAAGATTGCCACCTTTATTCTAAAAGTTTAGTAATTGTTTAGAACAATCCTGTCAGTCTAGAAAAAAATCAAGAAGGCATCAGGAATCACTTGTCATTGTTGAATTCTTAGAAAGTTAACTCAGCAGAAGCTTGTTTTGAAATACAGAAATTTTAAGGTATATATGTTATGAGATAGCAACATCTACTCACCAAACTTACTGAATATACAGATGGTAGGAGATTGACTACATTACAAGAATTCCTTCTAGTTATGAAGAAATATCTGTTGTATTGAAGAAAGGAAAGCAAGACTCGTGGCAATTGAGAGTTTAGAAAATACTATATAAAATATGTAAATATATGTGTTTTATGTCACATGTTTCTCAAACTTTAAGGTACTTAAGAACTTTCTGGTAATCTTGTTAAAATGTAGGTTCTGATTGTGCATTTCTAACAACCTCCCAGGTGATGATGATCTTGACCATGATTCTGCTCTTAGGAACATGCTTTGAGTAACAAGATTCAAATACATATATAAATATACGTATTCGTGCACCAGTGGGGTCCTTCGGCCTGACCTGCGGGATCGGGCCAAAACTGGCTGTCTGACATCCTCCAAGGTGGCCCGGATTGCGAGAGGGCACAGGCCAGGCTGAGGGACCTCACCGGTGCACGATTGGGGCCAGGGAGAGACGCAGGAGGTTGACTAGCCAAGGAGGGATCGTGGGAGGGCTCCAGGGAGTGTCTGGCCCATCTCACCCAGTCCTGATCAGCTGGACCCCAGCAGCAAACTAACCTACTGGTTGGAGCGTCTGCTCCCTGGTGGTCAGTGCATGTCATACCGACTGGTCGACCGGTTGTCTGTCTGCCCCCTGGTGGTCAGTACACATCATAGCTAGTGGTTGAGCGTTGATTGGTTGAACGGCCGACTGGTTGACCGGACACTTAGCATATTAGGCTTCTATTATATAAGATTATGAATATGTAATACAAGAAATAATAGTAGAAATGCTTGTATGGCATTTACTGTAGGCTAGGCACAGTTCTAAGCATTTTGTGTATGTTAACTCATTTTATCCATACAACACCTCCTTGAAGTAGGTGTGGTGCTATTATTGCTATTTTATAAAAACTGATACACAAAGTAATTAAGTTCTCCAGGGCACACATCTGCTAAGTGTTGGATCTGTGATTTGAATCAGGCTGAGGGGCTTTTTAGCATCTGTATTTCTGTGCTGCCACTATTCACTGTATATGGCTAATCTTTGAGATCAGGAATTCTTGGGTAAGACAAAGAGCTGTAGAACTCTTTAAACCATTTCTGTTGGATTAGGACAATGTCTTTTATATTCCACTAGAGGCTCGGTGCACGAAATTTGTGCATGGCACGGGGGGAGGGGGGGCGGTTGTCCCTCAGCCCATCCTGCACCCTTTCTAATCTGGGACCACTCGAGGGATGTCCAAATGGACAGTCTGACATTCATCTCACAATCCCGGACTGCTGGCTCCCAACCGCTCGCCTGCCTGATTGCCCCTAACTGCTTCTGCCTGCCAGCCCAATCACCCCCTAACTGCTCCCCTGCCGGCCCGATTGGCCGTAACTGCCCTCCCCTTCTGGCCTGGTTGCCCCTAACTGTCTTCCCCTTCAGAACTGGTCTCCCATAACTGCCCTCCCCTGCTGGCCCGGTCTCTTCTAACTTCCCTCTCTTGCCGGCCTGGTCGCCCCTAACTGCCCTCTCCGGCTGGCCCGATTGCCCCTAACTGTCCTCCCCTGCAGGCCTGGTTGCCCCCAACTGCCCTCCCCTGCTGGCCTGGTTGCCCTCAACTGCCCTTCCCTGCAGGCCTGGTCCCCCCCCAACTGTCCTCCCCTGCAGGCCTGGTTCCCCCCCCCCCCAACTGCCCTCCCCTGCTGGCCTGGTCGCCCTCAACTGCCCTCCCCTGCAGGCCTGATCCCCCCAACTACCTTCCCCTGCAGATCTGGTTGCCCCCAACTGCCCTCACCTGCAGGCCTGGTTGCCCCCAACTGCCCTGCCCTGCAGTTCTGATCCCTCCCAACTGTCCTCCCCTGCAGAGCTGGTCCGCCCAAACTGCCCTCCCCTGTAGGCCTGGGTCCCCCCCAACTGTCCTCCCATGCAGGCCTTGTCACCCCCAACTGCCCTCCTCTGCCGGCCCGGTCACCCCTAACTGCCCTCCCCTGCAGGCCTGATTGCCCCCATCTCCCCTCCCTTTCAGGCCTGGTCCCTCCCAACTGCCCTCCCCTGCTGGCCTGGTCGCCCACAACTGCCCTCCCGTGGTGGCCATCTTGTGTCCACATGGGGGTGGCCATCTTGTGTGTTGGAGTGATGGTCAATTTGCATATTACCTCTTTATTATATAGGACTAGAGGCCCGGTGCATGAAATTCCCTAGGCCTGGCCGGTAATCAAAGTGTGAGCGTCTGGTGTGGAAGGACAGGTCCCAGTTCCCTGCGCTCCCCCCTCCATCTGAGTCATGGCACCCGAGTCCCCATGCTGAGATGCTGTGAGCGCTGCCTGCGGTGCCGCATGGAAGCCGGGTGGGCATCGCGCTCTCTCCTGGCTGACCTCACAGACCAGCTCCTGCACGAACCCACGGGGAGCCCGACCAGCCCCTATGGTCCCGATGGCTGCAGCCCAGCTCGCCCGGAAGACGCGCGGGGGGCGGGTGCCTGGCACCTGAGTGCAGGGGCTTCCCCGGCACGCAAGCCCTGGCATCCTCGGGGAAGGTAGCAGGGGGAGTGAGAGCGAGCTCGGAGGACACCCTGCATTCTCATCGCACCTCCGTTCCCATCACCCCTGCCCCCAGGTAGCCGGCAAAAGGTTGCAGTGTATGGTCGACACCTGCCATGTTCCGTGCCGCCCCCTGGTGGTCAGCGCACATCATAGCAAGCGGTTGAACTCCCGGTCAAGGGGACAATTTGCATATTAGGCTTTTATTATATAGGAGGATTACTTAGTTTCCATTGAGATTCACTTTTGTACTAAGCCACTTTTTATAGGTTTATATCACATTACTCTAGTAGGATGAAGTGAAAAATTTTTGAGATCTTTAAGAATAATTTTTTAATGGCATTTCTTGGAAAAATAGGATTTATGTAACTGGTAAAGTTTATAAAGTGGCAAGCCCTAGATCACATATGTAGGACTCTAAAAATTCAAGTGTTATAAGTGGGAACTTAAGTCCTTGTTAAAATTATGGTAAATGTTGCATATTTATGTACATATTCACGTGAAACAAGCAATGTGTTTCAGAATTTAGAGCCAGAAAAGTACATAACAGACATTCAGTGGCTCCCAGTTATTTTAAAAGAGTAGAAAACAAACCTGACTTTTAAAATCAAACAAAACCAATAGGAATGATGTTTAATTAGAGGAAATTGAGCCTGCCCTGCATTGATAATACAGCATTTTAGTGGAGCTTGATGTGATGTTGATCTAATCAATAAGTAAGAGGAGCTACAGACCAGATAGGTTAAGTAACTAGTTAGTAGTTGCCCTGGGCAGGTGCTTGCAAATACTAATTTGATTGTTTTAGCTCCTGGGTGAATGTTAAAATACTACAGATTTCTAGGAGGTCATACCTGTTAAAATGATAGTATCTCTATGATACTTTTTAATGCTCTTTGTATAAGTAGCATGTACTCCTGTTGCATGCCCATTTTGTTTTTAATACATGATGTCTATTTTATTTTATTTTTTTTTACATTGTATTTTAATTGCTTTCAGTGAGGGAGGGAGAGACAGAAACATTGATGAGAATCATCGATTGGCTGCCTCCGCCCATACTGGTGATCCAGCCCACAACCCAGTCACAACCCTGACTGGGAATCAACTAATCAACCATTACCTTCTGGTTCATAGGTCTATCCTTAACCACTGTGCCATGCTGGCTAGGTCATGATATCTATTTTAATGCAAAATAATGCTAGCCCTAGCCGGTTTGGCTCAGTGCATAGAGCATCAGTCTGTGGACCCAAGGGTCCCAGGTTCAATTCCAGTCAAGGGCATGTGCCTCTGTTGCAGGCTTCTTCCCAGCCCCGGCCGTGGTCAGGACATGTGCAGGAGGCAACCTGTTGATGTGTTTCTCACACATCTATGTTTATCTTTCCCTCTCTCTTCCACCCTCTCTAAAAATCAATGGAAAAATATCCTTGGGTGAGGATTAAAACAAAATAAAACACAACAACAACAAAATAATGCTACATACAAATTTCTGTACATCCGAGATTTAATTAATATTTGAATTAAATGTTGTCTTGAGTTTTGAGATTTAGAGAAGAAAGTTCTTAACTTTCAGTAATCTCTACCATTGTTAATTATATGGCTCAGTTCTAATTTTAGTGAATTTTAGAACTAAAATCTTTATAATTAGTTTTAGCTGATGAATTTTTTTGTGTTACCTAGACATTCTATGAGATTGGCTACCTAAGATTTTGCCTTAGGCATTGAAACTTAAAGGGTGAAAAAATTTAAAGTAATGATTAAAAAATAATTTTGCATGTGTCTGTGTCAGGGGGTGGGGGTACTGTGCAGATTGTTAATGTTCTTCAGCTCTCCACAGCCAAGAGCTGCTGGCCCAGGGTCAGCCTCCTTATCAATCCATGAAGATACTTGGATGTGAAAACTCAAGGGCAAGTTCATGCCTGCTGGCCTTTCCTATCATCCTCCTTTTCATCCTCCTCTTCCCTTGGCCAGTAATTTGATTTGAAAATGTGTTTTTTGCAACTTAGGCATTAATTTATCAGTGAACATGGTTTATTACAGCATCAAAAAAATAAAGGTTTTCTTTTGACTTAGTAATTCCACTTTAATGTTTGCTAAGGATGTAAAAAAAAAACAGGAAAAATTATATTCACAGTAATGAAGAATATAATATACCAATTTTGAATTATTGCATGGTCATGCATAAAAACAATTCAGAATTCTTTCATTGTCATTCAAGTTGCTTTTATGAGTAAAGAGTGTTATATGTTTATGGTGTAGTAATAAAATAGGACCCAACTTGGGAATCATAATTGCAAGTTTAAAAAAATCAGTATACAATAAAATTAGCCTTTTATTTTCATGTATATTTCTATGAATTTTATCTCATGTGTAGAATCATGGAACACCTCTATCACAATCAATACAGAACATTCCCTCACATCAGAAAACTTCCTGTTTTCCCTTTATAGTCACACCTTTCTTCAACCCCTAGTACTTGGCAACCACTGATCTATTCCCTGTCATTATAATTTTGTTTTCTCATATAGTTTGTAACCTTTTGAGACATACTTTTTATTCAGCATAACTATTTTAAGATAGATCCAAGCTGTTTTATGTATCAATAGTTTTTATTTTTTTCTGAGTAATATTGAATTGTATGAATGTTCCATAGTGTGCTTATCCACTTACCTACTTGTTGAAAAGCATTTGTATTGTGAACAGAGTCTTGTGATTTTTGAATAGTGTTTCTTGGAATGTTCATGTACAGGTGTTTGGGTGAATATAAGTTTTCATTTCTCTAGGGTAAATACCTAGGAATGGGCTTGCTGGGTCATATGGTAAGCAATTTAACTTCATAAAATACTGCCAAATTGTTTTCCATTGGGGCTGTACCATTTTGTGTTCCCTTCTTTGGTAATGTATGAAAGTTCTAGTTACTGGGAATCTTCCTCAGCACTTGGTATTGTCATTGTATTTTGTTAGCCATCCTAATAGGTGTGTGGTGGCATTTCATTATGTTTTATTTTTTTAACTCTCACCCAAGGATATGTTTTTAAAATTGATTTTTAGAGAGATCGGAAGGGAGGGAGGGAGGGAGGGGGAGGGGAGAGAGAGAGAGAGAGAAAGAGACAGACAGACAGACAGACAGACATCTATGTGAGCGAAACAGCAATGTTCCAACCAACTGAGCCACCAGAACAGGGCTCATTATGGTTTTAATTTGCATTTCCTTAATGGTTAATGTTGTTGACTATCTTTTCATGTGCAAAATTGCTTTTATATATCTTTGGTCAATTATTTTGCCCACTTTTTAATTGTTTGGGTTTCTTGTAAGGTTGTTTTTAAAATATGTATTCTGGATACAAGTCATTTGATATTTTCTCCCAGTCTAGAGCTTATCTTTTTATTGTTTTAACTGTATCTGCAGAACAAGTTTTAATTTTGATGGAGCACAGTTATTTATTTTATAGATCATGCTTTTGGTGTTATGTAGGAAGTTGCTTTAAATTTCAGGTAACATTTTTTTCTTGTGTTTCTTTCTAATAGACCCTTTTCTTTGAATTATTATGGTGCTTTGGAAATGATATGCTATAACTAGAGGTTTTCTAAAGCAGAGGTTAATGTTGATTGAAGGCTTAAAAAAATCAGGACTCAGAATTGCATCAATATTATTATTCTAACTATACAAAAACATGGTAATGTTGAAGAAATTCGGCAAAGGAAGGAACAGGAATGGCTGGTGTGGTTCTTTTAAAGTCAATGGTTTGCAAATCCTGACTGCTATGGTTAGCTTTTTTTTTTTTTTTTAATTGACTTTATTTTGTAGAGCAGTTTTACAGACACAGCAAAATTGAGCAGAAGGTAGAGATTTTTCATGTACCTCCTTCCTCCACACACGCATATAGTCCCTCCTACTTTCTGCATCTCACCCCGGAGTAGTACATTTGTAACAGTGGGTGAACCTACATTGATGTATCATTGTCACCCAGTTTATAGTTTACACTAGAGGCCTGGTGCACGAAATTTATGCACGGGGTGGGGGGGGTTCCTCAACCCGACCTGCACCCTCTCCAATCTGGGAGCCCTCAGGGAATGTCCTACTGATGGCTTAGGCCCACTCCCCATGGTTCTCTGCTCTCTGCGGGGCCTGCCTGCTTCACACCACAGCGATGGGGAAGCAGCCCTGCTGGGTGCTATCTGCGGGCCGCACTTGTCTGCTCATGGGTCACCACGGTAACAGCCAAGCAGGCCTTGTTGGGTGCTGCCTGCGGGCCCGCTTGCCTGCTCGCGGGTCACCGCGGTTACGGCCAAGCAGGCCCTGCTGTCAAGCTGCATGGCTGCCCTCGCCTCCCGGGGCTGGCGATGGTCCTGGGAGCCTGCAGAAATGGCTTGGCGTGGCTGCCCTTGCCTCCAGGGCCGGCGATGATCCTGGGAGCTTGCAGAAATGGCTTGGCGTGGCTGCCCTCGCCTCCAGGGGCCGGCGATGGTCCCAGGAGCCTGCAAGCTTGGTACCCGTCCCCGGGACCCAGGCCGCTTGGCACTGCCCTGCCCCCAGCTGCTTGGTGCCTGCATATGCAAATTAACCCACCATCATTGTTGGGTTAATTTGCATATTCCTGATAGGCTGGTGAGCATCGTGGATGTACAGTCAATTTGCATCTTTCTCTTTTATTAGTGTAAATTGGGGATTACTCTTGGTGTACATTGTCTGGATTTTAACAAATGAATAATGAAATGTATTCTCTGTTATAGTACCAAACAGAATAGCCTCACTGCCTTTTTATCTTTCCCTCCACCTTAACCCCTGGTAACAGGTGGTTTTACAGTCTCCTTAGTTTTACCTTTTCTAGAATGTCATATAGTAGTTGGAATCATATGGTATGTAGACTTTTTAGATTGTCTTCTTTCACTTGGTAATATGCACTTAATGTTCCTTCATGTCTTCTCATTGCTTCATAGCTCATTTCTTTTTAGTGCTAAATAATATTCTGTCTGGATGTATCTATTCATCTACTGAAGGATATCTTGTCCAAGTTTTGGCAGTTATGAATAAAGTTGCTATAAACATCTGTGTGGGGGGTTTTGTGTGGATGTAAGTTGTCAACTCCTTTGGTATTTATACCAACGAGCATAGTTGCTGGATCATTATAGTAAAAATATGTCTAGTTTTATAAGAATCTGCCAAACTGCCCTCCGTAGTGGCTGGTACCATTTTGAATTTCCCCCAGCATTGAATGAGAATGCCTGTTAATGTACATCCTCACCAGCATTTGGTGGTGTCAATGTTTGGGATTTTGGCCATCCTAATTGATATGTAGTGATATCCCAATATTGTTTTTATTTGCATTTCCTTAATGATCAGATATCAAAAATCTTTTCATATGCTTATTTGACATCTGTATTTTTTGGTGAAGTGTCAGGTCTTTTGCCAGTTTTTTAAATTGTGTCATTTGTTTTCTATTGTTGAGTTTTATGAATTCTTTGTATATAGTAAGTCCTTACTTAACATCGTCGATAGGTTCTGTGACTTTAAGTGAAATGACATAAAATGAAGCCAGTTGTACCAGAGGCTAAGAACACAAGGTTGAACAGTCCTTTATCAGATATGTTTTTTGCAAATATTTTCTCCCAGTCTGTGTTTTGTCTTCTCTATCTCTTTATCAAAAATCTATTACTATTCAAATGATTCTAATTATTCACCAGGTTTGTGATCTGTTTTGAATTATTATGTGTGCATTGCTTTATCCTTTTCAAAGCTAAGTACCATGTACAGCCAGTTTTCAATGTCTCATTTTATCCTGTCACAGCTGACCCTGTCATACTTTTATCACCTTCCATGGCTTTGTTACTTGTTCTTGCTTGTCTCACCCTTCAAATTTCAACTCTTCAACTGAGTAAACTTCTTAGAGGTCTTCTTAAGTAATAGTACCGGTCTTACTTGTCAGCAGGCCCTTTTGATCCTATGATCACCTCTTATAGCAGGGTTCCTTCCCATTTGCCTTTTCTGGTGCAGAAATTAATGGTTATGTTGAGTGTGAGACTAACAATGTTAACACACACACACACACAGCCCCCACTTTCTCTTCTTCAAAATGTCTGTATTATTACATTAATAATTTGTAAAATGAGGCTTTTTCCATTTAGTGTATATTTTTCATTTATATGTCAGCTTTTTGTTTAAAAAGCCTGTTTTAATTTTCATAAAGGTTGTATTTTCATCTAATTCCTACCACTTTATGATATATATTTGAAAAAATATCAATTCACTTTTGATGTATCAGAGTAGAAAGATATTTTGGGGGGTAGTATTAAAGAAAAATAATTTTTTGGTTATAGAGTGATTTGAATAATTAAGAGACGATTACAGCAAGTTTATATAAGACATTTATTTTATGTCTTAGGTATGTGTGTATATGCATAGTCATTCAAAAATAAATTTAACAAAATTAGCTCTTAATAGCTTTTTTTTTGCTAAGTTATATGCAACTTAGTGATTTGTGAGGATAATTTTTGAAGTGTGATGCAAATGAAGTTTTATTTATGACACATTGTGCTAGTTGATCACATTCTTATTTTGTTGAAAGTCAGGTATAAGTATAAATATTATATAGGTGCTTGTTGACATATTTTATTTTAAAGAGTATTAGTAATTTTGAAAAACGTGGTTTATTTTATAACTATTTAATTGGTCACTTTTTCATTCATCTAAACACATTTTTAGATGAATGAAATATACCAAGCACATTTTTGCGTCCCCAAATCAGGATGACTTTAATGTAGGTAACACATAACTTGATTTTTATAACTAAGGGGTATACAGAGTTTACTTAAGTCCTTAAGAATAATTAATTGTTAAATATTCTTGGTGTTTGGAATATACCATTTTATTTTTGTTACATAGTGCAATTTCTCTAGTATTTTCATGATTTTAATTGACACTCAAAATTTAGTAGTTCAGTGAAAGAATATAAGTGTGGTGAAGAATTTGTATATAGCTACATTTTAAACTTGCTGTGTTGATGTGTTTTTTTGTAGTGTTAGCTACCTTGGGAATTTGTATCTGACAATTGGTAGACTTAATAAGTTGAAATAAATGATTTATTTTATCCACTTTTCATAATACTGTTTGTTCAACACAGTGCTTTCAACTAACTGACATGGATATTTACCACTTTAGATATAGTCAACATATTTATGGAATAATTTCTGGGTGATATATTTTGAAGTCCAGAAGCTTCAAAATACATCTTGTGTACAAGACAAAATACAGTTGTGAACAAAAGATTAAATATACAATAAAATTCTAAATTATGTAGTATAAGCTAGTGGTTTTTATACTACATGTTTAGTAGAATAGACATATAGTCTCATCACTAATTTCTATTGAAAACCTCTTTTCCTCTAATATATAAGAAAAAGTAAATTAGATACAGTTTTTTTTTTCCCAATTTGAACTTATTCTCCCATGTGTTGGGATTAGTGTGTTATGTGTAATTTTCTTTCAATGTTTGGTACCTCCAATCACTTGTTTATACTAATTATAATACTCGATGACATTTTTATTTACTTTTGTTTAGAATTTAGGTTCATAGATATCTATATATTTTAATACATGTATTATATTTGTTTCTCAAAAAACACCATGACTTCAGATTCTCCCCAACCTGAAAAATTGTTTACTACTGTAGATTGTTTATAGTAAAGGATGTTTGGAGATAAAGCTGTCTGTTAGGTTGGAGTATTGACAATTGAGCTAGACCATGGAGGATTATTTGGATTTGAATAACTGGAGAGTTTGGCAGTGTAGTCCAACAAAAGAGTTACAGGAACCTAGAAAACAAGCAACTTCTTCATGATAAAGCTAGAACCAGAATCTAGATTCTGTTTCCTAGTTAAATACTCTTTCCATTGAACTAACAGGAAGTAGTAGTGGTCAGTAACCTCTTATTGGAGAAGATAGCAGTATTATGCTTGTGGATTATGTGAAGGAAGTCTTGAAATCTGCGTAGTTATAAGGATTGCATTAGGAAAGCATTTCAGACTCAGGGAACTTTATGTGCAAAGGCCAGATACCCTGAAAGAGCTTACCATGTTGGAAGTGGATCATGGTATTGGAGGGTGGGGATAAAATAAAATATCTTACATATGCCAGGCACTATTATAGGTGTGGGAGATACACATGGAAAAGACAGAATCCCTGGTGCTATGGAGCTTACATTTTGGTGTGATAAACAAGAAACTACTAATATAGTACGTAATGATGAGTGCTGTGAGGAAAAATAAACTGTAGGGTAAAGGTAGAGGTTGTTCGAAATAGAGTCGTCAGGGAAAAACAGGAGGTAGGACTTGAATAGAAAACAGTGAAGGAGTGAGCTGTGAATCAAGGCAAAAGAAATAGCAGAGCACATTTGCTGTATGCAGCTCCATTGTAACTAGAGTGTTTGAATGAGTGCCAGACACTGTTCTAAGTATGTTACAAGTGTTAATTTAATCCTTTCAATAATCCTACAAAGTGGACACTATTTCACATATAAGGAAATTGAAGCATAGAGATAAAATAATGTATCTAAAGTCATACAGCTAGTCAGGGAGCTGGGATTCCAGCCCAGGTAATTTGACTGAGGAATCAGTGGTCTCACTATTTCTTCAAAAATGGGGGAGGGAAGGTAGAGTTGGAGCAATAGCCTCGGGGCCGGTTCTACAGATGGAGCCTTTTAGTTCCATATAAGTATTTAGGATTTTTTTATTTTTTTTTACTGTGATGTTAAAAAGTGCCCAGGAGATTGCTTTTTGATTCTGAAGATCAAGGGAAAAGGCCTGGACTATACAAAACACATTTATTAGTCATCTGTACATAACATAGCTTAAAATGTTTCTACTGGTCTATAACATTTTTTAATTTAAAATTGAAGAGTCCACTTTATTATTTTATTGAACAGATATAAGTGCATGTTACATATGAGTGCGTGCACATATGTGTGTGTATAAACAAACTGTAATGAACTCTTCTGTTAATAGGTGCGAGAGGATGTACTTAATTCATTGAATAACAACTTTCTTCAAACGCTAAATCAAGCTTGGAATGATCATCAAACAGCTATGGTGATGATTAGAGACATACTAATGTATATGGTAAGTAGAGTTTTTTTTATTGTTTTTCCCTATAAGAAGTTAGGCATTTCAAAACAATGTTTTCTTTGTTACATGTAGATGAGTAGTATATGTCAGTGTGGAAGGTGCTTTTAAAAAAAATAAACAATATTGCCCTAGCAAGGGTCATGTTAGTTTATATAGTGTTTTATATACTTTATGATTACAATGAAAGACTGGAAGGGAAAGATGTAATTTTTTCTGAATATCTAGCATTTTTGCTTTAAAATGGGAAATACCAAAAAGCTTTATTACCATCTCTTTTGACTAAAGGTGGTTGAATGACAAATGAAAGGTGAATATTCTGTTACAAATTTATAATGTCTTCATATCTTTCCTGATAGGGGATGTCATTAATGGAAATACTTTTGTGATAATTATACTCTAATAGCTACTATCTATCTTTCTTAATAGTAAATGCTTTTAGTATTTATATTCTTCAAATATATATTCTATTTTTCACCTATTACTGTTTTTTGTTTCTGTCAGTCAAGAAAAATATATTTTCAGCATGACAGTTTGGAAAACATTGATGAGCGAAGGTGTTTAATTACTTTCAAGGAGATTAAACTATCAGTTTTTTTAACTTTAGTATAATAGAATGAAACAAAATTCATCAAGCTGCTTAATTATTCTGTCAGTGCAAAATTACCTAGTCTAATAACGTCTTGTTGCGTAGTGTTCATGTTTGGAAATTGGAAAGAATGATTTTCTTCAAAGCTTTTACTCTCTGCTTTTCAAATTTTTATTTTGTTTTTCTTTAGTTGTAATACAATGGTGAAAGCTTACCTAGTTTCTTTCACTTGATAGAATAAAGTAATGTTTGGAAATAATTTTCAATGAGAGCAAACAGCTATACAGTTTTTTGTTCTGCTGATGAATTCAGTCAGGACTGTTATTTCTGGTTTTGTAGGCCTAGTGGCAAGGCGGTCAGTGATAGGATACTTCATTTTTCAGGGGTTTGATAAAAGGTGTAACACATTGTTTAGTCTTTCTGAGCCTTATTTTCACTTTCTTCAGGATGTAGATTCATGTTGTGTTGACATTTTGAGGCAGTGATTTAGCATAAGAAAATATATCATGTCTGGGATATAAATGTGAAATAAGTTTATTGCTGTTCTCTTAAAGTTCTGGATTTGTTGAGTCTTTAAATTCTAACACTGTCTAACACTAACATTAAGAAAACCACTTGTAATTTCATGGTCCATTGTTCTGATACAGAAGTATTTTTAAAACTAGAGGGCCAGTGCACGAAATTCGTGCACTGGTGGGGGGTGTCCCTCAGCCCAGTCTGCACCCTCTCCAATCTGGGACTCCTCAGGGGATGTCCGACAGCCTGTGGGATCGGGCCTAAACTGGCAGTCGGACATCGCTCTCACAATCTGGGACTGCTGGCTCCCAACCGCTCGCCTGCCTGCCTGCCTGATTGCCCCTAACTGCTTCTGCCCACTAATCTGATCACCCCCTAAACACTCCCTGCCAGCCTGATCGACACCTAACTGCTCTCCTGCCGGCCCAATTGCCCGCCCCCCTGCAGGCCTGGTCCCCCCCCAACTGCCCTCCCCTGCAGGCCTGGTTGCCCCTAGCTGCCCTCCCTGCTGGCCTGATCGCCCACAACTGCCCTCCCCAGCAGGCCATCTTGTGGCAGCCATCTTGTGACCACATGGGGGTGGCCATCTTGTGCGAGTGCATGATGGTCAATTTGCATATTACCTCTTTATTATATAGGATAGGATTATACAACACTCAATCTTATATCAGGTTATTTTTAAAATTAGTTTTATTTCAGTTCATTTTTTTCTCATGAAATCTCAAACCTTGAATGCTAGCTGTTATGTGAACACTGATTGTCAAGTTCATTCCTCAGCTTCCTCATTTATAAAATGAAAATAATATGGTACCAACTTGGTAGGGATAGCCCTGAGACTTAAAGGGGCCATTCATATAAAGCACTAGCAAGGCCCCGGACTATAATGTGCTCAGTAAAAATTAACTAGTATTAATATTTCTCATTCCTTCAACCTTTAAACAAACACATCTGGTGGTGCTATAACTGTGAATAAACTCAGCCACTTAAACCTTTCTTGGGCCTCTTCCGGAGGAAATCCCTCACAGGGTAGGTGAGTGCCACTTTGTACAAACCTCCAGTCAGCCATCCACGCTACCCAGCACTCTCTAGTGAGCTCAAACCTCCAGTCAGCCATCCACGCTACCCAGCACTCTCTAGTGAGCTCATTCCACCACTTTGAAATAGTTTCAAATAGTTTCTCTTCAAACCTTCAGCTTTCCTACTGGTCACTTCGCTTTTTAGTAAGTGCCTTGCCTTCTACCTCTCAGAGAAAAGAGAAAGCATAAGGTAGAAACTGTGTCTTGCCACTGAATCTACAATTTTACTTGTATTTTCTCCCCTTTTGTGTTTTTCTTTTTCCTTCCTGTTTTAATGGAGGGTAGTGTCTCTGACAAAGGCCAGTCTTCCACCTGTGTTAAGGATCACATCCCTTTCTACCTTGTGAAAAACCTGAAGTATTTTCAGGTTCTGCCTTTTTACTCAATCTTACTTATCAGCTTAAATATGTTTGGGCCAGTCACTTCCTCAAAACCTTCTGAGTTTTCTTTTGGACCTCTGCATTTCCATTCACAACTAAAATGTCTCTTAAGAACTGTTGACACTCGTTATTTCCCTTTTCTCATCTTTCATTTGCTTTCAATATGTTCCAGTTAAGCTTCTGTCTCAACTATTCAAATTTTCATTCTCTCTATTTTGCATTTTTATCTGAACTATTCTGTTCAGTCTTGCCCTTATCAAGATTACCATATCTGAAAATCTATGAAGGCAAAGATCACTGCTAGTTATCATGCTCCTGGATATTTTTCAGCAGTATTTGGTACATTTAGCCAGTCTTTTCTCCTAACATGTTGGGTTCTTAATTTCTGTGACAAAGCACTCACTCCCTTTGTGTGCTTCTACCTTTCTGACTTTTCCTTCTCCTGGTACACCTAATTTTATTTGGTGTCTGTGCAGATGATCTCAAATTAGGTCTCCAGCCTCAGTCTCTGAGATTCAGATTCATAGTCATTTGTCTAGGTGATGGCTCCCTTCATTGTCTGAGAGGTATTTCAAACATGGCATTTCCAAGTGAGCTCCTAATCAGTGTTATTTCATTGTTTATGCCAGAAATCTGGGACTTATTATTGTCAGTTTCTTGTCCCTCTCTCTCGCCATCATATATTTCTAGAATCTGCAGTTTATTTCTGTTTTTAGGTCTCCCCAAGACCAGAGCACCTTCATTTCTCTCCATTCAATAACTAATCTTACAACATTCATTGTGCTCCTCTGTATTCTCTTTTCAATATTGCTCCTAGAGTTACTATTTTCAAGCATGTGGTCATGTTGCTTCCCTGCTGAGATTCTTCTCTCTCATCTTGGAATCATCACACATTTCTTTTGTCTGGAAATGTTTCTAGAATGTTTCCTCTCTTTATGTGATTTGCTCCTACTTATCCTTTAAAACTTAGCTTACATTTCTAGTAAGCTGTATGTACTGCCTCCTGGCCACAGTTGCTCTGATTGTACCCAGTACTATCCCTTTGCAACATTTATCACATTCATTAACAGCTGTTTATTGCCTTGTTTCCCAACTAGCCTGAATTTTATGAGCGGCCAATGTCTCTGTCACCACACTGTGTCTCCAGCACCTAGCAGGGCTCCTTGCACAAAGTAGATACTTACATATACCTCAAATGGACTAATATACATAGTTTTCTAAATAGATTGTGCTTTTTCAAAATGCTTATTGAAAATGTTTTTTTAAATAAAAATATGTTCTTTTAGATTCAGAAATTAAAGTGTTAATGAGATATCTTCATGCTTCACAAAGTAGAATTCTTTCATTCTCTTTATTTTGCCTTTTTATCTGCAGTATTTTGAGCTTAATTAACTACGTGCTTTTATTTATTTTAAAAAATTTTTAACTTTATTTTTATTGTTGACAATATTACAGATATCCCCATTTTCTTTCCCTTTGCCTACCTCTACCCAGCCCCCGCGGACCCTTCGCTCTGGCCATCACCACACTGTTGTCTGTGTCTATGTCATGCATATATGCTCTTTGGCTAATTCTTTCACCTTCTTTCATTGAGTCCCCCCCTTCTCCCTCCTCTCTGACAACTGTCAGTCTGTTCCATGTATTAATGCTTCTGTTTTTATTTTGTTCGTCAGTTTATTTTGTTCATCAGTGTCCACATATAAGTGAGATCATATGGTATTTGCCTTTCTCTGACAGGCTTATTTCACTTAGCATAATAATCTCCAGGTCTATTCATTCTGTGCAACAAGTGTGATTTCCTTCTTTTCCTATAGCTGCATAGTATTCCATTGTGCAAATATACCACAATTGGGTTTTTTTTTTTTTTATACACTCATCTACTTATGGGCACTTGGGCTGCTTCCAAATCTTGGCTATTATAAATAACGCTGCAGTGAACGGGGGTGGGGGTCATATATTCTTTTGAATTATTTGGGATTCTTAGGATATATTCCCAGAGGTGGGATTGCTGGATTAAAAAGCAGTTCCATTTTTTTATTTTTTGAGGAAACTCCATCAATACTGTTTTCCACAGTGGCTGCACTAGTCTGCATTTCCACCAGCAAGGATTTACTTTTCTCCATATTCTTGCCAGCACTTGTTGTTCGTTGATTTAATTTGCATTTCTCCGATGATTAGTGACATTGAGCATTTTTTCATGTCTACTGGCTATCTTTATGTCTTCTTTGGAAAGGTGTCTATGTGGGTCTTTGCCCATTTTTTTATTGGATTGTTTGTCTTTCTGGTGTTGAGTTATATAAGTTCTTTATGTATTTCCTAGGGCAAGGGAAACAAAGGGAAAAATAAACAAATGGAACTACATAAAACTAAAAAGCTTTGCACAGCAAAAGAAACCAACAAAATGAAAAGGAAACCCACTGTATGGGAGAACATATTTGCCAATGATAGATCAGATAAGGGGTTAATTTCCAAAATATATAAAGAACTTATAAATGAATGCTTTTTAAACTTAAAGTAAAATTTATATACCTTGAAATGTTGAGAAATAAAGTATGTAAAATTATTTTTGATAGGTGTACATACCCATGTAACCAGTGCTTCAGTCAAGGTAAATAAATGATTTTAGTTTTCCAAAAATAAAAAACGTAGTCGATGTCTGCATTTTTTTTGCAGGGGTGCAGTGGGGAAGGCTGTTACCCTCATTCCAGACTTTCTCAGGTCACATTACCTGCTAGATAGGGCATATACCTGAGGTGTAGTTGTTATACCTTCATGGAGACTAAACAGATTATTTCTTCCACTGAATACTGGCTCTAACTGTTGGAATGTTAGATTTAAGGTTCAGAGAGGAAGGAAAGAAGATGCTTCACTGTTACCCACCTACCACTTACTTAGCTAGCTGACTTTAACAAGGTGTATGTGTCTGAAGTGTCATGCATGAGCCTCATTGCATAGATACGATGGGACACACTAACTCCTGAAAATGAAAATTATTCACAGGTTACATGGAAGGAGCCATTGGTGAAAATTTGTTCCACATAACTTTGCTGTTTGGCAGGTTCAGCGTTTCAAAAAGAAAAGTATTTATGCCTCTAGATGGAACATGTGGCCTCTAGTTTCTACCAATCCAGCTCTTTCTAATAGCTGAGAGTTAACATTATACCTATTTAGCCCTTGAAGGCAATAGATTTTATAATCTCTGCTTTACTTAAATTAGTTATTTTTAATTCATCTTTTCTTAAAGAACAACTAAGATGTTGAACTTTTAAGATTGGTTTAGCATTGCTTAGTATAAGCTTTCTTTTCAGTTTTAATTGTTTAAAAGATTAATGATTGGGGAAAATTTTTAATATTTTATGGGAAAAGTTTGTTACAATATAGGTTATTTAATTATTATAATCCATGAGTAGTTATTTTTTCCCATTAAACATTGTACAATATTAGGGTGAAATTAAATTATCTATGTTATTCTATAGACAACTTTGAGCAATTAGAATTAATGTCAAAGGAAATAGGAAAATATTTTCTGTCATTATATATAGGACTAGAGGCCCAGTGCACGAAATTCGTGCACGGAGGGGGGTTGTCCCTCAGCCCAGCCTGTACCCTCGCCAATATGGGACCCCTCAAGGGATGTCCGACTCCCCTCTCACAATCCAGGACTGCTGGCTCCCAACTGCTTGCCTGCCTGCCTTCCTGATTGCCCCTAACCACTTCTGCCTGCCAGCCTGATCACCCCCTAACCACTCTGCTGCCAGCCTGTTTGCCCCCAACTTCCCTCCTCTGCCGGCCTGGTCACCCCTAACTGCCCTCTCCTGCAGGGTTGATCACCTCCAACTGCCCTCCTTTGCAGGCTTGGTCCTTCTCAACTGCCCTCCCTTGCAGGCCGGGTGCCTCCCAACTGCCCTCTCCTGCTGGCCATCTTGTGGTGGCCATCTTGTGTCCACATGGGGGCAGGATCTTTGACCACATGGGGGCAGCGATATTGTGTGTTGCAGTGATGATCAATCTGCATATTACTCTTTTATTAGATAGGATAGAGGCCTGGTACAGGGGTGGGGGCCAGCTGGTTTGCCCTGAAGGGCGTCCCGGATCAGGTGGGGGTTTTCTTGGGGTGTGGGTCGGCCTGAGTGAGGGGCCTGTGGTGGTTTGCAGGCCAGCCATGCCCCCTGGCAACCCAAGCAGAGGCCCTGGTATCTGGAATTTATTTTCCTTCTACAATTGAAACTTTGTAGCCTGGAATGGAGCCAAGCCTGGGGCTCCCTCCGTGGCTGGCAGCCATTTGTGTTGGGGTTATAATTGAAACTTTGTTGCCTTAAGCGGGTGGCCTGGCCAGGAAGTGCGGAAAGCTTTGCTTCCCCTGTTGCCGGCGGCAACCCTGGCCTGCTCTCTCAAGCTCCATTCTGCCGCCATTTGTTTGAATTTGTTTACCTTCTGTAATTGAAACTTTGTAGCTTGAGTGGAGGCTTAGGCCTGGCCAGGGCAGGCGGAAAGCTTGGCTTCCTCTGTTACCTAGGAAACCTTGCTCTCTGTGGCTATAGCCATCTTGGTTTGGGTTAATTTGCATACTGGCTGTGATTGGATGGTGGGCATGGCTTGTGGGTGTGTCGGAGGTATGGTCAATTTGCATATTTGTCTATTATTAGGTAGGATAATAGAAAATTAATAAATGAGTTTTCTGCCTAAAACTATGGTGAATTTCAAAGGTCGTTTTATGTTTTTACTCAAATTTGTCTATATTTCCAGTCATTTTTACAAACTGCAAAGATATGGTAGTATTGCTGATTAGTCTTAAAGATAAGAGGCTATAAATTCAAAATCATGGCAGGGAGTTAACCCGGGAAAGGAGGATCAGTGCTTCTTTGAGGTATTTGGAAAGTCATTAAGGATGGGTAAAGAGGTGAGGTAGAAAGTAGCAACAACTTTGTGGAGAAGACCTGAGAAAGTCTCTACTGATGCTTTTCCTAGTTAATAGAAAAGGGACCATTAGTTTAGAACAGTGATTTTCAATCAGTGTGCTGTAAGAAGTTTTAAAACTGCAATACCTGACTATTACTCAGGGGCACAGATCTCTTTTCCCTTAGATTATCAAATAACAAAATGACAACAGCCAACACAACAATAGCCATCAGGTGTGAATGGATCAAAATTATATGTTTTTTTGTCAGATTGGCAAAATATATAATTGATATTTGGTTGTGCTGCAAAATTTTAGTAAAAGTTTGCGCGTGCCATAAGATGACAAGGGTTGAAAACTGCTGGTTTAGGGTGACAGGCATGTAAGGTGTTGAGGAATGTGGAAAACTGAATAATGGTCCTTTTCTCCCATCCCCCCAATATGTCCATGACTGATCCCTGGAACCTAAAGATTGTTACTTTAAAAGGTAAAGGGGACTTTTGCAGGTGTGGTTGGGTTAAGGATCTTGAGGTGAGGAGATTATCCTAGGTCAGTGGTCGGCAAACTGCGGCTCGTGATCCACGTGCGGCTCTTTGGCCCCTTTTCCACAAAATACCATGTGTGGGCGCACACGTACAGTGCGATTGAAACTTCGTGGCCCATGCGCAGAAGTCGGTTTTCGGCTCTCAAAAGAAATTTCGAACGTTGTACTGTTGATATTTGGCTCTGTTGACTAATGAGTTTGCCGACCACTGTCCTAGGTTGTCCTGCTGGGCCCAAAGTGATCACAGAGTGGGTGGCAGGAGGGTCAGAGACAAAGGAGAAGGCAGTGTGCTGACAGAGGCAGAGATGGGATTGATAAGCTCTGGAGATGGAGGAGGGCCGCAGCCAAGGAATGCATGTGGCCACTAGAAGCTAAAAAAGGCAAGAAAGTGGATTCCCCCCTCAGAGCCTAAAAAAGGAACAGGCCCTGTAGACACCTTGACTGTAGTCCAGTGAAACTGATTTTAGTCTAGAAATATCCTATCTAATAAAAGAGTAATATGCAGATTGACCATCACTCCAACACACAAGATGGCTGCCCCCATGTGGTCAAAGATCCTGCCCCCATGTGGACACAATATGGCCAGCAGGGGAGGGCAGTTGAGAGGGACCAGTCCTGCAAGGGAGAACAGTTGGGCGGGACCAGGCCTGCAGGAGAGGGCAGTTAGGGGCAAACAGGCTGGCAGGGGAGCAGTTAGGCATCAATCAGGCTGGCAGGGGAGTGGTTAGGGGGTGATCAGGCTGGCAGGCAGAAGTGGTTAGGGGCAATCAGGACTGCAGGCAGGCGAGCAGTTGGGAGTTAGCAGTCCTGGATTGTGAGAGGGATGTCCAACTGCCTGGATCGGGCCTAAACGGGCAGTCGGACATCCCTCGAGGGGTCCCTGATTGGAGAGGGTACAGACTGGGCTGAGGGACACACACCTCTGTGCACGAATTTTGTGCACTGGGCCTCTAGTCTATATATAAAAAGGCAAATATACTAAGTGTCCAACTCTCCAACTGGTCACTATGATACACACTGACCACCAGAGAACAGACACTCAATGCAGGAGCTGCCGTGACACGCACAGAGAAACGGCACCACAGACCTGGCACCCACAAAGCAACACTCGGCTTCCCCCAAGTGGGACACAGGCCCCGCCACCACCCCAGAGCAACACCCCACCAAATAGCCAACGCTACTGAGACCCCATGGCACAAAATGCGGCCCACAGCCCAGCCCAGAAACGGTGGTTGTGGGCGCTGGGTAATGACCTCATGTAGCAACGCCATGCTTCCTCTCCCTAGCGACGACTAGTCTCCTTGCAGTTTCTTTAGCCCAGGAACATGACTTGCTTTATAGCCAGGTGGAAATATTTCACACTGTAACCAAATGTCTGTGATGTATTTTCCCATGCCTCATCTCATTTGATCCTCACAGAAGTCCTGGAGTAGGTAGATAGGAGACTCGGTGGAATCCTGTTTTCTTTTTATTAGCTGGAAAACAGAGATTTAGAAAGTTTTGAAACTTGACCCGACTGAAAAGAAGTAAGAAATGGTGGACCTTGAAAATGACTTCAGGTTTTCTCACTGCGCAGAATATAGTCAAACACTGCTGCAGTTAAATACCCTTTGTTCACCCTGCGTGACCTACAATAATAATCTGCTTCGTGTTGATATTTACTGCTGTGTTGCTGACAGTTACATGAAAGAGAAGTTGGGGTGCTTCACTGGGCTGGAAAAAGTTTATAGCTACATCAGAAAGCAGATCTAAAAAAATTAAAAAATAATAATAATAAAAAAGAAAGCAGATCTATTTAAGCAAGTTTATTCTATATCTATAAAAGGCTAAGTTGACTCGCGCATGTGAGATACATATAAAGCTCTTGCTGGTGCCAATTGCACGTGTATTTCAATCTGTCATTATCGATTGTGAATTTGGTTGACACTTCTCTTATAGAGAAAGGGCGAATAGCGATATTAAAATATTTCTTCTAATTAATTTCCTTTCAATGTGCATGAATTTGTACACTGGACCTCTAGTAAGAGAATATATAAGTTACTTAATTTGTAGTAAGTTGTCCAGCAGCAGTAGGAAACTAATATAAGGGAAATGTTTGGATAACTCCTTTGCTGGGCCAGCTATCCTACATAATAAAAAGGTAATATGCAAATTGCATCACTCCGCTATGCCCACGATTGGGCCAGCTGGGGGCGGGACTCAGGGCGGCCGATTGGCTGGCAGTAGGAGCGGGGGGTCGGGGACTCTCGAGTCAAACACTGCTGCAGTTAAATACCCTTTGTTCACCCTGTGTGACCTACACTAACAATCTGCTTCCCCCGCTCCTACGGCCGGCGCTGTGGAAGGACCCATGGGGCTGGCGGAAGACGCTGGTGGCGGAACTCGGGGTGGCCGATTGCGTGGCTGCTGGCACCAGTTTTCTGCCAGCAGCAGTTTTCCTCTGGCCACCCGCCGATCGGAGCTCCTCCCGATTGGAGTTCCTCTCGGGGGGGCGGGGGCCGATCGTGCTGGCTGGAGGCGCTCTGATCAGCGGGTGGCCAGAGGAAAACTGCTGCTGGCGGAAAACTGGTGCCGGCAGCCAGGTGAAGGAAAAGCCTATTGCACGAAACTTCGTGCAACGGGCTTCTAGTCTGTAAATAAATGGATCATTAGGTGAGTTGGCACACATTTTGTATAGTGGAGGCAATCAGCAGAGTTTGTACTTTTTCCAAGGGGTTCTTAAGCAGTCACAGAGAAGAATGTTCAAAATAAGGAAGTCACTAATAGAATTTGCCTTATTGGGTGTAGGGGAGATTTCTAAGATCATTAGTAGCATTAATGACATGGTTGATCATGGACTGTTTTAATAAGTAGGCAAGTGAATCACAAGGTTCCAAGAAATAGAAGTATTAGGTATTAGGGATCAGTAGATTCAAAGATCCAGTGAGAGCGAGGAGCAGTGTAACAAAATAGGGAAAGGTGGGAGGAAAAAGCTCTTCAGTGCCAGAAATGTTTGATGCTTTCTCAAGATAGGTTTAGGATTTGCCTATGTCAGTATGGGCGGGTGAGGCGGGCAGGAAATCCTGGTAAGATGGGAGATGAAAATTAAGCTATCTATCTGTAAGGAGTGTTCCAGATTAAACGTTATTATGAATGTTACAGTTACCAAAGGTAATAGATGGCAAGGAATAGAGTTGTGAAAAATAATGTTGTGAGAAACAAATACTATTTGCTGAAGTTAACAAGTATTTGTGTGTCCTTGGAAGTCATAAATGGGATGAGAACATAGAGATAGTGGAATTTGTGAGTCTGTTTTTTTCTATAGATTTTGGTGGTTTGGGGTTCAAAAAAACATTTATAGATTACACATTTAGAGCAGTTTGAAAGTAACTATATTCTAGAAGAACACAGGTTGCTTAAGAATCTTCTCAGCACTTTTCTCTGCTTTCAAAATGATATCTTATAAGGAAGTGGATTCAATGGCTTTGGGGCTATTAAACTTCACACCTGTTCAGAATTTTTACTGACTGCTTTTGCAAGAGGGGTCTGTTCAAGACAGGCTTTCCCCATATGTGCTCTAGTTTGTGACTGATGATATAATACCTTGGCATCTTTTTATGGTTAGATCAAAAGCCAAGCACTAACCCTTTATGAAAAATAAAACCAGGGCATTGTCATAAATACTTTAAAGGCTAAGCATGTTGTACTTGAAAATTGGGAGTTTTTCATTGCCTTCCATCTCAGTTTCTGTTTCAAACAAATTAATGGAACCATGAACACCTTAAATACTATGACCTGTAGGCTGTTTATGAGTTTGTGCAATGATGGTATAGCAAGCAGTCCATGACATTGAGTTTAGGTAGGCACATATATATTCAGCATGAAGTAGGTCCTATGGTACAGTCAGAAATAGAGCACATATTTGTTGATGTATAAAGGAAGTGAAATTTTTATACATAAAGCAGATGCTCCCAATACTATATATATAGGAAATTTGGAGTAGTGAGAAAAATACTTAATGAGATATTCAGCTTTAGTTCCTACTTTGTCACTAATTTGCCTAAGTCATTTAACCTCTCGAGGTAAGACTCTTGTTTCCTTATCTATAAGGAAAATAAATTACATTTACTGGGTAAGAGCTTTGGTTCTTATCTTTTGGGGGGTTAGACACCCCTTGGAGAATGGTCAAAATTCATGGGCCCTTTCCTAGAAGACATGTGTGTGCATACACTCATTACACAACATACCCTTTTATATATGCAGTTTCAAGGAATTAATGGGTTGGTTCCCTGAAGCCTATCTATGGGATGTGATTGGAAGATGTGTTGATTAGATCATTTTAAGTTTTAGAGCTCTTTCTGCTCTGAAGTTTTATACCATTTTAAAACTGAAATTGAATAGCTACACATGATGTCTAGGGCATGGTAATGAAGGAAAAAACGGAAGATGTGGGTTGATTAGTATTAAGTTAATGGCAGTGTCTTCAACAGCTCTTAAGGTGTGTTGATAGAGCCTTGGTTGCCTATGAGTCTACCCAGTACTCTTCCATGTAATAGCATTTTCACAGCTCTTAGTTGTGCCAGGCACTGTTTTAAGCACCTTGAGTATATTAATTTATATCAATTTATGGTTGTAGTTTGGGAAAGCAATAAAATTTCTATTTATTTGAAAAAGTAAAAATACTTTTGTAGTTTGGGAAAGCAATAAAATTTCTATTTATTCGAAAAAGTAAAAATACAAATCAACAGATATAATTTACTACATGGCTATATCTCTGTCAAAATGTTTTAAATACCTGAACTTCCAGGTGAGTATCATATTCTCCATTTTGCAAATGAATAAACTGAAGTTAGATTAACCTGCCGAGAGCACAAAGTTACTAACATTACTGAAGTAGTAAAGTCTTTTTTTATTCCAAAGTTCATGGTCTTCACCTCATTGCAGAAGAATTATCTATAATAATAAAAGCGTAATATGCTAATTAGACCTGATAGCTGACCTTCCGGACATCCTTCTGGATGAAGCCGCCATGATGGGGGCTGAGGCAGAGGTTGTTAGGGGTGATCAGGCAGGCAGAGAGGTTAGGAGCGATCAGGCAGGCAGGCAGATGGGGTTGGGGCGATCAGGCAGGCAGATGGGGTTAGGGGCGATCAGGCAGGCAGGCAGAGTTGTTAGGGGTGATCAGGCAGGCAGGCGAGTGGTTAGGGGTGATCAGGCAGGCAGGCAGGTGAGCGGTTAGGAGCCAGCAGTCTCGGATTGCAAGGGGGATGTCCTGGATTGTGAGAGGGTACAGGCCTGGCTGAGGGATCTCCCCCCCACCCCATGCACGAATTTCATGCACCAGGCCTCTAGTGCACATACATAATCTGTAATAATAAAAGGGTAATATGCTAATTAGACCGGACATCATTCTGGACGTCCTTCCTAATGAAGCTGGGGCCGGAGGGAAGCCAGCCCAGCCCAAGTCCTGGGTGCCTGCGGGCGGCTGGAGGAGGGAAGCAGCCCGAGTCCTGGGTGCCAGAGGGAAGCTGGTAAGGCAGCCCAGGTGCCAGAGGGAAGACAGTGCTGGCAGCTGGGAAGGAAGGCCTACTCTTGCACAAATTTGCATGCATCAGGCCTCTGGTAACTAATAAGAAGACAAATATAAAGAAATCATACAAAAAATAAATAATACAAGAATAAACTCACCCTAGCCGATTTGGCTAAGTGGATAGAGCATCGACCTGTGGAATGAAGGGTCCTGGATTCGATTCCAGTCAAGGGCACATATCTCGGTTGCAGGCCCCTCACTGGCCTGGGCCCTGGTCAGAACGTGTGAAGGAGGCAACCAATCAATGTGTTTCTCTCACATCGATATTTCTCTCTGTCTTTTCCTCTCTCTCCTACTCTCTCTAAAAAATCAATGGAAAAATATCCTTGGGTGAGGATAAAAAAATTATATATATTAAAGCCTAATATGCAAATTGTCCCCTCAGGAGTTTGACCGGGAGACCAGGAGTTCAATTGCTTGCTATGATTTGCGCTGACCACCAGGGCATGGCGCAGAACAAAGGAAGGCCCCAGCCGGCAGCCCGAAGGCCCCGATCGGCCCTGATCACTGGCCAGGCCTAGGGACCCTACCTGATGCATGAAATTCATGCAAGAGTAGGCCTTCCTTCCCCCGGCTGCCGGCACCGGCTTCCCTCTGGCACCTGAGACCCGGGCTTCCCTTGCAGCCCCAGCTTCGTCCAGAAAGACATCTGGTCTAATTAGCATATTATGCTTTTATTATTATAGATTCGGTTTAAAATAATTTGTGATAATTTACTGAGTTGAGTTAATAACATTCATTCACCTTTGTGTTTATGAGGATAAATTCATTCATTCAGCAAGTATACATCAAGTGTGTATTATGTATCAAGCCCTTTTCTAAAAACCTGTGTTTTCCTTTTTCCAGGTTCTTCTATCATTGGGAAATTTTTATGATATGGAAAACTGGGCAGATAACACTGGTTTCCCAAGCCTAATTTAAGAACAGTGACTTATCTCTGATTTAAGCCAACAATTTTCAATCTCATAGCACACATTAACTAATTACTAAAATTCTGCAGCACACCAAAAAATATATATATTGCCAATCTGACAAAAAAAATAGATATAATTTTGATTCATTCACACCGGATGGCTATTGTTGTGTTGACTGTTGTCATATTTTTACACTTGATTTTAGCTAAAAGGCCAAGAAACAATGTTGTCATTTTCTTATTTGACAATCTGAGGGAAAAGAATTGCTCCTGACTAAAATAATTGCCCCTGCATATTTTTAATATGCTTGGGACACACTGGTTGAAAATCACTTACGTAAGCTATCAAAGAACATTGGAAATCCTTTGTCTTCTATGTTTCTTTCTCATTTTTAAATTTTGAATCTAATATTAAAATCCTCATTGAAAAATTGATTTTCTAAGATTTAGATTCCTAATTGTCATTAGAAGTTATTTAAAATCATTATTATCATAATACTTAGAAACTCACCAAAAAATCAGATACCCTAGCAGTTCATCTATCCACTTGATGGTACACTAGCCCTACACTAATTTGAAACTGTTCTTCTAATTTTTGAAAACATTTTTGTTGCTATATAATGTAAAAAGTACATAAATCATTTTTGCCCATTTTTTTAAATGTGAGTTTCCTGGAGGGTTTTGGAAGTTCGTTATATAGTCTAGAATAGATAGACGTTCTTTGTCAGATATATGTATGTGAAATATTCCATTCTGGGCTTGCCTTTCTCTTAATGGTATTTTTGAAGAAAAGTTTTAAATTTCAGTTAATTCCCGTTTTTGTCTGCAATTGTTAGATAGTGTTGCATACACATCAGTTTGGTCAAATTTATTAACCATGTTCAAATCTTTCACACTAATTTTTATTGTCTGCTTGTCCTATCAACTATTAAGAAATGTTAATATCTTTAGATTTATAATATCATTTATTATAAATTTTGATTTGTCTAGTTCTCCTTTTAGTTTATATATTTGGAGGTTTTGTTACAAAATGAATATAAATTTAAGATCATTTTATCTTTCTGTTGAATTTTTATGAAATATTCTTTATCTCTGGTAATGCTTCTTGCCTTAAAGTCTGCTTTGTATTGTATTATTTTATGAGCTTTCTTGATAAATGCCTGCATGGAGAATTTCTTAACATCTTTTCCTTTCCACCTTTCTGTGTCCTTATATTTCACTTGTAAGCACCACATAGTAACATGCCTTTTAAACCCACCTGATAATCTTTGTTTTTAAATTGAAGCATATAGTTTATTTACATTAATGTAATTATTGATATCTTTGGATTTAAATTTGTCATCCCACTATAAGTGCATCAAATATGTTTTATTGCCCCATTCTCCTTCCCCATTAGCTATTAATTACATAGTCTTTTAAAATTATTTTAGTGGTTATCTTAGTGATTACAGCATAGATCTTTGACTTATAGTTTTCTTTATATTAGTTTTGTTTTGTTTTCAACTACTTCCTCATTGTATGTGTCTTAGAATACTTTTGACTTCCTGGGTCTTTTTCCCTTGGTTTTCAGACATTTGACCCTGGGGTGTTTTATTTTGGTGGGGAACAAACCTGGTACTTTTACCAACACTATATGAAAAATGTGGAGACTATCTTTCTTAAAGGGAAATATAATTTTCTTTGAGTAAGCAGGTACAGTATGGGCAGATCACTATGAGTTTGTTGAAGCTGGCTTTTAGGCTATGTTAAGATTGGTCTATTTTTAGTTTGCCTCTATTTCCAAGGCATATATCTGCTGACTGGGAATTAGCCCTTCTGGGGGGGGTCTCAGGTTGAAAGCCTGATGTGTTTACCAGTTTGCTCTCTATATAACTGTGCCTTGAATTCCAACTTTTGTCTCTTCACCACTGCAAGTAAGCCAACTGTCTCTGTTCAGCTCTTCTGCCTTCCAGTGCTGCTATTTGGTGTTTTGGTGTCTCATCCATGCTTAGGTAATATGTCAATGAACACCTTAATGAAAATTATTTGCAGAATTTCTGGTTCTTATTTGGATTTCTCTCTTCTTCAGCCTTTGACCCCTCATGAGTTCTAGCTGCTTGATAGCCAGCCCACCTGTGACTTTCTGCTTGTTGTCCTATTTCCAGTCCTCCAGATAAAACAAATGGCCCAAGGGAATGAGTAAAGGTGAATGTGGGGCTCCTCTCAGTATACCTGCCTTTTCTCCAGAATCTAGACTCCACAATTCCAGGTTGTCTTTGTTGTTTTTTGGTGCTTTTAAATTGTTAGTTTTTTAAAAATTGTTGTATAATAAACATAACAAAATTGTTAACTATAAGTGTAAAGTTTATAGATATTAAATGCATTCATACTGTCATGCAATTGTCACCTCTACCCACCTCGAGAACTTTGATCATGCAAAACTAACACTCTGTACCCATTAAATAACAACTCCCCATTCACCCTTCATTTCAGTGCCTCGTCACAACCATTGTACTTCCTGTCTCTATAAATAATCTGACCACTCTAGATGCCATATAAATGGAATTAGAGTACTTGTCCTTTTGTAACTCAAAGTTCATTTCTGTTATAGCATGTGTCGGAATTCCCTTCCTTTTTAAGGTGAATAATAATTCTATTGAATGTATATAATACACTTTGTTTATCCATTCATTTATAACTGGACACTTAGGTAGTTTTCACCCTTTATTATGAATAATGCTACTGTGAATACAGGTATGCAAATATTTCTTTAAGACTCTGCTCAGGAGCTTTAATTTATTCATATACTCCCCAATACTTGTTATTTTCTGAGGTGTTTTTGGTTTTGTTTTATTTTGTTTTTTGTTAACAGCCATCTTGATGTGTGTGAGGTGGTAGCTTTTTATTTTCATCCAGCTTTTATAGTTGTTCTTGGCAGAGGACCTGGTCTTATTACAGATGTTCTTTCAAGTTTAGAAGTAGAAATGTGTGGACTGGCATCTAGAGTAGATGTTACTTCACAGATGGGGAAGCTGACACAGATGCTTAAGGTCAAATCTAGTAAACGGCAGAGATAGGATTGACTGGCTCTTAAATCTATGCTCTTAACCACTGAATTATAACACTTCTGTAATACAGGTCTTCTTTCCTATACTTCTTATAATCTCACTAGGGGCCCAGTCCACGAATTCGTACACCTTGAAAGGAACTGTGGGCTGGGAGTCTGTGGTGGGCACAAGGGCGGGTCTCGGCCCATCCTCTGTGCCCCACCCCAACCCCCTCCTGCCCCACCCCTCCTCCCTCCCCCCCCGCCCCGGTACCATTGTCTGCTGGCAGCCCCACTCTTACCACTGCTGCTCCCGTGCGCTGATGGTGGCCCCGGGTGCGAGCGGGGCCATCACCAGCAGCAGGTGCAAGAGGTAGCTGCCGGCCCCAATCACTCCTAAGGAGCAGGAGGAGGTGGAGAAGTCCTGAGGGGCAATCGGGGCCGGCACTGGGTGCCTGTAGCAGGTGCAAGAAGTGGCTCGAGCGCTGGCAGCAGGTGCGAGCAGCGGCTCCAGTACCAGCAGCATGTGCGAGGGCTGGGCAGGACCGTGGAACGCATGAGCAAAGAATTTTCAGTAACCATCAGAGGTTCGCCCCAATGATAGCGACTGGCGCCCCACCTTGGTCTGGTGCCCCCGCTCACCTGCTCCACCATTCCACCATAGCCAACGCCTGCCATGTTTCCCACGCGCCCCCTGGTGGTCAGCACACATCATAGTGACCAGTTATTCAGTTCGGTTTTTCAGTTGTTCCGCCATTCGGTCTATTTGCATATTAGGGTTTTATATATATACTAGAGGCCCGGTGCACGAAATTCGTGCATGGGGGTGTGTGTCCCTCAGCCCAGCCTGCAACCCTCTCCACTCTGGGACCCCTCTCACAATCCGGGACTGCTGGCTCCTAACTGCTCGCCTGCCTGCCTTCCTGATTGCCCCTAACCGCTTCTGCTTGCCAGCCTGATTGATGCCTAACTGCTCCCCTGCCAGCCTGATTGCCCCTAACTGCCCTCCCCTGACAGCCTGGTCCCCCCCAACTTCCCTCCCCTGCATACATGGTCCCCCACCCCCCTCCCAACTGCCCTTCCCTGCAGGCCCGGTCACCCCCAACTTCCCTCCTCTGCTGGCCTGGTTACCCCTAACTGCCCTCCCCTGCAGGCTTGATCGCCCCCAACTGCCCTCCCTTGCAGGCCTGGTCCCTCCCAACTGCCCTTCCCTGCTGGCCATCTTGTAGTGGCCATCTTGTGTCCACATGGGGGCAGGATCTTTGACCACATGGGGGCAGCCATCTTGTGTGTTGAAGTGACAATTTGCGTATTACTCTTTTATTAGATAGGATAGAGGCCTGGTGCACGGGTGGGGGCCAGCTGGTTTGCCCTGAAGGGTGTCCCGGATCAGGGTGGCGGTTCCCTTGGGGCATGGGGTGGCCTGGGCGAGGGACCTGTGGTGGTTTGCAGGCCGGCCACGCCCCTCGGCGACCCAAGTGGAGGCCCTGGTATCTGGGATTTATTTATCTTCTGTAATTGAAACTTTGTAGCCTTGAGCGGAGGCCAAGGCAGGCCAGAAAGCTTGGCTTCCTTCATTGCCGGGGAAACACAAGCCTCCTGCTCACTCTGTGGCTGTAGCCGTTTTTGTTGGGATTTATTTATCTTCTGTAATTGAAACTTTATAGCCTTGAGCAGAGGCCAGGGCCAGCCAGAGCGGGCGAGAAGCTTGGCTTCCTCCATTGCCGGGGAACCCCAAGCCTCCTGCTCGCTCCTGATTGGCTGGTGGGCGTAGCAGAGGTACTGTCAATTTGCATGTTTCTCTTTTATTAGTGTAGAAATTGATCCAAGACCTTGAGAGTGATTATTCTTATGGTTCTGTTTCCTGTTTTTTTTTTTCCTACCAAATTTATTAAATTGTGGAGTACGGAACAGTCTTTTATGATTTGGGTGCGATTTATACAGCTTTAGAGAAATATGACAAATTTTGATTTGTCAAACATTCTAGGATACAGTTCTTAAAATGAATGAAAAATATTTTTAAATAGGACTTCTTATAAGTACATTGTTTTTAAACTTTCACAGGCCTGAGACAGAGATTTGGGGTCCCTTTACAGTGATGAAAACTTGCAGCTTTTGTTGTAGAGCTGTTTTCCAGCAGGTTTTTGACACCATATTCTCTGCTTTTTCATTCACTTTACAAGTAAAGTTCAATGCAGAAATGTTGCTGTTTCTGTATAATTTACTGTTTCATATCTCACTGATGCCCTTTCAATAATGTAGTGAACCACTAGCATTGGGAAAATATTGGGACAGTTCTTTAAATTTTGAGCTAATTAGACTTGTTTCTACTGAAAATTATACTATCGGTTTTTGTGTGGTTGTTTTTTAAAATTTCTTTTTCCATACTCATTGTGTTAAGCCTTCTTAAGTCATGTTTAGAAAGGGAACGCTGTTTGAAAACTCTTAAATTTATTACTTGTTGATAGAAGATTGCCTAGTGATTATGCTTGGGAAAGTAGGTACAAAAATGTCCTAACAGACAGACAGTAGCGACTTGCTAAAGAAAATTATTTGCTTACTTGTTCTTTTAAATAAATCTTATTTTTCAGGGTTTATCTCTAGTGTATGAACAGGATAAATGTTTAATATTTATAAAGATTTTGCACGCTGCTTACATTTCTCTTTTCCTATCTTCTTTTTAAAAAATAAATGAAAACTTAAGGGTTTGATTAACCTACTCTACAGTTTCCTTGATGAACCACCTTTCAGAGCTCTTTGCTACAATTTTAACATGCTCTTTGTCTAAATAAATAGCTACCAGTGACCACAGTGGGACCAGGCAGGGAAATGTAGATGAATGCATACTAATCTGTAACTGCCCTTGATTAATTAGTGGTGTTATTAAAGTACTGAGCTACTTGTATTTGAAGCAAAAATTTTATGAAGAGCTCCCTTAAACTTTCTAATTAAGACAATGGGCTGTTGTACTTATATTTGTAGTACTAACTTTCAGAATTAAATGTGACTCATAGGTTAGTTTTAGAATTTGCTTCCCAAATACCTATTTAATTTAGCAAGAAAACATTGTTCAATGAAACACAAGATATGAGCAATACTGTGAAAGAGCTTATAATTTGTTTCTTTTCATGGGTGCACCTTTGTGCACTGTGCCTAATATCCATTTATCCTACTTTGCTTTTCTGTGACATAATGACTGTTGATTAAAAATATTTGCTAAAACATTTCTTGCAGGTAAACTAATTGGTAAGAGTTAAGTTACTTTTTGAACTTCATTAACAAATTTTTATTTGTATTTAATACCATTCCCTAAGTAATGAAGCTCTTTAGCCCACTTACAAAGTCATTTTTTGACTTTGCACAGATTTTTCATAAAATGTATATTTTTACATAGCACATCTTGATGCTTCTAAGAATACTGTTGCATGCTGACTTTGATCCGTCTGACGTTAAATATTCAGGTGTCTTGAGGGATTAGGTATCTTGGTGAAGCATTAGTTAAGGGGAAAAGGCAAATATTTCCCAAGATGGTAGTAGTAGTAATATCTGTGGCCTTGTACGGCCCAGCATCTTGTAGGCTGATGTCTTCTGTCTTCTGAGAAAAGAGCCCTAGTTCAGGAGTAGCTATTTGCCAAAGGAGTTTTACCTGAGTATCAGCTGGTTGAGAGGTTCCCTTTTTTTGTAGCAGAGGAAGAAAGACTGCAACTCTCCACCTCAACTCCTAGAGACCTGCCTATCCTAGTTCATGCTTTTAAAGTGATACTTTTTTAAAAATCTAGCTTTTATAGTTCTTCTTGGCAGGGAAGTTTATATTATAAAAGCTTTTCTATAAAAAAAAAAGCTATTGAGAATAGAAATGTAAGTAAGTGGAATAACTTTGTGAGGTGGATGTTGCATTACAGATAAGTACTTCTAAGTTCGTTTATCAAGCTAACTGCACAGATGAAATCAGATGCAAAAGCAGTCTGACTTTTTCCCAGCTCTGTGAAAACAGGAACAATGAAGTGGTCCTGTCATTGATTATTCCTTCTCATCACCACCACCCCCTGCACAGACTCTGCTCTGGTCCACCTAGCTTCTGAAGGGTTTTGCCCACTTCAGATTAGCGACTCCTGAGAGATAACCATAAATTTAGAAATTTAAAATGTAGCTTATCTCTTTGGTGATGAAACTCACATATCTTTATTCAGTCTGGTGTTTGACCCAGACATTGGGCTTTCAAACATGTTTTTCAGAACACTTTATATTTAAAATGCCTGCATTCTGACTTAAAAAGAAAAATAGAAGCAGCCACCAACTTTCTTTGCTGAGCTCTTTTCAGTCGATAAATGACAAATGTTGGATTCATACAGACTACATTTTGGCTAAAAAGCCTGAGATTAAAATATTATTTTTAGGTTATTGTTTAATATCTTTTCTCTTGGGATGATTTTATTTTATCTGTACTTTGAGATTGTATTGAAACAAAAAGAGGTTCCTATTAGAATCTGTTATGAAAATGCTATTGTGTATTCCTTCTGATAGTGCTAATAAACAATCAACAGATTTAACATGTTCATTTAGCAAATGTTTTCACATATATCAAGTTTATTGTGAATATGTGCATGCATATATGTTTAACATATGCACACATAAATGGTGGGTGTATCATGCATAGCTTTTATTTTGCTTAATGGTAATCATACATACCAGACATTTAATATAAACTAGAGACCTGGTGCATGAAAATTCATGCACACGCGGGTGAGGGGTCCCTCAGCCCAGCCTGCACTCTCACAGTCTGGGACCCTTGGGGGATGCCCACCTGCTGGCTTAGGCCTGCTCCCCAAGAACAGATAATCTAAAAGAAATATTCATATCCTTGGGTAAGGATTTTTAAAAGGTAATGTTCGCATGAAAATTCACTGCCGGCCCTAACTGGTTTGGCTCAGTGTATAGAGTGTCGGCCTGCGGACTCAGGGGTCTCCGGTTCGATTCCGTTCAAGGGCATGTACATTGGTTGCGGGCACATCCCCAGTTGGGGGGGTGTAGGAGGCAGCTGATAGATGTTTCTCTCTCATCAATGTTTCTAACTCTCTATCCTTCTCCCTTCTTCTCTGTAAAAAATCAATAAAATATATTTTTAAAAAAGAAAAAAAATTCACTGCCGGCAGGGCTGAGGGGACTGGGCACCACCATCTTGTGAGGGCGTGGTGGTCAATTAGCATATTCCTTCTTTGTTATATAGGATGACTATTTAGTATTACTAATTTAAATAGTCACACTCAATTTTGTGGGGTTTCCCTTCTCCATTTTATTATCTCTTTGGTACCCATAATCAAATTTCAGGATTAGTATTATTTGTTACTTATGTATAATCATTATATACACCTTTACAGACTCTGATTAAAAGGTGTAGCTTTTATCCTACATCATCTGTATCTCCCTTATCCACAATCACCTTCCATGGAGTTAAATGTTCTAAGCTTTGCTCAAACACTTTAACCATCATATAGTTGTTAATGGTAAAGCGTGAGAAAATAAAGAAGAATTCCTAACTTTACATCTAATCTACAATAATAAAAGAGGAAGATGCAAATTGACCATACCTCCGCAACACCCACCAGCCAATCAGGAGGGAATATGCAAATTAGAAGGACAAAGATAGCAGTGGCCCCACTGCCCAGCCGCTCCAGGTGTGGAGTAGCCAGGTGGGGCAGGATGCCTGCTATGAGAGAGAGGGCGGGGGGCGAAGGGATCTACAGGAGCGGCACTCCAGGACAGTGAAGACGAAGATGGCAGACCAGCCAGAGTGTGCAGCGAAGTCAGCAGAATCTGGCGGAGTCTGCAGCAAAGACGAAGATGGCAGATTCCAGCCAGAGTCAGCAGCAAAGGCGGCAGACTCCAGCCGGAGCAAAGGTGGAAGGTGGCGGCCAGAGCAAAGGCCTGGGTCCCAGGTGCCAGAGGAAAACTGGTGCCGGAAGCCAGGGGAAGGAAGGCCTATTGCACTAATCTTCGTGCAACTGGCCTCTAGTATTTTCATATTTGGAAATTTATAATAATTGATATTTTCACTATAGGAAAAACAGGCACTTTTCATATGACTCAGTACTTCCACTCCTAGAAATCTATCCAAGAAAAATGAAAGCGTATGTCCACAAAAAGGTTGTACCTAAATGTTCATAGCAACATTACTCATAGTAGACAGAAACTAGAAACAGCTCAAAATATCCTTCAGCTGATGTGAATGAATAAATTAAATATGGCGTATTCATACAATGGAATACTATTCAGCACTAACAAGGAATGAAATGCTGAAACGTTACAACCTTAGCAACTTTATGCTTAGTGTAAAATCAGACACCAAAGATCACATATTATTTTAATTACATAAAATGTCTAGGAAAAGAAATTTATAGAAAGAGAAAGCAGGGGTACTGGAAGTGGGGATTGACTGCAAATAGCTTGAAAGGTTTTTGGGAGGAGGGGGTGATAGAAATAGTGTAGGACTGGATTGTGGCAATGGTTACATAGCTATAAAAATTTACTGTGAATTATTGAGCTGTAGTCTTAAAATGAGTGCATTTTATAGCATATGAAATATACTGCAATAAAACACAAAAGAGGAATATTTTAAAAAAAAAACCACTCTAGCTCTTAATTTACTCTGAAGATTACAGTATATGTGCCTTTTAATCTGACCTAATTTTTGACATTTCTCTTAGCCTAAATTAAGATTAATACTGAGTAATGTGTTAAACTTACTAATATCATATATGTGTGTGTGTGTGTGTGTGTGTGTGTGTGTGTGTGTACACACACACACACACACACACACACATACATATCCCCTATAATATTTGCTTCATGTCCTATATAGAATGTTGAAATTTATAGTACTTGGCAGGTTACTAGTATTTTCTATTTTAGTTTTGAAGTAGCCTGACTGGTACCAAGTTCTCTCACTGCTCTGTTATTCAGTCACTTCACAGTATATCTTCTCTATTTGCTCTTAACCAGTTGAGCTGTGTTCTTACTGAGAGTCAGTTGTGCTTGTTTTCAAACCTGTTTATGCCAGTTGTACTTCTTGTTATATTTGCAAAACAATAAAAAGGTGCAAAAACCAATAGAATTCGTTCTTTGGCAAACTAGATAGAATGTTTTGGAAAGACTTGACAAAGGCAAATCGCTAAATATTGGTTTGAATTAGGTGTGAGTAATTTAAAAGACTGGAGTGGAAATTGTAAAAATCTAGGAGAATTTTACATTCAGATTCCTTGCTCATACTCTATCTTAATGAAACTGGAAGGAGAAAAGTTAGACATGAACATGTGTAAGAAACACAGTGTTGGAATCTAATTACAGGACTTATTCAAAGAAAGTTTTGATATCTCAACGTACACTTCTGTACATTTTAAATTAAAATGTTTAAGATGCATGTATATATGTGTATTCGTATTTAATAGTATTTCTATTTTACCACATCTCTTTAATTAACCAACCAGTTACTGGTTTTGATCTGTGTATGGTACTTTTCTCTACCACAGAAAATGTATATTCAAAGGTGTAAAAATCAAGTTTATAAATAATTTATGCTGTAATTGGAGTGACTATTTTCATAATAAAAAGGATTATCATGGCTTTTTAATTACTAGATTTGTGCCAGGTTTTTGTTTTTCTTTTCCTTTTTTTAAAAATTAAATCTTTATTGTTGAAAGTATTACATTTATCCTTTTTCCCCCATTGACCCCTTCTAGCCCTCCTCTGTCCCTCACCCCAGACCTTCACCACCCTATTGTCTGTGTCCATGGGTTATACATATATGCATACAAATTCTTTGGTTGATCTCTTCCCACCACCCCACCTCCACCATCCCTCTGATACTTCACAGTCTGTTGCATGCTTCTATGTCTGGATCTATTTTGTTCATTAGCTTATTTTGTTCATTAGATTCCACATATGAGTGAGATCATGTGATACTTGTTTTTCTCTGACTAGTTTATTTTGCTTAACATAATACTCTCCAGGTCCCTCCATGCCCAGTTGCTGTTCTTAAGAAAATCCACGTTGATTGATGTGAATATTGTACCAACCTTTCATTCCTGGAATAAATCCCACTTGGTCAATGGCATATGATCTTTTTAATATACTTCTGGATCAAATTTGCTAATCCTATCTAATAAAAGAGTAATATGCAAATTGACCATCACTCCAACACAAGATGGCTGCTCCCATGTGGTCAAAGATGGCTGCCCCCATGTGGACACAAGATGGCCGCAACAAGATGGCCAGCAGGGGAGGGCATTTGGGAGGGACAAGGCCTGCAAGGGAGGGCAGTTGGGGTCAATCAAGCCAGTAAGGGAGGGCAGTTAGGGTTGACCAGGCTGGCAGAGGAGGGAAGTTGGGGGTGACCGGGCCTGCAAGGAAGGGCAGTTGGGGGGTACCCACGCCTGCAGGGGAGAGCAGTTGGCGGGGGACCAGGCCTGCAGGGGAGGGCAGTTAGGGGCAAACAGGCTGGCAGGGGAGCAATTAGGCATCAATCAGGCTGGTAGGGGAGTGGTTAGGGGGTGATCAGGCTGGCAGGCAGAAGCGGTTAGGGGCAATCAGGAAGGCAGGCAAGCGAGCAGTTGGGAGCCAGCAGTCCAGGATTGTGAGAGGGAGCCCAGATTGGAGAGGGTTGCAGGCTGGGCTGAGGGACACACACACAACCCCGTGCATGAATTTCGTGCACCAGGCCTCTAGTATTTTGTTGAGGATTTTAGCATCTGTGTTCATCGAGGATATTGGCCTGTAGTTTTCTTTCTTTGTAGTGTCTCTATCTGGTTTTGAAATTAGGATAATGCTGGCTTCGTAAAAAGAGCTGCAAGTGTTCCTTCTTTTTGGATTTTTTGGAATAGTTTGAGCAGAATAGGTGTTAGTTCTTCTTTGAATGTTTGGTAAAACTCCCCTGCGAAGCTGTCGGGAACAGGGCTTTTGTTTGCTGGGAGACTTTTGTTTATTATTATTATTACTGATTTAATTTTTTAAAAATATATTTATTGATTTTAGAGAGAGAGGGAGGGAGAGAGAGAAACATCAATAATGAGAGAGAATCATTGATTGGCTGCCTCCTGCACGCCCCCTACTGGGGATTGAGCCCGCAACCCAGGCATGTGCCCTTGGCCGGAATCGAACCTGGGACCCTTCAGTCCCCAGGCCAATACTCTATCCATTGAGCTAGGGCTTTACTGATTAAATTTTATCAGTACTTACCAGCCTATTTATGTTTTCTCATTCTTCCTGATTGAGTTTTGGAAGATTGTATTTTCCTAGGAATTTGTCCATTTCATCCACATTGTCCAGCTTGTTGGCATGTAGTTGTTCATAGTATTTTCTTACAATCCTTTGTATGTCTGTGGTGTCAGTTATTACTTTACCAATTTTGTTTCTGATTTTATTTATTTGGGTCCTTTCTCTTTGTTTCTTAATGAGTCTGGCTAATGGATCATCAATCTTGTTTATTTTTTCAAAGAACCAGCTCTTGGTTTCATTGATTTTTTTTTTGGATTTTTTTTTTAGCCTCTATATCATTTATTTCTTCTCTATTATTTCCTTTCTTCTACTTACTCTGAGCTTTTTTTGTTTTTCTCTAATTCTTTAAGTTATAGGGTTAAATAGTTTATTATTAATTTTTCTTGTTTTTTGAGGTAGGCCTATAGTGCTATGAGCTTCCCTCTTAGGACTGCTTTTGCTATGTCCCATATATTTTGGGTTGTTGTGTATTCATTTTCATTTGTTTCCAGGAAGGTTTTGATTTCTTTCTTGATCTCATTGGTAACCCATTCATTGTTTAATAACACGCTTCCATGTGTTTGAATGTTTTTACTGTAGTTAATTTCTAATTTCATTCCATTGTGATTTGAGAATATGCTTCATATGATTTCAGTCTTCTTGCATGTCCTAACATGTGGTCTATATTTGAGAATGACCCATGTGTGCTTGAAAAGAATGTATATTTTGCAGCTTTGGGGTGAAATGTTCTATAAATGTCAATTAAATCCATCTAATCCAGTGTGTCCTTTAGAGTCATTGTTGCCTTCTTAATTTTTGTCTGGAAGATCTCTCCAGTGAAGTTAGTGAGGTGTTAAAGTCCCCTACTATGACTGTATTGCTGTCAATCTCTCCCTTAAAGTTCTCTAGAAGTTATACATATATATATATATATATATATATATATATATATATATACATACACACGCACACACATACATACATACATACATATATATATTTAGGTGCTCCTATGTTGGGTGCATATATGTTTCCCAGGGTTATATCCTTTTGTTGGATCAACCCCTTTAGTATTATGTAGTGACCTTTACATCTCTTGTGATGGCCTTCATTTTGAAGTCTATTTTGTCATTTATGAGTATTGCTAACCCAGCTTGTTTTTCATTTCCATTTGCATGGAAAAATTTTTCCATCCCTTCCCTCTCTTTCTTTGTGAGCCTTTTTGTTCTGAAGTGGGTCTCTTGTAGACAGCATGTAATTTGTTCATGTTTTTGTACCCATTCACCTACCCCAGTGGTCGGCAAACTCATTAGTCAACAGAGCCGAATATCTACAGTACAACGATTGAAATTTCTTTTGAGAGCCAAATTTTTTAAACTTAAACTTCTTCTGATGCCACTTCTTCAAAATAGACTTGCCCAGGCCGTGGTATTTTGTGGAAGAGCCACACTCAAGGGGCCAAAGAGCCGCATGTGGCTCGCGAGCCACAGTTTGCCGACCATGGACCTACCCTCTGTCTTTTGATTGGAGCGTTTACATTTAAGGTTATAATTGACGGGTACTTATTTATTGACATTTTTATTCTTTATGTCTGTTTCTCTATTTTCATTACAGCAGTTTCTTTAGCATTTCTTACAGTACTGGGTTGGTGGTGATAAACTCATTTAGCCTTTTTATGTCTGGGAAGTTCTTTATTTCACCATCTATTTTGAATGATAGCCTTGTTGGATATAGTAATCTTGGTTTCAGATCCTTGCTTTTCATTACCTTGAATACTTCATGCCATTCCCTTCTGGCAGTTACTGATGAGAAATCAGCTGACAGCCTTATGGAAGCTCCTTTGTAACAAATTGCTTTTCTCTTGATGCCTTTAAGATGATCTCTTTGTCTTTAATTTTTGGCATTTTAATTATGATGTGGCTGGATGTGTGCCTGTATGGCTTTTTCTTATTTGGACTCTCTGGGCCTCCTGAACTTGTGTGACTTTTTCCTTCATTAGGTTAGATTTGTGCCAGTTTTTAAGGACAACTTGTTTTATATTGAAACGTGAGGCAAACCTGGATGACAGTAGGGAAGTTGGACTTGAAGGGCATGATTATAAAGAGTAGCTTCAGTGCATAGGAAACAGTGAGAGCCATAAAAAAGCAGGAAAGATGTGTGCAGAGGGAATTTTGGAATTTAAGATCTTGAGGATAGTAGTGTGAAGCCTGAGAACTTGTCGAAGTTATCAATGAAAATTTCAAACTCACTAAAGTTGATTTCAGGACTTAAAAAAAATAATGTGAGCACCACAGATGCTAATAAAAGAGCAGCTTTCCTTGTGTCCATTATGTACCATTATGTAAGATACATAAAAGAAGATTGGAGGAATGATATATGAAGAGAGTGGTACTCATGGAGAATTTATTAAAAATTGGTTGGAATGTTAATCAATATCATTGTAGCTGCTTTGCTAATATGTTAGAACTTTTGTTCTTGTTCAGCTTGCAGCTTTGATGTTGCTTGTAATGACAATGTTTCTTTTAAAAGAAATTATACAAATTATTCTTAACTGTTTGTTGTACAGCTTCTAAAATTTACTAAATCTAAGTACTGTAGTACTTTGACAAAATGTAAAAAAAACAACAACAACAAAAAAACAACACACAACACCACACATGTTAAAAAATCCGTATGAAGTTCTTAACTGTTTTTGGATTACAGATGCCTTTAAGAATCTGGTGAAAGCTCTGAGCTTTGTTTCCAAATTACTTATAAATGAACAAACATATTAATTTTATAATTTTAGGAAGTTCACAGCCCCACCAAAGCCCAGAGAAATCGTGTTTAAGAACAGAAAAGAATTATATTACTAATCCTCTTGTGACTTAAAAACAATAGTTGTTTCTGTGTACTTTGATGTAATACTGACTTTCAAATAATGCCCAAAATAGGACTTTCATAGCCAATAGTTCTGGGTTACTTGTGCTCTATAGCAGCAGTCACCAACAGGTGGTCCGTTAGGTCCGAAATGTTGGTGACCACTGCTCTATAGTGAGATACCTGTAATCAATGTTGGTAAGAACTTGAACATAAGATGATTACTAGTAGGTAATTTGTTTAAAATGATAGTAACTGGAGGTGTTTTAATTATGTAATATTTAATGCTGCTCTGTTATAAGTCTTAGAGTCTTTTAATATTTACCAATAAGCAATCAACTTAAATCATTCGGATCTGTATTTCATTCAGCTCACAATTTTCATTCATAGAATATGATCTTCAAGTAGAGTATTTAATAAAGTAAGAACCATGTTTGAGCATGGTACGGCTTTGGAGAGAAAGAAAGATCTGACTACCTTTCTCCTCTGCTTTCTGTTTACTTGCCCCTCCTGGTGTGTGCTAGCTTTTTCTCCCTTTTTCTTAGGGTAAATGGACATTGTTTGTTTCAGTAACGATTATAAATTGAAAAATCTTTTATGTAACTTAGGAGGTAGTAAAATATTCTGTGTTGCTTAAGATAACTTGAAGTGTTTTTCACCTGCAAAACTGACTGCTTTTGGAATTTTATTTCCTTTACTGTTGTAGCTTACAGTGATTATTATGTCTGCAGGAGTTCTACTCATGTTTTATGATTTTATTTTCACTGCAGGACCGTGTATATGTACAACAAAATAATGTGGAGAATGTCTACAACTTGGGATTAATTATTTTTCGAGATCAAGTTGTACGATATGGCTGTATTAGGGATCATCTACGACAAACATTATTGGATATGATCGCAAGAGAGCGGAAAGGAGAAGTTGTAGACCGGTATTAATCATCTTTTAACTCATTAGGTTTTGGTTTTTAGCAGTTATACCCTGAGAACCAATTTATTGTCAACATTTTATTAAAATGAAAGTTTGATTGTCTCTAGCACATTATGAAAATTTTCAAAAACTTGCATCACAGTTAACAAAGTTACATAGATGTTAACTTAAAAACACACTTCTATTTTTAGAAGAGACCATTTTAACCTTTAATTTGGTATACTTTTTTTTAAAGCAATTCAGCCATTAGTCTTCCCATTTGATTTTTCTTTTTTTTACATTTCACTGAAAATATTTTATTGGCGTTTTAGACAGAAACGGGAATTTATTTGCCAGGAAGGGTGATCCCGTCATACTTTCACTGTAACCAGCAGATGGCCTCCTTCTTGCTGACTCTATGATGAGCCCCATTGCAACCTGAACTGCATTTCTTGTCTGCGATGCTGAAACCTCGCCTACTGAGCGTATAGAATTCCAGGCTGTAGATATCAATGCTTGGGTCATTTATGATCCCCAGATCGATGTGTTCCTGGATCCCCAAACCAAAGATTCCAATATCTGAGAAGTTATTTTGTAATTCATACTCTCTCACCTTTAGACCTTTCTCCAAGAGTTCTTCTCTTCTGCCTTGTCCCCACAGAGTATGCAGTGGACGGCAATTTTTTTCCTTTGATTTTTCTTTTTTTAAAAAAATATGTTTTATTGATTTTTTTACAGAGAGGAAGGGAGAGGGATAGAGAGTTAGAAACATTAATGAGAGAGAAACATCAATCAGCTGCCTCCTGCACACCTCCTACTGGGGATGTGCCCATAACCAAGGTACATGCCCTTGACCGGAATCAAACCTGGGACCCTTGAGTCCGCAGGCTGACGCTCTATCTACTGAGCCAAACGGGTTGGAGCTGTATTTTTTATTCTTGCATTTTGTTCTTTTTCTGGCTGGGTGATAACATTTTTTTTTCTTTTGTCTTTAAGGGTTTTTGGCTAGCCTTTCTTCTTAACGTATTTAAAGAAAAATGTTGCACATAGTCTAAGCCAGCTAAGAACTACTGTACCATTCTCATATTCCTTCTAATGATTACAGTGACACCAGCTCTAGTGGCTTGAAACATGCAAGACTGCTTTCTCTGCTTCTCTATTCAAAGCAACTAGTAGATGAAGACTTGTAAAGTTCTTTGTTTTTTAATCCTTACCCGAGGATATTTTTCCATTGATTTTTTTAGGGAGAGTGGAAGAGAGAGGGAAAGACAGAGAGAAACATCGATGTGAGAGAAACACATCAATTGGTTGCCTCCTGCATGAGCCCTAACCAGGGCCCGGGCCAGGGAGGAGCCTGCAACCCAGGTAAATGCCCTTGATCAGAATCGAACCCAGGACCCTTTGTTCAGCAGGCCAATGCTCTATCCACTGAGCAAAATCGGCTAGGGCTGTAAAGTTTTTTATTTCCACATTGGTGCCTGGTCAGAATTGCTCAAAAGTCATTTGGTACAAAAATTTACAAATCAAGCAGTGCAGCCTCCTTTCATCCTCCTTGCTTCCTGATATAATAGCTTTTTTATTCTCTCGGTGTTTTTAAATACACAGGACTATTTAGACATGACATCTTAAACATATCTTTCAGATGTTTTAAGTTATTGCATGAGAACAATGAGATAAATACCTGTGCAGTCAAGGTACTGCCTTCCAATGAAAATTACTTTAAAACCTCATGTTACAAAGAAGCTGCTTCTGGGAAATTGGTCACTGATTTAGAACATATTCTGAAACTTTCTAGCTATTTCTGTTGTATTTTTTATATGAATCTTTGATGTAATTTGATTTTCAAGTGTTTGTAACTTCTTTTGACAGAGGCGCAATAAGAAATGCATGCCAGATGTTAATGATTTTAGGTCTTGAAGGACGATCAGTCTATGAAGAAGATTTTGAGGCTCCTTTTTTGGAAATGTCTGCAGAATTTTTTCAGGTAATCAGTGAAGATATATAAATAAGTGCTCTTCTAAGATGTTCTTAAAGTTATTAAATGTGGTTACTAATTTGAACATTTTTTTACCTTTTTTTACTGAGGCTATTATGTTGCAAATTATTTACCCACAAATTACTAGGCAGTGTATCACCAGTGAAGTTTCACTATACAGGCTTTTGATATTATAAGTAACTAGTAAAATAAATGTAGGAATGTGCATGATCCCATAGTGCATATATGTCTTCAAGACTGTTGATTGGAAAGCTATAGGTCAGTAAGTACAATTGATATACATTTGCAGCATTATGCAGTATACAACCCAAAACGAACTAAATTGCTGAAAGCAAAGCTAAACTATTACTCATTTATAATGAAGTTATAATAACAATAACTGAGGAACATGACAGATAGAAGACAGTATTTATAAGGTAATGATGATAGCCAGGGATTATTAAGATGATCTCACCAAGATTTTTGTTTGGTGTGTTAATGTCTGTTCTTAGAAATTTGATTATTTTCAAGGACTAAGACTACTTTTTGTTACAATAGTAGCAAGTGTTATTAAATTTATCTATAGTTCATATCAACATGTCTTTTATTATGTAATTCTTAGATATATTCATTAATCCTACTTTCAAATAGGTTTATTAAATCATTTGGGTTGACATTTATAATTTAGTGGAACCTCTATAAGGTTGGTGTTAGCAGGCAAGATTGATAGTTATTTAAAAGCTCCATTTCTCCAACTTCATTATATATACTCTTTTGAGCCTGAGAGTCGGGGTGACAGGAGGACTTCAGTAATTAACAGTATGCCAGCAAAACTATATGATAAACGTGATAATTCCTTCTAGGCATAACTTTACATTAAAACAGATCAAAGAAGAATTTGCCACTCTCACTTTGAGTCAGATGCTTTATTCTGGCATGTGTTTACTTTTGCTGCTATTTGGAGTACATTGGCAGTATTTGAAAAACACTGCTCAAGGATAATATATTAATTCAGTTTTATGTAAATAATGCTTTAAAGTATATAACGCAGACTGTATGATCATGTGTAATAAACTATATAAAGTTTTAATAGTGCTTATTATATATTAGTTTTGATTTTTGATAAACACTATAGAAATATAGTTAAAAGCAGAAACACATTTTGCTTCTGTGTTTTTAAAGAATCATGCTTCCTATTTGCAGATGGAAAGCCAGAAATTTTTAGCAGAAAACAGTGCTTCAGTTTATATAAAGAAAGTAGAAGCTAGAATTAATGAAGAAATAGAACGGGTGATGCACTGCCTTGATAAATCAACTGAAGAGCCAATTGTAAAGGTGGTGGAGAGGGAACTTATTTCCAAGCACATGAAAACTATAGTAGAAATGGAGAATTCTGGGCTAGTACATATGTTGAAAAATGGAAAGACAGAAGGTAAGTCTTAGCAGTTGGAAAAATCCTTATAGTTCTACCAAGTTCTCAGTATTGTTTTTAAATTTTTCTCTAATTAAGATAATGAATGTCAGTTTTTAAGTGGTTTATATCACTAATTTAGTTGTTACTTTGGTAGGATTTAATGGTAAAGCTTAGCATTTTTTACTGAGGATTTTAGATGTTTCTAGTGAAGTGACTTTTTTCTATCTTTCGTCTTAAGTCTCCTCACTTTGTGTTTTTCTTTACCCAGAAGATAAATGTAATACTGGTGAAGACAACAAGCTCCTCATCTATTCCTGTACTTTGGTGTTATATGCTAGAGGGTTTGGACTCTATTCACGAATACTGTCCTGTAGTTTTTATGATTCTTTTAAAATCTGAAGTTCCAATCTTAAAATTTTTGTAGGCTTTCCTATGGGAGTTAGTTGTGATAAGGTTTCCAAAAATGCAAAAATAGGTGTCTTTCCTGTTGGTGTATTTAAATAAATTAGTTCATTGGTTTTGGGGATTCTGAAATTATAGACTAAAAAAGGAGAAGGGAGAATTGCATAAAAGTAAAAATAGAAATTTTGAGATAACTGTAGCATTTTACTCACTTTGGCTATTTACCTTCGTTTATTTATTTATTTATTTATTTATTTATTTATTTATTTATTTATTAACAGTACTTTGTGACAACTGTAGCATTTCCTTGTGTGGGCTATTTACTTTTATTTTCCTGAACACAGTATTTTGTGATAAGTACCCAAGAAGAAATAAGGAAATAGTTATGTTGTCCTCTTAATTTCTGAAGTTTTGCTTTAAAACTGACTTTTTAAATAAATCACTGACATGATATTGAAAAATAAACCTGGTACTTACTCTTCTTTTCTCCTGCTTCTTAATGAAGTTTTGGCAATGTTTTAGCCACTTACTTCTTATAGATGAAATACAAATTGCCTATTTGGGGTAATGACCTATAGATGAAATACATATTGCCTATTTGGGGTAATGACCTAGGTAGGGAATGAAAAGAAGAATTTTTTATGTGAATAATTTTTTTAAAAGGAGGATATAAGAAAACGGAAAAGAAACATGAGAAGAGAGGTTGTCCCATGCTTCCTTTAATGGAATCCTTACTTTGTGTTTTGAAATGGTTATATTTGTAAACGTGTAATAAGTTTCTAAAAAGTTGTGTATAACTTTGTAGATTTTATTAAAGCCAAAAAAGTTTCGTTTTAAAAAACCCTCTGGTAAACATTTTTGTAAAAGCAACAGAACAAAAATCATTTTACAAAATATGTTTGTCATGTTTTCTAAAATAAGCTACTCCTGCATGTCTCAGGTCTAAGTCGGGTTAGCAAACTTTCTTGTATAGGAGCAGGCAGTAAATATTTTAGGTGTGTGGGCCATACAGTAAACTACTCATCTCTACTGCATACTGCATATTGAGAAAGTAGGCATAGACAGTATTACAAAAGAATAAGCTTGACTATGTTTCTGTAAAACTTCATTTGATTTATTTTTCGTATGCTGTACAAAAAAGACGATGGGCTGTATTTCTGTTTGGTCTACGGACTACAGTTTGATGACTCCTGATGTAAATGGTCCCTGGCAGACTTGGACTTTAGGAAAAGCATTGTCCGTATTTAAACAAAATTAGAATCTAAAAATTTTCTAATGTACTGTTTAGCCATTGAGTTAATTCTTTCTTACCTACCTTGAGAGGATGGGAGGGGGGAGATTAAATGGGCTGAAGATTAGGAGCTATGAAATGTTTGATGGAGAGATTGTTAGTCATGCCTGAATTATAGTATCTCTATAACCTGGATACTTCAGTTAAAAGCATTAATTATGCCTGACACATGGCAAGTGCTTAAGTACACGAATGAAGAAACACCACAGTAGCTACTTACCATATATAAGCAACTATCTGTGATTCTAAATTGTAAAAATCTGGTTTCAATTTTCCTGACCTCCCACTAGAAACCTAATTGTGCAATATCTTAATTTTACTAGGCTCTGCTCATGATCATTTTGTCAAAAATAGGTCAGGGTCACAGCTTCACCATTATGAAGCCAAATGTCTCATAAATCAAAAAGTGAAAAACAGTTTTCCCACCGTAATTGGAGGATGAAAAGGATTGACTGATTATCAGATGCAGATAGTGCTGTGAAGTTCAAATGGCATCTCATTTTGGTATTTAATTTTGAATCCCAAGTATTTTTCATTTTCTCTTTCACATCCTCCACTACACCATTATTTATATACAGTGAAAGACAATGAAATGTATTAATTTACATACAATTAACTATATAGCATATAATTAAGCAAAACTGTGACAGCATAGGAACAAAACATAAGTTGGGAACCGTTGTGTTAGAGGTATTTGATATGCCAAATTACTGTAGTATATATCTATACTGTTGAATTTGTAATAACTATTTTCAGCATGAGAAATTTGGTTGTATGCTAAATGAGAAAGACTGTAAGCTTTGTTCTGCATAGATTACTATAGATTTATATTATTGATGAAAACTTATTTTTAAATAAAATTTGTTTTTGTAAGTCACAAAAACAAATTTTAGAAGCCCCTTTTATAAAATTTGCTTCTAACTATTTTAAAAATACATACAACTTTAGTTTTAGGAACTTAATTTCTCTTGTAAATATAGACCAGCCTAGGTAAATTATTATGGCCTGTTTGCCAAATATAGCCCACCACCAATTTGGTGGGGGAAAAATTTTTTTAAAGAATATGCTTCACCCTGGCAGGTTTTGCTCAGTCGATAGAGTGTTGGCCTACGGACTGAAGGGTACTAGGTTCGATTCCGACCAAGGGCACATGTCTGGGTTGTGGGCTCAATCCCCAGTAGGGGGTGTGCAGGAGGCAGCCAATCAATGATTCTGATCATTGATGTTTCTATCTCTCTCTCCCTCTCCCGTCCTCTCTGAAATCAATAAAAATATTTTTTTAAAAAGAATATGTTTTATTACACAGAACATAATAAACATTTTAGACTTAAAAACTAAGGTTTTATTGAAACATAGTTATGCCCATTTATTGTCTATGGATTCTTTCTTGACAATGACAAAATTGAATAGCAACAGAAACCATATGTGGCTCACAAATCTAAAATATTTACTGTTTGGCACTTGACAGAAAAAAAATTCTCAGTCTCTAATCTCTACTGCTTGTTTTAGCTCCATTTTCAAAAGTTCTTGATTATAAAACTTTTTTGTATTGTTGTAAAGTTCTAATATGATAGTCTCCCTATACGTTCTTATTTCAAAGAAACATTAGACATTTGGAAAAGCAGTATTTCAACTCTACATTTTAATCTGTGAACATGATACCAAAAATGGACAGAGTCAAAAGTGTTCTTTCTGAGATAAACCAATTTTTCAAATACAGATACTGGCTTTAAGACATCACCTGGGAAATATTAGAGATTGCTCTGAGGAAAATATTAAAGAATAGGAATTTATGCTATACATTTCATGTAAACTTTACCATGATATGAAATGAAATAAATTCTAGTATATTTGTTTTCATGGTTATTGTTTGAACTTTTAAAATAGACATGCTTAAAAATATTCATAAGACTTTAATAGGTTTTAAAAAAAATTTATTGACTACAAATTACACCATAAAGAAAGTTATCCTTATACAGTTTATAGTAATACTAGGTTCTAGATTAGAATTACTTAGGATAAGTTATACAGAAACTAAAAATTGTAGTTTTCATTTTTGTGGCTTTGTTAATCAGTTTGGGCATCTTCTCTTCCATGTAAACTAAAATTGCTGAGACATTTTATTGATGCTTTCAGAGTGTCTCATCTGAACCTGTATCATAAATTGCAATAATAACCATTAATTATTGGCCTGTTTATTCCTTTTTTCTATTTTGCTTGGGGGAGTGGGTAGTAGTTTTTCATGTCAGCAAATGATTGCAATGGAAAAATAAGTTTAAGTATTACAAACCAGCATGAACAGAGATTCACACTTTTTCTTAATCTTAAATGTGGCCGATTTGTGTTTGCTTTCTGATTACAGACCTTGCTTGCATGTACAAGTTATTTAGTCGTGTGCCAAATGGTTTGAAAACAATGTGTGAGTGTATGAGTTCCTATTTGAGAGAGCAGGGTAAAGCCCTTGTTTCTGAGGAAGGCGAAGGAAAGAATCCCGTTGACTATATCCAGGTAGGTAAATACAGAAGATTATCTTTAAGTTTATGATAAACTACTGTTGACAAGTACTAAAAAGGTCACTTACTATGACATGTAGTATGTATTTTTTACTTAATTGTCCCTTTTAGTAAATTAGAATGTATAATTATCCTTAAAGATTTTAGAGTTTTGCAAAGTATGTATATATTAGGAAGCCAGACTCAGCTACTTTTTATTTATTCTGTCTGGTAAAGACCTTATTTAAATAGTCTTAAGAATGAAAGTTATTCCTTTCTACTTTTTTATATGCCTAAGTGCTCATATACTTTAGTGTATTACAAAAACAACCATGTGTTAAATACTTTTGTTTCAAAATGTTTTGCTTTCAAGCAATAGTAAGAGCAGAAGATTTTGTTCCAAATTTTCCTGTTTTAATATAAATAAAGGGCTCTCATGGTACATTTTTAAAGCTAGTTTTCTCGGGCTTGCCCACTTAATAAAGATAGGATGAGGAGAAACAAGTGAAGAGGTTCTTTGGTTCATCTTAAGTGCAGTAATAAATAAATGAATGATAGAATATTTCCCTCATCACTGACATTTTAATACAGGCTTAGATACGGGCTTGAAAATAATATAGAATCTCTAAGTTTAACACTGAATGCACACATTTATATTACCAGCAAAGTTAAAATAAACATACATGTTTGCATGCATATTGTTTCTAGAGACATTATTATAATGAATCTTAACTTTCTTTTTTTATTTGGAAGGGCTTATTGGATCTGAAGAGTAGGTTTGATCGCTTCCTGCAGGAATCATTTAATAATGACCGACTCTTTAAACAAACTATTGCGGGTGACTTTGAGTATTTTCTCAACCTCAACTCCAGGTCCCCTGAATACCTCTCATTATTTATTGATGATAAGTTGAAAAAGGGAGTCAAAGGGGTAAGTATAGTATATTTGAAAATACATTTAAATTTAACTTATAGATATAAAATTATATATGAGCTTGGGAAATCAAATACAAAATTAGGAATTTTTAAATATAAAAATAACCATGTGCTATGCTTAAATGTAAAGGATTGTTTACGGTATTCGAAATGGCCAGAGGTACTTTGACATTTCACTTAATCTATAAAAACAAACTAAAGGGGTTATGTATCAGATAATATTTGGATGCCAGGAATTTGAAGGCATAGGCTAGAGTAACAGAAAATAGTTTGAAAGCATATATTGAAGCTCAGTTTCAAGTTTTGATTGTATGCATGGGATCTTGGAAGCTCACTATAGCATAGAAAATTAAATTAAGAGTATTGTGATTACACACAAATTGCTCTTTTTTACTTCACCTTGTAATTTTTTAGACAAAAGGGAAAAGCAATGAATGGCCACAGGTTTTACAGGCTCCTCTAGCAGAAACAAAAGTTCAAGACAGAATAAAAGACACATTTGTTTATTCTTCCATAAATTTTAATATACGCTTAATACAACCTGCCACAGTATCACCTTTCCCTATTTAAAAGATAAGGGTGATGGCAGCGGTCGCCAACCAGTGGTCCACAGACCACTGGGGGTCAGAGAGGTCCGAGAGGTTGACGACCGCTGCTTTAAATTACAGCAAATGATTATCCTTCTGTTTGCACAGTTTAGATTTGACTGATCTTATATGACAATATCTGTCTTTTGGCTATCTAAGTTCCTGTCTACATATTATGCAAAGGCATTGTAAGATACTCTTTTTTTGCATTTACAACTTTATTTCATCTGTTCTTCATCATCGTTTAATCCAGCCAAGTATCATTTCAGTAGTAGCCCTCTAGGGCTAACCTTTCGGACCTCACGGACCACCAGTGGTCTGGAGACCACTGGTTGGCAACCGCTTCTCTAGGAAATGGAACTCCACATCAATGCCTGATGGATGCTGCACTAGAATAGGATGTCAGAGTTGTGGTGTGCTCCCTTATGAAGTAGGAGGCACCTTCTCTTAAGGAGATCCCTCCTGACATAGCACAACCAAGTATTTATGTTTGTTGTCGCAGTATTGTTTTTAAACTGTTGAACTGTGGTGCTATTTTTGTACAACTAAAATTTTGAAATTATTAAGTACTCTTTTAATTGATTTTGCAGCTAACAGAACAAGAAGTAGAAACAATATTGGATAAGGCAATGGTCCTATTTAGGTTTATGCAAGAAAAAGATGTATTTGAACGTTATTATAAACAACACTTGGCAAGGAGACTTCTTACAAATAAAAGTGTTTCTGATGACTCTGAAAAAAATATGATATCTAAGTTAAAGGTAAGGTGTGTATAAGATGGAATGGAGTGTACCTAACTAATGTTTGTCACATGATTGAACAGCAACATTTGATTGGAAAAGATTTAACTGATTTAAAATACTATTTTTATAAACTTATAAAGCTGACTTACATTTATTCAAGTTCTCAAATATTTGGAGTTTGCTGGAATTTCTCTTAGCATGGCAGGGTACATTCATGGCAATATGGGAAGGATTAGTACAAGGGAAACAATAAAGGCCATATTGCTATATAGTTCTGTCACAAAAGTACAAAGGTGTGGTCCACAGACCACCTGTACACATATCACATGAGGTGCTTGTGAACACGAGTTCTGAGCCCCTGCCTTCAGTGAGGTTATTGATAGATTTAGAATCTGCATTTTAAACACTAAAGTTTGGTACCTGTACTTTAGAGCAACCATTGGAAAAATTTAGAAATGATGACAGTAACATGGAATCGTTTATTTGTATGTTTTCTCATAAAAAAAAAACATCATTTATTTGTTGTTTTCTTACACAGACTGAGTGTGGATGTCAATTCACATCAAAACTGGAAGGAATGTTTAGGGATATGAGCATCTCAAATACAACTATGGATGAATTCAGGCAACATCTACAGGCAACTGGGGTAAATTGTTCTATTTCTGCTTATATATATCTTATGTAAAATCTTTTGTAGTGGACATTTTCATCCATATATCAAATGGACTGTTGTCATTTTTTAAAATGTCCAGTAGTATCTGTGAGTGCTTTAAAAAATTATTTTCCCTCATATAACCTCTTTTTCTAACTATTGATGTTAAATTATTTTTTTTATTCTTCTAAAACAGTTTATCCTCCTCACTTGAAGGAATGTGCTGAAAATTTAATAAATAGAATGATTCTGCTGTTAAATTCTTATAGATTGTGAAAAGAATATTGGGCTTATGCAAGCTTTCTAAAGTATAGTTCTCTTTTTTTCACTTTACCCCGGGATTGAGCTGTCTTTGTTACCTCCTATTTAATTGGTATTAAATGGATCTGACATCCTCGGGATTGGTGGGGATGGGCTGAGTATAAAAACATAGACACTAGTGTGTTCTAAGTGTGGTTCTGTATTGCGACTCTAGAAGGCGGTGAGCTGCAACTTGTATGACTTTGGAGACCAGTGGGGTTTTGTGAGGATTTAATTAAGTTCGGAATTTTATTTTTTTAACTGTTTTACAACTTTACCTTAAGTTTAGAGAACTCCGCAGTTTTTCTTTAAAAGTTTTCTCTCTCAAGTGACTGTATATTACTTTGTAGTTAAGATATGTCACGACCATTTTTTAAAATACTAGGTCTTTCCTTTAGTATTTAATGGTCCCACAGTCTCATAACAAACAAAATATGTGAAAATAGCTAATTTTGTAGAAAAGGGCAAGTACCTATCAAGGCATTCTGACCCACTTAACTGTCCGTGCCAAGCATTGTAGGCACTGGGTGTACAGCAGAGAGTGGAACAGACAAAATTTCCTGCCAGTGTGGAGCTTATATTCTAATCTGGGAGACAGATGATAAACAAGATGCGTAAACACATAGCATCTGAGCTGGCAATAGAACATACAAAGGAAATTTGTAATAGGGAAGGGTGGTCAGATAAGGTCTCTTTTAAAAAATTAGATTTTAAGAAAAGACTTGAAGGTAAAGTCTTTGTTGAGTATATGGGAGAAAAGGTTAAAAAGTTTAAAAAAAAAGAGAGAGAGACTGTTTTGGGTGTACTGAACCAAGATGTGAGCTCAACACCCCAGTCCACCCAACTTACAAAGTACCAGCAGTTCTCAGCCCTCCTCCGTTCATCATCTAAGAGTCTCTGCTGTGATCCTCTCCTGTGCATCATCTAGGATTTCTATCTAGTTTTAGTTTCTTTGAAATGGAGTGATCATTTAATAGGTATTTGTGAAGAAATCTGAGTGGAATATTTCAAGGTATTTTTTATAAGCTGATCTCTTCCTTTTAAAAATCTGTCACTAAATCAGGTTAGATAAAAATACAATGATTTAGAATATCATAAGCTGTGAATATCAATAATAAAGATGCTATTTTACCTTTAAGAATCTTTGTATGCTTTATTTTTGTTAAATTAATTTGTTTAGCAAGAAGAAAATACCTAATGTAATAGAGATAGTAGTCATCCATATTCAAATATTCATAGAGCATCTACTATGTAGAACAGGATTTAGTATCCTATGCAAAGTTTGTTAGAATGTGAACTACAGGCAAAAACATGTTGGTCAATATACTTCAAGTATGAATGCAATAGAATTATTTTATTTGTGTGTTAATATGATAAAAATACTAAAATTTGAGATGAGAGCTAATATCCTAAATTTTTCTTTTAAATGACACAGATATGACCACTTAACATTTTATCTTAAAAAGCTGCAGGGCCAAAGTTTGCATTTCTCAATGACACCACTAACCCTTTGTTCACATGCTAACAACTGTCCTTTGGCTAGTGTTTTAAAGTCAACATCTTAAGCAATATATATAAATCCTAGACAGGAGAGTTAAAATTTGAAAAACACAGGTGGGCCTTACCTTTAAGAAGATAATGTTTTATTTGCTCAGTATCGGATATGAAGCTAACTACTTTGATAACTGACACAGTGTATATGGAACAGATAACAAATCCTAGTTAATTGTTGGGGAACATCTTTTTCTCCTTTACACAGGTATCATTAGGTGGTGTTGATCTCACAGTCCGGGTGCTCACAACAGGATATTGGCCCACTCAGTCAGCCACACCAAAGTGCAACATCCCACCAGCACCAAGACATGCTTTTGAGATATTCAGGAGGTAAATGTAGATCAAACTTAGTATTTCTAAGAACAAATAACTGTCCAAAGTTGAAATAAATTTGAGCATTTGTAGTGTCCCTGATTGAGGATAAATATGCTGTACTCCATTTTTTACCTCATGTTCAAAAGGAGAATTATCCTTTATGCTTTGAATATGCATTGCATAAACTCTTTTCAAAGGAATTTTTTATTGATGTCCTTCAGCATTATTGCATGCTAACTTTTTAACTCTACCTTACATAAGTTTTATCCTATCTATATACATATAAAAGGCTAATATGCTAAGTGCCCGTCTGGGTAATGATGTCACGTAGCAATGCCCGGCATCCTCTCCCTAGCAAACTAGCCTCCTTGCAGTTTCTTCAGCCCAGGAACACGACTTGCTTTATAGCCAGGTGGAAACATTTCACACTGTAACCAAATGTCTGTGAAGTGTTTTCCCATACCTCATTTCATTTGATCCTCACAGAAGTCCTGGAGTAGGTAGGTAGGAGACTCAGTGGAATCCTGTTTTCATTAGCCGGAAAACGGAGATTTAGAAAGTTTAGAAATTTGACCCAACTGAAAAGAAGTAAGAAATGGTGGACCTTAAAAATGACTTCAGGTTTTTTCACTGCGCAGAATATAGTCAAACACTGCTGCAGTTAAATATTTTACCCTTTGTTCTCCCAGTGTGATCTGCAATAATAATCTGCTTCATGTTGATATTTACTGCTGTGTTGCTGACAGTTACCTGAAAGAGAAGTTGGGGTGCTTCACTGGGCTGGAAAAAGTTTAGCTACATCAGAAAGCCGGTCTAATTAATCAAGTTTATTCTATATCTCTAAAGGCTAAGTTGACTCGCGCATGCATAATACATACAAAGTTCTTGCTGATGCCAATCACACATATGTGTTTTGATCTGTCATTGTCAATCGTGAATTTGGTTGATACTTCTATTTATAGACAGAGGGCAAATAGCGATATTAAAATATTCTAATTAATTTCCTTTCAGTGTGCACGAATTTGTGCACTGGGCCACTAGTAGTTTATAATTTCAAATATGTAAGTTGTATGATTCTCTAAAACCTGGTTTGATTTGCTGAAGGTTTTACTTAGCGAAACACAGTGGTCGGCAGCTCACACTCCAGCATCATATGGGTTCTGCAGATCTCAATGCCACCTTTTATGGACCAGTCAAAAAGGTAAATATTAAGTAACTTAAAATTAGTCTATAGAACTGGTTTGTGATTTTTGTTGACTTGGGTCAGTTATTTCTCCTATATCCTTGTTTCAAATATTAAAAAGGTGGGAACTTTGCTTTATTTACCTCTGTTCACTCAGTTGCTAAATAATTTCATTTGACAATATGAAGATTATACCAATAGCCTTCCTGGAGTGAATAATTACACATTTTTTATAAGATTAGACTTGAGATCATATTGCATAAAATAATAAGAAGTAAGTTGATTTGAGGACATACAAAGCTATGACTCCCCTTTCCAAAATTTTTGGTTTCCTATAAGCCTTATTAATTTTCAGCAATCAAAACTGGAAACGTTAACATGAGATTTGTGAGATGTACAAAATGTTACTAAACTGATTATTTTAAAGTGAGCACTATGCTAGTGAATGGCCTTCATTTTTAAAAAGTAATCGCTTTTTTATATCTAACATTGTGAGGTTTAGAGTACTTTTACTGCTTGGTATAACTCTAGTCAGGGTCATTTTCCTTAAAAATAGAAAAGTAATAAAAGCTTCCAGCAAAACATAAAAGATAATACATAAGTTGTCATCCAGGCAGCAAATGACTGTTTTATTCTATATTGTAATTAGAATTTTAGTAGTTTTATATGTTATTAAAATGGCTATGTGTATTCTAATTTTTATATTTAATGGAAATGGGAAATATTCCTTGTATTTTATTTAGTTGAATAATGTTAGAAACTTTTATATACAGGGTGAGAGGACAGGTTTATAGCTATTTGTGTGGAAAAATAATACAATAATTAGTAAATAATAATACAAGAATAAACTCTGTTTTTCATACTCACAATTATATACCTACTTTTGATCCACCCTGTATTTAAGTGTAAGTGGGAAGGTCAAGGATACCAAAAAACTCAGCTTTTAATTGTTTGTTTTGATTTTAAAGGAGAGGATTTTTTCCTAAACCATTATTTTATCTTTTGAAGTTTTATAAAACAGATCAGTAGGTTTTTAAAACAAAATTTATATGTCAATTATTGGAGACTTAAATTTCTACTTTGTACTTAAATCAGTTGTAAGAATGGCAAAGAATTCCCCCATATCCTAGCTATCATTTGATCTCTTGCTATGACCAGACCACACAAAAAGAAACCTAATCCTACTACTTTTGGTAGTGGTATAAAGGAGTGATAATAAGTCCATTATTATTCTATTGTGTACTGTTAAAATAATTTTTTAGTTGTAAAATTAAATTGTTTACACATACAACGACAACCCTAGTTGAAGATTTGGTATATGTATACATACACACATACATGTTTTTAAATAACATTTTCTTTTTAATGTAGTTTTGTAAAGGAGGGGTTTGTCATTACAGGGGTTATTTCTCAAATAAACTGTTAAAGTTACCAGGATGTGATAATGTCTTCTTTATGTTTTTTAAAAAATGAAACAGGAAGATGGATCTGAAGTTGGTGTTGGAGGGGCACAAGTCACTGGCTCTAATACACGGAAACACATACTGCAAGTCTCCACTTTCCAGATGACCATATTAATGCTCTTTAATAATAGAGAAAAATATACATTTGAGGTATGGTTTGGTTATATAAATTTTAACCAGTTGTTTTATTTCTAATTTTCACATGTTACTTGAATCTTTCTTATATGAATAACCTTTAGATTTATTATTTGATGATGATTATTATCACTATTTTAGTAAACTTTGTGAAAAATCATACATTTGTTGGGTCACATTTCATTTGGCTTTTTGAAATCAGCTATATTGATGTGTAAGTTTTATGTAATAAACATACCCCATGTATGAGCACAATTTGATGAGTTTTAACAGGTGTACATACCTGTGTAATTGCCATCACAATCTATAGAATACTATCCCCAAAATGTTTATATTCCTTTGCAGTCAATTCCCTCCCACTATTCCCATACCCAGGCGGCCAGTGATCTGCTTTCTATCACCATAGACTAGTCTTACCTCTCTAGCATTTCCCATAAATGGAATCATACAATATGAATTGCTTTTGTGGCACTTCTTTTACATAGCACAGTGTTTGTTTGTTTTTTGGAATAATCCATGTTGTTGCATGTGTAGTTTTAGTAGTTTATTCCTTTTTAAGAAACTGCCAAACTATGTCCCAAATTGTACGGTTTTACATTCCTGCCATTAGTGTAGGAGAGTTCCAGTTGCCCCACATACTCTCCCAAATGTAGTATTATCAGTCTTTTTAATATTCGCCATTTTAACATTTGATGTATAATTATATTTCATTGTGGATTTAATTTGCCTTTCCTTGATGTTGAGCATCTTTTGTGTGTTCATATATCACTATGTGTCTTGTTGGTGAGGTGTTCATATATTTATTGAGTTTTTTTAAAGCTTTTTATAAATTCTGTATACAAATCCTTTGTCAGATCTATGTCCTATGAATATTTTCTCAGACTTTCACTTGCCTTTTCAGTTTCCTAGTGGTATGATTTTTCTTTTTCCTTTTTTTTAATATTGTTGCACTATTACAGATGTCCCCCTCTTGCCCCCCTTTGTCCCACTCTATCCAAAGCCTCCCCCCCGCTCCAGGCCTTCACTGTATTATTTTCTGTGTCCATGGACTATGCAATATGCAGTGAATCAAAGTGGTATAGCCTAGTGTGCAGACTTGTTGCACCATACATCCCTCTAGTTGTGTAGGGTAGGGACTAAATCCTATCCATGTACAATTCTCTTGCTTTCCCACTGACATAAGATTATAATGAGTTTAAAAATTATTCAGTTGAGCCCTGGCCAGTCATCGAGAGGACACGGGTTCAATTCCAGTTCAGGGCACTTGCTCGGGATGCAGGCTCAATCCCTAGTAGCGGGTATGCAGGAGGCAGCTGATAGTTGTTTCATCGATATTTCGCCCTCTCTCCTCTCTCTTTCACTCTAAAAAAATAAAATATATTTTTAAAAATTATACAGTTGACCTTTAAACAAGGTAGAGCTTAGGAGTCCAACACCTGTCCACCTACAGTTGAAAATCCAGCCCTAGTTTGACTCTATAAGTAGTTGGCCCTTCACATTCCCAGATTATAAAACTGTTGTTGAGAATGCAAAAATACTGTTTTCCATCCCAGGTTGTTTGCATCCGTTGATGTGAAACCAATGGATGGGAAGAGTCGACTATATTTGTTGACAAATATCCACAGTGTACCCATGCAGTTCAAACCATGTCATTCGTGGCAACTATACAGTTTTTTCATGAACTGCTTTTAATGTATTTTATTTATCTCATAACTTGTAGCAACAATTATCACCTGCTATCACCTGCACTTCATAACGGTTTATTGCTTTTCATATTTAGTATTAATTACCAGGTACTTAATTTTTTTAATTTGGTCATACAGACAGTAGATATGGTCAACTTGGAATATAAATTTTGATTGTCTGATAGAAGGTCTTAGTTCAAGCTTACTTCGCTTCTCTCTACAAAAGAAGTTACTAAGCAAAGGAATCATGTTAATAAACTTGTAAGGAAGATTGTAGAGTATTTCTAAAAGTAGCAATTATATGTTGGTTAACACTTTATTTTTACCTAACTATTAAAGCAGGTTCCTAATATTCTCTGCTGGATGATATTTTTAGATTGGGCATTATATCCTAAAATTAAAAAAAAGTACATGTATTTTCTGTATTTTATAATTTGAATCACGTTTTTCTCTGTTTTTTGTTGTTTTTTCCAAATTAGTGAGATTTTGGTGAAGTACCATAATGGGGGGATTTCTTGGTTGTAAAATATTACCTTAGTGATATTACCTCTCTCATCACTGCTTGATCAGTTTTACTTACTAGTTAATCTGCCTTAACCTGTCAAAAAGTCTATTTATAATTATGTCGATCTGATAAAATTTCAGGAAATTCAACAAGAAACGGATATCCCTGAAAGGGAACTTGTTAGAGCCCTGCAGTCCCTCGCCTGTGGTAAACCAACACAACGGGTTCTCACAAAAGAACCCAAGTCAAAGGAAATAGAAAATGGTCACATATTCACAGTTAATGATCAATTCACATCCAAACTACACAGAGTCAAGATTCAAACAGGTATTATATTGTTCCTCTTAAAACAAATTGTATTGTTTTTTTCTCTAAAAATTCTTATCAGTATGACTTTTAGCTTTTAAAAAAGTCTTTTCTGGTGCTGCATGACACATAGGCTTAATTAAAGCCGCTTTTATCGATCTTTGTTCCTGTCACAATGCAGTGGAATCCAAGTACAGTAAACATTTTAAGAAGTAATTCATAGTGGTGAATTTGATACTTGAATAGATTTTTGATGCAGGAATTACAGTTGTTTTATTTATTTATTTTAATTTAAGTTCTTTAATGTATTACATAAGTCTCCTTTCCCCCCATTGACCTCTCCCCAGCCGCCCCCAACCCCCAGCACATGCCCTCACACCCCCATCTGTATCCATTGGTTATGCTCATATGCATGCATACAAGTCCTTTGGTTGATCTCTTACCCCCTCACCCCCTGCCTTCCCTCATAGGTTGGACAGTCTATTCAATGCCTCTATGACTCTGGTTCTCTCCCTATTCATCAGTTTATGTTGTTCATTATATTCCACAAATGAGTGAGATCATGTGATATTTATCTTTCTCTGCCTGGCTTATTTCGCTTAGCATAATGCTCTCCAGTTCTATCTATGCTTTTGCAAATGGTAAGAATTCCTTCGTTTTTTACAGCAGCGTAGTATTCCATTGTATAGATGTACCACAGTTTTCTAACCCACTCATTTGCTAATGAGCACTTAGGCTGTTTCCAAATCTTAGCTATTATACATTGTGCTGCTATGAACATAGGGGTGCATTCTGATTGGTATTTCTGTTTTCTTGGGATATATTCCTAGAAGTGGGATTACTGGGTCAAATGGAAGTTGCATTTTCATTTTTATTTTTTTGAGAAAATGCCATACTGTTTTCCAGAGTGGCTGTACCAGTCTGCATTCCCACCAGCAGTGCAAGAGGGTTCCTTTTTCTCTGCATCCTCTCCAGCATTTGTCGTTTGTTGATTTGTTTATGATAGCCATTCTGACAGGTGTGAAATGATACCTCTTTGTTGTTTTGATTTGCATCTCTTGGATGGTTAGTGACTTTGAGCATGTTTTCATATGTCTCTTGGTCTTCTATATGTCCTCTTTCAAAAGGTGTCTACTTACGTCCTTTGCCCATTTTTGATTGGATTGTTTATCTTCCTTTTGTTAGGTTAGGTTGTAGGAGTTCCCTATAAATTTTGGAGATTAAACCCTTATCAGAGATAACATTGGCAAATATGTTCTCACATGCAGTGGACTCTCTTATTGTTTTGTTGATGGTTTCTTTTGCTGTGCAGAAGCCTTTTATTTTTATGTAGTCACATTTGTTTATTTTCTCCTTAGTTTTCATTGCCCTAGGAGCTGTATTGGTAAAGATATTACTACGACAAATGTCTGCTATTTTGCTGTCGATGGCTTCTTCTAAACCATTTTTATGGTTTCCTGTCTTATGTTTAAGTCCTGTATCCATTTTGAGTTTATTTTTGTATATGGTGTAAGTTGGTGGCATAGTTTCATTTTTTTGCATGTATCCGTCCAATTTTCCCAACATCATTTATTGAAGAGACCGTCTTGTCTCCATTGTATGCTCTTGCCTCCTTTGTCAAATATTAATTGAGCATAATGACTTGGGTTGATCTCTGGGTTCTCTCTTCTGTTCCATTGGTCTATATGTCTGTTCTTGTGACAGTACCAGGCAGTTTTGAGAACAATAGCTTTATAATATTGCTTGGTATCTAGTATTGTGATACCTCCAACTTTGTTTTTCTTTCTCAAGATTGCTGCAGCTATTCAGGGTCTTTTTTTGTTCCAAATGAATTTTTGGAGAGTTTGTTCTAGATCTTTGAAGTATGCTGTTGGTATTTTAACAGGGATTGCATTGAATCTGTAGATTGCTTTGGGTAGGATGGACATTTTAATGATGTTGATTCTACCAATCCATGAACACGGAATATTCTTCCATTTGTTTATGTCTTCCTCTATCTCTTGTTTCAACGTTTTGTAATTTTCTGAGTACAGGTCTTTTACCTCCTTGATTAAATTTATTCCTATGTACCTTAATTTTTGTGTTGCAGTGGTAAATGGGATTTTTTTTTTTTGTTTCTCTTTCTGTGAGTTCTGTGTATAAAAAAGCCATAGATTGCTGGGTGTTAATTTTGTATCCTGCTACATTGCTGGAATTCATTTATTAAGTCTAGTAGTTTTATGATGGAGTCTTTAGGGTTTTCTAAGTACAGTATCATGTCATCTGCGAATAATGACAATTTTATTTCTTGTTTTCTAATTTGGATGCCCTTTATTTCTTCAACTTGTCTGATCGCTATGGCTAGCATTTCCAGTACTATGTCAAACAAGGGTGGTGAAAGTGGGCATCTCTGTCTCGTTCCTGTTCTTAGGGGAAATGGTTTTAGCTTTTGCCTGTTGAGGATGATGTTTGCTGTCGGTTTGTCATATAAAGCTTTTATTATGTTCAGGTATGATCCCTCTATTCCCACTTTGCTGATAGTTTTTATCAGGAAAGGGTGTTGGATTTTGTCAAATGCCTTTTCTGCATCAGTTGATATGATTATATGACTTGTCTTTCAATTTGTTTATGTGATGTGTCACATTTATTGATTTTCGGATATTGTACCAGCCTTGCATCCCTGGGATAAATCCCACTTGGTCATGGTGTATGATCTTCCTAATGTAATGCTGGATCCGATTTTGTTAAGGATTTTAGCACACATTTTGGTTCACAGACCAAAGTCTCTCCAAATTCAAGATTATAATCATGTCAAGCATCTTCTCAGACCACAATGGCATAATTTTAGAAATCAACTACAATAAAAACAGTCAAAAAAAATTAAAACACTTGGAGGCTGGATAGCATGCTATTAAACAATGATTGGGTTACCAAAGAGATCAAAGAAAAAATTAAAAGCATCCTGGAAACAAATGACAATGATAACACAACAATCTAAAACTTATGGGACACAGTGAAAGCCCTGAGAGCAAAGTTCATAGTATTAGAGGCCTACCTCAGAAAACAAGAAAAAATGGTAATAAATTATCTAACTCTGCAACCTAAAGAATTAGGAAGAGAACAACAAGAAAACCCAGAATGAGCAGAAGGAAGGAGATAATAAAGATCAGAGCAGAAATAAATGACATAGAGACCAAAAAAAACAATACCAAAGTTCAATGAAACCAAGGGCTGGTTCTTTGAAAGGATGATAAACAAGATTGATGAACCTCTAGCCAGGCTCACCAAGAAGCAAAAAGAGAGGACCCAAATAAACAAAATCAGAAATGAGAGGCGAAATAACAACAGACCCTACAGAAATACAAAGGATTGTAAAAAAATACTAGAACAACTCTATTCCAACAAACTTAACAACCTAGAGGAAATGGACATATTCCTAGAAAAATACAACCTTCCAAAACTCAGTTAAGAAGAATCAAAAAATCTCAACAGGCCGATAACTAAGGAGGAAATTGAAGCAGTCATCAAAAAACTTCCAACAAACAAAAGCCTGGGACCAGATGGCTTCACAGGGGAGTAAACCTGTCCTCAGACTATTCCAAAAAATTCAAGAGGAAGGCACATTTCCTAGCTCTTTATATGAAGCCAGCATTACCCTAATCCCAAAACCAGATACAGACACTATAAAGAAAAAAGAATTAGAGGCCAATATCCCTGAGGAATTACAGTTTTTTATGAACATATTACTACTTATAAAGTTATTCTTTTTAAGTGGGTAAATAATATTCAGTGGATGTCTGTTTTTAAAACTGACTTACAGATTTCTCAAAATTGAGTTACCTATCTAAAATTTGATCTTTAGATGAAGCTGTTTATATTTTGATGAATATTTTTAAGTTTGAAAACCTTAAAATTCATATTCTAACTTAAAAATGTACAAGTGACTGTTGTGAGCACTTTTTAGTACAGCTTCATTTTTAAGAACATTCTGTTTCTTGTATATTTAACATTATGTAAAATGTGTGTTTCAATGCATTTAAAGGAAAAAAAGGCCCTCTACCTTAGTTGACATTTAAACTCTAATGTAGTTTTCTACTTGGTCTTAAAACTAGTATCAGGAAGTGTTCCAGTATTAATTTATTTATTACAGCTAATATCTTGTGGTAAAACTATTTTTAAAATAAGAGAAAATTTTAAATAGTTTTTATTTTAAAAAATTGTGTTTACATTATCCTACCTAATAATAGACAAATATGCAAATTGACCATGCCTCTGACACATCCACAAGCCACGCTCACCATCCAATCAGAGCAAGTATGCAAATTAACCCAACCAAGATGGCTACAGCCACAGAGAGCAAGGTTTCCTAGGTAACAGAAGAAGCCAAGCTTTCCGCCTGCCCTGGCCAGGCCTAAGCCTCCACTCAAGCTACAAAGTTTCTATTATAGAAGGTAAACAAATTCAAACAAATGGCGGCAGAATGGAGCTTGAGAGAGCAGGCCAGGGTTGCTCCTGGCAACAGGTGAAGCAAAGCTTTCTGCACACCCTGGCCAAGCCCACCCGCTTAAGGCTACAAAGTTTCAATTATAACCCCAACAGAAATGGCTGCCAGCCACAGAGGGAGCCCCAGGCTTGGCTCCATTCCAGGCTACAAAGTTTCAATTATAAGAGGAAAATAAATTCCAGATGCCAGGGGGCGTGGCCGGCCTGCAAACCACCACAGGCCCCTCGCTCAGGCCGCCCCACGCCCCAAGGGAACCCCACCCTGATCAGGGACACCCTTCAGGGCAAACCAGCTGGCCCCCATCCCTGTACCAGGCCTCTATCCTATCTAATAAAAGAGTACTATGCAGATTGATCATCACTGCAACACACAATATCGCTGCCCCCATGTGGACACAAGATGGCCAGCAGGAGAGGGCAGTTGGGAGGCACCTGGCCTGCAAGGGAGGGCAGTTGAGAGGGACCAGGCCTGCAAGGGAGGGCAGTTGGAGGTGATCAACCCTGCAGGAGAGGGCAGTTAGGAGTGACCAGGCCGGCAGAGGAGGGAAGTTGGGGGCAAACAGGCTGGCAGCGGAGTGGTTAGGGGGTGATCAGGCTGGCAGGCAGAAGCAGTTAGGGGCAGTCAGGAAGGCAGGCAGGCGAGCAGTTGGGAGCCAGCAGTCCTTGATTGTGAGAGGGATGTCCGACTGCCCGTTTAGGCCCGATCCGGGATCGGGCCTAAACGGGCAGTCGGACATCCCTTGAGGGGTCCCAGATTGGAGAGAGTACAGGCTGGGCTGTGGGACAACCCTGCTCCGTGCACGAATTTCGTGCACCGGGCCTCTAGTATGTTAATAAAAGATAGTCTTTTTAAAATTATTTTAATGCTAAATATACAATGGATTGCCAAAATATGTTGATTCAAGAACTTTATATACACACTTTTGTTTTCCTTTTTGACCCTGATAGGATCCCTATGCTTGGCAAAGCAGTGTGGTGTGTTTTTGTCAGAGTCTTGACTACTTTGTCCTATAGTTGAAAACCATGTCATTGTATCTTCTTTACCAAAATTGATCCCATATCTTTGGGACACAGTTATAGAGTAAAAATAAAACAACTCTGCCAGTGAGTCCTGTAATAAAATGTCTTTTTTCTCCAAAGTGCAAGACATGTGAATTTATAATTTTCAACAGATATGGGTTTCAGGTTTCAGGACTTGTATCCTAGATTTGGAGGAAAATGTATGGTGATACATAATAGATCTGAATTACTTAGCCTCACAATGCTTTACCCTAAATAAATATCTTTGCAATCACAGGTTTCATCATATCCACCAATTATGTTGTCAGATAGTATTGTTATTTTAAAAAGTCTTCTCTTCATGAATTTTTAATTTTTGGTGGTGTTTGTGTGTGTAGTGTTTTAGATCTGATTAAAATTGTAATATAGTTATTTATATACTAGAGACCCGGTGCATGAAATTTGTGCACGGTGTGTGTGGGGGGGTGTCCCTCAGCCCAGCCTGCACCCTCTCCAAACTGGGACCCCTACCTGGATCGGGCCTAAACAGGCAGTCAGACAACCCTCTCACAAACCAGGACTGCTGGCTCCCAACTGCTTGCCTGCTTGCCTTCCTGATTGCCTCTAACCGCTTCTGCCTGCCAGCCTGAACGCCCCCTAACCACTCCCCTGCCAGCCTGATTGCCCCTAACTACCCTCCCCTGCAGGCCTGGTCCCCCCCCCCAATTGCTCTCCCCTGCAGGCCTGGGTCCCTCCCCCCCCCCCCAACTGTCCTCCCTTGCAGGCCTGGTCCCTCCCAACTGACCTTCCCTGCTGGCAATCTTGTGGTGGCCATCTTGTGTGTTGGAATTATGGTCAATTTGCATACTACTCTTTTATTAGATAGGATAGAGGCCTGGTGCACAGGTGGGGCCAGCTGGTTTGCCCTGAAGGGTGTCCCAGATCAGGGTTGGGGTTCCCTTGGGGCATGGCAGCCTGGGCGAGGGGCCTGTGGTGGTTTGCAGGCCGGCCACGCCCCCCGGCAACCCAAGCCGGAGGCCCTGGTATCTGGGATTTATTTATCTTCTATAATTGAAACTTCGTATCATTGAGTGGAGCCAAACCTCCTGCTCACTCCGTGGCCGCAGCCATTTTTGTTGGGATTTATTTATCTTCTATAATTGAAACTTTGTAGCGGAGGCCAAGGCAGGCCAGGGCTGCAGGAACTTGGCTTCCTCCATCACCAGGGGCAACTCAAGCCTCCTGCTCTCTCTAGCTCCGTGGCTGCCACCATTTTTGTTGGGATTTATTTATCTTCTATCATTGAAACTTTGTAGCCTTGAGTGTAGGCCTGGGCCAGCCAAGGCAGCAGGGAAGTTTGGCTTCCTCCATCGCTAGGGTCAACTCAAGCCTCCTGCTCTCTCCACCTCCGTGGCTGCCGCCATTTTTGTTGGGATTTATTTATCTTCTATCATTGAAACTTTGTAGCCTTGAGTGTAGGCTTGGGCCAGCCAGAGTGGCAGGGAAGTTTGGTTTTCTCCATTGCCAGGGAAAACCCAAGCCTCCTGCTTGCTGCAGCTCCATGGCCGCAGCCATATTGGTTGGGTTAATTTGCATACTTGCTCCTGATTGGCTGGTGAGTGTGGCTTGTGTGTAGCGGGTGTACAGTCAATTTGCATATTACTCTTTTATTAGATAGGACTAGAGGTCAGGTGCACAAATTCATGCACTGGTGGGGTCCCTCTGCCTGGCCAGTAATCGGGGCGATCGGTGCCAGCCAGCCGCGGGAGGGACCACAGGAGGTTGGCTGTGCACTGATCACCAGGGGGCAGCTCCTGCATTGAGCGTCTGCCCCCTGGTGGTCAGTGCATCATCATAGTAACTGGTCGTAACGGTCGCTTAGGTTTTTATATACGTATATAAATGATGAAAAAAATTGACTAGATGACTTCTTAAAGTTCTTACTGGTATTTTGTGTAAGTTAAAATTTTATCTCTGGTTATAAGTACTGTGACCATATAGGACTCAGGTGTCCTCAAACTACAGCCCGCGGGCCACATGCGGGTGTTTTTGCCGTTTTGTTTTTTTACTTCAAAATAAGATATGTGCAGTGTGCATAGGAATTTGTTCATTGTTTTTTTTTAACTATAGTCCACCCCTCCAACAGTCTGAGGGACAGTGAACTGGCCCCTTGTTTAAAAAGTTTGAGGACCCCTGAAGGTTTTCTTAAGTTGTCAAAATACCCATTTGCCTTTTGGAGAAAGTACTTAGAATAAAAATCAAATATTCAGACACTGTAACCATACCTTTTTATGCTGCTTTTTACTGTAGTAAATAATAGAAGTTCCAGCAAAGGAGTTAAAAGTATTACCTAATGCAACCTTTGAAAAGAACTAGGTTCTTTGTAATTTACAGCAGTTTCTGTAGTTGAGAGTCTTTCCATCACCACTGCTCACCTTCTTCCTCTGTTCCCCTTCCACACATCTGCATAGATAGGTACCCACTTACACAAGCAAACACCTCTGTTGTACTCTTAAGTACAGAGTATACTGTGCTAGGCTCTAGGAGTGAGTGCCTGCCCTCATGTTTTCTAAAAAGTCATAATAGAGTGTGTTTCACCACAATCTTCACATTTATTTTGGAGTACACCTATTAAGGTGACCAAATCCAGATGAACCAAATGGATTATTTAAAATATTATTTCTTTTTCCCTCCAACTTCTTATCTATACTAATAAAAGGGTAATATGCAAATTGGTCACGCCGCCCTCACAGTAACAACCGAACAGCAGTCTGCGTGGGGCAATAAGGCCGGCAGGGGGGGTAGCGAGGGACGACCAAACGACTGACCAGCAGGCTGCTTGGGGTGACCAGGCCGGCAGGGGGGTTAGCAATGGACAACAACCAAACAACTGACCAGCAGGCTGCATGGGGCGACCAGGCCGGCAGGGTGGGCAGTGAGGGGCAACCAGGCCAGCAGGGGGCGCAGTCAGGGGCGACCAGGTATTTTGTGTAAGTTAATAGAATATAATAAATAAATAACCACTGGTTGCAGTTGGGGGCAACCAGGCTAGTGGGGGGGGGGCAGTCGGGGGCAAACAGGTATTTTGTGTAAGTTAATAGAATATAATAAATAACCACTGGTTGCAGTTGGGGGCAACCAGGCTGGCGGCAGGGGGGGGGGTGGTAGTTAGGGGCAACCAGGCTGGCGGGGGGGTGGCAGTTGGGGGCGACCAGGCCAGCGGAGGGGCAGTTAGGGGCGATCATGCTGGCAGGGGCGGGGGGCAGTTAGGGGCAATCAGGAAGGCAGGCAGGTGAGCAGTTAGGAGCCAGCAGTCCCGGTTTGTGAGAGGGATGTCCCAGATTGGAGAGGGTCCAGGCTGGGCTGGGGGGGGGGGGCACCCTTCCCCCACCCCGTGCATGAATTTCGTGCACCAGGCCTCTAGTTTTAAATATTTCCAAATCTACAGAAAAGGTGAAAAGTACCATCATGGACATGGGTATGGCCATCACATATATTTACAAGTCATTAAAAATTTGCCACATTTGCTCAGGCGCCCTTCCCTTGTCCCTCCATATAGGTATGTATTTGCTAGTTTTTAAATGAAAATGCAAACATCATAACACTTCCCTCCAAATAGTTCAGCATACATATATGTCCTTAAAATAAGATAGTTCCCTTCCTAATTGTAATCCTATATCACACCCAACAAAATTATATGTCTCAATTGAATTGAATTCTGTTGAAAGCAATCCCTATCTTTTTTAAGTGACATTGACATTGACTTTTTTGAGGAAAAGCATTATTCTTTCTTAGTACCGTATTTTCCGGCGTATAAGACGACTTTTTAACCCAGGAAAATCTTCTATACGCCGGAAAATACGGTAGAACATTTTAATCTAATTTTACTCTTTTTCATTAAGACTGATGATCTTTAACTTGGAAAGACACTGAAAGCAGAATTCTCAGCCAAGGGATTCTGGTTAGAAACAGCTAGGAACTTATAAATGTATGTGATGGCCATACCAGAATGATCTGAATTGTGTGTCTACTGTCTCATGGGAGTGCCCCTGCCTAAGACAGCAGTATCCCTTATGGTTCTTTGTAATTTTCCAATTTCTACCACCACAAACTTCACATCTATCTCCTATTGAACACCAATAACCCAAAATTTAGTTATCACTTTTCTTTCTCTGATACTTCAAAGAGAGTAAAGTTGTAGGAGAAAGGAACTTCTATATTTAATCCCTTAGCAATTGCCTTGAAGTCTGTAGAGAATAACAGAATGAGATTTCTCCTGAAGATTGGAATATAGTATGCCTAGTGATAATGAGATTGTGAAATAAAAAATTTAATAAGATACATGACAAATTGTTAGATAATTGGTGAGAAGTGTAAATGAATTAATTGTTATGGAGTTTCTTTAGTTGGCATTCTTGCCTCCTCTTTAAGCATTAGAGATTACAGCCATAATTTGAGTTGGTAAACCATCAGGTATTCTCTTACCTGAGATACTTTTAGTGAGGATTAGCTTGGAGTTGAAGTGGTACTAATTGACCTGTGGGAGTCAACAAACAATGAAAATGACTGATAAGTTAACTGCTAAAGATAATCACCTATCATTTTTCTTTCAGGAAAGGAATCATATTCTATAAAAAATAAAATTGTTTTCTTATCTCTATAAAAATAAATTCCTAATATTTAAAATAAATAATTTAGGATTATAGGATTTTTATATCACTACTTGTTATTTAAGTATTTATTAACCACTGAATTGGCACTTTTGGGATGTTTACTAGAAATTAGTATATGTGTATAGTCAGGTTGAAATTTCAGTCAAACCTTGATTCTCCAATTTCTCCCATCTCGAACAATTCAGTTCTGGACCAAGTTCTCAGAAAAAATGTCTTGGTTGTCAACCAACACTTCACTTTTCAACCTGACATCCCTTTTATGCTGATACCTCAGCATGACTAAAAGGGGCTCTCAGGCAACAAACAAAAGAAAAAATGCTTTTATTGCTGACAAAATCCACATTAATGATTACCACAATTTTAAAATGTAAATAGGCCATCAAGAGTGTTAATGTTGCTAAGGGTGTGAAAGTGCTAACAAAACAATCACAGGCAATTGAATAGGTAGAAAAACTGCTGTTGATTGGACAAAAAGCATTTAGCTGGTGATAGAAATTTCGAGGCAGTGATGTATGAAAAATTCGCTTAAGGCTAGTGGGGAGTGGTTCAATAAATTTAAGAAAAGAAGTGTTTATTTATAAATTAAACAGTACCTTAGACATGTACTATATAAAAGGTTAAAATGGAATCATCAGGGGGTCGGGAATGAATTCAATTTACATTATTTCTAATGGGAAAAAATGATTTGGTTTTCTAATCACTTCTTGAACAGCTTTCTTGGAATGAATTAAGTTCTAGAAACAAGGTTTTGCTGTAGTTTTTCTCAGGGGATATTACTAACTTATATTTTGTTTATAAGCCACATTTTTTCATTACATTTGAAATTACATGATAATCACATAAATGTCTTTATTTCTCTTTTAGTTGCTGCCAAACAAGGTGAATCTGACCCAGAAAGGAAAGAAACAAGGCAGAAAGTAGATGACGACAGGAAACATGAGATAGAAGCTGCTATAGTGCGGATAATGAAGTCTAGAAAGAAGATGCAGCACAATGTGTTAGTAGCAGAGGTGAGGACACTGACGCTGGATTAGTGTAGAAGAGCAAAACAACACGAACAGTCGAAATTTAGGAAAGTACTATATTCAACTGATTTAAAATAGAATTTTTAAGTTAGAAAACTATAATCAAATAATACTATTAAAAGTATGACACACTTGATATTTAAACACAGCCATACATCGAAATATGTGCACACTTCAAGAACTAACATTTGTTACGAAAATCATAGAATGTTGTCACATGAAAACAAAAAATTTCACTGCTATTCAATACTTTTGTATAAAACAAACTACCTTTATTTCTAAAATTAATCAGTTACTGTTTATTGAGTGTTCACATGTTACAAATTTCAAAAATGGAAAAATCAAATCAAACACTTAAGGCACATTGGCACTTAGGTGACTGGTTAGTTTTCCTAGGCATTTTCATTGGACTGCTAAGAGTGGGTATTTTATGGCAGTGCCTTGAGAAGTAAAATGAAGGTGCAACCATAAGAGAGTGGCTTAGCCTTTGAGATGTTGGCTCGTAGGAAAGGGCAGAGAGCAGTGTTAAAGGTTGAGGGTTGAGGGTTTCTGGGTTTTCTTTTTCTAGATGGGAAGATATTGAGCATGTTTATATAAGGATAAAAATTTTAAAAAGGGAATGCTTAAAAACAAAAGGAAAAAATGAAACGGGATAATTGAGGTACCAAAGTCAAAGGAAAGGGGAGAGGATTGTTCAGGGCACAGGTGGGTGGTAGTTGTGTTAAGAGGAATGTTACTGAATATTCCTCTTCCTCAGCATATAGGGTGCAGGGGTGTGTTAGTCAAGAATGGACTCAAGTATGGCTAAACGTATATGTGTAAGGTGGGAGTTCGAGGAATTTCAAACTGAAATGATCTTTTTTCCCTACATAAAACAGGATGTGAGGTTATTGTCCTTAGAAACTTGGTGAACTTGAATACTATAAATTTGTGTTATCAGTCTGTTTCAGATTGGCAGACTGTGTGTGTGTGTGTGTGTGTGTGTGTGTGTGTGCGCTTAATAATCAGTTTTAACATGAAAGTGGCCATAGATAACAAGTGAGTGTGTTCTAGTAAGAATTAACAAAATAGGCAGTTGGCTGTATTAGGCCTGCAGGCTGCAGTTTGCTGCCTCCTGGTCTACACAAGGTATTATAAACTACAATTGTACTCAGCAGGGAGCTAAGTAGTAGATTTTGAATGATGTAGTAAGTGTTAAAAGAATGTTTATAGACTAGAACCAAAGGAATCAGAGAGTTGAGGATACTATTGAGTGTTGAAATGATCTTATGTGCAGTCTAAACCCCCATCAGAGATGAGGTAAGTTCAAAAGAAGTTATTCAAGTAGGTTGTCTAATTGCTTAGACGAAAGGGTCAGAGGATTAGAGAATTCAGGTGGGTTGAGAACAAGTAGATTTTAGGTGGAGAGTGAGATGCTGAAGTTTCAGACTTTAAAGGATTATCAATTCACTGGCCTTGGGAAATGAGCTTATCCAGCAGGAGTAAAAAAAAAAAAAAAGCTGACTTATGGATGAATGCTCTGCAAGAGAGGCCGGTGGATTCCTGGGGAAAGCATGGACTTGCGGCAGAGCGGTGTGGGTTCTCCTCTCTAACTACTGGCTCAGTTTACTACTTGTTGATCTCAGTTTTCCTCTGTGGCTTATTTTCTTCACTTGAAAAAATTAGACAACCTACTTTATGGGGCTAAGAGCATTACATTAGAATATATACAAAATGCCTGATACATAGTGCACAGTCAAGACTTTGGCTGCTGCTATAGTTACTGTTTTATTATAACTGGTGTCACAATACTTAGAATCCTGACTTCAGTTGGAGAAAATAATGGCAACAGCAGCACTTGGCATTATTCTAAAGCATCACGTCTGTTAACTCATTTAATATACATAGAAACTTCATGAGGTTATGTAGCTTTCCCAATGTCCCAGAGCTAGTAAGTCAGAGAGCTGAGATTTGCGTCCAGGCGGTTTGGGTCTAGAGTTTGTGCTCTTACACACATGCTACCCAAATTCTGTGAATTGGGAGGATATCCCAGAAGTAAAAATGGTTAAGTAGTAGGTGGTATACATCATACTGATATATTCCATTAATTGTAACCTACTGTAGTATTCACATTCTGATGTGAGAAGGTAATCAGATTACTAAAAGTTTGATCTGAGTCTTAAAGTGACACATCAGTTCTATTCAAAGATAAGAATTTTTGTGTTAATATGGAAATGTTATGTGTCTTAAATTTTCTGGTGAGAAATCGTTGTTTTACCTTCTGTTTTAGGTAACTCAGCAATTGAAGGCTCGATTCTTACCAAGTCCAGTTGTTATTAAGAAGCGTATTGAAGGACTTATTGAGAGAGAATACTTGGCACGAACACCTGAGGATCGCAAAGTATACACATATGTAGCATAAAATGCGTCCAGAAATTTGATTTATTCTTGGACTGTACTCTTCGCATGGACTGGGAAGTTCTTTTAAATCATTAAATATTAAGACGACCATCTCTTCTATTAAATTACAGTACATGTTCTAGACCATTCAGATCAAGCCTTTACTCCTTTGAGAGTTTTCAACATCAATTGATTGAGCTTCAGGCTTTACAACGTTTATCCCTGTAGAGATCATCTTTACAGTTCCTCGGGAAAATGTGAATGTGCCGCGTTTTGTTTTCAATACTGTATGAAAACAGGAAAAAATAAAACAAAATTTAGAAAATACAAGCTCATTAAATAAAATTGTTGGATTTCATTTCCCCAGGTCTTTCAGTGTTGATGTAAATGTGTTTTTGTAGTGTTGCTTAGCACTTTGCGCATTGTATAAGTTGGGTAACAAAAGTGGTAAAGGAGATGACACGATTCCCAATTATCTTGCTATGCTTAAGGCATTTCTTTAGCTAGTCTTGTTTAATTTAAAGGTTTAATATACAACGACCCGAGCATACAATTTGAGCATGCTTTATTCTACTACCACTTGCACTTATAATCTTATAGCCTTATGACCAGGAACCTTTGTTTTGGGCTCAATACACACCCTGATTTGGTTTTTCCCTATTGTAATTTGAGATTTCCCAAATTAAGTCTTATAGTGATTAGGTTTTGTTCTGCATTATCTCTAGAGGAAGAAAATATTTTAGTATGTATAAATTGTACAATAATTTTTTGCTGTTGTACTCACTGCTGATAGTGGATTGTATAGGGCAGTGTTTTTATTTCATTTATTGTTGACAAAAATAAATGAATTTAGCATACACATACCCACTAATTCAAGTATGTTAGAGCACAACATTGGCAGCTGGTTATATTTAATTCAGCCCCTTTGAAAAGCACATATAGTCTACACTTTGTTTATAAAATATCGTAGGTTTCCCCCCTCTTAAATATATATATTTTGGTGAAGCTGAGGTGCATGTTAATTTTCTGTTTCGAAATGCATTCTAAAGATGCAATAAATATGATTACCTTGATATTTTTAACAGGATCTTCAGTTCTTGCAGCTAACTGTGTTTTGGAAAGTGATTAAGCAATATTTTTCAAACCTGATGATTCTTGGATATTTAGCTATTGTCCTCCAAAGAGTCATCGTTTCATGTTTTTAAAGATGTGCTTTGTGCTGAAGATTCGTGTCGGTTATCCTGTGCTTCCAACTTCCACCAATGTTTTTTACCTGATTGATCTGCCAAGGATTATAGTTTGCTTTATTTTTAATAACATCAGAGTATTTTTATCTTTCGTTTAATTTTGTCTCATTTTGTTTTAATAAGACATTGTTTCAGATATGTAATTGGGGCAAACCACTATAGATTCTATTGGATAGAAAAATGAAATGTTATTAATAAGTTAAAATAACTGACCCTTCATTGACTACCAGTACTGTTGATACATTTATTAGAATGTATGTCTCAGAAGATGGTTTCTGTTTAAATTTATGGTCAAGTTACAACTGAATTCTAATATGGATTAAAAACTCCACATAAATCTTTTTCCCCATGCGTCTTGGGTTATAATTTTCCTTGTAGACTTGCAGATATGCTCTTACTGCATTTAATTTTGCCTTCCTTTTTACTGTAGAATTATAAACATTATGCTCTTAGTCTCTACATTTTCCACTTTACCATGATGCAATTAAGATACAGATGAAAACTATCATGAATATTATTCTCAGGATACTTTAACCATACTTGAGCAATAGTAGGTCAGGTGTAACAGAAAGCTGAAGGATTTCGCTTCTGATTCTTTACATAATTGGGATTTCTGTAACAGAAATCAACAGGAAGATACTAGTATTTAAGGTTTCAGAATATTATTGCTCTCAATTCCCAATTAAGTGATATGTAACACCTTGGGGATTATTAGAATAACTCATTGCCAGGTTAATAAATATGAAGCATGTAAAAACTTCACTTGAAATAGAAATGAGACAAAAAGAAAAAGTTAAACACTAGTTTAAAGTATTAAAAGTTGTAAAGTTAAATTTATGTCGTTATCTCAAGTGTGGACATAACCAGTCAAATCTAGAATTTAGAGACATGTCCGTTGGGAGGCACAGGTTTGATATTTACGCTTCTAAATGTTTTATATTGCAACGCATTTCTGAATTGCAGTTGAGTTGAATGGTGGAGAATGCAACCATTTGTACTCCGTTGCATTTCAATCAGTTGCAGTTTAGTTGAATGATCGGACGATGATGCTGCATTGAAAAGCAAAATTGGATCACCTAACATGCTTGTGTGTTTTAGGTCATGACTATTATGTAAGCTCATAATAATACATTTTGATGTTGCTTTCTTTTCAGCAAGAAGTCATTCATGTTCTTTTTCTCAGTTTTTTTAATGTCTTAATTTCAAAGACTAATGCATCCTAACCATTTATTTAATCCTGTTGATGTGAATAAATTTTGGTGACTTATACTTGAAGAATTTTAAGGAGGGTGGATATGTAGTTTTCCAACTGCAAAATGATGTAATCTTTGTTCACTTGTTTAATTGTACTTCTCTGATATCCTCAAATCCAGGACAGTGTTTACTTTGAATTGTTATATAGTTATATTATTTAAATATTAAAAATTCTTTGCAGTTAGGGAACAGCCTCACAAATAAAATGTGGTTGTCATTGTAAGGATTCTTTATGTCAGTGAATTTTAAAAGGGCATGGGGAAGGATGCATTAGAATCACCTGTGCAGCATTATAAACAGACATGTTCCATTCCCAAACCCCCAAGATGCTGATATGCCTTCTCAGTATGAACTCTTCTCATGGTAAAGCACTGTTGATCTGTTCCCCCAATAACTTAATAAAACTGTCAAATTTCAATACTCAGATGAGAAAGTACAATCCAAATAATACCTAAAATTGTATGGAAGAATTCTTGCAATGTGGGGATAATTACAATTGCTAACTCTCAAAATTCTTTCTGCAGTTGCAATACTTAAATTCCTCAGCACAATGTCTGGCATGTGGTGGGTGTAGGCGCTCAGTAAATCTCAGATGAATGTGCCTAATGATCACTAAATGTCTTGAAAGAAAGTCCTAAAAGAATCAAACTTGGTAAAATTTGTACTGCATTTTTGGGAGTATGACTAATATTTGATTGTATAAGGATTATATTTTTATAAATGGAAATTATTTCATGTTTGGTTTTCAACTAGCTAAAAAGTAGAAAATGTAAAGCAACCTCTGGCTTCTTCCAGATGATATTAAATGCTGATTTTAAAGCTGTTTGAGCCCCAACATCCTATGAAAGAAAATATTTCGGACTTAGTGATAGAAAAACTCAAGATCCCTCTCATAGTTACTGGGGTGCAGGAATTTGGGCCCAATTCTGTCTGATTTTGAAAATTGTGCTTTTAATGAGTGTTAATGTGTCTCCAGTTTTGGCAGACTCTGATCAGAACTATCAATTGAATTTAGATCTGAAAGTAAATTTTCTTGGTGAGTATTTTGGTGAAAGCTTGTTTTGATCAATTAGAAAATATTCCCTAGAGGATTTGATATTGTGGAACTTTTATAGATCCTGAACAAAAGAAAATTTTTGTGATATTACCTGTGCATTTTGGTGTAAATAGTATATAGGAATTAATTAATGTTAGGTATTAATATCTGTAGAATGAATTTTAACACATTTCCTATACGATGCTGTATTAAAAGGTATCCACTAGACTTTTTTTTTAATGGAATAGAATTGTAGGTCGGAAGAGACAGAAAAGGAACCTGGCATCAGGTTGGGGAGGACAAAATCTGTGTTCTGTTCCAGTGCAGCCTTAGCAATAGGCAACCAGTATGTGTAAGTATAAAATAGGGAGATTCTGCCCAAAACCTATGCAACATCTACATCTGAATGAAGGAGGAGGAAAGAAGGGAGTGCCCTTTCAATCTAAAGTTTGCCTGCAAAGCAATTTTGCAGTACTAAGGAAAGCATTCTTAACTATTTTTTGACCAAAATTAGTATTATCCAATTTCCAATAAGGCATTCATATTCACCAAACTGACTTGAACTGATTAAAAGTAATGCAATCCATTCTCAAAGAAGCAGAGGGTACTCATGAAGGTACTACAAGAATGTGCTGCAGACTAAACTATTCCAAAAGAGGAGTGGTAAGTGCTTTGGTGTTTTAAAACCAGAATTTCCTTGGGAGGCTTCAAAACAAACCTGATGCCTCTTGTAGATTTGATATTGTAGGTCTGAGGCGGTCTTTGTGCAGCTGAATTTGGGAACCATTGCTTTAGATTATAAGTTATAATAAAGCATATAAACTCCCAATTTTACTAATTAGGTGAGAGCATCTTATGTGATGGAAGTTGTGAGATCTTTTAACATCTTACATGCACTTAACTTTGCCTCAGCTGGTTAAGGCAACATTTGGTCAAGTCAAGAGATTTAATTAAAAGTGGGACATGAACTTCATGCTACTCATGGTCACAGATCACAGTGATAATCATAACCAACCAATTGTCGGTGATCCTAGTTGGGGGAGAATCCATAATAGTGTCCTCAGAGTCAAAGGGCAGCCTGTGGTCTTACGTTTTCATTAGGCACTTCCACTGGGAGAAAGAGAATTTAGAAACCAACTGTTCACAGCTCAGCGACCTGTGTCTGGTCTGAATGAGTTTAGCTAACAACTAAAAGTGATTCTAAGGAAAACAAGTGTCTGAACAGTGTGGGACTTTTTTTCCCCTCGTTAGAACCTTTGTGAAGCAATTTAGTGAGATGTGGGTGACAAAAGTTGGTCTGTGCTGCCAACTGTCAGGTAATAAAGGTAATTGTAGTGTGGGCCATTAGTGTAACCCAATAGGAGTGAAGTGTTTCCAGTGGAGTTCAGTCTTCCATGTCATGATCACCCACTTAATCTGACAAGAAGTGATTCGCTTAAGACCATGATACAACTCCCTAATACTCAAAACCTGACTTATTCAGTAATGGGCTTTCATAGAAACACCCATATTCTCTTCTACCAGTAATTAAGCAAAATACATGTTTTCAATTTTTTTCTCTTGAAAATGAAATTGAGAGTCATAAAAATAGCTCCTCCATATTGGTGCATAGATTAAGATCTAAGTGCACAAGGAAACCCTTAGCTCCTCAACAGGGGAACTAATTCTCAAGGTTGGTGAAGCAGGGGGGGTCTTTGGCTTAAAGAGGTTCACTTTGGAGATTTCTCTGTAATTATTGCTCTTCTCACAATCCTGGCCACAGTGACTGCTGCTTCAACCCGTGTGGATGCCCAACCCATTAATGTTTACTTTTCTTTATAACTTTTGCTTCTCCACAGGCCCAACTATGAATCCAGTGGTAAGTCTGGGTGACAAAGGCCATGACTGCTTCTGAGAGAGACGTTTCCCTCGATAGCTTCTAGAAGATTTAGAGCTTGGATTTACCAAGGGAGCAGCGGGCAGCACGCTCTCATTGTACCAGCTCAGCATGATGCCTGTCAGCAAGTTCTCCAATCGAACTTCATTCCATCTTATTAATTGCAGCATTCATTTATGAGACAACGTAGGGCCCACCCTTCTGTATAGCTAATAGCCCTTAGCTGTTGATTAGCCTTATCACATCGTGCTCATCAACTGAACTTATTGTCTAAATACTGATTTATACACTAAACCAGTTCATACTGTTCTTCCCTCTCCTTTGAACTAGTTTAACTTCTTGAAATACGATGCTTAATTTGTTATGAACTTCCTGCAGTCCTTGCTTAAATGTTCCATTTTTTCCTACTTAATTTTTTGCAACCACTGTGACCAAAAAGTGATTTATTAAAGGTTACATAAATCACAATGTTGAAATCACTTGTGTGTACATTTTGCACATATAATTACGTATGTGTATGTGTGTGTGCATGCAAATTTGCATAAGCATGATAAGTGACAGTTCTTAAAAGTGGATAGTTGATGGTAGATTGGCAATCTCTGCAATATATTACATATATAGTTTAAGTGACACATCACATAGTAATAAAGTTTAAACCTGTTTTATTTCACTACATTCACTAAGAAATAGTGTTTTATTAAATATCAGTAAAATTCTGATGGCCGAAAATGTACACATACATGCAAGCCTACATAGATGGAGCTCTAGGAAATGTGTTGACGGAGACAAAGTTGTGTTTATAAGTTAATTTCCCATGGTTATGTGTGTTAGATATGTAAATAACTCCCTTCTTTGGTAAAAAATACTAGAAATGCATAAACATGAAGATGTCTACATATGGTATATGAAAATTTATTTTAAACAGCCAAATATTTTTATGATTTATATATTTTTCATAATTTATGATGTCATTTTTCTACAGCTGTGTTGCACATGTTGGTATCTTTTTGAAAAGAGGTGAGTCGATATGTCACCCGATATGTCTCTGAGAAGGCTAGATGGCCATCAAGGCAGTTGTTCAAATTCCTTCTGTGCCTCCCAGTCCAGCAGAGCGATGCCTCCCCTCAGTGAACTTGCCACCTACAGCCTCCTTGCTTCTCTGCTAGAGATGGAAACAAAATAACCTCAGGGCACAACCACTAGAAGGAAGGGAGGAATGAAGGACCTAGCTTTGTGAGTGTTTATTCTTTGCCAGGCAATTTGAGCTTGAATTCAGAAGTGTAGGGGATATCTAACCTCCAGAATAATGACAAGTACCTGTATAATATAAAGCTGCCTCTCTCAATTGACTTTTTAAAAAATTGAATTGATTGGGGTGACATTGGTTAATAATTATATAGGTTTCAGATGTACAATTCTATAATACATCATTTGTACACTGTATTGTGTGTTCACCACCCAAGGCATGTCTCTACCCCACCGTACCTCCATTTCCATCTGTCTGGTAATCACCACACTGTTGTATATGTCTGAGAGTTTTTTGTTTTTGTTTCTTTTTTTTTTAAATCTTTATTGTTCAGATTATTACAATTGTTTCTCCTTTTTTCCCCCCATATCTCCCCATCACCCGGTTCCCTCCCCCCCATTGACCTTATCCATAGGCGTATGATTTTTGTCCAGTCTCTTCCCATACCCCCCACACAGACACCCCTTTCCCCCTGAGAATTATCAATCCACTCCCATTCTATGCCTCTGATTCTATTATGTTCACCAGTTTATTCTGTTCCTCAGATTTTGAATTCACTTGATTTTTAGAATCACTTGTTGATAGATATTTGTTGTTCATAATTTTTTATCTTTACTTTTTTCTTCTTTTTCCTCTTTTTAAAGAATACCTTTCAGCATTTCATATAATACTGGTTTGGTGGTGATGAACTCCTTTAGCTTTTTCTTATCCGTGAAGCTCTTTATCTGCCCTTCAATTCTGAATGATAACTTTGCTGGGTAGAGTAGTCTTGGTTGTAGGTTCTTGCTATTCATCACTTTGGGTATTTCTTGCCATTCCCGTCTGGCCTGCATAGTTTCTGTTGAGAAATCAGCTGACAGTCGTATGGGTGCTCCCTTGTAGGTAACTAACTGTTTTTCTCTTGCTGCTTGTAAGATTCTCTCTTTGTCTTTTGCCCTTGGCATTTTAATTATGATGTGTCTTGGTGTGGTCCTCTTTGGATTCCTCTTGTTTGGGGTTCTGTGCGCTTCCTGAACTTGTAAGTCTATTTCATTTCAGACAGTGTATGCATAATTTCTGACTGGTCCTTTTCCATTTTTTTGGTATTCTCATTAAGGTCCTTGAAGGTCTCTTCAAGTTTCTCAGCGGTTTTTAGAAGATTCTTGAGTAACCTTATAAATATGGTTCTGAACACTGTGTCGTCCATTAGTTTGCTTTCATCTATCTCTCCTACTTGTGACATACTTTGATGTCTCCACATTTTGGCTGCCTCCCTGTGTTGATGGAGTGGCTTTGTGTGGTCGGTGACCTATAGGGGCTGGTAGCTCAGCTTCCCCAATCACCCTAGGTGGTCGCTCTTGGTACTCCCCTTTGTGGGCTGAGTGGAAAGTCTTGGTGTAGTTAAAAGCCCTGATTGCTGTTGGTACACTGGGAGGAATTGACCTCCAGTCCAATTGGTTGTGAGGGCCTGCTGTGTCTATAACGGAAGAATTGCTGTGCTGGAGACACAGAAGGGCTTTGGTGCTCACTGAGTCTGCCTCTTGAATGTGTCCCTTATGAGAGTGGTTGAAATCTGGTGTCGTCCACACCGACAGAAAAGTCACTCTCACTCTCCGACCGGCCGAGAGTCCTGTAGGCATCTGGATCCCCCGCGTGTCCCCAGAAACTGGAGTTCAGAGTGGTTGGGATTGTTGGTATCACTGGCAGGAGTTGATCTCCAAGCCAGTTGGCTGTGAGGATCAGCAGTGTCTCTGCTGGGAGAGCTTCTGTGCTCAGCTTGAATGGAGCGGAGTCTCAGGGTGGTGCAGACAAGCTTTGGTTTCCCGTCTGCTCCGCCCTAAGAGGGGCGGTTTCTCCGTGCCCGAATTAATGGCTGCACGCCTCTGAGAGAAGGCAGCTTTCGAGCCTCTCCCGCTGCCTAACAGACCAGTTTCTCCCCAGCTGGGGCTGGATTTCAGTGCAGACCGGAGGTTTTGTTTTTCTCCCGAACGAGAAATCCAGTCACTGGGAGGGCTGTGCTCAGCTTGGATGGGGCGGAGTCTCAGAATGGCGCAGACAAACTTGGTTTCTGTCCTCGCCCTAAGAGGGCAGGTTTCTCTGTGCCCAAATTAATGGCTGCGCGCCTCTGAGAGAAGGCAGCTTTCAAGCCTCGTCCGCTGCCAAACAGCCCAGTTTCTCCCCGACCGCAGCTGGATTTCAGTGCAGTCGGGAGGTTTTGTTTTTCTCCCAAACGAGAAAGCTAGCCACAAAGCGTCTGCTGCCCTCCCTCTCCGCGTGCTGTGAGCAAGCCTGCTGCGTATTCAGCCGCCCGCCCTTTCCGCGCTCACGGATCTCCGCACCTCCACAGTTCCTGAGGCTCAGCGTCCCCCTCTCTTTTTTTCTCTAGTTGTAGGTTTTCCACTCAGCCAGCTTTCTGGTGGTTCTGGACGGTGTGCGCTCTGTTTTCCAGTTGTAGTTTCAAAATTGTTGTGGTAGGCAACAGTTAGGTGTTTACCTTATGCCGCCATCTTGGTTTCTCTGTTTTTGTTTCTTAATCCCTTTTTACCCACCCTCCCAACCCCCTTCCCCCTCTGACAGCTGTCAGTCTGTTCTCTGTATGTGCTTGTTTCTAATTTGTTAGTTTATTTTGTTCATTAGATTCCACATATAAGTGAGATCATACGGTATTTGTTTTTCTCTGACTGGCTTATTTCACTTAGCATAATACTCGTTAGTCACAAAAAGTAAGCTTTCCTTTTTTTTTTTTTTTTTTTACTGTCGAGTAGTATTCCATTATGTAAGTGTACCACAGCTTTTTTATCCACTCATCTACTGTTGGGCCCTTGGGCAGCTTCCACATCTTGGCTATTGTAAATAATGCTGCAATGAACATAGGGATGCATATATTCTTTCCAATTAGTGTTTTGGATTTCTTTGGATATATTCCTAGAAGTGGAATTAGTGGGTCATAAGGCAGTTCCTTTTTTAATTTTTTGCTTTCCACCATGGCTGCACCAATCTCCATTGCCATCAATATTGTAGGAATCTTTAAATAAGATTCCCAGGTGAGAGGCTCTGCTTTTAAAACAATTCTCAATTCTTACAACCCACCTCCTGAGTGGTGGGAAAGCTTAAATTTGGGTTCAATTTAAGACTTCAATTTGGTTTAAAACAATTACTTATACAATCTCTAGGCTCAGTTTATTGGGGGCTAACTGCAGTCTTGTGGTTCCTAACCCCCTTGTTCCTTTCTAACAATTCTGGAACTTGGGGTGGGACCAACAGGGGTAAAGGGAGCACCTGATTTCAAGTTCATCTTTGGATGTCAACCAACGGGGGTAAAGGGAGCACCTGATTTCAAGTTGATCTTTGGATGTCACTTGAATCTGCTGAGAGGTGGCGGGTCCCAACCTACTCTGGGCATCTTGCCAGTGCCTGCCTCTGGCCTCTGGAGGTGATGATTTCATAGTCGATTCTTTCCAGGCTTTGTCTGAGCCTAGCTGCCCCTCTTGCCTCATCCTCCTCCCTTCAATTTTCACTAAAGCTGAGACCCTCACCAACATCTGGGTGATTGAAGCTCCATCCCAGCTTTAGCTCCACAATCCACCCAGAGCCTTTGCCCACCCCTGCCTGTCAGCTCAGCATCCTCCACATTTGAACAAGATGGACTGGGCCTCAGACTGACATCCACCCACTGTGCACCTACACTGCCCTCCCTGATTACAGAGGGTCACCTGCACCTCAGGCCCCTTCCACAGTCCCAGTGGAAATGGAGGCCTCAGCAGCATCAGCACAAGTTTCTCTCACCAAGCCAAGGCTCCCGGAGAAATGGACACACGGCGACTTCCTCCCACCCACCCTGTTAGTCTCCCTGGCCTCTCCATCTTGTCCTTCCAACCATCCCCCAGGACCAGAATGGACAAACTCCTCCTGCTCCCTTGGGTTAATAATCTTCCCCATTCTTGATTCCACCTTCTTGGCTAAACCCTATGACAGACATTATTTTTTATGAACTTTGGGAGCATTACTGCTTTTTTTGCCTTGCATTTGATATATTAAGTAGAAGTGAAGGAATTTAGACATTTCTTTGTTTTCAACTGACTTTCAAGCATATTTGCCTATTGCCTTCCTGCAAAATGCCATTTAAATGTCAGAAACTGAAAACTCTTTGTTCATCATTATATTTCTTTTTCTATAAATGAATTTTAATAATTCTCATTTTCCAACATCTCTTGATGGCAGATGAACACCTTGGACTCATATATTTGGAAAGGCAAAAGAGAAAAGCAGATAAATTTTTATAAAAGCATTTTATCCATTACTCTACAGAAACTTTATGGTTATGTCTAGTTTTCACAAGGTAGTTATGAAGTTTACAGGTGGTAGAAAATAATTTTTAATATAGGAGTGGCATAATATGAAAAAAATTTTAGTAAAATTTTTAGTTTACTTTCACTATTGGTCAATAAAACAAGATAAAATATTAATAAGTAAAACTATTTTTTAAATCCCATTTGGAAACTTAAAACTGCTCTTGTAAATATCTCCTGTCCCAAAGGAAATCAAAACTGAAATTACAAGCTCCTTAGAATTAAATGACAATGGGAGTATTAGATATCAATAACTATGGAATTTGGCCACAGTCATATGCTAAGGAAAATTCAGGATGCAATATTTTATTAATAAAAGACTCAGCATTGAATTCAAGCACATAGTAAAAATTACCACAAAACAAATCAAAAGAAAAAGATATAATTTAAAAAAATTAATTGGTAAGCAAGAGAACATAGAAATCATGGATCAAACCAAGAGTTTGACCTTGGGTAGGAAGAGTGATTAATCACAGATACATTTTTAGCAAAACTGGTTCTCAAGTTTACCTGAAAGAATAAATAGAAACCATTCATTAAAGGTATGGACACATTTAACTTCCACTTCCTCCTGAAATCCTACAAAAATGAGAGTAAGGGTGTTTTTTTTATAGTTTGGTTTTTGCATAAATCCGAGAGGGCAGGAGAAGGTTAGGATATGCAGAGCAGATGGGTACTGACCGCTGACAGCAGGTCCTAGAAGGCTGAGCCCCAGCCGGGCGGCGGAGAAGAGGCATCCTTCACAGAAGAGAAGCTGCTGATTTTCTCCAGTGGCACAATGATAACAGAAATATGGTGGGAAAATAGAGGGAATGATGGTGGGGACTGGAAATTGTGCTTGAACTTGGTAGATAAGAGAAGCCACTGATATTTCAAAGGGAGACATCAGACAGATGCTGGAAAATGAATTAGATAATTTTAAATCAGAAAAAAAGATTAAGTGCCCTTTGACAATTAAAATTAATTAAAATGTTCTTAGTAGAAATGTAACTTGGGTTTTTCCAAAGAATTTGGACAAAGTATTTGGTCTACAATGCTACTGCCCTTCTAATCTTACACAATTCAATCTTACTCTCTTTAATTGTGCTCTTCAGTCAAAAGTATAGCATTTTGAGATTAGTTTCTGAGGTTACATTTTTAAAACTTTAAGATGACTGCATAAATCACAGAAAAAATAAAAATTTGTATCACATTTAATATTTTAACTCAATGTTTCAATATCTAGGACAACGTTGTTTTGTTTTGTTTTACCTTAAAACACAGAAATAATATATGAATGCACTTGAGGATTAATATTTTCCCTGCATTGGGCTTTGTCAACAAATGTGTCACTTTAATTTACAAATGTAGCCCATTATAGAATTATTGCTACATTTTTGGAAAGTAAGAGTGAATCATGGAAAGAATATTTATTATTCACTTACAAAACAAGCTTTGGGTGTGACCTCAGGACAGACAGAGGCTTGCTTAACCTTTTTGTGTGTGACGTAGTGTGAAAGGTCAGGCCAAGTTGATTGGCCCAATCAAGCACCCACTCTAGGTTGTACCTGTGTGTGTTTTACCAACTTTAAAAACAAAACAAAACATTGGGTTTATATGCCTTGGCTGGAGCCTGCATTCTCCAGCTTTATTCTGATTGGCACCATGATCTATTGTCATATACATCATCCAGACACATTTATATAACCTGTCTGGCCTCTGAAGGCATTTGAGTCTGTGACTCATGGAATAAGATCTATTTCAACTCCAAAAATTGTAATAAATAGGCACATGCTGAATCCACCAGGGGTCAGCACACCAAGCATTACCACTCTGATAGCAATATAAGTTGAGCCAAGAAAAAAAGTGAGAAAGCTTAGAAAAGAAAAATGCCCTTTGCAACTTGTATATGCCCATAATTAATTTTTCCCCCTCTCAGGCAAGTTGCCATACTTGCTTGCTTTGTACAGCTTTGATCCTTCCCTCCAAGGACCAGGAACTCAGTAACTATTAACTGTGCTTTTTAGTCAAGATGACTCCATTAGCTAATCTCTCTCTCTCTCTCTCTCTCTCTCTCTCTCTATGTGTCTATATATATATATATATATATATATATATATATATATATATATATATAATTTATTTATTTATTTCAGAGAGGAAGGAAAAGGGAGAGAGAGAGAGAGAGAGAAACATCAATGATGAGATAGAATCATTGATCGGCTAGCTGCTTCATGCATGCCCCCTACTGAGGATCGAGCCCACAAACTGGGCATGTGCCCTTGACCAGAATCGAACCTGGGACCCTTCAGTCCACAGGCCAATGCTCTATTCACTGAGCCAAACCAGTTAAGGCACCATTAGCTAATCTTTTAACTCAGCCCCCTGGCTCCAAACCCATAGCAAAAACAGATAAGCCATAAAAAGGGAAAACCATTAAGAAGGGCTCTGGATCAAAAAATGAAATAAATTATTTCATGGACTAGAAATGAGCAGAAATGCAATGCTATGAACAGAACTAAAACCACACAAAGACCCTCACTAAAATGATTATTAAAGCATATCCTTCACTAGGAATGAAAAGGAGCCTAGAGAAAAGGAATGGATTACAAAAAATGTATGTGTGTGTGTGTGGGGGGGGGGGGAGACAGGGAAATTGATCAAGTGTAAGCAAATGTTTTGTAACTATTAACTGTAAAAACAATTCTCAATGTTTGGTCTCAAGAAGTGCAAAACTAAAACCATCTTACCTTATAATAGACAAATATGCAAATTGACTGCACCTTCGCTACGCCCAAGCCACGCCCACCAACCACGCCCACCAGGAAACCAGCAGGGAGCCTGCACAGATTGCAGGCAATGACCAGGGGGTCGGTTCCTACGATCTGTAGCAGGGATGTTGGGTTCGGCCGAGTCCAAGGCCACCACCCGGGGCCAAGCCCCGACCCTGAAAGAAGGCAGAAGGCAGTGGCCACAGCCAAGGCCTGGGTCCCTGGTGCAGGCAGCCAGGTGAATGAAGGTCTATTGCACGAATCTTCGTGCAAACGGGCTACTAGTAGATAATAATTTGAAGAGAAAATCAATGGGCAGTTAGTGTGCTAAAGGCTTTTTTTTTTTTTTTGGCTAGTGTTTTTCAGAACAAAAAAATTACTGATCATTTTCGATTGTTTAGGAAAATATATAGTCTAATATATATGTTAAAAACTAAAGATAAGCAGTCAAAAATGACAACACCATCAACAGTTTCTTAGCCATAAAGGGGGAAAGTACAGAAAGCTGTCCTAGTTCAAGAGAATGCAGGAAAGGAGGAAGCAGAGAAACAAGGACAAATGAAAATAAACAGAAAATCAAAAAGAGTAAAATTTTTTTAATTGATGAATAATCAAAAATTAAATATTCACTATAAAAATGAGAGGTTATAAGATTAAATTGAACTTTTAAAATCTAGGCAGAGTCTTCTTATAGAAGATACACATAAAATAAAACCGTCCTGTTAGACTAAATCAAAAGGGGTGGTCAAACTTGTCCCACACAAATTATACAAATAATTATTCTAAGAATAGCAATATCAATTTCATACAAAATATAATTTATGGCAAAAACATTTTATAGATAAAGAAGAAAAGAACTTAGTAATAAAAGAAAAATATAGTATTCATGAACAGATGTACCTAAAAATAGCCTTGAAATTTAGAAAGCAAATATTACATGAGAAAAATGCACAAACCTACAATATAAGGGGATTTTAACACATCTCTACAGTGATACTGATTGGTTACATAATTTTTAAAAATATATAAGGAAATAGAAATAAAAAATAAAATCAACAAATTTGATGTAATGGATTATTTTCAAAAAGATCTTGAAGAATGAACAACATAATAGGCAATCGGGTCTACAAAATTTAAAAAATACATAACACAAACCACATTCATTCTCAGGCTATAAAAAATAGCAAAATAAATAATGAAAGTACTAATTAATAAATAACATGCATACACATTTGGAAACCATAATGCTCCCTTAATAATTTGTGAATTGATTTAAAAAGAGATCACAATGAAATTGCATCATTTAAGACCAGAACAATAAATTTATTACATATCAAAATTTGTGGGATGCAGCAAAAACAATTATTAGAAACACATCTTGTAGGCGTAAATGTTGTTTTGAAAACAGATGAATAAAGCACTCAACTCAAGTTAGCAAGAGAACAGAGTAAAGAGTAGAAGGAAGGAATTTTAAAGAATAGGAGGAGAAAGTAATAAAGTATAAATGAAAGAAACAGTGAGTATCAATGAAATAAACTAGTTTTGTGGCTGAACTGAGGAAAAATATAAAAGAAAGAAAAGACAGATGTCCACACACACAAACAAGATTAGGAACAAACAAAGATATATCTATAGATTTAGTGGAGATTTTAAAAACCACATATGAACATTAAAATCTTGAACAAACCAATAGCTATGGCAGAAATTACATTAATACTCAAAAGGTTGTGTCATTCTCTCCACCTTTTCCAAAAAAAACACCAAACAAGATGATTTTACAGTGTTTGGAGTTCAGGGCTTCAGCAAACTTTCAAGGAGCATTCATGCTATCTTCAACTGTTTCAGAGAGAGAGAGAAAAAAAAAGGAAATTCATTACCCAGCTCCTTTTATGAGGCGAATATAACCTTGGTACCAAGCAAGACGAGCACAGTACAAGAACAGAAAGTCACAGACAAATGTCACGTATGATTTAGATGCAAAAAATTTTAAATTAAAATACAACTACATTGAATTCAGAATTATATTAGTATGTATATTGAAGAGACCGAAGTGGAAACTTGCATGCCTTCTTGACTTGGCCTCCTAAGCCACACCCCGCTGTTTTCACAGCAGTTCTGTGCTCCCGGGCACCTAAGAGCAGGAGGCAAGGGCCACTGGGGGCCTCTGGGGGCCTCTGGGGGCTGGCTACCACAACCAAGGTCCCCTTTTCGGAAGGTAAAGAACTACATGCATAGCACCTAAGCACAGAGACGTCTTCCTTTGTTTTCAAGTCCACATTTACGAGTCCCTATCTGTTTGGCCATGGAACGCTTTTATGTACCTAACTTCTACGTAATGCACTTTGGAAAATGCTGTTTGCAGCTGTCTAGTAAGGGAGCATCGATGAACCCGGCGTTCACAGCACCTTAGAAACCAGACGCCCCCCTTTGTAGAACTGCCTTCCTTATGAACGTGCTGAGTGTGGGAAGTGTAAGGGAACCTCTGATTTGGTTCTTGGGGCTCAGCGGTGAAAGCGGTCCGGTGTCCCTGGCTGGTCAGGTGTAGGGCTCGCGTCTTTGAAAGTCAAGGGGGATACTCCTCTCTGGCGCCCAGGTCCAGCCACCTGTCTGGAGGGATTGCCGGGGTTGCCTGACAGGGGCTTCTGGAACCGACTTCACCCAATGCCTTCCGGTTCTCCTTTGCCATCTCTGCCGCTGGGACAGTCCGGAGAATGTCCCAGCGCTTTGCAAGACCAACTGGGCGGTCCTTCCTTTACCACCGATGTCACTGAGAAAAATGAATAACCCCATTGCGCCGGCGGTTCCTTTTATACGTTGAGATCCCCAAGACTTATCCTCAGGAAACAACCCACAAATTAGCGGTCTCCGATGTGCTGCACATTTGACCTGAGGTCATCTCAGGGATGACAGCTTTCAGGCTCTCCCTGAGACACATCCCCCTCCCCCTCCGGAAAGACGTCCCGGTGGGGTTGGGAGATAGTCTGAGGATAAGGGGATATCTCTGGGTCAAACCTGCGAAAGCAAATGGAAGGAAGGGCTGAAAACCTGGACTGCAGAAACAGACTTTTAAAATAAACTTCCGTGGTTTAAAACCATTCCGAAGTGATTTTCCTTCAGGAGAACCCTAGTCTGCCCCCACGTGCTAGGGAGAAACAACGAGAATGCTGGTGTCCACCGTGTACCTGGGGGGAGTGGGGAGGGGTGGGAGGGAAGGGCGGCCGGAGCCCCGGTGCGGCGTCATCCGCTGGGACAGACCCCGAGGGGAGAGGGGGAGGCGTCCGGAAACAGAAGGGACCTGCCTGGCCGGTCAGGGTGGCCGCCTGGGCTGGGTCCTGCCGCCCGCGGGGGGAGACGGGGCCGTGCGCACTCCCGCAGGCGGGAGCCGCCGAGGCCCTGCGGCTGATGCTGGTCGGGGACCGAGGGCCGCGTGGAAACGTGAACGGCGGAATCTGGAGTCCCTGCGTGTTGCACTGGGTTTTGCTTTTCAGAGGGGAGGTCGCTGCTGTGAACTGCAGAATAGTTCAAGGTTTGCCACGAGAGGGGAAATGGATGCTTCTTTATCTTTAAGCACTTCTCACACTCAAAGCAGGTGGCGGTGGTGTGTGCGTGTGTGTGTGTGCGAGTGTGTGTCCCTGAAAGGCCCCGCGGATCTACAGAAGAGGAGCGTCCCCGCCAAAGTGGCGGTGTGAGACGGGGGAGAGGTGCCACACGTGTTCACTCAGAAACGGATCCTAAGGAGAAACGCCGCCGAATGAGAATCCTCAACCCGGAGGCAATGCGGGTTCCATCCCTCCTGCTCCGCGTCTCCTGGAAGCTGCCGGGATGGCGCCCCCTCCCGGGCAGTTCCACGGGAGTGGCCCCGATTGTAGGTGTGGCTCGGGGCGAGGGCGCAGGCCCGGGGGGCGCGGTGCCCACAGCCAGGCGAGGGGCCCGGCAGCCTCAGGAGGTGGCCGCGGCGGGGCGCAGGGACCTGGGCGTGGCGGAGGGGCGTGGGTTCCAGTCCGGAGCGGACCGGCCAGACCTGCTCCCGAGAGACCGAGGGAAGTGTAGAGCGACTGTGGGGACCGCCCGGGAGCGCATCCCGCCGGTCCTTTGGTTCGTCGGCGGCGCCCACGTGGCCACGGAGCGGTCGTGGGGGGCGCTGCGGAGATCCGAGCCTGGGCGCGGCGGGAAGCCGAGGTCTGGGTCCTGCCAGTAGCCAGGCTGGCGGGGGCACCTGACCCGCTGCGTTCCGGGCCCTCGTCTGGGCGGGGGGATGCGGTGCCCGGGATAGTGGTGGGGGTTTGGCCCGGCTGCGTCTCGGGTCCCATCGAGCGGGATTGGAGCAGGTAGTGGGGAGTCCGTTTCTTTTCCTTCCCTCTCTCTCACTGGCTCTGGCTTTGTCTCATTGACCAAGTGATTCTGGGTCCTGAATCCTGACGCCCTGACTCTCTTTGGCTTCCCGTTTTGAATTCCTCTGAGATCCATCTCCCCAGCTCAGATCTCGCTATCCCGGCCTTCCCCCATCTTACACAGCACACAGGGGTCACTTTGCACTTTACACACACACCCCCCCCACACACACACACACAAAGTCCTGCCCTAACCCCGCCCTGGCCCCATCCCCAAGCCCATCATGCAAAGATCCAGTAGCAGGCTTAGACCAGGTTCCCTAAGTGGTTCTCAAACCGGGTCCCATGATCACCCAGGCTCCACCATCTCCTTTGGTGGGAGTTTGTGGAAATCCACTCTTTGGTCCATCCTTATTTTCACCCTTTTGGTCATGAGTGTTTTCTCCTGGAACTGAAAAGTGTTTTTCCTTCTTTGTTCTAAAAGGTGAGTGGTGACACCAGCACAGTTGTCGGAGGATAAGTTAGAGGCTGAGTGGGTGGCTGGGTGAGGACCACCAGATCCTGAATGAGAGGCCTGTGGGGCCGAAAACTACCTGCGCAGGAACAGACTGGGCAGTAAGTGCAGTATCCAGGGGGACATTCCCCCTCCCCCTTTTAGGACCTAGGACTTGGGTTGGTCAGGTGTTGCTGTGTAAAGGCCACACTTATTACAGTTACTTCTGTAATGTGGACCCAATGAAAAGAAAATTTCAAATGGTGACTTTGCCATTTGCTTGACAGACTTATACCTTAGAGAATAATGGCTCAAGTTAGAGGGCCCTGCCACCAGATAACCTCACTAACTTTAGGGAGTAGGAAGTAAACAGTAGGAGTGAGAAACAGCTTCATTCATCAGCAGCGTTCAAAAGAGCAGTTTAGGAGCTAGGAATGCCAAACAGAGCAGGCCTCCAACAAGCAACAATGCAGAGCCTTTGTCACAGCTTTAAGCTGGAGAATATCGGGCACAACAAAAAGAAAAAAATAGGGGCAGAAAGCAAAGCATCGGGTTGAACTGTGGAGTGAAAAAAAAAAAAAGGCAATTTGGGTAAACCCAATTCAAGAATTACTACTTTAATGGATTGGGTAGTGTTTTCAATCCAAAGATGGGAAATGGTGATGGCTTTAATAATGAGTCATATAGCTCGGCCAGTGTGGCCCTGTAGTTGAGCATCAACCTATGAACCAGGAGGTCACGGTTCAATTCCCGGTCAGGGCACATGCCCGGGCTGTGAGCTCCATCCCCAGTGGGGGTGTGCAGGAGGCAGGCAATCAATGATTCTCTCTCATCATCTCTCTGAAATCAATAAAAACATCTATCTCTCTCTTCCTCTCTCTGAAATCAATAAAAACATTTTTTTAAAAAAAGAATACTTGAAAACTTTACAGATTGTGGCATAAAAAAGCTGGTAAAACTCTGTAACCAAATTTATGATCGATTAAACAAAAGGATTAGAAAGGAACGCATCATTGTCAGGACTTCACAGAGCCACAGCACCCATTTTGATATTGGGTGTTTCCCAATTTTTCTTGTCATTGTCAAGGTCAGTATCTAGCCTTCCCAGGGTGCAAAGGTGCTTTGAAATGTGAGAAAAAAATAGAAGATATTCTTCCTGCTCCTGGGGAATCTTTACATTCCAGGGGGTGTTGGGGAGAAGGGAGAATAATGAAATAGTAAGTACATTAATATTGATCTCATCTGTACACAAGGGCCTTACAATTGGATTTACATTACAAAGGCTGAATTTACATTATAAAGTCCTTTAAGGATTTTATAACTAAATCCTCTTAGGCAAAGGCTTGTAAAGGCTTGCCTTGACTAACTTTATACAGCATCCTGATTCCACATAAAACCCAGTGAACTTGACAATGATGTTTGGAGTAAATCTGAAAGGACTTGGTAGATGGGAGGGCGTGGTGCTGGTGGGGGGTGCAGCAAGGTGGGGTGTAGGGACAAAAGCTTACAGGAGACGTGAAAGTGGAGAGAGGTATGCTGTGGTCAACAGCAGAGTTAGTTCTATAGCGAGGGGACTGGTGGGTCCCAGTGCTGGTGTGGAGGTGGGAGAGTGAGGAATTTGTGCTGGGGATAGGAATTGTTAGCGTAGGCAGCTAGGAGCTAACGGAAGAGAAGGGAGCTAGACTGGCTAAGCCTAATTGAGTCTAGAAGTTACTCTTAATCAGACTTAAGTCTGGAAGTTACAGCTTCAGACACCCCAGGGCATAGCCATAGCGGAATCTCTGCCAAAAGGACAGAGACTGAGCTGGACCCAGCTTTGGCGTGGACTGAACTGAACCACCGAAGCCTCCGATTCCCTGCCGATGCCGGGCCAATGGCACAGAATTTTTGGACCCCGGCCCTTCTGGGCTTGTTGAGGACAAGGCTGGACTTCTTCCACAGCGGGAGGGAGCTGAGCCGCCGGGTCGTGAATGAGACACCGGACACCTGGGCACAGACCTTTATTTTTACTCCAATAAATCGCACCCCTACACCTCACCCTCCTATCCTCGGGCCCCCGAGATGCTTTTCTTGCAACTCCATGGAAGAGCCCCATTTCCACTGGCAACAGAATCAGCTCACAAATCAAAAGAGGGCAGGGGTTGGGGAGGAATGGGCTGCTTTGAAAGAACCTTAAAGCCCGGGGCAGGAATTTTCTCACGATGTGGGGAGCAAATGGGAAAAAGATCAAGTTCAAAAGGAAGTCAGCGTGTCTTCTTCAGTGGCAGCTCCAGAATTTGCAGTGTAGGTGGCAACCACCTCCTTCCGGACACCTGCGGATTTGTCTGGATGCTCCTGTGTGGGCCAAATATACTAATTTGAGAGTGCTTCCGTATTTGGAGTAGCTCACTCTAGATTAAAGAAATAACAGCTGCTAAAGCATGACCTCTCCCAACCATCTCTTGTTTTATTTGGGTTGTTTTGATTGCAAAAAAATGAGTTTTTATTCTAAAGATGTTAGGGAAATGAGGGCCTTAGTTTCCTTCCACAGAAACCAGCAGCCCTCACAGAGACCTTAACAGAATCCTGGAAGCAGGTTCCTGCAGGGATCCGTTATCATTTTCCCTCATGGCGACTTTCTTTCAGCTCTGTTCCCAGTTGCGGCTGCTTACCAAGGCTCTGTCTTCCTTCTGGGGTATCTTTGACATCAACTGTGGGTCTCTGGTTTCCCCATTCACACCTCCCTAGAAAGAACACCCAACTGGTCCAACTTGGTCTCCCTGAGGCCAGGAGCAGAGTTTTGCTCCTCAAAAGTTGCAGGGAAGAAGTCATCCCAGGAGACGGCGCTTTAAGAACTGTCTGGGGCTGCTTCTCAAAGCGGGGTCTGCAGGAGGCACCTCCATGGGAGGGGCTGAGACTTCCCCAGGACATAGATTGTTTTCTGCTGGGAGAGCAAACCAGCTCAGATCTGGGGAAGGTGCTCAGGTTACCCGTGACTCAGCACCCATTGAATGTGTGGATAGGAAAAGAGCCTCAGAGGGTTTGAGAAACAACCTCTTTTTCAAAAACAATCTCCCATTACAACAGTACTGGCAAGTCAGTCAGCCTCTCTTTGAAAGCAACGATAGCAACAACAGCAACTTTGATGGGGGTGTTCATTCCCTGGCAGGAACAGGTATAGCGCTAAGCACTTCTCCGGCTGAAGAACCACATATGTATTCACGACTCCTCATCGTGGTGAGGTGTGCCGAGACAGCACGGCCCAGGGTGAACCTGAGGAGGGGCGGTGAAGGATTCAAGAAGACAGTAAAAGAGAATACAGTTGGGGCTCGGTGGATCTCCCATGCCTGGATGAGGACACAGAAAGACCCAGCCTGCAAGCTGATGCTTTATTTTATAGTCTGATTAAAACAAGGGTATATTAACATGTATTCAAATGTTCTTGTTTTGGCAACACTTGCTGCACCTCCCACAGCCCATTAGCTACTTCGGAAGGAATTAGGGAGGGCTACAAGGTCAGGCTTAATTATGCGAGGAGAGCTCTGCCCTCCAGGCTGGGACTTGTTTGTGGCCCTGCCCCAGGTCAGCCAAGGCTTGACCCTAGCCGCTCCCTACAGTGAGGTAAACACTCTTGGTGTAACTAGCCACATTTTGCAGATGAATCACCTATTTTTATGTAACAAACCACCCCAAAACTTAGTGGGCTTCACCATCATTTTATTTGTTCAGATCTGGTGGGTCAGAGACTCAGGTGGGGCTCAGCAGGTCAGCACCTCTCTGCTCTAGAGGTTAGGGGTCACAGCTAAGCTGGCTGGGACACGCTGAGACTGGCTGGGTCTCTCTCTTTTTATTGGGGCCACTTAATAGGGGCTGGAAAATCCAAGATGGTCTCACTCATGTGTCTGGGGCCTTCGTCTGGTTGTTGGCTGGGGGCTTGGGTTCCCCTCAGGGTGGCACCCACTCTGTCTCTCCATGGTCTCTCATCCTTATGTAGGATGACCTCCTCTTCTTTACATGGTTGCTGGCTTCCAAAAGAACAAACAGGAAGCTGCAAAGTCTCGCAAGGGAAAGGTCTGAAGTCACATGGCATCCCTCGGTCACTTTCTGTAGGGCAAATCAAGTCACAGGGTCAGCCCAGGTTCAGGGAGGGGGGAGATGGAGCCGCATGTGCACGCAGGGATGGAGGCGTGTTGGCGGGCATTTTTGCAGACCATCTACCAGGGGCTGTGAGCTCAGTGAGAATGGCGGAGCCACCTTTTTCATTGAGACTGACTCTCAGGTCCATGCCTGAAACTACCTTAAGTTTCTGGTAACAGCCCAGTCCGCATTGGACTTTTGTATTTATTAGAAATGTTTTCTATTTACCTGAAAACCGTTCCCTCTCCCGGGGTGGTGACCCGAGCTTAAGCTCTTTATGTAAACCGTCATGCTGTTATGAAATTCACTATTTTTCCTTTTCAAAGATTACTGATAATGGTTCAGACAAAGACTTCAGTGGCTGTCAACTGATGGTCATTGGCTCCAATTTAACGCCAACAGGAATCCCCAATTTGGGGTGCAGTGAAGAAGGAAACTTTATTCGGTGCAAACAGCTCAATAGTGATGCAGCACACCTGGCTGTGAGGCTGCCTCCAGGCCAGACCTCTCTTCAGCTTGGTAGCTCTGCTCTGCTTGCTTTGCAAGGGTCTGCAGACATCTTGTGTTTTAGTTCTAGCCAGGAGAAGGCAGTCTTCCGTCTTCCATGGGAAGTGCACTCTCTGAACCAGAGGGGAGCTGGCTTATATGGACAGAAGTACCCGCCCCTGGTTCCTGATTGGTCTGTCCTCATGCAAATGAGGACACCAAGCTTGATTGGTCCAAAAGGCACTGTTCTGATAGGTCAGAATAGAGCTCCTCTAACTGGTCAGAGCTGTGCAGCTCTGATTAAATAGGGAAACCTCAGTCCTATTGGCTGAAATAGGACTCCAGGAAACCTTTGTAAGGGCTGGCTCAGATGGAGAAACACAGTGCAGGCAGGCAGTTCAGTGCAGGCCTCTCTCTGAAGTGCAGTTCGGGTGAGAGGCCTGTGTACAGAATGGTTGCCAGGCTCTGCTTTTTTATTTTTTTCCTTAGCCCCGTTATCCACCACAAGGCCTTCTTAGTAGGTATCTCTCTTTTCTTTTCCCCTCAGGGTTCATATGGTAAAGGACATATACACATTCCTTCTGGAAAGCCTTCTGGCTCTTGGTGGTCACAGGGCAGTGGAGAATGTCACAAAATTCACTGTGAAAACCTTTAGATTATCCTCTCCCCCACCTGTCTCACATGAACTGGTGATTCTTAAAGCAGCAAGTATTATTTTTCCTCTTATCTCTCATCCTTTAAAATATGCCTCGATCCAACTGTTTACCTTTTTTTCGACCTGGATTCAGTTGACGAACTATCATCCAAGCAGGACATTGTAGAGTTATACCTTCCTCCTTGTTGTCAAATATAGATCATCTGAGCAGCACGAAAGCCTGACCATCAGAATGCTTACCAGCAGGCCCTGGAGCTCATGTTTTTCTGGTTAGCTGAATATTTAGCTCTAGTCATTTCTGCTCCTTTTGGGAAATCTTAGAAAATGCATTTATTGAATCTCCTGCTTTTGTAATTGCAGTATGTGAAATGCATCTGAATTTGGCTCCTGAAAAGCTTCAGGCTCAGTGTCAGCTTTGTGGACATTATTTTAGCAAGGCCAAGTGCCTGAGCTAAATACAGGGGCCCCAGAGAGTGACTTTGTTGAGAAAGTTTGAGGTTTTTACTATAACTTTCTTTTATTTTCTGATAAAGTTAAAGGCAGCTCCTCTCTTCAAAAAAAATACTACCTACTTGGAGATTTTACTATAAACTTAAGTACTTCCAACCAAATGAAGGGAAACTGTTTTGCCATTTAAGCGTGGGGAATTTGCTCTTGTTTTATCTGACTCTGCAAGAGGAAATCGGTAATTACTTTGGGATTGGTCTGCATCAGCACGGAACCCCACTTCTTCCTAAAAGGAAGGCCCGAACAATAGGGGATACGAACTTTTATTAGACTATTATTCTAATAAATAGGCATGTCTGTCCAGACACATTCTTTTCTGAACTTCCATTTCTGTTACACATATTATCGCTCACACATTTCCCCGTCAGGCTCCTGATGCCCTTTGAAATGTAAGATTTGCATATTTAACTATAAAAGTAGTTGCAGGACTGAGTGATATTTGTCTTTGACTGGATACGATCAAGTTTGAAGAAGAGTTATTTGGTTTGTATTTTCAAAAGAAACCCCTCCCAAAGCAGTGCTGTTATTTGTCCAACCAAGTATGGTTTACAGAGTAAAAATTCCCGCGCAGCCCACTGCATCGCTGCTGAGGGAGCTTAGGGCGGAGAATCATCAGTTTGAGGAGTTAGCAGAGGAGCCCTGGGCAGGAGGGGACCATGGCAAGACCATAACTGATCATCAGGGTTGGACACGGATGATGAATAGCAGTGGACCCACCTCTGTGACCTTCAGAGGTGGCCAGCCTGAGATGGCCCTGGCGGGGGGGGGAGCAGGAGGAATAATATCCTGCCTTCACCGTCCTGCAGTGTTCAGACCCCGTCACTGGCCAAACAACAAGATGACATAGGATGGGATGGAGAAGGGTGGAAGGTCAGAGGAACAAATGGAAGCTTCTGGCATGGTCAGGTCAAGAGAGCTGGACTGAGAGTTGCTGAGCAGCAAGGCCAGGCTGGGCCTGGAGACAAGTAAGCTGTAGAACTAGAATACGGGGCACTAGGACCATCCCAGGAAATCCAGCCCAGGGCATATTTGTGGCCCCTTTGGGCATCATACACCACTTAGTCTTATTCCCCCAGTTTCAGGACTCAGAGATGGACAGTGAAACAAACCCACACTTGGCAGATCGACAGGGCTCCCTGTCACAGAACCGCAGCCTGCACCTCGTGGTGCTTTCTGTTACTTGGTAAAAAGGTATTTGTCAGATTTTTCCAGCTGTCATGTGCATGCTGACAAGGTGACCGGGTTATGACCTGGAGACCATTTAGAAAGGCCTGTCTTCTCCCTTCGGGGAGAGAGAGAGAGAGAGGTTGGAGAGAGAGGAGGAGAGGAGAGGAGTGGAGAGGAAAGGAGAGGAGAGGAGAGGAGAGGAGAGGAGGAGATAGAGACAGAGTGGGAAGAAAGAAAGAGAGAGAGAATGAATGAATGACAGTACTCTGAAAGGTGTGTCTTCCACCCATGTTTGCATCTCAAACTCACGGTTCAGCTTGGCCGAGGTCCTAAACAAAGTACCCACACAGCATGTTTCTTGTCAGTACCTCGACCCTCCTCAGACCCTGACAATATGACTTGGCGCTAGACTGCTGGCTGAGAGAGAACAGGACAGTTTGGTGAACGTGCTGAAGAATAAGAGTGTGGAGATACTGGCTGTGCTTCCAGATTTCTCATGGACCCTCCAGACAGTGACGTTGGCCATCTTTAGGTAACAGCCTCTTTTTTGTTGTTGTTAATGCCCCCTGTGCAGTTTTATTACGCCTGCCTGCTACCTGCTGCCCAGGAGCACCTGAAAAAGAGGTCTTTTTGAATTCTGAGTGGCTCTGAAATTCTGTTAGTGTAGGTAGCTACTTGTTATACATAAAGGAAGGTAACAAATGGAATCAGACATTAAACCTAATTAACTAGGGAGCTGAATTGGACATTAAGCCTCATTTACTTGAAAGCCACAGCATTCATAGGCTCCCAAGGGGCAGCCACATCTTCCACTGAGGGGACCTAATCCCCAGTGTGGGCAGGAAGCATCAATCACCGGTCCTTAGGCAGGATATGGAGGGAGAAATAAAAACAGCAGGGGAATGCCTTTGCCAGGCGCATGCGCAGTAGGAGCCAAGATGACAACTGTAGAGGTAAGGAGCCTAGCCTGGGTAAAGGATCAGATTGGATGAGGGCATGAAACCCCGGAAAGTCTAGGAAAGAGACTGGATAGGGCGAGGGCCCAGCACAAGCCCACAAAGGATTGGGAAAGAGATCGGTTAGTTTGAAAGAAAGCTGGCCCTTTCCCAAGTCTGAGGCAAAATAATCAGAGTTTAACAAAGGCCCCACTCGGTAGCAAGCATTCACCCATTCATTGGCCCATCGCGGGTGTCCTCTCTCCGTAGCAGCCACGGGCCTGAGCACAGCAAGGCAGTTCTCACCTGAGCACAGCCGGGAGCGGAGCCTGAGCTGGACTGAGCTTTGGCCTGGACTGAACTGAACCACGAAAGCTTTGGATGCCCTGCTGATGCTGGGCCAGTGGCACAGAATTTCTGGACCCTGGTCCTGCTGGGCTTGGTGAAGTCAAAGGCTGGACTTCTTCCACAGCGGACGGAGCTGAGCCACCTGGTTGTGAATGAGTCACCAGACACCTGGGGACAGCCTTTTGTGTTTGCTCCAGCTTCAATAAACCTTACACTGCACCTCATCCTCCCATGTGTGGGTCCCCAATGCTTTTCTTGCCACTCCGTGGAAAAACCCCATTTCCATCGGCAGCAATTCCATCCATTCATTTGTGAAACTTAAAATTAACATGAGATGAGACTTTGTTTTTTTTGGTGGGATTTGTGGAGAATCTTTTTCATTTGCTGACCATCAGTTATTTCTTTGCCGGTCTGCTCCAATCAGATGATACAGGGAACCTGTACCCCAATTGGATCTGGGATGGTAAACTATGTTTCTGGTCTCCTTGAGTTTTGCTCTGGCCATAAAGAGGCTCAACACCAATTCCTAGGTTAGTGCTTTCTCCTGGAATATGTTTCTTCCTTTAAAGGATTTTGGCTTCTCCTTTCACTCCAATGTTGTCACTATTTCAGTTTATGTCTTTTATAGTAAGAACACGAAAAACTGGTGTTGATGGAGGATAAATAAATGTAAATAGGATAGGACAGAGTATTTAATCTGAGATGTAAGTAACACAGTTGGTGGCTCTATTATTACCTGTCAAGTAAAGTCAGAAAATTAAATCATTAGAGAGCATTTATCAAGGAATATTGTAGCAAGTCATGATCCTGGCTAATTAGACTGGTTCCCACACAGCATGGGTATGTTTTGACTGGTCTTTAGCACCATCATGACTGTATATTTCTTCCTGGCATTCAGATTTAATTTCTGAATTCCTTCATAAGATGTATTTTTTGTTTATTTTCTGAGTACCTCACTAGAATGAAGCTGGGGGGTGGGGAGGTGGACAAGAATGTATCTCTGTTTTATTCACATCTATATCCTCACCACCTAGAACACATAATAGGTGCCCAATATATAGTCACTGAATGAATGATTGATGGTACTCTGAAATGTGAGTCTTCCACCCATGCTGGCATCTCAAACTCACAGGTTCAAAGCCCTGACCCAACCAACCTGCTCCTTGACCAGGTAAGTAGCATCACTGTCCACTTGGATGTTCAAGCCAGAAACCTGGAGTATTTTCATTTCTCCCCTGCCCTCATCTGCTACATCCAGTTTACCCCAAGCCTTGTTGGTCTTCTACCTCCCAAATAATTTCTTCCCCGCCCCCCCCCCAAATAATTTCACTTAATTTTCACCATCTCTGACCCCAACCCATTCTTTTTATAGCAGTTGGTGTCAAAACCATAAATCAGATTATATCATTCATTTAAAAGCCTTTACTGGCATCTATACACGGGGTAAAATTGAATAGAACGGCATATGCATACCAATGAATGAATGTGTGTAAAAGTCAGTAAAGTTGAGTAAGGTCTGTGGTCTGGTTACCTGCGTTGTGCCAATGTCAGTCTCCTGATATTGATATTGTAGTACGTTCCTATAAGATGCTACCATTGTTGGAATTTGGGCTAAAGGGACATGAGAATCTATGTACTATTTCTGCAACTTCCTATGAGTTTATAATTAGTTAAAAATAAAGTTAAAAAAAACTTGCTGAAGAATAAAGAAAATCATTGTTTTTCCAGTGCAGCAAATCCAACTCTTCTCACAGTCTGGCTGCAGAAATCATTGCCTGCTGTGATTTTTGTCAACCCTCTTTCCAACCCCACCCATGTCACTTTCCTGTCAGTTACTCTTCCTTGGCTACACTGGATTCCTGGCAGATCTTAAAACCAGGACATTTGCACATGCTGTCCCATCTGCCTAGAATGTTATTCCCATGGTGGTTCTTCCTCATCATTCAAGGAAGCCTTTTCTGACACCTAACACCTATATTGGACTCCTACTTGGCTCTTTTCCTTAATAGAACTGTTTGTGATCTAGTAAATGTATTGCTTGCAATGAGTGCTTGCCTAATATTCATTGGAACATACAGCCTAGTGAGAGAACATGAACAGGTCATGTCTATTTTATATATTACTGTATCCTTGTACCCTAGCACAGTGCTTGGCCTATAATTGATGTTCATTAAATATCTATATATATAAAAGCCCAAGTGACTATCACAACAGAACGGACAACCAAACAGGCTGTGTGGGGCAACCAGTCCAGCAGGGGGGTTAATGAAGGGCGACCAAAGGACCAAGCAGCAGGCTGCGTGGGGCAACCAGGCCAGCAGGGGGGGCAGTTGGGGGCAACTAGGCCAGCGGGGGGGGGGCGGGGGGGGCAGTGAGGGGCAACCAGGCAGGCAGAGGGGGGCAGTGAGGGGCAACCAGGCTGGTGGGGAGGAGCATTTGGGGGGTACCAGGCCTGCAGGGGAGGGCAGTTAGGGAGGACCAGGTCAGCAGGGGAGGGCAGTTAGGGGCAATCGGGCCGGCAAGGGAGGGCAGTTAGGGGTGACCAGGCCGGTGTGTGGGGGGGGCAGTGGGGGCGACTAGGCCAGCAGGGGGGGCAGTTGGGGGTGACTTAATCGGGCCGGCAAGGGAGGGCAGTTAGGGGTGACCAGGCCGGTGTGTGGGGGGGGCAGTGGGGGCGACTAGGCCAGCAGGGGGGGCAGTTAGGGGCGATCAGGCAGGCAGGCAGGTGAGCAGTTAAGAGCCAGTGGTCCTGGATTGTGAGAGGAATGTCTGACTGCCAGTTTAGGCCCGATCCCCAGGATTGTGCCTTAACTGGCAGTTGGACATCCCCTGAGGGTCCCAGATTGGAGAGGGTGCAGGCTGGGCTGAGAGGAATTTCATGCACCGGGCCTCTAGTTTACTGATAAAAAGACAGAGCAAAGAAACATGCTTTCGGATCCCAGAAAATGGGGATGTCAGTGTAAAAAGGAGCTTGAAGAAAAAGTTTCATGCAAGGACTTGTTAAAATATGAATTAACAAAGAGTATCTGGTTTGGTAAATGTTGTTGTGTGTGTATGTTTTCAAAATATAAATGTATATAATGGATATGCACAATTCCATTTTAAGTTTTATCAACTTTGAGATTTTACAAGTTATTTTAAAACCAACTACTGGAAGGTATAACATTTTAAATGCCCCCCCCCCCCCAATAATGTTTAAATTTATTTTGACTCATTTTACCTAATATTTTTGTGCAGGATAAAGGAAGTAGGTACTGCATTAAAATTACTCATTTAAAAATATATAATATTTATTGTTTTCTTCTAATTAAATTTCTAATTAGATAATTTGGAAAATACAGAAAGATAAAAATGAAAAGAAATACCACATTTATCCCATGATCCAGAGATCACACTGTTCACACTTATATTTTTTCACTGTTTCTTTTTATGAATATTTCTTTATCAAGGTTAGAAACATACTATATATGAAATATTAGACCCTGGCTTTAAAAACTTAACATTAACATGAGCAGTTTTACATTAGTAGGTATTATTTGAAAGAAGCTTTTCAAATACTAGGACCATGATTTATTTCACAATGCTCTATTATATAGATGCACTTCCATTTATTTATATTTTACTCAACATGTAGGCTATTTTATACACTTTCACAAATTTGCAAAGTACTGAATTTCTCTGTCTACAAACATTTGCCAGAGTTTCTAATAACATTTATTTAGAATAGCTATTCAGAAGCAGAATTACTGAGTGAAAAGGTATTCACGTTTTTCAAGCTCTTGATAATCTATGGCTCAATTGTTTTCCAGAAAAGCTGCATCCCCATGCTGTTCCTCTATTTCCAAGACCCTTTGGCATTTTACTTTATGGAAATTGGTATAACACAGGCCTCTTTGGATCTCTTCCAAGAGATGTATTACTAAGGTACCAGAAGGGCCTCCCTCTGGGGTGGTCTCGTATAAAAAATGATCTCAATGCGCTGAGGCCCAAAGGCAGTATTATCCCAAGTATCCTGCTCATTTGCTTCTTCATTATTCCAGGGAGAAATATTAGTATTCAAGTCTGGTTTCCTGAGCTTTAAGTTGGAGAGAAAAGTGGAGGAAGTGGGTTAATTTAAATTCCCAGAGCATACCTGTACATCAGTGAAAAGTTATAATTTTTGAATAGATACCTCTATTTCAGCTGGTCCCAAGGTACCTGAGGAATTTAGGGCATGATTAAAAGAGCTAAAAGGAAGCAGTGTCAAAAGACAAAGAAAATCTAGTGTGTCCAGACTGAGAGCTTTTGAATTCCGCCAACTCATTCACAGCCACACATCCTGCCAGATTTGGGCTACTGGGTAAGCATCGTTGGAAGAAAGCATTTGACATTGATGATCAAATTTGTTCAAAGCTAAAGGAACATGAATGATTGCAATGACCATAGACTGACAAGTTTTCTGGAAAATAGTTATTTTTATTCTTTATGAGGTAGGACACGACTGCTCTGAATGAAATAAATATTTTGGGTTCTTCCATATGCTTCTCAAGTATTTAGATTCAAAACTGTGTTGACTGAACACAGTGAGGATTTTTTCACAGTTTTGATTGTGTTGATTAATAAGTCAACAAGCCCTATCTTGTTTGGCTTAGTGGATAGAGTATCGGCCTGCACACTGAAGAGCCCCAGGTTTGATTCTGATCAAGGGCATCAGGTTGTGGGCTTGATCCCTAGTAGGGGGCGTGCAGGAAGCAGCCAATCAATGACATTCTCTTATCATTGATGTTTCTATCTCTCTCCCTCTCCCTTCTTCTCTGAAATAAATTAAAAAATATAAAAAATTTAAATAACAAGTCAACAAGGTGTTTGTGTGCATGCACGTGTGTGTGTGTGTGCGTGTGTGTGTGTGCGCGCGCGCGTGCGCGTGCTGCTAATGTACAATTATATTCTGTAGATCACAGAATCCAATATGTTCCAGTAACTCCAGAACAACAAAGCTTGGCATGACTATGCCTATCTTCAAAGCAGCAGTTCCAGTGAAGTTGAATTCCTTTAGCTCCGTATTTCCTGTTGTTCCGGAGCCTAGCTTGCTTGCACAGATATGAATCATTGTTCATGTGTCACGCTCTCTTTTGAAGTTATGCTAGGGTGTTCACTAATTACTAGGCAAATGGACAATTATTTCTAAGAGTTTTTTTAAAGCATGTTTGTTGATACCATGGTTGGGCTATTTATCTTTTTCAGCAGTTTCCGAGTCTTTCTCTGTAAAAGCAAACATAAAATTAATAGATGTGGTACAGCAGGGTGCAGTGATGTTAGCTCTTTGGGTAAGAATGTGGCGCTAATGAGGGCACGATCCCCTGAAGATCAGAAAAACAATTCCATTGATACCAACAGAGAATTCTCACTTTCACCAGCTATTTCAAACTTGAGGCCATTTATCCTGAGAGGAACTGTGTCAATGGGAGAAGATGTTCAGCGCAAACTTATTGCCACCTATGGTTCCCCTCCTGGCGATGAGTAGTCATCACTGTCACCCTTAAATATATGACTTTCTTCTTAGTTAATACACAATTGAAAATATGCTTCATTGTCTATTCCTGGCTTTACTTTGCAAAAGTAGGCATCAACTGCCAAAGCTAACACTTGAGAGGCATTGGCTGTGCTCACAGGAGGGAGGAAGTGCAAGGCGACCTGGGATCCTGCAGGAAGCCCTGGCTGTTCCAGTTTCAACACGCCTCCTGGGCCAGAGTCAGGGGCTTGGTCTGGGCATCACAACATCACAACCACTCAGGAAACATTCACGGGTGAAGTAAAGAACAATGAAGCCTGCCCTTTCAAAGCGACATCAGACCATCCCTCACCTCCCATCCCACCCAGAGCTGGCCAAACCTCTGAGTGGAGTGAAGGGGCTAACAAAGACTTTCTTGGATCATTTCTTCAGCACTTCAGAAGTATATCTTCTAATTTATCAGCAGAACTTCACTCCAGCTGTTTTCCTCCACCCTTTTTTCATTGTGTGTATTATAACAGCTTAGAACTCTGTGGTCCTAGACTGTCATGCAGTCAAAACCAAGTGCTGTTAAAGGCATTTGTAAGATTAAAAATATTGCTATAAAATTATATCTTTAGAATGTTAGTAATATTCACTTTCAAAGGAGCCTAACTAATATCTAAATGCAAAGTGTTCCACTTCCTTTAAGGAATATAAAATAAATATAGTTCCTAAGGTTATAGCTAGAAATAGATGAGCATGATTAATCAAGGGATGTCATACAGAATGGCTAGTCTATCCTCTAAAGAAATCTTTAGGTCTCTGCTTTGGGTGGCTGAAAAGTATAGTAGAAACTAATTAGCTAATTTATATCATCTATTACTTTTATTTAAATACTAGAGGCCCAGTGGCATGAAATTCGTGCACGGGAGGGGGGGGAGGAGGGGTGTGTCTCTCAGCCCAGCCTGCACCGTCTCCAATCTGAGACCCCTCAAGGGATGTCCGACTGCCCGTTTAGGCCCAATCCAGGTAGAATCGGGCCTAAACAGGCAGTCGGACATCCCTCTCACAATCCAGGACTGCTGGCTCCCAACTGCTCACCTGCCTGCCTTCCTGATTGCCCCTAACCCAGTGGTCGGCAAACTCATTAGTCAACAGAGCCAAATATCAACAGTACAATGATTGAAATTTCTTTTGAGAGCCAAATTTTTTAAACTTAACCTTTTGCACTCGGATGTCGAGTGTGACTCGACACAGTTAGCATTAGAATAAAGGAATTGAGAAAAAAGCGAGTGCAAAGGGTTAAACTTCTTCTAATGCCACTTCTTCAAAATAGACTCGCCCAGGCCATGGTATTTTATGGAAGAGCCACACTCAAGGGGCCAAAGAGCCACATGTGGCTCGTGAGCCGCAGTTTGCCAACCACTGCCCTAACCGTTTCTGCCTGCCAGCCTGATCACCCCCTAACCACTCCCTTGCCAGCCTGATTGATGCCTAACTGCTCCCCTGCAGGCCTGGTCACCCCTAACTGCCCTCACCTGCAGGCCTGGTCCCCCCCAACTGCTCTCCCCTGCAGGCCTGAGTCCCCCCTAATTGCCCTTCCCTGCAGGCCCGGTCGCCCCCAACTTCCCTCCTCTGCTGGCCTGGTCACTCCTAACTGCCCTCCCCTGAAGGCTTGATCGCCTCCAACTGCCCTCCCTTGCAGGCCTGGTTCCTCCCAACTGCCCTACCCTGCTGGCCTGATCACCCACAACTGCCCTCCCTTGCAGACCTGGTCCCTCCCAACTGCCCTCCCCTGCTGGCCATCTTGTGGTGGCCATCTTGTGTCCACATGGGGTCAGTCATCTTTGACCACATGGAGGCAGCCATCTTGTGTGTTGGAGTGATGGTCAATTTGCCTATTATTCTTTTATTAGATAGGAGAATTAGATAGGCTAGAGGCCTGATGCATGGGTGGGGGCTGGCTGGTTTGCCCTGAAGGGTGTCCCGGATCAGGGTGGGGGTTCCCTTGGGGTGTGGGGCGGCCTGGGCGAGGGGCCTGTGGTGGTTTGCAGGCTGGCCATGCCCCCCGGTGACCCAAGCGGAGGCCCTGGTATCTGGGATTTATTTATCTTCTATAATTGAAACTTTGTAGCCTTAAGCGGAGGCCAAGGCAGGCCAGGGCAGGCGGAAAGCTTGGCTTCCTCCATTGCCAGGGAAACCCAAGCCTCCTGCTCTCTCTGTAGCCGAAGCCATCTTGGTTGGGTTAATTTGCATACTTGCTCCTGATTGGCTGGTGGGCATGGCTTGTGGGTGTAGCAGAGGTATGGTCAATTGGCATATTACTCTTTTATTAGATAGGATTTTAAAGTTACTATAATATCATGACATTTCTCCCATAAATAAGGACAACACATCTTTAATTAAGGACATTTTCCTACCTAACCACAGTACCATTATCACACTTAACAATATTAATCATTATTTCTTAGTTATATCCAATACTCATCATATTTTCCAAATTTCCCCAATTGTCCCTAAAAGTCATTTATAATTAATTTAATTGGATCAGTCAAGGTCAGCACAGTACATTTGGTTATGTCTCTTAAATTTATTTTAATCTAGAACAGTCTCTGTCCTCTCCCCCAACCTCACTGACTTGATGAAGAAATATCCATTATTTTATAACAATTAATCTTATTTTGTTAATTGCTAACCAAGAAGGCAACCACAATTGGCCAAATGTCTTGCCAAGTTAATAAAACCAGGTATCTTCATTCCATGATTTTTACTTTTAATCTGGAGTTTATTGATATTTAACCTCAAGAGCAAAGAAAGCAAAAAACCAAACCAAACCTTGACTTTGACTTGCCTGTGATTGTACCTGTAGTAGTTTTACGGCAGCATCCCTGTGACTCACTTCCATGGCTGCGCTTCACTGATTTGGTGCCAAGTTACTGTGAATGTCCACTGTGATTTCCTTCTACCTGCCCTTGATTCTCAAGTCAATTTTCAGCCAGCCAGCAATCTTTACCTGTGGGGTGCCTTTTGGAACCAGCTCTATAAAGTATCTGCCTGGTAGGAGACTATATTAAGTGGAAAGATGTTTACTGAATTTCCCTTTCACTGGTTACATCTGACCTTTGTCTCCACCCTTTCCTCATACAAAAGGAAAGCCCCGTGACAGAATGACATTTTGTGCTAGTATTCCCTCCAGTAACCAGTAACCTAAATCTTGTAGTGCATATGTATTAGAGCTGAGGCGAAAGGGTCCTTTATTCATAATGAAAAAAAAAACATTGTCACTTAAAATGTGACTCCTACAGGAAGCATTTAGAAAATGGTTCCCCCTGGTTAACTAATATGGCTTAGAGGTTATCTTTCCTTGAACCTGTGGGCCAAAGTGCATCTGTCAGACATGAGGCAACCCACCCATCTTCCTGAGTCTCATATTCTCAATCTAAAGAGCCATGAGATTGGACTAGATGTATAGGGTCCCATCTAGCTATGGAGCTCAATGACTTAATCATGTTCATAGCAACTCCAGTTTTCTCATTTTGACTCTCGTCTCATCCCATAAGTAACCCTCGTCCAACAGGTGTTTGCCTTTGTGTATGTTGGGAGCCTCTGTAATGGTCTGGGAACCATGAGTCAAGAGGTCCTTGTTCTTAACCTTTTAAGTGTGACTTTGCTAAACAGGTAATTTCATGTCTAGGTTTATATGCTATAGGTTTCCCACAAATAGAAACTACTCCCCTTTTTAATTAAGACCAGTGTGTCCAAATCCATTTCTGTTAAAATGTGTGCCTATTATAAGGTTGTGTGGAACTGGTTGGATAAAAAAAAATATGGAGCAAGCATATATACTAATACTGAATAGAAGAGCAGAAAATGAATGCACACTGCACTAAAAAAAATGCATTATTGAGCGTGTACCTTGTACAAGGTACATGCAGAGTCATTTTCTCACTAATCCCCACGACGATCAGTCCCCACGGTGATCAAGGGTAGAGCCAGCTGTTTTGGAAATGAGCAAAAATACTTAACCTTGTGCATAATTCTAACCTGGTCTTCTCCTTCCTCAGACCAATGTTCTGATGTTGGAATTCAACTGTTTACGTTGCAAATTTGAGCAATATTATTGTTTATACTTAGATGTGTTTCAGGAGCAGTCCTCCTTTTCCTCATGTTATCCTACAGAATAGATACCACAGTCACATTTAAAAGACTTTTCAAAAGAATTCATATTTGGAGAAAAATTCAGTCACCAAATATTTGTACTAGGTAGCCATAGAAACTGCAACCTCAACTGGTGTCTCATAAAAAAGTTATTTTACGAAGTCCAATAAACTAAAATTCCGGTCTCGTGTTTTAAAAACAGGGTGGTTATTAGTGTGCATATTTATATCTTCTATTTTTAGTCTGGTCAACTTGGTCTGCCTTTTACAGCAGCTGGGGTGTGAATGCCCAGTGGGACTTGAGGCCCATTAGGAGTAGAGAACAGCTGACGGCACCCAGCTCGGCCCAGCTCTGCAGAGCCCACCGGCCCAGGCATGTTGGTTTCGGTCTGAGTGGCTTGTCAGCTTTATGCTGAGCGAGCTTTAATGATTTAAAGCTTGGCATGGGAAGCGGTGTTTCTTGGCATGAGAATATCCATCTCTATTTGTAACCTACGTGGCAATAAAGGCCAGACTTTTTGAGGGGGCTTCATCTTTGCAGAATTTGAGGCGTGGCATTATGTTATATGCCCATTTCTAGCTTGTTTTTAAATGTGCATATTGTATGTTAGTAAAATACTTAAAAATTGTTTATGGTTCCAAGTCCTTACACGCTTAACGATGTGTCACTCCATGAATGTAAGTCCTGATGTTGGAAAGGTGCTTGTCTGAAACCAGGGTGAGAGTTTACATCTATGGGCCCTTTTGCAAACCCGGGCAGGGTTTTTTTTTTTTTTTTAATATATTTTATTGATTTTCCACAGAGAGGAAGGGAGAGGGATAGAGAGTTAGAAACATTGATGAGAGAGAAACATCGATCAGCTGCCTCCTGCACACCTCCTACTGGGGATGTACCCGCAACCAAGGTACATGCCCTTGACCAGAATCGAACCTGGGACCCTTCAGTCCTCAGGCTGACGCTCTATCCACTGAGCCAAACCAGTTAGGGCAAGGGTTTTTGTTTTGGTTGTTTGTTATTTCATTAGTTTACTTTTGGGTCATTTTAAAACTTTTAATGAGAAAAGATTGTGATTGCTTATTAATTGACCTACAACCCAGATTGTGAACAAAATAGCTAACATTTTTATACCAGGGGAATAGAAAGCATGTGCATGTATCCAGTAGAAAATTGGTCATATATATTTAGCCACCAGGTACCAGGCATTGTGCCAGTGGCATCATGGGAGTGTGTATACATGTGACCTCAGCCTTCCAGGAGTGCACAGCTGTTTTCCTCAGTTCAGTGAATCCCAGATTTTCTGTAAAATATAAATTATTGTAACTATAATTATATATAAGTATATTTTTAATATTTCACTATATATCATATTTCATAAGTATAACTTGAAATAATTTAATTTATTAAATTATTTTAATATTTAATAAATATATATAATCTAAGGTTATATATTCATACATTATAATAATAATATATTCATATGTAATTATATATAATAAAAGCATAATATTCTAATTAGACTGGACGTCCTTCTGGCCATTCTTCCTTCCGGACAAAGCCGCAGAGGGTAGGGGCTGCGGCAGAGGCAGCAGAGGCCCCCGGCTGCAGCTGTGGCGGGCGGGGGCCGGGGCCAAGGCCCTTGCATGAATTTCGTGCATTGGGCCTCTAGTTATATATAAATACGAGTATATATAGTTTTTGTATTCTAACTAACAAAAAACACATTTTCCAAATAGTGAACGGTTATTGTGGCTTTACATGTCATAGATGTCATATAACTAGTTTCTATGCTTCCATTTTTCTCCATCTGTTCCTCAGTTTTCTCATCTGTAAAATGGACATAATCATAGTACCTACCTCATAAGGTTACCATGAAGATTAGTTAGTTAATATGCATCAATGTTTAGAACAGTGCCTGCCACAAAAATTAATGCTCAATAAGTATCAGCAATTATTATCATATGACCAGTGACTGAATTGGCTTCTTCTCTGGGTTGCTAGGAGCATTCTGCATTATATGACATTTTCCCAGAACCCATATATCAAACACCTGTCAGCCAAACCTGCTGTTTTTGTAGAATTTCTTATCTTAGTAAAGTACCACTAGTTACATAAGCCAGTCTTTCCTGCCACCATGCTCCTGCCTGCCACAGGGTCTTTGCATCACCGGTCCTTCTAGAATCCTAGTATTTATCACTTCCCAAGTAACTTCTGCTCATTTTCAAAGATCACTGCTTCCTTCTGCTGAGAAGGTCTGTCTCACCTCCCTGAGCAGGTCACACCCTATGTACCACCTGTCTGTAACTTTTAACATAGGTGCCATTTTACATTTCATTGGGTGATCATTTAATTACTGTCTATCTCACTCATCCTGACATGAGCTCCATGAGGACAGGGCAATATTAAATTTTCTTAGTCATGGTATCTACAACATCCAGCCCAGTGCCTAAAATACATAGTAGGTGTTTAATAAACATCAGTTGAAAGAATGGATTGGAAGGCTGAAGTTCATGTATTATTTGAATTGGTTCATGTATTATCTATTATTTAATTACAAAAGTAATATATGATATTTGTAATAAATGTTAATAGTGCAGTAATATATGGAATGAGAAATGAAATTGCTCCTATACCTTATAAGCCCTTCTCCCAGAGGTGTCTACTATTGACACACCATTGATAAAAACTTGGATTATGTCCTTCGAGGATTTTTCCTATTTTGCCAGTCATGCACACATGCATAGATATAGTTCTTATAGTAAAATAGAATCACATGGTACATATGCCTTTGTTTTAACACCATACTGGAGCTATATTTATTTCTTGGTTGATATATAATAGATCTCCCTCATTAAAATGATTATGAAATACTTCATAAAGGTCTAAAAACAATACAGTGAGCACTCATGTACTCACTGCCCAGCTTATTAAATAAAGATAATGGATACACTGACCAGGCTCCCCCCCTCCTATCCCCTCCCCCCAAGCAGAGGTAACTGTCTTGAATTGGGCATTTCGCATTCCCATGCATCTATTGATTCTTTGACTCTTTAGGTCTATACCCATAACCAAAGGAAAGACTTCATATACTTCCAAATTTTATAAAAATGGTATGATTCTGTGCATTTTCTGCAACTTGATTTTTTCCCCACTCAACTTTATGCTTAAATGAGATTCATTCAAACTGAAATGGGTAGTTCAGGTTCATTCATTTTTGTTGATGTAGCATAGTCTGCAATAAGATATAATTAATTATCCATTCTTCTAACAATGTGCATTTAGGTGGTTCCCTCTCTCCCCCCCCCTCCACTTTTCTTTTGTTCTTTCCATAACACAACTATAAGATATTCTTGAATCTGCCTTATTTTGTGTGTATGTGAGAAAATTTCTCCAGAGAATATACCTGGGAGGGGAAATGCTGAAGTGTAGGGTACGCATATCTTCATCCTTAGTAGAGAGTGTCAATCTACTTCTCTAATGTTCTTTCATTGCTGTTATAGCTACACAGTATTCCATTAAAATCATGTACACTAGTTTTTTTTTTTATCCATTTCTGGTTATTATTTGGTGGGGGTGTTGTTAAAACAATATTAGATGTAAAATCTTTCATGTTGAGATGATTATGCTAGTAGAGCTCTTGAGAGCGTGGAAGGCCCTCTGGAGTCTTTTAGCTCATTTGATCCATGGAGAGAGTCAGGTCAGTTATTACCATTGCTCCTTTTCATCTTCAGTGAAGATGAAGAAACTAAACTCCTTTCACAGTTACTGAGGTGGCGCAGGGGAGATCTGTGACTGGTCAGTGCCTGGGAAACGATGTCACAGCAGAAGATCACAACGAAGAGCAGGAGGAAACAGGCCTTTTTGTGGCACCTGTGAAAATGCAGGGTATCGCTCACAAGCTGCTCCTGGACGGCATTGTCCTGGAAAAGGGGGAAACAGATGGCCCATTAATAGGAACCTGATAGCATTGTTTGGGGTTGGGCAGGAGGTATCCTCTGGGGGACCAGGAGAGAAGCTTTCAGCTAAGAGCCACAGCAGCATAGAGGAGGAGCTTGCAGTGGCCACTTCCTCCTTCCTGTGCCCTGGGAGGAGCCCAGAGAGGATGGGGGTGCATAGCTTCCATTGTTTGCCTGATGCTGTGTCTGCCAGTACTCCCCTGAGAAGCCAGGAGCTAAGGGTATAGGTGTGTGTGTGTGTGTGTGTGTGTGTGTGTGTGTGGTGGGAGAAGAAGGGCTGCCATGGTGAAAGCTGCCATGGTGAAAGCTATCACAGCACATTCGGGGCAGGAATGCCTAGGATGGGGAAACACATTAACCAGAGGTGTCTAGGTCATGTGTAATGCTCACTCCTGGGTCTTCCTTTCTCCTTTTTATGTGCTGGCTGTGTGTCCTGAACTTGAACAGCTCTCACCTGAATAGAGCTGCTGTGCATTGCTTCTCTTAAGAGTGGTGGAGAGACGTGGTTTAAAACCAGAAATCCAGGCTCTGCCACTAACCAGCTCTGTGACATTGGGAAAGTCCCTTAGCCTCCTGGGATTCTTATCCCATAAGAGATGCCAAGATTCCTTCTTCGCTACAGGCCTGTCTAGTGCCTACTCTGCAGGTACAAGTTTGTAAGCTCCTGTCAGGAGTTGAAAATTAAGTATGAAACGATCCTATCCCAGCGCTTTTTCTCTAGTTATGGCCTTAAGTTCTATAATACCTAGTCCCTGGTGAGCAACTGAGTGTCAAGGAAGCAGAGTAAAGGTTGCTTTGGAAACAAGGAAAAGGAAAACAGAGGTTTGATTGGCCCTGAGGTTCCTCCCGTGCTTCTGCTGTTTGTTTCGTTGAGGAGGTAGAGTGAGTCACACATGTTGTTCTAAAACTGAGTGAAGATACCTGCGCAGCCAAGGCCACTTCCTGAAATCCTTGTAATCTACCACACAACACCGACACAGGGTCAGGATGGCACACGCACACTCTGATTCTCCCTGGATGCCACTTATACATCACTTGTCCTTTATTTATTTATTTTTTCACTTGTCCTTTAAACTGGGCACCCCAGAGTCCCATCTTCTTACCTGTTCTGTCCTCATCACGTAGTCTCCACCTGGCTCATCACATGCATTCCCATGGTTACCTGGAGACTCGTGAAACCTCAGCCCAAGTTCTCCAGTCTGATGCTCCCTCTAAATTCTAGATTAAGTGGCTACTAGACATCTCCAGTCAGATGTCCCACAGTCATCTGTACTCTATGGCCCAACTGCACTCCTCATCCTCACTCCCGGCTGTTCTCTTTCTCCAGTGTTCACTATTTGGTGACTGACAGCAGCCTCACCAGGCTCCTATAATTACCACCCGGGCAAGGCCTCTGGGACCCATCACTGAAGCTTTCTGCTCACATCTAGCAAGCTGTCCATTGACTCTGACATTCCCTATATCACTGTGTTTGTGTTTTCCTCAAAGAATTACTTCCTTTTTTAAGCCAACTCTTCTGTGGTTCTGTTCCCATTAGAAGATAATCCCAACCCTTTAGGGTGACCTGGGAGGCCTGGCTGCCTTTCCTATATCTTACCACCTTCCTTCTTTGTCTCCACCCTGCAGCCATCCTGTGGTGCATACAGTTTGGCCATGGGGTCACCGGCCCTATGCTCTTCTTCAGGTGTGGCTTGTCCCCATCAGGTTTCTTTCCCTGGAGTCCCTCCTTCTTCCCCATCCCAAGCCCCTCACCTGGCTGCCTCCTTCCTCCTCACTTTTCAGGATGTCACATAGCATCTCCTCTTCTGGAGGCTTGCTTGGCCCTCTCACCCAGGTCAGTGACTCTTCCTAGGAACCTTCATGGCATCCTGCAGCGACCTTTATCACAGCACTGATGACATCATTTCAGGTGGTCCTCCGAAGTGGGACATGGTGATGATCTATTCTCAGCTCCTGACACAGTGCCTCGCTCTGGGCTTATTTGCGCTCAACCTGTGAGGCAAATAAGCCCATTTTATAAAGAGAGAAAGGAACTCTCAAAGTTGTCTCAGGGTGGCAGTGGGACCCAGGGTTCTAATGCCTCCCATTGTATTTGTGAAGATCGCAGCAGGGACAAATCCCCATGGACGTCCACGGGTTCCAACAAACCCTCAAAACTAGCTGATTTCTTAGATTTCCACGTGCCATCTGTCACCAGCTCCTCCACTTTGCCCGAGGAGTTGACCAACCACCTGCGGTCCAGGAGCTGGTGACTCACAGATACCTAGGCATCATTGCAGAGTTTAGGAAAAAGAAGGCAGAAAATCGAGTGTCAGCTGTCCAGGCGCCAGGAGTCAAAGATGATAACTTGCTGTCAGATGTTCGTGCCTTTAACAGAAGTGGCTTGTAGAACCAAAGAGCTCCCGCCATGGAATCTAAGGCGCAGCCAAGAATCTGGGCGTGTGGTGGTCAGAAGGGGGTGAGGAGGGGTGGAGGCAATTACTCCAAGGGTCAATATTTCAGATTGTTCCTGGAGAAATCATTGCAGAGTCAGCCAGCCAGAAAGGAGACTGGTGGTAACCCCTTTCTCCCTGTCCTCCCCTCTCTATTTCTTGGCATTTTGCCTGCCATCAGATTAATAAAATCTTTTTAATCCTGACAGGAATGACAACCTCATGAGGAAAAACTACATGGAAGATTAAAACAACATCAAGAAGTAAAAATTTTTCCTATATAAGGGCTTAAACACTTGCTTTGTACAAGAGGTTGTGAGTTAATATCTTTGTCTCAGGGGTGTAATTTTTCTCCTCGAATCTTTAGAGTAGTTTCTAGAATTGTAAAAGCTGTTTCCATAAGCCATGTCTGAAGCTGATGGTGCCCAAGTACAGTCATCTCCATGAGGGATGAGAAAGGTATTGCCTTCAGATGCCAATGTGCAACATAAATTAAGATGTAACACACACACACACACACACACACACACACACACATGCTTGAAAACAGTAATGCCTTAACAAAAACCTGTAATGATTTTTCCTATGCAAAAGGGTAGGACTTACAAACAAATGATTAGAAGAATAGGTTAGATTTAGAAAGGAAATCTGAACAGAAATAATTGCTTTCCACGGACAATAATATTTGATGTTAAGTTTGGTTATTATACTATTAAATGAATTCACATATATAAAATAAAAGTTATACTTTTCATCACAAAAGTGCTTTTTATTTTAGAAAACATTAAGTCACTCTATGTTCCCTTATAGCATTAATAGATTGCTTACATTAAGAGTTACGTTTAGAAAAATGTGCTTGTCCATACCTTTTCAGAGCACAGCTTTCAGAATAGGAAACGATTTCCAAGTGGAAATTGAGAGAATATTAGGATGGCTGTTGTGTTTCAATCTTGATATTCTTATTGAGGATTATTCATTTTAAGATTCAACAGTCATGGAGTATCTGGGATCTGCCTGACTTCAACTAGAACTGGCTCTGTTGTCCTTTCCTTTTCCTCAGGGAGAAAATCCAGGCCAGGTCTTCCAGGGTCCAGAGAGGGCCCTCCTCTCTGGTTCACAGGGGACCCCTCAGGTCCTCCGTTCAAATCTTCCCTCAGTCAATTCTTAGCTGTGAGACCTTGGGCAAGTTATTTAACTTTTTTGTGTGTCTCACTTTCTTCATCAATAATTTAGAGATAACAGTCCCTTCTTCATAGGTTTGCTGGAGGGTTAAATCATTGTATGTAGTCTTAGGACGGTTTATGACTGGTGCCTTGCAGATCCTCAATAGATATGAACAATTCCTGTGTTATTATTGACACTGGAAAGCTCCCATGCTTTCTAAGGAACTGGCGTGACTAAGAGAGACTAAGTACACACACTCAGACTTTGCTGTAGAGCAAATAACTCAGTGAACAGTCAAAAGTATTTAGATAAAACATCTTGTCCTCAATGCCCTAGCATCAATTGTTAAAACACACACACACACACACACACACACACACACACACACACACAATGGGGGGGGGGGGAAATCCTGGCAAGGGGACAAGTTTGGAGGATTGTCTGAAAGCAGTCATTGTGTTCAGGTGGCCTGGCAGGCTACTGTAAACAGGAGAGATAGCTGTGAGGAGGAAATCAGAGCCCATTGTGGGTCCATAAAATGGATGTCTTTTCAACTAAACAGATGGCTATCAGTCTAACAGAGGGACTCAGGTTCCTTTCTGCCCGGCCATTTCCTTTACTGAGTGTCTGTAAGAACCACCCAGTCGGGTGTTTCTCAGGACTGCAGGCTTTTAGGTCAAATAGAAAACCTGGGAGTGCCTGAAAAAGCCCCACACGGGCGGGTGCATGACGCGCGAGCTGGATGACCTCACCCTCCCTGCTGCTGGGTGGCGTGGAGGCGGAGGCCGTGGTGCCCGGATTTGGGAGCACCAGCAGCCAGGACCACAGGGAAGAGCTTTGTGCTGACTTCGCTGAAGGCTTCCCGGGCCGAGAACCGCCCTCCCCTTCGTTCATTTCAGAAGCTGGGACATCCTCCACGCATTGTCATCCTCACGCCATCCGGGATGGACAAGACCCAAGAGCCCCCGGCCATGACGGTCCACCTGCTGGCCAACGCTGGGCAGGGTGCGCTCCTGCAGCAAGCTCTGGACCAGCTCCTGGGCTGCATCTGCCCAGAGGTCCGTCTCTTTATGGTGTCAGAGCGGGTCAGTCCCGTGCACAGCTATGACAGGTGCCACCCCAAGCGCTCCCGGTTCCCAGGGATGTCCGTTCTGCTCTTCCTGCACCAAAGCCAGGGAGAGGAGCGGCTGTTTCGAGTTCTCCACTCGCTGCGGCAGTGGCCCTGGCAGAGCCACCCCGCCCTGAGCCTGCAGGGAAGCCCGTGGCCCCACAGTCTCGCCCGCCAGGAGTTCTACACTCTGGACAACCACATGCCCGTCTGGGGCGTGAGGCCGGTGCACGGCGGCACCGAGGTCCTGCGGGTGACGCTCTACTGCACCTTCGATAACTACGAAGACGCCATCAGCCTCTACGAGATGATCCTGCAGCGGGAAGCCACCCCGCAGAAGAGCAACTTCTGTTTCTTCGTGCTCTACGCCACCGAGAGCTGTGCCCTTCAGCTGTCCCTGAAGCAGCTGCCCCTCGGGATGTCGGTGGACCCCAAAGAGTCGTCGGTGCTGCAGTTCAAGGTTCAAGAGATTGGCCAGCTAGTGCCTCTCCTCCCCCATCCGTGCGTCCCCATCAGCCGCACCAGGTGGCAAACGCAGGACTACGATGGCAACAAGATTCTGCTCCAGGTATCTCAGTTTTGCCTCTGTGACCTGGTAGACACGCATGGGACGGTGTGATTTTGCATTCGAGGTGGGCCTGAGAGATGATTGAAGGTGGGGTTCTCCCAACTCCTGGGGAGCTTTAAAAAAATTCCCCGGACAGTAAGATCAGAATTTCCGGGGGCACCCAGGCCTGGGCATTTCTTTAAAAAAGCTCCTTGGATGATTCTAATATGTAGCATGTAGTCGGGTTGAGAGTCACTGATCTTGTAAAATCCCCCGCGTGGGACCGATAAGGAAGTTCAGACTCTGTGGACACAGCTGCTTCTGAACCATTTGCTGATCGACTGCTTGTTCTCAGGAAACAAGTTTGTCTCTTCAGAAATTATGTATATTCCAGAAGCTAGATCGCTGTAAACAAGCATGTGTTTCTTTTCATTCTATCAACAGATATGGAGCTAAGTTCATCCTTATGTTCTTTTTAGCCATTAAAATAAAGGAACATAGTCTTTCATGAAGTAATTCATTTTCTTCTTCTATAGCATTTCTTGAAGTCTGCTTTTTCATTTCTAAGTCTCTCAGCTGCATTTACTCGGACTCTGTTCCTCTCTCTTTGTCTTGCCCATTTTCTTCCCATTCTCCACCCCTTCACCACTACACACACACACACACACACACACACACACACACACACACACACACACCTATTCCCACGCTCTCACTCTCAATAGTTTGGCTTATGCTGCCTTGGAAGAACACGTGTGGGCATTTGTCTGAAGGCTGCTGCTATAGGATAGCAGGGTAATATCAGTGGTTTGGGTTAATCAGTTAAAATAATTAGTTAATTGAAAGAAACTGGTTTCAGCTCTTAAGTAAGCACGCCTGGCACTGTGTGGGGGCTGCTTACTATCTCTATAACTCATTTCCTTGCCATTCCCCCCGCCCTCCGTTTGGAGAAATCCTTTTTGCTATCTCTTGGAACCACATTCAGTAAAAGACAATATTATTTTCCCTGGATGATGTCAGTCTGCCCCTTAAAAGCTTAATCATTTTTCAATGATGTGTATTTTCTTGTTTCTGAAGTGTTTAGAATCAGCTGAGTGACAAGTGATCTTCCTGTTCATCGAGATAGTTGCTACTGTTCCCTGAAACCTGAAAAAAGCTAGCTCTCAATTTGTAACATTTTACAAGCATTTCTTAGAAAGATGGGGTCTAAATGATCAGAATTTTTACAGATGCATTTCAATTTGTTTATTTTGGCAGGAGGAGCTTTATTCTCCCTCAAGGGATATATCTCCACCACTCAGCATTGTTTCTTCTAAAAATGCCTCATTCCAACAGCACACATCTGCATTTTTGTATTCATAATGTTGTACTCACTTTTGCCATATGGTCTAAGGAGTTTAGAATTTTCTTTTAAAAAAGAAAGTTGACATTTCCTCTTCTTAAAAAGATTGCTGAAATGGCTGGCCATGTGATGAAATCACTTTTAATTTTCTTGATAAGACTTTATAAATACCTAATGTCAAATAATTAGGGGCCTAATTTATAGTTCTACATTTCTATGTGCAAAATTTTACATTTTGGGGGATTCGGCTTTATTTATTTATCTAACAGATATCTAGTGGTTGTTTACCATGTGTTAGGCACTGTGCCAATACTGGAAACACAGTGATGAAGACATATACAATCCCTCTCCTTTAGATATCCAAGTCTGGAGGAATATCCAGAGAAGTAAGCAGGCAAGTGCAAAACAGTGTGGTATGTGATATGGAAAGTATAGGCTGGTAGGAGAGGTAATAATAATATTAATTACGATGATATAACCAACTCATATTTAATACTACTATGACCCGGCACCATTATCACTTAATCCTCTCAAAAACCCTTTGACACTGACACTTAGTTATCTCATTTTATAGATGAGGAAACAAAGGCACAGGAAGATTAGGTAATTTTTCTGAAGTCCCACAAGTAATAAATGGCAGAGCCAATATTACAGGCATCTAACTCAGATTCAGTGATATCAAGAAGGCTTCCAAGAGAAAATGATGTGTAAGCTTAGAGTTGACAATGAATAGGAGTTTTTAGGAGAAAAGGTTAGAGGAGACATATCCCAGACAGAGGAAAAATATACACAAACTCTGGCATTAGGAAAGAACAATGTCCAACAAATTGAAAGAAGTTCAAGTTTGATCGGTGGAGCTTGAAAGGCAGGAAGTGGTGAATCATCAGGCTGGAGTAAGAAGGGGCAGACTGTGATGAGTGCAGTAGGGCATCCTAAAGGGCTGAGACTTAATCTCAAGAAGAGTAGGAAGCCCTTAAAGCAGGAGGGTGACATGATCACAACTGTTTCAAACTCCTCTGGTGGTGAAGTGGAGAAGGGATTATTTAAACGAGGTGTGCAGCCCGCTGGTTGTGAGTTTGACATGCTTGCATTAGAGGGAGGTAAGAGCATCCATGGGGAATCCCTTCAGATGGCTGTTACAGTAATTCAGGTGAGAGATGATGACAGCCTTAGGATTAATGGCAATGGGCATGGAGAGAGAGGATCTGAGAGATCTTTGGAAGTCAGAGTCCATGGGAATGGTGACATCAGGGATAGAGAAGGGAAGATGATGCTCTTGCCTGGGTAACATGGGCTAATATTATCATCTTCTGAGACAAGAGAAAGAATAAATGGAACAGACTTAGTGTGAGGAGGGAGGTGAGATCAATTTTGAAATGTGGAGTTTGAGGAGCTGGGGCCTTGGATAGATAAGTATGAAGCTTAAGAGACAGATCTGAGCTGAAGTTATACTTTTTGAACCCTTCATCATTTAGATAATAATGAAGGTATGGGTGTCAATAAGATTGCCATGGGAGTGTGTAGAGTGAGAAGAGAAGAAGGCCCAGGTTAGCATTGAAGAACTACGAGCTAACAGATGGAAAGCCTCCTTCAATGGGCACTGAGAAGGGATGGATGGACAGGAAGGAGAAAATTTAGAAGATTGGGTTGACATGGAAGCTTAAGGAGAAGACTTCAAATGTAAAGGAGAAATGTCAGCCATGTTAAATTCTACCAGAGCTCAAGTAAAAATTAATGACAAGGAGGCTGGTTTATGGTGATCTTGGCAAGAGCAATTTCAGGGGAAAGGTAGGAGGGAAAGTCAATGTCATGGGTAGAAGAAGTAAGGGAAGGTTAGTGGGAAAATGAATGTGGACACATTTTATAAAGAGGTTTGACTGTGAAGGAGACAAGACAGAAAGCTGGCAGGGGGAGAGGGTTAAGGAATGTGTTTTTCAAGATAGACTTAAGCAGATTTCATTGCTCTTGGCAAGGAGGAGGGATCTATCTATCTATCAATAAATCTATCAATCAATCTATAAGAGAAAGAGATTGAATGAAGAAACAAGATAATAAAGTGGGAGGAAAATGAAACAATTGATAGGTTGGGGTTCCCAGGAAGGCAAAAGTTGATATATTTGCTGCACAGATAGATACCAGTCACTTTAATTGTACAGAAGATGGGTCAAGTTGCAATGGAAGGGAACTGAGAAATTTTCTAATTAATCATGGATTTTGTTTTCTCTGCAATCAAGATGGCAAGACCATCTGGTGAGAGAGGGAGAGATTGTGCCTCTGAAATAATGGCCTTCAGAATTAGATTGACTATGGAAAGCAGTGAAGATAGAAGGGGCACAGGAGAGAAAGAGAAGGAGGTTGATATTCAAGAGCAGATATAGTTGGAGAACTGAGCTGAAGGTGAGAGGGGGCCTGAGAGTGCTAGGTTTAAATTGAGTCTTTCAGAGGTGGAGCATTTTAAGACGATAAGGCCCAGCAGAGGGGCCATGGGATGCATGAGCAGAGCTGAGAAGAGGGAGGCACTGGGCTGGTTCAGCAGGACACAGTGACTCCCGATCCGGCTCAGGCAGAGACTTCCTTGGTGCTGGTTGTGGCTTCAAGACCAATTTTGTTCTGATCTGAAATTGCCTTAGGGGGTTAGAGGAACTAACTCAGGCTTCTCTTTTTGTTCATGGTTGTTAAAAAATTACATAAAATCCCCAAGAAACAAACCTATGGATTTGCCCATTTTTACTTTTGGAAAATAAAAAAAGGAAAAAATGAGATAACTGAGTAGTTTTCCTTCAAATATCACAGACACATTCATTGTTTTGCTATTGAAAATTTGGTCTCAGAAGTTAACATTCGTTAATGTTTCATACCATGCATTTAAAGATAATCAATTAGAAAATGAACCCTTAAAATAAACCATCAACACCAAATGCTGATGAAGATGAGGAGTAATCAAAACTATCATTCATTGCTGGTGGGAATACAAAATAGCACAATCACTTTAGAATGTAGTTTGTCACTTTCATACAAAAGTAAACACACTCTTACCATAAGATCCAGCAATTGTACTTGTTGGTATTTACCCAAATGAGGATGGATATCCTCCACCAATTTGGGCAGTCTAATACCAACCACGAGCGATTTCTGAATATGGAAATAACCATGCCAGTTTCCATTCCCAGAAGAAAAGACTTCATTGGATCAAATACAAAGGTAGATATGATGTCAAAGATGGCAGCATAGCATTTTGAAGGATTGTGTTTATTGCTTCTATTCAACTCAACCGACTTATTGAATGTTGGTTATAGGCATGGCCTGGCAGAGGGTGACTAGAACAGTCTGTTCTTAGCATGTAGTGACTAGATAACATTGGTTACATTTGTTCATCTTTACTCTGTCCCCTAGATCCAATCGAATCCAGGACTTGGTGTTAGGAACAGCGAGCTTTCCTTTCTGAATGGCAACCCCGGGGCTGACGTGCCTCCCCAGGGATCCAGGGTGGCCCCTGTCTCCACAAGGAGGACCCTAGAGCTGAGAAGGCGAAGGAGCAGGGGCAGGCGGTTCAAAGCGGCTTCTCTGGAATTTCCCAAGCCCAGTGGGAGCCCAGCATCAGACAGCTCTCATGGCACCTTGTGGCGAAACCCTGGCTGCTCACAGGTCAGCAGCCCAGCTACAGATGCCCAACTGCCTCTGTGCTCTTCCCGCCTCGAACCCGGGGCCAAAATGAAGGTCTTTGGTCGGGAAAACGGCCTTGAGAAGCTGGAGGCAGAGACCAATGTCGACACAGGGCACACCGTGGTCAACTCTGAAGCCAGGCAATCATTTCTGAGCAGGTTTCCGGGGGATCTGCAGACCAGCCGGCCACCAGCAGCCTCCTCCTTAGGGGCAGCTGCCTCCAAAAACAACAAAAACTTGAAGGAAAGCATCCATCCTTTGTCACTTGCTGGCCAAAGGGAGCTTGATGCAAGGAAGATAATCTCAAAATGTCTTCATCTGCCAGTTCAGGGTGAAGAAAAAGGAGAAGAAGAATTCTTTATATAGTATAAAACCATGTGGTTTTCTAAGATACAAGATCAAACACAATGTTCCAGAAAGGGAGCACTCGTTCTTGTTCATCTGAGGGGGCCTGAATGCTAGCCATGCACAGGTCTGTATTGCTTTTATTTGTTCAAAGTCTAATGGTGCTGTAAGCAGTTGTTGTTTTGCAGCCCTGGTCATGGTCATAGACACACTAACCCAGCACCTATCAGGATAATTGCATTGTATGGAAATGAGTTGAATATGTTTTGCAATGTTGATTAGTGTATGCAATTTGGTTTTAATTTTTACTGGGGTTGCATAGCTCATCCCCCTGGACATTGTGGACTATTTATTCTTTAGTGTTTTTTAATTTTTTATGTGACCTCCTTTTATAACTAGGCCCTGTTCACCACATACCCTCTAGTGATTTAAGTTGTTTGCATCTGGAATGAGTTAACATGCAAAGTGTTTTGAAAATTAGGAATAATTAATTGTTTTCCTGTTTAATGAGCAGAAAGCTAGGGTTTCCTGCTCCTCCATTTCTCATTTGTTTCTGCACTACTCCAGTGGGACCAGAGGCTCACGAGACGAACCAGAGGGGAATGTCACATGATTGGATGATTCGAGATCTCCACAGAGCATTGGTTGGGCTATTGGAGCAGGACTTGGGTTCATCTGACCATGTTTGAATTCCTAAATACCTTTGCAATATTCATTCATTCAACAAATATTTACTAGGCACCTAAGTTTGAATCAGACATTGATATATGGCATACATATATTCTGTGGCCACCAAATCAAAAGTGATTATGGTTCCACCAGTTTGATAAATCCATCCTGTCAACTCAAGAATATATTGAAATCCAAATTTATACCTCTAGGAACCTTTTCCATAATTCATTCTCACAGTTGCTGCACAAGGCTGTGGTAAGCATTCACAACTTGCAGATGGAGACTGAGCAGATTATGCATTGCAATTATAATCATAATAGACAAATTCTCAATTGCTCATATGCTGTATTTCTTTTTTTCGGTTGGGTCTATACCACATTTTAAAAAGTCTGAGGTCTGTGTGTTTCAGTTAAGTCATAAGGTTATTCTTTTTTATTATATATATGTATTTTATTTTTCAATTACAGTTCATAGTGAATATTATTTTGTATTAATTTCAGGTATACAACATAGTGGTTAGACAATCATATACTTTACAAAATGTTCCCCCAATATTTCCAGTACCCACCTGGCACCATACATAGTTATTGCAATATTATTGACTATATTCTCTATGTTTTACTTTATATCCCCGTTACTATTTTTTAATTTCCAATTTGCACTTTTTAATATCTTCACCTTTTCACCCAGTTTCCCAAACCCTCTCCCCTCTGGCAACCACCAGTCTGTTCTCTGCATCTATGAGTCTGTTTCTGTTTTCTTTGTTTATATTGTTCTTTTGATTCCACATATAAGTGAAATCATAGGGCATTTGTCTTTCTCTGACTGATTTATTTCACATAGCATAATACTCTCCAGGTCCAGCCATGTTGTTGTAAATGGTAAGATGTCATTCTTTTTTATGGCCTAGTGATATTCCATTGTATAATATGTACCACAGCTTGATAAGGTTATTTTTTTTTTTATGAACTTCCTTTTCCAAGACAGATGTTACGTAAGACTTCAAATGCTGATTAGCTAGGTCTTTGGGAGACCTGGCTACTTAGTCCACCCAAATGGGGAGAAGGGTGTGCTCAGACCAAAGGACGATTCTTATGGCAGCAAGACTGGGCTGAGTTCGGGGTGCTCTGCCCAGCTTAGGGTACAAACGAATGACAGTTGCTAACGGACAAAGACATGACTTCTAAATTGATTTTTTTGGGTCGTTACATCAATATATTCTCATTCTCATTTTTTTCTCCCCCTCAGATTAAAGGTAGATCTTAAAAAGTGGATGAAGAACTTAACTTTGGTATGGTTTTCTATAGTAACATTTAAAAAATGAAAGTCTTATTTAAGTTGAACTGTTGAGCTTCTTTGAAAAGCCCAGCAGGGGGGCATTCTGACATTTCATTCCCATCTTTAATAGGTTACCTAAATTTCTTTAGCATAATACATGGGTAAGAATATAAGTGCATGGAAACCATGAGAATATTGCAAAATTTGAATGAGTACCTTATAAAATTGACTTGTAAAATAAAACACTCTTCAAATATCACCTACTCTATTCTACTCAATGTAGGAATCCAATTTACAACGTGATAGGTTGAAAATACCAGTGGATGAGGTGGGAGAGGCCCAAATTTTGGTTTCAAGCTTTAAAATTTACTATTTATGTGACCTTGAACTGTCAGCCTCTTTGATCCCCTGTTTCCTTATCTATAGTAAGGAAATGTTGTTAGAAGAATCAAGATTATGTATATGAAAGCATTTGGATATTGCCAAGCATTATGAATATGCAAGATAGTATTAGTACATGGTCCTTCAGACCCACATTTTTAAAATGTCATGGCGACAAAGGATTTTTTGAAATAGGTTTTAGTAAAATCAATGATACAATAAAAATATAGTGATATAATGTTTACAAATAAAAGAAACCTTTCTAATATTATTAGTATGTGTGCCATTTATTTATTGAAGAAGAGAATTATTGATAGAATTCAAGTAGATTCTACAGCTCAAAAGAGGTTATACAAAAGGGGTTAACTATACACTGTAATCCAATTTATCAAATCAGACTCTTAACTACAATGATACTGTATTCCCTAAAATGTAAAATGTATCACTTTAAAATCTGAGTGCCTCCTGTTGATCAGATTATTTTATTTTCTCTTATAAGGGTTGCATTGCAGTTGCTTGGTTATTTTTAACCTTATTGATAGTGTTTCACACTTTTTTGCAAGCATTGTTTAGACATTGCTAAACTTGTGACAGCATTTGTTGGTTGGGGGAAGTAGAGCAGGGGATTTGGGGTGCACACACCTTGACTTAGGAAGGGACATAGACCAGCACCTCAGCTGTACCCCATCCACCCTCTGCTCTGATGGGACTTTGTCCAGGGGTCCTGGTCCCTCTAGCACTCCCCTAAATCTGCTCACTGCATCCGGTTATGCTTGGAGATGCTGATGGCACGGATAGTAATGGAGAGAAATGTGGGGAGAGGGGGAGCCCCTTTCTTCCTCCCAGAGGAAGATGGAGAAAGGGGAAGGGGAGCACAAGGGAAGGCTGGAGCCACAAGCACACACCCCATGTTCTATTGATGAGAACCTCCTAAATTTCATGTCAAGTTACAAAAAAAGGAATGCCTGAAATAACTTAATTCTGTCTCCCTTTCTTGTATTTTCTAAGCCCTCATGTTTGTTTTTTTCTCCTTTCCTTCTCTCTTTCCATTCCTTTCCCTCCCTTCCCCCCTGTCCTCTCTCCTCCTATTTTTTTTATGTGTGTGCATGAATTTGATACTCTCTTCATTCTTCCCTGTTTTAAAAAACACTTTGTCTTTGCAGCCTCTCCCAGGGTTCCTCAAGGGGCTGATGTGTAGCTGCAGCTTCTAAATGGGCCCCTTGGCTAAGCTCTGAGAGACTGAGGACAAGAGACCCTTCTCTGAAGAAATTCTCCCATTTCCAGGTTATCCCCAGCGTTCTGAACTGGGGCACTAACCCTAAATCCCTTAAAAACAAGTTGGCCTCCCTCCACACTTTCTGTTTTCACGCCTGCTAAACCTTTCTCTGAGGTCTGAGATGGTTCTGGAACAATTTTAAAGATTGGCTATGGTATGGATAGCAAAACAAAAGACATTATGGCCCCAGAGAGCACATAATTAGGATTTATGTTAAGAATTTCATCCTGTTAAACTTCATTTTCAGATATATTATTTTAAAAGTCTAGTTATTCCAGAGAATCTTGATGAGGTCTCTGCTTAGCATGAGAAGAAATGTATTATTTTCACAAATTCCATGTTGACCAGAGATGTTTCTGAGATGTTTCTTTTAAGGATAATAATTCTAAAGAGGAACAGTATTACCAAACCTGAGCTGATGATAATGCCTGGCCTGGGCAGCGCCTGCTACATGTGAGGTGCTCCTGTATTTCAATCTTTACATCAATCCTGTGAGGTAGGTGCTATAATTATCCCCATTTTACAGATGAGAAAACTGAGGCACAGAGAGACCAAGTTCCTAGCCAGAACTGCTCAATTAGTAAGTGTCATTGGCTAGGCTTAGAACCCAGGCTGTCTGGCTGGAGTTTGTGCCCCTAACAACCCTGCCCCTCGAAGTGGGGTGCAAGGCGGGTAGAGCTCAGCTTCAGCATGTGCTCACACCATCTCCACACTGTGTGCCTGGCATACCACCCTGGTTTCCTTTCTGCCCCCACTTGTTCTGTCTGCCACAGACCTGCTTAGATATGAGGTTGAAATGCCTGTCACAGGGGAGCTGACTAGATGATACCCTATTGGAGCAACCCCAGCATCCAGCCCTTAGCCCAGTGCCAGGACTAGAGTAGATGTTCCACAGTAAAAAAATTTACAAAGATTTTGTTCAGTGGATACACAGCAAGGGGACACAGATGAGGCTTCCATTTTCTAGATGCCAGAAGTAAGAGACTGTCCTACTGGGGGGCTGCCATAACCAGATAGCACAGGGTGGGTGGTTCTAACAGCAGACATTTATTTTTCTCACAGTTCCAGGGGCTGGGAAGTCCAAAATCAAGGTGCTCACATGGTCAGGTTCTGGTGAGAGCTCTTCCTGTCTTGTAGGAGGCCACCTTCTTGCTATGTCCTCACATGGGAGAGAGAGAGAGGGAGAGAGAGCTCTGTTGTATCCCTTATAAGGGCACTAATCCCATTCACAAGGGCTCCACCCTCATGACCTAATTACCTTCCAAAGCCCCCACCTCCAAAGTCCATCACACTGGGGGTTAGTTAAGGCTTCAACATATGAATCTGGGGAGACACATTCATTCCATAACAGAGATGAATCCTATCATTCCTGCCTGTCCTAAGTACCAGGTCTCCTTCCGCCAGCCCCTCTTTTCATTAGCCTTTCCCCCATTTCCCAGGTGTGCAGTTTTCCTCCATCACCTGTTGACTGCAGACCTATCTCAGCTTGCAACAGTTCCCTCCTCATCTCGTCTATCCTTTTAGTGTATTACTGCACTTTTCTCTCATAGTCCCTGCTGCTGTGCTCTCTGAACCTCACTCCAAGGTTTGGCCTCCCTCATCCACTCCACAAGCATGTCCTGGCCACCAGATCCCTGCATCTCTTACCTTTATGTCCAGGACCTGTACAGGCTCCCAGAGCCTCAGCCAGTGAGCCTTACATCAAAGGATCCAATTTGTCTTCAAGAGACAAAGTCACAGGAGACGGTCACAGCAGAAATGAAGATCCTGTTCTCATCACAAGGGTGTTTGAATTCCTGCAGACATGGATCATGGTTGATTCAAGTTAACATCCATTATAAGTCACGGTCCTTTTTATATCCCTCTCATGGGATAATATTCACCTCTTGGAATTTTCTCTGCTTTGGTCTAAGTCGCAAAACTAAGCGTGACTGAATTTCAACAGGACTTTTTAATGAGGTGTGTAAATATTTCCCTTGATTTTCCCCCTTCACCAGTCTGACATCAGAGGGCACTACTGTGGCACAATCGAGTCACTGGGATAATCTCCAAACTGTTTTTGTTCTGCTTCATCCTGAGAGAGGAAAAAGATATTTAAAATTAATGCATGTTCAGGAAATGTCCCCATAGGAGTTTCAGTGGGAGGCAGAGCGCACCTGAAACATATTCCATCTGCACCTCTCCTGACTTGGGCATGAGACACAGACTCAGCTAAGAAGGTGTATTCTTCCTGGAGTTTTGATGCTTCCTCAGGGGTAGGAGGCCTTCCTTAGGGTTGGGGGAAGCAGACAGCGGCACTCTGGTCCCAGAAAGAGTGATGTCAGCCTTTGGCCATGGAGCCCTTAGTCCACATTGGTCCGGGGCCCGATTTTGGCTGTAATTCTGTCGGTTTACACCCCCTCCCCTTTTTTTTGTTCTTGTGCATTTTCTGAGACCAGTTCTCCAGCCTTCTGATAAATTCATTCCCAGCTTGAATCAGCTAGGATCAGTTCTGTTCTCACACCAAATAACTGAGATTGATACAGAATGAAACATTGATAGAGGTTAAAGCCAAGAACAAAATTGGAGCACTGTATTAGGGAATTGAATTTTCAAAGGGATATACAAGGATGTTAAAAGCTGTTTGTTTGGGGACTTAGTGTCTCTTTAAAGTTCTCTTGCCTTTCTTTGATTCTTTGGATTCTTTTCTTTCTGGGTCACTTCTCTCTTCTCCCTCATGGCTGTCACAGTAAGAAGACCTGCTCTCTCCCCTTTATGAGTCTAAGAAGGAAGTAAGATGGAACCCACTGTGGGAGGGGAGGTGCTTTTTGAAAAGCAGGTCAGCCTCCAGACTTTTGTACAGGCTAAACAAAAAGAATCCTGTGGGCTATGTGTCTACCCTAGATCAGCTGGACAGGGCCTCATATTAGTTAGAGCCCCTTCATTTATAAGCGAAAGAGACGGAGAATTAATTTATACAAAAAGGGGAAAGAAGAAAAGCTACTGAGTCACTTTAATTAACAAAAGTAGTCAGGGGACCACAGCCCCAGTATCACATCCCACTAACAGAGCCCCCTAGTGGACAGAGGAAGTCTTTTCTCAGAGCTCCTAGATGAAAATTCCCAGGGAGGTCTCTGATTGGTTTGCGCTGAGTCACATGAACCAATCACTCCAGGTGATGGGGTTCTCTGATTGGTGAGGCTGTGGATCTTTGTCTATTTGTGTGAATGAGAGCTGGATGGTGGGGGTCACAGGGAGGGAGTCAGCCCCACTTGAGTAACATGTGAGTCCTACATAGGAAAGAGGCTTTTTAAAAATTATTAATCAGAAGAAATGAGAAGAGATGTTTGGCAGGCAACAAAAACAGGTATCCACTCTCGGCCCAAACTTCAGCTGGTAACAAAAGAAGAGCATCCTCTGCATGGTTCCTCTGAGGGGGGCCTTGGGTGCTGCTCCTGTCACCTCTTCCTTGCAAAGAATATGCTTTTGAAAACATGACACCTTCCAGCATCTGGCCTCCATCAGTCTGCTTTATTTACTTTCGAGTTTGTATTCGTTTCCTCGAGCTGTTGTAACAAATGACCACAAACGCCATAGCCTAAAACAATAGAAAGATCATAATCTCTGACAGTACTAGAGGCCACAAGTCCAAAATTAAGGTGATGGTGGGACCAACCTCCTTCTGGAGGCCCAAGTGGAGAACCACTCCTGCCTCTTCCAGCTTTTCCAGGCCTTGGCTGCAAAACTCTAAGCTCTGCGTCTGAATTCATCTCACCTTCTCGTCTTTATGTCGATTTCTGTCTCTTCTAGGGACACTTGCCATTGGATTTAGAGCTCACTTGGATAATCCAGGATGATCTCATTTCAAGATCATTAACTTAATTATATCTGCAAAGACTGTTTTACCAAATAAGATCTTAGTCACAAGTTCTAGGGGCTAGGATCTGGACATACCTTTTTACTATTCAACCCACTACAGAGTCCTTATAACTATGTGATTTTTTTTTCTGGGTTAGTTTAGTTATTATTTGTATTGTCTGACACTCTCCATTCACCCACCCACTCTCTCTCTCTCTCTCTCTCTCTCTCTCTCTCTCTCTCACACACACACACACAAATATAAATTCTTTTTTTTAAAATATATATTTTATTGATTTTTTACAGAGAGGAAGGGAGAGGGATAGAGAGTTAGAAACATTGATCAGCTGCCTCCTGCACACCCTCCACTGGGGATGCGCCCGCAACCAAGGCACATGCCCTTGACCGGAATCGAACCTGGGAGCCCTCAGTCCGCAGGCCGACGCTCTATCCACTGAGCCAAACCGGTTTCGGCCACAAATATAAATTCTGTCAGAGTTAGTATCTACCTGTCATCTTCATAACTGTATCCATAAACCCTAAAACAGCACCAGAACCAGAGTAGGTGTTCAGCTAGTGTTAGCTGATTGAATGACAGAGTTGATCTCCTTGGATTGTATCTCATTAGCATTTTTGCATACATTTGTTACTGTTCCTAACCATTGTATTAGTGTTGGGCAACATGTTTCTCTACCTCTCATGTAATACCACTCCCCCTGATGCCTGTTTTCCTTCTTTCTGGGTGATCATTTCCATCCTTTAATTCAGAGAAACAAAATTTATGTGCCACAGTATTGTTCTAGATGCTGCCCAAGGAATTAATGGTAGAAAAGACATGTATAAATACACATTGCATAACTTTAGTTTTATTTTTATTGCCTGTTCAGCTGTAAATAATTTTAGCTTTCCCCCCTCTTCCCAATATTTTTCTCATCTCAACTTATAGGTTATGCTAGCAATTCTTGGATCATGTGTGCTCAGACCCTTTAAGTTTTGGGTTTTTGTTGTTGTTTAATTCTTTCTCAAGTCAGTCACTTTCTTCAATTTTTATTTTCTTAAGTTGGCCCTGGACAGTTGAGGCATGAAAGAGGCTTCCAATGGACACTAGCTAAACTGGTTCCAATAGGTTGATAAATAACAGGCTAAAGCCTGTTTTTGACCGCCTTAAATCTAATTTTAAAAATAGTAATTAACATGCTCTACCACCTGAGCAGCCACCTCATCAGTCTGAAACACCTACTGGGAAGAAGCATTAATGGAGTAATTTCTATTGAGACACTTCTCAGCTTCAGAGATAATTAAATGACAGGTGATGCCCCATAGTTTCTAGGGTCGGTGTGTGACCACCCATGTAGGCGTGGAGGGTTTTGAATGGCTTCTAAACAAGTCTTTCTTGAGCCCCGACCACCATCAGCACAGGGCTGGACACTGAGGAGCTGTTTGCCTGGCTCGGGACCAGAGGGATTTAAATCGATTCTTGCAGCTTTCTCATGAGAGGAGAGTTCTCACATTGTTGAAGCTAGTCGTCAGTGTACACCAGAGAACGAGGGTTCAATTACTCTTCACATGGCTGTGCTAAATGAGCAAGCTTTAAAAGGGCCCACAGACACCACAAAAATGTTCCCCAAGTGCAAAAGCATGAAAACATAACTGCCTCGCTGTAGATGCTGCCCTACAAAACCCAGCACAGGATTCCTCAGGAATGAAAACCAGGCTGGGAGCAGATCGTGAGATACATAATTAGAGAGTGAAGCACCTCCTTGAATGGTTACTCGCCAGTTTTCACCACAGCGGTGCCGGCCAGAGTTTGCTTTCAGTCACACCCATGAAAGTCTCAGTGAAGCTGAGTAATTTAATGTGTGACTTGACTTTGGAGTATTTACAATTTGCATGTAAAAAGGAGATATTCCAATGAGGCATTTGAAGTCCACATCATAAGGAAATCTCCCCCCTTCTGCTGTTGTGAGCACAATTTAGCAAAAATGTAATTGTGTCCTGAGCTCCCTCTCTCCCTTCCTCCCTCCCTCCCTCTTTTCCTTCCTTCCTTCTTCCCTCTCTCTCCCTCCCTTCCTTCATTATTATTATTATTATTATTATTATTACTAGAGGCCCGATGCATGAAATTCGTGCAAGGGGCTCAGCCTTTGCAGCCACAGCAGCTTGCCTCGGCCCTCACAGCCCTGGCTTTGTCTGGAAGGTTGTCCAGAAGGATGTCTGGAAGGTCGTTCAGCTGTCCGGTCTAATTAGCATATTACACTTTTATTATTATAGATTATTATTAGTAGTGGTAGTTTATTTTGGGCAGTCTTTATTAAATCAGAGAAGGGCTTTTCTACCACCTCTAGAATGAATATGCTGGATCCCATTGAGTCACACTACAGACTGGCATATTTCTGTCCTACATTGGGCTAAAGTTAAGATGATGAATTTCTGTGCCTGTGTTGGGTGTTTAAGGTTACTTTTATGAAAATCCAACAGAACTGTGTGAAAGTAGAAAGGTACCTAGTAAAATAAACTAGCATCCTCTGGGCTGTCACAAGTTGCTGTCACCAGTTCCTCATTCCAAGTGGAGTGAAGCGGAGGGGTGACAAGGAGAGAGATTTTAATATTTATTAAGAGAGCGGTGCCAGAGCCTCAGTTTTTACATGAAGGCAAAAGCTCTGCCTCTTTAAGTCGATAGCTCTGTAGTGTCCACTTAACTACCCCTGGGTCACAGTTGCCCAAAGATGCAGCCAAGTTATAGCCACAGGCGGAGTGAGTGACTGGGGAGCCGGGGGGACTGTTGGTCCGGTTCTGGGTCCTGTCTGTCTCTAAGAGAAACTGGAGGGAGGAAGGAGTGCTGTGTCTGGGCGGGAGATTTTATTAGGCAGACCAGGGGCGGCCAGGGCAAAGGAAAAAGTGAGCCTGCTGGGAGAAAGCCAATTGCAGGAGCATGAGTGGGGACAGGAACAGGTCCAAGATCTCACTCTCGGTTGCCTATGGCCATGGCAACAGAACCTCTTGTTTAGTGTGACAAGGGCTGAACCAGATTCCCCGACTCTCTGAGGATGAGTTGCCAAGGGGACAAGTATAAGACCCTGAGTATCTCAGGCATGGTGCCTCAGCCAATAGGCGCTCTGAACCAGAGGCCCCTGGCTTTGGGCCTGGAACCAAGGTAAGGCCCTTGAAGAAAAAAAAAAGTGAGACTGGTGTGTGTGTGTGTGTGTGTGTGTGTGTGTGTGTGTGTGTGTGTGTCTCCCTAGGGGACACACATGTCTTTAGTAGGATAATAATAATCATGAGACCTCAATATGTATGAGGCACTGTTCACAATTTAAGATTTTTTCATGTACAATTCAAGTTCTAAGATTCTTACATATGTGAACTCATTTAATCCTCACAATAACTGCACAAGGAAGGTACTATTTTTACCCTCATTTAACAAATGAGGAAGCTGAGGCAAACTGAGTGGAAGTAACTTCTATAACTAATAAGTGGGGCCCAGGCTGTCCAACTCTGAATTCCTGACTCTTCATTAGGTCATATATGTGGTCAGCTGAACAATGGCCCCAAAACATATCTATTCCTGATCTCTGGAATCTGTGAATGTTGCCTGATGAGGTGACTGAGGGTCATGAGATGGGACATTGTTCTAGACTATCTGGTGGGCCCCAATGTAATCACAGGTGTCCTCATGAGGAGGAGGAGTGGGGAGGAAGATTTGACCATAAAAGGTGATGTGAAGATGGAAACAGGGAGAAGAAAGGTGATGTGATTCCAGGAAGGAGTCAGAAGTCAAAAAATGCCAGGGGCTTGCTTGTGACACCTTGATTCCTAGGCCCTGTCAGAGACGCATTTCGGACTTCTGGACTCCATGATATACGATAATAAATTAAGGTGGTTTAAGTCACTAAGTTTGTGGTAATTTGTTATAGCAGCCATAGCTAACTAATACACCATGATTCTCAACTTTTTTCACAGAGACAGAGAGTGATGATATTTCTTGGGGGGAGCATGTGTCCACTCACATTGGAGACCCTCAACTCCCACTAAACTAAATAGTGTGTGTCTGTGTGTGCATTTTGTGATGGTAAGATCTAATAAACACATGCTATGAGTATGTGATGTGATTCAGTAATATAAGAACTCTCAAAATTCATTTTTAAGAAAATATAAAATCACTAAATTAATATTCTGTTTTAAACCTTATTACTGTGACTTTACATAGAATGTAGAGAGCGCCTGGGAAAGGCTCCTGAGCTGATTGTCATCTGAATCCAGTGGTGCCTGGCAGAGCCATGCCCTGGAAACATACCTTGCCAGAGGCAGGTGTGTTGTCAGTCTGACCTTTAGCTCAGGCACCAGAGGGTGGATTTCATTATCTAAATCCAGCCAGGAACAAACACAATTATCCAGGCCCACCCAGAAGTGACGATTACAAAGAAGCCACAAGAATGCACATATTGTCTTTATCTTAAACTTTAGTAATACTTCCTGGTATCTTACTGTATAAAATAAATTCACTGTATTGGCTCTGGGTCCCTGTCTCTCCATCAGAAGACAGCTGTCCCACCTGGTCTCAGCTTTCTATACTATCTTTGTATCTGTCTCTTTCATTTTCTCAATCCCCTGTTGCCCCTACTCAGGACTCCTGTCTACTCTTTTGCCATGCTGGTCACGGAAAAGAGAGAAATATCTATAATAGAATATTAACAAGTAGATAGTATTAATGAATAAACTTATGTAAACCCGGTTTGATTATGTGTAATGATATACGTGATTGTTTGCTCATTAGCTTGGTTTGGTGCTTGTTAACGGCCCCTGACAGCCACGGAGATGCTCACAGCATTATTCTGACCTCCAGAAATGTAAGTGGAGATGCCCTATATGTGTTTTTTCATCTTCCCATGTATCCATGGTTAGGAGGAGAAGGAAACAGATGTAATAGCACAAGTGACAACTCAGCACATGAACTGCAGTCCACCGATGGGGCTGAGGCCTGGGGTATTTCCATTCTACCAACATAAATGGCATCCTCTTTGCTCTTGTTCAGAGAGATAGTCAGGATGCAGGAGACAGAAAGTGAGGTAATGATTGGCATACCCTGGAGTCTTATTTAATGAGACAAGCAAACCATCCACAGATTTGGGTCCTATATTACTTTTGCACAACAGTCATGCACACAGGCACCCAGTGTTGAGATAGGCAGGAAAGTTCATTTCGCTTTCATGGTGCAAGCAGGGCCCCAGCAGGTGGTAGAGAGGCTGTGCACATTCCCAGGGCTGCCTTCACCGTTTGAACACATGTGGACCCGTGTTTGTTGGAACAACTTCCCAGAAGCAGATTTGCGAGTTGTGAGGAACAGTGCAGGGCCACACGAGACAGGGCCACATGGGAAAGCCCCAGGGTCGACCAGGAGGCATTGGGAACAAGGGGAAATGTGGGAAGGAGCCTTTGTTGTGGTTTCTGTGGAAAGGAACAGGTAGGGCAGGGTAAGCAGGTTTAGGATTGGCTAGTTGGAATGATTCCAGCAGGCTCTGCACCCAGGAGTTGTCTCTAGTTGCCTGGCGCTTGGTTGTGTAGTGATTAGGACAGGGGAATAGTGCCTCTCTGTGAGAGCCCTATGGGAGCCAGATAAAGGAAGGGCTTGGGGTATGGACTCTGGATTAGTTGGCTTGCATCTGAAAGGCACGCTGCAGGTGAGTCTTGAACCATCTCCAGGAACTGGCAAGCTCTGAAAGGGGCAGTCTCTCCAGCCCAAATGTCAAAACATCACCATAAAAAGACATGCTTAATACAGATGGAGAAACTGCTGCCAGACATACAGAGCAGCAAGAATGTGAACGGTGAACATTCCCTGAGCACTTGTTTTGTGCCTGGCACTGGGCCACGTGCTGCGCATGTGTGAACTCCATCAATCCCGCACAACCTTCTGAGTTGGGGCTGTTTCAGTTAGGTTAGGTGACTTGCCCAAGGGCATTCTGCCGGTAAACTTTTAAATTAGAATCACCAGCCTAGACAGTCTGGCTCCCAAGAACCACAAAGGGGCCCAATACTTTTAAATGGAGGTGATGGAGCCGTTCGAAGAACATAGCAGTGATAGAGAGAATGAATTTGGTGAGAAGATGGGTGCAGAGTGGACTCTATGTTCTTCTGAGTGGAGAGAAGAATATGTTTTGGATGAATGAAAAATACCTACACCCAAAATATCACAGAGCTAAAAATACGTATATACACACTCTGGATGATACTTTATTCTGGAGTTTTTTCAAATGGGCTCAAGTTAACTGCCTTACATGAAAATGCATTTTTAAAGGAAAAATGGTATTAAGGCTGGGCTTCAACAAGGGCGTCCAGATGATGAGCAGGCTATGAACAGAATGAACCACCCCAGGGAGAGACATGGTCAATGTTAAGAGATATAGGTATGGAGTTACCACCCAGAGGGAACAAGTTTGAGCCACTAGCGAGTCAAGGAGGATATAACTTCTGAGGGGTCAGGGCAGGGACTACATGGAGGCAGAATTATGGTAGGAGGCTGGAGGGAGTTGTCATTGGCAAGAGTGGGAGGGAATGAGACTAGCCCTAAAGATCCCTGTCATTTGTGGTACTCTGTCACAAAGAAAACAACTTTAGATTATCTTTATCTGGGAATATTCAAAGACCATTTCTAATTGGAGCCCTCCAATCCAAAGCAACCCCAGACGATCTGAGGGACCCACTCAAAATTCTGTCTTGTTCTGGAAGCCTGGCCTATGTGTTGAGGTAATCCTGGAAGGTCTATATCAAAACCAAGAACCCTGGGTCTTCCCTCAGAGTAGCATCCAGTAAATATTCATCCAATTAATTCAGTTTCATTGGAAAAAATTGACCTACACATGGAAAAGGAGTCACACATCTTCCATACACACTCTCACCATTGTAATGCGTATTCCTGAAGTCCCGGAGAGCTGGATTCATCTCTATCGAATGAGTAGGGTGCTATCGCCACCTTGTGATCAGAGATGCAAGTGTTTTTATTATGAGAGTTGGTTGTGGAATAAGGTCCTTCATTTAAATATGGATTAGCTTCCCTCATATGCTTTTGAACTATTCTGTCATATCCTTGTTTTGTTGCTTCAGATGTACTTAGAAGAATTTATACTAAAAATGAAAAAAAAACGCATTGACCCAAAGTGGGCAAGAAATACCCTCAAATCATTAGAAGCAAGGAAGAAACCTGTGTCTCTAGTTCACATCTGTTCTCAGATGGGCTGAATCTAGCAGCTTTGGGGCCAAATACTGAAAATAGCAGGTGAAATCCTAGGGACTCCAAACTGCATCATCTATCCCTTCAAAGTAAATATTAAAAATTTATCCACATTGAATTGCCAGATGATTGGAACTCCCTCCTAGTTTGACTTAACACATTTTTTTTTGGATGAAATGATTATTACAAAATCAAGTTACACATTTTGTAAACCTTTTCTATAAAGAACATTCCCAACCATTGGAAATTAAAATAAGCAAAATATTACTGACAGGGAAAGCTTTACATTGATTCACCTTTTTTTTGTTTGTTTGTTTTATTTTGTTAATCCTCACCCAAGGATATTTTTTTTGCATTGATTTTTAGAGAGAGTGGACGGGATAAGGGCAGAGACAGAGAGAGAGAAACATCGATTGGTTGTCTCCCACACACCCCCCTTGCCTTCCGCACATGCCAGGTATCAAGCAACGGAGGGAAGGTGCATGCCCTTAATTGGAATCAAACCCAGGACCTTTCAGTCCACAGGCCGGAATCAAACCCAGGACTTTCAGTCCACAGGCCGATGCTCTACCACTGAGCCAAACTGGCTAGGGCTAAACTAAACCTTATTTTTTTTTAAAAGCTTCAGAAGCTGTTCCCCCTCCCGGACTCCCCACGAAGTTGGAAATGGATTTAATGCCATTCGCCTTCTATTTACTCTTCTTTCACATCAGTTACTTCTGTAATTTGTCTGCCTCTTGAAGGCTGTCTGTTGGCAGCTGTGATAGCATTTTAATGAGAGGTAGTTTCTTCCTGGTCTTTTTTTTTTCCTTCCTAATTTGGACCCTCTCATCCCTCTCTTACTCCTTCATCTCCAGCACCCACAACCTTTAACGCTGTTATCTAATATCCAACAGGGACATTCTTTGCTCAGCACAGAAGCGTGTGCATGGAAGGGGACAAACAATAAGTGTTTGTTTTTATCAGTTAAAAATAAGAATCTAGGCCTTATTCAGATATTCTCAGTAAAACATTAGAAAAGTAAAGAAGAAAATCAGGATTATAACACATATAAGCTACCTGGTATTTAGCATAAAGAGTTGCCTGATCACGTGAGGGTGTCTGAGTGTTAGCTTGAAACATCTTAAACAGCTACATCATCTTAACCTTCTGGGAGAAAAATAGGGCACTCAACCAAGAAAGTACCAGTATATCTTGAGAGTAATGTTAAAACTATTACTTCCTGTTTTAATAGGTGCATCAGAACCTGTGTGGAAATAGGACCATAGAAACCCACTATCTGCTCCAGGATGATACTTGGATAACAGATTCATTGGGGTTTCCTGAGGACAAGACATCTACATTCCTGCTCATCCTGCGAGTTCCTCTATCAGAGCGAGATTGATTTCTGGGCCAATGCCAAGAGAGCATGTCTAAGGCCCTCCTTAAACTCATACACTCTTATTTTTTCTTTAACTGCACTATTCCTTTTAGTTTTCAGTTCTGTAAAAAAAATGCTAGCCATTGAGTGCTCAAGGGAATAGACTACTTGAGCCATGAACAACCTCCTACCACCTTGACCTTTGACCCTTCTCAATCCTCTACAGCCCTGGACTGAGTTCTTCCTGGTCAGGAGGTGCTGAGTGGGCAAGTCTCTCCAGGACTGTTCAGGGCAGCTCTGAATGTCCAAAGACTGAGACATCACTTAGGGTTAGTACACAACACCTGCTTCATACTCAGCACAGGCACAATCATTGCTTTACAGCTTTTTATGTGGTTCTTCTCCCAACTCAATTGGAAGTTCTTTCAGTGGTGGAGAACTTGTTGACTGTCTCTAGCTTTCAGGGAAGCTCTGGAAATTTGTGGAAAGTCAGTATGGAATTGTGATTGATGATCAGATATATAATGAAGAATGAGGGGAAGGAGGAAAATGTGGAATAGGAGGAGAGGTCAGCAAGGGATATCAGTAAAGCCAAGGGAACCCAAAGGGTGCCGCAGAGACGCATGGTTCAAAAGCCCTGGGTTCAGGCGGATGTTCACACCTATTGCAATCTTAGGCTAAAGGTGCCTTCATTTGCACCTTGTCGTTTTATGTTGGGGTCTTGGGGTACCTACCAGGAGATAAGAAAAGTGAGGCAGGATCGTTCATAGGCTAGGAAAAAAAGTCAAGGAAACTGTTCAGTAGAGGGCGATAGAGAAGCTTCTCTCCATTTCCTGCTCTCACCCTCCATCCACCCTGGTGCCTGGGAACCACAGACTCAGGGGATCCTCCCAGGCAGAACCAAGGAGAGGCCGTCATCAGGCATACTTGGATCTTGCTCGTGGGAAAGTTCCAGATTTTTCCCTCTTCCGTATTTAGAGACCTTTTTTCCTAGGTTGTCCCCAAAGTCACCAAGTGGTGTCCAGAGATGTCTCAAACTGTTGACACCAAGAACAAAATGCCGGTGCCTGGGGGGCCTGCATGCAGGACGGTCAGTGGTGGTTGCTGTAGAAAGTGGTGGCACCGGCACTGACAACCAGGGCCGAGCTCCTGGAGGCTGCTGCCCCTGCCCTTGCTGCCTCTGCCCCAGAGGGATATGGCCTGCTCCACATTCCACTGAGAAGGACAAAAATGCCCAATGGTTCCAAGAAAAGCTTGACTATTTTAGCAAAGGTAATGGATGAACTTGGCAACAGGTAAAACGCTATGAGCAGGGCTAGTGGTGACAGGTGGTGACAGGGGAGGGATGGCATAAGCTTGAGGCCTCGTGGAGGGTGCCCGAGATCCATCCATGGAGAAAGAAACCAAAGTTTTCTGCATGCCTCCTCCAGGCCAGGTCCTCAGCTAGGCATTTTATGTCCTATTACGTTGACTTGTTTTTACTTTTAATGGTAAAATATTCCAAAGATGCAAAAGAGTACAGAAAACATCGTGGATACTCATGCAATGCACCTAGCTGGAACAGATGTCAGCATTTTGTCAAATTTCTTCCCATCTAGTCTTTTTCAGCATCTGGGCCTTCAATCCTTGAAGGGGTTGCTGGGGAGGGTAGGGCGGTGATAGGGGGAAACACGTGGGAGCAACCCAGCTATAAGCAAGCAAGCCAAAACCAATATTTGACTGCCAAGAAGGCCAGCTGTGATGTGCTTCTTGTTTTTAATGCATATCTGTATATTTTGTTAATGTCTTAATTTTCAGAAATACGTTAATGACTTTTTATTATAGGAAATTTTACTCACAAGTCTCCCTCCTTACACAACTGTTTCTATTCCCCTGTGCTCTCACACATTTTCTCCCTTTTATGTAGTTTCATCATGGTTTCTATGTAATTCTGAGTTCTATTTTCCCTCTGTCACGGCCACAGAATATTATTGCACAAGCTACCTTTTTTTTTTTCACTATTAGCATTCACGGTAAAGTGTAGTGCTGGCCAGCCATGCCGCTGAGTTTATATGCCCAAATTTCCTTTGGGGGAAATATTAAGTTATTTCAATTGGTTTTGGGTTTGTTCCGTTTTCAATTCTAAATTGTGATCATGAAGATCTTTTAGATGCATAGAACTGAGCTGCCCATGCCCCGATTTCATGGCATAGAAACACCATCATTTTACACTGTAGCCCCTCTTTTCATTCTCATTTTATTTTCCTCTCCTTTAACTCCTGGTCCCCAATCTCATTCCCCTCCTTATGTCTGGTGTATTTACTATATATCTTTCCAAATGACTTCCAGTGAGTTTCTTTATAAGTGTGTCCAATGAGAAACATATTATTGTTTTCTGTTTTAGAAAATGTACATCAAGGGTATTGTGCTCTAAATCAATTCTGTTTCTTAGTTTCTTTTTTCAAGCCATGTTGCTGAATGTGATTAGTTCCTTCTTTCCTGTCTCCTTCCTTCTGTACAGCGTTCGATTGTATGTTTGGTGCACGCCCCATTTTGATGAACATCTTTCTGGTCTCCCATTCCTGGAAACCCCGATGCTGTACTCAACCCACATAGCCCCCTGGGCATCTGTGAGGGAACTTTCCTGGGTTACATACTCAGGAGTAGAAAAGCTGTGTCTGAGGGTATCAGTGTGCTCACTCTCACAAAGCCTGCCAGATTGCTCTCCAGATGAACACCAAGCTCTGGTCCCACTACAGTGCAAAAGGGTTCTGCACCAACATCCCCACCAACACATGGTTTTATAAAAATTCTGATTTTTTGACAATCCGATGGGTGAAAATGGTATCTTGGGGTGTTTTCAATTTGCATTTTCTGATACTAGTGAGGATTCTGGTTTCTTCTGTCAATTGCATGGTAATACACTTTGTCCATTTTCCTGTTGGGCACCCTGTCTTTCCCCCCGTCTCATTTGTAGGAGTTTCATTGATATATTAAAAGTGCTCTAACTTGCCTGGTTCTTTTCTAATCGTGTAAAAGTGGACTACTAACAATTTATCTATGTCTAAATAAACTGACATTTAGGGATAAATACTTGTTGCCCTAACATCATCTGTCAATTCAAAGCATGAAGGAAGAAAAAAAATCAGAGAGGGAAAGTGCTCCGAGCTCTGAACTCTTGAATAAGGATGCTTTTACTTGCAAGTGAGAGAAACTCAACTCAAATTAATCTAAGCAAAGGGGACTGACTATATTGGCTTACAAAAGTTCAGGAAGGTCAGATTCCAGGCATAATGGGAAATCGAGGTTAAAAAGAGGCATCTTTCATTTCTTGGTTCTGCCTTCTGAACTGGTCTTGTTCTCGGGCAGACTTTCTCTCCACAGCAGCCAAGATGGGCCCTAAGCTCTCCAGGTTAATGGATCTTTGGTGCTGGTGACCTCCATGTCCAGGGGAGTGTTTTGATGTCATTGAGGGAAAAGTTTGTGCTCAAACAAGATTATCCAGAGTCTCATCATCTTGTGCAAAATTAAAATTTGACTTTAATAAGTCAAAAATTGACTTGTAAGTTTAATAAGTTATAAATTCCTTTCTGATGACATTAGTAACTTTAATAAGTTACAAATTTAGAAAGCTAATTTTTCCCTCTCCTTACAATTTAAATTACAAATCTTGCCATCCTATATAATCAAAGTGTAATATGCAAACGGACCAAATGTCAGAACAACCATCGGCGTGGGACTGGGCCTGCGAGCAGGCGGCGCCAGGCCAGCCAAGGTGTGTGCCAGTGGGCAGAGGGGGGGGGATGGTGATGGGGGGGCGGCAGCAGCGACCAGCGGCAGCAGAGGGGCGATTGGAGGGGAACTGGGGCCAGCTGCTTGCAGGCCGGTGCTGTCCCCTGATTGGCCCGCGGGTCGCCTCCCACAGAGGGAGGCCAGACTGCGGCTTAGGCCTGCTCCCCGTGGACCCCTAAGGGCTTCCAGGCTGTGAGAGGGCACAGGCCAGGCTGAGGGACCTGGCCTCTAGTCTATATATAAACCTAGCGAATTTCAACAGTCACTTTTAAAGGTGCTTTTATAATCTAATAAAATTCCCTTTAACATTTACAATGCATTTGTAAATTAATACAATCAGCTTTCTTTGAAGTCCTTCAAATGTCTAACACACAAACCTTCCTAAATACTTAGGCATTCTGATAAATTAAATACATTAAAACAGTACATATAGAGAATCATAAATTCTCTTAAATAATTTCACTCTTTACAACCTCAGTCAACTCTTATTCTTTTTTTTAATTGTTGACAGTATTACAGATTTCCTCCAATTTCCTCCTCCTCTTAGTCAACTTCTCTTGTTCCTTCCATCTGAAAAACTCAAGTCTAGTCTGATGGGTACTAGACTTATTGGTTGATCACTTTGTAAGTTTTATAAACGTCTAATGTTGTACACCTAAAACAAATACTATTGTATGTCAACTGTAATTGAAAAATTAAAAAACACACACAAGTCTAAATTAATTACTCAAATGCCCTTTTACACTTCAATGATTAGATTAATTTGTGAAGTACTCAAATTCTCTTAAGCATTACCAGTGCTGTTTTTATTTCCATATTTAATGAGGTTGTATACAACCGTAAGTCTTGGTCAGGACAGAAGATCTGGAGTAACAGGCTGGGAGGGGGTTCCTGTCACCATCCAGAGGCACACACAGAGCTCTCTTTAATGGGCATTAAGCCATTAGGGACCTTGAGTCCATGCCTTTCAAATGGGGTGGCCTTACAACCTTCTTCAAATTACACATTATTTAATTCTGAAATCAGCTTTGAGACTATCAGCTCCTGCCCGAATGCTGTCAATATTTGGTTGGATTCAACTATGTACTGTATGATTCTACTCTAAATTCTTTTCATAGCCTTCTTATCTAGCAGAACCAAAACTCTTATAAGCTTGTAAACACCTCCCATTGCATTCTGAACACCTCTGAAGGACTGGTCAGGCTCTGCAGTCACAAAGTCAAAGTCACACAATGACACTCCACAGAGGAAAAAGGCTCTTTTTAAGTATCATTTTCAGTTCTAAGGTGAGAGAATTCACTTGGTTCTGCATTCATGATTTTTTTTGGGTCTTTTTTTTCTTTATTGATTAAGGTATTACATATGTGTCCTTGTCCCCCCATTGCCTCCCTAACTCCACCCCTCCACTCATGCCTTCACCCCCCTGGTGTCTGTGTCCATTGGTTAGGCTTATATGCATGCATACAAGTCCTTTGGTTGATCTTTCCCCCTTTCCCCCACCTTCCCCTACTTTCCCTTTGAGGTTTGACGGTCTGATTGATGCTTCTCTGTCTCTGGATCTGTTTTTGTTCATCAGTTCATGTTGTTCATTATATTCCACAAATGAGTGAGATCATGTGATATTTATCTTTCTTTGACTGACTTATTTCGCTTAGCATAATGCTCTCCAGGTCCATCCATGCTGTTCCAAATGGTAGGAGTTCCTTCCTTTTTACAGCAGCATAGTATTCCATTGTGTCTTTCCAGAGGCATTTTATGACTGATGAGTTCTGTATACATGGTGGCCAGGGTTTCTAATGAGGGAGGCGAGAGTGCTGTGGTGAAGCATGCGTGTCATGAAGTGCTACTTGGATAAAGCACGCCCAGAACCTGGGAGCCCTCGGCTTTCTCGTGGAACAGATTCTCTGGACAGAGCTGGCCCACCGCGTGTGGTTGAGTTTTTGTACTCTCTTCCTCTAAATAAAATAGACTCTTCATGTTCTCAAACTATAGTCTCATGTTCAGACCTTAAACTTAAAGTGATATATATATATATATATATATATATATATATATATATATATATACCTTGTCAGTCTCAAAATTCTCTCCAGCTGCATGCACTAAGAGGACTTGAAATGAATGTAGTTTGAACTCTGAAAACAATGCACCACTCGGAGGCAGTAGTGACCATTTTATCAAAAATAGTTTGTTGTTAAGTGCAATGTCAAGTTCTGGCTTCAGAGGCAATGTCAGGGCAGGACGAGGGGACCTAGCTCTTCAGTATATTGTTCTTTCCACCTGGCATTGTTGTGTATTGTGTAGTGGAAAAGTGTGATTTTCAAGCTTTCTTATAACTAACATCACTAGATGAAGTCAAAGTGAATTATAAAGTGCTTCTAAAAGTTTTAGAAGGATCAAAAACTTGGTGCAAAGTCTTTTATTCTCATTTAACAAGACATATGCATTACTTTTTACAACCCTGAGGATGCTATTAATGTCAGCGAAATGATATCTTTATTATATGAGTCATAATTCTTGGTACCATTTAACAGTGTAGAACTATTAATAACTTTAAGTTAATAGCATAGGTCTCTTCCTAGCTTCCAAAAATATGATTTTGGAATTCTAAGTCACTAATTTTTTTATGATGTGGTGGCAAACCAATAATTTCACTAGCTTTATCTTTCTTCATTAGAAACTGTGATTTGTGTGTGGGCGTTGTTGGAATTTTGTTATTTCATAAAAAGTTCCAAGACAGGTGTTTTTGTACTGTCCTGAAATACTTTTCAAAAATTGAAGTACTTGTATTGACTAGATTTATAGCTTGTATTTATGAGGTCAGAAACAATGATTGACTCAAGCTCTTAATTTAATTAACTGGAAACATATCAAAGGGATCCAATCAATTGTTTTGGGATGGAGTTGCTCTTTGTTTGCTGGAACATAACATATTGGCCCTAAGTGTTTACAGCATTTCTTCCTTCCCCATTTGCTATAAAAAATCCTTGATATGCAAGGTTCCGTCCTCCCCAATCACCACTCTGCCCCCTGATCACCAGGGAGGAGAAGGCTATGCCAGCGGGAAAAGAGATTAGATTGATCCCCATAAACAAAAAAAATTGGAGAAAGGGAAAATAAAGTCCTTGAATTGGGATTAGGAAGGGAGTCTGAGGATTTGGCTTGTGAGTTTCCCAGACAGAATTAGGAATCAGAAATTGGTATTTTGGGAGAAAATATCTTATATAATAAAAGGGTAATATGCAAATCGACTGAACAGCGGAACGACTGGCCGATATGATGTGCACTGACCACCAAGGGGTCAGACACTCAACACAGGAGCCGCCCCCTGGTGGTCAGTGAGCTCCCACAGGGGGAGTGTCACTCAGCCACAAGCTGGGCTGACAGCTGGTGAGTGCAGCAGTGGTGGCAGAAGCCTCTTCCGCCTCTGCAGCAGTGCTAAGGATGTTCGACTGTGGCTTAGGCCAGCTCCCCATAAGGAGCCATCAGTCGGACATCCCCTGAGGCATCCCGGACTGCTAAAGGGTGCAGGCCAGGCAGAGGGGACCTACCCAGTGCAAGAATGTCATGTACCAGGCCTCTAGTCCTATATAATAAAGATGTAATATGCAAATTGACCATCACTCCAATACACAAGATGGCCTCCCTCATGTGAATACAAGATGGCCACCACAAGATGGCCAGCAGGGGAAGGCAGTTGGGAGGGACCAGGCCTGCAAGGGAGGACAGTTGGGGGGGGGGGGACCCAGGCCTGCAGGGAAGGGCAGTTGGGGGCAACCAGGCCTGCAGGGGAGGGCAGTTGCATGGGGGGGACCAAGCTTGCAGGGGAGGGCAGTTGGGGGCAATCGGGCCAGCAGGGGAGCAGTTAGCTGTCGATCAGGCTGGCAGGGGAGTAGATAGGGAGTGATCAGGCTGGCAGGCAGGTGAGCAGTTGGGAGTCAGCAGTCCTGGATTGTGAGAGGGATGTTAAACTGCCCATTTAGGCCCAATCCCAGGCAGTTGGACATCCCTCAAGTGGTCCCAGATTGGAGAGGGTGCAGGCTGGGCTGAGGGACACACCACCCCTCCTATGCATGAATTTCATACATCGGGCCTCTAGTAAAATAATAAAAGAAAGAAATGTTACTCACAATCTGACCTATTGATATGAATTGTTGCTAAAATCTTGGCTTACATTTGTTTGTTCTTTTTCTATAATTAAACTGTGTTTAAGTTTTATATACTATTTTTTCTCTAACAACATCGTTGTTGCTGAGAAATGTAGTCTTAATTTCATAAGCCTAGCTGATTTTTTTTTTTCTAAGAGAAGAAGGGGAGAATGGATATTTGGGGCTACCTTAGCAGTCTCCATTACAAACTCTTACTAATAAAATTACTGGGTCAAAGTTCCTTTATCTTCTGTAAAACAGAAAAGTTTTCTACTTTATTCTTTCCAGTATACACGAGTGTCTGTCTCATCTAATTCTTGCCAACATTTACTATTCATTGAAACAAAATATTTGAGATTAATAAAGAAAATAAATCACCACAATATTTGTATTTCTATGATTATTAGTAAGACGAAATTCTTTTTAATATGTTCATTGGATATCTATGTTTCTTATTTGTGAATTGTCATTTTATGACTTTAGACCCCTATCCCTCTTTTTTATTTTGATATCCGCATTCAGCCACTTGGGCATTATGCTGCTTGAAATTAGCATGTCTAACAAGTGGGGAGGGTATGTGAATCATTTTCTTTAATGTTGAGGATTAAAAACAACCTTATCACAAACAACAAACTTCTTTAGGCTTATAAAAAAAACCCCATTGAAAACAGCTCAATGGAAAATTGTTATTTGGCTCCCTTACAACTTAGGAAATCCAAACTCATATTGACTTTATGTGGATGCAGCAGGCAAACCATAAAGGCTAGAAAATGCCCTCCATATGATTAGCCATGAGAGGATCTGGAGCTCCTACCCAGTGCCCAGGATGGCAGGGACATGCTCAGAATGAACTTTGAGGAATTGTAGGTCCTCCTGATTTCTGCTGCTTGCACTTATATGTCACTATTAACCAGAATGACCATCTTCATTAAAATGTGCAAAGCAAAAAGGGGGTGAAAAATCTCAATATGCGTTCAATGTTTGCATTTTGGCCTCATATTCAAGCATGTACTAAGGAGCATGTAATTCTGCTCTATAATAAGAAAAGTGTGTTTGTGCTTTAATTGCAGAGACCTGAGGACTTGGATCCTCCACTATCTCAGCAATAGGCAAGCCTTCACTGATCTTGCCAATTTCTAAACCATCATGGCAGAGAAAATGGGGCTCACCAACGGTATGTGGTGGTATTTGGCAGTTCTTATGCAGAATCCCTTGTGGTGCGGTTGAGAATAAAATACCCTGACCTGTTTGTTGCAGTCATGAGCAGCAGTGCACCAGTCCAACAAAAACTGATATTTTATGGCAACTATACATTTAATATAGAAAAATATTTCTGTAAGTGGATGAATCACCCACAGGGTGATCCAGCTTGAGCCATGTCTACCCCTAACCCCACAGGTGATCCAGCGCCATGAGAGATGCCCAGGTTACACACAGTTGATAGTTATGTACCTCACTGGGTTGGCTTTAGAATGGGTTATCTCAATTGTGACTTGAATGGTAAATCATAACCTGTAATTTCCAGAGAAATAAAAGAAAAGCTCATTTTTGATAGGGATACCTTTCTAATTTTGGAGTTGACTTTTAATTTTTCTCTTTTCTATAACATGCAATAATTAACTATTTTATGGTGAATTATGTATAATTACTGTCTTGGGGTTTTTGGCTGTATATGAATAAACACCCATCATTCACATTATACTGGGAAAGGTATAAAACTTCTAATCATATACATACTGCTGACAAAAGTAATCTCAGATTGCACTTCAGGTGGAATTTTCTGTAACATTTAAACCTTTCAGTGGTGAACAGTATTAAACATCACATGATTTCCAGTTTTCTGTAGCTTTGCTATATCCTATTCTCTTCTAAGCCTACAAAGACCAGATTGAACCTTTATTCGCTTGCCTCTTTAAACAAGCAGAGCTGTGTCCCAGTTGATTACTAGATGAAAATTTGCAGAGCTTGGCTGTATTTTTCTGCTCTAATGTTGACTTTTTGTTCCATCCTGACCAAAAAAAAAATCACTTAATTCTTTAATTTCCAGATCTCTATATTAAACAAGAGGTTGCAGAGAATTTAAAAACATTACATTGTGTTTTTAAATGATAAAATCATTATGTTTGAATTGTAAAAATTATATAATATTAAATGACCTTGGGTAATTTTTTTTTACATATCCTAGATTACCTTGAAGTCATTTGAAATTCTCTGGCTGCACATAATAGCAAACACCCAGAAATGGTGAGGTAGGTTCCCAGTGTCATGGTGATAATGCTGAAAAGCCCAGACAACAATGATATGCTAACCAAAGATTTGAAGTCAGTGAAGGTTGTACATGAGCATACAGAGGAAAGTCTTGGTCCTAAAAACCTGACATGAACTTGAATTTTCTACCATTACCAACATTTTCTTAAGTTAAGATCTATTACTTTGAGGTAACTTACTGAGGTTGAGCACTACCAAATAATTTTGACAGTTTATCGCAATCATGTAGGGTCCCAGCCTTAACAGGTATTTTTCAGTTGGGTGGGTGTGGACATCAGAAAGAGATGATGAATTCCACAGCAGGAAGCTCAAGAGGGCATGTGACAGTAGATGCAATCAGGGGTGCCTGAAAGGCCCCGAGAGAAGGAGCAGGCACCAAGAGACAAAGGAACAACTGTGGACACCAGCCCACACACTGTTTCTCTTAGCTAGTAGACGTAAGGACTTTGGGCTATTGAAACCATGATGTAGTTCTAGGAGTCACTCAAGTGTATTTTCTACACTTGAGACTGTTTTGCTCTTGCACATAAAAGACTTGTGTATGGTTGATTGCTTTGAATGTGGCTTTAAATAAGAGGAAGAGAGGTTCTTAGAAAAATAGGGTCATTCTATTGAAGAGAAGAATGTGGAGAAAGAAAATAAGATAATGAAAGAATAGAAAGTATCTTTATTTCCTTGAAGAGTGATCACATATCTTGTAAGGTAGTCTCTTAAAGGCTACACGTAGGTGTATACTTTAATAGATTGCAGGATTAAGAAAAAAGAGGAAGCTTAAGAAGCAGTTTCTTATTTCAAACTAGTGGGCCAGTGCATGAAATTTGTGCATGTGGGAGGGGGTGTTCCTCAGCCTGGCCTACACCCTCTCCAATCTGGGACCCCTCTAAGGATGTCCTACTGCTGGTTTACAGGGATCAGGCCTAAACAGGCAGTCAGACATCCCTCTCGCAATCTGGGACTGCTGGCTCCTAACCATTCACCTGCCTGCCTGCCTGATTGCCCCTAACCACTCTGCCTGCCAGCCTGCTCACCCCCAACTGCCCCCCGCCACCGGCCTGCTTGCCCCCAAATGCTCCCCCTGCCAGCTTAATCACCTCCAACTGCCCCCTGTGCCAGTGTGCTCACCCCCAACTGCCTCCCCTGCTGGCCTACTTGCCCCTACCTCCCCTCCCCACTGTCCTGCTTGCCCCCAACTGCCCCTCTGCTGGCCTGCTCACTCCAAACTGCCTCCCCCTGCTATCCTGATCACCTCCAACTGACCCCCACTGACGTCCTGCTCAACCCCAACTGGCCCCCCTGCTGGTCTGCTTACCCCCAAGGGCCGTGCCCCCCACCAGCCCAATCACTCACAACTGCCGTCCCATCCTGGCCTGATCAGCTACAACTGCCCTCCCCTCTTGGCCTCTAACTGCCTCTACCTTGGCCCCACCACCATGTCTTTGTCCAGAAGAATGTCCAGAAGGTCTCCTGGAAAGTCTCCCAGTCTAATTAGCATTTTATTAGTATAGATAGAGGCCTGGTGCACGGGTGGGGGCCAACTGGTTTGTCCTGAAGGGTGTCCTGGATCAGGGTGGGGTTCCCTTGAGGCATAGGGCAGCCCTGTGGTGGTTTGCAGGCCAGCCACGCCCCCATGGGGTGAGGGTCCCGATGAGGGTTGTGGCCAGCCTGGGTGAGGGGCTGAGGGCTGTTTTCAAGCTGGCCACACCCCCTTCAGGGTGGGGGTCCCCGCTGGGGTGCCTGGCCAGCCTGAGTGAGGGGCTGAGGGCTGTTTTCAGGCTGGCCCCGCCCCCCAGCGATCAGGCTCCCAGCCCCTCCTTTGTTTCTTTTTTTTTTTTTTTCAGTGCCTCCTTGAGCGGAGGCCAGGGTGGGCTGGAAGCAGGTATTTGGGATTTATTTATCTTCTACAATTGAAACTTTGTAGCCTTGAGTGGAGGCCAGGGCCAGCCAGGGCGGGTGGGAAGCTTGGCTTCCTCCATCGCCAGAGGCAACCCAAGCCTCCTGCTTGCTCCAGCTCCGTGGCCGCCTCCATCTTACTTGGGTTAATTTGCTCCTGATTGGCTGGTGGATGCGGCTGGTGGGTATAGCGGAGGTATGGTCAATTTGCATGTTTCTCTTTTATTAGTGTAGATGCTGAAGAAAGGTCAAGGGGTGCTTCTGGAACTGTCTCAGGCCCTGCATTGGAAAATGAGAATTTTGTTAGCTATGAAGGGATCTGAGACATTGAAAGCTCATTTTCAGACTTTGTCAACCATTGCTCACAATTTTGTCCCTTTCGTGATTTCCCAAGGATTAAATTTGATAATAAAATTTACCAGTGGGGTAGGAGAAGAGAGGAAGACGGGTCATTTCCTTAAATATCACCTTCTATCTGGTAAAGGTCACCTGACAGTTATAAAGGGTCAAATCAGAGGTTCTCTATCTTTGCAGAAAAGTGGGTTGCATTCTTTTTTGGGAGGCTCATGAAGTAAGCTGGGTGCTGTGATCATGTGAATTGTGCAAGTGGGAGGTAACTTCAAAACACAAAATTCAGTAAAGAAAGTCTACAGCAGGAGAAACAAAACAACAAAACAAAAAAAACAAAACAAAACAAAACAGTGGGATAGAAGATCACTCTCAAGCACTTCACAGTTGTTCTGCCACATCACTGGTACCTAACCCAGCAGAATCGCCATGGTCAGCCTTTTCTTTTAATCAGGGGAAGTTGCTCCTTATTGTGTTTTTAAAGTTTTATAATCCTCTAAAAACAATGTCATGACCAATTAAACCTCTCTAGGTTGAAGCAGTTTTTAACCTATGCTGGTATTTAAACCATAGTTTCTGACTATTTTTGGGGGAATTCCTTAACACTTGATGTATTGGAAACCAGGGTCTATGGCATCTCTTAAAGGCTCATTCTAATGAGATTCGGAGGATGAATTCTTTTGTACCATAATAGAACTTCTAGCCCCATCAACTGTGAAGGCATTTATGTAAATCTAGCTCCTCTAATGAGAAATTAGCTCAAAATACATAGCCTGTCAATGGTGAGTCAGCGGCAGCATAGAAACATACTGAGTAAGCACTGCTGTGGAGGAAGGCTTTTTGTAGAAGCTGCACTAAATCTTTCAGGGATGGGATACCATCTTGAGTCCTGAAGGCTGGTGGCTGAAGATTATAACATCCTCTCAGCCCCCTGTCTCTTCTGGCCTACCTGGTGGCTAATGCCCTAGGCCCTAGGGAATCCTAGAAGTTGGACCTGGCAGAGAACTTAGATAACATTTTGTCCAGTTCAGAGCAATGGGAACTGAATGAAGCTCAGAGATGTTTGCAATAAGGCTTTAAAATGGATCACGGGGGTTAAGAATGTAATCCCAAGCCCATGGACAGTTTGCTTCACTGCGTGAAGGACATGATATTAAAGTCATAACTATGTCATGTTCACCATGACCAAACCTATTATGGCAAAGCCACAGGGAGGTTAGAAACCAATAATAGTAAATAACAGCCTTTAAAAAGCGTGTTTTCTCCTTTCTAGGAGTAAATTATATTCTGGAGAAATCTGAAATCTCCCAGTGTGAAGTATCTGAACTTTGAATCAGATTCCAGCTCAGGTTGGGGAATGGTCATGTGGTTCAAACTTTGAAGCTCAGGCCCTGAAGTCCAAACAGTCCTGGTCTGTCCTGTTGTTCTGGTCTTGGAGCCGGGGTCACAGCCTGACCACCTGGGCCAGGAGGATCTGCTGAGCCTGCAGAGTTATGGGTCTCAGTGCCTGGGCAGGGAAGCAAATGGGGTCATGGCAGCTGTGTCCCTAGTGTGAGCCGTCACTTTGAGCAAGACTCAAGACTGCAGCCCGAGGTGTCTTTCCTGCAAGTCTCAGCTCTCATAGGGACCGCTGCCTGGATGAGCCTGGAGCAAACTGGCCTAGTCTCCCAGGAGATCCCCGCAGTCAGTGGACTGATGCACTTGAGGAACGAGAACAAGAATTTGAGGCAGATGGAGTCGAGCTTTGTGAAGAGTGTTTATTAATAAGTGAACATGAGAATTTCTAATACTTGATGTGCTGTGAATTAATTCCATAGACTGAAAATGGTCATAACTGAGAAGTTAAAGCCCCAGATCCTTTCATCCTACAGCTGACGCTGCACTTGGCTTTAGGGATAAAGGAAACGGAGAACCACATAGGAGGAGTGAACCTCTGGGTACATTTGAAAGGAAAGATGATTTGAAGAGAAATCCAACACAGTGGTTATTATTAAGTGTAAACCCACTGTGGCTTATCCTGAGGAAATAGGCCTGTAAGAGCAAAGCTATTTAAGAAAATGTGACAGATTTCAGGAGATTTGTCTTAAAGACCCTCAGCCTTTAATTCTGACTTATTTTGGTAAAAGCTGTTTTTTTCTCAGTATTCAGAGGTTTGCTAAAAATCTTTCTGTCTTTTCATTTTTCATTCAAAGGATTTGGCCTCTTGAATTCTAGAGTCTGGTATTCACAACTTGAAGGTCTCCTGACTCAGAATGCTTTGGTTTCATGTTTCAAATAAATGTTTAGAAATGATCCTGTGCCTACTCAGCAATGTTTTGTTCTTAAAAAGATATATTTTCCTACCAAACTACTATACAAAGAAGTCAAAACTACAGTGATTATCCAATTATCAGACCCCCAATTTCTGGATGATTTCAGACAAATGACTCTGGCCCTTTGGAAAATGTTGTCCCCAAACTACTTGCAGTATTAATTAGGAGGTTTACATTTGGGGAAGAAATGTGCTTCTTTTCTTCTATAAAAATTTACTGGGCAAAACAAAGAGATTAACAATGAGTCAATCCTTGATATTTAAAAAGTAATTTAAAAAATTAGAATCCTATCTTGGTTCAACATCTCTATATTACACCCAATATCATTACCTCTGGATATCTACCTAGTGCTTTTGACATCTATGACCTTGTTTAATCTGTTATTTACTCTGAATTTCTTACATACTTCCCTGTAAATTGGGTAGTGTATTAGTTTTCTAGCGTTGCCATAACAAAATAGCACAGAGTGGGTGCTTTAACCAGCAGAAATGTATTTTCTCACAGGTCTGGAGGCTGGAAGTCCTCGATCAAGATGTGGGCAGGGCTGGCTTCCTCTAAGGGCTGTCCTGGGAGAACCTGAGTCAGGCCTCTCCTTGGCTTGCAGACGGCCACCATCTTGCTGCCTTTTCCTTGAATGGACGTCCTTCTGTGCAGGAGCACCTGTTGTCTCTTCCTCTCATAAGGACACCAGTTAGATTGGATTAAGGTCCCACCTTAACAGCCTCATTTTATTTATTTATTTATTTATTTATTTATTTACTTACTTACTTACTTACTTACTTACTTACTTATTTATTTTTGCTGCAAAAAGCTTTATTGTTTCATTTGGTCCAATGCCTGGGAGAGGGCTTCAGGGTGGTTAAAAGAATGGCTAGTAGTTTCAGGGAGAGACTCGGGTGAAAGCCAGACACCAGGGGATGCAGAGGGGCCCCTCAAAGGCCTCTGGGCTCCAAAGGCTCCTAGTGGTGCTTGAGGGTGAGCCTTTCAAAGAGATACTCACCCAGCCCAGCCTGGGGGCCGGCTGCCTGCGGAGGTGAGTCAGGTGTCACCCATCTTCTTGATGAGTTTCACCTGCTCCCCCGGAAGTGGTTCTCCAGGAAGTCACGGAGCTGAGGGTTTGGGTGGGTAGAACCCAGGGCCTGCAGCTCCAAAAGGGCCTGGGTCACGCTCCTCTCCAAGGACAGGGCGGCTTCCCTGGCATCCTGAGTTTTGCCCACTCACCTTGGGAAGGCTTCAGTACATCCTGGAAGAGAATGCGGCCCCCGCGCTGGTTTTGCATCTTTAAAGAGACATTCTCAGCCCTCGTGCTTCTTCTCCGCCAACTCTCGGAAGAAGCGGCCCAGGCCCTGGAGAGCCCATCCTCTCGGTGGAAATAGAAGCCCAGGAGAGGTAGGTGTGGGAGGCCCGCAGAGGCAGGCTGGCCAGGCGGTTGACGGCAGCCTCCACCTCGGGGGAATAATTCTGACGAATTTGGGACTCATGGTTTTCGGCATTGAGTTAAGGTAGAAAAAAACAACAAATGGTATGTTGGCTGGGCCCGGAGATGGTTCTGAAGGTGGTGACTGGGTAAGACGCAGGAGAGTGGTCGGAGGCTGGAAGAAGAGGCATCCTGGGTCTGTTCCATCCAAACACTGTTGAAGCAAGAGACAGATCTGGGACCGCCGAGGGCACTGCCAGCAGCCTCATTTTAATTTAGTAATCTCCTTAAGTAACATTCTGAGGAACTTCCACATCTAAATTTGGGGAGGCAGGTCAGGGGGCATGATTCAGTCCATAACAGGTGTTATCAGCATTTTACAGGTGAAGAAACTGAGGCCCAGGGAAATGAGTTGCTCAATTGTTTCTCTACACCGATTCTACCTAAAAAAAGGTAGAAATGTGTCTGACAATGAAAAATGGTGTTAGAGTCGGTCTTTATTTTAAATCATATAAAATTTATTTTAAACCAATACTGGAATTTAGCTACAGCCTGACCTTCCATATTTAATGAGTGTATAGGATTTTAAACTTACAGGATAAGAGAATCTGCAACCTTAATTCTCTTGGCCAGGCAGTCTAACATACTGTATCTGGAGATGAGGGCATTGACATGTTTGGAGGCCCTATTCTGCTATCACAAAACTTTCCAGTTTACTTTTTCTTTCTTGTTCAAATTTTCTTGTTCCTATTTTCTGTGTCTGTCATTTCCCCTTAGTGAACTCCTTAGAGCTTTAGTCTTCAGTTTGTTTCTAATCCTGGCTTTGTCTGTGGATCCATAGAACATTGCTTTCATGAAAAATTGATATTTCATTAAATATTTAGGTGGACCATGCTGTCATTTTTCTAGAAATTAGTCATATATCAGAATCAAAATGCCAACAAAAGTCACCTTTTCTTTCTTTTGATGTGAAAAATGTCCATGATTTATTTTTAAATGGGAAAAATAGATTGCAGGGCAGTTAAAACCTAACTGAGAAAAGTAAAATTATGTATTACTTCTAGCTTATAAACAAAGACTTCTATAATATTTGTTAAGTACCTATCTCCAGCCAAACCTGAATAGTGAACCTTTTTTTTTGTTTTGTTATTGTAAAACAACTATTATTCTATTACAATTATGTAGAAGCTGCCTAAGCAAGCCGAAATAGCTCAGTTGGGAGAGCGGCAGACTGAAGATCTAAAGGTCCCTGGTTCAATCCCAGGTTTCAGCAGTTTTTAGGTGTTTATTCTCAACGTAGTTTCTGGTCAGTCTTACCCACAATATTTAAGGAGCATAGAGGAGGTCCCCCCACCCCCAGTATCCACATGGAATACCTTCCAAGATCAAAAATGGATGCTTGAAACATTGATAGTACCTGACTCCACAGGTGTTTTTTCCCTGTACATACATACCTATGATAAAGTTTAATTTATAAATGAAGCATAGTAAGAGATCAACAAGAATAACTAATAATAAAATAGAATGGGGTAATTACAACAATATACTGTAATGAAAGTTGTGTGAATGTAGTTTCTCTCTTTCACAGACACAAAATATCTCATTGTATTGTACCCACCTTCTCACTTAAAGGAAGCCCGTTACAGCTTCTCCTTGATACATGCGAATTGCCAGCATCACTACTCTTGAGCTTTGGGGCCAATATTAGGTAAAATAAGGGTTATTGACCACAAGCACTGGGATAACTGGACAGTTAATATGATAATCTACAGGTACTAAGTGACTAACAGGTGGGGAGTACATACCTTGTGGATACAATGGACAAAGTGATGATTCAGGCCCAGGTGGCACTACTCCAAATATTGTGTAATTTTAAACTTATGAGGAGAGAAATCAAGATGGCGGCATAAGTAAACACATGAACTGCTGCCTCACACAACAATTTCAAAACTACAACTAAAAGACAAAATGGTCATCATCCAGAACCACAGGAAGGCTGGCTGAGTGGAAATTCTACAACTAGAAGGAAAGAGGAAAGCACACTGAGACTCACAGGAGCTGTGGAAGGCAGAGGTACGGAGGCGTGCAAGCGGAGAGGGCTGTCAACTGAGTACATGGCTGGCTTTCTCAATTGGGAGGGAGACAAAAGCTCCCGACTGCTCTGAACTCCAGTTCCGGGCAAGACTCTGGGGACCCAGACTCATACAGGGAGAAACTGGACTGTCTGGCTTCGGGCGAAACTTGAGGGCGGCTTTCTTTCAGAGGTGCTTGCAGCGATTACCATGGAACACTGAGACCCAGGGGCCTCTTAGGGCAGGGGTAACGGGAAACCATTGCTGTTTGCTCCACCCTGAGATCCCGCCCCACGAAGCCATTGCTGTTTGCTTTACCCTGAGACTCTGCCCCATCCAAGCTGAGTGCAGAGGCTTTTGCATATGAATGGTCTGGTCCTTTGAATTCTAAACTTACCTAACAAACTGCAGCTGAGTCAGTGAAACCCAGAACATCCAAAAGAAGGCCCAAAGCCCCACGGCAGTTTGCATTGTTTCACAGCTGGGCCTCATCTGGGCACCTCCAAAACCCAAACAAAGAAGAGGAATCTGCAGATCTCTCCATAGCTCCTGCTGTGTGGCTCCAGGCAGAGGCTAAATTATCACCTCTTTGGAGATCCAAGAGCCAGTGTACCCAGGGACCATCCAGATTACAAATCCTCAGATCCATAAGGGACACACTCAGGGGGCAGACTCAATGAGCACCAAAGCCCCACTGAAGTAAGTCTTGTCTCATAAGGGTGTCTCCAGCACAGAAGTTCTCCCAGCGTAGACACAGCTGATCCTCACAGCCAACTGGCCTGAAGGTCAATTCCTCCCAGTGATACCAACAACAATCAAGGCTTAACTACAACAAGGCTGTGCACACAGCCCACAAAGGGGTGCACCAAGAGTGTCCACCTCAGGTAACTGGGGAGGCTGAGCCACTGGGCCCTATAGACACCTAGCACACAAAGCCACTCTGCCAACTCAGGGAAGCAACCAAAATGGAGAGACAGAGAAACAGGTCACAAATGAAAGAAATGGAGGAAAGCAAATGACTGTATATAGAGTTCAAAACCACGGTTATAAGGTTTTTCAAGAATTTTCTAGAAACCACTGATAAATTTAGTGAGATCCTCGAGGATATGAAAAAGGACCAATTAGAAATTAAGCATACACTGACTGAAATAAAAAATAATATACAGAGATCCAACAGCAGACTAGAGGATTGCAAGAATCAAGTCAAAGATTTGAAATACAAAGAAGCAAAAAACACCCAACTGGAAAAGAAAAAAGAATCCAAAAATATGAAGATAGTGTAAGGAGCCTCTGGGACAACTTCAAGTGTACCAACATCCGAATTATTGGGGTGCCAGAAGAAGAGAGCAAGATACTAAAAACCTGTTTGAAGAAATAATGACAGAAAACTTCCCCCACCTGGTGAAAGAAATAGACTTACAAGTCCAGGAAGTGCAGAGAACCCCAAACAAAAGGAATCCAAAGAGGACCACACCAAGACACATCATAATTAAAATGCCAAGAGCAAAAGACAAGAGAGAATATTAAAAGCAGCAAGAGAAAAACAGTTAGTTACCTACAAGGGAGCACCCATACGATTGTCAGCTGATTTCTCAACAGAAACTATGCAGGCCAGAAGGGAGTGGCAAGAAATATTCAAAGTGATGAATAGCAAGAACCTACAACCAAGATTACTCTACCCAGCAAAGCTATCATTCAGAATTGAAGGTCAGATAAAGGGCTTCACAGATAAGAAAAAGCTAAAGGAGTTCATCACCACCAAACCAGTATTATATGAAATGCTGAAAGGTATTCTTTAAGAAGGGGAAGAAGAAGAAAAAGGAAAAGATAAAAATTATGAACAACAAATACATATCTATCAACAAGTGAATCTAAAAATCAAGTGAATAAAAAATCTGATGAACAGAATAAACTGGTGAATATAATAGAATCAGGGGCATAGAAAGGGAGTGGACTGACAATTCTTGGGGGAAGGAGGGGTAGGGGATGTGGGAAGAGACTGGACAAAAATTGTACCTATGGATGAGGACAGTGGGGGGGGGGTGGTAAGGGCAGAAGGTGGGGTGGGAACCAGGTGGAGGGGAGCTATGGGGGGAAAAAGAGGAACAATTGTAATAATCTGAACAATAAAGATTTATATTTAAAAAATAAAATAAGACTTATGAAATGTTGATTTCTGGAATTTTCCATTTAACATATTCAGACTGAGATTGACCATGGATAACTGAAACCTCAGAAAGTGAAACTGTAGGTAGGGGTGAGGAGTGGCTACAGTATTTGGTTCTCATGCTTTGGGTAGATTGATGGCTTTTCAGGGAAGGGTGGTGTCAGGTATCCTGGAGGGAGTTTTTATATAACCCCCCACATTAGTACTTCCAGATTGTAATAGCTAACTGGAGTACTTGATATATACCGTGCTTTCTCCTAAGCTCAATGTATTAACTTACTTTAAATGAACACTACAATTCTCAGTAACTGTTAAGTAATAGTTTTTGGGCCTGAGACCTGGCCTATGGTATGTACACAATCAATGACTCTTACGTTGACTACCATGATTATTTTTATTGGCTAGGAGCTTTGCAAGTTAGAGCTATGAGATTTGGGTTGTTTCCAAGGACCATTCACCTCTCCATCTAATAAGGCACCAGTAAAGGCCATCTTTTTCCTGTGTCTTCCTAAGTGTTTTAAAATTCTGTATCAACAATTCCGTGTTTCTATATGGTAAATGTGAAAGGATATTTTCTCACCTGGCTTTAACTTTCCACAAAGGGATTTAGCTTGTATTTCAAAGGTTCTTACCTCCTGTAGTCAACAGGAGGTCTGTGAAGTCTCTGAAACTGAATGCAAATTTGAATGTTCGTGTGTAGTTGTGAAGCAGTATCATCGAATTCAAGGTTTGTGACCTAGAAAAAGTTTAGAAAAGTTAAATACAAAGATCTCCTCACCACAAATAGTTGCTGATAATTCGTGACCTGACCTTTGAATTTTTCAAGGTGTGAGTGATAGAACTTTTCTCTTGCCCCTTGCCCAATGCTTATCTACTCTGAAGAAGATTTCAGGAGGGAGCCTAGGTTGTCAACAAACTTTCTTTCTGTCTGGGTTATGGCTTTTAGGGACAAATTTCCCACAGTGAAGCATATTTGACCATTTTTGGAGGGCCCCCCCCCCCCTGCCACTTTGGGGTAGCCTTTCCATTACTCATCCCCCATCACTGTTTAATCTGCTGAGGTGGGTTCCACTCCACCTAATTGTCTCTTTTTGGGGAGATTAAGGAAGATGTCCTCACATTACCTTTATTATTCTACTTTTTTCCTTTAGCTTTAATTCTTTAAAAAAATATATATTTTATTGATTTTTTTACAGAGAGAAAAGGAGAGGGATAGAGAGTTAGAAACATTGATGAGAGAGAAACATCGATTCAGCTGCCTCTTGCATACTCCCTACTGGGGATATGCCCGCAACCAAGGTACATGCCCTTGACCGGAATTGAACCTGGGACCCTTCAGTCCACAGGCCAATGCTCTATCCATTGAGCCAAACTGGTTAGGGCTAGCTTTAATTCTTTTTGATGGCATTGTAGACTATCTGGATACCAGGCAATGGCTGTCTGTTCTTCCATCTTTATATTATTTAATGTCTATAACCTGAATGATGCCTTGACTGGTTTTGGTCAAGAGGTAGCATTTCCAATTCATGCCAGGAATTTTTCAGGCTTCAGACATTTAAATAAAGTATGAATGCTGCAGGTTATTCTGTTTTGATCCCTCTTTTTCCCTGAGCATTTAGCCACATTTCCAGAAAAGCTCTTTTCTTCAAAATTGATTTAGGCTTTGTGTTTCCATCATGACGCCGAAGCTAAAGGAGGGAACCAAGTGCATGGAGGACCATCCAAGGTCCAACACCATGGTCCACTTCCAAACACACAGTCCATTGGGAAAGAGGCAGGATCTGAGTCTAAAAGATGAGACCAAGTGTTCAAGGTCAGAACCCTGGGAGTCTCAGGGAAGCAAATGGGGAGCAAGACTTCACAAACAACAGGGTTAGGATGGTAAAGGCTGCAGGCAAGATGGACAACACTGTTAATTCTTCCCAATTATCTCTGCATTGTTCTTACATGGGGTTTGGGCTCTGTGCTATTTATAGACACAAACACTTAACACACACAGCGTTGTTGGCGTCTAAAGGGAATTTGGATTGTATTGACCAGTATAACTGGAAAGAGAATTAAGTCTCTTGAAATTCTCATTGCTTTTGTGATTACAAAATATACAAACTACTGAAACATAAAAGTTTTTACGGAACTCGGTTGCTTAAAAAGTAAAGACATTCCCAACCTTAAAGATAATCATTGTTAATAATCTGGTGTCCATTCTTTTATCTGATTTTTTATGCACTGCTAATATAAAATGAATGTATATACACATAAATGCACTTACATTTTATACAAGAGTTAGATCGTATTTTTCCATAATTTTTCAAACACTAGGACTGAATGTCTAAAATAATAATGGAAATTTATTTTCTTTGATGTTTCTTTTAATGAAAACAAAGTAAAATATGAAAGGATGCTAAAACATGAAAACTAGAGCCCTAAGTGTAGCATGCTCCAAATTTTAAAAATCACACTTCTACAAAATCATAAGTGGTGGCAAATGGGTCTCAATGGTAGCAGTGATGATAGTAGTAAGAGGTAATTTTTATTAAATTTGTATTCTGTGTCAGGCCCCATTTTGTGCAATTTAGAGGAATTAGTTCATTTAATCAGTGATGAGGAAATCTGAAAAGCAGGGAGCAAAAAGGCATTTACAGCAATTTGAGAGCATTGCAGAGGGAGCTTTGTATGAGAGTAGGAAGGTAACGACAAAGTACCAGATAGAGCCCTGATGACTGGCAGTATGCAAAGCATTTAGAGAAAATGCTGCCATTATCCTTTTAATGCCAGATGTCATAAATTGTCTGTATAAGTACAGTCAGTTCAGTAATAAAGATGTAATTAAATAAGTGGTCCTAGTTTATGTATCTGTCATTTAATTCATATTGATTACAAAAATGCCAAATTTGTTCTTTTTAAAAAAATACAAAATATTAATGCAACAAAGAGCTGGTTCTTTGAAAAGATTAATAAAATTGACAAACCTCTGGCTAGACTCACTAAGGAGAAAAGAGAAAAGTCACAAATAAACAAAGTCAGAAATGAAAGAGAAGTTACCAAATTTGTTGTTTCAATTTCTCATTCTTCCGGTGGTGTTTAATTCACAATAATACAAAACACTTTTCAGTCTTTAGTATCATAATTTACTAAGTGAAATTAGTTTTAAAAATCTGTAATGGTAATAAAGAAAGCTGGAATAATATTTACAAATCATTCTCTATGGAAATTTAAAATGTTGGCTAGAATTGATAACTTGGCCATTATGAACCTGTTAGAAACAGTGTAAACTCTTTAAAGTCTAATGTTTCTTTTAGCATTAGTTCATTTTGTTGCTACATTAGGGATCTGTAATTTCAGTGGCATGGAAATTAAAATTGTATTCATGCTTTTCTTTCCCTCAGAGTCTGTGAATCTCTAAATGAACTCAGAAATGGGTTCAGTCTCTTTCCTGGAAATCTAGTGGGTAATTTTATGGAGATTGTTCAGAATAATAGAGACAACAGAACTTTTGAGGTAAGCAACATTTGAGAGAGAGAGAGCGAGAGAGAGAGAGAGAAACTGAGAGAACAGAAAGAAATAAGTGGGCATTTTTTTCCTCTGAGCTGCCAGAAATTATGAGTAGATTAGAGACAGTAGGCTGGAGAGTTTACTTTTCCATACACGGCTGTGGGCTTCTCCTTAGAAATAAATCGAATGAATACACATCTCCAGTCCTGAAGCCACTAATTGTTATTATAGGATCGGCACAAGTTCAGTGATGCCACATCCTCTACCACGTTATTTTAAAATTGTACATTTCCACATTTTACTCATCTTTTATAGTAAAATACTTAGAGGTATTGCAAAAAGTAAATTCATGATTACTCAATGCCAAAATGCAGCTGCTTCTCATAATCTTTAATTTAGAAAAGTTTAGAAAGTGGTCCCAATGGAATGTGAAACCACAAGCTTAATCTATATACTTTTTAACTGCAGAAGCCTCTCTCTTATTCTGGATTTAAAATAATTCACTGTTTGGGTTTGTTTCAGAAGAAAGTTTATAGGAATAATTGGATAGAGATGATGGAAAATAATTGTCCTTTAGAGAATAGGTCTATGTACCCAACCTTCTCAAGAAGTTTATCCCAAAAATATAATTTCTAAGGGTCTGAAATGTATGAAACCATCTATGTGTACTTTTATTCCCAATGAAATACTCCCTATACTTAAATGTACTGATGAAAGTCACAATTATCTTCTTTTTACTTTTGAAAGTAGTTTTGATATTTCCCCCCAGAATAATTAAGGACAGATTTCGCAAATGCCATATAATTTAATATTCTTCACTTAGTTTGCATGCTTGGCCTGAGTTTCTCAATCACTAACTAAAATGCATTTTGATGTCTTTGTGGAGATGGAAGATCCATATTTGCCATCCTCTCCCTGTCATGATACAGGGAAGGGTTCTGAGCTTCTTTTATCAAAGTGTCACTAATTTTATTCCCATCGATCTTGCCTTCTAATGCAAAGGAAGAGGGACATTAACTTTATCGTAGGGACATTCTCTCCCATTCGGCTGGCTGGAATTCTCTGCAAAGATAACTATCGGCCCAGGACTTATTGCTGGCCTCCAGTGATCTATATGAAAATTTAAAATGTTGGCTAGAATTCAGAGGTTACTTTCCAGTGCTAATAGAATTGTTCTTCCAGAAGGCCAAAGAGCACACACTTTGATCTTTTGCCAATTTAATGGACTTCTTAAAAAAGTACATTTGCCCAGAAATGAACATTTAAGCTCCCTGAATAGTTCCATATAATTAATGAATAACTCCCCCATAAACCAAGGGCTTCGCTGGCCCTAGCCCCATACTAAGTAGTCGCTGTTCTTTCTCTTCTATAATCCTCACACCTCCACGTTAGTCCCACTGTACAGATGAGAGACACCAAGGAGTTTCAGTGGCTTGGGCACAGTCACATGAACAATGGGGCAAGTCAGCATTTGAACTTCCTTGACCTCCAAGTCCTGGCGTACTTGTCCTATGTTCTTACCTGGATGAGTGGCTTGTTGCTGAGCTTGTGTATGTTATGGACTAATAAAATCATGGATTTACAGGGAGTATGGGGATCTCAGGTCACTACTGACCCATGTACAACTATGACCAATGCCTCCCTTGGATCACCTCTATGATACATATGCAGCAATTGTGTGTCTAGTGTTTGAGAAGAATGGCCTTCCATGTCCGGATCTAAGTTACAAGAAATAGATGGAGGGACTGGCTGACCCTTCTTAGGAAAGCTGAGGTGTAGGAGGGGGTAAAGTGTTACCTGATGACATTTGGTATTTACATGTGGGGGTTGAAAAATGTGAGCGTATGCCATACCCCACCCATTAATCAATCCCTGGGTGCCTGTGAGATGGGAATAGCCTTTTCTTTTTTTAACCTGCACATCCCTGTCAAATGGACAACTGCAAATATACAAAGATAACTGTGGAGAAGGAAGATACATTAGTGTTCCTAATATACTTGCCTCACAGCCAAGTTTCCAAATTGCTTGTCTAGGTCAGAACTAGAAAATTTCTTGAGACCATATCCCAATGACGATTTTATATTGGAAAATAAAAATCTGTGTTTAAGACTGTTTTTAAATTTTTGGAGCCACAATTTCCCAGACTCCAACCCCTTCTCTGCTCTGCCTCCAAGGCTGTCACCTGCTCTCAGCTGGGTTGTTAGAACACCCTTCTACCCTGCTTCCAGCTTCTATACTGGCCCCTGCATTTATTCTAACCCAGCGGTAATGATCCCTAATGAACAAACCTGATCTCACATTTCTCTGCTCAAAATTGTGCAAAGATGGCCATTTTCCTTAGGGGAACAGCCATTGTCCTTACAGTGGTTCCCAGAGCTGCCCTCACCCTGCTCACTCTGGGGCAGGCACATTTACTCTGTGATGTACTAGGACCTTGGCAAACTGCGGCTCAAGAGCCACATGCAGCTCTTTGGCCCCTTGAGTGTGGCTCTTCCACAAAATACCACGGCCTGGGCGAGTCTATTTTGAAGAAGTGGTGTTAGAAGAAGTTTAAGTTTAAAAAATTTGGCTCTCAAAAGAAATTTCAATTGTTGTACTGTTGATATTTGGCTCTGTTGACTAATGAGTTTGCCGACCACTGTCTAGGACAGTGATGGGCAACCTTTTGAGCTTGGTGTGTCAAACTTCGCCAAAAAACTGAGCATAACTCGGGTAGTGTGTCACTTTGAGGAAAAAAATATTATTTCGCAAATGTTTCATCCTCAGGAGCAGCAAATGTTTCATCCTCAGCATGCGGCCGCCTCAGTGGCCGCGTGTCATCAGAAATAGCTATGCGTGTCAGTGCTGACATGCGTGTCATAGGTTCACCATCACTGGTCTAGGATATGCTCTTCCTTACTTCCTCACCTTCTTCAAATATATGCCTTAACCACCTTCTCAATGATGCCCACTTCATCCTTTTTATCTACAATCGTAATCATTCCTTAAGCCCATTCCTGGCATCCTGGATCGCTTTAATGGCATCTTTCCCTATTTGCTGAAAGCTATAAACTCTCATAGATGATGCATAGATTCTTGATATAGCTGCTAGACTTTAGAGGAATCATATGTCTAAACTGTTACTCACAGTTCTGATTCTTTGGTTTTGTTTCGAGCCAGGCACTGTGATAGAGGCTGGGGATGAATGCTTTAATAGAAACACATGCAAGGATGTAGGGGAAGCTCTGAAAATGAATTAGTAAGACAATAGGGGAGGATCAGGGAAAAATTCAGAAGCAATTTTTGATTCAGGTAGAAAGATAAGAAGAAATCTGCAAATCAAAGGAGAGGAGTATTATTCTTTTTAGATAAGAATAGAAGTGGAAAAGGCATAGAGCTATGGAAACCACCCCTTTGCTATAGACAGCAGAAGTATAGCTTGAGGGTGAGTGTAGGTGGGATGGTGTCACAGTGGCTGGAGAAAAGGTTGGACCAGGGGGCAGGGCCAGATCATAAGGTTAGACCAGTGGGTGGGACTGGATCATAAAAGGCCTCACACCTTGCTGAGGAGTCTGGACATTATCATATAGGGTCACTCCTACAGGTTAATTTAGAAAGTACTGCATTTCTCAAATGCTAACCTGCTCACTATTAGGGATTTTTCTAGGCTTGACTATGAGTTCTTTAATTAGAAAATGTTTAATTTTCTCTGCTTAATCTAAATCCAACATCTCATATGCACATAGAAGTTGAAATTCTAGGGAACAGGATTTCAGTGCATGCTGTCAGCTGAGTCAAAAAGAATATTATTTGTGTAGTCTTTCTTGTGTAAATATATTCACAAGTCAAATGAAAAGCAATTTTATTGTATCATACTATTTTTAGGTGCCTGACAAGGAACTCACAGTTTAGCATATTGAAAAGATTTCTCCATGCGAAATAACCATATTGAGATCATTGGCTTTTTAATAATTTCTTTCTTAATTATAGAGTTTCCTTTAGTCATTTCAATGAATCAAAGTTCTCAGGAGTAAACAAAGCAAAAAAAAAAAAATCAATCCCTATAATCTTTTTCTTTATACCTCCTCATTCCTGCTCCGTAGGGTTGAAAATTTAATCTCTTCATCATTTCCAAACTTGATTTTGCATTTTTTCCTCCAGCAATGTTCAGATCCTCCTCCTCCTCCTCCTCCTCCTCCTCCTCCTCCTCCTCCTCCTCCTCCTCCTCCTCCTCCTTCTCCTCTTCTTCTTCTTCTTCTTCTTCTTCTTCTTCTTCTTCTTAATCTAATAAAGGTTTGTTTTTCAAAATGTACAGCCGGTAAGATCTGTTGTTCATGCATCTTCTCCAGCAGCTGGGGCGTCCCCACCTTTGGTGTTTCTGGTGTAAATCACGTGAGCTCTGTGCTCTGAGACTAGTTCAATAAGTCCTTTACTAAGGAGCTCCTGAAAGGCTGCTCTGGCCAAGGAGCCATGAATCTTCAGCCTCTCGGAGACCACAACTGGGGTTATAAGCTTGTAGTTGGGAACTTCCTTACAGAGCTTGTCGTATGTGGCTTTGTCAAACAAGACCAGGTTATTGAGCTTGTCCCTAACTTTGCCTTTGGACCACTTCTTCTTTTTGGCCTTGACCCCTGACTTGTTCACAGGGTCTTTGTCTTTCTTGGCTGACTTTTCAGCATCTTTCTTCTTCTTGTCGTCCTTGGGCGGCATTGCAGGACTCAGGAGAGCAGGGACACACTGCTGCCTCGCCAAGATGTTGCCGGAGAGCAGTGTTCAGATTCTTTAGCCCTGGTTCAGTGGCAGATCAGTGGCTCAGGCTGTTTAGGTCACCGGTGAGTCCTACCATGGCTTGAATGTGATGGGGAGAAATACTTCATTTCCTAATGATCCTATTGATCCTTGGAAGGTGCTGGGAGCCATAAAAGGCATCAGTGAAGATTTGCCCACTGTTTACATTGAAGGTAAAACAGTCATCAATCCAGAGATACACAATGAACCATTTTGCTAATTATTGGAGTTAAATGTTTCCCTACAAGTGCTCTCAGTAATCAAGTCACTTGAGGTCACATTCTTACAGGAATCCTAATATTCATTAAAATGAGCTGTTTTGCCTAGAAATGTCTAGTGATCAATGATTAATGATGTGTCTGCCTTGATTCTTAGTGCAGTGCAGGGATCCATTGGCTATTAAATCTTGCTTGTTGGCAATTACTGAAGTGAGCTTTAAACTAATGTAAATAATCAATTTTTAGTATTTGATGAGATATTCAAGTTCATCCCCTTGCAAAATCAAAATCTGCTTATTATGTTAATGTGGTATTTGCAAAGCTATCACGATGATTTCAAGCCCAAACTCCTCTACCCCAATTCCTTGCAAATTAAAGTAAGTCAGCATTCAATATGCATATACCTCTAGATCACTGTCAAGTCAAGTCGGATAAGACACAAGGCCTAATTAACTAGGTCCTAGTTCTGGCTTCATCAGTTGTCTTTGCAAGTCAATTAAACTATCTGGACTTCAGTGTTTTGTTTTGTTTTTGTTTGTTTTTAATGTGTAAAATAAAGGAATTGAACATATCCTACTTAATTAAAATTAAATATTTATAAAACCATAAATCATTCTTTTGCTCTTATTTCCAGCTCTTATAACTTTCTGCTTGTAATTTTCAGGGGAAAAACTCATAGCCTGGGCACTTACTTATATCACACTCCTGAGATGACAAATGAGATGAATTAAAAACAATGTGTAAATTGACAACTTAGGTATTTTTCTATAGCTTTCATTTATTTGTACCTCTTGGTGATTAATAACAAACTATATGTGTTTTAATAAGTATCAGGACAATTAAATGTGAATTTCTAAGAATTGGCCTTAGCATAAATTTTTTTTTCCCCCCAAGGAAGAAAACTATCTTACCACGTCAGTATTAGAGTAAACTGTAGGTGAGTTTGACAATTCATCAAATTTGCTGAAAGTTTCTATTAAAACCATGATTCTAAGGAACTATCTTAATAGATGGGCTAGCTTAATGGGATTGGACTGTTTAAAAATTGGTAGGAGCTTTGCTTTAATGTAGTTGGGGAAGAAATAAACACTACCTGATAAAGCACAGGGCTCTAGAAATGGTTCAATCTGAACCCATATGTACACAGGTTATTTTTAAAAGCTCCCAAAATAGCCCTAACCAGTTTGGCTCAGTGGATAGAGCGTCGGCCTGTGGACTGAAGGGTCCCAGGTTCAATTCTGGTCAATGGCATGTACCTTGGTTGCGGGCACATCCCCAGTAGGGGGTGTGCAGGAGGCAGCTCATCAATGTTTCTCTCTCATCGATGTTTCTAACCCTCTATCCCTCTCCCTTCCTCTCTCTGCAAAAAATCAATAAAATATATTTTTAAAAAAAGCTCCCAAAATATGTTAATATGCAGCCAGGGTTAAGGGACCTAACATATAGCTATTTTGACATTTTCTTTTCACATTTTAGGTGAATTTCACTATGTAAATATGTATCTCGATCAAAATAATCATTCAGCTGAACTAACTCATGCACAAGAAAATATTTTTGAGTTTCTGCAAAAGTGGCTAACATCAGAGACCCTTAAGAAAGAAAAGTGCTTCTTTTTTTAGCTAAAACACAAAATCACTATGAGGATAAAGTTATATCCCATGAAGGGAAAGTAGTTTTAGATAGTCTGTGTGTGTATTTCATGTTTTAAAGAGATTTAATCAAGTTTTCTCTGTGATGTTTAGAAGCATTGAACTATCCCAACACATAAGAAAGTAATTACACTGGACAATCAGATGCATGGCCTAACTATTTGTTGGTTGCCATAGAAACAGATGGCATATAGGCAGGATTTCCAAGGACAATGTCAATTTCATGTACTTTTAATAAAATCCATTCATTAATGGACCTGTTATTTGGTTAAATCATTGTTCTCTCTCTCTCTCTCTCTCCCTCTCCCCCCCGCCCCCCTGTGTGTTGTGTGTGTTGTGTGTGTGTTTGGTTAGGAAAACAATTTGGGCCCAGATGCCCACTTTGTACATTCCTTGTACCAGGGAATTTTGCCACAGATGTCCTTGGACCACATCAGCGAATCAGAAAAGAATTCAGGAAGCATCCTATAATCTCCAGAAAACATCAGCTCCCAATCCTCTTGGAGTTTGGAGAATGATACAGCATGTCTGTCTATTCACAATGATACCAATGGGAACAATTTCATTAAAATTCTGTCCAAACCAGCCTACTTTTCAGTTCTTCTAAAGATATACTCAATTAACCAAATGGCCATGCATTTTTTCAATTTTTTAAAAAAAGTTGGATTTTTATACCACATATTCTTCTATAGAAAGAAATTTTATTGTTAAACCACATTTATTCAAAATTCAAGATTTAAGAGAAATCCTCACAAAACAATATGGATTATTTTTGCAGCATTCCTTAAAAATGCATTTGATCCAAGTTAATTTGTGTCCTGAAAATAAATTATTTTTACTTCCACTTGAGCTGAGGCAGTCATTCAATGGCTAGCCATTGCTTCCAAGATGAAGGTGGACTTTTATTCTCCCTTTTAGCTGCACTGTCTTCTTCAATCCCCCACACTCTCCAAGCTCTGTGGGCCTCAGGACTTCTGCCTATGCTATTTTTACTGCCTGGATGGTTTCTCCTGGCCTTGGTGACCTTATTAAGTCCTATTCATCCTGAGATCTCTGGCTCAGGGAAGACTTATCTGACCAAACTCAGATAATCCAGGATCCTTAATTCCATCTACAGCCTTAATTCCCCTTTGTCATGTCATCTGAGGACATTCTGGGCATTAGGATGTGGACCACTTTGGGGACCATTATTTTGCCTGTTTATCACTGGTTACCAGTTTATATGGGGCCGTGCCCACAGAAGTAACCTAAGCAGAGTTTCTTCTATATCTGGAACCTGGGCTATCTTCGTTTTCATGTCTATGTCTTTCAATTTATTGCCAGCCTTGACACAGGACTACTTATAAGCCTACCTAATTTATTATATGCCAACATGCATTCTGAGAAGGCTAGAACTTTGCATAAGCCAATTGACACTTTGGACCTCGGTTTTACCATTTCTGAAATGTAAGAATGGAATGAGAAACTCTATAAAGTGTTGAAATACAAATTCTCAGAATTTTCAAACATAGTATAAGAACAAGATTTTCTAAGGATTGTGATTTAGTAACCTTGAGAGTTTTAAATTACATTTTTTTCTGAGACCTGGAAACATAAAAGGCTCAATGTCTCTATGACTTCTTTTTGCAAGTCCTTTTTGCAAATTGATTCATGGAGAAGTTTGGTAAGCTAAATGAGCATACTTGGAATCTAATTTTAAAGAGTGCTAAGGAAGAATTTGGAAAACTTATGATACACGAGATACTAAGTTTTTAGAATCCATAATATTTTTTTAGACTGATATTTACTGGTTCTTTGACATACACAGATTCTTGGCTCAGCTCACAGAACCTCCCTCCACTAACCCTTAGATAATAAGGATTGCCCCCCAGCTAGGCTGCTCCTGGATTCTATCCCAGCAGGCACTGATTTTGTACTTCTCATAGTATTCATTAAATTCTCAAGGTTAAGTGCCTTTTGCCCACTGCTAGCTTCCAAAGAATCTGGAGGTTTTATTCCTCAATGTTTCTCCTACAGAGACTTTGAATATGAGACGTGCATAAGCAAGATTTGTGGAATGAATATATTTACTCTAAATGATATTTTAGGGAAAGCTGGAAGTAACAAAGAAGCATTTAATCTCAACTCATGGTAGTAAATAGAGGTCACAACTAATGTCCAACAGCTTATCGATGCTCTCCAGTGGACAGAGTAAATGATAATACCCATTAGAGGTTGGTCAAGCCTGTAATTTAGTAGATTAAATAGTTTCCACTTTAAGGTCAAAGAGAAGGAACGTTTCTTCAGTTAAATATTATGGGTCATGGTCATTATTTTGTGAAACTATTTTTGCTCACATATCACAGTTAAACCACTATTAGTTAAGCCTTTTTCACCCGCCTGGAGGCTTTGTTCCTTCTGATTGAATCACCAGTCCCCAGATCTTCCCGGCTGGCTTCAGATCAGATGCCACTTGGGGTTCAGGCCAAATGTCACTTTTTTTCTCATCATCCTATGTAAAGTAGCTCCAGTACCCGGCCCAGTACGTGGCACATTGTAATTGCTTTTTAATATGTTGTTTAAATAATGCACAGCCAGGGTTGGGACAGGCAAGCTGTGAACCATTTCCACAATGGACTTGGACTCGGTGCTGGAGCTCCATCGGCCTCCACCACCTCCCTCCTCTGCTCCTTCTCCACTCACATAGCTATGCTTTCCTGGCAGAAACGGACAGAGCTGGAGACACAATTTCCCTGACGCAGCGTTAAGTGAAATGTGGGGCTCCTGGTTCAAAAATCAGGAACACGGCTTCGTTCTCCGTGTTCTCTCTCAACCCATTATGGTGTTTTTTATTTGTTATTTAATGTCACGGTCTCTCTGCACAGGGATACTCTCAGGCGGATCTCCCAGGAGCCGGGCGCATGCCCAACCCCCACCCTTGGGTTCAGGTGCTCTGGCCTCCAAGGAGCAAGGGGTGGCAAGAAGAGGGACACACCATCTGTCCCCAGGAAGGACTGGGTGGTGGGACGGGCCTGAGAGGAGGCTCCAGCCCTTGTGCATGCTCCGGCAGATTCACACAAACTCAACCATAATGCTGTTAAAGCGTTTAAAAACAGAGGCATCAGCGGATCACACCCCTGGGCTCAGAGGAGTCCACTGGACCCGCCCAGGGCTCTCACCCCTCTGCTCCTTCGGAGTAGGACCCAGCATTTGATTCAAGGCTGACAGTGCAGGAGAGTATTTGCAGATTACTCTCAGTGTTTGGATTTCTCATTCATCTGTCACACCTCCTGACTTTAGGGAGCTTGCAGTCTGGCTCCACCATCCTCACTCACAGGGGCCGGGTTCTCTGGCCAGGAGATGAGCCTTTTTCTGTCACATCAACCAGAGAGCAGCGGCTTGACTCCTGGGAACTCCACCTGTGTTGATTCAACTTTGCAGATCCATTGGACCTCATGGCCATTTTATATTTGTGTCACAGAGAATTTGTCTTTTATTTTCTTTTGCTTCAAGCAGTGGTCTAAATTGTCAAACCCCAAAAGGTTATTTTCAGTAGAACTTTTTATGATCTATGATATATGTATGTATGATATATATTTATATCCTACCTAATAAAAGAGTAATATGCAAATTGACCCTAACTCCGTGACACCCACAAGCCACGCCCACAAGCCAATCAGAGCGAGTATGCAAATTAACCCAACCAAGATGGCTACAGCCATGGAGAAAGTAGGAGGGAGGCTTGGGTTTCCAAGGCGATAGAAGAAGCCAAGCTTTCCGCCTTCCCTGGCCGGCCTAAGCCTCCACTCAAGGCTACAAAGTTTCAATTATAGAAGGTAAACAAATCCAAACAGAAATGGCTGCCGGCCATGGAGCAAGCAGGAGGCTTGTCTCCTCTCCAGGCTACAAAGATTCAATTGTAGAAGGTAAATAAATTCCAGATACCAGGGCCTCCACTTGGGTCACCAAGGGGCGTGGCTGGCCTGCAAACCACCACAGGCCCCTTACTCAGGCCGCCCCACACCCCAAGGGAACCCCCACCCTGATCTGGGACACCCTTCAGGGCAAACCAGCTGGCCCCCAACCGTGCACCAGGCCTCTATCCTATCTAATAAAAGAGTAATATGCAGATTGACCATCACTCCAACACACAATATAGCTGCCCCCATGTGGTCAAAGATCCTGCCCCCATGTGGACACAAGATGGCCACCACAAGATGGCCAGCAGGGGAGGGCAGTTGGGAGGCACCAGGCCTGCAAGGGAGGGCAGTTGAGAGGGACCAGGCCTGCAAGGGAGAGCAGTTGGAGGCGATCAACACTGCAGGGGAGGGCAGTTAGGGGTGACCAGGCCGGCAGAGGAGGGAAGTTGGGGGCAAACAGGCTGGCAGGGGAGCAGTTAGACATCAATCAGGCTGGCATGGGAGTGGTTAGGGGGTGATCAGGCTGGCAGGCAGAAGTGGTTAGGGGCAATCAGGAAGGCAGGCAGGCGAGCAGTTGGGAGCCAGCAGTCCTGGATTGTGAGAGGGATGTCCGACTGCCCGTTTAGGCCCGATCCTGGGATCGGGCCTAAACGGGCAGTCGGACATCCCTCAGGGGTCCCAGATTGGAGAGGGTGCAGGCTGGGCTGAGGGACACCCCCCTGCCCCCGTACACGAATTTCATGCACCGGGCCTCTAGTCATATATATAATAGATATGTGTTTATAGTACATATAATATGTATTTATTATATCATTATATATCTACCTTGTATTTCCCTCTACCATAAAACTGTCATTAATCCTAACCCTAACCCTAATGAAACTGACCATACTGTTCATTTTTTGCCTGCAAAAAATGTCAATTTTATATGGTTCAACTTAATAAAACATACTTATCTTTTATTTTTCCCACTTGCATATAAGCTACCAAAGAGCAGAGGGCTATGTCTATTTTATTTTAACAAATTTATTGAGGTGTAATTGACATACCATCAACTGCAAGGTATAATTTGACATGTTTTGTTATAGGAAACCATCATCACAATCAAGTTAATAAACATACCATTACCCATGAAGTTTTTTTTTCTAATTCCTTCTTCCTGCCTTTTCCCATACCACTAGATTATTCCATTTATATGAAATGCAATTACTTATCTGCTTTCTGTCATTATATATAAGTTTGCATTTCTTAGAATTTTATATAAATTAAATCACTTAGTATACAAACTTTCCTGTCTGTCTTATTTTCACTCAGCACAATTATTTTGAGACTCATTCACATTGTTTCATGCATCAGCAATTCATTGTTTTTAATTGGTGAGTAGTATTTTTTTGCAAGGATATACCACAATTTGTTTATCCGTCCATTGGCTGATGGATATTTGTGTTGCTTCCAGTTTTTGCCCATTGCAAACAAAGCTATGAACATTCATGTAAAAGTTTCTGTATAGATATATGCTTTCTTTTTTTTTTTTTTTTTTTTTTGCAAAATACCTAGAGGTGGGCTAGTGGGATCACATGGCAGGTATATGTTTAATTTTATGAAATTGTCAAACCATTTTACAACATGGTTGAACCATTTTACATTCACACCAGCAGTAAATGAGTGTTCAGTTCCTCCACATTTTTGCCAACATTTATTATGGTCAGTCTGTTTTGTAAGGAGTAGTATTTTAATTTGTATGTAGTAGTATCTCATGTGGTTTTAATTTGCATATTCCTAATGACTGGTGCTGCTATACATCTTTTAATGTACTCATTTGCCATATATATGTCTTCCTTAGTAAGTGTCTATTCAAATCTTATGTCCATTTGTTTTATTGGGCTAATTTTCTTAAGAGAGTTTATTAGAGTTCTTATATACTCTACATTCAAATTTGATGTAATACATTTATATATCTTATATATAATTTATATTTTTTATATATTCTATATTCAGGTATGAAATTTGCAAATATTTTCTCCCAGACTGTGTCTTACTTTTTTATTTTATTAATAGTGTCTTTCAAAGAACAGTAGTACTTAATTTTGATAAACTTTATTATTTTCTTTTTAATTTCAGTTTGGTCATATCTAATAAATCTTTGCCTAACTCTAGGCCATAGAGATTTTCTCCTATGTTTCTTGAAGATTTGTAATGTTAGGCTTTGCATTTGGGTCTGTGATCCATTTTGAATTTAGTTTTGTGTAAAGTGTAAGACATGAATTAAAGTTCTACACAAGAAACAAACAACAGTGGAAACAAACTATCTGAGTAAAGAAGACTTTTATAATTTCAATTTCTTGTTTAAAGCAAAAGTGTTAGCAAAATAGCATGGTGTTTAACATATAAGTAGAGGGCAGGTAAGTTGGGATAAGTTAAAGAGGATATTATGAAACCTAAAGAAACCATTACATAATACAGAGAGTTATAGCTAACATACCAGCAAAAGATCTGAAAGCAGACAGGAAAAGAGGAGAAAGAGAACAAAGAACAGATGGAACAAATGGAAAACAGACAAGACGGTAGTTTTCAACCCAACTACATCAGTAATTGCATTAAATATAAACCGCAATGCCAGGGCTGACCAGCAGCCCCTGAACGATGGATGAACAGATTACTCAGACACAGTTTGACTGTGCAAGAGAGGGCTAAGGGGCCCCTGGCTTTAGTAGCCAGAGCAGCCTCTATTGCCTGCCTCGTTAGGCCTTCAGTGGAATTTTTATCTTTAGATACAATCAGTAGGGTGAGTAATCTTGGGAGGACACATGGTTTACACTGTACTCTAGGCAAGGGCATCCAGGGATTAAGCATAAGGCTTCCAGTAAACACCCGGGGGTCTGCACGTACACAGATTTGTTACACAGACTTGTTTGGAAAGGTCAAGGAATAATTAGGGGTGCTGCCTTCGACAGTCCCTTAAGTATCCCCTAAGTTGGAATTCTGATAAACAGGGCAGGTGGCATTCCACACACTTCCCTTTTATCAGAATGTCCTCCTTACAAACTTTCTAACCAAGTTTCTTGTGCTCCCCAACACAACATTTTTTATATTCTGATTTTAATGATTCATCATTAGCAAGAGGGGTATGAGTATGTGGGTAGATATAGTGTGTTGGAATTGGTAGAAGTTTTCTTTTGATTCCTTAAATTTTCTCAGTAAAGTTGGATGCGAGCTCATTAGCTGAGAAACTGCTGTCTAATCTAGCTCTCTCCCTTCAAGCCGAGCATCATCCTGAGTTCATGTTTATTTTTTTTAATTTAGTCCTGAACAGGTGAAGCTTAAAAGGAAAATTCCAGATAAACACTAACTCTCTGATTTTAATTGAACAGAAAAATAGGGAGCTGAATTTGTTTTGACTGCCTTAAACCTAAAAGTGAAAAATAATAACGCACAGCTAGAAATCTCCGAGCAGTGCAGCTGCCTCATTTCTCTAGACTGCTTGCTAAGAATTAATATTAAGTGGTTCCCATTTAGACCTTTCCAGTTGCAAAGACAATACATCACAGCAGCAATGCCCCACCTCCCGCTGCTTTGAGACGTGTGTGTCTGTCCTTGTCCAGTGTATCGTTTCCCACCAGCCCATCAACGAATATTTCTTGAGTTCTGAACGTGCCAGCAGCACAGTGCTAGACACTGTTAATGTTCCCCTAGTTCAAGATCAAGGGGTGTCAAATTAATTGCTGCAGCTCCCTTCTAAGAGAAAATCTCTCATAAATTCAAAAGAACACACTGGAGAGCTCTGCTTCAATTGCTTTGCATATCATCACGCTAAATAAACAAAGCTTTAAAAAGTCCCGCAGACACCACGGAGTTATCCCGCCATGTGCAAAACATAAGCATATTTCTGTAGACCTCACTTAACAAGTCCCGATCCAGCAATCTTAAAGAATGAAAGGTAGTATGGGATGGGAACTCTGAGGAAGGGTGTACAACTAGTGAGTAAGCCACCTGCTTGAATCGACTGTGAAGGGCCAAATTTGGTTTTCAGTGACACCCAAGAAGGCCTCAGTGCATTTGGAGCTAAAGTAATTTAACACATAATTTAGCTATATGAATATCTGCAGTTTGCAAAAGGAGAGATGTTCCAACGTGTGAGATGAAGTTTGGCTTCTTAAGACAAAACTTCCCTTAATTATAATCCTATAATTTAGGAAAGGAACAAAAGTATGGATGTCTTCTGAATAGTCTCTGTTAATTTTCAAAATTCTCCATCTATCACCTTTTGACCTAAATAGAGAGGACACCATTTGGTTATCCTAAAAACTGCATTGTTCTATCCCCCTGTGCACTAAAGTTGAAATCATCAATATCATAGATTTTAGGCACGGATTGTGTGTGTGTGTGTGTGTGTGTGTGTGTGTGTGTGTGTGTGTGTGTGTGTGATTTTTTTTAGGAACCACTAGCAAGACATATTTAATAAATTAATGTTTTCCTCTCTACTGCCACACGTGGCTGTGATAAGTTCGCTGCTACGAATGGAGATGGTGGAGGGAAGGGGCCCAGTAATCGGAGAGATTTGGGTGAGGCTTTCAGAAGTGTGCGCAACCTCTCAGTTTTACACTCAGCGTTGAAATGACTGCTTCCTACTTTCTGCTTACGTGTAGTCACAAAATGGTCCAGCGAGGTCACCTGTCACTGTGGTGCTGTTTGGTTCAATTTTTTTTTTCCTATGGGAAAATGTAAGGACAAGAAGCATTTAGTTTCTGGCCTGATGATTTTCTTAAGTGGATGGTGGGGTGCACAGAGGGAGAAGGGATGGGTGGTACTGTGATCCTTTCTCTGGAAAGAGCAATTGTAGAGTGAGGAACAAGCACCCTGCCAGGCCTTTCCTCCAAGTGGCCTGAGAGAAAGCAGCCAACCATGTTCCCTGAAGCTCAGTGGACGAGTTGCCTGACATCTCAGATGATTAGACCTGGTTCCTTAGGGGTGTGAGGGTGAGAGCTGACACATATAATGTACCTCTCATGGGCCAGGTTGTGTTCTAGGCCTTACAAGTTTTCACTTGTTTACTCTTCACAACATCTGTGTGTGGTAGGTAATAATATGAATCCTTTCTTACACACGTGCAACTGAGGCCAAGAGAGGTTAAATAATTTGCAAAGTTCACACAGCTGCTAAGTGGCAAAGCTAAGATTCGAACACAGGATCACAGGACACAGAAGACACTTGGCTCCCAGGTAAGGAACACAGCTCCTCATGGCACAGTAACCTGCATTTTACTCAACTGGGAATCCACTTATAGCATTCAGATTTTTTTTTCACTGTATTTTCAATTTTATTAGTGTTGTGATGAGTAATATTACCTCTATTAAATAGCTAATATTAATAAGGCTAGTAAAATATATTATAAAAATAAACTTAAAGAAGCCTTATTTAATTAAATTATCTATAATAATAAGAGGGTGATACACTAATTAGACCAGATGTCATTTCAGACATCTTTCTGGACAAAGCCGGGGCCGGTGGGAAGCCCAGGTCCCAGGTGCCAGAGGGAAGCTGGTGCTGGCAGCCAGGGGAAGGAAGGCCTACTCTTGCACAAATTTCGTGCATCAGGCCTCTAGTAATATATTTACAGTTTTAAGAATGTTTTAATGAATATTTTATTGCACTCCTTATTTACCTCAGTTCTTTGTCTCTCATTTAGTTATTTTTCATTAGTTACCCCACAAGAAATTTTCATAGCCCCATATTTGCACCCCTAGAGTGTAGAAGTACATGCACTGTCTACAGTTTGTTTTTCTATCCTTGGCCTTCTTCATTAATGTAAATTTATCCAAGGTTAGCATGATTAGGACAAAAGCAGACATACGGCAAAATCTCACCTCAGTAAACAAGGACACTAGTCTCTCCCTTTCAACATCAGCATGTAAATTCATTGAAGTGATATCCTAAGGATGACTTTGAATTTACTTAATTAATAGAAAACATGAATTATTCACAAGATTCTGTCTTGTGGTATTCACTACAAAGCATGTTCCTTGTGCAACTTACTTTTTATACTAGTATAGATGATATCTTCTAAAACATCATTTCTAAGTGGTGTATTACAGAAATATAGATTATAATTGATGTCTTAAGCTGATTTTGGTACCCAGAGAATTTGCCCAATTCTCTTATTAGTAGTTTTTGGTTTTTAAAACATCTTTATTGTTGAAAGTATTATAGACGTCCCTCTGTTTCCCCCCATTGACCCTTTCTAGCCTCCCCCAGCCCCTGCCCCAGGCCTTTACCACACTATTGTCTATGTCCATGTATTATGCACAAATGTATAAAAGTTCTTTGGTTAATCTCTTCTCACCCACTCCCCCAACCCCACCTTCCCTCTAAGATTCAACAGTCTATTCCATGCTTCTGTGTCTCTGAATCCTTTTGCTCATCAGTTTATTTTGTTCATTAGATTCCACATATGAATGAGATTATGGGATACTTGTCTTTCTCTGACTGGCTTATTTCATTTAACATATCTCCAGGTTCCTCCATGCTATCTCAAAGGATAAGAGATCCTTCTTTCTTTACTGCTGCATAGTATTCCATAGTGTAAATGTACCACAGCTTTTTTATCCACTCATCTACTGATGGACACTTGGGCTATTTCCAGATCTTAGCTATTGTAAATTATGCTGCTATGAACATAGGGGTGCATTATAGTCTTTCTTATTGGTGTTTCGGGTTTCTTAGGATATATTCCTACAAATGGGGTCACTGGGTCAAATGCAGTTCCACATGACATTAAAAAATAAAAAGAAGAAACAGGTAAAGTTAAATTTAGTAATAGATTTAATTTAACTCACTATATCCAAAATAGGATTATTGCAACATGTCAATATAATGAGATATTTTACATGTTTTTCCTATTATATCATCCAAAAAAGAGCAGATTTCAATGTGTGCTAGCCATGTTTCAAATACTCAGTAGCCACAGTGCAGTCTGAAGAATTATGGATTGGGTTTAACCAGCCAGTTGGGGGATGAATGCTTTGCAGTATAGGTAGCTCATCTATATATATAAAAGGCTAAGTGACTGACCAACCATCTGACCGGTAGCTATGAGCGCAATGACCACCAGGGGGCAGACACTCCGACCAGTGGCTATGATGCGAACTAACCACCAGGGGGCAGACGCTCAACACAGGAGCTGCTGAGCTGCAGTGACCTGGCAGGGCGGTTCTCAGGTGATGCACCCCAGAGCCAAAAAGGAGGGATCCCGATTCCGGGTGCATCACCCAAGAACCGCCCTCTCACAATCTGGGACCTCTTGAGGGATGTCAGAGAGCTGCCAATTCCCGCAGGCCAGACTGAGGTACCCCACCTGCTGGAGGGCCCCCCACTCACCCTGCAGATGGCCATCGAGCTGCGGTGTGCCCTAGGTGTATCTGGCAGGGGAGGGACTGCAGGAGGTTGGCTCCAGGGCATGTCCAGCCCTTCTTGCCCAGTCCTGTCCCTCCAGCCACCTTCTAATTAATTTCCTTTCAATGTGCACAAATCCGTGCACCATGGCACTAGTCAGGAAATAAAAAGCCACTTCTAGACAACATTCATCAGGAAAACCTCCAGGTCATGCCTACCGTAGAGCTCTAAGCCACTCAGATGTTAATTATACAGGTCTCTCCCATCTGCAGACCTTGTTCTAGGAGCCACAGTCCTGCTATCAGTCAAGTCAAAAGCAGGTCTGAAAGGACAACATTAAACTAGGCATTCCTGAGTCTCCCTTGGACTTCCAGTCAGAATTCATTACATTCATTTGACTACATTGAAAAACATAAACTTCAATGAGAAAAAGATGTCATATATTTATAATGATCTATTCCCATTATGATAAGCACTCTGAATTCATTTTTGTGGTATTTAACCTTTGCAAATTCCCTTTGAATTGAGTTCATTCATATTGACAGAGAGTAACACCATTATGAGCTCAGGAAAGGTCATTGTGTAACACCTGCCAAAATGCTCATTATCTTCTCTCCTTAGCTATCTTTTATTTTCCTGACTTAGTCCTTTACAAGAATTTGCAGCCCTTTAAATTAAGAACCCAAGGACTTTACTTCCTTAAAGTACCAAAAAATAAATCAACAAACCTTGAGAGTGAGTCAGACATTTAGAGAAAATTGAGTTCATGATATACCTGTTCGCCCAGCACCTCTCGGCAGGCTGCCTCTAATTTGATATCTTTGGGGCAAACAGCCAAAGTATTAAAATAAATCTCTCTTTAAAATTCATTGTTAGGAAACCTTTCAAATTTTCTTGTGGGAAATCACCCGAATTCTGTTCGCAGCTTCCTTCTTTCTCCTGAGCAAGGAAACCAAGAGAGGTTTGTGCCAAAGCGCAGCTGTTCCTTGGCAGGGCTCATCTCAGGTCAATGTTCCTCACCAAGTGAAGGTGAGACACATGCCAACATATGCATCGTGGGAATAATATCACATGAATCCTAAAAGTAATACAAACTTGATTTATTGAGGAAAGTATCAAGGCCAGAGATATGTCACATACTAGAGAGATTATACAGTATATCTTACATGATTGGGGCCCCATGCAAGGAGTGCTAAATTCTTCTCATCCATGGCCAACATTGCCCCTTATTGAGTAACCGTGCCTGCCTCTTGGAGACCTTTACTAGGCGGCTGTCACTATTTTTGTCCGAGTGGTTGCTGGCTTTAAAGTATTTTTTCCTGCTCTTTTTCTTTTGCCATATTTGACCGTATTTGATCACTTCCTCTCCTTAATGCTCTAGACTCTAAAACTCAGCATGTTTTCTTGGTAGGTGGTGATTCATTATTTTTATGTTAACTTTATTGAGTTATAATTTATATCCAACCAAATGCCCACATCCTGAAGACTTCTGTTCCATGATGTTTTTTAAAATTAGCTTTATTGTGTAATACTTTAAACATGGTAAAATTAACCATTTTAAAATATATAGTTCATATCTCCTGTCACCTCATATGGAGGTCTGACTTTGGGTGGTGGGCACTTGGCCCTATATACAGATTTTGTAAATTAGTAATCCACACATGAAACCTATATGTTCATATTGAGTAATATCACCCCAATAACATTAAAAAAATTAAATGTAATAATAATAATAAAATAAAATATATAGTTCAACATGTTTTGACAGATAATTGCCGTTGTGTATCCATCACCATAATCAAGAACTAGAATCATTCTTAGCAACCCTAAAATGTCCCTTATCACACCCATAACCATTTTCTCTTATTGAACAGGAAATACTGCTCCCCAAGCATGGAAGGGGTAAGGGAGCAGATGAAGTCATTCTATTTTTAATATGCAAAAATCAAATGATAGACTTATTCAGATACTTCTTAGCATTAAGTACCATATGGAGTAAAGAGAGGAATTATCATTATTTTTCTAATATTCTTTTTTTAAAGCTATATTGTTTACAGAGGGAGAATTGCTGATCGGATGATTGACACAGTCAGAAATTTCAGACTGAAATCTGTCTTCAAACCGCTATGTAACCTCTAACTTCATCGTGAGGGGCAATTAAAAGACTAGGATAAGAAACTTCCCTGCAGTCAGTTCTTAGATCCTTATCTCCAGCTTCTATGAGTATCCAAGCCTGTGTTAAGATGGGACCAGGGTGATACAAATCATTTAATACTCCATGATAAAAATCAAATAATAGAAGAGGCAGGCTCCTTACAGAGAAAACATTTATTGCTGCTCTTAATTTATATCTCTCTCTGCAGGGAGGGCTTGATATCAGGATATATATCTTAGGAGATCTGGATTCAGTGCCAAGAGAACATTCCTGAAACTTCTAGTATGACCACTATTCTTTCACATAATTAAAATAGTAGATAACACTTACATAAGGCTTACATCATGCCAAACACTGTTCTAAGCCCTATATATTGTCATTTAATATTACAAAAACCCTATGAGGTAGTTTGAAATAATAAGGTATATATATGTATATATGTATACATGGGTATATACATATATACATATATGTATAAGTATACATATACATATATACATATACGTATATTGATCTCTGCCCCTGATTCCTGACACAGAGCTCCTAAAACTCCGGTAAATTCCTAAGTGATCAGAGCACTAGGAGAATATTTTGTTCTGATCGGGTGACTCTGGATGGACTCCAGGAGGATTCTCGAATGGGGGCTAGTCACCAGAAAGACCAAGCCATGGTTAGAGACTTAGAATTTTCAACTTCTCCAGAGAGAAGAGAGGAGCTGGAAGTGAAGCTAATAATTGATCATGTCTACATGGAAAGGCCTCCATAAAAATCCCAATAGTTTGGAGAGCTTCGAGGTTGGAAAACATATCCATGTGCTGGGAAGGTGGTGCACCCAACTCCATAGGGACAGAAGTTTCTGGGCTCGGGACCCTCCCAGACCTCACACTGTGTAGCTCTTCACCTCCCTATTCATCTGTATCCTCTATCACCGTGGTTGGCAAACTGCGGCTCGCGAGCCACATATGGCTCTTTGGCCCCTTGAGTGTGGCTCTTCCACAAAATACCACAGCCTGGGTGAGTATTTTGAAGAAGTGGCGTTAGAAGAAGTTTAAGTTTAAAAAATTTGGCTCTCAAAAGAAATTTCAATGGTTGTACTGTTGATATTTGGCTCTGTTGACGAATGAGTTCGCCGACCACTGCTTTATCATATCCTTTCATAAACTGGTAAATATAGGTGTTTCCCTAAGTTCTGTGAGCCACTCTAACAAACAAATTCAAAGGGGAGAAAGTCATTGGAATCTCCCATTTGTAGCCAAGTGTAACAGAAATTGTGGGTGACCAGAGGGCCTACTACTATTGATTGGCAGCTGAAGTGGGGGGCAATCTTGTGGGATCTGACACTGTCTTCATGTAGATAGTGTTAGAATTGAGTTAAATTGTTGGACACTCAGCTGGTGCCACAGATTTGCTTGGCATGGGAAAATCCCCCACCCATCTGGTGACCATAAGTGTCAGAAGTGTGAATGTATACTAGTGTGGCAATAAAGGGAAAACATAAGTGCAAAGACTGAGTTTTTCCAACTGAGGTAGGTGTTATTGTTTTTATTTTATTGTTCAATAGATTGAAGCCTAAATAAATGAAATGACTTTCCCAAGATCACAGCAGGGCTTCAAGCCCAGGCAGCCAGGAAATGCTTCCGGTTGAGCACTAAAAACCCTACGTCCCACTCTCCACCTCCATGGGAATGCTGGTATCACTAACACCTAATCCCACACTGACAATGAACCCGAGGGACATTTCAGTTCACAAAGGTCCCCAAGACTATTCCTTCTTTCTGTCCTCTATCTTCCCCCCTCCTGCCTCCCTCTACTTCTATTCTTCCTCCTTCTTTTCTCTTCTCTTCTGTTTCTCTGAAATATTTAAAATATGTAGCCATAATCAATGAAGATAACTTGATTATGAAATATTTTATGTCTATATGTCTAGGTATTTTAAATATTTCATCCTCACCAGAGCTTAGAGTTCTGTACGTTTCTAATTATCGACAACCCGAGGATTGTAAATTAGTGTCTGGTTTGTTTTGTTCTAGTTTGTTTTTCCCTAATAATTAAGAGGTGAGGCTTCATTTGGGTTAGTTTTTATGGGAATTTTCTATTAATATCCTTTATATATATATTTTTTAAATTGTGTATCCTCTCTCTCTGTTTTTTTGTTTTGTTTTGTTTTGTTTTGCTGACCTACAGGACTTTCTTATATATTCCAGAAGTGCTGAATCTAGCCTAATTCCATTCTAGTCCTATTAGAAACGGGCTAATTAGACCCTGATCTCTCTTTGCCTAGATATATCATCACAGGTGTTAGATACAGTCCCCTGAACACCAACTTGTTTTGACAACTCTAGTTGGATTCTGTATAGCTCCCAAGACTTGGTCTGTCTGTGCAGTTCCAATTCAAAGGTCCTACTAACAACACTTGAGGGCAGAAAAACCTCTTACTCAATAGCTCCAGCAAAAATTGAGGGGAGATCTCGTTGGCTTATGCTGTGCCCCAAACTTCTGGAATACAGATTTTCTGGACACAGCCAAGCAGTGGGGTGAGTTTAAGGGTTTCCTTTTTTATGGCTGTTCTTCTTGGTACTGTTATTCTGTCTCTCTTTCCCCCCCATGCAATCTTAACTCTAAATATGCTCCTCTTCCAAGAAGCTGAATATTTGAAAGTTCAAATGGTAATAAAAACTGTAGGTAGGGGATGGGCATAGGTTTAACTTTCTTGATGAAAAGATTCATATGAAGTTTCTTTTGAATAAAATGTATTCTTCATGTACTATAATTTCATGTTAAAATTTTAGATTTTCCCGAACATATTTAAGCAAAATGATATACCTGCTAATTTCCCCCCAATCCAATGGAATTTTAAACCAAGAAAATTACTTCCTCCCTGGAGGCAGGGGTGATCCTTTTGTTAAGTTTCCAGGGTAACTGATGTCCTTGTAGGTTTCACCCTTCAGTGGCTGAGCCCGAAGCAAGAAAAGGAAGGCTATTTTGCTCCAAAAGTTTATTTTTTCTCCCTACGTTTTTGTTTTTGTCAGTTGAAATATATATCTTTCAGCTTACTTATAATTATAAACTGTTCATTTCATGAAGCCAAACAAACAGAATGAGATTTAAAAAATGCCTCTAAGGTGATGAGAACTCCAATGTAACATCAAAATGTTTTTTTTCCCTCATTTAAATAAAAAATAAGGATTGCTTTTTACACCCCTGAGAATGTGATTGGTTTCAATGAAATGATACTTTTCTTATATGAGGCACACTTCTTGGTACCATTTATCATGACAGACCAGTAATTACTCAAGGTTCCACCAGCCTCTTTCTAGCTGTGACTCAACAAAAGTGGTTTTGGATTCTAAGTCATTCGGCTTTCAGTGGTGCAGTAACATTCCAGTGTAGGGGAGGAAAAAAAGTACTTTTTCCTTCTACCCTCCTGGATTCTTTAACTGCGGCCCTGCAAAGTTAGACTGACAAAGGAAGGATTAGCAAAAAAAGTAAAAAAAAAAAAAATAATAATAATTGGTTTATTAGCATGTGTATTTCACATACACATGGGAGTACCCAGTAGATGAGTACAATAGTTCCTCCATATCCATGATTTTGCTTTCCAAGATGTCCGTTACCCATATTCAACCACAGTCTAAAAATATTAAATGGAAAATCCTAGAAATAAACTATTTGTAAGTTTTAAATTGTGCACCATTCTCAGTAGCATGATCAGATCTGGCCAGGTCCTGCTCTGTCCTGCCCAGGGTGGGACTTATCCCTCTGTCCAGAACCTCCATGCTGTACATGCCACCCACCCGTCAGTCACTTAGCAGCTGTCTCAGTAACCAGATAGGCTGTCGCTGTTTCACAGTGCTTATGATCAAGTGACCCTTATTTTACTTAATAATGGCCCCAAAGCACAAGAGTAGCGATGCTGGCAATTCAGATATGCCGAAGAGAAGCCATAAAAGTCTTCCTGTAAGTGGAAAGGTGAAAGTTCTTTTCTTTTTTAAAAAATATTTTTATTGATTTTAGAGAGAAAGGAAGAGGGAGAGAGAGATGGAAACATCAATGATGAGAGACAATCATTGATTGGCTGCCCCCTGCACGCCCACACTGGGGATCTAGCCCGCATGTGCCCTGACCAGGAATCGAATCATGACCTCCTGGTCCATAGGTTGACACTGAGCTACACTGGCTGGGCCAAAGGTGAAAGGTCTTAATCAATAAGGAAAAAGACTCAAACGTTGAGGCTGTGCAACTCTACAGTGAGAACAGGTCTTCTCTTTGTGGCATGGCGAGGAAGATCAGCAGGTCAGCTGCAGTGGAATTCCTGAGGCAAGCTACATTTTTGCCCTTTGAAGCCCTTGTTATATGAGACAAATTGCTTCTGGAAAGGTTCTACCATTCAGTGCTTCCAGGAGTGATGCCTGTGAATAACTGCCTCGTCACACCCTTGCCAGGGCTGAGTGCTGTCAGCCAAAAGAAACCTCTCTGCCCGTTTCACAGCAGAAAAAAAAAATAATCTCATTCATATTTGTATTACTTTGATAACAGAAAGAACTAAGCTTTTTTGTGTATTTGGTGGTCATTTGTGTTTCTTTTTGACACTTATCCTAAGTTTTTTTTGGTCTACTTTTAAATTAATTTTTAGCTACTTGTAGCCTAGCAGTATACAGTGTGAATTGAGTGTGTCAGGGGAGGGAGATTTTTCCTTCTAGTAATTAGGATTTAAAAGAAAATCCTGGTTTTAGAGAAAATCTTCTTATGGAAGAAAGGTCATTGAAAAGTAACTAAATAGCACATTTTATTTAGTTTTCCTTTGACTGATGAAACTTCGATTCCAGTACCGCTTTGTCTTATGTAGCAGGCAAACCAGAAAGATTGAAAAACAGCACTGGGCACAGTGAACTGCGTGTTTTACTTCTTTGGGAAGAGTTAATTCACTGATCATTTAGTCTTAGAAATGAGCTATTCTCTGAGTCAGGGTGATGATCTGAGGGCCCTGGTTTGGAAATGTCACCATCTGGAGGAGACAGGCCCTTGGAACTCCTTCACAGTGGTGACAAGAGGAAATGACATAATAGAAACAAATGAGAGTTCAAAAATGCAAGTGCTTATGGCTAGTTCATACATTTATGTCTCACTGTCATCCAGATTAGCCTAATTAAATCTCCAAGCTCGGCCTGGTGGCAACATGCTTTAAAAACACACATTGTTATTTTAGAGCCAGGCTCATGTTAGGCAGCTGATTGCTCAGTCTTTTTCATAAACAGAGAGTGTTTGTGCTGTATTTGTAGAGATCTGAGCACCCGTCCCTTTCTACCTCAGCGGCCAGCCTACATTGTCAACATCAGCATGGCAATCATAGAGGACAGGAAGCTCATCAAAACACAGGTTGGCAGCTGGCAGTTCTTGCCAGGATCCCTTGCAGTGTGGTTGGAAATAAAATACCCCAGACTGTTCGCTGTAGCTCTGGGTAGCAGGGCACCGCTCTAAGCAAAAGTTGATTTTTATAATGAAAATGCACTAAATGACAAAAAAATGTCTGTAAACTGGTAAATAATCAGACCAAGGGGACCAATAGCATACAGGGTCACTTCAACCTGAGTTGGATCTATGCCCACCTCCCACATGATGTATTCCACAAGAGAATCATGACAGAGCTGTTATCCATCCTTGCAAACATAGTTAGTGATAGCTTCTTAACTGGGTAAATGGTAAGGTACATCTCAGCTCTTGCTTTGATAGTGAGAGTCTATGATTTAGTGATTTCCAAAGGAGTATAGAAAAAGCTCTTACTTTTTGAGGAGCAAAACTTCCTGTTTCAAAGTTGCCTTTCAATTCAAACCACTTGTAATTAATGTCCTTAGGATTTTCCCATGTGATTAAATACTCTTGATTGGCAACTTTGGCCTCTACGGACATTTTCCTGTGAAAATGAGTAAGGCAGAAAACTTCTACTCGATTAAGTTTTCCTTGCCAAAAACAAACACCAAAATGGAATAATCAAAAAAAAGAAAAAAAAAGATATATTCTGGTAAAATTTGCTTTAATATTTGAACTTTTCAAAGGTGAATGAGTATTCAATCTCCATTCGAGTTCAGGCTTCTATAACTTTGATAAAATCTTATGTGGTCCAGTGATTCTGAAAGCTGGAATGTTGAGGCATTCCTCTACTTGCTTATTTTAGAGTAAAGCTGCATCCCACTTGACTAACTGATTAGGATTTGCAGAATCCTATCTAATAAAAGAGTAATATGCAAATAAACCATCACTCCAACACATAAGATGGCTGCCCCCATATGGTGAAAGATGGCCACCCTCATTTGGACACAAGATGGCCAGCAGAGGAGGGCAGTTGTGGGCAATCAGGCCAGCAGGGGAGGGCAGTGGGAGGGACCAGGCCTGCAGGGGAGGGCAGTTGGGGGTGACCAGGCCAGCAGGGAAGGGCAGTTGGGGGTGACCAGGCTGGCAGGGGAGGGCAGTTAGGGGCAATCGGACTGGCAGGGGAGCAGTTAGGCATCGATCCAACTGGCAGGGGAGTGGTTAGGGGGTGATCAGGCTGGCAGACAGAAGTGGTTAGGGGCAATCAGGCAGGCAGGCAGGCAGGCGAGCAGTTGGAAGCCAGCAGTCCTGGATTGTGAGAGGGATGTCCAACTGCTGGTGGGATCTGGCCTAAACAGACAGTCAGACATCCCTTGACAGGTCCCAGATTGGAGAGGTTGCAGGCTGGGCTGAGGGACACACACAACTCCCGCCCCCCTCCCCCGCCATGCACAAATTTCATGCACTGGGCCTCTAGTACAGTAAATAAGTCTCTGTTTGCTAGTAATTTCGTGGCATCCTGGCAAAATCATTTAATTTTGCAGTTTCTTAGATTTGCCATATTATAAAAAAAGAGGTAATTACAAACTTAAAATAGTTAATTCTAGAAATGAATACAATTAAATCATACTAACACACTGGCTCATTATTATTACTTTAAAAATATTCTTAGGGTGCCTTGAAGTAGTTTGGAGGTCTCTGACCATCCAAACAGCAAATACCCAAATGGAGAGGAAGAGATTTCAGATGGCATTGTGGACATGCTGAAATAGTTGAAAAACTTTCCGAAGCTTACAGTGGATTTCACATGAGTGGACTGCTTAGTGTGGGAAAGGTTCTGTGCCAAAGTAGTCTAGTTTTGACTTGAATTTCACATCATTAATGTTCTTCCCCTAAGTTAAGGCTACTTTTCTGGGAAGATTTTGAACAGTTTGATTTCTTTCGGATATTGTTTATTTTACATAATATGAGAAGGTTAGACTGGGACCACAGTGGCTGTTTTTAAATCTGTTGGAAGTAGATATTGAAGGAGCAAACAAGATATAGAGGCATGAAGAACAGGAGGGGGTAGGTGCCTTCATTCGAGTCCTAAGGCAGCTCAAGGACATCAGCAAACACTGTCTCTGGAGAAGGGAGTTAACCAAAGAGGAGGGGACCCTAAGGATGAAGCTGGCCATAGCCATGACCCAAACAATGGCAAGGTTTTCAATAGGATTTGGCCTACTAAGACATAAGATGGTATTGGAGGATTTCAAGAACTGAACAGAAGTGTATTTGTATTTTGATTTTTCCTCTCATTGAATAAGGAAGTCTTTGTTGTTCTAGATGTAGACTAGAGATTTTCATGGTAGTGGTGGAAGTTTTTTTTTTTTTTTTAATGTAGTAGAGTTCTATAAAAAATAAATTTGAGGAAAAGTGATAATCTGTTGATGAAGGATAACTAATGATGACATTTGACATTATCTCCAAGAATGGAAGAAGAAACAAAGTGGGAGATTGGTATCCAAAGGCATTCTAATGGTACTTATGTTAGAGAAAAGAAAGTTGGCAACTGCCTGAAGATGAATGATTTACCAGGCCAATTATTAAAGGAGGGTTAGGTGAAGCTGTCAGAGGACCTGCTGAAAGAAACCGTAATTTTGCATAAGTCTCATATTAACATGCCTTATTTGCATAATGTCTCATTTCAGTCATTCCTTTGGCTCAGACATTAAATTCTAGTGATGATTACATTTTCCAGCAGGGGGTGCTCTCCCCTTAAATTTCCTTTCCTAGACCATAAAGGTCATCTCAAAAGCCTTCTGTCTCCCCAGACAAAGACTAATTTTAAATCCTTTATTATATTGACTTAGTATTTAATGTAGTCCCTTTTCCAAATCATTAAGGTCTCTAGGCATGGCACTGTCTAGATTGGGTATTGTCCTAATGAGATGGGAGGGAGCACTAGCTTTCATCCCCACCTGCTCTGTTTTGTGCCACAAAGAAGGTCTACCCCAGGTGACCGGCTCTCAAATGTCCACCTTTGGCCACAAGAGGACAGGAGAAGATCATGCTAATAGGTTAATAGCAATCCAACACCTTGAATGGAAAATCATTTCAACATATGCCATCTACTAATGGGAAGTCAAGACATTTGTTTCCTTTAAATGAAAATAATTTCATTTTTATTATGTTTATAGATTTTAAATGCTGCTTAACGGAGATAGTCTTCAAACTTTAACTCATCAATCATATTTTATCTTCAAACTGCAAGGCATATTTGCTTTATATATTCTTATATTCACTTAAACTATTAATTAGAAGATACTTTTTCCAAGCCTTTTTCATTTACCTCATGTTCATTCCTGTTTATGTTCTTCTAGTGCATCGGTACACTCACTGCAGGGATCTCCTAGGAAAATTGGCCAGTTTGCTCCAAGCTCATCCAGGCAGCTGTACCTGCAAGAGCTGAGACTTGCAGGATAGACACCGCAGGCTGTAGTCTTGAGTCTTGCTCGAAGTGACGGCTCACACTAAGGACACAGCTATCATGGCCTCATTTGCTTCCCTGCCCAGGCACTGAGACCCATAACTCTGCAGGCTCAGAAGATCCTCCTGACTTACATGGTCAGGCTGTGACCCCAACTCCAAGACCAGAACAACAGAGTGGACCAGGACTGTCTGGGCTTCCAGACCCAAACTCCCAAATTAGAATAGCCTGCTCCCCAATCCCCAACCCTGTCCACTGGAGTTGGAATATGATTTAAGCTTGGTTTACTCTTCAAAACCCTCTAGGTACAAAAACAGTGGATGAGGGTTCAGAAGAGCCAGATTGCAGTCCCGCGTGGCTTAAACAAGGCTCTGCCCCAAGCCTCTTTCATGCTGAAGCTTTTGCATGTGGGAATCTCTCTAGGAGTCTAAATGAAACCTTCTTAGCTTTTCTTCTTCTCATTTACTCTTTTCCTCTAATGTAATTTCTGCTCTCTTCTTTTACTTCTTATTCTGCCATTCTTTCCTCCATCCTGGCTATAATGAAATATTCAAGAGACCCTTGACATACGAAAACAGTAATTCTTAGCCCTAGGATACTTTTAAAAGTTCTATAACCCTCTCCCAACACAGATTTACTGGATTAGACATCAGTGTTTGTAGACAGCTCACCAGGTCATTCTGGTGCACAGCCAGCGTAGAGAACTGTGAAGGGAAGGAATAGCTTCGAGGAATGTATTCCTTGGAAAAGGGACTACATTAAATATTAAGTCAATTTAATAAAGGAAAGATAACTCCACCAAGGAAAGGAAAGCTAGTAAGAGGGAGAACCAGTCCTTTTCCCCACTGATAAAAACTGGCAGATAGATATATACATTTTTTTTTCTTTTTGATGTTTTCTTTTCCTTGTCCTCCTTCTCCTTCTCCTAGATGAGGAAGAGGAGTGGAATACACACCAGGTTGAAGAAGACTGGGCTGGAAAGAGCTAGGAAGACTCAAAATGGGAGTCAAGAATTACTGGCATAGTAGCAAGTCCTGACAGCCCATCTTGGTCACTGGCAACCCAGGCTAGTGGCACAGGAAAGATTTTCAGCAGCATAGCATCTGTTCTCAGGGCCCTGGGAGGTATTGCCAAGTCACAGATGTTCTCAGAAACTCTCACTCATTCTGTTATATTTCAGAATCCTTCACCTTAAAATTTGCCTTTTCCTGAAGTCCCCTCCTTTCAGAATGACCTCTTCCTTCTGCTCCTTCCCAAAGAAAAACTGACTCATTGAGACCTAATTATTGCCAACACATAACCTTGGTTTCATGGTTGGTAATTCGATATCTTTACCATCTAGGGAGGTGCCATGGGTGTTGGTATACACAAATGTCCCCAAGCTTTAGTATCTCACTAGATGTGGATAAATTACTGCTCTAAAAATGGTGAGAAGAAATAGGTTTTAGAAAGATTTAGGGGGTAAATATCAATGATGAGTTAGATATAAGGTATGAGAAATAGGTAGATATCAATAATAATTTATGGAATACGTTTCTCCAAATTTATTTATTTATTTTTATTTATTTATTTATTTATTTATTTATTTATTTATTTTTAAGCCTCACCTGAGGATATTTTTTTCCATTGATTTTTAGAGAGAGTGGAAGGGAGAGGGAGAGACAGAGAGAAACACCAATGTTAGAGAGACACATCTATTGGTTGCCTCCCACATGCCTCCAACCAGGGCTGGAAGCCTACAACTGAGGTATGTGCCCTTGACTGGAATCAAATCCAGGACCCTTCAGTCCACAGGCTGATTCTCTATCCACTGAGCCCAACTGGTTAGGGCCATTTCTCCAAATTTTACAGAAGTGTGCAATGTAATGAAATTTAATCAGCCTTTATTACTTCTAAGTCTAGAAAGTTCATCATACCCTAAAAAAAGACACCATTTGAAAGGCTACAGTAAGTATTCCCCTTGCACGTGCATATTCTATAAATTAAGCAGTTAATAGAACATTCCAGTTTTAGATAGTTATAAGTAAAAAATGGTTAGAGACAGAGTTAAGTTTTTATATATGTTAGACACTTGTACTGGTGATTGACCTTGGATGGGCAAATGTGCAAGCAAAATCACAGACCAAATACAAATGCCCATAGCAAACTTGAGCAATGGTATGAAGTGTTCAGTAATATGAAAGTTTGTTTTTATTTCATGTATGGAATTGCTCATTTCAGTTTTAACTATGCCCAGTAGATAAAATTATGTCCAATTTTGACTTTATCTGGGAGGGGTTGGTGAAATCACAGACCCTTTCTTACTGTGGGTGAAGGTTGCAACTTTCTATGCAACTTGTGGTGCATAGCAAGGTCACTTGTTTGTCCACTAAGACCCTGCTGATTTTATACCCCTTCGACCGAGTCTGAGTGAAATCCATTTCTGTTGGCTTTAAGAGACTTCAGGACCTTGCCTGTGCACCTGAATAAGAGCCAGTTTTTAAAAAATCTTAAGGCTCACAGCTTTCTTATTGTCCAATTCACTTCCCTTCCATTCTGAGTGATATTGAATTCCTTAAACTGCTTATGCAAAGATGAAAGGCTAGGCTTTTTTTTTTCACCCAAGGGCTCTGACACTGTAACTGTTATTATAGTGAATATGATAACTTGTCATTTAGTTCCTTTGGGTCTCAGTCTTCTCATCTGTAAAATGAAAAAGTGTTATCCAATGTCACTACATAATTCTGGAATTCTATGCTTTCCACCTACTTCTTAGCTACTCTACACTCTGTCTCTAGAATACACAGCCTTGAGTTATTAAAACTTTTTGTAAATGATCATCTAAGAATTTATGTTAAAATGTGCTTTCATAAAATCACAGAATAGTTAGAATGTTAGAGTGTGTTGAATACTAGACATAACATCAAAATTATACCCCCAAATTGACCAAAACAGTCACATGGAATGTGTTTTAACATACAGATTTCTGGATCTCTTCATAGACCCACTGAAACAGAATCTCCAGGGAAACAGGAATAGGCATCTACATTCTCCCTGTGGTTAAATGCACAAAATAGTCATTCTATAAAACTGTATCTTAGTGTAAGTTGGTAGAAAACTTGAAAATTTCAGTAGTGTTTATCTCTACACAGCATCATTATTTCTGCCTCTGGGTTTGTTCACATGTCACTTTCAGTTCTGAAATCTTCTCTCCCTTTATCTTAAAATTCTATCCATCAGTTAAAATTGTGATGAAGTCCTATTTCCTGAATAGATAATAGCTCATAACTACATGCCAGGTTTGTGCTAGGCATCACTTCATGCTTTCCTCATGATAAACCTTTATACAGCTGAGGACATGGAGGCTTAGCAAAATGAGAGAGCTAGCCTAACCATCACTCTGCAACTGACAGACAAGGGACATGCTGTCTCATCCAGGTGACATTTATCTGTCACCGTCCACATAGACCACTTTCCTTGTTCACTGCACAGTACAGCTCCTGAGCATTTCTCTCTTCTCATTATTTTCCAGAACATGCTGTCTGAACCCTGCAAATGAGCACTTATTTGTAGATTTTGCTGTTCCTTCCCATGTGTCTCTTATCTCCTCAACTAGACCTCAAATCCAGCTAAGTCAAAGGCCGTTTTCTATAGGCCCACTAAGTTGGCTCAATTAATACTTGTCAATTGATTAGACATGGAGAATACATGGGAATCAAAAAAATATGCAAGATCATTTTAGTGTTTATAGAAAATATCAAGCAACAAAAGAGAATCTTAAATTCACCTACAGTCTTTGTTCTAGAAATATATATATTTTTTCTACATAAATTTAAGGGTGGGGTGGAGATGGAGTGGTAGAAATCTCAATTGAAGGAGAAGCATTTCCCAAAGGCCGTATTTAGAATCTTAGAAACCTTGGTCCATGCCTCTGGGATCACTATTCTCAATGGAATTGTGCCAACCCAGAAAATATGAAAATTTTGGGCTCATAAAATCTTTTTTCACTCAAATTAATACCAGATGGGCAGAAAAATACAGCCCCTGTTATAGAATTTTCACCCTAAAATAGAATACCCCTAATTTTTAAACTCACAATTGAGTAGATGGATTTGCTGATGCAGTCACAATTTTGAGTTAGGTCATTTTATAAAATGAATGAAACAAAGGTATTTTCCTTTGTCTTAGGAAATTTTTTTCACTTATTAGTACTCATATTTACTTAAGAGTAATGCTAGCTTCAACATTAGTAACTAAAGTTATACAGAAACATTTTTAGATGGCTTCTGACCAGAAGTGAATTCTGTTAGAGGGTATTAAAATTCTCCTAAGTGGAAATTAAAGATATTTGCCAGGGTAAATGTGTGTAGTGTATTATTGGTAGAGTTCTGCTAATGGTAGAATATGATCATCTTAATTGTCCTCTTTTGTTTTCTCCCACACTTTAGTATTTTTTTCTAATTTATTTCAGTATAAACAATGATTTTTCTGGGGAAAATTATAGTATATATTACCAGCTTTCCTTCCCACCTCTTCAAGCATTTGAGTATCCTATATAAAATTAGATTGTGAACTACTGTGGGACTTGAATATCATTAATTTAATTGTGAAGACTTACAATTTTTACAATTTATTTCCCATTAGTGTCAGTAAACATATAGAAAAGACAATAGCTTAGATTTAATAATTCTTATAGATCTTTTGTTTGAGGTTTAGCAATAATAATGAAGTTGTTGATTTATGCAAAAATGTTACTTCAAATATCATTTAGAAAACTTGTCTTTTCAGTATGGATTGAATATACTTAGTTAGATCCCATTAATTTTTCAAAATATCATTCAGAAGTTACATTTAATTCCCCATCACTATATATTGCATTTTCATCCTGTTGCCAGATGCCCCTTTTCTAGGCCCCATAATAGGAATATACACTCAAGGATGGGCTCCAGTCCTTATTTGCATTTGCCCTGCTTTGAGGTTGGCAATTGTGCTTATTCTTTGAGTGCCTGTTGTGTACAGGGCATGGCTCATGTTAGATATCCCAAAGTATTTTACAATGATAAGTTTATACATAATTATTGGATAGACCACCAATTTTAATTCTACATATATTCAACTTGGCAAAATAGGCAATGAAAAATTACCTGTGTTATCAGTTGGCCCAGAGTATGTACGTGAGCAGTCAACCTATCAGGAGACACACTTATTCTCAAGATACTGTGCAAAACTACTGTCTCTGTGCAAAACTACTTTTCTTTAGATCTTATTTGGAATAGCCCTAGAGTCAGTTTGAGCACAGGGGAACAAAACTCCATGGTTTACGTTTCATATCAAAGTGAAATTCTACAGCTTGGTACTCACTTTTTTTCATCTGACTTGGAGCTAGGTCCCTTTTTATTGTTTTCAAAAAAATCATCCAAAGGGCAATTTTTATCACTATTAACAGAAGTCAAAAGAACAAGCTATGTCTCTAAAGGCAATTCAAAAATGTAGTTTCCAAAAATACCTCTTATATGGCTCAGCACATGTTTGGGATGATGTGACTTATCTCCTGAAGGACTTCTTTGAAGAGACCCTGCCCTCTTGGTATGTCTCTGAAACCAGACATTATTTTACACTCATACCTCATGGATTTAATTTGCTTTAATTAAAAAATATTTGTATTGATTTCAGAGAGGAAGAGAGAGATAGAAACATCAATGATGAAAGAGAATCATTGATCAGCTGCCTCCTGCACGCCCCACAACTCAGGCATATGCCATGACCTGGAATTGAACCGTGACCTCCTGATTCATAGGTCGATGCTCAACCACCGAGCCATTTCAGCTGGGCTAATTTAATTTTATATCACTTCTCAAATGAGACACATTTCTGTGAATATCATTGGGAGCACTGTTTGATTTTTAAAAGCATCGCATTGTATCAACATTCTATGCTCTACAATATGAAACATGAACTTTAGCTTTGACCTTTCTTTAAAAGTTAAGTTCTTGCCAAAACCGGTTTGGCTCAGTGGACAGAGTGTCGGTCTGCGGACTGAAGGGTCCCAGGTTTGATTCTGGTTAAGGGCACGTACCTTGATTTCGGGCACATCCCCAGTAGGAGGCAGCTGATCGACGTTTCTCTCTCATTTCTAACTCTCTATCCCTCTCCCTTCCTCTCTGTAAAAAAATCAATAAAATATATTTTTAAAAAATTAAGTTCTCTAGATAAGTTACAATCCTACAAGTAGAGAATAATCATGTAAAGGCCCTTGTGAAACAGGAACTCAGCTCAATGAGCACTTGGCTAGTGTCTGAAAGATACCTTAATATGTCAAAGTTAAGCTTGACAAACTAGACTCTCATCATAGAATTTAATTACTGCAAGGGCTCTTGTAGATCATCTGAGTTACAACTCAGATTTTTAGATTTAAAAAATTGATGCCTAAAAACTTACATGACTTTAATAAGACCACAAAAGTAATTTTCAGTCCTCAGAACATCCAATGCCTCAACTTTTCAGCAGAATATCATTCTACCATCTAAATTGTGCCAATACTATTTGTTTCTCCAGAATAATCTTTGACAATGTGCATTTGTGAACACTTCTAAATTTCTTTAGCCATTGCCTTGTATATAATTTCTCATTCTTTACAGAAATTAATATATCTTACATTTTAAAGTCTATGGATACCTTAATTTCTATGCTACATGTATCCTGACTGTGCATTTCTGGTATTGCATGCTCTATTAGTCAATTCAAAGTTGCCTTTTATATAACATGTGGAGTGAGAATTTTGTTCAAAGATTTTGTATATGTGCAAGAATTGTGTGTGTGTGTGTGTGTGTGTGTGTGTGTGTGTGTTTAGAGTCATCTCTTAAATCAGATGCATTTCTTTTTTTATGCTTCATGTCTCAGAATAAGTGTCTCTTCATTGGGGAAAGTCTTCCCTGATCTCTCAGACCAGTTGGGATTCACCTATTATTAAATTTCAGCATTGCATTCCTCCCTTATAACTCTCAACACATTTGTATGAATTGTTCATGCCAGGCTTCCACAGTAGACTTGAGGATCCATGAGGACAGAGACCTCATCTGTCTTAGACCCCACTATTTCTCCAACATGCACATGGGAGCACATCTATCCAAGCTCTAGAAATGTAATTCATACCAATTTATGCAAGAAAAAGTAATCAATGGATTGGGTAACTAAAAAGTCTAGAACTAGAAATGGGTGGTTTCATCATAGCTGTGTCCCTAGATTCAAATTTTGTTCCTTGGATTATTTTTCCTTCTGTTGCTTTTGTTCTTAGTCGTGTTCTGCCTTTCTTTGTAGGGGCCAAGAGGGCTCTGGTTGGTCAAGGCTTATGTGATTCCAAGTACCCCCTGTCTTAGAAAAAGATCATGTCAGCAAATATCCCACCTAGGGTTTTCATTGGTCTATTGAGTCCCGGGCTCATTCTTGAGTCTACTACTGTGGCTGAGGAGTGTAATTTTAATTTGGGTGTTGCCAACTGAGCTTCTTCCCACTCCTGTATATAGTGATGTAGGTAGGAATGGGATCAATATATACCTATTGTTGGCCAGTATAATTGGGAAGGGCACCAAATATAATGTAATCTTTATTTATTAAATATTATGGAAACGTATCCCTTAGAAAATGAGTTTTCTGCAATCTCAGGAGACCTTCCAGAAACTAAGAGCAGAGGTCAGTCCTATCTGACTCATATGGATTGAGAGTAGGATGAGAGTGATTTCCAACAGGAGCAAAGGAATTCCTGTACCACAGCAAGGGGAATGAATGCTGGGCAAGCAGAAACATTGATAACAATAAGAATATTAATAGCTAATTTTTATGAGTGCTTTATGTGAATTTACTCATTTAAGATGTCTACTAAACTGCTCCAAAAGTTAGTGTTGGTGGAATATATGAATTAAAACAAAGTTTCATGCCTAGGGTTTATGTTTCATGTCTATGATATATTGGCACTATTATGATTATTACTATCATTATTGACTGTTAGGAACTTTGCAAATTATATTTCTATACAGTTATAAGTTGTTGAAGATTTTTTATTGCCACTTGTTAAAAAGCAATTTTTTAGCTTTTCTGTAATTGCCTCTCATGCTTTATGTATTTAAACAACTTTGTAAGTGTCTTTGTTGGTGTCTTACAATTTGCATCTCATTTCTGGCTTTTATTTTCCTGATTTTAGCCCAATTACCTGCTATCTCCCTGTGTTCCCTTGGGTAAGCTAGCCAAGTTTCTTTTTGTAATTTTAATTTGGGTGTTGTCTACTGAGCTTCTTCCCACTCCTTCTCTATTTAATATAAGATAGCTTCCCACCCCCATGCCAACCGTTGGGGTTTCTCTATTGATTTTTTTGTTTTGTTTTGTTTTTTTGAGAAAACATTCAGCTTTATTAGATGACTTTTCTGTTTAAAGTCTGGTCTAAAGAGATTTTGCTATTTTACTAAGCCTATTAATCTCGGCTTTTATTTTATTATTAATTTTCCTACTTTTATTTCCCCCATATTTTTCTTAAATATTCTAAATTTCACACTAAGAACTTGTGCTTTTCCACTGAGTTTTAACTTTCTCCAAGAAAATTTAGTGATTTAAAAGTTCTTAAACTGGCTGGGTTCTTAAAATCCCTGAGACTATGCACACTTCTGTGTGACTGTGCACAGATGCTTTCCAGGGGAAAGGGTGAAGGTTGTCATCAGAGGTCAAGCCTGTAACTCATAAATGCTTCAGAGTTGTGGTCCCCTCACCCTTCACCTGGTAATTAGTGACCTGACCTTTGGCTTCTACCACAGAGAGTCAGAGCTATGGCTTCTCTTCATGATTTGCCCCAATTCTGTACAAATGTAGACTGGGAAGAATATCAGCAGATGGGAGCTCAACTGTCAACAAACTTATCTTCTATCCTGGGTCTGTGGTCTCTAAAGGGCAAGCATTTCAGTCCCTCGTGCATGCTGACCAGGCTGCTAGCACTCAGATCTCTCTCTCTCCCTCATAATACGTTCATGCTGCTGAGCGTATGTTGCTTTGGCTATAGCTCAGGATTTGGGATCCTTTCCCAAGACTAGACCCAGGAGGAATTCCCACAAAGTCTCTGTGCCATAGGGGTAAAACAAAGGTAAGGTTCAAGCACCACAGACTACTTATAAATACTGAGTTCCTAGGATTAGAGGTGAGATGGAGGTTGTGTTATAATCCCAAAGGCTCTTAGGCAGACAAAGAAAGGGTTAAAGGGTTAGGAACAAGATATAATGGACTAGCAGCACTGAGGTGTATTAACACATAAGAGGCAAGTAGGACAATGCCTGTGATTCTTCCCTATAATCTAAGCTTTTGTCTGCATCATTATTGCAGGGATAGTGATCTAATATATACCTCTGTGTGTGTGTGTTTGTGTATGTGTGCATAGTGATGTAGGTAGGAATGGGATCAATATATACATATTGTTAGCCAGTTTGATTGGGAAGGGCATCAAATATAATTTAATCTTTATTGATTTAATATTATGGAAACACATCTCTTAGAAAATGAGTCTTCTGCAATCTCAGTCATTCAGATATAACCACTGTTAAGAGCTTGGAGTCTATTCTTTCAGATTGTTTCTACCCATGTGTTAAAATAAATGCAATGTGCATGTGTTGGGGGCCATGAAAACGTCACCAGATGTTAGACCCATGAAGTCTGACAGGACCTCAGTTCAGCAACCTTGGTACTTGAGTTCTGGCTAAAAAAAATTTCAGAGCCAAGACTCAAACTATAAGAGAAGGTTTATTTAGAGAATCACAGAGGTGGAAGAAGTGAGCGGTAGAAGAAAGGGTTCAAGAAACAAGTTCCAGAGGCAAAAATAGGGCTCTTAGAGTTTAGGAGAAAGAGAAACAAGGAAAATGTGCCTGGAGCAATGAGGTGGGCGTGTTCCATGGAGAGAGCAGGGCTGGGTTCTCCTTTCTAAGGGCTTTTAAGGGTGGGGTTTTTAGGGGAGCTCCCAGGGGAGGATCTCAATAGAATAATCATCAGCTTTGCAGGTGTGTCCTTTCAGGGTGGTGGTCTCTGCTGATTGGTCAGCACAAGGGCATGGGGTCATTATCCAATGCAACAGGTACTAAGGTCAGCCACGGCATCGCTTTTGTGGTTTTGCTGCTTTCTGGGCCTGGACCTGAAACACACTGAGGCCTAGATGTTATCTTAGGAGTTAATGCTTAAGGGAGTGGTCCTATTAGGGCCCATATGGAAGTCATATGAAGCACTCTTCAGCCCCATATTCCTCCTCCCAGAGGGTCTACCACGTGACTAGCAACATGCCAAGGGAGGGAAGGTCAGAGGAGTGTCCAAACTGCATGACCAGCAATATGAACAGTCAGGGAGTCTAAACCTCATGGCCAGACATATGCTAGGGGAAGAAAGGTTACCCTGGGGGCCAGGCCCTTGTTTTCCCAGTTTTGCCTCTTGCTAGGTGCCCCAGACTTCCTGCCCTGTGACATCTGTACCTGGCCTATTGTCCTGCTTTGCTCATGCCTGTCTCACTGCCTACCATACATGTACCCATGCACATATATTTCATACAGAAATGCGACTATCCATAATTTTGTTCTGTAACTGGTTTATTCAGTACCATTATTTTAAAAATAAATCTTGAAAGCCGAATCTCTGAATATTGCCTGCAAATTGTACTGAAGAGCACTAGATCTGATTAAATCTCTGAAGAAACACGAGGGAGACATTTAAAATATACTAATGACTAAGTCTGGAATGACTCATTAAAATCAATTATTTCATTTTTTAAAAAGTAAAATGTAAGTAAAGGATTATAGATCATCTGGATTTGATGATTGCAGCAGTCACCAGCTGAAAACTGATGAAAAGTCATGTCGCTTTGGAATTATGTCACAGTTTCAAGGAGGTCCTGTTTTATATGCTATTTAATAGGGTTCAAATTAAAGTGTAGGGTCAAGTCAATATTAGATTAGCACTCAGACCCCTCTTCCTCCATCATAATATGCCCATGCTGCTCGGTGTCTTTTGCCCTGGCTATAGCTCAGGATTTGGTACCATCAGCCAAGGAACTTCCAGAAATTAGGCAAGAAACATGGATTAGAACCTTCCCTAGGTCCTTCAGAGGGAAGATGGTCCTGCCAACACCTTGATCTCGGGCTTCTAGCCTCTAGAAAAACTAAGACGACTCAGCTTTTGGTTTATTTGTTTAAACTAATTTGTTATAAATTAGAAAATTGCTGAACTACCGACTGATAGACTATAGTAAATGGAGAGATGCCACATGTTTCAGGACACTGTGTAGAGGTAGTAGGCAATGAGGATTAAGGGATTTCAGAATGATTTATTCTCAAAACCAGTTTTGAATATGGTAGATTGCTCTGGTATTTTCTCTGTTTTATGTCTTTGCATGTTTTCCTTTCACTAAATTTAAAATAAAGCAAAATATTAAATAATACCAAAAATAAAACTTTGTGGGGAAGCATGAGACTTGGTTGGAAAGTTTGTAAGGAGGACATTCTGAGAAAAGGGAAGTAGGCAGAAGGCTGCTCACCCTGTTTATCAGAATTCTGACTTAGGGGAGTGCAGAAGGCAATGCCCCTAATTATTCCTTGACCTTTCCAAACAAGTCTGTGCACGTGCAGACCCCTGGGTGTTTACTGGAATCCTTATGCTTAATCTTTGGGTGTCCTTGCCTAAAGGACACTACAAACACATGTACCCTCCCAATATTACTGATTGTGTCTAAAAGATAAACTTTCTCTCAAACTGCTGCTACAATAAAAGCCTAACGAGGCAGGCGATCAAGGCTGCCTACTTCCTTTAGCCAGGCAGTTCTTTAGACCTCTCTTTCACAGCAAACATTGTGTCAGAGTAATCATTCACCCATGGCTCTGGGTCTGCTGGTCAGCCCCGGCAAAACTTGCAGAATGAAAAGAATAACACTTCTAAAAGGTGTTAAGGAGAGAAGACAAATAAAACGTACTGATAATATATTATATATAATTTATTAAGTACTCATTTTTGTACAGGCACTGTTTTTAGCATTTTATATGAATACTAGAGGCCTGGTGCATGAATTTGTGCACATTGAAAGGAAATTAATTAGGATAAATATTTTAATATCGCTACTCGCCCTTTCTCTATAAAAGAAGTGTCAACCAAATTCACGATCGACAATGACAGATCGAAACACACATGTGCGATTGGCGCCAGCAAGAGCTCTATATATATCGCATATGCACAAGTCAACTTAGCCTTTTATATATGTAGAATAAACTTGATTAATTAGATCTGCTTTCTAATTTAGCTAAACTTTTTCCAGTCTAGTGAAGCACCCCTACTTCTCTTTCAGGTAATTGTCAGCATCACAACAGTAAATATCAACATGAAGCAGATTATTATTGCAGATCACGCAGGGAGAACAAAGGGTAAAATATTTAACTGCAGCAGTGTTTGACTATATTCTGCGCAGTGAGAAAACCTGAAGTCATTTTCAAGGTCCACCATTTCTTACTTCTTTTCAGTCGGGTCAAGTTTCAAAACTTTCTAAATCTCCATTTTCCAGCTAATAAAAAGAAAACAGGATTCCATCGAGTCTCCTACCTACCTACTCCAGGACTTCTGTGAGGATCAAATGAGATGAGGCATGGGAAAATGCTTCACAGACATTTGGTTAAAGAGTAAAATCTTTGCACCTGGCTATAAAGCAAGTTATGTTCCTGGGCTCAAGAAACTGCAAGGAGGCTAGTCGCTAGGGAGAGGAAGCCAGCACCCACAGCCACTGTTTCTGGGCTGGGCTGGGCTATGGGCCACATTTTGCGCCAGGGGGTCTTGGCAGTGTTGGTTGCGATTTGGTGGGTGTCGCTCTGGGGTGGTGGTGGGGTCTGTGTCCCACTTGGGTGAAACTGAGTGTTGCTTTTGTGGGCACCAGATCTGTAGTGCCATTTATTGTTAAACTAGTGGCCTAGTGCATAAAATTTGTGCACGGGGATGGGCGGTGTCTCTCAGCCTGGCCTGTGCCCTCTCACAATCCGGGACCCCTCAGGTAGGATTGTGAGGCCTGGCTGGTGATCAGGGCCTATTGTGGCTTTCCTTCCTACCACCCCTGCCGCTGCCACTGCTTGCCATCTGTGCGACACTGCCCCCCCATCTCCTGCCACCAATCGCCTCCCTCTGTAGGCAACATGCATGGAGTGTGATCACTTGGCTGGCCTGGGCCTCCATCTGTGGGGCAGTTGATCATGGGGTCCCCAGATTGATTGCCCCACAGAGGGAGGTCCCACCCACCTGCTGCAGCGCTGCCAAGCAGGTGGCCTCAACCTCCCTCTGTGGCCACTAGCCGGCTGGCCTGTGCCTCCCTCTGTGGGGTGATCCTGGGGCAATGGTGGGGCCCCCTGACCAATCACACCCACCTTGACTGGCCTGGTGCCAGTGCATGTCATAGTGTGGCCATCCAGAAGGCCATCCAGACAGTTGTCTGGACTGTCCTGCTGTTCGGTTGTTCAGTCGATTTGCATATTGTGCTTTTATTATTATAGATGGCCTGTTGCTAGGAAGAGGAAGCTGGGCGTTGCTACGTGACATCATTACCCGGCACCCACAGCCACCATATCCGGGCTGGGCTGTGGACCACATTTTGCACCAGGGGGTCTCGGCAGCATTGGCTGCGATTTGGTGGGCTTTTGCTCCAGGGTGGTGGTGGAGCCTGTGTCCCACTTGGGGGAAGCCGAGTATTGCTTTGTCAGTGCCAGGTCTGTGGTGCCATTTCTTTGTAAATGGCCAGTGTGCGTCACGGCAGCTCCTGCATTGAGCATCTGGCCCCTGGTGGTCAGTGCACATCATAGCGACCACTTGGATTTTTTGAGGGACACTTAGCATATTAGCCTTTTATATATATAGATGCTTATTTCATTATATAATTGGGGAATCTTAAAAACAGGAGATGGTAAGTAGGAATTTAAAGCATTCTAAGATTTTTGCAGAAAAGTGGAGTTTGTGTGGCAAAATAGGTGGTTGAAATAGCATATAGATATAAGTGATAATCAGGGAGGAATAAAGTCCTATAGAGCATTTGAAGAATAACATATAATGATCTGAACATCTCTCAGATGCAGGAAATTTAAAAGAAAAAATGTGAATATACTGATAACATTTTTGTTTAGCTCTTTGGATACACTGGGTCATGAAATAAGAGTTTTGAAATGGAAAACTTGGGAACTTTAATACATCTAGAAAACAAATAACAATCTTTGGGGAGATTAGGGAAATAAAGGGCTTTGAGGAATGTCAGAGATTAAGGGCCATGTCCCTGAGATGGGGACGCCTAACTGAGGCAGTCTCGCCCTGCAGGTCACCCTGTTCAAACTCAGCCTGGTGAACTGCCAAAGAGAGTCAGTGCAAGGACAGCCATCTGATAGAACTGGGTGGGGGTATGTGTGTGAAAGTGTTTTACAACTTGCATGGATTTTTTAAAGAACTTTTAATTTGAGCTAATTACAAACTCACAAGATGCTGCAAAAAATATAGAGAGAAATCCTATGTTCCCTTGTCCAGCTTTCCCCATGTTAGCCTCTTACATATGGTGGTACATTATCACAGCCAGGAAATTGACACTGGAACAATACAATGAACTGTACAACAGATCTTCCTTGGATTTAACTAGTTGTACATGCACTCCTTTTTGTGGAGTGGGATGTTCTAGGGGATGACATTTATAAATTGAGAATATGCAATAGAAGTTCCCAAAGTCCCTAAAACATCCTCCTTCCTTCTCTCCCACCTTCCTCCTTTCTTTCCTTTCTCTCTCTCTCTTTTCCTCCCTGGCTCTCATCCTTTCACACTGAAAACCAATGTAGTACCAGGCTCTGTGCTATGTGTTAGATTGGTGAAGGCAGTCAGTCGTGGGTGGTCTGTCCTCCATGGACCCTTCCCAGACCTTCTGATGAGTCTTCCAGCCTCTGGTCTCCCCCATCCCACTTATTCCTATTCACAGTTCCAGATGAATCTTCCTAAAGCACAGCTCTTAGCTCACTGTCTCCCTTGCTAAAGAACTTTGAGAAAACTCTTCTTCACCGACAGAATTAGCTAGTACAACGTATGTTCAGTCTGCCTTGGTAGAATGTCCTAATGTTCATAATTTATGTTTTAGCCAAAGTCTACAATGTGCTGTTCATTTCATGCTATGCTAGCCTCTGGAAGGCCACCTCCTCCATGAAATCTCTCCTGATTGCTCCAAGCACATGAAACTTCTCCTATCTTGATACAACCCAACTTTGCAGTCTTATTGTGTTTATTCTCTCTACCTGGTTTGGTTTCATGTGGATACATGCCTGCAATAGATGGTACCCTCCTCCTCTAAAACGGAGACTGCATCACTCTTGGTTTTTCTTTAATGTCTGGAGAAGCAACCTAAGTTAGGGGTATAGATCTTCACAAACCCTCTTCCCCCAGCTTCTGCCCCTTGTTAACTACATAAGTTGTAGCAGGATGCCCTACGAGGTGGATGCTACCGCCAAGTCTCTTGGGGCTAATGTGCCTACAGCATGGACATTCAATGAAATAATGTATGCGGAGTGCCTCACACAGGGTCTGGCTCAGGAAGTAGTTGTAAAAGTAAATCTTCAACTGTAGGTGAAAAATTAGCTTTCCAAAAAAGAGAAAATAGATTTTACAAATATGGCTCTCTTCTAAGGGGTTAGTGATCACTGCAAACAAACCTAAAACCAGTGTTGAGTTCAGAATCCTCTGAAAACCAGAGTCATTCTGAAAAAGGAGTTGCCACTAACTCTTGATGACATAACAAGGGAATAACAAGGTCCACAAACTCCCAACTCTTCCTGTCCACAAACATGATTTGTAAGGATCTGAAATAGCAGAATCACACATCCACTTTCTGTCCCCCTCCTTCGCCTCCCTACACCTGGATATTTCAGTTGCATGGAACAAGATGAGGGTGACAGTTTCCTCCCTATCCTCTTTGGAAGTCTAGTGGAACCAATTCCTAATTGTTTCTAATTCAAGGAAAGACTTGAATTATGATTTGCATATCTGTTGTATAATTTGCATATCATGCATAAGTCTCTCTTTTATTACTCTGAATAATTGCATTGAAGATATGTGCATTTTAATTTCTTTTGGGATACAGAAGGCTCACATTTTACCAGAATTACATGAATGCTTGGGGTACAGGCATTTTCCTATGATTTAAACCCCAAGTATTAACTTCTCGCCCATTTTCTTACTCAAAGGGCCAGGGGACTTGCTTACTTTGTAAGAAGTGCACCAGGTTTCCTATTCCCCTGGCTGGAGTTCTCTGCAAGATAACACTCATCCAGGATTTAGAAGCCAAATATCATGTGGCCAGCCTCCAGTGATCTGAAAAAGAGTATAGAGGTTACTTTTGAGGTTGATAAAGTTGTTCTGCCAGAAGGCTAAAATCATGTAATTTGACCTTTTGTAAACGTATGGGACTTGTGCCAAATAAGTTTGCCTAGAAATGAACAGTCAAGGCCTTAATCTGGTCCATAGTGTTAATCAATAAAAATGATAATGAGCCCTAACTGGTTTGGCCCAGTGGATAGAGCGTCGGCCTTGCAGACTCAAGGGTCCCAGGTTCGATTCCGGTCAAGAGCATGTACCTTGGTTGCGGGCACATCTCCAGTGGGGGATGTGCAGGAGGCAGCTGATTGATGTTTCTCTTTCATCGATGTTTCTAACTCTCTATCCCTCTCCTTCCTCTCTGTAAAAAATCAATAAAACATATTAAAAAAAATGATAATGAGATAATGATAGGAATAACATCTGCTGCAGACCAAGGGTGTATCTTATCCCAGACCTTATTATACTAAGTAGTTTATGCTCTTTCTCCTGGAAATTCTCATAGTATCTCTATGTTAGTCTCATTTTCACAAACGAGGAGGACAACCTTAAAAACTTTAAGTCACTTGCCCAAAGTCGCAAGGTTACTAAGGGGCCTAGTCAAGATTTAAAACTGAATTTCTCAAAAAGCCATGTCTTTACCATCTCATAGATTACATTTTCTTAACTACTTATAAGATTCCAAAATAATTACCTTAACTTGCTTTTCTTTCTTTCTAAATTAAATGTTCATGCTAACATGGTAGAAAATATCAGGATTACTGAGCATCCACTATGAATCAGTCACTCTGCTAGACACTTCCATTCACTTTATCTCATTTACTCCCAATAACCACACTTGTAGGTGGGCATTGTAACTGTTGCTCCAAAAGACCAAGTGACCTACTGGTGGTCACACAGACCATATGAGGCAAAGCCTCATATAACAGCACAGTAGTCTCTTCCTTTTAAAGGGAGCCCGTGTGCTCATTCAAATCAAATACAAACTTTGTTTTCCACTCCATTTTTTTTTCCCTCAGCACCTGATGGATAGTGATTTTAATAAACTATCCCCAGTAATTTCTTGGGGTGTGCTTTGGAGTTAGAAAGCATGGTCAAGTATGGAAGTTTCTCACTGATGCCTAATTTTTTTTAAAGTTTTCAATATTATTGTTATTTGTAAGAGGATTTATTATACCTTTTGCTTCATAACTAAAATTTTATAACATTCTGTGAAATATGTGGGTTGGAAACAACAAGTTTAAACTTTGTACAGCATGCAATTTTTAAAGGTAAAAATATAATTTTTATTCTGTCTGGGGGAAAGGGAATTTTTATGCTACTTCCCTAGGGGAATAGTTTGAAATTCACGTGGCTCTCTGAAAATTAACACTTACTTGTCTTTTGAAGAGCCTGGTAGAAATGAGGAATTTAGTTAATTCTCTGATACCTGATGTGATGTCATGTACACAACCAGCACTTGGCAATTTATGGATTTGAGGCCTTTTCCCTCACTTAGCCAACTGTTAATCCATTTCCTGTAGTATCTGGGCTTCAGCTATACCAAATCACATATAGGCTATGAGTTAGCAGGTGGTTCTGTCCTTCAATAGCAGCTGTAAAGGGGTTCAACTCTACCAGAATTTCATAAACTGTGGATCAAGGACAATCTACATCTGGAATGTGTGTTAAAAATGCAGATTTCTTGGCCTCAGGTGATTTTTTGCAGAGTGGAGTTGAAAACAGTATGTTCTATAGCTACCACTCATATCCATCCTTACCCCTCACCTTAATTGCACAAAAGGAATGTCTTATCGCATGTGAGAAAGCAAATGCATAAAAGATAATTACATTTCCTTTCATTACATTTAGTTTCTGTAGCAACCCTTCATGTGTTAATAGTAAGCTTCAGGTTTTCTCTGGAAGGTGGCATTAGGGATGCCTAAATCCACAGACAATTCAACAAGTATAATTCAAAAAAGTATAACATGTTCAGCCTTCATCTACAGTAAAAATGTTATAGTTTAATAAGTAGCAAATTTGAAATATTGTTTTATCACCCTCTTACGAACATTCCTACAAAGGCCTTTTATTCTTCTGATGCTGATTATCAATAAAAGTGTAAAATGTAGGCATTCAGAAGGGAGAGAAATCAGTATTTGTTATGCATGTGTGTGTGTGTCCTCTCTCAATGCCTTAGGAACTCCATCAGCATTCTTCTTTCCAGGGTCATTTTTTTTTTTAATATAAAAGTATAGGAGATTGCTTGGAAGCACTTTGTAATTTCTGAAACTCTTTCCTCTGGAGATAATAGGTGTTGATCTGGGCACTTTCCTGCCGGATGAATAAAAATGATGGGTGTAGAGAGAATTATAAAGCTTGAAAGTGATACAGACCTTTCCCAGCCTCCATGGGGTGTAGCTAGCTTTTTCTGCATTTGCTGGTGGAAATGGAGTGGAGTGTGATTGGGAAACCAAGCCAGAGTTCGCAGTTAAGTCTGCAGTTAATGGGAGAATTGATGGCTGACTTCTCCCAAACATAGGGAAGCTGGGCTTCAGTTGTCAGAACTACCAGGAGAACACGCCTGGTTTACTGCTCAGCTGAATGGACACTACAAGACTCCCTGATTAAAACCATGTGATCTCTTTCTGTCATGAAGGAGTATTTCACTGTTCAGCTACTTCTTCTTCCCCACTTCTCAAAAAAACACCCACAATTTTGTCTTGTTTTCTTTGCAGTTTTTTCCTTCAGACATATTTAGACATCTTTGTTCCTAAGATAAAGAGTGCTTCAGTGGCTCAAGATGCTCAGGCCACCAATGAGCCCTATGGTGGCCTGAATTTGATAAGAAGCAAAATAATTTTTCCTAACAGTTCTGTTCACCCTCAGCACATTCTAGGAATCATAAAGAATATCAGTGAAGATTTGCCAGCTATGTTAATTGAAGACAACACAGTTGTAACTAACTACTCAATGATCCATAAACCAGATAGAAAACATCAAGATGTATTAATAAATTACATTCCATATTGTTATTGAGACAAAACAAAAAAAATGCATCTAAGCAGATGATCAGTAGGCAATTTAGTCTTCACTAGTATTTCATTATCATGCTTGCATCTACAACATACCACATTAAGAATATACTCTTCAGAACAGGAAAGAATGCTGCATATAAAATGAACCACTTGTTTACTGCTCTTACTACTTTACTTCCAAAAAGTTTATGCAGATTCAGATAATCAAGTGAAATGAGCTTGCTTATTTTCTTTTGTGAAACTTATTGCTCATCAAAATAAGTTATTTTTGGTAAGAGGTCTGAAGCCTAGGTAAATGATGTGTCCAATTGCACACTACTTAGTTCTCAGGACAGCAAACTCCCTTGGAACACAAGCTTTTTCCATGCTACTTCATTTATGTTGGGATTACTGCAATTGGTTTCAAGATAATCTCAATAATTTATTTTTAATACTGGATAAAATGTGTATTCCCATTGTAAAATCAAAATCCGCTGCTTACTATGCTAATGTGATATTTACAAAAGCCATCACCATGGTTTCCAGCTCAAAGTCCTTCAGAGCCTTAAAACTTGGTCAATGAAAAGACAGCCTCAAAAGCATATAATTCTTAATGAAAAGCAAACTAATAATAGAAGAAAAGTTTCAAGGAGAAACATTTTTAGCAGTGGAAATGTGGCAAATGTGGCAACTGCAGAAAGATTCAAATGTTGACTATGGTTACTCTTAGATGTTTAGTAATTAGATCATTGGTGAGTACTAGGGCTTTTATCAGAAAAGTGTATTTGCTTAAAATAATGTTCTGTTTGATACTTCCTCCATGCTTCTATATTTTATAATAATCGACACTAAGCTAAGCAAAAGCTTATCACTTTCCATCCAGAAATTCTTTCCTTTGTGATAATATTATGTTAAAAATTACAGTAATTTGGAGATCCTATATAGAACAATTAGTTCTGGATGAAACATTCTCCTGTCCCTGAAGGCAGCATTGATTGAGTTACAGTGTCCACATGGAGCAGTGTGTCACCATAACTGGATAATTTGCTCCATGTATCAAGCCAGTGTACTGGAGACAACTTGAGAGAGCTGAGAAGGTAGCAAAGACATGGTCTGTATCTTTCATTCCTGACAGGCATTTTAAGGGTACTTATTAATTTGTTGATTATGCATTATTATCTTCACAGAATCACTCCAGTTTGTACATTCCCAATAGGGGCAAGTTGTTCCCAGGAGAAACATAATTTATTTTTTATGCATAAAGAACAGATATACAGGCAGTACATAAACAAATACATGGTATATCTGTGGTATTGAAATTTCTGGGGTTGGGGGAGAATGAGTAGGAAAAAACTGTCTAAAATGGCTCCTAAGGGAGCAATGGTTTTAAAAAAAGGCTGAGGAAGACTGCTCTAGTTGCATTCAAAGGGACCAATTTAAGGTATCCGTATTTGTACTTTACAGGCAGATACATAGCTGCAAAGTTGTCAATAATATTTTAGTACCACAATCTATATAATAAAAACCCAGTGGTCATACCACCGTAATGACCAAAGACCGGTCACCAGAAGGTGCATTGATGGGTCCCGCGGCGCTGGCGGGACTTGACACTGGGTCCCGCAGTGCAGGTGGGACTTGATACTGCATCCCGTGGCTCCAGTGGGTCTGGGCCTCGCATTATTAATAATATTATTGGGTTGTTTTTAAAAATTCTTTCTGCGGTGCCAATTCTGCTAGTTTGGCCTTTTCTATTTAGCTGTGATAACGGTAGGTTAAATTATCTTTCTGTAAATTTATATAATTATGGATTGATTTCAGAAATCCTTAATTTGTTGCTTAAATATCTACAACTTAATTTAAAGCTCTTTTAAAGACAAAAGATAACAAAGCATGTAATATTGTAGATACGTATTAAAGAAAATTCTTATATTCTTCCTATTCCATTTAAATGTTATTTATTCATTGAATAGGTGTTTATTAGGCAACTACTATGTCTATATACAGAGATTCAGCAGTAAAAAAGGAAACCTACCAATTTTCTCTGTCTTCATGGAGAGGATAAAATGAGCATTAAGATACTAATTATACAATTATTAATTTAATTACAATCTTTATAATGTTTACAAGATCAAAGAGTAAATACTCATATGTGTTACATGAGAGAACATATAAGCACTTAGTTTTGCTGGGGGATAAAAACCTACTTCATGAAAAAAACATATCAGCTTAAATCTAACAGATTCAAAGGCAAGGAGAGAGAAAAGGGAAGACAGAGGAAATAAAATGCATGAAAATTCTGAGCCGAAAGGAGCTTGGTTCTGTGGAGGAACCAAAAAATGGGTTTGGTTTGAAGAAAGGAACTAGGGGGACATGGACATGAGTGAGGATGGTGGATAGTGGGCCAGATAATGCAGAGTTTTGTGAGCTGTTTTAAGGATTTGGAGCAAATATCCAAACAGAAATGGAAGGCAATTTTAGAATTTTAAATAAGGGAGTGAATTAATGTGATATGAGATGCATTCTAACTGTATTGCAGAATTTTGGCTAGGGGAGTAGGGGTGTGGGACACTAGTCAAAAGGCTTTTGCACAAGCCCAATAGGGTAGTTGCAGTAGAGATAAAATGATATTTAGGCATTGGTGATTGATTGGCTATCAGAGGTGAAGAAGAAATAGGTACAAATAAAAGGCTTAGGTTTCTACTTGTGCAGCTTGGTGGATGGTGGAACCATTTGTGCAGTGGTATACACTGGGGGTGAACAGCCTGCCATCTCAGAAAGACCAAGACTGGGTGGTGTTGGGAGAAGGGCTTGGGGAAAGATTAGAAACCCCATTCTGAATACATTAAGTTTGAGATGCCCGTGATATATTTAAGTGGTAAAGCTGCATAGGTATTGGATATACTACTTGCCTGGACTCAGAAGAGTGATCTGAGCTGGAGATTAAATTTGGAGTGTCTAACCTGGATAATTGGAGCCCCAGGCCTGGATTACAAAGCCTTGGAAAAGAATAAAGAAGAAGCCACTAGGGTCTCATAGTGAACCTTGTGTTGTTCTAACATTAAAAATTCAGCAAAAGAGACTAAGGTGGGCAGGGAGGTTACTGAAAATCCAAGAATGTTGTGTTGCCAGAGAAGAGATTATTTCAGTATGATGGAGTTGGTTGGGTGGAATGTTACTGGGATTCCAAGGGCTATGAGAATGGCAAAATAGCCATTGGATTTGCTGACCTGGGTCTCTCTCATTGAGAACTATTCAGGTGGAGTCTGTGGAAGTGGGATTGAAGTACACAGAGATAGAGCAGGTGAGGAAACAGAAACAGCAAGCACAGACAACTCAATTATGAAGGGTAGAAGAAAGAATAACGGCTGCAGGAGAAGGAAGTAACGTTGAGGAGGAAGACCAGATAGTGAAGGGAGGACTGGATGAGCAAGGGCTGTCTGAATGTGGAGAACTGGCCTTCAGAGATGGAGGGGCTCTTCCTGCTCTACAGAAGAGAAGTTAAGGGTGAGGGGAAATGCATTAAGCCTATAGGCTTATTTGCAGGACTTTGAGAAAGTTCCTGGGTAAGATATTGCCCCAAATCAAGAAACATCTCAAAAAAAAAAAAAAAAAAGTCTCATCCTAGCTGGTTTGGCTCAATGGATAGTGTTGGCCTGTGGACTGGACTGAAGGGTCCCACTTTGATTCCAGTCAAGGGCACATGACTGGGTTGTGGCTCGATCCCAATAGGAGGCGTGCAGGAGGCAGCCAATCAATGGTTCTCTCTCATCATTGATGTTTCTATTTCTCTCCCCCTCTCCCTTCTTCTCTGAAATCAATAAAAATATATTTTTTTTAAAAAAAAAGAAAGAAAAGTCTTAAATTCTGGCTACCTAGCCCTTAAACTTATCTGTATCTTCTAGGTCACTGCAAAAAGACATCTAGCCAGTACCCTTCATACTTTCACTCCAGTGACTCAGCAAATTCTCACTCTCACTCTATCTTATAATCAAGAAAAAGAGGTCATTTCAGTGACTAATGAAAACAGAAAGAGGCATTTTCACTCTGATAACTTCCAGAGATAAAGCCTTGATATATATCCTTGGTGGGGAGCATTAACGCCTTATCCAAAGTTCTTTATAGTTTTGCTCCTTTTGGTTGAGGGACTACAAATTCAATGCCAAGAATATATCATGCCCCTTCTTCTTTACTCAAAGAGTACACAGCATAAATGCAACCCCAACAGGGACAAGATTGATACTATCTTCTTCCCTTTTTCTTGCCTCTGAATAGATGCCAAGGACCTCTTAATGAGAGATTACAATTCCTGTAGGGATTAATTCCATTGAAATGTCTGAGTTTGGTGAGGAGGAATTTCTTTAGCACCTCAATTCAAAGAGGAGAAATATTATTTAAGTAGGTTCACATTTCATGTCTGGAGGGCTAAGAGCTTTAAGGTTTAAAGTGAAAGTGATGCTTCTAGGAAATGCCAGGTGTTAGAAGGTTTTCTGCTCTCTCTCCATAAGGGATTCTTGCCCTTTTGCCACCAAGATGAATCAGATAATGTTAGGATCTGAACCACACTCCCATGGACATACCAGGTTGCAGGTGCTCACTATGGCTATGACATGCACACATTTGCTGTGACTACCATTTCTTTCCTACTCCAGAGTGATTACTGTGATTCAAGAGCCAGTGATGCATATTACATAGTAAAAAACTCAACATTGGCTATAAATAACACATACAATGTAAGTTACGTATGTTATTCACAAATAATAGAACTACACTATTCATAAGATGATGAGTGCAAAATAACTAGTCTACAGTCTGCCACAATGCAAGTGCTCACTATATGGTAACCCTGAGGAAGAACAGACAAGTGAAGGCATCTATATTGGGTCAACAACACTGTATGGGGAAGGCATCTATATTGGGTCAACAACACTATATGGTCTTTTTTATGTATAGAATTATCTCACTGCAACACACCAATCTTTTATATTCTACTTCTGGATCGGTATCTGACACAATTTTACAACGATCCAAAATATTTTTATATGGAAGCAATTTTGTTGGTGCCCAGGCCCCCTTTATTCCAGGCATGGCCAATAAAAGTATAATAAGAGCTGTACATTTGAACCACATATGCAATTTTAATTTTTCTAGTAGCCATACACAAAGAACAGGTCAAGTTAACTTTAATATTTTGTTTGACCCAATATGTTAAAAAAATATCTGTATTTAGCATGTAATTAGTATTGAAGAAGTACTAACAAGATATTGAAATTCTTTTCTTCATACAAAGTGTTTAAAAATCTGGTCTACATTTTACTTATAGCACATCTAACATGGAGGAGCCATAGTTCAAGTGCTCAATAGCCACATGTGGCCCAGGGCTATGTATTTAATAGTACAGGTTCATACTTTACAGGCCTAATGTTATTAAATTATTTTCACAACCAAGGGTAGTTATTACTTTCCTCACTTAAAAATAATATATTTTTATTGATTTCAGAGAGGAAGGGAGAGGGAGAGAGAGAGAGATAGGAACATCAATGCACGCACCTCCTGGAGATCAAGCCTGTGATCCAGGCATGTGCCCTGACTGGGAATCCAACTGTGACCTCCTGGTTCATAGGTCGATGCTCAACCACTGAGCCACCGTGTCTGGGCTACTTTCCTTATTTTACAGATATGGAAACAACATAGAGGTTAAGTCAACTGACCTAAGGTTCACAGTGGTAGGACCAGGATTCAAACCCAGAGACTAACTGGAAGTCCTGTTTGTTTAAAAAAATATATAAAAATATGTTTTATTGATTTCAGAGAGAGGAAGGGAAAGGAAGATAGAGATAGAAACATCAATGATGAGAGAGAGAAAATCATGGTTCGGTTGCTTCTTGCATGCCCCCCTAATAGGGATCCAGCCTGCAACCTGAGCATGTGCCCTAATTGGGAACTGACCCATGATCTCCAGGTTCATGGGTTGATACTTAACCACTGAGCCATACCAACCAGGCTGAAAGTCCTGCTTCTTAACCACTGCCATATGCCTTCCAAGTTGCTTGGAGACGTAAGTTCTTATTCTTTCAAAACACTTTGAATCAAAGAAAGCAGTTGCAAGTCTTTCTTTCTTGCTTTCCTTGCCTGTTCCTAGTAGTTTCTGATAACCCTTGGCTTTCCTTGGCTTGCAGCTGTATCACTCCAGTCTCTGTCTCTGTCACCACATGATCTCTTCCCTCTCTGTGTGTGCCTCTGTGTATCTTCTCTTCCCATAAAGTCACTAGTCATATTGGATTTAAGACTCACCCTAATTCAGTATGACCTCATCCAGTATGACTTTAACTAATTACATCTGCGAAGACCTCCAAATAAGTCCACATTCTGGGGTTCTGGGTGGATGTGAACTTGAGGAGACATGATTCAACCCAGTACAAGAGTCTACTTATATTAGATGCATTGCTGGCACTGGGAATGTAATGGTGAGTAAGATGTAAATAGTCCCTGCCCCCCAAGAGCCACTAGTCATCATGGAGACAGAAGACAGACAGTGAAAAAATAACTGTAGAGAAGCTTTCCTGGACATCTGAACAGAATTGAGAAGGAACAGAGCAATTTAGGTTCCACCCTCTAGGAAGTAAATTTTTTGATAGCTGGGACCAGATCCTATTTATCTTTGAATCCTCTGTGCCATGTACATTGTTGCTATTCAAAGACTGGGAACCAATGAAAAATACTCTTCATCTCATTACAGAAATGAAGTTAAAAGCAAGAAGGTCAAAGTCTTATATTAAGATTATTCATATTGGCTAAAGAAAAGATTTATCACTTAACTAGAGAAATTTCAAGTCTTGAGCCAACTTTTTTAAATGAGTATCTTTTCTGCTTTACGTCCATTTTAGCATATCTTTCTCGTACCTGATCTTTTTGGTCTTGCATTCTATTAGTTTCTTCATACTCATTGAGAATACAGTTATATGACTCATTATTTTAGATAAGTATAAAATCAGATTGGTATAATAACTTGTATGACTTTCTTATGTATCCTTGTATGTTAATAATTTTAGTCTATTTCAGAACTGTTATTCTTTTAGGTGTTCAAAATCTAGCATTGCCCAAATTAGGTGCTGGGGAAAAAAATCACAAGGGCAATTAAATGATTGAGAATCTTAATTTTATCTAGGAGACAAGAGAAATGAAGTAAAGCTAGTGTTGTCAAGGTAGAGAAAGAAAAGGACTCATGTTAGTTAAGACAGAGAGATATTTGTTACTTTTGTGGTTACATGGTGCCCAGCATATCTTTTCTGGGGTCTGGATGCATAACGGTCATGGTGTGACCTCATTTAATGTTGAAATTCTATGAAATCATTTATGTTTATAGGGAATGCTATAGGCTGTTACCAGCTGTCAGTTCAGAGTTTTCATTTGGTGGTAAACACAGAAAAATCTTGTTCCTGCCACCCTTTATCACTCCCACCTCGGGAACCATTTTATTGGGTTCCTGTTCATCCTTCCAGTATTTCCTTTTTGGTTTTTTTTGCAAACACAATCATGTAAATTTCATTTCTCCCTTTGAAAAAAAAAAGGTAGCATGTGATGTACACTATTCTATACCATGCTTACTTCTCTTATCAATATATACTGGAGATCTTTCCATCTCATACATAGAAGTCTCCCTCATTCTTTTCCAGGGGTGCATAGTACTCCATTGTGTAGATGTATCATGGTTATTAAAAAATTTTGCCATTTTCACAACAGCAAATACCTTGTGCCCCTAAAATAATACTGTGTAGATAGATGTTTATTTATAAAATGCTGAGCTGACATTTGAAAGCATTTTCTACATAGACCAGAATCAACACAGATGTGATAGACATCTGATGAACAGGCACCCAGGTTCAAGATAACCAGTTTTTGGCTACAGCCATATGTTTTATTGCCCTTTGCTTTATTATGCTTCATAGGTGTCGCATTGTTTATGAATTGTAGGGATGACCTTCACCAACAAAAAGATTACAATTCATTTTCTTGTAATACTCACTTTATTGTGGTTGTCTGGAACCAAACTTGCAATATCTTTGAGGTATGTCTATACTCGGTATGTCTGTCTTCTGACATTTTTCTCTTTTTCAGTGATGTACACTATAGCCACAATCATGTATTAACTCAGCTGAACTAATGCAAGCAGGAGAAAAGTATCTTTGAGATCCTACAAAAATGGCTAGCTCAATAGATCTCTCTGAAAATTAAGCTCAACAGAACTAAAAATCTGGCCTCCCATCTTATTGCTCAAATGTAAAACCCACTGCAAGAGTGAAATTAGAGCATATCTCTATATGAGATTTGTTTGTTTTGGTTTAAAGAAAGGTCATCTTGTTTCTTCCTTTCTGCTAGCCTTGAGAATCAGCAGACCATCCCAGCATGCAAGAAATTAATTACCCTGGAGGACCAGGTGCAACCAGTTTAGTTGGTTGCCATGGAGACAAAAGCTATACATCCCAGATTTTCCAGGATAATCTCTATTTCATGAAATCTTACTCTTTGCAATAAAGACCATTTATAAAAATGCAAATGTTTGTGTGATTTGATTACTTTTATTTTTTTGTCAAATAACTAGTTCTAGTCTTTATTAAGAAAAGTTAAGGAGAAATACAATTTGAGTAAACTAGAAAGAAAAAGTAAATCCAAAGCATTTAAAAATCCTACTGGAAAACCAACTTTCCTGGAGTCCTTTGGCATTTAGAGGATGCTGCTGCTATGCCTACCTTCAGTCAGTTGAGTCCAACATGAGGGGCACACAGCTCTCATCCAAGAAGATTTCATTATAAAATCTGTCCAAATTAGTTTACTTTCAATTCTCCTTAAGAGAACTCAATGTAGAATTACATCTCTAGAACTTAACTCCAGGACATTAATAATTGATTAGCCAAAATAGAGTATTTATTTCTTTAAAAAAAAGCACATGCTTATATTCAATATTTGAATCTTTTTTAGTTATTCCACATACTTAGAATTTAGTTAATAATAATGTGTCAATGTTGGTTTCTTAGTTTTGATACATGTACCATAATAACTATGTAAAAGGCTAACATTAAGGAAAACTATGTGGGGAACAGGGTATATGGGAACTCTCCATATAGTCTGCAATTTTTCTGTAAACTTAAAATTATTCCAAAATAAATAATTTATTAATAAATAATTTTTGGTCATTAATTGTGATGGATTAATTAATGTAGTGGGAACTGATAAGTGCTGTATTGATTGTGTTAGGTTGGCAATGGAAATAATTTGAAATTTTGGACATCTGCCTTTACTTTGAGATTTCATATTAAATTTTAAGTACTCTAACAAATAACCCAACCTGAAATTTCTGGACTGTTTTTATTCTATTGAATTATCTATAATTTTGGAAATCTAACTTTTATTTTGAACAAATCATCATGGGGATTGGAATGACAGAATTAGCTATCTTCATGGTACTAAATTCCTTAATATAAATATCTGATAGACTAATATTGTACATAATTTACTAGAGGTCAAATATTTCCATATTGTCCTTCTATTAAGCTAATTCCTTATTATATTTAAACTAGAGGCCCAGTGCATGAAAATTCATGCACTGGAGTGGGGGTTCCCTCAGCCTGGCCTGCCCCCTCTCACAGTCTGGGAGCCCTCAGGGACGGGAGGCAACCTGGCGATCAGGGGAAGGCGATGCCCCATCACACCTCTGCTGCTGCCACTGCCGGCAGTGCAAGCCTCAGCCAGCCCTGGTTACCTGAGCAGCTGACATCTGAGGCTTGCCTGCACCTTGGGCTGGCCCTGGGGGGCTGAAGGGACTGGGGACTCCGGAGGCAGGTGCGCAGAGTGGCTGGGCCCACCTGCCGCCCCAGCGGGGCTAAAGGGACTGGGCGCCACCATCTTGTGGCTGTGGGTGCTGCCATCTTTGAGGGCGTGAAGTCAATTAGCATATTCCCTCCTTATTGGCTGTGGATGTCACCATCTTTGTGATGGTGTGAGGGTCAATTAGCATATTCCCTCTATTAGATAGGCTGATACACTTGTAATAAACTCTTATTTGCCCTTATTTGAAAACATTCTACTTTTGTTTTTCTTCAATTTTTCAGGGCAAACAGCACTTGAAAATAAATCTGTGCTTCAAAGGGTTGAAATATATCCTGGTTCTTATTATCTCCTTAATTTTTAGAGAAATTTAGGACATGTCAATGATATACCTTTCTTTGTACATGTGTCATCTAAAGATTATTTTATAATTCATATTTAGTATTAAATTATATTGTATTTTAAAACTCTAGGCACATAATAAATGCTTAATGTATGTATATTAAATGAAGAAATGAATTAAATATGAGTGAAATTTAATGTTTTCATATTTAGCTGCTTTTATTTTGTTTTTAATTTGCCTGAACATATAGATCTGACCTATTTCCAAGAAAGCTTATTCCTAGGTGTATATTTATCAGTCTCCTATTACAAAGCAATCCAACTGAGTACATGACACATCACCATTATACAAGTTCTCAATCAGAGAATCAATTTGGCTTATGAATCAACTCTAGCACGATTTTTGGATTCCTATGAGTTTTATACTTTCTTGTTTTTCTTCCCTTTGACCTGGGTGCCAGGACTAACTCCACAAAGACTAAATTAAATATAAATTTCTGTCTAAAATATGAGAGATGAAAGGCTGTCATTCTTAATATATAAAGTAGTTTAAAAATCAGTAGAAAGAGCAATTCTGATCAAGAGGGAGTGACAGAGACTGCATTTATCCTCTAAGTCTAGCCTAAAGCAACCAAAGCCCTGGGAAACTACATATGAAACAAAGCTATTTAACACTGGACATCAGGCAATGAAGTAGAGTGATCCTTGGTAAACTGGGAATACATGAGTTGAGACCCCAGCTTACTGCTTGGATAAACATTACAGGAAGTAGCCCAGGAAGGAAAACTAGATGACCTGAGGAATCAGAAATAGGAGCCTCAGAAGGCCACAGTGTATACAGTTTGCAGTTCTTCCCTTTTTAGTTGACACCTTCCTGTTCCAACACTTGGACTGTGATTATATATTCAATTCATTGTTTCTCAATCTACTTGTGGTGAAAAACTTTTAAAAAATGTTTAATCTGTTTGATGAATTATTTTGGTCTACTTGTAGTTGAACAAGGCGCTCCTACAAAAAGCCCATGCTTAGGCATTACAGCAGTATTCAATTGCTATAAGCATTTTCTGATGTTAAGACTGATATAAATCATCATTGAAGAGTGAATTGTTCATTCAGTGCTAATAACTGGTCCTAAACAATCTAGTGATCACTCAGCATTAAATTCATGAAGACTGAATTGATAGAGGTTAGTAAATGGCAGTAAGCTTAAAAAGCCATAAAGTAGAAACTTAATTGGGATAGACTTGTATCCATGAAAATTAGGACCACATTGGTGAGCATGGGATGCTGGCAAATGCCACATTCTAAAGCATCACACCCTCATGCAATAGCTCCACATTCTGTACTTTTCACTTTTGACATTTGTATTTTTGTGTAATATGAGTCACATAGCCAATTTAATTTACTTTAAATGTATGCTATAGAGTTGTGTTGCATTCTTGGGTGCAATTTTTATTTCCTTTTGTAAGTCATTTTTGTTTTAAAGCATTAAAATATATTCATTCCATTTTAAGAAGTTGGTGGAAAAAAATTTGATGCATAAAACCTTGCTTCACAGTTAATTTTCATATCTATTCCACATATTGAGGATTTTAAAAATATATTCGCCTTCCAAACTCTTTCTATAGATTTGCAAAATATTGAGGGTAGGAGAGAAAGAATGTGCATTCTCTCTGTTGAAGCAATTTAATGTTTCTGTTTTCAATTATTTTCATAGGATTTCCATAAAATAGTTGAATAAGAAATGTTTTTGCCAATTCTGGTGTCTGGTGTCCAATCGTACTAAGTAATATCAACATAGTTGCACTAAGTCTTATTTTTCCAGGATATGTAACTAATTCTCAATGCTATTTCTATTGGAATATGTTTCTCTTCTTAATCTGACTTCATCTTATCTTCAAAAAATGAACCATTTTTTTTCTGTCTACTAAGAACATTATGAAACAGAGAACTATTTAAAAAAATTTCCCTTTTCTTATAGTCAAATTAGAACCTCTGAGAGTGCCAAAATAGTTTGTCTCTTTCCTAAATCAATTTTGTTTAAAAAGTTATACATTGAGCTTATAACTTTTCTTAAAGTTTGAATAGCAAACTTAGGATTCACAAATCAATTAAATAAAAACTTAGTGCTAAACATATTAATAGATAGCTAAAGGTATAACATAGTCTTATAGCTGAAAGTGAGGTCAAAGGAATGATGCTGAAACTGCTATTGGGAAGCAAGATATTTCTGAACTTTTGCAAAGGCACCACCACCTAATTTAATGTAGGAAAATATATTTATAAATTCAAGGTCAAGAGATAGTTCAATTTCAGAATGACATTGCTAGCATGCTTTGCTATAATGGATTACTGCAAAAATTTGAGTTGCCTAATTAAGACCAAGGCTACAAATGTCTTTCATTACAAATTACACATTTCTGTTCATTACAAAAAATTGATCAATTACCTATTTAAATTGTTTCCCCATTGTCTTTTTTTTTTTTTTGCCTTTTCTAATCCTAGACAAAACATCCTTATATGTGTTTCCTTTGTGTGATTTCTATTTATTCGTATTTTTCTTCCGTAAGATTCTTTCCAGTGGCTAGTCATGGAGTTGCTGACTAAACGCATTTTCACAAATAATTTTTAGTGGTATTTGAATATGGTTTGGATGTGCAGTGCAATAATAAGATTTGGAATTTTTACTAACATTGACTTCCTTGAATGTGCACCCAAGGGTATATCCTGATGTTGGGAATGGAAAATAATCAGGTGTGGGGAGGATGAGGAGCAGGAGGAGGAGGTGGAAAAAGTAGTAGAAACCTTCCTTCCTGTGTCCATAAATTTTAGGCTTGGTTCCCAAACCCATCTGCCTTCAGATAACTTTTAGCCACTGAGACCTAAACATATAATATTTAATGAGCCCCCTTTGCTTCACATCCAGAGGCGCTGTTTAATTCAGGCCCCTGTCATTTCTCACCTGATTCCTGCAGTATCCTGCTAACTGGTCTTCTTGCCCTATGGTATTACCTTGTAGCAAACCAAATTCTTCCTGTTACCAGGGTTACTATTCTTCAACAGCTGCCTCAAACTGTTCTTTCTGTCCTTACCAGAAAGGTGATTCAGCCGAGCTTATGATTTTCACATATTTGATTGCCAATGACTAAGTATGTTTTTTTTGGGGTTATTTTTTAAGGAGAGAATTTAGAAGGAAAGGGGGAAATGAAGCTCAAATTATCAGTCCTCTAGGCAAGGAAATGTCTTTCAAATACCAAAGGAGTGCACGCCTACTCACTTTTCCTCCTTCATGTAAAAATAAATCAAAGGCCCTGGTTGATCCTGATGCCTTTTGTGTGTGAGAGTGGAGAGGAGAGGGAGAATAGTGGGGAGGTTTGGGAAAAAGTTGTATCTGTAGGGAACAGAGGCTAACAGAAGAGAGAATGCTGGTTTGGGAAGGAAAGAGCCTCTTTTTAGCCAGCAGGTCAGCCAGATTAACCCTGACTATAATGAAGAGGCAGGTGTTGAAGCCAGGTCAACCTCACCTCCAGAAGGCAAGTGGAGTTCTTCTTCTAAGACAGTAAGAGTCACTTGACAGCTATAAGGCTACCCATGATTTTACTTTAAAGTTTGCCAAGCTCTCACACCTGGTTCCCTTTCCCATCTTCTCCTGGATCAGTGAAATATCAATGCCAGTTGTAATCTAGCCCTGTGTTGTCTATGTTAAGTCAGGAGGGGGCCAATTCCCAGGTTAACCAGGCTGAGGAACCCAAAGACTCCAGCAGTCCATTCCTAACCATCCCTAGATACTGTAGCTTGCCTTCTTCATCCTCATGATGTTGGGGTCATGAATGGCACCGCATGGATTAGTGAGGTTTCTTGAATCCCATGAGTGGGCAGGGTGAGACAGAATTTGCTTTGAACAAAGGTGGGATTCTAGAATCTGGGATATATACGCCAGTACCATATTTTCCGGCATATAAGACGACTTTTGAACCCAGGAAAATCTTCTATACGCCCAGTCGTCTTATACGCCAGAAAATACGGTAACTAACCAGTGTAGCTAGAGGTGCTGACCTCTACCTCACGTTCTTTAGCTAGAGGCTACTGTATTTCATGAGACTGAAAAGATTCTTATAATAGGAGAGTCTTCTCCCTAAAGTATACTTCATTTATGACAGATGTCATTTTCAAAATAAGTTCTGCACTATCTCTAACTTTAAACTTAATATTGAATGTCTATTTCCTTATATATTTTTAAGAATAACTTATCATTGTTTCAAATTATTTTAGTAACAAGATGTCATTTATTCCTTTTTTCTCTCACCTTGGAGGCAAGAATCTTATAAAAGAGAAGATCTCTGTAAAGCTGGATTCAACTTTTACTCTGTCTACACCTATCTCTGGGGAGCCCAGGAGTGTTGCTTTCTCTGGTTGAGAGTCATTGAGAAAAGCTGGGACAGGAAAATGGGAAGCACTGAACTCTGAATTTTATTTAGGGAACCAAGAGACAATTTTGGAAGTGTCAACTTTTGCAACAAATCTGAACAGTTTGCTCTTAAGAATGGAGAGTAAGAACTAGCTGTCAGCTCATTATTTTATGTTTCCAGTCAGAGATTTTTTTCAGTCACTTATGAAATGTTCCTCATGACTCCACCACCCAATAGCTCTGTCTCCAGGTTATGTAGTAAATGTCCACCAGGTAGACAGGTCACATATCGCTGCAACTGTAGGATCTGGATGTAGGATTGAAATGTTGCTGTTGCCCCTATTTTGGACATTTCCGGAGTGTTCCTAACCACCTTGTAAAACCAGATAAATGATCTAGATTTTAAGTGGTTGGTGATAAAATTGGTCAAGAAATAATTAGAATGATGTCATGTCCAGCAAACCTCTTGCAAAAGAAAGTTCTTTTAGAGGAAACACAAAAAGGGAATTTTCAAATGCTATTTGACTAGTGGCACTATGGAAAAAAATGTTAAGTTAACAGGAAATGCATCTGAAAGTTGTTTACTCTGACTGTCTGGGAAGGCATGTGGGATGAATGAGTCCTGCTGTTCTCCAGAATTGCCTCACCATGGATCCTGGCACAGGGTGTCCACAGAAGCAGAGCCCTGGGCACACGCCTGGTGTGGGTGGCTGTCACTCCTCTTCCTCAGGCACTACCCAGAGCAAAGTTCTTCCTCAAATTTGTAAACTCTGGAGTCACTGCTTTGTATTTGTCATTTCCACTGGCTCCCCCTATTCCACTCCCCCTTCCCCCCAGGACTAGTCTTTCTATCTTCAGTGTAACAACCATCATTCTAGGGAAGACCGTGAGCAGAGTTTGGCATTCATATGCCATTAAATAGACTCTCTTTGTCTGCCTTTGAGGGAAAAGAACCCTCAAATCAAAATTATTTTCAAATTACAAAGATGAGGTTATCCAAGGTGGAAGTGATTTATTATTGTGGATCCATCACACTGGGAAAAATGAAAACCAGGAAATTAGAACTTAATGCTTGGCTTTCACTCTCACTAGTTGTGAGTGAATTTGGGCACATTGCTTGTCCTCTCTGAGCCAAAGCCTCTTCATCTATAAACTCAGAGGCTGCTGATGTCTATCCCATAATGTTATGGTGATGATCAAATGAGATAATATACCTGTGGCAGTGCCCAATCAATATAGTTCTCTGTATCCCTTCAGTCCAGATCTCAAGATTCATCTTGACTGGCTATTCCTGAAACTATGTGAGATTTCTTTCTCCTTCCCCTAACACTGACCTTGAGTCATGAAATACAGGAAAGTAAATATGTTAGCAGGATAATGATATACACTTTAAAAATGAAGAGTTAGCTTCCTTTGCATATTCTGTGTGATGTGATTCCATGGAAAAACTACATTTTATGGTCTATAAATCTGGCTCATAATTCCTGAAGTTTCTTGAACTATCTTCAGAAACCTAATTTATTTTTTTCTCTACACATCTAAGCATTACTGACTTACATAATTTTCCTCCTCCACATTTTGGACAGTCTTTTCTTTCTCTACAAGATTGCAATCTTTGCTCAAGCAGTTGCCAAATTGTCATAAGTCTGATAAATCTCTCATTAGTATATAACACTTTTATCAGGGATTTGGCTCAAAAGCAATCCCATGACTAGTCAATCACGAGATTTCAAGGAAGTCATTATTATGGAAAATCTGCACTCACCCTTCTCTTCCCAAAAGAAAGCATATGTAAGGAGCTAAAGCCGATGTCCAAAGAGAGTTTAAAATCTTCTCACACCAATATTCCATCCAGGTTTTCAATAAGGTTTCCTCGGCTCCATAAGTAAGCAGTATGAGAAAGATAATATGAATGTAGAGTTTTGCTTACAAAAAGGATGGCTCAAGATGACTCCTTATGGTAAAGGAATTGAGACAATGCCTCAATTCTCCAAGCCTCCCAGAATCTCCACCCTTTACAATGTGACTTTTCCACTTTTTCCATTAAGAATGCAAGAGATTTTCCTATCCCTTGAATCTGACCTGCTCTTTTATCTCACTTTGGTCAATAGACTGGGGCCTCACTTCTGAACCCAGATTTTGTGAAGTCTTGCACACCTCTACTTCCTGACCTGAACCATGAGAACAAGCATGATCTAGCTTCCTAGGGGATGAGAGACTGTGTGGAGCAAAGCCAGTCATCCCAGCCAAACTATCCTATATTAACTAGAAACTAGGTGACTGCCAGACATGTGATTGACCCCTAGCAAAGATGAGATCAGCCACACCCAACCAAGACCAACAAAACTACTCAGTCAACCCAGAGTCATGTGTGAAAATAAATGTTTATTATTTTTCTAGAGGCCCGGTGCACAAAATTTGTGCATGGGGGGGGGGGTCCCTCAGCCCGACCTGTACTCTCTCCAATGCGGGAGCCCTTGGGGGATGTCCAACTGCGGGATTGGGCCTAAACTGACAGTTGGACATCCCTCTCGCATGCAATCCGGGACCTCTGGCTCCTAACTGCTCACCTGTCTGCCTGCCCTAACCACTCTGCCTGCCAGCCCCTAACTGCCCTCTCCTGCTGGCCTGATCCCCCTACCTGCCCTCCCCTGCTGGCCTGATCCCCCTACCTGCCCTCCCCTGCTGGCCTGGTCACCCCTAACTGCCCTCCCCTACCAGCCTGGTCACCCCTATTAACTTTATTTTTTAAAAAAATCTTATCCCCTTCACACACAATTGTATTTGACTTCCTTATTGGCTTCTCCCTCTCACACAATTTTTCTCTCTTCTTTATGTGACACTTTTTCCTACTGACTCATCATTTATAAACTTTCTTTCCTCCTTATTTCCTACTTCTGTTCCATCATCCTTCTTCCCATCTTTCTCCTACCCACCTTCCCTCCCCAGATTCCTTCTTTCCTTTATCTTTACCCCTTCCCTCCCCTCCCTTTTCCTTCCTTCCCACCTTAATTTTTTTCTTCACTTCCTCCCTCGGACCTGCTTTGCTCTCCTTTTAAGCTCTACTGGCTCCCCTTTAAAACTTTTCTTCCCTCCCTCTTTCTCTCTCATCCTACCTTTCCCATACACTCTTCTCTACTTACTTCCACTGTTTTAATATCTATCTACCTGCCTAATTATTCACTATCATTTATCTTTATTTTTCTTACTCCTACTTTTAAATCTGTCCCCAGTACACAACTATACTTGATTTTCATTATAGCTCCTACAGTTCACTCATACATCCTCTTTCCTTCTTTAACTCTGTTCTCTACTGACTCCTTTATAAAGTTCTTCCCTCCCTCCTTCCCTTCTTCCCCATCTTCCCCACTCCTCCCTCACTCTTTTACTCTTTTTACAGGCTAATTAAAAATTCTATGCTTTTCATCTTTAGTACTGACTGCTTTCCTCTCTAGGACCTGTAGCCACCTCTGTGTGGGCACTTGGGCCCCTCTTGCACCAGCTTTGAGGGGCCGAGCGATAAGGCAGCTGTGCCTTGACTACTATGGCCCATGCCTCCCCTCTCCGAGTTGGGGGAGGGTCCAGCTGTCCAGGGCCAGCGTCTATCATGGGGACCACTGCATTACGGGCATGTACATTCATGCACCACACGCAAGGCTTTTCTCCTGTTGAGTGCTGAAGCGGGGGGGGGGGGGGGGGGGGGGGGGGGGGGGGACTCGGAGGACTTTCCTGCCCCCAGGCGTACCCGCTCCCATGCCTTGAGCGTGCTTGTGCAGGCACGTTCGGCCTGGCTTGTCCTGGGGTGGGGGGGCGCATTCCGCCCAGGATGCGAGTCCCCATCCGGGTCGGACAGGGCAGATGAATGGATGGACGGCTGGAGAAAGCTGTGGCAGCTTCCCTGTGGCGTGAGGGTCGCCTGTGCACTCTCTGTTGTTGTGCCCGGGCCCTTCCTTCATGGTGTTGGGTCCACCAAACCCTCTCAATTTGCATGCGCGACCACTCCAGGGTGCCGATGCGTGCACCCCCCCGTTGGCATTTGCCGACCGCACCCCAAGAACTGGCCTTCTGCCATGCAAGTGTCACCCCTTGGCTCCCCCCCACCTCAGGGTGGGGGGGTTGGTGGCATCCCCGGGCAGAGTGCTCTCGGATGGGCCTCGATGTTGCAGGGGTGTTTGTCAGGCACGTGCACCTGAGAGAAAAAGAGGACTTCAGCGCCAGGGGCAGGGAAGAGAGCCTCACACAAGTCCCCCTGCTGCACTCGTACCTGTTGGCCTGTCAATATGCAAATTGGTCGTTACTGGGACACCGTAACAGACAATTAGCATATTACCTCTTTATCTGTATAGATACCACTGAGGTTGTAGTTGTTTTTTAGGCAGCATAATGGTAGTAATAGGTAACTGCTATATTAACTAACCAAGGACGGGTGGGCACTTGGAGTGGTCAGGGAAAATTGGAGATGGGATAGGAGACATTCTGTTTCTGTCTGCATTAGACTCTAGACTTTCATTTACTCACAATAGGTCTAGAGCAAGTCCTGTGGCCAAGGCTTAATGAGAATGTGTGTCAAACTTTTTGTCCTGAGGACTAGCTCCCACTACGAGGGCAATTAAGTCTCTGAGGTCTGAATTCTCAAACTGGAGCACAAATAAATAATCCAGGTGTATAACTGTGATGCCAGGGGTCAGGCCAAGCATGATATATCTTGTTGGGACATAAATTTTCTTGAGGACTTGGGGCACAAAAGTCACATAGTTTTTTCAATAAAAAGAAAAAGAAAAATAGTATGGATTATAAAATTCAAATACATGTAATAATAAGACTATAAAGGTGTTATATTATAAAATTGTATACCTCAAATTTATATAATGTTGTTATATAAATGTTACCCCAATAAATTGAATTTAACCTTTTGCACTCGGATGTCGAGTGTGACTCGACACGGTTAGCATCGGTAGCAGCTCGTATGTCGAGCCACACTCAACACGTAGTTTCACCACAGGGGGAAGGGGGATTTTTGTCTATTTTTCCAGTATCTTTTCTTGTTTTCATTAGCATGAAAGGACAAGTAAAATGTAAATGCCGTCACAACTGATGCCACCACCTAAGCTTCACCAATGGCATCTTCAAAGGCTATTTGTTTCTAAGACACATCAGTCACGTGATAAAGGTTAGACCAGTACACTAACTTCCAGGGGTAGATTATTATCCACTAACTTAGAGCAACATTTAGATGGAAAGCTCCATATAATCACACCTCACCCTAACAAAAAACACAAAGATTGTGTTGTTTGTTCTAACAGAAAAATCAAAGGAGGAAGAAGAGAGACGATTTATATTTGCGAAACATGTGAATGTAAACCAGGTCTTCATGTGGGTGAATGTTTAAGAAAAATCACACCATGAAAAATTATAGAGATTAAAATTACTCTTTGAATGTATCAATAATTTGAAATATAAAAAAATCCAAATAAATAAGTTTGTATGAAAAGAAACTCCAGTTTTTTATTCTACTGCCACGCTTTGTAAAATCTGGGGTATTTAAAAAATTAAATCCCGAGTAGAATAAAGGAATCGAGAAAAAAGCAAGCGAGTGCAAAGGGTTAAAACATACACTCACACACAAAAGACACAATATCCATTCCTCTGTTCTCTCCCAGTCAGGGGTTCACCCTCCTCTAACATCAGATTTATATTTCTTGAAAAGTTTAACAAGCACTACCCTGGGCAGTGGTTTTCAGTTTTTTCTTTTATACTAACTACTCCGCTTTCCACATGAAAAACTTTACTATGCTCATTGCCATGTCAAAACACACACACACACACACCATTTTGAACCCTTTAAACTTAAGCTATGATTGATTATTATCAAATTGTGCAGATTAGGGAAAATTTAGAATTCTCTCTCTGAACACCAGCAGAGCCCTAGTATTCTGCTGTTCTGGGGACTAAATTTGGTCCGTTAGTCTCTCAACTGTTGATAACTTCATCTGGCTGGGTTGTGTTCCTCCAAAATTTGTGTTGAATTCTTAATCCCCCAGTACCTCAAAATGTGACTGTATTTGAATATAGGGCCTTTACAGAGGTGATTAAGTTAAAATGAGACCTTTAGGGTGGGCCCTAATTCAATCTGACTGGTGTTCTTGTAAGAAGAGGGGATTTGGATACACACAGAGACACCAGGGATGTGTAAACACTGAAGGAAGACTATGTGAAGTCAGCAAGAAGGCTGCAGTTGTCAAATTAAACCAATCCTGTGGCACCTTGATCTTGGACTTTCAGCCTCCAGAGCTGTGAGAATATACATTTCTGTTGTCTAAGCCATCCAGTCTGTGGTCTTTTGTTATGGCAGCACTAGCAAAGGAAAAATCACTCTGGAAATCCAGCCTTAATTCTTTCTTTTTTAAAAATATTTTTTATTGATTTCAGAGAGGAAGGGAAATGGAGAGAGAGAGAGAGAAACATCAATGATGAGAGAGAATCATTGATTGGCTACTTCCTGCATGCCCCCTACTGGGGATCAAACACACAACCCAGGCATGTACCCTTGACTGGAATAGAACCCAGAACCCTTCAGTCCACAGGCTGATGCTCTATCCTGGCTAGGACCAGCCTTAGTTCTTCAATGGGCTATAATTTTTGGTTTCCTTAATTGCTAAGAAACAAAAAAAGTGTCTCTTGTTCTTCATTGAGCACTTTCTTGTTGGCAAGTATTTGTGATCATCTTATTTGTCAATGCATATTGAGTTTGGGAAGACTGAACCATGCATTCCATTGTTGAAGTTCAACCACTCTTTGTTGAATGCATGGAACCAAATTTAGTCCCCAGACCAACAAAATATTAGGGCTCTGCTGGTGTTCAGAGTGAGAATTTTAAATTTCCCTGATCTGTACAATTTGATAATAATCAAACACACTTGTTTAAGTATGTTTGCATTAAAAAAAAAACCTATACTCTTGCTTTTTATTATGTTAACTATTTTCAGCTCTCTGTGTCATATAATTTTCTTACATTTCTATAAGTTGGGATAAATATAAAAATATGTGTATTTGTATATTTCCATAAGGGTAGCTCACAGTTTACTTTCTACATCCAGTCTAACTTAAATATCTTTCTTTTTTAAAAAAATATATTTTATTGATTTTTTACAGAGAGGAAGAGAGAGGGGATAGAGAGTTAGAAACATCGATGAGAGAGAAACATTGATCAGCTGCCTTTTACACACCCCCTACTGGGGATGTGCCCGCAACCAAGGTACATGCCCTTGACCGGAATCGAACCTGGGACCCTTGAGTCCGCAGACCAACGCTCTATCCACTGAGCCAAACCGGTTTCAGCTAAATATCTTTCAATACACTTTTTCATTCTCCTTCCCTGGGTTGGAAAGACATTTTATTGTAACTTTTACCAGTTAGAAGGAATTCATAAAAATAACTGTAAGATTCCAGTGAGAAGTGAAAATATAAGAAATATTAAAATCTATATTTCATGAAGTAACAGTAACTCTCAGTTTTGAATTAAAGGGGAAATTTAAAAGTCCCAATCAAAGCAAAATTGAACAGAATCCTGGAACCAAAATCAAGATGAACCTTCATGATGCAAAAAGTCTGATCTGATCCAATCTGCATTCTTCTCTTGGAGCAATTGACTGTGACCTTCAAATTATAGTGAATGAATTGTGTTGCATCACAGAGGGCGTGGGAATGGAAGGAGGTGGGAAGATTTAGGGGAAATGTCAGACTTGAGTGGGAGCTAAGAGCCTGTGATTGCAACCAAATGGAACTGGGATATACGGAAAGAAACAGGGAATTATATTTTTTTTTCTTAATTAAATGCTACTTGTGTTTTTCTTTCTGCCCTTGACTGGTATTTATTTTTCTATACTTGTATCAAGGCAGCATGACATTCTCGATGAGGGGAAACAGTTTCTCAGTGTTGTAATGGGAGTATTTACTGGCAGCAGACATGAATATGTTCCTCTAAGGGGAAGGCTGCATTTGTCAAAGATTTGCTTGGATTCTGCCTCCCTTGCTGAGAATAGTTATTTACTCTTAATTAGCCCTGACTGCAGTTGAGCAGAGGAAGGGCCTTATTTTAAAACCATCATTGCTGGTACAAACCTGGATGCAATTGTAAAGAAAGACTGACAATGATGAAAAGGGCAGTTGATGGGCACATATTAGAAATCATCGCCAATAATAAAATCTGACGACAGGAATAACATGTATTTCATGTTGTCATAAACATAGACTTAGTGAAAGTAAGTCCACATAATAGTACGTGTGGCCTGGCTGAAATGCTCTGGATTTCATTTAGAACAACATAAAAGGTCCAGTATCAGCTGTAGGGTACTAACTTCGGTTTCAGGGTTTCAGCATGGGGGCAGCTTCTGTTCTGAGGACTAAAGCAGGTTCTGAAGTTGTAGTGCATCCTGTCCATTTGGGAAGAACCTCCCAGGAATCGGGATTCTCTGGAGGTGACTTCACCTGTCCAGAGGGTCAGATAATACAGTCAGTCTTCTCAGCTGCCCATGGCTCTTGATCATCCCTCTCGCACAGACAGACACGCAAGCGTGCGCACGCAGACAACTTCAGGGCTAATTGAATGTCTATTATTTTCTGCCTGTCAATTTAATGTAAGTCAATTATTCTGAACATGCTTTGCCTGTAGGCTACTTTGGGGAACCTGGAAAGAAACCCTTCCAATGGGGATGGGAGGAACTCAGTGTTGGAGCTCTCCATCTCTCTATGCCTTACTGACATCCCTGGATCACCTACTGTAGCGTCTCTGGGGTGGGGTGGCAGAGGAAGTCTACCTCAGGCTACATGCATCTATGCTTGCTTCCCATCACCTTGGGCCCAGGCCACTACTGCCATGTTTTATACTTATATAACCTAAAAACCTACCTACCCATTCACCACCATTTTCCACAAGGCACACCCCCAACATTTCCAGAAGTTTCTCTGATCACAGCCACACGTGGAGACTATTATCCCATCCCATGGCCTCTTGCCCTGGGCTAAGGAGCGGAAGATGTTTCTCTCTCAATCCCAAAAGATGCCCACATTTCCTGTTCCAGGATGAATGACATTTCTTTTTGTGGAAACAACCACCCCCACCGGCACCCCCAGCCTTCAATAAATGCAAACCTCACCCTTTCTGGCAGTCTTGATCTAGTGGGAGCAAATGAATTGCTATTATTTAAATCCACCATTATTTAAATTTGATCTCAGTTCAGGAAAGCTGATCTCATTCCCCAAACCCAGCCAGCCTGGAGGAAGGGAGCAGAGCATCCTGTGCTCTTCAATAATTTGCCAGCTCGAGTCCCTGGAACACAGCCTCCTGGGGTGGTCCCTGGTAGAAGTCTCTAATTCCACCACGCTGGAGACCAGCATTTAGCTAAGATTTCATATTCAGAGGAAGTATAAGTGGAAGTAATACCATTGTCTTTATTTTACAAAGAATTAAAAGGTAAAGTTTCTTTCTCAGAGACATTTTGCCAACACTGTTTATTTCCATGTGTGACTCTTGGTGGTTGAGTTTTAAATCTTAGAGGAAAAAAAGGAGCTGCTCAGCTGAATGACACGAATGTAATTTAGTTAACCAGAATAACCAAAACATCCTTAAATCTCCAGTGTGAAAGTTTTCCTCATAATTCTTAGAGACAGGCTCTTTGTCACTTGCTGCACAAAATTCCTACCCTCAGGAAGTGTAGGTGGAGATTTAAGTCAAACCTGCAACCCAATGCAAAAATAACCCCAGGCTATGCTTTTCCAAGAAAATACTGGGATGACAAATTAAAATACAATTGCTATTTTGTAGAACAGCTTCCATACGTCTCTCTTGACCCTGGGGAAATGAGCAAGATGTTCTTTGTGAAGTCCATACTGATTAAACCAAATGTGGCCAAAGGAAATCTAATGTTCTTTCCATCTTTCTACGCCCAATCTCTGGTGGATAAGACAAGGCTGCAAATAGCCTAAAATATACAATCACATATAATTTCAGGAAATGAAATGTCTAAAATAGCCCTTTGAGAAATTACAAGTTGAAATATGTTACTTAAATGAGAAGCGAAGTCAGTTGAGGAAAGGGCTGCTTGGCAGTTCCTAATGGAAGACATTTACAGAATTCAGCTACTCAGTTTGCGGAGTGCTCGGCAGGGTGAGGTCCCCATAGACTTCCCAGGGCTGTGGTGGAAACACGTCTGGCTGCTTGTTCCGGAGAAAGTAAATTGGCCTGACTTCTGGAGCTCTCCAAATTTTCAGCCTTGCAATCTAAGATAGTTAGCTCCCAAATGTTCATGATAGTCATAGAAAGGAGCAATGCTCTGTATCAGAAAAGTCAATGCTCTAACTTTCAATGCAAAAGCATGTGATTTGGGGTGGTACCCATTCTTCTGTAGAGCTCCCCTGGAAGTTCTTTTGCATTTATTTATCCAGCAGATGTTAATTGTGAGGTTGCTATGTACCAGGCACTGTTCTAGGCAGAGACATCAGTGAAGTAAAGAAGAAAAAGTTCCTACCCTCACAGAGCTTGTATCTTAGTTGGGGGAGAAAGACAGTGATGATGTAAACATGTAGCATGTCATTTATTGATCACTATGATGGAGGATAAATAAAGCAGGAAAAAGGAATAGAGAGTGGTGGGGGTCAGGAGAACAGAAGCATGCACCAAGCAAGGAAGACAGCAGTGGAGAAGAGAACCTAGGAATGTGCACAAAATAATATTCATTGCGTCTCTAGGATATCTCTCATCTCCATGCTGTTACAACGAATGGAGGGGCTCAGAAACTCCCTTATAATAATAATCAGCAACATTTATTGAGCCCTCAATATATGCTAAGCCTTTGGCTAAGCATTTCCCATGCATTTTCCCAATCAATCCAGACATCAGAATGATAACACAGGATAAGAGAAGTCCAGAGAAGTTAGGTGATTGGCCAGAGCCACGCAGACAATATAGTAAATCCTGGACCTAAGACTTGAACCCAGGCTGACTACCTTCCAATGAACACTAAACTTGATAGAAATAATAACAACGATCATTTATTGGGTACCTGCTACAATAAATATGCAGGTATTGTTTGAGTTGCTTTGCATATACTGAAAAGGTGTTAGGGTTTATAAGGGAAACCTGCATCACATAGAGACCCATACCCAAGAACTTCTTTGTTTTTTATAACATGCTATCTACCTTTGGCATATGCTTCTAACAAGATGGCCCCTTCCCCCAAATTTTCTCAGCCTCATCACCCAACTTCCCAATAAACCATCAATGCCATGCAACCCATCCAGTCTCATCCTCTGCCTTGCTTCTCCTTGCATGCACCACTTCAGCTTCCCTTTTGGTTCCTTGAATATGTCAAACACTTCAGTCTCAGGCCTTTGAACCTGCTATTCCCTCTGCCTAGAATGCTTTTCCTCAGATACCCACATAGCTCTTCCTTCACATCATTCAGTCTACTACTCAAACATCATCTTAAAGACATGCCTTCCCTGACAGACAGATAGAAAATAACACAGGGCCCGGTCCCAGAGCCCATCATATACCATTTCTCTCACTCTGCTTCATTTTCCTTCACAGCTCCTAGTACCTCCTGACATATTTTGTTTGTTTTTTATTGTCTGCCTTTCTTTATTAGAAGCTCTTTTTTGTTTACCCGTTTCCTCAGCAACTAGAACAATGCCTGTCATCTTAAAGACATTCAATCCCTATTTTAATATGAAATCACAGGACTGTACCTTCTTAATAAGATCTGTGCATCTTGAAGAGTATTGTTAGCTTAACGGAGAAAATATGCAACACTTTTTTATAGCCATCATATTTTCCAGACAAGGTTAATGTTCTTCTACTGAGCATGAAATACAATTCCTTTGAGACAAATATAATGGGGAGCCATTTTGGGGGGCTTCTATCATCAGAGAATCATTGTAAGGTGGAAGCCTGGAGTACACCCAGGCAGGGACCTTTCATCTCAACACAGTCCCAGGAGATTTTGTAGATAACATTTGAAGGGAAAAATTATTAAATGGTATGAAAGGCTTAAATGTCCACAAAAGTAATTGTTCCTGATGCTGTCCTCAGGTTAGGAGGTTAAAAGGTAGTCCAGGGACAAGATGTTAGTATTTTGGATTAAAATGATTATAGAAGAGGTAAAAAAACAAAAAAGGTAGATACATTTGAGGTATACTAGCATTTTGTAGATGGAACAATAGGACTTGCTGAAGGATTGAAGGAGGATAATTGAGGGAAATGAAAAATACAAAGACCATTCTTAAAATTTGGGCTTGATGATGATATTCACCGGAAGCTAGAGGAAGATAGGAGAAACCAAGAGTTGTGTGTTTAGACTTGGTAAGTTTAAAAGCATATCAGACATCCAAGTGAAGATGTCAAAGTTTAGGATAAAGCTTTACAACTGGAATAAGTCTGGAGCCATCAGCATAATTATGATATTTAAACCTTATAAATAGATAAGTTTGTCTGGTAAGGGAGTTTATTTTATTTTAGCATGGGAGAGAAATCACAAGATAGAGGCTCATGAACAACCTTCCAAAGCTAGGGCGTACAATGCTTTAGCCTGGGTCATCTCAATCTCTCTGTGTCTTTCTCTTTCTCTCTTGATGGTTGCCCTGGAAACCCACTCATCATGTTTTGAGGAAGTCCAGTCTTCCCAGCATCTACCAGCTGGACATGTGAACGAGTGAGCCTTTAGATGACTCTAGTACCAGCCTTGAGCAGTCCAGCTGACATGGAATGGAGTGGAGACAAACTGTTTCTTCTGAGTTCACCCAAAGAGTAGGATTCATGAGCTGTAATTGTTTTAAACCACTGAATTGGGTGCTTTGTTATGCAACCTTGGATAACTGCAAGAGGGAACATAGCAAGGAAATGTAATATGTAGTAGGAGTTGTAGTGATGAAAAGGTGAATGGGAGGTGACACAAAGGAAAAATGTTTATACAACTTTTTCAAGATGTTGATCTGGGAAAGGAAATAGAGAATAGGTTGGTCGTATAAGGAAGATGTGAAAATAAGTTTTTTCCTAAGGTGAGAGCTATTAGAGTATGTTAACATGATGTTGAGAATAATTCTGCAGAGACATGCATAATTAATTTGTAAGAGAAAAGAGAAAGAAACAAAGAAGCAAAGTCCTTGAGAAATTGTAAAAAGCAGTCATGACATTGACCTTCCCCTTCAATAGGAGAGAAGAAAAGAAAAACGAGTGTGGGCGGAGGTAGGTTTGCAGATTTGTTGGTGGGATAAGGTTTCCATCTAAGAGTTTCTATTGTCCTAATGAAGAAAGAAGTATATTCATTACTGGAGCTTGAAGGAGGGTGGGGTGGTTTGAAAAGTGGGGTTTGAAATTATCACCTTAAAATATAGACATGTGATAGAAACATTGGGCAGTGTTCAGTGTACAGTGGAGGTTGACCCAGCCATTCAGTTTACAGTGCAGAAAAAGCTAACAACTAGGTAAAGCCACATGCAGGGTTTCTTCCTACAGAAGGTACATCAGAGAGAGGGGTGGGAGATATAAGGGTGTTTGTAAGTAGTAATTATAATAATGGATCATGGCACATACACTAAGATGGAAAGATAAAATAATGAGAAAGTGTTGGGGTTCCTGGGTTGGTGGTCTCAATGAGGCTGAAAATATATTGCAGTAGAAGTTCTAGAAGGTCTAGAAAAATTGGATCCCCAGAGTTTGATGTAAGATTTAGGCATAATAGATTGGAAAAGTGGAAAGTGTTAGCCGAAGTGTTCTGGGTGTTGTATAAGGCAGCTACTAGGGATGAAAGAATCTAGGGACTGTTGCTAATGAAGGAAGCTAAGAAATCAACGAAAGGCATAAACTGCCACAGTCAAAGACTTTTCACCCTGTTTTGAGAACAGATTGTATTAACTTAAGTTTGAAACTTTCTTAAAGAAAAATGGACCTGAAGAGCCCTTTGAAAAGTTCCTCCTGAGAATTTTCTTTTCTAAGTACTGTGAAAAATGAGTGCAGTGTTTCTTATATTAAAGGTGATGGCGATGTTAAATGAAGAAATAAATGGAAACCTGTTGGAAGTCTTTGAAACGGAACTAATAAACCTGTAGCTGGCTTACATAATAAATCTTGCTTTGTTTCTTGGTATTTGGTCTCAGATAAATTGCTGATCTTAGCCCATGCTCTGTTGCCTTCTGCCTGCTGAGTCTGCCAGTACAGCCTGATGAAACTTGTGGAGATGAATGTAATGCCTGCCATTACTGTAACTGGACAGGGGCTGGGAGTGCTAATTTCAGCACTGAACTCATTTCTTGTTGGGTTTTTCCATTATTCTTTTCCTTGTTTTGGAAGGGTTGGAAGTCATGAACTTATAAGTAACCTTATTGATATATTCCCCAAATTTGGGAGATGAACTGCAAGATGGTTGTTCTGATGAGAAGTATTCTGGAAGAGCCACACACTTATATCCATTTATTGGTAAATGTGATTGCTGAACAGTGTGCTTTAGAATGTTTCCAGAAGACTCAGCAAAATAAAAAAGGCTGATGTATCAAATGATAGTTTATAAATATTATTTATGTTTAAACCAGAGGTGAAAGGGAATTACAGAGCTCATCTTTCCCTCTGCCTCATCTTCCCCTCTCTCTCCATCCCATGATCCCAACACTTATAAAACCACAGAGAATTTACTTTTCCCAACCTTCAAAATTAGTAAATTACCCAACCTCTAGCCGTTGTCCAATAGAACTTTATGTGATGATGAAAATGGTTTATAGTTGTGCTGCCCAGTATGATGGCCACCAGTCATATGTGCTTACTGAGAACTTGAAATTTATTTTATCTTATTTAATTAGAAGTGAGTTAAATTTAAATACTATAATGGCTACCTTTCAGGGTAATGCAGCTAGATCATCAGTTCCATTTATTGAGTGCAAAGGAGAGTAAGAGAAGATGCAAAAAAGTGAAATTTTTCTATTGAAACAACCTTGGTATTGGTCCATCAGGCAGAATTCCTAAAGTAGAGAAGCTCCCTGGAACAGGACAAGAAGGACAATTTATCCCCTAGCCATAATACAGATGAAAAATTTGACCCTCATAGTATAACATAGGATTTAGGCAAAGTAGTTATGCAACATAACTATGCCAGAACACTTTTGCTTGAAAAATAGGACATAATTATCAGAAATCTTGCTCAGAATGTTAAAAAATTCTCTTAGCCAAGTTGTTATGGCATAAGAAACAACCCAAAATCTCTGTGGTTTACAATAACATACATTTATTACTCTCGCCCCTGATTACCTGGTGCAGTTCTGCTTCTGCTTGCAGGGTGGGCTCATGCCAGCTACATGCACCTCCCATTCTGGAACCTGTGGCTTCCGGAAGGAAGCTCTTCTTGTGGCAAGTGACACAAGAGTACAAGTGATGCCACGCAAGCACATTTAAAGCCTCTGCTCATGAAATGTGCACTACCATTCCATGGGCCCACACAAGTACCATGGCCAACTTCAAAGTCAGTGAGGCAGAAGTCTGTACTCTACCCCCCTTACTGGGAGAAACTGTGAAGTCACATGGCAAAAGGTGTTGATATATAATTTCTTTCTGAGAGGGAGCTAAGAGTTTGGAACAATAATAAAATCTATCAAGAATACTTAGAGCTCCATGGATTTAGTTAGGGTAATAATTTTGGGGGGAGTGAGTTCATCCTTTTCTTCAGTTAATAGATTCTCTTCCTCCTCCTACCTATCCTAACTTCTTTGGGTGGAGTCAACTCTCCTTGGTAATAGCAAAGAACAGACAGAACACCCAAGGTGTTGAGTTGCCTCAGTTTCTCGTAACCTAAGTCAAATCAGGAAGGCACCTAATCGGAGGACAAGCCTGGGGAGACCTGGGATCTACTTTCCTGCAACATTGACCATCCAAGAGAGCAGGGGAGTCACTGTGCATTTGTCAGAACTCTCAGCTTAGTGACAGTAACTGTGACTATATAAGATGACAAACTAGGCTTGTAGTGGTAAAAAAAAAAAAAAAAAAGATGTTGGTAAGCTTGCAGGCTCAATGCAATCTTTAAAATTTCCAGTCCTAGTTTAGCCCCTTGCCACTTCATTCTTTGTCAACTTCTTAACCCTTTCTCGGACCTTCTGCAAAGGCAGAACTAGTAGACCATGTATTGCTCCTCTTCCAATGACTGTTTGTATGAGGATCTTTAAGTCATTCACTTATTCAGTCAACAAATCTTGAAGTGAGCTTTGACTCCACCAGGCAATGCTTTGAGTTCTGTGGACACTGCAGTGAACAAAAGAGAAAAATGTATCTGCCCTCTTTGAGTTTACATTCTGGTGGAGGGGGGAAATAAGCAATTGGACAAGTAAATGCATCATACAAGATCTTTTAAAAGTTAAAGCAAAATAAAGGACTTGAGAATTACTGGAATGCTGCCTTATCTCACCATATGGTGGCGGGAAAGTTTGCTCTGAGGATGTGACCTTTGAAAAAAGGCCTGAGTAAAGTGAGGAATGGAGAAAATGATACAAAAATGTTCCATTAAAGGGGAACATCAACAGGACAGGGTCGTGCAAGGCCTGTTCAAAGAGCAACTTGGAAAATAGTGTAAATGAAACAGAGCGAGGTGGGGAGAGAGGGAAGAATTAGGCTGGAGAGGGACTGGGAGTGAGATTATGTAGGATTTTGTAGGCTGTGGGGTCACTGGAACATTTTGGGCACAGGAACAACATGAACAAACTCTAGAGTGAGGAGGTGTGACATTCTGGAGCACAGGGCGTGGGATCTGCCTGCTTTCATGTCAAACTAACCTTTGTTCTTCGGGACCTGGACTCCTGCCGTGCCCTTGCTTCATCTCAGCTCATCATTTCTTACGCTTCCAAGAATTTAGACCTTCTGTTTCCCCTTCTTAGTATCATGTCTCTTCCAATATCTCCTCTGAATTCACTGCATCTTTTACTTCTGTTAACCTAATACATTTCCCAAATTCAATACATTAAGATGGGAAATTTAATCAAACCAGCAAACATGTAGCATTCACTGCACATACATTTATTGTACATGTTTTCTGTGTGCAAGGCTCTGAACAAGGAACAGAGAGGCTCAAATGTGAATTGAAATGGACCTGGCAGTTAAGGAACTTACAGCTTGATATGGAGTTTCCCAATTGTTTCAAGAATGCAGACCTCTAGCACCATAAACATTTTCAATCTCCTACCTAAAAATCCTTTAGAATATCCAATAGTCATTCACTGAGAAACTATGCAACGACAAGAAGCTAGTATACAGTCATAACAGTTTTAATTATTTGTTTGTTTTTTAGAGAGAGAGGGATAGAGAGATAGAAACATCAATGAGAGAGAAACATCATCAATCAACTGCCTCCTGCATGCCCCCTCCTGGGAATCAAGCCCATGTGCCCTGACTGGGAATTGAATGGGCAACCGCTTGGTTCACGGGTCGATGCTCAACTACTGAGCCACACTGGCTGGGCCGTCACAACACTTTTTATGCATTTCTTATCAATACAATGACTTTTACATACTCTTAATACATAATAATAAATGCATATCTGAAACACATTGCTGAAGCACATTACCTCTTCAGTACAATGTGAGAAGCAAATATAGTCTTGCCAACCATTTATAATCATTCCACCTCCATATTGCACCCCTGGATGTGAGGAGAAGCACAGACCTGGAATAGAACCCAGCTGATCTCGACTCCTTGACTCTGACCCTAGGGACAAACTCAGTGTATAGAAATACATTTGTCCACTTCTGTTACTAAAGCTCAGACTTTGAAGATGCCCCAACATACATGCAAAGTACCCATAGGAGTCTGTATGGCAGTGGCTTATGGGTGGCTGGGCTCTTGAATTAATTCAAAAAATTAGGGGCAGGGCCAGCCACAGAGATCAGGGCAAAATGAAAGTGCAAGACTCCTTGCTTAAAATTTTATTAAGAATTTAAAGATAGTGACAGCAGAAAATTAAACCAAATATGGGGAACTTTTGACCATGGGACCTTATTCAACCTGTGAAATAGCACTGAATGGGGACCTGGTATAGCCCAGGATGTCTCCTGCAGACAGGGGACTTCTATGCTAGCTGAACACAATCTACTGCATTCAGCAACAGCAAATATAACAGTGACATCTACCACATGCCAGGCATTCCTCTAAGAGTTTTGTGTGCAATGTCACATTTAACTAATGAAAGAGTTATCATTGTTATCCCCATTTTGTAGTTAAGGAAACCAAGGCCCAGATAGGTCTAGTAAATTGACAAAGTTGTGCAGCTAGTAAGAGGGACAGGCAGGAGTCAGGCCCATGTAGTCTGACTTCAGAATGTAGGCCCTTAACTCCTAATGTGGACCTGTTTCCTAATGCTGTTTAGCTTGTTTTGAAGATTAAATTAGAAAATGTAGGCAATTTTAGTGTAATGCATATTGAGTACCTCCTCTGCGTGTTATTTTAACATTGCAGAAGCTAAGAAACAGAGACAAGTAACTGTTTAAGGATGTACAGAAAGTGAGAGATTGAGCAAGAATTTCAACTGACAGTGAGTAGAAGGTAAGAAACCAAAAAATTATGTGTACAATATATAAAGTATTGTATATATTATATGTGTCATATATACATATATAACTTAGTTATTATGTATTTATAAGAATATTTTGTGGTTCCATGTAGGAGGGTTCTTAAGGCATTATCTTTAAAACACTTATCATAGAAAAGGAATGCAATATTGTAGTTAGAATCAGAAGACAAAATACAAGTAGACTCTTGCATATTGTATCCACTTTTATGGAAAACAGGAGCCATTGCTTTTTCTGAGTCTGTAATTCATATCTCATTTTTTATAATCTTGAAATTGACTCTCCAGTAGGATGTAAATAAGGAAGCCTCTGTATCTTTCCCAGTGTCCCTCCATTTCCATACTAATTAAAAAATGTCGTAAGGGTAATCATTAATCTTCTTTGGCCACAAACCACCCTCTCCCATATGTGTTGTACAAAGTCCCACAACATGCCAATGCTATCTTGCAAAGGCAAACAGGCCAAGAGGGTTTGTGTGCAAAGAATCAAGGTTAGATCCTTGTGAACAACACAAACTGTTCCTGTCTCTTGCCATGAAGTGTGAGTTACTTAATTTACCATGACACAGGATGGAAAACAAACCCCAATGGATGTTTTCACTTTTATTGCCCATTAGAGAGCTTCGATGAGCTGTTGAACATTAACTGTTAGAGGTAATGGAACTACCTCCTTCTAATACCAGGAATTGATATCACCCTATGCTGTATGCTACTTTTACCTTTCTCTTCAAACCCGCAGGAGTGTTTGTGTTTGTTCAGCAAATAGTTATTGAGAGCCTCTAGATGCTCTGTGGGAGAAACAGAGAAATCAAACCTTAATTTTCTTTGGAGTCTAGTGATGGACAAAAGGTGCGTACCCTCAGGTATCTGATGAACACACCAGAGGTAAGACAGTGCCATGGCCATCAAGAGAAGAGAGATATCCCTTTTACCAGAAGTTTTAAAATGTAAGAAATTCATGAGCTGATCCATGTAGGAGCTAGAAAACCCAGTACCTTACATGTCCTCTGCACATTTCTTAATTTCCCCAGATCTTTCTCAGTCAATTTGATGCTTATCTAAGCACACATCAAGCTTATCAAGAATCACTCATAATACAACGCTGTTTTACCTAACTACTTAGCTTATAGGAAGAGAGGAAAAAAATCAAAAGTCATAGAGAGATTTAGCAGTTTCAAATGCCAGGTCTCAGACCCTCTAACTTTTAAACTCTCATGGTGACTATGGTAGCTTACCTCCAATGCGGCAGCCATCAGTGATTTTCCTCCATGTGGCTCGTACAATTCCCCCATTGAGATACTGAGTCTGTAATTCATACCTTCTTTGTTATAACACTGCTCTATTGACCATTGAATCTATGGTTTAGTAAATGGAACAATAAAATGTGGCCAAAGTGGTGTTCTGGGACTTTCCAGGCTGGTTTAAAAGAAGCCTTGCATCTCCTGCCTGGGTCTCTTGCAACAATCTGGGAGCATGAAGCTACCATGTCAAAAGTTCAACTATCCTGCAACTGCCATTCTGGAAAAGCCAATTCTGGGCACTTTGATGACTGTTCCAGCTGAGCCCAGCCTTTTAGGCATCTCAGCCAAGGAACCAGACACGGGGATTCTATCTTGTTAACTTCCAGAACAGCCCAAATGCCAGTTGAGAAGGTCTGAATGACCTTAGTCAACACTGCATGGAGTAGAAGATGTTTCCCAGGAAGCCTCATTGGAATCCAGAATTGACAAAATAGTAAATATAAGGCAATGATTGTTGTCTTAAGTCACTAAATCTTATAGTAAATGAGCACAAAACAGTAAGACATGGAACAGTGATCAATAAGATCTCTTAGAAATTGTTAGTTTCACTTTAGTTTTATAAAAACATATATATACTTTATGTAACATGTAATTGATCCCTGTATTTCACAAATGAGAAAACTGAAGTCTGAATAGTCAAATAGCCACCCAGAGTTTCTCTCTCATGCATTAGCTTCCATTCCTTTCTTCTTTCATTAATCTTGGATGTTCTCAGAGTAAATTAGAACAGTTATTAATTTTAGTCTTGAATCCATCAATAATGTGAACAGACTTGAAATATCTGGCTAGGAAAAGCAAACGTGGAAGAGTAGAGAAGCTCCATCTAATTTATCTTGTAGCCCCAGTGCCTGCTGTAGTACTCCACATAATTTTTTAGTGAATGTTTGTTGAAAAAAAGAATGGATGGATGAATGAATGAATGAAGGAACTATCTTCTCCTTGTGTAAATGGAGAATTCTGCAACAAGGCAGCTCAATGTGTGTCTCACTTAATCTGCTTTATTTTTCATAATGAATTCATCTGACCCGTAGTATTTTGATGGATGAGCCCCCGAATGCCAACTAGAAAACTGCTATTTGTGTCAGAATCTATGACTCCATGGCATGCCTTTCTGGAGGCTGGAGGGCTTGTCCCAGCCAGGACTCCAGCTCCTGCAGAGAAAACAGCTTTTCTTGGAGGCTACATCTCTCCATATTATGTGCCCCATTTGCTTTCAATGTGGCCTCTTGTTTGGAAGCCCTGCTGGCCAGGTAATAATTCTGACATCAATGACTCACTCTTTTTCTGTGAGTGAATCCATTCTTCATGACTATTTTGTGCCACCATGGAATCCAGGGACTTGGTCTGAAGAACTGAAGGTGACCCAGTGAGTGATGGGGTTCTACCTGGTGACTCTGTAAGTGTGCAGTATTAGTTGGTGTCATGTTTGTGTGGTGACTCAACACAGAAGCTTGGAAATAACAAGGTTCTGCTTGTAGAGAACTTAGGTTCCTGGTAGAGGAACAGACTAATTTTAGATTTTGTTTCTCCAAGACAATCAATCTTTTGGAGGCTGAACATCGCATGTTTTAAAAAGCACAAAATTAACAGGTCACTAAGCTAGGAGAAACCCTTCCCCAAGTCACCCTCAGAGACAAGAGAGCTCAAAGCTGATGTTCATTCTGCCACAGTGAATCATACCACAGTGAAACCTCAGAAACAGCAGCGCCCACAGCCTAGGGCAGGAAGTAGGATTTAGGAATTGGGAAGGGCACAGTTGTTTGGCTAGACTTCACCGATTGGGCTATCCTTCTTCAAAAAGAGACCCTTGACCTTATGACCTTTGGCACCCCTGGGAGCATTGAGTCAGTAGCTCTTGTATCTCCTGAGCTTTCTCCAAAGAACCAGAGCTCTGAGGGCCCCATGTGAATAAACAATGTGCTCTTATTCAAGAGGGATGGGCTTGCCTCTTCTCAGGGAAGTGGTCCAAGGCCCTTGTCTTTCAGGGAAATTACTGAATCACAAGCAAACCACAAAAATCAGTGGCTAAAATAGCCTGAAAATTTTTTTCAATAAATAAGTCCATTAAATGGGCATTGGAGTTTTTTGGATTCCAGCTCCCATCCTTGCTGCCTGGCCACTGTCAATGGGAGGCCATGAGGAGTGCCAGACTCTGAGATGATGCAGCTCACCAGCTGGAGCAGGGCCATGGCCAGCTGTGGCCCCCTCCCCCAGTGCCAACCAGTGAAGACCACTCTTTTCATGCTTTAAGCAAGTATTTACTAAAATCAGGAAATATATTTTGCATAAGGAATAAGTGTGACTCCCCTTCTCATGGAACTTACAGTCACGTGGAAGAAAGAAATGCTAACCGTATAATCCTATGAACAATATAAAATTGTAATTGGTGTTAGAAAGATATTCGATACTCATCCATAGAAAGGGAATTGACCCCATTAGGAAAGTCAGGTGAGTCTGCTTGGAGTAAGAGAAATTTGACCTGAGCTTTCAGAAAATCTGAACAGAAGTTAACTAGATTATAAGTGGAGGCAGTGGTTCCAGCCAGGATAAGCAATATATGCAAAGGCCCTGTGACAGACAGAACATGGTGACTTCAAGTGATGAAAGATGGCCAGAGAGGGTGGGGTAGAGAGGCAGGCAGGGAGGTGACCAAGTAGAACCCTGTAAAGCACATTAACAACTCTGTCTTCATGATTTAAAGCTGGGGAGAGGAATGTATGTGACATTATCAGATTGTGGTTTGGAAAGACCAGGTGTCTTGCTACTATGCCCAGTGAAGGAGCTAGTGTCAGCTGACCATGAGGAAGTCGAGCCCCATGCTCTGACCATGGGCATCATTTCCTGGACACACTGAACCTTGTTAGAACTCAGTACCCACTGTGCTTCCCCTACTTTCCATCACCTCCTGACCCTTCTCTCACTTCTTCCTTCCCACATTCTACCACCTGAGCAAATGTGCTGATCAGCCAACTTTCTTTTCACCCCAACCTCTTCCCCAAAGTTGCCTTCCAATTCCTCGCCTTTCAGTGAAATCTTGTCCTTTGAGGACACAGCTTCCAGTGTGGCCACTTCAAGCTGGTGTTCTTTTATTTCTTCCAGCCACATGTATCTCAAGTTCAGAAAGTGGGGTGGATATCTTCCTTCTGCACAACACTATTTCCATGTGCTTGCTCCCCATCCCTTCTGTCCAAACCCTGATCCTGTAAAATATCAATCATCTTGCTTTAAGACTCTCCTCCTTCCTGTTGAGTCATCTACTATCTTTTAGGTAATTCCTTCTCCCTTAGTGAGGTTTATTTCTTCTCACTCGTCCTCTTATCTCTAATATCCTCTTGGAAGATCCACCCAACATACTTGTCCTCATCTACAACAGTGATCTTTTTCACTTCTCTCCCTCAGCCACTAGTAAGATTTGTATCCTTATAGTCAACTGTCTGCTCTATATGCTGTGGGCTGACTCATCAGGATATCCTGATCCACATTTCAAAACTGATCCTATCATTTTCCCATAAACCTGCTCCTGCTACAGTGGTTTTTAGTAAATGACACTTCTGATCAATCCTTACAATTACTCTAGACAAAGCTATACCACCATGGGGATGCTATCAGCAATGAACACATCACAGCTTCTCTTATCCTGCACAGCCAAGCAGTCACCAAGTCCTGTTTATTTGATTCTCAAATATGACACAAGTCTATCCTCTTCTCCCCAACTCTGCTGCCACCAGCCTAGTCCAAACCACTATCATGATGTGACCCATTGCATGGCAGCCAGAGCTCCTTTAAAATATATCTACATTTTTTATTGATTTCAGAGAGGAAGGGAGAGGGAGAGGAAGATAGAAACATCAATGAGAGAGAATCACTGATAGGCTGCCTCCAACATGCCCCCTAATGGGGATTGAGCCTGAAACCTGGGCATGTGCCCTGACCAGGAATCGAACTGTGACCTCCTGGTTCATAAGTCAATGCTCAACCACTGAGCCATGCTGGTCGGGCCCAGAGCTTGTTTTTAAAAACTTTTTTTCAATTATAGTTTACATTTAATATTATTTTATATTAGTTTCAGCTGTACAACATAGTGGTTATACAATCATATACTTAACAAAGTGTTCACCCCTATATTTCCAGTACCCACCTAGCACCATACAGAGGTATTACAATATTATTGACTATATTTCTTACGCTATACTTTACAAAATAGTCATGGGATGTAGAGTACAGAGCTTCTTTTAAAGGCATATAATGTGTGATAAGATCTTTTCCGCATGAGATGGCTATCCTTTGGTGAGAGGAGACATTTGGAGTGTAAACTTATAGTTCTTCTAGCCAGATATTGTCCATACTTGGACACTTTGCCCATTATGTAGCCCATGACAAAGATGTCTCTTGTACCTGCCAATGACTATTCCCTTCTTTATTCTGGATATCCCTTGGCCTCTAAACTGGATGCAAACACATAAACAGGAACCCTGGAAAAGCCAAAGGCATTCTTCATATGAGGAGTTTGATAATAAATCTAAATATATTTGAGACCAAGAAGGATGTAATGCTGAGAATCCTGACTTATGAGGCTCCTCACCACCATTGTCTAATCAAAGAGCAAGGTCACGTCTTGCCCAGACCTTCGGGTGTTGCCCCATACATGTTCTAAATGTTCTTGTTCCCTCTTCATCTGTATCTCTGCTTTTACCCTTCTCTCTGCTTGAAATCTCCACCTCCTCACTTTCCTGGGTACACAGCCCTTCCTCAGAAGTCAATATGCAGCACATCCCTCTTTAAGTCTGCTTTTGAAGATTTCCAGGGTCTGTAGTAAGTAAACACCGTTGTCTGCTCTGCTCTTGTGTAGAGGGAAAGATCAGCTACAGATCCTTAGAACTGGGGAGGAAGAACATCTGGATTGCATCTTGTAGATTTCCCCGTGAGTCTATAAAGCAAACAAACCAAAAAATAAGCAAAAAAAAAAAAAAAATTCCTATTTTTTCCAATGAAGATTAATGTTTTCCCCAAGATCTTATTGACTCTTTCATTTTTATGTTTCTCCACTGCAATCAAATTTGAGCTTATTTTTCTATAAGAGTTTGCCCTCATCCTGATCCTGGGCTACAAGACAAAGCTTCTTCCCTTACCTGGATGGGCTCATCCCCCTGAGTCATCCTGCAGGCAGAGGGCAGGCTCTCCACATGACCATATCTCTCTCCTGCAGTCACACTGTCACTATTTTCTTTTATGAGCCCCAAGACTTTTCTCATAGGCATATCCTTCTTCCTGGGGAAATCTCCCCCTTCTTCAAGCCTATGTTTAAATCTCTACATGAGACATCTTCCCTATCTCCCCAGGCTTCCTTTATTGACCATGTTCGCAACACTCTGTAAGGTATTCTTCTTCTTCTTTTAATTGATTTCAGAGAAGAAAGGAAAGGGAGAGAGAAAAAAACATCAATGATGAGAGAGAATCATAGATCAGCTGCCTCCTGCATGCCCCTGACTGGGGAGCGAGCCCAAAACCCAGGCATGTGCCTTGACTGGGAATCAAACTATGACCTCTTGGTTCATAGGTCAACCACTGAGCCATGCTGGCTGGGCTGTAAGGTATTCTTCTTATAGCACAAATGAAAACTCTAAGGAAACAATTATTGAGTATAAATTTCTGAGGGCAGAGCCTCTGCCTTCCTCTGTGCCATGTTCCTACATTAGCACATAATAATCTTGGTTAACTATTAAATGCTTATTAGGTACCGGGCATTCAATACAAATGAGCTTCTTTATTGCTCACAACATTACTATAAGGTGAGGAAGAAAAGTGAAATACAGACCAAGTAACTTGCCCACGATTGCACAGCCATTAAGGCAGAGCCAGGATTTGAACTTAGGAAGTCTGGCCAAAAAGATATAGATTATATAATGAAATGCACATATATATCACTTTTAAAACTTCGGTTTTGTAATGTCAAAATAAAATTGACATTAAGGAGAACTGAGAGTTAAGAAGTCCAATTACAACATTTTATAATAGACTAGTGGCCCAGTGCACGAATTTGTGCACATTGAAAGGAAATTAATTAGAAGAAATGTTTTAATATCGCTATTTGCCCTTTCTCTATAATAGAAATGTCAACCAAATTCACGATCGACAATGACAGATCGAAACACACACATGCGATTGGCGCCAGCAAGGGCTTTATATGTATCATGCATGCACAAGTCAACTTAGCCTTTCCTAAATATAGAATAAACTTGATTAATTAGATCTGCTTTCTAATTTAGCTAAACTTTTTCCAGTCTAGTGAAGCACCCCAACTTCTCTTTCAGGTAATTGTCAGCATCACAGCAGTAAATATCAACATGAAGCAGATTATTATTGCAGATCATGCAGGGAGAACAAAGGGTAAAATATTTAACTGCAACAGAGTTTGACTATATTCTGCGCAGTGAGAAAACCTGAAGTCATTTTCAAGGTCCACCATTTCTTACTTCTTTTCAGTTGGGTCAAGTTTCAAAACTTTCTAAATCTCCATTTTCCAGCTAATGAAAAGAAAATAGGATTCCATCGAGTCTCCTACCAACTACTCCAGGTCTTCTGTGAGGATCAAATGAGATGAGGCATGGGAAAAATGCTTCACAGACATTTGTTTAAAGTGTGAAATGTTTGCACCTGGCTATAAAGCAAGTCATGTTCCTGGGCTGAAGAAACTGCAAGGAGGCTAGTCACTAGGGAAAGGAAGCCAGGCGTCGCTATGTGACATCATTACCTGGCACCCACAGTCACCATTTCTGGGCTGGGCTGGGCTGTGGGCCACATTTTGCGCCATGAGGTCTTGGCAGCATTGGCTGCGATTTGGTGGGGTGTTGCTCCAGGGTGGTGGCAGGGCCTGTGTCCCACTTGGGGGAAGCTGAGTGTTGCTTTGTGGGTACCAGGTCTGCAGTGCCGTTTCTCTGTAAATGGCCAGTGTGCATCACGGCAGCTCCTGTGTTGTGTCTGCCCCTTGGTGGTCAGTGCACATCAGAGCGACCGGTCAGATGGTCAGACCCTTAGCATATTAGCCTTTTATATATATATATATAGTTAAACTTGAAAATATTCCCATCTCTGTCTGATTTCTAGATAAATTACAGTATTCTGAAACCAGTCTTCTCTTAAAATGTGGCTCTCTCTCATTTTTTATTTTAATTTACTGATGTGACCCATTGCTTTGGAAACAAGCTAACTTATCTCCATATGGAACAAAGATGGGCTTTTCTTAGTGGTGAAATGGGCAATATTTTTAAACTCTTAATTGAAATCAACATCTTATAGATCAGAGATGCTCCAGAAAACATATGTGCGTGTATGATTTCCCAAGATGAGAGGGTGATATGAATCAGTATACTGCCTACCAGTGACCTTAGCTCAGTCACTGGCCTCTAGGATACGCATGGTCTGGTTTTTCAGTCTCCACCAGCCCCAGAGTGGACAGTGGGAACTCAGCCAGTTATCTTTACAATAAAGAAGAGATAGTTCAACTCACTGTCATAGAAATAGATGATAAGAACATGTAATGGGCCAGATTGCCAGGGGGATTCCATGTCTGCCATTTCACAAGGGGCTCTGGGTTCTTAGCCCTTTTAGACTAAGAAATGCATTTAAATCATAAACATATATAATTGATCATAGAAGCTCAATCTCACTCTACCACTCTCTTTCATTCAGTGCAATAAGCCAAAAGTGAGTATTAAATTCATCCTCAGTGAATTTAAATCTCGCAGGGAAATTCAGAACATCCTTTGATGTCAAGAGAACATTGTTCCAAATGATTTTGTAAGAAGGCAGTGCTGGTGTGTTGTGCAGATGACAGCTCAGCGGAGGAGCTTGGTGAGACGTGGAAGGCAGCCCTTTCTTAAAGTAAAATGACACATATTAAAGGAGAGACAGGAAAGTTGGTGCTTTGAAGCAAAGACACACCATGTTCTCCATGAAAACCAGGAAAATGAATGAGGCAGATCAAGGGCCAGGGTACTGAGGAGACCTTCTTTCAGGAGCAAGACTTGTGGAGAGAGGGCTCCCATGCACCTCTTAGCACTAGAAAGAGAAGTAGAAAAAAGTCTATTTTGGAAAATGAAGGCTGCACCACAGCTGCCTCAAAAGTATTTTAGGGTCAATAATGCAGTGTTTTGGGGCTTGTGTCACAGTTTCTCTTCCTGATATCTCCTTTTCTTGCCACTCTGGTACACTCTGATCATGTATGTGCAAGCTAAATCATTAGAATGGGTGTAAGCATCAAATAATCCATTTTTACTAGTATATCAATAATCTGTATGTCAGTCCCATTGTATGAAATTTATGAAAGCATTAAATGTCTTTTGAGGTGCAGCCTCAGAATTCCTGGGGTGGGGGATCTTGTTTTGAATACACAGATTAGTCAAAGCCACCTGAAATTTACTGGGTTAGAATCCTTAGGGGTGCTGCCCAGGAATCTGCATTTTAATAATTTCAAGACAATATATATGCATACCTCCTTTTGAGATCAGAAAGTGATGATAGGTACCCTCTCAGTTGATAAGATTAGTAATTTGGTTCAAGATCATCAAACCATAGACTACACCCCCATTATTCATGGTAATCATCCTCAGATCAGGTTGGCATTGTCTCCAATGGTTTCCATTTGCTGAGCATGGAATGCAGTTCACAGCCAAGTACCCCTTGACCTCTTTAACCTTCTCCCCCAAACAATGGAGGTTCTCAGTTATATGCCCAATGGGCTGAAATGCAGTGTACACAATGTATTTTACATTATTGATGTCTGAATCCCATCAACTGTGAATATAAAATTATAGCAATTGCCCCACATCTTAAATCTCATTATAATTCTTTAGTAGGTTCATTATAGTAAGATCATTCTGTTAACCTTAAAACATCATGAAATTTAAAAATTCTTCTCCTTTTTAATCTTTCCTCAGCATGTTTGATATAGTTGGGGATTGCGACATATGACCTGAATAAAAGATAAGGTCAAAATAAATTCTAAACCCCTACATAGATGGCCATGAGTTTCAAAGAAATGAATTTAGATGAAAAGCAGCAATCTGGGTATTTTTACCAGTTATCACAGATATGGATTTGGTCTTTCTTTTTAAAAAATTCTCTTTCACTTTTAGCTCTCTGTGGCTTTCTTCCTTGGCTGAGCAAATTTACTTTCTCACATTTTTGTGTAAGATGTGTACAAGTTTCCTTTCTTTGAACAATCAAAGCAATAAGGCAACCTCTCCGGTGGAAATTCACTTTGGTTTCCAGGAAGATATTGCTAATTAGCTTGCAAAGGTCACTTAGAGAAAAGCCAGGTGTTTGGTGTTTGAGTTTGTATCTGGTTTCTTTGATTAAGGCAGGCAATATTTGAACTGATGTTGTCATACAGTTTAGAATTTATCTGATAGACTCTGTCTATTACAACATATTGCAGATGTACTGTAGGAAATGACTAATAATGATGGCAGTTGCAGATTAAGGAATCCAAATACCTACTGCAATAGATTATGATAGGAGGAAACAAGAGTGTCACCCCATAGAACCCAGTTCTTCAGGGCCCATCTTGGCACTGGTAAACAGATAACATGATAACACCTTTAGAGAAGTCTCTCAAAGAAACACCAGGGAAAACACCACTCAGTACACATGTCAGAACTTCTTAAAATCATCTTCAAGTTTCTCTCACATCAAAGCAGTTGCCCCAGACTTCCTCTTCCCTCTCTCAAAATGCCCCAAACCCAGCTCCCCAAATCCCAACTCATGTTGCCTTCTGTTTCTTACCCTTCTTATCATTCCAGGTAACTTCTTGCATCTTGCAAATAACTTTGCTTCATTTTGGATGGAACCCAAGGCAGGAGCATGATTATGGAACTTGCATAGAATTTAGTATGTAATTTGTACTTAGTTTCAAATGCCATGTTGAATTTTAGGAATGCAATTAGAATCTTTGAATGTAATAGAAACAAATGTATGGGTTATTGTGAAAAATAAGTCCTCACTATGAAAGCCTCTCTTGCACTGAGATCAAAGGATTCCTGCTTTCCCCTTGCAGAGGCCAATGGAGGAGCTAGGGTGACCAACTGTAACAGGTACTGTCCTGGCTTGAGCACCAAAGCGAGGAACCCCTTATTCCCAGCAAACTGGAATAGTTGGTCAACCTGGAGGGAACCCTGTAGGCCTCTCTCTGTGGCAGTTTGATGCAATGAGACCTCAAACAATAACCCAAAGATGAAATAAGTGCCTCCTCTTTCATTGGACAAGGCAAATCATTGCTCCTAGGGACCCATGGGCTGTTCAGATAATTTCTTCTTCTTGTCCCACCCCCATTTCCTCGAATCAGCCTTCAGGGTAGCAGGCCTTGGGTAAGTGGCTAAGCCAGGGATCCTTGCCTTCCTCCCAAAAAGGCCTAAGGTAACTGACGGAGTACTAAAGATTTGTATTGCTTTACTTCAATCTGCCAAGTCTTACCCTTATTTTCAACAACTTAGCCTTATTTTCACCTTCAGGACTAGAAAATTAATTATTAATGGGATTAAAACCACTGTCACTACATGGTTACTTCCCTAAATGGATAAAACTAATAATTTTAGCCTGAAAGAATCAATTTTAGTCCTAAAGTAATTTAACTGTTTCCATCCTTATACAAAGATACCAACACATAAATATTGTTTTATCTTTTTTTTCTAATTCTAATGATCCTACCTAATAATAGACAAATATGCAAATTGACCATAACTCCGACACACCCACAAGCCATGCCCACAAGCCACGCCCACCATGCAATCAGAGCGAGCATGCAAATTAACCCAAACCAAGATGGCTACAGCCACAGAGAGCAAGGTTTCCTAGGTAACAGAGGAAGCCAAGCTTTCTGCCTGCCCTTGCCAGGCCTAAGCCTCCACTCAAGCTACAAAGTTTCAATTATAGAAGGTAAACAAATTCAAACAAATGGCCGCAGAATAGAGCTTGAGAGAGCCGGCCAGGGTTGCTGCCGGCAACAGGGGAAGCAAAGCTTTCTGCACACCCTGGCCGGGCCCACCCACTTAAGGCAACAAAGTTTCAATTATAACCCCAACAGAAATGGCTGCTGGCCTTGGAGGGAGCCCCAGGCTTGGCTCCGCTCTAGGCTACAAAGTTTCAATTGTAGAAGGAAAATAAATTGCAGATACCAGGGCCTCTGCTTGGATTGCCAGGGGGCATGGCCGGCCTGCAAACCACCACAGGCCCCTCGCTCAGGCCGCCCCACGCCCCAAGGGAACCCCCACCTGATCCGGGACATCCTTCAGGGCAAACCAGTTGGCCCCTACCCCTGTACCAGGCCTCTATCCTATCTAATAAAAGAGTAATATGCAGATTGACCATCCCTGCAACACACAATATAGCTGCCCCCATGTGGTCAAAGATCCTGCCCCCATGTGGACACAGGATGGTCACCACAAGATGGCCAGCAGGAGAGGGCAGATGGGAGGCACCTGGCCTGCAAGGAAGGGCAGTTGAGAAGGACCAGGCCTGCAAGGGAGGGCAGTTGGAGGTGATCAACCCTGCAGGAGAGGGCAGTTAGGGATGACCAGGCCGGCAGAGGAGGGAAATTGGGGGCAAACAGGCTGGCAGCAGAGTGGTTAGGGGGTGATCAGGCTGGCAGGCAGAAGCAGTTAGGGGCAATCAGGAAGGCAGGCAGGCAAACAGTTGGGAGCCAGCAGTCCTGGATTGTGAGAGGGATGTCCGACTGGATTGTGAGAGGCAGTCAGACATCCCTTGAGGGGTCCCATATTGGAGAGGGTACAGGCTGGGCTGAGGGACAACGCCCCTCTGTGCACGAATTTCGTGCACCGGGCCTCTAGTATTATAATAAGAGCTGTTTTTAATGATGAAATTTACATTTCAGCCCTAGCCAGTTTGGCTCAGTGGATAGAGCGTTGGCCTAAAGACTGAAGCATCCGGGTTCAATTTCATCCAAGGGCACATGCCCAGGTTTCAGGCTTGATCCCCAGTAGCGGGTGTGCAGGAGGCAGCTGATCAATGATTCTTTTTCATCATTGATGTTTCTATCTCTCTCTCCCTCTCCCTTCCTCTCTGAAATCAATAAAAATATATATGTATTTTTTTTAAAAGAAAATTACATTTCATAGAAAGCCATCCATGCCTTGCCCTTTCAAAATTCAAACTGAGATTATTTTTGGATGGCCAGACTAATTTCTATTTCATCTTGCACATGGTGTGGGGTTGATGTGCTTAAGGGATGGTCTAACTTGGCTTCTACATGCTCCCTCCCCAGTCCCCACTTCGGGGGCTCATTCTGATGACTGTCTCTGATGGCATGTCCTTAGGGAGTTTCCCTCAGTGGTAACTTGTATTGTTAATTGTGGGTTGAGGTCATTTGTCCATTTGGTGCCCAGAAGGTTCCTGACTTAAGGAAGACTGTGCAAAGAAGAGAAGCTGAAGTCTTACAAAAGCAAACCCTGTTACTATTACAAATGCATTTTTTAGTTTCAAAAGACAGAAAGCATATGAGGATAAGTTAACAAGGGTCATCAATTTAAACCACATCTTTAATAGTTTATTTCAAAAAGGAAAGTACAATGGATGTCATTATGTTTCTTAATAATGACTTTGATATCTTGCTCTACTTTTGCATAACACATTTGACATACAGTATGAACTAAATGAATCAGGATTTAACTGGAACCAGAATATAGAGGTCATGAGATCATTGTTCTATATTTGACTCATTAGTAAAGCTTCATTGTAACCATAACCAACCTAAGCCCTCAGAATAAGTGACCCAAAGATCACATGACAATAGAAAAATACTTCCTAGGATTAAAAATAGTCTCTGTCACTCACTCTAAAAAGCCTAAGTAGAACAGCCTAGGTTCCTTTTCACACTTTATGAAAAACTAGCCATCAATTAAGCCTCTTGGTCTCTTTGGTAATCAGCCCAGGAGGTTTGGGAATGTCACTTTACTCCCTGTAAAATGGGCTTCACCTTCCTTGCAAAGTCAAGCTGTTTGGGGGCATCTTTTGTCTCTTCTGGATCTTTCCTTTGCCCCTTGGCATCAGACAAGACTCTTCAGGTCTGACTCCCACCCAGTTCATACTGGCTGAAGCAAAATGAATTTGTCGCAAGTGTGGGAGCGGAAGAAACTTCTGCCTACTTTTCTACATTCTTTCATCTGGTCTAATAATAAAATAGATATAAGACAGATTAACAAGAGAAAATAACCAAATTTAATTGCATCTGTATGTATGGGAACCCCACATATATGAGAGGTGCAGAGACAGAAAAGGAAGATGAAGTATGTTTGGCATTCTGAGCCAAGGATGAGGTAAGACACTTGGGGCTTCAGATGAGAGGAAGGTCATTGGAGGACAATAAGAAGAGAAGATATTCAGTAATTAGATGTTTTCTCTGCCTAATATATAGGACATAAAAAGTTATTGCTGGTGATAGCTCTTATAATGGACACGGCCCCCAATTTAAGTTCTTTAAGAGACAGGTAAAAATTTCTTGTGAACCTGCAGGGTCTCAATTGTATTCAGCTCAAAACAATTCATGTGTCTAAGCAGCACATCTTATTATGTAGCCTGGCTGAGATCACATAATTGGTGAATAGCAGATGCAGGGTTTGATCTCAGCCTGGCAGACCCCAGATCAAGCCACCCAACTCTCCACCCACAATATCTACCAAAGTCTTTCTTCTCCCCTTTTTTTCCTTTGCCTTTTCTCCCTCCTGTGTAGGATGACTGACAGATAGAAGGGCTTGGTGAAGATCTGACCATGAGGTAAAGGAATTCCCTGAAACCCCTTTTGCCCTGACTACTTTGTCTAGGAGTTTCTATTGCTATTTCTATGCTATTCAATGACTAGCTCCCAACTGGAACCAAGAACTAGATTCAGATATCCTGACTTAGACAGAAGGCACTTTGTATCATTCTTTAAAAAAAATCTATAATAATAATAAAAGCGAAATATGCTAATTAGATCAGATGTCCTTCCAGACGACCTTCCAGACAAAACCGCGGGGGCAGGGGCTGAGGCAGAGGTGCCACCGTGGTGAGCGGGGGCTGAGGCAGAGGTGGCGGGGGCCGAGCCCCTTGCACAAATTTTGTGCATCAGGCCTCTAATATATATATAAAAGGCTAAGTGACCAACTGTACATCCATCCAACCATCCGACTGACTGGCCAGTGGGCACATATGACATGCACTGGCAATTTAAAAATAAACATTGACTCACACATGCGCAATACATATAAAGTTCTCACTGGCACCAATCACACGTGTGTGTTTTGATTTGTCATTGTTGAGCATATATTTGGTTGTTTTTGTTGACATTCTGAAGCTGAAAGAAAGCAGCAGCATCAACAGAATATGTCTGAAGACCAACTATTGGCACAACATACCATTTGAGTGATGATTCCATCGATTCAATGAATGATGCTGAAAAGGAAAATTTTCCCATTGAGTTTCTTAATAGTATTACTCCTTTGGAAATGCTGTGTCATAAATTAAAATTGAGAGTAGGTGCAATCATCATGCTACTGAGAAATCTTAATAGTAAATGGGGTCCTTGTAATGGTACTAGATTTATTATCAAAAGATTGCACCCTAACATAATCGAAGCTGAAGTATTAACAGGATCTGTGGAGGGAGAGATTGTTCTGATTCCAAGAATTGATTTGTCCCCATCTGACACTGGCCTCCCATTTAAATTAATTCAAAGACAGTTTCCTGTGATGCCAGCATTTGCGATGACTATTAATAAATCACAAGGACAAACTCTAGACAGACTAAGAGTATTCCTACCTGAACCCGTTTTCAGACATGGTCAGTTATATATTGCTTTCTCTCAAGTTTGAAGAGAGTGTGACATTAAAGTTAAAGTTGTAAATACTTCATCACAAGGGAAATTAGTCAAGCACTCTGAAAGTATTTTTACTCTTAATGTGGTATATGGGGAGATATTAGAAAAAGTTTAATCAATTTATCAGTCATTGTTTTATCAATGTTGTTTTTATATCATGTTTTTGTTGTTTTTATATCATGCCTTTGTTGTTGTTATATCATGTTGTTATTGTTTATTAATCAATTTATGTTATTGTCATATTCATTTTACTAATTTTTTTCATCTCTGACACTTCTATTATAGAGAAAGGGTGAATAGTGATATTAAAATATTTCTTCTAATTAATATCCTTTCAATGTGCATGAATTCATGCACTGGGCCACTAGTATATATACACTGAGTGGCCAGATTATTATGATCACCCATCAGTACTTTGTTGGGCCACCTTTTGCCTTCAATACTGCGGTGGATTCTTCTTGGCATTGACTCCACGAGATGTTGAAAGGTGATGCGAGGAATCTGACACCATGGCTGATGAATAGCACTGTCCAGTTCTGTGAGATTTGATGATTGTGGAACCAGCTGCCTGATGGCTCTTTTAACTTCGTCCCACAAATGCTCAATTGGATTGAGATCTGGTGATTGTGGGGGCCACCTAAGCAAGGTAAAGTCTCCCTCATGTTCTTGAAACCACTCCTGCACAATACGAGCACCGTGGCATGGCACATTGTCTTGTTGGAAGAAGCCATCTCCATTGGGATACACCATCAACATGATAGGATGAACTTGATCAGCAATGATACTTAGGTATGTTGTGGTATTCAGACGTTGTTCTACACAAATTAAAGGGCCCAAATCATGCCAGGAAAACATTCCCCAAACTATAACACTGCCCCCACCAGCTTGAAGGGTTGTACTCATGCATGTGGGGTGCATGCTTTCATGCTGTTTCTGCAAAATTCTCACTCTGCCATCTGCATGATGCACCTGGAAACGTGATTCATTGGACCACATGACTTTTTTCCAATTATCGACTGTCCAATCCTTGTGTTCCTGTGTGAATTGGAGACATTTTATCTTGGTGACTGCAGACAGCAAAGGTGTTCGAACAGGCCTTTGGCTTTCATATCCCATAAGATGCAGTGTACGGCTAATTTGCCTACAAACATCAGGTGGTCATAATAATCTGGCTACTCAGTGTATATTGTCTTCAGAGAGGAAGGGAGAGGGAGAGAGATAGAAACATCAATGATGAGAGAAAATTATTGATTGGCTTCCTCCTGTATGCCCCCTACTGGGGATTGAGCCTGAAACCCAGGCATGTACCTGACTAGGAATCAAATCAGCGATCTCCTGATTCATGGGTCGATGCTCAACCACTGAACAACACCAGCTGGGCTGTATCATTCTTTACAAAGGCAGAAAAGAATTCCCTACTGAACACCAGAGAACAATTTGACACAAAAACATGGGGGAGGGGATAAAAAAGGAAAAAGCAATAATAGACAAAAATCTGTTCAAAATTATGTGTCACTCATGTTTTAACCAATTATGTCACACTTCAGGGCTAAGTGTCCAGTAAAATATAATGTAATGCTTGACTATAAATTGTCTTCTCTGTTTCTTTATTTCACATCTATGAAAGTCTTTAAGACTCAATCCAAATACCACCCCCTCTCTGTGGCTGCCCCTCACTGCTTCCTCCTATGGCAGTTCACTGAGTGTGCCCTTCTCTGTGTCCACAAACTCTGGTACATATTGATCCCATTGTTCCATCACTGCATGTTCTCATATGCCTTTCTCCCATGAACAATGGGGATTTTCTTAAGAATAATAACTATGCATGGAGGGACCTGGAGAGTATTATGCTAAGTGAAATAAGCGATTCAGAGAAAGTCAAGTATCACATGATCTCACTTATATCTAGAATCTAATGAACAAAAGAAACTGTTGAACAAAATAGATCAGAGACACAGAAGCATGGGACAGACTGTAGAATCTCAAAGGAAGGTGGGGGTGGGTGGGAAGAGATCAACCAAATAACTTGTATGCATATATGCATAACCCATGGACACAGATGATAGAGAGGGAAAGGCCTGGGGTGAGGGTGGTGGGGAGATATGCAATGGGCATGTGCTATAAAGTGTCAATGGGAGAAAAAAGGGGACATATGTAATACTTTCAACAATAAGGAATAAAAAAAAAATAACTGTGGCCCTGGGCAGGTGACTCAGTTGGTTGGAACACATCGTCCCATACACCAAAAGATTGTGGGTTTGATTCCTGGTCAGGGCACATACTTAGAATACAGTTTCAATCCCCAAGTGGGGCAGATATAAGAGGCAACTGATCGATGTTTCTCTCATACATCAATATTTCTCTGTCTCTCCCTTCAGATCTCTTTGAAAAATCAATAAAAGCATAATCTTGGGTGAGGATTTTAAAAAAGAGTAATAACTGTGGCTTGTGAACATATATTTTTCCATTCTCCTTAAAGTGCCTGGTACAGGGTAGTTCAATTAATTAACCAGTCCCACTGGTCTTTCTTCAGTGCTTTAAGGACATCCTGCATTTTCCTGAGTTAAGGCTTATGGTCTAATTCCACCTGGTTGAGTGAACATATTGAATTTGGTGGGGAGCTTTCTGTTAAAAGCAACTCTACTTTACCCCTCCCTTGCCTCTTCAAACCCACTGCTCAGAGTCATTCTTAACAACACCACAATGAAATTCCAGGAAAATCTTGTAATCTTTCTGTTCCCTCTCAAGTAATAGATAAATCATCTCTTTCAGACGCAGAAGGAGTCATGGAGCTGGTATTGATAGAGCCAGAACCAGCTTCCAGCTGTCCAGGTTCCCAGATAGTTTTCCTTCCTGCTTCTAAATTCATTTGTTGGAAAAACCCTTATGTCATGGGAGGAATCTGCCTGAAACATCTCTGCATCTAGAGAATACTTTACATTGTAACCAGTCAAAAACCTGCTCTGAGAGCCCTCTGGGGCATTTGTGTTCTCTGTCAGTCTCTACTTCATACTACCAGTAAATCAAATGTTGGCTTGGTTTGGATCTGTCGGATCCACAGTCACTCCTCAAACATACCATGCTGTTCCATGCCTATGTGTTGGTGTACATGTTACTCCTGTTGATAAGGATGCCCCTGCATTAGTTAGTGCCAACATCACCCGCTCTGAGTCTTTGCAATCAGGTTTGGGGGCTCTTTCCGCTTTGCTTCATTGCACCTGTGGCATACCTTGACCACATAGTATGTACGTGAGCATATAAATGTGCATGTTTGTGTGTATCTCCATGAGACTCTGAGCTGCTGAAGAGAAATGGCTATACCTTCTATATCTATATAGCTTTAGCATCTAATTCAGTGTCTGCCATTCAAATAGTACAAATTTTATTGAGCACCTATTACATACCAGGGCCCGTGTTACACATTTTGTGTATGGCACAAAATCATAGTCTCTGTGCTCAAAATTTTCAATAATAATTGTTGCAAGTTCTCGCAACCCATCTTTCTTGCCCCCCTACCACCCCCATGATTGCATCTAAGTTCTCAGCATCTTCTATCATGCTGAGGTATTGAGTTCTTGAGCAGGGTGTGCGTGGGGTTTCATCTTCAGTTATTGTCCATGCAGGACTCCAGCACATTGCTCCTGGGAGTTTTGTCTAGAAAACCTGTTGGAGTCAGACTTTCTGTCTTTAAAGCTAGTGCTTTGTACAAAGATTCATTCTCCTCTTGCCACCCTACCCACACCTCCCTGGCCATAGGAAGCTCAGAGACACCGGCCAAGACCTTATCTACTTCCAGCCTCTTTCACACACATGGTATCTGCTCTTAAGTCTCCCTACATTTATTGCGGGTTTGCATCATGCATCATGCCCTCTGGATTGTCTGCTCCCTCCACTCCAAGGCACAAGGGGCCCTTTCTCAGCCTTTGAGGATGTCTGTCACCTCTTCCCCACGCTGAGGAAGCAGTTTCTAGTCTCAGGAGGTGGAAAACTGTTCCAACTTACCATAAGTTCTTTCTGCCTCTGATTTTGAATTTGAATGTGAAAAGCCTTTTTTACTTCCTTCTGCTGTAGCAATGTTCCCCAAAGCAGTGGTTTGTAATGATAATGGCCCAAGTAGGAAAAGAGTAATAGAAAATACCAAGGAAATAAATTTCAGAAATATTATTGAAGAACAGCAATAGCAATAGCAGCTTATCACTTCTTAGCTTTTATAATGCGCCAGGAACTACAATAAGTAATTAATATGCTTTATGTAATTATGATCACAACAACCCATGAGTTAATTATCACCCCTGTGTTACCAATGAGACACAGGCAAGGTGGCCTACAGTCATGGAGCCAGAATCCACTAACCACCCACTCCTGTTGCCACTGTACATCCTGTGGCTCATCCTAGACACAAAGTAGCTGAAAACAGTGCAGTATGGTAGAGTCACATCACAAACCAGCACCACCAAGCAGGCACCCAATAAATATTTGCTAAAAGAAGGCAAATTAACAAATACAAAATAATGGCTACTAAAGCCACACACAGAGTCAATTCATCAGGGAAATGATGTGGGGGCTGGTCACTATATTCTCCAATAAAAATGTTACAAGTTGGAATTTTTTGCATGTTCTAGAAGAAACAATGACTGTCCTGAGCACAAAGCTCTGAATACTCCTGTGTCCAGATGTGACATGGACCAGAGCCAAAAGCCTACAAGAATCTGAAAAGAACTCCCTGGAATGAATATATTTATATTTCTTCCATGAACTTGTGCTTTGCAAACCATGACATCCATCAGCACTCTTCAAAGTCACTCTTGCTGGGCTGAGAAAGTGGTCACACTGGAGCTCTATTTTTAGCTGCTCTGTAGGTTGGGCTCACAGACTGTTACATGTCTGTTTTGGTCCTGGTATTTTTCTTTCTCTTTCCTTAGTCTTGGAGACGTGTTTACTTCATCAGCAGTTAGCACTGAAAATCTTAAGGGCCTTTAATGGGGAAAATCAGTTTCGAGTGTTTTTAAAGTTCTTAATAGCAGTGGTGCTGGCTCATCATAAGGAAAATTAAGGTGATAATAAAGGTTTTCAAGAGACCTCAAAGTGTGTTTTAAGTGCATAAAAATTGGTTTTAAAGAGCAGTGAGCCATAAAAACTTAAAACTAGAGAAATCCTCAGAGTAAAAATAAAAAAGCAATGGTCCTGCTTTAATACCACAGGAATAGTCAAGCTATGATAACTTTATGTAATATTTTACTGACATTTGCCCTGGACTGTGCTAGGTTTGGGCAAGGAAGTGCTATTAGTATGCATATGAACTTTTTTACAGGATAAGTTATGCACACGTAAAGCCAAACACGTCAGGAGCCAAATGAGACATGCAATTTAGAGACCAGTGAATCTCAGACATCGAGTGCTAAGTGGTTCCAGGAAACGAGGTCTCCTGGTATGGGCTGAACTGTGCCTCCCCCCAGTTCATAGGTGGAAGTCTCAAATCCTTGTATCTCAGAATGTGTATTTGGAGACATGGTCTTTAAAGTGATGATTAAATTCAAATGAGGTTATTAGGGTGGGCTCTAATCCAATATGACTGGTGGTCTTATAAAGAGAGGAGATTAGGACACAGACACGAGAGAATAGAGAAAAGACCATACAAAGACCCAGGGAGAAGATGACCATCTCTAACAGGGTAGGGGAACGTCCTTGACCTCAAAGTTCCAGTCTCCAGACCTGAGAGAAGACCAGTTCCATTGTCTAAGCCTCTAGGCCAGTGGTCCTTTGTTCTGTCAGCCCTGAGCAAACAAATACATCTCCTGAGCTGCTGGGTGCAGGATGGCCGCCTGGAGGACAAAGGAACAGAAATGGGCCTGAAGGATGGGTGAGATCTGTGGATGGGGTCTGTGTTCCCTGGCAAAGGACAAAAGATACTAACTGACCCAAATGAAACTGCTGATATCTGACCCCTTGGACCTATAAAGATGGCAATTCCATATAGTTCAACATGAACAAAGGGCCTTGGGCAAGAGTGTAGCTGCTTGTCACACCTGGTGAGTGGTAACATATTGCAGTAGAACCTCATGGTCACAAAGTACTCACTCCACTCAGTGACTGGGGTTAAGTTTCCTCTCAGACCCTAGTTTCCTCTTCTATAAAATGAGGGCAAGATCTTGCACCTGCCTTGCAGGATCGTGGGGAGCTTTAAAGTAGATGATGCCTGTAAGTGCTTAGCACAGGCCTGGGACATATTTAAGATCTCAGTAAATGTTAGGATAGGTTTTAGGGTAGGACTCCCTGTGTTGCAGGTAATAGGAGCTTAATCAAAATAGCTTAAGCAGAAAAGGGGGATTATTAAAGGACAGAGATGCCTCACAGACCACAAGGAAAAAGTGCATTCACCTGGGGCGGGGCGGGGGGGGGGGGCGGGTGGTGGTGTCTGTGGCCTCCAGGGGTGTTTGGCAATGTCTGAAGACAGCTTTTATTGTCACAACTAGGAAGATACTACTGGCATCTAGTGGGTATAAGCCAGAGATGCCATTTAACATACTACAAAGCACAGGACAGCCCCCACAACCAAGAAATATCTGGCCTCAAATGTCAACAGTGCTGCTTATGGAGAAACCCCAGGCCAGGAGCTTAAGTCACCTGAACTTTCAAGGCTACAACCTGTCAGTGTGTCCTGGCCATTAAGCTTTGGTCTCTGAGCACCAAACACACTTTTGTCTCTTCTTTGTGATGCTGGAGCTGTCTCTGAGAATCACATTCCTGCTCTGCCAACTGGTTCCATGTCAGGCTCTGTGAAGGGCAAGGGATGCTGGAGGGAGTCTACAAGGCTGGGGAGGGGGATGGACTTGCTCCTGCCAGCTGATTTGCTGTTCCTGACTATCACCTAGCACCCAGCTAGTTCTATTCAGTAGTGACTGATTCCAGTCCCCAGCTTTTTTCTGCACATCTACAATCTGCCTCATGATGACCCTTCAGAGGTGTCAACTCAGCCAGTCAGCACCCTGCCACAGGGTCAGTCCATAGAGACTTCCTGTGAGCTCCAGATTCACCAATGCCAGTGGGACAGTGCCCTTCCTTAGAAGTCTGGGTTCCAGCTCTTCTCACCCTCTTTCAAACATCCAGGTTCTGGAAACTCACAATTCTTCCCTTTGTTCCTCCAGCTCTAAGGATGTTCCTCCAGCTCTAAGGATGTTAACTACTTCCTGACTTTACTCTCTGTCTAACTTTCATGTCCCGCTTTGCCTCTATGTCTTTCCAGTACCTTTTGGCCAATTCCTATCATTATATCTTCTGTTTAATATCAACAATACCCACAGGCTACTTGGCAACTGGGCAAACAGGTGCCCAGGGGCACCAGAGTGTCTGGCTAAGAACACAGACGCTGGAATCAGGTTGACATGTTTTCAAACCTGGTTTTGCTATACACTAGCTGTAAGACATTGGACAAATTATTTCCATTTCATCTGTAAAATGGGACTGATAATGACAGTCGCTGTCTAATTCTCTTATTGTAGAGGATGAATGAGATAATGACAGTAGCTATCTAATAATACTCTTGCTGTGAAGAATGAATGAGATAAACCGTGTAAAAGCACTTAGCTCAGTGAACGCCTGTTAGGAAACTTTCAAGAGCAGTTGGGTTAGCTTAGCTCTTATTATTTTCTGTCAGTAAGCTTTGGGGGATTAGTGTGAGAACTTTGTAAAGCCTAGAGGCAAAACCATTTCAGATAGATAAGGAAAGTAGGAGGATTTTTAAAGCAATAGATTCTTGAATTTCAGAGTGCATTCCATTTGTTAATACCTTTTTTCTCTTGTAGCTAAAAAATCTTTCCACTTTTCTCCAATTAGTTGTCGCGGCCCTCTCTGACCAATGGGGTCCATGCTTGACATCAACTAAGACAGCAGGTTCCTTGCTTGGCACCATGCATGTCTCTTAGGTTGGGCATTGTTAATAGAGAGGTCAGTGCTGATTTGGGGCTATGTGGCCATTAGCCCATGGACCAGAGAGAGTCCCTCCATGAATCAATTTTGAATTCATTGCATAGCAGCAACCCAGAGACTGCCTCAGGTTTTCAGACTTATCCTAAAACAATCCCAAATGAGACAGTAGTTTAAAAAATATTTAAAGGAGAAAGGGTGGTTTTTAAATTATGGCAAATGTTTCATATTAATTGGCAAATCTGAAAATGCCCACTGAAATAAAAGTTTGCACATTTATGATAGGAATGACTTGCCCATTTCTATCAGCAAAAGAGTAGATAAACAGATTGTGGTATTTTCATACATAGAATAACACACAGCACTAAAAATAACTGAACGAGGTTCATTGTGAATATGGATGACTCTTAGAAACATGTTGAATGAAAAGAGTAAAAGCAGAAGAATTTTATTTTTATAAAATGGTATGACACAATTTTCTAATGTTTAGAAGCAAGCAAAATTAAAAATTAGACTGCTTATGGAAGCATTCATATACACCAATAAAGAAAATAAAAAGGATAATTTGCTCTAATTTAAGAAATTTTTCTTTTAAGAAGAGAGATGGTGTGATATAGTCATACAATGGAGTATAATTCAGCAAGAGCAAAGAACAAATTACTGACCCATGCAACAATGTGGGTGAATGTCACAGACATTATTCTGAGGAAGAAGTTAGACACAAAGGGTATACACAGTATAATTCCATTTATATCAACTTTAAGAACAGGTAAAAACACTCCATTGGGATAGAGATCAATATAGTGGTTACCTCCTCATTGGAGAAGGCTGGGGTGCAGAGTAGGGGTGTGAGGTATTAACTGAAAAATTCCCTGGGAGAGGGTCTAAGGGAACCTCTGTGGTGATTTTACTTCTTGATCTGGGTGACTATTACATGGATATTTATATATGTAAAATGTCATTGAAATGAACACTTAAGATGTGTGCATTTTACTATATGTAAGTTATGTCTCAATTAAAAATAGTTTAAATGACTCTAATAGAAGATAGTGATGTATATATTAAATTTAATGTCCTTTTTGGTAACATAAAAAATAGGAAAACCCCCATAGTTACCAGAATTTTATTTTGCCATTATATTGATCCATTGAAATCACAAATAGAAACTCCACTCCAACCTGATGAATTTTCATAGCACCCAATCCATATTAATTGGAAAACCTAAAAATGTCCACTGAAGGAAAAGTCTCTGCATATTTTGAATACAAATGACTTGTTTATGACTAACCTCTATCAGACACAAACACCAGCAGAACAGAAACCATGTCCCCATGGTTTCCAAACTGTACACCAAGGCACCCTGTGCTGTGAGATATTTTAAATTTTTGAGAGAGATACAGCAACATCTTATCAGATACCACATGCACTTCTAGCTTGATGTCTTTTAGCTTCAGGGTTAGAGTACACTGCATTCCTTTTCATAATGCCATATTAGCTGAGTTTAGAGGTCACTGTCATAAAAAGCAAGTAAGCCTAAAATCAATGTGGTACAGGAAATGAGCATGGCAGCATCCAATCTGATTCCAAGGATTGAAAATCTGTGCAGTACCCAATAGGCACATCTATCCCATTTATAAGTATTTGAGGTTATTTAGAACTAACATAAAAGTGCTTTCCCCCCACACCCAATTTATGACTAGCTCAAATGACTACTAAGCTATTAACCCATAAATATTTATTAAGTTGTTTTAACCTAACTATTTAAAAAAGAGACTTGTTAGTTATTACTTTTAGCCCAAGGGTGCCATGAAAATATTACTGAAATACTAAAGGTGCCATGGCCAAGAAAGTTTGAGAATCTCTGCCAGACTCTTTATGGCATATACATGAACATAACTACACACATACACACACACATTACCCAGCACAATGTCTGATGTTTAACAGCTTCTCAACAAAGGTATTAGAGAATGAATGAATGAATTAATGAGGAGCAGGAAATGCTTCTCTGGCTTACTTCCTCATGCTTCCAAGTGTGTTGAAGTTACTCGTCTCAGTGTGCAATCCCCTTCATTAACTTAATTCCAGCCTTTCATTGGACAGGTTGTGGACAAGGATGTGGAACCCAGGTGAGGTTCTGAGATGCTGGCAGCACCACCATGTATGTGTATAGGAAGGTTTCACAAAGCAAGTGAATGTTACAGAGACTAAAGGTATAAGACTGAGAGAGAGGCTGGCATCTCCGAAAGTGTCTGCCATAAGGGCTGTCATGACTGGCAGCACATGAGGAAGCCTGAGAACAAATACAAGAGCAGCTGAGAGGGGGCTGAGGGAGAGACTGAACAAAGGGGAAGGGAGGTACAAGATAAAAACCAGAGCGAGGCACAGGAAGCATCAAAGTGAGACAAGGCAGGATCAGGAGGTCACAGCACTGAATCTGAAATTGCTTAGGATTTATTGAAGAAAAAGAGCAGGTCAGATATCTAAGAAGGGGTGATGTGGTCAGAGTCTCAGGAAAGAAATGTAATTTTCATGCTGGTGCGGGCAGTGAGGCCCCCAGGGTACCAAAGGCCACCTGGTGAACAGGTAGCTTGCAGAGTCCCAGATGGGCTCTGAGCATGATTTGAAAGGTATTCAGGAGTGAGAGGGAGTGTGCAAAATAGAAGTCAGTGTGGATTCACTTGGGTGAAAAATCTGCTCTGTTAGAGTGGTTGCAGGTGAATAAAAATGATTTATGGTTTCTCTTTAGGCTGAGAAGTTCCACACTAAACACACTCCTACAAATGTGGCCAGAGAAGTGGGTCTAGGTAAGCTTCTCCTTCAGGCTATCTGTGGAGGTGAGTAGGATGTGGCTCAGATATCAAAATCTGCTCACACACCGATTATATCCTCTGGACAAAGGCTTGGATGGCTCACCAGGCTGGCAGTGGGCTCTACCTGCAGGGCTCATACCAAGTTTGGTCTCATTCTGCCTTTAAGAGGGCTCATTCATTTTGTATGACAGCTCACATTTCAATGTGGATCTTATTTCAGTGCTATCCCAACATCACCATGCCACTTAAAATAAGGTGTTTGCATCTGCTTGAACTTGGAATGTTTTATAATTTATTCTTGGTTGAACCATTCTTCTCTTGGAGTAGGTTATACATTCATTCTGAAGTACCAGTTATCTTTTTGCTAATTCTTCGAGGTTGTGTTGTGTGGTGGTCTTTTCAGTGCCCTTCTTAAAGCAAAAACATCTTTGTATTCAGTACCCTCTAGAAATGCCAGGGAGGCAGGTTAGTCTTATGGATAGTCACTCAACTGGGAAACCTGAGATCAAATCCCAAGCCTATCACACATTTGCTGTGACTTTGCCCTGCCCATCAGGGTACCTCTCTGAACATCTGCTTCTCCATCCATCAAATGACAAGAGGTGGTATGTCACTGTGGGCAAACCATGAGCTTCGGCTCCTGTGAGCCTGGGTTGAATTCCAGGTCCGCCATTCACTAGCATTCTGGACCCAAAGAAGTTACCCTAATCTAAATTTTATTGAGTTTAAAATACAAATTATAATTCCTTCCTCATTGGGTTATTAAGAGAAACAGAGGATTAGTAGGGTTCTGATATCTGATTTGAACTTTACTGTTTGGTATTTGAGCCCTCCATTGAGAGCATGGTGGGGGGGGGAGTGAAAGAGGGGGAATTTTTTTAATTGGGCATTTGTAATTTCATATATATATATACTGTAATGGTGATTGTTATAGTTATCTTGTCATGTCATGATTTAGGTACAATTATTCCTGCTTACTCTCTAGGCTTATGCCTTACTATGCTGATTTGCAAATTTGACGTTAAGTGTGGGATGTGATTCCTCATAAATTTTGATGTGCAAAGCAGATGGCTCTATGCAGTGAAGCACAGTTAAGAACTTGGAGCTGGCAGGTAGCAATTATACATAATGTTGAAAACTTCTATTTTATGAACCTATGGTACAAGTCAGTCTTGGGTCTTCTTTCTTCTTTCTCATTTATTCAACCCTTCTGTTTTCCTGATTTTTTTGTTCTTAAACTTCATTTCTTATGATAAAAATAATACGTATTTATTTTTTAAAATTAAGAAAATACAGATGATTAAAAAAACATCAGAAATAACCACCAGTAATATTTTGGTGTATAGTTCTAGTGTATATGTATGTGTGAGTGTAGGTGTAGATATACTACTAGATGACTATCAATATAATTTTAATGTAAATGCAATTTGTAGGCAACATAAAATGTAACATTAAACATTTGAAAATGTACAATTCAGTGGCAGGCATCTGTTTTATGACCATCACCACCGTCCAGTTCCAGAATTTTTAAAAAAACCTCAAAGGAAACCTCATTCCCTTCAAGCTGTCACTCCACAATCCTCACTTCTAGCCCATGGCAATCACTAACCTGTTCTCTGTTTCTGTAGATTTCATATTCTAGCTGCTGCAAATAATAGAATCATAAATATGCAATTTTGTGTCTGACATCTTCCACTTAGCACAATGTCTTCAAAGTTCATCTATCTGTAGCATGTACAATACTTCATTCTTTTTTATGACTGAATAATATTCCATTTATGTATATGCCACATACAGACCTGCCTAGGGGACTGTATTTCTCATATTTCTAATTCTCACAGCAATCCCGAAAGATGTATAATATTATTTCCATTTTGCAGGTGAGAAAACTGAGTCAGAGAGGGTTATGCAAGTACACATAGTATTAATTCTAAAGCCAGGATCAGAACCCAGGTCTGTCTGTTTCCAAAGCCTGGACACTTTGCCTTTCTGTTCCTTATACATGACTATTTCCTTAGGATAAAGTTCTGAAAGTGGGATTTATAAGTCACAGGACATGCAAAATTTTAAATTATTAATTGCAGAACTTTTTCAAGGCAAGACACTGGTAATTTCATCAAGCTTAAATCAAAAATTTTAAAGATTTAGTTTCAAACTGCCTTTCAAAAATCAATGCTATAGAATAAAAAACAAAAAGAAAATGAACAAGACACACAAAAAAAAAAACTAAAAGAAAAAAAAAATCGATGCTACCATTTCTGGGCATGAAGGCCATATTCAAACTGCAGAAAAATGAGTCTCTTGTTTATGCCGATCATAAATTGACTGCCAAGGCACAAATATGAATTTAGGCGTCTCAGCTTCTAGGAGTAGTTAGAATTCACAATATCAAGCTTTGAATCTTTTGCTTTGGGGCTATTGTGATCAGTCTTTTGGTGGGTAATTCAAATCTGGAGGTTGTCATAATTTGAGCATAAAAAGGGGGGGCTCCCTCCAACTCCTCTTTAGGAGGAGAGTTGGTATTTGGAACATGATGTTCAAATTCCTTGAGAAAACATTATTTCTTGATAAGTGGAAATGTCTTTGCAGGGAACCTGCTGCTCTGTGTAAAACTAGTTGGTAATTGCTCTAACTTCTGCACTAAATACCAGATTGAAAATAATTTTTTGGTGCTATGAGTAATTCTGGTTTAATGGCTATAACAGAACCAGTCCTGAGTCAGAAAAAAAAATACCCACAAACAACTTTGTGTTTTGTTGGGGATTTTAAAATACTTAAAATACTTTCACTTACTTGGTAAGAGAAAATAAAGTAATGCAGATTGTTGTCATTAAAGTTTCCATCATGCAAAAGTAATTTATTTGATAAATTGTTTCCATCTTGTATTTTTGTTAGAATGATCTGACAACCCTAACCCAATGTCAAGTGTAATGCCTGGCCTCTTAGAAATGATTGATTTCATTAGTTTCAATAAGTAGTGATAAGATTAAAGTATATTAATTTATGCAACAAATATTTATTGAGCACCTACTGCATTAAATCGTTCAGGACATATTAATGAGCAAGTCAAATAGCCCTCTACCTTCATGGAGGTAGACTAGGTAACATAATAATTGGAGAACACAAACCAGACAAACAAAATGCTATGTGTTTGATGGTGATAAATAGTGAAAAAGCAAGGTGAGGATTAGGATGTGACAGGGAGGGTAACTTTTGAGCAAAGACGTAAAGTGACAGAACAAGCTATGTGGTTATCTAGAAGAAAAACTGGTTAAGGCCAGGGATCAGCAGGAGTAAAGAACCTGGAGAAAGATTTCATTTGGAGAATTTGGAAACAGCACAATGGCCAGTGGGACCAAAGCCCAGTGAGTTGCAGGGAGGGAGGTTGGCAATGAGGTTACTGAAGTCTAGAGCCATGGAGACCTTTATAAGGATTTTGGCTTTTCCTCTGAGTGGGAAGCTATTGCAAGCCTTGAGTAGATGTGGCAAGCTTATGAAAAGTAAACTCTGGTTGCTATGTGGCAATAGGTCCACAGAAGCAATAGTAGGAACAAGAAGAACTTTTAGCCCTAACCTGTTAGGCTCAGTGGATGGCACATCGGCCTGCGGAGTGAAGGGTCCCAGGTTCGATTCCGGTCAAGGGCATGTACCTTGGATGCGGGCACATCCCCAGTAGTGTGCAGGAGGCAGCTGATCGATGTTTCTCTCCCATCGATTTTTCTAACTATCTCTCTCCCTTCTTCTCTGTAAAAACTCAATAAAATACATTTTTTTTTAAAAGAAAAAGAACTTTTAGAAGCCAGTAATCCAGGCTATGATGGTGGTAGTGGCTTGAGTCCTGGGGGAGACATGTTAGAATGCTAGATTCTGGGTGTATTGTGAAGGTAGAACTAATAGGGTTTACTTATGGATTGCATCTGGGGAATGAAAAAGGAGAGCTCAGGGATGATTTTGAGGATTTTTAGCCTAAAAAAAATATAAATTGCCATTTATTAAAAGGGGAACATTTCAAGAACAGGTGGGTGTTTAGCTGTTTTTGTTATTGTATTTGTCATGGGGCGATGCATGAGTTTGGTGTGGAATACGTTAATTTCAAGATAGCAACTTAGAAGTGCAATTGGAAATGCCCAACAGTCCAGCAGCCAATTGGATGTACATAACTGAGCAGGAGTCCTAGCTGGTTTGGCTCAGTGGATAGAACGTTGGCCTGCGGACCAAAGGGTCCCGGATTCAATTCTGGTCAAGGGCATGTATCTTGGTTGTAGGTTTGTCCCCTGCCTGGGCTCAGGTCAGGGCATGTGCAAGAGGCAACCAATAGATGTGTTTCTCTCACATTGATGTTTCTCTCTGTCTTTCCATCTCTCTTCTACTCTCCCTAAAAATCAATGGAAAAATATCCTTGGGTAAGGATTAATAAAATAAATAAAAAAACTGAAAAAGGAAGGAAGGAAGGAAGGAAGGAAGGAAGGAAGGAAGGAAGAAAGGAAGGAAGGAAGGAAGGAGAAGAGAGGAGAAGAGAAGAGAAGAGAAGAGAAGAGAAGAGAAGAGAAGAGAAGAGAAGAGAAGAGAAGAGAAGAGAAGAGAAGAAAAAGTGAGCAGGAGTTAGACATTTAGGAAACATCGGTATTCAATAGTGTATAAAGGCAAGGTTTAAGGTAAGTATAGATAGAGAAGAGAAAAAGTCAAAGGACTGAGCCCTAAGCAGCACCAAAGATTTTAGAGGAAATGGAGATGAACAGAAATCTGCAAATAAGGCTGACAAAAATAGAGCCATAAGGGAATAGTGTCTCAAAGTTAAGAGTAGAAAGTATGTTCAGAGGAAGAGAGTGTTTGGCTGTCAAATGATGCTGAAGGTCAGGTATTGTCTTAATTAGTTCCGATTGCTGCAACAAAATACCACAGGCTGGGTGGCTTACATAACAGACATTTATCACAGTGCTGGAGGCTGGAAAGACCAAGATCAAGATCCAGATTAATTTCCTGTTGAGAACCCACTTCCTGGCTTGTAGATGGCCACCTTCTTACTATGGCCTCGCATGTCAGAGAGAGAGGGCTCTGGTATCTCATTTTCTTCTTATAAGGATGCTAACTCCATCATGAGGGCCCTACCCTCATGATCTCATCTAAACCTAATTACTCCCCCCCCCCCCCCTCCAGAGGTCCATCTCCCAATACCATCACATTGAGGATCAAGACTTCAACGTATGAATTATTTCAGGTACACAAGTTAATCCATAATGATGAGCACTGGATTTGGCAGCATGAAGTCACTGTTGACTTTGAAAAAGGTAGTTTTAATGGTGTAGAAGGACATAGTCAATTAGAGACTGTATGAGACAAGAGTCATCATGGAGAGATTACAGGTTGTGCCTTGCACAAAGGCACCCATCTTAGGGGCAATGGGGCTCCTGAGCTTTGCTGGTCAAGTTCTCTACCCACCCTGAATGGCTTTGTCAGCCCAGAAGAAAGAATACTTTTTTAATAATTTGTCTGCCTGGAGTAGGCAGAATTGTAGCATAGTATCCAATATTCTGGCCCTGGGTATACATATAACTCCCCCAGTTACTTAATCAAACACTAATCTAAGCACTAAGTACTAGGGTGCTGTTACAAAATCTGCAGATGTAATTAAGGTCTCACATCAGTTGACCTTATGGAATATTTATGGGTGAACCTGGCTTAATCATGAGCTCTTTAAAAATATAGTTTTCTCTCAGTCAGAAAAAAAGTCAGAGACACATATTCCAACTGGCCTGCAGAAAGCGAATCTCCAGGTTGTGAATTGATTATGGGTGCCACATGGAAGACACTGTAGGTGCCTCCAGGAGCTAGGAGAGGTCTCCAGAAAATAGCCAGATGGAAAACAGAGACCAAAGTCCTGTGACACAAGGAACTGAATTCTGCCAATAATCAGTGAGCTTCAAAGAGGAACTTAAGCCCACATGAGACTGTAATCCTGGCCAAGACCTTAATTTTATCCCAGGACAGAGGGAAAAGAGAAATGGTGCCATTTGAAGGAGGTGGTGAAAATGGTGCTGTTTTATGTTAAGTTGTGAAATGTTCCAGTATTGCATATTGATGGGTATGAGGCAGTAACACAGGGGAAGGGAAAGTGCATGCTAGAGGAATAGCAAGTCCTAGTGCAATGTCCTGGAGAGAGGATAGGACCCAGGAATAGTGGGAGGGGTGGGCTCATCTTCCACAGAACAAAGTCATTCTTCCAGGGAAGGCCAAGTGTCCTCTTTGTGCACAGAAAGAGGCCAGGTGGTGCCTGATTGCTTTCACCTTTCAGTGTAATAAAAATCAGACATTAGCCAAAACCGGAAGGGGCGGGAATGTAACAGTTACCTAGAAGTGTGGGTAAGTGAACAGACCAGGGAAATATGTGGCCTTGCTTGGGTCATATGAAGTTTGTTGTTTGGATTCAAGTGAAGCCATCCACACAGAGATGTGTCTTTCTCCAGCCACAGCCAGCTCCTGGTGCATTAATCAAATTGGGAGTTTTCAGGTAAGGACAACAACTGAGGGAGATAGAGCAGCGACCACTCAAGAGAAAGTAGTGCCCTCGGGATTCAGAGAGGGTAGCTTGTGAGGGAATATTCAGGTAGAGTGTAGGAAATTTTGCTGATGACTGATGTTTAATTCCAGAGGGTCCAACGGAAAGGTTTTGCTTTGAAAGCAGGAGTGGGAGATGAGGCCAGTGTAGGCAAAATACAAGTCATGTGTGTGGGTGAGAGTCTGGAAGATGAGGGAGGGCCTGAGGAGGTCCTCACTTCCTCATGATGGCCAATGAGATTTGTCCCAATGGCCTCCTGGCAGATGGGGGTAAGGGGGTTGTGAGGATTGGGATGCAGGTGGGGTCCTCATGTGACACACAGCTCTTTTCTTCCTGCTCTCACCCCCTTTATATCTATGTCCACCCGTGGCAGTAGAAGGGGAGGAGCGCTGTATGTGAACATGCTTGTAGAAGGATGGAGTGTGATATGAAGGGGACACATTTGTTTTAAAAGTTCATCTGATAAAAAGGTGACGTCTGAGAAAAAAAATCTCCAGCTCTAGTTTGATTCCGCAATAGCACCTCAGGCATCCACTCAGGCCTCCAACAACTCCCACTGCAGGCTGGAGCCTGACCCAAGGGAAAATTAGAGCACTTTCTTTCAAAATCCATGTCTCCGTCTGGCCAACACCAAGAAGGTCCAAGAACAGACTGAGCTAGCTTATGATCAGAGGTGGAACCTAAATTTTGTAAGTTTGGTGCTTTGGAGCCCATTTTCAATGTGTTCCTAAATTAACAACTTTATTACAAACACAGAGTCCCAATCAAAGTGTGTATCCTGGGAGAAAACATCTAGTGCCTCGCGACTTATGGCAATGTTTGGATTAAAAATAAAAACCTGCACAGCAGGACCCACCTTTCAAAGTGTCATGGCAAGTACACATTGGCAGTCAAAGTTGAGTCAGAGGGGACATGAGTTGCCAGAGGACTTCGAGCTATTATGTGATGTCCAGATTACAATAGCCAAGTAAAGAAAAGCCTGTGGACATACAGACATAGGAAATCCAAGTGGGGCAAGAATCAAAAGTGCATCTTACTGCTGCCTAATGTTCACAAAGAAGTCTTACCCAACAGTGTGTGTGAACTTTTTGTGACTCCTCCTAGCAGAATGGGTATTCTGGGGACTTTTAGTTGGCCTTGCTCACCATGTCATGGGTGTAAGAGGGAGCTTTGAGATGGGTCTGGTCTTCATCTACCGGTGGTGTTTCCCGTACAAAGAATAGTTCTGGGAAACAGCTGGTCCCCTAGGATCTGAGGACAATTTTTATAAATGGAGCACTGAACGCTCCCATTAGGAATACCAGTAGGGTCCTTGGCCATCAGAAATTGATTTAATTATGCTGATTACTAAAGTGCACAGGAAGAAGGATCTGGAGGACACCCAGGATCATTTCTTTTCCATTTGTTTTGCAAGTGTTTAATCTCTCTCCCCAGCCCCCAACACACAGCAATCATTAGAGCTAACTCTTTCTCCTGGGACCTGACAGGGGTGTGCAGAGGTGGCAAACCAATATTGCTATCAGCTAAAGAAATATGCACTCTGTAAACTTCTTCCAACTACAGTGATCTAGGTTCATAAGCAAACCTCCTAGTACCCACCCCGCATCATAGTGCCCTTAAATTAGAGTTTGACTCTGAGGGACCCATCTCAAACCTCCCTCTCTGAATGGCAATACTCAGGAATGCACTCTGCTCATCTTTCCACCACCTTTGAATGAACAGGCAACACAACTGCCACATTACTTGAGCAGAGACAACATGAAGTTAATTCATTTAAAAAATTTCAAGGTCATAGATTCAGTGTGACACTGAAAATCTGGCTTGTTGTCCTTATGTATACATTAATCTTTAATCTCCAATAGCTAGACTTCAAAAATACTAGGCTTCCTGGGTTGTAGTCATTTCATCACTTCTTGATTCTTCTCAAGGGAATTATTTAGTTCTTCAGCATATGGCCTCTTACTAAGATTGTAAAATCAATCCTTTAAGGAAACAGAGTTAGTGGAAGAAAGCTCAGGAAGTGTGGCACTCTCCAGGGATATATGAAGCCACCAGTACATCAAAGGACAACATTAGCTTGCTTTGGAAGGGACTGCAAATTTTTATAAATGGAGCACTGAATGCTACCATTAGGAATACCAGTAGGGTCCTTGGCCATCAGAAATTGATCTCTTGGCCTAAGTGAACATGAGGATATTGGAATTTCAGGTGTGTCTGAAGTTGCAGAAGGTGGAGAGAGGAGAAAGATGCATAGCCTGTAAAGCACAGGGTTCAGGGTTGAGAAAGGGTTCAGGGCATCTGTGGGACCCAATGAAAAGTCCTGGGATCCTGCTCAGAGGAAAGCAATGATGAAGGATGACCAAGGCAAACTTCATCTACCTTTCTCTTTTCTTAAGTCAATCCAGTTGCTTCTCTATTATCCAAAGAGAATAAACTTTTCTAGGAAACATTTTTTTAAATACTTGGTTCTTAGGTATGTTAAAATAATTAAATCTTCATGGTTGGCCACCAGACAGTGTATATTTTCTCTCAAAGCATCCCACTGTCTTTACACAGAGGTGGTGTTTTGAGGGATCAAAATGGAATTGTACACACTGGAGGCCTTTTCATATGAGAAGAAATTTTTGAGGCCTTTTCCTATCCCAGTCCCCTCCTAGCCTCTGCTTGAGCTGCCAAATACAATCACCAAAGCCATCAGAATTAGAGTGTTCTGGTCTTAGAAATTATAAATCTGTATTTTCAAAATTCCCCTAAGCAACCAGATTTGGTAAGCACAGAAAATCCCCAAGAATGCTAGGAAAGATGGAGGGGAAAGAGATGAGGGGACCAGTCGCAGAGGCCAAGTGGGAGAAGGGGCTGACTATCTCTCTATGTCCTTCTGTAGCAGGAATCCGACACTTCTCATCCCTTATTTCTTCTTGTCTGTCCACCAGCTACTGGAAAGAGTAAAGGAAAGCTGAATAAAAAGGCCCTTGCCTGCCCTCTACTAGTGATATCTGCATTTTGGGGTAGGACCCAGTGCAGTCAGGTTGCTTGGCTCTTTGTGACCAGTGTGAATTACTTAATTCACCAGCCTCAGTTTTCTCATCAATAGCACTCCCTAAATGGCTGCCATAGTCAGCTATGGGCCCAGGCCAACCCAGAGTGGGCCATGATTTAGAGCCTCCAGACAAGTCCTCACTTGGCAGGTCTGGCATCCCCAGGCCCCAAAGATGTGCCAGGGCAGCAGTGAGGTGATTTTCAGTGCACAAAAGCCCTGATGGAGCTCCGAGCCAGCCTGGGATATGGACCAAGTCTTTCCCATCCTTTCTCACACTCCTTTCTATCCAGCCCTGCAGACTCTGAACCCCCAAGTCCCCTTCTCCCCACCATCATCTGCTTACAAACTCTATTCCTTTGAAGCTGGCTGCCAATAATTATTGGTCTGATTAAAGCAATTATCATGAAAGCATGGATGACTGGTGTAATTGAAACTTTTCAGGGAGTATTGTGTATTCAAATACATCTCTGCGTGATGAAATGGATTGAGGAAACAGATCAATATGGTCTGAAGGGTCTCCTTGACTATTCCAGAAAACTCTTCCCCCAAAACTGATCCCATACCTTCACTGGACAGTTTTGTCTATAACTCCATTCTACACAGACTATTAAATGCACAGACACTCCTGGGAGGAGAGAGTGTTGGCCAGAGTTAAGACTCCATGAGAATATTCACTAGCATCCTTTTTCTTCAAAAGCCAAGGAGTTTTTCGATGGTGTTTACCTGCAACTGTATTCTATTCCCAAGCTCACTTTGCCGGTTTGTAGGCCTCTGATTCCACAATCTTGAATGAGTAACATCTTAAATAAGTAAAAATGTTGCCCCTTCAAGGCCAGGAACATAGTTGAGCTTTAAGACATTAAGAAGCTCAACCTTCCCTGGGGAAGTTGTATAAACTGCCTATCTTTCTTACAATTAGACTTGGCTACACATGACAAAAAGTAGGAAAAAAAGATAGAACTATATTTCTCTCTCATATAAAAGTCTAAAATACGTGTCCCAAGGCCAGTGTGGAGTTGCAGGGGTCACTGAACCTGGTTCTCTCTGACGCAATGCTCTTCCCTCAGCAGCCTGCATTCCCGGTGAGCACATGATCCAACATGACAGCTCTTGTCAACATGTCCACATTCCACCACAGAAAAGAGGTGGGGGGAGACTTAAGGATGCTCCATTTAAGGACACTTTAATAAATTTAACACAGTGTCTATTGAAGTCCCACTGACCAGCATCTAGTCACATGACTAGGCCTTTCTATAAGGAAGGCTGTGAAGTACAGTCTTTTATCCAGGTAAGTTTCACTTCTAGGTTGTTGTGGGTTTTCTTCTGCCCTCCTGTCTTCCGTAACCTCAGCCTTGGAGGCATCCGCAGGTATGTCACTGGCCAGATACCTGCTCTGGAATTTTCTCTGCATTTTTGTACAGGCTCATTCTTCCCTCAACCTGACAGTCAGGGGTTACATTTCCAGTCTTCACTTCCCTGGTCTGTTCCAACCTCATCTCTCATAGCAAGTCAGTTCTGTAGACAGAAAAAAAAAAAAATCTAAGCAACGTAGGGGTGAAGAAAGGTATGGTAGGTACTTTCCAAGAAGGCCCCCAATGTTTCCCATCTCTTGATATTCACACCATTATATAGTTCAACCCATATGATAACAGGGTTGGTCTGGGTGACCACTGAATATGGCAAAAGTGATGGTACATCACCGTGAGGGCAGGTTATAAAAGACTTTGCGACTTCTGCCTCTCTCTGTGTCATCGCATCGAAGCAAACTCACTTCCATGTTATTAGGACACTTCCAGAACCCTATGGCAAGGTCTGTGTAGGGAAGAACTAAGTCTCCTGCCCACAACCATGTGCGTGAGCCTTCCTGCAAGCAGGTCCTCCAGCTCCATTAAGGCTTTACATGGCTGCCACTTCAGGTGCCATCTTAGCGGTACCTTCACGGAAGACCCAGAACAAAAACCATGCAGCTGAGCCAGTTCTGATTTCCTGGCCACAGAAGCTGAGGTTAGAAATTGTTTTACATCATTACTTTTTGGGATAAGTTATTATGTGAAATAGATAACTGATACTAAAAGCCTTCCCACCTTCTTCCTCAGTACCCCCCTAGAAGAGGTAATGCATATCTGATTGGCCAGATTTCACTTAGCACAGACGGCTCCTTTTAAAAGAGTATAGTGGGAGCTATTGATGAGATAAGATGTAACCATCCCCATTTATAACTCTTCATATTCTCATGAGCAAGGTGGGAGCAAAGAGAGGTGTTAAAGATATAACCATCAATTAATTTGCTTTTAGCAGAGGGAGCTAAAATCTTTCTTTTCAGGGGAATGGGCAAATATCAGAAAATGAGTTAGAAATTTTAAACTGAATAACCTTATGAAGCTGCAAGACATGAGAGAAAAAGATAGGAAGTGAGGAAGGCAAAAGTTAGGTAACTGATGATCCCGAGAGCTGCAGCCATGGGACCAGAGCATTGTTCTTTAACATTAACCAGAGAGAACAAAAATAGCACTAAATTCCTGCACAGGCTCTGGGGTGGCAGAACTTTAGGATAAAATCAGGTGAGAAGAGGCTTCTGTGATCCCTGTCCACCAAATTGCTTTGAAGGCAGAAAGTTAAAAAACCCTGAAGATTAGAGATAGAGTAAAGACGACTTAGGGGAGAATGATTGAAAGACTAACTGGCTCTCAGAAGATTTCTATGCCACATACAAATGAATGGGATTTTGAAAGTTCAATTATTTTTTTAAAACCAAAAATGAATCCGCCTTGTCGAATGAATAGGAACTCACTGCTTAAAGAAAATAAAGGCCTTGCTTAAGAAAGATTTCATCCACTCTGTGGTCTTCTCCCTGTTTTCTTTTATATGCATGAGAATCTGACCTCACCATGGGACTTTGGTAGACTTTTTTTAGTCTTCTGATAAGGGAGTGGTCAGGCCTATGAGAGGGCAGAAAAACAAGGAGGAAGGAAAGTTAGGGCACAGGGTTTGACTTAGCCCCTATTGACAACTGCCACATTTCTGCCCAAACAAGTGACTACTAGGAAAATTTAGTCATCAAAAAATGAAGAATAGCCTGTCCGGCGTGGCTTAGTGGTTGAGTGTCGACCTATGAACCAGGAGATCATGGTTCAATTCCCATTCAGGGCACATGCCCAGGTTGCGGGCTCAGTCCCCAGTGTGAGGTGTGCAGGAGGCAGCCAATCAATGATTCTCTCTCATCATTGATGTTTCTATCTCTCTTTCTCTCCATCTCCCTTCTTCTCTGAAAAAAAAAAAATCAAGAATATGGAAAGGTCTATGATTAAAGTTAGTGAACAATTTTATTTTTCATTTTTATATCAACCTCTCATTCTCCACCCCCAGCCTAACCCAAAGTCCCTTTACCTGTTCATCCATAACTAACATAGCATAAGCCCCATCCTGACACAGAAAGCCCATGATTGCTGATCTGTAGTCCTTAGGCTAGGTACTCAAGGCCTGGGGCAAGAAGATCCTTGCTCTTAATGATGACGAGGTCTATCACTGAATCTTCCTGTGGCAGGAAGAATTGTAAGAATGACACGGACACCTGTCTTTGTATCATTTCCTTCCCTTTGAGTGTGGGTAGAACCTGTGATTATGATGAGATGTCACTCCATGACTATGACTTTACATGGACAAGGAAGATTGCCCAAGTGAAGATGGCCCAATACACGAGTCCTTTCAAAAGAGCTTTCTCTAGCTGGCTGCAGAAGGAGATGTTAGAAATTTGAAGCACAGAAAGAATTTGATGCACCCTTGCTGGCTTGAAGATGGAGTGGGCTGCATGACAAGGAATGTGGGTGGCTTCTAGGAGCTAGGAGCACCCCTGGCTCAGAGCCAGCAAGGGAATGGAAAACTGGTTCCCAAGGAACTGAATCTGGCCAACACCCTGAGTGAACTTGGTCTTCTGCCTTTTCCAGCTTGCAGAGGCTGACCACATTCCTTGGCTCACAGCACCCTTCCCGCAATCACATTGGTTTGACCTCTGCTTCTCTCCTCACATCTCTGACCCTCCTACCTCCCTCTCTTAGTAAGGACCTATGTGATTAATTACATTGGGCCCACCCAGATAATCTAGGACACTCTCCTCATAGCATGATCCTGAATCTAAAGAAAGTCAAACTCTTTGAAAAGGGGTTTCCAGGGGCTGCAGGTGGGCAACTAGGGAGAAGTTGGCAAAGAGAACAAACTTTCAGCTGTAAGATGAATAAGGCCTGAGGAGATACAGCAAATCATGGTGACTATAGTTGATAACACTGTATTGTATGCAGTGGCTCTCTGTATCCATGAGTTTTGTCTACACGGTTTCTACATCTAGGGATTGACTAACTGCAGATAAAAAATATTTGAAAAAAATGTTACTTTGTTGTTGATGTGTACTAGGTAGTTAGACCTATTCTGATTGCATCTGTACTGAACATGTACAGACATTTTTTTCTTGTCTATTATTCCCTAAGTAATCTCTATATATAAAAGCCTAAGTGACCATCTGACCGTTTGACCAGTAGCTATGACATGCACTGACTACCAGGGGGCAGACGCTCAACACACAGGCATGGAAACATGGAAAAGACTGATGAATCTCAGAGGGAAGCGGGCAAAGGGGAGGGTGGGAAGAGATTAACCAAAGATCTTATATGCATACTAGAGGCCCAGTGCATGGATTCAGGCCCTGGTAGGGTCCCTCAGCCTGGCCTGCAGGGATTGAGCTGAAACTACCCGGTGCACAGATTCGTGCACTGGTGGGGTCCCTAGGCCTGGCCTGTGGGGATAGGGCTGAAACCAGCAGTCCAACATCCCCCGAGGGGTCCCAGATTGCGAGAGGGTGCAGGCCAGGCTGAGGGACCCCATCAGTGCACGAATTTGTGCACTGGGCCTCTAGTATAGTATAACAATTATTTACACAGCATAGATTGTATTAGATATAATGAGAAATTCAGAGATGATATAAAGTATATAGGAGGATGTGCATAGGTTATATGCAAATAGTATCTCATTGTATATGAAGGACTTGAGCATCCGCAGATTTTGGTATCTGTGGGGATGCCCTGGAATGAGCCCCTTAAGGATACTAAGGGGTGGCTGTAATTGAAATTTGATAAAAGAATAGAACTGAAATGTTCTCACAAGAAAAAAGAATAATATGTGAGGTGATAAATGTGTTCATTAACTAGATGGGGGAATCCTTTCACAATATCAAATTACTATGAAGTAGTCTTAAATATCTTACCATTTTACATGTCAGTTATGCCTCAATAAAGCTTAATTTTAAAGAAACTCTTAATCACACATGTAAAGTTCCTTTGCCATGTCAGGTAGGCACAGGTTCCAGGGATATGGATGTGAGCATTCTTCAGCCTTCTGTAAAAGGCTTCCCTCACTTTGGTCTCTTTAATTGTTTTTAATTTTCAATGTTTTTTGCTATTCAAAAGAGAGTAAGATGCTTTTGAAAGACTTTCTTTCCCAATCGCTCATTCATTTACTCAATAGTTATTAGATGCCTCGTTTGCAGGAGAAGCAAGAATCAATAATCAGTGTAAATGACATTCCCCCCTGACGTTCAGTTTATATGCCAAACTATACCACTCTGCTGATGCATGTTAGACATTGAGATATAATGGTAAGCAAAATGAAAAATCCTTGCCCTTACTCATCAAACACCTGCGGAGGTCTAGGATGGTGTCTGGACACGTGCATGTTCTAAAGCTCCCCAGGTTACGTTGATGTGCACTGAAATGTGAGGACCACTGAAGCCCTCACGCCTGGCACCACCTAGACCCACTAAATTAGGATTTCCATGGGAGGGGCGTTAAGCTAGGGGCCACTATATTTAAAAATCTTCCTTGTATGATTCTGATGTACACAAAACCTTAGGTTGGCCAGCTTGAGACATAATGGTTCACAAATTGGTGCCTGGAGAGGATTGGATATGTGAAGTGATGTTTGACAAGTTAGAGAAGAGAAAGGTATGCAGGTGTTTATGGGAAGCCAGAGGAGGTACCTATCCTCCAAGACCTGGGGATGATAAGAGGTCTCATAAGGAAAAAAAATCCCCTTTTCTCCACTAGGAAGTATGTCTAGGGCACCAAACTAGACTTCAGAGACCTATGAATCCACTGGTGAGTGAGGACTCTTTGGTATTTCTAATAGTTTGAGGGACCATCAGGGAGGCATCTCCAAGCCAGATGGAATTTGTCTTCAGGGGGTTAAAGAGAGACATGCCAGGTGAGGCTGTTTACACCTATCCAGGCTATAAAGAGCTAAGAAATATTTTTTAGAAAAGTATTAGACAGAAAATGAAATAGACAGATGAAAAGTCTACTTACCACCATTAAGGGCAAAATCACCTCTGAGAAGCACCTGAGGGCAAGAGTCAGGGTGAGAGGATGAGAATAGGATTCCATCCAAAGGCTGAGCTGGGAGGATACCCACACTGGGGGACAGAGGCAGCTGTGGGCTCAGGGCCCTGAGCAAAAGCAAAACCCTCTTGAGGCCATGAGTGGGAAGAGTCTTGACTGGTACCAAGAGGAAGCCAAAGGCCAGAGCTCTGTTCTGCACAGAAGGACTGTCCGTGCTTCAATTCCAATCCCCTCGGCCAGGCGAGAAAGTCCAGGGTTCCAGGGGTCCAGTGAATGCCGGCTCACTGGCTGCATGGGGAGTGCCGTGTGCTTTGTCATCAAGACAACTGTATGACAACACTAAAATAATTTTAAAGGGAAATATTCACCCATGAAACCATCTATCTCATCTAACAACTTAATAAAGTCTTCAAGAATGTGTTTTTTTTCCCCATTGATTTTTAGAGAGAGTAGAAGAAAAAGGGGAGAGAGAGAGAAACACTGATGTGAGAGAAACACATCAATTTGTTGCCTCCTGCATGCGCCTTGACTGGCACTGAGGATCAAGCCTGCAACCGAGGAATGTGCCCTTGACTGGAATCGAACTCTCGACCCTTCAGTCCACAGGATGACATTCTAACTACTGAGTAAAACCAGCTAGGGAAAGAATGGCTTTTTTGAGAACCAACGTTCTTATAGACATCAAACACATATTCTGATTTAGAAATTAGTTATTTCTTTAAAATATCACACTTTCTACATCTAATGTTAAGTTGCAAATAATAAATAAATATTAGAACATGGATAAACATGTCAAATAAAACTCAAATAGCACAAAGAAACACAGTTTCATTTGAAAATAATCTTAACTCCTGCCACATTATGTAAGTGACTGTTCAGTAACACACTGTGTATGGAGGTTTTCTCTAGTTCTCCACAGGCAGGTGATGCATTTTCGTGTGCAGCCGCTGGGGGGCCCAGTCCACTGTGCTCCCTGGAATCAGAGAGGCTGCCGAAGATGGATTAACATTGATTTAAGCAGTAACATGTTACAGATATTAAGATGGTCCAGTTGTTTGCTATTATTAAAAACTAGAGGCCCGATGCACGAAATTCATGCAAGAGTAGGCCTTCCTTCCCCTGGCTGCCGGCACCATCTTCCCTCTGGCACCCAGGACCTGGGCTTCCCTCGCAGCCCCAGCTTCGTCCAGAAGGTCATCCGGAAGGACGTCTGGTCTAATTAGCATATTATGCTTTTATTATTATAGATGCTGAAAAATATCTTTGTAGTTAAATTATCTTTTCACATCTCAGAATATATTTTTCACTTTGTTTTTTATTGAATTTATTGGGGTGACCTTCGTTAATAAAATTATATAGAATTCATGTATACAGTTCTGCAATACATCATCTGTATATTGTATTGTGTGTTTACTACCCCAAGTCAAGCCTCTTTCCATTATTATTTATACCCCCTTTACCTTCTTCTAACTCCCCCACCTCCACTTCACTCTGGCAATCACCACACTGTTGTCTGTGTCCATGAGTCTTTTTTTAATTTTTTTTTTACTTAATCCCTTCCCTTCTCACCTAGCCCTAACCCCTCTGACTAGCTGTTAAGATTAAATTTCTGGAAGTATATTGCCCTGGCTGGTTTGGCTCATTGGATAGAGCGTCGGCCTGCGGACTGAAGGGTCCCAGGTTCGATTCCGGCCAAGGGCACATGCCTGGGTTGTGGGCTCGATCCCCAGTGGGGGGTGTGCAGGAGGCAGCCAATCAATGATTCTCTCTCATCATTGATGTTTCTATCTCCCTCTCCCTTCCTCTCTGAATTCCATAAAGAAATATATTTTAAAAAATTTCTGGAAGTATAAAAGTTAGAAAAGATTATATATATTAGATAAACATTAAAAATTTTCCCTTCAGAGAGGATGAGTCAATTTATACTTCTGTCAGCAGTATGGAAGAGGGACTGTTTCTTACCCCCTCACCAACACTGGGTAGGATCATTTAAGAGTCATTGGGGGGGGGGGGGAGGAATAAAAATAAAATAAATAAAAAAAATTTAGTGTGGAAAAAAGTGATGGGGGAGTAAAGTACAGCACAGGAAATAGAGTCAATAATATTGCAATAACTATGTATGGTGTGAGGAGGGTACCAGACTTATCAGGGGATCACTTTGTAAATTATATAAATGTCTAACCATTATGCTATACACCTGAAATTAAAATAACATTGAATGTCAACTATAATTGAAAAATTAAAATAAAAAAGTCATTGTCCATTGAGAAGCAAAAAATGCTATCTTATCTTAAATTATTCCTTTGATTACCCATTAGATTCATCATCTTATTTTTTGTCCATTTATATATTTTCTTTATGAATTACCTATTCATAATGTCCTATGCCTATTTTTCTGGCAGAAGTATTAAACTTTTACTTATTGATTGGTATTTATTGATATATAAGATTCTTATTATATAACAAATATAAAGATTATAATATATTCTTAGTTGATTATGTAGATTTTATATATCTATAATAATATAAGAGTACAATAGATATAATAGATAAGAGTATAATATGTCTTAGTCTGCCTTAGATGTTGCAAATATTGACAAGCTTAGTTCCATTGGTTAAGTTCATTGGCATTTATATTCTCCAAAAATTAGTGTTAAAAGGAGCATAAAAGGGGACCTTGATAGGATAGAGACAATATGATACCTAATAAAGTCCAAATGCTTATGAAGATGAATGACAAGATATTACTTCTGGAATTCATATAGTTCAATTTTCTTGATATTTAGGAAGAAATCCATTCCTTCTTCTTCACCTGCCGTAGAAGAAAAAAAGATTTACTTGTTGCTTTGAAAGATTATTACATGCTTTCCTTTCATTTGTACCCATAACAGACAAGAGATAGAAGAAAATTAAGTCCTTAAGTTACAGAAATTGTTCATCTGATCCAGTGAAATAATTTTGTTTTAATTTTTCTTTTAAAGTCCAAATAGGTTTATGATTACTTTTGCACCTTTATTTTTTCCAGATGTTATTTATTCTTTTGAAAAAATATATATATTTTATTGATTTCAGAGAGAGGAAGGGGGAGGGAAATAGATAGAAACAAGGATTGGCTGCTTCCTGTACGCCTCTACTGGGGATCTAGGCTGCAACCCCGGCTCTGATTGGGGGGAATCCAACCAGTGACCTCTTGGTGCATGGGACAACGCTCAACCACTGAGACACACAGGCTAGACCAGATGTTATTTATTCTTGAATTTTCTGTCACCATTTACTGGCCAGAAGAAACCTCAAAAGTGTTGGAATTTCAATGGGCAGCCTCTGTTATTTTCTTTGCCTGAACTGGTTTGTATATAAGAATTGTTTTTGTAAACTGTTCCCTAGGATCTTGGGAATTACTTTTAGGTAAAGTTTTTCTCTTTGTTATACACTCCCAGGATAACAGTAGTTAATTTTGTGCAACTTGGATCTTTTGGTTCAGCAACATTTTTGCTAATTCCTGTTGATGTAAGAAACGTCCAAACCTATTGAGGATTTTTATGAGTTTATTTGAGCAAAACTGACAACAGCCTCCCAGAAGCAAAATTTTAACAGATTGGAAAAAAGTAAGGAGGGTTCCATGACGTCCATTGGTGGCAGATTAAGGAGAAAGGCAAGGGTGGGGGACATTTCTGGCATTAGATAAAAAATAAAATGAAAAGACACAAACTTCCTTTCCATTGGTGGGTACAGGATAGCTAATAATTAACATTTACAGCACATAGAGGTGGTATTGGGGAACAAGCTAACAATGAGAGGTTTTGTTGTCTCGTGCCCTGGGAGGGGGGGGGGGCTGGAAAGGGAGATTACGTTGGCATTTCAAAGTTATGTTATCTTACAAGCAAAAAGACAATAGTCAGGTTCACTTAAGATTGATTTTTGTTAAGAAAGCTACAGGCCTAGCATGTGACTTCCAGCCATGACTCACTTTTAGTTAGGAATTCTTATGTTCAGATGATCCCAAGCGGTTACTTGAGGTCTCTGAGTTTGTAAGGCCCACCAGGCAGGCCTCCCCGAAGCTTGTCAGGTTTAGTATGTGGCCCCTTTCTTGTCCACATTACAAATGTCTTGCTTCTTTGGTACAGAGTCAATGACACATTTGGAGTAATTTTATTTTTTTTAATAGTCAACAAAATACCAATCATGTTTCATAGCTTTCATTCAACATGAGAAATTTACATGCTTCAATTATTATGACAACTTAATTTAACATATATTTGAGGTATTTTAGCACATTTTTTCCAGAGTCAATATATTAACTTTATCACTTTTCCTTACTTTGTTGTGCTTGTTGTCCACCCTCCCCCCACCTCCCCACCCCCGCCGCCTCCTATACTCTGGATTATTTATGTCAGATTTAATACCTTGAATTCACGTTTACATCATTTAACAATGACTCACATGAGGTGAAGAACTGCCCAGTGAGTGTTCATTGGTTAGCCTTGCTATTCTGAATCACAGACCAGCAGGAGCCCCCATTGCCCTGAGCAAGTCACTTCATCCCTGTGAAACATGGAAAAACAAGATTGAAAGCATGAAGAGTGTAATCCTCTTGCCAGAAATTCAGGTCCTTGGGGAAGTTGTGGGTTGACATGCTGTTCTTGGATGCAGAACTCATATGTTGTTGATGTTCATGCAGTACATGGGGAAATAGAGCTCCAATCATATTAAACTTCTCTGTGCTTGTCAATAAACCTGTGACAATCAAATTTATGAAAAATATCCACCATGTGTCATGATGCCTTATTTTGCAACTATTCTTATTTCTCTTTTATTTCTTTTATATTAGCTTTGCCTTTTCATTCAGGAAAGTTAAAGGATTTTTTTTTTCGGTGATATTTGAACTTTTAGATGACTAAAAGTCATCCTTCATCTAATTATTATAATCTTCTTCATAACAATAGTTGATTAAAAACTTGAATCCATTTTTAGTGCCATCAGAATAACTTGGAAAGGGAAAGGAAAAGACTATATATAGTACAGAATGAAAAGTTAGGCTTATCATTTATACAATAGTCATCTGTAAGTTCTCCAGAGAAATCTCAGCTCACATATCCTTGTGTAGGTAACAGCAGGAGGTGGGAAGTAAACCACAGAGGAAGATTGTGTGCCGGGAACATTCCTCAATGGGAATCTGACTCACAGTCCAACTTGCCCACTTGCCGAGGATTGGCCAATTATCTTGAGTAGACCTGGACCAAGCTTCTACTTCAAATCAGAGCAGAGGGGCCATGTCTTCTAGAGTGAAGACTCTGATCTAGAGAATGAAAAAGAAAATGTGATATTTCACAGCACCCAGGCCATTTACTGGCCAACCAGGCACTTGACTTGCAAAGAGCTGAGTGCTCCAGAAGGACCTGCCTTTCCAGACACCTCTCTCAGGAGCCGGACACAGGGCTGCTATCCACCTACGTGGAGCACCTGGAACTCTTAAGGTAGAGTCACTTCTTGGGACCAGAGTATGAATGCTCTATGCCTTTCAAAGATTATATCACTAATGACATAAGCTGCCTGGGTAGCATGGAAGATTTTGCTCCCATCCTTCCTTCCAATTGAAATTAGCAAGTATTTTCTATCATTAGAGTATAGGTCCATGAGAATTAGGACCTTATCTTTTGGTGTTCACTTTGAGTTCCCAGCTCTTATCACACTGCCTGTCAGAAAAAAGGTGTTCAAGGAATGTTGTGGACTCTGTGAATGTGGAATGAACTAATGAATGAATGAGATAATGCATTGAACATTTAGTGTACTAGTATACCATCAAGAATATGCCTTCTGTGACTGATGTTATTAATTATAAGACAACATTCTGTAAAAGGGCACTGCTAACCTGTGTTTACCTCCTGTGGATGCCAAATCAGACTAATAGGTCCTGTCAGGTCCACCCACCCCAGATATCCACTTGAGAGAATGTCTGAGGGAGTCTGAATTTGAGATTTATTACAAAGATAAAAGCCATTGATGAGGTTTGGTGACAATCCCACACTCCTAATGAGAACAAGTTTCAGTATCTTAAATCCAGTCAAACATGAGAGACTATGAATGGCCGACAGTGGGTTTTTTAACGGGTTTTAGTCCCTTTTTACTAACAAGCTGGTACCCAACTTACCCAAGGTGGCTCAGGCCTTATGTAGGTCCCATCTGTATATATTTTTGAGGGTTTCAAGTTGCTTTTGTCTTCCAAGCTCCCCTTCCTTGTATGATCACAGAGTCTTCAGTCTTTGTTAATTGGCTCTCATCGCCCGGAAATCCTATCTGTATGTTCTGAGCCACCCATGGAGAAGGATTTGGTTCTGGAGCCCTTTGCAAGGAGGCAGAAGGAATCTCTTCCCTCTTAGAGTCCTTCAGAGATTGCATTCTGCATTTGTCAACATCATAGGTATCCCCTTTAGCATCCCCCAGACAAGAGCCTCTTGGGCCCTGGTGTTTATGACTTCCACACCCAAAGCCCTTGCTTACACCATCATGTATTACTCTATTTAACCCCTATAATTACTCTGGAGCCAACAATCATTACCCCATTTTTCAGAATTTGCTAAAGGCAAACTCCCTAGGTGTACCCCATAAAACATTAGTCAACCAGAGACTTCACTTTTAAAAAAAGTATTTTATGATCAAGCATGTTTGAAAAAAGATGCATAAATTTCCTTCTTGAGTATTTCCAATGCACATTAATTCTGAAGTAAAGACATTTATTTAAGTTTGTTGAACCCAGGATTTCCCACGCTGTGATCTCTCTATTCTTATATAGCATCTTTGGAAATGCTGGTCTAAATAACAGAATAGGTAAGAAGAAGAGGGAGGGGAGAGATGTAAATATATGGCTTGCCACCCAGTCTACCTTCTCTAGACTAGTTCATTAATATGTATGTTTATCATAATATACACAAGTTTATCATACTATACATAATGTACACCACAGCATACCACAGTGGCTTCTTTCTTTTTACTGATTTATCAATAATAAGTTTATCTGAATATTTCAGTGGAATGCTAAAGGGAGAAACTATGAAACTAAGGAAAAAATGTACAGGACCATTTTGTGAGTAAGAGAGAATAGGGATAAACACACAGAGAGGGATACTTCCAGGCTAAGTGCCTCAACAGTGACTTAGAATGAAAAAGGGAAGTTTGAGGAAGCAGCCCAGCAGACTCCAGATTTTGGGCATTACCATTAATAATACCCTTCACACTTACATGGCACTCTATAGTTTGCAAAGCATCTATAAATGTACCATAAAATGGGATTCTCATAGCCAACATGGCTGGTCAGATTTTGCTGTTATGAATGAGGAAGGAAATTACCCAATGTCCATACAGTTTGTATTCTAGTTGGGAGTTTAACCCAAATCTCACTATTATTTTAAATCCAGGGTCTTTCCAGGGCAAGGCTGTGTGATTGATGAGGAATGAGGCTAAAATGGATAAGGAATAAAATCTGGGGACAAATTAAGATGCGAGGAAAAGCATCTTAAGGTCACTCATTTCACAATTCCCCTGGAACTGGTCACACATTGCCAGCCCATTTGGGGGGCCAGCTCAGAGCTGGTAACCTAGTCTGACATAGGAAGCATATTCAGCTTTGCCCCTGAGAGGTATCAGCCCATCTTTAGCTGAGGCTGATGAGATGTTTGGGAATGTTAAGAATTAAATGGGTTTGAAGTAAGGATTTTCATAGTTTCAAATTGCTCCCCACAGATCAGGCACAGGAGTGTAGGAGAAATTGGAAAAGCTGGTGAATCAAGGGTTAGGGGACAGGAAGAGGGAGGATTTGAGATAATCCTGAGCTAAGAGGGAGAGGCAGCTTGGCAAGGGGTAAAATTAAGAGTCTGTATATAAAAGGGGAAGAATTCTTCAAAAGAAGGAAAAGCAAGTGTTCAAACATCCCAGAAGAAACTTCAAGGGAGTCCTAATTAAATCATGTCGATTGAATCATAAATTATGTCCACAGTGAATACAATGCATTTCCTTCTCTCTACGTCATTTCCTTAGAATTTCTTGTGTGTGCATTTTACTAAAGCACCAATCATTGTGGTAAGATGAAAAAGTGGCTGGTCCCATTGACCATTACGAGAAATGAAGCATAATCCCTGAACCTCACCCCCGAAGGAAAAGATTAGTGATGGAGGCCTTTCTGGTCTCCTGTCAGCTCTGTGCCATGCAAATACCCAAAATAATATTTTATCCCCCCAGAAAATGAAAGATGAGTTTCTAAAATCCTGGCTTCTGAAGTAGGAGTAAATCTTTCTCTTTGTTAATCATATCCAGATTTCTTCCCTCAGTGCTGCAGAGCTCTAACTTCTTCAGGCAATTTCCCTCCAGGACTCTCAGGACTAAGAATTTCTTGACCTTCCTCCAGGAGCCCATGACTCAAGTTAGGATCTAACATCCCTCTGAGCATGGAGTATGTCTATTCATGCTTTTTCCCCAAGGAAAATACTTCAGTGTTTTCCTCACCACCTGCAGGATAAGGTCAGAACTTTTTAGCACAGTGTGCAAGGTCTTCGGGATGTGCCTCAATCTCCATGTCCAGTCTCAACTGTCAACTCCCCAGCTCTCGCTCCATACCTCAGACTCTCTGAGCTGTTTGGCTTCACTCCAACAGCTCGGTCATGTTTTCTCCCACTTCCAAGGTTTGGCTTAACACCTTGCCCTAACCTGGAATGCTGTCACCATAAGCTCCCACCTCCTAAGTTCTTTATTGGGCCACCTTCGTACAATCTAGAATTCAAGTGTCATTTCCAGAAGTTTTTCCTGTATTCTATTCATCCCATAACCCAATATGCCTTAGACAAACACCAGTCTGATTGTCTCCCTACTCTATTTATATCACACAATTATTTTTGAGTGCTTGCTGGATGTTGAATATTCAAAGCTGATTAAAACAAATATCCAGCTTACGTTGGAGAACACCAGTGATCAAATTATCACATAGAAAAATAAAAGCATTAAGTAAGAACTATTAAGTAAAAGGAAAGGATTTTACGGATACCTAATAGTATAGGCTAGGGAAGAAAAGATGAGGAAATAATAACTGGGCTAAAATACAAACCATAAGTAAGAGTTAACTAAGTGAAGAAAGGAGGAAGCATTCCAAATAGAATGGTAAGTCCTGCCTTTATCTTAAAGCCCTGACAGAGAGAGGCATGAAACCCATTTGTTGGGAGATTGAAAGCATGATGAATGAAAGAGGGCTTTAATAAATACATGTTCTATGAATCATCTCATGTCTCTATATTATCAGCCAAAGAACTTAATCTGAAAGGCATTGACTCTTCCCACTGCCCTCAGATAAGGAGAGCTGTTTCAATAGCCAATCCCAAAGGACCACCTGCCACCAAAGGCTAGTCCAGAGGAAGTCAGTAAGAAAACAGCTTCTTGGAAGTGCAGACCAATAGTCTGCGGCCAAATTAGCTGAAAAATAATGGCAATGTTGGGAAAGAGGAGAGGAAGTGGAGATGAAAGATGAGAGTAGGGATCATGCAAAGATAGTCCTGGACCTCGAAAAAGCAGCTGGTGACTTTCTTTAGTTTGGTCGAAAGCCAGGCATAATTATTAAGAGTAAAAACTTATCCTAGAAATGGTGAGAGGAAACCCGAACCCTTGGGCTCTGCAGAAGTGAAGTTTGTTTGTTTTCCCAGCCCAAAGTCTGTGTTTGTTCCCAAGTCTTAGGGCTATCTGTCCCTGTTAGGCCCCGAGGGACTGAAGGAGGAGTTGCCATGGAGAATGGGCCTCTTAGGAGGGAGAATGGCCTTCTAATCTGGAAAAGCATGAGTGCTAGGAGTCAAGCTGGGACCAGTTCTATGTGACGATCTTCCTCCAAGGCCAACTTAAGGAACGTTTGTTTATATTTTTTATAATAAAAATGGTATTATTGTTACCCTAATTTCATTAAGTCCTTTTCTCTTTCATTTTTTTTTTAATTCACTGTGTAGGGAGTTTAATAATTAATTTTCTTTTTCTCTTAAACCTCTAAAGTGATGCCAGGAACAGATATACAACAGTTCCTCTTAGGAGGGAGAACGGCCTTCTAATCTGGAAAAGCATGAAAGAGTTGGTCTCCATCGATTTTTAGTCAGTCATTGTCAACCAACATAATCATAGGCAGCTATCCATGTCCAAGGCAGCTATTTGCTCAAATATGTGCTCTTTCCTGTAGCTCTGAACTTAAGTACTAACCTTCAAATCCATACTTGGCTTTTAAAAGGGATTCTAGAATACCTTCTAGAAACAAGGGCATATAGAACTCACTGGCATATGCTATAAAGTGTCTCTGACTAGAACTCAGCCACTTGAAACCTCAACTTTATAAGAAAGGTTTAAAAAAACAAAAATGAAAAAGAGAACCAGGAAATAAAAGTCCCATGAGCAACCAGAAGCCATAGAGTAAGTTTCATGGATGGAATTTTATACAGATTACTTGAACAAACACGTTTCCAGATCCTCAAAGAAGCAAAAAGATGGTAAGAAAAGAATACTAACTCTGAAGCTACGCAGCCCTCAGTCAAGTCCCATCCTTTCCACTGACCAACCACGTGAATTTTGGTAAGAGGCAGCTCCCTAGACCTTATGTTCTCTATCCATAAATGGGCAAGATAAAACTTAGCTTAAATGATTGCTGGTATGATTAGAAATGAGAACATATGACCTCAAAATTAATTCTGACCTACTTAGCTTTATTTCCAACACCAATGCAGCAGGCTTTCTCCTCTGGACTTCCCCAAGTCCACCACTGAATCAGACAATAATTCAGAGTAGGAAGAAGTTTACCTAGATGGTGATGGTGAGAAATGATCCCTGGTCTGCTGACATCAAAGAAAAAGCTGACACTAGAACTCAAATGATACATCTTTCTGTAGGCCCAGAGTGGGATAAAATAGTCCTACCCTCCTCAGTGGGCCCTGAGAGCAATGTAAAAACTTGGCAAAATAAGACTAGTTCAATATGACAATCTCCGCCCCCCAAAGTTTTCAATTTATCCAGAATGTTGTAGTTAAATAGGCAGGAAGAAATATTTTAAGAAACATTTTTATCTATTATTATTCAAGTTTCATTCATTCAACATCCACTAAATCTTAACTGAGCACCTGTCATGTTCCAGGCACTGTTCTATACTAGGAATACACCACTTAGCAAAACGGACAAAAATCTCTGTCTTTGGGGATCTTAAATTTTTGCAGATATAAACAGGCAATAACCAATGAATACAGCAAATAAGTAAGCAATACACTTATGTTAAAAGGTGTTAAGTGTGTTGAGGAAATATAGGGCAAGGATGATGGAAGTCAGGAGAGATAGGAAAGGGAAGGGACAGATTATGCTTTTAAATGGAGTAGTTAGGGAAGACTCCAAAAACACAAAAGGAGGCTGGTTCTGGGAAAGCTAAAAATAAATAAGTAAAGTACAACTCTTTTATTGATATTGAATTTCTAAACTGAAATTTAGCTTTATATCTCACAACCCAAGTAGACTTAATTTTTTTAGAATGAGCTCAGATGTATCCCACACTGTACCTATAATATCAACAAACATTTACATGCTCGATCTATTTTGATGAATGAATAAATGAATAATGAATAAATGAAACATTCTCTGCTGAGAAATCATAGCTTAATTCACTCTAACAAATTGAACTATTATCTTCCAAGAGGTTTGTTTGCTTATATTGTTCCCCAAAACCTCATTCTCCCTGTTTTTCTCCCTGGTGAATTTCCCAGGAAAGAACATCTATTTTAGCCAATATAGCACTTTTCACTATAAAACTCTACTCTTAGGCAGCATCATACCAAGCTATCTCATGGCTAGATTTCCTTATGATCCTTTTTGTTGTGATGAAGACCAGAGGACCAGTTTGCTGTGGTCAAGGTTGGAGGTTCCCTGATAGACAAGAAGAATTAGATTACAGACTGAGCCTCTCAAGACAGATTCTTTAGAAGGAGGCTATAAGAAGGGCAGCCACATATAATTTATGAACCAGCAGATATAAGTAGTTTCAAGAACAAATTTAAAAATGGGGTGAGTGGGGTTAAAGTTGTTAGATTTACTGTGTGAATCTCTACTTTTTTAAAATTTTATTTTTCAATGAAGCTTACATTAATTGCCGAATGCTTTTTCTGTCTATGGATATGATCATGTGATTTTAAAAAATATGTTTATTTTATTTTAGAGAGAAAGGAAAGGAGAGGGAGGGAGAAAGGGGAACTGAGAGAGAGGGGGAGAGAGAAAGAGAGAAACATTGATATGAGAAACACCAACTGGTTGCCTCCTGTACATACCCCAACTGGGGATTGAACCTGCAACCTGGGTATGTGCCCTGACCAGGAATTGAACTGATGTACAAAGCGACGCTCAACCAACTAAGCCATACCGGCCAGGGCTCATATGATTTTTTTTAAACCTTTTCTTTCCAAGTCCTCCTTTATATTCTTTTAAAACAAATAAAATAAATATTTTTTATTGACTTCAGAGAGAGAAAGGGAGAGGGAGAGAGAAACATCAATGATGAGAGAGAATCATTGATTGGCTGCTTCCTGCACACTTCCTACTGGGGATTAAGCCCTCAACCCGGGCATGTGCCCTGAGCAGAAATCAAACCCTGACCTCCTGGTTCATGGGTAAACATTGAACCACTGCACCACACCAGCTAGGCAATCATGGGATTTTTATTCTTCATTTTGTTTATGTGATGTATCACATGTATTGATTTGCAAATATTGTACCAGCCTTGCATCTCCAGAATAAATCCAATTTAGTCATGGTGTATGATCTTTTAATGTATTGCTGGATCTAATTTGCTAATGTTTTGTTGTGGAGTTTAGCAACTATATTCATTAGGGATATTGGCCTATAATTTTCTTTCTTTGTAGTGTGTCTTTATCTGGTTTTGAAATTAGGATGAAGCTGACCTCATAAAAAAAGCTTGGAAGTCTCCCTCTTGGATTTTTTGGAATAGTTTGAAGAAGATAGGTATGAGTTCTTCTTTGAATAGTTGGTAAAAGTCACCTATGATGGCATCTGGTCCAGGGCTTTTGTTTGCTGGGAGTTTTCTTTTATTACTGCTTCCATTTCATTAGTTGTTTTCTGTCCATTCAGGTTTTCTGATTCTTCCTGATTGAGTTTAGGAAGAATGCATATTTATAGGAATTTGTCTATTTCACTTAGGTTGTCCAGCTTGTTGGAATATAGTTGTTCATAGTATTTTCTTACAATTCTTTGTATTTCTGTGATGTCAGTTGTTTCTTCACCTCTTTCAATTTTTTACTTTATTTATTTGGGTCCTCTCTCTTTGTTTCTTAATGAGTTGGGCTAGTGGCTCATCAATCTTGTTTATCTTTTCAAAGAACCAGCTGTTGGTTTCATTGATCTTTTATATTGTTATTTTATGTTATTTATTACTAGAGGCCCAGTGCATGATTAAATCATGCACGTGTAGGGTCCCCTAGGCCTAACCTGCCATACAGGCCATATCCACTGCCCCGCAAAGCCTAGCACGCTCCGCGGACACTGCTAGCAGCCTGCTCCCCGCTTTTGATGGCAAGGGGTCCGCTGGTGCTGGAGTGGACACACAGCTCCCCGCTTTCGATCGTGGGGAGCTGGCTGTCTGTCCGCTGGTGCACCAGGCCTTTCGAAAGCCTCCGGCGCAGCAGAGGCTTTCGAAAGGCCTGGTGCTGGAGCAGACAGACAGCCAGCTCCCCCGCTTTCGCTCCCCGCTTTTGATGGTCCACAGCAGGACATGGGCTCACTGCCCCAGAGGCCCCTTCTGTGCCGCAGCACAGCCATGGTGCAGACGCTGAGCTCGAGCCGCCACTGGCGACGTGAGCTCAGCGTCCCACTGGCCCAATCAGCCACCCCGGCCACCCCGAGTCCCGCCCCCTGCGCCTCCTGCTGGCCCAATCGTGGGCGTAGCGGAGTGATGGTAATTTACATATTATCCTTTTATTATAGAGGATTTCTGATCTTTATTGTTTCCTTCCTTCTACTTACCCTGGGCTTTTCTTGTTGTTATCTTTCTAGTTCTTTTAGTTATAGAGTTAGATCACTTATTTGAGATTTTTTTGTTGTTTCTTTAGGTAGGCCTGTAATGCTATGAATTTCCCTCTCGTGACTGCTTTTGCTGTGTCCCAAAGATTTGGGGTTGTTTTGTGTTCATTTTCATTTTTTTCCAGGAATTTTTTTTATTTCTTCCTTGATCCATGTGTTTGAATATTTTTGAGTGCTTTTATGGTAGTTGATTTCTAGTTTCATGACATTTTGATCTGAGAAAATGTTTGATATGAAGTCAATCTTCTTGAATTTGCAAAGGCTTATTTTGTGTCCTAACAGGTGGTCTACCTTAGAAAATGTTCCATGTGCATTTGAGAAGAATGTATATTCTGCAGCTTTGGATGAAATGTTCTGTAATTATCAATTAAATCAATCTGATCTGGTGTGTTGTTTAAGGTCGCTATTTCCTTGTTGAATCTTTTTGTCTGGGAGATCTATCCAGTGATATAAGTGGGGTGTTAAAATCCCCTACTTTGTATTGCTATCAATCTCTCCCTGAAAATCCTCCAAGAGTTTTTTTTGTGTGTTTTTTTTTTAAAATATATTTTAGTATTTCTAAATTGGGTACATATATGTTTACCAGGGTTATATCCTCTTGTTGGGTCTATCCCTTTAGAATTATACAATGATCTTTGTATCTTTTATGAACTTTGTTTTGAAGTCAATTTTGTCAGACAGAAGTATTGCTAACCCAGCTTTTTATTTCCATGCCCTTACTTTCATCCTGTGTGAGTCTTTTGTTCTAAGGTGGGTCTCTTATAGATAGCATATTATGGGTCATGTTTTTGGGGGCCTGAAGCGGCGGGGGCCAAACATGGCGGGGGTCTCCCTTTTCCGCGTCCCGCACGGAAAGAGAGATGAACGAACCGGTTCTAAGTGGAGGCGGCCAGGGATTGAGAAATAATAGAAATAAAGAAAACAAGACGCAAAAATAGATTCATGAAGCTGGGGCTGGGTGGGACGCCATCTTTCCTCTCTGATGGAGAGGCAGCATGACGAAGACGACGACGACCCTGAGCCACCCAGCAGGTTTATTTTATATCCCCAAAATCCAGGAAGTAACACCAAAACTTAGGATCAAAGGAGCTTATTTGCATTCTTAACTAGGCCCCAGCATTACTGGATTTACATATCTAGACCCGCCCCTGCTGACACCTGGGCTGCTATGAAGTCAGAACCGATTAACATGTCCAGCCTCATTGGGGAAGCATGTTCCCAGGGCGGGACTCGGCCTACGCCCTGAGTTCAGCTGATGAATAAGGAAATGCCCAGGTGCCTCCCCGGCGGCCCTCTATGTTTTTCTTATTCATTCAGCTACCCTATGTCCTTTGGTTGAAGCATTTAATCTATTTACATTAAGCTTATTATTGATAGGTACCTATTTATTGCCATTTTTATTCTTTAAAAAAATTTTTATTATTGATTAAGGTATTACATATGTGTCCTTATCCCCTCATTGTCCCCCACCCCACTCCTGTTCATGACTTCACCCCCCTGGTGTCTATGTCCATTGGTTATGCTTATAAGCATGCATACAAGTCCTTTGGTTGACCTCTACCCTTACCCCCACCCTCCCCTACCTTCCCTCTGAGGTTTGAGCATCTGATCAATGCTTCTCTGTCTCTGGATCTGTTTTTGTTCATCAGTTTATGTTGTTCATTATAATCTGCAAATGAGTGAGATAATGATATTTATCTTTCTCTGACTAACTTATTTCATTTAGCATAACATCTATGTTCCTCTCCCTATTATATTTCTTCTTATAGCAGTCTTTTTAGTATTTCTTACAATTCTGTTTTAATGATAATAAACTTCTTTAGCCTTTTTTTGTCTGGGAAGCTCTTTATTTCTTCTTTAATTTTGAATGATAACCTTGCTGGGTAGAGTAGTCTTGGAAATAAGAGAGAAACATTGATATGAGGGGGAAACATTGATTAGCTGCCTCCCATATATATCCCAATGGGGCATTGAACCTGCAACCTGGGTATGTATCCTAACCAGGAATAGAACCAGTGATCTTTTGGTGCATGGGACAACACTCAACCAATTGAGCCACACCAACCAGGGCAGCAGCCATAATTTTTCAAGTGCTTACAATGCACCAGACATCATTCTGAGTTTTCTTCAGATATGAACTCGTAAACTTCATACAACTCCATGAAATGTATCTTATCAATATTCACAGGTTACAAAAGGGGAAACTGAGGCAAGAGAAGTTCAGTGATTTGCCAGAGATCACACAATTCTAAGTGACAGAAATCCAAAGAAAACCAGAGAGAGTTGACTCTGGAATCCCAGTGCCTGACCTATAATCTACCCTGCCTTTAAGATGGACCAAACATACTGGTTCTTTAAAACTTTTCTAGTTTTGTGTCCCTCTTTTGTTTAATTACTTGGTTTAGTTCTAGCCTCATAAGTTTTCTTCACCATATGTATATGAACATTTACATACAGGTTCTTATTATATTATACGTAATCCTATACAATAAAAGCCTAATATGCTGAGTGTCCAATCGTCCAGTTGGCCGTTCAACCAATCAAAGCATGATATGCTAATGATATGCTAAGGCCGCTGAACCACTGGCTATGATGTGCACTGACCACCTGGGGGCAGACGCTCCGACTGGTAGTTTAGCTTGCTGATGGGGTCCGGCTGATTGGGAATGAGTGAGATAGGCCGGACACACCCTGGAGTCCTCCCACAGTCCCTTCCCAGCTGGCCAACCTCCCAGAGGGATGTTGGAGAGCTGGTTTCGGCCCTATCCCGCAAGCCAGGCTTCTAGTAAGTTTTATATTTATTATAGTATTAGCCACATTGTATACACATTTTATGTCTATTAGTAAAAGTGGATTTACAATTGTTCGTATGGAAAATAATGCAATAATTAATGTTACAAGAATAAACTCTGTGTTTTGTGTACTCACAACTATAAACCTACTTTGCCCCACCCTTTATGTACAAAATATTTATTCATCTGTTCACACTCTGAGGGTCCTAAGGAAGCAGGAAAACTAAGGTACAGATATTGGCAGCTTTTTGGTGGAAATGAGCCATGACTGGTTCCCAGAGGAGGTGGCCACAAGGGTGTGGGGAAGAGATGAATGTGGCTGTCACGAAGACTGAGAGCTTCTAAGCCTCATGGGTTTTTGGACACAACATGTGCTCTGGCACAAACCACACACTAAGTGAAGTTTCTCAGATTCATCTCAGTGCCTTCTTTCTCTGCTCAGATTCTGGCAACTGTTTCTAGCCAGTCGCTCCCAGGCCATCCTCCACAGCCCAGATCTACTTCAGCAAATTTGGATTTTCCCCCCAAACGGTGGCTCCCTTGGGCTCTCTCATCCTTCCTGCTTCCTCTGCAATCAGTATCTTTTCTCTTTTCTGATGGCTCCTTTATTAACAGGGCCTGAAGGCTAAAATCAGTTTTGTTCTTTTTTAACAAAATAAACTACTTCCATGTTATTTTATTTCATTTCTGAATACTCCCACTTAGGGGTGTTTTTTGTTGTTGTTTTCTGAGGTTTTTTGGTTATTGTTTGTTTAATGAAGTCCTGGCTGAAGGCACTGCCCCTGGAGTCTGGAATTTTCCTTCAGCCCCAGCCAGCCACGCCCTCTGCTTCCTGTGGGCCTGTCCCAGGGGCCTGCAGCTGGAGCAGCTCCGCCTGTCCCCATTCCCTGTTCTCCTCCTCAGGCTCCTGCTCCACTGGCTTCTCTGAGAACCTTGAATACCCAAATTCCCATGCTCCTCCCCAGATACTCCCAGATCCCCAGTCTCCTTGGAGAATATTTCCTATATTTATTTTTCAGCACTTCATAATAGGGAAGGTGCAATTGATTTCTTTCAAAATAAAAATTTTCTGGGTAAGTCTACAAAATGAGCACTCCTATAACATGGTATTTGCCTCACCTTGTCCCTAATTATTATTATTATTTTTAAGTACAAGGTATTATAACCAACACTGAAAACCCTAAAGATTCGAATATCATTTGGATTTCAATAGTCTTTAATTACACTCCACGAAAGCAGAGCCTTTGTTCTGTATACTGGTATATCCCAAGTGCTTAACATTTACTAGGCACTCAGGAAAACATTTTCTGAAGGGAGGAAAGGCCTCATTATTTAAGAACCATTACTAAAGACTAGGAAATACATGAGAGACTCGATATACTCAATATACATATCAATACATTGATAGAGCTTTTTGAGTATAAACATTGAAATAATCTAACCTATACCAATGTCTCATCAACCTGTGCTCACACTGTGAATTTAAGTTATTTTAAGATTTGTCCCACTCTTTATTTTACTGAATTTCAAATAATCAAGGTATCCCAACAGAGAAATAACCCACAAGAATACAAAATTTAAGGATGCTCATTTTTAATCTGAACATTAAATTATTTTTTAAAAATATTCCTATACTGTGATAACATAAAAACATTCAAACCTGTAAATAATTTTTGTGAGTTTATTTGAGCCAATCTGTCAACAACTGCCCGGAAGCAGAATCTCAACAAATTGGGATAATGCTCCGGAGAATTGGCGGGTTACATTTATATTTATACATTGCAATCAATGAAAGGGACCTAGGTGGGTTACATGAAATTCATTGGTGATAGACCAAAGAGGCGGGAGATAGCAAAGTGTGGAAACCCCTGGGACTGGATAAAAAGCAAAATGATGGACACATACTTAAGTGGGTGCAGGAACAATTAACATGATAATGAAGGAATTTGTGGTATCTGTCCAGGCGCCCAGGCACATTGGTTTGTGCCCCAAGGGGTCCAGAAAAAGGGAAGTTACAACTTACCCAGACATTTCAAGGGTATGTTATTATATATGCAAAAAGACAGACAGGCTCAGTTAGGGTAAAGGTTGACCTTGTGAGTGAAGATACTGGCCTAGGATGTAACTACCCACCATAACTGCTTTTAGTTAAAGTTTAATTTCAGACCATCCTTTGTGATTACTTTAGGTCTCTGAGTTTGCAAGACCGCCATGCAGGCCTTCCTGAGCTTGTCAGGTCAGCATGTGGCCCCTTTCATCCACAAGTGCAAATGTTACCTGAGTTTTCAAGATAAAGGCTTTTGTTGATGTTTAGCTAAAGTATATGTAGTAAAATATATTATTTGCTATAATTAATTTCAAGTCATTCCTGGATAGTTCTCTGGCAAGGAAGTCCTTCTCTTTCTTCTAGCAAATCCAATGTTTAAGCAAAAAAAAAGTCTTTGTTTAATATCTTTATATTTACTAGTATAGAGCCTGGGACATAATAGATACTCAATATGTTTGTAGAGGGAATGAATTTATCGATGTATTCCCATAGGGTTAATAGTGCCGTATTTCAAAGGCTAAGTTTGACCAAATGGCCAGTGAGTGACATTGACATACGAACCCCATGGAGCTACCATCTATCTCTGGAACATGTTATTGTCCTATATTTTGAAAGAAGAACTAAAAAGTTGGGCCTAGTTTATCTTATTTTGCAGAAAATGGGGTTCTGAGAGATCTTCACTAACTTCATCAATCTTGGAAAGAGAAGAGGTTGTGGGTGAGATAAAGTGGACTAGAAAGTTCCCTGGGTTTGGAATTGTATAGAATTAACAAACTTGTGTGGTCTTAAGACAGACACTGATATCTGGATTAATAGAGACATGTGGCCCCTGTCACCCTGTCCCCTAGTTGACAGCCAGTCAGCCATCAGACATATGAGGGAGACGATGCAGATTTGCCCAAGAATTAACTGCAGACACACAGTGAGCCTTGCCAAGATCTCCTAAGCCGAGCTGACTGGCAGCTTCACACCATTAGCCCACAGATTTGCAGGCAATATTAGATAGCTGTTTTAAGGAACTGAGTTTTGAGGTACCTAACCAATGCACATCCTAACTAATTTCTATAGATAAGCAAGCTTAGGAAACATTAGCCTGGAAGATATCTGCAACTTTCTTGAAATAAAGAGATAAGTCTGAATGCCAACCTCTATAAATCCCTTGGTATTTGGCTCTTCTGTCCCATTAATTGAACACAAATATAATTAATAAAAGCTTACATTGACTTTTAATGACTTAAAAATCCACTGAAAGCTATAAAAATAACCATATTCCATTATCACCACAGTCTCTAAAAATGTATTTCAGTTTTTCTATCTCTAGAAATAAAGGACACAATTAATGTTTAAAGTAAGTAATGATTCTTGTGTTAATTCTAGAGTACTGAGCTATGGTATCAATGATTTTCAAGTTCATAATTTGGGAGCTTGGAAATAGATACTGAATTCTTTGTGATTATTTGTTTGTTTGTTTGTTTGTTTAAGCCAGTGGTCGGCAAACCGCGGCTCGCAAGCTACATGCGGCTCTTTGGCCCCTTGAGTGTGGCTCTTCCACAAAATAACACGTGCGGGCGCGCACATACAGTGTGATTGAAGGAGTACCCTAATTAAGTTAATAACAATGTACCTACCTATATAGTTTAAGTTTAAAAAATTTGGCTCTCAAAAGAAATTTCAATTGTTGTACTGTTGATATTTGGCTCTGCTGACTAATGAGTTTGCTGACCACTGGTTTAAGCAATAGACACATTCTATACTCCTTCTAATCCCTTGCCTAATAACAACACTATATTTTAATATTAATGATTAATACCTATTGCTGATACATGCTCAAGATTAATGGCTTGAGCCCTAGCTGGTTTGGCTCAGTGGATAGAGTGTCCGCCTGTGGACTGGAGGGTCCCGGGTTCGATTCCGGTCAAGGGCACAAGCCTGGGTTGCAGGCTTGATCCCCAATGGGGGGACGTGCAGGAGGCAGCCAATCAATGATTCTCTTTCATCATTGATGTTTTGACCTCTCTCTCCCTCTCCCTTTCTTTCTGAAATCAATAAAAATATTTCTTACAAAAGATTAATGGCTTGATGACTGGACAGGAAGTCCTGTGTATGTCCACAGGTAAGTTCTCTTAGCTAGTTATTAATCACCAAAAAGTGAACTGTACTGAGTCACAGCAGCAAATGAAAGAGAATAAAAGCTTAGTTATATTGATCATTTTTAATTTGTCCTTAGGCAGCTAGCATGCATAAGGCAAGGCATTATAGGAAAATTATATATAGTAAAAATACCAGGAGTCAAGTTGACTGCAGGATCTCACATTTCATTCTTCTTCAGAGGCTGATGAATAAGCTACAACATGATTCTAATGATCTGACAACAAGGAAAATGAACTAGTTTTTCAATTAACACATTGATTAAAGATTTCACAAGTGCTTTTATTCTCCTTTTACCAGCTAATTAGTTTTCTTATTGAATAAAAAATTAGCAGCCTGGCATGGTCTTGCCTATTATAATATTTTGCTTAGACCTCTGATATTTTGAAACAGTAAAAATAAAATAGCACCATGAAAGTGATTCAAAAAATAACCCCTCTTTGAACAAATTTGCTTGATAGTTACAAAGCATATTAAGTTTTATCTAGCATAAAATAACTATAGAAGAGTCTTTATTTTTTGAGAAATCCTTTATGAGCTAAAATAACCATATATCAAGTGGAAGAAAACTGAGGGAAGAAACTGGCTGTGTGTAGCTTTGGGGCTTCATGAAGCTCTATTGTATGGCTGTGATAGTTTCCTTTGATCCCATCTAAGAAGTAGACAAGGCATTTTTTTTTTTTACAGCCATTGTATAGATGGAGAAAATAAAGTTCAGTGATATCAACTTCGTAATTACTGCACAGGTTGTACATGTTAGAATCAATAATCAAGCACATTTAAAACAAGTAGGAAACTTCCAGTTCAAAGTGGTGTATTAGACATACACATCTCCTACCTGTGCCTCCACTAATTTATTGCAGAGGACTAATAATATTAATTTAACGATTAATATTAATTTTAACTTACAACTAAGAAGAGAAAGGGGTGCATCAGTAGATTTAAAGTTTTAATAAATTTCTAGAAAAATGGAAAGCAGATGCAGGTATTGTGGATGATCCAGGTGGAGGAATTTGTGGTCAAGAATAGATAGAGATGGATGAGCATCTGAGAAGGAAGTTGACCTGCCCTGACTTAAAGAACCACAGACAACCTTGAATTTGGGCATTCTAAGTACAACAGAGGGTCAGGGTGGACCATGAGGTGAAATATGGGATAGAGGACAATTTAATCTATAGAATGCAGGTCAAATCATCCTTGATCCCAAGAGCGAATGCACAAGTAGACAGTCATTCACCCTTTCAGTAAGGACAAGTCTTTTATTAAAAATTAAACAAAAAATTCATGAGAACTAAAGCCTTGTTGTTAAAAGGTACCCCAAGGAAATGGTCTGTACATTCTAACATTAGGGTTTCCAAAGCAAAAGAGCTAAGATACCACACTTTCACCCTAAATTATATAATAAACAAGCTCTCCCCTTCTTCATACAGCTGCTTTCCTTAGAAACACCTCCGGCATATTTGACTTTTTCTTTTTTTAATTGATTTCAAAGAGGAAGTGAGAGGGAGAGAGAGATAGAAACATCAATGATGAGAGAGAATCATTGATAGGCTGCCTCCCACATGCCCCACACTGGGGATTGATTGAGCACAGAACCCAGGCATGTGCCCTGATGGGAACCGAACCATGACCTCCAGGTTCTTAGGTCAACAAAACCGCTGAGCCACACCAGCCAGGCTTGACTTTTTAACTACGCACATATTTTTAAAAGTTGTTTTTATATATGTGGAAATTAAAACCTGAAGTAACTTTCTTATTAAATTCTCTGTCATCTTAGAGCTCATTTCCATTTATGTTTATAATTTCATATTAATTACAAGTTATATAATTTATAATTTTTCTGGCTTAAAAAAACATATACACTAATATAATTTTTTAATAATGTGAATTAGTTACCAGACTGATTATCACAGCATTGAATATTGTAAGAAAAAAGGTGAAAAAAGTCAATATAGAAATGAAAAAACAACTCACTTGCATGAAAAGAAATGCTATGAGGCCAGTCAAATTTTTAAAATATGATTTATTTTCATAAAAATATGTCTATCATATATTATTGAAAACAATTTATAAAATACAGCATAAGGCATTATTAGTTTTATTTAAAAGTTATACTTAACTTTTGAGAAAGTCAAGAAAGATATTTAACAAAATGGTAACTGTAATTGGTACTGGATGTTGAGCTTGTTATGCAAAGTTCATATTTTCTTTCTTTTTTCATGTTTTTAAATTTTCTTTTTACACATGTTATATTTAAATATTTTTATAGTTTTTTTCCTTAGTTTTCTACTTAACATAGTGTAAGTTCAAGTTTTTTTTAAATGGTAAATGCTTTTAGTTAAAAGGTTTTGTCTGATGCACTTAGATTCTTCTCTTTGAAGACATGTACATACTAGCATATTACTATATCAATTTATTTCAACACTTCCCTATTGTTGCATATTTTTGAATTACAATGGATGCTAAAAGGAAAATACTTATTCAAAATCTTTATCTTATTTCTGAGAATGTTTTCCTAGGAGGGAAATTACTAGACTTAGAAATATGAATTTTATTAAAGTTCATGGTACATGTCACCACATTTTACATTTGCAAATATTTCTCCATCTTCAGTTTTTTCATATTATTTCTTAGATTTAACTCTGTCATATTTTTTATAGTTGTAAGATATGACTTTAAATTTAATTTTATCCCCAGGTATTTACTAGTAGTCAATATTCCCAACAATATTGTTCAAAATCATTTCTTTATATTAGGTACAATATCTATACATACACACTCAATTGGTTACAGAACTACTTGCTTTTTTTCTGGTGATTTCTTTACATTACCTTTTGGTGCTAAGAATGATACTGGTTCGATTATCAAAGTTTTGAAATGAGTTTTAATATCTAATATAATAAGCTCCTTTTTAAAAAGTTTTAAAGCAATTCTTAAAGTATGACTTTTCTATTGCTGTGCCATAGATTCAATTACTACAAATAGTGGCTTAAAACAACACAAATTTATTATGTCACAGTTTTTGTGGGTCAGGATTTCACAAGGCTGATGGGGTTTCCTATCTGAGGCTTGGAGTCCTCTGCCAAGCTCACTGGCTATTACAGAATTCAATTCCTTGTGGTTGAATGATACTATTTCCAATAGGAAAGACAGCACAGACACTCCATGGTGTGACCTGGCGATAGAGAAATGCAAAAATCACCACTTAATACTTCTAGTCAACAACTTATAAAAAGCCAGTGTGAAGTGTCACCTAGACATTTTTGTACTTTCCAACATTTGAACATTTTCGAATACTTTCAAACATTTTTGCAAACTAATGACTATAATGAGGTAGGCTAGGTGCTCTTAATTGTGCTGGACAAAGTTAAAAAAATAAAAGGATGAGTTCATGGATTCTAATTCCCAGCTCAGGTGCTGCTGGGAATGGATAAATGACCTGAAAGCTTCAGTATGTGCCCTGAAGGAGACCCTAATCTGCAACCGTAGGGCTGAGATTGCTGAGAATCAATGTGACAGTAGATTTATTATTTAAGATCTACTCAGTCACACTGGGAGGGTCCAGAAGACATAGCTTTCACCACCACTGTGAAAAATAAGCTCATGGGGCAAGTTCTGGCACCCCTGAAGAGTGTGGTGAACCCCCTTCTCTATAGGCCAGACCTTACAGTGGGAGCTGTGTTCACTTGACTGGGAAACCTAAATGCAGTGGGAGCACAGTTGTCCCCTTTTATCCAGTTTCACTTCTCGTGGTTTTGGTTGCCTGCAATCAACCTTAGTCTAAAAATGTTATATATACTCTGCTGGATTGTTTCCAGCTTTTAGCTACAATGAGTTGTGCTGTTACAATCATTCTTGAACATGTGCTTTGAAGGATATATACCTGTGGGGATTTTCAATGGAGTTTTTATTAAATCTATACATAACTTTGGCAAGAATTTAATACTTACCTCCTTTGACCAGGACCATGACAGATGTCCCCATTTATGAAAAATTCAAGTTTCTTTCAGTAATGCCTCTTCCCTATGCACCCAGATTGATGCCCTTTGGCCCTGGCCAAGGAGATGGAAAGACGAGAGGAGCAAGTAAATGCGGCTCTCTCTTTTTTACTTGCTAATGTTGCACCATCTTGGCAGAACATTGGTTTAAGCCATTTTACTTATATTCTGTTCTGAGAATAGGCACGATGCCTTTGATTCGTTCCTTTTTCACAAGTGTTCATTGAGCACAGTCATTAGCTTTCACAACACCATCCTTGGCTTTCATTCTTGATTATCTCTTGCTCATTCAATTTTTTTTGTACATGACCTTTTAAAATGTGCACTCAGTGGAGAGTTCCCTGGGGGACAATTTGGGTTGTTTTAGAGACTTCCTTTTCTGCCGCATGCACTTTTTAAAATGCCCTTCCCTCCTGAGTCATACTCCTGTTTACAACCCATTCTTCACATTAAAAACACTTATCTGCTTCAGTAAAATCTTGGGAATATGTCAGATTCAAGAAGAGAGAAAATAATCTCTGCTTACTGATATGACAAGAGATGTACATGTACAGGTTGGGAAAGAATTGTTGTGCACCATCTTTGGAGACTCACTACCATGGGAAACAAAAGAGAAGTACACACCCTAGGGATCCTTCTAAAACAAGTCAAATCATGCCACTTCTCCACTGAGGATCTTACAATGACCTACAAAGTGCTGCAAAACCTGCTCCAACCCCTGAGCCTCTCTTGAGTCCAAGTTCTTGCGCTCTGTCCCTGGATCATTGCATTCCAGACCCACTGGTCTCCTAGCTGTTTCCTGAACTCCCCAAGCACTTTCTTATCTCAAGGACTTTGCCTTTGCTCTCTTGTCTGGAATGGGAAGCATTCTCCAATTATCCAAAAGATTCCTTTCCTCACTTCTTTTAGCTCTCAGATCAAAAGTCAAGGAAGCTTGTTATGACGGTCTTACATAAAATAGCAGCCTCCATTGTCTCACTACTATGGACTACATCATGCCTCCTCCAAATATGACTGCACTTAAAAAAGGAAATAGCTAATGTTGAATGAGGTTACAAGGATGGGGATCTACTCTGATTATTTGTAAGCACTCTCTCTCTCTCTCTCTCTCTCTCTCTCTCTCTGCCATGTGAGGAAAAGAAGGCAGCTGTTTACAAGTCAGAAAGAGAATGCTCACCAGGAATGGAATCAGCCAATACCCTGATCTTTAACTTCCCAGCCTCCAGACTGTGAGAAATAAAAGTCTGTTGTTTAAGCAACTCAGTCTATGGTATTTGTATGGCAGCTGAAGCTGACTAAGACACCCACCAGCACCCTCTGCCCACCTACCCTGCCTGTAGTCTCTCCACACTGAACTACATACTCCCAGAGGAGAATCTTTGTCTTTTATAAACTTGGTCTGTTGCCCTCTCTCTGATACCTAAAAGAGGGCTGCATAAAGAGCCTACTGATAAATATTTGCTGAAAATTTTGAATGAATGGGTAAATAGGGAATTCTTTAGCCTTAATAAGGGTAGAAAGCAGCATTGTTTTTCACCAGCTAAAAGTATAACATTTCTCCCCTTTCCCAGCAAAGACAGCAGATGTTTTCAAAAGATAGCACAGATGAAATACTGCTGGGATAACACATTATTTAAACCCTATGAGAACAGAGGGGAACAGGAAGTAAAAAGTGGGATGATGCTAGGTGATTTTGGACAGTGCACAGCCCAAAATCTCTAAGGTGGACAAATTTTGTTTTCACACCTGTTCATAAACGTGCATGTAGTTGAGTGCAGTATTTGAGTGTCGTTTACCCACAGGAACCTGTTAGTGCAGCATAGGTTAGTAGATCAGTCTGTCCGCTGGGGAAAGTGACTCAGTTCATTACAGACCCACCATGTGTGTTTTGAGTCTGTGGCAACACCGCAGGTATATCTCAGAGCATCTTCTAAGAACTCTGGGGGTTTGTTTCCATAGCAGGCTTGCTGTTGGTGCCCACTGAGACACTGTGTAATGAGTCTGTGCCCAAATAGTTTAATGCCAGGGCATTAACCCTTTACTGGAGATCATCACTAACTCAGTCACAGAAAAGGGTAAGTCTGCAGCAAGCTCTGGGACAGACTGGGAAGCAGCCATGACACCTGTTCCTTGGGCATTGTGAGTACTTCACTTGTCTGTGACATTTCTTAAGTGCAGACTACTCAGTCTTTCTGGCTGAAAAAAGCAGCTGATAGTGCAGCCTGGTTTACCGACCTGGAAACGGATACTGAATTAATTGCTTAAGGTTGGGTCACAGAAGGAATTAAAGAGAAATCAAGTGGAGGAGTGGAGGAATCAAACTAATGGTCTGGTTTTTAATGCCAATTCCACAGCGAGAACATAAAAGCTACCACCTAAGAGGTCATATTTAAGGGACACTTTTCTAGCTTCCAAACCAGAATATCCAGCTCAGTTTCTCTCTTATCAAACCATTTCTCTGAAAATGCATCCCCAGAAGAAACGTGAGAGCTACAGGAATCAGGTCCACAGAAATGAATTTGCCAGGCACCCTGAATTAGTTTCCTAGGGGGGACATAACAAATTACTGTGAACTTGGTGGCTTAAAACACAGAAATCTATTCACTCATATTTCTGGAGGCCAGAAATCTGAAATAAAGCCTTTGACAAAGTAGATTCCTTCTGGGGATTCTGAGGGAGGGTCCCTTCTGTTCTCTCCTAGCTCCTAGTGGTTCTGGCAACCTTTGGTATTTCTTGGTTTATGGACAAATCACTCCAATATCTGCCCCTGTCTTTGTCTGCCTTTCCCCTCTGTGCCTCTCTGTGTCTTCTTTTCTGTCTCTTACAGGGTACCCATCATTGGATTTGTTGATATCCCCTGGAGATTCTTATCTTACAGATGCAAAGACCCTTTTATTCCAAATAAGATCACATTCTAAGATTCCAGGGGTTAGAACTTAGATGTGTCTTTTGGGGACACTATTCAACCCACTACACACTCTTAACCTACACTTTCAGTAGGCTCCCAGTCTCATAGCCACAAATGTTTGCATTACTTGGTTTTAAAGCACAGATAAGATGAATTGCATCGAGCTTTTTAAACCTGTAATAATCCCTCCCTTCTCTAAAGCCTTATTTCATTCTTTCTTTAAATCTCTTCTCCATTTATATTTTCTCAAACATATTTAATATTTTATAGATTCCAGCCACTCCCTCCCCCAAACCCATTTGCTCCTCAGACATCTTCATTTTTACAAATCCATATCCAGTTACAGAATATGTTGAAAAGCATATGACCCTGACCCTGTGACTTACAACTTCGTCATGTCACATTGAATGAGGTACTCACCGTCGCAGGGTTCAGTCTCCTTATCTGTAAAACAGTGTTGGCCAGAAGAATTAAGGGCATTATATATAAAGCACTCAGTTCACTGCCTTGTTCATAAGTAGCAAGGGCTCGGTCAATGCTAGCCAGTATTCTTCTTCTTCTAGAAAACACATTTTGTCTGTGTGTTATTGAGTGCCTTATCTAGATGTGGCACAGTAACAGGCATTGTGGGGAGGGTTTTTGAGTCCAGAGAAGAAACATCATCACCCTTAGAGAATTCACAAATGGATTGTTTTATGTTCTGAAATTCTAAGAAGCAGAAGGCTCAGTAAAGCCCTTGAATCAGAACACAACCTGCATGGATCATGCTCTTTCTGTGTCTAGGAAGATGTGCACTATCATTACTGATACTAGGTATTTATACTAATTTAAACCTCTTCCCTAGCACTGGCTGGTGTGGCTCAGTTGGTTGGAGTATTGACCTGTGCACCAAAGGGTCACAGGTTCAATTCCTGATCAGGGAACATACCCAGGTTGTGGGGTTTGATCCCTTTGGGGTATGCATACAGAAGGCAACCAATGGATGTTTGTCACATAGATTTTTTTCTCTCTCTCCCTCTTTTTTCCTCTCTTTAAAAAAGAAAGAGAGAAAGAAAGAAAGAAAGAAAGAAAGAAAGAAAGAAAGAAAGAAAGAAAGAAAGAAAAAAGAAAGAAAGAAAAGAGAAACAAATTAATAATAATACAAGCTTACTAAATCTCTCCCCAAAAGAAATTATCTTTCAATAACAACTTTTTCTCTCCTGAAAACTTGCTTTCTGCAGCAATTTCCTGACAAGTCTTACCAAGTAATTTTCCATGTGATTACTAATTTTCAAACATCCAGTCACTTTTTAGCAATCTTTTCTTAAATTGTGGTGTTTTGATTTGCCCAGAAAATTCTACAGATCTAACCTCACCACAGCAAACTCCCTTTGAGCTGCTGCACTATCAGATGAAAAACCTCTACCTGTGACGCCCTTGGGTTTCCCTGGAACAGTGCAACCATTGGCCCAAATGATGCCCCAGAAGCACTGTCAGGCTCCCCTGGTGAATTCCAAATCATTAGACGAATCGGTAATGATCAGTCAAGTCTGGATGCCAAATATATTTCCCATTTCTCTGCCAATTTCATGGGAATAACAAATCTGCATATTGTTTGTAAAATGAAGCTCATGGATTGTAACCATGCATCATAAATCATGGTATTGATAGCCAATTACTCAGTTTCCTGATCTTACTAGATAGCAGAATGCCACTATTTCTGGGAACATTCTAGCCACCACTATTTAAATCTTTTTTTTTTTTCCTAGAAAGTTCCTTTGTACTTTTTTCTTTATTTTATTTTATTTTATTTTTCAATTAGTTTGCATTCAATATTTTTGATATTAGTTTCAGGTGTACAGCACAATGGTAGACAATCATATACTTTACAAAGTGTTCCCCCTGGTATTTCTAGTACCTGGTTCCATATATAGTTATTACAATATTATTGGCTATACTCCCTATGCTGTACTTTACATCCCATGACACTTTTGTAACTACCAATGTGTACTTCTTAATCGCCTCACCTTTTTAACCCAATCCCCCACACTATCCCTCCTCTGGCAACTATCAGTCTGTTCTCTGTATCTAAGAGTCTGTTTCTATATTGTTTATTTGTTTTGTTCTTTAGATTCCACATATAAGTGAAATCATATGGCATTTGTCTTTCTCTGTCTGACTTATTTCACTTAGCATAATACCCTCTAGGTCCATCCAGGCTGTCACAAATGGTAAAATTTCATTCCTTTTTATGGCTGAGTAATATTCCATTATATATATCTATCACCACTTTTTTATCCACTCATCTATTGGTGGGCACTTGGGTTGCTTCCATATCTTGGCTATTGTAAATAATGCTGCAGTGAGCATAAAGGTGCACATATCTTTTGAATTAGTGTTTTGGGTTTCTTCAGATATATAACCAGGAGTGGAATCACTGCATCCTAAGGCAGTCCAATTTTTAATTTTTTGAGGACCCTTCATACTATTTTTCATAAATATCCATGAATATTTAAATCTTGACTCCCTTTTAAGTTCCAGACAAAGGTTACACACTGAAATCCCATGTAACTAATTCAGACCCCAAATGAGTTTTGTTTGGAAGATATATTATAGGCAAATTGTTTGGGGAGTTTGGGAGGGAGTTTGCTTTTAGGGGTCAAGTGCTTCCTGGTTCAACATGGTCCCTACCACTCTATTGCATTTTTATCCATTCACGTTATTGCCTAAAATCATTTTAATTGGTAAACCCTGAAGAAATGTAACAATGTCATTTGATGTGCTCAGTAGTATTGGCTAACAGGTTCACTTAGAGTTACTAATAGCTCATAGTCTGCTAGGCACACCCATGTGGAGCTGGCTGGGTAATCCTGACTCATGGTTTTATATTTCACCCTTAGTCAGGGAGTTAATCGTCAGATTGTTTGATTCCAAGAACCACATGCTAAATTTCATTGAGTTACCGAACTTTGGTATTTCCTAAGCTTTGCTATAAAAATACCAGAAACAATATGCTTGAAAAATTTTCTCAGCAAAATACTTATTTGTTAATTTAAAATTTTAAACAGCATCTAATCTGGCCCAGTAAATCTCAGAACAAAGTTTAAAGTGTTCCCAGGAGCTTGAGTTCATGTGGCAGAGCTAACACCAAATGAACATATCAGTCTTTCCCACATGGAAAGCTTGTCTACTAAAATAGGTAGGTGTTCCCCAGAATAAATGTTCCTTTGTCAAATATACTGGGCCAGCTCTCTAATAAATATAGGTAAATATTTTTTTAATTAGGACATCTGGGTTGTTACTATGCTCCAAGAAGAGCAATAGCCCATGTTATTTCCCAAATTCATTTGTCTAGTAAAATCTTTGTGCACAGAACATCTGTTCACCAGTATTCCAAGGCACATTAAGAATGGCTGAGGCTGACTGGTGGGCAAAATTTGTGAGAAATGCTTAACACTTCCACGTCATCCTGGTGACTGAGCCCCGCCCCCCCCCCCAAAAAAAAAAAGCACAAAAAAATATCAGACCTCTCTGCGACCTTGAGCAGGTTTCAGAACTGCTGTGAATCATTTTCTTCATGGAGGAAGTGACCGTTAAATGCTCTTCCGGTTTGAATAGTTTCAGCTTTATAAAATCTTATGTGGCAATTTTCATTAAATTCCTAAATGGAAACAAAAAAGGGGGTACTACTCTGTAAAACAGTTCCTGGTCTTCCCAGGCCCACCTGATTTTGCACAAATACAGTTAGAATTTCAAGGCCAAATGGTAATTATTTTCCCAGAGACTCATTGCATTTTCCTTAAGTGGCATTTCAAGCCTTTGAGTGTTAGGATCACTGAAACTGTCCACTGTGGCTGCTTCACCAATCCAAGATTCTTTTGGGAAATTATTATCAGAACCCTGAGACAGTCGCACGTGGGTAGGGAAACCAAGAGAGGCTAACAAACTTAATTATTTGGTTTCTTAATTGTGATAGAAGTAGGTGTGAACTTAGACCCCCTTCCGTGTTTCCAGTTTATCCATGTGTTGAGTTTTCTCTCTTTATAATGGGGAACGAGGGCGAATAAAGAGGTCATGGGCACATCTCCTCTCCTTCTGAGTCTTCACTTCCTGGGGTTTAAATCTAATGACTCATCTTCAGAATTGGCTTAAGTGGTCTGGCAGCAACCCACTATTTTCAATAATAATTTGCCGTTTGATGGTTCAGGAATAAGTGGAAGTAGTTAGTACAAATCACAAATACAGGCCACCAACCTCTTTAATTTATGACTCTTCTTTTCAAACCCAAGAAATGGGAAAACATATTTATGCTTGTTTCTCAGCCTAAGAAAAAATAGATTTTCTGCTTATGGATGAGAACAGAGCTTTGTCAAATGGTTCATGAATGGGTGAGAATTCCCACCTGCCCTCATCAGTTATACTTGTAGCATAATGAGCTCAGTTTTCCATATTTTACATGCTAAACAGATGTGTAACTGAAAAAGTATAGTCACATTCAACCACCTGATTTGATGACATGGAAGGTCCTGATCACATTTGAATCCATTGGTCTTCTTCAAATCTGTCCCATTAAAAATATCTCAGAGCCACTGATTTCATCTTTCTTTAATTTTTTATGCTCCCTTTGGGGCATAAATAAGAACACTTTCTTAAAGTTTCAGCCAACCCCACTAGATTCCCTAGTTTTAGACCTCACACATTATGATACATTTTGTAGATAATGAATGTAAACCCATTCTGTCTGTCTGACTTAGTAAATAACTTGACCTCTCAGATAATCTTGGATTTGTCTGCTACAACTTGCCCAAATTTTGGTTGCTCTCCAGCCAGTGATTCTGCTGGAATGGTACTAATGAAGCTGGAGCTACAGATTCAGTTCCCCTGGGGACTAATTAGCTTCACACAGAGGAAAAAAGTCTTCCAAATTTCCTGTACAACCCCAAGCCATCTATTTTGGAAGTACACTCACTGGGGAAGGAAGGGTATTCTAATTCATTCTCCCTAAATCTACAGAATCTTTTTTCTTCTCAACTAAGTTTCTTGCAAGAGATGTTTTAGATTCATTAGCTCTGCCTCCTTATTTCAGAGTTATTTCTTAAATGTCTGGCTTCCTCCCTCCTCCCAACACTCCATTAAAATAATTCCTGCTAAAACCACCAACAATCTGCTAACTATCCTGAGTAAGGACTATTCAGGGCCAATCCATTTCTCCAGGGAGGAAAAACAATGGCAAGCATGGCCCCGCTCATGGAAAATGAAGGAGCCTCAGTGGATGCTGTACTGCCAGACCTCCCCTCCGCCCCCACCTGCTGGGGTGGTTGGGGGCTGAAGGCTCTCAGCTGAATTGCTCTTTGGGAATCCCTGTCAGCTGAAGGAAGCTATCTCTCCCAAAGTCTTATGCCTTTCTGGGAACAGCCAGCATCCAATAGCTGGTTAATAGGAGAGCAAGTATTAAGGTCCAGCCCCCTTATCTTAAATAAAGACAACCCTGAGGGGCCATCCTTATTCTCAAGCTCCCTGTGGAATCTATTGAAACCTTTATTGCAACTGCCATGATATGACACCATCCCTTGGTGAGGCCTACATTGGACTTGTTCACCATGGAAGGGACAGTGTTTGATTCTGACAGGCATATGAACACATTTTGGAGGATCTGGGTTTGACTTTCCTCTCCATTGGGCTTCAGCCAGCAACACTATCTGAGAGTATACAGAGAATTTTAACTACTGACATGATTTCTATATAATGTTCTGTTGGATCAAAGAACCCACATTACAGCAAAGAGATGTGGCAATGGTCATATGACCATAGAATCTACTGGTCCCATTACTTACTGCACCACTCAGAAGCTGCTGGCCTGATAGAGCAATGGGATACATTTTCGAAGGTGCATTTAAGGTGCCAGCCTGGAGATGATAACCCTGCAAGTATGCTACATCTCCACAACTAAGGAAGGATTCAGCATAAATCAGTGATCATTATATGGGGTTAGGTCCACAGAAGATAGAATACATATAACCAGAATCAAGAGGCGGAAGTAGGAATAGTTCTATCCATCATGTCTGGTAATGTGCTTTTGGTATTAATAGCTGTAGTTTCTATGGACTTAAAGGTCCTAGTTCCCAGCAAGAAAACACTAGCTCCAAGAGGTAAGACAGTAGACTCATTAATTTTTAAGCTCCTGGGCTATATCCAGTCACTTCAGTCTTCTTATGCCAAGGGTCTAAGAAAGCCAATCAAGTTGTCTCCAACATGGCAGGAGTGATTGATTCTGCTCATCAGGAGGAGATTAAGGCTACTGGAAAGGAAAGACTATGTTTACCACCCATGTGATCCACTTGAACTTCTCTTGGTGCTCCCCCGTCCAATTTTGATAGTGAATGGATGAATATGGCAGCCATAGCCTGAGAAGGGCATATTGACCAGTGTTCAGAACCCTCGTGGTTGAGGTTCTGGGTTATCTCACCAAGTAAACCACTTAAACCAGCCGAAATGACAGCTGAGGGTGAGATAAATGTAGACTTGGCAGATCACTTGTAGTTTTGAGACCAGCTATAGTGGTGGGGCCTGTCATTTATCCTACTAACCTTTTCTTATAAGTTTACCCAGGGAAAGAGATCGGCCAGGATCCTGGGGAATTGTTCCCAGAAGGTATTATATGAAAAACTTGGATCCAAACAGTGTAAAGTGTAGAGAATAGGGCACCACTTAGATCCTTCCTCTCAATATTAAAGCATGCATTATTCCAGTTGCTGGGAGTATTGACAATAGAAGTCTTTCAGATGAGTTTTCCTCCAAAAATTGTCCTATGTTAAGTAGAGCAACCTCACACAAGGTCATGCCTTCTTCTCATTAGCAGCCCCCATCCAGTGACTGGACAATCCTGGGAGGGTCTAGAGAATCAGGCCCTTTGCATCAAGGCAGGACAACTCTGAAAGACCTGAGTGTCTCTGACTATATTTCCAAGGCTGGCAGATGCCCTCCAGACCTTGAGAACCAGGTCATCCAAGGCTCTAGTTGCCTCTGGTTCCCTGGCTCCAGACTACAAGTGTAACCCTTCTCTGAGATTCTCTGGCCATTCCAGAGAAGCCACAGGACATGAGATCTTTTCTGTACTCACTTAGGCAGCCTGGAAAAAAAAAATGAGTTAAATCAAATCTACTTGGCGAAGCTAATTACTTCATTAAAAACACTTCAAAATGTTTTCTGCAAATTGATGCACAAGTGATGGCTATGTATTCCACAAACATTTATTATCTTCTCTGGTGTGCCAGGAACTTTTCTGGGTGCTAACTCGTGAGAGGTAAGAATGCCCCAGGAAAAGTAATGGTTGTTTTATAAAATGCACATTGACTGAGATCCACATTCCTGCTCTAGACAAGGGCTTTGCTTATGGTTTGTCAGGGTGGAGATGATCTGCTTTGACTCTATTCAGAGTTCTACCCTCTGACCTTTATTTGGGGTATTGCAGCTCATCCTGCAATCCGCTCGGTTCTGAATGCCCTCTTTAGACATGATGTCAAGGGCAAGCGCTGTCTCCAGGAAATGCTGACTTCAGAGGCTGCATCCTTCCTGGTCCAGTTAGTCGAACCTCCTCCAAAACGCTTCCCAGCCCTAGCTGGTTTAGCTCAGTGAATAGAGCGTCGGCCTGTGGACCAATGGGTCCCAGATTTGAGTCTGGTCAAGGGCACGTACCTTGGTTGCAGGCTCCTCCCTGGCCCAGGCCCTGGTTGGGGCTCATGCAGGAGGCAACCCATAGATGTGTTTCTCTCACATTGATGTTTCTCTCTGTCTTTCCCTCTTTCTTCCACTCTCCCTAAGAATCAAATGAAAAATATCTTCAGGTGAGGATTAACAAATAAACCCCTCCCTGCCCCCCCCCCCCAAAAAAAAAAATAACCAAAATGCTTCCCAGACTTTTTTGAACTAAGTAGTCCACTCAGTTATGGTACTATGGGCTGAACCACCCATGCTGACCCAAACATTTATATTATTGCTTAACCGATTTGTTAAGTGTTATCTCTCCAGATAGTGGATGAGCACCTGGAAAGCAAGAAAAAGATCTTAACATTGTCCTAGCTCAGTAAATCTAACAGGTATTCAATAATTTGTTTAAATGAGTACTGAGTGAAATTCATCAACAGTTGGAAAAAGTGAATGAATCTTGACATTTCTCTCCTCAATGCCTGCCATGGCTTCCCATCACACTCAGAGGAAAAGCCAAAGTTATTGTAGTGGCCACCAAGGCCTCTGTGACGCAGCCACCTGCCACCGCCAGGACCTCAGCTTCTCTCAGTCTTCCCCTAGCTCATGTCTCTGGCCTTCTTTGTTCCTTGAACACGCCAAGCATTCCTCAAGACCTGGCAAGGGTTGCCAGATTCAGCAAACAAAATACATCAAGCCAAGTTCAAGTGGAATTTTAGATTAATTACTTTTTTGGTAGTTTGAGTGTGCCTATGCAATGTTTGAGACATACTTAAACTAAACAATTTTTTAAATCTGAAATGTAACTTAACCTGGCATCCTGTGTTTTACCTGGCAACACTTTGTGCTTCTCCCGCTGCATGGATCATTCTGACCCTAGGGGTCTACATGGCTCAGCTCTCACTTCCCTCTGATATTGCCTCCTTAGAGAGGCTGCCCTTAGCACTGTCCAGAAGAGCACAACACCACCATCAACTCTGCTCCTCTCTGTCCCCATTCCCAGACTAATGCTAGCACTTATAGCAGAGTTTATTTTTATAGGCTATTGTCCATCTTCCCCCACTGGCATTGCAACCCCATGCGAGCAGGGACTTGTTTTATTTACTGATACATTCCTCATTCTTGGGACAGAGTCTGGCACAGGGTAGGCCCTTAGTAACTACTTGAATAAATAGATTTATGGCTTAGAACTTGCTTTAAATTGCTGGTTCCTATAGAGACTATTTGTAGGTAAATATCCAAGTTTTAAATTTTAATATCACTCTCCTTCAGGAGTAATATCCCCTCTTATCCTCTGTTTCACCCACTATGACAACCTCTCCCTTAAGAAAACATTTCAAATAAGAAGGGAATTTACCTTGACTCATAGGCTTCTTCTGTTCAGCTTTCCCCACCTTTGTTCCATGATGAATGCCAGCTTGAAGACAGAGATGTCATTTATTTAGAAGTTATAGGAAAACATTAAAGTTCTCAGCCTTTAATTGGCAGAAAGTATAACATCAGAAGTCCCACTGATACTTGAATCAGAGGACTTGTTTGACCTTGAGTTTTTCCTGAGATGATGTGTGGGCCAATTTCTCTGTAATTGACAGTCTGGGGAAGGCAAAAATGGACATTAGTAATTGAGAGAATAACCCATGTTATTCCATTCCATGTTTCATTTTTCTATGTGTCCCTTGCCCAGGGATAGGGAGAGAAATTGGCCTCTGTCTTATTATGAAGTTCAGGTAGAAAGGAAATTGTAGCTGTTGCACAAACCACCAGGTGAGGCAAACTCCTCTCATTCCTATTTCTCAAGCACTTGAAGGATGAGGCATTATTTGTAAGCCTCTAATAGGCAATACCCTGGTTTTTGCCAAGTTGACAACAATGAAAGGGAATCTGAGCTCACCCATCTAGTACCCAACAGGATGGTTTTTGCCTTGTGAATTTTTGCCCAAAGCAAATGCTTGATCCAGGATAGTACAGGTCAGTGTAGACTAAATGGGGCTCAGAAGAACCCAAAGCTCTCCAAAACTCCAGCAGTGAAGAATCTTTGTGACTCTATCCTGCCCCTCCACCACTACCACATTTGGCCAGGCTCCATCACCACGTGCCTGATTCCCTGCCAACCAACACTTGATTCCAGGCCCTGCCTTGGGAATCTGGAGGGCCCTGCCAGGCACTAATCTTCACAATTTCTTTCATTTGTTCAGAAATTGTTAGTGATACTCTAGCTTCAGCCCTGTCAAGGACTTCTGCCTGGCTTTCAAAACCCTCATCATCTACTTTTCCCCCACCCAACTCTCTAATTTCTACCTTCTTTTCTAGTCTGCATCCACCTCCAACTATTCTTTCAGAGTACTCCCTTACCCATCTCTATACCCAGAAACTTGCCTCACTTTCAGTTATCCACATCAGCCTTTATCTACCTCTCTTTGAAGGCCTTAACATTCCAAATGTAGCATTTGATTATGTACTTGCTGCATTTTAAAGTTTGCTGTTGTCTTTTCTCCCCAACTAAGTCGTAAGTGCCTTGAGATCTGGAATAACTATATGGAAAATAAAAACCAAATCTGATTAATATATTTTCAAATGCCCCCAATGGCATAGCACTTAACACCAACACCTAAGTTGGTAGCTATACCTTAGGCCAGTGATGGGCAACCTTTTGAGCTTGATGTGTCAAACTTCGCCAAAAAACTGAGCATAACTCGGGTAGTGTGTCACTTTGAGGAAAAAACTAACTCCAAGACTCTAGTCGCAAATGTTTCATCCTCAGGAGCAGCAAATGTTTCATCCTCGGCATGCGGCCATGTGTCATCAGAAATGGCTATGCGTGTCAGTGCTGACACACGTGTCATAGGTTCGCCATCACTGCCTTAGGCTCTCTTCTATGAGCAAGAAAAAGGATGAGGTCTTTGTTGGCTCAATGGCTTCCTGACAGTGGATATTGGACAAGGTTATTTCAGCAAATTTGGGGAATCTGCAGTATCCTGATGCTGGCTCAATAAATCTGGTCTATAGCTTCTTTTTGAGGAATCAAAAATAAACATCAATGTGCTCAACACTGATGATATATTCAATCCTTACAACAAACTTATGCAAATGGATTGTTATCCTCATGTTAAGACTTTTAAAAACCTTAGTCAGGTAAAAACAACAACAACAACAAAACACACAACAAAAACAAATAAACAAAAAACCCACCCAAGTTCACATAGCAAACAGTGAAGTTGGCATTTAATACAGCCTGAGCTGACTTTCAAGCCCTTGAGTTTTGGCTTCCAGAGCATCTCTCATTCATTCCATAGGTGTTACAGATTTCAAGCACCCACATCGTTAGGATACAAAGGGGTGAACAAAAGAGTGTGTTCAGAGGAGCAATTTATCAAATGTTCAAATAAACTGGCAGCATCATACAGCTAGGAACTAGTCAATACATTATTTCTTTACATTTCCATGGATATTTGAAAACACTAAAACCACAAAGTCTTCAGCAAACACCACATTTGTTCAAAAATTTGACATGCTGAACTTGATAGTGCTCAGAAAATATTAAACACCTAAATATGATTGATTATACTCCTTGGGAGGGGAAAATCAATGTTTTATTTTTCCTGCAGTTTGGTAGAGCTTGTTTTTTTAAGGTCTTCCTTTTAAAATCTAAATGCTTAATTCATATAAGTCCTGGGACCCCACATAGCTCCATCTTACACTGAAAAATGTATGGCTCAATAGCCAAAAAAGTAATTTACTTACATCTCTTATAGCATATCAAGAGGGATCAAATTCTTAAACCACAAGAACACATATCAAAACCTATTTCTTCTCACACCCGTTTCTCTTCTACACTGAAGTTGTTTTAAATTCTCTTAGTTGCAAAACCCCCCAAATTCTTTGAGACTTAACCCACATGAACTCTCTCTCTTCCACTTCTCTCCTCTCTAGTTCATGATTTCTCTCCACATTTTTCTTATTTGAAATTACACATACAAAAAAGACTAGCAGGTTTGTGATATTCTTAAGTGTGGGGAATTAAAAATGACCATAACTTTTCACGCCTCTTTAAATCTATATCTTTGCAAATGTAATTTTGTGGCTTCTACCTTGAGGTTGAAGTGATGGTATGTCTGTTCCAAGCTTAAACTTGAAAAAAAAAAATGCCTTGCCTGTGTCTCTCTTGCACTCCCTCTTTATCTCTCAAGCCTACTGTAAGCTGAGTAGAGAAGAGGCTCATTGATCCAACAGGTATCCCTCCAACTCATCATAGATGCATGAGCAAGCCCAGCTAAGACCAGAAGAACCATCCAGCCAACCCACAAACTCACGAGCTAATGAATGTTGGCTGTTTTAATCCACCGCCTTTTGGATTGGTTTGTCACACAGCACTCGCTAACTGATACATTCGTGAAACAGGGAAAATCAGAAGTGGACGGAGAGATGAAAGAGCAAATACTCACTTATACATACATTTTCTTTCCTTTTGGTAGAAGCTGATATTTATCTGTGAGAGTTCCCAGCAGTCAGTAATACTGGGATTTAATATTATCATTTCCTTCTTCTTTTGGTATGATCTACAAAATAACTGTGGTCAAAATTAAAAAAAGAAAAGAAAAGAAAAAATTACCCATGAACTTCCTATTACAAATGTAGAACTTTTTTTCTAGCCCCTGTTTGATCACAACAATGTAATCTGCAATCTCTTTTATAATCTAAAGCAAAGGTCTTTTTCTACCAACACATGGCTCTGGTCAGAGTCCACTGCTTGAGGGTTTTGCTGTGAGCAGTGCCTACATATCAAAGAAGCATTTATCATAATCTGTGAAAGGTTTGTGTGTGAGCAGCAGTAATGTGTAAGTCATTGGTTCCTGACAGAGCTGTAATGAAATCCACATATTGGCTGCAGCCACTTAGGATATATTCCTCTTCTGAAGATATTTGTTAGCCTTCAGACATTTTGGACCTAAATTGTTTTGAAGTTAAGGTATATACCTCTGAGATACTGCCGAAGAACTGCTTTTATCACACCAAATTCTATTCCTGCATGATATTCTATATCCTGGTTTTTTAAAAAGCAGAGCTATAAATAATAATGATGATAAAGCTTTTCCTCAGGATTTAACAAAACACACATTTCAAGATAAATTGAATTAGGAAATAATATATAATGTCACCACCTGGTGACTTCCTCAAAATGTTACAACTATCTCCATACCAATAATCAACATTTTATTAACACCTTACAGCAAAAGCAAACAAGCAAAAAAGGTAATTTTTAAAAGAACATATGGGAATTGTTCTGTAGTGTTTAATAATCTCATAAAGAAAAAAAACCACAGTGTATCAAAATGTCTTTGGGGGTTCTTTGCTTACAACACAGAAATCAACCGTAACTAAATTAAGCAAAAAGAAACTTATTGGGAAGGATATGCGATGGCTCTCATAATAATAATAGAAAAAAAACCAACAACTAAAAAACAGACTTCAGAAAGGACAAGGAACATAGTAGCTCCAGGTATGAGGTGTCACCTCTTCAAATAGCCTTTGTCGTGATTAAGAATCTTCAGCACCCAAACCACTATGCTCAATTAATATTTGACAAAGGAGGCATGAACATACAATGGAGTCAAGACAGTCTCTTCAATAAATGGTGTTGGGAAAACTGGACAGATACATGCAAAAAAATGAAACTAGATCACCAACTTACACCATACACAAAAATAAACTCAAAATGGATTCAGGACTTAAACATAAGACGGGAAACCATAAAAATACTAGAGGAATCCACAGGCAACAAAATCTCAGACATATGACACAAGAACTTCTTCACTGACACTGCCCCTAGGGCAATGGAAGCTAAAGAGAAAATTAACAAATGGGACTACATCAAAATAAAAAGCTTTTTTACAGCAAAAGAAACCATCAACAAAACAACAAAAACCATAAAAATACTAGAGGAATCCACAGGCAACAAAATCTCAGACATATGACACAAGAACTTCTTCACTGACACTGCCCCTAGGGCAATGGAAGCTAAAGAGAAAATTAACAAATGGGACTACATCAAAATAAAAAGCTTTTTTACAGCAAAAGAAACCATCAACAAAACAAACACTGCATGGGAAAACATATTTGCAAATGCTATCACTGATAAAGGTTTAATCTCCAACATCTACAGGCAGCTTATGCAACTCAATAAGAGGAAGATAAATGATCCAATAAAAAAATGGGCAACAGACCTAAACAGAATATTTTCAAAAGAAGACAGAAGGAAGGCCAAGAGACACATGAAAACATGTTCAAAGTCACTTATTATCCGAGAGATGCAAATCAAAACAACAATGCGGTACCATCTCACACCTGTCAGAATGGCTATCATCAACAAATCAACAAACAACAAGTGTTGGCGAGGATGCGGAGAAAAAGGAACCCTCGTGCACTGCTGGTGGGAATGCAGACTGGTGCAGCCACTGTGGAGAACAGTATGGAGTTTCCTCAAAAAACTGAAAATGGAACTCCCATTTGACCCAGTAATCCCACTCCTGGGAATATATCCGAAGAAACTAGAAAAACCAATCAGAAAGGATATATGCACCCCTATGTTCATAGCAGCACAATTTACAATAGCTAAGATTTGGAAACAGCCTAGGTGCCCGTCAGCAGATGAGTGGATCGGAAAACTGTGGTACATCTACACAATGGAATACTATGCTGCCATAAAAAAGAAGGAATTCTCATCATTTGCAGCAACCTGGATGGAATTGGAAAACATTATGCTAAGTGAAATAAGCCAGTCAATGAAAGAAAAATACCACATGATCTCACTCATTTAGGGATAGTAAAGAACATTATAAAGTGGTGAACAAAAAGATAGATACAGAGACAGTAAAGCATCAAACAGACTTTCAAAGTACAGGGGGAAAGTTTGGGAAAGGTGGGGGAGTTATGAAATCAAACGAAGGACTTGTATGCATGCATATAAGCATAAACAATGGACGCAAAACTCTGGGGGGGGAGGGCATGTGTGGGTGTAGGGTGGGGGGGGGTAATAGTAAGATATGTACACATATAATACCTCAATAAAAATATTTAAAAAAAAAAAAAAAAAAAAAGAATCTTCAGCTATTTTCAGGCTTTTTATGCCATTTTGCTACAATTCCGGTTCCAACAAGAGAGTATCTACTTGGCCTAATTTGTGTCACATACTCAGTCTTGCTCAACGCCTGGGCCATCTCAATTGGCCATCCACCAGGACTGCTTTCAATGGAGCAGAGTGTTTGCGAAAGTCAGGGAGGTAGTTCCCCAGGCAAAATCAGGGTCCACAACCCGAAGAATGAAAAAAAGTTGCTGGGAAATAAAACAACAGAAGTTTACACAAAAATCCATGCTCAAAAGATTTTGGGAAGCTGAATAAAACTCAAGTAAAAATCCCTTCCCCAGCCCTAACCGGTTTGGCTCAGTGGATAGAGCGTTGGCCTGCGGACTCAAGGGTCCCAGTCAAGAGCATGTACCTTGGTTGCGGGCACATCCCCAGGAGGGGGTGTGCAAGAGGCAGCTGATCGATGTTTCTCTCTCATCGATGTTTCAAACTCTCTATCCCTCTCCCTTCCTCTCTGTAAAAAAATCAATAAAAAGTATATATTTAAAAAAATTCCTTCCCCAATTCCTCTATCATTTTCTGCTCTATGTAGTAGCTTACAAATATTGTGTGTGTGGTTTTTTTAAAAAACAAAAACAAAAACAAAAACCAACCCACTCTATGCAGCCCTAGCCGGTTTGTCTCAGTGGATAGCGTTGGCCTGTGGACTGAAGGGTCCCAAGTTTGATTCTGGTCAAGGGCACATACCTCGGTTATAGGCTCCTCCCCGGCCCAGGACCTGGTTGGAGCACATATGGGAGGTGAAAATTAATGTACACATTAATATTTCTCTCTGCCTTTCCCTCTCTCTTCCACGCTCTCTAGAAAGCAATGGAAAAACATCCTTGGATGAGGATAAAGAAACAACAACACTATGCACAAGGTCTGGGTGAAAGTAGGGGATAAGGTATTTTAAGGGTATTTGAAGGAGAGAGGGTATTAGTTTCAGTGTAACTGAGCATAGAGAAGATGCTGTTATAGTCACTAAAGTAAGGTTAAAAATGGAATAGAGGACATGGAGAAGTGAAAAATGAACACAGACAATGAACAACAAAGGGAATGAAATAAATGCATTATCGGGGGGGGGGGGAGCCATGGTAAAGATTACTTCCCTATGAAACAATACAGAATAAACAGACCCAGAATGTATGCTTGCTTTTGTTATCATCACAGCCTTCTACATCTTAAATGTGACTTTAAGGATACCTAGAACAATTCTAATTTTTTTATTTTTTAAGCTGGTTCTACTAGAACTATCTCTGTCTTTTTTCTTTTGGACCTAAACCGACTCTTTCCTCTTACAATGAATTTAGTCTTGTACTATTATTACTGCGGGTGGAGGATAACATGCCATTACCCTTTCTATAAATATATGTTGTATGCTTACCATTTTAAAACTTATCCCCAATCCTGCTATGAATCAAGCTGAATAATCAAACAACCTTCTCCCATCAGGCCTATGTATTTAGCCTTTTAACCAGCTTTTCTGAAAGGAGATGTCACCTTCACTGTGTTCCCAGATGTCTGTTTGTTCTCCACACAGAATGGAAATGATTAAAAAAAAAAAAAAGGAAGAATTATATTGGTCTAACTTGAGGTTGATCCCCCTCCTTCCAAATATATGCATGTGAGTATCTTTCCACATAAATGCAATGGCAGAGTTTCCTATGAGTACATTACTAGTAAGGCAGCTCAACCTGGAGATATGCTAGCATCACCTCATCACAGATTGGCGGAGAAGGGACAGAAGTCATAATAAGAAGGAGCCAGGGCAAGGTCAGGGAGTAGCCCACAACTAAATTAACCAATCATGAAATATAATAATAATATCAGGTAATAGTTATATAGGTCAAGTACTTCACATGCATGATCTCATTTAATTGCCTTATCCACTCTTGATTTAGGGTTATTTCTCCTACCTGCAGATAAAAAGCCTATGGATCAGAAGCTGAAAACATTTATTAAGATTACACTTGTAAGAAGTGTCAGAGCCATTCAGACCAAGTCATTCTGGCCCCATGGCCCAGACTAGAAATCGCTGTCGTACAAGGGTGACATCCAATGCTGGAGGTGGAGACGGAGCAACCAGCCTGAGGGTTCTGGGAGAATGTGTAAGGCAAGTACCCCCAGAGAGGGAATTTGACAAGAACTGGTCAGGATATGGGAAATCCAATCAAGCCTGCCCAGCCCTGCCAGGAGTTAGACCTGGTTTCAAGTCTTAGCAGCAACCCATGTGTGAAACAATGTCTGCCTCAGACATGCCCAGTATAAAAAACAAAGCAGCCCTAGCTGTTTTTTTTTTTTTTTCCAGTGGATAGAGCATCGGCCTACGGACTGAAGGGTCCTGGGTTCAATTCCAATCAAGGGCACATGCCTGGGTTGCAGGCTCAATCCCCACTAGGAGACATACAGCAGGCAGCCAATAAATGATTCTCTCTCATCATTGATGTTTCTATTTCTCTCTCTCTTCCCTTCTTCTCTGAAATCAATAAAAATATATTTTAAAAAAACAACAACAACAGAGTGACCTGTTACTTAATAGGTCAGTCAGGTGGAGCCCAGAGCCAATGGCAACATGTCAGCGGTTGAAAACCATTACCTGGTCCTGAGTGTAGATAAACAATCACCCAAGAGTCCCTGAAATGAAACAGAACCAGAACCTATATACTCTCTACCCCACAACAGCCCCTCTCACAACCAGTATTGTGCATGCGCAGTTGCTGTATCCATCCAGGCCTTTGATCCATTGTTTACTGGACCAGAACCCTTCAAACCTGCTCAGCCCCTTCCTGCCCCTCTCTCTCTCCAGTGACCTGATCCTTGTTTCTCAACCCAGAATCCATTTGTCATAACACTGTTTCATTCCAAATATGTCCTCCTTAGATTCACCAGACATCCATTGACGCTGGCTACCATGACTACACAGTGAACTTACTACTGTACTTTCCGGTCCCCAAACTGGACCACTTGGCTCCTGATGTCAGGCCAGATTAAATGCAGTCTTACCTGGTAATTTAGATGGCTGGCTACCTTCCTTGGGGAGGTTATCCTAAATAGTCACTCCCAATTGTATCAGCACCTGTGGTCCCAGACCAGTCTGAGACAGCTTACTCCCCACCACTCCCCAGCCTGTGGCTGGGGTCCCCACATACTTGGGAAACAAGCTTGAACATATCATCACAACAGGTTGCAAAGCAGAAGCCCGGTTTTATTGACCAGCCCTACATAGTGTGGGGAAGGCTGTGTTCACACGGATTCACAGCAATCACTGCAGTGCAAGTCCCCAGGATTAGGGCCACTATGAGCTACCTGACTTCATACAAGAAGAGCTGGAGATCATGGGGACTGCCATAGCCCCTCTCCCTCTTTCATGTCTTTCTACTTCTCAGTGTCTGTACTTGATGTTCTATTGTGGGGGACCTGCCTCCTCTTACCTCTATCACAGGTTTCCCCAGAATATCCACTGTCTTTTCCCATGTTGAAATTGCATCTCTTTTCTGCTCATTTTTTGGGGGGTAGGGGATAAGAGTAGCTGTGAAAGTCCTTTCTGCAGCTGGCCCCTTGGCCCATCTCCATGCAGATGGAGCTCTGCTCCTTCAGGCGCCGGATCTTAAAGTGATGGCTTCACTCATTTGGGGCAGCATTGAACCCTCCAGGCGAGCCTCACAAGAATAACTTCAGCTTGGCTGCTGCTCAATAGTTACCAGAAGCTCTGCTAGGAGGAGCAGTATTTCCAGAGGTCTGCAACTCTTCCCAGACAGCCAAGACTGTTAATTGAGAATGAGAATGGTTTTCAGGAGTCATTATATATGTATAAAAATGCCTTTTCCTGAATATGCCTTTTCCATAGCTTTGATCAGATTCTCTTCTTCACCCATCCTTCCTACATCCTATTAGTATTGGACCTGGAATATATCTGCACCTGCATTCCTCCCCATCACCTTGATCCAAGCTCTCAGAGCGGCTACAAGCTCCCTCTGGCCTCCTGACTTATGTGCTCTTGCCCACCCCTAGCAATCAGACTCTAACTACAACCAGAATAATCCTCTAAAATGCAGGTTTGACTGGGGAAGCTGTTAACTTGAGAGTGTTCCACCCTTCCTCTCATCCACTGAAATATTTTGCTTTGGCTGTATGTTCTTCCTTGTTTTTTTCTGCCCTCTGTGCATGTTCTGCTTTCGCCAGCTCAGTCTCCACAAATGCTGTGATTTTGAATCAAGACTAATGTTTGGAGAGATGGTACAGAGAGGGATGGGAGAGAAGGTGAGGTTGTGATAAAGCAATGGGCCTGCAAGCTGAAGCTAGGGAAGAGTGAGGGTGAAAGAGAGAGAGGGTGATGAAGAGGTGAGAGGTCCCAGAGCTGCTCTTGAACTGGGGTGGATAGAAATGGTGGTTCTAAGAAGTGCTGCTGTTTGTTACGAATTATATTGTGTGCTAGTCATTGCAGTGGGTCGAATAGTGTGCCCCAACACAAATGTCCACCCAGGACCTCAGAATGTGACATTGTTTGGAAATATGATCTTTGTAGATGTGACTATTCAGGTGAGGTCATACTGGATTAGGGTGGGCCCTAAATCCAGCACTGGTGTCCTTATAAGAAGGCCATCTGATACACAGAGAGGAAGCCTGGGCAAGGATGGAGACAGAGATTGCAGAGATGCAACTCCAGGAATTCCAAGGATTGCCAATTACCGGAAGCTAGGAAGAGGCAAGGAAGGATTCTTTTCTAGGCCTTTTGGAGGGAACAAGCCCCTGCAAATACTTTGATTTCAGACTTCTAGCCTCCAGAACCATGAGAAAATCAGTTTCTCCTGAGAATAATACTCTGCAAAGATCCCCTCTAGAAGTCACACATAATGATCAGAAAAACCTTTGTCTTTCAGGGACAATGTTTTGCATTTGAATGCAGTACTGTGGCAAGACTGAGCCCCAAGGTGCCCAAAAGACACTGGTTTAAGCTTTATAATCATGCCACACCCAGATTATAGCACTTTTTTATTCTCTTAGGAGAGAGAGAAAAATCCTTCTTATGGTCTCCAAGATGGGTTTTATGTCTTCTGGACCTTGCTGACCTCTCTAGACTTAGGTGTGACATTCTCTTTCCCCAGTTTCTGTCCTCCTGTCCACGGGTCATCTGCAGGTTCCTTCAGGGCCTCCTGCTGCTGTTCCCCTCCCTAAAATACCTTCCTACTCCTACACTTGCTTTAGGACCTCAGTTCACATATCACTTGCTGGGTAGTGTTTTACCTTAATTCTATCAATGTAAAAAATATCCAAACCTGTAGAGAATTTTTAATAGTTTATTTCAGCCAAACTGACAGCAATTGACTGGAAGTAAGATCTCAACGGATTGAGAAAATGCTCCAGAGAATGGCAGTTTTGCAGCTTATTTTATGCATTAGAATCAAAGGAGATGTAAAGGAGAGTTACATAAAATCCATAGATGGTAGATTAAGGACGCAACAGGGAAATCTCTGGGATTAGATAAAAAGTAAAATGGAGAGACACATACTTCTTTTACATTGCTGTTAACAATTAGCATTTATAGCACATAGAGATGTATGCGGCAAACAAGATAACAATGACAAAAGATTACTCTGACATTTTAAAGGTATATTATCTTAGATGCAAAAAGTGAATGAACAGGTTCATTAAGGTAAAGATTGACCTTTATCAAGGAGCTGCAGGTCTAGGATGTGACTACCCACCATGGCCTGCTTTTAGTTAAGAATTTTATGTTTAAACCATCCTATGTGGTTACTTTTGGTCTCTGAGTTTATAAGCCATGCAGGCCTCCCCTGAGCTTGTCAGGTTTAGTATGTGGCCCCTTTTCTATCTACAATCCCACCCTTTCCCAGTCTATTCTCACATAGTTCCTTATACTTTCCCTTATTATTTATTATAGTTTGTTTTTATATGTGCATATGATTATTAGATCAACTCTCTCTGTTGCTGCCCTTTCTCAGTAAATATTTATAAAAAAATTAATAAATAAGTGAATGAATGGGTGAACTCTATAAAGGGCCTTGAGTCACAAAAAGTTAATAATTGCCTTAAAATATTCTAAAGAAGGACATATTCAATATGATACTTTTAAGCTGCAAATAAAAGAAAGAATAACTCAAAATTGACAGGATAGTAAAGAATAACTATTATCTATAAGGAAGGGTTTCCTCGGTATGGGGCCTCAAAGCTCAATGACATCATGAAAGAACCAGGTTCTTCCCATCTTTGGTCTCTTCCATCCTCAGCATGTGCCTTAGTTCCTCTCATAGTCACAAGATGACTGCTGTAGTTCTGGGCAACAGGTAGAAGAAGTTATCTCTTATTTCAGAAAAAATCTCTTTTTATCATCAAAGAAACCTTTCTCAGAAGCTCTGTCAGTTGACTTCCCAGCAAAACATTTCTACCTCTAAATCAAGCATTGGTTAAGAGAATGGAATTATAATTGGCCAAGATTACCGAGAATTTGTCCTAAAATATGTACCAGAGAGATAAGATGGATAGATGTCTGAGAAAAATTCAATTTTTTTAACAAGAAAGGCAAATGGCCTTTCCAGATGAACAACTGTATCCACTATACATTGATTGGCAATCAGTGTGCTGTAGAATATCATAAGCCCTCCACAGGCATATTGCCAGATTTTGATCTGAGCATAGAATTTATTATATGAATGCCCATCTTGATATGTTAATAGGCATCCGATAGAAATGCTATATTGAACTAATTGTATGCTGTGGTGTGGTACAGTGTATATTTTCCCGTGAGCAAGAGGTAGAAGGTATCAAATATTACCAAGGTGGGTGTCCTTCAGCACATAAAAACCTTTTCTCATGAGTAAATCAAAGTAAGAGTTCAGGATAATGGAGACATAGGGCTAAAGAGTCTGTTCTTAACCACATAATATCAAGTGGTTTGTAAAATGAGGAGAGTGGGAGGGATAGAGAGAGGGTAGACCTCTAGAGACTGTTTTAATTGAAGGTGGTGCTGGCTGTTGCTCACAGTTGCAGGGTTTGAGGGGTGCTAAAGGAATCCCAGTGCTACTCCACTCGAAAATATCTGCATCACTGAGTGATCCATTGCTTACTATTTAAGGTTTAAGACAGGACAAGATCTCATTAAAATGCAAATATTATTTGGAAGGAAGTGAAGCAAGAGTTGAATTTGATTTATCACCTTAGAGGGATAGTCCTCTAGAATGAGACACAGAGCAGGTGACTTTGGAGGAGTGGAAGGAAGGCCCCAAATTTATCAGGTGTCTCAGGAAGCAGGAAGAGAAGGAGCCCATCTTAGAAAGGCTGTAAGGAGCCTGCATGAGAATGCAAGAGGCCAGGCACCCACAGCCATGAGGACGGAGAGGAATAGAACCCAAAAGCGGAGGAAAAGCACTGGCAGAAGTCTCACTGTCCTGGCTGTTTTTCTAGGTCATCATGGTTCTGCTGGTCATCATGGGCCACCCAAGCTAGGAGGAGTGGGATTAGCAGGAGTCTAAGAAATCTCTCTGCTGTGCCAAATTTTGTTTACTTTCCACTGGAGAGCCCCCACTCTTGTCCTCATTTTTTCAAACCCTAGGATCTAAAGTGGACATATTAGTCTCAAAAAGACCAAATTTATCTAAAGCACTGTTTCCCACTTCTTACATGCGACATGGGATACCTCTGAGGCAGCACAGAATCTGGAAATGGATGTTGGAATCATGATCATAAGATCTGTTTCTAGCTGCTATTAATATGCTTTTTCATTTTATCTTCTCAAGAAGCTTCTGAGGTAGTATGACTACTTTAACAACAAATAATGATAATGAAACTTACCCAAGATTTTAGAATAGCGAAGAGGAAAGCCTAGATTTAAACACTGGTCTTTCTGATGCCAACCGTGTGCTCTTACTCAGTTATCCACGTTTCCTTCTGGTGTTTCTATGTGGCCTTGGGCAGGTTACTTGGGTTCTTGGGCCCCAGCTGCCTTGTAGATAGGTGGGTTGGACCAGTCTTCTAAAACTTTAATGTTTATATGACTCAAGTGGTGATCTTGTTAGAATGTATATTCTGATTCAAGAGGTCTGGGTAGGGCCTGAGATTCTGCATCTCTAACAAGCCCCGGGGTGATGTTGATACTACCTGTCTAAGGACTTCATCTTCAGAAGTAGGGCTTGGGCTAATTCAGTGCTTAGATGTGTGTGTATAAGTGACACTTGGCAGGCATGTTAGAGAACTCAGAATCAAATGAATGCCAAAAAAGTTGATTTTGGAATGGATTCCCAGGTACAGTTTTTTAAATCCTCACTTAAGGATATGTCTTTTAGGGGGGGGGGGGGAGAGAGAGAAACATCAACATGAGAGAGAAATATTGACCAGTTGCCTCCCATATGCAACCCACAACATAGGTATGTGCTCCTTTGGTGTATGGGATGATATTCCAACCAACTGAGCCACCTGATCAGGGCCCATACTTAGAGTTACAGGAGTGCTGAGGGAGGAGACATCATCTTTTTAATAAGAATCTTAAAGATGATCATGCTGGCTATCTTTGAACTACACTTTAAATGTAGTTCAAATGCTAGACTATTGATCTATAAGGTCTCTTTCTCACTCTAGAAATTTTTGAAGATATGTTCAGAGCTAAGATGATGTTGGCATTAACAGCATATGTCAATAGATACAGTCAGTCAAAGTTCAGGCTTACAGACCCCCTCGCTGTTAAGTCGCTTGTTCCTAAATCCTTTAGGGTAGATAGATACAAAGTGTAGATTGGCAAAGCTGAAGAGGGTCCTCTAGTGGTACTTTATGGAATTATTGCTTTAAAAGTGACACGAGATCTCTGTGTCTGGTAGAACTTAATAACTGAATTTTATTCTTTAATAAAAAACAGTCTTTTTTTGAGGTCTTATAAGGATGGGAGTATCATTATCCTCATTAAATCTAAAATGGTGTGTAAGGAGAGGTGATAAGTGGAAGCAGATGAGGGAGGTGGGTCCTTTCCCATGATGGAGACGCTGGTGACCTGGAACATTGGGAACCGCAGCACAAACATAGCAGCACATAGAAGCTGCTGCCCTGTGACCAGGTGCAGAGCATGCTAGGCAGCCAGCCATATTTAAAACTTTTATATTTTAGCTGAGGAGCCATTTTTGAGAGTTTACAAGCTACTTTTTCTTACTCTGGGGTCTGGATGAGCTTTGATAATTTGGGATGGGGGTATTCCTGAGAATTTAGAGACAACCCAACAGAGTTCTCAGAAAGCTTTCTAATCTGCTACAAAGTTAGAAACCCAAGAGAACAAATCCTTTCCTTATACTTAGAGTGGAAAATCTCAAATATTTATCTTCACTTTCTACTCCCCTAACATCTGTTAATAGGGTTTGGGAATAACTAAAATAAATGCTATCATTTATTAATTTGTGACAGGCACTATAGAAGGTGAATCAGAAGGTCCATAGAGCAGAATCAGCAAGGAACCAAGTTAGACCAATTAAAATTAACTGTGTGCTTCAGAATTAACTATAATAGTATCATGACTGAATGTTTGTGGCCCCCCCCCCCCCAAGATTCATATGTTGTAGCCCTAACCCCCAATGTGGAAGAACTTGGAGATGGGGCTCTTATGGAAGTAATTCAGGTTAAATGAGGTCATGAGGATGGGGCCCTTATCCTTTAGGAGTGTCCTTAAAGAGGAGACATCAGAGGTCTCTCTCTCTCTCTCTATCTCTGTCTCTGTCTCTGTCTCTGTCTCTGTCTCTGTCTCTATCTCTATCTCTATCTCTATCTCTATCTCTATCTCTATCTCTATCTCTCTCCAAATGCTCATACATGGAGCACATGGTGAGAAGACAGACATCTGCAACCCAAGGAAGAGCCTCCAATTGTGAGAAAGTAAATTTCCATTGTTTAAGCCAGCCAGTCTTTGGTATTTTGTTATGGCAACCCAACCAGACTAATACAGTTAATACCTGTGAAGCTCTTTGGACTCCACAAACAGCTTTAACCTAGATTATCATTCTTTTCTCACCACAATCCCATAAAAGTATTGTTATTTCTCTTTTAGAGATGGGGAAACTTAGGCCCTGAGAAATCCAGGACTTGCCCATGATCACAATTAAGAGGTGGCAGAAATGGGTCAGGAAACCAGGCCTTCTGGCCCCCAGTGTCCAGCCTTTTGAGTTCTTCCAACACACAGTGGTCTAGAGAGATAGAGGGGGTGGAAGACAGGGGACATATAAGAAGCAGCAAAGCATGTAAGATACCCAGGCACCAAATCTAGCTTGGTCTGCTAGAGCAGTAAAATTAATTGCATTTTTGTTCATTCATAATAACAAACATTTATTATGGCCTTTTCTGTTTAAGGCACTGTGTGAAAACTTAAAGATATTAAAAAAAAAATATGGCCATTGCCTTGAGGTTAGAGCCTAAACCAAACTCTTACATCTGAGGCAGGATGTGGTCATGTGAAATAAGCAACCCATACTTAGAGTTACAGGAGTGCTGAGGGAGGAGACATCAATGTTGGCCTGGCAAAGGGAAAATTGTGAAGGATGAAGATTATTTCAGTAGCAGAGAATGGTGGCAGATTGTGTCCAAAAATGGGCACAGCCATCCCTTCCATCCGGCATGCCCTTTTGCAATGTAACTTTCCCCACTCTTCTTGTTATAGACTGAATTGTGTCCTTTCAAATTCATATGTTGAAGCCCCAACCCCCAATGTATCTCTATTTGAAGACAGGGATTTTAAGGAGCTAATTAAGGTTAAATGAGGTCATGAGAATGGGCTCATAACCTGATAGAATTGGTGTCCTTATAAGAAGAACAGAGACACTGTACTCTCTCACACTGTGCTCTTGGAAGGGCCATATGAAGACACAATGAGAAGGTGGCCATCTACAAGCCAGAAAGAGAGGCCCCACCAGAAACCAACCCTGATGGTACACTGATCTTGAATTTCCAGCTTCCAAAACTAGGAGAGAATAAATGTATGTTGTTTAAGCCACCCAGTCTGTGGTATCTTATATGGCAGCCCAAGGTAACTGCAACATCTCCCATTAAAATATGGAGTCTGCTTCTCCTCCCTGAGTCTGAGATAGCCCTATGACTCCCTTGAATGCAGCACAAGTGACCTTGTGCCCAAACCATGGCTAGTCCTTAAGAGGTCTTGTGACTTAATTTCTGTTTTCACCCTCTTATTGTCTTGAGCCACCATGTACAGAAGTCTGAGTACTGCTGGACAACCCATGCAGAGAGACGCCTTTCACTTTGAAATATGACAAGAGGGAAAAGCCAGTGAAGATGAAAAAGCTGGAGGAGAGAGAAGACCGAGTTGCAGCATCCCGCTGAAGGGCCACACGTGAGTGAGGCCATCTTGAATCCTGCAGCTGCACGAGTGAGATCAGATGACCTGGTGGAGCAGAGAACCATCTGGGCTGAACCCTGCCTGGCAACCCATGGCATCATAAACAAATAAAATGGTCACTTGAAGCCATTAAGATTAGGATAGTTTGCAATTCAAAAATTAGATTACTCATACAGGTGGGTTGAGAGAAGGGTATTCAGAATAGAGAGAATGGTTTGAACAGTGACACAGTGGCAGAATGTGTGGGATCCCTTGTCACGTCCTGCGTGTTTCAGAGATCCCCGTTCAGGTCCGGTTTCTGGAGAAGGCCGCAATCAAAATGAAGAGAAGCTAGAAAAGAATCAATTTGGGAAAATGTGGGGCTAGGCGGGAGCCCACCTCTAGTGGGAGGACTACTACTGCTCTGGCCTTTGCCATCCCTTTTATTGGGGTTCTGAGATACACCCATTGCCCTTAGGCAGGTAATTCCAGTAACAGACAGATTATCTTATCAATAAGGATTTACATGATTGTTTGGTGGGGAAGTTGCCTCAGTTACCATTGTCTCAATTAGATAGGGAGTGGTTTGCTCTGACCTTTAGCTTCAAGGTTGACCAGCCTTCCCGGGTTCCCTTTTCACATAACTACCAAGTGACAATGTTCGGTTTCCGGCAGCAGAACACTACAATAGGAGTGGTTCTGATTGGTAAAAACTTTGGAAACCATATCAGAGAAAATGAGAAGATAAGGCTAGCAAAATGGATTAGAGTTAGATTTTGGAGAGCTTTCATCGTCGTAAATTTTTATTGAGCACTTACTAGGTGACTCTTAGCTAAACCCTTTTCATAGATTAACTACATGATTCTCATATAAGCTTATGAGTAGGTTGTACTATTATTATCTGCCATTTTACAGATGAGGAAAATAAGGCCCAGAGGTTAAATTACTTGGAAAAAATTACATAATGTGAGACTGGAATTTGAACACAGGCAATCTAACTCCAGAGCTTGTGACCAAAATGTCTACAGAAGATAGGCCTAAGCCAAAAAATTCGGACCTAAGTGATAAGCCTGGAATTATTTTAAGCAAGTGGTGGCATGATTGAAGCTGTATTTTAGAAAGATTATTATGCTGACAGAGATGGAGAGAATCTGGAAGTTGAGAGGCTATTTAGGATGTTATGGGAGTGGCCCAGGTATGAAATTATAAGGATCTAAACTTTTCTGAAAAATAATGGGAAAGGGGTGAATAAGAAGGATGTGGGAAAGAAACTAATCCACCGCCCCAGGGTGGATATGGAATGAATCAAGGGAAGGGGAGGAGTCAAAGCTCATCCCCATTTTCCTGGCTTTGATGATGGAGACACAGTCACCCCTGTCAGACACTTTGGGAAGGATGAGACTAAACTGGCTTTAGATTTGTTAGATGGTAGGTGACGATGGGGTACTAAGTGGAAGTTTCTACCAGGCTTTTGAAGATACGTGTGTGGGAACTTAGGACAGTGGTCAAGGCCATCTGTAGACACAGACTTGGAATTCATATAGAACTAAGCCAAGTTACACATCTAGGTGTGTCAGTTAGGGAGTCCTTGGTTGCAAGGAACAGAAACTGAATCTGGCTAGAAGTAGAAAAGGCTCAGAAGAATTGCTGTGGACCTCTACTCAGCAGGGGCAGGGGTCACAGTGGTTCTGGGGGCCCAGATGAGAAGAATTCAATCTCATTAAGCTGGGACAAATCAGTTCCAATGACTTTCCCCACTCCCTTCAGGACTCAGGGTGCTGGGAGGGGATCATATGCTCACCCCCTGGCTAGAAGAAGGAAAGACACCATGACTCCCATTTCTGACGGGGAGACACATAGAGCCCGAGAGCAAATTAGATTCTGAGATCAAGACTGGGGAATAGATGCCGGGTGGCCACAAGCCAGTCAATGTTGCCTCCATGCAGAGTGTGAGGAGGAGAGGAGATAAAGCAGCAGGCAGGCAATTGCATAGCGCCCACATATAGAGGAGGAGGATTTGATGAGCAAAAGATAAAGGCTGGGTAAGGAATTGGAGGAGAGAGACTAGACAAAGGAGTTTCAAAAAAATGGGCAAAACACCAGAGGTAAATGCTGCCCAGACATCAAGGGTGGTGAAGAATGATGAAAACGTACTGAGGCTGGCATTGGAAGTGATTGGTAACAGAGCTTTGGGAGAAGGGTGGGGGAGGGATGGAGGAAGGGAGAGAAAGGGAGACACAGTCAGTGATGCAGGTAAGAAGATAGGTCAGATACTTATGTGGAAGTAGAGAGACAACATCTATTCCTTGAGTGTAAAAGGAAGACAAGCTAGGTTGTTGTTTGAAGGGGTCAATGTCACAATGACCCTCAGGGTTTCCCATCCCTATTTGACCAAATAGTGCAAGTAGACAATAGTACTTAGCCTAGCACTTAGTCAATGTTTTTTCTCTGAAGCGCTTGGTGAAAGGTAGTGACGAAAATGGGGAAGTGTGAATTGATGCTCTGGTTTAATGTTTCAGAAGTTACAGAAAGAAGAAATTGAATTTATTTGAAAGCCAACTTGAAAGGGAAATAAAAATGCCTTTTATAAGCTAAAAAAAAAAAAATCATAACAATGCAACAGTCCCAGAAACTAATTGTCTAAGTGAACTGTTATAACCAGTCTTCTTTCCCCTGGCTGAAACAGTCTTACATAACAGCCTTTGCATCTATAATGTTGTGTAACAAGTCGTCTTGTGGGGTAATGTGTTTTCAATTGGGGGTTAGATAGAAGAGGAGCAACTATTATCTTATTATTGAAACATCAGTCATTTTTCCAGACAATACACATCACCCATTGGAAGCTAAGGATAGTTTTTACTTAAATACAAGGCCATACTGTTAGGGTGTTTGGGGGAGCAGGGGGATGGGGCAGGGGGATTTTCATCTTCATCCAAAGCACTCAACACTGGACCTCTTCCAAGAGAGGAAACGAGACTAAATAGATCATTTGTTTTATTCTGTTTGGGCATTTCTTGCGTTTCTCCCAACTGCGGCTTATGGACACAAAGCCAAACTCAGAGACTGACTGGAGCTGGCTAAACTCCAGGTCACTTTTTTTACTTTTTAAAGGAATAAACAATTTGAAGCTCTCTCCAAGGATTAAGGCAAGCCACACAATTGAAGGACAAAATGAAATTCTGTGGTGAATGTAAAGTTGCGAAGAAAGAGGCAGGTGGGAGAGTTCAATGATTTGGATTTCTCAAACAAAACCAAGGTAGAGAGGCGAGGCACATGCTGCTTGAAAGAGCACATCTGTGAGAAATCGTTTTCAAAGAGGGTCAAGCACTAGATGAGCTGCTCTCCTGGGCACCAACAGAGGTAGGAACGCGGCTTCTTTGGAGCAGCCCCCTAATGATGGGAGTCAAAGTGCCTGGTGACTTGAATGTCGCTTGAAAGCTTGGGAGATTGCTTCTGTATCCTCTTACTGGCATCAGGAAGGCCGGCCAACCCCAGCCATGCTCATTCTATAATAAGCATAGTTGGTATTCCCGGCATATACCGCAGGCAGAATGGGTCTTTGTCTTGAATCATTTCCCTTTGGGAGACACTCATTGGCAGTCCCATCCAACGTCCAAGGAGAGAGAAAGGCACATTAGTGGTTGGGCTTAGTTTAGCATATTAGTTAACACTGCATCCTGTCTGATTTCAGAATCGACAAGTCATGTACAGTACTGCTCAAAATGTTCCTTCCACAGTACTGGATGTAAACAAAAGAGATAAGTTCCAGAGACACCTGATGGTCTTTTAGATATGAAGAATCTGGAATCTAAATACACTCTAGTTGGTAAAATGAAACATTTTTTCCCTTAAAAATGCTGGTTCCATTAAAACAAGAGACTGAAACCCTTTAAAATAACATTTATGCATTTCTTTCAAAAACTTAGAGTATCTTTTACTTTTTTAACTTTAAAGTAACTTTACTAAAAATTTAAAATTACAAATAATTAACCAAAGTGTTTGCAATACACATCAGTATAGCAATGTTAATGTCCTTATTGTCATATTGTATAATTGTTAATATCCTGATTGTGATATTCTAAAATGTTACCGATGGGGGAAACTGGGCAAAGTTTACAAGGGACCTCTCTGTGTTATTTCTTACAACTGCATGGGAACCTATGGTTATCTCTGGAAAAAAAATTCAATTAAAACAAGTGATTGAGATAGAAATGAACATGGGGAATTAGGCAGGCTTTTATCACCTGGCTTCACCCACACTTTTTGGTACTAGTTGCTACACTAGTCCCTTGAATGACTTCCTTCCATCGGGAAGAGGCTATTCCTAGCTTCTCAAATACACCGAGTTCATACCCACCTCTAGGCTTCTCCTCCTCCAGCCTTCTCCAAACCCCCATTATTCTTCCCAGCTCCAGCTTACCCTCCTGACGAGACTGTCTCCAGAGCAGTACTTATCATGTCAATAGCCACCAGGCACTTGTTCACCAACCTTCAACAATCATTTATTGAGCAACTACTATCTCTGTAGAATTGGCTCTAGGCACTAAGGATTGGCTGAGTTGGAAACCATGCTGAACTGGTTTCTCTCCCCTGCTTTCTGGGAGCACATAGTCTCACGAGGAAGGATGGGAGAAAACTAGCCAAGAAACAAGTAAAAAAAAAAAAAAATCAAACCATGACGAGGTCTACGAAGTAAGCAATAGGTTGTAGAAGGGAGGAAGTGGTCAAGTGGTCAGGGAAAGTTAGCTCAAGTGATCAGGGAAGGTTTCCTAAGAAGGTGGCACTTGACTTGTGACCTGAAGTATAAGGAGGCAGTCGCAGTCATAAGATCATGAGATCATGGGCAGGGGGAAGGGGAGCATTTCAGGCAGCGGGAATAAGAAGGCTTTAAATCCTGCTCTGTAATTGGATATAAATATTAGGCTTGGCTGTAAATAACAAGACAGGTTTTTTTGTGCGGACTGTTTTCTTTTTATTTAAGGGCCAAACCTCCCATAGCTCTCTGAAAGGCTGTGAATACCCTTCGGCTAGCCCAGACTTTATACTTAAAAGCGACTTTCTCACCCTAACACATGCACACACCGTCTAGCATGGTCGCCCACGGTTGCCTACGCGCCAGTTGCAGATTCCAAGTTGCTCTCATCTGTGGATACAGCCTCAGCTCAAGGCTGTGTCTTAGATTTATCTCATTTCTTTCGCATAGCTGGGGCCCTGGGCCTGCTGGTGAGGGTTCTGCGCTGTCTAAGGGCAACATAATTATGTCATTAAGTTGGGTCCCCACAAACCTAAATTGACCCAAACGAGGGCTGAATAGGAGATCTGGGTAACACAGCTGGGAGCCGGACGGTGGTGATTTGTCACGGGCCTCAAGGGTCTGCACTTCGCTGCGCACAAGGTCCAGTCCCCTGGGCTGCAGTTGCGGGTTGGGAAGGGCTGAATCCCCAGCACTCTGCGGTTCCTCCTGCTGTCACCGCAGCCAAGGATCCAGTTTTCTGAATTCACTCGTCTGCCTTCCGCTTAAGGCGATGAGCTGCCGCTCCTCGGTCCCCGTGGCTGGAGCAGGCGGCCCTGGGGCGCCCTGAGAAGCACCTCGAGGGGTGTTCTACCCCTTCCCGGCCGCGACCTGGCACCGTTATCCCCATCACCCGGACCGATGGGCGCTGTCCCAGGGGACAGCTAAGACCACTCGCCCAGCGTCCCAGGGACGCGCCGGGAGCCCGTGGGTCCCTCCTCCTCCCACCGACACCCGGATCCGCGCGACCCACGTGCAGCTCGGCCCAAGCAGGCGCCGCACCTCGGGGTCACCGCGTCTCCTGGCGCTTTCTGGGCACAGTGACACGACGGTGACCCCCTTGGGGGCGATATCCGCGAGGCGGCGCCCAAAGTGGGGGCGTCCCAGCGTGCGGGCGCGGGGACACGGCGGCCCGCTGGCACACAAAGGAGGCGGCGGGAAGGCGGGGCGGGGCGGGGCGGGATTGGCAGGAAGGGGCGGGGGCCGGGTGGCCGGCGATAAAGCCCCCGCCGCGGCGGCTACTGGCTAGCGCTCCGGGGTGCACTGGCTGCTCCCGCTACTCGAAGTCTGCAGACGCCACCGCCTCTTCCTTCTCGGACCCTCCTCCTCGCCGCCGCCGCCGCCACTCTCCGGCCTCCGATCGCCCGCCCCGCCGCCACCCGGCTTCGGCTCGCCAACTGGGGATCCCGAACCAGGGGCGGTGAGTACGGGGTGCGCGCCCCGGTCGGTCGTGGGCGTCCAGGGCCGGGAGGGGAGCAGCGGCGATGCCTCTGAGCCGGGGACTGTCCCTCCGCGCGCCGCCGGCTCCCCGCTGCGACCTTGCTCTCGGATGGGAGGCTGCGGGGCGAGCGGGGCCCGGGGGCGGCGGCGTCGGGGCGGAGGAACTTTCTCAGCCGCCCTTAGGCTGCGGCGGCCGGGGCTGCTGTGCGCCCGGCCCCTGTGCCCCGGAACCCGGGCAGGGCGAGGAGGGTCCGCGCCGCTGGGGCGTCCAGATGTGCCCGCAGCTGGGAGTCCTGGGGAATGCGTGGTTTCTGCGGGTCCATCCTAACTGGCCCCCGTACTCCTGAACCCGAGGTGCCCAGGTACTCCTGGGCATCCCCTACCCTGTAGTTTGCATGTGCGCTGCCTTACGAGGAAAGACAAACGGACTCTTGTTTCCATTGCCTGAACAAGGTGGGGGTGATTAGTGGTTTGGGGGGTTGCGGCGTGGGGGGTGGGGGGCTTTAAATTGGCCTTTGGCATCCGTTTTAATCCTATGGAGCAGGTCTCTGCTATTTTCATCTTCTGTACCCATGGGAATTGCGATGCTGGTTAGTGACTACAGGTAAGATGAAAAGTACTCCGAAATTCCGGGCGGAATTGGGTATTTGCCTACAAACCGATTGGGAAGGGAAGGCTCCGATTACATAAGACAGCACTCACTGTACCTGAGGTATTGTGGAAAGTGCTATCGGAGGTTTTAGTATTTTAGTGCAAGAAAAACAATGTTCATGTGTGTGTCTCTCTTGAGAAATCTCAAATGCTGCCGTGTCTTGCTTTGACTACTTTGCAGAGAACATTCTTATATTTAGCATCCACATGAAAAGGTGCTTGAAGGTTTGACTTCCTCTTTCAAGCCAGGAAGCAATTTACTTCTCGGAACTGTTCAGGGACAATGTATGTGATAATTTTTTTTTTTTTTTTTTTTACTTTGGAGATTTTACATCCAAAGTTGAACACAGATAACTGAAAGAAAAGTAAGCGTTTTTGCTAATTTGTCTGTCTAAAGCGCACTTCCAAAATCGAAGACACTTTCGAGGCTTTCTGCATATCTCGATCAGCAATTATGTGCTGTTTGCAGTATTTCAGCAGTAATTTTCTTCAGCTCTGGAAACGAAGGTGTTAGCCTAAATAATCTAAGGTTTCTTTCAACCCTTACGTTTTTATTCTCTATTAAAATAGTGTTTGAAAATAGTGTACAGTGTGAGGCAATTATTGAAGGTCATCAAGATGTCATCTATCTTCTATCCTTTAAAAAATGAATATGTACAGAAAATTTCTGCCTCCCATGAACTTCACATATGGGTGTAATTTTAAAAGGACAAAAATGACTCAGTCTGAAAAGGACATTCATTTTCCGATCCAGACATAAGGGATTGGATACTAATCAGACTGAAGTGGCAGAGTTCGGAAGTGAGGTGGTGAGTTGGCCAGGTCCCTGCTACTCCTCCTCTATGTGGCTTCTTCTGCCATCCGGGCACTCCCCGGGCAGACTTTGGCTGCTGGCCTTTCTTTTCTTTCCTCCAGTCCCAGAGTCCATGGGGGCGGAGGGGTGCTCTCGATCCTTGACGGTCTCAAATCCAGTGACCTCCACCCACTCTAGCTACTTAGTCTCTACATCCAAGTCTTGCCCTCTCCCAGAGATGCTCCGCTTGTGAAATAAGACACTTCAGCGTCTCAGTGTCCCTGAACCATCCTTCCAAGTTGCTGACCGGCCCTCCCGTTACAACTCTTCTTCAACACAAGAGATCTCTTCCCTTCCTCCTTCCCTTTGGGCAGGTGACTTCATGGCCCACTCTACCCTACTATAGGGACCACTGGATTAAAATCCCTCCATGTCCTACCCCATTTCCCTCCTACAAACTTTTCCCAGTCATCCAGGAAATCTCCTTAGGCATCTACTGTGTCCAGGCACTAGTGTATGGTAAAGATAGAAGGTACCTGCTCTATTTGAATTGTCGTTCTTGTGGGAGGAAACAGACAAAGAGCAAACCGAATTATGCTACCATATAATGTCTGATAATAAAACATGAATAGGGTAGAAGAATAGAAAAAATCAAGTTGGAACTGGGAACATCGAGAAGGTTAAAGAGAAGGCCTCCCTGTGGCAGTGCCTAATGTCTCCCTAGGAACTCTTTTCTCTTTTAAAGGTATTTTTAAAATTCCATCCCCTCCCTTATCTCTGTATCCTCACCTCATCTCCAACTACCACCATGTCTCCCCGGGCTTCTGAAATGAGTTAACACCACCCCTTCCTTCTGAGCTCTGTACGAACTGGCCAAAGTCTCCCCAAAGTAGAAGACCCGCAGTTCCTGAATGGGTCACCCTGCAGACGCTCTGCACATCTCCCTGTGGAATTCGATGTGATCTTTGCTTCCTTCCTGGTGCTTTCTTCCTTCCATGGTTGCCATCTCCTCCTGCGTTTCCTTCTGCCTCCCTGGCTTCTCCACTGCCTCCTGGGGAGACTCAGGGCTCTGTCCTTACTCTCTATGTAGTCTTTGGGCGACCATGTGCCCATAGCTCCAACTTTCACCAAGTACAAAGTGAGTCTCCAGCTGGTGACCTACAGGCTGGCGGACTTATCCATGCCCTTTAGGGAAAGCCTACAACAAATCCAAAACTGGTTTTAGTTCTCACCATCCACTCCGGACCCATTTCATCCTTAGCCCAAATTTGTCCTTCTCTCTTTTAAAAAAAAATACATATTTTTTATTGATTTCAGAGAGGAAGAGAGAGAAATAAACATCAGTGATGAGAGAGAACCATAGATTGGCTGCTGCTGCATGCCCCCCACTGGGAATCGAGCTTGCAACCAAAGCATGTGCCCTGACCAGAAATCGAACCATGACCTCCTGGTTCATAGGTCGATGCTCCACCACTGAGCCACACCAGTAGGGCCCTTTTTTTTTTTTTTCCTTTTTTTTTTTTATGGTGGCTCTACCATTCACCAAGGTGCTAAAGCAGGAACCTCACTGTGATGCTAGTCTCTTCTAGAACTGGCCACATCCAGACACCCGCCACGTCGCATTGCTTCTCCACGCTGTGACGTCCTGGAAACCTCTGCTGGGTCACACTGGCCCTGCCCTGCTTCAGAATGTAGAACTGGTAAAATGGTGGCCAGTGTGTCATTTCCAGCTGGCAGATGTGTTGTTGGCCTGGACAAGTATACAAACACTGAGTTATATTTAGAAATATCAAGATGTCATTTGGATTTATAGCTTCTCTTAAACGTCAGAAGACCTGGAACATGAAGCTAACATTCCTATGTGGCAACACTTGGCTGGCATGGAGTTTCCAGTGCCCGGCCACGCTGGAGGTTGCTTGCTTTCTGGTTCCCCCTGGACCTGTGACCCTCACTATGGTAGCTTGCTGGCTCCCATGAGCTCTGAGCTGGCGGCCACAGGCTGCTGGGAGACCATGACAGCCTGTGATTCCCTATTGGCTCAGCCGGTCTGCCCACTCTCTCACACCTGGTTTTGCACCCCTTTCAACCATCTTCCATGGACTGCTCGGGTGACTTTCCTCCTGCCCCTCAAACCCAAATCTGCTGTGTCCCTCCTGAAAAAACACACCCAGTGCCTCCCTCTTGTCTTTGGGACAAACCCAACTCTGAAGAAGTGGTTATGTTGTATCACAGGTTGGGTGTCTCGGATTGAGAGGTGAGCTCTAGCATCTTTCTGTGGCGTTGTACCCAAGTTTCTTTAAGGAGCATGGTTGATACATGAATCTAGTGTTACCTCACCTGTATTGTGATGCAGTCTCTGCTGTTTACAGCCATTTCCATAGACCTCTCCACCCTCCCGCTTTCTCACAACCTTCCTGGGAGGAAGTGGGGCATGGTGGGTTCCACATCCCAAACAGCAGTGGGGGACTAAAAAATATGGAGGCCTGGGCTGCCCCACCAGCTCTCAGCGTCTGGAACATGGAAGGCCCCATTTAACACATGGTACCCAGAGTAAGACAGTATGTTCCCAAAGGCACTCAGTTGCATTGGACAGTTCTGCCTCAAGAACTCCTTAGCACTCAGCCAGGGAACATTCCACAGTGCGCCACTGTCCCCCACACGGACACCCTAGGATGCCAGCCATTTGTAATGACTGACAAAGCCTAAGCTTTCTTCAACCTCTTCCCACCTCCCTGCCTCCTGCCCTTCCCAAAACTTTTGTTTTCTTGCAAAATGGAACTTTCTGCAGACTCCTCGTACCCTCCTTGCCTTTGCCACTACTGAACCACTGCCGAGAATTCTTTTTCTCCATCTTCTGTCTGCATTGATTGTCTGGGAATCTTCCCCCCTTTGCAAGACCTGGGTCCAGTATCACCTATTCCAAAAAGTTCTTCCTGAAAATCACTACCTCCAGCCTTCCATGGCAGATCTATAATGTGTGCACACACACACCCACTTTACCCTGATGGCAGTTTCTGTGTTATAGCAATGCTAGAGGTCCAGTGCATGAAATTCATGCACGGGGGTGGGTGGGTGGGGAGGGTCCCTCAGCCCGGCCTGCACCCTCTCCAATCTGGGACCCCTCGGGGGATGTCCTACTGCCAGTTTAAGCCCAATCCCTCCCTCTCACAATCCATGACCGCTAGCTCCTAACTGCTCACCTGCCTGCCTGCCTGATTGCCCCTAACCTCTCTGCCTGCCAGCCTGATCACCCCTAATTGCCCTCCCCTGCTGGTCTGGTTGCCCCTAACTGCCCTCCCCTGCTGGTCTGGTCACCCCAACTGCCCTCCCCTCTCGGCCTGGTCACCCCTAACTGCTCTCCCCTGCTGGCCTGATCCCCCTAACTGCTCTCCCCTGCCGGCCTGGTCACCCCTAACTGCCTCTGCCTCAGCCCCCACCACTGTGGCTTTGTCCAGAAGGATGTCCAGAAGATGTCTGGTCTAATTAGCATATTACCCTTTTATTAGTATAGATGCTTTACCCACCAAGCCTGCATGTTAATTTCATTTGCACCTGCAGGGGTGCATGACCCAAAGGTATTTAATGGATTTCTGAACTAAACTATATTCCCTTTTGTTATAAGTTTACTACATATTTCATGAAAGAGTGCTTGTTTTTCAGGCTGAAAGGGAGCTCTCCCCCCAGAGCTCCACCCCTGGTTCTGGTACTTCTTTATTTAACATTACAGGGTAGGGGAAAGTAGGTTTACAGTTGTTCATATGGAAAAAGACATTCAGGTTATGATAATTACAATAGCTCTGTTAACTCTGTTTTGTGTACTCACAACTGTACACCTACTTTTGCCCCACCCTGTATATCTTTACATTAAAGGAAATCTTTGATCAGCCATGTCTTCTGAGAATGAGCATTACTTAGAAAAAAGGCCAGAGAAAAAAAGCAGAAGTCTAATACAGAAGTGCTTCTGTGTCTGTGTTCAGTTATCCTCGTCTGAACCTCTCTTGGCTTGGTTCTGTCTTCCTTGAGGTCCGTTGGCTGTGCTGTGTTCTGTATTTCATGATTTGTACAAGGTAGGAGAATGCTTTCTGCTTTATTTCCATTAATCTTCTCAATGATGGTGATGCATGCCCTCTTGCTGCCCTCCCCCCCCACATAGTCCCATAGTAGTTTTTTGGCTAATGTCTTCAGCAAAGTGCGGTGGAAAGAGTCCTGGGTTGGAAGAGGGGTTTGGGCTGTGCCTCCAATGATTTATATAGCTGACCACTTAGAACTTAACTTCTTTGTCTATACAATGGCTCAGTGGGTATGTTGAAATAATTACCAAAAGGTGTCTTATTTTTTAAAAAATGTAAGTTCTAGGGTTATTTTTCTGTCTGATCCCCTTTGCAAGACCTGGGTCCAGTATCACCTATTCCATAAATATCTTTCTCATAAATATCAGATCTAGAGGAAATTTTTTAAACATTTTAAAAAATTTAATTTATTTTTCCCATTCCCATTTATCCTCTCTATGCCCTCTTCCACCTCTACCCACCCCCTTTCATCCTCAAAATCACCACACTGTTGTCCATGCCCATAAATTCTCTCTCTTTTTCCTTTTTGCTCAATCCCTCCACCCCGCCCTGCATCCCCCCATGAACAAAGAGATGTCTGCCTGGTCTCATGTTTATCTACATGAAATTCTTCTTTTTCTTTTAAACCTATGAAATCATTCAGCTTGGCTCTTTAGTAATTAGAAATAGCACTGAAGGCCAACATGAAGATTTATTTAGTTTGTATTCCTACTTGGATGGATTAATAAAAAATATTAAGTAAATTGTGTCCCATATACTTGGCTCTTCTTTGTAAACCATTATCTTCATCCATAAATGTGCCCATCTTTTCTTTCCAAAACCAACTTTCCTCGTAAATAGATTACAGGTCTGACCTGAAAAATCAGTGTTGGGTTTAAACACACACACACACACACACACACACACACACACACACTCACACAAAACCCTTTGGTGTAGAATGGAGTAAATGCAACAAACTACATCTTTAAGTTATTTGTAATCCACAAGTTCACAATTTGCCTATGAACACTGAGAGATTAGTAAGATTTTATTTCTCTTTTGAGAAATGCTGCCTTTCACCCAGCAGGCCAAGTCTATTTACACAGTCAATGATTCTCCCCGTATCCTGGTTAGGTTTCTAGGTCTGGATATAAGCCCAGTTTGGAGAAGTTGGCGTTCCCTCTGGGGCTTTTTGTGCATGTGGATGGCTACTGAGCCTAGGCAATCTTCTATTTGTAATTCCATTCATGCATATTAACAAACATGTCCCCTGTTTCATCCTTGAATTCCTTCAAAGGTTGAGGTGGACACTCCCTCATTCAAGATTAGATCCGGAACACCACATGCTCTTGCTTCAGTTTGACCTCAGACTTTGTCCTTTGCTTCAGAAAATAATTCCAGAATTGGAATCCATGGTGCCTTTCTATTTTTATCAGTTCATTCTTGAGACGGAGAGATAATGTGGAGGAGATTTTCGTTTAAAAGGAGAAAAAAATCCTTTGCAAAGGCAGAAGGATTTGTCGTAGTGACTGGGAATCTTGGTAAATATACTTGGTTTGTTTTTGTAATGCCCTCCTCAGCCCTGCACTGAGAACTCTGGTAACCTGGAGGATTAGCATCAGTATTTCCCCTTCATTTAGTGCCAACTAATATAGTTCTAGAAAAAACAAAACAAAAACATTTGTCTTTAGCCTAAGTTTTTAATGGACCAAATTTTGAAAGTGAGTTTGGGTATGTGAGAGAGTTTAATGCCAACTACAAAGTCTACTTGAAATAAGTAAGGTGATTGTAAATGAAAATAGATTTTTCTTTTTTTTACTTTAAGAAAATGCTGTGTAAGTAATGTAGTGTTTGCTTCCTCTACTAATTTTTTGTTCATTTTTAAAATAAGAAACCCACTTAGGAAGAAATTATGTTTATTGAGGATTTGGTTACTGTTTAGATTATATGAGCTATCAACTAATGCATTATCTTTTCTTAAAAGTGCAGAAACCTAAATAAAAATAATTGACACAATCATGGGGTGCAAGGTGGAGCTATTGGTTTGCACTGCCACCGCTGAGAGATGGCGGAGATGCCTCTGGCCCTGGAGGTGACTGGAACCAAAGACTCAGGGCCTTGGTGCTCTCTTTTCTCCCCCCTGTCTCTTGTGTCTGGAGGTTTTCTTGATTCAGGGACCATGACGAAAGGCAGCTTCAGGCTCACCTCCCTACAGCCTCATGATCAAAGAGGAAAGAGGGGCTTTCTGCCATTTCCAATTGGAAAAATCCTAGGGAGGCACTCTGATTGGCTCAGTTTGGGTCATGTGCCTTTCCCTGGACCAATGGCTGTGGTCAGGGGAATGGGATATTATGATTGGCCAGAATCTGAGTCACATGTTCAAGCCTGTGGTCAGGAGGGGAGGGAGCACTGAGAGAGGTGTGCTGCACAGGCAAGTTACCCCAACTGCCGTTAGTTTTGTTTTCAGCTGGCAGAGGATCTGTGCTGTCTCCCAGAGCCTTGGGTCTGCCTGTAGGACAGAGGCGGTATCCTTTCCACTCGAACAGCTGGGGAAGAGTGTGGAGCAGCTGGAGTGTCCTCGGTCATACATACAACCTGGGTGTGTCAATGCCAGAGCCTGAACCCAGGTCTGTAAATGTGTGAACTGTGAGTTGATACCAAGAATATTCAAATATTTATATCCCATCAATTTTCATAACTTCTCAAAAATAAATTCCTGTCAAATAATATGCCTCCTCTCAAAAGTGCATCTTCTCCCTTTGCTGTGTAATAGCCTTCAATCACACAGCCAAAACACCCGAGACAGGGAGAGGCTAATATTTCTGTGTTATGTTTCCAGTAATGTTTTTATGCCTTGGACCTCCCCTGCCCCAGTTCGTTCCTTAGACACTTGTTTTCTCATGGGACTCAAACTCTAAAATTAATACTGACTTTTGGGTTGAAAAGGTAGAGTGCATTTACCCAGACTCCAAGGGAGTAACTTAGGCTGAGCTGGGTCATACTCAACATGACCAAAGGAAAAGTGGGGCATGATTTTTAAAAGATGCCTAATTAAACTCCACAAACCTATGAAGACTTAGCTTAGACCAGTGGTCGGCAAACTCATTAGTCAACAGAGCCAAATAGCAACAGTACAACGATTGAAATTTCTTTTGAGAGCCAAATTTTTGAAACTTAAACTTCTTCTAACACCACTTCTTCAAAATAGACTCACCCAGGCCGTGGTATTTTGTGGAAGAGCCACACTCAAGGGGCCTAAGAGCTGCATGTGGCTCGCGAGCCACAGTTTGCCGACCACGGGCTTAGACTATTGTTTGAGATTTAACTTTTCCTAGTTTTTATAGTTCTTTCTGTTTTAAATAGTTACCTTTATTTCAAAATTTGTCACATCTAAATAGTATATTTAGTCCCCTTCCTCTTCCCCTTCCTTCGTTTCATGTAGTAATCTGGAGTGTGGAGGATTGGGAGGCCAATGGTTTTTGGTCTGAATCTAGATTTGATCAGTTACTAGTTAGAGGCCAGGAGATCATAGCTCATTTGCTAAACTTTTCCAAGCCTCAGTTTCTTCATCTGTGAGTTGGGCATGAAGGTAGTTATGTGTTAAGTCTCATGAGGATGAGGTAGAGAGTATAGTTCAGGTGCTGAGCACAGGGGTTAGAATGGAGCTGACTTCCAGGGCATGACATGGTGCTGGTGGGGCTTCCGTTTGTCCAGGTGAGCGTTTCATTTCTCTGGGACTCATGTTTCCTTTCTGTCTTTGACCTGGTGAATGAGTGACTTGCTCTGTGTGTTCACATGCTTTGTTTCTAGACTCCTTTCCTGTAGCACTCTTGGTTGGCAGTACTCCCAGTGACTAGTGGTCATCTGTCCTTCCCGCAGGCTTCCAGGTCTTCCAGGACGGCTGTGGAGAAAGGATGGTTCATGCATGAAATAAACTCCCTCTTACCCCTCTTGTGTGAGGGAATGTGAGAGCTGTGTTCCCAAGAGGTCTTTCTAGGGGCACATTTCAGGCTAACACTGTCAGGGTAGGTGTGTTTTCTTTCTTATGTTAGTTACAAAGAATGAATAAAGGTCTATGGAGTAGAAGATACTCTATTTGGCTTAATATTCCTGTCTTTGCAATATTAAACCAAATAATAAAGAGCATCCAGAGTCTTCTCTTTTTTTTTTTTTTTCAGATGTGAAAATGTCATTCTTACTGTATTCAGTGATGTCCAGATACCCAGTAATAACCATTTGAAACACATGCTGAATGTATTTAAAACATGTGGTCATTTAATTATGATTTGATTCCCTCAATATACAAAAGAGTTCTATGAATATTCAATTAACTTCACCAAGCATACCCAGATAGGAAATGTATTCTATGCTGCCATTAATATGACTTTTGGGAAATTTACAGGCAAATATTCATTTGAGATTTTACACAGCACTCAACGCACGCCCACACCTGAACTGTTGCTCGGACAGTGGGATGGTAGATGTCAGGGAGTCTGTGTGATGACTTAATTATAAAGAGAGCTTTCTTTCTAAAGGTGTGGATTTTCGCTTTGAAATTCATTTACCAATAGACTCATATCATCTTATGCCAAACCTATGTTCATTTCTTAATGACATGTTAATTAAAATAGCCATTTGGAGGATTGGCCAGAGATGCCAAAGTATTCAAAGTAAACCTGTTCTTGTGTAGCAAGGAGGTAAATTATGAATATTCAAGTGCTAGTTATACTAATGTGAATTAATTCAGCAAGTCCTTTCAACATAGTTGTTACAATGCGTGTATATTTTATCACTTATTAGCCTAAAATTTCTGTGAGTAGGATAGTATTTTTTTCACATGTACCATGGGCAAAATTATGCTTTTGTCTTACTCTCTACCTTGTGTTCTACTTATGTGTGCGTCTTTTCTGCCCTGGTAGGAGCCTTTGAGGATTGTTTGGTCTGTCTTATCATTCTGTGCTCCTTCCACAGTACCTGCCCAAAGATGCTTGAAGGGAGCAGCAAAGGAAAGATGATGGATCATCAGTGTGTCAAGTACTGTTGGGCACATTTTATATGTCATCTTGTTGAATCCTAACAGCCCTTGTAAAGTAGAGATTGGTACTAGTTTATAGGTGAGAAATCTGAGATTCGGGTGTGTGAAGCACCCTGCTGAGACTTCCCCCCATGTGTCTCTTCCATGGAGATTTTTTATTCTGAAGCATTGTGTTCAGTGGATGACTGAGGCGAAACAGTCATTTAACTTTTCCTAATACCCACAGGTGAAGGGTCGGGACATTGCTGCACAGAGAATGAATTTGAGAGTCCAAGGAACCTGGGTTTAAACCCCAGGTCTATGCTTAGTAGTTTTGTGGACACAAAAATACACCCCACTCTGGGCCCCATTTCTATAGCTAGAGAATGGAGACGATACGGCTGTTACCTTCCATGCAGTGAAAGACAGTGTTGTCCCCGTTTCACAGAAAGGGAGACAGGAAGTACAGTGATTTAGGTCAGTTGGCAAGGTCAGGGCTGTGGCAGGTTGAGAGCTCATGTCTCTGCTCCTGTCATTTGTCACCTCTCCAGATGCCAAGTCTGGGTACAATGTGGTAACAGATCTGCCACCAACTGTCATCCACCCTTGATTAGTCCTCAGAGTACCCCACTGACTTGGGGACAGTTACTATTCATTCTTAAAGCCACTTGGCTGATTCGTGTCTACTTTTCTCCATGTTGTTCACTTCCGTGATCTCAAAGAGGATTCTTCCCAGAGAGTAAAGAGATTCCCCAAGACTTACTCCAGATGAATCTGGCCCACACAGGTCTTCAAAGGACTGGAAAGTGGCAGCCCTGTTGTATTTGGGTGACATTCAGTTTAAGAGCTAGTTTTTGAGCACTTACTGTGTTAACGGGTGCTCTGAAGGACACAGAAGTATCCACAAAACAGATTGACCTTTGAGGATCTTACATATTTAGGTAGAACAGGCATATCTGTGATACTTGAACAATACAACATAGTCCAGAACAGTGGCACACCATAGTGGAGTGAGGGGGGCAATTAAGGGGCGTATTATTTGCAGAGGAGTTAAATTCAACAGTGAAATAACATCACAATTGGTTTGCTTTTCGCTGTCACGTGCCATGTGATGAACTAGTCCTCCAACGGAACAGACCCGTGACCCTGACCCTCAGTACCGTACTGTTTCAGTAATCTTCTGCCAAGTGAGTGCTACAGATGAGATGCTCAGGGGGTCAGACTGGGGTGGTCGGTGTGGACTGAATCGTTGCGAAGCTGCATGAAGTCTCTCCTTTCCCTCTTGGTGTGAAAGGACTCAGGGGGAGCAGTGTGTGACCCTAATGATGGAGCAGTCACAGGCCAACACGAGCTTTGGGCCACAAAAGTTCTTTACAGGCACTGCCTCCTTACATCCTCACAGCGGCCCAAGTTCATTCCGTAGATGTGGGCCAGTGATGGACTATCTCCAGGTCTCATCGTCCTCCCACATGAAATGAGGGCTGCAATTTCTGCTCCCCAGGAGTCCAGGAGGCTCAGCAGTGCTAACACCAAAGCCCCTCACATATAGGAGTTTCTCAAATGTCAGCCATCACTCCTGTAGCGTGTGTGAGATACAGGTCTGTGTGTGCCCTGTGTGCGCTGTTGGCGGGGTCGCTGATAAACACAAGTGCCCAGGCAGCCCTCGTGAGTGATGCAGTCTTTTTTTTTTTTCACATTGTTCTCCACAAAACCCTTTTAGCCCTAAATTTTGTAGGATTGTTGTTGACTTGTATCAATAATAAAGAGTTGGTCATTTAGTCTCTCACATACTCTCTATGGCTAAATTGAAGGAAATAACTTCTTCCAGGGAAGAGATTCAATCCCTGAAGAAAAAACAATGACAGTTTTATTGTCAAATAAAGTTTTATGAAGACCGTTAAAAAGTATCATGGTCAGTGATCCGCTGTGGGGATCCGGAATGTATTTTTACCTCTGAGGGCAGCTGTCCTGATGCGCCAGGAAGGGCTTCTTGTGTCTTAGGATGGATTTTTCAGTGACAGTGTCACACAAGACTTGCAAAGTGCTGTATCAGAGACAACTTGGAAGAGAAGGAGCTGATGGGCTCAGACAAATTGTTAGACAACTCAAACAGCGATGACAGGCATGTAGATGATGCCTGGGAGAACTCTGAATTAAATTGCTTCATGGAAGGTGGGAATGGAAAGAAAAGTACTATTTCCAAATCATAATATGTGTGATTTTTACATATTGGTCATAAAGTTTATTTAGTCTGGTTAACCAAATCTTGGGTGGGAGTGGAGAAGGGTTGTTGGGGATCTTCTCATTGGGAAAAAAGGAAGGCTGTCTTATTTTGGGAATTATCATCATACATTGAAGCACATGTAATTAGAACCTAATCAAAGAAAGAACTTCATCCTGGGAGAAGAGGTGCCCCTTACAGTGTGGGAAAGGGTGGTCGGATGTACTGAAAAGTCTTTTCTGCATCTGGGAACTAAAGTGAAGGCAAAACTTCCAGAGTGGGATCAGTGCCACTCCTGAGGGCTGACAGAGGGAATGGAAAAGGACCTGGAGGAACTGAATAGGGAGAGGCAGGTGACAGAAGCAGAAGGGTCTCTGCCCTTTCTCTGGGAGACATATCTGTGTGGTTTCTCATCTCTTCTTTGCTATGTGATGTGGGCAGATGATTCACTCTGTCTGCATCTCTGTTACCTCAACTGTATCCCAGGCTTAAGTGACATTCAGTGAGAAGGCATGCACATAGTAGGAGCTTTATAAATGTCCCCCCTCACATTTGCTATGCAGCTACTCATCAGCTCTATTGTTGATGAATAGGATATCTTCTCCATAACTGGTTATGAGAAATTGGAGAAATTTAGAATATTTCTCTCCTTATAAAATTTTGACAAAAAGAGGCTGGGCCTCCTCCATCCCTAAAGATTCCTCAGTTGGTAGCTTTATAGCAGTGGTTAGACAAAGGTGACAAGAACTTTCATGAAGTCATTGATTTTTAATTCCAGAAATTCATGTTCTCCTGCCTTAGCTTTGGATGTGGGGAGGTGAAAGGGTTGGTCCTATGAGGAAAAGTCCTGTGGTACCTGAGACTTATGTCAGTTCTCAGGACGGTGTCTCATGTGATCCTTGTAGCAACCTTCCGAGGTACAGGATGGGAGAGGGGACTATCATTGATTTCATAGATGAGGAAACAGAGTCACAGAGCAGGTATGTGACGTATCTTAGGCAGGCAGGCCTAGGACTAGACAACAGGCCTATTCCACAGTTGTGTTAAAGTAGACACAGGTTTTTCATGGGAAATAGCTGAACAGCTCTCCTAACCCCACCGAATCCCTTCAGAAGGCATCAGCGGGGACCTCAGCAAAGAAACTAAGTCAAGCTAAAGGGAGAACCTCAGTGTTGGGTGACTAAAGATGCTTGAAATTGTGCTTCCCATCACTTCAGATGGTTTCTAAGGTTTGCAGAGCTTTGCTGGTCCAATGGTTGTCAGGGGGAAATGTAACTATAGAGTGGTCATGTTAAATATTTCTTTGGGATTTTATTTGTTTACAAACTCTGTACTGAAAGAAGAGAGCAAAGGACCAGAGATAAAAGCTGAGGAGCCCTTCTTAAAGTGGTTACTAATTATCTTATCTTCCCCTTCCCTCATTCTCTCTTCCTACTTTAGAATATTTCCAGATCCTATGCCTAAAGATACATATATCTCTATTTACTTGTTTAATTTACATAGGAGGCTGTTTCATATAATTTCCCATTCCCAACTTCCTCTGCGTAACTATTTTACTTGTAATATGTACCCAAAACTTACTCTGAAGGAGGCGGATGAGCTAAACCTGTTTGCGTCTCTTGTACTACACCTGAGTAGAGAGGGGACTCAATTACAAGAACCAGAATGGGTAACTGAGAAAGAAGAGATGAAAGTATACCTAGGTACCACAGAATCACTTTTGTGGCTGCCAAAACTTAGTCCAAAGCATCCCTGGTCATCCAATGAAAAAATGGAATCCATATTTTTATGTGAAATCTTTAATATAATTGGAGAGGGGGTAGGAAGGATGTTTTCTGTCTATTTATCCCTGAACTTGGGGACATATGTGTGTTAGGAAGCTGAACTACACTGAGCTCTTCCTTTGTCTTCTTCCTTCTCAGGTTATGAAGCACAAGTTCAGTCCTGCCTTCCCTCCATTTGCCCTGGGGAAAAGGTTGTAAATAAATAGTCAGTGGTGCCCCAGGGAGAAGAAAAACCATAGGCGGGGTCATTGAAAGGTGCTGCATTTTATTTGTGTGAAGTCCGAGATGCTGCCTGCTTGGGTGGACTCTCTGGAGATGGCATTGCTTAGGGGCATCCACAGCACGAAACACAGAAGACAAACTAGATTTGTTAGGACCCCCAGGGTTGTTACAGGTCAGAGACTAACAGTGACCACTCACAAGAGACAGAAGAATTGGAAGATGGCCCCTTGGCCAGTTAGCACATTCCCCACATTAACAAGATCTTCATGGGAAGCCCAGTTGTTACTGGGTTAATTGATAAGTACAGTATGAAAGTAAATGAGAGAGATTATGGCTCAAGTCACAGAACTCAACCTGAGTTAGTTCCCTATGGCCTGTAGGGCAGTTCCTACTCAGTCAAAAGAATTCCACATAGTAGGTGCCTTCATCCCCAAATGTTGGGGACATCTACACCTTAGTTATAGATAAGACCTTAGCCCTTGATGACAAGTTTTTGAAACAGATCATTTCTGAGTTCTATCATTATTTCTAATTCCATTTCTTAATTTATGGAATAAAAGCTAAGGGTTAAAGGTTTGCATATCTAATGAATAACACTAAAGTTGTGAATGGTACTTTAACTCATTTGATAAATATGCATCAAGTGTCTACTATGTTTTTTGACTCTAAATTCTGATGCTTTTAATTCTTTGCTAGTTTGATTATCATTTATCTTTTGCCAGAATTGCTCATCGCTCTCTCGTCTTGGCTAGTAGGGTAAGATTTTCACCTCTTACTAATTTGCGGTATAGAGAAACATTAATGATGGAATTTAATGTGACTGCATGTAAAATAAAGGCAACTTGACAGTTTCCTTGTTCGCCTGGAACTCTTAATGCTACCTGCCACGTTCTACCTTGTTTCATAGTCCTTTAAGTACTTCTATCCTCTGTTCATCTACAGCTCAGTGTCAGCCTGTGCTCTCCCTTCATCCTGTAATGTCTTCCATGTGCTTGAGTTGTGGTGCAGGACCTCAGCTGTCGCATTAAACAGGAAATCTGAGTATTGTGCAAGCTCTGAAGCTCTTTTAGAAATGGACAATGATCTTCAATCTGTTAACCCTGAGCCTGGCCACTCCTTCTTTGGTACATGTTACTTTGACAGTCTCTTCCTCATTGTCACAGATTCTGCCAACTCCCATTTGATCAACCGTCAAGAGTACTGAGGCAGCCTTTCCAACTCTAGGGTGGTGCTGTGGGCACTTGACATCACTGCTTGGGCTCCCATGTGAAGGATGTTCTATGTGGTCCCTTCCTGCTGGCAGGCGTTTTGCTGCTGTTTTGGAGATCTTCTCTGGGCCACAGACATTTGAATCAGTCAATTCTAGGAGTGTTTGTTTTCTCAGGAAACACAGTCCTATTAAAGCCATTGTTTTGAAAGTCACCCAGAGCATTAAAAATCTCAGGTCATCAATTCATAGTGTGAAAACTTAGGAGTGGTTGGGGTGCTTCAGGCAAGCAATATTGACTTAAATGCATGGAGCACTTTAAGACAGCATTTGATTGTACATTTTAAAGTGGGGAACACAAATTGAAATTCCTCCTGGGAGCTTTAAATCATGCATTATATGTGCAGTATTTTCAATTAGCTGCAGAAAAAGAAATCTGTTCCGTGTGGCTCTATTTTTACAGCTGGGAATTGCTCTGAGAACACAATTGACTATTTCATACATGTGAGATTTATTTAAATGATTCATGGGGCATTTGCAATTTAACCAACAATTGAAAATATTGTTGCCGTGTGGCAGGTAAAGCCAGGAAGTCATTTTGCATTCCTGAAGAGGTGCTCGAAGCTCAATATACCCTTAGTCCAAGGGGCGGGCATGGACAGGGGTTAGAGCAGTATTGAGATTCAGACTTTCACATTTCATTCCTGGGTTGTGCCACACTGCGGGCAGAAAGAGAATGCTTGACTGCCTGCGGATTCTATGGAATGGTGCTCTCAGGAAGGACCCGAGGCACTGGGCATTCTCCCTTTTTCTCTCCTGTTTTCATGTACCAGACACAGACAAACGATCAAATCCTTTCCCCAGCTCTTCTCTGACTTTCTATTTCTTCCCCTCCTTCTTGCCCCCAACCCCCCCGCCCATTCTTTGCCACCTGTCTCACATCAGACATCACCAAGAGAGATTATTGATGCCGAAAGCTAAGTTGAGTTTTGGGATGGACCAACCATGCCCTACATGGTGGTTCATAAACATATCTAGAAGTTAGGAATGCATGTTCCCACTGAAATGATGCTATAAACAGTGGTCAGTAGACACTTGATGTTAGGAGATACTGTATTACCGCATTATTGCTCAAGTGATTCAGACAAAGGTTAATCCATCAGGCATTTTGTGGGCAGAATTAAAATCATAACCACCAGTTTTTAATTTTTCTCTGGATCAGTGGTTCTCAACCAGGGGTAATCCTCCCTCTCTCCTCCAGGAACTTTTGTTGATGTCTCCAGATATTTAATTTGGTTGTCACAATGAGGAGAGGGGGAAACTACTAGCATCTAGTTGGTTTAACCAGAGATAATGCTAACCATCCTATAATACACAGGACAACCCCCAGCACACAGAATTACACCCCCCCCCCCCCCCCCCCCAATGTCAGTAGATCTAATGCTGTGAAAGCTTGCTCTAGAACTTCTTTTAACAAATGACTTCCCCAAATTTATATCCCAACCTGCTTATAAGATGGTGGTTTCTGTAATCAAGGTTAGTACCGGAAGTGAATCATGTTGATTGTTGAAGCCTGCTTTCTTCATCAGTGCCTCGATTACATAGAGAGCACCTCGATGTCCCCTGTGCCATGTTAGATACTGAGAAAGAGTGGTGACAGGACCGATATGGTCCCTGCCCCACCCTCGGGCACAAAGAGAGGGGGAGGAGACAAATGTTCTAGTCTGAAGGAATGCGCATATGGAGGGCTGAGGCTGGAAAGGTTCTGCGACTTCCCAAGGGGAGAGTGTATATCTAGAAGGAAGAAATCCAGCCCAGGAGGCCAACTCACAGGCTGCGGGATCGGGTTTGCATTTCCTTGCGAGAGCTTAGGGAGGCCACTGGAGGGTTTGAGGCAGGTCTTGGTGCCAAGGGGCATGGTCAGCCTTTCCTATCGGCAAGGTCACTGGGGCAGAGCAGACTGTGAGTTGGGTAGAGGATACTAATGTCCTCTTCCAGGAAGTCTGGTGGCTGGACTGAGGGCAGAGGAGGTGGAAAGAGTAGGCCATGCAGGAACGCTCAGAGGAAGAATGAAAGAGTTTGCAAGGTTTCTAATGGGGCAGGAAAAGGATGAAGGATGACACCCAGACTTTCTGCTTAGATTCTTGGGTGGATGGGATGCCCACTTTCTGAGATGCAGAACCTGCAGGAACAGTGAGCCCAGAAATGAGGAGGCTTTTTTCTCTGATCCTAACATTTCTGTGAAAAGGGATAAGGGGACTTTGATATCTCTCTACCCAATCTTTTTTTTTTAGAAAAATAAATTCAAGGTTTTAGAGTCTGCTCTACTTACTAAAATTCAGGCTATTTTTCTTGGATTGCCCCTTCTTTTCAGTTACCATCACAATGGGCTTTCCAGTTATTTCTAAGTGGCTCCCTTGTGCAATCATCAAGCATTTTCTGTGTTAGATATTTCCTCCATCTAAGCAAATAACACAGTGATGAGACTCAGCTTACAATCCAGACTCTACCATTGAGTCTCTCGACCACTGAGACAGGGTTTTTTATGGGCTTTGTCGTACTGAAATGTTTTAAAAATTGCTTTAGTCTAATCATGCCTTATTTCAGTTTATGCTGCTCAGAAACACTTTTCCTTATTCATGAGCCTGGCCATGGCTTGGAAAGAACACACGGAAAACCAGCAGAGCCTGAGGCCCATTTCCTAATTCACCCAGTGACCATCAGTCATTTTCTGGTCCTGTCACCAGGGCCATTCTCGAGGCTGCATGGGGCCCTGCTGCTTCTCCCCCCCGAGGGCAAGGCCACTCAGGTCACCTTCCCTGAGGACTTGTGACCAGAGGTGAAACTCTGATAAAGTCACATACTAGCTAGAGCCTTGAACCTTTTCTACAACAAAGAAATGAAGGGAATGGGCCACAATGGTAGAAAAGACCACGAGTAAATAGAAAAGGCATATTTTAAAATTCCTTTCAATTTTTAGAACTTGGAATCTGGGAACATTTTGCCTAGTTGAAGGAACTGTTCAGATGGGTTGGCGAGTAGACCCTAAGAGGCTGAGGATAGAGACCAAGGATGCTTCAACCCTCTGTGATAATGGTGGTAAGTGGCAGAACCAGCTTCGAGTGACCCTCAGTGTATTCAGTAACTGGTGGAAGAACCTGAGATGGATTCCCCCTTTTTATGCCTCTCAGCAGTCTATAAGGCCGGGGCTACTATTATACCCATTGTACAGATGCAGAAACTAAGGCACAGTGAAGTAATATTAATATACCTGTTTAAATCACACAATTAATTGGTAGTGGACCTTGGGTATGAACTTGGGTGGTTTGTCTCAGGAGCCTACAGAAGCTAAGAATTGAGGCTGTCACAAATTTGAAAAGGCACAATTATGCAAAAACATTAATGGTATTTTTTTAGAAAATTTACATTTCTAGTGTAGTTGTAGGATGGGGAAAGGAATTAAAGTGAATAAAAGTCTTAAGGTACATTTGTTTGCTGACTACAATTTTAAAATAAGGGTTCTTTTTGTTTTGTTGTTTTTACTTTTGATGTTAACCGAGTTATAGATTCCTGTCCAGTTATAAAAAAAAAATACAGAGAGATCCTATTTACTGGTCACCTAGTTCCCACCAACAATATATACCACAGCTAAGAAATTGGCATTGGTACAATCCACCCACCTTATCAGATTTCAGCAGTTTTACATGCATTCATGTGTGTATGTGTTTGTGTGTGTGTGTGTGTGTGTACTTATTTCTGTGATGTTTTATCACCTGTATATTGTGTGGCCACCTCCATAGTCAAGACACAGAATAGTTCCATCACAAGGCCCCTCATGTCACCCTTTTACAGTCACATCCATCCCTTTCCCTCCCATCTCCCCCAATTCCTCGTAAACTCTATAATTTTGTCATTTTAAGACTATTTTATAAATTGAATCATACACTATATAACCTTTTGGAATTTACTTTTTTTTCACTCAGTATAATTGCCTTTAGATCCATCCAAGTTGCTGTGTGTATCTGTAGTCCATTCATTTTTATTGCTGGGTACTGGTCCATGGTGTGAATGTGTCATAAGTTGTTTAACCATTCGCCTATTGAAGGACATTTGGATACTTGCCAGTTTGGGGCTATTGCGAATAAAGCTGCTGTGAACATTGGTGTATAGATTTTTGTGTGAACATGAGTTTTCGTTTCCCTGAGATAGATGTCCAAGATTGCTAGATCATATGGTTAAAAGCGTGTTTAGATTGGTAAGGCACTGCCAAACTGTTTCTGCAGAGTGGCTACACCATTCTACATTCCCACCAGCAATGCGTGGTACCCGATTTCTCTGCATCTTCTCCAGCATTTGGAGTTATCATTAGTTTTTATTTTAGCCATTCTGATGGGTGTGTAGTGGTTTTAATTTGCACTTCCCTAATGGCGAATGATGTTGAACATCTTTTCATGGGCTTATTTGCCATCTGTGTATCCTCTTCAGTGAACTGTCAGTCCGTGTCTTTGGACCATTTTCTGATTGGATTGCTGTTTTCTTTTTACTGTTGCATTGTGAGAGTCCTTTGTATATTCTAGCTACTCGTCTTTGTCAGATAGGTGGTCGGCAATATTTTCTCCTAGTCTGCAGTTTGTCTTTTCATCATCTTTGCAGAGTCTTTTGTGGACCAAATATTTGTAATTTGATAAAGTCTGACTTACCAGTCTTTCCTTTTTTGGATCATGCTTTTAGTATCAAGACTAAGATAGTAAAAGTAGGATTTCACTTCCTGCCTCTTCCAGTGTGCGGTGCCTGGTGGTTGAGGAAGAAGCCATCAAGACTAAGATAGTAAAAGTAGGGTTTCACTTCCTGCCTCTTCCAGTGTGCGGTGCCTGGTGGTTGAGGAAGAAGCCGTGGGGCAGGGTGGACACGGGTGTGAATGCATCTTCAGCTTCTGTCTAGTTTGGACTCTGGTGTGTGTCACCATGAGCTGTTTGTCCTCAGTGGACCTTGTCTCAGAAAGACTCTAAGGTGGTATAGTGTTAAAATGAACACATTTCCAGAATCTGTTTCCAGGCCTTTTGGTGCTTGAGATCCTCTGTCTGGGACACTGGGCCCTGTCCCCATTCCTCTGCCCCTTTCTCTCGTCACATCCAGCTCACCCTCCGTGTCCGCCTGCGTGCCCCTCCTCCAGTGCCCCCTTCAGCCCTGTTGATGTTGTGGAGCAGACCGTCCTTCCTGGGCCTTGCAGGATGTTGAGCAGCATCCCAGGTCTCTGCTCACCAGACAGTAGCACCCTCCCCACCGGTTGTGACAACCCAAAATGTCTCCAGATGTTGCCAAATGTACCCTGAGGGACAAACCTGCCCTGATGAGAAGCCAGGCTCTAGACCATTGGCTCCAGGAGCGTGGGGCCGGGTCCACTTTTGTGCACGCTCCCACCTCAGCACCCTGCCTGACCCATGGGTGCTCCCCTAGTATTTGTGAAATAGATAAATGGGCAAACTGTACCTACCACCTAACAGTGTTTTACATGGCAGCCTTGGAAATAGCACCCCGATTTCCAAAGGACCAACTGGGTTTAATTGTGAATTCAGCCCTAGAAATGCTGGTCCCTGTCGACACAGTAGAGTATTGGTGCCCTGGACCTTCTTCTGCCTGGCCGACGGGGGAGGCTGCCTGAGTCTGGAGGTCCAGCCTGATAAAGCCCACATCCTCTCCTAACCCTGCCAAGCAGGGGCCCTCCCCACCTAGAGGAAGAACCTCCATCCTACACAGGCTCCCCCCGACTCCCAGCTCTCCTTCTGAGAAAAGGAGGGCATCGCAGCAGGCAGAAGGGGACCTCCCGCAGGTGGCATTTTGGAGATAATTTGTCGCAGGGTGATAGTGGAGACCCAGTTCAACCTTCACCTGCTGAGTGTCCTACCTCTGTCGCTGGGCCCTGCCCTCTTTTCACGAGAGAAGGGAGGAAAGTAGGAGTTGGGGCTCAGTTTTGCGTAACTAATTAGTTCAGAAAGTTCCCAGGGAGTAAGTACAGTGGACGTAAGAATAATGAGGGTATATGAGCGTGTTTGGGGGTTTTCTCTTTATACCTGGCATTTCTGTTCCCTGAACCTGAATGAGAAAGCTAGCTTTGGTTCAGAAAACAAACACAAAGGCCATGGTGGGGGTGGGGGAGCAACCAGGCGATGGGAGGGGAGCGGGGCCCACAGGAGGTGATGACTGGTTATGTCAGCCGTTCCCTGCTGCTGCTGCTGCTTTATGGGGAAGGATGTCAGTGGTACAGGAGGATCCGCAGCCTCAGGAGTCTGGGCCAGGCTTCCTCCTCCGAGGAACAGCTGCCTGATGAGGGGGCCTGGTGTGGACAAACACCCGCCCTGATGCTCGGCACAGGAAGCTCCGGGTAACGCAGGCATCCCCACTTCTTCCAACAGGCTGTCCAGGAGCCTGATTTGATAGGGGGGCTGATGCTCAGAGCTTTCATTACTGGTCACTAAACCCTCCCTTCTGGGAGCCCCTAGGGGGAATGGGCTGGGTTCCTTCCTCTCCCACATAGAGAAGCCTTGGATGGAAATTCCAGGGGGAGCCACGGTGACAATTGGCATCAGTGCAGTAGTTGCTTTGACAAGAAGCAGTGTGTGACTTCGGACTGGAGCCTGGATTCTAAAGTAAGGAAAGTCCACGGGATCTTCGTGTGCCACCTTGGGGGGGAGTTGGAATGTGCACCTTCCTGTGGGTCAGCGGGGTTTCTCATCCTTGGCACTTGGCACTGACGGACGTTTTGGGCCGGATAATTCCCCGTGGTGAGGAGCTGTCTTGTGCATCATGGGATGTTCAGCAGCAACCCTGACCTCAACCCACGGGATGCCAGTAGCACTCCCTCCCAGGTATGACAACCAAAACGTCTGCAAGTGTTGCCAAATGCCCCCTGGGGGCCATGCAGCCCCCTCCGAGCTAAAAACCACTGCACTGGAGTAACAAACATCCTGTTCCATTCTTGTTCCTTGTAAAGCTGTGGTCACTTGTTTACTCCGAGTCACTGGTGATGTAAGCACGGGACAGAGAGGTAGAAAGAAGTCAGTGTTTCCTCACTTCTTCCTCGGTCAACCCTTTAAACTCCATCACAAGGAGCATTGTGACATACCAGCTAAGAGTTCGTATTCAGACACCTCTTCACCTTGTATGATCTCTATGGACTGGGCAGGTTTAATTTTTTCGGACCTCTGTTTTCAACATCTATAGCATATAAATACTCATGCCTACATCTTAAGTCAAGGGTTCAGCTAGATGTTGAATATATAAGGCTCCAGGTACAGGGTCTGGCACATGATAGACATTCCATAAACGGTGGCCATTAATTCTGAGTACTTGAGAATGCATTCCACAAGTTTTAAGCAAGTTGGGATTTTTTTAAAGTTAGCAATAAAAGTTGCTGCTGCTTAAAATAAGAATGAAGTCAGTTAATTTCCACTGAACTACAATTTATTTCATAAACTATACTGAGTTTCTACTATATACCAGATACTCTGCTAAACTTGGGGAATAAAAAAAAAATGAATAAACTATAATCCTTGCCATTAAACATCTAGTGTGTAGATGTAGTCACATGAATGGTTCCAGTCATATGCATCAAAATAGAACCACCACTTATTGAAAAAATCTCAATATGGAGTGGTCTGTGGGTTGTAATGGGGTGTGACATTCATTTTAGTGTATATAAAGGGCTCTCACTATATTATTTCTCAACTCTCTGTTTTTCTAGCAACTGCACTTTTTATTCCAGTTTTTACGATTCTGTTATTGAACCACAGTTCTTGTGCTCTGTAGCCTTTTCTGCTCCTCCTTGCTACCCATTTCAGATGATCTGAGTTCCTGCTGCTGAGTTTTTATAACCAGAAAAGGGCTGCTTGTTTTAAGTAATGTGTTCATTGTATACATTTTGTAAAATATCCAGAACAGTATAAAGAATAATATATTCATATTTCTACCATCAGAAATAAATATAGAGATAATATCTTATATCCATCTTTCTAGTCTTTTTTTTGTGCCTGTGTAGAATTTTTGCATAGTTAATTATAGCATAGTTTTCTTTTCAATTAAGATATATGCAGAATATATTACCATATCTTTATGATATTGTGTTAGAGGGATGTCATGAACTGACCCTTACTGTTGGATGTCAGAGGTCATGGTCTCCCAGACGAATTGCTGAGCCAAGAATAAAGTGCAAACCATTCATTGAGGAACAGTCCCCAGGTGACAGAGTAAAAGAGTGGGGGAAGTGGGTGTTAGAAAGGGGATCAGCCAATCAAGGGGCGGGAGATATCAGGTGAAGGCCCACACTCAGCCTGATCCTGGAGAGTTCTGTGCCACCTTGAGGCAAAGAAGCTGGGCTATCATACTCCCGGACCAGTAGTTAGTCAGTGGCTGTTGGCGTCTGGGATAGAGGAATGGTATGTGTCAACTCCCAGCCACTTAAAGTCCACTAAGAGAATGGGCTGCAACTCCCAGTAGCAATTCTCCTAAGGTGATAGGTGCAAATTATTGGTGTCAAAGCACCCAGGAGCCAGAGGAGAAGTGCACAAAGCTGGTGAAAGATCACCCACAGTGTTCCTTCTCTTGGAAATTGAGGTTGCAAATGATAATTGCTATGCAATTACTTATTGCAAGAATATTGTAATGATTTTGCTACTAGAAATAACTGTACAGTGAACATGTTTACACCCAAATCTTTTTTTGTTATTAACTTAGGGTTGACTGGTAGGAGGGGGTGTTACTGTTCCAATAGGTAAACACATTTTTAAGATTATGCATATCAAAAATTGCCTTTCAGAAAGATTTTCATCAATTTACACTTCTAACACTTACTCCTCATTTTTTTACTAGCAGCAATCTAGAGAACATTGATTTCTCACCTATCAATTGGGGATCCATCAACAGCATCAGAGTTATTCTAAGGGGCCAGAAAACTCATGTTCATGGTTCAGCTTTGAGTACAGACTGAATATATAATTCAAAATATGATTTTTGAAATGTATCAAGATGCTGTTATAGATAAAATGAATTTGTAGTTTATAAAAGTGTTTCTGAATGTGTGGTAGTTTTTTTTATCATGTATTCTTTACAAGTACTAAAAATGGAATTGGTCATGAAGTGTCCAATACTTTTTTTATGCCAAAAAAGGTGATACCTTCTTTTAAAGATTGAGAACCACTGGTCAGTATCACCATAATGTCTTGAGTCATCTCTGGACTATCGATTAGGAAATCATCTATTTGAACTATTGCACTTTAAAGATTTGTTAATAAAAAAACCTATAGGACTTGATACTATTAATAAAACAGATTTAGTGACATAAGTCAGTAGATTAAAAAACATATCTCAGCACCATTAAAGGTTTTTGGAACATACTCACCCACCTCCACTGCCATCATGATGCAACTCCTCCTTTCTCTTATAAAGACATCAAAACAGACCAACATTGTCTCAAATATTCGAAGGAAGCTATAAATATACTTTTATTAAAATAGAAGTGCTGCATTTGATCCATTTTCTTAGCTTGATCTTTGAGATGTTCTAAATAGATGTGGAAATTAAAAAAAATTAGGAACTATTTCAGGTCTTGACTATTGAGGAAGACAAGGGGAAAAGAGCCACCATTTACTGAGCACCTTCTCTGAACTAGATACTGTGCTAGTTGCTGACTATCTTTCTGTTTGTGCTTATGAAATTCCCATGACCACCCTTGAAATTTGATTCCTAATATGGTACAAGAGAAAGCTGAGGCTGATAAAGATTGTGACTTGCCCTGGATCTCTTGATTAGTTGATAGTAGAATGGGATTTGAACCTTAGATTAATTTTCCCTGACACTTAGAGGAAAATAGAATAAATGTCTCATAAGGTTGCATTTTAAAAGGCAACTAACAAAGCCCCAATTACCTTCTTCTTCCTCATAGCCTTCCTCCTTCAGCCCAATAGAGATTTAAGAATGAATGCTAGCGCAACCAGCATGGCTCAGTGGCTGAGCATTGACCTATGAACCAGGAGGTCATGGTTTGATTCCTGGTCAAGGCACATGCCCGGGTTGCAGGCTCGATCCCCAGTGTGGGGCATGCAGGAGGCAGCCAATTAATGATGCTCTCTCATCATTGATGTTTCTGTCTCCTTCTCCCTCTCCCTTCCTCTCTGAAATCAAGAAAAAAAAAGAAAAAAAAAAGAATGAAGGAAAAGGAACCCTCATGCACTGCTAGTGGGAATGCAGACTGGTACAGCCACTGTGGAAGACAGTATGGAGTTTCCTCAAAAAAGTTAAAAATGGAACTCCCATTTGACCCAGTAATCCCACTTCTAGGACTATATCCCAAGAAAACAGAAATACCAGTCAGAAAGGATATATGCACCCCTATGTTCATAGCAGCACAATTTACAATAGTTAAGATTTGGAAACAACCTAAGTGCCCATCAGCAGATGAGTGGATTAAAAAACTGTGGTACATCTACACAATGGAATAATACACCGCTATAAAAAAGAAAGAACTTTTACCATTGCATCAGCATGGATGGAACTGGAAAGCATTATGCTAAGCGAAATAAGCCAGTCAGAGAACAATAAATATCACATGATCTCACTCATATATGGGATATAATGATCAACATAATTTGATGAACAAGAATAAATCCAGAGACAAGTGGCAGAGGGGGGTGGTTAGAGAGCAACCAAAGGACTTGTATGCATGCATATTAGCATAACCAATGGACAGAGACACTGGGGCGGCAGTGGAGGCTTGCCCAGGGTGGGAATGGTTGCGGGGGGGGGGGTGGGGAGGGTGTCAATTGGGGAAAAAAGGAGACATGTAAAACTTTAGACAATAAATAAAATAAAAAATAAAAAGAATGAATGATGGGAGACATCTGTAATACTCTCAGCAATAAAGATAAATTAAATAAATAAATAGAGAGAAATAAATAAATAAATGTGGATAAAAGGCATTTGGCTGTCAGTTCAAGTATCTTACCTAATAATAGAGAAACATGTAAATTGACCGTACCTCCACTATGCCCACAGCCAATCAGAGTGAATATACAAATTAACCTAACAAAGATGGAGGTTAATTTGCATACATACCTGGGTCTCAGGAACCTCCTCAGCACCCAGGTCACTCCCAGCTGGCCATTGGGTGGAGGCTTTAGGCTTGGGAAGGGGCCAAGCCTGTGATTGGAGGTGCGGGTGGAGGAACCCCTTCCCAAGCCTAAAGCCTGGGGCAGAGGCTTTAGGCTTGGGCAGGGGCCAAGCCTGGGATCAGAGGGAAGGGGGAAAAATCAATGGAAACATATCCTCAGGTGAGGATAAAAAGAAAAAGAAAGAAAGGTCATATCCTATGAAAGACACATCTTGAAAATGCTTAAAGAAAGTTGTCATTTTTTCATGGTGAAGGGACTGAAGTCCATGTTGATGAAAATACCTTGGCGGCTGCGGTGACTGGCAGTGGCTGCAGCAGCAGGGTGATGGGGCTGGTGCCTTCCCCTGATCAGCCCGGTTGCCTCCCGAAAAGGAAGGCCAGACTGCGGCTTAGGTCCGCTCCCAATGGGGAGCGGGCCTAAGCCATCAGTAGGACATCCCCTGAGGGCTCCCAGTATGTGAGAGGGGGCAGACTGGGCTGAGGGACCCCTCCCCAGTGCACAAATTTTGTGCACTGGGCTCCTAATATTTAATAAAATGTATGCCTCTTCATTGGAGAAACCTTTTAAGCATTGCTGCCATACACCTACACCTCTGTGGCTGAGCATTTCTTTTTTTTTTTTTTTTTTTTTTTTTTTAAATATATTTTATTGATTTTTCACAGAGAGGAAGAGAGAGGGATAGAGAGTTAGAAACATCGATGATAGAGAAACATCGATCAGCTGCCTCTTGCACAACCCCTACTGGGGATGTGCCCGCAACCAAGGTACATGCCCTTGACCGGGATCGAACCCGGGACCTTTCAGTCCGCAGGCTGACGCTCTATCCACTGAGCCAAACCGGTTTCGGCTAAGCATTTCTTTCCTGAGTCTTTTTAAGTTCATTTTTGGCTACATTAATTAGCATCATAGATCAAGTACACACTTTGAGGTCTTTAAGCCTCTCCCCAGTAACCTGAAAGAACACATTTAAAACCACCACACTGCAGTCACTTTGATCAGTTAGCATTTCCTGTTTCTTCTCTGAAGTTTTAAAGATGCTGACTCATTCGGATACCACTCAGTACATTTCCCAGGGTATCAAAATGCACTTCACTTTTGCTTGTTCCTCTAACTTTCTGCCTTAAGAGAATGTGGAAGATGTTTGGAAAATGAAGACAGGGTTGGGTGAACATATCTCAGGGATGTTTGTAGAGGCCTGAGAGACCAGAGTCCTCTGGCCATTCCAGGACCATATTTGAGGCTCAACCTCAACTGTTTGTGCATTAACTCCTGTCGCTTTCCCGGGTCAACCCCTGAAGGTCTCTAGAATGCCCCTTGCCAGACACCCTGAAGAGTTAGACCTTTGCCTGTTGGTAAGAGTATTGGTGAGAAGCATTTGGCATGGCTGCTAGGCAGGTCAATCCTACTTAAGACCACTAAGTCTCAGTTTGGCAGCCCAATACCTTTCCTTCACAATTATTTCTTTGAGAAGAAAAAATGTCATAAAAAAAAACCTGTTGGGGAATCTGATGATTCTCATATAATCCGATGCACTGTTTTTTTCTCTACCTCCTGTAGCCCCTCTAGAAGGAAGAGTTAGCCCAAAGACAGAATAATAAAGGGTTCTAGGTACTAAGAATGAGGATCCTAGAATCACAGAGACCAGAAGGATATCAAAGCATTCTCAGTGCTTGATGGGGGCAGGGGCTGGTCGTCATACCGCCCTACCCCCTCCCCCCCGCCCCGAGATAAATTAGGGGACTTTCCTTGTCATACTGTGTGCCAGTTGTTCATTTCAGACACTTGCATTGTTAGCATCCCACTTTTAGGATGAGACTCACTGCCTTCACTTGAGGATTTTCCATTTGATATTCTAGCCTAACTTCAATGCCCAGCTCGCTCCCGCAGCTTTTCATCATCCAGTGTGCCTCCCCTGGGCTGTATTGCCATGGGAAGCAAAGCAATTCATAAATAAACAGTCTATCTTTCATAATTTGAACTTCAATATTTGGATATAGTCCAGAGAGTGATGCAAATGCATTTTGGACTTTCCCCATTGGCAAGGCCCAGTATTCCCAGAGCTAATTTAGAGTTTATTAGGTGAGCATACACAGATTGTGTTCTCTAAAGTCTGTCTCCCGCTAAAAGGAAGCAGAGCCCCCTAGAAAAGTGGCTGATTCCTCCTGGGACAGGAATGGGCAAAATGAGCCTGGAATATCTTGTCAAACCAGAAAACAAATCTAATGAGACTGCCGTTGTATGAAAGGTTCAGGAGCCAACCTGAAGAGGCTCCTCTTGAACATCAATAAAGATAATAAAATTTCAGTAGATCAAAGCCCTTAAAATATGTTTAAAAACATGAGTTTGTAATTATACTAAGAAAACAATCAAACAAACAAAAAACCCCTCTGGTTAACTCTAAAAATGCTGGGTAACCAACATATTGTTTTGAGAACAATATAGGGAATGACTCAAGCATTTATCCTGCCTTTGCTATACAAATTGAACCTCGGGATAACCATGTCATTGGTTATGGACATTTACTTCTTATAAAAGTGTTCCAACTAATGCAGAGGGAACATTAGACTTACAATAGCACCATTGGGCAACCCCTAATAAAACAATGCACTTAAGCAATGATTATGAGTAGCTGCTAAGGTAACCAAAAAAAAAAAAATAGAAAGAAAGAAAATAGCATTGTTTCCTTCTTTCAGCACCGGGTCCAACACCTGAATGAAATATTCCTAACAAAAAAGAAATTTGAATCTGATCAGCCCCTAGAGCAGAGGTAACAAATTTCCTGCAAAGAGCCAAGTAGTGAATGTTTCTGGCTTTGCTGGTCACATGGTCTCTGTTGTAGCGAGGCTTAAACATAACCACAGACAAATCAAAGTGTGGCCCCCATCTTACCCACAAGCATGCAGACCCCTTCTCCGGGTCCACCAATTTACAGGAAGTACAGAAGACGCATCATGTGAATGCAGTTAGCAAAATCCAGACTGTGGGAAACTCGACAGGACAAATAACCTGGTTTCTTCAACCAAAAGTTCCAAAGAAAAAGTTAAAAATAAAGCAACTAGAGGAAGACTTTTTAAAAGACAAGAGACATATCAACCACTTGCAATGTGTGGACCTTATTTAGATCCTAATTCAAATAAATTATTTTAAAAAAAAGAAGAGAATCAGGGAAATTTGAATACCAACTAGATATTTAACATATAAAAGAATTATTCATTTCAAGTGGGATAATAATGTATGTGTGTATATATTTTAAAAATATGTATTCATAGTCAGGCTTAGAGTATGTGTTAGAAATATTTAAAATTATATGGTGTCTAGAATTTATTTCATAACAACCTTTGATTTTAAAAGAAATAAAATAGGCCATGAGTTGATAATTATAACATGTATCACTTTAGACATTTTTAGAGAATGAAAGGGATGGAGTACTTTCCATTATTAGACACTCTTGGGCCTCCTAAAACAGATGTGAATCATCTGGCTAAGAGTTGGAGCCTGAAGAGTCTTTCTAGTGTTTTTCCCCCAAAACTATTTACATCTTATTTGTTATAGTAAATAGAGCTGACAGATATCTCATTAGCTCATATGTCCCATATAAAATACGTTTTATTTTATTTTGTAAACAAGAATTTATTAGGTTGAAACTAAGGTTCTTTTGTGACTGGCTCTCCTAGTCTCTCATTGGTCAATGGAGTGGCATTCATTCAGAGCAGGGGTCTGGCCACAGTGCTTTCCCAACCTAGAGGGATGACGTCAGTGATGGTAACAGGGAGTGAAGGGAGCTGAAGCTTATGGGAAAGCAGGCACCCAGCCCTGAGGAGTGGTTGCTATGCAGGATGTTTGCCTGAGGAATGAGAACTCCGAGTTACTGGAACTCCCATTCATTTTCGTTTTTCCTGAGAATAACTCTAAATCTAGATGGTATGTGACATTTTCTAACTTTTAATTGCTTAAATATTTTAATAATCCCTTGTATTCCAAACCAAACAACTGGAGCAGCTGCAAGTCCATGGGTCAACCCCTGGTTTAGCATCTACCAATGGTAGGGCCCTGAATAAGACCCTGTGGGCACTAGGATTATAAAGTCCCATGGCCCTGCTTTCTGTGAGCTGTCAGGGAGGGAAAATACTTGAAAAAAAAAAACAAAATGAGAATGCAGATAGGAAATTCTAGGGAATTCAGAGAAGAGGGTGAATAACCCTATCTGGGGCAATCAGGGAAACTTCCCATAGTGGAGTTGGGGGAGCTCTGGTGCTTAGTAGGTAGAGGGTAAGGGAGAGAAGCAAAGGCCTGGACATGGGCAAGACCAAGGACTAGCAACAAGAAGTACCACCCTATAAGGGTTGGTAGATTTCACAGGCTAGAGTTTCTCAGGCCAAGATATTGTCCTGAGCAATCAGGTGAAAATATGCAGCAAACAGTTGGAAGTATGGCACTGAAATTCAGCTGATGATTTGAGCTACAGATTTGAGCATCATCTGGTAGAAGTGACGACTGAAGTCATGGGGTCTATGGGAGCGGTGCTCTGCCTACCATTGACAGGTGGTGCATTTATAGATGTAGAGATGCGCCAGGAGTCTGGCATCTGGCACTTTAAATCTCCTGTAAAACTCAAAGCAGTACCCAATTATATCAGAAACATTCCCCACACCACACTGAGAAGGAAAGCTTTGGAGGAAGAGAAACTAGAAGTTTGTGGGGAAGGAGAAACCCACATTTGGAAGGACATGCCTGAAACTATGGCTTTATTTACAAGCTTATGATCTTCCTCCATTGATGACTTAAACTAAGAATCTTTTTCTTTTTTACTGTTATGAAAAGAATATTCAAGAAATGGAAACATATGGATGCTATGTAGTACAGTTGGGCAACATCTTTATTCTTCCCCTCTTCCTTGAAAGTTTAAAGTGTAATTTCTTTTAAAAATAAACAGGAGGTTACTATGTTCTTCCCAAAATGAGAATCTCCTCATCCTCTAGAGGCTAAGAATTTCAAAGCCTGAACTTCAATAGTTATTCCATGTAAAAGATTGTCTATTTGGACACGAATAGGTATCTGTAGTAGGAATTTTACAAGCCTAAAGGATTCGTGCATCAATAGCCACTCTCCTAGCTACAGAACTTTGGAGAGAAGTAAAAGCGTGGTCTCAGACTTGTACATAAGCCAGGTGAGTTCAGACGAGTGAACGTTTACCCTAGGAAACGGAGGAAGTGATGCCCAGAACATCAATCAAAAATAGCTCTGATTCCAAGTTCTGCACAGCTCTGACACTGTCCTGGTGCACTAGCATCTCCCAGAAGTCCCTAATCCAAGAAACCAAGGAAAATACCAATGGCAGCCTTCCCCCACTTCATAATGGAACTGTTCTTTTAGAAAAAAAAATCATAACCGAGCAAAATTCTGCTAAATAAGATGGCTATTTATTCGGAAGGTTGTCTTTGTCGACTCTGAGACATTGGAGCTGTTAAATTGCCATCTGTTACTGATCCTTTATACCCGTTTTACAATCTTCTACAGAAATCCGTAACATTTAAGTGAATCAGCTGTAAGCTATCAGAGGCAAAACTAATTTGATGTCCTTTATGAGTGTGCAGATTCAAACATTTATTCTAATATTTGCTAATCCAGGAGGATTTCTTTGGGAGGCTTGGGTGTATAAATTCTATGGCATGCTGTAGGCAAAAGCAAGAATAGATTACAATGCAAGGGTCAACAATTCAGATTGATTTGGCTCCAGTCACCAAATTTGACCATTTGTAACCAAGATTGTACAAATAGTTTTATACTTACCACTAGAGGCCCAGTGCACGAATTTGTGCATGGGATGGTGGACCGTGGGTGGTTGGCCGGCCGCGGGAGGTTGGTTGTGTTGAGCGTCTGCCCCCTGGTGGTCAGTGTGTGTCATAGTGACTGGTTGACCGGTCGTTCTGGTTGTAAAGGTCATATATATATAAATATGTATATATATATACATATATATATATATATGTTTTTAGTCTATTTCATTTTAAAGAGGAAATTTATCACCAGAAAAATAAAAGAAAGGAAAGAGAGAGAGGGAGGGAAGACAGACACAGTGTCTAATTTTTAGATAAAGTGAGCAAAGCTTCCATAATCAGGATTTGGAAGCTCCCCAATGTCCAACCGGTGGAGAGAAACTCAGGAGATTGTAGTGGTATTAGAGCCAGTCCTAGGTGCCAAAGTCAAAGTAGGCCACGCTGGCCATAGGAAAGCCCCCAGAAGGAGCGTATGTAGGCCAGTTAGCTGTTTTGAATGTAGAAAGGCTGCCTTTATGCAATTACTTTACTGTGAAGCTCTGGAGAAACTCTGAATCTCTAAATTTTTAAAAATGAGTGAAAAAAATTGCAACATCGCCTTGAATGATGGCCTTGGTGTTCACCTTGTGGCCCTATGTGTGGAGGTGGTAGGCGGGAGCTCTTGCTGCCAGCCCTCTTCCACCCCAAAGAATTTACCCTCCTTGGAAAGTTTTGGGCGCTAACAGTGACTCAACACAATCATTTTCCCAGTCACAGTCAATAAATATGATTTTGATGCCATGAAAAATAATTAGAAAAATTAGGAAGTATATAATCCAGCAGGTTTAATCCCACATGTATTTATTGGCCATCTACTATGATCTAGAAGGGAAGGAGACACGTACATAGAAAGGAAAGTGAGGAAACACCAAATGCCCATTTGCTTAATGCTGCCCTAATTTCTCTTCCAAATTAGCCATAACACGATTTTTGCTTTTGTTTTACTGGCTGCCACTTTGAGGTTCTTATTGAATGAAAGTATTTGCTTTTCCATAAACACATGTACCACTCCTCATATTTCACAACCCAAGAGAGCTCAGTAAAGGGTAATCAAGGAAGAAATCACATTTAATAAAATCACGATCACTGATAATATCCGTGTAATAAAATCACCATATCGAGAATACCTGCCCCATTGTATATTTAAGAATGTCCCTTAAATTTATTTTAATCAACAATTCTTTCATTAAGAAAGGAATATGTCCATGTGAGAAAATCAGGTATGTGGTGTATAGTTAGTTATATGATAATCACAGCCGCTTGAGTGGTTTCTTCCTTAGAATGAAATCCAAGAGCCAGATCAGGCTCTGCAGGGCCCTCAGAACCTGCCCCTCCTTCTTTTCACCTCCTCCAAGTTCTTTATGTCTCAGCCACCCTGTCCTCCAACACCAGGTGTGCTCCCACCTCAGGGCCTCTGCCCTGCCATCCGCCTGCCTGACAGATCCTTCGAACCCTGCTCAGCGCCCTGCTGGGCCTCTCATCGTCCAGGCTTCGCCACCTGTGTTCCCTCTGCAGAGGAGGCTTTCTGGATAACAGCCCTGTCTAATGTTGCCCGCACCAGCCTGTCATTCGCTGGCATCACTGTGTTTTCTCGTCCCTGCCCTGATCCCTCTCTGACTACTTTATTGCTTCCTGTTTTATTTTCTGTCTCCCTCTGGAGTGGAAACTCCAGGAGAGCAGGGGTCTTGCCGACCTTTTTTATAGTTGTATGCCTAGTGCTTAGACGTGGGCCTGACACACAGTAGGCACTCAGTAAATGTTGGTTTAATTGGATGGACAGTGGTTCTGAGTAATAAATAACAATTAGTATAGTGTCTGGCGCTTAGTTGTCCCTCCCCATCCCCCTAACAACATACAGTCAAAATGAATGTAATCTGTGTTGTTCTTTTTTAACTTTATTAAGAAGGGATTCAGTTATACTGGGTAAGGTAAATCACATCTGGTTGAATACAAAGTAGTCCCCCAAAGTGCCCATTTCAGGAGAATTTAAATGATCTTTTTCTAATCTAACTTTCAGATTGGCCTTGCGCGCAGGAACCATGTCTTGGCATTTTCCCCTCTTCCTCGTGGTCACAGTGACTTTGCCCTCCGTGTGCCTCCAGTTTACTCCTCAGCCTCTGGAGGAACTCGGCTCTGACATCGGGATCCAAGTTTTCCACCAGATTGTCAAGTCCCGGCCTCAGGACAACATCGTCGTCTCCCCCCATGGGATCGCGTCTGTGCTGGGGATGCTGCAGCTGGGAGCCGATGGCCGAACCAAGGCGCAGCTCACCTCCGTGATGAGATACGGCGTGAAAGGTGCGTGCTATGGGCTCTGGCCACAGGGCCTGACAGGAGTCTGGGGATCCCCTGCTGGGTCTTAAAGCCCCAGAAGCCAGCAGAGCAGCCCTGGTGACATCTGGGGCTTAGGCCATCTGCTCTAAAGCACAGGTGCTGCTGTGTTGGAAGTTAGGAGAGCTGGATTCCAGCCTGTGGCTGTAGGGCTTTGGGTCAAACCCTCGACCTTTCAGTTTTCTCATCTCTGAAGAGAAACTGCCCACCTGCCCCACCTTCATGGGGTACAGGGCTAAAGATGCCTTATGGCTGTGAATGCACTTTTAACCATGTCAACTGGGAAGGTGGGTTGTGCATGGCCATGTATGGCAGCACGAGGAGCCTTATGGTGATGGGACCCTTCTGTGTCTTGACTGGGGTGATGGACATGTGAATCTACCTGGGGGATAAAATTGCATGAAGATACACGCACACACACACACACACATACACACACACACACACTGCCATCTGAATGAGCTCTGTGGGCTGTCCCAATGGCAAGTTCCTGGTGGTGGCATTGCCATACATAATGTCACCAATGGAGAAACTGGGTGAAAGGTACGTGGAACCACCCTATACACTGTTTTACAACTTCCTGTGAAGCTATAATTATCTATCTATCTATCTATATATATATAAAAGCCTAAGCAACTGAAAGACCGAATGACCAAACAACCCGTCAACCGGTTGCTATGACGCACACTGACCACCAGGGGCAGACGCTCAATGCAGGAGCTGCCCCTGGTGGTCAGTGTGCTCCCACAGCCAACCTCCCATGGCTGGCCAACCTCCCACAGCCCCTCCCCTGGCCGGCCGCCACCCCCCCCCCCTCCATTTCCACCCCCTGGTTGGCCCCGATCGCTGGCCAGGCCAAGGGACCCCACCCATGCACGAATTCATGTACCAGGCCTCTAGTTTCAAACTAAAAGGCTCCAAAAAAAATTTCTTAAGTGAGGCCCAGTTCTTAGAAAAGGCTTAGTTCTTTTCTTTACCTGTTTTTAACAAATGACTTAAACCTAACCTAGAGCTTTTATGTCCCATCATTGTTGTTTTGCTTTAGCGCGGGTTTTCTCACCCAGGGTTACCTGCCTCCTCCACGCTGCAGGGGACCAGGTGCAGGACCAGCTTCGGAGCCTTCCGGGCATTGTGACCTTGAGCCAGTCACTTCTCACAGCTTAGTGACTTTATTGGGAAATGACCCTTTTTTCTACCCATGCTCCTCCACCTCTGCTGGCCTTGACTGAGTTGATGCCTTCAGCTGGAGAGGAAGATGAGTGAGGTGGAGTCTGTGCACTTTGGGTCCCGTTGGCGATGGTCTCAGTGTGGCCTCCAGCACTACCGGCTCCAAATGCCTGACCACCTGCCGGATAACACAGCGTTAACGTTCTGCACAAGTTTGCCGTTTGTTCACCTGTCGGAAGCAGGGAAAGAATAATACTTGGGACACACTGTTCTGCTCAGGAGTTCAGAAACTCTTGGTGGCTTAGAACTTCACAGTGAATCACGGCTAGAATTTAGGGCCTTTCCCAGGGCAATCTGTCTGCCAGTCCAATTCCAAAACAGCACTGGACTTTGGTTGTTGGTTTTAATGCTGAGCCATGCTCATTTTAAGCAGTACTTCTAAAGTTTTGAGGATATTGGCCTTTGGGCAGCACCGCACCTCCCACCCCTCACCCCACTTTTTCTTCCTCCCAAACCTCTGTGACGTCCGTTGACATGACACACTGATCCCAAGGAGCCCAAGTGGTTGCTCAGTCCTTACTTCCGGCTCCGCCTCTGGGAACTCACAATAGTGATGCTCTCATTGAGGACGAAGGCAGGACTGTGTGGGGCCAAAGAGGAGAGATCTGCTCTGATCTTCTCCCAGCAGGAGATCAGGACGTGTGGAGGAGGCCTTGTGTCTGAACAGGACAGAGTTGGGACATGGCCTCTGACGTTTGCTGCTCCCTGACTTGTGAAATGGGCCAGCCCCCTCCATCCGGTCCTGCCCCACAGAAGGTGTGAGGAGTAGAGTCCTGAGAGACCTGACCAAGGCCTTAGGACCACCTCTTCACGGAGCCTGGGCGTCTCTTCCCTGCCCTGGTTTAAAGGGCCAGAAGAGGAGCCTGGCCGGTGTGGCTCGGTTGGTTGGGCATCATCCCATGCACCAAGAGTTTGCAGGTTCAATTCCCAGTCAGGGCACTGCCCAGGTTGCAGGCTCGATCCCCAGTAGGGGGCGTGCAGGAGACAACCAGTCGATGTTGATGTTTCCCTCTCATCAGTGTTTCTCTCTCTCCCTTCCCCTTTCTTTCTCTCTGAAAAAAAATCAATAAAAAATTTTTAGTTAAAGAGTCAGAAGAAGAAACGCTCTCAGAGTGACAAGACTTGCAGGGCATTGTTAGGACAGTGTCATTCTGCAACGTGAGTGAGAAGGATCTGTAATACAAGCTCTCTGTAGAAACACATTGCATCCTTATAACTTATTCTCCTCTTTCCCATGCTCTAAAACTGAGTGGAGCGCATACGGATGGCTTGTGTAAAATAATGCTTATGTTGCCATAAAATTAATCCCTTTACTTTTTGAGCCTGATATCAAGTAAAAATCATTGTTCTTGGATGATGGCACATGGTCAATTTTTAAGCATTTTCAAATGCTTATTTTATTCTTTTTTTCCCAAAGTAGAAAAAGGTAATCATGTTGTTAAATCTTTGGCAGGAAAGGAAATAGCAGTCACGATTGTTAAGTGAGAAAAGAGAATGGGTTGGGAAGATTCCTTTCATGTATCCCTCCATAGCTACATAATTGAGATGCTTACCAATCTTTCTGTCAACCTGGTACCAAGAAAGTCCCCCAGGAGAATGAGGTCCCCACATGGGAAAAGGTGTTGAAAATGCCTTCAATGTGCCTGATTTGATGCTCGGAGCATAACTGATTTTTAAGACCCATTAACAGTTGTACTGTATTTAATTACCCCTCCCCATTTTCTTAACACGAGGACACTGAGAACACTACTAATATTATCTTGCTTATACTGTTGTTATTGCCATAAAATAGAAGATACTTTGAAAAATAACTTCTCAAAATTCTTGTGGAAATAGTGCCATGTTTTCTCCTTTCCCCTCTAGGAGCTGGTAAAACGTTAAAGAAGATCAACAAGGCCATCGTCTCCAAGAAGAATAAAGATATTGTGACGGTGGCTAATGCAATGTTTGTGAAGAATGGCTCTAAAATCGAAGTGCCTTTTATTACCAGGAACAAAGATGTGTTTCAGTGTGAAGTCCAGAATGTGAACTTTAAGGATCCAGCCTCCGCCTGTGATTCCATCAATGCGTGGGTTAAAAATGAAACCAGGGGTGAGTGGTCACGGCTCCCTGGGCAACGTTTTGTATGATTTCACACTTTGTGAATGAAAGCGTGAGTTAGACTCTAAAATCCTAACACGTGTCTGCAAGTCCAGTGGCCCTTCTGTTGGCAAAGGCCAAGACCCCACTGGCTGGTCTGTCTGTTCTTTCTGAGCAGGCCCCACAACTCGGGCTGTCTTCCTTCCCTTTTCGTGCCCCCACTCGTGTCCCTTGGGGATTTTTTTTCCCTGTGGCACAGGCAGCAGAGCAGAATACAGCCCTGCAGACCCTCTTCTTTCCTTCCCGCATCTCATCCCCAGAAACCTCATGCACTGGCCCTTGTCTGTTTTGAAATTTTTGCTGCTCATTCCTTCCTGCCTGTGTATCTGTTGTCTCCATTGCGTGGGATGTCCTTCGCAGCCTTTAATATTCAGAATTGGTCTCTCTCACCTTCCCTGACTCTTGCTCTGTCATCTTAGGAAGCAGGTGCCTCCTCTCCAGTTCTGATGGGCATATGATTGTGCCTCTTCTATGCCCTTCATTATAGCACTTGCCACACGGCATAATGATTACTTGTTTACCTGCGTCTCTTCTCCCATGAAACTGAGCCAAATCTGACATTGGCGTTTTAAACCTGTTCATTTGTAAACTGGAGTTCCAGAGGAAGAGAGGTAGGTCCAGGACAACAGAGAAAAGTGAAGTGTAGAAACGTAGATTTGGGAACCATTTTTCTTTTTTTTTAATTTTATTGATTTTTTACAGAGAGGAAGAGAGAGGGATAGAGAATTAGAAACATCAATGAGAAACATCCATCAGCCGCCTCCTGCACACCCCCTACTGGGGATGTGCCTGCAACCAAGGTACATGCCCTTGACCGGAATCGAACTTGGGACCCTTGAGTCCGCAGGCCGATGCTCTATCCACTGAGCCAAACCGGTTTCAGCTGGGAACCATTTTTCATAGAAGGGAGAGTTAAGGGCACAGGAGTGGAAGCAAAAGAGACTCAATAGAAGAAGCTCAAAGAAAAAACTTGGGGAAACTCCAGCTTTCAGGCATGTTTCTCAGTGTGGTTCCTGACAAACCTGCATAAGAATTACCTGTGGCATATGTTCAGATCACTGGACCCCAACCTACTGAATACTTCCCTTCCCCTGGTTAATGCCTATTCATTTTCACACTGTCACATGAAGAGCAGAACAGTTAAAAGAGTATGTTCTGAGTTTGAATCTCAGTTCTGCCCTTTATTGGCTGTGTATCCTTGGGCTAGTTATTTAACCTCCCTGTGCCTCTACTAGAATAGCTATAACAATGTTAAGGTTGTTATGAGGATAAAAATAATACATGTAAAGCATTTAGCAGAGTGCCTGGCACTTGGCAAATGTTCAATTGTGAGCTATTTTGATAGCCATTAGCTCAACTAAGTAATACTTCCTCAGGGAACCCATCCGTGCCTGACCTCGCCAACCAGGTCAGATTCCCCTTATTTTCCCTCACATCCTTGAGTGCTTTCACTTAAGGTAGCTGTTACCACTGCAGTTTTATACTCTTCTGGGTTTACTTATGTCAGCCTCCACCTCAAGGACACACAGCTCTTCGAGGGCAGGGTTTATTTATTTATTTGTTTATTTGTTTGTTTGTTTTGTTTTCTTATCTAAAAGAATACGTGGCACCTGATAGGTAGGCACCTAAGGGTGGATTGGGCCAGGCCAGTGTTGCTCAGTGGTTGAACGTCGACCTATGAACCAGAAAGTCACAGTTCAATTCCCGGTCAGAGCATATGCCCAGGTTGTGGGCTCGATCCCCAGTGTGGGGCATGCAGGAGGCAGCTGATAAATGATTCTCTCTCATCATCAATGTTTCTATCTCTCTATCCTTCCCCTTCCTCTCTGAAATCAATAAAAACATATATTTTTAAAACAGATGAATAGGCAGGTGGATAGTGAATGTATTGGAAGACACGTGGATGGACAATGGATGCATGTTTATGGCAGTTACTGATGGCAGGTGTCCTGTGTGCCTCATTGCCTCTAAGCTATGCATTTCTTGCCTTTCTTTATCTTTTCTGTTTATTTTTTTTTTTCATGTCTCCTTACAATATCTTAGTCCTGCTAGTGGCAATCAGGTTTTATTTATCTTAGCAAAAAAAAAAAAAAAAGGTTGAAGAGATTTCTTCAGACACTTAGTGAGCACTGACTGTACGCTGAACACAGAGCTAGGCGGGATTTTAGGAAATGAATGACAGTGTCCTTGTTCTTGCACAATTCGTGGTTCAGTTGGGGGAGACAGACACATTACATTTGTCTGGAATAAAATACCTCGATGTCATGGTGGTGCTGAGCATCGGGCTTTATGGAAACTCCTGGGAGATGAGTGGGAGGCTCAGAAAGGTGGACAAGAGGGACCATGGAGCTATGTCTTTAAAGGCAGGTAGGGGCTGCGCTGGGATGTTCCCAGCAAAGGCAAAAAACAGTCACTATGGGGGACCCACTCTAAGGAGCTTGCTATCACTGGAGCACAAAGCTCTAACTTCCTTCCTACAGTCTGTTCATAGAGGCCGTCCTTGTATTGAATAATGGCTATTTAAAACATTTATTTTCCTTCAGATCCTAAGCTAAGGTGGCGTTGGTGCCCCCTTGTGGAAATAGGGAGCAGTGGTGAAACTGTCAGGGAACCCTGGGTCTGCTTCTCTCTGGTGATTTAGTTATGTTTGTTTATTGTACATCAGAATCTTCTTGCGCTTCATTTAAAACGGCTTAAATCTCTCCGTTGAGTTAGACATTCTTGCTTCTTCAGAAACTCTCGCCATTTAATACATTATAACTTGCATTTATATTATGCACTTCTTTTTTTTTTAAAGCTGCATTGAACTAATTTTTAACAGCTTTGGGTATTAGTGATCTCTCTTGCACGTGTACACACACACACGTGTGCGCACACACACACACTCAGCTGAATCTTCCAATATGAAGCCAAAGGAACCTAAACACCTAAATGAAAATCCAAAGGGTGAGGCCCAGGTAGCGCTTTGCAGGATCCTGTGGCTTCATGGAGCCTCCCGGGACAAGGGTGGTTGCTCCTTCACTCCTGACACAAGCGAGGTGGACCCTCCCCACATCTTGACGTCTGGGGAAGAGCGTTTTCCTTCCAAATTAGAAGTTCTGGGAGAGAACTCACTTCTTTTCATCTCTGTAATACTAGCACCTAGCTTGATCCCTGACCCATAAATATAGACACCGATTTTAACTTCCACTCTTCTTTACACACAGATTACAAACAATGCTCAACATTTCTAAAAATCTTAAGAGAACTTCGGCATTCACCTTTGATAACACTGCGCAGGATAAAGTGTTTCTTTATTTTGACTGTGATTAAATCAACTCAGTGGTTCAAACAGCCCGACTGCTTATCTTGTGCTGACCAAAACCTCTCACTGGTAATCACACGTGTTCGTTATTAGCCAAAATAGGGAGCCTAATTAATAATTAAATACTGTATAGCTTATTTGGATGAGTAAATTTTTCTAAAGCATGGGACTGATAGGGACTAGCTATAAAAGAATTTCTTGAGGAGGAACCAAGATGGCGGCATAGTTAACTAATCTGCTGCCTCACACAACAATTTCAAAAATACAACTAAAAGACAAAAACGTCTACCACCCAGAACCACGGGAAAGCTGGCTGAGTGGAAGATTTACAACTAAGAAGAGAAAGAAGCACAATCGCTGAAAAGCTGAGGTACGGAGGCACTCGAATCGGGCCGGCGGCGGGCGGCTGGGTGCGCGGCTTTTCTTCAACCCGCAGGGAGACAAGCTCCCGATCACTCTGAAATCTAGTTTCTGGGGACACTCGGGGGACCCAGGCACCTACAGGGAGAAGCTGGACTCTCGGCCATCGGGTCGGAAAGTGAGAGTGACTTTTTTGCAGTGGTGCGCCCAGCAATCAGTGTTTACTGCGCTGGAGCGCGGGGCGCAGGGACTTGGAAACGTGGAAAGGCAGAGAGGGCCACGCCCCAGCCTAGTGACACCCTGAGACCCCACCCAGCCCTGAGGCCCCGCCCCGCACATTCTACAAACCTGCCCCGGCTCCACACAGCGGCTTTTGCATATAAATGGCCTGTTCTGGAGCAGCTTAACCAACTGCAGCTCCAGTCAGACTGCTCCAAAACCGCCCAAGCAAAGGAGGAGAAAACTAGCCCTTGCTGTAGCTCCTGCTGGGGGACACACAGTACACAAGGGTACACCAAGAGTGTCCACCTCAAGTAACTGGGAGGCTGACCCGTTGAACCAATAGGACACCTAGTACACAAAACTACCCTACCAACTTAGGGAAGCAGAGAATATGAGAAGGCAAGGAAACAGATCACAAACCAAAGAAATGGAGGAGAACAAGCGACTGGACATAGAGTTCAAAACCACGGTTATAAGGTTTTTCAAGAATTTCATGGAAAAGGCCGATAAACTCAATGAGGACCAACTAGAAATTAAACATACACTGACTGAGATAAAAAATATTATACAGAGACCCAAAAGCAGACTAGAGGATTGCAAGAATCAACTCAAAGATTTGGAATACAAAGAGGCCAAGGACACTCTTCCAGAGAAGCATGAAGAGAAGAGAATTCAGAAAGTTGAAGATAGTGTAAGAAGCCTCTGGGACAACTTCAAGCGAACCAACATCAGAATTATGGGGGTACCAGAAGAAGAGAGAGAGCAAGATGCTGAAAACCTATTTGAAGAAATAATGAACGAAAACTTCCCCCACCTGATGAAAGAAATAGACTTACAAGTCCAGGAAGCGCACAGAACCCCAAACAAAAGGAATCCAAAGAGGACCACACCAAGACACATCATAATTAAAATGCCAAGAGCAAAAGACAAAGAGAGAATCTTACAAGCAGCAAGAGAAAAACAGTTAGTTACCTACAAGGGAGCTCCCATACGATTATCAGCTAATTTCTCAACAGAAACCATGCAGGCCAGACGGGAGTGGCAAGAAATATTCAAAGTGATGAATAGCAGGAACCTACAACCAAGACTACTCTACCCAGCAAAGTTATCATTCAGAATTGAAGGGCAGATAAAGAGCTTCACAGATAAGAAAAAGCTAAAGGAGTTCATCACCACCAAACCAGCATTATATGAAATGCTGAAAGGTATTCTTTAAAAAGAGGAAAAAGAAGAAGAAAGATAAAAATTATGAACAACAAATACATATCTATCAACAAGTGAATCTAAAAGTCAAGTGAATTAAAAATCTGAGGAACAGAATAAACTGGTGAACTTAATAGAATCAGGCATAGAATGGGAGTGGATTGATAATTCTCAGGGGGAAAGGGGTGTCTGTGTGGGGAGTATGGGAAGAGACTGGACAAAAATCATACACCTATGGATAAGGACAGCGGGGGGGGGGAGGTAAGGGAAGAGGGGGGGGTAGGAACTGGGTGGTGGGGAGATATGTGGGGAAAAAGGAGAAACAATTGTAATCTGAACAATAAAGATTCATTAAAAAAAAAAAAAGAATTTCTTGATGAAAAGTTCAGTAATCCCTACATAGAGGATCTCTAAAGTCTTTCCTGGTCTCTGATTTTTAACTTGTTTTCAGCTTTACTTTTTAGTGAGAAAAAGAATCAGAAAGTATACAAGGGTGGTGTAAAAAATTGCTTTTCAAAATCATTTAAGAACCCCTTTGATTTTCCCATTCTCCTGACCCAGCAGCTGCCTCTTGCCAATCCTGAGTTTCTTCCTTGTTTGTTCTGTGACTTCACAGGTAAGATCGACAATGTGCTCTCCCCTGACCTTATCGACGGCGTGCTCACCAGAATGGTCCTGGTCAACGCCCTGTATTTTAAGGGTTTGTGGAAATCACGGTTTCGGCCCGAGAACACAAAGAAGCGTCCGTTTGTGGCAGCTGACGGGAAGTCCTACCAAGTGCCCATGCTAGCCCAGCTCTCTCTGTTCCAGACCGGTAAGTTCACACGTGCAAGCCTCCTTTCTAATATACGGTTGATTTCAGACAAGCTATAGAGCAATAGATGCTGAATCATCCCATTTGTATAAAATACTTTCTATATATCCATACGTCTCCGGAGACCTGTGTTGGAGGATGTTCAATTAAATGTTAGCAGAGGTAGTATTTCAAATGATTCTTTTTCTTTATTTCAATTTGAAATTTAAAAAAAATATGTATCCATTTTGCAATCAGGGAACAAAAAAATGGCCCACCTCCGCTGCCATTACCACAGCATAGATAACTGAGTCTGGTGGTTGCATTTTAAACCTGGTTTTATCAAAGCATTGGGGGTCCGATGGACATTACTCTTCTTTTCACTGTATAAGTTAGCCTTGATGTCTCTAACCTATACCTGGACATGTGTTTTCCAAGTATTTCCTTTGTATATTCACTATGTAGTAGCTTCAAGCATTGCTCAACACTTCACCAGCTGCCTGATTCTTTAAATTAGGGAATGACTTACATGAGGGATGCAATAAACAAAGTCACTTTCCTCTCATTTATTATTCATCATCCTTCTTGGTAAAATGTTGTCATTCACTCAATAATTTTTTAAAAAGATAACATATATTTAAGAAGTCCTGCAGAAACATATCATGCGAAGCAACTGAGGATAAGGAAAGGCTCCTTTGCCCCAAAGTTGCTATCAAGAAGACTAGAGCAGAATGCTAGCATGGCCACCAGCTCAGAGCCCAAGTGCAGCTGTGTTATCTTAAGGTCAATCTTTGCACACATTCTAACAAAATAAAAAGTGAGGGGACCTCATTTACTGAATGTTTCTATTGAAAAAAATAAAAGACAAATAAGTCAGTAGTCAAATATGAAAATGCAAGGAATTCCACAGACATTCCCAAAAGATTCAAATATGTGTGTTTACAGGAATGAATGTAACCCACTTTTCTTGAGTATATAGGATATTTCCAGAAAGGAAGCGACATATCCCGGGGAGCTTTTCCATTAAGAACTGCTTTGTCTCAGAATATACGTGTATGTTTTCCAGAAAGCAGTACACAAATACATCCTCGTCATCAAAGGTTCATTCTCTGTGGAACTATAGTACTGGGCCCCTTCCCTGATTTGTGTCCTCGCTTCTCCACCCTGTTCGGGCCCACCAGGAGGCTGCATCTGTGGGCTGCCTTGCCCTCTGGCTTCCAGCTGGGTTGGCTAGTGGGGAGAACTAGCAGATTGTAGGGGCAAGGGAGGGGAGAGGGGTTAGGCTGCTGACTTCCCAGCCCTCTCCCTGCAGTCACTTAGGGCCCTGCCTCCCTCCACCAAGGTCTTATTTAGCTCCTGCCATCAGGGCGTGCCCAAAAGCTCCGGGTCACCTCCTTCCCTTCACCCCTCCCAGCTTAAGGCTGGTAAGGGTGCCCAACTATTTGTAGCCTAGGGTACCGTCCTAAATGGTTTCTCTGTACTCTGCCCTTGCCTTATAAGCAGTCCCTTCATTAAAGTCTGCTTTTCACCGAAGGACAGGGCAGGTTTGTCTTGTTGCGGCTGTGAAGGGAGCACAGAGCTAGCTGTCTGTGGTGGCCCCAGCAAGCATTCGTCTTCATGACTACAGACCGCTTAGCCGGTCTTGCATTTTCTGGTGTCTCCTCGCAGGCTGGCCACCACGACCAGCCAGGGCTCAGGGCTGGGCAGTCCCGGCTGAGACAGGCCAGGCTGCTGGCCTGAACCCATGCACACGGCCTCTGGTGCCACCAGCCCCACGTTCCTGGGCCTCCCCAAACCTCACTGTTCCTGGTCACTTCGCCGAAGCATTGCCATCCCATTTATCAGTCTTGCCGTCTTTTCCCCCTAGATGTCATCACTTAGTAACATTAAGAGAGAGGGGGACAGTAGGAAAGGAGGGGAAAATTCTCTTGACTCTGTCCATTAAGTATAGCTCTTCGATGATAGAAACTTTTCTATTAAAAAAGCCTGAAAAATCCTTTTGTAGTAGAAGTATAATTCATGATCATTGCAAAATCCTCAAATCGGACATATATAAGGCAAAAGTAAATGTTCCCCTACAATTCCATTTCCCAGGATAAAAACCCCTATTAAGTGCCAGGGATAGCATTTGAGACTTTTTCTATGGCTATCTGAAATATGTCCGTGAAACTTTTTCACATACAAAGAATTACACCGTCATTTCTATTCTATAATCTGCTTTATTCATTAGACAGTATATCATGGGAAACTTTTTGATGTCAATGAGATCCTTTTATCAGCTGCATTATATGCCATGGCATAAATGTTTCATAATATCCTATAAACGGCCATTGACTTTTCCCCCATAACACACAGCATGGCAGGGACCATTCTTGTACATAAATGTTCAGATACTTGTACCAGAAGTTCTAAAGGTAATTTCCTTGAATAGGAATTGCTGAGTCAAAGCAGTTACACATTTCTTGTGTTTATGGTTATGAATTTAGACTTAGAAATTTTTTTAAAAGGCCACAAAGAATTCCAGAAATACATATGCATGTTTGTGTGTTTATCAGTATGTTTCTAGATTCCACTCTCCTCTGAGCTTCCTACTCATATACCTATTCATTTTACTTCTCTTTGGTCGTCTATTAAATTCTAGTTCCGTAGATAAGCGCATTGTGGCCCTCACTCATCGAGTTCTCTCTGCCCCGTGTTCCTCAGCTCAGCAAATGGCACCAGTTCTCACCCAGCTGCTTAAACCATCAGCCCTCCCCATCAGCTCTCTGCAAACTCCCTTTGTTCCATCCTGAGTACAGACAACAGGCCATGGGTCTACTTGTTGTGTAGATATTTCAATATCTACTAAGTATAGCTGAATAGTTCCTTCAGAACCCAGGACATCCATAGTTACTTGTAGTAGAAGGTAATTTGGGTAATGCTCATCTATGAGGCTTTCCTGATATTAAATATTTAAAATGTTCTCTCTGATTGTACAGACTGTTAAGAGTTTCTTAACCTTTCATTGAGCCTACGTACTATTTCCTCCCTTATAGGACTTCAAATAGGAATCGGAGCACTTAGGGAGCTTTCCAGAAAAACTGGCTCATCCCCAAAGCACCACTGACAGAAAGTCCTAAATCATCTCTAATATTTTTACTATTTGGTTTTCTGCCTTTTATCTCTCCCTAAAGGTTTGGTTGATCACCATTCATCTAAGAGAAAAGGCTGCTTTTCCCCTTTCCACATCGTCCCGTCTCTTCAGAATGAAGGACCCTGCTTCATGCACATGGTTATGTTCTCCAGAAATCATCCTCATTAAGCACGCTCAGTCTGCTTCCCAGAGCTGCGGGATGCAGGGCCTCGGGCAGGACACTCAGGGGAAGCAGTCTGGGACCCTGCCCCACACCAGGTCCCAAATACCCTTTCTCTGTCTGATTCATCCTGCCCAGGAGCTGTGCTCTACTGCAGCTCATGGGGTTTCTCTTGGTGGATCAATTCTGTTTCAACTGCTTGAGCAGCAACCTAACACTCAAGAAGCGAAGTGTTTTACAAAACTGCTGACATCAGTAGATGAAAGTTTTTCCTTCGTGCAGCCCCTGTGCTGCTGAGCACTGTGCAAATATATTCTCATTTTGTTTTCACAGCTCTCTAAGGTAGGCGCTGTTATCCCATTGCACAGGTAAATAAACTAAGACCTGGATAAGGAATTTGCCCAAGTCCAAGAGCTAGTGTGTGTCAGAGCCAGGATTTGAATCCAGGTCCTATAACTCCAGATCTCGTGTCTCTGACCTCTGCGCTTGCCCTTCATAAGGCGACACTGTGAAAGCAGTGCTTTAGGGACCAAGTGGAAGGAGAGGACACGTGTTATTTTTGTCTCCTGGCTCCTCAAGCCGCCAAGTAAAGATAAGCATGGAAGGGGTTTGTTCTGAGGGATCCTCGCTGACATTTGTCATCAGCTCCTGCGATCAGAAGCAGAAGCAGAGCCAGGGAGAAAGGAATCGTGGGGCAGACGTGAGTGACTGGATGTCAAATGGTTAGTTAATGATGTCTCCAGTCGAGGCTGGATTAACTGGCGGAAATAGAGGCTGTCTCCTTGCCTCAAGCACACTCAGCTCATAAGTTTTTATTATTCATGAACCTAATCCTTATCTGAACATTAAACACTTCTAGAAGTGGTTAATGAATACCTCCAGGTGCTTACTCCTCGCCCTGGGGTAATCATTTATTAACTGCTTCCCAAATTTCAGTTTCTAAAAGTTAGCTCTGCAAGAGGAGGGACCTAATATTTTCTTTGAGGATTAAAGGGATTATTAGGAAGTGATTTTTTTTTTTCTCACGTTCCCATGGATTTTTTCAGTTTCTGCTGAGACCATTGTGTTATGCAGGGTAAAAGTAGAGATGAGGGTCCCATGTTTGAATTGTAGGTAGCCCCAAGACAAACCCGGGCTAGCGTGAGCCTGCACATGCACAGATTGCCACATATTTCTTTCTTAAGAGGAACCTGCAATGTCACCCTGTAGTGTCAGCCATTCTGATTGCTTCACTATTTTCATCACATTTTATAGTTAAAAAGTGTTTGTTATGTAACAAAGACAAGTTCACTGTCTCTCTCCCTCCCTTCCCCCATCTCTGGAGACCAGATGTGGATATTATATATCTCCAGTGCAGTGATTGGCAAGGTCTTCCTCAAAGAAAAGACAATCATGAGAGAAATCACTTTCTCTTTTCTCTTTTCCTTAAATATGGTGTCCTTCTAGGTCATTCAGAGGAGGAGGAAGAGGGGGCCAGTGCTCAGTGGGCACCCACCCTGAGCCAGGCCCTGCTGAGTCCCTTACATACATTTTTTTTCACATTCAATCATCTCAACAACCCCTGGATGAGGAGTTTGCCCAAGTCCAAGAGCTAGTGTGTATCAGGACCAGGATTTGAATCCAGGTCCTGTAACTCCAGATCTCCTGCACTGGTGTCTCCATCCTCCATGCTCAGAGGCACACAGAGGTTAAATAACCTCACCGAGGTCACCGAGTTCTTCTTAAAAACTTTGAGATGTGTTTAATAAAACTTTTCAGAAATCCACTCTAAGTCTAGAAATGCTGGTTTTCCATTCACCACATTATTTTTCTAACCCAGTACATGCCGAATGTAGAGGTTTCATGGGATCCTAAAGTGCTCTGTCGAAGACTTTCCCCAGGGGGCTGGTAGCCTCTCTGGGCCTGTCCCCATGAGCTGGGCTTCTTGCCAGGGCCCATCATGACTACACTTTTATTCACTCTAATCCGAGATGCTCAGGCATGCTGCTCCGTTGCTAAATGTTTTGAATATTTTACATGGGATAAAAGGGTCCTAAGGCTCTAAGATCAGATTAGTTTGGGAGATCTGGGGATAACTAGAGTTGAACAGTTTTCGTCAGAGTATCTCAGAGCCTTTATAATGTTGGTATTATATTCTCTGCAAGAGGCAGTGGTCCAGGACTTCCTAAATTCACTGGGTATGGAGCCCAGTTTGTCCACCGAGCATCTTGCCAGTTGCCAGAGTTCTCTACACGACGTTTTGACAAGTACTGGTTAAGTCATTCTTGGTTTGTTATGAGTAAGCACAAGTACCATAAATTATCTAAGAGCCCTAATGATAGTTATTAGAATGAACGAAGAGTGAGCAGGGAGTCAGGGTAGTGACGTAGGAAGATGGTCTTTGGCATGAGGCATACTGACCCCAAGTCCTGGTGCTCCACTTCTTAGCCATGTGTCCCTTGGCAAGTTACCTAATTCCTCTAATGGTAGCTTCCCTAGTGGTGACATAGATGTCTTATACCTACCTTATGGGACACTGTGTTTGTAATTGTGTGGAAATGGTTGGTATGGGCTGGCACAGATTGGGCCCTAAACAATGGAAGCAGTTTATTCCTTCCCTCCCTTCTCTTCAACATGCATGCGTAGTCTTGGCCACAAGAATCCTTCTCAGGCAGCTCAAATTCATTTCTTTATTCATATGATAAGGATCAACTTCTTGCAAAGCACTGTATTCTCAGTGCCTTCTGACCTAAATTCCCCTCAACAGAATTAATGTAATTTTAGTGTCACCCAAAGGCATTCTGTTTAGACAGATCTAGACTAAAGAAAGGGAATTCTTTACAAAGGAAGGAAAAAATAACTGTCCTTATCTTTGTCCTTCTAAGGAAGCTATTTTGCATGGCTCTCTTTCTTCTGACTCTACTGTGGTGACCAGCAGTCACTCCCACCACATTTGGAAGTCATCAAGGGCCTACTGAACCTGCCTCTGATTTCTTTAGGGGCAGCAAACACCCCCAATGGCTTATGGTACAACTTTATTGAACTGCCCTACCACGGGGAGAGCATCAGCATGCTGATTGCACTGCCGAGCGAGAGCTCCACCCCACTCTCGGCCATCATCCCTCACATCAGCACCAATACCGTAGACAGCTGGACCAGCATGATGGTGCCCAAGAGGGTGCAGGTCGTCTTGCCCAAGTAAGTGACTTCTTTCCCTGAAGGAGAAAACAACGGAAGTGCTCCATTCTTGATGGTTGATGGTGATTGTGCCAGATACCAGACAACACGAGGCTAAAATCTGGCCCATCACGAAGCCCACTTTATTGTGCAGAAATCACATGGTCAGAATGCAAGGCTGTGCTTGTGGGAAAGTTTGTTGTTATTCCCATGCTTCTGGCATGGCCAGCTAATGACAGTGGAGGAGAGAAAGCAGATGGCCTCGGAGCCTCTGCAAAATCCCAAGCTCCAAACATGTCTCATTTGTTCAAAAAACTGAAAAACACATGCATGTCATCCTATTACTATGATGAAATTATAGTAAAGTTTAGTATCGTTCTGTTCTTTGATAAGGAGCTTAATTTAGTTATGTTTTAGCTGGAAGTTACTGAAGACCAAGGCCCAGAAGGTAGGTGGTAAGGAAATATTTTGAAACCACCAGGCAGAATTCATACATTAGTATCTAGGGCAGTTTTTCTGTTATACCCTGAAAGTATAAGACAGATGGAATTTGGGCTGTTAAGACTTAAATCCAAGGAAAAAGTCATCTCATATTCTGTCTGAATCCTGAATTTCTAACAGAGAATGCTTGTTTTGCCTAGATTGTGAAGGGGGCAAATGATGTCTTCCTTCTATGAACTTTTTAACGTAAGTGTTGGGCCTATCTCTAGGGCTTTTAACCACCCAGACCTCATGGTGGTAACTTCCCATTCTAGTAGCTTTTAATTTCTAGTCACTGAATTAAGAAATCAGAGAAATACATTGATAATAAGTATTAGTAATCTTCCCAAGATTATTTTTTGTTGTAAAATAAGCCTTTACATAGACAATGCTTGGTATAAAGGAATGAGATGGTGACATTGTGGGTAAATTACAATTATAATTAATGGCTAATGGCCATTACTACCCATCTGTGATGAGAATCCATTCACCTACCCTGTTGCTCTCCCACAGGATGTGATCAAATCTGGTAAAATATCCCCTGATGACACATTGAATAGCTGACATGTGGATGCTATAAGGCCAGATAGCTACACATATTCAAGAAACCAGTATTACATCCAAACACAAAACCATGACTCCTATTCCCAATTTTTGCTCTCATTTTAACATCCTGAGATGCTTTCAGATCTCTCCATGAACCAGCAGGAATGCATTTCCTCTCTTTTGACCATCCCCAGTCCCAGTGAGGATGGTGGCTCTTACGGCAGCCAAGGTGATGGCTCTTTGGTTGGATGTGGGGAAAGACTGTAGACATTGCAGGGTGTACACACTTGTCAACACCCGGCATCTCCCGTGCACACAAGAGAGGTGCTCCTGTGGATCTCCCTGAGACTGGAACGGGGAGCCTGTTGCATGTGAGGATGAGAGAGCCCCCACTTGCTGTTACTATATGTGCTGCTAATGCCAGCTGAGGGCCTGAGGGATGAGTTGTTCTCTAATTACCTTGGGATTAAGATTGACAATGCAATTTAGATTGTTGTTCAGAGCGTGCTTAAACAGAAGCTGTTGGTAAACATTTTCCCGCTGGCACTGATTATATCATTTTATATCATTCATAGCCCCGTGATTTTTCCTCCTATTTTCTGCTTTCATGCTAGGTTCACGGCCACAGCAGAAATGGATCTGAAGGAGCCACTGAAAGTTCTTGGCATCACCGAGATGTTTGATCCATCAAAGGCAAATTTTACTAAAATAACAAGTATGTTCAGTTTAAAATGTATTTTTAAACTTGAAGACTTTGTTACAAACTGAGTCTCAGATTTGTTCAGAAAGGAAAGGTCAAAATTACGAATGTGTTGACCTAAAACTCTCCAAGGTTTAATTTGATATATCGACCAGTGTTGCTGTTGATCCTCAATCATTTCAGTTAGCATGTCAGTCATCCCTGCATTTCACGTGTACTTTTCCTGTGAAGCCCACGTAACTCTACACAGGTAAAGAAGTATTTTGTGTATTGTCTCTATTACCGAAAAATTTGGCCCTTACTTAGGTATTAGTTGTTATTTTTTTTCAAATGCACACTTGTCTCCTATGTTGGAAAAATCAAGATATTTGGGGGCTCTCAAATACTTATTCCCACCAAACAACAGCAGGCATGCACAATATCCAGATATGTATTTTGGAAATTCATGCCCATTAATCTGAAGTCATGTAAATCCAAAGGAGTCCGATTAGAATTTTTCTTTGCCAAAACTTCTAGGATACATCTGGTATGACATCCCTTCTTAGCCCACATAGGTACCTGGAGCTATGTGTGACTGGTCATTCCTTTGTCTTTCTTAATTTGGGGCATAGCAACCTCCTCCCATAGCAAAGTCATGGCTTAAACACTACTTGCACTGCATTTTGTATTTTTCCCCTTGAGTGCAAAGGTGCCTGCTAGTGAACACTTGAGTGCCTGTCCCGGGGACACACTTGACCCCCCTGGGGAACCTGCAGTGCCATGGCTGTCCTGATGGTCTCCTCCTGTGAGCCAGACACTCAGCCCGGTCCAGCGGCGGCCCCATCACCTGGGAGCTTGTTTGAAATACATGATGTTGGGTCCAACTCAGACCTACTGAATCAGAGTCTTCGCTTTACCAAATTCCTCAGGCCAAACACATTTGAGGAGCATGGTTTTAATCTGCACTTTCCCCTTCAGGGTTAGCCTGTGTAGCCTAACTGCTACCTAGTGTCCCCAGGGAGTTCACAGGTGTTCAGAGGGAAGACCAGGCTCCCCCAATTCTCCTGAGACCTTCTGTTTAACCGTGCAGGTGACATGGCCCTGCAAAGGGGCCCCTCACTCACCATCGGTCACATTAGAGCCAAGCATCGGTGCAGCCAATTTAAAACCAGATGGGGTGGTGAGCACACAGTACAATGTACAGTTGGTGGATTGTAGAATCGTACACCTGAAACCTATATAATTTTATTAACTAGCTAGGGGCCCAGTGCATGAATTTGTGCACCTTGAAAGGAACTGTGGGTCATGAGGCTGCAGTGGGCACAGGGGCGGGTCTCAGCCCATCCTCCACGCCCTCGCCCGGCCCCTCCCACTGCACCCCCAGTACCCTGACTTTCTCTGCCACCGCTCCCATGCACTGACAGCACCGGCCCCGCTCTCACCCACTGCCAGCGTGGAGCACTTGGGGCTGACACCAGCAGCAAGTGCGAGCAGGGCCGGCGCTGTCAGCAGGTGCGAGAGGCGGCTGCCGGCCTCGATCGCCCCTCAGGAGCAGAGGGAGGTGGAGAAGCCCTGAGGGGCGATTGGGGCCAGCAGCCACAGCTTGCACCTGCCGATGGCACGGAGTGATCGGGACCAGTGCCTGGCACTGGCAGCGGGTGCAAGCGGTGGCTGTGGTGCCAGCAGCAGGTGCGAGAGGCGACTGCCAGCCCCAGTTGCCCCTCAGGAGCAGGGGGAGGTGGAGAAGCCCTGAGGGGTGATCGGGGCCAGCAGCTGCTGCTCACAACCACTTATGGCGCCGAGCAATTGGGGCCAGCACTGGGCACCAGCAGCGGGTGCGAGCGGCAGCTCCGGTGCTGGCAGCAGGTGCGAGCGCCAGACGGGACCGCGGTGTGTGGGAGCAAAGAATTTTCAGTAATCACCAGAGGCTTGCCCCAATGACAGCAATCGGCACCCGCCTTGGTCTGGCGCCCCCACTCACCTGCTCCACCATCCCACAGCAGCCAACGCCCTCCATGTTCCGCGCTCTGCCACCTGCTGCCAACGCCAACCATGTTCCGTGCGCATCCCCTGGTGGTCAGTGTACATCATAGCGACCTTTTGTTCAGTTGTTCACTTGTTCAGTTGTTCTGCCGTTCGGTCTATTTGCATATTAGGGTATTATATATATACATGTCACCCTGATAAATTTAAAATGAAATAAAACCAGATGACACAAGAAGCACTAGTTCCCTTTGCATCCTGACCCATGTCCAGTCAAGGCTACCATTAACCTCTGTTCATATTGCCCCTGAAAGCTGCCCCCAGTGGGGGTTGCTGGAATGGTAAGGACTTGCTGAGAAAGGAAAATGAATTCACTAGAAGGTTCCAGGGACAAAACTGCGTTTCTGAGTCTGGCCCTCACAACAGTCTGACTGGTCTCCTGCTTGACCCTCTTCTCTTACTAATACACCCACGAGATGAGTGGCTTTTGTTGTGAAAAGCCAGCACCTACTCTGCCACTAACTTGCCATGTGATTTCAGGGCAGACTTTTTTTTAACACTCTGGGCCTCAGTTTCCCCATCTGTCAATGCCATCTGAAATCCCTCCTGGATCTGACATTTGTAAGTGAAAAATAATGTTGGCTTGCTGCTTCTGGATAACTGGGCTTCCTTCTTCAGGCTCCGCTCTTTTTATTGTTTATGAAATTCTCAGTGATTGGAGTTGAATGGCTAGCAGCACTAACTATTTGGGGTCTGGGACTCCCTCCTCTGGAGTGATATCCCGGGTCTCAGAGCAGACACGGCAGGTGGCAGGCCTCCGACAGCCTCCAGTCCCCGGGACTATGAGAGGTCGCTTCTCCTCTGACACCTTTTCAGAACTGGACTTGGCCATGGCTGAGGTTCCTTTTCCAGCTACACAGATGGTCTGCATAGCAAACAAACGCTGTTGTTTTTGTCTTATTTTCTGGAAACAGGGTCAGAAAACCTTCATATTTCTCACATCTTGCAAAAAGCAAAAATTGAAGTCAGTGAAGATGGAACCAAAGCTTCAGCAGTCACCAGTAAGCTGGGGCCCTGGTGGGGCTGGTCCTGGTGCGGGGGTAAGGGGTGAGGGGTGATGGGCTTCCCCAGCTCACTCGTGGACTTCCGGCCAGGTGCTGTGAGGTGACTGTCCAGACACAGTGGGAAATGAGACATATTGAGGACCGGTGCCCATGGGCCTCTGAGTCTGTATCATTAAGGAAAGCACTTCAATGAGAGAAATTCCTCCAGGACAAGAGTTGACAAACGCTTTCTGTAAACTATGTATTTTCTACTTTGTGGGCCCTACCAGCTCCAAAGCAGCTTCTCCACTCTGCCATTGAAGCGACAAAGCAGCAGAGATGATGCAAGCCAAAGGGCCTGGTAGTTTCTACAAAACTTGGTGAAGGCAGGATCTGTCCCCACACTTGGCCTGAGCACAGCAGTGTGCTGAGACCTGCTCTCAGCAGGACAGAGAAGACCAATCTTCAGATAGAAACATAACATAATAGCACTTAATTCATAGGAAACGAGTCAATCGGGTTTACCCAGGATGAAGTGAAGAACTAGCACGCAGCTGCTGATTGGAGCAGGATTGCCGTGCAGCCTTTCTTGATCATTTGAATATCCACATCTGCTTTCCCCTTGATGGCTCATATAATGAAGGAGGAAATGGAACAATCTTAGGTCGTTTCCTTTTTACCCCTTGATTTTCCACATGAGATTGCTTGAATAGATATGACCAAGCCCTGTGAGCGCATAAAGTGAACCATATCTCAGCTGCACTTGTAACTGGGTCAAATATTAAAAGTACCATTTATATCCACAGTAGACATGTTATTGCCTTTCTAAAATAAACATTTAATATTTATTCCTTTAAAATAGCATTTGAAACAAAGACCTAGAATAAGAGGGGTTGGAACTTTTTAAATGCCTCCTGCCTTTTCTGGGTGATTATAAGTGACATATACGTTTTTCCAAAGTTATTGACCCGTTTTGCCAACAGCATAACTATCAGGACTGGCTACATAATTTACAGGGTTTTTTGCAAAATGAAAATATGGAGCCCCTTGTTCAAACCTGATTGAGAATTTGAGACATCAGCAGCAGGACACTAAACCACGTGCAGGGACCTTGTGAGTGTGGGGCCCTGCGTAACTGCCCAGGTCCAATTCTCATGAAGCCCAGCCCTGCTGTATTAGTCTGCTCGAGCTGTCATAACAAGTCCAACAGAAATTCATTGCTCATACTTCTGGAGGCTGAAGTCCAAGATCAAGGTGTTGGCAGGGCTGGTTTCTCTTCAGTCCTCTCTCCTTGGCTTGTGCATATCTGCCTTCTCACTGTGTCCTCATATGTGTGTGTCCATCCCTGGTATCTCCCTCTCTTCTCATAAGGACCCCAGTTTTATTAGATTAGGGCTCTACCTTCATGCCCTCATTTAAGTAAATACCTCCTTAAAGGCCCTATTCCAAATACAGTCAAGATGGAGATGAAGGCTTCAACATATATGTTTTGAGGGTATTCAATTTAATCCATAACACTTGTTATTGAGTTGTTATTAATAACCCTTTGTTGAATGATTTATCCCAACATAGCTGCAGATGTTTTCTTTATAATATCAAGCCCAAGTCATTAATGCTTTCTGGGGCTTGAACAAGAGGACCAGGTCAATGCAGCAAGCATGGGGCAGTTATGCCTGGCACTACCACGGGCTTATTAAATTGAAGCCACTGTTGGTAAGCATGGCAGAGTAAGCATGTCTAAGACCATGAACTAAAGAAGTTTGCCTTCTAAGTCCAACGTCTACACCAAGATGTGATGGACAACACATTAGGTCCCAACGAGTGGTCTATGTTGACAATGGGAGGGAAACCTAGTTGTGCCAGAGAAAGAGGCACAGACTCAGAAGCTGAGCATGAAGCTGGGCTTTGATATGCAGAAGGGATTTGAATAGGCTGAAAGGACCAGCTGCCTTCATCAGAAAGGCAGATGGAATAAAAAGAAAACAGCCACTAATGATGGTGAACAAACCATCATTATAATATGTTTATGTCCTTTAACCCCCATAGAAACCCTACAAAGAGTAAGTGTTTTTATTAAAGGGTGGTGCTCATGTAGACTAAATGAGATGGTAAATGCAAAGGGCCTAGCCTATGGTAGCTGTTCAGTACATGGGGACCATTGGGCCTGTAGTGATACATCCAGCCCTTAGAACAGGAATTAAGTGTGTCCCCAAACACCGGCATCCAGGCTCCATCGGGCCAGCTGCCTCGCTGGCCACAGGCTGGGTGCACAACATGTTTCTTTTCCTTCCCACAGCTGCGATTCTAATTGCAAGGTCATCTCCTCCCTGGTTTATAGTGGACAGACCTTTTCTATTTTTCATCCGACATAATCCTACAGGTAAGTGATTCTCCTCTTCCATCAGTCACAAGTTAGAATTCAGAAACGTGGATTGCCATTGTAGTTACACCCAGTGGTGTTGCTCTTAGTCTATTTCCCATGAGGCAACAATCCCCAGCACTTCAAATAATATAACCACACACGTTGAAGAGAGAGGAAAATCAGACTGTGTTTATAAAGTGTGGTGGAATCTTTTAAACAAGGACAAGATTGTATGTTTGTGTTGTTTTGACTTGTTTTTTAACATGTAGAGAGCTCTGCCACCCTTTGGGCCATTTTTAACATCTATTGACTTTCTTTTAAATAAATGCAGTAAAATTTTACAAGAAGCTAGATGTCATCAACCTCTGTAAGCCCACTCCACAATTAGGACTTGAGATTTGTTAATTCAGTGGATCTTGGCTCTGTGAGTCATTGGTTCAAACTTTAGCTCCATCTTTAAGGGTAACAGTAGTTCCTATCCCCTAGTACAATTCTGAAGAATAAATAATATTGTCTTTGTGGAAATGTTGGCTTCATGTTGGCACAGAGTAGGAATTAATACATTTAACTTGTACCCTTTTTTAAATCAATAATATAAGCTAGTTCCTTATCCTCTTGTCTCATTGCAAGTTCAATGTCATAATTAGTGTGCGGCCTAATCTCTAGCCACATGTGGCTATTTCATTTCAACTTTCAACTCATTTAATGTTATTTCATAACATCACATAAAATATAAATATATTTCAAGAGTTCAGTAGCCACATGTGCCTCATGGCTGCCATCCTGGACCATGAAGGTATAAACCATTTCCATCATTGCAGAAAGTTCTGTTGAGAGCTAGTAACTTAAACTCACCCCAGGGACCTTGCCTTAAATGTGCCTTCCATCTCATTTTTTAAAAACTGTTTTTATAGTAATGCATTGTTTTCTTTCAATTCTATAGGTGCCTTCTTATTCATGGGGCAGATCAACAAACCCTGAAAGGTCCTACAGAAGAAGACATGCAAAGCAAACCCAACTTTGCTATGAAGAGAAGACTCCTTGCCTACATCTCTCATAGTTCTGTCAAATATTTTTTTACATTACTTTCTTTTCAAAACTAGTTCTTAGGAACAGAGACTCAATGATGCAAGCATTTCTATTCCAAGGTGTGTTAAAGGCGGGAAAAAGGGCAGGATGGCTGGAACACTGTACTGAGCAATGACTAGAGGGCTTCCAAATGTTTAAAAGAGTCTTTAAACTACTGAGTGGTTACCTAGGTAACAACCCTCTTGAGTATTTACTGTCCAGTTCAGGATTTTTGTTTTGTTTTGTTTAATGTATGGCTTTGCAGAAGACATTGAATCAGTGTGATGGGGGGAAAAGACAGTTTATCGTAGCTTTTACATTTTTATGAAAAAAAATATTATTGGCCTTTTAAATTTTTTTTTGGTCTTATCCAAAGTCTTGATAGTAAGCGTTCTTTGCGGGGTAGAAATAGCGAAATCTCTAGCCTCTTTGTGTTTTTGATGTTGTTGTTGTTGTTTTATATAATGCACGTATTCACTAAAATAAAGTTTTAAAAACTAATGTCTTGCTAGACAAGGTTTGCTGTTGTGCAGTGTGCCTGTCGCTACTGGTCTTCTGTACTCTTTGGGTTGCATTTTTGTATTTTGTACAGAGTAAAAATAAAGTGTTATGAGTAGTAAAAAAAAAAAAAAAAGTTATTGTCTACTATTTGAAAGTACAACACAAGAAACAGAGACTTGCCTGAGTGGCATGGCTCAGTGGTTGAGCATCAACCTATGAATGAGGAGGTCACGATTCAATTCCTAGTCAGGGCACATGCCCAGGCTGCGGGCTCAATCCCCAGTGCAGGGCATGCAAAAAGCAGCCAATCAATGGTTCTCTCTCAATATTGATGTTTCTCTCTCCCACTGATTTTAGAGAGTAAGGGAGAGGGAGAGAGAAACATCAATATTGAGAACCATTGATTAGAACATATATATATACATATATATATATATATATTTTTTTTATTTATTTTTATTTTTTTTTAAGAAACAGAACCTTTTGAAAGGACTTCAACCTCTTCTAATAAACCTTTGCATTTTGGTAAACTGCAGGAAACCCAAAGCCACTGGCTTTCTCCTCTAAACCTGGCAATCAGACACTATTCCCTGCTTCACCCCTTCCGTCTGTAGATCCCTTCAGAGGAAGAACTATCTGGTTAAACGCACCGCTCATCTCAGCTGCCTGTTCACTCAAGTGAGGGCCAAGTATTACCAGCTAAAGGGATTTGGTAGCCAGCGCAGAAAGAAGCCCCTGGGGACTCATGTGTTTGGAAATCGGAGTGAATGGTGGGTGTGTCAATGTGTTGTTTGGGTGGCAGGCTGGAGCACTTCTTTTGTGAAATGACAAGATTTTTGTTTTGATTTTTTGGATAAGTAATCACAATTCTAATGTTACCATTTTTTAGTTGCCGAATTTTTGTTTTGTTTTGTTTTGTTTTGTTCCCACTAATTTCTCCAAGATTTGGGTAGTCTTATCTAAATCAGAATGATTTCAAATATTTTTTTTAATCAAAACTTAAAAACCTTTTCTAACCCATGAACTCTACTCTTTACATATTAAAACGTCACATTCAACAATCCACCAATTTGCCATTTATAATTCTTATTTGTCAAGTGGGCTGAGCTTTGCCTAAGTTTGGGTACTTTGGTTAACCCCGAGAGAAGGGAGAAAGGGGGAATTTTTTTCCTTAGCTAAAATAAGATGCCACTAAATTATTTTTTAAATATGTTTTTATTGATTTCAGAGAGAGGGCTAGAAACATCAATGATGAGAGAGAATCATTGATAGGCTGCCTCCTGCACGCCCCCTACTGGGGATTGAGCTCAAAACCCAGACACTGCCCTGACCATGACCTCCTGGTTCATGGGTCGATGTCAAGCCCAGCACAGCTGGGCTCCAAAAATTTATTTTGAACAGTTACCTCAGAACACTAGCAAACATGCTGGTACAGTTAGTTATTAATGCCTTTTCGAGTTAGTTTTACTGGTTTTTCAGTTTTCCACTTATATTACTTTAAATAGTTTAAAATAAGAATAGTGTAATCAGTAATCCAAAAATTGTGCACTCCATTCACTCATTCATTCAACTACCTTTGGGGTACCAAGTACCAGGGGGTACAGAGATAAATATTTCTCTACGCAGTTTAATTTTAGAAGAGAGAGAGAGAATCCTAGCACATCGAGGTATCTGACTGTTGCAGTGTGTTTACATGATAAGAATGAAGACCCAATGGGCATTAGTCCAAGAGTAAAGACAAAAAGACACTTGCAGGGCCAAGACTAACTCCCTGGGCTCTTGACTCCAGCACTGCTCATTCCAGAAAAGACCAGAAGAGTTCACCTTTTTATTACTGCCCAATAGAGTAGCTCTGTTATGTGACACAGGTGGGCAGCTCCCCAATAATATAAATCAGCCACATTTTACTGGGCACATTAAAATTGAATATCTGGCCCGGCTGGGGTGGCCCAGTGGCTGATTGTCAACCCATGAACCAGGAGGTCATGGTACATTGTTACCAGGTACATTGTTAGTGTTTGCAGATTAAATTGAAAATCAAATAGAAAAATAAAAGTGAACTTTTATACTTCTTAGTGGTATACCTCCTCCATCTGAAGTTTATAATCCCAGCTACCAAAGGCAGAGAAGGGTGATACCCCTCTTGCTTTTCTTTGCTAGACAGGAAAACGATCCCAGGACTAAGAAGTGAGTTCTAGTGGCAGGTTGTCGGGACCCCTACAGACATCATCATCATGTTACTCTAAGAATGGTCCCTTATCCTTGACTGTATTGGTCTTATTAACTAAACTGTGTACTGATGGTATCCTCTGGCCCGTACTGTTTTCTGACTGTGGAGATGACAACGCTCTAAGTTGTGTAGAGGAAGTGTCGTCAGAAAGTCAAGCAAACCCCTCCTCCTCTGACTGGAAATATCTTTCTCTGTCAGTGACCTCATTACTCATCTCTTCTGCAAAATTCATTAGATCAAATTCATCAGTTCTTTGCAATGTTAATGTACAACAGATGTGAATAATCATTTAATGGAGCTCTTCCTCAACGGAAGGGGAAATAATTTAATGTTTTTAATTTTCTCAATTGATTTTCTGTCAGATTTTTCTGAAAACTTCAGTCTTCGGCCTCTAGTGAGCACGGACAGGCAGTCAGGTACATGAACAAGAGCAAGCGAGTGTTAGTGAAAGCACAGACAGTTCCGACACCAACCGGCTTGCTTTTTTTCAGAAGTGTATGTGCTTGTGATTATAATTTTTGATTGCATGACTTTTCTCCTGGAAAAGTTCATAGTTTGCAAGATGGGATTCCATTTAGCCATCACCTGGTATTCTTTAGAGAGAGCCAGGACTTTCAAGTGCTCTGCTTGCCAAAGTTGGGAGCTGCAAAATGGTAGAGGACTTTACCAACAGGGTTGGAGACAACACAGGGGCCAGCTGAGGGGAGAACAGAATGGGCTTAAGGATGCAGATGTGGGCAGCTTGCTGCCAGCAGGGCATCCCTCAGCTGAGGAATTTGTGAGCTGGACCCCTGATAGATAAGAGGGATGTCCACATTTGATTTTACAAACTGTCAAGATGGACACTCTGTAGTCAGTGCATTTTCTTCCATCATAAAAAAAAAAAAAAAAAAGTAGAAAAAATATAGCAAGAATTGGGAAAAAAAAGTCTTTATCTATGGAAGCTCTGCCATTTTCCTTCTTTCCAGTAAATATAAGAGCTAAAACATCCAGACCTTGGCATGAATGGATCTTACATGAAATTCTCAACTTTACATCCAGAGGGAAGAGGTATGTTAACTTCTGCACACATATTCATTAGAGCTGTAAGGGGCCTAGAAAAGTCATGTCACTGTAATCATATACCCTATACATACATACATAGTCTCCCGTATTGGGATAAAAGGCAGTGTCTCACATAATGGCACTTTGCATACTACTTACTGTAACTGTGACGTGGGATTAGAGCACCATCTCGTGGCCAAATCCTATATAAAAAGAGCTAATATGCTAATTAGACCTGATGGCAGATGGAACTTCTGACCAGTGGGCTGGCCCCTGGTAGCAGCAGGGGTTGCAAGGGCCAAGGCAGCCAGGGCTGCAAGGGCTGAGCTCCTTGCATGAATTTTGTGCATCGGCCTCTAGTATATATAACATGCTGAACACAATAAACAGCCCCTATTTCATTCTTGGGAGTTTATTTTTAGTAATATACTTAGTTCACTTTCTCATGATCACATAAATCATTTTGAGAATAATATTCCCTATTTTATATATACAGATAATAAGAGCACATGTACTAAAAAGAATAAGGCTTATGTAATTGAGTCTGTAGACATCAATCTTACATTTTTGGCTAAGTAACCTTTTTTGTTTTTGGCGCCATTATGTTTTGGGCTTATGGAGTGGAGTGGAAAGAGGTGAGAAAGGGTGTCAGAATTTCAAAGTAAATAACTCTAATGTCTTTCTCCTATGCCAAGTTCAAGTATCAATACTTTTATATTCCCATCAATTTCCTATGGTCATAGCAATTATCTTCGCAACACGGATTAGATAATCAAAAACCTAGTCCTCCAAATGGTCACCGAATGCTGTTACACACCCATTTTGACATCCTTGTAACCCACACATTCCTCTTGCCCACACATCAAACTCATGCAGGATATATCCTGTTAGAGCAAATTATTGTCCAGATTGGTTCCAAGTTTCAAGCTATTTCATATAGAACTGCAAGAGTATGTTAATAATTTGTTTTCTACTTTACAGCCCATCATATGTTCATGGGTGCTTTTAAAAAGTACTGCTTAATTCAGGTTCAAAGGAGACTTAACTTAGAAATATGTTGAACTCACAATCTCCATAAGGAATTTGGATCTCTTTGCTTGCAGAACAGTTTTTACAAACCAGAACTAGCTTTGCTCCATATGTAAACTTAAAAGCATTCAAGGTTTCAAAACTTGAAAGCCTAAGGGTGAGGATACTTCCCCTCCGGCCTTGTAGGTTAAGGTCCTGCAAACTGCCCTGAACAGGAGAATTTTGGGATCCCATTATCAGCACTGCTAATGGGGCGGGGCGGCGGGGGGAGAGAATTACTGAGTTTGCAACTAAATTCTTTTAAAAACATTCACCTAATATAAAATTCGAACACTCAGCTAGAACCTGAAGTTTTGCATATGACGGCTAAGTGGCTGGAGGACATTTATCACATTTTGCTTCCCAGAAACCTTCTGTAATCTCTCTTCACTTCTGGTGTCACTGGGCTGCTTGTCAAATCATGTTTGCTTATTGTGGGTGACACACTTAAGTGCAGCATTTTACTACTGAGTTTGGTCCTCTGTCCCTGTGTTCAATTATTAGGAGTTAACTCTCAAAAGGAAGGTGAAATAATTTACACCAATGCAACGAACTACGTAATTGTCAAACCTTCCACTCCAGTCTCTGTGTTAGCTGTGATATCTATAAACCCTCATACATGTGACATTAAGTTCCACTTTCCTAACCTGTCTCAGGAACGTGTCAGAGGTCCTTTATCTTCCCTTATAAAAAAGATTTCATGGCAACAGTCCTATCCGTTTAAACATTTTACCTTTTCTATTCCTGACTCCCCATTCCTACTTTTCTTATTAACCTCTGGGAGTGACTACTGGCAAAATGAAATTGAAAATTATTACTGCTGCCAAAAAGTTAAAGAGAAATAAATCAAAGGGAGTTTGCAGGTGGATTACGGAACTGAACACAAAGGATTAAAGAGCCAGAGGACACTCTTAAGATTTGTCCTCTACCAAATTAAATGTTACAGTAAAATACGAAGAGAACAGTGCTTGACATATAGTAAATATGATTATTATTATTATGAAATATTAAATTGATAAATACATACTTTATTTTTCCATTAGCATTGGCATCAATACTTTGAGCTGCTTTTTGATCTTCGTGTTTTCTTTTAAAAACATAAAATGTATCTTTTCTTCCATTTACATTATAGAAACGGAATAGCTATGAAATGCATTACTATACAGATTTTTAAACCTAGATAGAATCTAGAGATCATGTAAACACCTAATTGCTGTAATATGCACCCTACATTTCTAAAGGTTAAGTAATAACATTACTATTTTAGCTAAAATTATATTAGAGAGGCAAAGGTCACTCACCTGGGTATATCAAATTAAACTACAATGAAACAATTAGAGAAAGAGTACCTTTTTTTTATTGGTATTACAGCAAAGTTCACATAAAACAAAGAAAAAAAATACATTCAAATTATACCTCAAAGCTAGAAGGGAATAAACTACACCTAATTGTACAAGTTATATACAATAATAAAACCAAGGACCTAGAAAAAATTTACTGGGAAAACATCAAAAACGATAATGAAACAAAAATTATTTAAAAAAATCAAAAAACACAAAACCTGTACCCTGATGAATACTTGTTTAGAAACTGTTTTAGAAACTCAGTACAAGGAATAAAACATATTTCTTTACAATTTAAAAAATGTAAAGGTTTAGACATCTGACTCTTGTCTCAGTGTTTTGCTTACAACTTTCAGGTTCCCACATCTTTGGCTGGCTAGATGGCAGTGATGGTCTTTACTGCTCTGAAATTCCTTTTGGGTTTGGAATAGTCCCAAGGCCGTCTGTTCTCAGTGAATCCGTAGAGTTTCCTCAGTGCCACTCTAGCAGCTTCTTCTTCTGCAACCAGGACTGTCTCCCCAGGTCCTTCTGCAAGCAACTTTTTATCACTAGAGTAAAAACAACAGCAGTCCGAAATTATCTGGTGCATCACAAAGCACAGCCCACAAATCAGTTTTGCTTTGTAAATCTTATTTTGGCAATATCACCCACCAGAAGGAACAGAAATATTGTACTATTTTTTCTTTCTACCAGCAATAGTATGTGCACTGCTGATAAAGGATGTGTTCAAGGGTTGCCGATATGAGGAGTAAAGGAGTATCTTACATTTTGCTTTACACTTTAATTAAAAATAAAGGTGAAACTTTATATCACCACCCATATTCTCCTCTGTAATGCCCTCCGTTGCTTTTATAGCTAAAAAGCCCTACATCATATACGGTTAGAAAAATATTTACCTAACTTCTTAGTAATCTTAATATTCACTGTTTACAGTTAATACTCAAATCCACCTGAAATCAATTTGGGGCAGGTCACTGTTCCCTAAGGAAACTAAAAAGTTCTGAACATGAGTCGATTTATACATTTTGATGGACAACTAACCATTTCTTTTTTCAGTTCTTGGCTCAGCTAAAGCTGTTACAAGTGTGGTTTACTGTAAATCTGCAAAACTTGAATCAAAACTTTTTTCTACAGAAATATTTATATTAACATATATTCCATGAAATGTTATAGTAATAGTTGGTTATCAAAAGCTACTATTAGCCTGAAAAAGGTGAAGGGATTAAGAAGTGCCAACTGGAAGTTACAAAATAGTCATGGGATGTAAACACAGGATAGCCCAGGCAGTGTGGCTCAGCAGTTGAGCATCGGCCTATGAACCAGGAGGTCACAGCTGGGGCACATGCCTGGGTTGAGGGCTCAATCCCCAGTGTGAGGCATGCAGGAGGCAGCCAATCAATGATTCTCTCTCATCATTGATGTTTCTCTCTCTCTCTCCCCATCTCCCTTCCTCTCTGAAGTCAATAACAATATATTAAAAATAATAATAATACAGTACAGCATAGGGAAAAAGCCTAAGTGGTCATCATGCCGTGATACCCTCATGCCGTCACAAGATGACTGTGCGCACAGCAGGCGCACACAGGTGGGTGGGGGCTGGGCTTGAGGCTGCATGAGCACAGAGCCTGCCTGGGAGTCCCACCTCCTCCCAGCTCTGCATGGGGACCGGGGAGGAGGCGGGTCCCCCGGCTCCATACAGCGAGACCTGCCTGGGGGTCCCCCGGCTCCACGCAGCGAGGACTGCCTGGGGGTCCTGGCTTCATGCGGCAAGGCCTGCCTGGGGGTCCCACCTCCTCCCGGCTTCACGTGGTGAGGCCTGCCTGAGGGTCTGGCAAGGCCTGCCTGGGGGTTCTGGCTCCCCACAGCACAGAGGTGGGACCCCCGGCTCCGGCCTACCTCTTTGGGGCAATCCATCGAGGAGCCCGGGATGGGTGGGTGGGGCCTATCTCTTTGGGGCAATCGATCGGTAGGCTCCTGCACTGTGATAGGACACAGGCCAGGCTGAAGGACCCCTCCACCCCCCAAGTGCACAAATTTCATGTACCGGGCCTCTAGTATAGTCAATAATATTGTAATGACTATCATGGTGCCAAGTGGGTACTGGAAATATAGGAAGATCCCTTTTAAATTATATAACTGTCGAACCACTATGCTGTACAACTGAAAATAGTATAAAATAATATTGAATGTCAACAGTAATTGAAAAATAAAATAAAAATTAAAAAAAGAGCCTGGCCTATGTGGCTCAGTGTTGAGCAGCAACCTATGAACCAGGAGGTCTAGGTTTGATCCCTGGTTGGGGCACATGCCTGGGTTGAGGGCTTGATCCCCAGTAGGAGGCATGCAGGAGGCAGCCAATGAATGATTCTCTCTCATCATTGATATTCTCTCTCTCTCTCTCTCTCTCTCCCCCTTCCTCTCTGAAATTAGTAAAAATATATTTAAAAAAGAGAAAGAAAATCCAGGGTGGAAAGAATGATACTATTAGCAATCCACAGATGACTTACCTTTCCCTAAGTAGTACATAATCACAGGAATGAGATTTTAAATAATTTTTTTAATACAATTAGAGGTTATACTAAGGAACTATGAAAGTCATTTTTAAGGCTTTCAATCAATGTAATGAAATTAAGATTAAAATGTTACTAACCAGTATAAGCCAACAAAATACAGAGGCACAGCTGTGGTGCTTCCAGACTGCCTGGTAAGTCTCGGTTCAGGAGCTGAAATATTCCTTTTCTTCAATTCTTCCACCAGTAGCCCCATGGGATTGACGACCTTCCAAATCTCAAAGAGTTCTTTCCCAGTCAGTTGAGTAATTAAGAAGTCCTGCATATAAAAATAGAATTTATACATTTAAATTAGTGTAAAGAAAATAAGGACCATAATTCAAAGTACAATTTTAAAACCTGAATTAAAAACTGAATGGGAAATGAAAAAAAAAAAAGTACTATTCCTTTACATTTGCATGTAGTTTTCTCATATAAATTTTATTACAAAATCATGGTTGAAGGTAAAATCCTGTCTCATAATTTAGAAATATATTTGTCAGTAAGAAAAATAGTTTTACAAAGAGTTTAATTAATGAATAAACTAGTAACTTCTGACAGAAACTCTTATAAAAAGGCACTAAAGGTCTTCTGGATAGCAGTACTTCTTTGTCTAAGTTCATGATTTTAAAAAATCATTTAAATAATGATTTCAGGATTCCGGCAACTGTGAAGTTGGGAGATCACGGCCAGGCTGAGGACATGGGATCTTACTGTCCTCCCAGCCCTCGAACCTCCCCTGAACGCCCTCAGTAAAATGCTTTGATTTACCTCCCTCAACATATAATTTCACATTAACTGCCTTTTAAGTGTTTATGACTTACATACTTTCAGTTTATAAAACTAAAAAAAAAAAAAAAATGAGGAATAAATTATGATCATTCAAAGCACAAGAGAATTTTTTGGCAATAAATTATATTGTATGGAATTATAAAAATAAACATTTTCATAATACACTGCAATCAACTTGTGTGAACATTGCGTAATAGGAGGGATAAATGGGGACAAGTGGGAGAAAAAAAAGAGATTCCTCAGTTCACAAAATAGAGTCAATTTCATTACAACACTTCCCCAAGCTCTAGACCTCTATTTCAGCTTCATTGATAAAAAAATATTTCTAAGTTCATTCTCAGTTGGGGATTTTGAATATCTTAATGTACAGAGATGCCTTAGAAGACAAACATGGTTATTCACTATTTGCCATCAGTAATTCTCTGTCATCATTGATGTTTCTCTTTCTCCTGTCCTCTCTGAAATTAATTATATATATTTTAAAGACATATTTAAAAAAAAAGAAATTTTTCTTTCTGTCCACCTCAGTATGTCCCAGTATGTGCAATTAATAATGACCTACCCTGATGAAAAGTGCAGTCCTCCCAGGTCCGCTGCTCTGTAGCAGGGCTCCAATTACGGCAAAGAAAGTCTGCAGTAATACAGTCGGGGGCACTGGAAATTCTGCACTCAGCGTTAACTGCTCCACAGCCAAGTTTCTAGCCACATGACACACGACTTCCTCACCAGTGAGAAAGTCAACAAGACTCTGAATGCCTTCAATGGGCAAGTCTGGGAATTCGTTCTCAAGAAACTGTGTGAGGCAAGCTTTTGAAAAAGATGACCCCTGTTCAAATAGTTCTTGATTATCTTTAATATTCAGAAGAACAGCTTCTTTCTCTACTCCAAGTTTTTGGCGTTTGGCCTCCTCACTTTTAATATAGCAGCTATTAACAAATGCAGTTTTGAGAAGATCTAAGGAAAAGGTTTCCTGTAACCGATGTCCAAATGCCTGTATTTCAGCATGGTAATCCCAGTTGGGCTTCTCTGAACTGGAAACGTAAAACAGAAGACAGTAGTAACACATGGTAAAAAGGACAAATCCCACTTCTAGGAATATATCCCAAGAAACTAGAAACACCAATCAGAAAGGATATATGCACCCCTATGTTCATAGCAGCACAATTCACCATAGCTAAGATTTGGAAATAGCCTAAATGCCCATCAGCAAATGAGCGGATTAAAAAACTGTGGTACATCTACACAATGGAATACTACGCTGCGGTAAAAAAGGAGGTCTTACCATTTGCAACAGCATGGGTGGAACTGGAGAGCATTATGCTAAGTGAAATAAGCCAGTCCGAGAAAGATAAATATCACATGATCTCATTCATTTATGGAATATAATAAACAACATAAACTGATGAACAAAAACAGATCCAGAGACAGAGAAGCATCGATCAGACTGTCAAACCTCAGAGGGAATGTAGGGGAGGGTGGGGATAAGGGCGAGAGATCAACCAAAGGACTTGTATGTATGCATATAAGACTAACCAATGGACACAGACAACAGGGGGGGTGAGGGCATGAGTGGGGGAGTTGGGGGGGTAATGGGGGGATAAGGACACATATGTAATACCTTAATCAATAAAGAAATTTAAAAAAAGAGAGAGGACAAGATGTTGCTATCGTGCAAAAATTTTTGTGTTGCAATTTTATTAATTATATAAAGGAAATTTTAAAAGATTTTCATTTTTAATGCCAGACTTTGATTTCCTAAAAGTTAAAATTCAAGTCAGATAATGACTTGTTCTTTGCTAGCTACACTGCTGGATTAATTTTCCCTTTGAGCCAATTGCTACATTAAAGTGCTCTAACCATAGAACTACACTTAATATCTGGGTGTGAAATACAAATTATTAATTTCACAGATTCAAGCCATAAACAATAAGTGCATTGTATTTGTCTTATATTTTATTGATTTAAGTTTTGAAAACATCCATTTAAATGAGCAATTAAGTAATTTAGTACCATTATAAGTAGGTTAAAAGTTCATACCCAAGAATGACAAAAAGCTATTTTTTTTAAAGACAATGAACCCAACATAAAACTTTTAAATAAAAGAGGGCAGCAAAGTATAAAGATCTGGGTTGTAAATAATAAAATGTATATATAACCCTTAAGTTTCTTCCAACTATAAAAGCCTAAGATGACTAACTACATAATAACAAAGAAATGTGAATTAAAAATGCTATTTTTTTTGCCTATTAGAAAAAGAACTTAATATTTGTGTTCAAAGAGTATAGGAATATGAACATGTATATTCCTACTGGTAGGTATATAGACTGGATTAGGTTGTTTTTTTTGGGGGGGGGAGGGCAAATTAAAGTAGCTATCAAAATCCCATATTAAATCTTCACAGGAGTAATAGTTCAAAGCTATTCACTGTTACTTCGGTTGTAACAGCAATAACATGGAACTTAAATACACATAAATGGAGCCATAAAAGAGTGAAGTGCATCTATTTGTACTGGCACGACGACGTCAGGCACATTATTAAAGAGAAAAGGATGCAAAATCTGTGTGCAGTCGGATCCGATTTGGAGCTGTAAAGATCTTCGTCCCTTTCCACGGACCTTCTATTACTGGAGCAAGAACCCAAAGCTAAAATGTTTCTATTTTACGCTGGACAGTGGGTTGTGGTGGAATACACTTAATTTTTTTCTTCCTCTGAATCGCAACGCCCTGGAGTGTTTTCTCCCCTCTTGTCCGCACCCACAGACACCGCAGACATTACAAAGCAGAGGCCCGGTCACCCAAGGCCACCGGAAGGTCGCCCTGCAGCCGGCTCACTTCCCACGACTCGCGGGCTGGCGTCTAACGGGGAGTTCCCACGCGTCGGCCAGCCCCGCGCTGCACGCGCGGCCAAGTCCCACTTCCTCTGGCTCAGTCCACGCGTCTCCATCGCAAACCTCCCAGCCTCGAACCAGGCGCGCAAGAGCGACCACCTACCCTCCTCGCCGCGAGGCCGAAGCCCTGCGGGAGGCCCCGGGTCCTCGACCGCCACCCTGACCCTTCCCTAGGCGGCTCCTACCGGCGCACGGGCGGCGGCGGGTTCCGGAGCAGGCGCCGCCGCTCCAGCTCCTTTTGGAAGCGGACGGCGGCACGGAAGGTCTTCAATCCCCGAACCGGCGGGGCGAGAGCGGGGGCGACCGGGGCCAGGAGGCAGCGAGGCCCCTGCAGCAGCAGCCTTCCCAGCCCGGAAGCCATTGCAGGGGAGAAGGCAACGGAGGGCGGAAGGAAAAGCGGCGGGTCAGTGTCGCGGTAACGCGGTCCCCCCGGAATCCGAGCGCTGAGCCGGGCCGGGCCGGGCCGGGCCGGGCCGGGGCCAGCACGCGGTGGGAGGGGCGGCTGTGTTTTCTTCAACAAATAATTGCTGGGTGACAAAGAGGGAGGGAGGATCTATAGACAAACAGGGTCTTAGACACAACCAAATATGGACCTAGTTAGGACCCTGGTTGGAACAAATCAACTGAAAAAAATGAGATGTGCGTTATTTGAATACTGAGAAGTTTTTTAATAATATCAGATAATTAGGGGGGGAAGGGGGGAGAAGCCCTCAATGGTAGTATTTTAGTTTTTTCTTTAAGTCTTACAGATTTACACTGAAATATTTACTTGTGGAAAAGAAGGTATCAGATTTTCAAAATAATCAGGGTGGCAATAGGTGGGGTTATTCTTAAAATAAGCATGGCCCTGAGTTGCTATCAGACATAAAGTAAAGCCCTCACCAGGTATCTCAGTTGGTTAGAGCATCGTCCTGATACACCAAGGTCCCAGGTTTGATCCCTGGTCACCGCACATACAAGAAGCAACCGATGAATGCATACATAAATGGGGCAACATACAGATGTTTCTTTCTCTCTCTGCCCCCCTTCCTCTCTCTCTCTCAAATTAGTAAATAAAAATTTAAAAATAAATAAATAGGGCTGTTCCTAAAAAATAATAATAATAATAAAGTAAAATAAAATAAAATCAAAGGCAGATTAAGCCAGTCTGTTCAAACCCTCCAATGGTTTTCCATCTCACTTAAAGTTAAAAAGTCCTTACCATTCCCCAGGGCTCAATATGGTCTGCTTGGTGACCTTTCTGTCCTCATCTCCTTCTGCACTCCTCACTCACTCTGCTCCAGCCGCCTTGCTGTCTCACCAATCCTAGAAAACCCTAGGCATGTTCGCACCTCAGGGCCTTTGCACTTGCTCTTCCCTTTCCCAGGACAGCACTTGTCCCTTATTTCCGCACAGCTACTCCCTTCTCTCCTTTTTTGCTCAAATGTCACCTTCTCCATGAAGCCTTCCCTGGCCATTGTCTCAGGTTGCATTCTCTGCAAGCAGATGCTGACACGGAGGTTGGCGCACAGAGTGTTTATTAGGATCCATAGCCGTGAAGGAAGGGAGGTGTAACAGGAGTAGGCAGATAAAGTCAGCTGCAGTGCAGGCCTGGCAAAGCCTCATCCAACCCAGAAGAGAGTTCTGGAGCCAGTGTTGCCCATCAGAGTGTTCTGGGTCTGGTTGAAATGGCCAGGCCTTTATATTCACGTCTCATTTAGTTACCAAATTCAGGCTGCCTGTGGAGGGCATGGCTGAGCCACAGTGGCTCTCTGCAGCTAAGGCAGATCCGAAAGAGAGGAAAGCTAGAGACTACCTGCTAACCACCCTCCTTCCAAGAAGTCCCACGTGTGGAGTGTATCTCCGGATCTACCACACTATCCTATGTAAAATTGCAACACCTCCTAGAGTCCCTATCACCCTGCCAGTGTTATTTTCTCCACAGCATTGGGCATCTGTTAATATACTAGATGATTTATTTATTTTATTATCTGGTTCTTTCACTGGAATGTAAGTTCTAATGATAGAGCGATTTTTGTCTCACTTAAGCACAGCTGTATTTAGAGTGGTGCCAGGCTCACAGCCCACATTCAATAATAAATACATATTTGTTGTTGGGGGGGGGGGGAGTTGTTGATTAGCCTGTTTAGCCATTATACTGTACAAGCCTTACAAGAACCACATCTTATTCATCTCGTCAGTGCCTGGCACATAGTAAGTATACAATACATTAACATCTCTGAAATGAAGATGCCTTCCAAATAATGGCTTTTTAGAATGAATACAATGTAGTAGTATCATTTTCTGGTTTGGGGGACAATTCCTCTTCCTTGCCAACTGCTCAATCCATTCTTGTATAAAGGACTTAACTTTTTGTGGACAAAACAAAGGGGCCACATAATAAACCTGACAAGCTCAGGGGAGGCCTGTATGTCAGGCCTTACAAACTCAGAGATCGAAAGTAACTACATAGGATCGTTGAACATAAAAATTCCTAACTAAAAGTGACTCTTGGTGGGTAGTCACACAAAGGTCAATCTTTACCTTCAGTGAGCTTGTCTATTGTCTTTTTGCATCTAAATAATAGACTTTTGAAATGTCAGAGTAATCTCCTTTTCCAGATCCCACAGGGCACGAGACAACATCTTATTTGCCCCCCAATACCATCTCTGTGTGCTGTAAATGTTTACAATGCTGTACCCACCAATGTGAAAGACATATGTATATGCCTCTCCGTTTTACTTTTTATCTTATCCTAGAGATTTCCTTACATTGCTTTCTTCTGCCGCCTTAATCTACCACCCAATGGATTTCTTGTAACCCTCTTTATGTTTCCTCCTTTTATTCTAATGTGTAAAATAAGATGCAAAACTGCCATTCTTTGGAATATTTTCTCAATCTGTTGAGATTTTGCTTTCCGGAAACTGTCCTCAGTTGGGCTTAAATAAACCCCTATAATACTTTTCTTTAGGCTGGACTTTCTTTCCTCTACCTTTTCAACCTTTACAACTTTCCCTCCTTCTGGGCGGGCGTCCCCCTGTGGCTCTCCCTGGCCTGGTAAATGTGGCTGCGCTGCTTTCCCAGGCAATACGGCGTCGTCGCGCAGCACTCGGGAGCTTACGGTAGCGCGGCGCCCACGCGGCCGGGAGCCCCAGCGAAACCGGCGGGTCTGGCCGCCCCGCCCGCCGCGGTCAGCTGATGGGCCGCCCTCCCCGAGGCCGCCGCCGCCGCGCGAACATGGCGGCCGAGATCCACTCCAGGCCGCAGAGCAGCCGCCCGGTGCTGCTGAGCAAGATCGAGGGGCACCAGGACGCCGTCACCGCCGCGCTGCTCATCCCCAAGGAGGACGGCGTGATCACCGCCAGCGAGGACAGGTCTGGCGGCGCGGGGCCGAGGGGCGCCGGGGCGGCCCGTTCTCCCGCGGGCGACGGGGTGCTGGGGCGGTGGGGTCCGGGGGGCCGTCCCTCTGCGCGCGGGGGCGGCCCCGTTCCCAGGACGCGCGTCCCGCTGCGCCCCTGTCCGCCGGGACCCCCGGTTCCCACCCGCAAGCCCTCCAGTTCCCATCCCCGCCGCTCGGTCCCGGACCCAGGTCCCTGCCACGCCCCTCCACTCCGGGACCCTGACTCCCGGCACCCCCGTTTTCGGTCCCACTCCGCCCTTCCCCCCCGGCACCCCCCGTTCCTGGTCCCACTGCGCCCCTCTAGCCTGGGATCCCCATCCAATGCGCCCAAGACTCGCGTTCCCGCCGCGCCTCTCCAGTCTGGGACCCCCGCCGACCCTCTCCCTGACCCTCTCCCCGCTCCTCCATCCCGGACCCCAGTTCCGCCTCTCTTTCGTGGGAATTTGTTTGACCTGAGGGGGCTTTCTTTGCCCGCTCTGGTCAGTTCCAAGCCTCCTGCTGTGGGAGCCAACGGGAGGGGGGGGTGGGTAGGGACGGGCGGCCGTTCCCGCGGGCCCTGGTGTCTGGGATTCCCTGAGGGCGAGGAGCCTCCAGGGCTTCCACTCTCTTCCTTCCGCTTCACTCGGCTTCGCGGGTCTCTTTCCGCAGCACCAAGGTCCCTAGAGCATTTATTTTTGCACAGCTGCAAGAACCACCTGAACTCTTTTTTTTTACTAAATAGTGTGTGTGTTTTCTAAAAGGGACTTCTTTTTTTTAAGTCTTGGATGTTTTTATTTTCAAGGAAATTTTACATTCGCACCGTTAATGGAAAACCAGCATCACTTGTAAAGAATTAAACTAATAGCTAAAACATGTTAATCTGTGTGCACCTAAAGTCAATTCTTTCTTGTATTAAGACGTCTTGCATTGAATGCCCACTGTTCTTTGGGAAACACTGATCCGATCAGATTTTTCTCATTTTACCCAAGAAGAAACTGAGGCCCATGAAGAGACACCGAAATACTGAGATATTGGTGAAGCCAGAAATGCACCCTGGCACTCCCCACTCCATCCCTCTCTCTGGTCTTCCCAGGGCTGTGTGATTGATTGGAGAAATATATGTTAGAACTTGAGCGTTTAGAAACCATCTACATTTGAAGGGTTACTGCTTTACTGTGGGAATTTGGAGGAAATGACTTATGTTTATTGCGTTGAACTGTTTCCCTGGTACAGTGAGTGATATTCCAGAAGTTAAAAGGCTTTCTTTTGGAAGACAGAGATACTGCTGTTCTCTGAGAGCCGAAGGCATAGTGTCCAGCCTTTTGTAATCATATGTTTGGGAGTAACTAACATTGAGAGCCTGTCCAGAACTGGAAGCTCCCGGCGCCTAGTTGACCTCTGTATTTTGCTTTTGAGTGAGTTTATTGTGAGCAGGTAGCGGCCTCTTCCTGCCAGCTTACAAGTCACTGACCTCAAACAAAGTGGGGAGTGATTGGTAGGACCCGGGTGTGGGAGAGAGAGGGGTGCATGAGTCCTAAGGAGAAAAAGGGAATGTAAAAAAAGGTAAAGGACCGAATGATATTTGCATGATATGAGCGTAGGTGGATGCACTCCATAAAAGTTAGCTGGGTTTTTTTTTTTTATATTTTATTGATTTTTTTATAGAGAGGAAGGGAGAGGGATAGAAAGCTAGAAACATCGATGAGAGAGAAACATCGACCAGCTGCCTCGTGCACATCCCCCACTGGGAACGTGCCCACAACCAATGTACATGCCCTTGACCGGAATCGAACCTGGGACCTTTCAGTCCGCAGACCGACGCTCTATCCACTGAGCCAAACCAGTTAGTTAGCTGTTTTTTATTCAGTAAAATATTGTATTTATGACTCATGCAAGTTGGGTAAATTGCTGAATATTTGAGATTATTGGCCAGGAACAGTGCTGATAAATGTTTTATGGGAAGTGATTACATAGCTGCCCTGGGACAGAAATGTTCTGGGGCAGTGGTCGGCAAACTCATTAGTCAACAGAGCCAAATATCAACAGTACAACGATTGAAATTTCTTTTGAGAGCCAAATTTTTTAAACTTCTTCTAACGCCACTTCTTCAAAATAGACTCGCCCAGGCCGTGGAATTTTGTGGAAGAGCCACACTCAAGGGGCCAAAAAGCCGCATGTGGCTCGCGAGCCGCAGTTTGCCGACCACGGTTCTGGGGGATCCTTAGATCAGCTCACTTTTCCACTCATGCTCTGTAGGGCCCTGGTAGACGACTGGACCAGGTGAGGGTTGACGCTTTGGGATTCTGATTTGTGTTTCAGGCCCATGGAGCTTCCTTGGAGGTAGGACAGCCTTTTTAGCCAGTGCCACATTTTATGAGATTTAATGAAAGCACATGCTATGGGTTTGTGTTTTGCTGTTGGTCGTGGTGGTTTGTTTTAATATTGTCATAAATATGTATCATACTCTTCAATCATTCACCCATTCACTCATTCGTATATTTAGAAAAGCTGTGCTTATTGAGTAGCAGGCCCCGGGGACACAACAGGGATCAAAAACCTGCCCTCATGTAACCCCTGATTGATTGATTTTTATGGCCCCCTGACCTGATGGAACCAACATATTGAGGAAACAGACTGCTGACTGCCCTTATTCACCAAACAAGCATTTATTGAACACTTACTGTGTACGGACCTTTGGGATAAAAGACATCTGCCTCCAAAATTGCTATTTCCAAAGGGCTGGACAGTGCTCTCAGTTTCTAGCATGCTGGGAAGACAGAGGGAGGAGTGTCATTAGGCGAGGGCCAAGGTTCACGGAGAGCCTCCTAGGAGAGATGTCATTGGATAGAGGAGAGGTCGGTGTGAAGGAAGGAGGTTGGATATCTACCTTCCACGCCGAGGGAAAGAACAGGAGGGAATAAAGAACCAGTTATTTCTACGTGACCAAAGCAAAAGGTGTATTGGTGGCCATGGCAGGAGAGAGTAATGACAGCCGGAACGTCCCGTGTCCAGTTTTGGAAGGGACTTCGTTGTGGGCCACTCCTCGGAATTTGGACTTTATTTTGTAGGTAGTGAGGAACCATCAGAGTTCAAAGCAAGCAGATGACATGGTCAGAACTTGCAGTTTCGCAATAACAATAGCTAGCTAACCTTTTAAAAGTCCCTTCTCTGTGTCAGTACAGAATTGGACCTTATGTATGTTACCACGTCCAATCCTCACATCTCCTCAGGGAGTGGGAGCAGTCACCTGCCCTTACCAGCAGTTCCAAGACCCAGTATATTCTCAAAAGGTAAAAGTGTGGGGTTTTTTTTGTTTGTTTTTTTTTTTTTTTTTTGTAAATTGGGCCTGAAAACTCATTGGTGCTAAAACTTGACCTGAATAGGTGAGACTATTTGTAATCTTTATCCCATGCAACGTGAACATATGTTTTACTGCAGAAAAAGCCATGCATTTAATTGCAGGGTCTGTCCCAGGCCCCCTGGGAGTGTTATTGGATACGCATCCTATTGCAATGGACCTTTGACAGTTTAGAAACTTAGGTACAAAAGACATTGAAATAGCTGCCTAAGGTCACATGGCTGGTAAATAATAGGACTGAGATTTGAAACTAGGTCTGACTTTGAGGCTCTAGTTCTTTCTGCTATGCATCCAGTTTTTCTACACATTTGGAGAAACGGAGTCTAGGCAATATCAGTAAGTGACTACTCTGGCAGGAAGTATAAAATATTAGGATTGTACCTTTTGCTGTGAATCAATTATCCTTCCTTTATCCTAGTTTTCAGGGTTTAAAAAGATTGGCTCACACCTTTTCTCTACAACTTCTGCTTTAATGCTCAGAAAAGTAACATAACTTTTAACCATTGAAGTAGGGCCAGCTGAAGTTAATTCATTTACAAAGTTAAAAGCAGTGAGGCCCAGCTGGCATGGCTCAGTGGTTGAGTGTCGACCTATGAACCAGGAGGTCACAGTTTGATTCCTGGCCAGGGTACATGCTCCGGTTGCAGACTCGATCCCTGGCGTAGGGTGTGCAGGAGGTAGCCGATCAATGGTTCTTTCTCTTCATTGATGTTTCTATCTCTCCCTCCCTCTCCCTTCCTCTCTGAAATCAATTATATATATATTTTCTATAGTATATAGAAAAGCAGTGAGAATGGCTGATAGCATTTGGAGAGGAATAGTGGAAGATGTAAGGGTTATCTTTCTAGTCAGGAAACTGTAAAATAAAATAACCACAGCATTAAGTTGAAGAATTTCAACTGTAGCTGTCATTTTCATGGTGGGGAAACAGAAAGAGACTCTGCTTTCAGAACTGAACCGAATGTGGTGAGGCGGCAGGAACCGAGTCCCTCGACAGAGACTCGTTTGCCTTTTGAACTTCTTTCCTGAGGAATGCACCAAAAATTTAAACGTCAGTTGGTTGAAGGATAGAATTTTTTAAAGGTAAAGCTTTATTATAAAGCAGCATAAATAAGGCTGTAGATTGACTGTCTTCATGTTTGAAAATAGAGTTTGGATATGAGTGTCCTTCGGGGACAAGACTGATTTGCAGAAATCTTGCAGAAGAAACTCAGTTTTTCCTGGCCTAAGTCAATCATAGACAGACCTCGTGTTTGTTAAAATATTTTAGGATATTACACTTAGACTGATAAGATTACAGAAAAACAATTTTTAAAGCTATCCAGGTAGCATCTTTTCTGTTGTTATACCAGCGATTTAACTTCAAGCGATTTACCCCTTAGACATTGCTAATGATATGGAGACAGCTTGAGGGAAAAGTTGTATATTTACTAACTGTTCACATGGAAACAATCTTAAATAAACAATTTGATTGTTAAGTGTTTTGCTCAGAAGGAAACTGGGAGTTGCTAGTTTGTACAAAAGAAACCAGGCTGCTAAGTGCTGTATTTATGTCATCTCCAGTGCGGGAAAGTAGACCCCTAATTTGTGTTATAAAGTAAAGTGAAAGAGTGAGAAGTCAGGCAGCCTGGGTGGGAATGCCCTTATTCCTCTGTTGTGAGAGGGGCCCCACATTGTTCATTCATTTTATTTTTATTGCATGGTTAAAAAAATATATTCTGGATCCAGGATGCCTGAGTTTGAATCCCATGAGACACTGGGCTGGTAACTTATAGTTTTCTCATTTGCAAAATGGAGATAATAATAGGACCTACTCATAGGGATTTGATATACTATGTAAAGCACATAGAACAGTGCCTAGCACAGAGAACGCACTGATGTTTTGACTATTATTATTTTCATTCCCACCTATTTTACATTTAATTACTGGTGTTTCATCACAAATAAAAATTTTCCTTCTGATGAATAGGACAGTACCATTTTGGGGGTCACTTACAGACCTGAGTTATAACTGAGTCATGCCTTTTCATCATTTCCATATTTGTTCGCTTACAAGTCACATCAGTCATGTTTTCCCTTGTGGAATCTTTGCCCTGATGCGCTAGGGCCGTGGTTGGCAAACTGCGGCTCGCGAGCCACATGCGGCTCTTTGGCCCTTGAGTGTGGCTCTTCCACAAAATACCACGGCCTGGGCGAGTCTATTTTGAAGAAGTGGCATTAGAAGTTTAAGTTTAAAAAATTTGGCTCTCAAAAGAAATTTCAATCGTTGTACTGTTGATATATGACTCTGTTGACTAATGAGTTTGCCGACCACTGCTCTAACCAATTGATCTTTGACTCTGTTGACTAATGAGTTTGCCGACCACTGGGCTAAGGGAAGGTATGGGTGAAGTCCAGAGGAAACCAGGCTCGAGCTTCCAGGAGTCCTCACCCCATGCAGTCACACGGGAGGGGCTTCTTTCCTCCAGGATGGAGTTCTGACCACATGGGTGAGAAACTCTCCCAGGAAGCTCATGAGATTCTCAGGATCCACAGTGTAGTCGGGGCTGGTCACATAGACACCCTCCGCTAGCACCTGCGGAACTCCAGACTTTCCTAGGACAGCGGTGTTCAGCGGTCTCTCAAATGTGAACTCTGAACCAGCCAGCGTACCTGTAGGAATAAGGAAGCCTGGAAGGTGGGAGTTTAAAACTGGATCCTCTTCCTTTCTGCCTCAAGCGGTCTCTTTTGGCTGGTTTAACCTTGTGTTTCAAGACTTCTAGCTAGACTAGGGATAGAGTTGGAACTTTGTTTTTTTTGTTTTGTTTTGTTTTGATTGCAAGTTAAGAAACCTTGTTTCCTGGACCGCACACTGACTCGGTCCTATCTGGATGGCTCCTGCTTTTCAGAGACGGGGATGGTTTTTAGCCTTCCTGGTGGCACAGAGCTCACAGGAAATCACTTCGTTGCTAAGTGAAAAGGTAACAGCAGGATTTGTTTCTCCAGTGAAAAAGAACAAATCTGTCTCCAGGTAGATAACCAGCCATCTGGCTTTAGGAGAGGAGTTACTAGTTTAGGTTCTGGTGCAGATGCCACAAAAGTGGTCCCCACCACCTTCACCCCCATAAACATCTGAGAGCCAGGAAATCCACAGAGTGTCATCATTGCCATGGGCCCTCCAAGCTGCCCAGGATTCCTTCCCCAGACTATGAAAGGAATGGGAATTCTAATTTTTCATCTCCAATCTAATTCTCTATAAAAAGAGGCTAGTTTCCCTCTGCCTTTCCATTTAGATAATCGATTCAATAAAAATCTTGTGCTTTCCTTCTTTGTTGCCAAAGGAGAAAGCCTTCTTTCTGCGTCAGGAATGCAGAGGGCAGAGTTCGGGAGACTTGGCTGAAGGAAATTGCTGTTTATTTGATAAAAGCAGACTGTGCTGATGACCCTGTCTGTTCCTCTCCCTTTCAGGCTAACATCCTGATGTTATAGGATCCGTCCAGGCTGCCAGAATTACACCTCTTTGTGAGACTAGGAAAAAATGTCCTTTTCAGTAGGTAACAGAAGTGTTTGGAGATTTACCAAGATACGAAATAGTAGCAGCAGCCCTAAGAGTGACTGGAAAATACATTTTCCTCAAACTTACTATTTTTGTTCAGAGTTTAAAGAAATCAGGCCTTGGGCTTAATTTGTAACATATGTTCTACTCTGTATTCTCTTTTTAATTCAATAATCCCTCTATCAGTTTATAATTTAAATATGGTTAAATTGCTTTAATTTAGCTGTTTGGAGGTGATTAGGATTTTTTTGAGGAATTTTAAAAATATCTGATTTTAGAAATGCTGATTCCTCAGGCGTGGTGCAACTTGGCCTTGTAATTTTACAGACAAACTTGTGTACTTATTGGAGTCTGTCTACTCAGGTGTAGGCACGATTTTCACCGTAATCATACTGGAAAGTAACACGTACTGAACCCAAATGTATGTTCTTATGGAGTTATAGGTTTAAACATGATATTGAGCATGACACCCACAGATGCTTCCTGGCTTGAGAGACAGTGCTTTTCAGAAGAAAATTCATCCTTTAAATCTGTCATTGCTCCCACTGTGTTTAGCTTAAGTAGATGAAGCTTTTTAGATGTGGTGATTCCCTAAAGTACTGTATTTTTAACTTCCTTTTAGTCAGCTCTTTGAGGGAGTGAAACAACGGGGCTGGAAGAAATTTAAAGGAGCCTCTGTACCTAGTCTGACCCTCAGGCATATCTCTGAGCAGATCAAAGATTAATCTTCCTGGAATAAATACTTTATTCTTAATCAGAACTGGGGGTTTTAGTCTACTTTTTATGTATCTACTGCAGTGAGGTAAAAGAACATACAGAATTATTACCCTTGGTAGAGAGGGTGAAAAATATTGAACAACATTTGAGTGATTAACTTCATTTATGCTTTTACAGAAATTTCTTCAGTTTCTTAGGGTTCAAGTTAGTATCTGTGCAAAGTGAGGATCCTGTATTTCAATTAAAAGTGAAAGTGGAGTTGTTTGTTTATTAAGTACTTTGGAATCCTTAGCACTCAGTTAATAGCAAAGGCTATTTTTCATTTTAATATCAGATTCCCAAGTATTCTTAAAGGGATACTATTTGGAACAGATGACATTGTATCAGTTAGCTATTGCTATGTAACAAACCACCTCTCAATTCGGTGACTTAAAACAGCAATTATGATCAATGTTCATGAGCTGGTGGGTCACCTGGATAGCCCTTCTGGTCACACAGCCAGGCTCACTCACGTGTGTGTCTGCCCTGCGGGTCTCAGCGGGTCCTTTCCCCTCTGAGGGGTTAGCTACTGCGAGCTGGTGGAGGATGGCTTCAGCTGGCTCCTCCGCAGGTGTTGAATTGTCTTGTAGTGCTTCCTGAGGGGGGGCTGGGGACCTGCTCTTTCCCCCCTTTTCAGCTCAGCTTCAAGTCTTTCCTCTGGGGGTGCCCACAAGGAGCCAAAGTCATTGTCTGCCTCTCAGGTATGTTACCTTCTGTCCTACCTGCCCCTACTCAGCCTGCTCACCTGCCCTGTACAGCCTGACTCATTGTAGGTATGGAATTTAGTTATATCATTTTATAGTATGCTTTTTTTAAAAAAAATAATGTTTCATAAACTTTTTTCATGGTCTTCATAACTAATTTTAATGACTTTATAAGCTACTGAATTAATATGTCATTGATCTATCATTATTTAACATTTTTCCCAATTTTTATTCCTTCAATGATGCTTATCCCTACACAATAATACATTTTTAAAACATTTAAGCCTAAAATATTTAAAATAAAGAACTGCAATCTAACTTTGGGATTTCATTTATCTAGAAAATAAGTGGGTTATCTTCCATGCTGAACATCAGTAGACAAGGAATGGTAGTGGTGTGTGTACATTGTAGTTATCCTATGTAATAAAAGGCTAATATGCAAATCTACCGAACACCGTACTGACCACCAGGGGGCAGACGCTCAATGCAGGAGCTGCCCCCTGGTGGTCAGTGTGCTCTCACAGGGGGAGCACTGCTCAGCCAGAAGCCGGACTCATGGCTGGTGAGCAGAGCAGTGGTGGCGGGATGTCCCCTGAGGGGTCGCTGACTGTGAGGGCATAGGCTGGGCTGAGGGGCACCCCTCTCCCGCCCCCCAGTGCACGAATTTTCGTGCAGCGGGCCTCTAGTGTATACATAACATTACATAGAGATGCCTTTCCTTGTCTCCCCATGGAAGATACTGCAGCTACATGTGAGTCTGACCTTCTCTGACTAGAGGGCAAGGAGGTTGGTGGTAGAGTTCTTTACAGGAATATTAACAGCATGGGGAAGTTGGGAAAACATTTATGTAGGCCCTGAAAGAAATGACACATTTCCTTTCTAAGTGCCTTTTGGAAACATATCAGACTATTGTTTTAAAATAACTTAAAAATAGAGCTGGGCACAGAATGACCATGTTCCTCAGGTTTTGGTTTAAGAGAAGACTTTTTTTTTTTCAGAGAGACATGGTCTTGGAATATCAAAGAAAATCTGTCCACTAGAAATATGGATAGAATAAGCAGCAAGAAAAACATAAAATGAGTTTAGGTGAGTGGGTGTAAAGTTGTCAGAATATTAAAGGAAAAGTTAAGCTGTTTTATCTTAGTAGAGAGAGAGTGGCTTAGATATCCATCAAGGTGGAATATATTGTGTGTTGTGTTTTTTTTTAAACGAAGCCATCTGATCTTAACACTTTAGTGATTATATAGTTTATTAATATCATCCTAGAGTTTTTAATAGTTTGCTCCTGTAAAATGTTACTAGACTGTATTATTGTGTTGCTTTCAATTTTTTTAATAGATTTTGCTTCCAATTTACTGAATAGTAAATTTTTTTGTGTCTGTGAAATTTGTTAACTTTTTAATAAGCAGCCAAACTTAAGCCTGTTTTTACAACCATTTATTAAACCAGTGAAACATAGTGTGAAGAAAACACAAAACAAATTTCTATATTACTTAGTAGTAATTACACAACTTCATTAGGTTCTTGGGAGTGCTAGAGTGTTAGGGGTCAAATTTAACATTGTTTTTACTTAATCTTGGAAGTGGGAGATTTTAATGCATTGTCTAAGGAAGGGAAAGATTATGGCTTGAAAAACTGAAGGAAGGGAATTCCAGGTAGAAGGTGTGAATACAGAGGTAGAGCTGACTGTCAAGGTCGAGTTCCCAATTTGGAACCTGATTCCTAAGCAAGGTTGGTCTTCTCTCAGCCTGGATGTGATTAACAATTTTTAAATGAAACACCCCAAGAAATAACTTAAGTCTTGCTAATTTCCTAGTGTATTAGCTGGATACAGACTAAGTTGTAGTACTGATGCTTGTCCCAAGGGATATAATACTATTTCAGAAATGCTGGGGTCTAGGCAGGTTCCACTTTGACTTTGGGCTAGTTTAAATATTCTAATGCTGCATGAAATTAAAATTTGACTTTTCTAAGTTAGATGATTGGTTGGAACAGACAACCTTTAAGGCTTCCAGCTCACAGCAGACTCCTTTATTGTCTGAATCAGCTCTTCTCTCAAGGGGACACAGGGAAGAGCATGTGACCTCTATTGAGTCCTCTATCTCTATTGAGTCCTCTGTTGAGCTCCCTGCGAATTCATGATCCACACTTTGGGGTTGATTTGAAGGATGTTACAATGCGCCAGCATTCTGTTCTCTACACACTTAAATAAACCTAACAGATAGGTAACTAACAGGCTGAACCCCTTTGTGATCCTGTGTGAGTGAAGGCCAGTGAACTTGATGAGGCGCTGCGTGACGCCCTGACCTTCAAGTGCCTTGGTTGGCCTTTCCATCTCTGGAAATGGAGCAGAGTTCTTGATCAGAGTTAATGTTTCAAGGGAAATTGGCCTTTCATTTACTGCAACTCCTTTGGCTGCATCCCCTATGTTGAACGTAAGTAATAAGATGTATCCATAAGCGTTCTATGTGAAGTGACATAGAATATAGTCAACAAAGTGTGATATAGTGTTGGTAGTTCAGGCCTAGGGATCATCCTTGTGAGCTTCTACTGCATTATTTTTGATGAGGGAGTCGTCCTGCAGTGGTACCCAACCTGCAATGTGCCCAGATACAGGAGAGGAAAGTTCTTGGTGGGCAAGGACGGCTTAGAAATATAACCTGAGCTCCTCCTATTGGGCCACTTGAGGATCACATCTCCCTGGAATGCAGGGTCTGGGTCGGTTGGACCCCTGATTTGAGACGGCCAACCCCTGGTGGGCTCTGAGCACAGGGCAGTGGGATGCACAGCTCCTCGGGAGATGCAGCTGCTAGTTGTCATGTCCAAGGTGGACCAGACAACCTGAGAGGAAGCTGCACTGTGTTGGGCATGCTGAGAACAAGGGCCAGCGTCTTATTTAGGAATTATTGCTTCTTAAAAAACAAACAAGCAAAAATTGGCAACACCATTATCACACCTAAAGAACAGTACCTTTTAAAAAAATGAAATATATAGTCAGTGTTTATATTTTCATTTGTTTCATAATGACATATGTGTACTTAACAGTTTGATTGACTCAGAATCCAAATAAGTCTGTGCATTGTGGTTGCTTGATATGCCTCTTAAACCTCTTTAATCACAGGCTGGTCTTATATCTCTTTTTTTTTTCCTCCCTGGCAAATTATTTGCAGAAAAAACTGGGTCATTTATCCATAGACTTTCCTGCAATCTCGATTTCTGCTAAATGCACCCCTGTGTTAGTGTTTATTATGTTTCTCTGTATTTCCTATAAAGTGGTAGTTGGATCTAGGGGTTTGGTCAGATTGCATTTTAAAATAAAGTTGTTATACTGCATTTATCAGTTTTCTTTCACTTAACATCGTGTTGTGAATATTTTCCCATGCCATTAAAAATATTTCGTAACTTGGTTTAAATGATTCCGAACTGGAAAGAGGCATATTATGAAAAAGTTATAATCTTTTAGATTTGTGAAAGAAGAAAGCCAAGTAGTCATGAACAGTAACCAAGAACTGACAAGTAACAGGAGTGGTTTAAACGTTACCTCAAAGAGTGATACATTTTGAATGAAGATGTTGAATTACAAACTGTAAAAATCAAAGGTCTGTTCATACATGCTTTAGTCTGATCGCCCTCTCTCTGTCTTTTAATTTTGGATGCGAACGTGGACTTTCTAGAACATCCTGTTACAATATAGGTACCTCAGAAAAAGCCTGCCTGACTATCTTACCTTGTTAAATGGTATTTGAATGAAGAGGCTGTATTTGGGATTTTTCTTGGTGTCTCATGCAAAGTATATTAGTACGTGCAAACAACAGAAATAATGCAGGCTGGGTTAAGCCACTGGGGGTGTTTATAGTAAGGATGTTGGGGGTCATAGCTTGGCCTCAGGAGCAGTCGGCGTGATGGATTTTCCACCTCAACTCTCTTCAGCTCTTTCCTGCTTCTCTCTATAGGTCAGCTTCGTTCTTTCTCCTTTCTTGATATACACAATCCTCCAGTCCCAGTTGCAAAACATATGACCACAAACAGCCATTTCAAGTACTGGAGACACGCTGATCTTTTCTCTCCTGGTTTTCAATTTCCCAGGGAAGGAACCGATTTATCCACCTGGGATTAGACGTCCATTTCTGGTCTAACCTGTTGTGATTAGGGGTGGGATATAAAGAAAAATTCTGAGCCATTCAGCTTGTCAAAGGTCCTGTTGTGACCAAGGCGTGCTGTGCAAATGCCTGCTCCTACAGGAAGTCCGTATGCACTTCACATACAAAACAGCGTCATGCCCACTGTGCTGCTGGGTCATCTGATTTATCATCTGATTTATCTTGATGACTGAAGGTCAACATCTAGTCTTTGTTTTCTTTTATTACAGCCTAATCCTATGCAGTAATCTGTACAGCTCCTCAGTGTGATTGGACCAGTTCTGACAAATGCAGGCACCCATGTACCCATCTCCCCACAGCTTGCCATTCATCATCCTAGCAAGTTCCCTCATATTCCTTTGCATTCTGTCCTCCCCCGGGAGCAAACATTGTATCCTCCTGGACCAGTTTTACTTGTCTTAAACTTCAATCAGAACAGACACACACAGTGTCAACTTTAGTCTTAATGTATTTTAGTTCAAGGTTGTGAACAGTGATCCAGTGCTGGCTGGGTGCCGGGATCTGTGTTGCTGTTAGGGATGCAGGGATGATGGTGGCAGCGCTGACAGCAAGGGACATAAGACAGGAGTCATGCAGAGACAAAGCATGGCTGCACTGGGGGCAGCGGGAGGCCTCGGGTTCAGGAGAGGAAGAGGCCCAGAGCTGTGAGGCGGTTCTGCGAAGGGACGAGCCAGGGTGTCAGGGTCACAGTATTCCCTGTTGTTCTTGAGGCGATAAGCCGAAATATTTAACTTGGGCGATTTGTCATTTTCCTGCCTTATGCACCGGATTTCCTGGTCTTCCTGTGTGTTCTCTGATGAAAGCGGGGCCCCGAGGCCTGGGGTGGAATGGCTTCCTCCCAGGGATGGAGACTGGGAGTTCCGCTGAGCCAGCCTGGCCTGGGCTCTGCTTTGTCCACACATCTGCTTCTCCAGGAACGTCCCCTTCCACGCAGATCTACGGCTCCCCTCACTGGCTCAGGTGTCAGGCGACCAAGTTCACACTCAGTTTTACTAAGAAAAGCAAGTTAATGCTCAGGTTTCTTTATATGTTGATCATTATATCATGAGTATTTTTCATACATTAAAGTTATTTCAAACCTGAGTCCTAACTACTACATAACTTACTACATATGGTCATACTATATGTAACCATATTTAATATGTATGTATATATACACGTATATATGTAGTTATGTACTATATGTAGAAACGTACTATATACTGGGTGAATGTGTGTGTGTACAGGAGTGGACAAAAGTAGGTTTACAGTTCGTATGGAAAAAGACATGCAGGTTCTGATTAATACAATAACTATTAACTCTGACTTGCATACTCATAACTGTAAACCTACCTTTACCCACCCCTGTATGTGTTTAAGGTCAGCTGGGACATAGTATTAAAAATAAGTAAGTTTTACAGGAGCATAAAGAAGATAAAATTACTGTGTGCTTTTTCTTTCCTCCACAGAACCATCCGAGTATGGCTGAAGAGAGACAGCGGCCAGTACTGGCCCAGCATTTACCACACCATGGCCTGTAAGTAGGGAACTGTTTCACTCGGTGAACATGTCTGTAATGTCTTTGGTGATTTAAATTTCAAAATGTCTATTAAAAAGTGCTGCTAGATTTCAGAATGAGTTTCTCAGTTGTCTAATCCCTCCCACTGGCGGTGCCTAACTGCAGGAAAACTGCTTTTCTTTTGCTAAGGAAGTTGGGTCTACTGGCTTAACTGAAGCAACCTTGAGCAAAACTGTGGGCGGCGGCGGGAGGAGGGGGCATGCCCCTCCCAACCCCAACCCCAGTTTTCCTTAATTTTTGCCAACTTAAACTAGTAGTGACTTAGTACTTAGTAGTAGCTGATACTGACATTCTGTGCCCTCATAACCAGCCTTGTGCCCAACCTTTTCACAAACCTCTGGGTTCCAGTGCGAGATTTGGTCCAAAGTACTGCACATTCTAAAAAGAGAATTTTCTCAGGAGCTAAATGTGTTCTAAAAATAAATCTAGATCAGTCTTTTGCATTGAGGTTTTTAAGACAGCCCTGAGCTAAAGTGCCATAAAATTACATTTAAGTTCCAGCCCGTCATGCAGATCTAAGCGGCATCACCATCCTCTCCCACTTCCTTTCTCCATCCTTTCTGCAAAAGAGAGCCCTGTGGAGGATGCCTGGACCCCACCAGGCCCAGCTGGGGTTGAGCCCTGCTGTCCCAAATGGCCACACAGAAGCATCCAGAGCTGCTCATTTCCTTGTGGTTTGGTCCTGAATAAGGGATTTTCCTCAGTTAAGTGTTCCAGTGTTTAGAGGGCCCCCTGGGAAAAGAAGGAAAGAAGAAAGGCTGTGCGGCATGCTTGATGGTTTTACTCCTGAAGACCATTATGAAGTTCTCCTAAAAAGACCTCTTGCCAGTTGTTCCAGACACTGGAGACAACTTTCTTGAGAGCTGTCGCCGAGGCAGTGGAGTTGTTGTACACACAGAGTAGCCCGTTGTTCAGCACATTCCCACGGTCAGCGTGCGCCACCCTCCCAGGCACCTGCACTTTTATTCCCGTGAACATGCATTGTCCGGGCCCTGTGGTCAGTTACTACAAAACACGAGTGGTTTGTCAGGATTTTCATTTGTTCTGTCTTCCCCTTGCAGCTTGGGCAGCCTCCTCAGCTTCTCTGTCTTGGTAATCATTCAGTGAAAATGAAGTAGACTTTTTGGACTACTGCTATAGAGATAACTATTATGAAAGGCACCATAAAGCTTTATAATATGGAGTGCACTAGAAGAAAACCCAATCACATTGATGGGAGCCAGCAGTAGTATCTCCTGTTTCCGTATGCTGTGGCTGCATAACCTTGGTCACTCCTCTGAAATACGAAGGACCAATGTCTTAATAAAGGTGCTCATGGACCCATTTGATAAATTCACTTTGGGATTTTGTTGGGAGCAGGGATCAGAGGTGGGTGGGACATCTTGGGCCTCTGAGCCCACCTTCTACCCATCCAAAAAAGGGGTTTCTTTTAGACTTCCAGTGGCAGTAGAAGTGAGTACTCTTCCGTGGCTCTGAGGTCTTGGGCATGTGGCTTTGGCCATCCCTTGCAAACTTGGCTTAATGGTACCTCCTGGAAGTAGCTCCCAGAACATTGTGGCTGCAGAGACCAGTAAAAACTGGAACAAACAGGCCCAGCATCTCTGCTGTTGGTGGCTGACCCCGCATGTTTATGTCTACACATATTTGGCTTGTTGCTTCTGGAAGCTTCTTTATTGCATCCATCTGGAGATGTACCTGCTGATAAAACTGCAGAACATTGCCAGAAGAAAACAATGAATGAATTATGAGAAATAATTGCTTGTCTATTTTAGGATGACTTTCATTTTAAAAATAAATTCAAAATAGGAGAAGCAAAGTGCCATGTTGGCTCTTAAAACTATCTGTAGATTACCCAATTTAGGACATTTTAGTGGTCAGCCACCAATTTAGACTTTTTCCTGTGACCTGACTGTGATCAACGAGCTGGACCTTAGCATATTGCTCTATGTGGTCCGATTATGTTTCAGAAAGTTTCCTCCCATAACAGATAACTTTCAGAATCTGCTTTAGCTGAAGAGAAATGGTAACTCTTAGTTCCTGTATCTACTGTGTGCCTCATGCCTTTATAAAAAATAACATCACTTTATGAATAATCACAGCAACTTGGGAAGGTAGATGATATTTTCACCATTAGTAGATGAGGAAACTGAGGCCAGAGGGGTTACATTGGTTGCTTGTGGTTGGAATTCCAATCCATGCCTGTCTGACTCCAAAACTATGCTCCCCACCACAGGTATGGGGTGTATCCATGAGCTTTTCCTGAAAGGGCCAGACAGTAAATATTTAGACTTTATAGGCCAAACAGTCTCCGTGGCAACTCTTCAACCTTCTGCCCTTGGAACATGAAAGTGGCCATAAACAAGGCTAAAAGGAGGAGCCTGGCTGTGTTGCAGAAAAACAAAGAAACAAAAACTTTATTTACAAAACTAGACTTGAAGCATACTATTTGGGACGGCAGTGATGCCTTTTTAAAAGGCCACAGATTTGTATTTTGTTTATAAAACTATGTGAGTATCCAAACTTAAAAAAAAAATTGTGTTGCTTATCTCACTAGAAGCTTGTCTTCTAGGGAAAAGAGCCAGGACATCTTTATATACAAAACAAATAAACTAGGAAAGCTTTCTGTTTAAACTTCAGAATTCTATAGCCTCATAAAATAACTCAGCCCATTGTAATTTTTGCATTCCTACATATTTATGAGTAGTTTGTTAGAGGGTTAGGCATAAAAAGAATTGAAAAGTTTTAAAGCATTAAGATTTAGTACCAACTGAAAAGTAAAAATGATGACAATGAATCTTTGTAATGATCAAAGTATGATTTGATTTGTCAGTGATAATTTTATGCATGGTTATTAAAGAGCACTGTGTATGAAGATACATACATCTTTGTGGTTATAATTCTTAAACATGATCATTCTTTGCAGTTTCAACAGCAATATGGGACTAAGGGGGTACAGGCTTCTTGCCACTTCTCATTGTTCTGTTTACAGGCAAAGGCAGTACCTGCCTTTCTGCTAGATGGTTCTTTGCCGTTCAAACAGTTTCTTTCCATCAGCTGGTCACGCAGGTAGCTGTGTTCTTGCCTTTGAGTACAATCCAGTACTGTTTTATAGTTTATTCTCTACCTTTGGTGGAGAATACCAGCCCATTGTAGAGAGAGAACTTCAAATTAAACAATTTTCAAATGGTGACTCCACGTATAAGTTTTTTTTTTTTCCTTACTTTTTCATATGAAGTTTTATTTCAAAGCAAACTCAAGTTGGTTGTTTTTTTCCTGGCACACATTTATTTCCTTGTTATGGTTCCTTCCTGGGCAATTACAATTCTTAGGATGAAATGAACCCACACATTCTTTTTACAAATGCTCCCTCTTCTAAATCACATTAATTCTGATTTGTAGCAGAAGGAGACAAGGTGGAGCTACTCCTTTCTGAAACTCATTCTCTGGCCCTTGCTGTCTAGAAGGGTAGCCAGAACCTGGAGGGAAGCAGGTGCTACCCAGTCACATGATACTGCTGTGGACAAAGAAAAGTATGCACACAACTTCATGGACTACACACTGGGGTTGGATGTCATTGCACAAGAGAACATTGTTTGGCCATTGAGGGGAAAAAAGTAATTCCAAAGTGGCTTTTCCAGCCTTCTCACATATGCCTTGGAATGGGAATTCTTGTGCCGGGAACCCCTCTCCACAGATCGCAGCTACTTTTACCTGTGATAGGGAAGGGGGTCGGGGGCAGGATGACCCGTTGAGTTTGGAGTGCAGATCACCCACTGTAAGCACTGGTCCCCAAACCTTTCCAGAAACAGGTAGGAGTTTCAGTCAGATGAAACTTCAGGCTGGATCGCTTGACCCAAAGTTTTAAAAATAATCTTGTGTAAGAATTTTAAACTAAAATAACAGAACTTTATTAGCATTTTCAATTTACATCATTATTTTTTATAAAACCTTTTTACCCTCTTTTTTTTTAACCTCAGTCATATAGCTCTTTTTTAATAATGAATTTTGCACAATGACACAATGCTTAGCTTTGCTGTAATGTGGTCTTTGTCTTTCTGGTAGCTCCTTGCTCAGCTATGACTTACCATCATGATAGCAGGCGGATATTTGTGGGCCAGGATAACGGAGCCGTCATGGTAGGTACTTTCCAGAATGTATGTATTATATCAACCTCCCCATGTTCATGTCTGTTGGACAGTTTAAATAAAGTTAGCAATAAATGCCTGATTGGCATAAAAGTTTTTGAATTCAGTATAGGTGTTAGACCTAAAAATGGATTAATTTTATTATTATTTTAAAATATATTTTTATTGATTTCAGAGAGGGAGAGAGAGATAGAAACATCAATGATGAGAGAGAATCATTGATTGGCTGCCTCCTGCACACCCCCAACTGGGGATCGAGCCCGCAACCCGGGCATGTGCCCTTGCCCGGAATCAAACCCAGGACAATTCACAGGCTGATGCTCTATCTACTGAGCCAAACCAGCCAGGGCAGAATGGATTAATTTTAATGAGTGCTTAATTTTAAACCAGTTTTGTGGAACTCAGAATGCTGTCATGATGGATGGTTGGGTGCACAGGCTAGGCACAAGGCACAGTCTCCATGCAGCCCCTATCCCTGAACCACAGAGAAGGCCAGGACAAGGAGGGTGCGATGGAGAGCCTGTGTGTGTGTGTCATAAGGTATCTTTGGTGAAGGATCACATATTTACATTTTTAATTTATTATAGGTATTTTTGTAGGTCAGATTGTGTGTGTGTATATGTAAATACACATTTTTTCTTAAGGAGACATAATTCATATACCATAGAGTTCACCATTTTAAAGTGTGCAATTCTGTGGTTTTGTGGTATGTTCATAAGATTATGCAACCATTAACACTCTCTAATTTCAGAACATTTTCATCACACCCCCTCCCCCAAGGAAACCCCAGCCCATTAGCAGTCATTCCCCACTCTCCCCCACCAGGGCCCCCTCTCCCCCAGCTCCTGGCAATCACTAATCTACTTTCTGAGTCCAGAGATTTGTCTGTTCTGACATTTTATGTGAGTAGAATCATATAATACATGTTGCCTTTTATGTCTGGCTTCTTTGACCTAGAGTAATATATTAAGGTTCATTGCATTGTAGTTTGAATTAGTACTTTTTTTTTGTTTGTTTATTATGTAGATAGACCACACTTTGTTTATCCACTCATCAGTTGATGGACATTTGGTTGTTGCCACTTTTTTTATTGTGAATAATGCTGCTATGAACATTCGTGTGCAAGTTTGTGTGTGAACTTAAGTTTTTCATTCTATTGGGTCTATATACCTAGGAGTGGAATTGCTGGGTCATATGGTAAATCTATTTTTAACTCGTTGAGGAACCCCCAAGCTGTTTTTCAAAGTGGCTGTACCATTATACACTCCCACCACCAACGTGTAAGGTTCTAGTTTGTCTACATCATTGCCAGCACTTGTTATTTTCTGTTGTTTTTGTTTTGTTTTTACTATGGCCATCCTAGAAGGTGTGAAATGGTATCTCATTATGATTTTTGTTGGCATTTGCCTAATGACTAGTGATGTCAAGTATTTCAGTTGCTGGTTGATGATTTGTATATCTTCTTTGGAGAAATACCTATTCAAGTCCTTTGCCCGTTCGTGTGTGTGTGTGTGTGTGTGTGTGTGTGTGTGTGTGTGTGTTTAATTGTTGAGGAGTAAGAGACTCAGACTTGCAGCTTGGAAGAAGTTACCAGAGAAACCACCTGATGTCCTGGGTTTTTCATTGTGGAAAGTTTTTGGGACTATTAATTTAATCTCTTCACTTGTTACAGATTTTCTATTTCTTCCTCAGTTCATGTTTATTGTTTATGGTCTTTCTGGGCCGAGAAGGGAAGAGCCAGTACAAAGATAGGTTCTCTGCCTAAACAGTCCATCCAGCAGTAGGCAGGTTGTAAGGACTTGGGGGCTACAGAGTTAAGGTTTGATGAGTTCTATGCCCTATGAAGTTGGGGCTGCTGTAAATACATTATGTAGTAGTTAAAGCCAACATTCTCACTCTTCTTTTTCTGAAAATATTATAGGAATATAATGGTGATGTGCATATACAAATATAACAGGGAGCCATGAACTGCAAGCCTCAAATAGTTTCTCCAGTGGTGGCAATGGTTGAGCATTTCTTTTTTTAGGGACCCTTCTTGTGGCTCCTGGTTCAAGGACATCAATAATAGGATAGCCTACAGAAACCCTTATAGCTCTTCAGTGGAAAGGGGCAATGTAAATCCAACTTACCATTCGTTAGCTATTGATCTATTGATTTCCCACCGAATACAGATTAGTATCCTTAAGACGCTAAGACATATTTGTAGTTTGCAAAACCAGGATGGAGAAAAAGGAATTTATGTATATATTTTTTCAGTCTGAGTAGTCAACAATTTATAAAGTCCATGTTACCTAGAGCCTTAAAAACTTATCAATTTAGCATTGGTCAATAGAATTTTTTATTAGGGCTTTTTTTTTTAAAGAGGTTCATCTTCTTGGTTTTGTGTTGAAGCTCATTTTTTTCATTAAGCGTATACTTTTAACTATTTCCTAGTTATAAACTATTACACAGTCTGTAACAATTTAGAAAATGCAAGAGTATAAGAAGAAACCCACCCACAACCTCTTAATGTCCTTTTTTTGTGTATTTGTATATTAAATATGTATAATTTTCCCCTTACATTACTTGGAATACCCTATGTTTTATTTTCACTATAGTTGAGAGCTCTGATAGTAATGGGTTTTTATACTTTCACTTTATATATATCATCTGAGGAATTTTTGATGTAGCCCAGAGAGAAAAAATGAGCAAGTTGCCTCCTTTGCAGTTAGAAGCATAGGGACTTCAAAGCTTTCACTGCGGAAGAACTGGATAGAAATGCTGTGCTGGTCAGCGGCTCTGTTCCATCTGGTCCCCAAAACAAAGGGTGGCCTGAGGACAGGTCCGCGTTATTGTTCTGTAGCTGATCTCAGTCCCAGGTCTGGTGATAGCTATTTTTGGATTTCACTTAGTTTTGAAAGTTAAATTCCAGTTGTTTTTAAAACCATGACTATTTTCTTATTGCATGTGTTTGCTTTTAGGAATTTCATGTTTCTGAAGATTTTAATAAAATGAACTTTATCAAGACTTACCCAGGTAATTATAATACACACACACACACACACACACACACACATTTGCTTACATAATACATGTAGATCTGCATACACAAAACTAGGACACCATCTCATATGATCAAAAGTAGGTTTGGTGAAGTCCTGGGGAGGGGGGCAGGGACGGGCTAAAAGGGGTCAATGGGCTAAAAGGGGTCAATGCGGGGAAACAGAGGGACATATGTACCGTATTTTCCGGCGTATAAGACGACTGGGCGTATAGAAGATTTTCCTGGGTTAAAAAGTCGTCTTATACGCCGGAAAATACGGTAATACTTTCAGCAATAAAGATTTTAAAAATAAATAAAGTTATAAAATAAAATAAAAATGTAGGTGTTCATATTAACTTTTTAGTTTTGTTACCTCAATTAAATAAGAGGCTATTAGTTCTTTGAAGTTACTTACCATTCTTTTCCTGCTTATTAATATTTAAATTTTTGTATACGATTCCATTTGGGTGAAAGTATCAGATTAAATTTAACTATTGCTCTATTTTTGAACATGAGTACTGCTGCTTTTTGATATCGCCCACTCACTAACATACATGATAGTGTATGTGGATGTACTAGTATGTGTATATATATCTGTGAGTGTATGTATTTCATATCTATGTATATACATGTGTGTGTGTGTGTGTGTCCTTGACTGTTACTATGACTCTAATTACTTCTATTTAAGACAAATTCATAAAAGTAGAGTAACTGGGGCAGACATTAAAATGTTTTTTAATGCTCTAGATTTATTTGCAAACCTCTTCCAGCAATTGTGCAAATTTTGCAATCCTGTGAATGGTGGTTGAGAGCGCCTGCTCTTTAAATGTTTACAGCATTACTCTTTATAAATGCTTTTTGCCAGTTTGATAGTCAAAATAGTTCTCAAGTTAAAAATTATTTAAGCTGTATTTAATGTTAACCCTTTTCATCTTTTATGCATGTCTGTTTCATGCTTTGCCCATATTCCCAGAGTCATTTTCTAATTAATTTATAAGAAAGAGAGTTCCTCAGTGCTCCTGAAGCAGCCTGTACAGCTGAGAGCAAGTTAGAAGTTTCTCTGTCTAGCCTCAGACTTCATTCATCTGCCTGGGCATTTACTAAGCCCCTGCTACATGCAAGGTGCTGTATCAGATGAAGTAGACAGGTCACTGCCCTAGTGGCTTACAGTTAATCTACAAACACAGATATTTCACAAGTTAGGTCACAGACAGAACACTTTCCTCATTCTCTGCTCTTACTTTGGTATTTTGGAATATAGAACTTCACAATATTTTGTCTTTATAAATAGTAAAAAGTTACACACAAATTGCTTACACTACTTTTCAATTACAGAAAACTATAGTTGCTCTTGTTTACAAAGTCTTTTCTAAAGGGTCAAAACACTGAAATTATGGACAATAAAAAAATTTTTTCTTTTAAGAAGACTCCTGCTTTCCATATGGAACTCAATGGTAGGTAGGGTTTTTTAGAGCAAAGTACAAGTCTGTTCTCTAATCTATTATTGGAATCCCTCTTGAGCATTACTCTTTAACGATTGGTAGCTTCTGACTGTCTGCCATGTAGCAGGCAGAGAGCTGGGCCCTGGGAAGCTGGTGATAGGGAGTCAGGGAAGGGCAGATTATCTGACACCCGCTCACAGTCGGGCATTCCCATGATGGGATGTTGTGCCTCCCCAGGCCAGCCAGGTTGAGACCGTCAGCCTCAGTTCTCACCCCACGAGATTAAATTCTGAAGGTCACATTTCTTCCTGAAGGGCGCAGACTTTCCGTTTCTGTTCCTACAGCTCATCAGAACCGGGTGTCTGCGATTATCTTCAGCTTGGCCACGGAGTGGGTGGTCAGTACCGGTCACGACAAGTGTGTCAGCTGGATGTGCACCCGGACCGGGGACATGCTCGGGAGGCACCTCTTCCCCTCCTGGGCTTCGTGTTTGCAGTATCCTTTGAAGGGCTAGGCCTTCGCCTCCTTGTCTCAATGATTAATTTCTATTCTGATCATAAATTGTTGATTGACAAAAACATCCAAAAAGTAGAATAAAAAATATGAAAAACAAAACAAAGAAAAAATGTGAAAAAGAAAGAAAAAAAATAAGATAAAAAAGGAATAAATTGTTAATTGAGATCCAAAGACTGAATGATCCCTGATATTTTACACAAGATCTAAAATTTGCTGTATTTACCTTTATCGGTATAAAATTGGTTTATTAAAAATAATTGCGTGACTTACCATTCCCTGCTGGGAAGTGCTGTACGTTTAATACAAAATCTTGGAAAACCCAACCCTCATTAATGCAAAGTCCCCTCATTCCTTTACATTTCAAAGTGAAAGAAAAGACTTTTTGTATAAAGATAAAAAAGGAATTGATCTTCTAGTAATTGGTTATTTACAGACCCTGCAATCGTATATAACAAAAGGGTAATATGTAAGTTGACCGAACAGTGGAATGACCGGAATGCCTGCAGCCCCTCCCCTGCAGCTGGATCCCACCAGTGCATGAATTTGTGCACTGGGCCTCTAGTAGAATATAAATGCAGTAAGGCTTATGACTCTGGAGTTCATAAATGGGCTATAAGTTTTATAGTTGTTTTTTTGTGTATAGAGAGGGTTCATAATTCTTATAATACTCTCAAAGGTGCCTCAGCATCCCTAGAATTCCTGCTTTAAAATTTTTTCACTGGTAAATGGAACCTTTCACGTGGAGTTCGCCCTTGCTTAAGGCTAGCAGTGGTAGTTGTGTATCTTAGTGCCGGCAAGATCAAGACTGTCAGCATCAGTAGTTCTCTTGCAGAGTTGGACATCTGGCCTACTAAAATTCCTTTTTTCCATTGAAAGCCTTCATAGAAAATGTTTGCTACAAATGAATGTACATAGAACATGAGATATTTAAAATAAGCATATAAATTAGTACCATACACTTTAGAATCAAACAAAGGAAAATATTCAGACACGTTATGTGCTAATTAAGTGTTTCTGTTCCGAGTTAGGCTTTTCATATGGATTGGAAGAAATTGGCACAGAACCACAGTCATGACCTAGCCCACAGTTGTCCTTCTGACCTTTAAATAGTAGTATCCTACTGTGTGTCAACTACCAATTTGCCACAAATTTACATGACCATAATGTCACTGAGAAAGTGATAAGTTAATATAGTTTTAAAATTTAAATTTACTATTGCCCAAAATAACTGCCTTTTGGTTGAATGAACTCTCCACAGCAATTTTAAAGTGAACCACCCTCTTCACTTAAAGCTAAATCATCTAGGCCAAAGGAAAGATGGGTCATGTCCATATTGGCTGTCAGTTTTACATTATTTCCAGAGATATTTCACAAATAGCCATTTTCTTCCAGTTCTTTCTTGCTTTTTTCATTACTGAGTAGTTCACCTTTTTTTGCGTTTTATTATCATTTGATTATAACTACTTGCTCTCATGTCTGTCTTCTCTGTTAGCTGTTACCTTTTTTATTGCCAAGTTCCAAATATTGCTTAGAGTAATGACAGATATTCAATGAATTCTTGTTGAATGATTAAATATTAATTTTCTCCATGAGTCCAGCTTAAAACTATTTTCTTCTTGCATGATTTTCAGTCGGCGATTTCCTTTCTCAGAGTTTTGGGCTTGTGCTTATTCTCTTTAAAGAGAACATTTTCTACTTTACAACTTTGAGATAGATTGTGTTGGAGATCTTTGACTGCTTCCCCACAGATACGATTTTGATACCCAGTATGCTTTTGTTGGCGATTATTCTGGACAGATCACCCTGCTGAAGCTGGAACAGGACACCTGCTCAGTTATCACAACCCTCAAAGGACATGAAGGTAGTCTGCGTCCTCACCCACAGCTTTCCCACCTAATTTGGGCATCCGAATTTAGTTCTCAGCCCTGTGGTTTCATGAATGATCACCTCCCTATGATCTGTCAGATTTCAATTTGCTTGGCCAGACAGGGGATTCAGATCTCAAAAGAGTGAAGGCTAAGTGAAGGTAGCCTTTGTTTACCGTTTTCAATGAAATTATTTTCAGAAGACCTTTTAAAATTTTTTGTAAATGGTAAAACCTTTCCAAGAATGTTATTATTTTTAAATTGCCAGTTTCTAGGACACTGAACAGGACTAGTGGATCAATACAATGAAAAGGAATGTATGGGCTGGGTCAGCCTCTACTTGGGAAACCTCCCCTGGGTAGGGACTGAGGAAAAAGGTCAGGTGGAATTTCATTATTTCTACAGTGCAGTGAGTTGGCAAGACTCCAAGAAAGTGTTTTAAAACGCACTTGGCTGTATTGGGTAACAAATTAGAAGCTTTGAGGCCATATGGTTTAGATTGAAGAATTGGGGATTGTTAAAAAGAATTAATGATGGACTTTTGTGAAAATAGTGTCTTAAGTCTAACAAATTAAATGTTCTCCACGCTGCCTAAGTAATCTGTTTAGGTGAAATCAAGTCTGTCAGACAGGGACCTTGAAGAGGAAAAAGGAGAAAGAACAGTAGGTTAGAGTAGACGTGGGCAGGAAAGCACAGCCCCTGAGGACACCTCTTTCCGTTTATGACTAAGAGTCTCATGACTCCAGCCTCATAAGTGTTCTCCAGGTTGCTAGGTTAGAGTGGGTTCTGGAAACTGCTTAGTCGTGTCTGTATAGAAAGATCCTGTTTGTCTGCTATTAGGCCTCTAGCTAAAATGTGTGGGGCATCGGTTTAAACAGGGTAAGGGTTTATACAAAATTATGCCTGAAGCCAGTTTTGCGGAATACTTCCCCACACACACACACTTTTGTTAAGTTTCTGTGGGAAACCGCTTGTGTTGTTTGCTTTGAATATGGCGTCATTCATTTTCTATATACCCACAAAAAATATTATGAGCTTTATGACTGGTTCAGTTTTATTAAGTTTATTAATCATTTTCTTCTAGGTAAGCAACAGTCACTGGAATAATGAAGAGTTCTGTTGAAAGAGAAATCTGTAGAAAGAAAGATTTTCTCAAGAGTTACATAATTTGATAAGTTTAGCCAATTTGAATTTTTTACCCAAATTTCTGAAATACCTGCAAACCTTTCCTTCGAGACACTTAATTTTTTCAAACATCAGCATCTCGGGCTGTAAACCGCCTGCCAGGTCCCAGAGATCTGCAGTAGTCTAGCTTTCTAGCTTCTATAAGATGACCACAGTAATCCTAACAGCCTGTTCTCATTAAATGTCAATGGCTATATTTTTCAAAAGTTTTTTTTTTTTAATGTATTTCTTTATTGATTTCAGAGAGTAAGGGAGAAGGAGAGAGAGATAGAAACATCAATGATGAGAGGGAATCATTGACTGGCTGCCTCCTGCACGCCCCCCTACTGGGGATGGAGCCCGCAACCCAGGCATGTGCCCTTGGCCGGAATCGAACCTGGGACCCTTCAGTCCGCAGGCTGACACTCTATCCACTGAGCCAAGCCGGCTAGGGCCAAAAGTTTTTTATAATCTTTTCAACAGCTGTTTTGTAATTTTGTGGTACGGAACAAGGAAATGTTTATTGGAACATCTTTGCCCTTTTGTACATCTTTGATGTACAACTGAAGATCTTAGTCTTATGACCAGGAGAGTGGATGTACTGTGTCTTCTCATGACTCGTGATGAAGTGTTGAATGGCCCTTTGTACAGTGAAGATACACGTTTCCTGAAAGACTCAGCTGTGCTGGTTGGGTCTTCAGCTGTCAAATGTGTGTGCCCTGACATGGAGTTATATTTAACCAATCCTCTCTCTCTCCCTGCCCCTCCTACTGTCTCCCTCCCTCCCTCCTTTCTCTCCCTCCCTCCCTTGCCCCCAGGTAGTATTGCCTGCCTCTGGTGGGACCCCATCCAGCGGTTACTCTTCTCTGGAGCCTCTGACAACAGCATCATCATGTGGGACATCGGAGGAAGGAAGGGCCGCACGCTCCTGCTCCAGGGCCACCAGTGCGTGACTGTTCTGGGGCTGGGAGAGAACCTGAGTTTAGGGAAAGCAGGGGAAACATTAGTGTTTAAAAAACAACCATTTGATAGGGCTGACGGGGTCCACTTCTAACTGCTTTTCTGATAGTCCTGAGTGTCTGGTGTTCTGTAGCCAAAAGGGAAATAAAGAGCACAGGATCTTTTTTTCCTCCTTGGCCCAAAGGGCACTCCCCACATGTCTCTCCCAGTGAGTCACCTTACTGAAATAAGCTGCTGAGGCCTGGAGCTCAGGCACGGACTTTGACCATGGGAGAGTGTGTGTAATGTGATACTAAGCTAAGCTATTCTCCAATCAGATGCCTAACTCATTTTCTTAAATTATAAAATGTATTTAATTAAGAAGGAACATGTGGTTTGATGTAGTCGTATGGCCATTGCTATGACAGTGTAATACTCAGGCTCTTGCCGTCTAGTCTTGAAAGGAAAAGGAACCCTTTCCCCTTTGTTGGCTATTTAGTCGCCGTTTACTATAACCAGAGTCAAGCCGAAAAGTAGCCAAGGAAACATTCTCTATATGAGCCTACAGGCCAGGAGATTGTTTCCCAGAGCCTCCATGGTATCTGCTTGTGTACATGTGTGTATGCACATGTGAGCATGTGTGTGTGTGCACGTATGAGCATGTGTGAGCAAATGTGTGTGGGGGCACTGTGAGCATGTGCGAACATGTATATGAACTGTGAGCTTGTGTGTGTGTGCACATGTGAGCATGTATGTACCAGTAATCTCTGTAGTGTGTGACCACTTGTTATGGTTGGGTTCAGGCAAGGCAGTTTCACCTCCTTTGTTCTTTGTGTCTGAACGAGGAGGTAAATCTTGTGCACCTGACAAGGGAATCATGGTGATTGGTCCAGAAAACTGTAGTCATCATCTCATCTCTGACCTGCAGTTCTTAGTGACTAACTTGAAAGTAGTGTTTGTTTTATAGAAACTATTGTTCTTATAGTAAGTTACAGAATGCCAGGTAGTTTACACCAGAATCCATGTTCCCATACCAGAGTCAGTGATAAAGGCCAAGGGCTGATTCTAACGGGGGAGGGAGTTGCGCCTCCATGAAGACTGTTTCCCACACTGAGACCAGTGCTGGTGTGTGTCATCTGCAGTGACCGGGTGCAGTCGCTGTGCTACCTTCAGCTCACGAGGCAGCTCGTCTCCTGTTCCTCGGATGGTGGGATTGCTGTGTGGAACATGGATGTTAGCAGAGAAGAGGTAAGAGGAGGAGCAGGCAAGGCTGGGGGGCGGGGGGTGGAAAACCTGTCTGACCTGGTGCCTAGCCAGAGGGACTCCCCTGTTAGCCACCTTGTGGTCCCACCATGCGCCTCAAGTGGTTGTTTGCCAGATTCTGTAAAAAGGGGTTTTTGCTCAACTGGTTGAATAATTTCAAACAAATTTGGCATAACAAAAGAAATATACAAAGACAACTCTAAGAGTTCAAGTGAGAATTGAATAACTTCCTCTTATCTATAGGTTGAAAATTGAGCAATCCTGTAAACATTACTAAAATGATAATGATTACTCAGAACACAGACATAGCAGTGGGAATGGCAATAGCTATAAAATATTGGGGAATTTTTTAAAATGCTAACTCAATTATGTTTAGAACTGTCGTATGGATTTCTGAAAAGCCAGTGTGAACATGCGGCCGCGCTGACGTTGGCTCTGTCTCTCTCCGCCCAGGCTCCTCAGTGGTTAGAAAGTGATTCATGCCAGAAATGTGAGCAGCCCTTTTTCTGGAACATAAAGCAGATGTGGGACACCAAGACACTGGGGTTGAGGCAGGTACGTAGCCAACTTTGAGTCACCACCGGGTTAATCATGCATTCTGTCATTTGTGTACTTCTTATTTTGTTTGGAATCATACTTCTCTAGAAGTGCTGTTAATTCATACTTTTTTTGATATGACCATCACTGGTAATAATGAGCAAGACCTTTCCTGGGCCAGTGATACTGTCCCCTAACTGTCCCATGGCTGGTCCAGCACTGGAGACTGTCCCCTAACTGTCCATGGCTGGTCCTGCACTGGAGACTGTCCCCTAACTGTCCATGGCTGGTCCTGCACTGGAGACTGTCCCCTAACTGTCCATGGCTGGTCCTGCACTGAAGACTGTCCCCTACCTGTCCCATGGCTGGTCCTGCACTGGAGACTGTCCCCTAACTGTCCCATGGCTGGTCCTGCACTGGAGACTGTCCCCTAACTGTCCATGGCTGGTCCTGCACTGGAGACTGTCCCCTAACTGTCCATTGCTGGTCCTGCACTGGAGACTGTTCCCTAGCTGTCCCATGGCTGGTCCAGCACTGGAGACTGTTCCCTAACTCTCCATGGCTGGTCCTGCACTGGAGACTGTTCCCTAACTCTCCATGGCTGGTCCTGCACTGGAGACTGTCCCCTAACTGTCCCATGGCTGGTCCTGCACTGGAGACTGTCCCCTACCTGTCCCATGGCTGGTCCTGCACTGGAGACTGTCCCCTACCTGTCCCATGGCTGGTCCTGCACTGGAGACTGTCCCCTAACTGTCCATGGCTGGTCCTGCACTGGACACTGTCCCCTAACTGTCCATGGCTGGTCCTGCACTGGACACTGTCCCCTAACTGTCCATGGCTGGTCCAGCACTGGAGACTGTCCCCTAACTCTCCATGGCTGGTCCTGCACTGGAGACTGTTCCCTACCTGTCCCATGGCTGGTCCTGCACTGGACACTGTCCCCTAACTGTCCATGGCTGGTCCTGCACTGGAGACTGTCCCCTACCTGTCCCAGGGCTGGTCCTGCACTGGAGACTGTCCCCTAACTGTCCATGGCTGGTCCTGCACTGGACACTGTCCCCTAACTGTCCATGGCTGGTCCTGCACTGGAGACTGTCCCCTAACTGTCCCATGGCTGGTCCTGCACTGGAGACTGTCCCCTAACTGTCCATGGCTGGTCCTGCACTGGAGACTGTCCCCTAACTGTCCATGGCTGGTCCTGCACTGGAGACTGTCCCCTAACTGTCCCATGGCTGGTCCTGCACTGGAGACTGTCCCCTAACTGTCCATGGCTGGTCCTGCACTGGAGACTGTTCCCTACCTGTCCCATGGCTGGTCCTGCACTGGAGACTGTCCCCTAACTGTCCATGGCTGGTCCTGCACTGGAGACTGTCCCCTAACTGTCCCATGGCTGGTCCTGCACTGGAGACTGTCCCCTAACTGTCCATGGCTGGTCCTGCACTGGACACTGTTCCCTAACTGTCCATGGCTGGTCCTGCACTGGAGACTGTCCCCTAACTGTCCATGGCTGGTCCTGCACTGGAGACTGTCCCCTAACTCTCCATGGCTGGTCCTGCCCTGGAGACTGTCCCCTAACTCTCCATGGCTGGTCCTGCACTGGAGACTGTCCCCTAACTGTCCATGGCTGGTCCTGCCCTGGAAGAGTAGGATGCATAGAAAACCCAAGCCTGCTGGTAAATAGAGACAGATCTTTCACTTTGGGACTGTTGTTAAGGTCACTGTTTCATACTAGCCGAGCACCAAATTAGAATGAATTAGAGCATACAAGCCTCATGCTTTCACAAACTGATAAAAAGTAACAATTTAGTCCTCACTGGAATACGGTGGCTCTAATAATTTTAGATTATTTCTGAATTGTTCCACATAAATCTACCTGGAATATTTTTAGTAAGCATGTATAATATTTTTAAGCATATTTCAAGTACAATTTTTGTTTTTTAAATTAAAAATAGCCTATAGATTTCAAAGATGTTCTTCTCACTAGGTATGCACATATACTAAAGTTCCACAAATATATATATATATATATATATATATATATATATATACCAGAGGCCTGGCACATGAAATTCATGCACAGGTATGGTCCCTAGGCCTGGACTGTGATCAGGGCCATCTTCCCTGGCTGCCTGCGGCCAGTCCCCCCCCCTCCACCACCACCACCCCTCCCCCCACCATAAGAGCCTGCCAGCCAGGGGGAGGGACCAAGAGGTCAGCAATTCCCACCCAATTGCCGGCCCCGCCCCTGCTACAGGTCTCCCACTGTGTGTGCAGGGCAACCAGCGGGGCGTGGGCCTTGGCCTGGTGCCGCCCACGTCCCCTGCCACCCACCCTCGGTTTCCCATTTGCCATTGGGTGATGGGAGCTTGCTGGCCAGGGAAAGGGACCAAGAAGTGGTCAGTGTACCTCATAGTGACTGGTTGAGTGGTCGTTCTGGTTGTTCCGTCATTAGGGTCAATTTGCATATTACCCTTTTATTATATAGGATTTTTATAGCAGACTTAAAGGTAACCAGTCACTCAGGTTTAATATGAATTTGTGCAAGTAAGTAAAAAGGAATGCTGATTTTATTCATTTTACTACTGGTTACACCTCTATGAAGGATTGGCCTAAAGTTTGTGTGTGGTAATAAACTTTGATTTTACTTACAAAATTGTTAACCTGCAAGGTTTAATATGAGACTGTCAGGCAATGCAGGAATTATTTTAGCACTTAAAACTTTCTAATGCTCTGAAAATGGCACCTGAATTGTTTCGTTAGCTAGTTCTAACAATGTGTGTCTGGTGGAAACTAGTGCAATGTAATTGATGGGTGAAGAAGTCCCTACTTCTAAAGGAAACATGAAGAGATTAATTTTACTTTTATGATTAACAGCTAATAGCAGAGGAAATGTACAGTTCTTTCAGTATAAAGAGTATGTCCGAATCAGTAATAATAACTGGGCTATTTTGGATGTTCTTGAAGCTTATTTCCAGAGTCACAATTGAAAGACTAAAAGAGATAGTAAAACATCTGATTATGGGTGTTGGTTTCTTAATGAGGGCATATTACATTTAAAACCTTATTTCTTAACTTTCCTTTGACATAGGAATAGATTTTTCCATCCTGAACTCTCTAGTCAGTTGGGCTCTTAAGTGAACTTGAACTTGGTTTTTATATGTTTTCACATCGAGACACAAGATGAATGAACAAAAAGCAGTATCTGACCAATATAGTAAGGTGTGTGGAAATCCTTGTCAAATACTGCAATTGCCCACTTTTTGGCTGTTAATTGCTACATTAACTTGGAATGTTTGTAAGTCAAGGCAAGACTTCCCCACTCCAATCCGTTTCCCTGCTCTGAAGGGAACCCCGTTCATTAAAGCAAAAGTGAAACTCCTCCTTTTCCCCCCCGGAAGCACCACTGCAGGAAGTGCGGGCAGGCCGTCTGCGGGAAGTGCAGCAGCAAGCGCTCCAGCTACCCCGTCATGGGCTTTGAGTTCCAGGTCCGCATGTGTGACTCCTGCTACGACTCCATCAAGGATGAGGAGTGAGTGTTTGCGTGTCTCAGTCTTACTATGCGCCTGAAACAGGAAGTGACATGGATATACTGCTGCCCACGTGTTTGTGTCTCCCAATTTCGTAGACGATGTCTAAAGAGAGGATCCTATTCTAGCTTTACAACATAAGACAGATTTCTCCCCAAAACTGCGAGGAATGATGTTGCTAGGACCAGCCCAGTCTTGAGCCCCCGGCACTCAAGGTGCTGTGCGGGGTCAAGGCCATGTGCACACTGACACAGTGGCTAGCTGGTTCTCTCCAAAAGCATTGAATGCTCTCATCTTTGCTCACCTGTGCGTGGAAATTTAATTACTGGGAAAATTCTAGACACCAATGGTTTTTTCCCCCACCAAGATCTGACCTAGCAATCAGTTCTTAACTATTTGTGTTCAGACATTTCTGTCTGTTCCCCATTCTGTCCTGACTCAGGCAGTTCCACTAGGGCAGAACCATCATTTTCGTTCCCTTCCCATTGAGTCATCTTTCAAAGTAGTAGACGGGCAAACCTTGGCAGAGGCCCAAGTTGGAAAGCCAGTGGGCACCATTGGTGTTGGTCGGTGAGTGCTGCTCCCTGGGCACCAGAGAGGTCTGGGAGCCTGCAGCCATCTCGTGCCCACACTGTGTGATCTCATGCAGGCAGTTTCTCTTCTACATGGAAGGCTCTATAAGTACAGTTGACCCTTTAACAATGTGGGGATTTGAGGTGCTGAACCCCTGGCAATTGAAAACCCACAAATAACTTTTGACTCCCTCAAAAACCTAACTACTAGTAGCTTACCGCTGACCAGAAGCCTTACTAATAACATAAACAGTTGTTTAACACATATTTTGTAAGTTATATGTATTATATACTGTATTCTTAAAACAAAGTAAGCTAGAGAAAAGAAAATGCTATTAAGAAAATTATAGGGAAGAGAAAATACATTATAGTACTGTACGTATTTATTGAAAAAAATTTGCATATTAGTGGGCCTATGCATCATATCCATGTTGTTCAAGAGCAGCTGTATTTCCTTTCTGTTGCTAAGAAAATGTGTCCCTCAGCTCTAGGTACAGTCAGGTGACTTCTAAATGGTCCCTCTTCTCTTTGTTAGTCGGACTTCTCTAGCAACCTTTCATGAAGGAAAACATAACATCTCCCATATGTCCATGGATGTTGCCAGGGGACTGATGGTGACCTGTGGGACCGATCGCGTTGTAAAGGTAACCACCATAATTGTCCCAATTAGATCTCAGCGTAGAATGCTCCCTCATCATGCTACGAGTGAGCATGACATTTCTAGTCCAGCCTCACTTTCTGATTGGCAACCTCATCTTCCCTTTTCATAAGCAACTGATAGCCATTTGAAGATCCGCAGTAACAAACTGCATGCCTGTGAGTTTCCACGCCCTTGGCCTTGGCGCTTCCCAAGGCATTTCCCTTTGCCTGGCACCCCTGTCGCCATCTGGCTGAGCGAGCCCAGGGCTTCCCCTCCCCAGCTGATCCCACGGCTGACCCTTTGCTGGAGCCATTCCTTCCCGTGCTAGTTTCCTTCCATCCTGGGCAGAAGGCTTCTAGTTGTAAGAAACAACCATACTTTTTTTTTTTTTTTTTCATGAATTCCCACTAACACAGAAACTGAAAGTAAGTGTTTTATACTTAGTACCACTCTTGAGTTGTGAAACTCTGACATATATTATTTCATAATAAGGTATAGTAGAACATCATTATGATGTAATTTTCAGGTGTCTAGATACTACTGAAAAGCTTTCATCACGTTTAGTGTTTTATCACTGTTGGGGTCAGGAGGCGGTTTTGCACTGAAAGAGGAGAATGAGGTCCTCTGGCCCTTTCCCAGTTCCACGCCTGTTTGTGTCAGCGTTGGCTCTCACGGGCAGACCAGGTGACCAGTGCTGCCTCCCGGCACCTTCTCTCTTGCAGATATGGGACATGACGCCCGTGGTGGGCTGCAGCCTGGCGACCGGCTTCTCTCCACACTGACCCGGGTCTGCACCTTCCCAGCGGCAGCCTGTACGAGCACCACCCTTCCCTGTGGTGCCACAGTCACCGTCACGTGGACGGACAGTAGCCTCTGAAACACAGATCAACACTTTTCAAAGGAAAAAAATGTAAAGATGTGTTTTGAGGCATTTGTGGACCTATCTGTGGTTCCCAAGGAATGGAATCCCTCCAGCCAAACTTCCTCACGAACAGTGAGCTGATGTGGACAAGATTAATCTAGCAAATAGAGTTTTAGAGAAAAAAATATTGAACTAAAGAGCTGATGCCTAGAACGTTCTTACAACAGCTGCGAGGACACACACACACACACACACACACACACACACACACACTCCCCTTGACCTGCTGGGCCTCCGGGCCCTGTGGCTGCTGTGGGAGCAGGAGTGGGGCAGGGAGGGCGCTCTCTTGAGGGGACACAGGAGGAGCTTAAGATCCCAGAGACTCCTCATGTGCTGGCAGGATGTGCACCTGCTTTACACTTAGTTATTGACAAACTCATTAGAGACATCTGTTCTCTTCAGTGCCACCTGCACCTAGTATTTGGCTCACTTCACTTGTTTGTCCTGCGGGACAATAAGCCAGGGGCGAACCTCACGGTTGTTGTGAGTGGCTTGTGAAATTCCTCTATTAACCAGGGCAGTCCAAGTTCTTCCCTCCCCTCACACATGCTCTGCGGACAGAATGTTTTGGTGTTGCCATTACCATGGGAGTCACACAACCGCCCGACTGTCTGTCATTGCAGTTAGTAACGACTGCTGGAAAACCCGGCTACCAGCCTGTGTGCGGTGGGAATGATCATTCTGTTCCATGGAACAGCCCAGTCCTCCTAACAGACACTTTCTATTTCTAGTTCAAGGTGAGCCCCATGATATTGTGGCAATTAATATACACCTCAGACAAGAACTGCAAAACTTTTTAAACAATGATGACTTGTAGTCATTGTAACTTATATTAAATATTCCATAGAAGGAAGCTGGGAACCCAGAGCAGTAATTGTTAACCAGGTCCTTTGCAGCAATTCCCACCTTGTAAATTGCTTTCGCAACAACTTGCAAAATCTGTTGTATCAAATGGTGTTTGAAAGGGTTTTGGCCACTTAGTACCAGAAGGGGGAAGAGGTGGGAGAAGGGGCACCTACTTTTAATATTCAGATATTTATTGTTTGTTTTTAGCAATAACACATGTATCTATTACTTTACGGCTATGGAAGTGAATGGAGAGAGTCCTACTTTTTTTAAGGATAAATTTAAAAATAGCACAATATTTTTGTTAGTCTGACTGATGGATATTGATAAAGGCTTACTACTGTGTAACTCTGTTGGGTTCGTATGAAGACCACATGTTATTCTACATGATACAAGTAAGAGACTCACCCTGTTTCTAACAGCAGCTAAGAGGAACTATAACATTTGACAGGCAGTTAAACTGAAATGTCAAATGGTGAAGGGACACAAATGCTACGGGAAAGGGATGGGGTCAGGCACATCCTGTTTTAGAATAATCTGCAATGAAAGTTGACTTGGCTTCAGAAATAAGACTGAAGGGTGTGTTGCTCCTTGTAATTTTTGTATTATATCACCTGAAAAAGATGTTTTCTCTAAAAACTTTCCCTAGGCTTTCTGCGAAATGTACATTACTAATATAATCTGGAAGGAAAATCGAGTGATGCTAACTTCTAAATGGCATCATTGACTGTTGACTTGTGTTCAGTTAGGGTTCAGCCCCACAAAGGTGCTATCCTGGGGATTTTCTGAAGTCCTAAAAGGAAAATAGAATGTGATCAATTCTTTTCCACAATGAAGAGCACTGAACTGTGGTTCTGTTTTTCTTTATTCTGTAAAATGTGACTTTAAATGTCTATGGTAGACTGAGTAGAACATCACAGCTGCTGAGAATATGCCATAGCTTTCATACTTCTTTTTATTTTATAAAAAATTTTTAATGAAGAACCCCAATGCTCCATGGAGACTAAGATTGTGATAGTGCCTCCTAAGGGGTTAAGCTAATAATATAAATCCAGGAGGAAATGCATATTTAAGGAAGATTAAGAGTGTGGTATCGGGAAAGGGAAGGAGATGTTTCCATATTGTTTTCTCTCTACCTGAGCCTGTTACCTTTTTTCTGTATGAAAACACACATGGTAGCCTTGTCTTGTCTCTGTCACAAACTAGCAAATGAGGGCATATTTTCTATAGAGGTGGGCAAAAATTATTTTCTCAATTTTACTGACTGGGCACATAAGGATAGTGCAGCTAGGCTTATAGTTATTGCCTTACTTTGACTGTGTTCATCTTAAACGGGTCACTTAAGATAGTTCTTCAAGTAATGTTTACTGGTTTTTCCATTCCTGGATACTCACGCTCATTTATACAAACAGGGGTTAAGAAGTACAGAATGTTAGAGAAGATCCTTATGCTTAGCCCTAGTATGTAGAGGACATGAAAATGCCAATTCTTCATTTTAAACATGTTTTTAAATTGCCCTTTATTAGTGCAGGTGATGGAATATCCCTATAGCAGTAGGTGGAAACATTATTCATTTCATTGTAAATCTCTGTTTGCCATGTCCTAGTCCTGTCCTGCTCCTGGTGGATATAAACAAACATATTGCTCTAGAAGGTGTCACTTTGTCCTCTCTGTACAGAATTCAGTTTGTTCGTGTCCACATTTTTAAGTTGAAACTGGCCCAAGGTATGTAATAAACTCAATAGTGGCTCACACCCAAGGAGCTATTTTCTAAGATCAGTTTTTTAAAATTAGTTTCTACTTCCATTACTGGATTTGGTGTTCCTTAAAATGTAAGAAACCAGTTACTATTAATGATAAACCATCTGCTCATTATAAATGTGAGGCTTAACAAATAAGTAAGACATGCTATATTTATTCATTGTGAGCAGATTACTGAATGCCTACTCTATTTTCTGCAGTTTATTATACAGTAACTCCGTGAGTAAGTTGAAGTTTAATTGTGCGGCAAATTTGCATTAGAATATACCATTTAAAGTGTTTTTCTCTATAGCCTTTTTGACTGGGGAGGCAGGGCAATGTTGATTAGTACATTTTGTCCCCGTACTAGCTATGTTTCTATAAGATACGGTGCCCTACGGATCCCAGAGAGCTAGAAAACTTTGTCCTTTGCTCCTATTTGTGGGTTCTGTTTTTGTGGGTTTTTTTGAGAAAATGTGTACAATAAAATATTCCTTGCTTGTTACTCTCTTGCTTAATTTAGCTTTTGTTGTTTGATCTGGACACAGGGCAATAATAGTAGCTGCCACGTGGTTAGCACCCTCAGTGTGCTGCGTGCTCCGCCGACTTTATGTTATTCAGTCCTGGCAACACTTCAGCCAGTCATTATTGTCCCCATTCACAGAATGGAAAACCAAGAAGGTCCTGTCTGTCTTTCTGTCTGTCTGACTTGAAGCACTCACCATCTTCATACCACCTGCCTTACTGTGCTAGTGTGTATGTGTTACATAAGGGAGGCAGGTGGCGGTGCCTCTTTTGGAGTTAGTGAAGCCCTGGGGTCAGGTGGCTCAGCAGCCCAGGCTCTCAGCCTGCACGGAGCTATGAAGAGATGCCAGATCTGTGCCCCTGTCTCCCCCTCACAGCTGTTTTGTCAATAAACACGGTGATTCTGACCTAGAAGAAGTGATTCTTGGCTTACCTGATAACACGTTGATTTGGAAACCAGAATGGCCGTTTACTATGCTATTAAAGAGATAAGCTTTATTTTTTCTCATCCTCAAAATAATATGTTTATTATAATAAAAAGAAACTGAAAATAAATAAAAAATACAAAAAAAATATGAAAAAATATTTTTTTAAAACCTGGTGGCACTGATAGGTGGCTTTTGTGATGACATAACTCCAATCATTTCGTTTCCCATGCATTCTAAAGAGCACTGAGCCTTCATCTGTATTTTATGACACTATTTTAAGTCACTTTATAACTGTTACAAAATTTCTTTTAGAAAGTAAATTTTTTTATCTGAACTAGATTAACATTAATGCGCAGAAAAGAATATAGAGTCATCCCAAAATCAAGCTAATTATTTGAAATAACTTAAGAAATCACTCTTCTAAAGTATGCCTGTTAAACTTGTAACACTCTTACTGGTAAGAAACTATTACCTAAATCTAACTTCATAACAGGGATTGTCATCTATACCTATAATATTAAAGAATAGCCAATAAATAGCCTGTAGACTCTACCATGAAAATCAAATCCAACTAATAAAGTCACAAAACAGTCACATGATTTTAATATTTCAGAATTACAGGTATCATTCCCTTATTAAATAAATGTGATATTAAGTTTTGGTAAGAGAATGGAAAACAATCAGATATTTCCATAGCTGTGAATTCTCTCAGTTAATTCTGTTATGACAAGATTTGCCTGATTGCAGTTTGTTGAATTCAAGATAAGCCATAGACAGAAAAATTGAATTTGAACAATTGCAAGTTTATGTAAACCATTCTTCTGAACCCACTACTGTGATTTGACTCACATCATGAGACTTGACAGGTGCATGGTAACGACCTGCTAACCATCTCTGGTTCCAGCCTGAAGCTCTGTAAGGCAGGGACCAACCTGTATGTCTATATCCTCAATGCCCTTCACACAAGACCTGCTCAATCCTTAAAGTCTTCATTAGCCCTTTGATTCTCTAAATCTTTTCTGTGTTTCATTTATTGATTCAACAGATTGGAGAGCACACCTAGGTATGTTCTTCCCATCCTTTGACAATTCACATAAGGCTGAATATGCAAAAATGTGTTATGTGCACTTCATTGAGCTGTTACCTGGAGTTAGAGGAACTCATTGGGGAGCAACTTCTATAAATAAGTAGGAACATCTGTACTAAAAAGAGGAAGAAAAGGAGAGGTAAAAGCATATGGCCAAACCGAAATTTGTTCACTTCTGGATTTACTTGGTGTAAAAATAATTCTTTACACAAGTAATGTGGGGCTTTATTTCCAAGTTATTAATGTACTTTTGCATTTCTTGTATTTTAAGGTCAGATATGCCCTCTTACATCTCTTGCCTCAGTAGTCACATCTGTTAATCTATCAAATGAATCCCAAGTTGCAAGCTGAAAACATAAGCAAACTTGCAGGCACAAGCGTTGGCACAAGCCTACCTTCAAATGTATTCCAGAACACTTGTCACCATTCGACTAATGTTAACCGTGGCCCAGTCCTTCCACCGTCAACTGGATTGTTCTAGTAGCCTCCTAACCAGTCTTCCTGAGCCTGCCTCTGCCCTACCAGCTGGATCTCAACACACAACTCAGATCATGCCATTTCTGTACACAACCCTCACAGTTCCCATCCCAGTGGAAGCCCAAGTTTTATAATGGTGCCTTACCTCCCTGACATTTATGATGCTCTCCTTGCTTGCTCCTGTCTAACCACACTTCTTGTTTTCCTCCCATCGTTGGCACTAAACAAATAATGATGCTTGTATGTGTACAGTTTGGCTGCTATGTGCCTAAATGAAAAGGAACTCATGTGAACTTTCTTAGGGAATAAAACAGTTTGTCATGGCTGTCCCCTCCCCTGTCATTTCTACCCATCTTATTCCACCTGACAAGCTACCGCTACAGCTTCCAGAGACACTTTATAGAGGATAAATACACGAGGGACGTGATGAGAGGTTTCTTGCTTTTCTAAAACATCAACTGCTAGTTCTGAGTGTCCAATCACCGTAAGACTTAACTTGAAGACGACTCCACTTGAGTGGGTATGTTGGTTTTGAAGTGTTTCTGCAAATTCTTATACTGTGTTATTGAGTGTTTTCTTCCCTTGAGTCTGGGCCAATCTTGGTGACTCACTAATAGAATGTGGCAGAGTGAGAAGTGACACTGTGCGACCTTGGAGGTTAGATCAGAAAGAAAATGCTGTGCAGCTTCCACCCACTTGTCCACGGGGAACCAGCTCCCTCTGAGACCACAGGAGTCCTGCTGAAGCGGAGATGGGACCTGCTTCGGAGAAGTGGATGGAGAAGATGAGAGTGCTGTGTGGACATGCTGCTTGAGGCAAAGCTCACTTTTGGGTGGAGAGTTGAGGTATGTTGTCTAGCCCATCCTGAGTTCCTGGATCGTGGGCTAAGAAGAACATAGAGGCTTTCACAAAGGTCGATACTGGACAGTACCACACAAGGTCCACTGGCCCAGACCCTAGGGCACTTGTTACCAGTTAAAGAAGGAGCTGGTGAAGTCTGAACGAGCAGGGTTGAGGCTGAGGGTGAGACTCGCTCTTCAAGAGTGGCCAATAGTGCTCTGTAGACACGGAGGGGAAAAACTCCCAGGGGCCTGGGATAGAGCTGCTGGCCGAGAATCACTTAGGATTCAGAAAAAAAAGGGAAGATGCTAGAGGAGTCTGGAGCCCAGGGCTGTTCCTCAGTGGGGTCTGAAGTGAGTTTTATTTTTACTCATTAAAACATTTATACAACATTGATTCATTCAACATGTATGCATTTAGCACATACTCTGCAGCAGCTGTGGTGTGGGGGGCATTGGAGGGCAGCCAAGAGCCCAGGCTGTAGAGCTGGCCACCTGGACTGGAATCCCTTTTAGGAGCTGTGTGGTCTCAGACCAGCTATTACTCTCCCTACCTTACAGACACTAATTATAAGGAAATCCAATGCCAGATTTCTTTAAGTGCAAGGTAGGGAGAATAATTGCCTCCAGGGAGTGTTGTAATGAAGATTAAACGAGTTAATGCATATAAAGTGTTTTAAACACTGCCTGCCATATACTCAATACCCAGTAAATGTGAGATATTTTGATGTGCCAGAGTGGGCCAGGAGAAGAGAAATTCAAAGACTAATAAGTCTCAAGGACTTCAAGGTACTCAGAGGCCCCTCATCCCCACAGGTAAAGTCTGTGTATCCTCATCAAGGCAAAGATAGTGTCAGACCTGGTTCCCAGTCCTGCTGGATGAGGTGGTGTCTGAAAGCCCAAGTTGCACCCGTGATTTCATGTCTGAATCTTTCTTCTCTGGTTTCTGATTGGCCCTTGTCACTCATGCCCTATCTTTTGGGGACAGAACCCACCGTGCAATGAAAGCTGCACCAGCCTAAGAGCCACGCGTGGGGCTCCAGCGACTTAGATACGTTGCAATGGTGACTCTGTTGAGAGCCTGTGAAGTTGGGTGAAAATTTCGAAAGTTACATGTTTAAAGTACCTAAAAAGTGACTAAGAGAGCACTGAATCCAATCCTTCACCTCTTCCATGACCTTGAGACCTAGTGAAGGTCAGTGACTGGATCACCAAAGTCAAAGGCGAGACTAGAACCCAGATCTCCAATTCTCATCACAGGCTCCTGGGATTTTAGAATTGAGAAGAAACCGGGCAGTACACAGTCCAATCTTCTATTTTTACCGATGAGAGCACTAAGGCTCGGTGGTTGAAAGACAGTTCATTGCTGGCCCTACTTCTCAGGTCCACTGAATTGAACTGACATTCTTTTTTATTAAGTCGTACTTGGGAAGGTGGAGACCAATTATAGGAAAAATAAAGTTCCTAAGAATGGGCCGAGTGCATAAAGGATGTTTTCCCACTTTAATTTTCTTTATAGGGAGAAAAAGGTTCATACTGGTAGCTGTTACTGCAAATGAACACAGGGTGTCACCATGGTCATGCCTTATTCTGAAATTAGTTCAGTCTTCTGGTCTTTGAAAGCCTTCCTACAGACTCTCAAGACTGTTAGCATCTAGTCCTCAAGTCCGGCAAGGAGAGACAAGGGCATTTACTGCTCCGAGAGCTTCATTTTACCAGAAATCAAACTCTAAACTAACATGCAGGCTCTCATTTTGCCTGGAGATGTAGATTTGATGCAAGAGGACTAGCTAGGCAAATGTCCAATGGTTACAAAATGGGAAATGAAATGAGAAATGGGGAACATTCCCAATAACCACATCCAAGAAAAATAATTTTCTGTGTTGCATAGAGGGGCTCAGGTAAGCGAATACCTCCACTGCCAAGGCCCGAGATAGGTGATGTCATTTAAAAAGGGATTCAGAGAGGGGAGAGGGGGTTGTGGAAAAAGCATTCTGTTCATGATTCTTTAATTGTGGGGCCAGTAAGATGTGGGTGCCATTTTGCACAGAAGGCTAAAAGCAGTTCTTTTTTTTTTAATTTAATAAATCTTTATTGTTCAGATTATTACAGTTGTTCCTCTTTTTTACCCCCATAGCTCCCCTCCACCCGGTTCCCACCCCACCCTCTGCCCTTACCTCCCCCACATTGTCCTCATCCATAGGTGTACGATTTTTGTCCAGTCTCTTCCCACACTCCCTACACCCCTTTCCCCTGAGAATTGTCAGTCCACTTCCTTTCTATGCCCCTGTTTCTATTATATTCACCAGTTTATTCTGTTCATTAGATTTTTAATGCACTTGATTTTTAGATTCACTTGTTGATAGATATGTATTTGTTGTTCATAATTTTTATCTTTACCTTTTTCTTTAAAAGCAGTTCTTTAAAAAAAAAAAAAAAATCCCAGGTTTTTAGCAGAGCCCACAAAGCCTGCCTCACTTGGGACGAGATCTTGGATTGTTCTGCTCCCTCCTGTGCTCCAGCCCCACCTGCCTTCCTTAGTGCCTCCAAGCACTCACCCGTCCTCTCCCATCCCCTTCACCTGGCTGCTTTCCTTTCAGCCTTCGGGTTAGGTGTCCCTTCCTCAGAGTTTCGCCCTTTATTCCCCTTTGGTATAAGCTTCCCATTGTTCTCTATCACTGATCCCTGGTTCAGCTGTCATAGAACTCATCACAATTTCCAAGTATACTGGTTTTGTTGATGTACTGACCTACTGTACACTAAATTACCGTATTTTCTGGCATATAAGACGACTGGGCGTATAGAAGATTTTCCTGGGTTAAAAAGTCGTCTTATACGTCGGAAAATACGGTATACACTCACGTAGGGCAGGGTACTATGCACCCAGAACAGTGCCCAGCACATAGTAGGTACTTAATACAGAATTGCCAAATACATGGTACTTGTGAATAAGAAGTGTCTCTGGAGTCTTCATAAACTGTGGGTTCTCCAGTCATTTATGTTAAAAACCGGGGGATAGGTGCCCTAGCTTTGGGGTTCTCTAGCTAAGTAGCCCTGAGGGGGAGCTTCTTAGTAGGCAGCTTTGGGACCGAACCAAATTGAAAATTAACTGACTTTGGGGCCTGTGGAGAGTGCGTGGTTGCCAGGGGCAGAGAGGGAGAACTCAGAACTTGAACTCTTCTACTTTTCTTGAGGAGGACGCTGTCCGAACAAGAGCTTTGATTTGTAGCAGTATAGGAAATATTCGCTCACCCATCCAAGAAAGAGGCTCACAAACTGTAGTATCAAAGGATGGTTGACCTCTATTAAGAGCATACTATGTACCAGGAACCATGTGAAACACTTTGCAGGTATTACGATTGTGGTTAATTCTCACACAGAAAAACTACGAATTGCATAGTAATATTATCTCCACTTAAAAATGAGGAAACTGAGGCACAGAGTCATTACACAATCAGTCCCAGGTTGCAGAGCTAAGCAGTGGCGAGGCCAGGACTAAATTGAAGCCTTGTGGGAGAATCTGAGCACACAGCTACCTCGCTATCAGCATTTCTCTGGGCAGGGCTGGGCTCAGTATCTTGAGCCTGTTCCCTCCGGGATTCTGTGCACACCAAAGTCTGAAGTCCACTGGCTCCAGTGAGAGGGGCCAGAGTTCTCATGGCCTCCTATGGCCTCAGCAGGACTCTCCTCACGATGTTTGAGTTCTCCCATCAATCAGTGGGGCCCTGACTGTGTCCAGGGTAGTGACTCATCAGGCTAGCGCTGGAAGTATGAATGCTGAGTGCAAGACAAGGAACCTGTCAGACTCTTGCTCACAATGTTGAAAGGCTTGGCTAGAATAATACAGCCAAGTGCTTTGGGAATGAAGAGGACAAGAATAAAGGAAAGCTCAAAGTCTGGGTAAAGCATGCTGGTGGCTGAAAGATAACTGTAGTGAAAAGATAATGGACTTCGGAGCCAAGGTCGCCCAAACCTGAATCCCAGCTCTGCATTTTACTGACAAGTTGTTTAACTATTCTGAGTCTCAGTTTCCTCATCTATAACAGAAGAATGGTAACTTACAAGAACATCTGGAGCAATCTCAGTGCTTTCTCAAAGGTGGGAGTGGGGAGAAAACAAGTGTGAAACAAGCGTGGCAGGAGAGGAAACAAGTGACTAGAGAGGAAAAGACGATGGTTTAAGAAAATAGTCAATTGTAATCACTATGCGTGGTGTCAGATATGTACTAGACTTATTGGGGCAATCACTTCGGAAGGTATATAAATATCTAATCACTATGTTGTTTGTACACCTGAAACTAATATAATATTGTATGTCAACTGTAACTGAAAATTTAAAAATTACAAAAATATATACTAAACCACATAATTATAGGGAAAAAGAAAAAGAAAAGAAAGTAGACAAAAGAAAGGAGGATGAGCCTACACAGAAAACTTCTACTGCTACATGAATTCCTGGCAATTTAAAAGATCAGAATGTGTGTTTTAAAGTTAAGATTAGCAGCCAGTATTTATTACCTTAACACTTTTTAGAAAAAAGCCAGCATGTAACAGGGTATTTATGATGGCGTAATGTCATAAGGTCATAAAGTATAAGGCAAAGGATCTGTTCTCCTTCAACAGAAGAAGGGGAAATATTTGCTCACATAAATCTCTCTGTGTAGGCGACTGATTGCTGACATTTCCTCAGATGACAATAAATCTATGTGTGCAGATTACTATGCCATATATATATTCTCTCTCTCTCTCTCTCTCTCTCTCTCTCTCTCTCTCTCTCTCTCTCTCTCTCTCTCTCTCTCTCTCTCGGCCTGGTGCACGGATTTGTGCACATTAAAAGGAAATTAATTGGAAGATGGCCAGCGGGGCGGGACTGGGCGAGAGGGGTCGGACATGCCCTAGAGCCAACCTCCCGCTGCCCCTCCCCGGTCAGCCACACCTGGGGCAATGCCGGGACTGGAAGGGCACCTGCGGAGTGAGGGAGTGAGTGGGGTCGCTCCAGCAGGTGGGGTCCTTCGGCCTGGCCTGCGGGGATCCAGCTGAAACCGGCAGTCCGACAACCCCTGAGGGGTCCTGGAGTGCGAGAGGGCACTCTGCAAAGTTGCAGTCACTCCGCAGCTCCTGTATTGAGCATCTGCCCCCTGGTGGTCAGTGTGTGTCATACCTACTGTCCTGTAGGCTAGTTGGCTGGTTGACCGGTGGCTTAGCTTTTTATATATAGAGATATATTTTTATTGATTTCAGAGAGGGAGAGAGAGATGGAAACATCAATGATGAGAGAGAATCATTGATTGGCTGCCTCCTGCACATCCGGATCAAGCCCACAACCCAGGCATGTGCCCTGACTGGGAATTGAACCAGGTTCACAGGTTGATGCCCAACTGCTGAGCCATGCCAGCCAGGCAATCTCCTTGTTTCTTGAGCTTCGTGTGCAGCTTGCGTTGCTGGAGAATAGCTTGCTGGAGCCATGAAGGAACCATGCCAACCTGCTCAGCTCTCTCCATTGCTTTGAAACAATGCAGGACTTTTAAGAGGCACATTTTAACATGTTTTGGAAAAGGTATTTTGGTCAGTGAGTATACAAGGCGGCTTTTTAAAAATTATTATTCATTCAAATATTTATTGAGCAGCTAAGGAGATACAAAGGTGATTAAAACATGGCCCAAGAACAGTAAAGCATCAAACAGACTGTCAAATTACAGGGGGAAAGTTAGGGAGAAGTGGGGGAGATAAGAGATCAATCAAAGAACTTGTATGCATGCATATAAGCATAACCAACGGATGCAAAACTCTGGGGGGTGAGGGCATATATGGGAGTGGGGAGGGGGGTGGCAATGGTAAGATATGTACACATATAATACCTTAATAAAAAAAATTGGAAAAAAAAAAAAAAACATGGCCCAAGAAATGAGGCAAACACACGGGGAAGTAGAAAACAAAGTATCGGTTCTCTGAATCACAGCGTAAAAAGAAAGTGCTGTAAGCTTTTTTAAAAAGTGAATACAAATTAAAATTTATTACTAGTAGTAATAACAGCAACAATTAGTGAATACTGACTTTTTAATCCTGCCAGTGTCTTTAGGACATGTGGATAAAAAAGAGGTTCTCAGGAGAGCAGCCTCACAGGATGATCTGATCATAAATTCCTAACTGGGCACGTCAGGGTGGGTAGTCACGCCCCAGGCCTATAACTTTTTAGTGGAAGGTTTATATTTGCCTTAAGTAAGCTCTGTCCATTGTTTCTGTGCATCTAGGTTAGCAAACTTCTGAAATGCCTCTTTTTCAGACCCCTCCTCTAAAGCATGACCACCCTTAAGAGAACACAGAATCTTAATCCTATCTCTGCCTTGCTCTCTCCCACCTTCACATAATCATTTTTAGGTTCCTCCCTCATTCCAAATGCTTAAAGAAGCTGTAAACTGTCACATTTATCTACTGAGATAAACACCTCTCCTTCTGTAAGACAATCCCAGCACTCAGCACGGGTCCATGGAGCCACATTACCAGGGCAGGGGTTAGCTCTCAACCCTTCCCCTGCCTCAACTCACTGGAGGGCTAGATGGTTCTGATTGTTCTCCATCGCCCTCCCCACTCCCTGCCCAGATTTTTTATCACTGGTCTTGAGGTTCAGTCCCTTCCCCAACACATACATTTATCAATTGACTCTACACTTATACTCAGCCTATACATGGCCATGGGATTACATGAGGAGTGCAATGGAGAACTACAAAACTAAAGGTGGATGCTTATCAGGAGCACCAAGGCTAATGATTCTCTAGCTGATGTTGAAATTTAAAAAACAACCGAGGAGTTTCATAGAGAACTAACAGTGTTTGATACCAACGTGGCATCCAGCTTCGGACCAAACTGAAGGCCTCTCATGTAGGAAGTTGTCTCTTTCTCCCCAGCTAGAAGTCTGGCCCCCAAACATCACATCTACGTCTTGGGAGATTCATCCGCATCCCCACTGACCATGTTGAGTAGCCACAAGACCTTCCTGGAGTGTGGCGATAGTCTGAGCACTCAGCATTCCAAAGTTCAGTGGACGTAAGGAGTGAGGAAGTGGTAGCAAAAGTCAGACAAAAGTGGGATGCACTTTCGTTTTTTTATTTTATGCTAGGACCATGCTGTTTTGATTACTGTGGCCTGTAATGCAGTTTGATATCAGTGGGATGCACTTTTAAAAGGAATGATGCCAATCCTTGAAAACCAAGACCCAGAGTGGGGAAGGCAAGTCTCCAAACACTGACTGGAGGATCAAGTCAAGGGCCGGTCCTCATATGTGAAAATGTTTTGATTGTTTCAAAGTCTCTCAATCTTTATTTAAAATGGAAAAAATCATTAAATTTATTATTTTTGGTTTAAGTATAGTTTCTGTAAAATATAATATTAGTTATATTAGTTCCAGGTGTACAATATAGTGATTGGGCTTTTGTATAACTTACAATGCGATCAGCCCACCAATTCCAGTAACCACCTGTTATTGTATAAACTTATCACAGTAGGGCAACCATCCCTTTGGTCTCTGTTTCTATGAGTCTGTTTTTATTTTGTTTTGTTTGTTTGATTACACAGCAGTAAAAAAAAAAAAAAAAAAAAGTGAAATCTTGCCATTTGCAACAATATAGATGGACCCAGCGGGTATTATGCTGAGACATAAGTCAGACAGAGAAAGACAAATACTGCATGGTTTCACTTATACATGGAATCTAAAAACCAAAGACTTTCAGTTTTACTCAACACCCATTACACTGACATCTACTGCATTTTTAGTGGTGATTGTAGCTGCCAGACGAACAAGGTGTATCTGCATTCTATTGTCTTTATTTCTTATTGGTACAGCGGTGATAACCATCAGCCCACTTTGCTGACGTGTCTTGTATTTAACAAGACTAACAAAATGAGAAACCCAGGAGTTCCTCCTCCCCGTTCCATTTATCTTTAGTTTAGTTAACATTTAACCAGATTACCATTATGATTGGAAAGAAAGACTTCCTGACAAACCTTCTTTTCTTCCTTTATTGTTTTAAACTCACAGCTTGATCTCTCTTAATTTCTAGAAAATTAACATTTTCTAGAATGGCATCATTTTACTGTTATCATGTGCCTAATTTCTTCTTCTCCCAGTGGACTCCAGGGTGGCCTTTACTGCATGCTCTATATCTTCTGTTACCATGCAACTACGGAGTGATTTGAGAGGTGAAACTCATAAATCAAGTTGACCTATAATACCAGGGCATTGTGTTGTGAGTCAGCACACACACACAAGAATTGCGTGCACCGGCTCAGGGATGACCTAATCCGAAACACGCAACACACTGTGCACCTTGGCTTCTGCCAATTGTGAGAAGTAACATAAATGGAGCCACTTTAAAATCAAAGCTGCCATCCCCCAGGAGCTGCCTTGCACATCTTACTCCTCAAACCTTTGGAATATTAAAACTGGGCAAAGCCACCTTTGGACTGGGCCTAAGCAGCACTGTATCCCAAACAACTGTTAGTTATAACTAGAACTGAACATTAAAGACATTCTTTAGAACGAGCGTCACTATTTAGCTTATCTGCACCTTCTATTTCTTCCTCCTATTCATGTAATTGTTCCCCTTTCCTTTCTCATAACTATTCCTTGCATTCACTTCCTTAACGGGGACACTATTTGGGTTTCTACCTGAATCAGTGCTTCCTGCAAAGCTATTGTTTTGGATCGCAAATAAATGCTTATTGCCTTTCACTTTGGTCTTGTAGTTGTAGGCTAACACTAAGACAGCAGATTTTGAATCTAAAGGCCCTGTCAGGCTTAGGCCAGGGAAGCCCTCTTCACAGTGAAACATCTTGAGTTATAGGGCCTCTGGGGCCTGGATGGGTTTGGCCTCCTTGCTGACCTCATGTAGAGCCTGGAGTTTGAAAGGGAGCAAAGATGAGATAGGGAAGTCAAGTCTCAAAAATTCAAGTTATCCCACTGAGACAGTGAATGTTCCGAATAAACATTGCTGACACCACTGCTGCATTCTGAGCGGGTCTGCCAGGAGTGAGGCTCCGGAGGGAATTGGCTTGAGCCTGGGTCCCTCAATGCCAGGCTCAGCCCTGCCTCTGGTTGCTGTCTGTGCCTGCTTTGGCCTCACTGCCTCTGAGTCTCAGGCTCTGAGCTGTACAATGTTGAAAACATTAACAAAATAAAAAGGCAACCTATAAAATGGGAGAACGTATCTGCAAAACCATGTATTGAATTACAGGTTGTCTTGAAGGCCAGGTAAGATAACCTATGTGAAGTGTCCAGCCTGAGAGCGATTTGGGGTGTGTTTTGAGAATCTGGAGGTAAGAACATTTGGGGGAGAAGCCCAGGATAGCATCCATGGCCTATCTCAGCAAGGTCATGAGGGAAGGCAAGGAATGGCAATAGTTTTTAAGTTAAATTCCCCTCATCCTCTAATCAAATTTTCCCTAACATGAACCACAAAGGGAACTCTGTCCTGCTTTAATCTTTTACTCAATTATCAGAGATTTTACCAGCTTTAAGACTCACCTTTAGTCTTCCCATCTCTTTCCACTAGGCAAGAAACCCTTAAAGGGAAGACTGTAGGTGTTTTCCATAGATCAGTCAGCAAGGTGTGTGCAATAGGGCTGAGCCCTGCTTTGAAATCAGATAGAAAGAGAAGATCCAGGCAACAGGTCCAAGATGGAGAGAAAACGGACGCTGGCCTGAGAATTAGAAGTTTGGAAAGCAGCTCTCCTGAAATCACAGTAACTCTGGACCATCTGTCAGGAGGCAAACTCATTGCATCACCTGGGGTTTAATTGTTAAATAATCCTCTTTCAGAGCCCTCTGGCAGATGCAGGAGTGGAAGCCATCAGGCATGTAGCAACAGAAAGCCTGGATATGGAGGCACTGAGATTTTTGAGGACTTTGAGGTTGGAGGCTGTTGCTGTCTTGCGGGCTTTTAGTGTAAATGATGCCCTAATGTAGGAAAGACCCATTGCCTTCTGGCTCCTGCTCACCTCTTGAACCTCCTCTCTCTTAGCTCCAACCACAGAGGCCTTGTTTGGGGTCTATTGAAAAAGACAGCTAACTCTTTTTTTTTTTTCTGCCCGGCTGCATTGGAGGCGCGCAGGTGAATTGTCACCTGAGGCCGCCAGCGCGGCGCTGGGCGGGGCGAGGGGCGGGGGAGGAGGAAGAGGAGGGGAGGAGGGGTGACTGGGGGAGCGGCAGGGGAGCCGGCGGGGAGGAGGAGTCTGCAAACTTTCAGTTCGAGGGCATTGTGGGAAGCAGCCATGGTCTGAGGCAGATGCCTCACCTGTCAGCCGCGCGGGCTCCTGCACTTGGCTCTCGCCACTCGGCACTCGTCAGGCTGGGGCGGAGGCGGCCGGGTCACCATGGTGAGTGCCCGAGATCGGGGCGGCGCTGACCCGCGAGTGAGCGCTCTGGCTCTTGAGAGGCACCTGCGGAGCCTGTCCCGGCGCGCGCTCCGTGAGGGCGGCTGCCGGGTCCCGCCGGCGTCCCCCGGCCCGTCGGTGCCTGTGGCCCAGCCGCCGGGGCGCCCGGGACACCAGCCCGGGACTCTCGCGGCCACCTGGCGCCGCTGCTTCATTCATTCAACCAACGTTTGCTGAGCGCGTAGGCTCTGCCAGGCGCGGTGCCAGGCGCTGGGGATATCGCGGAGGATCGGTGGAGACCTCGCTCTCCGGGGCTCAAGTTCTAAGAGGGAGGTGTGGCTGGAGGGAGACTTGTAATACACGAGTAACATAAAGAGAGTGAGTGCTCTGTCTTCTCAAACACAAGGAGACGGAGGGGTGGAGAGGCAAGTCTGCAGGGAGGGCGTGCGGGAAAGGCCGCTTGGAGGAGGTGGTGACGTCTGAGGTCCTGGAGGAGCCCTGCCGTGGTGGGAGCAGGCAGAGGAAAGGCCATGGAGAAGAAACCTGGCCACATGAGGTCGGGCCTTATAAGCCAAGTTAAGGAGTTTGGTTTTCACTCCATCTGAGTGGGGGATCCTTGGGAGCATGTTAGCAGGAAAACTGACCTTATCTCTTCTATATATATTTATTTTATTGATTGATTAAGGTATTCCATATGTGTCCTTATCTCCCCTTGCCCCCACCCCCACACCCCAACCCGGCTCATGCCCTCACCCCCCTGGTGTCTGTGTCCATTGGTTAGGCTTATATGCATGCATACAGGTCCTTTGGTTGATCTCTCCCCGGTACCCCCACCCTCCCCTACTTTCCCTCTGAGGAGGTTTGATGGTCTGATCGGTGCTTCTCTGTCTCTGGATCTGTTTTTGTTCATCAGTTTATGTTGTTCATCATATTCATATTTCTAAAAGATCTTTTTGGCGGCTGGTGGAGGTTAGACGTGTATGTGTGTGTGTAGGAGTATCACAGTGAGAACAGGGAGACCAGTTGCAGTGCTGCAGGGGACAGGTGGATGGATGCACTTGGGTGGAAGCGACAGCTTCAGGCACCTCTTGCTCTTGCCTTCTGTCCACGTAGCATTTTGAGAGCGCAGTGGCCTGAGCTGCACCAGACCCACTTCATCAGGTGACCTCACTCCCCAAATCCCGGGAAAAGTGACCTGCAAGCCCCGGGTGCTCTCTGCTCAGGTGGCCCACTGCAGGCAGGTCAGGAGGACATGTGGGTTCAGACAGTTGATGGACGAGGAGAGCAGCGGAGAGCCGAGCTCCTGGACAGGAAGGCCCAGGTGCCAGTTCCTAGGAGGGCTTTGGCTGCACAGACTAGAGCAGTGGTCGGCAAACTCATTAGTCAACAGAGCCAAATAACAACAGTACAACGATTGAAATTTCTTTTGAGAGCCAATTTTTTAAACTTCTTCTAACGCCACTTCTTCAAAATAGACTCGCCCAGGCCGTGGTATTTTGTAGAAGAGCCACACCCAAGGGGCCAAAGAGCCGCGTGTGGCTCGCGAGCCGCGGTTTGCCGACCACGGGAGTAGAGGCATGTGGAGGCACCGTTGCTTGCTTGCTGAGGGTTCCTGGTAAATACAGTGTGATGCAAAAAGGAGGCTGTAAATAATGGAGCAGCTCTCTTGGCTTGCTCAGGTTTCCAAAGGAACAAGGTGACGGTGAGCAGCGCAGCCCGCCTGCATCATTCGCCTGATGGAGGGTGGAATGAGGCCGTGGAGTTCCTGAGCAGCTGAAGACAGCTCCCAGCCCAGGGGCTGCGGCAGGGTCCATGCTCTAGCACCTGCTGTGGAGATTTAATTTTCTTGCTGGTGAAATTTGTGGCCAGTTGATCAGAAATGTGCAAAGTTTCCCTGGTTTTCCACTAGATCTTGCCCAACAGGAAATATTAATGTCTTGGGCACCTGTGACAGGACAAGTGGCATGCACAACCCTTGCATGTATGATCTCCTTGCAACAACCAGATGAGAGGAACTGCTATGCTCTTTGCCTTTTACCTGTTCTAGCAGCGCGTCCTTGGATAAGCATTTGACCTCTCTATGCTAGTTTGCTCATGGAAATAATATTTGTTCTTAATTTGTAAGGCAGGGGTCCTTAGGAGTCCCTAAGACTTTTCAGAGGGCCACAAGGCCTAACTGTTTTCATGATAACACATGATATTATCTGCCCTGTTCATGTTCATTCCCATGTGACTGCACATAGAATTCTATTGAGGAGAATGTAACAGTATGACCTGGGGTAGTGCACCAATTGAATGCAGAAGCAGGAGAGTCCAACTGCCTTCTATTGAGCCAGAAATTATGGAGACTTGCCGAAATGTAACAGTGCCACCCTTCTCACTTTTTTTTTGCTTTGGAAAATATTGTTATTCTTCATAAAAAAGTTATCTCTGTTAGTGTGTAATAGCTTTATTGTTTATTTTAAATGAGCCTGGCAGGGCTGCGGTGGCTCAGTGGTTGAGTATTGACCTATGAACCAGGAGGTCACAGTTTGATTCCTGGTCAAGGCATATGCCGGAATTGCAGGCTCGATCCATGATTGTGCAGGAGGCAGTTGATCAATGATTCTCTCTCATCTTTGATGTTTCTATCTCTCCCTCTCCCTCTCCCTTCCTCTCTGAAATCAATAAAAATATATTTAAAAAAATAAATGAATCAGTGAATTTCTAAACGTTTTCTCCATTTAAATGTATAATATATGGCTACAACCTACATAAACAACAATTTGGGCCCTAGCTGGTTTGGCTCAGTGGATAGAGCCTTGGCCTGCAGACCAAAGGGTCCTGGGGTTGATTCCAGTCAAGGGCACATACCTTGGTTGTAGGCTCCTCTCCAGCCCAGGCCCTGGTCAGAGAGATGTGTTTCTCTTACATTGATGTTCCTCTCTGTCTTTCCCTCTCTCTTCCACTCTCCCTAAAAATCAATGGAAAAATATCCTCGGTTTAGAATTAACAAAACAAAACAACAAAACAAAAAAAACACAACAATTTGGGGGCTGTCTATTTTTAAGAGTGTAAAGGCATCAGAGACAGATTGTGTGGGTTAATGCAGATGAAAATGCATAGAGCAGCTTTGCCTACTATAAGTGCTCAGTGACCATGATGCCTCATCTATTTTTTTCTGTCAAATGGTAGGGAATAATCACTGGTCCTCTCTATTGCCCTGCAACACTAGGTGTTTTTTGCGAGGGCCGTTTTGTAACCCCAGTCTTTGTCCCGCTCCGTTCCTGACTCTTGCCAATTCTTACTCTAGGAAACTGGCCAGTGCTTAGAGCATCCCACCTGGAATGTGCACACAGGAAAAGGTTCTGGATTCCACTGTGCGGGTGACCCAGGTTTCCAGCACAGAGATTTCACACCTCACGCATCTTGGAGCCGTGTTTGTACTTGAATCATACTGTATGAATCAGCTTTGTACTTCTGCACCCTGCCTTTGTTTTAGAAATCTCTACCTTGGAAAACAATGCTACGGTTATTGTATTTCAGGGGCCGGGAGCCCAGTGCACGTAAACATCTTACTGGGAAGAATTTGCTACTGAATGGTTAAAATGTTGATGGAAGGATTTTATCTTTAAACTAGAGGCCCAGTGCACGAAATCGTGCAAGGGGCTCAGCCCTCGATGCCTTAGCCATCCCTCACAGCCCCCGCCTCGTCCGGAAGGTCATCGACAGTCTCTTCTGCTGTTCAGTCTAATTAGCATATTAGCTCTTTATTATATAGGATATATTTTTATTGATTTCAGAGAGGAAGGGAGTGGGAGAGAGAGATAGAAACATCAATGATGAGAGAGAATCATTGATCAGCTGCCTTCTGCACGTCCCACACTGGGAACTGAGCCTGCAACTTGGGCATGTGCCCTGACCAGGAATCGAACCGTGACCTCTTGTGGTGATCACATCATAAGGTATATAAATGCTCCACCACTGAGCCACACCGGCGGGATGATGGAAGGATTTTTTAATTTGTTTCTTTATTTTTCTCCCCCGTATGAAGATAGCAGTGAAGATTTATAGGGTGAATTTTAAAAGGCTTTGGGGACACCGTAAATAAAAATGCAAGCAGACTTTGCTTTATGCAGGCCACGTGCTTCTGAAGAGTTGAAGTGACTTTTAAAACCATGTTGTGAACAAAACAGGGGAATTGCCCATTGAAAGAAACTCAAATGGAAAGCCCTTTTGAAATATGAGTAATCATCTGCTTGTGTTGCAGATTCAGTTCTCATAATGTATGTTATTTATCTAAACTGTGATAGACCGATGTTGAAACGTCAACAATTTCTTGCTGCGATTTTGTCTTCTTTAGAGAGACCTTCCCAAGCTGAACTGTGCCGCCATTTCTTTCCCAGAATTCATGTTAGTTTGAAGCAGCATGAGTGCACCCTTCTTCTAAATCAGATAATTCCGTTTTCCGTGTTCATTGCAGTCTCTTTACATTACGTAGACATAGGAAAGGTGAAAAGGAATTGGGGAGGGGGAGGGAGGAGAACCCCAACTATGCGCCTGTAAATCCTGTCATGTGCCCCCTCCCCACCCAGTATATTAATTTGATTGTCTGTGGCATAAGTGAATTGTAATCAGGATGGAGTCATTTGGGCAGTTTAAATTCCAGTCTGAGGGTGAAGCAGTCTATTGCTGTAATGAGCACTTTCCTCCCCTTGAGGCCCGGTCTGGGCTGCTGGCCAGCGGTTGGTGTGGGGGACGGGGGCTTTGGAATAGGGAGGGAAATGACCCTTTGTGGTGTTCAGTTGTCCCAAGAGGGTTCACCCACTTCCCTTCCCACAGATCTCCCAACAGCACCAGGGAAACTTGTATTTGCCTCTCGCCAGGGCTGTTACTTCTGGGTTCCTATTACTCGTTTTTATGACAAATACTGACAAGAGCTTATGATTTTTATGTGGCGTTTTGCTAGCAGCAGCTGGAAGGGAACGGTCAGCAGACTGCGTGTTTGCCACACTGTATCGTCAATGCTTGTCCCGTTGGGTCCCATGAATTATTTCATTATGGACAGACAGAGGATAATAAAGTTATCCTTTCCCTTCTCACACAAATAAAGTCCCTTTAAGAGTCATGCATTGCTTGACTTCTCTGTGAATCCTTCATTTAAAAACATCATTATAGTTCATTATAGTTGGCATACAATATTATACTAGTTTGAGGTGCACAACATAGAGATTTGACATTTATATACCTTATGATGTGATCACCACAGTAGGTCTAGTAACCATGGGTCCCCATACAAAGTTACGATGTGATTGGCTATATTTCCTATGCTGTACATTGCATCCCCATGGCTTATTTATTTTATAACTGGAAGTTTGTACCTCTTATTCCCCTTCACCTTTTTCACCCACTCCCCACCCTCCTCTTCTCTGGCAAGCACCTAATTTTTCTCTGTATCTATGAGTTTCAAACAAAACAGAACAGAAACAAACTCCTTCCCCTTTTTTGTTGTTACTACATCTTCCCAGAGATCTGAGACCTCTCTGAGGTTACTCCTTCCCTGGGGCCTCTCCTTTGCCCTCACAGAGTCTCTTTTCCTGGTATATCTCAGTCTTCTCTGATGGAATTCTTTGTTTCCCCTGAAGTGTCCTAGTCATGTATTTACCCAGGAGAAACTCCCTAATCACCATTCGAAGCCCCCAGATCCCAGATGTGATAGAATGTAAGCATAAATCAGAGGCAAATGCCCCTCAAATGCTCTGTGTTGTACCAACCTGTCTTGCCAGCATCCTGACTGGGAAAATACTTGTTGCATGGCTGCCAATAGCAGAATACAGTAATTTATACGGCACGTTGTTTATTTAAGTTAAAGATGAAATGCCATTGACCCTTATGAGGAAGGTGGGCTTCAAAAAACTCTCCCATAAAGCCCCAAGCCTGAAAACTTTCCCACAGATAGATCTGGTTGTGAGATAGCTCTCTCTAAATCGTTTTTTTAAAACTGCCTGGGGAGGAATAATACTATCACTCACTAGTTTCTCAGTGCGATGGGGCATAGACCTAAAGTACATTCAGTGAAGAATAAGGGCATTCAGGATTCTATTTTGAATGCCCTTTTTGCAGCTTGTCCAGCAGGACTTTGGGGTGGTAAGAATTTATGGGTATGTGGTGAGGTCCACTGGACACTAAAATACTCCTGGAGCCTTCCTTTCATCTGGGTCTATGAGGAGGAGGAACTGAGGTCATAGTTTGCAAACTGAGGCGCTCATGCCCTTTTTATACTCATCCTTGCAGAGGGGGGCCTCAGAGGATGAACACTACTCATCCAGATGATTTTTAGATGAAAAAATATTATTTTTTTGCATTAAAACGTGAATATATTTGGGTCCAAGATGTAAAATTCACATAAGCATTAAAGATAAAAGCCTAACAAATAGCATGCTTATGGCTAGTTGCTCAAGGCTAACCCTCTACATCTCCCAAGGCTACTTGCCTTTGCTGCTGTTACGACTATTTGGGTAGAAAAATTTAAGAGAGCGTTCTAAGGCAGAGTCAGAAAATTTTTTCTGTCGAGGGCTGGATTGTAAATGTTTTAGGTTTTGTGGGCTCTGTAGTTTCTGTCACTGTTAACTCTTCTACTGTAGAGTGAAAGAAACCAGGGACAAGGTGTGAATGAGTGTGGATACATTTTAATAAAACTTTATTTACCAAAACAAGGGAGGGCCAGAATTGGCCTATAGGCTGTCGTTGGTTGCCCCATGTTCTAAGGCAACTTCCATGTATTCACTCGTAAGTATATTAGACAAATGCATCAGACACACTGGCAGTGTTCCAGGCACGATTGGCTGCGTGACTGGTGGGACCCAGTGCAAAATGAAAATGTAGGGGCCCTTGTTTGGAGTTTACTGAGCATTTTCAGATGATGACAGCAGTAATCTGAAAAAAAAAAAATCATTATAGTTCATTATAGCTGGCATGCAGTATTATACTAGTTTGAGGTACACAACAAGTGTGGTGCCCTTCGAACCCAGGCATCCGGGTGTCCACAGAAACCAGCCCTGCGTCTGGGCCCCAGAGATTGTGCTGGGTAAGCCAGAAGTTTCCTACTCTCCTGGAACCCCCATTCCTGGTGGGAAGTTCTGTAAACTTTCTAAATAATTTTGCATCAAGCACACAGCAAAGGATTATACTAAACAGCTTGGCTAAGTCCTCATCTTTCGGGAAATTGCTGCCATTTCTGAGATGGGCGGTGTGGGGACCTAGTTGAGGCATGTGGATCGGGGAGCAATGCTGGCCTTGTGGGCTAACTCAGGTCCTGACACCTCCAACCCTTCTTGGCCTGAGGAGGGGGTGCCATTGCTCAGCTGGAGCCTTTGCAGGGTCATTTCCTGGACCAGTTCCGATTGAACACAGCGTTCAGGAGCATCTGCCGCATTTAGTTTCAGATGATTGCTTCTGCCACAGGCATGCCTTTCTCCATCTCCCCACACAGCCCCGGGCGCAGGACACCATGGCTTCCCAGCCCCTCTCATGTCTGCTCTGTTCATCCAGGTATGGCGTAACGTGTCAGCTTAGATCCTGCACATTCTTCCCCCATTTGTGTAAAATAAACATACAGATACCCCTATATATAAACTGAAAGCTTCCAGAAGGAATATGCAAGAGACCGCGATTGTCTCTGGAAAGGGCTCTAAGCATCCGGTGTGGCAAGATTTTTATTGTCTGTTCTATTATTAGATGCTTCAGTGTTTTCTATTTTAATGTAATACCTTTTTTAAAATTTATTTTTTATTGTTGACAGTATTAAAGATGTCCCCCAATACCCGCCCCCCCTTTTGACCCTCTCCACCCAGCCCCCCACCATGCCTCACCCCAGGCCTTCACCATCCTGTTTGAGTCCATGGGCTATGCATAGATGCATATAAATTCTTTGATGAATCTCTTCCCACCCACGCCACTTCCCTTCCCCTGAGATCTGTCAGTCTGTTCCATGAATCCATGTCTCTGGACTTATTTATTTTATTTTGTTCCTCAGTTTATTTTACCTTTTAAATGATATAAAAATGACTTCATAAATATGTTGTTTTTATTGCTTCTCCAGCAAAACTCTGTTTTGTTTTTCTCTGTTTTATAACTTCTTAAGCTTGGATGTGTTTGGAATTGGGATGGTAGCAGGAGGAGTCCCCTTAAAACACACACACACACACACACACACACACACATTTCTCTTTCTTTCTCACTAACTTGGGCTTGGGCTCTTGGCTAGAGTTCAGAACTTCTAATTGTATTTTACTTTCATATGAGAACTGAGAATAGCTGGGGAGAAAAATGTGAGCCAACTTACTCACTTCAGTGACTCTGAAACTTTTGGTCACAGGTAAAATAACATTTCTAGTTGCTTCACAGGACTGAACCATTCAAGTACAGATGTGTTTGTCAGGTCATCCGGGGTAGGCCTCTCTACATTTAGTGGACAGCTGAACATTCCAGCAAAAGGGAGAAGTCACATACTAAAAAAGTCGGGAAGGACCCGTCAAATCTGGTATCAGATCCAGATTATCACTGAATTGTTCTGCCCCCAGTTTCAGTGTCTGCTGCTTTTCCTCGTTTTCCGTGAAAAAAGAAAAAAATCGGGTTTCATCCTGCAGCTGAAGCTATAAGAGGACTGAAAAAAAATAATGTGTCTTCAACGAGAAGTGTGAGAATTTCATCAGGTGACAGAACATTCTGTCAGAAGAGGCAACTCTGTTGTGTGACACACGGAGCATTTCACACAGGTTTTCACGAAGCCTTTGCTTGCTCGCATCTAGAAGAAGGTGTGGGACCAGGTGTGATGTGGCAGGGAGTGGGGAGGTGGCGAGGTGGACACCCCTGGCCCTGCGTGTAAGCTGCGCGACTTGGACACGTGGCTCCTTCTCCTAGTCAGGCCCACTTCCTTGGGTTACCTGAGGATTGAATGAGAGAATCCAGTTCAAGCCTTTTGCACGGGGGCCCTGGAATTCATTCCATAATGTTAGCTAGGCTATATTTTAAAGAAATAGGAAAAAGCTAATAAACCACTTAAAAATTGGTTCATAAGACTTACCGTATTTTTCCCCCCTGAGGAATTCATTTGAACAGATAAAATAAAGAAACAAAATGTCATAGACTGCCAATATTGGGGAGGTGGGAGAAGGTAAGGGTTATCCTAAGATCCCATTTTTTCTGAATGTGATTCAAAAAACTCCATGTATGCATAGAACGTTTTTCTTTTATTCCTTAAACAGGCACGTGCCCTCGGTTTCTTTACTAAGGAGTCAATTCCTCAATTCTAAGTGTGCTGTGTATGAATTCTACCTTTCAGAGTCCATTTGGCCTCATGGTTTTAAAACCTTAAGAATTCAGATGATGTAGTCTACATCAGCAAGCTTTGGGAGGCTTGACTCTATACCAAGGCAGGTCAGATTGAACCTGAACTTAGAAAGAGTACATGGGTGTGCCACCTCCCACCTCTTAATATAGTTTGCTCATAGCTGTAGGTATCGTTATCAAGGCATGAAGGCCCTGGCATCTGATTTTTCATGAGTGCTGGATTGGCTGCAGTCGGAAGAAAATGAAAGTTCTTAATAAACATTTCAGTGGTCATTACCATGCAGGGTGCTGAGTTCAGCAAATTTAAGCATATTTAGCCTACTTAAGCACAGCCTCTTGAACAATTTTTCCTGATCACACACACACAAAAATTTACATTGAGATCAAATAAGCATCACTGTGAAATATGAATAGGGTCCCAAGTTATTAATGTTTCATTCAACTTCAAAGTCATATTGAAAATTGCCTGGAACTTTTGCCTCCTTTTCCGGTATCTTTAATTTCCTTGAAAGATTTGAAACAGAACCAAAGGCCAGTCTGCCTCTCAAAAGACTCCAGGAGGAAAATGTAATTAGAGGCATATTTTCTATTAGGCAAAATTAACCAACTAAGAAGTATCCTTGATGTAATCTAAGTTGATTATTCTGTCCAGAGGAAATGATAAATGGAGGAATAGTATGTGAATCACTTTTCAGGTTGTTGTTGTTTTTCCCCACTTGTTAATCCTTATGTTCTTAACTGTGGAGGTTATCAGAAAAGAAAACCCCACAAGCCTGAGGTCTGTTTCCTGATTACAAGACATGGTGCTGTTGGGAAGAAATTTCTCACATGCATAGCAAACCTAGCCAGGTGCGGGGGTGGGTAATTAAACTCTGAAGCGTGTTGTTTGGATTGTAGAATTGCTGCAGGGACTCTGTGGAGGAGGCCTTGGGAGGGCTCTGGAGGGACAGGAGTGAGGCTGAGCCCAGAAGGGCAGGCCGCCCTGCCTTCAGCTTTTCAGAAAAGCGTGTGGGTATGCATGTATGGATATGTGTCTGAGGGGGAAGGATTGATGCGTAGACTATAAAGAAAGGTGATTTTAAGGAAATGTAGGTCCCGGAGAAGAGAGCCTGCTGAGTCTACCACGAGGAGCAGGTCACCCTCTCCTCTTACCCTGCCTTCCTGTCAATCCCATTGAGGGATGATTTCTCCAGAATATTCGGGCAATGGCATTTCTCACAGGTGGACTCGAGGAACTAAAAAGAAAAACTTTTCAAAATTTTAGAGTTACAAAATAAATATTAGTACCATCCTTAAGCATTTGGGGAAATGAGTCAAAAGTAGTTGGAGCATTGTCCAAAGTCAGGAGGAGCCTCCCTCCCCTCCAGCTGAAGCTGCCAGTGTACGTGTGTGTGTGTGTGTGTGTGTGTGTGTGTGTGTGTGTGTATACGTGTGTGTGTGTGTGTGTGTGTGTGTGTGTGTGTATTTTGTCTCTGAGTGGGTTAGTTCCCTTGTGCTTTTCTAAAAAACCATCTGCTACCCTGTATGTCTGTTTGCCCCCGAGCTTTCTTCCTCCAACACTAACGTCTGTTCTGAGAGGGGAAGCTTCTTTGAATAGCAGCATAAGGCAGACGTCACTAGGAAGACAGACGAGCATGGTGCTTGGAAGGACTGCTGGACTGAAAGGTGAGGGGATCCAGGTCCTTCACCCAGTGATGCTCATAGCTGTGACCTTCACAGGGTCACTCAACATCCTAGGACATGCTCTCAGCTGTCACACTAGGAGAGCTTGGGCCTATGATATAATCTTGAAAATTCTTTCTGGCTCTCATACCCTGTTATCAGCAATAAGAAAATCACATGCCTCTTCGATCCTATTATACATTAGTAGCAAAATGAGAAGCAGGGCTGGCCTGGGGCTAAATGGTTGATCTGCGTGTCCTCGTGTTACTGTTGATCAGGAGCTGGGCTCGTCCTAGATGTAGCTTGCAGGTGGGGCTCTTGTGTCCGAAGCTGGCATGAAGGGACAACGGCCACACCAGCAGAGAGCGCATGGAACTATGTATGGAGCCTGGCATTGCTCACCCACCTATTTGTGTGTCTAGGCTCTGACTGGATTGAGTGAAGTTTTGGCTTCAATCAGGTTCAGTGCCGAAGCAGCACAGCATTATAATTTTGCTGTGGGTACACATTTACTAAATGCCTACTGTGCTCTGCGCCCGGAACTGGAGATTATCAAGAGACGCAGAGGAAATAGAAATGCTTATGCTTCTGATCCCACAGGGAGGAAAACTTATATAAATGGAGCAGCTGGTATTCTACCCTCCCTTGTGGGTTTCTTTCACGAATGTTGAAAACAGAAATGTGGTCAAGAAGGGTTAGGGTACATGGGGAGTGTGAATTTTGAGAGAGGTTCTCAAAATATTACTGACTTGGTTTGGTGAGGAGCCTGTTTCACACATGGGGGAGGAAGAAGGGGCTGGGTGGTGAGATGGGTCTGCAAGTGGATTATGTGGCTGCATATGGGACCGGATTTGGAAAACTCTCTCTCTCTCTCTCTCTCTCTCTCTCTCTCTCTCTCTCTCTCTCTCTCTCTCTCTCTCTCTTTCTTCTCTCTCTTTAACACGCACACACAATCCCCATCAATTTAGTTCCTAGAAAAAGGAGTCGTTTTGGTGGAGAATGTTGAATGACAGAGAGGATTGTCTCCCTGCCATTTGTGGGGAGGACAGGCCAAGAAAGTCTGGTATTTTTGTTTTCTGTTCAGAGTCATCATTTCATAGATACGGACTATGAGCATTGTGACAGACCTACTGGCACAAACAGCGAAAATAAAACTCTATTTTGTTGCTTTTTTTCCCCCCAGATAATAGGAGCACATGCATATGTATAGATTGGATTGACTTGAAGTTTCAAAGTGAAATGTACAGTTTTATGTTAATTTTTTATTATATCAGATAAGTTGAACAATCACATCCATATCTCAGAAAAACTTGAACCTATCATTTTTTTACACCTTTCAAATTTTTAATTGAGATGAGCCTACTGATCCTGAGCTTAGAAGCTGGGCCAATATCAAATTGCTGTAAAATGTTCTATTTTTTTTTTTGGAGATGTAATTGACATATAACAATATATTAGTTTCAGGTATACAGCATAATGATTCAATATATGTGTATATATAGTGACATGAGCACCACAGTAAGTCTAGTTAACATTCATGGTTATTTTCTAAGAAAAGTCAGACAATAAATATTTTTTTGTTAAGCAGCTTAATATCATTGCCTATGTTAACGCAAAAAAAAAAAGAAAATTCAAACGTGTAAAGATTTTTTTGGAGTTTATATAAGCCAAACTGTCCACAATTATCTCAACATATTGGGATAATGCTCCAGAGAATGGCAGTTTTTTACCTTGTTTTATACATTACAATCAAAAGAGGAGACATAAGTGGGTTACATGAAATCTACTGGTGATAGATTAGGAAGGTGGGAGAAATCAAAGTGGGGAATCCTCTGGGATTGGATAAAAATTAAAATGATTGATACATATTTCTTTTACTTAGGTGGGTACAGGGGAGTTAGCAGTCAACAATTAAACATAATAATAACAATGGTCTCCATAGAGTGGTGCCTCTTTGAGGGGTCCAGAAAAAGGGAAATTAGACATTTTAATGATATGTTATCGTAGATGCAAAAAGACAATAGGCTCAGTTAAGGTAAAGACTGACCTTTGTCAGGGAAGATGCCTGCTTAGGAGTGACTACTCACCATAAACTGCTTTTAGTTAAATTTAATTTAATTTCAGACCATCTTTTGTGGTTACTTTAGGTCTCTGAGTTTGCAAAACTGCGATGCAGGCCTTCCCTGAGCTATTCAGGTTAAGATATGGTCTTTTTTTCTGTCCACAGCTATTAAAATTCAAACTATTAAACGTATTTAAGAATCAAACATTTTAAAACTTAATGGACCGAATGCAAAAACTTCAACCAAGACTTCTATGTAAAGCATTAGGGAAAAGGCATTTATCCTGTCTCAATTGCAAGACAAGTAATTTTCAATATGAGAAAAAACAACAACCACCTTTCTAAAAGTGACTTTCTTTGAAATCATGGGCTTGTCTGATTAACTGATGTTTATCCATATTTATTAGCAAAATCAATATCAAAAGTGCCTCAAATCATAACTGAAAGTAAATTTTGGAGCAACTAGCTTAGCAAACATTGTGCTGATAAAATTTGCATTGTTGCAATCTCTGCTCCCCATAAGTCAGCAGCAGGGCCAACACATCATTACTTTAAAGACCACACTAAGTCTTTCTAACAAGAGTTACGTTAAGACTTTAAAAAAAAAAACAAACCAACATTTCTAAACCCCATTTTCCTGAGGTCCTTTTTAGCAGTAGTGAATATAATTGTATTTTATCAGTAAGAGTTCAAAGGACAGAATATTTAAGATAACTACCTTTGCATAATAATTATATTTTTAGCAAGTATTTACAACATGAGTGCTCTATGATATACTTCTAATTTACAGTTACAGTTACATTCTGTTCTAGAATCTTGACTATGGAAGCTAAAAATTTTGGACTTTGATCAAAAGTGATAAAAAAAAAAAAGACACAACATTCTTTTGTTGTTGTTGTTGACTGTGAAATAAGATAATCACAGAGTAGGACTTCCTTTTCTTTACAAAGCATCTTTTTTTATTTCCTAATTTTGTTGAGAAATCATTAACCGGAACATCTTGGGGTGGTATTTTTTTGTAGCATCCTCGAAAGATATTTAATTAAATATCAGCATTACTGCCAACTGCCATAAGTGTTTATGGATGCCATAAACACTTAGTTTATTCTGTAGCTACACATTGCTACAATTAGGTTAGATTTCTGAATTTTTAAAATAACAATTTAAAATGTTGGGCATGGAAAGAGGTGAGAAAATAGAGTGTGCTTTTCTTACATGGCCTGTTTCTCTGTGGGGTGATGTAAGAATGGTTATTTCCAGCAAAAGTGACCCCAGACTGTCTGTTCCATTCTCCCTTAAAAAAAAAAAATGAATACTATTTTCCAGATCTAATGAAAGAAGAAACAAATGTTCAAAATTGAAGACATTAAGTTCATCTTCAGCCCTGTCTGCACATGGCTGATTGCTCTGTACTGGGCGTGGTCTGGGACTGGCTCCCTGTGTGACTTCTGTATAGGGAGCTGGGGGCCACCAGGTAGAGAACAGATGCCCTCTTGCCAATGCATGTTTATTTCACTGCCCACCCTTAATCCCATCACATTTTTTACAGTAGAAAAAGGCACTTAAAGGAATCACATAATGAGATTTGCAGGAGGCCAGGTTCCCTATCAAGTATTTAGCCCTGGAGTTACTTTAATGGCAATTAGATTAATATTAAACTATATTTCCATAACTGAAGTTTAAATCCATGACAGTTGAATAATGTCACCTCCAAAGAAGCTGATGATTCTTACAGTTTTCTGGGATATAAAACCTTTTTGGGAATCTGCTAAATTTTCTGGATCTTCTTCTTAAAGCAATGCACATGAATCCAAATTTTGGCATATACTTTCTTGGAAGTCTACTGACATCCCCTTTCCCTACAATATTATCCTAGACTTGAGCATTTCTTGTAAAGCTGTAGAATCCTACCTGAATTCAATACCTATCCTTGCCACCTATAGTTTGCTAACACTGGAAAAGTCTTCTAAATGCCAACAACATAATTTTTTTTTGTCTTCAGTATTGGTACATCACCTAGGTATGTGGAGTAAACAATAAAATGCATGTAAATGTGCTCAGCATGTGCCTGCCATGCAGAAGGTAATTTTTATTGATAGATATAATTGTCATGTGGAATACCATGTTCAGATTAGTTGAGCAGCAGATTTGAGTCTTCCTGGAGGAAAGTCTCCCTGAGAGGTTAGGTGATGATCAGAAGATTTCTTGGGAGAGCTTAGGACCAGAGGTAGAGTTAGTGGGCCAACGATAGTGCCTTTACAGTTTGCTAACTCATTGCTGTTGCATCTACATCTATGTCAGGTAAACAGTTAACAGTACATACTCTTAGAAGGCAGATAAGACACCTTTTTCCCCTAGAGATGTGTTCACAAATTCTTTCAAATTATCTTTTATTTTCAAGGACCCTACACAACCATTTTTGTTAATAGCAATTTCCTCAGACAGGCCACTGTAGGGTAGATCCTGGAGCCATTTTCTGGTTGTCATTGTAGCCATATCATACTGTGACCATGCCCTGGTTATGTTGATTGGACCATGCCTTCTACAGAGGGCTAATGTCACTGCCTATGGGCTTTTTAAATTTCCAAGTTTTAAATTACCTGTAGTTTTTTTATGAACAATCTATAGTATTTTTGACTCTATGTGTCTATTTATCACATATTTAAAAGGCTCAAGTAGTGTAACGAGCAGTCCTGTCTACACTGTATGCATATGAAGACTGCCTTTGATTGGTGGGAAGGACTGATACGTGGATGTTGGGAAGACCTCAGGCTGTAGAGTCAGACAGATCTGTGTTGGAATCCCTCTTGGCCATTTCCTAGCCTTTGAACTCAGTCACTGTCATGGGTGTTCTGGGACATCTTCATGGCCTCATATGAACGTCCACTATCTCTTCCTTGCCGGTGGTTATTATGATCATGATGCTTCTCTTAGCAATATTGTGTCTTCATGACCTGGAACACTGGCTTTGCTCAAAAAGGGCCCTCTGATCTCTGGATTTGTTTTTGACAAGTGACCAGTTGAAGCAGTTTTTTTTCAAATGTGTGGGAATGGAAGGAAATATCACCCGCTATTTTTCATAGATGTTTATCATTGAATATATTACATTGCATTCCTAATTTAACCAGTGAACCTAACTGATGACAAAATTCATTCTGGTAGTTCTATGTGTTCTATGGAATGTGGAGTAATGTATACAGAAGAATGATTTATGTGCTTGGATTATGCTGTGGAATTTAAAGAATTAGTTTTCTTAGGAAACTAGGACCCATTGCCTTAGTTCTTCTTACAAGGTTCACATGTTAGGTTGGTTTTAAACATTACGCATTGTGCATTTTAGGTTGGTTAGTACCACAGTCCACAGGCATCTAAGGTTGGTTTATACACTTAGGAGGGACAATGATTATTATCTGAGAGTTGGGTCAGACCCTAAGCAATCATTACTTGGGTCTGTAAAGAATTAATTAACACAGTCTCTCTGCTTTCCTTGGATTGCATCCAAAATCAACCCTGGATGGTAACTCTCAGAATTGGCTCCTCCAAACTCTTCCTCCCAAAGGAAATGTGTCACAAACACTGAGCCCATGACTAAAACTTACCAAGCAAGAAGAACCAATGGCAGTCCTTAGTTTCATAGTTAAAGATATTCTAATGTTTTCCAGTGAGGTTTATAGAACATTGATATTTACTTTTAGAATCAATAGTATTGTCTTACTAACTCTATCCACCCTAAAACTAAAGTAAAAAACTAAATCTCATTTATTTAAAGTAAAGATTGGGTTTTTGTTATTATCGTCAGCCTGAGACCTCCTGTACAGTCTTGGAATGCTTGCATTTGCTTTGGTCAAAAGACAATCATATTTGAGATCCAGATCTCCTCTTGACTCAGCAGCTTACCAGCCATGCATCTGTGGGCAGTGCCTTTTCCTCTAGAACTGAATTTTCATTAAATCATATCATATCCACAATTCTCTTCAGCTTTAGCATTCTGCAAAGTGTCTTGTCTATTATATTGGTAACTAGAGGCCCAGTGCAGAAAATTTGTGCACGGGGGTGTGTGTCCCTCAGCCCAGCCTGCACCCTCTCCAATCTGGGACCCCTCAAGGGATGTCCGACTGCCCGTTTAGACTTGATCCCAGTAGGGATCCAGGACTGCTGGCTCCCAACGGCTTATCTGCCTGCCTTCCTGATTGCCCCTAACCTCTTCTGCCTGCCAGCCTGATCACCCCCGAACCACTCCCCTGCCAGCCTGATTGATGCCTAACTGCTCCCCTGCCAGCCTGTTTTCCCCTAACTGCCCTCCCCTGCAGGCTTGGTCACACCTAACTGCTCTCCCCTGCAGGCCTGGGCCCCCCGCAACTGCCCTTCCCTGCAGGCCCAGTCACCCCCAACTTCCCTCCTCTGCCAGCCTGGTTGCCCCTAACTGCCCTCCCCTGCAGGCCTGGTCACCCCTAACTGCCCTTTCCTGCAGGCCCAGTCACCCCCAACTTCCCTCCTCTGCCAGCCTGGTTGCCCCTAACTGCCCTCCCCTGCAGGCCTGGTCACCCCTAACTGCCCTTCCCTGCAGGCCTAGTCACCCCCAAATTCCCTCCTCTGCCAGCCTGGTCACCCATAACTGCCTTCCCCTGCAGGCTTAATCGCCCCCAACTGCCCTCCCTTGCAGACCTGGTCCCTCCCAACTGCCCTCCCCTGCTGGCCATTTTGTGGTGGCCATCTTGTGTCCACATGGGGGCAGCCATCTTTGACCACATGGGGGAAGCCATCTTGTGTGTTGGAGTGACGGTCAATTTACATATTACTCTTTTATTAGATAGGATTTCAATGTGCACAAATATTTAAAACATCGCACTCCACTTTAGATCCATATAGCTCTTTTCTAAACCAAAAAACACCCCATGACTGATTTTCAGAGATAGACAGGAAACCCAGGGGACTAGTTAATAGCCCAGACTTGGGAAGAGTCCTGGTCAAAGATGTAAAGGCATCTTGATGTTAGAAGGTGTTCTATTACATCATTCTCAGTATTGTTTAGGGAAGCATTATTGTGAAAAGTTCTGTTAAGCCCTTGGCGCTGATGGGATCAGTTATTAACTCATTTTGGAGTTTTGCAGCTGGTGGACACTGCCGCTGTCCTGCCACTTGAATGGCACCTGGAAAAATCATAAAGACAACATCAAGAGATGGATGATGATAAAGGCTTGGGTTCTCCTTCTGAACCTATTGGTTTAAAAATGAAAACAAGTTTTTCCAGGGAAAAAATAGTGACATGGCTAACCCTAATGGATGGCATTAAGGAAACTCTTAAATTTTGTACTTACCTAAAGTTTCAGGTGTCCTTAGAAACTTGTTTTCTGCTTATTATGCCATAGTAATTCTCCTAATTTAGCTGCATGCTAGACCTACAGCCCAGTCTCCTTGGTTGTCAAAATTATTCCCTTAGATTGTTATATTATTTATTGTCTCTATCTCATTTTCTGGGAGGGGGTAATGTTGAATGCATTGGAAAAACAGATATTTGGTAGTCAGTTGAAAAGTTAAATGTTTAGTACTTGTGGCAATTACGTCATGATTGTTAGTCTTATCAGTAAATGGCTCAGGGAGATTTTCATTGACTATGCTATGATGATGGATCATTGCATTTCTTTTACTATAACATTTATAGAAAAAAAATTCATTGTGCTCTCATGTTGCTTTTAGTGTGTTGTTTTAGACTTATCCACCAAAAATTGACACCAAATATACTTGTATGCTGAGAGTATATCAACAATTCTCAGAAGAGATTAATTTATCTTCTCTTCTGCAAGCAAAGTTCTGCCATTAAAATGTAAGGCAATGATGGATTTAGACATAATTTGACACCATAACATTATTCTAAACATTAATCTTCTCGATTCTCACAGTTCTATTGTAAGTTAACTAAATAATTACATTTTACACATTACATTTTCTTTTTTGTATTATGAAACTGCCATGGAGTAAATGACTGCTTCATCTTCTTCACACAAGAGATGATTTGCCATAGTAATTCATTCACTCATTTGCCATGAATTGAGTGAGGGCCTACTATATGTCAGACAGTGTTCTGGAAGCTTGGGATACATCAATGAACAGAAGGGAAAATCATTGCCCTAGGAAGCATACATTGTAGAATGTGGAATAATGACAATAAGATAAAAAAGTCATAAAACAGTAAGTCATAAATACTGTGAAAAATAATAGAGTGGGTCAGAGGATGAGGAGTGTTGGGGAAGGGTGGTAAAGGTGGTACATGTTATATATGGTGGTCAGGGTAGGCTTTACTGGGAAGTAGATTTGTGAACAGACTTGATGGAGGTGAGGGAGTAAACCATGCAGATATCTGGGGAAGAAAGTGTTGAGTGGAGGGCACAGCTGGTGCAAAGGCCCTGGGGTAGGGTGTGCCAGTGGGGCTGGGATAGGGTGAGTGAGGGGAAGAATAGATGATGATGTCAGAGTTAGGGAGGAGTACTTTTGAGTGGGGCCTTGTAGGTCATGGTAAGGACTTGACTCTTCCTTGGGGAGAAGGTTTTGAGCAGGGAATGACCTGCTCTGACATACGGTAAATCTGGTTGTCTTATTAAGAACAATGCTAACAGAGCAATGGATGAAGTAATTGTTATGGTCTTCCTAATGAGTTCTCCTAAAACTTCACCAACTTGTCAAAAAAATTTTTTAAATATATTTTTATTGATTTCAGAGAGGAAGCGAGAGGGAGAGAGAGATAGAAACATCAATGATGAGATAGAATTATTGATCAGCTGCTTCCTGCATGCCCCCTATTAGTAATGGGGCATGTGCCCTTGACCGAAATCAAACCCGGGACCCTTAAGTCTGCAGGCTGATGATCTATCCACTGGTCCAAACCAGCTAGGGCCAACCTGTCAAAATGTAAGGAAAATGAAATGAAATTTCTAAGGAGACTTATTTGCATTGTTTTCTAGTGCACTAGTCTAGTATGTTCAGGTTGATTTGCCATCATAGTATCAGAATGTAGGAGTCTGTTTAGGTTTAATGAAAAGATGAATCATTTAAAATTAGAAATTCTACCTCTTTCAGCTTTTTGATGTAAAATGACTGAAAAGAGCCCTTCCTTCTTTGGTGTTTATAGTGGCCCATGGGTTGACAAATAATAATAATAATAATAATAATAATAATCCTACCTAATAATAGAGTAATATGCAAATTGACCATACCTTCGCTACACCCACCAGCCACGCCCACCAAGAAACCGTCGCAGGGACGCTGGGGTGCGGCCGAGCCCAAGGCCGGGAAAGCCTCAGGTGGAGGCTTTCCTGGCCTTGGGCACCAGCAGGGAGCCTGCACGGATCACAGGCAACCACTGGGGGTCGGCTCCTGCGATCCGTAGCAGGGAGGCTGGGGTGCAGCCGAGCCCAAGGCCGCCGCCTGGGGCCAAGCCCCGACCCTGAAAGAAGGTAGAAGGCGGTGGCCACAGCCAAGGCCTGGGTCTCCGGTGCCGGCAGAAAACTGGTGCAGGCAGCCAGGAGAATGAAGGTCTATTGCACGAATCTTCGTGCAAACGGGCTGCTAGTAATAATAATAATAATAATAATAATCCCCCCTTCTGTGTAGCATTAGATTAAATTCCTATTACTTAGGAGGGGGCTACACAGGGCAGAGCAGATGCAGTACTTCCAGCCAGGCTCCCGGACCCTCAGGGGTAGTGCTGGCTCCCAGCTGCCAGTGACACCATCAGAGCAAGCTGGGTTCTCAGAATCCTTCCTGTTCAGTCCAGCTGTGTCTCCTCCTGTGTTCTGGGGTCTCACTTTGCCATTGGGAAGAATTTATGTTAACTATTTTTCACTTCTGATTAAGAAAATGCTTACAAATACTGGGCTATTTCTTGAACTAATCCTAATATCAATAAAGCTGCATTTTCTTGGGCGGGGTGCATTGGGATATGGGGAGGGGGTGTTTGCCAGAGTCTCTGTTCCAGTGTCCCTAGTACTGGCTCTGCCTCCAGCTGTCCAGCAAAAGTTCTGAAAAACATTATAACTCAATCATGTATATTAGCTGGGTAGCCAGAAAGCCCAGCTTTTCCCTTCCTGTATTCTCTATTTCCTTAGCAATCTTTACAATTTATAAAATTAGGATAATACATAATTATTATAGAAAATTTGGGGAAAAAAAGCAGAAATGTAAATAAAGAGAAAAATAAAAGTCTCCTGAAACCATGCCTTGAGAGAACCATTGCAGTGTTGTTTGTACTATTACTTTTTTCTTCTAATATTATAAAAAGTGAACATGAGCAATATCTCAAATGACTGGGGCTCAAAAAAGAATGTTTACACTCTTAATCACATACATATAAAGAATTTGCATATATTCCTGCTTTGGCTGGTGTGTTCAGTGGTTAGAGCATAGGCCCAAGCACTGAAGGTCATAGGTACATATCTGGGTTTCTGTTTGCTCCCCACAACCAGTCGATGTCTATTTCTCACCTCTCTCTCTCTCTCTCTCTCTCTCTCTCTCTCTCTCTCTCTCTCGTCTTTCTCTCTCTCTCTCTGTCCCTGTCTCCCCCCTTCCACTCTCTCTGAAAAAATATCCTCAGGTGAGGATTAACACACAAAAAGAATTTACATATATTCTAAATATAAATTCTTAAAGTATAAAGTTACCTTCTAAAAGTAAGAAGAATAAAAGGGAGAATCTAAAATTATATAAAATAGTATATAGCAAAAATGATATAAAGCAGAGCTAAATGACATAAAATAATTTCAAAATAATATAAAAAATATAACTAAAATGATGTAAAAATAATATTTTCTTTATATCAAACACTGAGATGTGGTCATGAATTTCACAAGGCCTGCATTTCACATTTACTGGCGTGACTACCAGGAGGGGTTTGGCAGTATCAATAATGAAAGCTTGTGGTCATTTGCTCAGTTGGAACCTGTCTGGTTTCTTTTTAACTTGGCAGGCATGCTGCTACAGAGTTATGCAGTTTTTCTAATGTTTGTGTTTAAGTCTGTCCTTATTTTTATTTTTCTAGAAGTTGAAAACTTCACATTCTCTCTCTCTCTCTCTCTCTCTCTCTCTCTCTCTCTCTCTCTCTCTCTCTCTGTGTGTGTGTGTGTAATTTGGGAAACCTTTACTTAGTACAGTCCCAACTTTTCTGTAACATTTGTGATTCTCTGTCCTTGAGCAATAAATGTTAGAAATAGAGGTTCCTGGTATACTTAGGCTAGTTAAGGCCCAGAGAGTATTCAAGTTTAACCCCAGAATCATTATTTGCAAAAGCCCTGAAAAAAAATTATAACTAAATTTTACTACTTGGGTAAAATGAATAAAACAGAAGGGAGAGTGTGGGGTGTGAAACCTCAACTCACTGAAACCTCAAAGCAAAACTGTTGCAGATCAGCCTGTGGGAAACCAAAATACATTTTTGCAGAAGTCTAAGAAGTTAGATATAGCTCTGAACCACAATGAGGCATTAGCATATAGTTGTTCATTTGGAGTGGTATTGGATACACATCTGAAGTATCTGATTAATCATTTACCTTGCAGAATACATTCTGAGACTAAATTATTTTGTTTTGGCATCAGAAGTTTAGCACGGTAAAGACTTTCTGCTACAATCCTCAGAAATATCTCTGGAAGTTGTCCATAAATACATATTAAAGAAGTAGCAGTCGCTATTTCCTTCCTAAACCCACGGACACATTTCCAAGGCCCCTATTCCACGCTGGCCTTTCTTTGTTGAGCCATACAGGGGCAGGTTCTTTCTGAAGTTGTTTCTCTCTGAATGTTTTCTCACTGGTTCTTTCCACTTGACTAAAAGTATTTACATACGAGTTTCAAGCACATATAATTTCAGCAGATGGTTTAAGGTGGATTTCAACTAATTAGAACCGGGCTGCTCATTTCATACAGCACTGTTGCGAAGTTAAATCTTTTCTCAAGATTTCGTATTCAAGATGGGCATACCCAGACAATATGCAGATTCACCATTAATATCCTTACTTTCAAAACTCCCCTTCCTCTCATTTGATTCAGGAGATCTTGTTCTTTTTTACTCTCTCATAGTCAGTGACCTGGAAAACTGGAAGACAGAAAATGATGGCCTTGGCAGAGCAGGCATGTCCCCTTGAGTGTGCATTGTGAGGTTAATTAGCTGTTGCACCGCCGCCTTGGCAGCGTGGCTCTGCAGGAGGGTCTGTGATGTGTTTCCAGCCACTGCTGATGGCTGTCCTGTCACGTCGGAGCCATAGGAGGGACCTAAATTTAAGAGTGTGAACCCAGGCATCAATAGGGAGGTTCTCCATGTTTAGCTCTACCTGGCTGTGATCACAACTTATTATTATTATTATTATTATTATTATTATTATTATTATTAAAGGACTGTTGTTCATCCTCTGGGAAAGAGACGCAGTGTAGGGTGGATCACAATTCAATGTTCTACTGAAGTTCGAATAGAGACATCCTTGCATCCCACATTTGTGCTCTTCATTCCACCTTTCACAGGTCAGGGAAATTGTCATTCTCTTTTGGAGCCGATGCTTCCATCTTCCTGGTTCTTCTCTCTTGTAGTTACCTCAGATTTCCCACATGTTCTTCTGGAGTCAGACATGCAGAGGGAGCAAGTGACCTGCCATCCTGGGACTTTTAAAAACACTTCTCTTTGAGAACACACTGTGGCCCTACCCTGGTGCTGGGTGCCATGCTATTAGGGTAAGACCACTTAATTGTTGCAGGAAGTGAAAAGCACTTACATATGGAATCCTGAGCACTAACATTGACAAACACTGAAATTGTGCAATTGGGGCATTATAAACCTTGCTCACTGCATCCAGGTTTCCCTTTCCATTTTGGCTCCTTTTGGATATAAATTTAAAAGGTAACTGGCTGCATTTGATTTTCAGTAAAGCTTTAACTTTTAGAAAGAGGAAGACCTGTAAATGAACTTATCCCCAATGTGAGGATATATCTTGGAGTTCGGGTGAATTGTCTTCACTGAGTACTGATGATTTACAAGAAGAAAAATAAATATTTGCACTTGATTGATAAATGTGTTTGCTCACATTTGATAACACTGCAGTTTAAAGTGCTTTAAACAGGGTTCACGCAGTCAAGAAAAGGGTTGGTCTCAACCAGTACAGAAATTCTGATTGATGGACATGTTCATATTTAACGCAGTTACATAGATGGTAGTAATGGAAAACCATCCTACTGTGGCTCTAGCACATTCTGGTTTATATGCCCAAGCATGTACATGCTTATTTACTGCACTTTCTCTCTCTCTTTTTTTTAATCCTCACCCGAGGATATTTTTCCATTGATTTTAAAGAGAGAGAGAAACACATCAATTCGTTTCCTCTTGCATGTACCCTGACTAGGACCCGGGCTGGGGAGGACCCTACAACTGAGGTATGTGCCCTTGACTGGAATCGAACCCAGGACCTGTTGGTCCGCAGGCCAACACTCTATCCACTGAGTCAAGCCTGCTAGGGTTTTACTGCACTTTCATCACATATTGGTTGTTCAAGAATATTCCTGAACTATAGGTTTAAAGAAAGATAATTTTTTGAGGGGAAGGGGAGAAATGTGGATAGTGGAGTGGAATCAAAACTTCAGGAAAAATGGTCCTTATTGAAACCATTGATGAAACTCTTAATAATTTACTTCACACTGAGGTTGAACACATCTCAAAGTTAATGCAGGAAAAATGCCCCATTAAAATGGTATGCCTTTGCTCATTTGGGATTTGTGAGGTTATTTGTTAAAGTTGCTTAAGAACAACTATGTCTTAAATACAATCCACATATTGCCCAAGAATATAATTTCTAATTATGGCAATTATTTTTTAAAGATAGGATTCATTACTAGGAATAAAAAAGGCAACAGACTATTAATAATTTTACATTACATTCTATGAGAAAGTAGTTTTAGATATCCTTATGTTGAAAAACTGTCAAGTGTTTAAAACAACCTAGCAAATAATCACTATTAATTTTTTTACACTGTTAAAATAACATTAACTGGGACCTTTTATATAAGCATTGCTGATTACAAGGGTCATCATTGGAAAATGGTTCATTATTGGAAAATATTGAGATTCCCCCCAATCTACACAGTATTATATATTTTTCCTGGGATATTTTCAAATGCTCTCTTTTAATTAATTCAGAACTTAAAAAGAATTGACAAGAAACTAGGATGTAACTAACCTTTCTCACCAAGTTGGACAAATTTGCTTTAGGGAGGTAATGGGGAGGGGTAAAATGTTTGACTCTTCTTCATGAGAAGCACTATAGGACCTGGATTCTACACCCAATTTTACTCACGTTCTTTGTGGTCTTAATGAGTCTTTTCTTTTCTTGGTGCCTCAGTGTTCCCATTTAAGAATATGGGATTGGAACCAACAATTTAAGAGTGTTCCTCCAGCTTCACTCTATTCTAAGCCTTTCTTGGAGGACACACTCTACATTTCAGAGGACTCTAAACTTGACCTGATAAAGTATTCAAGCCTGTTGCCACTACCATGACTGCTCCCTTTCCTTTCATTTATCTCCTAGTCCTCCTGGGTTCCTTGGCTCAGAAAATTTGCCACCACACTTGGGCTTTATTCTTGACTCTTTCCTTCTCACACCCACAGCTTACCAAGTCCTATTGGTTCTACTGGAATAGCTTAGAATCCCTCCACTTCTCTCTGTCCTCACTGCTACATGCTGATGAAAGCCCCCTGTGGCCATCACTTACAGGTATCACCCCCTTCTTATGCTTCTTCATTCCCATCACCCTTAGCTGAAAGTCCATACTCCTTGCTATAGCTTATAAGACCATCCTTATATTTGCGCCTGCCATTTCTCCTCACTCTTCCTCTCCAGTCAACCAGCCATATGTACTATTCTCATTTCTTTGAAGACACTGTATCCTTTCTCTCCTGACTTTCTTACCTACAGTTTCCTTGGCCTGATCATTCTTTTTTCTTTAAATACCAATTTTTATTTTATTTTATTATTATTTTTTATATTTTTATTGATTTCATAGGGGAAGGAAGAGGGAAAGAGAGATAGAAACATCAATGATGAGAGAGAATCATTGGTCAGCTTCCTCCTGCACGCCCCCACTGGGGATTGTGCCCTTGACTGGAATTGAACCCAGGACCTTTCAGTTTGCAGGCCTATGCTCCATTCACTGAGCCAAACTGGCCAGAGCTGGCCTGATCATTCTTATTTAATCCTACCCTCTCTTTTCTCTACTCATTTCCATTTGGCTAATCCTCTTGATCTTTCAGGTCTTATCTTGAAAGTTACTTCCTTGATATGTTTAGACAAGGTTATTTAATTTTCCCATAGCTGCTTGTGCTACTTCTGCTTTAACACATCATACTTGGATGTAATTCTACGTTTAATTGTCCTTCTCCCCTCTGCTAGGATGTATGTTCCATGAGGATAGGAACTTGTCTGTCCTGTTCTTGGTGGTATTCTCATCTCTTGGCACAGTGCCTGGTACATGGTAGACATTCAAATACTGGCTAAATGAATACATGAAATAAATAAGGAAAGAAAGGTAAAACTGAATACATTTTCAATAAGAAAGAAAGCCTAGCAGGCAACAATATATCTTCATCCGCTCCTTTCCTGCCATACTTCTCTTTACCTCCCACCCCAGGGACTCTCCTACCAATACAGGGCCTGTTGAAGTTATTTTATAATTTCAAAGGAAGTAATGGCTCTTCTTCTCTATAGCATTATACACCCTTGGTAGAGATATCCAATCCATTCCCTCCCCCTCCTAAGTTCAAGTTCCTCATTGCACTTATTTGTACAAGAAGAAACAAGGGCCCACGTTTGATCTAATTCAACTGCATAGATGACTTCAGATTATTTTTTTACTGCTTAGCAAAAAATTGCCAGTGCAGTAAACTTTGTTTAAAGCTTTTTTCATCCGTCTTGTTGTCACTGCTGTGATATATTTAATAGTAGTGACCCAGACTGATTCAGTGCTAATGTCATCATTACCTTTAGTTGAATATTTCTTCTATCTTAATCTCTATAAGCACAGGCCTTTTGTTCCTTTTTGCTCATTTAAAAATTTGGCACAGAAAATCTTAGTATTGGATAGGGTGGGGAGATCTTCAAGAAATACTCTTTAGCCACTATGGAAAACAGTATGGTGGCTCCTCACAGAATTAAGAATAGAGTCATCATATGATCCAGCAACCCCTCTTCTGGATATCTAGCCGAGTAATTTGAAAACATGTATTCACAAAGATGTATGCACCCCTATGTTCATTGCAGCATTATTCACAGTGGGCAAAACTTGGAGACAACCAAAGGGTCCTTTGCTAGATGATTGGATAAAGATGTCACACACACACACACACACACACACAGACACACACACACACACACACACACACACACACTGGAATACTACTCAGCCATAAGAAAAGATGAAATACTGCCATTTGTGACAACATGGATGGATCCACTGAATAAATCTCATACTAATAAGTCAGATGGAAAAAGTCAAGAACCATATGATTTCACTCACATGTGGGATATAAGATTGAAAGCAGTAAATGAAAAAACAAGAAAAACTAAAACTCAGGCACAGACAGCAGAATGGTGATTACTAGAGGGAAGAGGGGTGGAGGGTTAGTAAAGGATAAAGGGCATCAAATATATGGTGACAGAAGATTTGATTTCAGGCAGTGGACCCACAATGCAATACACAGATGATGTATCACAGAAGTGTGCACTTGAAATTTATATAATCTTATTAACCAATGTCACTCCAATGAATTTAACCAGTTAACTGCCATGATATTTTTAATTTAATTAAAAAAGGTCCGCCACTTGCGTCTATAGACGCTTACGGCAGTTAACTGGTTAAATAAAAAATAATACCTTCTAGTTGTAAAGATGGTTCAATATCATATTGACTTTAAAGGTGGGTGAAGCCAGCCTAGTTGGTGCCCCAGTCTGTCTTTGCTCCTCCTTAAGGAGACAAAGTAGCATAGTCAGTTAAAGAGCGGGCTCTAGAACCAAAGCCCGTATCTGGAACCTTCTAGCTGATTGACCGACCCGGAGCAAGGTACTTAACTGTCTTTGGCTCCAGTTTTCTTATCAATCAAATGGGGGGTAATAGTATTACCTACCTCTTACCCATTTTAATGAAGATTAAATGGGGTGCCTGTAAAGTGGAACACTCTCAACACATGTCAACCATTATATAAGTACGTCTCTGATGTTAGCATAAGACTTGCCTGGTTATAATTATTTGCATACATGGGGAAAAAATGAATAAAAGTGGTAGTTTTAGCTTTGCCAGAAAACAAAAAAGTGGCTTAAGGTGCCAAGTACAAAGAGCCTTGGGCTGGGAGCCAGGAGATCATGTTAAGTCTGCTGCTTGCTCACTACACGACCAAGGGTCCAGCCACCAGCTCTCTGAGTCTGCATGTCCTTATCTTAAGAGGAGGCAGTTTGCACCCAATCAGCTCTGTTGTCCTTTCTAATGTTAGCATTTTATAAGTCCAGGTATGAGGGATTATTTCATTTCATTTTTCAATTTTAAATATATTTTTTATTGATTTCAGAGAGGAAGGGAGAGGGAGAGAGAGATAGAAACATCAATGATGAGAGAGAATCATTGATCAGATGCCTCTTGCACAACTGCCACTGGGAGTCGAGCCAGCAACCCAGGCACGTGCCTTGACTGGGAATCGAATTGTGACTCCTGGTTCATAGATCGATGCTTGACCACTGAGCAACACAGGCCGGTGGATTATTTCATTTTAAATACCTCCCTGTGCTAGACACTGAATAAATATTTGCTAACTTGAGTGGAATCTACTGACTTTATCTCTGGAATGTGGAGGACTTGGTTTTATGATTTTGAATTGTAAACATAGAAAACAATGATGACGATGTTTGCAATTAAAAAAAAAAAAAGACATAAAATTCAGTGCCAGAGACCAGTTGTGCATTAGGGCTGCCGTAATAAAATGCCAGGAACTGAGTGACTTAAACAACAGAAGTTTATCCTTTCACAGGCTGGAAGTCCAACATCAAGGTTTCAGCAGAGCTGAGTCCTTCCCGGGCCTCTGGGAATCTGCCCCATGCTTTTCTCCCAGCTTCTGGGGCATTCCTTGGCTGTGCCCTCATCTTCACAGGGTGTTGTCGATGTGAGCCTATCTGTGTTCAAATTCCCCCTTTTTTATGATACCTGCCATATTGGATTAGGGGCCTAGCCTACTCTAGTTTGACTTCATATTAACCTGTAATGACCAAGGTCACAGTCTGAGATAGAGGGGTGGGGCAGGAGTTGGTTAGGACTTCAACACATAAATTTTAGATGATGCAGTTCACCCCACAATAAGCTGCTGATCCATTTTATCAGTATAACTACCTATCTATCCATCCTTCCTTCCAGTAACCCTGTAGTGCCTACAGGTGGAAGGATAACAGACGATCTTATGCGGAATTTTCTTTTTTTTTTTTTTTTTTTTTTTTTTTAATTTCTTTATTGATTAAGGTGTCACATATTTGTCCTCATCCCCCCATTCCCATCCCACCCCTCTCCCCACGCATGCCCCAATCCCCTGTTGAACTTAACCGTTGGATAGGCTTATATGCATGCATACAGGTCCTTTGGTTGAACTCTCCCCCTCCCCCACCCTCCCCCTACCCTCTTCTATCCTCCCTCTGAGGCCCGATAGTCCGATCGATGCCTCCTTGCTTCTGGTTCTGTTCTTGTTCCTCAGTCTATGTTGTTCATCATTTCCTCTAGATGAACGAGATCATATGTCACTAGATATATACTAATAAGAACTGAATGTGAGACGAGCAATAATATTTATGCTGACAGGCAAATGAATCAATCTGTAGCGAGCTTCCCCCTGGACCAACAGTTCTTTTGAGACCCAATTTCGATGTCCAGTAGTTCCTTATGTGTACATGTCAGCACTGACCCCTCAGCTCTGGATGGTGGACAAATGGTGGTAACGGAGGTCCGACTCCCTCTGGTTTGGTCTCGGCCGAACCCAGGGGCACGGCGTCACCCGGACTAAGGGGCACGTGGCCTCACCCATACCCAAGGGGCGCGTGTTCTCACCCGGGCCTGGGACCCAGCCTCACCCGGATGGATCCAGGGGCGCACGGCCTCACCCGGACCCAGGATCTGGCTTCGCCCGTACCCAGGGACGCTTGGCCTCTCCCAGACCCAGGGCCACTTGGGCTCACCCGGGCCTAGGTGCACGAGGCCTCACCCAGATCCAGGGACACATGGTCTCACCCGGACCCAGGGACGCTTAGCCTCTCCCAGACCCAGGGGCACGTGGCCTCACCCGGGCCTAGGTGCACGAGGCCTCATCAGGATCCAGGGACACATGGTCTCACCCGGACCCAGGGACGCTTGGCCTCTCCCAGACCCAGGGCCACTTGGGCTCACCCGGGCCTAGGTGCACGAGGTCTCACCCGGACCCAGGGATGCTTGGCCTCTCCCAGACCCAGGGCCACTTGGGCTCACCCGGGCCTAGGTGCACAAGGCCTCATCCGGATCCAGGGACGCATGGTCTCACCCGGACCCAGGGACGCTTGGCCACTCCCAGACCCAGGGCCACTTGGGCTCACCCGGGCCTAGGTGCACGAGGCCTCACCCAGATCCAGGGACACATGGTCTCACCCGGACCCAGGGACGCTTAGCCTCTCCCAGACCCAGGGGCACGTGGCCTCACCCGGGCCTAGGTGCACGAGGCCTCACCCGGATCCAGGGACACATGGTCTCACCCGGACCCAGGGACGCTTGGCCTCTCCCAGACCCAGGGCCACTTGGGCTCACCCGGGCCTAGGTGCACGAGGCCTCATCCGGATCCAGGGACACATGGTCTCACCCGGACCCAGGGACGCTTGGCCTCCCCCAGACCCAGGGCCACTTGGGCTCACCCGGGCCTAGGTGCACGAGGCCTCACCCGGATCCTGGGACACATGGTCTCACCCGGACCCAGGGATGCTTGGCCTCTCCCAGACCCAGGGCCACTTGGGCTCACCCGGGCCTAGGTGCACGAGGCCTCACCCAGATCCAGGGACACATGGTCTCACCCGGACCCAGGGACGCTTAGCCTCTCCCAGACCCAGGGGCACGTGGCCTCACCCGGGCCTAGGTGCACGAGGCCTCATCCGGATCCAGGGACGCATGGTCTCACCCGGACCCAGGGACGCTTGGCCTCTCCCAGACCCAGGGCCACTTGGGCTCACCCGGGCCTAGGTGCACGAGGCCTCACCCGGATCCAGGGACGCATGGTCTCACCCGGACCCAGGGACGCTTGGCCTCTCCCCGACCCAGGGCCACTTGGGCTCACCCGGGCCTAGGTGCACGAGGCCTCACCCGGATCCAGGGACACACGGTCTTACCCAGACCCAGGAACGTTTGGCCACTCCCAGACCCAGGGCCACTTGGGCTCACCCGGGCCTAGGTGCACGAGGCCTCACCCAGATCCAGGGACACATGGTCTCACCCGGACCCAGGGACGCGTGGCCTCTCCCAGACCCAGGGCCACTTGGGCTCACCCGGGCCTAGGTGCACGAGGCCTCATCCGGATCCAGGGACGCATGGTCTCACCCGGACCCAGGGGCGCTTGGCCTCCCCCAGACCCAGGGCCACTTGGGCTCACCCGGGCCTAGGTGCACGAGGCCTCACCCAGATCCAGGGACACATGGTCTCACCCGGACCCAGGGGCGCTTGGCCTCCCCCAGACCCAGGGCCACTTGGGCTCACCCGGGCCTAGGTGCACTAGGCCTCACCCAGATCCAGGGACCCATGGTCTCACCCGGACCCAGGGACGCTTAGCCTCTCCCAGACCCAGGGCCACTTGGGCTCACCCGGGCCTAGGTGCACGCGGCCTCACCCGGATCCAGGGACACATGGTCTCGCCTGGACCCAGGGGTGTGTGGGCTCTCCCAGACCCAGGGGCGCTTGGCCTCGCCCGGGCACGGGATCCAGCGTCATCCGGATCCAGGGGCACTTGGCCTCACCCGGACCCGGAGTCCGGCCTCACCTGGACCCAGGGGCATGTGGCCTCACCTAGACCCAGGGACGTGAGGCCTCACTTATACCCAGAGGCGTGTGACCACACCCGAGCCCAGAGGCGTGCAACCCCGCCCGCACCCGGGTCTCAGCGGGGCCCCGTCTTCCCGATCCCAATTCCTGCCGGTCAATCCCCCCTCAGCAATTCCCCTGGCCATCCTTCCAGAGCTCCAGTATGGCTGCTGCAGAACTCGTCGGGCGGCGGCTCGGCGAAGCTCCGGTGCACCCGGTGCATGGCGGTGGGCCAGTCTGGCGTCGCTGCGTCGGCCCTTGGGTCTGCATCGGTGGCTGGTCGCCGAGCATGCGCACCTGGCCGCTTCCGGGGCGTTGAGATTCTTGACGGACTCAGAGGTCAGCAAGCGCGGAGTCTCCCACCCCATGTCTCATAGGGGTTCGTCTGTCCGTGCTTGGCTGCCAGTGGAGCCGTCCCCTCAGCCGGAGACCGCCGGGGGATCTGCGCCGAGCACGTTCCAGGCCGCTGTTGTATCGCCTGAGCCTTAGTTCTTTTGTGTCGCCTGAGCCGTAGTTCTTAAAGTGTGGTCTTTGGGTCACCGGCATCAGCATCATCCCACATACCCCTCTTTTATTCTAGTTGTAGAGCATCTACTCAGCCAGCCCTATGGTGGTCTTGGATGGTGTCTGCTCTGCTCTCTTGTCGTAGTCTCAAAGTTGTTGTGGTAGGCAACAATCAGGCTTCCGCCCTATGCCTCCATCTTGGTCCTCCTTTGTATAGTTAAGTCTTGATTGTTGTTGGTGTCACTGGGGGGGCTCTCTTTGTCTATAAAGGAAGAGTTGCTGTGCAGGAGACACGTTTATGGGCCGGGTCTTGGTGCAGCAAAGCTTTGGCGCTCACTGAATATTCCCGTTGAATGTGTCCCTTATGCACGTGGTTGAAATCTGGTGTCATCTCCCACAGACCACCAGATGCCCTCGTTTCTGGGTCTCCAATGGGGTGTAGATCAGCTACTGCCTTAGGCACTCAGCAAGGATTACAGCAAAAACTGTAGTTTCTTCCTCCTGTCTGAGTGGCCCTGGAGCAGTCCGACTAGAACAGCAGATCATCTGGTCCGCTGCCAGAGGGCAGGCCACCCACATGCATAAGCCGTTGCTTGGGGCGCAGGTGTGCCTGCAAGATTTGCGGGGCAGGTCTTCAAAACGTGCGGGGCGGGTCCCAGGGCGGGGCGGGGTCTCAGGGCGTCCACAGGCCATGGTGCGGCGAGCCAAGATGGCTGTGAGTCTGGTCCTTCTGCCTTCCACGTATCTAAGTCCCCTCGTTCCGCACTCCAGCGCAGCAAACACTGATTGCTGGGCGCACCTCCGCAAGAGTCCCGCCTCTCCCCGCAGGCATCTGGGTCTCCCGGGGTACGCCAGAAGATGGGTTTCAGGGTGATGGAGAGCCAATCTCCCCTAGGTTTGGAACAAAAGCCCCTCTCCCCCGCCACCAGCCAGACCCACGCACCTCCACACCTCATCCCCTCCGATTTCGCTGGGTGCGAGGCAACAGAACAGCCCCTAACCTCCGCCACCATCTTTTTCATACTTGCCAATCTGTACCTCTTAATCCCTTCATTTCAGTCAACTCTACTGAAGTCTAGCGCCGCTGGGAGGTGCACGGAAAGGGCGCCCGGGCCTCCATCCAGTGCGCGGTGCGCGCGTCCCGCGGAACCAGGCGTGCGAGGGCCACGCGGCTGGGACGGGCGCTGGGCGGCCGCCGAGCTCCAGGCACCGCCATTGCCGCGTTCCGGACGTCGCCGCCGTGGCATCCCCCCAATTTATACTTCTTAATCCCTTGAATTCAGTCAACTCTACTGAAGTCTAGCGCCGCAGGGAGGTGCACGGAGAGGGCGCCCGGGCTTCCGTCCGGTGCGCGGTGCGCGCGTCCCGCGGAACCAGGCGCGCGAGGGTCGCGCGGCTGGGACGGGCGCTGGGCGGCCGCTGAGCTCCAGGCACCGCCATCGCCGCGTTCCGGACGTCGCCGCCGCGGCGTCCCCCCAATTTATACTTCTTAATCCCTTGAATTCAGTCAATTCTACTGAAGTCTAGCGCCGCCGGGAGGTGCACGGAGAGGGCGCCCGGGCCTCCGTCCGGTGTGCGGGGCGCGCGGCCCGCGGCACCAGGCGCGCGGGGGCTGCGCGGCGGGGACGGGTGCTGGGAGGCCGCCGGGCTCCGGGCGCCGCCGCTGCGGCGGCGTCCCCAGCGTCCCGGGCCGGGTGGCCTGCGGGGGCGGCGGAGTTGCGAAAGTGAGTGAGTTTCCCAGGGTTTCGCCCGGAATGGGGTTCAGTGCAATCGGAGCCGGTGCTCAGCGCACTCCGGAGCCTTTATCTCCTTCCTGCCAGTGAACTCCGGCCAGGTCATCAGCCGCCCCCTCCTCTCCGGTTCCATCCTCCCCGCAGGCGCGTGTGCTCGTGTCTCCGCCCGTTTCTCCATACCTCAGGTTTTTACGGCTTCCCCGACTGTCCCCGTGGCCTTCTCCTTCCCCCCAGCTGTGGGTATTTCAGTCCGCCAGCTCTCCTGTGGTTCTGGACGATGTCCGTTCTGACCTCTAGTTGTATTTTTGAAATTGTTGTGCCCGGCTGCAGGTTAGGTGTTTAACCTATGCCGCCATCTTGGTTTCTCCCCGGAATTTTCTTTACAAGAGGCTCTTTAATGTTTTACATAAATGGCCACTAGCTAACTCTCACCAGTTAACCTTTTGATTTGTGAATTGTTCATAACTTCCGCTTCCACCTCATTCCTCTTTTTCACCTTACTGTCCCTCTTTTTCTACTCTTCCGAACTCTTCCCTCATCACCCAATTCACCTGATTTTCCTTCTTCACTGAGCATTTCGCTTGTTATAAGCAGATAGTTCTGCCACCAGATGGTGTGCAAGGATTGGCAAAAGAATTGAAATACGTTCGCCAATGTGTCTGCTTTTCAACATCTTATTTCAGGAAAAAGCTTGATATAACAAGCCAGACAGGAGAGTCTGGGATTGTCTAGATTTTAATTATCCCTATAAATGTCCTCTCCCTTTATTGTGGAAACAGAAACCTGAGCTGGAAATTTTGAGGAAAAAAGAAACCTATAAAGTTTGATGAATAAGAGTTACTAGGAAATTCTGATCTCAACATTAGGCTGAGAGGTGGGAGCAATATTCTTGAGCCAGAGGGCCACTTCCTCAAACAGAAACAACAGAAAGGGGAAAGCCATGGAGTGCAATAAAGCTGTAGAATGACGTTTGTGAAATAGGGACTTTGGCTGTCATCTAACTCAGGAGTTTCCAATGAGACCTGAGCCCAAAAACAGCACGCAGACCACCACCACTTACCATTGGCTTTGTTAGCTTGAACATTGTTGTGTTATTATTACTGTTACTAGAGGCCCGGTGCATGAATTTGTGCATGGGTGGGGTCCCTCAGCCTGGCAGGCGATCCGGGCCAATCGGGCCATCTCACCCAGTCCCAATTGGGGTTTATGGGGGCTGGCCAGCCAGGGAGGGGTTCCAGGAGGGCTCCAGGGTGTGTCTGGCCCTCTCACCCAGTCCCGATCACCAGACCCCAGCAGCAAGCTAACCTACCAGTCAGAGAGTCTGCCCCCTGGTGGTCAGTGCATCATAGCGACTGGTGGAGCAGTCAACTGATAGATCCGACACTTAGCATATTACGCTTTTATTATATAGGATTATTGATTCCCAGCATTTAAACAATCCCATTGTTTTACATAACCATCTACATTTCAGGCTTCTTTTTGGGAATAAAAAATTGCAAGACCTGGCCATACTGGCTGATATTTTTCTCTTGGCAACACCGTATTATGGCTGAATTGTGGCTGTTTCTTCAGTTGGAACTTGTGATTTACAGTTTGACTCTGTCTCTTCCAACCCTATTGTATTACACCAAAATTTTACCCTCATTTAAAATGTTACCTGTCTCTGCCTCACCCATGAAAAGTATTTGATATGTGACCTTGCTGTCTCATTTCACAGATACAAAACCCAGAGAGGGAAGCAGACAGCAGGTTCAGTGCCACACCCTCCCTATAACTCCCACTGGGCAACCTGCTTATGAATAGAACCTGGTGGGGGAAGAGAGAGAAAGGTCCCCATGGAGGAGTGATGCAGTTCAAGCAGAGTCCAGAGGGAAGGTGAACAGTAAAAATGAAAACAGTAACTGCTGGCACCCAATTATAGATAAACTAGAGGCCCGGTGCATGAAATTCGTGCACAGGGGTGTGTGTCCCTCAGCCCAGCCTGCACCCTCTCCAATCTGGGACCCCTTGAGGGATGTCCGACTGCCCTTTTAGGCCCAATCTAGGATCGGGCCTAAACAGGCAGTCAGACAGCCCTCTCACAATCCAGGACTGCTGGCTCCCAACTGCTCACCTGCCTGCCTTCCTGATTGCCCCTAACTGCTTCTGCCTGCCAACCTGATCACTCCCTAACCACTCCCCTGCCAGCCTGATTGATGCCTAACTGCTCCCCTGCCAGCCTGATTGCCCCTAACTGCCCTTCCCTGCAGGCCTGGTCACCCCTAACTGCCCTCCCCTGCAGGCCTGGTTCCCCCCACCCCCAACTGTTCTCCCCTGCAGGCCTGGGTCCCCCCCAACTGCCCTTTCCTGCAGGCCTGGTCACCTCCAACTTCCCTCCTCTGCCAGCCTGGTCACCCCTAACTGCCCTCCCCTGCAGGCTTGATTGCTCCCAACTGCTCTCCCTTGCAGGCCTGGTCCCTCCCAACTGCCCTCCCCTGTTGGCCTGATCCCTCCCAACTGCCCTCCCCTGCTGGCCATCTTGTGGTGGCCATCTTGTGTCCACATGGGGGCAGCCACCTTTGACCACATGGGGGAAGCCATCTTGTGTTTTGGAGTGATGGTCAATTTGCATATTACTTTTTTATTAGATAGGAGGATAGAGGCCTGGTGCATATTACTCTTTTATTAGATAGGGTAGCAGCCAGCTGGTTTGCCCTGAAGGGTGTCCTGGATCAGGTTTGGGGTTCCCTTGGGGCGTGGGGCGGCCTGGGTGAGGGGCCTGTGGTGATTGTCAGGCCAGCCATGCCCCCTGGCGACCCAAGCAGAGGCCCTGGTATCTGGGATTTATTTATCTTCTATAATTGAAACTTTGTAGCCTTGGCGGAGGCCAGGGCAGGCCAGGAACTTGGCTTCCTCCATTGCTGGGGAAACCCAAGCCTCCTGATCACTCTGTGGCCACAGCCATTTTTGTTGGGATTTATTTATCTTCTATAATTGAAACATTGTAGTCTTGAGCAGAAGCCTGGGCCAGCCAGGGTGTGCAGGAAGCTTGGCTTCCTCCATTCCCGGGGAAACCCAAGCCTCCTGCTCTCTCCGTGGCTGCAGCCATCTTGGTTGGGTTAATTTGCATACTTGCTCCTGATTTGCTGGTGGGCGTGCCTTGTGGATGTAGTGGAGGTATGGTCGATTTGCATATTACTCTTTTATTAGATAGGATTAGAACCATGCATGTCCATGAATGAAAAATGAGGAACCCTAAAGTAAACACCTTACAGGGAACTTAGAGAGAATGAATAAATACTTGATTAGAAGACCCATTGGTTAGCAGTTAAAAGAAAGAAAGGAACTTCTTCAATGACTTTCCTGCAAGTTTGGGTTGTCTGTAAACTCATTCTTTAAGAATTGGAAAGGTGATTGATGAAGCCAGGTGATTAAGGAGACAATGTAGCAAGTCAGCTAGAAATTGAATCGTTTATTACCCAAAGAAATCAGCAAAATGCCTTTCTGGGTACCTATGAAATGGCTGTCAGGGACTCTTCCTATCAGAACATGGAACCATTTGGTGAAAGGTGATGGAGGAGGAGTGGAGTGATTCACAAGGAGGAAGCAATGTGTTTTTTTTCTTATCCCTATGAAGATAAATGGGAGTATAAATGGGTGGGACAGTCTTCTGGATGATTTATTAATGATAGCAAGCATTTATTTTGAGCTCACTCTGTGTTGGGTACTGCACTAAGAAGTTGACATGCACATTACATCCTTCAGCATTACTGACATCATTACTATTGTCATCCCCATTTTACAGGTGGGGAGACTGAAGTCCAGAAAGATCAGGTAATTTTCCAGGTTTATTTAGCTCATAAACGACAGAGCCAGGATTCAAATGCAAGCTCTCAAACTGCTTGTTAGCACAGTCTTCCCACTTAACCACCAAGTTGCTCCACTGCCCTCCACCCCCAGACCCAGATGTGGCTTGGCCTCATGATGGATGCCTGGCATGCCTTGGACTTAATCTGAAACAGGGATTGAGATACACCATTTTGGCTGGATGGCATGTAAGACATTTGAAATAGCTGAAATTTTAATTTCTGGTAGGTTAACAAGCTTGTTTCAGAGTCACTAAACTTGAGGACTGGCAGATTGTCAATGAACCTTCATGCTAAGAACATATATAAATGACATCAGGGATACTTGTAGTCTGGCAAATCAGATTTCCACTATGGGAATGCTGGTAATGTCTGTAATAGGATAAATCCTTGAAGGCTTAAGCAAATGACCTTCTCCTCTTCTCCCTCACCCTCTTCCTCCTTTCCTCCTCCTCTTCCTGTTCCTCTTCTGCCTCCTCCTCCTTTTTTTTCTTCTCCTCCTCCTCCTTTTAGCCACAACAAGTCACAAAAAAATGCATTTTACACCACTATGCAGTAGAAGTACGTGCAATTGAAACAGAAGTTTCTTGAAACACATATCCTTAATATATGTGATTGTTCTGAAATTAGAGATTGTTTGGAAATTAGAGAAAAATGATTGCTAGGGCTCCCCTATCCAAACACAGCAGCCATGATAATTTTTATCATTCCTTACCTGCTCTCTATGCTTCCGCCCACCTCCATAGTCATGAGGCCAGGAGACTGGCTGTGAACCAGTCTGTCTGGTTACAGAACCACAGGATCTCCTGAGTAGAGAGCAGTTTCCTTGAGGTATAAATTTATTTGTTCAAAGCACTTTGACATTTACGTAGTACTTGGCCTTCAGATAGAATGTTGACTGATTTTTATTGAACTTGCTAATATTTTCATTAAGCATTTTTCCTCATTAAAGAATCACACATGTGAATTTTGGAAAATCCAGGCAAGTACAAAGAAAATAACATTTATAATTCAACTATTCCAAGATAAACATAATGAACAATTCAGTGTATTTCCTTTATATAATTTCTATGCAAGTATAGTTTTACAATGTTGCTATAATATTCTGTGTGCTATTTTATTTATTTATTTTAATGTATGTATTTTTATTGATTTCAGAGAGAAGGAAGAGGGAGAGATAGAAACATCCAATGATGAAAGAGAATCATTGCTTGGCTACCTCCTGCACGCCCCCCACTGGGGATGGAGCCCTCAACTCGGGCATGTGCCCTGACTGGGAATCAAACTGTGACCTCCTGGTTCATAGGTCGACGCTCAACCACTGAGCCACACTGGCCAGGCCTGTGTACTATTTTATATTGTTTTTTATTTAAAGTTAACATTATACCATAAGCATTATCACTTATTAAAATCCTTTAACAAATACCATTTAAATTTCTTTTGTTATTGGCAATTTAGGCAGTTTCAGTTTTATATATTTATTTTGGTGTGTGTTACTATAAAGACCTGCAGTAAACAACTAATGCTCGAATATGTACCTACATATTAAGGCACATCCTTAAGAAATATTTTAAAAGTAGACTTACTGGGTGTACAGGCATGGGCACATTTGGACACGTGACACTGACCGCTGAGTCGCCTTTGGGGAAGGTTGGAATTCTAGAGAAGGCCATTGATTTTAAGATGAGAGGGGGTTAGTTATGCAACATCTACATGTGAGGAGTCTCCAAAGAGAGGGGCCGAGACTGGCAGTGTCAGACTGAGAACCTATGTTCCCGAAGAGGTAGGTGAGAGTTGAAAGCCAGGGCAGGAGATGATATGTTCCCTGACAGAGGAAGAAAATAAACCAGCTGAGGGTGGGTGTGACCCAGTTTGTGCATATAGGTGTCCAGGTGTGGGAGGAGCTGGGAAATCCCACAGAATGGTGTTTGTCTTCTTGGCTTTTTTTTTCTGAGAGTTAGGGAGTGAGGATGGAAATGGGGACGATGAGAGATTTTGGTGGTGACCTGCAATAACCTGTGTAGGAAATAAAAGGGGGTTTTGCTTAGTGAAGAGGTATCCTTTACATGAAGAGGTATCTGGAAAGTTTCTAAGTAACACAGGTGATTCAGCTGAGCTGGACCAGCATAGATTTATGGCTGTACCAATCTGCAAAGTGCCTGCTGTCTCAGTAGAGAAGCAAAGACCAGAGTGGAGGGGCTTGTCTGGGCTGTGTATTTGCAGTGGTGGCAGAAGTTGGAAAAGGGGCAAAGTTGGTAAAGACCCTAGCAATAGGATTGTTTAAGTGAAGTATCATGAGATCTGACCACTAGAGGAAGGGCCTGTCAGGTTGATGGCATTGGAGGAAAGGGACATAGTCTGTGTATTTATATTTGCAGCTCGGATCCTGAAATAAGGAATATTCATGGTGTGACAGTATTAGGACAGGAAAAAGTCCTGGATACCCCTCTTCTTGGAAGCTGGTTGTGGGTCCACTACATGGATTCAGGTCGGGAACAAGGAGATTTTCAAACATTAAGAACCAAAGCTGCTATTGGAAGCGTTCATTGTTTATCTTCAACTGGAAGGAAGATGCTAGTTGGTGGGAGTGCAGATTGGTGCAGCCACTACGAAAAACAGCATGGAGTTTACCCACAAAATTAAAAATGGATCTGCCTTATGACCCAGTGATTTCACTTTTGGGGATTTACCCAAAGATATCCAAAATACTAATTTGAAAAGATATAGGCCTCCCTATGTTCATTGCAGTGTTATTTACAATAGCCAAAATACAGAAGCAACCTAAGTGCCCATCAACAGATGAGTGGATAAAAATGCTGTGGTACATTTATACAATGGAATATTACTCGGCCATAAAAAAGAATGAAATCTTACCATTTGTGACAGCATGAATAGACCTAGAGGGTATTATGCTCAGTCAAATAAGTGAGTCAGAGAAAGACGAATACCATGATTTTATTTATATATGGAATCCAAAGAACAAAATAAATGAACAAACAGAATGGCAACAGACTCATAGATACAGAGAGCAAACTGATGGTTGCCAGAGGGAAAGGGGTTAAGAGGTGTGTGAAAAAGGTGAAGGGATTAAGAAGTACAAATTGGCCGAAACCGGTTTGGCTCAGTGGATAGAGCGTCGGCCTGCGGACTGAAAGGTCCCAGGTTCGATTCCGGTCAAGGGCATGTACAATGGTTGCGGGCACATCCCCAGTAGGGGGTGTGCAGGAGGCAGCTAGTCGATGTTTCTCTCTCATCGATGTTTCTAGCTCTCTATCCCTCTCCCTTCCTCTCTGTAAGAAATAAATAAAATATATTAAAAAAAAAAAAGAAGTACTAATTGATAATTACAGAGTAGTCACAGGGTTGTAGAGTATAGAGAATATGGTCAATAATATTGTAATAACTATGTATGGTGCCAGGTGGGGTACTGGAAATATCTAGGGAACACTATGTAAAATTTATGATTGTCTAACCACAAGGTGTACACCTGAAACCAATACAAAATAAAATGGAGAGAAAAAATAAATTTAAAAAATAGAAGGAAGATGCTAATACTGGCTCAGAGCAGCAGCCCAAATACATTGGTACTGGTCTGCTTTGTGCTCCCTTCAAAGGCTTAATGGCACCTCCCTAGACATGCTTCAGAAATATATGATGAAGAAAGCAGCCAGTTTCTGCTCTAGATCAAGGTGATAATTTTGGACTGTCCTCAGTAAGGTCAACCATTGTTGTAGGGGATACTCTGAGGACAAGGAGCGCTTGGATTAACTTTACATGTTTGGATTTGAGGGATCATGTGGGGCAGAATCAGACCCCTCAAAAGGGCTGCTAACATGTGTTTCCTTCTGGGACAGTGATGGGAGCTGTTGGTGCAACAGGGTGTCCACTTGAGGCCAGAGCATTTTGGTCAAATGTAAGCAGTCAAGCCAGCTCAGTCAACTTCATTGGATTTTCTGGTTATTTCTGGAGTTGGTGTTTGCAGGTATTACCAGTCTCTCCATTACCCCTTTGTTCTCAGCAACATTATTGAAAGGAAATGTCCGGTGGTTGTTTTCTGAAGTCAGATGAAGTTTGTTGAGGATGTCAACTCGAATTTAACTTGGCTCTTTGTAATTATTGAAGAAAACCACCCAATTGCCTTTTTTTCCTGCTCTCAAGCTAATGCTAATCAAAAATGGTATTTTATTAACCTCTTGAAACATCTGCCTTGAAGGACTAAATTGATAAGTTGGATGAAATCAGTTGCTGGAGGTGATGACTCTTGTGAATCACTGGGATTCATTCTGTCGAGTCTCTCGAGCTGTTAAATCTGGGGGAGATGTAACAGACACCAGGTACCAGTGCAGGATCTGAGAGACCCAACTCTTTCAGCACTGTCTTATGCAGTGCAATTACTGAATAAACTTGAACCTATTTGTTGCTTCTTTTGAATTTGGAATGCATTTTTATATTTTGTATGGGCTCATGGATATGTGTGTTATGTCCCTGATTATCCTTTCCCTTTGAATTTGTTGTTAGAATGAAAAAAATGCTCCTTGTTTATTGTTCTCCATTGTTGATCCATGTGTAAAAAGATAGGCACCTGTTCTTGAGTGAAAGTTGCAACATAGAGGAACTAGAAAGTTTTCTACAATTAAACTCAGCAATAGTTATAGCCTCTTGCTGGGACTTGGGCATTGATCTGAGTGCCCCAAATTAAAAGAACATAGAGCCTATGGAGAAATATGGAAGAATTGCAACCATGACGACTTTGGCATCTGAAAACAGGACCAAGAAGGAAAAGACGTGAAACCAGGGTTATTTCTTCTGGAAGGAAAAGATTCAGGCACAACTTAAAGGCTGTCTTCAAATTTGTGAAGTTAGCTGTTATTCCGAGGATAGTGATGTCTTTTTATGCACTCTGTGGATAAAATCAGGGAAAATCCATTTAATTTGAACTGATTTAGATTAAACTGATTTTGAAGAGATTAGATTAAATGGGGAGAAGAAAACTTTCTGTCAGGAAATGCAAAGTGAACATTAAGAAAAAATGTGTGGATTTCATTTCTCTAACAAAAATCTGCTTATTCATGAAACATCAGACGGAATACTCTTATCCATTGGTGATCATCCAAAAAAGGGCTTGTTCTCAAGATTCTAAGGTTTTATTCTATCACCATTCAACTTTGTACTTTTAGAATGCCACTTTTATGATTATTCTAGAGCACGAATTGGTGCACGAATTGGCTGGCGATCAGGGCTGATCGGGGCCATCTAGCCCAGTCCTGATCGGCCAGCCTGCCGGGGCAGGGAGGGACCACAGGATTTGGCTGGCAGCGGAAGGTTGGCTGTGGGAGCACACTGACCACCAGGGGGCAGCTCCTGCATTGAGCGTCTTCCCCCTGGTGGTCAGTGCATGTCATAGCGACTGGCCGGTTGTCCAGGTGTCCAGTCGTAATGGTCACTTAGGTTTTTATATATATAGATAGCCTTAGAAGCAAAAACACCTTTCTTGATATGATTCTTAGAAAATAGTAACTGTGGTGCGTTATTGGGTTACCTATACTTGCTCTGATAGTGAAATGGGTATTTAAGAAAATGCTGTGTCTTAAAATTCCAGACTGAGGGTAATTTTCTTTAAAGATAGTAGGCGTGTAGGGCTCTGTAACTTGCTTTCTCTTTATTTACCATGTCTTGGTCTTCAAGGCCTTGTTAAAACATATGTTTCCTTTCTAAGGCAGAGATAGTTTATTAAGAAGACCTCAAATTCTATAGGTTGGGGGTAGGGAAAGTGCTGAGGAAAGCCTGGTTTCTTTTGGCCCTCAGACATTGCCACCTATTGAGTTTGTATGACTTAGGCCATGATGTTCAGAGCCAAACCTTTTCAATAAAAGGAGTTAAATATTGTATTTGTAAAAAGTTTTAAAAATTAATTATTTTAGTTCTCAGAATACAGGGTGTCCCCCCAAAAATGTATACACTATTAAAATCTGATAGCTCAGTTGATATTTCTTTCTTTTCGGATTTAACCTATTGGAATTAGTAATTATTCAAAGTGTATATACATTTTTTGGGACACCCTGTATTGAATACTGGAAATTTGCTAAGAGAGTACATTTCAGTGCTTTCATCACACACGCAAAAATGGTAACTATGTGAGTTGATACCTTAATTAGCTTGACTGTAGTAATCACTTTGCTATGCACATGTATTAATCATGATGTACACCTTAAGTATGTACAACTTTTATTAAAAATGACAGTATATGGCCCAGTCAGTGTAGCTCAGCGGTTGAACATCGACTCAGGAATCAAGAGGCCACCAGTTCGATTCCTGGTCAGGGCATATGCCTGGGTTGTGGGCTTGATCCCCTTGTGGGGGTCATGCAGGAGGCAGCCAATCAATGATGTTTCTCTCTCATTAATGTTTCTATATCTCTCTATCCCTCTCCCTTCCTCTCTGTCTAAAAAATCAATTAAAAAACATTTTTAATGACAAAATATGGTCCCCTTCTCACTTTCCCCTCTTGCTTCATCCTCATTTCTTTCCCTTACTTCTCTCCTTTATTTCTCTATTATTGTGTGTCTATAGTAGTGATATGGAACTAGGATATAACTTTTAAAGTAAACTCTTCCACTGTTCTTAACATTTTCTTTTTACTTGTGAAGGACGAATTTAATGTGTTCTTAAAAGAATTATGTACTTCCTTGACATATATTTCTCCCTATCCTGCATTTGTGACTCATAAGAGGAATTTTAAAAAGAACTTATCTTTCCCCTATAATATAAATAAACTTGGTGGTGTCCACATTTCTTTGTTTCTCTGATGGGCTAAAGATAATTTCAGAGAGGGGATTGTTTTCAGGCTGGGAAGTCTTTTTTCATCGGTTCAGAATTATAATCCTTTGTACACCTGGCCACTGAACATTAGTGTCTACATAGAATGATTTGGTTGACCAGGTTCTGTTTTTTTCTCTGTCCCCCCTTTGTTATAGATACATTTCATATTGCTCTTCAGTCGACAAGGGAAATTACGGCTGCAGAAATGGTACACAACTCTCCCTGACAAGGAAAGGAAGAAGATCACCCGGGAGATTGTTCAGATTGTGCTCTCTCGTGGTCAGAGGATGAGCAGTTTTATTGACTGGAAGGAGCTAAAACTTGTTTATAAAAGGTGTGAGTAACTTTATGAGAACTGAATTTATTTCTTGTTACTGATTTGGTTTGTTTAATCTGGAGCATTTTAGGTTGCAACACCAATTTCATCATTTACTGAAATCTTTAAAGACTGGAGCCCAAATAACTATACCCATAGACTAACTAGGAAAGAACTCTCATTTATTGAAAGGCCTTTGATGTGCCAGGATGGAGTCTAGATACTTAATCTACAGGTTGATAATGCACTCTGGCATCCTTATGAGTACCTACTGTATTCCCACTGTCCTAGTGGCTGTGGATACACTAGTGAACAGGACACAGGACATTCCTGCTCTCATGGCACTTACTCATTTGTTAAGTAAACAAATTTTTTTTCATTTAGTAATAAGTACTATGGGGAAAATGCAGATTAGTGTGCTGCAGAAATGAAAAACTCTCTTTATTGTTATTATTACTCATATTTGCAGATGAAGAAACTAATGCCACAGAGAGTTTATATAATTAGTCCCCATTCACAGTAACTGAGTGGTAATTGGCAGAGCCAGAATTCAAATTCAGATCTTTCTGGCTTTAAATCCTATCTATTCTCTCTTTATTGTACCTGCTTGCATGGAAAGATCATACTGGGAAGAAACCTAAATTTATAGATGAGAAAACTGAGACCCCAAGAGATAGAGTAATTTTGCCCATTAAGACCTAGATAACTGGTACCCAAGCCAGGATCAGAACACAGAAAACATGACCCTGCATCCAGCATCTTCATGCAACTTCCAGAAGGAAAACACGTTAGAAAAACTCTTGCAAGGAGTTTTTATAAGGAGTGTTTGAAGGAGAAAGACAGAGTGACCTCTACAGACTACATTTAATGTATTAAATGACTAGAAAGTGGGATCCAAGGTCAACATTTTTAGTATTTGCTGACAAGAAGTTTGCCTGTATTCTCCACCTGCTAGTTTTCTAAAACATTGGGTTCAATTGTATTTTAAATCATTATATAAAGAACTAGAGGCCCGGTGCATGGATTCATGCACTGGTGGGAAGCATGGCCTGTGGGGATCGGCCCGCTGTGGGAGCGCCGCTCATCCCGGTCAGCCAACCGGCTGTGGACCCGCCCTCTGAGCGGCTGCTCCCACTGTGGGAGCACACGGACCACCAAGGGGCAGCTCCTGTGTTGAGTGTCTGCCCCATGGTGGTCAGTGGGTGTCATAGCGACTGGTCGACCAGTCATTCTGGTCGTTCTGCCATTTGGCTGCTGAGCTTTTATATATATAGATAGGCTTCAGTGGTTCTCTCGACTGATATTACAGGTACTGGGTGTACAACAGTGAATAAGGCAGACTCTGTGCCTGCCTTTGGGAAACCACTGATACGGTGGGGGAGAAAGGCCATGAAATGGACAATGAAGAAACCTGATGCTCTGAAGGTGGAGGCACAGGGATGCATAACAGGGGTGTCCAATCCAGTCAGAGAGGATAGACATTTCTTGGCAGAAATGACATCCAAGCTCAGAGCAACAGGACAAGTAAGAGCCATACGAATGGGGTAGGGAAGTATTTTGGGTAGAAGATACACACAGAAGAAATCCATAGAAGAAACACACAGGACTATGATTTTGAGATATGGAATGTGATGAATAATGATTTCATTCTTGGATGGGAAGCAGGAGGTAACTGCATCTTCATTGGGGAAAATCTACCTTCAGGTAGTTTTTTTGTGTTTTTTTTCAGGTCGTTTAATGGGTCATCATATTTACTTTTTTTTCTTTTCAAGGTATGCTAGCTTATACTTTTGCTGTGCAGTAGAAAGTCAGGACAATGAGCTCTTGACACTAGAGATTGTGCATCGTTATGTGGAGTTGCTGGACAAGTACTTTGGAAATGTAAGTTGTTCTGGTCTAGTAGAATCAGTAGGTCTCCATCTCAGCTCTTATTTCAGTCTGTCTTCCATCACATTCCTTCTCTCTCTCAAGTGTAAAATATGAATTGCATTTGTACCAAGGATCAGAGCACAAGGCTTTCCCCACTTTCTGTAATTCTTAAATGACAGATTTCAAGGCAAATGGTGTCCCTGTCTTCAGACCACAATGCTTGAGACCTTTTTTAATGCACTAGAGTGCAATTGTGAAAAATTCCTTCTTTGTCATGGACTGTCATCTCTCTTCTAGTTTATTCTTTTAGCCCCTCTCTGGCTTCTTCTACTAAGTTACACGTTCTTTAATATTATTTATGCATGAGAATAAAAACAACAAAAATAATACCCTTTCCTTTTACGTTGCTGTTTTCTCTCCTTGCCCCCCAGTAATGTCTTACAGGAGGTGGCCCAACCCGCTGAACTCATTCACTCAGCAGCAGCTCACAGCTTGGGTTCCACCTCTGCGGCTCCAAGGAAATCAGTTACCACCCGCCTCTCCCTAGTGGCCGACACCAGTGACTCTTCTTAAATCTTTACTTGCTTAATCTCCTGCAGCACTGGACCCTGGCTCACCACAATTCTTTCTTTAAATTTGCTCCTTTTTATTTTGCCAGGACACTGAATTCTGCTAATGGCCCCTCCTGGCTTCTTCCCCTGAGCTCCCTCCCTCCTCCTGCTCCCTAAATGCCCTGCTGCTCTTCCTACTCTAGTGTGTCTACCTGATTTTCTCTCCTGGAAACCTGTTACCAGGCGACTGTTCCTCACTTTGCTGAAGATGCTCTTCGCTGGGCTTCTCAATAATCTTAGTCTTCAATGCAACAAGAACCAAACTCACCTTCTGTTCTGTCTTGTGATTGAATTTATTGTGTCTCAGGATCCTTTCAGCTTTCTTCAACCTTTGCTACAATCTGCCTCTGTCTATTAAAACTAGGCTAAAATTCCTCTCCTTCGTTCCTGTCACTAGTCTAGGTTATTTTTGGATCATATTTTTGCTTCTCTTTGAAGCCTCATCTCTGGCCCTCACCTGGCCTATTGGTTACCATCTTCCTTACAAACCATAGATACAGGGTGACATTCCTCCTCAGTCACGCTCCATCTAAAATTCAAACTTCTTAGCCTGCTATTGAAGCTTTCTAAACCTTGGTCCCAGGCCACTTCTCCCACTCTCTCACTTTTCTCTCTTTACATCCTGACACACCCAGTGCTCCAGCCACATGGGCCAGCGCGGTACTATCCTTCACTCACACGGGATTTGCTTGGCCATTGAACTGCTAGTCTCTCATGATCATGACCTAGGACTGACTTTGTTTTTTCAACACTTGTAACCAGCTCTGGACCATATTTTAGCAACCGTTCCAGAAACAATTAAAGTAGTTCACACTCCAAGTAAATAAACATTGGATTTGGAAAATGATTTCTTGCTCACTGAAGATTTTTATTTTGTGTTATTAGGAGCACTTACTTCCACAAGAGTTTTCTGTATTCCATTTAATGGAATGGGCAGCATTTACAGTATTGGTTGGGTTTTTATCAGATTTGTTGCAACTTTTTTTATAGGCTGAGTACTTGAAAGGTCTCTGAAAGAATTTTCCTGCTGTCTCTCCTTCTCTCCCTATTCTCCCCCCCTTTTTTCTTTGTGAATTATGATAAGACCGAAGTGTTGCTTCAGGGACATCAGGTTGTTGGTCTGTATAGCGGTAATGAGACAGCTAGATCACTCTTCTTTCTCCTGGTCCCCTAAGATTTTTTTTTTTCATTTTTGAAAGAGAGATTTGCAAAAACATAATAGCATATTTTTATATTTGAGATTATTTGATGTTATGCTTTCTGTCATTCAGATGAATTCTGACATTTTGGTACTTCCTTTTCAAATAACCTCCAGGCTCTGCCTTTTGCAAAGGCCTGTAGGAGTTCCACAGGATTCGCCTTGTCCCCCTCATTTCTGCACTCTGGTCTGACCTGTTGTGTTTTTCTGGATTAATCCAGCTATGACAATGTGAACTGGGGCTGAATGTTGATCTGGATCTTATCTGGATCAAATTGAGGGTACTTCACAACACGTGGCTTTCTCAAGAGAATTAGACTCCCCTTCACTAACCCGAGGCTCATTTAAAGTACAGGGAGAGTTAGAATGAATTCCTGTTTCTCTAACATCAATCTTTCATCCTGTTTGGGCAGACCTTTAGGAGGATCCAAAATTTAATTCACTAAAAAATTCAATGAATCTTTCATTAAGCTAAGAGCAGCTAAGAGCAGTTCAAGGCTATTTGCCCAGTAGGTGTTCAATCCTTATTAATTAACAGTGATGAGCAAAGCATACTGATTCTCATTGACATCTCTCAGGAACATTGCCTTTGGTTCACTTTCTCTCTTGTGTTATTACTGAAGGTTTCCTTGAATTCTGTCCTTCTGTTATCTAAGAGAAAACTTTGTACTGAGCTCCTCTTATATATAGCACTGGAAAAATATTACCTTCTGATGACAGATAAATCAAAATCTCTGGCTACTGATTTAAGTTATGTATTTTTTTAGCACTTTTCAATTCCAAGGAGATTTACAAGGATTAACCAGTTAATCTTTCGATTTGCAGTAAGTAGCATTAACCCCAGTTTATAGAGGCTATAAATGCTCCGGGTCTCATGGTAGATAAGGGTCTGCTCCGGGATTTCCAGACCTGCCTATTTCCCCATCTTAGACTTTTGGCCAGTTTTCTCTGATGTCCTCAGAAGGTGTGGCTATTGCTGTCTTGGAGCGCTTGGATCTCCATGGAGGGGATTTTCTTATAGGAAGAGGTTAATAGAAATATTTACTTTGCTAACCCCATAGGGCTATTGTGAGGATCAAAGGAACAGTGCAGTTAACAATACTTTCTAAATTGTCCATTGCTATTTAGCTATACCTTGCATTAGGGTTATTTTATATATAGTTTTATACATTTATTATATATTACTTGCTATTTTTTGTATTTACTTTAGAAGATAGTTCAGTAAGGGAAGGTCCTTCTTAGATTCTATGCAAAAGGATTTAGTTATTGAAATACCAGAAATATTCTTGCTACATCACATATTCTGCTCTAAGAGAAGACCCTTACTCCAAATTATAGTAAAGCATAAGGCTTGAAGATCAAATATAAAGTGTACTGTGGCAGGGTGGTTAAGGTGGAATTAGAAGTATCTGAAAGAAAGAAAAAAAGGAAGTATTTGAGTAATCAGGCAGTAGCTGAAGAACCTGCATTTAGACTAAGGTTCCCCTGAAATGTTTTCTCTTCTTACTCTGTGATACATAGCCCTTGGGGTTAGACTCAAGAAATAGCCACAAAGCAGAATTTTGGAGTTGCTGTATATGAAATAGCTGCTCATGGGTAATGTTCTCTATCATTCCAATAGAACTTGTGCATCCATTTCCCTTATGACCTAGAGATAGTAACTGTATATCCAAGTTGTGTGTGCATGTGCATGCCTAGTGTGTCTGTGTTTTGTGTGTATTTGGCTTTGCACACCACTTCACGTTACCCCTATCCCTTGAACTGAGGTGCAGTCAATTAATTGCCCCATGGCTGCTGGGGAGCCCTACAGGCATGGGAGGGGCAGCTGCTCTGAGAGTGGGGTGTGAGAAGTTCTCAGAGAACTTGCATTAGTTTCAGGTTCACTTTGCAGAGTTATGGCTCCTGGTTTCTCCTAATGAAGTCCCTGCCTGTCTTGGATTCCTGGTCTACGCCTGCCTTGAACTCTGAGGTTCCTCAGCTCTTGCTACTGTAACTCCCGATTTCCTGCTTCTTCCAACTTCTGGTAACTGCTTACTTCTCCTATTTTCTTTCATGTGCATGGTGTCTGATCTGCTGTGCTTTCTCTTTATCTAGATTGCTTAAAATTGAAAAGTGCTGCATATTTTTACCTATCCTTCTAGACATAAACTTTTAAAAATAAAATGGAATTACATTATGCACATTATTTTGCAACTTTCTTTTTCCTCTTACAACGTTCTTTTTCCTCTTGCCTGATATGTCCCAAGCACTCTATACTTCTTTTTAAAAAAATTCATTTATTTTCCAGTTACAGTTGACATACACTATGATAGTAGTTTCAGGTGTACAACATAGTGATTAGGCATTTATATCCCTTATGAGGTCATCCCCCCGATAAGTCTAGTACCTATGTGAAATACTTCTTAAACAAATGTAGGTGGATGGGGGCAGGCGAGATAAACCATTCAAGGAGCTTGAAAAGGAATCATCAGAGATGGAGGAAGAGGACAGGTCTTAAATGGGATTTCTACAGTCAGGGAGCAGGAGAGAGGAAATTTTCAGGGACGAGATTGGTGAAGAGCTTCCAAAGCTCCAGTCTGCTGAGAGGTAGGGGTCAGGGAGGACTGAAATCTTGCCATTCGCAGACCTTCAGGAGGCTGTGGGAATGGAGAGTTAGGTGTCAGTGAGTTGAAGGAAATAGCAAGGAGAGTGCCTGAGTGGCTGTTGGGTTAAATAATTAGAAATGAGCTTTATTTGGATATTGGGAGTAGTCTTACAACTGCTTCACTTGACCAAATCTATCAGACTGTTCTGGTCTGTGGCAGTGTCATTGGTTCGCCACATGTCCAGCATCATTAGCATCACCTGGGACCCTGTTAGAAGTTCAAACTCTCAGGCTTAGCCCGGCACACTGAACTAGAAACTCCAGCAGTGATGTTTTCACGTGGCTTCTGGGTGATTTAGACATATTCTGAAGGTTGAGAGCCACTGGCCTGTGACATAATTTTGAGAAAAATCAGCACAATTGAGGTCTGAAGTGTGACCCTCTGAGGGTCCTAAAGCTAGGAGCCCAGACTCACGAGTAGAGAGCAGGAGAATGGAAGCACTGCCCGCGAGCCTGAAATGTAGTGGGGCTCAGCTTTCATCTGTGCAGATCGAAATATGAGCTGGACGGCCTCATTCCTCCACTGAGTCTCAAATCTTTTGTTGTGACATTAAACATTACCTAAGGACATGCTCTGCTTTAATGGAATGTGATTTTACTACTTTTATTAAAGGCCTACAATTCACTAGTTCGATTTTTCTGTCCTTCACATGCTATCTGATATTTTTATCTTTGGTATGCCACATGGGTGTTACTTGAAAAGCTCGAGACACTGGTATATGTTTCCCTTGATATCACTGCAGGTTTATAAAAATATTTGTTGTTGTTTTTTGTCCTACCAGGTCTGTGAACTGGATATTATCTTTAATTTTGAAAAGGCTTATTTTATCCTGGATGAATTTATAATAGGTGGAGAAATTCAGGAAACGTCCAAGAAATCTGCTGTCAAAGCCATTGAAGATTCTGATATGTTACAGGAGGTCAGTACTCAGTTTCTCATGCAATGGGAAAAGATGATGATGATGATTATAATGGTGGTGGTGGTGATGGTGATGATGGCAGTGATGTTGATGGTGGTGGTAGTGGCAGTGGTGGTGATGATGGTAGTGGTGGTGGTGGTAGTTATGGTGGTGGTTATGATGGTGATGGTGGTAGTGATGGTAGTAGTGGTTGTGGTAGTGGTAGTGGTTGTGGTGGTGGTAGTGATGGTGGTAGTGATGGTAGTAGTGGTTGTGGTGGTGGTAGTGGTGGTAATTCAATATTAGCCAACACTTATTAAGTGCTTACTCTGTGTTGAGTACAGTTTCCAAGCAACTTACATGTATTAATTTATTTAATTATCGCAGCAACTCTAAGAGGTAGGTAGTATTGTTACCCTCATTTGAAAGATGAGTAAACTGGGGCACAGAGAGGTTAAGTGACCTGCTGAACGTCACACAGCTACTAAGTGTGGAATAGACATTTGAATCTAGGCACTTGGGCTCCAGAGTCTTCGCTCTTCATGTTGGAGCTTTTCAGTGAGGATACCTCCCTATCAAAAAGCTATCAAACACTTGGTGATATTCCTTATAAGAATAATTTTATGAGGGGTATAAAAACTTTCATTAAAGTATCTGTGCTGCCCCAGAAAGGAGAATAGCAGCACATCGTTATTTCACTTGCCAGGGCTATTAGAGCTTTATTCTTGAAGAGGGCATTTATCATTTTAATTAAAATTTCTTACACCTCCTCAGGAGGCTGTGTGTGGGCTCCGATTTGCATAAATTAATTGGGAATACTGAGACTTGCTTGCCAAGGTATAAAAGGGCCCTGAAGCATCCATTTGTTTGTGCTCCTGACTCTGTGATGCTCATGTAAAGTAGTGTGGGGCTTTGCTTTTAGATGTAGTCCAGATTGGGATAAAGCAACTTACCTCCATGAGTCCCTTCAGTTTTCCCAGGAACACTGTGAAAAATAGCACATCACCCCACTGGCCTTTGACCTCGTAAATGAGATAATCCAACCCTGCTCTGCTGCTTCTGGGTACTTCTTCCCACAGCATCCCTGGGTCTTGCCATCTTTCTATTTTCATAACAGCAGGTCAAGAGATTCCAGAATGTTACAAAGTACTAGTATCTTTGAAAAATTGGCATTAAAGCCATTCTTCCTACTGTTTTAAAGGAATAAACTGATTAAGTTAATAAAACAACGTGAGGAATGATTTCCCAGCAACTGTGTTTGCACGTCTTTGAGCTGATTACTTGTTCCTGCCCATCTAGGGCACCAGTCCTTGAATACTGAGAAAGACGTCTGTTTGAGTTTGCCTGTGCCAGGTAGGAGGCCGATGTATTTATTGCTAGAGGTGTTCTCACCTCAAAAAATGCACATAAACTTTCTGCTGTTTACTTGACTCTCTCCAAATGCTATGGAAAGGGAATTTTACAAGATACTTGAGAAATCAGTGGTTTGGAAATTCCACAGAACAACCTTTCTTTCACTATGCCAGGAGGTTGTTTATAATTCTATCCCTGGGCTCTTACTGTGGAGTCTCCCTGTAGGAGAAACAGACTTGCCTGGCCAGTGTGGCTCAGTGGAGGTCAGGGTTTGATTCCGTCAGGGCTCATGCCTGGGTTGTGGGCTCGATCTCCAGTAGGGGGTGTGCAGGAGGCAGCTGATCAGTGATTCTCTCTCATCATGGATATTTCTCTCTCCTCCTCTCCCTTCCTTTCTCTGAAATCAATAAAAATATATATATATTTTTTAAATATAGGAGAAACAGACTTTAAACAGGGTCTTTGGGCACTTAGGTAATTAAAATTTCTTGAATTGGTGCCAAGACACACCTAGGGTGTTTTGAACACCCCTGTTCCCCCACCCCCTAGGAAAATGTTTTAAAGAGATTGCAGTGTATCTAGTATTTCTAGTTCCATTTAAATCTGGAAGCAAGTATTTCAAGAGAGAGCCCTTTCACAATTTTAAACACGAATTGGTAGTTCATGTCCCCTGTGATTGAGTGGAAGGTCCTGATGAGTAGGTCTCGGGGGGCCCTGTGTCCCCATAGTGAGCTGGCAGTGCCACGACTGCCCTATAAATCTCGTTGATTTAACAGCACCTGCCAAATCGAAACAGCATTATCGGTATTCTGATTCAGGCTAAGTCAATGAACATTTGGGGAGCTGGTTAAAAAATTGACTTTGTATATCTGGTTTGCTTTGTAAGTTCAGAGAAGTTTAAATGAATTCACACAAGTAATATAATCACATAAAGAAAAAAAAAATTACTGCTTTCTTTTTTTTTCTTCTGTCCTTGGGACCTAAACACACATATTTGTAGTTACTAAAGGTTAAGGGAATAACCTTAAGATTAAAGTAATAACAATGCTTTCACTTTAACCCAATTGAAAACCTGCATGTAGCCCCTGGGACTTTCTCTGGACCCCTTAAGAAAAGGCTGTCTCCCCATATATACAGTCTTAAATCTCCAAATGCTGAAAGCTTATTCTGAGTATACTAGGGCAAGATGTTGATAATGTGCAAGTGAATGAACAGTTGAATTGGTCGGGGATGGCTTTAGGCAGTATCTTATTTTGAAGGTAACAACTAAGAATTGCGGATGACAGGTGCAAAGTGATTAGAAGGAAAAAGAAACCCGGAAAGAAGATAGTGATCTTGAATTGTTAGAGGTTGCAGTTCCTGAGATTACCAATGCGGGACAAACAGATGTTTTGACCACAGAATAAGAAAGCAAGTTTAGAAGGGAGTCTGTTCCTACAAGCTCGAGACAATACCAACCTCATGCATTATTGGTTCATGTAACTTGAGTAGCAGCATGGCTCAGGAAGGGCAGCCACGCAGTCTTAGCAGACTGAATTCCCCAGTGCCTGTAAGTAGGGGCCAATGAATTGTGGAGTCAGCAAGGTGACAACTCCAGGGTATCTTAACTGCAAAGAAGAAGTAGCCAGACAATAAATACATTATAGAAGGTGTCAGGCACTTAATGACTGGAAACCATACGCTCCTGCTCTGGATTTTGCGATAGTTGTCATCTTTTAAAAATAAGCCAGTCAGTGAAAGAAAAATATCACATGATCTCACTCATTTGTGGAATATAAAGAACATTATAACCTGATGAACAAAAGTAAATACAGAGGCAAAGAAGCATCAAACAGACTGTCAAACTACAGGGGGAAGGCTGGGGAGGGTTAGTGGGGGGAGGTAAGAGATCAACCTAAGGACTTGTATGCATGCATATAAGCATAACTAATGAATGCAAGACACTGGGGGGGGGTGAGGGCATGTGCCGGGGGGGGGGGGGGCGGGGGGGGAGGGGAGGCTGGGGGAAAGTCAATGGGGAAAAATAGGAAACGTACTACTATTTGTAATACTTTAAACAATAAAATAAAATTTAAAAAAATTTGCAATCTCCTGTCATTATTCCCCCCGCCCCCCATTTTCAAAAACTTTATGCTCAATTTTGTATTTGTAGTAGCTTTGCATTCCTTTTTAAGTGGTGCCACAAAACAAGCATGGGCCCCTGGCCAATGCGACACCCTTGCTAACTGTGAAGACATGGGCAGCATCTGTAAAAGGAGGTAGAGGGCAGAGGTCTTGGGGTGTCAGCTCTTATTGGTCAATGTTCATCTTTAAGGTGTAACAGCCTGAGACCACAGAGTTTTCAGCAGAGGAACACTGGCGTTCTAAATAGAGCTGGTGAAAACCAGTTAGAACACACCTAATTTGTAACCCTAGTGTCCTCTGAAAAATCTGGCCTGGCCTTGGCCTTCATCTGTTTGGCCCATGCTGGTTGATTGTCTTCCTGGCAGGGGCAAGTGAACCACGTGTCCTGGGGTTCAGGCTTAAGAATGCGTTGAGCGTCACAGATTGAGCTGTCAAAGGCAGGGTGTTACCTAAGTCTCCCCTCTTGATCTATCTTGTTGATTTAACCCAGACCCCACTGTGTTGCACACACAGATGTTATAGGAAAGAGTGCAAGAGAAAAGTCCATCCATCGTGCATGGTAAGGGCTTGCATCATCACTGTAATTTGGAACTCTGCCTGTCATTGTGAAACCACTCAAACATTTAAAAAGTCTGGACAAAAATCATGGCCTTGTGGCATGTCACAAACCTGGTAAATGTTGAGGAAGATGAAGAAACATAATTGTATACTTTGGAGGAAAGCCTCCTCAAGATACAAGGCAGGAAATCTTAAGACTTATGGTTGTTTATTTGTTATATCTTGGCAATAAGTGTAAGGAAGATGTTCTGTACAATATCTGTAACGCTAAATATATTCCACAAATAGAATTTGATTTCTCTCATACATGTGCCTGGCATAGTCCTCATGATCATTTTAGCAGGCGCACTCCTCTGAAGTCAGCAGTGATATCTTGCAGCTGGTGCTTTAGCGTTGCTCTTGCCGGACATTCATTCTGTGATCCAGCTTAGTTTCTCCTCAGTTGATCTTTAGTGAGTTCAAGCCCTATGGGTGCATATACAAATAGTACTCCAACTTCGAACCATCCTTCTTGATCAGAATGCAGAGATTTAAGTCCACACGAACTTTTCAACACTACCTTTCAGTAATGGCAAAGGAATATGGAAAAGATTTCACAGTCTGCTAAAGGATGTGGCTTAAGGGAAGCTGTTCTAACTCGCTGTTCTCTTGCAGACCCTGGAAGAGTACATGAACAAGCCGACGTTTTGACTGTGCACCTTCTTGAAGTCTCTGAGTGCTGCATGCTCTGGCCTTACAAAGAAGCAACGCCCCGCCTCCAGTCATTGGACAGAGCCTCCAGCACCATGCCAAAAATAACTTAAAAGGGATTTTTTGTTAACTAGCAAAATTTAAAGTTGTTTAACATATTTATCATTATTACACTGCCTGTATTATACTGTATATGACTACTTATTGTAGCTCTGGATGTTCACACAACAGCCTCATGACTCAGTAGACTGAACATTTGTTTGCAATGTGTTAACTCCATGTAATTTTTCTAAGCTAATTTAAATACATTTATTGTGGTACTTTTTTTTGCTCCATTTGGTCCTCTACTGACAGGCTGAGAACTGTATTGTAATAATCCGTGCTTTAGCATGTAAAGTAGCAATACTTTTTCTAAAGATTTAGCTTTTAAAACTGTCTGATTGGTAATTCAAAATTATGTTAATGGTTCAGAGTTCATATGTAATGCTAGACATTTTTTTAAAAAATATATATGATTTTATTGATTTTAGAGAGAGAAGAAGGGAGAGGGGAGAGAGAGTGAGAAACATGGATTGACTGCCTCCTGCACGGCCCCCATAGGGGATCGAGTCCCCAACCTGGACATTGAGCCTCCAACTGGGGCAGGTGATGTGACTGGGAATAAAAATGGCAACCTTTTGGAGCACGGGACAATGCCCAACAAACTGAGCCATACCGGCCAGGGCAGTGCTGGACATTTTAAATACACTTGATAATAATGAAATTTCAGCCCAGATACAATGTATCTGCTTTTAATGTCCTGAACTTATTTATTTTTCAGGGTTGGAATGAAGGAAAAGAACCAAAGATAGTATAAGAACCAAAGATAGTTGTGTTTTTGAGGCCTTGGAAGCTGCTCTCTTGGCTGAGGTTTTAATTTCACCTTTTAATTTAATATAAGGGATAGTATAATGAGGTCATGTTTTCTACAAACTCTATATATTGATTAAGGTTTTTAGACATCTGGAGATACAGTGTCTATGACTTACTTCCCTTATTATAAAAATAGTATAATAGAGGAAAATAACAATAGTAATAATTGTTATTATTATTACTATTTTAATGATCTTTATGTTACAAAGCACTCTTAGTTGCTGGAGAGATTTTGTTTTAACTATGTTTTAAGGTATTTTTAAGATATTTGAAGACTTACTGTTTATTAGGCTTACTTAAAGCATTTGATACAGGGTGGGAAAAGTACGTTTACCGTTGTTCATATGGAAAGTGATATAATTATCTATAATAATAAAAGCATAATATGTTAATTAGACCTGACGGCCAAACAGCAGGACGACCTTCCAGGCGAAGCCGGGGCTACCACAGCCGAGGCAGCCACCTGGGTTGCAAGGGCCAAGCCCCTCTAGTTAATAAATGATAATAAAGTAATAAACTCTGTTTCTCATATTCACAACTGTAACTCCTACTTTTGCCCCACCCTGTATTGTTGCTGTATGGTAGATGCCTTTTCTCCTCTTTTCTTTCCTCACCCCCGAAGAAAATATTTGCTGCTGACCATCATTATTGTGAATATGTCACATTCATGCTTTCTGGAATGAAAGTTCTATATAACCAGGTAGTGAATGTGATCAGACCTTGTATGGAAATAGCTTGCAATGCTTTTATCCTAGTGCCCACTTCTGATGTCTTACCTGTGCATTTTCAATGTTAGTGCTGAGGTCTGATATCATTCACACTGCAGTGGGTAGGGAGTGCTTTTTCTAAGAGTGTGCCTGCTATTGGATCCTCTAGATCCCATAGGGTAGACCTTTAGAGACCATGAGGGAAAAATGTTCTCATTGAGTAATCTTGGCAGAGATGTTTAGGAAAGAATGGCAAGACAGCAGTACAGAAGCAAAAATGGACCAGTTCCTCAATATAACTATCATTAAATGGAAATAACTCAGATTAGCGTATGAAGTAATTATTGGGCTTTCAATATCTAACATTTCCTCAGTTAATCATGTAATTACAATGATGGCATCAGATTGAAGTTTATAATTTCTGATCACTTTGTTTACCTAAGTTCTTCAGTTTGTGATTTTGCTTTCATTGTTATTATATGGTGGAATCCTATTTTTTTAAAACAGTTTTGTAAAGATGGACTTTGAACCTCATTTTTAAATACATGGACAAAGTAGGGCCACTGCCCAGAATTTCTGTTTCATATTAAAATACAGATTAGAGACTACCTAGCTATAGATGGGGCTCCTTAGGCTTTATGTCAGCATCACACATAGAAAATGAACATAACAATATGGCACGCTGGGGTAAATTTGAGGGATTTTGGAGACATCTTACATGAGCCTTGGTGAAAATAATCCTTATGTTTTCTTTGTAATGTATAATTATAATAAAACTACCAAGTGAAAAAATATATAATAAATATTAAATTTTATAAAACTTCCAAATAAAATGTGTTTTTTTTTTATTTTTTTATTTTAAGTGAGGAACATGAATGTGCTTTCAGGAATAAATTTTTAAAAAATCAGATTTCATGCTTGATATGGAAATTCCTGGTCAAGTCCCTTTAATAGGACCTCTTCATTTTCTTGGTGCTTATCATCAAGGAGAAACTCCACAAGTAGGTGACAGCAAATGAGGGAAGAGTATTTACTGCTTTGTTCCTGTTGACTTCTTTCTTACCATTACCTACATTTTGATAATCTAATCTCTTTACCCATAGTTAATAAAGCAGATCATTCTTTAAAACTAGTAACCCCTTTTATTTCATTAACTTATGTAAGGTTAAAATTTATTGAGATAAGCAAATTAACTTTTAATTTATTCAAACTATTGTTTTTTCTATACCAAATTTCCTGAAATAATGCTAAAGCTTTTCTTCAAACATACATAGATGTTCTTCTGAACCTATAATTCTTCTTTAGAATTCACATGATAATTCCCATGAAACATCACTGGTGAACTGTGTTTAACTTTACTTTTTGGGAAATGTTAATACATTTTTTTCACATAGTTCCCACAATTTTGGATTAAATTCAATCAGATGCTCTGAAATGTAAGTAAAGCAAGCCAATGACTACCAATAACTTGCAAAAGGAGGGTCATTAAAATTTTTTTCAATTTTTATTGAAATCTTAACCAACTTGAAAAACTCTATCCATAGACAATGTACTTTGGTATTAATCTATTTTGTCAAGTAAAGCAAAAAACAGGACTGTAACAGTAGGGCTGTATTAGATTCACCTTTTGGTAGTACTACTGTTATCAGTGCAAGTGGAATTCTTGGGGTGCCGTGAGGGAAAGAATTTCCTGAGGCCCCCACAGAAGAATGGGGTTTTGTGGAAAGCTTTATTGATGTTGTAATATTAAGGGGACTTCCAAGGTCCCATCTCTGTCCATCTCGCCATGGACAAAGTCCAAACTTGTCTTGTCTTCAGTAGGGCCAGAATGAAGGCCATTGCCCAGAATTTCTGTTCCATATGAGAATACAGTCCAGTCCAGTCCAGCATCCTGTGTGTGGAGTCAGCATGGCCATGGGTAATGTGGCTAATAAGGCCACATGGCCATGGAGAGAGAACCGGCGCGTACATGGGTGAGTATGGGTCATGGAGCAAGAGAGAGCAAGAGCAAACAAGAGGAACGAGAGCATGAAAACTCATTTGTCTGGGGATTTTAACCAGGAAATTTCTTCAAACTAACCAATTAACTCAAGATTTTGCATGCTTTTGATGGGGTCCACCCCCTAGCCAACCCATTGTTCCCTAGGCTAAACAGACAGGCAAGCACCTTCCCTGTGTCACCCGGACTTCACCCATCTCCCCCTTTGTTCAATCCCTCCCCACAGTGGTCTGCAGGGAATGGACCCATGGTTCCTTAAGGAGTGTGCAGCTGTGCTTCCTGGTGAAGCTGCCCAGATGACCATGCTTATGTCTGGTCTCTCCTTTGCTCTCTTTCCTTTATTAATATTAACTAGCTAATTTCAAGGAAACATTATTTTATGTAGAATTTAGGTCTACAGATGAACTTTTTATTTTTGTTAAATTCTTTGTGAGTAAACTCAGATATTCACTAAATCTCAAGGTTTCCACCTTGCATTTGTGCTATCAGTACTAACTTATGTAGTGTTTCCATCATAACTTAATCATTTCAAAGTGTTAATTTACTATTTTGTCAACTAGCTTGTTTTGCTACTTTACAGAATAGATAAGGTTTTAAAGATTTCTCCTTAGGCTAGTTCCTAACCAGAATAGATTAATCAGAAATGATACACTTATGATTTAATTGTTCCCTAGATTAGAATTATCTTCATGTTGTTGACATGACCCCTATCTGTTTATTAATAATATTATTCAAAAGTGGCGCCTTTTCTCTTTCCTTTGGAAATGTTGAGAGTGTCCATGGAGGCTGGTAAAATGAGCAACTGCAATTGTGTGACTTATGGGGCCTTTGCTTTGTTAGCAGGACCTCAGAAGCTACATCTACGAGGTTTATGACCTATACCCGACCTTGTTGTATAACTTATAAGAGAATTTTGATTCATATTTTATACTTGCAGTTGTTTGAAATGTTCATTAATCCTGTGCGTAAAATGGATGTTTAGTAAAAAGATGTCAGCATAATTTACAGGATAATATTTTGAAGTAAATAAAACATTTAGGCTGGAGGAAAGAAAGAATTATGAGAACACTTGGTTCCAAATATGAGATAACCCTCATACTGTTTCAATGGTGTCTTAAAGTTTAAGAAAAATATTTTTTTGGAGGGGAAGAAATCTTTTGAATTTTTGAAGCCTCCAGTTTTAATAAAATGTTTCTAATGGTGGTAAAATATCTGTAAAATTTAGGATTACATAAATGTGAAGAATAAAGAACTAATGTGGTTGTAGAAAGGGGTTTGTGGTTAGAAATTGTTTCAAAAATAATTTGGGTCATTTGAAATTTTTAGGATGTTACAAAAATAAATTTAAAAATTAAGTATAGTGAAGAATAACTTTGAAAATAATACAGTCAAAATTTGAAAGTATTAAAATACATATTTTATTACTAAAATAAACTTTTAAAAAGTCAAACTATAAGTATTAATTTCACTTATGTAGAATTAAATAACTTTGGGGAATCTAATGAACTGGTTAAATTATATTTTTCTGTTTTTATAAATAAGTATCTTTTAAATTCTAGAAACAAATTTTTATAATATTTTATCAAGAGTTTGACTTTGGCTAATTGTAACATTAAAGGCTAAACTGAAATGGTGGGTGGATGAATAAATAAATCAAGGCACATAAATTTTTAAAAAGTGAATAAAATTAATTATGTTCTACTTGCAATACCTAACCTCATCCTATCTAATAAAAGAGTAATATGCAAATTGACCATCACTCCAAGGCACAAGATGGCCACCTCCTTGTGGTCAAAGATGGCTGCACCCATGTGGACACAAGATGGCCACCACAAGATGGCCTGCAGGGGAGGGCAGTTGTGGCCAGTTAGGGGTGAGCAGGCCAGCAGAGGAGGGCAATTGGGGGTGACCAGGCAGGCAGAGGAGGACAGTTGGGGGTGACCAGGCCAGCAGAGGAGGGCAGTTGGGGATGACCAGGCCAGCAGAGGACAGTTGAGGGAGACCAGGCCAGCAAGGGAGGTGAGGTGGGGGGGAACCCAGGCCTGCAGGGGAGGGCAGTTGTGGGGGGACCAGACCTGCAGGGGAGGGCAGTTGTGGGTGATCAGGCAAGCAGGGAGGGCAATTAGGGGTGACCGGGCTGGCAGAGGAGGGCAGTTGGGGGAGACCAGGTCAGAAGGGTTGTGGCAGTTGGGGGAGGGACCAGGACTGCAGGGGAGGGCAGTTGGGGGCAACCAAACTAGTAGGGGAGGGCAGTTATGGGTGACTAGGCCAGCAGGGGAGGGCAGTTAGGGCAATCGGGCCGTCTGGGGAGCAGTTAGGCGTCAATCAGGCTGGCAGGGGAGGGGGTGATCAGGCTGGCAGGCAGAAGCGGTTAGGAGCAATCAGGCAGAGGCAGGCGAGCGGCTGGGAGCCAGCAGTCCTAGATTGTGGGAGGGATGTCCAACTGCCCTGTGGGATTGGGCCTAAACGGGCGGTTGGACATTCCTCAAGGGGTCCCAGATTGGAGAGGCTGCAGGCTGGGCTGAGGGACACACACACCCGGTGCATGAATTTCGTGCACCAGGCCTCTAGTATGATATAATAGTAATAGTTGTAAAGAAAATTATTTGTACATACTTTCTTTATTAGTTGAAAACTTTAAGATATAAAAGAATAGAGCAAGTTAATATGAAAGAAAATTTAAATCTTATGCATACTATAAAGAATGTCAAGAATGATGAATCATAAAGCAAAAATCAGAATAACTCATTATTTTAGGAAGTGTTACATTTGTAGATATTTTTATTCCAAGTCCTCTTTGCTCTGTGCATTCTATATTCAAAATATTATGAGATAAAATAATCAATACATTTAGGTACTTTTCTAAGGCAGCCATCCAAATACTATTCAAATATAAATTGAACTCATGAACTTTTGAGTCGATGGGAAATAGTGGCTTAATTTTCTTTTTCTAAATATATATGATTTTTAGCCATTAGTCTCTCAGAGCAAGCAAGTGGGCCATAACTTGCTGTTTGGGATATTCTGAGCCAAAAGACTAAATATCATATTTATATTTAGAGCATCAAAGTGAACTAGGAATTGGGGGCCTTCATGCTGGTCCTGGATGTCCCACCAACAAGGCTCATGAACTTGCTCTTTGGAATGAATGGAATGTCAAAGTCAGATGGGAACATGGAAGTGAGCTAGTCTGAACCACTTCTTAAACACGAGAGGGAAGAATAATCAGCACATTAACATTTATGCTTTGATCGGGTCCCAGTGCTAACCATTTGTTTAATTAAACCTTGTCTTGATCAAAGTGTTCCCTCATGAAAGTATTTGATGAGCCTGTATACTGGTATAAAATACAAGCCGAATGACATTCAAGCCTGTTTTTCACCCTTTTAAATGATCAAGTGAAGTACATTGAGTGCACTTTAAATGAAGGGTACCATTTAGGAGGAGAAAGAAGTGCTACTCCTGGAATGTAGATAAAGGGTGAATTACCAAGTCTGTGTTTAATTTTGGAGGTGGAATTTCTTACAAGTTTCATATTTTCCAGTGTTGAATAAAAGGGACTGATAATCTTGGGGGGAAAAAATCATTGATTCTGTGACTATTTTCTGCATTTGGCTAAGGCTTACCATTTTGACCTTGTTTGAATCTACCTATGAACTAGCACCTTCACATTTGAGCCAGGGAGCCAGTGCTGAATGAAAAATGAGGCAAATACCAGCTGTTTATTTATCCAATCATTTGCTGTTTCCTCCAGGGCATAGAGCTAGACTTCATTTCCCAGACTCGTTTGAAGTTTGGTTTCTCTATGGTGGAATTATGGCCAGTGGAGTGTGGGTTGAAATAACATATGCCCATCAGCAGGCCTGACTCAGACATCCTCCCACATATCACCCTCCATTCTTTCTCTTTTCCTGTTTGCAGCTGAAGGAAAATACTCCAGGATCCAGAAAAGGCAGAGCCATGAGATGGCAGAAACCTAAAAAAGGTCATCAAGAAAGCCAACCAAGTAGGAATAGCCACAGTGGATTTAAATGTGTGTCAGAAATAAGCTTATGTTGTGTTAAGCCACTGAATTCCTGGGGTTGTTTGTTACAGCAGTGAACCTGCCCTAATACATGAAACAATTATGGGCTACTATCAACAGGATCCAGATGCATGTAATGAAGTTTATTTTCAGAGAATGAAAAAAATATAGCATCTTCTAGAGTTAATACAAGCAACTAATATCAGTGTCAGACACACAGTAAAATATCAATAGATATTTGTTGAATGTAAGCTGGATAATGAAAGACTAAATTCAACATGGTAATTAATTGGCTGCAGGTGCTCCTATGACATCAGTAATGTGATCAAAATTAAAACTGAGTACCATAAAGATATGTGTTGTTTCTTGTGAAAAAAGAAACTAGAAAACAAGTGGGTTGGGACATTTCCAGGCCAGCCTGAATTTAATATATTTATGTGAGTGACACTAAGATTTTATGTCAAAGCCATTCATCTGGGTGGCAACTAATATTGTTGGTAGAGACATTTGAGGAGATATGTCATTTTCTCTGATTAAAATGTGTACAGGAAAGTGTTAACTCATCAGGTCTGGTTGCTCAAACCCTGCATATTCCAAATAAAATCTGCCTCCAGTGCTGACTGCCTCTAGGGAGATAAACTCTAAGCCCTTGGAATGATTTGCCAGATAAGAGTGTTTCTGCATGCCTGAGGGCTTGGGCCAGGCTGTACAATTATTATCCTAACAATGTGATTTATGGTTTTTGCTCTGGGTCGGGGGCTGGAGACTGAGTAGCTGAGGTCAGTCACATGAACCCCACATGCCTACATGACTAACCCCCTGCCCCCCAAAATCCCCTGGATACCAAGGCTTGACGAGCTTCCCTGACTGGCAGCACTTTGTATGCATTGCACTTGGCTGCTGAGAGAATTCAGCATATCCCTGTGCTTCCTGGACCTGTCCCATGTGCCTTCTCCCTTTGCTTATTCTGTTCCATATCCTTTTACTGAAATAAACAATACTTATAACTATAGCAGCTTCTGAGCCCTGTGAATCCTAATGAATCATCAAGCCTGAAGGTGGTCTTAGGGACCCCCTCCCTCCATTCAGATGCTATGATCAGTTGTATGGTATGTGAAAAACAATAATTACGGAGATTAGGAAAGGGAGAATCTGGGAAGGTGTTTTGGGGGTGAAGTGCAATGGGTTCTTTGAGAAAGTTGGGTCTTTCCACTTTATTAGGATTGTGTGGTTAGAGCCAGAACTGACATGGCTGGGGGCAGAAAGCCTTGCTTCTTCTGATACAAAAGGGAAGGGGGTGAAGTAAACAAAGAATAAATATATATAACTGGCAACTTTGCAGATTTGGGGCTCTAACTTTGCTCAGGGCAGCTTGCCCATCAGCCTTGCTAGGTTGGTCCCTCTGGGCAGCAGGAAAGGTAGACCTGCATGGAAGCAAGTGGAGAGGTGGCCTTTGTTAACCTTGCTGGCTGTCCCCCCTCTAAGACCAGGAGAATCTCTTTACATATCCCATTTGATGAAACTCTTGCAGTCGGCACTTAGAATCTCTGAGTTGATTAATAAGGTGGGTTTTGGACCTGGAATTTCAGGGTTCATATCCTGAGGCTGCTACTTGCCTGAGGTGACTTTGGGCAGGTAACTTCTGTCTGCCTCAGTTTCCTCATCTGTATCTGGACAGGGTCTGGAACTTAATACGTGCTCAATAAATGCCAGCTGCTGGTGTTGCTTTCTATTCTGGGTCCATCGATAAGCAGCAGAAGAGCTATCCTAACTGTATTGTTGGGAAGAAGAGTTATGTTGCCAAAAATAGCTTCATGGAGCTAAAACAAAGAAAAAGGATGGAACTGGGTCAGCATTTTATAAGTGGACGACAGAAATTGCACTTAAATACCATTTCTTACCTTTCTATTCAAGGAAGAGGATTTCTTTATAGCTAATAGGTTGGGGTGTGTCCCCTGGAGGTTTTTCCTCTCCCCCTTCCTAACTCCCCTTGCACTCCTCTCCTGACTCCTGCCAGGGCTGGGATGAGCTGGCTAGGACGAATTTCTTGCTTCACTGGGCAAAGCAAGCGTGAGGCTAATATCTCCCCTGAGGCCAAGAGGGCAAATCTGACAAAATAGAAACTTTAATCGTGGGCAAACGCTAGTTTTAAAATAGTTTCTTCCTTTGACATATTCAGGATAATCCCCAAATAATAAAGCTTATTGTCACACAGATTTGAAAGGCCATGGGCAGGTCATGTTCCCCAGAAACTTAATGTCTTCAGTGCACTGAGGGGCCTTATATGACACAATGATGTTGCCCCTCCACAGTGCAGAAATAAAAAAAGAAGTATGAATGAGGCATTGCATTTTTCTGGGGTAATGGGTTCTATTTCTAACCTCAACCATTTTAGCAAGATTGATATGTTTTTAAAAAATGAATAAGGATTCTTAGCAAAATTTCTTTGTCTGTAACAAAAATTCAAATTATATTTAACAAAAAAACGAAAGCTAAAAAATAACACCCAATATTGGATGACACAGGTAAACAGCATACCTTTTGTTAGTGGGTATAAATGACATTACAGTGCTCATAGCCTTTGACCCAGGAATTCTGAGACTGGCCCATGGGCCGAGTCCAACCTGTGGCTTGTTTTTGTATGGCCCTCAAGGTAAGGAAGGTCTGTACAGTTTTAAAGGGTTTGTTACAAGAGGAAAAGGAAGAGGAGGAGGAGGTGAGGAGGGCAGAGGAAGAGCACAGGAAGGGGGAGGAACGAAAGGAAGAGACACACTGCTCTCTCTACAAAGCCTAAACTTTTACTATCTGACCCCTTCCACAAGTTTGCCTACTCTTGATCTTATCTAAGAATAATCCAAAACATGAAAAGTCTACTTGAATAAGGACGATCTTCACAGTAGTTTTCTAGTAGTTCAAAAGATTGGGAACAATCTAAGTGCCCAGGATAGAAGAGTGGTTAGGTAACTATTTAGTAACTCATAGAAAAGGATATTTTACCACCAGTCAAAGGATGGCTAGTGAGGGTCATGGGTCTATGACCATGAGTTTTGCCCACCTTATGGACACTTTACTGACTACCATGGCTCACAGACATTTTCTTACTTTTTAGTGTTCAATGCAGCTGCTGGATAAGGTGCACATTTAAAAATTTGATGATATTCTGCCTTAAACATGAAGATACAGTAAGGCACGTTACATATATCTCCCTACATGGGACTTTTGTCATCCTATATAATAAAAGGCTAATATGCAAATAGACCGAATGGCGGAACAACTGGTCTCTATGACGTGCACTGACCACCAGGGGGCAGACGCTCAATGCAGGAACTGCCACCTGGAGGTAAGTGCACTCCCACAGGGGAAGCACCACTCAGCCAGAAGCCAGGCTCACAGCTAAGCTGGTGAGCACAGCGGCACTGGCAGGAGCCTCTCCCACCTCCACGGCTGTGCTAAGGATGTCCGACTGCCCATGGGGAGCGGGCCTAAGCCATCATTCAGACAACCCCCAAGGGCTCCCGGACTGTGAAAGGGTGCAGGCCAGGCTGAGGAACCCCCTTGAGTGCATGAATTTTGTGCACCGGGCCTCTAGTAATTTCTATAAAAGTCAGGCTTCAGAACCATGACCAGGAATATAAACTGGGTCACATTTTGTTTTATTGAAGAACATCAGATATAGTTTACACTGTTTGCCCTTTTCAGAGAAAGATACAAGGTCTATTGGTTCAGTCTTTCCAGTAAACAATTTGAGAAAAATCTCCCAACCCAGACTTTGTGCAGTGATTTCTCAGTGACTGAGCAAAGCACAGTGAGTCCAGATCAGATCTCTCCCCTGTTACTATAAACCCTGTCGTCATCTCAAGGTGCTCATATGATAATATCTAAGCTCCTTGGTGTGGAACCAGGTCTCGTCATGGTCTCTCCAGCCTCACTGATCACAGGACCCTTCATTCAACTGTGCCGCCATCACATGACCCACTCTTGCTTTCTTCTGCATGTTCAGAACTTACAACTTATATGTCACCTTCTCAGAGAGCCCTTTGATGATAGTTCCAGAGAAGCAGAATGTCAAGTTCATTCCCATAATCCTGTTTTATTTTCTTTATAACACATTATTTGAAATTATCCTATTGGTTTGTTTGGTTGTTAGCCTCTTTATTCACCTGGGTGTGCATGTCTTTATGTATTTTCCCTCCCCTTTTTCTTCCTCACTAGGATGAATGATTTTTGAGGGCAGGGACCCAAATCTCCTTTTTCCATCATGTAGCAAAGACACCTTCTCTTCTTCAGGACCCAAAGGTCACCCTCCCAGACCTTCTCAGGTAGAGCAGCACATCTCCTCCTCTGTTCTGACAACACAGCTTTTATGTAGCTTCAATGGTCAAGACATGTATCAAATCCCCCACTAGCTTGCGAAGAGCCTGGGGAGGCAAGGACTGGTCTCTCTGAATCCACAGCTCACAGTCTGGCTTTTAGTAAGGGCAGATTTTTGTTGCCTGAGTGAACAAATGAATAACTCCAAAGTAGTTTCTCAATGAATACTTCTTATGTTGAGTTGACTCAAGTCTATAATTTCTCAATTCCTTTTCCTTAAAGAGAAAGAAACAAAAACACACACATTGCTATATCTATTACCTGAAAATTATGCTATATTTATTAACTTAATATTAATTTTACTCAAGTTTAAAAATATGTGAGTTTATGGAGAGGAGTAGTTTGACTCATATTTGGTTTAGCCTTTTTCTTTCTTATTTCTGTCTTAACTTGATACACAAACAAAAACTCTAGAAATCGTGAATGCATAGTACTTCTGGCTGTTATTTTGCTGCTATTCACCCTTTCCCTCATTAAAGTTATTTACAGTGCCATGGAAAATGGAGTTCTTGAAATCGCTTCAAAAAGTTCATTTCATGTTTCCATTGGATGAGTTTGTATTCAGGCAAGACACCTCACATACAAAGAAACAGAAGTTAATCAGAGTCAGCTGCACAATGGTTGTCATAAAATAAGGTTAAGGTAGACGTTGTTCACAGGCTCAGGGTTTAAGATACAGGGAAGATGGCTCACTCATTCATTACTTTGTTCATTCATCCATGTGCCCATTCATACATCTTTATTTAATAATACCTCCATTGAATAAAAAAAAAAACTTGGAGTGAATTATCCTCATGGACAAGCATCAGTGAGTTTTAAATAGAGCAACTAGCTTGAGATGGGTGAGGTTCACAGGGGGCTCAATTTCAGATGGGAGCTGATCTCAAAGAAACAACCACATTTAAGGCTGTGGAGTTGGACCCAGGTTTAGATCACAGCTCTACCATTTATTCTCTGTGGGACCTTGGGTTTTGCCCAACATCTCAATTTTCATCGGTAAAATTGGGTGGTGGTTGGGGGGGAATCCCCCTTTTTTTGTTGTGGGAATTAAGTAAAGTTAAAACTTGTAAGAGGTTGGTTCAATGCCTGGCAATTAGAAAATGTTTAATAAATGTCAGCTAAACCCAGTTATAAGTACTTGAATGAGTAGAATTGAGCTATTGTGGTGACAGTCAGCCATTCTTCTGAAACATCCATACCACAGTCAGAAAATAAGTTGATTTGGAACTCACTAAATAGTAGCTCTAATAATAACAAGAAAATAATAGCAACTAGCATCTATTGAGCACTCACTGTGCACTATGCTAACCATTTCAATAGATTATGTCATCTATGTTCCCCAGCCAGTAGTAACTAATGAGGATGAAATTTTAATTTCAACTACTCTAGTTATCCATTCTCATAGTCTTACATTAGAAAAGTGGCAAGTGTGCACAGGTATGAATAATTCATTAGTCCATTAGTTACTCATGTCTACAATTCTTTCGGGTTCTTCTACTTAGAAAACAATGGCATAGATGACATTTTCACATCATGATCTTGGACCTTTTCCAGAAACTGGACTTTAGACTCCAAAGCAGCACAGCCTCATTTTTACCATTTGCCCTTTGGAATAGGAACTGACTTCAGCATTGCCCTCAGATAGCAATCTCACTGTCAAGTGATCTAATTACTGATTAGGTCTTATTTCCACTCATTTAATGAGGCTTCAGTCAAAGAAAGAGATGGAGGAAGAGGAAGAGGAGAAACAAGAGGAGGAGGGAAGGAAGGAAAGAAGGAAGGAAGGAAGGAAGGAAGGAAGGAAGGAAGGAAGGAAGGAAGGAAGGAAGGAAGGAAGGAAGGAAGGTAACAAACACCAAAAGCCCCAAACACTGCTTTGAATATGTTCTGCCCTGTAAGTCAAAGGTGGGGGTGCTTTTCAACCTTAAATAAGGATATAGTTAATAAAATTTCCCTTCCTCCTTCCTGATTTATCCAGATAAAACGATATAAGCCAATACAAGAGGGACAGTTTCAAATGGGTGCTTGATGGAAAACATGAGATAAACTTTTGGCTATGGCTCTTATAAATTGCCTGGAGCTCTTGATGCTATATTTAGTCTCCTGAATTCAAGTCCACATCATAAATACAATAACCTAAAGGAGCCTGATGTAACTGATATACAAGCTACTGAATGTCCTTGAGGGGTATAAGTCACATATCAACAACAGCTATTCTTGTTTTTCTGCGTCATTCCCTCTTCAGGGAAAATTTTAAATCATCTGTGGGTAGGGAGTTCAGCCCACTAAAAGTAAAATCTGTAATTTTCATAAAATAGATTCTGTGCAACTAAAGTAAAAGAGCATAGGAATCTCATTCTTCTTTTTGAGTATTTTTCTCTCTATTTTTTCCCCTTAATATAATAACCAAAGTCATTCATCCCAGAATAGACTCACTATATGCTTAATATATACTCATATCTTCAGAAAATATTCAGCAATCATTTCCATGTACCACATCTTTATGCTAAACGCTAGGGATAAAACAATGACCAACACAGAGCCCCTGGTCTCCAGGAACTTATAGTCTAGAGAGGAATACTGATAAGTAGGCAAGCAGTATGAAAGTGCTAAGACAGGGAAGTACTAGAGAGACCGGAAGTACCAAGCCTGAGAATATCTCTATTGAGTGGGGGTAAGCAGGTATCAGAGAAGGATTCCTAAGGTTTACATAAGAATAATTTACTATCAATCATTTATTTAAAAAAATATCTGTAAAAGAATTCTCATAGACCCTGGAAATATAGTAACGAGTAAGACAAAAATCCCTGCCTCCCGGTAATTTATTGAGAGAGACTGACAATAAATAAGTAAGTAGAAAATAAGTATTCACTACCATTTTAAGTAGTGATAACTGTGAAAAGAAACCAATGAAAGTAAAGAAATTGAAATAAACTATTCCTAAAGAAATAGAAGTAGATCTTCCTATTACACCTTAATCAAATTCAAATGTTTTACCGTCATCTACTTGAATCTGGCTCCTGCCAATGTCTTTATCTTCAGGTTGCTCTCCCAGTTGTCTGTTTTACTGTGGCCAAGTTGGCATTCACTCCTGGTTTGTGAGTGAGCCAAGCCAACATCAGCAGAATCACCTAACTAAGCCCCTAGACACAAGGGCAGCACAAGCTCAGAGTTGTATTCACAGAGGTTTTGTGATTGTTTACTATAGGCATCAATTGGCAATAAAGAGCCTATTGGCTGGCTTCCTTTACTCATTTATTTTTGTATGCCTCCTATTCAAAAGGGTGGTTTCTGACTGTTTCATCTCTTTCTAGTTATTTATTTATTTTTATGATTTATAATTTTTCTAGTATCAATTACTGTGTCAGTTAGGGCCCAGCCACAAAACAGCTCTTAGCCATTTGAGCAGAGAGCACTTATTATAAAGAATTGTGTAGACAGTATGGTGGGTTGAAAAAGTTGAAAGGGAATCCTGATGTATCACAGAGGTGGTGACTGCAGTTACCACTTTAAGGAGCAAAGAAAAGAGATTAAAGTAATTAGAACCTAGAATCTCAGAGGGGGAATCCCCCAGAGCCAGGCCTGGGACTCTGAGGAGTTTCAGAACTTGGAGGAGGACCCTGCAGTTATTGACATTCAGACCTCTGCAGAGGAAGAACGAGAGAAAGAACAGTAGAAACTATGTTGGACAAATTGTGGGGCTAGGAACCGAAGGTTCATTCAAGGCTGTAGGCACATCACTTTATACTTACTGTGTTGGGAAATTTATTTGACTTGGTTTATTTCAGTAATGGGGTAAGGAAGTAACGTAGAAGATAACACTCAAGAAAATTTAGGATAAATTTCATGCAGGTATCTCTCACTTTTATTATTTCACTTTAAAACCAGTGTTAACACAGATGAAATGCCTACCAAACACAAATAGAAATTCAATGGAAATACAATGGCTGATTCCTGGAGCTGAAACCCCATAACCCTTGAGCCCAGCACATGATGAGAAGTGCAGAGAATGTCTGAACCAGACAGAACTTAATTCAAATCTCGTAATGTCACGAGTTGTGACATTACTCAAGTTATTTAATTTCTCTATACTTCAGCTTTTTCATAATTAGGATTATTACCACCATCAGGCATGGAATATTATAGAGTTAAAATCAAAGTGCCATCATGCCTCCTACACCTATCAATGTTTCATTTTAGCCTTTCTCCTCCCCTAAAGCTCTGTATTATGATAATTGAGCATCGCCTGACTATTTATAATTTCTACCGATTATTTATGATGCTTCCCTTTTCCTCCAACAGATGCATATAGTTTGGATCAGTTTGGGGTGAACTCATGGGATGGTCTCATTTTCTGACATACACCCATTTTGGGGAAATTCCAGATTGAATATTAGAAGGGTTAGAGGCTGTCAGACAGATGTCTTCCATGAGGACAATAGAGTCTCAACGAGAGTGATAATAAAACCATCCAGCACAGAAATAACCCCCTAATGACAAGGGGGAAGGTGGGGAGCTTTGCAAATAAGATGAACATACACAATTCAGAAGATGCACATTTGCATAAACTTTAGAAAAGGGAGTTGGAGAATAAGTGTTTGTCATGGTGATTTTTGGCATTTCCCAAAGAATTGGGATTCCAACTCCATATGACAAAAATTGTACTCTTCTGCAAAAATGAAGGGCCTTTCACCAGATTTCCAAAGCCTATTGAAAATATCTCTATTTTTACTCTTATCCAATATTTATCAGGCATCTACTTCTCATTCTAGTGTGTTTTCCTTAGCAGACTTGCATGTTAGGGAGGACATGCCCTCTGCTAGTATCATGGTTCATAGGCCAGGTCCTTCTCTCATTATAATTTACAAATTAATAATTGGTTTTCTGTTATCAGCTGGTCCTGTGTAAATTTGGGTGAAATGTTATACTGAGGCCTACCCTGGGGCATCAAACTAATGAGGGCTAGTTTTCTATATCAACAACACATATGTGAATATTCAGAAAGTCCTTCTAATCCAAAATTATCTTTCCCAGCTATCTGCTATAATATCTGAAATGCTACTATTTGGTTTATGCCATTGGACTGTGGTTCCTGAAGTCACCATCATGTAAATTCAATTCAACCTCACAAACTCTTATTGGGTTGATCTTTAAAAGCATTGTGATAGGTGCTCTGAGTAAAAGAACAAAAAAATTAAGATGATGATAAAGTAATTTTACTCCTCTTAAGAGCCACAAAACAAATGGTAAGATACAATGAAAACTTAATATATCAAAAAATACTCAAAGGAATAATAAAAGTCTCTTATATAATAAAAATTCCAAGAGCTAAGTGATCAGTGGGTGCTAAAGCGACCAGATATATGACTTAAATTGGGATTTCAGAGGAAGACCAAGTAACCCATTAGTAGTCATCGATGATTTAGGATTAATCTGCTAATTAGATATCTAGTTTCCTTGGGAAGAAGAGAAGGAATTAGAATGGAACTGATGCATTGCCCAGGGCACTAAACAAAAAGAGAAGTAGCCTAGGCAGGAGGCCCCAGGACAAATACCTTGGAGGCTGAACTCTGACATAACCCAGGAGTTTCCAAGGGCACATTTGTTTCACTATTTGCACAGAGATGTCAGAATTTTGTTGAATTGTGACATTGAGTTACTTGGTGCACTTGAACCTCTGAATAAGTATGAGAGTGAGTGGGGGAATGGCTGGTGCATAACCTGATAAAGTCCTTAGAAATTATGAAGTAAAAGGCAAACTGGAAACAGTCACTATTAAGATGTTGTAAACAAATTATTATGCACGGCATGTTTTTGTCCCCTGCCCCCCCAAATTCATATGTTGATACCCTAACCCTATGCGATGATATTTGTAGGTAGAGGGTTTGGAAGGTAATTAGTGTTAAATGAAGTTATGATGGGAGAGTCACACTCAAGATAGATTTCTGGACTCTTATTTAATCATTTAATTAATGAAATTAGTTTCATTATAAGAAGACAAAGAAACCAGAGCCCCCTCTTTCTCTGCACCTTGTTGCGGAAGCAGCAAGAAGTCCGCCATCTGCAAACCCAGAAGAGGGCCCTTATCAGACACCAAATCTGCCGGCACCTGTATCTTGGACTTCCCAGCCTCCAGAACTGGGAGAAATAAATGTTTGTTGTTTAAGCCATCCAGTCTATGGTATTTGTTACAGCAGCCAGAACTGAGACACAAATCAATACAAAACACACTGTGAAAGGAATTTCATTCCTTCAGCATTTTCCAAAGGAGAATTCACAACAGAGATTTGGTATTGCTTGACAGGAAGAGAGAAACTCGTTTCTAGTTTTCTAGTCAACTTGACTATGAAATTTTAGTTTTCACAGTTTAAACTTTCTTTGGGTTGAAATCATCATTACCAGTCAGGGGAGGAGGAAGCTGTTATGACCCACGAGGGACTCAGGAGGGCATCTGGGTCATTCTACCCAGGCATTGCCATTCTCTTCCTGCTGCTCTGAGAGGAAGGAGGCTTTGACGTCAGGTGTGGATGAGTCATCTTTCCTCTCAGGGCCTCTGGCTGAAATTTGCAAGCTACCTTTGCAGTTGCTATTCTGTTACTCATTCATTTAAAAAAAAAAAAAAAGCATATTGCAAAAGCTAAAGGGAAATGTTTGGATGAACAAGTGATTACATTTCTATTTTTGTAGCAGAGAACTTGCTTGCTTGCTCACAAAAGCAGCCTCATCCGGTACCAGGGACCCTGAGGGCTCTCAGTAAACTCTTGTTGATTGACAAAAGGATCTGCTGGATCCTTGTAAATCTTGGTGTTGAAGCTGAACGTTCAGATATGGTTATGTGGTTGGTATACAGAAGTTTGTGCTTACTTGTTCCTCTGTGGTGTGGGATGTCAACTCAGATTCTTTGGATTTACATAAAGAAGTTAGGAACATCGCTGGCCCCACTACCATGAACATTCTGAAAGGAAAATAAATAAGGCCCTTTCTGGAGCTTTATCTGCTTGGGCACAAGTGGGATTCAATGGAAGGAAAGTTGAATAAGGATCTAAGAATTGTTCTTTGTGTTGCTCCAGGAAGCCATAAACAAGTTTTCAACCCATTTGACAATCTTCTAGGAAAAAACAAATCCTTACTTGCCAGAAATGTAGAGGAACCATCAAGAATGAAGGAAAAGAGGATGTTAGGTCTAGATTCCTCCAGCCTGAGGCAGGATATATCATTGTTTTTCTTTCTTTTTTTTTTAATATTTTTTTATTGAGGTATTATATGTGTACATATCTTACCATTACCCCCCCCCACACCCCACACCCACACATGCCCTCCCCCCCCAGAGTTTTGCGTCCATTGTTTATGCTTATATGCATGCATACAAGTCCTTCGTTTGATTTCATAACTCCCCCACCTAGGGATGGTGATGTCTAGAAACTATGGCCTAAACCTCTTTTCTTTCCCCTTTTAGTGAACTCCATGACTTTATATACCATCTATGACGCTTATATTTTACCTCTAGCCCTAAGCTCCAACTACATGCGTGCAACTTTGTACTTTATACTTTCACATGAAGGTCAAATAAGAAGTCAAACTTCACGTGCAAATTGGAACTCAAGACTTTTCCTCAAAACTTGCTCCTCCTTAGTCTCCCTTAGGAGGGACCAGCATTTGTAGTTATCTAAGACAAAACATCTAGGAGTCATCCTTGATTCCTCTGTTCTCATTCCCTCCATCCAGGTCATTAGCAAGACTTTACATTTCTCTTTCTATTCCCTTCTCTCCATGTCCAATGTCAATACCCTAGTACAGTGGTTGGCAAACCGTGGCTCGCGAGACACATGCGGCTCTTTGGCCCCTTGAGTGTGGCTCTTCCACAAAATACCACGGCCTGGGCGAGTCTATTTTGAAGAAGTGGTGTTAGAAGAAGTTTAAGTTTAAAAAATTTGGCTCTCAAAAGAAATTCCATTCGTTGTACTGTTGATATTTGGCTCTGTTGACTAATGAGTTTGCCGACCACTGCCCTAGTATAAACCATGATCATTTTTTTCTCAGTTGTCAGCAGTAACTCTGAACTGGTCTTCTTTCTTTAACTCTTGACTTCTGTAATCTAGTCTCCCATATGAAAGTTAATATTCTACAAATGTTAATCAGATCTTTTTCACTTCAGTTCTTGCTATAAAATATACACTGGCTTCCCATTGTCTTTAGAATGACATTGAAACCTACTATGGTGGCAGCAGGTCTTACATGGTCTGGTTTATCTCTTTATACTCTCCCTCCATGTTCTGGTCTCTCTCAATGTCCCCCATACACTAGTCTGGTCCTACCTTAAAGACCTTTGCTTTTTCTATTTCCTTTGCTGGAAATTCTTTCCTACCTTTTCATACTGCTGTTTCTTTTCCATCTTTTAGATCTCCATTCTAAGGACCCTTGCTCAAAAATCTATTTCTGAATACTTTTTCTAACTCACTGTTTCCTGCCACAACCCAACCCCAATGCATTCCATCACTCAGTTTAACTCCCTTGTAAAATTAATCACAAATGGCAATTGTGCAGCTTACTTATTTACATTTTTATTGAATTCACACCATCTTCCTGCCTATATCCAAGTAGGCTGGAAGCACCACATGAACAAGAACCTTGTGTGCCTTTAAAGAGGTAGTTTGGAGCAGTGGTTAGGCTCTCATACTCAAGATAGATTTCTTGGCTTCAAAGCCCAGCTTTGCCACTTATTAGACATATGCCCCTAGAAAATTGTTTGACCTCCTATACTCATTGGTAAAATGAAGGCAGTAAAAGAACCTGATGCATAAAATTGCTATTAAGAGATCACTATCCATATGACATCCATGGCACAATGGTACACACTCAGCAAGTCTTAGCTGTCACTATTGTTAACCACATATCTGTTTAACACACATTTGCTGAATGACCGATAGATACATTAATTGTATGTATTCAAGGAAGGCTTCTGCTATCTCACAGAACAGATCTAGAATATATATTGAAAGGGGTCCCTGCCTGGTTGCTGAAGAGTTGAGTCCTTAGTAACTGTTCAGAAGCTGGCTGAGAGAGCTGCAGGTGAGGAGACAGGTGGGGCATAGCATGTTGAAAAGGAAAATGGTAGCAATAGAAGCCCAAGTTCATTTAGTACTTATTCTGTGTGAAGTTCTGTGAGCCATTTTTTCTATTCCCCTCTTAAAGTCACTGATGCATTACTCTGAAGTTATATTATGAAGTACTTTTTACGGTTCCTTGTTACACCAACAAGCTATGTACAATGTTCTCCATTGCCCCAATAATCTTCTCATCATATACCCCCATGCCTAGTTATCACTTACCCGTCTTCAACTCTTAACCACAATGCCATTTCCTTGAGAAGCTTCATCTGACCTTGGTGGAACATTCCAGGAGTTCCTGTATGATGTGTTCATCATGCCAACTACGTTTCTTGTCTTGTATATACCATAGCTTACATTAATTTACATGTTTATTTTAGTCTGTTCTCCTGACTAGATTCTATACTTTGTGGGGCCAGGTTTCGGTCTTGTTTTTCTCACCAATGTATCCCCAGAGCCCAAAACACTGCTCCCCAATGGTTGGCACACAGGAAATACTTACTGAATAAATAAGTGGGCATTAATACTTTAGCAGAATGAATCTGTCCCCAAACCTAACTATTCCTCTTCTTTGAAGATTGAAAAATGAAAAGGCCATTTTTATTTGAATTGACTTTTTGTGCTTATCAACTTCCATGCTTCTTCCTTTCTTCCCAACTGAATTTAACCCCAGATAATGATGAAAACACAATTTGTATTAAGCTCTAGAAGAGAAGTTACAGAAAGAAGAAAAATGAAGAGAGATAGCAATGGGAACTAGAAGATAAAGTCAGAATATTTTCTAGAATTTAAACTTATTCTATTGACAGTTTTTAATAAAAATCATAAATAATATTTTTCTCTTTGAAAGTAAACAGACACAGTCTCATCTGATTCTTGTACAGAGTTATCTGTACATTCACTACAACTCCACTGAAAGTTTGATTTTTTTTCTTTTAAATTTTAAATGGCGGTAAAAACTAATTCTACTGATAGCATCAAACTTATAAATGAAAAAAAAATAGTTCTGGTCTGATTAACATTATTTCTTAAAAGTCAGCCTCAACAAAACCCAAGAAAATTCAAGAGAAAAGAATCACAAAATAATAAATTTTAATCATCACTTGATGTCAAGGTAATTCTTATCAAAATAAGAATGACTTTAATTCATTATGAACCACACACATGGTTTGCAACTTTTGATTATTCATGCCAATGATTTCCATTAGGGCTTATTATGAAACTAGCTGGAAGGCTGATGAAATTCAGAGAGAGAAAAAACACACAACAGATTCACAATGATGAAAGTATCAGCAGAGATGTCAAAAATGAGGGAAATACCAAAATAAGCTATTGTTTTCCCACTCAATTGATGGTTTATGAAAAGAGAAATGCTTCTGGGGGGAGAGAGAAGAAGGAAACATGACAAGTTTGAATTCAAAAATAATTTGTAAGATATTTATCAAGTCCAATTGTGAAAAGACCTATTTCACATGCAAAAATCCAATTTCTTATCTGGAATTTGAATTCTTCCTAGCTGCTAGCAAATAAATATTTTAGTCAGGGATAGAATTTTTCAGAAGGGCATATGAAAGGTATATTTACCATTTGTATTGGATGTGAGAACAAGAAACTGAAATTACATTATTGATGAAGTAACTGAAGACCTTTATAACGAAGCTCTAGAACTTGGAGATGCTAATTCACACAGCCATGTTAACCCTCGAGGGAAACTCTGAAGGGCAAAGGAAAGAAAATAGCATAAAAGTTGGGGTTGAGGATTGAAAAGGTCACTCCAACTAGAAGTCAAGGATTACTTTTCTGCCATAGCATCATAATGAAGTGACTGAAAAAAATCTGGAATTTCAAGCAATCTATCCACTGAAACATGTTTAATGTATGTTTTATTTTGCAGACTCTTTGTGTACTTATTTCTACATAATGGACTTTTAAAAATTGACACATAAATCATAATAAACTATATTAAAATGCACTATGTCCTTTTCTACATCTATTCTTTACTCTGTGTTCTTCCCACTGATTGGAGAACACCTCTGCCATACTCTGAAACTCCTACTTTTTATTCAAAACTAAGCTCTGAGGGCAACTCATTTGGGATTTTTTCCATGAGCACCCCCACCAAGGCTAGGTCAGGTACTCGGCTCTTTCGCACAACGTTAGAACCTTCCCAATAAATCTGGTCATTGATTACATTACAGATTCATTTTTTCACAAGTTTATAGGCAGGTTTTCATAGTGGTTATGACAGGGCTCTGATATCAGAGTTCTAGAACTAAAATCCTGGTTCAACTATTTCTAATTGTGTGGTCTTGGGCAATTTCTGAACTCTGACTCCATTTCTTTATTGGCAATATGGAGAATTTTAATAGCACTAACCTCCTAATAAGAACAGGTGTCATGATAACACAAGGTAATACCCTTAGTAAATTGTTCCCCACTTATTGAGCACTCTCTACATATTAGCTATCATTCTTAGTAGTAGTAATAGTGTGTCTCATGCTGGAGTCTTTGTTTTTTCTTAAGTCTGATTGACATTGGAAACCCCAAACCAATAAGTACAAGAACTTTCTAATATGTTTAGAGTTCTGTGAACTTAGAGATAAGTACACAGAAAGAAGGAAGTCAAGATATGTATAATGATATAGGGGAGAAGGCAGTGAACTCAATGTGTGATACAACTTCAAAAATAGGTTAGAACTTATAAAGAAAGTGCTTTATAAATCTTATTTTAATAGTGGAGAGATCAGTCTGGCCAGAAGAGACATTTGAATCAACCCTGGAATAATATAGATTAGAACTTTACAAAAAGAGCTATTTTGAGTTATCTTTCAAGGTGACTTTGAATTAGATTATATTGAGATCTATTTTAAAGGACTAAAACTTTAAAAATGTATTATTTTATTTTATAAACGAAATTATAGACATTATATAGTACATGAATTTTATGTTTCAACAACAAAAAACATAAGGTAATTCACCTCTTCTGATGAATTCTCTTTCTCCCTATGCCAAGCATTTATGAAATAAAATGGTTAGATGGGATAATAGCTAAGGCAGATTACAGTCTTTTAAGATTGCCTCTACTTCTGACATTCTGACACTTTAAGAAATTCTGTTTTCCCAATTCTAAGGTAGAGAAGGAATAGTAATATAGCAACATCCTTTTTAGTGAGCTTTCCTCAATGGAAGGTCATTTAGAGTTTAATGGGATTAATTTGGCTGACACGTTCCATTTTAAAAGGAATCTCAGTTCCTGTGCCAACCGGCATGGATTTTGACGGGCAAAAGGCTCAGATCCTGCCAATTTCACCCGTTGTACAACCCCTCAAGCCCATGACTCTGGCTGAGAGCCGCTCTGCTGGCAGACACTGGTTGCTGAGATGATGAACAGACAGTTGGACAACATGTTCCTGGGCTCCTATGGAGCAAAGCCTGCTTGTCCTCCAGGCGACTCCAGCCCTGTCTCTAGGAGCCTCTTCCCAATCTGTGCTAAAGGGCAATCAGATTAGAGGGGACCTGTGTCCCTCTACCTCAGGCTTCATGCACAATTGAAGATGCATTTTGTACTAAGAAGGCTCATTCCAAAAAGGCAATGCCAAAAACTTCCTTTCAGGGAATTATCATTTGCAGCTCCGTATATTCCCCTCTCCCTGTTCGACCTTTCCCTTTCTGTATCTTCGGAATCTCCAAGGAGTGGCTTTCAGTTTGTGGTACCAGCATTTTTCAACAGCAACTGCTCTTTTATCTTTCTCCAATGCGGGCAGGGCCATTTCTTTTAAACTCTAGTTGCTTTAAAATGTTTTATTTTATTTTACATTTCTTCCTATGGATACGGATGGCATTGGTGACTGAGGGCAGAAAAGTTATAAATTATTAGGACAAATCCAGCAGAAGCTGAACCCACTGGGATTCCAAATAGATTTTCCCTTCACACAAATACCACCAATTAGCTAGATAGATTCCATTTTTATCTTTCTTCCAAAGCTGTGGGTGAAGGAGATCATACCAGAATAGACAGACATCGATTGATGAAACACATTTCTGTGACCACTATATTTTTGCACATTGAACTTAATTGATTTGAGAAGACTTGCCCTGGAGGAAACGCATGGTGATGCCATCAAACTATCTCATGGCCTTAGAATCTGGCCCTGAAAGGCAGTATCTGTACTGATGAAGATTTATGCTTTGGACTCAAACAGACTTGGCTTCAGCCTAAGACCCACTTCTTACTGTACATATATGTGGTAACTGGGCAAGTTACTTGATATTTTTTTATATAGTCTTCCCCTCCCTATGCTAGGATAATAATAATGACTGTATTATTATAGAACTATAGTAAGATTAGGTGAATTAATTTAAATGAGCTGTAGTAAGATTAGATGAATTAACTTAAATACTTACTAAACACCAGCTAACATGAAGGCTTGCACAGTATTTTCTTTACCTCTGTATTCTTTAACCCTGAATCGAGGATTCTTGGCCTCAAGTGAAGTATTTTATAGCCTGAATTATACTGGAGGTAGAGGTATGGAAAAGAAAAGGTTAGTTTACAGAGACTTAGCAATAAAAAAATAGGACAAGATCAATCCTTTTATGAGAGATAAGAGTGAAACCAAGAATAAATATTATATTTGGAACTTCAGAAACAAAGAAGATGGTGATACAAAGGAATGAGAAGTTAGGAAAGAAAAATGTTTTGAGGCAGAAGATGAAAAGTTTAATTGCTGCTATATAGGAGTTGAGACATTGATAGAGTATCCAGGACAAATGTCCAGCAGGAAAATGCAAGAATTGGGAAAATAATTTTGTTGAATGTTTTTAGAAATTATGAAAAGATTCTCAATATAGTATGATTCTGATAACTTTATTTTAGATATTTTTTCTCAATATTTTTCATAGTACGATTACCTTCTTCTGTTCACCAGCATTTGAATGCATTTTTAATTTAATTTTTAAATACAATTTTCTTTTTGGAGGAACTTTACATTATAATTTGTGTGTGTGTGTGTATGAAGAGGGAGTAGATTCTATTTTATTAAAAATAATTTTACCATTATCTGAAAATATCTTGCTCTTTATTCTAATTTAAATGTCCGCAGAGTTAATGAATAAAGTATACTTCCTAGAACCTAGGGGTTCTAACTACACAGGAATGTGTTCATTACTTATTGCTTCATTAATTAGCAAATCAGAAATCTCTCAGAATAAAACTCCATTAGGAAAGTGTCTCCTTTTTAAAAAAGAGGTTCTGAGAATAATCCTATTAGGCTAGAAGCTTGCTAAGCTTATCAACTCTGGACACATTTCTTTACTAAGGGGAGAAAAAGATCCAGCTAGAATGAATGTGACAAGTAAATGCTGATAGAAAAAAAATTTAACCCCAGAAAATAAAAATCATATTATATCCAAATGTCAGTTTCATGCCAGAATAAATTTGGTGACCTTTTACGATCTAAGCTTGATAACATTTAGACACGAAGTGAAAAACTCAGTCTATCTTCAAATGTTAGGGTCAATGTAATTCTTTAAATAGGCATATGTATTTTTAAAAATTAAGAGAAAAAAATAGTCTTTTGCATATTTACACACATATCAATTCTAATGCTCTTTATTATTTCCTGAAGATTTATGTTTCTACCCCCTTCAGCCTAAAGAACCTCCTGAAGTCCAGGTCTGAAGGTTATGAACTTTTAGCTTTGTCTTATCCAAACATGCCTTTGTTTGATCTTGAATTTTGAAGGGTAGTTTTGCTGAAGATTAAACTACACATCCACTATTTTAAAATTATTTTAGCACTTTAAAGATATTGTTCTGATGAGAAGTCAGTGATTCTTGTTCCTTTGCGTGCAATGTGTTATTTTTCTTTGTCTACTCTTAAGTTTTTCCCTTTGGTTTTTAACCGGTTGACTATGTTAATTTATTACTTTAACCAAATTTGGAAAAAATGTAGCCATTATTTTTAAAAAATTGTTTTTCTACCCCATACTTTCTCTGCTCTCATTCTGGGACCCCTATTACACATAGCATAGACCTTTCAGTATTGTCCTACACATCTCTGAAGCTCTGTTCCTTTTTTTATTTTCAATCTTTTCTATTCTTTAGATTAAATCATTTCTATTGATCTATTTTCAAGTTGGCTGATCTCTTTTTTGTCTTCTCCACTCTGATCCACTAAACCCATCCAGTATCATTTTAATTTCAGATATAGCATTTTCTAGGTATAAAAGTTATATTTGATTCCTTTTACAGTTTGTTTTTCTGATAATATAGCCTAATTTTAACATACTATTATAATAATGACAATAGCTGCTTTAAAATCCTAGTCAGATAATGTCAACATCTGGGTCATCTCTGGATTGGTCTCTAGATTGTCTTTACTCTGGAAAATGGGCCATGTTTTCCTGTTTATTTTTATGTTGAGCAATCTTGTATTGCATTTTGGACATTGTGAAGAATGTTATAGAAACTCTTAATTCTATTATGGTTCTTTGAACAATATTGATTTAAAAAAAAAATCAGGCTGGTAATTTGGTTAAAGTGAAATTTAGAAAACTTTGTCTCTCCAGCAGTAGGTGGCATGCAGCTCAAATTTCAATGCAGTTCTTTTATCCTTGAGACTGCCTTCTATCTAAAGCTATAAAAATTGGAATTGTACCCATTGCCACTCTCTTTTTACAAATATTGACTCCACTCCATTTTTCACCCTCAAATACCTTCAGTTGGTTGCTTTTTATACCTGTTCTGAGTTTGTAGTTGTTATTTACTAGAGGGTTGGTCTGATAGGAGCCACTCAAGCACCCTGGGAGGTGAACTACATAAATCTTTCCCCACTGCCCAGAAAATAGAATGGCTGTTTGCACTAAATTCATTGTCTTGAGCATTCACTTGGTTTGCTCTCATCTACTGTTCTTTTTTCCTTTCCTCATCGTCTTCCTGAAAAATTGACAGTGGACTTTTATAAGTGAAGATTAAAGTGCTTGAGCAGATGACAAAAAACTGTCTCCTCTTAGTCCTAGTTCTGTTCACATTATTAAAGTGCAGGGAACTTGCCTATACTACAACTGGGCAGGTGGTTTCTCAAGAGAAAGAACAGCCTGGCTGGTGTGGTTCAGTGGTTCAGTGTCGACCTAAGAACCAGGAGGTCACTGTTGGATTCCCAGCAAGAGCACATGCCCAGGTTGCAGGCTTGATCCTGGTGGGGAGTGTGCAGGAGGCAACCAATCAATGATCCTCTCTTATCATCGATGTTTCTATCTCTCTCTCCCTCTTTCTTCCTCTCTGAAATCAATAAAAATATTTTTAAAGAGAAAGAACAGTAAGTATATTATATAAATAGAAATAAAATGCAGCGTGAGTCTGAATTGCAGAGATTATTTTAAATCTGCTGCTTTTCTACATAATGGGAAGGCTAATATTAACTCTTTGACTAGAAAACCACAGGTACTGAGTATAAGAAGATGAATTTATAAGAATTCTTAAATTAAATATAGTACATTAATCATTATTATCTTGTAGAGTATTTCATAAAATTTGTTGAGATGAACATGTACCTTAACATATTTCCTGGATAAAGGGCTATCTGATTTGAAAAATTTGAAAATAACTATGGGAAATAGAAATATGGTTTATTACCTCCCATAAGTTACAGACTTACCAAGACTGGGAGTGCAATAAAATCCTCTTCGCATTGGTTAACTGTGCTGACCATGATTAGTGTTTTCTTGGATGATTCAGAAAGTACACTGAGATCTTTCCTTGCCTTGCTTTCTCTTTCTACTATCTCTGTCTAGGTAATTTCATTATTTTTCATAGCTTTAACTGCCATCTATGAGCTGCTGAGTCCCAAATTTATCTTTTTGCTATCTTTTGATAGTCAAAACCTCTTCTCTGAATACATTCATTAGCCGATCTGGCAGCTTTTCTTTGATGTTTCACAGACATTTCAAAATTAACATTTCAATCCCCAAATATATTTCTACCTAGTAGTTCTCATTTCAATAAGTGGCATCACTATTTACTCATGCTAAAAAGTTTGGAGTCATCATTGATTCTTCTCTTAAATTCAGTCCATTAGTGAGTCCTGCTTGTTGTTTCTGCTCAAAAATGTATATTGAGCCCATTGACTAGTCCAAGGTTTACTATCAGTTAAATGTGAAAATTAAAATAAAATGTTTATCATGTTATTTTCTGAGAAATTAAAATCCTATGGATTATTTTCATGCCTAAAATGTATTGTTTCATGTTTTTAATTTCCTCATTATTACCTGATTAATGAAGAGTAGAAAATGTAAGAGTCCCTGTGATAAATAGATCAGGATTTGGTCAGAAAACTTTGGCTACAGGCCATATCTTATCTGCCTCATGTTTTTGTAAATAAAGTTTTATTGGAACACAAGCAAAGTCAATTCTTTTAAATATGCTATGTGGTTGCTTTTGTGTTACAATAACAGAGTTGCATAGTTGTGACAGAGGCTGGGTGACCCACTGGATCTAAGATATTTACTATCTGACCTCTTATGGAAAAGGCCTGATTTAAATAAATGCTGGAATACTTTAAAGATAGTGACTTTTTAGTTTTAAAATTAGTGAATATTTGGGAAATTATCTCTTTTTTTTTCTACACAAGTGCAGGTTACACTTCTTAGGGAGTGTCAAGGCATGAAAATCATGAATGAAAACTAAAAATATCAAGCATCTAATATTCTATCGAAGTAATTTGTATATCCTGCCAACACCTTAAAATGATGATAATCAATCAGACATTTTAAATAAATGTGAATATAATCAATGTTTGATGTTGTATATTGAAGAAGCCAAGAAAACAAATAATAAGACAAGATTAATAACAAAATGGCTGTAAGTAAATCCTTATCTATCAATCATTTTAAATATAAATGGATTATTTATCCAACAAAAAAACATAGAATGGCTAAATATAGTAGAAAACAAGACAAAACACAATAATGATATACTGTTTACAAGAGACTCACTTCATCTATAAGGAGACACAGGTTGAAAGTAAAGTTATAGAAAAACCTATTACATGTAAATAGAAACCAGAAGAGAGTAGGGATAGCTATACTTATATAAGAAAAATATACTTTAAGTCAAAATTGTAACAAAAGACAGAGAAGGTCATTTTATAATGCTAAGAGAGTCAATTTATCAATAGAATATAGAAATTATAAATATACTAGTGGCCCAGTGCATGAAATTTGTGCACTGGCGGGGGGAGGGGAGGTTGTCCCTCAGCCCGGCCTGCAACCTCTTCAATCTGGGACCCCTCAGGGGATGTCTGACTGCTGGTTTAGGCCCAATGCCTGCCAGCCTGATTGTCCCCTAACCGCGCCCCTGCCAGCCCAAACGCTCCCAACTGCCCTCCCCTGCTGGCCCCATCTCTCACAATTGCCCTCCCATGCACTGACCCGCCTCCTCCGCCAGGACCGGCCTCCTCCATGTCATGCGGAGTCGCAGGACCCCCAGGACTCATTGTGTGGAGCGGCCGCCAGGCCCCACCTCTGCTGTGTGTGTGGCCATCTTGTGGTGGCCATCTTATAGAGGCCATCAGGGCCACCTAGGCTTTTATTAGTATAGATATGCACCCAACATCAGAATACCCAAATATATTAGGCAAATACTAACAGACCTGGAGGGAAAAATAAACATCTATGCAATAATATTAAGGATTTTAATACCCCACTGTCAACAATGAATAGATCATCTACACAGAAAATCAATAAGTAAACACTGGTCTCAAACTACATTTTACACCAATGGGACTTAGCAAATATTACAGAACATTTCATCCAAACAGTAGCAGAATACACATTCTTCTTGGTGCACATGGAACATTCTCCAGAATACATTATATGTTAGGTCACAAAACAAGTCTTAGCACATTTAAGAAGATTAATATATCAAGTATCTTTTCTGATCACAATGGTATGAAACTAGAAATCAATAAACAGGAGGAAAATTGGAAAATTCACAAAAATATGGAACTAAAAAACACATTGTTGAACAGTCAAAGAAAAATATCAAAGTTAAATTAGAAAGTATTTTGAAAAAAAAAAAAAAAAAAGGAAAACAACATACCAAAACTTGAGGGGCAAAAAAAGCATTTCTAAGAGGGGAGGTTTTAGTGATAAATGCTTACATTAAGAAAAAATAAAGCTCTCAAATAAACAAACTAAGTTTACACCTAGCGGAATTGGAATAAAAAGAACAGATAAGCTCAAAGTTAACAGAAGAAAAGAAATAATAGAGATCAGAGTTGAAATAAATGAAGTAGAGACTAGAAAAAAACAATAGAAAAGATCAGCAAAACTAAAAGCTATCTTCTTGAAAAAAATTAACAAAGTTGACAATCTGTAGCTAGACTGACTAAAAGCAAAGAGGGAAGACTCAAATAAATAATATCACAATTAAATAAATAATATCACAATTCCTCAACTTGTACACTTTAAATATATACAATTTTATTTGTTAATTATACCTCAATAACACTGGAAAAATACGTTATCTTCAAAAAGTTTGGATGAATATAAGAGAACCAAATGCAACAGAAATTTAAAACCATGTTTTCCTCTAACATGAAAAATTAGATATTTTGTATTTCATTGGATAAATTAGTCAACATTTGCTAAACCTTGAGGGTGTATATTTTATAATGTGGCTGCTATCTAGTTGCCATGATTGGCTTTCTGAAATAGTTAATTTAGCTTCTTTTTAATACATATGAATTTATATTCCCCACAGGGAGAGAGCATACATTATTTTATTGCATTTATGAATTTCATGTAATAATAAGTTCTATGACTAAAGTAGATATTTACTTGGGAAAAATAATCAAAATTTATTGGATTTTGAGAGTAAAACTTTTTATAAGGTTGATTCAAAATTATGGGATTAAGAAATGTATTTTATCTTGGAAAATAAATGTATTAGCAATAAAAGTAGTATTTAGTAAGTTTACTTCTCGACTTTCAAACTGTATGTCAGATTGGCTTAGTGTGATGCTAAAACTCAAACAGCTAAATCACTGTCTTATGACACATTTCCTCTAGTTAGTCACTGAGTCATAACTCATCTTTTTTCATCTCATCTACGCAAGTGGTTTCAAGATAAACACTAAAGTACTTTATGTTCTTTTCGACTAGGTGTGGAAGTATCTAAGCACATCCTCATTTTCCTTGATGGGCAGCAACATGAGGTATCATTAAACACTGTCTAGAATAGCTCAGGCTCCTCCTCTTCATTTTCCTATCTTGCAAATGTTTTCTCCTTTAAACTCTCTCTAGCCTTCATGGCACCCTTTATTTTTAAAAAAAATATATATTTTTATTGATTGCAGAGCAGAAGGGAGAGAGAGAGAGAGATAGAAATATCAATGATGACAAAGAATCATTGATCAGCTGCCTCCTGCACACCCCCCTACTGGGGATCGAGCCTACAACCCAGGCATGTGCCCTTGACTGGAATCAAACCCAGGACCCTTCAGTGTGCAGGCTGACGCTCTATCACTGAGCCAAACTGACTAGGGCCACCCTTTCTGCCTCTAACACAACTCAAGTAAACTAACCTTGTTGATTGGAACTGATTTGAAATTTGCCCATTAATATCCATGAATGACAACCAGAAGCATTGCTAGGGCAAGATCAGATAAACAGTCTCCTTGAGCACATTCTGCAAATGTGACTCCTTTTCAACAACATTTGTATAAAGAATAATATGTTGCCTAAAGTTAACAACGCTGTATTCTGCACTTAAATATTATTAAGAGGGTAGATCTCACAGTCAGTGTTTGTATTTCATGCACAAAAATAATAACAAAGGAAAAAACAAAGGAGCAAAAGGAAACTTTTGGAGGCGATGGATATGTTTGTTATCTTGATTGTGGTGATAGTTTCATGGGTATATGCACATGTTCTAACTCATCAAATTGAATACATTAAATATATGCAGTTTCTTGCCTATGAAATATACCTCAATAAAGCTGTTAAAAAAGAGTGATGTGCTAACAAGGATAGTTATGCTGAAAACATGTTAGAAAAAGCAAGACTGAAATAGGGAAAAGGTACTTATGGGGATGGGGAGAGGATATACCCTATATAATAAAGAGGTAATATGCAAATTGACCGTCATGCCCTCGCACAAGATGGCCACCCCCATGTGGTCACAAGATGGCCTTCACAAGATGGCTGGCTGGGGAGGGCAGTTGTGGGTGATCAGGCCAGCAGGGGAGGGCAGTTGGGGGTGACCAGGCCTGCAGGGGAGGGCAGTTGGGAGCGACCAGGCCTGCAGGGGAGGGCAGTTGGGAGCGACCAGGCCTGCAGGGGAGGGCAGTTGGGGGTGACCGGGCCTGCAGGGGAGGGTAGTTGGAGGGAACTGGGCCTGCAGGGGAGGGAGAGCAGTTGGGGGGGATCAGGCCTGCAGGGGAGGGCAGTTAGGGGTGACCAGGAAGACAGGGGAAGGCAGTTGGAGGCAACCAGGCCTGCAAGGGAGGGAAGTGGGGGGGGGGGGGGACCAGGTTGGCAGGGGAGGGAAGTTGGGGGCAATCGGGCTGGCAGGGGAGTGGTTAGGGGGTGATCAGTCTGGTAGGCAGAAGCAGTTAGGGGCAATCAGGCAGGCAGGCAGGCGAGTGGTTGGGAGCCAACAGTCTTGGATTATAAGAGGGATGTCTGACTGCCTTGTGGGATCAGGCCTAAACCATCAGTCAGACATCCCCCAGGGGTCCCAGATTGGAGAGGGTGCAGGCTGGGCTGAAGGACACCGCCCCCCCCAGTGCACGAATTTTTGTGCACTGGGCCTCAAGTATATATATGTTGCCCCACCAAGCAAGGACACAGATCTCCTGCCCCTCACCTCTACCCAGTCCTGAGTATTGGTCCCCTTGAAGTTAGAATTGTTGCGCCTTACATGACAAGGTGAGTGCCAAAGGTAATAGGTGATCTACTGCCTGAAACTGAGAACAGTGTGAATGTGGACTCTCAAGTGTGGGTGGTAAAACTGTTCTTGGCCTTCCTCTCAGAACTGACCTTGGAGGCTGCTGTGTCAGAGAATTACTCTCCTGGCCTGCAGGCCCAGGTGGATGTTGTGCCATACACCTTGACAGACAAATTCTATCATCTTGTTCTAGATATATATATTTTGCCTTTCTAAAATGCACTGTTTTTTTCCTTTTCAAAGCTTAGTAAAACCAGTCTCTCAGCTTCTCCAAGGTTATTCTAACATTAATGAGAAAAAAAGTTTGTTTATTTTGAAACCCAGAAGCCAGATCACAGTGTTCCCTAGACTGAGTCATAAAAAGGAAGCTAAGCGCATTACCTGGTCCTTAATGAAAAGCATGGATATGAGATCTCCCTGAAGTTCATGTGATTCACAAGAAATAAATGAAAAGGACAGCCTTATGGAACAGTATCAATTGATCTTTCCTTCTCCTGGTAATTACAAGGCTTCAATTTCATTTGGATTCAGCATGTTTAATGAAGGAAGATCAGTTTCTATGGAGAATCATTTCACTTCAATAGTCACAAAACACCTTTTAGCTATGGAAGTCATACTTTTCATTTAGTAATTTTAAAAAACATGTTACAGTCTCAAAAGTATTCAGGGCCTCAAAGTGCTGGTGAGATTGACATCTACGATGGATGCTCACCCTTATTTTAGAGATTGGAAGCCTAAGAAAAAGAAATGTTGGAAAACAGGCTAGGGATGACAAAGATGGCCAGCAAACTAGCAGAAGTGAGGGGGGCATGGAACAGATCCTCACAGCCCTCAGGAAGAACCAATCCTGCAAACCCTTCATCTTGGACTCCCAACTTACAAACAGTGAGACAAATTTCTGCTGTTTAAGCCATCCAGTTATGGTACTTTGCTATGGCCAGCAAACTAATATACATGATATTGTTTTGACAGACAACGATTAGGAAAAAGGTGCATGCATCTGGTAGAGGAAACAGCATGAACAAAGACACAGAGGTAAGGCATGTTGTGGTAGCAGAGGTGTGAGGTAGTTATAACCCAGAGTCAGTGTGTATACATGGGGGAAGGTAAAGAGTGGCTTTAAAAATATATATATTTTGCCAGAAAGGTATGCTTGGGAAGATTGTGAAGGATCTGCAATTCCTCATTATGGGTTATAGACCTTTTCTTTGGGTATTGAGGAGCTATTGAAGGTTTCGAGTGGGGGAAGGTGAGATATTTAGAGAGATCTAAATTATTTTTATCTACAGGAGACACATTTGGAGGAAAACATTGGAGGGAATGCTCATGTAACCCAGTGTAAGGAAACGGAAAAAGTCGGTTTAGCCTATAAATGCTGGAGCCTTTTTTCTGCACAATTCTATCTCCTACTCACATGCTGCTGCCCTACTCCTCACCTTTAGCAAATGTCACTGTGCTGCTTTGCAGGAGGTGTTTTCTAACAGACCCACTGTCCCTTGATTGTACCAGAAATTGATTACACAGACTTTTCAGACTCCTAGCTTCCTGAATGTAGTTGGCAGATGTACAAAACAATTGCCCACCACTGGAGTTTAGAAGGAGAGGAATTGTTGGATAGACTAAAAGGGACATTTTTATTTGTGGTACACCTCATTTCCCCCCCAGGCCCCCAATTTAGAAAAACAGGGTAATGATACAGTAGACTTGACCTCATGTGTTTGTTGTGAAAACTCAATGAGAAGATGCATGTAATGTGCTTAGAGATTGCTAAAAGAAATGTTAGGTATGATTATTACTGGTAGGACTGAAGGAGCTGGGATTCAAATCCCTGTTTTTTTTACTCTGAATTCTGTCTTCTTTCCACCCCCGTGCTTGGCTTTCCTATGTGATGTTGATCTCTTATAATTATAAGCTTTATCTTTCCCTCTTAGTGGTTTCTTATCATTACTTTTGTTTCTCCTGACACATGTTCCAGCAGCGTCTTTCCATACAAACTCCTCATTGACAAGACTCTAGGGGTTATCCAAGACCTCAGAGAGGAGGGGCTGGGAGCTGCCAGTGCCATAGGTGAACAGGGGGCAGTGGGCTGCTGGTGTTGCCCGCAGTCACAGCACTGGTGGATCTCAGCTGAACAGACTTGCTCTCCAAGGAGATGGAGGAGGGTGGGGTGGGGAAGGGAAGGGTGGAGAAGTGGCAAAGTCTTGCACGCAGTCAGGAGACTGCACATTAGTGCAGACAAAGGCTTTCTCTTCTAATGTCTCAAGATCTCATTCCTATGAGTGCTAGTAACTAATTACAGCAGGAAAATAAAAACAACTGGGCATCTGGTTAAACATGAAACTGAACATCTGGCAAGAAGTGTATTCTGCCAGGGGCTTTTCATGTTTGCCTCTGCAGGAATATTTATACATGGATCTGCTCTCGGCATCCTGGCAGATGATCCATTGCTTGAAGAATCTGATCTCCATGGTGACCACAGTTTATAGGGAAAGCTGTACCTGGTAAATAACTACTTTATTTAGAAGCAAAACATTCTACCATCAACTGACCAGGAGAGCTAGGTTATGCAGCAGTAACAAAGATTCCCAAAATATTAGTGGCTATGGCAGCACAGCTTTATTTATCACTCTTACTTGGGAAAAAAAAAATCCAGCAAGTTTATAGCTCCTCTCTCCTTCATTAACATCTTTTTTACTATTATTATTATTGAGTATCTACAATATGGCAATCATGAGACTGGTGCTTTGCATAACATACCTGCTTTAATCTCACATAACTCCATGAGGTTGTTGTTAATTCTCTCCTCTTTGCAGGTATGAAACTGATACACAAGCTCAGTGAAGAGTAAGTGGTACACTGGGTTTTGGATTCAAATTTTTCTAATGTTTAACCTGTTAATTTCAACTGCTACTTTTAAAAAACATAATCCTTAAGTTTTAATTTTTAAATGTAAATTCAGTAATGTTATCTTTCCAATATTCCTAGGGGAAAGGAAGATTCAGGTATTATTATACTAGATTGGCAAACCAAGGCATGAACGATCATGTACTTTATCTATCCTGACTAATACATTTAGTGACAGAGTTAGAATCACCCTGTCTGGCTTATGAAAATGTAGGTTCCAGTTGTACTCCTCTGCTCCCCAGACATCCCAGAATGGGATGATTCCCATACTGGTGGTAAAATACCCAGGTCTTCAACTCTCCCAGGACTATTGGCATATGGTTAGTGAAAGTTGAAAACTGTTGGGGAGGACACAGTTGAAACTCTGCAACCTTGCTACTGCTTTTGCCCAGAGAGGGGGCCTGAACTTGAAGGTTGACTTTTAGAACAGATTAAATTCCAACCTTAGCATAAGCTATGCAAGAATATATTGTCAATGTCTACAGTATATTCAAATCTAGAAATCTGAGAAGGTAATTGGTAATTAATGAGTAATACCAATCTTTGTGATATTATCATAGATTCCACAATACCTGTTTACTTCTGTCATTCAATTTTATATGTCATTTGAAATTGAGATGGAAATGGTGTGTTTATAAGTGAAAAGAATTGTTCAATTAGTTGGGGTAGGAGACTTAACAAAATATCGAATTGGCAATTCAAAGGCAAAAATGTCTGCTGGATTATTTAAATCTCTCCTATGTCAAATATGGCTGATTCAGCATTGTGGCAAGATTGCTTAAACGTAAAGATTACATACTTTGATTTTTGTTTGCTGCAATGTCATTGGAGGTGGCAGATTAGTTTACCAAAAGTTGATTTGATGGTCATTTTTACTTCCTAAGTCAGTGTTTCTAAATTGACTTTCCATCAATTGTTGAGAGCTGGGGCACTTTAAAACATGCTGATTCCCTGGGGCCCCCTGTGAGTCTGTATTTTATTTATTTATTTTTTTTAAAATATATTTTATTGATTTTTTACAGAGAGGAAGAGAGAGGGATAGAGAGTTAGAAACATCGATGAGAGAGTAACATCGATCAGCTGCCTCTTGCACACCCCCTACTGGGGATGTGCCCGCAACCTAGGTACATGCCCTTGACCGGAATCGAACCTGGGAACCTTGAGACCGCAGGCCGACACTCTATCCACTGAGCCAAACCGGTTTCGGCGTGAGTCTGTATTTTAATCTACTACTTTTTTATGCAAGAAAATTTGCCTTCATCCCCAGGCTAGCCTCTACCTATAAATTAATGACTCCCCAGATGTTGACCCTTTTAGGTCTTGGAATATTTGCCTGTAGGTTAGCCAGATTCTTTCTAGTTTCACACTAACTCTCCATCAGAGCAAAGGTCCCACCTATTCATTCATTTATTTATTTAACACTAGAGGCCCAGTGCACAAAATTCGTGCATGGGGGGGTGGTGTATGTGTACCTCAGTCCAGCCTGCACCCTCTCCAATCTGGGACCCCTCGAGAGATGTTAGACTGCCCATTTAGGCCCGATCCCATCAGGCAGTCAGACATCCCTCTCACAATCTAGGACTGCTGGCTCCCAACCGCTCGCCTATCTGCCTTCCTGATTGCCCCTAACTGCTTCTGCCTGCCAGCCTGATCACCCCCTAACCACTCCCCTGCCAACCTGATCGACGCTTAACTGCTCCCCTGCTGGCCCGATTGCTCCTAATTGCCCTCCCCTGCTGGCCCAGTCACCCCTAACTGCCCTCCCCTGCTGGCCTGGTCACCCCTAACTGCCCTCCCCTGCTGGCCTGGTCACTCCTAACTGCCCTCCCTTGCCAGCCTGGTCGCCCCTAATTGTCCTCCCCTGCAGGCCTGGTACCCCCAACTGCCCTCCCCTGCAGGCCTATTTGCCCCCAACTGCCCTCCCCTGCAGGCCTGGCTCCTCCCAACTGCCCTCCCATGCATGCCTGGGTTCCCCACAACTGCTCTCACCTGCAGGCCTGGTTACCCCTAACTGCCCTCCCTTTCAGGCCTGGTCCCTCCCAACTGCCCTCCCCTGCTTGCCTGATCACCCACAATTGCCCTACCTGCTGGCCATCTTGTGGTGGCCATCTTGTGTCCACATTGGGGCAGCCATCTTGTGTGTTGGAGTGATGGTCAATTTGCATATTACCCTTTTATTATATAGGATTCCTAAAACTCTAATTTTGCTTTTCTAGTAGCAGTAACCCATTATGGCCTAACATGCACAACCCAGCAGTTCCTCTGAATTTAATCAAGATCATACATTTCTGTTCACAACACACGAAATAGGTTAAAGAAGGAAAACTTTGGGAGATGGTAGATGAAACTTTTATCCAAATGATAGTTAATGGAGTGGGACTTCAGAGGAGTGGCCATAATTTGTCCAGCAATTTGGCCTTGTCCTTTTAATTAAGACTTATTAGCAAAATCACTGCTTTCTGCCTTTTTGATATTTTCTCATATAGGGAGATGAATCATACATAATTCATCAGGGGAAATAAAAAACTGTTCACACCCATAACTTCCCTGATTCTTTCAAGGATAGTGGAGGGGACCCTTCAATTACTGGTTTAGTATTTTAGAATCACAGTAAGTCACTTCCTCAGACCTGACTCGATTTACATGACTTAATTTTCTTAAAAACTCTACAACACCAAAATAATTAAATGATTGTTAAAACTTCTTATATTGACAACCTAGAGATTACATATATAAGTAATATGATATATAATCAAATAGAAAATTTTAATATAAAATAACACTGTATGTAGTTATAGATGCCTAGATATATTATTGTTTTCTGATATTATGAAAGGTATCTAACACCAAGGTTAGCTCATAGAGCAATGGTTCTTTGTTTCTGAAATAGTTTATCCTGGGCAACAACATTTTCCCACTCTTTTTCATTGCTATCACTTAGCAGAACAGTTAAGCTACAAGCTAAATATGTTTTGATGGTCTCAGTGAGATACACAACTAATCGTTATGACACGGTGATAATGAAAAATGTTCTATAGTGACAAGGAAATGTGGTGGCTTGGGAACTATTTCTTCCTCTGGAGGGGATCTGGCAGATGTCTAGCTCTTTTGACCAAGGAAGTCCTCTGTGGCATGGCCCCATCATATATGTAGATATTTAAAAACCCTGTTTTTATAAAAAATGGAGACTCTGTTTTCATAATAATGAGAATAAAAATAACATAAAAACAAGAATAACATTTACTATGTGTTTATTATATTCAGGCACTGTGTTAAGACAACATATTTTGTATCACTAATCACAATGCCTTTAAGAGAAAACTGAGCCTCGGGGAGATTGAGCAACTTAACATTCAAGTGAGCAAAGGTCAAGAGAAAAGCCAGCCTGCTTCAATCAAAAAGCATGTTGCTGCCCAGTTGGCATGGCTCAGTGGTTGAGCGTTGACCTATGAACCTGGAGGTCACAGTTTGATTCCCAGTCAAGGGCACATGCCCGGGGTTGTGGGCTCAATCCCCAGTGTGGGGCATGCAGGAGGCAGCTGACCAATGATTCTCTCTCATCATTGATGTTTCTATCTCTCTTTCCCTCTCCCTTCCTCTATGATTTCAGAGAGGAAGGGAGAGGGAAAGAGAGATAGAAACATCAATGATGTTAATAGGCAACAGTTTTTTAATATATGTATATTATATATATATGTTATATGTAAATATACATATATTAAAAAATATGTAGCTTCTCTAGTGTGCCCTAATATCTGCTTATACTTCTATTTAAGAAAAAAATATGCAAGTTATCCATTTTGTACAAAAATGGTAAATAAAGTCAGTATATAGGGAAAAATCACTGATAATCTTACCCAAGATTATTATTATTCCCTTTCTACATTGAGAAGCCCGAGGCTTAGTGATTGAGTCCCTAGACTGACATTTGGACTACATTTCTGTCAGTTTTTAGCTATGACAATTTTTAAACTTTGGGAGCCTTTGCTTTCTCATCTGGAAGATGAGACAAACAAACCCCATCGGGCTGTAGTAAACTCTAAATGAGGAAACACCTGTAAAATACTTAGCATAGTGACTGCCATTTGGGAAACATATGTGTTTGTGATTACAACTGGTATAATTATCATTGCTATTAAATAAGACATTTTATGTATGTATAAGTATATACATGCCCACACACTCAGAACATTATCTTGTGGCCCAAGGGAACAAGCAAATAAACCATAATGTGGCCAAAAATGTCAGGTAAGTCAACTTAATTAGATATGTAGCCTACCAGGTTGTTGGTTTAGCTGGGACGCTTTGAAGTGGACAGCTAAACCTTGCCTTTTAGTAATATGCAGAGGCAGGACCCTGTAGGTGCTTATCAAATAGCAAGCTCCGAAAACTATAGTTATTTGCTAGTAAATATTAGGTATCCAGAAAAAAAACACAAAAAAAGCCTCCTCTTGTATTGTTTTTCTTAGGAAGCTCTGAACCGTTGCCTATTAACAATCAGATCTGAAAACTCCACTCTGACATGACTGAATGGCTGATTGGTCATTTGAAATGATGGTTTTGGGATTAATTAGAAATTAAAGCAGCTGGCTGTGCTGTCTTTAAACCTCCTCCCCTGATAATTAAAATGTGATCTGTAATCCCAGGTGACTGAGTCTGGTTTGTTTGTTTTGGTCATAGATGCTACCTCCGGGGAAGTTTTTCTTCAATGCCAATTATTACTTACACAAAGTTTTTACTTTTACATTATAGCCATTTAACAAGAGAAAGGAAATGAACTGCAACACTCCTGTTTTGTGGATAAAATAAATTATCTTTAAAACTATGAAGAATTGTTTGGGCTCTTTAGGAAAAAACTAGGTAATATACACACTTCTCTAAATGTCTAGAGTTTTTAGAGAAAATAAAAATAAGAAACTTTTTTGAAAACATCTATATATATAAAAGGCTAATATGCTAAGTGTCCATCCAGGCAATGACATCACGTAGCAATGCCCAGCTTCCTCTCCCTAGTGACGACTAGCCTCCTTGCAGTTTCTTCAGCCCAGGAACATGACTTGCTTTATAGCCAGGTGGAAACATTTCACACTGTAACCAAATCTCTGTGAAGCATTTTCCCATGCCTCATTTCATTTGTTCCTCACAGAAGTCCTGGAGTAAGTAGGTAGGAGACTCAGTGGAATCCTATTTTCTTTTCATTAGTTGGAAAATGGAGATTTAGAAAGTTTAGAAACTTGACCTGACTGAAAAGAAGTAAGAAATGATGGACATTGAAAATGACTTCAGGCCGCGGGCCGCGCGCCCCGCACACCGGACGGAGGCCCGGGCGCCCTCTCCGTGCACCTCCCGGCGGCGCTAGACTTCAGTAGAGTTGACTGAATTCAAGGGATTAAGAAGTACAAATCGGGGGGACGCCGCGGCGGCGACGTCCGGAACGCGGCGATGGCGGTGCCTGGAGCTCGGCGGCCGCCCAGCGCCCGTCCCAGCCGCGCGGCCCTCGCGCGCCTGGTTCCGCGGGACGCGCGCACCGCGCACCGGACGGAGGCCCGGGCGCCCTTTCCGTGCATCTCCCGGCGGCGCTAGACTTCAGTAGAGTTGACTGAAATGAAGGGATTAAGAAGTACAAATTGGGAAGTTTGAAAAAGATGGCGGCGGAGGTTAAAGGCTGTTCTGTTGCCTCGCACCCAGCGAAATCGGAGGGGATGAGGTGTGGAGACAAAGAGAGCCCCCCCAGTGACACCAACAACAAACAAGACTTAACTATACAAAGGAGGACCAAGATGGAGGCATAGGGCGGAAGCCTGATTGTTGCCTACCACAACAACTTTGAGACTACGACAAGAGAGCAGAGCAGACACCATCCAAGACCACCATAGGGCTGGCTGAGTAGATGCTCTACAACTAGAATAAAAGAGGGGTATGTGGGATGATGCTGATGCCGGTGACCCAAAGACCACACTTTAAGAACTACGGCTCAGGCGACACAAAAGAACTATGGCTCAGGCGATACAACAGCGGCCTGGAACGTGCTCGGCGCAGTTCCCCCGGCGGTCTCCGGCTGAGGGGACGGCTCCACTGGCAGCCAAGCACGGACAGACGAGCCCCTGTGAGACATGGGGTGGGAGACTCCGCGCTTGCTGACCTCCGAGTCCGTCAAGAATCTCAACGCCCCGGAAGCGGCCAGGTGCGCATGCTCGGCGACCGGCCACCGATGCAGACCCAAGGGCCGACGCAGCGACGCCAGACCGGCCCACCGCCATGCACCGGTTGCACCGGAGCTTCGCCGAACCGCCGCCCGACGAGTTCTGCAGCAGCCATACTGGAGCTCTGGAAGGATGGCCAGGGGAATTGCTGAGGGGGGATTGACCGGCAGGAATTGGGATCGGGAAGACGGGGCCCCGCTGAGACCCGGGTGCGGGCGGGGTTGCGCGCCTCTGGGCTCGGGTGTGGTCACACGCCTCTGGGTATAAGTGAGGCCTCACGTCACTGGGTCTAGGTGAGGCCACATGCCCCTGGGTCCAGGTGAGGCCGGACTCCGGGTCCGGGTGAGGCCAAGTGCCCCTGGACCCGGATGACGCTGGATCCCGTGCCCGGGCGAGGCCAAGTGCCCCTGGGTCTGGGAGAGGCCAAGCGTCCCTGGGTCCGGGTGAGACCATGTGTCCCAGGATCCGGGTGAGGCCTCGTGCACCTAGGCCCGGGTGAGCCCAAGTGGCCCTGGGTCTGGGAGAGGCCAAGCGTCCCTGGGTCCGGGTGAGACCATGTGTCCCTGGATCCGGGTGAGGCCGCGTGCACCTAGGCCCGGGTGAGCCCAAGTGGCCCTGGGTCTGGGAGAGGCCAAGCGTCCCTGGGTCCGGGTGAGACCATGCGTCCCTGGATCCGGATGAGGCCTCGTGCACCTAGGCCCGGGTGAGCCCAAGTGGCCCTGGGTCTGGGAGAGGCCAAGCGTCCCTGGGTCCGGGTGAGACCATGCGTCCGTGGATCCGGATGAGGCCTCGTGCACCTAGGCCCGGGTGAGCCCAAGTGGCCCTGGGTCTGGGAGAGGCCAAGCGTCCCTGGGTCCGGGTGAGACCATGTGTCCCAGGATCCGGGTGAGGCCTCGTGCACCTAGGCCCGGGTGAGCCCAAGTGGCCCTGGGTCTGGGAGAGGCCAAGCGTCCCTGGGTCCGGGTGAGACCATGTGTCCCTGGATCCGGGTGAGGCCTCGTGCACCTAGGCCCGGGTGAGCCCAAGTGGCCCTGGGTCTGGGAGAGGCCAAGCGTCCCTGGGTCCGGGTGAGACCATGTGTCCCAGGATCCGGGTGAGGCCTCGTGCACCTAGGCCCGGGTGAGCCCAAGTGGCCCTGGGTCTGGGAGAGGCCAAGCGTCCCTGGGTCCGGGTGAGACCATGTGTCCCTGGATCCGGGTGAGGCCTCGTGCACCTAGGCCCGGGTGAGCCCAAGTGGCCCTGGGTCTGGGAGAGGCCAAGCGTCCCTCGGTCCGGGTGAGACCATGTGTCCCTGGATCCGGGTGAGGCCTCATGCACCTAGGCCCGGGTGAGGCCACGTGCCCCTGGGACTGGGAGAGGCTAAGCGTCACTGGGTCCGGGTGAGACCATGTGTCCCTGGATCCGGGTGAGGCCTCGTGCACCTAGGCCCGGGTGAGCCCAAGTGGCCCTGGGTCTGGGAGTGGCCAAACGTTCCTGGGTCTGGGTGAGACCATGTGTCCCTGGATCCGGGTGAGGCCTCGTGCACCTAGGCCCGGGTGAGGCCACGTGCCCCTGGGTCTGGGAGAGGCCAACCGTCCCTGGGTCCGGGTGAGACCATGCGTCCCTGGATCCGGATGAGGCCTCGTGCACCTAGGCCCGGGTGAGCCCAAGTGGCCCTGGGTCTGGGAGAGGCCAAGCGTCCCTGGGTCCGGGAGAGACCATGTGTCCCTGGATCCAGGTGAGGCCTTGTGCAACTAAGCCCGGGTGAGGCCACGTGCCCCTGGGTCTGGGAGAGGCCAAGCGTCCCTGGGTACGGGTGAAGCCAGATCCTGGGTCCGGGTGAGGCCGTGCGCCCCTGGATCCATCCGGGTGAGGCTGGGTCCCAGGCCCGGGTGAGACCACGCGCCCCTTGGGTATGGGTGAGGCCACATGCCCCTTAGTCCGGGTGACGCCGTGCCCCTGGGTTCGGCCGAGACCAAACCAGAGGGAGTCGGACCTCCATTACCACCATATGTCCACCATCCAGAGCTGAGGGGTCAGTGCTGACATGTACACATAAGGAACTACTGGACATCGAAATTGGGTCTCAAAAGAACTGTTGGTCCAGGGGGAAGCTCGCTACAGATTGATTCATTTGCCTGTCAGCATAACTATTATTGCTCGTCTCACATTCAGTTCTTATTAGTATATATCTAGTGACATATGATCTCGCTCATCTAGGGGAAATGATGAACAACATAGACTGAGGAACAAGAACAGAACCAGAAGCAAGGAGGCATCGATCGGACTATCGGGCCTCAGAGGGAGGATAGGGGAGGGGAGGGGGAGGGTGGGGGGAGGGGGAGAGTTCAACCAAAGGACCTGTATGCATGCATATAAGCCTATCCAACGGTTAAGTTCAACAGGGTATTGGGGCATGCGTGGGGAGAGGGGTGGGATGGGAATGGGGGGATGAGGACAAATATGTGACACCTTAATCAATAAAGAAATTTAAAAAAAAAAAAAAGAAAAGAAAATGACTTCAGGTTTTCTTACTGTGCAGAATATAGTCAAACACTGCTGCAGTTAAATATTTTACCCTTTGTTCTCCCTGCGTGATCTACAATGATAATCTGCTTCATGTTGATATTTACTGCTGTGTTGCTGACAATTACTTGAAAGGTAAGTTGGGGTACTTCACTGGGCTGGAAAAAGTTTAGCTAAATCAGAAAACAGGTCTAATTAAGCAAGTTTATTTTATATCTATAAAAGGCTAAGTTGACTTGTGCATGCTTGACACATATAAAGCTCTCGCTGGCGCCAATTGCACACCTGTGTTTCCATCTGTCATTATTGATCGTGAATTTGGTTGACACTTCTATTATAGAGAAAGGGCAAATAGTGATATTGAAATATTTCTTCTAATTAATTTCCTTTCAATGCACAAATTTGTGTACCGGGACACTAGTAAACTATATTAGTCAGAGTTCTCTAGGGAAACAACCCACAGGATGTGTGTGTGTGTGTGTGTGTGTGTGTGTGTGTGTGTGTGTCTTTAAGAAATTGGGTTAGGTAATGGAGAGGCTGGCAAGCACAAAATCTGGCAGGCTGGTGACCCAGGGAGGAGTTGATGTTGCAGGTAAAATCTTAAGGCAACCTGCTGGCAGAATTACTTCTTCCTCGGGGAAGTCAGTCTTTTTCTTAAGGCCTTCAACTGACTGGGTGAGGCTCAACCACATTGTGGGGATTAATCTGCTTTACTTAAAGTCCTCATCTAAAAACTACCTTCACAGTAGACATCTAGACTGCTGTTTGACCAAATATCCGGGTACCATGGGCTAGCCAAGTTGACCCATAAAATTAACATCACAATGGCTAATTTCAGGGAAATAAAAGGAGTGGTGGAAATATCTAAGTACTAGAATTATAGAGAATGTTGACAGCCACACCATAGGAGCTGCCTGGTGGAAATGGCTGCACTTGGTCATGACATGGGTTGTGCAAGGACAGAAAACAGTGTTTTGTTGTTGCTGTTGTGATAGTTATTATTTTTGTCTTGTTACAATCACCTTTAAACCCATTTTTCATTCAATATTTTTACAGCTTTATTTATATACTAGAGGCCTGGTGCACAAATTCATGCATGGGTGGGGTCCCTCTTGGTGGCCTGCAGGGATTGGACCAAAACCCACAGTCCAATGCCACCTGCAGCTCCTACCTGCCACTCCCACTCATTCCGGCCCCACTGTGCCTGCCATGGGCTTGCACCCAATCAGTCCCAATTAGGAGAGGCTTGCACTGCCGCAGCAGTACTCGCCTGTGGGATTGGGCTGAAACCAGTTCTCTGACATCCCCGAGGGGTCCTGATTGTAGGAGGGCACAGGCCAGGCTGAGGGACCCCATTGGTGCATGATTGGGCTGCAGGAGGGCTCCAGGGTGTGTCTGGCCCATCTCATTCAGTCCCGATCGATTGGCTGGACCCCAGCAGCAAGCTAGCCTACTGGTCAGAGCATCTGCCTCCTGGTGGTCAGTGCACATCATAGTGAGCAGCCTTACATATCATTAGTATATTACACTTTGATTGGTTGTTCAGTTGTTCTGCCTTTCGGTCTATTTGCATATTACCCTTTTATTATATAGGACTAGAGGCCCACTGCACAAAATTCATGCACGGGTTGGGGGTTCCCTCAGCCCAGTCTGAACCCTCTCCAATCTGGGACCCCTCGGGGGATGTCCAACTGCCAGTTTAGGCCCGATCTCGCAGTGGAATCAGGTCTAAACTGGCAGTAGGACATCCCTCTTGCAGTCTGGGACCACTGGCTCCTAACCGCTCTCCTGCCTGCCTGCCTGATTACCCCTAACCACTCTGCCTGCCTGATGCCCTTAACTGCTCCCCTGCCTGCCTGATTGTCCCTAACCTTTCTGCCTGCCTGATCGCCCCTAACTGCTCTCCCCTGCCAGCCTGGTTGCCCCTAACTGCTCTCCCCTGCTGGCCTGGTCACCCCTAATACCTCTACCTTGGCCCCCGCCACCATGGCTTTGTCTGGAAGGATGTTCTGAAGGATGTCCGGAAGATGTCTGGTCTAATTAGCATATTACCCTTTTATTAGTATAGACTAGTGGCCTGGTGCATGGGTTCATGCACATTGAAAGGAAATTAATTACTGCACCTCAGCAGTAAACCAGATTTGGGGCCAACAGTGCCCCAACAACAACAAAACCCATGGCCGAAGGTGAAATTGTGTGACCCCGCGAGGAATCAGGATCCCTCCTCTCTGGTTCCAGGGTGCATCACCTGAGAAGCGCTGCTGCCAAGTCACTGCAGTTCAGCAGCTCCTGCATTGAGCATCTGCTCCCTGGTGGTCAGTGCATGTCATATGTTCTGGCCGGTCAAACAGTTGGATGGTCACCTAGCCTTTTATATCTATACTAATAAAAGCCTAGGTGGCCCTCACAAGATGACCGCCCCCATGTTGTCACAAGATGGACACCCCCATGCTGTCACAAGATGGCCACCCCCACGTTGTCACAAAATGGCCACCCCCATGTCATCACAAGATGGCCCCCACAAGATGGCTGCCCCCACATTGTCACAAGATGTCCGCCACAAGATGGCCAGCAGGGGAGGGCAGTTGGGGGCAATCAGACCGACAGGAGAGCAGTTAAGCATCAATCAGGCCGGCAGGGGAGCAGTTAAGGGGCCATCAGGCTGGCAGGCAGAAGTGGTTAGGGGCAATCAGGCAGGCAGGCAGGTGAGCAGTTAGGAGCCAGCAGTCCTGGATTGTGAGAGGGATGTCTGACTACCAGTTTAGGCCCAGCAGTGGGACATCCCCCAAGGGGTCCCAGATTGGAGAGGGTGCAGGCTGGGCTGAGGGACACTCCTCCAGTGCATGAATTTCATGCACCAGGCCTCTAGTTTATATATATATATAAAAGCCTAAGTGCACTGACCCAGGGGCCAGACGCTCAACGCAGAAGCTGCCCCCTGGTGGTCAGTGTGCTCCCACAGAGGAAGCGCTGCTCAGCCAGAAGCCTCTCCTGCCTCCACAGCAGCACTACCAGGCAGTGGTGGCAGGCGCAGCGGGGCAGAGATGAGTGGGAGCAGCGCGGTGCCCGGCCCTGGCTTGGGCTCCTCCCTGGCCACCTGCCGCTTTGCGCACTGCTACATCCCTCGGGGGATGTCAGACTGCTGGTTTCAGCCCAATCTCCAAAACCAGCAGTCTGACATCCCCCAAGGGGTCCTGGATTGCAAAAGGGTGCAGGCCAGGCTGAGGGGCCCCACTGGTGCACAAATCTTTGCACCAGGCCTCTACTACATAGATAAAACTGCATATATTTAATGTATACCATTTGATTAGTTTGAACAAATGCATACACCCATGAAACCATCACCACATCATGGTAATAAACATATCTATCACCTTTGAAAGTTTTCCCATGCCCACCCATTTTTTGTGTGTGATAAAAACACTTCACATGAGATCAACCTCGTTAATAATTTATTGTAAGTGTGCAATACACAATGGTTAACTATAGACACTATGTTTTACAGCAGATCTCTAGAACTTATTCATCTTGCATAACTGGAACTTTATATCCATTTTCCCCTACTCACACCCAGCCCCTAGCAACCACTGCTCTACTCTCTGCTTGTATGGGTTGACTACTTTAGATTCCTCACATAAGTGAAAGCAGGCAACATTTATTCTTCTGTGACTGGCTTATTTTGCTCAGCATAATGTCCTTCAAGTTCATCCCTGCTGTTGCAAATGATAGGATTTACTTCTTTTTAAAAAGCTGAATAATATTCCATTGTATATATATATACCACATTTTCTTTACTCATTCATCCACTGATGAACACGTAGGTTGTTTCTATTCATTATTCATCTTTGTTATAATGAATAATCCTGCAATGAACATGAGGATGAGACAGCTCTTCAAGATCTTGTTGATAATTCTTTGTGGATATATATCCAGAAGTGGGATTGCTGAATCATATGGCAATTCTATTTTTAATTTTTTGAGGAGCCTTAATTCCATTAGTAGCTGCACCATTCTAAATTACCACTAATGCTGTACAAATGTTACAATTTTTCCACATCCTCAACAAAACTTGTTATCTTTTTTTATTTTTTTATAATAGCCATTCTAACAGGTGTGAGATGATATCTCATTGTGGTTTTGAGGTGATATTTCCCTGATGATTAGTGATGTCGAGTATCTTTTTATATATCACTAGAGGCCCGGTGCACGAAATTCTTGCATGGGGGGTGGGGTGGGGTGTGTTTATCCCTCAGCCCAGCCTGCACCCTCTCCAATCTGGGACCCCTTGAGGGATGTCCGACTGCCCATTTAGGTCCAATCCCCTAAACAGGCAGTCGGACATCCCTCTCACAATCCAGGACTGTTGGCTCCCAACCGCTCACCTGCCTGCCTTCCTGATTGCCCCTAACCACTTCTGCCTGGCAGCCTGATCACCCCCTAACCACTCCCCTGCCAGCCTGATCGATGCCTAACTGCTCCTCTGCTGGCCCAATTGCCCCTAACTGCCCTCCCCTGCCGGCTTGGTCACCCCTAACTGCCCTCCCCTGCCAGTCTGGTTGCCCCTAACTGTCCTCCCCTGCAGGCATGGTCACCCTCAACTGCCCTCCCCTGCAGGCCTGGTACCCCCCACCTGCCCTCCCCTGCAGGCCTGGTAACCCCTAACTGCCCTCCCCTGCTGGCCTGGTTGTCCCCAACTGCCCTAATCTGCAGGCCTGGTCCAACCCCCCCAACTGTCCTCCCTTGCAAGCCTGGTCACTCCCAACTGCCCTCCCCTTCAGGCCTGGTTGCCCCTAACTGCCCTCCTCTGCCAGCCCGGTCACCCCTAACTGCCCTCCCCTGCAGGCCCAATCACCCCTAACTGTCCTCCCTTGCAGTCCTGGTCCCTCCCAACTGCCCTCCCCTGCTGGCCATCTGTGGTGGCCATCTTGTCTTCACATTGGGGCGGCCATTTGACCATTTGGGGGCGGCCATCTTGTGTGTTGGAGTGATGGTCAATTTGCATATTACCTCTTTATTATATAGGATTTGTATGTCTTCTTTGGAGAAATGTCTATTCAGGTACTTTGCCCACTTTAAGATTAGGTTATTAAGCTTTTTTCCCCCTACTATTGAGTTGTAGGAGTTGCTTGTATGTTTTGGGTATTAACCACTTATCAGATATATAGTTTGCAAATACTTTCTCCCATTTTGTGGGTTTCCTTTGTATTTTGTTAAAAGTCCCCTTTGCTTTGCAGAGCTTTAATTTTGATGTAGTCCCACTTGTCCATTTTTGCTTTTGTTGCCTGTGCTTTTGGGATTATACCCAACAAGTAATGGCCAAGGTTAACATCAAGGAGCATTTCCTCTATGGTTTCTTTCCTAGGAATTACTGTTTCAGGTCTTACGTCTAAATTTTTAACCCATTTTGAGTTCATTTTTGTATATGATGTGAGATAAGAGTCCAAAGGCTTCTGGATCCATCTGGATAACTAGTTTTCCCAACACCATTTGTTGAAAAGATGTTCCTGGGAGAAACCAAGATGGCGGCATAGGTTAAACACCTAACCTGCAGCCGGGCACAACAATTTCAAAAATACAACTAGAGGTCAGAACGGACATCGTCCAGAACCACAGGAAAGTCGATGGACTGAAATGCCCACAGCTGGGGAGAAGGAGAAGGCCACGGGGACAGTCGGGGAAGCCGTAAAAGCCTGAGGTATGGAGAAACGGGCGGAGACATGAGCACACGCGCCTGCGGGGAGGATGGAACCGGAGAGGAAGGGGCGGCTGATGACCTGGCCGGCGTTCACTGGCAGGAAGGAGATAAAGGCTCCGGAGTGCGCTGAGCGCTGGCTCCGATTGCACTGAACCCCATTCCGGGCGAAACCCTGGGAAACTCACTCACTTTCGCAACTCCGCTGCCCCCGCAGGCCGCCCGGCCCGGGACGCTGGGGACGCCACTGCAGCGGCGGCGCCCGGAGCCCGGCGGCCTCCCAGCACCCGTCCCCGCCGCGCAGCCCCCGCGCGCCTGGTGCCGCGGGCCGCGCGCCCCGCACACCGGACGGAGGCCCGGGCGCCCTCTCCGTGCACTTCCCGGCGGCGCTAGACTTCAGTAGAGTTGACTGAATTCAAGGGATTAAGAAGTATAAATTGGGGGGACGCCGCGGCGGCGACGTCCGGAACACAGCGATGGCGGTGCCTGGAGCTCGGCGGCCACCCAGCGCCCGTCCCAGCCGCGCAGCCCTCGTGCGCCTGGTTCCGCGAGACGCGCGCACCGCGCGCACCGGACGGAGGCCCGGGAGCCTTTTCCATGCACCTCCCGGCAGCGCTAGACTTCAGTAGAGTTGACTGAAATGAAGGGATTAAGAAGTACAAATCGGGAAGTTTGAAAAAGATGGCGGCGGAGGTTAAAGGCTGTTCTGTTGCCTCGCACCCAGCGAAATCGGAGGGGATGAGGTGTGGAGGTGCGTGGGTCTGGCTGGTGGCGGGGGAAAGGGGCTTTTGTTCCAAACCTAAGGGAGATTAGCTCTCCATCACCCTGAAACCCATCTTCTGGCGAACCCCGGGAGACCCAGATGCCTGCGGGGAGAGGCGGGACTCTTGCAGAGGTGCGCCCAGCAATCAGTGTTTGCTGCGCTGGAGTGCGGAACGAAGGGACTTAGATACGTGGAAGGCAGAAGGACCAGACTCACAGCCATCGCGGCTCGCCGCACCATGGCCTGTTGGCACCCTGAGACCCCGCCCCGCCCTGGGACCCGCCCCGCACGTTTTGAAGACCTGCCCCGCAAGTCTTGCAGGCACACCTGCGCCCCAAGCAACGGCTTATGCATGTGGGTGGACTGCCCTCTGGCAGCGGACCAGATGATCTGCTGTTCTAGTCGGACTGCTCCAGGGCCACTCAGACAGGAGGAAGAAACTACAGTTTTTGCTGTAATCCTTGCTGAGTGCCTAAGGCAGTAGCTGATCTACACCCCATTGGAGACCCAGAAACGAGGGCATCTAGTGGTCTGTGGGAGATGACACCAGATTTCAACCACGTGCATAAGGGACACATTCAACGGGAATATTCAGTGAGCGCCAAAGCTTTGCTGCACCAAGACCCGGCCCATAAACGTGTCTCCTGCACAGCAACTCTTCCTTTATAGACAAAGAGAGCCCCCCCAGTGACACCAACAACAATCAAGACTTAACTATACAAAGGAGGACCAAGATGGAGGCATAGGGCGGAAGCCTGATTGTTGCCTACCACAACAACTTTGAGACTACGACAAGAGAGCAGTGCAGACACCATCCAAGACCACCATAGGGCTGGCTGAGTAGATGCTCTACAACTAGAATAAAAGAGGGGTATGTGGGATGATGCTGATGCCGGTGACCCAAAGACCACACTTTAAGAACTACAGCTCAGACGACACAAAAGAACTATGGCTCAGGCGATACAACAGCGGCCTGGAACGTGCTCGGCGCAGTTCCCCCGGCGGTCTCCGGCTGAGGGGACGGCTCCACTGGCAGCCAAGCACGGACAGACGAGCCCCTATGAGACATGGGGTGGGAGACTCCGCGCTTGCTGACCTCTGAGTCCGTCAAGAATCTCAACGCCCCGGAAGCGGCCAGGTGCGCATGCTCGGCAACCGGCCACCGATGCAGACCCAAGGGCCGACGCAGCAACGCCAGACTGGCCCACCGCCATGCACCGGGTGCACTGGAGCTTCGCCGAGCCGCCGCCCGACGAGTTCTGCAGCAGCCATACTGGAGCTCTGGAAGGATGGCCAGGGGAATTGCTGAGGGGGGATTGACCGGGAGGAATTGGGATCGGGAAGACGGGGCCCCGCTGAGACCCGGGTGCGGGCGGGGTTGCGCGCCTCTGGGCTCGGGTGTGGTCACACGCCTCTGGGTATAAGTGAGGCCTCATGTCCCTGGGTCTAGGTGAGGCCACATGCCCCTGGGTCCAGGTGAGGCCGGACTCCGGGTCCGGGTGAGGCCAAGTGCCCCTGGACCCGGATGACGCTGGATCCCGTGCCCGGGCGAGGCCAAGCGCCCCTGGGTCTGGGAGAGCCCACACACCCCTGGGTCCAGGCGAGACCATATGTCCCTGGATCCGGGTGAGGCCGCGTGCACCTAGGCACGGGTGAGCCCAAGTGGCCCTGGGTCTGGGAGAGGCCAAGCGTCCCTGGGTCCGGGTGAGACCATGTGTCCCTGGATCCGGGTGAGGCCTCGTGCACCTAGGCCCGGGTGAGGCCACGTGCCCCTGGGTCTGGGAGAGGCCAAACGTCCCTGGGTCCGGGCGAGACCATGCGTCCCTGGATCCGGATGAGGCCTCGTGCACCTAGGCCCAGGTGAGCCCAAGTGGCCCTGGGTCTGGGAATGGCCAAGCGTCCCTGGGTCCGGGTGAGACCATGCGTCCCTGGATCCGGGTGAGGCCTAGTGCACCTAGGCCCGGGTGAGCCCAAGTGGCCCTGGGTCGGGGAGAGGCCAAGCGTCCCTGGGTCCGGGTGAGACCATGCGTCCCTGGATCCGGATGAGGCCTCGTGCACCTAGGCCCGGGTGAGCCCAAGTGGCCCTGGGTCTGGGAGAGGCCAAGCGTCCCTGGGTCAGGGTGAGACCATGCATCCCAGGATCTGGGTGAGGCCTCGTGCACCTAGGCCCGGGTGAGCCCAAGTGGCCCTGGGTCGGGGAGAGGCCAAGTGTCCCTGGGTCCGGGTGAGACCATGTGTCCCTGGATCTGGGTGAGGCCTCGTGCACCTAGGCCCGGGTGAGCCCAAGCGGCCCTGGGTCGGGGAGAGGCCAAGCGTCCCTGGGTCCGGGTGAGACCATGTGTCCCTGGATCCGGGTGAGGCCTCGTGCACCTAGGCCCGGGTGAGCCCAAGTGGCCCTGGGTCTGGGAGAGGCCAAGCGTCCCTGGGTCCGGGTGAGACCATGTGTCCCTGGATCCGGGTGAGGCCTCGTGCACCTAGGCCCGGGTGAGCCCAAGTGGCCCTGGGTCTGGGAGAGGCCAAGCATCCCTGGATCCGGGTGAGACTATGTGTCCCTGGATCCGGGTGAGGCCTCGTGCACCTAGGCCCGGGTGAGCCCAAGTGGCCCTGGGTCTGGGAGAGGCCAAGCATCCCTGGGTCTGGGTGAGACCATGTGTCCCTGGATCCGGGTGAGGCCTCGTGCACCTAGGCCCGGGTGAGCCCAAGTGGCCCTGGGTCTGGGAGAGGCCAAGCATCCCTGGGTCCGGGTGAGACCATGCGTCCCTGGATCCGGGTAAGGCCTCGTGCACCTAGGCCCGGGTGAGCCCAAGTGGCCCTGGGTCTGGGAGAGGCCAAGCGTCCCTGGGTCCGGGTGAGACCATGCGTCCCTGGATCCGGGTGAGGCCTCGTGCACCTAGGCCCGGGTGAGCCCAAGTGGCCCTGGGTCTGGGAGTGGCCAAACGTTCCTGGGTCCGGGTGAGACCATATGTCCCTGGATCCGGGTGAGGCCTCGTGCACCTAGGCCCGGGTGAGCCCAAGTGGCCCTGGGTCGGGGAGAGGCCAAGCGTCCCTGGGTCCGGGTGAGACCATGTGTCCCTGGATCCGGGTGAGGCCTCGTGCACCTAGGCCCGGGTGAGCCCAAGTGGCCCTGGGTCTGGGAGAGGCCAAGCATCCCTGGATCCGGGTGAGACCATGTGTCCCTGGATCCGGGTGAGGCCTCGTGCACCTAGGCCCGGGTGAGCCCAAGTGGCCCTGGGTCTGGGAGAGGCCAAGCATCCCTGGGTCCGGGTGAGACCATGTGTCCCTGGATCCGGGTGAGGCCTCGTGCACCTAGGCCCGGGTGAGCCCAAGTGGCCCTGGGTCTGGGAGAGGCCAAGCATCCCTGGGTCCGGGTGAGACCATGTGTCCCTGGATCCGGGTGAGGCCTCGTGCACCTAGGCCCGGGTGAGCCCAAGTGGCCCTGGGTCTGGGAGAGGCCAAGCGTCCCTGGGTCCGGGCGAGACCATGCGTCCCTGGATCCGGGTGAGGCCTCGTGCACCTAGGCCCGGGTGAGCCCAAGTGGCCCTGGGTCTGGGTGTGGCCAAACGTTCCTGGGTCTGGGTGAGACCATATGTCCCTGGATCCGGGTGAGGCCTCGTGCACCTAGGCCCGGGTGAGCCCAAGTGGCCCTGGGTCAGGGGAGAGGCCAAGCGTCCCTGGGTCCGGGTGAGACCATGTGTCCCTGGATCCGGGTGAGGCCTCGTGCACCTAGGCCCGGGTGAGCCCAAGTGGCCCTGGGTCTGGGAGAGGCCAAGCGTCCCTGGATCCGGGTGAGACCATGTGTCCCTGGATCCGGGTGAGGCCTCGTGCACCTAGGCCCGGGTGAGCCCAAGTGGCCCTGGGTCTGGGAGAGGCCAAGCATCCCTGGGTCCGGGTGAGACCATGTGTCCCTGGATCCGGGTAAGGCCTCGTGCACCTAGGCCCGGGTGAGGCCACGTGCCCCTGGGTCTGGGAGAGGCCAAGCGTCCCTGGGTCCGGGCGAGACCATGCGTCCCTGGATCTAGATGAGGCCTCGTGCACCTAGGCCCGGGTGAGCCCAAGTGGCCCTGGGTCTGGGAGAGGCCAAACGTTCCTGGGTCTGGGTGAGACCATGTGTCCCTGGATCCGGGTGAGGCCTCGTGAACCTAGGCCCGGGTGAGGCCACGTGCCCCTGGGTCTGGGAGAGGCCAAGCGTCCCTGGGTCCGGGAGAGACCATGTGTCCCTGGATCCAGGTGAGGCCTTGTGCAACTAAGCCCGGGTGAGGCCACTTGCCCCTGGGTCTGGGAGAGGCCAAGCGTCCCTGGGTACGGGTGAAGCCAGATCCTGGGTCCGGGTGAGGCCGTGCGCCCCTGGATCCATCCGGGTGAGGCTGGGTCCCAGGCCCGGGTGAGACCACGCGCCCCTTGGGTATGGGTGAGGCCACGTGCCCCTTAGTCCGGGTGACGCCGTGCCCCTGGGTTCGGCCGAGACCAAACCAGAGGGAGTCGGACCTCCATTACCACCATTTGTCCACCATCCAGAGCTGAGGGGTCAGTGCTGACATGTACACATAAGGAACTACTGGACATCGAAATTGGGTCTCTAAAGAACTGTTGGTCCAGGGGGAAGCTCGCTACAGATTGATTCATTTGCCTGTCAGCATAAATATTATTGCTCGTCTCACATTCAGTTCTTATTAGTATATATCTAGTGACATTTGATCTCGTTCATCTAGAGGAAATGATGAACAACATAGACTGAGGAACAAGAACAGAACCAGAAGTAAGGAGGCATCAATCGGACTATCGGGCCTCAGAGGGAGGATAGGGGAAGGTAGGGGGAGGGTGGGGGGAGGGGGAGAGTTCAACCAAAGGACCTGTATGCATGCATATAAGCCTATCCAACGGTTAAGTTCAACAGGGGATTGGGGCCTGCGTGGGGAGAGGGGTGGGATGGGAATGGGGGGATGAGGACAAATATGTGACACCTTAATCAATAAAGAAACTTAAAAAAAAAAAAAAAAAAAAAAAAAAAAAGAAAAGATGTTCCTTCCCCACTGTGTATCCTTGGCACCCTCATTGAAGATTAGTTGACTGTTTATGTGTGGGTTTATTTCTGGGCTCTCTATTCTGTTCTGTTCTATTTGTCTATGTCCATTTTTATGCCAGGACCATACAGTTTTAATTACTCCAAAGATTCAGTGCAATCCCTATCAAAATACCAATGAATTTTTTTTTACAGAAACAGGAAAAGCAATCCTAAAATTTATATGGAACCACAAAAATCCCCCAATAGTCAAACCAATCTGGAGAAAGAAAAAAGTGTGTTGAGTGGGTGTGGGTTGAGCACTGAAACCAAAGCTCCGAAGAAAGCTGGGATGGGCACAGTCCTAACGAAAGGAAATGTTGAAAAAGAATAAGCACCTATTGACTCTGCAAGGCAACAAGGAAGCTTTTCTCAGGTACACATCAGGGTGGGTGAAAAATTAAGTCTCTGTTGGGAAATAAAAACTGTGATCTCATAGGTTTGGAGTCTGAATTCTAATTATTTTTGTGTTGAGGAAATTCCAGGATAAAAATTAACATAAAAATAGATGTGGAGCAGAGATTCTACTGGGACATGTGGTAAAAATAAGATTAAAATGTCTCTAGAGAAACATTTCAATAACTGATACAAGAGAAGAAAAACAAGTGTCACTTAAAGTAAGGTCAAGTAAAAAATTAGAAACCACATAAAAACACTCAATTTTTAAAAATCAGATGACAAAAAGGAGTTGGAAAGACTATGAAATAGGAAACATATTTAAAATGATTTAAAGCATGATAAAACATTCAAAATGAATGTGGAAATATAACAATACATTAAAAAATAGGTTTTAAAAAGATCCCAAAATAAGGAAAATACATACAGATATTAAAATGAAAAGCTCAGTGGGCAGTTTACATGGCACAGTAGGCACAGCTAAAGAAAATTTAATGAGTTAGATTCAGAGCTGAGAAAATTTACCAATAAAAATAATAACAACAATAAAAATGCTAACATTGATGGACCATATACTATGTGTTAGTCATATAACTGCTTTAATATGTTACTTTCTCTGATCTTCTGATTTTTTCTATGAGAAAAGCAGTACCAAATCCAGGTGAGATAGCAGATATAATAGTTCTAGCTTAATTTAGAAATAAATAAATATAAATTTGGAATGTACTATGATCCTAAAGGTACAATTATAGTCTACAAGTAATAGCAAAAACCATATCTTAGAAAAGCTCTATATTTGGACTACCTAATCTTATGTATTTCATCTTTAGTATCAAAAGGAAGAAAGGACTGTGTAGAGAAGAAATCCTAAATAATTTAAAGACAAAATTAAACGTTAGAATTCCAATCGAGTGACGAATCCAGGTTTTGTTACTTTTACTCCCTTTATAACTTTAGGTAGGTTAAATAATCTATTTTTCTCTTGATTCCTCATCTATGAAATGGAAATAATAATAGGAACTTATATGTTCAGCTTCTGGGGCATTTGTGTTGTCCCTTAGTCAATTAAAAAAAATAACCTTTTTTATTTTATTATAATTTTAGATTATAGAAAGCTTGCAAAGATTATACAGGAAATTCCTGCACATCATTTACACAGCTTTTCTAATGATGTAACATCTAATGTAACATCTCACATAACCAAGAAATTAAAATTGGTACCTTACTGTCAACTAAAACCTTGCCTTTATTTGAATCCCACCTATTTTCCCACTAATATATTTTTCCTGTGTCAGAATTGAATCTAGTCTAAGTCACTACATTGTATATAGTCATCACATTTCTTTAAATCTCCTTCAATCTCGTTTTTAATTTAATTACAGAACACAGTTGCTAAAATGCTTAAGAAATTTCCCAAAATTATGTTTTTTCTGCTTACTGTTGCTAAATATATCCTCCTATGAAGCATATTCAAAATATTTTTATAAGGTAAAGTGTGAGCATAGTTATTCCTCATATTTTTGTTAAAATGCATTAAAAATACATTATCCATCTAATCATGATAATCTGCTTTGGTCATGACAAATGTATTCTTATCACATTTTTTTATGCTATTGCTAATATGGAGGTAAACAAAGCCATCCTGGTCAGGGGGAAGTTTGTGTTTGGGTTAATAACAAGTATTAATAATAATAATAATAATAATAATAATAATAATAAATAGCTCACCAGAGGTACCAGGCATTGTTCTGAGAAGCACCTTTCCATATATCACATCATTCAATACTCTCAATAAGTCCATAAGTTAGATACTACTATTCTCTCATAAGAAAATCAAATCCAACAGAAATTAAGTAGTTTGCCCAAAGTTACAAAGCCGGTAAGTGACAGAGTTTCTGAGTGTGTGTTGCAAGTACTAAAGTTTTTCAGAAGTCAAACAGAAGAGAGGAAATGTTGGAAGAAGTATTGGGAAGAAGGTGGAAATCAGATGCATGGGAAAACCAGCAAGTCTTTACATCCTCCAAAGTCTCTTCAGGCTTGAGTGTTCATTTTTTATCTTATTTTTGTCATTGTAAAGAAACTCTGAAGACTTGACCGTTTTGTAGACAGGGACTTTTCACTTTGGATGAACTGAGTAAGCCTGATAGGGTCATGTGGTAGTCTGCAATCTCTTTCAACATACTGTATCCGTTAGTATGTCTCCAGCTGCTAGAAATAGAAACCTTCAGCTGCCATTGATGTAAGCACTTAAAAGAAAATTTATTGTCTCACAGAACAAAGAATCCAAGGTAGGCCTCTCCAGGGTTTGTTAAATGAGGAGCTTGGTTATATCATTGAAGACCCAGGTCCTTTTCATTGCATGGCTGGTGGAAATTAGGCTCTTCCATGGAATCATGAGGAAAGCATTCCAAGGACCCACGTTTGGGAGATTGTGGTGTGGCAAGATTTATTTGGGAAGGCTGCCCCTGGGTTTCCAATGTCCCATCTCCCTCTGACTGGCCATGGAAAAAGTCAAACTATGTCTTCAACAAGGCTAAAACAAAGGCCAGTGTTCAGAGTTTCTGTTTCTTATTAAAGCTTATGGAGTCGCTTATTAAAGCTTATGGAGTCGCTTATTAAAGCTTATGGAGTCACTGTGGCCTGCTGCATGCCCCAGTTGGCTGCTAGACCTGCATGGTTGCATGTGCCCTGGCAAGCGGAAGTGCAAATGTTGGGCCAGTGCATCACTAGCTGGGCAAGAGAGAGCTTCTTCATTAAGCTGGGTTTTTATCATCTTGAGCTTGGGAAGAAGCAGGAGTTTTTGCAAAATAATCAATCAACTTCCCAAGATTATGGCCTCTGATAGGTCCACCCCTGACCAATAATCCCTTTTCCAGATTAGACTGAAAGTCCTCTATGGTCAAGCACTTCCCCCTGTGCCATTTTGGCTTCTATTGTGCCTGTACTTACTTCCCCTGTTCCCCAAGACAATCCAGTACTGGAGGGCAGGCAGTGCTCCTGGAGAGATTTCCTGTTCCTCCAAGAGGAATAAACCTCCTCGGGGGCAGTCCCCTGGAGTGTGTGGATGAGTCTGTAGCTTCCTGGTGAAGCAAACAGGCTCATTGTCCATTCCCTTTGCCTACTTCCCTTTAGTAATAACTAGCTAACTATGGTAACAATTGGTCTATTCCACCACCTTCAGAATGGCAGCCTGCCCTCGGGCTCACCCACCTCAGGGCTGAAGGATGGCTGCACAGTTCCATGGCTACATCAGATTCTGACAGACAACTTGTAATAAAAGAAGAGGTATTGCCTTGTTCGTATGCCCACCCTTAAAGTAATCACTGACAAAGGAAACAGGATTATCATAAAAGGCTAAATTTGATTCAGATTCACCCTGGGATTGAGTCTTCAGCCATCATCTTTGAACCTATTATATGGAAGAGGGTGTGCACTCAGCAAGAAAGAATTAGATGACAGATGCTGGAGGGGTAGCCAATGTTTCTACAAGTACTGTATATTGATTTGAGTGAAATTATTGTATGTTTTCCTTTTATTAAAAAAAGAGTTATGATCTCCTTTGAGTATTCCCTGTTAACAGCTCTGCACTTTTCAAATTTATTCTTCTTAATTATTTTTTTTCTGATGCATTTACCTGTTAGTTTGAATGTATTTAAAAAATATCATTCTGACCATAAATGAAGAATTGTGGTAAAAGTAATCAATAGTTTTGGATGAAACCAACATTATTTTTATTTTGGGAAAATTTTCAAGTAATTCTGATGTAGTCTAATTGTGATTTGTAACTTTTAAATGACATAAATAAACATGTCCAAGCTACTGTAATAAAAATATATAATGATCTTGAAATATTTTTAATATTCAGGAGCGTAAAAATAAAACTTTTTATTTCTTGTAAAATTATCATGAGTGATGAAGAAATATCTGCATTCCAGACTGAAAACCCCTATTCTCTAAGAATTACAGGTGGAAGGGTCAAGTCTATTTTTATATTCGTTGTCAACTAAAGTTTCTTCCAATTGTCTAATTCTTAATTTTTATTTATACTTATACTTAAAAAACTTTAACATATATTCCCTTTGTTGTGCATTGAGAGTGTTGAATGAATTTAACATTAGTGATTTTTTTTCTTTGTCTTGATCAAAGATAGAGCAGCAATTAAGTGCTGTTTCAAACCCTTGGAAACAGATTAGGAGCATTTTAGCAATTAGTATTACAAGCTCTCTTACGTTTGAGACCCCCTGCAGCAAAGAGTTAATGTTTAAACTATTAAATTGCAGTGGTGGTTAATAAAGCAGTTTTAAGACTCTTTCTCATTTCATAACCACATCAGATTTTTCTGTTGTGGTTTTTCAATTATTCCAGCTACTTTTAAAGAATTGGATTTCTAACTTCACTGCAATTTCAGGTGAGTGTTTCAGCATGTTAACTCGGTTTTTGCAATTATGCTATAAGCTACCTTTGGATACTGTCACATCTTCAAATTAAAAGGTTAGAAGCAGAAACCCTAAATTTCCTTTGTATCTTCAGAAAACCAAATTCCCCTGGCTTCTTTTGTGACCCTTCTGTAAACCATGAGGAAAATATGGACTCTCTAATTTCATTCACTTCTTGTAATAAATGTTGTATTCTTGATACAAATGGCCACCATAATGCACAAACAGTGGTTGGCCTCATACTGTGTGAGAAGCAGTATGACATGCATGTATTGAGAATGCAAACATTTCTAGGGCAAGTCTTGGCTTTTAAGGAGCTCCCAATCAATTGGGGAAGATAGCCACCCAAACTAACAATACAAGTGAAATTAATAGAGGAACCAAAGACTTAGGTATATGCCCTTAGCCTGGAAGGGGAGTGTCAGGCAAAGTTTGTGTTGGAGGAGGTCACTGAGAGGACATGACTGCCTGTTGACTGGAGCTGGCTGAGCAATTGGAGGCTTCTCCCAGCCCCACCCCCATCTTTGGAATGTACACTCTGCACACAATTCCCACACTAGGAACCATTTCAAGATGTAGCCTTGAGAGAGTAAGGTGCTGTCATGACTAAATCCCATTAAGGCCTCTATATAAACTTTTAAGATTCTGGTGGGTGAGTGTGGAGATCTACATGTCTTGTGGCTGCCCAGACCAAGCTTCCTGTGTAAGTTCCTTTGCCTATCACACCTGCCACCTACCAACCTGGAGTGGTCTGTCTCTTTCTTCTGTCTCTCCTTGCCCTCCCCGTGTGTGTGTGTGTGTGTGTGTGTGTGTGTGTGTGTGTGTGTGTGTGAGGGGGTGGATGTTGGGGGTGGAGGGTGCAATTTGAATTCAACTGGGGAACTCTCAAGGTGGAAACCAATTTGCTAAGGAAATAGATCTGAGTTAAGTCTTGAAGAAAATGGAAGAGTTTGTTTGCCAAGTTAAAGGAGACCAAGGGCAAACAAACCCTAACTAAAAACATTGTACCTGGTAACACATTGGAAAGACAGTGGCACAGAAGGCATTGAGGATATTGGCTGATCCTGCTTGAGGCATGAACCCTGCAGACTTAAGTGGAAAGGGAAGGAAATGAAGACAGGATAAGGCTGATTTAGAAAAATGTAGAGGGCTCTTAGCCTGGAAATCAGAAAGAAATTTTTAAAAATGTTTTAGGAATAGTTGAGTGAGAGATATGGAGAAACTGGAGAGAGGAGAAAAACTGAACTTATTCCAATTCTTTGGAGTTTTCTTAATATTGTCATCTTGAGGATCTGTTTCTTTTTATTTCAGTAACTATGAGCATTTCTACAAAGGCATTAATATACAGTCCTGACAGCTGAAGTGAAAAAGGCTAGAGTACTTTGTTACCTTGCATATGTTTTGGAAATAAAGAGAAAAAAAAAGGTATACTTCAATGAACAATTTCAATACAGAGCTGCAAATTGTATCTTTTTCTACACAGGCTCCATGCCAATGGAAGAAGATCATAATTAGGAAGCACACTGTTGTTCACTTTTACACATTTAATAGCCCAAGCTTGATTCATAGATGCTACAAAACAGAGCAGTTACAGTAAAGCAGAGCATTTTTGTGTTGGACATATTTACTTTTAATGGAAATATTTGTGCTGTGGCATACATAGTGTAACTGCCTGGCTGTTCCTGCTAGCCCCATTTCTTTCACTGATGCCATTTTCATAATATGTTATTCTTCTGGGAATAGTGCCCAATGTTTTATTCATACTTTATGTGAAACAAAAAGAGCTGAGTTCAGAGGACAGTTGGGTTGTGTTTTTGACGAGGGCCCTGTAACTCTTACCTTGTGACACATAGCAAGCATTTCCCTGTAACCACTGCTATTTGGCTGCCTATTCTAATTGGCACTTCTCCCACCCTATTTTTCCTCCAGATTTTGATCTGATTTGTAAGATGGATAAATAGTATAAGTAATTTTCCTTAGACAAAATTATTCACTTCACTCTTTGGATAGCCTTGAAGACTGAGTAACATCATGAGGACATGTTGGCTTTCTTCCTTTTTAGTCACCTTTCACTTTTTATTTACAGAAGATTCATGCCTTATTGTCCAAAACTGTCCACTGTGGCAATCTACCCAATGTCCTCACCTGTCCCATTGCCCTTCAAGAATTCAGTGATTTATCAATAAAGGAGCCCAGTATTCCTGTTAAGCTACTTCTGATGAAAAATTTCTGAGTCATTCTCCTTGGGGGTGTGACCATTTACTTAGTAAGAGAATGTATGGAGATAGAAATAAAATAATCAACAATCTATAATAATAAAAGAGTAATATGCTAATTAGATCAGGCGTCCTTCTGGACATCCTTCCGGACGACCTTCTGGACAAAGCCAGGGCGGCGAGGGAAGCCCGGGTCTCAGTTGCCTGCTGGTGACCAGAGGGAAGCCCGGGTCCTGGGTGCCAGACAGAAGCTGGTGCTGGCAGCGGGGGGAAGGAAGGCCTACTCTTGCAAGAAATTTGTGCATCGGGCCTCTAGTTGAAAATAAAGCAGTATAATGAGTGTTTGGTCTAGGGAGATATTTTAGTTCTCATTGATCTCACAAGGTAGGTGAACACAGACATGGTTTTAATTTACTGTATGTACAGTCTAATTCTATGTAAAAGCTGATGTCATTTAAATTTTAAAAAGTTTCTTTTTTTCTTTTTGTTATTTAGAAACTATATCAGTCGGGATAGGCTAAGCTATGCTACAGTAACAAATAATCCCAAATATCATAGTTTTATTTCTCATTCAATTTCCATTGAGTAGGAAGTCTCTGTTAATCATAGTCACTCAGTGACCTTGGCTGAGAGAAACACTACATCAACACCATGTACTACCAGTATTACCTGAGCTGGGGGAGAGAAGGAGGAACATCATGGCCTGGCTTTTTTAGAAGTCTCATGTACATGTTTAACTTCAAAGGAGATAAAGGAATTCAATTCTCTATGGGCTTGAAAAGCAAAGAGCAAGAAATATTTATCAAACAGGACTAATAATTTCCATAAAAGAAATGCATACTCACTGAAGAAAATTTAAGAAAAACAAAAAAACACACAAAATAGGTAAGAACAAATTATTTTACTCTGCTCAGGCTGCAATAACAAAATACCACAGACTGGGTGGCTTAAACTACAAAAAATTATTTTATTTTCTCACAATTCTGGAGTCTGGGAAGTCCAAGATCAAGGTGATTTGATTCCGTTCCTGGTAAAAACTCTCCTCCTGGCTTGCAGATGGCCACCTTCTTGCTATGTCCTCACTGCGATTATAAAGGCAGTATTTATTAAAATACATTTCATTTTCAAGGTTGAGCTATCAGCTGTTAAAGTGTGTATAAATTTTTTGAGACACCCTATATATCCCCATGCCCTGATCATGCCATGCAGCCAAAGACAGGCTCTCCAGAGCTAGGGAAGCAGATTGGTATAGAGGCTCCCACCTTAGAATTCTTTGGCTCAGGTGCGGGCTCCATCAGCCACTATCTATAGAGCCCAGGATTTGTTACCAGCCTTTCTCAGCCTCAGTTTTCTCAACTGTGTAAAGGGGCTGATATTAATATTTACCATAAAGGGTAGTTGTGAGAACTGAGTGAGACAATCAAATAAAGGGTTTATTTTAATATAGTACCTAGCATATGTTAAGAGCTCAAGAAATATTAGTTGTGAATCGGGCTTATATTTGAAATGTTTTAGTGGTAGGGCATGAATAGAGAACAATCTAAATTGTCACTGCCTGAAGATGTTATACCTTTACGTAACTAGAAGGTGGGCAGGCCAAGGGGTACTGGGTGTGTGGGAGACTTGAGACAGGGAAATATTTCAATATTTTAATAACTTTCATGACCATACTTCTGAGAAGCAGGCCTGGTTGTTATTCTGATGATTATTCTGTAGAAGGGTATTATTCTAGAGGCATGAATTTGCTTATCACATTAAATAACTTATTTATGCTGATGACTCACAGATTTACATCTCTACCTCTCTTCTGCTCTACTGCTTACTTGACATCTCTGCTTGGATGTCTTCAGGCATAGCAGACTTAACATTTCCAAAGCAGACTTCTTGATCCACCCTCCCCCTTCCTACCTCCCCCCGCCCCCCCGAGGACGTTCTGCTCCTCTCCTCGTCTTTTCTACCTTAATTAATGGTGCCAGGGATTTGGTGTGTCTTGGATGTCATGATTTATCCACATATAAGAGGCTCAGTAAGAGAATAAATGGATGTGTGCTGCCTCACCATGAGTACAGCACTCACAGATGAGCATGGGTTTGGGGGCTGTTTTCAGAGTGAATCGAGTGCAGTGGAGCCAGACATTGATACACATTCTAAGAAAGAGCATTTGTAATGGTCAAGATCCTTTCCGAAGGGTTTCTATCCTTCTAATTTGTAGTTTACTGTCTTTCATGTACCTTTTAGCCATTCTAGAGATTCTCTTTCGAGTAGCAGAAAATGAAAATCTGGGACATTAAGGCATCCTCTCCAATAGGCAATAATGTGGAGCAGTTGCTTCTTGACATTTGAAAAATAACCTTTTTACCAGTGGTTGTCTTTCTTCATAGGGCAAATGAGGTGTTTTAGATTGAGTGTACTAAAATAGTACATTCTATTCATTGTCAATCTGCTAAAATATCTAATATAGATAAAATGTCACCCGAGTAAGTTGTAGCTATTAAAATTTTCATTTCTCTAGTTCCACAAATTAATGGAAACAAATCAAATGTCAGTCAGCTTCAGATACCTTATTCCACCCCAGTCAAACTCTCAGGTTAAACTGCAGAGACAAATAGTGCTTGGTGACATGGTAAATTGTGATGATTTTAGGGTTTTCTCCCTCATTCTTACTTCAACAACAAAGTAAATTTATAGTTTCTTCCTATGTGTCAGGAAAGAAAAAAAATTGTGAAGTTAAGGTGGAATAGTCAATTCCTTAATGCTAAATTTCAAGTCTAGGTTATTAAAAGTCTCTGGAATTAAAGTATTGGACAGGATAATTTATTAATCCTGTATAAATAGTTCTCTTTTCTTTGCATAAATCTAACTGTAGTGACTTTTGGTGATTAATGCTAAGTTGGCTTCTCTCACATTTAGGCTATTTGGTACCAGCACATAGACATCCTAATTGCCCATGACCAGCAGCATTACAGATAGTCATATACTTTCAGTTAAGAATCACAGAAGCAATGGAAATGCATTCCCTGCAATATTGTTCCCTATGTAATTTTAGACATAATTTTCATCTTGGTGGAGGTACCCTTCTAGAAAAGAACATAGTAATTAAACAAATAATTAAAACTGTAACTTGAATGCTATGGACCAGTTGTCCAGAGGGCGAAGGAGCATGACCTGTTTACTCGGGCTCAGAGTTTCTTTCTGTTATAATCTTTTTAAAAAATCTTTTTTCTTTCGCTCAGCTACTGACACTGATTAATCACTATTTACCTAATGTGTACTGCATGCCTAATCTTGGGCTGGCTGGGAATTGTGAATGCCCTGCCCGACCTTTGATGATAGATAAAAGAGAAACAAAGTCCATCAACACCCAACGATGCTTCCACCAGAGGAAAAGACAAACACTTGGGACATGATGATGTAATGACTAATTAGGGAAGAGAACTCCATCAATTCCATGTGTTATTGGCAGCTGAGAAAGGGAGGGACTACTGTGTACTGATGTGATGAGAGTTGTGGGAGAGGTACAGCATGAGCCAGGCAAAGAAAGATGAGATACATGTGCAGCAGAAAGGAGCAGAAAAGGGCTTTCCTGTTGTCTCCACTAATTGAGAGATTGCAAATCAAAGTCAGGGAGAATACAAAGATATTTGCAGTTGTGAAATGTACCTGGGGAGTGACACCAGGTCTCCACTGTATTGCTATGTCCAAAATCAACAAAAGCACACACACTACAGGGGAAAGGCTGTCTCTGAGGAGCAGCAAATCTATTTTGGATTTGCTTTGAGGGCAGAGACTCAAGTTGTTGAAGGAAATGGTTTCGGGGCCTTTTTCAAACCCACTGCAAGTCAAATTGTTAGAGAGTGTTGAACTGCTGCTATCATTATTCTGATTAACAATTCAAAACATGATTTTGAATTATTCAGGTTGTTTAAATAAGTTATCAGCATGAACAAAAGTGATGTGAAACTGTTGCAATTAGAAAAGCTTACTTAAAGCTTGTAGACAAATATCCTTAATTAAGTATTATTGCCTATTGGAGATGGAGTTTCCAGAACCAAAGAGTAATTGTGAAAAAAGGAAGTCCAAAAGGGCCAAAAAAAAAAAAAAAAAAGGGTGGGGAAGGGCACGTTAGTGTAAGCTCATGTTTTAGAATCCTTAAGGAGGCATTACGTAGGAGTCTTAACAGGTTTATGACTGCCTCAGGAGAGTCTAGTTATATTGTTAAAAAAAACGCACGAAATTTAGAATATGATACATTCACCCTTCAGTTACTTGCTGGAAGACTGACAAGAATGGAATGGTGATGCTGATATATAGATAATCAAAAGTAGCATAAAAAGTGTTCATCTAGAGGCAAAACAAAACAAAACAAAACAAAACAAAAAACTAAACAGGCGAAGGATGGGTAGGACTTGAATCTTAAGCTAGCCCAAAAGTGAGACATTTGAACACCTAGAGAAATCAGGAAGATCCCTGGTTATATTTCATCTGTTGTTCCTACAATTCCTCTGGGAACCATTTATTCTTAAATCCTCAAAAGTGAGGAAGAGGTTTAAGATAGATGGGAGACTACTCCTTTAATAAACATGTTCCAAAAAAATCTATAATGTGCTACTGGGATAGAATCCAAAGCTCCAAAGCCAAATGTCACCTATTTCTTGTCTCTTGGAGAGCTCCTTCCCTGTTAGAATCTTTCTACACTCTCAAGGCCCAAGTTAAGCTCCTGTAGCCTTTCTCATTATTATTGGCTGGCTCTTCCTTTGAATTCTAAATCACATTCTAAACCTCCAAATGTCTCAACTGTGTCGTGGGCTAAAATTTGTTACTTTTTCTGAGTGCTCCAGATTTGACATCTGCAGAAAGTTGATAAAGCATGCACTCCAAATGTACCTGGTAATGCAATAAAATGATAAATTAATAAGAAAAGGATACCTAACAGAAATCTCACATATAAGGAGATAATATCTTATTACTAAAAAAAAAAAACACCCTAAAGTCAAGAGGAAGTCATAAAGGAAATGAAGACATATCAAGCTTAAATTATAATGAAAGCATTAATGTCAAAATTTGTCAGGCACATCTACAGAAGAACTTTGAGGGAAATATATAGCTTTAAATATATTTATCAGGAGACATCAAAGATTAAAAAATAAATGAGCTAAGCCTATGACATGGGAAAAGAGCAGCAGAGCAAATAAACAAAAAAGAAAAAGAAGCAATGAAAATAAATTAGATGTCAATGTAATGGGGATAAAGAATAAGAGAGAAGATTAACAAACTCAAAACTGGTTTTTAAAAGTATTAATTCAAGAGAAACATTTGGCAAGAAGAATTTTAAAAAAAAAGAAGGGAAAATGGGAAGAAAGATAAAATGCAGAAGGGGAAGCAACCACAAATACAACTGAGATTTAAAAATAATCAAAGACTCTTATGATAACTGCATCTAATTTATTTGGTAAACTAGATGGAATAAATATATTTCTAAAAAAAACACTAGTGTGAAAATTGATATAACAGGAAATAGAGAAATTAGTGCATCAATAAGTATTAAAGGAACCCCTGCTATGCACCCACCTATTTGTGTCCCCAACCCAAGCGCAGAAGGCTTCACGGGATCTCCACCAAACTATCAAGAGCACCAGATTCCCAGATTATGTAATTTCTTCTAGAAGATAATAAGACAAGAGCAACTCAGCCTATTTTATAAGACTTGTATGATCTTGATTCCAATGCCATGTAAGGAAAAATATAAAACACAGAATTATTTTTGAATAAAATATAACCTAACCAACTAATATTATATTTTAGAACATTATGACCAAGTTATTTCTCAAAGAATGTAAAGATGATGCAACATACAGAAATCTAACAATGAAATGACCTATAGTAATTGACCTACAGTAATAAGCTAAGGAATAAAAATCTAATGATTATTGCAATCCATGTACATAAAGCATTTATAAGATTTAAGATTAATTTGTGATAAAAGCTCTTCACAAACTAGGAATAAAAAAGAATTTCCTTAACTTGATTAAAGCTTTATTTAAAAGAACTTATGGCAAATATTATATTTAATAGAGAAACTATAATAATTACATGTAAGATCAGTAAAAAAAAACCAAAGATCCCTTATTTGTAAGGGATATAAATGACTAATCATTATGTTGTACATCTGAAACTAATATAATATTGTATGTCAAAAATTAATTAATTAATCAAATTTTAAAAATAGACAAAGATCCTTTATCAGCACTTTTGTTATCAGAGTCCTAGAGATAAAAGTGATATAAAGATTTAGAAAAAGAAATAAAAACTGCTGTTATTTGCAGGTGATATAATCACTAATCTAAAACAATCAAACAACATCAACAGTCAAACTTTTGAACTGACAGAAAGATTAAGTATGTTAGAAGATATGAGATTAAACTTCAAAGAGCAATACAGTTTTTCTATATCAAAACTGTAAACTTACTAGTAAAAAATGTAGACTACTTTGTTTTACAGAGATAAGAAAAAAAAACACACACCTTGACTACCTTAGGATAAAAAAATGATAAATTTAATGACATCTAAATTAAAGATTTCTGTTGAACAAAGGATACTACAAAGTTAATAGAGGGCAGAATGGGATAAGATAGTGGTAATGAAGAAAACTGATGATAAATTAATAACCAGGCTCTATAAGACAGCAACCATAAGAGAAAAATAGGCAAAAAGATATAGTTTAACAAGAAGAGGAAATCCAAAAGACCATCGAGCATACAGAGGGTCACTCAAACTCAATAATGCAAATTTAATTAATGAAATATCACTTTACACATATGAGTTTGGCAAAAGTGGGAGACTAGAAAATGCCAAAGGCTTAGCCAGGATGGGAATGCAAGGATAGAGGAGCTCTCAGGAGCCTGTGGAGAGCACTCTGGCCCTAGGAAAGATAAGAATGTGCACAGACGTAAGGGGCAGGCACAGGGCTGTCTTCTGCAACATTGTCTGCATTGATAGAGAGTCGGTATTCATCACAGAGTCAGTGGCCAGGTAATGGGTGGGCATTCATACTGTTCAGATTAGATGAACACCTAGTAACTGAACCATAGAGGTACAGTGGTAAGTGGGGAGGGGGGCAGTGCATAAAATGGAAGGGGACATCTAACACAATACAGTTTACATAAATTAAAAAAACACACACATAGAACAACAAAGTCCATTTTGCAAGCGCACAAACAAGCAAAAAAGATACATATTAAACACATTCGTATGCTTGCCTAAGGGGAGGTGGCTAGGAGTTGGGGAATGGCAATGGAGAATGGGAATACAGGGGAATTTTTTAAAACTTGCCTTCTGGGAGAAGCAAGCTACTTAATTGGGTTTGGAGGAAGGATCATTTGATGCGAAGCGCTCGGGTTGTCAATTAAGAAACAGGCAAAGTGTTTGGATGCGTCACCTCCCCGGGCTCATCATCTCCGGCTGGAAATAGAAGCGGAGCTCTGAGCCTGCCTCCCACAGATGGGGTCAGAGGTGCTGGCTGCTGGGCTTCTAATTGGACATGCTGTGCCAGAGAACAGAGCTGGCTTTGAGCACGACGCACAGGATGTCCGTTTAGCCTCCGTGACGCATTTTAAACAGCAAGCGAGAAGCAACAGTGGCACTCTTGCATCCTGTGACTAAGCCCTAGCAGTTGGCTATCAGTGCTATTATTTCAGTTTCACCTATGTTAACCGTCACTCGGATTGTCTTCCTAAATGCCCTTGGGCATCAATGAATGTATTTTCAGAAACACTCTGCAATGTCCTAAGGGTGTGCTGAGAACACAGATGGCTTCTTTCAGATAAATATAAAAAAACAAGCTTCTATTACAGTCAACAATACTGTATTAGATACTTCTAAGTTGCTAAGAGACTAGATCTTAAACGTTCTCATCACACACACACACACACACACACACACGAAAGAAACGATAACTGTGTGACATGATAGAGGTGTTAGTTATGCTATGGTGATAATTATATTGCAATATATAAATGTATCAATCAACATGTCATACATCTCAATCACAGTATTATATGTCAAGTATATCACAAAAAAATAAAATTATTTCTTAATCCCTTGAATGTATTCTCACTGGGTTGTATACCTAAAACTAATATTATATTGTAGATCAACTATAATTGAAAAATGTAAAAATTATTAAAATACAGATAAATAAGTAAATAAACAAACAAATACACATGCACAATACAAAGTAAATTCTTGACCACTTACGACTTTCTGGTTAGCAAGGTGGAGCCTCCATTTCCTGCCCTCTCACTGATGTGTAGTTTTTGCATCACCATATTGCTTAGGTGGTAAAGACCCGCAGGTGAAGTAAGTGGCCTGTGGAGGCTCACTCGGGGTGGGGCGTACAAGTCTCATACAATACTGCTGTTCACCAGTCAGTTTGACTGTCTCTCCAAGCCCCAGACCCTCTCAACAAGCCATTGATGCCTTTAGTCTACATACCAGTGACCCGGACCTAAGTGGAATTGGGCTTATCTCTTCAGCTGATGGGTTCTGGAGATGGTACTACTGTGATTCACCTGGCATCCTGTCCACCTTAGAGGAGCTCTGGGTACCTACCTAGATTTAGGTGTCCAGGCTGTTTCCATGCTTGGCTGTGTCAACCTGGTCATTATGGCAGGTTTCTGCCTCACTCTTCCTGTGTAATTCTCTTAGAACTTCTCATGGGATTGGGAATATTTGGGTTTTTTTTAGGGTATCGCTTAAGAGCTAGGGTACTGTGACAACAAAAGTAAGCGCAGACAGATATGCAACATTCTCTTAGGGAGCTTACAGTCCAGTGGGGGAGATATAAAACAGTCTGTTATAGGAATGATCAAGGGAAGTCCGATCACAATAAATGTGTTAGAGTATGCTGGGGTTTTTTTGAAGCAGTTTTGGTACAAAATCAACAGATGTGGAAAAGATTGTCATGAAGGAAGAACTCCCTCCCCAAGTTTCATTGAGATATAATTGACATACAGCAGTGTATAAGTTTGTCTAAAGCATAATAATTTGACTTTAAATGTCATGAATTTATTACCACAGTAAGTTTAGTTAACATTCATCATCTCATATAGATATAAAAAAAGAAGAAAAAATATTTTTATAAGTATAAGAAGTTTGTACTCACAGATGCCTATAAACAGGAAACAACACATGCCATGCAGGGCCACATGGGGAAGCACCAGGGTCAGCCAGGAGGCAGAGAAGCGAAAGAACACAGCATGGGTCAGAGCCTCTATTGGGATTTTGGTCAGAAGGTGTTCTGAGTAAGTTTAGGATTGGATAGCTTGGATAATTTTGGCAGCCTCTGCATGGTAGGTCCCTAATTATCCACTACCTGGTCCTGGAGTGATTTAATAGTGCAGGGAGAATAATGACTTAATGTGTAAGAGTTTGATAAAGGAGATAGTGCGACAGTGGGCTCTGGATTGGTTGTGTTTTTTTGTTGTTGTTTTGTTTTTTAAATATCAAAGTCATGCTTGCAAAGGGAATCTTTTATTATCTCTTATGAATTAGCTATCCCTGGGAGGGCAGTCTCTCCAGGACCAAGGTTTCAAATGCCACAGCATTAAGACTACAGAAAACGAAGGCCATATAGTAAGGAATTGGGTTCTCTGAGAATTTATAAGAATGGAACCTGCTATACTCTGGGGTGTCAGGGATGGCATTCTTTAGGACATGTTGAGTGAAGGGAAGGCTACAGACTGAATGGCAGTTCATTTGTATGGACTAGAAGCCATGTCCCACATTTAGGAGATGGCATGCACAAAGGTCCTGGGGTGATAGAGAGCGCTGAGTGATTGAGGAACAGAGAGGGAAGACTAGAGTGGAAGAAGGTGAAGTTTGGGAGACAAGTGGAGGCAGGATCTACAAGAATTGGTGAGCAGTGTTAAGGGTTGGGATGTCAATTTGAGAGCAATGGCTAGCCATTGGGGAATCTTAAGTAGGGGGTGATTAAGAGCCCACACCCCACTTGCTTGGTTGGTCTCTTGCATCTGACCTGGGAATGAGCAAAGACGCCTCTGGGTAAGTGGGTCCTGTTGCTATCCCTCTGGCTATTAGGGTTAGCATCAATGCTGCTACATTCCTGTTTTGGAGTATTACCACTCTCCTCTATCTCATCCAGCAGATGGACCTTCCTCAGACAGACAGCTGCCCAACCAGGTCTGCATCTGCCTCTCATTAGATGCCTTTGCAGTATAGCCTGAATAGTCCCTCAACTCCCATCCAACAGCTCTGGTCCTCCTCTCTTAGTCCATGTAGCTGCGGTCCCACGAAGGAAGGGACATTCTAGTGAGGTTTACTTTAGTCAAATGTGCAACATGTTGAATGACTTCATGAAAAGTGGCTCCTCTGCCAGAAAGCACTCTCTCTTCCAGAGACACTCAAGCTAATAAATGAGAGATTGGTATTCAGGGGAGCAGAGAGCTGAAATCAGGCTGCACTTTTCTCATTAAAAAGTGCATGAATAAGTCAGCAAGGCTTTAACGCAATTAGATGCAAAACCTAATTTGTAGCAATTAGGTGTAAGGCAAATAGCTCCATGTGTCCGCTTGCGAAGTTGCAGGAGGGGAAGTCCCACAGCGGTCTGGAGATGCATTTCTCATTCTTGGAGTCGTGTGTTTAAAACACAGGAGGAACTTGATCTTCTGCATCTGGTTCCCTTGCCTTCCCAACCTGATTTGTTTTATTTAACTCTTCTCTGGGTACGTCTAGATTACTTGTTTTGGTCTCACCTTTGAAGAACAACAAGGAGTTGACAATAGTAGGAGGTAGCCAGGCAGTGGACAAGAGCACCTTGAAGGAGCCTGGGGGTGGGGGTGGGGGCTGGGGAGAAGGAGGATGACAAGAGGGGCAGATTACAGCCTCCCTTTTGCAATTTAAGTAGCAGGGGGAGCAGCAGTGCTCCCCCTTCCCCGCAATGGTTGTGTTTCCTGGCCTGGAGGAAGCTGGGAGAGGTTGGAAGTACAGCTGTGTGCAGCCTGCTGGCATGCTTCTGACTCTGCTGGTTTAAATATTAACTCAGGAAGTTTAAACCTGACTCCTGCCGTGTAAGGAACACAGAACTTGGAGACAGGCGACCTGCTTTTGGATCTCTGTTCAGCCACATTCCAACTGCATGAGTTTGGGTAAAAAAAAAACCACACAACAACACAAAACACACACACACACACGCACACACACAACCCTCAGACTTCCACTCTCTTTATCTGTAGAATAAGATTGATTTAAATAACTTCATTTGCAGGGGAGGAGGTTGGAGTGAGTTTCTTTCTGCAGAGAGCTACTTTCTCACGATGTGAGAAGGGTCTCTAAGCTGATGCCCACCCTCAGCTTCATCTGGAAGCCTCTAACATCTGGGGCTACCTCAAAGTCTGAACTTCCCTTGGTTAAAGACTCTATCTTGAAGGATTAAACGTTCTCATTAAAATGCAAATATATTCTCCACACAGCTGCCCCACTAGTTTTCCTTGTGTTGTCATTTATTTCCTTTCTCTACTGAGACAAGGTGGCAATACTGAAGCCCCAACCCCTTCACTTGGCATCCAAAGGGATTTGTATCAAGACTCTAGCCTTGTTCGGCACTATTCAGCAGGTGGTGCAGGTGTGGGGGCATGGTTAGCCAGCAGGCAGTGTGGGGGTGTGGTTACAAGGTGGGCTGTGTAGGGCTAGTTAGGAGGCCAATCCCTTGGGGTTGTCTCTGCTCTTCTCTTTAGTAAGTAAATGAACTTGGGAAAGTTATAGGTTCTTTTGTGCCTTCAGTTTTCTTCTATGTAAAGTGGGCATAATAATAAGATTATCTCATAAAATTATTATAAAGATTAAGTGTTATCATTTATGTACAACACTTAACCCTGTGCTTGGAACAAGGTAAACATTTAATACATGTTACCTGTTGGAGTTAGGCAAACCAAATTCAGTTTTCTGCTGCAGATTTATTTCTTCCCCTCTGCACCTTGCTCATTCCTTTCCCTCAGTAGAGCATATCCTTACCTCACCTTTATTCTACATGCAATCTTTCTTCAAGGCCCTGTTCAAATGCCACCACACCCATGGAAGTTTTCATGAACTTTTGGGAAAATGAATTACTCCTCTTTCCTCTTGGCCCTTTCCTCGAACCTCCCTTGGGAATATATTTTATTCTGTCTTATCTAACAATGATTTATGCGTGTGCCTCTTTCACCCACTGCCATGCATCTACCTAAACCTCCAGCCCCTAGCCTATGGGCTCTCAGAGGGCAGGGAAGACAGCTCACTCCTCCCAAATAATTCAGTCAGCTCAATAAACATTTGATGAATGAGCAAATGACTGAATAAATGCATGAGCAGAAGGTTACTCAAATGGTGTTTGCTGTCATTATTACAGACTGGTTCTATCAGAGAGCAGGACTTCATGGAAGGCTAAGGTTTGAGGTTTACAATGCAGCCGTGGAGGGATAGGCCTGTGTGGGGTCAAAGGATGTGTAGAACCCCCAACAAGTACTATTCCCATAATTTCTAAAAATAACCTCTATGGTCTTGATTTGAGTTGATGGTGACAAGTAATTACAGGAGAGATGATGAATAGACAAACAGAATGACGTACATCTGAATGTAGTGAAGCCTATACCCATCTTGCTGAATTTTGCACCTTTACTTAAAACCTGCTGAGTAATGGTGGTTCTTGAAGGAGGCACTCACTTCTATCAAAGACTTATGGGGTAGGGTGGGAGGCTGAAGGAGAACACACTCTCCATGTAGCCTGTGTAAGACCCAGTTATACAAAACTGGTTCCAGCAATCCCCAATTAGATTTAGATTTGCTCAGTGGAGATTTCACTTATATAAAAGATCATCATCAATTTCTCAAGTTTAAATTTATTTCACCTCACTAATCACATTTCCAAGTGGGATAAAATAGCAAGGCTGTGAGGGTGAAACCTGTAAGCTCAATAGTGATTAGTTTGAATCATGTAAAACTGTCTATATTAAACCATTTTTTATCTAAAAATGGTAATTTCATATGGTTCAACATGTAATATTCCTTACCTAATAGGTCAGTTGTAAAGGTATAGTAATTGTCAAGTACAAGGCAAGTAGTAAACTTAATAAACATTAGCTGTTATAATTATACTGCACCCCTCATTTTCCTATGGTACCCTTTCTCACCCAAGAATTCCTAAAAAGTGTTTATCTCAGTGTCTGTCCTATTGGGGCCTTTGATAAAAAGCTATGAGATTCTAATTCCAAGACTCAAAGACCAGAATATTCTGATAATACAGAATACCTTGGTCTTAGGCAAGTCCCTTTCTTGTTCTTGTAATGGATCCACTATTTTACTGGCCTTAGTATCTTTGGGTTTGGGAGACACAGCTATCCCCTGGGACACGCAGGACCTTCTGGAGGAGCACAGGTGTGGAAGGAAGACTCTGGACCCACTGGTGAGGCTCCAGAACAGCCACACACTCTGTCACCATTCAAGAAAGCTCTGTGTAAAGATCCAGACTGCCTGGGAGGTGAGGATGAAGCAAGAGCTTCTACTCCTCTGGCAGCTTTGATCCATCTTAGCCACTTTCAAAGGTTCCAGCTACCTGAGATCTCCTCCAGCCCCCCTATGCAGAATTAATCATGGTCTCCTCATGCACAGATTGATCCCAGCCCACTGCAGTTATGTGTGTATAGATATTTTCCCCCATGGACTCCCTGTGGACAGGCCCTGAATCGTATTCACATTGTATCCTTGATGCCTAATGCAATGCTTGACACAAAGAAAATACCCAGTAGATGGTTACTGCTAATAATTGTACTATAGTTATTGAATGCTTATTGTTCTGGATGAAATACACAAAACCCTAGGATGGACCTACTATTATGATTTATATTTTAGGGATAAGGAAGCAGAGGCACAAAGGGAATAAGCTGACCAGGCCTGTGCAGCTAGTAAGTGCAGATGCAGGGTTCAAACTCAGGCAGTCTGGTGCCAGAACTTGCCCATTAACTGCCTCTTTCTCCTAATGGATGATTCTTGACTTTTGGCTAAGATGAAGAATAATGGAGCATAGCTCAGAAGGAAGGAATTCACCTTTGTAGGCAAAACAACAACAACAACAACATTTTACATCCTCGGCTTTTGACTGCTATTGTTAAAAGACACCAACTCCTGCATCAGCTAATGGATACTAGTGATACAGACACAGGCTAATTACAGATCTCAGAGTTGAGGCCAGGAAATAAATGCCCAAAAAAGGTACCCTGAAGAGTCTAATTGGTGTCTGTGAGCCTTGGGGAAAGCAGTCATTCCGGGGTGTGCGGCGAGGCCCCTCTGAACCTCCGCTGCCGCCTTGTCTGTGTTGTCAGGATCACGTAGTTCTCCCATCAGGAAAAGACGCCAAAGCGTCTTGACATTTCAGCCTTGTTCCCGAGACTCATTAGGACAGAGGCAGGGGATGAATGTAATGAATGGCTGCGCCTCTATGAATGCATAATGTGCAAATTGCTTCCCCTGTGCGTGTCCCTTTGTGCAGGGCTGAGCTGAGAGAGTGATGATTAAACCATGAACTTGGCCCTGGGCTGAGGAGGCGGCTGCGCGGGACTAAAATGAGGTGTTCGGCTTTCATTCATATCTGCTGCCGATTCACCTGCACCTCTCAGCCCCCGCGGAGCGTGACCCACGTCTCATTCCCTGTAGTCTGGTGTGTTTTGACTTTAAATTCATCCCTTTGACGCCATGAGAGACTGAAGTCAAGGCAACTGGAGCTAGAAGCCGGCTCCCAGAAGAAACTCCACCTCCTCCGGCTGGCCAGAGAGCGGAACTGGCTTCCAGCTGTTACGCAAACACTTGCGTTTGTTTCTTCCCTTCTTCATTCTAGTTGAGGGACGCTGCAAACAACTTGCCTTGCATTGACGTCCAGAAATCTGAGGGAAATTCTTTTCTTAGGTTGGTTACAATTAAAAAAAAAAAAAAATTAAGGACCGCAAACCCGGTTGCCGTGAATTCCCAGGGATTGGAAGGTGAATAAATAATCAGGCGGTTCTTCTGCAGAATGCCTCAAACGTTCCAGAGCATTTCCACAACTAAAATATAATTGGATCCTTGCAGCTACTCCCAGAGGCTGTTAGCCCAGGTAGTATTACCTTAGTTCAGCAAATGAAGAAACTGAGGCCCAAGGAGGTTGAGTAATTTGCCTGAGGCCACACAGCTAGACAGAAGCCCACTAGGAGTCTACCTTCTGCGGTACATTACTGCCGCCTGTTGAGTTTGTTCTGAGGAAAGTTTTACTGAAGAACTAAAACATTTTTTAAATGAAAAAAAAAATTGTCATTGAATATAGCATTCTTGGAGATGGGAAAAAAGAGGAGGGAGCTGTAACTGTTTTGGATCCAAAAATGAGGATTAAGTCTCTCACTCGAGACTGAACTACAGTGTAACACAAATTTCCAAAAATGTAGTCATTTGAAGAATTATTTTATCTCTAAGCATTATAACTACTATTATTTACTTAATATATATTTTTCTACATTGAGTCTTTGGTTAAACCTAAGTATAAGGAGGTTTGTATCGCTGCCTCAAATTGAAAAATTGATCACCTACATAAATAGGAGGCAACCCAAATATAAATTAAATAAAAATACCAAGATATTAATAAATCTCTGGTTAGATCCTGCAACCTGCAGAAAGTCTGAGCCTAAGGCCAAAAAGGGAAGATGTGCAAGTGTTAGAAAAGTGTTACAGACATACTAGTCCAGAACTGAGCTTTTTGTCTTTATATAACCAGGAGACTTGTGCAAGGAATGAATTTTAGACTACATAATTTAATGTTATTTGATGTTTTGTCTATGCCTAGAAGCACTCTATAATATACACATTATTTTATTATATTTTAGAGGGGCTGGGCAGAGTAAAACTGTAAATTAGTCAGTCATGTCACTCGTTGTTGCTTTTGACTTCATTTTTTCACCAGACTTTTCCCATTGTCAGCATTCTTACCTCTATTCTAGGGTCTTTGATGATTCTCAGGGTCCACCCTATAGCCCTTCTCTTAGGCTTGTCTTCTTATGCTCTAATTCTGTGGTCTTCAAACTATAATATCTATTAGAATCACCTGGTGGGTTTTAGGGACCTATCTCCCATTGCTAGGACCCATTACCAGAGTTTCTGATTCAGGAGATTGAGGTGGGGCCAGAGAATGTGCATTGCTACCAAGTTCCAAGGTGATGCTAATGCTGCTGATTTGGGACCACACTTTGATAGTCACTGTTCTAACATGCTCTCTACATCACTCACCTGTAGGATATACTCTTTCTTCAGTGTCAATGTAATTAGATGATTAGATTTATTTCTGGACTCTCTACCAAAAATTCCAAGAAAGAAATTGCCTGTGATGTGGAATACAGATACAGTGGCTGCTAGATTTGAGGAGAAGGTTTCAGGTTGGGGAGAAATTTTCAGCTCCCCACCTCATATTATATATGCAAGTGCCCTACCTGCAGAAGTGATATACACTTTCTATTAAAGTAGCACTCTAAAATCCCTACAAAGTGAACTGTGAAAGTCATCTGATGTGTCAATGGGAACCCTGGACACAAAATGCTAACCTTAACCACAAAGATGCTTAACTTTGACCTTGAAGATATTCCTGCATCTCCCTGGGCTTCTGATAAAAATAGGGGAAGAAGTATGTAGCTGGTTCATTTCCAATAAAACATATCCTTATTATATGTAAATACTGAAAACATTGATTCACAAAACAATTATGCCTGAAGAATCTGAAAGATTGAGACATTCAGTATTGCTTAAGCAAAGTAATTCACTCTTAGTGCATAAACTATCTCCTCCCAAAACCCACTGAGGGAGCAGCTGCTCAAACATACATGATATTAGATTAAAAGACTGGTATTTTCTTTTCCTCCAAGCACCAGATGGTTCCAGAATCCAAAGACAATGGATAAGATAGCCTATATTTATTTGGTTTAAATGGTTCTCACAGAGTTTATGAGAAAGATCATACTTTAGTACCTAGCAGACAAATGCAAAAATAGCTACACAGCTAACTTCTATTTCACATAGCAAAGAGGCACAGTGTTAAAGTATTAGAAGGGTCCTTAAATGTTATCTACTCTATCTAGGGCCACTAGTAATGCGGTATACTGATAGAATAAAAAAAGAGGGGGGGGGAGGGATAACAACCTCACAATACTCTCAAAACTTCATGTTTCTTCTGTACCCAATCACAATTTACCAAAATTTACACTTCACTTCCCAATAAGAATCGTTGTTGTAAGAAAAAATTACAAAGAATAAACAAAAAGTGGGGATTCTTAATGGCTCATTTTACTTTATGTGCATGCAACTTCAAATTTTAACTCAAACACTAGGAAAATGTTTTACAAAATGAGAAAAAACTAGAAAGATACAGAATGCTCCCATAGTGAAAGAATATTTTCCTATCCCGCCCCCCAACCAAAACCCAATTTTTGATCAGTGCTTAAAGCTCAAATGAAGAAAGACAGATGATTTGCATAAGGATACTTTGAAAGGGTTAAAAAAATCTCAAGATGGAGTGTGTGAAGCTTTGACAGTAGGAATGAGAAACTGTTAAAACAATTCAACCCAATTGAATTGATTGTGTTGGCCAATATTTTTGTGTTGTCCAAGGTACAGGGCTAGACATGTGGGTACAGTGGTAGAAAACAGTTCCTGCCTCTAGTGGATTTTGTCTGGGAAACTTAGTAGTTAAAGTATTAAATTAAGTGTACCCAGTTTCTGATTTATATGTTCTCTGAACAGCAATTTGGCAGGCTCTGCCTTTGCAAGGAAAGTAGAAAAACATTTCATTCCTCTTTGATAGTGAGTTTAAGAAAAAGTCATTTTATGACATGAACATTTATTAATAAAGGAAGTGTGCTATAACTAAAAGAGAGGACTTTTAAGTAAATTTTGGAAGCAATGCACCAGAGAGGTAAAGAGTTAACAAGGAGTGCAAAGAAGGAAAAGTGAAAAGAAGGGAAAGAAGGCAGACAGGTGAGAAATGAGCAATGAAAAGTAGCCCAGGCCTTGGGGGGCCAAGGGAGGGCAGTGCAGACAACCACCCCTATACCCCTACCCCAAGGAATACTGGAGGATCTCAGGCCATAGGCACTGCAGATCAGACTCCTCCATGAGAGTCTTGTCTTCCAAGGAAGAGAAGGGTGAGGGGAGGGAGTTAGAGACAGAGAAGAAGGAGATGGGGGAAATAGGAGAAAGAAGACACATTGGCCTTCTGGATCTTAATTGCTTTCATATAAATTGAAACAAAATGAGAAGTGTAATGGAGTGGAAGAGAGATACGTTTCAAACTGAAGGATTACTAAGGTAGAAGATTGCTGTTATAAATGACAAAAATCAAATAAAAATCTGGTCTGAATGAAATATGAAACTGTATAAAAAAGAACAAAATGATCAAGATTTAAGGAAATCCAATCATAAAAACAAATTAGTTCATTTTAATTACTTTGATTTAAATTGTTAATGATTAGCTTGCTCTTAACAGCTCCATGGTGGAGATGCAAGCTAATTTAGTAAAAAACCATTATCATACACAGCACATAATTATTTTGAAAATGTCCAAGATATAGAGCTTTGCTTCTTAGAGGCAATGATAGTTTGCAATTTGGACCTAACAGAAAATTAAAATTTTGTAAGGAACATTTAAAATAATCATATCTTAGGTTTATTGGTAAAAAGCTTTATAGGTTATCTTTAATACATTATCTCTAAAAGATTTTACACCAACAAAAAAGTTTCTTTCTCTCTGTATATATTGCATTTTAACTTCTCCAAGTAGGTATCTATTAGAGAAAATAGATTTCTTTAAAACAAATAACTACTGGCAAAAATTAATGGCTTCTAGAGATATATTAAGTATAATTCATTGAAAAATCTATAAAACACAGGACACTGGAGAATAGAATTTTCCAAATTCAATAACTACTCTCTTGTTTGGAAGATATTTTAATATATCCCATAACATCAAGAAAGTAATTTATTGTTGAGTCTTGTTTTCCATGTTGCTGCTCCAGATAGGAGTCTGGGCCTAGGCTATGGGGACAGTGACTAGGAAAAGCAATTGGGACAACCCCTGAGGATTTTTGTCAAAGTGACTACATTCTAGACTTGGATTGTTAATTATTGGATCCATGCTATATTAATTTCTGTATTTCTATCACCTAGCAAAGTACCTGGATCATAATATTCATTATTGAAATAACTTTGGAAAGAACTAAGCAAATCTTCTTCTACCAATTATAAGCGAGGGAACAGTGGCCAACGTTTTTATTTCTGAGTTTCAGTTTTTCATCTGCAAAACAGAGATAAAAATAGCTATCCATTATAGTTGTCCTGAGGATTAAGTTAGGTTGCTGAAGTTCCAAGTACAGTGTGAAACATAATGGAACTCAATGAGTGATAATTATTTACCATAGTATCTTATAGTAGACAGGAATTCAGTTACCCACATACGGTTCATTGATCTACTGACCCCTTTAGCTGATGGAACCAGTCCATATAGCAGCTGCCTCCTGATATCTCAAGTCTATTTAGAGTTTTTGAATTAGAGTTTATATGGTTTCTGAGAGATTAAAGACATTCCCAGGAAAGAGGTTGACTTTGGAATCTTAGAAGGAATATAGCTTCCAGTCCTTGCCAAAAAAGTTCATTCCACGTATGTGAACTAACTAGGTCAAGAATGACTTTCTTGAGAGCTGTTGAGACCTATGCTGAACCAACTCAACCCTTTAAGAGTAAACTTGTGGAATTTTCTGAGGCTGAGTTGATACTAGTTAGCTCAACTGGCCATACAGAACTACTGGAAAACAAATTTAGTCAAACTCACAGTGGCCTTTGTCAGAATTTAAGAAACTATTATCAAGTGTGTAGAGATGACAAAGATATCAGCAAATGAACTGGTTTCATTGAGATGGTACTTGAGAAATGGGTTTTACTCAGGCCTCTTCAAACTAGAACGTGACCATGCTCTAAAAACCCATTATGAAATATGAGATTATTGGGTGAATTGGCCATAGGACTCCAGCCTGAGCCTATATGAGTTCCATGTCAATCCTCATACAGTCTCTCAACCATTTAGGGAAATCAAATATCTTCACCAGGAGAGCAGCAAGAGAGAATCAGGGCCACTTTTCCCAAGATTTTTTTTCCTAAGGTTTTAAACTATTCCTATTTCCTTAAGGAATTCAAGAGTACTAAGGTTTACCTAGCATAGTTAGGTATCATTTTAATAAAACATGGTAATGAAATATATCAGTCCAGGCTTCTTTTCCCAGGAGGCTTTTTTCCTCCTGCTAAATTTTACCCCCTGAATTTCTATTGAACCAAGTGGCCCTCCATGTCTCCCAAACACTGCTGGCTAACCTCTTTCTTAGTGCTTTCCAATTTATATCAAAACTAGATGCCTGGTGCACGAATTCTTGCACAGCTGGGGGGAGGGGCTGCGGGCGGTTGGCCGGCCGGACCCGCCCCTGATTGGGCTGGGGGGGGCTGATCAGGGGTGGAGCCAGCTAAGGGGAGGAGCCATAGGCGATTGGCCAGCCAGGAGGAGGGGCCATGGGCAGTTGGTAGGCTGGCCCCACCCTCAATCAGGGTCGGGGGAGCTATTGGGGGTGAGGCCGACCAGGGGGTGTGGCCATGGGAGGTTGGTGGGCTGGCCCCACCCCCTGGTCGAATTCCCAGTTGAACTCCTGGTCGAGGGGACAATTTGCATATTAGCCTTTTATTATATAGGATAATGTTTGTCTGTCATCTACACTGAACTAAAGCATTCCCCAAAGCAATATATATATATATATACCGTATTTTCCGGCGTATAAGACGAATTTTTAACCCAGGAAAATCTTCTCAAAAGTCAGGGGTAGTCTTATACGCTGGGTGTCATCTTATAGGGTGGGTATATCCCAAACTCTATATTTTAACTGGAAAAGTTGGGGGTCATCTTATATGCCCAGTCATCTTATACACCGGAAAATACGGTATATATATATATATGTGTGTGTGTGTGTATGTGTGTATGTATATATATATATACATACACACACATATATACATACACACATACACCTTTATATATCATCTATATGTATCATTATATATCATTCATCTGGCACTTAGTAGTCATTGCAACTTATTGAATGCATAAATCAGTGGATGATTATTCATTAACAGAGATATAAAGGGATCTCTTATATAATAAGATTCCTTTGCATACTTAAAGTGTATTTTAAATTATATAGTTTTTAGAAACTCATATCTTTAATAAAATAAAATTAAAATTTATACTTGTATAAATTATTAAAATATATAATTAGCACAGGAATGCTCATGAATTACAAATCTGAGAAGTTGGTAGTTAACTAGTATATTATTCCCTGGATTGGTCACATTTTTGGAAGATATTCAATTCACAGATTCAACAGAAGGAAAATATTTATAGTCCAACTTCCTCTCAACTGTAAATAAATTTTAATAACATTTATCACTTTTTTGTAACTGAAAGAATTTGTTTTTCTCTTAATAGAAATATTTTCATTAACGCTGAACTTCTGAGCTTCCTTTATTGAGATAAGATATAAAAGATTACACCAGGTTCATATAGAATTATGCTATACTCGTAACCTTAGGAATGCCTAGTTCAAAATTACAAAACTCTAAAGCAAAATTCCGTCATTAGAAACTTAAAGTTTAATTTCATTTTTAAACAGAAAACTTTTTTATTTAAATAAATACCAATTTAAAAGCAGTGCTGCTGCTTGTGGTCATGATATGAAATAAAACTTTTCACATTCGCACTGTGTCCTCCATTCCTCTTAGAGTATACCAGGGAATGATAATGTAATTTCTTTGTGGGCAATGAAGAAGAAAAAATCCTTGTCTATAAAACTTTCTTATAACGATGACAAGAAAAGCATCAACAAGAAAACCTTATCACAAGATACTAGAACACAGTTGAGATGGTATTGCAATGAGCCATGTCTGTCTGGCAGAATTCTTTCTAAGGGAAATTGCGCAGAGGATTTTATTTCAAGCCTCAAAGATTAAAAGAAAAAAGACAACTGCAATTTTTGCCACAAAAAGACAGGTGGCGTAAGCATGCAGCATTTTTTTAAAAAAATATATAAAGTGATTATTTTCTCTCGGGTTCTTTGAAAAAGCTCGCTTGTGCTCGGGTTTGTGGCTTGGCGCGGTGACGTCAGTGTGGCAGTGCGGAGTCAGGCGCCACGGCTCCCTATAAGCCCAGGAGCTGTCCGGGTGCTGAAACGGCCCGACCAGCTCACCAGGCGGACCGGGAGGAACATACTGTAGACTTTCTCTGCCATATAAAGAAGAGGTAAGACTGCTTTTCTGTTTGGTTTATTGGAAAGTTCTAAATTACTTGTTCTTCCCTTAATTCCTAGCTGAGAAGAAAGATCGTTTGACAAGCTTATATCTATAGAATAACTGAATAGCAACCTGCTGCTCGTCAGCCAATGTAAGGACCCTGCATGCGTATATATGTGATTGAACCTATGATTTATGCCACTTGCTGTTAGATATTTACCAATAATAATGTTATTTAATCATAAGAAGCATGAAAAGTTAAGAATTTTAGTATCAATACACATATTAATGTAATGTTAACCAAGCTTGACATTTTGTTTCTTTCCTTAATTTGTTGTTTTTCCTCCTAAGAACCAGATACAAAGCCACAGATATAATTTATATGCTTACTATTTTTAACAGTAGGTTTTCACTGATTGAAATGTTAAACACATCAGTCATAAATTTTAGCAACCAATTTTGGAACTACTTTTTTCTTTGACATTTACCTTGCAAGAGCTCAAAATTAACTATATAAAATTATTTTCTGAATTGGTATACTCTGAAAGGGCTTACATCATATTTCCTAATTTTAGTCCTGGGAAAGTAAAATTAGAATTGTCTGGAACACAGGCTTCTTCCTTTATTCAGAGTGAAATATTATCTTGGGTTATAGGTTGAATATGACCATGAATTACAGAGAGATGATAATTTTGAATACATGAGGGAAACATCCATAACTGTATAAATTACTATTATGCTTTGATTTAAAACGGTTGTACAATATTTTGTTAGACTTTGAATGGGTCAAATGTGTGTGTGTGTGTGTGTGTGTGTGTGTTTTCTGTATCCTAACTAGTTGAATTGCTTGAATTAGATACCCACCTGTATTTGTCCATGTTTCAGTTGAATTTCAATAGAAAGTACATTTTAATGAGTGGGGCTTTAGTTCAATCCCTATATAGGATGTTAGAGAGCTGTTGAAATCATCTTTGTTACTTAGAAGAGCTGCTACCTGAGAAAGAAATCCCTTGAGTCTTACTCAAAGGCAATAACTATGTCATCCGAACTGAACCTTATAAATGACCAAAGGGTAGAGCTTGTTAGGCGGTGCTTTGAATAACTGCATTGAGTGTTCTGCCCCAACCCCACAGCAAAGCCCAGCTATAAGAAAATGATTTTAAAGACAAGCACATAATTCTTATGTTAAGAATACTTCAGGATAATGGTTTAAAAGAAAATTAGTTTATTAAATTAAAATTATTGTTTCAAATAATAATGTTGAAAATAGATTGCCAAGGCTAAATTAATCCTAAAATAATAAAAGGAACAATGCATACTGTATTTTTATTTAGAACTAAGAATTTATGACTAAAATTTATTTCAGTAAACATTAATTCATAGTAAGTATTTTAGAAGTTTTCTCTGACATGCCTTTAGAGATTTTTCTTTCAGTAAATTAAATATACTGGTTAATGAGAATCATATATATATATATATATATATATATGTATGTATCAGTGCTAAAGAAATTTCTATAATTACAATCATTTTGAGGCTTTGAAATTACTTAAATACCAATATGATCTAGTAAACAATATTTTCCACAGTTGATATCTAAGCTAACAGAAACTTGTACCCACATTGTTTATATATCACAAAACCATGATCCAGGTAAGATATCATGAGCAAACTTATAAACTTCCTTTAAATTTATTTTATTTGCAACCAAATTACAAGCATTAAGATAGTTCTTTAATATTTGCAATGCAAATATAAAACATATAAGAACTGACATCCTTGTTAATTCATATGTGAGATAATAAGGAAGCGGAGAAAAATGAATGAAAATTTTTAAGTAAGAAGAATTCAACATATTGTCTGTATATATCTAAATTGAGAGTTACATAGTGGTTATTTTAAGACATTTTAACAGTATGAGTCATTTAAGATTTCACAGGTCCGGACAAAAAATAGACACAGACATAAGACAAGCTGAATCTGAACACTCACAATTCAGAAATAGATTGGTTAAGTAAACTTATGTTCTCTCTGTAGCATCTGTTATTATTTACTATACACTGTTGAGGGCTGATGAAAAATATAACCATGATTGCATTTTGTAAGACAGTTACAATAAAATTATTAGAAGAAATATGGAGCATAAGATATTTTAAAAGAGTTTAATGTATTATTTTAATATGCTTACACAAAAAGAAACTTCATTGGGTTAGTCTACTAGTTCGGACCTGAGAGAACACATCTTGTGGAGGTTATTAAGGTGCACGCCTTCCAAAATGGATAGCTAGGTTTGGTGACAGAGTGAGAATAAGTTATTTCTGAAAAATGTATGTGAGTGGGACTCATCCACAAGGTAATTCATTATGATTGACATTAACATGCTGTATCAATTTATTATATGTAATAATATTATGGCTACTATATTTCTACAACAAAATTAGGTGGACAATTTATAAACTAAACCACATGTTTTTTGATACAACCTTATGGAAATTATTGTGTGTGTGTGTGTGTGTGTGTGTGTGTATGTGCATGTGTACATGCATGTTTTAAATTAAGCCAACTAACCTTTTTTGCCAATGATTTCAATAGGAATGCTGTACAAGAAAACTAAAACTCATCTTGGAAAGTCTTCATTAAAAAGAAACAATGCATACTGAAAACAAATGACATGTTTCATAATTTAAAAAATAAAACTTGAGAAACACCAAATCATTGTTTTTGTTAGTATTTTAACCAAGTGTATATCATGCAAAATTTTATGCAAATGGGCAAAAATTTGGCTAGGTTCCTATAGTTAGCTTGTGATAATCATAGTGGATATATTTATAGATTTTAAAAAGTCACTCTAAATTTAATGTGAAGTAATCTCTACTATGTTTTTCCCCTCAATGGTCAATTACATCTTTTGCTATAGTGTCTCCTAGTCTGCTTCATTTGTGTTAACTCATGTTTTCTCTTTTTAAGGAAATCTTTCGAACATGGCAGAAGCTAAGACTCACTGGCTTGGAGCAGCCCTGTCTCTCATCTCTTTAATTTTCCTCATCTTTGGGGCTGAGGCAGCTTCATTTCAGCGAAACCAGCTGCTTCAGAAAGAACCAGACCTCAGATTGGAAAACGTCCAAAGGTTCCCCAGTCCTGAAATGATCAGGGCTTTGGAATATATAGAAAAGCTCCGACAACAAGCTCACAAAGAAGAAAGCAGTCCAGACTATAATCCCTACCAAGGTGTCTCTGTTCCCCTTCAGCAAAAAGAAAATGGAGATGAAAGTCACTTCTCAGAAAGTTCAAGGGATTCCCTGAGTGAAGATGAGTGGATGAAAATAATCCTTGAAGCTCTGAGACAGGCTGAAAATGAGCCCCAGTCTGAACCAAATGAAAACAAGCCCTATACCTTGAATTCAGAGAAGAACTTTCCAGTTGACATGCCTGATGATTATGAAACTCAACAGTGGGCAGAGAGAAAGCTCAAGCACATGCGATTCCCTCCTATGTATGAAGAGAATTCCAGGGACAACCCCTTTAAGCGCACGAATGAAATAGTGGAGGAGCAGTATACTCCTCAAAGTCTTGCTACACTGGAATCTGTGTTCCAAGAGCTGGGGAAGCTGACAGGACCAAACAACCAGAAGCGTGAGAGGTCAGATGAGGAGCAAAAACTTTACACAGATGATGAAGATGATATCTACAAGGCCAATAACATTGCCTATGAAGATGTGGTTGGGGGCGAAGATTGGAATCCAGTAGAGGAAAAAATAGAGAGTCAAACCCAGGAAGAGGTAAAGGACAGCAAAGAGAATATAGAAAAAACTGAACAAATCAATAATGAAATGAAGCGTTCAGGGCAGCTGGGCCTCCAGGATGAAGATCTCCGGAAAGAGAGTAAAGATCAACTCTCAGATGATGTCTCCAAAGTAATTGCCTATCTGAAAAGGTTAGTGAATGCTGCAGGAAGTGGGAGGTCACAGAATGGGCAAAATGGGGAGAGAGCAACCAGGCTTTTTGAGAAACCACTTGATTCTCAGTCTATTTATCAGCTGATTGAAATTTCAAGGAATTTACAGATACCTCCTGAAGACTTAATTGACATGCTCAAAACAGGAGAGAAGCCAAATGGATCAGTGGAACCAGAGCCGGAACTTGAACTTCCTGTGGACCTAGATGACACCTCAGAGATTGACTTAGACCGTCCAGATATGTTCCAAAATAAGATGCTTTCCAAGAATGGCTACCCCAAAATACCTGGGCGTACTGTGACAGAGGCCCTACCAGATGGGCTCACTGTTGAGGACATTTTAAATCTTTTAGGGATGGATAGTGCTGCAAATCAAAAGCCTCCATATTTTTCCAGTCAGTATAACAGAGAGAAGGTTCTGCCAAGACTCCCCAATGGTCCTGGAAGATCGAGAGCAAATCAGCTGTCCAAAGGTGTCTGGATGCCAGATGCTGAAAACAGACAAATGGCCTATGAAAACCTGAATGACAAGGATCAAGAATTAGGAGAGTACTTGGCCAGGATGCTAGTTAAATACCCCGAGATCATGAATCCAAACCAGATGAAGCGAGCTCCCAGTCAAGTCTCCTCTGAAGATGACCTACAGGAAGAGGACCAAGTCGAGCAGGCCATCAAAGAACATTTGAATCAAGGCAGCTCTCAGGAGATTGACAAACCAGCCTCCGTAAGCAAACGGCTCCCTATGGGGCCCCCGAAGAATGAGAATACCCCAAACAGACAGTACTTGGATGAAGATCTGTTAATGAAAGTGCTCGAATACCTCAACCAAGAAAAGGCAGAAAAGGGAAGGGAGCATATTACCAAGAGAGCAATGGAAAATATGTAAGAGGCTTTCATGAAATGCCCTGCTTTCACTCTTCTGACCCCAAGAAAACCCCAACTTTTCTCTTTAGTGTGTTGACTTCTATCCTGTTAACAATGTAATATCTTTAAATGATGTACAGGCAGATGCCTCCATTTCACTGGGTGTCTGCTTCACTCACTCTGAGTTGTTCTCTTGTGTGTTGATATGTGTAAATGCTATGACTTCTGGATAAAAAAGTAATTATATCCCTTATTTAAGAAAGGTATCTATGATAGTGTTTAATAGTGTATCTAATGGTCGTGGCCTTGTGGATGCTCACATATGATAAAGAGTGTCTTATAATTCTCTTGGAGGTTTTTAATATTTATTGAATTATTTTGTTATTGTCTGTAGTGTTTTGTGCAGTACTGAAGAAAAAAATAAATAAAGCATTACAAATATATAGTTTTATTTACAAGGTCTTTTCAATGTGTGTTTTATTTTTGATTAATAAATCTTATTTCTGGACAACTGTGGACTCTTCATTCTGGAAAACCAGAGACAATGACTATGGAGCAAGAAGTATGGAGTGAAAAGAGAAAATCATCACCTTCCACAGCCCACCCAGGTAAGATAACATGAGTGATACACATATGATCATGGTATATGCTTATAGAATGCAACATCCTCTAACAGCACACTATCTAATGCTTGTCTAAGGTTTTCATTGTCCTTTTTATACTTTTTACCCTTGATTTATATAAATAAAAACATTTAATTCTTCCATACACATAACCAACACTGGGGAAAAAAAGTTGTGTACAGTACAATCAGAAATGACTATAGCCTTAGAAGCAATTTACCTATTCCCAGGTCACCTTGGTCCCCAGAATACAAGGCTTTTGCCTTTTTTTATGATTCAAGCGGGGTTAAGAGACCCCAAACTGACTGTCAGCTAAGTGAATGGTCACAGTGAGAACACACCAGCTGCCCTCTCTCTTGTCCTAGTGCTAGGGAGAATTCTGAATGGGGTAGGCAGTACATAACTGTTACAATGTGCATCACTTCGGCGGGTGGGGAAGATACCAGCATCCAAACATATCAACAGGAAATCAACAACAACAGCAAGAAAACATATAGAACAACAAATATGACAATGGTTGTTAAAAAACAACCAAGGAAATAATTTTCACTATTTATTGAATGCTTATTTTGCACTGGGCGCTATACTAAACACTTTACATACTTTGAATTCATTTGGTCTCTACTATACCACTGTCAAAGGTCTTTTATCTCCCTTTTTCAGGAAAAACAAAACTCAGAAAGGTTATATAGCTTTCCCAAAGTCACCCAGCATGTAAGCTGACAAAGCCTGTATTCTTAACCACTTCACTAAACTGACTGTCTGGGAAGTGCCCTTTCCCCTGAGACGTGGGACTTTGGAGGTGGGATGGTGAGAAGCTCATGACATCTCAGTGTGGGTCACTTCCAAGTGAGGGCACAAGTGTGTGTCTGTGCGTATGTGTATGTGTCTGTGTGTATGTGTATGTGTATGTGTATGTGTATGGGTATGTGTATGGGTATGTGTATGTGTATGTGTATGTGTATGTGTATGTCTCGGGTGGGGATGGGAGACTATCCTTGAATGGCTTAAGAGAAAACACTGAATATAGGTTTTCCTGCTTCATAATTTTTTCCTCTTTTCTGTCCCAATTGTCATACAATTATATGAAATCCAATAATCTACAAATGGAAGAGCCCTTAGAGGTGAATGATCTCTACCGTGCTTCCAATAAGTGGTCTTTACTCAAATACTTTCTGACCCCAAGAAAACCCCATCCTATGAACCTTACTATCATGCAAGGCAGTAGTGAGAGAGCCTGGATATTGGTGAAGCTTAAAGTACAGCTACATGTTTAGATGCCAATGTCCATATCCACCTTCTTCCCATTATATAGTCTCTTCAATCTTCTGTTTCATGAAGTAATCCACTCCTAGTACACTAAATCCTCCATGTGACTATTTCCATGCAAGCCCTTAGCAGACATGATAACTTGGGCCAACTACACCCAAAAGAAACTTGCTCTCCTGACAGGTTAGGAAATGAGAGGAAGTGATAGACACAACACAGCTGATGAGAGTCCAGGCTGGGATTGATACACAAACCAGGAGGATGTCAAACCCTGTACTCATTTTGCTACAACACAAAGTGATGCTTTTTCTTAAAGTCTCAGTTGAAATTCCACCATTCTCTAACGATGACATTTCAGGCATCAGGATTGGCAGTTGGGGAGATATTTAATTTGGGATATATATTCTCTGCCTGACTTCTCTCAGACAGCAGTCAGCAAACATCTTTGCCTTTTTGCAGTACCACTGTGTCTCCAGCTACTGAGTCATCAGGCTTATTTATTTCTGATCCAAATACTTTTTCATAAGTATATGGCTCACTAGCATAAGAAATAAAGTTATCGCCCTAACCTGTTTGGCTCAGTGGATAGAGCATCAGACTGCGGACTGAAGAAACCCAGGTTCGATTCCAGTCAAGGGCATGTACCTTGGTTGCAGGCACATCCCCCGTAGGGGGTGTGCAGGAGGCAGCTGATCGATGTTTCTCTCTCATCAATGTTTCTAACTCTCTATCCCTCTCCTTTCTTCTCTGTAAAAAATCAATAAAATATATTTTTTTAAAAAGAAATAAAATTATAAGTACTATTCAAGGACGTGGATGACAAATTAATTAGAATTAGGGCCACAGTATCGCTTTTCCTTCCCAGGAGTCTCTTTTAGCAGAAGTCATGGAGTAGCTGGAGCCCGCCAAGCAGGTGCCTTCTGAAGGCTTCCACTGGAAGGAGAGAGAATCTGTCTGTACACCAAGACTGCACCTCTTATAGGAGTCCAGGCCTCCACCAGACGGAGTCATATAAGAGCTTCACATTCTGTATGATCTTGGCCAGACTCTCACCTACCCAGCCATCCCTCCCCTCAATATTCACAGCCTCTCCTCCTTACCTGCTCTGGGGACAATTAGGACTAAACCAATTGTGCCATTTAAAATAAGACTTCCAAGTCATCCCTCATTTCCCACACTCAAAGCCCCCCCCCTCCCAAACTTTATCACCTTTTAAACCCCAGTTCCTACTCTTTTTCATATTCTATAACATTGTTCATCATGCCCTTTAATACCTAAGATCAGTCATCAACAAAACCCTCTGCATCCTCAACCTCTCCTGTGAATGTTCTCTTTACCTTCTTGCTCTGAGAGGAACCTATCTCTCCACTGAAGTTGCTGCTTCCCCTGACACTCTCTTCCTTGCTCCTTTTTGCTGCTTATGGAACATTTTTTCTTTCAACTTTTTTTGAGGGGAAATGGTATGCTTTATTATTAGTGAGGATTATCTTACATGCAAGTGAAGTAAAACCAAGTCAAATTAGATGCATAAAAAACATGAATATAGCCTGGCCAGTGTGGCTCAGTGGTTGAGCATCGACCTATGAACCAAGAGGTCAGAGTTCGATTCCTGGTCAGGGCACATACCCAGGTTGCTGGCTCAGACACCCAGTCAGGGATGTGTAGGAGGCAGCCAAACAATGATTCTCTCTCATCATTGATGTTTTTATCTCTCTCTCCCTCTCCCTTCCTCTCTGAAATTAATAAAAAACAAACAAACAAAAAAACCCACAGAGGTTCACAAAACCCAAGCAAAGGTTAAGACAAAATGTTGGAGATCCAGAACAGCTGGAATAATGGTGTTTTTTAAAACTTAAAATATATGCAACATGTAACACTGTGTAAATTTAAGGCTTACTCTGTATGGATTTGCCACTTTAAATTTCATGCCATCACCCAGTAGCCATTTATTACCCCTCCCTCACTGTCGCAGTCATCTATGGCCCCTCATACATTAAAAACAGTAACTCCTGCTTACTGTCACTTTTTCTAACACTGCTCCTAACAGTTGTTGATTTCAATATCCATGAAAATGACCTTTCCAACACTTTCCAGCCTCTATCCTCCATCAACTATGCACTTGCATAGTTACCCCTTGATCTTTTCCTTACCAGTAAGTGCAACCCATCCTAAATCTAAATGCTAAACATTTCACTCTAACAACCACCTTGTATATTTCCAGTGCAATTTCTCTAGTACCTTTGTTTCAATAATTCCCCACACCCACCAAAAATGTAATCCATGGATCTTATCATTTTTCTACTCTCTCTCTCCCTATATTTTTCACCACTCACATTGTCAAGCTTAAATTTCATGTTTGTCATTACAGTCACTCCTTTGTATACATTCTTTTTTTTTTTTTAAATATTGATTTCTGAGAGGTAGGGAGAGAGAGAGAGAGATAGAAACATCAGTGTTGAGAAAGAATCATTGATCTGCTGCTTTCTGCACTCCCACTACTGGGGATTGATCCCGCAACCCAGACATATGCCCTTGAACGGAATGGAATCTGGGACACTTTAGTCCACAGGCTGACACTCTATCCACTGAGCCAACCCGGCTAGGGCCTTTGTAAACATTCTTAACTTCCTTGGGTCTCTCATGTTTCTTTATTTTCCCTTTTAATGAATTTATTGAGGTGACATTGGTTAACAAAATTATACAGGTTTCAGGTGCACAATTCCACAACATATCATCTGTACACTATATTGTGTGTTCACCAACCCAAGTCAAGTCTCCTTCGATCACCATTTATCCCTCTATCCCCTCTTCTACCTCCTCCTATTGCCACCTCCTCCCAGCAATCACCACACTGTTATCCATGTTAATGAGTTTTCTCTCTCTTTTTTTCTTTTTTGCTCTACCCCTCCACCACCCAACTCAGCCCCCCAAACTCCCCTCTCCGAGACAGCTATTAGCCTGCTCTCTAAGAGTCTGTCTCTGTTTTGCTTGTTAGTTCATTTTGTTCATTGGATTCCACATATGAGTGAAATCATATGGTACTTGTCTTTCTCTGCCTGACTTATTTCACTTAGCATTGTAATTGCTTTATACACAAGAATTCTAGTTAATTCCAATTCGCCACCCACTCTTACCTTCTCTCCTACAACTGAACATAGCAGGAAAACATACCATTACTGATTGATTTCACTTAATTCATGCTCACTGACTTCAAGTGGCCCATAATATGCTCCTGGAATCCTATACACCCCCAACCCATTCAGTTTTTCTCGCTCCTTAGATAATATTGTATTTTCCCCTCTGTCAGCAAATATCTAACCCTCTCACATGATTATATTGCTTCGTGTTTCACTGTGAAAAATAAAGAACCTGAGGAGAGGGTCTTCAGATTCCCACGTTCATTTTTACCCACCTATCTGCATTGAGGTGATACACTCTGCTTTCCTTTCCTTGTTGGTAAGGAACTCTTTAAAGAGTTATGTGTACTTATCCAAATTCTCCTCTTACATTCTAAAACCCATTTTGGTCAGGTTTTTACCCCAGCTTCTTCATAGAAATGGCTCTTGTCCAGATCAACAATGACCTCCACATTGCTAAATCTGATGGTCAATTCCAAGTCCTTATCTTATTTGACTTAGCAGCAGTTGACAATATAATCTCTTTTTCCCTTGTAAATGCCTTCTTTGCTTGGTGTACAGGTCATCACACATGCCTGGATCTCCTTCTACCTCACTGGCTACTGTTTCTCAGTACCCTTTGCTATCCCCTCATCTGCCCAACTTCTGGTAATTGGAGATCAGAGATCATACCTGGAAACTTTTCTATCTGTCTATGCTCATTCCTTAGGTGATCCCCTCCAAGCCCCATGGCTTTACCACCAACTATTGGCCAACAACTTCCAAATCTATATTTTTAGCTCATAATGAGTTGCTGAATTCCACTGTTTAGATGGCATCCCCACTCGGATGTTCAATAGGTATCTCAAAGGAAACCTGGCCATCAAAGAACTCCTGGTTTCCTACTCCTTGACAAAATTCCAGCTTCTCTTCCAGACTCTTGCATCTCAGTTCTTCAGACCAAATCCTGTGGTTTTGTCCCTGACTCCTTTTTATCTTATAACTCATTTATGATTTGGCATCAAATCTTGTTGTTTCAACCTCAAAATAGATCCACATTCCACCTTCCTACCACCTCCACTATTACCAATATACTACGAACCATGATCATCTCTCACCTTGGTTACTGGAATATCCTTCTATTGGTTTTACCAGCCTTCACTCTAATTTCACTATATTTTGAATAGCAACCAGTGTGATCCAGTTATAATCTAGATCAGATTATATCAATGAGTGAAGGCCAAAGCTATTACTATGATATTCAATGCCCTGCATGATTTAATTCTGAACTCTTTCCTAGCACTCTTCCCATTACTCCCTCCTTTGTACTGACCTCCATACTATTCCTTGACTATGCCAAACATACTTCCACCTCAAGACTTGTGCATTTGCTGTTTTCTCTTTCAGAAGTGCTATTTCCCCAAATATCTGCATGGGGTTTTCCCTTATTTCCTTCAAGTCTTTTGTACAAATATTGACTTCTCAATGAAACTTTTTCTAAATCTTCAACTCTTGTATATTTTCCTTATCTCCTTACCACTTATTACATCTAACATTTTAATTTACAATTTTATCTTATTTGTTGTTTGCTCCTCCATCACTAGAATGCAATTTCCTTGAGGGTAGTTATTGTTTGCTTTATTTATCATTATACCTCTAGTTCCATAATTCAATAACTGGAACATAGAAAGTTCAGAAAAAACTAGTTATTGACTAAATGAAGGAATTGGGAATGAGGGACAGAAAAGGAAAAGAAAATAGAAACAATGGACATGGACTTTGAACCTAGTGAAACCACATAAATTCTTGTTGAAAAAATAAACATCAATTTTATTATATTGATACAGATTTAAGACCCACTTTTAATTTTACAGAATGAAATTAATGAAAGTTAATGACATTAATAAAATATTAAATTTTTACAGCATGAAATTATAAAATTCCTGATCTAAATTTCAATACCTTTCTATACCAAGCCTTTCATCTTCACCTAAAGGAAATGCATCAGTAGCATTGGAGCTCAGTGCCCTCTATGACTTCACAGGAAGGGAGTAGATAGAAGATGTTAGCCTGTGACAATTGGATCCAGATATTTTTTCAACTTCACTTATGCATTATCAGAAGGGACTATGCCATGGTGAGGTAAGCCTCTAAGATGCCGTAGTTTTCTAACATTGCAAAATTATAGTAATTTTGACATTTTTATTAATATGAGGGAGAATTATAGTTATTTTATCCCATAGAACAAAAAGATTACTGTTATTATAAAGACAATGGAGATTAGTCCTATGCTGATATAAGTTATGCCAGACCAAATACGTAGCTACTACAGTTAATGCTATTTATGCTGTGACTATTATTCCTGACTGCTGGAAGTCTAGGAAGCCCTGTGGGTTTTGATCAAGGAACTTCTGAGGGGTGAAAAGAACCAGGGACTGAAATGCCAGTGGAGTTTTCCTAGCAAGTTTAAGTCTTTTGATTTGGAACAATGATGGCAATTTGTCTGCAAGTGTTCAGACAGTATTTACCTTCCAGAAGGTTTATTATAGTGATCATCAGCAAGTTTTTCTAGCGAGCCAAAGCCACATGTGCATATATAATTAATTTCCATATCATTTACATATGTTTATTTCCACTCTGTTTTCTATTCTCAGGATATTTTCAAGTAAGAATGTATTGTTGATATCTTGAGGGTTGTTATTTTATCAGACTCTTTTCCCCACTCTTGGAACCCCTTCATTAAATCATTATAATTAACTCTGGTCAGCATAGGGGGATAGTGGTGGTGGGGTGAAAGGACTGGCTGAAAAATGGCTTATGATGTCTGTGCTAAGTAGGACATAATGTGGAATAGTCCCATTGCTACTTCCTGTTGCTCCAGTACATATTTAGATTTTGGTGCTTTTGCTTCCTCAGCCTGAAGGACTCTTCCAATGTTTTAGTCATTCTTCCAGGCTTAGTGCACATGCTGCTACCTCTATTAAGAGTGCACTGATTGCTTTTCTTTTTCCTGGCTTTCACAGTAATTTTCTTTTATCTTCTTTGCAATATTTGTTTCTCTTGGTCTTGCTATATAGCTCTGGCTATTCATGTTGACCTGTCTGCCCCATCTGTTGAATTGTAAGCTCTAAAGTCAGGGACCTGCTCTGAACAGCCTCTCAATATCCTCTACTCCAATGGCCAACCTATGCCTCTTCCATGTGAGCTGCTCAATGTACATGTGTTGAATAAATAAGCAATGTTATCATACCTTTCTCTTTGCTGTCTCATGCTTTATGTAGTCTGTGCATGTACTTTCTATAACCTCGGCTCAATTTAATAGAAAAGAATAAAGCCCCTACTGTGCATCCCCCATGGTTGTCTAAGAAGCTCTTTGACTTTGGTGTTTTTAGAACATCTGATATCTAAGATGGTGCCATAGTTTATGCTTTAAAGAGAATCTAACTTAATGTTCGCCTTAATTTGAGTTTGAATCCAACCCTAGATTCCCACATTGGCATTTCTTTTTAACTGGCAATTTTCTAATCCTGAGATCTAGAAATACTCAAGAGCTTGATGTTTTAATTTATAATTAAGTTTTTACTCATGTATTATACGGTGAGTTTGGACCACCCCATAATAATTTAGCCTTTCTAATGTTGGCTGGCATATACATTCCTGTATCACAGTTCAAAGAGCCTTCAGATTGCAATTCCAGCAAGTCTTCTGACTTGAGGGAACATTCACTTGGAGAAGAGGCTTTGGGGCCAATAAAACAAACAAAACAAAACCAAGTAAAATCCTGGCTTTGCTATTTATTAGCTCAGGCACTTACTCCAGCTGGATCTGAGGTATTTTTTGTGAGGACTCATCAATAATGTGTGTGAAGTGGTTTTGCAGTGCCTAGAACTAAATATAAGGTAGAATTTCCCAGTTAATTAAGTAATAGCTACTGACCATTTGCAATGTGTACATTCTAGTACTGGACAGTTGTACAGAGAGGGATATAAGAAGTGCATATAATGTATTTACACAAAAATGGACCACATTGTGAAAGCACTTTGGCCTCATTGGCAAACAGAATTATTTCTTATACTAAAGCTATTTTGAGAAAGTGGTTGGTTATGAAGCAACAAGTTCGGATTCCATCTGTCATGGGTTCCAACTTAGCTGGGGCCATTTCCCAAGAACTGGAAAGTTCAGAAGTCTGTAGGTTGTAGGTCTTCTGGTTTATTTTTAAGCTTAAAATCCCAATTTATGCTAGTTATCCAATATGGGCAAGGAAAACTGACAAGATCAAGTTCCAATTTCATGTGATTGTTCTTTCTACACAGTGCCCAAAATCCCATCTTTTAAAAAAATGAATTTTTAATGAGATATTGAGGACTTTAATTTTTATTTTATTTGTTGTCTACATGTTAATAATGGTACAATGACAAATTAACCCTTATAGACATGAATATTTAATAACCACAGTGTTTTTAAAATTCTACATAGATTTTAAAGGAAATAACAGAATAATTTCTTCTGGGTCTTCCCATTCATAGGCATTAAACAGTGAACTGACTAAAACATAAATAAGGCTTAGAAACCCCTCTCCTTTTCCCCGTAGTGATAATCCCACAATTCAATTCATTCTGAATCAACAGGTTGCTATGGTAGCTGGAGAGCCAGGGTTACTGCATTGAACCGTTCTGTAATGTAAAATCAGCACAGAGCAGGAGGGGTTTCAAAATTCATGAGACTGGTGAAAGCAATTTTGTGCTTTAACCTTCAGGTTTCCTGCATCTTTAAGAAAATAAAAACAAGAAGGCATCAATGCCAACCTTAGCTTCTTTGATGTTTTAACACCCTTTCCAGAGTGCTGGATGGCATAAGCCAGGATCTGCGCTTTTTGTTTATTATGCTTAAGATGTGTTCCTCATAAGACTTGTATCATTCAAGAAAAGTTACATGCAACAAAAAAATAAATGAGAATAGTTTCTAATTTTGTGCTTCATATTTGTATTCATTTCCAGTGAGAACTAGTGTAAGATTTAATTTTAAATATGTCGTATTCAGATATACTGAGACTGTATTATAATTGGAACCCTTGAAGCACAGAATTCAATATAATATGAAATGTCATTTTTTATTCTGTCCATTATATAAAGAATGCCTTCTTAGCATAATATATGTAAATATGTTATACATGTGAATATAAATTATGCACATGTACACAACATATATGCACTAAAATGGCATTTTTTACATAATGAACAGATTCATGTGATATATTCCACATATGTTACTCTTGCATGTACACATATCTATAATAATAAAAGTGTAATATGCTAATTAGACCAGACAGCCAAACGACCTTCTGGACATCATTCCAGACATCCTTCTGGATGAAGCTCCAGTGGCAGGGCCGAGCCAGAGGCAGTTAGGGGTGATCAGGCAGGCAGGAGAGCAGTTAGGGGTGATCAGACAGGCAGGCAAGCAGTTAGGGGTGACCAGGCAGGCAGGCGAATAGTTAGGGGTGATCAGGCAGGCAGGCAAGTGGTTAGGGGTGATCAGGCAGGCAGGCAGAGTGGTTAGGGGCAATGAGGCAGGCAGGCAAGTGGTTAGGAGCCAGAGATCCTGGATTGCGACAGGGATGTCTGACTGCCAATTTAGGCCTGATCCTGTAGGATCGGGCCTAAACTGGCAGTGGGACATCCCCCAAGGGGGTCCAGGATTGTGAGAGGGTGCAGGCTGAGCTGAGGGACCCCTGCCCCCATGCACGAATTTCGTGCTCTGGGCCTCTAGTGTAAATATACATAAAAATACTGATCACTTATTCTACATATTTAAAGCCTTAGTAAGTTTAATAATTGCTATATCTCCAATATTCCATCCACAGTCTTTCTTCATACATAATTATCTCCTCTTTACTGAGTTGAAATCCTAACCTTTTCTGTGGATGCATCTGTGACTATAAAAATCAAAGAAAAATAGCTATAAAATATAGGTAAGCTGCCTAGCCAGTGTGGCTCAGTGGTTGAGCATCAACCTATGAACCAGGAGGTTATGGTTTGATTCCCAGTAGGGGCACATACTAGAGGCCCGGTGCATGAATTCATGCACTGGTGGGGTCTGGCTGGCCTGCCCCAATCAGGGCCAATCGGGCTGGCTGGGGAGAGGGGCTGGGGGTGGTTGACCCTGCCCCCTGGTCAAACTCCCTGTTGAACTTCCGGTCGAACTCCTGTTCAAGGGGACAATTTGCATATTTTCCTTTTATTATATAGGATATGGATATATATATATATATATATATATATATATATATATATATATATATGATAGGTAAGCCAATGGGTCAGCCTGATTACTTCAATGAGTATTTGCTATGAATGGGAAGCATTCAGGAAGGAAAGGTGCGTTCGAAATAGAGATGTGCAGTGTCCAGTCCATCCTAAAACTTCATATACTTCCATAGAGATGCTCCAATAGGGACTTCAGGGGAGGATGTTCTGCCATGAAATTTTGGATCTTAGTGACCTGGACATTCCATTCCTTGCATCTGGCTGGTCCCCCAGCTTATCTCTTTTACCAAGCTTTTGTTTATTCCTTAAGGTACAACTTTTTGAAGCATTTTTAGACATTGCTTTCTCTTACTTCCCATTCTGTAGACCCTGCCTTCACATCCTCCAAGATATCAGATTAGTCTTTCCTCCTTTAACAACAGCTACCATATTCTATTGTAATTATACATGACTCATGCTTCTTAAAACAGGGAACATATAGTGAGAAACTACTTTTTGTCTGTTTGTTTTTGTATACCCTACATCCCATTCCCTCTTTCTCCTGGTCACACCATCACACCAGCATTGGGGACTGCCTCTCCCCAATACATACACTTCGGAGCTAGCAATCATGCAATCTCCCTGCTTGAAGCCACAGAGCCACATGGACTCCCGAGTTTGATCCATCATGATGCCCCATCCACCCTCTTGTTCTTAGTGATGGCTCAGGAAAGGGAATGTAATTCGAGCTGGGCTAGCCAGAGTTCTTCCCTAAAACTATAAGTGTGGATTCTATGAGAGAGAATTTTTTGGCACTTTGAATATTGTATGCCTGCATATGTCTATTGCCTTGTTGCACTGCCAGGCCTGAGGCTGATGAAGGACATGGTGTACAGAAGAATGTGACCAGAAGAAACTGAAGTGAGGCCGTCGGCCAGGCTCCACTACCAAAAAATGACAAAACTTAGAACAGACTATGAGTTAGACCAGGCGTGGACTCCCGCCTGAAAAACCAATGAGGCAAGTAGCCTGGGGTACCAGCAGCACATTCCAGGAAGCAGACTCTGACATGAGGTAGGGGTGCAAAATGTTTATAGAGGATGACACCTTTGAAAGAAAAAGGGAGGAAGCAGAATTGGCCAGGGGAGTCATGAGAATGGAATACAGACATGAAAGTCACTGCTGGTCCAATGAGATACTCCAGAGCAAAGCTTGTCTGCAGGGGGCAGAAACGGCCAGTATCCCACATCACCTCGCTCATGCATTGTCAGGGGGCAGCACTAACTGTTAGGGTGGCAAAAATGAATAAACATACAATTTTGCCTTTGAGGAGCTCACAATCTAGTAGGAAAACTGCCTTATAAAAGTGCTTATTTGGAAAAACCTATAGAATAGAGCTATGCATAGCCTAGTATGGAATAGGAGGAATGAGAGACATTTAGGAGATAGTCTGTGGAACAGTTTCAACTTGCTTGCTCCATGAAATAAAAAGAATCTCTATATGGACAAACAATACAAACACATTAAATAAAATCAAACAAATTCAAACAAAAACATTCCAACCAGATCTAGGTTATAGGCACAGTTAGGCGGAGTCCTTTTATTTAAACTGTACAATCACTTGTTTCTGGCCTCCCCGCCTTCATGTATTGTGACTCTCCACTAACCCTCTTTGAGGATTCTGGAGTTTCATTCAAAAACCCCTGTGAATTGAGGACTTGAAATAACAAGGTGCTGTGTCAGGCCAGAGGCTGGTCCTGGCTTCTGTAGGAGGACGATGGTAGGCAGGACAGTCTTGGTGGGGCAGTCATCTGAGTTGCTGCCTGGGGACCTAGCCCAGTGCTTCTCATACTTTAAAGTGTACTAGGATCACTTGGAGATCTTGTTAAAATGTAGCTCTGGGCTGGAGAGATTGTTTGAGGAACAAGGCCCAGGAAACATACTGTTTCTTGGTGGGATGAGGGAGAGTGGAAATGTACTTTGGCAGCAGAGGAGTTCCCATTTTCTTACCTTTATTTTCCTGACCCTTCTATGGCTTCCATTAGTGCCCTACCCAGTATCTTCTCAACCCAGCTTTGTTTTCTTCCTCTAAGGACAATGAGTGAGGAATCAGAAGACCCAAGTCCTAGTCACAATGAACTGTGTATGTCAGACAATGTTCCCCTTGCTCATTTGTAGAAACAATCCAGGACCATATAAACTCACCCACTTCAGGAGAAGTATTTGTGGGTCTGTGAATTTCTTGTCTATGAGGACACTGTTGTCATTTTGTACTGTGGTATTAATTCCTCCCCAGGAGGATTGCACTGGGTTTGCACTTATCTCTAATGGTGGAATGAAATGCTTAAATCCCTGATAATGGGCTGCGCTAACAGCAAATACATGTTGAGTGGGGATGGATGTCCTTCCCAATGTCTCTTAACTTTCTGTATAGAAGTTGTCTCTTCCTCCAGAAGGTGCAACTGATGGTTTTGGATGGGGACAAGCAAAGAGGGAACAATTCTACTGTGTGAGTTTTTATTGGTTTCTTTTTGTTGTTTTTTGTTTGTTTTCATGAATAGCATCCTGGAAGCTTTTTGGCTTTAAGAATGATAGTAAGGCAATGGGTGAGAAGATACAAAGGTCCCAAGGGCACATATTCCAGGTTCTGAAATAACAACCTGACCCTGTGAAAATCATATCTGTTGACTTTAAAAGGAACAAGTAAGTGACTCAGGAAATGTTCAAAAGCTCACAGAATTGATTTATCCAATCACACGCTCTGCAAGATAAACATATTCTCTGTCCCCAATCTCCTCTACCTCATTCTGATAATTAACCTCCTGGGATCAGTGGGGACAGATAATTCTCCCAGAGATGAGAATGAGAAGAAGATGGGGTTATTCAACCTGAAGAGACATTATGCTACAAAGGAAATAAAGGAGGAGGATTTTTTCATTCTTGTCCCACCTGCCAGCTTTAGTTGCACTACCCAGTGATGCCATGACCTTAGCTGTGAACTGTAGGATTCATAAAATTGCTAGACTGCTCTGTGGTGGGGATTGGAGTCAATGAGAAACTTCAGACATGATAGGTTTGATGAACACAAAGTACATGTGGGAAATAGGACTAAACTATTCTGCCATAGAATGCTTAGAAAGTTATTGTGACCTTCTTGCTATGGTGGTTTTGATGTTGGAGAATCATGGGGTGGCCAAGGGAGGCCTCAACCCAGAGGCAGCGTCCAGGTTCTTGTCACCATGTAAGGAAGACTTTGAGAGTGAGACAGAGAGAGTCAGCAAAGCACAACGATTTTATTGAAGTGACAGGACTGCTCCAGCCATGAAGACAGAAGAGAAACAGTCCAGAGATGGAAGACGCTGACAACGCCTTGCCATACTAGCAGTCAGCAGCTGTGCATCGCTGCAGATTGCCCAGGACCAAACCAGAGAGGGTCAGACCTGCATTACCACCATTTGTCCACCATCCAGAACTGAAATATCATTGCTGACATGTACACATAAGGAATTGTTTGACATTGAAACTGGGACTCAAAAAAAACCGTTGGCCCAGAAAGAAACTCACTACAGACTGATTCATTTGCCTCTCAGCATAACCATTATTGCTTGTCTCATTTTCGGTTCTTATAAGTGTATTTCTAGTATCACATGATCTCACTCATCTAGGGGAAATAATGAACAACATAAACTGATGAACAAAAACAGACCCGAAGACAGAGAAGCATTGATCAGACTGTCAAACCTCAGAGGGAAGGTAGGGGAGGGTGGGGATAAGGGGGAGAGATCAACCAAAGGACTTGTATGCATGCATATAAGCCTAACCAGTGGTCACGGACAACAGGGGGATGGGAGCATGCGTGGGGAGGGGTTTGGGATGGGAATGGGGGGATGAGGACAAATATGTGATACCTTAATCAATAAAGAAATAAAATAAAATAAAAAGAAAGTACACACTCAGATAGGGAGTGAGGGCAGACAGGGGAAGTAGTTGTCCCGAAGGCTTATATTTCAGCTAGTGAGGAGGACTTCACAAAGGGGTGGATCTGGGAGGAGCTAAGGTGGGGCAGGTAAGGCACCACCTTTCCAAAGGGAGGAGGAGTTTCTGTCCTCATTTGGTCCTTTCCAAAACTGTCATGGCAGGATGGGTATTGGTCTATCTGCAATACTAATACTATTATAATGGCATTATAATTGGCTATAGGTCACCTTTAGGTCAGGATGTCTGGCCCTGCTGGATAAAAATGGATTTTGTTTATTTCTGTGGTTTTCCTTCATAAGTCTGTTTAATCTTGCAAGCCCGGAGAGGGTAGAAGGAAGGGCCTGGTGCCTCTCTCTGGTTATCCTTCCTCAGTATTATAATTTATTGCATGTTTCAAGTCAACAGCTACTTGTTTATGTTTTTTGATAATTAAAAAAATGTTTTCCAATAAACCTTTAAAACAAAATGAGCTAAAGAATGACAATAGTGCATGCTTAATAATAAATTAGGTGCACATTTTCTATTTTTCAAGATAATAAATTTGTAATTTGCTCAGAATGTTGCCCACATTTGTCATCCACCATGGGAATTCTAGTAATAAAACTGACCATAAGAAAACCAAAAAATACACATCTCCTGAAGTAACATCAGCAATGATTTCAAAGTCAGTAATTATTCTGTGGAAACTATGCCCAAAGGCAATGGTTTAATGTGTCGCTGCAGAGGATTTAGTTACATATTGTGACTTTTCATTTAGATCAAGTTACTACACTTGTAAATTACTCTAACTCATTTGTAATTGTTGTTAATGTGTTAGCTCTGAAGGGATTGGCAAACAAACTATGCCAGTTTAATATATTATTAAGTATTTTTATAGAAAATTAATTAGTTTAATTACAATATTTTTGTCATTTTTGATGCCTTTGTTCACCTGATTCCTTTTTAAAAAAACACTTCCTTCACTGTTATTTTAGTGGACTTTTAGAAGAGAACAGTTTCCAGAGCCAGGAAGCCTACTTTTGAAAGTGGCAGTGTCACCTTCACCTCATTCTCCTGGTCAAAGCAAGGCATGGAGCCAGGCCAGATTCAAGAGGTGGAAAGACTCCATATTTTTATTTTCATTTTATTTATTTTTTAATTTTTAAATCCTTTTTCTTTATATTTTTCATTTGTTAATCCTCACCCGAGGATATTTTTCCGTTGATCTTTTAGAGAGAGTGGAAGAGAGAGGAAAAGACAGAGAGAAACATCGATGTGAGAGAAACACATCAGTTGGTTGCCTCCTGTAAGCGCCCTGACCAGGGCCCGGGCCAGGGAGGAGCCTGCAACCAAGGTATGTGTCCTTGACCGGAATGGAACCCAGGACCCTTTGCTCCACAGGCCAATGCTCTATCCACTGAGCCAAACTGGCTAGGGTGAAAGACTCGATATTTTGATGGAAGGGGCTGCAAAGACACATTGCAAAGGGACTTATATATAAAGAAGGTAATAAGTGTGGCCATCTTATCAGCCTGCCAGAACATTCTCTCTTGTAAGTTATACCTGCGAATGCTATAGATTCTGTCATAGATTAGGGAAGCCTGATCATCTCTCAATTTAATAGCTTTTTAGGTATTCTCCTTGCATCCAGTTTGACCCAGCTTCTAACTATCCTCTCTAATCTGAAACAACCTAACCTGAAAATGTCACTTCATTGCTTTCACATTTTTAATAGTTCCTCATAACCCACGAGATAGCATCCAGATTTATCTTGGCATCGACACTGCTTCATGGTCTTGTACTTGTCTCTGTTTCCAGACTTCTCTCCTGCCACACTCCCAAATGTTCCTTTGGGCTGCAGCTCATTGCCCTACTTGTAACTCTCCAAATATGCTATGATTTCTTACTCTATGGAGACTTTACAAACACTACCCTGTTGCCTGGAAAAAAAATCCCCCATTAAATTTTCTGTTTGGCAAATACTTCTTAATGGAAATTGAGAGGACAGAGAGAGAGAAGTTCCTCTCTGTGCTTATTTATATCTGTCTCTAAGGGTCATGTTGTCCCAAACTTCATAGTTTAAAAGTAATAATAAACACCCTTTCCCTTCCAGCTAGTATATCAGAAGCACTTGCTGTTTATCGCCAATCAAATGAGACAAAACTATTTGGGAAACGTTTACTTCAAAGGGTCTGAGCGTCTCACATAAGAATGAGCAAAGTAAAGATCTCATGACATCAATCCGGGACACATGGGAGCATGGCCAGGATTTGTTAGGATGCGCAGGAGGCACCTTTTGGGTTCACATTTGGATGCCAAGGGGCCAGCCAGCTGACTTCATGAAACTTAATATCGTTCAGTTCTCATTGCTCTCCCATGTTGAGCAGGACAAACAATCTATTTTCTCCTTATAGAAACTTGGTTCCCCGGTGCAAAATGATTTTCACTTATCAGCAAACTGAATTAAAATGACATTGGCAAAAAAGTGATGTGTTTTGCTCTACTCTAGATTGTCAACCAGAGGAAAATTAGATTTCTTTGGACTTAGAGAGTGGAAAGAGGGAAAAATACTCTGGCCAATTCATTCCACCTTCCTACTTAATTCTCGGTTTCATTTTTGTAAAATAGAAAATATGTCCTGGCTATTGCACAGTATACTGTAGGAGCAAACAGAATTAATAAATAAATATGTAAGTGCTTTGTAAAAGTAAGTTATGTAATTATAGTTTATTATCAGTTATTATTTCCATGATGATGATTCAAATTTCTAAAATCTTTCATAAAGCACTGACATTTGAAGGGTATATCAATATTATAAAACATTGATTTGATCATTTTTAACTTCCATCTGGCAAGGTATGAAAATTTCTCTTCGGCTTTCAGAAGGATTGAACAGTGGTTTTTTAGTTGTTTTTTTTTAGTGCTCCAACTAAACTGTAATTTGCACTTTCACCTTATTTTATTATTTTCTTCCTTCAGTTTTAGTAGTGCATGACAGTTACCTACCTGCCACATTTTCCTAAATTCAACAGACTTCTGGTTTTTAATTTGAGTCTGTGGCATGAGGCAATGGAGAAATAAAGACAACTTCCACAATGAGGACTCCCAGAAGATGCATACCTTCTGAATAAGAAAGAATATCTATTCACAAAATTCCTATTGATATGAATGTCTGTATTCAACCTTGTAGCTTAGGGTTAAGTGTTTTTCTTTCCATTATTCATCTCTCATATTTTGAAAATTTAATTCAAATCCCTTAAAGGATGAGTTTGCTTGGATTACTGCTGTCCCTTCGACATCATTTGAATTCTTCAGACATAACTCAAATGACATCCAGAATGCCAACAGACGTCGATAATCTCTGCTTAAACCATTTTTTCTTGAGGATTTAAGAAAATCAAGGACAGTCCAGAAATATTGTTCACAGAGCCAATACTCTGGGTGTTTACAGAAGAGCCTCAATAAGAGAGAACAAAATGGTACTCAAGGTTTCATAGTTCCCTCCATCTTTTGAAATGAAAAAGGAAATAAAGAGGTGTGCAATTTGTCAGCTAAGTAGAAAAAAATTAAATTCACTAAACTATAATTCAGGCATTGTATATTTACAATGAACACACATATGAACTTAAAAATAACTTTTAAAAACTGCATTAAATTGATTTTTAATCCAAATAATTCATGTAAATCAAGGCCTTGGGTATCAGTTTGTTTAATATTTTTCAAGTCAAATTTAAAGTTTGTCTCAATTTGTTTAGTTAATCTGTAAGTGAGGACTTTACAAGTGTAGGCTAATTTTATTAGCAAAGTGTTTTCTTGAGCAAGATTTGTTTTGTGCATTCATTCAGAACCAAATCCTGCTATAGTATAAAGAACTGTATTCTAATTTTTAGCTTTCAGGACAATCCTCCGGTGAAATATTTAGAATCCTTAAAGCATGAGACTTTCCTTTTACATTAAAAGTATTGGGTTCACAAAACTATATAGGGTTCAAGTGTACAATTCCAGAATACATCATCTGTATATTGCATTGTATGTTTACCACCCAAAGTCAAATCTCCTTCCATCACCATACATTTGACCTCCTTTATCCTTTACTGTTAGCAGAGATCACTGAGAGTCACCCATCAAGGCCATCAGTTCAATCATTCGTTCATGGGTTAAGTCAGCAAAAACGAAAGGAGGCTGCGTAGTAGGTAGTAGCAGAAACATGATTGCAAGAGATAGAACTGTAACTGGGACACAGCCTTTGCCTTCAGGCATTTGTAAGGCCTTTATAATGCAATCTGGTAAGTGGTACAAACAGTGGTGGGTGCAGGGTATTGCAGAGTGCACTGGAGGGATGTGGACTCCCGTCTTGGGTCTCACGATAAGCCTCCTGAAAATGTGATAATAAGGCATATCTAAGTCAAGTATATAATGGTATAATCTAGGTGATGGGGAGGAAGGAAAAAAATTGTAGCTGCATGTGCAAAGTCCTAAAATAAGAGAGAATATGTCACATATTTATACTTTGAAAGAAACCCAGTATGCATGGAACATAGTATCGGTGAGGCAAGTATTGGCAGTGCTGAGAAAAAAGCCAAAGAGTTGGCAAAATTGGATGAAGGGCCCCTTTTCAGCAGGCTAAGCTTTTTGACTTTTATCCCAAAGGCAATAGGGAAAAACACAGAATATTGGTGCTGGCCACCCTTTTTTGTGCCCAGCACTGCTGGGTAGTCTAATAATGTAGAATATCCATTCTGTGGCCCCTGAAGAGCTTGCAAGTTAGCTGGGATGATGAAGAAACAAACAAAATATTGAACAATTTCAAGTATTAGCAAAATGGTAGGCCAAGTAAGTGGTTCTGGCCACCAAGAGTTGCACTGTGGGTCAAGTCAAAGAAGGGAAGGTGAGCGGGGATGACAGGTGGGACAAATATACTTAGAAAGTCATACCTAATTAATTTCCATGTTTACTGCTCTTTAAGCCAGTCTGAGAAATTAGTATCCTCTCAATTTTTTTGGTCTGTTTCAAACAACATACAGTAACTGACCATTTCCAGTTTTAATGGCTGCTCACCCCACACTGATAACTGCCTTTTATAACTAGTCTAACCAGCCTGGACTACATAAAAGTGTTAAAACATCTGTTCAGTGTTTTAAGTTCTTGTTTCCTTTTTTATAGAGGTGTGTACAGGCAAAATAGTTGAAAAAAAATACTTGAATTTGGGTTGAATTCTTACCCTAAGGGCCGGGGTAAAGGACACAGAGTTTAGAAGACCCCATGTTATGAAAGCAGCTGTTGAGAGCCTCAGTATGCCTATTTGTCTTCTTTTCCCTGATTCACCACATTTCAATACTATTTTTAAACCTTGATTCAACAGAAGCTATTTTCTGATCAAGTTAGTCCTCATTCCTCACTGCATGACTCTCTAATAAAATAGAATACAAGGAAAGTAATTAATCAAAGCCATAGAGGGTGCCTGGAATGCCCCCAGCCATGGACGCAATGCAGAGGCAGCCCTTCCAGTAAAAGGGTAATCTCTTATGGAAAGTGTGTGCTCTAACATCCTTAAATTATTCTGTGTTGTTCAATAAAAATCACCAAATTGCCTTCTTTGCAATTACTCCAAAAAATTGTTCCATTAAAGGACTTTCCCATCAGCCCTTACTCAACTGCATAGTTTCCTTTAATCTGTTATTTTTGAAGAGGACCTGAGGCTACGTCTCATTTAAAACATGCTCCATGGTTTGCATTTTACCTTCATTGGGTACTTAGGTTTCCTATAATCAGTCTGAATGTTACCCCATTGTTTCATTTGTGTTTGTGTCTTCATGTGTAATTTCTTGTTTGTTTGTTTTTGCTAAGAAATGTCAATATCTAATTCAGCTTGACCTAGAAAGTTTTTTTTTTTCACTTCTGTTAGCAAATGATCTGAAGTTACTGGAATTGCTAAACATAATTCTAATGATATTTTGAATTAATAAGCAGCATGGCTTATTAATGAGACCTTTCTAGGAAAGGTTATTATGGCAAGTTTGCTTATTAATTCACCATCGTAACGTAAGTCAAATAATTACATATTGGCAAAAAATACAGTTTGCATAACTTATTCAATATTACTAATTCTACATTATGGATGAGTTTATATGTATTAGGAGGAAGAGACCTAAGATCAACCCCTTTCCTTCCCAGATCAACATGGTAATTTATGCTCACAAGAACTGAAAGCTAATAGGAGCCATTATAAATGGGCTGGAAAGTCTCTCTCTTTTTTTTTCACCAAAGAGCAGAATCTCTTTTTTGTATTAAAGGAGATGGAGGGTCCCCCTTCCTGGCTTCTACCTCAAATTAAAGAGGACCAGACAAATTGGGCAGGGGCAGCCTGATTTACTCACCTGCTTAAGGGCAGAGAAGTGGAGAGGAGAGGAAGGGAGGGAGAAAAAGATGGGTGGCGAGAAAGAGAGAGAGAGTAGGTTTTCTCTGTAAGGCAGATAGCTCAGAACCTGCTCCTTTGTCCTGGATTCTCTCTAAACTATCAGATGAGTCATTCCTCCTTCCCCACACGGGAAGCAATGAGAAATTAATAAACACAGATGATGGAAATGTCCACTCGAACATGTCACCTGCAGAGAGAATAGAGGAAGCTCTACTACTTTTAAAATGAGAGGTCTAGCCCAGATTAAGAGAATAAAAGAATCAATTCCACTCCTCTGGCCCCTGCAGATTTTCCTTCTTATTGTAGGCCTGGCAAAGCAAAAGGAACAATCTCAACCCCTCTCACTTAAGCAGGAGACTTATTACTCTTACCAAAAAAAATACATATTACAAATACCATATGTATTATCAATGTGGTTTTTATCAAACTTGATTTTGAATTTTATTTGAATAGACTATAACTCTTTATTTTCTAATGGGTACATTTTTATAACTCTTTATTCTCTAACTAGAGGCCCGGTGCAAGAATTTGTGCATGGGTGGGGTCCCTCGGCCTGGCCAGAGATTGAGGCCTATGGGGTGGGGGGGCCTGGCTGAAGGGAGGGACCCTAGGAGGTTGGCTGGGCAGCCCCCCCACTTCAGGGCCCTGGCGGGGCAGGCGGGTGGGGGGGGAGGGGCCATGGGATGTTGGCTGTGGGAGCACACTGACCACCAGGGGGCAGGTGCTCAATGCAGAAGCTGCCCCCTGGTGGTCAGTGCGTGTCATAGCGACTGGTTGACATGTTGTTCTTGGGGAGGACCTGTAGGTGAAAATCCAAAATGGAGGGAGTAACAATAATTCAATGGAAAAATTACCTAGATTGCATAGACAAAATCTATGGTTGCATGGGATGGAGAGAAAGGTGTGATAATTGTGGTCAAACTAAATAATAGGTTTGGATTCAACTATAGGCAGAGAAAGTGGCTGCGAGCAAACATGACTTTAGCATTTTTGCAAAAGCCTTTGTTCCCTAAATACCACATTCATCTGCTCACTGATATTCTGCCAGTAACAGAAAGAGCAACAAAGAGTTATATGGTTCTTATTTTACATCAGGTAACATTCTAGCAATACACACACACACACAAACACACACACACACAAAATATATATATGGGAGAGAGAGAATATATATATTATATTATATACAATATATATATATATAGCTATAGTTATTCCCTTTTTATGGATGAGGTAACTGAGGCACACAACTAAAAAAAGGCAGAACCAAAACTTGAACCCACAAGACTGGCCAATTGTCTAGACCTTTACCACCTTGATGTACTTTGCATGAAATTTCCCTAGGGGAGGCAGCTCTTGTCTGAGATTCATACCAAGGGGTAAATGAGCACCCACACTTCCTCTTTGAAAAGTTAGCGGATGCAGGAGAAGATCCCTGGGAAAATTTATAGTTCAGTTTCTGGTATTTTCTAATTTTTATTATTATTTCTTCTTTGAGCCATAAATTGTTTAGAAATGCATTTTTAAATTTTTAAATATTGAAAAATTTTTAAAAAGTTATAATTTAAAAAACAGATTTTAAACTTCATTGCCTTGCAGTAAAAATGTAATTTTGGGGCATTTATTGGGACTTCTTTTGTGGCTAAGAATTTTATTCTTTAATTGTTTATGCAGGACTCCATGTATGTTCATTAGATCAAGCTTGTCAATTATATTAAGTATACTAATTGGTTTTTATGAATAACAATATACATGTTAATGCCTATAATCTTCGAAGTTACATTAAATAGCTATTTTTGTATGTTATACAGAGGAAGTTTGGAATTTACTTACCCTTTAATGCATAAAGATAAAATATTCTGACACTGATAGAATCATTCTAAAACACTGTATGAATTATTTTTGTCATATCAGTGTGAAATTATTTGTAATTTTTCTGTTTGAGATTTGGTGTATTCTGAATCTGATAATTGTCTATAAAATACTTCTCCCCTATTCTTTCTTCATTTGTGAAACTTCAAATAGGTAGATGAATACTGAAAATTTTTTTTCTTTAAATTTTCTTTTCTTTTTTCCTTTCATGTCTCTTAATGGTTAAGATTGTAAACTTCAGAGTCTAAATGTTTGGGCTTCAATTTTATCTTTGCCACTTATAAGTGTGATTTTAGGCAGAGTAATTCATTTCACTCTTTTTTAGTTCCCCCATCTGTAAAATGAAAACAAAATAATATCTAACTTATAGGGTTTCTAGGAGGAAAAAACATTTAATACAGTTAGAGAGATTTGTATGATACCCGAACATAGGAAGTACAATAGGATTATTTGCTATTTGTGACTCTCTGTGCTTCATTAGGGTAAGTTCTTCAGATTTATCTTCCAGTTCACCGAGTCTTTCTTGAGTTATATCTCATCTGCTGTTTCAACAGTTAATTATAATTATTATGTGTTAATAATTTAAGCATATTTTTCTTTTTCAATTATGTCTGATTTGGGGGCATAATAATGTTCTTTTTTATGTTTTATAGTTCATTTAAAATTTTTTAGATATATGAAATCATTCCAATATCAATTTCTTGGGGTTGTGGGGTTACTCTTCTGCTTGTTTACTTTGATTACTCTCACACACAATGACATAATTATTCCTATCTCTTTTTTTACATTTTAGATTGAGAATTCATGGACAGTGTGAATTTATCCAAGAATATCATGCAAGTCTGACTATGAAGGTGTATCCTTAAAGAGGGAATCTATATTTGTTTTAGCCAAAGTTCTGAGAGATTACCAACATAAGAGCACCTTAAATTATTCTCATGGCTTGGGGTTGTTTAGGACAAGCAGAGAGTGTGAACCTTAGCACCAAACCCATGTGAGGACAACTGGTATAGCATCTAGAGCAGGACAAACACATTTCACTGTTAGACATGTTTGTTTTCTCCAAGTCCTTGAAGGGTTCCTGTAATGTTTACAAGTCTCTGTTCCAGATTTCCATCTTCAAAGAGCATCCATTTGGGATATTTTAAAGGTATATAATGTGCCATATTGCCAGAAATAGAACTTGGTTTTACTATCTCTGTGGGGCATCAAAAAGAGAAAACAGTTAATTACAGTTATTATAGAGGCTGGAAGTGTTGAACATAATTACCAACTTCTTTGTTGAGTCACAGCTGGTCCTGATGGGCTGTAAATTCAACAGTTCTGGTCTCCCAGCACATGACACACAGGGAAGGGAGCACCTAGCCCATCTGGTGTTTCATCATTATATAATATTAAGTATGATTTTAGGTTCTATGAATGGTGGGACACAACACAAAGGCAGAAAAGCTCTAAACAAGCAAAGGCTGCCACAGAGTGTTGCACCCAGAGACAGGTTAACAGCAAGCTGGAACTGTAGGAGGCACCTTCTGCATGGCAATTGGAGTGGGGTTAGCCAGTATAAATATTTCAAGGGCTTCTGAGGGATGGGATATTATGAATCATTCTGCAGAGTCACAGAGGGTCGTCCCTGGGTTTTGAGTATTTGAGGAGTGGGGGCTCTGAAAGTTGGGCATGTGAGTATTGTAGCGCAGGAGTGTTAGAGTCTCATTAGAGCAGTTGAGGTGGAGGCTTGATAAACTGCCCAGGAATAAGAACTGAGAGTTTTTAGCCATGACTTCAAAACTAGGTCAAGATAGCCCTTGTGGAATACTATGTTACATCTGGAGTGCTGGGAAGAACAGAGGGGTATTCCGAGCCTTGTGTTAGAAGGTAAGCAGCAAACTGCTAGGCAAAGAATAGGTATAATGGTATTCCAGGTAGGGCAACGACATCTGCAGAGGTGCAGAGGAATAAGAGGAATGGTATGTTATAGAAATATTAAACAGCTCATTGAAACTGGCCCTTGGGACGAAATGGGAAACTGAGACTGTAAGTGTTGGCAGGAGGCATGTGGTCAGAAGATTACATTTTGTTCACAGTGAGAACTCCACTTCTCAAACAGGAGCAAGAGATTCCTGGGTGTGCAACATGCTGTGGAAACTCAAAACCAAAGGGAAAACCTGACATATCTTCTGTATACATTTTGGGTAAAGACTTGGGAAAGAAAGCCTTAAAAATATTAAGCCAAATAGAGATATACATGGGAAAAAAGAAATCCTATGACAAAACAAAATATATTCAAGAAATGTCATAATTTCTTGAATTTCTCCTTGTGCTATGACATCCCTTCCTCAGGGCTTGTGTTACCTTCATATTACCACCGATCGGTATCCACTGAGAAAATCATTAGCTTGTCTGTGGTCCTGGAGTTGTTATTTCCCTTCATGACCAAGTGCTAACTCATTGGCAGAGCCCCAACGGAGGATCTTGCTTCGTGAACCTTCGAAATCCCTGGCCTATGTCTCATCAATGTTTTTTTTGTTTCCTGTGAGACTTTTGTTGACATTTTATGTTATCCCGTTTCAATTCATAGAACAGTTGACATTCTTCCTTTGGCGACTTGGGATCAACCTTAAATCAAACAGCCCACATGGGCAGTCTAATGTGACAGGGTCCCTGAGGATGAGGCTCTCTGGTGGCTGTTGTAGAAACACTCAGCAAACAAATAACAGGGAATATTTAATTTGGGAGCTTCCAGGATTTGCTGCTGCTGAAGAGCTTTGCACAGGGCTGTGTAAGAGGCAGCATAATGAAGGGGAAAGAAGCTGAAGCAGGTAGATTAGAGTTTGAATCCTGGTTCCTGCCTTAACTGACACAGGTCCTCAGGGAAATTAATTACATAAGCTGTCCAAACTTTACTTTTCTCATATGTAGCATAGAGCTATCATGGACTATGGAAATAATAAAAGTGGAAATAAATGGACTCTAGCTACTGTTTCTGAATGAACAAAGCACTGTCCTTTTTGACTGGGGCCTCACCCTCCATTCCTTCTGTCACTTCCTGACATGGAGACCTAAGCTGGAGACAACCATGGAAGCACAGCCATATCCAGCTCTGAGCTCGCTGCCTTCCCATTAAATTCCATGGACATTACTGATGGTAGGGAACAGGCTGATTATCGCTAAGAATACTGCTTTTCAGAGGAAATCAAGCTCCAAAAGGAAGTTTTATGAAAAAACAACAACACTATTCTGTGAAGCCTGACTAAATGCTGATGTTCTGTTGAGAGTTTCATTTTCAACTTCTACAAAGGCTATGCAATCCGTCAGCAATGAAGAGCTTTCTTTTTTTATGGTGAAAGCCACCTGATAAACAGGACTTGAGATAAAGAAGAACAAGATTAGCTGAGTACATATCACTTGCAGAAACAGCAAAACAAAACACAAAACTGAGCACATAGAAGCTTTTCTTTTTACAGGAGTTTTGGAAGCTGGTTGTTCTAGGGGGTGAGCTAATATATGCTTCATTTACATAGATCTATCCACAGTTCACTTGGAATGTCCCCCCAATGTAATCCTTATGGATGAGCAATCAACGTATAAAACTGAGTAGCTGAACAAAGTCATTCTCAGGACATACGTTCTACAGTGGTGGTGTATCATGTGCCTTCCTTACTGCTGTATCTCCAGCACTTAGTACAGTAGCACTGAGTACAACTTGCACAACTCAATACATTTGTGTTGAATGAAAAACTAGGCTCTGAGGATCCTTCTAAAACTCTTCAGACCTTAGGTCAGAGATCAGGACTCCCTTACTGCTCTCCTTAGGGGTAGAGCTAGGGGCAAACCAACAGCTTCCAAACAATGCTCTTCCCAAATCTTCCCTCATTCTCCAATGTTCTAGTCCATTTTACCTCCTCATTATAGATGAAATCTTTAGGAGTTGGCTGATCTTGATTACTTAGAAATTTTAACATTATGATCTCCTTTGAATCTAATCTTTTCATGTTTCAAATAAAATTGAGACAGAATCAGTTTCATTATAACACAGTATAAAATATCTTAGAAATATAATTTTCATTTCACTAACTCTTGGCAGATTAATGATTTTGAAATATTGATAGGTCTCTTTTGTGTGCATATCTGTGTGTGAGTGTGTATTTGAGAACTATCTTCATATCCTTGGTCAAATTTTGTGTTTTGACCTTCTTTACTGACTTGTAAAAGCTCTTTTTATATTAAATAATAAGCTCTTTGTCCTATGTCCAGAAGAAACAGAGAGGATATTTTATTCATGTATCCCCAGGCATGTAATAGGTGCTACATAAATATTTGTTAAGTGAATTAATTAATTAATAAGTATTGCAAATATTTCTCACAGGGAAATTTTTACATACAGTTCTTTTAATTTGCATCATGAAACCAGGACAATAGGACTCTTGATAACATGAAAATAGAGCTAAAGAGCAGGCATACATTTGAATCAATAATCAGTCCCAGTACTCATAAGAAAAACATGGACCTTCTGCTTCCCTTTAGCAACAATAAAAAATTTCAATTGACCTACAAACATACAGATTTTTGATCATCTGACCTGCTTTGAAAAAGCATGACAGTATCTTCCTTTGAACAAATATAGGACACTGGAGGCCCAGTGCACAAATTAGTGCACAGGTAGGGTCCCTAGGCCTGGCCTGCTATCAGGGCCGATCTTCCCCTGCTGCTGACGCCTGTCACCCTCTGTGTGTTGGGCCACCAGAGGAGTGATTGGGGCCCCACTCACTCGCACCCACCTTGGCCTGGCGCCACCCACGTCTGCTGATACCCACCCCCAGTTCCCCATTCCCATTGGTGATCAGAGCCTGCCAGCCAGGGGGAGGAACTGAGAGGTTGGCCTGTCTGGCAATCACAGCCTGCAGGCTGGGGGCAGCTCCTGCACTGAGTGTCTGTCCCCTGGTGGTCAGTGTGCATCATAGCAACTGGTCATTCTGCCATCCGATCGATTTGCATATTATGCTTTTATATATATATAGATTATTAATAGTTGGCACTTACTGAATGCATGTCCTGTGCCAGGAACAGTGGTGAATATCTATATCTATATCTATATCTATATCTATATCTATATCTATATCTATATCTATCTATCTATCTATCTAGATATATATATATATATATATATATATATAAAACAAAACTCTATTTTGGAGCTTCCCTTATCAGTAAACTAGTTTCTCTTCCTGTTCTTCATTCACCTTTATGGTCCCAGAAATGTAGATAAGTTGAATCCTATTTCTGGAAAGAGGATATGACCTTGTGATGCCATATAGGGAGAAAGAAAGGAAGAAAGAAAGAAAGAAAGAAAGAAAGAAAGAAAGAAAGAAAGAAAGAAAGAAAGAAAGAAAGAAAGAAAGAAAGAATCTGTGTGAGGTGAGCATATACTTTGCTAGTCCTCTCTGAACCAAAGTTCCAGGGAGGGCCAGGATGAGAAGGTGTTGTATGGGATGAGATAAATTTAAAGCAAGGGTTTTGGTCCCATTCTCTCTTTGAAACCTTGGGAGGAGAGTCCTATACAGCTGTCCAAGTATGTTCAAGAGAATGGTGGCATAACAGGGGAGTACAGACAAGCCAGCTTTCTCGAGCTGCACTTAGTTCTACTAGGTGACCCAGAAGTCCCTATAAGAATCATATTGGTAGTGGCAAGGGGAACAGCTAAGAGTTTTCTAGGGGTAGAGTTGCCAGGAACAGAGAAAAGTGGGAGTCAAACCAAGTGTCACAGCAAACCTGCATACTGAAACAGGGCCCAATGAGCAAGGCAAATCTTGACTGAGCTAAAGAAATAGATCACAAATGTATCAGCTGCAGTCTTGAGCAGCAGTAGGAGGACTGCCCACCACCAGGGACCCTATCACTGTACTACTACAGAACTCAAGCCTGGGTCCAGCCCAGCCACTCTGCAGGAGAGAGATCCATGGATCCCAGAGCTCAGCACATGTCTTCTTCCCTGCAACCATACGTCTCCCTAGAAATCCATCTTGCAGAAAAGAAGTAGGGTGGAGGATTTGACAATGTTTACATAAAATATGCTGTGTTACCCAAAAGAGACTATTAAACTGTAAGGCATTGAGATATTTTAGATAGCAGAGTTTTCTGCTTTATTCTTGTGTAGTTGTTTCTGTTCCCCAGTTGCTCACAGTGGGTGGAAGATGGAGATTCTTAGGAAAGAGGATTTCTATTAGTTATAAAAACATTTCTCAGCACATTGAATAGTGGAGCCTAAATGCTCATTTGCAATCCTGGCATACATAGAAAATCCTACCAAACAGCCTGTTAGTTGGGTGTTTAACAAATGAAGATATTGAAATGTAGAGAGATTATGTGATTTTTTCTATGGCCACTCTGCAAGCCAAATGGCTAAATCTATATTCAAACAAAAATTGGTAGACTCAATCCCAACAGCATTTGTGAACTGTTATGTGAAGAATTGCAATGAGTGGGAATCATTTTCCTAAGGCTTGGGGTTAGCTCAGAGGGAGCAGAATAATCCAGTAAAGGTCTGTTCAGCTTAGAGGGAATGTTTTGAGTTTTTGCTGGGTTGCTGATGCAGCAGCACTGTAGGGTTATGAATTGCTTCTGGGCAGGCATCAGAGCGGAAATGTATGGGAACAGAGGGTGGATTGGATAGGTTCCTACCCTGGGTGAATGTGGTGCAGATGGTTCTACTGAGGCTGAAATGCCTGCTGGAGAGATGTTCAATAGGTTAATTGTGTACTTTCTCTGATGAGTCAGCCCATAATTGCTGACACCAATATGTTTGCTGTTGCTGCCTCAGGGACATGGTTTGTGAGTCAGATGATGGAAATGAGGAGAAAGCTGGCCTTGTTTCCTGAAATCTTAGAAACTGAAGAATACATTTTTGATCATGGCTTATGTTCAAAATCTCTTTGGGGAGAAAATGAAAATCCAGAATGAAAAACTTATGACTAACATCTCTCTACTCATAGTGAAGTTAAGATAATTGAACAGCTAATTATAATGTAATTTATTAGCCTTTATGAACGTGGATTATATCAGTTTTACCCAATTTTAAATCTCAGTTTTCCTTCTCCAAGCACATATGTTCAATTCACAGCCTAAGAATGCACCTCAGAAAACAAGTCCTTCAGCCTGCAGGTCATTGCATAAGTCACCAGTGGTGGAATGGGGAGGGGGGGCAATCTGGGGCGGGGGGGCAGTAATTCAGCTTGCTGACACCTTGTGAATTTTTTCATCCTCTTGGATTTAATTTTTTTAATACATAAAGCACTTTATGTAATGAATAAAGAGTTATACTCATAGAATTCTTATTTCAATTCTATTCCTCTCACCCTGTTTCAACTCACCCCTAGGTAATCATTTTCACTTGTTTTATTGGTTTTTAAAAAATATACGAAAGTAGCATGGAAACAACCCAAGTGTCCATCAACAGAGAATAGGTGAAGAAAAAACGTGGTATATCTATTCAATGGACTATTATTCCATCTTAAAAAAGAAAAATAACAAACCCTGCCACTGGCACAACATGGATGTATCTGGAAGACATGATGCTAAGTGTAATAAGCCAATCACAGAAAGACAAATATTGTATGATTCCACTTATATGCAATGTCTAAAATGGTCAAAATCACAGCAACAGAGAATACAATACTGGTTGCCAGAGGCTAGGGGTGGAGGAAATGGGGAGCTGTAATTCAATAGGTATAAGTTTCAGTTATGCTAGATGAATAAACTCCATAGAGATCTGCTGGGCATTTTTTTCTTGCTTACATATTAATTTGTGTGTCTTTTACTGAACTATATGTTCATGTCTTTTGTCCATTTTTGTGTCAGGCTTTGGTGTTTCTCATTTTAGGAGTTATTTATAAATTAAGAAGGTTATCCCTTTGTCTATGTGGCAAATATTTTCTCCCTGTTTGTAATTTGTCTTGCTACCTTTCTGATGTCATTTTTTTCCATTCAAAATATTTTGACTTAGATTTTTGTAGTTGAGTTAATCATTTTTTTCTTTCTATTTTTGAGCATACTATCCCTTTAATTGGACCCCAGGACCACTCTGTTTTTATTATACAGGCTGTATACTATGCTTTAATCTGGCAAAACTTGACCCCTCTTATTGCTCTTTTTAAAAAGTTTTCCTAGATTTTCTCAAAAGGTTAAAATACATGTAAATTTTAAAATAAACTTATTTAGCTCCAGAAAAACTAACCTCCTTAGATTTTATTGAGAGATCCTTAAATTTATATATTACCTTGGGGAGACTTGACAGGTTTAAGAAGTTCAATGGATTTGTTCAAGAACAAGGATGTTTTTTCATTTATTCTAATCTAATTTTGTTCCCGCCTCCCCCTCCCCCCCCCCCTTTTTTTTTTGAGTGTTTTAAAGTTTTCCTTATTTGGATTTTCCAGATACTTGTTCAATTTCTTTCTTTCTTTTTTCTACTACTGCAAATAAGTTCTGCTCTTCCATTATATGTTCTAGTTGGCTATTGTTTATACATATTGAGGTTATCAATTTTTGTAGGCTATTTTTATATCCTCTTAGCTGACTGATTATTATTTGTATTAGTTTTAGGATTGATTTTCTCATGTTTTTCTAGGACACTATATGATTATCTATAAAAAAAAAAGCGTTACCTCTTCTTTTTCAATTTCTGTACTTCTAGTTGCCTATATAGTGTATATATGTTTTTATTTTATTAGCTTCTCATGATAGGGTGCTGTCGTCCATCTACTCTAATCCTCTCCACTCCTTATTGTAACTCACAGACTGCTTTGCTTATTTACATTGCTCACTGGGTTCCTGAAAACATTTGAATTCATGACACCTGTCATAGTCAACAACCTGGACATGATCTGAGCAGCAGCTACTGCCCTTAGACAATCACAGTGCATCTCTTCCACCCAGATTAGGGGGTCAGCATGAGGAAGGCTGTCAACACCACATACTAGATTAGTCTTGGGGGAACTGCCTATTCACTGTACCATTTAAAGGTAGATAATGCAGGAAAATAGAGGAGAAAATATGAATCCAGAGAGATTAGAAATCAATGTCAACCTCAAAGGAGCAAGAACAAGATAATAAATGAGACAGTCAGGAGGAGGGACTCAAACACGGTTGGATTTAAATAGGAGTAGACCAGAAATGTGCAGGATGATGTCATTATTCATGAGTAGGTGTTGGGGGCTTACCTTTACAAGCCACTCGATTCTTGTGTGTATGGGCTTATAGGGCTGATTATAAGTCTCAAAATCAAGATGAATCATGGTCATCACAGCAAAATTATTGAGCTGCAAATTGGTTCTAGAATGTTTTTCTGTATATATATATTTTTTTTACTGAACAGGTCAAGGGCATAGTATTTGCCCTCTAAATCAGCACCACGTACAACTTCCTGCATGAAAAAAAAAAAGTTTTATCATCTAGGTTGCCCAATGAGGTAGTCACTAGCTACATGTGGCTATTGAGCACTTGATATGTGGCTAGTGCAACTGAGGACACTGAATCTTTAGCTGTATTTAATTTTCATTAATCTAAATTTAATAGACAATGTGGCTAGTGGCTTCCTTAGTGGACAGTGCAATTCTGGAACTTTATATTAAAAAAAGACATAGTATACAAATGTATGGCTTGTGCATGCCTATGACTGTGGTTTTGTACCAGCCACTTGTAGCACACATCAAACACTAAAATGACCTCTCATTTCTAATAGATTTGTGATGAAATATATTAATAATATAATATTTTATAATAAAATATAATCATTTACATTTAATGAAGCTCTCCCAGTCAGCTTATGCTACAATAGCATGCCTCTATAAATTATATTAATCCATATTCCATTGGCAAATAAATGAGTCCAAGAAAAAAATGAAATAACTCACCCAAAGTTATGAAAATTGTTAGTTTCCAATGTGTGGTTTGAACAAAGGTCTTTAATTCCAGGTTTAATTTTCATTCTGTTGCACAAAATTGTACTTTTCAGATGTACAAATGAGTCATTCAAAGTATGTCAGTCTCATAATGTTAAACTATACACTTGCCATATAACTTGGAAATTTCACCCCTAGATATTTACCCAAGAGAAATAAAACCATATATTTTCACAAAACTTGTTCATAAATGTTTATAGAGGCTTTCTTCACAATTGCCCCACTGAAACTAACCCAAATAGTCTTCAACTACTTAAAGGAAAAACAAATTGTGGTAGATACCCACAATGGAATATTATTCAGCAAGAAAAGGTCCATTGATACATGAAATCACAGGAGAAATATAAAATGTATTATGCTAAGGGTAAAGAAGCAAGACTCAAAAGTTTACATACTCTATCATTCCATTTATCTGATATCCTGGAAAAGTCCAAATTAAAGGAAATATAATATATCAGTGATTTCCAGACTCTTGCAGTCTTTCCCAGTCTTAAAAAGTGACATGGAAAAATGGCCAATATCTTTATTATGGTTATGTGACTATATGCATTTGTTAAACACAGAATTTTTTTTTACTAAAGTGAGTGAATTTTACTGTAAATATACTTCAATAAACCTGCTTTATATAAAGTACAATGGCCTATCTTAGGTTGATGGAAAAAGGGGAATATGATTTGATCAGACATAGTCAGCACTCGAGCAACCAATCTGAGGCAATTGGCCAGCAATCTAAAATGCAGTAACTAATGTGATGTGACCAGATTTCCAAGAATTCAGATCAGGTGGGTTGTGGGTTCAGAATAGTGAAGACACTCAGGTAGAATGGCTATACCTCTTGGTTAAAATAGGACACAGCCAGCTTCATAAACTACAAGATAGGGGCTGACTTGAAGGAAGCATCAACATATGTCAAGGTCCAACCTAAATCATGAGACCAAGGCAGGACTCCGCTCACTCCACTTTGGATTCTCTGGACTTATTTCTGTTCTTGTTCTAAGTCAAGCTTGTTTCTACCTTGGTCCCTGTGCATCAGCTTTTCCCTCTGCTTAGATCACTCATGAATAAACCTTCACTGACCAAGTTACCTCAATCAGCTCCCACCTATCTCCTTTCGCATTACTTAGTTTGAATTCTTCATAGCACCTATTATAAGTATCTGAGATTGATTGCTTATTTGTTCATGACTGATGTATGCATGTATGGATGGATGGATGAATAGCTGGATTGATTTGCTATCTTCATTTACTGGCATGTAAGCTTCATGAAAAAAAAAATGTGATCTTATCTGTCTCATTCAGTACTGCATCCTCAGCCCATACATTGCCTAACATTGGTGCTCAATGAATTGAGGGAATGAATGGATTGTATCAGAAACTGGATGTGATTGAAGTAGCTTGTTGCAGGTTATTATGCCTGAAGTTGGAAAGGCTGAGTAGGAAGACTGTCAAGCTCAATAATTGTAATTCCAGCTGGCATGCAAGGAGAAGTAGCCAGGGGGTCATTCAGCCTTAGGGCTCAGTAGCTGAAACATAACTTAGATTAAGATGTTATTTTTAGCCCTGGCCCGTGTGGCTTACTTGGCTGAGTGTCATCCTGTGCACCGAAAGATTAATGTTTCTCACATCGATGTTTCTCTCTCTCCCTATCCCTTCCTCTCTCTCTAAAATAAATAAAAATAAATTTTAAAAAGATATTATCTTTAGCCTGCCAAGGGCTTAAACCTTATGAGGCTCTTATCTTCTGTTGCCTCAGAGTCAATGATCATCACGGTGAGAGACTAAGGTCAGGTCAGTGAAGTGTACAGAGAGAGAAGAAAAAACAGGATTGTTTTAAATCAACAGTTCAAATCCAATCAGAATTATGAGGACACCCAGTTTCAAAATCAGTACTCACTTTCCCAGTAGTCACTTTACACAGACGCTGGTCCTCGCAGGACTAGCAGTGTTTTGCAGATGTCATTTCCAGTGTTCCCCTGTCTTTCTGCTGGTGCTCATCTTGGTTGCTACGACAGTTTCTATGGCAAAGACCCATCAGCTAAGTGAGGCTTCATTCAGTAAACATTTTAACAGGTGAACTTGACATAAGAGCAGCTGCTTTTCAGCAGGCAGAAGGCAGGAGTGTACTGGGATCAGATCAGCAACTTCAGCCGTGTTACAGGATACAGTGGAAGGCTTTATGGTTTTTCCTATTGGCATTTGTGGTGAAACATATCTGAAGTCTGTCCATTTGTGTACATTTAAGAATATTCCAGTTTCCTGAAAGGAATATAGAAGCTACTTTAGAGGATGGAAGGTAGGCAGACATTTTGCAATAAAAAGATAAAGAAAAGTCAGCTGGAGCCCTGCTACTGATTGCTTGACAAGTGAGAGTTCTGTTAGATATAAAGAGAAAAGGGGAACATTGGAAAGGCTCGGCTTGTTTTGATTGTTTGCCATGCAGGTCAAAGGTTATGTTATTTCCTTCTAGCACAGGGACCCTAAAAGTTTTTCATCCAATTTCACCGACAGTTATGCTCATCATACATTCTCTAGAGCCACAGACCTATTTTTCTCTAGAAAATAAAAATTGCCATCTTCACCTGCCAATTCCATATATTCCTTTCACGGATGCTAGAAGCGTTTGTACATGGGCCAGAAAAACCTTCTTTTTCTCTACAGAAAGTGCAGCTAATCTCAGTTAACATTTGCAAACTTGATGATGTCCAAGTACTCAGACCTTATGATATCCTTATCTGCGGCTCGTCCATACTAAGCTAGCTCTCACCTTTTCTCCGATTTTCTTTTTTTTCTTCTTCTTTTTTTTATTTTTTTTTTTTTTTACAGTATTGAGATAGGAGCTGCTTTCTTTGTGTCATAGAGAATTTTTAAAAATCTCGAGCAATTTCTGGGACCCCAGTCACCCCATTTGCCTTTATTTTAAAGCGTTATCTTTAACCCCAGTTGTATAAGGACATAATGAACAATTGCTTAAGTTCAGAGTTCTCCAGCTCATTGCAAGAATCATCTGTGTCCTCCTCTCTTTTATTCATTTCCAATCAACAAATATTTTTTGAGCACATACTCTGTGCAGAACAACTGAGACAGGTGTCACAGCAGACAAGGACAGCTAAGATGGTTTATGATGAACTCACACTTTGGCAAGTTTTAGAAAATACTTTCAGAATTCACTATACTTTATTATTTTTCCAGAATTTCTGCAACTTCCCAGATTCACTGCAGCCTTCTCTAGAATTATATTATGACACCATCACATGAATGGCTATGTTTGCATTAATGTGTCAGGTTGCATTTTGAGGAGAGTATCCATGAAAGTTGGGACTCATCATTTATAGCAGTCATGCTTTTGACTTTTTATTCTAATTCTGAGTTTAAATGAATTGCAGACTATCCATACTACAGAATACAGTATATCTATTGGGAATGAAAATGCAAATGTATATCTCATGATGTGAACTATGCACATGCTTTATTGTTGAGTGAAGGAAAGTAAATTGCAAAGTGTATTTCAAGATGATTTCATTTGTAAAAAGAATCTATAATCAGATGTATGCACATTTATATGTTTACCAGAGGCCCGGTGAACAAAATTTGTGCACAGGGGGAGGGTGTCCCCCAGCCCAGCCGGCACCCTCTCCAATCTGGGACCCCTTGGGGGATGTCTGATCACCCTTTTTAGACCCGATAAATGGGCAGTTGGACATCCCTCTAACAATCCAGGACTGCTGGCTCCCAACTGCTCACCTGCCTCTGCCTGATTGCCCCCAACCACTTCTGCCTGCCAGCCTGATCACTCCCTAACCACTCCCCTGCCAGCCTGATCAATGCCTAACTGCTTCCCAGCTGGCCCGATTGCCCCTAACTGCCCTCCCCTGTTGGCCTGGTCACCCCCAACTGCCCTCCCCTGCAGGCTTGGCCCCCCCCCAACTGCCCTCCCCTGCAGGCCTGGCACCCCCCAACTGCCCTCCCCTGCAGGCTGGTCCCCCCCAAATTCCCTCCCCTGCAGGCCTGCCCCCCCAACTGCCCTCCACTGCAGGCCTGGTCCTCCCCAACTGCCCTCCTCTGCCGGCCTGGTCACCCCTAACTGCCCACAACTGCCTTCCCCTGCAGGCCATCTTATGGCGGCCATTTTTTGTCCACATGGGGGTAGCCATTTTGACCACATGGGGGTGGCCATCATGTGTCTTGGAGTGACGGTCAATTTGCATATTACTCTTTTATTAGATAGGATATGTATATGTTTTGGTTTACTAAAAAGAAGTTTAGAATATTATAGATAAAATGTTAATGTTGGTCATCACTGATAGGTAGTATCTCAGAAGATTAAAACTTCTCTTGACATTCTCCCCCAAGAAATTCCTATAATGAACTTTGTTCTTGTAAAATGGAGGCATTAGCAGGACATTGGGTTAAAGATGTTGGGGACATACAGGGGTTTGAGAGGGATTCCATGTCATAAGGAATCTTCTCATATACATATTTCAGTTCTCCTCAAGACCTTTTCTCTAGAGTAAATAAGGACATTGGCATTTCAAAACTTGGATTTTTTGTTTTTTGAGAGAATAGAGGGGAGGGAGGGTAAAGGGAGAGAAAGAGAAACATACTTGTGAGAGAGACAAATCGATTGGTTGCCTCTGGAGCCAGGGACCAAGCCTGCAACAGAGGTATGTACCCTTCACTGGGAATCAAACCCATGACCCTTCAGTCCTTGGGCCAACATTCTAACCACCTAACTAAATGGGCCAGGGCAACTTGGCTCTCTTTAATGAAACAAAGTTATGACCAGTCTTTCCCCTGTAATTACCTTTCCTCTAAAATTGACTTTTTAAATTAAGAGAAAATCCACAGTTTTTTTATGTTGAAGCCTATGCAAAAATGTAAATAGTGGAGTATGAAATGAATAATACAAGGAAATATCTCTGAAGCCCTTCTTGTGAACTTTTGTAGAGATTGTGTCTGTTGTCCTCTGCCTTGTTCTCAGTTGGGTCTGCTGTTCTAGTAAACACCAGCCATTATTCTATTTTCTGCAGGATCCCCAGGTTGCCAAAGGTCTTTGAAAGCTGAAAAAAACTCACAAGCTCCAACAATGGTGCTAGTAATAGCAAGGTTTATTTTCCTCCTGGACAATATTCCTGGGCTTGCATACATTTGCTCTTTTCAATGATCCATGTACTCTAAATGTCACCTTGCTTCCATTCAGCATGGCCCGTGTTCTGGCTGTCCAGAAGCCTCCAAAAACAGCCAGCAGATAGATGGCTTCCTGAAATCTCCCTCATTATCTTCCACTGTGAATTCCTTTCATGAATAATCTCTTGTGCTCTGGATGCACAGCTCCTTTGCATACGTGCTGTGAAATAAAATTGCAGATAATGTGTGAGCTAATTTTCTAACATTCTTCTCACCCCCAACCCCCATTGTCCCCACTATGTGACCTCAGAGCTCTTTATTTAATTAGCAAAGCTCAGTTTAAATGACACTAATTGGTGAAGAATGAAAAGTTGAGGATGCTTGCATGTTTAAATAAAGAAAAAGGAGTGTATGTGTTTGTGTGTGTGTGTGTGTCTGTGCATGCGAATGTGTTGGTGTCCCAAGAAAAGAAAAATTAGGACTGAAAAGTATATGAGGCTTCTTTCCTTTTCCTTTTCCTTGAAAAATGAAAGAAAATTGCTCCTTTTCTATAACTTTTACCCTAAAATGCTTCTAAGATGCTTGCAGAATTTTTAAAAACATAAATATACAAGTTATAATCACCTCCAGAGCAATTGCTATTTAAATGGAATTTGGTGCACTTTTCAGTTACATATGCAAAAGCATTGAGCACATACCAAATCCTTTTCCCTATAAACTGACTGTAACCTTCTTTGCAGTAGCATTTAAAAGACACTGCATTCAAAATACTCACCTTAAAGAAGGCCCCATTTCTTTAAAATCACCCTTTCTCCTTTCTGCCTGTCCACTCCCTTCCTTAATGGTTAAACCCTTCGGATAGCATATTCTGGTCAGCATCAACTGTGTAAGAACAAAGCCTCAGAAACAGAGTTTGGTCAAACTAAAGATAACATCTTGACTTCAGTTGTGTTTCAGCCCCACGTCCACAAACCTAAGGACCACACCTTCATGAAACCAGACAGAATGACTTCATGGCTGACATCAGGACCTGACACAGGATACTCCATATCCTGGCTCCAGCCAATCAGTAGAGCCCACAACCCCAACTTCTTTAGTCACCATGATTAATGATTTCCCCCTATATAACCCATCCCCTGGAAGCCTTGAGGAGCCAGCCAAGTCACCTATGACTCTGGGTGTGATGCCATTTCCTTATAAATAAATCTTTACTTTCTTGGCTGCAAACTCCTGTTCGAATTTGATTGGGCTTTGATATATGTAGGTAAATGGGCCCCTTTAGTCCTATAACAAATTTCAAGTGGAAAAATAGAAGACCTGGAGGCAATTCCATTTGGGGAAAGATTCACAGGTGGGTGATTGGATACTCCATCTAAACCAGCTTTGCTCTGGCTAGGGGGCAAACCTCAGATTTTGCTGCTTCTTGACAAATGATGTTTATTTTTCTTATCAGCCTTTACCAGAATATCAAGATAGGGTGTCCCAAGATGCTAAATGCTCAAGATACAAAGATAAATTTTATGTCTTTGATTTGTTTTTTTTCCTTTAGGAGTTTTTTGTCCTTTGGGAGTGTCAGATTAATAAACAATCTGTGAAGAATAGTCTGTACTCTGGAGAAGCTATTCTGCCTGAGGGAGTTCTGAATGGCTTCTCAGAGGAGGGTGCATTTGAGCTGAGTGTCAATGAATGAGAAGTAAATGGCAGAAGGAGAAAAGTAGAGAAGGTCATGTTTTTGTTTTTCTGCATGCTGCCCTCACACCCCTTTCACTCCCTCTCCCCCTACTCACCCTCACAGTCTCCTATCATAGTCTCCTATCACAATCTTCTATCACAGTCTCTTTGGGTCATAGTTCAAGGTTGCTAAAGTCATGTCTTTGGCACAGCATTTGATTCAGGGGTAGGTATAGGGCTCAAGAAGTGCTAATCAGAATTCACACTAAAATTTAATATAATCAGTTTTCTTTCTTAGTATCAGAAGTTATCATCATGTCGTTTTGTGGCATAGTTTCCTCTGCACCAGGAAGGCTTGTCTGTGGAGTGATGCTTATTGACAGAGCAGAGCAGAGGAATCTCATAATGTAACAGAAAGGGGGCGGGGGAGAGTTTGCTGATGACATCTTCAAAGTCCTGCATAACTGTATCTTAAGCATAAACACTCCCCCAAATACACCTGTTTTAAAAAACCTTATTTACTTTGGTTGAGTTTGCGTTCCCTATAATCAGGAAGTCTTAACTAACATAAAGGTCTTACAATTTGGAAGATCATCCTGTACATGAGTCTGCAGGTATGAATGACCCTGGGTTTCTTAGGAAATGGAGCTGCACAAGTGACAAGGGGCAGCATGGCAATTGCTTCAGTTGAAGTTATGTTTGTGAGGGTCTCTGATATGCCCCATCCCTATTATTCTGTTTAACTTCTTTTGAGCCTTCCACTGAGAGCCACCTTGCAGTTCTGAGTCACTGGAGAGGAGATGTGCCTCATTGCTATGGTGAGATACAAGATCCTCTCCTGCCTAAGATGTGGCTTTTCATGGTGATGATGGAACATCTGTGGCAGAAACCATACTACGTTCTCTGAGTGATATTTAGATGTATGTTCCTTTCCCTTCAAAGGCAGGATCTAAGAGGAAGCTGACAGGATTTGTCTTCCCCACAAACAAGTTGAAAGAAGCAAAATATTCTTCTTCCTGACGCATCTTGGGAAGGCTCATGTCAGAAGCAGGAAGAACTCAAAGAATTCTCAAATTTCGAAGTCTTTTGCCCTTGAAATCAACCCTGAAGCAAGAAGTCATAGCATATTTTCAGAAATTCATAGGGAACCTAGGAACCCTCAGAACAAGGTGGTGATAACAGGCCTCTTCAGGTCAGCTGAAGGTGGGACATTCACTCCTTGTACAATCTGAGAGCTCAGATATCTGGTTTCTGGATTTTCCCTGAATGGGGTTTCCGGAAGTGCTTTGGATTCTGGGTGGATATATATAATTTTTAACCTGGGTTCTTCCATATGGCATCCCTCTTTCTTAGTTAAACTGGTGGTGGCAGCTTTCTCATCGATTAGTGAAGTGTTGACTAAGAAATGGGTCATCCTTTTCTGTCAAGGCAGACTCCAGAGACTGCTGGGATTGACCAGTGCTCTTCAGTATTTGCTCTGTAGACACCCTTCATCAGGTTCACTAACATCCTTATTGAACTACAGATTCTTGGGCTTTGTCCAAGAACTACTGGAGGTGTGTGATATTGTGATTCATAAGAAATATATATTTTCTCATTGTCAAGTTCCTGGCTCACAGCTCTCAAACACTCAAAATTTCCTGAGTGATAAGAGTAATGAAAATATCTTTTGTTATAATATTTGGCCTCTTGTCCTCAGTTCCTGAAATCACTTCAGAGCCATATTCACACTAAGCCCCTTTCCACCACAACTGGGTTTATATTATGAGGTGACTATTGGAAAGCAGCTAAGGATGGGGGCTTGTTGCCAGGGGAACACACCAGGAATAGAGTTGGAACTTTTAGTGCTACACCCCTGACTGGGAAGGGGAGAAGGGCTGGAAGTTGAATCAATAGCCAATGACTAATGATTTAATCAATCATGCCCATGTAATGAAACCTCCATAAAAAAAAAAACCAAAAGGACAGAGTTTGGAATGCTTCCAGGCAGTATGGTTTCTGCCACAGGTTCTGGGAGAATAGACAGGTGGAGAAAGCATGGAAGCTTGGTGCCCCTGCCCCATACCTTGCCCTATGCATCTCTTCATTTGGCCATTCTTATATCCTTTATAATAAACTGGTAACTTAACAAGTAAAATATTTTTCTAAGTTCCGTGAGCTACTCTAGTAAAGTAATCAAACCAAAGGAGGGGGTCCCTAGGACCCCCAATCTATATCCAGTCAGTCAGAAGCACAGGCATCTGAAGTTGGTTGGGTGGGGTGCAGTCTTGAAGGAGTTAACCCTTAACCCATGGAGTCTGATGCTATCTCTGTGTAGATAATGTCAGGATTGAGTTAAATTGTAGAACACCTAGATGATGATGAAGCATTGCTTGGTAGAGTGGTAACAACCCTCTGCACACATCAGAATTGGTGGCACACACTGAAATTGGTGACCAGAATTTTTAGGGTGTATCTTGAAAATATATATTAGAAACAAACTCTCCAGGTGATTCATGTGTACATTAATAGTTTAGAACAACTAAGTGAGACCCTGGCCTGGGCTCATAATTCAGGATAAAGAACTCAAGAGATGTTGCTTTCTGAATAACAATTACCTTTGTTCACTCAGAGGTGTCTCTCTAGAACCACATCCCTTTCAACCTACAAAGCACAGGAAGTACAGGAAATTGAGGCATCCCCACCACACACCTGTAGAAGGACAGAAAATGATATATTTTAAAGATAGGATGAGGGACTGGATTGTTCAGCAAGCTCAGTCACTGCTGGGAGCCAGCTGGTGTGGCTCTTAAAAAATGCACTTGGGATGTTAGCAGCTGGAGAATCTCACAGGTAGCAATGATACAACTATTCTAATACTTCAACTTCAAACCTTAGATTTGTGTGGACATTTGTGAAATTAAAATCGTTACCCGAAACACAAATGCTTCACTTTATTTTTCTCCTTTTCTTATCAGGGCATGTAGATATGCAAAACCAGAAAAACAGTATGCATTGAAATATTATGTAACTCTGCTCTCTTATGATTAAGGAGATTCACTGTATTCAAGCTCTTGGGGTGTTTTCTGTCCATTAAACAAATGAAGCCCTCTCCATCAAGGCAATATCTAAACAACAATTATTTTCAGCTTCTTAAACAGACACACACAAGGCAAAGAAACAAACAACTCCCTTCCCCACGAAGCTGCAGCCAAGGTCTGATAATGAAAATGGCACCTGAATGGCTGTCGACACTGCCTTTTCCCTGTAGTTTGCCTGATAATTTGTGTGTGTGTGTGTGTGTGTGTGTGTGTGTGTGTGTGTGTGTGAATGACTAATGGAGAGGCAGCTGCTGAAGCAAATAAAATTCAAAACCCCATTAATATTGGTGACTCATCAACCGTATCCTTTCTCCATGTCTGAAAATGTCAGGAAATTAAATAGGCACCGTGGCATCTCCGGGAGATAAATCCCAAGTCAGAGCTGTAACCACATCTAAATATTCTTGGCCTCATTTGGAAATTGGCTGTCACCTGGGACATGGCCTGGTTTGTAGTCCCATCTACAGAGGCAGGATAGACGATCAATCTCACCGAGTAAAGCACTTAGCTCATCCTTTAGCAGAGCTAGAATTTGAGGCGTATTATCAGATGGAGTGAACAGCAGCTACACGTGTCCTGAGCTTGGCTTTCTCAGAGCAGAAGCAAAGAGGGCGGTAGGCAAGGACTGACACTGCATGGACCCCTCATTTAACTAAACATATGTCTTACATCTTGTGTAAGATATAGATAGAAATGGGTGTTTAGGAACATCTGAATAATAATCGTTTTAATTTTTAGTTTGTCTCCAAAGATTTAGTGTAAACAATTAGCTTCTAGTTACTTGAAACATACCCTATAAACTTATTTTAATTCAAATAGCTTTTTCAGTCTATAACATGGGGACAAGTCTTCTTGTGTGGAAATGATAAACAAAAATAAATCTTTGGAAAATGAAATTTTAAGTCCTTATAACAAAACTGGATGATAAAAATGTCTAGAATGGTAACATGGCTTACATGGTTGTTTTGTTCTTTACTAAAGTTACTCTTGGCTATTATTAATTTAATAAACTTATTTTTTTGATTAGGGTTTCATCTAGTAGCGCAGATGACATGAATCATCAAGGTGGGGGGGGGGGGGTCCCTGTCCATCAGGGAAAAAGATTATATATATACTAGAGGCCTGATGCATGAAATTTGTGCAAGAGTAGGCCGTCCTTCCCCTGGCTGCCAGCACTGGCTTCCCTCTCGCACCCAGGACCCCGGCTGGCTTCCCTCCAGCCACCAGCAGGCACCTGGGACCCAGGCTTCACTCTGCCCCGGCTTTGTCCGGAAGGACATCCTGTCTAATTAGCATATTACCCTTTTATTATTATAGATCTACCAGAGCATGGGCTATGGATATCAGTCCATGGAAATGAGGAATAGCAATTCATAGATTCTGAGAAGAAGAAATACTTAGGTAAGGGAGGACCAAGAATAGAGTGGGGTCCTCAACAATCCCATGAAGAAGATTTCATTATTATCATCATCACCTCTTTAAGAAGTGGGCCCAAATTTACATAGCTTCTAAGTGGCAGTGCTGAGACTCCTAACCATTGTACTATTCTGCCTCTAATAGCATTAAAGGTTACCTGCATGGACTGGAAACACACACAAGCATATTAGTTTATAAACAGGTTTTTTATTTCCATAGTCAAAAGCTATTTCCACTATTGGTGAAAAGGAGGACACTCAGAAATCCTGGTGCTACATCAAGGAGGGAGGACTCATCTGTGCTCACTCATGTGTCTGTGGTCAGCTATTACAGGTCCAGGAGAGCCTCAATTAGACAACTCAGATTTGATTCCATGTGTTATCTCAGTTTCCTCTCTCAGACAAATGCAGAGAAGCAACAGGGAGAGCAGAGAATTCAAAGTCTTTGGAGGCCTTGGCTCAGAACTGGAACCTCCTCTTTTCTTTCACATTCTAATGAAAAATCAACTTAAAAGCAAGCCCAGATTCTCCAGCCATGTTATGCTGATGATCTCAACCCTAACCCTAACTCTACCCCTTCCTAGGCAAGATCACTTCCACTGCCAAAATTCAATCTTGTTCTTCCCCTTCCTTAATCCTGATGTGTATCCACAGCCACCTGGTCCCTCCAGTACCTCTCCCATTTGCCCCAGGGTGGAGGAATGGGAGAGAAGACTCCAGCTCTTGATTGACAGAGCTTTCAAGTCATCTGGCAATGGGTGTGGACACAAGGAAGAGTGAGACTTTTGGGGCCATTTTTTGCAAACCATCTACACAGAGAATAATCGAGCAGTAAAACCCACTTTGCAATACATCCCATACTTTGATTTCAGTTTCTTGCCTTTTTTAGATTTTGAAAGCAAGCAAAAGTCTTCATGTTCTATCAAGTTACTATTTGGTGTTTTCTGTCACTTCTAATTGAAGAGATACTGCATTTAAAAAAATAGTGAAGTTTGGGATAACCCAAGGGAAATTTTTGAAGTTCCATTAGGAACTACACGGGAAACACTTCACAGCTGCAATATAAACGCAGTGAAAAATGTGCACTTTACTCTTTCCCTACTTGGGAAAAACATTATTATTTCCATTTCATTGTTTTCAAGGTAATTGAAAAATGTCAATTTTATATTCCTCTACAGTAAACATACTGAATGGAAAATTTCAAACTCAGCCATTTCTCCTCCTTGATAACAAGTCAATGATAATAAATGAACTGCTTAGACTGTGAAACAGGAGTATTATAGAATATATGTATTTGTAATATATAATTTAAATTCTGACTTTTTTCAAAAAAAGCTTCTACTCATTTATAATAAAACTAGAGGCCCAGTGCACAAAATTCATGCACAGGGTGTGTGTGTGGGAGTGGGGGGGTTGTCCTTCAGCGCAGCCTGCACCCTCTCCAATCTGGGACATACCTCTCACAATCCAGGACTGCTGGCTCCCAACTGCTCGCCTGCCTGCCTTCCTTATTGCCCCTAACCGCTTCTGCCTGCCAGCTTGATTACCCCCTAACCACTCCCCTGCCAGCCTGATTGATGCCTAACTGCCCTCCCCTGCCAGCCTGGTCACCCCTAACTGCCCTCCCCTGCCAGCCTGGTCGCCCTAACTGCCCTCCCCTGCCAGCCTGGTCCCCCCCAACTGCCTTCCCCTTCAGGCCTGGTCCCCCCCAACTGCCCTTCCCTGCAGGCCCAGTTGCCCCCAACTTCCCTCCCCTGCAGGCCTGGTCACCCCCAACTTCCCTCTCCTGCAAGCCTGGTAACTCCAACTGCCCTCCCCTGCAGTCCTGGTCCCCCCCAACTGCCCTCCCCTGCAGGCCTGGGTCCCCCCAACTGCCCTCCCTTGCAGGCCTGGTCCCTCCCAACTGCCCTCGCCATCTTGTGGTGGCCATCTTGTGTCCACATGGGGGCAGCCATCTTTGATCACATGCGGGCAGCCATCTTGTGTGTTGGAGTGATGGTCAATTTGCATATTACTCTTTTTTTATATAGGATGAATATATAGTAAATCCTTTAAAATAATTGTAGAAGCATGAAGAGGAAGCGATAGTGAAGGTATAAAATATCTGAACCTATGGAATTACTGTAAAATATCATTAAATTAGACTTTATACTTCATCCTTAGAAAGAAACAATTAACCTTATAGGTCAAGAAAGTTCCATTTATTCTCTCAAGCAGTGATCTTATCCAAGTTTTACTAACACAATAGTGTCACAAGTAATTTGCTGTTAATAACTGTTAAAATTGTTGAATTATTTTCTTTAAAAATATTGATAGGAAATATTTACTTTCACCCATTTACTTTTTTAAGTGGCAAAGAAAGGCATGTATGTATAATGAGGTTGCTGTTATTTATCTATAGAAGTCTGGCTACATGCAAAACCTAAAAGTCATCTGCTAGAGGTGTCAGAGTGGTGGAAAGACTGAAAGATGCCACTCCAAATGGTGGGGATTCTTTGCCCATGGCCACTTAGTACATATTGATTCTTTGCATCAATTTGAGATCTTAGGAGAATATTATGAACCCTTAGGATGTCACAGCTGTACAGGAACCACCTATAAGGGGGTAAAGTAATGGCCAGCAGCAGGAGATAGACAAATACTAGTGATATCAATACTATCTCGAATAAAACATTTAAAAATATAAAGTTTATATTTTAGAGCAGTTTTTTAATGTCACAGCAAAATTAAAGGAAAGTACAGAGATATCCCATATATCCTATGCCCCCACACATGTATTTTCTCTCCCATTATCCATATGCTCCACCAGAGAGACACATTTGTTAAAATTAATGAAACTACATTGGCACAAATTATCACCAGAATCAATAGTTGACATTAGGGCCCAGCCAGTGTGGCTCAGTGGTTGAGCATCAACCTATGAACCAGGAAGTCATGGTTTGATTCCCAGCCAGGGCATAAGCCCAGGTTACAGGCTCAATCTCACGTGGGGTGTGTGGGAGGCAGCCGATCCATGATTCTCTCTCATCATTGATGTTTCTATCTCTCTTCCTTCCTCTTTGAAATCAATAAAAATATATTTTTTAAAAAAAGTTTACATTAGGGTTCACTCTTAGTGTTGTACAGTCCATGGGTTTGAATTTATGACATATATCTACTATTGTATTATCACATGAAGTTGTTCCACTGCCATAAAAATTCTCTGTGAGCCCCTGTTCATCTCTCCCCAACCCTTAACTCCTGATAACCCTGATTTTTTTTTTTTTTTTTTTTTTACCATCTCCATAGTGTTGCCTTTCCCAGAATGTACTATAGGTGGAGTCATTCAGTGTGTGGCTTTTTTCACTTAATAATATGACAGGTTTTTTATTTCCATAGTATATCTTAGTTGCATTCAAGTTTTGGCAATTGTGAATAAAAATGCTATAAACATCTGTATGCAGGTTTTCAACTCCTCTGGGAAAATAGCATGGAACATAGTTGTTGAATCATATGGTAAGAGTCTGTTTAGTTTTTTAACAAATTGCTCAACTGTCCTTTAAAGTGACCACACCATTCTCAGCAATGTGTGAGAGTTCCTGTTGCTCCACATCTTCGCCAGCATTTGTTGTTGTCACTGTTTTGGATTTTGGCCATTCTAATAGGCGTGTAGTGGTAGTTCATTGTTGTTTTAATTTGCATTTCCCTGATGACATATGATGGCGAACATCTTTTCATAAATGTTTGCCATCTGTATATCTTCTTTAGTGAGGTGTCTGTTAAGGTATTCAGCCAATTTTTAAATCTCATCTTTTGTTGAGTTTTAAGAGTTTGTTGTATAGTTTATATAACAGTTCTTTATTGAATGTGTCTTTTGCAAGTATTTTCTCCCAGTCTGTGGCTTGTCTTTTTATTCTCTTGACAAGGTCTTTTGCAGAGCAGAAATTTTTAATTGTAATGAAATCCAGCTCATCAATTCTTTCTTTCATGGCTTGTGCCTCTGGTGTTATATTTAAAAACCCCAAGGCCATCTAAATTGTCTCCTATATTATCTGTCAGCACAGCTGGCCATAGCAAAGACCCTCATGGTCCAAGCTGTCTCTCTTCCCAGTGCATTGAACCATTTGTGTAAATGCCACTAGAGATGTTCTGGGGAGGTGCTGGGATTGGACTACAAGGTGTAAAATCTTTCCACCCATTCTCAAAGTCTTACCAAAATAACTAACTCTAAGAAATGGCTGATAATTAAAGGGACAGCTATCATGTCACAACCTAGCTGAGTCTCATTACCGAGATGCCATTAGTTTGTAAGTGACTGGAGTACATGGTTTTCATATTGTGTTTTTTTTCTAATGATTCACTGGTCAGATAAGTATTGAATTTAAGGCATTTTTAGAGCCTGAAATGAAAAACTTCATTGGAAACAGCAAAAAGCAAATGGCGTTCGTGCCGAGGAGCAGGAGCTCAGTTACACACAGCTGCATACCTTTCTCTAGTACCACAAGTTGGATTTGATTATGTCTGTGATTCCTTTTTAAAATGGCATACCCTTAACATCATGGTGCAACTCCAAGCTCTTGACAACGATAAAGCAGTTCTTTGTCCTGGAAATGCCACCTTCTACTTCAGGAAATGAATAACAAACTAGAATGCAATATTCTTAAGAACCAGAGAAAGGCAATGAGAATACTAAAAGGTTTGTAAAGATGATAATGATGCCAGAATGTAATAATTCTGAGATCCTATCACTATCAGATCTGTTTCTGTACTGGCTTAGAAGATAGCCCCTGGCATTAGCCACATCTGAATTTCAATTCTTAATTACTCTGTGAGATCAAAAAATTATTTTACTTTTTTCTTTTTAAAAATTAGATAATAATATTTATCTTAAAGTACAGTTATGAGGATTAAATAAGATTTTATAGAGATTATGAAAGTAAATGTCTCACTACAATACAAGGCATATAGTAAGCCCTTAATAACTTATAGTTAAAAACAATAACAACAATTAAATAGAGTGAAGGATAGGGACATCTGACTGGGCTTTTCTGATTATCAGAAAAAAGTATTGCATAATTTGAAAGATGTTAATTGAAATGCAAGGTATTCAGAGCTATCATCAAAACAACAACAATAACAAGAGATAACTGGCAAGGTTGTGGAGAAAAAGGAACCCTTGTACACTGTTGATTGGAGTGTTAGCTGTTACAGCCACTATGAAAAATAGTATATTCAAATAAAAGCAAACATTATTTTAAAGAGATATCTGTACATTCCTCATGTTCACAGCAGCATTATTTATAACTTGAGGCCCGGTGCATGGAATTCGTGCAGGGGAGGTGGGGGGGCGGGGGGGGTGGGGGGGTCCCTCAGGCCAGCCTGCACCCTCTCCAATCTGGGACCCCACAAGGGATGTCCGACTGCCCGTTTAGGCCCGATCTCACCAGGATCAGGCCTAAACCGGCTGTCGGACATCCCTCTCACAATCCAGGACTGCTGGCTCCCAACTGCTCGCCTGCCTGCCTTCCTGATTGCCCCTAACCGCTTCTGCCTGCCAGCCTGATTGATGCCTAACTGCTCCCCTGCCAGCGTGTTTTCCCCTAACTGCCCTCCCCTTTAGGCCTGGTCACCCCTAACTGCCCTTCCCTGCAGGCCTGGTCCCCCCCAACTGCTCTCCCCTGCAGGCCTGGGTCCCACCCAACTGCCCTTCCCTGCAGGCCTGGTCACCCCCAACTTCCCTCCTCTGCTGGCCTGGTCACCCCCCTACTGCCCTCCCCTGCAGGCTTGATTTCCCCCAACTGCCCTCCCTTGCAGGCCTGGTCCCTCCCAACTGCCCTCCTCCTGCTGGCCATCTTGTGCCAGTCATCTTGTGTCCACATGGGGGCAGGATCTGTGTTAGAGTGATGGTCAATCTGCATATTACTCTTTTATTAGATAGGATAGAGGCCTGGTGCATGGGTGGGGGCCAGCTGGTTTGCCCTGAAGGGTATCCCGGATCAGGGTGGGGGTTCCCTTGGGGTGTGGGGCGGCCTGGGTGAAGGGCCTGTGGTGGTTTGCAGGCCGGCTATGCCCCCTGGCGACCCAAGCAGAGGCCCTGGTATCTGTGATTTATGTTTCTTCTACAATTGAAACTTTGTAGCCTGGAGCGGAGCCAAGCCTCCTGCTCGCTCCATGGCCGGCAGCCATTTCTTTTGTATCTTCTATAATTGAAACTTTGTAGCCTGGAGGGGAGGCCTAGGCCAGCCAGGGCTGCAGAAGCTTTGCTTCCTCCATTTCCGGGGCAACCCTTGCCTCCTGCTCTTCCAGCTCAGTGGCTGCCGCCATTTCTGTTTGGATTTGTTTACCTTCTATAATTGAAATTTTGTAGCCTTGAGTGGAGGCTTAGGCCTGGCAACGGCAGGCGGAAAGCTTGGCTTCCTTTGTTACCAGGGAAACCCAAGCCTCCCTCCTGCTCTCTGTGGCTGTAGCCATCTTGGTTGGGTTTATTTGCATATTTGTTCTTGATTGGCTGGAGGGCGTGGCTGGTGGGCATAGCGGAGTTACAATTATTTTTGTATCTACATGAGATGATGGTTGTTAACTAAAATTATTGTGGTAAAAAATTATTGCGGCAATAATTTCATAAATCAAGTCATTATGCTCTATACCTTGGGCTTACACAGTGCTGCATATTAATTATATCTCAAAAACTGGATAAAAAAATAAAATAGAGAAGCTATCAACAACAAAAAAAGAAATACAACTATTCAGGAATATTGTGATATCTTCGACATTTTATGATACCTTAACACCTATATATGTGTTACTTTTTGGTAACTTTTGTGGTGCTTTCTTGAGTTAGAAAATATAAATGATAAGGTCAAAATTGGCAATTAGTTCTCTATCTTTCTTTCAGTTTCCTGCTGATGATAAATGGCATCTAATCTACTAGGGCTGCTTGAACAAAATGAACCATCTCCAACCTTTCATCAGTCAAAAGCTAAATCTAAAAAGAAGTGATTAAGCAGATGAGCTTAGAATTTAAAGTGTGAACAGAAATTTCCAAGACTTGGCACCTAATGCCTCAGTATTATGATTTTTTTAACCCTTTGCACTCGCTTGCTTTTTTCTCGATTCCTTTATTCTAATGCTAACCGTGTCGAGTCACACTCGACATCCAAGTGCAAAAGGTTAAAGGTTGCTGTTTGTATGAGGATGGAAGGCTAGTATTTCAACCTACTACTCCATATCAAGATTTTGTCCCTCCATCCTTCCACTGTTAGGAATTGCTTTTTCTGGGTGCTGGAAGTGGTGTTTTAAATCATTACCAGGCAGTTAACAAGGGAAACACAGGCGCCTGATGTCTGCCTGATTCACTGCTCTGTTAGTGGGAAATGTTGGCAGCAAGAGAGCTGATGAAATCTTTGGGGGAAAGGAAGCCCTGGTTTATGTTCTGGGCCCTGCCACTCATAATTTCTGAGACCCCAGCTTTGTAAAGATTGTTATTTAAAGACGGGAAATTACAGAGCTGGAGTCTCAGAAATCATGAGTGGCAGGGCCCAGAACATAAACCAGAACTCCTGACTTCCACATCTGCATTTGAACATCAAGAAGGTGAAAATCACAACTACAGAAGGAATACACAACTGTAACATGGACAATGAAGCCATTGAAATTGTGAAAGATTTTGCTTACCTTGGTTCAGTCATGCATTAGGTTCTGGGATTGTTCCTTTAGGTTAATATAACCACTGAACCATCCAAAATTCCAAAACCATTTTAAAACCCTAAGTACAGTTCCTTTATATGAATATAACCAGTGAGCCATTCTAAAATATAACTAGCTATATGGACAATATATTCTTAGGGTCAAAGTAGGCTGAGATTGAGAGCAAATTTCTAATTACCAGCAAGTTTCCAAGCATTGTAGTTATTAAAATTTTTGTAAATTTTTATTTGTTTTGTTTATAAAGATGTTTCTTACCTTTAAGTAGCTGGTTCTTCCAGTGTCTGCTTAAATCCCACATTTCTAATGACCCCTACAGATTAAATAGTTCAGAATAATGAGTAATGGTGTGTTATACAATACTGATGACATTTTTGGTACCTAGGGTAGGTTTTCGGAATTCAACTGAGCATACAAATAGATGTCTTCAGCTGAAATGCAGATGAGTTTCCTTCACTCCAAGCCACTCATTGTTTAGTGACAAGCTGTCACACCTTGTTAGATACCCTTCCTCTGACCTAGAGATTTGTATTCTTCCTGTCATCCTATCTGCCTGTACTAGACCAAAAGTGAGATCAACCCACCCAGATATTGGCAGAGAGATTTGAAGAATCACCTCCTATGAAAATACTTTCTATCAGATATGGAAAGAATATCTCCTTATCTCCATCTCTGAGCATTTCCTTTATTCTAAGGTAATAAGCTAAGTGTACTGAAGGAAATGAAATGCCAGTGCACAATCTAGGTAGACCCCGGATATCTTCAACTTTAACTCAGAGAGAAAACTTAGTCATAATCTGGTCTAAACTCCTCATACAGAGTTCCAGAAAGGATAATGATTTGCTCAAGGACTCTAGGCGAATCAGTGTGCCAGTCAAGAATGAAATACATATTTAAATTTCTTCAGCTATAAAGCAGGGATAATAATAACCCATCTCACAGAAGAGACCTGATCATCATATGTTTTATTCGTAGCACTCTCACCTGTGGGACATTTTCCCCCCAAATATTCCAACATAACTGTCAGGTTCCCTGAATAGGAGGTTATACCTAAGTGCATAATATGTACATTCCTAGCCCTGATTATCTGAGCCTCAATCCCTCACTGGTAAAAGATGCCTAATTTGAACAATCCCATGTGATTTGAGAGTCATATAGCATAATATATGTGAAAAACATTGTAAATTGTAAAGTGATATTTAAATACTGGCTGGTGTTATGCCTGTAAGTACTTGTCTCAATGTTACCTCAAATGCCTTCAAGAGAATATTACTTGTTGGATTTTAAGTTTGGGGTACAATTAAGGAATTCAGTTAGTTATCAGAAATAATGAACCTAAAATTATACTCCTATTGGATGCGGAAAGAGATGTTTTGACAGTGCAGTTAGAACAAAACAATAGCAATGTTGAGCCTTTTTTCAGCTGATGCCTTCACTGAGCAATCCTATTAAAGGGTTTTGATATGTCTTAATCTCCATTGGCCACCGTGACGTAAAATCCATATGCTACAGATTATCAGAAAATTGTTCTGAGACACAGAACCAGATAGCTTACTACTAAACTGGGATGGGGAAGGCAAAATGAGTTCATTGTCCCAAAATTATTTATATTAAATTTATTCCACATATTAATAGAATTGAATAATTATTAGTCTATATATGATGGACGTCCAAATATACTATTGTATTTTTTATATTTGTAAGATATAACTCAGATAATATCTATGTAAGTGGCTGGTTAGAGAAAATGTGCATTCGGAAAGTTGGACATTGTTTGCTTTGGCTGGTTTCTTGCTAATCCAAACCTTAGGGAAGCTGATGGAAAGGAGCCTGACAGTAGTATAGTCTTGGGAGCTTGTCCAGGTCTGAGGAAACGATCTTTTGGAAATTTACTTTTATATGGAATTAATTGGCTCTGATGGATATTTTTAACCCTTGTTTCCAAAGGTAATACAAATGGTTCCAATCACACTTTTTGTATAAGGATCCTGATTACTAGTTATAACCATAAAGGCATCACAAATGCTTTCTGGAATGAGGATGGGTATAAACAAAGCATAGAGCAAGGAATATATAGTTTTCTTGATTCTTGCATTCACACTACATATACTTTCCACTCCTTGCTTCAAATTATGTTTACTGAAAATTACAAATGCCTTCTGGTACGGAAACATTTATTAAATTCCAATTAGTTCAGAGTAGCAAGCTAAATAAAAAATTAGCATTATGGAGACTATCAATAATTTTAATCAATTTTGGCCCCCAACGTGGAAAGGTAACTGCTGATTGAACCAATTGAAAAATCAGCTACATTTCTCTGATTAGTACATGCTAAGGAAACAAAAGAGAGCTGACAAAAACAGTAATCTTATTGGCCTTAGATTAAGCTGGTGCTCAAATCCTTTACCTAAATGAACTGTATTTATCAACCTGTATTTTCTTAAGAATCACAGCATGACATAAAGATAAGAGATGAGTCATAGTCTTGCCTGATGCTGCACCACCTGGCTTAAGTCATGATTCATGAGACAATAGCTTTGGAAATGGCAAAGTCGTTCTTCTTATACATAAGTTAAACAGAAAGAAACTTTGATTCATAATTATGATTCAAAGGAACAACAAAAAAAGTGCTTTTATATTATAGTAATTCTTTATATTCTGAATTCTATTGAATAGATGATTAAGCTTCATGTATAACTTATTTTAAATCTAAGGGAGGTAATTTTCTAGCAGCTCTAGCCCTGTGCTATAACTTAGAAATCCAGAAAGACTTATATATTTGATTTTTACATTAAGTCTCTTTGTTGAAAACCCAAAGATACAAACACAAAGGCATAATTAAGTATAAAAAATATTTAGGCCAGGAGATGACAGTATTAATACAAAGAAGAAACCAGGCCAGTTGAAAAACAGCACTCAGATAATGGTAGCTCATTAGGACATTGAAGCAGTCAGGTTTTAAAATAAAGATCTAAAACAGAAACTAGGCCACTTGACTCACAGTGGGACAAAGATTATAAAGACAAGCTCCTTCCACAAGAGGAACAATTTGGCTCTATTTCCTTGTATAATAAACAAACAAAAGAAGTTGCACAGTGTCACAGCTGTAGAAAAAGGTGATTTCTGAAGTTGCAAGGATTAAAATTATATTAGGCCTTAAGTAAATTCAACAAATGGCATCATATGTACAGAGAAAGTATTTGGCATTCTTTGACTGACTGCCGAACATTCAATTCTAACAGTACTACAATTCCTTTTTGGAGAATTATCTCTTTTTTCCTCATTTTATGTCTTTTGATAGGAGGATAATTCCTTCTGTATGCCTCCACCAAAGAGCATTCTTCTTCCTTGTGTTTCAATGGAATGGGGACATGGAGATACTCTTATTAGCAGAAATTGGTGAGAAGGACATGGCTTTTGTATGTGGCATCCTTTGATGTAGGTCATTTATATGTGATCATCTTCTCTAAAAGCCTTTTTTTTTCCTTCTTTTTTATTTTTTTAGAATCCATATCCAACTTCTGCTAACAAGAATTCTCCCAGTGGTTCTCTTATCACTTCTAGTTATCTGAAATCCATGGTTGACTCATTATTATTGCAACTTCAGAGTGGTAGGACCTCCTCTTATCTCCCTGTTGAAACCTTTGAAGTCATATAACCATCTATCAAATGATGTCAAGTAATGTATCTTCTAATTTACATTGGTTATATTTTAGCCAAATCATCAATCATTAAAATTTCTCTCTTTGTAGTTAATAATATTTATAATAATTAGAATGGGTGCTACAGCGGTTTTTCTCTGCTGTCCTAGTTGGGAGAAAGGTATCCAAACTGGAGTAAGAATTGGAGTATGTTCCAATTTCTTCATGAAGAGAAAGTTTTCTACCTTAGAGACTTATTGATGATTTAATTTTAAGCAAGTTATTGCTTTTACAATAGGAGCCAAAACATTACAGTATTGCCACTTGGAATAAATAAGTATTGGAGAAGATTAGTTGACTCCAACCCTTAAGTGTGACAGACCCAATGTTGCTCATTCTCAAGACCATGTAACTGACTTAGTAAATGATCCCTAAGCCTGTGGCTTGACAGATGCATTTATAAGGAATTCCACATTGTCTTTTATAAGGACCTCCACATTATCTTGAAAGCTAAGAATAACTAAAGCATTCACTTCTACATAAATAAATGCCCAAGATCTATAACTAAACAGTGTTCATGGTGGTTCCCTCATAATTATTTTTAAAAGTAAAGAAATATTTTTAATCCCTTGGGAAGTGAAAGTGGGAATCAGAATTGAATCTCTTCACCAGCGGTTTGTTTAGATGGTCACTACTACTTGACTTGCTTTGGGGAGGAAAGAGATAAAAGGAGTTAGAATGATTTCCTTTTTTATCCTAAGCCTAAGATAGTATAAAGAATAAAAATTTAATTTAATGTAGATTTTATCCCCCAAACACACAATAATCAGGTCCCCTTTTCCCAAGTGTAGAATGACTGTTATATGAGTAGGAATCAATGAAAGCCCTGCTGAACAGAATTATTTGTTGGTTAAAATGTGTTGTTAAATGATTCAACAAAGCAATAATTCTTGCATGGTCCCTTTAGTTATGAAAATTGCACTTTTTACAGATTATTTTTTGCAATGATATTTAATTGTATTTGCACTCCAATATTCTGTTTCTGCTTCATGGTATTAATAACTCTTCTTTCTAGAAAATCTGGTAACAAGATCGAAATTACTTTAAGTTGCATGGTGACCTCCAAGTATTAAAAAGGATCTGATAATGTTAAAACTTGATATTGGTATGCTACCATTTCTTTTCATAAGTTAGTTTTTATATAGTAGTTGGGACCTGTTCACTCTTTTCTATCATAGCAAATAAAAGAATGACATAAGCAGTGGAAATAAACACAGGTTTGGCATTAGAAAAGAGAAGTTAAATCATACCTCTGGCACTTACTAATTGTGTCAGCTTTAAAAATACACTTAAATTCTCTCTATTCTGTTTTCTTCATCTGGAGAATGGAAGTAGACCATAGGCCCTGCCTAATAGATATGCTATTCGAACCCAGATAACATAATGAAAGTGAAAAAGCTGGAAACTAGAAAGCACAAATAAATATTATGTGGCTTCATTATTATAAAACAGGTTACCTTCCTAAGGTTCTTTTTTCAGTTAGTTGTTTAAACACAAAGACAGTATTTCATAGAAAATTAAATACAGAAAAGATGCTCAAATTTATTCAGGTGGTAGAGCACCAGGAAGACAGAGTGCTTTATGTAAAACACCATGAAATGCTGGCATATTTAATTCTCTCATAGGAAATGGTAATATTCAACTAGTGGAAAACGTGAATTAAATGTAGTATTTAATATCAAATCACAACCAAGAGCACATGTGTGTTTATGAAAATAGTTTTTCCATTTATATCATGGGTTCTTTGTTCAATCACCTTGTTATCTGTTAGGCTTAATTGAAGATAAAAAGCAATGGTTGGCAAAGATTCAAGCTATATTAATGGAAAAACTTTAAATCAAGAATATATTATAAGTAAATGGTTCTATTCCATCTCCCTCCCCCATCTCTCCATAGCCCCATAAATGAGACAGGACTAATCGTGGATCATCAGTCATGTGAGAGAAGATATTGAAAACCACCAACATAAAGGGTGATTCTGTATCCAAGTCAGCCCACAAACATCTATTCAATCCACAATGTGGTTGTTCTAAAAGCAATAACAGCACGGGTCATTTATAAACCCAGTGTTTTTAGATTAGAAAATGCTGTTTTTTAAAATGATGATGAAGATAAATTCTAATCATCTTTATGGGTACTTTTAGGATTAAAGAAAAGCAGCTTATAAAGCTCTCCTTACATACTAATGAAAAACACTGAGATTGAAAGCCCCAAGAGACCTTCTATTGTTGCCCTTGTTACAAAGAAATATTCTTACAAGTCCAGTGAAGACCTGTTTAATATAAAAAATACACCATGTCTCTTCTTTCCTCTTCCCCCATTTCCTCATCATCTAACACTTAAACCTGAAATCACTTATCCAAATAATTCACTGAAACAGAAGAGTCAGACTCACAAACATATCCTTGACTTAGGGACAATTTGATAATCTAGACTCTATCTTCTACTGACACATACCAATTAAATACTAAATCATGGAAGTGAGAATTAAAATTGTTTTATTGGGATTGTTTCAGTTTCCATGGTTTGTGCATGAATTTCTCATGAAGCTCTACCATCTTCTCCTCATGAATATAATCTGTCACTCATGCAAAGGTCATAAAACCCAGTGACAGGATACTGAATTCTGACTCCAATTCCATGCCATTGGACAAATAACTCAATGCTGTGGATGTTGGCTTCCTTATTTTTAAAATAAGAGGATGAGACTTAGAGACTTTATCACAGTGAGTGGGACCTATGCTCTGTCTTACATAACCACAGGGCCCTGGTCCTGGAAGAGCTTAGATCTCCTTCCATCTATTGTCCCAACTTTCCTAAATAATCTGCTATTCATGTATCATTCATGAATTTATCTAATTATAATAGACACTAGGCATTTGTGACTTTAGTGTGAGATGGCCAATCACTGGTAATGTGAAATTTACAACAACAATAAAAAAAAAATCTCTTATCAGATAGTGATGAGAACAATAAAAGCAGTAACCTAGTCATGGACAAATATAGTCATGTTGCTCTCCCCCACATCAACCTATTTAGGGGCTATCAGCAGGATGACTGGCTCTCCTGTGACTTTCTGCAGATGGAAACAAAAGGAAATTAAGAATAGCAGGTTTTTAAATATGACTATGATATAGCATAAGAAGCTAAGTGTTCAAGATTGAATTACTGTTTCAAATTCTTCATGCCTACTCTGCATCAGAATGATATATACATCCATGTGACTGCAGTACTATACACTAGTGTAGTGGGAATTTCATTTCCCAGCCAATGATCTTGGGTTGGATTTTGTGACTTATTTTACCTAATGGAATGTGGGTAGAAATGATAATGCCAGTTCCAGGTCAATTCTGCATTTTTAAATTTGTGACAAGAATATCCCCCTGTTACCATAGAGAATAAGGAGTCATGTGGAGCAGATATGAACCCAAACTATACTTTTCAATCAAGCTCAGATGACCTGAAGTCAATGCAGAGCTGGTCTAGCCACCCCACATATTCGTGAACAAGGAAAACAAATGTGCAAGATCTGCAAGCCTTGCATTTGGGATTTACTTGTTATCAGCTTTATTGTGGCCATAAGAGAACAAAACACTTAGAAAATTTTATATAATGTGTTAAAAAGAGAAATGAACTGAATAATTAGACATAAACAGGTAATATTTGACTTCAGAAATTATGTGCCTGTATTATTTTTAAAGTACATTTAAAAACAAAGATAAAACCAATTGTTAGGCTTCTTTTGGGCACAACTTTCTTTTACTGAAATATTTTGTTTGAGCCCAAATTTGTAATTTAAACATTCCAACAACCTATGTTTCAACTATTAAAAACTTCACTTCAGGAAACAGCTTCTATTTCAGAAGGGCAAGTATGCTAGCCAAAAAACGGGATCATCCTTAGAAGCAGTCAAGAAACCTGCCAGAGAAAAACTGCTGTCAGTCAAGCCCTGAAGCTCATACTACTTCCTTGGCCAGCTCTAATTCTCTCCCTTTTTTTTTTTTTTTTTTTTTTTACCCACACCCTGGGAATTTAGTACAACTTGTTCCCTCATTGTCATCACCCACTTCTCCACGTATGTCCCACCAACACCCACTACTGCTGTGAGACATAGAAACCTTTTCCAGCTTCTTGTCTCCCTGCTGTATCTGAATTAAGCAAGCAAAACCCTTTTGATTTGTTTTGAGCTTTTTATATCTTCCTTCTACAGGGAGTGACAAAAATAACAAATGTCAGGCAAATGACTAGGCTCTAAGCATCTCATAGAGTAAGTTCCAGCCCATGTTATCTTGGTGTTCATTAAATAGTAACAAAACTAGGCTTGTTCTCCTACCATTTCCCAAGTTCACATTCCGAGAAGGTCCTAAGGCTGCCTTCCCTGAAAACTCTTCAGCAAATTTGTGTCATTCTCAGTTTTATCATGAAATGAATGAACTCTTATCATTTAACACCTATTAAGTTATTCGTGTGCTTCCAAGCACACTGGTCCCCTGACTGTCACTAGAACACATCAGACACCCTCCCACTACAGGGTCCTCTCTACCTGGACCACTCCTCTCATGGATATCCACTTGGCACAAAATCTCACTTCCTTCAGATCTTTTCTCAACCTTCCTCTTGTGCATGAGGTCTTTCCTGACGACTCTAAAATTGCAACTCTCTCTGAGCATTCCTTAGACCCTGCCCTGCTTCACATGTCCCCACAACACTTCCTGCCACTTAAAATACTCTATTTCAATTATTTGTTTACTAGAGGCCCGGTGCATGAAATTCATGCATGGGGGGGTGGGGGGACAGGGTCCCCTCAGCCCAGCCTGCACCCTCTCCAATCCGGGACCCCTCAGGGGATGTCCGACTGCCTGTTTAGGCCCAGTCACAGGGATCAGGCCTAAACCAGCAGTCAGCCATCCCTCTCACAATCCGGGACCACTAGCTCCTAACTGCTCACCTGCCTGCCTGCTTGATCACCCCCAACTGCCCTCCCTGCCGGCCTGGTTGCCCCCAACTGCCCCCACATTGGCCTGGTCACCCCTAACTCCCCCACCCTCACTGGCCTGGTCACCCCTCACTGCCCCTACCCCCCCACCGCCAGCCTGGTCACCCCTAACTGCCCCCCTTGCCTGCCTGGTAGCTCTACACAGCCTGTTGTTCAGTCATTGGTCACCCCTCACTAACCCCCCTGCTGGCCTGGTCGCCCCACACAGCCCGTTCGGTCGTCCATTCGGTTGTTTCAGTTGCGACGGTCACTTAGGCTTTTATATATATAGATAGCCCACCTTTCCCTTCTAAAAGGAAAACTCATAACAACAGGAAATTTTGTGTATTGTGTCCCAAGTGCCTAGAACAATTTCTGGCATATAAATTCAGTAAATATTTTTTGAATGAGTGAAATAATATCAATTAACAATAGATCTTAAGTCCAGGTCCAGTGAATAGTGTAACTTTTTGAGTATTTTCAACAAATAAGACTATAAATATGAGAAACGCCTTAGATTAATTAAAAATATGAACACTTTTAATCTCAGGTCTAAATATTGGATGCTACAAGAGGGTAAAGGCCCATATTTATTGGGTGACACCATTGAAGGTAGAGGACATATTTGAATGTAAAAATATAGTCTCAAGTTGCCTCAAAGAGTAATATGATTCATTGCAAGCAACAGGTCTTGGAAGTGGAAGGTGAGAGAGTGTGAGGAGTGAGGTAGAAGCTAAGTAACTGGCACCAGATTCTAGGTAGTTCTTTCAGCTAGGTGCAATGTCTGCAGTATTTAACATGGAGTGATTTGGTCAGTTTTGTGTTTTACAAGGAACTCTCCCTTCTGGAAGGGGGAGGGTGAATTGGGAAGGTTTGGGAACATTTACTAGGCCAATCAGGTGATCATCATAGTCTAGCTGTAAGATGACCTGAACTGAGACATCAATAGTGGGATAGAGAGGAGAGTACTGAGACCTAAGTGTTCAGCAAGTCAAATCCTCAGATATTTCTGGTGGGATTTAAAAATGACACACTGACTATGAAAAACTGTCCAGCAGTTCTTCACAATGTTAAGCTTAGCACTACTCTACGACCCAGAAATTCCACTCCTGGTCATCCACCCAATGGAATTAAAGCACATGTCCACACAAAAAATGGCACATGAATGTTCACCATAATAGCCCTGAAGTGGAAACTGCCCAAATGTCTATCAACTGATGAAAGGATAAACGAACTGGGAAATATCCATACATTGGAATAGTATTTGGCCATAAAAAGGAATAAAGTACTAATACATGCTTGAATACATTTTGCTAAGTAAAAGAAGTCAGCTACAAAAATGACATATTGTATGATTTCATTTACATAAAATATATAGAATAGGCAAATCCATAGAGCCATAAAATAGATTAATGGTCCCCAGTCACTAGGGAGAAGTATAGGGAGTAACTGCTTATGGATATGAAATTTCCTTTTGGGGAAATAAAAGTGTTCTGGATAGAGCATGGTGATGTTGTTCAACTCTACAAATACAATAAAAGCTACTTATTTGTACACTTTAACCCTTTGCACTCGCTTGCTTTTTTCTCGATTCCTGCTACCGATGCTAACCATGTCGAGTCACACTTGACATCCGAATGCAAAAGGTTAAAGGGGTAACTTTATAGCATATAAATTATATCTCAATAAAGCTGTTTAAAAGGTACAGACTTTGGGAGCATATTAAATGTGGAGGATGAAAGCCAGGGTAGAGCAAAAGAAACCTGAGACTTTCAGTTTGTAAAACTGATTAAAGGATGATCTTTTTCCAAAGTAACTTTAGGAATAAAAGGGGGATAGGCAGGGATATGCCAAGAAACTAATAGAGAACTGGATGAAGGTGCCCGTGAGAAGCAAATCTATGAATGCAGGGAACGGGGGAACCTCCTTTGTTTTGTTAAGATAATTTTAAGTTAGTTCAAGAGGGGTATAAATGATGAAAAGAGTATACTGCTCTTTAAAAATATCATCAAATGAGTCAAATTTGATTAAGAAGACATGTACAAATTGTCCAACCAAGAAATATAAAAATGGAGTAACAGTAAAATTTGATCTTTGAAGACTTTATGGGTTAGAGACCTGGAAGAAATATACTGACATAAACATACAGATCTTATGTATTTTGTGTCAATACTATCAACTCTGGAAGTTGATAAAAGTACAGGTACTTTGTATAAAATTGACATCAAGGTCCATGGTTGCCTCTACTGGCTGCTCCTAACCCAGCTCACTGCTATTTTTCTTTGTGGTTTTTTCCCTCCCTTTTTTTTTTTTTTTTTTTTTTGATTTTGCTATTACAGTTGACATTCAATATTATATAGTTTCAGATGTATGATACGGTGGTTAGTCATTTACGTAACTTACAAAATGACACCCCACTGATTCTAGTACCCACCTGGCACTATACATGGTTATTACAATATTACTGACAGTAGTTCACTGCTATTTGCATCTCTGCATGGATGGAGCAAAGGGATTTGAACTCAGCCTCTCTCCAGTTCTGAACTCTGAAGCCAATCCCTCCATCCCAGAACTCCTTCATATTCAGATGGTGATTTTGAGCACCAGTGTCACCCCTCAATTCCTTATAGCACAGGATTATTTGTGTCAGAAGTTAGAGATGACATTCCTATTTGGGGGCAGGAAACTGTGCCCCCTTCCACTGAGGTGAACTGTGTCATACACTACATCTCAATCTATGTGGGAGAACCAGATGACTTCTAACCATTGCTCTATGTACTGAAGACCTATTTAAAGCAATATTAGCAGCTGTTACTGCTTAGATATCCACTGTGTGTGACATAGGACATAAAACTGAACTTCAGTTACTCAACCTGTGCAAGCCACATGGCTGGTAAGAAGTACAATCAGAATTGGACTCGGAGACACTCATAACAAAATCATACTATTTTCACTGCATCAAGAAGTTTCTCCACTGGGAATTCCCTTCAGTAATAATAAACATCTTGGTTTCCCCAGCATGTATTTTACCAGAACATTATACCAAAATAGTACTGTTATTCTACTAGAAAACCCACAGGGCTCCATGCTACCCAGAAACACACTATTAGGCCCACAGTCCTTTAACACTGATGCCTCTAAGCACTGTAGATTCCAGACCATCTAAAACAGAATTCCATCCAGAAATGGATCTCATCCATCTTTAGAGAAATAGTTTTCTTTTCTTTCCCAGCTGCCCTTCAACAGCTCAGTCTCGCATGTCTAACACCCTTGATGTTTGGCAAATGGCTGGTAGAGCCAAGTTCATGTTTCATTTAGGGATTATTTTACTCAGAAGTATTTGAACTTAACTTTGTGACTTCAGGAGACATGGAACACAAAGATAACTTGAGGCAACACCTGATTAACGCTGAATAATTCAGAATTAGTTAAAGTGTATTTTAAGCAGAATGTCTAAGCTAACACATTCAGAATATGAGCCTTATGATTATTCAGGGAAAAAATTAGGAGTTTTTAAGTTCAAACAGATTTAGAATCTGCATTTGAATTGTAGCAACACTTCATAGTCTTCTCACTTCCTTTGTCTCCCACAGATGTATTTCCTCCCAAATCCTTATATTTTAACTTTCTCTATGATAGTACTTATTTTAAGCTGTACTATCAAGCAATCGCTTCTCATTTCTTCACATCAACAGAGAGGTGTGTGGAGCACAACCCTACAGAGTTAAGAGTGGGACCAGAAGCAGAGTGAGTGGCCATTTCTAGCAACAGGAAGTTGTGCAAAAGAAATGCACTTCTAGAAATGTGAGTGGAAGACTGGGAAAGCAACAGGGTGATATCACCCAATAAAAGTCGGGGCCCCATGAAGCCTGTCTCTGAAAGGCTTTACATACAAAGAGCTACCATCACACAAGTAATAATAATAAAAGTGACGACGTATATGTGGGGGGGGGGGCAAAATGAGGTTCACAGTTGTGAATATGGGAAATTGAGTTTATTCTTACAGTATTACTTATTAATTATGTATTATTTTCCATACAAACAACTGTAAACCTACTTTTGCCCTGCCCTATATATAAATATATATTTATAAATGTATATACTTTAAAAGGTTTTTATTGATTTTAGAGAGAGAGGAACAGAGAAGGAGAGATAGAAGTGATGACAGAGAAATGTTGTTCAGTTGCCTCCTGCACACCCCCTACTGAATCAAACCCCCAACCTGGGCATGCTCTGACCAGGAATCAAACCCATGACCTCTTGGTTTATGGGTTGACACTCAACCACTGAACTACACCAGCCAGGCTATATATTTACTTTTTAAAAAATAATGATAAAGGGACTAATATGTAATCCATAACAATACTAAGATACTGTCCACTTTTTCACATTATTTTTCATTCTAGAATCCTCTCATCTCTTTCAACTGTACAAACACCTCGATTTCTCCCACTGTTAATTTTTAACTCCTCTCCCAATACCAAAGTGCTTGTCAAATGGTGCTTGCTCTTTATTTTATTTCACTTCCCTCTCACTTTCTAATCCTCTGTTTCTCCCCGTTTCCTATTATCCTCCATTTGCATCACTTGTCTACTACAGAAAACACCTGTGATTCCTAGAGGCCTGGGTATAAAGTTCTTACTCCGTGGGAGCTGCCAAGGCTTGAGATGCCTGATACTGTGGGTAGATCTACTTTAACCTTTCTATCTAATGGGCAAGGCTTTGTCTGCATAGAAACAATAACTCAGGTACTTCCCATAAAACATTATAGAGTGCCCACTTATGCTGTAAAGAAATGAAGTTCAAAGTCGCTTCACTCATGTGATTGCCTGAATTCATAGCTCATTTATCTGGTTTGAAGCAGAGTGGGACCTCGAGTGAGAAATGTACCTGAATATGATTAGAGAAGCTGAAACTTTTCCTACATTTTCTGGTAACCAACTTAGCCAAACCTCATATGAAAAAAGTCAGTAATGAGGTGAATTGAGACTGAAACCACACATTTTACCCCAGTTATGAGTTTATAATCTTCCAATCTGTTAAAATATTAATAAATCTATTTAAAATATCTCACATATGTTAAAATAATATTATAGAACCTGATGAATATGTCTAGGAACTTACTTCGCAACTGTGATCAGGCCCTGAGGCAAGTAGGGTAAAATCAGTATTGGTGAACAGATGAGCCATCTGTTAGTTGTGCAGACTTGGGCAATTAATTTCTCTGAGTATTCATTTCTTTAACTTTAAAATGAGGGATTAGATAATCTGGTCTTTTTAGCTTTCACATTTTATGACTTTAAGTTATCTCAATTGTTTTTATCTTTTATTTTCATGTCATTTTTGATAAACTTCTAAAGTTTTCCTAATTCTTTCTCCCTATATTTTGATTTTAAGAGACAAAGAGAATCAAATCAGCATTTATTATGCCAGAGAGACCCACAGGCAACTTTGAGATCAATATTATTATCTCAAATGACTTTAACAAGTGCTGATTTCTCTTACTATTTTTCTGGACTATCTCTAGCTTTTTATATTTCCAATACAATTTAATTATGAAGCACTTGACATTTTTCTAAACCTTTGAAGGTTATCTTTTCTGTCTGTGTTTATCTTGAAGAGTTATTTTTGTTTTCATTAGGTGTTCATGTGACTCAGTCAAAGGCATTACCAACATCTTAACTTTGTATGTTTATGAGACCTCTTTCAAAGAATTTGACCATATCATCTCTAGACTGATAGATGTGGTTGCTAAAATGCTGAAATTCTAAAAATGAACCTTAGTAAGATTTATAATACAATTATGTAACCCAAAAAGTGAGACTTCTAATGGTGCCTCACTATACTGTATTAATAGATTATACTGTATTAATAGATTAATATGTGAAATTACTGATACTGCTCTCCTCTCAACCCTCTCTGATGTGGAGAAAAGTTGATGAAAAGTTGCCTCTCAAAGAGAAGCAAAGAGAGAAGCAACCAAAGAGAAGCAACAGCATTATGCACATAAGAGAAGCAACAGCATTATGCACATTATCTGTTTCCATATTTTTAAAGAATTATTAATTTTCCCTTCGTAGCAGCAAAATAAAGGATTTCTTGACTCTCTAGTCACATGGATTGAATCAGAATGAACCATATATTCATGCTTGTTGTGGTCTGACCAGTAATTCCACTTACACAAAATCTTGCTTCATATTAGACATTAGAATTCAACCAGGTGACAGAAAAATAGAAAGGATACTTTAAGGCTATGGGGGTCTTAGCCAATTTGAAATATGGGTTTTGATGCTCGTCTATTTGAGGGATCCTACTTTTTTTTATCTTCAGCACTCTTTTCCATGATATAAAAATGACACTGGCTGCCTGTAGTAGATTTCCAAAATGACCTCAAAGTCTGCCCTTGCCTCTATCCTTACCCTTTGCGATGTGACTCTGCAGCTACTTCTATCTAGTGGTGGATTCTATTCCTTCAATCCTTGAACCTGGGCTGACCTGTGACTCACTTTTACCAAAGGAATGTTCTGGAAGCAACATTGTTCCAGTGCTCAGTCTAAAACCAAATATAGGTTTCATGCTTCCACTTGTTCTTGGACTGCTGTGTGCCTCACTTGAACAAACCTGGGCTAGCCTGCTCTAGGATGAGTATTCCTGTGGAGAATTTAGCACAATTGTTCCAGCCAAGGCCCAGAAATGTGACTTAAAGCAGTAGAAAATGTCCACAACTAGACTAGACCAGAAGAATCACCCAGATGAATTCAATGTACTTTGTCACCCATAGAAATATGACCTCAGCTAATAGTTGTTTTTTCATGCTTATAAGTGTCACACTTATAGGTGTCACACTGAGATCTTCTCCCAAAGTTTATTTCACCTACAGCTTCCCATTATATAAATTTATAGTTCATATTCTTTGACAACACTAGCTCTCTGAATACGTTAGTTCAGTGGTCTGCAAACTGCGGCTCTCGAGCCACATGTGGTTCTTTGGCCCCTTGAGTTTTTAGCAAAGGCCAGCTTAGGAGTACCCTAATTAAGTTAATCACAATGTACCTACCTATATAGTTTAAGTTTAAAAAATTTGGCTATCAAAAGAAATTTCAATCGTTGTACTGTTGATATTTGGCTCTGTTGACTGAGTTTGCGAACCACTGGGTTAGTTAAAACCCAAACAAACAAACAAAAAACCTAAGCAGGTAAACTAAGTTCCTGTAAGATTTTAATGACTCTCCTAGAGACAAGTACATTTAAAAATAAAACTTGCTCAAATTAATCTTCATTGTTAGAATTTGTGGATGGTACCTAGATTGTTCCTTCTTCATTAAAACACTTCTAGGACAGTGATAAGTGAGAAATAGAAGATATTGGCATCTCTGCCATCTTAGTTCTTATTTCCCTTCATATTAATAGAGAAGGTAAATGATTTTTACCTCCTATGACCTCTTTCATGCTTTTTGAAGCTAATGTATCCTCTCTAATCAGTGCATTAGTTTTTAATGAAACAAGTCTTAAGTTTTTTTTTATTGAAAAAGAGTAATATGTGCTCAACCATGAAAAACTAACTGACATTGATTCCTTTTGCAAACTTCATCAAGCACTTACTTTAGGCTATGTATTGTTTTAAACTCATATATATTGACTAGGTTCATTGTTACAAAATATTATGCAGGATATAACATTATTTTTATGTTTTGTAAATGAGTAAACTGAGACACAAAAAAATCTAGGTAACTTGCCTAAGGTTACACAGGCCCCAGAGTGCAAATTTTATTCCCAGGTTTCTGCTGAGTACTGTAAGAGAATACCCAGCAGCATACTAAGCAACTATCACAGCTGTTAACAGCCTATATTTATGTACTTTGGGTTTTTTAATATATAGTAAAAAGTTTCAGAAAAGCACAATTAATATATTTGGAATATAACAAATATTTGGTACATAACCTTATTTTATAAAACAAAGACATGTATACAATCTTGGACCTAGGTATCTCTCCCCTAATATTTATGTACTAGAGGCCCGGTGCACAAAATTCGTGCATGGAGGGGTTGTGTCCCTCAGCCCAGCCTGCACCCTCTCCAATCTGGGACCCCTTGAGGGATGTCCGACTGCCTGTTTAGGCCCGATCCTACTGCCCCTCCCCTGCAAACCTGGTCCCCCCAACTGCTCTTCCCTGCAGGTCCAGTCGTCCCCAACTTCCCTCCTCTGCCTGCCTGGTCACCCCTAACTGCCCTCCCTTGCAGGCCTTGTCCCTCCCAACTGCCCTCCCCTGCTGGCCTGATCACCCACAACTGCCCTCCCTTGCAGACCTGGTCCCTCCCAACTGCCCTCCACTGCTGGCCATCTTGTGGTGGCCATCTTGTGACCACATGGGGCAGGCATCTTTGACCACATAGGGGCAGCCATCTTGTGTTGGAGTGACAGTCAATTTGCATATTACTCTTTTATTAGATAGAAGGATTAGATAGGATAGAGGCCTGGTGCACGGGTGGGGGCCAGCTGGTTTGCCCTGAAGGGTGTCCTGGATCAGGGTGGGAGTTCCCTTGGGGCATGGGGCAGCCTGGGCGAGGGGCCTGTGGTGGTTTGAAGGCAATGCCCCCCAGTGACTCAAGCGAAGACCCTGGTATCTGGGATTTATTTATCTTCTATAATTGAAACTTTGTAGCCATGAGTGGAGCCAAGCCTCCTGCTTGCTCCGTGGCTGCAGGCATTTTTGTGGGGATTTATTTATCTTCTATAATTGAAACTTTGTAGCCTTGGAGTCTAGGGCCGGCCAGGATGTGAGAAAAGCTTGGCTTCCTCCATTGCTGGGGGCAACTTTCAAGCTTCCTGCTCTCTCCAGCTCCGTGGCTGCCGCCATTTTTGTTGGGACTTATTTATCTTCCATAATTGAAACTTTGTAGCCTGAGTGGAGGCCTGGGCCAGCCAGAGCAGGTGGAAAGCTTGGCTTCCTCCATTGCCGGAGAAACCCAAACCTCCTGCTCGCTCCATGGCTGCAGCCATCTTGGTTGGGTTAATTTGCATAATTGCTCCTGATTGGCTGGTGGGCATGGCTTGTGGGTGTAGTGGAGGCACAGTCAATTTGCATATTACTCTTTTATTAGATAGGATCCTTTAATAAATACAGTTTTGTGTGACCTATATAGTTTTTAGAGCAATTCCCTATCTAATTTAGAGCTCGATCATACCTTGAATCGATAACAGAGTAATACATCTTTGCTGTGTATATCTTGGAGAGTTGATGGGATGATTTTGCATAGAATTCTCAAGAACAGAGAAATATACTGTTATATTTCAACACATCTTACTCTTCATACTATTTTTATTCCTGAAATTGAGCAGCAGGCAGATAATGAACTCTCTCAAAATGATGAAACTCAATCATATATTTTAGACAATGCATCAGTCATTCTGTAATGGCATCGGTCATTCTGTAATGTTTAATGGGCAATTTAAATGCAGAATTTGCCACAGAAGGAAACCTTCTCTGCCTCTATGAAAGCAAAAACATTTACCAGTAAAATGGACCTTTTATGCAAGAACTGTAAGGCAGAGATTCACCACTGTTGCAACATCATAACATTCCTCACGAGAAAAATTATATTCAGCTAATCAGTAGCACTTACAGCCCATGCAGCATCTGCACTTGAATTATTAAGCGTCACTAATGTTCTAGAATCCCCCCCAGAAAATCAGGAACCAGGCTGTCTTACAGGCTCTGAGTGATGATTCATCTTAGACAAACTGACAGAGACACAGAAGGCAGAAACCTGGTCTCATTGTACCTTTTTTAAGTCCTGCTGCTGGAGTGATTTGTCTGGTAGCAACATTTGGGTTAAAATTGACACCCATCACAAAGATTCACAGAAACCGGAGGCCTTGGCAAATGCCATCCACATTTCCTTGTCAGCAGAGTTTTAGGGAATTTGGAACATGTTCTAAGATTAAAACAAGACTCTATGTGACATTGGTATTTAGAGCTGGCCACATTACATAGCTATTGCATAACGCCACCGACTTGCTAAACACCATACCAGCCAAACCATGGGACTGGCACTAGATAGCATTGGTCTAGTTCTGCTTTAAGAAATTTAAATTTATTTTACTGATCTATTGGTTAGAATGGATGGATGTGATTAAAGTCACTTCTCATTTGATTCCTCATGTTCTGAGGCCATGGGTTCTTATACATAGAATATAAAATATTTCCCTTGACTTTACTATGCTTCCAGTACCTTAGTGACCAGCAGTATTTAAAAGTGAGGGCTTTGCCTGGCCAGTATGGCTCAGTGGTTGACTGTTGACCTATGAACCAGGAGGTTGTGGTTTGATTCCTGTTATATGCATGGGTTGCGGGCTTGATCCCCAGTGTGGGACATGCAGGAGGCAGCCGATGAATGATTCTCTCATCATTGATATTTCTATCTCTCTCTCTCCCTCTCTCTGCCTCTCTGAAATAAATAAAAATATATTAAAAATAATTTAAAGTGAGATCCCTGGTGCCAGAATTCCTGAGTTGAATCTTGGATCTGCCACTAACTAACTTATGGGCTTGGGAATGAAAAGTAAGCTGTGTTTCTACCTCTTTATCTGTAAAGTGGAGATAATACCAGTACCTACCCATTGGATTGCTTGTGATATTAGTGTATATATGAAGTGCTGAGAATAGTACTGAGCATGTAGAAATTGTCCAATAAGTTTTATCATACCTATTCTTATAGACAGAATGAGAATGAAAATGCTTGCACTACAATGCCATTTTTAGGGTTAAATGTGATAATGTATGTCAAATGTTAAGCACCTTGCTGAACATAAACTAGGCACTCAAAAAGTATGATTAATATCAGCTACCAATTGCTGTGAGTTTACTTCATGTCAGGCATTGTTAACATACTGCACACCCATCTTCCCAACAACTCTTTGAGGTATTAGTAATATCCCTATTTTACGAAGGAAAAAAACTGAGGCATAGTAAAGTTAAGTAATTTGAACAAAGTCAGAGAAAAACTGGACATATCATGTGAACTTCTACAAAGGATAAACCTATATAGCTTAGTGACTTAAAATAATAGAATATTATTTCTCATGTAAAAATCCAAATGGGTATTCCTGATTGGTGGGAAGCCCTCCTCCAAGCAGTAATCCCAAGGTCCAGGTTCTTTCTGTATTGTGGTTCTACCATTTGCATGATGCTTCTAAAGTCCATGCTTCTCTGCCTCAAGGAGGCAGAAGAGAAAAGAACATGAAGAATAACTCAAGTTTCATGGGCAAGGCCCAGGAGCATAGCACTCATGTTCATGTTTCATTGCTAGACTTTTGTAATGACCACACTTAACTGCAAGAGAGGCCATGACATAGAGTCTTGTTGTGTTTTAAGAAAGCATAGGGTTCTGTGATAAGCCAGTCTTGTTGCCTAGGTGACAAAGATGGGACTCAAACCCAGGGATTGTGACCCAAGCAATTGACCAGTACACTCTCTGTCTTCCTGTTCTCTCTTTTCCCAAAAAGCCACATGGAATCTATAAAACATCATCCGAATGCAAGTTGTTCTCCTTATCTTTAGCTCAGCTTCCACAAAGCTGAGGCAGTTGACCTCACTATAATATAATTTGAATTAAAAATGCTTTCCTAGAGCTGGTATCACAACAGAACAACTTTAATGATCTAATTTATAAACACTTTATCTATTTGGCTTCTAACACTCCTTACTATTAGATCAACATCTTTCATTCACCAACATTTACTCTTTGGATTTGTCACCTACTGGGCATTTCTATATTTTTCAGATTATGTCTATTAACTCCTAAATTAATTGAGTCAACCTCATGTAAAATTCCATTTTTTAAGGCCTTTAACAACCAATAGTGACTGAATTTTTTATTATACATTTTAGAGGCTTGTAATTCTAGCCTGTGACATTTAGGTTTGCCCAGAATTAGATTGTCCTTCCACTGAAATTACTTTTTGGAAAGTGTTTCGTCCCCAGGCTGCATTAAGTTGTTTGAGCATGCAAAAATGTCTAAAATATCATGGACAAATGATGTCAGAAATCCAATAAGAACACAGTATCCTGCTGTCTCTAGTGCCAAATCTTCACAAATGAGATTTATACTTAACAAGACCCTGAATTTTCAGTTTTCTGATTCCCCTAACTTGTCTATATTGCTTTGTGGTAAGAATCGGGACTATCAGGTTATTTTGTTTTTGGTTACCATTCAACATAAAAGGAGACCTTGAGAACATTAAAATTTCTCCTCTTTCAGTGTTTGACATTTTGGAAAAGTGTATTCCATATGTCACAATACAGTATAACATTTTTTCCAAGGAAGAACAAGCTTAAAACGCCATCTAAATAACAAATAAAATTGCAAACCAAGAGAGGCTTGGTTAATACTAATCACTGTAGTTTATGATTTTTTTAGAAAAAGAAACACTGATCAGGCAGCATTCAGTTCCGTTAAGAAAAGAGATGGAAACACATGAAGTTAGAGGGATTGTCTCCCACTACAAGGTAGACCAACTGTTTACCTTCAGTGTTTAGCCCCTGAAGCTACAAGATGTTCACACTCCTATGGGGTGGGAGGGAATCAAACCAATATTAGTTTTCTTTCCCTCATAGATTAGACCAATAGACTCCTGTCCAAACATAGAACATTTGTCCTTAGGAATGTTGAGAAAAAAAATCAACGTGAGAATCAAGGATAATTTTCAGATACGCCATTTTTTCATCTCCAATTGTTGCTACTTTTTAGAATTACTCAAAAGTGGTGTTGGTGGCAATCTTCTGAAAAGACCGATATATCACACTGTCATCTAGCCTGGAGATTCTGACATGCTCTCCCAAATTGGGCTCACCTTGCCTATCCTCATCATTGCCTTCCCATACCCTCCAACACAGTCACTGTTACTACATGTCCCTCAGGAAAATAGAAAAGAGGTAAAGACCAGTAAAGGTGGCTTTCATTCTACTTGCTAATTCAGAATTTTTGTTTCCCATTCAAATAATAACATTCTTCAATAGCTCATGTAAGGAAACAATATACTGTGTCTTCTCAGTCAGATCTAATCCTCAGCAGCATCAGGTGGAATGAAAAAAAAATGTGTTCATTACTTTATTGCTCTTCCTTCATTTTGTCCAATTCCTTGCCTGGATTATCAGACAGACAACCAGTGTATTTTCAGTAATGGCTACAGGGCTATGTTACCTAAGTGCCATAAAAGTCCAGTGAAGGGTGACATTGATGCACAAGTACTTGTGGAAAACATTAGGAAGGAGGGCTAGAGGCTGCGATATTTGGAGCAGGAGGACATCTCAAATTCACTCTTCAAATTCATCTCAAATCCATCCATCTTCATGGTTATTGGCCATAATCTTGAATGGATAGTCAACTGATTACTCTCAGATGAAAGTGGTGAAAAGCTTTATAATGGTATCTGAAACTAATACTTAGTCATTAAAAACACAAGTGTAACAATTTCATTTTTATATTTCATAAATGTCATTTTTGTCTTGTTTATGAAAAAGAAAGCAATTTATGTCATTATGCAAATACCACCTGGTAAAGATAACTAAGCCAAGCTCTGATTCTCTTTTATTCCAATGTTTTATAGAACTAAGGAGATTTAAATAAAAGCTCCAAATGCAAAGGTCTGATACTTTCATATTTTTTATTAAGATTCAATGATCATTTTCTGAGTGTACAACTAAATTATACTGAAAACAAGAGCGTATAGAAGTACATTCTTAAAGTAGAATGGGGGAAATAGAAGTCATTGGTATCTCTCTCACTCTTAGAAATGACCGCCTGTGATAGATACTGTGGTAATCTACTCAGATGTCTACTTTTGGGGCTATGGCTATTGACAGCTCATGGTTTGCTTCTCATTGGAAATTGTATTCAGCTGCTAGAATTTGCTTTGGCAAGGTTACATCACTTTGTGGGTCCAAGCCAATGACTGATTGACCAGTTGTATAAAATTCTGGCTCCACTGCCTGACTTTGGAATGACTCTGAAGGGCCTTTCCAGTCCTAAAACACCCTATGGGTTGACAGAAGCCACAATGCAATCATGTCTCAGGTCAGCTTCTCACTCTACCCAATCCTGTTTTCCTCATTTCCATGCAGGTGTATTTGAGAACACACCCCAATAAAATTTGTGCAGATAGTTTCTAGAAACTCAGTCTAAGAAAACAACCTTTAACATTTATATATTTTTTCAGCATATAGTTTACAAAATCAAGATCACACTAAACATATGATTATGTATTTTTAATTTAATGTTATATCTTGAGCATTTTTTATTTTGTTGATTCCTTTTTAAGTATATGTTATCTAGTAATTACAGCATATTTCAATAAACAAACGTGCCATAATTTACTTAATCTCTCTTTAACTGTTCAATATTTATGTTGTTTTCAATTTTCCCATGTTATAAATAATATTATAATGGCATGAAATAGTTTTATACATAAATTTTTGACCATTTCAACTTTTATTATGAGGATAAAACTCTTGAAGAAGCATTACTGAGTCCAAGAATATGAACTCTGTCAAGAATCCCATCCTATGGTGCTAAATTGCTTTCCAGAAATATTTTAAAATATATTTTTAATGGATTTAAATTTCCACCACTACTTAGAATAGTATTAGTCTTACTGTGCTCTTGTCAGAGTTGAATATTATTATACTTAATTCAACGTTGGGCAGTAGTCTTTAACACCAAGTGCTACTCCTGGGTTGAAGTCTAAAATTGACCTTTTCATCTGGCTGTACCTTCTTTTCTCAGACTCCAGCAAACTTGCCACCCCCACTGTTTCAGTCCTCTACTGTGGGTCCATCTCATAAAGTCTGTATATCAGGGCCATGCTAAGCAGTTCCCTTTACAATACATTAGAGTTATTTCTGGAGACGTTGATTATTGATTTCTTAATCTTATTAATCTCTATATCTTCCCTAGAACCTAGTGTGGGTCCTTGTACATAACAAATGTGCAATAAAAATGCTTTGTAAAATAATTCATTGTCAGTGGCCTTCATTAGTTTGGACACTATATAGCTTGCTCGCTTTGTGCTTCAAAAAATCAGTTAAATTACCAAAGTATCCAATTAGGGGATTACTGGTCTTTATTATTATAGATGCAACAAAGGTGTCTATAAACCATTTTGATGGGTAAGTCCTTTGATGCTAATGTATTTTGTTGTCTACTTTTGGCTCTGAGGCCAGTTGACTTTTGGTGCTTAAGAATTTAAAACAGAAGCCACAAAAAATATAATTTTATTTATTTATTTATTTATTTATTTATTTATTTATTTAAATATATGTATTTCAGTAAATTTATTATCCTAAAAGTTATGGTCTTGGACTTATAGTTTAGTAGTAATTGATATATTGCTAACATAGTTGCATAAATATGTAGTAATATTTGTTGAACAACTAAGTAAAATCTATTTTAAGCAACTCAAGTCTGCAATTGACACCTACATAAGATTAATGAATTAACTAAACTGTGGTGGCTGTGTACTTCAGGCCACATGGAACTGCATTTTAAATAGCTTAGACCAGATTCTCCCCAAATGTGTTTCTTATGCAAGCAGAAAATCTGTAAATCTGTTCTTTTTATAAGAATGTCAAGTTGCAGTTTCCCACCCTGACCCAGATCTCCAGTTTCTAGGCACTTATTGAGTTCTTTGTAGAAAATTCCTGTTGGCTAAAATCAATGAAGCAATTCTAAAACTCCTATGCAATATCCTTGCTACAAAAACAATTAACTTAGGGCTGTAATGTTTCAGTGGGTAAGCAGCCAAATTTTTTTTTTAATCCAATACTCTGAAAGTCTAAAAGTGTTGGGTAGTAGAAATTCATTTTTAAAAGCCAGTGCTGGATCCAGGGTATTTTTATTTATGAGTTTAGCAGTGGTTATATGGTAGTAAAATAAATTTATAGAGTAAGGATTTTCTACTCTCTCCAGTCCATGAGGAATGTAAAAATGTCATGGGCAATTTTGTGATAAATTTAAGATAGGTAGGCATTTAAAAGCAAAAGGGAAAGTGAGAAAATTCAAGGAAAGGAATCTTAATAATTTCCTCAAAATGACTTCGGTGAGTCTGCAAGCACCAAGATTAAATGCCTTTACTGTGAACCCTGTAAGGCTCTTTCTTGATTCCCATGTGGATAGAAACACAGTCAAAGAGAGAAATGAGTTGCCTTAAATAATCAAAACAAATCAAAGTGCTAATGAGAAGGTAGAAAATATAGACATCACCTCCATCTCAGGAATGTAAATGAATGAGAGCATACATCAAAATATTCTTGCACTTTTTAAATCTAGGCACATCAGTAAAAATCTCTCAATATTAGACACCTGCAGTTTAGTAAGATAAGGCTTAATACTTCAAACTCTTGCAATGCGAGGTGAGAGGTAAATCCAATATTGCATTATAAATGATTAGGTATTGGTGAGATTTTTAAAAGATGCTTAAAATGAGACTGTGACATATTTATAAATATGAGTTAACTTGCTCTTAGAATTAGAATAGTATGTGAAAACTTGTATAGACACTACTACAAAGCAATGTAGTATCCTGTTGGGATATACCTAAACAAGAAATTGTAGATTAAAAGATCGAGTGATTTATTAAAGCTTTGGCAATTAAGAAATAACTGCTGACTTCATATGAAGAATTTATTATGTTACTCAAACATCTTCTAAAATTACCAAACTTATTTATAACATGCTAGGTCAGAATACATGAACAAAATTATGGTTGGAGGAAATTAGTGCCTAAATTTTAGGCTAAGTCACTAGAACCTGTATGACAAATTTGGTTCCAGTTGACTATCACCCATTCTAAACCTAACACATTCTGAATTTATGAACTTTTGCATTATAGGTAATTCTTTAATATCATACTGCCTTTTAAAAGTCCATTGTTTTTAAGTGTTTTGAGTAGAGTAGAACAAAAATAAATTAAAGACATTTTAGGAAAGAAATCTTTCTTTTCTCAACTTACCAAAATTACAAGAAGTATCCACCATTCCCTAGGAGGAGTGAATCCCCATGACATACACAGGAAACCCACAAGTTTTTTGAGAAAAGAATGATAGTAATACTAATAATAATTGCCTGCATATTATGACCCAACTACTGGGCCAAGGGCTTCTGATACTCTACCTTGTTTAATCTTCACTCACAAGGGATCCTACTTTACAAGAGGAAGAAACTGATGCCTAGAAAGCTTATCAATCAGCTTGAGGTTACAGACCTGGTTACTGCTTTATGGATAACTACATGTGTGGATTTTTACATAGGAAAAATTTTGACAGGTTAAACAACCTGCTCATTTTTTGTTCTACTTAAATGTTGGGTGGGATTTAAGAAGCGAAAAATTTAATCTCAAAACATGGGGAGGACATGAACATTTTGTGCCTGAAATACCATTTGGCATATCAAGACATGTTCCAGATGGCTCCAGATGGGCTATCACCTCATAATCTTTTAATGTGGAATAGGTTTTCCTCGCCTCATTTGTTGGAGCCACCTTAAAATCTTGGGACCATTTTCCCCTCATCCATTTTCAACAGGTCAGTATTGCTGATTCCCCAATCTGCTATAGCAAAGTGCAGCTAGTGCCTCTCTTTAGTGGGCCCCTGAGTCATAAAGAGTGGGTACTTAGCAACTAGATCAGATAAGCACACCATGTTCCATCTTTAATGACATGGTTTACAATTGAATATGTGCTTCCATATCATTTGTTAACATTCTAGTCTGTAAACTGATCTAAAAACAGTTTAGATTAGGGAATAGACAGGGAAATCATTTCTAATCGTAGTTCAACTGACAAATGTTATGGTCTGAAATTTACCCTAACATTTTAGTGTGAAATTTGTTCCCCTTCCTGTACTGGAAGTGACTTTTGCTGCATAATAACACATTTCAAAGGTTGGCTCAATATTTTCCTGTTCTTATTTTCTTCTCCAGGTTGAGGGAAACAAGAAATGAGTTGTTGCTAGGAAAAATACTAATAGCCACCAACTGGTTCCCTGACATTTGAAAAAGCTTAGAAGTCCATCAGTAGTACATAATGAATCAAAACTGGTTCAGATAATTTTACAGCCACATCAATCATTGACTATTCTTGACAGATTACAAAGGGAAAAAGGACTCATAATATTCTACAATATACCTCCCAGTCTCCCACCTGGAGAATCAGAATTTCCATTTGCTTAAATGCTACTGATGCGCACTCACAGAAGAGAAACCATGAGAAAAAATGTCAATATACATCAAAACTGACCTTTTGAAAAGAAGGTTGTCTCTTAACCAATAGGCAGATTGGTCAACTTTCTATGTCGTTGAATAAAAATGATACACATCAGAGAGATCCTTGTCCTAAATTCTTTTCCACAGTTTTGACCACAAAGTGTACAATTTCCATATTTCTTTTTTAAAATTTGTCTTTATTGTTGAAAGTATTACAGATGTACCCCTTCCCCCCTCCCCCATTGGCCCCATCTATCCCACTCCTGCCCCCTCCCCAGGCCTTCACTGCATTATTGTCTGTGTCCATGGGATATGCATATGTACATATCTAATCCCATATTATTACTTTGTATTAAGATATAAAATTTTTTTGTTAAAATGTAAAGATCTGGTAATGTCTGATGTCATGTAATGACAAATATCTAGGGAGAGCAAGTTTTCAAGGGAAGAAGGTCCAAGACTGGTAACAAGAATCAGGCGAGAAATGACATAGTGAAGTGGAGATGGAGGAGGAACCAAAGATTGGTCTGAAATCAGTGGGCAACTGGGGGCAAGAAAATGGACTGAGTCAAGGTGAGAAATGAAGAGACGAAATAATAGAGGAAGAGACAGGCAGAGGATAAGAGTTTTGAAAGAAACATTAGACATACTGGCAACTTCAACATTTTGCCAAAAGTTGACCGTAAGTATATACACATAGAGTTGTCAGGTTGGCAATATTTATCAAGAAGCTTACACTTGTTTATGCCTTTGGTTTAGTAATTCTATTTTAAAAATTTAAATCCAGGAAAATAATCCTAAATATAGAAAATTCACATCATTATTTATAATACCAAAAACTTGGCAGTCATCAAAGTGTCCAACTATAGACTAATTATTGTGTAAACCATGTCTATGTATCAATTAAACATTGCAAATACTTTCAAAGTTATGTTTTAAAGAATATGTAACAAACATGTTCATGATATAAATTTGAGTTAAATAAAAATATACACAACTTAGAGTGATTGTTATATTAAAAATGCCTTAACATGTTGACTGGGCATATCAGACTGTGAATGTGTTTTGGTGATAGGTGATTAACTCCCCCACTCCCACCCCACCTCTACACCATTGATTATTTATTTTAACAATTTGTATTTTCCAGCTGCTCTTTAATAAGCCAGTATTTAAGAAAATAAGTCGGTATTATTTTTGTAATGGAAACTATTTGAGTATCAGCATCACTGTGATCCCAAAGCTAGACCCCAAGGCCAGCTAGGTATGTTTTCCTTTCCTCTGAAAGTTTTGGGTTTAATCAATGACAACAATCCCAGAGAGAAGAGAGATCCTTTGGATCAAGGACATAGGATTAATTTTTCTTTCCTAACAGTCTCTAAACAAAAATTAAAAAATTACCACCAGCTAAGGAAAAAAAGAATACATTCAGATCATTGTATCAGGTACATTAGTTGTGTGCTGTCTGTCACATAAAAAATGTAAGTAAGTTTTGGTGGAAATTATCTCCAGGATTCAAAGTTTGCTTAAAAGTTAGCCAGAAAGACAGGCTTTGTTGTAGTGGTGATGCAGGGACAGGTGAATCATCTGTCATCTTGAAAGTCCAATACTGGCTGATCTTGATAGTAAGCAGATGAGCAGTTATTGCTGCCATAATTGGATTTTGTCATAATAGGAGACAGATATAGAGATAGATCTATTTTCTTCCCTTAAAGATTTGACATTTTAAAAGATATCTATGCCGTGGAGAATTTGGTGAAGGCTGCTCTTTTATAGTGGAAATCTTAAAACATGTTGCATGATGATTCATGTGATGGTGCCAGCCTACTTAAATGAAGATAGGGTATTATTTTAATGCTGAAAGGAGCCTATGTGCATATTTGATATTTCAGAGAAAAGCAGTTTATATTTTTAAATTTAATTTTTCTTTTCAATACTCATAGGTGGGTTGGGCCATCACTAAAACAGGGGGCAGCATGCAGAGTATGATGGACTTTTGAATTAGGCAGAGTTGGGTTTGAATCCCTCCCTATCCACTCTGCCTTGAGGAACATATTTCATATATCTGATCCTTAATTTGTTTATCTATAAAAAGTAAATAATAGTAATAATGACTAGGCATTATTCTAAATACTTTATATACATTAACTTATTTAATTCCTACATTGACTCTATGAAGCAAGTACCACTAGGAATAAATAAAACCACATGTAGGAGGCATATTCCATAGCACACATAAATTGGAACAATAAAAATTTGGTCCTTTTCTCTTAACAAGAAGATTCACAATCCTGGCCCACAACCTATAATACATGAATAGTGAGTGGTTTGTTAAAGTGCACAGCTTTTGCTGTTTTTTATCCATTTGAACAAATTGGAATAATTTTGGTTTTACTAAAAGGAGATCCTAAGACAAGGCTTTGGATGCAAGGAGTTTATATGGGGAGTGGATAAGTAATAAAAGGAAAGGAGAAAATTCATGAAAGGGTAGATCAATAAGTGAGATACTACTTTGGACATTTAGGGCTCAGTTTTACTGGGACTTTTCTGGGAGACTGTTTAAAAAATACCTGAACATCTTTTTCTAGGAAGTGAGGGAGCTGGGGAATTTATGTCACTGCTTGAGGGTCACCCTGGGCCATTGGATCTCCCAGCTTCTGATCTTCGCCATGTCCACCTTGACTGAGCATGGTCCTACTCCCAGGCAGCTTACCCTGAAGAGTGAGCAGAGAGGACACTCACAGCTTCTGCTATAGTTTTCCAAGAACCTATGTGATAGAAAAATGTCAGATTTACTCTGGAAGGAAAGGGTTACTGAATTTCAGTATTTCTACATTTTCTACATTTTCTTCATTTGAATAGCTCAGATTTCTAAAAGTGTATGCCTTGCATAGACTCAATAAAAATGGCATCACATCTTTGGATTTACATGAGACATAGAGGCACAGAGGGACCATTTAACAAATTATTCTAGCTGTTCAAAACAAATAGAACCTGTTTCTACTTGCTCCCAGGCATGCACTCCAGTCAAGGACAGAGCTATGAAGTATTAGACAAGGGTATAATCAGAAGGAAACACCAGCAGAAAGGTGGTAAAGGGAGGGAGAGAAAGAAACTTACAACTTAATACCTCAAAGGCAAACAGAATTCGGAGACCTAGAAGAACCCAGAAGAATAGGCTTTCCTACTATCATAACCATCAGGCAACAAAGTCACTTTCTAAGTAATGCAAAGACCTAGAGATAACAAGTATTTGAAATGAGATAGGTGACCAAGATGAAAACAATGGTCCTTGAAGTCTGACAAAACTTGTGCTGCCTCAGGGTAAATGTTGCAAGTAATTTGCCAAGACTTTTCCCAGCAGGAGATTCAAAAATAATACTCATTATGCTGGTCTTCCAGCAAATTAGACATAAAGGACAGACCCAGTGTGGGGGATTGAGATGCAGTAAAGAGGACAATTAAGGGGAGGTGTAGGTGCTGAAGAATGAATTAGCAGCCCAATTCATTCATCCGATCTAAAAAGAGATGAAGACATCATCTTTGCTTTTAAGAAGCTCATGTAGGGGAGATAGGTATATAAGTAGATAGTTTGAATCCTCTCTGATAAAAGCCACAATCCAATTAAAAAGAGGGCACTTTAGTATCACAGAGAAAGAAGAGTTAATCGGAGCTATGGGAGGTTTGGGAAAGCATCCTCTTGTTGCTAATGCCTTATCAGAGGTTAGAAGATTCAGAATAAATATTTAAACTGGAGATGGGGTGGATGGATAAGCTTGGAAATAAAGAGGTTATCAAATGGATGGTGAGATATCAAATATTCCATCCACAGGGAAAGTGAGAACAAGGGCAGGGTGTGGCAAACCAAGTTCAATAAGCCAACATGTGGTATCACATCCCAGAGATGTAAAATAAATCCATTTATTCTAGAACCTAATAGTACATTTCAAAAATTGTAAACATTTTCTAGTGAAGAAAGAAGTTTACTATTAATTTTTTTCATATTTTGTATACTTGGTCAAACTTCAAAGCTTTGAGAATACTAGCCCTCTGTGACCAAAGGGTGCAGATTCATAATGAGAAGGACACTGAGAGAAACATCATTCTCTATCTTGAGTGAACCTGGTGTGTGTGTGTGTGTGTGTGTGTGTGTGTGTGTGTGTGTGTGTGTGTAACTTCCTATCAATTTCTCTTTCATGAAAAAACTTTCCTCTCCAAAGGGCACTCCCAGGACAACAAACATGTCTTTATTTAGCCGGGCCCATTTTCCTAATCAGAGTGATGTAAGCGAAGCTCTTTTTGCTGTACACAGGAGGAGAGACACATTGGCACCTGTTTTAATAAAATGCATCATCTTATGAGTGTTAGGGTGTATTCTAGTCATCTGGCTGGAGCATTGGGACCCAGAATCTTTAACCACAATCAAACAGATCAAGTACTAAGGAATCAGGAAACAGCCTGCATATACTAGGTTGAGTGCCTTCTGGTGTTATCACCCTTTACATGGGGCCAACAGAATTATATCTCCACTTCCCTTGGATTCTGGTTGGAGGTGGAGAGTGACTATCACTCAATCCTTGGCACTGAGAATCAGAGCACCCTGAGGAACTATTGTTAAACATTAGGAAGAGCTGAGATGGGACTATAGCAGTGAGAAGGCTGACAATATTAATTTAAGGCTAACATAAAACAAATTTGATAAGCTTTAGCTCATGGTAATTTCCCCGAAGTCAATTGAGACCTGTATTTTGGCTTCACTTTATTATTAGATATTGTGGTCTTGGATGGTCTAAATATGGATTTGGAGAAAAAATGCTTAAAAATGTAATTGTTTAAAATTTGTTTAAATATAAAAAAGCCAATAATAAGTGAAGCCAACTCCTTCCTTTTCTGGAAAATGTTCAAAAGCTTGAAACACAGTATTAGTTGCTAGAATAAAGGAATTCTATTATTAAAACAATAGAAGAATATAACAGAGGCATTAAATTATCTTGGAGAAAAATTCAAATGCAACTGAACTCACTCGGAGACCCTATGTGGATAGAGAAGGGATCTAGAAGTCCCAGTGATGGCAAACCTATGACACGTGTGTCAGCACTGATACGCGTAGCCATTTCTGATGACACGTGGCTGCATGCCGAGGATGAAACATTTGCTGCTCCTGAGGATGAAACATTTGCGACTAGAGTCTTGGAGTTAGTTTTTTCCTCAAAAGTGACACACTACCCGAGTTATGCTCAGTTTTTTTGGCGAAGTTTGACACACCAAGCTCAAAAGGTTGCCCATCACTGTAAGCTGTGCTTCTCAAACCTTAGTTTGTATATGAACTACCTGGAAATCTTGCTAGCTGAAGATGGTGATTTAATGGGTCTTGGATAGAGCACAAGAATCCGTATTTATAACATGGTTGATCTGTAACATTTCTAACAGGCTAATGCTATTGGAGAGGGGCCACACTGAGTACTAAGGGTCTAAGGTGAGAGCTGGTTTATGCCTCTCTACCATACACTTCCATTTGCTGTGTCATTCAGAGAATGTGACTTTGTACAGATTTATCTATTAAAGGTAAAGAACTTTGATATTATTGTGCTAATAGCAATCTCTGCAATCAATCAATAAATAAAATCAATAGCAGAAAATATAAGGGATGTGGCATTTGTAAGGTCTGAGATTGATTCCAAGCTCTTTAATTATTAGTGTGTGACTATGAATGAGTCATTTAACCTTGCTGAGACTCAGTTTCCTTAGTTGCAAAATGTGTACAACAATCTCTGTCTTCCTAAATCTAGGGAGGCTAATATTAACTGTGTGCTTAGTATTTGTAATTATGATAAACGCTTTAAGTATATTAATTAACTTAATCTTCATAACAATCCAACAAATTAAATGCTATTAATGGAGGCTTCCTGCAGGTGTGTGGAACCCTGTAAATGTTTACAATTTGAGTGAGAGAAAATAAGTTAGGAAACCCATTTCAGAGGAAACATCCACAGTAAAGAGGTTGGCCAGAATTCAATATCAGACAAAGTGAATTCATTGATCAAGGGGCAATTTCCAGAGAGCTGGTGCCTGCATGAAATTTCAGAGTACAGGAGATAGACAAGTGATTAAAATAATTATGGCTGATTTTTTTTTCTTGCTTTCATAAAAAAAGTAACACATTCAAGAAACTCAGACAATCCCCATTAGGGTAAATAAAATTAAACCCATGCTTAGTCAAGTCATAGGCAAACTACTAAAAACAAGTGACATAAAGAAAATCTTGAAGATATTCATAAGAAAAAAAAAATATCACAAATTTGAGAATAAGGATAAGAATGTAGCTCATATCTCATCAGAAACACTGATAGGTAAAAGACAATGGAACAATAGGTATAAAAAGAAAATGGCATCAACTAGAGTTCAGTACCTAGCAAAGATATCCTTCAGAAATGAATGTCAATAAAGACATTTTCAGGTATTCAGAAACAGAGAATTAATTGCCAACACAAATTTACTTTAAAAGCAATGCTAAAGAAAATTATTTAGACTGAATGGAAATAACACCAAATGGAAACTCAGATAGACATAATAAATGAAGGACACAATAAATCATATACATGTAGAAAGTAAAATAAATTTTTTTTCTTTTGAAAAGTTTTCAAAAAGAAACTGAGTATTTATTGCAAAAATTATAACATTGTGTTTGAGATTTTTAACAAATGTTTATATAAAATATGACAATTACAATTTAAATTATGAGAGAGTATATGGAATGAATTATACTGCTGCAAGGTTTTGATATTTTATGTGAAGTGCTACAATATTATTTCTAGGTAAAATGTGATAAATTAAGGATGTATATTTTAATTCTTGAAGCAACTACTAAATAAATAAAACAAAAGTTATTGTTAAAAATTCAATAGAAAAATTAAAATGGGATACTAAAATATATACAATTAAATGAGAACAAGTCAGAAAAAAAGAGTAATAGAAGTAAAAAAACAGATTGGACTAATAGATTTAGATTTAAATACAGCAATATCAACAATTGCATTAAATAGACATGTTCCACTTAAAATGCAGAGATTGCCGGACTAAATAAAAAAAAAAATCAAGACAATATTATTGCGTTCAAAAATGTACTTTAATTATAAGCACACAGATAGTTTAAAACTTAACAAGTGGAAATTGGTATTTCATGCAAAGGATAGTCATTTTAAAAAGTGGAATGGTTATATTAATGTGAAAAAAGTAGACTTTAGAACAAGAATGTTATCAGAGATTAAGAGAGACATTTCAACAATAAAAGGCTAATTTACAAAAGCACACATAAATCCTAAACATGTGAGTCCTAGTAATAGAGTTTCAAGTACAAAAAGGAAAAAAAAAAAAGATAAACATAAAAGAACTAAATCTACAGTTGTTAGGGATTTTCAATATTACTTTCCTGTGACAAACTAGGAAAAACATATCTGCAAGGATATAGGAAGAACTTAAGTTATTTACTTTAATGAAGTAACTGGAACCAAACTCACCTTTGCCTTATCAACTGGAAAACTGGACAAAATATATCAAACAACTGTTTTAAGAAAATGAACAAGAGGCAACATGAAACTGTGATCCCAGAAAGAAGGGGATTAAATGTGGTGAAACATAACAATCATTCGGCTTTCTGCCTAGAGGCAATTTCTGAATCCTAATGCCAGGTGGGCTAAGTGAAGCAGATGACAACGGTAGAAGAGAGAAAGTAGTTCAGGAGCTTATGTGGTCAGAATTTGTGGGTCAGAGTCCCAAAGGAGAGAAAAACCACAGAGAATGGACTATAGAAATTGGCATGGGGTTTCGTTTGAATCTGTAGCTGCATACTAAGCCACACTGGCAAAGGATGAAATACCATCAGGACAGGTAAAGAATGCCTGGGAGCTTCCAGATAAACTATTCCTAGAGCTCACCCTAATCTTGGAGCTACTGAGCTATGACTAGCTGGAGCAGAGTGTTCTCACTGATCACCTAGGGCACTCAGCGGGAACACTAGGGCATCATGCCTTAGGACTAAAGCTCTACTTGCCCCCAAAGTAAACACCGACCCAGGAACCACCCTAACAAAGCTAAAATCAAAACTTGAAACAATCAAGCTAGTCAGGAAGAAACTTATTTGCTGGCCACAACTAAGTTAATTAAGACCAAACAAGACAAGGATGTCAAATGTCACCACTTCTATTCAACACTACCTTGGACATCATCGCATATGCAGTAAGTAAATAGTTATTGGTGAGGTCTGTGACTTACTCTTGCATTGCAGCTCCCACTGGTTCATGTAGTAAGTACCCAAAAGTCATGGTATCTTCCATCTAGACACAGAAGACCATGAATTCCACCCCTCTCCTCCTGTGAACGGGGAATGTCAGATGTGCCTCGTCTCTTTGAGGAAACATGGATCATACATGTTAGGAAGATAATGGTTTTAAACCCATTATAATGTCCTTTTCTTTTTCTGTTAATGTCAGGGAGCCTTTCTCCTCCTCCATCTCCATTCTTTCTGGGGCATTCGTTTGCCAAGGGAGGATTAGGATCAATGAAGCAGGGAAACAAAGAGAAAGAAGAGTCATTCAGCTCTTGCATACAAAGTAGAATTTTTGAGTCTGCAACAATAAAATTGTCTTAGAAGCAAGGATTCGTAGAAAAAGAAAGTAATTTTAAAATTCCTTTAGATATCATTAACATAACATGAAATCAGCCTGACAGATTAGATCACAGAGTTCCTGTGTGGAGACAAGATTGATTCTGCCATTTAGACTACACTGTGAGGCCTCATGTTCCCAGGAAGATAAATGGTGATCAGTGAAATATTTAAGTACAGTCTATGACAGAAAGGGAGAAGAGATGAAAACCTGCCTTTATGTACTGGGGAAGTGTGAGAAGAAGGAGACAGTGAGAGATGAGTTAGCATTTGCCACAGAATAAGCCATCTCAAATTTACTGTCTTAAAACAATAATACTTTATTTAGTTCATGATTCTGCCTGTCATCTAATCTGATAGAGCTCAGTGAGGTAGTTCTAGTCTTGGCTGGGCTCACTCCTAAGTCTGTGATCAGCTACTAGGTAGTCTGGCTGGTCTACATTGTTTAAAAACTAACACTATTATGAGGCAGATAATTTAAAATAGAAGTTTCATTCTATAGCCAGCCTGGTTAGTAAATACCTAAGAGCTCTCCAAGAAGGGTCTGGGTGTCTAGCTCTTTGGTAGTCTAATTTTCATTCATTACCCTGTTTTTCATCCTGCGGCCCACTGCTCCCTCAGCCTCCCTTTCCAAAAGAGTTACCTAATTCAGTGTCTGGGGTATGAATTTTGTAATATGAGTACTCATTCAACCAGTCAACCACACTCTATTTTTGGCTACACTCCATTTCCTAGACTTCATTTAGAAGATTCTAGTCCCTTCAATCACGGTTCCTTTGAGGATTCTGCAGCATGAATCAGCCTACCTATTTTTTGTCATTCCCTCCTTTTCCAACAGGCAGTTGGATTTCAGCATCTCTGCTCTGCTAAATCAATTATGACTCATCCATCTATTTTCCAACCTTCAAAATTCTGTTGACAATCTGGCCTGCTGTCATCTCTTCTTCTGCTCGCTTGTCCTGTATAAAGGCACAACATTGTATACTTTATACCCTTTTACTGTTATTGAAGGGGTTCTGGGATGGAACAAGACACCCATATGTGATCCATCTGTCTTATGCACCTACAAATCTCCTTCCTTTGTTTTTTTAAAATCTCACGTCGTGTATAAATATTACCTGCACTAAACAGTGCAAACATAATTCTACTTCTTTGGATAAAAAAGAAGCCATTTCTCCCGTTTTAAATTCCTTCAAGAAAATGCCCATAACTAAGGCAATTCAACAAATCTATAAAGCTTGTGTGTTTCCAGTGGCAATTTAGATAAAGTGGTAAATGTGGCCTCCATTAAGGTCAGTTTGCAGCACCTGGTTGCCATGGTCACCAACTCTATAAAAATGGAGGAAATAATGAAGTACTGTATCCTTCCTTCCTCTCAGCACCAGACATTTATAGTATTCAAATATTTACAGGCATATGGACTTACTGAGCTTTCAAAAATATTAAAATAAGCCTGCTTCCTAAAGGGCATAACTTTGCCACTGTCAGTTAAAGGAACATAAATAAATCAAATTCTTGCTCTTGAGAATCAGGTAGTAAAAAAAACAATTTTAGTTTTTATTTTATTTTGATAAAAATATTTAAATAAGATTTACCCCCTTAGGAGACTTTTAAGTCTACAATATAATATTCTTAATAATGGAAACAATGTTGCACAGCATATCTCTAAATGTATTCATATTTTTAAAATGTATTTTATTGATTTTTAAAGAGAGAGAGAAATAGAGAGATTTGTTGTTTCACCTATTTATGCATTCATTGCTCTGACCAGGGATGGAACCCACAACCTTGGCATATCAGGATGATGCTCTAACCAACTGAGCTACCTGGCCAGGGCTAGAACTTATTCATCTTATGTTACTGAAATTGTGTCCCTAATGATAAACAATTTATTTCATTCAAATGACTTATCAGGTACCCAATCAGCCAATCATTTTTCTCCACAGATCCTTCCTCTGTATTTTAACTCAAAGAGCATAGAAAATTCTGATGTGATGATGCTTTTTCAGAAAAATGTAATAAAATTTAAATCAGGGCATATGAAAGAGAATGAATCTCAGGGTTTTAAAGAGGTTCATGCAGAAAATGTGATTCTACAACTAGGTTAGTTTTTGCGATAATTTTCAATTCGGGGAAGTAGTGAGGAGGTGATAAATTGGAGAACAAATTTGTGGTTGATTAAAGTTTCTCTGCTGCTTTCTGAGACAACTAGAATAGCATAAATCTAAATAAACATTTCAACATTTATCTTGGGCAGAAATTACATAATATATTTGTAATATGGAAATCACAAGAAAAGTCATTGCTTCTTTGGAGCTTGTTCGTCTCTAGATGAAGGGGATAGATGAGCTCCCTGGGGTGGTGATTTTAACAATAATAATAATTGAACAAGTGTTATTGTTTAACCCAAAGACCAGCCAGAATTTAAAGGATCTTTGAATTGTTAGCATTTGTGCCTTTCCAAATTACTATTTAGATTTTTTCCCAGGTCCTGGACTAGGAAAATAGATCAACATAGAATATTTATTCATTTATTTTGCTTGTCATCGGGTACTTAAAGTGATATTGTTTTGTCATCTAGAGCCTCTCTGGAAATTTGTGTAATCAATCATTCACTCCCTCAATGAGTGTATTTTATGGAGGAATATTAGGGATCATATGGGATGGGGCTGTGCTGCTGAGGAACATACATATACATGTACAGAGTGTCTTTGTGGTAGTTGGAGACAAGATTTACTGCTATCAAATTCTCTTCTATTATTGTAGCAATAGGATTTTATCCTATTCTTTTGTCTTTGTTTTTCTTGTGGAGTTTTCTTTTTTTTGTTGTTGTTAATCCTAAACAAAAAATATTTTTCCACCAATTTTTAGGGAGAATAGAAGAGAGAAGGAAAGACAGAAAGAAACATCAATGTGAGAGAAACACATCGATTGGTTGCCTCCTGCACATGCTCTGAAAAGTGCCAGGGATTGAGCCTGCAAATGAGGTACATGCCCCTGACCAGAATCGAACGCAGGATTCTTTGGTCCACAAGTTGATATTCTATCCACTGAGCCAAACTGGCTAGGGTTTATTCTTTTGTCTTTGTATCCTATCTAATAATAGAGTAATATGCAAATTAACCACCACTTCGTGACAAAATGGCAGCCCCCATAGTCACAAGATGGCGGCGCCCAGTCACTCAGCCCCACTGCTGGAGTGTCTGGCCTGTCAGACCAACGAACAGAGGCCAGAGAGCAGGGTATGGCGGCTTCCTCAGCATGGGAACAGGGAAACCCCAGGCCCTGCAGACACAGTCTGGACAGCAGGGCATGGAGGCTTCCTCAGCGCTGGAACAGGGAAGCCCCAGGCCCTGCAGACACAGCCCGGACAGCAGGGCATGGAGGCTTCCTCAGCGCTGGAACAGGGAAGCCCCAGGCCCTGCAGACACAGCCCAGAGAGCATGGTGGCTTCCTTAGTGTGGGAGCAGGGAAGCCCCAGGCCCAGCAAACAGAGCCCAGACAGCAGGGCTTAGAGGCTTCTGCGGAAGTGGGGAAGCCCCAGGCCCTGCAAACAGAGCCGGGACAGCAGGGCATGTTGGCTTCCTAAGTGTGGCAGCAGGGAAGCCCCAGGCCCTGCAGACAGAGCCCGGACAGCAGGGCCTGGGGGCTTCCTTAGTGTGTCCCTGTCTGCGAAGCCCCTAGGCCTGGCAGACAGAGCACACTGCAGGGCATTTGGGGTTTCCTTTGCATGACGCATGGCAGCAGCAGGCAGAGAGCGAACAGCACGGCATGGGGGCTTCATCTCCATGGCTGCAGGGAAACCTCCAGGCCCTGCAGAGAGCAGAGAACCATGGGGAGTGGGCCTAAGCCATCAGTAGGACATCCCCTGAGAGCTCCTGGATTGTAGAGGGTGCAGGTTGGGCTGAGGAACCCCCATGCACAAATTTCATGCACCAGGCCTCTAGTAAAGACATAAAATGGTATAACATATTCGTTACTGTTATTGAAGGGGGTTCTGGGACTGAGTGGAGATAAGCATACATGATCACTCTGCCCCGTATATCTTCTCTCTCCATTTTATTTAAAAGCGTATTGCCATAGTTATTGCAATGTGGCCTAGGTTTGTTACATACCTTATATTTTGCTTTGAAAAACTTGAAACATCTAATATGGGCATCCTTACAAAGAAATTGTCTATGGTAAGTGCTCCCTCAGTTTTCCTTGTTTAGTCCCAAATTTAGAACTTTGAATGCAGGTTTAGTCATTCAGTCTCCATATACATAAAAAAAACACACTAGAATGGAGACTCCACATTCACCATTGCTCAGTAATCAATCATTTAATAGCCCCTTAGTTAAGTTATTTAATTCACCCTAAAAATGTAGTTATTAAAATAATTTTTTCTTAGTGTATCATTGAAAAGAAAAAAGCAAAAATTTTAAATCTCCAACATTTTTCTCAAAACAAAATGTCATTGAGAAGTGCATGTTACCTTGCAGGGTGATGGTGTGCACATGATAAACAGGCAATAAACAGGCTTTATTGTTTTTAGATTCAAACAGCAAAAACATTCTGGACCACCTTGATGTTTCTCTTTCTCAAAATGCCATTGTTTAAAATAGATCCAGAAATATGGAAGCATGGAACAGACTGACAAATCTCAGAGGGAAGGGGGGAGGGGAGAAAGAGATTAACCAAAGAACTTGTATGCATAGACTCATAACCCATGGACACAGACAATAGTGCAGTGAAGGCCTGGTGCGGGGAGTAGAGGGGGGATTGGGGGGGGGGGTATGGAGTCAATGAGGAAAAAAGGGGACATCTATAATACTTTCAACAATGAGGATAATTTTTTTAAAAATGTCATTGTTTATGCTACAATTCGATCCTGTCAATATAAGTCAAACAAAACAAAAAAATTGGTTTTGGTATTACTGTGATGTAAAGACAAAGTTGATTCCATAAAACTAAGACAGACACATGTGGAATGGAATCATTCTTTCAGAACTACAGAAAGAAAATAAAATTGTTTAGATGAGAATCAAAACATATTCTTCCCTTTATTTTCCCCCTTTTAAAGCAAGAAAAAGATTGAGAAGTATATAATAAAAATTTTACATTTTACATCATATATAAGAGAAATGTAATCAGGGCTTGAAGCTGAATTAAATGGTTTCAAGACCTGGTTGTGCATCAAAATAATCTGGAGAGCTTATTTTAAAAATATATATTTTATTGATTTTAGAGAGGAAGGGAGAGGGAGAAAGAGATAGAAATATCAATGATGAAAGAATCATTGATTGGCTGCCCCCTGCATGCCTCCTAGTGAGGATCGAGCCCACAACCCAGGCATGTGCCCTTGGCCAGAATTGAACCTGGGACCCTTCAGTCTGCAGGCAGACGCTTTATTCATTGAGCCAAACCAGCTAGGGCCTGGGGAGCTTATTGGATTTATAGAATCCTGAGAGTATCTCCTGGAGATTCTAGTTCAGCAAGTCAGGGTGAGGCCAAGCTATCTATCTATGCATTTGACAAGTCTACTCCAATAATTCTGAAGCAGTGGGTCCACTGGGCAACATTTAAGAACCATTCCTCTCCATGGCTAACCCTTCTTGACTGTATTGTTATTGCTACTTTGTCAGGAAGCCCTTCCCTGACCATCCTAACTGAGGAGCAGTCTCCCATCACTCTCCTGTGTGGCAGTCAGGACAGGCTTGGCTATGCTGTGGTGAAAAACAGCTCCAATTTTTTTATTGACTCTAAACAACAAAAATTGTTGTTCTTACTCACATACATTTTTCAGGTAAGGTCCAGGCAGCGTTTCAGCTAAGCCACCTTCTATGTGATAGATAGCTCAGTCTCCTGTCTCATGATGCCTCCATGTCAACAGGCGCTTACCTGATTGCCACAAAAAGGGAGAAAGAGCTACTAGCAATCCTTCAGTGTGGCAGTCACATAACCATTTTACTCACTTTATCAGGCAGAATTAGTCACAGGGTCATGCATAATTTCAAGAGGGTGGAGAAGTACAACAAACATATACTCAGAAGTACGGGAGAATCAGGAATTTATTACTGATGTTTAGCATATAATACTTAATTTTTTGCCAATTATGCTCACATTTTCTGATAATATTATTATGTATTTTTATGCTTATATGGTTCTTGTCTGTTCCCATGAGAATGTAAAAATTTTGAGGTATTTTTTTTTTATCACCAGTGATAATTACTGTGCCAGGTTTATAGAAAACAAAGAAATTATTGACTGAATGAATAGATGAAGACAGAGGGCTGTCTAGTAGGATTCAGACAGTGAGTCCTTTAAATTAACATGTGCAATACGTTGATGATGTATTATAGTACACTTGAAACCTTTGTAATTTTATTAACCAATGTCACCTCAATAAATTTAATAAAATTAAAAGGAAAGTTTGTAAATATAAAAAAAGATTGTAGAACCCTACAGGGTAATAGCCATGCTGCCAATATCTGTGGAAATAAATTATTAGTTCAAAAAATAAATAAATTAGCTTAGTAAAATAAAACAAAAACAGACACAGTAACTGCTTATTCCATTAGCCTGGGAGAATTAGACTATTAAGCATTTATTTAATACCTGTGTTTTTTAAGGTTTACAAAATGGATTATACCAATATAATCACATCTCAAGTTTACAGTATATGCTGGTAAATAAGATAATAAAATACTATATTCTTTGTATCTAATGATAAACTGGAAGTAATTTTCTGCTTTATGACAGACACATTTTTTTAGAGACAATTCACAGTAGGGCTCTTCTCAATAACAATCTCTCCAGGATTACGTAAAATATGATTCAATTTACACACAAGCTCTTAGGAATATATCAGCAAAGTCAACCATGGTTGTAGTAATGCTTTAGTTCTATAGAGACTTGCAATAGGAGTAAGGAGCTTCAGTCACAGACCTTAGGAGCCATTTTGGTTCTTCAATGTATTTATCTCATTTCTAATCTCCCTCTAGTGTCCAAAAAGGATAATGTCCATTGAGAGTGGTAGTGAATACTACAACCCTCATTTTGAAAGTAGCAAATGAAACATTTTGAATATGATTTGAATAGGATAGGATAAATCTTTTACTTGTAAACTATGTGTTAAAAATAACCTATCCCTAGCCACTTTTGCTCAGTGGATAGAGTGTCAGCCTGCAGATTGAAGGGTCCCAGGTTCGATTCCAGTCAAGGGCACATGCTTGGGTTGTGGGCTCGATCCCCAGAGTGGGACGTGCTGGAGGCAGCCCATCAAAGATTCTCTCATCATTGATGTTTCTATCTCTCTCTCCCTCTCCCCTCCTCTCTGAAATCAATAAAACAAAACAACAAAAAAATAACCTATCTAATATTTTTCCTTCTATTCTTTCAGCTTTATTCAGATATAATTGACAGAAAAAAATTTGAATATATTTAAAGTGGCTCATTGATATACATTAACATTGTGAAAGGATTTCCCCCCATCAAGTTAATTAATATAGCCATCACCTCACATATTTATCATTTGTGTATGAGAACATTTAAGTTCTCTGCTGTTGTTGCTTTTCTTGAAACACAACAAAATTTATCTGAAAGGAGATATACACAGTGGCTTTTTAGCTCACTAATTCTATACAATTTATATGCTTGGTTAGAAATTCAAAAACATGGGAAGGCAGGCACAAAACAAAGGCAGCCTCCCTTCTCTCTGCCTTTAGCCTACTCTTCTAAAGGAATTCCTATAAGTCTCCCGTTCAAGTAGAGGAAAAGCAAACAAAATAATATGCCCCTTCCTGCGTGTACATATCTATATAGAATGCTGCCTTGTAAAAATTTATATAAAATGCAAAATGTTTTGCATTTTGCTCTTTTCACTTGCTCTTGGGAATATTTTCAAAACACCACCTAATTTTTTGACAGAGACATAGTATTTCTGATTTTGTATGCCTAAATTTTGACAGTTACTAGTATTCTGCCATTTGGTTGCACACTAATTTATTCTTCTAGTCCCATAATAATAGAATTTTTAACATAATAAATAACATTGCATTGTACATTTTTGTATATATACTTCTTGAAAAATATTTTGGTTATATGCAAGGATAAATAGAAATTTCTGGGTCAAAGTGTATAAAAACTCATAGTTATTAAAATGTTATTAAATTCTCCTCCAAAGTAGCAATACTAATTTTTTCTTGTCAACTTTTTATTCCTAATTTTGTTATGTTAGAAATGAAACTAGCAGTAATGGAGAAATAAAGAAATACCTAGTTAATTTGGAATCTCAAGTCCAGGACTTTTATTTATAACAGTTTTCATCTGAAGTTTTAATAAGACAAGACTCAGTTTACAGCATTTGTTTATAATTTAGGTACTATAGCCTATATAATACTGAGTGGCCTATTGGTATGATTATATATATGATTGTCTTTATTATTCCAAGGTATAGAATTTTTAAATATTAAAATAAGTTATTTTTAAGTTTTCAATATATAAAAATTTGACATTAATTTAATTACCAACATGTTTAGTGATAAGACACACAATTCTGAAATATAATGGTTTTCTTCTCTGCAATTTACATTGAATACTAGTCAAATTAAAAGTACTAGTATATTGGCCCTGACCAGTTTGGCTCAGTAAATAGAGCGTAGACCTGAGGACTGAAGGGTCCCAGGTTCAATTCCGGTCAAGGGCATGTACCTTGGTTGCGGACACATTCCCAGTAGGAGGTGTGCAGGAGGCAGCTGATCAATGTTTCAAACTCTCTATCCCTCTCCCTCTGCCTTCCTCTCTTAAAAAAAAAAAAAGTATATTGACTAGAAGTCACATATAATTTGGGAAATCTTATTTTAGTAGAAAAAAAGATTATTTAATCATCACCAAATGAATGTTTTATAGGTCATATCAATTTAAGTGCATTTACAATTGATGCTCCTCTGAAAAAAAGTAAGCCACATCTCACTGTTGCATGTATATATTTTTTGTTAAAATAAAACACAGATATAAACTGTCTAATCACCACATTAGCTAAGTCAACTATCAAGATTCACAATTGATGCCCGGCCAGTGTAGCTCAGTGGTTGACATCAACCTGTGAACCTGGAGGTCAGGGTTTGTTTCGATTCCTGGTCGGAGTCAAATTGCAGGCTCGATCCTCAGTAGGGGACATGCAGCGGGCAATTGATCAATGATTTCCTCTCATCATTGATGTTTCTATCTCTCTCTCCCTCTCGCTTCCTTTCTGAAATCAATAAAAAAATATTTTGTAAAAAATTCACAAGTGAAATGGACCCAAGTTTTATTTTAAACATCTTATAAATTTTTGTTCACAAATGTTAATATTACATATCTAATATATTTATCCACTACTATACATATTGGAAGCCAGTCCCTGAAACAGAATAATGGCTATTGTTAGAAATTTGTACAAATAATACACACATGCTTGCACTCACATACACCAACCAATTAAAATCATCAGGCAAAAAGCACTAAACTTATTTATCAGTTGCCTGAGAAACTCATTTTTATGGGCTGCATCTCTGAAACTGAAAAAATTTTTAAAATTTTTATAAGCATTCATAATGGATCTATTTACCCCCAAATAGGTGTACCAATTTTATTTATCTGCTAGGGTTGCCCTAACAAAATATCACAGACCAGGGTGGGCTTAAACAATTGATATTTGTTTTCTCACATTTCTGGAAGTTTAAAGTCCAAGATCAAAGTGTTGGCAGGTTTCATTTCTCTTGAGGCCTCTCTCCTTGGCTTGCAGATGGCCACCTTCTTGCTGTGTGCACAAATAACCATTTTTTTTCTCTGTGTGAGCATATTCCTGATATCTCTCTACAACTGTCACCAGAGCTTTACCTAATGTCAATGAACAAAAGTGAGCAAGTGTGTGGATAGGACAGGAATCACTCATACTGTTCTTTAGTGTACATACAGTATAGTGCAGTACCATACACTATACTTTCAACAGTGCCTGAAAGACCAGGTTCTGAAGCCAGTTATGAGTGTGAGTCTCAGTTTCACTATATATTAACTGTGATCTTAAGGAAAACACCACACAAAACTCTTGCTGCCTCAGTTTCCTCCCCTCTACAATTGGAATAAAAATAGTGCCTCCTCGTAGGAATTGTATAGCATTAAATGAATTTGTCCATGTAAAATGCTTAAAACAGTGTCTGGCACATATTTGCTAATTATTTTATGGTTGATAAGAATAAGTTAACCACACTTGGACACTTTCTAGAGATCAAAGAATGACTTCAGTGGAAATGATGACCAGGGATGCTAAAGACCAAGGTAGTATATGTGAGACAGGTTTTGTTTTTATCAGGAATGTGGTGATATTTGAGGGTGAAATAGTGAAATCTTGAAATCAGAACAGTATGACATGTAGCAAGACATCTTGACTAGGTCATTTTGACATGACATTTTGACAGCAGTGACACTTTGATGTGATCATTTTATTTTGATGGCAGGAAGCAGCTGCTTCAAACTGCAAAAGCTCTGTTTTATTACCAAATAAAGGATACAGAGCAGGCATCCCTGACCCCTCCCCACCTTTGAGCAGTATTACCCCCAAGGAATCCCCTTCCTTCCCTAAGATGTGCATTTCAATGTTGTGTATATTTTTATTCTTTTCAGTTTATTGGTAATATGTACTTTTTGCCATCGTAATGAAAATAGAAGGATTGGAAAAGATTCTTGGCATGATTTCTGTATGTTTTCACACAATATACTTGGAGAAGGGGCATTGCTAGATGTATACAGTGACTCCCATCCCCACCCCCATAATACCTGAAACCTTTTAAAACAAGGTATTTCAATGGAGTTGTAGTGCGGTGAGCTGCAGCTCAGTTCAAATGCAGTAAAGCGCTGAACCAAAGATTAATGCTGGATCTAGCCATAAATCAAAACCAACGACAACTGTGGTACCTTTCATAGCAAATTGTCTATTATAAGTTGGTGCTAGCAAAATCATTAAATCACTATTCTGTCTATGAAGAAAATATAATAAAACACAACTTCAGGAAGTGGTACTCATTAGAAATTGGACAAAAGGTTGGTGGACAGAATTTACTTAATGACTGATCTGTAGAAAAGCTGCCATATCATTTCTATGAATTTTTACAGAAAACTGCATAGATTTACTAGTACAATGTGAATTATATACACACAAGATGGCATTTTAGGAATTGTGCACAAAGTTGTCCTAATGCAAGATCTCTATACCATGGGCCTTATCACTAGATATTTGAAGTGTGTCTGCAGACCCTCTCCTTCCTCATTCAAGTTCCCTCTCCCTTCTCAGTACAGTGTTTGAGATGGACAAATCTGAGAAGCAACATACATAGAAAAACTGAAAGTCTCTAGTTTAAGGTGCTGGTAATCTTTCATGTGCCAAGATTTTTCTTTTATGGGTTTAATTAAATGAAAAACTTTAAAAAATAAACAAATGCTAGAGTATTGTTCCTTGATAGCCCGTTTTGTGTGTTTTTTTTTCCTTTTTATTGAATTTATTGGGGTGACACTAGTTAACAAAATTATACAGGTTTCAGGTGCACATCATCTGTACACTGAATTGTGTGTTCGCCACCCCAAATCAAGTCTCTGTCCATCACCATTTATACCTCCTATAACCCATTTTTCTCAAAAATCAGTTGATTTCAGGGCCATAATGTCTTTAAAACTGAAACACATCTCAGGACATTTACTTCTGCTTCTGGAAAGCAAATAAAGGGCTTGAAAAGAGAGGGAGAAGAAGGAGAAGGAAGGGGTGGAGGAGAAGGAGGAGAAAGAGAGGGAGGGAGGAAATAAGGAAGGATAGGAGAAAAGAACGGTCCGAAGGAAGGAAGGGAGAAAGGGAAAAAAGAAGGAAGGAAGGAAGGAAGGAAGGAAGGAAGGAAGGAAGGAAGGAAGGAAGGAAGGAAGGAAGGAAGGAAGAAAAGAAGAAATGGTACTAGTAGTTTAGACTTTGATCATTGCTCTGTTGTCTCTGAACCTTTTCTCATCACCATTCTGTTCCAATTTCTCCTTCAGGGACGTAAGCACAGGTGACCAAGGGTGCCTCAGCCAGTCTCTAAACAGATACTGACACGTCCGACCCAAGGTACTTACTTAATATTGGTCGAGCATAAGTTACACAGGACACAGACATGCAATGCACGAATCACACACGGTTTATTTACCAGAGTCCTGGTGGTTCCCAGACCTCGGCAGGCCACCCGGGGATCCGCACTGACAGACACACACATTGGACGTTGGACGTTGCAGCTGTGGCTCGGCGTCTTGCTTGAGGCCTCAGTTTCCGGCTCACTGTTTGGACTCACAGTCCACGGCAGAGCTTGGGCAGATTGCAGGAAGGGGGGTGGAGAGTGACCGTCTGTGGAGGAGCAGAGCAGCCTCTCTGATCTTCCTCTGGTGCTTCCTCTTTTTATGTGCCTAGATGGGCGTCTTCAGTGTGTCTTATCAGCAGGTCCCAGGAGCCTTGCATATCTGGTTTTACATATGGGGAACAGATCACTTTATCTATTTTCTACATACATGCCACTCAGGGGTGTTTATCAACCTATTTATATTACATTCAATACTTTTTAATATCACACTTTAATATCACACCGTAATTCCACACTTTGATACTTATTCTATATTATTCTTATTACTATTACTATAACACATTCTTCACCAGGAAGTTTAATTCTACTCAGGGAAGGTAGTCTTCCTAGCTTAGATTCAAGTTCCACATGTGACCTGCCTTGATCAACCTAGACCCACTGTTTCTCTACTCTCTTGCCACACCATCAGTCTTCTTGAAACAATGCCGTGTCTTCATTGTTTTGTGTTTTTTTTTTGCAACCCCACCTCTCCTGCCCCTTTAAGATGTTAACAGGGTCCAGAGAAATTCTCACAGCTTGTCCATGGCCCCTGATGAAGTCAGAACCTCTGCTCCAAATCTGCAACTGCAGGTGGCATGTTCCCTCACTCTGACCCATTTAGTTGTTCACTTTCTTTTGTGTGGTTTGGGGTTATGAGTGCTTCACATGTTTAATGAGGAAATCTTTTGTCTTCTAGTCTTCTGTTTGCTTTTGGCTGATTTCAGAAAGGAGATGTGGGAAGAGGTGTCTTTATACTACTATCTAAAACTGGGATACCCTGTCATTGCTTTAGCAACCTAGGACTGTAAGAAATAAGAATCTTATACTCTATAGATCCACACCCAAGTAATTTGTCACAGAGTTGGTGTCAGAAATGTCACTATTTGTTTAAGAAATAAGTCCACTAGAATATGTGCTGGAAACCAAGATCAACAGTAATTAATATAAATGCGAGAAGTCCTTCAGAAGGCTGACCTAGGCTCCTTTGATATTCACAGGGTTAATTTGCATTTTATTACCTACTGCTGACTCAATGGCCTAAAGCAAACTCCCCCACAACTTGATAATCTTATTGTTTACTAAACACTACCATTGATATGTCTGTTTGCATTCCTAAAAGGCAATTGTGTATTTTAGTAAATAAAAGCAGCTGGGAATGGAGACTCAGTGGAACTTGACTGCTACAGTTAAGATTTCCCTGGCTTCCCCCCATAATTCAAAATTATTATTTCTTGTCTTGTGTTTTAATTTGCGCATCAGCTCTTTCTCCCAGCCTTTGAACCCGAAAGCCACGCTGGCCATGGCTTTTCACAATGTGAGTGAGGGCTGAGTGTATATTATGACTCTTCCGTTAAAGTGATTTTAGAGCCAGACCAAAATGTTCTTGTAGCTGAGTGAAAACAACCTCCTCACAATGTCCTTGACATTAAAACAAGCCAATCAAAATAAGGAAGCATCAAAGGCCCTGTGCCTGCTGATAAAGCGCTGCGTAGAGACTGTAGGGAGAGTGAGCTTTATTCGTTAATGATCATGAATACTCCTGATCTATGACATCTAGAAAGTGGGGCATTTCTAGCTTTCCCTCTCTCTTTAAAGTTTAAGTCAAAGAAAAAGGAAGGATATACAGGGAAGCCAATCTGAAACAAGACCAGCTTGTATGAATGGCTCATGAGTCAATAGGATATATCAGGAAAGAAATTTTGTTTTTTCTTCGTTTCAGATAAACTACCACTCCCGTGGCATTTAACAGTGCACTGGCAACCTGGAAGCCAAATTCTACCTTTCTGGTGAATAGCCAGATCATCACATTTCCTGGCATTGCTTGAAAACAAATGCATATTTACAACACATGCTTATATGCAACATAATATAGACTTACATCATAATTTTGCCCTGGAAATACATGTCTTATAGATGTGACTCTATACATTCAGAATTACTTTACAACATACACTTTCCCTATGATTCAGGATTCTTGCCATATTCTAGGCTTGAAAATGACTAGTCAAATCACTTTCCTTCTGTGGTTGTTCATTTCTTCATATTTAAAGTGAGGTATCTAAGGTTATGATTTCCTACCATCAACTTTTGCACCCTTCAAGGCTGAACTTTATAGAGAGTTATGCATGTTAATTCTGGTTAGCCATGAAAACATAAAAACACAATCACATGCTTACAGAGTTAAGAGCATAAGCTGTCATGTTGCTATAGTAATACCAAGGTCTACAAACACAACTTATGTCAGCAAAACATTTCGATATGGTTATATATTACTTTGAATAATCGAGTTGACATCTGAAGTTTCTTTGATCAAAATTATAAAAAAGAGGTCTCATTTTTATCAGAATAGCATCAGGCCCTCCAACTATTCAATAGGTAATGATTCAAAATTTCCAATTTTCATCACATTGTGGCAAATATTAAATAGATTATGTACATCTTTTTGCCTTTGCCTAGAAAAAAATTGAGTAGATCCAAAAGAGTGAAACTTTGAGGTTTAAAATGAGGCTTTCAAAGAAATCAACTTTCATCATAATTAATGTCCTGTGATATGAGTGTTGGTTTTTTTTTGCCAAATACATATTCTTTACTTCAAAGAGCTTACATTAATATTGGTAAGAACACGAAGTTCCGGGCATATTTAATATACCTAGAGTGATGACTACCACTTCTTGGATATTTAGCAAATACTATTTCCTTTTCTTAGACCATTTCACCTTGTTACTTATAGTTTACATTGTTCAGATTAGAATTTTTGAATTACAATATAAAAGAAAGTTTAGGGATTTAATGTTCTGGACATATATTTTTGTTGATTTCCTTAGGATTAACATTTGCCTATGAAGATCTTTCTAAAAGATCTATGCTAACATCTTAGTGAAAACAGTAATGTAAACTTAATTGAATTTTAAAATTAAATTGAATTTTGACTTCTTAAGCCACAGTACATCATTTCAATCTCTATGACAGTGCCTTTTATAATAGAAATATGAGAGATGAGGATGTGTTAAGTAATATCAGAAAACTTAAAAGCAATAAGATTTTTAAAAATTAATATCCTATGCTTTCTTCTTTGTTCTAAAAGTTATGATGAATTAAAAATAAAGTTAGCCCAGCCTGTGTGGCTCAGTGGTTGAGCATCCATCTATGAACCAGGAAGTAATGGTTCAATTCCCAGTCAAGGCACATGTCCAAGTTTTGGCTCAATCCCTAGTGGATGTGCAAAAGGTAGCCAAGCAATGATTCTCTCTCATCATTGATGTTTCACTCTCTCTCTTCCTCTTCCTTCCTCTCTCTGAAATCAATAAAAACATATTAAAAATGAATTTAATAGATTGAATGCTCTAATTAATTTATTGGCTTTTAGTTAATTGACTTTGACTACATCTTAAAGCAAAATATCTGTTTCATTGGTAGGCATGGAAAAATAGTAGATAGAGAATGCTTAGTAAATCTAAAATAAATTTGTTTTCAGTCATCAAAATACTTAAGTATTGACTATAGTTTCTGAAAAAGGAAACTAACTTAGATGTAAAAAGAATTATGTTTATTCAGTTTATGTATTATTTTTTACTTTCTTATACTTATGGTAGCACTTATATGTAAACACAAAATGAGAATTAACTAGGACTGATCAAAGTGTCCAAATAGTATTTATAAATATTCACTAGGACTTGAAGTTAATGTAAGGTGACCAGACGTCCCGCTTTTGGCGGGACAGTCCCGATTTTTAACAATTTGTCCCGCGTCCCACAGCGTTTTGAAAAAGTCCTGATTTTTAGAAAGAATGCACGACAAGCTAGGGAACGGCGGGAGAACGGGAAGGGAATATACGGTTTTCGGCGGCCATGTGGCTATTTAGCCAGGATATGAGTTTTATATTATTTTTGTTAATTTTATAATGTTAAACTTTAATAATAACAAATAATTGTTGAGAACTGATTATCAAGAACTGCTTATCAAAGTTCGCATTGTTGATCAGTTGTTAGAATTCGACCACCATTGTTTGGACTTAATGAACAATGGCATTTTTTGGGATTGGCAACGACGAAAACATTTTGTAACTGTCTCTCAGACGATACACATCGTACTGCGTGCTAGTAAGCTAGTTAAACAAGTGATGTCATTACAAATCAGCTATTCAGATAATTTAGGTAAGTAATTTATTTATTTATTTCATAAATACATAAATTTTCTTGAATTTAGCAGACAGAACTCGTATTATTTATATTTTATAGTGGCGGCAAAAGTCTAGCACCGGTCTTGAAAGTAACACGACTTACTTTATGGCAAATTCAGAGGAAAAATAATACAAGTTAGTATTGTTATTATTTAGAAAGAAATATAGGATTAAAATAATTTTTAAAATATAGTTACTTTATAACAATCAAATCAATTTAATTTATAAACTAACAATAAAATATGTTCATGTAATTATGTACCTACTTACTGTGTTTTTAAGCAATATGTTTATAATAATTTATAATATAATTTTAAATTTTTTTTTTAGATTTTTAACATAATGAGTAAGAAAAGAGGATGCAAATTCATCGATGATCTAAGAAGTGAATTTCCTTTTATTAAAAAAACCAAAAGCGATTACAATATAGACCAAATTTTTAATCAAGAACACCCCACCCCACCCCCGGGCCGAAACCGGTTTGGCTCAGTGGATAGAGTGTCGGCCTGTGGACTCAAGGGTCCCAGGTTTGACTCCGGTCTAGGGCATGTACCTTGGTTGCGGGCACATCCCCAGTAGGGGGTGTGCGAGAGGCAGCTGATCGATGTTTCTCTCTCATCGATGTTTCTAACTCTCTATCCCTCTCTCTTCCTCTCTGCAAAAAATCAATAAAATATATTTTTTAAAAAAAGAGCCTCTCCCTCCCTCTCCCTCCCTCCTCCAACGCCCCCCTCCCCGCCCCCATCAATGGTGTCCCGCTTTACCAATTATGACTCTTCCGTTAAAGTTAATGGCAAAATAGATCTCTAAGTTAAACACACACACACACACACACACACACACACACAGAGAGAGAGAGAGAGAGAGAGAGAGAGAGAGAGAGAGAGAGACAATACACACCTCTAAGAAGCTGAAGTATGGATGACCCAATTAACTAATTATTTTTTTAAAGAGTCAATTCATTAAGATTAGAAATATTAGCTATTTTTTTCTGTCAGAAGAATTTATATTAACTGGAAACATTTCTGGCTATGGCTAAATAAATGTTGCTAAAGATGCTGAAACACCACAGTGCATTAAAGTAAATAAGCTTTAACACTCTTCTTGTAAGACATTTAGGAAAATAACAATTTATAAAATGTAATTGGAAGTTTTATTAGAATTGAGAGTGTCTTATTAAGGAGGCAGGAATGGCTTTATCAGTCAAGGTCTATTTAATCAAACAGACTCATCCATGGTCAGGGAGGATTTAAAAGTGGATATAGCAGCATCTCACCATATGTCACTTCTTTAATAATGTCAATTATCTAAACATAGATATGAACTAGAAAAATGAATTAAAAATTTTAAAAAATATATGTTTTTATTGATTTCAGAGAAGAAGAGAGAGGTAGAGAGAAAATAGAAACATCAATGATAAGAGAGAATCATTGATTGGCTGCCTCCTGCACAACCCCAACTGGGGATAGAGCACCAAACTCAGGCATACTAGCTGGGCTAGAAATGCAGTTTTAAAATACTAAGGACAAGAAATTAAAACAGAAATCACAAAGTCCTCTCAATGAAACTCATCTTACTACAGAAAAAGCCTCTAGAACCCTATTTTTATTTTCAATTTGAATGAAATTCTAAAAATTTTAAAATTATATACCGTAGGAATTTCAGTGGTTAAATGTAATTGATTTAGAGTGGGGTTAATAATAACAACATCAAGACCACCATGACCACAACGACAATGATGATGATGATGTTTTCCTTCTTTAATCTACTCAAAGTTTGTAAATTAAGCTTAGAGCACTGATACCTTACCAAGGTCACTCAATCAATATGTACTGAGCATCCACTCCATGACAGTTACGCTTCTGGGTGCTGGGATTACTTCAGTGAACAAAACAGACAAAAAACCCCGCTGTCATAGACCTTACCATTTAGAGAAAACAAAAAATAAGTAAGAATTTAATAAACAAATAAAAATATTTGGCATACTAGAAGGCTGAAAGTTTTATTTTTAAAAAGAAAAAGCAGAGCAAGATAAGGGGGGAAGTCATGTGTGTTGGGAAGGGCTGTGATTTTAAATGGAGTATTCACGGTGGGCTTCAGGGGTAAAAGTGACATTTGGGCACACTTGAAATTCATGAAGGAGTTGATCACATTAAGTTAGGGAGGGGGAGATACAGTCTGAGGGAACAGCCCTGGCAAACACCACAGACTGGAATGTTTCTTAAATATTCTATAAAAAAGAAAAAGGGAGCTTTAGCTGGCATGGGCTGTGAAGAAGGTGGAGGAATGGTAGAAGTGAGGTCAAAAGGTAATGGACCGTGTCAGGGGAAGCTTTCCAGGCCATTGCAAGGACTGTGGCTTTTATTCTGAGTGAACAGGTTTGTGGGGAAAGATGAGGAGTTCAGCTTTGAGCATGTCAAATTGAGATGTGTCCAAGATACACAGTGGAAATGAAGATTGAAAACTATATATGTGAGTCTAGAATTAGACATAGAGGTCTGAAATACAGATAAAAATTTGGGGTCATAAATTTGGGGGCACATTTTGTCACTATGTAGTAAATTGAACAAGGATTTGTGGTGGGTGGCCATTAGTTTCTCATAATTCATAATAATTTTTTCAATTAATAAATAATTCAAATGAAGGATTTATTAACTCTTTGGATATTAATTACTATCTCCCCCATGCCATCAGTATTTGTGTTTTCCATTGAAGAAAATGAAAACTTAACAAAACAATAGCAGGAATTATATTTGTGTTAAAACCCTACTGTTGTGCAATTAAATACACTTTCACCATGAAATTTGAATTTACTTAAACTGGCTGTTTTAATTAATGTATTTATTTTTATTGAGTTTATTGGGGTGACATTGGTTAATAAAATTATATAGGTTTCAGGTATACAATTCTAAAATACTATCATCTGTATATTGTATTATGTGTTCATCATCCCAAGTTAAGTCTTCCTCCATCATCATTTATCCCCCTATACTGTCTTCTACCTCCCCCCATTAACCTTTCCCTCTGGTAATCACCATACTATTATCTGTGTCTATGAGATTTTTTTTGTTTTTATGCTTAATCTCTTGACCTTTTCCACCCAGCCCTGCAACCCCCTCCCCTCTGACAGCTGTCAGTTTGTTCTCTATCTATAAACTGGCTATTTTAGAATTGTAAAGAGTTTAGGGTCAATGAGTCTGCTTGCTAGAATTCAAATTCTGATTTATAGTTTTTAATCTTAAAGCAAAATCTAAAGATGCCTGCACAGAAGCCTACTGTTTAACTGACAGCCTGCAGGCATAGGAGTTATGTCTCTTACTTAAATCCAGGCACTGATAGATGAATTTGTAGAAGCATCTAAGAAGTACATCTTAAAAGAACCATCAGGTATTGTTCAGAGTCCCATCTTGGTGAAAACATCCCTATTTATAGAGGAGAGCCCTGCCCTGTGGTTACGTTGTGGGGAAAATCACTAGCTCACTTACACGACACAGGACATGGTCAAAATTTATTTTTATTAAGAGGAAAGAGGAAAGAAAAACATAACAGGTATTGGTAGCTGTTTTTCTCACCTCAAGAGAGACCAGTAAAGGCTTCTAAGGGCTTAGAGAGGGGTTATCCTGCTGGATCAGGCCAAAAGAACAGAGAACATAGTACCATGTTCCCACTGGGAAGTGATTGAACCCAAGAAAGGTTAATTTCCCCAAGATGGGAAAGACAGCAGGAGTCTGTAATTTCTCCTCGGGTGTAAGGACCTTTGAGTCCCCTGAATGGCCTGGAGGAAAGACCATAAGAAAAGGTGTTTAAGCCTGAAACTGGGATAGAAGCAGCAGAGCCGCCACCATTCTAATTATAAGAAGAATGTGTATTAGATTGTATGTTAGAATGCGTGTGTCATTAGGTACCAAATGTTAATCAAGGAAATCAAAGATCGACATCCATTTGGAGAGACATACTGGTTCATGAACTGGGAGACTCAACAAAGTAAGTATTTCCATCCTCCCAAACTGATGTGTAGGTTTAACACAATTCCTATCAAAATTCCAGAAAAATTCTTTGTAGATATAGACAAAGGTATTCTAAATTTTATAAGGAAATAAAAAGAAATAAGAGAAAAATAATTAAAAGAGAATAAATTTTAAGGGATCAGATTACCTGGTTTTAGGACTTGTAAAACTATAGCCATCAGGACAGTGTATTGTTGGCAGAGGAATAGACACATAAATCAATAGAACAGAGAGAATCCAGAACAGATCCACCCACAAGGAAGATGTACAGATGGCAAAGTCAGTACATGAACATGTATTCAACATCATTAGCCATTAGGGAAATGCAGATCAAAACCCCAGGGAGATACCAATACACACCTGCTAGAATGGCTAAAATTAAAAATACTGAATAATAGTAGTCAAGTTTTCAGGCAAATTTAAATTGGCTAGTTGAAACAAGTGAATATGCTAGAAAAATTAATTGTACTGGACAAAAAGGTGTTCCTAAAGTGTTAACTAAAATTTTTATTGGTAGTTCATCTCATGATAAAATTGCACACCATGTAATGAACCTAAAACAGTAATATTATAGTGCAAAAAATTAAAATTTAAAAGCCATCAAGACTACATTATAAACTTTTCAAAAGCCTTCTAATATTTAAATCAAGAAAGGGGGGGATAGTAGAAGAATACCATGTAAGGAAAAATAACCTGTAAGCAAATTACATCTAGAAAATTAATACTTTAGAAAATTAATTGTAAGGCTAAAAGCAAGACACCCATGAAAAACACACAAGGTGTCAAAACAAGCCAGAGGAAAATCATTTGGGCAAAAAATGAAATAGGATCCCAAGTCAAATTTATAGAAAATATTCCTTTATTAACTTTTGGTTGAGAATATGATTGTATATTTTCAGAAAACAACTCTGAGACCATGTGGATTCCAGCAACAGAGAGGAATCGACAGGACTACTCCAGCCATGAAGACAGAAGAGAAGCAGTCCAGAGATGGAAGACGCTTACGTCGCCTTGCCATACTAGCAGTTAGCAGCTGTGCGTCACTGCAGGTTGCCCAGGACCAAACCAGAGAGAGTCGGACCTGCATTACCACCATTTGTTCACCATCCAGAACTGAAATGTCATTGCTGACATGTACACATAAGGAACTGTTTGACATTGAAATTGGGTCTCAAAAGAACTGTTGGCCCAGAAAGAAACTCACTACAGACTGATTCATTTGCCTGTCAGCATAACCATTATTGCTTTTCTCATTTTCGGTTCTTATAAGTGTATTTCTAATAGCACATGATCTCACTCATCTAGGGGAAATAAGGAACAACATAAACTGATGAACAAGAACAGACCCAGAAACAAGGAGGCGTGGATCAGACTGTCGGGCCTCAGAGGGAGGGTATGGGAGGGTGGGAGTAAAGGGGAGAGATCAACCAAAGGACTTGTGTGCATGCATATGAGCCTAACCAGTGGTTAAGGACAACAGGGGGGTGGGGGCATGCGTGGGGAGGGGTGTGGGATGGGAATGGGGGGATGAGGACAAATATGTGATACCTTAATCAATAAAGAAATTTAAAAAAAATGCTGAATAAAAGTTAAATTTTAAAAAATACTGGCAAAATCATCAACAAAGCAACAAACGACAAGTGTTGGCGAGGATGCGGAGAAAAAGGAACCCTCGTGCACTGCTGGTGGGAATGCAGACTGGTGCAGCCACTGTGGAGAACAGTATGGAGTTTCCTCAAAAAACTGAAAATGGAACTCCCATTTGACCCAGTAATCCCACTCCTAGGAATATAGCCTAAGAAACTGGGAACACCAATAAGAAAGGATATATGCACCCCTATGTTCATAGCAGCACAATTTACAATAGCTAAGATCTGGAAATAGCCTAGGTGCTGATCAGCAGATGACTGGATCAGAAAACTATGGTACATCTACACAATGGAATACTATGCTGCCATAAAAAAGAAGGAATTCTTACCATTTGCAGCAACCTGGATGGAATTGGAGAACATTATGCTGAGTGAAATAAGTCAGTCAATGAAAGAAAAATACCACATGATCTCACTCATTTATGGATAATAAAGAACATTATAAACTGTTGAACAAGAAGATAGATACAGAGGCAGTAAAGCATCAAACAGTCTGTCAAATTACAGCAGGAAGGTTATGGAGAGGTGGGGAAGATAAGAGATCAACCGAAGGACTTGTATGCATCCATATAAGCATAACCAATAGATGTAAAACTCTGGGGGGTGAGGGCATATATGGGAGTAAGGGGGCAATGATAAGATATGTACACATATAATACCTTACTAAAAATAATAAAATAAAAAAATAATTAAAAATACTGGCAAAAACTACATCCCTCATTGCAGCTGAGAGTATAAGTGGTGCAGCTACCTTGGAAAATAGTTTGGCAGTTTCTTAAAAAACAAAGCATGCACTTAAGCATACCACCCAACTATCACACTCTTTGGTATTTATCTTAAAGAAATAAAAACTTAGATTTACATAAAAAACTGTATATAATTTTCCTAGCAACATTAAGCCAAAAACTGACAGTTAGTCCAATGTTCTTCAATAAATGAATAAATAAATTATGGCACTTCTATGCAACAAAATCCTACTCAGTAATAAGTATGAAAAATGACTGATATGCACAACACTTGGATAAATCTCAAAGATATTATATTGAGTGCAAGAAACCAGTCTCAAAGAGTTATATATTGCATGATTCCATTTGTAAAGCATTCTCCAAGTGACAAAACTATAGTGATGGAAAAGAGACAAGTAGTTACCAAGCATTAAGGTTGGGAAAACAGTGGGACTATTAAGAGGTAATGTGAGGGAGATTTTGTGTGTGTGTGTGTGTGTGTGTGTGTGTGTGTGTGTGTGTAGTGATGAAATGGTTCTATATTCTGACTGTGTTGAAGATTACTTAAATCTATACATACAATAAACTAAACATAGGACTAAACACTTTTTTTAAAGAGTACATGTAAAAGCTGGTAAAATAAGTTCTGAACCTGAGTTAACAATATTGTACCAACATTAATTTCCTAGTTTTAATAATATACTATGGTTATGGTTATGTAAGATACTATCATTAAGAGGAGCTGGGTGAAAAGCATGTGAGAACTTTTTGTATTATTTTCAAACTTCCTTTGAATCTTTAAATATTTAAAAATAGAAGCTTTTTAAAAGTTCACAAAGGTGAGGAGGTATATGAGAACTGTAGTTCACACTGTAGTTTCTGGTCAATTTTTCTGTGATCCTCAAAGTATCCTAAAAAATTAGTCTACTTTGGAAAAAATAAAGGCAAAAATAAAGCTCCATCAATAATTAAAAAGGAAGTTTATGAAGGACCTCCTTCCCCTTCAATCATAAATGTCAATAGCAACATATTTGTCTGTTATAATTCTCCAAGAAAAGGCTCAAATTACACATGAATGTGTGTCATAGAAATACAAGACTGTGTTTTAATATCAACTCATCCACAACAGCTGAGCATAAAACTCTTGTCAACACAGCGAGTGTTTCATATTGGAATTGCATTTTCCAGAATATCTGTCGATCCATTCAGAACATTGGCCTTTGCATGAGTTATAGACTCCATGATATAATGTGTGGATTCCAAAGCTCAAATAAGCCTTAAGAAAGTATACCTTTCAAATCCATTCATATGAAGTCCAAGAATTAGTGCAGCTATTCATGTAACCTAGAATTAGTAGATCTTAGTGATTTATGTGGCAGTAAAATTAAAATTTTTATCACCTTGAGTCAAGGATTCTTCATGATTTACAGTAACCCCTGAGAAATGGCCACAATTACAAGATTGAAGACATATCACTAATGAATAAAGTTATCTTTTAAAATATAGAGAACCTTTGCCAAAGTTGTTTAGCTTTCCATGAATCTTTCTTGATCACACTGTTCACAGGGCTACTGTTATAAGAAACTACTTGTGAGTGCTCAGTTTGGTTTCTTTTCAGAAAGTCTCTCTAGTTAACACAAGAGGTAATAAGCGCCTCTTGTCACATATCTAGCTAGTTCAAGACATATTTACAATATTATAGGGACTGCCCATTCATTTCCCAAGGAACCTGTCAAAGTTTCTCAGATCTAACTCAGAGAAGTAAGTAAAATTCCACCCAGATTCATCCAGTGAATCAATTCATTTGAAAGCTAGAACTATAACTTCACTTGGAGAGAAAATATTGAAGAACAATTTAAGGGCATTTATTATGTGAGTTGCCCTTAAGTTCTTATGCAGACCTAAAGTTGCTATACAAATCATGCTGATGCTGAAGTTTAGTTTTAAAGAGAAACATTGTGGGAGCAACTAAAAACAATACTCATATCAAGTGTCCATAGTCAATCAATACTATGCTGGGAAGAAAGTCTTAAAAAGCTTAACCTTGCCTTTGTCATTAATTGTTCCCTATAAAGATGGCAAGGAATCCAAAAATATATTTTAATGCTGTTATAACAAAAATGACATACACGGTGTAATTATATTACTTGAGTAAATATATTCTCATGCATATTTAGGAAATGCATTTATTTGTAAACATTAAACAGTTCACTAAATGAAGACATTTGATTTGGGAGAATGAGACAAATCATAATTTCAAGAATACCTGATTTTCACTAAATCATTAAAATGCTATGAATGTAATTTTCTGGTCTAGTTTACTAATAGTAAGTGATTCATATAAATACCAGTATATTTGTGGCTACAACTTAAGCATCTAAACTTTAAGATTTCTTCAAAAATTGCTCTCAAAATGTCTACAAAAACAAGCTAGGAATTTCAATAGAAGCCAGTTTAACAACAGAGCCAAAATCTTACAAGACATTTTCAGAAATTTTGTTTGAGCTTTCTGAATGTCCCTTTTAAGATTATATTTTTACTGAAAGATTTTATCAAACAATGCAGAAAGTCAACAACTGTAAAATAAAGATGTACTGCATTCATCCTTTTCTCTGTAACTGGGACACTAAAGAGAAAAATATATTTTATATACTTTTATATTACACATATTCTATCTATCTATTTATCTATCTAAGCAAAACAATCCTGAAATCAGCCAGGAAAAACATGACACATTTTTTACAGAGCAAAGAGTGTTTGAATTGAGGTCAACTTCTCATCATAAATATAATAGGAAAAAATAATAGAATTACTACTTTAAAACACTGAAAGAAAAAAAATCAACCCAGAATTCTATAGTCAAATTTATGGAACTATACTACATGATTTCAAGACATACTATAAAGTCTCAGTAGTCAGGGAAGTATGGTATTTCATGAGGTTATACAATTAGATCACTGTAACAAAATCAACAGTCTGAAAATAGACCCTCACATACATGATTAATTGATGTTGACAAAAGTGTCAAAGCAGTTCAATGGGGAAAGAAAAACCTCATAAATAAATGGTGATACAACTAAATATTCCTCAAGGAAAAAAAAAGTCTCATCCTCTACTCACACACAAAGATTAATTCAAGATAATTCATAGACTTATAGGTCAAAGTTAAACTATAAACCTTCTAAAAGAAAACAACAAAAAATCTGTAATCTTCATGAAGGTGAGTATAGATAAACAATAAATGCACTAAACATAGAAACGAAGAAAAATTCCTAAGTTAGACTTTGTCACAAGTAAAATCTCCTGCTCATCAAAAATACTAAGAATAAAAAGGCAAGACACAAATTAGAAGAAAATACTTGCAATACATATATTTCACAAAGACATTGTATCCAGAATGTATTAAGAACTCTTACAATTCAAAAGTTTGTTTTGTGAATACTTTTTACAAAATAAGTTACATAAATGGTTATTAAGGACATGACACAATGCTCAACATCACTTGCCATTAGAAAAGTGCATATTGTAACCACAATAAACACATCACACATATTAGAATGATCAAAATTTAAAAGTTTAACATCAAATGTTGATGAAGATGTGGAATATCTGGAAATCTTATATCTGGCAGGAGTGTAGATGATAAAACTATTATTGAAGAACTCTAATCTATTTCTTAAAGAGCTAAACATAAATTATCCTATGCCCCAGAATTTTCACCTCTAGGTATTTGCCCAAAAGAAATGAATATGTATGTTTACAAGAAAGCTTGTATATTAATTGTAACTTTATTATTATCCTAAACTGAAAACAACTCAAATATCCCTCAATAGATGAGTGGATAGACAAGTTGTAGTATGTTTATGTAATAGACACCTCTCAACAATAAAACTTGCTTATATGTGAAACAACATGGATGAATTTCACAGACATTATGTTGAGCTAAAGAAATAAAAAACCAACCAGTACCTATTATATGATTTCATTATTATGAAGTATTAGGACAAGTGAAAATCATCTATAGTGATAGAATTTATATAAGTGGCTGTTGAGGCAGAGGATGAGGGTGAAAAGGTAGTAATTAAGGCAAAGAGTTATAAGAGGACTGTCTGGATTAAATAAATGGTCTATATGTTGACTGTGTTGGGGGCTACATCTCAAATCTCATAAAACCCTTACTTAAAATATTAAGGTACAATTTATTATACCTCAATGTAGTTCAACAAACCAAAAATTAATTAAATAATACTCAGCACAGTAGTTGGCACATAGTGTTAATAAATATTTATTAATTTAACTAATGCCTTGGCCTTTGCTAAAGACTTGGGAGATAAAAAGAAGAAAAGAACCAATCTTCCTTATGGTACAGAAAATTCTTTCAAATCTTTCCAGTTCTAAAAGTTTTGGGTACAAAATGTTGTCACAGATCCATGTTGTTATTCTCACAATAGAGAGAATTATGGAGACCAAAAGAAAAAGAGGAGTCAGGAAAGTTGCCAGAACAATTAACCCAAATTTCATTGAGAAACACTACCAAAAGCATTAAGGATAATGTTTGATTCACCCTGCATCCCTGGCACAGGTCAGCATAAGGTTTATGAATTTTAGTGAATGAATGAATGAAGGATAGTCCTTACAGCTAATATTGACTTCTGATCTAGTAAAGCAAAACCTAGCTAAGCTGAATTTCCAAACCCAGTTGGGGCATGCATCCAAGGCTTTGATCAATTTGGCTGTGCTCCTCACTATTCTTGTCTATGACAACATACAACTGAGGGCAAGACCTACTTTTCCTCTGGGAGATTGTCATGGCTTATTTAATAAGGTCCCCATAGAGTATTATTATATCACATTTGTCCTTGTGACCAGCTTGTTTTCAGTAATAACCTTTCGGATTTAGAAAAGACCTCAGAGACTAATGCAACTCCTTTATTTACAGATACAATTTTTGGCTTCAAAATGTGACTTGCTTTGGATGACAGAGAATGTTGATTAAAAAAATCTAATTCTATTAAACTCCTAGTTTGGTATTTTTACTGGCTAAGACACTCACCAATTAAGAAAAATGGGGAAAAAATTGAAAAAAAGAAAGAAAAACTGGATTATCATCATTTAGAAAGACAGAGAGGAGGGAAGCAGGGTGAAGGAAAGAAGAAAGGCAGGAGAGGGAAGGGAAAGAGAAAGCAAGCAAGTAAATTCTTCCGTGACTTGCCAAAGCCCTTTCAGAGAGAGAGTCAAAGACTCAAGGACAGGAATGCAATGGCCACACCAGAGTCTAGTTTTCATAGGGTTTCCTTGCTTCCAGCGGCTTTCCTTCCAGACTAGTCCAAATGCCTTTCAGTTCTGTGTGACTGTGCTAATTAATTGTTAACTTGAGCCTTCTAGTAGCAATCTGCAGGGCTGGAAGCCAAAAGAGTAGTATTAAAATATTTAAAAGCCCTTAAGCCTGGGGCACAAGCTGATCAGCAGCAGGAGGCAGAAAGACTATTTCCCTGGTGCTGAGTGACTAAATTAAAGAACCTGAGTTTGCTGCACTCCTTTGAAACCCTCCTCTGACTTGTTTGTATTTTCAAAGGCTGGGCATCAAAGAATCAGCCATTTTGGATCATCCTTGAGAATGCCAGGACTGTTTCCAAATGAGACCAAGATTCATCAGATTAAGTGAAACTTTTGGGGTGAAGTTGATTCAATGTCACTCTTTGCCCTTAGCTAAAATATAGTTGAATACCCAGGAAAGACCAACGAAACAGGCTCACATGAGGTCACTCTGTAACCAATGGTAGATTACTAAATGACAATGGATAGAGCTTGATTAATTAACTAGGAATATCATTTGTCTTCCTGCCAGCTGATAAGCTATGAATCAGAGGGAATTGGGGTAGAGGGAGAAAAGCAGAAAATGATTTAGCAAAGACAGTTTGATGCCCTTTGTTCTCATTGACTCACATGTTTTGAAAATTGTGTTGGGGACTAAGGGAGATATTTCAATAATATTAAAATGTTGACTTGGGTGAATCATTCTTTTCTGCATGTCATTAAGAGCCAGTGGGTGGAAATATAAAATGTGCCTCTTGCCAGAGACAAAAGACTGAGAAGAGAGAGCTTAGTATGCTCCACTTGTTCTAAAATGGAAGAGAAAAAAATATTAGAGGCCCTTAAGCAAGTATGTGCTATGTTCTCAAAAAGGGTTTCTATGAGAATTTTCATCTCCCCTTTGATAATAACTCTCTAATCATGTTCTGAGTGTATTATTAAATATCCAGTGAAAGAAAGCTGGTTTATTTGTCAAATGGAAATAGATTCCCTTTGATTTGGGGCACTGAGATAGAAGGATGCAATTTTCTTATAAAACAAATCAATCCAGTCACAGCAAGCCACAAGGAATTCTAGGACACATTTCTGAGAAAAAGTAACATCTTTAAAGCATTGTATATATTAGTCTGTTGAAAATAGGTCAGTAGCTCTTTACTGGTCCATGGAATAATCTACTCTTTGTCACATGATGTGTGCTGGAACTGTTTTAATTGCTTTATGAAGAGTAAGTTATTTAATTTTCATAACATACGTATGAGGAAAGGACCACTATCATTCCCATTTCACAGAGTACAGTGAACCTTGCTGTGGACAATAAACTTGCTCAGTTGCATAGTTAGTAAGGACTAGAATTTAGATGTGACCAGTCTGCCTCCAGAGCCCATGTTCTTAAACATAATATCTTCTCATTGTCATCTTGACAGGTTAGGAAAGTAGGTTGGAAAGGACAATGCTCCTTGCACTGACAAAATTTGACCCCTGAATGCCAGTGGTGTCTATTTATCTTTAGAATCCTCAGAGATCTGGATTACTAAGTGCTTGAGCTCATGTTTACCCACCAGTAAAATAAGGTATAACATCTATGCTATAGTACTATTAAGATTAAATAGTGTGCCTGCAAAGGGCCTGAAACTTAGTTTATCAAACCTTTATTGTTAGCTGTGCCCCTATTAGACGTCAGAAATACAAAGACCAGTAAGACATGTCCTTGAGGACCTTGATTTCAAAATGATCCTTAGATCAGCATCGTCTGCTGATGATGTGGTAGGGACTTGTTAGAAACCCACAATCTCAAGCACTACCCCAGACCTACAAAATCAAAATCTGCACTTTAACACCATTCCCAGTGATTCGTGTGCACATGAATTTTGAGAAGTACTACATGATTCACTGCCTGCCAATTTGGTTCCCCTTTTCTCTCTAGCCTCTGTGTACAATGACCTCTCAAACAGGGTTCTCTGGGAAAGTCCTCACTTTGGTTATTTCTTCCTTTTGTCACACTATGAGCATGTCAGACCATGTGTTCTGGTCTTATGTTTGGAAAAAAGTGATCTCTGTATAATATTAAATTTTGCGGCTCAACATTTTTCAATTTTTCTAGGCTACAAAAATGCCTTTCATCTTAACTAATAATTTCATCATCTGCTCCATCTGTCTTGGTCCACATTCCTGAGGGGTTGTGCTGGGGGAGGCTGGCTGCCGGATGGGGTGCCAGATCTCAAGGAGGAGTTACTAGTACACAATGCAACATTCTTCGGAGTACTCATCTCCCACCCCCCAGAGCCCCTCAAGGGGGGCAGGGAAGCCTCAGATGAAATACCTGTTTATATCATTTTTAAAAAATATAGTTGACTAAGAAAATCAAGAGGTAAAAAAAGGAGGGAGCCCTAGAAATAGATGGGCAATGTGGAAAGGGATTTAGGATCATCAGAGAAAGGACTCCAGAAGGCAAGGCTTCTTAGGAAAAGGAAATAAATTCTGTTTCCTGGTGGACGATGGTATAAATCAGAACAAAATAAAAACCACAAGGTATTTCTTGAAGGTGAAATTGCTCCATGGATGGGACTGCATTTGGGGTACCTTAATTAAAGAAAATATCTGAAAATTACTCTTGCTAATGAATTGCAATGAATGATGGGTCCACAGCAAATGCACCAAATCCTGTCGTCCACCCATGCCACATTCCTCCTCTTGTACCTATAAAGTGCAGCTAAACAAGGCAGTTTGATGTGCAAAATGCACTGTCCTTGGAGCCAGAAGACCCTGATTCATATTCATGGCACTGTCTTCACCTGGCATTTAACTTCGAGGTCTGTGTTGTCATCTCCTAAATGTGGTAGTGTGGCATTTGATCTCCAAATTTCTTCAATTCTAAGGTTCTCAGATTTAAAGATTTCACAGGGTGCCTCAGGCCTATGAGCCAGGAATGTTTGCTGTGCATGAGCCACACCTTTTGTCCACGAGCCACACCTGTTGTCCACTTCTGCTCATTTCCTGCTCAGTATTCAGCACACAGCACAGAACCACCAAAATTCTTTGCATTTTTTAGTTTGTTAAAAGATTCTAGCTCCTGTAGCAAAGAGGGAGTGAGGGAATATGTCAGGTCTTTGTGGGGAAAGAGAGAATTGGCATTAGAAGAAGAGAATAAGGGGAGAATAGAGGAAGCCCAGGCATTTTCAAGGAGTTTGCCTCTGATCAGGGAACAGAATTACCATTGGAAAGGAAGGGAGTGACTGAGGGAGGGAGAAAAGGTGGGAGGGAGGAAGAAAAGAAGAAAGGAAAGAGGGAGGGAGGGAGGAAGCAAGGAAAGAGGGAGAGAGGAAGAGAGGGAGAAGGAAGGAAAGAGAGAGGAAGGAAGGAAAGTCTCAAAGTGGCAAAGAGGAGAGACATGGAATGCAGAGTCAGGAGCATGGCCAGCTACGTACCCAGTAAAGGGACCGGTATTTAATTTCTTCTACTCTTTACAGCAAACTTCTTTAATTTCCATCTTTACAGCAAACTTCTCAAAACCCCAAAAGAAAATAATAATAACACACACACAATAAAAGGTGTTAGAAGACCGCGACTCAAGTAATGATGTTGTTCCATGCAGACCAAATTGGCATTTCATGGCTAAAGTTCTGTTTAGTGAACGGGTTCAATTTTGCTTTTGAAGAGAATGCCAACTTCCCTTCTCCTTCCCCAGAGAATTTGCTGATTTCATTTGGTATCGTGAATGGTCCTTGCTGCTACAAAAGACAGAGTTCACATTTATTTAAGAGAAGTGCTTATTTCATGTGGTTTGACACAAGAATGGTATTTTAGCTGGAAGCCCATGGCCTCCATCGATTTAAAAGAAACCCAGTGCTATTGACAGATCCTTCCTGCTGCGCTTTCCAGAAGCAAGAAATTCAACTGAACACAAGATACGCCAGCATCTATCAAAGGAGCAGGTGACAAAGAACGTGATAAATGACAGGGAAGCCAAGATCTGAGTTCCAGCCCAGGCTTAGATGGAGTTATTGTTTGATTCTCAGAAAGTCAGATTCTCTGAGCATTAGTTTTCATACAAAGAGATAAAGAAACATCAAGACTTATTTTCTCAAGGATGTTGTAAGTTCCCATCAATCACCTTAGAAATACACATTGTTTTAGTATCTTTGACTTCCTCCTTCCTGATATTCCTCATCACATAAGAAAAAATACTTTCCTTTCACTTTCAAAGGCTTCAACATTGCATTACCTTGATATGTCATTTCCAATTCAATTTGAAGAAAATAAAATACATTTCAATAATACAAGGAAAAATCTTACTGAATAGGAACAGAAAGAAAAATCACTGAAACTTTACTTGAGAGAGACTAATCAGAATTAATATAAAAGTTACATTATAGAACATCAGAGAGAGAAAATTGGTTTCTTTCTTTTATATTTAACTGTAACTAGGATTTGCCCAATCTAATATTCAATTGGCATAACCATTTTGTACTTGCAAAATCTTTAAACATAGGTGATTTTCTTTAAATCTTAGTTTACATGATAGTTTTGTTTGGAAAATCTTTTTTTTTTCTTCAAAGTAAAAACAGCAGAAGAATATCAGACAGTAGTTTTGGAAAATTTTACAAATTTTGAATGTGGAGTTCAAATTTCTAAGGTTTCTCACCAAATCTTATAACTAGAGTGGGAAGAATCTTAGACATTTTTCTCAAATCTTTATTTCACAAAGAGAAGAATTTTAATCCATGTAGCCAAGTGAAGTGCCTTCAGTTATATGAACAATTAGTGGAAGGGTCAGAATTTGAACCCAATTTTCATTAGACCATTCAGTCTTTCTCATTCAAAGACAATCATTACTGCTACTGAGAAAAATTGATATTCCATTGACAGTTCCAAGATGGGTTGTCATAGTTGATTATTGGCATCAACCAGGAGAGCATTGTAGGTTACTTTGCATTGGTCAAGGATAAAACTGAAGAAAAATTGTCTAACAATGAGAATAGAGGAGACATCATTGACTCCGATTCTTATTGCTTTCTGTTCCTTTCCTTTCTACACTAACAATGCGGGCACTTTTACTTGGGACCTCTGATTGCCATTCCCTTGATGTAGGCAATGTCTTCTCCAGCTGGCTACTTTCTCCCTTAGCACCCAGGACTTGCTGCAGCCCACTCTTTTGAAGTGACACTCTTCCAGGTCATCTTTTTAGCAGAAGTTTAATTTAGGATGACCCTCGGCAGCTCTATTCTAGGGGTCTGTATCTGATGGGAGGAAATCGTGCATCTTTGGTCCACATTCAGTAGAATAGCTCACTCCAAATGCAGCCTTCTCTTTCTTCGCTCAGCCAACTCCAACCAGTCTCTCATCTTTTCCATCTAAAGTGGAAACATTACTACCTGTGTCCTCTGAACTCAATGTCAAACTCTCTGAGCAGTTCTCTTGAAGCTGTCGCTCTCACTTGGCATAAGGTGAAAGGGAAGCATACCTGGAGTGAGGTTGCATAGCACACCAAAATCCCCCTCTGGAAAGTCCTCATTGCAAGCTGCTTCTACCTTTTAATTCATCTGAGCTTCAGGCTTCTGGTTTATAAAATGGGAATAACCATATCACCACACCTTTAGGAATATGAGAATCACGTGAGATTAATAATGTGACAGTGCTTTGAAAATTGTAATGTGTGAGACACACTTCAATAATTTCTATAACATTAATTATTTCTCATTGTAGACTCATCCAGAAATTCAATGAATTTTAAATTAAGTATAGGGTCAATATTTGCCCCCAAGCCTCTCTCCATCTCTTTATTGACTTTTTTCCTTTATTCTTCTCTGGAATTCAATTCCACTAAATGCACTAGTGGTTGAAATATAAAGATATGAGCATACATAAATAGTCTGCCATTTGCAAATCCCTGCGTAAATCTTTGATTTTAGGGTTTTCCAACCAAGCCAACAAAATTAGCATACTTACTTGGCACAGTCAAGCTCAGCCTGAAACTAATCACTTTTCCTCCTTTATATAACATTGATGTGCTTTGAGAATTAAAAAAAAATGTTATTATGATTTCACATGTTACAAATGGTGTTTTCTTCACTGTTTCAAAATAATTTTCGTTTTGGATTTAAAAACTATATATAGCATTACCCAACATGGCACAATAAAGAAGAAATCTAGTAAAATGCATGTGTTTTCTCATGTGAAGTAATAGGAGGGCCAAGGAAATTGAAGAGGAAAGCCAACAGTTAAATAATGCATTACTACCTTGTTTTCAAAGAAAATACAGATATATAAGAGAAATGTGCTTTATGTTCACAGACAAACCAGTATTTATCTATACAGAGCCATTAAGATATAAATTGAGTGCCTTATGCAGCATCTTATACACTGAGCCCCTGCAGAATAGCTTGTAGGAAGCAGCTGCTATTTATTTCTTGTTGACCATCAGAGCTATAGGACCAAAGTGGTTATCACTGTCCAGTTGGCAGAAGGACTCATTATTTTATTCCTCTTCGGGTAATGGCTAATAGACTTCGTTCCAAACTCAGCACTCCTCAGCCCCGGGACCCCCATGCTTCCAATCAATCCACACTGTATGTTATTTCACCTTAAGAACATTCTAGATCAAGTAGGTGAAAAAAACAACAACAAATTATTTAAACTACAGTGTGTGGAGACCATTTGAATGTATAATCACAAGAATATATGATTTCCTTTTCATGGCCTAACTACACAAATACATACATTAAGTAAAATGTATAGTGACCCTGAAAATCCCTTAATGAGGTTAACAAGGTAACTTGGATGGTTTCTGTTTTTACCAGTTTTATTTCATAGTAAAATCATAAGGGAGAGACACATTACTAAAAGAAAAACAAACTAAGAGCAGTTAAAAAAAATAGCGGCTGTGTTTAGAACCAATAGACAATTCCTAGAAGAGCATAAATTGCTAAATAATAATAGTAATAATGGTAATAATCACAGTAATAATAAATGTGAGGAAAATTGAAAATTTTAAAGAAATGGTAAACTGGTAAGTAGGAGAGCAAGTGTTTATTCCATGTGTTTTGTGCCCTCGCAGAACCTGCCTTTCTTGTCAGGTATATAGAAACTGGGACTTGCATTTAACTGCTCTATATAAAACCGAAAAGGTGAAAATCATATTAGCAAACTAACATCTGATTTGAATACATATTTTGAAAAGTAAAATATCAGCCACATTCTTTCTCTACCTGATTATATTTGTAGTTTAAATTAGAGGAAATATTTTGTCCATTTCCGGTTACCATCCCTGCAAGGGAAAAAAAAATCAGGAAAAAACCAATTTGTTTTGCTTCTATTTTTGTAAATGAAAATGTTACCAAGCAAAAGACTGGAGAGGATAGGGGACTCACCAATTGCTATCCCAAATCAGTTGGATTAAGTTGGGATGAAATATTTCCTTTTATAAATCTGTGCAAGTCCTTAGCTCAGTCCATGAAGGAGGCTGCCCAAATCTTCACCTCATGAAGATAAAGGTTTTGTCAGTGAAAATGCAAACTTCTAATACAGGGCTAAAAATATCTGTAGGTAACTTTTTTGTCACAGCAAATACCACTTCAAGAAAAGATTTCTGCCAATAATAATTTTTCTTCCTTTTTCACGTTCTATACTGTAAGCGAGGAAGGTGAGAAAGGAACTAACATTTGTTTGAGTTCCTTCTTTGTTCCAGTTACTGCAACTCCTAGTTCATTCCTCATTTATAGATAAGAAAACTGAGTCTTAGGTTATATGACTTGTTCAAAGTTATATGACTCAACAGCAGAAGTGCTGAAAATTGAACTAAGGACTAGATGATTCCAAACCATTTTGTATAAACCAGTCTAATAGAGTTCACAACTTTCACTGGGAGAGGTAGAGAAGCAAATGTTAGATGGATAAAGGTGAATAAGGCTGTGGGGTAGGAAGAATAAGAACTACCTAAGGACACATGGTCAGGGATGTCTGTACAGAAATCAGAACTCTGGACAGCTCTGGGCTGCTTTTGAAGTCCCCTTTCAGACTCCACTTTTCTCTCTACCTCACTCTGTTTGTTTATCTTTTTATACAATAATTCTCACTATTGCTCAAATTCTTATAATATTATTTATACACTAGAGGCCCGGTGCATGAAATTCATGCACGGGGGTTGAGGGGGTCCCTCAGCCCAGCCTGTACCCACTCCAATCTGGGACCCCTTGAGGGATGTCTGACCACTGGGATTGAGCTTAAACGGGTGGTTGAACATCCCTCTCACAATCAGGACTGCTGGCTCCCAATTGCCCTCCCCTGCAGACCTGGTCCCCCCCCCCTTCCCAAAACTGCCCTCCTCTGCTGGCCTGATCCCCACAACTGCCCTCCTCTGCTGGCCTGGTCACCCCTAACTGCCCTCCCCTGCAGGCCTGGGTCTCCCCCAACTGCCCTTCCCTGCTGGCCTGGGTCCCACCCAACTGCCCTCCTCTGCTAGCCTGGTCACCCCTAACTTCCCACAACTGCCCTCCCCTGCAGGCCATCTTGTGGCAGCCATCTTGTGGTGGCCATCTTGTGTCCACATGGGGGCAGCCATCTTTGACCACATGGGGACAGCCATATTGTGTCTTGGTGTGATGGTCAATTTTCATATTACTCTTTTATTAGATAGGATACTGGTATACACATATATATGCAAAATAATTGCAACATGGGAAGGCAACATGGTGTATTAGATATGGAATGAGATATTAAGCAAATCACATCACCTATTTTTCTCTCCCCTATATATAGAACATATATTAATTAATGAAATGATAGTGTCTAATTTTATATCCAGCACATTGCAGTAGGTACTTAGAGCAATATTACTTTGACTTCCCTCAACCATGTCCCCTTTTATGCAACAGTCAGGGTCTAGTTGGTTTCAAGTGATGGAAAAATAGAAAAACTAGATGAAGCGAAACAAGAAACTTCATTGGTTTATGTAACTGAAAAATCAAAAGTGAATGTTTTTCTTGAGGAATAGCTCAGTCCAGGGATTCATAGCTCTGTGCTCTCCATCTCTCAAACAGAAACATTCCCCCTGAGGAAGCTTTTATGATTGCTCCAGCAGAAAAGGTAGGACTATAATTGGGATCCCTTCCATTTCTACATGCCCAAGCCTTGGAGAAGTTGATGGCTAGTAGCCATTCTTTTTCTCATTATCCGCCCGTGATAAAATATTTCCACCAGAAATGTTTCTTATGGTAGTATTTATCCCTGTTCAAGTCACATAGAATGGGTACCACAAAAAAAGAAAAAGGAGTGGGGTTTCACTTTTCAAAGAAAGAGAAAGGGATGCAGGGCAGATAGAAACAATCAATGATCACTTTTGGGAGTTTAATATAACTGTGAACCTTTGGAATTTGAGTTCATTTTTTTAAAAAAGGAAACTCAGTATCTATTGACTATCTTAGATTTTTAAAAACTTACATGTGTTGTAGTCAATAAATATCTGAAAAAGTAAATGGTTTAACTGTGAAGTCTCAGAGCCCAAAAGCACACTGCAGTTTCCATGAAGCCAGACTCCAGGAGAAGGAAGATCCAAACTGGGTAGGAACAGCACAGCAGGGCTCTTATCCCTGACGTCCCATCTCTCCTTCAAGGTCAAGTCCAGGTCCTGCAAAGAGTCAAGCCCAGATGAACCCTAACCAACCAGTCTACAGCAAGTGCTGAGCAACAGCCTTCTGGAATGCAATCACTTTCCATAATGAACTTAACACTGTGCTGTCACTTTGGCCATGTTCCATGGCAGGAGAAAACTCATGCTAAAGCAGTCTAAGGTGAACTGGGATAATGCATAAAACGTTAAGCTCTGTATCTGGCCTATAGTAAAGGCTCATTACACTTTAGCTCCTTCTTCCACAAAGCTATAAGTTTATCATAATTTATTCTCGGTGAGCAGTTAGTCTTTATGACATCATGGCTAGAGCAGGCTGTGAACTGTGCCTTTGCTAGCACCACCTTGAGTGTGAAGTCTCTTGCTGGTAGAGGGAGTCCTGAGAACAAAGCTCTTACTACTAATTCTTATTTTGCTGCTATACTGTATCCACTGTACCAATGACTAATCATAGCAAGAATATGTTCTTTATTTGTGAATTTTTGTCTTATTTGCTCTTTATATACTGTTTTGTATTTTTAAAAATGTAAGCTAATCACAGAAGGACAAGTACTGCATAATTCCTCTTATGCTTTACATAAATTAGCCAAGCTCATAGAAGCAGAGAATGGAATGGTGGTTACCTGGGATTGAGAGGAGGGCGAAATGCAGAATTGTTCAGTTGGTATAAATATTCAGGCATGAGTTAAGTTTAGAGATCTGCATAGGGCCTATAGTTAACACTACTGTACTGTGCACTTAAAGGCCTGGGCGGGGGAGGGGGATAAGAGGAGGCCAATGGGGGGAAAACGGGGACACCTGTAATACTTTCAACAATAAAGATTAAATAAATAAAATGCAAAAAAAGTTAAGAGAGTAGAGATCTAATGTTAACTATTCTTCCTCTCCCCCACCCAAACACACAACAAAACAACAAAAAGCCAACAATAACAAAGGCACACAAGAAAACATTTGGAGGTGATGGATATATCTATCAACTTGGTTATGGTGACGGTTTCATGATTTTTTATATATGTCCAAACTCTTCAAATTGTATACATTAAATATGCACAGATTTTTGCATATCAAATTATACCTCAATTAAAAATAAAACAAATTAAGATATATTTTTTTTTTTAAAGAAGGGAGTTCAGTACATAGGATCATATATAGATCCCAAGCCTGGATATCTACTCTTAAAATCTAACATTATTTTAGATATATTTTCAGGCCACAATTTACTTCTTTTTCACCTAGTTTTAAATTGGACTTGCCCTTTGGTGAGTTCACAAAATATCTACCCGTTTTCAGGTACTCTTCTTGTGAATTCTTTTCCAGGTTCCTGATTCATTCTCAATTCCACTGTCCTCCAAATCTCAGAAATTCTGTCCAGTTCTCACCGCCAATCAGCTTGTCAGCAGTGTACCTCTATCCACTGGAAACAAATGAATATAACACTTACAAACAGCACAGCATTGGATGTAGGAAGGTGGGGGCACTCCAGGTACTCTTCAATGTCCCTCTATTCCATTCAGGCCAGCTGTTGGCAGGAAGATTTGCAATGTGCTCTCCTAGCCTTCTTTAGCTAGGAGGCAGGTAGTCAGCAGGTGGTCTACAGCAGGTGGTCAGAAACCTCCTTCAGGCTTCTCCTTTACATCAGAGCCTTTTACCCAAGGCCGTGCTCTTTCAAAACTACCTTTATCTGGACAATGCAGGATATTCTGATGGTCAGCACATGTCCAGAGCTCCCCATCTGCTTGCCAAGACTTCATTAGGCATGCATCAAGGTTCAGCTTCATCCTCTGCCCTATTCTTCTTCCTCAACCTCCCCTTCTCATATTTTGATGCCTAATTTCTTCACCCCTTACTCCATCTCAGTGTCTGTGTCTGTTGAACTCAAATGAGGCAAACCTCAGTCTTCTTAACCATCTGACCAAAACAGTATGCCTAAACAATGCCTGTAATTTCTAATAATGAATACATTTAACAGAATTTCATTATTTTAAAAAGGGCAGCTGAGTAAATCCTACAGAATTGGCATTATGGAAACTTTATCCATATTTGGCAGTACAGTGTCTGTTCTGTAAGTCAATTCTAATTTTTCATCATAGGAATCCTAAAAGATAAAGCATAAGGCATAGTACAGCTGACAGTCTTTGCGAACTGCATGATATGAAACAAATTAATGTTCAAGCCATGGCTGTATCTTTTTAGTGATGACTAGAAACACAGACTCATCATCATCATAATCAACATGTAATATTTCAGTCAAATCTCTTAAATGGCATAAGTGCAAAGGAAAGCACAAATGTCTTTTGGTTACAGCACAGATATTTCTGTACAGATCTTATTCCAGATATCACCCCAGAGCAACATATTATTTCTGCTAGGAGTCAAGTGTATCTTTTCTAGTTTTCAGTAGTAAATGCAGAAGTGATTATGTTAAAACTCAACAGTCTAACCCATCATTAAATAATGTAAGCCAAGACCTACCATAATGAACATAACTACAGTAAAAAAAATAAAAATAATTATTCCAAGCAGAAAAAGAAATGGTTTTTAAGCCATGGATAGTTCACTAAAAAAAAAGAAAAAGAAAAAAATATATTGTTAAAGCAAAGTACTCTTGAGATTATAGGCTTTGGCCATGTAAGAATTCTATAAACGTTTTAGCTTTCAAAATTGTTTTACCATCACCATATCATTTAACCTCTGCAATTTTATTTGTTGGCTCTGATGGTGTGCCTAAATATTCATTTAATTATGATGAGCATTGTTATTAACAATAATGAAGAAATAAAACTAAATGTTTGTGAGGGCTTTAAATGTGTATTTTCTCAAATATTACCTCATTGGATTATTTTTGTCCTTCCTTGAAAGTCATCAAGGTCTTTTGTTGCCTCAACTCAATACTTATACAAGGAAGGGATAAGAGTGCTGTGCACGTTCATGTCATTTTTCTAGATCATGCTGCCCTGCATTCTTCACAGAACTTCTACAGCCCTTACTGAGGGCCCAGTTTCTTCTTTCTTTTAATTAAAGGGACACTGAGTTTCCTCACCTAGATAATCCTAAAAGGGTCAGAACTCTATCACTAAAAACAAAAACAATGCCTTATATTTCTTTTCTGTTTGTTACTGATGAATTCATTGTGTTTGATATGGCCCCCAGGACCCCTTGGCACAGATCTGGGAACTGTAGTAACAGTGTTTACAGCATTTATTGCTCTTTTTTTGGTTCTGCAGAGAGCAAGTGAGTATGCTCAGGTCATTATAGTAAACACCAGGCTGATGATACTTTGTAGGAACTTCTCCTTAAACTCACTCTAAAAACCAGGGTTCATCCCAACATTGAACAGTATAGAGTACTAGAGGCCTGGTGCATGAATTCGTGCATGGGTGGGGTCCCTTGGCATGGCCTGCAGGGATTGGGCTGAAGCCTGCAGTCCAACGCCACCTGCCACTCCCACTCATCCCTGCTCCGCTGTGCCTGTCTGTAATTAGATTACATGTCTGTTTGTCTCTCAAGCCATTTAAGAGGGTAAAATAGTCATTTTCGATTCAATAGCATTTACTTGGCACTAGTGCTTTGGCAGGCACACTGCCAAGTGCAAGTGACACCAATCTAAGATGCTGCTCTGCCTTCAGTAACGTCACATGCAGTGAAAGAAGACACATGCCCATCAAACCAATCTCAGCTCAGGAGTTAGCAAGACTGTCAGTGCAAAGAGAGAAGTCTGAGAACTACTAAAAGTTAGTTCAAGAAAGTTCAAAGGCATGTTATCACCCATGAAAAACTGTTAAACTGTTTCCTTTATAAACCTAGAACTTGTTTGTGCATTTTAAAATGAATAGTTGGAGAAAGAATATCCATTTGTAGTTCTATTTGTAGCCTCCTTGACTCATGCCCTTGGGAGAACTTTCCCTTTAAACGACAAAGGTCACACATGTCCCAGGCCCCAGAGCACCTAGAGAGCAAACTGAAAGTTCAAAGTCACACCAGAGGTCATAGATACACAACATTTACCCCAGCTTCAAATTTTTATTCTTTACAACACCAACTTCCATGTAAACATTGATTGTTGTAACAATGATTGTCCCACTAGGATTAGATTTAGCAAGACAGTTTGATTCTGCAAGTAGCCAAAATGATTCCATGTATTTCCTTCCTTACCCTTCTGTAATTCCTGACAATTCATAATGTGTGACCCATTCCCATGCAATGAGCTCATTCCTCTTGAGGTCTCCCACTGTCAGACACAAGTGTAAGCTTTTTATTTTCTTCAATTTAAGGTGAGATCCTGGACAAAGGAAGAGTCACAGGTTCCTGGCTCAAGACAATGAAAAAAGAGAAGAATAAGAGGGTCACACTAGGAAGAGATAAGGGCCAGATTATCATCAAGGGGTAGCTGGGGGAAACCAAAGGTCAAAATCTCTTCATCTCATTTCTGAGGGTCCCATTTCTATCTGAATTAAAATTCTGATTTATCCACAATAAAATTTCTTTTAGGCTTTGAATCAGTAAGAGCATATATTCTCATAAATAACTGAAGTGGAAGAAAGAGATATTGATTCTAGCTTCATATCACAAAATAGAAAAAAATCAGTAAGAGAATCAACTACAAGAGCTCTAAAATATTCATTGCTAACAGAGCAAAGGGAAGAAGCTGGGATAACCATAGCAACACTGAAACATGTAAGCCATAAATACTGCAAAATAGATAAACCAGCAGCAGCATTACAGTTAAGGCAATAAAACCATTATTCCAAGTTATAAACTTAGCATGAAATTCTGGTATCAATTTTTTTAACATAGTGATTAATTTCAAAGGTAACCAGGTAGAGTATTTATTATATGTGTTTGTTTGTTTGTTTTTGTTTTTTTCACAAAGTAAAGACTTTATCACCTATGTGGCTTAAGGAAAGGCATGTAAATTAGCCACTTCAGATACGTTTATTTTCTCATCTAAATAAAGAGACTGCAGTTAGAAATTGAGAACACAGTTTAATAAATTCATCATCTCTATGTCCTTCCAGATTGGAAAATGTGGGAGAAACAAACCTTATGGAACGATTAGAATGAAGGAGAAATTGTAAACATTAAGTTACTTTCCTGTGAATCAAGTTTTTGTATGCTATGCTGAAATATGTCTTGTGCACTTCCCCATGCCTTTTAAAATATTTTATTACCTTTCATTGGCCAAAATCCTACCTCTTCCATGAAACTTTCCCCAATTAATCAACCAAATAAATTCCTCTAAAACCCATAACATACAGAGCCCACTCCACCCAAGGCAGCATTAATTAATACCATACTTTGAATTGAAGAGGCCTGCAAAAAAATGGAATGAGGGTGCTTGATTTCTTGGAGTAAAGGATTCAGAGAATAGTTCAACACTCCTCTAATCCCACCCTCACCCCAGACTTTCAGTTTGGCCAGCATTCTTCTTCCCCTTTGTTCACAAGAAAAGAATCTTTTGGGATAGTTAAAAGATTCTCCAGCACCCTATACTCAGTGAAATTCTGCATCCTGTTTGAAATGAGTCTTATGCATGATAAGCACAGAGCCAGAAATGGAATTTCTGACCTTCTCATTTGCTCAGTCAAGACTATCTAACTAAGGTGTTTGTCTTGTATATTAGTGCTAGGTATTGAGGTTGGAGATATGTCTAGTGAGGGAGATTATTGGTACCAAGGTGTTAGTGGCACTTTGATTCAGATGAAGGATTCTTAAATCTGATTGGCTAGAATAACAGGTCTCCTATCAGGGGACCTTTATATTCTATGCTAATAAAAGCCTAGGTGGTCCTCACACCCTTGTGCGCGACATCATCACAAGATGGCTGCCACAAGATGGCCACCAAAAAGATGGTGCCACAAAGATGGCCACATGCACAGCGTTGGCAGGGCCAGTGGCCGCTCTGCGTGGTGAGGCCTGGGGGTCCTGCGGCTTCACGCAGCATGGAGGAGGCTGGTCCTGTCATCTCTGCTGCCTCACACGGAGGAGTCGGGTCCTGGCGGAGGAGGCGGGTCATGGCAGGGGAGGGGAGGGCAGTTGGGGGTGATCAGTCTGGCAGGCAGAAGCGGTTAGGGGCAATCAGGCAGGCAGGCAGGTGAGCAGTTAGGAACCAGCGGTCCCATAGGGATTGGGCCTAAACCAGTAGTTGGACATCTCCTGAGGGGTCCCAGATTGGAGAGAGTGCAGGATGGGCTGAGGGACATCCTTCCACCCCCATGCATGAATTTCATGCACCAGACCTCTAGCATTCTGTATAAAAATTCTAAGGTTTACAGATCAGTAGGAATGTTGTATTTTTTATTACCTTAATCCTGTGACTAGAAAATTGCCATTAGTATGTGATAGTAGAGATGGGAATGATGAGTGTCCTGTGATTCACAGCATTTTTTACCATTTTATAAATGTTCCTATTGTGTTTCTTATGTATGCTATACCTTACTATCATGATCATAAGCTTTAAGGATATGGATACTATCTCTGTTAATTTTGCAAGGTCTTATCCAATGTGATAAAGGGTGAAATGGTAAATTCTTAACATCAACAATAAAATTTTAATATGATCTCCAAGTTCTCACTTCAAGTATTTCATATACTACACTTACAATTTTGGAAATGATTAAAATTTTGATGTGGGCCTATATAGGAAGTGGTCATAGTAGGGAATTCTTTCCCATTATCTCCCCATAGGGTTCTGGTTTTATCATAGGGAATAGAACTATCTCTACATGAAGATAAACTATTAAAATAGAATGATGATGTGAAAAGGTGATGATTAGTAAAAAATCTTGTCATAATCCACGTATTTGTGGAGATCAAATGCATAGGGTAATTTCTTCACTAGACCTCAAGGAATAAAACTTGATAATGTACTCCCAGTGCGTTTGAAAAAAAAATGGGGTTCAGGAAAAAGTGCAGAAAATTTTTATTTTGCAGCATGAATAGTAAATGGAACAGAAGGTTTGATATTTTTTTAAATGCTTCATAAAATTTCTCATTTAATTGCATAGCAGTCCAAAGAGTGCAGAAATTATTTTTTCCATTCAGGAATAAGACAACAGGGATTCATAAAGGTTAAAAGACTCATCAAAGTTGATGTGAAAAACAATTTTGTACCTTGATTTCAAGTTTAATTTGTTTTGTGACACTCACTACTACCAAAAATTATCCAAAAGATGGTTTACCTTAAAAACATTATGTGCAAAGAGATTTTGAATAATTTTCTAAAAGATAATTCCAAAATGGATTCTTAAGAACATAGCATTAATATCTATCCTTATGATGTCACAGAGAGAAGCCACGATTCCCATTGAGCAGGCCTGTGCTACTGAGAGAGACTGAGGAATAGGACTCCATTGTCCCATCACAAGATGACATTGCTAATGCTCTTAGACAGGGTGATGAGAATACCCTTTAGAACTTTCTCTAGAGGAAGTCAGCAACCACCTCGATATTGCCTGAGACAATTTCCAGGCATAAGTCTAATTATCAGAAGAAAGGGCAGGAAGGCAGCACAGTGAGGAAGGACTTGGGAAGGACCCTCTCTGCTAGTTGTCATTTGTGTTTGCCCTTTAAGGCAACATAGTTTGGGAGAACCCTTCGTAATATATATAGTAGGCTTCTAGATTCCACATTTTGCTACCATTTCTACAATACGTTCTAGAGCCTCCTGAGGCCATGCACTTTGCAATCATTTATTTCCACACTTACCATATATCTTTGATGTTTTCTTTTTTAAAACATTCAGTCTCCGTCTTGCACAGCCTTGAATGTGTTATAGTTGGAAAATCCCGACAGATGGCATTATAAAAACTAATGTAATGGAGTTAATAGTTGTTTCATTGTTTACTTAGCATTCACAATATTGCGTTGGGGTTTCCTTCCTGTTCTGAGCTACCCCCACTCCCAGCTGCTGTTCAAAGAACACTCTAGTCAGAAATAACCTTGGGGTTACTCAGCTTAGAGCCTGGAGGAGGCCTAGGAGTGCCTGAATCAGCCCCTGAATGGAGCCTACCTCCCACAGGACCCAAGGGAATAATGTCTCCTAGTCACAAGCCTCTGGAGGTCATAAAATGCCATATCTCATCTAGCACTATTTTCTGTTGATTTTTTTTATTATTATAGAAGTAATGCATATTCATGAGGACATTTTGCAAATGCTGAAAATTAAAATTAAATTAAAACCATGCATAATCTCACCCCTAGAGATAATCACTAAGAGGTTGTTGATAGGTGTTTTCTGTGTTTATATTGCATGTAGTGTATTTTTTTCTGAATTAAAATTCATCTCACATATCATTCAATATCCTCTACAATGTGAATTTCAGCAGTATGTAATATTACATTATAGAGAAAACACACATAGTTCATGTAATCAAGCTACCTAGTACATGACATTTGATTGGTATGGCAGGATGCTGTCTTAACTCTGACCTTTCCCAGCAAGGGTTTGCCAGACCAGAGAACAAAAGTGTCATTTTGAGATGACATTTCAAAAGCCTCAGCCTGATTATAGAGACTGCATGGAAGATGCAGAATAAATTCTTGTTGAGCCAGTTTTTATTTCCTTCCTACCCCCTTAAGCCTCCCTCTCAGCCCCCAAAAGACAAAATACTCTTTTAGATCAGAGAAGGAAGTGGAGTGTTGGATGCTGGTAAAAGTTGAGGAGAAGGGGTTATGTCCGCCACTCCTATCTCACAGCCTGTCATTAGTCCTAAGCAAGGGAGGCATGGTGTCAGATAGTTTGGGGATCTGAGACTTGAGAAGAACTGTGCTCCTCTCTCAGGCTAGAACTTACAAGTGGCCACCTTTGTGGATGAAATTCCCCAAGCCATCTTGGCTGCAGAAAGGCCTGAGGCAGGTGATCAGCCTCATAAAGGTCAAGGGACACAAATCCTCCCTGTGTCCTGAGAACGGGTAAAAGACCATTGTTTCATAATTCCCACCTTTTTTTTGTTTTGTTTCCCACTGTTAATAAAAATTATAATCCAAAACTGGCATGAGGCAAGAGGATGACCACATATCTTTTTAATATCATAGCATTCAGGATTACTTTATTTTCTAGGAGATTATACTTACTTTTGACTTACTATTTGCTGTTGGTTAATGTTTAGACTGTGAAGTTATGTGTTAACTTGTAGATGCCTGTCACATCTTAGATTGAAAGCTTAATTCATATATCTCTTTTAATATTAAAGACACTGAAAGTCAGTTTTACAAATTGCTATTTCAATCATTTCCTAGGGTTTGCTCTGATCTTGCTTTTACTTTTATTGACAGCAATTCTTCTAAGCAAGTGTCTAGGTTGAGTGCCACTGCTTGCCAGATAGACTCTGTGTTCACATTTCTTCCCAGAAGGCTTTGGGGATAATGTCTGGTTTTGTTGCTGTCTCCCTTTTTTTTTTTTTTTTTTCAGTTTCAATTTTTCAATTCATTCTTGTGTGCCTGCTAAAACACTGTTTCTTCTTCTCTGAAGAATGCCTGAAGAATATTAGCTTATGGACAAAGAAAACTAAGACTGGCCTAAATTCATTAACCATTATGGGGCTCAGGTTACCAGTTCTTATTATACTTTCTATCCTCAGGCAATATGGATTCTTTCATTAGAATTCAACAGCACCATGCAACCTTGGGCACATATATATAAATATTGATCAAAAGACAGACCAAAGAAAAAGAATTTTATTACTCTTTATGGGAGTGCCTCTGAAATATACTAGTAAGCAATTCACGAAACAACCCACAACACAATCCTAATCCAATGGCAACTTGAAAATAATATTTCTCAGTATATCTTGGGGCTATAGAGTCAAACAGATAGGAGACAAAATCCTGGCCTCAATACCTACCATTTGCCTTTGAGAGGGTTGAATGAAAAGTTCATAACTCAGAATCTGATCCTTGCAGATGTTGAATAAATGGTGACTATGGTCATGTTTAGTCTAACATTGCAATGAGTTTGTCCTGCATACATGACATATACCATGGAGAAAGCAAAGTTCTGTGGCATAGATGTCCTTCAGAAATGATTCTGTGACTTAAAACTTACTTTACAAAAATGAAAAGAAATGTACTAATGAGTTTTTCTCCCATTAAATGAAAAAAAAAAAAAAAAAAAAAAACCTCATTGAATTTGACCTCAACTCCCTTCCTTCTCAAATTAAAATAATGAAAGATAAGGTGCCTCTCAACTAAAACAGAAAGACCATTAGAAAAATGGGTATCCAATTTGATAGGGCAATTTTTCACTTTTGTTTTAAATAGCAATCGTTATTAGGAGTACAAAGTAGTTATTCAGTGGGCCGAGAAGAAGCTCATGAGCAGAATTGTCACTAAGGGTTTGATTATCAAAAATGAGTCATGAAAAAAGTGCTCAAGTGGCTCCTTGCATTTGAGTCATTTTTCTCTGGCTTAAGTTGGCATGACGCTGTGATAGTGTTTAAAGGACTTTGAGGCTCTGTCCTTAGAGACTGTGGTATCTCTAGTCACCCAAAAGGTTCCAGTGTGGAATCATAATATTTGAGTCAAGAAAAACACCTTAGTCCAGTTTTCTCATTTTATAAATGAAAGAAATAAGTTAAGAAAGTTGCTCAAGATCATAGGACAACCACTATTACCCCTATCAGTGTCTGGCAATTCACCTTCAGAATCTTTCCTTCAGTCTTCATTAAAATGCAGGTATGCCCAGGAGATATGCCACCTACAATTTGCATAACTGAATGGTGAATATTCAATGAAACCTTCAGGAAAGGGAGTAGGCTCTGTGGAATGGGCCACTGAGAATTTGTGCAAGGAGAATCGCAGAACTGGAGAGAACACTAAGAGGGGAAGAGAAACAGACAGAATGTGGGCAGAGGCACAACCAAGGAAGACAAGCCAGAAACAGCTCATCTTTGCAAGTTTCCTAAGTTTTACTCTGGGGGTAAGTATTGATTTTTGTAAGGACTTCCTTATATTTGTGTATGGTTTTTAAAAGACTAATTTTACTTTTTTCTTTACAGAAATTTTTTTAAAATGCAGAAGGATATCTTTGCTTTTTCTAAAAACAATGTAAAACATAATATGCCCATTGGCTAAGAGTGCTGGCACTGTAATTGAAATGCCTGGGCTCAAATTCCACTTAATAGATGCTTTAAACATGTCTGAAAATTGCTTGCTATGTCTCCTATTAAGTGGCAGGGTTTATGCCCCATCTCTGTTAGTCTCTGCTGCCTTCAGTGACCCTTTGTGAAAAACAGATGGTAGGGGTAGTGACTGTGTGTCACGTCTAAGGTTAGGTCAGAAAATGTCATTCAGCTTCCATTTGATTCTGTTGGGAGTTACTTTCAGTAAAATCATCCACTGTGTAAGAAATCCCTTTAAACTGAGACTAAATACTGATGATATCATGTGCCTGAGCTTCAGACCACAGCCTTAGGCCAGTTTCCAGCCCACAGCCAGCATCTGTTCTCAGCCACATGAGTGCGCCATCTTGGGTGTCCAGCTGGGTGGAGCCGTCAGGTGACGGCACTACCAGCTGATCTAACTTCAACAACGTGAAAGACCAGGAGACAGAACTGCTAAGCTGCATCCTTACTGCAGTCACAATGCACAAAATTATAAAATGAAATAGTTATTTAAACTGCTATGTATTGGGATAATTTACTACTTCACAAAATAACTGACATAGAGGTATTTTCTTGGGTGACTATGTTAGTATTTCTAAGTTTCTGTGCCATTAAGTACATAAGGAAGATGGCCACTATTCTAGAATATTCTCAGGTATTTCCATTTGCTCCTCTTTGAGGTAATTTTTTTTCCATTAAAAAAGTCAGTTCTCTATGCCCTAACTGGTTTGGCTCAGTGGATAGAGCATAGACCTGTGGCCTGAAGGGTCCCGGGTTCATACCTCAGTTGCAAGCTTGATCCTCAGTAGGGGCCATGCAGGAGGTAGCCAATCAATGATGTTTCTCTCTAATGGACGTTTCTATCTCTCTATCACTCTCCCTTTCTCTCTGTCTCTAAAAATCAATAAAAACTTTTTTTAAAAAGTCTCTGCATAGCATACTTTACATTCACAATAAAACAAACGAGGAAGTGAAAAACATCAAGAATAATGTAACTGAATTGACTTTGAGATTGTAATCAAGAAGAAAACAATATTCAAAATAAAGAATCCAGGAAAGACTCCTTAGAATTTCACAGCATTCTCTCTTATGTCTGGATATTCTCTAGATCATGTATTGAAAACGTCAGTGTGGATATGAATCCCAAATGATTCTACTCTGAACCACACATTGATTAGAAAGGCTAGAACAGTCCCGTACAAAATAATAGAAATGTTTTATATCTGCGCTGTCCAATTTAGAAGCCACCAGCCAAAATGTGGCTAATGTAACTGAGGAAATAATTAGTTAATTAAAAATGTTAAATGGCCACATGTGGCAAGTGGCTACTGTATTGGTAACACAATACTAGTATATGCTTCCTAATCAAGTTTATGACTCAACCCTTATAGTGATAGGGAACTTTCTACCTAAAGCAGTTTGCTGCACTCACAACATTTGTAATTTTAACCTAATTTGTTGTAAATCTGTATCTGTAAATACAAAGAACAGACATGGTATGGTAAGCAGAATAATCACCCCTTCCCCAAAAAATAGCACTTTCTAATTTCTGAGATGTATCAATATGTTATGTAATGTGGTAAAGGGAAATTAAAGCCATAAATGAAATTAAGGTTGCTAATCAGCGATATGAAGATTATTTTGAACTAGAGGCCCGGTGCATGAAATTCATGCACGGGGGACGGGGGGGTGGGGGTGTCTCTCAGCCCAGCCTGCACCCTCTCCAATCTGGGACCCCTGGAGGGATGTCCGACTACCCTCAAGGGATGTCCCAGTAGGATCGGGCCTAAACAGGCATTCAGACATCCCTCTCACAATCCAGGACTGCTGGCTCCCAACTGCTCACCTGCCTGCCTTCCTGATTGCCCCTAACCGCTTCTGCCTGCCAGCCTGATCACCCCCTAACCACTCCCCTGCCAGCCTGATTGATGCCTAACTACTCCCCTGCCATCCTGTTTGCCCCTAACTGCCTTCCACTGCAGGCCTGGTCACTCCTAACTGCCCTCCCCTGAAGGCCTGGGTCCACCCAACTTCCCTCCTCTGCCAACCTGGTCACCCCTAACTGCCCTCCCCTGCAGGCTTGATCACCTTAACTGCCCTCCTTTGCAGACCTGGTCTTTTATTAGATAGGATTAGATAGGATAGAGGCCTGGTGCATGGGTGGGGTCCAGCTAGTTTGCCCTGAAGGGTATCCTGGATCGGGGGGGGGGGGGTTCCCTTGGGGCATGGTGTGGCCTGGGCGAGGGGCCTGTGGTGGTTTTCGGGTTGGCCATGTCCCCCAGAGACCCAAACGGAGGCCCTGGTATCTGGGATTTATTTATCTTCTATAATTGAAACTTGGTAGCCTTGAGCAGAGCCAAGCCTCCTGCTTGCTCCGTGGCCACAGCCATTTTTGTTGGGATTTATTTATCTTCTATAATTGAAACTTTGCAGCTTTAAGCTGAGGCCAAGGCAGGCCAGGGCTGCAGAAAGCTTGGCTTCCATAGCCGAGGGCAACTCAAGCCTCCTGCTCTCTCCAGCTGCGTGGCTGCTGCCATTTTTGTTGGGATTTATTTACCTTCTATAATTGAAACTTTGTAGCCTTGAGTGGAGGCCTGGGCCTTCCAGGGTGTGCAGAAATCTTGGCTTCCTCCATCGCCCAGGGCAACTCAAGCCTCCTGCTCTCTCAGTGGCTGCAGCCATCTTGGTTGGGTTAATTTGCATACTCGATCTTGATTGGCTGGTAGGCATGGCTTGTGGGTGTGGTGGAGGTACGGTCAATTTGCATATTACTCTTTTATTAGATAGGATTATGTTGGTGATCCCAATCCTATATAATAAAAGGCTAACATGAAAATTGTCCCCTTGACTGGGAGTTTGAAAGGGAATTCAACCAGGAGTTCAACAAGGGAGTGGGGCCGGCCAGCCAACCGCCCACAGCCCCTCCTCCTGGCCAACTCCAGCCCCAATTGGCCCCACAATCCTGATCGGGGTTGGGGCCGACTGTCCAACTGTGCACAGCCCCTCCCCCCAGACAGCCCACCCTATCGCCCTGACACATCATTACCATCACCACCATCACTCCCAATAATTAGTGATGTAATTAAGAAAGAAAGAGGAATTAGATATTAAGTAGTCAGTCTGCTCTTTAATCCTGACTTTCTCTCTTTAAACTGTGACCCTGCCTACCCTCTAGTTAATGTCTGGTCCTCCCCTTGAAATCTCTATTTGTCAAATGCCTTAATAAAATCTGGTTACACGTGAATGAGATACTGCTAATCTACCATGGTAAATTTTAATCCTATTATAAAGACCTGAAAGCAACTCCAACTAAACTAATGGAATTTGCATGAATTTATGACCAAAATAATGGTTTCAAGAGATGAGGTGGGTCATATAACATTTCCAGTTTGAAAACAAAAGTTAACTGAATTAATTTTCATTACTCTTTTAAAAAAATATTTATAATTACATTTTTAAGGGCAACAGCAACCACTAAATTAAAGTTATAATTAAGCATGTAAATATTTTGAATTCCATATTTAAAGTGAAAATAAAGACATTTTATTAGTCTATTTTGAATAATGTTTAACATTTCATTAAATAGAAATACTATTCTATACACAGCCCTTCTTTAAGGTTAATCTAGCACCATTCCCTTCAAATATATTCACTAAAACAGGGACATTTTCTGACCTCTCTGTGAAAGCTGAGTAATTATTTGGTTCTAAAGTGCCAAGTGGATTAGCTAAAAGCTGAAGTCCATGGGCTTATGACTTTATATCACCAGGATTTTAAGTACAGCTGTCTAAACTAAAAGGATACTTGGTATGTGGAATCCATTGTTAAAATACACTCCTCATATTTCAGTCAAGTTAAAAGCAGAGAAGAGAAAGAGAGTGATAAAGCATGGTTCCTGGGCCTTCTGTCCCCATACGTAAATACACTCCTAACAATAGACATTTCATTTAAGTAATTCTAAGTATCTTTCATTTTAATGTGCCAGGGATTGTGCAAAGAATGTTACTCCATCATCTCTAATACACATGAGAAGTGTATGGCAAACAAATTATAATCCCCATTTTTACACTTTAGGAAGCTAAGATTTATAAAGCATGTAATTTGCTAACGCCAGGATTCAAACTTATGTGCATGAGTCTCCAAAGCATAGCCTGTCTTTCCAAGACACTTTCTGCCTTATCCACAGGTTCTGTGAAAACCCTTCAGCCAACAGATTGTCTGAGTATTTGTTATTTTTCGAATCTTAAAGAAGAACTGAATTTAGAAAACAAAGTTTCGCCCTCGTGGGTTTGGCTCAGTGGCTAGAAGGGTCCCAAATTCAATTCCAGTCAAGAGCACATGCTCAGATTTCGGGCTTGAACTCCAGTAGGGGGCATGCAGGAGGCAGCCGATCAATGATTCTCCATCATTCTGCCATCTCTGACTTTGAATGTGTCACTTGAAAATCAAGCCTTGATACTTTTCCTATATATGGAATAGATATTTGGCCTCCAAAACCTCTGAAATTCATCTAGTCTCTAATATTCTACAGTTCTATAATTTTATTTGTTCATCAAGATGTTTTTACTGAAGACTACTCCTGGACCAACCATTTCTAGACATGTAGAAAACTGCCCCGGTGGAGTGGTTATAAAGTTCTCTTCATTGTAAGAAAAAACAATGAACTAAAAAAGTAATCATACATTTTTTTAGTTAAATTACTGCAACATTCCATGATACTGCTTCAAAGCAGAATTTTATAATGAAGGTACCAGTGAGATATATTCTAAGAGTAATTCAACAAGTTATTTACTGGGTCACATCATAGCTTTGACACACTTTATGGGCCATCAGATATTCTTTCCACCTTTTATCTATGAGAGCTAATAAAATTATTGACAACCTTTTCTTACTGGCAAAGGCTAGAAAGGAAATTAAAGTCTAGAAGGGAGCTAATAAAATAAGTTTTGGAAATTTGGACTGAAAATATGTCAATGCTCTTCTCAGTGACTCATCTAGAAAGTTATTAAAACCAGGATTATAGCATAATATATCACAACAAATAAAGAATATTTTACTTTATCTCACATGTGCCTAAATGTTACATATTTTATTTCTGTCATGTGATAGGTGGAAGTGGAGGGGTAGGAAACATTCCATGAAACTGCCATGATAACTATGACCCATCGCTTTTAAATCCAACCAGCAGCACTGTTTCTGCTAGCCAGCTGATCACAATGTTAGGTCAAGTCAGGGATATATTTTGAGGGAAAGGGTTTTGATTTATTAGGATTTAATTACTCAATTTAAGTGAATGTTATATTAACAAATGGTTTTTTGAAAGGATGATTGTAATGTGTGATTCAACAATAATAGTTATCTCCTTTTTTTTTTTTTAGAGAAAAGATAAAAGCTTATGACCTCAAGTTATGAACCAGATTTAGAGAAATCTTTGTAGCATATTTCAACATTTGAATTTTTGTTTTTCTAGTTGGAGAAGAGGATCAGCATGAACAGTGCACAAATATATCTGCCACTTCCTTGGTACACATCCCAGTGAAACTTATCTCAACCTCTGGGCCCAAAGGAACTTGCCTTGGGCTCAGAAATGTGCTCCCCCTGCCAGGAGTACAGTTAAGAAGGAGGCTGATTTGGTCTCAGAAAGTCAGCATAGCAATTAAGAGGAGGAACAAGAGGTAGTGACTGAAAGAGAGGATTAGGGGCACTTGTGGGAGCTGGTTACTTTTTTATTTCTTGACCTGGATAGGGGTTACATGAGACTAAGAATTTTGTAATTATTCTCCAAGCTTTCAGATCTCACCAACACCTGAGTAGATGAAATTTCCTGCAAACCATTCCTACTTAGAAGAGCGTTGTGCAGTTTGCACTTTGCTATTCTATGAGGATGAGCAGTCTGTCTGCCTTGCCCATCAGCTTAGAGACCCTTAGACTTCCCCTGACACCAGTGGGTACTACACCTTTCTTCACTGGTTGGAGAGCACAAACCATTGCCCAAAAGCTGATTTTTGTGCCTCTCCCACAGGTAGCACTACCAGATTTAACAACTAAAAATATCAGATGCCTAGATAAACTTGAATTTCAGATAAATAATGTTTTAATATAACACATCCCAAATATTGTATGGGGGACATATCTGTACCAAAAAAGCATTTGTTATTTATCTATTTTTTTAAAATATATTTTATTGATTTTTTACAGAGAGGAAGAGAGAGGGATAGAGAGTTAGAAACATCGATGAGAGAGAAACATCCATCAGCTGCCTCTTGCACACCCCCTACTGGAGAAGTGCCCTCAACCAAGGTACATGCCCATGACCGGAATTGAACCTGGGACCCTTGAGTCTGCAGGCCGATGCTCCATCCACTGAGCCAAAGCGGTTTCAGCTGTTCTTTATCTTAAACTTAACTGAGCATACCGTATTTTCTCTGACAACTCTACTCCCAGCCCATTTCCTTTGTTCTTGGATAGAGATGGATGGGGCAAAGAGGGAGGAACAATAAAGTAGCTTCTAAAGATACACCACTATTCCTTATTTTTCTTTCTAGTCTATTGAGTCAAACTTTAGTTTAAATTAACATGCAAGGAAACTTGAATAATGTCTTAAGACTCATACCAAAGGGCATGTGTTACTGTCTTGACTTCACATATATCAGAAGCACTTTTAACTGAGAATTCACATGCATATTACCAAATTCCAGTCCTTAGTCTAAGACTTCTGGAAAAGTTTTCTGGGGTGGGAGTCCAAAGACGAGGATTTTAGTAGCTTCTCTGCCATCATCTGTGCTGAGACTTGGATTGAGGCACTTTCCTCTCTGGGTTTCATATTCCCTCTACAAAGGCTCATTTTGTTCTCATTAAAATAAAACTCAAAACTGGAACGAAGAATCCAATACTATCATCTCTAAGTGAAATTCAATCTAAGTGAGGTTTTTATTGTGTGAAAGTAAAACACCTCCCAAAACACCAAGTCTCTCCCAATGTGATTTTCTCAAAAGTAAAATACTATTCATGCCTCAGGACAGTAATGGCCTCAAAATTCAGAAACTGGGGAGGATATTTTAGATTCCTATTTCAGTTTATTATTTATGTCTGGTGTGAGTTTCCTGGAAAAGAGCCTAGAACTAGAAATAAGAAGACCTTGATTTAAACCCTATGAACATGGAATAAATTCCTTAACCACATTAGACTTCAGTTTCCTCTTTAGTAAAATGGGGGCAATAACAGCAGCATCATATGTTTATTAAGACAATTAAGTTAGGTAACACAGTGAAAATGCTAGCAGAGCCTCATCATACTTAAAGGGATAAAATCAGATTTAAGGAATGATGGCAATAGGGGGAAGAGACCTCAGTAGAGAATTAAGCTCAATTCCAAACACAAGAGCAAATAGATCCAGAGACATAGAAGCATGGAACAGACTGTGGATTCTCAGAGGGAAGGCCGGAGTGGGTGGCGGGGAAGGGAGGAGAAAGATTAACCAAGGACTTGTATGCATACTAGTATATGCATAAACCATGGACACAGACAATAGTGTGGTGAAGGCCTGGGACAGGCAGTGGATGCTGGCTAGAGGGGGTCAATGGGTGGGGGAAAGGGGGGCAGATGTAATACTTTCAGCAATAAAAAAAATATAAGGGGAAAAATAAATTTAAAACAGCCCAACTAAAACAAACAAACAAACAAAAAAGAACAAATGGGGATTTGTAGCCAACTAGCAGGTTGTGGGGTAGGAGTTGGTTACTGAAAAATTACTAAGAGGAAACATCAAGAGCAAGGGGGAGGAGGTTCTTATTAGATGGAAGGTAAAGCATTCTTGCTGAGTACAGGCCAGAGCAACCAGATATCAAGGGTGGGGGGGTGAGGAATTTGATTCGATATCAAGAGTCCTCAGATATCAAAGGTGGGAGGATACTCTCTAAACTGATTTACCAGGATTCTTGTTGAAACTGGGTTATGCAGGTCTGGCAAGGATGGGGTCAAGGTCAAAGCCTAGTCAGGAAGAGAGCTCAGAAGACCCTGACTAAAGCTTGCTTAAGGAGAGTCTTTGTCAATATCCAGGATGTGTCACTTGAATAAATGTCAGCTGGCTGTGGGCTGAGTCCAATGACAATGGTTAGATCACCAAATGTGGCCCCTCCAGGTGGCTTAATTCCTCACAGCATGACATCAGGGTCCTGTGAGACTGTCTCAATACCAACTAGTCTAAGAGATTTGGGTAGAAGCTACAAGTCTTCTTATGACCTGGTCTCAGATATATTAGAATGTCATTTCTAATGCATGTTACTTGTCAAGAGTCCTAAGACCAGCCTAGATTCAAGGGGAAAGAAATGAGGAGCAGAGGACAATGACTGAGGGCAGTCATCTTTGGAGAATATCACAATATCCATACTCCAAGTAGTGACTTCTACAATATAAATGTCTCAAACTTTATAAAAAGAGGTCTGAGAAAGCACAGAAACATTATCTCTATCAATATAAACTGATAGAAAGTAATCTAAAGCCATCTTCCTCTTGGTAAATGGTTGTAGATGTTCCAGCAACAGTTAAAAGGTGAAAATATTATTAAAGCTGCTCAGTTCATCAGGAATATACCTCCCATATCTCCGGCAAAGTTACAAACATAACTAGTTAGTTCAGAGAAACATCTGAATATATGATGAAGACATATCATTCCTTGACCCTACAAAGAAAAACTATTTTTAAACATCAGGTTCTCTTACAACCATTTATTTATTTATCCCTTAATAGCATTGCCAGATAAAATACACGATGCCCACTTAAATCTGAATTTCATGTAAACAACGTTTTTGTATATGTTCTAGTATTGCCTGGGACATACTTATCCTAAAATTAATTCATTATTTGGCTGAAATTCAAATTAACTGAGCATCCTGTATTTTTATTTGCTAAATATGCAACACTATCCCTGAATAATATTGTGATTTTATTTCAGAAGTCTTTTGTTTTCTCCATTCCTTTCTTTCAATTCTCACCCATGGATATGCTTTTACTGATTTAAAAGAGAGAGAAAGGAAAAGTGGTGGGGGGGGGGGGGGGAGAGAGAGAAAGAAAAAGACAGGAGAGAAATATTGATGTGAGAGTGAAGCATTGATAGGTTGACTCCCACACACACCCTGACCAGGGATCAAATCCACAACCTGAGTATGTGCTCTGACTGAGAATCTAACCCAGGACCTTCTGATGTACCATGCTCCAACGAACTGAGCCACACCGGCCAGTGCCAGAAGTTTTTCCTCAAACAAATCAAGTTGAGAATAACTTTTGCTTTTGGTTTAAAAATTATGTATTTTAGCAGGTCCCTGATACAATTTAATCATCTACATCTAAGTAATCCACATCTAACTGCAAACAATCAAGGGCAAATTGACTGTGGGCTGTCTGTAGGAATGTAGGGAGGAAGATAGATATCAAGGATATACAGAACACTTTCTTAAAGACATTTAGATAAATAGGTTACCTAACATTTCTCAGTAACTTTAGCATCATGGCACATTTACAGAATTAGTACAGAACTGTTTTTTCCTTGGCAACCATAATGTCCACCTTGTTATAATTAATTCTATTTTCTTCTCTTTGGTGTAGAGATTAAAACAGCTGGTCGCCACATGAAAGTACTTCATCTATTTAAAGGCAAATGTTATCTCTGAGCTTTCTCTTCTTCAGGCCAAATTATGTCTGCTTATTTTTCTGCTTTGGTTCTAGTTCCAACCCTTTTATCATTTCTGTTTTTCTCTTCTGGCACCATATAAATTTTCCACATGTCTAAAATTATACAGATTGAAATGAAACTTAGTATTCTAGTAAGTTCTTAATAGTAAGTATAACCATAAGTATTGCTCTGGTTATATATTATTTCAAATGCATAAAACACTTAAAATGCATTGACCAAATATGGTTAAGTCTATAGATAAGTTAAAATGAAATTCTAAAAAAAATTTAAAACAATACAAAAGAAGTCAGTGAAAGAGGGGCAAGGGAACAAAAAAGAGAAATGATGACTAAAAACAAATAATAAGCCACCATATCACCATAAATGTTAATGGACTAAACACTCTAATTAAAAGGTAGAATGAATCATAAAGCAAGGTGACTGTATGCTGTCTTTAAATATGAAGACACAGGACGGGGGAATAAATGGAGAGGAAGACTGTATATAGTCTGTACATACTATATATGCTATATAGCATGCAAACAGTAAGCAGAAGAAGAATGAGGGGCTATATTAGTATGAGATAAAAGTCTTTAAGAAAAATATACAAAATATAAAGAGAACTAGTCAAAATGACAAAAGGGTTAATTATTCATAAAACCTAAAACCTTAAATGTGTATGTACCTGAAAAGAGCCTTACTATATGTGAATCAAAATATTGACAAATTAAGCAGATAAATGAACAGTTGTGTAGCTATAGTTGGAAACATGAACACCCGTTGCTCAGTACCTTATATAGTTACTAGACAAAAAAATCTTGTACACAACATTACCGACTGTCTTGACCATATTCATGCTTATGGAGCACTATAGTCAACAAAAGCAGAATACACATTTTCTGTGCTTTCACCAATGTAGACCATATGTTGAGCCATAAAATAAGTCTCAATAAATTTACAAGCATTGACAGCATGTAGAGATATTCTCTAACAACAAAATCAAACTAAAATGCATAGATGTCTTTCAGAGCTTTAATTATTATTCACATACATTTTCCTACTTTTCTTAACACAATTTACATATTCCTCTGGGGTTTACTAATCCTGCTTATTTATACATTTCTCCAGTCAATTAATGAACTCAAGCTCCTTAATGCTTTCAAATATCTCCTTATGAGAAACTCCCTTCCACTTGGATGTTTATAAATTAATGGACATGACTTGCTTGATAGTACACAGTCAATGTGTGTGCTGGCATAGAAAGTAACCGCACAGCCTCTTAAATTCCTACTCTAATGGGCTTGTCTCTGACCACATCAAACTCTGTGCAGCATTTGGTACATGGAAGCATAATTTTCTGGGACACCCCTACCCCAAAACATGGCTTTCACAGCACAGTGTTACCTGTAGTTTCTACCCAACCTTCCCTCTCAACATCATGGATCCCCATCCCCAGTTCGCTCCTTGGAATTCTTCTCCCTATGTATGTCCCTAAACATTATCATCTATCCCTGTACCTTCCACTCTGCCTCTGTGCAGATAATTTTTATTTTCATATTTAGTTCCATTCTTCTTGAACTTCAAGTTCATAATCCCCATGTGGCTGTGTTGTGGATATGAACTCAACACTAAAAATCCATGTGTGAAAGAGGATATTACATTTCTAGATTTCTCTTCATGAAGCCACCTGAAGCTTACTCTGAACACCCAGGCTTAATGAAAATCAATCACAGTTGTTATTGCCATTTTTGCTTCATGAAGACAGGACACAATCTCAGATCATTGAAATCCTTTCCAGCCACCTATCATCAGGCAGTGCTGGATGCTATTGGAATGCCTTCTGTATCAGACCAGGTTGAGCTGCATTGCTCTTGCCAGACTACACTTGGGGCAGGGTAATATTTAGTAAGTCTGGATACCTGCTGTATAGGTGCTACATCCTTAGGCAAATCCTGCCCTGCACCACAAAGTGCTGACAGTTTATAGCTCTTGATCCCCAAGTCTCTGCAGGACCCATCCATTTGCAACTCTTCCAAATATGGAGAACAAAAGCATTCATTTTATTCTTTCCTTAACCTCAAAAACACTTAATCCCTCTATTTGTTCTTCCTCTGGGACAGTCAACATTATCTCTTCAACTAACTTGAGCTTTTTGCAATAAAGGTCAAGAAATAAAATTCAGGCAGTATTTGATTTCTGCCCTGGAAAAAAAAAATTCTGAGGACAAAGAGATATTAAAGTTTGTCCATTTGCTGGAACAGAAGAGTGAGGAAAATGGAGGATGAGCACTCATGGATTAAGATCTCAGCTTATTGTAATGCACTTTTCTGATGACTTCTCCCACTGCCATAAGTATTTATAGACATTTCTCTGTATGTGCCAGATATACCCTAATTTAATCATTGCACCCCTCTTCTGTAAAGTAGACATTTGTTCTATCCTTTCTACATTATCGTTTTTTAAGCTAACATTTATTGTGTACCTCCTGTGTGTTAACAAATTATAAGAAGTAACTATTTGCATGCTCACAATTACCCTATTGGGGAAATGCTATTATTATCCCCATTTTTCAGATAATGACATAGAAGTTTAGAGAAGCCAAACCACATATATAATCAGCAAGTAGTGGAATTAAGATTTTAAATTCAGGATGATTGACACCAACAACCTCTCTCTTAACTTTTAACCACCATGTGATGTTGCCCTTCTCCTACATGTGTTATGTGTATTTTAGCACATGTCCACAATTGACCTGAATACAGATCCTGTTTCTGTTAGTGATACCACCAATTTCAGGGTCTTGGAGCTCCAACTTTGAAGTTTCTTTGACTCTTTCTTGCTTTGCCCAGATTCAACTGCATGTAAGTCTTACAAATCTTATTTCCACCATATTTCTTCAAGTTTTCTTCTTTTCCATTCCTTTTCAGATTCTTATGATATGTTTCTTCAACTGCTATAATATCTTCCAAATGCTTTCTTAGTTTTTTTTCCTCTACTTACTGTAGGTCATTTTATATACTGGTATAAAGGAACCCTTGCTAAGACATGTCCAATTATTACTCCATTGCCAACTAAACTTGTGACATAATGCTTTATTCTAGATACCAAGTCCTCTGCAATACTTCTGAGTCTACTTTTTCATTCTGATCTTTTGCATTATTCTCTGCCTACTTACCTTAATGGAGATAATAATAGCATTTCCCCAATAGGGTTATTGTGGGCATGCAAATTGCCTATTTATAATTTTCTGAGTATAACCTCAACCCCTCTGCAATTTTTGCTGGTAAACATGCTATTTCCTCTCTCTGAAATACCCAAATATTCATTCTCTCTCCAAGGATCATAATAAATGTCTCCTAACCTATTTCAGAAAAACTTTTTGGAGAGAGATTACTAGTGCTCAGAGATAGCCAGTTCTCCTTTCTTTCCCGGATGCACAGAAACATGAGCCTTCCCAGCCCCTCGTAGTTAAGTAGAGCTTTTGTGACTAGTTTTAGCCAATGAAATGTAAGTGGAAGTGGCACACATCACTTTTGAATTGAGATGTTCAAGACTCCATGTGCCATCTCTTGTGTCCCCTCCCACACTGAAACTGGAAGTTATGTGTCCTAAATGGCAAAAGCTACAAGATGGTGGAGTCTTCAACACCCTGGGTCCCTGAGTGACTATGAGGAGCAGAACTTCTCATTAACCCACACTGGGCATATACTAAAAAGGAGAAATATTTTATTTTATTAAATTATCTTCTTTTCTTATTCTTTTTTACTATTATATAGTACTAGAGGCCCGATGCATGAAATTTGTGCATGGGGGTGTGTGTTCCTCAGCCCAGCCTGCACACCCTCTCCAATCTGGGACCCCGAGAGGGATGTCCGACTGCCGGTTTAGGCCCGATCCCAGTAGGACATCCCTCTCACAATCCCTACTGGGATCGGGCCTAAACGGACAGTTGGACATCCCTCTCACAATTCAGGACTGCTGGCTCCCAACTGCTCACCTGCCTGCCTTCCTTATTGCCCCTAACCGCTTCTGCCTGCCAGCCTGATCACCCCCTAACCACTCCGCTGCCAGCCTGATCTATGCCTAACTACTCCCCTGCCAGCCTGTTTGCCCCTAACTGCCCTCCCCTGCAGGCCTGGTCACCCCTAACTTCCCTCCTCTGCTGACCTGGTCACCCCTAACTTCCCTCCCCTGCAGGCTTGATCGCCCCCAACTACCCTCCCTTGCAGGCCTGGTCCCTCCCAACTGCCCTCCCTTGCTGACCATCTTGTGGCAGCCATCCTGTGTCCACATGGGGCAGACATCTTGTGTGTTGGAGTGATGGTCAATTTGAATATTACTCTTTTATTAGATAGGATAGAGGCCTGGTGCACTGGTGGGGCCCAGCTGGTTTGCCCCGAAGTGTGTCCCGGATCAAGGTGGGGGTTCCCTTGGGGCCTCGGGCAGCCTCGGCGAGGGGCCTGTGGTGGTTTGCAGGCTGGCCACACACCCCAGCGACCCAAGCGGAGGCCCTGGTATCTGGGATTTATTTATCTTCTATAATTGAAACTTTGTAGCCTTGAGTGGAGCCAAGCCTCCTGCTTGCTCCATGGCTGCAGCCATTTTTGTTGGGATTTATTTATCTTCTATAATTGAAACTTTGTAGCCTTGAGTGGAGACCCAGGCCTGCCAGGGTGTGTGGAAAGCTTGGGGGCAACCCATTGCCGGGGGCAACCCAAGCCTCCTGTTTGCTCCGTGGCTGTAGCCATTTGGTTGGGTTAATTTGCATACTCACTCCTGATTGGCTGGTGGGCGTGGCTTGTGAGTGGAGTGGAGTGATGGTTAATTTGCATATTACTCTTTTATTAGATAGGATACCTGTCTTTAATAACACAACTTCTTAAATTCTCCCTTTCCAAGTATAATTTCTCTCTCTTTTAAACCAGAAATTCATTTATAATTTTTATGACATCTTATTCCTTGTATGATAGTTCTTTGTTTAGTTATCTAATTTTCCTTATAAGTAAGTCCTATTGGCCAAGAGGCCACCTCTTAGTCACCTTTTATTGAATGCCTACTATTTGAGAGAATCTAAGCTATGTGTTAGTGCTTCTGTGCTCATTACTGAATAATGCATGGATAGTACACTTAATGATTGCTTCTCAAATTGAAAATAATATGATATTTGGGATAAGGGAAGAATGAGCCATTATTTATTCAGGAAAAATTGTCATATTCTCAGCAAATTAAAAGCAGTAATGTCTCTTTTTTAGACTGTGACTTGTAGTCAACAAAACCAAAGTGATACAGAAGTATTGCAATTTTAGATAAAAAATATTTATTTATTCTAGATTTTGCATACTATCAAACTTATGGAACTCTACAATCCCAATATCTTTCTTTAAACTCTCTAGAATTTAACTAATAATGCTCACCATAATTATCACCTGAGGTGCCATGTACATAATTATAGAGCAAATACAGAATTAGACAATGAACAAGAAATAAAAGCAGCCAGACCACTCTCTAGTTTGACTGAGATCCCTATGTGAGTAAAATGTTTATATTATGTTCTGTTAAGTGACCTTAGTGAGATTGATTACTTCATTTCTGCCTTATTTCCAGAATTAAGTATACGGGTGTGATTCAGGGCAGAATCTAATAGAATTTGTGATATGCCAGTTCCATCATCCACTGCTGTAGTTATAAATATTCATCCATTTTAAGTTGCCCAGAATGTATTCAGCTGTTAACAAGAGATAAATCAACTAACAAATATTTATTGAACACTTGCTATGGCAACTCTGTACAGAAACATTGACTCTGGACAATGAAAAAGAATTGGTGAATTACTAGTCCTGAAGAAAAGGGCCTAAACTATTGAAATAACTTGATAATTTTTAAGGTTAAGAGAAAATTCTGTTGAGAGAGATGGGAGCACATTGCCCATAGAAGTTAATTGGGTTAAATTTTCTGTTAAGGATAAAACTCTTCATACTGAAGTGTCAATTTGACCTGTTATCCCAGAAGAGAATCAGGAATTGTATAATATTAGGATAAAGTGAAAACCATAAAGGATTAATTATGAAATATGTCTACAAAAGTATTTTTTAATAAAATAAGAAGTAAAATAAGAGTGTTTAATTCAGGTCCTTATAATCAGGAGGCTGGTTTGTTCTACCCATTGGCTGGCACTTGGAAACTCAATTTCCTGTTCAGAGTATATTGATTAGGGTCTCTGCTGAGAGTCACAGACACTGACTCCGAAGTCTTTTAAGAAAAATAAATAAAGTTAATGGAAGGATAATGACTAGCTCCCAGAATCAAGGAAAAGTTTGAGCCATCAGGTTTCAAGGGAAGGAGTACTCAGAGGCAGCTGCTGTCAGGGTCACAGGAGCAGGGAAGTCTCCATAGAACTCTGACATAGAAGGGCTTGGTCACAACCAGCTTCCACTCTCCCATTACCCTGGCACAGAGACTCTCTTCAGCCTCACTTAGGTCTAGTCTTGAGGAGGTAGGATACCCATCTGCTATCACTCTGAATCTTCTGGTTACCAAAGAAAGACAAAAGGACAACACTGGGCTTCCCCAAGCATACTGAGCCTGAGAATATTCAGGTCCTCTAAAGCAAGGAGTCTAGATCCCTTAGAGCTCTCATGTTTCTTGAATTTTTTCACCATTAAAGCCAAAAAGTACCATATATCTAAGATCTACTTTTAGAAGGCACTTTAATAACTAAAAGAACTAAAAAGACCACATACTACATATAGTAATTTGTTTGTCACTAATTAGTTGTGTGGTCATGGGTCAGTCCCTTAAGAATTTCATTGTGTTCAAGTAGAGTATAAATATCCTAAGATTTATATGAAGCCAATTATTCATCTAAGATTCTACAACAAATCTATATAGCTTCAACCATAAATACTTGACTTCCTATAGGGTAGGCTAGAGTAAACATTTTACATTCTAAATAATTTTCTATCTTGATCTCAGATTTTAAGCACTGTTATTTACACTCCTGGTTAAAACTCTATAAAATTAGACCATTTTTAAAAATAAAATGAAAAATTAGCTGCTTTCATAGGTAAAAGTGATGATATAAACAAGTAGAGGCTTTAAACCGATAGATATAGATAGATATAGATATAGATATAGATATAGATATAGATATAGATATAGATATAGATATAGATATAGATATAGATATAGATATAGATATAGATAGTATATGGCACCCTTAAGTGTATATAAAGATATCATTTAGGTGCATAAGGGTATAGGTTTGGTGTTTAGTGTTAAAATATCAAAATATATTTTGAGCTATATAGTGTCATCTGTTTCACATCAAAAAAGCATAAGACAGCATTTTGATGTCCTTATACTGTTCTCACTCACCTTTCCTCTTCACACTATCTCAGTTATAATGTTCCCTTCAGAAGCAAGAATTGTTCCTCCTTTCCATTCTGCTAGGCCTAGTTTAAGCACTGTCTCTGAGTGTGAGGTTATCTGGACTGCTTGTATACCCAAAAATCATTTACTGGGCTTGAAATTAGTTTTCAGAATAGAGCTTTATACTTTTGGTTTAAAAAATAAATGATGTTCATTTTTGTCATAAAATATATACTCATAGGAAATTTGCAAAGTATAATAAAGAAAATATCATCAGTATTAAACACTATTTATTTCCTATATAATAAAAGGGTGGAGAAACCAAGATGGCGGCATAGGTAAACAACTAAACTGCTTCCTCGCACAACAATATCAAAACTACAACTAAAAGACAAAACGGACACCATCCAGAACCACAGAAAAGCTGGCTGAGTGGAAATTCTACAACTAGAAGGAAAGAGGAAAGCACATTGAGACTAAGAGGAGCTGCAAAAGGCTGAGGTACGGAGACACGTGTGCACGGAGAGGACGAGTGGCTGAGTGCACGGGCAGCTGAGTATGTGGCTGGCTTTCTCAAGTGGGAAGGAGATGGAAGCTCCCAACTCTGCTGAACTCCAGTCCCGGGCGAGACTCTGGGAACCCAGACTCATTTTGGGGGGAATCTGGGCTGTCAGGAAAAGAGAAAGCACACAGAGACTCAGGGGAGCTGTGAAAGGCAGAGGTCTGGAGGCACGTGTGTACAGAGAGGACTAACTGCTGAGTGCACGGGCAGCTGAGTACGCAGCTGGCTTTCTAAAGCAGAAGGGAGACAGAAGCTCCCGACCGCGCTGAACTCCAGTTCCGGGCAAGTTTCTGGGAATCCAGACTCATTCGGGGAGAAACTGGACTGTCTGGCAGTGGGTGAAACTCAAGGGCGGCTTTCTCTCAGAGGTGCTTGCAGCAATTACCAAGGGACACTAAGACCCAGGGGCCTCATAGGGCAGGGCTGACAGAAAGCCAAGGCTGTCTGCTCCACCCTGAGACTCCGCCCCATCCAAGCTGAGCACAGAGGCTTTTGCAATTTTTGCAAGTCTTATCTCATAAGGGTGTCTCCAGCACAGAAGTTCTCCAGCATAGACACAGCTGATCCTCACAGCCAGTTGGCCTGGGGGTCAATTTCTCCCAGTGATACCAACAATAATCAAGACTTAACTACAACAAGGCTGTGCACACAGTCCACAAAGGGGTGCACGAAAAGTGTCCACCTCAGGTAACTGGGGGAGGCTGAGCCACTGGGCCCTATAGGACACCTACCACACAAAGCTACTCTACCAACTCAGGGAAGCAGCAAAAATGCGGAAACAAAGAAACAGATCACAAATAAAAGAAATGGAGGAAAGCAAACGATTGGATATAGAGTTCAAAACCACGGTTATAAGGTTTTTCAAGAATTTCCTTCTAGAAAAGGCCGATAAATTTAGCGAGACCCTCGAGGATATGAAAAAGGGCCAACTAGAAATTAAACATACCCTGACTGAAATAAAAAAATATTATACACAAACCTAACAGCAGACTAGACAACCACAAGAATCAAGTCAAAGATTTGAAATACAAAGAAGCAAAAAACACTCAACTGGAAAAGAAAAAATAATCCAAAACTTTGAAGATAGTGTAAGGAGCCTCTGGGACAACTTCGGATGGCACCAACATCCGAATTATGGGGGTGCCAGAAGAAGAGAGAGAGCAAGATACTGAAAACCTATTTGAAGAAATAATGACAAAAAACTTCCCCCACCTGGTGAAAGAAATAGACTTACAAGTCCAAGAAGCTCAGAGAACCCCAAACAAAAGGAATTCAAAGAGGACCACACCAAGACACATCATAATTATAATTCCAAGAGCAAAAGACAAAGAGAGAATATTAAAAGCAGCAAGAGAAAAACAGTTAGTTACCTGCAAGGGAGCACCCATATGATTGTCAGCTGATTTCTCAACAGAAACAATGCAGGCCAGACGGTAGTGGCAAAAAATATTCAAAGTGATGAATAGCAAGAACCTACAATCAAGATTACTCTACCCAGCAAAGCTATCATTCAGAATTGAAGGTCAGATAAAGAGCTTCACAGATAAGAAAAAGCTAAAGGAGTTCATCACCACCAAACCAGTATTATATGAAATGCTGAAAGGTATTCTTTAAGAAGAGGAACAAGAAGAAAAAGGTAAAGATAAAAATTATGAACAACAAATATATGTCTATCTACAAGTGAATCTAAAAATCAAGTGAATAAAAAATCTGATGAACAGAATAAACTGGTGAATATAATAGAATCAGGGGCATAGAAAGGGAGTGGACTGACAATTCTCAGGGGGATAGGGTGTGGGGGTTGCGGGAAGAGACTGGACAAAAATCGTACACCTATGGATGAGGACAGTGGCGGGGAGGTAAGGGTAGAGGATGGGGTGGGAACCGAGTGGAGGGGAGCTATGGGGGGAAAAAAGAGGAACAATTGTAATAATCTGAACAATAAAGATTTATTAAATTAAAAAAAGAACCATGTAAACATAAATAATAATAATAATAATAATAAAAGGGTAATATGCAAATAGACTGAATGGCAGAACAACCGAACAACCAATCAAAGCGTAATATGATAATATATGCTAAGACTGCTCAACCGCTTGCTATGATGTGCACTGACCACCAGGGGGCAGATGTTCCGACTGGTAGGTTAGCTTGCTGCTGGGGTCTGGCCAATCAGGACTGAACAAGATGGGCCAGACACACCCTGGAGCCCTCCCGCAGTTCCTCCCTAGCCCAATCGTGTACTGGTGGGGTCCCTCAGCCTGGCCTGCATCCTCCTGCAATCCGGGACCCCTCGAGGGATGTCAGAGAGCCGGTTTCAGCCAGATCCCAAAGGCTACTCCTCTTGGGAGGATGCCAGATGCAGGGCTCACGGCTGGTGAGTGCTGCTGCAGCAGCGTGAGCCTATCCTGATTGGGACTGATTGGGCGGGTGCCTGCGGTAGGCACAGTGGGGCCGGGATGAGCAGGAGTAGCAGGTAGGAGCTGCAGGCAGCATTGGACTGCAGGTTTCGGCCTGATCCCTGCAGGCCACCCAGAGGGACCTCACCCATGCATGAATTCATGCACCAGGCCTCTAGTATATTTATATTTCCTTCTAGTAATGTGTGTGTGATATTTTTAAAGTTAGAACATATAGAAAATAATATTTATGGTTTTTATGGCTGCATGGTACTCCTTCCTAGGAATAATTTACTGGTTTTCAAATTGGTTTCACATGCATACTCTTCCTCAATGAAAGACATGCCTCTATAGTATTCTTTGGAAGATTCTTCCTGGCTGTATGAAATTGATAAAGCAAGCGTTATTCCTAAAGCATGAGTGGAATACATTTTGAAATTAATAAAGCAGCATATTAAAATCTTCCCATACTCCTCAGTGAGTTTTGCAGGATCTGCCTCATAACTAAATGTCTCTTCTGCTGACAAAATTCATGCCAAAATTTTGGCCAACTCTTACAGTAAAAAGCAAAAGTTAAAAAAAAAAAAAAAGAATAATAAGAAGAAAACACGAGCATTTCTTGTAATTTCTTCAGACAGCTGCCATTGGATGAACAGCTGACATTTTTAATGGATTTTATACAGTGTTTTGATTAGGATGAAAAATGCTTGGAATTTCTACCAGTTCACATCACGAATAAGCTACTTATTGATGCTTACATAAGAGAGAAAAGGAAAACAGAAAAATAATTTCTGATTCTGAGAATTAGGAGCAGTGTACACATACACACGGGCAAAAATAATCAACTGAGCAAGCCCTTCAGAGGTGTGTACAAAGCCATGGTGATATTAATGATTCTTTTACATGTGACATAGACAAGCTACTAAACTTACTATAGAGATGTCTTTACCTCTTCCTGCTATGAAGGAAGGAGGGGGTGGTGCCTTATTTGGCTATAAGGACAAATGTGAGATTTGGATAGTTTTGAGGGGAGAGCTGCAAAATTGGATTTGGTGAGGTTTTGCTTTGGATTGTGTGATATAATTCTCTTCTCCTATTGCTTCCACCTAAACCAGATCTTCTGTAGAGATCTACATTGTTCCTTCAAGTTGTGGAATAAGTTGTCTTCCTTATGGGTGCATGGATGCACTGAAACTGACCTTGATACAAGAGCAAGTGTTCTCTGTTTATATATACTTTTTGAAATTTGGATGGTTGAGAACTTCCAGTAAATCTGTAATTCTGCCCCATGGGAATGGTGCCGTAAAGTATAAATAGAAATCAAAAGTAAAAAGCATTGAACGAGAAGTTCAAAATTTGAAAGGCCAGTGTCTTTTGAGGGGGCACATGCCTTAAACTCACTTTGCTCCAAGTTTATTATCTGTAAAATGGGAAAAATCATTTTGGAAACTTGTTCTACCCTACCTTTTTTGTGAGTATTCAATGGGAAAATACTGAGTGTTTCATAAGTGTAAATGTTTATGATGGTTTATAATGAAGATTTTCTATTAGGATCCCTTCACTTCTGATAGTCTACTACTAAGGTCACCTCTAAGGTCTGCCACTCTTATAGAATGGACTAGAAATGTCTTGGCTAAGTATCTTCATGCTAGGTATCTTCTGTTGACCATCCCTTTTCTCCTCATCCCTGCTCCATTCCCAGGGCGGTTGACCCGTATGAATTGTATCAATGGGCTCCCTTGTCTTCCCTTCAATTTCTCTGGTTGTTGTAGAGACACTGGCAGAAGACCAGAGGTATAGAGAGGGAGGTGACAGCATTCTTTCCTTGTTTTCTCTTTGGCCCAGTCGTGTGGGTTGGCTGTATCTCTTCATCACAGGCCCGGTCCTGTTAGAAGGCCCTTTCTAAACCACTGCTCTTTCCAGGCTCCAATCACTGCTTCCCCATTTGCCCTTTCAGACCTCATGGTGTTGGCTGCTCCTCACTCCTACCAGCCCTGTGGCATTGCATTGAACCATGTTTCCTTAAATCTTGCCTGTTCCTTTGCAAATAGTCCCTTTATTAAATCTTCTCAAATGACATCGTTTAAACGTGCCATCTGGGTTCCAGCCAAAACCCTGACTAGTACAGGTCTCATCACCACCTGTTTTTGCTCCTGTAATCTTTCATGATCACTCTCTCCAACCAGAGTTTGTATGGTTTTCCAGCTAGTGTTCTGGTTTTGGTTCCCCCCCCCCCCCCAGAAAAAATTATATTCATTTTGTAATGAGGCTGTTTATGCTTTTCTTCCTTATTACACAGAAGTTTACAAAGGAAAAATTTAAAGAAAGTATCCCAAATATGAAACATTACATAAATGCAAATGATTGAAAGTGCCACCCCCAAAAAAAAACAGGTATCCATAGCTGATATGTTGCTTCACCATACCCACTATCTTTAGTGCAGCCACATACACACATGCACACACACCCCTGGTTTAAAGTAGGTGACAGGCCCAGAACAATGGGCTCATCAGGTTGGTTTTTAAGGAATAGACATGGCTGCTGCCCATCCAATCCTTCCAAGTGTTCAGGGAACAAGGTGAAGAACCCTCCCCACCTATTGTGCAAATACACAATCCAGAGTATACAGAAAGGAAGATATAAGATAGGAAGAAAGAGGTGGATTCCACTGGTTTGTGGCTATACATGGAACACCACCTAGAAATTTCCAGTAATAGACAGTGGTTTTGTTTTTATGGATATGGATTTTCTGCAAAAGTAGAAGAGAGTTACCTATAAAAATATCATCTTTTAAAGAGCTTGGAAAACACAGGTTATATAACTTTGAAATGACAAAGGGAAAATAATAATGAAAGAGAAAGGAATACTTAATACCCCTTGATACAGAAGGGCCTTTAGAAAGGAGGTGGGGGAAATTGTCCTATGATAGGTACTGAAATGGGCAGGACCCTCCCCACTGTACATTATGGTAAAAGAAGAGGGCGCTGTTTTTTCCAAAGCCCACAGATGAATTCCTTTTAGGCTTAGGATACCCAAGTCTGACTCACTCTCATGGCTGATTTAATAAGTCTATTGCTATTTAATGTTTTCATTACATTTTCAAAGGGTACAAAAGTCTATCTTTTTTAAAAGGTAAAGGATACACATAATGTCTGCAATGCAATTATGAAAAGGACAAAATGGGAATATTTTTAAAGCCATGAGAGAAAATAAGTTAACAAGATTTTCAAATTGTTCTATTAAATCTCCAGGACAGTATTTTCCAGTTAATAGAAGAATGAAAGACTGACCACCCTCAATCTCTCTTCTACATGGTATATGGGAGGATAAGTGAAATGATGTTCTAAATACCAAAAGAGGAAGAAACACCAACAAACAAACAGATGCCATATAAAATGTTAGTATGATTGAGAATGTGAGCAAGCATCCCTTTTCATACTCAGGATTTTAAGCCACTTCAAAACTCATCATGATTATTCTCAAATATCTGAGTTTCTCCTGCTTGTAAGCACCCAAGCTGCCTCACTTTGCATGGATATTCTGTGAGATCAAGGTTGACTCTGACCTCACTACTTACTGTTGACTTCAGCCAAACATCCTCACCTCTAAGCCCATCTCAGAACATATCTCCAAATAGAGAGACTGGTGCCAGAAATTCTCTCCTTCGATCACTAATGCTTTTGGCTAAGAACTGCATCTCCAGGGGTTCCCAACTTAAATGCCCCATTAAGCCCAGGGCAACATTTTCCCAACAAAACCGATTGGAGGAAAGCAAAGCATCGCTTGCTAACATGGTGCTTTCTTTCTCTCCACGGCCCCATCTCCTCTCTCCTCCCCCTCACCTCCACAGAACGCCTATGGCTCACAGCTTGAAAATGGCTTCTCTAAGCCATTAAACTATTGGCTTCTCATATCATCTAAGGAGCTATAAGGACACGCGGCAATAGTACAGCAGATAAGTGTACTAGAAATTAGAGATAGGAAATAGAAAGAAATATCCAGAAGACAACTAGTGTTTTTGCTTTCCTAACACACGCCAAGCATCAGGCTTCTCCTTTGACATGCATGATCTCATTTACTCTTAACCTTAACCTCATTAGCAGGGATTTATATCTCCATTTTCTGAGCAAAAGAAACAAACTCAGAAAACGTGGGTAAACAGCCCCAGAGCTCACAGCTGGTAACTAATGAAACTAGAAATTGAGCCCAGATCTATATCCCAAAGCTTCTGTTCTTTCCATGGAACCCTGGGTTTTCCCAAAGACTGCAGTTACTGGTAGAGACTCTAGAAAATCAAATACTAGTTTCATGTCAGAAGCTATTCTTATCCTGTTCATTAAATAGTTCGCTGGAAATAAAAGTTTTATTAGAATGATTTCATCTCATTCTTTAAGCCCCATCCCAGTTCCATGCTAAAATCACAGTAATATCTCATCAAAAATTGCTTTTGTATTCAATTAATTGGCAACTGAGGTCCTCCTTCAAGTTTATTGAAATTGTTTTAAATTGGGAACAAACTGACTTGCAAAATTGTTACCCATCTTTGGAGTCATTTCTCAGTTTACCACAGAAGCTTTACTAAGATTTGTAAAATGAATATTAATTATACCCATGACTAGAAGTGATATTGAAATATAACTTATAGTAAGATATATAATCAATAAATCCCATGAGACTAGACACAGTCCTTACTGCTACAGGGCCCCAGTTATGCAAGCCATCAACCTTGCAGTTGCTGAATTGTATAGACGTCTTATAGGTCCTGAGGGAGGGGCTGGGCTGAGATGGGTTCACTCTAGGATTCAGGGAGATAAATAGTTACAAACCAGTATGAATGCTAACATTTCAACAAAAGAATGACTTCCTCTTATGCTTTCATTCAGAGACAAATTTTATTACAATACACTCAGAAAGAGTGGGAAATCTTTAAATGCTTCCTTTCAACTTTGCCAGTACAATATTTTTGATAAAGCACTTTTGGCTTATTCTGTGCTTTTAATATATTTTCATCATAACTTGGGAGCTGCTGATTTAGGTCATTCAATTTATAGACAACATCCATTATCTAATCAAATTTAAAAAGCCAGTCTTCATTATTAGCAAAATCAGACTTATTTTCTGTCAAGAAAAGTCTAACCTTCTCTTTCAAATAACCATGCCTCCCCATGAAAACCATCTTATTTCTTACCACAAATTTTAACACTAATGGATAAAATATGGTACCCAGCCATATGAAACCAGGCACTGTGCCCTTTAATACTTTTCACCAATAATTTTGTCCTTGCTCCATTCTCAAGGGAGCTTCCCCCAAGAAAAACACATTTTGTAGCAATAGCCAGAAGATGTCAGAGGAAAAATTCTTAGAAAAAAAGTAGTCAGCACCCCTGCCTTCTTCTTCTTAAGTGTATATGAATTTCAGATATTTCAACATGAATCAATATATCCCATATCTAATTCCATGCTTTGCTCTTAAAAGAATCATGTATAAGACAAGAAAACACACAAATCTAGGTGTCAATATTTTAAATTGTTCATTTGGTTTTGGTCTAGAGATTTGTACACCCAAAAGTACAATGTAAATGTAGAAAGCATGTTGGATGGATGGGAGGTACGCCTTTCCTTTGCAAAGTGTCAGGAAGTAGATTGTGGAAAGGAAAGATATCATGTTTTTTGACAATAAGATTGTTCTCGGGCAGATCTATTTTAGGGTTCAAGTTAAAGATCTGGAGATTAATTCCATTATAATTATTCATGCTCGGGTAACTCGTGAAGTTTTGTGTACCTCTTCAGGTTTGTGGGTCCCAGTTTGAAGGCTACTTAACTAGAAGGTCTTTAGACCTTTTCCTTTTTGGGGTCATGCTTTAGACAAGACCTTGGTCATTTTGTCTGATGTAAACATAATTTAAAAAATTAGAGTAAAAAATTATATTAAGAGCTATGTTGGACAAATAGGCTCTCCTGCACATATAGACTTACATTATTTAGCCATAACCACTAAGATTGGTTCTATGAATTGCTTTCAGTGGTGGAGACAAGTTTTCCCTGGTTCATTCCCAATCCCATAGGCACAAACTTGTCAAATGCTGGTAAAGGAAAGGAAAGCCTCTGAAGTCCAACAGAAAAAAGCTCTATGGTATTTGTAATGACAAGATGGGCCTCCTATCATTTTGGATCAGACATAGAAATATATAGAGGATGCTATGAAATCTATAGGTTGTGTGCTAAGCCCAGTAGATGTCAGGGAAGGCAACTGTGCTGAGTCTTAAAGGATAAGTAAAGGAGTTAGCCAAGTGGCAGGCATAGGGGTGGCTGAAGATAGGAGTGTGTGTGTGTGTGTGTGTGTGTGTGTGTGTGTGTGTGTGTGTGTTTTAGGATGGGTAACAGGTCTTGGCAAATAATCCACATGTTATACCCGATTAGGCCAGTGTATGTCTATTTTATTCTTGGCCTCAGAAATTCAGTAAAATTTAATGAGGTCACTAAAGCTTTGAGTCAAAAATATGAACACTTCTTTCTCAAAATCATGTCATTTCATGGCATATTGATTTCACACACATTAAAATATGACAGGGGGAAAAAAGAAACCATCTATAATTTGGCATTCACTTGGAGATGATGGTTGACTACGCTCTGGGTACCTGGTTTATAATAACTCATCTCACAAGAGACTGAGAGATAGGAGATATGGACACTTTACTGGGAATAGCATGCTCCTATCCATGTCTCAGGAGCATCCCCTTTCCTAGCTTTCCTGATAACTGGATGCCCAGGAAATTCTACCAGGCATCAGAAGATTGCTAAGTGATTGAAAATCAGACCAAAGGGATTTAGCTGATCTTGACCATGACTGGGAGCTTCACAAGGGACAGTATGGAGTCTGATGAGTTTGTTTTACTTCACTCCTGAAGATCTCATTCTTATAGGTAGAGTGTCCACATTGTACTGATCCATGGTTTTAGTTAGACATGTGTATAACCTGTGTAGGTATATTCTTAAGTTTCATAAATTGTTCTACTAAAGTTTTTTTTTAAAAGCTTGCTAGATGCACTGTAAAATGGTGTAATCACTATGGGAAGCAGTTTGGCAGCTTCTCAATATAATAAACAAAGAATTACCACATGACCCAGAAATTCCACCCTGGGGAACGTACCCAAAGGAACTGAAAACAGGTGCTCAGACAGAAACTTGTACACAAGCAAATGTCACAGCACCATTCACAATAGCCAAAAGGTAGAGACAATCCAAATGTCCATCAGCTGATAAGTGGATATACAAAGTGCAGTATACTCATACAATGAAATACTATTTAGTCATAAAGAAAAATAAAGTACTGGTACATGCTACAAAATGGATGAACCCTGAAAACACTATGCTAACTGAAAGAAGCTAGACACAAAAGGCCATATATCATATTATTCCATTTATTTAAAATATCCAGAACAGGCCAATATACAGAGAAAGAAAACAGATGATGGTTGCCAGGGGCTGAGGGGAGGTGGGGAATGAAAAATGACTGCTTAATGAGTATGGGCTTTTTTTGAAGTGGTGAAATGTTCTGGAACTTGACAGTGGTGATAGTTGTTCAACATTATAAATATACTAAATTTCACTGAATTTTATACTTCAAAATGGTTAATATGGTAAGTTGTATATTATATAAATTTTACTACAATTTTTTTAAAAATCACACATACAAAAAACCTTGCTAGCTATCTCAGCCTTCTTTCTTCTACTCAGGAACAAATTATCAAACTCTACTTTTTAAATGTTTATGCTTAAGAGCAACATTAGTTTTTGTTTAACAAGGGAAGAAAACAAAAAGACCCCAATTACCCAACATTTAAACCCTATAAGAACTAACAGAATATCCCAAGAAAATTGATGGATATAGAAATACCTATTACCAGGGGATAGGTAGAATCCATCTTTCTCCCTCTCAAGGAAATGGTGATTTATAGCAAAACTAAGTGGGAAAAAGCCAGTCAGAGAAAGACAAATATCATATGCTCTCACTTATAGGTGGAATCTAATGAACAAAATAAACTGATGAACAAAACAGAAATAGAAGCATTGATACATGGAACAGACTAATAGCTGTCATAGGGGACGGAGAGCGGGGACTGGATGAAAGAAGGTGAAGAGATTAGCCAAAGAACATATATGCATGACACAGACACAGACAACAATGTGGTGATAGCCAGAGGGAAGGGGGAGCTGGGGCTGGGTGGAGGTGGGCAAAAGGGGGGACAGGGAATGGGGAAAAAAACACCTTTGTTTTAAAAACAGAATCTGTCCACCCTTCTACCCTGTCTCTTGCTATAGCTCTGATTGCATGGGTTCCTGGTGTCATTCTTCCTTGGGTTTCATTTAGGTAATCCATTACTTTTATTTATGTAATTCTTCAAGTTCTTTAATATATTTTTTAATTTAGTTGACTTTAGGCAGAGCAGAATCTGTCAAGGGGAATGGAAAGCAGAACCAACACTCTCCGTTGCCAGGTAGAGCCTCTTGGCTGTGTCCTGCACTACTCCACAGTCTTTGGGGATGATTTATGGAGCAGGTGTGTGTACATTATGTCAATATCCACCCAAGGCTCTAAGAAGACGGAGAGAGAAAGGGTGCTGCCTTACACATTAGCAATTTTAAAGACACAAATGTCTGCAGAAGATTAAAAACAATGCTTTTCAACAGGTAGATTAGGACCAGAAGCAATTCCAGAACCAGATTGTTAAAGCTATAGTAACATTTGGTTTTGAGTTATTCATTAAGGATGATTTAAAAAGCAAATAAATGAAATAAAATATAAGCCTGAACAGTCTTCAAATAAAAGCAAAACAAGACAAAAAATTTTTGGCCTTATTCCCAAGCTCTTGCTTCTTACTTTCCAATAATACAGAAAACTGAAACCATTCTAGTGAAAAGCACATTTCTCTTATCTTAAGAGAATCAAATGTTTTCTTATAGTTCAAAATGTTGTGTCCTTGATTTTTAGCTCAATTTCTCGAATGAGTTACTTAAGTTTATCATTTCCAGTCATAAGATGACCAACTCACTAAGTTATTGTGGGAATAAAATTAAATAACAATAATAATTGCTGAAACAAATTGAGTGCTTATTATATGTCAGACACAGTCCTAAGCACTTCACATGTATTACTCTTTATATCAGCCTCACTAGGAGGACACTGTTAATATCACCTTGGAGGGTAATTCGCACAGGACCACACAGTTAACCAGTGGCTGAACAAGAACTTGAAGCAGACAGTCTGGCTTCACAATTCATGCTCTTGACAACTCTGCTAGATCCCAGGGTGCCTTGCGGCCATGGCTCCCCCCCTCATTGTAGGACTGGGGCAGCAACTTTGTAGATGCCAGTCCTCAAGTGGTGAAGACAACATCTCAAAGATGGAGAAATGCCACCTCTGACTCTCACAGATGGAGCCAGGAATCGCATTTGTCCTGAATCCTGTTCGGAAGGAGGAAGCTTTTCCTAAGCTGTTTTCCAGCTGGGCGAGGTCAGCTTAGCCAGGAGAGGACAGCTGGCCTGCAGAGCAGAGAAAGAGATGTTTCCTGAGGGACTTAACACATGCTCCCACATCTACTTTTCTGGTAAAATACAAGGAAAGAAATTGTGACTAAGGGTGAAAATAATTGAACAAGGGGAAAATGTTCCTAAGGGAAAATGCTATGTCTACCCTCATCATGTTACTCTGCAGTGACTCAAGCAAAAAACATAGTTTTAAAAAAATCAGATGACACCAGATCCATTTTGCTGTATTTGTCTTGTATTTTTAGTTTTAGACCATGTGTCCTCAAGTTTGAGTAATCTGGTCCTTTTCTGTATGGCTATGATGTTGAAGTGGAGGCCGAAGTAAGAGTTGGTGAGTTTCAAACTGGTGAAGACAGACTGTGTGCGAGAGTCAAAGGTCTCGGAGCAAACCGAGGACTTGCCCTGTGACTGGAGGAAGTGTCCAATAAGCAGACCTCTGCTTGGATGCCCACTTCCAAGTTGCTGCGTTTGCAGCCAGTTGAATTGCTGGGAGGGTGTTATAAATTATTAAACATGAGTCCTCAGATCTTTACATGGGGCTGGACACCTATCCACTCCTCCAATTAGTCCTTCAACCACTTTATTGTGTCAAATCATTTAACCATTGAAGACTAAGCCTAGCCGGAAAGAAATCCTAAGCCAAAATTCCAACTGAGCTTTTCATGTGCACTAGTCCACCATTGCAAGGACTGTCTTTTTTTAGTTTAGGGTTTTTTGTTGGTTTGTTTGTTTGTTTGTTTTTTGTGGGTTTGTTTTTTTCCCATTTAGTAAATGTGTATTGAGCTCCCATTCTATGCCAAACTCTGAAGATACCAGGGAGGAAGGATAGGCCTTTGATTCCATGGTTATTATATTCTAGTGACAATAATCAAGTAAACAAAAACACAATATCAGCTGGTGATTCAAAGACCATCTTAATAAACACTGCATCTGATATTTCTCCATTTCCATCCCAGAGGCCCGAGTCTGTGCTCCCGTTGGGAATGGTGCATTTTGATTGCCATGCACTGATCTCCTTGGGACAGCCAATATGCATTTTGTGAAGAACAATAAGCCGTACCTCTCTCCATCCCCAGGAAGAGCTTCTCTAATATCATATGGTTAATCATGGCAGGAAAGGGAGAGTTATGAACTGATTCATTATATTTCAGGGGAAATAAAGACGGCAGCAGGAAAATAAGCAGGCAGCTCTGCTCAGTGCCAACCAGGCCAAATGTGCAACACAGCCTTTTCTGAAAACCGCATACCTGTGGACAAACAGAGGGCCAGGCAGCCGCCTGCTGTTGAAAGCTGCCTGCATCTGATTTCAAGCCCCTTGGAGAATGCTCTGCTTTAAGCACTGGAGAAAGGAAGTAAGCTGTGGAATACCTTCTAGGATTCCTCACTAGAATTTTCTCAAGGTGTGTACATGGAAACTACATTGGTCACTTGGCTACAGGCAACTACAGTGTGATAGCAACCTCTTCAGCTCCAGATGTCTCTCTGCCATCATCAACCCTCCACCAAATGCATAAAGAATACGTAAATGCTTCTGCTTAGCCTTCTTCATTCAGTCATTCCTTCAATGCATATTAAGTGCCTGTTGTGTTAGTATTCTACTGTTGCATAACAAAAGTCCAAACCTTGGTGGCTTACACATGAATTAATTCTGAGTTTTTGTGGGTCAGGAATCTGGGCATGGCTCACCTGGGTCCTCTCTTTCAGGATCTCTCCCAGGCTGTAAGCAAGGGGTCTGTAGTCATCTGAAGGCTTGGCTGGGGAAGGATGCACTTCCAAGCTCATGTAGTTGTGGGCATGCCCAAATTCCCTGCAGACTATTGCCCAGAGACCACCCCCAGTCCCTGCCCCATCGGGCTTCTCCAACATGGCAGCCTGCTTCATTGCAGATATTAGCCAAGAAGGTAAGAGAGAGAGTTCTGCTAGTGAGATAAAGTAAAAATCTTTTGTAACATAAACATAGATGTGACATCTCATTACTGTGGCCAAATACTATTGTTAGATGCAAGGCACTAGGTTAGCAATCCACATTCAAAGTTAGGGGATTACACAGGGGGTGAATGCCAAGCCAGGGGCATCATTGGGAGCCAAGTCAGAAGTTGCCAACCACACTTCTCTATGGCAGGCTCTGTGCTTAGAGAGGAAGATATGGTGGCAAACCAATAAATACAGCCCCCTCCCTCTTGAAGTTGACTGTCTGGGTTTGAGATACTGAACTATGAAACTCCAGTGGACATCTGTGAGATGGAGACAAGGGCCAAAGCAGGAGAGTAAAGAGATTCAGCCACGCTTCCTCAGGTCCTGGGTCAGGTGGATAAATGAGGGGTGGGTCTCTGAAATATTTTTTTGAACTCACTAGGGCATTTCTTAATATAGATGGAATAAGTGGTTATAATAGAAATTAATTAGAAAGAAAAAAACACAACTCTGATAAAACTGATGCTTCAAGACTCTTCACACGAGGAGAATCCCTTTCATTACCGAATTACAAATGTGTGCTAAAGTGAATGTTTCTGGAATAGATCATAACCTTGTCCTACAGGCAAACTAAGTTGCCAACACCTGGATGCCAGATTCAAGTAGAGGATGCCCCTGCCATGATGGGGAAAAGAAAGAACAGGACAACTTTGCATGGGTTTCTGTTTTCTCATTGTTTCAGAGAGCAGGCTTGCTTGCAAAATAGGGATAACAAGAGTATTTTACTGTGTCTGGCCAAATAAAACCCTCCACCACAGGATGTTCACACCCTGAACCCCAGAATTGGTAAATATGTTACTGTTCATGGCAAAGGAGACTTTTCAGATGTAATTAAGGACCTTATGATGGGAAGATCGTCCTGGATTATCTGAGTGGGTCCAATTTAATCCCATGAGTTCTTAAAAGCAGACGAGGAAGACAGAAGAGTAGGGCAGAGAGATGTAATGGCTAAAAATGCAGAAGAGGTTCAAAGCCTGAAGATGGAGGAAGAGGGCGAGAACCAAGGAATATGGCTGGTCCCTAAAGGCTGGGCCAAATCCTAAACCAATCACCAGCAAGGACACCTCAGTCCTACAACTGAAGACAAATCTGTCAAAACCCAAGTGAGCAAGAAAATGGATTCTTCTCTAGAGCCTCCAGAAAGGAGCACAGCTCTGCAGGCACTGATACTAAGCCCCATCAGATCTGAATTAAGACTTCAAATATACTGTAGCTCAGTTGGCTAGAGCATCACCCCAGGACACCAAGGTTGCATGTTTGATCTTCTCTATCCCTTTCTCTCTCTCTAAAACCAATAAATTTTTAAAAAGCCATCTCTGAGATAATAAACCTGATGTTTTCAGCTAAATTTGTGGTAATTTGCCTTGGCAACAATAGAGAACTCATAGGATTGTTATAAGGATTCAATTCATGAGTGTATGTTGAGAGTACTGGAAATGTATCTGTAAGCAAGCACTGTGCAGGTGTTTGCCACTTTTGTGACCCTGTGATCTGGGATTTCTTAGTTCATAGATGGAAAAACATGGCCCATCTAAAAATAGCTTGAGGGATCTCGCCACACTCTGTTTCCAAATAAATCCCTTTTTATGAGCACACGTGTCATAATAAGCTGCAGGTTCCTGATGCCAAAGCCCCAAAGAAAGGTGCCCAAATGAACAATACTTTTTACACTATCCAGGAAACCAAACAAAGAGCCCACTTCCCTTTTTAAATCAAACATTCTATTTTGTTTTTCCAATCTGGTGAAGTAATTTCTTTTGTATTTAGCTTAGTATAATTAGCAATAAAATAAGATTTGAGCCATATGTCCAACCCCAAATATATCTATTTCAGGAGATGTGTTCATCTTACTATTGCCAGTATATCTTTTTCTCCTCCTTTTTGGTTTATTCACCACTGTATGCCCAGCACTCCCATTGCCAATACCCAACTAGCACCTACCATAAAAGAGCTGCTCAGTGCTTGCTAACTGAGGTGGAATCGCTGTAAGAAGTATAGGGGTGTTTTTTTTACCTACTTACCTTTCTAATCAGCTCTCATACTAATTAACTAACCCTTAGGATCAAGAAACTTGCAGGGCCAGGCTGGTGCGGCTCAGTGGTTGAGCATCGACCTATGAACTAGGAGGTCACAGTTCGATTCCTGGTCAGGACACATGTCCGGGTTGCGGGCTTGATCCTCAGTAGGGGGCGTGCAGGGGGCAGATGATCAATGATTCTCATCATTGATGTTTCTATCTCTCTCTTCCTCTCTAAAATCAATAAAAACATTTAAAAAAAGAAACTCGCAGGTAGTAAGAGAAACCAAAATCTTTAGTTTCAGTCTTATAATCAAGGAACCTCAAAACTAAAACACACACCAAAATATACCAGGCAATGCAGGGCAATCCATTGTAAGATGAGGGATGTGACCTCTGTGGCATGTAGGGTGATCTCAGACTGTTCAAGAAGGGGGTGCTAAACACCATCACATCAGAAAGCCATTCTGTTTTCCATCTTTCTGGCTACTTGCAGAAGAAAGCCTCAGTTTCATTTTGGAGTGCCCTTCACATCCTTCTCATTCTTGGATTGTCTCTATCTGTCCCCTCAAGAGAAGGAGCCGCAGGCTGAGAGCCCCAGGCTGGCCCAGTCTAGCCAGAATTTAATCACATTGTTTGGCTTCAGTTGTATTTATTTCCATGGATACCTTCTGTTTATGGCTTTTCTATTTTCAGTGGTGGTATAATGTTTTCTTTTTAAATTGCTTCATTTAAATTTTTAAAAAATGAGTCCAATTTAATATTTTTAAGCAGATGGTGCATTGATATGGCAACAATTATAAAAGTGTTACAAGAATAACTAAAGTTTAGGAAATACTGTAATAAAATGGAGTGTGTGATAGAGGCATAAATATAATATTTGAGAGGAGGCAGTCACTATTGTCAACTGGGCAGCTGAGGCTCCGAGAGGCCATCATGTTGGAAGTGAACTTTGGCACTGGACAGTGAGAGGGGAATACAGTTTGCCATGGTGAGACTATGGTATGTAGATACAGGGATTGGAAGCTTTAACCTAATCAGAAATGGCCTCAGAAGGCAGTGAGCAGAGCACTTCCGATGAAGGAACGGTGTGAGTAGGCAAGTAATGACAGGTTCACTTTTCCTTATAAGCTCTCCTCTCTTGGATCAAGTCTGAGAATTAAGAGTTTCCTGCTCTGTCCAGGATCTGCCCCAGAGCTAGCTCCCAGGTGTCCCATGGCAATGCAGTCTAAGGAGGCCCATCCTACACTTCGGGATCCTGTGTCACTAAGCTGCTGTGATTAATGCAATTGCTGGAGGCTCTCCCATACCCCACAAAGCTTCTGCTGTCCAGCCCATCAACAAAGACAGTATAGCCCTCTGATGTGATGACACCAATATTTTCTTTATATACCCTTTAGACCATTTGCAATAAGAAGCTAACCACAACCTCTCTCCCTCATTTTCAAGAGCCTGCAATTCTAGAAATGCCATCCACTGAGTTCAACCTGAGTACTCATGGTTTGTTTAAAATTCGTGAATTTTAAAATCAGTCCTCCTCTATATCTAGGAATTCCCAGATAGCCATTCCTAGGTTAATCATATGTGTTCCTCTGCCTGTACTTAATAGTGATGGGTGGGTGAAGTTCATGGGGTGGGGACATAGCTGACAAAGTCAGGAGACTTCAGATTTCATAGATTTAGAATCCTCTAAGTTTAAAGAATATGCTACTGATGCAAGTGTTAGACCTCAGGTCTGATCTTTTTAGTCTATAATATTAATGATGGACCTCCTGTCTCTACCTACCTAAATCACCTGCAGATTCTGATCACTGCAGGCATAGTATTCTGTTTCCTAATGCTGAGTAGGGGTTAGGTCACAGGAACCCCAGCAAGAAAGGGGAGGTGAGCTGGTTTAGTGTCCTGGGAAAGTAGGACCTTGCTGACTGGATTAATTGGAAGGACTAGAAGAAATCCTTAAAACCGGAGAAGTGTTTCTTGTCACCTGCTATTGTCACCTGCCATTAGTGACTAAAGTCTTCGGATTCAGGCATGATATCTCCACTGTTCATATCCTTGGTAAAGTATCACAGATGCCATTGATGTCTCAGCATGAATTAGAAACCCATTAGAGTAACAATGGGGCACAAGAAACATCAATTTGATAGAAAAGAAGCTTAAGAGAGAATCAGTACATGAGAAAGGCAGATTTTCATGGGCTTACTTTGACAGTCTGGGAAGAAGAGGTGAGAGTGACATGCAAAGTATTTTATAATAGTATATTGTGAGCACTGAAAGGACTCCGGCCCATCAGAATGGGCACAGGCCCCCAGCAACTGTCGGGGCTGCAGTGATATATTCTGACTGTGCATCATTTAGGAGGCCACCTGAAGGACAAACTCTGAGAGCTCATGTAATATTCACTCATTCAGCACAAAGAACACATATTGAGTTACTATGGTGTGCAATGTGCTATACTAAGTGTATGTGTGGATTTGGGAAAGCACTGCCTTTTACTGTCATAAAAAATAATTGTTTAAATCCCCCCTTCCATTCTATAGTGATGTTTAGCAATTTAAAAAAAAGAAGAAGAAGAAGAAGAAGCAGTAATGTGATGTCACTGTAGGAGACCAGCACAGTGCGTGAATTCACAGCATCCTGTCTCAGCACCCAGCATGTCTGTGGTCTATAATAACACTAACTCATTCTCCTCAGCGGTATTTATCCTGAGCTACTGTACACTCAGCTCATTAAAACATGAGCCTGGTGAAGATCCACAAGGCAAAAATGATGGTGAGAAACAAGTGACAACCTGGCCTTTTCAGATAAATCCCTTGGTCCTAGGCTCTGGTCTTTCTATCTATTGAAAGTTGAATATTTAACAAGCAGTTGCCCTTACAGGCTGTCATTTGAAGCTGATGGCTTTGGAAAAGCTGCTGTAAAAAAGTGATAAATAACACAGGGGTTAAAAATTATCAACCATTAGGAAATGATACGCTAAATTTGGCATTAAAATGTCACATTTATCCAGTGGATGATTAAAGGAATATCGTCTTCTTGGGATAGTGAAGAAATGGTGAGACAGAATTTCCTGCTCAGCTGCTGATCAGTTAGCTAAGAAAAAATTACTTCAGTTGAATTACCAGATTGCAGAAGATGGAGAAGAAATCTTCTAGGCCACAAGTCTGTGTAGGGGGCATCCACTATTGCACTATTTTTGCCTGTTACCCTTCTTTTTCATTTCTTTCTCTTTCTCTCTCTTTTTTTTTTTAAGAGAGAGAGAGAGAAACATCAATTTCTTGTTCCACTTATTTACACATTCATTGGTTGATTCTTGCATGTGCTCTGGTCAGGGATCAAACCTGCAACCTTGGAGTATTGGGTCAATGCGCTAACCAATTGAACCACCTGTCCAGGACTACCCATTCTTTTGAAAAGGCATTTACTTTTCCTTGGGGAACATCCCTCTTCTCTTAATTTCAAGTTTTTCCATTTTCTGACCTCAAAGATGGGCATATGACTCAAGACATATTCATCAAAATGTTGAATTCACTTGGACACATTGTTTGCTACAGAAATGGGCATCTGAGTCAAGTGATATCAATGAGTTAACAAGATTTAACCTTAAGTCCTATTTTTTTTAGAACAGTAGAGGGGATTCTTTATTCCAATGGGGTTGCTGAGTGGATAGGATGTTACTTCAGTATCATTGGTAAATATCCTGCCAGCAGCAGGTGAGCCTGAAGTTTGGGTGAACATGAAGAAGCCCTAATGACAACTTTTGACTATGTGAACTGAATCCTTGGAGTAGTCACTTGAACAAAACACCCTTTTTATTTAAACTAATTTGAAGGTTTTCTAAACTATTTAGGTTATTTCTCCAAGGGGCATTAGTATCTGCTTACTCTAGGTAGCAGATTGAAAAACTTTGTTCCTTGATAAAAGAAATTTACATATTAAAATTTGAGGGGTAGGAGCATTCCCAATGGCCTGATCATTCTCCTTAGGCAACAGTTAACTGTTCTCCCAAGCAGGATTCAGAACCATGAGGAAGAGGACAAGCATGTGGAAATGCCAGTCATGAGAGTGGCCCATTCTAAAGGAGAAATGTCTACTAGTATTCACACAGAATAGCAAAGCCATCTGTGATTCCCCGCTCTACCCCCTCCTCACCCCGCCCCCCCTCCCCCCCAGTCTATGGAGCAGCACAAAACAGTCAACCATTCTGCACATCATTCCTTAATATATTGTCTTTTCAATTTAATTTTATATCCTGTTTCAATTTAATTTTATATCCTATCCATTTCATTGCCAAACTCTATCTTGAAGAGCAAGAAATAACACCATCACTGTCCATCATGGTATCTGGTATTTGGGGAAATCTTTAAAAGCACAAAAGAAAATTAGAGATGTGAGAGAAAGAGTGCATTGTCCTACAGCTCTTAATTGGGGGTTTAACTGAAAGGAAAAGATTTCCATGTAAACATGGATTTTTTAAAAGGACTGGTTTCAATCAGGAAGTTAAGTGACCCTAAGAAATTGAAGCATCCATTCTGGTTGACTGGAGAGTCTTTAATTACAAATATCTGTCTTTTTATGACATCAACTCTGTGCTCCTAGAAAAATAAAAGGACATCTGAATGTTTTCTATTGTGGTTTTCAGGATTAGACCATCATAGAACTAGAGGTGAGACTATTGGGATCACTGAAGATGCAATAAAACAGTGAAGTGTAAATTCTGTAGTTAGATAAACTGATCTTGGCTCAGCCAATTAATTGCCAATTATGTAGACAGGCAAGTGCCTTAATTTTTCTGTGACTTAGTTTCTTCATTTGTAAAATGGGAAACATTACCAACCACACCAGTTTATAGGGAATTAAAATAAATACTATATAGAAAGCATAGAATAATCAATAAAGATTCCTCATTACTACTCATATTACTGTTATCAGCTCAAATCCCTCAGGTAGGAAGCTGATATCCCAAAGTGGTTTAAAAATCTTAGCCCAGAATTACCCAGGTAAGTTTCAAATTTGGGTGTAGAACTCAGGCTTCTAGAGTCAAAGACCTGTGGATTTCCCACCTTCAAAATGTTTTATTTGTATACTAGAGGCCCGGTGCATGGAATTTGTGCACTGGAGGGGTCCCTCAGCCTGGATTGTGAGAGGGCGCAGTCCAGGCCCAGGGTCCCCACTGGTGCATGATCAGGGCTAGGGAGGGACCATGGGAGGGCTCCAGGGCATGTCTGGCCAATCTCACTTAGTCCTGATCAGCCACACCCCAGCAGCAAGCTAACCTACCGGTCAGAGCGTCTGCCCCCTGGTGGTCAGTGCACGTCATAGCGAGCAGTTGAGCAGCCTTAGCATATCATTAGTATATTACACTTCAATTGGTTGAACGGACAACCGGACACTTAGCATATTAGGCTTTTATTATATAGGATTTTTAAACTACAGTAGGGCAACTTCAGATATTCCTTAAAAAGAAGAATTTATGAAAAAAATTCATGAGAGGTAAAAATACGGTCATCATTTAAACCTGAAGACTCATTAAAGGATAAGAATATTTAAATCTGTAATTAATGTAATAAAAAATCCCATGCTGTGCACCAAAGAGGTAATAAATTATGAATTCCCCTAGAATATTTGGGGAAACTCTCTCAGGCTGACTCATAATAAAAGCTCATTTATTAAAAATATGGAGGCATATTTTCTTAGAACAAAGAAATTCCAGGAAGGGTTGGTTACAAAAGAGAAGGCAGGCAAAAAATACTAGGTAAGTCAAGCCACATGCTCTGTATGTGGCTTTGTTATACAATTTGATTTCTTGATATGTCAGGAACTCTCCACTAAGGCCTACTTTCCCTACAAAAAACTTTATTCTTACATTTTAAATGTTTTATCTTCCATTCTTCACACCCAACCTACAAATAAATGGTCAATTTTCTCTGGACTCTGTTGAGTGCTAACTATTCAAGCTGACCCATTGCTCTGGGTTAATTATAGGACAGACAATGAGCTAATGGCTCAGCGTGCCATCCTCTAGGGACATATCTACATTGTGCGTAAGTCTTTGAGAAGCTCAAGGTCTTAACCCAAAGCAAGGCTAATGAGTGAGACTTCAGATAGGTGTGAAGAGGAGGGTAAAGATAGTAGCTGGTGCCAAAGTTTTCTAACAGTAAAATTCTCCAACCTGGATAAAGGTCTTACCCAGCCTTTCATGGACCTTGCCTGGAAGCTGGGTAAGACAGTTTTAGCTTTAAGTTAAAATTTGCATATTCATTCTTATACCCACAAACTAAATTGAAATTAAGCCTATGCCTCTATTTATAAAAAATATTCTTACTCTTAGCAAAAATTACATCAAGCTCAGCTGATTGGCTTGGCCTATGAATAATATATTTTACATTTTTCCAAAAATATTTTCTTTAAGATATCTCAGATTTGTTTAAAAGTGTTCAGTGCCGGAAGCCAGTTCCAGCATGTCATAATTGCAAGAGTTTCATCAAAAGGTTGATGGAACTTGGGGACTCAACAAGGGCTGAGTCACATATGTTATCACGGGCATTCCCCCAAACCTGAAAAGGATGATTGTTTACTGCCAGACAGCTCAAGGCATCTTAATCTACATGTTATTGCCTCCTACTGGCCAAACACTGGAACAGCCATAGGCTATTCCCCATTCTGACAATGGACTCTGTAGATGGAACCCTACCCTTTGAAGTGTATATCTCCACCTTGCCTTAGGACAATTTTTGTTAATAAAAAGCAAGGGGTCCTGAGACAAGGAGAACTTGGTTTCTTCAGCCAGGCTCCTCTGACCCCCAATGCCTTTCAAAATTATCTTTCATCTCTGGACTCTTTCTTTAGTTACACACAGCCTTTCTCCAGATTGCTAAACCCTTTATAATGCCAGAACAAGAACCCCAGCAGTTCAGAATCAACATTTCTCCTCCAACACTGTCATTTGGATTCAGATATTTGAATGTGTGTCCAAAACCAGTCAGCTGGTGACCAATATATGCAGATGCATAACTCATCACACTTACACAGAAATGATGGAAGTTTATATAAAAGAGAGACAGTTGTTTGTTTTCCTAAAGTGCATAGCACTTTATTTTTTTAATTTATCTTTATTGTTGGAAGATGTCCCCCATTTTTTTTCATTGACCCCTTCTAGCTTGCCCCCACCCCAGGTCTTCACCACACTATTTTTGTGTCCATGGGTTATGCATATATGCATATAAGTTCTTTGATTAATCTTAAAAGAGGGATAGTTTCATTTGCCCACATTTAGCTTATTTGCAAATGTAGGAAAATAATTCTTTGTTTGGGCAAAGGCATCCAAGGCTCAAATAGAACAATGACATTTAGTATAGACTTTCAAGCTAGTACACGATGGTATTTTTGATGGATTGTTTTAATGAGCAGCTTAATAAAATAAAACTTTTACAGAGATAAAGATCTGATTTCCCCCTCTCACACCACTGGGAACTTTAATACACACACAAAAATAATCTCCCCTGCCAAGATGGGGACAGTGCTGTCTTGAGAAGTTACCAATGAATTTAGAAAATATTTTCCATGCTCACAAGAAGGACAAATAAAGCAAGACTAATTGATAAAGCATAACTTAGATGTTAACTCACCATGGAACACTGGCTGTGCATCCGTTGCCAAGGGAATGCCTTTAGGATATTGAATCAGAGAAACTTTAATTCCCCAATTTAACCAGTAGGCATAATAGCTCTGAGACAATCTCTGCTCTGCAAAACAAGAGGGTAATAAAAAATAAATTGAAGTTAGTGAAATACATAAGAGATATCTGTTCAAGTTAGCAATATTTTTTTTTTTGGCCCAAACTCTCAGAATTGGTCAGACAATTATACTTGTTGGAAATGGTTGCAAACCCACATTTATTTAATGGAAATGCTAGTGTCTGAAAGCAGACTCTCCTCTCTCTCTCAGGGCTAATGGAAAATGTTTTGTTTCTGATAAAATATTTTTCCTGCATGCCTATTAGGATCTCATAAATATTTATGATAGATTCCCTTAGTTTTTATAAACATAATGATAAAGTTGATTTCAGAAATCTAGAACTTTATATGGGTTGGTATAAAAACATTTGGTCAACTAGGCCCGGGTGAGCCCAAGTGGCCCTGGGTCTGGGAGAGGCCAAGCGTCCCTGGGTCCGGGTGAGACCATGTGTCCCTGGATCCGGATGAGGCCTCGTGCACCTAGGCCCGGGTGAGCCCAAGTGGCCCTGGGTCTGGGAGAGGCCAAGCGTCCCTGGGTCCGGGTGAGACCATGTGTCCCAGGATCTGGGTGAAGCCTCGTGCAACTAGGCCCGGGTGAGCCCAAGTGGCCCTGGGTCGGGGAGAGGCCAAGCGTCCCTGGGTCCGGGTGAGACCATGTGTCCCTGGATCCGGATGAGGCCTCGTGCACCTAGGCCCGGGTGAGCCCAAGTGGCCCTGGGTCTGGGAGAGGCCAAGCATCCCTGGGTCCGGGTGAGACCATGTGTCCCTGGATCCGGGTGAGGCCTCGTGCACCTAGGCCCGGGTGAGCCCAAGTGGCCCTGGGTCTGGGAGAGGCCAAGCGTCCCTGGGTCCGGGTGAGACCATGTGTCCCTGGATCCGGGTGAGGCCTCGTGCACCTAGGCTCGGGTGAGCCCAAGTGGCCCTGGGTCGGGGAGAGGCCAAGCGTCCCTGGGTCCGGGTGAGACCATGTGTCCCAGGATCCGGGTGAGGCCTCGTGCACCTAGGCCCGGGTGAGCCCAAGTGGCCCTGGGTCTGGGAGAGGCCAAGCGTCCCTGGGTCCGGGTGAGACCATGCGTCCCTGGATCCGGATGAGGCCTCGTGCACCTAGGCCCGGGTGAGCCCAAGTGGCCCTGGGTCTGGGAGAGGCCAAGCATCCCTGGGTCCGGGTGAGACCATGTGTCCCTGGATCCGGATGAGGCCTCGTGCTCCTAGGCCCGGGTGAGCCCAAGTGGCCCTGGGTCTGGGAGAGGCCAAGCGTCCCTGGGTCCGGGTGAGACCATGTGTCCCAGGATCTGGGTGAAGCCTCGTGCAACTAGGCCCAGGTGAGCCCAAGTGGCCCTGGGTCGGGGAGAGGCCAAGCGTCCCTGGGTCCGGGTGAGACCATGTGTCCCTGGATCCGGATGAGGCCTCGTGCACCTAGGCCCGGGTGAGCCCAAGTGGCCCTGGGTCTGGGAGAGGCCAAGCATCCCTGGGTCCGGGTGAGACCATGTGTCCCTGGATCCGGGTGAGGCCTCGTGCACCTAGGCCCGGGTGAGCCCAAGTGGCCCTGGGTCGGGGAGAGGCCAAGCGTCCCTGGGTCCGGGTGAGACCATGTGTCCCTGGATCCGGGTGAGGCCTCGTGCACCTAGGCCCGGGTGAGCCCAAGTGGCCCTGGGTCTGGGAGAGGCCAAGCGTCCCTGGGTCCGGGTGAGACCATGTGTCCCTGGATCCGGGTGAGGCCTCGTGCACCTAGGCCCGGGTGAGCCCAAGTGGCCCTGGGTCTGGGAGAGGCCAAGCATCCCTGGGTCCGGGTGAGACCATGTGTCCCAGGATCCGGGTGAGGCCTCGTGCACCTAGGCCCGGGTGAGCCCAAGTGGCCCTGGGTCTGGGAGAGGCCAAGCGTCCCTGGGTCCGGGTGAGACCATGCGTCCCTGGATCCAGATGAGGCCTCGTGCACCTAGGCCCTGGTGAGCCCAAGTGGCCCTGGGTCTGGGAGTGGCCAAACGTTCCTGGGTCTGGGTGAGACCATGTGTCCCTGGATCCAGGTGAGGCCTTGTGCAACTAAGCCAGGGTGAGGCCACGTGCCCCTGGGTCTGGGAGAGGCCAAGCGTCCCTGGGTACGGGTGAAGCCAGATCCTGGGTCCGGGTGAGGCCGTGCGCCCCTGGATCCATCCGGGTGAGGCTGGGTCCCAGGCCCGGGTGAGACCACGCGCCCCTTGGGTATGGGTGAGGCCACGTGCCCCTTAGTCCAGGTGACGCCGTGCCCCTGGGTTCGGCCGAGACCAAACCAGAGGGAGTCGGACCTCCATTACCACCATTTGTCCACCATCCAGAGCTGAGGGGTCAGTGCTGACATGTACACATAAGGAACTACTGGACATCGAAATTGGGTCTCAAAAGAACTGTTGGTCCAGGGGGAAGCTCGCTACAGATTGATTCATTTGCCTGTCAGCATAAATATTATTGCTCGTCTCACATTCAGTTCTTATTAGTATATATCTAGTGACATTTGATCTCATTCATCTAGAGGAAATGATGAACAACATAGACTGAGGAACAAGAACAGAACCAGAATCAAGGAGGCATCGATCGGACTATCGGGCCTCAGAGGGAGGATAGGGGAGGGTAGGGGGAGGGTGGGGGGAGGGGGAGAGTTCAACCAAAGGACCTGTATGCATGCATATAAGCCTATCCAACGGTTAAGTTCAACAGGGGATTGGGGCATGCGTGGGGAGAGGGGTGGGATGGGAATGGGGGGATGAGGACAAATATGTGACACCTTAATCAATAAAGAAATTTAAAAAAAATAAATAAATAAATAAAAAATAAAAATTAAAAAAAAAAAAAACATTTGGTCAAAGAAGTTTTGAACACGCTTCAATGATCAAAACATGACATTCATTTCTAAAAACTGTACGAAAATACAATTATAATTTATATTTTCCACTCAATTTTGCTTGTGCCTAGGTATAGTTAAAAATAATAAAATCAGGTGAAGAGATGCTCCAGATGGTCTTGGTCCTGTCCTCGGTAATCCCTGGGCCTTCCAACCTGGAAAGACTGGGGGAAATCTGGGCTCAAGCAAATAAATGGCATTGATCTGCTCAAAAAATAATCAGATGACCTGGAACTTCTAGCACCGGGTGAGCCAGGGGACCTACTCATGTGAGATCATCGAACCACCCAGTTCACTTTCATCAGCAGCAATAAGACTGGACTCTCTTGGGTTTTATATAAATTAGAAATTCAGTAGTTGGCTCAGGATTTAACCATCCATCTCAGTAGGGCAGAGTTTCAGCTCATCTGAATCCTCAATGTCAATTCATATCGTGGGCACTGTGGATGGCAGGCACCTTCTGGATTTTATTTGTTTGGAATTTCCAGCATTTAAAGTAAATACAGGGTTACTCAACTGAGGAAACCCAGATTCACCCTCAGTGACAAAGTTGCCTAATCATCTTCCACACACCTGTGAATATCTGTGAACATGGTGCTCTCCACTGTGTTTCATTTGTCCCTGTCTTAAGATCCCTTTCTTAAGATCACTTGTCTTTCCTCTCTGTGTCTCAGTCAGCTAATCCCTGGCAACTGGATCCAACTGGGTTTCCAACTGGGTTTGATCCCGGTGAGAGAAAGATATTATGGCAGATCATCGCCATCCATATTTATTCTTTTCTAAATCTGTTCTCTTTGAAAAGGGGACATTGGCCAACATTTTTCTCTACCACCCACACTACCCATTATTATTTCCCTGTATTATTAAAGGAAGACATAGCTCTCACTCACCCATAGTTTTGGTGTGTTACTCAAAGGTTTAAGAACACTTCAGAGAAAAAAAATAAAAGAAACAAAAAAGACAGAGAAATCAAAGGTAATTCATTCAAATGCCCTTTTCATCTAACTGATTTAAAAAATATTTACAATAAGTGTTTACCTTTTTGTTTACTAATAATTTATCAAATTTTGTAATATGTTTATGCCTTGATAAATGGTATATTAACATTATTATTGTATCATACACTCATAAAATTTAACTCAAATTCTTATCATTACAAAAAACAAAAATTAAATTGATTTCATTATTGCAGAGAAGATTTAGTGTCATTAATATATGATATCAAGGAAAATACCACATTACATTAGGATAAAATTTTGGGAGGCAATGAAATAAAATTATGACTTGAAGGATAAATAAGAGTTTAAATAATCAACAAATAAAAATGTAGGGTTGTATTTTCAAAGTGGATAATGGTGGGTATTAAATCACCTTGATGCTTATGTGCCTTTGGATATATTAAAAAGAATGATGCAACACTTTTATTTTTAAAATCAATGTCTCCAATATACTGGAAATTACATCCACTGCCGCTATTTATACATATGATGAAAAAGTTTTAGATGCCTACCTAAAAATGTTCAAATGAATACATAGTTTTACAAAGTTCTTTTAGAGAGTACATGAGCAAAACTAATCATTATCCTGGTAAATCACACTCAATACTGACCATAACCTTTCAAAAGGGATAGAGAGAATCTAAAATGTTCAAAGAAGAATCACAGATGATAATAGAATTTGAAATTATCTCATATGAGAATTTTTTAAATGAGTACTTATCTAGAGGAAGAAAAGAATCTACAGGCACATAACAGTGGTCTTTAGCTCCTTGAGGAACTGTGTTGATAGCTCACAGGGCAGGTCAAGAACAAGTGTGTATAAAATAGAGATATTTCAGCTGAAACCGATTTGGCACAGTGGATAGAGCATCAGCCTGTGGACTGAAGGGTACCAGGTTCGATTCCGGCCAAGGGCACATACCTTGGTTGCGGGCATATCCCCAGTAGGGGGCGTGCAGTAGGCAGATGATTGATGTTTCTAACTCTCTATCTCCAATCCTCTCTGTAAAAAATCAATAAAATATATTTTTTTAAAAATAGAGATATTTCAGACCCTATTTTAATGTCCTTCAGAGTACAAGGTCTTTCACTTACCACTATATACACAGCGCCCTGATGAAGTCCTTAGCAAATAGGAGGCACACAGTATATATTAGTTAAATGAATGAGTGAACCCAGTATGAAAAACAATTTTTCAGCATTAGATCTTCCCAAAGATTAAATAAACTGCCACAGAAGTTTCCTTCAGAGAAAGTGTTCAATTTTAAGTTTCAAGGGGAATAACACAATAGACTGCTGTTGGCTGAGATAGATCATTAAGGTGACCTCCATCTTTCCTCTTCTGAGATTCATCATATGATTTCTTCTATATCAGGAGGAACTCTATGTTATAACCTAAATCATTACCAAAAAAAGAATTTCACTTTTTACATACGTACATTTAAGAGCTAGAGATTGTTTTCTCTGCCCAACAGTAATAAGATTTGTGTAAACAAAAATCACTTTAATATTGTCAGGGAATGTTAAGTTTGAGGAGGACATTACTAATTTAATTGGGACAACTTCAATAATCAGAATCAATTAGAACCTTAACAAGAGTCAGGTGGCTGCCTTAATTTCTTTCTAATTGTGTCTGTGATACACTAATTCAATAATATGGCCACTATACTGAATTGTCCATGAGGGCTATCTTAACCGAATCTAATTAATGAAAGAGTCTGGATGCCACTTGAAATAAGCAGCAGAAATTAAATAGAAAAAGTACTGCCATTGCCATTTATTTTCAGAGAGCTTGAAAATTCTTCTTTCATTTTTATACTGGAAAATTCTCCTTAACTTCTTTAGTAAGAAATTGTTATGTTTTCTCTAGTAAACAACAAAGTGAGTCAAGTACCTGGGTGATACACTGCAAGGTCATAGAAATCTACACAACAAGCCTTTGAAACTTCCTTTGCCTCCATCCATTTTTGTCCATCCACCCTGATTTCTTCCCATCTATTTTTAAGCCTGGCTTAATGGGTCCCTGGACTCCTATAACCCAGATTGGAGAACCTCTATCCTGGGAAAGAGATGCTTATTCATCTGATACCACGGACAGCTCCTCCTACTTTTCCCCCTAAAGAATCGACAATAAAATTCATTTTGTTTTTTCCTATTCTGAAAAGCTTCTAAAAGGTAAAGTTGGGTGTTCTACAAGCCCAGATGGAAACCCAATCTTTAAGAATATCTTTACTGAACAACTTTTATAGTGGCCAAAAGAACTCTATAAAAAGCTTCAGCAGCTACAGACCAATTGGCTCAGGCAAGCATCTCTCCAGGTTTCTCTCTACTTACCAGGGCTATACATATAATTTCTCTCACTTTATGCCATATTACCACTACTATTTTTTTTTCATTTAATGAAGAGATGGTATCAGAGCTTGTTCCCACTATTCCCTTATAAAAAGCAATGTAATGTAAATCTAGAAATCTGGGCCCATGCCCCAGTTTTACTGCCAACAGTTTCTCTGACTTTTCTGGCCCTTAGTTTGATACATTTTCATAATAAAAGAATACAACCATTATGTACTATACTAACCTGAATATTATATCCCTGATACCTATAGTCATGTAAAATTGTAGAACAGTATATTATTCAATATTTCTACATATTATTTGTAGATACATAATAGGTTTAAAAAAAGACAAACATTTTGGAAAGAGATTCAAGATAGAGATGACCTCTGGGGAGGAATAGATGAGAACAGACAACAGGGGCTTGAACTACATTGGAAATATTTTACTTCTTTAAAAGGTGACATATGTGGGGGATGGAAATTCTCACTGTCTTGACTACGGTGATGGTTTCATTAGTGTCTATGGTGACAAAAATGAACAACTGGTGCACTTTAATTATGTATAGTTACCTGTATATATGTCAACTATAACTCAATAACACTGTTAAAACAAAACTGAAAAGTGACAAGGAAATTATAGCAAAAGATAATATAATAGATCATGGCTGTCTGTGGATGTCTCTTGATACTTCTTGGCACATCTTAAATATTTTATAAATGAAGTTTTAAAAATATCAATTTGTCTGGAAAGCAGAAATAAATATAAAATGATAAGAATTTCTTCAATTTTTATTTTTACTTTTTAAAATATGTTTGTATTGATTTTTTAGAGAGAGGAAAGGAAGAAGGATAGAGAGATAGAAACAGTGATGAGAGAGAAACATCATAAACCCGCTGCCTCTTGCCCGCCCCCTGCTAGGGATTGAGCCCCAAACCTGAGCATGTGCTCTGACTGGGGATCATTGAACCAGTGACCACTTGGTTTATGGGTTGATGCTCAACCAATGAGCCACACCAGCCTGGTTTCTTCAATTTTTAAAAAAATATTTTTTTATTGATTTTAGAGAGGAAGGGAGAGGAGAGATAGAAACATCAATGATAAGAGAGAATCATTGATCAGCTGCCTCCTGCATGCCCCCTACTAGGGATCAAGCTGCAACGGGATATGTGCCCTTAATGGGAATCAACCTGGGACCCGTTGGTCTGCAGGCCGACACATTATCCACTGAGACAAACAGGCTAGGGCTTCAATTTTTAATCTAAAAGAACTACCACTTTACAAAGTATTGCATTTATTTGTGGTGGGTGATGGCAGACAAAAGTGCTGTTTCTAAAATGGAAACTGAGGGACAAGTACAGAACCGGAAGAAACATGAGGTTTGTGCTTCTCTGTCAATGGTATAAGAAATGCTTTTGAGGTTTCATTTTACTCTCCAAAGGAGAATGTTTGCCCTTTTTTTGTGAAGAGAATAAAATACCTTATATGTTTCTATATACAAGAAATGTTTAAGTTGGAAATTTCCCTGGATATTCAACAAAATTTGTCGGATACCACAGTCTTCATCCAGACTCAGCAACTGGTTGCCTTTGTCTGGCTCTCTCACCAGCTCCTGCCTCAGTTTCCCTTCCTCAGCATCTTCTTTTCCCCATCTTTCATGTGTATCCCCACTGAAGAAATCTCCCTACAAGTTCCTATTTCTCACTCATGAAATGGGATATTGTGAGAACAACCACTAGGATTGGCATAAGATTAAATAAATTAATGCATGGGAAGCAATATATTAAATAATACATGGGAAGCAGTACCCAGGACATAGTAAGCACATGATTAATGCTATTGTTTTATACATGTTATTTTGTTAAAAATAATATTATATATAAAATACATATAAATATATAAATATATAATTACGTCATTAAATTATGCATGCTCTATCACACTCCCCTTCCTCACTCTGAAGAAACTTTCAGTATGCTCATTGATGTCAAGATCAAGTCCAACCCTCTGATTTATCCATCCACTTTTGTAATGATTTTCCTTAGGAAAAATTGCTATAGCCAAGTCTATTCAATTTTCATTCTAAAAAGCTATGCATTTTTCTACTTTTTCTCATCTAACCTTTCAAAAACCTCATTCATAAGCATGCTTTAGCCACCACAAGCCTGAGAATCCCTTTATTCTCTACTAAAATCTACTTCCTTCAGTATCTGAACTACTCATATTGACATTTGACACAAACACATAAAAGAGAGAAACAAAATAAGACGGAATCTCGCTTTTTTTTTTTTTTTTTTTCAGTTAGATTGTAAACTCCATAAGGGAAAACACTCTGCATTTTATGATTGTGTGTTTGACGCAAAACTAAATGTGTAACAACGGGGACTTGGTAAATGATGGCTAAAAGCCTGGAGGAGGAATGATTGTTTGAAAAGTGAGGATTATCTCATTCCAAACTAGTTTTAGGTTACATTTGGAATCTCAACTTAGCTCATCATTTTCCATCCTCTTTACTTTCTCATTTCAAGGTCAAGGTCCTGAATTTTCTCCACAGCTGCTCAGTGGTCTGGCTTGCAATCAGCCACTCTTCCTGGCCTGGGTGAAGCCAGGATGCTTATTCACACCCAAGAGAATTTCTGAAGGAAAAGCTGAGAGCTGAGTCCAGTGAAGAGAGTTTCTATGACTTCTTGCTCTCATGTTGCTGACTTTTGCCTGAAAATGAAAAGTGCACACAAACACTACAGTAGGAGTTTGACCTAGCCAAAGAAGAAAACAGTGATTATTTGCCTCAAGCCCCTTTCTCCATCTTCCCTCATGTCCCCCAAACCTTTCCAATGCCCAGGCATCTCAGGTCCCCCACTGGAATCTTCCAATGCCTTAATTTTCAGATCTGTCTTTTGTTTTCTATGGGATGAATATAAATAGGCATTATCATTATTATCCAGATTTTAACTTAGATAAGCTAAGTAACTAGCCCATGTATTGCCCAAATCCTGACAATAAAGCCAGGATTTAAAGCCAGGATTGTTCTATACCGAGCAACTGCCTCTTCTGAGCATTTCCCTGCATGGAGGGGTCCACTTCTCCTGGGGGAATGGTGGGGCCGGTAGATGTGGGGCTGAGAGGATGGAGTTGGACTAGAACATGTTTGGGTCTAGCCTTTGCCTCTGAAAACTGTTTCAGACCCATCTCCAGAAGTTCCGTGTAGGCACACCGACAATAGAGATCTAAATAATTAAGAAGATAACCAAGCCAAGCTATTTCCTCTGCATAGCAATTCTAATTCAGTCTTAGACAATTATCCTGTTTCCACGTAGTTCTCAAAAGCTTGGGTACCATTGGGAGTGGAAATTATTTGTTTCCAAAACAATTGCCAAGGTCATGGGCCTTAGGTATTTCACTACTCTGCATACAAAGGCAACCCTGAGTGACTGACAGCAGGAGAGGAAGATAAAGTCACCATCTCCTCTCCAGCACCTCAGGGGCAGTGAGGTGAGCTGCCAGGTTAGGTTCAGAAGCCCAGAGAGGCTGTGGATTCCCTGTGGCCTCCTGGTTGTTGACATGCAGTTAAACAGCTGAGCTTCCAAAAAGGGGTTCCTTTTGCTAAATTCTCTGAGGCTCCCAGCAGAGGTGCTCCATAGGATTAAGAAGAATATGCTTTTCATCTCAAATTACTTTAAAAAACACATAACAAACACAAAGAAATATGCCTAAACATTTAACAGTGACCCTGAGGATGCTTGGGAGGCAATACTTACCAAATCAAGAGTCATGGTTTTCAAAACCACAAAAGGCACAATAAATAAATAAAAATGCACAATAGACTCATCTGGGAGCTTTATAAAAATATCAGTGCCAAGGACTGACCTCCACACTCTCTGTGATCCAGACAATACAGGAAAAAGAAACTAAAACCTGAGCTTCCTTACGGTAACTTTACTACCAATCTTATCAGTTAAGAATCATAGTTTACTTTAAAAGGCCTTGTTGTCACTTGAATAATGTAGAATTATTATTCAATTTATTAATCTAGAATTGTAACATCTGTAGAGAATGCCAGTACTTCTGGCCATGTTGGCAACACAAGCATTTCTCAGTGGCCTCTCTGGCCAGTGTCTTCTTAGCTCCTGAGGTTTTCTCCATTAATCATGCCAGACCCAGGAGAAGAATGGGTGTGCTAGGAAGACAGATCTCTGAGAGTGAAAGTGTTTGCATTGGGAAAAGCAAAAAGAAGGAAAATTTATATCTACACACTCCAGACAAGTCTAAAATAGTAAGATGATTTTTTCCCAATTATAAGGAAACTAACCGCCAAATATTTATCATGTGCCATGCAGTGATATTTGTCTAAAATCTCGAGTAATCTTCCAAAATGTTATGTGATGTATGTATTCTTAATTCCCACTTTATGAATTAAAAAATTGAAAATTGGGGAATTTAATCACTCCATCAGTATTCATAGTTAGAATTGGGTAGAGTCAGAAACCAAGAGCCCCGCCTGATTGAGATGTCCTTTCTTTCCCTATAACACTGTGTTTTCTCCCCAAACAAGAAACACCTTAATTCTGTCTACCCTTGGGAGCTGAGACTTGCATCTAGGATTGGTTTTTACACTTAGTATTTTCCATGGGCCATCCATCCATTATAAAAGCCAGGAAGCAGTTACCATCTGTGATGCCATGGGTGTGTGAGGCTCAGAGCTTTCGAGAGACCTGGCCATGGGGAGGGTGCATTGTTAACTGAGCCCAACTGCCACCCCTGGCTTTGCACCAAGACCATGCTCCCCAACAAAATGAGTCCTGCCAGTGACTGAGCATGATGGAGCATTAGTGCTGGCTCAGTCCCGTCTAAAGGGGGATTCTTCCAGTGAGCAGTGTTTCCTTGGGAACAACATGCCCGCGGGATCAGAACTTCCTCGGAACCAGGCTGCAGCCTGGAGCTCCCCCTGTGTGACTCTTCCTTCCTTCTCTACTTTCACAGAACTTGACCATCACCTGCCTACACCTGCTCATCACCCTTTATTCCTTACACGCATTTCTCCTAACAAATCCCTTGGCATTTAGTCTCATCATGGGCACTGCTTCTCAGAGGACCTGCACCAACACTTTCTCTCTCTCAATATCTTTCCCTCCTCCTGTTCCATTACTTGACCTCTAGGTCTTTTATTTAGAATTGTGGTCTTCTCTCTGTCTGTGTTGCAACTGCTCCCGTTCAGGCTCTGAACTATTGCAACAGGCTCCTGCCTGGTCTCCTGCCACTAACTGGTCGTACTGCAGTAATACTTAATACCCTTTGATGGTTACTCATCTTCTGCAGGATAAGACTAAAGTCTTTTTTTGCATGACATCCGAGTCCTTCCTTCACCTGGCCCTGCCTCCCTCAGTTTCTTGGGACCTAAGCTCCAATCAGAGTGAATTCTATTTCCTGTTGCTTTATGCCTGGATATAGAATATGTGTTTTCCCCTGCCTAGAACCCCCACACCATCCACATGCCATAAAACATAACATGGTTTTTAATCAGAGAGAAGAAGTGATTTTGTCATGGTGTGCTTTTGTGAGGTTATTTTTTGTGTGTGTGTCTGAATAGTAAGACTAAGAAATTATTTTTCTGCCCTGACCAGTTTGGCTCAGTGGATAGATCGTCGGCCTGCAGACTCAAGGGTCCCAGGTTCAATTCTGGTCAAGGGCATGTACCTTGGTTGTAGGCACATCCCCAGTAGGGAATGTGCAGGAGGCAGCTGATCGATGTTTCTCTTTCATCGATGTTTCTAACTCTCTGTCTCTCTCCCTTTCTCTCTGTAATAAAATCAATAAAATATTTTTTTAAAAAGAAATTATTTTTCTGATTCATATTAACTGATCGAATGCTCCTTTAAGGAATTTATTCCAAGGACACAATCAAAGATGTACAAAAAGATTTCTACACAAGACCCATTCATCACAGTGTTAATTACAATAACAAATTTATGAAACAATCTAAATGTTCAATAAAAGAAGGTTGGTTACATAACTAACAGGCCAGTCACAAAATGGAATATATGTAGCCACTAAATATGGTTGAAAAAGAATAATATCTGGGAGAACTGTTTACATTTTATTAAATGAAAATATGGATTTTAAGCACTCCTTGCCTTTGGCAGTCCAATTTTAGAGTACCTGGGTATCCATATCTATGGATGTTTATATTACAGCTAAAAGAATTTACATTTTCCAAGGAAAGGAGAAAGTATGGATGTCTCTGCTTTTTAAAAAAACATATTTTTCTATGTTTTTAATTTTTCTTCCATAATCATATTCTAGTTTATAATAAAAAAATAATACCTTGTAGTTTTCAGTGTATAGGTCTTTCACATCCTTTTTTAAGTTTATTCCTATACTAGAGGCCCAGTGCACGAAATTCGTGCACGAGGGGGGAGAGGTGGTGTGTCCCTTAGCCCAGCCTGCACCCTCTCCAATCTGGGACCCCAACTGTCCTCTCCTGCAGGCCTGGTCCCTCCCATCTGCCCTCCCCTACTGGCCTGATCACCCACAACTGCCCTCCCCTGCTGGCCATCTTGTGGCTGCCATCTTGTGTCCACACGGGGTGGCCATCTTTGACCACATGGTGGTGGCCATCTTGTGTGTTGGAGTGATGATCAATTTGCATATTACTCTTTTATTAGATAGAATATTTAATCTTTTTGTTGCAATTGCAAAAGGAATTTTTTTTTCCATTTCTTTTTCTAAAATTTCACCCCATCTTCATTGCAGCTTTATTCACAGAGGCCAAGACATGAAAACAACCAAAATTTCCCTCAGTAGAGGATTGAATAAAGAGATGTGGTATGGTGGGTGAGAAGAGATTAACCAAAGAACTATATGCATATATGCATAACCCATAGACACAGACGTAGTGAAAGCCTGGGGCGGGAGGCTGGTGCGGGCAACATGGGGTCAATGGGGGGAAAAGGGGCCATCTATAATATGTTCAACAATGAATATTTTTTAAAAAGAAGCATAGAAAAAAAGAGATGTGGTACATATATACAATAGTACATGTACTACTCAGTCATAAGAAAAAATGAAAAACTTTCATTTGCAACAGCATAAATAGACCTTGAGGATATTATGGTAAGCAAAATAAGTCAGTTGGAAAGAGTCAAGAACCATATGATTATCCTCATATGTGCACTATAAAACTAAAGCATTAACTGGACAAACAAACAAAAACATATAGACACAGACAACAGTATGATGGTTACCAAAGGGAAAGAGGGGTAAAGGAGGTAGTAGAGGATAAAGGGGGTCAAATATATGGTGATGGAAGGAGATTCAACTTTAGATGGTACATATACAATACAATATACAGATGATGTATTATAGAATTGTATACTTTTATTAACCAATATCACCAAAAAAAAACTTAACTTAAAAAAGAAAAAATGGCCAAGCAAAATATTATTTTCAAAACTTTTTAAAGAAACTTTCTGCTAGTAACCACAACATGCCATTAATAGAATTCACCATAAATCTTTCAGCAGAATTTATTTTTATATAGAAGAGAATTTCCTCTTCGATAGAAGGAGGAAAAAATGTCCAAAAATGTTTTTAGACTAATGAATAAACTATGATAGCACCTAAAGGATGGGGCGTCAGAGGATGTAGGGTAGAGGAAAAAAGATTTTAGTTTTTACAACACCAATAAAATTTAAAAAATATTCGTAGTCTGAAGAATACACTTGTATCTGAAGACCAACAACAATATTTCTTTATAAATTAAAAATAAATATTTGAGCTTAAGCTTATAAAAAATTTGACATTAGATAATACACTATAAATAATTACTCACAAATAATTACATTTCATTAATAAATGCATATTTATTAGAAAAATCTTTCATATGATTAAATTTATAGTTTTTCTTTTCTGGGGGATAAATAACAACAAAAATACATTGAACTGATAACAAAACTTACTTAAAAAGTCATTTTATTTGTGGATTATTTTCTCTTACTCTGAACAAAGTAAAACAATCGCCTGGACTTTGCTTTCCTTTCTCTCACATGATTGACAAGAACATGGTTTTTCCATTTGGAAAGTAATAAAACAGGATCAATAAAGTAAACCTGCTCCCAGCACAGTAATCTCTTTAAGACACAAACAGGTTTTTTTACATTTCTGGATCCAATTTAATTTAACAACTAACAAAGGTGAACTTTGCAGAATTTCAAAAATAAAGGTATGGTTAAAAATAAGCAGGAATTCGCCCTGGCTGGTTTGGCTCAGTGGATAGAGCGTCAGCCTATGGACTGAGGGGTCCCAGGTTCGATTCCAGCCAGGGGCACATGCCGGGATTGCAGGCTCAATCCCCAGTAGGAGGTATGCAGGAGGCAGCTGACCAATGATTCTCTCTCATCATTGATGTTTCTTTCTCTCCCTCTCCCTTCCTCTCTGAAATCAATAAAGAAATATATTAAAATAAATAAGTAGGAATTGTCCAGACCAGCAATTTTTAACCTTTTTCATCTCCTGGCATACAGAAACTAATGACTAAAATTCTGCGGCATGCCAAAAAATGTTATATTTTTTGCCAATCTGACAAAAAAAATAGGTATAATTTTGATTCACACTGAACAGCTAATGTGATGGCTGTTGTCATTTTTTTATTTGACAATCTAAGGGAAAAGAGGCCAGTGCCCCTGACTAAATAGTTGGGTATTACATGTTTTAAATTTCTGTGGCACACCAGTTGAAAATTGCTGGCCTACATCAATGGTTCCTAAGCTTTGTGGGGCTTCATCAGTGGACTGTTAGATTCCCTGGCAATCTTCTCTCACCTGCATCTCTCTTCTCACTCTCTTCTAGAAATGGTACAAGAATGTAATTTCTTTAAGCAATGGGAATTAAATAATTTTATTTGAAATTTTCCTTGAATTAAGGCAGAATTAGCTTAAAATCAACCTGGCGGGGTTGGGGGGTGCTCATTGCAATCATGTACAAAAGATCCTGTGTCCCTGGCTATAAAGCAAGGAAGAGCTGACTTTGAAAGGGCCTTTAGAAACAAATCTAGGCCAAATCAGATATTAGTATCCTGTGAGAAGAGAGGCAAAATGCATGTTATCACAAGGGCACAGCCCTCAGAAACTTCCCAAGCTGTGTAAATATATCACTGCTTTTGACAGTGCTGATTAAATCAGTGAAAATTTTCTCCTTTCCCTTCTCCACCATGGCCTATCAACACTGGATATCTCAAATGGCTCATTTTGTTGTTCTTTCACCTCACAAATTCTACTAAGGTGCTTGAGAATTGTGGCTTGAGTCTCTTAAAAATCTCAGCTTGCTTTTGTACCTATACAGTTGAACACAATGTATAAGAACCCTGATTTCACACTTTCCTGAGGTTTGCTAACCATTCAAAATAAGAGCAGAAGATGGAAGGAGTGGGTTTTAGTCTCAGCAAAACAAGGGATCACTGCACGTCTTGAGCAGAGGGGTAGCCTGAGCTTATTTCCATTTCAAAGGATCCCGTTGGCTGCTGTGTGGAGAATAGCAGAGCAAATGGGGAGTGAGGGGCCTGTCTGGAGGGCACTGCAGTATTGCAAATAGGACATGGTGGTGGCTGGGTCTAAGGATTTACTATTACAGGTAATAGGACATAATTAGATTTGAAATCTCTTTTGCAGGTAGATCAATAAGGTGGGCTAATGGGTTGGATGTGGAGTACATGAAAAAGAGAAAGCAAGGATATCTCTCCAAAGATTTTTAGCCTGAGAAGCAGAGCATGTGATGGGAAAATTTACTGAAATAGGTACCATCTTCAATTTCACTTTTATTGAAAAAATACCTCCCTAAAATAAACTATACTTCATTACTGCCTTTTAAAGCATGAGTATGGAGAAAATGTCAATCTCTGCTGTTTATTTGGAGATTTTATAAGAAGCTCGGGACTTATTTTGAATCTAAGTCATATATATATATATGCCTGGTGAGTCATTCTGATTTTGTACTGACAATATAGCAGACATTCAGAGTGGCTTTAAAGAGAATTACTTTAAAATGCTATGTAGATGCAACCTTGTTTTGTGGTCATTTTCCCCCTTGAAATTGAGAACAGAGAATAAAAATAATGTGTGATATTGTTGAGTTATATTTTCTATGGTTTTTAAATGATCACTTGGCTGATCAATAAGTAATTCGTCAATGTATAAAATAAAACTTGATGTATGTCCAGCAGTAACTAAGGCAACATTCTTGTGAAGATTAACATTGCTATTCAGAGTCAGTGGTTTCAGCCAACTGGTTTTTTGTTTTGTGGGACTTGTATTTCTTCACTGAGAGCTGAATATGACAAGATGCTATTAAAATAGCAGGAGTTAAAAAAAAAAAAGGAACCGTAGCAGGAGAAAAGACCAAGAAAGTAGCCACTGAAAGGACTGAATACCACAGTCTCATTTCATATGGCTACAGCGTATTACCTGCCATCCTTGAGGAAGAAAAATTGAGGGAGGAAAATTGGCTCCAGTTGAGGTAATAACACGTTATCCCTTTCTTCCAATATGCCTCAGCTGCCGAGAAATACCTTGGTGAACCTTAACTGGGGCTCAGCATTGTAATTTTCTCAGTGGGAACAACATTGCTTGCTTTCTGGGAAATGTGCAGTGGCCTTTTTCTGGCAGAGACGCTAGCTACTTCACAGGTCTGCTTATAAGCCCTGTACTCTCTCATCATAGAAAGTTCTCCCATGATAATTTTTACCCCTTGCCTCTGATATTCAGGCTGAGACTGGCTTCGTAGGGAGCCTGACACAACATTTAAACAACTCAGCCAATCTTCTGCCATATGCCTTCCTGACCCCCACATGCCTTGTTCCCATCCTCAAAGCCAAGTCCGTTCTCCTATGTCAGTCCTTGTGAAAGAATTACCAGAACATAGGGACAACTATGAAATTTGACTAATTTAACAGAAACACATTTTCTGCAAGGTCAGACAAGAATATTTTTATAGCATTAATTCAAACAAAATGGAAAACTGGCTAATTCACGTAAGAAACAAGAATTTAAATTCAGATTTCCAAAAATGTTTAGTTTATCTAATCAATCTCATTTTTCTTATTGAAAAGGCATTGCTTCCTGCTAGCCATGTTCCCCATGTTCAAGGGCTAAACTTCTGGTTCATTTCTCTACTCACTGACTGGGACTCAAGGATGAAGAGAATTCAATGAAAAAGATTCTGTTTACAGGTAAAAGCAGTCAGTGAGAGTTTATTGACTACTCAGTCAATAAATAGAGGGACTAAATAAATATAGGAAAAATACTAAAATCTATGGAATAATAGGAACATGATAAAAGGCCATCAAAGAGTTTACAATCTAGTTGGAAAAAAACAACACATGGAACTATATAAAACATTTACAAAAAAACATAAGAGCAAATTAATTCAGTACCATGAAACTAGCTTTGTCTGAGGTACAGCCAACTTTAAAATATGACTTTCAGTCATAGGGAGCTCACATCTCTCTTCCTCCTCCCACTTTCATTTCTATTAATTCTACCTTCTTTGAGGAACATATAAAGGTACTAGTAATAAAAATGCTAAAATCTAAGCACATGACTATTTTTTAGAGTGATTTTTCCAATGACATTATTTAAAATTCTTCTTCTTCTTTTTTTTTTTTTTTTAGTAGAAAAAAAAATCTGTAAAGGCTAAGTTAAAGCTATCATAAAACCTGTAAAGCAGAGTTCTACATCATTAAGCTGGGAAGAAGCTGGGTTTTATTGATCGTAAAAAGCTAAGGAAAAGAGAGAAGGAGCCAAGTCACTCCTCTTAAAATGAAAAACCATTTAGGAGAAGTGGGATAATAGGAGCCAGAGGGAGGCAAAAGAATTGCATGGATGAAATCCCTTATGTCTGGCATAGCCACAGATCATGGTTGTCTGACACAGCCCTGGTTAACTTCTGTTGTCCCAAAGTCCTGTCGTGTTTAGCATTTGTCCCTATTGTTTTTGTTTGTATTGCACTAAGCTAGGATGAGTTTCGAGTTAGAGTTCAGAGTAGAACTCTACTTTAAATTGTAGTTTCTACCAGGGTCTCGTCCAGCAGTATGAGAGAGAAGTACACGGTGAGAAGGATGCTCACATGAACAGATAGTACATTTGAAAGACAACGTGATAGCCCATCCCTCCTCTTCTAACCACACCCAGACACAATATGGCTAACATTTCCCACTCAAGGATGCTCAATGATGCAATAACGCTTGTTCAAACAGCACAGAGTGAACACAGATGGTGGTGGGAGTATTGGATGCTGTTTCCTCTGTCAGACATGGGGTGTGCCAGTTGATTTTGCTGAAGCCTGTTCTGTAGCCTGTGATGCAGGAAACTACCAGATGGACAGTTAGTGGGCAAGGTGGGAAATTATAAATGAACACAAAATAAGTGAAGGAAATAGAGCCTGAGCAATCCTGCCATAGAGTGTACATAATTGTCTGATTGCTCTTCTAGGGCAGTTTTTTTAGTTTGCTTTATGATGTAAATCAGCAACTATTTTATAATTTGATTTCTTTTAGTATTTTCCATTAAACCTTTTTAGAAGTTAATGAACTGAAAGAACAAAACTGTACAATTAATGCATTAAACCAAACTTCCAATTCTTACAAAAGTTTATCATGTGACTTGTACAGAATGTTTTTCAATATTGATCACCCACCTTGAGGAGCTGTAGGAATAATATGGGCCACATAACAACTACAAGACTCAAATCTACTCTATGTCAGAATCTATTTTAAAAGTTATTTGTATTTATTTAAGAAGACTCTGGCCCAAAATGATGATTTAATAAATGCATTTGTCGATGTTGAAATATATCACTCTGTGAAGCATGACTTTTTGTTTAAATCAAATGACAGTTCTTTCTAAGTTGATTTCACATCTTTCAACACCAAGTCTTATTTGCATGTAACAAAACAAAACAAAAAAAAGGTGAAATGAGTTGCTAATGTCTTGGCTCCATTGACAGAAGAATGTTTCAAACAATGAAATAGAAAATCAATGAAGTCAATTCTAATAATGTTTATTTTTTAAATCTACTTCATGGAATCAAAGTGAAAGTTTTAGAGGGTTACTCATTCAAAGACAAAACATCCAGTACTATTGTAAAAGCTATCATAAGTTTAGTTTTAAAATTCAACATTGAAAACAAAGTTTTATGTATGATATTCTTTTTTACAGTGTGTGTAATTTATTTTTACAGTGATAATATGAATACAAATTTTGGTGGAGCACAATGTCATGGTAAAAGTTGTATTCTTATTAAATTAAAAAATCTATAGGGCAGAAGTATACTTGGAATTGGTTGTGTGGTACACACAAATTGTAACGCCCGGAACGCTGGCCGCACTCACAAAGCACCAAGAGACGCCTCTCATGCAAAAAGCAAAGGGTTTATTGGTACAGGCATGCCCGGTCCCACAACATACTCTGAACACAGAGCAGAGGTTGTGGGCCCCGAGCCTTTGTTATACAGCAATTTTATAGACGGGGGAATCGGGGGATGGGGTGTTACTCAAGTTACTGAGTTGGGCTACTCTGATTGGCTGGGTGAGGGCCGGGGCTTGCTTACGCAGGTGCAGGGTGTGGAGGCAGGGTGCGGTCTAAGGGCGGGGGGAAAAAGTGGTTTAGCCCTAGGCTATGGCGGGAAGAAGTGGTTTAGCCCTAGGCTATGGCGGGAAGAAGTGGTTTAGCCCTAGGCTATGAATTTCCCTTTCAAAATCTTTTTTAAAAATTTAAATCAATTTTTTAATTTTTCAATTACAATTGACATACAATATTATATTAGTTTAAGGTGTACAACCCAGTGATTAGACATTAGATAATTTACTAAGTGATCACACTGATACATCTCCTACTCATCAGACAACATAAATAGCTATTAGGATATTAATGACAATATTCCCTATGCTGTACATTATATACCCATGACTAATCTGTAACAACCTTAACTGCAGCCAAACAATCTATAGTATTCTACTGACAGGGATAGAAGCTATAGAGGTTAAAATATGCAGATATTTTCCTATACACACAGTTCAAGTAACTGACATCTAAATATTTTGTGATGAAATACACTGAATTTTAAAAAATACTTCTTTTTTAAAATCAATCATAATGTGTATTTTAAGAATGTTTGAACAATGGAAGAATTTCTTTTTAAACCAATCTAAGTATCTTAAAATGATATTAACATTTTCTAACTTAGTTACCTAAATTTTGGTTGTATTGTTCAAAATCATTTGCAATCTTCAATCAAGCTATTCAATGAATGGTACACAGAAAAAAGCTCAGTTGCCAGAGAATTGCAATTTTGGAAAACAAAGCTTTATAACGACTAACTATTGAAATTGAAATTTTTGAAAACAAAGCTTAAAAACAACAAGCTATTGAAATTATTCCAATTTGAAAGGAACTGAACCAGTTAAACAATGAGAACTCAAGAAGTGTTCAAAATTAAAAATTAAATAACTATGCTTTGAAATATCTGAACCAGTAGGAAGAATCTTTTAACTTAATAAAGTTACGTCCTAAATCACAATAGAATTAAATTCAGAAGGTCAATTTTGTAACATCTAAATTTGACAAAATTTCAAAAATAAAAAACTTACTTAATAAGTTTGTCTTGTAAAAATATTGCTGGAAAAAGAGGTCATCTAACTAGAGTCAAAATGGTAGTTTCTATGAAATTGTTTGGGTGAAAATTTTTTGACAGTTTAATACAAAAATTAATTGAGAAAGTACAGGATTATATACCAAAGAAAATTATTCTGCTTTATTTTTTAATGTTCAGATAACCAATGTGTAGAGCTTTTTTTTTTTTTTTTTTAGTGAATCTTTATTGTTCAGATTACAATTGTTTCTCCTTTTTCCCCACATATCTCCCCACCACCCTGTTCCTAGCCCCCCCTCTTCCCTTACCTCCCCCCCCCCCGCTGTCCTTATCCATAGGTGTATGATTTTTGTCCAGTCTCTTCCCATACTCCCCACACAGACACGCCTTTCCCCCTGAGAATTATCAATCCACTCCCATTCTATGCCTGATTCTATTAAGTTCACCAGTTTATTCTGTTCCTCAGATTTTTAATTCACTTGACTTTTAGATTCACTTGTTGATAGATATGTATTTGTTGTTCATAATTTTTATCTTTCTTCTTCTTTTTCCTCTTTTTAAAGAATACCTTTCAGCATTTCATATAATGCTGGTTTGGTGGTGATGAACTCCTTTAGCTTTTTCTTATCTGTGAAGCTCTTTATCTGCCCTTCAATTCTGAATGATAACTTTGCTGGGTAGAGTAGTCTTGGTTGTAGGTTCCTGCTATTCATCACTTTGAATATTTCTTGCCACTCCCGTCTGGCCTGCATGGTTTCTGTTGAGAAATTAGCTGATAATCGTATGGGAGCTCCCTTGTAGGTAACTAACTGTTTTTCTCTTGCTGCTTGTAAGATTCTCTCTTTGTCTTCTGCTCTTGGCATTTTAATTATGATGTGTCTTGGTGTGGTCCTCTTTGGATTCCTTTTGTTTGGGGTTCTGTGCGCTTCCTGGACTTGTAAGTCTATTTCTTTCATCAGGTGGGGGAAGTTTTCCTTCATTATTTCTTCAAATAGGTTTTCAGCATCTTGCTCTCTCTCTTCTTCTGGTACCCCCATAATTCTGATGTTGGTTCGCTTGAAGTTGTCCCAGAGGCTTCTTACACTATCTTCAACTTTCTGAATTCTCTTCTCTTCATGCTTCTCTGGAGGAGTGTCCTTGGCCTCTTTGTATTCCAAATCTTTGAGTTGATTCTTGCAATCCTCTAGTCTGCTTTTGGGTCTCTGTATAATATTTTTTATCTCAGTCAGTGTATGTTTAATTTCTAGTTGGTCCTCATGGAATTTATCGGCCTTTTCCATGAAATTCTTGAAAAACCTTATAACCGTGGTTTTGAACTCTATGTCCAGTCGCTTGTTCTCCTCCATTTCTTTGGTTTGTGATCTGTTTCCTTGCCTTCTCATATTCTCTGCTTCCCTAAGTTGGTAGGGTAGTTTTGTGTACTAGGTGTCCTATTGGTTCAACGGGTCAGCCTCCCAGTTACTTGACGTGGACACTCTTGGTGTACCCTTGTGTACTGTGTGTCCCCCAGCAGGAGCTACAGCAAGGGCTAGTTTTCTCCTCCTTTGCTTGGGCGGTTTTGGAGCAGTCTGACTGGAGCTGCAGTTGGTTAAGCTGCTCCAGAACAGGCCATTTATATGCAAAAGCCGCTGTGTGGAGCTGGGCGGGTTTGTAGAATGTGCGGGGCGGGGCCTCAGGGCGGGGCCTCAGGGCTGGGTGGGGTCTCAGGGCGTCACTAGGCTGGGGCGTGGCCAACGGCGATGGCTGCCGTCAGCCGTCTCTGCCTTTCCACGTTTCCAAGTCCCTGCGCCCCGCGCTCCAGCGCAGTAAACAATGATTGCTGGGCGCACCACTCAGCTTTTCAGCGATTGTGCTTCTTTCTCTTCTTAGTTGTAAATCTTCCACTCAGCCAGCTTTCCCGTGGTTCTGGGTGGTAGACGTTTTTGTCTTTTAGTTGTATTTTTGAAATTGTTGTGTGAGGCAGCAGATTAGTTGTTTAACTATGCCGCCATCTTCAATGTGTAGAGCTTTTTTAAAAATTTGTTTTAATGTGCACAAATACCTGTTATTTTACTTTCAAGAGAATTTTACTTTTGAAAATACCATTTTATTGGTTGGGCAATATAATAGTTAACTTTTTGGTCCATAGATGAATAAGTCAAAAATAATATACTTTCAATTATTTTAGCACATCCTTTCACTCTCAAAAGTGTCCCAGTGTGGATGATAAATTATTTATAGTAGTCATTCAAGTCATGACAAAAAGTAAATAAAAGAAAACAGCTAACTAACTTTTACTCTGTCCATGAAACTTTTCATTAGTTCACTACGTGCCTTTCTGTAGGCTGCTATGAAGAATCGCTACCCACCATTAATTAATAAATTCCTATTGAAGTTCACTGCATAGAGTTGCCCAAGTGAGAAGTAGCGATAGCAAATGAACTCCTACAGTTAAGAGATTCTGTTTCATTTTTGGATTTGGTTTTTTTCTTTTTGACAGGGAGCTCATATTTAAAATCTTCTGATACATAGCAGACCAAACGATGGAAATAATTTCCTTTGTATAGTATGGGAGACCATTACTTGCCACAAAGCTGTAATGGACCTAATTTGGTTGAATTATAAAAGCTAGTGTCCAAACAGCTTAGAAGTTTGAGGGGAAAAGGTTGTTGACCACAGAATCCATTAGAACAATAATAACTAACATACATTGTGTATTTACTCTGTGTTCTGTGCTTTATAAGCAATATTTCATTCTACCCTTGCCACAACATTATGAAATAGGAAACATTATTAACCCCATTTGATTTATGAGGAAAATTAAGTCTCAAACAGTTTAATAGTAGGAGATGATGTAGCTATTGAGTGGCAAAGCTTAGATTCCAATGCCTACAGCCCTTCTGAGGACTTTGAATCGTAATTACTAATGACAAGGAGCCACACAAGCATGTTGGTCAAAACAGATGTGGCCTCTGAGCAGGAGAATGTTTTTTTCTTTACTCTACTTAGTTATTTTTATTATATTTTATTGCCCTTCTTCTTCTTCTTTTTTTTTTTTCATGCAAAACAAAACATCTTGAGTCATAAGCAGGAAATTCAACTGGGTTTCCACCATGTTGCTTCTGAAGAGTGCTCACCATGCTCACTGCATCACTCTGCCCCCATCTGGTGGCAGCATACACCAAGGAAGAAAAAGGTTTTTAAAAACTACATTTGCTAATAAGCTTGTGAAATACGTTCTTTTCTTTACTTATTAGAACACTAGACTTTCCACAGCTTTAAATATCATATTTTGACATAAAAGCTTTTAAGAAATTAACAAAGTTCATTAAAATAAATAAATGCAGCCTATAGCACTTTAGTAAAAGCAAGTTTATCAATTTAAATCGCACTACAATAAAAGAAAACATTATTTAGAAAATATGGGTCAAGTTGAATCACTGCAAAGATTATTTATAGTATTATGTCCAATTCTAATCATTCATCATAGATTCCTTATAAAGAATCAAGATTCAAACCTAAAATTGAGCTAACCATTTTAATGCTAATGTACTTACACAACAACAAGAAAAAAAAGAAAGAGAAAACAAAAGCAAACTGTTGTGAAAAATAAATATTTTACATGAATGCAGATTGGGAAGGAGCTGACTCAGTTATCTTATAATTAACTAGAGGCCCGGTGCACAAAATTTGTGCACTGGAGGGGGAGGGAGGTCCCTCAGCCCGGCCTGTGCCCACTTGCAGTCCGGGAGCCCTCGGGGGATGTCTGCCTGATGGAGGCTCCCACCACAGCCGCTGCGCTCACCAGCCGTGAGCCTAGCTTCTGGCTGAGCGGCGCTCCCCCTTGGGAGCACACTGACCACCAGGGAGCAGCTCCTGCATTGAGCATCTGCCCCCTGATGATCGGTGTGCATCATAGCAACTGGTCATTCTGCCATTCAGTCAATTTGCATATTAGCCTTTTATTATTTAAGATTATCACTAAATGACCAAATGAATAACCTTTGACAAATTAGTTTGAGCCAAGTACTGTTCATTTAGGCTTATCTCAGTTAATTGTAAAAAAAAAAAAAAAAAAAAAAAAGCGAAAATATGGTAGAATGCTGTGGCCTATTAAACCCCTTCCAAAACAATAGATGATGTCTCTGAGCTGGAGTCAGAATAATAATATGGTGCTTTAGATCTATTCACATGAGAATTAGGGCTTACAAAACAAGATAAAAGTACAATAGGGGTTAGAAGTTCCTTTCAGTGACTTAAGGAACCATGAAAGCTTTGTAGATGCACTAGAAGATCAAACATTAGGTTTTCTGAAAATGAAGCATAGAAACTGAATCAAACTGCAAGATGAATTTATAATTTAAAAAACTGCAAAAAATCTTGTTAATAAAAATGTCACTCTCCTACCTGTGCCCCCGCGCCCCCCTGCCCCCCCCTCCCCGCTTCCCCCCCTCCCCCCCCCACCCGGGTAACTTTTTACCATCTGCAGGAATTTGGAGTCTCCTCTAATGCCCCATATTCTTTCTCTCTTACCTTTGGTCCCCTCTAATATGTCTTCTCTCTCATCTCCAGTTTCATGCATACTGTCTATGTGCCTGAAATACTTTTGCTCCTAAATTTTTATCTATTAAGTAGAGCTTGTTCTTTAGTGTAAGCTTAGCTATCCTCCATCAAACCCTCCAAAATCATCCAAGATGGAGCAAGACACTTAGGCCATGGGCTTTCCTAGCACCTACACACAGTCTACTAGAGCTTAAACAGCCCACACGGTGATGTTTTCTTTGCCTGAGAGTATCTTCCTCTATGCTAAGGGTTTCTTGGAAGTGGAGAATGCAATGTATTCATGAGTAAGCAGGGCACCCAGCATGTCATCTCATATAAAATAGTGCGTAATCATGCTTGATATTTACGGAGCACCTACTATGTGGCAAGCACCGTTCTGTGCACTTTACAAACATTAAGAGAATTAATCCTCACAATAGCCATGTGAAGTCAGAGGGCTTTGGCAAGTGGGCTAAGGACCCACAGGTGGTAAAGTGGCAGAGTTGGGATTCAGAGCCCACAGTCTTCGTCACTGCAGGGTATCACCAGTTCCACTGAGCGGGGTGGGGGGAAAGACAGGGAGGGAAACCAATGAAGAAGAGAAGGAGAAAGATTCTTTTGTAATACATTTAATGACACATGTTCAAATGAAAATGCCCACCAGATACTTAGGGCTGCGGGAACAGATGTCAAGAGAGGTCGGGATCAGAGAGGTCGTTGGGAAGGCATTAGTTTATGCTGGCAGGGAGGTGCAGAGAGCCATGAGGACTGGGTTTCCTGTTCTGCCCTGCTTAGAGAGCAGAAGAAACAGATGCTTTAGAAAGAGGGGAAGAGGGTCTGGGTAGGGGAAACCATAAAACAACCTAGAGGAGAAATTGCACGTGTGAGACGTGCTGAGAAACCAAGTCAGGGAGTCGTGAGTTGAGCCATCAGTAAAATGTCACTAGTGTGCTTGGCAAAGACAGCTTTCATAGGGGGGAGTTGCTATGAGACCTCGAGCAGGGAGGAATGGGGGAGAGAAGAGGAAGGTTGACATGTCCTCTGGCTCCCAAGCTTATAAAAGTTTTTAATGTCATTGAAGCAAAAACAAAATAGAGCAAAGAGCAGACCTGCTACATTTTAACTGACTCAACTTATTAGCTAACAAGAATGTTAAGAGCAAATTAAAAGCTGCATAAGAGAAGAGAGATGAAGCTGAGTCACAAATGGAGGGTCCTAGAGAGATGGAAAGGTCTTTTTAGTTTTTCTTTGGGCTTGTCTGATTATTTTTAGATGAAGTATATAGGGGTTGATTTTCAAATAGTTACCTGTGAACCCACTGTATTAGGATAACTTTTTAATTCATTTAAAATAAAATGCAATGATTGATAAAATCCCAAACAGGTTATAAAAAAGGCATATAGCAACATGTCTGGTTTCTGTAGTGTATTAAAAGTAGGTATCAACAAATGAGTCTCATAGTACGGTCTAAGCTCCCTTTCATTCAATAAATAATCACTAGTGTCTGCTGTGTGCCAAGCACTGGGGATAAAACAACTAAACTGCTGAACAAAACAAAGCTCTTGTTCTAGTGCTGGTTAGACTGGGGGCTGGGGCTGGGGCTGGGGCTGGGGCAGGGTGGGTAGGAAATAAACAAGTAACATGCCAGGTCATGATCACTGCTATGAAGGAGACTGAGCTGAGTGAAGGGGACAGAGAGCAGTAGGGGCTATTTTTATAGGGGAGTCAGGAAAAGCCTCAGGTGACATTTGAGCAAGACATGAAGAGATGGGTAAGTCATGCAAAACATACCAGGCAGGAGTCTCACTGGTGCAAAAGCTCTGAGATGAGATGACAAGCAAAGATGAGATGATAACTGAGGTGGGGAGAAGAGAGTGGCAGCGAATGAGCTGAGTGTCATTGGGAAGTAGCAGATCATACAGAAGTTGTTGGGTTCTTTGGCGTTAACCCTCAGTGAGAGCGACAGCCATTGCACAAAGGATTTTGAGCAGAGAAGTGGCTTGACTTTGCTTTACCAGGATCTTCTTGGCTGCCATTAAGAATCTACACCCCAATAAATGTAATAAAAAATAAAAATAAAAAATAATCTACTCTAGGAAGGGAGGGGCAAAGGTGGGACCAGGAAGGCCACCTAGGCAGCTACTGCTGAGATCTGGAAAAAGGAAGGAGGTGTCCTGGGCCAGGGCTATAGTAATGGTGGTGGTGAGAAGTAGTGGGATTTCAGCTAGCGTGGGAAGGCAAAACCAGCAGGATTAGCTAATACACTGGAAAATAGATGTGGGATAAAGAGAAAAGTCATGGATGTTGTCAACATTTTGGGAATGGAGTTGTTATTCACATGAATTTAGAAAGGGTGGTATACTAGTTTCCTGGGACTACCTTGACAAGTCACCACAAACCAGGTGTCTTAAAAATATCAAACACTGTGTTTTTTTTCACAGTTTGGGAGGCCAGCAATCTGAAGTCAAAGTATTGGTAAGGCCACATTTCCTCCAAAGGCTCTAGGGAGGAATCCTTCTTTGCTCCTGATGTCCTTGTCCTGTGGCAGCATAACCCCAATACCAATACCCTTTGTCTCTGTATTCTTTTCTTCTGTCTCTTATAAGCACACTTATCCTTACATTTAGGGCCCATCCTAATCTGGGATGATCTCATCTTGAACTCATTACCTTAATTACATTTTCAAAGTCCTTTATTCTAAACGAGGCCACTTAGTTTCTAGGTAGATATAGCTTTTCGGGGAAAGGACACCATTTAACTCCTATGGGTTAGGAATAAATGGTCCTACTTTGACATGCAACATTTAGGATACCTCTTACATACCCTGGTGGAGAAGCCTAATGGGCTGTTGAATTTATGTTTCCAGTTCAAGAGAAAGATATAGAATAGGAAAAAGAAATTAAGAGTCATCAGTGTATAAGGCTTATCTTTCTATTATGATAAATCACTGCCAAAAACATGTATTTATCAGCCCGAAACATGTCAGAAATCCATTTTTCTAATTTTCACAATATAAAAATATAAAAAATAGAAGCAAAACAAATTTGTAATAAATGGGATACACAACATTCGAAAGCCTCTGTACTTGAGAATAACACTTTATGGAACTAGAATATGTCTTTGCTTGAAGCTACTAAGTAAGGAAAAGGACATTGTGAAATCACCAGTCTGTGGGCTCTTATGCCAAGAATTGCATATTCCATAGCGTAATAAATTCTCTGATAGTCCATTGCCATCAAGTCATGTTCTAGATTCATACTGCTCACATTTTATCCCCTGTCATCGATCTCTTAAGAGAAAAAAAAATTAAAGCTGAGAGAGAGTCTCAAATCTCAACCCTTGAGGCACAAAAACTATCTCTACTAAGAATCTCTAGGAAGTTGAAAAACAAAACCTTCTCTCTTCAATAGAAGACAGTCACAGAGTAAAAGAGGAAAGATCTATTTGTATAAAAAGGAAAATAAATAATGTTTATACCTTGAATTTTAACCTGCTGAGTTTTGCAATAATATTTTGGAGGGAAAATAATTTGAAATATATTCTATGCTATTATGTAAGGTTTAGAATAACTCCACTTGACCTAACACAGAAATAACCAGTAAACTCTTACATTTCAAAGTATCTGAATAGCATAAAGTCACACAACACTAAAGCTTGTGCTGAGTGCAATTTGACTTTTTGAGTAATATTGTAAGTCCTTCAGTATCTCATAGTGGCTCAATGGTACCACATCAGTTATCATTATGTTAATAAAATGTGGAAACAGATAATGATTATAGTTAAGAGGATGCCAACCCAATAGAGCTTTCTGCATATTGTGTGAAAAACACATTGTGATCTCAAAATAAGTATTCTCACTGAAGAGTCTTTTTTTCTTGAGAAAAGGATTCTGGAAAGAGAAGCTGTTTCCCATGATTCTTTAGCCTAATTCTAGCTCCAGCCATTCATTTCTCCTGCTGGAGGCAAAAGTATCAGCAATAGAGCTATTGCAGGACTCTTCCCTCTGTGGGAAGGTGGGAATCTGATGATTCTAAGGGTTTTAATGCCATGATATTTAAAGAATTTAGTCTCAGAAGATCCCTGGACTCTGCAGAGGAGGTGAACAGTCACAGAATAAAGGTACCAGGGCCTCTTACCTATTGAACAACTGGTCTGAATTTTCTCTATTGCCAGTACTGGGAGAGGGAGAAAGCGAGGGAGGAAGGGAGAAGGAAGAAAAAGAACATGGGAACGGTCTTGGAAATTGTGTTAATACTATGTGTAGTTATGTAGTAAAAAATTTTAAAAACTAGTGGAAATGGTTCATTTCCAGTAAATCCAAATAAACCAAAGAATAGACCTAATTCTATAGAAATGTCATTGAAGATTTTGTTCAAGTACCTAATTAGCAAACCTGTCTTGTGAAATTCTGAGGATGTCATTTTCCACCCACATTACTCGATTCTCTAACTCCGGGTAAAGTTGCCTGGGTTTCTGGTTGTTTAAAGCCTGTGTGAGTTTGAGACAAGAACAGGACAGAATATCCTCATACCTTTCCATAGCCCCCTTCATCTCTGGTGTCTATTTTTTCCATCTAATCCCATTGACCTTGGAGTTAATAGGAAATTCACCCAGATTCTGGTAATAGATTGACTCTTAGTCTCATATTTTTTGGTAATTGTTATAGACTAAATGGGTGTCCCCAAAATATATATGTTGAAACCTAGTCCCCAATGGTGTTGGGAGGTGGTTAGGTCATGAGGAAGGATTCCTCATGAATGGGATTAGTGCCCTTATATAAGAGGCTCCCGAGAGCTCCTCTGCCCCTTCCATCATACAAGGACACAGAGGGAAGACTGCCATCTATGACCCAGGATGTGGCTCTCACCAGATACCCAATCTTCTGGTGCCTTTATCTTGGACTCCAAAGCCTTCAGAACTGTGAGAAATAGATCTCTGTTGTTTATAAGCCTCCCTCTCCCTAATCCATGGTATTCTGTTACAGCAACTTGAATGGACTAAGATAGATGCATCATGAATTTTCATCATTTTGTAATATTTTATTGGGAAGATGGTAGCTGTGTCAGAGATTTCTAGGCAACCATTATTTTATATTTTATTCTTTGTTGTCTTTTTAAAATGAATATTTAATGCTGCAATAAAAGCACTAGGTTAATGGCCCAAAATATAGAAAGTCACCTACATTTTTATAAGCTTTTCCACTAGAGAAAATAGCATTCAACCCACTGGCTTGGTAGAAAAAACAACAACCTATAATTGTCATAGAAAAGTCGAAGTGTTTGTGTTAACTTTCTCTTATTTTATGAGTAAAATGGTCCTCAGATCTGCTTTACCAGGAAGGAAATTGAAATGACCTGTACCCTGCATCAATGCTAGCTAGAACAATAACCATAAAATAATCCTGATCTGCAGCACAGCTTGCACGTTTTAAAATGGGAACTTGCGGATGGAACTGCAGGTGCTAGTTTTGGACATATATAAATTATTTCTGTGGGACATGGTGGAGCTGCCTTCCACAATGGTAATCATGCCCCACACACAGGTCATAAGTACAGTTCCTAAAACTTCCAGCAAATTAAGAGTTCAACATAAATAACTGGCTTCTAAGCAACTTTATCTGGAATTCTGTACATGGATTATTATCTCCGATAGCCTGAAAGTTAACCAATGTCTGGTTCACCAAAATCAAGAGAATGCTTCTAATTTTAGTGCTGGGTTGACCTCTAGGGAGGCCATGGCCGATGTTCTTCCATCAAGGAATTACTGAAGTTAGGATGTTGACACTATGGATTTCGTCATCAGTGTGGTGAAAATCAAGGGCGCTAGCCCAGGCCCCCATCTGACAGTGACCTCAAAGTTTCGTGGTGATTCAGAAAGGGCAAAGCTGGGTATGACCAATTTCTAGTGAGGATACTGCAGTATTATATTAGCCAAATTTGAAAGAAAATATATGTTACATTCAAAGTTGTTGTGGTATTTGTACTCGCTCTTCCAATGCCAAATACTACACAGCTACAGCTTACTATATTAAGTTAAATTTATAAAAACACTGTATTTTGGCCTTTTTTGTATTGTTTACAGTGATATATATCTTATCTGATACAGAAATTTTAAAAAATAAAATTGTATCTTGCTGTTGAAATACATATAAAAAATAGATTTTATCTCTTTCTGTAATACAGTTAAAAGCACATTAAGTTTGACCTAGCTACATTTTTAAATTATTTTATTGATGCTGCACAAAGGATTAAACAAGTGGGTTATTTTTCTTGAGTCTGGTTTTTGAGGGAGTGTTTTTTTCTCTCTCTGTTCTGTATTATCATGAAAAAAACAGAGCACTGGTCTGGTTTTTGAGGGAGTGTTTTTTTCTCTCTCTGTTCTGTATTATCATGAAAGGAGACTTTTTAAAGATAAATAGGGGTTCATAAAACTTTCCATCTATGGGGAAAAAGAGACTTCCAAAATGCCTTTGGAAAATAATGTTACAAAGATTAAACTGCCTGTTTTAAGAAAAGAAGTCTTTAGCAACCCTTTGAACAGAAGAAAATGAGGATTTTTTTTTTTTAATTTAAAAAGTGCTCTATAAATCAGAGTTTAAAATTAGGACTAGTTAAAGGTTCCCAGGCCTGGTGAATTTTTCAGCACAATTAGTGCTTCCTCACTTTGGTTTTGAAAGGAAACTTTCTGATTAACTCTATATTTTCTCTTGCCACTTAAGGAAAACAAACAGCCAACTGCCTTACCTCATACTTCATTAATTTAAAGAAAAAGACAATGCTTTCATCTGCCCATCAGCAAAATTCCTCATCTCACATCTTTTCTTATGATTCTTTTTCCTGTCACTAGTCTCAACACTGGGGCAATGCCTCCAGTAATACTGTGGACCCCACCTTTCTCCACATTTTCAAAAATTCACACAATTACTCCTTCTCTCACTTGTAACACCTATGGTGGCCTCTCTGCTGGATCATTCCTATCAATATTAAAGTTGGCCAACAAACCTGGAATGAAATGACCAAGACTCGATTGCTGAAACAACAGACATTATCTCTCACAATTCTGAAGTTCTGGGAAGTCCAAGAACAAGGTGCTGATGGATTTGGCATCTGGTGAGGGCCTTCTTCCTGGTTCGCATGAGGTCATCTCCCTGTCCCTGCGCACTTTCACATGGCAGGAGAGATGAGGACGCTCTCTGGGGTCTCTTGGGCACTTAATCCCATTTGTGATGGCTTTGCTCTCATGACCTAATCACCTTCCAAAGGTCTCACTTCCAAATACCATTACATTAAGGATTAGGTTTCAACATGAATTCTAGAAGAACAAAGACATTCAGTCTATAGCACCAACTAACTTAAAAAATAAAACCTCTCTCCAAAGATATAACTGGGTAACTTTTATTTCTACTGTTTGGATATCTACTGAATACATGAGCATCTCAAGAAAATTTCTTAAGAAGTAGAATCACAAAGTCAAGAGATACAACAATGCCTCCTAGGAAATCTTCATTTCAGATAATCTGGTCCCTTTTAGCAAACCAGAATTTTGTCTGAACTTCCAGATTGTTGGGCAATGCAAGAAAGGAGGATAATTATGTTCATCCCTGATTCACAAAACACCTTCATAACATGCTATCTCCTAGTGCACAGGCTCTTTCACTTCCGAGTGCAGAACCTGACTCTTGTCTGGAAGATTAATGGGAGCACTCGCTTTAAAATGCCCAGATTCCTTCCAGTTTGCTACTTAGCATCCTTTCCCATGGACCTTTAGTTCCGGAATTAAACCCAATATGCTGTTCCTTGTAAGCAAGGAAATAAAAGTAATTGTAAGAAGTTAGAAGTATTCTCACATTTAAAAAATAGAAATTGGCAGAAGGAAGGGAAAGGAGAATTATACAACAATCACTCTTTCATTCATTCAACTAAAGTTTTTGTGAACCTGCTCTGTGTCAGGCACTGGTCTTAAACTTAGCAAGAAGAAAAACAAAGTCAGCTGCTTGCATGTCATTTACATGATTATAAACACTGGAATTTAATAAATTATACCTTTTTGACCTAAATTACATGGTTCCTTTTACCAGAAAAGGACTTCCTCTTCCCAGTCTATAGCATGCCTGTATTACTGAGTCAACAAGAACTTAAACTATCCTTGACCATCCATGTTACTCATTAGACCTGCACTTCAGATGGAAAGATGAGATCTAAATATCATCTCATAACTGAAAAAGGCCTTTGATGTATTTCCTGAGGACAGGAGAGTTCTCACACTCTACTGTAATCTATACACAGCCTGGTGTCATCTGGAGTTGACATGTATCATATTACACTAAATTGTTAAATGCAAATTGTAAATACACACACACATATATATGTAATTTTGTATATTATGTGCACATGCAAAAATCTCTCAGTATGTTAATTATGTTTTCTGCAACTGAATGTGGACATGATGTGCCCCAGTAGGCTTTGTTGGCTTCCCTGCTTTCTTCTGTGGAATAACACCTGTGTGAGTCTCAGCCCTGGATCCATACTGGCACCAAGACTTGGGCTTGACTTTATTTTCCTCTTAGGTGAAATGTGGAAACTGCTTCAAGAGTTGTTCTTAACATTAAGTAGATTAAATTGTGCAAAGTACTTCGAACAGTACCTGGCAAATGAGACTATTTATAATTATTTTTTCTTTCTTTTTTTCTGGAGCATATCAAGGTCTGCCCTCACCTTTTACACTTCCTCCCCACTGGGAAATAGAAGATATGCTGGGACAAACCATTTCTTCTGCACCGTAGAGTGGGAAGGCTGAGAAACCGTATCCAAATAAAGGCTCTACTGCAAGATTTCTCATCCCTGGCAATAGTGACCTTTGGGGGCAGACAATTCTTTGTTATGGGGGGGACTGTGTTTACATTGCAGAATTTTTAGCAGCATCCCTGGTCTCTACCCACAAGACGCCAGTAGCCCTTATCCCATACTTGTGGCAATCTAATGTTTTCATAATTGCCAAATGTCACCCAGAGGCAAAATCGCCCCCCTTCCTCCTTTGACAACCACTGTTCTAGTGTTTGCCTGCTGGTCACTTGGGCATTTTCTCTGTCTTTAAAATTGGAACGACAGTGTTACATCAAACATCCCTGAGAAGGAGCCCTAGGGCTGGGAGATCTAAGTGTGTGCTCTAAGGCTGCTGGACACGTACTGGGGATTCTGTTTCTCAGTTTCTAACTGCAAGTGGAGTTTTAATGTGTATTTTGAGGGATGGTTAGTGCTCCCAAGAAGCTGAAGTGAAACATAGCTAAAAAGAATTATCACACTGCAGGAGTCTGGGAGCAAGTTGTCATTGACAAGCAGTGTGGGGTTTCCTTACAGATGGACAGTGACCCAGGCACCATGGCATACAGCTTCCTAAGGCCAGGCTCAGAGCCACACCAACATGGGGTTATGTTTAGGGAAGATCTCCAAGTCTGCTAGCCTTAAATATGTCACCTCCAAGGTTATAAATTGACGGTAATGAAAAATAATTATAAAATAGCAGTATTTGTCATATCTGCTTACATGTATATATAATATACAGAGAGGTACCTTGGAAATTAGTTTAACAGGGAGAGGAAGATCAATCCATACCTTCAGGACAAGTTACAAGAGCCAGGCTTGGGTATAGAAAAGAGGGAGCCTTCAGGGACAAAAAAAAAAAAATCAGAACAATATCACATTTTATCTGGTATTTCAGTGAATAGAATCTTAATCAGAAAATTTCTTGAAGTTCTCTATCTCTCATTGGCTATAGGTACATTTGATCTTCTGGTACATTTTTTTTACATGATGTAAAATATCTAAATGTTCTCTTCTGATTCCATGAGATATAGTGAAGAGAAAAGGGGAGGGGGGGAAAGATGGCAGAGACTTAACTGACATTTTTGGAGACTCTTTAACTGGCAGTAAAATAAGCTGTTTCTCAATCCATGGTTCCTTTTCTTCAACTTCCAAAAATACCATTCTTCCTGGATTGGTAGGACAGTTTTCTCAACCTTTTGGAGTCTGAGACCCCCGTTGAGACCTTGTCACCTTCATGCCAAGACATGAGCTCAGATCATGTTTCTAACCTTGCATTCAGAGAGGAGCTTCCAGAAGGTTTGTGAACCAGGGGACACTCATAACTAATTTTTAAATTTTCTAAATATTACTTTGGAAATCATCTTCATAGCCATGAGAATTTAATGACACTTTTTGCAATTATATGATTATTTCCTAATAAGTAAAAGGTGATTCTTGATACTACTGTTCAGAGTGAGGAGATGCATAGCTGCCTCCATTTCCATATAATAGGCTTGATCAGAGTAGAGGTTTTTTAATTCATCATTTTGATCTTGACATGTGTCTGCTTATCTTGAGCTTCTTAGACTAGAAAATTTCAAAGAAAAAGGTCAACTACAAAGCTTATTTATGTATATTAAAGTTTTGTTTTCATTCTGAAATGTCTTGAGTGTTTCCTCTATGTGGAAAGGGGTTTGTCTTTCTATAAAGCAAAGAGCCAGTAAAGCTGAAAGAATACCAAATGTCTTCCAACCTGGCAGTGCATCTGGTGGTGTGCCTCTTTCTCGTTTGCAAAAGGCTAGAATTTCAACAACACTTGGACATGTCTCAATATAAGAGCTTTGTATGCTCAACATGGAAGAAAGAGCTAGTGGTAAAAAGTCCAATTATACTTCTGTCCCAAGTGGCTACTGGGGGAAAAGAGTTTGGAGATGACAAATCTAATGATGGCGGAAGGCTATAGAGAGCAGCAGACACCCAGACAACCAAAGGACTCTTGAAGGCTGTTCAGTTCAGACCTCAGCAAATTTAAAATAAGGATTAACAATCTTTTATCACACAAAAAACAAAAAGATACAAACATGAGGACTTTTTAAAGACTCCTGGACAAAAGAAATCCATTCGTTTATTCCAATGTTTACTGGGTTGGTATCATGGGCAATGTACCACTCCAAGGTAGCAGCATTCACTGGGGATGCAGCACTGAACAAACAGGTAGGATTTATGACATGTGCATTCTAGTCGGGGATATGATATGATGAAGAATCTTTAAAGGTTTGCTGTTCTTTCCTTCCTGTTCTCTATTGACAAAGCAAGCTGGGGCTTCAATTCCTGTTTCTGATTTTCATAGAAATGGAATCATTTAGTACATCTTCTAGCTTCTTTCATTCATCGTTATGTCTGCGAAAGTCATCTAGTGGATATTATAATACGTTGTTCTTTTTTATTTCTCTGTAATATCCTATTGTGTGAATGCACCATAAGTTATTTTTCTGTTATACTACTCTGATCATTTGGGTTGTCTCCAGTTTTTGCTTTAAGAACAAGGCTTCTCACTAGAACTTAATAATAATGTTTTGCTTCTTTTTTAGTCTTTGTAGTTATTTCAGGCAAGTAATGCTGGTTTGCTATTTGAAATAGTGATAATTTTGCTTTAAATTTAATTAATTTTAAAAAAGATTAAATCTATAAACATGTTAAGCAAATATTTGTACGTTAGGGCACACATTTGTTCAACTTCATGAAGGAAACAGCGAAAGAGTTTCAGGAACTCTTCTAAGATAGTAATAATTAGTAGCTAGAAACAGAAAGATTTAGAGAATACATACTAAGGAAATTTAGCAAACAAGTGGATGACAAGGGACAGAGTGAATGAATATAAGGATTTTGAATTTCATTGGAATGTGAATACCTTTAGGGAGAATGCTGTCTTATTCACATCATTCTTGATGTCTTCTGCCCATCACCTATTCCCAAAATGTGCTCCATAGCATGGACTATATCTGTACCTCTAAGGAAAAATCATTAATTATGCTCCAGGCAGGAGGAACAGTGTGAAAAGGGTACAGGCAGGAAAGAGCAAGTAATGTTCACAGGATACTCAAGAGAACAAACTGACTCAAGAAGATCCTTACAGGATAGTAGCAAAGGGATAAAAGTGAGGAGGGAAGGGCCTGTACACTGGCTGGGGAGGCAGGAGGTTCAGTTGCAGACCCCACCTCCGTGAGCTTTCATCAGAACATTAATTTTGTTGACTACACTTGAGTGTTTTCCTCCCTGTGGAAACTTGAAAAACATGAAGTAGCTTATCAGTGGGAAGCAGCTTCAAGGAAGCCTCTGAAATTTGCATAGCAAGTAGGGGCCTACTGAGCTTATCACCTTCCCCTTCATGGGAAGGGTTTTCTGCAACGTCCCAGCCGTTGCCTGCAGTTTGCACTGTCCTTCGTGATGAAGTACAGACTGCTGCCACCTGGTGCACATGGTCCACGAACTCTGCTTCCAGACAAGAAAGTCAGCCGTTGTGTTCTCTTCTTCACAGCCCACGCTCATCTCGTATTTCTCAGAATGGGAAAGTTCCCCAAGCAGAGCGCCCCTCCTGTAACACAGCTGACATCACTGTAGAAGGGACTCATTAAGTTTAGAGCCAGTCGGGTGTAAATGAGGCTTTAGACCGTGAAATATCTTTTAATAAAAAATGTACTTTGCAAAGGCAGAGAATCTGCAAAATTTCACATCTCTCATTAGGCGTGTGCTTCATGGTGTAAACAGAAATCTGCATCTCCCAGCAATAATTATTCTCCCGGGCTTTAGGAGAATAATCAGCTTTGTCATCTCTGTGAAGAGTGAACTCGAAAATGTAACAAACAACTGTAGTCATAAGCCCTGTCCCCGGATAAGAACACAGCTTGTAAGCACATCGATGCTGAGGAACAGCACAGTCTGATGCTCTGATTCAGGATGTGCTCAGAGCAAGACACCACCTCACAGGCAGGCTGGGTATTAGAGCCCTGGCCCAGGGCAGCCATGGGAAATGGCTGGAAGGCCGTGCCTGAAGCATTTGGATTTAGGATTTCTCCCAACGTTCCTAAAGGACCCAGGGCAAGACACTTCCCTTACTACAACTGTCCTTATTGTACAGATGCGGAAACTGAGGCACAGAAGATGCTCCAACCTTTTAGTTTAGTGTGTCAGTTTCTAGACCTTGGCTCCTTCCACTCAGCAGACATCAAGATTGCAGAGGTGTATTTTTAGTAACAATGATTATCATCTTCATCTCATATTTCACAGACAGCAGTGATGTTTCTGACACACCATTAGTGGGACACACATTTGGAGCTGATTTTCTTAACAATGCATGGAAGATGTGCACGGGTCCAGCCGGATTCCCTGCCACCACTCACCCGTAAAGAGCACAAATGCAGAGTTGAACGAATGATCCTGTGACAACAATAAGTTTGGGACCTTTGCATACTATTTTCTGCTTCTTGAAGAGTTTCTCTGGTAAAAAGAGTTTTCATATACTAAAAACTCTGAAAAATATGAAAGTAAAAAAAGCCTTTAATTCCATTTCCCCTCAATGTTTTTTGACAAGTAGTCTTTCCTCTCTTTTACCATTGCTCTTGCCCCACCCCAAACCTCAAAACCTAAAATCTCCTGTGTCATTTTGAAGTGCTTTGCACTTTATTAGAAGACTGAAGGAGGAGATTCAAAGTAGGTTAAAAAGTCAGCAGCATATGAAAGAATTTGTTTTGGTGGGCATTAGGTTACTAGTCTTTTTCTCATGACATCACAAGAAACCCACTCCCCCTGGCAACCGGTGGGGGCATAGAGCGATCGCCAACGATAACAATTTCACTATTTGCCTTGAAAGCTCAGATTAGTGAGTGGTCAGGAGGGCCATTATAGTTATTCCTACTCTGAAAAATACAAACCCATCAAAACAAGCAAATCTTTGATGATGGTCTCGGTAAGTATATAATTTAAATATATTACATTTATTTTATATAACATTTATCTGTGTAAAAATTGCAATCTTTAGAATTTAAAAATTATTTAAAACAAAATTCAAATAAAGTGTTGTGAAGACCTTGAAAAACCACACGGTCCTCTGCTATGATTTGGAATTCATTTTGAAAATGACAGTAACACTTGGAAACTGGAAATAACACTTGTTGCTCATTTTATTCAATACTAAGGAAAGCTGATTGGATGTTTTAAAAGAACAATTTCTTCCCTATTTCAGTTCATCCTCAAAACTATTTGTGGGGCTCTTTAAAAATTGTTCCTGCTATTTTCTCTTGTTTTTGTCAAAAATAAATAAACAACACCTGGGTGAAAAGTATAGGGATTCATCAAAAAGCAAACAAACTCATAGACACAGACAACAGAATGGTGATTACTGGAGGAAAAAGGGGTAGGGGAGATAGAAGAGGGTATAGGGGGAATAAATGGTGATAGAGAGACTTGATTTTTGGGTGATGAACACACAATACAATATATAGATTATATATTATAGAATTGTACGCCTGAAACCTATTAATTTTATTAACTAATGTCACCTCAATAAATTCAATTAAAAATTAAAAATGGAGAGAAACCAAGATGGCGGCATAGGTGAAACACCTAACCTGCAGCCGGGCACAACAATTTCAAAGGCACAACTAGAGGTCAGAACGGACATCGTCCAGAACCACAGGAGAGCTGGCGGACTGAAATGCCCACAGCTGGGGGGAAGGAGAGGGCCACGGGGACAATCGGGGGAGCCGTAAAAGCCTGAGGTATGGAGAAACTGGCGGAGACATGAGCGCGCGCGCCTGCGGGGAGGATGGAGCCAGAGAGGAGGGGGCGGCTGACGGCCTGGCCGGCGTTCACTGGCAGGAAGGAGATAAAGGCTCCGGAGTGCGCTAAGCGCCGGCTCCGACTGCACTGAGCGCCAGTTCCGGGCGAAACCCTGGGAAGCCAGGCGCAGGCTGGGGGAATGAATCTGGGCTGTGGGGCGCAGGCACAGAGGAGCGGGGGAAGGCAGAGCTCCAGAGGCGCGCACGGGAAGGGGCGCAAAGGACGGACTGTTGCCTGCGCCACTGAACTGCCCTAGCGGGAAGGAGACATAAGCTCAGGACCGTGCTGAACCCCAGTTCCGACTGCACTGAACCCCAGTTCCGGGCGAAACCCTGGGAAGCCAGGCTCACGCTGGGGGAATGAATTTGGGCTGTGGTGGCGGAGGCACAGAGAAGCGGTGGCTCCAGACGCGCGCACTGGAAGGTGCGCAGAGGACGGACTTTTGCCTGCGCCACTGGGTGGCCCTGCTGGGAAGGAGACAGGGACGCCAGACTGCGCTGAGACCCAGTTCCAACTGCACTGAAACCCAGTTCCAGGCGAGAATCTGGGAGTCCAGATTCATTAGGGGAGGGACTGGACTGTTTGGCAGTGGGCGAAATTCCAGGGCGCGTTTCTCTCAGAGGTGTTTGCAAGGAATACAGAGGGACACAGACACAGGAGCCTCATAGGGCGGGGCTGACAGGAAGCCAAGGTTGTAGGCTCCACCCTGTAGCTCCGCCCCAGCCAAGCTGAGCAGAAGCTTTTTCCTGCCGAGTGCCTCAGGTAGTGGCTGACCCACACTGCATTGGAGACCCAGAAACGAGGGCATCTAGTGGTTGGTGGGAGATGACACCAGATTTCAATCACTTGCATAAGGGAGGCATTCTAGAGGCAGACTCAGTGAGCGCCAAGGCATTGCTGCATCAAGACCCGGCCCACAAACATGTCTCCTGCACAGCAACTCTTCCTATATGGACAAAGAGGGTCCTCACGGCCAATTGGCCTGGAGGACAATTCCTCCCAGTGACACCAACAACAATCAAGACTTAACTGTACAAAGGAGGACCAAGATGGAGACATAGGGCGGCAGCCTGATCGTTGCCTACCACAACAATATTGAGACTACGACGGGAGAGCAGAGCAGACACCAGCCAGAAAGACCGGGGGGCTGGCTGAGCAGATGCTCTACAACTAGAATAAAAGAGAGGGGTACGCCCTAACCGGTTTGGCTCAGTGGATAGAGCGTCGGCCTGCGGACTGAAAGGTCCCAGGTTCGATTCCGGTCAAGGGCATGTACCTTGGTTGCGGGCACATCCCCGGTAGGAGGTGTGCAGGAGGCAGCTGATCGATGTTTCTCTCTCATCAATGTTTCTGGCTCTCTATCCCTCTCCCTTCCTCTCTGTAAAAAATCAATAAAATATATTTAAAAAAAAAAAAAAAGAGAGGGGTACGCAGGATGATGCTGATGCCGGTGACCCAAAGTCCACACTTTAAGAACTATGGCTCAGGCGACACAATGGTGGCCTGGAACGTGCTCGGCGCAGTTCCCCCAGCGGTCTCCGGCTGAGGGGACGGCTCCACTCGCTGCCGAGCACGGACAGACGAGCCCCTGGGAGACATGGGGTGGGAGACTCCGTGCTTGCTGACCTCCGAGTCCTTCAAGAATCTCAATGCCCCGAAGTGGCCAGGTGCGCACGCTCAGCGACTGGCCACCGTTTCAGACCCAAGGGCCGACGCAGCGACACCGGACCAGCCCACCGCCGGGCACCGGGCACACCGGAGCCTTGCCGAGCCCGCCGCCCAACGAGTTCTGCGGCAGCCGCCCTGGAGCTCTGAGAAAATGACCGAAGGAATTGCTGAGAGGGAATTGACCAACAGGAATTGGGATCAAGAAGACGAAACCCCGCTGAGACCCGAGTCCAGGCGAGCCTGCGAGCCTCTGGGCTCAGATGTGGTCACACGCCTCTGGGTCTAGGTGAGGCCTCACGCCCCTGGGTTTGGGTGAGGCCACGCGCCCCTGGGTCCAGGTGAAGCTGGATTCCGGGTTCGGGTGAGGCCATGTGCCCCTGGGTCCGGGCGAATCTGAACCCTGGGTCCGGGTGAGGCCGTGGACCCCTGGATCCGGGTAAGGCTGGGTCCCGAGTACGGGTGAGGCCGTGAGCCCCTGGATCCGGGTGAGACCACGCGACCAGGGGTCTGAGAGAGGTAATGCGCCCCTGGGTCCGGGTGGCTTCGTGCACCTAGGTCCAGGTGAGGCCACGTGCCCCTGGGTCTGAGAGAGGCCACGCACCCCTAGGTCCGGGCGAGACCATGTGTCCCTGGATCCGAGTGGGGCCTCGTGCACCTAGGCCCGGGTGGGGCCGCGTGCCCCTGGGTCTGGGGGAGGCCAGGCGTCCCTGGGTCCGGGTGAGACCGTGTGTCCCTGGATCCGGGTGAGGCCTCGTGCGCCTAGGCCCGGGTGAGACCACGTGCCCCTGGGTCTGGGGGAGGCCAGGCGTCCCTGGGTCCGGGTGAGACCGTGTGTCCCTGGATCCGGGTGAGGCCTCGTGCGCCTAGGCCCGGGTGAGGCCACGTGCCCCTGGGTCTGGGGGAGGCCAGGCGTCCCTGGGTCCGGGTGAGACCGTGTGTCCCTGGATCCGGGTGAGACCTCGTGCACCTAGGCATGGGTGAGGTCACGTGCCCCGGGGTCTGAGAGGCCAAGCGTCCCTGGGTCCGGGTGAGACCATGTGTCCCTGGATCCGGGTGAGGCCGCGTGCACCTAGGCCCGGGTGAGCCCAAGTGGCCCTGGGTCAGGGAGAGGCCAAGCGTCCCTGGGTCCGGGTGAGACCATGTGTCCCAGGATCCGGGTGAGGCCTCGTGCACCTAGGCCCAGGTGAGCCCAAGTGGCCCTGGGTCTGGGAGAGGCCAAGCGTCCCTCGGTCCGGGTGAGACCATGTGTCCCTGGATCCGGGTGAGGCCTTGTGCACCTAGGCCCGGGTGAGCCCAAGTGGCCCTGGGTCTGGGAGAGGCCAAGCATCCCTGGGTCCGGATGAGACCATGTGTCCCTGGATCCGGGTGAGGCCGCGTGCACCTAGGCCCGGGTGAGCCCAAGTGGCCCTGGGTCTGGGAGAGGCCAAGCGTCCCTGGTTCCGGGTGAGACCATGTGTCCCTGGATCCGGGTGAGGCCTCGTGCACCTAGGCCCGGGTGAGCCCAAGTGGCCCTGGGTCTGGGAGAGGCCAAGCGTCCCTGGGTCTGGGTGAGACCACGTGTCCCTGGATCCGGGTAAGGCCGCGTGCACCTAGGCCCGGGTGAGCCCAAGTGGCCCTGCGTCTGGGAGAGGCCAAGCGTCCCTGGGTCTGGGTGCGACCATGTGTCCCTGGATCCGGATGAGGCCTCGTGCACCTAGGCCCGGGTGAGCCCAAGTGGCCCTGCGTCTGGGAGAGGACAAGCGTCCCTGGGTCCGGGTGAGACCATGTGTCCCTGGATCCGGGTGAGGCCTCGTACACCTAGGCCCGGGTGAGCCCAAGTGGCCCTGGGTCTGGGAGAGGCCAAGCGTCCCTGGGTCCGGGTGAGACCATGTGTCCCTGGATCCGGATGAGGCCTCGTGCACCTAGGCCCAGGTGAGGCCACGTGCCCCTGGGTCTGGGAGAGGCCAAGCGTCCCTGGGTACGGGTGAAGCCAGATCCTGGGTCCGGGTGAGGCCGTGCGCCCCTGGATCCATCCGGGTGAGGCTGGGTCCCAGGCCCGGGTGAGACCACGCGCCCCTTGGGTATGGGTGAGGCCACGTGCCCCTTAGTCCGGGTGAAGCCGTGCCCCTGGGTTTGGCCGAGACCAAACCAGAGGGAGTCAGACCTCCATTACCACCATTTGTCCACCATCCAGAGCTGAGGGGTCAGTGCTGACATGTACACATAAGGATCTACTGGACATTGAAATTGGGTCTCAAAAGAACTGTTGGTCCAGGGGGAAGCTCGCTACAGATTGATTCATTTGCCTGTCAGCATAACTATTATTGCTCGTCTCACATTCAGTTCTTATTAGTATATATCTAGTGACATATGATCTCGCTCATCTAGGGGAAATGATGAACAACATAGACTGAGGAACAAGAACAGAACCAGAAGCAAGGAGGCATCGATCGGACTATCGGGCCTCAGAGGGAGGATAGGGGAGGGGAGGGGGAGGGTGGGGGGAGGGGGAGAGTTCAACCAAAGGACCTGTATGCATGCATATAAGCCTATCCAACGGTTAAGTTCAACAGGGGATTGGGGCATGCGTGGGGAGAGGGGTGGGATGGGAATGGGGGGATGAGGACAAATATGTGACACCTTAATCAATAAAGAAATTAAAAAATAAAATAAAATTAAAAAAATAAAAATAAATAAAAAAAAATAAAAATTAAAAATGTAAATTGATTGAAAAAGAAACAAAGCAATAAAACAACAAACTAAGAAATAAAACTGCCTAGCAAAAGAAATGTCAGAAAAAAAAAACCGAGTGATATTTTCAGCTAATTTATGTGACCTGACAGCATGCTTGAGGCTTCAGTGGGGTGTCTGGGCTTTGTCAGTTTAGCCAGCGAGAGAACATGTTCTCTTGAAACCTTTGGTTTACCCTCACCATTGTTTTTACCACAGCTGATGGTTTAGCAACAGGAGGCTGTAAGCTCTTCATTCAGTTTTAATGAACTCTTTACTTCCAAAAGGGAAGCCTGACAACAAAGAAGTCTTCAGGGAAGCCAGATAATTCAACCATTTGGAAGGAACCAAAGGGTTCTGAGAAAGATGGGGAATAATCAATGTGGACATTGTGATGTTGTTGGAATACAAAGCCCAGCAGTGCACTGGGAAGAACTGGACTGATTTCCTTTCCCATACACCATCACAGTGAGACACGTCACAAAAATGTGAAAGAAATGTGCATCTAGAACCTGAAGCATTTGGATTTAGGATTTCTCCCAACGTTCCTAAAGGAACCTTGGCCAAGGTTGCCTATGAGACAATGTGGAAGTTCTTGGTTTTGGTTGTGTCCAATGTTTCTGCTGTCAGCCCACCTCCAATCTGATGACAGAAAACACTGCCCTTGCAATAGGGATGGGCATAACCAGGCTTAGCTAGTCAAAGAACTCCCATCCTCTGGGCCAAAATTATTGGTTTGGGGTGGGTACATGACCCAAACCTAGCCAATCAGGGTTCATTTCTAGGATGTTCTCACTAGGGCTAGGAGCAAAGACCCCTGGCTTCTTGGGGATGACTCATTGTTGCCCTCTGCCCTGAATAACCCTTCAAGTTCTTTAATATAATAAAATGAAGGAATAGTTCTTTAGAGATACTTTTCAATATTCTATACACCTCTGCACTATTTTTTTCTGTACTTTTTTATGAGGGATTTCTTCAGAAACAACAGAAATCTTATTTATGGGGTATTTTACATAGTCATTTTTTAAAATTATGCTTATTTATTTATGTATTTATTTTTACAATATACAAAATAAATCTGTTTTTTATTTGAAAGAAAATTTGCCAAAAGCACTCTATTACTGAGTATCTGCTCTATTCCAGGTAAGCAAATACCCATGCCAAAAGTCTCCACCCCCTTAAACTTTAAGGTCTAGAGCAAAGACAAACATTGATTTCTTAAAGTTTACAGAAAAAAATATGTAATTATAAATCCTAGTGAGCACTATAAAGAAAAACTTCATAGTGCAATAAAAGTGTGTAAACAAAGTTGCTATGGTTGTTGGGCAAGTTACTTAATCCCCTTTGCCTTGGTTTCCTCATCTGTAAAATCAGAACACAAGAATACACCCCCAAGTGTTGCTGTGAAGATTAAATATAAAATGCTTAGAAGAAAGCCAGGCCCTGGTTGGTGGTCAATCAATTTTAGTCATTATTAATACTATTATCATCATCAACAACAATGTTGCTATTGTTGCTATTATTATTACTACTACTATTAGAGGCCCGGTACATGAAAATTCATGCACTGGAGGGGGGGGGGTCCCCTCAGCCCGGCCTGCCCCCTCTCACAGTCCGGGAGCCCTCAGGGGCAGGAGGCAACCTGGAAATCAGGGGAATGTGATGACCCCATCACACCTCTGTTTCTGCCACTGCTGGAAGTGCAAGCCTCAGCGAGCCCTGGTTACCTGAGCTTCAGGCAGCCTTGGGCGGTTGAGGGGCTAAGGTGACTGGGGGACTCCAGAGGCAGGCACGCCCTGGTGGGGCTGAGGGGACTGGGCGCCATCATCTTGTGGCTGTAGGCGCCTCCATCTTTGAGGGTGTGGCAGTCAGCATATTTCCTCCTTATTGGCTGTGGGCGCCTCCATCTTTGAGGGTGGGGCAATCAAATTAGCATATTCCCTCCTTATTGGCTGTGGGCGCCACCATATTTGAGGGTGGGGCAGTCAATTAATATATTCCCACCTCATTGGCTGTGGGCACCACCATTTTGTGATGGTGTGAGGGTCAATTAGCATATTCCCTCTTTATTAGATAAGATTGGAGGGGTGCCAGGCCTGGTCTAGGGGTGGGAAAGCCTTCTCTAAAGAAGAAAGTTTTGAGTTGAGCTGTGAAAGATCAGGAAGAGTTTATTCAGCACATGGGTGGAGAAACAGCAGTGTAGGCTTAAGGCAAGTCCAGTGGTGGCAGGGCATATGAAACACAAAAACTGAAAAAAGCCAATGAGGTTGGAGTACACAGTAAAAACTGTGTATAAAGCGGTTGGAGCACCATACCTGACAGGTAGAGGGTATCAAGGCTGGAGATGAGCCTAGCCATGGATCATATAAGATAGTGAGGTAGAAAGCAGGTGATATAATCAAATTTTCATTTTTAAAGATCACTGTTATGGACTGAATGTTTGTGTCACCCCCAGAGTCATCTGATGAATTTTTAAGCCCCAATGTAATAGTATTAGGAGGTGGGGCCTTTGGGAAGAAATAATACTAGTTTAGGTTTTGATGAGGTCACAAGGTGGAGCCCATGATGGAATTCGTGTTTTTATAAGCAGAGGAAGAAACACTAGAGCTCTCTCTGACCCATGTGAGGACTCAGCAAGAAGACACCTTGGTTCTTGATTTTTCAGCCTCCAGGAATGTGAGAAATAAATGTCTATTGTTTAAGCCACCTAGTCTCTGGCATTTAGTTATAGCAACATGAGCTGGGCCAGTGTGGATATGGCAAACCTTTTGACAAGACAAAGATCACCTGCATGTGGCGTTGGCAGGTGGTATGATAGAAAGAGAGATTGAAGAGTTAGTGGGGGTCAAATTTCTAGGAATTGAGAAGAGTTGGCTACAAGAGCCATAGTGAGGGCTATCGATGGCTTCTAAGTTTGGGGCTTGTTGATGACATTGGGTTGGAGAGTGATACCATTGACTGAGAGGAAATTGGAAAAAGACTGGGTGGGGAAGGTACAGGAAGTCATGAAAGTATCTAATAAAGATACAGCAGACTTGTGGTAGTTGAGAGTTCAGACTCAAGAAGAGAAATACTGGGGTCTTTGAAGGTCCCTGAAACTCCGGTCCTGATAAAGCATCAAAGATGAGCTCAAGTTAAATCGTGACCCTTCTAAAGACCAGCTTTGGGTCCTCAAAGTAACCTCCTGTGAAGCATGCTTCCTGTCTCTGCCTCCCTGCTGTTTCCCTTACATAACGAGGCATTCCTTCAAGAAAATTGGCGTCCCAGATTCCATGGAGCAGCAGGAGACTGTGTGAAATGTCTTGCCTTCAGGAATATGATATCAGAACAAGATGCTGTTGACTCACAGGGAACTTTCATTGGCCAAGCCCACGGTTGACCTGACCATGTTCTTCCAGAGTCTTCATGCACCGAATGCCTCTAAAAGTAGAGCCAGACACCCTAACTCTGACCATGGGAAACTGAGGCCAACCTGGATTACTAAGATGTCTGAATACACAATGTTACTTGAAGAAACGCAATGTTATTATGCTTAGGTACAACCCATTTAACTCTGTTATAAGAATAAGTTAATAAAGTATTGCATGGTTCCAGAAAAAAGGCTTTAAGAAGTTGGAAAGTAATTATTCAAGATTAGCATGTCAAGGTTGTAATGAAATGGAAATTATATTATTGATCTCTAGCATAGCAACCTTCATTTTGCCTCCAAAGTGGTTTTTTATAATAATTTAAATGAGTTTCCAGCACTTGAAATTCACAAAAGTCACAGAGCTTTTAGCTCTTTTTAAAAATGGAAAGTTATGGCCTGGCCAGTGTGGCTCAGTTGTTGAGCATCGTCCCGTGCACCAAGAGGTCATTGGTTTGATTCCTGGGAAGGGCACATTCCTGGGTTGTGGGCTTGATCCCTAATAAGGGGTGTGCAGGAGGCAGCCAATTGATGATTCTCTCCCATTGATGTTCCTATCTCTCTCTCTTGTTTCCTTTTTCTGTAAAAACCAATAAAACCTTTTTTTTTTAATTGAAAGTTCTCACAAAGCCGGGCCCATGTTCATACATGACAACAACTAACTGAAGCTCCTTACTATGAGTGTTTCCTGGATACCAAGGCTGAGTAGCTCTGCTGTTTCTTCTCATTCTTGCACCATTGTCTTCCTGTAAGTGAATATGAAAGTGAATGTTTCTTCTACCTATGTTTCTACCAAAAATGGGGAAAATAAAACCAGATCGAGCCCTCGCTGGTTTGGTTCAGGGGCTAGAGTGTCAGCCTGCAGACTGAAGGGTCCTGGGTTTGATTCCATTCAAGGGCACATGCACGGGTTGTGGCTCGATTTCCTATGTGGGGCGTGCAGGAGGCAGACATATTATAATTATTATAATAATTATAGTTATGATAATAATAGGCACTAATAAGTGTTACCTGTTTTTCTGTCTATTTTCTCTTGCAAACCTTTTTTTTTTCCTCCAACAATATAAAGTAATTTTATTTCCCAGCTTACTTACAACCAACTCTCCATAGCATAGTGGAGCCTAACCAATATTATTTTGTATCTAGAATCAGCTAATAATTCTTTGGCAAATTCCAGAAAATGGAACTAAATGTAAAAACTCTATCTGAGTTCCCTGTTTAATTTCCCAGATATATTATAGTTCCCATTCTGAAAAGAGTGGTTTAAAACTATGTTTTGGTTTAGCCAGTGAGTGACTGCAAGTGACACAATATCTAATACTACGTCTCTTCGTCTTTCAAAGCAACTAACAACGTTTTAAAGATCTGAAGGTTGATGCAAAGCTGCCGAATTTGTTTTCTACTCCTGCATTCTGGGAGACTTTTATCTAGAGAATTACTTCTGCATCTTCATCGTGTAGAAACCACCTGGCACCTTATTAAGAAGTAGCCTCTTCCTGTAGGTGCATGATGGGACCTGAGTTTCAGCATTTCCAATAAGTTCCCAGGTAGATCTGGCACTCTTTGGGCCAAATTGTGTATAAAGATATGAATCCCAGAAAAGGGAAGCCTCAGACTAAGCCAGAGAGCAGGGGCACATAGCTTGGGGAGCTGGGCTGGAATTCGGCAGGCAGGGTGGCTATAGGCCAAACAGAATCTCTGTGAAGGCCCAGCCTCATGGCAATCTGCCTGCCCCAATTTGAGGAAGTTATTCAATTCTATCAATGGGTCTGTTAAAACAACTGGATATCAGGCTTCATGCAGTCCCAGCAAAGCCCAGAAAGATGGCTGTCTAGATAATCTCTTTAAGGAATTCCTATATGTGAGGAACCTTCTTAAAGTAGTGTATAATGCAAAGGTGGACCATTGAACACCTACCCACTACACATTTGGGGTGCTCACTGATATCACAATCTGACCTCATGCATTTTCATAGTCTCTTCCTCATCATGAGTTTGGTTTGGAAAACCAAAAGCTCCAAGGAAACAGGCAGAAGTATCACTGAAGAGAAGTCAAAGTCAGCCACTGCCATGAAAAGGAAAGCTTGATTTCAGGCAACTTTCTCTTTCAAGCTTCTGGCTTGAGTTTCCAATAAAAAACCTAAAAAATCATAATGCCTCCTCTCCTCCCCCCACCATGGGACCTACCCCATGATCCCTTTGGATTCAGATGATGCAAGAAACTAGCTAAAGATTCTGAACCTATGCCTTGATAGAGAAAATGCCTTGTGGAGGTTTGGCTAAAGAATGCTTTCTACTTTTTATTATAGAATTAGCACTGTAGCAACGAAAGTATGTTTTCTAACTTCACAAGGAAAACAAATCATATCCGTTTGCAGAGAAGAAAAAAAAAAAGCTTGCCTGGGTTCTTTTTAATGATAAACACATTTATTGTGAGATATTATTAAATGAGTTCTACCACAGTTGGCTGGTTCAGAAGTGATTGGCAATGAAGACATACATGTAAATAGAGAAAATGAGCTTTTATTTGTCTGTAATTTACAATGTATGATTAGAAAATATAAGCAAAGAATTATCTGAAAGAAAAAATCCTGAATGATAATCAAATCTATGAACTACAGATGGCGGCAAGAATTCACATTTTGCACCACTCTCTCTCATACCCAAGGCAGGGTATGAGATAAAAAGTTTGGAGAATAAAGGTACTTGAGTTTTGGCAGTTCTCAGAGTGCCTTCAAAATAAATCTTCCCCTAGGAAATTGAAAATTCCTTAAATTTTTAAAAAGTAAACTATAACATAAATTTGGAGAAAGAAACACAAATCATAAGCCTGCATCTCATTGAATTACTACATCGTGACCACCACTTGAGCCAAGAAATAGAACACTAACTCCTTCTCCTTTCTTTCTCATAACTACATACCTGATTTTTAACCCCTGAGATCTCTCTTGCCTGGTTATTGAAGTTCAAATGAAGTGACAAAGAAAGTGTTCTTATGTGTTTGGGTTTTGTTGTTGTTTTGTTTTGGGGGTTTTTTGCTTTTTTTGTTTTTTTGCTTAATATTATGTTTGGGAGATTTAGCTGTGTTGTTATATGTACCTGTTAGTTAATTTTCACTGCTGTATAGTATTCCATTGTGTGAATATACCACAGCTTGTTTGCACATTTTAATATTGATGAACCTTTGGGCTTTTCCCAATTTGGAGCCAATATGAAATAATGCTATATAAACAACCCTACGTAAGTCTCTTGCTGCACATGTGCAGATATATTTGCTGAGAGTAGTTTGCTATGTCGTAACATTGGTATTTGTTCAACTATGAGAGTTAATACACAGTTCTCCAGTGTGGTTCTACCGGAAGTGTAAGAGTGTTCCCATTTTTCCACACTTAGTACTGTTTTCCTGTTTAATTTTACCTATTCTGGTGGTTCTATGGAGATATCTCATTATGGTTGTAATTTGTATTTCCCTGATTGTTAACGAGGTTACTGGCAATTTTTTTAATATCCTTCTTTGTGAAGTGACTGTTTACAACTCTTGTCCCCTCTCCTTTTTCTTTTTTTAACTTAAATTGTCTCTCTTTTTTATGAATTTGTGAAAGGTCTTTATACAGTCTACATAAAGGCATATTGTCATTTTATGTATAGCAATTTTCTTCTCCCACACTACAGTTTACCTTCTCACTCTCAGTGCTGCTTTATAAAGAACAAAAAAATCTTAATTTTTAAAGTAATTTAATTTATTCAACTCTTTCTTACATTAGTGGTTTTATATACTGTTTGAGGGGAGGTTAATGGCGGGAAAGGGGGACATATGCGATACTTTCAACAATAAAGATTTTTTTAAATAGACCTAAGAGAGCAGGAATTACTCTCTATTTTATTCACTGATGTGCCCCCAAAGGTCTAGAACAATGCCAGACATTGCAGGAACTCAATAAATGCTTCACATGAATAAAGAGCAAAATGCCATTTGTCGCCATGCCCATTCTTTGTTAATGGCATAATATACCAAGACTTTCAATACCTTTCAGGGAGTTTAATCTCAAATTAAATGTTATCCAAAGTTTCTTCCAAAAGCCTCATTAACATAGTTTTCATTTAAAGGATAAAGGACAAGCTAATCATTTATTTCTCCTTTAGAGTAACTCAGTTCTCTCCTAGTATAAGTTGAGCAGCAAAGAGCTACTATATTATTTTTACACTCCATTATAAATTAATGTAATACCATCTGCTTGTAGTAGATTTGGAAAATGAAATGTCTCAGTAAAATAGGAAAACACGTAGAAAAAAGTGAGTTTAAAAGTTGTGTAAAATTGCCACTTAAGAGATTTTCTAATTAAGTGGTTAATTGTAAATCCACAAAATAAATTTCTCTTAGAGTAATAAACTAAAATTTTTTGACTTGCCTAGAAAAAAGGATATGCTCCATTTATTAGACAATAAATTTTATATAAGTCATTATATTTTTTTTGTTTGCTTGTTTGCCTGGCTGCCAAAGAATCCAGAGCATTAGTCAATGTCTAATTATATAAATCATTATAAGTATGGTTTCTGGTATAAATACCCAAAAGGAATTTCAAATACAGAATGCCTGATATTTTACTGTTGTTTTAAAGATCCCAATGCATATTTGTCTCTATCATTAATTTTGCTGCCCTTTCCCAAACCAGCTCACTAACATCTCAGTGAATACCAACTCTATCTCCCCATTTTCCAACACACACACACACACACAACAAAAAAAAAAAAAAGGAAAAAGAAGAGAAACATTGGAACTATCCTTGACTTCTGTCTTTATTTTATACCCCAGATAAATCCTTCAGCAAACATTGTTTTATGTACCTTCAAAATACCTTCTGGATCCAATCACTTTCTTCCCACCTCCACCCAACAACCCAGATCTAAGGTGCCGTTATGATTCACCTGGATCTTTGCAGTAGCAAAGACATAACTGGTCTCCCTGCTTCACTTTTACTCCCCTATTGCCTATGGTCCATATGGTAGTCAAAGGGAATCCTTTTAAATGTACATCATAAGACGTCACACTCTTACATTCAACTTTCTAATGGCCACCCATTGTTCTTAGAATAATATTTTATTATGTTCTGAACAGCCTGGGTATTACTCTAACTTATTTCCTCCCATTGATCACTCCTTTCTGGCCACATGAGCTCCTCTTGTTTCTGTAATATCGCAAGCACCCTGCATCTGGTGCTTTTCCCTTTGCTGTCCTCTGCCTGTAATATTCAACTGCTAAATATTTGCTTGGTTCTATCCCTTGCTTCCTTCAGGTCTCTGTTCAAACGTCACCTCTCCTAAGAGAGCTTTCCTGGCCACTCTCTCCAAGCTAGCATACCAGTAGTTCTCTCTTCTTCCTGCTTCAGTTTCATGTGAAGAATTATAGCATGTATTTGTTTGTTCACTGGTGGGTTTCCTGTCCACCTAAATAAACAATAAGTTCCAGGAGTCAAGGGGTTCATGCTTTGTTTGCTGCTTTAGCAAGGCTCCAAAAAATTCAAACCAAATACTGCTAAAGTATGGAGTTATCCAACAATATGAAATGCTGTGACTTTTTCTTGGCTGCCATTCTCCTTGACTTCTTTCCCTACTTGGCAACACAATTAACACGTTCTTCTGGAGAAAACCCTCTTCTCCATCTTGGCTGCCCTCGCCTCCCTATAGCTTTTCTTTCAGGACTCTTTATGGCAGATACTGATACACTGATAAATGACTCCCAATAGCCACTTTCCCTTTTTATTATTAATTAATCACACAGATCTCTTATTATTACCCAGCCAAAGCACCATATTGGCCAGCCTCCCCTGAAGGCTTCCAAGTTTGAGTCAATTAGAGATAAGATGAAATGTGGAACTTCCTGGAAGCAAATATGTGTGCCTTTCCTGTTCCCAGGAACTCAGGTGTGATGGCCAGAGCTCTAGCAACTATCTTAGACCATAAAGAAAAATAAGGACCACATCTTAGTGATAGGAAGCCATGAGCTGGAAAGATTCTGGATCATTGCTTTCTTTGGAGCCTCCATACTAGATCCAGAATAACAACCATCAGCCCTTTCTCTATGGCATGAGAGAGATATAACTTCTAATTTGTTAAAGTAATTATTTTGTTTTTCCCCCACTGATACATCTCTCAGCACTCTTAAGGCAATATCATGCACCCTCAGGAGAATGACTCCCAACTTTCTTGGCCCATCACTGGACTCTCTCCTGAGTTCCAGGCCTGCATATCCTGAGCTCAGGGCCTAGGATTTAAGTCAAAGTGCATCTTCCCTCTCAACCAGCAGTCTTCCAAGATGCCAGAATTTCTCTAAATAATGTCAGAAACACACACACACACACACACACACACACACACACACACACAACTAATCAACACCATACTGGCAAGCCAAGTCCTATCACTCTTATTGCTTACATGGTTAAAATACAGATATGCCTAAGATGATTAATGTAAAACCCTTTGAAGGATTGTAGATAAACAATTTACAACCACAGATGATCTTCTTGTTTCCAAAAACTGATCTTACAACATCAGTGGAGTTAGGAGACGACAGGAGTGTCAGAAAGAGTAAAGTCTATGCTAAGCTAATGCTATATTAAGCTGACAGAGTAGATTCCAGTATTTATTCTTTATAAGCCAACATTAAAACATGATTTGCTTAGTAGAGTATCCAAGACTTAAAATGGACTATTACAAATAACAGAGTTGGCTTAGTACACAAATGCTCCCAAATAAAGCTTGGAAAATATGCTTAAAATTACTGCTGGCTGGAGGCCCACGGTCTTTATAATCCAGCAGTTCTATTTGTAATGCTGTTTCAGGCCTAATGGTGGAGTAGAGGAAGTGGATTCCTTGCTCTACCTTTATCACACCTTTCATTCCTCAAGCACATCACCTATGAGCTCATATTTTGATTGCCTCACTACCAAAAATATCACTATGGAGCACCCTTACTCAGGGTCAGTCTTCACAGGGGGCCAGGCGGTCGCCAAACGTTGCCCTCTGCTCACCTCTTCCCTTCTTGCCCCATCAACAGCCCTATAATTCTGCTGCACCTCCATGCCTCCCCCAAGTCATAAGCAAAATCATCATCTCAATAGGGTTCATGAAGGAAAAGCAGATTCTTCAGATCTTCCCTTTGCTTTCAGATAACATCTTTACTTCTTACCATGGCTTTCTGGGACAATGTTCCTTGCCTTTCACACTGGACTCGAGGAAAGGCCATGAGATTGGGAAGCCATGGGAGAAGACAGATACCAGGCAAGATAATCAGTGGAGCTGACAGGGTCTCATCAACTCACTCAGGCAAAGCGAGTCTCCACAAACCTCCAGCCTGATGTGTAAAGGAAGAGATTCTAGTCAGTGACCACAACCAAATGTTAGACCGAGATAAAAATAACGGCATCAAGTCCTCTGGAAACAATGGCCTCTAAATGTCAGTGCAGTCACTAGGGGCAAAGCCCTTATGCAACCTGAGTCTAAAGGACTTGGCAGCACTGACTGCACACTCCAAAGGACCACTGCCTTGTGTCCCATAAGCAAAGCCATCAAACGACAGAGTTCCGAATCCTGAGTGCCCTATCTGAATTTTTATCTACAGAATATATCAACTACCCAAACACAAAATAATAAATCTTATTAAGAATTTTTTAGACATCAGAATGAGTAGAATATAAATTTAAGAGTAATTTTTTTTTGCTACTTAGCCTTTCTCACTATAAATTATCCAGGCCTTCTATAATTAATAGGCTTTCTTCAAGTTTTATAAGCTCCTGACATGGCCTTTTAAGTTCCTATTAAAGAAGTTAACTTCTGAGAGATAATAAATTCATTAAAAATCTTGAAAAGTATGGTAGCTTAAGGGTATTTCTTTGTGTTTCCATAGATTCTTAAAGAACAAAAATAGCTAATTAAAAACCCTCAACAGATATTTTTGTTTAAGAGACTTGACCAGTATTAATAGGGAGAAAATTCTGACAATAGTTTTAATACAAAGAATAAGAAATATCATTAAATGAGTATGTGGAATTATAGCTACTCTTATGATGCCTGCCCCTCCACAGTACTGAGATCTATTCTATATGTTATTGTTGTGTTGTTGTTTTGGCAAAACTCTGTAATTTTTGATATTGACTTTGAGAATAGTTGCCATCAAGTCTAGAAACATACAAATGATGGGAAAAATATTTTAAGGCGTAAGTATAATCACTTCACTCAAATAGCCTATAAACGCTATCAGTAATTTTTGGCCCATCTACAATATTTACACAGGAGATCCTGGTAGACATGGGAAAAATTCATCTTTTAATAATATCCAGAAAAGCACATAAAATGTTCATGTAGAAAATCCTAAGATTCTGGTAAGAAAACATGAGGAGATCATGGTGGAAATCCAGAGGTGCCATGGATGGAAAGATATGGATGGAATGCTTGTAATGCTCTTGTTAGTACTTTTGTACATTCCAGCTAACGTTGTACCATTGCCTGAAGGATTTGTTTTATATTAAATATCAGTATAACCCCAAACAATTTTCTCCTGGCAGCCCAGATGTGAAAAATTTCCTCTACCAAGAGCCCCCAGAAAAGTTAAATTCAGTGAGTTGCAAGTATATTCTTTCTTCCCCTGCTTCCTCCTCAGACTGAGTGTGACTCCATCAGTTCTCTGTTCCATGTTCAGGTGTAGTAATGGGGAAATATATCAATGAGTCATGCTTGCAGTTAAATAATTACCTGAATTGACAGCTAAATTAAATCCTCACTCATTGTCCACCAAAGGCAATGCAATTAGAACTGTGCAAATAATCCAGGAAGACAAGCCAAAGCAGGGCTTGGTTGACTCATTTCTAGCATTGATCGTCCAGGGGACTTTTATAAAAATCCACAGATTTGCTTTTCTGTCCTTTGCCAAGAAACTGATTGTACCTGACATTTCAGTAGATTTAAAAGTCTTGAGGGATACCAAATGATTCTTCTAGCTGATATTTACTTCCCCAAAGTCAGAGCTCTGTTTATGCTCCCTTATTGCTACACTCTAAGTAATAGCCTTGTGAAATCAGATAGGAAAATATGACACTTAGTCAATGTTGTGTCAGGAACCCAGTAGCCCAGTAGCCCAGAGCTGCCAAAACACAGCTGTTTTGCTTTGTGATAAATGGTCAACTAAAGGAAGGCACCAAGTCCATGCAGGTCTGGTAATAACCATAACCACTAGGGATGGGTCGATGGCACTTTGGTCCTGCTGGGTAGAGCATGTCTATTTCTTGAGACTGTGGACTCAAACAACCTGGGCTTTGAATGCTGGCTACAACACTCATAGCTCTGTGACATGGACATGTGGCTTAACCTCTCTAAGCTTCAAAGGAATGCCAATGCTCACCTAAAGACTTATTCTGAAAGCTAAATGATAAACACTCTAACATGTTTATTATTGTGTTTGATATAATATAAAAGTTTTATATCCACTTTCTCTGCTAGGTTTATAACAACAATTAATGAAAGCTGGATATGAAATAGTAGCACTTGCCTCAATTTTTTAGGTTCGTGCCAGGGAAGTGACCCATTCTCATTCCCAACAGTTCTCTGAGCCTCATAGAGACAAAACATTCAACTTAATGACCTGTACGTCTGAAATTTTACATTATAAAAACATTTTCTGTATGCTTTTCTAAAAAGAAAAAACTCCCATCTGATGGAATGGGAAATATAGTGCTATATTCGAGGTCAAATGAAGAGAATACAAGTAGATAATACTGCAGTCCAGACTTTATCTCCCTGGAGGTCCGTGGCCAGTCACTTGCATGAATGCTGGTCTACAGGCATCATAGTGGGAATCCAAAGGACATCCATTGGTAATCAGTGAGTCTGGATCTGAATCATTTGTGTAAATTATTAACTCAAACTTCAGTTCTTACATCAGTGGATTGAGGATAATCATGCTTCCACTATCTATCTCTAGAGACTATGCATCCCTAGAGTCTCTCAAGTGAGAGAGTGTATCACCAAAAACTCTTTGGAAATTGTAATGCATATTCATAATGTAAAGCTTATCATTCAAGCAATAGAAATTCTGAGAAAGATCAGTTCAAGATGAAACCAATCTCTTAGCTATAATATTGTCTCCCTGTTTAACCCAGATCATAATAAATGTAGCATGTACTGCACTTGAGAACATATAGGTGCGCACAGTGGATGTCACCAAGGCTTGAATTAGTTTCCTAGGGCTGCCATGACAAATGGCTTATGACAAAAGGAAAGAATTCTCTCACAGACGTGGAGGACAGAAATCCAAGATCAAGGTGTTGACAGGGTTGTGCTCTCTCCAATGGCTCTTATGGAGATTTAATTTTCTGCCTTCTCCAGCTTCTGTTGGCTCCTGATATTCTTGGCTTATGGCCGTATCGTTCCCTGACTGTGATTCCATTGCCTCCTCTTCTGAGTTTTTCCTCTGTGTGTCTCTCCTAAAGGCTCTTGTCGTTGGATATAGGGCCCACCCAGATAATTCAAGATGAACTCATCTCAAAATTCTTAATTAATCTGCAAAGACCCTTTTTCCAGATACTCTCACATTCACATGTTCCAGGGGTGAGGACCTGAACATATCTTTTTCAAGGCTGGGGGATACACAAATTACATATTTAAAAATATTAAGCTTCTTAGGTATCATTTTTAAACAAATGAAATGACCACAAAGCAGCCAGCCTTTTCCCTGTTAGATTGTTAAGGTCAGATGTAACTATGGCTCCCTCATAATAAAAAACAAACAGGAAACAAGTTCTTTTATGAGAAAATAAGTGAAGAGATATTAACTACAAGGCCGACATTGAAAAACACTGGAAAACAAAAGACTTTCTATGGGTTGGTGTATTAGTTTGCTAGGGTTGTCATAACAAAGTACCACAACTGGATGACTTCAACAAAGGAAATTTATTTTCTCACAATTTTGGAGGCTAGAAGTCAGAGATCAAGGTGTTGGCAAAGCTGGTTTCTTCTGAGGCCTCGCTCCTTGGCTTATAGATGGTCATCTTCTCCCTGTGTCTTTACATGGTCTTCTCTCCAGGTGTCTCCGTCCAAACTTTTTCTTCTTATAAGGATACCTGTCATATGCAATTAGACCTCATTCTAGTGACATCTTTTTAGCTGAATTACCTCTTTAAGACCCAATTTCCAAACATAGTCATATTCTGAGGTGTTAGAGTTAGGACTTCTACATATAGATTTTAGGAGGACACAATTCATCCCATAACAGTCAGCAAAGTTTTTCTTAAAGGGCCAGTTTTGCAGATCATTTGGTCTCTGTCTCAACTACTCAACTCCACCATTGTACTTTGAAAGCAAGAGATGCTGCAAACTAATATGTGTGGCTATGTTCCAACAAAACAAGCAAAACAAAAATGAGAGGATGAAGCTCAAAAACCAAACATAATTGAGCAACCTAGTTTTAGCATCCCACCCCTCACATGGGGTTTCTGACTCAGGGACACCACCTACAGGTGCTTCATGGAGACAATGGGAGCAGGCCAGTGTTGCTTTGTTTTGTGTGTGTTTGGGGGGGGGGGGGGGTGTTTTTATTTTTTAGAAAAACTTTTATTATTTTATTGTGTTAAAAACATGTGGAATATACTTTACCATCTTCACCATTTTTAGTTTGTGTAGCAAATTAGCCTTGTGCAGCAGATTTCTGGAACTTTTATATCTCACAAAACAGAAACTCTGGACTCATTAAACAACTCCGCACTTGCCCTTCCCTCAACTCCTGACAAGCACCATTCTACTCTGCTTCTATGAGTCTGAGTACTTTAGATACTTTATATAAGAAGAATCATGTAGTCATTTTTGTAACTGGTTCGTTTCACTAAGCATATTGCCCTTAACTTTCATCCATGTTATGGCACATGACAGAATTTCCTTCTCTTTTAAGGCTGGATAATATTCCATTGTATGTATATGCCACATTCTCTTTATCCACTCATCTTTTGATAGACACTTTAGTTATTTCTACCCCTTGGCTATTATGAATAATGCTGCAATAAATATGGGTGTGCAAATATCCCTTCAAAATTTTGTTTTTATTCTTTTGAATATAAGCCAAGAATAAATACTCCAGTGTTGCTTTTGGGATGCCCTGATTTTTTATCAGCAAGGAAAAGATATTTTCATTCTGTTATTTTGGAGACAATTATTTTGGAGAGTTGTTTCTGTACACTCTTTAGTAATACCTGTGTAGCATTAATAAAATGTGATGCTGAAAAACAGAGAGAAGGCAAAAAGAAAATATGCAAAGAGAATCATCCTTCTAAAAAACCATTTTTCTTCCTGACTTCTTCTAAATACCCATTAACAGTAACAGTTTTTAGATGTGGGGCCAATTCACCTCTTAAGTAGAAAAATATCATTTTAGGAAGAGCAAAAGACTGTGAAGGAATTGGATTTCTAGGACCTTCTTAATTGAGCTTGAAATTTTGCTTAGGGGCCTAATTTAATTTTCCAAGGTCTTTTGGGGATCTTTACAACCATTAAACTGGAACTAAGGATACATAAGTTGGAGAAGAAACTAAGAGCTTCCATTTGCTGGATGAGGAACTGAAATAACTAGAATTCCAATCAGCAATGGTAAGCAGTGTAAGATACATGAGAAGTCCTCATATAATAATCACATAAGGTCTGTTAGCCAAGGGCCTCGCACTATTGCCTCTGAATCCCATAGCGATTAGGGAATGATAGGAATTACTATTATTGATTACAATCATGGCTCCCATAAAAGGTCCAGAAGTGCAAGAGGTTCAGGTACAGTGGGATCAAGGTCTCAGATGTCACCAGATCTCAGTTTCTCTCACTACTAGAGAAGCGTTTTGCCATATGGCAAGCACTATGGCCACTAATAACCCAAGACACACTTACCAACCACCAGAATGGGAGCATCCTCCCTGATGGTTCTAGCATAAAAGTTCCAGTGACAGCTTCAGTTAGGGCCAAGTGCCTGTCCCCAAACCTACCACTAGGATGATGGCCAATGGAGTAAACAAGAGTTCTGTTCAGAAAATGAGTGAAGAAATATTAACAAATAAAAGAACTTTACATGTTTAATCAAGGGAAGAAAATTTTGTCTTCCCAATCCTATTTTCTTACTATGAAAATACAGAATTTACATATGTCCTACAGCGCCATGTCTGCCTCCAAGTCTCTGAAGTCTGGTATGTATTTTAGAGCCTCAGGCCCTGAATATTAGGCTTGAATATAACTACAGTAAATTGCCCTGAGAAGAGGCCAAATCCCACTTTCAGGGACTGTCTCATTTCCTTTACTGCCCAGAATTGTAATATACAAAATGCTACTGGAAAGAAGTAGGCCCTTGACCAAGGATGGAAATACTTATGTTGGTGGTGTTATTAAGGTAGAATGTCTCATTGTAATAATATTGCTTGTGAGAGAACTTGAAAATAGTTTTCTTTTAATTAAAAATTTTTACTTTGGGATAGCAATTTCTAACATCCCAGCACCTAGAATAAACTTAGCATCTATTAAAATTTAAACAAAATCTAAATTTACAAATAAGCCATAATTGTGTTCATTCCTTCTTACAGCTCCATGTGGCTTATCTCTTTGACTTTTCCTAACTTATAAGACATGTATTTCCTAGAGAAATGGGACATTTTTTATCTGCCCATCACATCAACGGAGTAGGCTAAATCAGAAGGATAGATACTTTATTATTGTAAGATTTAACATTAAGACCAACTTTCATAACATTTTATCCAAATTTTCCTGTAGAAGCTAAAAAGAAAATTCCACAAAAATTTTTATGTGAATTAGAGTTGGGTCAGGGATTAGCATAAAGTACAGTTATAAAAGTATATGTTGATCCTGGGGAGGGAGAAAGCCAGAAAGCAGATTCCCATGATCCTTAACAACCGGAATAAAATGCAGACACACTGGCTTCCTCATTCTCCAAATTGGAAACATCTGTGTTGCCCTAGCTGGTTTGGCTCAGCAGATAGAATGTCAGCCTGTGGACTGAAGGGTCCTTGGTTTGATTCCGGTCAAGGTCATGTGCCCAGGTTGTGGGCATGCAGGAGGCAGCCAATCAATGATCCTCTCTCATCATTGATGTTTCTATCTCTCCCTCTCTCTTCCTCTTTGAAATCAATAAAAACATATTTTTTTAAAGTTTTTAAAGAAACATCTGTGTTGTCCAAGATCTCACTGTTCTCATAATTAAAGGGGCAGCTCCTGAAAAAATGGGGCTTTTCAAAAGTGTACCAGGTATTTTGAAACAGTAATGCCAGATGTCCTAAATTTAGGAGGTCCCTAAGTATTTTTGACCTTTGGGGGATATGGAACTAATTTTCTATTATTGGTGGTTCCAACCATTTAGGTTGTAGAAATTGAATCAATATATAAATACCATATTTTGTTTAAAATACAGCACCATAAATTATTATTTTGATTACTTTTAAGGAAGAAAAAAATATCTGCTAAAAAGCTATGAACAATATTTTCACATTACATAGGATATAAACATTGTAAGTATAAATGTTTATCATATATTATTCTTATGCTCATATATGTGGATAAGGGAAATAAAATGTAAGGGAAATATATTGGTTAACATACCTCTAAAGCTTCTTTCCACTCAGAGCTCAACCTTCTGAAATTTTCAACTTAGAGGGTTGGTGACACAATACCCGCAAAGAGCTCACTTCTATCTCAGGATTCCTGCCAGTCCTCTGACATCTATCCTGAAAGCTTTGTTGTTGGTACTTCCTTCATCTTACCAAGTTGCCAACTGAAAGTTCTCAGACAATAACTAGGATTCAGGTCCTCAGTCAAATGGTCTAAAAACAGTCTTTTAATAGTGGCCTCCAGGGACTGCAATTGTTATATCACCCACTTGGAATTATAACCATATTTGCTCATATGCAAGTCATGAAACTATATCTCTTGTTGAGAGCAATTGTAAGATGCTATAAGATGCAACCTCATTTAAAAGATGTTGAAATATTTTTAAGTTTATTTTTTAATTAATACAATAATTCTCCTGTCATTTTGTACTATCCAAACCACTAAAATGACAAGATGAGAATAAAAGATCCCTGAAAATATGCCACTCCTCTTTCCAATGCCTCTTCATAAAATCAATATGCTAGAAGATATTTACTGAATTTAAAAATGTAAATAACCCAGCGTGGCCATATTCACACAAGTGCACACTTTATCTTATACAAATTCAATACCGATGCTTTGGAATCTGCTTTCTCAAGACTGTATGTCTCAAGAGCACTTGCATTCATTTTCTGAACCATCAGTGTTGATGAAAAATTATGTAAAAATGAAAGAACAATAAAAGACCTTATATATCCTTACCAAATAATGACAGTTTTAACTCCTTAAGTTTCCATTATCCAAATAATGATGAATTTCCATTGCAGCTCAAAAATTTTAGAAAGTCAGTCATCTCAAATCCATTTCAGAAGTAGGTGGAAATAAATTTTAAATAAAGTAAACGGCTTATCATATTTCTTTTTAGCATTCCTCAGAAGTTTTACATTTTATTTTACATTACCAAAATCCAGCCTGCTTTTCTGGTCAATGTGATCAGTTTTAAGAGATCTATAGTGCCCTGCAGTTGAGCGTTGACCCAGGAACCAGGAGGTCACCAGGTCAATTCCAGGTCAGGGCATATGGCCCAGCTGTGGGCTCAATTTCTAGTTGGGGCCTTGCAGAAGGCAGCCCATCAGTGATTCTTTCTCATCATTGATGTTTCTATGTCTCTCTCTCTCCCCCTCTCCCTTCCTCTCTGAAATCAATAAAAAAAGAGAGAAAGATCCATACTATCATTTTTATCACAATTCTTGACCTCAATTGAATTGACAAATAGAATTTTAGTGCAAGGAACATATGATCCAAATGGAAAATTTTCTTGAGCCCTGAAGTCTTTGAAACAAATGGAAAATATTTACCAGCCCATAATTTTTAGTATCCTGCCTTCCTTAAAAGTGTAGGCACATAATAAATGAAATAAAACCCATATTCCGTTCCACTCAGTCTGGCACAAAATGTACTTTTATTTAGATGAGCAATAATATTTAAGGATTTCCTCCCTCAAACATGTTGTAAATTATAAACAGTACTAAGCATCAAACTCTGCAGATTCAGGCTAGTACTTATTTTCAAATCACTGTAAGTACCTCATATTCTTTTTTTCATCCTCTCAGTTAGTGAAGAATTGTTTTGTTTGCTTTTCATTTGCTGCTGTTGTTCACTGGCAGTGTGGATGAGCCATAATATTACTGTCATTAATGAAAATGACTAATGATTATTGGGATTACATAGAAAAAAAGAACTCAGGTGAGCCAGCTACAGCCACCTGGCCATCTGAACCTAGTCTTCTGGGTAGTCATGGGGTACACTGTGGGGTGGAGCTAGTTTGCCTCCCTTATGGTAAGGGATGTCATCTAGAGATACAAGTTAGAGAAGGTGATGACCAATTCTTATGTTCCTCATTACCTTCCACTCCCTACTTTTCCCACCTGTGTCCCTTTATTGAAAAGAAGAGGGAGAGGCATTAAGGGATGGAGGCAACTGTTACTTACCCATTTTTTAATAAACATTAGTTATTTCTAAAAAAAAAAAAAATTACCAGGCCTAGTAAATCCACAAGTATCTATATATTGAATCTTTAATGATTACAGCATACAGTATTAGAGTCTAAAAGCATTATGTGGCAGTTTTCTCTTTCCTATAGATGAGAATTTTAAAATCTCTTGAACTACAGAAGCCTGGAGTAAAGCCAAGCTAAGGTTGGTCATGGACTTCAAAGCTGTAGGTGACTAAAAGATCTAGTCTACTTCTCTTATTTTGCGAACAAAGAAACTGAAGCTCCAGGAAGCTGAGTGTTGCCCAAGAAAATACAGTTGAAGAACTGAAAACAAAAGCAAGATTCTGGGCTCCCAAACCAGCACCCTGCCCCTTCACCATATATAATGTGTGATGGCAGAACCTCAGAGGTATACACATTGCTGAAGACTTCAATTTCCTTAAAGGCCTCACTTGAGTTACTTAGAGGAAGTCTAGAATTGAAATGCTAAGGACAATTAGATGCCTAAACACTAAGAGTCAGAATGCATCTGAATCAAATTATTCCTAACAAACAATTTACATTAATTCATCACTCATTGGTAGCTCTAAAACTCATTACAGACATTAATTAGCAATCCTACACAATATTCCTTAGAGGTAAGCTAAGCATTATTAGCTTTGTAAAACAGATGAGGGACCCCGCTACACATTTTATGTGTTTGTTGTCAAGTGCCCTAGCTAACAAAACTCAGAGACGTGCCTCAAACCTAATAATTTTTAGAATAGTGATATTCTAAAAACATAATTTTTCTGAAAAAATAAAAGCACTAATTTCTAAATTTGGCTTTCAGTTTATCCTGAGGCCAGTGTTCATTACCCTTGATGTATTTTAATTTCCTAAAATTTTAGAATTTCAAGAGTCTCATTTTATACAGCAGAAAACTCAAAGTAAGAGGACTTAAATATTCCCAATTTGCGAAAATTGTTCTCCCTATTAATTTATAGAATTAGTATAAAATTCAAAAATTAATAGTACTGATACATATAGAGGCATACTTTCACAGTATATTAAGCTATATTGACTTAGTTACCACTGTGTTCATCTATTAATGTGATCTTGTAAAAGAACAGTATGCCATTTGAATTAAAATATTTACATTTTCTATTTTTAAAAAACTAAAAAATCATAAAAAAAAAAAAACATCTCCACAACTAACTTTAGGCTAAAAATTATGTCCAGTTCATTGCCTGCAAAGCCAATTAATCAACAGATATCTACCCACCCCCTGCTGATGCTGAACTGTGAAGGGACTGGTCATCTAGGAGGGAACCAGACAAACTGAGCCCTGCCTGCCTGGAGCTTCCCTTGGAGCCCTGCCTGTACCATTTGTCAAACTTTTCTTGGCACTGACTTAAGAGTAAGAGAGAAAATAAATTGGGAAATATGTTTTTATGATCTATTATTATCTCCAATCTTGACCATAGAACATCCAACCAAGATTTTCCATTCACCTATTATATGCAATGCCCTAGGAATAAAGCAGTGCCTTCCAGGTGGCTGACACCCTGGTGGAATTTACTTAGGACAAGGTTAAGGGGATGGGGAGGGGAGGCGGGGCAGCTGGCTTGCATTAATGATAGAAGCTCATAGTTACTGAGTGTTTCCTGTACCCTAGATTGTTTTTATTTTATTGCTACAATCATATGAGGTAGATATTATTGGCACTATTTTATAACTGCTAAAACTGAAGTAGAGATGAAATAAGTCACCCAATTGGCAGAGCCAGGATTCAAACCCAAGCCTGTCTGCTATCCTCTTATCCATACTGCTGCTGTAAGGTCCCAATAACAAAACAAAACAAAACCTAGAAGTAGGAATAGAGATGCACCTCGGCCCACCCCAGCTCCTTTACCAAAATTAGACCAAGTCTCTCTTAGCTAAAAGCAACTAAGAGATGAACAATAATAGAAATCAGGCCAAGTCTTGTCACCCTAAACAACACAAATAAAATTAATTCTAGAAATTGTTTAAACTGAAGGAGAGAAACCAGATAAAGATTGTGATAACACACTACACATAATGATAATGAAGGCTAAAATAGATGACAGAAGAGCTGTTGCCCATTATGGTTTTCATAAACCTGCCAAATATTCTAAATGAGGCACTATTAGCTCTACATTTGTAAATAGAGGCCATAGAACTTTTTTTAACTTTTTTTTTTATTGGCAGTATTACAGATATTCCCCTTCCCCTCTTTGTCCACCTCCACCCAGCTCCTGCCACCCATCCCCTGGCCTTCATTCATTGTTGTCTGTGTCTATGGGTTATTAATGTATGTTCTTTGGCTAATCCCTTCACCTTCTTTCATCCAGTCCCACTTCCTCCCTCCTCTCTGGCAGCTGTCACTCTTAAAATAGCACAATTCCATGACCCATGAAAGACATTGAACACATATCCTATATAATAAAAGCGTAATATACAAATAAACTGAACAGCAGAACAACTGAACAACCAATCAAAGCGTAATATGCTAATGATATGCTAAGGCTGCTCAACTACTCGCTATGACGTGCACTGACCACCAGGGAGCAGATGCTTCAACTGATAAGTAGCTTGCTGCTGGGGTCTGGCTGATCAGGACTGAGCGAGATGGGCTGGACACACCCTAGAGCCCTCCCGCAGTCCCTCCCTGGCCCAATCATGCACCAGTGGGGTCTCTTAGCCTGGCCTGCGCCCTCTAGCAATCTGGGACCCCTTGGGGGATGTCAGAGAGTCAGTTTCAGCCTGATCCCACAGGCCACTCCCCTTGGAAGGGCACCAGATGCAGGGCTCATGGCTGGCGAGCATTGTTGTGGCAGCATGAGCCTCTCCTGATTGGGACTATTTGGGTGCTAGCCCGTAACAGGCACAGAGGGGCCAGGATGAGCAGGACCAGCCAGTAGGAGCTTCAGGTGGTGTTGGACTGTGGGTTTCAGCCTTAACCCTGTAGGCCACGCAGAGGTACCCCACCCATGCACAAATTCATGCACTAATTTCCCAATAACTTTCTTGGATAATGTTTATCTAAAGTCTTCTTATATGCATGAGACAATAGGGAAATTGGAGGATGAGAAAGAGAGCAAGAGGAAAGAGAGATTTTGAGTATTGAGAAAGAGGAAGGCTGAAAGAGAGGTAAGGAGGGAACCAAGGAGGGACAGAGGAAGAAATATCAAAATGCCCATGTTATTTGTTCAAGAAGCATGGATTTGGGGAGAAATCTTGAGTAAAATATTTCAGCATAAAAATAAACATAGGCTGCCAAATTACATCTATAGTTTTACTAGATACACTCATTTGCCTTTTTTTAACCTTAAACAAGGCTAACTAGTACCTGTTACATTTCTTATGAAATATGAATGTGAGTGTATAGAACACTGTCATATTGGAAAATGTATTACAAGAACCACTAATGGAAGATCTAGGTTCTAAATGTAGCTTCTAATTTACAAAAAGTTCTTCTAAGAAAAAATATAATGTAACTCTTAAATCAATATTTCCACAGAAATATATGCACTTATATTTGGAGACAGAGAGTAATGAATTGTTTCATACTATCTTAGTGTATTCATGCTGTTATAACATCGTAGATTGGTGTCTTACAAAGAATAGAAATTTGTTTCTCACAGTTTTGAAGGCTGAAAGTCTGAGATCAGGCTGCCAGCATGTTTGGGTTCCTGGGGCTCACTAGCAGACCCTAAACGATGGTTGAATGATTACTCTGACATAACATTTGCTGTTATGAGAGGGCTAAGGGACTGCTTGGCTAAAGGAACCAGACAGCCTTGATTGCCTGCCTCATTAGGCTTTTATTGTAACAGCAGTTTGAGATAAAGTTATCTTTTATATACAATCAGTAGGATAAGTAATCTTGGGAGGGCATATGTGTTTGCAGTGCAAGGACACCCAAAGATTAAGCATAAGGATTCCAGTAAATACCCAGGGGTCTGCTTGTGCACAGACTTGTTTGGAAAGGTCAAGAAATAATTAAGGGTGCCACCTTTAACACTCACCTAAGTAGGAATTCTGATAAACAGGGCAGGCCACCTTCAGCACACTTCCCTTTTCTTAGAATGTCCTCCTTACAAACTTTCCAACCAAGTCTCGTGTGCTCCCAACAGTTGGGTGAGGACCCTCTTCTGACTGGAAGACTTCTAGCAAGAGCTAACATTTATTGAGCGCTAACTATGTGCCAGGCACTGTGTCATGTGTTTACATGTATTATCCCATTTGACCTTCACAACAGCCTCATAACCATAGCATTATTTTATCTCATTTTATAGATACACTAGAGATCTGGTACATGAAAATTCATGCACTGGAGGGGGGGGTCGCTCAGCCAGACCTGCCCCCTCTCACAGTCCAAGAGCCCTCAGGGGTAGGAGGCGACCCAGTGATCAGGAGAAGGCCCCCCCATCATCACACCTCTGCTGCTGCCACTGTTGGCAGAGCAAGCCTCAGCCGGCCCTGGTTACCTGAGCCTCAGGCCAGCCCTGGGTGGCTGGAGGGCTGAGGGCTGAGGGGCTGGGCACCGCCATCTTGTGGCTGTGGGCACCACCATCTTTGAGAGTGTGGCAGTCAATTAGCATATTCCCTCCTTATTGGCTGTGGGTGCCGTCATCTTTGTGATGGCATGAGGGTCAATTAGCATATTCCCTCTTTATTAGATAGGATACAATGAGGTTCAGTATATACATTAAGCAACTTGACCAAGATCAAATATTTTGTTAGTAGTGGAACCAGAATTTGATCCCAGGCTGCCTGACTCCAGAACTCTTTATTTTAACCAATATGTTAAGTAAAATATATAAACAAGAATCCCACAGCTTATATTTTAGACACTCCTGTGCATAATGCTTATTTATTTTCTTTCAAGCAGGAAACACAAATAATATCTATTCAAATAATAGTACTTTCCATTTGGAGAAGCACTAATCAATAACAAAGAAAAGGCTGTGTTCATATCAAAACTATTAATCAAAACAAAGGTCTAAGGTTATTTTGTTTGAAGTTCACCTTTCTATTAGTTAAAGATGAAAATGTCCTCTAAGACAAATTTAGAATTCCTAGAACAGCCTGACCTTTAATATTTTTCATCACACAAATGTTTTTTTAGTGTCATTATCTTATTATCATTGGTATATTTTCATTATACATCTTTCTCTGTTCATTAATCAGGCTAACATCCTGTAAACAGCTAAATTTATACAAAAATATAAATAGGATAGAGTTTATTGGTTACTCACCAAAATACCAAAAGATCCATGGGGAGAAAATTATGTTACAAAAACTGCAGCTTGGGGAACAATCTTTCACAGTTACTATCATTTTATCTCAAATTATTATTTTTCCCTGAGGAAGACTATAAAATTACGAGCTAAGAAATATAAAGAGTTCAAAAGAAAAGTGAATTGCTTTAGAATAGTCAACAATTAGAAACTTTTGAGATAAAGTAGTAGAAGTCAAAGATTATCTAATAGTAATAATTTTGGATTTGCTTTGTTTCGTGTTTGAGTGATTGCCCTGTGCTAAACCCTTCACATGGATTGTTTTTCATTTGAGTTTCCCCAGGAACAGACTCTAAGGCAAAGATTCAAGAGCACAGGTTTCATTTGCAGAGTGTAGGGAAAATTGGAAAGGAGGTAGATGAGACAGGGAAGGGAAGGTAGTTACTAAAGAATGCATTATCAGGCCAGTTACCACTGAAAAGAAAGGGGAACTTAATCCTGTAGGACAGTGGTCGGCAAACTGTGGCTCTCGAGCCACATGCGGCTGATGAGCCACGGTTTGCCTCTCTGTTGACTAATGAGTTTGCCGACCACTGACCTAGACTCTCGATTCCAATAATTACAAGCTGTTGTTGTTCCTTGTGATTAAGCCCCTGTAGGAAAAGGCTAAAAAGCTTTATAGAACACATGTCTCTTTTTATCATGCCTGAGGGTGAGGGAGTTGAGGTATTTACATACCAATTGCCTTCAGTCATTATTGTTGAAACACTCCTTTGTCACGTGAATTCCTTAGACTCTCAGAGCTGCAGTCTTCCACAACTTAAAAGAAAGCCTCAGGTAAAGAGATGTAGACCAGGACCACTGAAGGCATGACCTAAAGTCATGAAATAGGGAGACTCAAGAGCTTTAGGCAGTGTACCTGCACACCTGCTACAGATGACCTAATTTAATTTCTTGCAATAATCCAAATCACTCTATGAATTTGGTGGTATTTTTATCCCCATTCTGAAGATGAGGACATTGAGGCTTAGAGTAACTTGTCAGTAGCCCAAACAGCAAGTAAGAAACAGAGCTTGCTGCAAAGTAGGTAGCCTGACTCCAGAGCCTGCAATCTTAGACATTACTCTTTACAGTCTTCCAAAAGATATTGTCTAAAAAGATAACTCCTCCAATTCCCCAAGGAAAATATGTCTATAACCTGCTTTCTCCAGCCAAGAAGACCTGGTAGAGATTTACCTTCAATACCTTCCATCATAAAATTGCTGGGTATTTTTTTTTTCTAGCACAATTTTCTATCACTTAGTATGCACTGAATAAATGATGAACGGATGAATGAATAGATGAATGGACTCTATAAGGTTAGCCATAAATACATGTGTATGTAAGTTTTATTTCTAAAGAATTTTACTAGCTTCCCATTTAAAAGGAGGTCATATAAATTCCACCATTTGGCCATATTTTGTTGACCCCTCCCCCCATGTGTAAGACCACAACTTTCTATGAAGTACCCCCATGTATTACTAAAAACCTCAAGAAAATATCTCACATGGACTCTCAGATCATTCCAGTCACTGACTATGACAGCCACCAACTTTCCTTCTGTCCATCCCTTCTCTGCTGAATCCTCTACATCCACCAGGTGCCATTGCTTCTTCCAAACATTTATTTCCATTGCTTCCCCCACGTGCCACCACTAACGCCTGACAGCCCCATAGTGTGGTGTTAGTGTGGGAGCAGGAGACGACAGAGCAGCACTGCCTTGTTTGTTAGTATCCTATATGGAGTAGTTAGTGGGAAAATTTCTTGAGTGTTTACTCTCAGTTGCCTCTTTTCCCAGGACCTAAAGGGAAGATACCAGGCAAATGCTATGATGACTAAGGATCTCTACCAAGGCCAACCTTGGCTGTTTGACTCTCCTTAGCATGAGTCCTTACCCTGAAGCCTTCCTGTCCTAGCAAATTTGGGGATGCTCAACCAGCCAGTCCCCCTTCATCTAACCCCAACCCTATCTAATAAAGAGGGAATATGCTAATTGACCATCACTCCATTGCAAAGATGGCTGCACCCACAGCTGAGGCCAAGTTCCCATAAGGAGCCTTAATGAGCAATCAGCAGGGACCTGAAGCTACGCCCTCCCCCACACCTGTGGGGCTTGACAGGAGACCTCAGGCCACGCCCCCCACCCTGGTGTCAGGCTGGGGTACCTCAAGGTGCACCCCCAGTGCTGGGTCGGGGGAACTCAGGCCACGCCCCCACCCAGTGGGGCTTGATGGGAGACCTGAGGCTGCGCCCCCCTGCCTGGCAGGGCTTGATGAGGGACCTCAAGGCAACACCCCCTGCCCCAGTCTGGGCTGGGGGACCTCAGGCCACGCCCTCTGTCCTGGTGCTGAGCCAGGCAGAGCTTGACAAGGGTGGGACTGGCCAGGTCTGGGTTTAGCCCAAGGGTGAGACTGGCCAGGTCTAGATCTAGCCCAGCTGGGTCTGGGTCTCTCACGATTTTGAGATGCATGTGGGTGGGTGGGGACTTGACTCTGGGTCCCATGGTGTGCCCCAGACTCTGACAGGAGGAAGGTTTTCATATACATTTTACTAATTTTTTTTCATCTCTGACACTTCTGTTATAGAGAAAGGGCAAATAGCAATATTAAATTATTTCCTCTAATTAATCCCTTTTAAATGTGCACAAATTTCATGCACCAAGTCACTAGTGTTACAATAATATCCCAGCTTGGCACCCCAATATCTCCATTTATACTTGGTAGAATGCATAGGGTTAATATTTTATGCATAGCATATTCAGCATTGTATAGAAGGTTGATAATATAACCTAATAATATTACTGCTGCCTGATATTTTCCTCAGTCTCTAACCTTCTAACTTGCCATCACTATGTCTACAAAATATGTGATTAATAAAAAAATATTTTTAAGTTTAAAAAACTTTTTTTTAACTTGCCTAAAACCTATTTTATGGAATTTGGCAAACTCACAGAATTTAGTTTCCTAACCTGATGATAGGGTATCTAAGCATTTTTTTATTTTTTGGTATCTAAGCATTTTAATGAAAGATACAAAGAGAGATTATGCCTGAGCCCAAAGGAATGAATCTCAAGGATGAAATTGCAAGGCTTAAGGCAAATACTTGAGGGTAACATTTTGGGCAGGAGAACTTTCCCTGACATTTCTCAAATGTGCAGCTAAACTTCAACTCCCACTATAAGGGAAGCTGGACATGAATGAAGAGCCCTATCTTAAATGTTGACCTTTTCAAGTCAAATGACAATGTGCTCTTTTGAGTGATGATCTTTAAATGCAAAAAAATTAAACAACATTCATAAAAAGTTTCCAGTTTCAGAAAGACTAGTTTCCCATAAAGTGTGTATAGATGGATGAACACAAATAAAAATACAATTGCATTTAATTTTTAATTCATCTTTGGGGGGAAAAAACAGTAAAAATAAGCAAACCAAATGCAAATGCTATTTTACAAATGCAAATCAGATTCCTATAATATCATGCACATAAAAGTTGTGTAACTCCATGTCATGAGAAAGTTCCAAATTAAGGCAAAAGTTTAATCCAGTACCTACATGACTAATATACACTTAATGCAATAAAAAAAAAAGAAGTATTTAAATGTCTTAAATCAGTAGGCAACTTATCACTATTGGACAGGGAGCAAATGTGATGCAATTACATATACTATGAATTATGGTTCAGAGGATAGTCCTGATGACAATAACAAAGCACCCTTTTCAGGAACACTTTATCACCAACACTCTTGCTGGCTAAGAGTCAAACTTAGACTTCCACAGCTCAAAATCATCAATTGGCTGCTCCTGCACTCCCCCTACTGGGGATTGAGCCTACAACCTTGGTATGTACACTGACAGGGAATCAAACCGTGACCTCCTGGTTCAGAGGTGGATGCTCAACCACTCAGCCACGCCCAACCAGGAGGCAAGGATTAGCTTTTGACAGAAAATAAGCATGACTTCAATAGCAACAAATGAATAGGGATGCAGCTTAGATTGCAGAAGTCCAAAGAATTCCTAACTGAAGGCAACCTTAGGGAACAGGACTGAAGAATAAGGGAATGGAGGTCTTGAGGGTACAAAAAAAAAAGAAAATCCACCTTAAAACCGGAATTGGCCTCTCTCTTCTGAAACTGGCTTTGTATTGACTATCCCTTGTGCTGTGTTATACCCAGGGCCATAATAAAGCAGGCTGGTGGGGAGTGAGGCTTAAGCCCCTCACCATAACCTCTCTCCAAAGTCATCCCAAAGAATCATTCAAATAATGACCTGTAAATAAACCTGAAATCTGACTGTCTACACCTTCAACACAACTCTTCTAGGCCTCTCTTTCAAAAAGACTGTTTCCTCTAAGCCCATCCTATGCAGAAATTTTGAGGATTCCATTGATTAATATAATGGGAAATTGAATATGGATGATCAAGAAAGGAATCTGATCTTTTTAAGCATTGGCAATAATGTAGGTGCTGGTTTCCCCACAGAAGCCACTCTCTCCGAATTCTTCAGTACAATCAATCTGCATCTTGCTGTCAACACACCAAAGGTTTCAACTGTGAGAAGGCAGCTAGCTAGAACTTGTTTCTTGGCCACACTGAGCAGCAGGAAAGACCCCAGAGCATGCCCCAGCATGTACTGAGAGAACCCCTCTTTGCAGAAGGACAGGTTACAGTCAGTCAAAAAGCCCCTCAGTAGATCAATCCATCTGAGGGAGCTGTCCAGAGACAGGGTGTCCCCTTGGGGAAAACCCCTGCTGCCTCTTTTTATTGAAAACTCTTCACCCTCCCAGAGGAGAGGAAGTTGAGTTCAGTGCATTAACAAATCTTCTTGACACTGATTGAATTAGATAGGAAAATTGCCTCGTCATTGACCTTTGTTCTGATTCTCAGTTGAAATATTAGATGAATATAATGTCAACTGAATAGATTAGAAACTAAACGTGAAAATGAGAGACTCTCTATTCTAGGTTATGCCATACTGAAGGTAGAAAACACCCTCTTTTTAATCTTTGTACCCCACGATGCCAATAATGAGAATCATCAGGGTAAGCAAGTTTCCTTCCTGGGTGGCTGAAAAGCCAAAACTCTCTACAAGTTGGATATGCTGGCAGAAGTGGCTGGTGACAAGTGTTGGAAGGAGGTGTACTTTTTGCAAATCACTGTCACAACTGATGGAAATGCTTAAACATAATAAAAACAGCCTTAAAAATGTTTCAACATTAGGAAGCCAAAACAATCTGTCTACTAACTTCAGTTTCCAAAGGCAGCCATCCAATGACAGTTTTTGTGCTCTTATTTCACAACTTTTCATCTTTCTGGTCTTGTTGTTGGGCCTTTAAAAAAAAAAGAAAGAAAGAAAGAAATGATTAATTTAATCTGCAAAATAAAAGATGAATGATTTCAATTTGAGGTCTTGCAAAATCGTTTTGAACATAAAAAAGGCTAAGTGGGATTTTAAAGGCAGTGGAAGAAAGAATATAAGAATGGGTGAATAAAATATTTTTCCCCATCACATTCAATCTGTAAATATTAATTAGGCTCTTAACCAAGTTTATTAGGGGCCAGTGATTGTGTTAGCTTCTGGGCAATAGGATAAACACTGAATCTATGTCAGAAAACAGATCAGAAGATCTGCATGTCTTTCTTTGCAGTTGCTGTATAAACCTTAGCCATACAAAGTGAGCAGCTCAGAGATGTTACCGTAAGAAAAGCAACAGAGTCCTGGGACATGGATGAGTTCTTCTGGCTCTGGGCGTTCTTTTGATCCAAATCTCAATTTTTTTCTGTAGTAAATTCCAAATTGTGGCATTTAATTCTTTTTAACCAAACTGGCTTTCGACGTGTTCTCTGGGAAACACCCAGAGGGCCTCTGCTTTCTGATGAGTATATACTACTCAAGTGTCTCAGTACTTTCCCTTGGTTATAAAACTCCAGAAAAGAGCAGCAAAAAATGAAAGCAGACTTGGGGACCCCAGGTGCTATTGGTGCCTCACTGCTGATGTCCTTCTCCCCCGACCCCAGTTACCTGATGAAAGCCAGACCTCTCACAGCTCCTTCTCTTTCTCAAGAGATTTGCCCCTTAATGAAGAGGAGTCAGGAGCTGGTCTGATAGCAGCCACTATAATCTGGTCCTGATGGGGCTTCTGGGCACTTCAGGTACTGAGGTTGACTCAGACTCATCTTGAATTCTAGTTCTTTTCCTTGCTGGCTGCATAACTCAGAGTGAATCACTTGACCTCTTTGAGACTCTCTGTCCTCATTCATAAACTGTGGCTAGCAATGCCCATCTCATAGGATTGTTAAGACCCAAAAAGTGAATGTGCATAAAGTACCAATCACAGTGCTGAGCTCCAATAGTCTCCTTCTCTTTGATCCCCCACTTCTCTTTCCTCTGGAACCAGGAACCCTCTTCACCATGAGTCATTCACCCAGCAGCCCACACCATCTGTGTCCTCCTCTCTTCCTCTGAGAGCCAAGGTCAGTCTTTTCCAGATTCTAATCACTTTTTTCATTAACAAATTTATAGAGATTTGATTCACATACCAAACAATTCAACCATTCAATGGATTTAGTGTATTCAAATACACTATCACCACAGTCAATTTTTTAAATATTCATATCACCTCAAAAAGAAACTTCCCATTTCCTCCCAAGTCCCTTTATCCTACACAACCAATAATGGACTTTCTATCTCTATAGATTTACCTATTATGGACATTTCATATGAATGGAATCATACCATCTGTGATCTTTTCTGACTGGCTTCATTCACTTAACCTGTTTCAAGATTCATTGAAGTTGTAGCATGTATTACTTTTAATTACCAAATACTATTCCATTGTATGGATATACCACATTTGTTTATTCATTCACCAATTGATGACATGGAGTTGTTTCCATATTTTAGCTATTATCAATAATGCTACTCTGAACATTAATGTACAAGATTTTGTGTGAGCGTATGTTTTCATTTCTCTTGGGTATACACTTAGGAGTGGAATAGTTGAGTCATATGGTAACTTCGTGTTTAACCTTTGTAGAAACAGACTGTTTTCCAAAACAACTCCACTGTTTTACATTCCTATCAACAGAGTATAAGTGTTCAAATTTCTTCACATTCTTTCCAACAGTTTCTAATCATCTGACTTTTTTATTATAGCCATTCTAGTGAGTGAAAAGTGGTATCTCATGTGGTTTTGATTTGCACTTCTCTAATGAGTAATAACATTAAGCATTTTTCCATGGATTTATTAGCCATTTATACATCTTCTTTGAATAAATGTCTATTCAAATCTTTTACTCATTTTTAATTGGGTTTCTTTTCTTTCTATTATTGAATTATAAGAGTATTTATATGTTCTAGATACAAATTTATTATCAGGTATATGATTTTTTCATATTTTCTCTAATTCTATGAATTGCCTTTTCACTTTCTTGATTGCATGTTTTAATGCAACAAAGTTTTTAACTTGATGAAATCCAATTTATCTCTTTTCCTTTTATCACTTGTACTTTTAGTGCCGTATTTTAACAGGTTTTCCCTAACCCAAGAACATAAAGATTTACTCCTAATCTTTCTATAGTTTAGCTCTTACATTTGGTCTATGATACACCTTGAGTTAATTTTTGTATATTGTGCAAGGAAGAATTCCAACTTCTCTTTTCGCATGTAGATATCCAGTTACTCTAGCATTTATTGAAAGACCATCCTCCCCTATTGAATTTTCTTGATACCCTTGCCAAAAAATAAATTGAACAGAAATCTAATACTTTCTTTATTTTGCTCTCAGTGTTATGTTGATTTGTATGTCTATTCTTATACCAGTAACACATTATCTTAATCACTGTAGCTTTGTAGTAACTTTTCAAATCACAAAGAGTGAGTCCTCCCATTTTGTTCTCCATTTTTATTGTTCTTTTGACTATTCTGGTTAGCTTGCATTTCCATATGAATTTTAGGATCATCTTGTCAATTTTTGTAAATAATGATGCAGCATTTTAATATGTGACCCTGAGCAAATTAAATAACCTCTATAAGCTTCACAATCTGTAATAGCAAGGTTAACCATTTTCCCTACTTTGTTTGTTCACTTATTGAGAGATTCAAATAAAATGAAATTATTTAAGGCATGTAAAGTTTCAGGCTCAGTAGAAGCTGGACATTATAATAATAATAACTAATATTATTTCTTCTACTTAACCCATGTTCTTCTTCTTCTCCTGCTATTCCAACATCCTGGTCTTGAAAATGTGTTGCCTGTGTTTCCCCCATGCCACAATAACCTAAAACAGAAGGGCACTGCCTATTTCTTCTCAATTATTTCACAGAATCCCCAGGGCGGTGCTCATGAATAAATATTCTAGTTGTAATATGACACTTATAATTTTTATTATTCCCTGTTTAGCTGTTTGACTTGTCAGTTCTTCTGTTCTACAGGCTTGTCATTGAGAGTATCCATGTCAAGAAAGGTGTCTTCCTTCGTTCCTAAAGCTGCCAGACCCATCCTTTATGTTTATACTGCCACCCAGTCAGGTGTCCTGGGTGCTGCTGTCATCCTCTTACAATGCCAGTAACACTCCATTCCTCATCAGCCTGCTCATTTCCCATGTCTGCCACTGCTACTGAATCACTGGCATTCGTTGCCTCAGGGTGAGGACGGGTACATCCTGCAACCCAGGGGTCATTTGTCAGAGATGGGTGGCAAACCTGACTTCTCCATTAGCAAGCAATATTTCTGAAATGTAAATTCCCTTTCCATATCATAAGCAAGACCTAGAAACTTGATGATAAAGTTTAATAAAGACTATCCTGTGTATAGAAATATTTCAAAATAACATAAAAACAATCAAAGTCCTTTATTTATTCAGATGCTGTGCTGTAAAGTGTATGACATTATGTCAGAGAAGTTGAATTCATGACCTAGTGACGTAAACAGCTACATACCTAGCTAAGCAACTAAAACCAAGTTCCCAAGTAGTATTTAATCTTATTACACACCAGTGTTTACACTATGGAATAGATTCCTCTGTTGGATTTTCCTGCCTCTCTTGATTCAAAGTTCTTTCCTCACTAATATTATATACTAGAGGCCCAGTGCACAAAATTCATGCACGGGTAAGGTCCCTAGGCCTGGCTGGCGATCAGGGCTGATCTGTGAGGTGATTGGGGGCGCCCCTGCTGGCACCCACCTTGGCCAGCCTGGTGCTGCCCACTCACTGGCCCCATCCCCCACCACCACCACAGGTCACCTCCCTCTTCAGGGCGACCGGCAGGGCGATTGGGGGGCCTCCGCTGGCACCCACCTTGGCTGGCCTGGGGTCTGCACGCTGGGGGCAGCTCCTGTGTTGAGCATCTGCCCCCTTGTGGTCAGTGCACATCATAGTGACCGGTTGTCCTACCAGTCCTTCCACCATTCAGTTGATTTGCATATTAGGCTTTTATTATATGGAATAAGAAAATAAATTTTTTTCAAATTATTTTTCTGCAGAGATTGTTTTTATTTCTAATCCACTATAAAAACACAGTACAATTTCTAATATTTTGTAATACTGGTTGATATTTCCCTATCTCCCTGCCACATCTGTTTATAACATGCTTGAATTAATGAAAAATATCTATGACTGATCCTAACTTAAAAGCAGAACTCGGAAATTTTTTTCTATATAGATTTTTTTTAAGTTTTGAAGATCATTGACCTAAACATTTGAATCAAAAAACTAAAAAAAGAACAGCAAACTAGAGTAGAAGAAATAAACACAATATAGCAAAAATAAATGAAATAGAAAGTAAACAAAAAATAGTATTTATTATTTAAAACTAGGAGCATTTGTTGAAAGATATAAAATAAGAAAACCTCTGGGAAAGAGACAAACAATATTGAAATGAAAAATAGGTAAAAACTCAGACACAATAGACAATTTTAAAATAATGGAATTATTATGAAAAACTATAGTGCTTTACAAATCTTAAATAAAATACAAAAAATAAAATATTAATTATCACAATTGATTTAATAATAAATAGAAAACCCAAAGAAACCAGAAATGATCAAATAACTTGGATTGGTGGTCAGAAACCAACTTCGAGAAGGAGGTTTCAGTGAAGAATTTTAAACAGAGAACAGAAAATCTCAATCTTACACAAACTATACCAGCAAGTAGAAGAAGAGGAAGGTACACAAAGCACATTTTATGTAGCTAGTCTATATCTCAATATACTAGTAGAGAGGAGAAATAGGAAAAAAAGAAATATCAATATAGGATCTGATCTCCTAGGGCAGTGGTCGGCAAACTCATTAGTCAACAGAGCCAAATATCAACAGTACAACGATTGAAATTTCTTTTGAGAGCCAAATTTTTTAAACTTAAACTTCTTCTAATGCCACTTCTTCAAAATAGACTCGCCCAGGCTGTGGTATTTTGTGGAAGAGCCACACTCAAGGGGCCAAAGAGCCACATGTGGCTCGCGAGCCGCAGTTTGCCTACCACTGGGGGGACCTTGTGATTATGGGGCACAGTTAGCCAGTTATATGTCAAAGGTTGTGAGACACTAGAGGAGGCAAGGAAGGAAAATTTTTTCTCTTAGTTATAATCTGGATTTCCTTTAATTTTTTTTAAAGAGCTTCAGTAAAACATTTAATTTTTATTTAATAACTTTTGGCTACTGGAATTTGTCCTTAAAAATGGCTATGTCTGTCAAGTGAAATGTCAGAGAAAAATAAGTATGATATCACTTACATGCGGAATCTGAAAAAACCCAAACTCAGAGAAACAGAGACTAGAAGTGGTGGTTTTCAGTAGCTGAGGGGTGTGGGAAATGGGGAGATATTGATCAAAGAGTAAAAACTTCCAAATAAAAGATTAACAATTTCTGGGGATAATAGGTATTAATACTATATCACATACTTGAACATTGCTAAAGAGAGTAGATCTAAAATGTTCTTACCAGACTCTGCAGAGGAAAAACCAAGATGGCGGCATAGGTGAAACACCTAACCTGCAGCCGGGCACAACAATTTCAAAGGCACAACTAGAGGTCAGAACGGACATCATCCAGAACCACAGGAGAGCTGGCGGACTGAAATGCCCACAGCTGGGGGGAAGGAGAAGGCCACGGGGACAATCGGGGGAGCCGTAAAAACCTGAGGTATGGAGAAACTGGCGGAGACACAAGCACGCGCGCCTGCGGGGAGGATGGAGCCGGAGAGGAAGGGGCGGCTGACGGCCTGGCCGGCGTTCACTGGCAGGAAGGAGATAAAGGCTCCGGAGTGCGCTAAGCGCCGGCTCCGACTGCACTGAGCGCCAGTTCCGGGCGAAACCCTGGGAAGCCAGGTGCAGGCTGGGGGGATGAATCTGGGCTGTGGGGCGCAGGCACAGAGGAGCGGGGGAAGGCAGAGCTCCAGAGGCGCGCACGGGAAGGGGCGCAAAGGACGGACTGTTGCCTGCGCCACTGAACTGCCCTAGCGGGAAGGAGACATAAGCTCAGGACCGTGCTGAACCCCAGTTCCGACTGCACTGAACCCCAGTTCCGGGCGAAACCCTGGGAAGCCAGGCGCACGCTGGGGGAATGAATTTGGGCTGTGGTGGCGGAGGCACAGAGAAGCGACGGCTCCAGACGCGCACACTGGAAGGTGCGCAGAGGACGGACTTTTGCCTGCGCCACTGGGTGGCCCTGCTGGGAAGGAGACAGGGACGCCAGACTGCGCTGAGACCCAGTTCCAACTACACTGAAACCCAGTTCCAGGCGGGAATCTGGGAGTCCAGATTCATTAGGGGAGGGACTGGACTGTTTGGCAGTGGGCGAAACTCCAGGGCGCGTTTCTCTCAGAGGTGTTTGCAAGGAATACAGAGGGACACAGACACAGGAGCCTCATAGGGCGGGGCTGACAGGAAGCCAAGGTTGTAGGCTCCACCCTGTAGCTCCGCCCCAGCCAAGCTGAGCAGAAGCTTTTTCCTGCTGAGTGCCTCAGGTAGTGGCTGACCCACACTACATTGGAGACCCAGAAACGAGGGCATCTAGTGGTTGGTGGGAGATGACACCAGATTTCAATCACTTGCATAAGGGAGGCATTCTAGAGGCAGACTCAGTGAGCGCCAAGGCATTGCTGCATCAAGACCCGGCCCACAAACATGTCTCCTGCACAGCAACTCTTCCTATATAGACAAAGAGGGTCCTCACGGCCAATTGGCCTGGAGGACAATTCCTCCCAGTGACACCAACAACAATCAAGACTTAACTGTACAAAGGAGGACCAAGATGGAGACATAGGGCGGCAGCCTGATCGTTGCCTACCACAACAATATTGAGACTACGACGGGAGAGCAGAGCAGACACCAGCCAGAAAGACCGGGGGGCTGGCTGAGCAGATGCTCTACAACTAGAATAAAAGAGAGGGGTACGCAGGATGATGCTGATGCCGGTGACCCAAAGTCCACACTTTAAGAACTATGGCTCAGGCGACACAATGGTGGCCTGGAACGTGCTCGGCGCAGTTCCCCCGGCGGTCTCCGGCTGAGGGGACGGCTCCACTCGCTGCCGAGCGCGGACAGACGAGCCCCTGGGAGACATGGGGTGGGAGACTCCGTGCTTGCTGTCCTCCGAGTCCTTCAAGAATCTCAATGCCCCGAAGTGGCCAGGTGCGCACGCTCAGCGACTGGCCACCGTTGCAGACCCAAGGGCCGACGCAGCGACACCGGACCAGCCCACCGCCGGGCACCGGGCACACCGGAGCCTTGCCGAGCCCGCCGCCCAACGAGTTCTGCGGCAGCCGCCCTGGAGCTCTGAGAAAATGACCGAAGGAATTGCTGAGAGGGAATTGACCAACAGGAATTGGGATCAAGAAGACGAAACCCCGCTGAGACCCGAGTCCAGGCGAGCCTGCGAGCCTCTGGGCTCAGATGTGGTCACACGCCTCTGGGTCTAGGTGAGGCCTCACGCCCCTGGGTTTGGGTGAGGCCACGCGCCCCTGGGTCCAGGTGAAGCTGGATTCCGGGTTCGGGTGAGGCCATGTGCCCCTGGGTCCGGGCGAATCTGAACCCTGGGTCCGGGTGAGGCCGTGGGCCCCTGGATCCGGGTAAGGCTGGGTCCCGAGTACGGGTGAGACCGTGAGCCCCTGGATCCGGGTGAGACCACGCGACCAGGGGTCTGAGAGAGGTAACGCGCCCCTGGGTCCGGGTGGCTTCGTGCACCTAGGTCCAGGTGAGGCCACGTGCCCCTGGGTCTGAGAGAGGCCACGCACCCCTAGGTCCGGGCGAGACCATGTGTCCCTGGATCCGGGTGGGGCCTCGTGCACCTAGGCCCGGGTGAGCCCAAGTGGCCCTGGGTCTGGGGGAGGCCAGGCGTCCCTGGGTCCGGGTGAGACCGTGTGTCCCTGGATCCGGGTGAGACCTCGTGCGCCTAGGCCCGGGTGAGGCCACGTGCCCCCGGGTCTGGGGGAGGCCAGGCGTCCCTGGGTCCGGGTGAGACCGTGTGTCCCTGGATCCGGGTGAGGCCTCGTGCGCCTAGGCCCGGGTGAGGCCACGTGCCCCTGGGTCTGGGAGAGGCCAAGCGTCCCTGGGTCCGGGTGCGACCATGTGTCCCTGGATCCGGGTGAGGCCTCGTGCACCTAGGCCCGGGTGAGCCCAAGTGGCCCTGGGTCTGGGGGAGGCCAGGCGTCCCTGGGTCCGGGTGAGACCGTGTGTCCCTGGATCCGGGTGAGGCCTCGTGCGCCTAGGCCCGGGTGAGGCCACGTGCCCCTGGGTCTGGGGGAGGCCAGGCGTCCCTGGGTCCGGGTGAGACCGTGTGTCCCTGGATCCGGGTGAGGCCTCGTGCGCCTAGGCCCGGGTGAGGCCACGTGCCCCTGGGTCTGGGAGAGGCCAAGCGTCCCTGGGTCCGGGTGCGACCATGTGTCCCTGGATCCGGGTGAGGCCTCGTGCACCTAGGCCCGGGTGAGCCCAAGTGGCCCTGGGTCTGGGAGAGGCCAAGCGTCCCTGGGTCCGGGTGAGACCATGTGTCCCTGGATCCGGGTGAGGCCTCGTGCACCTAGGCCCGGGTGAGCCCAAGTGGCCCTGGGTCTGGAAGAGGCCAAGCGTCCCTGGGTCCGGGTGAGACCATGTGTCCCTGGATCCGGGTGAGGCCTCGTGCACCTAGGCCCGGGTGAGCCCAAGTGGCCCTGGGTCTGGAAGAGGCCAAGCGTCCCTGGGTCCGGGTGAGACCATGTGTCCCTGGATCCGGGTGAGGCCTCGTGCACCTAGGCCCGGGTGAGCCCAAGTGGCCCTGGGTCTGGGAGAGGCCAAGCGTCCCTGGGTCCGGGTGAGACCATGTGTCCCTGGATCCGGGTGAGGCCTCGTGCACCTAGCCCCGGGTGAGGCCACGTGCCCCTGGGTCTGGGAGAGGCCAAGCGTCCCTGGGTCCGGGTGAGACCATGCGTCCCTGGATCCGGGTGAGGCCTCGTGCACGTAGGCCCGGGTGAGCCCAAGTGGCCCTGGGTCCGGGTGAGACCATGTGTCCCTGGATCCGGGTGAGGCCTCGTGCACCTAGGCCCGGGTGAGCCCAAGTGGCCCTGGGTCTGGGAGAGGCCAAGCGTCCCTGGGTCCGGGTGAGACCATGTGTCCCAGGATCCAGGTGAGGCCTCGTGCACCTAGGCCCGGGTGAGCCCAAGTGGCCCTGGGTCTGGGAGAGGCCAAGCGTCCCTGGATCCGGGTGAGACCAGGTGTCCCTGGATCCGGGTGAGGCCTCGTGCACCTAGGCCCGGGTGAGCCCAAGTGGCCCTGGGTCTGGGAGAGGCCAAGCGTCCCTGGGTCCGGGTGCGACCATGTGTCCCTGGATCCGGATGAGGCCTCGTGCACCTAGGCCCGGGTGAGCCCAAGTGGCCCTGGGTCTGGGAGAGGCCAAGCGTCCCTGGGTCCGGGAGAGACCATGTGTCCCTGGAACCAGGTGAGGCCTTGTGCAACTAAGCCCGGGTGAGGCCACGTGCCCCTGGGTCTGGGAGAGGCCAAGCGTCCCTGGGTCCGGGTGAGACCATGTGTCCCTGGATCCGGGTGAGGCCTCGTGCACCTAGGCCCGGGTGAGCCCAAGTGGCCCTGGGTCTGGGAGAGGCCAAGCGTCCCTGGGTCCGGGTGAGACCATGTGTCCCTGGATCCGGGTGAGGCCTCGTGCACCTAGGCCCGGGTGAGCCCAAGTGGCCCTGGGTCTGGAAGAGGCCAAGCGTCCCTGGGTCCGGGTGAGACCATGTGTCCCTGGATCCGGGTGAGGCCTCGTGCACCTAGGCCCGGGTGAGCCCAAGTGGCCCTGGGTCTGGAAGAGGCCAAGCGTCCCTGGGTCCGGGTGAGACCATGTGTCCCTGGATCCGGGTGAGGCCTCGTGCACCTAGGCCCGGGTGAGCCCAAGTGGCCCTGGGTCTGGGAGAGGCCAAGCGTCCCTGGATCCGGGTGAGACCATGTGTCCCTGGATCCGGGTGAGGCCTCGTGCACCTAGGCCCGGGTGAGCCCAAGTGGCCCTGGGTCTGTGAGAGGCCAAGCGTCCCTGGGTCCGGGTGCGACCATGTGTCCCTGGATCCGGATGAGGCCTCGTGCACCTAGGCCCGGGTGAGCCCAAGTGGCCCTGGGTCTGGGAGAGGCCAAGCGTCCCTGGGTCCGGGAGAGACCATGTGTCCCTGGAACCAGGTGAGGCCTTGTGCAACTAAGCCCGGGTGAGGCCACGTGCCCCTGGGTCTGGGAGAGGCCAAGCATCCCTGGGTACGGGTGAAGCCAGATCCTGGGTCTGGGTGAGGCCGTGCGCCCCTGGATCCATCCGGGTGAGGCTGGGTCCCAGGCCCGGGTGAGACTACGCGCCCCTTGGGTATGGGTGAGGCCACGTGCCCCTTAGTCCGGGTGACGCCGTGCCCCTGGGTTCGGCCGAGACCAAACCAGAGGGAGTCGGACCTCCATTACCACCATTTGTCCACCATCCAGAGCTGAGGGGTCAGTGCTGACATGTACACATAAGGAACTACTGGACATTGAAATTGGGTCTCAAAAGAACTGTTGGTCCAGGGGGAAGCTCGCTACAGATTGATTCATTTGCCTGTCAGCATAACTACTATTGCTCGTCTCACATTCAGTTCTTATTAGTATATATCTAGTGACATATGATCTCGCTCATCTAGGGGAAATGATGAACAACATAGACTGAGGAACAAGAACAGAACCAGAAGCAAGGAGGCATCGATCGGACTATCGGGCTTCATAGGGAGGATAGGGGAGGGTAGGGGGAGGGTGGGGGGGAGGGGGAGAGTTCAACCAAAGGACCTGTGTGCATGCATATAAGCCTATCCAACGGTTAAGTTCAACAGGGGATTGGGGCATGCGTGGGGAGAGGGGTGGGATGGGAATGGGGGGATGAGGACAAATATGTGCAACCTTAATCAATAAAGAAATTTAAAAAAAATAAAAAATAAATAAAAATAAAAAAAAAATAAAATGTTCTTACCACTGAAATGAAATGGTAATTATATGGTGGTGGTCATTCTCTTGCAACATATAAATATATGAAATCAACAGATTGTACACCTTAAACTTATACAATGTTATATATCAACTAGAGGCCCGATGCATGAAGATTCGTGCAAGAATGGGCCTTCCTTCCCCTGGTTGCCGGCACTGCCTTCGCTCCGGACCGGAGCCGCCTTTCTGCCTTTGCTCCAGCCCAGAGCCACCTTTCCACCTTCCCACACTGCCCAGAGGCCTGGAGCAGCTGGGGCAGTGCAGAACACCTGCCCCCGGCCACTCAGCGCCTGCATATGCAAATTAACCTTCCATCTTTGTTGCGTTAATTTGCATACTCACTCCTGATTGGCTGGTGGGCGTTGCGATGGTACAGTCCATTTGCATCTTTCTCTTCTATTAGTGTAGATTATATCTCAATAAAATTGAGGGTTTAAGTGACTGTATAAGGAGACTGACTGGTTGGAAGGACCAAAGGATTTATTCAGGTTTTATAATGCAATTTTCTGATGAAATAGTGAGAATCCCTCTCATATCTATAAACCTACTCTTGCCCCACCCTGTATAATGTATATACCACCAAATTTTAAGGAAAAATATATTTAGTAATCAATCTGTGTTTCTTTTTATCCCTCTCTACAGTTTTATGTTTATCATATCATGCTTTCCACTAGCTTACCATTCTCCTAAAACAATATGTTGACCAAGTTTTCATATTTTTTAACCTAATATAAACTGAATCTCTACTTTGCTTTTCAATCATGTCCTTAAAGAAAAAACCTTTGTTGTTGAAAGTATTACATATGTTCCCCGCCACCTCCCCCTGCCCCCCATTAACCCCTTCTAGCTCACCCACCCTCTGCTTCAGGCCTTCACCACACTATTGTCTGTGTCCATGGGTTATGCACATATGTATACAAGTTCTTTGGTTGATCTTTTCCTACCCACCCACCCACACCCACCTTCCCTCTGAGATTCAACAGTCTGTTCCAGGCTTCTATGTCTCTGGATCTATTTTGTTCATCAGTTTATTTTTGCGTTAGATTCCACATATGATTGAGATCATGTGATACTTATCTTTCTCTGACTGGCTTATTTCGCTTAGCATAATAGTCAACATGAGTAGCCTACCTAGGAACCAGTGAGACTAACTGCTACTAGGCCCTCAGCAGCAATGGCTCCTTGGGTTGGTACAGACCATGTTCACAAATTCACTTCTCAGTCTTTGCTTGTTATTTTCTATAAACATCACTAACCCCAATGCTTGGGTATTGACTTGGTTCTTTTGTCCATTTTATCAAAAACAGACTGGTGGCCTTAAAAGGAGACAACTGCCTTTAGCAAAATTACTATATGCTTTTTCTGGTAACTTCCCAGATACAGCAGCAACAAGTTAAATAAGAGCAATAGAGATGAGAAGCTTAAAGAAGAGGATAAAAACTAACAGTTACTAAGTACCCAGCTATGTTTCATGGACCAATCTTCAAAGGTCCCTTTTTATGGAAATCCCCATTTTGTCAGAAGATGAAACTAATACTCTGAGAGTTTAAGAACCTCCCAGGGTCAATGTGGTCAATTATTTCTTTTCACTATCACACTGTCTCTAACATTAAAAATCTTTTATATGATGTTTTCTTTTACAGGAAATCCTTAATACATGACAGCATGTGTTTGTATAACAAATTGATATTCTTATGATAAAAATGCTAAGTTACAAATTTTTTTACCTTAGAATTTAAGGTTAAAAAATAAGAAATTCTTTATGAGAAGAAAAATAAAAATTCAATTTTTTTCTGGTTAGTTTCACTACAGACAGCTATCACAGAGAAATAAATTAGCATGTGAAGCCATTTTGATCAGATATTTTGCATGTTCTCTTATATTTCTGGGCTTTGATCAAGGCTCAGATGCTCAATTTTTAGAGTAATGGCCTCAGGCAGTATATTTAATCAGTTATAAATGATAGAAGAACATATTTCACAATAAATATTTTCTATCTAAAGTATAAAAATAAAATAAATGAGATAATAGAGCATTAAGTAAACTAAGGCTCTATTTAACAAGCTACACAGTTCTAGATTTTTAAAAGAGTGTTTGGGGTTCTAAACTTACTTTGTAGTTATAATTTTATTATTCTAAAAAAGATAAAAATGGAAATATATATTTATCAAGGTGAGAGAATTCAGAAACTATCCTTGAAGAAGCTGAGGGTAAAGTTGAGAACACTGTGTAGTTTTTTATAATAATTAATTTGTAAAGTTTGCTTTGTAGTCCTCCTTTCTCAGCATTAATTTCTAATATAAACATAAGCAATTTGAGACCATGGTTTTCTTGTTTTAAAGCAGGCATCCTCAAACTATGGCCCGCGGGCCACATGCGGGTGTTTTTGCCATTTTGATTTTTTACTTCAAAATAAGATATGTGCAGTGTGCATAGGAATTTGTTCATAGTTTTTTTTAAACTATAGTCTGGTCCTCCAACGGTCTGAGGGACAGTGAACTGGCCCCCTGTTTAAAAAGTTTGAGGACCCCTGTTTTAAAGATTGGAATTCATTTCCTGAGAAATTGTAATTGTAGCTTTAATTGCTGAGAGGTTTTTCTCATATATTTCATTCTCTTAATATTTCATTCTCTTAAGCCTATGTTTTAATGCTTTTGTTCTTGTTGTAATATTTTCATTTATGAATTCCTGGAAATGAGAAGTTTGAAAGATTCTGCTGCAGAATCTCTCAAACTTCTGACAACTGTCTGGTCTTTTTGCTCAAATTTGCTGTTAGGTTAATAAGATCATTAGAATCTTTTTCTTTTTACTAGAAAACCTGTAAACTTAGATATTTCACATTCTAAAGTCCTTTATGTAAAAACTAGCATTCCCGTTGCAGGAAAAATCCTGCAATAGGATTTCCTGCTGCACTCTACCCCGCCCTACCTGCTCTCCTTCCTTCTCCCCCAGCCCCGCCTCCACCTCCGCTCCTCCCTTCTCCTCCCCCCGGCTTGCTTGCTTCTCCAAAGCTTTGCTCCCTTCTGCAGCTCTTGGCTTCTTTCTATGCTGTCTTGACATTCAAATTAGCCGCCATCTTGGTTGGGGTAATTTGCATACTCATCCTGATTGGTTGATGGGCATGGCTTGGCTGGTAGGCATGGCTTGGGTTTAGCGAAGGTGCGGTCAATTTGCATATTAGTCTATTATTAGGTGGGATTAGGTATCTGCATATAAGCTCTCTACTGGAATAAATTAAAAACCAAATGTTAATTAAATATGAAATGATTCAAAATTTATGGCTAAGTACCTTAATCCCAGAAATAAAATTCAAATCCTGTGCAAATGCATCATAAAGATGATCAGGAAGACTTGGTGATCAACCATTTCCACATTCTGCTACAGCAGAGCCTAGACAAAGATCTACACATACATGAGTCTGCCCTCAAGACCCTAACAGGAAAGACAGGCTGACATGTAGAAGCAATAAAGATAACAGAAGTAGTCAAAGTAAACAATTTAATCAACTCCTAATTATAGTGTTTTTCTTATATACAGAATCCTATATAATAAAAAGGTAATAAGCAAATTGACCCTCACACAAGATGGCCACTCCCATGTGGTCAAAGACGGCTGGCAGGGGAGGGCAGTTGGTGTCAACCAGGCTGGCAGGGGAGGGCAATTGGGGGCGACCAGGCCTGCAGGGGAGGGAAGTTGGGGGTGACCAGGCCAGCAGGGAACAGTTAAGTGTCAATCAGGCTGGCAGGGGAGTAGTTAGGGGGGTGATCAGGCTGGCAGGCAAGTGAGCAATTGGGAGCCAGCAGTCCTGGATTGTGAGACAGATGTCCAACTGCCAGTTTTCGGACATCCCCTGAGGGATCTCAGATTGGAGAGGGTGCAGGCTGGGCTGAGGGAAAATCCCCCCCCCCCCCAGTGCACAAATTTCATGCACCGGGCCGCTAGTATATCTATATTATGATGGGGAAAATGTCTTGAGGGTCTATCACTCAAAAGAGCTCATCTATCTTCCTAGACTGACATAATAAAAAACTGTGAATCTAAGGAATAAATAGGTGAGATGACATCATTGATTTCATTCATTAAAACCACCTCTCTCTGTAGTCTCATTTACAAAATAAATGTGAAGACATAGAGATTACTTCTATCTCTCAGAAAACATAATTCCCCCCAAGAAAGTTTCCTAATAAATTCTTTAAATTCTAGCTTAATTCACTGTTGTGCAGCTGTGCAGTTGGTAAGATCGTATTATAGACCCTTGAAAAATTAGAGGAATGAGACATGGCAGTCCTGTCATCAACTTCAAGCCAGCTATATAACTATATTAACACATTTGATTAGGAAGAACTAACTTAATTCTGGTTCAATTGTGGGCAAAATGTTTACATGGTCAGGATGCTTGTGTGGGGTCAATATCTAATCCTCAGGAATAAAATCTAGCTGTATTTGGTCAAGTTTAAATATCAGAGGATCCAAATACCATCATGTAGCAGTCTAAACATGCAGTACCATCTCCAAACATCAAAGCCAAGCACTCTGAGATGACGTAAAAGAAGGATAAAGGAGGGATTTCAGGCCTTGATAATCTGCTGATTTTCTGTGCAAAGCATTCTTCATCATTTGAATTTTCAAGATTTGCTCATCAAGCAAATAACTTCACAATACATCAGTAAATTATACATACATATAATATATAAATCATCTTTGTCATAGTTACATAGAGAAGGAATTCCTTTATCAGTTTTTCCTAGGCTAAATTAATTCTCCATTTTTCTTGTATTTCTCAAAGACCAGTGTGGACAGTGTATATGAGAAAAAAACACTAGAGGAGTAACAGTCAGGATTTCAGGATTCTGAATGCTATTCCAGCTCTGTACCAGTCAGTCAACTATGGGGAAGCTAACTTTTCTGCCTCTGAGTTTCCTCACTAATAAACTGAGGATATTATATTAATGACTAAATCCTCAATCCTTGGCATGTTCTTGGGTTGCAAAATCCATCTCCTCAGCACTAAGATGACCATGTAAACCCATTGGTGTGTAGATATTTCTTCTCTAATAAGCACATAATGCCACCAATTCCAGACCTTTCTCTAGGCGTGGCTCTGACTAGAGAGGCAGCCATTAGCCCACTTCCATTCTGTCATCAAAAAAACTTAAAAGTATTACTGTACTTTGCTGTAGATTTTATGGGGGAGACATGACACATGAAAACCTTATAAAAATCCACTCTAAACATTTCTCCTTTTCCCCAAAACTTCACATCATATAGCAGCTGCTTATCTCTCATTCCCCATGTAGCTGTCTCAGCAGCATGAGGCATTGTCATTCATCTTCCATGTCCTGCTATGTAGATCCAGTCACCTAAGAGCTCATGTTCAGACTTGAATATGAAGTCATTCCAGAATTTTGTTCCAACTCCCCTTTTCTCTTGAAGAACAACCATGAAATTGAGTGAATCTCCTTGTTTGTATATAGGCCTCAGGTCTTATACAGGCTTAATGCTGCTATGGAGGTGATTTGGCCCCTCTGAAGCCCTTTTTACCTGCAAAGTTCCTAAGAAAAGCACTTACTAGAAGTTTCCATTCCTAGGATTAATCAATGCAACAAGATTTGCTAACAATGATGAAACACAAAAAGAATAATTGTTAATATTTTAATTTTGATTCTGTTTTCATTTTGATTGTATATAGTGTCAGTATATAAATGACCAACCCCATTGTACATAAGAAAAAACACCTTAACTAATAACTGGTTATTCTGTGTCCCATAGATATCCCTTTGCACATATCAAGTTCTGCTGAAATTCATCTAAAATTCCATGTGACATATATTCATTTAGAAATTTTTCAGCTGCCTATACATTTTAAGAGATTGGCTTTCATGGCAAACCAAATTTAAGATATTCAGGTGTGCCTATTTCTGTCTACTTAATCTTATCCCCTTGTCCAAATCCTTCAGAGAAGGAAACTGAAAACAATGAGATGTGTTCTCAAGTAATTTCTAATTATAAGACTGTTCGATGCTACCCGTTTTCTTCTATGGTTTTGTAAAACAGACCACTGAATGAAAAACTTCAAGTGGAAGAGGTAAAACAAAGCACTTTTTTTATTCAGTTCTTGGCATTCTCTTGGCACATAATCTTTAATCAATACATTTTTTGTTAAATGGATCAATCTAATCATTTCATCAATACAAACTTTCTTTTCAATGACCCAAAATTCATATAGTTAGTAAAAATCTAATGTGGACATTCATTCCCAAAGAATAAGGAAGAAGAAAGCAAACCCACTTAACTTAGATGGTGGCCTTGTTCCTCAGTAATATCACAAATTAAAAACAAGATCAAGGTTGGGCTTTAGACAGAAATGGTCTCCTGCCCCTGAAACCTCTCCCCTGCCCACCTGCTGAATGCCTGGAATTTAGAGCTACTTGCTGTAGTGGAAAAAGCTCGGGTTGGTTTCAAACCCTGTGTGCAGTGCTTGGTGCAGCTTGGACATACCCTTCATTTCTTCTTGTCTCAGTGCTGTGTCTGTGATACACGCACGTGGATTTTATAATGTCTAAGGTGCAATCTAGACATAAACATTGTTTCTTTGAAGCATTGATACAGGCACATTCCCCCAGGATGATAGTATCCTCCTCCAAGCAAATTTTAAAACATATATATATAATTTTTTTTTATCCGACCACTGGTTTGTCAGTGAGTAAAATGAGAACACCAAGGAAAGTTATAGAGTGAGAATGTAAGGGTTGAAGACAAACAAGTTCCACTAACTCAGAAGTTTAACTTAGGTGGATCCTTCTTGGAAAACAGTGGTCAGGGGTGGTCTTGCCTTGCTCCCATCTGTAGTGGTTGCTGTGGTAGGCTGCTCAGGGTGCCCTAGGGATGGGGACACTGACCTGCCAGCTCCTGGAAGTGAAGACTGCTGACCTATGGGGAACTTTGGAATTGTCCTTCAGTGAAGGGAATCTCTCCCTAGGTTCCATTCTCCTCCCGTGAGCCACCCACATCCAACCATTGGTAGATATCGGGAAGGAGGAGAATAGAAGCCCTCTCACCCCAAAGTGGAATAACAAAGACCCATCTCAGCTCCTCAGCTCCAGTGAGATTAGCTGAGCCTCCATAGCTGTTGTGTCATGCCCAGCTTCTTCTTCTGTTCAACCCTGCATCCCTCATATTCTCACAGGCGTTGCTGCAGACACACTCCGGAGTAAATGTGTGTGCGAGGTTCAGTACCAGAATCCATGTCCTTGGAAACTCACCATCTGAAGCAAGTCAGTGACCATCTAAAGATGAATTGGATTCCGAAGGTTCCTCAATATAATTCTCACGAGAGCATGTTTATTTTTTAAAGTGGTGGTGTGCTTTGTGTGTTCACTGGAAAGCAAGAGAGAAATCAGAAAATCTACTATATCCAGCATCTAGAAAGAGCTTGGTACATAGTAGGTGCTTTGTAAATATTTGTAAAATGATTGAATTAATACTGTTTTCACCAAATAAATGGGCTAAAGGATAAGTTGAGGTTAAACCCAGAGAGCCTTGGCCACAGGCTTCCTGCTTCCCTCCAGTACTCCCCAGTCCCTCCCTCCCCCTGGAGACCAGGTCAGAGCACAGCTCAGGCATCAGCAGTGAATCCTGAGGCCAACACCCTCTGCTGATGGAACAATTAACCACGAATTCGGGAGTCACTTCTAAGTCCAGACAGAGCTCTTTTTTCAGAAATTAAAATAATTTCTAAAAAGCATTTTGTTTTTCCAAACTGAAAAATAACATCTTTCCAAATGTGTTTTTTAAATCCAGAAATATAAATCTGGAGATTTGCAGGGGAGGGGAAAGGGAGATGAGGCTTCTGGTGGTGTGCGTCTCTTCTTTTTTATTATTTGGTTTAGACAGGAAATGCGTGCATCTAATGATTGGAAGCAGCTGTGGGCTGTGACATCTGGGGCAAGACTTGAACAGAAGTCCCTGCAGATGCAGCCTCTGAAGCAACTCCCTTAGTTCTTCCCTGCTCCACTCTAACTTCCCCAGCATTCCCTGCGGCCCCTTCCCCTCCCATATTCCCAGCTCCACCCTAGGAGCAGCAACAACCATGTGTGAGTAATGGAAGCATGCAGGAGACATGTCTCACTTGGGAAAGTTTCAAAAAGAAAACCTGGCTGAATGGATGACGCAGGTTCTGATGAGTTCTGAATAGGGCCGAAGTGTATCAGGAAGTGACCTTTCAGACTTCAGTCCTAGAGCAGTAATACTGTAGCTATAGTGTGCACCTGCAGTAGCAAAACACTGCATAGGTCAAGATGGGCTATGTGATACTGTGGTAACAAATGAGCCCAAAATCTCAAGAATGATCCCTTGGTCATCAGGTGTCAGCTCCCATCTGCTCAACCCTGCCCTCACTCCTGGACCTAACTGGAAGGAGCAGCCCATGTTGGGGACATTGCTGTGCTCATAAAAGAGAGAAGATAGAGGAAGAGATGGCTGACCAAGACGTGGTTCTTAAAGCTACCAGATAAAAATGATGTGTGTCACTGTTGTCCATTTTATGGGTTAAAGTAAATCACATGGTGACATCTGGGAATGTGTAATTTTCCCATAACCAGGGCACCAAGTCACAAGGTCAGGCCACCCAAATAGTAAGAGGATTCTCCCAAGATCTTTGTCAGAGTTCTTTTTGCTGTACTATCCTCTCCTGTGCTTAACACAGTGCCAGGCACCAGATAGCCATTCAATAAATATGTGTCTGAACGAATTAAGTCAACGAATGAGCAAATGAATTACTGAATGACTATGGAAACTCAAATCTGCCCGGGTTTTATCTTAGCCCTTAATTTACAGAAAAGATCTATTGGCATAATTAAGTTGAAAAAAGATCACTTACACGGTAAGAGTCTAAGTGTCACTTTTCACAGCTCTCATGAGGACAAGTCCTCACTGGCAGAACTGTCAATGCAAATGAGCCAAAGGAACCGTGTCAACATGAAGAGGCTCCATTTTTATATCTGAGAAGAGGTACTGGGGAGGCTGGCAAGCGTGCTTTCTGAACCGGAGCCAGAAAGCTATTGCAGTAGCACGTATTGAGACTTCGTGTACTTTTCCATTTGGAGAGACAGAGCTACTGTGTAATATTTCCAGCCTGGCCTTCCTGTGACAGCTCGAACCAGAGCTTAATGGTTTGTAAGAAAAATCTTAAATTACATGTCCAGTGTATACTATACTCCCCAATTGACAAGGAACAACAGTATCATCTTGCTGCAATACTGAGTAAAATGAAAACAAGATTCTACTACGATAATGTGTCCCTATAGTTTTTCAGAAAATGTATATAAAATACAAAGGCAACTGTGGGTGAGTTTTCAGCCTATTCTGAAACAATTTATTTGGCAATTTCAACTCGTGAAGACAGATTTAAAACCTTAAAATAGTAAAAGTTGGATGAAACAAATATGCTTTTATTTCCATGTAGATGTTTCTTTTTTTAAGGAAGGAGAATGAGAAGCTTACTGAAATATTTTGATACCATTATAATCCTAATACATGAATAATAAGTTAAAAGGTAGACAGTAAGTAAATCAACTTTCTACAATTCTACAATTAAATTTTTATATAGCATAGGAAATTAATTTTACTCATTAAATTGTTATATATATACTAGAGGCCCAATGCACAAAGATTCATGCAAGAATGGGTCTTCCTTCCCCTGGCTGCCGGCACCACCTTTCCGCTCCAGCCCGGAGCCACCTTTCCGCCTTCCCACCCAGCCTAGAGGCCCGGAGCAGCTGGGGCAGTGCAGAATGCCTGCGTCTCACTCCACCCCCAGCCGCTCAGCACCTGCGTATGCAAATTAACCCACCATCTTTGTTGTGTTAATTTGCATACTCGCTCCTGATTGGCTGGTGGGCGTTGTGAAGGTACGGTCAATTCACATGTTACTCTTTTATTAGTGTAGATTATGAATAAATATTATAAGCTCCTTGATTGAGAAGTTTAGGGCTTGCATTTTGTACTATATCATGCATTGGGTCTTCCAATGGGGTCCTACAATGAAGGTGCTAACAGTAATGCAGCTTGTCTCAGTTTGCTCAATTTCCTGAGAATGCAAAGCAGATAATTCATCTTATCAGCAATAGAGTTTATGAATGAAACAAGCTGGTGTATCTTGATGAGGCTTGAGCGGTTAATAACATCTGAGAAAGGGCTAATGGAGTCACCATCCATTTTTACAACTATCCTAATTTAATCCCAGGGGAATGTTGTGAACCTGATACACTGAATGAAGAAAGTCAAAATACCATAAACTGGGTGACTTAAATAATAAATTTATTTTCTCACAGTTTTGAAAGCTGAGAAGTGTAAGATCAAGGTTCCAGCAAATTCATTGCTTGGTGAGGTCTTCTTCCTGGCTTGCAGATGACCACCTTCTTACCGTATCCTCACATGGTAGAAAGACAGTTCTGGTCTCTTTCTCTTACAAGAACACAAATTCAATCATTAGGTTTCACCTCATGAACCTACTTACTTCCCAAAGGCCCCACCACCAAATACATCACTTTAGAGGTTAGGGCTTCAACATATGAATTTCAGGAAGGGGGAAAGACACACAAACATTCCATTCATAACACCCAGTGAGAAAAAAAGCTAACTACTTTTCAGTTAGAGATAATGAAGAAGTGATTCTAAGTTATGTTTGAGTGTGCAGCAAAGCGGTAGGGACTGAAATCGCAATGACATTGACCTCTAATTCTGCCTGCTAATGGTTATAGGAAGCTGTCTAAAAGATGTGAATGGGATTTCCCCTCATCGTGTCCAAGCCATATCTACAAACTGCTCAGCATTGTCATCCTACAGGAACAGGAAGCAAGAGTTGGCTTCTGCAGACCCTGATGAGTTGAGTAAGAACAGCAGGATTATGAATTGGACCCATATGTCTCAACTTGGGTCCTGTGCCAACTCTCTCAAAATAAGTAAAATTGAGAAAAGAAACCCAGAAATACATCCCATGACAGTCTAATAGGATTTAGACAACTCTAAAGGGAACCCCGGCAACATATGAAATTAAAGCATCATGCCAGGCTGATTAAAAACAGTTGTCTGTTATTCAAGTCACTGCACCTGCTCTGAAATCCAAAGACATAGGGCACAGCTGCTCCCTGCAAATGTGTGCTAGAATTTCTAGAGCTGACTGGCACATAAAGGGTGGGCTCTATAGTAATGAGGATTCTCCTTTTAAAGCTGTGTGTGGGTAGCAAGTACTCAGTTTTTATTTAGATTGTGCATTTACTTGGAGTGGTTCTGATGAAGATTCCAATGGAGCTGAAACACGTTCCAAACCATACCATTGCCCCAAGACTGGTGCATCCAAAACCAATAAGAACTCAAATGGCTGAATGAAAGGCAGTCCAATATGCTCTATGGTGATGGGAAAGCTTCTTTCTTGGTTATTCCCCCATTCCTTCTTTGGAAGAAGTGAAAGGATAGAGAGGAGAAGTATGAATAGAGAATCTTCTATTATAAAAGCATTATGAAGAAAATCCCCAAATTCTTAAGTTGTTTAAATGTTGTGAAAGAGATTATTCTGAAATTCAATTATTTCTTGAGTATTTCTCAGAACAGATACCCTTTCAGAGAATCAAGAGACCCTTACTTCCTATTCCCAAAACTATTGTGTGCCACTAAAGCATTTTTCTGAAAGGGAAGTATCCCAACCAGGAAGAGGTCATGAGTTTTTGCCACTGTTGAATTAGCAATGACTTACTTGGCTTCCTTAGAATGGAAAGCAATTAATTCATCTTATCAGCAACAGAGTTTACGAATGAAACAAGCTGGTGCCTCTTGGTGAGGCTTGAGTGATTAAAACCATCTGAGAAAGGGTTAATGGAATCACCATCCATTGTCACCGCTATCCTAGTTTAACCCCATGGGAATGTTGTGAACCTGATACAGGTCACCAAGTGAAGAAAGTCAAAAGTGCAGTTACTCTCACCCAGAAATACATCCCATGACAGTCTGATAGGATTTAGAAATATGGAGGATATTCTTCTACTTTTTTTAGAGCTAAGATGATTCTAGCCACTTGGCAACAAGAAAGAGCCCTGGAAACAGGACTCTTTGGTTGGGAAACTACCTTAGTTTTTCAATTACCAAACCCTCATCTGGGGAGAACGTGCTACTCAGGCAGTCCAATTGGTAGAGTCTATATGAACATATTTGCAGGTAAATTACTACATGCATTTTTCAATGGTTTTGCTTCTGCTCTTTGGCAAGAGAGGTATCAGCAGACCAGGGATGTGATTACTGCCTTTAGTATCCAACTTTTAAAGTTTCAACATTATGTGTATCATTTCCTGGAAGTTTTATAATGAAACTACTACTTCAGTGACATAAGCCCACGCAATACCCACTCTTTGGAGACTCAGCTCAGGTATCGCCTGCTCCAGAAATTTGTCTATGATACCCCCTTCTCACCCCATCTCAGGCTCCATGTCTACCATCCAAGCCACCCAGGGGCTTGCCTACATCACAGGTCTTTCACAGTGTCAAGAAATTTCCTGATTAGACATCTGCTTCCACAATGAACTGAAAGACACCCCAGGCTGGGATCTGTGCTTCCTGCTGCCCGTCGCATCCACAGCACTGTGCCTCCACAAAGCAGGTTCTCTGCAACTGCTAGTTGAGCTCAAGTAAACGAAGACCCGTGGGGATGGGATTTCCCAGTGCTCTAAACGGGCTATTTTAAGTCCCTTTCCTATGTGAAATGAAAGGGGGCTTTTCACAGCCATTAAATCTCCTATGAGCCATTTCTCAAAACTAAAATATGTTTATATGTATTTTCGGCTATGCTAACCCTTGGTGTTTTCCGGTCTTCGGGCAGAGCTGTTCGGCAGGCTAGGACCTATTCGTTCTTTTCAAGAGTCTTGATACTTGTGTGTTTTTTTTAAATCTCCATGGTGTTCTTCCTGCTACAGATTATGTTTCCCTTTGGACCTCTTTCCTCTGGCAGTGAACAGGCCCATGAAAGTAAAGTTTGCATAGTATTTTTTACTTTCACAGGAAGCTCTAAAAAAAGTAGAATACCCTCCATGTTTTAAATAAGACAGTTTGGTAATTACCTACCATTGTAGTATCCCAATAAAATTCAATAGAAAAAGTTTTGACAGCCTATCTTACCTCTTTATGAAAACCCTAAATTTTATTTAAATGTCAGAAATGCATCAAAAAAAATTTGGATTGAATATTGAGTGAGGTGTAATTTACAGACCCAAAGGTAAGCAGTATACAAAGCAGAAGTATATAATAACCTCAAAATAAAATAAAAATTTGAGGGTGTCTTACAACTGTACATCTAAAAGATTCTTAATATCATATGAACCTCATTGTTCATATGACATTAACTCGAACTTAAGTCCTGTGAGGGTAAATTCCTACATGCATTTTTCATGTCTGCCTTGCTCACCGCTCTCCCCAGCTTTCAACTGTACACCTGGGGCCTCAATCTCTGTTAAATAAACTAATGAATATTTCTACATAATTAAATGGGTGGGATCAATAGAAATAAATGGGTCCAACTACTTCCTTCACTCATATACCTCAATATAACACTGGAAACAGAAAACCTTTTTTTAAAAAAACATAGTTCATTCTCAAATATATATAATTGATTTCAGAGAGGAAAGGAGAGCGAGAGAGAAATAGAAACAACAATGATGAGAAAGAATCCTTGATTGGCTGCTTCCTGTATGCCCCACATTGGGGATGGAGCCCACAGCCCAGACATGTGCCCTGACCAGGAATCGAATTGTGATCTCCTGGTTCACAGGTCAACACTCAACCACTGATCGATGCTGGCTGAGTGAGAAAATCTTAATCCAAATTGAACCTTCTAACAATCAGTCTACAAGGCACTGAGGTCATGTGAAAGTTATGCATAAAATAAAGCTAAAAGATCTGGTCCTTGTTCCCAAGGCAATATGCTCTAGCCATGGACCCTATGCACACATAAAATTAACAACAACACTTAACCAGAAAAAACTATAAATAGCAATGCACCTACATCCCAGATTCCATGGTATTTTTAGAGAACATCTCTGAGGAAAAATGAAGATTGCCTCTACTACTTCCCATATAAAAATTAGAAACTTGTTGTACCTAGAATAGTAAAGAGGATAAAAGCCCAGAAAGGAAAACCTCCAGTTGATCCACTTTAGCTGTGTAATCTGAAATACTACTAGTAGCGGTAGGAGTGAAGCTCAACTTCATGACATGTGCTCTGTCTGCATATCTGCAAATGAGAAGAGACATTCAAATCAAAAAGAATCACCCAGAATCATAAAACACAGCCAACAACTTCCCCATTCACTCGGCCTGATCTGAAGATTCTGCCTTTATTTCAAGCCACACAACCCATTTTGACTCAGGAGCACACTCCACACCATCATACCATTGTCCAGGAATTACATTCCTCTAAAAAATGCTGTTAGTATACCACGTGCCTTTTTAGGGAAATGAATTTAAGCCTAGGCTTAAGCAATTTCATTTTTTCCCATCTGACCCTGATCTTTTCTTAAGCCATTTGATCTGCTTCTTCCCATAAAGCAGATGTTCCTGGAGAGATCGCACAGGAAGCCAGGGGCCAGAGCCAGCCCTCTGATCTGCATGTGTCTCCAGTGACCACCCATGGGGCACCAGGCAAGCTGTGGTCTCTGTGAGTCAGAATCTGGCATGTCCAAGCATATCTTACTGCATCTCCCACCGTCACCCACTCCTTAAGGGGGAAACATTAGCAATGTGTTCTCTTGGTATAGACATGCCTGATCCACAATTATTTTTCCATGGAATTTATCTAGGGACACTTTCAAGGTCTGACCCTCGGCACCCAACGTCACGAAAAGTTGGGTTCACATCACAGGACATCCTCCTGCTCACAAGCCAAGAAAGTAAATCAATCAAGACTGGGCTCATCGCCTCAGTAAATTGTTGAATGAATGAATAGAACTTGTATCCAGAATATATAAAGAACTCCTAAAACTCACTAGCAAAATAATAAATAAATCAATTAAAAATGTGCAAGTGAACTGACCAGGCATTTCTTCAGAGAAGACATGAAAATAACCAGCATGCACACGCAAAGGTCTTTGAAATCACTGGCCAGCAAGGAAATGAAAATGGAAACAACAAGGAGCTGTCACTTCACCTCCACTGGGATGACTATGATCAGACACCATTATTTCTAAATCAATATGAAAGTATTTCTAGGCTATTCATTACCTTCAGGAAATAAGTCTTAGTGAAGAGCTTTGTCAGTTAGAGAAATGCATCCTTTTTGCAACCAAAACTTGTTTTTAGAGAGGAAAACATCAGGAACTCTCTCTAAAATGTGTGATGGGCTTCTCACCTTTTTTTGTCTTTATTTTTATTGTTAATACTATTACAGATGTCCCCATTTCCCCCTCTTTTGCGTCCTTCCACCTAACCTCCATCCCCCTTCCCTCTGGTCCTCACCACACTGTTGTCTGTGTCCATGGGTTATGCATATATGTTCTTTGCCTAATTCCTTCACCTTCTTTCATCCAGTCTCCAGCTCCACCCTCCCCTCTGATGCTGTCAGGCTATTTTGTGTATCTATGCCTCTGTTTCTATTTTCTTCATCAGTTTATTTTGTTCATTAGCTTCCACATGGACTTTTCACCCTTTAAAACAGAAAATGTGGAATAGCCAGCAATTTTTCTTGATGAACTCAGGGATTACCAAGAACGTTCATGTAATACAGGACCTTTTTTTTACCTTTGCTGAGTTTGGGACCCCTGTGGTTTCTCTGGCTCTTTCCATGTTAGGCTACTCCAGTAGTTAGGCTACTCCTTGCTTCTCTCTTCCTGCCTGGGAGTGGCTCCCTTCCTGCCTTGCAATTTGCTCTTTATCTGCTGTAGGTTTGAAAACCAAATAGCAAAACTACTTTATATGCAATCCTAAATAAAAGACATGCCTTGGAGTCCATCACAAAATCTTTAGCATACATGTTGTGGCAGTGCTTTGGGCTCTTCAGAGTTCCCTTCTGCTCAGTTCACTGTTATCTTTGTTGCACATTGTCAGCCAATTGGACAACAGAGTTCCAAATAAACAATATGGTTAACTATACGCTCATCATCAGTTCATTAGGACTCTTTTATTTGTTAGTGACTCAGACCAAATCTTAAGCAAAAAAAGGGAAGGCTTAAGCAAAAAAAGGGAAGGTATTGACTCATAGAGGTGAAAAGTCCATCCACTTCAGGCACATCCATATCCAAGTGCTTAATACCCTGAAAGCTGTGTCTCTCAACATCTTTGCCTGTGCTTTCTGCATGCTTTCTTTGGTGTCAGGCAAAGTTGGCCACCAGTATGTACGGCCTGTTACAGAAGAGAGAACAGGTGCTGGGCAGGCAAGAAATAAGAGATGTCCATTGAAACTCATTACAGGTCTAGTTTCGAAGGGTTCCAATACAAGACAAGTTTTGAATAATCATTTTGCTGGAGAGTCAGCCCTGTTAGTAACACTCCTAAAAAATTTCTGTATGCAGGTAGATGAACTTGGCCCTGAAACCGTATAAGATACCTCTAACATTAGACCTTTGTAAGTAGAACATATTTCTGTTTCCTGATTACAGCACATTGCCTTCATCACCCTTATAATTATTTTTATACTTTTTCTCTCATTTGAAGTAAAAATTTCAGTGTGAAATTTCTCTCCTGTCTTCAATGTCATTATGTTAGCAGTTTTTCCCTTCTTTGTAGATCTTTCTGGAACAAGATTTTCTCTTAAAACAGGAAGTATGAGAGCCAAAAATAATCTTTCCTTTTAGCCTAGTAGCACTCCAGTGAGTGTTGCTGGAAGCTTTAATTAAGGACGGTATTAGCAGCCAGGGCACTCCACACTGGTAGTGCACAAAAGGCATCTTTTAAAATCCTTTGGGGATCAGTCTTCCAGGCAGATGTCCATCTCCATTTGAAGAAACTATTTCCGCAAGAATAGGCTTGGCTCTGCCCTTGGCATTGAATAGGAACCTCCCAGTTGCAGAATGGGTGCACCGAGTGCAGCCCTACTCAGTTTCACTGCCAACATGCTTGCATGGTGAGAACCGGCCAGGCACCCTCAACACACCGCAGCATCCCACCTCCATAAATCTTACTGTAGTGTAGGGGCCAGGAAATGAATGGATCTGTTCTCTATTCAAGGGCCATGTAGCCAAGAACTCCCAAAGTTCTTGCGTCAGAATCACCATTCTCAAACTCTGCCTTGTGTTCTTTCTTGACCCTGCCTGGCAAGGGGCCCCAGTGTCTTTTGGAGTCATCCACCTCCCTGTGGTTCTTGGGGAAAGAAAGGGGGAGGCATTTGAAACTTGATCTTGCCACTTACCAGAAGAAGGGTCATTTCTATTCACCTCCACAAGACCCTTCACTCCCTTTTCAATTTCTATTCATTTCTATTCACCTCCACAAGACCCTTCACTCCCTTTTCAAACCACAACCTCTATTTTCTTTTAGGACTCCTCCCCTCCCCCACCTCCTATGCATGTGGTCCAGGCACTCTAAGCCTAAGCCAATCAGCATACCTGAATTTCCATGGCAATGTACATCCTGGTTCAGAGATGGGAGCTGGCCTAAGACAGTGGGTCTGAACAAGTAAGAATAGTTTGTGAAAGCTACTCAAATAAGCATGTTTATCCTGCTAAACTGACCTGAAAAAGGTATCAACAAGGGACCGTGTGCTTGGGACTTTTTTGACTTTAAAATGGAAAGTCCAATGTCCAGGGAACACTCTCCATCCCAGACAAACCAGAATGGTTGGTTACCCAGGTTGTGAGTGCTGAACAGTGTGGTGATTGCCGAGGGCTGGAGCTGCTGCAGTCATAGTGTTACCACATGAAACCCAAGAATGAAACCAGCACAAAATAAAAAGGAGCTGAGAGATGGAAAGAAGTCAGTTTTTTACCACATCTTCAAGCCCCTGAATCTAGTCATCCCTTTGAAACCTCTCATCGTAAGAGCCAATAAGTTCTCTCTCTTTTTTTTTTATTAAACTAGCTTAACTTGGATTTTCTGATACTTGCAACAAAAAAATCTGTTCACTAATATATTAGCTGTGTGATACTTTACAAGTTGCTTAACCTCTCTGAGCCTCAGTTAGTTCACCTTCAAAACTGGAATGGGGGTGGATGGGGAGAGATTAACTGGGGAACTTATATGCATAGCCCATGGACACAGGCAATAGTGTGATGAAGGTCTAGGAGGGGCGAGTGTAGGGGTGGAGGGGGTCAATGGTAAAAAAATAAATAAAGGGAACATCTGTAATACTTTCAGCAATAAAGATAATTTTTTTAAAAACTGGGATGATATTTCTTTTTTAAAAATATATTTTTATTGATCGCTTTCAGAGAGGAAGGGAGATGGAGAGAGAGATAAAAACATCAACCATTGATCAGCTGCATCCTGCACACCCCCTACTGGGGACCGAACCTGCGACCCAGACATGTGCCCTGACTGAGAATCGAACCGTGACCTCCTGGTTCATAGGTTGATGCTCAACCACTGAGCCATGCCAGCTGGGCTAGAATGATATTTCTTGAAGATCAAAAGAGACCACAGTGTCTGTCTCAATGCCTAGCGTATAGTTTTGTTCTCTTTCCTTTTATAAGCTAGAGTACTCATAAACTCTAGAGAGTGGAGGCTGGAAAGGAAATAGAGGTGCACTTGTTCCAAAAGCTTATTGTACAGATAGGGAAACTGAGATACAGATGAGAACTGACTTCACTAAAGCCCTTCGGCTAGTAACAAAGTCAGACTAGAACCAGGCCCCCCGAGTTCTGCCTAGTGCTATTTCTATCATGTCATGAACCCAAAATCTTACTTTCTCTTCTCGGAGGGCCAGTCTGTTGATGCAAAAAGGATGACAAGTCTTTAACAGCCCAAAGAGACTCTACTCAAATATTATGGCTGCAGCCCATCAGGGACAGTGCCAGGAGCCAACCCAGAGCAAGGGCTCACCTGGCCCATCTTCCTAACTGGACATCAGTCTAGAATTCTCACAGGTCATTACCAATAGGGCTCTCCCCCTGCAGCAGGGCCACCTGCCCCAACCAAAAAAAAAGTCTTTCCCTTGAAATGCAGACTTGAATGCAGACCATTCTTCTTTCTAACCACTTGATAATGAAATAGTCGATCCCAATTGGTCATTGCAAGGTTCATAAGCTACCTTTCGACTTTGTTCTCTTCTTATGAAAGTAAAAAAATTCAATCTCAAAATGAAGCTACCAGCTTTTTTTGGTAGCTTTGTGAATGCCTTCCCCAAAGCAAATGATGCTGGTGGGCAGGGGGATAGAGACAAAAGACTGTAATAACCCTTCACCACTCAGATTTGGGGTGGGGTGGGGAAGGACAGAGAAGGTGTGGCCCTCTCTTGTCACCTGAGGGGACTACTCCATTGCTCAGTGCTCAGCTGGTGTGCTCTGTCCTTCAACAGCTCGGCGGCCTAGCCTGGGACCCACCAGGGCCTGGGGACAGGAGGCCAACTGTCTGCGATGCAGGTAATTTATTTGCCCTGCCCACAGCCTCCTCTTAACAGCCTGAGCTGGTTTTACTCTAAGCTGACTCAAGATCATAAAAGGAACATTCTCCTTGATTGCCACATGTTTGGGAGGGAGCCTGGGACAGAATGGCCAAGTGATTTCCCCAGGAGTGCTGGGCTTCAGTCCAACTGCTTCAAATGATCGTGGAGGAATGTACAGTACTGAACTGAAGGAATGTTTCTCTCCATAGACTAGCAGTGGAACCACAGTGTATCCAGAGTCAGAAGAAGGTGCTTAAGACCTATGATACATTGAAATGTGCCTGCCAGGCTCTTGAGGGCAGGGACTCTTACTGTTTTGTACACCAAGTATCACAACATGATGTGTCTGGCACATAAACTAGGTAGGTGTGCGTTTCATGTGTGTGGTGTTCGAGGGTTTATTTCTTCACATTTCTCAACCCTACAGGTTCTAGACCACTGGACAAGTAGACAGAAGAGTCAGATCATGATTCAAGCATCAGCTTTATCCTTGTTCAAGCTGGGTTAAAGGTCTTAGCTTAAGCTTGGGGCCAAAAGAAGCTCCCTTCTCCCTCCTGCCACTCTCCCAGCTGAGCCTAATGACCCAGGGAGAGAATGAGAGCTGGACACCTGCCTGCCCCATTCCCACCAGGTCATGCCTTTGAACCTTCTACAAGGAGAGGTGGGCTATAGGCCGCAGCTCTGATGGAAAGAGTCCTTAGGGGCCTGAGTGTGGTGTGTTGTATGGCTCCCTTTGCCCACCTCACCATTTGGATAAATCACACCTTATCCCAGGAGAAGGAGGAAGATGTCACAGAAGGAAGTGCAGAAGGAGTCTGCCCATTGCTTTATCAAAAGGTTCAATGGCATTACCCTTGAGGTTAAAAAAAAAAAAAATAGCTACCTTACAGGTAAAAGTGGCTTCTCACTAGGACTCTAGGTTCTCCTAAAAATAAACTCCTTAAAAAGGGCTCTCAAATGAAACCCTTTCCCCAAGTCTAAATGAAAGCAGACCTAGAGAAAGACTCATAGATAGAGAATAAACTGAAAGCTGTCGGGGGACGGGAATTAAGGGGCTGGAGGCTGTGGAGGGATTGAGCAAAAAGGAAAAAACAACAACACATGGACACAGACAAGAATGTGGTGACTGAGGCGGGGAGTGGGAGTGGGGGGTATAGGGAGGATAAATGGTAACAGAAGGAGATTTGACTTGGGTTGGTGAACACACAATACAGTGTACAGATGATGTGTTGTGGAATTGTGCACCTGAAACCTGTATACTTTTATTAACCAATGTCACAGCAATAAATTCAATAATAAGAAAAAAATTCTAGCATGGTTCAAATCACATAGGACTGAGAGGTAGCAAAAACTAAATCCAGGATTACTACCTATAAACTTTGACTCAAATCACTGAATTATTATTACCATTGACCAATACTGATTTTAAAAATAAGTAGTTCTATTGTACATCTAAGAAAAATATATGAAGCTCTGGTTTTCTGGTAAAAGTAATAGAATTAAACTAATGGAGGAAAAACTTTATCACTCACCTTGATATTTACCACCTTCCACATGAGTGCAATGGTAAGTTGGGTTCAATTAATTAAACCAAGGACAGTCTTATATATATATTTGTTTAATCTTTATTAGTAAAATCTATATGTAAATGTTTTAATAAAGTTTAAGTTAAATACCATTTTTTAAAGAAAAAAGAAAGCAAACCTTTATACCACTTTGTATTCTGCAATGCCTTCACCACATTCTTTAGTTTTTATGAGTTCAGACTACACAAACAAAAATTCCATTTAAACACATGTGAAGATTAGCAGCCCTGTTTCAAAATACCTAAGAGTCAGCCCAACCCAGAAACCAATGATCAGAGAGGCTGGTGACCTCAGTCATGAAGATCCCTGTTGGGCCATGTACAGGGCCAGGTCTATAGAGACTCTAAGGATGTTTAATTAAGGCTCTTTTCGTTCAACACAATTCCCTTGAGACCCATCCAAGTTTTTGTGTTTATCAATAGTTAATTCCTTTTTACCTCAGAGTAGTGTTCCATTGTATAGATATACCATAGTATGTTTAGGCACCGAGCTGTTGAGGGATGTCTGATCTAATTCCAGCTTCTATGAACTTTCATGTACAAGTTTTTGTGCACTTACATGAACATACATTTTTATTTCTCTGAGATAAGTACCAGGCATGCAATTGCTGTGTCATGTGATAGTCACATGTTTACTTTTTTAAAAAATGACAAATTGTTTCCAGAGTAACTGTGCCATTGAACATTCCCACCAGCAGTGTGAGTGGCCCAGTTTCTCTGCATTCTTGATACTATTTGGTGCTATCTTTACTTTTTATTTTAGCCATTCTGATAGGTGTGTGGTGATAGCTCATTGTCATCTTAGTTTGTGTTTCTTTAATGGCTAATAATGTTGAACACCTTTTCATGTGCTTATTTGCCATCTGTACATTCTCTTTAATAAAATGGCTGTGCATGTCTTTTGTTCTTTTTTACTTGGATTGTTTTGGTTTTTTGGTTTGTTGTATTTTGAGAGTTCTTTATATAGTCTTGATGGTAAGATATATATTAAGAATATATGTGGTTTGCAGCCTGGCTGGTATGGCTCAGTGGATTGAGCATTGTCCTATGGACCTAGGGGTCCTGGGTTTGATTCCTAGTCAGGACACATGCCCAGGTTGTGGGCTTGAACTTCTGTATGGGGTGTGCAGGAGGCAGCCAATTGATGTGTCTTTCTCATTGATGTTTCTATCTCTCTCTCCCTCTCCCTTCCTCTCTATCAAAAAATCAATAAACACATATTTTTTTTAAAAAGAATATATGTGGTTTACAAATATGTTCTCTCAGTCTGTAATTTGTCTTTTTTTCTTCTTTACACGGGCTTCCTTGAGCAAAAGTTTTTAATTTTGGTCTTTCTAATTCATCATGTTTTCCTCTTATGCATTTTCTTAGTCCATTCAGACTGCTATAACAAAATACTACCAGCTGGGTAGCTTATAAACATCAGAAATATATTTCTTGCCATTCTGGAGGCTGGAAGTCCAAGGTCAAGGATCCAGCATGATCATGTTCTGGTGAAGGCCAACTTTCTGGTTTATAGCTGGCACCCTCTCTTTGTGTCCTCACATGTTGGAGGGGGATAGGAGATCTGTGGGGTCACTTTTATAAGAGCGCTCTTCCCACTCAGAAGGGCTCTACTCTCCTAACCTAATCACCTCCAAAGGCCCCACTTACTAATACCAACACCTTTGGTTTAGGATTTCAACATATAAATTTGGGTAAGAAAGGCACACAAACATTAGAACTGTAACATGGATAGTTGTTTTCAGTGTCAAGACCAGGAATATTTTAAGTGCCTACTCTGCCAATTAGTTCACCAAGAAGCATGATATGAATGTGCAAGGTAGGAGAACATAGTGCAAATGAACATGTCCCAAGCCACCAGCACTGGAAAGTAAGTAGGTTGGAGAAAAACAAGGTTTGAAATGTATAGGGCCAGAAGCTAATCTTTAGAAAATTCTTGTAATCATCAGATGTGTAAAATTATAAACAGAAGATTCAGTTTTCACTAATGTCTAGTAAAATTGGTACAAACTATTAAAAATGAAAATAAAATCTGGTTAACCCTACAAGAAGAAAAACCAAATTATCTTTCTATTATTTCTACAGATCATATTCTAAAATTGTTTATAATTTTATGTTTGACCTACATAAAAAGGTCAAAGAGAATGCAATCCAAAAAAAAGCATGTCGGGAGAAAAGTTTTATAGCATTAATAAAAATATGTTATGTTTCTTAATTTTTGTGATGTTAGTGTAGTATTATTTATCAGGTGCTCAAAATTTATGATTTGTTGTGATTTTCTTATTCTACATATATTTTCTTGTCTGTACCTAATATGGTATTCTTTTTTATTAAAGTAAGCCCTCCAATTAAATAATCTCAGGTCCCAAAATCAGCCCCTGACTAGGTGTTGACCCTTTAATTACCAGATCAGGAGAGTTTCTGTAGTGTTCCAACAGAAGTGACCATGTGGGGAGAGAGAGATGGTTGAAGAGTATGGAGTAGGAAGAGAAGTTACTTATCAACTAGTATGGAAGTATTTCAGTGTTTTACATGCCATGCTCCTACTGATGAAGTCCCACTCAATATAAGTCCTGTCCCTTGTATTCATGTCTGTACTCTGTTGGAGTAGCAGAAACTGGGCAAGGAACCAGAGGCCTTCAGCATCAGGTAATTCTTGAGAAAAATAATAATAAAGCTACCCCTTGAAGTGTTCAACAGTAATTTATAGGGGGTGAAAGCACTTAATTGGAAGGTCAGTAGACCAAAATAAATAACAATAAGAACATTATAAATCACTAATAGGTATAAAACCAGAAGGCTTCAGCTACTGTCTTTTTCCCTAAGATTCCCATGTCAAGCATGCAACAAACTATAGAGATGAACTCCTGCTTTTGTGAGCTATTTCTGGCCGTGTCCCTACGCCATTCCAAGTCGTTGGATAGGCTTCCAAAGGTGATGCAGCAGCTTGATACAACTATAGGCACTGACTTTGGTCCAGCATTGAGGTAGGAGCTTTCTCTATTTAACCTCATTCAAGCCCCTGTAGATACAAAGCCCCTCAGGTCAGCCATGGCTCTCCCTGCTTTTCAGGATCCCCTAGAGACCATCCATAGAATGCAAGACTTGCCTACAGCAGTCTGACAACCAGTTATCCAAAGGAAACAGCGTTTGGCTAAAAGGCAAATGACACCAATTCATTACACTGAGGATTCTGGGTAACATAATTGAACTTCTTCTTGCCTCAGTTTCCCTATAACCTAACCTATTGACACCTCTTTGAAGTACTCTGAGGCCATCCTCTCTACCATCTTTGAGGCTGTTCAAATGCAAAGTCAAGATGAAATTCCAGTCTTGCCATGCACCTGCTCTGTGACTTTGGGCAAGCTCCTCTCCCCACCTGTAGCTAGATCGTTAGGGACACCTTCCTCGCAGTGTGGTTCCACGGCTTAATAGGGAACATGTGGAGGAAGCCTAAGCAGAGCCCAGAGCCTCACCAATTCTCAATAAAAAATAACTACAAATAGCTCATAGCAACCAAAATTTGTACATTTTCAAGACACCACCACAGAGGAAATGATAGTTAACATTGAGGTGCTGACATTTATTGTCTGAAATGTAACAGTGCCTGCCTCTCAGATGTTTATTATCATGAGACAAGGCCATTATTAGAACTAGTATGAATGCTCAAATTTTTCCTTTTCAGTTTGCTATTTATTGTCAAAAATTTCTCTGCACTAGAGAAGAGAAAGTCATTTCATCCCATCTACGCATGAACAGTTATTAATTAAACTTGAAAGAAAATAAATTTCTCAAACTTTTAAAACTACAGAGATACATTCACAAGTATGTAAATACTTTGTTAAACCCTGAGCCAAAACATGAGAGCAATGAGATTATATAGTACCCTTCCTAATATTAATGAAAATAGCCTTAGTAAGCATATTAGCAATTTAGACAAGATTTCAAGAAAGTTTTTTACTTCAAAATATTTCTAAAAGTGTTTAAAGAAATAGCATAATTTAAGTGCTATTCATACATTGTTATTAATATTTTTATGAGATTAGCCCCCCAAAAAAAAAATATTACCTTTGATACGTTTTAGTATGAGAACCTGAGAGTAAGTGAGCTACCTTATGGGAGCAGTTGTGTCTCTGGTGTATCTGCATGGATTTTGTAATCTAAGACACAGATTCAAATTTAGATATAAAACCCATTATTGTTTTTTGTTTTCAGGCCTTCACATTTCTTTTTTTAACCAAATGCATCAATGAAAACATTTCATTTTATATAGTTACTAGTGGCCTGGTGCACAAAATTCATGCATGGGGGGGTATGTCCCTCAGTCCAGCCTGCACCCTCTCCAATCTGAGACCCCTTGGGGGATTGGGCCTAAACCGGCAGTCGGACATCCCTCTCACAATCCGAGACCGCTGGCTCCTAACTGCTCACCTGCCTGCCTGCCTGATCACCCCTAACCACTCTGCCTATTGGCCTGATCGCCCCCAACTGCCTCTCCTTCCGGTCTGATCACCCCTAACTGCCCTTCCTGCCAGCCTGATTGCCCCCAACTGCCCCCCCTGCCAGCCTGATTGCCCCCAACTGCCCCCCACTGCTGGCCTGCTTGCTCCCAACTGCCCCCCCTGCCAACCTGCTCACCCCCAACTGCCCCTCTGCTGACCTGTTTGCCCCCAACTGCCCTCCCCTGCCGGCCTAATCACCCCTAACTGCCTTTGCCTTGGCCCCACCACCATGGCTTTGTGCAGAAGGACATCCAGAAGGTCTCCTGGAAGGTCTCCTGGTCTAATTAGCATATTACCCTTTTATTAGTATAGATCATATTGCACCTCATGATAATCTTGACCATTTCTATTAATACCTTGGAAAAGTATACATTTATTTGAAAATATATTCTTTTGAGATATTTTTGGCCAAAGTTATAGCCTTTAATTTCTATCTTGAAAAAAAATGTTCCAATTTTTACCTAAAATATAGTTCGCTTAATAACTATAAATATCAGAGCCCAACCTATATTTCTTATGGAAACAATCTCTCTGACACTTGTCTGCAGAAAATCTGAAAATTTTAGACCACTATTGCTTCACAGTCATTCTCTTTCCATTCCTTTTTACAAATCTAATAGAGTCTCTGGGAAGGTAATCAAATATCCTATATAATAAAAGCCTAATAAGCTAAGTGTCCAGTCATCAGTTCAACCAATCAAAGCATAATATACTAATGATATGCTAAGGCCACTCAACCATTTGCTATGATGTGCACTGACCACCAGGGGGAAGACACTCCGACCAGTAGGTTTGCTTGCTGCTGGGGTCCGGCTGATCGGGACTGAGCAAGATGGGCCTGACACACCCTGGAGCCTTCCCTAGCTGGCCAACCTCCTGCATCCCTCCCAGGCCCCGATCATGCACCAGTGGGGTCCCTCGGCCTGGCCTGCGCCCTCTCGCAATCTGGGCTGAGGGACCCCCTTCCCCTAAGTGCACGAATTTCATGCACAGGGCCTCTAGTTAATATATAATCATCATAAGTATTTAAAATTTTAAAATTTTTTGTTAGCCAATTTCAAGGACTTGGATTTTCTTCTTCTTCTTCCTGTCTCAAAGACACACCAAAAAAAACTAAGACATCCATGTAGCTGCCAGTGTCAAATCCTCACACAATGATAAGACAATGGAATTTTTAAATAAACCAAATGATTTTCTGGCCAAAGCATTTTTTTTGAGTCATGTGAAAATGTGTTTAATAGACCAAGGTGGTTTTGTTTTTTTTCTTTACATTCTCCAAGGACTGAATGAGAACCAAGTTTTGACAATCTGCCCAGCAGGATTGTTCGAGTGTGGTGTCCCAGGCAGGCAAACTGGCACTCAGCAGCCTCGTTAGCATAATTCTGATATGCACGTCCCACGAGGCAGTCCTTCCAGTCAAGGGTGGAGTCAAAGAAGTCAGCAGACCAAAGTCAAAGCCAGATGGAAAATCACAGACTCAACAACACAAATGTTTGTTTTCTCAAGAATAAAGTAGGTGCTAGGGCACAAATACGCTAGCTTTCTCACTCCTCTTGAGATCTGAAGCCGCAGCTTCTACTCTAAGAGGTGGAAACAGGAGTCACCTTAGATCAGATGCTTTGTTTCAGGAAGTTCACCAGAAATGACCCTTTATATGTAAATTTTGAAGCAAGTGACTTTCAGCAGCACTGGGGGAAAGTTCAAGAGTGTTTTTGGACTTTGCAGTGGCCTTGGACTCAAATCCTACTGGCAACCCAAATGCCTGTGGTCCTCCCAATCAACTAGCTTGAAACTATGAGTTTATTTGGTGTCTAAGGACCCTTCTATGAGACAGAGAAGTAGTTCCAGATACCTCTTTTAGGTTTAAAGTTTTAAGCTTAGTCTATTTAGATTGGGGCCAATAGTAAGAAAATAAAACAACCAGATGGGAAACTTCCCAGAAGTAGGAAGGTGGAGTTTAGTTAGGTAGTCTGGGTTTAAAACTAGAGCCCCTGTACTGGGGATGTCTCATGGCTGATGATGTCATAGGATCCTTCCTGAACTAGTCACCATGGCAATCTGAGCTGTCCTCAAGGCAAGGTCAGCTTAAGATCTTCAGAGGCCCTAAATACTGAGAAGAGTATGTTTCCTATCAATCACCATCTCTACCATAAATGTCATTCAAAATAATAATTATACTAAACCATCAAGCAGGGATAAGAAAGAATCCAGTACAAGAGTAAAAACTAATCCATAATGCCAATTTTATGCTTCTATTGCAATATCAAAACTTTCAAAAGAACTTTTTACCACAATTTTGGTGCCCCATTGTAGTCTGAATTTAGAGTTGTTCAGCCCTGCCTTGAGGGAAATGTACAACTTTTCCGGGATCCAAAGACCCTGGACCTATTTTTGCCTAGAGAACTCAGAGCCAAATGAACACTCATGTGTAATAACCAAAGTGCTTCCTCTGGGTCACTGTGACTTGCACTAGGTAGTCGCATATTCTGTTTCCAGCAACACCGTGGAGACAAAGAGACCAGGGCTGTGGCTATATCCCATGCAAGAGGAAATGTAGACCGAAACGAGGGCAATGGGGTGAAAATAAGGTACTGGACAGAGAAATATTGTGAATGTTAAGTCAAGCTAAGTGGTGGATTGGGGTTATGAGTGAGGGGAACAGTATGAATAAGGGAGGGAGAGTTTCCCATTGGGTTACAGGAAAATAGAAATTATAAGAAGAGGAGAAGGAGATAGTTGAGAGGATAAAGAGAGACATGGTGATTTGGGTTTGTGGCAGATTGAACTTTCTGGCTGTCTCTCCGTTTCAAGTTGGATATTCCTATAACAGGGGGCACAGATGTGAATCGAGAGCTTGTGAGAATGAGGACTGGGAGTCACCCACATGTTTGAAGAGAAGGCGCCTACAAGAACACTGTTAGTGTAAAAGCGAATTCAATGTGGCGGAAGCAATAACAGAAGAATGGCCCACGAGGAATAATGAGGAGAAGAGATGAGAGTACAGATGGAGAAGCTAATCAGAGAGAAAAAGACATTTTTTTTTTTCTCTGAGAAGGAAGATGAAGCAAAAATTCCTGGCCACAGGGTTACCTTTGAGCTGAAAGGAGAGTTGAAGACGTTCCCATCAAGTAGCCTTGCCCTTCTCAGAAATTAGGAAATTATGTCATTTCTGAGCAAGATAGGACCAGAGGTAAATGAAAACCTCAAAGAGAACAAAAAAAGATAGGAAACACTTGATAAGCCAATGGATTCAAGGTAGAAAGGAGGATTAAAAGTCTGGGATGATCAGAAGAGGAGTCGAGTCTAATTGAGAAGGGTGTCCAGAAGGGGAAAAAAAATCAGATGAATGGAAAAAGGTGGGTAGAATAATAACCACTAGTATGTTTTTGCATTTATCTTCAAATATTTTGGGTAAAGAACAGAAAAATAATTCTCAGATAACTACAATCTAAAAACTGACACTTTTCTAAAGAATGGGTCCTGTCGTATTTCAAATCTTATTGAATAGCCTTTACACAAATCCCAAATGTATTATGACCTAGACATTTCACCTAGTAAAAGAAACAAGATCCTCAAACCAAACATGGACAAGAAAATAATTAGGTATTTTAAACGTTCTGCTTAAATAAGATCATTTTCCCAGCTTTATTGATACATAATTGACATACTGTATTGTATAAGTTTAAGGTATACAATATGTTGATTTATTAAATCACAAAATGATTACCACCACAGTGTTAGCTAACACCTGCAACATCCACATAATTACCATTTCTCTTCTGTTGTGAGAACATTGAAAATCTGCTCTCTTAACTACTCTCAAGTCTATAGTATAGTAACATGCTACATTTCAAATCCCCAGAACTTACTCATCTTATAACTGAAAGTTTGTGCTCTTTGACCAACATCTCCCCATTTCCTCCACCCCCAGCCTCTCATAACCATTATTCTAGTCTCTGTTTCTATGAATTCAGCTTTCATATATTCCACATATAAGTGATATCATATAATATTTGTCTTTCTCTAACATTTTTCACTTACCATAATGCCTTCAAGGTCCATTCATGTTGTCACAGATAGCGGAATATCTTTTTTTATGTATCTTCTTTATTCATTTATCTATTGACAGACACTTAGATTGCTTCCACATCTTGACTATTATGAATAATGCTACAAGGATCAATTTTCATAAACCATATGAGGAAACTGATACATATATTGTGATGGTCAAATTTATGTGTCAACTCGACTGAGCCACAGAATGCCCAGACATTTGGTCAAAGATTGTATCTGTGAGGGTGTTTGTTGATAAGATTAACATTTAAATCAGTAATTTGGGTAAAACAGATTGCCCTCCCTAATGTAGGTGTGTCTCATCCAATCAGTTGAAGGCCTGAACAGAACAAAAGGGCTGACCTTCCAGCAAGTAAGAGGGAGGGAACTCTTCCAGCCTGTATTTGACTTGGGACATCATTTTTTTCCTGCTTTTGGACTCAAACTGAAGCATCAGCTCTTCCTGAGTTTGGAGCCTGCTGGCCTTTATACTAGAAATACATACATCATCAGTTCTGACTATAAATCTTGGGACTTGTCAGCCTCCATAATCACATAATCCAATTCCTTATAATAAATCTCTTTACATATATATTTAATAGTAGAATATATACATATATTCTAATGGTTCTGTCTCTCTAGAGAATCCTAACAAATATATATTTATATATTTTATATTATATGTTTCTATAATATAATATATAAAATAAATCACATTTTTAGTATCTCTAAAAAGTAATTTGGTCATCAGAATGTGATGTTATCTTTAAGTTTACTGTGTACTTTTTTTCCCCAAAAAAAGCAATCTTAAAAAAAGGGGGGGGGGGCGTTTAACAAAAATTAATCATGAACCTGGAATTGATTTTTGTACTTCTTGTTTCTACACAGTCCGTTTCGGCTCTGGTTGCACATACAGATCCTCAGTCAGCCCTAACATCAGGAATGAATGGATGCAGTTCTTATCAGCTTTCTCACCTGTAAAGAGACATTAAGTGTCCCAAGAAAATGCAATTCTGCAAAAGGAATTGGATCTGCCAGCAGGATATGTGAGGACAGAAAGTGAGTTTCCTCAGGCCGACTTAGCAGGACAAATCATTCTGTGGATGAATGATGACTCTCCTTCCTAAGCCAGATACATTTTAGGACACTGCCAGTTTTCCTCTCAAGGCATCATTTTACAATTTTCATGATACGAAACTTGTTTCAAGTACACTTGTTTCTTATTTGTATCTTAAGGTATCTGGCTAGGGATTTCATCTTCCTGGACCTGTTTCCTCATTGGCAAAATATTAAGACAGTAGGGAAGGAGATCTGGGCAGTCTCTTCTCATGTTAATATCCTGTTATTAAAAGTTAATGTCAAAAGGACATTTCTTTAATAAATGGATCACTGCTGTTTTGTTATTCATTTAGGATCTCTGTTCCTATTTTTATGTAATCAAGATTCAGGTGATAACTCTTTTTGTCATGAGATATACATAAGATTACATCAAAATCCCAATTCCAAACCCCGTGCAATCTACACCCATCTTCCATAATTTCTACAAACTCCTGGAGGAGCTTCTGGCCTCGTGAACTTTTGGCACCAATTCGGCTTGCTCAGTGGATGGATCATTGTGTCGCACACCTGCCCTCCATGGACCTAGATGTAAAACACAACCTTGCCTCCATTTCTCCAATTTCTAAAATAAATGGGGGTGGTGACTTTATTACAGATCCAAAAGTGATACAAGAAATATAAGCAGAAATATAAATAATCCATTTAAAAACTAAGCGTCTCCACTCCCAACTTATTTAAACGTCAAGCCACCTGCCTACTGGACATTTCCACTAACCAGTCCCGCCCCCACCCCACCCCCCAGTGGCACCCAGACTCACTCTGCTCTTCAGAGAGCAAAACAATTTTTATTTTCTTGTTCTGCGCATTTTAACCGTCTCTTTTATTGCTTTCATTTTGTTTTATTGACCTCAGGTTCTTTTGCACCTGCTCTCCCAAGTGTCTCGGTAGAGTGTTATTATAAAAAAAGACAGTTTTCTCCCTAAAAGAATTCAAGTGCTAACTGCTAAGGGAATATATTTTTCATACAAACTCTCTCAACACACACAATGGTAATGGCAGCCATGTTGCTGTATTAGGACCTATTATGTTTCCACAGCCCCCAAATATTCAAAAAAGCTGTCTTGTCTGGTTCACAAAATGACCATGACCAAATACATAAGAGTCTAGAATGTTCTAAGGAGCCAAAGAAGTGTTGATATTCCCCTCTATGGGAAATACAACCGGCCTTCAACAGCACAGCCCCCCTAACTGCTAAGCAACAGTCTTGTGCTCAGAGACCTGGTGGGGAACAGTCATAAAATGTTTACAAATTAAATTCCATGGTTAAAGCCATTTCAAATATGACCCTAGCTGATTTGGCTCAGTGGATAGAGTGTTGGGCTGTGGACTGGAAGGTCCTGGGTTCGATTCTGGTCAAGGGCACATGCTCTGGTTGCAGGTTCAATCCCTAGTAGTGAGCATGCAGGAGGCAGCCCATCAATGATATCCTCTCATCATTGATGTTTCTATCTCTCTCTCCCTCTCCCTTCCTCTCTGAAATCAATAAAAAATGTATATATAAATTTAAAAAAACACATTCAAATACGTCCAACAATGGAAACTATATTTGAAAACCATTTGTATGGTCCTTTCCATATTTTCTAAAGTCAGTAATTATTATTTTGGTGCATGTGGGCTGCACCAAGTAACATCTCCCCTTGACCATCCTGGTGAATCATCCCAGCTAAACTGCTTTTTACTTTAGTCATTTATGTAGCACCAGGGATGAGTTTCATTTGGGAATGCATGTAAAATATTTCCTTTTATTCTGTTTTCCACAATCTTTTCTACAAATAATAGAGCCATTGTTATTGTTATCTGGTATTACATATTCCTAAGAGGAATTTATTTTTTCTCAACTTTTTCTTCTTGATTTTGTAATTAATAATTTATATTGGCTTTAGATGTTAACAATTAGTTCAAGACTGTGTCTTGTTAGAATTTCACAAGTATTGTCTAGAGAGAAAAATAATTCTTACTTCTAACAACAGATAATGTGTAAACAATTCAAGTAAATAGATTGTAAAGCATATTATAGACTTTTATAGCTTCAGAATATCAATTTTTAAGATACTTTTAAATATACATGAACATATACAAAATTGATACCTTGCAAATTTTAAAATGTTGATTATAGAATTAAATACAAATTTATATTTTAATACTTGCTATTTGGCTTACATAGTTTTTCAATATTTTGATGCAATTTAGTTTTTAATGTTCTTAAAAATGCTGTCAACCTAAAAAACTTTTTTGAAAAGCTAATTTTTCTGAAATCAAAGAACAGCTATAATCCTCTTAAGTTTTTTGTGCATATATATATATATATATATATACACACACATATATATAGTTGTTGATTTCAGAGAGGAAGACAGAGATAGAAACATCAGTGATGACAGGGAACCATAGTTTGGCTGCCTCCTGCATGCCCCAAACTGGGGATGGAGCCTGCAACCTGGTATATGCAACCAAGGCATGTGCCCTGACTGGGAATTGAACCATGACCTCCTGTTTCATAGGTCGATGCTCAAACACTGAGCCAAGCTGGCCAGGCAACTTTTTTGCATTCACTTTATTACCCAGTCTGAGCACAGCCGAGAGTAATTCCATGAGATTGCATAGTCTTCAGCCATCTGCCCTCTCCTTCCCAATATTCACTTTTCAGAGATGAAGATGAGGTCTCCAGCTCTTCCAAGCTTATCTTTCATGGGTGGCATTTGGGAAGAAATTTTTGTGGCAGTGCATAGTAGTGGTTAGAGACATGGGGATGAGCCTAGATTCAAAAGTCTCCATTGCTTATGAGCTGAATGGCTTTGCACAGTGTTATAGACAGAATCATGACCCTCTCCCCTAATTCTTATGTTGAAAGCCTAGCCACAATGTGATTATTTTGGGAAATGGGGCCTTTAAAGAGCTAATTACAGTTAAATGAGATCATAAGAATGGGGGCCTAATCCTATTGACTGATGTCCTTATAAGAAGAGAAAGAGACACCAAGCATGTGTGTGCTCAGAGGAAAGACCATGTTGAGGACAAAATTAGTGATTTGAGAACAAAAATCAGAGGCCTCAGGAGAAACTAAGCCTGCGACACCTTGATCTTCAACTTCCAACCTCCAGAACTATCTATATATATAAAAGCCTGGGTGCCCGGCTAGCTCAGTCGGTAGAGCATGAGACTCCTAAAAGCCTAATATGCTAAGTATCCCTCTGACTGTTCGACTGTTCGGCCAGTCACTATGACATGCACTGACCACCAGGGGGAAGACTCTCGGACCGGTAGGTTAGCCTGCTGCTGGGGTGCAGCTGATCAGGACTGGGCAAGATGGGCCAGACATGCCCTGAAGCCCTCCCTCGGTCCCTCCCCGGCCCCAGTTGTGCACCGATGGGGTCCCTCAGCCTGGCTTGCACCCTCTTGCAATCTGGTACCCCTCGAGGGATGTCAGAGAACTGGTTTTGGCCCGATCCCCACAGGCCAGGCCAAGGGACACCGCCCTCCCCCTCCCCCCTCCCCCCCCCCCCCCCCCCCCCGCCCCGTGCACAAATCTGTAAGAAAATAAATATCTTTTGCTTAAGTACTCAGTTTATGGTATTTTGTTATGGTAGCCCTAGCAGACTAACACAGGCAGGACTATCACCTTATTTGATGGACTCATTTATTTTTATTTTATTTTTTAATATGTTTTTATTGATTTCAGAGAGAGAAAGGGAGAGAGAGCTAGAAACATCAATGATGAGACAGAATCATGGATCAGCTGCCTGCTATACCCCTCCCCCCTACTGGGGATCGAGCCCACAACCTGGGCATGTGCCCTGACCAGGCATGTGCCCCAACCACTGAGCACACAGGCCTGGCTGATGGACTGATTTTAAAGATGAGGAGACTGAGGCCCTGAAGAGTTCAAGGACTTGATTAACCTTTTGCACTCAGATGTCGAGTGTGACTCTACATGGTTAGCATTAGAATAAAGGAATCGAGAAAAAAAGCAAGCGAGTGCAAAGGGTTAAAGGCATGTAGTAAGACAGTAGCAAAATCAGGACTAGAATTCGGGCTTCCCAACTCTTGCCCCGAACAGGTAGCTTGTTTCCCTCTTCCTCATCAATGCTTCATAAAGGCCTATGAGGTGAGAAGCTAGGTATAGTGAGTCTTAAGCCATAGTTATGCTCAAATTCCAGGGTACTGAGTGCACACTATCCCATTTTTATTACAATGAAACCAAAGTTTAGGGGAACTAGTGATTTGCCCAAGGTTGCACAATCAAAAAAGTAATGGAATGAAATCTTGCCATTTGTGATAGCATGGATGGACCTAGAAGGTAGTATGGCAAGAGAATAAGTCAGACAGAGAAATACAAATACCATGTGATTTCACTTATATGTGGAATCTGAAAACAAAACAAACAAATAAGCAAAACAAAACACAAATTGACTCATAGATACAGAGAACAAACTGAGTTGCCACAGGGGAGGAAGAGAGGGGATGGGTGAATGTGGAGAACGGCTACAGTGTTTGGACAGGTTCAAGCCTCGGACTAATGAGAGGGCACAGTCCTCTCATTGGCCACGTGCAAGTCCCAGCTTGGAGGGCAGAGCCCTCCCAGCACAATTATAGCCAATAGCTATAATTGTAAGGTTGAACCTATGTTCCGAACACGTGGCCCCACGTGCCTGAGTGATGTGGGCTTGATAGAGTTCAGGTGCATGTAATTGAGTAGGATTGAAACCCACCAAAATGTTGTAAACCTCTTGACCACGCCCTTACTTTGCCTCGTGGCATCTGGCTATAAAATAAAGACACGGCTGTAGTCCGAGGCGCTGTCTCTCCATCCAGGAGCAGCATCCCACCCAGACCCAGCTTTTATTCTCTTGTCTGTCTTTTCTCAATCCTTCACCGCCCCCTCTCAGGGTCACTGAACCTGGCTGAGCTGGCGTGGCACATAAGGCGCCCTGGGGCTGAGTATGCCATGGCCGTGCCAACTCACCACAGATGAAAACGGTAGAGTATTAGGAAGTACAAACTGTCAATTCTAAAAATAGTCATGGAGCATAATATACAATTCAGAAAATATAGTCAATAACATATTAATAACATTATACAGTGACAGATGGTTACTAGACTTATTGTGATGATTACTTCATAAGGTATATAAATGTACACCTAAAACTAATCTAATATATGTCAAGTATAATTTTTTAATTAATTAGTTAATTAATCTTTTAAAGTAAATAGAAAAAATGCTAGAAACTACAGTATGTCTGCTTTCAACACCTGAACTCTTAATTAGGTGTTGAACAAGGTGGTGTTTTGACACCTGTTCATCATACATGTAGGCTCATTCCTGATAGAAGGAAGTCACAGCTCTGACTTAAGGATGAAAATAAGCAAAGGCAAACTCTTTTGAAATCACCAAACTCGCTTAGAAAATTGTCAAGATGAAAGGACTCTTAGCCTTTCAAATTCAGCTCCCAGAAGGAAGTCTATTTTGTTATCTTCCTCTCTACCCACTGTGCTCCCCCAGCAAGGATGAGTGAATCTCCCTTTTGCTACACCAGCACCCCATGTCTGCTTTCATTATATATATTCTCTTGGGAAAACCTAGACAATCAAAACTTCTGAGATGAAGCAAAAGCCTTTGCAAACCATGTATCTGACAACTCCTAATCACAAGTCAGAGCTGAAACTATTCCCTCCCATTGCACCTCTTGCCTTTTTAACATTCATGACCCATGGGTGCTCACCAGAGACTAGGTAAAGAGCTGCCCAGAAAAAAAAAAATATGACTATGGGGCATTGTTAACTCTGGGCCCAAAGGTTGTATACACTCTGATGTTAAAAATGGACCATTTTAGTTCCCAATGTATAAAGATCCGCATGTAAACAGCTTTAGGTTCATACTGTAAAATCCTCAGGAACCATGGTCTGTTTCCACAGCTCTATTTTACATGCTTATTTTATGAGTCTCTTGATGGAAATCTAAACCTTGAATGATCTTTCACAAACCATTAATCTTTGAAATACAATTCAAGAAAGAGGCTGTGTAGCTATCAAGTGCTAGCATCCAGAATTGATGAAAAACACAAGAGGCCTTGGGTTTTTAGAAATGCCTACAGGCTGAGACTGTAGGAATGAGCTCCTCCTGTCACCATGGTAACACATACAGAGGTGGCACAGCCCCATGAGCTCATCCCCTGATTTCTCTGCAACTGGAGATCAGTTACCTAGCAAAGAATAAAAAAGGAAGAAATAAGGGAGGAAAGGAAGAAAAATTTGAAAGTATGTATTGTCCCCTAGAAGTCAAGACACAGCATAGAAACTCATGGTTCCACTAATAGAATTTCCATCTTTTTTCCCTCCTTTCTGGATTCTTTCCCATTTATAAAGGCCAATTACTCTTTCCACATTTGCTCAACCTTGGACTTTCTGTACTAATATCAGCTTACCAATATCTATTTGTTGAGTGTGTGGTGTTTACAGAGCACTTGGTAGGAGTATAGAAGATAGAGAAAATGCATTGTCCCAGGATTCAAGGTGAGTACAGTCTAACTGAAAAATAAAATACACATTCTTGAAATCATTCAAGAATATTCTTGTGGTAGATAGTCTCTAAAGGTGGCTCCATCATTTCTTTCCCTTTTGTATGTATGCGGGTCTACTCATCTAGAAGTAAATACCATGTCCCCTCCCCTTCCAACTGGGCTAGCTCTGTGACTTGCTTTTGACCAATATGGTAGAAGTGATATTATTCTGGGACATCCAAGCTCAGGGCTTCTGTTAATTGCTATTGGGTGTACTAGTAAATTAGTACAAATTTGTGCTTCTGTTCTCTCTCTATGAGAAGCCAGTCACCATGTAAAAAAATCCAACTGCTCTGAAACCACCATGGTATGAGGTAGCCCAAGCTACAGAGAGCAAGAGCAAGAATGAGAGAAAAAGAGGGAGAGAGAGAGATGCCCGACCAGCTCCCAGCTCTCTCGGCCATCTCAAATAATGCACCAGGTTTGGGAGTAAAGAAGCCATCTTAAACATTCTAGCCCAGCAGACTCACAAGAAGAACCATCCTGAAGAACCCGGCCTAAATTGCAGAAATATGAGAAGTAAGACATTGATATTGTTTGCTTAAGCCACAAAGTTTTGGGGTAGGTTGTAAAGTAGAAATAGAAAATGGAAACAATTCCAAAGCAACACAGTAACCTGATAGTTGGCAATACATTTAAATATTGTAAATGAGAACCACTGGGGTGAGGTTTGCTCACAGACAAAGGGCTTAAAATGCCAGTCACTGGTCTAAGCAATTTACATGTATTAACATATTTAAACTTCACAATAACCTATATGAAGAAAATACCATTATTATCAACACTAGAAGCCCGGTGCATGAACATTTGTGCACTCAGGGGGGTCCCTCAGTCCAACCTGTGCCCTCTCGCAGACCGGGACCCCTCGGGGGATATCCACCTGCCAGCTTAGGCCCGCTCCCTGGAGGACCGGGCCTAAGCTGGCAGTCAGACATCCCTCTGGCAGCACAGGAGCCCTCGGGGGATGTCCAGTTGGACATCCTTAGCACTGCCGAGGAGGCAGGAGAGGCTCCCGCCACCGCCACTGCACTCACAGCTGTCAGCCCAGCTTGTGGCTGAGCGGAGCTCCCCCTGTGGGAGCGGAATGACCACCAGGGAGCAGCTCCTGCATTGAGCGTCTGCCCCCTGGTGGTCAGTGCACATCATAACGACCGGTCATTTTTGGTCGTTCTGCCGTTAGGGTCAATTTGCATATTACCCTTTTATTATATAGGATATGAGTTTTGTGAGGACACAATTGAACCTGTAATAAAGAGCATGGCTGCTGGTTCAGTGTTAGTCTGGAAGGGAAAGGCCCTGTGGGGGGAGGTGGGGGGACAGACCGGCAGACCTACAGCTTTTATATGACATGAACAAAAAATAAATGTATATGGTAAACCACTGAGATGTGGAGATTATTTCTTATGCAGCACAATTTTTTTCAAATTTGTACTAATTTACTAGTACACCCAATAGCAATTAACAAGCAAATTCCTTAAAAACCACAGTGTCTCACCCTGTAAGAAGAGGAACTCTACTAACCACTTTTTAACATAATTCTTTATTGTTGAAAGTATTACATATGTCCCTTTTTCCCCCATTGACCCCCTCCAGCCTGCCCCAGCCCCCCTACCCCACCCCAGGCCTTCAGCACCATATTGTCTGTGCCCATCCACCAACCATTTTTAATGAGCAGTTGCAAGGCATCAACAAATCTGGGCAGCTCAGTAGTGCATAAAGCACAGAGATAAAGAAATCACACAATGGGGGACAGGAACTTCTAAAGGAATGCTGGCTGGGATAAGAAGAGCACTTGGGCCCAGCCAGAGTGCTGGTTCAACCTGTGAACCAGGAGGTCACGGTTCTATTCCCGGTCAGGGCACATGCCTGGGTTGCAGGCTTAATCCCCAATGTGGGGCATGCAGGAGGCAGCTAATCAATGATTCTCTATCATCATTGATGTTTCTATCTCTCTCTCCCTCTCCCTTCCTCTCTGAAATCAATAAAAATATATTTTTTAAAAGTTTAAGAAAAACTTTCTTACTCAATTCTATATTATCTTTTGGACTGTTTTTTTTCTCTTTCAAATACAGAGAGAAAAAGTGCCTGAAATTTTTTACTCAATAGACAGAAAGGTAATATATATTTTTTTTAAAAAAAGAATTCTGCTCTGAACTCTTAGCCGCTAGACTTCAAAGGAAACATCACAAAGCTATTTTGTGTTTTTCAGGCTCCTGATTTTATATATACTTCTCTTCATGTTGGATTTCCTTCCTGGCATTTCATTGTCATCCCTGCCATAACTCCCCAATTACTTTTATTCACAAGAACTTTTAAATTAAGGCAAGTTTTAGACAGTTTGCATCAGCCCCGGGAAGGTAAAATGTAGGCCCAGCTTAGGTGTACCTCAAGGCTTCCCCTTCCATCTGTAGGATGAGTGAACTCTAGTTGGCTCACAAGAACATAAAAAGGTCAAATGGTCTGGTGGTTGAGAGCATGGTGTATGGAGTCAGATTGCCTGGGTTTAACCCCAGCTCCCACACTTAACAGCTGTATGCCTTCAGTGATTCCTTAACTTCCATGGGCACTAGTGTCCTCATCTATCAAGCAGTCAATAATAGTGCTTCCCTTCTAGGAAAGTCCTAAAGATTAAGTGAGCTAATGCATACAAAACCCCTCAAATAGTACTTGTAAAGTTGTAAGGGTTCAATGAATGTTTATTATTATTAAAAATGGTTTTAAAATCCACTCCTGGAGATAGAACTAATAGGTTGGTCACCACTTGCATAGACATGCTATTAACTTTTGGTTTGGGAGCTTTGAGGAAGTTGGCAGGATTTTGCCAAATGTATATCCAGTCTGGAATAACTGTGGGCTTCACTCTTGGTCATGATAAGAAGGTCAAGTCTTTATCACCAACACCACCCATTCTCAAAAGAAAAAAAGGAAAAATGTTCCTATATTGACGTTGAGCCCATTCAACAAATATTGATTTCTCACTATGTATCAGGCACAGTAAGCTGGCGATGCTGCAAGGAAAATAGATACATGCCATTTGGGAACTTACATGCTCATTGGGGAGACAACCAATAAATAAAATAAGTAAATTATTCTTAAAAATATAACTCACAAAGAATTACCGCTCCTAAGACCCTCCCATAACTCTGCACTAGCACTTGCCTTAGACTAAATTCACTCTCCTTTTCTATTGAACACATTGGCTGGCTTAATATGTATTGTTGCCATTGGTTACCATACATTTGAATCCTAAGGATCAAATTAGAAGTCAAAGATCTCTGGTTTTAAAACTTTTTTTTTTCCTCTCTCTAGAACTATCTTGTCTTCTGAGCGCTTATAGAGTTGACATCCAGAGGCTTAGGGTCCTGGTTTGACCAGACCTAACCATGTAACTCTGGTTGTATCATTAAGATAATATATTGAGCCTTTCTGAGTTTTGCTTCTCTGAAATGATGGAATTGGCCAGCAACTGGTTCTCAAAGTGTGGTCCATACTCAGCGGCATCAGCATTATCTTGGGACTTTTTAGAAATGCAAGTTCTCAGACCCTGCTCCAGGACTACTGAATCATAAACTTGGGAAGTGGGCCCCAGCAATGTGAGTTTTAACCAGCCCTTTGGTCTTTTCCTTAAAACAAACAAAAAGTAAAGGTCAACACAAATCCCAAAAGAAAATCTTTATTCTTTCAGCCAGGCCTCCTGAAGTTTTGTAAGCAATACTCAATACTTTATAATCTCAGCCCGCCCCCCCCCCCAAACCCCGCCGCAAAAAATTGTTACAATTTAGTCTCTCTAAGTTTGGGGGTTTTAAATATATTTTGTACTTAGCTCTTTTATTATCTCTTTGTACTAAATGATAACTATGCTTGATGTTACTTTATAAGCTAATTTAGTGGTGGTTCTTTCCAGTAAATTTCCTCATATCCTGATTACCTATTTTTCATGATTGGCTCCATATTAAAGTGCCTGCTTTCACAGAACCTCCTTCCCCCAGGGTTCTCTATCATATCACACAATATGAAACAAATAGCATGTATCCCCTCCCCATGGGAAATACAGCAGCCTCTAAAACACACCACGAGCTTAACTCAACAGTACAATACAGCGACCACCAACCACATGAGACCAATGAGGAGCAAGATGAGTTAGAGGGACTCCTGGCACATACTGTTAGCCAGAATGCACAGGGAATCCAAATTGGACATATGTGCACAGTTGCAATTCCTCTTTTATTGTTTCTGAGTATTGAAAAAAAATGACTTTTAAATTTTCTGAAAAATTTGATTCCCTTTCCACACTCCTAGCACTTGGATGTTAAATCTTTCTCTTTCCCAACACTGCTCCTGCTATCTAGTTCCAAGTCATCATATCTGGCCCATGGCTATGCTCTTCTAAGTTTCCTTCTCCTTTTCCAATAAGGATTTGATATTGACCAATTGTGTTCAATGGGTGGAGGTGTATAGCATTTTAGGAAGGCATTTTAATATTTCAAAGATTCTTTAGGGTGGGCCACAAAAAGTGGCCTGATGCGACAACTAAGAGCAGATAGTGCCAAACTCTATTACTTTCCCTTATAACTTTTCATTCTCAGAAGAGAGCTGAGTTTTCCAGGAATATTCAATTGGGATAACTTGGAAGTATATCAGTCCAGCTACCCTGTTTGGAGGCAATACTTTTCAGTCATCTAGAAAAACATTTTTTTGTTGTTGTTGTTTGTAAAGTGGATAGAGTTTCAAAGTAAGAAGCCATTCATGAACAGCTATCTCATTAGCTACAAACATTTTTTTTAGTTGTTTGTTTACTTGTCCCTAAAAATATTTTGGCAAGGAAGGAGCTAGCTCACTTTAGGACCTGAGGTTTATTGTGGGTAACATGATTTTATTTGCATAATGTTAATATTCTGCAGAGCTCTCTGGCTCCCAAAGCAATAGAAAAATAAGGTGAGCTAAAACTAAACAGACTAGCAGTAACCAGATTCAGGGCTTGTGAATTTAATTATGAAAAGTGGCATCCAAGAAATTAATGAATCAGCTATCTCAGAATATGGTTAGCAGTAGTGATATTTAGGTCAACATCATGACCAATGAAACAGATTAACCTTCATCAAGAAACTGCTTTTTCAATAATGTATCTAAAAACTAGACTTGGGGTCAGACTAATTAGTACCAAAGACCCTTCCATTCTTAATATTGTATTATTCTATAATGGTATATCTTTGTGGTAGAGCTAATTATCATCCAAATTGCCCTTAAAAATTTGTTGGCCTAAATACTAGATGGTTTCCCAAAATATAATCCAGAGGACCTATATTAGGTCTGCCTCCTCAGTCAGGGTTTTGCTACAACTACAGATAATTACAGTTTTATTAGACGTCTTAAATCTTTATGAAATATGCCACTAAATCACAAGCAAGCAACAAGTATTGGAGCATGGCAAAACCACAAATTTGGAGAAAAACAAGGCATTTATTGAAGAACCATTGCTTGGCTTGTAAAGTCATTCATATGGCTCAGTCCTGCTAGAGGATAATGGGAAAGACCTCATAAAACAGGGGGAAATTTTTTGAAAAGAATCAACTAATTGAAAATATCCAAATGCAGGCAAACTCCCTGGAGAAAACAATTTATGTAATGTGATTTGTGGGGTTCTGGGAAAGGTCAGCCATACCAAAAACAGTACCTACCCTAATTAGCCTTCCACAGGCCTCAAGTTCTCCCGTTACTCATTTTTCCCTGATCTTACTCCGTCGGTTTACTCATTAGATTACATATCTATTAAAACTTTGAAACATTATCAATGATAACCACCTTAATATAAATTATGTTTTATTAGACTCCTTACTGACACATTCAGCAGAACTCTATGAGAGGAGAATACAAATAAGTTAATGTTGGAATGGAGGAAGAATTAATCTCATTCTAGATCCTCTGAAGAATGGGAAGGATGCAGTACCACAGTGAAGAATCCTGAGATCTTAAAATAATGAAGAGAAATAAAGTAATTTAGGGATAGGAAAAGAGAAAAAAATGTTTAAAAAACATTTTTAATTTGATATTGACAAATTGTGTTCAATGGGTGGAGGTGCTGGACACACTTCTAGATACTTTACATTTATTCTCTCATTTTACCCTCAAAATAACTTGTTGGTTAGATATTATTAATTCCATTATAACATTACTATAATAGCTGTATTATTTTATAGTTGATGAAACTATCGGATCAAGAGAGATGATATACGTGTTCAAGTTTACAGAGCTAGCAAATGGTTGAATCTGGATGAATATTCATATCTTTGTGACTCCAGACCCTGGGCATGTTTCTCTCCACTATTAGGCTTCCTGGAGTTCAGAGCCTTAGCTCTAAGTCTTATACTACCCAGAGGGCCCATAACTTTCCTACTTACTATATAATCCCTTGAAGAAAAAAAATAAATGGAAACACCAAAAGTCAAATTTGCCTCCTTTCCAATTTTCCTTTAAGCCAATGGTTTTTAATTTTTTCTTTTAACCATGGAACCTTGTTTTCAAAATTAGCATAGGCAAAACCCAGTTCACCCACCATGGAAGTCCGAAGGCCTATTCATTGAACCACATTGGTGCCATGTAAAAACTTCAAAGCCACTGCAGGAAAGATAGGAACCAGTCCTCCAAAAAGAGTTGCCAAAATCATTAATCATCAGGGAAACACATATTAAAACAACAATGTAAGATCACTACATACCTACTTGAAAAGTGAAAAAACAATTAATAATTTTTATTAATTTCAGAGAGGAAGGGAGAGGGAGAGAGAAATAGAAGCATCAATGATGAGAGAGAATCATCAATCAGCTGCCTCCTGCACGCCCCACACTGGGGATCAAGCCCGTATCAAACTATCGAACCATCTAACCTTGACCTCCTGGTTCTACAGCTAAAGCTCAACCACTGAGCCACGTGGGCTGGGCTGAAAAGCTAAAATTTAAAGTATTAAGTTAACAAAGATGCAGAGCAACTGGAAACCTTAAACATTGTTAGTGGGAATACAAAATAATATAGCCATTTTGGAAAACAGTTTGGAATTTTTTATAAAGTTACAACATATCATTATCACATATGACCCAGCAATTTCACTCCTAAGTACTTACCCAACAGAAATGAAAATATATGTTCACACCAAGACATAAATGAATGTTTGCAACAATTTCAGTCATAAATGCCCCAAATTGGAAATAGCCCAAATGTTATGAACAGGTAAGTGGGCAAATTGTGGTATTGCATAGAAAGAAATACTAATCAGCAATTAAAAGGAAAGAACTACTGATATACTCAACAATATGGATGAATCTCAAAAACAGGCTGAGTGATAGAAGGCAAACACAGAGGAGTATACTGTAAGATTCTACTTATATGAAATTCTAGAGAAGACAAGTCTAATCTATAGTGATTTAAAGCAGATTAATGGTTCAGTTTGGGGGTGTAAGATGGAGAAGGGCTGTGAACGTATCCAGGGTTTTTGGCTAAGAATTGTATACTATATCTCAATTATGCGTTGGTTTCTTGGGTGCAGAAATTTGTCAAAACTCAGAGAACTTTACACTTATAAAATATGTGCATTTTACTTCAAAAAGGCTTGCTAAAAAAAAAATACATTACAATTACCATACAACTCTTGAGGCAGAACTTGGCCCAATGATATAATCACTGAGGTGACATTTGGTCCTTTCTCCTCATAGAATTTTTTATTCCTTCCCGTCTCTAACTCAGCTCTGCTCTCCTCTACCGCCCCATGAAGGATGGCAACTCCATCTGTCCTGCAAACTTCCAGCAGACTTCATTACAAAAATACTCCAGGACCAAAGCCAGAGCTAATGAGCATCTTAGACCACTTGGAAGAAGAAAGGCTATTTTTTGGCTCAGAATAATTGAGCTTCACTTCAAATCAGAATCTAAGCTATTATTTTCTCTATACTGAATCCAAATCACTCAAATTCCTGAAATCCATCCATGGTTATTTTCCACCTGATGCCAAAATATCCTGATGAAAAGTGAAACATGCAGCCAGTTGTGTGAATTCTTCGTCCTGAAATCTAAAAGCTCAGCTATTTGGCAGGACAGCAGAACAGCTGAAGAGTCAACTGATGCTTCTGCTGTGGATTGCGAGGCTTAGACTTGTGCAGATAAGGTCTGCAAAAATCAAAATGCAAAATGCCAATGTCCCTCATTATTGACCAAGGGGGATCTAGAGAATTAAAATCATGTAAGTTTGGAGCATAAAGAATTCCTGTCCAACTGTTTGCAGATGAAGAACTCTATTCATCCTTGATCAAATACCATCTCCGCTGGAGACACTTTCTCCACAAGGCTGTTCTCTACTCTGGCTTCCACAGCAGACAGCTAGCACCCTACTCTAATGCTTATCCCAATTACATGCAATGTATTCGCTTATACATTTGTCTCCTCTGCTTATTTTGTAAACTACCTAAATACAGGACCGTAAGCTCTGTACACCCAAATCCTAGTACATGGGATACACAAAGAGTGATTACTGGCTGAACATGGGTTGAGAATCTAAATAAACTTTAAATATATTCTTTCTCCATCCCCATGTTGAAATGGTGATAATAAAATTCAATAGAAATTCTAGACTTACAATTACTCCCAGGCACTAAAACCTGAGCATCCTGAGGTTTCATGTTCTTTACATTTACAAAGTAAACTGTAATAAGCCAGCACAGCTTCTGGTATAATAGGAATATTATAATTTATGGAAATTAAAATAAAATAACAAATATTTTCTGTAGTAATATAAATATAAATGTAATAGTAACAGTAACTATCTATTATGAGTGTTTAATAGATATGATATATATGTTAGAATACACATATATTCTAAGAATTATATGTGTATTAATTCATCTAACTAATTGGAAAGCATCTATTTTATGCTTATCACTAAAAGTATGTGGAACTTGATTTTACAATTTGATCCTTGTCTCCTCCACAAATGAAAAACACAGGTGACGGATGTTAACTACATTTGATAATAATTTCACTATATATGTGTAAATCAAATCATTACGTTGTATACCTTAAACTTATACAATGTTACATGTCAATTCTATCTCAATAATACTGGAGAAGAAATAAATAAGATTCACTGGTAAGCCCAAAAGTTTTTAAATTAAAAATAAAGAAAAACAAAACAAATAATATTTTAAATAACAGTTTTCAAACTTTTCCTAACAATCTTTGTTTTCAGATTTCTTTTCTTTTTATTCTCACTGAAAATATGATTTTTTATTGATTTTTAGAGGGCGAAAGGGAGAGAGAGACATAGTTGCCTCCCTTATGTTCCCCAACCACCCTGACTGTGTATCAAACCCACAACCTCTTGGTATGGGACGATGCTCCAACCAACTGAGCCACCTTGCCAGGGCTATTTTCAGGTTTCTTGCCCACAGCCTATCATGATGTTCCATTTTTAAAAATCAGACAGTTAAAAAACTGAAAATATTCTTTAGATTTCAAATCATTTTTTATCATGACATTTTGATTAACAGTGTTAGGGGCCAAAAACATAAGAGTTACATTTTTTTCAATGACAATGTGCACTCTAAAATCTAGAACTATGCTTAGAGTGAATTTATATGAGGCCAGTGTTCCCAAATTTGAGCCCAAAATGTTTTCCCTCACTGTGTTGTCTGTCACCATGGAGCTGGAGAAGATTTGGTAGATAAGACACAGTATGAACCTGACAAATGAATTCCAATCAGAATGACTGGAATGGAAATTTCCATAAAAAAGAAAAAAGAAAAACAAGGGAATTGGTTTACTCTTTCCATAAAAGCTAAATTCAATTGAACTTATTCAATAATAAACCCATTGGCACACAAAATTAATGACATTTCTTTTTTTTAATAAAAATATGTTTCCAAGCATTTTAAAGGTACCATCTTATCATCATTGTTAGATACTTAATATATCCAACCCTAAAAAAAAAAAAAAGGTGCCCCTTGTTTTTCTTTGAATCATTTGGAGCACAAGAACAAAACAGTCTTGTACACAAGACTCAAAAAACAGCCCTAACCAGTTTGGCTCAGTGGATAGAGCTTCAGCCTGCAGACTGAAGGGTCCCAGGTTTGATTCCAGTCAAGGACATGTACCTTGGTTGCGGGCATATCCCCAGTAGGGGGTATGCAGGAGGCAGCTGATCGATGTTTCTAACTCTCGATCCCTCTCCCTTCCTCTCTGTAAAAATCAATAAAATATATTTTAAAAAAATAAAAATAAAAAAAGACTCAAAAATCAATGTTTATCAAATTAATGAATACATTAATTCCAAAAACCTTTTCCTGTCTTTCAAGTCATTTCTCACATCAACAATATGTCCTTAGATAACTATTGTATGCAAATCAACAGCTACTAAATTTTTCTCCCAAAGAGTCTCTCAGGTTCTGTTCAAGCCACTCCAATCTCCAGGCGAGCATCTCAGAGCCTCCTCTCTCTTCCCTCCATGGCCCACCTGGTTCTTATCCCCTCAGGGCCCCAGTTGCTCCTCTTAATCATGGTCTTCATTCTCACCATAGGAAGATCATCCCAGAGAACCACAATCTCAATTCATGGCTTCATTTTCATTTTCTGTTTGTATTACAACAGTACTGCTCTTTCTCCCTTGAATGATGCTGAGAAGGCAGTTGAGATAATTTGGGGGGTGGTTTAGGATTTTAAAAGATTTCACAGTTTTCCCAACTGGGTGTAAATTTTCAAACTCATGAAAAAAAGTTCACTTTAGATAAAACCTCACAAGAATGCTTTTAAAACAGAGAAATTTATATCCTATATAATAAAGAGGTAATATGCAAATTGACCATCACACCCTCACACAAGATGGCCACCCCCATGTGGTCACAAGATGGCCACCACAAGATGGCTGGCAGGGGAGGGCAGTTAGGGGCAACCAGGCCAGCAAGGGAGGGCAGTTAGGGGTGACCAGGCCAGCAGGGGAGGGCAGTTGGGGGCAACCAGACCGGCAGGAGAGGGCACTTGGGGGTGATCAGGCAGGAAGGCAGGTGAGTGGTTAGGAGCCAGTCATCCCGGATTGTGAGAGGGATGTCCGACTGCCGGTTTAGGCACAATCCCTGGGATCGGGCCTAAACCGGCAGTCAGACATCATCCAAGGGGTCCCAGATTGGAAAGGGTGCAGGCTGGGCTGAAGGACACTCCCCTCCCAGTGCATGAATTTCATGCACTGGGCCTCTAGTATATATATAATTTTACTATCATTTGTGGAAAATAAGATTCATTAGAGTGGGAAAAAATACCTGTGTTTGCATGAGGTAGATATGGGTTCAAATCCTAACTACACTCCTCAATAGTAATTTGACTTTGGATGCTTCCTGAAGTCATATCTCATGTGAGATGAACATCAGAACCATTGTGAGGACTGCATGAGACTACATACTGAACGGGACTAGAGGCATGTAATGGGCATTTAGCAATGTTAATTGACCTAGCACATATAATTAAGATAAAAAAGAAGTGACCATTGAAACTATAAACCCTAAACTCTATGACATATCTTGTTGAGTTTTGGGGTTATGCCTCAAAAAGCAACTTTGTTTTATTCCTCGGTAATATGTTCTTGTCACAACTGTAACCAAGACTACATGAGCAAAATAAGTCAGATGTAAAAAGTCAAGAACCATATGATTTCACTCATCTGGAATATAAACTTGGAAATAACAAATGAACAAAAAACAAAAACTCACAGACACAGACAACAACAGGGTGGTTGCCAAAGGGAAAGGTAGGTGGAGGGAGGTACTAAAGGGTAAAGGAGGTCAAATATATGGCGACAGAAGGAGATTTGATGTTCGGTGGTGAACACAACCAATATACAGATGATGTATTATAGAACTGTACACTTAAACCTATATAACTTTATTAATCAACTAGAGGCCCAGTTCATGAAATTTGTGCAATCGGGGGGTGGGGGGTCCTCAGCCCAGCCTGTGCCCTCTTGCAGTCCAGGAGCCCTCGGGAAATGTCTGACTGACAGCTTAGGCCCGCTAAGCCAGCAGTCAGACATCCTTAGTTCTGCCGCAGAGGTGGGAGAGGCTCCTGCCTCTGCCACTGCGCTCGCCAGCCATGAGCCCGGCTTCTGGCTGAGCAGCGCTCCCCCTGTGGGAGCACATTGACCACCAGGGGGCAGCTCCTGTGTTGAGCGTCTGCCCCGGTGGTCAGTGCACATCATAGCGACCGGTCATTCCGCCATAGGGCAGAAACCAGCTCTCCGACATCCCCCGAGGGGTCCCGGATTGCAAGAGGGCACAGACCAGGCCAAGGAACCCCACTGGTGCACGATCGGAGTCGGGGAGGGACATGGGAGGTTGGCCAGCCCGGGAGGGACTGCAGGAGGGCTCCAGGGCATGTCCGGCCCGTCTTGCTCAGTCCTGATTGACCAGACCCCAGCAGCAAGCTAACCTGCTAACCTACTGATCAGAGGGTCTGCCTCCGGGTGGTCAGAGCAGTTGAGCGGACTTAGCATATCATTAGCATATTATGCTTTGATTGGTTGAATGGCCAACCAGATGACCAGACACTTAGCATATTAGGCTTTTATTATATAGGATGAATATCACCCCAACAGAATTAATTTTTAAAAGGAAAACTCTATGGTGGGTTGTTGTTGTTTTTTATTGTTTTTGACATATGTACTTTTAAATAAATTAAATTATATATTCTCTTTAAAAAAAAAGACTGGCTGATATGCAATGTCTCTTACTTAGGGAGCAACATTGAAGGTTAGAATAGAAGTGCAAGATGGATTGCTTTCAGGACAAGAAACAATCACAACACAGAGAAATTACTCATCTATTTCATAGGAAAATGCAGGCATGTTACATTAATGGAAATTCAAGTGTGTGTGTGTGTGTGTGTGTGAGAGAGAGAGAGAGAGAGAGAGAGAGAGAGAGAGAGAGAGAGAGAGAGAGAGACAGAGAGAGACAGAGAGAGAGAGAGACAGAGAGAGAGAGAGAGACAGAGAGAGAGAGAGGATCCCCTCGTGCCCTTCTGTTCAAACTCCTTAGACTGTACTATCCAGTGACAGGGAGGCCACTCTGAGAAACCACAGTTTAAGAGCAATTAAGAGGCTTTGAAGGATAATTTTGTCTTACACTCTGATTTTAGCAACTAATTCTTGAAGTAAAATTAAACCACAATTTCTACTAAAAATAGGGATTCAGCTAGTAAAATACAAACATTTGACATTTGCATGCCAGTTTTAGATTTCCCCCTGATTTTTGTCCTTATTTTAATAGTTATCATTTGATTTATCTAAAGACCAAAATTACATTTTATTTTTAATTAAATTTATTGAGGTAACATTGGTTTATAACATTACATTAATTTTAAGTATACAACTGTATAATTCAAGTCTGTGTACTCTATTGTCTTTTCACCATCCAAATTCTGGTTTCCTTGGTTACCATATATTTGACCTCTTTACCCAATTCAGCCTCCTGTTCCCCTTTCCCTTCTGGTAACCACCATTCCGTTGTCTCATTTTATCTTTTCAATGGAACTATGGTAATATGTCTTTAGCCTTCCAATTTTCTCAAAGTCCAAATGTCTAATCATTATAGCCACAAAATAATGCCATTCATTAAAGAACAAAGAGAGATCAAACTGGTTTGAAGTCACCTGAAGTTCTTGGTGCAGCATCATGTCTCTGGTCTATAACATCTGCCCCTGGGTAGCCTAAAGCCATCCTCCTTTCCATTTATTTGTGTGTGATTTCGCAGGATGGTGTATGCCTTTTCATGGCCCAAGAAACACAGGGAGAATTTTTGACCAGTCAGTTATTTCTAATGTTGCATTTTATTACGGTGAAAGGCCACGATGTGACCGTGAATCCTGTAGTACTACCCACCCCCCACAGAAACATGTGAGTTGTAATTGTTTTATTTTTTTGCATTATCCCTTATAAAATCACATAAAGAAAAAAATTAAGACATACATTACTACCAAAGGGAGTGAATGTAGGCTTGCATCCTGAACTAAGTAACAATTCATGGCAAGTAAAGATGAATGCAAGCTCTTAGTCGTTCTGACTCCTTGAATTAACAACACTATACTTTGCTTTTCACAGCCAAACTTCCCAAGTTAGTTGATAAAGAGATGGCTCAACAATCTTTTGTACTTGTAATATCTTCACCCCACCACTCTACATAGTCTGCAATTCATAGAAAATAGAAACTAATCACACATCATCAAAAGGAAGCTTCTTTCTCCTCTGTCTCCCTGATGGTTGACCTCTTCCTGGAAAACCTGTGTGCTTGGCTTGCTGCCATCAGGACTTTAGTTCTTGGACTGTTCCTATTCTTTCTGCCTTTCCTCTTCCAACCCCCAAGAAGTAGCTGGTCCCCGAAGGACTGCTCTTTGCCCTCCTCTATTCCCACTTCTCCTTGGCTATTTCAGCCATAGTTAAGGTTTCAGGTCTGTGTATTCATGTGCATGGCTCCCAAATCTAGTCTCTAGCTCAAACTTCTCTCAAAGGCTTCCCATACTGATTTTCTAAGTGCTTTCTGGATATCATGTCAGTGCCTCCAACTCAAAATGCATATCCTTCCCAGGATTTATTGCCCATTTTTTGCACTTCCACTCTCTCAATTATGCAGACTCAATACCTTAGGGTCATATTTCATCCCACCCTTGTCTTCATTCTCTATGGTTCACCTGGTTGTGAAATCTTGTCAATTTCAATTCCTCAGTATTTCCAGCTTCCATGTCTTCATTTCACCTATTTCCCCAGTCCAGCCACTTCTCACCTATCACCAAAATCCTACTTTCTTTACCTCCCTCCTCTATCTTCTTAAGTTCATTTTACAGAATGGGAAAAACTATAAGCACCATGATGTCAGAAACTGGGTTTTTATCCTTGTACAACCAGTGTCTTGCACGCTCCATCTAAGTATTAAATTTTTATTTATGAAAGCACAGCTCTGATCATTTTGTCTTTTACTGTTCCAGCACCTCTCTGGTCCTCAGTATGTTTTGAATGAAAGAAATACTTTTTAGGGTAAATAATAAACAAGTTAATGGAATGAGGTTACAGAGAGAGCCTGTTGACCTAAGGGAAGGAGAAAAGCTTGGGTTCTACTCATGTTTCTGACACCTGCAAAATATAAGTTGGGGACAGGTTTTGCAGGAAAGATAATGAGTTTGACTTTTGATGTCAGGAATTATTTGAAGTGCTTACGGGACATCAGGTGCTCATGGGAGCTAATGCTGAATTATTGGGACTTGGAGAAACAAAGGCAGTCCAATGGGCATTTAGGTGTATTGACTCTGAGGCCAGATTGCCAGCCAGGTTCAATTCCCAGTTCTGCTGTTGACCAGCTGTGTAAACTACAGAAATAATATACGTGGTTCTGACCCTATGGGGAAAATTATAACTTCTGCTATAATTGAGGCATGAGGACAGTGTGATGGGAGTACAAAAAAAGGAGAACATTTTTTAAAAGAAACAGAATCCCTCCATCCAAGCACCATGTCCAGTGCTTTGGCAAAAGTTCTGACTGAAAAAAGACAGATGAGAGAGAGACCGTTCCTTCCATCTCAGGGCTTAAGAGTATGAAAATAATGGTTTCTGCATCATCTGAGACTTCAGTCTAGAGCTGATTCTCCAGCATTTACTTTCACTTTACCTGGCACCTAGGGACGTCAGTCCTGAAACCGTTCTGCCTGTGACTCGCTATGGCACTGGAGCTAAGCCAAAACACACAAACAAATAGAACTGAAAAGCAAAAGCCAGTAAGCTGCATGCAGGACAACTACATTCAGCCCTGTTTGAATATTTCCTCCTCCTATTTATAGCTTCTTCCCTTTTATTCAAGTTTCCAGTGATGTCACATGGCACTGCTTTGGGGGAATGTGTTTACTTCTGCCCACTTGGATCCAACACCCCACGAAGAGCAGTAAGTGCCAGGGTTTGACCAGGAAAAAAAGAAGCCACTTCCAAGCAGGGTTCATGGAGCCATAAATAGAGATAACACCAGTGATCTAATACTGCTCAGAGAAGCCCAAGGTGAGACGCTCAAGGGAGAAGACACTCTGGGAAGTTTGTTTTCATTAAGCTTTGGCAGAGCCCTCCATAGCCATGTGCTCCTGGAGACCTTGAACGAGATGCCTGGAGACCCGAGCTGCAACCCCAGCTCTGCTCCTATCTCCCACAATGACTTTAATTAGCTACTCTGCGCCTTAATTCCCACATCATTAAACAGAGGGGTTGGGTTAATGATCTAGTGGGCACCTTCCAACATTCCATGTCTTTCTAACGTGGCAATACTCTGTATAAATCCGATGGTTGAGTTACGCTACAGGAGCAAAAATCCCAACTTAGATTATTATTGCTTCATGCAAAGCCAGCTGCAAGTTTGGGTAACTCTCCAGAACAATGCCTTCCACACAGTAACTCACTATTTCAGGCTGACACAGGCTGTTTTTTATTATTTATACCATCTTGAACATATGGTCTCATTGGTGACATGCAGGTAGAGAGGGTGACTAGAGAGAGAATCATACACAGGCTTTTCACTATTTCAGCTTACATTTACATACATCACTTCCACTCAGTTCACAACAACCACAATGAGTCCTATCCCTGCCTGACCCCTGGTGGTATGGAAGGACAGACAGGAGAAGGAGTTGAGCAGTGGAAATGTCCATGTTTTCAGAAGGGGAGAAATACTGGAGATTGGTGAATATAAGAAATGTCTACACACAGCTGCCTTTCAATGACAAAGACATTTTTTTTTTCTTTCTCCAGATGCTTCATAAACAGTTCTGACAATGTTTTGAGGTCCATAGAAAAGCTCTTCATAACTCCATTTTATCAGTGAGAAAACATGCCCAGAAATATTAAGCAACATATGCAATGTCATAGAACTGCTGAATGTATGGAATGGGTCTAGATTCCATGGCTTTGTCTCTCTGCTTCTTCAAGATATAAAGAGATTCTAATATAAAGATCTTATATCAGAAGAGCTGCATTGAAATCCTGATCATTCTTTTCATAACAACCTTCTGTTTGAGCCTCAACTTTCATACCCTACATTTACGGTATTAGAGTTTCCTTGGGTGAATTAAATAAGATAATCAAAGGGAAAGGGCCTATCACAGAGTAAAGCAAATATTAGGTAAACTATACATTTCATTCAACTAACCACTTCATGGTGTCCTCAACTGTTCAAAGACCACATATTCTTAAGTTCTTTTAGACTTAAAATTTAGAGCCAGAGGACCCTGCACATAGAAATACTTCACTAATGTTATAGATTAACCAGATATAGAGCTCTTTTTATTGGAATTTATCTATATAAAGACTAGGACCTCTTTGGAGTTAGGCAGGGGTTATATTTTTCCCAGCACCTGTAAGTACCTAGAAGAAGGTAGAAGCTCAAAGCATGGAGTTGTACCCGGTTGGCATGGTTCAGGGTTGAGCGTCAACCTATGAACCAGGAGGTCATGGCGTTCAATTCTTGGTCAGGGCACATGCCCGAGTTGCTGGCTCGATCCCCAGTGTGGGGCATGCAGGAGGCAGCTGATCAATAATTCTGTCTCATCATTGATGTTCCTATCTCTCTCTCTCTCCCTCTCCCTTCCTATCTGAAATTAATATATATATATTTAAAAGCATGGGGTTATAAAGATTGGATGTAGTATGTGCTTAGCATGTCATAAGTGCCTAGAAAGTATTATGCATTGTAGTTATTGTTATTTTTGTTCCTTTTGCATAAGAGAATGAAGTGAGAAGGGAAACAAGTAAGGGACATTGGGAAAAGAGATGTTATGAGCTGATATTTGTGTCCCCCAAAATTCATATGTTGAAATCTAATTCCCCATGTGATGGTATTTGAAGATAGACCTTTGGAAGATAAGTAAGTCATGAAGGTGAAGCCCTCATGAGTAGGATTAGTGCCCTAGTAAAAAGAAACCACGGAGCTAGTTTGCTCTCTTTCTGAGAAGACAGATGTCTACAAACTGGAAGTAGGTCCTCACCAGAACCCAGCCATGCTGGAACCCTGACCTTGGACTTACAGCTTCTAGAACTGTGAGAAATAAATTTATGTTTATAAGCCACGCAGTATAGAGTACTTTGCTATAACAGCCAGAACTAAGACAAGAGAGAACATGTGATACACCACCTTTGAACAGGGGTGGAAAATCATTCAGGACAGGAGTATAGTTGATGACGTGAAGAATTCTTTTGTAGTGTTTCTTCTTGTTGTTGTTAATCCTTACCCAATGATATTTTTCCACTGTTTTTTGGAGAGAGTGGAAGGGAGGGAGAAAGACAAAGAGAGAAACATCAATGTGAGAGAGACACATCAATTGGTTGCCTCCTGCATGTGCCCCGACTATGGCCAGGGACCTGCAACCCAGATACATGCCCTTGACCAGGAATCGAACCTGGGACCCTTCAGTCCACAGGCATACCTATCCACTAAGCCAAACAGGCTAAGGCCTTTTATAGTGTTTCGCAGCAACAAATGAAAGGTAAGAAAATAAATCCCTAGGGCAGAGAGAACAAAAGCTTAGCCATGTATTGCATGGGGCAGGAAGGTACAAGGAGAAGAAAGAAGGGGTTGTCCAGGACAAAAGGAGAACAGTGTATTCCCTGGGTACCTCCTCCATGTCATGGGTGGAGGTGGCCGTGGGCTCAAAGCTCATTGCCTGAGTCAAGAAATAAATCCCAACTTCATCAAGTCTCTCTAATCCAATGCTGTGAGGCCATGGGCTCCTTCAAACAAGTGACCTTGGCTGGTTATCTCCATGGTAACAGCTCACATCCCAAACTGTTCCTTCCTGTGTGGAAGGAAACACTTCAGAAACAGGAAAAAGCAGAAGTGAACAGTGGTTTTCTCTCTTATGACCCTTCTCCTTTGGAAAATCATGTCTTTTCCCTAAACATCACAGTCTCCTGAGGAAACCATTCACAGAAAAAGAGGTTTCAGTGATTTTATTTGCAGACAGGTGCCAGGACATATTTTACAAAGTAGAAGCATGAAGCTGCTTTTCTTTTAGGTTCAAGCAGAGCTCAATATCTCTCAGTGTTTCACCATTCTTCTAATTAACAGGTCCCAGGAGAGGAAGCCCAGCATGTCCTTTCATTGTGAGCTACAGAGCAACACAATAGCAGAGTTAGTCTAGAAAGCTAGAAGAGCAGGGCTGGGCCTCCCCTAAACCCCCTTTACATCCTTCCCAAGGTCCAGTGCTTGCTGACCCACTCTCCTGGTCAGTGGGCTGATATGTCTCCCTCCAGCCCTATTGGCCTCCCCTGACCTTGACCCATGATATTCCATGTGATTTTCTCCAGCAGGGTACCCAGATTTGGGGTAAGGCAATTGAGCACATTTTGCTTGGTCTAAACCTGGAGTATCAGTTGCATTGCAAGCTCAATGTTCTGTCTGTTCCACAACGTCTAGGATCAGAGCAGCGTTTCATAGGATGATAAATGGCCCTTCTTCAGCTGAGCCCTGGAAGTGCATGCCTGACCGCAAAACCCTCCAACTGCAGCTCAGATGTACCACGGGATCTGCTCTCCAACCAGTCATGAGCCAAGAGCGCTCATTCCTTGGCCCAACTTCAGCCTTTCCCGGTAGTTTTGATCCCAGGTTCTGTCCCTGAAAGTTTTCTCTACAGCATCCCTGTCTGACTTTGACGTACGAAGGTGTAATTGGAACAGCATGGATGATCCATTTACCTCATCCCTAACATTTAAGTGCTTTAAAATATGTTTCTAATATCCTAGGTACACGGAGCCAAATTCCCTTTTCTGTTTTTCACATGCATGAGTAAATCCACACAGATTAAACCCCTTGGGCCTTAGGTTCTGCTTAGAAGTTGTGTGTGTGTGTGTGTGTGTGTGTGTGTGTGTGTGTGTGTGTGTGTGTTTAAAGAAAACAAATATGCCATTAAAACGACATAGTGTACTCTGCATATTTTTAGGACAATTAGAGTTTAGAATTCCCTCTTCTTCCGCCCATGGTAATAATGCTTTCCTTAACCATTTCCTTACCAAGAATGACATTAAGCTGGGATAAACAGAAGGGCTTTCTTGTCTTTTAAACTGATCTTCTCATCTTACATTGTCAAAGTACCAACTGATGGATGAAGATCCTTAAAGTGTTTTGGGAAGGACCCGGGCTGCCCTGCAACCTTCACCAGATAAATCCTTTAGGGAGACAGTTATTTGTGCACCTAATGGAAACATTTACTTGAAACAGAAAAGCCAAACTCACGGGACACAGAGAAACATAAAAGTAAGGATGTTCTGTATCCTCTGCTTGATTCAAAATGGGTCCCTGGCTTGGGTCATTTTTCTTTAGCACCTCTGGCTGTGTAAATAAAGTAATAAAATCTGTGGGCCAGAGCTACAGCCGGACCAGGTGGGAAGAGCTTAGAACATCAGTCTTCGTGCAGAGGTGACTGGGAATAAAAGGAGGTGCCATATAAATACCAGAGACTTTGTGCTCCAGTATTTTCCTAAGTGTGTGTTGCTGTACATACAGGAACTCCCTGCCCATCAGACTTTGCTGCTGCGGTCCTATGTGGATAATATCTGCCAAGCCAACGATCAAAGCAAACGTGTTCTTGCAACCAAATTTGGGGCAACATCTTTGTAGCAGTTGCACGTTCCAGTTCAAAGGCCCCCATGGCCATCAAATTTAAAGAGAAATTGATGTAAAACGATCTGCAACTTGTTTTTCATTCATTGCAAAGCATGTCACAAGATGGAAACGCCTAGCCCTGTTTAGCCCATGATTCAGACAGAAATAAAATATGTCTTCGTGGGAGTCTAACTTGGAAAATGACCCGGATCCAGAGACAGCTGGGAGAATGTGCCTGGGATGTCTTAGGAACTAGGAATTATGTTGCAGAATCAAAGAAAGAACTCAGAACTTCCTCAGGGAAATGTGTTTGTTTATTTAAATTAAAAAATATAGTGAAAATGACAAACTGTTAAATACAGAAGATAATTTTATACAACTTAATAGAATAAGAAGGAAGTATATACATCACTATTTTAATAGGCGCAGCTAGGTTTGCACCAAACTTCAGGATGAAGCAATGGAAAATGTGACCACGCACATGTCCGTCGCAGTAAAGTTTCAGAATTCAAGTGATTCCAGGCAAGGGGCCAACTTAACTTGGCTTCTTTCACCTTAAACAGCCCCCTTTGGAGTAAATCCACATTCTGAATTTTAAAGTGAACAGAGGCCCCTTTCCCCCCCCTAAACATAAATTTCCTCTAGCACTGTGTTAAGGCGAGCTGATAAACCAGCTCCTACACTGTTAACCCTTCCATGGGAACAGTAGTTATTGCTGTCTCCAACCCAGGGAGAGTATGTTTCTTTTAATTTAAAAAAAAAAAAGTTTTTTTTATTTTTACTAGAATTAAATTTGACCTTTTGGTGTGTTTCTCTTCCTTCTCATATTCAAGTGCCCAGAGGGTCTGCTGCAAAGCTATGGACCACAGGAATACCCGGAGATGTTGGCAAGCATTCCTGAGTGTTTCCTTTTGGGTTTCTCCTTCCCTCCGCTGGAGGGTTAACATTCCAGCACCCAGAGAACTTTGCAGACAGAGTAAAATGTGGCGTCTGCCTCTTTGGTTCACTGCTGGGAAAAACGACAGCCTGGAGGAGTGGGTGATTCTCCCTGAACTTCCCAGTTCCTTGTCTTCCTAGTCTCCAACTGCTCCTTTAAATAAGCAAATCCTTTTGCAGACTAACTGTCCAAGGGGCTAATATCTAGTCCAGGCTTCCTCACACCAGGCCATGCAGGATTTATCACAGAGTCTTAAAATCTAAAGACATCCTCCCAGCCCCCTGGGGATGCAGACCATCAGGAGTCTCATGCAGGCGGTAAGCCTCTTGATGACGTGCCCAGGACCACACAGCAAACCAGTGTCAGGGCGCGGGGGTCAGGGAACGGAACGGGGACCCCGGCTTTGTGTGACTTCTGCCTGAGTATGCCCTTCTCGGTCTCGGCTACGTGACGAAAGGCCATATCACCGAGGCCCCCCTTATGTCTTCTCCCAGCTCAGAAAATTAGGCTGAGAGTTGAGCAGCAGTAGAGCTAAGGGTTGGCTTCATTCAACCCCATCAGTACCCTTTCTGGAAAGATCAGGAGGAGTCCCCTGCACAGCCATTAGGAGTGCAGGTTCGATTCTGGAGAGCTCTTCCAACCGAAAAAAACTTCATGCCAGCTGGATGGTCCCAGGACAGAGTTCAAGGGTGTGGGTTACAGAAAGGGTCATGCCTTATAATCCCAGCCAATGTTAACAATTTTAAAGGTTGCCCTCTTTTACCCTTATGATATGCAAATGGGCCGAGTCCAGATCTCCAGCTTTCTCCCATGGAAAGTCCTCCTTTAAATGTCACCCTCCCAACCCAAAGGGCCAGCAGCACTGTCACTCGGTGAATGAATGCCACAGGCACACCACAGAGGTACTTACAGCCAATCAGATCGAGAACGACAAAGCTCTAGGCAAACCAATAAATCAAAACCAGTGTCCCAAGCATGTCCTGGGCATCTGGCAGCCCTGGGAGTGGGCAGAGGCTGCCGGAGTTAGCCAGGGCATCCAGTGAGAAAACATGAGCAAGCACGTGGACCTGCCAGATTCTGACCAGGAACCCGAGCCCCAGGCCCCAAGTAAATGTGCCCACGGCACGTCTTCAGGGCTTTGGCTGTGGCGGTTCGCACCACAGGCTCGGCACGGACTCCTGGCTGCCGCTGGCTCCGGCTGCGCACGGGCCCCCACCATCCCCACGCAGGGGCCTGCCGAGGGTCTCTTCAAAGAGGCAGCCTCACTGCAAAAGTGAAACCAGACACGGAAAGCGCCCTTCCTCTCTGCTGACGCGGCCACCTCCGGAAGCCCTGGGGGTGCTAGGAATTCTGATGGATGTTCTCCGAGGACCCCTCGCTGCTTTCGTTCAGGGGCGTCTCCGAGTTCTCCCCCAGCTCATCGTCGGCCCCCTCCTCCTGGATGGTGAGGTGCGCGTCGGGCGAGGAGGACTCGGAGCTCACGCTGTCCCCTTCCATGGAGCAGAGGGTGCAGGACAGCGCGGGCGCCACGCTCTCCTGCAGCATGTTCAGCATCACGGGCACCTGCACCGACCGCAGCCCCGACATCATGGGCAGGGGCTTCATGGCCTCGCCCCACAGCCTCTCCTCGTCTTTGTACAGCAGCAGGAGGCTGGCCTTCTTCTCCCGCCGCTTGGATTTCATGTAGCCCAGCATGATTCCAATCAAGAAAATACCGTAGAAGGACATGACCACCAGGATGTAGAAGTATTCGTTCCCGTTGCCGCTGCCGCTGCCGGGGTCATGGGACTCGAGGGGGGTGCCGGGGAGCGCGGTGCTGGGGTGCGTGCTGTTCAGAGGCTCCATCCTCAGCATTGAAGCGCTGCTCGCTCGGCCAGGGTCTGGGGAGAAACCTGCAGGTTAGCACTCTCCCACGGCCCACGGGGCAGAGAGGAGGGCAGCAGAGGTCTGTGGGATTGCAATATCGAAACAGCTTAGACAGGCATGAAGGCGCAGCGGAAAGTAAGCGGTTACAGGGCCTGGAGTGCATGGGGGAGAAGGCAGGGAGGTGGGGGGGGGGACATAAGAAGGACATCCATTACTTACTCTCTACGTGTCCATCATATTTGCAATTGGTAGAGTGAGCGTCTCAAAAGCATCACTTTTACCATTTTAAAAACCCAAGGGGGGGGGGGGGGGGAGGGGGGGAATCAGTGTAAGACAAGGGAGCACAGACAACATAACTAACATTGTAACCACTGGGAACGTTTTGTTTTTTTCTTTTTTAACTGACCGAGCAGAAAAGAAAAAGTTTACATTTTGCTTCTCCAACTTAAAACTACTTTTAATTCAAAACAAAGTTTCCTTGGGAACAAAACAAAAATAAAAGGCAAGGGAAAATTCACCTACTAACTGGTAGGAAGAGCCTTTCAAATGTGTCTGAAGCCCAGGAGCATCACGAACTTACCAAAGGCTGGCAAATTCGGCCGAAGTCCTGAGTTGCTAACTGGCCAAGTCCAAGAGCGTCCTCCTCGCAGCGGGCTGAGCCTCTGACAGCTCAGCTCCGCCGCTGCCCTGGGGATATATAGTCAAGAAATGCATCGTCACGTGTTCCGGGAGGGAAATTTACAACAGAGGTTGGTCTGGCAGAGAGAACAGTGAACTCCAAGCCCTGCAGCTCAGCTCACTGTCTGTGCAGCTGTGAGGAGAGCCTGGAGCCGGCGGATGGCTCCTTGCTCCCAGCCCGGAGCCAGCGTGTTCAGGTGGCCACGAAAAGGAGTCCGAAGAGGAGGAAAGAGTGTCCCCAAAGTCCGCTCTCACTGACAATTACCTCGCGTGTCCTCTCCCTCTTGGGGAAGAGCCCCGTTGCCATCTGCAGGCTTTCAGACACAAAGACCATCATCTGGATAAAAGGCAGTTGGAAGCAAGTGCAGGATTTCCTGTCAGGAAACTAGGGCTTAAGTCTCTGTTCTTCCAGTAACTATGCAAATGTTTTAAATCTTCACTGAACCTTCCCACACCTCCCATTCCTGGTGTGTAAAATGATTGGACCTGGGGGGCTTCAACACATAGAATTATGTGACCTGTCAGCTTACCCATGCTGAGGTTTAAGGCTGGCTGGTGCAGGTTAGCCCTTTAAAAACACAGAGAGCTTCTATCTGTCTTCCGCAGCAAGCTAGTCAATCTATTTTTTTTATAAGTTTATATATATATATATATATATATATATATATATATATATATATATATATATTATGAGATTCTTTTCAATAGTCTGCGTGAAGTGCATGCGGGTTACTGTGAAGAGACTGTGGTAGGATTCCCTCCAGCTCTGTGGGCACAGCTGCTCTTGGCTGCCTCACACTGAGACCATTCACACATCTCTCTGCCTCTCCCACAGGTCACAAGAGGAGCAGGCATCCTTCTGGTGAGGAACTGAGCACAGTTCGAGCTTGGAAAACCTATGTAGACCTGTGTGGAAAGGACTGCTGAGATCAAAACTGAAAAAGGAATTGAAGACTTTGATGTCAGTCCGTCTGCTTCCCGGGATGTTTATTCTGAGAGCCTCTCATGCAAGTTGAAGTAAACTGGGAGGATGGCTCTGCCCCAGTTGCCTGTGGCCCATAAACTGCAGTCAGACGGTCTTGGGGAATCAGTTCTAGAAAAAGCATCTCTCGTGGTTCGGCTGCTGTTACATGAAACTGAGTGGAAGCCTGGTGACGTCCCTCTGCCCCAGCTGGAACACATGCAGCCCTGGGACTTCCAGGGCTGCTCTCTGAACCCACCTGGGTCAGCACCTGGCCCGGTTGTTTTAGGGCACCTGTGCAAAGAGCGGGATGATGAGCACATGCTGATCCACTCGCCTATGCTTTGGGCTGTGCTCACCCTCAAATCCCCAGCTGACTCTGAGGTATCAACTGCTGACAACGCCACACTGAGACCATCCACACACTGCAACGTTGCTCACCACTAAAGACATCCTCAGAGTTATATTAATATTTTTAAAACGCCACAGCTACCTTGGCAAAGGTAGACATGACCTTTCCGATCTGTATTCATCTTAAGTGTCTGAGGACCTCCAGCTTCAGCTATGCATACAGTGGTTTGTCAAGGAGAGCAGAAAAGAGAGACCTATGAGCAGGATGCCCATTGATCCCAATATTGTTGATTGTGTACCTGGGGACATATGAGATTCATAATCACCCAGGGATGATCAAACACTGCAAATGGAAGCCTAGGGGAAGCAGAGGGAGGAGGTGGGGGAAGGGGTTACCAGAATTAAGGAGCAAGGAAGTACAAAGCTTGATGCCAGGAAGCCAAACAGAGGCTGAATTTTCAAAGATAAATCCCCTAAATTGAGCCAACAGTCCCAAGACAGTAAAACCAAGACAAGACATGGATGAATCCAGAATGAACCAAAGGACAAAGCACTTCAGAGACATGGGAAGAACAAAATCTATTGCAGGTATCAGCGAAGGAACGGCCCAAATGAAACTCTGCTGGCTGCCTGGATGGTGACCCTGCTTCCTCCCGGACTCTGTGCTGACTCACCAACAGTTAAATGCAATGATGCAAGCACAGCACTTAGGGCCATATCTTGCAGTATGTGTATGTTCATCTGTGCTTCTTGTTGTCACTGCTGAGAGTGTCTTATTGCTACCAAGGACTTCAAGTTGCTTCCTGTTGGACATGTGCCTGTCTCCAGATTTTTCATTGTTGTTCTTTTTTCTTTTGCCAAGAATGGAATTGAAGGTGTGGGGCTTGAAATGTCATTACGCATACCCCAATCTTCTCTCCAGCCCTCAATCATAACAGTATTATGAGAAGTATGGTAGGGAACAGTGGCCTAAATAGTGAGGGAGGAGGATGGGGGCACACAAGAATTATTAATTACATCTCTGTGCCACAGTTTCAGGAGACAGCAATGTTAAAGAAATAGATGCATTTTACAAATACTTTCTCCTAGTCTGTGGCTTGCATTTTCATTTTCTTAACAGTGTCTTTTGAAAAGCAAATGTTTCTTTATGCTGTTGAAGTCCAATTTATCAAAAATTATTATGGTTTGTGCTTTTGGTATCCTAAGAAATTTTTGTCTAACCCATGGTCACAAAGATTTTGTCCTATTATTCTCCTAGAAATTTTATAGCTTCAGCTCATACAATTAGGTTTTTAATACACTTCAAGTTACTTTTGTATATGATGCAAGGCATGGGGTCAAGGTTCATTTATTTGTTGCATGTGGACACCCAATTGTTCCAGCACCTTTTGTTGAAAAGACTGTCCTTGTCCCATTGAATAATCTTGGAATATTTGCAAAATCAATTAACCACATATGTGCAGTTCTATTTCTGAGATTCTTATTCTGTTCTGTAGACATATCTGTCTATCTTTGCATCAGGGTCAGGCTTTTGAAAAGTCCATTTTGAATTGGCATTTTAAAGAAGTTAAGATATGCTGCAGTTCAGACCTAACTGGGTGTCTATTATGTAGCAAGAGGCTTTGCTTAGTTCAGTATTGCGAGGTCAGTATTAGAACCATTCTATAGATAAAGAAACTGAAGGCCAAAGAGGCTAAGCAAATGGCTCAAAGCCATGCCATTTGTGGTAGAGTAAGGCTTTGACCTCAGGTCTGTACAATTCCAGGCCTCATTCTCATTCCACCACCTTTTGTCCCACTCAGTAGGAACCAGCGAACTGGGAAGGAATAGGAAATAAAAGATGAGTATTTTTCCAACTTCCTTTGAGTCTTCACAAAACTGTTTTTTAAGTACATTCATAAATAGCCAGTTACTCAAACATAAATGCAAACATGCAATTACAAATTGTTTCTTCTGAATTTGTGCTGTCTTAAATATTGGAGGATGCACAGACCTTAGTATGTTCTAGAAGGTATCAGTGAAGTAGTAATACTTTTGTCCTATATTCATATTTTTCGTAGTAAATCAATTCCCTTTTGTTTATATACACAGCTGATTTCTGGTCCGGTTTTGATTTTATTTTTTTCCCCCTACTTAATCCTGACGCACAACTTTCTCCAGAACTTTGAGTGTTTTAGTTTCCTGGTAATGTCATTTTCACCAGATGACCCGGATTCCCTGGCCACACATTTCTGAAATTATGTTAGCAGCTTCTGTGACTAAACAAAATCCATGCTGGGATAACAGCACACTGGCGAATCTCATCAGATTAAACATAAATCTGGAGTCTGCAGATCTGACCCAGCTCGGCCTCACCCGTGCTACGTGACTGGCTGAGTTGCATAATCTCTCTGTGTTTCAGGCATGTCAAGAGTAGGATAATTAATTGTCTCAAGATACTCAGAATGTCCCCTAATCCACGAGGTTATCCCTTCCCTGCAGAGATAGCAAGGAACAGAGCAAAACAAGATGTGGGAGAGCCAGGCTGCAGGGCTGGCAGAGGGTGTGAAATGTGCCCTCGATGCCCACCCGTGGCTTTGTTTTTCCCAGATGCCCTTTCTGAAAAGTCGTGTCTGGGAACTCTTGCTGTGCTCATCCCTTCTAATACCCTGAGTCACCTCTCCTCGACTCATGCTTGCTAGCATTCCTAGCACTTGGAATAAAACAGGACTGGGTGTTTTGTATTGTGTAACAAGACTCACAGACCCTCCTATGACACCGGCCATGTGGCTCTAGGTAGGTTCTGCCTGGACATCATCCAAAATTGTCTGGACTGGAAGGACCCAGGACTCCTGAAATTTAAAGTGCCTGGTAAAGTTGCCATTAACTGATCTTTGTTATTTACTATTCAAACATTTTTTTTTCACCTGATATTTATTTAACAAATACTTCCATGATGCCTAAAGTGTCTCGGGAACTGTTCTAAGCATTTTATACATTTTATCTTATTTAATCTTTCTAAAAATCATATGCGGTAGCCTCTATTATCATCCCTATTATGCAAATAAGGAAACGGAGGTACAGAATACTTGGAGTACCCTGCCCTAGATCACTCAGCTAGTTCGTGGCTGAGCTGGCATTATCTGGGATTTTGATCCCAGAGTGTTTGTATCTGAGTACTACACCATGTGGTCTCTTCTAAGTATGGAATGTTTGAAGAGACTAAGTGTCCTCTGCAGCCTGCAACCTGCTGGACACAGAGGACTGAGGTCATACCCACACCTGGAAAAATCTGAAGGGTGAGAGACTGGGTCCAGCCCCAGCTCTCGAGAGAGGTTGCTGAGTTAGGGAAGCCCAGGCTCCCAGAGTTTGTCAGAAGAAAGTTTATTAGTTATTACCCTACTCTTGACATTGAAGTGTTTGTTTCCAATAGGCCAGAAGTAGGCCACACAGGAGGGGAGGAGCACACAGCCCTGGGATACAGGCTAGTTCTCTCCCAGGATGGCGTCTAGAGCTGAGGGAGGAGTGCCTTCCCCACATCCAAAGGAAGTCATGGCCCTGCCCACCAGTCTTCCAGTCTGCCCAAGGTCCAAGGGAGGTGGGGGCAAATGAAGGAGGAAGTGGGGGTGGCAGAAGCAGCTTCAACTCTAAATAAACTTGAGAAGCTTTGACTATCACATTGGCATGGACACTTGAATTGCTGAAGTGGGGCTGTTTAGGGATACTAGAGTAGCCAGGGGACTTTTATCTCCTAAGAGTGACCAGAAAAGTCATGGGATCTGCCATAAGATATCCACCACAGAGCAGGGGAGGAACCGGCCCTAGAGAATGAGTGTGAAGAAGTAGTGGGACTCATTGTGAATGTTTGCTTTATGGTGACACCCTGCAAGTTCTGCGAATGTATTGTAAGATTACATGTGCAAAGTGCTGGAACAGTACCTAGAATTAGCAAGTGTTCATTTATCTTAAATATTAAACAACAAACAAAATGCAAAAAGACAATATTTGGGGAGCTCCATGGCATTGCCTATCTAAAACTAGAGTTAAGGAACCGTAAGTGATGGTGCACTGATTTGTTCCCAGTGCCTAGAATGGTTTCTGGCCCCCAGGAGACCTTTGAAAAATATTTGTTGAATGAATAACAGAAAGAATGCAAAATGTTCTTCACAGACATACTTATTTAATCTTTTCAACTGTCGAATGAGAGCTGTTATGAGCAGAATTTTATAAATGTTGAGATAAGGAACTGAGTGAATAACTCATCCTGCTCACACAGCAGGACAGAGCCGACCAGGATCGACAGTCCTGCCTCCTACTGAAACCCCGCCAGACACGTACTCCATTCCTGGGATGCGCACTTCTCAACGCTGGTCCCTTCCTCTGCTCCCTGCTATTCAAGGGGTCAGGTCCAGCTTTGGAACCCCATGGGAAAAGGGTGCTAATGAAGGACAAAGTTGACTTTCTTTTTTTAAAAAAAAAAAAGTTTTGAAGCCCTTAAAAGGTTTTCCTAAACCTTCTAAGTACCAGATTACCAGATTAGAACACAGACCCAATAAGAACAAGAAGTGGACAATAGTTAATAATATGGTTTTGTGTAGAGAGCACCTGGGAAGGCACATGGGCATTTCTCTAATTATTGTCAGCTGAATCCAGTGGCGTGGGCAAAGCCACGCCCTGGAAACACATTCTGCCAAAAGGCAGAAGTGTTGTTGGCTTGACCTTCAGCCCAGGTGCCAGGGAGTGGGTTTTGTTATTTAAATCCAGCCAAGCACCAGGAATGAATACAACCGGGGCCCACCCTAGAATGCGCATGGTCTCCTTTGTCTTGACTTTTAGTAAAACTTCCTGTTTTTCTCGCTGTATAAAATAAACACGCTATATGGGCTCGGAGTCACTGTTTCTGTCCCTGTCCATGTCAGAGGACAGTGGTCCCACCCGGCCCCAGCTTTTTCCTTCTATCTCTGTGTCTATCTCTTTCTTTCATTTTCTCAATCCCCAGCCGCCCCTACTCAGGAACTGGACCGCTCTCTAGACGCACTGAACATGGAAAAGAGAGAAATATATACAGTTTACAGTATACTTGAAAGTTATTGAGAGTAGATCTTAAGCATTCTCAGCACAAAAAAAAAGTGTTAGCTAGGTTAACTATGTGAGTTGGGATGTGTTTATTATTTTGCACTTGACAATCACTCTACAATGTACATATATATCAAATCATCATGTTGTATGGTTTAAATATCCTATATAATAAAGAGGTAATATGCAAATTGACCATTCCCCCCTCACAAGATAGCTGCCTACGACCAGGCCAGCAGGGGGGTTAGTGAGAGATGACCAAATGACTGAACAGCAGGCTGCGTGGGACAACCAGACTGGCAGGGGGGTTATTGAGGGATGACCAAACGACTGAACAGCAGGCTGTGTGAGGCAACCAGGCCAGCGGGGGGGCCGTGAGGGGTGACCAGGCCAGCGGGGGGTGGGAGGACAGTAAGGGGTGACCAGGCTGGTGGGGGGGAGGGACAGTTAGGAGCAACCAGGCCGGCAGGGAGGGGGCAGTTGGGGGTAATCAGGCAGGCAGGTGAGTAGTTAGAAGCCAGAAGTCCAGGATTCTGAGAGGGATGTCTGAGGGGTCCCAGATTGGAGAAGGTGCAGCCTGGGCTGAGGAGACCCTCCTCCGCATGCACGAGTTTCATACACCGGGCCTCTAGTATACAATTCTATCGGTCAATTATTCCTCAATAAAGTATAAAAAACTAAGAGATAGAGCTAGAGTCTAAAGTACAGAGCATACCAGGGTTAACAGGCCATGAAAAGTGTATTTTGCCACATTGTACAAGCATTCAGGGTCAGCCCAGCTGGGCAGGAAGATGGGCAGCTCATGAGGATAGCTTGCCCATTGACATCACTCAGGTAGGATTGGCCTATAGCATCAGTCACAGCTGGAACCCAAAGATACCAAAGCCAGCTCTTCATTCAAAGAGTGGAATGCCTCATCCTACAAGAAGCCAAGGAAAAGAAAGCCCAGATCCTGGAAGGTTGAACCTAACTTATTCCAGAACCACAGTGTTTTAAATTGTATACCTTCGTAGTAAATTATGAAATCAGGAAGTGTGAATTCTTTTTTAAAATTGAGGGAAGGCAAGGGGTAGGGGGGTAGGCGGAGGGGACAAGATGAACCAAAGAATTTATATGCATAAACTCTGTACACAGACAAATAGTGTGGTGAAGGCCTGGGGTAGGGGGGAGTGTGGACTAGAAGGGTCAATGGGGTGGAGGGACATCTGTAATACTTTCAACAATAAAAGTAAATTTTAAAAATAAATAGATAAATTTAAATTTAAAAAAATAAAAAATAATAAAATTGTTTTTGACTATTCTGGATTCCTTGTAATTTCATATAGGTTTAGGATCAGCTTGTCTATTTCTGGAAAAGAAAAGAGTTAAAATTGTGATAGGATTGTATTGAATCTGTCAATCAATTTGGGGAATGTTGCCAACTTAATAATATCAAGTCTTCCAATCTATAAACACAGGATGACTTTTCATTTATTTAGGTCTTCTTTGATTTCTTACAACAACGTTTTGTGGTTTTCAGTGTACAAACCTTGTACTTTATTTGGGAAATTTACTATTCAGTATTTTATTATTTTTGATGCCATGGTAAATGAAATTTTTTTTCTCATTCTCTTTTCAAATTGTTCATGCTAATGTATAGAAATGCAATTGGTTTTATATATTGTTCTTGTATCTTGCAACCATGTTAAATTTATTAGTTCTAATGGGTTTTTTGTGAATCCTTAAAATTTTCTATACATAAGATTAAGTCAAATAAAGATATATTTATTTATTTTCAATCTGGGTGATTTTAATTTTCTTTGTCTAAATGTTTGTTTTATGACTTTTCTGCACTAATTCTGCACCACCGTATTCTTTGTCACATGTGGCCACTGAGGTCTCTTCTCAGTTTAGTAATTAGCTAGTGAATGGACAGAGATTTCTTTTACTTAAACTCATAGAACCAATAATTTTCCTAGTCTTTACCATGGGTTTCTGTGTGCATGTTAGGGGACATTTTCAACACTCAGACAGTTTACAGCTCTGCCTTAGCCTTCAGTTCCCACTTGCACCGAGCCTCAACCCAAAGGTGACAATATAGATCTATTCAGGTCTTTCCTGAGAAGACCCCTCCTCCACTCCCACCCCCATGTATGTGGGACTTTCTAGATTCCCAGAAATATGTCAGAGCTTTACAAAGCCCCTATGAATATCACATCCCTCATTTTTTTTTTCTTTTAAGTTTTTACTGTTGCTTTCCTTGTAAGTTTCTTGTTTGCCCAACTATTATCCACTGCCTTGGGCAATTGCAAAGTTAATCAATTGCTTCTAATTGTTTCAACAAGTGCTCCTGGGTAAAAGGCTTTTCTCTTTGGACAAGCTCTGAGTCAAGCAAAGAAAGCCAGTCTTGCCAACATGTCTCCCAGGGCACAAGCAGGAAGGTAAAAAAATGACAATTCTCTGCTAATGAGGCTTTAAAGCAGCTCCCACCCCACTCTGCTCCCTCTGGTGGCTGCCAGACTGCTAGATTTCAGTGTCATTTCACTTTCAGGCTGTTAATTTTCAAGGCTACTGCTGAGCTGAAGGAAAGGATGGAAATAGAGCATCTTAAAACACCTTAAGCTTTAAGGTTTAAAGCTTGCTGTACTTGCTGAGATTTTGGACATTTTTCTTGCATAAACACTTCCCAGATTGCTGTACGCCCTTGGTTAATTTCCTGAGTTCTGAAAAAGTTGATTCTGACCACTTTTGCCAGTTTTCTTGTTTTTTGTGGAGGAGAGAATTTTCAGAGGTTCTTATTCTGCAGTTTTCACTGACATCACTTCTGCCTAGCATTTCATATGCATTATAGCATTGTGTTCAGAGTTTGGGCTCTAGTAGCCACTGCCTGGGTTTCAATCCTAACTCTACCAGTTACTAGTTTGTCACCTTGATCTAGTGTCTCAACTTCCCTGTGCCTTAGCTGCCTTTCCTAAAAAGTAGAGACATAATGATAGTATCTTCTCCATGGGATTGTTATAAGGATTAAGAGTGAATACCTGGTTTGGCTCAGTGGATAGAGCATCGGCCTGTGGACCAAAGGGTCCTGGGTTTAATTCCGGTCAACGGCACATACCTCAGTTGCAGGCTCCTCCCCAGGCCAGCCTCTGGTCAGGGCTCATGCAGGAGGCAACCAATTGATGTGTTTCTCTCACATTGTTGTTTTTCTCTGTCTTTCCCTCTCTTCCACTCTTCCTAAAAATCAATGGGAAAACATCCTCTGGTGAGAATTTAAAAAAAAGAAAAGTGAACACCTGAAGAAAACCTAGTGTGCTACCTAGCATGTAGTAACTACTCAATAAACATTGGTATTCTTGGTACTGCTATTATTGTTATTGTTATTATCTCATTCCTCTAAATATTGCTGGAGAAAGTGCTATTAATTCTATCTATTTGACAAATGAAGAAAGGGAAGCAGAGAGAGGTTCAGGAACTTGCCAGGGGTCACATAGTTGTAGTCCTGATTGAGCTGCTACACACCAACATGCCAGATGATCCCCAAGTTTACATCTTCATATGCCCCTCACCAGCCGTAAGAAAAGTCAAGGCCTGAAGACAAATATAACAAAGACTAAGCTCGGAGTCTGTGAACACTGATCCCCTGAGCCTGGAGGCTCCCACTGCGCCTCCCCATCTCAGTATACACAACAGAGAAGGAAGAGAGAGACAGACTATGCATACAGGTGGCACAAAGTAAGACTGAAAGGATCTAACAAAGCGAAAAGTACAAGTGGAGAAATGGCTCGAGGGAGTAAAAATCAATTAGATGAAGCATGTCATTTTCTCCATTTCTTGATTTTTACCCCTACTTACCATTGAGAGGAAGAAGATTCCTTCATCTGTTCTAATTTATATTTATAGTTTATATCACCTACTTTCTAGAATCTGGTGGCATCCAGAAGACACGGCCAGCAACTCCAAACTTTTCATCTTGCCTTAGTGAACACTTAACTAGTAGGTACAAAACCCTTGCAGGCCAACTCCCAGCTGTTGCCTCCTCTGCCACCTGCCTTAAGCAGTTCCATTTAACAAACAAATACTGAGCACCATCTTTGAGCAAAGGACACCATGCCCCTCCCCACCCACCCCACAGAGGGGTTTTTTGTTGGTGGAGGAGAGTCCAAAGGTAAGGATCCATTTCCAGCTCTAAGAAGCCAAGAGTTAAGTATGAAAATAAGTCAGGGCTCAAGCAACAGAGAGCCATTAGCTCCAGGGGCACCACCCCATCTTCTTCCCAAGTGCTTTGCTATGGCTGACTTATGGTTCTAAAGATGGGTATCTAAGTATTGTATTTTATGAAGCAGAATGTGATACATGTCCACAAGGCTGTAGACTCCTGACTCTGAGGATGACATCCTATTCATATTTGTTTCCCCCATAGAACCCAACCCAGGTCTCAACTACTAGTATATTTATATTATATATTTATTGACCTAATCCATTATTTAGCATTTGACACCTTTCTGGACAAAGAGCTTCCTCCCAGAATGGCTGGAATTGCCAGAAAGTTCTTGTATCAGCCTTAAATTGCATCCCTGTAGCCTCTGAGCCTCAGTCTTACCTTTCCTCTTATGACTATCATAATTATAGAATATTCTCCTCCATCTCCAACATGACAGCCACCAAATATTTGAGTCTTCATTCATCTGCTGCCCTGCCCCCTCAAAACTCTTCTTCTTAAACATACTCATAGTCTGAAAGGGGCTATAATCTTGACTCAGTAACTAGACACTGGGGGGAGCGGGGAGGAAATCTTGAGTTCAAAGACAATGAATGGCTTGGGTTGGTTTGAGGTTTGGATGAGATCCAGTGGGATGATTCTATGATTCATTCTCAGGGAAGAAAGACACAAGTTCCTGGAATGCTCAGGGAAAAGAGTGGACTTTGGTCACTCCCTCAAGGGCAGCCAAGGAGGGACATTCTGTAACTGGACACAGCAGCTGGTGATGCTTTCATCTGCCAAGCAGTTGAATGTAGGTTTTCTGCAGACTATTACTACCTTACTGGAGAACTAACAGGAGCATGTGTTTTATTCAACCCACAGAAGATATCTCAGAGATCATCTCATGCAGCCCTTTCCATTTATAGAAAAGATACCTGAGGTTCAAAGAGAAGAAATGAAGTAAACAATCACCTAAATGTATCTTCACAGATAAAAATTTCCGACATCATTAACTGGGCTCAGGTCTGGTCCTCTGCAATTACAATTTTAGGCAAAAACAGAAGGGCTCTCCCTTCACCTTGTCAACAGTTGTGCATCATGAATCTTTCTCCTGTTTTAATGCACACAAGTTGACATTTTGGCACCAAAGCCTAGATGTTTTTCTGCATTTACAAACCCAAAGTCCTCGGATGAAGCAAGGCGGGAAGGCCTTTTTTGATGAAGGGCTACTTTTCTGGTGCCAGAAGGAATGACGAACTGCATTGGCCCAACAGCTCAGGATCAAATGCCATTCTGCACAGTGACTCAGGAGGGAACCTCACCATCAGTACCTTTGCAAATACGTGCCTTTTTAAAAAATATTTTTATTGATTTCAGAGAGGGAGAGAGAGAGAGAAAACATCAGTGATGAGAGAGAATCATTGATTGGCTGCCTCCTGCACACCCCCTACTGGGGATTGAGCCCGCAACCCAGGCATGTACCCTTGACTAGAATCAAACTCGGGACCCTTCAGTCCGCAGGCCGACGCTCTAGCCACTGAGCCAAACCAACAATGGGCAATATGTGCCTTTTTAAAAGCCGACAATGACATGAAGTAGAGGGAGAGAAAATTCATTCTTAGAAAAATTAGATCTGAGACTGATCAAATAATAATTCTTAAGATTCATATTTGTGGAAACTTAGCAGGCTTATTCTTATTTGAAAATTGCCTGTGTAGATTGTTTAGGATTAAAACGTTAAGATGCATGTCATTTAACCATCTGCTTCGTGTTTGCTCTTAGCATTGAAATTGTGGTTAAATGATACATACTTTACATTTAAATGTTTGGAAACACGGCCAAGACTCATTTTTGTATAAAGCAAACATTTAGCTCACCATTTCCTCTGAGTAATTTTCAGAACACGTTTGTCTATGCCTGTCCTGAAGGACCATGATTAATTCAAAGATAGATATGCTCATTTCAATGCTTTCAATAACATAAGAAATGAAACTCATATTGCCCGAATACAGGTATTAGGGTTACCTAATCCAATAACTTCATTCTATAGAAAATCTCTGAGGTACAGTTAAAGGAATTCCTTGGATCTATGGGAGAAACTGACCTTTGCTTGGGCACATTCTCCTGCGCTGCTCAAAAAGACGAGTTTTTGCCCAAAGTAGTACCAGGTTGGATGGATGGGACATTTCTACAAGCCTCAGAATGTGCCATTTCCTTAGGCACTTTCTTTCTTGCTTTGATTAAGGTCGAAAATGCCATCAGCTTGACTATTTGAGACTGAAGTATCAAAATGTCATGCTTAGTTGGTAATCATCCAACATCCCTTAGCTTTTTGTTGCCAGTTGTGGCCAAGATAACTAGCTGTCCACCGAAACTTATGCCCTCTTTCCATTGTATAGATTTTGTTGGGAAAGGGCTGCCGACCAGGATGATATTCTCAGTCTGTTTTACACTTGGGAGGGTCGGTTCTCATCATTGGAGCATGAACAAAAGTGGTGAATGTCACAGCTAGATAGATGGGGAAGAAGCCAGTGCGCCTATCCACACGGTGAAAGCAGGCTGGATCCTCGAAATACTGCATGGAAAGCAGGATGCCAAACCCACTTTAAACTTTATGGGAGTGAGCGATAACTTTTGTTGTGTTAAGCCACTGAGGTTTAGGGGTTCAGCTGTTACAGAAGCTTGCTCTATTACTAACACATAAATCAAATGGGAAGCATCTCAAACACATAAAAATATATCCCAACCCAGTAAATTACACAGAGACGCCATCTGCATGCTCTGCTGATGAAGTGATGAGACTGCAGATCCCAAGGCTATGACATCAGTGCCCTCGCCTAAGAAACAGCAATGATCCAACTCAGGTCAGTCCCAGGAAAATCCACAATAGCCACTAGGGAGGGTTCTGCTGAGTTGCCCAAGATACGGCAGCCCGATTGTGTCAACATAAAACCCCAAAATGATTTCTACCCTTTCTTAAGTGGCATTAAAAAATTGCTAAGAATATTAAGATACAAAAATCATTCTGTTTTAAATTTCTAGAAGTCCCTTAAACCCTCTGTTCTACCCCACTCAATAATGAGAGGCTTAGCTAAAAATGCCCTTTCCAACAGGTTCCCCAGTTTTTTATGACTGGACATTTTATTTGGTTTCATCAACTTAGTCAAAAAGGTCACAATTAAAATCAGAAAGGAGAAGGTAAAAAAAGACATTGAATTCATTTGGCACGTGCCCCCCTGAGGAAATGGCTACTGTAAATACAGCCCTAGTTTAAAGCCCTCTGTTTGCTCAGCTGTGCTTATTTAAATTAAATATTGGCCTTAACACAGTCCAATATTTACTGTCCAACCCCCATCTGCTCACCTGAACTTGGGGTTCTTAGTTGCAGAGAAGCAGAACCAATGAATTAAATGTTTATGATGTTTTTATTTGCATTTAAATTCAGGTGAATCACCAAAAGTTTGTTCCAGTGGTTCCACAGACACTAGCCAACTAGCCTTAGAGACTTGAAACTTCAGCTTGCCTTGAAGCAAAGCCCTGAGCTTTTCAAGCACTTGTTTAGCACTGGAGCCCATATTTCTAAAGAGAACCCAAATAAAGCAAGTAGGCAAATTCTGAGCTGCTGCAATTAAGGCAGAGCTGGTGGCACCAGAGCCCCTTTACCACTGCCCCCCTTTCTCTATGACACCCCGTAGGGCTCTTTGCCAAACCTTGATCATATTCTGAAAACTATCCATCTAGTCAATCCTTTTTGTTGCCAAGAAAGAAACTGAGGCACAGTGACATGCCTACATCCACTGAGCAAGTTCGTGGCTGGGCCAGGACTGGAAACGCTCCAGACTCTCAGCCCCCGTGCTCTTGCCAGACAGTGGGTTGCCGCTGCCAGTGTTTCTTCTCTAGATGTGTTCATTCATCATTTTTTTTGAAAACTGTAACTCCCATGACCACCCAACCTCCTACTCAGCTTGGTTGAAACTGAACTCTGGGTGAGGAAGAGATCATTGCACAGGACTACCCTTTGGAAAGGAAATACATGGAAGTTGACACGGGAAAGTGCTCTCCTAAAAGACACGATACATCATCCATCACTAGAGTATTGGTTCATTCTGCCTTCTAGGCTGACTGTTCAAGAGCAGGCCACGTTATGTATTTATGACCTTCGGCGCCTTGCAGGATTCAGTCTACTTGTGAGCCAGGACTGTCCTTCTGTGTCACTTTACTGTATTGAGGACAATGGTGACCTGCCCGTTACCCTTCGCTGTGTCAAACCTGGGCAGCTTGCAGCAAAATCACTGGAGGAGACTTGAAATTTCAGTGCTGATGTGCCTAGAATTGGACTACTTGGCCTTTATCCAAATGTGCCAGAAATGTGTGGGAGAAGGAAAATGTTTAAAGAGCCCTTGGAAATGCAGAGTGTACAATACAAACTAATCAGGCAGCAAAGCAAATACAGGCTTCTCTACTCCTGTGTCCTTTTAACCGATGTTATCCTCCAGTGTATCCCTTCACACTAGGGTTGGTCGGAATTTTGCTGTATTGGACTGGCAACTGCCTCTCCTCTGATTCTCGTAATAAATAAATGAGGCCTGATAAACAGAACTCCAAGGGCAGACATCAGTCTAGCAGACTCAGGTAGTTTTGCCAGAGTGAAGAGCAGATGCCTCTCACCCTAATAAGAGCTGGAGAACAAGGTGAGGGCACGGAACAAGTCTAATTCCATCAAAGAAAGTGCTTTGCAAATTCCAACAAAGCCTGTTGCAGTTTTCTATTGCTACACAACAAACAATCCCAAACCGTGGCCTAATGTAATAACCATCACCTATTACCACTCAGGGTTCCAGGGTTGACTGGGCTCCACCAGGCAGTCCTCCTCTACTCAAGGTCTCTCCACGGTGGCAATCAGAGATCACCTTGAAGGTTTGTCCACTCACACAACTGGTGCCGGGTCTGGGAAGAACCAAAGAGCTGGGGGTGAACAGCTGGTGCTCCTCAGACATCCCTCTCTACCCTCCGGGTGGTCTCTCCACATGATCCCTCCTTCATGGTGGCCTCAGTGTAGTTCTTCTCACATGGCTGCTCAGGGCTCTAAGGGCATGGGGAGAGGGGGAGAGAGGCAAAGAGAACAGAGAGAGACCAAGAGCCAGGTAGACGCTGTATCACCTTTAATGAGCCAGCCTTGGAAGTTGTGTGGAGATACTTCCAGTACATTCTATTGGTTAGAAGTCAGTCATGAATCTGTTTCACATACAAAGGCAATTCGATCCATGTTTTGATGGAAGGAGTGTCAAAGAATTTGCAGATGGATTTTAAACCTTTGTACGCCATAAGCGTCTATAGGTGCTTTAAAAAATCATTTTTCATCAGAATTTTCAACTGAAAATATTCAAGAACACCCGAATTGTGAGTAATATATTTATTTTTGTAATATTCATTGCAAATTGATTTTCTTAATTAAATTCAAAATATCATGGCGTGTGGGGATGGTTTCCATTTTGGATGCATGGCAGTTAACTTTAAGCCCCCACAGTGGTTTTCAATCCTGCTTACACATCAGAATCACCTCAGGAGCTTAGCAACTCCCAGGCCACACTCCAACCAAAGTAGAATCTCTCAGAGTGGAGTCCAAGCAACACAAAATTTAAAATGTGCTTCAAACTTAACTCTAATGATGCTCACATCTTAACCTGAGCAAACTCAATGCCAATTTCTTGTCATAAATATGTTTGATTGATATATAATTGACATATAGCATTATATTCATTTGAGATTCTAGACTCAGCTCATTAAAAACAGGTCTACATCTGAACGAATGTCCCGTTGGGCATTTGATAATCGGGAAGGTGGAGAGACCAGTCATTTGTGCAGGGCTGTTGGGCTCTGAGACAGCCAGGCACCACCAGTTCCCTACTAAATGCCAGTAACACTACTTCAATTATTGCCACACTCAGAATGCTCCCTAGAGGGCAGAACCGGCTCCACTGAGAATGTCTGATTTAAAGGAACCCAAGGTTAAATCATAATCTAAATATTTCTCTTGTCCAAGAAAATGACTACCCCTTATTTCATTTGCTTAGTACATTTTAATTTTGTTATTAGCTTTTCTAAAATTGGGGGCAAACTATTATTGCGTTCCATACTTGACCTTCACCATGGGGGGATATTATGTACTGGAAGTTAGCCAAGTCAAAGAGAATCCAAATAAAAGTTGTTTTAGTTTTATGCTGTTCCAAATTAGCCACACCAAGCATTCTGTTAGTTGGTCTAATAAATATCCCAATGTTGATAGCCTGCAATGAGGGAGTAGAATTTTTCTCCTTGTTAGGCTTTTGGGAAATAAATAAATAAATAAATAAAATAAATTTGCCATCCATCAAATTCCCTTAAAATGTTTAAAGTTTGAATGTGTACCATTAATTTGAGTTGGTATATGTATACTGAAAAGAATAAAGAACAATATAAAGAAAAGGTTTTTGGAAGTTGTGTGACAATACTTCCAGTGCATTCTATCAGTTACAAGGCAGTCACCAAGCTAACCCACACTCAAGGGGAATTAGACCCACCTCTTGATGGAGAAATGTCATAGAATTTGCAGACATATTTTAAACAAATATTATTGTGTCCAGAATTCCAGCATCTTCAGATGAGGAAGCTGAATAAACAGCCCAGGTCTGTCTGACACCAGAGTCTGATCTCCACCTCAGCTCAACACCACATGGATGTGATGTCTGGGAAAAGGGCAAAAACAAGGCAGGGACACACTATGGAACCTGCAGCATTTCTCCAGCAAACCGTGAGAGCTGTCCTGGCTGGGACGTTAGGGGACCATGTGGACAGTCCCTTGAAGTGAGCTTTCACCTTTAGATGTTGATTTATATTTAGACAAGTCCCAAATTTCATTCATATTATTAATGTCTAAGTTTAGAGAAAAAAAGACATACTAAAGCAAACATGCTTCAATTCCAAATCTGGGTATTTATCCAAAGAAAATAAGAACACTAATTCAAAAAGATATATGCACCCTTATGTTCATTGCAGCAATGTTTACAGTAGCCAAGATATGGAAGCAACCTACGTGTCCATCGAAAGGTGAATGGATAAAGAAGATGTGGTACATATGCAATGGAATATTATACAGCAATTAAAAATGAAATATTGCCATTTGTGACAACATAGATGGATCTAGAGGGTATTATGCTAAATGAAATAAGTCAGGCAGAGACAGACAAATACCATATGGTTTCACTTATAACTGGAATCTGAAAACAAAATAAATAAACAAACAAAACAGACTCATAGAAACGGAGACCAAAAGGATGGTTACCAGAAGGGAGGGGGGCAGGATGGGTGAAAAGGGGAAGGGGAACGTGGTCAATAACATTGTGATAATTTTACATGCTGATGGATGATTGCTGGATTCGTGATCACACTGTAAGATATGGAAATGTCAGATCACTATGTTGTATACTTGAAACTAATATAACCAAGATAAGATTGTACACCAACTACACTTAAATTAAAAAAATTTTAAGTACATGCTTAAATAATTTGGCTGAACCTAAACTTTTAGTTTTTTAAATATTATTTACATTATTGCTTTAATTATTAGATTCAAAATGGCCTGAAAATTGACACTATTATTCCATGTTTGGTTATTCCCTTCCTCAGCACATGAAAGAGTTTGCTCTGTTAGGTCTTGAGATGTGCCACGGTAATTATACGTTTGCATACCTGGAGGCAAGACTGTCTCACATGACTAGATATTGTCCACCAAGACCTTGTCTGTTCCAATTCTCAGTGTCCAGTTTCTTTTCCAGGAGAGAAGAGAGAAGGAAGCTAAAGTTCTAATGTCGTTGCCTCTTTTTAACTTACTTTCTTTTGACTACAGCTATTGATTCTCTTACAGCACTATTAAAATTGTTGCCAGTCATATCTATATGTTGAAAAACAACAGACACCCTCCAAAATGTTATCTAGAATAGTTTTCATCATTTCCAAAGCCCATGTGAATCATAGTGCAAGTGATGACATTTATAGTTTGACACAAAATGAATAAATGACTGGATAAACAGATTAAAACATAAAATCACTAGGAAAGTCAAAGTGGAATGGTGAATATGGTGACAGAAATGACAAGAGTGTCATCTGAATGTTATCTTCTAGTGGTTAGAAATGAGATTTTATTTTAGCTAAGGCATGCAAAACCTTGCGTTTTGGATAACTATTTTAGATGCAAGCATTATTTGTGTTTTAAGTCATTGAATAATTCTTAAGAATTCTATTCTGGAAGAAGATATTTTGTTTATAATACATTAGATGCATGTTATAGTACTTTGTGTTGTGTAATTTCATCCCAAAATCCCAAGAGTCTCCACCACAGACTCTATCCCTCTGATACTGGGGAGGTTGTAACAGTGTAGGATTAAAGAACAGGCTGTTTGCCAATGGTGTGCAACCACTGCTCTCAGAGATTCCACAGGTTTTCCTGTGACCCTGTACCCACTGGATCATGGAATATACATGTTGCCTGGGAAGGCATGGGAGACCCACATGGGAAGAATCTTGTTTGTCATATTTGAACACAGAAATCTGGTCTTTGGTCCTGTTACCTAAGGAGTGTCATCAAAGGTCTCCTAACAGGTGATTGACATGACTGTGTCTTACTTATTCTGGGAGGAGAGAGGAGAGATTGAGAAGGGGAGAAAGCAGAAGAAGTGAGACCATAGAAAATTATGCCAGAAATAATGAGAGCTCAAATAAGATCCATGATGGTAAGAGCAGACAGCAGGGAGTCTAGGTAGATAATTCTCAAAGCACCAAAGGATACAGTGCTTGCCTTGAAGTCAGAGGGCAGATTTCACTCCCCAAGTATATGCTTATTTTCTCCCTGCTAAATGCACTTATTCTTATTATCAACCAATCAGAGAGAATCAGATTGTTGAGGATCATATTCCTTTTCAGACAGATTCTCTTGAATTTGTACCATTTTAACTTTCTTTAGGGCTTTATTGCCTTTCATCCTGAGTCCACTAGGTCTGTGATAATAGCTACTGGCTCAGCCATTTCACATGGAACACTTCAGAGACAGGCCCTCCTTCTTTCTCATGCCGTGCTATTGTTGAAAAAGACTAGTCCATATGGCCAGCCCTGTACTCCAATTGCTCTTCTCCCTTTTGCTTTCCTTTTGCACAAAGGCCACAGAAATCTGTTCTATGATTTCTCTGTTGTTTATATAATAGCTACTTCAGTCCTCTGTCGTGTTTTTATTTTCCCTTGGGAGGAAAAAAAATCCTATTCTCCCCATGATTCATGAGAAAAAATGAAGAGTGTAGTTCAATTAGCACTCATCAGAAGCAAACACTGCAGTGTTCCAAGTAAGTAGCAATAAATGAAGCTAGTGGAGAAATTAGTGAGGGCTAAGAAAGGGTGGGGAGGGCAACACCACAGCAATAAGTTAAACTATAGCATTAAGAATCTTTTTTTTGTTTATCAGACTGTGTCTTTGTTCTCAAGAGTCTACGGGATGATTGGTTTTATCTTCACATATTCTCAGCAGTATTCTGAGTGGAACCCTTACGGGGTCATGGGCAGCAAAACATAAAACTGAATCATAAAAAGGAACATTCGATTTCCAGACATCTCAGTCTATGACTAAAGTAGTGGTCTGCTCGTAAGGAAAGTGTAGGGAAATCTATTCTCTAAAATAAACATTCAAAATTATTCTGTGATCAGCTACTGACCAGTCAAGACATCCTAAAAAATCTGATGGGGCTGGGAAGCTGGAAACTGCTTAAATCAGGGTTTGGTGGTTGCAAGCAACAGAAATTGACACTGGTTACAGTAAGTGATATCTATAGATATAGATGATATAGATAGATGATATAGATATAGATATAGATATAGATATAGATATAGATATAGAGATAGAGATAGAGATAGATATAGATATAGATATAGATATAGATATAGATATGACACAGACATGGACATGGACATGGACAAGGGCTATGGAATAACTCACAGAAATGAAAGTAAAGCAGTAGAGAGTGGTCAAAATTTCAGAAAAGCAAATATTCAGGGATGCTCTGGAGATCTAGGTAAGAGGAACCAAGGAACAGTCTGTTCAGGGCACTGCCATCAGGATTCATCAGTTCAACCATAACTCTCTCTGATTATTCCATGTGATATCCACATCCTAGGAAGCGAGCTTCTCACTAATGTAGCTTGGATTGCCCACCTATTTCTTGTTCAGGAAAGACAGCAGTTCAGGAAATTTCTTGATTGGCAGTTCCTCCAAACCTGAAAGCAACAGAGGAAGTGTAGTTGATCCTCCAAAGGAAAGAAAGGATGCTGGGCAGGCAGGAGCATCAGGTGTCCTCTAGGGGTCCCATGCTAGACACTATTCCATCCACTCATCTAAAACCCTCCCACCCTCATGGTCTACCTTCAGCCCATTTTCTCCAAGAAGTCTCCTCTGGGTGCTCCAACCCCTACTGACCTCGTTCTCTTCTGAATACATACAATACCAGCAGTCATTCACATAATTATGCATTCACAAACTTTTTTGAACCTTCACTATGTGCCAGGTACTCTGTAAGATTCCCATTCTTCTCCCAATAATCCTGCTTCTCCTCTCCATGGTGGTCGAGTAGGCCTGACCATGCCTTTGGCTATGTTACTGTCCTCTTACCTGCTCTCAGAACACCTCATACTCTCTCTGCAGAACTTACTATACTTGCATTGAATCAATAAATTACTTGATTAGTATTTAAGTTTCTACTTCCCACCTTGAAGACGTGGTGGAATAAATAGCCCATCACATTAATAGAAGAAAATAAAGTCTTAGATGTAGCAGCCCCAGAGTTACCAGATCAGATCATCCAAACATTTACTGGACTGGTTCTTAGGTTTTTTTGGGTTTTTTCTGCATCCAAGTCTATTCAGATTCCATGAGGTGAAGTCATTTTCTTCTTTATCCCTTGTTAATTAACTCCTTGGGTCAACAAGTACTATATATATATTTAAATAATTCTAAGTGTAAGTGTTTTTTTACCTCAATAAAGATACTAAATTTTTAAGTAAGGAAATAAATGTGAAAGTACCTAGCACTATTTGAGGCACATATGGGTCCTCAATAAATGCTTAGTAATCAGGAATCTGCTGAAATTTCTTTCTGAGGATCTCTCAGCTTTTTACATCAGGCACCAAGATAAACTTTCTCCTTACCCTATTATAGTATAAATACAACCAGAAAACAGAGCTTTTTTGAAGCCCTATTCCCTTGCGTAAGGATTTCTGACACGTCAAAATACCATTAAGTAGTTTGAAAGTCAAAACACTTCTTATTCTTACCACAAACCCTGGAGAAATAAAACTACAAACGACTCATTAGAAAAGCTGAGAAAAAGCCATCTTGAGGGCTGTCCAAAATATTGTATCACTATTGGAAATTTTCTCTGGGACGTTTTCTCTCTAAATATTGCAAGAAAAAAAATAGTGGTTTCACCCATGGCTGTGTCTAAGGCCATAGGCTCAGGTTTCACACAGAGACGCATTAACAAGCTCCCTTCTTTTGAAAAGAGAAAGGAAGACCAGACTGATGCTTCCTCATTTGCATTTGCCTCCCTGAGCTGTCTCTCAGCGTGAATGCCATAATTTTAAAACCAAGTCTGTTTTTTTTCCACATCCAAAATGTCTTTATTTGCACCCTGGAAATGCTGATGCCAATTGCCTTACAAATCTGGGAGGTGGGGGGATCTTAATTAATTGTTGTTGACAAGACTGTGGCATTTCTGATAATGGTAGGCACAGAGCTTGTCAGCACCGAGTCTGTTGCCATGGTTACCTGTAAGGTATGACAACAAGTGTAGCGCCTGAAATCAGTGTCTCAGAACACAGAATGACTGCATATCGCTTAGCTAAATGACCCCACATGGAACCTTAGCTGATTATTAGAGAGGAACACTATCTATGTTCCTTCAGGTGACAGGGTTGTCTCTTCTAGATCCAACAGACTATGGTAAAATGATCCCCTTGAAAACTCTTTTTTTTTAAAAGGTCTCACACATTTATTACTGAACCAACCTACTATTGCAGGGGGGAAAAATCAACAGAGCAAAATCACAAGTCCATTAATTTTCCAATTAAAATGCCCCAACTGTCCAGACCGTAGCATCTTTTTAATCATTTAAAGGTGTAGGCAATCTGGATACAGCATAAATATGTGAGTCATCTCTCATGTGTGATTTCTCTTAGGCCCAGTTTGGTTCTTCTCTAATGTCTCCTCTTCGAATTGTACATGATTTTATTACCAGTTTTCATCTGAATCCATTGGGGAATGGGCTGATTCTGCTTTTGTTTCTTGGCCAGGAACCTCTTGATCCTGAAAGTCTTGTGGGAAGACATGGTGAAGGAGAAGCGAACTCGCGCACCTCGATGGTGGAGAAAGAGTCCCTTGAAGACTCTTAAAAGCAATCTTATTTTGTTGTTTGAACAGTTTAGAAATGCTATGCCACCATGATAGACCAATTGAATGACTTTAGGCTATACAATGCCAGCTGTGGCCACTACCCTGAAATGGTTGGTTTCGTTCCAGCCACCATAGTCATGGTGGGAATCAATCTAAGTGTATATTTTATTATCTCAGTGTATATTTTACTAACTTAAATCAATGGAACAAATTGACGAATGTTTCTGAACTGTTTATACATGTAGATGTGTTCACAATTTAAAGATTCTTGGCAATGTTTACTGAGCCCCCTGCCCTTTGTCTCCTTCCATCAAAGGAGAAAGTTGAGAATCAGAAATAAATCTATTTAAGATTGGCCCCATTGGTTTTGGCCCCACACAGAGCCATTCTCAGCACCTGGGAGTTCCTTTAAGGTAAATAAACACAAGAATCAAATTTCTCCATAGAGAAATAACATTAACTTTATTACAATATTTACCAAAGAGAGGAAGAATTAAAGTCTTAATAATGAGAGAAATAATGCTCTCCCTAATTAAGACTAGATTGTCCTGTTAAAAAGAAACACACACACACACACAGGGGCTCAGTAAATGCTGCCAACACACACACATACACACACACACACACACACACACACACAGGGGCTCAGTAAATGCTGCCAACACACACACACACACACACACACACTGTTGTGAAATATACTAGAAGATTGAGAGATAGTGCATCAACCCACCTGTGAAGTGCTAGACATCCTAAACCCACTGCATTTTTCTAAGAGGAAGCATCCCCATGATAATTGGAATATAGGAACCTACAAAAAAAAAAAAAAAAAGAAAGAAAGAAAGATGGGATGCCCAGATTCCCCACAAAACCCTGCCCCAGAAATATACAGGAGAGAAACTCTTTCTGGCCAAGAGCTGAATGCTGTTTTTGCTTTGCATCCAGAAAAATAAAGATAATACAAAGAGAGTATTATTCTTTCCCATCTGATACAAACGCTGGTTGGAAGGGGGAGGGGGCGCGTGCACATGCACAAACATACTTGCACATCTGCATGGGCATAACACCTTCATAAGCATGAGTATGCCGTCATGATTCGGGTTCCGGGATTTAGTGAGTCTAATCTCCCTGTTTCTGTGACCTTTCTGAGCTGCCTGGGATAGCCTGAAAGTTTTTAGCCTCATTTCCCTGGTGGTTCCATGTCAGAGAAGGGGAAACCAAAAGCCCTTATTTCATCAGCTGACACTGGCGGGGACAGCAGAGGGCTGGCAGGCTGAGGCTGGCAACCAGCCCCTTTTGTCACAGAGGAAAATTACCAGAACTCTCTGCAGAGTGAGCTAAGAGCAGCCGGCAGGGCTGCCCGGCACTCTCCTCTCATCTGAGACTGAGCAGACAGAGCTTTGTAAACAAGGGACAAAGCGAAGCCAGGATTCCACCCTGAAGCAGAGCAGGCCACCTCTGACCAGGTGGTCCTCCCGCCACATCCAGGGACATTGGACAGAAGCATGAAACACCAAAGGGAAAACATCGCCGATGCTTTCTAGAACAGCAGCAGCACTGGGAGTAAACAGAATGGCCCTCACGGCTAGAGTGGGTGTCGGCTTTTTCTAATTACAGCTGTGGAAAGGGAAGGCCCTGAGACACCATTGGCTTCTCCGGTCACCTGGCAGACATGAGCCGGTGTCAAGGTATATATTAGTTATATTAGTTTTGAGCCTCATGAGGGTAAAGACCCTCTCGCTTATTCCCTGCTACATTCCAGCTCCTCATAGAGAAAGTGGCCCACAATGTGCTCAAAAAAGATTATGTGAATGGATGAATATTACCTACTTTTCCACCAGAACCAACTGTAATCATAAAAAAGTGGATATGTGCATGTGTAGAGGGTGCAACATGCACACGTGTATGTGTGTGTGTGTGTGTGTGTGTGTGTGTGTGTGTGTGTCAGTGTTTCCATTGAATTCCGGTTTGTGAAGTACTAAAGCCCTCAGGAAAATGTAATCTTTGTCTATGGGTAGCAAGTTAGGTCATGCAAGTAGAATACGGTCTGGTCAAAATGTCTAACTAATTGGAGATTTTGAGTCTAGCAACCCGTTAGATAAATCATACATTTGAATATTTTAATATTCCATTCTTATCTTCCCTTTGTGGGTAGGAGCCTAGGAAAGGGCAAACAGGGACAATTGCACCAAGATCAGCACTCTGGGGGAGTGGATAGAGAAGCAGGCAACTGTCAGCTGGCAGTTGAAATAGAACTGCTGCCTGTTAGTCCCTGAAACGCAACTACAGATACCTTACCATTGTCTTCACCCAGGGCGAGGAGGGGCTTATGCTCTGTGGTTAGAGGTCTCCTTGTCAACCCTCAGGTACTCATTATCTCTCCCTGGTACCTACGTTCAGAAACACTTCTTCCCACCAGCTGTACTTCCTATTGTTAATGCTTTTGTTCTACTGATCACATCTACTCTGCACATTCTCATTAACCAGTTCTGTGTATATGCCAGTTTCAGGAGAGAGATTAGTCTCTTTCCTCTCCTCTGGCCCTTCAGAGCTATGGCCCCGAATGGAGGACAATTGGTCTGGATATTCCAGAACAGAAAAGAAGAACCACTCTAAGTCTTTGACCCCTTTGCAGCAGAATCTGCTGTGAGTGAGGTAGCTTCTGCTTTCAGAGCTAAACACGGTAGCACAACTTCCTGGAAAGATCGCTGCCAATGATATGGGCAGCCAGGCTCCAGGTGCTCTTGTCTCTACCACGACTTCTCTTCTTTAAACTAGAAAAATGTTCTTAGAGTACCTTTTCCTGGCTGTATTCACACGTACAGGGTAAAAAGGCACAGCACTAAATATTATTCATCTAAACCTGCTTCCCCAGTTTAGGCCAGCCAATAGTGCCACCCACATGGATGCCCACCCAGTCATTCCATTAGAGGGGCCAACATATTTTCATGTAGCTACTGAGCACAGCCAAGGCATTGGACACTGAGTTCTTAAGCAAAATGAGCCGTCAGTGGAAGACAATTGATATCTAGCTCTTGGATTGGAAATAAAGGAAGCCTGAATGAGCCCCATAGGCCCTTTGGGGTTGCAAAGGTTATGTTTTCCAGTGAACTGCAGCTAAATAGGCTGAAAGGGAAGGTCTCTAAGTGCTGGAAGAGAGTATAGAAAGGAAAACAAACAGAACAGAGAGACAGCTGGAGTGTGGAAGCCCGAGTTCCTTCTGAACTTTCTCCAGGGAGACCTCACATGTTCTCTTCTCTTCTCTCGGAAGCAGGAATAGACGGACACTGCTCTGCCACATGTTCAGACTGGGAACCCCAGCACACTTTCTGGAAATCCATGGTGATTGTTCTCTCTGGCCCTGAACTTGATATACTAACATAAAGAGCTACAGCCTTGTTTTTACTTCCCTCTTGTCTCTAATTCCCTCTCCACGTGTTAATCTCTTCTAATTTCCTCCCTCTCTGTATCCTACATAGCTCTGTCCTTAGTCTCCATCCCATTCTCACCAAAGTAAATGGGAAAAGAATTCTCAGGAGAGGGAAAAAAAAGTATAACTTTCTCATCACAAAAATAAACTTTTAGTGTTTATCCTTAGAGATTTTCTTAAATAACATGTGTTTTCACTCTGTGCACAGCTATTAAACACCAACTCTGTACACCCAGCTCTGTGAGGAAGATATCAAGGTGACTAGAGTACAAATCCTGCTACTCTAGGACTCTCAGTATTAGAATAATTTGTGTATGTGCCTTAAGGTTTTTATACAGAGAGGAGCAAGGCATTGTGGGAATTCAGTGAAATAAACTTTTTAATTGTCCCCAGAGATATTGAGGAAAGCTTTTTGGAAGGGGCAACATTTGAGCTGACTCTTAAGGAATGAATACTAATTTTCTATGCAGTCAAAAAAAAAGAAGGAGCTATCAGGATCAAGAAAAATCATCTTAAAACATGAGAAGATGAAAATAACTTTCATATTCAGGAGATTGTATTCAACAGCAACATTAGAGATGAAATCTCACAAGTAGGTAGAAGCCAGGGCGAGGAGGGGCTTATGCTCTGTGGTTAGAGGTTTGGACATTGTCTCATGGGAATTAGAGAAATTTGAGTGTTTTAAGCTACAAAGCATCATGATCAAATTTGCATATTCAAAAGATCCCTCTGGCTATGGTGCTGGGGATAACCCAGCCAAGGCTAGAGCAGAGGCAGGAAAGCTAGTCAGGAGGTACTGAGAAGTCCAAGTCAGAGATGATGAGGGTCTGGAGTAAGGCAGTACCATGGGTTTGGAGAAGAGGGCTTCATGTTATTTGTCATTCAGTTCTCAAGGCAACATTTTTTTCCATATATTGTAATGTGGAATCAGACCAGAGACTATCTGCATCCTAAGGCAAGAATTGTGTGTTTTCTTTGCTTCTCTTTATTCAAAATTATCTTATCCTGAGCCTAAACTAAGCTCTTCCACACAAAATCAGAGTTGGTGGTGGCGGTGGATTGTCATTGATGATGACGATGATGATAACAACCCATGTAGAATGTGAAATTAAACTTCAAGCTATCCTGAATTAAGATTTCCACAAAAGGTTTGAGGCTGTATCTTCAAAGAGAAAGTCACCATTATTGGTTGAGGCCATTGTTGCCTTCAACCAGGACACCCCCAGGCACTGAAGAATCAAAGAACAGAAATATCTACTGATTTAATGATTCTGGAACTTAAATATAGAATGAGAGGCCTCATTATATGCATTCCTGTTGATATTGACTCTTCTCTTTGCTGCTCTAACCACACCCCCAAAATCTTCTACTACCCTGCCCCTTCACACCAAACTTTCACCAAATTTCCCATATCTCTTGCCTTTGTACATGCTGTTCTATATAACTAGGAGCTTTTTCCTCTACCCAGTCTGCCTGGGAAACAACTCCTCTCTCAGTTTTCAGCTCCAAGGTCATTGCTGCCTCTTCTCAACCTTCTCTTATCCTAGAGTGGACTTGGTTGATTAGTACTTCATGTGCCCGTGACACTGTGCTCAAAACTGTTATAGTCCTTAGATATCACATTGAAAAAAAGAAAAACTGGCTGAGAGAATGAACAAATTAATGAGAAACTATAATCATTGGAAGACAGCAATACAACCAACAGTGAAATACAGATTAAAAATTAATATGATCCAGCCCTAAATGGTTTGGCTCAGTGAATAGAGCGTCAGCCTATGGACCAAAGGGTCCCAGGTTTAATTCCAGTCAAGGGCACTACCTTGGTTTCAGGCTCTTCCCTGGCCCAGGCCCTGGTCAGGGCTTGTGCAGGAGGCTACCCTCAATGTGTTCCTCTCACATTGATATTTCTCTCTGTCTTTCCCTCTCCCTTCCACTCTCCCTAAAAATCAATAGAAAAATATCCTCGGGTGAGGATTAACAACAACAAAACTTTTATTACGTGATCCAGTAATAACCAATGATTAAGAACCAGGACAAAATGGCATGTATGTGTAGATTTTTCTAGAGAGAGGGTCAGTAGCATATCAGATTCTCAAAGAGGTCTGAGAAACAAAGTGTGTAGAAAAATACTTGTTATACAAAACGTGAGAAAGAATTAACATAAAACATTCTGAAAGAAGTAAAATACTCCAATGTCTTTCTGTTGAGTCTTAATTATGTTTATGTAATTGAGTCAACAAAGAACAGAAATTGTAAATGTAAATACATCAGTTAAAAGGCAGTTTTTAACTCAAAGAGGGATAATAATAGAGTGATCCAAAAAGTTCTGGTCTCAAATCAGACAAAGCCTTAGAAAATATGCAAAATCCAATAGGACAGTGGTCTGCAAACTGCGGCTCGCGAGCCACATGAGGCTCTTTGGCCCTTTGAGTGTTCTAATGCCACTTCTTCAAAATAGATTCGCCCAGGCCGAAAACTGACTTCTGCGCATGGGTCACGAAGTTTCAATCGCACTGTACATGCGCGCCCGCATGTGGTATTTTGTGGAAGAGCCACACTCAAGGGCCCAAAGAGCCACATGTGGCTCGTGAGCCGCAGTTTGCCAACCACTGCAATAGGATATAACTTAGGTATCTTTACCTAAAGACAGGATATGTGTTGTATGGCCCTAAGAATATAAAAAGATATAAGGGTTCTAAAGTGTATGAAGTTACATTTCTTAAGATCCTAACAAATTCAAAAATTTAGACATAGAAAGGGAAAGTCATGTACATACCAAAAGAGCTTATCAGCTTAGTGGGAGCCATGAGATTTTCCCAGAAAACAGAAAAATTAGGTAACATGTATAACTTGCATTCAGGGAAATTGACTAAGGGAACGTTCCCCTCATAAGTCAAGGAATCATTGACATTACAACATAAATAAGGTTAGCACATACCCTCAAGTTCTCAAACAAGAATCCAGATACCCTCCTGGCCTACGGCTCTTGTAGTAATAATATAAATTGCAATAAAGCTTCACATGCCAAGGTCTTTCCACTTGTCCTCACATGGTCTGCAGGGTCAGGGACTGAGGGTTCATCCAGAGTCAAAAGAACTTTTTATCATGTATTCCTAAAACTTAAAAATGGGGGCAGGGGAAGCTGACCTTTTTTTTTTGAAATGCATATCTGAATCATTCTTCAGAAATATATTTTACTTGTACTTACTGAGACTGCCTTTGCTTTCAAAATGCATATTTGAGCCCCTTTTTAGATGTTTACTGTAACTCCCACATATATACATATGAATCTTTAAAATAAAATGAAAGGACTGAGGCAAAATAAGATGAACTTGGCCACAGGAAGTATGTAATAGCCATTTCAGGACCTCCCAGCAAGAGTCAATCTCCGTATCTCTGGAGAAGAAAGCGTGGGAGCCTGAAACACCACACCAAAGCAGAACAGCTGAACCCCTGGCCTTCCTTTCCACCCAATATTCTGGATGGGTTCCCTCCTCCATGTCAGATCATCGTATAGGTTCTTGCTATTCAAAATGTGGTCCCCAGACCAGAAGCAGCAGCAGCACCTACTTGTGAGAGAAATTCAGAGTCTCAGGCCCCACCCAAGACCTATGTGGTCATAATCTGTATTTTCCTAAGACTTGCTGGATGTTCCTGTGCACGTGAAAATTTGAGGAGTCCTGATGTTGCATATACTGCCTATCCTGCCATGGGCACCTGGAGGAAAGGAGAAGAAGAAGGCACTCACATGTCTACTTCACAGATAGAGGAAGACAGGACAGAGCTCTGGGTTCTTACCTGGTGGGGTAAGAGTGAGATTTGGACGATGATGACAGCATGCCTCTCTAAGATGGACTGGGAGTTTGCAAACTTGAGTGATTTTTTTTTATGTAATTAAGTCTCCTTCTACTTTTATTTTGACTACCAGCTAACATTTTTTTGACCATTTACTGTATGCCATGGACTGTTTTAGCTCTTCATGTGTACTATCTCGAATAACCCTTTCAAGGATCTATGAGGAGCTTCTACTGTTACTCCCATTTTGCAGAGGAGAAAGGTGAGGCATAGAGCCACTAATTAACGTGCTCTAAGTCACACAGCTAGTATTCCACGATTCCTTCAGGCAGTCACCCCGGAGTTCTCACTCTTTTTCTCAACACCGTTATCGCTGCTCCTATATGGGGTAAAGGTGGGCTGCAGGGCAATGAGCAGAACCTTTATACACATCCATATTCAGATGCTCGAGCTGCAGGCTGGCCAACAAGGGAAGTTCAAGGTTGCAGAGAGTCAGAGGCACACATTTGCTTCAAAGAGAAGGTCATCGCTCCATGGGGAGGGGCCTTCTTCTGGCCACTCAGAAAGAGCTCCCAAGCTGAGACACATGGTGGCCGGCGCCCTGTGGAAAGGCTGTTGGGTAAAGCATTTTGCTGAAAGAGGGAAAATTAAAACTGATGTCCTCCTTGAATGAAGTACTCAGAGCTACTGGGAGTCACCCCAAGATGCATGACTGAGATGAGTGTTTCTCCACCTCTGCTCTTCTCCCTGAAGAGGAAATTAGGCAAGGGGTCAAGTTATGAAGAGAGCAGGTGGAGAGAGAGGAAGTAGTGGGGACAGTGGCGGCTGGCGGGAGCACTATACAAGGGCGGCTGGGAAGACGGCAACTAGCAGGAGACAGGGGCAGACGTCCAGAGGAAGTGGTTTTCATTAAGGCTTGCTAAGAGCAACAAAGGTTCTGGGAAAACTCAGGACGCCGTGGGAAGGTGAGTGACCCAGAACTTACAATGTGCTTCTGGAGATCAGAAGATGTCTACTGACTGTGACATTTTAAAATCCAAGTCCCAGTAGATACACAAGGCTTCAAAGCCTTAAAAATCTTCATGTTAGTCAAAATCCAGCCTGATTCCCTTGAAGGCCACCTGGTCATACTCTCAAGGCTCCTTTGCTTTCCTGGATTTCCAAGTATAGATGCCAGGTTTCTAAACAGGGCAGTCTACCTTCAAGGATCAGAGGAAAAAGCAAGAGCGGGACGAAATGAAAAGCACAGCTGGTCTGTTGCAAAGGGAGTTGTTTGTGGAAGGCACTGGGGCTGCGTCAGTTCTGCCGGATCTTGTGCGAAAATCAAAGTGATTATACCCAAGGCAGGAGGCTGCCGTGCCCTCACTGCAGAAGCAGGACTTGAGAAGATGAGTTTTCAGAAGTTCCATCTAAGATCCTGAGGCGTGAAGATTTCAGTGGTGTGGCCAATGGGAGAAACCGAGCTGGTAATGTTGCTTTCTTTAATCTGAGCCTTTTATTTTATTTTATATGGGAAATTCTCTCTTTCAAAAAAAAATATGTCTTTATTGATTTCAGAGAGGAAGGGAAAAGGGAGAGAGAGAGAGACACATCAATGATGAGAGAGAATCATGCATGTCCCCTTCTGGGGATCAAGTCCACAATCTGGGCATGTGCCCTTGACCGAAATCAAACCTGGAAGCCTTCAGTCCTCAGGTTGATGCTCTATCCACTGAGCCAAACCAGGTAGGGCAGGGAAATTCTCTTTACTCTTACAACAAAGAGATTCATTTTTTTAATCTCTAAAATTAATGTTTGAGCCATAGACCAGAAATAAAAACATGCTTCATTCAAGAAACAACCACAGATTTGTCTTGTATTGTCTTGTCTTGTTTTCTGTTGTTTATTTTGTTTTGTGTGGTCCCCATTTCTGAATCTTTTTTTCAGCATCTTGTATCTGTAATCTGCTTAGGAAAAGGTGAAGGCAGCCCAGTTCTGCAGATGAAGCTGAGAGAAGGTTCTTTTCCTGCAGGGCGAGTGTGTTCCACTCTGTGAACAATGGCTTAGCAGACCTGAGTGACAAAGGAGAGGGTAATTGATGCCAAAATTTACAGCTTTTGATAATGTCTATCCACTAACCGATTTTTGAAGTTATAGGTGTTCTTAATTCATTTGTCTTTTAACTTTTATATTACATTAAGAGAGATTAACATGCAACCTTTACACTATCCAGTATTCTCTGTCTTTGTATTTACCTTTATAAAGCGAGTTTTAGACTTTTGTATGCATGTGTCCAAACTCATCAAATTGCATACATTAAATCTGTGCAATCTTTGTATGTCAATAAAGCTGTTAAAAATAGCTAGTATATTTTTTAAGAGGGATAGCAGGGTCTCAGGCTACTTCACCACAAAGGGAGGAAGGTGGGGAGAGTCTTAGTGCAGGAGAGACAGGGGACATCTTCCTCACTACTCCAGGTGGGACCCGGAACACTCTTCAGACTGCATTTGAGAAAGGGGTTAGACCTGGGTTGGGGTTTGTCCCAGAAGCCTTTGAGCACAGTAGAAGCTGAAACAGAGCCTCCCTAGTGAGAACGACATCTCCTGGGACTAGCTTCACAGATGGGGAGGAGCAGCCTCCAGCAGGATACAAACATTGCAGTGGCTGGAGAGCAGGTCGGTTGGGTCCGGCTGCCCACAGAACCTTCACAGCATGACTGAGATGGAGACAAGGCTGCTAGGAGCTACAAATTAAGCTGCTTGTGCACAAATAACCTTCCAACCATCTCAAATCAAATCATTAAAAGCAATCATGCTATTCTACTTAAACATAGCATTTGCTCCTAAATTCTTCCTTCTGCACTATCACGAAATGGTGTATTGTTTTCCATTTTAGGCCTAAAATCCTCAGTGGTGTTTTTGGAGAATTCAGTGGAATCCAAGGGAGAGAGACTAATTACAGAGACTTAGACACAGAATGAGGTTGGGTTTGTTCACCAGGAACTACAACCAAGGAAGAACCTTAGGGGTAAAACTAAGATCTTCCTGGGGTCATAAGATGGGTGTCCACCATGGTTTTCTCACTCGTTGAAATGAGACCTTCCCCTAGTCACAAACTCTGCCAGGATCACCATCGCCTCATCTGTTCAACATCCCACAAGCACATCTTGAGCCCTAAACATTCTCCATGTTCACCAAACCGAGATGGTTGTTATTAAGGACCAACCTTAGCACCAGAAATTTTCCAAAACCCTTCCACAAGAACGTGGTTGTGCATTTCCTATTGCTTCATTCTAAAAACTATCTAAATGGTAGAAAGCAATGGATTCAGTGATACTCTTAATACATGTCTATTTACTAATTAGAAGAGCATCAAAAAAATAAAAAATAAAGAGCATCTATGCCCATCAGAAAAGTAGTGGTAAATACATTTGCAAGATGCAATATTCACAAGTCTGATGCTTGATGCACAAACTGATCATTGGTTCCTCATGGGAATTTATATTTCCCAGGACCACAAGGACCCCTCTCTGCTCAAAATGTGCCTTGTCAGTCTAGGTGTCCAAAGGTTAAACCACATCACACCAAATACCCGGGCTCTGGAAACAGTGCTGTGGACATGGTCCGCCTCCAGGGAAACCATCTCCCTCAACCTTAAGTACCACTGGACTCAAAAGAGCCGTGTCTGGAAATAGTCCTGGCTATATTTTAACCCCCAAAGGTCCATCATTGCCTGAGATCATCTCAAAATCCTCAAAATATCTTTTTGAATTCCCAAGCCATTATAGTCAGCAAATTTGGTGTTATTTATACTTTTATCTCAGTGCAACTGCACATTCTGGAATTCCCCTCATGCCCTCTACTGCAGACCTCATGCTCTGCCATCAATGGAGAATAGCCGAAGTGGTTTCTGGGATTTTTTATTATAGCTTGGCTGGGCAATAAGAGAAGGACAGGCTGGTTGTTTAGAAAAAGTACCTAAATGTTTATCAGTAGTACAGTGGACCAGAGAGAACAACAAATGCAAACATCCCGAGGCAGGAAGTGCTGTAGAAAAAGGTCAGAGAGGATAGGGAGCCAAAAGGGAGAGAAAATGGTGCAAGACCTGGCTGAAGTCATAGGCAATACTTGAAGAACATTTTGGTGATTCTGGATTTTATTTAAAAAGCAATAGGACCCTCATATCCAAAACATGTATTAAAGAAAAATTCCTACAACTCAAATAGAAATAACTCAATTAAAAATCAGGTAAATGGTGTGAACAGGCATGCCACAAAGGATATCAAAATGGCCAACAAATATTATGAGTGTTCCACACCATTAGTCATCTGAAAGAAACAGGTTAAAGCAAATGAAACATCACTACATAGCCACCAGAATGGCTAAAATTAAAATGTGACAATACTTAGTGTTGGCGAGAATAAGAGGTACCTGGAATACTCTTACACTCCTGAAGAGTGTGTAAATATTTGTACAATTACTTTGGGGAAATGTGTGGTGATACCTACAAAAGCTAGACATATGTGTGATCCATGACCCACCCCTGGGCACATGCCCAAGGATTCTTATGTCCACCAGAAGAAAGTTCGTGGCAGCTCTATTTGGAACAGGCCCAAAATGAGACAAGCCTAAGTGTCCATCAACAGTAGAATCACTAAATGCATTTTGAAATATGATAACAGAATTCTGCACTTCAATGAAAAAGAACAAGCTACTAATGCAGACAACATGAATAAATCTCACAGCCATAATGTTGAGTGAAAGAAATTAAACATAAAAAAGAGTACATACTGTATGATTCCACTCACATGAAGTTTAAAACTAGACAAAGGTAATCTATGGTGATAGAGGTGAGCCGTTCGGATGAGAGGGTCATGCAGGAGCTTTCCTGATGGCTGGGAAGTTCTTCGATTGGTCTAAGTGGCAGTTACATGGATGTACACACACATAAGTAAAATTCATCAGACTGTATGTTAAGAAGTGTGCACTTTAATGAAAGTAAATTATACCTAATTTTTTACAAATGAGGGGGAGAGCAATGGAGGATGAATCCAGGGAAGTTGCTGGAAGAGACGGGTGGGTTCAGGGACAGAGGCAGAGAGTCTCGGTAGGAGCAAGTCCTGAGGACCCAGCACTGAAGGCTGGGTGGAAGGGGTGAGGCAACCAGCAAAGAATGCTGAGAAATCAGAGGAAAGCAGCATAGGGAGGGACAGGAGGTGGCTGAGAGTAGTTCTTACTGATGAGATAAAGAAGGATGGAAATAGGGTGATGGGTGAGAAAGACCCTCCAGCCTCATTTGTAGACATAACATACACAGAAAAGTCATAACTTTCTGTGAGATTTAGAAGTTATTTGGGTGACTCATAGATATAGAGAACAGAGTGACAATTGTCAGAGGGTGGGGATTGAGGCAGGGCGAAAAAGGTAAAGGTATTAAGTGGCACAAATTGGTAGTTACCTAAAGGTCATAGAGATGTAGATTACAGCATAAGGAATATAGTCAATAATATCATGATAGTTGTATAGGGGGCCAGGAGGGTGCTTGAAACATTGGGGACCACTCTGTAAAGTACATGATTTCCTAACCACTTTGCTGTACACCTGAAACTAATCAGAATAATATTGAATATAAACTGTAATTGAAAAAAATTTTAAATACATTTTTTAAAAAAGAAGTTACCTGAGTGATTTAAAAACTTACTGGAGAAGCCTGTCTTCATTCAAGGTAAGTGAGGGTCACGTGCCATCGTCAGAATCCAGGCCCTGCAGAAATGGCCACGAGATGGCCTGGTTCCCCAGGAGAAGGCATGCTGCCACCCTGACCCGGACATCTGCGTGACCTTCAGGGACACCCAGACAAATGCAGGGAAGAAGGGACCTGGATGAAGAATAAGCTATACTGATAAACGGCTTCAGTTTTTCAACTTAGGGTCACTCACAGGAAAGCATTAGAATCAGGTAGGGTTTAGGGTTATAGGGTATCAACATGTACTGAAGCCAACTTTGCAAAATGAAGGATTTCTGTGATGCACCTGAAGGACACGCCTTGTGTGCAAATACCATTTTCTTCTCTTGATTTCTAAAGAATTTTTGGTGAAAAGCTTTCTTAAGACACCATTCATATGCTTTCCTGTATTGTGTTTATTTATATATTTTTTCTCTTCATATTAGACTGTTAACTCCCTGACGACAGAAACTGAGTCTTTTCACCTTGTATCTTCCCACTCCCCCGGGGCTGCCCCCTGGGCCTCGCTGACCTTGGATGCAGCAGATGTGGGACATATGAGCAGTCCAATGTGAAGACAGACCCTGGAGGGTGAGTCCGCCTTGCAGGCATCCAGTTATATTGAATCGCACCACCTTGAGCCTGAGTCATTGCTGTTTTTCTGAAAGAAGTAAAAATACATTGTTTAAAATTCAAGAAGGCATTTCAGAGAAACACAGATGGCCTTGTGGCAACATAAATAGCAGGCAGAAGAATGGAGACTACGTTCTGAAGGAAAAAGACAAGGTCACCTTGCCCTCCAGTCTCATTAGTGGAAATAACACTTACAGGAAAGTAACATGTTTTTAAAGATGCTTGGAAGTTTCCTAGGTGATCATGAAATTGCTGGTGGCACTATCAGTTTTTCAAAATACACAGAGCATGCCCTCTGAGATCAACTCAACTGGCAATTAGGACAAAACAGGGTCATGGAGCTTTTCTTCCCTTCTTTGGCTGCTAATTAGGAGATCTGTGACTTATTGGGGTTTTTTATGTTACCTAATGGGCTAAAACTCTTGATGGTGGTGACTATTAATATTGATGTATTCAACTTTAATCTTTAACTTGATTTCCTAGGATGATTAGATGATTAGATGATGCTCAGAGAGACTGGTCATGTTATTCTTTGATAGATTCTTTATATGGTATGGTAAATGCAGTAAAGCAAGAGGAATAAATAATTTTACCCTCATGCATTCTCCCTGCTCCCCATGTGCATCAGCAGGCCTGTTGAGGTCAGCAGTCTTCACACACAAATGGGTGTTCCCAGTAGGGTGTGCAAGAATCCACATTGGCCAGTCTGCCTGTGGACCCAATGCCTTACTGTACAGAGTTCATGTCAAAAGCTCATAAAGAGTAGTGTAGCCCAGCCAGCATGGCTCAGTGGTTGAGCATCGACCTAAAAACCAGGAGGTAAGGGTTTGATTTCCGATCAGGGCACATGTCCAGGGTTGCAGCTCAATCCCCAGTGTGGGGCATGCTGGAGGCAGCCGATCAATGATTCTCTATCATCATTGATGTTTCTAGGTATCTCTTTCTCCCTTTCCCTTCCTCTCTGAAATCAATAAAAATATATATTTTTTTTAAAAAGAGTAGTGTATCAGAGAAACCAAGATGGAGGCATAGGTAAACACCTAAACTGCTGCCTCGCACAACAATTTCAAAACTACAACTAAAAGACAAAACGGACATCATCCAGAACCACAGGAAGGCTGGCTGAGTTGAAATTCTACAACTAGAAGGAAAGAGAAAAGCACACTGAGACTTACAGGAGCTGAGGAAGGTAGAGGTACGGAGAGGGCTGGCAACTGAGTATGTGGCGGACTTTCTCAATCAGGAGGGATACAAAAGCTCCCGACTGCTCTGAACTCCAGTTTCGGGCGAGACTCTGGGGACCCAGACTCATACAGGGAGAAACTGGACTGTCTGGCAGCGGGCAAAACTCAAAGGTGGCTTTCTCTCAGAGGTGCTTACAGTGATTACCAAGGGACACTGAGACTCGGGGGCCTCTTAGGGCAGGGCTGACGGGAAGCCATTGCCGTTTGCCCCGCCCTGTGATCCTGCCCCACAAAGCCATAGCTGTTTGCTCTGCCATGAGACTCTGCCCCATCCAAGCTGAGCGCAGAGGTTTTGCATATGAATGACCTGGTCATTTGAATTCTAAACTTACCTACAGCTGAGTCAGTGAGACCCAGAACATCCAAAAGAAGGCCCAAGGCTCCACAGCAGCTTGCATTGCTTCACAGCTGGGCCTCATCTGGGCACCTCCAAACCCAAACAAAGAAGAGGAATCTGCAGATCTCTCCATAGCTCCTGCTGGGTGGCCTCAGGCAGAGGCTAAATTAGCACCTCCTTGGAGATCCAAGAGCCAGTGTACCCAGGGATCAGAGTGAAACCATAGAGATTACAACTCCTCAGACCCATAAGGGACACACTCGGGGCAGACTCAGTGAGCACCAAAGCCCCACTGAAGCAAGTCTTCTCTCAAAAGGGTGTCTCCAGCACAGAAGTTCTCCCATAGTAGACACAGCTGATCCTCACAGCCAATTAGCCTGGAGGTCAATTCCCCCCAGTGATACCAACAACAATCAAGACTTAACTACAACAAGACTGTGCACTCAGCCCACAAAGGGTTGCACCAAGAGTGTTTACCTCAGGTAACTGCAGAGGCTGAGCCACTGGGCCCTATAGCACACAAAGCCACTCTATCAACTCAGGGAAGCAGCCAAATTGCAGAGACAAAGAAACAGGTCACAAATGAAAGAAATGGAGGAAAGCAAACGACTGGATATAGAGTTCAAAACCACAGTTATAAGGTTTTTCAAGAATTTTCTAGAAAAGGCCAATAAATTTAGTGAGACCCTTGAGGATATGAAAAAGGACCAACTAGAAATTAAGCATACACTGACTGAAATAAAAAATAATATTCAGAGATCCAACAGCAAACTAGAGGATCACAAGAATCAAGTCAAAGATTTGAAATACAAAGAAGCAAAAAACACCCAACTGGAAAAGAAAAAAGGAAAAAGAATCCAAAAACATGAAGATAGTGTAAGGAGCCTCTGGGACAACTTCAAGCATACCAATTGTTTGGTTAAGCTGCGATAGGGCAGGCCATTATGGGGGTGCCAGAAGAAGAGAGAGAGCAAGATACTGAAAACCTATTTGAAGAAATAATGACAGAAAACTTTCCCCACCTGGTGAAAAAAATAGACTTACAAGTCCAAGAAGTGCACAGGACACCAAACAAAAGGAATCCAAAGAGGACCACACCAAGACACATCATAATTAAAATGCCAAGAGCAGAAGACAAAGAGAGAATATTAAAAGCAGCAAGAGTAAAAAAGTTAGTAAAAAACAAGGGAGCACCCATACAACTGTCAGCTGATTTCTCAACAGAAACTATGCAGGCCAGACAGGAGTGGCAAGAAATATTCAAAGTGATGAATAGCAAGAACCTACAACCAAGATTACTCTACCCAGCAAAGCTATCATTCAGAATTGAATGATAAAGGTAAGATAAAGAGCTTCACAGGTAAGAAAAAGCTAAAGAAGTTCATCACCACCAAACCAATATTATATGAAATGCTGAAAGGTATCTTTTAAGATGAGGAAGAAGAAGAAAAAGGTAAAGATAAAAATTATGGAGGGAGGATCCAAGATGGCGGCATAGGTAAACACCTAAACTGCTACCTTGCACAACAATTTCAAAACTACAACTAAAAACGTCTATAACCCAGAACCACGGGAAAGCTGGCTGAGTGGAAGTTCTACAACTAGAAGGAAAGAGGAAAGAGCATTGAGATGTGCACAAGCGCTGAAAAGCTGAGGTATGGAGGCGCACGTGATCCGGGCTGGCGGCGGGTGTTGCTTTTTACAACCCGAAGGGAGACAAGCTCCCGATTACTCTGAAATCCAGTTTCTGGGGAGATGAGGGGAACCCAAACTCCTACGGGGAGAAGCTGGACTGTCTGCCATCAGGTCGGAAAGTGAGGGTGCCTTACTTGCAGAGCTGCACTCAGGAATAATTGTTTACTGCGCTGGGGCACGAGACGCGGGAATGCGGTTTGGAACATGGTCTGAGACGCAGAGACGGCAGACTGGCAGCCATCGCTGTTTGCCATGTCCTAGCCTAGTGACGCCCTGAGACCCTGCCCCGCACAACCTACAAACCCACCCAAGCTTCAAGCAGTGGCTTTTGCATATGAATGGCCTGCCCTATCGCAGCTTAACCAAACAAACTGCAGCTGGGTCAGCTCCAAAACCTCCAAACCCCAAGCAAAGAGGAGAAAACTGTAGTTCTCGCTGTAGCTCCTGCTGGGTGGCCTCAGACGGTAGCTGACCGGCACCCATTGGAGATCCAGAAGCCAGTGTACCTAGTGGTCAGTGTGAGACACCAGATTTCAACTCCTCACATCCATAAGTGACACATTCAAGAGGCAGACTCAGTGAGCACCAAAGCCCCACTGAAACAAGTCCTGCCCCATAAGTGTGTCTCCAGCACAGCAGTTCTTCCATTATAGACACAGCGGGTCCCCACAGCCAATTGGCCTAGAGGTCAATTCCTCCCAGTGTACCAACAGCAATCAAGGCTTAACTACATCAAGACTTTGCACTCAGCCCACAAAGGGGTGTACCAAGAGCGTTCACCTCAGGTGATTGGGGAGGCTGAGCTACTGGCCCCTATAGGTCACCTACTACACAAAGCCACTCCATCAACACAGGGAAGCAGCCAAAATGCGGATACAAAGAAACATGTCATGAATGAGAGAAATGGAGGAAAGCAAACTACTCACGACATAGAGTTCAAAACCACATCTATAAGGTTACTCAAGAATCTTCTAAAAACTGCTGAGAAACTTGATGAGACCTCTGAGGAGCTTAGTGAGACCTTCAAGGACTTTAATGAGAATGCCAAAAAAAAAAATGGAAAAGGACCAGTCAGAAATTAAGCATACACTGTCTGAAATAAAGAATATACAGAAACTCAACTGTAGATCAATGTACCCCAAGAATCACACCAAAGATCTGAAAATATGAGGAAACAAAAAACATCCAACCAGAAAAACTAAAAGAAAAAGAATCCAAAAATATGAAGATAGTGTAAGGAGCCTCTGGGACAACTTTAAGCATACCAACATCCGAATTTTTGGGGTGCCAGAAGAAGAGAGAGAGCAAAATATTGAAAACCTATTAGAAGAAATAATGACAGAAAACTTTCCCTACCTGGTGAAAGAAATAGACTTACAAGTCCAGGAAGTGCAGAGAACCCCAAAGAAGAAGAATCCAAAGAGGACCACACTAAGACACATCATAATTAAAATGCCAAGAGCAAAAGACAAAGAGAGAATCTTAAAAGCAGCAAGAGAAAAACAGTTAGTTACCTACAAGGGAGTACCCATACAACTGTCAGCTGATTTCTCAACAGAAACTATGTAGGCCAGAAGGGAGTGGCAAGAAATATTCAAAGTGATGAACAGCAAGAACCTACAACCAAGATTACTCTACCCAGCAAAGCTATCATTCAGAATTGAAGGTCAGATAAAGAGCTTCACAGATAAGAACAAGCTAAAGGAGTTCATCACCACCAAACCAGGATTACATGAAATGCTGAAGGGTATTCTTTAAGAAGAGGAAGAAGAAGAAAAAGGTAAAGATAAAAATTATGAACAATAAAATGACATCAAATACATACCTACCAAGAAGTGAATCTAAAAATCAAGTGAATAAAAAATCTGATGAACAGAATGGACTGATGAATATAATAGATTCAGGGACATAGAAAGAGAGTGGACTGACAATTCTCAGGAGGAAGGGGGTGTGAGGGGTGCGGGAAGAGATTGGACAAAAACCCTACACCTATGGATGAAGACAGTGGCAGGGGGTAAGGGCATGGGGTGGGGTGGGGAATCAGGAGGAGGGGAGCTATGGGGGGAAAAAAAGAGGAACACCTGTAATAATCTGAACAATAAAGATTTATTTTAAAAAATTATGAACAACAAATACATATCTATCAACAAGTGAATCTAAAAATCTAGTGAATAAAAAATCTGATGAACAGAATAAACTGATGAATATAATAGAATCAGGGGCATAGAAAGGGAGTGGACTAACAATACTCAGGGGAAAAGGGGTGTGGGGTGTGGGAAGAGACTGGACAAAAATTGTACACCTATGGATGAGGACAGTGCGAGGTGAGGGGGTGGTAAGGGCAGAGGGTGGGGTGGGAACCGGATGGAGGGGAGCTATGGGGGTGAAAAAGAGGAACAATTGTTACAATTATTATTGTAATAATCTGAACAATAAAGATTTATTTAAAGAAAATAAATAATAAAAAATTTATAATAAAAAATAAAAAGAGTAGTGTATCAAAATGTTTTAAAAACATGAACCCAGAATCAAGTCAAGTAGACCTGGTTTGCTCCTAGCTCTGTCCTTCACCAGCCTCAAGAAAGCTTCTTAACCCCTCTGAGCCTCAGTTTTACTCATCAGTAGAATGACAATAATGATGGTACCTACCCCGTGATTGTTTTTAGAATTAAATGAAATAGGACATGTAAAAAACTTAGTGGAGTGCCTAATTCCTGATAAATGCTTACAGAACTATTATCATTATTTTATTAATCTCTGAATGTCTTATAACTTAGTCATTCTTTACAAGATCTGATCCACTTTGCAATCATTACTCCATCCAGGGAGAGAAGAAGTGATCCCTTCTGGTGGAGGAAAATCATAAGGAAGCTAGTTATATGTATAGAATTCCACCTTCATGCTTAGAAGACAACTCTTTAATCAAGGTTAGTTAGGACCTCACAGGGAGCCTTTAGGATTCTACAGAGGTGACACTGCTAAAATATTGCACATCCTTGTATGTTTATGGTTCCAATGTAAACCAAGATCTTTGAAGAGTGGTCCTCTATCATCTTGTTTTTTCTACTGCCAATGGAGAAGGATATCTTGGATTGATGCTGAGATGTTGCCATAAAAATAGAGATGGCAAGCACAAGCTAGTCAAGGAATACCCTGTGATCTGAGTGGAACTTACAGAGTTTGCATTATTGTTCATGAAAGGGGGATGGTTGGACAGTGACCATTCATTGGGAAACTCTTGGCTTTTCCCATGGCTGATAAATGGAGATTTTCAACTTTGTTTACCAAGGGCACTCTGAAGAGGACACTATGAGAAATGGGCATTTCTTTGAGGCTGATTGACCTCAAAAGAGAGAAGGCATAAAGTCATTTCACTTCAGGTAGATGACAAATACACATCAATATATATAAACTAGAGGCCTGGTGCACAAAATTTGTGCACAGGTGGGGTCCCTAGGCCTGGCCAGCCAGCGATCAGGACTGATCAGGTTCCCACCTCCCTGCCTCCTTCCTCCTGCCTGTGCCCGCACACTGCCACCTCAAAATTCCCTGCCTCCCCACCTCCTCCTTCCCTTGCCACCTGCACACCACCACCGTGAGGTTCCCTGCCTTCTCACCTTCCCCCCTCCTCCTTCTCTCGCCACTTATGTCTTCCGCCACCCATTCCCAGTTCCCTGTCCCAGCCCAGGGCCTGGCCCTGATTGGGCAATTGGGACCTGCCATCTGGGGGGAGGACCAGGAGGTTGGCTGGCAGGCCTCAATTAGGTGATCGGAGCCTGTCAGATGAGGGAAGGAACAGAGGAAAGGACCCGGGAGGTTGGCCACTGGCCCCGAGGAGGGAGCTGGCCCTCAGCCCCCTGGGAAAGGGGCTGCATCCGCTGCCACCCACCCCCTGGTTCCCCATCCCAGCCTGGGGGCCCGACCCCGATTGGGGCCTGCCAGCCAGGGGGAGGAACTGAGAGATTGGCCTTCAGGCCCCATTGGTGATTGGGGCCTGCAGGCTGGGGGCAGTTTCTGCGTTGAGTGTCTGCCCCCTGGTGGTCAGTGTGCATCATAGTGACCAGTCTTTCTGGTCGTTCTAGCTAATGGTCACTTAGGCTTTTATATATATAGACTGGTGGCCTGGTGCACGAAATTCGTGCACGGGGGAGGTGTCCCTCAGCCCAGCCTGCACCCTCTCCAATCTGGGACCCCTTGGGGGATATCCAACTTCCTGTGGGATTGGGCCTAAACTGGTAGTCAGACATCCCTCTCACAATCCGGGACCGATGGCTCCTAACTGCTCACCTGCCTGCCTGCCTGATTGCCCCTAACCACTCTGCCTGCTGTCCTGATCACCCCCAACTGCCCCCCTTCCGGCCTGATTGCCCCCAACTGCCCCACCAACCAGATCGCCCCCAACTGCTCCTCACTGCCAGCCTGCTCGCCCCCAACTGCCCCCCATGCCGGCCTGCTCGCCCCCAACTGCCTCACCACCACCAGCCTGCTCTCCCCTAACTGCCTCTATCTCAGCCCTGCCACCATGGCTTTGTCTGGAAGGACGTCCGGAAGGTCTCCCAGAAGGTCTCCCGGGCTAATTAGCATATTACCCTTTTATTAGTATAGATACCTTTGGCTAGCAAGTCTCGGTGACAGGTCTGACCTGGGCACCAGGGTCACTGAATCAAAGTGCAAACAGAGGATAGTGTTCATGGCCAAGATGAAGTGGAAGAATTAAAAAGAGGAAGGAAAAAGTTTGCAATGTGCTCAACAGAAGTATTCTTAAAATAAAAAATAATAATTTTTCTCAGCTGTATGTCCACTCTGATCTTATCTCCATTTAAATACCAACTTGTTAACATTTTTGAAATGGAGAAGTCAGCTTCATTAAGTTACAAAACCTCTTCCTGTCTAGACCTACAGCTCCTTAATTTCTAATAAAATTGAGTAAATAATACCCCAAATGCCAGTGTGAAGTCCAGGACTGGTCAGAATCATCTGGGGTACGTTTACACAGGACAGATGCCATGAGCTTGCCCCACAGGGACTGACCTAGAATCTCTAGGGGTGGGCCCCATTAGTTAAGCACCTCTAATGACTGTGATGGTGACCAACTTTGGGAACCCCTGAAATATACCATTTCCATGCCCAGCTTTACAAAGCCTTCACTTGAACTAATGGTCCTAATTAATGACCCTCCTTAAACTACCCATCGGGAAGCTTACCCATTAAGTTCCAAGAAGATAACTTGATGCCAATAGTCGGTCTACTGGATAAGTCTACTTATCCAGGAGTTTTCTTTTCTCCTTCCAAAGTCCTAACACTTTCCACTTAAATTGGCCTTTTCCTTGAGCCATGTCTGAACTTCCCCTGTCTCAAAGTAGAATCCAATTACCTCTTCATACCCTGAGGATGTTTTCAGGTGAGTCTTGTAAATGCCACATCAGTTTGCCTTCTGAACATATCGGCTAAATGTCCAAAATAATAATTATTCCAATAGGGACTTGGTAAAATTCCTAATGAGCCCATGAAGTGAGTATCTGCTTTAAAAAAAAAAAAGGCATTACATTTCAAGTGTGTGTGTGTGTGTGTGTGTGTGTGTGTGTGTGTGTGTGTGTGTTGCAGGGGAGGAATTAATCTTGTATTCCAATGGGAGGTAAACAATCTGACCTTGTATCTGGAAACTGGAAGACAAGTTTCTCCTTTATCATTTTGGAAAAAGATGCCAGGATTGAGGAGGCAGGAAGGGTGATGAGGGTGAGAGAGTAGTGTTGTGGGGTTTTTTATTAATAATAGTTTTTAAATGGCATAACATGTATTGTTGTGCCTAATCCACCATAAATCATATTTCAGAGAAAAAATCTTTTAACCTTCAGTCTTCCTTTGTGGGGAAGAAAGATGTCATGGAAACCATGTCTGCGCCTAAAGCAAGCGACAGTGAAAACAACTGTTTCCATGACGCCACAAGGAGATGTCAGCCGCTACACAGAGACATGTGTCGAGCATCAGGAATTCTCCGCTGGCTTAGATGCCTTCCTTCACTCTGCCCAGTTACTCTCCGTCAATAGTCTATCCTCGCGCATTCTCCTTCCAGTTTGACTTGAATTTGTAAAGTCAAGTTCAAATCTGACAGCTTCTCCAGAAGCTTCCTCTCCCCTCAGTTAGAAGAGATTTCCTACCCCTGAATGTTAGCTCCCCAGACCTTGCATTAGAGCTGTAGCTCTCAATCGGGATGATTTTGTCCATCAGGGGACTTGTGGCCACTTCTGGAGAAGACATTGTGGATTGTTTGCACTGGGAGGGCACTACTGGCATCTAGTGGGTAGAGGCCATGTGTGCTGGGAAACATGCTACAGTGCACAGGACAGTCCCCACAACAAGGGATTATCGGCCCCAAACGTCTGCAGTGCTAAGATTGGGAAATCTTACTTGGGAGTGATTTGTGTGCTGGCTCTGAGGCAGCCGGTGACACAGCTGAGCTCTCCCTCCTCTTGGCCTTTTCCCTCCTTGGCTTCCAGGACACCACACTCATTGAGCTTCCTCCGACCTCACTGGTCCAACCTCTTGTCGACTCTGCTAAACCACCACCCCCCTCAATTTCCCACTTCTGAACACTTGAGTGTGCCTAAGTTCAGTCCTTGGACTTCATTCCTCTACCCATTCTCACTCCAGTCTATCACATTAAATATCTATAGACCCACTGGACCCCTTCCCTGAATCTAGATCTCAGCCCAGACCTTGTCCCTAAATTCCAGGTTCATAGATGTTAAATATCTCTCCCTTGGACGTCTCCAGGGCTTCTCAAACTCAGCATATCCAAAACTGAGCTCCTGGTCTTTCCTCAAAAACATGCTCCTTCAATTCATCTCAGTGAATGGCAATTCCACCTGCCCAGTTGTGCATGGAAATAACTTTGCAGGCATCCTTGAGACCTCTCTTTCTCTCTAGCACTCATTCAATCTACCATCAAGTCCTATTGACTCAAAACTTATCCAGCCCTAACCGGTTTGGTTCAGTGGATAGAGCGTCGACCTGCGGACTCAAGGGTCCCAGGTTCGATTCCGGTAAAGGGCATGTACCTTGGTTGCGGGCACATCCCCAGTGGGGGGCGTGTGCAGGAGGCAGCTGATCGATGTTTGTCTCTCATCGATGTTTCTAGCTCTCTATCCTTCTCCCTTCCTCTCTGTAAAAAAATCAATAAAATATATATTTTAAAAAAACATATCCAAAATCTCACCACTTCTCTCCACTTCCACAATTGCCTCCTTGGCCAAGCCACCACCATCTCTTCACCTAGAACATTGCAATCGCCCCTGAGTGGTCTCCTTGCTTTACCTCTCTCCCCTTCACAATACAGGAGCCAGAGTGTTCCTTTTAAACTGTAAGTCACCATACTATTGTCTGGATCTACGAGTTTTTGTTTGTTTTTCTTGTTTGTTCATTTGTTGCTTTCAGTTTTATATCCCACACACATGAGTAAAATCATATTATTCTTAACTTATTTCTGACTTATTTTGCTTAGCATGATATTCTCAAGATCCATCCATGCTGTCACAAATGGCAGTATTTCATCTTTTCTTATGGCTGAGGAGTATTCCATTGTATATATGTACCACATCTTCTTTATCCAATCATCTATCAAAGGACATTTTGGCTGTTTCCATGTCTTAGCCACCATGAATAACGCTACAATGAGCATAGGGGTGCATATATCATAGGGATATGAATAAATGTTTTCTAATTTTGGGGTAAATACCCAGAAGACAATTTTCTGGGTCATATGGTAACTTTATCCTTAATTTTTTGAGGAGCCTCCATACTGTTTTTCATAGAGGCTAGGGAGCTGGAGGTAGCAAAGGGTAAAGGGGTCAAATATACGGTGAAAAAAGAAGATTTGACTTGGGGTGGTGGGCACACAATGCAATATGCAGATGGTGTATCATAGAATTGTACACTTGAAATCTATATAATCTTATTAACCAATGTTGCCCCAATAAATTTAATTTAAAATAAAATGCCGGTAAGTCAGACCATGTCCCTTCTCTATTCAGAATGCTCAATGGCTCCTATCATTCCAAAGTAAAAGCCAAAGTTCTGAGAGTATTTTATATGACCATCTGCTTCAAAATCCCCCGATCTACCCCGGCAGCATCTCACCGACTCCTATCCCACACTCCCCTCCTTCACTCTGCATCCACACCGGCCTCCTCACTCCTCCTGAGTCTGCCTGACACATTTCTATCTCAGAGCCTGTGCCTTTGCTGTGCCCTCTGCCTAGACTCATCTTCCCCAAAATCCCCATGGCTTGCCCCATCAGTCCCTTAGGCCTTATTGAAGCTTCACCTTTACAGGGAAGCCTTCCATAGCCACACAATTTAAAAGTGTAGCCCTCCTCCTCCACTTGTCAGTTTTAATCTGTTTTCCATAGTGCACATCACATTCTTATCAGACTTGTTGTCTAATCATCTCAGTAGGCTGCAGCTCTCAGAAGGCTGGGAACTGTTTCCATTGCACCCAGACTAGCGCTGTCCACAGTAAATGCCCAATGAGATGAATGAACGCAGCCTCAGTGAGACTTCAGATCCTCCAGGAACATGAGCTGCTGCGCATCACCGCACACAGCATCTTGATCGCTGCTCATTTTTCTTCTCCCTGTCTGACATTGCTTTCTTGTATAGGCAGTCACTGTACAGGGCGCTCTGGTACACATCAGCAAGTAATTTCATTTAATTTATTAGAAACTCAATCCATTTTTAATTGAATATTCAATCTGAATGCTTAAGATGTCAAAAGGTATCCTGGCCACAGTGAAGGCTTCATCATGCTGTCTTAACCAGCTCTACCAGGAGTAGGCAGAAGCTCCAGTCCCGTCTGCCTCAAAGGGCAGGTGTGGGCGGAGTTCCTGCACCATCTGGTGGGCATTCTGGGAACTACACTTACTGAAAGCGTGCCTCCTGGTATATGTGAAATGTTTGTCTCCTCCCCACCCCAAAAGCAAAGCCATTCCTCTTCTCCTCCCCAGTCCTTGAATTCCCAAACTTTCCTTGACTATGTGTGCTTTAGGTTGGTGACTCTCACTGTTTTTTAGGAAAAAATTAATTCCCTCCTGGGCCCAACAAGGAGAGAACCGAGGCTGCTTGAGGCTTTGACTTCTCTCAAGCTTATTCCTCTCTTAGCAGCTCCATCCAATCAATTCCCTAAGTCAGGAAACCCTGTAGGGAACATCAGTCTTTAATCTTCTGATGGCTGTCCCATGAGACATGTTTTCAATGCATCGTGGGAGGCCGTCCCACTGTCCGTTCCCAAAACTTAATACCCACCAATCTGATGGGAATTCTGCACTGTGCCTTTTATTCCACTATCAGAAATAGGTTTTTGATGTAAATACCCCAGGGAGAGGTAACAGCAAGATTTCTAATCTTACCAACCTAAATGACCCATAGCCAACCTACAGGCAAGTGTTAAAGAGTGAGGGCAGAGGAGAGCGGCTACTTGTCACTCAGAAGGAGGGTCTAAAGGTGGACACTAAAGGCCAGGGCCTGTGACAAAGAAAGGCCAACAGAGCCTCCAAATTCACCTTCACACACCTCATAGCCTCCCTCCTGCTCAGCCTGCCTAGCCAGGGTCATGCTGCGATCACTACCATGTATTGGGGATTGGGGAGAGAAAAGGGCAGATCAACCTTCTGGAAAATTCTACATTCAGATAACGTATAAAGCAATTCTTTGACTCTCGAGAACCCCAAACAATACCAACTACAGCCACCAGAGTGTGCCTTGGAAAAGATTGTAGACACCGATCCAGGATTTGTAAATCAGTACATGAATTGTTTGAAAGGAATTTGCCTTTCTGAGGTATAGAGGGTTCTTGAATCACTTTAGTCAAGATGAGGAGAGTTTGGTTTTGTGATATCTGTAAAGAAAATGAATGAGTGTGTAACCTTAACTAAACTTAAACTTCAGGCCAGTATATCTGAATTTCATCAGAAGCAGAAGGGAAGAAAATAAACATTTATTAAGAGCCTATTTATGGAAAGCACTAAGTAGTCATATTCCACTTGTTTATCTAAATTTAATGACTCTCTTTGAGACCAGCTATATGACCTGGTGTTAGTAGCTTAACATCTCCGAGTCCCATTTTCCTCATCTGTGAAATCATGCCAAACAATTCCTCAAAAAGTTAAGCATAAAATTACCATATGATCCATCAACTCCACTTCTGGGGATAGACCCCAAAGAGGTAAAAACAGGAACTCAAACATAGTTGTACACCAATGTTCAAAGCAGCATTAGTCATTATAACCAAAAGGTAGAAACAACCCAAATATCCATCAATGGATGAATGAATAAACATGCAGTACATGCATACAATGGATTAAACCATGAAAAGAAATGAAATTCTGACATGTGCTACAACATGGATGAATCTTGGAAGCATTATGCTGACTGAAATAAGGCTGACATGAAAGGACAAATATTGTATAATTCTACTTATATGTGGTACCAAGAATAGGCAAATTCAATTCATAGAGACAAAAAATAGAATAGAGGTTACTAGGAGCTGGGGGCGGGGGGGCGGGGAGAAGGAATGAGTAGTTGGTGTTAATGAGCAGATTTTCAATTGGGGATGATGAAAAGTTTTATAAATGGATAGTGGTAATGGTAGCACAACATTGTGAATTGCTTAGTCCTACTGACTTGTATTCTTAAACATAGTCAAAATAGTAAATTTTATATTACATATACTTTACTGCAATAATAGATAGGTATATAGATGGATAACGGTGCTTAGTTATTATTCAGAGTTATGTCTTTCTCAGTCCCCAAATCAATCATCCTACTATATTGTCTAATTCCAAATGAATTGTGGTTTCGATATATTTTACTATATGCAAAGAGTATGTTAATAGATGTTGTGAATTAATTGGAATAGTTTTAGTTACTGAAGCACAAAAAGGAAAAACATTAATGAATTTTTCCAAGTACAAAATACAAAGTAGAGAGGGATCTCCCAGCTCCCCCCTGAGCAGATTCCTTCCTGGACTAGCTCTCTCCCCAGAGAGACCCCGGCAGGGCAGGCAGTTTCTCATCTTCTATAGTTTGATGAGAAAAGGCCCCATGGTGCACTTTTTTTCCATTTACAGTGCAGAAGAATGACTTTTCCTCCAAATTTAATTGAGATGGAGCATTCCAAGACCAGACAAATGTCATGCATCAGATGATGAGTAAGCCGGACATCATGGGAATGACAGTTACAGGACACAGCTATTTGCCAAAAATGTGGCCTATGGGATTTAAGGACCATGTCATGCTGCCCCGATTGATGGTTCTTATTTGGATGACATGAAACCACTAATTGAGTTTTCTTTTGAGGGGAAAAATGTCCAGAGCATGTCGGAGGGAGAGAGGGCTGCGCATGCAGGTGCACACGTCCACGTGCTCACAGCCACAGGGAGGAGAGGAGGTGCCCCGAACTCGGGGAACTCTGGACCTCATACGAGGAAGTAGCCTACTCTTCCCAGTGAACCAAAAGCAGCAAGGGATAAAGGATCATAAAATACCTGAGTGATGCTTTTACCTACAAGAAAAGTAAGCCAAGAGGACTATAAGTTTGAAGACAAGTTATAGAGTATGAACCTGTCCACATAGGGCATTTGCCATATTTTCTCATCTCTTTCAAATCCGGCAGAAGTGCATGGTCAAAACTGAAAACATAAAAGGCCGTAAAATGGGGATCTAAATGGCTCTCCAGGGGGTGCGGCCATGCTCAGAAATCATACTTGTGAAGGCAGGCAAACATGTGACACAGGAACAAAAGCAGTGAAGCTTAAATGTTAAAGCAACTCGGTGGACAGACATTAACTGAGCACCTGCCCCATAAAAGGTATTGGGCTAGGCTCCAAGAAATAAAGAATAAAACATGATCTCTTCCCCATTCTATAATCTAGTTGTGCATTTTTTAAAATATATTTTTATTGAGTTCAGAGAGGAAGGGAGAGGGAGAGAGAGATAGAAACATCAATGATGAGAGAGAATCACTGATCGGCTGCCTTCTGAATGCCCCACACTGGGGATCGAGCCCGCAACCCAGGCATGTGCCCTGACTGGGAATCGAACCATGACCTCCAGGTTCATAGGTCGATGTTCAACCACTGAGCCACGCCGGCTGAGTGGTGGTGTGTTTTTTTTAAAAATCTAGTTTCATAAACAGAAAACTATCCCAATTTGAATAGTTCATGAAATAAGTAGTATAGGGAGTGGGAATTCCAATCCTAGATAGATGGGGGAATCTGTGGGTTTAACTCCTCCCTGTCCTGAGTTCTAAAGGATATAAATCCAACACAGTGAAAAAAAATAAAAGGGGGCTATTTTTGATGAAAATTCAACCAATGTCTGGAAGAAGGAGGAGGATGAAGGCATGTTAAAGTCCAGAGGAAATCACAGCCTGCAATCTACATGGAAAGGAATATATTCTAGTAAAAAAGCTCCTCTATTCTGCCAGACCCTGGTGAGGTCTTGAACTCAGGCTCAGCAGGAATGATGGAGGCAGCGAGACGAAGGTGCATATGAGAAGGCTCTGCCTCACTGCCCTCACCCAAATCACCTAGAAGCCAGACATCATCCCCACCCACCCCAGCCCGTCTGATCCTCAGAGAGCTCTCCAGAAAACAAATCAAATGGCACTTAGGGGAGGGGAGGGGAGGCTTACATTCTGATCTAGTGCAGTTAGATCATTGGACAAAGTCAGTGAAGGTGTGTGTCTCAGAAACATACTAGGTACTCTGACCGTGAGAAATACACATCTTTTACCCTGGAAGAAGTTAGTTGAGTGGTGGTTTTGGGGTTTCTTGCTCCATGGGAAATGATATTCTCATCCCTGGTGAGTTCAATTTCCAATCAGCCTCCTGAGTTTATCTCTGTTGAGAAGTCACCTCGCACCAGTGAAATTCCATTTGGCTCCTGGTGTGGTCTTTGGGAAGACTGCCATTTCACTGTTGATATTCATGTCATGTTTGTTTAGCTGGAACAGTGCTAACAATCATTGGGCTGATTCATATTGTTCTCATGACAGAAAGATCAGAAAAGCCTTAGTCAACTAGGTTAGTGATTTTCAACCTTTTCATCTCATGGCACACATAAACTAATTACTAAAATTCTGCGGCACACAAGCGTCCCTGGGTCCGGGTGCGACCATGTGTCCCTGGATCCGGATGAGGCCTCGTGCACCTAGGCCCGGGTGAGCCCAAGTGGCCCTGGGTCTGGGAGAGGCCAAGCGTCCCTGGGTCCGGGTGCGACCATGTGTCCCTGGATCCGGATGAGGCCTCGTACACCTAGGCCCGGGTGAGCCCAAGTGGCCCTGGGTCTGGGAGAGGCCAAGCGTCCCTGGGTCCGGGTGAGACCATGTGTCCCTGGATCCGGGTGAGGCCTCGTGCACCTAGGCCCGGGTGAGGCCACGTGCCCCTGGGTCTGGGAGAGGCCAAGCGTCCCTGGGTATGGGTGAAGCCAGATCCTGGGTCCGGGTGAGGCCGTGCGCCCCTGGATCCATCCGGGTGAGGCTGGGTCCCATGCCCGGGTGAGACCACGCGCCCCTTGGGTATGGGTGAGGCCACGTGCCCCTTAGTCCGGGTGACGCCGTGCCCCTGGGTTCGGCCGAGACCAAACCAGAGGGAGTCAGACCTCCATTACCACCATTTGTCCACCATCCAGAGCTGAGGGGTCAGTGCTGACATGTACACATAAGGAACTACTGGACATTGAAATTGGGTCTCAAAAGAACTGTTGGTCCAGGGGGAAGCTCGCTACAGATTGATTCATTTGCCTGTCAGCATAACTATTATTGCTCGTCTCACATTCAGTTCTTATTAGTATATATCTAGTGACATATGATCTCGCTCATCTAGGGGAAATGATGAACAACATAGACTGAGGAACAAGAACAGAACCAGAAGCAAGGAGGCATCGATCGGACTATCGGGCCTCAGAGGGAGGATAGGGGAGGGTAGGGGGAGGGTGGGGGGAGGGGGAGAGTTCAACCAAAGGACCTGTATGCATGCATATAAGCCTATCCAACGGTTAAGTTCAACAGGGGATTGGGGCATGCGTGGGGAGAGGGGTGGGATGGGAATGGGGGGATGAGGACAAATATGTGACACCTTAATCAATAAAGAAATTTAAAAAAAATAAAATAAAAATAAAAATAATAAAATTCTGCGGCACACCAAAAAATATATTTTGCCAATCTGACAACAAAAAAAATATATAATTTTGAGTCATTCACACTGGATGGCTATTGTTGTGTTGACTGTTGTCATTTTTCTATTTGACAATCTAATAGAAAAGAAGTCTATGCATCTGACTAAATAGTCAAGTATTACATGTATTAAAAATTCTTGTGGCACACAAGTTGAAAATCGCTGAACTAGATAATGCCATCATGAAGTTGGTGGGTGATGGCATTTCCAGTCATGTAGCAATTCACTGGACAAATACAAGCCAGGTGCTGTGTGGATGCTGGAGATATAGAGATGGGACAGAAAATTTATGTGGCCTAGGTTATAGAACCATTAGGCGAGAAGGACATTAGGTTAAAAACCCTAAACAAAATGTAAAATTGTGACAAGTGCTAAGAAGGAGGAATATATATGCGGTGCAATTACAGTGTGTGAAGGGGAGCCTCAGCTCATCAGGGAGCTCAGAAAAGGCTTCCCTTGAGGAAATGCCTATTAAACTAGGATTTGAAGAAAAGGGGACTAAGTGAAAGAGGAATAAATGGACGTCCAGTGAGGTTTCCAGACCTACCGCTGAGTGAAGACCAGGGACCAAAGTACAGCCCACTGTGGCCAAGTCCTGGAGCACAGAGAGGCTGGCAAAGAAGGTGAGAACTGGGGCATCAGGAGAAGAGGGGCTACATTCACCTAAGGGCCCTGGAATGTCACGGAAAAGTTTATAAAAGATGTATGATTGATTGTATGATCCAGTGTCATTGCTGTGTATATATCCAAGAGAACCAAAAACATAAATAAGCACAGATGGCCATACCAGCATCATTCACCGTAGCCAAAATGTGGAAACAGCCCACAGGTTCAGGTGATGAAGGGATTAACCAAATGGCATATCCATGCAATGGAATATTATTCAGCACCCCCAAAAAAGAAATGAGGTACTGCTATAAGCTACAAAATGGAAGACTCTTGAAAACATTATGCTAAGTAAAAGAAGCTTGTCCCAAAAGACCACATACTGTATATTTATATTTATAGAAAATGTCCAGAATACACAAATGCATAGTCAAAAAGGAGATTAGTGATTGCCTAGGGCTAGGAAAATGGGTTAATGAGAGGTGACTGCTAATGGGAACAGGATTTCTTTGGGGGAATGATGGAAATATTCTTCAAATTAGATTGTGATGATGTTTGTACAACTCTGTAAATATATTTAAAATTACAAATTTTATACTTTAAATGGGTAAATTGTATGGTATGTGAATTATATGTCAATAATACTTTTAAGGTATGATTAGATTTCTGTTTTGGGAAAATCAGCCTGGTATCAGTGTGGGAAAAATTAAAGGAGTGTACCAAATCAACACAGTGAAGGAGCTACTTTCACACTCCAGGAGGGTGCTGATGACAAGGCTGGACTACAGTGGTCATGGTGGAGACGGAGGAAAGTGGACCATATAAGAGGGATTTAGGCGGCATGATACACAGGGGATGGTATCCGGTTGGCTACTGGGAATAGGGTGAGGGAGGATTTCAGGTTGGCACCCAGGTCATGGCCAGATGGATAAGTGGTTGCATTCACTAAGCTAGAGCATGCTGAAGGAGGACCGAGTTTGCTTTATGGACAGGGTTATGGGTGGATTTAGTTTAGAGGGGCTTTTGAGACATTCCAGTAAAGATGTTCAGCAAAGAGATACTGGATTAGTACCCAGAGAAGAAAGAGCTGAGGACAATGATGTGTGGGTTACCAGCATTTTGTGGCAATGAAGCTGGACTTGAGCAAGGTCACCTGGGAAAGAAGAGGCTCTTGTTTTAATGGCTTACCAAGAGGAGGATACGCCCACACAAGGGAAGTCAAAGAAAGGTCTAGAAACATAAGGGGAAAGGCAGGGAAGTGGTGGCAGAGAGGAGTAGTGCTTTAAGATGAGTCCGTGACGTCAGGTGATGCTGTGAAGTCAACGAAGGTGAGAGCCAGTCTGTGTGCACTGGGGTGAGCAGCTTAGTGTCATAGGGGCTGTAATGCATTGGAGTGATGTGGCAGAGCCAGACTGCCATGGGCTGAGAGTGGAGCAGCGAATGAGAGGGGAGGAAATGGAGGTCAGGTGTCTTGGTTAGGTCCCCAGAAGCAGACTCTGGGACAAGAAGGCGAGTGCAAGGCATCGATTAAAATGCTCCAAGAAAATATTAGAGGTGGGTAGATGAACGCATGGATGGATGGGGGCAGGGAGAGAGCAATAAATGGGGGAAGGAAGGAAGGAAGGAAGGAAGGAAGGAAGGAAGGAAGGAAGGAAGGAAGGAAGGAAGGAAGGAAATAAGGAGATGATAGATAGATAGATAGATAGATAGATAGATAGATAGATAGATAGATAGATAGGAATGTCTCTGTGTAGCTGCAGAACAGTCCATCATAGGACTATATCATCATTCAAATCTGACTAGTTCCCTGTTGTTGGATACCAGCTTTCTTCCTTATACCTTGTAACTGCCCAGTCTAGGGTCAGACCTAGTTTATGTGTATCTATGCTGGGTGACCATGTCCAGTTTACTTAATGTCTCTGAGCCTCAATTTTCCTCACCATCAGGGTTGTACATGGGCATGTATCACTGGTGTGTGAAGTACCCACACCAAAGGGGAAGGCTTCCTGTGGATGGAGCGCTCGGGAGCAAGGGCTCTGTCCTACACAGCTCAGTTCAAGGAGGCCAGTTCCTGGGGGAGGAGCTCAGTCCACACTGCAGTTCATCTTCTGCAAACAAGCAAAGACATAAATCTAGACGGAGAGCAAGGCTCTGGAGCTTAGGAGCATGGCACGCTGTGGAGGTGAGGTGCGGGGTGTGCTTACATCCCGTCAGCATCCCTGCTCAACAACGGGACTGGCAAGCCACTCCAGTGTCACCTGAAGAAGGACCTTGGGAAGATAACGGTGCGCCTGTGAGGCAGAAGCCATGAAGCAGCTCCACCCACCCCCACTGTCTCCCCAAGCAGAGGGGGCATGCTGGGGAGACCTCGGCTAACCATGGCCCTGAGACACTGCCAGTGGCAACTAAGGACATGCCAGCTCTCCATTCCTCCCCACAATCTCTCCATCAAGATGAAAGGGCCCCATAGAAAGGTGAGGGGAATCCTGATGGGGCTACACAGGGTGTCTGTGTCCCCATAGAAGTCCCAAATAGGCTCTGGGTGAAGTTGCCAGGAGAGAGACTATAGGTGTCTGAGGTTCCCCTGAAGGAGCCAGCATTGGCCCTGGCAGGGTGACTCAGTCGGTTAGAGCATCTTCTCAATACACCAAGGTTGCTGGTTCAATCCCCAATGAGGGCACATATAGGAATCAACCAATGAATGCCTAAATAAGTGGAACAACGAATCAATGTCTCTCTCTCTCTTCCTCTCTCTCTAAAATCAATAAATTGTTTAATTGATTTTTTAAAAAGCCACCCAGATGTACAGAACCAACAGCCAGGCTGTTAGCACTGGAGCTGGACACCACGGCTAGAAGAAAAGAGAAGGAAGGGAGGCCCAGAGAATCTACCATGCAAATGCCCCACCACCCCCATCCCTGAGAAAGTATCAAACAGCCCAAGGCAGGGGCCGGAGGGAGCACAAGAAGCCCCCAGAGTGACTGTAAATGAGCAACTTTTTGAGGCCAGGAAAATGTTCTAAAATTGGATTGTGGTGATGGTTGCCCAACTCTATAAGTTTATTAAATCTCATTGAATTACACACTTAACAGGGGTGAATTTTATGGTATATAAATTACACCTCAATAATGCTGTTAATTAAAAAAAGGAAACCAGTGGATGCAAAATTCAAATGGAAAATGTGGCTCACTGTCATATGCAAACCAAAATAGAAATTGCCAGGATTACTGATATGTCAGGAGCCGGACAGCTGGTATCCAACTGAGCTATGTAGAACAGAGCCCTTGCTGTCCCCTTGCCTACCCTAAGCCAAGGTTAACCAAACTTTGTTCTAAAGAATATAGCGATCTTCCTGCCCATAGATAGCCATGCGTTCATTTATCCCTGCTCATATTTAAGGCACCTGGCACAGTGCTGGGCACACATGAGCCATCAGCTGAGTGGTGTTTCACTGACTGCCCAGGGCAGATGGTCGGTGCCAGGCTTGGACACCGGGCAGGGCCCGAGAAGCAGGAATGTGGCGAGAACCATGGGTCAGCCCGGCCGAGCAGCAGAGAGGAGAGGTTTGGAGATCTGACAGCCAGTCAACAAGTCAGGACCAAAGGACGGCTCTGCGGGGCCTGGCAGCATTGACCACAGGAGTCTGGAGTCTGAGATCCTAGTCCACCAAATCGGTCCGCAAGGTGCTTCCATTGCCGGGGCTCCTCCCCAGCTCTGCCACGTGGTCATTTAACCTCCGCGTGCCTCAGTTTCCTTGTCTGTAAAGCAGTGCTATTTTTATGGCACCGACACTGGGATCAATGGAGGTAACACCCATCAAATACTTAGAAAATTCTCAGTGTTAACAATTATGATTGTGATTATTCCATAACTCACAAGCCTGAGAAGTGTTAGTGTCTTAGAGAGCATGGCTGCTCACGAGGTTTTGTTTTTTTTTTCAATCAAACTGAACCAAAAGAAAAAGCAGGAAGAACTTGGAGGAAAAGGGAGAGAGACCAATCATAAAATTCAAAAAGCAGTTCTTGTTACCAATACTCCAAGGCAAAACTGTCCTTTTTACATGATCCAAAATCAGTTTCAGCATCAAGAGCATGCAGGTGATGGATGATCCTGGTGTCCTGCTACGGCGAGTCTGTGTTCGTCATCCTCTCTGCCTGCTCCCCAGACTGTCCTGATCCTGTAGGAGATTGTCTGTGCCACTCCAGGAAGACGTTGCTGGTGAGGCAGCAGCGCGGGGCTGGTGAGTCACACAGGGGAAGGGGTGGCAGACCACATCAATTATCCTCACAGTCCCCGCTGCTTCCTGTAAGCGCTGTGGAGGAGGGCATCCATACACACACAGACACACAAAGGCCAGCTGTCTCCGGTTCTACGTCAAATGTTTGCAAAGGCCCCTGTGTGATTAATGGCACTGCATTCCTTTTTATTTTACTCATATTTGTATATTCCTGGCAAAGGGTAGAACAAAACAATTCCACAAATGACTTAAAGGCATATGGCATTGTTATTTAGAATCAGAGAGAAAAGGAGGTAGGTGGGGAAATACAGAGGAAACAACCTAACCTGACACAGGATCCACGGAGCTCCCAGGACGGGTCTGTCTAGGTCACATGGCACACCATCCTTCCCTCGTTCCCTGCATTTTAGCCTGGGTCAAAGGCTGAAATGATTGATTGACAAGCGATGATTAATGAAAATGATACTATAGCAAACACTCTGGATCTTAAAATATTATACTAAACTAGGGGCCCAGTGCATGAATTCGTGCACCTTGAAAGGAACTGTGGGCTGCGAGGCTGCGGTAGGCACAGGGACAGGTCTCAGGGCCGCCAGCTGCTGCTCGCACCCGCTGGCCCCTCCTGCCACGGCCCCCAGTCCCGTCTACCAGAAGCCCCACTCCCACTGCTGCTGCTCCCACGTGCTGACAGCACCAGCCCCACTTGCACCCACTGATGGCGCAGAGCAATTGGGGCCGGTGTCGTCAGTGGGTGCAAGCAGCAGCTGCTGCCCTGATCACCCCTCAGGAGCAGGAGGAGGTGGAGAAGCCCTGAGGGGAAATCGGGGTCTACAGCTGCTGCTCGCACCCACTGATGGCGCCGAGAGATCAGGACCAGCGCCAGGCGCCGGCAGCGGGTGCGAGCAGCGGCTGTCAGCCCCAATTGCCCCTCAGGAGCAGGGGGAGGTAGAGAAGCCCACTGATAGCGCCAAGCAATCGGGGCCAGCAGTGGGTGGGAGAGGCAGCTCCGATGCCGGCAGCAGGTGCAAGCGCCTGGTGGGACCACAGCACGTGGGAGCAAAGAAATTTCAGTAACCACCAGAGGCTCGCCCCAATGACAGCGACTGGCGCCCCGCCTTGGTCTGGCACCCCCGCTACCTGCTCCACCATCCCGCCACAGCCAGTGCCCGCCATGTTCCGTGCTCTGCTGCCTGCTGCTGACACCCACCATGTTCCATGCACGCCCCTGGTGGTCAGCACATGTCATAGTGACCAGTTGTTCAGTTGTTCTGCCATTTGGTCTATTTGCATATTAGGGTTTTATATATATAGATTTGGGGGATACAAAGAATCACAAAAGCACCCACATCCTCGGGAATTTAAATTTACCGAAGAGTCAAGTTCTATGCATTCAAAACAAAATACCAATTGGCTAGCTTGACAATTGTTTAAGGAGTGATCTAGCCTGGTCCCTATTAGGGAAATACCCCATAGATGCTTGAGTTTCCACATATGTACAATAATGTTACAAAGGGCTGTTTGTTGTCACCCAGATCCTAGTAGTAAAAATTGGAATAACCTAAATGCCCAGCAATAAAAGAATGATTATATACATTCTAATAAACCCTTGCTATGGAATAGTATGTAGCCGTTAAAAAGATCACTTTATTGCTTAATCAGATCAACTTATGCAAACTGACACAGGAAATGCCCAATGTACACTCATCATGAAGAAGGCATGTCACAGAACAATAGCCATAACCCAATTATGTTCTGCACTGGTTTACCGGGGCTGCTGTAACAAATACCACAGACTGGCAGGCCTAAACATGTCTATTTTCTCACAGATCTGGAGGCTGGAAGTCTGAGATCGAGGTGTCAGTCGGCCTCTCTCCTTGGCTTGTCTTCTCATTGTTGTACCTGAGTGTGTGTCTGTCCTACTCTCCTCTTCCTATCAGGACTCCAGTCATATTGTACTACAATGACCTCACTTTAATACCTCCTTAAAGGTCCTGTCTCCAAATGCAGTCACGTTCTGAGGTTAGAACTTCAATATATGAATTTGGGTGTATATAATTCAGTCCATAATATGCTCTCAAATATTCTGTATGATTTTCATTTTTACCTTATATTTCTGAATTGCTAGAAAATTTAAAATAAATTCATGTATTACGTTAAATTAGCAATTCATAAAAAACTAATATTTTTCCTTTTGTCTAAAAATACTTTCAAATAAGGTTTTTTTCTTTTTTAAGCGCATCACTGTAGGGAAAGCCACAGCAAGGGTGGGCAGCTAAGGATAGCACATTGCTGGGTGTTAGAACTGGGTATTTTACACATGAGCACCTTGGCACCCCACCCCTCCTTCCCAAGCCAGCCTCAGCCCCCTGCCCGGCCAGGCCTCTGGTTCAAGCCATTCTCTAATCTCATCCAGGCCTTTAATAGTCAACATCCTCCTGCTGTCAGGCACGGTTATTTCTGTGGGATGACAATGTCCAGAATACAGCCATGAGGATTGACAAAGCACAATGGCAAGGAAGGGCTTTGGCACCACAGGTGTTTATAAATAAAATATGGAAATCTGGGCATCAACATATTTGGGCAACATAGGGGTAGGTTTTTCACTATTTTGATGAATATGGAACTTGCAGTAACACAGAACGTATCTTTCACAGCTGTTCTTCTAACAGCTACATTTTTTCTCAATGGGAAGAAAGTTGGGAGTCCATGGCAATACAGGCCTGCCTCGTCCTAAAATTATATATTATGTGTTTGGTAGTCGAAATATTAAGCTACCAATGTTTAAAAGAATAACCTGAGGAAAGTTAGAGAAAGGAGGCACAATTAAAAAAAAGAAAAACACATCAAAGCTGCTAGATGCTTAGTTTTGTTAGTTACATGATTACAAAGACCTACTTTTATTGGAAGTGTTAGTATACAGGGACATATGCCCAATTTTGTCAGAAACAAACATTAAATGACAGTTGAAGGCAGGGGGAGATTTGTTTCTGAGATATCACACCGAACTTTCTCCCACAATCAAAGGATTAAAGTTCGGCACACAATATGCCACATTTGCCTCTAAACCCACACACATTTTAGGGCCAAATTTTAACTTTCCTATTATCTGTATTCACGACTTTATGCTGTGGGAAAGTGTAGGAAATACTTTATCAGCGCTGACTTTGAATGCAGAGCTTCTGTGCAGTCAGAACCAGAAAAAACGCAAAGGAGGAACTCCAGCCGGGTTGGGGCAACGTAAGAATGAAAGACTGCTGAGAAGTGAAGATTAAGAACAGAATTTCTAGAATAAAAACTTCCCTTTAAATGGATTGCTAGGCTGAGACAGAAAATTCCCCCAAACTCCCTTTTCAACAAGGATTTCAAGAATGGATGGAGCTTTTCCTTTTTTTAGGACCAAATTTTGAGTTTTAATATCAGAAATGTTTTTACACATCTTTATTCTTCAAAATTCATGTCAAATTACAAGTAGTCTACACGATGTAGCTTCTTTATCATGTACACTTCTTCAGGGAGAAAACCGCAATCACCAAGAAAACACTGAAAATGAACTCATAGTAAGTCACCACTGGTAAGTACAGAGAAAGTGTTACATTTCAGTGTGGACCCACGTGACAGTTTAAAATGGAGGCCCCTTTAAAACAATACAGATGTACATAACTTTCTTACAAATGAACCCACACATCAGTGTTTTGTGTTTGTTTTTTTTAATTTTAACATTGTATCACAGGGACTAATTGTTTAAAACTATAAAATCTTGTGAATTTTAGCAGCAAAGTTATGCCAAGTTCATCTATTTTTAAACATTGCTGAAAATAGTGCAAACTTTAGAGAACATCACTGATAGCAAATCCATTACTTAAAAACAAAGTACTTAGAAAGTAGATTCCACTTTCAGTTTTGTCCTATTGATTGGTAAAAACCTTTAAATGAAGTTTAAGCTAAAAATTCCAGCGGGGGAGTGGAGCTGTAGGGAAGAGGAGGTAGCCAACAATCTATGTGCGATAAACTGCTACTTACTGTCACAGCAACGGTTATCTCCAGAAGTATAGAAAACAGGAGTTCTTAGGGAACCATTCCTTTAGGATCTACTCTACAGTCACATGTGTATTAGATTTAGCCATTGACTTTGGAATTCCAAGTTTTCCTCCTCAAGTACCTTGTGGTTAAAGCAGTATTTCTTATAACAGAATTATAGTAGTTAGGGTTTTTTTTACTAGGTGTACCGGACTGGTTAATAATGCAGATTTTTTTCAATAGATGGAGTTACACATATGTTGATATATATGCGATTTGATATGTATGCTATTTTGTTGTATTCTTCAAAGCTTCATATGTCGAATTTGCTGAAGGTGTTAACATATTTTTACACTTAAAAATGTCGAATTTTGTACCCCCCAAAAAAAAGCATTTGCAGGAAAGTTATAATTCATTATTTTGAAGAAAAGTGCTGCTGAATACTTCGGGAAGCTTATGATGAACATGCTCTATCTCAAGATACTTGTGAATGCTGGTTTAAACACTTTAAAAGTGATGATTTCGATGTGAAAGACAAAGAACGTCCAGGTCAACCGGAAAAGTTTGAAGACCAACAATTACAAGCATTATTGGATGAAGATGTGTGTCAAACTCAAAAACAACTCGATCCTTTACAAACAATGGGAACGATTTTAAAGAAAGGAAAATGGGTGCCACATCAACTGAACAAAAGACAAATGGAAAACCGAAAAGTCATCAGTAAAATGTTGCTTCAATGGCATGAAAGACTTTTTTGCATCGAATTGTAACTGGCGATGAAAATTTGAGAATCCCAAACACACAAAATCATGCGTTGATCCAGGTCAACCATCAACATCGACTGCAAGGTCAAATTGCTTCAGAAAGAAGACAACGCTCTGTGTTTGGTGGGATCAGGGAGGTGTGGTGTATTATGAGCTTCTATAACCAGGTGAAACCGTTAATACTTATCGCTACCAACAACAAATAATCAATTTGAACCACGCTTTGATCGTGAAACAGAATGTTCCAGAAGACACAGCAAAGTAATGTTGCTTCATGATGACGCACCATCACACACTTCAAAACCAGTTAAAGACACATTAAAAGATCTTGCTTGGGAAGTATTAACCCACCTGCCATATTCATCAGACCTTGCTCCTTCAGATTACCACTTGTTTCAATCGATGGCACACGCACTTTCGAAGCAGCACTTCAAAACGTACGAAGAAGTGGAAAATTGGGTCTCTGAATGGTTTGCCTCAAAACAAGAAAAGTTTTATTGGGACGGTATGCACAAATTACCTGAAAGATGCGGAAATGTGTAGCTAGCGATGGACATTACTTTGAATAAAGCACTTCTGATGTTTCTCTTGAAATAATCATGTTTTCTTTTATTATAAAATCTGTCATTAACCGGTACACCTAGTAAATCAACCAACTTTTTTCTTTTTGAAAGTGTAGTATTAAAAGATACCGTTTTACAAGTCACTTAAGATGGTTTGGGTTAGAGCCCCAGCCAGCATGACTCAGTGATTGAGCATTGACCTAGGAACCAGATCACAGTTCGAATCCCGGTCAGGACACATACCTGTGTTGCGGGCTCGATCCCCAGTGTGGGGCGTGCAGGAGGCTGTCGATCAATGTTTCTCTCTCCACGCCCCCCCTCTCTCTTCCTCTCTAAAATCAACAAAAATGTATTTAAAAACAAGTTTTTTAAATAAGATGGTTTGAGTTAGAGAGTAACTTGTCTGAAAAGAGATTCTACATACTTAATTTCATATTCTGCTGTGACATCTGACATTTTAGGACTGAAAGAAATTATTTAAAATTTATTAAAATGGAATCAGCCTTTAGATTTTTCTGAAAAGAAATGTTTATTCCAAATCAATGATAAGCTACATATTCATCTGACACTATTTCAAGTCACAATTATCAACATCTCTCCTTTGAAGAACTGAGCCTTCTTTTTCTAAGTACAACTTTTTAAAACCACTGGAAAGCAAACAATTATTCTGAAGCTAAAGCATCAGAAACAAATTCCACCCATTCTGTTTTAATTTTTGGATCACAACATCCGATAGAGAGGTTCCATTTAATGTCTTTCATAGTTTTATTTCTTGGCAGCTTTTCCTAACTATGATAAACTATAATGAAGACAGAAGCATTCAAAACATAATATAGAAGACCACTAGTAAAAGTTCAAAACCAAACAAAATACCATATTGCAATATCTTCAAATGTAATGTTTGTGATATGACCAAAAACTGAGCCCATCCTCAACATGCCCACTGCCCTACACAGACCCCTGTGCATGCTTTTTTTGTCTTTTGAGGCTTACAGTGAGAAACCAAGAAAATAACTAATATGACATATAAAAAACATGGAACCTATGTTTTCTTAAAGTCTTGAGTTGAACATATCTTAATCGGTGCAATATTACTTTTAATAATGCTCAAATAACAAGAGACAAGCGATACATATGAAAAGACTGTATTACACAATCAATGTTTTTAGTATCACAAATAAGTTGCACACAAGCATAAAAACCTACAAGTCTTAACTCACCTCATTAAGTTCTCATGGAATTTGTTGAGAATACTATTATCTTAAGCATTCTAAGTTTTTTCATTTTTCTAATATAGACAACTTATGACAGAAAGGTTTAGTGCTTTTTCAATAAGCCACACACACACACACACACACACACACACACACACACCAGTGCAAGCCATCAAAACAAAGAATCCTAATTAGGAAGTGAAACAGATTAAACATGAAAACTAGGGGAGTGGGACATAGTACATTTCCATTATTAATGTAGCATATATACTAGTATAAACAATTCAATGTACATATGATCGATGAAATAAATAACTTTCCATCCTTTGTTTTTTAAGTTCTACTATCTTACTTTTAGAATTGCTTCCTCATTTCAACAGCTAACTAGAAGACTAAATACTTTGAGGGCAAGCTACCCAAGACGAGTTACCCACTGGTGCTGCACTTGCTGTGTTTTCTTCTTTACTATTAAATCAGAACCCTCTACTGCTATTTTGTTCCACGCAGCACCAACCAAACTTCATTTTTATCTAATAAAAAATAAATGAATAGCCCAGCCAGTGTGGCTCAGCGGTTGAGCGTCAACCCATGAACCAGGAGATAAGGGTTCGATTCTGGGTCAGGGCACATACCTGGGTTGCAGGCTCAATCCCCAGTAGGGGGCGTGCAGGAGGCAGCTGATCAATGACTCTCTCCATCGTTGACCTCTCTTTCTCTCCCTCTCCCTGAAATCAATATATATATATGATATAAAAGAAGACACTGTCAGGCATATATTCACGAAGTCTTAATTTCTTAAAATGTAAGTATGGGTATATTTATTTCTCTCAAATGCATACAAGACAATAATTACACAGCAACAAAGCTTTTGTTCAACAATGATTTGATTCATAAGCATTTGAAATTTACATAATTTCACATTCATAACCTTACATTTTTTAAATACTGTAAGTAAAAAAGACCCCCAAAATAACCAATTCATATATTTCCTATTTATCCTTCTATACATCCAAACTTTATAAAGTTACAAACTGAACATTATACAGAACATATAAATCATGTTTAAAAACTTGAGGTTTTAAAATCACTGTTCCCCGTATGATTCAGGAGACTCCTCATGCCGACAAGTGCAGTCCTGGGGGTAAAGGAAACTGCAGGAGGGGAAGAAAGAAGAGACAGACACAGGTTTGCTGTCTTAATATTTTACTCGTCCTGTCAGTTAAAAATGGTGATGTCATGAGAAGTAACAGTTTAGGTTTAGTATGAGGAATGGAGTTTGCCTCACAGTTTGAGACGTGCATTTCAAGTATTTTCCTATTTGATCTGAGCTCCCTGCAGCAACCTGATGCCCAAGAGAATAATTATTTCCTTCCATACATTCGCTCAATGTCCGCCTGGTAATGTGTTTTAAGCTCTTTGCGTTTCAGCTTGAAGGCATCTGTCACCAGACCAGTTTCTGGGGTCCACGGTTCAGGGCTCAAACGAATTTTCATTGGAATTTCAAACTTTTCCAGACTTGCTGAGATGGTGTGGGAAAAAATACAAATGCAAAGTCATGAAAAATGTACCACTGAAATTCTTAGCAAAGAGTCATTGAGCACCCATCAAAATGCAAAAGCAACCACCCACGAATCTCACTTCCAATCAAGTTATCCCTCAGAAATGCTAGCATAAGTTAAAAAAAAAAAAAAAGATATCTATTAGAATAGCAAAAAGAAATTAAGTACATGTCTATCAATATAATGAGATAAAGTATGACTTAGGCATAAAAAATAATGCAATTCAGTCATCAAAAATGAGTTAGATCTATATGGTATGGGCGTATTGCTAGGCTTAAAAAGGCAAGGTTTTGTTTTTTAAATATTAGATAAACTTATATGCATCTAGATGCTAGGACAAAAAGGATACATAGTAAATTATAAACTGTATACACCTCTAGGGGAGGGATCCAGGATTAAGAATAAAGAAATGTCCCTTTTTACTTTACACCTATTTGTTTTCTCTGAATTTATTATAAAGAGCATAATCACATCAGAAATTAAAATGTAATGAAGTTAAAAGAGACTCCTGTCACTGAACCAGGATATTCACTGATAAGCTATAAAGGCAGAATGTTTGCTCACGATGGTGTTCCTAACACACTAATACTCAGTAGATTCTCAATAGCAGAGCCAGGGAAGGGGGGAGGGGAGATTTAGTTTTGAAGAAATGCACTTCCTTAGTAAGAATGACTTATTTTTCTAACATTCATTCAACAAATAGTTACTGAAAAATATTGTGTAAAGTACTTCACTAAACACTCTCTAAAAAATACAAAACTAAGGTTTCTATCCTCAAGTAATATATAATCTAATAAGGGTAAACACCTAGCCATAATAATTTACATATGGATAAAATACTAAATGAAAGGTACAAGTGTCTTGGAAACAAGAGAGATATGTTAATTTTAACTTATAAAATAAATACAGAGATAACCAACAGGCTTTATTCTTCAATGATTAAAAGAATTTCAGGAATGGTGTCAAGAGGAAAACCTCCATGAGCAAAGAAATCAGTAAGGCTGGGACCACAGGATTTAAGGGACCAGGAGTCTGACACCTCGGAGACGTGGGGGAGGTTGAAAAGCCAGTGCTGAGAGATTGCTCAGCTCAGCCTCGCACTCTATGGCCTTACTCAGTGACATGATTTAAACCAGTGTTTTAGAAAAATAAACAGAAATGAGGACTCAAATAACTGAATATTTCTTCTTTCTTTTGTTGTGAATATATATGTTAAGCAAATATTTTTCTTCCCCTTTTTTCTTATAATATGTACATAATAAGTTGATTTTATACCACAGTATTTAACACAGGATAGCAAAGGAGAAGAGTAAACATCACTCAGGGGTTTGCATCCTCTCTGGGGAAAGGTATTTTCAGTTGTAGGCAGGATAGTTGTATCATGCTAGGCGGAAGTCTGACTTAATTACTGTCTTTACTTGGAAATTAACTGTTGTTTAAGGAGTTGTACAAGGGTGCCAAGGTGACAAGGGGTGGACTGTGACGGTCAGTTTTATGCATCACCTGGGCTAGGCTAGAGTCCCAGTTATTAAATTAAACACTAACCTACATGCTGCTCTGAAGGTGTTTTGTGGGTGTGATTTAAGTCTATAATCGTTTTATTTTACACTAGAGGCCTGGTGCATTAAATTTGTGCACGGGGAGGTGGGGTGGTGTTCCCCTCAGCCCAGCCTGCACCCTCTCCAATCCAGGACCCCTCGGAGGATGTCAGACCGGCAGTCTGATATCCCTCTCACAATCCGGGACCGCTGGCTCCTAACTGCTCATCTGCCTGACCGCCTGATCACATCTAACTGACACCCCTGCTGGCCTGGTCACCCCCAACTGCCCCCCCTGCAGACATAGACACCCCCCAACTGCCCACCCCACCGGCCTGGTTGCCCCCAACTGCCCCCCCACCCTGCCGGCCTTGTCACCCTTAGTGCCCCCCTCCCCCGCCAGCCTGGTCACTCCTTACTGCACCCCCTGCCGGCGTGGTTGCCCCCAACTGCTCCCCCCCACCAACCTGGTCGCCCCTCACTGCCCCCCTCTGCCGACCTGGTCGCCCCTGCCAGCCCCTGCCGGTCTGGTCGCCCCCAACTGTCCCCCTCTCCCCCCGTGGGCCTGGTAGCCCCATGCAGCCTGCTGCTCAGTCATTTGGTCGCCCCTCACTAATGCCCCTGCCAACCTGGTCGCCTCACACAGTCTGTTCGGTCATCCGTTTGGTTGTTTCGGATGAGATGGATGCTTAGCCTTTAGATTATATTAGATTATATTAGATTAGATAGATAGATAGATAGATAGATAGATAGATAGATAGATAGATAGATTAGATAGATAGATAGATAGATAGATAGATAGATAGATAGATAGATAGATGATATAAGTTATCCTAGATCATCTCAGTGGGTCTGGTCCGTCAGTTAAAGGCCTTAGAGCTGAGGCAGCCCCCACAGAAGTAATTCGTCGTGGACCCTTCAACAGTCTGCCCTCCAGAGTCCCAACCCTGCCCACCAGACCCAATAACCATGTACACCAACTCCTTACAGTAAGTCTCTTAATCTATATAACCCACTGGATCTGTGGTGTAAACTTGACCCCTGTGGATTTGGATTAGGAATGAAGTTGGATGCCTTTTTCACATCACATATAAAAATTAACTCCAAATGGATTAAGACGTGAATGTAAGAGTGAAAACTAGAAAACACTGGGGGTAGCTTTGTAACCTGGATTAGGCGATAAATTCTCAGACGTGATACCAAAAGTATAAGCAACAACAACAAAAAATTTAAATCAACTGTATCTTATCAAAATTTAGAACTGTTATGCTTTAAAGGATGCCATCAAGAAAGTAAAAAACAATCAACAGAATAGGAGAAAATATTTACAAATCACATATCTGATAATGGACTTGTAACTACAATAGATAAATAACTGATAAGACTCAATAATAAAAAGACAAATAACTTCATTAAAAAATGGGCAAAGGACCTGAATAGACATTTCCCCACAGAAGCTATATAACAGCCAACAAGTACATGAAAAGATGCTCCATATCATGAGCCATAAATCAAAACCACAATGAAATACCACTCCACACCCCTAGGATGGCTATCAAAAGGATGGACAATAACAAGTGTTGGCAAGGATGCAGGGAAACTGGAAGCCTCATACAACATTAGTGGGAATGTAAAACGGTGCTACCACTTTAGAAAGTAATTTGGAAAAAAATATTCTATAAAATAGTCTGACAGATCCTCAAAAGGTCCAACAAAGTTAACACAGGCTTAGCAATTCGACTCCTAGGTATTTACCCAAGAGAAATAAATGCATCCACCCAAAAACTTGTATACAAATGTTCATAGCAGCATTATTCAGAACAGCCAAAAGTGGAAACAACCAACTCCCAGTACAGAAAGTGTAGAGAAGAATATCAGACAATTCCCTGGGGGCTGTGGTGGCCAGGACACTGAGCAGGGCCTTGGAAACAGTGGAGAAAAACCGAGAAAAAGAAGCTGCACGATGAGAACATTCTGAGGCATGTGCATCATGGGACGGATGACCTTTGTGTTGCAGGGCTGACAGGGGAACTGAGATGTCTGTTCTACTAATGGTAGGAAACTATGATTGGTTTCCTAGGCCTTGTAATATAACAGGATAAATAATTTAAGTGCTCTCATCCCACCTCAGTTCGCAGATTCACGGTAAGAATCACTCACCTGAAATAGCAGCTTCAGACAGCACTCTGAGTACCTCATTTTCCATCTCACAGCTGTTGCACAGCTCTTCCCACGTCCCTTTAAGTCCTTTCTTTCGAGCAAGTTCTGTTAGTTCCTTTTGATTTGGCACAACAAATCCAATGACGTAAGAATGGTAACTGAAATAGACAAAGGATAACTTAGCAAGGTCATTGAATGGCACACCATTTAACTGATTATGATTATGCTGACATTTTAGTCGCCAATCCTTCACTGCTTTACAGAAAATGCATGAGGCATACCGGGCACTGGCATACTGAGTTCACACAACAGCCACCTTTTCTGTCTGACTCACAGCACGTTCCAATGCTTTGGCAGAGTTCATTGCTAAATAAACCTTATTATAACATTTCATGGTCATTTTCAAATATGCACAGGAATAGTGCCATGTATACATTTTAAAAAGAAAATAACAAGTATTAGAAAATTCATCTTTTAAAAAATCAGTAATTCACATCAACAGGTTAAACAAAAATAAAAGCTAATGTAAATAAGAAGTTTTATCTAAAGAAAGTTGGCAATAAATCAAAGTAATGTGATTATACTGATTTTCATTTGTTATCATGAGAATTTATGTTGAAAGAGGAACTAAGCCCAGCTGGCGTGGCTCAATGGTTAAGTGTCAACCTATAAACCAGGAGGTCATGGTTCGATTCCTGGTCAGGGCACATGCACAGGTTGCTGGCTCTGTCCCCGGTGGGGGCATGCTGATCAATCATTGTCTCTCATCACTGATGTTTCTATCTCTCTCTCCCTCTCCCTCTCCCTCTCCCTTCCTCTCTGAAATAAATAAAAATGTATTTTTTTAAAAAAAAGAAAAGAAAGAGGAGCCAAGTTGCCTGCTAAAGGCAGGAACGTCATAACATAGCAGCAACAGCAGGAAGAGAAGGGCAATTCTGGTTAATAACACACAAGTAGAACACAGAACCGTGGCTTCATTAACAAAAATACTTCATTAAAGGGCCAAATCATTTATATATAAATGTAATAAATCTAACTGGGGTTGTACCTCAAAGTCTGTTTCAAAAATGGCTTTTCTGATACCAGAGGTTATTTTTTCATAATCCTATATAATAAAAGCATAATATGCAAATCGACCAAACGGCGGAATGACCGGTCGCTATGACACACACTGACCACTAGGAGGCAGACGCTCAATGCAGGAGCTACCCCCTGGTGGTCAGTGCCTCAGCCAGAAGCTGGGCTCATGGCTGACAAGTGCAGCAGCAGTGGCGGGAGCCTCTCCCACCTCTGCTGTAGGCGGACATCCCCCGAGGAGTCCCGGACTGTAAGAGGTGCAGGCTGGGCTGAGGGATAACCCCCCATTCAGTGCACGAATTTTGTGCACCAGGCCTCTAGTCTTACCTAATAATAGACAAACATGTAAATTGGCCATACCTCTGCTACGCCACCAGCCAAACAGGAATGATATGCAAATTAACCCAACAAATATGGCGGTTAATTTGCATACACAGGCACCGAGTGACAGGGGTGGGACGCATGCGTCATCGCAGGCGTTCTGCCCCATCCCCGGTCTCTCAGGGCCTCTGGGCAGTGTGGGAAGGCGGGGCTGGAGCGGAAAGAGGTGGTTCCAGGGCCTGAGTGGAAAGGGGCTGGGCAGGAGTGGAAAGGCGGTGCCGGCAGCCAGGGAAAGGAAAGCCCATTCTAGCACGAATCTTCGTGCATCAGGCTTCTAGTTTTTATATAAACTGCTGTAGTTAGGTTTCTAGGCTGGCCACACAACACTTGGTCATTACACTGGAGAATAATTACATCACATACTACTGCCAGGGAAAGCGTAATCAGAGCACCAATCTAAAATGCAACACATTTTCACCTTGGTTGCAGGCTCCTCCCTGGCCTGGGCCCTGGTCAGGCTCATGCAGGAGGCAACCAATCAATGTGTTTCTTTCACATCAATGTTTCTCTCTGTCTTTCCCTCTCTATTCCACTATTCCACTCTTCCTAAAAATCAATGGAAAAAATATCCTTGGGTGAGGATTAAATAAATAAGTAAGTAAATAAAATCCAACACATTTTCCAAGAATGCACTTGTAGGATTTTAACTTTAAACTCCCCATCCCAGCTGCCTCTAAGTCATCATGGGCTTTAACACAGCCTAAGAAAGAAGCCCTCAACCCTGATCAAGATCCCAAGCAGGCTCACACCTCCCAATTCCTTTCTTTACTCCCTTTCCTCTGGACTGGCTCTGGGAAGCCTCCCTGTGCAGAGGGACAGGTAGCTAGGGGTCCCAAGGCGGCAGGAAGGAGGACTTGCTCTTCTTCACTTCCCTACCACAGAAGACACTGCAGTGAGATATAAAGCAGAAAACAGACACAGAGGAAGATGAGGATGGAAGCATGAAAAGGGAAGAATCGGTGGTGAATGGCTGTAATGAGAAGAGGCTGTTCCCAGAGACAACAGATCAGAAGGAACAGTTCTTGGTACAATTTTACAAAGAAGACCCATATACGAAGGAAATGCCAATAGCACACCAAATGTTCTAAGTAAACGTTGACTGAATTCTACTTTCTTACCTGTTTGCATATGCACAAATGTTATCTATTAGTGGAAGATTCTTCAAAGCTGCCTCTACTTTCCCAAGAGAAACATATTCTCCTGCCTGGAGTTTTACAAGGTCCTTTTTACGATCTGTGCAAGACAAGACCGGGAGGGGGATACATGGTAGGATAACATTAATAACACCTTTAAGACACATAAATATTGGCCATTCTCTAAGCAGTTTGCTACCAATTAAGTTCATTATAATACTTATGCTAAAATTAAAAGTATGTAATAAAATTAAGTCCTAATTTTGACATTATTAAATATATTCTTTTTTTTTTTTAATTAGCTTCTAAATAAGGGCCTCCCCTCATCAGGGCTTTGGACATATTCCACTGAACAGGTATGTTCATGGTATACATTAATACCAGGGAGGTAAAGAATATACTCAGTGCCACCTGAACAATCACTCTACCTGGAGAGATACATGTTGCAAAAACATCTCTCTCCAATGCGCTATGGTAGTGCTTAAGTGTTAAGACTCTCGAACCTGCTGCTTTGGAAAAAATTCCTGCCAGCGACACCTGAGCTGAGTCTTGTGGAAAGACTGAGCAACAGTCAAGTGGATCAGTGCTGGCAGAGAAAAGAGATGTGCCAATTCAAAATTACCGCAGTAGAGAAGGAAGAAACCACCGGAAGTGGAGATGAAAGTGGAGAGGTGAACCAGGCCACACAACAGGGGAACCTTGAACTGAGCCTCTAGGAGCCACTAACAGGTTTCAGGAGGAAGTGGCCCAGTGGGGTCAGCATTTATATGATCACAGAAGGGGCAGCCTAACATACTACCAGGATAAGAGAGACAGAGAGAGAATGCTCTTGAGGCCTATGTCATAAGGTCAATCAATGGGCTGTGGGTTAGATATGAGGAGCTGAATAAGCATCTTCTCTTGGGCCTCCAGTCAAGACTGGGCGAGAAATGCCAGTGTCTGAGGAAGAGAACCTCAGGGAAGAGCAGGGGAAGGTATGTCACCCCATTGAGCTTTCCGGCCTTCCTTTGTTCTCACAGGTGAGGCAAGGTCATGTCCCGACAGGAGAGAACATGTCCAATAACCTCTAGACATCAAAGAAGTCACAAAAACAATGTTCCCTATTACAAATCTGACTCTTTAAGGGTTAATAAGATATCACTGCTGCTGACAGATTCTGAGACCTCTTTATCTGTCTCACCTTATAATTCCACACACCCCTAACTGTAAACTTTTATATTCTATGGATGATGCAACAGGCCATACCAACATTTCATAAAAATACATTCTTACATTATTAAGCAGCTTCTCTAAATACACCCACGTTCACAAAAAAGTACGAGACACTCACCAATAATCTTTAAACAACCATCAGGATCGAACTCCCCAATGTCTCCAGTACAGAGCCACCTCTGCCCGTTTTCATCTTCAAAGAAATCAGCCTTTGTTTTTGCTTCATTTTTGTAGTATCCCATTGTCACGTTCTGGCCACCAATAAGAATTTCACCCCTGGGATGTGGTTTATCAGTATTAAAGTATCCACCTAATAAGAAGAATAATTTAGAGTTAATTCGGTATTTTCATCCCTATATGCATCATGTGAAAATATGAAACTGTTAGTTTCTAAACAGGGACATCTGATTTCAATGTAATTAGAATTTCCCAAAGGAAATAAGGCAGATACTATGAATTAACAAAATTCATCAATGTAAAATTGAAGTTTTAGGTACAAAACTTCAGTTGCTTAAACATAAGCACTTATGCTTTTAAACTACTATTCTGAGGAGAAAATTATTCAAAAATCTAACATCTATTGTATAAAATAATTACATCACTACACAGGTAAACTTTAAAAATTCTGTAGAGATTCTTAAATATCATACTAGTAGAAGTATTAAATCATGCATTTAATAAGAGAATAATAAATATCTGTATCAAATCAAATTCCTATATATTTAGAAGATGTTTTCTTACAGATAATTTCAGAATACTCCATGTTTAAATTTATTAAACATATTCACTAAAAAATTACATCTCAGCCTTAGAATCTTTATCTTTACTTTGTATAAAAGAAAAGAAAGCATTCAAACAAATCATAAATAATACTTACATGTTAATAGGATCAAATAAAAACTTTTTAAAGTAATTAGTATTTGCCCTGACCGGGTGGTTCAAATGGTTGGAGCATCATCCCATACACCAAAAAAATGTTGCACATACCTAGGTTGTGGGTTCAATCCCTGGTTGGGGTGCAACTAATCAATTTTTCTCTCTCTCCTCCGTCCTCTCTCTCAAAAATCAATTAAGAAACATGACCTCAGGTGAGGATTTTTTAAAAAGTAATTAATATTTAAGTGCATATAACAACAGATTTTTATGAAATTACAGTAAAAATTTCCTTTTGGTAATTCTGGGTTGAAAACCTCGTGGAAAAGATGACAAAAGAAAAAATATGTAAAATTTTTTTAATAAAAAATAAATTTTATTAATTTTTTAAAATATATTTTATTGACCTTCTACAGAGAGGAAGGGAGAGGGAAAGAGAGCCAGAAACATCGATGAGAGAGAGACATCGATCAGCTGCCTCCTGCACACTCCCTACTGGGTATGTGCCCGCAACCAAGGTACATGCCCTTGACCAGAATCAAATCCAGGACCCTTGAGTCCGCAGGCTGACGCTCTATCCACTGAGCCAAACCAATTAGGGCTAAATTTTATTAATTTGCTTCTATAAAATAAAAGTTATGATTATGCCTAATAAACTGACATATTTATTTAGTACATTTTTTTGCCATAATTGTTACTTGTATTTACTAATAATAAGCAAAATAAAAAAATTACAATTCTTCAGAATCATCTTTTAATCAAGCAAATGCATCCATATAGCTGTAGATAAAATATATCTATTAATAAGAAACAAAAATGAGCAGTTTGAGTACTTTTATATTCTAAATAAGGAAGAAAATGAAGCACAATACTAATTTTTAAAATACATTTTCATTTATTTCAGAGAGGATGGGGAGGGAGAAATAGAAACACCAATGATGAGAATCATTGACTGGCTGCTTCCTGCACGCCCCGCACTGGGAATCGAGCCCACAACCCAGGCATGTGCCCTGACCAGGAATCGAATCGTGACCTCCTGGTTCATAGGTCGACACTCAAACACTGAACTACACTGGCTGCCAGGCAGCACAATACTAATTTTAAAGTTAATACTATACACATTAATGTTTTGTGGTTAAAATATGTTATTACCTTCCTCCCAGTTCTTTAATTTGATTTCACAGCAAACTAATGGTGCTCCCACTCTGCCGGTATTGTAGTCCCACACTAAAAGGCAAACGAAAAAAAGTCTTTGGTTACAGTAGTTAATAAATGGCTTCATTTTTTAAAATTACCAAAAACAATGATTTATCCCAAAGCTTAGATATCCCCAGAGAATCCTTAAAAGCAGGTCACAAATTGGTGAACCACAGGCTGGGTGGCCCACACTGAGTTTTTCTTTTGTTTTGCTTTGTTTTTAATCTAAATTGATTCTTGACACTTAAAAAATCAAGACATTTTACATGTAAGGGTGGAATCTCCAGGAACAATGGGCCCACCTTCCCAGCACATCAGTAATTATAGTCCCCATTAGAGGGCACATAGCCTGCTCCAGGTCCCCAGATTCGTCACCTACCACATTTTTTTACATCAGGGCCTGTTTCTCTCATTTAAGAAGCTGCCTGGTTCATGATTTTATAGCACCCCATCTTAAGAAATGAAGACCTCGGAAGCCTCCCTCACATATCAGTTATGCCACCACACCCTATTTAAATTCACGCAGTGAGAGATCATAGACCAGGTTGGAGATTAAGATGGCTAATTTTCAAGAATTTGGGAAAAGAATCTACCATTTATCAGAAATAAAATGCCAATATTTAATACTTTACAGAGTTTCATTTACAACAAACTGTAACTGATTAAACACACATTCAATGTGAATCTTAAAAAAAGAAATTAAGATCCTCAAGAAAAGAAACCATATATGCATGTACTTAAGAGTGCTTGTTGCCCTAACCGGTTTGGCTCAGTGGATAGAGCATCGGCCTGCGGACTCAAGGGTCCCAGGTTTGATTCCGTCAAGTGCATGTACCTTGGTTGCGGGTACATCCCCAGTAGGGGGTGTGCAAGAGGCAGCTGATGGATGTTTCTCACTCATCGATGTTTCTAACTCTCTATCCCTCTCCCTTCCTCTTTGTAAAAAAAAATCAATAAAATACTTTTTTTTAAAAAAGAGTGCTTGTTTATTTCCCATGAAACAAAAAATATAAAATACAGAGAATATAATTGAAAACAGGAAAATACAGGAGTAATGCAAGATAAACCTGGCATATGAAGAGTACATAGAAGTACTCAAGGTAAGTAAGAAAAAATCAGCCCTAGCTGGTTAGGCTCTGTGGATAGAGCGTCAGCCTGCAAACTGGAAGGTCCCAGGTTCGATTATGGTCAAGGGCACATGCCCAGGTTGTGGGCTCAGTCCCCAGTGGGGGGCTTGCAGGAGGCAGCTGATCAATGATGCTCTCTCATCATTGATGTTTCTATCTCTCTCTCTCCTCTCCCTTCCTCTCTGAAATCAATAAAAATATATATTTTTTTAAAAATCAGCAGTGAAGAGGTTCAATATCTATCAGTATCCAGAAAATACAAAGTAGAAACACAGCTTCCTCTAACAGGGGAAGCAAAGTAACTTCCTCCCATAAAAGGGATACATGAGGCCCTATGGGGTTCACCTGGGAACCACCTGGGGAGCGAGAGGATCTCCTCCTCAATCACGTCATCATGGGAAGGATGAAAACTATATTCTCTAGACCTTTCTCTCTATACTTACACACACACACACACCCCCGCCCCCGCAAGAAACATTTCTGAATTTGAGCCTTAATACACATACCCAAACAACTAGACAAAACACTTTAATTTTCTACATAAACAAAACTTAAGAACTGATGTAATAAATGTACAGAATACAGCCAATGATTTTTACTAAAACTTCTTTTCCAGAATGCTAATCCTATATAATAAAAGGCCAATATGCAAATTGTCCCCTAGAGTGGGAGTTTGATCAGGGGGCGGGGCCAGCTGGCCAACAGCCTGTGGCCCCTCCCCTCGGCCGGCTCGGCCCCCCTACATCGATTGGGGGCGGAGCCGGCCCACCAACTGCCTGCGGCCCCTATCCCTGGCTGGCCCCGCCCCCGATCAGCCCCCCCACCCCTATTGGGGGCGGGGCCAGCCTGCCAACCTCCTGCGGCCCCTCCCCCCAGCTGGCCTGGCCTGATTGGCCCCGATCAGGCCAGGCTGGCTGGACCCCACCAATGCACGAATTCATGCACCAGGCCTCTAGTTAGTTTATAATATTCCCTAGTTTATAATTTAGCATGAGAAACTCCTCCAGCTGAATTGCTATTAGATATACCTAACACATTCTAAACCCTTATGTCAATAATCACAAAACATGGACTTTAACACTACAGTGCCAGAAAGATACCATAAACCCTCTTCTACATACTTGTAGAAAACAACCCATATCCAAAAATGGGAGTCAGAGTACCCAGCCTCTGCTGGATACTCCACTCTGTGGTAGCACTAACCTTCTGTAATTGTTCCAGCCCCAGCAGACTCAGTGAGCCCATAGCCCTGACCAACGGAACAGCAAAAGCAGATATTCATGAATCGCTGCGTGGTTGCAGAAAGTGGAGCACCTCCACACAACAAAAGCTGAATATTTCCACCTAGCAAGCTCCGAACTTTCTGGAAAATAAACCTAGAAAAATTAATCAGAGAAATTACAGAATTTTAAAGCTGAATGGAATCTCCCAATCATTTAGACTTATCTCCCAATTTTGATAGTAAATGCCTTATCCACGGCCACACAACCAATTCAAGATATTCTCTTAACCCACTACTTACATCTTAATATTTAAAAGTTCAACTAAATAAAAAAGATATGATCTTTTCTTAAAATTTTTCAACTAATATTTGAATTCAAAACTGTCAGGTTTAATTTTGTATAATAATGGAAAACCCTTGCTAATGGACAGAGCAATTTGTTTTATATTATTCTAGACTACACATTATACTAATACTGAATAATTCTATTTTATTTTTAAAATTTAGTATTAAAAGCAAATTATTTTTCTGCTTTAGCTTACTTCATTAGAAATGTCTACATATTTATATACAGCAATCTAACTTTTAAAAAAATTTCACTAATTCAAGTTCCAATAAGTTTATTGTTTAAAAATATCTGGTAAATTAAAAAAAGAAAATAATTCAAATATTTAATTGAAATGTTTCTGAAAATACACTAATAAATACAACCTTGGTCAAAAGAAGGGTTTACTGTTGTTTTTTAAGTAACTTTGAAAAAGGCAGAGACCAAGTGGCAATCATCTATACTAATAAAAGAGTAAATTGGTCAGGACGCCCTCATAGTAATGACCGAACAGCAGGCTGCGCAGGGCAATAAGACTGGCAGGGGGGGTTAGTGAGGGACGACCAAATGACTGAACAGCAGGCTGTGTGGGGCGACCAGGCCAGCAGGGGGGTTAGTGAGGGACAACCTAACGACTGAACAGCAGGCTGTGTGGGGCGACCAGGCCAGCAGGGGCAGCAGTTGGGGGCAACCAGGCTAGCTGGGGGGGCCGTGAGGGGCGACTAGGCCGGTGGGGGAGAGGGGGGGAAAGTTGGGGGCAACCAGGCCAGCGGGGGCTGGAGGGCAGTTAAAGACGATCAGGCAGGCAAGGCAGGCAGGCAAGTGGTTAGGAGCCAGCTATCCTGGATTGTGAGAGGGATGTCCGACTGCTGGTTTAGGTCCAATCCCCAGGATCAGGCCTAAACTGGCAGTTGGACATCCCCCAAGGAGTCCTAGATTGGAGAGGGTGCAGGCTGGGCTGAGGGGAGGACCCCCCCCCCCGTGCACGAATTTCGTGCACCAGGCCTCTAGTTTAATAATAATAATAATAATAGGCTTTACAAAGTAGGTTATATATCTCGCTAAAGAGATAACTAAAAGGCAGGGAAAAGCTTATAAAGTTTTAAATAAAGTAAAACATTTGAAAAACATATTAACCCATATCTATCTATCATATATATATGGCTAATATGCAAAGTGTCCCCTTGGGAATTCGACCAGGAGACCAGGAGTTCAAGTGCTTGCTATGACATGCGCTGACCACCAGGGGGTGGCGCGGAACAAAGGGAGGCCCCAGCCAGTGGCCGGCAGCCAGGGAAGGGAAGGGAGTTCCTAATTGCCGTCGAGGCCTAGGGACCCTACCTGTGCACATATTTCGTGCACCAGGCCTTTAGTATTCCCATAAAAAATAATCTTGAAAATAATTAGAAAATAATACTTTCATTTCTAAATTCTACAATATTGTATAATTAAATCTTACTCTATTAGCACTACAAAAACAAAAAATTAGTAGATCTGTGGTAAAACTGGTCAGTTAACACTTTAAGCACAAAAAATTAGTCACATTTTATTGCCCTTTTATATTCATACTAGAGGCCCGGTGCCCGAAATTCATGCACGGAAGGTGGGGGATGTCCCTCAACCCAGCCTGCATCCTCTCCAATCTGGGACCCCTTGAGGGATGTCCAACCGCCCATTTAGGCCCGATCCTGATCGGGCCTAAACGGGCAGTTGGACATCCCTCTCACAATCCAGGACTACTGGCTCCCAACCGCTGGCCTGCCTCTGCCTGATTGCCCCTAACTGCTTCTGCCTGCCAGCCTGATCACCCCTTAACCACTCCACTGCCAGCCTGATCAATGCCTAACTGCTCCCCGGCCAGCCCGATTGCCCCTAACTGCCCTCCCCTTCTGGCATGGTCACCCCTAACTGTCCTCCCCTGCTGGCCTGATTACCCCTGCCTTCCCCTGCAGGCCTGCCCCCCACCCCAACTTCCCTCCCCTGCAGGCCTGGTCCCCCCCCAACTGCCCTCCCCTACAGGCCTGGGTCCCCCCACAACTATCCTCCCATGCAGGCCTGGTACTCCCACAACTGACCTCCCCTGCTGGCCTGGTCTCCCCCAACCTCCTCTGCTGGCCTGGTCACCCCTAACTGCCCTCCCTGCTGGTCTGATCGCCCACAACTACCCTCCCCTGCAGGCCTGATCCCCCACAACTGCCCTCCCCTGCAGGCCTGATCCCCCACAACTGCCCTCCCCTTCAGGCATGGTCTCCCTCCAACTGCCCTCCCCTGCTGGCCTGATCGCCCACAACTGTCCTCCCCTGCAGGCCTGATCCCCCACAACTGCCCTCCCCTGCAGGCATGGTCTCTCTCCAACTGCCCTCCCCTGGAGGCCTGGTCCCCCACAACTGCTCTCCTCTGCCAGCCTGGTCACCCCCAACTGCCCCCAACTGCCCTCCCCTACCAGCCATCTGTGGTGGCCATCTTGTGTCCACATGGGGGCATCCATCTTTGACCACATGGGGGTGGCCATCATGTGTCTTAGACTGATGGTCAATTTGCATATTACTCTTTTATAAAATAGGATTGAAATACATTTAAAAGCAAAGGGAAATAATTAAAGTAATTCAAATCACACAAGTGTCCATATAAAATATAAGCACATTATTAAATCGAGTAAGTGGAAATTTTTGTCAAATAAAATGGCAATCTTTTAATTGCTCATATTCGTATGCAAGATGGAATTTTTAAAGAGTCCCTCTTATTTTTTTAAATGTATTTATTTAGGAAAGGAAGGGAGAGGGAGAGAGATAAGAAACATCAATGATAAGAGAGAATATAATTGATCAGCTGCCTCCTGCACGTCCCACACTTAGGATTCAGCCCGCAACGCGGGCATGTGCCCAGACCAGGAATTGAACCATGACCTCCTAGTTCATAGGTCAACACTCAACCACTGAGCCACGCCAAAAGTATCTCTTTACTTTTTAAAATAAGTTTATTTCTTACCACTACTTCAATTAACAGGGCTATTGATCTGAACAAAGCAACTCAATTATCCAGAGGGAGAACCTTTCCTTACCTGTCACACAAGGGAGTACTTCGCCCTTTGGAAATCTGTTCCATTTTATAATTATAGGCCAGAATAAACAGATTACGTTGAAAACTACTCATTTCATTTACTTTATTCATGACATTTTTGTAGATTCGATCCATGATTTCCTATACATATAAAAATTAGTTAATACAGTTAATGATGTTATCGGCTGCCTTACACATATTAAAATCTTCACATCAAATTAATAGTTCTATCAATATTGAGACGTTTCAAAAGATATATCCCATCAGGAACACATTTTTAAGATACAGCCAAAATTAGTTTAAAAATGAGGTTTCTGTGAAAATAACTTTTAATAGCAAACATATAAGTTCATTAGTAGTAAAAAGATAAAAGCATTTGGGCAGTAATATATCATTACTGATTTTTTATATTGCTTTTTTTCATCTTATTTATTCTGAACTAAAAACTGAACTCATTAAGTAAATAAACAACTATATGAAATGATTTTAGTTATAGAGTACCACATTCTTCGCTCTCAAGAGGACCTTGGGTTATTTTGGCTGGTTTTGTCTTTCAATGCTGCACCCAGGAAATTTTCCTTGTCTGCACTATATTTTGCTTGCTAGGCCTATTACTACTATGAAATATACTTTAATGACTTCAAATAGTTTTTCCTCTACAATTTCAAATTATATTGAATTTTTACATGACCTGAAAATTTAAAGCAAGATAGCACTAAGAAAACGATATACCCATAGAAATTCCAAAATCGCCAGTCATTTATATTTGATTTTGGAATAACTATGTAATTATACTTAGACATGAGCACTCAGATATCTGATAATTCCCAACACTTTCAAACAAAATCAGAAAGCCACATAAGACTTACATAGGGAGAGAAAATCATTGTGTCTCACTTCCATTAACCTTACTCTCAGGCCCCTCCCATTCAAAGTGGCACCAACTTCTGGGCCACTTTTTTTGGTATCTAGGCCAGACTTTCCTGAGGACTCAGGAGGTAATTACACTACTTGCTTAGAAGGAGGTGATCTTAACTCTTCTCTCCTATCTCCTGTTGAGTTCCAGGTTTCTACTAACAGCAAACAAACCTCATGAAAAGAATTTGAACAAGAAGCTATCTAGAGAAAGGCACTGATGATATGACAATAAAGACGGACTATATCCATAGAGCTTCAAGTAATACAGAAAATCAATGAGGATAAACCCTACATAACCTCCTCAACCACAGTATCTTTCCCACTGGCATGTATGTCTGTAGCAGATGACACTTCTTGAGAACTCAATACTAATTAGTGGTCAGTTCTTACCGGAACCGCTGCCATCAGTGTTGGCTTCAACATGGTGGTATCCCCTTTGCTTCCTTTTTTTATTTTTGAAGACTATAGAGAGAAAAAGTGATCTATATGTAGTGATTCTTATTTTAAAATTCAATGAAATTCTTAGATTAAAAAAATGTATTATAAATTCATCATTTTAACTTACTTATAATCTAAAAAGCAAGTGCTTATTTTAAAATGAACTGTCATCTCCACAATATAGTGCCAAACTGTCAGGGAAAATGTGTTAAAAATGACTATGATTTTTTTGTATCTCGAGTCATAGACACTTAATTTACCTGATCTGCTAACGTCTGTGGTGAAGAGTAACCAATGCGGCATCCGTGAGAAAGACAGACAAGCTCCGCACTCAATTCTAACACGTGGGCCAGAGGCAAATAGCCAATGTAAACATCTTCCTCTCTGAAAGAAAAGGGAGATGTGAGAAGAAACGGTCAGGTGCGCGCTCTCTGAAAGTGACTACAGTGGGAGCAAGCTTGAGAAGGCACATGGGAAGGCCCTCAGGGCATCAATTTGACTCCATGTGTGTTGTTGTGTGAGAGAAGAGCCAGGGAGGCTTACTATAATAGACATTAACACTGGCCTCCCCGCATTTACTCGCTAAGACATACCCCAGGCGTGGAATCCTTTCCGCCATCCCCGTGATGCCAGCAATGATGTTGCTGTGGGAGATCATGACCCCCTTGGGAAGTCCTGTGGACCCGCTTGTGTACATGATTACTGCAATATCTGAGGGTGCCGGTGTGCTCTGAGGTTTGTTTTCTGTTTTGGAGAAAAACACATACACAATACACTTCTAAGAAATCTAGCCAAAGCACTGATTTTTTTCATAAGAATGTTTATTAACTCAATTCAACAATTATTCATTGTAATCACACAGATCAAGTCCCGGCACATAAAGAACATATAGTCTGTTGGGATAGACTAACATATAAATCTATCATATAATAAAAGCTATGAAGAAAAATAAAGCAAGACAAGTAAAGCCATTTAGATGAAAAAGTCAGGAGAGGCCTTTCTGGAATTGATATTTTAGTAAAGACCTGAAAAAAGTGAGAAAGAGCCAGGAAAACCCTGAGAGTGGGAGATTGTGTCAAGTAGAAAATAAGCAGGTACAAAGGCCCCGAGATACGAATGTGCTTGGCATAAGTACAGAGCAGTAGGAAGTGTGGTGGGGAGGAGCGAGCAAGAGAAAAGGAGCAGGAAGGAAAGGGAGGCAGCAGCCGGGCCCACACCATGTAGAGCCTTCGAGGCTACGCTAGGACTTAGGATTTCACTTGGGGGAAAGCAATGTTGCTTTGTCATCATCCTGGACAAGGATCGCTTTAGCTGCTGTGTGGCTACCTAATTTAGAAAGGCAAGGAAGGAGGTAGGAAGATAAAAGGCTATTCCAGATATGCAACTAAAAATTAGGGTGGATGAACAAGGGTACCTAGACATTTGCTAAAAATGTTCTCTGCTTCGCAGTGGTAAGTTAACTTTGCTACACTCAGAATTCTGTATTAAGGACAACGTCCTCCATTTGACAAGCCTAAGGACAGCAGCCAACATCCTACAGAGGAGACAGGGTAGACAAAGAGAAGTGGATCGTGGGTGGCACTGATGATCTGCCTGAATTAATCCGGGAACTACCCTAAATGTGGACTTCCTAAGTAAGCAGGGGAAAATTTTCAACATGTTCCCAAGTGAACCCTTCCTCTCCTGCCTGCAGACATATTTTTCAACAATTGTTCTCATTCAGGTGCTCACTCCCTAATCTACATCCACGCCTTCATCCCACTTCTTGGAACTTGTTCTCTGAGGTGACATCTGCTAAGTCAATGGTCCCCTTGCTCTCCTTGTGTCATCTGACTCGGCCTGTGCACCTGGTCCTGCTGACTCCTGCCTCACTGAGACATGATTTCTCCCTTCCTCTCTGGCCAATCCTGGGTGGCATCTGAATGCACCAATCTCCATGGGTGACCTCACCTACTCCACAGCTAATTAAAACTTAACTGCCAGGCACCTAAGCTGTTTGTTATAGCAGCACTTTAAACAGGAGGTGCTAGCAGCAAGCAATCTCATCGCCTTTGGGGACTAGGGCTGTGCCCCTCAAAGTGAACTGGGAGGCTCTCCATCCATGGTAGAAGAAAACAAACAAAAAAACAAACTGTCTCTGGCTTCTAAATCTCCTAACACCACACTTCACTGCAGAGTACGAGACTTGTACAGTCACTGCCCACTAGACAGCGACATCTGAATGCCCCACCAGCACCTAAAATTCAATCTGCCCAAAATTAATGTCAGCATAACCCCATTCCAGAGTTCAGCCAATGCTTACACTGAATTAGTCACGAAGTGTCCAACTAGAAAGGAAATATACCCCAGCATCTAAGCAGCTTTCTATGATATCCTTAAATACCAATATACTTGTTAACATTTTCTGACACCTATTTGAGAGAAGGAAATCCTGGAGTCACCGTGCCCAGCTATGGAGGATAAAAAGATGTCCCTTTTGGAAGAGGTACAGTTGGAACAGAGAGTAAAAGGAGGGATCTGGGTTTCGCTATCTTTTAATACTCACAAATAATTATTCCACAGAGGACAAGTTTAATGTCATTAGTTATAAAACTAACTTTAAACCATCTAAAATTACCAGAAAAAAGAAAACGGAAAAATTATATAAAGTAAAACATGTTTAAAACTAAATTCAAATAAATACTATTTTTAGAACGTTCGTAGATTACTGCTTGACTTTTTCCTTATACCTTTCTTGAAAGGGTAGATGGAAGTATACCCAGAGTGATCTTACTCCCAGAGAGATGGTCTAGAAATTATTCTGGAAAGCAGGGTCCCTGCAGAGCACACAGAAGGGTCAGGGAGCTGCGACATACCCGTGCTCGCCTTGGCTCCCAGAGCCTGCACTGCGGCCATGGTGTGCACGATGACGCCCTTGGGGAACTCGGACCAGGTAGGTGGTTTACCATCAACAGTGATGATATGCCGCAGGCGTGGAGCTAAAGAAACTATATCCTGGAAACACACAAGCATTCACCATGTTCATTATTCTTCATGAAGTAGCTTAGCAAATGGTCCAGATCACAAGGAAAGCAGTTTACCATATTCAATGAATTATTAACTTCTTGCCTCAAAATAAAGGGGGGTGGTAGGAATACCCCTTTTTAGATGGAGAAATACTGGTCTGAAATTTAAATTACTATTCTTTAGCACCAGATTTACTGGTATCTCTTGCTCTTTGGTAAAACCTTGATCAACAAAGTTACTTCCTCACAAAATGGGCATGTAAACATAGGCTGCCTAAACTGCAGGGGAGCCAATCCCCTTATGTAATAAGAGGCTAACAGATGCAGAGGAAGGGGAAAGAATAGTACTCACTTATAAACTTGTGTATTTTTTTAATCAGAAATTATTTTTTAATGGGGAGTTATCTAGAAATTAAAGAAGCGCATTTTTCCTGTAGTTTCATAAAATCTCTCTTTTCCCTTTAAAAAAATTCTCAAAACTCATAATGACTCAATGCTTCAGAAATAAAATTATCAGTTTAAAAATAACCCTTCAAAATTAAAATTTAATTTAAAATAGACTAGAAAATAGATGAGCACAATAAAGAAAAAAGGTTTATAAACTCCACCTTAGATATGAGAATATTAATAATTTTTAACTCTCTTGCACTAGTTATATGTATATATGAAATCCACTTTTTCTTTACTAAAGGAATAAAATGATATTCCTATAAGTTTATAAAGATAATAAGGATTTTAAAGATCATAAAAGAACTAAGCATCAACAATAAAGCTCATGACACTGAAAATTCAAAAGTATTGGACAGTTATTAAAACAACTCCAGTCCTCACCTTCAACTTTGTTTGCAAGAGTTCTTTACTAGTAATGATGTTAGTCACCTCTGTTTCATTTAGTCCATGAACAATTGCCGGACCTCCTAGTGTCGCATACAACGTAACAACTATAGGGAAAAGAAGGGCAAGTCAATACTTGAACATTTCAAGGGCATACTAAATATAGGTAAAACCTTTGAAAGTGTATATGAATCAGAAGGGAGCATACTGAACCCTCCATCATTAGATCCATAGTTAAAGATCTAACTGTACTGTTTTCCCAAATCCTTAATATGCTAATTAACATTATGCCTACTTACCCTATCCTGGTTTCCCCCAAGGTTTTCAATACTTTAAAATTTAAAAATATTTAATTTTATTTTGTTTCACCTATAGATGTTATTATGGGACTGTCATATTGGAAGTAATCATATCTGACTTCTAAAATGTCAATCTCAGATGTTAACTACTTGGTACTAAAATACGAAAAAAAATATATACCAATTAAAATAACACATTGTCAGATTTAAGTTATTACATGTTACAGTAATAGCATGAACAAGTGTCAGTACTGCTTATCCCAAAGCAGAAAAATCTACAGAAAAACATTCTTTAAAATGTTGAAATTAAATAATATGGTGGATTTTTAATTGCTTTCTGCTTAACTCAATAGAGTAATAACTCAATAGAGTAAGACTTAACGTGACTTTAAGAAATGATTGTTTTCAAGCTTCTCAAAAGAAACACTTTATAAACCTAAACCTGTGAAAATAAAAAGGTGTAACAATTTAAAGGGGGAAAAAAAACAGTGAAGGCATTTACAGCAAGAAATCTGGTAAAAGAACCTTTTCTGTTTCATCTAGAACAGGGGTGGGGAATCTTTTTCCTGCCAAGGGCCATTTGGATAGTTTTAACATCATTCTCAGGGCCATACAAAATTATCAACTTAAAAATTAGTCTGCTATATTTGTTCAGCCATTTAATTAACTCACCCCTAATACCTTGGCAGGACCAGACCAAAAGATTTCTCAGGCCTGATATGGCCAGCAGGCCGGACATTCCCCAATCCTGATCTCAAGGATAAGATAATGTCCATACTTAATATCACATTTTGGCACCAAGAACTCTCAACTAAGCTTCCAAGACTACCTCACAGACTGAGGCATCATGAATACTACTCAAATAAACACAACATAAAAATTCTCTATCGTTTAGCCTATCACCTGGATTTGAGTATTGGAAGTATTTTAAAGGGCAACTGCTACCTCTGATAGAAGTGGCCTAACAAAATGATGCCACCTTCAAAGGGGAAATCCTGAGAGATGACAGCAGTGTATAGACATGGCTCCTTATACCCAGATAGTCCCCTATTAGTAGATTCAAGTCCACTTACTACAGCGACTGTACCAATTGTTCCACAACTAGTTCCTTTTCCCAAAAACAGATCAGTAATTTTAAGTAATAACAAATTCTCCACTGAATGCAAGGTGAAAAATAACATCAGAATTTTACTCGTAAGAGTGAAATATTTATAATAAAAGTCAGTATATCTCTCCCACAATAATGTAGGTCCACTCTTCCAGAAGACAAGAAAAAGAAAGCCCACGTACGCTGAAAGTTATACATAAAGCACGCCTGTGCAGCAATCATCCACTCGGCCCTGGTTTCACAGAAGATAGCAATGTTGGTCTTTGGTTTCTGACCCAACACCTGTAAGCCATTTCCAAAATTCAAAGCTCTAACGTAGACATCTTCATAGGAGAGCCAATGATAGTGTCCAAGGATAACCTGGTAAAACAAACAAAAACCACACAAATAGCTTTCAATATAACCAAAATATTAGTTTCTAAAAAGCCAGGATGTGTTCCAAATTTTGACAAATAAGAAAGTTATGTTTGCATGTAATTAAGCTATTTTTTAACAAAAAGTGGGTTTCAAGTGATAAATCTGTTTTGAAAATTAGCTATTTTGTGATATCTTCTATGACAATTCAAATTTTATGCTAAATCTTTAACTTTTTTTGTGGGGGGGAGGTGTTTTTTTGTGTGTGTTTTTTTTCAAAAATATTCAGGGTTTGACAGGATCTTAAAGGTCACATTTCCGGCTCAAGGGTCATATACTAATAATTCACTTATAGATTTTATTTACTTAAAGGATTTGTCTAATAATTGAAAATTTAGCCTAGTATTAAACATTACTGACACCAAAATTTTACTTTCTGTTTACTTATGAATTCCTGGATTCAGTATCAGATGGTAAAATACAATACACAAAAAAAAAAAAAACTGGCCAGACCCCAAGCTAAGAAAAATGTTTATGACGGTTCAATTTGAATGGCTGTATCTGACACTGGATAAGCAAAGTGAACAAGTCTCTTTCCGTGACCAGGATTGGACCAGAATACTCACTGGCACCGCCAGACATTCAATATTTCATCTGTGCTTTCCAGAAGTTCAGGTAACATTGAGTCTACATTAGTTACAATCTCCTTTTAAAGCTGGTTAACGTATTTTTATCTTTAGGTTAGATCAGACTATAAATCCCCAACTACATACAAACTGATTTAAAAGCTCCTTTCACTGCAAAAATATATAGTTCTCAAATATGGCTTTGTCATCAATATATGTCACACACCTTAGAACCATCAAATCATATTCATTTTTTAAAATGCATACAACATTTAAGAAATTTTCAGAAATAAGATGGAGATAAAATTGAAAAAAGATAAATGCTGCCCTCTAGTGTCCTATTCAATAATGAACTTAAGAAATACTTATTTTGATGGATAACACCACTGTATTTAAAATACTTATTTAATGTTAGTGGTCCCAAACTCTCACCTTGCTCTTCACCCCCACAACATGTTCAGCATGGGGAGCTCCAAAACTTCAAAAGGAGCTCTGTGGGGGTGAGAAGACAGATGAGAATTGGGCCAAAACATGCAGGAACTGGATTGCAATTAAGAATTTTATACTCTAAAGATAAGCATGAGCTACCTCCTAGCTACTCCCAGATTCAAGAATCTAAATGTATAGCTTTTAAGTGTCAGAGAATATATGTATTCCGAAAAGGCATCCTATCTAATAAAAGAGTAATATGCAGATTGACCATCACTCCAACACACAATATGGCTGCCCCCATGTGGTCAAAGATCCTGCCCCCATGTGGACACAAGATGGCCACCACAAGATGGCCAGCAGGGGAGGGCAGTTGAGAAGGACCAGGCCTGCAAGGGAGGGCAGTTGGAGGCGATCAACCAGGCCAGCAGACGAGGGAAGTTGGGGGCAAACAGGCTGGCAGAGGAGCAGTTAGGCTGATGCAGCGGAGTGGTTAAGGGGTGGTCAGGCTGGCAGGCGGAAGTGGTTAGGGGCAATCAGGAAGGCAGGCAGGCGAGCAGTTGGGAGCCAGCAGTCCTGGATTGTGAGAGGGATGTCCGACTGCCCGTTTAGTGGGATCGGGCCTAAACGGGCAGTCGGACATCCTTCGAGGGGTCCCAGATTGGAGATGGTGCAGGCTGGGCTGAGGGACACCCCCCCCTCCGTGCACAAATTTCATGCACCGGGCCTCTAGTCCTATATAATAAAAGCCTAATATGCTAAGTGTCCAGTCATCTGCTCAACCAATCAAAGTATAATATGCTAATGATATGCTAAGGCGGCTCAACTGCTCGCTATGATGTGCACTGACCACCAGGGGGCAGTCAGTCAACCGGTAGAGCAGTCGCTATGATCACCAGGGGGCAGATACTCCAACTGGTAGGTTAGCTTGCTGCTGGGGTCCAGCCAATCGGGACTGAGCGAGACGGGCCAGACATGCCCTGGAGCCATCCCACGGTCCCGCCCTGGCTGACTAACCTCCCATGTCCCTCCCCAGCCCCAGTCATGCACTGGTGGGGTCCCTCAACCTGGCCTGTGCCCTCTCTCAATCCGGGACCCCGCAGGGGGTATTGGAGAGCCAGTTTCAGCCTGATCCTGCAAGCCAGGCTGAGGGATCCCACCGGTGCACAAATTCGTGCACCAGGCCTCTAGTCACATATATAGTCCAAATATGTAAAGCCATATGATGGTGCCACCTTGTGGCAAAGAAATCAAATCATGAATTTAATGCAAGTATAACCAAAATCTGACTTTCATTTAATTCTTTAACCTTTTGCACTCGGATGTCGAGTGTGACTCGACAGGGTTAGCATTAGAATAAAGGAATTGAGAAAAAAGCAAGCAAGTGCAAAGGGTTAAAACACTGAATCTTCCAGTAGTCATCTTTCCCATAAATGTTACATTTAGAGGACCTCATAATTTTATCTGACTTGTGCTGGAACAGTTTCTAACCCTAATTTTGTCCCTATAGTGAGCCCAGCCTGAGATTAAATTTATTTATTCCCTGCCTATACTTCTGACAACTAATCCAGAATCATAGATCTCACCACTTCCCTAGCATCTTCGTTTCCTCACCCTTTGCCACCCTTCTCCACTTCCAGGTGATGATACTTCACTGAGAAATTAGAAATTAAACAGAAACTCCCTTACCTACCTACCACCAAGTTCAATAACCTTCACCCATCTGTACCAACACTCTTCGTAGCAGAGTCCCTCAGGTGTTACAATGGCTGAAGTGTCCCTGACAAAAGCCAAACTCACAACGACTGTGCTTCGAAGAGCTTCCCAAATTTCTATGTCCATTCCTGACCACCCCTAGTCCATCTCTCCCCCAGAACTAATGAATCCCAACTAGGCAACCCGCTTCCATTCTTATTCCTCTACAACCCATTCTTGCTATAGTAACTAGTGTTGTTGTTTTTTTAATATATAAGTCAGCTAATTGCTCTGTTTAATACTCCAGTGTTTCCCCTGCTGGTAGAAATGTAGTCCAAAAACCTTACCTGGCCTAAAGGCCCTAAGGGACCTAGCAGTGCAGGTTTCCCTGTGCTCATTTCCAGCCCTCCTCCCTGACGCCCTTCCTGTAAATACAACTTTGTTCTTTCTGTCCTTCAAACTGGCTGGGCCAGGGCAGGAACGAGGATAAGGCAAGGCGCCTAGGGCACAGAATTCAAGGAGCACGCACTCCCTGGGTCTGTCCCTCTTCTCTGTAAACCTAAGGGGAGGATTAAGATTATCCCTATAGTAACTTCCCTCCCTCACATTTAATTGGCTGGATTTTTATTCCATGACAGGTATGATATACACATGTGTAAATATCAATGTTATCATTCACACTAGCACTTCCTGGAACACAAGAACTTAAGTTACTTTGTTCAGGAACATATGAGATTAGATGTTTGATAATGCTATAATGAGCTTCCCTTATCTCAAAAGAAAACAATAAAAATAAATGAAGGTAACATATAGAACATTCTATAAAAGCATATAAATAACCATTCAGGACCCTGAAGAATGAGACAGTCTATTAAGATCAAGTTCCGGGTCACTGAGCCTAACCCCTATAGGCACCAGGACTTTTTTTACTATAACCATTTAGAAGAGAAATATTTCAAAATTATGTACTTTCCTGCCTCCTTAGCAAAGTACAGCTGGCTTCATTTAACCTTTCTCTCTGCAAATAAAGATCATTATAAACAAACTAGAGGCCTGGTGCACAATTTCGTGCACATTAAAAGGAAATTAATTAGAAGAAATATTTTAATATCGCTATTCACCCTTTCTCTATAATAGAAGTGCCAACCAAATTCACAATCAACAATGACAGATTGAAACACACATGTGCAATTGGCGCCAGCAAGAGCTTTATATGTATTGCACATGCGCGAGTCAACTTAGCCTTTTATATATATATAAAATAAACTTGCTTAATTAGACCTGCTTTCTAATTTAGCTCAACTTTTTCCAGCCCAGTGAAGTACCCCAACTTCTCTTTCAGGTAATTGTCAGCAACACAGCAGTAAATATCAACACGAAGCAAGTTATTATTGTAGATCACACAGGGAGAACAAAGGGTAAAATATTTAACAACATGAGTGTTTGACTATATTCTGCATGAGAAAACCTGAAATCATTTTCAAGGTCCACCATTTCTTACTTCTTTTCAGTCGGGTCCAGTTTCTAAACTTTTTAAATCTCCGTTTTCCGGCTAATGAAAATAGGATTCTACCGAGTCTCCTATCTACCTACTCCAAGGCTTCTGTGAGGATCAAATGTGATGAGGCACTGGAAAATGCTTCATAGACATTTGGTTAAAGTGTAAAATGTTTGCACCTGGCTATAAAGCAAATCATGTTCCTGGGCTGAAGAAATTGCAAGGAGGCTAGTTGGTAGGGGGAGGAAGCCAGGCGTTGCTACGTGATGTCATTACCCAGCACCCACAGCCACCATTTCTGGGCTGGGCTGTGAGTCACATTTTGTGCCATGGGGTCTTGGCAATGTCGGCTGCGATTGGGTGAGCTGTCACTCCGGGGTGGTGGCGGGGCCTGTGTCTCACTTGGGGGAAGCCAAGTGTTGTTTGGTTGGTGCCAGGTCCACGGTGCCAATTCTTTATAAATGGCCAGTGCGCATCACGGCAGCTCCTGCATTGAGTGTCGGCCCTCTGGTGGTCAGTGTGTGCCATAGCAGCCAGTCAGACGGTCGGAGGGACACTTAGCATATTAGCCTTTTATATATATATAGATTGTGGGGAGGGAGGCAGAGAAAGTGCAAATATTCAAGCAATCTGGACGGTTGGTAATCATCACTATGATGGTAATGAGGGAGGCAGCCAACTTTTACTACCGTTTGCTAGGTGCTAAGTGTGCTGCAAGAATTAGCTTACTCAACTCTTACAGTAACTCTAGACATAGTTACTATTATTATTGCTATTGTACATATGAGGACTGAGGCACAGAGATAATATAACTTCCTCAAACTCACACAGCTATTAGTAACAGGATGAGAATCTGACCCAGGCAGCCTCATCCCAGGACCCAAGTACTAAATCACATTGCTTTGCCTGCACTAGAGAAGGGAGCTGGGATGTGACTGGGTAGAGGGAAGGTGAGCTGCTCACAGAAGACTGCCTCAGCTGCAGTGTGAGTGGATCAGAATAGGGATTAGAATAATTTATTTTTGTTTTCTTTTGAGATAAGAGAGTCTCATTATTAGCATTATCAAATATCTAATCTCATATGTTCCTGAACAAAGCACAAGCCACTTTTAAAGAGGGAGGAAGGCTATAAAGGGGGGAGGGGGGAATCAGACTCCTGCTTTATTCCCTTGGGCCATTTGCTTCGGGTGGTACCTTTAACAAAGGGGCTGACAGAGGGGAACAAGTATGAAAAGATGAACCAAGAGTTCTGGTCTGGGAGAGTAATGTACTAGTAATAACCAAACCACAAACTCTGGCCAAGAGACGAGCCACTGCATAAATTAATTACGATGTTAATGTCCTATATAACTCCGAAAATGAATATCATGCACTATGTAAACAGGGTAAAAAATGTGACTACAGCAAGAAATGAGACAAAAGTAGGCATTGAGGATGAGGAAAGGAAAGCAAAGTCAACCCCCAAGAACAAAAATAAGGACTTCTATTATCTTTTTGGAAAATTTAGAGGGAATGTCATAGTGAAATCTCTCTGTAAGCACACTGATTATATAATTCCTTATTTTCTTCTCTCTAATGTGTATAAAATACAAGAAAAAAATGTAGTGTTGTTGGTGGTTAGATCACCATGTCTGAACCAGCCTTGTGCTCTTTTCTGTTATTCTTTGCGACTTTGTTCTATTTCAGGTACATGTACTTTAGAGATGTTCTGGAGATCCAACAGTTTCACTGTTCATTTCAAAAGATGCTGGAACAATGCACTTGGTGCTGGGGAATCTGCAGTCAGGAGATGCTGACACATCCCAGATGCTTAGCTCTGTGACAGTCTCATAAAACCATATGACACTTAAAGTGTAAGACAACAGTCCTGAAAGAGCTTGCCAAGCCTCTGCTTCTTTGCTTCTGTCTTTCTACTTGTGCCCCCTAGAAAGAGGCCTGTCTTGATGACGCTGATGCCCACCTTATTGTGGGCAAAATTAGAGCAAAATCATCACACTGCCTATTTTCTTCCCTTACCTCCCCACTTGTAGCTCAAATACTTTTAGGATAAGATGGAAACAAAGCTTCAGATCATTAATTGGAAATAAAGGTTTGAGTATCTTTGCTTCAAACATATCAGATACACTCTAGGGTTAATTCCCAAAGCTCAACCCCTCAAAACGGAGAGGAAACATTTAGATATTGCTACTTCATTAGCTCTCTTCTCCTAATTAAAGACTGTCTTCAAATATGGAAACTATGAAATGAAGACACACTTCGTCAAAAGATACGTCTGCACTTCCTGCTGGCAAACACTCCGAGTAGAAGCCACATGGCCTGCACAACCCCACTCTTACATCAGCTGTGAACGGTCCCCTTTTCTCTGTTCCTGCTGCAATACAATGGGTGTATATAAGAGACCAAGAGGGAGAAAAAAGCCTACCCTGTTTAACGTGCAGTGGAAACACCCACTGTCCAGTCTGCAGACCTGCCCACAGCTGCCACTCAAACCAACAAAAAGCAGCCTTAGCACAGCACCCTTTCCCACTGAGGAAGGCTAACAGAAAATATCTGCCTCATCTTTATCCACAAAACCCAAAATTAATGCACTTTCTAATGAGCCTAGTTTCAAACAAGGAAATATAATAGGATTTCTGTACCAGAGTTTATTTCAAGACTTCTGAAAAAGTTTGATGAATCGCAAATAAAGCAAGACAGCCGGGGTTCCAGTTCTGGCTTCACCCCTTGCTAGCTGTAATGTCCTTGGGTAGGTTACTCAACCTATCTGTGCCTCCCTGTTGTCATCTTAAGTCTGATAACACTAATTCATAGAGCTATTGTTTTAGCTAGGTTGATATATGTAAAGCTCTTACAACAGCCTTGCTTCAAAGAAATGCTAATAAAGACCAGCCATGATCATTATCTCCATATTACAAATAAAGAAACTGAGGCAAATTTGCTAAATAACTCTTCCAAAGTCATATAGCTAGCTAGTAAGTGAAAAAGCTGAGATTTAAACCTGTACTCTGGATCTAGAGTCCAGATTCTTAACCCCTATGTTATACTGCCTCTAGGATGTCTTATCCCCTGCTTCAAGTCAATAATGGCAGGTTCTTCTGATTTGTGAAAAGAAATTCTTAAAATCCATGCAACTGCCACAACCCAAGGACAAGACATGATACATTCAAATCACAGACAGCAGGTGCCACCCTAAAACCTAGAGCAATCTCAAGCACACAGAGGTGCTTCTGGAACTGCCAGGAGTTTGCGGTTTCATACCAAAAACTGCCCTAGACATTCTATCCAAACCTTGGTAGACATGCAGGTGCAGAAGTGCCCCACACCAGCAAGAGTTCTTAATGTCTTTGTGAAAATTCAGGACAAATCAGTGCTGGCGACTACAAAGAGGTTAGAACACAGTCTAGCCCCCTTCCTACCCTATTTCTCCTGCCATGTCAGCAAATTCTGATAGAAGTAGGCCAGGCTTGTCCCTTGCCACCACTTCTAAAAGTTCATCTTATGCATAGAAAATTCAAAGGCAACGAAAGATCACCTTACCTTTTTAAAAATTTTTCCATTTGGTTGTAGTTCATCTTCCTCATTTAAAACTTCACGTGTTCCCAAGAGTCTTTTGTCCTTAAATTTGTTTTTGGCGTACATAAAAACTTTATCTAGTGTATCACAGCCAGGGTATAATACTGAGGCCAAGCCATCCACACTGTTAACAGATCTGTATGCAGAATCGGGTTTTGAATTCACAGGCTTTGCTTTAATTTGGTTTGATTTTTCTTGTCTTGACTCAGACAAAAAATAATATGGAATGTATGTTAAAATAGTATAAAGTGATATGATAAAATGTATTAAACATAAAAGAATGGGGTGGATGGTCTGTTTTAGCTTCATGGTTGATGGTTTTGAAGATACGTGGTTATTCATAAGTACTCAAAATGTAGAAGTAACAGATTTCCGTAAGAATCTAGAAGGAAGAGAAAGAAATTAGTTCAAATCATTTTAAATAACTTTAAAGAAAAATTATTCATATTAGATAGGCAAATTAAGATTTTTTCCCCCATCAAGCAGCAACTAGTGCACTGGCCGCAGTCAAGTCCTACCCATGTTTGATATCTGTATTGTATCTACTAACAATGGAGTTACCACAGAAAAGTTTTCACACCATCCTGTAAAAAGGCAGCTTTTCCAAACTAACCCCAAGTATCCACAAACACTTCCCAGTGGCCAGGAGGGAGTACCCATTTCCTGTTCTTCAGTGTCATTATATTAAGGATGGCAGCATTTTGCATATTCACCATAGCCTCCTCTCCTGGCTCAGAGGAACTCCTGCTAGTCTCTGCATTCTTTCCCAGCGAGCTCCCACTCTCTCATTCTAGATAGCAAAAAGCAACTGAAGTTAGCAAATATGAAATTCACTTCCCATAGTGGTTGGTTCTAGATACTTTTCAATTAGGACAGTTTAAACTGTGAAGCAAGAAGGCAGTAAACTTTGGTCATTTTATACACTGCATTCATCAGATTTATTGAGATACTACTCTAAGTACAAGAAATGCAACAGTGAATAAAAGTCCTAGTCCCTTTCCTCATGAATCCTCCACAGTCATTAGGAGAGGTAGATAAATACACTGTATGTAGCACCCAGGATCGGCTGTGTCCTCTGCGGAGCAACAGGATGCACACTATAGAAAAGATCAACTTCTCTGAAATAGGCCAGCCAAGTTATTAAACAAATAAACAAGCAAACACCACCACAACAAGAAGCTGTAGAAAAGGAAAGGGAATCGAAATTCAGAATCAGAATTCAAAATCGCTATAAAGCATGTAAAATAGCCAGTTTAAGTCAAGGCATGCAAATAAAGTGTGATCCATATACACATATGGGGAAAGCAGGCAACAAATCGTTCTTCAGAGGGCCCAAATGTCTGATTTTTGCAGACAAAACATCAGAACAGCTATTATAATAAATATGTTCAAAGAACGAAAGGACATGATGCTTAAAAAATTAAAAGTCTAACTCTGCAGTTTTACAAGACAAGGACACCTCCAAATCTGCCCACGCACAGCTGGTAAGAAGCCAAGACTCCCAACTGCCCAAAGCTCTGCTCACCATGCGGAGCTGTTTCCTGACAATGCACTGAGTAGTACTTTGGAGAATGAGTCCAGAGAACCTGGGGTTTTGCCATGGGCATGGGGAACCACTGAAGGTTTCTGTAAAGGAAAATGGCACAATGAAAACAAAGGTCCTGCCACTTCCAGGCATCAGAGCTGCAAAGAACAGAAGCACTTTAGGAATCCAGGAGAATGATGTTATCTCATGAAATTTAATTTTGTATGTTTGCATTTTGAATTATAAAATAATCTTGTGATAAAAAAAACCATTTTTATCTACAGATGACATGATTGTAATGTACAGAAAATTCTAGGGGACTTCTGGTCAAGATGGCAAAGTAGAGATGTATAATGAACTACCTTCAGGGTAAAAAACGCTTATGTCTATAATTTTATATCACAACATTTCAGTTAAAAAATGTAAATCAAATATGGCAAAAGATTAATACTTATTTAACTTAAGTGGTGAGTATATGGAGACTCAATACATTATTCTCTCTACTTTCCTGCATTGTTTTCTTTATAATAAAAAAGGTTTTAAAATGCCCCCCCCCAAAAAAAAAAAAGAAAGAAAATCCTAAGTAACCCACTAAAAAAACTAATACAACAAAGATTTTAGCAAAGGCTGCAAGATATGAGTATACAAAAATCAATTGTCTTTCTGTGCACTTAGCAATGAACATTCAGAATATGAAGTTAAGAAAAGAATTGCATTTACGATATTTAGGATTAGATATAACAAAAAGCACAAAATTTGTGCTGTGAAAACCACAAAAATTGTTTAAAGATACTAAAGACGTAAATAAATAGAAAAACATCTTGTTTAAGGATTGTAAGACAATATTGTTAAAAAGGCTACATTCCTCACATTGTTGTAGATTCAACACAATCCTTATCAAAATCTTTGCTAGCCTTTATACAGAAATCTGTAAGCTAATCCTGAAATTCACATGGAAATTCAAAATAGCCTGAATAGCCAAAATTTAATCTTGAAAAAGAACAAAGCTGAATTCAAAACTTACTATAAAGCAGTAATAATCAAGACAGTCTGGCACCAGCAAAAGAACAGACAATATAGGTCAACGGACTAGAACTGAGGGTCCAAAATAAACCCCTATAAATCATGAACAACTGATTTGCAACAACATGACAAGATAATTCAATAGTGAAAGAACAGTCTTTTCAACATATGGTGCTGAAACAACTGGATAGCTGGATGTAAAACAACAAAGATAGACCCCTATCTTCTACCATACAGAAAATTAACTCAAAATAGATCATATAAGACCTATAACTATAACACTAAGTACTGATCACTAACTACTAAGTGTAAACATCTCAGGAAGAGTATAGTGAAAGGTAGAAGCTAGTTCTGGAATCTTCTGGGTTTTCTTAAACCAAATAGCAACTTATGATCTTAAAGGCTGAGGGGAAGGAAGAGAGAAAATGGAGATTTTGAAGAGATAACACTACAAAATTTGGAAGAGCACCAAAAGCAGGAGGTGCTCAAAAAACAATCAGCCACTCCAGTAGAGCAGGGTGGGGATGAGGAGGAAATGAGAGCAGGTGTTTAAGGCCCCAAACTGTGAAGTTCAAATTGTTATGGCCTCTGAGGCTGGGGAAAAAACTTAGTTTGTATTCCAGTGTACACAAATGCATAGTTTAAAAAGTAAGTGTATACAGAGGATAGCTAACCTGAAGGTAGCAGAAACTGGAGGCAAGAAAATTAGATTTTAAAATAGCTGAGATAATCCTTTACTCCTAGATCAGGAGGCTAGGGTGGTGTGACATGGAGCCAGCAGCTGCGATCGATGCCCACTGCCTGAAGGCCCAGAAGATGGCATCGGTGGCAGCTGTTCCTCCAGCCCTTCCCAACAACTGAAATCTTTCTGCTTAATATAGTGAAGATCTTCTGTTCTGAACGAAATAGTCACGAATTAGCACAGCAGCAGTGAAAGACTGGAAAATCTGTTCATCTTTTCCTTCATGTTCCCAATCTAGTTAAGAAGGCCTCCTCCATCCCAGGCTAAACGTATGGTCACCTATATTTTTCATAGTATTTGCAAAATTTTTACATTTAGATATTCAATCAATATAGTTTACTTATCTACATTGTATAAGGGAGAAAGCTAACCTTTTCTTTCAGATGAACTGCCTGAAGCCATATATTCAATAAGCCACCCTTTTCTCAGTTAGCCAAAATGTCACCTTCAGTAAATTCCCACTTACACTTGGATCTGTTTCTGGACACTATTCCACTTCTTGGATCTCTGTCAACTGCTTTGCTAACACCATACTATTCCAAATGTATGGTGTGTCAACCAATTTGCAGCTGTGTGTCAACCAATCGTATCAGAAGAGAATCTTTAAAATGATGATCCTCAGATATGTCTCTCTCCTTCCTCACCTTACAAAACTCTAGTGGTGGCACGTTTTTATATGGCATCTGTGTGGTTTTTATGTACACTAATGCTTGAGAACTTACTGCTTTAAATATCTGGTAAGACCCTCATTATCATTATTCTTCAAAATGTTCCTATTAATTCTTACAGACTTATTCTTCCACATAAATTTTAAAGATTTAACATTTCTGCAATGAAACCATTTGAAAAATCTAAAGGAAAACAAGATTCAGAAAAAAATAACACATGATGAAATATGTGGAGCTCCTAAAAATTAAAAAAATCAAGCAACAAACAGAAAGGAAAACTGAGCAAAGAATTATGTACAGAGAAGCCAAAAAAGAAGAAATGCAGATGGCTAATACATATAGACAATATGTTCTCCTTAACTTGCAACTGAGATTAAAATGAAGCCATACCAATTTTCATCCACCAGTTTCACAAGTATGCAAAAGACTGCAGTATCCAGAGTCCACTGAAGCAACCTAGCAGTATTTAAAACACACACAGCCCTGGCAGGTGAAGCTCAGTTGGTTGAGCGTCAACTCATGCACCAAAAGGTCACCAGTTCGATTCTGGTCAGGGCACTTGCCCAGTTTGCATGCTAGATCCCTGGTAAGGGGTATGCAGGAGGCAGTCAATTGATGTTTCTCTCTCACATTGTATTTCTCTCTAGCTCTCTCGCTCGCGCTCTCTCTCTCTCTCTCTGACCCACTCCCTTCCTCTCTTTCTTAAAAAAAGAAACACAATAAAAACATTTTAAGTGTATTCATAAACTTAACAATACAAAGAATGCTACTGCTTACTTTTTAGTTGTCATTAGAAATTAAAGTTTCTAAGGGTTGAGAATTCTAATTAATATAGAATGTGTTTTCAGTCAAAGTTTTAATACAAGCAAATGCATTTTTAAGAAAATTAAAATGGTTTGTCCTTAAAAAAAAAAAGTACTTCTGAATAAGATGAAACAAACTAAAAAGAACAAGTTGTAGAAGGTTTGTGGAAAGGAAATCTTGGGGGGGGGGGGATTTTATGGATGGTCAGTAAGATTTAAATGAATTTAATTAAATAAGTGAATTTAAATACCAAAAATAGCTGTTACATAATTGGAGTTTAGTTTTTTCTCTGTTAAAAGGACAAAGTTTTCCTGTACTATTGGTATACTTTTAATAAGAGATCATAAAGAAAAAGCAAAGATTTTGTCTTATTAAAATCATTTCCTGTGCTCTATTATCATCAGGTTTTTTATTGTTTATGTAAACCAAGTCTTAATATTAAAAGAACTAAATTTTACTTACAAATATTTAACTTTCCGTATTTGCCTGTGAAGTCTTTGTCACCATGATTAAGTAGATAACTAAATATTGTTTCACAGTGACCTGTGATCCTATTTGACCGAGTGTTTTAAAACACCTGGTGTGTTTGGTAAACTTCCTATACATACAAAATTAAACTGTCTTTTTCTTTTTGTTAATCCTAACTTGAAGATATCTTTCTTCCATTGATTTTTAGAGAAAGTGGAAGGGAGGGGGAGACAGAAACATCAATGTGAGAGAGACACATCCCTTGGATGCCTCCCACATGCACCCTGACAAAGGCTGAAACCGAGGATTTGCCCTTGACCACTAGAATTGAACCAGTGACCCTTTAGTCTGTGGGACGATGCTCTAACCACTGAGCAACCGGGTAGGGCTAAAATGTCTTTTTTTCTTTAATTTAAGTTCTTTATTTTTTAATGTATTACATAAGTCTCCTTTCCCCCCCATTGACCTCTCCCTGGCCGCCCCCAACCCACAGCACATGCCCTCACCACCCCCACCCCATCACCCCTCTGTGTCCACTGGTTATGCTCATATGCATGCATTCAAGTCCTTTGATTGATCTCTTACCCCCTCACCACGCCCTGCCCCCGCCTTCCCACATTAAACTGTCTTTTTCCTAACCTGAAAATAACTTTGAAAATTTTTCAGAAAGATCCCTGAGAAATTTCAAGGGACATCTCTCTCTTTATAAAAAGAGGAAATAAAATTAATTAGACCTATTTGATATGCTAAAATTACACAAAAACTTTAGTCTAATAAGAAATAATTATATTGTACTTATATGCACATATTGTTAAAATGAATTTTCCAGAAATTATATAAAATTCTAAAGAATCTACAATATCCTGATAGGTTTTCACTTGTAATTCTAGTTGTTATCTGAAAATACTGTGTTGTAGAAAAAAGCAAATTTCTTTGCCAACTGCAATGTAATCAGAGATCTTTAACCATGTCATCTTAAGCCTGTCATTTACAGAGTCATCATATTACTCATACTTTTTTGCAGAGATTCATGAAGAGGACTCTGATACTCTAAAATACAGGTTTCTGATAAGTTTTAAGATCATACCTTTGAACTGGGTGAAAATTTACAGAACTCAATGAAAAACTAGATTCATAAAGCTTCTAACAGAAAGATTAAAACCAATAAGGCTTAATAACAAGACAATGAATTTCTGAGGATTATAATTTTATGAGTTTTTATTTGAAATAGTACTGGTTCTTTAATCTTTCATTTTCCAGATATAAGGAAACCTTTTCTCTTAGGCTACCTATGACTTGGAGCAATCTGGTAAATTATATCTTCGTAAGCAGAATTGAAACATTTATCTTTTTCTCCCCCACTTGATCCCTCCAGAATTTGGAAGCTCTGAGTGAGTATTATTTTCATTGCAATATTATTATTTGCCTAAGTTCAATAAGAACTCACTACTACATAATACAGTGGGTCTCACTCTCCCTTTTACTAAAGGAAAAACAAAGGATTTTTTCCTTTCTAAAACCCTATTAACACAATCTTTAACAGCCTTGAAGATTTCAACTCTGACCACTCAACAGTCACTTCTCTAAGAATGAAATTAGACTCTACAGGTAAAAATCAAGATCACTAATGCATGTAATTACTTTCTCTACACAACAAATAACAAGGTCAAAAAATTCTGGACCAGAACGTCAGTTAAAGACATTATTAGAGGATTGAGTCATAGCACCATCTGATTAGATAAATTTTCAGTTCACAACTAGAAATTTGATGAAAAAGTAATAGTTTGGTCTTTTTCTTTTTAAGAAAGCTATTAAACTTGTATTTATTCTAACTTCAGAAAATAAAATTTGGCCCTAAGGAGATATACTGGGAGGGAGAAAGGGAAGAAAGGAAAACCAGAAAGTCTTTGCCATGGATATATTTAGATTAAGAATTGAAAAGCAGCTGAATAGAACCAACTATCTTTCCACAATCTTCAGTTATCTACTGTGAACTTTTTTAGTCCTTTTATTATAATAACAATGGGATGCTTGAAAAGTTTTCTTGAACCACAAATACAGACCTCAGGACTTCATAACCCTGATCCTTTTTCTTATTTTTTTTAAACCCCACCCGAAGATATGTCCATTGATTTTTAGAGTGAGAGGAAGGAAAGGGGGGCGGCGGAGGGGGAGGGGGGGAGACAGAGAGAGAGAAGAAACATAGATGTGAGAGAGCAACATCAATAGGCCACCGCCTATGAACACCCCTACCCAAATGGAACCCACATCCTAGGTATGTGCCCTGACTGTGCATTGAACTTGCAATCTTTGGGTGCATGAGATGACACTCCGACCAACTGAGCCACCTGGCCAGGAGCAGACACTGTTGTTTTTTTAATCTACATTTATTCCATCTTCCTTTTCCAGATCAAGTCTAAGCCAGATGTTCTTAAAACAACAACAACAAAAAAACTCTAGGTCTTGGCATAGAATCAAACAGGAAACAGAAAATTGGTCAAGAAAACTTATATCATTTCAGGTTGACACAGAATAGGAATTACAACACATTCAATGAGAAGCATACATGCATACACAGACCCTAGTCTCTGCTACTAATTACTGTGAGACCTTGTACAAGTAACTAAATCTTAATTTGCTCACCATTAATGTTGATGGAATTCAACTAAATCTCTTTTTAAGACTATATTCTACTGATGCCTAGGACTCCCAAATCAATTTGTAGTAGTGGCAATCATCAACAATGAAGATTTAAATAACCCTAAGAACCCATTTCTTTCTTCTACAGAAGATATTTTTACACACACACACACATTTTGAGGGAGGTAAGTTCCCCTGCTTTAAAAAAAAAAAAAAAAGCAAAAACCACTCTATGAGATTTCTAAGGTCCATTTCAAAAGTTCATTTTCCAACAGACCAGATAGGTGCAAGAGGTTGGGTGAAGCCTTGACTTCCTTTCCATTTTGAGTCATTGTCAATGTACTATCTAAACAACAACAAACATACGTTTTAATATACAATCTAAAAACACTATGGGTGATCCATAAGAATGTGCTACTCCTTCACAGACTTTTCCAACAAAGATGAAATGGGCTCAAATCTGGGTTGGGTTTCCTGACAAATAAAGAAGAACTGCTTCAAACACACGCACGCACATATATACACGCACAGACGTTTTAATGCAGTAGGCAAATCTAGTTTCATATCTTCATCCTGACCTCTTACATCTATCCTGCCCACACAACTGAAAGGACAAGAGTCGTACCCCAGAAAAAGAAACTGCCAGATGGTGCTTCCTCAAGTAGACAAATGTGTGGAGACTAAGGTCCATTAAAAAGCATCTAGGTCCACTTTTACACACCAAAATTTTCCTTCGTTCTTAGGACTACAAGACTTAACAAATAAAAATACAAGATGCCTAAATTTGAATTTCAGATAAACAATGAACAAATGTTAAAGTACATGTATCCCATGCAGTATTTGACATTTACTCATATACTGAAAAGTTACTTCATGTTCACTGGAATTCAGATTTAAATGAGTGCCTTGTATTTTATATATGGTAAACCTATCCCCATGTCCAGTCCACCTCCACATGTGACACGTAATTAGGATGACCAACCATTCCAATTTGCCTGGGACTGAGGAGTTTCCCCAGGACACAAAACTTTCAGCATTAAAACGAGGAAATTCCCAGGCAAACAGGGATGAGCTGGTCACCCTACAATCAATAATCTCATGGTGTAAGCCAACAAATTGTAGCCCGAGTCCCACCACTAGTTAAGTTTGATCTTTGTCTTTGAAAAAGCATTCCTGTACTTTATTTCCACATATGTCACCATTGATCTAACACACAAAATTTACAGTGAGGATAAGAATGAAATGCAGTAGATATAAAGGACTTTGGGAAAACACAAGTTCATTGTGAATGCTAGTTATCAGTATAGCTGGATGGGTACAAAGTTCTGTTTCATGCAGTTTCAAAGCCGACAGGTACTTGTTTTATTTAAATGCTTTATATGATCTACTGAAGGTACTATTAGTTGCAACACTGGTTTAACTGCATATAAAAAAAATGTTCAATAAACTTGCTCCTTTTAGAACTCTGGCAATAAGTTCTGGGTCTGCTGCTACCCCACCTCCACTTACTCGTCATGTAATAAGGAACAAAGTCCCTGAACACCCCAGCTTCAGGTTCACTGTAAAACTGGGGTTATAATAAAATACCAAATAAAACTCCCTTTAGGAGCAAACAAGGAAAGCAGGTGAAAGCACTCTACATAAACTATAATATACAATGTTATGTTTTAATAGTACTTAAAATTTTGTAGTTCATACAAAATGTATACTAATATTTTTCTTTTCTCTTACTTCTTACACCCGGCCAATAAATACTGAAGTCAATTCAACTGTACTCTGAGAGGTCAGGTTCTAGAGACAAACAGACTGGGTATCTGTTCAAATCAAGGGAAATTATGAGAAAGTTACCTGTGTCACTTTGCCATAATACCTGATTCCCATGTCAAAGGCTCCTGGAGAAGTACATAGACTATATTAAGAAAAGATAGGCAAATGCAGTCCTCTGTCTAGGAGGGGGAGGAAAAAGTCACAAAAGGTTGACCATGGTGAGTTGACTGGATCCATATATTTCTGGCCAATGAATCAAGGAGAGGGAACTATAGGCAGTAATAACAGTATCTCTAAAAATCAGAGATATTCAAGAAGAGGGCAATTCAAGACAACACTAAGTACTATAATAGGTTGATAAATGACCCCAACGGTATCATGACCCCAATCCTTAGAACCTAGAAATGTTGCCTTTTTTGGGAAAAGGTTCTTTGCAGGTGTGATTCAATTAAGGATTTCGAGATGAGGAAGCAATTTTGGATTATCTGGTGGGCCCTAAATGTCATCACAAGTGTCCTTACAAAATGGAGGCAAAGGGAGATTTGACACACACAGAGGAGAAGGCGATATGAAGACCCAGCAGAGGGATTTGAAGATGCTGGCCTGGAAAGCTACAGTGTACCACCGATGCAGCAGTCACAGAAGCCAATGCAATGATGAGAAAAAAATATGAGGGGTATGAATACTGGAAAAAGGGACATAAAATCATCATTGTTTACAGATAATTGGCTGACAAGAAAAGAAAAATTCAAAAGAACCATCTGAAAACTATCCAACTAGAGGGAAAATTCACTAAGATGTCTTGATATTAAGTACATGATAAAAATTTGTAATTGGAAAACGAAAAGGAAAAATTTCTTAGTCACAATAACAAAAGGAACTTTAAACATTTAATGTTTAAATTTACTGTTTAACATTTAACATTTACTGTTTAACATTAATGTTTAAATTTACTGTTAAACATTTAATGTAGACATCTTAAACATATGTGTATTATACACACACACATACAATCATACATGCATACATATATACATTGCTACAGAAAGAAACTAAAAGACCTGCAAATATGGAAAAACAGACTAGTTCCTGGGTAGAAAGGATAAATATAATTCCACCAAAATTAACCTCTAAACCAAATACAATCCCTATCACAAAATCTTACTAGGAATTGGTTACCTGTTTGTTTTATATGAGTAATTTGTTTTGTATGAATAACTGATACATGAACCCCGAAGTCTATCTGAAGAAAACATTTTTAAGACTAGCTAATAAAATTTGGAACAAGAATTAGTGCATACTTGCCCAGCAGCAACACAGATTGTCAAAGTAACCTTGAACTTCAAGACTCAGCTGCAGCCTCTACGTGAAGTACTTCTTGGTCCCACAGACAGAGCTAAATGGATCCCTGTGTGCTCTGATTCCTCCCTCCACTCCTGCCTCACACACCAAAAACACAGAGCCATGAAAGAGCACAGAAGAAGAAATCGCAAGTACTTTGACATATTTGAAAGACAGGAAATATGGGGGGATTTAGAAATGCAAATGGAATATAGAAACATGTTGTAGATAGAATGAGATAGGTTTTTAAGCAAGGCATTTGACCAAATTTATTTTTTCAGAATGATTACTTGGGTCACCACAGAAAAGAAACTAGAAAGGATTCCAGGTATGTAGTTATTACAAGAAACCAAGAGAAGAATTAAAAGGTCCAGAGTTTATGGCAGTAGTTACAGAAGCAGAAGGACCAACTGTAGAGACTTTTCTGAGGTAAGACAACAGGATATAGGAGGTGTGAATATTAATCTTTGAAGGTTAATGTCAACATTTCTGACAAGAGATATAAGAAATACAGGAGAAAGAACAGAAAGCTATGAGAGTGCATGTGTAGAGGGGTTGGCTATTAAGTGTATAGCTCTGACAAGAATAGAGTTAGGATACTGTCAGAAATACAGGACTAAAGATGTAGACAGAGCTAAAGATCTAGATTTTAGAGTCATCACTGATTCTCTCCATAATAGAGTCAAAACCAGAAAATCTCTCAAAAATAATAAGAGTATGAACTGTGCAGGTCCATTTACACATAGATTTTTCAATAAATACATGGGTTTTTCAAAGATACAGTATTGTAAATTTATTTTCTCTTCCTATGATTTTCTTAATAGCATTTTCTTTTCTCTAGCCTCCTTTTTGTAAAAATACACTATATAATACATATAACATACAAAACGTATGTTAATCAACTGTTTATGTTACTGGTAAGACTTCTGGTTAATGGTAGGCTACTGGTAGTTGTTTTGGGGAAGTCAAAAGTTTTCTGAGGATTTTCAACTATACCCTTAACCCACCCCCTGCCAAGTTGTTCAAGAGTCAACTGCATATCTTATATAATAAAAGCTTAATATGCTAAGTGCCCGGTCATCCAGTTAGCCGTTGAACCAATCGAAGTGTAATATGCTAATGATATGCTAAGGCCCTCAACTGCTCGCAATGTCATGCACTGACCACCAGGGGGCAGACGCTCCGACCAGTAGGTTAGCTTGCTGTTGGGGTCCGGCCTATCACGACTGAGCAAGATGGGCTGGACACACTCTGGAGCCCTCCTATGGTCCCTCCCGGGCTGGCCAACCTCCCACATCCCTCCCTGGCCTGCACCCTCGCAATCTGGGACCCCTCGGGGGATGTCGGAGAGCCGGTTGCGGCCTGACAGCAGAACAACCGGTCGCTATGACACGCACTGACCACCAGGGAGCAAATGCTCAACCACAGGAGCTTCCCCTTGGTGGTCAATGCGCTGCCACAGGGGGAGCGCTGCTCAGCCAGAAGCCGGGCTCACAGCTGGCGAGCAACACAGGAGCCTCTCCCACCTCCACAGCAGCGCTAAGGATATCCCCCGCTCCTGGACTGCAAGAGGGCGCAGGCCAGGCTGAGGGGCACCCTCCCCAAGTGCATGAATTTCATGCACTGGGCCTCTGGTTCACTTATAAAATACTAGAGGCCCAGTGCACAGACTCGTGCACATTTAACCTTTTGCACTCGGATGTCGAGTATGACTCAACACGGTTAGCATTAGAATAAAGGAATCGAGAAAAAAGCAAGCGAGTGCAAAGGGTTAAAGGAAATTAATTAGAAGAAATATTTTAGAGACGAAGAGGGACCGAGGGAGATTTCCCAGCCTGGGAGGGACTGTGGGAGGGCTTCAGGGCATGTCTGGCCTGTCTCACCCAGTCCCAATCGGCCGGACCCCAGCAGCAAGCTAACCCAACGGTGGGAGCGTCTGCCCCCTGGTGATCAGTGCGCATCACAGCGACTGGTCAAATGAACAGTCGGACACTTAGCATATTAGGCTTTTCATATATAAATAAAGATTAAGGACAGACTATAAAAGCCAGCTAAGAAATGTAAAGAAGCCAAGAGAAGTGTCCTATAAGCCATGAGGACATTGTCAGGAGGCTACAGAGAAAGGAACAAGTAGTTATGATATTAAAGTACAACAAGCAGTTGTACTGAAATAATCCATCATATATTTTTGCCTTCTTGATCACATAATTTTTAAATTATATCTGTACATATTGCTCAACCTGCTAGCTATTCAAATACATACTTTATCAACAGTGAGTCTGCTCTTAGAGAATTCCTGTGCTCCCACTAATAAGTGCATACTGGACATTTCAATGTCACGTTGTTGGCCTTCCAAACTTTTCTAGTATTGTGCTCACATCTTTCAACTCAATTTAACAAACATTTACTGAGTATCTCACATCTATTTTTGTGCTAGGTGACAGAGATGCAAAGATTGAGTCATTTAGCAAACATAAGTATCTTCTATATGCTAGGCACTGGGTGACTAAAGCACAAATATCCCTGTCCTCATAGAGCTGTCTTTGCAATGGATGGATGAATTACACACAGCTACTCTCCCCCAAAAAAGCCCAAAAGGAACACATTATGTTTTAGACTTATCTAAAAAGAAAAGACAGCAAATACAATTATCATTTTATAAAGCAATTTGAAATTAATAAGAAATACAAAACTAATTAATTACCTATAGTTAACATGCCTGTCCTCTGGCTTCATACAATGCAAACAAATATTATTAACTTAAACATGCATACAGTCAGCTCTCAGTTATCTGTGGGTAAACTATCCATGCACCAAGAGCAATTCCCTAACACTGACTCATGTTTCTGGGTTTTATCCCTTGCAAACTTCTACCATGTAATCTTCTAACACATGATATAGTGTAAGAACATACGGTTTAGGACTTTCACAAAGTAATTCAAATATTACACATGCCAGTTTTACTATGCCCACCATTTTTCAAATGAACTCCCAGAGACACATCCCTAAATCCAATACATTTCAATTCATTTCCCAGAGCCAAGTCACCAAAAGCTCTTCAACCCCATCCCAAAATTAATTCATCTCTAAAGCTGCCTCCAAGCATGAGCCTAGCTTTTATCTACTAACTTACCTTCTCAAAATTCTAAGGATCACAAGACACTTCGGTAAAAACTGTTGGCATTCCAAACATGTGTTCCTTCAATACTGTGTATATATACTATTGTTCTAGCATTTTGTAAATATCACATTTCATGCATAATATATAGAGATTTCTTAAAATAAGAAGTAAAACTTCTAACATTTTCTCCTAGCACCCAGAGATGGGTTGCATGCACACCCAAGAGCACATGTACCCTATAAGACAGACATCATCCTTATCCTAAAGAAACTGAAACTCGGAAGTTAATTTGCTGTGGTCACAAAACTAGAATGAGAGAACCAGATTTTCGGATTCAAGCAATAATGTTGCACCAAGCTCAAGCCCGCAGTCACTCCTCTGGACCACACCAATCTCTCCTTATACTGCCTTCCCTGACCTCACTCCCAGCCAGCTACTGCTTCCCACAACTCCCCACCTCCCTCAAAATGCTGTTAGAAAGAACAGATATTCTTTTTATGCCTCAGAAAGTGATATACAGACTAAATATTTTGAATTTCTAAGGAAGGCACTATGTTGTCTAAACAGGCATCAACCTATATAAGTCAGACCGAGTTTCAGAATAAATGATGAATACAAATTCTTAGATTCTAGCACATGAGCAATATGGGAAGTTATATAATGCAAATGGAAAATGACTTAGGAAAACATTAATTGTGAATATGTAAAAAATAATTCCATGATTATGGTCCACGTGATATAGTTTCAACTAATGTTAATTCTGTTTACATTAAAATTATGTCAAGTAAAGTGCTCAGATTAATTCATTCTGGTTTCCTTTGGAACTAAAATAAATTCCTCACCTCACCCTTCCCTAAAACAGGAGGTATAAGTCCAGAGATCAAGTCAGTCTCCAAGGGGAAGAGAAGGTTTCTGGCTGTTTTAGTCTTACAGTAAAAATCAAAGCCAAAGTAAAAGTCCAGAATGAGGATCACTGCAGTCCCAATAAAAGTAAAGTAAGTACAAATAAGAAACTTCTGTGGTTGAAGTAGGAACTTTTTACAAGTTTGACCAAAATGATAATGAATATATTAAAACTCAAAAATCGATGCAGAAAAATGAACAATTATATACCTACAAAATCAACTTAGAACTAAAATAATATTTAAAAGGTTAAGGCTATGCAGCAGGGTAGTTATTATTTAATAAAACCCATGCAAGTAATTCCAGTGAATTCCAAGTAGTAAACACATCAATGAACACACAGAGGGAAGTGCACAAAACTAACTAATAAAATTTCAAAGAAACCTAAAACACAAATAAAGCATAGGTAACAAAAAGTCTGAGCCAAGTAAAATAAAGAGATGAAGGGAGGTAAAAGAAAAAGAACCCGGGTGGAGAAGCAGATCATAACTCTGGTGAACAAGAAAGTATTACAGACAAGGAAACCGAGCTCCAGACAGGCTAAATGGTAGGGACAATGCCACACTGCCAGGCCTGCTGTGCACAGTGCCACACGGCAGTGCCCACCAGCAGCAGGATTAGAAACAACCTGGGCCAGAACCCAAATGTCCTTCCTGTATCAACTCAGAGCCCACATGGCTCTCTTCACCTGCTGGCTGCTCAGTCTAGGGCCTTCCATTCCTAGGACCTTCAATCCATTCAGTAGTTACTTTCTAAGTTGAAGGAAGCAATAAATAAATGAATTTATGCCAGGACTTAACTGTGTCCTCCAAACCTTTTTTTTGCTTCTCTCCTCGGATGATTTATCCTCACAGCTTCCCTGGTCCCTCAAAACATTGATGCCTCAATTTTAAGTGTCAATCCTGCTCTTGGATATCCCCATTTGAGTACCTTCCTCAGACTCAACCCTTCCTTTCAAATCCGGCCTATTTCCCCCTTTTGCTCAGCTGACCTTTCTCTGGCTATTCTGCCCTCTGTATTGCTCACTCAACATTAACCACATGCTGTACCCACCTTCATACAGCTTGAATACTCTTGTCCTTAGGTGATTAATGTTTCCCAGTCCCCTCTAAATGATGTATGCTTTTATTTATATAACTAGAGGCCCGGTGCACGAAATTCATGCACTGGGGAGGGGGGTGGGGAATCCCTCAGCCCGGCCTGTGCCCTCTCACAGTCTGGGAGCTCTCAATGGATGTCCGACTGATGGCTTAGGCCCGCTCCCCACAGGAGAGGATCCTGCCACTCACTTGCCAGTAGTGAGCCTGGCTCAGGGCTTCTGGCTGAGCGATGTTCCCCCTATGGGAGTGCACTGACCACCATGGGGCAGCTCCTGCATTGAGCGTCTGCCCCTAGTGGTCAGTGCATGTCATAGCAACCAGTCGTTCTGCTGTTTGATCGATTTGCATATTAGCCTTTTATTATATAGGATGGCTTTGCTCACTCACCAGATTCAAAATACCAGAAAAACAAAACCAGAGGCACAGGGAAACTTAGAAGTTGTGATTGCTGCACAGATGTATGCTTGTCCAAATTCATCAAATTATATAAGTACAGACTTCATTACATCAATTAAAGGATAGAGAGAGGAGGAAGGGAGGGAGAGAAGAAATGCTTCTGTAGTATGGTATTCTAAAAAGACTATCATGAGTGAACTAAAACTGGGCTGATTTTTATAGGAATTGAACAGCTCTTGGCAATTTTTTGGAAATTGCTCAGTGTTCCAAGATAAGGTACTGATTTGTATCAGGTCAGTCACAGGCCTGTCTCCTCTATTACTACAGAAGAGGTGGCCCTCGGCCCTCCTCCTAGCCTGTGGAACTTTGTACTAACAAGTAACACTTTCCTCAACTGAATTCAACCTCTCCCTCTCAACTCACACTTTCCCAGTTACTAAATCCAATGGATGGTACTCAGTTTTCCTCTCACATGCGCACTCCACAGTATTAACCGCTTCCTCACCACTTCCTCCCCATGGCTGCAGGGACACCTGCTTCTGGCTGTCCTCTCACTTCCCTGGCCACTCCTCAGGTCTCCTTTGCAAAGGCAGCCTCCTCTCGCCAGCTCCATCCCAGGCCTCCTCCTGTTATTAGCCTAGTCCAGGCGTCCTCAAACTACGGCCCGCAGGCCACATGCGGGTGTTTTTGCCGTTTTGTTTTTTTACTTCAAAATAAGATATGTGCAGTGTGCATAGGAATTTGTTCAGTTTTTTTAAACTATAGTCCGGCCCTCCAACGGTCTGAGGGACAGTGAACTGGCCCCCTGTTTAAAAAGTTTGAGGACCCCTGGTAGTCTCTTGCAAAGGCAATCTCACTCATGCCAGGTTTCAGCCATCACCTCTACACTGATGGCTCCAAAATGATAAACTAGTAATCACAAGAAATCTCCACCTCCTTCTCCCTCCCCTATACCATTAATCGCTATGTCTGAGATTTTACCTCTCCATCTCCATTATCTCAATATTTGTGCTCATGATATAAGACTCTTAAGAATCAAATGGGCTAACATGATAGTACCTTAAAAAGGGGGAGAAAAACAACACTTAAATCTGAGTATTCGTATTCATTAAATTGAAACCTTGAAAGCAAGGACTTTCTCAAATTCATCTTCTTATTCCCCACGGCACACCTAGCACAATGCTTTGCATGCAGATGGCCTTTAGTAAATGTATTGCAATAAATTATTTGTATTGGCTTAATACATGTTCAATTGAAATATTCACATTAAACAGCTTACATTTCCCAAATCATGTCATCATTTTTATCTCCTAAAAGGTGAGAATCACTCTGTAAAGTGTAAACTATACTGGATACTTTTGATAATAATGATGTGGCTTATCTAAAGTTAGAAAATCCTGTCACCTTTTTGGGCCTGGCTTCCCTGAAAACATCCAAATCCCATCCTCAAGTCCAAATCTCACATAAAGATTCTTGCTTCCCAACAGTTCACTTTAAGAGGGGAAAACTTAAGCATTACAGAAATATTTAAGCTTTAAGTACCCTGAAGGTAGGCAGAATGACTACTTGAAAAAGTTCCCTATCTGATTTTCATATCTTTCAATGTGAGTGACATTCTGATTAGGAACAAATACTGCTCAAAGGTTCTCAAACTCATTAGGGACCTTTAATTATAGCCTCAGAATGCAAGATTATCATTCCAGTAAAATCTCACCACATCAGTTCAAATAACTGCCTAGATTTCCATCTAAGTCGCAATCCTCATTATAATCTTCATTCACACACTATTTTTCCTTCACTGCACATCGTAACTTGTACTTATATATTTATTCATATGATGATTTGCTTCATGTCGGTTTTCTGGTTTCCTTCGTGATGTCAAGGAGCACACCAATCCTATTCACTACTGTATCCCAGCACCTTACACGGGGCCTGACACACAACAGGAGTCAAAAGGCTCTCACTGATTAATTGAATGAGGAATGAACTAATCATTTAAGCAGAACCAGACAGCAGGGAAGCACATAAACAATGAGAAAGAACTTGAGGCTTTGAGATCTGACTCCCCCAAACCAAACATGACATGATTTTCCCCATAATTTGCCATCTTTCATTTCTGCCATCTTTCTTTCCTTCAAGGACATTTTACTCACAGAACAGCTCAGCTTTAAATCATCCAGTCCAAATGTCTTACCAATCCAGTAACTGAGACCCAAAGACACTAGGTGTCTTGTCACATCAACCCTTATATACAATGGACCTCTCTGCCCTACACCCAACAACACTGCCATCCCACAAAATGAACTCTTTTTGTACAAGAGAGAAACCAGGAAAAGCCTGACAGAAAAAGGCCAGAGTGACTACAGAAGCCTTACTAATCCATAGGGTCAGAACTGCACAGGAAGATGCCAAAAGAATAAAGTCTGTGAAACACACTCCCATGTCACAATACCTCTTCCTAGTAATAACCCTCTGCACCCTTCAACTCTGGGGACTAATCTGGGGAGAAACCAGGAAAAGCCTGACAGAAAAAGGCCAGAGTGACTACAGAAGCCTTACTAATCCATAGGGTCAGAACTGCACAGGAAGATGCCAAAAGAATAAAGTCTGTGAAACACACTCCCATGTCACAATACCTCTTCCTAGTAATAACCCTCTGCACCCTTCAACTCTGGGGACTAATCTGGGGAGAAACCAGGAAAAGCCTGACAGAAAAAGGCCAGAGTGACTACAGAAGCCTTACTAATCCACAGGGTCAGAACTGGACAGGAAGATGCCAGAAAACAAAAGAATAAAGTCTGTGAAACACACTCCCATGTCACAATACCTCTTCCTAGTAATAACCCTCAGCACCCTTCAACTCTGGGGACTAATCTGGGGAGACGAAAAAGGTTGTCATGATCATGAAACCTAGTTCTCTTGACCACCCAAACAAAAATCCTGCTGTGGCAACTATTCAGGCAGCCCCAAGGAAGAGGCAGCCTAGTCCTATCCTAGCCTATCCTAGTCTATCCTATAGCCTATCCTGTATAATAAACCCTATATAATAAAACCCTAATATGCAAATGACCAAACGACAGAACCAGTCGCTATGCAGGAGCTGCCCCCTGGTGGTCAGTGCGCTTGGGGGGGGGGGGGGGCACAGCTCAGCCAGAAGCTGGGTTCTCCGCTGGGGCTGTGGCAGGAGCCTCTCCCGCCTATGCTGCAGGCGGCAGTAAGGAGCGAGGGGTCCTGGACTGCTGGCTTAGGCCCGATTTCCCCCTCCCCGCCCCCTGGTGGGGGGGGGGGGCGACATCCCCTAGGGGTCCCGGACTGCGCAGCTGAGGGACCCCCCCCCCCCTCTCTCTCCAGGGCACGAACCTCTAGTATAGTGATAAGAGGTGAGAGCTCTGGATGTTTAGACAGGATACTCTGAATCCCGACTTCTCTTCTCACTTGCTGTGATCTGGGGCAAGTTAACCTGTCCAGACTGCAGTTTCTCCAGCTGTAAAATGGGAATAACCACCATGCATAAAGCTCTTAGTACAGTGCCTGGCATGTTACAAAGGCTCCATAAATGTCAGCTGCTTGACATTTTAATTCAGCTGCAATCACTTTCACAAGGCCTATTCCCTCTCTGGCTTCCATATAATTTTAAAGACGTTGTTCCGACCATGCTATTTTTTGAGGGGTCGTATATACAAGTAGAGCACTTTTTTTTTTTAAGCCAAACTGGGCAAACCAGTTCAATGACTCACTGCCTGGGTTCCTCATCTATGAAACGGGCCTGATAATAACACCTACCCCGAGAATTTCTGGCAGTGAGCACGCCCTCGGTACTGCCCCTTCCATTGCTGGTGTGTAATTAAAACGCACTTAGGGGAAAGTAAACCAACTCTCTCTCTCGACCCCAAAACATCGATCCGTCCTCATTCCAGTCCCATCACCACAGAAATTGGGTGTGTGAGGTGGATCCACCTTGGTATTTGTGGCCAGAACAAATACCAAGGTGGATCCACCTCACACACCCAATTTCTCTTCACACCCCGCAGCAAGACACCCCCACCCACCCCTCCAGCAAGGTTTTCCGAAATTGCGGACTCGGTTTCCTCCCAGCGACCGCGTCAGAGCCCATCAAATCCAAGTTAACAGCCCCCACCCCACCACGCCCCACCCCCAAAGCGCCGGGAGACCCCGTGCATCCTTCCTCCACCGGACAGCGCCGCGTCTCCGGCCGCGGTCCCCGCCCCCCAACCCGCTCACGTGGGCGCTTTGGCCGAGGCCCCACGTCACCCGCCGCCCGGATCCCACCGAGGTGCCTCCCACTCTGCCCCGCAGCGGGTCCCCACGCAGCTGGTCCCCACGCCGCGGGCCGGCTCGGGACCCGGCGGCCGCCTGCGCGCACCCCCCCCCCCAGAGCCGGGCTCGGCGGCCACGTCGGGGCCCCGGGGACCCCAGGCCGGCCGCGCTCCTCCTCCGCGCGGGGGCCGCCCTCGGGCGCAGCCCGACCGCACGCCGAGGCCGCACCGCCCACCGGCCCCGCCGCTCCCACAACGGGCGCCGCACTCACCGCGACGCCGGGCTCCGGTCCCTGCGGCCTCGGGCCCGCGCAGGCCTGGCTGCGCCCCAGAGCAGTCACGTCCCGCGCCGCCTCCTGGAGACCCTGGCGCAGCCGCCGCGGCCGCAATGCGAGGGGGCGGCCGTCCGCTGCCCCGTCCGCCGTCGCCGCCTCGTCCCGGCCCGGCCGCGGCGACCACTGCAGCGCCGCTCCCGGCGCCGGCACACCAGCGTCTGTTGAGCCGAACCGCCCGGGACGCGCTCCCCAGGCCGGCGCTCGTTGCATATGCAGAAAGGCCGCCGCCCATTGGCCCGCGGGCGGTGGCGCGTGCGGGGCTGGGCCTATCGAATTCCGGCGGGGAGCGCGAGGCGGGCGGCCCGGGGCGGAGCGGGGTTACTACGGGTCAGTCGGCGGAGCCGTGGCGGACGGGACCCAGCCGCAGCCGCTGCCGCAGCCGCCGCGGGGCGGGAACGGGGTCGGCGGAGAAGGAAGGGGCCGCGGCGGCGGGAGGAGGGGCGCCAGGCTCTGCGGCCGCGACTAGAGCCGAGGAGAGGTGGGTCCCTCAGGATCTGCAGGAAGGGCCGTCCCTCCTGGGGGGAAAAGGCCACCCCCAAAAAGAGAACTGAAAACGCAGTTATTGTTGTCAAGTCTTCATCTTCTAGATCATGACATAATATGCATATTATTTTCATTCTTAACTGGATTCGTTATCCTGTTCTTGCATAAATTTCTGTCACTTTTGTCAAAATGATTTTTGGAAACGCCAGCAGCGAGAGGGGGGGGAGCTCAAAAATTCAAGGCATGTTCCTTTTATTATTTCTTTTGTTTTGGCTTCAAACCAACCCAGCAAATAGCCCATCTCCCCTAAATGCACTCACTATTTATGCAAGATTGGCACTTGTTTTCAAAGGATAAAGTTTACTCCAGATGATTGTTTTTGGACATTCTTGTTAATTTTAAAATGTTCCTGTATGGAGTTTGCCATTATATCTCATTTTAGACACTTCGGAAAGGAAAAAAAGACATTGAGGGCAGGTAGACTGCTTCCCCACAAGCAAACAAAAACCCCCACAAATGACAACTAAGTGGTAGTAGTTTGGGCTTTTTTTTTTTTTTTTTTTAATCTTTATTGTAGAAAGTATTACAGATGTCCCCTTTTTCCCCCATTGACTTCTTCTAGCCCGCCCTCCGCCTCAGGCCTTCATCACCCTATTGTCTGTGTCCAAGGGTTAGGTATATATGCATACAAGTTCTTTGGTTGATCTCTTCCCACCCACACAGGGGCTTTTTTGTTGTTGTTGTTAATCCAACATATTATTTAGTTATAACATTAAATCCTATTTGATAACACAGGAAATAAAACTGACTTGACGAGTTTTGATTTTTTTTAAGTAGTGATGGGGCTAGATATAGCCATTTGAATAGTATATCTCACTGCTACGATGCAAAACATTTCGTTAAATAGGTGAAAGGTGGCCTTCCTGAGCCAGCCTCAGGCTAAAGCAAGGGCTCATTTCCCAGGAGAATCTCAAAATCTGGGAAGCCGCCTGAACTTGAACTAGGTGGAGTGATGATTCACAGAGCAAAGCAAGCTCACTTACCTTGGGCCCAGGTCACTTTAGCTACAAACAATGGATACCTGACTCGGGCAACCTGTTCTTCCACTAGAAAATACTGTATGTTCCATTCTGTGGAAACGCTATCAAAGGATAGACCCTGACATAAATGGAATAGAGAATTTCTTACCTGAAAAGACTACCACCATTCTGCATACACAGGGAAGTATATTTTAGAAGTAGTAGCTCCAAGACCAGGAAAAGCCTCTAGAAAAATAATTTCCAAGGGAGGAAAAACAATATTGAACCTTAATTTTCCGTCAATAAATGTAAAGCAGACTAGTCAAATTCCAGCAACATCTTAGCATCTTTCTTCATTATCTTTGTGGGTTTTTTTACTATCTATTCCTATTACAAAATAAATATGTAAGTGCATGTATGTATTTATGTATACACATACACCTATATATTATATATACATGCACATATGTATATATGTGATATATTTTTAAAAGAAAATAGTTCTTGAAATTAAAATTATAAATTCTCATCTTGATTGCTTAGGCTAAACAGAAATGCAGTATTTCTAATCTTTAGAGGTTTTGTTTTTTTAAATAAAATAATTATGAGCAGTTGCTTTTCTTTTAGAAAGGTTTCAGTATATTTTTATTTAGAGCTTTTGAGGATTATGGAGTTTGGCTTCATTTTCCTTCTATTTAGAAAAAAATCAATTCAAAAACTATAATGGCAACTGAATGAAAACATCCAGCAGGTTCCTTATATCATTTGGTTATTTCTCCAAATTATAGAAGCATTGAGGAGGAAATGATTTTTTAATTCTCATGAATACCTAATGATCTGTTTCATTAAGGGTCCAAGAAATAGTCTGTGACTATATAGCAAACTACTACTAGCATTTCCCAGAATCATCCTAATGTAAAACCAGGAGAACCTCACATTTGGAAGTTTAACAGAAATTCTTTGTTCTTTAATTTCTAGTGGATTAGGAAAGTCAGAAAAGATGACTCTGAGAAGTGACGTCTAACTCCTAATGAGCAACTGGCTTTTTTTTGTGTGTGTGTGTGTGTGTGTGTGTGTGTGTGTGTGTGTGTGTTTTCTGTTTTTGTTTTTGTTTGTTTTGTTTTTGTGCGAGTTTTGTTTTTTGTTTTTTGTTGTTGTTTTTTTTTTTTGTAGGTAGAGCCTCTCCCAGAGACTAGGAACATATTCTTGTATTACCTGGCCTTGACCTGGCATCTTTAGTAATCCTGCCCAATTTCCAGAATCCATAAATATAACAAGGAACACAGCCCTACTATCTAAAGGTCCATTAGATCTCCCTTTATCATTTAAGGCATTTCACTCAAATGTCAAATGCTCTGAGAAGCTCCCATGAAAAAATCACTTGTCCCATTCTCTGTGTTTGTTCATGCTATTGGTTTACTGGTTAGACCTTTTAGGTTACAGAGAATAGAAAATGCAAATTACACTTGCTTGAGCAAATGGGAGTTTGAGAATTAAAGGGAGTTTATGCATTAGATCCAAAAGAGCTGTTTGACTCTCCATTGCACCACTTAGCTTTCTTAGTATCAGTGTTTGCTTCACTGAGCACTTCCATTCCATCCCCCTTGTCAGCAAGATAGCCAGGGGATCTGAAGACTCCTATCCCACTGGAAACTCAGATTCTCTTCCCAGATACCTCGTTCCTTCCTTACCCAATCTGTGCATTTAGAACAGTACATATATTCTGTCTATCCCAGTTGACCCACTGACTCCACCCTGGGACCCTAGGTTGGAGTTCAGCAGTCTACATCCCAAAAGTACTAAGGAAATGCGTTGGGAGGCAGGTGTAGATTTCCCACAGGGAAATCACAGTGCAGTTATGCATAGAGAGGCAACAGAAAGGCTGGCACCACTCAAACTTAGTGCTTCTTGTGCTGTATCAAGTTTATCTCTTTCTCTAACTCCATGATGAGCTGTCTGAGAAGCAACAGCATGTATCCTTCATCTTATTTTCAGTCGGATCTACCCAATGTGCTGGGAGGTACAATGCCTGCATCGATTCAACTCAAGAAACCTTTGAGGAATTCACCTACTAAACACTGTTCATGCATGCACAGAGGTACACACACCAATGTTGGTACTTAGAGTACACTTAATCTCGCCCAAGAAATCAAAGCGTTTCTTAAAAGTTAGACAGAAACACTGTCCTCACCATACGTTTACTTCAGTTATTTCTTCTGTGTTATCTTTATTTTATCTTAATATTCCTTCTTCATACAATGAATACATCCCTATATTTTGAAATGCAAAGAAGCAAAAAACACCCAACCAGGAAAGCAAAAAGAATCCAAAAATATGAAGATAGTGTAAGGAGCCTCTGGGACAACTTCAAGCATAACAACATCTGAATTATGGGGGTGCCAGAAGAAGAGAGAGAGCAAGATACTGAAAACCTATTTGAAGAAATAATGGCAGAAAACTTCCCCTACCTGGTGAAAGAAATAGACTTACAAGTCCAGGAAGCGCAGAGAACCCCAAACAAGAGGAATCCAAAGAGGACCACACCAAGACACATCATAATTAAAATGCCAAGGGCAAAAGACAAAGAGAGAATATTAAAAGCAGCAAGAGAAAAACAGTTACCTACAAGGGAGTACCCATATGACTGTCAGCTGATTTCTCAACAGAAACTACCAGGCCAGAAGGGAGTGGCAAGAAATATTCAAAGTGATGAATAGCAAGAACCTACAACCAAGATTACTCTACCCAGCAAAGCTATCATTCAGAATTGAAGGTCAGATAAAGAGCTTCACAGATAAGAACAAGCTAAAGGAGTTCATCACCACCAAACCAGGATTACATGAAATGCTGAAGGGTATTCTTTAAGAAGAGGAAGAAGAAGAAAAAGGTAAAGATAAAAATTATGAACAACAAAGTGACAACAAATACATATCTATCAACAAGTGAATCTAAAAATCGAGTGAATAAAAAATATGATGAGCAGAATAAACTGGTGAATATAATAGAATCAGGGGCATAGAAAGGGAGTGGACTGACAATTCTCAGGGGCAGGGGGTGTGGTGGGTGCAGGAAGAGACTGGACATAAATCGAACACCTATAGACAAAGACAATGGGGAGGTAAGGGTATGGGGTGGGGTGGGAACCGGGTGGAGGGGAGCTATGTGGAGAAAAAAAAGAGGAACAACTATAATAATCTGAACAATAAAGACTTATTTTTTTAAAAATCACCAAATCAAGCCCAAGAAAGAATGGCTATCTTTTCCAGATTTTCTGGGGAACATCTCCTTGCATTGTGTTAGCCACATAAGGATTAATCTGCTATCATTACCTCAACAGCTCTGGTCTGCAAGGAAATAAAACATACCGGTTAAAGTTATCCAGGACCCATTCCCAGAGCCGAGAGTAGGGTCAACAATGGTAGGCAGCATGTAGGCTTAAGTGAGGAGGAAGAACTTTGAGTAAAATTATCTTGGATCGGGGAAAGAGTGCTGGTGTTTAAAACACAATTCAGGACCTGTGTTTTTTAAATTTGCTATTCCACTATTGAGAAGGTACAAACCAATCTGAAATATCCCTCCTCTTCACTCTTTTTTCTCTCCCCTTCTCTCCTCCTCCCCCATTTCTTCTTCTCTTTCCATCCCCTTAAAGATAGAAGCACAAGGTGGACAGAATTGAGAATTATGGTCCATTTCAAAGCAAAATAGTCATTTTATTTTTTAAATATATTTTTATTGATATCAGAGAGGAAGGGAGAGTGAGAGAGATAAAACAGTGATGAGAGAGAATCATCGATCGGCTGCCTCCTGCACACCCCACACTGGGGATTGAGCCTGCAACCCAGGCATGTGCCCTTGACTGGAATCGAACCTGCGACCCTTCGATCTGCAGGCTGATGCTCTATCCACTGAGCCACACCAGCTAGGGCCAAAATAGTCATTTTAGTTTTTTTCTTTTGCTCCTTCAAATCTTGATTATTGAAAACCTTTATTATGTGTGTTTTTCTTACTAGATAAAGACAGTTTTTAGTCCAGAAATTTTAATAAGTAAGAGCATGTCATAATGTCCAATTAAAAAAAATAAAATACAGGTGAAAATGATTTCTTTTCATCTTGCCAATTTATTCCTATTTATACTGATTCTCTAATGATTTTATAAATATTTCCAGGGTTCATATAGATAAAAAGCATTTTATATGTTTTATGTTAGCTGTTTCATATTGTCAGGAACCAAGAGTCGGTCAAAGGATTAACTCTGACCTTCAGTAAGTTACTGAAACTAGGCCCACTTCCTCTTGCCTGAGGACAAAGCATTCCTTCTGTAGCCGCCCTTCAACCGCCACACCCTTTATCTATAGTTACGACTTTAGCCGATTATCTAGGTCAGCCCCCACCCCTCCTAGGCATCCACCCTTCTAGAAATCACATATAAGGAACGCTGTAAAAATAAAGTTTTGAGGCTTGATCAGAAACCCCTTTGTCTTGCCTCCATTCTTTGCGTCCCTTGTCTGTTTCTCATTCTCTTAGGTGCGCCGCCTCGGTACCCCCGTTAGAAGACCCCCGCAGGACGGGGAAATCATATACTTTCCATGTAATTTCTAAATCATGATACTCTAGTATTCATTATATCATCACATCTTGCTTAGAGCATATTTCTTAAACTAGTATAAAATGTGGGAGTACCAAAGTAGTAACTAGAAGTCTAGTGAGAGTCCTTACTTTATCTCACCTGGGTACAAAACAGCTTTCATTAGGACTGGGGAACACCTACCTGTGACTTTAGTACCTTGTTACTTAAAATGGGTTTTCATGGATCAGCAGCAGCCGCTATACCTGGGAGTTTGTTAGAAATGCGGACTCTCACGCCCCTCCTAGATATACTGAATACGGATCCACATTTATCAAAATGTGAGTCCTGTGCACCCTAAGGTTTGAGAAGCCCTGGTTCAACATTATTGTCAATAAATCTAGCATCAGATGTATTTACTTGCCACAGAGATGGAAGCCAGGCATGAAAGGAAACAGCTGGCCCAGAGAACAGACACGGAGCATCTCTGATTTCTAGTGCCCTGCCACACTGAACAGGGACATAATGGAGCTTCCCATAGATGGAGGGAAAGCTGGGTGAAGGACAGACTGAAGTTTACTATAGTTGTTTGTTACTCATCCAAAAGGCAGAAGCTCCTGCCACCCCCTGAGCTGTGCTAAGGAAAGAAAGGAAGGATAGAAAGAAGGAAAGAGAAGGGAGGGAGGGAGACAGGGAGAGAGAGAAAGTGTGTCATTGTTAAAGAACCAAGTTTCTCCAATAATGGCTCCTAGTCTTCTTAAGGACAACTTCCCCACTCCCACCCCTCAGCAACCTGAGTGATGCCAGAGTGTACCTACAATGTCAGAACATGCTTCCCAACCTCATTTTATACCAGTGGTGGTAATTCAAGAAAACCAAAGTAATCCAGCACACAGCACACATTGGTTTTAACTACAAAATTATAAATTCTCATTTACCTACTTTTCAATCAGCCACTTTTAGTAAGGGCAGAAAGAAGTAAACCACCAAATGAACAACTAGTGATAATTTGTTAATTTTGGTGAGATACTCCAATATAGTCGTTCTTATTACCACAATTGGAGCTTAATACTTTAGGATATGTTTACCAGAAGTAATGATGGGACAAACATACTCTGAAAGGGGATAAAGAATGTGATATCTAAAATTTTAAAGCTCGATATTAATCTACACAATCACAGTAAAATTCTAGCTAGAAGTTTATTTGTAAAAGATTATCTCTAGCATGAACACCTGTTGGATTGTCTTCCCAGCAACCCTCCCCCAACTTCTTCTATTAAAAACCACCCATTTCCTTTGGGAAAGGATCCTTCCTCATTCTGTGTGTTTCTGGCATAACTGCTGGTCACCAAACCCTGTCCACATTAGCCACAGAAGTGAGTATAGGACCCAACCTACCAATCAGAACATTTTATCCCCTTAGCCACAGGTGTTGGTTCAGGGCAGTCACATGACCCAAGGAGGGCCAATCAGAGTCCATCCTAGATATTTTACCTTTTTATCCTGAAAAAGAAACTGAGTTGGGATCCTCTAAGCCTAAAGTTTCCTGAGTACAGGTCAACTCTCTCTCAGAAGCCATCAGGCCAACACAGGATGAATCCCTAAGGGAGCCCAGGAAAGAGAGGGGGGCAAGAAACCCCAAATCTAGTGATGCTTGAGGTCAGGAAGCATCCCTATTTTGACCAGTAAAATGAGTCAGATCATGTATGTTTGTTTAAGCTAGTTTGGGGTTGCTCGTAAATCAAACTTCCTGATATATAAATAGGAAAATGAAAGTAGGGCTTCAAAATAAAATTTATTAAAGCTTAGGAAGTTAGCTTGTTACTATAAAGAAACTGCAGTTATGTCTTTAGAAAACAAAGTCATTTACACCTTCCTGGGTGCCTGCTTATATTCTATCATCCCGTCTCTGTTAAGCAGGAATCATATTTCCAGAGCTTCCTTTTCTTCTTGCACTAGGTCAGGCAAGCTCAGGTTTCTGAGTAAATACAGCAAAAGAGAAGCATAAAGCAGTGAGTGTTTCCTTTTGTTTTTTTTTTTTTTTTTTTTTTTTTTTTTTTTTTTTTTTTTTTTTTTTTTTTTTTTTTTTTTTTTTTGAGTGTTTCCTTTTGGACACATTTGCCTGAATCACTCTCTTCTCTCTTTGGTTGACTGAATGGATGGTGTGAATTTTCATAGAAGATTCTCTAAATCAAAATGTTAGGATGGAAAAAGAATGCTCATGTACTGAACCAGTGTTTACATGTATATTATTTTATTTAGCCTGATAAATGCCCAAGTAAAGCATTTTCCTGTTTTAGTGAAGAAAACAATGAGACTTTGTTAGGAACCTCCTTGAATCTAGTGAGTGGTGGAGCCTGGATCCACACCCTGTTCTGACTCCCAGGTCATGATTTTTTCTGAGGCACCACATTGCTCCCCAGGCAAACAGTGTCTGTCATCCTAGTGGTATGGTTATATCACACCAAATGTCCATGTGCTCAAATATTTTGGATGCCTAATTGGCATTCTCTAAGCCTCAGTGTAAAATAGTTAACATGTTACATAAGTAATCATAATATTGAGCCTAAGTTGAATGGAAGTCCAAAATGAAAAGAAGAGGCCTTCCTCCTCCCCACAAAAATGTAGAATACTGGAAAAGAATAAAGAGTAATGAATAAAGAGGAGGAGGAAAGAGAGAAGAAGGTAAAAGAGGACAAGGGTATTTCTGCCAGTTAAAAAGAGAACTCAAAACAAGAATCATTCATCAAAGATCATCCATCTCACATTACGAAACTGGTACATAAGGAGGAAAAAGATATCTAGCTTAATTATCTGAAAAAGGAAAGAATAAACATAGTGTTGTTTTCTAAAAAAAAAATATTGAGCTTTAAGTAACGATTCAGAATGGAAAAACTTGGAGAGTTCCATTACTGCCACTAATATACCTTCTTTCTAGTCTCAGGATTTGAGAAGCAGGGATGGAAAAGTTGGGAAGTCATTAAGGTTTGCTTTTGACATGGTCCAACTGAGTGCTTTGCCCCATACAAACTCTCATTACCCGGGGCCCAACCCTCCCTATTCAGTCTTGTGTACAAAGATGCCCTGCCCCTCCCAGCCCTTCAAAACTTGCCGATCCTTATCTCATGACCTAAAGATATATTCTCTGGTTTTTTACAACGTAATTGTTTAGTCTTATGACACTAACATGGAAAAGCTTCTAAAATATATTGCTGCCTGGCAGGTTTGGCTCCGTAGCTGAGTGTCAACCTATGAACCAGGAGGTCACGATTCAATTCCCTAGTCAGGGCACAAGCCCAGGTTGCAGGCTCAATCCCCAATGGGGGTGTGAAAGAGGCAGCCAATGGATGATTCTCTCTCATCGTTGATGTTTCTCTCTCCCTATCCCTTCCTGTATGAAATTAATAAAAATATATTTTTAAAATGCATTAATAAAATATATTGCTGCTTTACATATGTGTATGTAAAAAAATGCAGAGAAAAGGACTGTAAAGTACACAATATGAGGGGTAATGGCAAGGTGAGATTGTGAGATAAGGTCAATTTTCACCTTTTGTCTCATGTAGTTCTGTATTTTTTTAAATCTTTTATAGTAAGTACCTGTTCATATATTACTTATATAATTTTTTTAATGAGTAAAGAAAAAAATGAAAAAAATTATAGTTTAGCTCATCCCAGGACACTTTTAAACAGCAAACTTTTAGAGAAGGTTTCTAAATACATAGAAGAATTTAAAGGAAGGGGCAGTTTCTGATATCCCTGGGTTTGGATGAAAGAGTGAAAAGGGATATTTGCAGTGGGGAGAATGGTGCCAGGTGTTAGACCAGTGGGGTTAGACAGGACCTTGGTTCAGCAACCTTGATACTTGAATTCTATATAGGAAAGAATTCAGAAGCAAGACTCAAACTATAAGAGAAGGTTTATTTAGAAAGTCACAGAGGTACGAGAAGTGAGCTGTAAAAGAAATGGGCTCAGGAAACAAGTTACAGGGGGGGAAAGAAGGGTCCTTGGAGCTTAGGAGAAAAGAGAAAGGCAAAGATAATGTGCCTGGTTGGGGCGGGGGTGGGTGGGGGGAGGAGAAAAGAGAGAAGGGAGGGGAAAGGTGCTATGGTGCTCCTGGAGGGAGAGCTAGCTGGGTCCTCCATCCTAAGGGCTTTTAAGGGTGGAGATTTTATGGGAGAGTCCCAGGGAAAGATCTCAGTAGAATATTCAGAAGCTTTCTAGGTGTGTTCTTTTGGATTTGTGGTCTCCACAGATTGGTAGATGCCAGGGCAAGGGGTCACTAATCAATGCAGCTGGTCCTGAGGTCAGCCATGGTGTTGCTTGTGTGGTTTTGCTGCTTTTCTGGGCCTGAAGCTGAAATACAACTGAGGCCTAGATGTTATCTCTAGGTAGGAAAGGTAAGAGGTTAAAAACTGAATATGCTGGGGGAAGAAAGTTTACCCTGGGGGCGAGGTCCTTAATTTCCGAGTTTTGCCCATTGCTGAGCACCTAGGGCTTTCCATCCTGGTGACCTTCTGTACCTGGCCTTCCATCCTTGCTCTGCTCATGTCTATCTAACTGCCTACCACAGAATTTTATTCTTACTGCACATGTAGGCAGAACCTACATAATCACAGTCTGCATCCCCTACATCTGTGGTTCTCAACCTTTCTAATGCCGTGACCCTTTAATACAGTTCCTCATGTTGTGGTGACCACCAACCATAAAATTATTTTTGTTGCTACTTCATAACTGTAATTTTGCTACTGTTAATGAATTGTAATGTAAATATTTGTGTTTTCTGATGGTCTTAGGCTCTACAGCAGCGGTTCTCAACCTGTGGGTCCACAGGCCGATGCTCTATCCAGTTGAGAACCGCTAGCAGGGTCACCTAAGACCATCGGAAAACACAGATATTTACATTACGATTCATGACAGTAGCAAAACTACAGTTATGAAGTAGCAACGAAAATAATTTTATGGTTGGGGATCACCACAACATGAGGAACTGTATTAAAGCATCGCGGCATTAGAAAGGTTGAGAACCACTGCCATAGTCACCATGTAAAACAAACAACTGTTTCTATGTGTGTTTATACTCAATTATAGGGTTTAAAAAATTCAAGCTGAATATTCTGTGAGAGAATGATCAAGTAAAAGTTGAGACTTTCCAAATGTTCTATAATATTTCCATTTTTACAAAAAGATGTATTCATGTTTGTTTCATGATTAAAAAATAAGTATACAACAAAATAACTTTGAAAGCATCTTTTGGCAAGTGCAAATGGGGTGGGGCATAGGTGTGGCCCATCTCAGTGGACCATAGTTAAAGCAGTCTGTGAACCGTAGCCCCTTCTAGGACCCTCTTTCCTCTGCCACTTGCCCAGAGGGTCAATGACCCAGAGCCTAGCAGGTTACTGGGTGAAACGACCTGGATGAAAAGAAACACATGCTTATCACATGACCACAGAGCCAGGGTCCTCTGTTATTCGCACTTTCTAGATTTGCTGATTTCAGTATTAATAAATCCTCTTTTTTTTTTTTTAATATATTTTTATTGATTTCTGAGAAGAAGAGAGAGGGAGAAAGAGATAGAAACATCAATCGTGAGAGAGAATCATTGATTGGCTGCCTCCTGTACGCCCTTCACCAGGGATCGAGCCCACAACCTGGGCATGTGCCCTTGACCGGAGTCAAACCCGTGGCCCTTCAGTCCACCGGCCGATGCTCTATCCACTGAGCCAAACCAGCTAGGGCAATAAAGCCTCTTTTGGTTGCAAGTGACAGAGACCCAAATTCAATTACCTTATTAAAAAAGGAGAAATTCTTTTACCATGTAACTAGAACAAAAAACAAAACAGGCTGGCTTCGTGTAAAGTTGCATTCAGCACTTGAACGTTATCCTCAGCGATTTGTTTTTCTGCCTCTCAGTACTTCCTTCCTTGTGCATGGGCTTCTTTCCCAAGTCGTTTCCTATAAGGAGCCCAAGCTGGCAACAAGTTACAGGAAGTTTTTAATTCTACTTTATATTTCCACCAACCAACCCCAGTAAAAACAGAAAATCTCTAGCTCCAGAGGAATTCCTATTGTACAGTGTCCATTGGTCTGGTTTGGGTCATGTGCCTATCTCTGAACCCATTGCTGAGAGAAAGGGGATGGAATATTTTGATTGAACAGACTGAAGTTGTGAGCAAATGGGATGGGAGCTGGGGATCAACCCCATTTGAACCACAGGATTGGGTTGGTGCCAGCCAGAGTGTTGGAATCCCAAGGTGCTATTATTAAAAGAAAGAGAAAATGTTGCTGAAACATAAAAACAAGGGATGTCCACCTCTTTCCCTGATAGACAGCCACACTGAATAGTCCATCATCATTATCATTAACGTCCTTTTTATATCTCTAATGTCTATGTAACATTCTCTGAATTTCATGTCTCAACTAACATGTCTTTTCTCTCCCAATCTGGAGTCTCAAAGAGCCCTCAGGAGATTACTATCAATGCTGGGAGAGGTTGTCTATGAAACACCTGTTTTGGGCTAAGAAGGAATAGTTTTCCAGGTGGGGAGCATTCATTCAAATATGTTTCATCTCTTTTATGTATTAAACCTGTGTGTGACCCAGTGCCTGCCTACAATAATTAGCCTAGTAAGGATACTGCATAACAGTATCAATATTAAGACAACATAATAAGGAGTAGAACAGAGTTCTGCACATTCTGATAAGGAAAAACTATGGAGGAGAAGGCTCCAAATCGGCTCAGGACAGTCAGAACACACTTCTACAAGGAGCATGTCCCTAAGGATGTGTAAGAGTTAGGCAGAGAGGCGGAGGATTGCCGAGAACCAATTCCAGCATGTCATAATTACAAGAGTTTTATCAAAAGGTTGATGAAACTTGGGGTCTCAACAAGGGATGAGTCACATATGTAATTTACCTGTTGGAGTGGCTAGAGGGCACTTCCCCCAAACCTGAATAGGATGATTGTCTGCTGCCAGACAGCTCAGGGCATCTTAATCTACATGTTATTGCCTCCTGTTGGTCAAACACCTGAACAGCTGTAGGCTATTCCCCAATCTGACAATGCTTCTGTAGACCCTACTCTTTGAAGTATATTTCTCCACCTTGCCTTAAGACAATTTGTGTTAATAAAAAGCATGGGGTCCTGAGACAAGGAGAAACCTTTAGCTCCTTTAGCTGAAGCTCCTCTGACCCCCAATGCCTTTCAAAATTATCTTTCGTCTTTGGACTTCTACTGCACAGCCTTTCTCCAGAATGCTGAGCCCTTCTTAATGCTAGGACAAGAACCCTGGCAGAGGATGAGGGGGTGGATAGACATTCCAGGTGGAGAAAACAAAATGCACCAAGCACAAAGGCAAGATGGGCCATGCCCATTTTTGTAATTAATTAGGCCAGGGTAACTATAGTTCAGGGTGTGTGTAGAAAAGTGACCTGAGACAAGGTTGTAAAGAACATGAATGAACTTGTCAGCCATGTTGACTCTGGTTATTTGAAATTTATCTTGAAAGCTTTTAGGTGAAAGAAAAGTATGACTAAATGTGGTTTTGTTTGTTTGTCTAATGACTTCCTGGAGAACAGGTTTCAGAGGAATATGGCTGGAGGTAGGGAATCTACTTCAATGTAGTCTACTTCAGTGGTCTGGTAGGTTATGTTAAGGAGAAATTAAACAAAACACAATGGGGATGGAATGGAGAAGGAATGGATTAGCAACTTATAGGAGATAGAACTGGCAGGACTGAAAAACTAAGGAGAGTGAAGGAAAAGAAGAGAGAGGGGTGTAAGAGGGTTGCCAGGTTTCTGGTTTGGGTAACTGGTTGGTTGATGCTGTCATTCCAACAGAAACTAGGGTTTCAGAAGAAGATGATGAATATGGTTGGGGATATCCAGTTGGAGATATGTAATGGATACAATGGTCCCATCTGGTCTAGAAATGTAGATGTCATCAGGGACCAGGGGTAGGTCAAGCCATGTTTGTGGATGAGTAGGTCAACGGGAGAGTATAATATGAAAAGAGAAGTGAGAAGGAAAGAACCCTGCACCAACATTTAAAAGTCCAACAGATAAAGAAGAGTCAAGAAAGTGACAAAAATGAAAAGACCAGACATGGGAGGGTGAATAAAGATGTCTGCCTCACCAGGAAGGGTAGATTTTCCTCTTCATTGTCATTTTCCTCCTCCTCCTCCTCCTCCTCCTCCTCCTCCTCCTCCTTCTTCTTCTTCTTCTTCTTCTTCTTCTCTTTCATCCTCACCCAAGGCTATTTTTTCCCATTGATTTTTAGAGAGAGTGCAAGGGAGGAGGAGAGACAGAGAGAAACATTGATGTAAGAGAGACACAGCTATTCATTGCCTCCCGCACACATCCCAACCTGGGCAGGGGATCGAGCCTGCAACCGAGGTATGTGCCCTTTACTGTAATTAAACCCATGGCCCTTCAGTCCTCCAGCTGATGCTCTAACCACAGAGCAAAACTGGCTAGGGCTTCATAGTCATTTTCAATATTCTTGGGAAAATGCTCTTATTCCCCTCTACCCTCTAACCCCACCCTCCTAAAGCTGCAGATTGGGAGTGGGGATAAGAAAAGATTTTTCAAAAATATGCAAAAAGGCTGCAGCCTTCACACCATAGCCAGCTCTGGTACTTGAGCAGGTGATCTTTGCTCATTTCTGGCTCCTTGGATGTCTTCTAGACAATGGCAGTCCCAAATACATGACACATTCCAGGGGCACTTTCAAGGCAAATATTATTTTTACAAATAATCAACTAGACTTGAGAAAGCAGAATCAGGAAATTCTCTCTAGGAGACCCATGGGGGTCTTCTTCACTACTAACCTGCATCTCTACTGTAAATAAGGAATGAATATTTATGTTGGAGCCATCTTGGTAGATTGTAGATAGACAGAAAAATTTATGTTATTTCTAGTTCATGCTGAGGAAGGACTACGATGTGACTCCAATCCCAGTTCAGTCAGTTAGTAGCTCCTTGGCCATGAGCCTCTCTCTAAGCCTCTAATTTTCTTAGTTGTCAAATTGAGACAATGATCCTTACCTTATAACACTGTGAGGATGATATGAGATCATCAATGTGTGTAGACCCCCTGGTTTCACATGAAACGTATAGAATGATTATGTAATTGCTTTTCTTTCTTTTTTATTTTATGGTAGTAAAAATACACATAAGACTCACCATTTTAAGTGTACAATTCAGCGGCACTAATCACATGCATGATGTTGTGCTGCCATCACCACAATTAATGCCCACTCTACCCTACCTCCAACCCTTGGTAACCTCTAATCTTCTTTTTGAGGTGATGCATTTGCCTATTCTAGCTATTTCATATAAGTAGAATCACACATATTTGTCCTTTTGGGTATAGCATATTTCACTTAATGTTTTCACAGTTTATCCATGTTGTAATATGTATCAAAAGTTCATTCCTTTTTTATGGCCGAATAATATTTCATTATGTGTATACAGCCCTTTATTTATTCATTCATCTGTTGATAGACAGTTTTGGGGTTGTTGTTTTTCTGCCACCATTTGGCTACTGTGAATGATGCTGCAGTGAATATTGATTGATGCGCAATGTTCTGTTTGAGTCTCCTTGTTTTCAGTATTTTGGGTATATACTTAGAAGTGAAATTTCTGGGTCACACGGGAATTCTATGTTAAACTTTTTTGAGGAACCACCAAACTGTTTTCCATGCAAATGCACCTGTACATTTCCACCAGCAATGTACAAAGATTCCAATTTCTCCATGTTCTCACCATCACTTGTTATTTTTGTCTATTATTATTATAGCCATCTTAGTATGTGTGAAGTGGTTCATCACTGTGGCTTAACCCATATTTAATTATCTCTGTCAAGAAAGAAAACAGTTCAAATGATCCAATCTAACCAAAAGTTCAAAGACTATCTATATGAAGTTTTATAATATTGGGTATTACTTAAAAAAGTCTGTGCACACAAACCAGGGGTGATTATCTGGTTTAAAAAAAAAAAAACATTTAAAAAATAAATCTCCAAATACATATCTGCCTCAAAATAGACTGGAGTCTGGTCCCTGGCTGGGTGACTCCTTGACTGTGAACTATTCAGCTAATTAATCTGTGGTGTCCCCAGACCAGTTCATGATGGCATGCTGCCAAAGGCAGGGTGCTTATTCTAAGGTTGGGTTGTCATTCTGGTTTATGATTTCCTCTATACATAAAGATAATTTATTATTTTGTCTCAGGAGACTTAATGGCTTTGACCGTTGCAAGTTGGTAAGAAGTAACATTAAAAAAAGAAAAAAAAAACAAATAACAATGATATTGTAATGGGTACTAAAGGACAGAGGAAGGGATACTGAACTTGACTCTTTAAAGGGCATAAAAATTACAAGGATCAGACTACCCACCATTTGATTTATCAGCATTTGTGTTAGAGAAGATAGTCAATTTGCCATATGCTACACTCCTGAATTTATAAGCACCTAGAAAGGAAGAATCTTATCTATTTTAGCTTGCCCAATATTCAACAGAACCCTATAATTGGTATTATTAATGTTCTTCTGTTACATATAAGGAAACAGTCTTGGAGAAATTAAATAACTGGCCAAAATGATGGAACTAAGTTCAACTTCATCTGACTTCTGAGATGCCTTCCTGGAAGATGACAATCTGAGCTGAGTGAAGTAGTTGCTGTCAGAGTAGCTATATTGGTTTCCTGGGGCTGCAGCGCCAAAGTACCACCAACAGCATGGCTTAAACAGCAAAAAAGACATTGTGCCACAGTTCTGGGGTCTAGAAGTCCAAAACTGAGCAGCGTTGGTTCCCTCTGAGGGCTGGGAGGGGGGAATCGGTACTGTGTCCTCTCTCCTAGCTCCTGAGAGCCTCGGACATTCCTTGACCTATAGGTGGCATTCTCCCTATGTCTTATTGTCTTCCCTCTATGTGTACCTTTCTCTATGTCCCCAAATCCCCTTTTTTACAAGGACACCAAGCCTATTGGATGAGGGCCTGCCATAATGACCTCATTTTAATCTGATTACCTCTGGAAAAAATCCTACCTCCAAATAAAGTCACATTCTGAGGAACTGTGGCTTCAACATATCTTATTTGGTGGTGATGGTGGGCGGGAAGTGGGGAGGGAAGGGCTGGCACACAACTCAACCCATAACAGCAACTTACTATTAAGTTGTTTGTACCTCCAAATGGGCTTGATTCATAATGTCTAAAGGACCTTTGAAAGAATTTTACATTCAGAAAAAAAAGTACTGGGACCCTCTTAGTATTCCCTAGGCTACTTTATATTTTTATTTTTTAATATATTTTATTGACTTCTTTACAGAGAGGAAGGGAGAGGGATAGAGAGCTAGAAACATTGATCAGCTGCCTCCTGCACAACCCCCCACTGGGGATGTGCCCACAACCAAGGTACGTGCCCTTGACCGGAATCGAACCTGGGACCTTTCAGTCCACAGGTCAATGCTCTATCCACTGAGCCAAACCGGTTTCGGCTCCCTAAGCTACTTTAAAATTCTGCCACATACTCTGGGACGTCTGCTATTGCAATCTTTTCAAATTTTGAACTCTTAAAAAAGTTTGGTTCACTGTGCTTGTGGGCCTGCTTCACTTTTATCGTCAGTTCAAAAGGAAGGTCCTCTTTATTTTCAAATTGCTTTAAGGTTTATTTTTGAAATAAAGTTTCCATTTCTTACAGAGTTCACTAAGTCCAGTGCATCTGGAAAAGAATTCAGAAATGTATTTTGGAACATAGATCTTCACTTACAAAAATAAAAAAGACTTTACAGTTCGGTCTTAGTTTTGTGAGAATATGGGCCTCCTTGCACCACAATGTGTATAGGTTCTGCTGTTTGCTTTTTAAGATGTTGCTAGGTCTTTGCCTTTCCCCCAGAAGATCTCTGGACAGAGCTCAGGGTGAGAAGGTGGAGAATGACTGCCTGCTGGAAGACTAAGGAGTGAGAAGGTCTGAAGGATGTGACCAGGCTCCGAGTTACCCAGACTCCTCCTCCACGCCTCCAGGGCTGAAGGATTCATTTCCTCAGCTGCGGGGAATGTTGGCAGCTGACAGCTCTCAGCTGTCAGCCCTTTAAGAATTGCCTAGACTGGGTCAACACAGCACGCCCAAGGTCACAGTCTCCTCCCAGAGCAACCTGAATGCAATGACTGGTCAGTGGAGGTACCCAAGACCTGCTTTTTGCACCACCTCCAGATGAACTTTCCCAGCTTCCAAAGTCACCCTGGGATGAAGCCTTGTGTGTCTGCTGCAGCCCATCCCCCTCTAACTAATTCTGCTAACATTCCCTCACTCCACCTAGTTGTTGATCTCGAGGACATTCCCAAAAAGCTTATCATATGACAATCTTGGTGTGTGCTTCTGAGGAACCCAACCTGCAATATGACCCCAAATACAGAGACTCCAAGAGAAACAGCCAACAATGGGGGTAAACGTGGAGCGGGATTCTAGGCTGTGGCTGCAGTGAGAAAGGAAAGATTGTGTGGGAAGCCGCTTCCAAAGTAACTGTTTCATCCAGGATCTCAAGGAATAGCCCTGGGAAAAAATCATATTCCTCCAAAAACCCCAAGAGGAACTCAATAACAATAACCCAAACAAAAGAATGAGGAATGAGGAGGAAGGTGATCTAGAAAAAACATGTGTCGGGATCTAAACGAAAAGGCTAAAATGAGGAAAGGATAGCAGTGAGTGTCAGGAGGTGTCTTTTCATGGTTCAAAGCTGAGACAAGCCAGCAGAGGAACTTGAAACCGTATTTGTAATTGGGCTCAACTAAGACCTTGACATTTTCTCCCATTGTTATAAGATGTTGTCTTGCACTTGAACCAGTTGCTTGATTGTAGTGAAGAGGACAAGTCCAGAATGTTATAGCTGGATAAGCCCAGGCTGTGAGAAAAGGCCAGAATTCAGGGACATGGTTTTGATGGAGAGATGGCATTTCTTTTTAATAATTTTTAAAATATGTTTTTATTGATTTCAGAGAGGAAGGGAGAGGGAGAGAGAAACATCAATGATGAAAGAGAATTATCAATCGGCTGTCTCCAGCACACCCCCTACTGGGGATCAAGCCCACAACCCCGGCTTGTGCCCTGCCCCAGAATCAAACTGTGGTTCATAGGTCAACACTCTGGCTCATAGGTCAACACTCAACCACTGAGCAACACCAGCCAGACAAGATGGTGTTTCCTTATACCCTTATATGGTGGCAGCAAAACCTGATAGGAGACAATGACCTGAAGCCTGTGCTGTGTATGTATGTGTGTGTATATGTGTTGGTGTCTGCTTGTATGTGTGTGTCTGTGTGTGTCTGTCTCTGTGTGTGAGTGTAAGGGGATGGTATGTGTCTTGTGTGTTGGGATAGGTTGGGATGGGCGGAGGAGTCTGCTCCTGCTGAATGGATTATGTCCTCTTTAGTCATTGCCTTAGTTTGGGTCTCCCCAAAGGCAGAGGCAGGGTTTAAGTGCAGGTAGTTTAATTAAGAGGTGATCTCTGAAAACAGGAGAGAGAGAGAGCAGAGGCAGGAAAGGAGGCCAGGGGCCCAGGAAAAGCAGTCACATGTTCCATCAAGGTGGATCTCAGAAAACTCTTGTTGAGCATTTATAATGCAATTAAAATATTAATAAAGAAGTTTTATGTTGAAGTGTTTTTTTGTTTTGTTTTGTTTTTACTCAGTAATAAGCCATGATGGTTGCTGGGTTTTAAATAAAGAAGAAAGTGGATGCTTTCTATTTGGGGAGTTTTAAGAAGTCAATAAATAATAACCCCTTGTTCCCTGGAATTCTGAAGCAACTGAGAAATAAGACACAGAAGACTAAAGGTGGTAATGACAGTGGCAGCTGATTGGAGAACATGGGTTTATACCTACAGCCCAAAGGGCCGAACTGGCTAATGTTCTGTGCCCTCACTGTCTGAACTATGTGACCGAGCACTAGGCTCACTGTCTTGCATTGGTCCACCAGAGGGGGAAGAGAATGAATCTCCAAAGATTGTAGAATTGCTAACTTTAAACAAATTAATTTTACCCAATCCAGGGATGTGCACCATTGCCACCCACCAATCATATAACCCAGGTGCCCTGATCAGGAATTGAGCTAGCAACCTTTTGGTACCCAGGACATTGCTCAACCAACTGAACCACTCGGACTGGGCAAATAACTCACTTCTAATGCAGGCCTGTTATGCTGGTGGGAGTTCCTCCAGATGAAACAATGAGTCAAAGTGAAAGAAGATTTCTCCCAACTGTGAACAGTAAATCAGAGGAGCAGTGCACACACCAAGTCCATCCTGCAGGTCTGACTGTTGATAGCATTTCATTTGATATGCACCTGGATTTGTACAATTTGCTTTGACAACCAAGCGTAGCATTGTCTTCTGTTAAGTCTTATTTCCTAACTACAGTGAAAGCTCAGGAAGGGTCTGTATCCCATTTTCTTCTGTGGAATCCAGAAGAAAACTCTGGCTTAGGAATCAGGAAACCCAAGCTATACTCCTAGGCCAGTGATGGGCAACCTTTTGAGCTTGGTGTGTCAAACTTCGCCAAAAAACTGAGCATAACTCGGGTAGTGTGTCACTTTGAGGAAAAAACTAACTCCAAGACTCTAGTTGCAAATGTTTCATCCTCAGGAGCAGCAAATGTTTCATCCTCGGCATGCGGCCACATGTCATCAGAAATGGCTACGCGTGTCAGTGCTGACACGCGTGTCATAGGTTCTCCATCACTGTCCTAGGCCCTAGTAAAATGCAATTCTATCACACGGCCCTGTATATACATTCCAGGTCCAGATATCAGTTTCTAAATTAAATAAACACTGATATGATAGATGGGATTAAGTGCAACCTAAGGCATAATGAAAATAATGCATTTACTAACAGGATGTAGTGTACCTGTGGGGGAGAGAAACCCATGGAATAATTACTGGCTTTGGCCTTGGGCAGATCTGGGTTTACATCCTGGTTCCATCACTTTCTAACTTGAGAAATTTACTTGGCCTCTCCATGCCTCCACTTTGTCATGGGTAAAATAATAGTTCCTACCTTGGAGGTTTGTTGTCAAGGTTTAATAAAAGAATGTAAGTAAAATGAATAAGTATTGCCTAGTAGGCATTCAATAAATGGCAGTGATTACCTTTGTTACCTAAGGAGAGAATTTAAAAATACCATGAAAAGATACTTGGTTTGAAAATAGGAGCTTTCCAAGGATTATCTTTGAATAGCTAATTAATGACCTTGGAAATCTCCAGGCATTTCTAGGTGAGAGTGGGTCTGGAGTTATAAGCCCATAATGAAAAGGTTTTGGCAGTCCTGAATATCAGCAAGGAAAATTACTCAGACATGGTCCCCTCTACTCTCATCCCCTCCAAGCACACTGGCTTTACCTGTGTTCAGCTTCTGCAACTGGGCCCAGCACCTGCACTCAGTCCTAAAAGGAGACATGGGGAGAAAAGCACAAGATTGGCACATAAATAGACACTGAATGAGCACATAAGTGAACAGGGTAATGAACTGATGACTATTTGAATGAATTCCTTCCACAAGAAGGAGTACAATTATTCTTTTTGCCCTGTGGAAACAGCCAGAGACCAAGGCTATGCTGGAGAACAGCCACCTGAAAGCTGTCAAATAGGGCGCCAACACTTGGGTAGCTAATTACTACATTCATCCATCTCCTACTAAAAGGCAATGGGAATGAAAAGAGCGTGGAGAGGAAGGGTGTCCTGAGTATCTGAAGGTTGCCTCTTCTACATCCATCACCCATCTCCTGCCATCAGGACACAGCAGCAATTTCACCCCTGCCCAAGGGATCAATCTCATCTCTGGGAAGAGGTCAGGGTGGCTGATTAATGTAATATTATGGATGCTTCCCATCCTGTTGCCACAGAAATTAATGTAATATTATGGATGCTTCCCATCCTGTTGCCACAGAAATGGGCAAGTTACCCAGTTTTGGTCAGAAATGGTGAATCCCAAGGCTTGTGAAGGAGGTAGCTACCCTGGAAGGTAAGATGGGTAGATGGGAGGTCTTAGAATGCTGCCACCGTCCTGCCACCTGGAGCTCCGGAGTTAGAGTGTAGGATGGTGAGGTACTGACCTAAAGAAGCAGCAGATGACATTGAATGGTGACATTGAATTGTGAGTTCAAACCTTGTTTGAAGCGTATCTACCTTGGGACTTTATGGGCCAATAAATCCCCTTCATTATCTAAATTAGTTAAAGTTTTTCTGTCTCTTGCAAAGCCCTAATTAATGTAACGGATATCCTCTTTCTTCCATGACAGAGAGAGTGTTGCTAATGTGCTGACTCTGACATAGAGTCCAACTGAAGTCAGTGTCTGAGAGTACCATATACATGGGGCACTGACCTTGAAAATTAGCTTCTAAAACATTTCAGAAGACCTTGGTCAGGATCAACTTAGTTTATCAGTGGCAGAGTTTCTACTCTGTGTTTTTCTGTCAAGTCCGAATGAGAAGGAAAATAAAGGGGCAATTTTGGAGGCTTACTGTTTAGATCAGTATTTAGTTAAACAGTAATCTTACTTCCCCATTCTAACTGACTTGGGTTGAGCTGCAAAGCCCACCCCGAGGGGCCACCACAAGAAGATATATATATCAAAACCTCCCCACATTGTCAGTTCAGACTTTGGATCAAAGTCCCCTGACCTAGCAGGACTGCGTAATAAAGGACCTTTCCTGATTTCTCTGGGTGCCAGCTGTTGTTATCTTGGGCCATTTGCCACTAAGAAAAAATGTCAAGTTTGACTGGTTTATTACTTAATAAATATTGCTGAACAAATCACTAGACACAGTATTTAAAGTATTCAGAACCACACATGTGATTTTTTATGGTCTTTTTACTACATTGAAATCTAGAGACATCTAGATTTGAAAGAGAAATTAATTTTTTAAACATATTTTTATTGTTTCAGTGAGGAAGGGAGAAGGAGAGAGAAACATCATTGATGAGGGAGAATCACTGCTTGGCTGTCCCTAGTGGGGATCGAACATACAACCCAGGCATGTGACTTGACCGGGAATTGAACCTTGACCCCTTTTTTTCTGCCTTGGGCCATTTGGATATTTATAACATCATTCAAGGGCCACACAAAATTATCAACTTAAAAATTAGCCTGCTTTATTTGGTCAAACATTTAATTAACTCACCCCTAATGCCTTGGCAGGACCAGACCAAGTGATTTTGAGGGCCTTATATGGCCCTTGGGCCAGATGTTCCCCACCCCTGCAGGGAAGAACTATTTGAGCTCCATTTTCATGTGAAGAGACCTGCCCACGAGCTAACTCTCTGACGCCAGACACCCTGCCTGAAACCTCTTCAGTATACTGCTCAGTTTTGTAACCAACCTTCCCGATGGGCCATGGTGGCTTCTTTTGGGCTTCTATTTTTCATCAGCTGCAGAATTGACCTTGGAGGTTTCTGGAGTGGAAGGACTGTAAACGCTCAGAGCAAGCAGGAAACTGAGAGATAATCTAGACCTGCAACTGGGTTTTACAGACACAGATACTGAGATCCAGTGGGTGCTATGAAGGTTGTAGTGCTGGCTGCTAGAGCATCTGCATACTCCACATCTTCCTCTGGGATGCCAGGTTCTAAAAATGTTTCATTGCACCAATAACCCAAGTTAAGTTGTATATCTCATTAAAATAATTAACTTTGAAAATGAATTGCAAATGAAGCCAAAATTCATAAATGTGCCCATTCTTTACCTTGGACAGTTGTCTTTAGCTGTGACTGACATACTACCAGCTCCCGTAGTTGCTCCTTGTCTGAGCAATAATAGTAAGTACTACAACAACATTACACTTTTACAGCCTGCCTTTCATCTAAGGTGCGTCAGCCATCATCAGCTCATTAATCATCAGAACGCTGCTTTGAGGTTACATCAGGGGGTAATTCTGTTATCCTTTTTAAAGCCTAAGAAGCTGCAACAAAAATACAGTGACATGCCCAAGGTCACACAACAAATTAGAGACAAAATTGAAGACTTCTAAATCATTATTTTATGCTTGCAGGCACCCATTTTCCTGCTAATGAATACTAGGGACATTCAGGCCATGAAACATATTTAGCAGTTAGCATTTATATACCTAACCAACATATTTTTTTTGTTTATTAGGATTAAAATTTAAACAGCTGATTTATTCTTTAATACAGACACAGTATATGCTGTTTTTAACACTTCCTTGTGTTCTTTTCTCAAGTTCATTTCATTTTTAGTTGGGCATGGAAACTCAATAACTGATAGTATTAGCATAGATAAATAAGAGTAAGAGGGGAGCTGAAACCGGTTTGGCTCAGTGGATTGAGCGTTGGCCTGCGGACTGAAGGGTCCCGGGTTCGATTCCGATCAAGGGCACGTACCTTGGTTGCGGGCACATCCCCAGTGGGGGGTGTGCAAGAGGCAGCTGATCGATGTTTCTTTCTCATCAATGTTTCTAACTCTCTATCCCTCTCCCTTCCTCTCTGTAAAAAACCAATAAAATATATTTTTTTTTAAAAAAGAGTAAGAGGGGAGATGAAGAGGCAGCCTGAAGTTTAAGAAAAATTTGTGGAAGGGGCTTTGGGCTGGGCCACAAGAAGAGTGATTTCCTCCTCTCCCTTCTTCCCATCCTTCTCTTCCTCCTTCTTATCGCAGAGGGATTCTATGAACTGCTGACATCTTCAGGGTATTTTCTTTCAAGAGAAGTGAAACATGGAGGAAAGATCCTCAGCTGGACAAGTCACTTAAGTCTGGGGGCTTCAGTGTCTCCAACTGTAAGATGACAAGACTGGTGAGATGATGTCAGGGGTCCCTCCAAGTTTTAGCAACCGAGCATGCTACCTCCTTTGATCTCTTCCTGACACCATGCTTTAAAACAAAGGTATATGTTACACATGTCAGCAAAGATACTTTGCCTGTATATTTATTTGAATGTTCCAAGAAACCAAATCTTGGTCTGATGGCCCACGATTTACTTAACTCTCTCTCTTTTTTTTTTCTGTTTGCTCATGAAATTCCAATAGTTTGAGAGTCCAATAGTCTCAAAACTCTCCTCAGATGCTGAAATTGTACCTTGATTGTACCAAATATTTTCAAATAGGGCTTTCTATAAGAAATATTAGAAAGGTCAAAATAGACAGGTTTCTCTAGGGTTAGCGTCATCAATTTTGTCATTCTCCAGACCCAGTTTCCCTTTAAGAGTATTCCTACAAATGTCACCATCAAATTTCTTTCTTTTAGATCAGGATTAACTGCCTCCCACATGTAACCCTTTTTAGTGATTCTCTAATAGTACTATAATAATACATTTTTTCCCCAAAAGAGAATTATAGAAAGCAACATTCTCATCATTAACCCACGATATAGAATTGTGGATGGCTCACCCAAAATCTCATGCATTTGAATAGTTCTAGGAGCAGATCTTGTCAAGATTGCTCTAAATAATATGTTTGAGCTACAGAAATGTTCCACTAGGCTGTAAGTTTCCCAAAACTCCTACTGTTTGTTCTCTGCTCCCTCACCACGTGAGCTAGCATTTCTGGATTTCTTTCAAATGAACTTTTGAAGGATTATTGGGAAGCTTCCAACTTTTATGTGAAAATCGTCATGGAATACAGTAAATGTTCTAAATCCTCCCAACACAACACTTTTGTTGTGTAAACAGAATTAATGTTAAAACAATGTTGACTTTAGTAAATACAACTTTATATTTCTTCTTCTTCTTAAATAGTAATAACCCTGTGATCATTTTTTATTATTTCCACAAGGTTGTTTTCTCATTCTTTCAACGTGATGCTTTTGTAGAATTTTGCAAGGGATTGTTTAGGAATGATAAAATCTATTAACCAGGTGTGTGTTTTACGTAAGCCGGAGGCCAGAGCTGAAGGGCTTAGCCTTCATTCTTTAATCTATTTTAGGGTCACATGCCTAGCACAGAGAGCCAACCATCTATCAGCAAGCGTCATAGCTGTTGAAATGCCCTCAGCCACACCACAGGATAGTTTTAATTAGGAAACGAAAAAAGCACGTCCCTTTGAAAAGACGGAGAAATCCAAAGGCAAGGAAATGACTGTTTGTGGAAGGCAGTGAGTGTACTTTTGAATCAAACAAGCCTGTTATTTGTTCAAAAGGCCAAGTCCAACGTGTGCTTCTAAAACAATGGGTCGAGGTAGTTTCTGGCACCAAAGCAGACACTAGCACTACATTTCTTAAATTGCATTAATAAATCAAGGTGAATCATAGTGCAGATGTCTCCATACACTGTCCCTGAGCCCCTCTGCACCCCCCCCCCCCCCCCCCCCCCCCCCGGTTTACAGGCCATGTTGTTGTTAGGAGAGGGAAACCCCTCAGCCCTCCTCCCCCTTTCCTTTCTTTCCTACAGATGACATCCAGGGAGTTTCCCCGACCTGCGGGGTCTTCTAACGGGGGTACCGAGGCAGCGCACCTAAGAGAATGAGAAACAGACAAGGGACGCAAAGAATGGAGGCAAGACAAAAGGGATTCTGATCAAGCCTCAAAACTTTATTTTTACAGCGTTCCTTATATGTGATTTCTAGAAGGGTGGATGCCTAGGAGGGGTGGGGGCTGACCTAGATAATCGGCTAAAGTCATAACTATAGATAAAGGGTGTGGCGGTTGAAGGGTGGCTACAGAAGGAATGCTTTGTCCTCAGGCAAGAGGAAGTGGGCCTAGTTTCAGTAACTTACTGAAGGCCAGAGTTAATCCTTTGACCGACTCTTGGCTCCTGACAAGGGAGGGTCTGGCGGCCCCAGGAGGCAGGCGGCTCAGGGGTCTGTGTTCACAGTGCAGGAGCTTCCCTGAGGGTGTAACGGCAGGCCTGAATCAAATGGCTCTGACAAGATTAACTACATAAACCAGGTGGGACTTGTTTTTCCTGTGCATAACAGCAGGCTGGAATTTCACTTCCATTTACTAACCCATTGTTAACATTGATTTATTTCATGGAAAACGACTCCACCTCATCTCGAAGGGTCTACTTTTTGTCAAAGCCGTTTCATATGAATTTGTGTTTTCTCATGGGTGTTTTTCCCTTGTAAATATTTTTTTATTATTATTATAAATAGAATCCCTACTAAACAGTGTTCATTGTGAAATAAGTTAGAGATATACAAAGTAGGAAATAAAAATGATTTTTTTTCCTAATTCATTCTAATTTATTTAGTCCCTTGGGTTTCCTACATTTTTAGCTTCAAAACATCCCTTTGAAGTAAGTACGTCAGAAATGATGTCAGTTTTGCTGGTGAGGAAACTGAGGTACAATGAAGTTCCATGACCTGCCCAGAGGTCCACGGAAAACTAGCTCAGACCCCAAGCTGGGTCCACCATGGCCAGCCAAGGGCCCTCCGCGGCTCTTGTTCACAGGTCAGCTTAACTGCTCCATTGCTTCGGCCACCGGTGCCATGCTTCTCAAAGGCGGCGGGGAGAGGCGGGGGATTCTTTCTCAATGATTATAAGCACAGTCACCCCTCATTATTCTCAGATTCCCTACTTGCAAATTTGCCTACTCACTGACATTTATTGTAACCCCCAAATCCACTGTCACTACTCATGAGCATGGGCAAGCAGGCAAGGCTTTGAGTCCCCCTCCGCACACATTCCCAGCTGAGGTCAAACAAGGTGGCACCACCTTCTTGTTTTCGCTCTCAGCTGGAAACAAGTGTCTGTTTAATGGTCTGTTGAGTGCCACGTCTTTGGCATTTGTGTTTGTTAGTGATTTTCCTGTTTAAAAATAGCCCCCAAGCCCAGGGCAGGAGTGCTATCTAGTGCTCCTAAGTACAGAAGGGTAGGGTGTGCGTTCCAGAGGAGATACATCTTGGTATCCCTCATTCAGGCCTGAGTTACAGTGCTACTGGTGAGAGCGCTCATAAAACAAGGTTATGCGTTAATTAACAAAACCATTGTGACCCGAGGCTTATAGAAACCTAACGTGTATTACTCCGAAGCATGGGTTCAGTATTCACTAATTCAGTGTTTGCTGCAACTTTGGAATATTTGCTAATTTCAGTGATTGTACCAACTACCACAAATAAGTAAACTGGCTATTATTTTTGTGGCTGCTGTTGCTGTCACTGCCTAATAATGGTGTGGCTTCTTGGAGCATTCTGGCTTAATTTTTAGGCTTATCCAAGAGGGTCTGACCTTTAATTTCTATGTCTTTCCTGCTGTGGATGCTGGAGAGCCACCATAGCACCCTCGGCACCCTCAAGAGCACTTCTGGCCCCTGCCAGTGGTTAATGGCTGTTTCAGACCCTGACACCTGTTCACTGGAGCTCTCACGCCTAGAGAGCACCAGGGCAGTCCATTTACAAGTCAGGGCAGGCTTGCTTCTGGTTTTTCTTTGAGTGTTTATGTCAAGGTCCGGAGGGCCTCGCCATAGATCCTGCTTTCATTATTTTTCCTTTCAGGAGATCTGGTTAACCACTCAAGAATTTCTTCTGTCCTACTTGGACACCTTAGGCAGATATGCCCAATCAATTTCTACCAAGTTCTTTGAGAAACAAATGATATGCTAAGAAAAAAAATATATATGTGTATATATGTGTGTGTGTGTGTGTGTGTGTGTGTGTGTGTGTGTGTGTATAACTTGTACATAAATCTCCAAATTTCAATGTATTAAGTGTAAATAAATCAGAACGTACATGAATTTGCTTATTCTTTAAAGAAACCTTAGTTTTAAATGAAAAACCTCACTTGATAAAATGTCTAATGAAAGAGGGAAATATTCAGAAAAACAGCTTCTCTCTCTCTCTCTCTTTTTTTTTTTTTTTAGGAAATATTAGGGCTTCTTTTTATTGAGAAATTCCAAGTGGAACTGGTGACAGGCACCTGACATATAATGAAGTAATTCAATTGGTTATAAGTAGATGCTTTATTTCATATAAATGGCAGTTTCATGATAAGGAAAGTCATGTTGCTAACCAAAATAAGCATCGCTAGTGAAAGGTAATTTCTTCTTCACTTAAACTAAAAACTAAGAGCAAACTACTTTGGAAATAAACAAATTGTAGTTCTTTTGATGTGTATGTTATGAAAATCATTTTTATGATTGATAATATGCACCTTTATTATTACCATCAGCACTAAAGGACCAGATACTTGTTGCAAAATATGTGAAAATCAAGGAAAACAAGTCATAGTAGACACACTCTGATGAAGCCTAGGAAATGTAGTTCAAACAGGAAATCATAAGAGTTGTCAATGAATATCAATCTCAACCATATTAAGAAAGATAGAGCCTGGCCAGGTAACTCAGTTGGTTAGAGTGTTGTTCCAATATGCCACGTTGCTGGTTTGATCCCCAGTAAGGGGCATCAAGAATCCACCAATGAATGCATAAATAAGTGGAACAACAAGTTGATGTTTCTTTCTCTCCCTTCCTCTCTCCCTATAAAATCAGTTTTAAAAAATTTAAATGAAATATACAAATGGAAACCACCAGACTGGCGAAAATTCAAGAGTTTTGACAACACGCTCTGCTGGGAAGGCTATGAGGAATCAGGCTTCTCATACAGTGCTGGTGGGCGTGCAATAGAGTAAGTTGACAATATTAAACAAAATCACAGTTGCATTTAACGTCTGCTCCAGAAATGCAATATCCAGAATATGTTCCACACAATGATTACCTTTGGGGAGTAAAGATACTTTAACGTTTTATTTCACTTATCTGCATTTATTTTTAAATATGTTTTTATTGATCTTTAGAGAGAGAAAGGAAGGGAGAGGGAGAGAAAGAGAAATATTCATGTGAGAAATACCAATCAGCTGTCTCCTTCACTCCCCTCACTGGGGATTGAGCCTGAAACCCAGTCATGTGCCTTGACCAGGAATTGAATTGGGACCTCTCAGTTCATGGGACAACACTCAACCAAGTGAGCTACACTGCACAGGGCCACGTATAGTTTTTACAAGAAGCCTGGTGCACGAAATTCGTGCATGGGGAGGGGTGTCCCCTCAGCCCAGCATGCACCCGCTCCAATTTGGGACCCCTCAGGGAATGTCCAACTGCTCCCCCCGCCAGCCTGGTTGCCACCAACTGCCCCCCTCTGCCGGCCTGGTCACCCCACACAGCCTGCTGCTTGGTCATTTGGTCACCCCTCACTAACACCCCTGCCAGCCTGGTTGCCCCACATAGCCTGCTGCTCGGTCGTTTGTTCCCCCTCACTAACCCCCCTACCGGCCTGGTTGCCCCACACAGCCTGTTCGATTGTCCATTCAGTTGTGATGGTCACTTAGGTTTTTATATATACAGATAGTTCTAAAAAAAAAAAAAGATATTCTGTCTTAGAAAATGAGTAAGAAACCTCAAAAACAAAACAAAATAAAAGTGGGCAGATAGATGTAGACAGCCACTAGATCATAAGACAGACTTGAAAAGAATTCATGGTCTCTAACACAAATGGTCTTAATATAGAACTGAATTTCTCTTTCTGTTTCTCTCCTTTCCTGAGGGTAGTCATGCAGAGAATAAATTAAACAGCCAGACATGCACACTGATGACTGACTGTTTGCCATTATTTCTGAAAAAATGGTTTTAATAAATCAATTTGCTTACATTCTGATATACAACTAAGATAACTGACAGTGGGGCAATTCTTAAAATAAAAACAATCAATTAAAAATATCTGAGAGTTTTTTTTGTTTGTTTGTTTGTTTTTTATAGGGCATAATGTTACAGGAAGGCCACAGTATCCTGCCACCTGTCAAGAGTAAGCCCAAGTTGCTTTTGGATACACAGTATCTGAGAGTTTTTGTCAAGATTTGTTTTCTTCACATTTGCATAATGCAACAAAAGTTTTTTAATGTTTTAAATTTTCTAATGGCATATTGAAACCTTAGTACTTCATATTCCAGAGTATCAACATTCCATTAGAAATACCTAGTTGTTTTTTTAGGTGAAAGAAAATGGAGTTTATACAGAGATAATTTTTTTTTTAAATATCAGTAACCCCATTTGGATTATTAAAAAAAATAGGTTATTTTTTTTCTTATGGCTTAATTAGAAAAAATGTTTACTAAAAATTAAAATTGCCCTACCTGGTTTGGCCCAGTGGATAGAGCATCAGTCTGTGGACTGAAGGGTCCCGGGTTCAATTCTGGTTGCAGGCTCCTCCCTGGCTCGGGCCCTGGTCAGGGCTTATGCAGGAGGCAACCAATTGATATGTTTCTCTCACATTGATATTTCTCTCTGTCTTTCCCTCTGCCTTCCATTCTCTCTAAAAATCAATGGAAAAAATATCCTCGGGTGAGGATTAAAAAACAAAAATTGAAAAAAATTAAAATTAATTTTGGAGTGGCTGTGACATAACTGCACCCAGAATATACATCTAATTAACATTTGATTAATTTGTTTCCACATTTTTCCTTGGCATAAGATAAGAATGTGTCAGTTTCTGTGACCATTCATTTGAACAGCATCTGTTGAATGCCCACTCTGTGCTTGGCCCCGGGGGTAGGGTGGTGAACAAAATTCTTCCACTGTTGTCTGTGTAGGCCATCCACAGACTCTCCAGTCCAGCTCTTTTGTAACTGGCTGGGACATGGAGCTGGTGTCAGTTCCATGTGTCCAGTCTTCCAATTGAGGCTAGGAAGCCAGGTAGGGGAATTCTCACTTGGGGTTCTGGAGTCCAAGCATTGCTCATGGGAGAAGCTCTGCCTTGGGGACTATATTTGAGCACATGTGCAAAGCTCAATGAGGAGTTTGGGAGGGGACAGGTAACAACCCCACCGCCCACCCGCTAACTGCTACCAGTGTCATCTTCAGTACTGTCTTTAATGGTGTTTAACTTCACTCTTGCTAAATCAAAGGCTTTAAAGAAGGCAAAGACTGTGCCTTTTATTTGTTTGTATTCCCCTAAAGAGTTTACTTAGTAGATGCCTTTCACTAGCAAGGGTACAATGAGTGTTTGTCTGTATGATTTGTCTTCTTTCAGGAAGATAAAAGCCACATGTCGAGCCTGATCAGCCAACTGTGTGAGTTAAGGGGCAGGGTCATGCAGCTCAGTCTAAACAGACTTATATTTCAGTCCTATTAAATTTAACTGCCTGTGCATTGCATTATACTTGACCTTCTCTCTTCTCCTCTCTAATCCCCTTGCCCCCACTACCACCCACAACTCTCACTAGGACTAAAAAAATCTCCAGATTAGATCCTTTATAGCCAGCTTATTATGCCCTTAAAGAAATAACATTTTTTAAAAATTTTATCTCTCCTTAAATAAACTTCTTAACCTTTCCCTGAATGATGAAAATAACTCATTTCTCTCAATGGGATAAAAACTTTCTAGAAAGTAATCACAAAATTGCATGCAGTTGTAATAACCTATAAGACCTATAAGAAATGTCTTTCCTTTTAAGAACACAGTCATTTGATATAGGAAAATGATTTCCAAAATTATATTCATAATGTTAAGCAATGAAATGAAGTAATGTTTTAATGAATTAATCCTTGCATCATTTTAAGGTATAGCCATATGGTTAACTGACTTTAGAAATGGGAAATCCTGAATAGGATGGCAGAAAATAACTTTTCTATGGATAGCAATTCACGTCAAGAGGGAACTACTCAAAGATGTACTAGCAATGTGCATAGCTTTCATTTCCAGAACTTACAGTGCTGGCTACAATGGAATGTGAAATGCTTTTGTAAGCCTTTGAACTGAGGATGAGTGCCGGCATGGGCCATCCTAACACTCTAGGCTCCTGGGATTGGGTTTGGACTGGACACAACTGTGCAGCTCTGAGAGATCCCTACTATGGAGCTGAGTGCCTCCAGCCGAAGTGGTCTCCAATCTTGCAAGTGGTAGTTCAGTTCTGATGGGAACAAACCTGTCAAATGAAAGGGACCTTGGTCCAATGAGCTACCCCCGGGCCACACCTCCACCCCAGAGGCGCATGTGGATTCCAGAGCTCCCCGTGACCCAGTAGGTTCAAGCAGAGGCAGATGCAATACTGAGTCCTCTGTCAACACACTGAGTCACGTCTCAGTACATCAATAAAGGGCATTTGCTGGGCAATAGAGAGGCTAAGATTTTGAAGGGACCCAACAGAATATCAGCCCACACCATTCTTTGAAGATCATATAGAAAATTGGAATAATAAAAAGGAAAAAAGTTACGTTTCTAAGCACCACTCAGAAACTGGAAGTTTACTGTGTTTTAGTCACCAGAGTTTGAATAACTCATTAATCATCCTCTGAGTCTTCTTGTCTTTAGGAATTATAATTATTTTAAAGTAAATAAATGGTAGTGGTAAATAGACAGAGAATTGGTTACTGAGTGAATAGAGTTTGTATTTTTTTAAAAAACAAGGCCAAGAGATTCTGGCTTTTAGAACTTTCAAATAATTCCTTTCAAAAGCAATACTAGAACAATTCTTACAGAAGGCAGAGGACACAAAGCTCAAAAGGAAGAAAGATTTAAATGGGAGCCTTTATTTCTCGGAGCCAAGGAAGATAAGTTGCAGGAAAGATTATTTGGGGGAGGAGGGAGTTTGGGGGAAAGACAGTGACCCTTTTACACTTATTTGAGGTAGCTTGAACTCGAGCACATGTCATCTGCATTTACTTGCTCAGGGTTCTGAAACCTGGCAGCAGTCACAGAATCCGTCCTAATGAGATTAAATTTTCCAGAAACTGCTCTCAGAAGCATGCACTCCAGGCTGTCTTTCCTTAGCAATACGTATAGGAACTTCCTGTTGGGTGCCTGTTTTAAATTTTTGTCAAATTCCCCAGCCACACACACAGTAATGCTGTGAAGGCCTGGAGGGGAGAGGGGAGAGGGTAGGAGCAGGGTGGAGGGAGTCAATTGGGGGGGGGGGGGGGGCGGGAGAGGGAAGAGAAAGGGGACATCTATAATATTTTCAACAATAAAGATAAATTTTAAAAAAATTTCCCCAACCAGAAAAAGCCAAGGCCTTTGACACATTAAAAACACTTGAAACTAATATAAAATGATATTGACTGTAAACTGCAATTGAAAAAATAAAAAAGATTTTGAAAGCGGAGGTTCACTGCACGCAGTGTGTCAGGTGTGGAGGGAAGTTCCCCAGGGCCAGATCACTCGGCACTGGAGCATCCCAGTAACCAGCTCAGCAGCTCACGCCGCTGCCCCAGGTGACAGTCCACAGCAAGGAGCCAAGGCGCACCTTTTAGGAGACTGTCCGCTTCCTGAGACCAGTGCCCAGGCCTGTTTCCCCCACTGCTGGATACACCCCACTATAGACTCTGGCACATTGGCTGTACTAGTAAATATTTGCTCAGTGACGAATGAAGGAATGAATGTCAGCGCTTGGGCAGCCGGAAACCATTCCTGAGGCTCTGGGTCAGGAACCACACTGCTTTTCCCAGATGTCCCTCAACCTCCAGTGTGGGCCACAGCAGTGCGAATGTGGGAAATGATTCCTTTCCCAGGGTGACTCTCAGGCTGGAGGGTGTAAAACACACCTCCCTGTGGTTGTCTTGGCATGGAAACATCACACCTTCCCATTCTTAGGCAGTTTTCCAATACATGATGCTGATGTCTTCACTGTCAACTATGGTGGAAAAGAAAAATAGTCAGGACTCCACCCTTACTGAGAACTTTGCAGCCGCAGAGGGCGACTTTTCGGGGAGGAAAAGGCAATCTAGAGTCACCTTCAAGAGGCAGTTCATCATTTGGAGCTCTGGTCAAGCACATTGTGCATGACCCAGAAAACCCAACCTCTAGTGCCTATCAAACAAAGGGCGCTACAAAAAGATGGCTTCTTTGAACACTGAGTACCCTTTGGGTCTATCCCAGAGCAAAGTTCTGCTTCTTCTACAATCATTGATTCTCTAGCAAGAGTACAGCAGGATATAGGACCATGGAACACTATCACACCGGGACTTTGTTGAAGAAATAGAGAATGCTTCCAGGTCAAGTCTGAATGTGTTAGCAAATTCACCGATAACAGAGCTTTCCCTTTTTCCTCTGGACAAGGTGACATTTGGGGGAAGGGTGGTAAAGTTTGAGATGAACAAGGCTGCCTTTTAATCATTCATGAAATGGCCTTGGACTTGGGCTAATTCTGAGTTGCTTGTAGTTATCACTGACTGACAGATGGATGAAGAGTTTTATATAATGTCCCATGGATACACTGAGCCCCTGACAGCTCAGGAGACTGGAATGTTCTTAAGACCTAAATGTCAAGAGTGAAGGCTGCTTATTTGTGTAAGCCCTAAATAAGAGGAAAAACAGAAAAAGGAGAAAAGGAATAAGGAGAAGATAAAAGCAAGCCAGAAAGAGGAGAAGAAGAAGAAGAGGAGAGGAGGAGGAGGAGGAGGAAGAAGAAGAAGAAGAAGAAGAAGAAGAAGAAGAAGAAGAAGAAGAAGAAGAAAGGAAGGAAGGAAGGAAGGAAGGAAAGAATGAGAAGCACTGAGATAGGAAGTAGAGTTTATTGGGGAAGAGGGAAGAGCCGGTGAAGAAATGCATTAGCAGCTGAAGAAGTAACTCAAAGAAAGGATGTAGCCTGGAAATGGAGCACTCAGAAGGCAGTACTTGAGGGTGGATGATCAGGCGGAAGTCCAAGCCCTGAGATTGGACTAGATAAATGTGCAATCTGCTCCATGAGCAGGAGTGGCACTCACCTGACCTAGACAGAATTCATGAGAGGAGGCAAAGGACCCCTGAGACCCAGATATATCTTTTGGGAAAGACTTCCTGGGCCCAGGGCAAAGACCAGGATTCAGAAACCCTGCAATACTTTCAAATTTCAAAGAGCGGTATCGAGGAAGACCCCTGCACCAAGGTCTGGGTCAAGTCAGAGAGGAGTCAGGGGTCAAATTGAACTTGATACTAAGCTGACCTCTTCCATGGCAGGCACTGTAATTAAGTTGTGGATATGATGGAACACACTCCAAGGCTCACCAAGGCAGGGGCCTATGAGGACCTCTGGCAGATAGCTCCCAGCAAGGCAGCAAAAAGACATAATGATGTTGAGTCACATAGACATGACTTGCAGTCCCTGCACCACCATTTGCCAGCTGTGAGCTTGTACAATTCACCAACCTTTCCAAATCTCCCCTTTCCCAGTGTAATGGAGTTGTTTGGATTCATCTTCAGCCTGCAAGCACTAGAATAATGGCCACCCCGGTTGTTTATAGCCAGTGTTCGTTCTGACTGGTCAGCACCCAAACCATGCCCATTTTGAAATATTTTGATCACCACTTAGGTGTAATAATGCCTGCCGCATGGAGTGATTTTGAGAACTAGAAATAATATGCATAGAGCATGCTGTACATTTCCTGACAAACAGTAGGTACTTAAATAAATAATAGCTGTTATTATTTTATTAAAATAGTTGTCACTATTGCTAGCTGGTGTGGACTGTGTTCATATGTTGAAGCCTTAATGCACAGATAGGACTGTGTTTGGAGACAAGGCCTTTATGGAAGTAAATAAGGCTAAATAAGGTCATAAGGGTGAGGCCTTCCTCAGATAAAACAGTTACAATATGATAAGAATAATCTGATAAGCTCGGCCAGTGTGGCTCAGTGGTTGAGCATTGGCCTGTGAACCAGAAGGTCGAGGTTTGATTCCCGGTCAGGGCACATGCCTGGGTTTCGGGTTTGATCCCCAGTGAGGGGCATGCAGGAGACAGCCGATCGATGATCCTCTCTCATCATAATCTGATAAGAAGAGGAAAAGACACCAGACAAAAAGCCATGTCTATGTGAGGATACAACAGAAGGTGGCCATCCACAAACCAGGAAGAGAGGTCACCAGAGACCAACCCTGTTGGCACCTTGATCTTGGACTTCCAGCCGTTAAAACTGTGAGAAAATAAATGCCTGTTGTCTACGCCACTCAGCCTGTGGTATTTTATTATGGCAGCCAAGCTCATATACTAACTGACTGATTTACATTTTTAGGCCAAAGGTGGACTCCATTTAGATGCTGCTGACAAAATAATCCACTCGTGTCCCACCATTTAAAACTAGAAATACTCTGAAGGAAATCTTATTTTAGTGTGTCTAACCTAAGCAGGGGTGGCATGTCTTCTTACCTGTGGATACAAAAACAGGCACAATTCTGCTGTAGGGAACTCCACACGTGTCAGAAAACCTAGGAGGGAGCCTCATGATCTCACATAATCCATATAATAAACACACCTTTCTCCTTGGGAGAAACAAGAATGATCTTTTACTGGTTGCAAATCTTGTTTTGTTTTTGCAGGGCTCAAAATAATGTGTCAGAATACACTTGTAGATAGACTCTCTGGAAGTATACACAGAAATTGGTAATAGCGACTGTCTTCAAAGAGAGAAGTGAAGACAATGGTAGAATTTTTTACAATATTTCTGTATTTTTCTTTATGCTTCAAGGAAAGTATTTCAGCACATTTTTTAGTAAGTTTTTTTTTTTATTAAGGTGTAAATGGCATACAACATTATATTAGTTCCAGGTATTTAACACAATGATTTAATATTTCTATATATTGCAAAATGATCACCACAATAAGTCTAGTTAACATCCTATTAACACTATTTTACAGTATTTGTTTTTATACCTCTTGAATATTGACCATGTCCAGAAATAATATTTTATTGAAGAAGAAAAAAGAGGAGAAGGAGGAGCAGAAGAAGAAGGAAAAGAAGGAGGGGGAGGAGGAAAAAGAGAGAAGGAGGGCGCTTTCTTTTGGAAATAAAGAGAAAAGAGGGGGCTTCCAAAAAGTGGCACAGCAATGTTTACTATGGGTTCACGTTTTTCACATTTCGGAGTTCTTACCCACTGCTAGGAAATCTTTTCTTTTCCAAGAAGAGAAATAGCTGCCTATCTGTTCTCTGGGTGACCTGCCTTCCTGCCCCTGCTAATCCTGCAAACATCCTCACGCCATCCTTATTCACTTGACATGTTCCATCCAAATAGTCACCCCTTTTTTGCATTTGCATCTATCCAGGGAGCCTTGTGCTGAATCCACACACAGTCTCTGACCTAAGACAGATCAACTCTATACTCAGAAAAGGAGGAGGGACTGTGACGAACCAGAAAATCCTCAGGTCAAAGCCAAAGTCCTGCTCTCTGGCTATTGGATCTGCTGTGAGAGGTGGGCACAGTGGTCCTGGAGGGAAGGAAGGAGGCAAGAGCTTAGAAGCCTCTTTTCAGACGTGAAGACAGTGTTTGGCTTTGATTCTCATCCTTGTCAGAAAGGGCCTTTGATAAATTAAATTTAAACAGAAGTTGTGAACATTAGGGAATTGTGTTTCATCAGCTGCAACTGTTAAGATTTGGCAGACATTTCTATGGGCAACCGATGAAAATGTGCACAGTTAGGAGCACACGATGTGCAGGCACCATGTGCCCAGCCACAGCATGTGGTTTTGTTCTGTACAGTTCAGCTTGAACGAGGCAACAGGCTAAGGCACCGAGTGTCCTACTTACAGTGAGGAGGGGAAAGGTCTGGGCGTGAGCAGAGAGAAAGGTGGTCCTTACCGAGGCCTGGCCACGTTCATCATCCCATTTCTGTTCAAGTAATGTTTATAAATATTCATGAGGAAATTTCTTGTCCCTAGTTTAAAATTTGACATACAAAACAGATCTATGGGTTACAGAGAACAAAAAACACTTAAATATCAATTGCAGAGAAGTATGCCTATCGCTAATAACAGGTGCCATTTTAGTGGGAAAATAGAAGCTTTCATCTTTACTGAATGGGAGGTAGGATGAAACCAGGATTCTGTAAGACTGACTTTAAAATTAAAAGTTGGTATACTTTATTAATTTGGAATAAATTGTGCTAATTTAATTTTTAAAACCCAATTGGAAATGTTAAAGAAATATTTTTGGGCATGGGGGTTTGTTTTTGAATATATCCTGGTTTAGTAAGAAAAGGTTTTCTTTCCTTTTCTTTGATGACTAGATAAATGAGAGATTATTTGTAGAGAAAGTGGTTTTTATTCTAAAAACTAGCTTTATAAAAAAATTTAAACAAGTTCAAGAAAATATAGCTTCTTTATTTTCCTGTTGAGTGGCTTGATTTTCTGTTTTAAGACCTCTATCTATTGGGTTGACGGGAGGTGGGAGGGAGATTTATTAGAGCTGTCACAACAAAATACTACAAACTAGATGGCTTATACAACAAAAAATTTTTTTCTCACAGTTTTGTTGTTGTTGTTAATCCTCACCTGAGGATAGTTTTCCTTTGGTTTTTAGGAGCGAGGAAGAGAGGAGGAGAGACACAGAGAAGCAAGGATGTGAGAAACACATTGATTGGTTGCCTCCTGGATGGGCTGGGGGTCGAGCCTGCAACCGAGTTATGTGCCCTTGACCAAATCGAGTCCAGGACCCTATAGTCTGCGGGCTGACGCTCTATCCACTGAGACAAACTGGCTAAGGCTATTTTCTCACAGTTTTAGAGGCTGGAAGTCCAAGATCAAGGTGTTCACATTTTGGAATTCTTACCCACTACTAGGAAATCTTTGTTTGGAAGAGCAAATTTTCAAAGAGAAACAGCTGCCTATCTGTTCCTGAGGCCTCTCTCATTGGCTTATAGGTAGACACCTTCTCCCTGTGTCCTCACCTGGTCTTTCCTCTGTGCACACCCCGCTCCCTGGTGTCTCTTTGTGTGTCCAAATATCCTCTTCCTATGAGGACACCAGCAAGATTGGATTAGGGCCCATCCTAAAAGCCTCCTTTTAACTTAATCACTTTTTAAAGGCTGTATCTCCAGGTACAGTTATATTCTGAGGTGCCAGGGGTCAGAGCTTCAACATATCAATTTTGAGAGGACACAATTCAGACCACCATAGGAGGAAACACCTACACTTTTGCCCAATTTATTCCAATTCAATAATGTAAACAGTTCCTTTAAACAAATGCTGAATACCTTAGGCCTTTCTCACTTCTCTCTGCTTTTCTCCACAATGGCCTTGGAGGTCACTGGGAGTTTGTGTTTATTGAGAATAAATGTACATGCATTTCAGTGGGGTTTAAGGAATGGATATACCTCAGTAACAACCACCACAAGTTACAGAACCTTCCCATCACCCCCCAAAAGTCCTGCCTCCTGTTTGAGGGACCATCTCTCTGCCTGTGCTTTATTAAAAAAAAAAAAAAAGCTTTATTGAGATATATATTCACATACCATACAATCTACCCATTTAAAGTGAACAATTAAATGGTTTTTAGTATATTCACCACTTAGAGTTATGCAACCATTACATCACAATCTATTTTAGAATGTCTCAGTCATCCCCAAAAAGAACCCATTAGCAGTCACTTCCCATCACATGGGCAAGTGAGTTGTCTGGGGTCACTTTTATAAGGGCACCAATCATATTCTTGAGGGCTCAGCCCTCATTACCTACCCACTCCCTTCTAATACCATCACATTTTGGGGTTAGGATTTCAACATATGGGTTTTGGGATGGGGAGGCAGGACACAGCATTGAATACACAGCAAGGACCAAAGCAACAGGTGAAAGTCTTACTGAGCTTGACACTAAGACATCATATGAAGACCAGTGAGTCCTATGGCTCCCAAAAAGCCTGCAGTCTACTGGTAAGTTTTTGGTATCAGAAATAACTTCAGTTCCTCTTATCAGTCCCACCCATGAAATTGCACTGAAGTTTTAAAAGACATGGGACTATGTTAGCATTGGTGGCATCACCCAACCAGGAATTCCCAGTGCTCCTTCCAGACCAAAGATGGATCAGCTAGGAGGATCCTTGAGATCTCTTCATTCTGTAATATGACTCTTATTATTTTGTAAGACTACTCTAATGATTTCAATGCGTGTGTGAATTCCCTAGAAACAATATGCATTCAATCAGAACCCCCACATTCCCCTAGTTCTCAGAACCCTCCCCTCTAGAACCAGCATCTGGCAGCGGGTTCTGGCAGCTGTGTTCTTGCTTGATATCTTCACAAGAAAACAGAGCAAGGTCCTTCCCCTGCCCAGCTGAGAAAGTGACGACTGATAAACACTACCATGACTCTTAAATGTTTCCAGAAAAGAAATGCTCTACTTAAAAAAAAAAAACACCAAAAAAAAAAACAGAGAATGTTTTTATCAGATAAAAAGAAAGAATATTGGAATTGGTGATCAAAATTATGGAAATGGAGGTATATAATGTCCCAGGGGGTAAATCTCTATTAATGAGAAAGAGGAAATAGAGCGGCGAAAGAACAAACGACCCTCCTCTCACTGAATGAAGTAGGAACATTTGTAGGAGCCATAGGACCAATAGGAAAGCAGAACATGTCATTCCAAAATCAGGCGACATTTGTGTAATTAATATTGGTCATATGCCCGGTATCACTTAACTTCCTGTTCATTTAAACATGGAAATAAAGCAGGGCACAAAATTTTCTGTAGGTTACCTGATTCAAATGAAGTATTTACCTAGGCAACGAGCCTCTTAATCAGTGGTTTTCAAGCATTTTGACCTTGGGCCAAAGTAAGAATTATATTTGACGTCAGAATCTGATGTACACACACACACACTCTCTCTCTCTCTCTCCCTCTCTCTAGTACAGGTTTCATATTACCTTTATGACAGACGATGCACACTATTTTCTACATAGTCTATTTTATTCTATTTCTCATTTTTAAAATGCTGTTAGAGACCCGCTAAGTCTATTTCATGATTCACTAATGCACTGCAGTTCACAGCTTGAAAAGTACTTATTAAGCAGCCTGATATCTGATATGCAATGTCTGAATTTCTGAGGCCACACCTGCTACTGCTGCTGCTGAGTCATTACAGACCTGGACTACAGTGGAAGCTTTCTTCAGCTCAAGCCCACAGCCAGGGTTCCTGGAATGTGAATTAGACTACCCAACTATGTTTCCAGTGATTTTCTCCCATTCCTTAGGTGGATGTGGTTTCTGACCCTCCTCCAAATTACCTGGGAAACCAGTGTTTTGGCAAAGCAGGACAGCGTCTCTGAGATAACTGTGCCCTCTACTTATCTTCCTTTGGTGGTATTGCCCTTGGACACTACCAAATCACCAGTTTGCTACTGGCCTCCATTTGTGGTCAAAATTGGCCTTAGCTCTGGTCCCACTCAACCAGGCTCTCTCCCTTCTGGTTCCACTGGTGACCTGGCAGCCCTGCTTGAGTACCTCTACCTCTACCATATCTCAGAGGTACAGGTAGAGGTATAAACCTGGGCTATGGGCCACTGCCCATTGTGCCTCTGGGTTTATGCTGGTATGTAGGAGATCCCTCAATTTGAAGGTTGGTTCCTTATCTTCAGCTTGGACTGTGCTGGTCTAACTGCACAGAAATGGATATGCCATCCTCAGAAGAAGCTATTCAGGGTGTGTGTGTGTGTGTGTGTGTGTGTGTGTGTGTGTTGGGGGAGGTCTTCAACAAATGTGCTGGGGTCTTGAGACTCATCCCTGAGAAACTTCCTTCTCCATGCCTGAAAGCAGGGCAATAACCACAGACTTCCTCCTGGCTTAGGGACCCTCTGTTTCTTTAGGACTCCTTCCCCAGTAGCTTCCATGTGGTGTTCTCTCTTCCTCCTGGTGTGGGATGATGTTGACCCAAATGTGTGGGATCTACTGGAAATTCCCCAAACCCTCGAGAAAATCTGACTTCTGTGGTTTAGGCAAATGAGAACATATTTTTCTCACACAGCCAGGTACCTGGAAGTCAACAGTTGCTGGCTTTGGTTTAGCAGTTCAGTGATATTGGAACTGAGGGTCAAGCTCTCCCTGACTGTTTTGGTCTTTTCCTCATGGTTTCAAAGTGACTTTTGCAGCATTTATCATCATATCTTCACTCAAGACAGAATTAAGTGGGGAGACTGCCAGAAGCCACCCACATACACTCTGTCTTATCAGGAAATCAAAAGCTCACCCACATGTTCCAGCAGGGACTTTCTCCAAGGTCTAGGTTAGTCTAAGATTAGAACTGGGTTGTCTGTTCACCTCGGAGTAACATTGAAGTGTGGTTATAAAGGAAGAAAGTAGAGGATGGATATTAAGAAGGAAATTGTGAGTGATGGCCAGATTTCTTCAACAAGCAGCCATTCATCTTTGCTTGAACACCTTCAGGGCAAAGGGACAGCCTATTTCATTTGAGGCAACTTGAGAAAGCTTTTATTTTAAACCAGAATCTACATCCCGGTGACTTGTTCCTGTAGCCTTTGGTTCTCTCCTGTGGGGCTATGTAGATGAATTTGAATACTCCTTCTGGGTGACAGCCATACAAATATTTGAAGACAGCTGTCACATCTTCTCTAATTCTCCTCTTATCCATATGGAGCATCTCCAGCTGGGTCCTTGTGTGACATGACTTCAAGGGTTCTTACCTTTTCGTTTGCTCTTCTCTGGGTCTATTTCATTTATTGCAATTCTCTCTTTTTTTAAAAAATCTTCACCCGAGGATATTTTCCCATTGATTTTTAGAGAGAGTGGAAGGGAGGGGGAGAGACACAAACAGAGAAACACATCGATTGAGTGCCCCTCACACGAACCCTGACTAGGGCTGGAAATCAAGCCTGCAACCGAGTTATCTGCCCTTGACCAGGAATCAAACCCGGGACCCTTCAATCCACGGGCCAATGCTCTATCCGTTAAACTAAACTGGCTAGGGCTCATTTATTGCAATTTCTATTAGACTTTGTTTCTTCAAATGATACCATTGGTCAAGGAGTGGCCTGAGCAAAGCCAGAGAAGTTGACAATTCTCTGTTATTCTGGGTTATTGCTAAGGCAGATTAAGTTTGAATTATCTTCCATGCACTTCCTGATTCAGCAAAAAAAAAGACCATAAATGTTTCCATCCCTTCATGTTTCCTTACATAGTTGGCCTAGGGATCCTAGAGCAGAATTGATATTTATTAGTAGTATGTTTTATGGTGTTTGATTTGACTTGTATTTCTAATTTACTGAGTTCTTTTCAGATTTCAATTCTATTATCCAGGACAGAGATGATTCCTTCCATAATCACATCATTTCCAAATGAGACAAATTGATGCTGTTCTTACCTCCATATAAATGCCCTTTAAGTATTTTCCAGAAAAAAAAAAAAATCAGGATAAACTCTTTCAATCTGCCACCAGTGACTTCTTTCTAAACTGAAGTTGATCACCATTCAGATAGGGTCCTTCAACATGGTAAGAATTCACCTCATGATTATTCAGCGCACATTTTATGTACCTTTGTCCTAAGGATACCATGAGATCCTATCTCAACTACTTGGCAAACATTGTGACCTGCATATCAGTCTCCCGGTCAAATAACTTAGAATCCTGGTGAAGTTTATGTGAGAGGACTTTTCCCAACTGAATACACATTAGTTGAATCCATACTAGAGAGTATTAACTCGCCTTCTGAGGTTTTCAAATTAGCAGTGCATACTGCAGCCTAAAACTTTTTATAATCATGTTGTTTCCTTACATTGAATACTGGAAAATCAGTGCAAAATTTAGAGCTGAATCATAACAATTGCTATCAAATTGCACATTAAGCTGGGGATTAGCACGAAGGCGAAAATTATGTATAATTAAAGTTGTCTTTAAAAATCACTTAAATGACTCATGAGGTCTAATATTCATGGTGTGCCATACACTCTTGTACTGTAATTCTTTTCCTTGTCAAAGCTTGATAACCACTGAGCTACACTAAAGAAAGCTACAAAAGGAGGCCCATCACGGAACATTTAAAACATTTTATCAAATCCAGCTCTAACAGTAAAGAAAGCTTCACTGCTTTTCATTATTAATCTCAGAATAAATAACCAGATATAAGACTTTACTCTCTCTGAGCCCAAGTCACAGCATAACTTAGCACTGATTTATATGTGTTCTATACAAATTAGCAAAGGAAGTGGGCAATAACACAACAGTTTGACACATAATGAACATCTGTACCAATACTCAATAAAGATTACTTTTGTCCTTTTTGGTGACTGTTGACTGTTCAAAAGCTAATTTTATTAGACTTACTATGACAAAGAAGACAGAATACCCATAGTGTCTCAGAGAATTTAAAGGAAGGCTATCTATAGGATTTGGGGTGAGAGCTCACTTGACATAGGGCTGATTTTTCAATACAGGGGAACCAGTTGACATTGGGCAGAGTTTATGACATAATGTTTTAGCACTGGTGGGCACAGTGAGGTCAGGGTTTTAATGAGTAAGCTATTGTCTGATAGGCAAGCTTTTTTCACAGTGAGAAATCTATTTCCTGACAGTTTTCCCAGATGAGCAAACTATTTTCGTGGATAAATTAGTTTACAGGAATCTCCCAAAGCAAATAGCTAAACTATTTATTGGTTTACACTTACCTTCCAAGGCAATAATTTCCAGAATATATTAACACAAGTGTTATCAGTTCTCACCTTTTTCATATTCTTGGACACAACCCAAAGTTATTTTTTTTGTGGAATCTAAATTCAGACATCTTTATTGAATAACGATTAATTTTCCTTAGAGAACTATTTTCAGAGGATAAAAGGACATGTCTTCTTTTGGGTAGAAAAATCACAGACAGCCCAGCTGGTGTGGCTCAGTGGTTGTCTTCCTATGAACCGGGAGGAAGGTCAGGGTTTGATTCCTGTCAGGGCACATGCCCGGATTGCGGGCTCAATTCTCAGTAGGGGGTGTGCAAGAGGCAGCAGATCAATGATTCTCTCTCATCATTGATATCTCTGAAATCAGTAATATATATATACATATATGTATGTATATATATATATATATATATAATTTTTTTTTAAAGAAAGACCACAGACATGCCTACAGGCCTATTGTAAGAGGTATATGATAACCTGTGGCCAATCCATGGAGCTTAAGCACATCATGGTCACAGCTGGGCAGGCCAGCGAAACTTTAGTTGTTTTATGACCCTCATTATACCCATAACCTCAATTTCCCATTATGGATGCCATTAATCAGGAGAGACTAAATGTGAGAAACATCGGATGAATTAATAGTTGAATGAAGAAATTCATCTCCATAACTATAAAGAGAGTTCAAAGCATATAACCTTCAAAGAAGCATGTCTTACAAAGCTCAGCATATTAGCCAAAAAGCCAATATATTTTTCATCTCCTGTCAAGGTTTACTGTAGACCAGGGAAGTTAACTGAGTTAGAAAATATTAACATGATAGCACTGAAAGAAATCTCCATAATCAGCACCGGACATCAAAATCACAGTATGCGGGAAGCGGGGCTGATAGACAAGTGTGAGGCTAACAACTTAGGGAATATTTCTCTAGACAAATGGACTTTGCTGAAATAGCAACTTTCCTGCTGATAGATCAGCATTTCTTCTAATCAGACTCATCTTTTCTGCAACAGAATCACTGGTTCAATGACATAAGCATTATTTCTGATTGTCCTTTTGAGACAAGTTATATCCCACCAGAAAAATTTTAGCCTGGGAGTGTATTTTGGTAGAATATTTTGTTGCTGTTGATACCAAGAATAAAGACCAGATAAAACCAGAGTCTCTCTTAAGAGAATCTTAACAATGTTGCTCACAGCTTTAAGAAAATCTCCTAAAAAGTAGCCCAAGAAGCTTCATTTTAACAAAATCACCTCTTTAAAGATTTAATCTCCAAGTATGATTGCATTCTGAGATCCTAGGGATTGGGATTTCAATGTACAGATTTTGGGGGTCACAAAACAGAGGTAATGGGGGGAGGACAGTTCCCACATTAAACACAGGAGAGGCGAAGCCCAGGGGATACTGAGTAGACAGGTACGTGTCTCGAAGAATCCTGAGAGATCTGGCAAATTCTCCGGCAAGAAGAGGTTAAAGAATTCTGGGTTCTGAGGCCTATGGGGAGCTAGTGCCAGGATCTGACTTAAATTTCAGGCATGGATATGTGCAGAAGGAAGGCTCAGCTGCCTGAGTAACTGTGCCTGTTGCGATGGTTTGCGTGTCTTATCTTTCTAGACTCTACAGCTCTCAGGGGCATGGAGTGGAATTCATCCATCTTAGCATCCCCAATGTCTAGGGGCTGGAAGGAACACAGCAAAGCTTGTTAAATGAATTAATGAGCCTCTTACAGGGGCAAGGAATGAATTAATGCCTTCTTTTCAAACCATTTGTAAAGTGGGTCACTTTGCAGGTTGGTGGTCCCATTACTTCTATGTTTATCTTGTTCTCAAACTCTGGTTCCTGTTCCCCATCCCCAGGGTACATGAGTACACGCATGTGTACAGATACATGTGCACTCGGACACACACACACACACACACACACACACACACATGAGAACCACTGGTGCAAATTTAATTCTAGACAAATTCTTCTCAAACTCTGTGTGTGTGTGTGTGTGTGTGTGTGTGTGTGTGTGTGTGTAGCCTGAGATTTTGCATTTGTAACAAGCTTTATTTTTTTTCTTTAAAAAAATATTTTTATTGATTTTAGAGAGGAAGAAAGAGGGAGAGAGAGAGACAGAAATAATCAATGATGAGTGAGAATCGTCGATCGGCTGCCTCCTTTACACCCCACCCTGGGGATCGAGCCCATAACCCGGGGATATGCCCTGACTGGAAATCGAACCGTGACCTCTTTTTTTTTTGTATTGATTAAGGTATTCCATGTGTGTCCTTATTCCCCCGTTACCCCCCACCTCCCATTCATGCCCCCACCCCCCTGTTGTCTGTGTCCATTGATTAGGCTTATATGCATGCATATAAATCCTTTGGTTGATCTCTCCCCCTTACCCCCACTGACCCCTACCTTCCCTGAGGTTTGATGTTCTGATTGATCTTTCTCTGTCTCTGGATCTATTTTTGTTCATCAGTTTATGTTCATTATATTCACAAATGAGTGAGATCATGTGATATTTATCTTTCTCTGCCTAGCTTATTTCACTTAGCATAATGCTCTCCATCTCCATCCATGTTGTTGTAAATGGTAAGAACTCCTTCTTTTTTACCGCAGCGCAGTATTCCATTGTGTAGATGTACCACAGTTTTTTAATCCACTCATCTGCTGATGGGCATTTAGGCTGTTTCCAAATCTTAGCTATGGTGAATTGTGCTGCTATGTGTAACAAGCTTTTAAAGTGCTGCTGATGCCCTAGCCCCATGGTCAGCAAACTGCGGCTCTCGAGCCACATTCGGCTCTTTGGCCCCTTGAGTGTGGCTCTTCCACAAAATACCACGGCCTGGGCGAGTCTATTTTGAAGAAGTGGCATTAGAAGAAGTTTAAGTTTACAGAATTTGGCTCTCAAAAGAAATTTCAATCATTGTACTGTTGATATTTGGCTCTTTTGACTAATGAGTTTGCCGACCACTGGCCTAGCCAGTTTGGCTCAGTGGATAGAGCGTCAGCCTGTGGACTGAAGGGTCCTGCGTTTGATTCCAGTCAAGGGCATGTACCTCGGTTGCAGGCTTGATCCTTGGCCTCAGTAGGGGTGGGTACGGGAGGCAACCAATCAATGTGTCTCTCTTACATCAATGTTTCTCTCTCTCTGTCTCTCCCCCTCCCTTCCACTCACTCTAAAAATCAGTGGAAAATATCCTCGGGTGAGGATTAACAAAGAGTAAAAACAAAGTGCTGCTGCCGCTGCCCGAGGAACCACGCTTTTGAGTAACCAGGCTCTAAACCCTTTATATAGTGGTAAGTGCTAACGGAAGTGCTGATTCGTTTTCCCCAGCTTTCCATGAGTGCATTTGAGAATTGACCATGACCTCTGTGTATCTGCAGGATCATTTTATACCATTTTACAGAATTCTTAAACATGGGGACTCACAAATCCATTGAATGCTATAACCCTGGAGCCTGCCCCCTGTGTGACTTTATATGTGTAATATTATTCACCTGGAAAGCCTTTTCTTTAATTGCCCCATTGTTAATCCTTTCAACTGCAAGTGCAATGATAATTTGATCTTCAGTGGCATCATGTATTTCCATTCGGTCATGGGATACTGTTTTATTCTAATCACACTCATTATCTAATCAAAGTCCATTTTTGGATCATGGGTAAAATGCTGTCCCTTTAAATAGCCTAGGAGGTTCTCTAAGAGCTGACATATACTTAAATTGGCCACCCAGATGAGCCTCGTTTGACGGAACAGATATGACTCAGAACTGGAAAATCCATCTCTCAAAATTAAATCATATTTTCTCCAACTTAAATAATTGGAAGTATATTTCCCCTGCAATGATACCCTTAGAAGGCAATATCAGGAGAAAGTCACTGTTAAGAATCCATTCAACATTTATTGAGTTCACAGATACTTACTGACCCCCTACAATGGGACGGGGACCATTGCAGGAGCCTGACAGACAAGCTGTGAGGGGACGGTGACATGGGAGGTGTTGCAGGTGCTCAGGGCAGGCCTCGCTAGGGAAGTGTTGCATGGACACTGAGGTCCACACCAGGAGCTGGCCCTGCGGAGATCTGCAGGAGGGACACTTCTCAGGAATGCAGAGTGATGTGATTCTAAGAAGAGTGGACTGGAGAATGAAGGAAGAGGAAGTTTCAAAGTCAAGATCCAGGGGAAAAAAAGCTTTGTCTCACCTCAGCCACTTGCTAGCTCTTGCAAGTTGAGCAAATTTCCCTGATCTTTTCTAGGTCTCCGTGTCTGCAAAGTTAGTTGTTCTCAAACTTGGCTGCATTTTGGAATGCCCTGGAAACTATCCAAACATTGACGACTTAGTTGGCCTGTAGTGAAGCCCTGGGCATGGGGACTTTTAACAATCCCCAGGTGATTCTAATGTACACAGCTGTTTGAGAGCTCCCCGCCTCCCCCGACTCCCCAAACATCTGCCCAGCCTCCCTGGGCCTCTGTGTCTCCAGCTGCTGAGTGGGCAAAGTTGACCTGGGTTTACCTATTCCCTTTAGTGTTGTTATTATTCTATGACACGGGTAGATGGTTTGCTTGTTTAACCACAGGGCTGAAATCCCATCTTGGGCCAGCCTCCTTTTTCCCAGCTGGAGGAGGCAACGTGATATGATAGTCCCCGCAGGGTTTCTTTCTGTCTCTCAGCCTCTCCAAAGCAAAGGTACTTTTCCATTCCTTTCAACTGCAGCACAGAAAGAGAGACCTACAGTCTCTGCGGGCATTTCCTTTATGGCAGGAGGCAAACAATGAAATAGCTCTCAGCTTGCTCACCAGGTAAACTCAAGACAGATTTAGAAACCTCAAACTTGAACCATTGTTGGACAAAACAGAATGAGAATATATTTGTTTTGTGCCTTGACTATTTCACTTCCCCATGCTCTTTTAAGTTCCTTAAAATATAATCCAAAAAGACAGCGTTTTCAACAGCCAAAGCTCACTAAAGGGCTTAACTGCATTCATGACCCAGGCCACTAAATTCCAGCTCAAGCGGACTAGCCAGGTTAAGTCCTTTGCATTAGGGTTTTCGGTAACATCCACATCTGGGCCCTCTGAACTGTCAGCCCTCCTCACAAATCCTCTCTCAGCTCCGGGTGACAGCAACTTAATCTAAGGAGAAAGCAACAAAGGAAGAGATCTAAGTACAGCCCCTGACCTTTAGAAATAGAATGTGAGCCGCATGGCTAATTTACAATTCTCTAGTGGCGCTACTAAACAAGTTGAAAGAAAGAGCTGGATTTCATTTTAATTAATATTTTATTTTATCCCATCTAGCCATAATATTATTTTAATACATGTTTGACATAAAAACCTTATCAATGAGAGGTTTTACGTCACCTTTCCCATAACAAGTCTTTGAAGCCCTATGTGTATTTTACAGCACATGACAAGTTGAACCAGATACACTTCAAGTGCTCAGTAGGCAATGTGGCGAGTGACAGTGGGGCCTCAACGGATCCTGTCTCTCCCCTCCCCCCCCCCCCCCCGCACCCCGCCCCGCGGGCAGGGCTGGGGATGGAGTGGGGTGAAGTCCAACACACATTTCTTGAAACAAATGTGAAGCAGTGTAAACCCTACCGAGGAAAACATGTTGCCAAATGAATTCTTTTATTAAAGAGGTGAGCTTGAATGAAAAAAGGTTTTGTGGTCAAATAGAGCTAGGTTCAAATCCTGCCTAAGTCCTATGCTTTTAGACAAGCTGTTGACTTTCTGAGCCTCAGTTTCCTCAACTGTAAAAGGAGGGGAAATTTGTCCTCATTGATGTCTTATGAGAACTAAATGGGGAAACACGGAAAGGCACCCAGCAGAGCTCTGACCTCGGGCTGGTCACTGAAGAAACATGGAGCCACCCCTCTGAGGGTGCGACCCTTAGTGCCTGCCTACAGCAGGTAACTGGTGTTTGCTGGGTTCACTATCAAATGATGGCATTAACAATAGCAGCAGCAGTCCGCCTGATTCTTGTTGATAGAAGTTCAAGGGCCTTAAACTACACATGTTGAAATAACTCCAAATGCTGTTAATTTATTTATGTGTTTTCCTCCCATTTCTCTGACCTTTACACAGGAACTACTATTGGGAGCAAGTTGCCACATCACTTCTTAACATGGCTCCAAGATTTGGTGAAAACTTTAATTGTTGCCCGGCTGGTATGGTTCAGTGGTTGAGCATCGGCCCATGAACCAGGAGGCCATGGTTTGATTCCCGGTCAGGGCACATGCCCAGGTTGCAGTCTCGATCCCCAGTAGGGACCTTACAGGAGGCAGCTGATCAATGCTTCTCTCTCATCGATGTTTCTGTCTATCCCTCTCCCTTCCTCTCTCTAAAAACATATTTTAAAAACTTTAATTGTTATTCACTTGAATTTAACTAGCACTGTTCTTCAATTAAACTTTAATTTTTCTTTTAGATGACTTCTCTTTGCTAAAACAGATGGCTGTGATTTTCTTCTCTTCCAGACTCCCACTGTTGGGTGAAAATTGACCTTCTCTGCTTTCTGCTTTGGGAAAGTCCTCTGTTAATTGCTAGCTCAGTGCAAAGTGCTGTGAGCTTATCCTCCAGCCTTCATAGGAAGAGTACAAGCTGAGAATGGAAAGCCATGAAGAAAAAAAAAATCAAAGACAGAGTTGGCAGTGTGAAAAATATCATCATATCACCGCTTTTAAAATCTGTAAGATGTTACCCATTTTTTAAGTTTCAAAAAGACATAAAATATGTAATTTTAAAACAGTTTGGCATTGATAGTGGGGGAGGCCATGCATGAGTGGGGGCCGAGGGTATATGGGAATTCCCTGTGCTTTCTGCTTAATTTTGCTGTAAACCTAAAACTGCTCCAAAACATAGTGTTCTTAAAAGAAAAAAAGCCCAGCTGGTGTGACTCAGTTGGTTAGGCGTCAAGCCATGCACCAAGAGGTCACCGGTTGGATTCCCAGTCAGGGCAAATGCCCAGGTTTCAGGCTCAATCCCCAGGAGGGGGCATGAAGGAGGCAGCTGAACTCTGTTTCTCTCTTACCCCTCCCTTCCTCTCTCTCTAAAAAAATCAATAAAAACATATTAAGAGAGGGAAAAATTGGCTTAGGTAAAAAAAAAAATTATAGAATAAAACCATGGCTACTATATTAGTGTGCAATTTAGTTCTTTCTTGTTTTTAGCTATAATGAGACCTAGAAAGAAAGGGACTTCTAAAAATATCCAACAAGTTAAGTGACTAGACAGAGGCAAAACTCAAATTAAGAATTGCAACTAGCAAGTCAGCTTGTGTACTTATTGTTTTGCCAGGCTTAGAGCTAGCAGGGTCAAGAACAAGCACAGGTTTTGTGTGTGTGTGTGTGTGTGTGTGTGTGTGTGTGTGTGTGTGTACAAACCAGCCTGGGTATAAGTTCCATTGCCTGAATTCTAATATTAATATAGTATCTAATAAGGCTGAAAAGATACCAGTGAGTTAAATTGTACTAGTGTCTTAGTTTGGGTTCCTGCAATCCAGACCCTAAGACAACGTAGGACAAGTCATTTTAGGGAGTGGTGATCTTAGTAAGTACCAGTGAGGAAGCAGGAAAGGAGAAGGGATGCAGGGAACGACCAATAAAATAAGTGGAGTGTAAATGAACATTTTCTCTAGAGGCATCTGGGCTCAGTCTCACTGGGACCCTCTGAGGATCCACGTAGAAGCTTACAGAATGGGCCCAGGGCAAGGGAAAGCTGGTGGTTATCCTCCCGCCTTACCTCCCTCCCTTCCTTCCTTTTAAATTAAAAGAACTCTTTAGACTATTTGACCCTCACACTGGGAAATGAGCGTAAGTATCCAAACTTGCTCACCATCACCTGGTGGCAGCTCCTGGGATTGCAGGCAAAGAGCTTTAGCAAATAACATCTTAGGTAGGAATTTTTCTATCCTTTTAGTAGCCCCAGTTTCCTAATGTGTAAAATGATAACACACAGGAAGTTTTAAAATTTTAATAATTGCAGCATTTTTAGTTCTATATTGATGAATATTAGTTTTTTTTGTTGTTGTTTTTTTTGCCACAGCATTTTATATTTTTTATTGATGAATATTAGTTTTGATGACAATGAAAAGATAGTGCTGAAATGAAATGAAATATTTTATGGATCCAGAGCAAATGCCATAGCAACATACATGATTCTGAGCACTAGAAAAAAATGAAAAGGTTTCTCTTTCATTACGGGACTCCTCAGAACCTTTACACTATGGCCATATACTCAGAATTTCTAAGGAGAGAATTTAGTTTGCAGCTTTCTGGTGATTAACAGTGGATCAATCAACAGTTCCATAAACCAGTGCTTTTTATATCACTCTTTGGGAATACTGGCCTATATAATGTCTAAAATTAATTTGAAGCAAACATTTTGTTTTATGTAAAGACTAGAGCCTGATGCACGAAATTCATGCAAGGGGCTCGGCCCACACAGCCCTGGCTTTGTCTGGAAGGTCATTAGGCTATCCGGTCTAATTAGCATATTACACTTTTATTATTATAGATTTTTAAAGCTTCAAAGTTCAATAAATGCATTTGATCTCATTTTTTTAAAGTAAATAAAAAACATTTGCTTACTCAAATTTTACTATTGCTTTACAAGTTTTATTTTTTTAATGATTTTTAGAAAACATACAAATAAGATAAATAGACTGAATCTAGTCAACTAACAGTTGACAAACTGGTTTGGTGTAACTTCTTCACTTGAGTTTAACTAGCACTGTTCATAGCCATGAGAGTGACTGATTTATCACATTGGCTGGAGAAAATGGAAGTATTGTTTCAGGAAATATCCAGCCTGGCCTAATTTTGTTTTGGGCTGGAAGCTGTGAAAATTCACTCGGTACAATGCATTAGTGTTGTGCTTGGGTAATTCAAGGACCTGGTAGAGTCCCTAGAGGTACAAAGAGAGAAAGGCTGTGGAACTCAAAGAGCCCAACTCGGATACACTCAATGGCCTATAGCTAGTATCACTAAGATGCTCTTAATGATCCAGAAAGAAAGTACCAGAATTGAAGATCAAACTAAACCCTGGGAGACCTATTGTCTAAGTCATCCAGATAGCCACCTGACTAAATAATAGTTATTATTGTCAACTATTATTCCTGTTTAAAAAAGAAAACTTTCTACCCATCCTCATGTACATACAGATGTGTGTGGCTCTAAGCTGACTTGAGCCTTACACAGCCCCTCGTGGTTCTCATCCAGCACTCTGGTCCTGCTCTTAGACAATGACCAACTGCAAGGAGGAGGTTACAGTTCACCTCCTGTGCCATCAGAATTACTGTACTCAGGATATATTGGATGTACAGTGGACTCTTGAACAACACAGTGGTTAGGGCTGTGGAGCCCTTGCATAGTCAAAAATCCATGTGTAACTAAACTACTAATAGCCTACTCTTGGCCCAAAGCCTTACTGATAACATAAGCAGTCAATCAATACATAGCATTTTGGCCCTGGCTGGGTTGCTCAGTTGGTTAGAGTGTCATCCTGATATGTCAAGGTTGTGGGTTCAATCTCCAGCAGGGCACATACAAGAATCAACCAATGAATGCATAGATGGGTGGAACAACAAATCAATGTTCCCTCTCTCTCTCTCTCTTTCTTTTTTCTCTCTCTCTCCTTTTCCCTCTATCTAAATCAATCAATAAAAATTTAACAAATACATGTATGTTATATGTATTACATACTGTATTCTTATAATAAAGTAAGCAAGAGAAAAGATGTTATTTAAAAAATCATAAGGAAGAGGAAATACGTTTTGAGTATTTATTGAAAAAAAAAACTATATATAAGTGGACCCACACAGTTCAAACCCATGTTGTTCAGGGTCAACTGTATTATCTTTTCAACACATGTCTAACCCTTTAAATGTCTGTTCAGAAAGACCTGCTGACTTTGCACCTGAGTGATGCAGCTCTTCCTGGTCAGGCAAACAAAAAATTCAGCTTTGTTTCAGATTGCTATGTGGCTATCGTTCTTTCTTTCTTTTACACCATACAATATTAAGATACCTAATGTGAAACCAAAGACCAATTTTGTAAACATTTTGGGACACTTGTCCTGAGCTTGAAAATTCATACTTTCAGACCCGGGCCAGTAACAGACAAGAGAAGGAAGGGGTGGCAGCAATACAAGAGGACACAGGGAACTCTGCACACTGGTGAGTATGCACCTCTTCTGAAGAGGAAACTGATTCTCAGCTCCAGGAAGGGTGGCCACATGGCAGTGCCAGTCCACTATTGAACCACCTTCTGATTCTTTCAGGAAAGCGGTCACTCTACATTTAAGTGTGAACATTCTCAATGTTTGAAAGGGATAAATAAAATATAACTGCAGGCCAAGTAACGCCTGTGGACTACCAGTGTTTGACTTCAGGCTTAGAATATTATAGACGTTGTGCTGGGCAGCAGTAATAATAAAAAGAGCCTGCAGGCTACAAAGAAATAGATATATGCAAGTATTAAAGTATAAGGCAACGTGCTATATAGTTAAGGAAGGTTCAGTGTTGACAAGGGGCACAAAGGAACTAGGAATCCTTCTAAGATTGAACTCTGTCTCATCCTACGTTTGCAATATGTATCAGACTGTTTAGTAGAAACTTGGATGTGTGCAGGCCCTGGCTCAGGTCTACAATGTTAGTACAGGAGTAAAGTGTTCCAGAAAAGTAAGCCGACAGTCACTTCCTCTTTTCTATTACAAGAATATTCAATTTAGGAGTAGACTTGGTCTGTCTCCTCAGCCCCATTCACTGCCTTCCCAAGCAAATTAGACTTTACTAAAGATATAACACTGTCATTTTCGACCAGTGGTGCTTTTTCTCCCAAGGGGACTTTTGACAATATATCTGGAGATATCTTTGGTTGTCAGACCTGCGGGAAGGAGGCAGATGCTACCGGCATCTAGTGGGTTAGTGGCCAGCAATGCTGCCAAACATCCTACAATGCACAGGACAGCTCCATGGACAAAGAATTATCTGGCCTAACCTGTTGATGTGCTGAGGGTGGAAAATCTTGGCTTAGACTTTACGATCATACACCCTACAGCAAAATTAGATATTTATTTCTGTCTGCTTTTTGATGTACTATGTCTAAGAATTGTTTTCCCTCCCTGTCTTCCTTCAGCAGTGCCCGACCTAGCAGGGTCTTCTCTCAATTATGCAAAGAGATTCTGCTTTCCTCCTACTTCCACTCTTAAAGTGGCACCACACAGCCAGTTCATATGTCAGCTAAACCAGTGGTCGGCAAACTCATTAGTCAACAGAGCCAAATATCAACAGTACAACGATTGAAATTTCTTTTGAGAGCCAAATTTTTTAAACTTAAACTTCTTCTAACGCCACTTCTTCAAAATAGACTTGCCCAAGGCCATGGTATTTTGTGGAAGAGCCACACTCGAGGGGCCAAAGAGCTGCATGTGGCTCACGAGCTGCAGTTTGCCGACCATAGAGCTAAACCAATGGCCTCCTGTTAACAGGATTCAGGCTCCACAGAAGGCAGTTTACTATTACTAATTATTATTACTATTATTATTATTATTATTACTAATACTACTAGTTAATCATGTCCTTGGGTTCCCATCCTTCCAGCCCAAGTTCCTTACCAAAATATTTCTTTCCCATAAATAAAGTGCTTTCCCAAGATAAATTCTGATGAGTAAAATTTCTTTAACCTTTTATTGGTTGTTTCAACTGATTATTGTAATCTTCAAATTTGTATTTAACAGGAAATCTAGCCCATCCTTGTGGGCCTTTGTTATACGTGGTTATAAAATTTTGATCTTTCTCTTTTAAGGTTTAGAAATTTTAACACATTAAAGAATTGAAACAACACATGCAACTACACATCAAATTAACGAATGTGCTACTTTTCCTGATTCCCAAAACAATGCAGGGTTTTGTGAAGCTGCTCTAGTTTTTCTCACTGCTCTTTGTCAGTGTTAGACTGAGTGGAAGTTGTGTTGAAGATGTGAGAGGAAAAGAGCAACGTTGTATATGCGCACAAGTGTATGTGCATGTGTGTGTGCATATGCATGTGTATGTATTTGTGTGTGTGTGTGTGTGTGTGTTAATAGTCTAGCTGAGGAAAATAGGTGAGAGACCTGTTACTTCCATGGCTAATGAGACTAAAAACATTGGGAAGCCCACACCTGGACATATATCGCATTAAACAAAGCATTCACAAGTTAGAATTCAAGTACAGAGTCCAGAAATTCCACTTGATCTAAGTTCAGAGAACTGGCTTGAAGGACTGCAATTCCCTTCTGACTGTCCTGAGGGGAGGAACTAGGTGGGTGGGTGGCTAAAAGTAACGATAATGTTTTCACTGCATAGCTTTTAATCTATAATAATAAAAGTGTAATATGCTAATTAGACCAGATAGCCGAACAACCTTCTGGATGACCTTCCAGACGACCTTCCGGACAAAGCCGGGGCTGCAAGGGCTGAGCCCCTTGCATGAATTTCATGCATCGGGCCTCTAGTATTTAAAATTTTTTAATGTTAAAAATATAATACCTGCTCAAAATAAAAATAAAATGAACATGTAAGTTCAATAAGATGCGGTATGTGTAATTATCTGCATATATAAAAGGCTAAGCGACCGTCCGACCAGCCGTCTGACCAGTAGCTATGATGCGCACTGACCACCAGGGGGCAGACGCACAACACAGGAGCTGCTGAGCTGTGGTGAACTGCTCTCTCACAATCCGGGACCCCCCAGGGAATGTCAGAGAGCCGGTTTCAGCCCAATCCCCGCAGGCCAGGCCAAGGGATCCCACCTGCCGGAGGGACCCCGCTCACTCCACAGATGCCCTTCGAGCCTCGGACCTGCCCCAGGTGTGGCCGGCCAGAGAGGGACCGAGGGAGGTTGGCTCCAGGGCATGTCTGGTCCATCTCACCCAGTCTCACCCCGCAGGCCACCTTCCAATTAATTTCCTTTCAATGTGCACCAATCTGTGCACCAGGTCACTAGTTAGTTCATATTTTGTATTATGATCCCATGAAGAATGTATAGCTAAAAAATAAATTTCTGGAAAGGCAAAAATGAAAAACAGAGACAAATGTTTTATCTTTTTAATTTTGAGATAATTTTAGATTGACAGAAAAGTTACCCAAAAGGTATAGAATTTCCTCAGCTCCTTTGCTCAGTTTTGACTTACATTAACATGGCACATAAACATAGTACCATTACCAACGTAGGACATTAATACTGGTACAATATCAGTAACTAAGCTAACCAGAACTTTTAGCCAAAGTATTATTCTTGATGCCCATTTAGAAATTTCTTTGCTGACTTAAATAAAAAGTTCAGAAGTGAAAAATAGATCAGAAAGTTTCTAAAATGTCTCTTTTTTCAAAGTAGCACCCAGATACATTTCTTTAATTGCCTAGAATCTAGGCCCTAGATGAAGCATAGTTGGAGTTATGAATTGCTCCATCTTTCTTGCCACCCCCCTCCTTGCTAAGTGAGTTCCAGTTTCTCTGATTCCTCGTCCACTTCTCCACATAGGCACATGCATGACGTAAATCTGCAGTTTGTCTGCAGGAGACCCAGGCAAAGTGGTGATGTAGCTTTTATCTTCACCACCCTCCCCACCTTCCATTCTGTGACTTTCCTTAGGGGAGCCTCAGGACCACTGCCTCTGTACCCCAAGACCTGCCCTGTTCCCCAGCTCCCACACACCCTTCCAGGTGTATCTTGTCTGGCCTTAGTCTCTGACAAATAAAAATGTATTTGGTAAAATGTTAGTACTGCATGAATATGCTGCTCCAAGGGGAGTTTACCGGCAATATGGAAATTCTATAGGCAACATGGTACACTGGATAATGTTGATGGGGGAGGAGGGGGGAGGATAAGGCAATCTGAGTGTCTGTAGAACTGTCTACTAATGAGCTGGGTGACCTTGGCCAAGTCACTCTGTTGTGGCAGAATGCAGGGAGAACGATCAATCAGCACTCTGAGAGAGGAAAGTTGAACCTTTATTTTGCAGATCTGCTAGTCCAGGGGAATTCCAGATCCAAAGCCTGAACTGAACTTGTGGGGAGGCTCTGACCTATATATCTCCTCCTGTGGCGGGCCCCTGAGGATCCATGCAGCTCTGCCCAAGTCAGTCTTGGCGGGGCCTTGGGGGCATGCTCCACAGCTCCGCCCAAGTCAGCTGTGGCGGGGCCCTGGGGTTAGGCTCCGCCCAAGTCAGACAGAGTGGGGAAGTAAGACTACAGTTTTAACCAGATACTGAACTAGGTTGCAAGCCCCTCCTCCCCCCATTTTCCTTTTCAACTCAACAGCTCTAGGTCATGTTTTCCTATAAAAGAGAAGAATGAGGCTAGATACATATTTCTTAATATTCTTGGCAAGAAAGATAGATTTGAAAATCTGATGAAATAAATCTGCAGACCCATACCCCCAGAAAAATGCACATGGTGCCTAAGTATTTTTGTATATCTGGAAGGGACGATGATATGAAAATACAGGAGTCACCGTCTTTCCTCCTCATTTCACATTCTAAAGAAGATATTGTTCTACTTTCTCCAAGCCTTTGTTATACAGATCAGGGTAATGTGCAGAAAGGAGAATTGGAAGTAACAAGAGAGGCTAGATTGATTTACCACAGGGTCAGGATGCTAATGTAGAAGGTAAGTAAGAATAGATCTGGGGTAGATAAAATGTACTTCATCAAAATTAAAAACTTTTGTGTTTCCAAGGGCATCATGGGGAAAGTGAAAACCCACAGAGTGGGAGGAAATATTTGCAAATCATATGTCTGACAAGGGACTTGTAGAGATGAGGAAGAGATGAAGAACTTACAATTCAACAATAAAAAGACAAATAAGCCAGTTTAATAATGAGCAAAAGACTCAACTAGACATATTTCCAACAAAGGTACAGAAATTATCAATTAGCTCAATATCATTAGTCTTGTAACTCATTAAGGAAATGCAAATAAAAAATGCAATGAGATACCACTTTATACCCATCAGGATGGCTATAATAAAAAAATTGGGTACCAGCAACTGTTGGCAAGGATATGGAGAAAATTGAAGCCTCATATATTGATAGTAAAACTGTAAAAATGTTTCAGTAGCTGTGGAAAACACTTGGAAGTTCTTCATAAAGTTAAACATAGAGTTATCATATGACTAGCAGTTCCACTCTTGGGTATATACCTAAAGAACTGGAAACACATGTTCACAGGAAAACTTGTACATGAATATTTATAGCAACATTATTCATAATAGCCAAAAACTGGAAACAACCCAAATTTTCATCAACTCATGAATAGATAAACAAAATGTGGTATATCCATATGATGGGATATTACTCAGCCATTAAAAGGAATGAAGTAGTGATGCTTGCTACAATATAAATGAACCTTGAAGACATTATGCTAAGTGGAAGATGCCAGACACTAAAGGCTGCATATCATATGATTCTATTTGTGTAAAATGTCCAGAAGAGGCAAATCCATGGAGATAGACAGTACATTAGTGGTTGCCAAAAGGTGATTAAAGGGGTAATGGGGAGTGGCTGCTAATGGGTACCAGTTGCTTTATGGGTTGATGAAAATGTTCTGGAGTTGGTGGTGATGGTTGCACAACCTTGTGAATGTGCTAAAACCCACTGAATTGTACCCTTTAAACGGTGAATTTTATAGTATGAGAATTATACCTCAATTTTTAAAAATATTTTTATATTTTATTTCAGAGAGGAAGGGGAGAGGGAGAGAAAGATAGAAACATCAATGATGAGAGAGAAGCATTGATCCGCTGCCTCCTACACACCCCACACTGGAGATCAAGCCTGCAACCTTGGCATGTGCCCTGACCAGGAATCAAACTGTGACCTCCAGGTTTATAAGCCAATGCTCAACCCCTGAGCCATGCTGGCCGGGCTATACCTCAATTTTTAAAAAACAAGAATAGGTCTTGGGGCAGACAAGAAGAGAAAAAATGAGGAAGACAAGGGAGCCGTTTCAGAAAGAATGAGAAAAGGAAGTTCAAGACACTTGCCTTGTATAAGATGTGGGAGAGATGGACGAGCAAAGATGATTTTTAGGAAGTTTGATGTATATTTAGGATATATTTACACATCATTTTGCTACATATTATAGAATCTTCAAATTATGTATTTTTAATGCATTTTGGAGTTGGATTTATGGATTTGGGGGATGGGATATTGAAATGAGATTGGTTCCAAAATAATCCACTTACTTTGGTTTACACATGTATTCAGTCAGCAAATGTTTATTGAGCAACTACTGAGTGCCATGCCCTCTTCTGAGGACACTGGGGTGCAGGGATGACTAACACAGGGTCATAGATTAAAAGCTTTACAAAGCTTCAGAAAATAACTTCTACAGTTTATGGACCAAGCACATAGTAGTAAAGGCTCTCTGACTATACTTTCCAGCCTCCCTTGCAGCCATGTGACTAAGTTCAGGCCAATAGAATGAAAGTGTACGTGATGTGTGTACTTCTGAGCCTTGGCCTTAACATACACCTCAGTGCTTCTCAGCCCTTTTGTTTTTCCCATGGGCTGGAATGTGAATGTAGCCGCAGGCAGCTCCCACTATGTATCCTCCTAGGGGATGGTGGAGCAACCAGATGGAAGGGACATGGGTCTTTGAAAGAACACACCTACCATCTTGGACAGTTTACCTCCAGACTATGATGTGCTGCCCTCCTGGAGTTTTATAGTCTAGTGGTGCCTATATGTGCGCGTGTGCAGAAATGGAGAGCACAGACACAGACTGGATAAAAATTTCAAGTAGTGATAGTGCTTTTAATAAAGAGAAGGTAGAGAAAAGCAATTAAGAGTGACAGGATTCTGAGGGCCCCATTTTAGGTATACATGAAACTCTCAAAGCTCATCGTTTTAGAGACCCCAGGTTCTGAATGACTGAATAAAACTCTCTCTAAATATCCCTTTTATCTAAAAAAATATAAATCTCTAATTCATGGAGTAGGTATGAGAGATGTAAAAGTGACAAGCACTCCAAATTAAATATAATGTCAATAGCTTGGGACCTGTCACCTTGAAATTTGCACTAATATAAAGAGGGGCTTGGCTGAGATTTAATTTATTATCCATAAAGAAAGAGTTTACAAAACAAACAATGTTGAAGTCAAACCACTTCACTAACTCGCTCAGTTTGAAACTCACAGGCATTTCCTGAGGTGCACTGGGCCCAAAGCATTGAGATGGCACAGAGAGGCCCACACTGGGTGGATGCTGAGGCTGGAAGGAACTTCGGTGATGACCTATTAGTGACTTCAATCCCTTCATTGTACAGGGGAGGAAACTGATATTCAGAGGCTCGAGGGACTTGGCCACATTTCCACAGTTTGCTAGTCACAGAGCTGGGATTACAGTCCAGGTGCCCTAATTCCAGGTTCAGTCAGAAGCATTCATGAAAAATAATTGATATGTTAATAGAAGATTGTCTATTTACTAAATGAAGGGCCTAAAGTTCCCTCTGAAACAATATATTGTTTCTTCATTCTGCCTCTACCAGTTAACAATAATGAAACAGCATTTTGTTTGTTGATTTATCAGGTTCTGTATGAAACAATACATCGCTTCTTCATTGTTTCATCAGTTAACAAGAATGATTGACTGATTGTTTTCATTCATTCGGCACTATACTATGCGCCATTAGGAACGAGAACGTCATTCAGATATAGTCCCTGACCTCAAAAGATAAAAAAGAAGAAATAAGACATGTTAAATAATTATGATGAAGGGTAGATCTTAGTAACACCATTAGATGATACCATGTGTCATGAAGTTCCAGAGGTGTCAAGTCACACCTGCTGGGATGAAAGAAAGCAGGAAAATGCAGGCTGAGGGAAAAGTAGATTTATAGTTGCAAGTATGTGAAACAATTTATTCTATTATTATTTACTAGAGGCCCAGTGCACAGATTCATGCACCAGTGGGGTCCCTCAGCCCGGCCTGTGCCCTCTCGCAATCCGGGAATCCTCGGGCATCCTCAGCACTGCTATGGAGGTGGGAGAGGCTCCTGCCACCACCACTGTGCTCACCAGCTGTTAGCCCAGCTTCTGGCTAAGCAGCGCTCCCCCTGTGGGAGCACACTGACCACCAGGGGGCAGCTCCTACCTTGAGTGTCTGCCCCCTGGTGGTCAGTGTGCATCATAGCAACTGGTCATTCTGCCATTCAGTCGATTTGCATATTAGCCTTTTATTATATAGGATAGATTAATTATTGCATTATTTCCCATACGAACAACTATAAACCTACTTTTGTTGCACCCTGTATATTCTGACTTTACAAAGCTTCAGAAAATAACTTCTACAGTTTATGGAAACTGTTTAAGTCTTCAGGCAATGAAAAACATATAAATTATAAGGAAAAACCAGCAATTTCCTTAAAAGCACCCAAACAATTTAACCACAGGGCATTTTTATTTTATTTTAGTGCAAATACAACGTCTTGACCAGCAGTAGTTTCAGACAATCGGTGGAGTTTCAGACAATCAGTCCAGAAGTTAAGGAAACAAGCAGAAATGCCACCCACGCCTGGGTCAAGCCCAGCCGGCTCCCACGCAAATTCTCCCCCATTTTCTCACCATAAGCCCTGGCACACGAGACTAGCACAATGCCATCTAGTGGAGTTCAGGAGGCCAAAGAAACAAATGGTGAAGGAAGTACATTCGGGCCTCAGTCCAGCAGAACAATGCGGCCACTGTCTTCTGTTCTGGTTTCTCGGGTCTTGTCACATCTTCACAGACCACAAATAAAGAGATTTGAGTTGGCCGAGCCACCCTCATTCTCTCGGCTTTTAGTTCTGTGGTTGCCAAACCATCCTTCCCTCACATCACCCCACTGGCTTTCTCCTCCCAGCGCCCTCAGCACTGAAAGTTCATCATTGTCCAGCAGGCGCAGAGGGAAGTGGAAAGTGAGAAGGGAGAGCTGGGAATAACGAGCATGCCTCCTCTCTCACAGTGGGGTGAGTCTGGAGACCGAGTTCCAAATTCTGACTCTGCACCAAATGGCTATGCCAATTGGGGCACACTATTATCTTTTCTTAAAAAAAAAAAAATGAGACTGTAGTTAAGAAGTGAACTTTATTTCCTGTATAATAATTGGTTTGGGAGCATGCCAAAGCTCAAGGACCTGGGAGGAGGACAGCTTCTTTCTGATCATTCGATACCCCTGTACGTCACTGTCTTTTACACTTGAAATCAGCCTTTCTCCACGTAGACCAACAAAATATCATGTCATGGAGTTGAGCCCCGTACAGGGAGAATTTAGGCTCAGCGCTTTTGTTTTTCCCATGGGCTGGAATGTGAATGTAGCCGCAGGCAGCTCCAACTATGCATCCTCCATGGTGGAGCAACCAGATAGAAGGGACATGGGTCTTAGAAAGGACACACCCACCATCTTGGACAGTTTACCTCCAGACTATCATGTGAGGGGAAAAAAAATTAACTTCTTATTTAAGCCTCTATAATTTGAGATCTTTCCTATGGCAGCTTAGTTTAATGCACTGTAATGCAACCCAGTTTAGTGGTTTCCAAAGTAAGTCTATGGATAAACTGCATATCGATTGTGTGAGGTGATTTAAAAATATACAGAATCCTGGATACCACTCTCAGACTCTGAATCAGTTAATCTGGGGTCAGGTGCAGAAATCTGTTTTGTTTGTTTGTTTATTTGTTTTACTACCTAGATTTTTCAGATGCATTGCCAAGATTATAAACTACTGACCATGCTCAGAATAAAACATATTCTTTATATTTCCCTGGTTTTTCCATTCCTCATTTATTTTCTGATTTCTTGGTTAAAAGTCAGATGTTAATGTTATTTTGGTAAATAACTGTTTGTGTCTTTCCAGAACTCATTCACCCTGTTTCTCCTTGGGGAACTACTTACCCTTTGTTTTCTGTCCATGTGGTTCAGACAAACCAGCCAACCCAACAATATCCCCAGCTCTGGGAGGGGACATTCAGCCACACAACCCAGGCCAGGCCAGTCAGCATATTCCAACCTCTTAACCACAGTGATGTGTTCAAGGGTGGACACATGATCCAAGTCAGTTCAGTGAGACCCAATCCCAGGAAAAAGAGCAGATCTTTTTCCTCTGGGAAGCTGACCTGGTAGGATGTGTGTCTGCAGCTGCTGGTGCCCATCTTACTACCATGAAGGGGGTCGGAGAGTGAAGTCAACACAGTGGGGAAAAGATGAGAGAGAAGGAGTAAGACTGAGTTCTCAGGATATCATGTGAGCATCTGGATCCATGCCTGAATCCCTAGACCCTTCATCCACATAATTCAATACATTTCTCTTTTTAAGAAGGAGAGTGTCCTATTACATATATATTGATATATTATATATGTATATATAATACACTAGAGGCACTGGAGGGGGGTCCTTCAGCCCAGCCTGCCCCCTCTCACAGTCCAGAAGCCCTCAGGGAAGGGAGGCGACCTGGTGTTCAGGGGAAGGCAATGCCCCTATCACACCTCTGCAGCTGCCACTCCCGATAGCACAAGCCTCGGCCGGCCCTGGTTACCTGAGCCTTGGGCGGCCCTGGGCGGCTGGGGGGCTGAGGGGACTGGGGGACTCTAGAGACAGGCACATGGAGCGGCCGGACCCACCTGCCACCCCGGTAGGACTAAGGGGACTGGGTGCCGCCATCTTGTGGCTGTGGGCACTGCCATCTTTGAGGGCGTGATAGTCAATTAGCATATTCCCTCCTTATTGGCTGTGGGTGCTGCCATCTTTGTGAGGGTGTGATGGTCAATTAGCATATTCCCTCTTTATTAGATAGGATAATGTATATATTATTATATTAGAACTGTTATATTATGTTTATGGTACATGTATATGCATGCATGTTTAAATGTTTTATATTTATATACACATACATAAAATCTATACTAATAAAAGGGTAATATGCTAATTAGAGTGGACGTCTTCCGGATGTCCTTCCAGACAAAGCTGCAGCGGCTGTGAGGACCAAGGCTCAGGCAGCCATGGGCGGCTGTGAAGGGCTGAGGCTCAGGCTGTCAGTGGCAGCAGCAGCAGGGTAATGGGGGTGGTGCCTTCCCCTGATCCGCCAGGTCACCTCCCTCAGAAGGAGGCCAGACTGGGGGCCGAGGCAGAGGTGGTTAGGGGCAATCAGGCTGGCAGGGGGGCAAGGTAAGGGCGATCAGGCTGGCAGGGGGGCAAGCTAGGGGTGATTAGGCCAGCAGGGGGGCAAGGTAGGGGCAATCAGGCCAGCAGGCAGAGGGGTTAGGGGCAATCAGGCAGGTAGGCAGAGGGGTTAGGGGCAATCAGACAGGCAGGCAGGTGAGTGGTTAGGAGCCAGCAGTCCTGGATTGCGAGAGGGATGTCCCAGATAGGAGAGGGTGCAGGTCGGGCTGAGGAACACCCCCTCCATGCACGAATTTCGAGCACTGGGCCTCTAGTATAATTATAAAGTTAACTGTAAAGTTCAAAAGAGAGCAAATAGAAATTTTCTAAGGGAACAAACAGGTAACATTTTAGAGATATTTTCAAAAAGAATAATCATTAGATCAACATATCTAACAAATTGCTAGCTCTGAATTTTCATGAAGCTAAGGCAAACAGGGCTTTGAGTGATTATGCAAATGTCTGTGGTACAAGTGTCAATAATTTTCTGGTTACAGTTCTGGACTTCTTTCTAAAGTTTTTTCATGTAGAGTTGGACCCAGTTTTACAGTCATTATAGAGCAACTTAAAACAAAACATATCAAGTCTGGCCCAGAAGATCAGCAATACAGATTTTCAGTTTAAGATATCTGGTAAACTACAACTTGTTCATGACAAAGAACATGATTTGGAAGCTTACTCTTCTTGTTGATCTCAGGAAAATTAAAGTTGGCTTGATAGGCTGAGCTTGTCATCACTTCCCAATACTCGGTGTTCCAGGTACAGAGCCTGCCTGCGGCAGCAGTCGTGGCCTCCCAACGCCATTCTCCCCCTCCTCTCACTCGTGAACAGCCCATGACATTTTATTTTTTATTTTTATAATATATATATATTTTTTTTATATAAATATATATATATTTCAGAGAGGAAGGGAGAGTGAGAGAGAGATAGAACCATCCATGATGAGAGAGAATCTTTGATTGGCTGCCTCCTGCACACCCCCTACTGGGGATTGAGCTCACAACCTGGGCATGTGCTCCTGACTGGAATCGAACCTGGGATCCTTCAGTCCACAGGCCGACGCTCTATCCACTGAGCCAAACCAGCCAGGACCCATGATCATTTTAAATGGTTGAAGAAAGATCAAAAGAAAAATAACACTTCATGAGTAGTACATGAAATTCAAAATTCAGTGTCCATAAATAAACACAGCCACATTCATTCATTTACACATTATCTCTGGCTGCCTTTGCACCACATGGCAGAGTTGAGTAGTTGTGACAGAGAACGAATGGCCTGCAAAGCCTACGATATTTACTGTCTAGGTCTTTATTGAAAAAGTTTGCTGACCTCTGCTAAAGAGAATGGAAAGTCGCCTCAGCCAGTTGGCTCAGTGATTGAGCTTCTACCTATGAACCAGGAGGTCACGGTTTGATTCCTGGTTTGCGGGTTCAATCCCCAATAGGGCACAGGCAGGAGGAGCCGATCAATGATTCTCTCTCATCACTGATGTTTCTATCTCTCTCTCCCCTCTCCCTTCCTTTCTGAAATCAATAAAAAAATATTTTTTTCCAAAAAAGAGAGAATGCAATGTCAATCACTTTCCCACCATATTTGTACCTGGGGGATAACCATGTGGCCCAGTTCTGACCAATGAGATGTCAAGGAAAATTTGCAGGAGGGATTCTGGGAAAAATAATGTGGTTCTTAATAAAGTAAAAGAAAGTAGACTTCTTTTTTCTTCTTGCCTTAAATACAGGTGTGACATTCAGAGCTCTGGGGACATTTTCTGTCACCATGACGAAATAAACATGAGGTCACCAGCATTTCTATCTGATATATGCTTTGTTGGTCAACAATCTAATGCTTTCTTGAATCTCTGGATTTAATTTGAAGCAGTCTATCGTTTTTCTAAAACTAGTCTGAATAATGGTCCCTGGGGAAAGAATAATTTGGACAGATGCTTCCCAAGGGAAACATTCTGTTTTTTTAGGAATTTGATTGTGGTCACGTAAGCCCAGACTCCAATTGAGGAGAGTTCAACTTCAGCCCAAATTCAATCTGCCAAGGTACTTGGAGTGGGAAGGACATAAAAACATTTAAGAAGCAGTCTTCCAAAGTTAAATGTGCTCGTTTAACTGTGGCAAAGAGGTAAGAGCATCAGTGATGACTTATTCCTACTATGCAGTGCATCTTCTGTCTAGGAAAGAGAAGTTTATACTCAGCTGAAATTTGATTTTCTTATGTTCCATTCCCATTTTTACTATGTTTTGTGACCATGTAGATCATGAAATCTCTAACACATCTATTTCACCTATGGTCCTTTTGGGAACAAAGTATAAATCAATAACTGACCTTTAAATATACATATTTTTAACAAGTAAGAACAAAACAAAATAAAAACTTTGAGTAAATGCTATGAAAAGATGAGGGTATTTCTTAACATTTCAGACATGTTAAGTATATCTTGGGTTTCAAAAGTCCTAGGGTCTAGGCAATCTTTTATTAAAAACATTTTTGCCCTGGCTGGTTTGGCTCAGTGGATAGAGCAACAGCCTGCATACTGAAGGGTCCTGGGTTTGGTTCCAGTCAAGGTCACATGCCCGGGTTGTGGGTTCGATCCCCAGTAGCGGGTGTGCAGGAGACAGCAACAATGACTCTCTCTCATCATTGATGTTCCTATCTCTCTCTCCCTCTCCCTTCCTCTCTGAAATCAATAAAAAAAAATACTTAAAAAAAATTTAACTCCATTATAGGAGGAAATAATTTCTCCATATATAGAGAAAAACCGAAGCCCAGAAAAGATGGGCACAGTTAGTGACTAGCGCTCTCCACAGGACCCTGTCCCTCGGAATATTCACTGCCATTAGTGCAAGGCCACTGGACAAAGACATCACCAGGAACTCCTGACAATCTCACTCAAGTGTGTGGAGACCTTACCTTCCAGAGCCATAAGCCTGTCTGTCATTCACATTGAACTCCCAGTACCTGGGAAATTGCATAGCATCATGGGATATGTTTTACATATATAAAACATAGCATGTACATAACTGTGTCATTTCAGAGCATCATAAGAAAATCACTTATTTCCACAAAATTATTTTAGAAGCTGCTCTCTGGGACATTTAAAAAAAAAAAAAAAAGCCGAAGCCGGTTTGGCTCAGTGGATAGAGCGTCGGCCTGCGGACTCAAGGGTCCTAGGTTCGATTCCGGTCAAGGGCATGTACCTTGGTTGCGGGCACATCCCCAGTAGGGGGTGTGCAGGAGGCAGCTGATCGATGTTTCTCTCTCATCGATGTTTCTAACTCTCTATCCCTCTCTCTCTTCCTCTCTGTAAAAAATCAATAAAATATATTTTTTTTTTTTAAAAAAAAAAAAGCTCCCTTGCCATTCTTCCCAGAGGTGGAGAGAATGGCTAGCTCTGTCTTCCCATTCAGGGTGGCCACCAGCCCCAGTGTGCGTGGGACCCACGGGAATCCCAGGATAGAGCTTTCACTGCTAAAATCAGGCAAGTCCTGGGCAAACCATGGCAGGTCACCACATCCGGACTGCTCTGCCTGGTTCCATTCCCTGCATGGCTCCTACCAGACCCACAGGCAAGGATGCCCCTCTCCACACAGCCAGAGCTCTGTGCTGCTGCTGCTCTTGTGACACTTGCCTCCCTCTGTCTCCGATGAGACACTTTTCTGATTACGGGCCCCCGGAGGGCAGCACACAGGTCCCACACTGGTTCTTTTCACCCAGTGCTTGACCACATTCATCCAATTGACTGGGAAGGCATTCAGAAGAACTGGGCCCCGGGTGTCTTCCTCCATCCTGTGTCCTGAATGCTCGCATTTACGGGCAGAAACACACCTTGCAGCCTGGGCCACCGCCCCTCCACAAAAATCTTAGAATCGCTGGGAAATGCAGGAAATTCCAATTGAGTCTAGTAACCACAAATAAAGCTGGAAACAATTCTTCAGTGGATTCTTGCCAAATAGCTCCGACGGAGAAATAACCCTGATGGAACCCGGTGAATTAGCAGGAAACGCATTATATAACCCAGACAGAGGCTCTAACTGAAGTCGCTGCATGCCTGGTTCACAAACACGAGCAGCCGGAGCACAGAGAAATCACAGGCAGGATGGAAAAGGAATGTCTCCTTTGAAATAAGGGCCCTGGGGCAGTTTCTAAGCCTATAGAGATGTGGAAAGGGAAATAACTTCTGCAACCAAGTCAGGCCGAAAGGATGTGGTAACAGCTTCAGAGCCATTCTAGAGTTCAAGAGCAACAGTTCCTTATGAACAGTGTTTTCTCTGGCCACAGATGACCATTGGGGCATGCTGCTTTCAGAAGCTCTGTCATCTAAACATCTAAACTCAGCAATTGTAGCCCTATCATCCGGGTGGTTTGGTTCATGGAACTCTCAACAGTAACAGTGGAAATGTATAGTTCTAAAGGTCATGTTTCCTGTGCTGATTTGAACAAACACAACTTTACTATTCTGTTTCTGATTTGAACAAACACAACTTTACTGTTCTGTTTTCACTGAACTATTTGATCTTTGGACCAGTTGCTATAATATCATCTGTCAACTTGGCAGAGTATCAGGGGGTGGGGGTCTCCCATAAGATTTTCAAATGTGTGTCTAGACAGAGATTGATAACAGTAAACAGTGTTACCCATAGCAGCCTTTTCAGAAAGTGTGAACTTCTACTGCAGGACTCACTCCTTCAGATTACCAGAAAAAGGCCAACAAGGGGACGGACCTTCCTCCAGGGGGCGCCATCTCTGAGACAACCTCACCCAGGCAGCATCGGGTGTGCTGCTGTCCTATCACTGAAATGAAGGTCCTCGGGACAAGGACACACCATGGAATGGAATGTGAGAGGTCCTTTAACATGTACTGCTGTCCTCAGGGTTGCCTGGCAAAGTTCTTATCCTCTCTGAGGCCCAGTTTCCTATGGGATAAAAATAGTACCAACCTCATTGGGCTAATTTAAGAGGTAGATGTCATAAAGTATTTAGCCCTGTGTCTGGCACATTGTAGGAGGTCAATAAATATTGAGTGTTGTTTTTATATGGTAACATTTTAATTAGCATGTGTTGCAGTATTAACAAAATACTGGGGAAAATTAAAGTCAAACAGCATTTTACACAATAATAAAACAGCATGTTCTTTACCCAATAAGATACCTGAAAAGAGTATTAAAAACACCTGTTTTGGGGCATAGAAAGGGAGTGGACTGACAACTCTCAGGGGTAAAGGGGTGTGGGGGGTGCAGGAAGAGACTGGACAAAAATTGTACACCTATGGATGAGGACAGTGGGGGGGAGGTAAGGGAAGAGGAAGAGGGTGGGATGGGAACCAGGTGGAGGGGAGCTATGGGGGAGAAAAAGAGGAACAACTGTAATAATCTGAACAATAAAGATTTATTAAATTAAAAAAAAAAACACCTGTTTTGACAAAGAATACCAGAAATACCAACATTCTCAAAAAATCAAGGGCTAAACTTTATTGTACAAAGTGCTGGCATCAAAGAGAGGCAACTTCACTTTTGACACATTTTAAAAAGGAATTTAGGTTTTAGTTGCTTCCATTATTTTGGTAAGTGTATGACGGACTCGATTTTATAAAACAGCTTTATTGAGGTATAATTCACAGACCACAAAATTCACCCATTTGAAGTGCCATGCTTAGAGGTTTTTAGTGTATCTATTTGCAGAGTTGTGGAACCATCACTGCAATCTAATTTTAGGACATTTCCATCACCCACTGGCAGTGGTTCACCAAATTCGTAATCTATACACGTGTGGACCAGTTTTTGAAGATTTCAGATTCTGGGAGGTTTCACTCTCCTCTGACCCCATGAGACCATGGCAGTTTCCGGGCTTGTTTTCTTCTTACTGCCCCCTGTTCTGGCTTCACCCCACACACCTGCAGTTTTCAGTTACCCTGCCCATGCTTTCTGTACCGTCCGTCATCCCATCAAAAGAATTAAAAGACTGACTCTTCAGTATGAGAATTTACAATGCTCACAATTTCAATGTCGTTTCCTTGACAACATTCACCCATAAGTCCAAGGTAATTCAGCCTTGCCAAGGTGTGTAAAAGTTAAACCGTTCCATCCAGGTTAAACACCACACCCACACATCTATAACCCGGGCACAAAACACATTTATTGGTCAAAACTTTACAAACCAAGAGCTTGTAAAAAGCACACCACAACACATAAAAATATAGAAAATATAAAAATTCACCACCTAGTATAAAGATTTTAACAATAAACCATTACTTCATAGTTTTGAACGATATAAAGGAAGAATCCTTGTAGATCAATTTCGCCTCTCTTTATTTAGAGAATTACATTATGTTTTAGAAACACCAGGTCTAAAGGTCATTGTGGCCCTAACCTGTTTGGCTCAGTGGATAGAGCATCGGCCTGCAGACTGAAGGGTCCCAGGTTCTATTCTGGTCAAGGGCACATGCCTGGGTTGCGGGCTCAATCCCCAGTGCGGGGCATGCAGGAGGCAGCCGATCAATGATTCTCTCTCATCATGGATGTTTCTATCTCTCCTTCCCTCTCCCTTCCTCTCTGAAATCAATAAAATATATATATTTTTAAAAAGGTCCTTGTGATGCTGGACAAATTGCAGTAGCAATTTATGTTTTATATACATCATGAGAACGAGGCATTCATTTGGACTCACTGCATGTCTTGCAGGAAAAATCATCGAGATAATCTACGTCTCTAACTCGTTGTCATTACAATGACAGGAAGAAAGTCAGCAGAGACCACAGAGATAGAACCAGAAGGGACCTTGACCTTCACTCCTAACTTGATTTACACAGGAAGGAACTGAGCCCCGCTCACCCAGTTAGTGGAGGACCAGAGGCCAAACGTCTATTTGAAATAGAAGCCTGGAGAGCAGAAAAGTGGGAGTTAAGATTCTCTGGTTGTCTTGCCACGACTGCACCCCCCCACTGGAGGGTTTAGAATCCAACCAGAAAGTCCTGGGCTCTAAGTTGGCCTAGAAGTAAAGTTGGGGAGAATTATGCAGCCCTGGGAATACAAGGGAGGGAAGTCAGATTTATCTTTGTTCTCCAGAGAGCCTAGGATCATTCTCAACCAGAATCTATGAGCTATAAAAATAAATAAATAAATAAATAAATAAATAAATAAATAAGCGCAGCTGTGGCAACCCAGCCGGATGAGACTGGAACCAGGATGGACTCGAGGCTTGAGGCGGTCATGTGGTGACAGAGACTCTCCGTCCACCTCTGTCTGAATGACGAGGTTGCTTCATCCTGTGCAGGGTCTGTCACCATCCTGAGCCCGGGCACCTCGCCCTCCCCTGCTGCTCCAATACAAAGGGCCCTGGTGGCTAAGCTTGAGGTTGAAAACTTGGACGTGGCCCAGACACATCACCAAAATAGCTCTTGCAAAAGGGAAAAGTCAACACTGCGGTGGACTGGTCTCAAAAGCAGAAAAATGTTCTCAGTCCCAGTAAGACAGAGCTTGTGTGGGAGCTGTTAAATCCCTTGCTTTAGGTGTATTTTTAATCACACTCTACTTTTTGGACACATCTGTTTTATAGGGGGATCCCTGGGTTTATTAACCAACAACCAAGGAATAGCGGCACCTCCAGCTCAAATCTAGAGCAGAGCGATAGGAACATGGAGTCGGCTCCAATCCGCATTCAACTTCACTGGGTTTGACTGCTGCATCTAGACAGGCTGTGAAGTCCCTTCTGGCTCTAAAACTTGGTCTCTGCGACACGATCCATCGAAGTGCCAGGTTAGGAGCCTGGCATCCTTTCAGAGACTGCTCGGAGTCCAGATCTACATCAGAGAAGGCAGACTGTGCTATGGAGGTTAAATATGGATTGGGGTACACTTGCACCTCCTCATTTAAGATAGTAAGGCACTAAGCTGAAAGTATCTGGGGAGGATTACTTTCAAAAATCAAAATATAGCCCTACCTGGTTTGGCTCAGTGGATAGAGCGTCGGCCTGTGGACTGAAGGGTTCTGGGTTCGATTCTGATCAAGGGTACATGCCTGGGTTGCGGGCTCGATCCCCAGTAGGGGGCATGCAGGAGGCAGCCAATCAATGATTCTCTCTCATCATTGATGTTTCTCTCTCTCTCCCTTCCTCTCTGAAATCAATTAAAAAACAAACAAAAACAAAACAATCAAAATATAAGGTATTAGAGAAAACCTTTTGGTGTTAATACAAAGATCTACTTCCTAGAAAAACTGGAGCCATTAGCTGGTTATTTCGAAGTTGCCTTGTTGTTCTTCTTTAAAAAAATATACATATTAACCAATGTCACCCCAATAAATTTAATTTAAAAATAAAATAAAAAGAGATACAAATTTTACCTGGAGGACCTCTCCCAGCACCACCAATAGATATTTTATCACTTAGTATGAAAAATGCATGAGAAGGATGACAGCTAGCAATCCTGGGCCATTTGGGGGAAAACGCAGTCAGCAAATCCCATCCACATTGTCTCTTGTCCGAGGAAGAGAAGACGAACCCCAACCTGTTCACGTGTCTACCCCAGACTTCGGTAACTGGCACCACTGAGGTAGTGTGGGAGAGACGTCACGCTCCACAAGTGTGGGCATCACGTCCAGATGCCACCTCTTGTGCTTCCCATGACAGAAATGTGCCTTCTACCAACAGCAGAGGGGGGAGAGGAAGAGGGGGTTACTTTCAAACCTCTGCGCACGATAAAGGCTCACCCATCATCCCCGAAGTATGTACACTTTGACATTTTCATAGTGGTGGAGAAAGGTTTACATGAATCATACACAGTGTCCCTTACCCTGGCTCCTCTTGGGCCAGAGCAAACCTGGCTGGCCTTCATCACACTGCGGCTGCAGCCTCCCATGGACTTAGCCGGACACAGACCCCTTCAATACTCCTGGCGGCCAGACAAAGGAAATGACAGCCTGCACCCAGTGTGCGAGGGAGACAGGAAAAAGAACCGTCCAAATCCAACAGCAAAAATGCACATTTTCTCAAGGCAGCTCGCCCAGTTTCTCTTCCAGTGTCCTAGGTTATTGCTGTTGCTGTTATCGTTTTGCTTTGCTGCTTAAATTTTAGGTGCAAGTGTGTAATAGACGAGAGCCTTAAAAATAGAGATCTCCATCAAACTACACTAGTGAATACAATAGATCAGTGGTCAGCAAACTCATTAGTCAACAGAGCCAAATATCAACAGTACAACGACTGAAATTTCTTTTGAGAGCCAAATTTTTTAAACTTAAACTTCTTCTAATGCCACTTCTTCAAAATAGACTCGCCCAGGCTGTGGTATTTTGTGGAAGAGCCACACTCAAGGGGCCAAAGAGCCGCATGTGGCTCACGAGCCGCAGTTTGCCGACCACGGCAATAGATGACCCACATTGGTGTTGCAGCAAAGATTCATATAAAAAATTCACTTGCAATTGGTAGGGCTCTATGGAACTCACAACTGTGCTTTGAGTTTATGAAAGGAAGTCTGGCCTTGCAGAATTAAGACCTCGGGAGACCCTAAGAAAGGAAGAGATAAATTCCCTAATATGTACCTATTGTTACAGGGTTTTAGGTATGCCGAAAGTGAAGGTGCTGATGTCTAGATATTTTAACTGGCAAAATTCTAGATAAAGTCATCAGAGCAGAGCTTTTCTCACTTCTCAGTGCCTCTGTGTACTGCACATGGGCTGCAACTGCTTACCAGACAATCAGCTGATGTTGGGTGGTCAGTGTGGCCCTCTGCCTCCCAAGTGTGAGATTAAAATTCATAACTTGGTGAAACTGCAAAAGACTAGGAACGTTTAATAAACTTCTCCAAAGAGAGGATATTCATGTGTTTTGTAATAACTTAAAGACCATTTGATCGATGTTTCTCTCTCGCCTTCTCCCTTCCATTCTCTCTAAAAAATCAATTTTAAAAAATATTTTTTAAATATCTTTAAGGCCTTTGGTTGTGGTTATTCAGGCCTCACAGCTACTTTCTGAAAGACTGAACCCTGATCAGCCAGAGTGTCATTTTATTTAAATGAAGCTCCTTTTACATTGTTTTTGGTTTTGAGTATACCGGAAGGATTTATAGTCGAATTTTCTGCATCTAGTAAAGCAAGTGTGTCTTAATCCCTGCTTTGACACACAAAAAGAAAGAAAAAGAAAGAAAGAAAGAAAGAAAGAAAGAAAGAAAGAAAGAAAGAAGGAAGGAAAGAAAGAAACTGCCCTAATTTCAAGGCCATGGTCAGTGGACTCCAGGATTGCTCAGTGTGAAGACAACAGGATGCTGGCCACAAAACCTTATGAAGAACAATTGAGAAGGTTCACTTTCTCATGGGTGAGATGCTTCCCTAGTCAAGGCATCACCCAGAGCGCTTTCCTTCTGCTGTTGCTGAATCCAATCCGGGCTCTAGCCCAGGGACTGCTGTTTTAAAAATTAGAGTCCTGAAGACATTTTACCAATGAGTTTGAGCAACTTAGTCAAGTTACCCTCAAACGCCTAGAGTGGAGGAAGTACAGACACAACATCTAGCAATGGAGATCTTTTGGAAACTTGACATTCTTCTTACTTCCTGAATAATTACTTCACACTTAGAGACTCATTATCAGAAACCTCCTTCTGGCTTGCTCCTTCCAAGCCAGCATGCAGTCCTGGCCCACGCAGGACAATGAGACACAGCCAGGGATCTCCTTCTGAGAGTGGGCCTTGTCTTATTATAGGTTTCATCCTACAGTACAGCTTTAAAAATTCCTCACCCTATGGTAAAGTTTGTCTCTGTGCTCATCTACAAATACATTCATAAAGCACATACTTATTTTGTGCCGACTAAATGTCATGAGCTGACCCAGGCACAGGGAGACATCAAGGCACAGAAGGGACAGGTTCCGGCTCTCACAGACCTGATGTTGTAGTTCAAAGGAGACTCATATAACCCACGTCAACGGAGAACGGGCCACATCTCACCAGAGAGGGTGTTTTCTTTCATAGCTCCTCTTATTCAAAGAGGCCATTTGGGAAGAAAATCAAAACCATTTCTATTACATGAAAACCTTCCGCAATTTCAGTGTCCTAAAACATACAGGAAAGTGTGTCTTCCTCCTTTTTCTATAGAAAATGGACATATTTCTTAGCAGATGACAAGGATGAATATTTCGAAGCATGAATAAATAATGAGGACACATGCTCTCATACACATGGATTTCCATATGGCAGATTCTTCCTACTCTGAAAACTGCATAACAATTCTGCCCCATTGTATAAAAATGTGTTGGTTGACATGACCTCACAGATCAAATGGTCTAAGTCTTAAAAGTAACATTATTCACCAATAAATGGTCTGTTCAAGCAACAAAAGTTAATGATCTCTCCTAGCTCCATATGGCAAATTATTTTACACACCATCTCTTAAATGTTCCAGCTGCATGGAATAACAGCTAATACACCTAGTGAAGACACCACCTTAAATGACTGTAATATTGAGCCTAAGGGTCTAATTATTTTTTGAAGCTGTCAATTTTTTTAGCACGTGAATAATTCTAAACCATTTCTGAACCTGTAAGATGACTTCATCTTCCTCAATGAGGAAGTTATTAATAGACTTACAGTCATGTCTAGCCTTATCCTATCATCACACACTGTATTTTTATTTATCACAGATTTACATCAACATCTGTCACCATAAATAATACTTTTCAGGTGCAAATTTAATTCCATAGTCAAGGAACGAAATTAACGTATTTAACGTATTTATTCTCCCATCCTCCTGCGGCCTTCTAAGAGGACAGTTATCTAAAAACGAGAGTGTCGTGCTCTGGGATGCCATACTTCCCTTTGTGCTCCTCAAATAACTTCCTGAGCTCCTCCATGTAGGTCTGATGCAGCTCCTCGACCTGCTCCCGGGTTGGGTTCAGAGTCTGATGAACAGGGATTGGATGGCCAACTGCAAAAACAGAGAATACATCAGACGTAAGAAACCAAAGCCACTCCACTCCAGACCACTGCCTCAATGAACAGCCCTGGAGAGATCTTTCAATCAGAACCCATCAGCCCCGCCAGCGCCAAGCCCTCTCTCATTTTACTGGCTGCCGACAGTGGTCACCCCATCCCATTTGACAACAATTCAAGAACGTCCCTTCCCGGCAGACACTGGATGGTCAGTTCCCTGGTGGTTCAGACTTCGAGTCAAGTGAGCCACTGTGCTGCCCGCAGCTGTGAGGGAAGAGGCCACAGCTGCGGCGTGCATCACCGGCATTCCTCCTCTGGTACAGCTGACAGCCAGACCACAGTCCCCTATTGTGAGTGACTGTGAAGTCTTGAATGCTGAGGCATCAACCCTCTCCTCTGACTCTGTTTAATGTCATCCAAAAAAATTCAAAGAACATATATCTTCGTAGCTAAATATCTGTACTAAAAAACATGCATAATCATAAGGATTCCACTGTTTGTAATAGTGGGGGGGGGGAAACAACCAGAAGTCTCAATAGAAAAATTATTAAATAAACCATAGAACATTCATTCAATGGAATCCCAGGCAGCAACTTTTTCAAATAAAATAATATTTTTGTAACTATGCACGGTGACAAATGTTAACGAGATTTATTGTGGAGATCATTTTGCATTATATACAAATATCAAGTTAGTACATTGTAAAGCTACTAAAATGTCAATTATACTTCAATTTAAAAGAATAAAATAATATATATGTATGCATACATAGAGATGTCTAAAATGTAATAAGTGGGGGGAAAGTAAAAAATATATGATCCCATTTATGAAAAAAATTATATTTCTAGGTACATTATAAACCTTTTATGTATTTAAAAAGTCTGGAAAGAGAGACTGGTAACCCAAGGAAGGAGAGATGAAGGAACTTTTCACTGTATCTGTACTGTGTAAATTTTCTATATTTGTGTTTTACCTATGTAATTAAAGACGAGCTAATTAATTGTTTTAAAACCTAGAAACTACTATACGTATTTTAAAAGCCATTTATATAATAAATAACTTTTATCTAACCTGTCTCAGGCTTTAGAAAATACGGATAGGTACACATGGCTTTTGCTCTCCTGGGTCTTTTCTGCTACTCACTGCGCCCTCTGCTGGTCTGATGCTGCTACTGATGCCAAGAGTTTAAAATGTGCAGGATGTTCAATGACTAACCTGGACAGCAAACTGCTTATTCCCTTTGATTAGCTTAGGCTTTCAGTAAGAGAATAGAATTCAAAAAGGAGGATATTTCCTTTGGCCTATCCTGAGTCACCCCATGACACATATATGCATTAATATTCTCAAACTGCTAACTTTTAAACCAGATATAGCCTCAAGAAGCTCATGTACAGTTTTCTTTGGTAGTTTTGATGTCAAATTTCTATAAAGTAGACATCAGTCCTTTGTAATTCAACTCGGAGAATTAGAAACATAACCGTCACACTGTGAGTTGTGGCTGGGTATGCACTGAGGCTAATGTGGTCATGGGCGGAAGTGGGAGCTGGCGAGGCATAGAAAGCACTGGGCTGGGCCAGGCCTAGTGCTAGCTCACCAGCAAGCACACTGAGCTAACAGGTAACTTCCGCCCTGGCCTTGATTTTCACATGCATGGATATGAGTACAGTTAGGGAAAATCTGAAGCTTCCTTTGAGCTCTGAACTTTGTTGTTGTTTGGGGCGGCGGCGGGGGGAATCTACATGTCAATCTCCTAGCAGTGGTCGGCAAACTCATTAGTCAACAGAGCAGCAAACCAGCGCAAGCGGCGGTTTGCCGACCACTGTCCTAGCGAATTGTTGATTTTATAGAAAAAGCTTCTGTTTTCTTAGTGAAATTATCCCACGGACAGAGGTCAATTGCAACTAACGATTCAGTGTGGGAGTGGGGGACACATAGAGAGACACAGCCGCCTAAGGAGATGAGGTGTATTGTTCCCAGCTTGCTTTAATTAGGACTTGTGGATTCTGAAGTTGAGTCTTATTTTCTGTGCGCTATCTCACAGTTAACTTCAATTCTGTCCTTTTCTTATTAGTGGTTTTATTATAAACTGAGTGGCCAGATTATTATGATCTATGATCTCTGAACGCATAATAATCTGGCCACTCAGTGTGTGTGTGTGTGTGTGTGTGTGTGTGTGTGTGTGTGAGGCCCAGTGCATGAATTCGTGCATGGGTGAGGTCTGGCCAGCCTGGCCAGGGGGAGGGGACATGGGTGGTTGGCCGGCCTGCATGCTGGTCGAACTCCTGGTCGAGGGGACAATTTGCATATTAGCCTTTTATTATATAGGATATACACTGAGTGGCCAGATTATTATGCGTTCAGAGATCATAATAATCTGGCCACTCAGTGTATTTCAGAGAGTTCTTCCAGCAAGCCCAAACATGGCCACTGTATTAAATTTATCATCATAAGACCTTTCCCTTTAAAGTATGAGACACAGTCTTACTCACCTCCTCTTATTTACATGTAGAGAAACTGAGCTGCTGAAAGTTCCTCAACTACACACAGAAAGGAAGTAACTTCAAGCCAGTATTCCTGCCCCTCATTACAAAACTGACCCAAAAATTGAATCAGAATAAGAAATCTTTCTCAATTACTTTTTAGGGATAAAGACAGAGATAAGGAACAAAAATATGCAAATCTGAGAAGGGTCCCCTGATCAGAATTCTCTCTCTCCTCAAATAAGGAGAGGTTTACTACTAAGGAGAAGAAAAAGATGTTTTCAACATAAAGCTAAGTGAGTGGCAAACTGCTACATAATTCTCCTTTTATGACACAATGGAAAAACCAGCTGCATCAGGCTGCTCTCGGAAAGAGAACTCGTTGCCCTGGAAAAAAATCACCCAACTTCTACTTGTGGCAGAGTCAGGAGCCAGAGCGCTTGTTTATGTTTCGGTGCTTTTTATAGCTGGCATGCTCGCCTGTTCCGTGTTCCAAGTCCACCCAACAATCCGAGGTCAGTTATGCATCTGTTGCCTTCCACAGCAGCCTCGCTCTAACGTCTATGGTGCTGTGTTGTATTTATCAAAGATGAAGAACGTGGGCCACTGTATATACAGCTGGAGAAAAATTAGGAAATGGGCATTATTTTCTTCTCGTTGAGGCAAGAGATTTTTCACAATAAGAAATCTCTGTTCTGCTTTTCTGTGATTATGAAAACTCCACAGAGTTTCTCTCCTTAAGGGTCTCACACAGGAATTACTCTCTCTCTAGAAGCTACATAGCTGCACACTAGAGAAAGGACAGGCAGAGAGCTGCGTGGCAGGTCAGGGTGGTGAAGAGTCCAAACGTGGGTGCCAAATGAAACCTGGGTTCAAGTCCAACCTCTGGCTTATGGTGAAGGCTCAAAAGATGCTCAGTGTAAGTGTGTGTGTGTCCATGCACACACACACACACACACACACACACACACACACACACCACTCATGAACATTTATTGAGCACTTTATACATCATACTGGGCACAATACTGGTCCCCTTAACATGATCTCTTTTAATCTCCACAATTAATATTTCAATGAAAGGCTCCCCTTCCTTTCCTTCTAGTTCAGAGAATCACTTAGTGTGCGTTTCCCCCCATCAGGATATAAATATGACTTGAAACATAATAGACTACTTTTGTCCTCATGTGGTTTCAAACCAGTTTTATTTAAAGTACGTCCCTTCCCTATCTTTTTCCCCCTACCTGTTTTTATTTTTAAATATTTCAATCCTAGAAAAAATAATGCAAAATCACTTGCACACTCTTCCTATAGACTCACCAATTTTGAACTTTTTGCCAACACATGTATATGAATCTGATATATGTATATATATATGTATTATTTATTTTTATTTTTGTAGGACCACTTGAAAATTGTAGACAATAAGCTTTCAATCATCCCTGTATATTTCAGCATGTAAGAACAAAAACACTGTCCCACATAACAACACCATTATCATACCCAAGGAATTAAACCTCTACACAATATTATTTTGTACTTAATCCACATTCAAACTTGACCAAATGTCTCAATAATACCTTTTATCCCTGTTCCCCCCAATCCACAACAGGCAGTGTGTGTCTCTCTGGGTACTTACTCTCTCCTTTCGGTCTTTCACAACATTGATATTTTTCAAGAGTTCAGACCAGCTGTTTTGTACAATGCCCCACAATCCGGATTTGTCTCATTATATCCTCATTATTTGATTCCGATTAACTAACAGGAAAATTGAAACACATTTGCTAGCTCCCAAGAATCTAGTCAGGAAGCTTCTGCTCTGTATCAACCCGCACTCCCCTAGCACCTGAGGGTACAGGTGCCTCCGCACAGATTACGTCACCTACTCCCCAGGAACCGTTAGAGAAGACAGACAATTCTAATCATCTCCTCTTTGGAGGCGTAAACTCTGAGGCTCGGAGAAGATAAATGAAACATCCTAATTCTCTCCAAGTCGGACCTCAAGCCCACACCACCTCCTTGCACATCTGGCTGATGCATAATAACCAGCTTCGTGACATTAGTGTGTTTTTTTTAATTTTTAAAAATATTTTTATTGATTTCAGAGAGGAAGGGAGAGGGAGAGATAGATAGAAACATCAATGATGAGAGAAATCACTGACTGGCTGCCTCCTGCACACCCTCTGCTGGGATGGAGCTTGCAATGCTAGCATGTGCCCTTGACCAGAATCGAACCCGGGACCCTTCAGTCTGCAGGCCAATGCTCTATCCGCTGAGCCAAACCAGTCAGGGCCATGACGTCAGTATTGATTGTGCGTGTGGCCAGTGCTGAGAATTAGACACAGCCATCATGGTGCGCCTGCAGATAAAAAGGGCCAATGGCTTAATGGCACGGTTGTTTTCAATGCTGCCATAAGGATCAAAATGAAACCAGCACTTCTATGACACCCACAATCAGAAGACAGGCTGAGGAGTTAACAGGAAGTCTGTGGAAGTCTGGCAAAGATGGTACTAGATCCCTTTCTGTGCTGCACACAAACACTGATGTGAAGCCTGTAAGGGTATCCATAATGCAAATAATCTAACACTGGGACTTTTTGGTAAATTACAACTAATTAATATAGAAAAAGAAGTGAAAAAAGAAAAATATATAAGCAACAAAATAGCAATAACTACATATCTACACTAATAAAAGAGAAACATGCAAATTGACCGTCACTTTGTGACGCCCACCAGCCAATCAGGAGTGAGTATGCAAATTAACCCAACAAAGATGGCAGAAGCCCCACCCCCCCCCCAGCCGCTCCGGGCCTCTGGGCAGCACGCATGCAGGCATGGACCGGCCAGGCGGGGCAGGACGCCTGCTATGAGGGGCAGGGCGAGGGGCGGAGGGAGCTACAGGAGTGGCACTCCGGCTACAGCCAAGACTGAAGGCTCTGGCCGGAGCAAAGACGGAAGGCGGCGGCCAGAGCAAAGGCCTGAGTCCCAGGTGCCAGAGGAAAACCGGTGCCGGCAGCCAGGGGAAAGAAGGCCTATTGCACAAATCTTCATGCAATGGTCCTCTAATCTATCAATAATTACTTTAATGTAAATGGTTTATATTCTCTAATCAAAAGACAAAGGGTGGCTAAATGGAAAAGAAAGCAAGACCCATACATATGCTGCCTACAAGAGATCTACTTCAGATTGAAAGATACACATAGACTGAAAGTAAAGGGATGGAAATGAGAAGAAAAAAAAGCTGGGGTAGCAATACTTATATAAGACAAAATAGACTTTAAGGCAAAGGCTATAAGGAGACAAAGAAGGACCCTGGGTTTGAAGTGCATTCATCTAAAATAGAAATGAACATGGTAACTTCACTGTTTCAAAATAATACAGTGTTTTATTCTCTGTTGCATCTGACTGATCCACGGCTTCGCTTTTGTTTATGGAATTTATAATAATAAAAGCATAATATGCTAATTAGACCAGACAGCCGAACGACCTTCTGGACATCATTCTGGACGTCATTCTGGACGTCCTTCTGGACAAAGCTACAGTGGCGGGGGCTGAGGCAGAGGCAGTTAGTGGTGATGAGGCAGGCAGGCAGAGGGGTTAGGGGCAATGAGGCAGGCAGGCAAGTGGTTAGGGGTGATCAGGCAGGCAGGAGAGTGGTTAGGGGCAATGAGGCAGGCAGACAGAGTGGTTAGGGGCAATCAGGCAGGCAGACAGGCCAGCAGTTAGGAGCCAGCGGTCTCGGATTGTGAGAGGGATGTCCAACTGCTGGTTTAGGCCTGATCCCACAGTCAGACATCCCCCAAAGGGTCCTGGATTGCAAGAGGGTGCAGGCCAGGCTGAGGATCTCCCCCTATACAAATTTCATGCACCAGGCCTCTAGATGTAAATATCTTGTCCTCAACTTGTGTTATTTCAAGTCACTACCCAAGTCTTTAACTACACCTCATCCGGGAGTCTAGCTCACACCTCTGGATCATGGCAGCCGAGTCCTCGAAACATTCAGATTCATAGCATGGGCTTCGAGAGATTTCAAGTAATAGTGGAAACTGAGATGCTACAGACGAGAAATGGTCTTTCTGACATAATTGTTCAGGGGTAAATAGAAACATGTGCTGAAGGAATCTTTCCTTTTCCTGAATCTTTAAGAGAAGCCCATTGGACATAGGCATGAGTGAAAACCAAGCTGCAGTTTTCTAGTCTTGACAACAAATTTGAATTTGGTCATTTCCATTTGACCACTGATCAATTAATTACTTGTCAGTAGAGGTGCAACCAGTCTATGTCGAATGACAAACTACTTTACTTTTTTAAAAAAATGTTTACAGGGGGAATAAATGGTGTTAGAAGGAGACTTGACTTGGGATGGTGAACACACAATATGATCTACAGATGACGTATATTATAGAATTGTACACTTGAAACCTATATAATTTTATTAATGTCACCCTAATAAATTCAATAAAAATGTTAAAAAGAATAAAATTTTTTAAATGTTAAAGCCAACCAGGTGATAACTATGATCATTTAACCTGAAAAAATATACTTGCTTTGAACATTCACAACTTCTTTCATGGTGCATATGTGTTACACTTAATTAAACTTCCAGTTCCTAAAAGCATGTCTTGCCATTTTCCTTATATGCCCCCAAAATACCAACTACAGTATTTTGCACATAAAATATAAAAATGACTAATTAACAATATGCCAAAAAATGTAACCAGCTTGTCCTGAAAAACACAATTGCAGACTTAAACTTATCTCAGTATTTCTATTACACTAACGGATCAACATCTTCTAACATTCCATTTGAGTTAAATATAGCATTTAAAAATGTCATGTGACTGCATGTGAAATGCTAAGCCCTTGTAAGCTAACAGTAATAAATTCCTATTTTAATGAAACAGACCTAAAAAGAAAACATCTGTATTTTAGTTAATGGGCTAGCCATAGTGGGACTCTTACTTCAGTTTCCTATGAAGTATATAATTTTGGTTAATTCTGATATTAGCGCCTGACTTAGCTTTCTCATTTCCAACTCTCCAGTTCCTTTTCAACCTAAGGAATTAATTACTTTCCTCCTCAGCCATTTTATCAACATGGTCTGTCATCCTCCTCCCCCATCTCCATTTCCCTAAACATGCAACTTTGAAAAAAATATATTTTTTATTGATTTCAGAGAGGAAGCAGGAGAAAGAAAGCGATAGAAACATCAATGATGAGAGAGAATCATTGATCGGCTGCTTCCTGCACACCCCACACTGGGGATCTAGCCTGCAACTGGGCATGTTCCCTGACCAGGAATTGAACTGTGACCTCCTGGTTCATAGGTCTACACTCAACCACTGAGCCATGCTGGTCGGGCTAAACATGCAACTTTAAAAAATAAAATCAGTCTATATTAAGATTCACATAAATATACCTAAGTTGCATAAAAAGAATGCATTTGCTATAGAAACTGATGCCTATGTATACTAACATGATGAAAACACCTTTTATATAGAAACTTGTATATATTAATAGATTCAATGTAACTTCATCAAAGAATTACTGTTATACTCTGCTGCTACAAAGAAATAGATTCATCCTAGAGGACTAGAAATTTTATTTCTAAAATTGGATTCTACCTGAAATTCAAGAGCAGTGATCTTGGAAGTCATCAATTCCCACTCAAATACAAAATATAGTCATCTAATCTAATAATAGACAAATATGCACATTGACCGCACCTTCGCTACACCTAAGCCACGCCCACCAACCAAGCCACGCCCACCAACCAATCAGGACGAGTATGCAAATTACCCCCAACAAAGATGGCGGTTAATTTGCATATCAAGACAGCGTCGAAAGAAGCCAAGAGCTGCAGAAGGGAGTAAAGCTTCGAAGAAGCAAGCAAGCCGGGGGGCGGAGCGGGGGGAGGGGAGGAGAAGGGAGGAGCGAAGTCAGGGCCAGGGCGAAGGGAAACCAGGTGGGCTGGAGGAGAAGGTGGGGCGGGCGACAAGGGCGGAGCGGAGGCGGGGTAGAGTGCAGCAGGAAATCCTATTGCAGGATTTTTCCTGCAACGGGAACGCTAGTTTTATAAATAACAGGCATACTGGACATGAAGCTCAAATAACATCTATAGAATTATTTTAAGGAGTTCTTACTCAAAGCTACTTCCCTTGGATTAGCACCTCAGTCAATAATAACAAACAATGCTCAAAGTAAGATAACGCTTTTACTTGTTTTAACAAGCGTCAGTCTTCGATGTACATACCAACAGTGTGAATAGGTTTCCGATAGGGCACTAGGCCAAAACTGTACTGAAAAATTCCTCTGGCATGGAATAGTGGCAAAGCAAACCCCATGATCTTCTGTAGTTTATCCTGCACAGTTCGAAGCAATGAGCCTTCAGGGTTGCTAACTTGTTTAAATAGTTCATTTTCACCAAAAGAAAACACAGGGACCAAATAGGCGCTGCAAATAAAACACAAACAAAAAAGGAAAGAATGAGAAGTTTCAATGAAAAGGATGCAAAGATGTGATAATGTCCAATTGACTTCGCAACAGATTTCTAACAATTATTTAATGTCCGCAAGTCAACCTATGCTACCAACTTCATGTTCCGTACATTGCAACTGACTTACAGTTGAAATTCTTTGGAAGGCACTTCAGCAGCCTAGTGATTATGGAAATTATTCTATAGAAAATCAAGGTTCCGGGAAGATTTTTCATCTATTGTTTTGGCCATGGTTCCTTTGTTCATTTGGCTGGACACCTGGTATGTTTTTTGTTTGCTTTGCTTTTAAAGACATTTTAGTTGGTGGGTGCCATGGCTTTGAGCTACCTTTGTGGGCAGGTCGATTAGAAGGAGGACTGTCTTTAAGGGCTACAAAAATTACTTTACTTCCTCGTGCTCATTTAATAATGTCTTACCTTCCCTGACCCAGTCACCCAAGATGAAAAGCCACTTACCCGTGGGTCAAAGCAATTTTCACAAATCCTTTCCGCCGGCGGATGAACAGAGTGAATTTCCCGGGATGGGCATCTAAGGATTCCTCTGCACCCCCAAGGACAATGACTGAAATGTTTCCACCTCCCTCCTTGCTCAGCACATAGGACAAACTTTTCTTGGAAACTGAGACTGGCCCTTGGTGAATAAAACAAAAGGTGTAGCTAATTATCCTTTCTAAAAATTGAAAACACGTTAATCACAATATTCTATGGCATCAGTGCACATCTAACAAGGTTTCCTGTATGGCTTAGATTTGGAACACTCTGTCTACCTCAACAGCTGAGAAACACCTCAGATTCCATGTTTCCAAACCCAATGAATTCAATCACTTACCAGGGTTGTTCCTTGTCCAACGTTACCGATCAAGGTGAATGGAACCATCATCTATCTAAGTCACTCAAGTCAGAAACCAAGTCCCGTATGTAGTCCCCTCTTCTTGGCCACCATGTTGACCGTATTCATTCATTCAAAAGCATTTACTGAGCACCTGCTACAAGCAAGACACCCTGCTAGATGCTGATTATATGGTGACAATATTACTACATGCTGCCTTCATTAAGTATTGCTGAATCCGTCAACTACTTTTCATAGTAATCCCCTCTTCTGTATTTCCACTGCCGCGATCACTGTGCTAGCTGAGCCCTCATCACCTCTCCCTGATCACTCCAACAGGCCCCTTCTACCATCACAGTCTCCAGGCTCACCTCCCTCTAACGTATCTCCTGTCTGAATGATCTTTCCAACATGCACAATCCAGTCAGGTCCCTCTTTTGCTCAAAACCCCTCCCAAGTTCCCGTGGCTTACCTACAAGATAAAATCTAAAGTCCTCCTCATGGCTTATAAACCTGTTGTGATCTGCCTTCCACTACCTGCCCAGCCTTCGTAGGAGCCTTGAAACACAGAGTGTGCCCTGGCTGACACCTGCTGGGTGCCTATTCAGCAAAATGAGCCAAGAGGAAGCATTTCGAGGCAGGACTGACAAGGACTTAAGCCACAGAAATCCCATGAGTAAGAGCAAAACAAACATCTGACAGCAAAGGATCAATAAAACCCTATTGGTTCTTCACTGCCTGAGGTCTGGCGCATGCATCTGTCTTTCGCACCCAGAGCAGCAGCTACTGAGGCAGACACAGAGTAGATGGGCAGCCTCGGACCCAGGCCTATCCTGGGAAGCAGGTTCTGGGAGGGTTTGACTCTCTAACTTTGCACCTCCACTGGCTAAAAGTTTGGATATTTTTATATTAGTGTTTAAAAAATTTTTTATTGAATTTATTGTGGTGACATTGGTTAATAAAATTATATATGTTTTAAATGCACAATTCTGTAATGCATCATCTGTATATTGTATTGTGTGTTCACCACCCAAAGTCAAGTCTCCTTCCCTCTGTTAATCACCAGACTGTTGTCTTTTTTATTTTTTTTTCTTAATCCCTTCACCTTTTCACCCAGCACCTGACAGCTGTTAGTCTGTTTTCTGTATCTATGAGTCTGTTTCTATTTTGTTTGCTAGCTTATTTTTGTCACTAGATTCCACACATAAGTGAAATCATATGGTACTTGTCTTTCTCTGACAGGCTTATTTCACTTAGCATAATGCTCTCCAGGTCCATCCACGCTGTCCCAAAAAGTAAGACTTGCTTCTTTTTTTACAGCTGAGTAGTATTCCATTGTGCAAATGTACCATTTATTTCGTTTTTGGAATATCTTAGGTTATAGCAAAGGAAAAGGTCTCGTGGTGTCATAAGCCAGTGATGGACACGTCTCATCTCAGATGCCAACTCCAGTAAATGGCAGTGGCTGTGGGGGCACCACATGGAGAAAGACCCTGTGGTTGATTATTTGTATCTGACATGCAACGGACAGGGTGCACCTGCACCTGTTGTGCCATGAATTTGCCACACCAGCTCTCAATTACACTATTCAAACTCACCTATGGCTATACTTTGAATCAGCAACTATTTACTGTAAATTTCTTTCTGTGCTTTTTTGAAATTTTTAAAGCTTCCCTTTAATTTTTTTTTTATGAAACTCTAATTTGTTAGTTTATTTTGTTTATTAGATTCCACATGTGAGTAAAATCATATGGTACTTCTCTTTCTCTGACTGGCTTATTTCACTTAGCATAATGCTCTCCAGGTCCAACCAGCTATCCCAAATGGAAATTAACAAACAAAACACAAACAGACTCATAGATAGAGAACAGACTGACAACTGTCAAAGGAGAGGAGACAGGGGCGAGAGGGGGTGTGGATCGGGTGAAAAAGGTGAAGGGATTAAGGCGGGGGGAACCCTCATAGACACAGACAATATTATGGTGATTACTAGAGGGAAAGGGGGTGGGGGGAGGTAGGAGAAAGTAAAGGGGGGATAAATGATGATGGAAGGAGACTTGACTTGGGTGGTAAACACTTAATACAATATACAGATGATGTATTATAGAATTGTACACCTGAAACATACAATTGTATTAACTGTCAACCTAATAAATTCAATAAAAAAGAAAAAAAATTCTAACCCAATGTCTGCACAACTCTGAAAAGAAGGGATATTTTTCCTCTACAGTATTTTGGGAGTTTTAGTGCACCCCCTAGAGGCCACAGGCAGTGGCAACCTAGACTGGACAGAGAGCCCAGGGCCATATGGGAGAAGGTCCATAAACAGAACCTAAAAATCCAGCCATTGAGCCTGGTTCTTCAGTGCTGAGTGACTCCTACCTGGTATTTATAACAACGGAGACTTGATAGATTAATAGGAAGTAATGAAAACCTGGAAGACCATGGAAAATTCTGTCTCTGAATATGCCACTTATTGATCCTGAAATTGGAATTTTTCAAAAAAAAAAAAGACTATCCACTTCCCTTTATATCCAAGAAATGCAAAGACAATAATAATTAACCTATACAATGATCATAAACAGAAAGCACTTTCTCAGTTACTATAGCTTATGGTTAGTTAATAATTTGGTCAAATTGGAAAACCAAACAAAATGAGCCTCTTCAGTTGAAGCGAGAGTTACAGACACAGTGAGAGCTATTGTACACATTTATATCGTATCTTGATAGCATTTCAGCTTAATTTATTCTCAGAATTGGTAGAATTACAGCTTCACTAATCGAAGAATCTTCCACTAGTTCAGAAAAGCAAAGTGGAATGAACTCTTATTTCTGACCCATTATATTTATTTAACCTGGGAAGGAAAAGATAGCAGATTATGTTTAGTTTAATACTGCCATTACTTCAAGACACATCAGAGGACATTTTTCATCTCTAATATTCATAAAAGCATATCAGGCACCTTTCCAACGCTGCCATTTACCACTTATTTGATTCTCTCTGCCACATCTGGGATCATAAAATAGACTCATCAATTTATTCTTTCATTAAATTCACACCTATTGAACATCCCTAAATTCCAGGCAGTATGCTAGATCTGTGGGTGGACAGAGAAAAGGACAGTCTGTGTTGTGCTGGAATTTACAGTGCAGTGAGGGAGGCAAGAAATATCCAAAAAGTGCCAGATTGGGATAAAGACTAAAACTAACTGGGTTGGGAGTGGGGGAGGGGGCCATTCTGTGTGATCCTGTCTTCCTAGAACATTGCAGAAACAGCAATCTGCCTTTACTTACCACTGCTCATCAGGTATTCTCGGAAGAGAGGGCACCGGAACCAAATCGGAAGCACATGGAGATACGCAGTAAAGTCGGGGAAGAGCTTCTTGAAGTCCGAATAATTTGTACAAAAATTTCCAAAGGCTCCAGCCACGAGCACTCCATGGGGGTGAAACCCAAATATGTAATTGTGACTTGGATCCAAATCACTAGTTTTGATGAGCTACAACATATTTACATTGAGATTTAAAAAAAAAAAAGAAAAAGAAAAAAGTTCCCTGACTAGTTTCCAGGAAGAAACTAAATGACTAACAATTATGTCAAGAGGATATGAGCCCTGGCGGGTTGCTCAGTGGTTAGAGCATCCACCTGTGGACTGAAGGTCCAGGTTTGATTCGCAATCAAAGGCAGGTACCTGGGTTGTGGTTTGATCCATGCAACCAATCGATGTATCTATCTCACATCGATGTTTCTTTCTCTCTCTCTTTCTCCCCCTCCACTCTCCCTAAAAAAAAAAAATCAATGGAATAAAATATCCTTGGTTGAGGATTAACAAAAAAAAAATGAAAAAAAATTTAAAAAGGAAATGGAGAATATGACTTGTTTTAATTCCCATATTTCCTGAGCCCAGAGCCCCTCACAACAGCCTAAGTTTTCACTTAGCTTACAGTCTATTTAGTAACTTGGGCTGATTTGTAGGCTTTCTCCCTCTAAAAGAGGAAAAACTTAAAATACATGTAATAGCCCTACCTGGTTTGGCTCAGTGGATAGAGCATCAGCCTGTGGATTGAAGGGCCCTGGGTTCGATTCTGATCAAGGGCACATGCCCAGGTTGTGGGCTCGATCCCCAGTGGGGGGCGTGCAGGAGGCAGCCAATCAATGGTTCTCTCTCATCACCGATGTTTCTATCTCTCTCTCTCCCTCTCCCTTCCTCTCTGAAATCAATAAAAATATATAAAAAAAGAAATATATGTAATAAAATTTTTTCATTCTTCTTCAAGCTCAAAATCATACTATATAAAACAAGTCTACTCACATGAATTGGAAAGTAGTCATTAAAGTACTTCCAAACGGCCCAGCTTCTGACCCAGTTGGATCTCCTGCCTCCTTGCTCTGGAGTACGCCAGTCAAAGTAGAGCCATGTCAAGTAAGGGATGTACAGGAACCAGTAGTTGTATAAGATCAGTAGCAAGAGGATTCCAATGCACACCTCCGCTGTAAGAAAGGGAAGCCCTCAGGAATCAGGGTTAGCATCTGCTCACTCTTGTCCAATCACTGGCCCATGGAGGGAGATTTAATACATACAAAGGGTGTTAAACTGAACCTCAGTTCAAGTGGGTAATAAAACAAGATGGCACTGACATAGTATTGGATGTTTACTATATACCAAGTATTGTATTGTGTATTCGGCCAAAATATTTCCATTTAATCCTCATATATCCATGGTATCAATGAAGCAGCCATAGTATTTTTTTAAATAAATCTTTATTGTTCAGATTATTACAATTGTTCCGCTTCTTTCCCCCCATAGCTCCCCTCCACCCAGTTCCCACCCCACCCTCTGCCCTTACCCTCCCCCGCACTGTCCTCATCCATAGGTGTACGATTTTTGTCCAGTGTCTTTTCGCACCCCCAACACCCTTTCCCCCCGAGAATTGTCAGTCCACTCCCTTTCTATGCCCCTGATCCTATTATATTCACCAGTTTATTCTGTTCATCAGATTTTTTATTCACTTGATTTTTAGATTCACTTGTTGATAGATATGTATTTGTTGTTCATAATTTTTATCTTTACCTTTTTCTTCTTCTTCCTCTTCTTAAAGAATACCTTTCAGCATTTCATATAATACTGGTTTGGCGGTGATGAACTCCTTTAGCTTTTTCTTATCTGTGAAGCTCTTTATCTGCCCTTCCATTCTGAATGATAGCTTTGCTGGGTAGAGTAATCTTGGTTGTAGGTTCTTGCTATTCATCACTTTGAACATTTTTTTGCCACTCCCTTCTGGCCTGCACAGTTTCTGTTGAGAAATCAGCTGACAATCGTATGGGTGCTCCCTTGTAGGTAACTATCTGTTTTTCTCTTGCTGCTTTTAAGATTCTCTCTTTGTCTTTTGCTCTTGGCATTTTAATTATGATGTGTCTTGGTGTGGTCCTCTTTAGATTCCTTTTGTTTGGGGTTCTGTGCACTTCCTGGAGTTGTAAGTCTATTTCTTTCACCAGGTAGGGGAAGTTTTCTGTCATTATTTCTTCAAATGGGTTTTCAGTATCTTGCTCTGTTTCTTCTTCTGGATGATTCGGATGTTGGTACGCTTGAAGTTGTCCCAGAGGCTCCTTACACTATCTTCATATATTTGGATTCTTTTTTCTTTTTTCTTTTCTGGTTGGGTGTTTTTTGCTTTTTTGTATTTAAAATCTTTGACTTGATTCTTGCAATCCTCTAGTCTGCTGTTGGATCTCTGTATATTATTTTTTATTTCAGTCAGTGTATGCTTAATTTCCAGTTGGTCCTTTTTCATATCCTGGAGGGTCTCACTAAATTTATCGGCCTTTTCCAGATAATTCTTGAAAAACCTTATAACCATGGTTTTGAACTTTATATCCAGTCATTTGCTTTCCTCCATTTCTGTCATTTGTGACCTGTTTCTTTGTCTCCACATTTTGACTGCTTCCCTGAGTTGATAGATTGGCTTTGTATGCTAGGTGTCCTATAGGGCCCCATGGCTCAGCCTCCCCAGTTACCTGAGGTGGACACTCTTGGTGCACCCCTTTGTGGGCTGTGTACACAATCTTATTGTAGTTAAGCCTTGATTGTTGTTGGTATCACTGGGAGGAATTGACCTCAAGGCTGTGAGGATCAGCTGTGTCTACACTGGGAGAACTTCTGTGCTGGAGACACCCTTATGAGACAAGACTTGCAAAAGCCTTTACGCTCAGCTTGGATGGGGTGGAGTCTAAGGGCGGAGCATACAGCAATGGCTTCCCATCAGCCCTGCCCTAAGAACCCCCCTGGGCCTCAGTGTCCCGCAGTAATCACTGCAAGCACCTCTGAGAGAAAGCCGCCCTCAAGTTTCGCCCATTGCCCGATGGTCCAGTTTCTCCCCGAATGAGTCTGGGTCCCCAGAGTCTTGCCCAGAACTGGAGTTCAGAGCAGTCAGGAGCTTTTGTGGCCCTCCCGATTGAGAAAGCCAGCCGTGTACTTAGTTGCCAGCCCTCTCCGCGTGCACACCTCCATCCCTCTGCCTTCCGCAGTTCCTGTGAGTTTCAGTGTGCTTTTCTCTTTCCTTCCAGTTGTAGAATTTCCACTCTGCCAGCCTTCCTGTGGTTCTGGATTATGTCCATTTTGTCTTTTAGTTGTAGTTTTGAAATTGTGTGCGAGGCAGCAGTTTAGGTGTTTACCTATGCCGCCATCTTGGTTTCTCCCGCAGCCATAGTATTCTTAATGCCTTTTCCATAGAAGAGACAATGGGGCTTAGAGAGGTTCAAGCCCCATTGTCTCTGAATTGCCCAAGCCACATACTATATATAAGTGGTTGATCTGCCTAAATTCAAAGTTCCCACTGGCATGAGATAAGGCGGGGGCAGGGGAGAAAAGGAGGAAGGATCATCACTGACAGGAGGGATGCAGAGGGATACAACAGGTGTTCACCTTGACCAAGCAGCCATTACTCATGTGCCACACAGGGGCACATTCTAGTGAAAAACTTCATTTCAGGAACTCTATTGCCAGAGATAGAAATAGCATAGGAGGGACTCTTTCTATCGTAGCTCCTCTATCGCTACTTGTAATATTTCACAATGACAGAGCAAAATCCAAATTGTTCATGCACCTAATGATGCAAAAACTGACCAATCTTGGCTTGGGTAGTTAGTAACAAGAATGTACGCCTAGTCCTAACCAGTTTTGCTCAGTGGTTAGAGCGTCGGCCTGCGGACTGAAGGGTCCCAGGTTCGATTCCGGTCAAGGGCATGTACCTTGGTTGCGGGCACATCCCCAGTAGGGGGTGTGCAGGAGGCAGCTGAATGATGTTTCTCTCTCATGGGTGTTTCTAACTCTCTATCCCTCTTCCTTCCTCTCTGTAAAAATCAATAAAATATATTTAAAAAAAAAAAAGAATGTACGCCTTAAAGTAATATATTAAGCTAAGCTAGAGATTTCCTTCTTATGTTTGTGCTACATGTTACACTGAAAAAATGTTTATAAAAAGAGAAATATATCAATGAGAGGGGAGGGAGCATAAAGACATAAGGTTTGGTGCATAGTAAGTGCTCAATAAATGCCAGCTGTTACTATTACTTTAAGGAGTGCCATTGCCTCCTTCTCTGCTATTATGTGCTGCAGTCGCTAATCCAGTGCTGACTTCAGAGCCCCAAACTCCTTTCCACTCTCTATCAGCTTGAACTTAAAAAGAACTTTGTCCCTTCACTTCCGTTCAGGGCACATACCCGGGTCGTGTGCTCAATCCCCAGTAGGGGTGGTGCAGGAGGCAGCAAATCCATGATGTTTCTCTCCCACTTTTTGATTTACTTCCATAGGATAGTAAGTCAAATACTGGAGCACTGAGCAGAACATCTTTGTCGCCTGATACACTTTAACCTTTTGCACTCGAGTGTGACTCGACACGGTTAGCATTAGAATAAAGGAATCGAGAAAAAAGCAAGCGAGTGCAAAGTGTTAATATCTTACTATCTAAAGGAGTGCTCTCATTTAAACTCCCACTCCACACATTGCACACATTCTTTTCTATTTCATATCGTATCAAAAAAGATTTTTAAATCCCTTGATCCTAAATTGGATCGAAAGCAGAAAACCCTACAAAAACTAGGTGAAGGGATCACCTCTATTTTCTATTTTTATCTCATCAAGCAATCCAAGGTAACATGATTCTTCTAAATTGGAGGTCAAAGAGACAAGGAAGAAACGAAGTGTATTCCAATATATTATACAGCTCTCAAAGCTGATGTTGACACCTGCTAGAATTATCTAGATTCACAAACCAAGCTACATTGAAGGCCTGAATTTCAGCTGCCTTGACTTAGGTACATCCTGGATGAAAAACCACAGGTCAGCCTCTATCTCTTACACTCCCATAGACTTGGCTTTCTCCCCACTTTTGAGGAACCTGCCTCCCCTAATTTTTATTGAGGTAAAATTCATATAACATCACTCCAAAATCAAACCCTGTATCCATTAAGCAGTCACTCCTTATTTTCCTCTCCCCTGACCCCGACAACCAACAATCTGCATTCTGTACCTGTGGATTTACTGCTTCCAGACTTTTTATATAAATTGTATGATCCAATATGTATCCTTTTGAAGACATCAAGTTTTTTTTTTTTTTTTTTTTTACTTTAGAGCAAGCATGTGAAACTCACAGCCGGTGGGAGGCATGCGGCCCACTGGCCATGAGTTTGACATGCTTGCTTTAGAGGAAGAGAGAGAGGGAGAAAGAGAGGGGGCGGGGGGGGGAGAGAGAGAGAGAGAGAGAAACATTCTGCACACACCCCAACTGGGGATCGAACCCACAACCTGAGTATGTATCCTGACTGGGAATTGAATCCTCCACCTTTTGGTGCACAGGTTGACGCTCCAACCAACTGCGCCAAGGCTAGACATCAAGTTTTTGAGGTTCATCCATGTTGTAGCGTGTCCCGATACTTTATTCCTTTTTAAGGCTGAAGAATATTCCCCTGTATGAATATATTGCAATTTATCCATTCATCTGTGGATGCACATTCGGGCTGTTTCCACCTTTTGGCTACCGTGAATAGTGCTGCCATGCCCCGCCCACTTGAATAGCGTATACATCATCATTACATTTAACATCAGCAATACAGTCAAAAAATAACATAAGCCTCTTAATATGATCCAATGGAAAATATACCCCATCACCTTGCTGGTCTTCTTGCCCAAAATGTTTAATCCGACTCTAATCATCAGAGCATAATTAGCTGGGACTTTTTTTTAAAAAATCTCTTAAAAAGATTAAAGAACAAGTAACAGGTATAGGAACTGTTCGCTTTAAAGGAATATTTGAAGACAATTAGGAAAATCTGAATATGAACTACATATTAAATAAGATCATTATATCACTGATACATTTTTAAAAATATATTTTTATTGATTTCAGAGAAAAAGGAGAGAACTAGAAGCATCAACAATAAAAATCATTGATCAGCTGCTTCCCGCACACCCAACACAGGGGATCAAGCCCACAACCCGTGCATGTGCCCTGAGTGGGAATTGAACCATGACCTCCTGGTTCATATAGGTTGACGCTCAACCATTGAGCCATGCCAGCCGGGCTGATAAATTTCTTGAAGATGATAATGGGATTGTAATTCCATACAAAATCCTTCTTTTCAAGAGACATACTCCATGGTATTTCATAGGGATGAAGGACAATGATTTCTATAACTTAATTTCTTATTTTCAGATGGTTCAACAGCAGCAGTCACAACAAAGTGTGTGTGTGGCAAAATGCTAAGAGCTGGTGAATCTAAGTACAAACAGTCTTTACTGAACTATTTTTTTAGTACTTCTGTAGGTTTGAAAATTTCTAAAATTAAAAGATGGGGGAAATTATAAATCATACCTATAAGTGATAATAATGCATCGTAGATTAGACAGTGCTGCCTGGCTGGGAACGAGTTAGAATCTCACAGGGAGACCTTCATTTGCAGGAAAGTCTTGACTTCTAATCTCATACAAGTAGACATAGTGACTGATCCAATGACCCACTTTCAGCTTCATAGTGGCTTTTAGCTATCCCTAGCTTTATAGAAAAGATGTATTCTAGCAAATTCACATCCCGACTGGGGAATGAAGTTTCTCTCTCTCTCCTCCCTTCCTCTCTCTCTAAAATCAACAACAAAATAAACACATTAAAAAAAAAAAGGCAATCCCAATGAAAATCCCAGCAGGCTTTTTTTCATGGAAATTGACAGGCTGATTCTAAAATGCATATGGAGGAGAAACCAAGATGGCGGCATAGGTAAATACCTGAACTTGCTGCCTCGCACAACCACTTCAAAACTACAACTAAAAGACAAAATGGACATCATCCAGAACCACAGAAAGACTGGCTGAGTGGAAATTCTACAACTAGAAGGAAAGAGAAAAGCACAATGAGACTCACAGGAGCTGCGGAAGTAAAGGCAGAGGTACAGAGGCGCGCGCGCGGAGAGGGCTGGCAACTGAGTACGCGGCTGGCTTTTTCAATCCGGAGGGAAACACAAGCTCCCGACTGCTCTGAACTCCAGTTCCGGGGGAGACTCTGGGGACCCAGACTCATACGGGGAGAAACTGGACTGTCTGGCAGCGGGCGGAACTCGAGGGCGGCTTTCTCTCAGAGGTGCTTGCAGCGATTACCGAGGGACACTGAGACCCGGGGCCTCTCAGGGCAGGACTGACGGGAAGCCATTGCTGTTTGCTCCACCCTGAGACCCCGCCCCACCCAAGTGTGCACAGAGGCTTTTGCATATGAATAGCCTGGTCATTTGAAATCTAAAATTAACTAACAAACTTCAGCTGAGTCAGAGAGACCCAGAACATCCAAAAGAAGGCCCAAGGCCCCACAGCAGCTTGCATTGCTTCACAGCTGGGTCTCATCTGGGCACCTCCAAAACCCAAACAAAGAAGAGGAATCTGCAGATCTCTCCGTAGCTCCTGCTGGGTGGCCTCAGGCAGAGGCTAAATTAGCACCTCCTTGGAGATCCAAGAGCCAGTGTACCCATAATAATGCATCATAGATTAGACAGTGCTGCCTGGCTGGGAACAAGTTATAATCTCACAGGGTGACCTCCATTTGCAGGAAAGTCTTGACTTCTAATCTCATACAAGTAGACATAGTGACTGATCCAATGACCCACTTTCAGCTTCATACTGGCTTTTAGCTATCCCTAAGTTTGTTAGTTAATTTTAGATTTCAGAGTGGGACCATCCAGATTATAACTCCTCAGATCCATAAACGACACACTGAGGGGGCAGACTCAGTGAGCACCAAAGCCCCACTGAAGCAAGTCTTGTCTCATAAGGGTGTCTCCAGCACAGAAGTTCTCCCAGCGTAGACACAGCTGATCTTCACAGCCAATTGGCCTGGAGGTCAATTCCTCCCAGTGATGCCAACAACAATCAAGGCTTAACTACAACAAGACTGTGCACACAGCCCACAAAGGGGTGCACCAAGAGTGTCCACCTCAGGTAACTGGGGAGGCTAAGCCACTGGGCCCTATAGGACACCTAGCACACAAAGCCACTCTTTCAACACAGGGAAGCAGCCAAAATGCGGAGACAAAGAAACAGGTCACAAATGACAGAAATGGAGGAAAGCAAATGACTGGATATAGAGTTCAAAACCACGGTTATAAGGTTTTTCAAGAATTTTCTGGAAAAAGCCGATAAATTTAGTGAGACCCTCAAGGATATTAAAAAGGACCAACTAGAAATTAAGCATACACTGACTGAAATAAAGAATAATACACAGAGATCCAACAGCAGACTAGGCAGTGGTTCTCAACCTTTCTAATGCCGCAACCCTTTAATACAGTTCCTCATGTTGTGGTGACCCCCAACCATAAAATTATTTTCGTTGCTACTTCATAACTGTAATTTTGCTACTGTTAATGAATCGTAATGTAAATATCTGTGTTTTCCGATGGTCTTAGGCTCTACAGCAGCGGGTCTCAACCTGTGGGTCGCAACCCACAGGTTGAGACCATCGGAAAACACAGATATTTACATTACGATTCATAACAGTAATAATTTTATGGTTTGGGGTCACTACAACATGAGGAACTGTATTAAAGGGTCGCGGCATTAGAAAGGTTGAGAACCACTGGACTAGAGGATCGCAAGAATCAAGTCAAAGATTTGAAATACAAAGAAGCAAAAAACACCCAACCGGAAAAGAAAAAAGAAAAAAGAATCCAAAAATTTGAAGATAGTGTAAGGAGCCTCTGGGACAACTTAAAGCGTACCAACATCTGAATTATGGGGGTGTCAGAATAAGAGAGAGAGCAAGATATTGAAAACCTATTTGAAGAAATAATGACAGAAAACTTCCCCTACCTGGTGGAAGAAATAGACTTACAAGTCCAGGAAGCGCAGAGAACCCCAAACAAGAGGAATCCAAAGAGGACCACACCAAGACACATCATAATTAAAATGCCAAGAGCAAAAGACAAAGAGAGAATATTAAAAGCAGCAAGAGAAAAACAGTTATCTACAAGGGAGCACCTATACGATTGTCAGCTGATTTCTCAACAGAAATTATGCAGGCCAGATGGGAGTGGCAAGAAATATTCAAAGCGATGAATAGAAAGAACCTACACACCGAAACCGGTTTGGCTCAGTGGATAGAGCGTCGGCCTGTGGACTGAAAGGTCCCAGGTTCAATTCCGGTCAAGGGCATGTACCTTGGTTGCGGGCACATCCCCAGTGGGGGGTGTGTAGGAGGCAGCTGATTGATGTTTCTCTGTCATAGATGTTTCTAACTCTCTATCCCTCTCTCTTCCTCTCTGTAAAAAATCAATAAAATATATAAATATATTAAAAAAAAAAAAGAAAAAAACCTACAACCAAGATTACTCTACCCAGCAAAGCTATCATTCAGAATTGAAGGTCAGATAAAGAGCTTCACAGATAAGAAAAAGCTAAAGGAGTTCATCACCGCCAAACCAGGATTACATGAAATGCTGAAAGGTATTCTTTAAGAAGAGGAAGAAGAAGAAAAAGGTAAAGATAAAAATTATGAACAACAAAATGACATCAAATACATACCTACCAACAAGTGAATCTAAAAATCAAGTGAATAAAAAATCTGAAGAACAGAATGGACTGGTGAATATAATAGAATCAGTGACATAGAAAGGGAGTGGACTGACAATTCTCAGGGGGAAGGGGGTCTGAGGGGTGTGGGAAGAGATTGGACAAAAATCTAACACCTATGGATGAAGACAGTGGTGGGGGGTAAGGGCATGGGGTGGGGTGGGGAATCAGGTGGAGGGGAGCTATGGGGGGAAAAAAAGAGGAACACCTGTAATAATGTGAACAATAAAGATTTATTTTTAAAAATTTTTAAAAATTAAAATAAATAAAAAGTTGAAAATAAAAATAAAATAAAATGCATATGGAGCCCTGGTCGGTGTGCTCAGTGGTTAGAACATCGGCCCTTGTACAGAAGGGTCTCAGGTTTGGTTCCCATACTTGGGCACATATCTGGGTTGCAGGTTCAATCCCAGCCCTGGTTGGGGGACATGTAAGAGGCAACCAATCAATGTGTCTCTCTCACATCCATGTTTCTCTCTCTCTCTCTCTCTCCCACCCTCCCTCCTACTATCTCTAAAAACCAATAGAAAAAATATTTTCAGGTGAGGATTAACAAAGAAATTGAAAAATAAAATGCATATGGAAATGCAAAGGAACTATAATAGTCAAAATAACCCTGAAAGCCAAAACCGGTTTGGCTCAGTGGATAGAGCATCAGCCTGCGGACTGAAGGGTCCCTGGTTCGATTCCGGTCAAGGGCATGTACCGTGGTTGCAGGCACATCCCCAGTAGGGGGTGTGCAGGAGGCAGCTGATAGATGTTTCTCTCTCATCGATGTTTCTAGCTCTCTATCCCTCTCCCTTCCTCTCTGTAAAAAAAAATAAATAAATAAATAAATAAATAAATACCTGAAAAAGAAAAAATCTGAGGGCTAATACTATTTGACTATTTGATTTCATGAATTATTATAAAGCCACAATAATCGAAACAGTATGGTACTGGCATCAAGACAGACAAACAGATCACTGGAACAGAATAGAGTCCAGAAATAAACCACACATATATGGACAACTGACTTTTGACAAGGGCAGAAAGGCAATGCAATAGAGGAAAGAAAAAAAAAGCTTCTTTTTTTTAAACAAATGGAGCTGGAAAAATTGGATTATACATATGCCAAGAAATGAATTAAAACCTTACACTATAGGCAAAAATTAACCCAAAATGTATCAATAACCTCTATGTAAAACCTAAAACTATAAAACTTGTAGAAGAAAGCATGAAAAACTTTGTTACCTTGGAGTAAGCAAAAATTTCTTAGCTATAATACCTATATCCATATTTTTAACATCCAGACTTTAAAATATGGATAAATTGGACTTCATGCAAATTAAAAATTTGTTTTTCAAAATATACTCTGTAGAGAATAAAAAGATAATCCACAGGTTGGAAGAAAAAACCTATATAACAACACACAGAACTCTCAAAACTCATTAATAGGAAAATAAGCAACTCAAAGATAGACAAAAGATTTAAAAAGGCACTTCAACAAAGAAGACATACAAATGGCAAATAAGCACATGAAAAGATGCTCATCATTAATCATTGGAGAAATGCAAACTAAAGCTACAATAAGACAACACTACACACTTATTAAAATTGCAAAAAATTATAAAGATTGACTATATGAACTGATGGCAAAGATGGAGTGACTGGAACTCTCACAAACTGCTGGTGGGAATGCACAAAAATACAACCTCTTGAGAAGAAAGTTTTGCAATTTCTTTATAAAGAATTTTTTAAAATATGTTTTATTGGTTTTGAGAAAGAGGAAGGGAGGGGAGAGAGAGAAACATCCATCAACTGCCTCCTGCATACCCCCTACTGGGGATCAAGCTCGCAACCCAGACAAGTGACCTCTTGATGCATGGGATGATGCTCAGCCAACTGAGCCACACCGGCCAGGGCTTGGCAAGTTTCTTTAAAAGTTAAACCTTTCGGGAGGCTGGGTGAAAAAAGGTAACAGGATTAAGCAAAAAAACAAAAAAATATAAAACATAGGGACAGACAACAGAATGATGATTACCAGAAAGAGGGGTGGGGGAGGTGGAAAGGTAAAGGGGGAATAAATGGTGATGGAAAGCGACTTGACTTGGGGTGATGAACACACAATACAATATACAGATGATGTGTTATAGAACTGTACACCTGAAACCTATATAATTTTATTAACAAATGTCACCCCAATAAATTCCATTTTTTAAAAAGAAGTTAACTCTGAACCTACCATACCATGATCAGCCATTCCATGTCTGGTTTACCGAAGTATAAAGAAAGCCTGTGTTTATACAAGGACTTGTGAGTTCACAGCAGTGTTATTCACAATGGCTATCACCAAATATTCATCAACAGATGAATGGACAAATTGCAATATACTCATTCACTAGAATACCACTTCAAAACAAAAAGGCAATGAACTACTTATACACACAACAATAAAAATGATCTCACAATAATTACATTGGGTGAAAGAAGCCAAACAAAAAAGAATACATATGCCCTAACCGATTTGGCTCAGTGGATAGAGTGTCAGCCTGCGGACTCGAGGGTCCCAGGTTCGATTCTGGTCAAGGACATGTACCTTGGTTGCGGGCACATCCCTAGTAGGGGGTGTGCAGGAGGCAGCTGATCGATGTTTCTCTCTCATCGATGTTTCTAACTCTCTATCCCTCTCCCTTCCTCTCTGTAAAAAATCAATAAAATATATTTTAAAAAAGAATACATATGATCTGACTCCATTTTTAGATAAAATACTGGAAAATGCAAACTAATCTGCATGACAGAAAGAATATCAGTGGAAGCTTGGAGAGATTACAAAAGGGATATGAGAAATCTTTAGAGATGATGGCTATATTCACTATCTTAACTGTGGTGATGGCTTCTTATATCACAACTTGTCAAATTGTACACTTTAAATACGTGCAGTTTACCTCTGTATCTCAATAAGGGTGCTTAAATAAATATGTAAATAAATAGACCCATTCAATAAAACATCATGGTCCCACCCATGTGGTGTTAGGCAAGATATTTAACCTCTTGAGCTTCAGTTTTCCTCATCTAAAATAATAAACCTAATAATCTGTGACATGTGGGGTCGTAGGTAAAAGATAGCCAATAAATGGCTATCTTTTTCAATTTGCTACTTTTCAGTCAGCAGGTTGGTAGCCCACAAGTTAGTAAGTAATGTTTTTATTTTTGGAATATTAAGATTGAATCACAGGTGATCCAGCAATCCCATTTCTGGGTATTTATCTGAAGGAAATAAAATCACTATCTTGAAAAGATATCTGTACCCCAATAGCCAAACATAGAAACAACCCAAATGTCCATTGATGTATGAAAAGATAAAGAAAATGTGATACACACACACACACACACACACACACACACACACGCACGCGCGCGCTGGAATATTATTCAGCCATAAAAAAGGAAAGCCTACCATTTGTGACAATATAAATAGACCCTGAGGGTATTAGGCTAGTGCAGTGGTCGGCAAACTGTGGCTCGAGAGCCACATGCGGCACACGAGCCGCGGTTTGCCGCTCTGTTGACTAATGAGTTTGCTGACCACTGGGCTAGTGGACTAAGCCCCACAGAGAAAGAAAAATAGTGTATGATCTCATTGATATGTGAAATCTAAAATAAATAGACCCAAAGAATAGACTTAAAAAAAAATCTTACTCAGAGATATAGAGAATGGATTAGTGCTTGCCAGAGGCAGGGATGGGTGGGGTTGGCAGCAGGGATGAAGGGATCAAAAAGTACACACTACCAGTTATGAGATAAATAACTCCTGGAGACGTAACGTACAGCAAGATGATTATAGTTAACAATACTATAGTATTACATAATTGAAAGTTGCTAAAAGTAAATCTTAAAAGTTCTCATCACATGGAAAAAATTGTAATTATATGTAGTGACTGAGGTTAACTAAATTTATTGTGGTAATCATTTTTCAATATATACACATATTTAATCATTATATTGCACACCTAAAACTAATACAATATCATAAGATTGGATGACTCATACTTAACATTGATCTCAAGGAAACAATGTTTGGTTTCATGACTAAATGAAACATTTTACTATTTGTTAAGAAAACCCAATGGCTAATAACAGACTCATTTCCTGATAGTGGAAGAAAAGTGCATTCCAAGATTTTGATTTAGAGATCTTAATATATATAGTTAATAAGATCCCCCCTTTCACCATTAGAAGTAGCTATCACATCAACTTCTTCCTTTAAAACTGATAACTGCCCTGGCTGGTATGGCTCAGTTGGTTGAACATCGTCCCATGCACCAAAAGGTCACCGGTTCAATTCTCAGTCAGGACACATGCCCAGATTGTGGGTTTGACCCCCAGCTGGGGTCCATGCGGGAGGCAACCAATCAATGTTTCTCTCTTACATCAATGTTTTTTCTCACTCTCCCTTCCTCTCTCTCTAAAAATCAATAAAAACATATTTTTAAAAATTTTATAGTTAAGTAGAAAGAACTAAGCCAGCTTTTATCCTACTTTTCCTAGAAGAATTGAATTGTAGGGTAGTCAACTGACTCTAAAAGATGGAAGGAAAGTCTTGCATAAATTCTAGTTAATATGTGAAGCATGAAAGAAAGAATAAGTAAGCTACCATTTTTTGCCGTCCAAATAAAACAGTTAATTCAGGCAAGAATCATTAAATAGGGACTTAAAACCACTAGGTAAAGGGGGAACTTTTGTTTGCAACAAGCTAATTACCACCTCTCAGATTACATCTTACCTGATCACTCTTGACACTAATAATAGAAGTAGGCATTATGTGCATCCTAATATAATGCAACGCGAAGCACAAAGCAGCACCTAGGAAGAGGTCATATCAAAAAGGTTTCACCTAGCCCTAGCTGGTTTGGCTCAGTGAATAGAGCACTGGCCTGCGGACTAAAGGGTCCAGGGTTCAATTCTGGTCAAGGGCACATGCCCAGGTTGCAGGCTCGATCTCCAGTAGGGGGTGTGCAGGAAGCAGCCAATCAATGATTCTTTCTCAACACTGATGTTTCTATCTCTCTCTCCCTCTACCTTCCTCTCTGAAATCAATAAAAAATATTTTTAAAAAAGGTTTCACTTAGCCCTGGCCAGTGTGGTTCAGTTGGTTGAGCGCAGTCCCATGCACCAAGAGGTCCCCAGTTTGATCCCTGGTCAGGGTACATGCCCAGGTTGCAGGCTCAATCCCAGGTGGGGGCGTGCAGGAAGCAGCCAATCGAACTCTCATCTATGTTTCTCTCTCTCTCTCCTTCCCTCTTCCTTCCGCTTTCTCTAAAAATCAATTTAAAAATCTTAAAAAAAAAAAGAAAAAAGGAAGCTGTGAGTTGAATAGCTTCCCTTCTGGGTGACAAAGTGGAGGCAGTCATTCAATGCATATTTATTTCTTACCTCCCATGGGTGAGGCATGTGCTAGGGGCTCCCTCACTGAGCTTGTGGACAAGGATGGCAAGACAGACCTTTCTCAAGTAACCACAGACATACACAAATACAAGCAATGACAAGCGTCATGAAAGAAAAAGACAGTGTACTATCAGAGATGTGATGATTGATCAGCAAGCAAGTCAATCTCCAAGTTCAAGCCACTACACTGGACGCACAGGGGTTAACGCAAGGACTTGGGGTAGAATACTTGGGTTTGCATCCAGCTCCTCCTACCTCTGACTAACTGTGTGACCTTGAACAATTTATTTCACCTTTTAGTTCCCTCATCTGTACAAGTGCTATAAAACAAGTGCGGGGCCTGGCCAGTGTGGCTCAGTGTTTGAGCATTGACCTATGAACCAGGAGGTCACAGTTCGATTCCCAGTCAGGCAATATGCCTGAGTTGCAGGATCTATCCCCAATGTGGGGCGTACAGGAGGCAGCCAACCAATGATTCTCTCTCATCATTGATGTTTCTCTCTCTCTCCCTCTCTCTTCCTCTCTGAAATCAATAAAATAAAAATATATTAAAATAAAAAACAAGTGCAGGTATGAACAGTCCTTACATCAGAGAGTTGCTGTGAAGATGACATGGTCAATACTATATGGTGCCAGAATAGGGCCTGGCACACACTAAGACCCCCAAAGTGTGTCTGTTATTATCTCCATGGTCCTTTGGCCCAGAGCAAAATGGAATGTAATGGTATCAACCCTCTCTGTTTGGCCTGTGAGGACTTAATGAGTTAATGTTTTGAATATCCCTTTTTATTTCTTCCAGTAAACCCTAGCTGCACACTACACTCAGAGAGTTTGTTAATATATTTTTTATTTTTTTAAATATATAAATTTTATATGTATACACATACATATTGCATAATAGCTTTACAGTTGTGAGTACATGAGTTTATGTTTGCATTATTATTTATTGATTATTGTATTATTTATTTGTGTTACACCTGTAAGCCTACTTCTGCCCACCCCTGTATATGATGCATGGGCTCCATTCTGAAACAAAAGCATTAGAAATTCTAGGGATAGAGCCTGGGTGTCCATATGCTTGAAGCTCCTTGGACTGGGAACCACTGATCTGTGTGATCACATTCTAAAGTGGTTCAAAAGTGTAAAGCTCTCTGGTGCAAGGAGTGTACTAGTGATGTTACTATTATTGCAGCCTCAACAGTGTGCAACCCATGATCTGATCTTACAGCGTACAAATGATGTCAGCCTTGAGAGAGTTGAAGTTCCTACTAATTTCTTTCTCCTCTCATACCATCCCCCATTTTCCAAAGCAGAACAAATATGCAGACAAAAAGCGCTCAGGTAAGGCCCGACGCCGCCCCAGCCCCACTCCTTGTCCTCTGTGACTGGCTCCAGTGCGTTTCCATGCGGGCTTAACTTGGGAACCGGTCAGAACACACTCCTGGGTGGAATTATTTACAGATAGAGGCCACCCAACCCAACCCAATTGTGGAGCAGTCCTCTTTGCATCCGGAAGGTCTCAAACACGGAAAAGCCAACAAGGCTATTTGTCATGAGGGTGGGGAGAGGAAGGGATCAGGTGTGAAAGACTTGGGCGTTGCTTTTCCACTTATGAGGGGCTAAACTGCAATGTCCTATAGCTCCATTGGGCCGTGGTTACACGTGAATGTATACATTTGCCAACATTCGTTGGGCCGTATACACTTATAACCTATGTCTTTTATTATAGGTAAAGTACACCTCGGTTTAAAAAAAAAAATAGCACAGGGAAAAATAAAGTTGGCAGTCATTCACTAGGAGGTTCACGTGGGGAGAGACAGCGAAGAGGAGTTCCAAGATAGCTCCAAACGCCCTCTTTGACCTGTTCGCTCTGGCTCACAGGGGAAGGAGGGTTGGAGGGTCCAAGCAAGTCCTTAGACAAGGACTGTCGGGGAGGGAGGAGACGGAGCCCCACGCCCCGCGGTGTTTCCCTGGATCTGGCTAGCCCGGAGGGCGCGGGGTTCTTACCGAGGAGCAGGAAGGACAGGACCCACTGAAACACCGCCGCCGTCTGCAGCCGCCGCGCCAGCGGGATATTGAGCGGCGCAAACTCCAGCTTCATGGCCCGGCCCCGGCGAGGACGGCGCAGACTGCGGCCACCTGGAACCTCGCTGCTCGGCAGCGCCGGCGGGAAGTGCGCGGTCCGAGCAGGGTCCCGCGCGGGATACCCGCGGGGCGGAGAGGAGGAGGCGGTGGCGGCGGCGGTGGCGGCGCCGGAGCGGACGGGGGCTGGACTTTGTCTTGGGTGGGAGGGCGCGCCGGGGCCGAGGCTGGGGGCTGCCAATCAAGCGCGCCCGGGCCCCGGAGCAGCTGGCGCGCCCGGGGCGCATTGGCTGGCGCGCCCGGGCGCCGGCGACAGCGCTCCGCGTTGGGCACCAGGGACGCCGAGAAGGATAAGCTGGCTGCCCGCCACAGCCGGGCCGCGGGAGCTCCTGCAACCTAGCCGAGGCCCTGGGGTCTCCACCGGATCTGACTGTGGTGCAGCTGATCGATCATCCAAGCGCTCCGCTTCAGCATCCGCCTTTAAACCCACCCCTTCCTCTGAATCACCCACCAGCTGGAGGAAAACGCGGGACTTGGCTTCTTTGGGAGCAGGGTACTCACTCATCTGTTTACTGGTCTGTGCCCCCCACACCACCCCAAAACTGGAGAGGGGCGGGGACATGGCCTCCTCACTGTTGTGTCCTCGGTGTCCTGGAAATCTTTTCCTTATTCACTCATTCAGCAGACACTTAGTACTCACCGCATGCCAGGCACCATTCTGGACTTGGGGGATACATCCATTCATCGATTCTGCTCTCAGAGTACAAATTATGGGGGTGGGGGTGGGGGTGGGGACAGTGACAGATATAAGCAAAATAACCACACATAGCTGCAAAGCGAAAGCCTGCTGTGAATGACTGGGAGAAGGTTCTAGGATAGATTGGAGAGTCAGGGAAGTCTCTGAAGAAGTGACCTTGACTTGAACTATAGCTATGAATCTGGTCCAGGCAAAGGGAAGCACAGGTCCTGTGGCTGAAATCCCAAGAACACCAATAGAGAACAGGAGGAGATTGAGGTGACATGAGGCAAAAATGGGGTCCAAGGGTCAGATCCTTGACCCGAAGACTTGTCACTGAAAGGTTTCAATTATGATGTGTTAGATGGATGGATTCCAAATAATGCCCAATGCTTTTTCACCCACTATCGTTTTCTTTACAAATGTTAGCTGCCGCGCATCCAAAACGGAAACCATCCCCACACGTCACGATATTTTGAATTTAATTTAAAAAAATCAATTTGCAATGAATATTATAAATATATTACACACAATTCGGGTGTTCTTGAATATTTTCAGCTGAAAATTCTCACGAAATGATTTTAAAGTCGGTCAGGCTACCACTAAGGGAAAACAATATATATATATATATATATATATATAAACGCACGGCGCGTGGGAAAGGTTTGCCGCTTGCGTCTACAGACGCTTATGGCGTACAATGTTAATACTGTAGAGTTGAAAAACTCCAAGTGGCCTGTGGCCGTCAAAGCATTTCTAGAAGGGATTGGGAACAGTCGTGTGTCTCTGAAGGAGGGAGATACATCTAAGAAATGCATCGGCCAAAACCGGTTTGGCTCAGTGGATAGAGCGTCGGCCTGCGGACTGAGGGGTCCCGGGTTCGATTCCGGTCAAGGGCATGTACCTTGGTTGCGGGCACATCCCCAGTGGGGTGTGTGCAGGAGGCAGCTGATCGATATTTCTAACTCTCTATCCCCCTCTCTTCCTCTCTGTAAAAGATCAATAAAATATAAAATAAAATAAAAAAAGAAAGAAAAATCAATAATTAAAAAAAAAAAAAGAAATGCATCGTTAGGTAATGTTGTCTTTGTTTGAACATCATGAAGTGCTCTTATACAAACCTAAATGATACAGCCTACTGCACATCTAGACTATATAATATAGCCTATTGCTCTGAGACATCCCTATAATAAAAGACATATTAACAGAAGAAAAATTTCCCCGACCTGCGGGGTCTTCTAACGGGGGTACCGAGGCGGCGCACCTAAGAGAATGAGAGACAGACAAGGGACGCAAAGAATGGAGGCAAGACAAAGGGGTTTCTGATCAAGCCTCGAAATTTTACTTTTTACAGCGTTCTTTATATGTGATTTCTAGAAGGGTGGATGCCTAGGAGGGGTGGGGGCTGACCTAGATAATCGGCTAAAGTCGTAACTATAGATAAAGGGTGTGGCAGTTGAAGGGTGGCTACAGAAGGAATGCTTTGTCCTCAGGCAAGAGGAAGTGGGCCTAGTTTCAGTAACTTACTGAAGGTCAGAGTTAATCCTTTGACCAACTCTTGGCTCCTGACAGAAAAACAAAAGTTTAACAGCATGGATACCTTCTGTGGACAGAAAGAAAGGAGGGGTTTATGGTAAGTAACATCACAGGGTTTATGGTAACATCTGATCATAAGTTCCTAACTCAGGGGGTCTTGGTGGATAGTTATGACACAGGCACATAACTTCTTTAGTGAAAGGTTTTAAGCCAGCCCTGTCCATTGTTCTTGTGCATCTAGGCCAGTGATGGGCAACCTTTTGAGCTTGGTATGTCAAACTTCGCCAAAAAACTGAGCATAACTCGGGTAGTGTGTCACTTTGAGGAAAAAAACTAACTCCAAGACTCTAGTCGCAAATGTTTCATCCTCAGGAGCAGCAAATGTTTCATCCTCGGCATGCGGCCGTGTGTCATCAGAAATGGCTACGTGTATCAGTGCTGACACGCATGTTATAGGTTCGCCATCACTGATCTAGGCTAACACACCTTAGAAATACCAGAAGTAAGCCCCAGCTGGTTTGGCTCAGTGGATAGAGCATTGGCCTGTAGACTGAAGGGTCCCTGGTTCGATTCAGGTCAAGGGCACATGCCTGAGTTTCGGGCTTCTCCCAAGTAGGGGGCATGCAGGAGGCAGCTGATCGATGATTCTTATCATTGATGTTTCTATCTCTCTCCCTTCCTCTATGAAAAAAATAAAAAAATAAAAAAATATATATGTAAATATTTCATATATATGAAATACCAGAAGTAATACCTGTTGAAGGAGGGGTGTTAACTCTGGAGAGAGCACATAATTTTATTAATTATTCTGTAATCTAATCCCCACCTTGCTTTTTCTTATCTCCACATAATCTTCTTTACATTCCCTCCTTAATTTTAATTCCATCAAATAAGTTGTGAAATTGTTATTTAGGGGACATTTGAGAGCATATGTCATCAGTTTGGCTCAAACTCTTATATAAAAATTCTCTGCAGGTTTGGACATTTCTTATCTTGACACCTACTTTGCATCAAGCATTACCCTTGGTGCTGATGACAAGGAAGTGAATTAAGACATGGTCTCTCAGTCTTTGAGAATTCTCTTGCATTCATTCCTTGACTATTTGTGGAAAGGTTCCATGAGTTGGCCTTGGTGGGGAGTAGAAATGGGCTATAATAGTGAATAACAAAGGCTTCTGTTTTCATGAAACAGAAAATAGCTATATAGCCAAATGTGTGATTGTGCCCTGACAGAAACATAGGTTCCAGTGATTGAGAATGATGAGCACCTATATAAAGCAAATTGGAGGCAAGAAGAGTGGAATTAGGCTATTGTAGAATAAGAACAGAGGATGGGGACTTGGTCTACTGTGGTACAAAGGAGACTAGAGATGGATTTGGAAACTGCATGAGAGATATAAATGGTAGGACTAGTTGATCAATTGGATTCACAATCTGTTGGTAAATAATAAAAGCAAGATTCCCAACTCCTACTCCTAATCACTTGGAGTTTACTGGACTGAATCATGCTTTTGTCACTTCCCCAGAGCCCTTAGCTGGTAGAAAAACAACTGTCATCGCCCACCACAGCCCATTGAAGCAAAGCATGGACCCAAGAGGGCTCAGGCAATGCAACAGCCCATCACCATTTTAATCAATAATTAACTCATTCACTGATTTGTTGTTCAACACATATTTATTTGTGTACACATTGTCCCAGGTTATTAGAGGTAAGTGACTATTGGAATTAAAAAGAGAGAGCTTTAATTTATCAAGCTACTCAAAACAGCTAATTTGCAGATGTTTTGTTTATAGGGCAACATGAGCCTTAAAATTATCTTTTCAAATTACACATTTCATAGATAGGGAGCCAAGAGCAGAGAAGTCAGGTGATTTGCCCAAGTTAACCCAGCCAGTTACTGGCAGGAAGTACTGTAGACCTAGATCTCTTTACAACTGTACTAAAACAGATAAGGTGAAGCAACGTGGTGTGCGATAATGGTTTCAAACTTTGATTTAAGCAGGGGAATTTCTTAAAAATCTCCAAAGAACTCCAATTTATAAAATAAATTCAAGTGACATTTCTCTTTTTGAAAAGGAATGAGGATCCTGGCTCCCACCTTCTCAGTATCCTCCTCCTTACAAGGTGACTGTATTTTTAGCAACATTAAATTGACATCAAACAGGCACAGAACAACTCAGGTTGGAAATCACAGCTTATTTGCCACTTTCCCTCCCTCCCTCCCTTCCTCCCTCCCTTCCTTACCTTTCTTTTACTTGTGTGTGTGTGTGTGGGGGGCCCGGGGGGGGGGCAGCCTGATATTTGGAAAAATAATTGAATGGGATTGCAGCTGAAAAACCATATGTGATATATGAGCATTACTGAGTTCTTATTACCTCACAGGCACTGTGCTATATGCTCTGTGTGCCGTGTCTGATTTAAACCTCACAACTCTCCCAGGTAGGGACTATTATTCTTTTTGCTAATAGAGAAAGTAAGAATAAAGGTCAAACTAGTTGTTCACCTACTAGGTAGAAGAACCAGTTTCTGTTTTTTAAAAATAGGTTTGTCTGTTTCCAGGGCCTGAGCAAATAACTGCCATACTACGCTGTCTCTCAAACGATGTGACAAGGAAGGAAGGAAATGTTGAAACCGAGGAACAAGTCAAGGAACAGCAGGCAGAGGAATGCAGAGGAGCAAACTTGTTACAGTTTGGTTTGGAGTTAGTTACCCATTCGATCAACAAATATATACTAATCACATACTATGTGCTTGGCATTGGGTATATATGAGTAATAAACACACTTAAATTTTCAATGGAGTACTTTAACCAAAATGTTCAATTATTGCTGTGGCAAGTCCTGGGGAGTGCATGGCGATAGGAAACCCATACTGTCTTGCTTGAGATTCCACTGACCAAGTGTGGTTCCTCTTTCTACTGCTCAACTCTGAGGAATAGAAGATAACAGTTGAAATTGCCCCATAGATTACAAAAGCCAGCTCTGGGATATAAATAATTTAAAATTACTTCCTTGTTGTATTTTAGCATAGCTAATTTCTACCAGCAAAAAGATAATACTTTTCTATTACATGACATTTTACTCTAACTTACATTAAAACATTCCTGTCATTAAGTGAAAAAGGAAATAGTATTCTTTCTAGATTGAGAGTCCATAAAGTGGGCAGTTGAAGATAAAGGTCAGTGTTCTGATTTTCATGAGGTGCATTCATAATCATAAAGGTAAATATTCTTTCACACACACACACACACACACATATGTGGAACCCAAATGTCATGGTTGCCCAAATGTCACTCATTGAGAGTGACCAGCTCTGGTAAAAGTCAAGTAGAAGGGCATCACTGTGGTAGTTTCAAAGGAATGTCTATCAGGAAGTTCTGTTTTCAAGGCTCTTGTTTAAAATATATCTATTTTTATTGATTTCAGAAAGGAAGGGAGAGGAAGAGAAAGATAGAAACATCAATGTGAGCCCTAACAGTTAACTGGGCCTAACTGGTTTGGCTCAGTGGATAGAGCGTCGACCTGCGGACTGAAGGGTCCCAGGTTCGATTTCAGTGAAGGGCATGTACCTTGGTTGTGGGCACATCCTCAGTAGGGGGTGTGCAGGAGGCAGCTGATCAATGTTTCTCTCTCATCGATGTTTCTAACTTTCTATCCCTCTCTTCCTCTCTGTCAAAAATCAATAAAATATTTTTTTTTTTAAAAAAGAAAAGAAACATCAATGTAAGAGAGAATCATTGATTGGCTGTCTCCTACATGTCTTATACTGGGGATCAAGCCCACAACCCAGGCATTTGCCCTGACTGAGAATCAAACTGTGACCTCATGGTTCATAGGTTGACACTCAACCGCTAAGCCATGCTGGCCGGGTTTCAAGGCTCTTTTGAACCAAATTCAAGAGATTTGCTCTGGCCCCTCTGTTTTCTTACTGTCTTCTTGATGAACTATTTTATCAATCTGACAAGGCTCAAGTCTGCTTTCTCTGGGCAAAGTTGCAGGAGTCTTACCTGAGATGGTGAGGCTTTATAGCTACCATGATTATTGTCCAAGATTTCCTTTTCCCATATTTTCTTGTTGCTATAGGCACATACAAAATCTCAGACTCTATACACCATTCCTGCCTTTCCGTCTTTCACATTCTCCTTTGAAAGCTCCATTGAAATATAAGTTCAACTGTTGCTTTTCCTTTAGCTCATGTAAGTACATGATGTTTTCTCTACAAAATAGGTGCTCTTTAAGTTATAACACTATGAGCAATTACTCTTAGGAATTATTATGGTAATTACTAATATTTATTAAATGTCTTTTCTCTTTCTGTAACCTTCACTCCCACTTTTGTTTGCACTTGGCCTGAGAACCTAAGTAAGGTAAGGGAGGAATGAGGAAAAAAAAGACAGAAGGTTTACTGTGGCCAATCTGGGTTGAGGGCAGGCTCTCGAAAGAGGCAGTCAGCAACTCAACAGCAGTGTTGGAGGTGTGGTAAGCAGTCTTCATCACTTCCTTCCAGTTTCCAAGAAAGTCCAATCCAGTGGATGGGCTTGCACTCATGTTGGTATTATTCTAAATGTTTATGGCTACTTAGTATATGACCTATTGATTCCTCTGGTCTTTTTTTTTTTTTTCTTTACACATGCCACTTGCTCAGTTCGGGCTGCTATCATTTCTCCCCTGGATTACTGCCACCTTCTAACTGGTCTCCATGCCTGAGTTTTGCCTTCCACAGTGCCACTTCTAATCTCACTTCCACAATGTACTCAATGTGATCTTTCCAAAACCCTGTTGATCATGTCATTTCTCTGCTTAAAATCTTTGATTTTCTTCCCATTGCTCTTAAAGTCCAAACTCTGTAATTTAGTTTTGGACCCTGCTAACCTTTGGGCATCCACTGATCTTTTGAGTCTCAGCTGTAACCCTCCAACTCACACACTCTAAGCCTTAAGCTACCTGAACTTCATTCAGTAGAAGAAAAAGTTTCAGGAAAAGGAGGGAACACCTGGGTTTTAAGAACAACCAGGGAATTAAGCACAGTATCTTTTTTCTTGGGGTCAGTATCATTTTATCTCACTGCAGATGTGTTCTTCATATGGCAGGAAACATGGCCACTAATGGCTCCAGACTGACACCTGACAGCTTCCGTCATCAAATAAATGGACTTCCAGTTCCCTGTGGCCCAAGTGCAAAATCCAGCTTAGGTAAGGTGTATTCCCCTGGACCAATTCACTGACATGAGATATAGAGTCCCCTTGCTTTAAAATGGTGACCGAAAGGGTTGCCTTGTGCTGAGAGAGAAAAAAAAAAAAAGAAAAAAAGCATGCTGGGCAGATGATCTCAATGTTCCTCAATCATAACCAGTTAGAAGAGAGAAATGATGGAGGAGGAGTTAGGTCAACATCAGTATTTCTGGCCTGGATAACCTAGTGGATGGTGGTGACATTGAAAAGGTTGGGGTGTGCATGGGGAAGAACAAGTTTAAGGGTAAGGGATAAATTCAGTTTTTGACATGTTGAGTATGAGATGCTAGTCTGTTGAACATCTAGGTGCAGATGTTCAGAAGCTGGTAAGAAATATACACAGATGAGATATATGAAAGACGTTAGTGTGGGGGCCATCTATGCTTAGGTAGTAGTGGGAGCTGAGATCTTTTGGGGAGAAGGTCACCAAAGACATAACACTGGAGGGTACCCCACACTGAAGGTAGGGAAAGGGCAGTGCAGGATGTAGAAGAGGCTGTGAGAGGATTAATAGTTATCAAGTCTTCCCAATGTGTCAAACCCAAACATGAATTACTTCTTTTAAAATTTTAACAATCATCCTATAGCATACCTATCTAGAGGTAGGTCCTATTATTATCTTCTTTTTATAAGAAACTGAGGTTTATCAGTATTTGATAATTGGTCCAAGGTCTCAGTTAGTAAGCAGTAGGTATAGGATTTTTAATCTATGACTAATTCACAGTTAGTAAGCAGTAGGTATAGTATTTTAATCTATGACTAATTCACAGTTAGTAAGCAGTAGGTATAGGATTTTTAATCTATGACTAATTCACAGTTAGTAAGCAGTAGGTATAGTATTTTAATCTATGACTAATTCACAGTTAGTAAGCAGTAGGTATAGGATTTTAATCTATGACTCTTAACATTACATTGTGTTACCTTTCACACAGTGACAGAAGACAAATCTAGAGAGCTAAATAGAGTAGTCTGGAGTCAGGAAACTAAGAAAGAAAAATTTCAAGAATGAGGGAATGGTCAGTAATATAAAATGTCTAACAAGTTTATTAACCAAAGAACTTATATGCATATATGCATAATGGACACAGACAACATTGTGGTATAGGCCTGGAGTGGGTGGGAACTGGTAGAGGAGGGGCATTGAGGGGAAAAATGGGGGACATCTGAAATACTCTCAACAATAAATATTTTAAAAACCCACTAAGAAGATTTGTCATATATATATTTTTTAAAAATAACCACTGGTTTGACAATTAGAAAGTCAGTACTGATCAGCCTGATTCTTGGTGAGTCTAGCAGACTTTCTTGGTTCCAGATAGATCTATCAATAGAAATCCAAGAAGATTAATGGCTTTGGTCACCTTCCTGGAGAGAGCCTGCCAACTTTTGCTAAGCTTAATACCAGGGAGAATTTATAGTCTTAGATCACATGGGTTGTTACCTTGAGTATAAACCCAATATTCAAAGGACACTTTGCAGGTTCCAAGTTGTTTCCACCTACCTTACCCTCATAGCCATCTGATAAGGTCTTCATTTTATAAAGGAGAAACTGGGGCTAGAAGTGGACAATATTTGTTTTGGAAAGGAAAACACTATACATAACATCAGTGTACCATGTTAAACTATCTCCTGCTCCAGTGGGAAATGTCATCAGACACAGTAGTGCATTTTTAAGTCCTGAAATATGTGGGAAGGATTTCAGACTTGACAATGTCTCTTTCACAAGCATTAGAGGAAAGTGGCACAAGCATTTCAGAATCTTTGTCCATGTTACATGTTTAACAGGCAAAACTGATCATAATTGCACAGATCTCTGTGGGCTCTGATCGCATGTGGATGAAAGGGTTGGATTGTCTTCCAATGTTTGATTAGGCAAGGAGAACTGAACATGACTGGGTTTTTCTGAGAGCCACTATTAATGCTTTGGTTTATAACATACCAGCTGCTTTATATTTGCTCCCACTCACATACATTAAAAAAGTCAATCATTATAAGTATATTGTCCAGTATCGCCTTCACACAATAAGTTGTGGGCTTTTGTTTTTATACGCTAAAACATGTAGTTCTCAATTGTCATTTTAAATATTTGCACAGTATTCTATTACATGGAGGTACCAGGCTTTATTTAATCAAGTCCCATTTTGTTGGACATGTAGGTTGTTTCCAGACAGAAAAATACTTGCCTATTTCCTTAGAATAATTCCAAGAGTAGAATTTCAGGATCAAAGAGAATACATATTTTCAAAATTAAAAAATTTTTCAATTACAGTTGACATTCAATATTATATTAGACTAGTGGCCCGGTGCATGAAATTCATGCACATTAAAAGGGGGACCCAGAGTCAATTCCCCGCCCACCCACATGTGCCTCAAAATCGTGTGTGACACAAACCCAGCCACCACCCCCCATTGGGCTAGATCCAGACCCAGCCAGTCCCACCCTTGTCAAGCCCCACAGGGCAGGGGGCATAGCCTCAGGTGCCCTGGCCCAGTGCCAGGATGGGGGGCATGGCCTGAGGTCCCCCAGATGGGGCAGGGGGCATGCCTTGAGGTCCCCCATCAAGCCCCGCCAGGTGGGGGACACGGCCTGAGGTCCCCTGTCAAGCCCCACTGGGCGGGGGATACAGCCTGAGTTCTCCTGACCCAGCACTGGGGGTGCACCTTGAGGTCCCCCATCAAGCCACACTGGGTGGGGAGCATGGCCTGAGGACCCCTGTCAAGCCCTGCCAGGCAGGGGGGGGCGCAGCCTCAGGTCCCCTCGCCTGGTGCCAGGGTGGGGGGGCATGGCCTGAAGTCTCCTGTCAAGCCCCACCTGGTGGGGGCGTGGCCTGAGGTCCCCCAGCCTGGTGCTGGGGTGGGGGGAGCAGCTTGAGGTCCCCTAGCCCAGCACCAGGATGGGAAGCACACCTTGAGGTCCCCCATCAAGCCCTGCAGGGTGGGGGGCGGGGCCTCAGGTCCCCTGGCCTGGCGCCAGGGCGGGGGTCGCGGCCTGAGGTCCCCATCAAGCCCCACTGGGTGGGGGGTGTGGCCTGAGGTTTCTTGGCCTGGTGCCAAGGCAGGAGGCACGGCCTGAGGTCCCCCAGCCTGATGCCAGGGCGGGGGCACAGCCCAAGGTCCCCTGTCAAGCCCCATGGGGGCAGGGGAGGGCGTAGCCTCAGGTCCCTGCTGATTGCTGGTTAAGGGTGCTTAAGGGAACTTGGCCTCAGCTGTGGGTGCAGCCATCTTTGTGATGGAGTGATGGTCAATTAGAATATTCCCTCTTTATTAGATAGGATTCATGTATACAGCATAGTGGTTAGACATTTATATAATTTGTGAAGTGATCCCTTGATAAGTCTCATACCCATCTGGCACCATACATAGTTATTACAATACTAGAGGCCCGGTGCACAAATTTGTGAATGGGTGGGGTCTGGCCAGCCCCGCCCACAATCGGGGTGGAGGGGGCCGATCGGGGGAGGGGCTGAACCGGGGGAGGGGCCGTGGGCAGTTGGCTGGCTGGCCCAGCCCCCTGGTCGAACTCCTGGTCCAGGGGACAATTTGCATATTAGCCTTTTATTATATAGGATAATTGACTATATTCTCTATGACAAACTTTACATTCCCATGACTATTTTCTAACCACCAATTTGTACTTCTTATTCCCTTTCACCTTGTTCACCCAGCCCCCCAACCATCTGGCAAACCATGAGTTTGTTCAAAGGGATTTGACTCATATTGCCAAACTGCTATTTATAATCATGAAAGGTGTGTCTAAGAGTGCCAGCTTCCTAAACTTGCCAACACAAGGTGGTATCATTTATTTCTTTAATCTCTGCCGGTCTCTATGAAGAAAATAGCCCTCCTTTCATTGTTGTTCTAATTTACATTTCTCCTCCCCTCCTCACTTTTTCTTTTCTGATTATTTAATGAATTATTTATTTCCTTTGCCCATTTTTTTCCTATCGAAGTATCTATTTTAAAAAGGAAAAGATAATATACCAAATATTTATTGAGGATCTGCTCTGTTTGAGGCTCTAGGCATATACTTTTGTGAACAAAACACAAAAATCTCTGCTTTATGGAACTTATGTTTTAGCAGGGAGAGGCATTTGTATCTATAACCATAATAAGTAGTATAGCCATGGATAGGTCTTTCTGAAAATACTTGTAGGAGCTGAGGGAGCTAGCCCGGCATGAATCTAGGGGCAAGGACATTCTAGCAGAGAGAACTGCTGGTTCAAAGGCTCTAAGGTGGTGCCACTACCTGGCATGTTCAAAAACTTGCATAGAGCCCCGGCTGTGTATGTCAGTTGGTTAGAGCATCATCCTGATGCACCAAGGCTATGCGTTCAATCCCCAGTTAGGGTACATACAAGGAGTAACCAAAAAATGCATGAATGGGTGGAACAACAAATCAATGTTTCTCTCTCTCTCCCCTTTTCTCTCTCTAAAATCAATAAATAAATTAAAAAAAAAACCCATAACCTATACTTGGGATCATAATGAAATAAAACCATTTTGAACCTTCAAAAGAAAAACCATAACCTAAAAGGCAGAATCTCTAAAGGAAATTATTTATAGGTTAGAGTCTAAACCAGGCGTCCTCAAACTACGGCCCGCGGGCCACATGCGGGTGTTTTTGCCGTTTTGTTTTTTTACTTCAAAATAAGATATGTGCAGTGTGCATAGGAATTTGTCCATAGTTTTTTTTTTTAAACTACAGTCCGGCCCTCCAACGGTCTGAGGGACAGTGAACTGGCCCCCTATTTAAAAAGTTTGAGGACCCCTGGTCTAAACCGTTAGACTAAAACTTTGAAAAAAAATTCTTTATGAAAAAATAACTTAAAACAAAATCAAATATTACGTATTCCTATTGTGTTTCTACTCATCTATAGGCCACCAAGCATTTGTCTCCCTCATCCCCAAAAAGAGTGCCACATTCATCTCTTGTTTCTCACCTTCATCTTTACTTTCTTACTATACATACATGGAGGTATACCAGATAAACAGAACATTATTGATGTCTTTGAAACTCTTTGGTATCCCAACCTCCCCAGGCTGTGTCCTCTCCATCCCACTCAGAACTAACTAGTTTCAGATTTTATGTTTATCACCCCCCCCCCTTTTTTTTTAAAGAGAGAGGAGGGGAAAGAAGGGGAGAGAGAGAGAGAGAGAGAGAGAGAGAGAGAGAGAGAGAGAGAGAGAGAGACATTGATTTTTTTTTTTCACTTAAAAAAATGCATTCATTGGTTGCTTCCTGCATGTGTCCTGACCAGAGATCAAACCCACAACCTGCCACAACCTTGGCTTATTGGGATGACACACTAACCAACTGAGCTAGCCAGCCCTGACTCATCTCTTTTCCCTTTAGTTGTGATGTCTATTTATATATCCCTAAACAATATCCTCTTTAAATTCTTTATTGATTAACTAGGAACCTAGTGCATGAAATTCATACATGGTGGGGTGGGCCCCTCAGCCCGACCTGCACCCTCTCCAATCTGGGAGCCCTCAGGGGAGCCCTCTCCAATCCGGGAGTTTCTGTCTGTCTTTGCAATCATGTGAGCGAATTGTCTGTGACCCCAACCCAGTTTGGTTTGTTGCTCACAGAATAATAGAGGCCTTTTTTTTTTTTCTTTGCTCCATTGGTGGAGATTTCCTAGAAGTTGCAGGATATCTTCCTTTTAATTTTTCCTCGACACTCTGACTTTACTTATGTCTCTCACCTTTGCTTTCCCTCCATCCCCCACCCGCAACAGTAACTTGCTCCAGGCTCACTTTGCTCTAGTGTCTAGGAGATCTCGAAACATATCTGCCACCAGAACTATGATTCCTAGCATTCCTGGTGCTCCCCACGCTCTTGGTTTCCGCTTCTAGTCCAGGGGCTGCAGAAACCAAAAGGACTGGGAACTTCAGCTGCCCCCAGGCCAGGCTGACAGGACCGGACACTCCAGTGGCGAGAGAGATATTTCTTGTCCCACTTATTTATGTATTCATTGGTTATTTCTCGTATGTGCCCAGACTGGGGATCAAACCTGCAACGTTGGCATCTCTGGACAATGCTCTAACCAACTGAGCTACCCAGCCAGGGCTATTTCATTATAATTTTAATTTGCACCTCTACTTTCTAATGCGTAGAGAATTTTTTTGTGTTTATTAGCTAGCCTATCTTTCATTTCCAGGAAATGCTGCCATCTCATTCTTGCTCCTAGGCTGGCCTTAAAATTAGATGAGAGAAGCACCTACCCACATTTTGTGATAGTCTATCTCAACATTTTCCAAGTATCTTTCCTATCAGTCAGCCAGTTCTCTTTGTGATGAGCACTGGTGGCCTAGTTTTTCCTTTTCCATTAGAATAGCTAGTCATAGAGAAGGTACAGAGCACCTGTGTGTGTTCACGGATGAAAAGCAGGAAGGATGAGATGGGGCATGTGGGAGATTAGAACAGGATGCCTCTGGGTAGTCTAAGAATAGCAGGAAACTGACTAGGAGAACAGATAATAATGACAGCTGCCCAATTTCTAGGAGCTATGACATAAGAACTATATTAGATATTTATGAGTATTATTTCTAATTCTTACAATAATTCTTTAAGGTGTGTATTATTATCCCTACACTAGAGAGAAGGAAACTTGAGTTTCAGCAGCTACAGAACACTTTGGAGTGCTCAGAGGAGAGCAGGTCAGCATGCAATAATTCCGAAAGTCCTTCATTAATTAATTGAGCACTGAGTACCAATTCGGGGGCATAGCGTGTTATTTAGCATTGGAAATGTATATGTCATTAATGGGGACTCTGCCACTCTGTTATTCTGGGCACTGGGTAGAGCCTGCCTGCAGCCATGGAGGGAAGCTACTAATATAGTGGAAAACTGCTTGACTGGCCATCAGGGAGGCCTAAATCCAATCCAGCTGCTGCTCCCTCACATGAATGGCCTTGAAGGCCAATTCACTGTAAGGTAGAGAAATAAAGAGCAAGACCCCGCCTCCCGCATTGAACTGCCTCAGCTCTGCCTGGAGAGTTGGGTGATTCAGATAGCATGTGCCGCAGGTTCATCATCTGTGAAATGGGGATAATGGTGATTGATACAAAATTTTTGGACTGGAACCCGGATTCTTTGTTTGCCGGAGTCGAAGAATGAATCCATGGACAGAAGGTGGTATAGCAAAGGAGGAAATTTATTGAAGAACAAATACAGACTCCCACGTGGGAAAAGGGAAAGATTCTCACAGCACAGACTCCCACCTGGAGAGGGTCCCATCAACTTCCTGTTTCCACGGTTTATAAAGGCTGCAGTTCCTGTGCCCTGATATCCCCTCTGATTGGTCAATATTCCCTTTCAATTGGTTACTATAGTAACTCCTGAGGCCCTCCTCCCTCATTGTCCTCCTATTCCCTCTGGGCTTTTTCCTCCTTTATTTTGTAAATACAGACCTATTTTGGCTACTTCAAGTTCCCTTGTCTTATGGAAATATAACTACGCCTGGCTTCCGTGTGCTCTGGAAACGTACCTTCTCTCAGTCTGTAGCCCTGTGTTTTTCCATGGACCCCAATTCTAAAAATTCCCTAAGCCTGCCTATATTCCCCTAAAATTCCTGTTTCAATGGTAGTACCTACCCCAGTGTGTAAGTTCCCCATGGCCGCTGTAACAAATTACCACAGACTTGGTGGCTTAAAACAAAGAAATGTATTCTCATAGTTCTGCAGACCAGAAGTTCAAAATCAGTTTCACTGGGTCAAAACCAGTGTCTAGAGACACTGTAGGCCGGCTGCTGAGGACTAGGGGAGAGCTCCCTTGCCTTTTCGGTTTCTGGTGCCTCCTGGCATTACTTGCCTTGTGGCTGCATCGCTCCAAGCTCTGCCTTCTGGTTACAAGGTCTGCCTCTCTTCTGTTTGTCAGATTGCCCACAGCCTCCTTCTTATAAGGACATGTGGTTTTATTTAGGACCCATTCCAATCATCCAGGACACTCTCACCATTTTGAAATCCTTAACCTGCAAAAAGACTCTTTCCACTTAAGGCAACATTTACAGGTTCTAGTGTTTAGGGTAAGGTGACCAGACGTCCCGCTTTTGGCAGGACAGTCCCGATTTTTAACAATTTGTCCCGCGTCCCGCGGCGTTTTAAAAAAGTCCCGATTTTTGGAAAGAATGCACGACAAGCTAGGGAACGGCGGGAGAACGGGAAGGGAATATACGGTTTTCGGCGGCCATGTGGCTATTTAGCCAGGATATGAGCTTTATATTATTTTTGTTAATTTTATAATGTTAAACTCTAATAATAACAAATAATTGTTGAGAACTGATTATCGAGAACTGCTTATCAAAGTTCGCATTGTTGATCAGTTGTTAGAATTCGACCACCATTGTTTGGACTTAATGAACAATGGCATTTTTTGGGATTGGCAACGACGAAAACATTTTGTAACTGTCTCTCAGACAATAGACGAAAACATTTTGTAACTGTCTCTCAGACAATACACCTCGTACTGCGTGCTAGTAAGCTAGTTAAACAAGTGATGTCATTGCAAATCAGCTATTCAGATAATTTAGGTAAGTAATTTATTTATTTACTTCATAAATACAGAAATTTTCTTGAATTTAGCAGACAGTACTCGTATTATTTATATTTTATAGTGGCGACAAAAAGTCTAGCGCCGGCCTTGAAAGTGACACTTACGACTTATGTTACGGCAAATTCAGAGGAAAAATAATACAAGTTAGTATTGTTATTATTTAGAAAGAAATATAGGATTAAAATAATTTTTAAAATATAGTTACTTTATAACAATCAAATTAATTTAATTTATAAACTAACAATAAAATATGTCCATGTAATTATGTACCTACTTACTGTGTTTTTAAGCAATATGTATATAATAATTTATAATATAATTTTAAATTATTTTTTTTAGATTTTTAACATAATGAGGAAGAAAAGAGGATGCAAATTCAATGATGATCTAAGAAGTGAATTTCCTTTTATTAAAAAAAACAAAAGCGATTACAATATAGACCAAATTTTTAATCAAGAACCCCCCCCCCCCCCCGCCCGCCCCTCCCTCCTGCGTCGAAACCGGTTTGGCTCAGTGGATAGAGCGTCGGCCTGTGGACTCAAGGGTCCCAGGTTCGATTCCGGTCAAGGGCATGTACCTTGTGCAAGAGGTAGCTGATCGATGTTTCTCTCTCATCGATGTTTCTCTCTATCCCTCTCTCTTCCTCTTTGTAAAAAATCAATAAAATATATTTTTTAAAAAAAGAAGACCCCTCCCCCCTCCCCGTCAATGGTGTCCCCCTTTACCAATGTTAAAATCTGGTCACCTTAGTTTAGGGGCTAATACCTTTGGGGCGGGGTGTGCTTATTCAGCCCATTCCACCCAGAGTGGTTATGAGGAAATCTGCTAAGAGGCCGGTGGAGGACTGAGCATAGCATTGGCCAGTAGGCATCACTGAGTAAATACGAGGCCTCCGCTATAGGGCTGCTGTAAGGTTGAAACAAAGCCCAGCGACAGTACTTTGAGGTGCACGAGGGAGACTATGTGACAATGAAATAAAGGCTAAGTAAGGTCTGCTAATAGATTCTCCCGCCGCCTCAGACTCCGCCCAGTCACGTTCCCCCCACCTCCCCGCCCGGATTCTCCGACTCGAGGCCCCGCCCCCTGCTATGCATCCACCCCTCTTGCACCGCCCATCTAGTTTGCGGAGCATTAGAGGCGTGAGGGCTTTTGCAGTCTGTCTGCTATATTGCCCACCAAATCGTAGCCTATTTTATCCAATTATGTCTCCTTCACAAGCCTGTAGGTTGTTCATCCAAAGCTTCTAGTTTTCATGAGCTTAATAGTGGCAATTTATTTGATTTCAGGTGAAAAAGAAAAGCAGAAGCTGTTAGAAGCAGACAGGCAATATATAAGACAGCCCGAACGGGAGGGGCCGGGTTCTGCGTCCCTGGGTCCCTGAGGCCTGGCCCGCTCGCCGCGCAGGCGCAGTGGATCCTACTCACCATGCCGACTGTCAGCGTGAAGCGCGATTTGCTCTTCCAAGCCCTCGGCCGGACCTACAGTGAGTGCCGTCCCATAGCTTGTGCCTCCCCTCGGAGGCCGAGACCCCTCTCCTAAAGGGTTTTGTGGCCATGTTCGTGCAGTGGGACACGTTCTGGCATCCGGCGGTCCGGGGTGGGTGGTGCTGGCGGCCGGAGTGGCGGCCTGGACTGATGTAACCTCAGAAGCGGTTTTGCCGCGGCTGCCGTTGCCTCACCCACACGTGCCCGGCTCGCCGTGCCATTCATTCAGCGTTCTCGGCTGGAGCGCCTTCTCCCTGGTGCCAGGGGACGCATAGGAAAGAAGCCCGGGTTGCATCCCGAGTGTAGCTAGCTGAGTGCAATAAGAAGGGAAACATGGGACGTTCATGAGGGGAAGTAGGAGTTTGAGCAGGAGGGCTGGCGGCATTGTTGTTGTTGTTGTTTTTGTTGTTGTTAGTATTGACTGAGTGCGTGGTTGTGTGCTAGGCACTCTTCTCAGCGCTGTGAGAATACAGCGGTGCAGATGACCCAAAAGGCCCACTCACACTTTCTGAGGACGGAGGCAAATAATAATTAGCACACAAGTAAAATATATTTTCGGAGAACAGTAAATGCTAGCAAGGAAACAAAAAAAGATACCGTGCACAGAATAACATTAGACAGGGTGGTAACGTTTGAGCTGAGGCCTGAACGACTAGGAGTCTATGCTATTCTTAGTCTTCATGCTGTTCTTCATCTCTTTTCAGTTCTAAAGATAATACCATTTTTTTTAAAAAGGGGGGAATATTAAGTACAATTATCAGCCACCATAGATGTAGCAGTTGAAATGACATCTGTCCGCCCCATGATTATCAGCTCGTATAAAGGTTGTATGTAGCAACTTGATTTGTGTTATCTTTGGTTTTAGAGCTCAATATGGTAACATAGCCTTAGTCGGTTTAGCAGGTACTCCTTCCTAGAATAATATATTACTGTGAAAATAAGGTTAATAAAAAATGTTTTTACTGAATTTTTATAGAGAGAGTATAGAAAAACAGGGAGAGAAACATCGATGTGAGAAACATCAATAGTTTGCCTTCCGTATACACCCCCACCTGGGATCGAACCTGCAGCCTGGGAATGTGCCCTGTCTAGGAGTCAAACAGCAACCTTTCCGTGCACAGTTCAATGCCCCAACCCACTGAGCTACACAGGCCAGGGCAAAATAAAGTTAGCTTTTAAAAACGGTTTTAAAGGTGCACTTTTGGGTACTATGTGGTCTTGAAGTGTTATTCTCCCTAGAGTTCTGCCATAAGTCCCTAAAAATAGAGGTAATACTCCTGCCCTCTGAACTTGGCTCTGACTCCCTATACTTTTTATTTTCTAATACACTTATTTATATTTCTTACCCATCCTTTTAAATCATATTCACACTAATGGTATATATTATACCAGATTTACATAAGGTGGTATGTGGGCAAATATTTGTTCATGACATTGATCAGTTCTCACCAGGTATTCATCTCTGGAAGAGAAATAATCCAGGTTACAAGCAGTGGTGAGATTATTTATTGTCATATGATGTTTTAATATATTCTCTAGCTGCCCTCTCCCCTTTGTTTCATATTGAGAGAGGTTGGGTAAGCTTGATTTTCCACAAATATCTGTCAGCCACTGAATCTTCAAAATTTCAATCAGAAAGATGTTGTTGAGATGTACTTCGGACAAGACAGAAATAATAGTCTTTCATCATTAGTTTATATTTTGTGTGTTTGTCCTTGTAATTTTTTAATTGTTAATTTGGTTGAGGTTAAAGTCGGAAAAGCAGCTCTGGCTGGTGTGGCTCAGTTGGTTGGGATCCCCAGTAGGGGGCGTGCAGGGGCAGCTAATTGATGTTTTGTTCTCATATCAATGTTTTTCTGTCTCCCTTCCCCTTTCTCTAAAAATCAATAAGAAATCCTTAAAAAATAAAAAAGGAAAAGCATGTGTGGCAAGCATCTGGTTTTCAAGTAATGTGGATCCGTTTTGTTTCTTACCCTTTTTTTTTAGGTAATGTTTTCAGATAATGTCTCATTCACTCTTTTCTGTTCCCATGCCCTTTTTTTCAGCCCCTCCTAGGGTTGCTTTTTGTCTGTCCTAAATCCCACTGCTTCTACTTATTGCCTTTCTTTTTACCCCCCTCTTTGCTCGTCAAGGACATGTCTAAAGCTGCTTTTCTTGCTCTCATCATTTGGGCCCTCTGGGGCAGTTTCGTCTCCTTAGTCTACCTTTTTCTATTGCCTTTTTGCTCAGATGTTTTCCTCTTGCTATATTGTTAATGGATTTGTCACTGTTCTTCAATTCTGGTTCTGTTCTGCTTTGCTGTAATTGCTGGCAATACTGTCAGAGCTACCTGTGTATATCATACAAACCTCTAAGATGTATTTACTTAGGTGTGTCATTTTCTTACAGGGAATTATTAATCACGATTTTCTTGCTGGTTTTTTCTTGCTTCTAAGCTTGTGAAATACAGCTGGAAGTATTACAGACATACTTTGCTTTATTGCAGTTCACAGGTATTTTTTTTTTCTCAGAAATTGCTGCTTTAATCAAGTCCTCACTGTCTCACCTGTACTATTGTAGTAGCATCCCTGCTCCAATCCCTCTGCCACCCTTCCACCATTCTTTAAAATGCAGATCTAAAGAAGGATGCTTTTGCTCAGCTGAAAATCCTTCAGTGTAACTCCCCATTGTCAGCAGGCAGGACGGAAGGCAAGTCCCTGGGGTGTTATGACATGACTTCTGTCTATTAGTACTAGTTCCATCCTATCTCTTCTTGACATGAACTTTATGCTTCATCTATATTGAACTTTCCAAATTTGCCATGTTGTTGTCTCTCTACCATCTCTGCCTGATGAACTCATCCTTTTTTTTTTTTTTGAAGCCTTAGCTGACCCTAAGTGGAGCTGATTACTTCCTTTGGGTCATCTCTGTACCTTGCACTTCACTATATTTACACATCTGGTGTTTTACTAGAGTAGGAGATAGTTAACGTAGGAATTGTGTTGTATTTATCTTTGTAGCCCTGACACTTGGTACAGTGCCTGGTATATAGTAAGTGCTCAGTAAATGTTTGTTAAATTGATTTAATATTGGGATCGGAATCTTAAGGCCAGCTTTTCAATAAAATATACTGGTAATGATGCTTTGTGTTCAATTTTTGGTAATGAGCAAACCCTAGAAATGCTGTATCAGGTAGCAGAGTAAAGGAGAATATAACTTAAAATAAGGAAGAGAACAGTTAGTTGTTGTAGAGTTACCACATTTCAGGGCACTGTGACAGGCCCATTATTTTCATGAACTTATTTAAATTTTTCCAATAGTTGCATGCTATACATAAATGTCTGAAAATGTATAAAATGCTACTTTATGGATGAGGCATTTTGAGCCACTTTATGGAGGAGGCATAGGAATTAGAAAGTTTATATAAACTCCAGAACTAGTAAGTGGGATAGTCAGAATTCAAACTCTGATAGTCCTGGCTCCAAAGCCAACTCTCAGGCTGTCTCAGAGAATTTTGAATGATAGGATTTACATGACATTTCAATGTGTTGGGTCTGTAATTTGGAGCCTACTTTACATTGATCCCAATTTAATGGGGTTTTTCTTCTAAGTAAATGTAAACTTCACAGTTCAGGTTACCTAATTCCATAGTTGATGTTAGATGAATCAGCTCTTTAATAAAAGTTTTGTGTATTTTTCTTATTTTTAAATTTTTTGTTAAAGCATTTTTTGTTGTTAAGTGGTGACATTTGATGACTGGTACTTAATATGCTTGGTGTAAGGCAAGTAATAAGAAAATGCAGTTTATTTATACACAGTTCATTTATGCTGATCAGATTAAAGCAATATCCTTTTTTTCCCCCCTAGCTGACGAAGAATTTGATGAACTATGTTTTGAATTTGGTCTGGAACTTGATGAAATCGTATGTATTGGATTTTTAATTTTCTCATATTCTGTGTTTAAGCCCATTTTTCAGATGTTTACTATAGTTTATTTTTGTTACACTTGTGGGCCATGGTGATTCCTGTGTTCTCTGTGTTAAGAGGCTAAGCTCTGGTCCTGAGATTGTTGCTTTACTTAAAATCTCAAAAGGGGTTCACGCCTCTTTCTGTGTGCAGTCACCGCATGTTATCTGGCTAGTGCTGTGGAGATGGGTAGACCATCTCAGGTAACTCTAGAATCAGAGTGAGCTCCGGCAGTGAGGTGCCTTATTGCAGCTTAACCATGTGGAAAGGGACCTGGGAAGCAGTGGAAATGCTGCTTCAGCCAGAGTTGCCATCTCCTTGGCCTCCTGCTCCCTCCCCTTCACTTCTCGGATCCCCAGCCTCACCTTCATGCATTCTCAACCAATGTTAATTCATCCCTAGTTCATTACTGTATATACTCCATGTTGATCTTGTAAAGTGATCTATTTTTGAAGAATGGCTTATAAAAATGATTATGAAGCATTTTCCTAGTTTTTTTTATTATGTAATGATTAAAATATTTTTAAAATAGCTTAATTTACAAAATATATCTATTAATATTGATTATGTAATAAAGACTTACTTATTTTTAAGCCTTTTATCTTATTGATCTATTCAGTGTTTTATAACACTATAAAGTTAAAAAATTGTCAGGCTGACAAGAATGTTTATTGTCTTGCCTTATTTTTCCTGCTGTGCCTTTACTAATATTACAGGAAGATTTTTTACATTAATAAATGCCGGGGTCTGTCTCCAGCATCTAGAAGGGTTCAGGAATTTGAAGAAGGGGTTGCAGTGTAAATTAATAAGAAGAGTAGAAATATAAATTTGTAATCCATGGGGGAGCCAGAGGAAGCTTAGCTATAGTAGCTAAGTTCTCCGAATCTCCAGTCCCCTTGCTCTTTATTAACACAAATTGCCCTAAAGCAAAGCAGATATACCTATCAAAAGGTAAGGTTTAGTATACAGTAGGCATTGTCAGTTTGGGGGAAATGCCTTGGGCTGTTCCCCTGTTTGGCCAGCAGGAGGCAATAACATGTAAATTGAAATGTCCTCAGCTGTCTGGCAACAAGCAATCATTTATGTAAACTCAGGTTTGGGGACATGCCTTCAGCCATTCCAGTAGGCAATAATATGTATCTTCAGCCCTGTTGAAGCTTCAAGGTTCCATCAACCTTTTGATGAAACTTCTTGCATTTATGACATGCTGGAATTAGCCTCTAGCAAATAAGCATCTGTATGCTTGAGAAGTTGGCTAAGATTTCTGTTTATATTAAGTTGCTACCAATAATTTAATTAGACCTCAAAATTAAGTTTGAGGTTGTGCAGTAAGAACTTTGGACTAGATATCAGAAAATTTGAGTAGTAGTTGAAGCTCCCACGATCACTAGCTGTGTAACCAGTGACAATTACATAGTCTGTCTGGGCCTCACATATTAGTTTCTTTGGGCCTCATATATTAGTCTCTTTGAGAGAGAGAATATGAATGAAAATTCTAGATGTGTGAGCTCAGTAAAAGTCATTTTTGTGTTTGTTGCAGATTATAATAAACCTATGTTTTGTTGCAGAAAATAATATATGTAATGTAGTTACTGCTTTATAGTACTGACAACTACTTTTGCCAAAGAATTTACATTTTATTTCATTGTGCTTGTTTTAGACTTCTGAGAAGGAAATTATAAGTAAGGAACAAGGTAATGAAAAGGCAGAGGGGGCATCTGATGTTATTCTTTACAAAATTGACGTCCCCGCCAATAGATATGATCTCCTATGTCTGGAGGGATTGGTTCGAGGACTTCAAGTCTTTAAAGAAAGGTAAGGGTATATATTCATTAAATACTTTGCCAAATTGGATGTTTTTTCTTTGCCTGTCATTATCAGAAGCTCTGTTTAAGTTTCTGGAAAAAAACCTTGTTGGACAGGCACACAGCTCTAGGTCTGCATAGAGGGATGATTGGTGGGTGTGATTCATGTAGTAGACTGTTGCCATTTGAAACTTTGTCTGAATATTGAGTCATAGCCTTTCATTTTGGGACCATATTTTAACAGTGAAGTGGTTAATGGTTTTATGGAGAACTTTAAATGTTAGAAAGTTTGTTAGTTTGTGTGTTGTTTTTTATATTCAGTTCAAATTTGATTTGCTGTAACTTCAGCCTGTTGTTCATTTTGTTTACACAGCAGAGAATATACTTAAGTTATCAAATGTTTTGGTTAATAATGAGCAAGTTTGTTTTAATATTATTTTAGGATAAAGGCTCCAGTATATAAACGGGTAATGCCTAATGGAGAAATCCAGAAATTGATCATCACAGAAGAGGTAATAAGGATAAAGTCTTATTTTCCTTTGAAAACAGTTTCTTTTGTGTACATATCAGTAATGTGGAGTGGAAAAAAGAACAAAGCTGAATCTTTTGCCAAATATAATTTCTTTGATCGTTTGCTAAAATGGATGTATATTTAACCTTCTAGTTTTTAAAAACTGTCAATTTGTTTGTATCAAGCAGTGAAAGGGACAAAGCTTCTGTTTTCTATGAGTAATTTTGGAAAATAACATCCAAATATTTATTTAAAATACATTTGAGATGTAATTGTTTAAATTGTGGTACAGTGATACAATTAAAAATTAATTTTTTTGGTAAAAAAAATATCAACTAGAGCAAACTACTTAAAAGTTAATTTTTTCTCATTTAGTAAATTTTCAGACTTCTTACTGAATGGAAATTCCATGAGGACAGTGACTTTGTCTCTTGTCACCACTATATTTTATTACTTGTTGGTTAAAGAAGGAATATATACTTTTTGAATGAAAATGTGTGATAATGTCAAGAGTGCCGCTAACTTTCTATTACAAAATGTTATTACAAAGAAAAGCCTTCATACTTACCATCTCTAATGACATGATTAATTTCAGACAGCTAAAATACGCCCTTTTGCTGTAGCAGCAGTTCTCCGAAATATAAAGTTTACTAAAGATCGCTATGATAGCTTCATTGAACTTCAAGAGAAGTTGCATCAGAACATTTGCAGGTTTGTGGTTGCATTTTCTTTTCTCCTTGCCTTCCCTTCTCCTCCTGTCCCTTTATCTTTCCATTCTTCCTCTCTCCCCTTCTCCCTGCCTTTTCTATTTTCCTCCCTTTTTCTTTTCTTCCTCTATACAGATTTTTTCAAAGCATTCCTAAAGTAATAAAATGTGAGAGCAACGAGGTTAAATTTGCTTTACCAAACAACTAATTATTATTGCTTATAAATAGTGTGTGCATGGAAAAATAAGATATATTTTGATTACTGTATAGAGAAGAAATGTCTAGTCCTAGAGATTTTCTCGGTTTTTGTGTTTTGGTTCAAATCATTAGTAGTGGATTATACTTTTAAATAATAAGCCATGGTAATTTGAAGTATGATTTTCATTTTTAAAGTGGGAAATTTTTGGCTTGAATGCACTTTTTGAGTTTTATTATAAATTGACAGATAAAACTGGAAACTTTTAAATGACCAAATTTCCCTATTGTATCTTTAACATTACTGTATATTGTTTACTATACAACTCAGTATAGTGATCTTCAAACCTAAATAATTCCTGAACTGCTGAAGGTCAAGGAACATAATGATGAGAGTCCTTGAAATAATTTCAGTATTTCAAAACTAATGGAAATTACATATTTACTGATGATAACAGATATCAGGCTTTAGCTAATATGTCAAATTTGTTTGTTGGTTCTGAAATATATTGTTATCTCATTCTGATCAAAGATATTAATAGTTACATATATCTTGAATAAAAGTAGAAAGTAGAATATTTGGTATAATAATCCACTTTCTGTACATATGTTGTAAACCTTTTCAATCAGTGTGTTTTTGACCTTGGGGGAGGGTTTTTTTTTTTAATATATAAAGTTTCAATTTGGATATACTCACATTTATTAGTTTTCCTGTATGAATTTTATGTTTTGTGTCTAACTTAAGAAGGGGTCTCTCCTTGGGCTCAGGTGTCACTCTGGAAATTAAAGTGTGTTTTGATTACTAATGATAGAAATATGCAAGTGCTTGTCACTTGTTACCCTGAATTAATGGTAACAGAATGACACTTTATTCAGATGAGGTTAGAAAGTGAGAATCTAAAAATATACTTATTTTAACTTAAAAATAATGCTTATGCTGTATATTGGTTGTCACATGGGTTACAAATCTGAGATGTGGAACAGAGTTGTTAAAGCATTAGTCAACTCTGGCTCTTGAGAACCCAGTTCTAGTAAAATAGGATTGTGTATATTACAACTATTTTGACCAAAAAGTTTAATAGATTTTCAGTGTTTAACTGGCAAAAAAAAGAGAAGGGTGTCTGATTCAACCCTTACAGGTTTTAAGCTTTGTTCTATATTTTCTTTGAATAGTTTTTATGGTTTCTTTTGTGTGTATGTTTGTCTTTTGTTTTTCAAAATGGGTAGCTCTTTGATTAATTTTAATTTTATTTTGTTGTGCTTGGTTTGAAGTTAAAATTTAGTGATTTTTTTCAGTTACTCTTTTAGGATTAAGATCCCAATAATAGAGTGTTACCCTTGGGTTTGTCAGTTACTAATTTATCTAAACTTATGGAACCATATATATTTCAACATATGATAGTTCTGGAGTTATCTGTCATTTATATATATAAAAGCCAAGAGACCAAAATGACCAGTCACTATGATGTGCATTGCGAGGGGGGGGAAGGGGGGGAGGGCCGGCCAGCTCCACCCCCAATTGGCTCCTCCCCACCCCGATCAGGGGCGGGGTCAGCCAGCCAACCTCTGTGGCCCCTCACCCTGGCCTGCCTGGTCCCCGATCGGTCCGATTGGGGCCGGGCCGGCCAGACTCCACCCGTGCACGAATTCGTGCACCGGGCCTCTAGTAAGCATATAACTCATTGAGTAAAGTAACATTTCCTTTTTGCTTGTCAACAATTCTGTTCAATTCCATGATATTAATATTTTAGTCACTGGTCTTAGAGGTTGACCAAAATTTGGTTTCTTGCAAATTTTAAAAACTATTTCAGAGTTAATGTAATATGGACTTCAATAAAGTCCTTAATTACTAATGCATTTTAATCCTTGATTACTAATGTATATGTGGTTATGCATAAATATGCAAATATATGCACATATATGTAAAACCAGGTTTAAGAAATATTAAGAACACCATAAATTCTGTCCAAGTTTCTCTCGTTGAATTGTCTGTTAGAAAGCTTAGAGCCAGCCCTGTCCTGTGTGGCTCAGTTGTTTAGGTGTTGTCCCGTGCTCTGAGAGGTCACTCACTGGTTTGATTCCTGGTCAGGCCACATGCCCAGGTGTGGGTTCACTGCCCAGTCGGGGTGTATATGGGAGGCAACCAATTGATGTTTCTCTATCACAATGATGTTTCTCTCTTTCTCCCTCTCCCTTCTTTTCTAAAAAAAAAAAAAAAAAAAAGATCAATAAAAACATTTAAAAAAAAAGAAGAAAAGAAAGCTTAGAGCCAAATTTGTGACCCTCCTTGGTAAGATGGTGGCCCTTTAGATTCTAATTTAATATTGACATTGTTCCTGGATCTATTTGATATCCTACTTCTATTTCTTTTCTAATTTGTAAGTTTATTTTTAAGTTTCTTATAAGTTCCTAAAATTACCTCAAATCCTTTGTAGATAAACTGTAGAACAAATGAAATCAGTAGCTTTTAAACTTTCCCTACACGATAAACTTTCAATGTAAATTGTCTTTTAAATTAAATTTTCTCCATTATTAATGTAGAATGTATTAATGTACAATGTATTAACATAGAAAAGTAAAAAATACAGCAATTTGGTAGTTTACTCTGATTTATTAAAACATGTTTGCTTAAGGAAATGAGATTCAAAGAAGATAGAGGGAATGTTGATTTGGAAAATGTCCTATAACATAGCTCTTGGGAAAGCAAAGTGGCAAGGAATTTACTTCAGCTACTGAAATAATGTTTTGTTAGTAGCTTTATAATTTTTCATTACTTTTAATAGTTGTTTGAATTTGTTCCTTATACTCCTCTAAAGTTGCCATAAAGCAACAGGCAATTTTAGGGAAGTGTCTAAAAATAATTTAAAAACACATATAGTCTATGTTACCTTTAGAATTTCTGTTTTGGAATATTCAAATCTCTTTTTCTATCTTTTTCCTTCTCTCTTTCCCTCTTTTAACATTTAGGAAAAGAGCGTTGGTTGCTATCGGTACCCATGATTTGGACACTTTGTCAGGCCCATTTACTTATACTGCAAAGCGACCTTCAGATATCAAATTCAAACCTCTAAATAAGACAAAGGAGTATACAGCCTGTGAACTGATGAATATATACAAGGTAAATGTTCTTCTATATTATGTAATAGCTCTGCATAAATCTTGAAATTCCTTCAAAGTCAAATCTGGAAATTCGAAAAATGTACTGAGTGCTTTAACAAAAAACAACCAGCAGTGTCTGGGCCCCAACAAAGAGATACTGATTTTTTTATCTGGAGGAGGGGTATTGGGTATAGTTTTGTTTTATTATTACTCTTTTATCCACTTGGATGATTTTAATTTGCACCTAGGATTGAGAATCACTGAAGTAGACCATACCACAATGTAATATTCATATTTGGGTATAATTAAACTCATGAAAGTAGAAGGAACAATAAGATTTAGTTAGTGTGTTTTTTTTTTATGTGTGTGGGTAATATTATAAAATGTTTGCCTCCCATTATTATTTTATCGTATAGCAGTGACAAGGAATTCAGTAGTCACTTTAAGAGGAGTAGTGGATATTGTTAGAAAAAAAGCAACTATTATCCTTGGCCTGATTTTCTAGTGATTTCTCAGATTTATTTAAATAATTTTTTTGTTTTTTTTTCCTTTTTATTACATTTATTAGGGTGATACTGCTTAACAAAATCATACAGGTTTCAGGTGCACAATTCTACAATATATCATCTGTACACTATAGTGAGTGTTCACCACCCCAAGTCAAGTTAAGTAGTTTTGTGATGGTGTGTGTTTTATTTTAGATGACTCAGGCTTACCAATGGAAATTTGTTTTCACTGTTGAAAAATGGCTCAATTGTGTTTTCGTCTCTTCCCAGTGGGAGATGAGGCTGTATAAAGCTTTTGAGACACTAATTTATATTAGCACCTTTAAAAACTTGGAACTTTCTGTAATCTAGGGCACTTTTATTGTTTTTCTGACTTTTCTCCTTTTTACACTAGGTAGGTATGTAAACTAATTACATTGATAGAAATAAAAAACTAATTTTGTTTGACTTAATTTTTTTCAGACTGACAACCATCTTAAACATTACTTACATATCATTGAAAATAAGCCCCTGTACCCAGTTATCTATGATAGCAATGGTGTCGTCCTATCAATGCCTCCAATCATCAATGGTGAGCTATTTCTTAAGCATCATTGATTTTTACTGTCTTTTCTTGTTCTTCAGTATTTCTGTAGAATTCTCAATAGAGTTGGCCGAATCAAATCAAATTAATTCTTAATCTGAGAATCTCAGGTCTTTGGTAGATTTTTTTTTTTTGTAATAGTTCTTTCCATTCATCATTTAACAACATCTTACTTGGGATTCTTATACAATTTATAAATGTCTAAGTATTCTTTTAAAAAAATATCTTTTTAATTTTATTTTAGAGAGGAAGGGAGAGGGAGAGAGAGATAGAAACATCAGTGATGAGAGAGAATCATTGATTGGCTGCCTCCTGAATGCCCCACACTGGGGATGAGCCCATAACCTGGGCATGTGCCCTGATTGGGAATGGAACCATGACTTCCTGCTTCATAGGTCGATGCTCAACAACTGAGCCATGCTGACTGGACTAGAAATATTTTTGAATGCTTTTCTCTAGATTTTTTTTGGTCTTAAGTAATTTACTTGGTTAAACTCAAAGTTGAATTCTGCTTTGTCTGTTTTTTAGTTAAACTAAAACTTTTAAACTGAATTTTACCCTCTTAACTCTTCTGAAGGCTTTTTTGATGAGACAACTTGAATGTAACTACAAAATTTAATTATGTTGAAGCCATAGATGTTTGCTTTTCTTTTCCAATTCACATTAGATAGGAGAGTCTTTGCCTTCTCCAAAGCTTGCACTCCAATAGTTATAGTAGTTAAGAATCTGGGCTCCAGAGTTAGCCAGATCCAGACCCAAATCTTAGCCCTGCTGCTTACTACTTTGTGATCATGGTCAGTGAGCTTTATCTCTCAATCTTAGTTGTCTCTCTGAAACTCTGTCATAGAGTTGTGGTGAGGATGAGATGAGACAACCTCTGCTAAGTGCTTGGCATAGCTCCTGACCCATTAAATACACTCAGTAAGGGCTGTTACTATTTTGTCTTTATTCTGCAATGGAGCTTAAAATAAAAGTTGTATATCCCCTTACTTTGAGATGTTAGTTTATGTTGTGTTCTAAATTAAAATGTAGTTTCTGTTTTGTAGAGCTTTTTGTGCACTTATATTTCTGAAACTGATTGTTTTGTTGTTATTATTTTGTGTTCATTGCAGGAAACCATTCCAAAATAACAGTAAATACTAGAAATGTATTTATCGAATGCACAGGAACTGACTTTACTAAGGTAAAACTTTTTTCTATTTTTGTACTGTCAGGATAGATTTTTACTTCTGGGTCAAGACTATATGGCTAAATTTAAAAATATGTTTATTTTGAAGGTGGGAACATATTTTAGAAAATTAGAAATATATATTCTATACTTCAGCTATGGTGCTTTCATTCAATCGACAAATGGTTAGTGAGCACCTGTACTGTCTTTTCAGTGCCAAGAATTTAATAATGAGTTACATGTTCCTTGACTTGAAGGAACTTGTTGTGGGAGAATTAACCACCTACCTGTAAAATAGAACAGGATAAGTATTGTAATATGATCTGTATAAATAGTTTATCTTAGCTGGCTTAATTAAAATGCTGGGTAATTTGGTATCTTTGTGTACTTAAATTCTTTAAAAATGAACTGGCTATAAAGAAATTCTGTTTAGCAATTAATAAAGTGTTTATGCACATAATGATATCCAGAATATGTAGAATATTAGTTGTGCACTCACTTTCAACCACTACATATATTGGATTAGATTGCTATGAAAGCTTTTTGCTATGGCATATGATTTCTTTATTCATATTAAGTAAGGCATAGAGTGAGATGGCAATTAAGCAACTTAAGAAAGGTAAACTTGGAAGGCAGGAGAAGGCTGGGGTGTAGAAGGCAGGTAAATGGCATTCATGTACATTTACAGAATTGGAGATCATTGTAAGGTATTTCATTTATAACTTTTATGTACCATATTTGCCTTGAGAAATAGTATAGTATTATCATATTAACATTTTTAAATTCATACATTAGCAGACCTTGGATATCTTTCTTGAAGCTTGTATATAAGAGTGAAGTATATTTAAAAGCAAGGCCTATATCCTAATAAGATTACTGTATTTTTTCTAAGCATATTTTTTCAGTTAAATGGCATTCACTACAGTATATCAGGCATTGCTTTCTGTGTAATACACACACACACACTCCTTATAATAACCAAATGAGGTAGGAACTTTAATTATCTTCATTTAACAGATGATGAAACTAAGGTACAAAGACAGTAAGTAACTTGCCCAGACTACTAAGTGGTGGAGGCGGGAGTCAGGCATCTGGCGGCAGAGACTTACGGTATTGATCTGTAGTTAACCGTTTGTCGCTCTCGAAATGTGGTGAATCCAAGGGAGGGGTGGGGGAAGTAAATTTGTCTCAGTCATGGATTGTACCTTTCAGAAAACAGCATAAATGCTAAACACTTGAAGATAAGGACAGGCCTAATGTAGCTCATAAGTGTTTATTCCATTCCCCCTTTTACAACGTTTGTATAGAGGTTCATTTTTAGATATTTGGGAACTAAATTATATTAAATATTCATTTCTGAGTGAAGAGAAAATACATATATTTATAGATTACCATAATATTTGTCTTTTTTCTTTGCAGGCAAAAATAGTTCTTGATATTATTGTCACCATGTTCAGTGAATATTGTGAGAATCAATTTACGTAAGTTCACTTGGTGCCTTTATCGATGCCCTATTGTTTCTTCTGAAGGCAAAGCACGAAGGCCTGTGCTAAATATAAAGATGAGAAATATGTTCCTATAACTAGAACATGTAATCTCTTTGGGAGCTAAAAGATATGCATAAATAATGTATAAAATAAAAAGTGATAAGTACTTTAAAAATTTTCAGTGATGTTTTGGCTGTTTGTAAGGGCAAGTTACTCCTAGCTGAGGCAATCTGGGCAGGCCTCATGGAGGCAATGAAATTTAAGCTGTGTTTAAGGATCATTGAATTTGAGAATGTTAACATGAATGAATAGCAAGAGGAACAGCCAGACAAAGGTAGAGAAGTATATATCAGAACAATCCTATGTCCCATGTATATAACAATAAGATTATTGTAATTTTTTCAAAGCTATTTTTTAATTAAAAATATTTAATAAACTTATATGGCCCTTACTGTGTTCCAGCATCATAGCTTAGTCTAGACTATTGATTATAATTCAAAATGTATAACTGGAGAAAGTAGGACTGAAATTGTATGAGCAGTATCAGTTGCTTTGTTTAAAAATTGATTTTAGTGGTTGTGTCAGTCAGTTTTCGCTGTGTAACATACCACCCTGATAAAGCCTGGACTATGTGTGTCAGTATTGGCAAGGAGTCCACAGAGCGTGCATGCTCTACAGGACTGGGAAATGTATCGAGAGGGTGCATGCTCTACAGGACATGGGAAGCATAGGAGAGAGAATAGTAGAGTAAGGTTGTATTTAGGAGGATTAATCCAAAAGTGTTGGAATGTGAATAGTTTCAATATATGGAGGCTACACTTGTAGACCAAGTGAAAGATTTGTTAACTATGTACATTTCTAGAATTTATGGATCTTTGTTAAGTATTTTACTTTTTTTCAGGGTTGAAGCAGCTGAGGTAGTTTTTCCTAATGGAAAATCATATACCTTTCCAGTAAGTACTTAGAAGTGACTTGATGATAATGTGATAATGATAATGGCTGTGTAGTGCTGCCTGTTTATCTGTCCATCCACCCACATGCCAGGAACTATACTATGTGCATTACATGGATGTAATCCTCACATTAACCCTCTGAGAGTGGGTGCTGTTATCATGCCCTTTTCTAGATGGAGATCCAGAAACCTTGAGATATTAAATAGTTTGCCTGTTACGACTATAGGTGGGGCCAGAATTTAAGCCCGGACAGTCCCACTTTAGCTCCTAACACATTCTGTTATACCTCATCATTATTTGGCCATAATTTCTGTGATTTATTCTCTTATTAACTAGTTTAGTGGGTAATTTACAGTCTCACCCCTTTTAAGATTACTCAACCCTCCAAATCTAATTAGTCTCTTTACACTTGTTCATCACTGTAACTAAAAAAAAAAATGTAAACCAGCATTATTTTTAATTTGGGGCTTTTTCCCCCCAAGAGGGCTTTATAAATATAAAGATGTCATGTCTAATACATGCTATTCTTTCATGTTTAAACGTCTCTCAGTCATTTTGTTATGGCTCTGATTAAGTGAGGCCATTCTTTGATAAGCTGGTTTTTTTTGTGTATGTTTTATTTTATTTATTTTTTTCTTTCCTTTTTTTTTTTTCCAATTTTTTTATTAAGGAATTATATGTGTACATATCTTACCATTGCCACCCCCCACCCCACTCCCATATATGCCCTCACCCCCCAGAGTTTTGCATCCATTGGTTATGCTTATATGCATGCATACAAGTCCTTTGATTGATCTCTTATCTCCCCACCTCTCCCTAACCTTCCCCCTGTAATTTGACAGTCTGTTTGATGCTTTACTGTCTCTGTATCTGTCTTTTTTATTTATTTTTTTCATTATTCCCCTGTCATTTATGAAGTGAATCTTTCTAGAGTAGTTTCTGCTATTAAAATAGCTTTTAAAGTAGATCAATCCTGCCAAGATCAAAAAAACCTCCCCCTTCCTGATAGTATATAGTATCATCTTTTTTACTTGAATATTAGTTATAATTCAAAATAAATGTATAACTGTAGAAAGTATGACTGAAATTATAGGCGGTGTCTTTTTTTTTTTTTAAATTATTTTAGTAGTTGTTACCAGTTAGCTTTTGTTATGTGACAAACCATCCCAAGAGTTAGTGACTTAAAATAACAAGGATTTGTTAATGTCATGATTCTGTTGGTCAACTGGGTAGTTCTTCTGGTCTGGCCCCGTTTGGCTTATCTCTGCTGGGCTCACTCCTGTGTAGCCTCTGGTTGGGAGGCTAACAGCTGGATGACCTGGGATGGCCTGTCACGTGTCTGTTCTGGCTGTGGGGTCAGCAGGTCAAGTGTCTCTCATCATCCAGCTGATGGTGGTGCAGGATTCCCAGCAGCAAGAGAGCATCTCTGGTGCTCAGGTGCTTTTAAGCAGAACCAGGAATTTTGCTAGATCGAAACGGGGTGGGTGACATAGACTCCAAGGCCACGGAGACTGTAAGAATGTGGCCATTTATACAATCTACCACAGTAGTATTTGGGATTAGCTAGAGAAGCCTTTTCTGTCTGTCTTAAAATAATGTCTTATTTGAAAAAGTTCTTTTTCTTTTTAGTATGAAGAATTGTCAAGTGTTAATAAAAGTGAAATATGTACTTTCGGGAAGAAAAAGAGAAATATATCTTAAAATTTTGTTCACTTTTCTCATGCAGCTAATTCCTTGAAATCATTTATTTTTATTATAAAGAGCTTTCATAAATGTGAAATGGTGGGCTTTCTTAAAAGGAGTGCTATATCGGTGTTTCATCATTTATTTATTCACTTCTGTGTAAACTTAGACTAGGACAGATTGTTCTCCCAGAAAAGAATGAGCCTCTGGGGGAAACTAATTCTTCCTCACATGATATAGCAGAGTTTCCCAAACACTTTGAAAATGTTTCCTAGTCTTCTGTTATCCTATATAATAAAAGCCTAATATGCTAAGTGTCTGGTCGACTGGTTGGCAGTTCTACCAATCAAAGCATAATATGCTAATGATATGCTAAGGCTGCTCAACCGCTCGCTATGACATGCACTGACCACCAGGGGACAGATGCTCCGACTGGTAGGTTAGCTTGATGCTGGAGTCCAGTCAATTGGGACTGAGTGAGATTGGCCATACACAACCTGGAGCGCTCCTGTAGTCCTTCCCCAGCTGGCCAACCTCCCGTGTCTCTCCCTGGCCCCAATCGTGTACCAGTGGGGTTCCTCAGCCTGGTCTGTGCTTTCTTGCAATCCGGGAACCCTCAGGGGATGTCAGAGAGCTGGTTTCGGCCTGATCCCACAGGGGGAGCGCCGCTCAGCCAAAAGCCGGACTCACAGCTGGCGAGCACAGCAGCAGAGGTGGGAGCCTCTCCTGCCTCTAGAGCAGTGCTAAGGATGTCCAACTGCCGGCTTAGGCCCCCGGGGAGCTGGCCTAAGCTGTCAGTCAGACATCCCCCGAGGGCTTCTGGACTGCAAGAGGAGGAGGGCCCCCCGAGTTCACGAATTTTGTGCACTGGGCCTCTAGTTTCATACGAAAGAATAGAGTTTAGAATAAGAGAACTAGAGGAGAAAAAGAATAGACTAATTAATGGTTAATGCTGTGAGCTTTGGAATGAAGCTACCTGAATTTGTTTACTAATTAATTCATTGGTTCATGCATGCATATATTTAACTGTGTACTGAGTGCTTATTATCTAAAAAGCATTTTTCCAAGTACTGGGAATATAGCCAGTGCTAGGATTAAGCAGTCTAACGTTGTGACCTGGAACTAGTTATTAATATCAAACTCATATTCCTTATCTGTAAAATGAGTATACTAATAGTGTCTGTTATGAGGGTTAAGATTTTCTTAAAAGAGTATCTTGTACTGTTTAGCTTATATTAACTGTTCAGTAAAGGTTAGTTACTTTTATGCAGTCAGTAGCATCCAGTCCAGTGCTTCTCAAACTCTAATGTGCACTCAGCTAGGGATCTTGAGAACATTCCAACTCTGACTCAGGTGGTCTGGTGTGCCTGCCCTGACTCTAAAGCCCAGGAGTCTGCCGCTCTAACGAGCTCTCAGATGGTGCTGATGCTCCTGCCCAAGAACTGTGTTTGGAATAGCAAGGCTCTGGCTCATTGTCCTTACCTGAGTCCAAACAGGTCTTAACATTTATGGCCTTTTTGCTAATGGCAGTTATACATCTTGAGAGTAATTTAGTGATAAGAAATATTCATAGATGTGTTTCCAGAGTTGCTGAAAAGCCTGCATTTTATGCGTGTTTGTTTCTGCCTACCATGTAGAGTTATGTACAGTTTGAAGACGACGAATTACCAGTTCATGAGATGCTCTGGTAGTGCTGGCTCCTGGAGCAGCCTGAGAGCTAGCACTAGGGCACGGCTGCATTTCCCCACCTGGAAGATGATAGGAAAGCAATGTCTCCTAACACTCCTGGACTCAGGAAGGGAGCGAACATTGTGGTACATGAATTACTCTTTCTTGGTCATAAACACCTACTTGCCTGAGATGAGACTGAAAATCTTCATCAGGATTCATAGCATGTTAGAAATGATAAATACACGAGTGTTTTGTTGAAGAAAATGGTGACTGACCCTCTAAAAGAGAATACGGTTTTTGGCATTTGATGTTCTTTGTGAGCAGTTTCAGTAGTCCAGTAGCAGGTTTGTTCCTCCATAATGTTTTGAAACACCAAGTATTTTCAGCATGTGGCTCTAGTGACAGTTTCTTGGAAGGAAAATGAAACCAACAACAGCAAGTTGAAATAGAAAATGGCTAAGGCTGCATCTTACGGGGATGATTTAAGCTTCTCAAACTCTTTCTCTCTTAAGGAACTGGCTTACCGAAAGGAGATGGTGAGAGCTGAACTAATTAACAAAAAAGTTGGAATCAGGTATGCTCTGAAAATGTCATTTATTTATTTACTGTTGGAGAGAATTCAAGCATGAAGTGCATACCACACTATTTAATTTTTCCTGAAAGAATGCTGGGAGAGGGTTTTGATACCCTTTCAGAGTAAATGAAGTGACGATAGGATGTCTGTTAGGATTGAGAAAGAAATAGTATGTTTAAAACAAAATAGAAACATGTTTTAAATAATGCAGTCAAGTTTATGGTTTGTACATTCCTATTTCAGAGAAACACCAGAAAATATTGCTAAGCTTTTGACTAGGATGTTCTTAAAGTCAGAAGTCATTGGCGATGGGAATCAGATTGAGATTGAAATCCCTCCAACCAGAGCTGACGTTATGCATGCATGTGATATTGTAGAAGATGCAGCTATTGCCTATGGATATAACAACATTCAGATGGCTCTCCCGAAAACATACACCATAGCTAATCAAGTAAGATTGCACCCGTAAATAAACACTCCTTATGGTTAGAAACTGATTGTTGAATGCCAGAACATAGGAATTAAGCAGTATTTGGATGTGCTGTGCTATGAGGCATTTGCTATGGAGAGGATACAAAACAGATGCACCATTGATTAGAGTAAGTTGAAAACCTGTGATGACTAGTTCTTTGAAGAAAGACAGGTTTTGAGTGTACTAGTAGAGCCCTTGTTGAATCTCTAACTGGGAGATTCATTTTCTCAGCCTGGGCCTGGAGGCAGCAGCTCTGTGTGAGAGAGGTAAAGTGGGGTTTTGTACGTCTGTGTAGGTATATTGGGGTGGTGAGGGGGTAAAGGAGGGGTGGCACCAGCAGCATATTAGTAAGGATGGAAGGGTGGTTTCCTTTTAATGATGTGTTCTGTATAAATCTCTATTTTAAAAATACAAAATTTTATTGAGGTGAATTAAACTCCCCCCCCCTCCCGCCAGTTTCCCCTTAACAAGCTCACGGAACTTCTAAGACATGACATGGCAGCTGCTGGCTTCACCGAAGCACTGACGTTTGCTCTGGTATGTTTACATGCTCTCTGCTCAGCTGACTGTTGACTTTGAAACTGAATTGTTGATTCTAGGATTCCTTATATAAATTTATAAAATCTAGATTACCAAAATTTCCAGGCTTTAAAAGAGTAACTTTATTATTTGAGATGGTACAACTTTCTCAGAAAGAAATGTTGGGAGATTTCTGTTTCTAGTCACAGAAAAACATGAAGGACTAAAAAAAGTCTTCAGTAACACATCATAATGTATTCTATAGTTTCATGTGAGTGTTGATGGTTCACAATGAATTCAGAACCAAATTTATTAGGTTAGAATTTTTAGTCTTAATTTGGCTGTGCCTGTGTCTACTAGATGCTGCCCTGATTAAGGGCTTGGGGACTTTTCCACATTACATGTATTCTTTGTCTTTGAACATGTTCCCAAGCATTTGCTTTGAGTTGAAAAGCTGACATAAAGGGCCGAAATCAGTAAGTTAATTTTATTACAAAGGAGGAAATCCCCATCCCCTGGTAAGGCAAATGGGAGCCTAGCTTAGGAACAGCCCGAGTACAGAGTATACCACCATCTCCGTGTGAAAATTTATTTTAGCTCTGTATCACCGCTAGAACTCATTATAGGAGAACTATTGATGTTAAATTGCATCTGCTGTGGGCCTCAGTTATTTGATAAATGTTTATTCTTGGCTTAATCTTAACTCACTGATTTATATAGAGAATCAACATTGTTATAAGACAATAAGTTGACTTACAGCATTTGATACGTTTCATATTAAATTTGGTGGTCAATTTTCCATATTGATCTATTTTGTATGTTTTTCTTAGTGCTCCCAGGAAGATATTGCTGATAAACTTGGTTTGGATATCTCTGCAACAAATGCAGTCCATATAAGTAATCCTAAAACAGCTGAGTTTCAGGTAAGAATTTTCAGTAGAGAAAGTACATAAGTTATGAAAAGTTTTTTCAGGTATTATTATACCTCATATGATATTGAAAACTATCTCCCGGGCCGAAACCGGTTTGGCTCAGTGGATAGAGCGTCAGCCTGCGGACTGAAAGGTCCCAGGTTCGATTCCGGTCAAGGGCATGTACCTTGGTTGTGGGCACGTCCCCAGTGGGGGGTGTGCAGGAGGCAGCTGATCGATGTTTCTCTCTCATCGATGTTTCTAGCTCTCTATCCCTCTCCCTTCCTCTCTGTAAAAAATCAATAAAATATATTTTAAAAAAAGAAAAAGAAAAAGAAAAAAATCTCCCGGATAAGTTATAGTTAGTTCTTTCTTTACTGACAAAAATTCTTAATATTTTAAAATCTTTTCTTGATTAACTTTGTAGCTAGTTCTTTGCTATGTGCTGTCTATCCCAGTCTTATCTGAACTCTCCATTTTATAATTGTTTTTTAGTATTATTTTCAGATTTCATCTCTTTTTCACCTATCTATACTAATAAAAGCCTATGTGGTCATCATGCCTTCATGCCGTGATGCCCTCATGCGGTCATGCAGTAACAATCCATCACCAGGAGGCTGCGTGCATGTAGACTTGATGCTGTGTGTGTGGCACGGGGGCGGGTCCCAGTGGCTCAGCGGGGAGCTGCGGGGGCGGGACCCCTGGCTGTGGCACCCCTGGCTGTGGCCTACCTCTTTGGGGCAATCCATCGAGGAGCCCTGGATGGGTGGGCGGGGCCTACCTCTTTGGGGAAATCTATCTCGGGGCTCCTGCACTGTGAGAGGGCACAGGCCAGGCTGGGGACTCCCCCCTTCCCCCGTGTGCATGAATTTTGTGCACCGGGTCTCTAGTTTGTAATAAATGAGTCAACACCTGTTCACAGTACCACCCTTAAGTCACTCACTTTTAAATTAGTCATTACATCAGTTCTTGACTATGCCACCTGTGTCTTCCACTGTAAGTATCTAATTTATTGGCAGTTTCATTTAGAGTTTAGGAATAGAGAATGATATTATGTTAATAGTAAATGTTAAATGATTTACATTATAATTAGGACATTAAATGTAAAGAACACTTCAAGGTTATAATATCTTTACTTATTAGTGACTTCAAATAGTCTCATCTCTTTCATACTAATAATCTCTACTTCTATTTTTTTTGCATTTGCAATTCTGTATGATATTTTTTAACCAGGCTTTAGAGGAAATCATGTCTTCTAGAATCAAAGGAGCCTAGAATTGAAAGGAAATGCTTTCAGTAAAGTTAATGCTGTTATAATGCTGTTAAAATCCCAGTTAGTTTTTTTGATCTTGGTTTGCACTTCTGTAAAAGTAGGGGGCTGGATTAGTTCTAAAAATATGTAAATCTGATTTAAAAATGTAAATTTTACCTATAAGACTACCTACTAATGCGGTAGATTAGATTAATTAAAGAATTTATTTGGTAATACGCATCAAATACATGAATTCTTTCTTTATATTCATGTCAGAACTTTGAGGAATTCTCACCCTAGTTTGGAAGGATTGTGATAATGAACTTTTATGTTTTGTTTTCTGAAGTCTACTAGCTTTTCTACTATGTAAAATTTCCTGCCCTGGCCAGCATGGCTCAGTTGGTTGGAGTTTCGTCCCAGTACACTGAAAGGTCCTGGGTTCGATTCCCGGTCAGGGTACATATCCAAGTTGTGGGTTCACTCCCCAGTCAGGGTGTGTACCGGAGGCAACTGATCTCTTGCATTGATGTTTCTCTCTCTGTCCCTCTCTTTTCTGCTCTCTAAAATGAATTAAAAATATATCCTCAGGTGAGAATTAAAAAATTAAATTAAAAATGCCCATGGTGTTCTTTTTAGTAAGAGATTTAAAACTTCATTTGGATAGGGTAATATTTCAGTAAATCTTAATGGATTTTTATTTGAGCTTATTGGAAATTTTTCTTTTTCTCACCAGTTTCATTTATCAAACTTGATAGTTTTCTTTCTTTTTTTTTGATAGTTTTCTTAAGATGTGGTAATGTGTTTTTAGGGTTTACATCCTATCTTAATCCTCTATATAGGTGGGAGAAAAACAAATAAACATTAAAGGTCACTATAAGAAGCTGTGGCTTTGCACACTTAAGAGTCAATATCCTAATATATAAAAACCCAGGGTCCGTAACGACCCACTGAAGGCTCAACCGAACACCGGAAGTCAGTCCTGCAGTCAGTGCTGTGTTGCCGTGGCGACCCAGCACTGACTGCTGAGGGGGCTGCGGATCAGGCCTGGAGAGAGGCCCGAAGAGAGAGGCAGGGTCTGATCTGCAGCCTCTGTGGCAGCTGTTGATCAGCTGTTGCCTCTCTCTCTCTCTGGGCTTTACCAGCAACCGCGCCTCTGTTTCTCTCCGGGCCTCCGTAGGAGCTGCTGATCAGCCTCGCCTCTCTGATCAGGCCTGGAGTTAGGCCTGGAGACACCTACTGGCATAGAAACTGACCAATCAGAACCAAATCTGGGTGAACTATGAGGAACCAATGGCTGCCTAAGAGGTGGAGATTTTGACGCTGACTGTCATAGAAACCGACCAATCAGAACCAAATTGGCCAGCAGGGGAGGGCAGTTGGGGGTGAGATCAGGTCGGCAGGGAGGGCAGTTAGGGGTGATCAGGCAGGCAGGCAGGCAGAGGTGTTAGGGGCAATCAGGCAGGCAGGCAGAGACAGTTAGGGGTGATCAGGCAGGCAGGCAGGCAGGTGAGTGGTTAGGAGCCAGGGGTCCCAGATTACCAGAGGGTGCAGGCTGGGCTGAGGGAATCCCCCTCTGTGCATGAATTTTGTGCACCAGGCCACTAGTTTCTGTATAAAATACATTAGAGATGAAAGTGAGTCTGCCTTTTAGACTTGGCAGATTCTATATTTTACTCCTGCCTTACCAACACAGATATGCCCTATCATTACTAATGTGGCTAACAGGTTTATATTTATTTATGGTTAAATTAAATTAAAATTGTTTATGGTCTTGTAACTCAATTTATTGTCTAAGTCCATTCTTTTTCCTGTGTAATTTTTAACTTTGGACTATTTTCTGATAATATGTTAGAGAATGAATAAAAGAAATGATATTTAGTTAAAATATGTAAAGTCTTATTATAATTATTGTCAATAAAATTAGAGTATTCCCACATCCCCCCAAATTAGCAATAATATTCCTTAATATCTTCAAGTATCCACTCATTGTTTAAATTTTCCCAATTGATTAAATTTTTTCAGTTTGATTTGGGACTCAGATGAAATTGTACATCAAAGTTGACTGATGTGCTTTTTACATCTCTTTTAATCTGCAGGTTGTTCCCCTCTCTCTCTGTCTCTCTCTCTTGAAGAAACTGGTTCATTTGCCCTGCAGGGTTCTTACATTTAGGATTTTGCTAACTACATTCCAGTGGTCCCTATCCTATATAATAAAAGGGTACTATGCACATTGACCTTAACGGTAGAATGACCAGGAACGACCCGTCACTATGAGGCACACTGACCACCATAGGGCAGACGCTCAACGCATGAGCTGCCCCCTGGTGGTCAGTGCACTTCCACAGGGGGAGTGCTGCTCAGCCAGAAGCCGCCTCATGGCTGGCCGGCGCAGTGGCCACCTCTGCGTTAGCGCTAAGGATGTCCGACTAATGGCTCCTGGGCTGCCAGAGGGATGTCTTGACTGCCAGCTTAGGCCTGATTCCCCGGGAAGTGGGCCTAAGCCAGCAGGTGGACATCCCCCAAGGGCTCCCAGGCTGCCAGAGGGATCCTGGACTGTGAGAGAGAGCGCAGGCCGGGCTGAGGACCTCACCCCCCAAGTGCACAAATTTTCGTGCACCGGGCCTCTAGTATTTCCAATAAATTGCTAGTTAGAAGCTTGATCACATTCAGGTTTGTTTCTCTGTGTGGGTTTTTTATATTAGTGTGGGTTTTTAAATAAGCAAATAAGGTTTATCTATAAAATAAAATGCGAAACACTAAGAAAAGTTATCTATGAAGTAACTTGTTTCTATTCCAATAAGTTAAGCCTTCTTTTAAGATTGTAGTTTTGTTTGTATGGTTTGGGGAAGTGAATGATATTTAAGAAAGCAGCAAGTTTCAGGTGATTAGCAGCTTGCTGGTAGAATGAATGTGATAGGAAAAATGTTCTCTCTCCCCCACCTCACAATCTAGCAAGTCCTTTTAGGGGCTTACACTTCCTTGTGCAGGATCTAGAGAGGCTGCTATTTTAGCTAGGGTGGTCAGGGCAGGCCTCTGCGGGAGAGGACCTCTGCACAGCGATTTGAAGACAGTAGGTAGCCACATTTGGGTCTATGGGAAGAATGTACCAGGCAGAGAAAGGAGCCAGTGGGGAGGTCTGAGATGGAAATCTGCTTGTGGTGTGTGGCTGGAGCGCAGGAAGCCAGGGGACAGCAGGCATTGAGGTGGGAGAGAGGCTCCATGTAGGACATGGGTTTTATTCAAAATTTGATGGAAACCTGTTGGAGATTTTTGAGCAGGGTAAGTTTTGTGATCTAATTTAGGTCTTAAAGAATCACTCTGTGGAGAATAGACCATAAGATGGCAGGAGTGGAAGCAGAGAAACCCAGCCTAAGAAGCTCGTGCAAGAGTCTGGGCCAAAAATAATGGTGTTGGAGTCTGCAGAGCCGAGATTCTCAATCATGCTGTCATACCACTGCGTGTAAAACCCTGCCAGGAACATGATGTCTTGGCAGCTGACATACCTCATGTATCTTAGAGTGAGAAATTTATTTCACAGACAAAAGCAGGGAAGTTTTGTGGTTTTATGTATGTTTGTTTTAAAGAACTGGGATGTTTATTTGTACTTCTTTGGCTACTCAGCTGGAAACTGTAGTCATAGCCTGCCCATAGCAGCTGCATAGTTTTTTTAGCACCTACATATTTGTGTTGTTTTCCTCGTTGTCTTGGTGTTTTAATTGCATTTACATTTTCCCTGGTCCTGGTTTTTAAATTTTTGATTAATTCATATTTAATCTATTTAAATATAGGGTGGGGCAAAGGTAGGTTTACAGTTGTATGTGAAACAAAGTTTATTCTTGTATTACTTATTAATTATTGTATTTTCATATGAACAACTGTAAACCTACTTTTGCCCTATCCTGTATTTCTATTTCTTATAATCTACTTCAATTTTCAAAATAAGGCAGAATATGAAAATTTACATATTTGAAATCTTCAAGATTTTAATTTTAAAAATCATAGTATGTATGTATTTACCACCTGTGGTTTCAGGCATCCACTGAAGTTCTTGCAGCATACCTCCTGAGGATAAGGGGGAAGTACTGTATGTATGTTTGGTTCCTATTTGGTCAGTGCAATGTTGCATCTTCTCCTGTAGGTGGCGCGCACTACCCTTCTTCCTGGCCTCCTAAAGACCATAGCAGCGAATCGGAAGATGCCTCTTCCTCTGAAACTGTTTGAAATCTCTGACATTGTAGTAAAAGATTCTAGCAGAGGTAAGAATGAGCCACCTTTGATTTGTATACTTAAAGCATTTTTTTACTATGAAAACTTCAACTGTGTTGAAGAGAAAATAGTATAATTACTCTCATGAATCCAACACCCAGCTTCAACAATTATCAACACATGGCTAAGCTTCTTTCATTTATACTCCAACCCACTTCCCCATATTATTTTAATGTAATTCCTAGACATCATATCATTTCATCAGCAAACACTGTAGTATCTCTTTCTAAAAGGTAAGGACTACCATTTTTGTCTTTTAAAAATAACCCATATAATAATTATCATATTATCATCAGATATCTAGCTAGTGTTTACATTTTCAGAATTGTTACATAAATTTAATTTTCGTGATTGATTTGAATCAAACCAAGTATGGTTCAGATATTTGGTTACTGTATCGCTTATTTCTTTTACTAGAAAGCAATTTTAACAAATAATTTAATAACATTTTGGAAGAGCCCTATTAAAACCTCAACTTGAAAAGCACTGTGGAATCTTTCTTTTTTTCTTGTATCATGTGATTTAAGGTGCTTGATTTTCATAGATGCGTTATAAGGATTACATGAAAAGTTTCAGCCACATAATAAGCACTTTTTGATGTCTGCTTTTACTATTAGGGTATTAGCAACCCCTAACGCCAGATACCTAGCATCCCGGTTTAGTCAGTTTCTGTGAGAATGACATGAAAACTTTGACTGGCCATTCAAGAATTAATGTAACCTAAAAATGGGCACTTGGGGCTCATTTTTATCCTAACCTTTGCTTAACTGGTTTTTCTTCTGTTGTGCACTTTTTTGGGGGTGGGGTGGGGTAAGAAAACCAAAATGTACTAATGGGAATTTACTTAAGAAATAAGAATCTTGTTTTTTCAGTAATTTATCATTCACTTCTTTTTAGTGAGTTGAGCACGTATGTTTTTACTGTCTTTCAAACCAGTAAGCATTTTTCTGTTGGATTTACATTAGCCATTTCCTCCTAATGAAAAAAAAACTATTTTGAAGAAAAAAAATCTAGTCCATCAAAAGTGAAATGATAAAAGAGGTTTCTAGTTAATATGAAAGTGTCTCAAATTTTCATTAGTTAGGGCAAACCCTAACTACTGATTCAAAGGGGCAGAAATATGTGATAAGTGTGAGCAAGGCAGTCTCATTCATCATTCATTGCTAGGTGCTGCTCGGAAAATAGGAGGCAGAGTTGCCAGTCTTGAGGAAGATAGAGCAGGGAACAGATTTTTAGATAGATAGTGCTTGGAGGGAATGTGCAAGGTGCCCTGATGGCACAGACAAGGAAGTGACTAACTTGTTTGGTAAGATTTAGGAAATACCCAACACTGCCAGCCTCACGTCAGTTAGTGTAGGCAAGCATATCTTCCCAGATGGAAATGAAAAAGGAATTTGTACTGGATTTCAGTGCCTCCCACAGGTTTGCCTGGCCTGCATTTCTGTAAGAGTAAATGAAAGACTACTAACCCCATTTTCATGCTTGACCTCATTGGCCAGTTTCCTGTGCTGAAGTGGACTTTTTGACTGACTGTCACGTTGTGATGCAGGCTGGCTGCCCATTTATGGCTGAGTCAGGCGCACTGCTCAATATTAAGACTTCCCCTCGGACTCAGACACATTCCTGTTCTTTGAGGCTGAGCCAACCACTGCATTTATTGAGTCTTAAGGTCCGAAGTTGTTGCAACATTTAAAAAAGTTAGACATGACTTGGGACTAAGCTGATTTATCCCTTTTGTTGGGCAGAGTGGCATGTGTCTTTGGAATGAGAAGTTAATGCAGACTGCTGAGGGGTAAATTTTCAGCTTTATAAAGGGGAAATCGGTTGAGGCAGCCCTGAAGCTATCAAATCAGGCTGCTGTGTGAGTTATTGATTGGTTCCAGTTGTTAATACTTTTGTTTTTTCTGTTCGATGTCAAGGTTAACTAAACTCTAAACAAAATAGTAAAAAATTACTTTAGAGGAACAGAGGACCTAATTGTGAACTGCTAATCTTTATGCTCAGGAAAGGAACTGTATTTTGCAAAGCCAACATTCTGGCATTTTATTAAATGCAGATTGAATTCTACCATCACACTTTATTCCATGATGGTCACTGAAACTGCCAGTATGCCTAGAAGCTCACTGAAATGGCAGGAGAAAATGCATTGCTGGATTGAATTTAAGTTTAAAAGGAGCCATAGCCTAAGAAAGATGACTTAGCTTGGCTTTGTAACGTACAGAGGGTGATGTAGAATTAGCACAAAACAGCCATCTTATCAATTTGACATATATCTGTGGAGAAGCCTGATAATCAAATTGCCATGCACTTTAGTTTCAACTACTGCATTTAAAGAATTTTGGGTGTTAATTATTCTAGTAGATGGAATAGGTTAGAGGCCTTTGACCACTCAAAGGGCTGCAGTTCCTTCACTTGCCTTAGCAGGCACCCTTACTCCAAGCCTTCACTTCCTGCTCAGACTGGTCCTGTCTCCAGAGCATTGCTGCAGTCCTGGACAAGCTGCATTTCCTCTGTTTCCCAAGGCCCCATTTAAATAGCTTCTAAAATTTCATGTTCTTCCTGAAGCTGATTTTCTAAATCAGAGAATGATCTACTTCTTACCTTGACTAGTTTGATATGGAGCCCCAGAATTTACTTTTTAAACTTTAGTCACAATATATATTTAAGATTCTTGTTCTTTTCTCCTCTCTGGGCCGCCGTGGCTACAGGGAACATAACTAATTCACTGTTCTTTGATGATTTGGTTTGTTCTTTCAACTTGCTATTGACTTGTACCATTCATGAATCTGTCTTATACTGTATAATCTACTAAAATATAGGGTCCAGATCTTTATAGTTTTTTCTGTAACTCTTTGCTTGATAAATAGCTCAATAAAAGTGTTTTAATTATGAGCTTGTGAAATACTTCAGCTCTGAGAAATTGTCCATTAATTCTGCAGCCATCAAATAATGCAAGATTAGCATCCACATGTGGAATGTGGTTTTCTGAAGAGAGCTTATGTCATCAGTCTGGATTAATTTAATTTTATTATTTCATATTTTTGGCATGTAGAATTTCCCAATTAATAATTTAAAAAAGATGGGTGTAAGAAACATTGACATTAACAATATTTGAAGTAGCATCATTCATATATGTGATAGCATCTTAACTGTATAAATAACATCATTTTTAATAGCTACAGTTATTTTAGTATGTTTGGCTCCACATAGTTAAGATCTGCTAATGTGAGTATAGTGTGCTCTGTCATGCATTGCATATTTTTTAATAGATAAAAATCCATTCCAGGTTTACTTTTTCCTTCATGCATTGAGAAGATCATAGGTTTTCCTCACAGTTGTTGCTTCGCTTTCAACATTACTTAAAACTGAAATAAATCTGTATTTTGGTGCTATAATATAGATATGCTTTAAGGAAAGTTATTTTTTATTATGTTTGATTTTAAAATTGAAAATATTTGAACTTAAGAACTTTTATTAATATATATTTCTAACTTAAAAATAATTCTGTTATCTTGGTATTAAAAAAAAATAACATATCCAACTTCTCCATAATCCTACTCTTAGAATTAGTTGCCAGACATTTTCTATGCACGTGCAGTCATGTTTCACATTTCTATATATAGTCATATATGTGGATAAATACTCTTGAGTTCATACCAGTGCAATTATGCTTTATCTGTCCAGCTTTTTCCTGTGGACACATTCTGTTCATCTCATTCTTTTTAATGGCTGCATTACATTGTATAAATTATATGCTATAATTTATTTACTCAGACTGTTGATGAATATTTAGATTGTTACCAGGGTTTTGCTAAAATATGTACTTCTAAAAATTTTTAGAAATAGAATTGGTCGGTCCATAGGTATGCACGTTAAATGTTTGCTATCTTGTCAACTTTTTTTCCAAAAAGGTTTTTTGCAAATTTGCAGTCCTGTTTTTTCATATTAGGTGTAATTTTTTAAGGTATATGTCTTCAGGAGATTCTTATAGCTTTTGTGAATCATTTAATACTACACTGGAATTTTTCAGGAGATAATGTATAAACTCCAATCTCTTGGGGACCAATATTAAAGAAATTTATTGGATGGATTAGACTAAAAATCAAGGTGCTTTGCTTTATTTTCTGAGCTTGGCCAAACTAGTAATCTCAAGCCCAGTATAAGCCAGTGATTACTCTGGAAGCCTTTTTGATTTTCCAGTAGGCTTTCTCTTGACATCTATATTTGGGTTTCTGGGTGAGGATGAGAAGTAGAGATGGAAAGGTTGAAGACTGCCCTTTTCCATTCTGTGCCATATATGGTAATATAACCTAACACCTCTGATTTGCTCTTAATCATTGGTACTTTGGTGAAAGAGAATCTACACCAAGCAAGAGCCTACTCTAAATATTTGAGTTGTATGCAGTAGTCATCTACTAAGGGACATCATTTACCATTCTTTTTTCCTTTCTCTTTAAAAAGAAATAATTTGGCAGATCTTTCAGCTTACAGAAGTGTAGCCAGCCGCCCCTCCTCTGGGTGGGTAGATCAGCCTCTCCAGGCAGTACTTTGAAGTCTGTGAAATACATTGGTAATTTAGGCTGACACACTTGGCAGACCCGTCTAAAAAGCAGAATTGTTTGATGGCATGACACAAGAGGTCTGTTAACTGAGTTAAAGAACTGAGTCAGTTATAAAGAACTGAGTCATTTGCAACAAACCCTAATTTTGGCATGAAATTTAAATGGTTCTTGTTTTGTGGCATGCAGTCAGTGAGTTCTGTGATGTAGCATGGTCCCTGGGTGCAGAATCCTAGGAAATGGGGAGTGTACCACACCTCACAGTTCTCCAGGGAGGAGTGGGAGGAATGGGGTATGTGGTTATTTTTCTCTTTTTTCAGTTCAGCCGCAGTAGGACTATCTTAGCAAGATGTGAAGAAGCCAGTCTAGAGGGAATGGGAGTTCTTAGGAAATTTGGAAAACCAGCTAGTCATTGGTGGGAGTTGGGAGGGCCTGCCTAAATAAAGAGTTTAATTTAATTCTTATGGTGGGTTTATAAGTACAGTGCCCTAAAAGTCAGTGAGTGGCCTTTCTTAAAAAGTTGCAAAGTTGAATCTAAAAAATCTATAGCTCATGTGTGTATGTGTAATGTATGTGCTATAAACACCCTGAAACTTTTTTTGGAGTATAATTTTTTAAAAGTCCTGTATTTTTTATTGTAATTTTATTATTCTGATCATCAAAATCACTTAATTTGTTTTTTTAAAATATTCTAATTCTTTAAACCAGATGTTGTTCCTCTTATCTTTAGGTAAGTTTTACATAATTTGAAGATCAGTAAAGAAGTATCCCCAGGCAAAGGTTATTAAAACAAAGCTTCCAGTTTATGTTGCTAAGCTCTCTGATTGGTGGCATTACTGTTGGGCTGTTCTCTCACAGCAAAATGGAACAACAAAGTAGTTTCAATATGTGTCTGTGTGTTAAAGTGGAAGCATGTGACACCAACAAATGGGTACCACATGGCAAGAGATGCCCAGGAGCAACTCAGTGTTATGAAAGGGATAATTTAGTTCTGTTTTGTTTCATTTTTTCCCCCTTCAGAATGGAGAGCGGAATGGAAAGAGGGAGAAGGAAGGAGAGAGGGAGGGAGAGATTGAAATTTCCTACAGAGGAATTGGGCCCCTCAGTGTATGCACATGGTTAGTTTATTGAGGTTTTATGGCTGCCTGATTTTAATATTAATCTGTATTCTTACACCTTCAAGTAAAGCTTTTAGATACCAATGTCTTTATCTTTGCAAATGGAAGTGATAGAGACAGTACTCACTTTCCTGCATCAGCTGACTCTTGTGCTGACATAGAATGTGGCCCGTTGTCTGGTCTTAGCCTTGTTAAATAGTTACTTGTATGTGCTTACCTCCCTTTGCAGGTTTTATTCATTTATTCAAAAAATGATTGTTAGGGTTTAGTTTGTGCAGGCCCTGTGCTGGCTCTGACCATTATTTTCCAGGGATACCTACAGAAGAGTGCCTTGAACATGGTAGGTACTGAGAAATGTTACATGGCAAGAACAGTTATTTCTCCACGTGTGGTCAGTCAGGGTTTAACTTAGAATACACTTTTTTTTTTAAAAAAATATATTTTATTGATTTTTTACAGAGAGGAAGAGAGAGGGATAGAGAGCTAGAAACATCGATGAGAGAGAAACATCGATCAGCTGCCTCTTGCACACCCCCTACTGGGGATGTGCCCGCAACCAAGGTACATGCCCTTGACCGGAATCGAACCAGGGACCCTTGAGTCCGCAGGCCGACGCTCTATCCACTGAGCCAAACCGGTTTCGGCTAGAATACACTTTCTATGAGTGACAATATTGTTGATAGCTAGAAACTTTAGTTAACTAACTTCTAAAAATAATTTACTCCAGTTGCTTACCTAGAATTCTTAGAAAACTTTAGAACAGACATCTGTTTGTCATATAAAAAGCATTTCAAGAATGGATATTTTTGACTATCTTAGGTAGGTATATAACCATATATAAATTTGCCCTTATATTATTCATTGTCATTCAAATCCGTTAGAGATTGCCACTGTATTATGGAAAGACCATGGGTTTTAGAGTCAGATGATTCTGGTCAAATCCTGGTTTTGTAATTTATTAGTTATGTAATCCTATATAATAAAATCCCAATATGCAAATTGACCGAATGGCGGAACGACCAATGGAAGGACCGCTCGCTATGTTGCGCACTGACCATCAAGGGGCAGACACTCAATGCAGGAACTGCTCCCAGCCCAGGAACTGGTAGGTCCCAGGCCAGCCAAGGCGGGTGCCAGCGGGGGCTCCCTGATCGCCCCGCCGGTTGCCTTGCAGAGGGAGGCAACCAGCGGTGGCAGTGGTGGGGGGCAGGACTGGCGAGTGGGCGGTGCCAGGCCGGCCAACGTGGGTGCCAGTGGGGGCCCCCCGATCATCCTGCTGGTCGCCCCACAGATCGGCCCTAATCGCCGGCCAGGCCCAGGGACCCTACCCATGCAAGAATTTCGTGTACCGGGCCTCTAGTTAAATATAATTAGCTCCAGCCAGTTGGCTTGGCTTTGTGCAAAATCTTTTTGGACTTGTCTTTCTCCATTCTATTTTATAGGGCTAATAAAACATAATTTACATGATTATATTGAAAATTAAATAAGATTATAGATACATTGATAGACAGGTAGACAGTTAACATTAGTTTGCCGTTTCTTTTTACCCCATTTATGTGCTCACTTTTATATAAATTGCTTTAGTAAGTGAGAACAGTGTCTTAAAATACCCATTTTATATGGATATCTGAAAGGTAAAAGGCATTCAGTAATTTGTGTCAATTATGCAAAGGGAATTGCTAATCAAAAACCTTCGAGGCTGAAGTGTTTCTGAAAGAAAGATTTTGTTGAGCCACCTGTTAGCCAGAGAAAGGATCAGCTCCTGGGCATGCATTCTGAGCCACCAGTCGCAGGGCTGGATGGAGAAGACACCATGTCCATGGTCCTGGGGTTACAGGGCTCTTTTATACAATGAGCTTGGAGAAAAAAGATGTAAGTTGTTTTGAAAGAATTTACATTGACTATAGATAAGGAGGGCTGGAAAAGGAGAAATGGGGGGCAGTTCTGGGATAGGTACACAGTCCACAGGAAGTACTGATGTTTTGGATTGGTTGTGGGCAGCAGTCTGGAAAGTTCATGTGCAACCAGGATTCATTGCCTTCTAGTGGTGTCTTTTGGTGATCGGCTATTCTCTCTAGATAATTGAGGAAATTGCCACCTGAAAGTTAATGTAGTTTCAGCGTACATTCAGGAATGTAAGCAGTCATTTGTTGGTTCTGGCCCTCCTGTTATTAACTGATCAACCCCTTCTTGTCTCTTCCTTGCACCCTTCAGCCTATTATAATTTAACTAGAGGCCTGGTGCACGAAATTCATGCAGAGCAGGGAGCGGGGTTGTGTCCTCAGCCCAGCCTGCACCCTCTCCAACCCAGGAACCATCAGGGGATGTCTGACTGCCGGTTTAGGATTGTGCCTAAACCGGCAGTCGGACATCCCTCTCTCAATCCGGGACCACTGGCTCCTAACCACTCACCTCCCTACCTGCCTAATCACCCCTAACTACTCTGCCTGATGCCCGTAACTATTCCCTTGCCTGCCTGATCGCCCCTAATCACCTCTGCCTGCCTGATTGCCCCTAACCGCCTCTGCCTGATCACCCCTAATCTCTTTGCTGGCCTGGTTGCTCCTAACTGCCCTCCCCTGGTAGCCTCTAACTGACCTCCCCTGCCGGCCTGGTCGCCTCTAACTGCCCTCCCCTGTGGGCCTGATCCCCCTAATTGCTCTCCCCTGCCAACCTGATTGTTCCTAACTGCCTCTGCCATGGCCATGCCACCATGGCTTTGTCCAGAAGGATGTCCGGAAGATGCACAGTCTAATTAGCATATTACCCTTTTATTAGTATAAATTTAGGATGTCTCAGAATTTTACTTCTCAGAATAAATCTGTGGAAGAACTTTTGCTCAATACATCTATATATATATATAATAATAAAAGCCTAAGCGACCAGCCCACAATGATGCACACTGACCACCAGGGGGCAGATGCTCAATGCAGGAGCTGCCAAGCTGCGGTGACTTGGCAGCTGCGGTTCTCAGGTGACACACCGGAACCAGAGAGGAGGGAGCCTGATTCCAGGGTGCATCACCCGAGAACCACCCTCTAGCAATTCGTGATCTCTCAAGGGATGTCGGAGAGACGGTTTTGGCCTGATCCCCGCAGGCCAGGCCAAGGACCCCCACTGATGCACGAATCCATGCACCAGGCCTCTAGTGTTAATATAAAGCAGCTTTTTTATTTTCAGTTTGTTCCCTGATAGACATTAATTTGTTTTCTCTTTTTGTAATTTGAAAAGTGAAATGAAGCTAACATTCATTCAGTGTCTGTGTTAGAGTTGTGATTTGGCCCTCTAGAATTTATTAAAGGGCCAAAAGTGTATATACCCATTATAAAGTAAATGATCACCATTGAATTTGAGTCTACATTTATATGCTATACTCTTCTTTAAAAAAATAAAGTTGTTTTTTAAAAAAAATATTTTATTGATTTTTCACAGAGAGGAAGGGAGAGGGACAGAGAGTTAGAAACATCGATGAGAGAGAAACATCGATCAGCTGCCTCTTGCACACCCCCTACTGGGGATGTGCCTGCAACCAAGGCACATGCCCTTGACCGGAATCGAACCCGGGACCCTCCAGTCCGCAGGCCTACGCTCTATCCACTGAGCCAAACCGGTTTCGGCTAAAAAAATAAAGTTTTAATATGGGTTTATATTTTTGTAACCATCACTACAAGATATAAAACAGTTCTATCACCCTGAGGACCCTTCATGTTTTCTATTATAACCACATTTTTTCCTCCATATCTAACTTCAGGCAGACACTACCTCCTATTGGTTGCTATAATTTTACCTTTTCCAGAATGTCATACAAATAGACTCATGTTGCCCTAGCCGGTTTTGCTCAGTGATTAGATCGTCAGCCCGCAGGCTGAAAGGTTTCGTGTTCGATTCTAGTCAAGAGCATGGACCTCAGTTGCAGGCTTGATCCCAGCCTCTATTGAGTGCAAGAACCAACCAATCAATCTCTCTATCACGCCTATGTTTCTCTCTCTCTCTCCCTCTCTCTCTCTCTCTCTTTCCCTCCCTCCTCCTCCCTTCCACTCTTTAAAAATCAATGGAAAAAATATCCTTGGGTGAGGATTCACACAAAAAAACAAACAACAAAAATCAAATAGACGCATGTTATATGAAGCCTTTTGAGACTGTCCTCTTTCATTCAGCATTGCACCCTTGAAATTAATCTAAATTGTCAAGTCTATCAGTAGGTTTGTTTCTTTTTCTTGATGAGTAAGTAGTATTCCATTGTATGGATGAACCACAATTATTTATCCAATTACCCAGCAGGGTTCATTTGGACTGTTGCAAGTAAATGATATTACCTTCTTAAAAATATAACCACTTTTAAGTTCAGTATTTCAAAGTAGAATAACATATACTAATCAAGGAAAATATGGAAAAATAGATAATACTTGAAAAAAATTATCTTTGCCCCAAAATAACTCTGTTAACATGCAAGTGCATTTGTTTTATCTTTTTCCTGTGCATGGAGTTTTTTGGCTTACATTATATTTACGTAGTTGTAATTCTTCATTTATTGCTTTTTTTCCTGTTTTAATTGTAAAAAGTATATATAACATATAGTTCAAAAAGATTATTATCAAGCAAACACTAGTGTAGCCATCCAACGTAAGAAATGGAATATTGCCACTATCTTAAGCTTCTTTAAGACCTTCCTCATCATGTCACTTTCCCTTTACCTACAGTAATCACTGTCCTAACTTTTGTGACAGATTCCCTTCTTTGCTCATAGTTTTTGAACCTATTGTATATTTTTCCCTTTTCTTTCATTTACTATTTCAAGTATTTGCTCTAGCTGTATTATAAATCTTAATGAGGATGCTTTTTAGCTCTAGTATTCGGATGAATGATTGTGCTATTTTATGTAGCCACTCCCCAATTTAGTGGTTTCTAGTTTCAATATTGAAAATAATGCTTTGTGCAGAAATATCTTTAACATGAAGCCTTTTTTGTATTTAAGATTATTTACTTAGTATAGTAGTATTATGAATAAAAGATGATGATGTTTTAAGGCTCTTATGTTTGTTGCTAAATTGTTTACAAAGATTTTTACCAGTTTATACCACTGTGAAGCCTTATTATTCCTGGGCCAGCATTCAGTTTTCTTATACTTCCCCAAATCAAAACACCTCAGGGAATTTGATGGTTGAAAAACCATATTATTTTGCATCTGACGTTGAATGGTTCTCTATGTATTTACTAATAGGTTTTCTTTTTTGTTTGCTGCCCAAGTTTGTGTTGGTGTAAATCAGATTCTTATGTAATGGTCAATGTGACCTTGTTACTAATTCTTTTATTTTTTTCAGATGTAGGTGCAAGAAACTACAGGCACCTTTGTGCTGTTTATTACAACAAGAATCCTGGTTTTGAGATAATCCACGGGCTACTGGACAGAATTATGCAGCTGCTTGATGTGCCTCCCGGTGAAAAAAAGAGAGGATATGTGATCAAAGCATCAGAAGGTAGGACAGATCGGCTTGAATGTAGTTTGTGATAACGTAATGAAGTGTCCTTGCCCTATTTTTTATAAAGTTTTTTTTTTTTTATTCGGGGGAAGGGGGAGATAGAGCCTCATTTCAATTATTTGTTAGTATTTTCTAGAAAATACCCTTTTCTTACCTGCATTTAAAGAAAATGCTTTTCAGAGCTCTTGTGCAGTGTACCAGCTGAGTGTTGGTAATCCCTAGTTACTGGCACTGTTAAGCCACCAGCACCATAGTGAACCCAGAAGACCACGCTGGAAGCTGAGAGAATCTAAACTGCTGATTTGTACTCAAAGACACCTATCTAAGGCCTTTAAGGCAAAATAATAATAATAATAATAAAAAAAAACCTCAAAAGTTATTCTGAAAGACTTCATTATGTTAATCAAATCATAAAGTTGACTGAGGAAGGGTGGGAATCCTGCATAAAAGCCCAAGCACAGTAAAATCTGCTGGAGAGTTTAGGTTAGGCTAACTGAATGGGGTGTGTATACTTCCTAGGGTGCTAGTTTCCCGTTGTCCGAGGACTTCTGAATTTTATTTATTTATTTATTTTTGCTTCTCATGTGTAGCTGAATCTGAGTTTATTTTGTTAGGCAAGAGATCCAGAAACAACTGGAAACAAATATTTTACTACTTGTTTCTACTGTTTACCTGATAATTTTTTTATGACTATACTAGTGGCCCAATGCACGAATGAAGATTGGGTAAGACTGGGCCTTCTTTCCCCTGGCTGCCGGCACCGCCTTCACTCTGGCTGGAGCAGCCTTTCTGCTCCGGCCCCGAGCCACCTTTCTGCCTTCCCACGCTGCCCAGAGGCATGGAGCGGCTGGGGTGGTGTGTCCCACCTGCGTCGTCGCCATGACGATGCAAGTGTCCTGCCCCTGGCTGCTCTGCACCTGCGTATGCAAATTAACCTGTCATCTTTGTTGGGTTAATTTGCATGCTCCTGATTGGCTGGTGGGCATCACGAAGGTACGGTCAATTATCATGTTACTCTTTTATTAGGTAGATTTGGCTTCTTAAATTTTTAATAAAGCATTCATTTTTTAAAAGTGTTATTAGCAGGTACTTGGTTTTGTTTTTCCCTTAGATTTATTTGTCTTAGTCCTCTGAGATTCTTGTTGTTGGTTTGTTTGTTTTTTGAGACTTCTTTGAAAACGTAATAACCTGGAAATATATGGGCTCTTTTATGTTGAAATTGTGGGGTTGTCTGTTTCTAATAATTACAATTGAGAAATTGAATATTGTTTTCTACCAAATCTCTCATTAGAAATAGCAGTGAAGTTGTGTTACGCTTATAGAATTCTAGAGTGTTAGAACTAAATCTTGGGGTTCATCAAGTCCAATTTCTTGGGTTAACAAGTGAAGGAACCAAAGCAAAGCAAGTTAAATGAGTCAGGCTGGGTCACACATGTAGGACCCGAGGTGTTTGTAGATCTTTCTGTTCAGTTTTTTAGGCCAAGTTGTTACTAAGGTTTTTAATTACATATGAGGACAGAGTCAAGTTTTGTTTCCTTTGGAATTCACTTTGACTCTCATAATATTGTAATGTTTTAAAGTTTCCATGTCTATGAGATGTCCAAGATTTATGAATTTGAGAAGCTTTGGCACAACTTCTTTATACAGGTGTACCCTGGAATAGTACATATTTCGGTATATCTAACTGGCTTTCTTTGAGAAAAGAGGTATTTACTTTCAGTGTCTCTATCACCAGCACTGGCCACATCATTTTTCTCAGTATGCTTTCTGTAAGAGCTATCAAGCCAAAAACAATTAGTGTCATTGTAAATAATAGTTCCTCATTTCTCGTAGGGATTTCTAAGTTTAAATTTATCTAATGACAAATATGATTATATAAATGTGATTATCTTTTTTATGGTTAAAGAAATTAAGACATAAAGACGTGGCTTGTCAAAAGAAATCAATATTAGTTCTTCATCTAAAATTTCATATGCATATGAACCATATATATGTGTATATATGTATATACACATATATACATATATACATGTATATATGTATATATGTACACATATATGTCATATATATGTCTTGAGCAAAATCTGTAAACACAAAGATTTGGTTGCGGGGGTGTGTTTAGCCAAATCATTATTTCAAATTTATATTTTGTATGTAGTTTTTTCCTACTAAGAAAGATCTTCTAAGTATCAAAAAGTAGAGTAGAAAGAGATTGAGAACTACTCTGCCCTACCAGTTTTGATTACTGAGTTGTCTTCTGTTACTCTGGCATATGGTTTACCTTTTAATAATTAAAAATCCCTGGTGGCTTTGCAGTTATAATTGAACTAAGTCTGTTCACCAGAGATTCCTGCTAATGTCAGTCAATTGGCAATTAGTATACCTCCTTTCTTTCTGTCCTTCTAACGAACACCACCCGTTTCCTTTTGTACGGTTTTGTTTGGAGGTGTAGGGATGAGTAGAACGGAACTTGATTCCCCTTGTGGAACTTAGCCCTGCTCATTATAAGAGAAATCTGGAAACTCATTTGATAGATCATCACATTGATCCTGAGGAGTTCTGTTGACATTGGCATGTGACTTTGCTTATTATGCAGGTGGCAGTGCTGTGCAGCATGGGGAGCCTCTGCTGTGCTCGCTTAGCTTTACATAGTTTTCATTTGCTGAGCGCCCTGCAATTAAAAGTGAGATAGACTGAGTTAATGATAGAATAAGGTCAGTTGTTGAGTGGAAACAAAGAAAAAAGAAACTTTAACTTTTTAGCAGATTCTTAGAGCATCTTGAAGGTCTCACAAGTGTTCAGCTCAGAATGTTTTAGTGGCACTAGATCAGATTCTTAGAGCATATGTATGTACTCTTTTCCAGGCTTCTTCCCTTTTGTTTTTGTGGTTTGTTGCAAGCTAAATTATGTATGTTAAAATGCATTTATCCTTTCAAAAACCACGTCTGGGCAGGGAAAATTCTCCACATTTTTGTGTTTAGAACAGTTATGTGGTTCCTGGGCAAATCAGTGGCAAAAGCCATTTCTTACAGAAGGCAGTGGGCTTTGTGTGGGATTGGCTGCAGTGACTTGAGGGTGTATTTTTCCCCTTTAATTTGTTACCTATTTCAGTTTTGTTTATATACAATTCTACAGAAAACTTCAACTTAACCTGAGATAACATCTCTCAATTCTAGTTTTCATGCTGCTCAGAATTCATTTTGTGAAATGAAAAGTAACCTTGTAAGTAATGTGCACATAATCCTGCACCATATGTACCCACAGCAGCTATTCAGATACCTTCTGTTACAGTAACACCTAATGATTATTGACGTGACCTGTAGGTCGTGTCCTTTTTCCTCTCTCAGGACACCTGTGAAAGATTTCAGATGCTAAAGACCGGGTGAAATGGTGATGTTTCCTTGGTTTTTAATGTAATAAGAGCTTGGGAATATGTGCTGACACCTTATTGAAGTAAAGGTGTTCCATTTATGATTTGATTTACAGAAAATGTTCTGGACTAGACTAAAGGCGATCTGCATGACATATCCACGTTTAGTTATCACCAACAAAGACATTATTCTGTTATGGCAGTTTACTAGTAAAAGAAAAAGGTTTGGAAGTTTCTAAGCTTCCTGGCCTTATTCCTCCGGTTCCCTATTTTCGTGTGTTTGAGAGATTTCAAAGACGGGATTAACAGACAGCAATATGAAACTCATCAGCAGTAATCAGTACATAGTGGACACAGCCCTGTAACACAGGCACAGTGTTTATAAATTACTAGAGGCCCGGTGCACGAAATTCGTGCACTTGGGGAGGGGTCCCTCAGCTCAGACTGCACCCTCTTGCAGTCTGGGAGTCCTCAGGGGATGTCTGACTGATGGCTTAGTCCTGCTCCCCATCAGTCGGACATCTTTAGCACTGCCGCGGAGGCAGGAGAGGCTCCCACAACTGCTGCTGCGCTAGCCAGCCATGAGCCCGGCTTCTGGCTGAGTGGCACTCCCCCTGTGGGAGCACACTGACCACCAGGGGACATCTCCTGCATTGAGCATCTGCCCCCTGGTGGTCAGTGCGTGTTATAGTGACCGGTCATTCTATCCGGTTGATTTGCATATTAGCCTTTTATTATATAGGTATAGGATAGCTTCTGCAGTAATCACATGAGTCATTTAGCTCTGTATTGTTTTCGAGTGTGTTTGTTATTCTTGCCCACTCTTTCTTAAATGTACAAGGCAAAGTTCTCATGACTCATGTTCATCCTCTTTTGGGGGATGGTATGCTTTGGTTCTTATTTAACACTAGTGACCCGATGCATGGATTCTTGCACATTGAAAGGAAATTAATTAGAAGGTGGCCGGTGGGGCGGGACTGGGCGAGATGGGCCAGACACACCCTGGAGCCAACCTCCCATGGTCCGTCCCTGGCGTCTGCAGAGTGAATGGGGGTCCCTCCGGCAGATGGGGTCCCTCGGCCTGGCCTGTGGGGATTGGGCCGAAACCGGCTCTCTGACATCCCCCGAGGGGTCCCGGAGTGCCAGAGGGCACTCTGCAAAGTTGCTGTCGTACAGGGTGTGGAACGCAAATGCAAGTGTGCAGTAAACCAGATTTGGGCCAGACAGTGCCCCAGCAACAACATAACCCACTGCCAAAATTGGAATCGCATTCCCCGTGAGGAATCGGAATCCCTCCTCTCTGGTTTTGGGGTGTGTCACCCGAGAACTGCTGCTGCCAAGTCACTGCTGCTCAGCAGCTCCTGCATTGAGCGTCTGCCCCCTGGTGATCAGTGCGTGTCTTGGCGACTGGTCAGACAGGTGGAGGGACACTTAGCATGTTAGCCTTTTATATATATAGATGTTAGTACTCAGTGAATTAGAGTGAGTGCTCCACACCGTCTCACTGGAATGACCTAGTTGGCTCAGATTCCCATCTGATAGATGTTGTAACCCATTGTTTCTAACTTAAAAAAAAAAAAAAAAATTCTCTGACCCCTAAGAAACCTTTTTATACTTTTTTCTCATCATCAAATTTTAATACCACAAATATACTGCATTTTAGCATGCACTATATATAAAATTGTGCTTTACTTAAAGAATAAGTATAAACCCTACTTTTAAAAATTCAATTCAGGGTTAAGAATAAATTAAAAATCTTAAGTTAAAAGTTAAATTAAAAAACTACATTTAACTATATCTGCTTAATAACTTTTAATGTTATTTATTTACTGAAATTATAGTGTATGAAATTATGTATACCAACTAGCAGTTAATTTAAATGCTTAATAACCATAACTAAAACATTTTAAAAATCATTCAGAACTTTTTTTTTCAGCAAAAGTTAAACAATTGAAAAAGTAATTGTTTAGAAATGATTGTAAGTGAATTTAACTTTTCCTTGATGAGAGAAAATAAGTAGCTGGTTGTTCAATACTGTCAGTGCTTTTCCCTCCAGCACTTGATATAATTAATGATGTGTTGAGTAACTTTTTGAATTAGAAACTCTTTATTTAAATCTCACAGCCTGAGCTACACACAGAAATTCTCAGGATCAAATATAAACAACATCACCTAGGCAGCCAATGGCAGTCCCCAGGCCACCTCTCAACATGACTTTGCAGTCAATAGAAAGTTTCCCAATCACATAATCACAGCCATCTATCGCCATAGTTTTATAGCACTGATCTCATATATTTGCTATGTCTCCCATGTCAGTGCTGCTCCTGTGGTGTTCAGACAGCCAGTGAGAGGGACTGAATACCAAGGAGTAAGGCTGTGTCAGGTAGGGTTCGCCTGTGGAGGACCACAAGCCATTATAATCTGTAAGGCTTTTTTATACTTTCCTCTGTTCTCGAGAACCCATTGTCACCCCTGTAGAGTGTATACTGTAACTGAGTGCATTTTTTGGAGTTATTGAATTTATAGGTACTAGTGGTGAAAAAAAGAGAGATGAAGATACTTTTATTTACCATCTTGTACTCCTTTTTTCCCTGTTTCCAAATTGGACCTTGGCTTCCACTATTCTGTAGAAAAGACCCAAATATAAAGGGATGCAAAAGAAGTTCATTTTTAGCTTGTTTCATAGGACCCAGATTCTGAAAGTTTAGTTTTTATCTTACATGTGGAAGGTGGGTGTACCTTTCTTATATACTAGCAGGTGTACACGTGGGTCACACTTTGGCAGCCCTGGTTTTGGACTTGGTGTGCTGCAGCGTGTTGGTTATGAACCACTGTCCTGTGAATTCCTAGCGCATGATGTGTTCTGGTGACCTAGTATCAGCCCTCTAAGTGGCCAATCCAGCTTAATCCAGAAGGACTAAAGGGATGGATGGGTGGATAGAAAACTAGATAAACATACTGAGTAAATCCCTAGGTGGGCTGATAAATGTGGTGGACTCAGCAGGGCTCACGGCCCCTCAGAATGAAGGCTTTATTTCCTGGAGCATTTACTTTGACTTTGACCCAAGAGAGAAACAAACTTGTCTTTTTCAGCCATTGATATTTGGGGTTTTCTTTCTCAGAGATGAAACTAATCCTAACTTACAAGTCATATTTTAATTTCTACCTGCCTGAACTCCTTGGCAGTATTAAAATGCTATCCAGCTCTAAGATAACTGAATCAAGTTTCAAGCTAACTTTTAAAGTTATTTTTAAATTATTAGTAAAATTATTCGTTCATTTTCTTGTCTCTCAGTTCCTTTACTCTTGACTTTTAAACAGTTTTGATGTTCACTCTTATATCCACATATACATTGGTTTTATCCCAACCACCTTCATGTATATTATTACCTTCATGGGCATATTTGTATCTTATTGCCTTTAAGGCTATTGTTGCTAACCACTGGCATTTATTTCCGGTTTGCATTTTTACAGCTGATGAAGACTTTGACCATTCCCAGGGAATATGTTTTAAAAAATGTCTTCTGGGCTCCATTTAAAAAAACTAAAATTGTATATATATACTTCGAACAAAGGGTTCCCTGTCCTAAAAAAAAAAGTTTGAAATTCACCCTTGTAATCAGGGAATTCATGGATACTACAGTGATGATGATTAGTTATTCTCAATCTTTACAACTTAGTTTCACTTGCTTTTCTTTTAGGTGCCCTGGTAAGGGTAACTAAGATTATGATTATACTAAGTCATCGTATCACATGGAGGGGTACATTGTACTAGTAAGTGTGAAAAGTGACTGATAGCGATGCAGTTGCTCAAAAAGCAGCCTTGAGATTTCAGGGTTTGGGTGTTGTGCTCCAGTAGCATGGGAACACCGGGCACTTCATGGCATCTTACACTACTGGAAAATTAATAGTAATCCTTTTTCATTAACATTGACTTAAAAAGGAAAATCTGCCAAAACATTGATGATTTAACTCATATTTTTAAAGTTATCTTTTGTATTTTGAAAAAGAGTTAATGATATGAGTTAATATGATATGGCAGGGGTTTTTGTTTTGTAAGTTCCTAAAATTCCTCAATACCATTAACTTGGTTACTTAAAATAATGAAAGGTATCTAATTCTTTGTCAGGGTAAGGTAACAATGAATGAAAGGCTGTTGCAGTTCCAAAAATAGTAGGAAATACTGTTATAGAAGAAAGCATGTATGTATGTATCTAGATGGATGGATGGATGGACAGATACTAAGAACAGAAAACAGCCGAAACCGGTTTGGCTCAGTGGATAGAGCGTGGGCCTGCGGACTGAAGGGTCCCAGGTTCGATTCCGGTCAAGGGCATGTACCTTGGTTGCGGGCACATCCCCATTAGGAGGTGTGCAAGAGGCAGCTGATGGATGTTTCTCTCTCATCGATGTTTCTAACTTTCTATCCCTCTCCCTTCCTCTCTGTAAAAAATCAATAAAATATATAAAAAAAAAAAAGAACAGAAAACAACTTCTACCTATCTGAGTGGCTTTAAAAATAGTTCTAAAGTAAAGCCTGGCCGGCATGGCTCAGTGGTTCAGTGTCGACCTATGAACCAAGAGGTCACGTTTCGATTCCCGTTAAGGGCACAAGCCTGGGTTGTGGGCTCGATCCCCAGGAGGCAGGAGGCAGCTGATCAGTGATTCTCATCATTGATGTTTCTATCTCTCTCTCTCTTCCTGTCTGAAAAAAATTTTTTTTTTTAAGAAGAACCATTTAGTAAACTATGACATATAAATATAATGGATGTGGTAAAAATGTTTTTAGACATGTGAATATACACTAAGTTGGAAAAGCAGATCCTAGCATAGTATAGAGGCTAATTAAGGGTATATTTTGTTAAACTCTAGGATGTGTGGTACTGTAAAAATAACACAGGATGTTGCTCAGTGTCCTTCTGTTGCTGTTGCCCCTGTGATTTAGGACTTAATCCCTTGATGCCAGTGTCTTCATCTATAACATCTGCCCTGTCTATGTACCACAGAGGTGTTGGGGGATGCAAATGGAAGAATTTGGGGAAGTATTTTGGAATGGGTAATCACTCGCTAGAGTACACTCAAGGTGGATATTAGGTGTGTGCCCTTCAGAAAATTGCCATTGGATAAAAGTGACAGACGGGTTCAGGAAGATCCGGGTTCCAATGTCAGCTCTGGTGGTGTGTGGCTGTGCGGTTTTCTTAACCTCCTTGGTCTCTGTTTTGTCATATCTAAAGTAAAGGAATGGACAAGATCACCTCCAAGGTCATTTTCAGTTTTGAGATTTTTCAATTTAAATGTTTCAGAAGCAGTGTCTGCCATAGGTACTAACACATCAGCTCTTTTTCTTCACTTTCTTTTTCTTAAGTTTTGTTTATTTGTTTAATTTGAAACCAGAAGAAGTTTGCAAACATAAAATGGACAGTTTGGCCAACCTTTTGCAAACATTGTCCTGTAGGCCTTTCATGCCCCTGGGCCACATCCAAAGAGGTGCCTGTCAGGGGCTATCCTCACCTTCAGTTGCTCTTGAGCCTGTGCTACTGCTTGCCTTGGGCAAGTCCCCTGATCTCCTTGTGCTCCCCTTTCCCCATCTGTGACATGCCTGTCCTTGGGGGTTTGGCCAGGACTGAGTCACTACTTTGTAGATGAGGGAAATAGGTAGAAAGCAGGGTGTTTTAACAATCTTCATTTTTTAAAAAAAATATGTTTTATTGATTTTTTACAGAGAGGAAGAGTGAGGGATAGAGAGTTAGAAACATCGATGAGAGAGAATCATCGATCAGCTGCCTCTTGCACACCCCCTACTGAGGATGTGCCCGCAACCAAGGTACATGCCCCTGACTGGTATCGAACCTGGGACCTTTCAGTCCACAGGCCGACACTCTATCCACTGAGCCAAACCGGTTTTGGCACAATTTCATTCTTTTCTTTTTCCTCTACTTGCCCTACTTGTCAGCTGAAATCTAATCCTGAACTAGAGCATATCTGTCATAATCAATGTTTGAAGTTATGTTTACTCCAAGTTGGCCAAAGGTTTCGAATGAGTTAACTAATTGGGAAATTATAGATACAATCTCCTTTACTCATTATTCCCATTCTTCCTTAATTAGCCCTAAAATACTCCCATTATTGTTATTTTTTTCACTCTTAATTGTGGAGAAAACAGTAAATTGCTCATATTTGGTTTGAGAAATAATCCCTGTAAAGATTTTATCAGGTGAAAGACTAGGAAAGAAGCAATTTATTGGTCCAAGAAGGCAGGATGATCCATACTGTTTATTTTCAAAATTATTATTCTAATTCTGTCCTATGAATGCATGGTTAAGAAATGTGAAAATCTGTGGGGGAATGATGTGTCAGACAATTGTGGGATGATGGCATTATTTTGGAATAGGAGTTTTCAAAACAAACTTATCGGTAGATAGGGTACTTTTAACGTAGAAGTAAAAATCCTTTGGTTTTACACAAGTTAATTTGAGACCTATTAAAGTTGCCATTAGATGAATCACATTTAAATTCTTCTAACATTCCTGACCTCCTTCAGGTTTTGAAATACGAATATGTGTAGAGTATGTGTTGTATGAGAGATACATAATTAAGATTAGACTTTAAAATCGATCTTAAGAAGTGTTAAAAAGGGATAGCCATGGAAATAAGCTATGCATTTTTTTATACAAGTAAAACTGGGGAATTTTGGAGTTATGGTTTTAGATATTTAGTCATAAGGCAGTTGTGGTGATCTAGATTAAAAAGGTTCTTTGTTGAAGATGTTTTTCCACTAGTTGGAAGACGAGGTAGTCTGGGCTTTGCTGATGACTTTTTAAGAAGAAAGCCGCAGGGCCCAGCCCTGTGTGCAGTGCCGACTCCCCAGGCTGCCTTGATGGAGTGTTGCTGAGCGCAGGCTCCTCTCCAGGGCCCTGTGGTGGGGTTAAGTAGGCTCTGGTGCTCTCGCATCAGTTTCCTTTGCTTTAAGAGGTTAATGATGTCTGCAGGTGTGTTGGGATTAGCACTGTAAAGTTGTGTAAGGGTTTTTCTTTCTTTTGATCTTCAGAAGGGGATGAAAGATAGCCATTAAACTCAAGGGATTAGGTCCCCTTTCTTTAAGGATTTTAGGTGCCATAAATATTTCACTTCAGATGCAAGGTGAAGAATTGTATACATCTGTGGGGGGGTGGGGGGTGTTTTATATTACCAGTTAGAAATTATTCAGTCTCCACTTACACGTTAAATGATCTTTGCAGAGAAATTTCTTCCAGCCTAGAGTGTACTAAGATCTGAAAAAATGTGTGTGCTTATATCTTGGTAGTTATGCCAGTTTTTCCTCCACGTACTCTTAAACCCTTTTATTTTTTATAAGTTAGCATCTTACCCACATGGCTTTTCCCTCTTTGGGTTCCTCCTCATTGTATAATTCATTGGTGTACTCAAGAAACTCTTTAAAAAAGAATACACATTTGGTGCAGTGTGCCTTCAGTTCTTTTTAAAGCCTTATATTTTGTCTTTTTCTTTAGATTAACATTATTTAGAAAAGGAAAGTGAGGTTTAAGTGTTGGCAGCAGCATTAGTTATGGTTATTACATTCTCAGAAAACTGCAGGGGAACCAGGAGAAAGTCCTAGGTAGGAAATTGTGGCTTCAGCCCCAGCTGCTCTGCCACTCTGTCAGTTTCTCTCCAGAATGGAACCATGGGAAATTTTGTGTGTGTGTGTATGTGTGTGTCCTCTGTGTGATTTCCGAAGATGGGTTGTTGGAACATGGAATTGCATTATTTTATAGATATCTAATTGTATTAGAATTAGGGTTGGGGGAGGAAAGGGTAGGGTTTGGGTAGGTGCCAGACCTAGAGTCATCCTGTTAAAGGATTACTTCTTTCTCCCACCCCATCCTATCCTATATAATAAAAGCCTAATATGCAAATCGACTGAACGGCGGAATGACCGGTCACTATGATGTGCACTGACCACCAGGGGGCAGACGGTCAACGCAGGAGCTGCCCCCTGGTGGTCAGTGTGCTCCCACAGGGGGAGTGTCACTAAGCCAGAAGCTGGGCTCACGCTGGTGAGTGCCGTGGTGGTGGTGGGAGCCTTTCCCACCTCTGAGGCAGCGCTAAGGAGCAGCGAGCTGAGTGGTAAGGAGCAGTGAGCAGGCGAGCGGTAAGGAGCGAGGGGTCCCAGGCTGCGAGAGGGCGCAGGCCGGGCTGAGGGATTCCCCCCCCTCCCCTCCCCCCCCCAGTGCATGAATTTCATGCACCGAGCCTCTAGTATTATATATAGTCAGTCATTTAGAACAGAGGAAAATACATCCAGTTGACCCAATGGCTTAACTAAATCTATATAATCCTGCATTTTGTATTTTGTCCCTGAAGTTGGGGACCTATATGGTTGTTGGTGCTAAAGCTCGTGATTGTAGTTTCTATTATATGCTATAACATATGTGACCTATAAACATTCCTTTTCCAGTGTGCTCTCTCCTCTTTATTATGTTCTTATCTTTTTATTATAGAAAATTTGGTTGATAAACCACCAGGTTGCAGATACAGTATTCTACACATTAGTGATGTGCAGAAAGGGAAAAGTAAAATTGTAGTAGATAAGTTTTAGAGATGGGCTAAATAAAATACCAAATGAATTAGTTGAATATAACTCATGGCAGGGGGTTAAAATTAAGGAATTAAGAGTCTCCTGCTTGATAACACCCTTGACCTTTCAGATTAGGGTCTGATCAGTTACTATTTTAAGTTTCTGCTTCCGATACTTCATATAGTGATAGGAATGAGTCTATGTGGAAAGCTTATCCAAACTTTGGTCCTAGAATATTACTCTAGAAGAAAGAGGCAAAAAGAAACTGTGGAAGGTGTTTGGCAGCAAGCAAGAGAGGGGACTCACAAACTCTTTGAAGGTCAATTAGCCAGAAAATGTGCTAAAGACGGGATGCTGTGCTGGATTACCGGCCCAAGAATTACCCCCAAGGTCCTCAAAGTGGTCCTGCTGCTTGAGCACAGAGAGACAATTACAGACCTTGAGGAGGTGCTACAAAAGCTTTAATTAAGGGACTTACTTACACCCCACTAAGTTTTGGAAATTAAATTCTTGTTTGTGCTTAACTGATGTTTCTTTTGTCTGGGCTTCACATGTACCTCTGTATTTCAACAGAAAACACAGTTTTCCCCAAACCTGTTTCATGGAAACTGTTTTCCTGGGATGCGTACTAGCAAAGCTGAGTTTAATCTGTGAGAAACTAGAGGCTGTTTGCTGGGGAGCATTTGGGCTCAGGTTGAAATGGTATTTATGCATCTTGGTACCCCAGTATCCCAGGGACTCTATCTGGGCTTAAACACATGTAAAAGAGAAAACATATGTGCTTTGTAGTATTTGAATTTTAGAATTCCCATTCCCAGGGCAACATGATTTTCCTTGAATTGGCAACTTGATGTCTCTAGACACAGCATTTGTTTGTTCATGAGATAAAGGTAGCCCTTGGCCATTATCCACATTTAGATTCCATTCAGATGTGACTTCTCTTACTTCTGGAAAGACTCTGATTTAAGTTGCATTTAAATTGCTAGAGCAGGTGATCGCTTCGATGTGCCTGCATCTGAGCTCAACCACCTGCCTGCTGAACCTGGGGCCTAATCCCTGCCTTTCAGGGTTCGTTCCCTTTGTTTGTTGGTGAAGCAGTTCTCTTGTCTGCCCTTCTTTGAAGCACTTCACTTCTGCCTGCAAAGTTTGGTTTGAACCATAAAGGTTTTTAAAAAGCACTAAGAAATGCTGGTGTTTTGGTAATTTTAGATTTTCTTTCAGTATTTCTGGTTCACATACAACATCAGTTAAGTGCTACATTTTTGGGGTCTCTGTACTCCTAACAAACTTGAAGGTGCTTTTGTGGGAATTTCAGCCTTGCTCTAACTGAACAGAGGAATCACAAAGAAAATCATAAGAAGTGTTCCTATCCTAATCTGACCTTGTTAGAAATGAAAAATGGCAAGAAAAGTTTAACCCTTTGCACTCGCTTGCTTTTTTCTCGAGCTGCTACTGATGCTAACCGTGTCGAGTCACATTCGACATCCGAGTGCAAAAGGTTAAGTTGTCACCACAGGTTAGTGTCTAGTGTTCTATAAAGTGGAGTTTCTTCAGAAATCCCATTATTGGGCTCCATTTTCCCATGCAGGTGGGCAGGAGAGGATTAGCATTGGGCGAGAGGGCCCTTGGTGTCCACTCCATTTGAAGCGGCTCCTCTGGGAAGGCGGCTGGCCCAGCAGTCTGCGATGCTGTAGTGACTCACTGGGCCCAGGGCCGGGCTGAGAGTTGGATGTTTGTCCCTTAGAATATCCTTATACTTGGATATGCTTCAAATATTGCTTAATAGGAATTTCAGTTCTCTTTTTCGTAAAGAGGAAAATTACACTTAGTGATACGAATACAGCATTTTTGTTTAACTGAATACCTAACTGGTTAATGAACTAAAGCAAAGTTTCTCATGCTTGCTAACTAAAGAAGAATATAACTGAACTTTGCTTAAAAAATGCTGACTCAAAAAGTTGTTTTATGAAGTAAAAATTCTAAGTTCTTTTCTCTTAGGCTTTATTTTGCTAACACTGTCAGAACTAGCACATCTGGCTTAGATTCTGAAATAGTCTGGTTTTATGCTTTAGTTAAAATGAATCCAATCAAATTGGAATTTGAAGATAGATAAAAGGAAGGATTTGGGTACAATGAGGATTCTTAAACATTGCAGCGTTCTCAGGGAAGGTCTTGAACATTTCCTTTCTGAATGGCCTTTAGGAATAGGCTGCTGTCCTCTTCAGCTGGCATAGGTCATGCAGATACAGTTCTGCACACAGGGTGCCGGGGTGGTGGAGTAAAGGCTTCTCAGCAGCCCTTCCTGTGACTCTTGGTTATACTACTTACCATCAATAACTTTATCCAAACTTCACTTATTTGTCGACTTTTTTTATTGGGAGGGGGAGTGGTATTGTCTTTTAAGTTAGACTTTCATTTCTATAGAATTAAAATATGCCATCTTTATCAGGATTAGCTACTCATATCTTACTGAGGCTCTACATTATCAATCCATTTTGGTTTCTGCCCCTCTCCCAAGTGTGGGTTAGTAGCCAAATAATTATGACCTTCAGATGCAGCTCATTGAAATTCTTGCTTTAATAGACAGTGAATGAAGCAGAATTGTTTAGTTTGGGGGGTACTATGAAAAACAGACCACCTTATATTTCAATCAGGTTGCTTTGGGATTATTTAAGGATGATAATTAAAATATTTTCAGGAAGATAAACAAACATCCTTCTGTGCTGATCGGGAAATATGTGTCACACCCTGTGTTTTTGTGCACAGTACAGCTGGTACTGACCTGACAGTAGCTCCTCCCTCCCCCCATTTCTGAATTTCTTCATTATGTTGACCTTGGAGCCATGAGTGGAGACTCAGCAGTTTACTCTTTCATAAATAATGCACTCAGTCTGGAGTGGCAGCTGGAGGCTTGTGGCCCTGCTCTGCTGGGTATTTATAGTTTATGCCAGTAAACGTTTTGGTCGGATCAGCCAGGAGCTGTGGGCCCGCTACTTTTTCAAGGTGGTGGTGAGAAATGAGTCGGCATTTTTAACTTCAGTGGGTAGAGTGTTGATAAACTCTGGCGCTGGTCGTTCAGTGAACATGGAGTGGGCCTGTGTGCTTGCTGGCTTGTTTTAGCTGTTTAAACCTTAAGAACTATTGCTGGTTTGGTAAGACATAGCTGTGCACTGGCACCCAACTGAAGGGAGAATTTTCTGTCTGCCTTGGAATAAATCAGGGGTCAACCCAGACTCGTGGTTTTACAGTCGATGCTCCAACTGCCTAGGAAGCTCCTTTTCTGACGGGAATATGGGTCGAGTTCTGGGAACAAGGTCCTTGTCTTCCGGTGATGTACAGCTTGTTTCTCTATGTAGGAGAGAGTGCTGTTTTGAGTAGTAAATAAATTCAATGCAGACTTTTTATCCAGCAAGAATTACTTTGGAAAAACCTGTTTCAAAACAGGTTTTCCCATGCAAGATCGTCAGTTTTACATTTCATTTTTCCCTTTGTCCTTTTAGGGCCAGTTCTATGTCAGGGCACAGTTCCCCTACGCCTTCTCGTGACTGTGGCCCTTCAGCCTCCCTGTCTTCATCCTCCTGCCTGGACCCCGTGATAAAAAACACAGGGCCCTGGCTTTCCTGTGTGCCCCAACCTTTTCCTCAGGAGGGTCCCATGGTATAACGCAAAATACTTCTTTTCCAGACTAGAAAGTGTAACAAGCACTCTCATTTCATAGCCAGTGGTTTAAAGAAGAATCGTTATTTTTAGTGAGCTTTTAGTGTTAAATGTCTATTGACATGTTTGCAGGGAGAAACATTGATTTTCCTCTCTCTGTCTTGCAGGCCCTGCTTTCTTCCCCGGGCGATGTGCTGAGGTCTTTGCCAGGGGTCAGAGCGTTGGCAAGCTGGGTGTCCTTCATCCTGATGTTATCACCAAATTTGAGCTGAACATGCCCTGCTCCGCCCTGGAAATCAACATTGAGCCCTTTCTGTGAAGATGGGTCCCTGTGGTGTGGTTCTCTCCCTGAGTGTCCCTTTCTCCTCCCCTGGTGTCCTTTAGTCATCCCCACCAGGAAGGTTGAATAAAGCAGAAAGCACTGTCTACTCTTTGGGTAGATACCACCCATTCTCTGCATCCGGCCACTCGTGCAAACACAAATGTGGTGTTTGGGTGAAGCTTCATTGTTTGGTAAAAGCCCGGTGGTGCCAGAGGGTGGGATCCATTCTGGAAACCAAAGATGTTCCTCAGACGTGAGAGCGAGGCTCCATGGGCAGTAACTGCTGCTGCGGAGCAAGGCCCGTTCTCCCCAGCGATGAGACAGGATGGTTGATTAGAACGCACATTGAATGAGTGCGATGTGGCAGAGGGTGTTGAGTTTTCATTTTCTACATTTGACTTGTGTTCTTCCTTGGGGAACGATAACAGCATTTTTAGAAAACCTTTGGAAGCAGTGACGACGGTCCAATAGTATAACCTCTGAAGTCACTTTAAAGTGAAGCACAAATATACACAACACAGATATTCAAAATATGTGAGCATCCGTAGGTATTTTTACTCTGATACTCAAGAGTTAGAGGACACGCAACACAGACCTGTCTGCTGGCAGAGTTAAAAAGGACATGTTGATATTGTTGCACCATGAACATTAGGAAACAGTGAAAATCATTATTGCCCTGGGCCATACATTTTACTATAATCACTATTGTAAAATCAGGGTTTTAAATACTTAATTGAGCTACTAGTTTCTGTCTTATTTTATAGGGAGGCATTAGATCTGTGAAGTTAAGCTTCTGCCAGTTTGCCTTACCTTCCATTGCAGGATACTTTAAGAATCCTGCAGTAGGTACCATCTATTGAAAAAAAGCTGGGGCTATGTGATACCATAACCAATAAAGAAATTTAAAAAAAAAAAAAAAAGCTGGGGCTAATGTTGGAGAAAAGTGCTCAATTACTATTGTTATGAAATACAATAAAATGTAAAACTTGAAAGTTAGGTAGAAATAGCCAAGAAAGATAGACTAGAATTACGTTTATGGCATTTTTGCTGAGGCTATTTCTAAGAAAAAACACAATCAATTACTACCTCGAATGAGGACAGCATTGTCCAACTTAGCAAGACTTGTGAACACAGACTTCCACCTATTCCTTCCAGTTCTGTTGTTTGCAGATCCTTACAACATTTTAAAAATGAGATATGCTCATAAAAAATAATGCTTGTCAGCAGGTTTATATTAAGCATACGTAAAGATTTCTTACAACTTAATATAACGACAACTCAATTTTTTAAAAAATGGACAAAAGATTTGAAAAGACATTTCCCCAAAGAAGAAAAAAGGAATAAACACATGAAAAGATGCTCATCAGACAAATACAAATAAAAAAATCACAATACAAATTAAAATGATTAAAATTGGAAAAACTGAATGTACCAAGTGTTGGTGAGACTGGAACTTGCATGCATTGCTAGTGGGAATGGAAAATTACATAGCCATTTTGGAAAATAGTTTGGCAATTTTATAAAACATGAAACCTACACTCATCTAGCCATTATACTCCCTGGTTTACCCATGTGGGCATACAAAGATTTTTATGCACTGCTCACACAGTGCTATTCATTGTAGTCACACCCAAAAAATATTCATCAGCAGATGGATGATAAACAAATTACAAGTTATATCTGTATATAGTATATAAAATACTTAGGGAAAAACATTGAATTGAAACTTAAAACAACAAATGAATTTCAACGCACTGTGCTAAGTGAAAGAAGGCAGATACAAAAGACTATTTGTATGAAGTTCTAGAAAGTTAGTGGACGATGGGTTGGCAGGAGTTCGTGGAAGGGGATTGACTGCAAAGGGTTAAGAGGAAACTTGGGTGATGGAAATATTCTATACCTTAATTCAGGTGGCCATTAAGATGTAGATATACCTCAGTAAAGCTGGGAGAAAAGTTAATGCATCTTGCATTTTAATAATTTTGTGCAACACCAGCAGATGCATGCCCAGGGTAAAAGGGCATGAATTTTAGAGTTGGCAGGGCTGTTCAAGTTGACATTCTCCCCTAATTTTAGGTTTCCTGTGGTGAAATCATGGTTCGTGGGTCATTTGATAGCTGTTGTCAAAGTGGGTGGAGCCATTTGTTCTGTTAGCAGCCAGCCACCTGGGTTTTTTTTGGATGGTTAGAAACTACTTGTAATAAAAAACCCACTGATACCTAATTTTATATCCCAGCATGAAAGGGGAAAGACCGATCCATCCATCATGTGGATGTTTTTGCCCTCTGAAGCAGGAAACAGTAAGGAAGAAAAACAGTGTTATTGGTACCTCAAAAAAAGAAGCCAGCCTTCAGCTTAGAGTCAAGGCTCCCTAGCCAGATCATCTTACACTCATCCTGTCCCGGGTGAAGTCTGACCGGAGCTAGAGCAATCTGTGGGCACTGCTGAGGGGCCTTTGCTGGAGGAGACACATGCCTTCCTAGGAGGAAAATATAATTGATGCTTTCTCTCACTTACAGGTAACTTCTACTACAACCTGACAACCTGCATGACTCTTTATAAAGTTTTTTCCTCCATGTGATCTTCAACATTTTGATGCTTTTAGTTTTTTAGTTATAGGAGGTAGAATAGGAATTCTCCCTGATTTATAGAACAATCGGCTGTTGGAGAGATTCATGGTGTGCCCAGAAGTTACATGGTTAACAATATGACTGAGCTATTAAAAGTAACTTGGAATTCACTGATCATTCAGTTTTACTTATTAACATTACTTATCCAAAGTGTTGAGATATTTTTATGTTTTAAAATATAAAAAAATACTGGAAGACAAAATGTTAAAAATCTTAATGCCACTTTAAAAATTTGAACAAAGGAAGGCCTTCTGAAGCTAATGTACCCTTCCTCCCCAATGCCCTCAAGTTAGTTACCACTGCTAACAATTTAGCTTGTATTTCTGACATTTTCCTTGTTTGGACAGTCAGCCACACACATGCTTAGAGTTTGTGGGTCATGCTCTACTTACTGCTTTCTATTTTACCTACTGCATCTCCTGATACTACATTTAATATGTCCAGTTTTTCCAGCTCAATACCTACAGACCTACCTCATATGAAAGAAGGCAATATTCTGTGTTACAGGTGCCCATAATTTGTTCAGCTGTTGATGGACATTATTATTTCCAGCTCTGCAGTTACAAACAGTACTCCAATGGACTTCGACATAGCTCCCTCTAAATAGCACTGGCTTAGGGACCCCACACACACAAAAAAAATAGTCCTAAAGCTGCAAGACTACAAACATTCACATTTGCCGTCTGATGGTCACATTCACAAATGTATGGGGTTACGTAGATCTTAGATGTGACTTTGGTGCTTGAGCAGTACATTATCCCAGGAGGTTAGATTCTGAGGTGTGTTGGGGAAGGCAGGTGACTACCCTTACCTTTTAAATTGCTGCTTGGCCCTCAGCAACCATGGCTCCTCAGGTTGGTACAGGCACTGCTCACAATCTCACTTCTCAATCTTTGCTTGTTTTCTAGAAACATCACTAACCCCAATTCTTGGGTATTAATTGGCTCTTTTGTCCATTTTATAAAAAACAGACTGGTGGCCTTAAAAGGACACAACTGCTTTCAGCAAAATATGCCCTCTTAAATGACAAGCTTTTGACACACCGGATCTCTTCCAAGTTATGGCTTATGATGTTAATAAGGAATTAGAATAACTATATTACTGGGGGTGGGGAGAGGCTGCCGTACGTAATAAAATCAAAGCTACAGCACACTGCTGTGACGGGCTGCGAGCAGCCCCGAGGCCCCAGACTGAAGGGTGGGCAAGGGCAGTGCCAGCCATCAGCCACAGGGAAGGGCAAAGCAGACGCACAACGATGCCAGTCTCCACAGCTGCTGGTGTAGTTTCAGGTATCCGCCTCTCCTTGGGCTTTCCGGTAAACAGAAAGGGTGACTGTAAATACCGAAGCGAGACTGTGGGTTGAACAAATACCTCCAGCAAAGGATTTAATTGAATTATGTCTGGTTAGAGCCCTGTATGTTTATTCTCATGACCAATGCTGTGTGACCAACGCTCAAGGCCTACACTCAAGTTTCTCATTCCTCATCCATAAGGTTTGGTCTTGATTATCTCTATTGAAGGAAATCAGAAACGTGATGTGATCCTGCATCAGAAACACTGAAAAGTCCCCCCCCCCCACCCCCCCGCCCCATGTCAGGAGGCACTTGTAAGAGAGAATCATTGTAGCATTCAGAGGACATGAAGCAAATCCATCCTTTAGGACAGAAAAGGTATGTTCCTGTTTGATACTAAACCTTGTAGCAAAAGAAATTTTCTACCTTCCACAAGTCACAACTCTTGGTCGTGAGGCATGAAAATATGCCTGTCCCCCAATAAGCAAGCACCAGTTTAGAGCCAGCAAGAAACCGGTTGTCAAGGATGCACAGTTGGTAAACATCCGCATTGTGCTGGATGTGTACCGGGTAAAAGACCGGTCAAGATGGGTGGGATTTCTTAGCTGTGTTGGGCAGAACATTTAAACAAGGAGCACTTGGGGTTACCCTGAGGCGGACAAAGCCGGATGACCCAGATGGAATGGTGCCCCATAAGCAAGTGGTGCTGTAGGGAGGAGAGATGGTGTAGGTGAGCTAACAGAGAACCATGGGTGCGACACCTGTCCCTGGGAGGCCCTGGACTGTGCACAATGAACAATCAAGCATCAGCTAGATCTAACTTCCTCTTCGATGGTCAAGGTACTTAGGCATCTAGCTGATCCATGCACCTTATTCTGAAGGAACCTTTCCTACTTTGCATACCCCACCTATAAACCCAGATGAAATAACGTAAAGCGATGTTTGAAATCGAGATGAAATACGTAAAGCGATGCTTTTCAAAACATTGGACATCAACAGTGATGGTCAGTGATCCCTGAGAAAACAAGGTGAGCCCTGTGACTGCCCAGCTTGCTGCAGGGTGGGCACCCAGGCAGAGTGGAGGTCTCCAGGACTTGAGGACATGGGGCTGGGAGGCCACAGAGACCTCATTGAGCCCAAAGTCATACTGATCAGCACATGTATGTGAGGGTGCTACTCTGTTACAGAGACCACTTACAACTACACAAAGAACTAAGGGAACACTCCCTGGAGCTCACACAGGCCAGAGAAAGGAACCCTCAGAAATCAGGAGGCCCTCAGAATGATTTTTGCCTCAGTGCTGGGAAAAACCAACTTTAGACTAAACATTACTCTGGCTCTTTCTAATAAAGCTTACAAACAAGACCTAGAAGAATCAAACTAGTTCCAAGTAATGAACTGCAGCCCAGAACAAATCTTATGAATACTAGAATTTATAGTGATACAAAGATATCCAGCAGCCAGCTATATATAATTCACATTATCTGTTAGCCAATAAAAAATTACTAGGCAAGCCCTGGCCAGGTAGCTCAGTTGGTTAGAGTGTCATCCTGATACGCCAAAGATTGCAGGTTCAATCCCCGTCAGGGCACATACAAGAATCAACCAATTAATGCATAAATAAGTGGAACAACAAATTGATGTTTCTCTCAATAAATAAAAATGTTTTAAAAATATCTAGGCAAGCAAAGAATTTAGGGAATACAGGCCTTAATGAAGAAGGGGGGAAATATGAATAAAAAATAACTAAAAATGGCATAGGTGATAAAATTAATAGACAAGGCTATTGTTATAATTGTATTCCAGATGTTCAGGGAGCCAAAGGAAAGACTGAACAAATTCAGACATGGAAGATGAATGTTTTGAATTCTTAGAAAAAATATGATGCAAGAGATAAAAAGAATAAACTGATAAAAATAATACTAATACCTATTAATAGCAGAATTGATTTCATGAAGAATTTACACTAAACTGTTTCCCCCCTACAACAAAGATAGCTTTCTAGCCAAATATTTTATCAGTACCCAATTAAGACAGCTAAGCTGATCTGTGTTTAGTGTGTCCTGTGCCCAATTGGCTCCTCTCACAGCGCCACCCACCTGGTTCCCATGTGACCAAGGGACTCATTTAGATTCACAGATACAGGTAGGTGGTGTGTCACCCTGCCCCGCCCACAATTTGAGGCTCACTTTGTCAAAAGGCGCTGACATTCTTTAAACACCTCCATTGGGGAAGAATCTGGCTTGTGCTCCAGCCAAGGCGACCCCGAAATCACAGCAACAGAGAGCAAGGCCAACAGATGTTCCGAATGTGCGTGAAGAAGCCTTCCGGCCGGGGCTCACAGTTCCTCCTTGCTCCCCTGTTTGTTTTTGCATGCCATCTAGACAGGCGTGGAAAAGGAAAATGGATTTTGGGCTTCATAGAGCTCCCTTGTCTCATGTGGCTACAGTTTTTAGAATGTAGCATTCTATTCATGGTTCACATTCACTCTCATTCTTCATATGCATCCGGTACATAGAGTCTGCACTACAGGTTCGCCCCACTTCAAGAAAATGGGCGCAAGGCACAACCACATTCATTAAAGAGCCTTATATTTTCAGAAATGATGAATTGCATATGATTTTTAAACCGCAAATCCTTCGGTATACTTAAGATTCAAGTTAAAAAAAAATCTGAACACAGGCAGCTTTTAGGAAAATGTCTATTCTCTAAAATGAGATAGACGTCTACATCCCTGTTCAACTTGGTCCTGGCCAGCCTCTTACTTGAGACCCAGGGCTTCAGTCAATATCATTAAAGGGACATGAAGCATTCACGAGTCCCTCAAATAGCCTGGCTCATGGAAAACTATTTTTAAATGATATTCCACAACACTAGTGCAGGGAACTGAGCAAAGAGAGGAGGGAGGGAAGGCACTGGGCACATGGACTGAGTCCCTGGTTGCCGTCACCTCTGCTCAGAGCCAAGAGGACACGGGAATGAGGCTGTGTCTGAGGTTCAGAGCCGGCGGGAGGGGAAGGTGTGCACTGCTGTGTACACTCCGATGTGGAAAAGGAAGGGAGCCTGAAATCAACGCCAGAGGTCACCTCTGAATGGCCCCCCGTGGACGCAGGAAATGCACCGAGCGCCTTCTCAGCCTTCCTCCCTGTTCCTGTGACTTGGTTCTGCAGTGTCAAAGGCCCTTGCTGACCCTGACACCACCGTTATTGCTACACAATCACCAGCCCGGACTTGGGGGGATTCTCCTTGTGAGAGCTGGGTGGAAGGGTCTGAGGAAGGGTCTCTGACATGCTGAGCCTCCACGGGTGTCATCGTGTGCCTACTTCCCATCACATCCCTGTGCAAACCTCCCGCTCAGGCACTCCTCCTGCAAGCCTGTCTTGAGTTGCTGCAGCCCCCAAACTGGAATTAACCCATGCCGTGCGGACTGAGAGGAGGGGCGGTTAATTCCAGTTTGGGGGCTGTAGCCTTAACACTTTGGATCTTGAATCATGATTCTGAGCACATGTCTGCTCTCCTGAGCATACTGCACAGGGCAGTCGGGGTCTCAGCTTGCCACCTATGCCCAGTGCACCCAGCCTATTCAGTATTAAATACATACTGTTCAAAGCACACATAGGATTCTAGCCTTAGCCTTGCAAATAAAGGTGTCAGCTTTCTGCGCCATTTCAAATTGCAAATGTGTGATGTTTGAAGGCAGAGCACATCATTGTAAAAATGTGAAATGGGATCATGTCTATTTGGTTCAGCAAATAGTGTACTCATCGGTGAAAACCCTTTAGTTAACTAGCAACACCTATAATGTTTACCTTTCAACACAGTGACATTTATGTGCAAATACGGCATAAGGGTGCTCTTTAGTATCAAGGAGTTAGAGGGTATGTCAGCACGCAAACACAGCACGTCCTGCCGATCACATCTGTGACCTCTGAGACACGCCACCAACAATTGCCTGTGATTGGATTAAGATGAAGAATTATCTAGCCTGCTGAATATCTTTGTCCCCTCTAACTTAGGTCTAATAAACTCTGAGAAAAAAAGTTTAGGGGGGGAAAAAAATCTAAGGAAGCAGAAACTGTTTTTTAAAGCACATACTAAGTCATGATCAAATGAATGATTTTATTTTTTAAAGGACACATTTACACATCGATACATAAGCAAGACATCAGGACCTTCTGAAATAGAAAGCAGAGCCTGAACCACCACAGGCTTCCGTGACACTCGGGAGTCATCGGTCCCCTATTTGGGAGAGAAAATCTCACATTTCAATGCGACCACCTGGCATGCTGTAGAGTGAGTTCAGCCTCCCTCGTTAGGGGTTTCAGTTCAGGGGTCTCTGCTATGTCTCTCTCTTCTGTGTATTCTGTTATGGTATAGGTCTGAGTGACACTGGCATGAAAGGACCACTATTCAGAGTGATGGTCACAGAATGGATGGTTACAGAGTGGTGGTGGGTGGGGAGCAGGTAGGAAAGGGGGGTATTTTCCCACCTGGCTCCTGAGGCCAATGATACTGAGGGTTTTGGGGTCACAGGTTCCAAATGCAGGGTTGGCCACACCCCAGATCTTCAGCTTCTATTGGATACATCACTGAGAGGTGGATTTTAAAGTTCCTTTTTATTTTGATGGTAGTTGTATTTTTCAAATTTCTGCATCCTATTGAATTTTCTGAAGTAATTGCTTTCTTTAAAAAAAAAATATCATTTTTAAAGTTTGTAATCTTCAAGATTCCAGATCAAGAGGGGCTTTGGACCAAGACTGATGGTAAACCAGCAGGGGGCAGTCTTTCCCCAGAGAGAAAATCTCAATGCCTTAACATAAACCAAGGCAAACTCTGAGGGGCATGTGTGGGTGTGAGATTTTAGCGGTGTGAGCAATAGATGGAGAGGGCTGGCAAAGCAGGAGCTCAAAAACTCAGCGTGGCCTCATCCATACATACTCAGGACTCCCCAGGAGCTGTGATAAGACACTTGAAAAAGTGACTGACTATGCCCAACGCCTGGGCCATTCTTTAATGTGCTGTGGCTCAATCCAAACTGGGCACACACAGCCTTAAATACACCGGTATAGCTCATGGGCCTTCGTACGGTTGGCACTTAACAGAAGAGACAGGCAGTAAAAATTTTACACGCACATGAATGAATTGCCAACGCCACTGCTGTGACAACAAATGATACAAGTGGCAAAGGCTGATCCTTTTGTCAGATGGCTTCAGAAAGATCAACTGAAATCAGTTTGCATAATTATCCAGTTGGGTTTTTTGGGGGGCGGAGGAATTACAGGAAAGTGCCTCATCCATTGGGGGTGCCTGTCAGCCGGACTCTCCCCAGTACTGTCCCCCAATCATGGTGCAGCTCTAATCAATTGGATGTAAAAATAGAATAGTCAAATGGCAGCCATTTTCATTCTGACTTCTATGAAAAATGTGAGAATTTGAAGGAATAGTCAGAATAGTCAAATGGCTGCCATTTTCATTCTGCCTTCTAACTATGGAAAATGTGAGAAAAATTTGAAGGAAAAACCGGATGTTTAACTAAAAATTATTCTCAGGAAACTGGAGCAGCAAGTCAAATACAGAAGGTCATTCCAGCAACAAGGCCGGGGGATATATTGGAGAGAAGGATGAAGGAGGTTTCCCTTTTCATGCTGGATACGGAGGTGAGGAGCCTAACTTTCCGCAGGCTCATTGTCCCCCCAGAGTGAGCACAGCGAAGCTTGTTGGGACCCTAAGTCACTGCTTCTATGGCCCAGGCACTGGAGTGCAAAACAAACTTTGTTAACTACAGGTATACTCATTTTTGAGAAAATGGTGGCTGCTTGTTCCTTACTCCTAACAAGTGGAGAGGAGCCTGCGAGAGAGCCCGCGGTGTTTGCGTAATGGTCACCTTCCTGGTCTCCTGAGGACACACCCTCGGTGTGAAGGCTGTTGTGTTTGGTTGGCTTGTTTTCCCAAAAGAGGCTGATGTTATTCTTGCATTAATTACCCTTAAAATTGCCAAGAGATAAGAGATGGGAAGATGGAAAGGGGGGGCCCTGATTCTATTTAGTAGATGAGAAATACAGATTCACAGAAAGTAACAGAAATGGAGGAGTCGTGTCAGGATGAGGCAATGTCCTGAGGTCGAGTCCCTCTCGTGTCAGGCTCCTGGGAGGAGTATGTTCTGTCCCTCCACTGGTCCACTTTTACATGCAGATGACAGTTTGTAAGAAGCAAAAAAAGCTGAGGATGGCCAGAGGGCGTATCCCAAGTCACTCTGAAGCAGGAGAGAGCAGGACACCGGAGAAGCCCAGCTGGGCCCGCTTTAATGAAGGCTAAGCCCTCCTGCCTGGAGCAGTGGGAGCAGCCAGCTGCTTCCCTGGGTCAGGAGTGCAGTGATGGCACCTGGAATCCTGCAAAATGTACAAACGAGGAGCAGATCCCTGTCTCAATATTCACGCCTACAGAGACGGGATGCGTGAGGGGAGCAGGCCCTGGCCTAGGACCTCATAGCTCTGCGCCCACCCTTCAGGGCATCACAGTAAGGTCTGCAGCGCTCTTACCACCCAAGCGGGCAGCCCGAGTTGATCATACTGACGAGAAAGTCACCCTCAGGAATGCCCTTCCACAGGGGGCCTCCCGGACCAAAGATCCCAGTTGGGGAGTGAGACTCGGGGCTGGGCCCGGTCAGAACTGGGAAGAATGCTCCACCTCCAGTCTCCAGACCCGCCATCTCCCTAGAGCCCAGGGGGGCCTGTGGTTGTTCCTCAATCACCCACTATTCCTGCCAGCCCCTGACTTGGTCTAGAGTCCCAGCTAGCAGACAGGGCGGGGACCTTCAAAGAACCCGACAGTGGGTTTAGCCTGGCTTCACCTGCCGCGTGACCTTCCAGAACAGAGGCTCCTACGAGACAACTTCCCTTCCACACAGCACCGGCATTTATCATGGGTATCCGCAAAACAGACATATGACTTAAAGGGTTTTTTTTAAAAAATAAAAATGTGTTGTCAAGACTTGCCCACCCAACAGATTTCCTACGTCTTGGCTCTTGTCCACTGGGCTAATTTCCACGTGCCCGAGGCTCAGAGTAATCCCAGAAACCTATGCAGCATGGGCACAACGGTGGTGGCACAGATGCCAACCGACGTGTAGGTGACAAACTTGTAAGGCACTTCGATCTCCAGCCTCCGCCGGGCCTCCTTGTTCCTGGTGACCACCTTGAACCAGGAGTATAAGACTTGCAGCGAGAGATTCTGTACAACTTGACGAACCAGGAGGATCAACACAATCCCCACCATGAATTTGGTCAGACCCAGGACCAGCATGCCAGCGGTGAGCGGGGGGATGTGCTGGATGACAGGCAGAGCCTCCGTGGGCTCGGCCACAAGCTGGAAAAAACGGTTGATCCAGAACCCGATGGTCACCCCAGCCCCTGCGGCCAGGATGGTGGTGGTGTCCGCCCTGGTGGGGCTGTAGTACTCAGACACGGGGTAATTGTAACACAAGAAGAATGGCACCACAATGGCACACACGGGGAAGAGGGGGCTGGCCGAGTCCAGGCGGTCGATGAGGGTCCAGGCGGGGTAGGTGAGGATGATGAGGACCGCGGTGATCAGGATGCCGCCCAGCACATCCTGCGGGCGAGAGAAAAGCCAGTGAGTGCTGCCCGGTGTGCGGGCAAACTTGGAGTCAAATATGGTTGACTTGATACTTAAAATGCACAATTTTCACACTGTTTTATTTTTTAGTACGTGCTTGAGAAATGGAAAGTGGTAAAAATTATAGGAAAGATACAATAATCACGCTATTCACGTTATGCATTTTCTTCCAGTGTTTCTGTCTTTTGGAAGAAATTCTGTATTTGTTTTCTTAATGCAGGGGTCCTCAAACTATGGCCCGCCGAGGACATTTATCCGGCCCGCCAGGTGCTTTTGCCGCCACTGCCTGTCCTGCTTAGCAGTTGACTTAGCAGTGTGCATAGGAATTTGTTCATTGTTTTTTTTTTTTTAACTATAGTCCAGCCCTCCAACGGTCTGAGGGACAGTGAACTGGCCCCCTGTTTAAAAAGTTTGAGGACCCCTGTCTTAATGCATAGCTTTGATCACATTGTTCCTTCAATCTGCTACTATTTTTTATTTAAATTTATGACAAGCACTGCCATGGTCTTCACAGAGGTGGCGCCATCCTCCCCTGGCGGCGGGGCTGGGGCTGGGGCTGCGGCTGGAGAGGGAAGGAGCCACAGTCACACAGCAGAAGCCGTCCTTGTCACCTACAGGGTGGGTTGAGGAGTCGTTTTGGCTGTGGTGGCACCAAAGCTCCACCAGGACACAAACTCCCTGAGTGGCTGTTCTTTGCTTGACTTAATCCTTCTTTAGAGCATTTTAGATAGTGATTTTTCTTCCCTCCTCCATTTCTCCCTCTCTCCTTTCCTCTCGTCCTTAAATGCCTGTTAAGACATCTTTAACTCCTTAATATCATCCGCTTTCTCTTTCCTTTAGCGTTCCCATTGCAAACTTTATTAGAAATGAAGTCAATGTAATTAATGGACGAATACATCTAAGTCAGAATGAGGAGACTGCTATGGTTTTGTTATAGTTTCACGTGGATTATTTTGAGAGTTTACGGTTGAAAAATGTAAAATGTTTCCCCCAGTGCATTGGAGAATCTGGAAGACACCAGAAAGTAACACATAGGCATTATAGATAATCTGGGAAACCCCGAAAAGTGTAAGAAAAAAACAGATCCTTCATTGTTTCTCTTGGAATTCTTGGAAGGAGATGTTCTTTCTTCTTTTGAACACCATTCCCTGTGGATGTACACCCTTTTATTTAGCAGACCTTTAATATTTCCACTACCTAGAGCCAACCTTGTCTATATTCTGGCATCTTGCTTTCCACTCTTTTTTCCATATATATAATAGAATTCTAAAGGCTTGGTCTTTCATTTTATAATAACTTCATCATTTCTCTTGCTTAGCTCCTAATGACATCTCAAACAAGGGGTGAGAATTAAACCTTAGGAAAAATCACTGAGGATACAGTAGATTTCAGGATGAGTGGGTCTGAAATTCTGAAGTTCAAGAGGGAATGAGGCTAGTGTGTGTGTGTATCTTGGTGGTCCTTTGGGGCTGGAGAATAGAGAGCAAACACAGGCCGGAGACACCTCGGACAAGACCCTGAAGTCCAGTCCACTCCATGAGGACTGCAAGTGGGAGCAAAGGGGAGCCACTGAAGAAGCTCTCACTGGGAACCAGCTTAAGGAGACTTTCACTTTTAAAGGATCATTCTGACCTCAGTGGGGAGAACAGACGAAGGAGCAAGAGTGGATGGGGAGACCGCCTGCCTCCTCAAGAGGAAGCCTTGTGGCCCCACTGTCTACACGGCTCCTGGGCTTCACCTGCTCTTTCTTCCGCCACCATCTCTCTCCTCAATGATCCCCATAGGCAGGATTCATAATCTCCATGGTCTCCTTTCCCATGATTCCTTTCTCCATGCCTATTCATATGCACTGATGTTGACTTATTTTTGAAAGGAGGAAAAATCCTTCATTTAAGCATCCTGGTTGCCAAAATAAAGTCACACTTTTGGATTAAATGTTCTGTACCAGTTGCCTCCACTTCCTCAACATGAAACACAAGTGCTGTTTAAATTCCTAGACATAGAATACACCATTTTCAAAGGCCACTCAGACACTTGGTGGTTGTTTTTCAGCATCTATGTCTTTGACCAAAGAGCCTCATATTTTCCCTGGGGAATCCATGAGGTTCTGGGAAATTATGGAATTGGAGCACATGACCTAGGTAGGCCAATCAGTGCACTGTATCTCCTGGTGGCAGTGACCAGGATAGGAGTGGTTATGTGACCTAGGCTAGCCCAATTGGAATTCTTGGAAGGAGACAGCCTTTCTTCTTCTGAACACTGTGACCTGTGGATTTACACCCTTTTATTTAGCAGACCTTTAATATTCAGTTTTTATTAAAGTTACCCTGCACCAGCCTAGCTCTTCTTTGACCCTTAAGAAGTCTCTCCTTGAGATCTTTCTCCCGTTTCTGATGATCTCTTGGTTGATGGGTTGATGCTCAACAGCTGAGCTACAATTGGCTGGGCCAGAATGCTAGACATTTTCACCCAGAGGCCCCATGAGCCCCACAAACCAACTTGTCTAAAATAAAAATCACCCACAATCCAACAGAAAAATGAGTAAAGGAAGTGAGAAGTCTATAGAAAAGGACTATGGATGCCCTTTAAACATATGGAAATGCACCTAAACTTACCCATAAAGAGGTTTATGGTGAGGAGAAATTAAAACTTATATTCACACAAAAATTGGACATGAATATTTAAGCAGTTCTATTAATAATCACCAAAACCTGGAAACAACCACAATGTCATTCAGGGGGTGAATAGGTAAACTGTGCTACAATCATACAACAGAATATTTCTCAGCAATAAAAAGCAACCAACTACAGATGCAGCAACAGCTTGAAATCTCCAGGAAATTATGTGGAGAGGAAAAAAACAATCTCTCAGGGCTACATACTGTATGGTTCTATTTGTATGAAATTTCTAAAAGATGTACCTACAGTGATGGAGATGGAATCAGTGGTTGCCAGCATCTAAAAGTGGGGGGAGCGTGTGACTACAAAGGGATAGCATGGGGGAATTATTTCGGGGTGATGGAACTATTTTGTATTGTGGGTGTGTCTACCCAAATCTATGTGTATTAAAATCCACAGAACTTTACACCCAAAACCGTCAATTCCACTGTTAATTTTAAAAAAAATTAAAAATTACATTTCAAGCAAAAATTAAAAAGCTAGTGGTCTCTTTCTTTGGCACTGAGTAACACTTCTGAGCGAACTGCTGCTGAGTGTAAAGTAGTGCGCTGGACTCTGAGGTTCCCAACATGTCCCCTCCTCACCCCACCCCATGCTGAGAATGTGCCTCTCGCCTACCAGCGTTAACAATAATCTGGAGGTGTGACAACATCCTGTTGATGAAACAGGAGAGGGGAAAAGGGACTTTGTCTATTAATCATGTGAATGCAAAATGGCACAACCCTTATAGGGAGGAACTTGGCGATATTTTTTAAAATTACAAGTTCATTTAACCTCCGACCCAGAATCCACTCTGGGACTGGACCACACGGATACACCTGCCCACATCTGAAATGAGGCATTTACAAGCTGTCAGCTGTAGTTTGCTTGTAACAGCAAGAGACTGGAAATGCCCAGTTCCACCTGTAGGAACCAGTTCAATCTACCCATGTCACGCTCACATGAGGGAGCTCTGCAGCTGGAAAAGAGGAGGAGGCTCGGATGTGGAACTTTAAAAGCATGATGTAGCCCATCTGGCGTGGTTGAGCGTTGTTCCATGCACCAAGAGGTTACGGGTTCGATTCCCAATCAGGGCACATACCTAGTTTCAGGCTCTATCCCCAGTAGGGGGCATGCAGGAGGCATGTTTCTCTCTCTCTCTCTCTCTCTCTCTCTCTCTCTCTCTCTCTCTCGCTCTCTCTCGCTCTCGCTCTCGCTCTCTCTTTCTCTCAAAATCAATAATAATAAAACACCCAAAGGCAATGCTGATATCAGTGAGTCCCAATAGGAAACACTGAGAAATAGTAGCCTATCAATCAGGGGTCAGAGTCCTGCGTGCTATGGGTTGGCTTAAGCTATCATTCCAGGGTTTCTCTCACCACTTTCCAATCTGAACTTTCCACTGCAGTCACACAGGTCTACTTGCTTTGCCTAAACGTGCCTCCTCAGAGCTTTGCATTCCTTTTCTGTGCAGCACACTTGAACCATCTCTATCAAAGCCTTATCAGTTCACCTCAGGCTTCAGGTATCACCACAGTTGCAAATAACCTCTCCCTGAACTGAACGGGAAGGCACTTGCTCAGTATCACTCCAAAGGCCCTTCCCTTCTATTGCCTTTGCTGCAGGTCATATGTTCACAGGCTTTTCCCGAGTGGATTGTACCCCGGTCAGTAAAGACGAGCTCTCCTGCGTGTTTGCACGATTCCTCATTCCCAGCTCAGTGCCTAACACGCAGCAGACATTCCGTCGTTGTGACTGGAGAATTTAGTGCCCTTCTTTTATACTGCGCATCCAGAGTATTTAATATGCATTGTTCCAATACATAAAAGAAAAATTGCCTTTCTTCTCTGTCTTCCTCTGTAACTGCAGTTATCAAATTCCCAGGCATCTGGTTGGAATATTCATTCTAAAACGAATTCTGTTCATCTTCAATACACCAGGAGACTAGACTATTTTGGTCCACAGACTCAGCATTTGAGGCAAAAGTAATTTTAGTCAATGTGCCTGCTGGTGTAGTTTTTTTTTTTTCTTCTAGCCACACAGTTCGACTTTTAGCCATAAAAGGCGATAAAAAGACATTTAGGTATTTCTGTAAGGAAAATACTTGAACCATCGCTCATGAGATTTCTAATTTGGGGCTCTAAGTTTTTAATAACAAACTGTACTAAAAGGCTTTTAAAAATAAGAACTGTAGTGGTTGAAACTTCTTGAACAGCTTTTACATGAAATTTTTCAAGCTACTAAATTCACAGAAACCATAAAAGCTCACAAACCTCCAACTTGGAGTTGCATCTGCTGTTTGGTGTCTGGCAGATTTGAAGTCAGGGGGTGATTTCTTTGGAACTGCACGCCTGGTCATGTGTTTGGCACAGTACACCCAAAATGAGATTAAAATGCATACTGCTTTCTTATCTAATGACATAGCAGGAACATTTTCCATTTGAAAAGATACATTTCTGCAATTTGTTTTTGTGTGTTTTTGTTTGTTTCGATGTAACCAACCATAAACGAGATATATTGAGCATAATTCAAACTTTACACAAAGGATGACCCTAACTTTATATGGTATATAGCTGCATGCATGGGTAAGATATCAAAAAGAAATAAACTAAGATGTTGTGTACTTTTTTCTGTTTTGATGTTACAGGTATGATTATCTTCTCCATGCTTTGCAGTATTCTCTAAATTTTCTAGTTAATGCCTGTTGGTTTTATTATAATAAAATGTAATCAAAGAGAAGAAATCAGGATGTTAAAATCAGAATGTTTCAAAATGGACAAAAATAGAAATAACAAATACTTATAAATTTTCACATCATGCCAAAAATTGAAATGCCCCCAAGAATCTATATGATAATCAACACATCCTTGTCCATGATGTGAGTAACATTTAAGACAAAAGCACACAAGAGGCGTTGCCAGTGCTATCCTACAGATCACATTGCTTGAAATATAATCAATCTTTAATTCAACTTACCAAGGTTCAAAGACTTTCAAATTATTTTAAAAAATCAAATTATTTAAAGACGAAACTAACATTTTCTAAAGATAAGATGCAGAAAGATCTATATCCCTTTGATTATTGTACCTACTACCATTTCGGTTATAAAACTTAGTATTCAGATAAAAGCTTGAGCTTTATTATGTCTCATTACAGAAAACAACAATATAGACAAAAGTGTCAGGAAAGAATGCTAATAGAGCCATCCCAAGCATCAAGACAAATGTTAGCGAATGCTTATATCAACACATAAAATAATGATCTTATTCTTAGCAAAAAAGAACACTCCTTTCACTAAACACCTCTAGATATTTCAACAGCAGGCCCTCACCCGGAGAACGCCCAGTTTGTGAATTCTGACTCTACATCACAGTCCCATATGCAGTTTACAAATTTACATTCTATCTCCAAACATCTTCCCTGAAGAATGCTTTTGAGCGACTAACACAACGCAGGATTAGCTAAGGAGAAAGAAGGGGCCCGAACCAACCCATTCATTCAATTGTTAGGAAAGAATGCATTCAGATCTTGCATGCTATTTATGCTGAAAACTCTATGTTTTGGGCATCTTCCCCTCTGCTAGGTCCCCTGCTGAGAACGTGAAGGGCCCTCTCTGCCCTTGGCTGCCTTTACAGAGCGAGCTGAAGCCAGAAGGGAAGTAAAAGCCCGGACCCGCTTCTTTGTAGATGCAATGAGAGCTCTGAAATTGAGCAGACCCTGACATTAAAACAACAAACCACGCCCCCCCCCAAAAAAAAACCACCCCAAAAAAACCCACCAAAAAACAACCCCTACCCCCAAACACTGTAATTATTCTAGAAAATAATTTGAAGTTATAGACCAGTCAATGTTTCCTAGTTGACACACTCCGATACTCTTTTCCATACCAGCTCACCATTAATCGAATTTCTGAGAATAATGCAGATGAGATTCAATAGAAGCCAAATGGCAAGATGGGTGCATTGTTCATGAATATGAATATAAATGATTGCAGAGAGAAACCTACATGTCACATAATTAGCATATGTATAGGAGAGAAAGAGTGAATGCCTATGTTCAAAAATACTAATTTCCTATTGAAACACACTGATGTCCACAGGATCAGTCAGAAGCAGGAAGCACGTGGTGTGAGCGTGAGCAGAACTGCCTGATAATCATGGCTATACGTGGACGCTGTCCCTGTGCCCCTTCCTCTTTGTCACGACTTCTCTGAACCACCTCAGATATCCGAGCACAAATCTAGGGCTCGGGATCACTAGGCTTGGGCATCGATAGAGATAATAAGAAAGTTTTGAAAAAGACTCTTTGAAAACACACTGAAGCTCTGGAGTAACTATATGAGTTAGAAAAAGCATGCCAGTGTTCACCTTCTGCAATGTGAGAATGCCTGCCTGCTTGGAGACTGAGCATATTTAAACCTTCATTAAGAATCATGGTGACATGCTCTGGCCCAGCAGCTCAGTTGGTTGGAGTGCCATCGTATGCACCGAAAGACTGCGGGTTTGATCCCTGGTCAGGGCACATAGCTAGGTTGTGGGTTGGATCCTTGGTCGGGGGGTGTAGGGAGGCAACCAATTGATGTTTCTCCCTTTGTCTCCCTTCCTGTCTCTCTAAAAATCAATTAAAAAATATTCCCGGTGAAGATTAAAAAAAATTATGGTGACATATTAACAAAAATAGATTTCTACAAGTGTGCTACAAGGAATTATATAAAACTTGGATATATGACAAAAATATTTCAATGTCATATAGGGGCAAAGGATTATAGAAGGGAAAGTACTTTGTTCAACTCAGTGTTTACTATGAATTAAAGGTCTCACTATGGATTAAAGGTCACTTAGTGAAGTGACAGCTGATAGATCTTTGTTTGGTAGAGATGCAAACAATTTCTGTTCAGTGGAAATTATAACCCCAAAGGTTACAGTCTGTAGGACAGTAATTAGTTTTGTGTACAGTCCAGCAATCTTAATATAATATTTCTTTATTAAATGATCTGTAAATATTTAGTTCTTTACTCTTATTGGCTCCTTCACTAATTAATGAGTTGAATGAAGTCTTTGACACCTACTCATTTTATATTTGGGCAAGAGTATGATTTTAACATTTCAAGTTACACACTAGCAAGTAGAGATTTCAATGTTTATTCATATGACTAATTATCTTGAATGATTGAATCTGCATATGACAACAATGACCAGTTTTATCTTGTTTTCTTTTGTATGTTTTCTCTAATGGCACTGGTGTGCTAAAAGAGTAAATAAGGCAGGTATTTTGTTTCTTAATATGATGATATAAATAAATATTGTCCCACGCTTTTATAATATTAACTAGAAAGATATTTAGCTATACTATATATTTCTAAATTCTGTTCCATATACCGGTACAGCATGATTTAGGAAATAATCACTTTCTTGTCTTGGCTTCACAGAAATCTAAGGTCAAACAGTAGAGCTTCATGAAACACACAAAATTCCTGCCCCCTCCACCCCCGTATAATTCACACGAATATGAACAGCTCTAGCTATGAAGAATTACAGGGCGTGGGAGGCCCAGGGGATTGGGACATCGGCTGCAACAAGCTGCCAGGCAGGTTATAACATCCTCATGGACACCTGCTCAGCAGCCTGCAGGAATGACAAGTGCGGGGAAGGGCAATCTGCTAGAAGACACGGCCAAACATCTCAGCGATGCTTCTCAACTCTGGGTGGGCAGAGGGCCTCTGAGCAACCAGAGGCCAGAGCAAAGTCATGTTCGAGGGGATGTAATTGTTGAACAGGCCCATGCAGGTTGAAATTTAGTTGGCCTTGTCCCCAGATTTGCTGGGATGTGAGCATAGACAGTTTCCAAGCTTTTCAAACTGTATCTCACATTAGAATCTATGGGAAGCTTGTTAAAATGCAGGTTTTGATTTAGTAGGTCCAGGTGGGGCCTGAGAGTCTGCATTTCTAGCCAGCTCCCAGGTGACACTGAGGCTGTGGTTCTGGAACCCCACTGTGACTGACAAAGACTATCTCACCTCGCTGAATCGCAGAGGCCAATGCAGGCTCCTCATTGAACGTGGCAGGTCTGAGCTTCCAGAGTGATTTTTTTTTGCAATGCATTAAATAACAAAAACCTCTGAATGACAGGAATTCCGTACTTAAAAACGATAGAACCACCTTTGAAAGTCCTAAAGTGATACTCTGATGTAGAAACACTGATGCACAAAGCCGTGTAAGAGAAAGATCTGAAAATCTGGCAGCCCCGGTGACGTGGGTCTCACGCTGAAAGCAAAAGTAAATCCTCCCAGTCCTTTGTCCCTGAACCGGGGCATGTGGGCTTGAACCCTTGAGGCCTGGCTCCCTGTGCAAAAGCAGAACTCCCTGAGCGAATGCTTTGCAGCCTGGATCACACTAGGACACTTAAAAATATCAGTGTTGCTCTGCAGACCATCCTGGCAATGTCAAAGATGTCTGTGCAACGTCTTTGATGAGGCTGGACGACCTGAGTGACAGAGACTATTACTTCCTTGACATTTGTGTCAGGATGGATATTAATTCTGTTGAGAATTTGGTTCCCTTTTCAATCAGACTTGGGAGGTAGGGTTATAGCAACTGAGAAGAATTTTACAAATCAGTGATTGGTGAATTTTTAAGTTGATTCCCCAAACACTAAAAGGACAAAAATGATAAGATCTTTGAAACCCATGCAACTGGTTGGTACTCTAGGAAATAGAATTCTACGTCATTTTAACTGTGCCCAGTGTGGCAGCCGGGGAAAAAAATCCCTAATACCGTAAAAGGGTGGACAGATCTTTAAATGCAGGTGATCCTATTTGAGCAATAACCCAAATAGTTAGATATATATTTACCATTAAGGATTAAACAGGAAAGAAGACCATAACCACTAAGGCCTTATGAAAACTGTTGCACCTGGTGGGCTGCAAAGACTCTTTGAAGGAGGCCCAGGGGCCTGACAATGAGTGTATAAATAAATGTGTATCTCTGTACCCCCACCACTTGCAGCCTAGGACAGTACAAAAGCATTCTGGGCTCTTCCGACATGGCGGGACTCTTATCCGCAAGGGCAGCTGAGATCCCTGAAATTCAGGCCCATCTCTGCGAGGACCTCAGTGGGGAACTGTATCCACTCACCCTACCCTTGGCCCTGGGTGTTTTCCCTGCACTGCTTGCTTCATTAGCAGTAAACCAACATGAAAATAAATGACGCAAGTCTCTGTCACTGTTCCAGCCCGTCTTCAAAGTCACGAGGATCTAGCCCAGCTCAGCCTCTCTTGATATTATCTTAATAATTCATTACATTATGGATGTGCCATAAAATAATAATTACTTAACTCACTGGCCTGATGGAAAATGTAATTACATATGCAAACAGCTTTATAAAAAAATACCGTGTGAAGAACACACTGACACGCCAGCCACAATGCTACGATCACCCCAAGACCCAACCAAAATGTCTTACCAGGACCGTGTGCATCCCCGTGTAGAGCCTGCTGAGACACACCAACGTGGAGAACGTCACAGCCATCACCAGCCCCAGAGCGAAGGGATACTGCGGGGGGGGGGGAAAAGGCAACAAGGGCGTGAGCTCGCATTCTCACACACACAGTCAAGGCGATAGAAGGGGACAGGACTCCCGATCCAGGGACTGCTGGTCTCGACCTCGCATGCCCTAGGCCAGCGGTCTGATGACCTGAAACACGTGGAAAAGGAAAAACAGAGGGAAGGAAGGGGAAGATGCCTAGGGATCTAGTTCTGGGAGGAAGTTTCACAACACGGGACATAGTAGAACGGGGCTTGAAGACTCATGCCCACAGCTACTGTGCTGGCTGCATCAGTGGAGTAGATAATTATGTATTTCCACCTATGCTTAGAGTAAAACGTATGACGTACACAGTGGTGAGTAAGAGGCCAGACGGACAGCGCTAGGATCGGGAAGTCCACTCACCTACTTCACACGGGCTGCGGTGAGGAAGCTTGGCAACAATGGGCCCAGGCTAAGCATGGACATATCTATGCCCAGATGTCAAGGCTGCTTCAACTTTACTAAATCTCAACATTTGCTGGTGGGATAGCAGACCAAGGAATGTGGCTGGTGCCGAATCATATAAGAACATATGAATATTCTGCTTATGAACTACACATGGAGATATAACCCATGTGCTTCCAGGTCTAATGCCTGTGGTCTTCCATGGAGAAGAATAAAGATAATGGAGAACTGTCTATATTATGCAAAGCACTTTATAGTCACAATCTCATTTCATCTTCACCCAACCCTATGAGGTAGGGTCTATCATTAGCCACATTCTACAAATGAGGAAACCCTTGATCACAACAAGTTATATTAGTATTAAACTTGAGCACAAAGATGCTTCCCCATCAGTCATCATATTTGACCCTCAAAACAGGAGCTGGGGCTCAGAGAGGCAAAGTGACTTTCCCCAGGTCACACAGCCAGAAGTGACAAAGTCAGAACCAGAAGCCACACCTTCTGAGCCCATGTCTAGCACAGCCTTTCCAACATAACATGTGAGTACAGAGATACTTGGCTACATCTCATTTCTTTTTTAAAAATATATTTTATTGATTTTTTTACAGAGAGGAAGAGAGAGGGATAGAGAGTTAGAAACATCGATGATAGAGAAACATCGATCAGCTGCCTCCTGCACAACCCCTACTGGGGATGTGCCCGCAACCAATGTACATGCCCTTGACCGGAATCGAACCTGGGACCCTTCAGTCCGCAGGCCGACGCTCTATCCACTGAGCCAAACCGGTTTTGGCTACATCTCATTTCTTAAGGTTTATTATTAACTGGGTGTCAGTTTTTCATCAAACGTGTGCTAAAAATGAGTTAATGCATTCTGAAATTAGAGTCTGGTATTAAGCTCACTACATCCATATATATAAAACCCTAGTATGCAAATAGACCAAACAGTGGACCAACTGAACAATCTAACTGGTCGCTATGACGTGCGCTGACCACCACGGGGTGTGTGTGGAACATGACAGGTGTTGGAAGCAGGCGGCAGAGCACAGAACATGGCAGGTGTCAGCCGTGGTGGGATGGTGGAGCAGGTGAGCAGGGGCACCAGACCAAAGTGGGGTGCCGGTCGCTGTCATTAGGGCAGTTACTGAAAATTCCTTGCAGCCACGCACCATGGTCCTGCCTGGTGCTCGCACCCGCTGCTGGTGCTTGGTGCCGGCCCGATCACTTGGCACTGTCAGCGGGTGCAAGCGGCGGCTGCCAGCCCCAGTCACCCGCAGGGCTGACTGGGGCTGGCAGCTGCCTCTCGCACCCGGGGCCAGCGATGTCCCTGCTCACACCTGCAGCTGGCGCTGTAACCGCCGCTTGTACCCGCTGCCAGCGCCCAGGGCCCGGTGCCAGTCCCGATCACTCAGTGCTGTCAGCGGGTGCAAGCGGTGGCTGCTAGCCCCGACTGCCCCTGAGGGCTTCTCCACCTCCCCCTGCTCCTGAGGGGCAAATGGGGCCGGCAGCCACCACTCGAATTCGCTGATGGTGCCAGCCCCGCCCACACCCACAGCTGGCGCTGGACGCAATTGCTCTGCACCATCAGCGGGTATGAGTGCGGCTGGTGCCTGCAGCACATGGGAGAGAGAGTGGTGGGAGCGGGCCTGCGGGCAGAGAGGGTACCGAGGGCTGCGGTGAGGACATGGAGGATGGGCTGAGACCTGCCCTTGTGCCCACCGCAGCCTCGTGGCCCACAGTGCATTTCAAGGTGCACGAAATCGTGCACTGGGCCCCTAGTATTTATATAAATGAATCCCATATTTAGTGTTATTTAGGAGCAATAACTCAAGTAGCTAAATATATTTACCTCTAAAATTAAACAGGAAAGAAGACCATAACAACCCAGGCCTTATGAAAACTGTTGCATCAATTGAACTAAAAGAATTTGTTTAAAAGGCCCAGGTGGCCTCAAAATGAGCATATAAATGGTGGTGGCATTGGTATCCCTGCAGTCAGCCTCTACTTGCTGTTTCCCCCGCTCCCCCCTGCCCAAAGTCACATCAGCATGTTCACAGGCCTCTCTGGAGATGAGAGCAGCCCAGTGGGGCTGATGCTGGGCCCACAGTGTCTTTCTGGGGTAGCTATCACCCACTGAGCGTGGCCTAGCTCAGAAACCCACATTAAATTAATTCAGATGGTACTGGGACACTCAGACATTTCTGATCCTGACATGACACTGCAGAAAGTTACAACACAATTTTACTATAACTGATTGGAGATATTCCTTACACCTGTCCCTTTCCCATTTAGGAAACTGAGGTCTAACCCCACGTGACCAGGTAGATGACAGTAAAGGTAGAGCCAGGACCCAATACTAATCCTGTCTTCTTCCAACCCCACCAGGCTGACCCCCCATTCCTCTACACCCTGGTGTATAGAATGGGTTTCTTGGGTGTGGGGACAGGGCGAAACATTACTGTCATTTATGAATAGAACTGCTAGATTTCATGAAATCTACCTTTTCTAATGGATCAAAGGGAAAATTATGAAATTAAACAAAACTAGGGCAAGAGTTCTCAGACAGGCAAAACAGAACTTCATTGCAGGAATAATCTAACTTTTGAAAGGCCTGATACTAATTGGCATGTAAGCAGATAAGTGAAATTCTTCTGTTGTCAGCATTTACTAAAATCTCCTGTAAATTAGACCGTTTTCTAGAAAACATGGAGCCATTACTTCTAATGGTTGAGCCCTAATCAGGGCAGAGGCCTCCTTGGGAGTCATTTGGGGCACAGACCCTTTGCCCCGGGCCCTGGGAAGTCTAGCAGGAGGATTTGGTGAACCCATCTCAGCCCTGGGGGATCATTCACTAGGATCATAAATGCCTTGTGTCTGTTGCAAACAGGATGTGAGCACCCATTCCAGTGCTGTCTTGGCAGTGCAGGGGGAAAATGCTTTCTGAAGGGGGAGTCCACACACCCTGGTTCCCAGACAGTCCCCGTTAAGCTGGTGTCATTATTAATGGTGCCCACTTTCATGCTTAGGCACAACCTGATTTGGATGCCAAATCATAGGGTCACTTTACTTAGGAAGACATTGCCATCAACAGCTCACTAGGGTTTCAATTCTCCTTAGGCTTCATTTCACGAACCTCAAAGTCCCTCACAGCAGCTTTGAAAGAAAACTCTGAAGTGGAACCTCTCTCTGTTCCCTCACTGTGTGGAGAGCCTTCCACGGGAGGGAGAGGAGCCAGGCGCCTTACCTGGTATCTGTCCATCGTGGAGATGAGGAGGGTGAAGGAAATGGCGGTGGCCGCCATGGCATGGGTAGATGGCATTCCATACTCAGCAATCACTCTCTTCTCCAGTTTCACCACCGGAGGGGTGAAGGGGCGGGGCCACTTCAGGATATCCTTGGCCACCTGGCCAATGTACATCACCAGCTGCAAACCCAAAGGACCGAGGTGAGTCTAACTGAACAAGTAAAATCAATGAACTCTTACGCTCCACGAATTTGTTTTGGGTTTCTCTGTTCGTTGGCTGAAAAGCTCTTTCTTTCGGACCCAGCTATCTACTGGGAAAGGCTTTCAGAGTGATATTTAATTGGCAAAAAGAGAAACAGGCCTTCTGGATTCCACAGAGCAACTAAGACGTGGCATGAACTCACTTTATTTTAGTCATATATTTAACAAGCATTTATACAGCTCGGAGGTGTGCCGACCACTGTTCTAAGAGCTTTACAGATGTTACCTGATCCAGTAATATCTGTAGAGTACAGACCCATTTTACAGGTGAGTAAACCACTGTATACAGTCAGTAAATGGTGGGACTCATTGGATTAGAATCCAGTGAGTTCGGCTTCAAACTCTGTGCTGTGACCACGTGATAGTACTTGTCCAAACACAAGATGGTCCTGGACTAAAGACCATCTGATGCTCAAATCTGCCAAACATTGTTTTCAAGTTTTAACCAGAACAGTGATTGTTCTATGGATCTTCTAGCTAAACATTTTTTTTTTTTTGCTACTGTTACTCCTGTTATATGTAGGCAACATATTGGATTTAATTTAACTTCATTCAATAATCAGAAGCATCGCTCTCCCCTGTGCAGTTCAGTTGGATGAGTGTTGTCCCATGCACCAAAACCTTGCTAGTTTGAAGGGCACATGATCAGGTTGCAGCTTGATCCCCAGTGGGGGCATGCAGGAGGCAGCTGATCAGTGTTTCTCTCTCACATCGGTGTATCTCTCTCTCTCCCTTTGTCTCTCTCTAATCAATAAAAACATATTTTAAAAAATGAAAAAAGGAGATATATGTACTACTATATGCAATACTTTAAACAATAAAATACAATTAAAAAAAAAGAAAAAAGAAATCAGAAGCATCAGTAAAATAAATGGTGTTGTATTTTCAGCCCCCAATGAGACAACTGAATCTGGAGTTTCTTCAAATGACTGTTTCATGATGCCATTGATGAAGAAAGTTCCACTCCCTTTCTTTTTTCTTAAAGCAGAAGACAGAAACCAGAGTTTTATTTCTAAACCCTCCAGAAATGAACAGGACTGTTAATAGCAGACTTATTTTGTCAGAGAGCTTTACAAGACGACAATTTCATGACCTGTTATGAAAGAGGAAAAAGCAAACCGTTTGCTTAAGTGTCTACATTTGCAGCCTCGGCACCACACAGCTGCTGTTTTAAAATGCAGATCCCAGGCCCCAGGCCCCACCTACTGAACTGGAGCCCCCATTTCCACAAGACTCCTGGGTAGGCTGTGCGCACAGAACCTGAGAAGCCCCGCTTTCCACGGTATGCTTGCACAGGTCACTTTGGCAAGGGCTTTAATCCTAAACTTTCTCGTCTTACCGTGACCGTCTTGATCTTACGAGGGCTTTATGTAGCTGGTGATGGATGGGTTACCTTGCTTTGGAACAAAACCCAATACAGGAGGACTAGTTCAAAATAATCTTAATTAGCCAGCTTGCCTTAGGGTTTCCCACATTCTGATGCTTTCTTTTAGCTCTTTTAGTTGCCGGTCAATTCCGAGCATTAGCCCAGCAGAGTCAGCAGCCCCAGAAGGCACTGCATGTGTTTTGTGCTCCGCTGCCACTGTGCTCCGGGTTAAACACCAAGAGCCACTGTCTGTGCACAGCAGGCCACATCCACAGGCTTTAAAGCCTCAGCGGCAATCACTCTGGATTCCATGGCTGCGACTTCTATTCGGACTTTGAAACTTAACCTCTTTACCATCCCCTTATTACCAGGAGCCACTGTCCTGGAAACCAGCTCGCTCTTTTATGTTTCCGCCTCTCTCCTGCGAACCTGTAAAAACCACACAGACTGACTGATCTGGGGAGTTGAAAAACTTGTAGATTATTGACTCCCAAGGATTGCTCAGAGGCTGCTTGAGAAATATTTCCAACCCTTTCCCTTCCCCGCTCACCAACATAAACAAAATATTACTGGCATCATGACTACCTCCAGTTTGCTCAAAAATACTTTAAAATCCCTGGAGACAGGAGACCTTCAGATCATAAAATGAAGACAGACGGGGGCGACCCTCATTTAACAGACTTCTTTCATTTTCTTGACATTCATGAGTCCCTTGACTTCATTTATATTTCGCCTTCTATGTTTGAAGGAGGTTTTTAAGAAATAGGGAAGTTGGCTATTTCTCTCAAAAATATCACCATGGACTACGCCTTGCTTCTGATCAATAAATTTCAAATAGCAATTACTGTAATGACAGCTCTCTTTAAACAAGAAAAACAACAGAGCTGTATTTTTCAAGTCTTGTGGAAAGAGCACCACTTACAGGGGGTCAGCCCTGTCCCTGCCATCACATTTATTACAACAAGCCCATGATGGGCCATGCTCTCCCCCATCCTTGAGTGGGGAAAACAGTCACACAAACAGAGGATCTCATCATAATGCAACGATGCTTTGAGGAAAATTAGCCACAGAATTCTATGGGTTTGCATACTGGTAGAGACAGACTTGGGTTCAACCTGGAGGACCAGGAGTGCTTGGGCTGAATGTTAAAGGAAGACTTTTTAACCAAGACCAGTGATTGCCAGGCGTTAGGGGAAGGGAGGGATGAACTGGTGGAGCACAGAGATTTTTAGGGCAATGAAACTATTCTGGATGACACTGCAATTAGGTAGATACATGTCATTACACATTTGTCCACACCCAGAGAATGCACAACCGTGAACCCTTATGTAAACTACGGACTTTGAGTGATTATAATGTGTCAGTGCAGGATCATCAATTGTAACACACGTCCCACTCTAGTGGGAGAAGTTGATAATGCAGGGGGCTGTTCAGGGGTGGGGGGTGGTTATGAGGGAGCTCTCTGTACTTTTCACTTAATTTTGCTGTGAACCTAAACTGCTCTAAAAAAAATAAAGTATTAGAAAGAGTTCCATGGCAAAAGAGAACTATTTCATCATTCAGTTTGCAGTTAGAGTATAATGCTTAACTTGATAGGGCTTGCCCTAAATGGAGGGCTTGGCTTTGTACATAAAGGGACCAAATTACATTCCAACATCTATCACATTCTTTTGGGCTCAGGCCCCAAAGGCCTATATGTAAAGGAAAAATCCCAGAGGAGGAAAGGCAATTATACAAATTATACAGCATTAACACCTTAGCAGACCAGCTGGGTCCCCTGTGTGGTGCTGTGATGATGATGATAATGAGGAGGAGGAGGAGTGTGTGTGTGAGGGGTATGGGTGGGGGGTGGGGGACAGGAGTGGCATTTCCCAATGAGGAATTAGCTGCTTTTCTTACTTCTGCCCTGGTTACAGGAGAAAGGAAACATAGGTGGGAAGAAAATCCATTTCTCTGGATAGTCCACTGCTGATCCCAAACAGACAAAACCCTTCTCTAGTGAGCCCATCCTCTCAACCGGAAACAGGTCCTCTCACAGCCCGGACGGACTTCCAACTGGGATCTGTCCTGGGCTGGGCTCCTCCATCTTAGTGTGATGGCCCTTCCTAGTATTACAATCCAAAATGACAAGTTTACTGTGTCAAACACATCTCTGATTCACAGGACATTGCTCTTCACACTAGCATAAATAAAATCTAAATAGTTCTGAAAACAGAAGGTCATCAAAATAACATCATTGCTAGTAAAGAAGCTGCAGGATTTCACAAACAAAGCCACATGTTCATTTTTCATACATAGATTGCTGCCTGCCCCCATTTGTCCTCCTCCCCACAATGCATCCCCATCCCACAGTGTGAAGGCTCTACTCTTATTATAATAAAAGATAAGTCCACTGCAGGATGGAGGAAACATCAAGAGGCTCTTTTCAAATTACACCCACCCATGCCTTTCATCCACACACAAATTTTGATAAACTCTAATATCTTTTTTCCTTCTGGCTACACCCATAACTCCCTCCACCATGGGGAAATCATGGCTCAAGAGATTAAGTAACAGGAGGGTATGCCATCCCTCAGGTCTCATGGTAAGAAAACACTGGGAATTATAGTCTACCTATGGATTTATTTTCAGTAAGTCAGGAATTAGTTATATCATTCTTTAGCAGTTGGAGAGTAGAGAACAATGTGATGTTACCCAAAGACCATAGCTTCTCTACCAATATGTACCCATTTGTTTCTTAATGGGTCCAGATTAAGTCCATTCCCCTTTTCCTCAAGTTACTAATATGATTATTTAAAGAAAGATAGACCAGACACCCAAACATTCCACGCCTAGGTACATATCCAAGAGAACTGCAAACATATGTCCTCACAGAAACTTATACATGAATGTTCTCAGCATCATTCTTCACAACAGCCTAAAAGTTTATGCAACCTAAACATCCATCAGTGGATGAATGGATAAACAAAATGTGGTACATCCTTATAATAGAATATTATTTGCCCATAAAAAGCAATGAGGTACTAATAGATGCTACATCATGGATGAACCTTGAAAACAGTATGCTAAGTGAAAGAAGCCAGACATGAAAAGGACAAATATTGCATGAGTCTATTTATATGAAATGGTCAGAAGAAGCAAATCCATAGAGACAGAAAGTAGGTTAGTGGTTGTCTGGGGCTGGGAGAGAGGGGTGTAGGGGTGAGTGCCAATGGGTATAAGGTTTCTTTTTGGGAAGACTAAAATATTCTGGAGATAGATAGTAATGATGGTTGCACAACTTTGTAAAGATACTAAAAACCATGAATTACACTCTTTAAAAATGTAAACATTATGATATGAGAATTATATCATAATCAATAAAAGAGAAAGAAGGCATCAAGATGGGTCCTGAAATACCTCTTCTATGTGTCCTTTGTTCCAAATGTTAATGACATTGTCTTCAAATATTGACTCAATAGAAGTAGATATGGGGAGTATTAACATTCTTGTCTTCAAATGTCCTGCCCAGCTCTAGGCCTGAAAGTCAGTTCCATAGGGCACTGAGGCTGTGACCACACATATCAGAGAAAGCTGGTGAAAACCCACCTACTCAAAACCGTGAGCACAGAATTCATTTTAAGAGCAACTTTCATCTGTGGAGGTTTTTAGGATCAATAATTTTTACCAAAGAAAGGAGATTGACTACACTAGTCCTGTTGTATTTAGCAGTGTTCAGTCTTCCTTTGCTCCCTGGAATGAATACTCTCAGCTTTGTAGGCCCCTATTTGCCTTCAGGGAGTGGATTAAAAGCATTTCTTTGTTATGGTTATTTGGGAATATTTTAGAGACCACTGCTTACCATCCAGTGTGAAAAGTTGTTTTCAATGGATGAATATCCTCTCCTGCTTGCGGCATTATTTTTATTTACTTTTAAAGTCAGGGCTCTTTTATAGTGTGTATCATGTGGGTTTGCACATGTTTGTGGGGACAGGATGGGAGTGGGGGTGAATCACTGGGAGAAGCAATTGTGATTTCAAACTTAATTTCATTCCATGCCTGAAGCACCAAAACAAAGAAACTACAGAGCAAATGTTCTAAATCACAGAAGACTATCAGAAAACTGGTCTTCACAAATGCCAGGTTCTGTAAAAATGAGATGTATTACCTAAAGCAACAAATGGCAGGTGAGAAAAATAAAAATTAAGTTACAACATTTTCTAGCTCTAATTCTCCATTTCTCTAAGCTCATATCTATTTCTGAAATTTTTGAAGACAAACACTAAAAGTACAAAGATTAGTAATTAAGTCATAGATGTAGCATATTTTAAGGAAAGTTATTTCAAAACAGTTGAGCCTCCTTTTCATTATTAAGAAGGAGCTGGGTTAAATAATATATTTGTGCAGTGATTTTGTTAAGTGTATTTTCATAGGCTTTATTTAATGTTCATGTCATTCCTATTTTACAGATGAGGAAATTGAAGATTGCAGATGGTGAATGTCTCACCAAACATAATGCCATCAGTGTAGAGGAGCTGGCCTTGAATTTTGTTTTTTTATTCCAAATCCTATGGTCTTTTCTCTATATCCCACTACCTAGCACCTGACAAATAACACATAGATATCATTAAAGTGGGGTTCAGGCTCAATATATCCTAGAATATACTTAGGCTCAGAGAGTGTCTAGTCTGGAATTACCCTGAGACAAGAGAAACCACGCCCTCACCTGCCTCTCTAGTCTCTTTATGGCAGCATCGATGTGTGAGGAAGTCTCACAGCAGTAAGGCAGGGGCGGTGGCCATTGTGCTAACTTGATGGACCATGAATCTGATTTTAGGCCAACGGTCATTAATACTGAACACCTAGCTTTTCAAGCCACCACAGACCCTCCCTATACATTTGGTCAGAGTTGGATTATGTCATGCTATAAAGAGATGGCTTTTCAGGTTTAAGAACCTTGGGAACTGAAGGTTGCGTCCGTGATTCTGTCAGTCTACAATTTTAAGAGATTTCGGAAAAGATTTGCATGGTGGTAACAAAAGAAATACACAAAAGATTTGTTTCTGGCAGGATTAAGGACTCCCCAGGTCAAGCCATGCCAGGTCATCCCCACCAGTTCTGAATCATAGTCAAGGGTGTTTCAGTGGCTTGCCTTGAGTGTGACCAGCCAGCTGTACTGCATAGTAAGAAACTGGGTTTTGTGATGCAGGTGGGCACAACTTGTGCTGTAACCTGCAGGGATTAAAACCATTTCTAGTCATGAAAACAATTCTTAAAAAGCACTTGACTTAATGGTCCTTGTTTGAGAAAGTTTAAAGGTTAGTGGCCTTCTGTCTGTCTGGGTTTAGGTTTCCTTCACACGTGCCCAAATCTTCCCACTTCTCTTAGCTGGCAAATAATTTAATTTAACATTGAACTAACTGGCGATGAGAACAGTAAAGAGTTATCCCCAGACCCTCGGGTCTAAGTGTTCTTGGTCTCTAATGGTGGTACTGCTGGCTGCATTTCCCCAGGCTAGAACCAGTGTAGCAGCAGTCCCAGAGCAAACTAAATTAGCAGTTAAGAGGCTGGGAGGAAATGGAGAGTTAAGGAAACACATATGAAGAAAAACTCAATATACAGGCTAACAAAATTATAAGAGCCATAATCACAGGATGTAGGGAGGAAAATTCACTTATGACAATGCAGATGATGTTGGGTTTTGGCGAGGGTGCCCTGGATACGCATCTACTCATCTAATGGGGGGAGCAGCCAAGTGGACTCTCCTATTTTTTTATATAACATCTATTTCTGTTCTCAGTCTGATGTCATGGGCTGAGCAATGAACACTGGGCAGAGCCAATATTCATTTAAACAACTGTCAATAAGATGACCATGAACGAGGGTGGCCAAATTGGTCCAATGTATAGAGACTCAATATATTATCTCCTTAACAATATACAACAACCTTAACCAGCTGTATGTTTATCAATATTCCTATGTATTTCCCACTGTGTCCCCCACCCCAACTTTCCTGATCATCACTTCTCTTCCTTCCAAATTGAAAACAGAGACATTCAAGTGAAAGGTAGGACCCACACTGTCATTACATCACTGCTCCCCTCTATTACCCTCACCATCACCAGGAACCAAAACTTCACATCTCACCTGAGAAAGAAACTGGCCCTGCTCTCTGATTTAACCTCTCCTGAGAAATGTCTAAACCTTGTGAAATAGTCTCTTCCTTACAGAGACAGTATCTAAGCCCCGAAGTCAGGGGGAGGTCCCACATCTCAGGAATAAAGCCGCTCAGAGAGAATGACTGCATGAACAGTCCCCTTGACCCTGGGGTCTAATTCTTCCTGCTGGTAACACCTTTCTGCCAACCAAAAGGTGCAGACATATTCCTGGTCAGGCCCGAAGTGAGAACTCAGCATTCTGAGTTCTCGTTCAGGGCTCCGGCATCCTGATTCTTCAGGCTCTCCAGTCCAGTAAACCCTGTGGAAGGACCTGCTTGGGGTAAATGACACCAACTTTTAGAGCTCAACCAAAAAAAGGTCACCACCTCTTAAGATGAAAATAATCTAAGAACTAAGATTGTACTGCAGTTGACAAGGGGTTGAAAACATGTAAATACTGTCTAGCCCGTCAACTCAAAAACTCAAGTTCCCTCTTCATTTTGGTGGCAATCATGACTTTCCTCCAAAAGACTGTCTCTTTTCCCTTCTCCCCTGTCGGTTGCATCCTCATCTTTGGCAGGAGGGCTTCAATATCAGGTTTCTGCGAGGCAGAGAGAAATTGGTCCTCCTCCCCTGGAGTTACAATCTCCACATCCCACTCTAAGGCTGAGGCCCATAGGACGGTGAACTGAAAGCATTTTTACAAAATGACTGTTGGATGAAATGTCTTTGAGTGCCCGTGGGTCCCCTGCCTGACGCCTGCTCACTGCAGGGAGCGAAAGGAGGAGGTTGGCCAGCACAGGCAAGTGGAGCGGGAGAGCAGGGTGCCATTGATGTCCCAGTTGGCCAGTGAGTGATTAACTCTAACCCTATTAGGAGGGGCCGTCCATCACAGTCAGAGCCTCCCCAACAGGACTGAGAGGCTATAACCTCCTTGTGACCCTTGACTTGAGCCAGGCTTGACTTGAGCCTGCCAGCACCCTCCTTCTGGGCCAACGGGCAGCCTCCATGCTCTTCTCTCTGAGCCCTACCTCTGCAATCTCCACATTCCACTCTAAGGCTGAGGCCCATAGGACGGTGAACAGTGAAAGCATTTTTACAAAATGACTGTCGGATGACATGTCTTACCATATTTGAATTGCAGCAAATGTTTTATTTTAAAGATGGAGAAAACCAACTCAAACATGGCCTCATAGTTTTTAAATCTAGGTATCTTCTTAGAAGGCTTGGTGGACCATTTAGACTTGTTGGGCACATTGGTTTCCAAATTAATACAGAAATAAACCAGAAAGACTGTTGATAAATTTTGAACATTCTAGATTTGCCGTAACGTTTAAATGTGAGTCATAAGTAAATAAGTCAAGTCAGCCCTTTGCCCGAGGGCCACCTCCTTGGAAAGATCTTCCTGACCACCTTAACTAATACAGCTGCCTGTCACCACTCTCTCTCCTTGTACCTGCTTTTAGTTTTCTTCATCAAACTTTGCCCTGCCTGCATTTAGACTATACAGTTTTATTTTATCAGCCCCAACTTCATCCCAAGTGGATGCTATGTCTTGTTCAAGACCCAGAGTCTGGAACTGTGTCTGGAGGGGTCGCAGCCTGGCACTCTCTCCCCCAGCACCTCACCTGGCTGGCTCCTTCTCATCCTTTAAGCTTTAAGGTAAGTGAAATTAACGCAAAGTGCTCTCTCTTGATCATCTTCATTAAAGTAGGTCTCTGCTCTCACCTCAATTGTGGCCTAAACAACAATCATACAATCTGTAATTATTGTGTAGATTTACTTTTTACTGTCTGTTTTGCCTACAACTAAGTCCCAGGAGAGTGGGATGGAGTCTGTCTTGTTTACTGCTTAATTCTCAGCACTCAGCAGAGCATTTCATAATAGGCCCTTGTCAGATGTTTGTTAAATGAATGAACAAATGAATGACTAAAAAGTTGTTGCTCACCCATTACAAGGTGAGAAAGGAGATCTGATGCTCTTTTTAAAATGCAAATAATATCTGGTTTCTGGTTCAAAGATTCCTTAGCAATTCAGAAATATACAGAATTACTACTTTTGTGCTGAAAAAACCTGATTGGAATCTTGACCAAATTTGTGCCCTATCCATCAGAACCACTGGGGAACCATTTCAGATGGGGAACAATTTCATTTTAAAAAGACTGCTAGGGGCTACCTTAGTACTTGGCAGGGTTTTTTAGTGTACCGTTAGCACCCCAAACTGCAATTGCTTCTTTACAGGTCTATTGGGGACAGACCTGTAAAGAAGCAATTGCAGTTTGGGGTGCTAACGGTACACTAAAAAACCCTGGCAGCTTTTAAATAATCTTTGTAGAAACAGCCTTTATTTATTTTAGTTTTTCCTTTATTTTTTCCATCATCTTCCACCTGTCCCCCACCCCCACTTCTTTCCTCCATCCCCCCAAAACAGCCTTTATTTATTTTACTCAATAATTATTCACTGAGTTGCCACTATGTGCCAGGTTCCAGGAACAGTGTAGAACCATCCAGTAGGGAATGCAGACACAAGGTTCCGGTGGCTTATCTAGAAATAATGCCTGTGCTGAGACGAACAGCCGGGAGCAGGTGAGACCGGGCGAGGTGGGGGAACACTAGGAAGGAACACACAGTGGAGCATGGTGTGTCCAAACCGCAGGGACTGGGGAGGGAGTGCGTGGAGGGGGCTGAGCGGGGGGATCTTCAGGAGTTCTGCGATTCCAGAGAAGAGAACGGGTAGAAGGAAGGACAAAGTTAGAGATTCAGGCAGGGGGCCAATTGTGAAAGAGAATTTTAAGGTGCTTGGACATATGTTTTAAAGAGTGGTTCCCGGTCATATTTGCAATAGGTCACGCTTCATGCTGTGGGGAGGAGGAATGTGAAGGTCATAAGAATAGCTAATTAGAAGGTTAACGTGATAGCGAGAGAGAGAGAGAGACCATGCGAGCTTGAATAGAGGCAGTGTTTCTGAAAATGTTGGAAATCTAAAACTACTGGCGCCCATTATAGAATAAAAATCTCTACTAAGTGAATCAATGCATGAACCGTGGCTCCCTGGAGACCTAGACCGCTTAGTACTTGAGAAAACACAGCATCTGAGAGGCGAGGACCTAATGGACAAGGACCGTCTTCGTTGTTGTTTATTGGTTATATTTACGTTGCAGCTTTTCTATTTCACACCCCCTGTGTTAAGGGAGATCATTTAGATGTATTAGTTAAAAATCCCACTTTTTGGATCTATCAAGCTAATGGAAAATAAGAGTAAACAAGTCACTTATATTGGTAAATAACTTAGGATTTACAGCTTGTGGCCAGTTCTCTAGGAGATAATTAATAATTTAACATAAAATATTACATAATTTTTTTCAATAGATATAACATCTAATCTATAACTTGTAATATATATTACAGGGCATAAAATATTGTATGATTCATTACTACTGGTTACATTAACGTCCCTGAATTAACTGGTACATAATGTAAACACATATTTGATGGAGTTAATCAATAGCCTAGGCGTCCCAACAGTATTAAAATGAATTTTCCACCTATTATTTTTTAAATGCTATGGCACTCCTTAACACCCATATTCTGTGTGAACTATTCATTCATTTTGAAACAATAATAAAACAAGGTAATTGACTATCCAGACACAGCTGAGGAGGTACTATAGCAAATTCTCAGTGGTTCGCTTTAATTCTGGGAAAGCCAGCTCTAAAATATACAAAGTAAAAGAAAACACAAGATGTCATTTACTATTTGGCTGTGGAAGGGGCTTTTGTGTTCCATTTGAATATAGCTATAGCCAAAGCTTGTGCTCAGAATATAAAAATGAAGTTAGGGAGTCCCTGTGTGTTTGAGCAGCCATTCTACTCATTATTACATGCTAATATTAGCCTCGACAAAACCGACTCCTTCTCCTCATTTGCTTGCTATTTGTATGTTTCTTTGGTTAGAGGAGGAATTTAAATGCCTTCCTGAAAGGAATTCTGCAAGACCAAAGATTGTGTGTTGCATTAGCAGAGCAAGAGCAAAGTATATTTTGCCACACAATGATACTAGAGAGTGAGAACCCCAGTGCAGCCATGCCGAGGTGCTCGAGGGTTGAATTCTCTGTGCTGCTTTGTCAAATAAATAAAAAACAAACCTGGATTTAGGATGAGGAGAGGCTTTGTTTGAAAGGATCACTACAAGAGGTGGGAAGGGACTATGAGATCTGGAAGGTCCAAGCAGAAAGGGTCTTTTCTGCATAGGGAGGAATGGAGGCTGGAAAGATGCTCGGAGTGTGGGAGGTGGTAGGACGGTAGGTCAGAGCATGGTTTGCCCGAAAATCAGCTCCTTCTCAGGACGGGCCTTCAGGCAGGGCTGTGTGCTGGCTGGGGTGAAAGGGGGTCCAAGTTCAGAGGCTGAGGGATGAAGAGAAGCTTAACTAAAGTTTGGTTAAGTCAAGGTAGAAGGTATTTTGTCCAGGTAGGCCAGTGGGGACTGAGTCTAGCAAGTCATTGATAAGACGAAGAATGGGAATTGGAGGGTCTGTGTCTGGCCTTGTCGCAGGTGAACAAGGCGGGCAGCTGGGCGTTTTGTCCAAGTCAGGAGGGGAAATGACTCCTTGTAGTGAGTCACTTCCTGGATCACAAAAGGGTGGAACCTTGAAGGTTCCTGTTTTTTAGGAGGATATAGCTCAGGTAAAAAGGCCTAGAAACATGTCTGCCATTTTATTTAACAGTTCCAGTTTTAGGTAATTATTGAACAAATATGTAAAGATGTATACTCAATAATTCATTCCTTAAATACATACTTATTGAATATCCAGGGGAGAGACAGTGCCAGAGATAATTAAAATGAAACAGGTTAAGTGTCGTGATGGGGAAATATTGGGTACTATGAAAGCATCTAGGAAAATTTCTTCTGATCTATTTTTCAGTCATTTGATTCTCTCTTCAGCTATGTAAAATCTACTCTGCAACCCCCCCATCCACTGAATTTTTAATTTCAGTTTTTGTAATTTTCTATTTTTAAAAGAGTCTCCTTTAAATGTTCTCATTTACTTTTTATAGTTTCCTATCTCTGAAGGTATTTTCAAGCTTGTCTTTTATGAAGAAGTTGTTTTCTCAAACTGTGACATAATTCTGAATGCCTACAAATCTTTTGAAGGTTACATGGTTATAAAAAAAAAAAAGTCTTCTTTCCTTTCTTTTATTTTTAAGCCAAGAGTACATTGAGTACTTTATCTAATCAGGTTTTGATTTGCGGGAGGAAATGTAGATTTTAACAAGGGCTTTGGGGAAAGTACTTCAAGATCAGCTCTGACATTAGTAAACTCCACCCCCACCCCCGACTTTCAAACCCTCAGCAACGCTGAGGTTAAGGACAAGCCGAAGACAAGCTGCCAGCAGCTTTCTGAGGCGCGGACACTAGGCCAGGCCAGAGTTTCCAGCTCTGGGAGAAACAGGGCACTTTCCTCTAAAAGAAAATCACAAAAATGCTCACCTTTACCAAATGTTTAAACGTCTTTAAATCCTGCTCACATTTATGCAATAGATCTTATGGTGGCTAGTTACACAATTTTCTTTGTGAAACTTAATAAGGGAGACATCAACCAAGACTGCAGTTGGGAGGGCCTATAGGGGGGTCCTACCACTCATCCTTGATTGCCCCGAATAGGAAGATACCTACCTTGTACCTCCAGCAGGAAGATGTTTTTGGCTCTAATACCCCGCCAGGAGGGAGGAAGATTTTTCCCTCCCCTGGCAATGGCCCGGCCAATGAGAGACAGCCACAACCCAGACAATGAAAAGCCACTACATTTCGAATTACCAGTTTCTTCCAATGGCTCTATGTTATGGAAGCTCCCTCCAAATTCCCCTTTTCTCTATAAAATAATAGTCCTCTCCTTTGTTCTCCAAACTTGCCGATGGTTTTGCCATAGCTGCATGTCCTGAACTGCAATTCTCTGCTACTCCTGAATAAATACATTTTTGCTAGTAAAATAATTAACTTTTATTTTTAAGATCAACACCTTTGAACTTTCATTAGAGGTGCATTTTCCCTTCTATGGATATTTTCTCTACATCTTTCACCTACAGTCTAGTCAGTTGGCTCTTTCCAGAGATTCTTCATTTGCTCCAAAAAGATCCTTTCTTTTAATCCAGATGCAATACCATGAAGTAAAAAGAGGGCGGGCTTGAGAATGAGATCTGGGTGTTATTAATATTTCATCCTCAACTTTATCATATGTAAATGCAGCTTTTAATAGCTTACAAAATTAATGTTAGACTGAGATAAGAATTATTTGGAAGTGCTACGCCATCTATGGAGTTGTATGCTTCTTTTTTGAAGCATTATTTTTAGAAACAACAACTCACTCATGGAAATTTTCTTCTTTCCTACATACATGCTCCTGATATCATATCCTATGTAATAAGAGCCTAGTATGCAAATTGACTGAACAGGGAACGACCGGTCACTAAGATGCACACTGACCACCAGGGGGCAGACGCTCAACGCAGGAGCTGCCCCCAGCCCGCAGGCCCCAGGCCAGCCAAGGCAGGTGCCAGTGGGGCCCTCCCCCATTGCCCCGCCAGTCATCCCACAGAGGGAGGTGACTGGTGATGGCAGTGGGGCGGGGCCGGTGAGTGGGCGGTGCCAGGCCAGCCAAGGCGGGTGCCAGCAGGAGCCCCCAATTGCCCTGCCAGTCACCCCACAGGTTGGCCAGGCCTAGGGACCCTACCCATGTACGAATTTTATGAATGGGGTCTCTAGTGTTAAATACAGAAATGCTACAGAACCTATTTCTATATGTCCTATTGCTTAACCCCAGCTCTTTAAACCGTGGAGGTGAAGAGCTGACATGAGACCAATTATACTTAAGTACAATCTCATCATCTTAAGAGGCAAGAACATTTTTATCTTCTTTCATTTTCAGACTGAGCTATGGTGCATCTAGATGTAGTTAAGGAATGAGGTGATGGTAGTAATGTTCCTGGTTACAAGACCCCCAAACAAAACTAAGCTTGATGTGCTTGGAAGCACACAAGATTCAGAAGATGTTTTAGGAGATGCTTTCAAAAGATTACTATTCTTATCTTCTCCCTTATATAAACAGTTAGTGTTTAAATGCACATAATCTCAGAATTTCGGGGGAAAAAAAGTGTTCAGGGGACCTCAAAATAATATTAACATTATTTGGGTGTCCATTAACCTAGGGTTTTCTAGGAGAATTTCCACCATAAAACCTCTCCCACTTATCAAGTATATCTGCTGAACCAGGGCCATTCTATGCACAGCTCTTTATATTTTCACCATAAAAGTGACACTCTGAAATAGCTCTAGGTGGTTTTTTATCTCCTTTATAAATTTTCCTTAAAATATATTCCCGATGAATGTATAAGATTATGCAAGATTAACATCCTTAAGAGAGCTAGATGACAGTAGCACACCTTTAATCATCCTTTGAGGCAGCTATAACATTTTAAATAAAGATAGGCACCTGGTTTTCTGAAACTCAGACTCTTGACAGAGTTTTAATGCTTTAATTCTTTTCAGTGTTAAACACACACCCTTTAATTGTCCTCTAGGGCAAACAGCTTTGTAGATTAGAAACTTTTTTTTTAAAAGCACAAAAACCCAGTCTTGTACTTTCTAAAAGCTTTATACAGTACAAATTTAAGTTTAAATTTCTGATCCCCGCCCCAAAAAACACTTTGTTCGGAATGCTTATGCAAGTTAATGAGCCTTCATCTTTCTTTCCTTTTTAATGAATTCGAATTAAACAGCAAGTTGTGGTCTTGGTTGGCTAGAGAGAAAAAAAAATGGAGACTTTCAGTCCATCCCCCTTTTTCCATTCTTTCTAGCTAAATATTTTCCCCAATTATGTAGACAAACACTGGAAATTGCTCAACCTTTATTCCACACTAGAGGCCTGGTGCACAGCTTTGTGCACAGGTGGGGTCCCTCAGCCTGGCCTGTGGGGATGGGGCCGAAACTGGCTCTCCGACATCCCCAAGGGGTTCCAAATTGCTAGAGGGCTGTTCTCTGGTTATGCACCCCAGAATCAGGCGCTCCCTCCTCTCTAGTTTCGGGTGCGTCACCTGAGAACCGCAGTGGCCAAGTCACCGCAGCTTGGCAGCTCCTGTGTTGAGCGTCTGCGCCCTGGTGGTCAGTGCGCATCATAGCTACCGGTCAGATGGTCAAATAGTCAGATGGTCGCTTAGGTTTTTATATACATAGATAGCCTGGGTTTGGGGTCCACCCTCCTGGGGGTATGGTCAGGTATGGACTTCATCCCACTGGCAGCCTTAATACAGGTTACATCCAGAGTTTCATTTCCTCCTTTGACTGGCCTAACTAGAGATGTCAGCTCTCTTATTTCACTCACTGAGCCTTTCTTTCACTAGTGTTCATTTAAAAGGAAGCAAGCTTCCTGCTGCTCACAACTTGCTAATTTGCAAGGTACAGTGTTGGGGGAAACCTTCAGAATGTTGTTTTCCAACCCTGAGAGTCAAATTGCTATGTATTTGGAAAACATTTTCTAATTAAAAGGAAAAAAATTTTCCCTTCTGATTTCAGTGCCTGTGAATGCCAAAAGAAATTTAATTTTGAAAGGGATAAAAACATAACATCTTTTTCTAGTTAGATCTGGGCATATTCAATGCAAACGAGTTTATAAGTGTGCAAGTGCACACACACACACACACACACACACACACAAACATGGAAGTTCAGCGCAAGGCTTGTGGGCTTTGGGAAGCCCATGCTTTGTGCCTGGACTAGAAGAGCCCTGAGCCCTCACCTACTCCCTCTGTCCCTTGACATACAAGTGGTTCCTAGTGACTCAGACCCAGGGTGGGTCCCACTCTCTCCCTAAGGCCCCCTTTCACAGAGAATCACCGAGAACTGCTCCTCTTTCAGGCCCCCAAGAACACTGGTAGGAGCCAACCAAGTCAAGGCGTGCGGGGTGTCACACCAGGGAAATTTTATACAGCCGAAGGCATTACTGAAGCCGAACATCCAATTAAAAAGACTGGATATCCTAAAAGATGCATCACCATCAATATTTTTTTTTAATAATCATAAAACTTTCTAAATAAGAGGGGTCCTGTACTCATTTTGTTCAACTCCACATTTCATAGATGGGCAAACTGAGGCTCAGAAATAGATAAACATTACTTGGCTAGTTATTAGTAAACTCTGGACTACAATTGATTACACACATGTAACAGCCAGCAAGCTCTGAGCCATCCCAGCCTGGCCATGCCCCCCACTAACACTTCTCACTCTAACCACAAAACCATGGGTATATAAAATAAACGTAGGTAGTACATTTTCACTTGGATTGAAGCCAAGTCTCCTAATTCTTAAGGTAAACAAACCATCCTTTGATTCAATGATTCCTTTTAGGTGAAAAGATTCATGCGTTATCACCATCCCATTCCCCTCTTTTTCTTATGTATTCATAATGAACTTCAAGTCATCTTTTATCAAACCGTTTATCACGAAGTAGCATATAAACTGTATGCTGTGATCAAACAAGGCACAGATAGCAGACAGGCAATAAATGAGGCAAGTTTAAGGGACTTTTTCTTATTTTTTTATTTTTCATTTTACAAGTCCTTCACTGCTTGTAAAATGAAAAAATAAATTTAACTGAGCACATTTAATATACGAAAAAGCCAGATTATACTTAATTAGGGGAGAAGGCTAATGCAGACTGCAGTGGTTCACAGCCAGGATCCTAGAATCAGAGGCCGAGTTCAGAACAAAACCAAAACCTAAACCTAAACCAAATCAAAGACCATCCTTGCAGTCTTAAGGGGTAGGGGGTAGGGACAGTAGCTGGGGGTGGGGGAAGGGCAAGGGAGTTAGGGCAATGTGGGCACTTTCTCCAGTCCTCATCATAAACGAGAGGGTAGGGAACCATTTCTCAGGTAGTGACGGTGATAATTAAAGAGATCCAAATCTATCCATTCCACCACAGGAGCCCAGTTTAAAGGCTTAAAAAAAAAAATCCCACTACACTAAAACGAAAAGATTTCCTTATTGTGCTTCAAAACCAATACAGTTTGCATAATAAACCCCCTAGAGACATTGACTTAATATTTAACTAAGGCTAAATTACAAGATTCTACTTCAGAGGCACTGGGCAGAATCTCTGACGCCTCATTCTGTTCCACTCAATGCGAGTCAGCGAGGGTTACAATCTGGCCATTGTTGAATACTTTTCAAGACTCATTAATCTCAAGCAAGAACCAACTTAACAAGCAGGGCAGTCTTTTGAAGTGAACGGTGGTAGTGGTTTAAACAGAGGATTAGGAGATAATCGCATTTCAAGTCATCTTTTGGCACTAAAATTGACCCCCGTCTGGGGGCCGTGAATTACAGGGAGGGGCAGGCTGTCTTGCTCTCTTCCCTCACCGGGTCTCAGACTCCCTGTGACACAGCCAGGTGGCAGCCAGCCCACATCCAGAGACGCCACTGCATTGTGATGTGTTATCACAAAGTTCGCCTCTGCTCCAATTTATAAGACTGTTGGATAAAAGAACACCCTAGACTCTACTGCAGATAGACACTATCTAGCTGGTAGGCACGGCTTAAATGTGCATTTTAGGACTGCTTTGTACCGCAGGTATCAGCTCGCTAGCTCTCAACCATCAGACTGTGAAAGGTGTGAAATCCATCATTTTCCACTCGTGCTCTCCAACACCAGTTCGTTTAACTTGGAAGAGTAGGAACAGAAGGACCTGCCAAAAGGAAATCTTTTGCCAGGATTCTGATTGTGGAAAAAAAAAAAAAGGAATTTATATTTCCCAAGCAATTAAGCATTTTCTAAAGTGTTCTTCCAATCGTGTGGAATACAAAACGGCAAACCATCTAACATTTATTAAGCAATGGATTAGATACACATTTCAAATGCACTGTCTGCTACTGAGGGGATTCACAACACAAGACGAAATAAGGAAAGCCATGCTAGCACTGGGTCTGCAAAAGGGACACCATGCCTCCTCCTCCTCCTCCTCCTCCTCCTCCTCCTCCTCCTCCTCCTCCTCCTCCTCCTCCTCCTCCGCCTCCTCCTCCTCCTCCTTTCCTTAATGTGATCCTGCCCAACGCTCGCTCTTCTCCTTCTGACTCTACACCATGGATGGGCCTCTCCGTTTTTTTTTTTTTATTTATTTATTTTCTTTTATTAAATATAAATCTTTATTGTTGAAAGTATTATGTATGTCCCTCCTCCCCGCCCCCTCCTTCATTGCCGTCTCCCACCCTGGATGGCCCTCTGTTAAGTGTCGAATAGAGAGCATATAGAGAAGGCTCATGACCATGTGACAAGCCTCCAAGGCTCCCGTAGCTGTTCCTTTCATTTTAAAGCTAGGGACACCCCAGGCCAGACCAGGAAGTGCCTTGAGTGGGCTTTCACTGCTAGGATTATAGTCCAAATCTCTTGATATTCCAACCTGGCCCACAGCTCCCTTCCGCTATTAATTGTCTATCCTCATCCCCAACACAGCTGTTTGGACCAAGCACAGCCATGGTGTACACTGGCCCGAGATGGACGGAGTCATGCTACACATGAGCTGGGTCAGAGTGTCTTGAAAATCTGAACTAAAAGATGGTTGGAAAGTTACCAGCTGGCAACAGGAGGTAAAGACGCAGACACGTGGAGTGACAGCTTCCCTGTAGCAGACAACTGTTCCCTGGCATCAGTTTCTGGGTGGGTCTGGTTCTTACAGGATTCCTCGGAATCTTGCAAAAATGCCCTCTTTCCTGAGCTAGCTGGAGTGGTGTTTGTTTCTGGAAACCAAAGAACCACTCACTACCTATAAACACCAGCCGGCGTTCCTTTCATGGTATCACAGGACCAGGAACCGCTAACCATACTTCACAGCTGCTGCCGGAGGTGCAGCAGGGCCCCGCCCCCCGCCCATGTACACGCCTTGCTTCCAATCAGGCAGATCACCAAAAGCTGTGACTTAGTAGAAGAGAAACTCTCAGAAGCAGTCAGGGCCTTCAACACAATCAGTAAAACTGTAGGAACAGTTTGATATATCAGTTATTTTAAAATAACCACACACAGGTTAGGATGCTGATGAATATATCTTTTGATGTTAGGTAAAAGAAAAATAATTTTTTTTTATTTTACAAATGGGAAAAAAGGACAGGGGAAACTCAAAGAAAATTGTTAACCTTACTGGAGTTCAGAGGACATGAACCAGGTTTAATAAGGGCTGGTCACCCCTGAGCAAGCGACTTATTATAAGGAAAAGCAGTTGGCCAGAAAGATTAAATGCCTGAAGACAGGATTCCCCAATTTAAATGCCTTCAAAGAACCAGGGAGATCACAAAGGGCAAGACAACAGGGAGTGGAGAGGTCTGTGCCTAAAGTGAACACACAGAATAAAAGCATTAAAATTCAATTTTAAATGACTTTCTTAGGGCACTATTGATGATACCATCAAGTCAAATACCATTTCTCAAAGTCTTAAACTCTTAAAAATCTAATAAAGACACATTGCCTCAGACAAGAAAAATCAATAGTTCGGTACCATTTTATATTAACATCTGGTGAAAAATCAATTAAAATATTAAAGTCCCTTTTAAAAGTACTCAAAAGGCAGATGGACAATTCTCAAGAGTTAATACAAATGGCTAAAAAAGCTGAAACCGGTTTGGCTCAGTGGATAGAGCATCGGCCTGCGGACTGAAAGGTCCCAGGTTCGATTCTGGTCAAGGGCATGTACGTTGGTTGCGGGCACATCTGTGCAGGAGGCAGCTGATTGATGTTTCTCTCACATCAATGTTTCTGACTCTCTATCTCTCTCCCTTCCTCTCTGTAAAAAATTAATAAAATATATTTAAAAAAAAAGAAAAAAATGTTTAAAAAAAACCCACAAATGGCTAAAAATAAATCTGAAAAAAGGTTTTTATCCTCACTAAAATTACATGAAGTGGAAATAAACCGAGATAACATTTTTTCAAGGTTTAAATTAGCAACGATTGAAAAAGAACCACACACAAAGCTCAAGAGGAAGCTTCAAAATGAGAACTTTCACACAGATGATGTGGGGACTGAAAGCAAACAAGGTTCTAGGAAAATAATTTTGCCATGAGTCATTGGCCATAGCGCTTGTACCAGTCCCATGTGGCAGGAAAAGGCTTCCTCTCTTAGCAACAAGCCCATCATTTCCCAGTGGATAATGTTTGTGCATGTTTTTGAGAATTTTTGTAAGAGTTTATTTGAGCCAAACTGACATATATTCCGGGGAGCAAGATCTCAAGTGCTCTGGATAATGTAATTTCATTTTGGTTTGGTCAAGGCAAAGTTCAAGGACAAATTTGTGGCTCAACTTTGAATCAGCAAGTTACATTTAACTGTACACTAAACCTTAATCTCTTATTCTATCTGTATTCCTCCTGGTTTTTATTTTATGTACTGTTCCCATTTTTTTTTTATGGTATATCTCATCTTGAATGCCATGAAATATCTATGAAAAGAGGCAGAATATAAACAAGTAAAATATAAGGACAGAGAAAAGGAGCCTCCCGAGGATCAATCATGTTATCAATATTTGTACTGCTCTTTTAAAAACTGAAGAATAAAGTTATTTAGCTGAAAGTGAATTTGGCTTCATGTTACAAAGCTAAACCCCATGCAGGTTCAATGAAAGTGCCTCTAACCTTTTTGGGATACAGCAATGCTATTTTAAAGCCTCTGTTTTAATTTTTGGTGGGGCTATCACCGTGCCGCTAAAGGAAGTCAAGAGATCACAACCACTCAGTTGGACTGAGGCTCTTCTGAAGCACTATCAACAATATCTTTTTATGAGCATCTAATTAGATAACCCATTCCCCAACTTTTCTGTCCCAAAGTCTAAGAGTCTATTGAATCCAACCAATGACAGGTTAACAACCTTGACAAGTAAGAGGTGACAGAAATAATGACTTGATTTGATGTCTTCCAGCTCGTTTAACAAAAGCTCATCTAAATTTTCTGAGATAAATACCTTTGACTTGTCAAGAAAGGTGTATAAAAGACAATTATGTGGAATACAGAGCTAATAAATGCCATGCAGCCAACATGAACCACAACCACAGCAAATAAGCAATAGAAGAGAACATTATGTACAACATTTTAATGTTTAAATTTCAGCTTGAACATCTGTTTGTGTGGGTTTTTTTTAATGGACAGTGAATGCTCTTCATGTCATTTAGCTGTTTTTCTAAGAAACAACTATGGTAGTCCTCTCTCTTTCTAGCACAAAAGGCCACTTCATTACTTAATCCAATGTAATCCTGGGCAAGTTTAACCTTTAACCTTTCTACATGTCAGTTTTCTGATCTGTAAAATGGGCTGGCAATAACCCTCATCAGGATTGCTGGCAGGATTAAATGAGGTAAAACATAAAAAGCACTATTACAGTGCAAGGCATATATACTAAGGGCTCAGCATTTGACATGGCTTATTATTATTTGAAGTATTACTGTCCTAATCTATAAAATGATGAAAATGATACTAGCCCACTGTTATGAAGATTAAATGTGGTAATGAAAAAAAAGAAAATGAACACAGATGCCAATAAAAGCAATAAAAAGCTGTACCACATAGGGGAGAAACAATCAGGATTGTGATGAGAAAGCAGTTAGCAAATCATAAATTCTGCTAAACTATTTCAGACCGTATGAGTCACCCCGAATAGAACAAATGACTTTTAAAAGCAATAAAACGTGTTGGGACTTCATCCAATGACAACTGTAAAATTAATATAAAATTTGACAAGAGGTTTGGCGCTCCTGAATGCAGCTGCCTTCCAAAGACTGTTGGGTGAGATTAGATGTTTCAAGTTACAAGACTTCAAGCTCTGCCCCTTATGTAATTAACAATTCTTAATCCTCAGCCCTTGAGGGGGCATCCACTCATTCAGGGATAGCCCTTCCAGGAGAGAGGCTGCCTGTAGGAAGCTGACAAGAGCCTCACCCTGCTCCACCTCTCCTTCCCCTCCAACCCCCACACCCCAGGAATTTCCCTTCCCTTTGTCCACCTTCAACACTGGGGCCCAGCCAAGCACCTCTCTTCATTATCTCTGTAGTGCAGGGGACCCTCCCTTCCTACCTGCTAATTTCCCTCCCTCCCCTTCCCTCTCTCCACATCTATTTATCTCTGCCTTCTCCCTGCCTCCCAGCACCCCCACGGTCCCCATTCTCTCCATCAGGAACTGCCAGAATCACACACACGGCCTTCCAGATGCAAATGGGCACACAGAACATGTAATTCAACCTGGGTGCCTGGTGGACCTGGCCATGCACCCATTTTTAAAAGCAAGTCACAAGTCGCCAAAGCTCAGGACGAACTGCATACTCAAAGGTTAGGTGCTTTCCTTTTTCAGGCAAAGATTTTATTTGCTCACTCTCCATAAAAGGCTGGTAATTCTACCCCAAACAGGAAATCCTCTGCGCACTTTGAAATGAGGACTCCAAAGCGGAAAATAACAACCAATAATGACAATCAGAGAGCCCTGTGACCACTGCCTCCCGTTCCCCTCAGGAAAGGTTTCCACCCTCATTGGAGGAGATAACTGGCCTTGAGCTGACCTTCCCCAGGATATTACAAGTAACTAACATCATTTGCCTCACTCTACCTCCATATAAGTTGGATGGGGGGTGGGGGAGGGTTGGTACCTCCGAAAATAAATGACTGAAAGAAACTTAAGCACTTGGTCTTTCAAGCATTTCCAGATCTTCAGAACAGAAGGAATGCTCCCCACCCCCAACTCCTCCAATGGCCGCCACTGCTCTGCAGGTACAGAAGCTGGACTCAGACAGGAAGGGGACAACTGCCCTGCCATTCACCTGGTGCAAGATGCATATTCTGAGAGGATCATCCTTTTAGACAGAAGCTGGATTTCACAAGAGGGCTGGCCAGGAGACAGGGAGAGGAAAGCCTGGCTTGCAGTTTTAGGCAGAAAAGGAGAAAACAGGGAGCATCCGAGGCCAAATAATCCTAATGGCAAACCTAGGACCTTAGTGGTCCTTTAGGCTGGAGGCTTCAACCCAGGCCTCACACGTTTGGACTGCAGGTATTCTGTGTTCCGTTGGCATGTGATGCTTTTAAAGAAATGTAAGCCTGCACGTAAAACCTGGGCGATGGCACGTGAAAAACAGATCTGGCCACTCCGGCCCGTTTTCCCTTGTGGCAGTGACTGCAGGCACAGAGGGACAGCTGCTCCCTGGGGCCCCAGGGGACTCACTGATCCCTCCCACCCAGGGCTTCACTGTTTTACTTCTTTCCCCTGCCTTTGAGGATATTTAAGTTTATGGCTCCTGATCAAGGTCACCCTAACTTGTTCTAGAAATGAAGAAAAAAAATGACTTAAGATCATAGCGCTTCTCAGAGCAGAGTAGCTGCATGAGAACTCCAACTCCTTCACACACAACCACCCACTCCTGAACCTTAGTTTTTTGGAATCCTGAGTTAGGAAACCAGCCATGCTGGCATCCTTGTCCCTGAAGCTCCCTCTCCCCACTAAACAATGTTTGACCTTAGAATTCATTGATCTTGCTGACCCCTTTGCCTTCATGGACTAGTCACTATGAGTTATCATGTTCTCAAGTATCAGGCCCTGAGCTCTGTGCACACTCTGGACGTCTTCATAACGGTTCTGGGAGATGTGCAGTACCAACACCATTATATTGATGAGACAGGTAAGGCTGCAGACAAGGGCACCCGGACAAGTGCAGTGGTTGAGCTGCCCTTGAACCCAGGCCTTTCTGATCCCAAAGCCCGTACCTGGCAGCAGGCCTTGCTGCCTTGCAAATATTCATCATCTTTCCCAATAACAGTAATAATAAAAATAGAACTTACTTGGTTCTGAAAAAAGTTAAACGATAGGATCCCGAGTAAAACATCAGAAAGGGGCTCCACCTCTCTACCTGGAATAGTCACTGAGTTTCTGTGTCTATGCCAGCTGCCCCCACTACACGAGAAGTGCCTCAGGAAGGTGCCCTGCCTTATATGCTTTTGTCTCTCCGATATTTATAGAGTACTGCTTAATACCGCTTGGAGTTATTAGTCAACAACTTCCAGGTTCTATTTTTGATCCAATTTTACTAAAATGGGCCTCTTAGGAGGATGCATTTTATGGCCCTTCTGGGTTCTCAAAAAGTCCTGTCTTCTCCACACATCACTTCTTTCCTCGTCTAGTTTTAGTTACCCACAGGAAAGTGGACACTACATTACACAAAATCTATAGGTATTTTTCTTTATTTTGCAAACAAAACAAGTTGTGTTTATAGTACTTTAATTTTTCCTGTTATTTTTCCAAAGTAAGCCAGGCAAACATTCAACTCTGATTAAAAAAAAAAAGAAAAAGAACATATATGCAAAGTACTTGGATGCCCAGGCAGGTAGTTGTTGCAGAAGTAGTAGCAATCTGTAAGTAATAGTAATACTTACAACCCATATGATGACCAGTCTTCTGGATAAAAAAGGATCAATATTCCAGTGAGTGAACGGAAGAAATGTGATGTAGAACACTTCTTGACCCAGAGCAGCTGAAAATCTGAATAGGTAATAGTAGAAATAATTCTTCACAATGTACTTCTGTACATAAGCCTGAAAAACAAAAGTGAGAAGACTGTGAGTTCATTGAACATGCCACTAGAGGACAAACTTTGAAACCTCTCTCTAAAATGCTCGGGTCTTAGTTGCCATGATGTTGCCTCCCCTCATGTCATTATGGCATTATTACTATCAATCTACATAGTTGTTGAACATCTATCAACCCAATTTGTCCACACAATCACAGAAAAAGTTAGCTTTTCATCAAATTAACTGAGTAACATCCAAGACAGAAATATCAGGGAAGACAGGACATTGAAAAAGAAATAGGGGCGGGGTGGAGGGGGTCCATTGGGGGAAGAGGGGGACAGCTGTGATACTTTCAACAATAAAGATCCAGTTAATAAAAAAAGGAAATAGAGGAAGGTACAAACAAATGGAAGAATATACCGTGTTCATAGATTGGAAGAATTAGCATCCTTAAAATGTCCCTACTACTCAAAGCAATCTATATATTCAATGCAATCCCTATTAAAATAGTTTACCTTTTAAATGGGACAAAGAAGGTTAACCCACTACAGTGATGGTGAAAAAAAAAAAGGCAGTAAATATACACAGAGTCTGCTAATATACAGTCCCATTTTCTGCTGGGAGAGAGGGAGGGAGCCAAAGTGTATAATAATTTGGGGCAGTGACTTTTTGAAGGACCAATGTTGCGTTTGAGGCCTTGAAATGGGCCACGCAAGAGTATATGATATACTTAAGGAATAAAATAAACGAAAAAGACGACCTTGGAAATTGAAAGAATATAACTATACTTGACGCTGTTGGCTGCCTACCAAGTATGCATTCCTTTCTCTAAGAGGTTCCTGATTTTATTCCAGCATCTCTACCTCCCCCACAGAGCCCTGTGACTCAGGGGAAGCTGACACTGCTCTCAGCTCCAGAGGTGTATCTGGATTCGTCTCAACCAGTCACAGAAAGTTCAAGAATTCAGCCTCAAACTGAGCAATGCATGCTACTACCTTGGAGAAAGTTACTAGTCAGGGGTGAGCATGTACTGCAAGCTACAAGTTCATCTCTCTCAGGATGAACTTTAACTTCTAAGCGAATTCAAATGAGAGAGAATGGCAATAGATCCACCCTAATCAGGAGAGACCAGAGAGTTCAAAGTGAATGAAATAAGGAAGTGTGTAGTTTAATTTCTCTGCCAAGATAATATTATTACTGGATTTGCAAAGCAGGGACAAGGAACTGTGAACCAATAACTAAGTGAAAAACTCCCCTATCATCTAATCTGAGGACTAATCTCTGCCAGCTCCATTTTATAAATGTACATCCAATGGGCCTGACCTTCAGGTAAACCCTGTAAAGAGCCCTCTCAGCATATAGATTACTTTAACCTGCCAGCTACCAGGTACACCTGGTGATCTGTCCTGCACTGAAGCTTTACAAGACCTTTTTGCCAAACTCTGACAAGGGTCAAACCCCTCTCTCGTGTCATTTCATGGTTTTTCAAGTGCTATTGACATTATAAGTGCTCAGTGACAACCATTTCCCTACCCTAGAGATTTACCTGAGGCCAAGTTCAATATCTTAATCCTAGTAAATAATTGAAAAGACCCTCAGCGATGACAGCAAACTGCTCTAGTGTTCCAAGTACTATCTTTAGATGTGCTTTTTACAATCTCTCAGGTCTCAATTTTTTTTTTTGTCAGCAGGGGGTGGGGGCGGGGTGGGGGAGGAGGAGAAAAAAGCGTGATTGCTGTCTCCCAATGCCATCCTGCTTTTTTGGTCATAAGTTCCTCAAATGCACATTCTTCTAAAGTGGGGTTTCCAGTAACTTAACCTGTGGGTCAGAGAAGAGCTGCTCTATTTTGCCATTGGGTATTCTGTGTTCTCTGCAAGGCTGCCTTTGATGCATAAACAGATCAGGAGAGAGGGGGCACTACAGACTCGTTGCATGGGAAGAGAAAGAACACCGAGAATATATAACTTCTTCACTTGGCTCCGCTCTGAACACCTGAACAGCATTTTGTTTCCCAACACACACCAGAGTCCCAAATGCAAAGGAAGGACGGCCAGGTCAGCGCCACTGACGTGCTCAGGGCTGACCCAGACAGCAGACTGAGCTTTCAGAGGAGGAAAACAAGAAATCGTTTTTTGCCCAAACAGTGTGTGACCTTGAGAAGTCAATTCGTCCTTCGGAACTGCAGCGGCCTCAGCTGCAAAGGACAGAGTAGCACTAGTGAAGCATTCATCCTATATAAAAACTGCTGTTTGAAATTTTAACCCTGCTATTTGGCTTCTGTAAATGCTTGCTTGCTTAAATAATAAGGAAAAGAAGACTACTCCCACTTCAGAGAGGCCATTAAACCTTCCCCGGACAAAGTTATCAGTGCTGGCACCAGGCCAGGCCTTTGGTTGAGGTCTCAAGGCCCCAGCACATAGGGGCTCGTTAAGAACTTGCAAAGGGGGCCGGAAACACCCCATATTTGGGAGACAAAGAAGGTAAAAACATATAAATAGGGAAAGTTCCTCCATGTTGGGGTCCAGAATTTGAGAGACATTTTCCTCTGGGCCCGCATGTAATAATAATAAAAAATGTAACTCCATCTCTCTAAGCGTTGCTTGGTTCTTCTCCGGTTTTCTGTAACAATAGTTGCTTTTTAGTATATAAAATGTTTTAAAGCAAGGAAAGGGCCCCTTAAATAAAATGGTACTCAGGGCCCATTAGACAAAATAATAAGACTGGAAGCCTGTACTAACTGGTTAAAAGTGAGGAGGGCCCCAGGGGACCCTACTTCAGCCCAGGCCACCTCCAGCCCCCCAGTCCTCCTCTGGAACAGCTCCTCAGAGCAGGTCAGTAATCAGTTTGGAAACCACTGACCTTCGTCTCTGCCAGACCTCACGTATCACCTTCCTAGAATTTACCCTTGGCCCTGAGTACACAGGCTATAGATATTCCAAACTTAAACTCTGGACCAAAAGTCATTGCAAGGTCTTATTACTCATTCCATTTGTTCAGGTTAGAGCTGTAAACGTAAGTATTTTTCCAAAGGTCAAGTTTGAGATACTCCTGACTCTCAACAGAGCCAGAGGAGTTCAGGTCTGGGAGGACATCTGCAGCTCTAAGCAGTTCTCTCTAATTGGAAGCAGGAGAGAGAGCTCATTCTCAGGCTGAGAGAAACCCAATTATAGAGATCCAGCTATATACATGCACCGTCTTACTGAAAAATAACCCCAAGACCCAAAGCTCTTCACTGGAACACACCAAGCAGCCGTGTTCCGTTCACAAGGCTTTGCTTAGAGAAGCTTCAGAGATGGGAGAGAAGCCAGTGAGTACAGCGAACTGACCGGGAGCACAGAGACGCCAGGAGGAGGGACGCCACAGAGCCCGAGGGAGGGAACAAAGACTCTGGAAGCAACGTGTCTCAGACCGAATCCAGGCTGCCCACCACTTACTATCTGAATAATCTCAGCAACGCCTCAGTCTCCCAGAGCCTCAGTTTCCCCTCCCGAGAATGTACACAACATTAGTACATACCACACTGGGATGTTGGGAAGCTTAAATCAGACACTGTTGGTGGTGTGTTCAAAGCACCCAATTCAGAGCCCGGCAGAGAAACTTCTCAGCGAGACCTCCCTGTTGGTCGCAACCCCAACAGTGAGGCTTTCCAGAAAGTGCTTCTCTGTGCGCATGTGCATTGAATCACCTGGCTCTTGTTAAAATGCAGGCTTTGATGCAGTTCACCTGAGGCAGGGCTGATAGGTCTGAGTTCCCAGGTGATGCTTGTGCTGCCAATTTTCAGCCCACGGGCAGCACGCTGAGTAGCAGGGATCATACCCTCCAGTGAAGGGTTTTTTAACACAAAAGCAGGTGTCCGATTTGATCCTCAGTGTCGGAGGAAGCCTCCATGGGAATGTAAGAGAGTTAGAGAATGTGAGCAAAGCAACAGGTAAAAATGATGGTGACAACGCAGAAGGGAACAGTTAGTGAGTCCCAGGCAGGAGCCTACTAGTAAAATAGTCCAAATGCAGGAACAGAGCCCAGACAAGCACTCGGCCCCCGAAGGTACTGAACTTTAGTAACTAAAGGGAAGGGCACATGTGGAGAGGCCCCGCTGAAACAGCAGCTGGACAAGCAAGCAACTGACAACACAGAAAGCACTAAGCCATCTCCCACTCGTTGCCTTCATTCATGAGGGTTTTGCATAAATTCCTGGATGATGAATACCAAATTAGGATTCATGAACCTTAAAAAACACAGGAAAACAAACCTCATTTCTTAAAAAGGGCTTTTGCATCACTGTCAGAGTCCTGGCTGGGAGATCTCTGACTGTGAGCAGGAACATTTGTCCTTGTGTTCTCGGCTAAAATGTGGGTGACAATTTGCTTTTTGTTAAATATATATATATACTGAAAGTATCACATTACGATGGGTGGCTTTTGGAAGTTGTAAAGCAGGGGTCCTCAGACTTTTTAAACAGGGGGCCAGTTCACTGTCCCTCAGACCGTTGGAGGGCCGGACTATAGTTTAAAAAAAAAAACTATGAACAAATTCCTATGCACACTGCACATACCTTATTTTGAAGTAAAAAAACAAAACGGCAAAAACACCCGCATGTGGCCCACGGGCCGTAGTTTGAGGATGCCTGTTAAAGCATTGTTTTTATTAACCCAACCTGGTAAATTGTCATTGCTAGCTACATCTGCAATAATATACTTTCGACCTGCATACTCATTCTCATCCACTCTCAAGGGTTGTCACTCACTTGCCCAGGGCCTTTTTCAAGGCAGACAACATCGTCATGTGCTTGGGATTGTGGGAGAAAAGGGATATCAGCGGATGAGCTCCAGAATGACAGTCATTTATGGAGTCCGGTGTCTGCCCAGAAAAAACACCGCCCGTGGTCGAGGGAATGTCCCAAAAGACATAGGATTCAGGACTAAAACTAGGCATTGCCTTGCCTTCTGATTCTCATACTCTGCATATAATCAGCCAGAATGTCTCATCTAGAGCCTAGAGATAGGTAAGTGCATATCTAAGGAACTTGATTCCCCTTTCAATAGAATCAATAGAAGTTTTGGTTCTGCTACCTCTCTCTGAAAGAATAGGCTTTGGTGCACATGCCATCACACACCACAGAGATGGGATATTTGTAAAATAACCACTCTTTCCAAGCTGTTGTATAAGACACCAACTAGCATGTTAACATACTAAGTACAAATCAAGCAATGCCTCCAATTTTTTTTTTTTAATTTAAAATGGCAAATCTTAGGGACCATGTCTATGTAGAACATTCATTCATTGCTACACTTTAGTGATGGCAGATTATTTACTAATATGCTCCCTTATTTTTAATTATTCTTTTTAAAAATAGATATTGTTTTTACTGATTTTAGAGAGAGGGTAAAACAGAGGGAGAGACACATTGATCGGCTATCTCTTGCACACCCCCTACTGGGGACCGAGCCCACAACCTGGGCCTGGGCCCTGACTGGGAATCAAACCAGCAACCTCTTGGTGCACAGGACGACACTCAACCAACTGAACCACACCGGCCGGGCCTACTCTTATTTTTTGTTTAAGTTTAGGAAATCAAGACTTTTCAATCTATAAAGAAAATTAAATGATGATCACGTAGGAAGCCTAAGAAAGATTGACAGTGTCCCTTGAAGGGGAAACGAGGAACGAGACTGTGCAAGGGTTTCTTCTTTCATCTTCACGTCCAGATAGAATTACAGGCTGTGAGCTCACTGACGTCAGGATGGCGAGACTGAAAGTCAATAAAATAAAAGGACAAGCTTTTCAAATAAGAGCTTGAAAGGGAACTTCACATCAATCACTTTCATCTGCTCAGTTGACATTTGTCGAGATCCCTCAGCCTGTGTCCAAGAATAGGACGGAGGCTGGAGGGGACTGCACCCAGTGTGGCTTTTATATTCTGTATCTAACTGTAGCCTTTTCCACAGTGGAGCTTTGTTTTCCTCCGGACAACCCGTCAGATTTCAGCTCATCCTCGGGACATCCGACATCTTTTTCTTTTCCTCAAGAGCCAACTCTTGTACTGGCGCCATCAGAAAGGGTGAACCAGAATTACGAATTGTGAAATTCTCGAGATTGCGGGAGTGATCCATGGTGGCGACAAAGCTCCACTTGAACCTAGAAATAAGTCTTACAACTGGACAAAACGCTGCCTGGTCATGACTTGGGAGAAATTTGTGCCCGAAGCACAGTGTCCGCTTAGAAAGCGAGTCTGTGAATGGGCAGGGGAAGGGCAGGACAGCGGTTTGCAGAAACTAGAGATGAAGGCTTCTGCTAGAAGAATCTCCTCCACGGACAAGAGCAACAGGAGTCCACACAAAGAGAAATAACCATTCCTCTTTTTAAAGGGGGGGGGGAGGGAGAATCAGCTGTCATTTAAATTCTCAAAATGTCTTAAGAACTTAACTGTTTTTCAAAACATTTGGATCCGCTAAAACCTGAAACACATTGTGCAAAACATTCCTCCATTTAATTGTTAAGCCCTTGTGTGTTTCGGGGCGAGTTTTGCTGCAGATGTTTCTGATTCATTTATATTAACTTATCAAGATGACATTTGGAAGAGCTAAAGGATGCTCAAGAAGGAGTCTTTTAAACTTGCGTTCATTAGTTTTAATCCAGGAATTCCACCTCCTGCCCCAACACACACACTCAGAATTCAGAACTTGGAAGGCTTGGTTCAGTTCCACTTTAACCGGGCAGCATGAAGTCATCCATCCCTAAATCCCTAAAAAAACCCACAAAAACCCACACACCCTTTTCTAAAGCATTAAAAGGCACCACCAAGAAATGGGTGAAGAGGGCCAAAAGGTACAAACACCTGGTTATAAAATAAATGTCATGGGATGTAATGTACAGCATGGTGACCATATACAACACTGTTTTACATATTCGAAAGTTGCTAAGAGTAAATGTAAAAGTTTTCAACACAAGAGAAAAATTCTATAGCTACATAGGGTGACAAAAGTTAACTAGACTTATCGTGATTGCTTTGTGGTATATACAACTATCAGATCATTATATTGAACACTTGAAACGAATATAATGATAGGTCAATTATAGCTCAACAACAAAAATGTTTAAACTTTTAAAAAAGCTTCCCTTAAAAAGTAAGAAAGCTATTCGGGCATGTATAAGGTGTTTTCCTTGATCATTTTTATGTACAAAGATTTAAAAATCAACATTGAGGGGGTTGGGGCATGTGTGGGGAGGGGTGTGGGATGGGAATGGGGGGATGAGGACAAATATGTGATACCTTAATCAATAAAGAAATTAAAAAAAATAAAAATAAAAATCAACATTGAAATCAGACAAAAATAAACCTCAAGTCTGGCTAGTTTGCCACTGTAGTTGAGAAGAGTTTACCTAAAGGCTTTCCTACTTCCATCTTTCTGGCTTATGTGGGCGAAATGGGCACAGATTTTTTTGGCATGTCGTTTTCTTTATCCAAGACTATCATGTTAGTAGGTGTGTGCATACCTGGAGAACAAAGTTGAAGCAAAACATTACCTTCCTGTCACTTATCCCACTTCTATCTTTCTTCTTCTACTTTTTTTTTTTCTTTGTTAATCCTCACCTGAGGATATATTCCCATTAATTTTTTTTTTTTTTAGAGAGAGAGTGGAAGAGAGAGGGAAAGACAGAGAAACACTGATGTGAGACAAACACATCGGTTGGTTGCCCCCTTGATCTGGGAATCGAACCTGGGACCCTTTGGTCCACAGGCCGACACTCTATCCACTGAGTCAAACCGCCTAAGGCCCCTTCCACCTCTTACATCCTCGGAGCTCTCAAAGAATCCAAGATGGGAAAGAGTACTTGGGGATGATTTTTCTTTCTTTTTTTTTTTAATTTCTTTATTGATTAAGGTGTCACATATTTGTCCTCATCCCCCCATTCCCACCCCACACCCCTCCCCACGGATGCCCCAACCCCCTGTTGAACTTAACCGTTGGATAGGCTCATATGCATGCACACAAGTCCTTTGGTTGATCTCTCCCCCCTCCCCGCAACCTCCCCTATCCTCCCTCTGAGGCCCGATAGTCCGATCGATGCCTCCTTGTTTCTGGTTCTGTTCTTGTTCATCAGTCTATGTTGTTCATCATTTCCCCTAGATGTGCGAGATCATGTGTCCCTAGAGATATACTTATAAGAACTGAATGTGAGATGAGCAATAATAGTTATGCTGACAGGCAAATGTATCAGTCTGTAGTGAGTTTCTTTCTGGACCAACAGTTCTTTAGAGACCCAATTTCAATGTCCACCAGTTCATTATGTGTACATGTCAGCACTGACCCCTCAGCTCTGGATGGTGGACAAATGGTGGTAACGGAGGTCCGACTCCCTCTGGTTTGGTCTCGGCCGGACCCAGGGGCACGGCTTCACCCGGACTCAGGGGCACGTGGCCTCACCCGGATCCAGGGACACATGGCCTCACCCGGACCCAGGGGCGCGTGGCCTCTCCCAGACCCAGGGGCGCGTGGCCTCACCCGGACCTAGGTGCAAGGGGCCTCACCCGGATTTTTCTTTCTTGATAGGCAACCCCCCAACACACACATCCAGGGAGAGCCAAGCAGGGAAAGCTGGGACAGAGGAAAGGGGGAGGACCTTTTTCGGAGAAGGTCTCCCTCCCTCCACACTCCTCCTAAGCCTGGGGAAGTGCCACCCATTTTCATCATATTTTCAAGCCATAGTTCCCTCTGAAGGCCTGCTCTGGGGAAGTTTAAAGCCACTTGTCACAAAATAAACTTAGGAAAAAGCTTTGAAATTGTGTGCACACACATAAAAGGACGCTAAGAAGAGAGCCAGGCTGAGTCAGAACAATGATCCTCCCCACCCAGCCTGTCCCTGGCACACTCTGATTGCTTTGTGCCTGTGAATGTTGGATTTTTGGTTGTTGATGTTCTTTTTTTTCACTTTTGATTTTTTGTGTTAAATGTGTGGGTTTTTTCCGTTACTTGTTTTTTTTTTTTCTTTCTGATTCTCTGATTAGTATTTAGTGTGTATTTTTTTTTCTGATTAACACATTTCATTCTAGAACATTTGGGAGTTCAAACACTATGTAAAAACAAAGCAAAACTTCCCTGTTACCCCACCCCTGAGTCTCAACCCCTTTGAATAGATCCACTGATCTTTTTCCTGTGCATAAGTGAGAGTGCGTGTGCTGGCCTGTATTTTAATCAAATTGAGATACCACTAAATCTTAAATGTTTATGTATGATTTTATAGTCTGCCAGTCTTGGGTCCAAACAGTTGTACTGGGTGAGTATTTCCTTAGGTCCCTAAATATTATTTTAGATCATGATTTTGGTCAAGCTGAACTGTTTAACTTTTTGCTCCCCCTTCACTGTGCTCCACTCGCTCACTCCCGGGTTCCTAGGCAGATCCCAGACCAGGATGGCAAACACGACCTGCTGGGGGCTCCTGGAGGCGCCATTCCTGGACCCTCTTCTGCCTCGCTCACTCCTTAACCTGACCAAGTAAACATCCACACTGACAGCACTTCCTGGGACCACCTGATTCCATCTTATTGCTGTTTGCTTGTTTTGTTTCCCAAGGACCTGAAATCTTTTTGTTGTTTTTTTTTTTGAATTGGTTTCAGAGGAAGGGAGAATGAGAGAGTGAGAGATAGAAACGTCAATGATGAGAGAGAATCATTGATAGGCTGCCTCATGCATGCCCCCTACTGGGGATCGAGCCCGCAACCCGAGCATATGCCCTTGACTGGAATCAAACCCGGGACCCTTCAGTCCACAGGCCGACGCTCGATCCACTGAGTCAAACCAGCCACGGCAGAACCTAAAGTCTTTTTACCAGATTTTGCAAAAGTTACACTTTAAGTGTGCCCACCGCTCAGAACACACTGCTGAAGAAATAAAGAATGACCTGGGGACGGCCCGACAGGTACTGTGCTGAAGTGTGTGTGTGTGTGTGTGTGTGTGTGTGTGTGTGTGTGTGTTCCAAAAAGGTAAAACCAGGTCTTCCAAGTCTGTGAAAGACCTGAGGTTGTTATGTGACCCAGAACCCTCCTTCACCAGCTCTAGCTACCACTGGCTGAGACAAATGGATACACATGGAACCTACGAGGGTCTGGGTGTCTGCTAGCCTTGGGTCCAAACAGATCTACTGGGGCAACTCAGGGGAAGTTTGAACATCCTCACCTGTGCAGTGAGTATACCCTCACCTGTGTAGGGGATGTGTCCTCACCTGTGCAGTGAGTATACCCTCACCTGTGTAGGGGATGTGTCCTCACCTGTGCAGTGAGTATACCCTCACCTGTGTAGGGGATGTGTCCTCACCTGTGCAGTGGGTATACCCTCACCTGTGTAGGGGATGTGTCCTCACCTGTGCAGTGGGTATACCCTCACCTGTGTAGGGGATGTGTCCTCACCTGTGCAGTGGGTATACCCTCACCTGTGTAAGGGGTGTGTCCTCACCTGTGCAGTGGGTAGAACACCAGCTCCCTTGCAGAGGCATTAGAAAGATGAAATGAAATCACTTGTATAAGTTACACTGTACATGCTCAATAAATGATAGTTGTATTTACAATGTTTTTTAAACAGTGTAAATAATAAGAAAATGTCAGAAGTATCCAGTTATAGTGGAACACAGAGGATGGAAAGAAGATGAAAATTAAAAAACCCCACAAAGACATCCTAGAGAGGCAGGTGAGCCATCCTGGAGAGATGACTGGCACTGTGACAGAAAGAGGAAGGAAGAGAGACTACACTGAAGGGAACAGCATGAGGAGAGGATGGCAGCAACAAGGCGCACGTTCCTGGAACAGTCCACAGTCCACAGCTACAGTGTAAGTGTAGGCAGCAAGGCTAGCAGGAAAAGCAGAGCCGGAGAGGAGTCCAGGAGGTTGGGCTTAACCTGTAGGCAATGGGGAGCCAGTGAGAGAGTTGGACCAGGAAGTGACATGAGCAGAGGTGTGGTCTACATGGCCCCACTGTGCTTGCAATCTTGTCCCTTCTCAGCGATTTCCTATCTTTCTCAGAGTCAGATGTGCCAAAGAAGAGGTCCGAGGCAGGCTACAACACGCCCAGGAACCACCTCCTACGCTGTGCTCACAGAGGGTTTCACGCACCGGCCTTTGCCATTGGCAGACCAACCGGAGCCTCTGTGCTCCATTTCACGTCTGAAATAAAAGCTGGATGCTCCGAGAGTCTCCGCGGGCCATCAAGAAAGATGAAGAAAGAGTGCTTTCTGGTTTTGGTCTTGGCTTTGCCATGTGGGATCTGATGATACAGTCATTTAGCAAGAAACCACAGAAACAAAAACAATTTGATGAAACCAGAAGAAAGCGAGTCCATGTACAGACTGGGACCGAATGCCACAGGCTGTGCAGGGACTCAGCCTGACAACCCTCAGGCTCTGGGTCTCAGCAGAGCTCTGTCTCCCAGGGCCCCACGGTTCAGTTGCCTCCTCCCTAAACAGGGACCGCGGTTCCTATACGGAAGGACACAGAACGCATTGAAAATACCAGAGTGTGGGAAATGGGTTCAAATTTCTTTTCATAGAACACAATTTCCAGAAAGTGCTGTGTGACCAGAACTGATGCCCCTGATGGGTCAAAGACGGTCAGAGAAACATGGGTTTGGAGCCTTGATAAGGAAGGGAACCAGACCAAGTTAAACAACCTGTGGCAACTGCCTGCCTAGGCAGATGACGAGTCTGGGAAGCTTAGGTTTGAAGACTAGAAAAGACGAAATGAAGTTTGGGATCCTCACAGCCCTAAATCCAGAATGGTAGACAGAAGTCCATGTGTGCAAAACTCCTGCCCCCAGCCTCATGCACTTGCACACAAATGCACACACATGCAAATGCACACACACAACACACACAAATGCGCCTACACATATACATACACACACTTCCTTCCCATCCTGCATGCTATGCTATGACGACAACCTGCAACACTAAGCCAGTTGAAATCTCAAGTCCTTGACACACTGTCTGCAATGAGGCTGCTCTGGTTAAAACAATGGCTTCAGCATCACCCATGTCCTTCAAGTGTGGTCCCTAGGCCCACAGCATGGGCACTAGTTGTTTGAAATTCAGACTCCCAGACCCGCGGAGTCCCTGGGAATTTTAGCTCCATTCGCATGCACATTAAAGTTTGAGAAGTACAATCTACATTCATGGAGAAAAGGAATGGAATGTTTGATTGGATAAGATTTTCCTATTCTCTCTGGGCCTATGCACATGTGAAAGGGGAAACTGCTGGAGAAGCGCAGAAGCCCCAGTGGGAACAGGCAAACCCAGGGAGGCAGGAAGCAGACTAGGGGTTTCTTTTCGGGGTGATGGAAATGCTCTAAAATTGATTGTGGTGATGGTTGCACAGCTCTGTAAATGTACTGGAAACCAACGACGTCGGTGAATTGCATGGTCCGTGAATTATATCTCAATAACACTTAAAAATATAAGTAAAAGCACTCAGGAGCCTTGGAAACACCAAATTGGTAACGTCTGAGTTCGACTGCAAAAGAGACACCTATGGAACCAGATCGTGAAGGGTAGCTCCACTAGGAGACCGCTCTTTTGTCCCAACTTGATGAGTTTCTTTCAGCACAGAAACACTGAAATGGTCACTGGTCTTAAAACATGCCCTTAGACCTAGGCCATCAGGGTCCGTGCCCCGACTCCATGATGTAGACACCTCATTCTGATCTCCTCCAGCCGTGTGCTTCCACACTAAGCAAGGGAAGATGTGCAGTCTTCTAGAACATTCTCCAGGCACCACACCTGGGACCTCAGCATTCCTTGTCCAAATGCCCAGCCTGTATCAGGGCCCCATGCAGGTCTCTTCCCCAGGTCTGTCCTCCCTAGTGTGGATGACAGCACCGGTGTGCACCCCTCCGGGCCCAGGGCTGGCCCTGGCACAGGGGAGTCCTTTGCTCAGTCCCCAGTAGGTGACAGGCTGGTGCCCTGACTTTGCTGCCTTCCAGCTGGAACTCTGGGGTGTCTGAGAAATCTAAACTTGAAGCTAGCTTTCTGGATCACATAAGGATATGTATGTCAAGTCAGAAGGTCAAAACATCATGTATTTAATGCTTTGTTGTCTTAATGAGTAACTTTAAAATACTTTGTCCTATGGAATCTCTGGCTCCGTTTCTGCATTTGCCCTAAAACCCTGCAGTTTTAGACATCGATTTTTTTTTCTTCTTCTAGGTTTGTTGAGCACTTAGTGAATATTTTTGGTCTTTTCCCTAATATGTTATATTTTATAGGTAAATATTAATTACTCACTTGAGACCATCACATCTTTCCATAACTTCATGCACAATAAATACCAAGGACTTATTTTGGCTCCCAAACAGTACAGAAAGTTTTAGGATAAGAAGCATCTGAAATGTGTTTGCCTTCCTATACCTCATATTTGCAAAACATGGTAGTTAAAAAAAAAAAAAGAAAGAAAGAAAAAACCAGGAAATAAAGAATCTATATATATATAAAAGCCTAAGCGACCCTTACGACCAGTTGACTGGTCACTATGACAATGCACTGACCACCAGGGGGAAAATGCTCAATGTAGGGGCTGCCCCTGGGTGGTCAGTGCACTCCCAAAGCCAACCTCCTATGGTCCCTCCCCCCAGTTGGCCCTGATTGGCCCTGATCGCTGGCCAGGCCGAGGGACCCCACCCGTGCATGAATTCGTGCACTGGGCCTCTAGTAATGAATAAAGAGGCTGCATATTTTACATTAATAACATGTAACGTTCTCCCTGGGCTACTTTTCTTCTGAAGAAAATGGAAAAGCGAATCCTCAAGAAAAAAATGGAAGCCTCTGGGCACTTAAAAAACAACAACAGTCACCTTAAGTGGAACTTTGGGGAGGAGGGAACTTAATGAGTTGAACCATGAGAGCTTAAAGACTCTTCCATGGCTCCTGGAATCTTTGTAACTAATCGTTTGGTAACAGAATGCTAGAAGGGGCCCAGCTCTTGTCGTCACAACCCGCAATTTGAGCAGAAGCTACCTTACTTCATGCCCTCCAAAATACTCCGCTGTGGGAATCACTTTCATTCCTTGTGAGCTGTGAAGCAGAGGCCAAGTTTACAACTTTCCTTTGTCCTCCTGTGAGGGGACTGATGTCACCCATGCCTGGTGCCAACCGAGTTGACTCCCGCTCAGATATATTTCAGAAGAGGCTCCCACCCCGATGCCTCCCCCCACCCAACCCCATCATCTGGGTTCCTTGTGGGAATGCGAAGCTTTTTCTTTGTACTGGGGATTAAATTTAAATATAACAATTTGTATAGCACATGCTTCAACATTTCAATCATTTTGGAAACTGGGGCCGTGGGGGAGATGGGGAAAATGATCTCAGATAAGACTGAATTGGTAAGTTGCCACACAGCTGCTCTGCCCAATATGGTAGCCATATGTGGCTATTCACATTTAATTAGATAAAAACCCAACTCTCAGTTGTACCAGTTGAATTTCCCGTGCTCAACAGGCCCATGTGATTAATGACTACCAATTTTGGATGGTGCAAACAGAGAACAATTCCATCCTCACTGGAAGTTCTACTGCACATGCTCAATTGCGAGAGTTTTCATGTTTTCTCTGTAGTCCCAGGCAAGTCTTCTTTTACTCTTTCTGCTGTTGGCACTATATTATACCATCACTTTTGCAACCCTAAAAGTAGATAGTGATGTACTAGCTACACAGCTTCTCAGTTTTGTAATATACTAAACCCCATCAAATTATGTATTTTAGAAGAATAAATTCTGTAGTACATGAATTATATCTCCATTTTAAAAAATAAAGACTAATTGGTCAAATATCCAGAAATAACTCCGCTAATCCACCTTGGCAAGTATCACGGAACATCCCAAATGACCCTATTCGAATGTGAAGCGGAGAGAACTGAATCATTTTTAATAGCAAACAAAACGAACATCCTTCACCCTCCAGGGGCTCACGACAGCACCTAGATTGGGAGGGCCTTTCATAGAGGCCACTTTCAAAGTTTATCACAAAGTACTGTTGTTAGCCCTGGACTCCCCGCTTCCTCTCCCACGTTCTCCTAGTGTCAAGGTTTCCACCTGGCAGAGAGCTGCAGCCCATGTCGCCTGGGCTTCTTTCCTCGAGACAATTTCTCCAAGAAAAAGAAAGAAAACACCAGACATGGGCAACAGGCACAGCACCCACCCTGAGCTACCTGGGGTGTGTTTTCCCTTGTCTCTTTGAGAAAGAGAAGCACCAGCAGGTTCTTCTCTCTTTGTCTTGAGATTATTGGCAGGTTAGAGAGCAATTTGCCTGATTTGCTTTGGCAAACAAGATGCCAAGTAGTAGAGGTCTCATTTCTGGAGGTTCCAAAGGGACTTTCTCATTATGGAGAAAGTGTCAAAGAAAGTGGTCGCTAAATGCAGGCACTCCTTGCAAATAACCAAATGGTCTCTGGCTCCCTAATCAAAAGAGGCAACACAGCCCCATGGTTAAGACTTGGGTTTTCAATCCTTGCTCTGCCTCCCACTAGCTGTGAGCCCTGGCTCTATGCCTGTGTCCTCAGCTACAGAAAATAAAATATCTACCTTACGGAGCTGTGAAAAATACACGTGTCAATGGACATGAGGCATTCAGAACCGTGCCTGGCATAGAGAAAATGCTGAGTAAATGGAAATTGTTGTTGATGATAATAATGATACTTGTTCCACCCCGTCAGGCACTAAGCAACCACCACTAGGCAATACATTTACATGTGTCCTGCCACTATGCTCAGTGGACATGAGAATATATTCTTAAATATATGTCTCAGTCTCATTATTCTTGTCCCTTCCTTTCCTTCCTTTACTTAAAAGAATTTGGTATTTATTTTCTTTTACTTTTAGTGCCCTTGTAATGCTATCGATCTAAACACAGAGGCAAAAAGCTGCTAAGAGACTCTGTCGATGGGAGAGCAGCAAGCATTGGATTCTTCCCCTCAGATAAGAGGAGGGACAACTGTATCTGGAGGTGGCTGTGGGTCAGGGCACAGCCCATGGTGCAGCCTCTCAGCCCATCAGCGCTCTTTCCACAATTTCTAAGTCAGCCACAGACCTCACAGAGGGCTTGGGCTCTTGGGGCTCATTAAACTACATTTTTACACACTTATTAAACTAAAGAGCTATCTGGATAGCGCCATGCGTGGTCACAGGTATTTTCTAAATATTAATATGACTTTCCAAGTATACACCATCAGTGGGGTGAGGACTACATTATATATATCTTTTTCATTTAAGGTCACCCGAAGAAAATACACTAGTCATTTAATAGGGCATGTTTCTGCCTTCAAAACATTCCCCAGATGGTTGATTTCATGGATACTCTGAAAATTAATTCTGGAAAGCTGTCTTAGTGGGGAGTTTTGTTCTGTTGAGTCTCTGATTCCAGCCCCCCACTTTCTGTTTAGCATGGTTTTTATTCATTTGCTACTTCTTACTAAAAGTGAAGAAACTGGAAGGATTTGAAATTCCAATCGATCAAGAAAGAGAACAAGAATACATGGCTCATTTGGTCAAAATACGTTTTTTTTGTTATGAGGAAAATACGCAAAGAGGTTGATATTTATAAATCAATATAAAGTAAACCTCAAATGGTTAGGAAGGAAGGAAGAAAGGAAGGATGAAAGGAATGAAGGAAGGAAGGAAGGGAGGGAGGAAGAAAGAAAAAGGAAGAAAGAAAGAAAGAAAAAGGAAGAAAGAAAGAGAAAGAAAGAGAGAGAGAAAGAAAGGAAGAACCCTGTCACCCTATTTATCTAGAGAGAGCTCAGAATTGATTGGAGAAACATTCCCATTAGTTTGAGTTCTAGGACACAGTGGGAAGGCCAGAGAGAAGAAAGGTCCTTCTCATATCTTTCTCTTCTAACATGATCACAGCTGGGCACTGCCCTCCCCTTCAGGAGTCAGGGGGTAGGGGAGACACAGCATCAGAGGTAGGACCTTCTCTCCTGATTCCTATGGGGGCAGGGAGCGCGGGGGTCTGCCAGCCACATCTTTCCTGACACACTTTTTTTTTTTTTAAAAAAAAAAGAATGGCACCATTAGTAAGCAACTTGATTTCCATTGAGTCATCATAGAACCTAGCTAAAATTGAAATCTTCCTGCCTGCCTGTGATGATAATTGTTTTATCCCCAGCTATGCTCAGTTGATTTCCAATAATGCTGTGTGTAGAAAATGGCAGCCTATGCCAGGCTGGTGTGGCTCAGTGGTTGAGTGTTGACCCATGAACCAAGAGATCACTGGTTCAATTCCAGCACATACCCGGGTTGCAGGCTTGATCCCCAGTAGGGGCCGTGCAGGAGGCAGCTCATTGATGATGTTTCTCTCTTATAGATGTTTCTATCTCTCTACCCCTCTTCCTCTTCTCTCTCTAAAAAAATAAAAATAAATAAAAATGTATTTTAAAAAGAAACTGGCAGCCTATAACTATGGGAAAGAGGAAAAGAGAAAGAAGAGAAAGGTGATCTCTTCGAGAAGTTTCCACAAACGACTGTACTGCTATTAGGAGAGCTTCAATGATCTCAAGCCACTAATCCTGGGAAGGACAGACTCTCCATGCTGCCTGGATGCTACAGGTGATCGCTGATGTCACCTCCACCTGCCAGGCATGGTTTTCTAAGAAATACTGTGTGTGGAGCAATAAGTGAGTCCTCTCAGTCCCAGAGGAGGCAAAATGTTCAATGCTGCAGGAGAAAACACCACTGATGTTTTATATTCTTATTTTTCTTAAGTGGGTGAGAGGTTACTTTTAGATTGAAGTCTATGAAATTGACAATATTTGATCATTTTTGCTCTATAAAATAGTAATTTCTTATGGTTCAATGCATGAACACAGAGGTTCCCATTTATTTTTTTATTGAGGTAAAATTGACATACAACATTATATTAGTTTCAGCTGTACAACATGATGATTCAACATTTGTATACACTGGGACAGAGTGGAATTCTGCTGCCTCAAGTCTGTGTTTGAACTTGGCTCTTGACCACAGGGCCAACGTGACCCGGCAGAGCAGAGGTCACAGAAGAGCGCCCGGCACACTGAATTAAGACCCACAATCATACACTCACTCTGGCCCACATGTAACTTGCTTTTAAAAAATTAGTTGCCAGAATTTTCAAACTCCCCAAATTTCATACCCTCTTTTGAGAATCAAAGTCTGGCAATAGTGCACGTTCCCACAGGCCTTGTGGCAAGAATGGGCTCGTTCTCAGAAAGGGTTGCCTTCTTTAGGACAAGGCATGCGTTCTCCATTGCCAGCCAAGCCTTCAATGTAACCACAGTTGCCTTTTCCCTGGCCCAGGTGAGCTTTTCAGTCCAAGGTTAACTAAACCAGGTCATGGTTCATGTGTCCTCACCCAGAGTGTCAAGGCCTGCCATCAATGTGTCAGAAAACTGGACAGGTTAACCACTTCCCCTCTCTCCACACCAGCCTCCTCCCTCCTAGCCTTTCCAGAGAAGGCTCATTTGCTGAGGGCACCATATGGGTAGAAAGGGGAAGAGACCAGGCAGAGGGCGCAGCTGGGAGGCAGCCCCTGCAGTCATCGCACAAACAGGACCACGCTGGCAAAATCCCCACAAACGGAAATTCTACAACCCCTCTCTCTAATCCAGTCCTAATGTTCAGCAACCTTCACTGTCAGGAAATCCTACCCTAAATAACCCAAATCCTTCACGCAGCTTAAACCCATTTCCTCTTACTCTCTGCTCACTGGAGATGGGGAACAGCTGGTCACCGTTCTCTGTACCAAGTTCTTTGTCAACTGGATGATTGGATTCTGGCTCTGGACCACGGTCATAATTAGGAGCCTGACCAGTTCCATATTGTGCCGTCTGCAAAAACATGTCGAATAGGAAGATAAAATTGTGAGCATGCTGTGCTTCAGAAATGTGCCATCAGGGGAACGCGATCCCTCGCCATGCCACCAGGCTGTTCGCAGTTTAGAAACTTGCAAATGGGAGTTTTCTACGTGGAAAAAGAAAAATGTTTTTCTGAGGCTAGCTCTGCCACACGAGCAAAACACATAACAATGCAAAGGCTCTATTAAGGGCAACGAGAGAAACAATATGCAGAGTGAGCACTGATTGAGCGCTCCTGGGCTTCCATGACCGGCATCGTCTCAGATGCAGTTCTCAACAAGGCACTGAGTGGGTATTAGGACCTTTTCTTGCTTTGCAGGTGAGGAAATGGAGCCATACAGAGCTAACCTGTCCAAGTTTACACACCAGTGAGGACGTGTTTAAACCCAAGCAGTTGGAGTCCAGAGCTGGTGACCCCTCAGCCACCCCTCCCTTCTGCACATAAACCTGGTGCTGTGAGTCTAGGCAGCTCACCGCCTGGGATACAGTCCCTTTGTTTCAGTGATCATGCTTGGCCAGTGGAGACCAAGAAGTCACGGCCATACTCAGGTGCTGTGCTCCTGACGTAGCACAAAGGAAGTCTATAGCCTAAAAATTCAAATAAGCTTGATGCCACCAAGCTTGAATTCTTCTCATATACAGAGTCCTACGTGAGACCCGGGGTCTCCACTTAGATGTGGACAGTAAGTAGCCCCCCAATTCCCAGCTGGATGACTGTACCCATGTATGTGCTCCGGGGTCTGACCTGGCTCAGAGGCCAGGTCCCACCACATATCACCTGGTCACGTCCTGCCTGCCTCCGTGTCCCCAGCAGTAGAGTGGTGATGACAGCTGCTTCCTGGTGGTGTGGGAGGCACATCTCTTCTCACTCACCAGCTCTCCCCTTGCCCGGCCATGTCTCCTCACTGCACTTAGTTCTAACCATTATCATTGTTTCGCCTCCTTCACCAGCCTGTAAGCTCAACAGCAAAGGGGCTTTGCCTATTTGATTCACCCCTGAACCCCCGGTGGCATGCACACCATAGGCACTCACTAATATTAGGAGAATGACTAAGTTATCATTAGAAGAATTAAATAAAGCCACCCATGTAAAATGTAATAAAGATTATTTCTACCCACTTCTCATAGTTTTCTCCTTGAAATCTGTTCTTATCTACCTAATATATCAGCCCTATATGGTTATGCAATGGTCACTCCATCTTCTACTGTACAACCTTGGCGTGGACACCAAGGTTCCTTGCTGACCAAGCAATACCTCCTGAAAGTCCCAGAAACTCACGTTCTATGCCACTTCAGAATGGCTCCTACCGTAAGCTTTGGGCCAATCTTATGCTTTCAATGGAGGCATTTCAAGTCTCACATTACTTCTGCTAGTTGGTGGCAGCACCCAAGAGAAGCTGCTCCCGCCAAAACCGGTTTGGCTCAGTGGATAGAGCGTTGGCCTGCGGACTGAAAGGTCCCAGGTTCGATTCCGGTCAAGGGCATGTACCTTGGTTGCGGGCACATCCCCGGTAGGGGGTGTGCAGGAGGCAGCTGGTCGATGTTTCTCTCTCATCGATGTTTCTAGCTCTCTATCTCTCTCCCTTCCTCTCTGTAAAAAATCAATAAAATATATTAAAAAAAAAAGAGAGAGAAGCTGCTCCCACCATTTATGAGGGGGGTCCTGAGGGTTTCTATCCCAGGAACCCTAGCTCTTCTCCTTTTCTCTGGAATTTTCTAGACCAGGAGCAGCAAATTTAAATGCCTACATGGGTCAAACAAGTGACGTAAATGAGCAAAGTCATTGCAGGTGTGAGACAAGAGGGGTGGCGGGGACCGAGGCAGCCTGCTCTGGTTCAAGGGGACAACTGCCACTGGAAGCCACCCCCTTATGGTTGTGTAAATGCAAGCCAATGAGGCTGCAGGTCCCATTTTCTTTTAACACACACACACACACACACACACACACACACACACACACACACACGTGTGCGTGAGCGCCAGAAAATGTAGAAAGGTCTCACTAGTAAAACCAGGTGTGAACAGAGCATCTGTGGGGCCAACATTTGGACCACCAGGCCCTGGCTTAGGACCCCTGTTTTGTGGTTAAAGAAAGACCACCAGCCGAAACCCAGTTTGGCTCAGTGGATAGAGCGTCGGCCTGCGGACTCAAGGGTCCCAGGTTCGATTCCGGTCAAGGGCATGTACCTTGGTTGCAGGCACATCCCCAGTAGGGGGTGTGCAAGAGGCAGCTGATCGATGTTTCTAACTCTCTATCCCTCTCTCTTCCTCTCTGTAAAAAATCAATAAAAATATATTAAAAAAAAAAAAAAAGAAAGACCACCACCCAGACAAGGCTGGGTTCCTGCAGTGACAGTTAGTTACCATCTTCACCCCACATGGATGGCCATGACCCTTATTCTCAGAACTCTGCACGTAGTCAAGGGAAAAGAAGATGAGCGGAGGTCCTCCTTTTTCAGGTCACTGAATAGTTAAGGCTCTCCTAGGTTGGGGGGTTTGGCCAGGAATTGACAGAAGCCCCAATACCCACATGCTCACAGCGTTCTCTTATTACTCATGCACACAATATCTTTTCCCATTTTTAAATCCTCTTAACTTACAATGTTTTAGCCATAAGCATGAAATCTATATGTCATGGGCTGTAATAAAAAAATCCCCAAGGATTTCCCCCCATATGATGTCCACATTTATTGTCTAAAACATGAGAATGTCAGCTGTCCTCATTCTATATTTGTTAAGTTTCAAACCCTCTTAATGGTTCCATTAGAAAGCAAAGCATAAAAATGCAAATAAGTTTCTTTCAAAATGTTGACTTTGAGTTTTCTTATGGGGAATGAGGGAATCTGAGAAAGGAAGATCTTGTTCAATTGAAACTCGATGGTCTTTGAGACGTTGTCCCTTCCCCACCTGGGTTATGTTCATGAGTTTACGTCTGCCTGCTAGACTAAGGGTTCTTCAAGAACCTGGGCAGCAGCCATACCCATGGTTCAGTGCTCAGAGTCCAATCCAGGGTCTGGCATATTGTCAGGAGCCCCATATACACTGGCTAAACATTAACAGTGTTATGTCAGAGCAAGAAACACTCTAAAAAACACTTTCCATGACTCAGTAAGCTCAGATGACGGGAAGCAGAACCGGGGAAGGCATTTTTTCCGGCATATGACTGGATGCCACAAACTATCAGAAGGAAGGAATGCAAAATTTAATATGCAACAATGTAAAGCATAAAATTGGCCCAAATTTTAGGGTGGACGCCATGCTGAAGAGGCATAGACAGCTGATTTGCACTGCCTGTATAGTCTAACACTCCTCCTCCTCCTCCACCCATGCCCCACCACATGATGCATTTCATTCCAGAAAAGACCCATTGGATCAAGACAGCAGCAGGGGCTTTGGCAGGGGCAGGAGCAGGAGCAGGACTGGTGGTGGTGAGCCGGCAGAAACGGAGGTGAAAAGTTAGCGTTTGAGGGCTTACCTGATGCTCGACAAAATGTGTTCAGCACACCTCCTGACAATCTTACTTAGGTCTCAGAACTCTATATGTGATTATTTCCCCCATTTCACACACATGGAAACCGAGGCGAGAGAGCTTATGGATATGCCCAAGGAGACATGGTTTGGGAGTGTAGGGAGACATGCACCCTCTTAGCCCATTCATTCTGCTATCTCCTCCAAAATACAGCCCGAGGGACACACAGACCTTCTGCAGGGGCAGCGTGGCTGTGCAGGACTCCACAGCCCACACCAGCTCAGTCAACAACACCAAAACCAATGGGTCCAAAACATAAAAACCCAAGAACAGACTTGACCATACCTGCTCCTGCCATCACGCTGATCTCCCGAGGCTGCTGGGAAGAAGAGCAACAGGAAAGACCATCCCTGGTGCTCCTCCTCTCCACACTGGCCCCTCAGGAGTCCTTTCCTTCAGCAATAAAACAAGCCGAACGCTTTTTAAAAAATGATTCACAGGGCACAGCCAGGTAAACTTTCATTTCAAGATGTTGTACTTCTATTTCATGAGACAATCGCCTCGCTGGTGACATAATTTCACTTTTAGTATTATGACAATTGTTAGGGGAGAAACTTCTAAAAATGTCCTTGTCCTTTTAAGTGTGGGTGTTTTTTAAAGGTTACTACCTGCAAATGTGCCAGCTGCTCCTTAGCATCGCACTGTGACTCAGTGGATAGTCCGTGATTTCAGGTTTGCTCACCTGGCCCCACTCTGACTGAGTAACTGGTATTGCTGGGCTTGTGGGCCAACGCGTCTGAACACTGAGCACTATAAACAGTGCCTGCTCTGGCGGGGGAGGAAGTTAAGGGTCCCCTGAGCCCAATCTCTCCAATGTCACTCTATGTTATTGGAGAAGATTCATAAACTGCTAAACACTTCAGAGTTCAAATATGAGCACGGGAATGTGGTGCAAAAAGAAACTACTGTTTTTTAAAACATTTTTAATGTTCAGCCAAAAGAAACTAATTTAAAAACCCTAGGAATTGAATATTTTATATGTTCAAGGATATTTACACAATTAAACACATTTTATGATATTGGTATCTAATATTCATGGAAACAGGAGGATGAACTGCACAATTAAGTTGTCCAATGTTTTTCTGTTCTTATGAAAAATAGCACCCAACCAAGCCAAAAGGCTGGGGAAGGTGGGAGCTGGAAGATACTTTTATTTTTTTTATTTATTTTTTATTTTTTCAATTTTTTTATTAAGGTATTATATGTGTACATATCTTACCATTGCCACCCCCACCCCACTCCCATATATGCCCTCACCCCCCAGAGTTTTGCATCCATTGGTTATGCTTATATGCATGCATACAAGTCCTTCGTTTGATTTCATAACTCCCCCACCTCTCCCTAACCTTCCCCCTGTAATTTGACAGACTGTTTGATGCTTTACTGTTTCTGTATCTATCTTTTTGTTCAAGTTTATAATGTTCTTTATTATCCATAAATGAGTGAGATCATGTGGTATTTTTCTTTCATTGACTGGCTTATTTCACTTAACATAATGTTCTCCATACACTAGTATGGCCCAGCTGGTGTGGCTCAGTAGTTGAGTATCAACCCATGAACCTGAAGGTCATGGTTTGATTTCTGGTCAGGGCACAAGCCTGGGTTTTGGGCTCAATCTCTAGTAGGGGGTGTGCAAGAGGCAGCCAATGGATGATTCTCTCTCATCATTGATGTTTCTATCTCTCTAACCCTCTTCTTTCCTCTCTCTGAAATCAATGAAAACATTAAGAAAAAAATACACTAGTATGAAAAGTCTATTTGATAACATTTTTATAATACCTGCTAGAAGCAGTAATATTATTTTGATTACATCATGACAAAGACTGAGTATCTGCCATAATGAAAGGTTGGTTCAACAACAAAGAACATCTCTTTTGACTCACCTTTTTATAAGATTAAAGGAGATGGGGAAAAATCAACCACATGTGATCCTCTCATTAGATACAGAAAAAGAATTCAATACAATGCAGTCATAATTCATGAGAACATCTCTCAGCAAACAGCTCTCAAAGGGAGGGGAAAACTACATCAAATATAATACTCCATAGTGGAAAATCAAGGGCAAGAATTTTTACTATCACCATTTGTACTCAACCTAATACTGGACAGGTCCTTGTCTGTGCAGTAAGGTAGAAAAAAATAAATAAATGAAAGGTATAGAAATTCAAAAGGAAGAAATAAATTATTTTTTTCATTGTTTTCATAGCAAACACAAAGAAATTAAACAACTTATTAGAATTAATCGAAGTGTGGCAAGGTTGCCAAATCAACACACAAAAATTGAAATGCATTTAAACACACCAGTAGATACATCATAAGGATGTCAATTATCCCCAAGTTAACCCTGAGATTTAATACAACTCCAATTAAAATTACATTAAAATTAATATAATTTATAAATGATATATTTCTTTAGGAAAGTGAAGAAAGTCATATTCTTAGAATATTCATTTTTTTTTAGAAAAGGAAAATGGCCATTCGTTTAGCTTTTGAAATTAGTAATTATGTCTTACTTTAAAATAAAAATTGATAAAGTCCTCTATTATTTAATTAAGAATCCATCAGGCGGTTCTCCCTCCCTAGAGCAGACCCTTGCCTTTCCCCTCCCCCTATTTTTTTCCCCAAAACCCCCAAGGCATGTTACCTTTTACCCTTCTCACTCCTAAGCTCCAAGGGCCTTTCTTTTGCTGCCTAAGTAACTTGTTTCCTGAGTCCACACCCAGCTGGCTCACTTTCCCTACCTTTGTGACTTTCTAAATAAACTCTTATTTAAAAAAGAAAAAAGAAAAGAGGAACCACATCAAACATTTGGCAATGGTAGCTGTAATGCCCCCATCCTGAACCTACTTTAGGATCCCTTTACTTTAACCACTGTCACCAGATTAAGAGGAACCAAGATCCAACATAAAACATTCCCAAGACACTGCCAGCAGGTGACTAAAGGGCTAAAACCCCTTATAATGGTTTGGGCCCGCAACAATAAAATGAGATCTTCTAAAACAACTTCTAAAGAAACAACACAAGATCCTGGCCAAAAATTGACTGAAGGGTGAGGGTGATAACTCTCAACATCTGCTTTTCTTAAGACTTTCCTAAGCTCTCTAATAATACACTTTTGGCCAATAAAAGATGAGATCATTTCGAGGTCAAAATCTTTCCATGCATTAAGATACTTCCATTAGTGCAAAAGGACATTAAGCATTTTAAGCAACTGGCATTTCATGTGGTTGCTTAGACAGAGAAGGAAAGGTGTTTTGTCATTTCACGTGGGCTCTTCACGCAGAGACGAGGAGGGAGCCATTTTGTTTCCTTTTGGAAGGCTTAGGAGTACTTGCATGGTTTAAAAAATGTCCCCTCAGGTAGGGATCATAACCAATACAGCTGACATTTGGGACTCTGTAACAAATGGTAAAAAATTCTTATATGGAACAACGGTAGTAATCTTAGTAACTATCTAATATTCCTCAAAAGTACAAAGGCTCCTCATAAGATAATTTTATCTATAAAATAAAAATGGTTTAATTTTTCTCTAAACATCCTATCTAATAAAAAGGTAATATGCAAATTAACCATCACTCCGTCACAAAGATGGTGGCGCCCATAGCCACAAGATGGCAGCGCCCAGTCCTCTCAGCCCCGCTGGAGTCCCCCAGTCCTGGGGGGTGGCGGCCGCTGAGAACAGGCAGTGTGAGCGGCCTGGCGGAATGCTTGTTTTGTCGCTGCGGTGACGAGGCAAGCGTTCCACCCTGGCCATGGAGGGCCTCTGGGCAGCGGGCATGGAGTGGCTGGGGGTCAGGGGGAACACTTGCGTTGTTGCCCTGGCGATGAGGCAAGCGTTCCGCACCCAGCTGCAGATGGGCCTCTGGGCCTCGGAGAGGCCAGGCCCCCCAGAGAGCTACTGGCGCACGGATTCGTGCACAGGGCTACTAGTAAAACTATAACCTTCCATTGTAAAAAAAAATGCAGTAAATACAGACAAGCATGAATAAAAATTTTTCTTAAATGTCCAGAGAGAACCACTGGTAACATTAGGTTCATTATTCCAAATCTTTTTAAAAATATGTTCCAATACATGCTTATACTAGTACAGTTTTAAAAACTGGGTCATATTATAAATGTAACTGTTAAAAATTGACTCTTGGAGAAACCAAGATGGCGGCATAGGTTAAACACCTAACCTGCAGCCGGGCACAACAATTTCAAAAATACAACTAGAGGTCAGAACGGACATCGTCCAGAACCACAGGAGAGCTGGCGGACTGAAATGCCCACAGCTGGGGGGAAGGAGAAGGCCACGGGGACAGTCGGGGAAGCCGTAAAAGCCTGAGGTATGGAGAAACGGGCGGAGACACGAGCACACGCGCCTGCGGGGAGGATGGAACCGGAGAGGAGGGGGCGGCTGATGACCTGGCCGGCGTTCACTGGCAGGAAGGAGATAAAGGCTCCGGAGTGCGCTGAGCACCGGCTCCGATTGCACTGAACCCCATTCCGGGCGAAACCCTGGGAAACTCACTCACTTTCGCAACTCCGCCGCCCCCGCAGGCTGCCCGGCCCGGGACGCTGGGGACGCCGCCGCAGCGGAGGCGCCCGGAGCCGGGCGGCCTCCCAGCACCCGTCCCCGCCGCGCAGCCCCCGCGCGCCTGGTGCCGCGGGCCGCGCGCCCCGCACACCGGACGGAGGCCCGGGCGCCCTCTCCGTGCACCTCCCGGCGGCGCTAGACTTCAGTAGAGTTGACTGAATTCAAGGGATTAAGAAGTATAAATTGGGGGGACGCCGCGGCGGCGACGTCTGGAACACGGCGATGGCGGTGCCTGGAGCTCGGCGGCCGCCCAGCGCCCATCCCAGCCGCGCGGCCCTCGCGCGCCTGGTTTCGCGGGACGCGCGCACCGCGCACCGGACGGAGGCCCGGGCGCCCTTTCCGTGCACCTCCCGGCGGCGCTAGACTTCAGTAAAGTTGACTGAAATGAAGGGATTAAGACGTACAAATTGAGAAGTTTGAAAAAGATGGCGGCGGAGGTTAAAGGCTGTTCTGTTGCCTCGCACCCAGCGAAATCGGAGGGGATGAGGTGTGGAGGTGCGTGGGTCTGGCTGGTGGCAGGGGAAAGGGGCTTTTGTTCCAAACCTAAGGGAGATTAGCTCTCCATCACCCTGAAACCCATCTTCTGGCGAACCCCGGGAGACCCAGATGCCTGCGGGGAGAGGCGGGACTCTTGCAGAGGTGCGCCCAGCAACCAGTGTTTGCTGCGCTGGAGTGCGGAACGAGGGGACTTAGATACATGGAAGGCAGAAGGACCAGACTCACAGCCATCGAGGCTCGCCGCACCATGGCCTGTTGGCGCCCTGAGACCCCGCCCCGCCCTGGGACCCGCCCCGCACGTCTTGAAGACCTACCCCGCAAGTCTTGCAGGCACACCTGCGCCCCAAGCAACGGCTCATGCATGTGGGTGGACTGCCCTCTGGCAGCGGACCAGATGATCTGCTGTTCTAGTCGGACTGCTCCAGGGCCACTCAGACAGGAGGAAGAAACTACAGTTTTTGCTGTAATCCTTGCTGAGTGCCTAAGGCAGTAGCTGATCTACACCCCATTGGAGACCCAGAAACGAGGGCATCTAGTGGTCTGTGGGAGATGACACCAGATTTCAACCACGTGCATAAGGGACACATTCAACGGGAATATTCAGTGAGCGCCAAAGCTTTGCTGCACCAAGACCCGGCCCATAAACGTGTCTCCTGCACAGCAACTCTTCCTTTATAGACAAAGAGAGCCCCCCCAGTGACACCAACAACAATCAAGACTTAACTATACAAAGGAGGACCAAGATGGAGGCATAGGGCGGAAGCCTGATTATTGCCTACCACAACAACTTTGAGACTACGACAAGAGAGCAGAGCAGACACCATCCAAGACCACCATAGGGCTGGCTGAGTAGATGCTCTACAACTAGAATAAAAGAGGGGGATGTGGGATGATGCTGATGCCAGTGACCCAAAGACCACACTTTAAGAACTACAGCTCAGGCGACACAAAAGAACTATGGCTCAGGCGATACAACAGCGGCCTGGAACGTGCTCGGCGCAGTTCCCCCGGCGGTCTCCGGCTGAGGGGACGGCTCCACTGGCAGCCAAGCACGGACAGACGAGCCCCTATGAGACATGGGGTGGGAGACTCCGCGCTTGCTGACCTCTGAGTCCGTCAAGAATCTCAACGCCCCGGAAGCGGCCAGGTGCGCATGCTCGGCGACCGGCCACCGATGCAGACCCAAGGGCCGACACAGCGACGCCAGACTGGCCCACCGCCATGCACCGGGTGCACCGGAGCTTCGCCGAGCCGCCGCCCGACAAGTTCTGCAGCAGCCATACTGGAGCTCCGGAAGGATGGCCAGGGGAATTGCTGAGGGGGGATTGACCGGCAGGAATTGGGATCGGGAAGACGGGGCCCCGCTGAGACCCGGGTGCGGGCGGGGTTGCGCGCCTCTGGGCTCGGGTGTGGTCACACGCCTCTGGGTATAAGTGAGGCCTCACGTCCCTGGGTCTAGGTGAGGCCACATGCCCCTGGGTCCAGGTGAGGCCGGACTCCGGGTCCGGGTGAAGCCAAGTGCCCCTGGACCCGGATGACGCTGGATCCCGTGCCCGGGCGAGGCCAAGCGCCCCTGGGTCTGGGAGAGCCCACACACCCCTGGGTCCAGGCGAGACCATGTGTCCCTGGATCCGGGTGAGGCCGCGTGCACCTAGGCCCGGGGGAGCCCAAGTGGCCCTGGGTCTGGGAGAGGCCAAGCGTCCCTGGGTCCGGGTGAGACCATGTGTCCCTGGATCCGGATGAGGCCTCGGGCACCTAGGCCCGGGTGAGGCCACGTGCCCCTGGGTCTGGGAGAGGCCAAGCGTCCCTGGGTCCGGGCGAGACCATGCGTCCCTGGATCCGGATGAGGCCTCGTGCACCTAGGCCCGGGTGAGCCCAAGTGGCCCTGGGTCTGGGAGAGGCCAAGCGTCCCTGGGTCCGGGTGAGACCATGTGTCCCTGGATCCGGGTGAGGCCTTGTGCACCTAGGCCCGGGTGAGCCCAAGTGGCCCTGGGTCTGGGAGAGGCCAAGCGTCCCTGGGTCCGGGTGATACCATGTGTCCCTGGATCCGGATGAGGCCTCGTGCATCTAGGTCCGGGTGAGCCCAAGTGGCCCTGGGTCTGGGAGAGGCCAAGCGTCCCTGGGTCCGGGTGAGACCATGTGTCCCTGGATCCGGATGAGGCCTCGTGCACCTAGGCCCGGGTGAGCCCAAGTGGCCCTGGGTCTGGGAGAGGCCAAGCGTCCCTGGGTCCGGGTGAGACCATGTGTCCCAGGATCTGGGTGAGGCCTCGTGCACCTAGGCCCGGGTGAGCCCAAGTGGCCCTGGGTCTGGGAGAGGCCAAGCGTCCCTGGGTCCGGGTGAGACCATGTGTCCCTGGATCCGGATGAGGCCTCGTGCACCTAGGCCCGGGTGAGCCCAAGTGGCCCTGGGTCTGGGAGAGGCCAAGCGTCCCTGGGTCCGGGTGAGACCATGTGTCCCAGGATCTGGGTGAGGCCTCGTGCACCTAGGCCCGGGTGAGCCCAAGTGGCCCTGGGTCGGGGAGAGGCCAAGCGTCCCTGGGTCTGGGTGAGACCATGTGTCCCTGGATCTGGGTGAGGCCTCGTGCACCTAGGCCCGGGTGAGCCCAAGTGGCCCTGGGTCTGGGAGAGGCCAAGCATCCCTGGGTCCGGGTGAGACCATGTGTCCCAGGATCCGGGTGAGGCCTCGTGCACCTAGGCCCGGGTGAGCCCAAGTGGCCCTGGGTCTGGGAGAGGCCAAGCATCCCTGGGTCCGGGTGAGACCATGTGTCCCAGGATCCGGGTGAGGCCTCGTGCACCTAGGCCCGGGTGAGCCCAAGTGGCCCTGGGTCTGGGAGAGGCCAAGCGTCCCTGGGTCCGGGTGAGACCATGCGTCCCTGGATCCAGGTGAGGCCTTGTGCAACTAAGCCCGGGTGAGGCCACGTGCCCCTGGGTCTGGGAGAGGCCAAACGTTCCTGGGTCTGGGTGAGACCATGTGTCCCTGGATCCAGGTGAGGCCTTGTGCAACTAAGCCCGGGTGAGGCCACGTGCCCCTGGGTCTGGGAGAGGCCAAGCGTCCCTGGGTACAGGTGAAGCCAGATCCTGGGTCCGGGTGAGGCCGTGCGCCCCTGGATCCATCCGGGTGAGCCTGGGTCCCAGGCCCGGGTGAGACCACGCGCCCCTTGGGTATGGGTGAGGCCACGTGCCCCTTAGTCCAGGTGACGCCGTGCCCCTGGGTTCGGCCGAGACCAAACCAGAGGGAGTCGGACCTCCATTACCACCATTTGTCCACCATCCAGAGCTGAGGGGTCAGTGCTGACATGTACACATAAGGAACTACTGGACATCGAAATTGGGTCTCAAAAGAACTGTTGGTCCAGGGGGAAGCTCGCTACAGATTGATTCATTTGCCTGTCAGCATAAATATTATTGCTAGTCTCACATTCAGTTCTTATTAGTATATATCTAGTGACATTTGATCTCATTCATCTAGAGGAAATGATGAACAACATAGACTGAGGAACAAGAACAGAACCAGAATCAAGGAGGCATCGATCGGACTATCGGGCCTCAGAGGGAGGATAGGGGAGGGTAGGGGGAGGGTGGGGGGAGGGGGAGAGTTCAACCAAAGGACCTGTATGCATGCATATAAGCCTATCCAACGGTTAAGTTCAACAGGGGATTGGGGCATGCGTGGGGAGAGGGGTGGGATGGGAATGGGGGGATGAGGACAAATATGTGACACCTTAATCAATAAAGAAATTAAAAAATAAATAAATAAATAAATAAAAATAAAAAAAAATAAAAAAAATAAAAAAAAGGTACATTTGAAAAAAAAAAAATTGACTCTTTTTGGTTGAACATATCATGACATGTTTCCATGTCTAGAACTAGATAGAATTTTAATTACTTTCAAGATATCCTTTGGAGATTGTGGTTAGGTTTTTCCCTTTGTAGAATACAGTAGGGAAAAAACCTTTTACAATCAGATATTTGATAAGTTAGATATAGTGATGGAAACTACCTGTGGAAGAAGAACAGAAATCTAACAAACAGATGAATGGGACTACCACTTGGGGAAGGAATATATTGTTGACATTGAGCCTAGAAAAAGAAGCCATTAAAATGTGAGCTTGTGCATCCTCTGCCATAGCCTGAGCCAGTGCCATTTAGAGTACAGTGAGATAAAGAGGAACCTACTTTATTTTCTATGTACACCAGAGACAATGATCTCTTTTTAAATTGTTAATTTAAAATTAATCTATGATCATCCATGAAATTACACATGGGCAAAGTAAACTTCAAACATGATATGCTAAATACACCCTCGTGGTTTTATTTCATTTTATTTCATACTCTACCCCAAGAAAAACATGGGTTATAAAGATTTAACCTGGAGTGCAAATCTCAGAAAGGCAAGAATGTCAGATTCCAGGGACTGTAGGGCTGAAAGTAGCTGGTAGGTCAGGAGGGGTGGGGGTTGGAGATATTAAGCATGTTTATAGACTGAGAGACAAAATGACCACTGAGGGCAGGCTGAAGACGGGTATACAAATTCGACATACTTGCAACACCAGCTTAAAATGGATTAAAAAAACAAGATATGACAAAAAAAATTATTTTAATGCTGAAAACCTGCAGTTATAACACAAGTCAGTTGAACTAAAGTCAAGGGCAAATGTGCTTCTCTGACCCTCAAAAATGTCTCCATGTTCTCCCTGGGCAGGTAGCCTGGGCAGTGAGCAGGAGGTTTACCAGCAAGCCCTGTCACTCTGGAAGTAGACACAGCAGCACAGTCAGCTGAAGGGGCACCTGGGAGGAAAATCTCCCGGATGCTGCTTTGTGTCTCCTGGGCTTCCTTCAGAGTGTGCCAGGAATGCCTGCAGTAAAAGCTATGAGAAGGATGGCAGGACCAAGTTTTAGAAGGCAGAATTAATATTTTAAAACTTTCTATTTGGAAATAACCGTAAGTTCACAAGCAATTGCCAAGGTAGTATAGAGAGGTCTTATGTATCCTCAGCCGTTTTCCCCCCCTCAATTGTTACACCTTTCATAATTATAAATACCATTCTACACCAGGAATCTGACATTGGCACTGTGTGTGCATAGCTCTATGCCATTTCACCACACGTGTGGACTAACATAATCACCACTGTCATCAAGTTACAAAACTCTTCCGTCATCACAAAGATCTCCCTCTGTTCCAACCCCTTTATGGTCATTCCCCTATTCTTAACCCCTGGCAACCATACTCTGTTTTCCATCTTCATAATTTTGTCATTTCAAGAATGTTATATAAATGGAATTCTACAGTATGTGACCTTTTCAGAAATGGCCTTTTCACTCAGCATAATGCCCTTGAGATCCATCCAAGTTGTTGGGTAAGTCAATAGCTCATTCCTTTTGTATTGCACGGTATCGCATGGCACCACACTTTATGCAGCCATTCCTCTAGTGAGAGACATTTTGGTTGCTTCCAGTTTTTACTATTACAAATAAAGCTGCTATAAAAATCATGAACAGGTTTTTGTGTGAATAAATTAATATATCTCTGGGATAAATGCCTGGGAGTGCAGTGAGTTGCATAGTAAGTGTATAATTAGTATTAACTTTTAAAAATTAAATAAATAAGTTTCTCTTTCCAAAAGTTGAATCTAAAAAACAAAATAAATTAACACGCATAACAGAAATAGGCTCATAGATACAGAGACCATTTTGACTGTTGCCAGATGGGAAGGGAGTTGGGAGGATGAATGGGAAAGGTGAGGGATTAAAAAATACAAATTGGTAGTTACAGAATAGTCATGGGGGATATAAAGTACATAGGGAATATAGTCAATATATTCTAATAACTATGTATGGTGTCAGACGGGTGGGAGATTTATTGGGATGATCACTTAGTAAGTTGTATATTGTCTAATCACTGGGGTGTGTGCCTGAAACTAATATAATATTGTATGCCAACTATAATTGTTAAAAAATATTTTTAAAAGTAACATTTTTCCATTACAGAATATTTATCTGGGGAGTCAACTGGGCATGGGGTCAGGTTGGGGAAGGGGGAGAAAAAACATTGATTACCAAATAAGTTGTTTTAAGTCTAAGAGAGGGTATTGTGTTTTGGGGTCTTAGTATAACACACAGGCGCTGTAATCTATGCAAGCATGTCTGTCTACACCAGGAAGTGCTCGGGATGAGTGTGGGAAGTCCCAGTTCTGCCCTGCAAAGGGACTGGGGTGGTCAGCATAAAGAAATCAGGCTGGACCATTTATAACCCAACTTGTTGAAAAAATTCAGATAATCCCTTCAGGGTCAAGATATTTGGACAGTAAAATGTGTCTGTGTCATCAGATAGATTTAGATGGTGGCAAAGTCAAGTGATCAATGGATGATAGTCTTTCCTCTCCTAAAGTAATAATTACTCAGACTGAATAATATTGGGGGTAGTCAATAGTCATTCCATTCCTCCTATTAAAGGGCACGTGTGATATAGCTGAGCATGTCAAGAAGGTAGTCCTGGGGCCTCCTCAGGAGCCAGCCAGAATGGGTTCAGTTGTCTGCCACCCTTTGCAATGTGCAACAGAACTAATTCATTTTCTCGCTTCACTATGATCCTATCGCAATCTGGGGGGAACACCCTCTAAGCATATATTGCCTTCCTGGCTCAGAGTTGCAGGGAATGTATGCTTTCCCTGACCCTATCAGAAACCCCAACCTCCGCCCAAGGCTACTGAAACACTATCACAAACCTTTCCGCAGGAAGCAAATGAAATAAGCTGCTCTGTTGCTCTCAGGAAATAATTTGATATTTAGACTTAAGTTGAAGTGCAAAGATAAACAATGCAACAATCTAAATACAAACATTAGAAAATGGTTTAAAAAATGTAAGTTATAATCACATGATAAATGAATATACTATTAAAGTCACATAATTCGAGAATATTCAGTGACATGGGGAAATGCTCACGATATGAGTGATAAAAGCTAAATCCAATATTATTTGTATATAGCATGTTCATAACTTAAATACCCTCTATTTGCATAGAAACAAAAAGGAATAAATATTCTTAAATGTTAACATTTTTCTCTGGGTTGCAAGATTATGACAGGATTTTTATTTTCTTCCTTATATGTCTTGGTGTTCTTCCACTATTTCTGACATAAGCATGTATTACTTTAATAATGGAAAACTATGAAATTTTTAAAAAATATATTTGAGCCAAAACCGGTTTGGCTCAGTGGATAGAGCATCGGTCTGCGGACTGAAAGGTCCCAGGTTCGATTCCGGTCAAGGGCATGTACCTTGGTTGCGGGCACATCCCCGGAAGGGGGTGTGCAGGAGGCAGCTGGTCGATGTTTCTCTCTCATCAATGTTTCTAGCTCTCTGTCCCTCCCCCTTCCTCTCTGTAAAAAATCAATAAAATATATTTAAAAAAAAATATATATATATATATTTGATATCTCCCTAGCTAAAAAGTCATCTAATGATCAAAAATTCAGAAAGAAGAAAAAATACCCAACCAACTCCTAACAGAGCCACCTTTCACTTGTAATGCTTTTAACAAAAGCTTTGATTTTCTAGTTCATGGCCACCTTTTAAATCATTTTTCAAGAGAGAATAATTTTTTTTAACTGAAAAAAATAAAAGAGTTCATCTAAGCCCTTTCTTTACCAATTAAGCCCTGGCCTCTCAGCATCCAGTTTTACCTTCAGGAACTTCTTCCTCCCAACCATAAGAGTCCCTGCTTTGATGGGCTGGTTCCCATAAAATTCTGTGGAAACAAAGTTTTTGCCACTTGGAAAAAATCCAAACACACCCACAGAAGGCAGAGAGGACATTTCTTCATCAGGCATAATAACCTAATAAATGGGCATTCACAAAAGCAAGAATGAAGCTGGTGTTTCGTTTTGTTTTGTTAAACTAAGAGATTGGAAACTGCCAGGGAGCCCTATGGGCCTGGAGGGAATATTCAAAATAGTTCAAGGGCACCTTTACTGACTTTCCAAGGTTCCCAAGCCCGCCTTCAAGGTCTCAAGTGGTTAACCCTTCCCTCTCCATCCACCCCAGCCCATGCCTAAGGATTTTTTCTTGTTTTATTTAAAACACTTTGCTGATCAGTCTATATTGTGTTTGAAATAAGAGTGCAGGGAGAAAAATGTGAATCATTGTCATGACTGGATTTTTCAGTATCTCATTTTCTCAGTATGTAGAGAGTAACTCCCCAGATGAGCAGAATAATAAAGACCAGTGGATGCCCCCTGTTTTCAGCATTTCAGGCAGGAGTACTCTAAATGTGCTGCTAAGAAACCACGACAGAACTGTCTCCCAGTGAAACGGCACTTTATAGATAAAATGACAGAATGGATTTAATCATTAACACAAAGTGCACCAGCAGAAGTGAAAGTGCTTTTCTAAAATCTAAAAGTTTTGACATCTCAATTCTAAGTCAAGTAAGTTGAGATTAGACCAGGCTCACTAAACAGCCTTCCTAAAACGTGATCATCTAATCACATTGTTTAATTCAACGGGTGTTTCACCATCACCAGCTTTCCTTGGTACCTGATCTTCCTTCATGGTGTCCCACAGAAGAAAGCAAAGTAGTAAAAAGTTATTCATTAATCAAAATCCTCCATCATTTCCTGGATAAAAAGGAAGGAGCCAACAATAACAAACATTAAGGTAAAAGAAGCCACTGGTAGGTAAAATAGTCGGGGAAACAATGACCACAGATGTGACTGGAGAGAGCAGGTGATCACATTTCTGCCAAGAAAGAATAAGCTGATTTTAGCGCAGCTTTCATGCTTCATTCAATAGGTAATATTAAATACTTGCCATGTTCCAGGCACATGTTAGATCCTGGGGATGCACAGGTGAGGAAGAGGAGGGATCTGGCCCCTGGACCCCTCTCCCTTCTGAACTACACAAATATGACATAATCAATTATCCAAGCGCAATGATGTGCAAGTCTCCAGAGCAGTAGGGACCACACATCCTGGTTGCAAAGGGAGACCCACCCAGGTTCTCTCCAGTGACAATTTGTCACATGATTCCTCAGGAAGTAAGGACACAGAGCCAGGGGCCACACAGCCAGCCCCCTTGACTGAGCCCCTCATTCTATCCTGAAAGTCAACAGTCTCTCTAGCACCTGCCCTCAGCAGTGGAGTCCACCATACTCAAGACTCACTTTCCTTCTTCACTCGGAGTTTTTCCTTCTGCTACTGGCATTGCTGCGGAGGACTTCCTGCTCTCCGCTCTATCTCTGGAGTCTGCTGTCCTACTGCTTTCTCTGCCTTTAGTCTTCCCCTTTCTCTCCGAAGTTCATCACCACTCTTCCTTTTATGTCCCTATGTCTGGGTCTTACATTCAGACTCCTTAGACAGCAATCTGATTGATATGCAGTGTTCCAGGTATATGAAGTTATCACTCCAGGCCATTTCATAGGATGCTGGCCAGCCGACAGAAGGCTGCCTTTAACTCAGGGGCTGACACCCATCCAAATCAGTTAATATCCATAATGATGGGCCCCATGATTTAAAACATGGTAACCAATGTATTAAGGCATCCTGTGGTCTCTTCCCTCCTGAGGTGTTTGTGGGTGAGGGAGATACTCAAGGGTATCATGAAGAACCCAAAACAGATATTAAGGCTTTCATGTTTGTCCCATTTTTGCTGTTGTTTGAATATAACATCACCATTTCTCAAATGCTTCATCAACAGCCTCCCTTATACCCACTCAGGCATAGCCATTCAATCCCACGTTCTTCCCCATTAAGCACATGAACCTTTCTTATCACGGTGTCCCAGTTGCCATTTCTGAGTTGGCACATGGGATGAATTTGATTTGCCATCCCCCTGTTGATAGGATGAAATCCAAATTCTGCAGGGAGCCACATTACGGCTTAAGCCTAAGACTCTGGCTCTAGCCCCAAATTCCAGCCAGTATTAAATTACCACACCAATTTCTTTATGCAACCTGTGCTGGGATATTTCCCATTTGTCATCTCCACCTCTCCCCAGGGGGGGCTGACCTTTATGGATTGCATCAGCCAGGCTCCCAAACTCCCTGGCTTCTGACTGAATTTGGCCAAAGGGAGGCCCTGACAGGATATGAGAGGGCATATAGAGAAGTCTCAGATATATTTACCTCCCTACTTCTGCCTGGAGGTGGCTATGTTTCTCTATTGAAGGCCTCAGCTCCTGGCAAGGGCCTCTCTCTGACATCTAAGCTCTCCTTGGCGCTGGAGTTACCAGAACCCTATCCACTCCCCTTGCTTTTCTTAGGCTAAAGTTGCCTGCTCCAAAACCATATTGATTTTTTCCAATCCTGCCTACACCTTTGTAAATGAGCCCATCTTTGAACCCCTTTCAATTACCTGTCCCTTTAAAAAAATTAGACATTATTTTTTGAACACTTTCAATTTATAGAGAAATTTAGAACATTGTGCTAAGAGTTCCCATACTCCACATCCTTCCCATACAATCTGCTGCCAGTTTCCCTATCATTAATATCTTATATTATTAGTATGATACATTGATTATAACACTGTTGCATTATTATTATCTAAAGTCCATTCTTTGTTTAGACTTCTTTATTTTTTCCCTAATGTCCTTTTTTTCTGTTCCACTGGCCCATCCAGGACACCACAATAACATTTAGTTAAATCCCCCAAGGCTCCTCCTGGCTGTAACAGTTTTTTCAGATTTTCCTTGTTTTTGATGACCCTGACAGTTTTGAAGAATAGAATGTCCCTCATTTGTAGAATGTCCCTCGACTGGGATTTGTCTGATGTCATTCTCATGTTTGGGGGTATGAGTTTGGGTGAGGAAGCCTCAGAGATGAAGTGCCTTTTTCAACATGTATCAAGAGTGTATGAGCCCAGCTGGCATGGCTCAGTGGTTGAGCATTGACCTATAAACCAGGAGGTCATGGTTAGATTCCCAGTCAGGGCATATGCCCAGGTTGTGGGCTTGATTCCCAGTGTGGAGCATGCAGGAGGCAGCCGATCAATGATTCTCTCTCATCATTGACCTTTCTATCTCTCTCTCCCTCTCCCTTCCTCTCTGAAATCTTACCTAATAAAAGAGAAACATGCAAATTAACCATCACTCCACTACGCCCACAGCCAATCAGAGTGAGTATGTAAATTAACCCAACAAATATGGAGGTTAATTTGCATATGCAGGTGCAGAGTGGTGTGAAGCCTGCTATGAGAGGAAGGGGTCGAGGAGGGAGCTACTGGAGTGGTGCTCCAGACAGAAGCGAGGACTTGCTGGTTCTGGGCGGCCGGGGAGCTGGGACTTGCCGGCTCCCAGTAGGAGCGGGGATGTGCTGGCTCCGGGTGGCCCGGGAGTGGGGACTTGCCGGCTTCTGGGCGGCTGGGGTGGGGAGCGGGGACTTGCTGGCTCCCGGGTGGCTGGGAGTGAAGCCAGGGGCCTATTCTTGCATGAATATCATGCAACGGGCCTCTAGTCAATAATAAAAGAGCGTATGCTATCAACATGCAACATACTGTCCACATGACTTCTCTCTGTTGATGTTAACCTTGACTACCTGGTGGAGATAATGTCTGCCAGATTTCTATGCTATAAAGTTATTCTTTTTTTTTTCTCCCTCTTTCCATACTATTCTCTTTAGAAGGAAGTCACCTTGTGTAGCTCACACTTAAGGAGGGGGAAGCTATTATTCCTCCACCAGAAAGTGAGATAGAGCCTATGTGTGTGTTTTTTAAAATATGTTTTCATTGATTTTTTTTTTTTTTTTTTTTAGAGAGAGAGAAACATTGATGTGAGAGAGAAACATCAGCTGCCTCCGGCATGCCCCCTACTGGGAATTGAGCCCATACCTGGGCATGTGCCCTGACCAGGAATAGATCACGTGACCTTTTGGTGCATGGGACGAAGCTCAACCAACTGAACCACATCAGCCAGGGTGTGGTTTGTTGTTTTTGTTTTGTTTTTTAATTGAGGTAAAATATATGGAACGTAAAATTTGTCATTTTAACCATTTTAAGGGTTTTGGTTACCCTTTTTCAATAGGCCATCTAATTCCTGCTGGAACTCTTACTATACCCTACTTGAACTTGTTGCTATTCACCAAAAATGACAATGTGTCTTTATGTTTTATCACATGAGATTCCCAGGCAGAGGAAAGAGATCCTCCTATCCTTTTCTATTTGACTCCTACTCACTCTTTAAACCCTGACTTAAGACTTCCTGGGCTCCTGCAGAGATCGTGAGTTACTCCTGCTATTGAATCCCTGGCCACATTGTTATCCTTCTAATCTAGTAATTTTTGCATTGCATCATTTTCTTTGTGGCTTTCCCAAGGCAGGAAGTAATCTTATTTACCTTTGTATCTTTAAGGCTGGGGACTGTCCCAGAAACTCAGTGCTGATCAATAAATATTGGAAATAAAGGAAGAAAAGTGAGATAGAAGTCAAAGTGGGCTATTTTTTCCAAAATTTAGAAAAGTATTAATACCTAATATTGGTGAGGGTGTGGGAAACTTGCCCTCATAGTTATGTGCCCTAGCACACCCTTTCTGCAGGGCAAATTGCTAGTGCCTATTCAAAGCCATACTATATGCATATTTCTACCAGCAATTCCAAGCATGGCAATTTAAAGTAAGAAGAGAGTCAAAGGCTGACTTGGTCTTGGCAATGATTTCTTGAATTTGACACCAAAAGTAAAAGCAACAAGTGCAAGAATAAGCAAGTGGGACTACATCAACCTAAAAAACTTCTGCACAGAAAAGAAAACCATCAACAAAATGAAAAGGCACATAGAGAAGGGAAGAAATATTTGTAAGTCATATATCTGATAAGGGGTTAATTTCCAAAATATACAAACAACTCATACAGCTCAACAGCAAAAAACAAAAACAGAAACAAAAACAAAACATAATTAGATTAAAGAATGGGCAGAGGAACTGAATAGACATTTTTCTAAAGAAGACATACAGATGGCCAACAAGTACATGAAAAGATGCTCAACATCACTAATTATCATGGAACTGCAAATCAAACCCACAGTGAGATATTACCTTATACCTGTTAGAATGGCTATGATTAAAAAGACCAAAAAAAAAAAAAAAAAAGAACACCAATAAGTGTTGGCAAGGATTTGGAGAAAAGGGAACCCCTGTGTGTGCACTGTTGGTAGGAATGCAAATTAGTGCAGTCACTATGGAAAACAGCATGGAGGTTCCTCAAAAAATTAAAAATAGGTCCGGGTGAGGCCACGCGCCCCTGGACCCGGGTGTGGCTGGGTCCCTGGGCCTGGGTGAGGCCACGCGCCCCTGGGTCCGGGTGAGACCACACGCCACTGGACCCGGATGAGGCTGGGTCCCTGGGCCCGGGTGAGGCCATGTGCCCCTGGGTCCGGGTGAGGCCACGCGCCCCTTGGGTCTGGGTGAGGCCACGCGCCCCTTAGTCCGGGTGAAGCCGTGCCCCTGGGTCCGGCCGAGACCAAACCAGAGGGAGTCGGACCTCCGTTACCACCATTTGTCCACCATCCAGAGCTGAGGGGTCAGTGCTGACATGTACACATAAGGAACTGGTGGACATTGAAATTGGGTCTCAAAAGAACTGTTGGTCCAGAAAGAAACTCACTACAGACTGATTCATTTGCCTGTCAGCATAACTATTATTGCTTGTCTCACATTCAGTTCTTATAAGTATATATCTAGTGACATATGATCTCGTTCATCTAGGGGAAATGATGAACAACATAGACTGAGGAACAAGAACAGAACCAGAAACAAGGAGGCATCGATCAGACTATCTGGCCTCAGAGGGAGGATAGGGGAGGTTGGGAGGAGGGGGGAGAGATCAACCAAAGGACTTGTGTGCATGCATATGAGCCTATCCAACGGTTAAGTTCAACAGGGGGTTGGGGCATCCTTGGGGAGGGGTGTGGGATGGGAATGGGGGGATGAGGACAAATATGTGACACCTTAATCAATAAAGAAATTTAAAAAAAAAATTAAAAATAGAACTTCCATGTGATCCAGCAGTTCCACTTCTGGGTATTTAAAAAAAAAATAGAGAATACTAACATGCATCCCCATGTTCATTACAGCATTATTTACAATAGCCAAGATATGGAAGCAACTTGTGTCTACTGATAGATGAATGGATAAAGAAAATGTGCTCCCCCACATGCACACAATGGAATATGATTTAGCCATAAAAAGTTATTGCCATGTGCAAAAACATTGGGGAGGATCCTGAGGGGCTCAGTGGTTTAATGTCAACCCAGGAACCAGGAAGTCATGGCTCAATTCCTGGTCAGGGCACATAGCCCGGGTTGCAGGCTCGATTCTCAGGAAGGGGCGTGTAGGAGGCAGCCGATTGATGATGTTTCTCTCTCATTGATGTTTCTATCTCTCTATCCCTCTCCCTTCCTCTCTCTCTAAAAATTAATGAAAAAATAACATCTTTGTTCAACTACCTTTTTACATATCTTGATTGTCTTTAAATTGAGATATAATTGACATTAATTTCAGGTGTATAACATAATGATACAGTATTTGTGCATACTGTGAAATGATCACACAGTTACAGCAATTGGCCAACTAAATTTTTGTATACCCATGCTATGGATAACATATAGTCATTAAAGATCAGGTTTAATATTCGCTGAGTGATTTTCTTTAGTAGTAGTACAATGGGCATGGATCTAACATTTTCTTTGTCTTTTTCCATATTTTCTAGTCTGAACAATATCTGTTACTAGAAAAAAAATCAAATATACTTTTTCAAAGTGGTTTATTTTGCCATTTCAAACCTCAACATCCATCTAAAGATAATCAAAACTTGAAGTTCGACCTGTTGGCTATTTTAGTTATGATCAAGTCAAAATGTCATAGCTGCCATAGCAGCTGTCTTTGGCCATCACTATCTTCGTCCTGAACATATTAAGGGTGGTGGATCTCAGGACAAAAGAATTCAGAGCTCCCATCTGTTTGGCAATTTTTCTGGGCCCCACTTCTGACCTGGATCCTGGACATTGTCATTAAAGCTCCTCTGACTATAATTTATAGCTGCAGTTGTAAATCCATGCATCTATTTCACTCTGCTCATTTTGCATATGGGACAACTGGGGCCCAGAGGAGTTCAACTTGACACCGAGGCAGAACCAGATCTGGTCTTGGTCTTGGCATTCCTGCAATGCTTCTTTGCACTTTAGCAAGCCCATGAAGTCCAAGGTGGGGTTTTGTGGACTGACAGACTTGGAGGGCCCCAAATGGTTCAGAGGGAAAGAGGAGAGTAAAGACTTCTAAAAACAACCTATTTTTACAAGGATGAGCCCAAACAAGTCCACCAACAAGCCAAAAAAACAACAACAACAACAAAAAAAAACACCTATTTTTACCCCCCTTCCCAACCCAACTTTAGAACTATACACTGAGTGGCCAGATTATTATGATCTCTGAATGCATAATAATCTGGCCATTCAGTGTATATCCTATATAATAAAAGGCTAATATGCAAATTGTCCCCTCGATCAGGAGTTCGACCAGCAGGCAGGCTGGCCAACCGCCCATGTCTCCTCCTCCTGGCCAGGCTAGCCGGACCCCACCCAGGCACGAATTCATGCCCCGGGCCTCTAATATATATGTATACTGAGTGGCAAGATTATTATGCATTCAGAGATCATAATAATCTGGCCACTCAGTGTATCTCAGCAAATAGTTATCAAAGAGTATTTATTGAGCACAGTGTAATTTGGAAAGATTATCTCTAGTTTAATATAATGATGGGAAAAGGCACTGCAAAGTCTAACTTAATGCAACTGTGTTGAGTAAGCAAAGATGATAAAAATCAAAATACCATTATAACCAAGGCTGGCTCTGCCCCATAACAAATAAACACAATTCTGATTGGGCCTTTGTCCTCCTTGCTCAGTCCCAGGATCCCTGTCTCTTGCTCTTGGCTGCTGCCAAGAATGTCCTCCAATAGTCACCCTTGGAGACCAATTACCCTTGCACACCAAAAGCAAGTTCTCTTTCTACCCAATCTCCACTCTGCTCCCAACCAAGCCCCAACACTACACATTTTCTCAATGAGACAGAGTAAGTGAAGATGCACAGTGGAAGAAGTTTAAACTTGAGAGTCAAAAGATCCAGCTGTGTGGGTATTTGGCAAGTCCTCAACAAAGCATTTAACCCTTCAGGACTCAGAACTCTGTGAAATTCATGACTACGGGGACACATCTGAAGACCAGTCTGACTTACTCAGTGACAGCTTTGTGCAAGCCCAGCCTGCAGACTGAAGGGGGTTCCATTCTGATCACGGGCACATGCCCGGGTTGCCGGCAGGGGGCATGCAGCTGATCAATGATTCTTTCTCATCATTGATATTTCTATCTCTCCCTCTCCCTTCCTCTCTGAAATCAGTAAAAATATATTTTAAAAAATTTTTTAAAAAGTGGGGTGAGACTGGAAGGTGATCAAAGATATCTCTTGAGGAACTGACCATTGAAACTGATGGATGAGAGGGGGTTATTTAGGGAAAGGACAGGCAGTTCAGGCAGCCCCAGGCCAGAGGCCAAGGAGAATGAAACAGTTGGAGAGAAGTTTCTTTCAACTGTCCCATGCACTCCTCTCAATCTCTGTGGCAGTTATGCAATCAGTTTCTTCTGGGAACTCCACCTACATTTGCAAATTAATGTTCCCAAGTCACTTGAAACCAACCCACCTCTAAAAATATTCACAAACCTCTCATTTATCAAATGCTGTCACATGTTTTTTTTTTCCCCATCACTCATCACTACGGTGATTTCTTATTATGAATTCTTAGCCCACTCTTACCTGTTCCTGCTCTATAGTGAGTGAGTTATGTGTTGGGTGGGAGGTGAGAATCTCCTTGCATTTGGTTCACTGAATGACCCGGCTCTTCAAGCCACAAGAAGACACTACTCCCTGCAATAAATCTGCTGATCATACGTTTAAAGAGCAAGAGTCTCCTTTTCCAGAACACATCACCAGGGGTGATGTTTAAACTATTTGAAAAGCACTAGTGGGAAATGCACTCTTTTTCAGCTTCCTGAATTAGGGACACAGAAGCTTAAGAAGAGAGCAAAGAAAGCAGACGGGGCATCTATCAGAGGGTTTAAACAGGGGGCGCACAGAAAATGTCCTACCACATTTCAGGAATGCGAACGGTCCTTATCCCCTCACTCTGCCCCATTTAAAAAGTATATATATTTTTATTGATTTCAGAAAGGAAGGGAGAGGGAGAGATAGAAACATCAATGATGAGAATCATTGGTCGGCTGCCTCTTGCACGCCCCCCACTGGGGATCTAGCCTGGCAACCGCAACTGGGGCATGTGCCCTTGATCGGAATCCACTCGGGGATGCTTCAGTCCACAGGCCGATGCTCTATCCACTGAGCCAAACCAGCAAGGGCAGCCCCATTTTTAAGAAGAGGCAAGAGGATGGGGGGAGGGGAGGGAGTCCTAAATTCATCTAAAAGTTACTGGATGTCATGTGGGGCAGAGAAGAAAAAGAAAAGGAGAAAAACAATATTATAGAGGAGGATTTGTCTAGAGTGGAACACACCCCGTCCCCCTCCCCTACGCACACCATCTCAAATTCTGTAATTCAACGCCCACAATACTCCACATAGAAGCCAGGTTCTTCATAAGCCCCCAGTTACTAGAAATAGACACAAAAATAGTTATCAAACCTTCTAGGAAGAAAAAAATGTGGCTCCTTCCCCTCCCCCCGCCCCCCCAAAGGGGAGTTGGGATTGTTAATACAATGCTTCCGTCTTCTGTGCCGCACTTTTTACCTCCCCCACGGGAAGGTCAGCATCTGAGGGTGCCCAGGGCATCTCCCTGCAGCAGGCTGCCCTCTCTCCCAGGGGCAGCCCTCTGCCCTGGCAGACAGCGCCCGGCACGTCGGCGTCTGCAGCCGGTCTGGTCCCTCCCGCCCGGAGTCCTTGTGCACTGCGACAAGACACGCCGGCTTGCCGAGCCGCAGTGGGTTGTGTAACCACAGTCGGAACACCTACAGGGGAGTGTGGTGAGCTTCCCTCCAGCAGCATCTGTTAAAAGGCTCTGGTGCCGGTTAATACAAGACCCACCCGGCAGGGGACCCAGAGCTCTGGGGGGAGCGGGGAGCGGCGCGCTGTTCGACCGCATCCCTGGCCGGCGCTGCACATTTCTCCAGGAACATTTCAACCCGAACTTCTGTCCTCAGAGGGGCCATGCGGGAAGGTGAAGGGCACGGGGAGCCCGCCGCACCCCGATAGTGCAGATCAGGAAAGGGGGTGGGGGGCGCGGCGGAAACTCCTGAATCCTGGGGAGTTCTAAGAATCTCTCCCAGGGAAGCCTCTCAGGAAAATGCCAAGGACACCTCTCCGCTTTTCAATTATGTAACGTACACGATTGGGAGGATAGACAGGCACACACATTTAACTTCAAGGTAGAAAGTCTCTAAATAGCATGTCAAGCTCTGGGAGCATCTGATGTATGGATGGCCCTGGCTGCCACCAGGCAGGTGGACTCCCCCTTCGTCCTCCCGGCCACACTCAGCGCCAGGAGCCCGGTCGCTGCGGGGACGGCGCCCGCTCCGCCTCGCAGGCTCGGCTCCCGCCCGTCCCCGCCGCGGCGTCGCCTGGACCACGGGCCCGCCGGCCACGGAGCAGCTGCCCGCTCCCTCCCACACCCGCGTACACCTGGCCCGCGGTTACCTGCGGGGCCGCGACTCGGAGCAGCCCATTGGCCGGCCCCCCGCCGCCCTTGCCGTTGACCGCGGAGTGATGATCGACCCCTGGCGCCCGCGCCGCGCCCTCCCCGGGGCCCGCGCCGTTCTCTCGGGGGTCGTCGTCGGGCGCCGGGAAGAGCCCGCAGCGGCGCTGGAAGCGGGCGACGAGCTGGGAGTCCTGCAGGCTCCGCAGCAGCTCGGCCATGGTGCGCCCGGCGCCGCCGCCGCGCTAGGGCCTCTGCCAGCACCTTCCCCGCCTGTGCACCAGCCACCCGGCTCCCGGGGTGGAGAGCGGGCGAGGCCCGGGCACCTGCCAACAGGTGCGCCGCTCGGGTCCTAGCGCCCGCCCTGCGCACGGAAGCCCAGGTGGACGCCTCCACCCTGCGCCGGGCACGTCCACCCACCTCTCCTCCCCGCCGGCTCGGGCGCTTCCCGGAGTCTGCCGATCGGGACTGGGCGGAGCAGCACAGGTGCCTAAACCGCCCCTCTTCCCACGACCGCGCCCCCACCCGCTCCCGGCTGGCTCAGAGGTGCCACCTAAAGGGGCGCGGCCGGGCGTGTGTGGACCTCGGGAGTCCATCCAGCCGCGTGCGGCTGGTCCCAAGGGTGACCCTCCTTTCCCTCTTGAGCCCAAGGTGGGGTAGGATTTCCCCTCCAGCCCCCGCACCCAGCCCTCTACGCTTGCCTTTGACCAGTTCCTCCTGGGAAATTCCTTACACGTCGTCGTGCTGCGACATCTCGCCACAGGCCCGAGCTTTCCGACCTTGCTCAAGAGCCCAGGAGATAGATTCAGAGTGGGCCTGAGTCATCCTCCGCGGCCCTGCCCCTGCCCCTGCCCTGTGGTGTGACAACTGGGGAAACACTTGAAACGTGTAGGTAGAAAACGCGATTCCTTCTGGGCTGTCTGCTTTGAAAAAGGTGTCGCTTGCCCCTCCTCCTACCCCCTCCCCGCCTCTATTTGCACAATGACCTGGGAACAAGATCTTTGGGGACCCTTAGGCCCAAAGGGAACAAGGTATTTGACAGTCTGCACAGTGCCTGCTCTAGGGACCTCTGTGGAACAGCTAAGGAAACGACCTGGAGGGGGTGGTTTTCTCTCCTCCCCCCTGAATCTATTTCCAGGGGGCTGAGATCCCCTGTGAGGGCCTTTGCTTTCTCACTAGGAGCGAGAGGCAGCAGATTGGCCCAGCCAATCTGCCAGCAACAAAAGTGCAATTCAATCCTCTGTCTTCTGTTTGCAGCAGAAGGCGAGCCTTTCTCGGTAGCCTGTCCAAAGCCTGCTAAGCATTTGGTTACACAAATGACTGTCAACAAGCGCCCGTCACTACCTTGTTTATTCAGTCTGCTTTTAGTCTAGGAAGCCTCAGGGCTGTAGCTTTCAAGGATTTGGTCTTCCTCATGACTTAGTTGCCGCTCTCCTTCCCAAAACTGTTTGGAGAGCAAGATCAAGGCGGCGGAGAGAGCAATGAAACTCTTAGGAGATGCCATTCCCATTTATTTTACGGAAGCAGCACAGAGCTGCCCTCACGATCCAGCTGTGCTACACACAGATGTCCAGTCATGGAAGCAGAAGGCTCCTTCCACATGGTTGCTGTCAATGACAGCCACTGGGGCCAAACCCTGTGATTTAGTGTTAATAGCTGGAATTGTAGTAGGTCAGGACCTGATCTTTATCTGTGTTAAAACAACAACAACATGTACTCCCATGAAGACACTTGAATAATGTGTCTCCCATATTTGACCTTCAATTTTCCTTTCTCCCAATTAGGAACAGGTGGCAAAGCAAAACATGGTACATGCAGCATAAGGTCACAGAATTGTAATATTCAGACAACGCGTTTTATCTCCTTGGAGGAGCAGGCACATCTAGCCTCCAGTGACTGTTGGCTCAGTTTCTTCCTGTGATAAAACAACAATCCTCACTTCTTACCTTTCTTATAAGGCTGGTGTGTATCGGGGTCCTTGGCTTATTGCAGTATCACTCAATCTCTTCCTCTGTTGTCACCTGGCCTCCCTGTGGGACTCTGTGTCCAAATCTCCCTCTTCTTATAAGGACACCATTCATTGGTTAGGGTCCACTCTAATCCAGTATGATCTCATCTTAACCTTTTGCACTCGGATGTCGAGTGTGACTCGACACGGTTAACATCGAGATTAAAATTACTCTTTGAATGTATCAATAATTTGAAATATAAAAAATCCAAATAAATAAGTTTGTATGAAACGAAACTCCAGTTTTTTATTCTACTGCCGCACTTTGTAAAATCTGGGGTATTTAAAAAATTAAATCCCGAGTAAAATAAAGGAATCGAGAAAAAAGCAAGCGAGTGCAAAGGGTTAATGGGGTCACATTTGCAAAAATTTTATTTCCAAATAAGGCCACATTCACAGGTTCCGGGTGGACATGAGTTTGGGGGAACACTATTCAACCCAGCACAAGTACTCACTCTGTGCCAGGTATGTGCTCAGTGGTTTCATACTATGACTAATTAAGTCACCCTTTCTCCTCCCAGCAGCCCTATGAAGTAGTCACTCATCCTCCATGTATTTGACAATCTGTACAGTGCCAGGCACTGTTCCAGGCCTGGGGAGACATCAGTTTAAAACAAACAGAGCCGAAACCGGTTTGGCTCAGTGGATAGAGCGTCAGTCTGCGGACTGAAAGGTCCCAGGTTCGATTCCGGTTAAGGGCATGTACCTTGGTTGCGGGCACATCCCCGGTAGGAGGTGTGCAGGAGGCAGCTGGTCGATGTTTCTCTCTCATCGATGTTTCTAGCTCTCTGTCCCTCTCCTTTCCTCTCTGTAAAAAATCAATAAAAATATATATATATATATATAAAGAGCCCCTTAATTATGGAACTTGTATTTTAGTAGGGGAGACAGATAATAGGAAATCAAATAAATTTGTACTTGTAGGGCGTGATAAGTGCTCTGAAGAGAGAAAGCATGGTGGGTGGTGCCGGGGGATGACATTTGGGTAACAAGGTCACTGAGAAGGGGACATTTGTGCAGGAGACCTGCTCTCCTTAGCAAGATCAGGAGAAAGAGCATTCCTGACAGAGGAAACCGCAGTTGTAGAGGCCCAGGCAGGCCCAAAGCAAAATGCCTTAAAAATAAAACAATAAATAAAAAAACACCCAAGGGCACAAAGAATCTCTCGAAGGCAATGGATATGTTCATTATCTTGACTGTGGTTGTCATTTCATGGGTGTATACCTATGTCTTATCAGATGATAAAAAATCGTATAAAATATATCAAATCATACACGTTAAATATGTGCGTTTATTGTAGGATAGTTATATCTTAATAGAGCTGTTAGAAACATAAATAAATAAAATGCATATGTGTGTGCATATGCATGTACATGGAAAAAAATGAAAAGAAAAACACACACACAAAAAAACCAGGGGGAAATGCTCGTTTGTTAGAAGCGAACAGGAACTTTCAGGTTTTACTCTGTGTTCTTGACTTCTGTTTGAATTTTTCACAGACATGTATTACATATGTAACTTTTTATATAGGTGTTTAACTTAAAACAATATAGAATACCTTGTGGACAAAAGAGATTAACTGCATGAGCCCTCCAATGGAGTTCCTCAAAAAAATTAATTGTTTTAGAGCTCTTTTACTAGTAACTGGTCACACTTGGTTAGAGGAAGATGCAGGTTTTTAAGATATTTATATAAAAGAGATCATTGTGAGCAATGATACCAAGAGATGATGTAGGCCACCAGGTAATACCTGTCGTCCTCACACAGTTAACAATACCCCTGCCAAACTCACCTGATAGTAACAATTTTTAATTTTTAAAAATTTTTTTATTCTTTAGTATATTTTTACTGATTTCAGCAAGGAAGGGAGAGGGAGAGATAGAAACATCAATGTTGAGAATCATTGATCTGCTGTCTCCTGCATGCCCCCTACTGTGGATTGAGCCTGCAACGCAGGCATGTGACCTGGACTGGGAATGGAATGGGTGACCTCTTGGTGCATGGGTCGATGCTCAACCACTGAGACATACCGGAGGAGCAGACAGTAACAATTTTTAAAAACACGTGGCCCGGGGGCTTTTGAGTTTCCAGTTCCGTAACCTAATAAGTCATCTTGTGAGAAGGGCTGTGGGCAGCGAAGGGTGCAGTGTGGACAGGTGTGGAACCCATCGGGTCTCAGTGTTCTTCCCTGTTGAGGGCAGGGGACTGAAGGTCCTTTCAGCTGTGACAATGACTGCTGGCCGACAACCAATCTGTAACTGGCCTGAGCACATAGGACTGCAGAGCCCACTCTACACAAAAGCCCTAACCATCCACCTGCTGACACAGGTTCCTGGGATCAGCCTACACCAGCACTTCAGCTATCAGCATTCCTGAAGCCCTCAGGCCCCTGAACACAGTCTGCCGACACAAGTCAGAGCTACCGACGCATAGGAACCAACGGGCAGACCACAGGCCTCAGAGTCTGGCCCACACCTTGATCTTAAAAATAGAATTGCCAACCTTTAAATACCAGATAACACTATTATGTAAAATATAGAATTCTAGCCTCTCTTTACAAACTGTGAACTCTGACATCACCAGGCCAAGATTCATGGTGGCAATAGCCGAGCTGAATATCTGCTGCTCTCTCTAGACTGAACATCATTCTGGAGTTTTCCACAGCTCTCCCCACTCTGTATTATTTTATATTCTCCTTTGATGGCACATTTCATTGCCAGTTTGGCCCCTGAAGCATTTGGATTTACAACCACTGCATTTATTATATATATAATAATTATATATATATATATGTGTATATATATATAATAATTATATATATACTAGGGGCCCGGTGCACGAAATTCGTGCACTGGGGTTGGGGGTCCCTCAGCCCAACCTGCCCCCTCTCACATACTGGGTGCCCTCAGGGGATGTCCTACTGATGGCTTAGGCCCGCTCCCCACTCTCCTTTGTGGGAAGCAACTGGGCTGATCAGGGGAAGGCACCGGCCCCATCACCCCACTGCTGCAGCCACTACCAGTCACCACAGCCACGAAGGTGTTTTCATCAACACGGACTCCAGTCCCTTCACCAAGAAAAAATGACAACTTTCTTTAGGCATTTTCAAGATGTGTCTTTCATAGGATATGCTTTTTTTTTTTTTAATCCTCACCTGAGGGTATGTTCCCATTGATTTTTAGAGTGTGGAAGAGAGAGGGAGAGACAGAGAGAAACATCAATGTGAGAGGGACACTTTGATTGGTTGCCTCCTGTATGAGCCCTGACCATGGGCACCAGGCTGGGGGGCATGCAGGGACCCCTGGGCCGCATGCAGTGGTGGCCCCCAAGGGTCTCCACACACCCCAGAGGCCAGCAGCCAGCCCCCCATCATGTGCGCCAGGCTGGGGGCATGGACCCAAACTGCCTCTTGGTGCTGGAGCATTCCCAAGCGGCTGGGGGCACAATGGTGACAGGGGATGTTTCCACCCCCGCCCCGCCCCCAGACCCTTGGCTCCTGCACCTATAGGCTCAAAGTGGCCAGGGGGTGTTCTGGGAACCCTGACACTCAGGACCTAAGCAAGGGGCCTACAGGCTTGGACTGGCCTGGGTCCTGAGGATGTTTGTGGGACCCAGCCCCTTGGCGCCTGCACCCTTAGGGTCCAAGTGGCCAGGGGGCATTCTGGGACCCTGCCACTCAGGACCTAAGCACGGGCCTACAGGCTCTGATTCGCCTGGGTCCCGAGGATGTTTATGGGACCCAGGCTGCTCAGGACCTAAGCGCAGGCCTACAGGATCTGAGAGGCTTGGGTCTGAAGGATATCTCCCAGACCCCAGACTGCTGCACGTGTTTGGGGGCGGAAACATTCCCGCGTCGCTATGGCGACACGGGAATGTTCCCGCCCCGCCAAGGCTCCCAGTGGCCAGGGGGCGTTCTGGGGCCCCTGCCACTCAAGACCTAAGCTCGGGCCTACAGGCTCTGAGCGGCTTTAGGTCCCAGACCCCAGACTGCTGCACGTGTTTGGGGGCGGAAACATTCCCGCGTCGCTATGGCGACATGGGAATGTTCCCGCCCACCAAGGCTCCCAGTGGCCAGGGGGAGTTCTGGGGTCCCCGCGGCTCAGGACCTAAGCGATCCCGCCTGGGTCCGGAGGATGTTTATGGGACCCAGGCTGCTCAGGACCTAAGCGCAGGCCTACAGGCTCTGAGTGGCCTGGGTCCGGAGGACGTTTACAGGACTCAGGCTGCTCAGCACTCGCATATGCAAATTAACCGCCATCTTGTTCGTTCTGATTGGCTGTGGGCGTAGCGAAGGTGCGGTCAATTTGCATGTTTGGGTATTATTAAGTTAGATGTGTATATATATATAATTATTATTATATATTATTGATTTCAATAAATCTATATATATATATATATATACATATATATATATATATATAGATATATATATATATATATATATTATTGATTTCAGAGAGGAAGGAAGAGGGAGAGAGTTAGAAGCATCAATGATGAGAGAGAATCATTGATGGCTGCCTCCTGCATGCCCCCTACTGGGAATGGAGCCTGCAACCTGGACATATGCCCTGACAGGGAATGGAACCGTGACCTCCTGGTTCAAAGGTTGATGCTCAACCACTGAGCCATGCCAGCCGGGCTACATCCATTGCATTTAAAACAAGGAAGGTCAATGCTAGTTAGTAGCAATGTTGCCCACTGGAATCCCATCTTCTAAAGTTAGATCCAAGAAGAAATCATGGTCTCTCACCTTATGGAATTTCAATGCAAGGGAGGAGACAGGACAGCCATCTGTACCAGTAAATCTAGTCTTAATTGGTCTCCAAATCTTCTTCCTTAGCATAGTTAGTGACAGTAAATGATACTACATTTGAATTTCCTGGAAAGTATTTACATTTCACCCACCCGGGCATTTGCATCAGTCCTCTCAAGGGTATGTTTACACATTGGCAATATGTTGTCTTGCCTAAATAGCCAACTTCCCCAGAAGAATAATTAGCAGAATGCTAATTTGTAATTTTGCTCATGGTGCTTTCTCATTGCTAACAGCCTTCTTCATTGCCAATGCCCTTTCCTACTATAATAATGCTGGAGGCAGAATGATCTGGTCTCGTGTCAGAGTCAGGTTCACATCCACGTCTCTTAGTCCTTGAGCAATTCTCTGTGTCCAAGTTGAAACACCCATGAAACTAGGGTGTTACCATTCTATACTCTACTTTTCTTAAAGGGTCGTTTATGAAGTTAATGGGATGCTTGTTTCTTCCTTACTTTAACTATAATAGAATTTTCTCCAGATCCCCGTTTTTTTTCGTATCTGCTTCATTGTTGACATAGCTTAACCAACATCTTTGGGCTAATTCACTCTGTGAGGTGAGATTAAAAAAAAAAAAAAAAGCTTTGTTTGAATAGCATAATTCTCAGCTTAATGCTAACATTGTGGTCAGCGAGCAGGGGAGAACAACTTTCTTGACGATCAGCTGAAGTGATCAAAGGAGGCAAACATTTCTAATATTTTAGAAATATTAATCATTAAAAAATCTTTATTGTTGAAAGTATTACCTATGTTCGCTTTTTTCTCCCATTGACCCCCTTATAGCCGTGCCTCCCCTACCCCAGGCCTTCACCACCCTATTGTCTGTGTCATGGGTTATGCATATATGCATTCAAGTTCTTTGGTTGATCTCTTCCCACTCACCCACCCACCCCCGCCTTCTCTCTGAGATTTGACAGTCTGTTCCAAGCTTCTGTGTCTCTGGTTCTATTCTGTTCATCAGTTTACTTTTTTCATTAGATTTCACATATGAGTGAGATCATGTGATACTTGTCTTTCTCTGACTGGCTTATTTCGCTTAGCATAATACTCTCCAGGTCCCTCCTTGCTACAATGTGTGTGTTTTTTTAATGTTGATGTTATGCCCCATTAAAATATCAGTATGTTACTTGCTTAATAAATACTTATGGAGCATTATAAATCCCCATTCTAGTCATGAACCAAGTGCATTAACCATGGTAAATACCATTTGTATAAATGAGATCATTAGTATCTGTGGATTTGCTGAACGCCAGAAAGAATGCTGGGGAGTTCTGTTTGTGGATTTGCAGATTACTTTCACACCAGTGAGTTTTTACACTTGAATTCGTAAGAGCCGGGAACTTGTCCACTTGCTTTAGTGCATGCAAAATCTTCTGCCTGGCCTGGCTTATATTTTCAGGTTCTTTCTTTAGGCTAGGTTAGCATTCACATTGGTGGTTAGTGTTAGGGAACAGCATTACCGAATCTGGCTCCATGTCAGTGACCTAGAATAGTAAATATCACCCATGACTTAGGGACTCTAGGAGAAAGTGCTGTGCCAATGAATCAAAGTGCTGGCTTCCTGGAATGCTGGGCACTTCAGAGAGTCAACAGGCAGGGAGTTGTGCCATCACAGGTAAAACTGAGGGCCTTTGCTGTGAGGGAGGAAGGAAGACAATTTTTTTTGTTTGTTTGTTGTTCAAATCAATAGAACTTTACCTTATAAATTAGAATCTCTTCTCTGATTTTTAAAAACAATACTTCTAAGCTCTCTCTTTATCGCAGGGGCTGGGAGCCTAAATATTACATTTCTCAAACTCATTCTTACTGGCAGAGAGATCCAGATTAGATTCCTCCCATGAGAGAGGCTGGTGTGTATTTGAAACTGTGAGCAAAGCAGAACCCATTTTGTCCCAGCAGCTCTGACAGCCTATGGTGGGTGCTCCTGCCGAGGACTGATGGGCGGTCTGGCCCGCAGCTTCTGGGCAGCTTGCTGTGACTAACCCATTTCTTTTTTACTTTTTTAAAATTGATTTTAGAGTGGAAGGGAGAGGGAGAGAAAGTAGAAACATCAATAATGAGAGAGAATAACTGATCAGGTGCCTCCTGCATGCCCCACACTAGAGATCAAGCCCGCAACCCAGGCATATGCCCTGACTGGGAATTGAACTGTGACCTCCTGGTTCATAGGTCAATGCCCAACCACTGAGCCACGCCAGCTGTGCATCACCCACTCTTATGACTCAGCACAGGATCCTGTCATTCCTTTATTTCCTGATTGCCTAAGTGCCACTGGTAGATTTCCTCACTTTGACCCCCATTGTTTTCAGTGGGTAATGAGCTTCTGATCTGTCTCTTTCTACTTCAGATAATACCCAGAGTCAGGGTTCTCCAAGGAAACAAGAACCAATAGTAGAGTATACATCTACATCTATGTCTACATCTGCACATATATCTCCCAGTGATGTTCAAAAGCCATATATGTCACAAAATTTATTATAGGAATTGGCTCATGTGATTATGGAGGTTGGCAAGTTCCAAGATCTACAGGGTGAGTCAGCAAACTGGAGACCAGCCAGTGGTGGAGTTACAGTTGGGTGGCCTCAGACCCAGAAGAGGTTGTTATAAACCTTATCTCCAATCATCACAGCAACTGAAAAGTTTGGAAAAGTTACTGTTACCCTTTTTGAAAACTGAGATTTGGAAAGGTTAAATCGCTTGCTATAAAATATAACTTTAATCCATTATTAACTAGCATTGTCAACTCACTAGTGGTCTAATTACTGAACAAACAAAATAAAGCTTTTCTCCCACTAAGCTGCTGTTGGGGAGAAGTCCCATTTAATCCCTTCACCCAGCTCTTACCTGTGAAATTATTGGAAAGGTCAATATTCTGTGCTGGACTGGTAGATAACTTTTAGCAGAGTGAGGAAGGCAGGAACTAGTCCATCTTGCAGGAAGATCAGGTTGTGGTCTGCTAGCCTCCCCAGCTGGTTTCCAACTGCCTCCAGGATGTGGGGTTCTGCTCCTGGTCTACAAATAACAGTTCCCAAGTACACATCAACTCCTTTCCCAGTGTCGCTCAAAGGCCATTCTAACTCCAACATCTGGAAAACCATAGGCTGCAATTCTGAATCCTGATTAGTCAGAGAAGATAAAGAAAAATACCAGGATTTGATTCAATGCTGAATGGATGAGCATCGCCCTGGCTGGGTGGCTCAGTTGGGTGGAGCATCATCCAGTACACCAAAAGGTGGTGGGTTCAATTTCCCATGAGGGCACATACCAGGTTTTGTGTTTGACTCCTGTCAGGGCAGATGTAGGAAGCAACTGATCTATTTCTCTCTCTCTCTCTCTCTCTCTCTCTCTCTCTCTCTCTCTCTCTCTCAATAAAAAAATTAAAAATAAAAATAAAATGGATTAGCATCTATTTTCTTCTCAGATGATTTGGATCTGAATACGTCCATTTCAACACATAAATAAAAAAAAAAACAAGCTTCGTTTTACCAACTTTAATTAGGTTAACAAAGATTATGTAGTGAATCATCTGTCTCAGGTATACTACTTGGTAAAATGTGTGTTGCTTCAGGAGAGGATGGTACCTCTAGAAATGATCATAAGGAAGAAAAACATGTCTGACAACAGGAGCAGAGCTCCTATGGCAGCTGGTTGACCCATGGGTCCTGTAACTAACTGGCAAAGAGATCAGCGTCTTGAGATTAAAGAGGAAGCATAATTATGCTGCTAAAAATATACATCAGGGTTTGGCTTTAAGGTAACAAATGGGCTGATGCAGAACCAATGGCATAAATCTAAGAACACCTTGCAAAATAGCTGTGACTGAGTGCCCTGGTCCATGGTCACAATAACAGGCCACTGTATCTTGGCAGTCAGAAAAAACATTCTCCCATTTGAAGAATGTTGGCAAAACCATCTATGTAGCAGTGGAAGGAAAAGCTCATGGAAATGTGAGATCTGACAATCAGTGAAGCAGATGCTATTATATACAGTATCACCAACTCCTATCCTCAAAATATCTCCTTGGAACAGGTACCATATGTTTTCATACAGTAAGGCCAGATTTACCTGATTGTGTCTGTAATTCAGTATGAAGAACACTAGATTTTGAGTCAAGATATCTTTGTAGCTGTATTACCTGGGGCATGAATCCACTTAATTACTCTGAGACTTAGCCTTTTCATCTATGAAATGGAGATCACAGAACTATTGGACTTTGTGGAAATAAGAGTAAAACAAAACAAAGAGGCTGGCAGAAACTATGTTCATCCTTTTTGTCTTTAATATAAATTAAGTTGAAAAAAAAATGAGGAATTCACCCTAAGTGGTTGACCAGACTCTGGGGGCTGATTTACAGTAAGCAGGAACTGGGATGCTAGTTGCCAACCCAGCACCCTCTTCCCTCTATTTATTCTTTAGGAATAGGATCCACCTCCCACCTTATTCAGTGTGACAGTGCGCTTATCTGAAGGGCAATCTTTTTTGGTCTTCCTTTCCGATAAATGTCATTTATATGACAATGTGATTTTATTTATATGACATGTCCAGAATGGGCAAAACTATAGAGACAGAAAGTAGATCAGATGTTGCCAAGGACTGGGTGAGGAGAGGACACACTAGAGACTGGGTATGGTGTTTCTTTGGGGGGGGGGGGAGATCATGAAAATGTTCCCAAATTAGACTATGGTGGTGGTTGTAGGACTCTGTGAATATATTAACCATGAATGGTACATTTTAAACAGGTAAACTGTATGGCGTGTAAATTATGTTTCAATAGAGATATGTTTTTTAAAAACTTAAAAAGAAGAGAGAATCACAGAGACACCAGCCCAGAGTCCTGGTTATCATTTAACTGCTCTACCTGTGTACCCACAAACAGCTTGTTTGTGCGGAAGAAATAATACTGGCTTTAGTCAGGTTTTCTGTGTCTTGTAGTAAAAAATATTCTTAACTATCACACTTTAATTTTTCATTCAACTAGTATTTATTTAAAGCACACTACATGGTAGGCATTGTACTATATATAATGAGAACAACAAAAGGACCAGCCTTCATTGCATTCTCACTAAATGCCAAGACATTTATACACTTTGGATCATCAATGCTGCACAGCCCAGGAAGGAATGGCCTCTCCCTTCCAGGCATGTACAGTCTAGGAAGTGTCTCTCTGCAGTGGCCTGTGGACTACCTACCTTGTAACCCTCAAATAGTGCTGTTTAAAAATGCAAATTCCTGGCTTCACCCTGGACTTGAGACATAAGATCCACTGGGATAAATTGTTGTCTCGTGCTCTTCAAAGATGGCCCATAAACGTACCTGAGCCTTGTGAAGCTTTCAACATAAATCTGAAATCACTAAAATACACAAATGTGAACAGAACTTATGACAGCAGAGCAAAAACATCACGAGGGTTTTGTGGTGGAAAGACAGGGAGTTAAAAAAAAAAAAGAAATGTGGGAAGCCCAGTCTCTGCCCACAAGAAGGTGTGGTAGGCAGAATTCTGAAAGAGTCCCCCGAATTCCCAGTCCCTGATGTACACACACCTTCTCCCAATTACAGTCATGCGGAGCTTAATAACAGGGTACGCTCTGAGAAATGCATCGCAGGCAATTTCGTCGTTGTGCAAACATCATAGAGTGCACTTACACAAACCTAGACAGCATAGCCTGCTACATCCTAGGCCACAGGATACAGCCTATTGCTCCTGGGCTACAAGCCTATACCGCATGTTATTGTACAAAACAAAAGGAGATTAAATCAAGCACAAGAGATAATGAGGCAATGAAGATATTTGGTAAGCAGGAGATGGGTGAGGTTGCTGCCAGTGTAACAGAGCGACTGTTACAGCAAACTTTTTTTTTAATAAGTAGAAAGAGTATACTTTAAGGTAAGAAGTATAATATAATAAGTACATAAACCAGTAATATGGGTTTTCTTCATCAAGCATCATGTACTGTACACCAATGTATGTATGTACTTGTATATGACGGCAGAGCAGTAGGTCTGTTTACACCAGCATCACCACAAACACGTGAGCAATGCTTTGAGATATGATGTTATGACAGCTACCACATTGCTAGGTGAGAGGAATTTTTCAGCTCCATTATGATCTCATGGCACCACCATGGTATGTTCATTTCATTGTTGACATAAATGTCGTTATGCAGTGCATGCTTGTATTCAATCAAATGCTAATCTAGGTACCGATGCGAAGGGAGTTTGCAGATGTCATTAAGGTCACAAATCAGTTGACTTTATGAGAGGGAGATTGTCCTGGTGGGCCTGACCTAAGCACATGAACCCTTTAACTCAGGGTCTAGAGGAGAGAGACAGAGGAGATCAGGTATTTGAAGCAGGAGAGGGGTTTGATGTGTGAGAAGTTCTCCAAAGCTGACTTGAAGATGAAGAGGGCAAGGAATGTGAGTGGCCCCTGGGAGCTGAAAGCAGCCCCTGGCTTATGATCAACCCAGAAATGGGCCTCTCAGCCCTACAACTACAAGGAACAGAATTCTGCTACCACCACAGGAGCTTAAAAGAGGCCCCTGAGGTCTGGAAAGAAATGCAGCTCAGTTGACATCTTGATTTCAACCTTGTGAAACCTTAAGCAGAGAACTTAGCTCAGCCGTCCCCAGACTCCTGACCCACGGGAACTGTGAGATAACCAATTAATGCTGTTTTGTGCTAAGTTTGTGGTAATTTTTATGCAATAACAGAAAACTAATACAGAAAGCAACTTGAGAAAGACATATTATGAAGGGAAAGTCAACAAAGTTATCAACTAATAGAAGATAGAAAATGAGAGCATGGGAAAAGCCGGAAATGCCCTTCCCTATAGCAAAGCACTTACAATTCCGTTAATTATGCACATTTAAAGGTGGTATTGGCAAGGAGTGCTTTTGGCTGCAAGTAGTGGAATACTCAACCACTACTACCAGTACTGAGTAGCACAAGCAATTTTTCTCTCAGAGCTAGTGTAGCTGTTCAAGGATGCTGGAGTATATCTTTTCTATTTTCTTAATCTCTGCCAGTTTTGATTTGCTGTCTTTTTGTCCTCATGTATCATGATTGCAAGACAGCTGCTGTACCTCCAGGCAGCCCACACTCTCTAGTGAGGAAAAAAAGTGATGGTAAAGGGTTTTGCCAGCTGAGGCAGGTCTTTTGTATTAGGGAGGAAAAATTATTTTCTAAAAGCCCCACTCAGAAGACTCACTTACATCTCCATGGCCAGACCTGGATTATGTTGCTACCCTCAGAGAAATACTGGCCCAGAGGAATGAGGTTACTAGTACTGGCTTAGACCAATCACATTCACTCCCTTGCTTTGGTGTAGAGATCCTTGTCACCACTTGAACAAATCAAGGTTATCTTCACAGGAGGGTCAGAGGCAAGAATGGATATCCAGCAGACAACAGATAGTGTCTCTCACAGTTGGCAAGAGCATTTTATCCTTAATTCAACAAGTATTTATTGAGCATCTATTAGGGCATAGCCCAAGGTTTACAAAGATAATGATAGTGATGATGATGATGATGATGATGATGTGTTGGGAAGGAGGAGGAGACACAGGCATGCAAACAATTACAGTAAGACTTCCTTTAACTACAAAATGAAAGTCTCTACATTTTAAAAAAACATAATGTACTCCTTTCCATAATAAATGCATTAGGTGAACCACAAAAAACAGAAATAACAGGTCCTAAGAAAGTATATATTGATTTGTGCTTTTAAAAGGGAGAAAATGTTTTAATTGGTAGAAATATATTCAGAGGGAACTTCTAAGAACTATTGAATTAAGTAATGATCAATACCTTGAACTAAATCTGGGCAAAAGAGTAGCTCTCATTTAAAATGCAAAAGTGATGAAAGCAGATGTGTAAGAGTTTCCAAATGAGGTGTTGCAATTTGTTTTTCTTTCATGGAAACTGTAACACTGCGTTTTAGCATACCTTACACAAGATTCTCAGGAGCTCCACCCATTTAATGTGCTTCATCTATTTTAAAGTACTTTGGATACTACATTGTTTTCAAACATTTAGTCTTTGGTTCACCAACTTCATTCTTGTAAAGGGTCTTTATGGAAACAATAAATTTTCCAAACTATAATCTGATGATATGGAGTATGACTTGAGCTTATTCATATTAGAGAAATTAATTCAGTAATTAATTGTTCTGATATAAACTTGACTGGAAGCATGATAACCAGTTTCACACCAGCATAATTAACTTGAGTTTCCAAGCTCCTGTGATTGCTAAAGATGTAGAAGAGTAATGCTTTGTAAAGAATTTTGTAAAAAAAACACACAAAAAAACTTTCTATTAAAATAACTGAGCATAAGCATTGGGCAGTGCTAAGTTTTACTGATTTTCCATCCTAGCTATCTGTGTGTTTATAATTAAGTTTGGTTAGTTCCTCTTATTAATCAAATCTATTTTATGCAGATTTAATGATTAGACCAGCCAAAGAACTTAGAAGGATGAAGTTTATGCCTCCCCCTCAGGATTTTTGCCAATGTCTGGAGATAATTTTGGTTATCACAACCAGCAGAGGGGTGCTCCTGACCTCTATCAATTAGAGGCCATGGGTGCTGCTAAACCTCCTGGTCTCTATTGTTTCAGGCGATGTCATTCATTATTTGTATTGTAGCCACTCAATATAAAGCCTTTGTCTTTGGCTTAATCATTGATGTGCCTACGTGTAGATTTCTTTCTGTTTATCCTACTTCGCGTTAGTTGAGTTTAAGATCTGTGAGTTGATATCATTCACCATTTTGGAATGTTCTTGACATTCTCTCTTCACACATTTCCACCCCCATTCTGTCTGTCTGCTACTCTTGGGAACCAAATTTCATATGTGTTAAACTATACATGTGATATTGTCACATAGATCTCAGAGGTTGTTTGACACATGCCCTGCCCCCAATTTTGTGTTTCAGTTTGTGATTCAAATGTTAATTTCTTCAGGAAACACCCTCACAGACACAACCAGGAGTTATATTTTACCAACTCTGGGCATCCCTTAGCCGAGTCAAGTTGACACATAAAATGAACCATCACACCATCACTAGACCCTGGTGTATCTATCTTATGCCTCCAACACCATCAACGCTGATACCAGATGCTGCCTCTGGAAACTATATGGTTGTCCCCACTGTCTCCCATTGCTAGAATGGACTTTGCATAATGTGTATTTATTCATGTAACCAATATTACTGAGTATCTACCACATGCCAGGCTCTCTTCTAGGGGCTGTAGAAACACCAATAAGCAGCCAGGACTCCTGCCTTTGTAGAGCGTATATTCTAGCTGGGTAACCAACTTGCCCAGTTTGTCTAGACGTTTCCAGTTTTAGTACTAAAAGGCCCACATCCTAGGAAACCCTTCAGTTCAATGAATACCTGGAGGAAGAGAATTCTAGGTAAAGGGAACAGCAACAACCTTGAGATGAGTAAGGCCCTGTTATTAGAGGAATAGGAAGGACCATAGTGTGGCTATGGTGGATTGAGAGAGATTTAGGCAAGTTAATAGCATCTCCAAGTTTCAAGTTCATCATTCATAATTTGAGAAAAGTAAACAATCTTTTGCTAGTACCTGGGAAAAAATAAAAAGATCAGTGTATTCAATCACACAGAAGGCTCCTTGAAGATATTAGGCATATGACTCAGAGATCTCCTTGGCCATCTCACCAGAAGAGCAGGAATAGGTTTGGGACTATCCAGGAAGGATATGTGGAGGAACCTCTTGCCTAATGAAGTGAATCTCTGTGACAAATGAAAGAGAACTGCAATGTCGATGAGAATGTCATACCATCAGAAACACTGCCAATGTGATTGACAGGGGCAAAATGAAACAAGGCTGTCAGACTCCCCAAATTCTACAGGCAGGAAACTGGCTGATGAAACTTCTAAGCTACAAATATGTATTATCCTTCATGAAAAAGGAAGGATGCCCCTGAGTACAGAGCAGTGGTCTCAGAGGGCAGAATCATATTCTAGAACACTGGGGAATATATCCAAGTTTTAATAGTGTTCTGAAAAATGGAAACAAGATATAAGTATAATTTTGAAAGTAGAGAAATATTTTCAATTCAGATAAATGTATACTACATTTTATTTTTTTCCTCATTGTTTTTGAATTTAAAAACAAACATGTTTTTATTGATTTTAGAGAGAGAGGAAAGGAGGAGAGAGAGAAACATTGATCAGCTGCCTCCTTCACTCCCCTTACTCGAGCCTGCAACCACTGACTGGGAATTACTGGTGACCTCTCGGTGCATAGGGCCACATTCAACCAACTGAGCAACACCGGCCAGGGAAAATATACTACATTTTATACCAGAAAGTCTGCAAACCAAATTTCTCAATTTCAATAATCCTATATAATAAAAGGCTAATATGCAAATCGATCAAATGTCGGAATGACCAGTCATTATGATGTGCATTGACCACCAGGGGGCAGACACTCAATGCAGGAGCACTGCTCATCCAGAAGCCATGGTGAGCCTAAGCTGTCAGTCAGACATCCCCCGAGAGCTCCAGGACTGCGAGAGAGCGCAAGCTGGGCTGAGGGGCCCCCCAATTACATGAATCTCGTGCACCGGGCCTCTAGTATAGTCATAAAATATATTTTGCCTTATTAAAAGCCCTTTTATTTCTTTCTCCATAGTTCAATGTATTACAAAAATATAAGAAGCTGTCTAGTTAATATTATTTTATTTGTTAAGCAAAATATTTTTTTATTCATTTATTTAAATGAAAGAACATAAACAACCCAATCAAAAAATGGGCAACAGACCTAGATAGATACTTTTCAAAAGAAGACAGAAGGAAGGCCAAGAGACATATGAAAACATGCTCAAAGTCACTAATTATCCGAGAGATGCAAATCAAAACAACAATGAGGTACCATCTCACACCTGTCAGATGGCTACCATCAACAAATCAACAAATGACAAGTGCTGGCTAGGATGCAGAGAAAAAGGAACCCTCGTGCACTGCTGGTGGGAATGCAGACTGGTGCAGTAACTGTGGAGAACAGTACGGAGTTTCCTCAAAAAACTAAAACTGGAACTCCCATTTGACCCAGTGATTCCACTTTTAGGAATATATCCCAAGAAACTAGAAACACGAATCAGAAAGGATATATGTACCCGTATGTTCATAGCAGCACAATTCATCATAGCTAAGATTTGGAAACAGCCTAAGTGCCCATCAGCAGATGAGTGGATTAGAAACTGTGGTACATCTACACAATGGAATACTACGCTGCTGTAAAAAAGAAGGAGTTCTTACCATTTGCAACAGCATGGATGGAACTGGAGAGCATTATGCTAAGTGAAATAAGCCAGTCAGATAAAGATAAATATCACATGATCTCACTCATTTATGGAATATAATGAACAACATAAACTGATGAACAAAAACAGATCCAGAGACAGAGAAACATTGATCAGACCGTGAAACCTCAGAGGGAAGGTAGGGGAGGGTGGGGGTAAGGGGGAGAGATCAACCAAAGGACTTGTATGCATGCATATAAGCCTAGGACACAGACAACAGGGGGGTGAGGACATGAGTGGGGGGGTTGGGGGAATAATGGGGGGATAAGGACACATATATTATACCTTAATCAATAAAGAATTTTTTTTTAAAAGAAAGAACATGTACTTTTCAGGTGTCAATGGAGTACTGGTCTCCTGCCATCTTCAGTTTAACTGAGTAGGATATGAAAGTTGCTTGTAGGAATGAATCCTTCCTGAAGCTGACCCTCAGACCAAGTGAATTAAGAAGGTCTTGTACACTTTCAGTTTTGACCTTAGGCTGAATAATCTTAACATAGCTTTAAAATGACTCCTGAGGGAGGAACCAAGATGGCGGCATAGTTAAACAACTAATCTGCTGCCTCACACAACAATTTCAAAAATACAACTAAAAGACAAAAACGTCTACCACCCAGAACCACGGGAAAGCTGGCTGAGTGGAAGATTTACAACTAAGAAGAGAAAGAAGCACAATCGCTGAAAAGCTGAGGTACGGAGGCACGCGAATCGGGCCGGCGGCGGGCGGCTGGGTGCGCGGCTTTTCTTCAACCCGCAGGGAGACAAGCTCCCGATCACTCTGAAATCCAGTTTCTGGGGACACTCGGGGGACCCAGGCACCTACGGGGAGAAGCTGGACTCTCGGCCATCGGGTCGGAAAGTGAGAGTGACTTTTTTGCAGTGGTGCGCCCAGCAATCATTGTTTACTGCGCTGGAGCGCGGGGCGCAGGGACTTGGAAACGTGGAAAGGCAGAGACGGCTGACGGCAGCCATCGCCGTTGGCCACGCCCCAGCCTAGTGACGCCCTGAGACCCCGCCCAGCCCTGAGGCCCCACCCTGAGGCCCCGCCCCGCACATTCTACAAACCCGCCCCGGCTCCACACAGCGGCTTTTGCATATAAATGGCCTGTTCTGGAGCAGCTTAACCAACTGCAGCTCCAGTCAGACTGCTCCAAAACCGCCCAAGCAAAGGAGGAGAAAACTAGCCCTTGCTGTAGCTCCTGCTGGGGGACACACAGTACACAAGGGTACACCAAGAGTGTCCACCTCAAGTAACTGGGAGGCTGACCCGTTGAACCAATAGGACACCTAGTACACAAAACTACCCTACCAACTTAGGGAAGCAGAGAATATGAGAAGGCAAGGAAACAGATCACAAACCAAAGAAATGGAGGAGAACAAGCGACTGGACATAGAGTTCAAAACCACGGTTATAAGGTTTTTCAAGAATTTCATGGAAAAGGCCGATAAATTCCATGAGGACCAACTAGAAATTAAACATACACTGACTGAGATAAAAAATATTATACAGAGACCCAAAAGCAGACTAGAGGATTGCAAGAATCAACTCAAAGATTTGGAATACAAAGAGGCCAAGGACACTCCTCCAGAGAAGCATGAAGAGAAGAGAATTCAGAAAGTTGAAGATAGTGTAAGAAGCCTCTGGGACAACTTCAAGCGAACCAACATCAGAATTATGGGGGTACCAGAAGAAGAGAGAGAGCAAGATGCTGAAAACCTATTTGAAGAAATAATGAACGAAAACTTCCCCCACCTGATGAAAGAAATAGACTTACAAGTCCAGGAAGCACACAGAACCCCAAACAAAAGGAATCCAAAGAGGACCACACCAAGACACATCATAATTAAAATGCCAAGAGCAAAAGACAAAGAGAGAATCTTACAAGCAGCAAGAGAAAAACAGTTAGTTACCTACAAGGGAGCTCCCATACGATTATCAGCTAATTTCTCAACAGAAACCATGCAGGCCAGACGGGAGTGGCAAGAAATATTCAAAGTGATGAATAGCAGGAACCTACAACCAAGACTACTCTACCCAGCAAAGTTATCATTCAGAATTGAAGGGCAGATAAAGAGCTTCACAGATAAGAAAAAGCTAAAGGAGTTCATCACCACCAAACCAGCATTATATGAAATGCTGAAAGGTATTCTTTAAAAAGAGGAAAAAGAAGAAGAAAGATAAAAATTATGAACAACAAATACATATCTATCAACAAGTGAATCTAAAAGTCAAGTGAATTAAAAATCTGAGGAACAGAATAAACTGGTGAACTTAATAGAATCAGGCATAGAATGGGAGTGGATTGATAATTCTCAGGGGGAAAGGGGTGTCTGTGTGGGGAGTATGGGAAGAGACTGGACAAAAATCATACACCTATGGATAAGGACAGCGGGGGGGGGGGGAGGTAAGGGAAGAGGGGGGGGTAGGAACTGGGTGGTGGGGAGATATGTGGGGAAAAAGGAGAAACAATTGTAATCTGAACAATAAAGATTCATTAAAAAAAATAATAATAATAAATAAATAAATAAAATGACTCCTGAGAAATGTTCTGCAGAAAGAGACATCCCCAAGTTCTGTCGCAGAGAAGCAAGGAAGAAAATGCTACTTTTAAATATATTTTTTGGCAGCTGGATCTCAGATCAGTTGGCTGACTTTTAGTTATTATTAAGGACCTCAAAAGCCAACCTAAATAAAAGATGCTGAATTAATTTGAAATGATTCATGTTTATAATACAAGTGGACATAAATAAACCTAATTGTCTAAGACTGGTAAGAACTACAAATCTGCTTCTCATCATAGGAAAAATAAAGCCAACATCCTCCCAAAGAAACTTTTGGAATATGCTACTTAACTCCTCTGTAATAGGAAAGCACACAGATCATGGGTGAACTTCGGAAAGCCTAAAACAATGGTTTGCCTCCACTCACAATATTACCAGCTAAAGAGACGAGGCTTAGGCCTCATGCTGTACAAACTATGCTAATAAGGGAGAGAAGTACAATGGAAGTAAAATAAAGAAATCCAAATACACCTTCCCAGGACTAAAATAGAACTTCTCCAAAAGATGGAAAAGATTTCTCCACCTGACGGCAAGGCAGTGGTCCATGATATTGCCAATTGTGGGGGGTTGAGGAAATAACTCTGATCTTACTGTTTTGGCCCATTTCCCATCTCTTCTGTGATCTTAACTGTGCGATTTAAAGAAAAACTTGGACTAGCCCTAGCCGGTTTGGCTCAGTGGATAGAGCGTCAGCCTGAGGACTCAAGGGTCCCAGGTTCGATTCCGGTCAAGGGCATGTACCTTGGTTGCGGGCACATACCAAGTAGAGGGTGTGCAGGAAGCAGCTGATCGATATTTCTCTCTCATCGATGTTTCTAACTCTCTATACCTCTCCCTTCCTCTCTACAAAAAAATCAATAAGCCCTAGCCGGCGTGGCTCAGTGGATAGAGCGTCGGCCTGCGGACTGAAGGGTCCCGGGTTCGATTCTGGCCAAGGGCACATGCCTGGGTTGCGGGCTCGGTCCCCGGTGTGGGGCGTGCAGGAGGCAGCCGATCAATGATTCTCTCTCATCATTGATGTTTCTATCTCTCTCTCTCTCCTTCTCCCTTCCTCTCTGAAATCAATAAAGAAATGTTTAAAAAAAAATCAATAAAATATATCTTAAAAAAGAAGAAAAAAAAAAAAGAAAAACTTGGACTAGTGTTTTAAATGTCATCTTGATACAACCTTTTGCTTTTCCAAGCTCACCTTAATAATTTCCTTTTTTTATTGCTTTTTATAAGGTTGAGCCAATGATAATAAAATTCGTAGGAATGGGAGATGATACAGCAAAGAAATGGTCAGTGCACAAGGAGAGCATTGGCCCCTTAGAACTGGAGGGCAGATTCCTGGTCCCAGGGAGGCTGCTTCCCAGTATGCTTGCATGAAAGGTACTGAACTTGGATTATTTCTTGTTGGTAAATGGTTCACTTTAGATTACTTCTGTTTTTATTCTGTTTCCCTCTAAATCCTCCAGACATTTTGCACCCCTTTTGTATTTGTTTGGGGTCCTCTCTGTCTTCCTCCCTCTCCCAATCCCCACACTGGTTTCTATTGCAATGTTTCTGGTATCAAGGTAACCACTGACACAGTTCTGGCTCTAACGGAAGGTCATTTCCAACAAAGAAATTCTGGCTTGTGTTTGTATATAAGAGAGCTCTGCTTAGAACTTGACAAGTTGGCAGGAGTCATGTGACACCTCCCATGGTTTATTGTACCAGAGCAGACAGTATGGTGGTCCACTTGGGTACAATAAGCCTTTGCAGAAGGGCACCCCAAAACCAAAAGTAACTTATGGGGTCTATTCCCAGCATGCTATGCCTTTGGCCAGGAAGGACTGAGGCAATTTCTAGAGCTCCCTACTAGACATAAATAGACAAACTCAGATAAATAAATACCCTACCTTAGACATAAGAAGTGGGCTTTTGTCTGACCAGCATGACTCAGTGGTTGAGCATCAACCTATGAACCAGGAGGTCACGGTTCAATTCCCAGTCAGGGCACATGCCCGAGTTGCGGGCTCGATCCCAACTGGGGGGCCTGCAGGAGGCAGCAAATCAATGATTATCTCTCATCATTGATGTTTCTATCTCTCTCCCTTCCTCTCTAAAATCAATAAAAAATATATTTTTAGACACATGTAAAACTTTAGACAATATAAAAAGACAACAGCAACAACAACAACAACAAAAAGGGACTTCTGTGGTAGGAAGATAATGAGTGTACCTAGGCACCCAAATCTTTTTATGAATACTAGCCTCAGTTATGTCAAAGCCTTTTCGACATCAACAATCTGGCAGTAATCAGATGATTTGACAGAATGTCCCACCTCGCTTGTAGTGTTCTAGAAAATGACTCACTTTTAAACTCTAAACCAGAGAAGTATTAGATAATAATCTCTCAGGCAGTAATATGAAAATGGATGTTCCCTAAGTTTTAACTTACAAAAATTATTCTTAAAAGACCATTTTTGTCATTTCCTGGCCTTAAGAGGACCTGCTATATCAAGACTAAAAATTTGTATATGCACTTGAATTAAATGCAAAAGAACTTTATTTTAAATAAAAGAGCCCATATCCCATGTTCTGTTTCTTTGTCAACATCAACTGCAGCCCCAAATCATTTCCCATATTCAATTATAAGAGTCAGGGCTTGGTCCAGCTCTAATTGACTCCAGGAATATTTTATTTTTGCATTGAAAAGATAATTCAATTTGTGGCCATATGTTTGCTGGAGTGGCTCTCTGATCTTGGCTCTGATGACTCTCTGGCCTCATGACCAGGTGCGGATTCCAAGGAACCCCAACTTGCCCTGCTCTCATCTCCGCAGTTTTCACTGGCTTCATGTACTTTTCTGAATGGCATTTATTCTCCTGTGGTTCCCCTCCCCACCCCACCTCCTCGCCCCCAGTGACTTTCTCTTTTTTTAATCATGGAAGTATTCACGCTTGAATTGAAAGAGTGAAGTCAGATTTAAATGCTAGATCAAAAATATCAGAGAGGAGCTACCAATTTCATGGTTCACAAACTAATGGTATCAATCTGTACTGTTTAAGAGATACCAGAATCTTCTGATCCAAATGCACACTCCATTGGCCTTGAAATAATTAACTCATATTTGATGACGGTGGAGTCATATTAAAGCATTACTTAGAATTTTCCAGGTCAATGACTGTCATAGTCGATTTTCATCATTAAAGGGGTAGAATTTGAGTGTGTGTGTTTTTAGTGTGTGTGTGTTTTGTTTTGTTTTTTAGAATACTCATTTGAATGTCAGAAGATTCAGAACTGTATTTTCTGGAAAGACTAAAATGCCCTCACACTACTTATACATTTATGGTACTCACTTTTGTGCAAAAAATAGGATGGCTCCTCTCTAAGTTTAGGTGTGAGATTCATCTTTCCCATGGTATCATTCAACTACCTCATATGATACTCTTCTCCAGTATTATAGCTCCTCTTTGATTCCTCCCCACCCTACAGTAGTAAAGAATGTGTTCACAGGTTGCCAGATTTAGCAAGTGAAAATACAGGATGCCCAGTTAAATGTGAATTTCAGATAAACAGCAAATGTTTTTTAGTATAAGTATGTCCCAAATATTGTATGGGAAGCACTCATACTAGAAAACTTATTCTTTCTTTATCTGAAATTTGAATTTAGCTGGGATGTCCTGTATTTTTTTTCCTGTCAATCCAACCATATAACATAAATGAAAATAGAGTACAAAAATGCATATTCTCAAATTTCAAAGACTGCTTTTATTCTCTGTTGATTTCTCTATAGCCAGTTTTCCCTTCATACTATAGGATTCACTTATGAGGAACATAGTGGAGAAAATATTTTTCTTAGTTCAATCCTTAAAGTACTATTTCAAACGCTCTTTAAAAGGCTAAATACTTCAAAGGCTTAATTTCTTTTCCAACCAAATCAACACTTATTCAGCAAAGGGAATGAAATTTATTATATTTGTCTAGCGTGCTGTTCATTAAAGCAATGTCTTTCTTTTTTTTTAAATATATATTTTATTGATTTTTACAGAGAGGAAGGGAGAAGGAGAGGGAGAGGGATAGAGAGTTAGAAACATCGATGAGAGAGAAACATCCCATCCATCAGTTGCCTCCTGCATACTCCCTACTGGGGATGTGCCCGAAACCAAGGTCCATGCCCTTGACTGGAATCGAACCTGGGACCCTTCAGTCCACAGGCCAACGCTCTATCCACTGAGCCAAACCAGTTAGGGCAAGCAATGTCTTTCTTAAAAAATCTCAGTATTGGATTTTTGTTCATAGTGATCATTGGTAGGGGTTTCATATTTAGGCAGGCCAATATTATAGATCACAATTGCAATGCTCTTCTTAAAAAATATGGTTTGTTGATTTTAGAGAAAGAGGAAGAGAGAGGGAGAGAAAGATAGAAACATCAATGAAAGAGAAACATCAACATCCATAGGCTGCCTCCTGCATGCCCTCTACTGGGGATCAAGCCCACAATTGGGCATGTGCTCTGACTGGGAATCGAATGGGTGACTCTTGGTGCATGGGCCAATGTTCAATCACTGAGCCACACCAGTGGGTGCAATGCTTTTTTTTTTTTTTCTTTAATGTGTTCAGCCAAATCCACAATGTGGGCAATTCTGTAGGACATTTGAGCAGGGTTTTGAAGAAGTCAATGACCCAGAAAAACAAATAGAAGTGGGGAGAGATTTACAAATAAGAGCTAAGAGAGATATAAGATTATAAACAGCCAAATACGACTGGACCTTGTTTGGATATTGATATGTACAAACCAATTCTTAAAAAGATGTTTTTTAGCAAATAGGGAAAATTTGCTTATGGCCAGGTATTAGATGGCATTAGGAATTATTGTTAGTTTTACCATGTGTGGCCATGAAATGCGGTTAGGTAAGAAAATGTGCCCTTCCTTTGTTGAGATGTATGCTACAACATTTAGGACTAAAATAATGTGATATCTGGATTTTGCTTTAAAAACATTAGAGAGAAAGAGAGCAAATTGATGGTGGCTGTTCAAGTTCTATGATGAATTCTGGAAGGTCTGTGATATTTCTACTTCTATGTACTTTTTGGAAGTTTCTATAATACAATATAAAATTCAATCTGATTTTGAAATATTATGTAAAACTAGAGGCCCAGTGCACGAATTGGTGCATGGGTAGGGTCTGGCCGGCCTGGCCCCAATCGGTGGAGATGGTGGGAGGTTGGCTGGCCAGCCCGCCCTGATGGGGTGATCAGGGCTGGGCCAGCTGGGGGGAAGGGTTGTGGCGATTGGCCGGCAGGCCCTGCCCCCGATTGGAGTGGGGGGCCAATTGGGGGCCAGTGGCCTGGGGGAGGGGCCAGGGTGGTTGGCTGGCTGTCCCTGTCCCTGATTGGAGTGGGGGGGCAGTTGGGGGTGGAGCTGGCTGGGGGAGGGGCCACGGGCCAATCGGGGTGGGGCAGGCCGATAGAGGGTGGGGCCGGCCAGGGGGAAGGGCCGTGGGGGCGTTGGCTGGCTGGCCCCACCCCCAATCGAGCTGGTTCGATGGCTGCAGTGGGCATCATTAAGGCATTCCAATCGTTAAGGTGTTCTTGTTGCTGGCTTTTTATATATATAGATACATAGAAAAAAAAGATTATAAGGACACCATACTTTCTTTATTCAACTTCTAAATGTTCTTATTAACTTCATTCGTTATTTTGTTTCTAAGTATACAAGTAGTATAGCTTGGCCGGTGTGCCTCAGTGGTTGAGCACTGACCTATGAATCAGGAGGTCAGGGTTTGATTCCTGGCCAGGGTACATGCTCGATCCCTAGTAGGTGGTGTGCAGGAAGCAGCCAAATCAATGACTCTCTCTCATCATTGATGTTTCTATCTCTCTCTCGCTCTCCCTCTCCCTTCTTCTCTGAAATCAATAAAAAAATATATTTTTAAAAGGCAGTGTATACTCAACATAAAAGAAACTAAAATACAACAAAAAGCAAAGAGAAGAAGAAAGCCACAAGAAATCATAACTTGACCAGAAAAAAAATCACTTAAATAAATAATAATAAATGTCCTTTTTGTCTTTATTATTATTGCATACACGAGTGAGGCCTCAGAAGAAACCAACCCTGCACACACCTTGATCTTGAAGTTCCAGCCTCCAAAACTGAGAAAATATATTTCTATTATTTAAGCCACCCAGTCTATGCTACTTTGTTATAAAAGCCCTAAGCAAACTAATACATGTGGCAAAATCCTATGAATGATTAAATCATAGTGGGGGATGTATACTGGTAGATGTTCATTCATTCTGCTCATTTTTTTTTCAAATTTTCTATATGTTTGAAACTTTATATATTAAAATGTTGGAAGGACAAAACCTTCTAGGACATCTTTAGTCAACAGGCTCTTAAGAAAATATTTTCAATCAATTATAATTGAATTCTGAAATATGGAGATGTGGCTGCAACTTTGTTTAGAGAACAGACTAGTCCTTGGAAGTTTGACAAATTAAATGAGAAAGCCATTTCTCACTCCACCAGCAGTTCTCACCACAGCACCAATTCTGTAGTTTCAGATTTCAGGCCATTATATCTAGACAAACAATGACATGATTGATTTGAAAATTATTTTATGCAACAGAATAGAAGGACAGTGAAGCAACTGCCTTGAGTTCCAGCTCCAAGTTATTTCAAAACAGCAGTGATGGCAGTTGGCAAACTTGGGGGCACGGTGACAGGGATAAGGGACATCAATGCTGAAATTATCCAAACAGTGCATTAACTCTGTCAGTTAGCCAACAGCTCAAACAAATATCTCCTCATAAGGTTTTATTGCTTCTTTAGTAAACAATTGAGAGGGCTCGGTCACTGGATTTGCTCCAAGCAAAAAAGCAGTTCAGTCTGTACATGTTGCCTGCCTTTTTACTTTTCTTCCAATTTTTTCAGCAATGGCTCAGACACCGAAGTGTCCTGGCTATTTCTCTTTCCATGACATCAGTGAGATGTAAATGGAAGTGATTGTATGATTTAGGTGTTACTATTCTTAGTGGGAGCTTGCATTTTTAAAGGCATCAAGATGCTAAAAGAGTGGTTCTCAATCCTAACAGCACATTAGAATCACCTGGGGAGATTTAAACACAACAATGAACAAAGATAATGATGCTGAGATATATCCCTGAACATTCTGATTTAATATGTTCTGAGGCAGGACCTTTTATCAGTATGTGTGTGTATGTGTATGTACATATATATATACACATATATACATGTATGTATATATGTATGTATATATGTATATATACATATATATATATACACACACACACATACACACACATATATATACATATATACATACATATATATACATATATATATACACACACATACACACACATATATATGTGTCTATATATATGTATATATACATATACATATATATATATTTTAATATATTTTATTGATTTTTTTCAGAGAGGAAGGGAGAGGGATAGAGAGTTAGAAACATCGATGAGAGAGAAACATCGATCAGCTGCCTCCTGCAACCCCCCCCCCCCACCCCCGGCCAACTGGGGATGTGCCTGCAACCAAGGTACATGCCCTGGACTGGAATCGAACCTGGGACCATTCAGTCCACAGGCCGACACTCTATCCACTGAAACAAACCAATCAGGGCTATTTTTTAATATTTTTAAAAATTGATTTCAGAGAAGAAGGGAGAGGGAGAGAGAGATAGAAACATCAATGATGAGCGAGAATCATCGATAGGCTGCCTCCTGCATGCCCCACACTGGGGATGTAGCCCACATCCCAGGCATGTGCCCTGACTGGGAATTGAACCATGATCTCCCAGTTTGTAAGTTGATGCTCAACTACTGAGACTCGCTGGCCAGGCTGTATCAGTATATTTTTAAAGCTCCAAGGGATATCAGTGTGCAGCAGGTAAGAACAACTGCTCTCACCTAAAGCCAATTCCTAACCACAAACCCAAGGATCTCTTGGCGGGTGGGTCTCAGAAGACCTAAAGGTCTCAGAAGAACCTTTAAAGGGTTCTTTAAATCATCTCCAAAATGATCTTTTTTATTTTTAAAATTATTTTTAAAAATAATGCCTAAGTATGCTATTGAAGTATCATTTTACTTAAACCATTTGCCAGCATGGGATGTGATTGTGCACAAAAGGCTGCAGTATCATTACTGTAGTTGCCAGACGATTTCCCCATTGACAACCCCATAACATGGACTTCCACTAGAGCCCAGATGTTGATTTCTAAATAAAGTTTCTTACCAAAGGGAACCAGGGCTTCTTGGAGAAATGAGCAATTTTAGGCCTGGAACATGGAAAGTACACGGGGAGGCTAAGATATGTATGCCCCAAAGCAGGAAAGTACTCAGAGTCTAATGGGAATGTTTTCAAAGGGCTCAGAAGCCAGAATGAAGGAGCTCCCGTTGGTTAAATTTGGGACAAGTTGAGCATCAGAAGGAATGACTATAAAATGATTGTAACACAATAAATAACTAAAAATATCAGTCCATAATGAGACTCAAAATTAAACAGAAAAGAAGAGGAAAAAAGATGAGATCACTTGCCACTCTTGGGGGTGACTATCATAACAACTCTTCATTCTGAAAGGAGAGAAAGAGTTAGATAGTAACTCTGCCCTAGGCAGGGAGGCTCACCTCCAGATGAGGGCAGAAAGCTCTTCTTTACAGATACTAGTAGATGCTACCTAGTAAAGAAAAAAATAGATATTTTTTTTTTAAAAAAAATCACAAAACTCAAATGAAATAACTAATTAATGCAGCAAAATTAATAGATATGAGAACCAATAGATAAAATGTTAATAGGATGTCTACTTTTGCTAAGGATGGAGTAACAGGAATAAGACATACCCTAAAGCAACTAAAACACCAGACAAAAAATGAAAATATGATAAAAATGTCACTCAAGACATTGGACATCAGCCAATGAAAGGCAGTGATCCCTGAGGGACTGAAAACAAGTGAGGGGAGTCCTCTGAATGCCCCAGCTTAGTGCTTGCAGTTATTTTCCAGGGTGCAGGGCAAAGCCTAGTGGCCTCCTTGAGTTGAATAGATGGAGCTGGAAGTCCAGGAAAACCCAGAGTATTAGAGTTTGCAGGGGAGAAAAGAAGTGAGCTGCACAAGAAAACTCTGGTGATCTAAGGGGAATGTTCCTAAAGTTCTCAACTGAGTGTTGTTCATGCATGTGAGAAACCCACCTGAGATCAGGACAAGAACCATCTGAAAATATTAGAGGCAGCAGCGCCTGAAGTTCACACAAGGCAGAAATAGTGCCTGTGCTCACCAGGCAGAGAGAAAAACCTCCTAATTCCCAGAGCATCAGGTACAGTACTTAGAAGGATTTTGCTTTAGCAGTCGGGAGAATTAACCCTAGAATAAATGCAGTTTATTGGCCCCACCTAGCAAAGCTTAATGTAAGATCCAAAAGGATCAAATGGTTTATAAGCAACTTAGTCATGCTCTAGAACAAAGATGAAAGCATTTATTTGCAGGAGTAAAAAAAAGTAATCACATAGTGTAATTCATAATATCTGGCATTCAATCAAAGATGCATGAAATGAGAAAAAAACGCATCCCTGAAGAGGAGAAAAAACAGTCAATTGAAAGTGACTCATATATGACACATGATAGAAAAAGAACATTAAAATCTTTATTATAATTGTATTGCATATGTTCAAGATACCTGAGCAAATTTGTAATAAAAAACAACAACACACCAAACTTCAAAACAAAAAAACCTGGGCCCAGATGGCTTCATTGGTGAAATAACACCAATTTCACAAAGTTTTCCAGAAAGTTAAAGAGGGTAATACTTTTTAATATATTCTATGAGGACAGCACTATTACTCTGATACCAAAACCAAACACAGACTTCATACAAAAAAGAAAGAAGGATGGAAGAAATATGGAAAGAAAGAAACCAATATCCTCTGTGAACATCTATGCAAAAATTTGAAATAAAAGTTTAGCAAATTTAATCCAACAATATATAAAAAGGATATTACATCATGACCAAGTGAGGTTCATCCCAGGAATGCAAGGTTGGTTTAGCACTAGAAAATTGATGTTTCTAAAAAAGAATAAGCAGCAAATTGGAAGAAGGGGGACCATCTCAATCTGGTAGAGAGGAGCTATGGGAAATCGACAGCTGACATCATATTTAATGATAAACAACTTGAATACTCCCCATCAGGAACAAGTTCTCACTGCTTCTACTTAATATACTGGAAGCTGCAGCCAATGCAATAGATAAGAAAAGAAATAAAAGGTATACAGATTAGAAAGGAAGATATAAAACTGTCTTTATTCTGAGATAATGTGATAATTTGTAAAGAGAATGCTAAAGAATCTACAGAAAAGCAGTTAGAACCAGTAAGTTAAGCAAGGTTGTAGGATCCCAGTTAAATATGCAGAAGTTATCTGACTTTCTTACATACTAGAAACAACCAGAAATTAAAATTAAAAACAATACCATTTACAATAGTATAAAAAATATTAAATACTGAGGGATACACATGACAAAAATACTTAAGAGTTGTACACTGAAAACTATAAAACATTCCTGAGAGAAATTTAAAAAGACCTAAATAAATGGGGAGGTATATAATGTTCATGAATCAGGAGACATATTGTTATATATCAATTCTCCTCACATGATCTATAAGTTCACTGCTATCTCGGTTAAAATCCCAGTAGGCTTTTTTTGGTAGAAATTGACAAGTTGATTCTAAAATTCATATGGAAAAGCAAAGAACCTAAAATAGCAAGAGCAATTTTGAAATAAAAGAACAAAGTTGGATGATTTACACGATCTAACTTCAGCACTTAAAAGCTGCAGTAATCAAGAGTGTGGTATTGCTACCCAGATAGACAAATAGATCAATAAAACAGAATGTAAAGTTTATAAATAAACCTACACATATAAGGTCAATTGATTTTCAACAAAGATGCAAAGGCAATTTAGTTGAGAAAGAATAATCTTTTCAACAAATGATGCCAGAACAATTTAATGTGCATATGCAAAAAAATCAATTGTGATCCATACCTCACACCAAATCCAATATAATAAAGAGCTAATATACAAATTGACCATCACTCCAACACACAAGATGGCTGCCCCCATGTGGTCAAAGATGGCCGCCACAAGATGGCCAGCAGGGGAGGGCAGTTATGGGCGATTAGGCCAGCAGGGGAGGGCAGTTGGGGGGGACCCAAGCCTGCAGGGGAGGGCAGTTGTGTGGGACCAGGCCTGCAGGGGATGGCAGTTGGGGGCAACCAGGCCTGCAGGGGAGGGCAGTTGGGAGGACCAGGCCTGCAGGGGAGGGCAGTTGGGGGCAACCAGGCCAGCAAGGGAGAGCAGTTGGGGGGGGGGGGGACCAGGCCAGCAGGGGAGGGCAGTTGGGGAGGACCAGGCCAGCAGGGGATGGCAGTTGGGGGCAACCAGGCCTTCAGGGGAGGACAGTTAGGGGCAACCAGGCTGGCAAGGGAGGGCAGTTAGGGGTGACCGGACCAGCAGGGGAGGGCAGTTGGGGGTGACCAGGCCTGCAGGGGTGGGCAATTAGGGGTGACCAGGCTGGCAAGGGAGGGCAGTTAGGGGTGACCAGGCCAGCAGGGGAGGACAGTTAGGGGTGACCAGGCCAGCAGGGGAGGGCATTTGGGGGAAACCAGGTTGGCAGGGAAGGGCAGTTACGGGGGGGACCAGGCCGGCAGGGTAGGGCAGTTCAGGGCAATCAGCTGGCAGGGGAGCAGTTAGGCATCAATCAGGCTGGCAGGAGAGTGGTTAGGGGGTGATCAGGCTGGCAGGCAGAAGCGGTTAAAGGCAATCAGGCAGGCAGGCAGGCAGGCAGGCAAGTGGTTGGGAGCCAGTAGTCCTGGATTGTGAGAGGGGTCCCAGATTGGAGAGGGTGCAGGCTGGGCTGAGGGAACTCCCCTCTGTGCACAAATTTCATGCACCGGGCCACTAGTATAAAAATACACCCAAATAATCACAGATCAAAATGTAAAACCTAAAACTATACAATTTCTAAAAAAAGAAGGAGAAGGAGAAGGAGAAAGAAGGAGAAGGAGAAGAAGAAAAACTTCATGAAATTGTGTTAGGCAAAGATTTCTGAGGTATAAAAACAAAAGCATAATTGATATAATTAAAAACTAATAAATGGCATATAATCAAAATTAAGAACTTTTGCTTATTGAAAGGCACTTAAAAAAATAAAAGTCACATACTAAGAGAAAACATTTGCAAATCATATGTGTGATAAAGGCCTTTTTATAAACACAATGTATAAAGAACTCAAATCTCAAAAATAAGAAAAATTTTTTGAACAAAATATGGGCAAAAGATATGAAGACACTTTCCAAAGAAGATATACAGATGGCAAATAAGCACATAAAAAGATACTCAAGATCGGCTGGGCTGGCTCCGTGGATGAGTGTTGACCTATGAACCTGGAGGTCACAGTTCGATTCCCAGTCAGGGCACAAGCCGGGTTGTGGGCTCATTCCCCAGTGTGGGGCGTGCAGGAGGCAGCCAATCAATGACCCTCTCTCATCACTGATGTTTCTATCTCTCTTTCTCCCTTTCCCTTCCTCTCTGAAATCAATAAAAACATATATTAAAAAATATGTATTTTAAAACGGTATTTTAAAAAATGATACTTAACATCACTAGTTGTCAGGAAAATGCAAATTTAAACCATTAGGAGATATAACTACACACCAATGGGAACATCAAAAAGAAAAAAAAAGATTGACCATCCCAAGGGCTGACAAGGATGTGGAATAACTGGAACTGTCATCACTGCTGGTGGTGAGAACATAAAATGGTACAACCACTATGTGCAGCAGTTTGGTGGTTTCTTAAAAAGTTAATCATATGCCTAGCAGCCAGGTACCTATCCAAGAGCTATGAAAGCACATGTCCATACAAATACTTATGAATATTCTTAACAGCTTTATTAGTAATATCTCATACTGGAAAATATCCCAAATGTCCGTGGATGCTTAAAGAAATGGTATAATATCCATACAATGGAATCTAATAACACTAAAAAGGAATAAACTATTGATATACATTTAACAGAGACATATCTCAGAATAATTATGCCAAGTGAAAGAATCCAGACCAAAAAAAAGTATATACTGTAGGATTTCATTTTTATAAAATTCTAGAAAATGCATATTAATCTACAGTGACAGCGGATCTATGTTTGCCTTAATGATGGGGGAGGGGAGGGCAAGGGAAAATTTGGGTGGGGTAATGAATATGTTGATTACCTTATTGTATTGATGAGTTCACAGTTGTATACACATTTTGAAACTTGCCAAACATGGCCCTAGCCAGTTTGGCTCAGTGGATAGAGCGTTGGCCTGTGGATCAGAGGGTCTGAGATTTGTGTCCAGTCAAAGGTATTTACCTTGGTTTCAGGCTCCTCCTCTGCCCAGGCCCTGGCCAACCAATCAATGTGTTTCTCTTACATCAATGTTTCTCTCTGTCTTTCCCTCTCTCTTCCACTCTCCCTAAAAAGCAATGGAAAAATATCCTCATTGAGGAGCAACAAAAACAAACAAACCAACCAACCAAAAGTTGCCAAACATGTTAAACTACACTCTAAACATATACAGCTTATTATCTGGCAATTATATGTCAATAAGGCTCTTTTTAAGAGTTGATAGGATGCTTTCATGCTATCAAGTATTACTGCACAGATTAATTGCTCATTGAAAAGGGAAAAATGAATCTACAGACCAGATATCTGACAGCTGTCATGGTAACTTAACCAACATTACTAATAGTGGGACAAAATGGCATTAGGTGCCTCCTGATGTAATTCAGTAAATTCACAGCATCTCCTATATTTTACCAAAAGGCTTAACCTACATGTAATTAAATCTTTAGACTTAAAGTTTGGAGAAAATACCAGGAATAGAGGGGAAAAAATTAAGTAAGATTTCATGAAATAATTAGACAAATTTAGAATGTGGGACATTGTACAGGAAAAGTGTCCTAGTCTTTTAAAAAGTTAAAACATGGGGAAAAGTTGATGAAGAAAAACAAATGCCATGTGTGATTCTTTATTGACTTCTACTTTCAAAAATAAAAGAAACAAAATATTTTGGAGAAAATGGATGATAATTTGGTGAGAACTAAAACTTTATCAAATTTTGTATTTGCTCCGGCACAAAAATCTTCTCTCTTCAAGCTTACTTACCACATACCTTAGTGAAAAGAAAATTGCCCACATATGATTACAGAGATCTTGTGAAGCCATATGCCCTGGAAATGTAAAGCAGACTGTGGCTTAAAGGAGGGGAGGAAACGGAAGTGGTTCCGTAATGAAATAAGGCCACCATCCAGAATTACAGTCCTTTCTATCTTGAAAAAGACTGTATAGGGAATGTCAGCTATGCCTTTAGTATGACCTCCAGTGGACTCACTCTGGTTTTCCTCCTTTGTGTTGCACTGACACCATCAAAGAATCCCTGTTTGTTATCCCCTTTGGACATGCAAAGACCACTGATGATGTTAGAGTGGAATTTGCAGAGTAAAACTTCCACTGGAAAAACAATCTTAACACTCTCTATGGAGATGAAGTCCTAGGGTGTTTGACAGAACAGCTATCCTTGCAGGTTTGGAAAAGAAATCTGTGTGCTTCATAGCTTTCTGGCTAAGCAAATGTTGATGGCAATGGAAGCTGCCAATCTTCCTGCATTAAGTCTGCTGATCATCTCCATGAAAGACATCAGCTTCATCAGATTAAGGGCTTCAAATCACCACTTTTTCAAGGTGTGTTTTTGTTTTAAACAAGAAACGGCAATGTAAAATAACATACTTCTATAGACAAAATTTTGCTGGCTTTCTAAAAGGCAGGTCTTGAACACTTGAATGACTTTCAGGGGGGAAAAAAAAGGGGAGAGTCAGGAAATGTTGAGGGTAAAAGAACATGTACTTAGGCCAATTGGACATGGATGAATTTATTCATGGCTTGACTTATTGGTGGATACTTTTGATCAAATCCATGAGGTCATTCTTTCCATTCAAAGCCTCATGCACTGTTAGGAAAGCTGCCGAGCCTCTCTTCTATCCAAACTGCTGCTCTGGGAAAGGAGATAGAAGGAGGCAATCAAATTAACGTCAATGCTAGAAAAAATGTTTCTTTAGGCTGAAGTAGAGAGCAATTTTTAAAAAAAGTTTCCTGTAGGCAAGACTCTGTGGACACCTGGAACCCTGCAGAATTCTTTTGATGGCTATTTCTGCTCCAATGATCTTGAAATAAAATGTGTTCATGATCCTTAACTCACTGACATCAAGCATACAGACTCTGCCAAAAATGACCTCAGAACAGAATGGATGCTACATAGATTAACCTTAAAGAGCCCGGGAAAAAGCTGGTGCTCCTGGACTCAAGCCTGCCCTTGTATCGTAAAGTGTCTGAGGGAAGCTCGGATTCCATTACTACGTTTGTGAACTATGTTTGTGAACAAGAGTTTTTTTATTTTATCACTTGTCAAAAGACAGAATCCACTGACCATCAAAGATGACATTTGCATTTTACCAAACAGCACTTCACAATTTCAGCCTCTCATTCATGCTAAACAACAGCAGCTTTGCTGTTAAATTCACTTCTGAGCCAATTAAAGTGTATCTTTTATTTGTTTGCATAGAAAATACCACGTTTGCAGCAATTTTACACATTTTTCAAGAAATTGATTTCTGCCTGAAAAATGGGAGTGGGGCATAAGCATAAAGATTGTTTTTTACATCTTGTGTAAGTATAAAAAATGAATTTCCTTTGTTGCAAATGGTATAAAACATTGTGGATCTACATTTATGTGCATGTGCAGGGCATGGGCGCCATCTTGTATTACCAAGTGTTAAACTTCCTTACAATGCTACTATGATAAAATAGCATTTCTATACATTAACTTAAAACATTTTATATTTTAGTATCTAGGGGGTAAATACTGAAAGAATTTAATAACAGTATATTCATAGTCAACAAGCTAGCATATCTTAATTATTTATTTATCCCAATATAGAACACTCCACACCATGACTTATAGTAGAGATGTCATAGAACAATTCAATAAAATAGAGATGACAGGAAGAAATTCAAAGATATATGGTGGGTTCATATATAGCCAAGTTGGCATTTCAATTCAGGGAAATGCATGATTCATTGAATAAATGGTGTTGGCATAATTTATTCTCCACCTGAAATAAACCCCTAAATAATAAGATGTCATACTTACTTTTACAAATTACTTGGGAAAAGCAAATGGTAGATTAGAGCCAAATGAATTGCATCAGATGTGATGGGCCAAATGTCATTTCCCCTAATATACAAATTCTTACTATTAATTCATAAGAAAAAGAAAACAACCCATTAAAAATGGGCAAAGAGCCTGGCCAGTGTAGCTCAGTGGTTGAGCATCAACCTATGAACCAGGAGGTCACAGTTCAATTCCTGATCAGGGCACATGCCCAGGTTGCAGGCTTGATCCCCAGTAGGGAGCCTGCTGATCAATGATTCTCTCATCATTGATGTTTCTATCGCTCTCTCTTCCTCTCTGAAGTCAATCAAAATATATTTTAAAATATTTTTTAAAAAGAAGTTGTGGTATATATCAATGAAATGTTATTCAGCTATTAAAAAAAAAAAAAGGAGCCCTAGCCCATTTGGCTCAGTGGATAGAGTCGGCCTGCAGACCGAAGGGTCCCAGGTTTGATTCTGGTCAAGGGCACGTACCTCTGTTTCAGGCTCCTCTCCTGCCTGGACCTTGGTCAGGGCTTGTGCTGGAGGCAACCAATTGATGTGTTTCTCTCACATCAATATTTCTCTCTGTCTTTCCCTCTGTCTTCCACTCTCTCTAAAAATCAATGCAAAAATATCCTCAGAGGAGGATTAAAAATAAAATTAAAAGAACGAGGAAACCCTACCATTTGTGACAACATGGATGTTGAAAGCATTCTGCTAAGTTAAATCAGACTTGTAGTTACCAGAGGCAGAGGGCAGGATAAGGGAAACTGGAAGAAGATGCCTAAAAGGTACAAACTTCCAGTTATAAAATAAATAGGTACTAGGGGTATGATGTACAACATGATGAGGATAGCTAACCCTGCTATGTGATACATAGGAAAGTTGAGTAAATCCTAAGAAAAAATTTCCCCTGTTTTTCTTTTTGTTGTATCTGTACGAGAAGATAAATATGAGCTGAGACTATTGTGGTAATCATTTCACAATATATATAAATTAAGCCATCATGCTGTATGCCTTAAAGGGATAAGGTGGTGAATATCAAGTATTTCTCAATAAAACTGGAAAGAACATACACAATATACACTGAGTGGCCAGATTATTATGATCTCTGAATGCATAATAATCTGGCCACTCAGTGTGTGTGTATGTGTGTGTGTGTGTGTGTGTGTGTGTATGTGTGTGTATATATTAGAGGCCAGGTGCATGAATTCGTGCATGGGTCGGGGGTCCGGCCAGCCTGGACAGGGGGAGGGGACATGGGCGGTTGGCCAGCCTCCTGCTGGTTGAACTCCTGGTCGAGGGGACAATTTGCATATTAGCCTTTTATTATATAGGATATACACTGAGTGGCCAGATTATTATGTGTTCAGAGATCATAATAATCTGGCCACTCAGTGTATATTAAATTTGACATTTCTTGGGACAACAGGTATCTTACTATACAAAACAAATCTTATACAACATGTTTATATTGGTTTGTAATTGATAAATACAGCATAAGTAATTAAAAAATAAAATAGACATAGACTCAGAAAGTTACTCTTTAGTATTTTTTTAGTAAATATCACCTTAAGTGTAAATATCTAAATTTCCTATGAATTAAAAAGATTTATGGTGAGTAAAATAACTAAGCAAATTTAAACAACTAAAATATAGATAAGAGAAAAATACCAGCCGAAACCAGTTTGGCTCAGTGGATAGAGCGTCGGTCTGCGGACTGAAAGGTCCCAGGTTTGATTCTGGTCAAGGGCATGCACCTTGGTTGCGGGCACATCCCCAGTAGGGGGTGTGCAAGAGGCAGCTGATTGATGTTTCTCTCTCATCGATGTTTCTAACTCTCTATCCCTCTCTCTTCCTCTCTGTAAAAAATCAATAAAATATATTTAAAAAAGAAGAAAGATACCCCTACATTCTAATGAAAACTTACTCTAAATTATTCAAAGAATGGGCATTAAATTTATTTGGAAAGAACTTAAATTTCAACTTAGAAATGATTAAGTTAATGTACTACCAACATACAATGAAATATTTGTGTTATGATTAAAGTTATATTTATGAAGATTTTATAAACACTTGAAAAATGCTAGATATATTATCTTTTAAGAGTAGTATACAAAATTCTATTTGCTTATGATCACAACAAAAGAACATGACAGCAACTATAACACAAGTTTAGAAAAAAGGCCAAAAGGCAATAGAATAAACTGTCAAAAGCAATTGTCTTTAGGAGCTGTGTAATATGGATTTTTTTGTCCTTTTTTTCTATTTTATCTTTTTTCCAACTATTCTGAAATAATTACTATATAGTACTTTATTACTACAAATGTATTAGAGTTTTATTTAAGTATATTTCAGGCTTTATTTAGGGATGAACACAGTGCTACACTATTATTTATAAGAAAATACTACATAATATATAAAAATAATAACTTAATTTATATATTCTTACATGTATCATGTTTTATATCTAAACTAGAGGCCCAGTGCATGAAATTCATGCATGGGGGGTGTGTGTCCCTCAGCCCGGCCTGCACCCTCTCCAATCTGGAACCCCTCGAAGGATGTCCTACTGCTGGTTTACAGGGATCTGGACTAAACTGGCAGTCGGATATCCCTCTTGCAATCCAGAACTGCTGGCTCCTAACTGCTCACCTGCCTGCCCGCCTGCCTGCCTGATTGCCCCTAATCACTCTGCCTGCCGGCCTGCTCGCCTCCAGTTGCCCCCCGCCTCCAGCCTGATCACCCCCAACTGCCCCCCCGTGCCAGTGTGCTCGCCCCCAACTGCCTCCCCTGCCAGCCTGCTCACCCCTAACTGCCCCCCCCCCCCCCGCTGCTGGCCTGCTTGCCCCACCTTCCCTCCCCACTGGCCTGCTCGCCCCCAACTGCTCCCTGCTGGCCTGCTCACTCCAAACTGCTCCCCCCCTGCTGTCCTGATCACCTCCAACTGACCCCCACTGATGGGGTGAGGGATTAAGGGCTGTTTTCAGGCTGGCCACACTCCCTTCAGGGTGGGGGTCCCCACTGGGGTGCCTGGCCAGTCTGGGTGAGGGACTGATGGCTGTTTGCAGGCTGGCCAAGCCCCCCAGTGGGGACACTCACCCCATGGGAGTGTGGCCAGCCTGGGTGAGGAGCTGAGGGCTGTTTTCAGGCCGGCCATGCCCCCCGGCGATCCAGGCTCCCAGCCCCTCCTTTTTTTCTTTTCTTTCTTTTTTTTTCAGCACCTCCTTGAGCAGAGGCCAGGGCCGGCTGGAAGCAGGTACCTGGGATTTATTTATCTTCTATAATTGAAACTTTGTAGCCTTGAGCGGAGGCCAGGGCCAGCCAGGGTGGGCGGGAAGCTTGGCTTCCTCCATCGCTGGGGGAAACCCAAGGCTCCTGCTTGCTCCAGCTCCATGGCCGTCGCCATCCTGGTTGGGCTAATTTGCATACTCACTCCTGATTGGCTGGTGGACGTGGCTAGTGGGTGTAGCGGAGTGATGGTCAATTTGCATGTTTCTCTTTTATTAGTGTAGATAGTAATTATTATTTAGTAAATTATTACTACTTGTTAGTACTACTAGAACAATATACTAATACTACTAAAGACTAGTAATTATATAAGGATAATTATATATTGTATTGCAATAAAAGTATATATGAAATTTGCATAGTAAAATTCTGAATCATCATATAATAAAGTTCTACATGTATAAATAATGACTTTGTTAATAATACTTATTATATATAGTACTTTACCCCTTAACAATAATGGTTATTTAGTAAATAATAGTAACTATTAAATGATACATAAAAAGCTAAATATTACAAGGCAATAAATAATATTTGGACAGTTAATCATACATTGTAAATGTATAAAAATTTATTTCCTAGAGTTCAATGCTAAAACCTCATAGAGAATTTGATTCAACTCTTAAATATGATGCTTCATTAACAGTGTGGAATTTTGGCCCTATTAACTGAGCTCACATTCCTGTGCATTAGCTTAAAGCAGTTTCTGTTTACAGTGTCCAGGACTTTTGAAAAAGTCATATTAATAGTAAATAAGGAAGCCTGATTATATTAATCCAGTATGGGACACTCTACCATGGCATGTCATAGTAGAGAGGTCAAATAACACCACACAACGGATATCATACAGAAAGAAAGCCAAGGGAAAAACAGGAGTATTGTCTCATGCAATCTTACTGGATCATTATTGGCATCTCAGAGACTTTGTCCTAAAAGCATAAACAGATATCATGTCCCTAAATCATCATGTTATTTAGAGAAATAGTGACATGTCAATAAAGAATATTCCTGCCCAGCTGGTGTGGCTCAGTGGTTGAGCATCAACCTATGAACCAGGAGGTCACGGTTTGATTCCTGTTCAGGGCACATGCCCAGGTTATGGGCTCAATCCTCAGTGTGGGGCACGCAAGAAGCAGCCAATCAATAATTCTCTCTCATCATTAATGTTCCTATCTCTCTCTCTCTCCCTTGGTTTCTGAAATCAATAAAAATATATTAAACAAAAAAAGAACATTCCTACTCTGACTCCTCCCTTCTCTACAGAGTTGAATGTTGCTGCTGTGGTCACCATGTCCATTTGTCAACCAGCAAACTTTTTTTTTTTTAATCCTCACCAGAGGATATTTTTTCTATTGATTTTTAGAGAAAGTGGAAGGAAGAGGGAGAGACGGAGAGAAACACCAATGTGAGAGAGACACATCAATTAGTTGCCTCCCGTATGCCCCCAACCAGGGTCAGGAGCCTGCAACCGAGGTGTGTCCTTGACAGGAATCAAACCTGGGACCCTTCTGTCCACAGGCTGACACTCTATCCACTGAGCCAAACTGGTTAGGGCTCAACCAGCAAACTTGGTGGCAATGAAGTATGGGTGAGCTAAAGACGCTAAGGATCAAGACCCTTATCAGTACCTCCTTCAAAAAGTCCACTTATTATTATTTTTGTTGATCCTCTAACTCACTAGAAAAAGAGACATTGATATTAGTATGATATCTTACTCTCACCAGCCTCCCAAGAAAGGTTTTTACCTGAGTCAACAGACAACCCAGTCATCAGATCCAAAGAAAACAAAAATTTTTTTGGCATCTACTATGTAACAGGCTTTTTGAGTTTTAAGGCATATAAAACTAGGGTAGGTGAAATGGGGGGAGAAATGAAATAATTTAGGGCACCAGGGAAATCTCCTAGAATCTATGGTTCATAATAGTACATGTCTAGGAGGAACACACAGTCCTAACCCAAGACCTCGTTCCCCTGTCTCAGTCCTTGCTCACCGCATCCGGCTGTGCCTCAATCTTTCTCACTGGCATTGGCTCTCACTATCTCAGGCCCTCTCCTCCCAGCTTTGTTTCCTTGTCTCCAACTCGGCCAAATTTAGCTGTCTCAGCCTTAATCTAAATGACCTTTCAGCCTCTCACTGATTAAAATTTCCCTCTGGGTCTCTTAGTTCAGATTCTAGAAAGAGAATGTGATCATTGATTCCTTGAATGAGTCTACGCATGAATAAATTGATCAATAAATGAATATATTCAACATAATTCTCCTTTGAGTTAGAACATTGATTGAAGATTAAAACAACAACAACAACAACATTGAACTCACTTATTTCCCCAAAATGTCCATAGATAGCAATTTGCAGAGTGAACTTAGGGTAGCATATTGTGTCATCTATTCCATCATGATGCTGTATTATGTAATATTTTGTTAGGCAATGTTTAATTATGTAATATTTGGAAGGTCTATTTAAAGTCCTTTGTACTTATATTCCCAAACTATAGCTATTAAATTAGTGTCATTTTGAAATAAAGTCCATTAAAGTGTTAATTAAACTGAAATATTCTGTATTATAGGTCAGGCACTTGTTAAGTACCTCATTGTTTCATTTAATCCTAACAACACCTAAAGAATAGGTACTATTGTTAGACTGGAATGAAGGGATTTAGGCACACCTAGTTTAGAAGTCAGTTGCACAATGTCACAGTGGAGGGAGAGTTCCTGCAGGGTTTCTCTGACTATACATGTGTTTAGCCATTGCCCTACATAGGCTACTTTGTACTCCTCAGTCAAATAAGATTTTTAAGTCCTGTGTTATATAAATGCAGTTAATACAAACATTTGCTAAAGTTTTAGCAATCAGTCAAACATTGTAACTAGTAACTTGAAAATATAGTAGACTTGGCAAAGTGAGGAAATGTTGTCATCTTTAACGTTGCTTGTAAGCACTTAAAAATTTTTGGCAATTGATTCAGAACTCTGCATTTTGCAAGAAGATGTTCATATCAGCCCCAATACTGTTATCAGTTATGTTGTTAGCAGGTCAGAGTTGAACTTACGATCTTTATTCATCGTGAGAGTAACCTATAGAATTGTACCTGACTTGCAAAGCTTTAAGGAGTATTTCTCAATTCCAACTCAAATTGCCATATCATTTAAAAATTATTAGCCACCACTCTAAAATATACACAAATTCACATGATTTAAAAAGCAAATCCAATGTATAACTTTTATGTGTATTTTCCTTTGGACTGTTTATTACGTATTTTGATGCTTTGAGTATATTACTTTGCTGTTATCACCAATAAACTACTGTATCACTGCATATCCATTTCTACTTTACTGTAAAAATATGACTCCCTTGGCCTGATGACATAAGGTCATAGTAGTTGTCCTTTAGTTCATCCTCTTGTCTCCATATAGCACTTTTAACTATTTCCATCTAAAGATTGTCTTTCTAGTCTTCTAAATCTCCAATAAAGAAAGACCTGTCTTCATTATCTTTGGCCTCAATTCTCTCTTTCCCATTGGGTATGAATGTTGGTCTGAAACTGTATTGCATCATTTGTAATTTCATACTGCATTTCTTGAGTGAGTTGAGCTCTAACTTGACCTTGATGCCTAGAACATTTCTCTTTGAGAGGTTCAAGGTTCATGAAAGTGAAACCACAGAGAGGGGATTATTTACAGCACATTACATGGCTCTGTGATAAACCAGAGACATGATTCATAAAAAAGTAAAGACTGTTTATCCTATTTTAACCCACAGAATCCAACCTATAGACAAAGCACAGAAGGCTGCATTATGATCATAAAACAGAATATAAATTTATCAACTTAACCATATAAACATTGAAGAACAGCTAAAAGAGGTTAGGAAGTAAGGGAGAGAGGAGATGTGGATGAGAAGGTAGAATGTTAATATCCTCATCATATAAGATGTGCAATCAAAGCCTGGCTGGCAAAGCTCAATGGTTGAGCATCAACCTATGAGTGAGGTCACAGTTCGATTCTCGTTCAGGGCACATGCCTGGGTTGTGGGCTCAATTCCCAGTGTGGGGTGTGCAGGAGGCACAGCCAATCAATGCTTCTCTCTCATCATTGATGTTTCTATCTCTCTCTCCCTCTCCTTTCCTCTCTGAAATCAATAAAAATATATTTTTAAAAATGTACAATCAAGAGAGGCTCCTAAATGCCAATGGCATAAGTAATAGTTTTTAGAATATACTATCTATAAAGAAACTAAAAATAGTAATACAAATTGGGGCAATGGGGGAGCTGAATCCTCACCTATGATAGCAGAAAAATCAATATATAATATTCAAAATTGACAGATGAAAAAATGGTGATGTAAGTATAGAATTTAAAGTTGCATTAGGTAACCACTAACAGAGCTTACAACATACTTGATTACCATTGGCTGCTTCTGGGTAGACAGGCTAGAAGTAAGAAGCAATGATGTAGGGACTGGTCCTTCCTCATTGTAAATTTTTCTGAACTGCTTAAATTTTTAAATTCTATACTTTATTGCTTGAATTTAAAAGGTACAAAAAATTTAAAAGAGTAAGTTATGCTATTTTATTCCATTTACAGAAAATAATTTAAGAGAGACACTAATAATTCCAGGCCTCTATTAATTGGCTATTCTCATGGTTGCAACAAAATAAAACTGAGGTTCAAAATTATCATGCAGCCCTTGCTGGTTTGGCTCACTGGATGGAGTGTCGGCCTGGGGACTGAAGGGTCCCAGGTTCGATTCCGGTTAGGGGCATGTGCCTTGGTTGTGGGCACATCCCCGATGGGGGTTGTGTAGAAGGCAGCTGATCGATGCTTCTCTCTCATTGATGTTCCTAACTCTCTCTCTCCCTTCCTTTCTGTAAAAAATCAATAAAATATATTTTTTAAAAAGTATCATGCAAAAAAATTATCGTGCAGATGTATTGTGAGATACTGATACACCTTTATTAGTGAAAAACGATACTGAGTTTCACAAGTGTCAGTGTTGAGTTTAATCTTATTTCAACTTTTAAAATTTGATTGAGAACATATGATGAGGACAATGACTCATTACTACTCAAATATTTGATTAAACTAGATATTTTTTTCTGCATAATTTCTTGTGAATTTACATTATCCTCAAAATTTGGCAAAGTTGAAGAATAGGTTCTACCTTGATTCTTCAGAAAAGCTAATAAAAGAACCGAGAGGTAAAATCTCCACTCTAAAAAATGTTTTATATAAGAACTACGTATTTAGAATGAGTTATCTTTTATTATTGTGCATATAAAGTTTACATTTTTAAAAAATATATTTTTATTGATTTCAGAGAGGAAGCGAGAGGGATAGAAACATCAATGATGAGAGAGAATCATTGATTGGCTGCCTCCTGCACCGATTGGGGATCGAGCCCACAACTTGGGCATGTGCTCTTAACCGGAATCAAACTGGCTAGGGCTAAAGTTTAGATTTTTAAATGTGATATCCTTTGCTTATTTTTTTAGGGAAAGAGACGGAATCCAGAAAGGCTTATGTCTTTTTAACAATTATAAATTAGTTTGCATGTTTAATGTTTCTCTTACTTCTGATAGGTCTATAATAATATAACCTAATGATACTTCTTACAGGTTGGGTTCTTCAGAAGCAATGCTAAAGCATATTTGGAGTGTGAGATAGTATCAATGCCGGTAAAAGCAGGTGGGAAGAACTAGGCAGATGAACTGCAATGCAGGCCCCATACAGCCCTTGGCAGGGAGGAGCTCTGGGGCAAGCACTGTCTAATAAAGTTGTCCCTCATTGGACCGAAATGGCTGGGACTTTATACCACCCCTGGATGCAGGCTGCCTGGGACTGGCATGATCTCAGACCCTGAAGCCTCCGTTGGCTGGAAGCTGTGTTCTGATCAACCTCCCCACAGTCAGGACCCTCCTTGAAGGGGGATCTGGGTGGCATCTTTCTGTGTCTACCTCACCACTAATTTATGCTAATTAAATGTAACAAACGCAATCATCTATCTCATTGTAGAGAAACACGTATGGTAAATTGAGTACATGGGTTAGCTGTGCTGTGCCCCACAGCGGCTGTGGGAAATGCCTTTGCGAGTTGCTTCTGCCATCCCTTCTTCTGCTCAAACATTATTTCAGGATCCACAGCTCCAAGCACTTGGAAACGTCTTCTTGCCAACTTCCGCTGACTCTGCCTTCTTTGCCTTTAATCCTGACTCCACCTCTCTACTTAGCCTCATCTAATTCACAACCTGACTTTTGACTATTAAGACACCACTTGCGGGAACCCCACCCAAATAGCGGATCACCAGGCAGGTTCCACAGCCACCACCCCCACCCCCATGGCCCTAACTGTCGGGGGCAGGGCGTGGCATGCATGACACCACAGGCTGGGCAAAGCAGAATTCAGCAAAGACAAAGCAAGTCCACCCTCAGCTGGAAGCGGCTCCAGAGGTCACTGGGCCAATCACCCATTTGTCAGTTGTTTCTGCCTGTAACGCTGATTTTTGGTTGGGGAACCACCACCCCCTTTCTCAGGTCACATGTGTCAGGGAGGCTCACCCAACCCCTGTGAGACTGGTGGGTGGTGCTGTGCCCCAGGTCTGGCCAATCAGCCAATCTGGGTGCAGTGATTGGATCAGAAATGGACACCTGAATGAGCCAGGGCAGTAAAGCTCTACTCCAAGACTTCTGTCAGAAGTTATTAAAAGTTATTTCTCCACGGAAAACGCTCTGTGTATGGCTATTTTAAACTTCTATTCAGCCATGCTTGAAATGGACATCTGAACCACAAGAGCCGATAAGCTTTTTTCTCTGCCTAAACTCAAATGAGTCTAATATAAATCCTCTCACAACCTAAGAGCTGGTCCAGTTGATTTGATGGGGAAGTCCACTGCTCCTGCTTTCACCAAATCAAAAGCCTCTTTGTAAGTTCGCCCTTTATTCCACCCTTGGAGCTGTAGTGGGCATAGGCCTTCATCCAAATATTTTGTCTACATCAGTGGTTCCCTAACTTGGCAGCATATCACAATCTACTAGGAAACTTGAAAACTGGAGATTCCTGAAACTCTCCCTGGGTCTACAGAATTAGAATTTCTGGGTTTGTGGCCAAGGAATGTGTACTTTTTAACCAACTGCCAGATTTCAAAGCCACGAATCCACCATAATGTCAAATAATTGTTCTATTAAATTGAACACATTGGCTAGCTGAAATACAGTCATGTACATGTCTCCTACATGTTTGCATTATCCCTTCTGCAGATCTGGTCCTTAAGTTCAAGAAGCAAGCATACATTCATCCTAAAGGAACAGCCAGAGCTCTGATGGAAAACAATTCAGGTAGAAGAAAACTGAGAAGTGGATTTACCACAAGAGTAATAGAGAGTCAGTTTTAAGGCTCCTCATTTAATTTTGTAAGTGTGTCTCTATGACCATATGTTCCTGGAAGCTTTATAAGAGTACAACATTTCAACCACAAATAGTTGAGACCACTGTCTCTTTCCATTTCCACTTCTTCTCAGTCATATTTCCCCTTGCATTGGGTGGCATGGGAGTAACCATGGGCATCTTTGGACCATGATAAAGGAAGTTGATGGGGTTATATACAGTTCTGGTTTAATGGGATTATTTATGTGGTCCACAGACTCCTCTTTGTATAGTTTAGTTACTACCAGCTGCTCCAGGGCAAGAACAATTTTTAGAGATGACCCTACCACTCTCTATTTCAATGCACTCCACCTTGTGGAATGAAGGCAGAGGTCCTGACATGACCCTCAGAATATACCACAACATTAGGGGCACTGAGGACAAGGTGGTCAGTGAGTGATGTCAATTCAAATAGTATTTAAGATAGTTCTGCAACTCACCAACCTCTGAAATGTCTTGAAATCTCATAGCTCATATGTAAAATACATTTGAGAGAAGTTTTCCTAAAATTGATAGCAATCCTAAAATTGTCCAAGCCAATACCAAGGACAACTTGTGAAGACAAAATAAACCTTTCCACATTATCAATAATAAGACAAAATTATTAAACTTTATTCGACCCACCACTCTCCTTCTATTCTCTTAGTAGAAAGTAGGACAAAATTATTCTTGCAAGAATAGGCAATCAAATGTATACAGATAATTATTTTATTGAGTGGTATATTAGTTAGCTAATTATAAAAAATACTAGAGGCCTGGTGCATGAAATTCGTGCACAGGGGGGGGGGGTGGAGGGTGTCCCTCAGCCCAGCCTGCACCCTCTCCAATCTGGGACCCCTTGAGGGATGTCCGACCACCCATTTAGGCCCGATTCCAGTGGGATCGGGCCTAAATGGGTGGTCGGACATCCCTCTCACAATCCAGGACCGCTGGCTCCCAACTGCCCTCCCCTGCAGGCCTGGTCCCCCGCAACTGCCCTCCCCTGTTGGCCTGGTCCCCCGCAACTGCCCTCCCCTGCAGGCCTGGGTCCCCCGCAACTGTCCTCCACTGCAGGCCTGGTTCCCCCCAACTGTCCTCCCCTGCAGGCCTTGTCCCCCACAACTGTCCTCCCCTGCAGGCCTTGTCCCCCCCAACTGCCCTCCTCTGGGGCCTGATCGCCCACAACTGCCCTCCCCTGCAGGCCTGATCCCCCCCAACTGCCCTACCCTGCAGGCCTTGTCCCCCACAACTGCCCTCCCATGCAGGCCTGGGTCCCCCCCAACTGTCCTCCACTGCAGGCCTGGTCCCCCTGCAACTGCCCTCCACTGCAGGCCTGGTCCCCCCAACTCCCCTCCACTGTAGGCCTGGTCCCCCGCCCCAACTGCTCTCCCCTGCAGGCCTTGTCCCCCCCCCCCAACTGCCCTCCCTTGCAGTCCTGGTCCCCCAAACTGCCCTCCCCTGCTGACCTGGTCACCACTTACTTCCCATAACTGCCCTCCCCTGCAGGCCATCTTGTGTCCACATGGGGGTGGCCATCTTGTGTCTTGGTGTGATGGTCAATTTGCATATTACTCTTTTATTAGATAGGCTGTCATTTTCTAGGTTTTGAGATCTTTCCAGAGTTTGTCAGCTTTAAATATTTTGTTGTTATAGTGATGGTTTATATTATAATTCTAAATAAATATTTAATTTCTTATATAAAATTTAAATTATTTTTCTTCTTTTAAAAAAGAAAACAGTGTAAACTTCAAGCCTCTAGATTTTCCTCTGGTTTGGAGTACCTCATCCCTGCATGGTGGTAGATGTGCTCAGACCTCATGGGTCTGCCCTTTCCAGCTGCCTCAGTCTCCTGAAAACCAAATCTGCTCATTATAAGTCATAGAATGCACTGTTGATGGATCTAATGACTCTGTAGGAATGAGTCAGTAATGACTCTGAAGGAATCTGTGTGGCCAGGCAGATAAATAATACATCATTTAAAGTTTTCTGAATTCTTACAGGGTTTTGGAAGAACCTTCTTTAAAAGGAATTAGGAAGGAGAACATATTGTGGCCAGGGAGAAAAATATATAAACAATCAATTATGATTAAGCATGCTAGATGAAAGGTGATTTATCTCTTATTTCCCTCTATTGTAAATACTACAAAATCATCAGCATGTGAAGAGGCAATTAAGCAGATATCATCTAACAGAGCTAGCCTGGCTTGGCTCAGTATAACTTCAGAATCCATTTGTTCCTTCTCGGTAAGGGCATTGCTGCAAATCGGTTTCATGTAGATGATGCAAATAGCATATGGAAGAAATTGCCCAGTTTCTTTATTAAAAACACATCCAGGTTTCCATGTATGCAGAATCTCACTCCTAGCTTTTGCCCCTAATAGGCATTATGGGAGAAATCAATTCCTATTTCGACAGGCATTATGGAGAAATCAATTCCTATGTGCTCCCTTGACCTATGCATCCTATTTCCTGTACCACTTTGAACCATCTCAGTATTTACAATGCTGCATTTAAACACTTTCCATTTAACTTCTCTGCTCCAAGTGCCTTTAGTCATATATTGGTTTACTAAAAAATAGGTTTAAAAATAGGTTTACTAAAATATGGCTGTAAAAGTTTGGTAAATACTGGTTTATACAACATCAAACTGGTTTCTTTGCATGTTTGTGGCAAGACTTCATGGAGCTTTTAATAATGAATCTCCGAGTGCAGAGCATAGAATGTAGTTTGCAATGTTTTCCAAATTATTTGATCACAAAACGCTTTCTTCAGGAACTAATATTCCAGGGACCATAACTTTGATAAATGCTACTTTGGACTAAAATAAAATTAAATAATAGAATGTAAATACTTTATACATAAAATGCTTTATATAAAAAAAACTAAACAAATTACATGGTACTATGACAATAATAACAATAATTGTTATTATTGTTGTTGTTATTATTAAGTCCACTGCACTCAAAGGAATCAATTGGTTCTCTCATTACTTTCTCTGAGGAACCATTTAAACTATCTGTATAGATCTGATAAAAAACAAACTAAGACAAATGTATTTGCCTGTATAACTTCTGCTGTTTTATATTACAAAGAGGTTATGAAACAGTATACAAGCTTCTAGCTATCAAGCTTCTGTCTGCTGCCTCAGTAGCTTTCACTACCATATTTTATTTTTAAATATATTGACATGGGACCTAAAACTACAAAACTTGTATAAGAAAACAAAGGAGGAAAGCTTCATGATGTTGGACTTGGCAATGATTTTTTTTTTACTATGACACCAAAATTACAGGTTACCAAAGCAAAACAGACAAATGGGACTGCATCAAACTTAAAACCTTTGTGCATCAAAGGACACCATCAACTGAGTGAAAGGCAACCTATAGAATGGGAGAAAATATTTGCAAGTCATATACCTGAAAAGGGATTAATATCAGAATAGGCAAAGAATTCCTACAACTCAACAACAAAAATCAAATAACCCAATTAAAAATTAGGCAAAGGACTTGAATAGACACTTCTCCAAATACGTTACACAAATGATTAACAAGCATATGAAAAGATGCTCAATATCACTAATCAGCAGAGAAATGCAAATCAAACCACAATCAGCTATCACTTCACTCGCATTAGGATGGTTACTATAAACACACACACACACACAAAAAAACAAAACAAACAAACAGAAAATAAGTGTTGGTGAAGCTGTGGAGAAATTGGAACCTTTGCCCATTGTTGATAGGTTTGTAAAATAATGCAACCAGGATGGTATACATATTAAAAATAGAACTACCATATGATCCAGTAATCCCACTTGTGAATATATATATCCAAAAGAATTAAAATCAGGGTTTTGAAGAGATGTTTGCACACACTTGTTCACAGTAGCAATATTTACTAGTACAATATCCCTATGGCCCTGGGTAAGCAATTTGGACCTGGGTGTCCTATGTCAGCACCCTCATCATAAAATGGAAGTAGAAAACAAAGGAATGGCAAGAGTTTGTGATGCTCTTACTTAACTCCCACCTGGTTTAAATTTGATTCTGTTTAGACCTGGTATGTAGATACCTGTTAGGCCTGGTGATTGCCAGCTGACACAAACACCAACCACGGTACCAGTCAATCTGCCCACTGATATCAGCTCTGAGGCATTCAATACTTCATAGGTTTGCATAAGTAATAACAAATACATAGGATTACCAATACACAGGATTACCAACCACTGGGGCCTCCAGCTTTTCTCTTTTGGTGGGCACCTCTAATAATTATGCTTGGCATGGCCAGTGTGGCTCAGTTGGTTGGGCACTGTCCCATGCACTGAAAGGTTGCCGGTTTGATGCCCAGAACAGGGCACATGCCCAGGTTGCAGGCTTGATCCCAGTAGGGGGTGTGCAGATTGTGTATCTTTCTACTCAAAACCCTTCAATGCCTTCTCATCTTACTCTAATAAAAAATAAAAATTATCAAAAAGATCTCAAAGTCCCTGTATAATCATCCCTGCTATGACACCCTTTGTGGCTTCATCTCCTATCCCCTCCCCTCATTCAATCTGCTCTTGTTGGCATTCTTGCTGTTCTTGAAACACATGAAACATATTCACACCTCAGGACCTTTGCACATGCTGTTCACTTTGCTTTGGGCACTGTTCCCTTGGAGAATCACAGGGTTCTGTCCCTCACTTACTTAAGGTATTTGCTCAAATGTCATTTTATTATATGGGCCTTCCTGGACACCTTATTTATTTATTTATTTATTTATTTATTTAAAGTTTTGTTTCTTTTTTTTTTAAATATATTTTATTGACTTTTTTTACAGAGAGGAAGGGAGAGAGATAGAGTTAGAAACATCGATGAGAGAGAAACATTGATTAGCTGCCTCCTGCATGCCCCCCACTGGGGATGTGCCCGCAACCAATGTACGTGCCCTTGGCCGGAATCGAACCTGGGACCTTTCAGTGCGCAGGCTGACGCTCTATCTACTGAGCCAAACCAGTTTCGGCTGGGCACCATATTTAACACATTGTGGACAGATCATTAGAATTCTCGCTTCGAGTTTTACAAAGTATCATACTTTAAAAAGATATGAGCTTGTAAGAACATATAATAACTTCAAAATGCAATGGGTATTTAATTTTAAGCTGTGCCTTTAACATTTATGTAAAACATTTTTTGTACTCATTCAATAGAAACTTATCTGGCCACTGGGTAAAGCTAGCAATAAAACTACTGGTCCGCAATGTGTTAAGATAGCAAACTACCCTGTCTATACCCAAACACTTCCTGTCCTCCTAGTCTACTATATTTTTCTTTATAGCACCTTCCACTTGTTATAATCTATATATTTAAAAACCCAGCGACAGAACGGCAGAACAACCAGAACGACCAGTCGATCAGTTGCTATGACGTGCACTGACCACCAGGGGGAAGACGCTCAACACAGGAGCTTCCCCCCGTGGTCAGTGCACTCCCACAGTGGGAGTGCCGCTCAGCTGACCAGGATGAGCAGTGGGAGCAGCCGCTAGCAAGCCCAGGGTGAGGCGGAGTCTCTGTACCTATCAAATACCTGAGACAATCCAGACTCTGGCCTGGTCCCACCAGCTGATGCAAGCCCTCTAAGGTGTGTTCTAGAAAGAGCACAGGGAGCTGGCATAGGCAGATGGCAAGAGGAGACTGACTGTGGACCCCCCCGGGGAGGCTGTCCTGATGGCTGAGGCTCCTGGAGCATGGCTGCCCTGAACATCCCCGATGGTATCACTGACCTGGCATCACACATCGAAGACATTCACTGAGTGGCTTTGGGGTGCAAAGCTCTCCGCCAGGTTCCTCCAGGACACAGAACATGCCTTTGCCCAAGACATTACTCTGGAATATCAGTTCAGACTAATTTCCTCATTCTGCAGCTGCTAGAGGGTAGGTCCACAGCCACTCGACTGACTGGGATGAGTGGCGCTCCCACAGCACGCTGATTCCTGCAGGCCACGCCCCCCACCAGTGCACAAATCCATGCATAGGTTTCTAGTATTATATATTCATTTATTTGTTCATTGTATGCTTCAAACAAAAATGCACATATGCTAAGATATAAACTCCATGAGGTCAAGCATATTGTCTGTTTTGTCCACCATTTTTTAAATAGCCAACCTCAAAAACACTGTCTGGTAGATAGTAGTTACCATAAATAGCAATTTGAATCAGTAATTCGAGCTAAAGTGAAGGAAGATACATGCATTATTATTATAACTAAAAAACATCCTATCTTTTAAAGAGGGAATATGCTAATTGACCATCACACCCTCACAAAGATGGCGGCACCCACAGCCAATAAGGAGGGAATATGCTAATTGACTGCCATGCCCTCAAAGATGGTGGCACCCACAGCCACAAGATGGCGGTGCCCAGTCCCCTCAGCTCCGCTAGGGTGGCAGGTGCGCGGCACGGCCGGGTCCGCTTCCAGGCAGGCCTGGCCACTCCACACGCCTGCCTCTGGAGTCCCCCAGTCCATTCAGCCCCCCAGCCACCAAGGGCTGGCCTGAGGTGCAGGCAAGCCTTGGATGGAAGCTGCCCAGCGTACAGGGCCAACCCTAGGCACAGGCAAGCCTTGGATGGTGGCTGCCCAGCCGCCCATGGCTGCCTGAAACTCAGGTAACTAGGGCCAGCCAAGGCTTGTGTTGCCAGCAGTGGTAGCAGCAGAAATGTGATGGGGGTGTCGCCGTTCCCTGATTGCGAGGTCACCTCCTGCCCCTGAGAGCTCCTGGACTGTGAGAGGGGGCAGGCCGGGCTGAGGGACCCCCCCTCCAGTGCATGAATTTTCATGCACTGGGCCTCTAGTATGCCTATAAGAATAAATCGATGATAGAAATTGCTACACTGAAGTGTTGGGTTACAGGGTAATTTTAAAATTCTCTTTTCTGAATTCACTTTATGGTAGTTACACTATTTCTGGACACCTTTAAAAATTACTATTATCCACACATTGTAATTAGATGCTCTAATGCTAAGTCAAATGTGTCCATGAAAGGTTTTTCAAATCTGCTTAATGGATCCTACTTGAAGTAATACAAATACAAGAATGAGAAGATATACCTTATTCCCAGGAATTTTAGTGGCCTTGTGATTGCAATTCCCCATAAATTGACCACATTTAAAAAAATAAACTTTTTATTTTAGAGTCATTTTAGATTTACAGAAATATTGCAAGGATAGCACAGAGTTCTGATATAATCCATATCCAGTTTCCCCTTAAGAACATCTTACATTCATATGAACCAATACTGATACATGATTATTTACTAAAAGCAACACCTTCATCAGATTTCCCTAGTTTTTACCTAATGTTCTTTTGTTGTTGTTCCAAGACCCCATCCACAATATCATATCACATATAGTTGTCCTGTCTCCTTAGGTTCCTCTTGGCTGTGACAGTTTCAAGGACTTTCCCTATTTTTGACGACCTTGAAAGTTTTGAAGGGTATTTTGTGGAATGTCCTTCTATTGGGATTTTTCTGATGCTTTTCCCATGATAGAGTGGATTTATGGGGTTTTTGAGAGACTGCCATTCTCAACACATTGTTCAAGTTGACTTGTCATTACTGATGTTAATTAACTTTGATCACCTGGTCAAGGTATTTTTAATTAGCAATTATTTTTATTTAGCAATCTATATATATAAAAGGCTAAGTGTCCTACCGGTAGCTATCACACGCACTGACCACCAGGGGCAGATGCTCAATGCAGGAGCTGCCATGACGAGCACTGGCCATTTAAAAATAAATGGCACCACGGACCTGGCACCGACAAACCAACACTTGGCTTCCCCCAAGTGGGACACAGGCCCCGCCACCACCCCAGAGTGACACCCCACCAAATTGCAGCCAATGCTGCCAAGACCCTATGGTGCAAAATGCAGCCCACAGCCCAGCTGGGTAATGACATCATGCAGCAATGCCCAGCTTCCTTTTCCTAGCCACTAGCCTCCTTGGAGTTTCTTCAGCCCAGGAACCTGACTTGCTTTATAGCCAGGTGCAAACATTTCACAGTTTAACCAAATGTCTGTGAAGCGTTTTCCTGTGCCTCATCTCATTTGATCCTCACAGAAGTCCTGGAGTAGGTAGATAGGAGACTCGTAGAATCCTATTTTCTTTTCATTAGCCGGAAAACGGAAATTTAGAAAGTTTAGAAACTTGACCCGACTGAAAAGAAATAAGAAATGGTGGACCTTGAAAATGACTTCAGGTTTTCTCACTGCGCAGAATATAGTCAAACACTGCTGCAGTTAAATATTTTACCCTTTGTTCTCCCTGTGTGATCTATAATAATAATCTGTTCCTTTTGATATTTACTGCTGTGTTGCTGACAATTACCTGAAAGAGAAGTTGGGGTACTTCACTTGGCTGGAAAAAGTTTAACTAAATCAGAAAGCAGGTCTAATTAAGCAAGTTTATTTATAGATACAAAGTTCTCACTGGTGCCAATCGCACATGTGTGTTTTGATCTGTCATTGTTAATCGTGAATTTGGATGACACTTCTATTATAGAGAAAGGGTGAATAGTGATATTAAAATATTTCTTCTAATTAATTTCCTTTCAATGTGCACGAATTCACGCACTGGGCCACTAGTAAAGAAATAATTTCCCTGGAATAAGCAATTTGGGCCCATTTTGATAGGTTTTATTTTATTTATTTATTTGTTACCATTTTTAAGGCACTTACCATTTACCGGGCACTGTTTGAAGCTTAATACATGAGGCTTAATTTAACTGCACAACAACCTTATGAAGTAGATAGGACTCCCCCTTTTACAAAAGAGAGTACTGAGGCACAGAAAGGTGAAGGACCTTGTCCAGCACTGCACAGCTAGTAAGAGGCACAGGCCGCCTGGAAGCAGAGGGTTTACTCTGAACCACTAGCCCAGTGGTTGGCAAACTCATTAGTCAACAGAGCCAAATATCAACAGTACAATGATTGAAATTTCTTTTGAGAGCCAAATTTTTTAAAGTTAAACTTCTTCTAATGCCCCTTCTTCAAAATAGACTCGCCCAGGCCGTGGTATTTTGTGGAAGAGCCACACTCAAGGGGCCAAAGAGCCACATGTGGCTTGCAAGCTGCAGTTTGCCAACCACTGCACTAGCCTATAGCCTATACACGTGAGAGAGAACTTACTGACATCCGTGGAGCACATTAATTCTTTTAAAAGTTTTATCTTTGCCATATATGGCAATGAGACCTGGCTCCTAAAGTAACCTCTTAATGAATATTGCACTGAGGTGGCACATTTGGGGTTGTCTGCAGAATTAAGCCCAGCCCAGCTAGCATGGCATTCCAGACTTCCCTGGACAGCATCCTACACACTGTATGTATGCTCTCTCTGAGGCTGGTCTCCCGCCATGCCCTCAACACACCTGCTTTATCCTTCTGCTGCTGCCTTGAATGTCTTTCTCTATATCTCTTCTTTTCTTTTTAATTTAAAAAAGTTGATTTCAGAGAGGAAGGGAGAGGGAGAGAGAGATAGAAACATACTAGTAAACAATGAGAGAGAATCACTGATCGGCTGCCTCCTGCACACCCCACTCTGGGGATCCAGCCCACAGACATATGTCCTGACCAGGAATCGAACTGTGACCTCCTGGTTCATAGGTCAATGCTCAACCACTGAGCAACACCGGCCAGGCTTTCTCTCTGTATCTCCTTAAATCTCCAATTCCCTGACCATGAGTAGAAATAGCTTCCCTCTCCTCTTTATTACCACCAGGCCTTGTTCCTGAACCACAAACTTGCCTCATTCTGCCTCCGAGTTTTGCACGTATGTTCAATATCCTCTCTTAAACTCTTGGTTTCTGGAGGTCAGGTATCTTGCCATATAGCAGTAATGCCCTCCAGAATAGGACCTCAATAAATCTAATTGAATCAGCCAGTTCCTATTTCAAATGTCAACTGTTTGATTGACTCATTTACTACTTGCTTCTGAGTGGCATGATTTCCCTATACATCTATTCTTGCAATGTTACCAATGAGATTTCACTTTGTCCTCATATTTTATACAGGGTTTTATTGTAGCTGACAGATCAATAATGCATGGTTAGATGCATAGGTCAGGCCTGGTCTGTGATTAAGAGGCTCCTGTAGTTCTGTCTTTGAAATAATGGAAGAGTTGGATCATTCTGTTACTGCTGGCTGTCACCTTGCCTGGTTACACAAACCCTCTGGGCCTCTCTCACAGGGTGTTTGTAAGGATTATTGAGATCAGGAATAGAACCCCCTGACATAAATAGGAATGAGTGTTAACAGGAGCTGGGACTCTCTGTATGTGATATGTGCACAACTTGTTCGATCCTTGTAACAGACTTATGTGGTAACTACTCATCTCCATTTTATAGGTTGGAAAACGGAGGCACAGAGAAGTTAAGTAGCATACGTAATGCTGCACAGTGGGTGAGGAGCAGACCTCGCACTTGGACTCAGAACCGTCAACCCTAAAACTAAAACATTCTCTCTCTTTAGATAGTGGATGGAGAGAATGTCTATGAGAGACCACCTGAGACCATCGCTGTCTCCCATTTACTTGGTTTCTCAAAAAAAAAAAAAAATCAGCAAATGAGTGTCTAATATACAGTCTTCCCCCAAAATGTATATACACTGTAACAGCTGATAGCTCAATTTTGAAAACCAAATGTATTTTCATAAACGTTGCCTTTATAATTATTCAAAGTGTGTATATACATTTTTGAGTAGTTACCACGTGAGTCTGTTACAAGGATCAAACAAGTTGTGCACATAACACATACAGAGAGTCCCAACCCCTGTTAACACTCGCCCTATATTTAAGGAATGAGCTGGATTCTTGCAAAGCCAATTCAAATCCTGGTGTGAATACTGCTGCGTTCCTTGTTTCTGACCTTAGATCTCTTTCAACACATCTTTCACTCTAGGGGAAATCTAATTCCTAGTGAGTGACCACGCTTCACTACTTAGGCTGCAGGGACACGGTGGGCACCGGGCCTTACAGTTCATGAGGGTGGAGGCCTGTGGCCTGTGTCACACAAACTTGTGCTCTTCATTGCACTGACAGAAACCCCACGTGACAACTTTAGGAGTCCAAAAGTGAGTGACTAGTCCTAGGATATAAAATAATCGGAGATGCTCGCTTCCCCTATATCGAACTATGCAAACACAGAGAGTAAATTCCAGCCAAATTCTGGCAATTATCTCTGACAGCATAAACAGAATGTCTTATTGGCAAAAACTGTACCTGGACCTCACAAAGATGGTGCCGTGATATCTAAAGTACCAGGAGCTACAGAAGAAATGCCGGTAGACAGTAAATTTGATAACACCATCTTTGTTCGCACTAGCGAAGAGTTGGGAGGTGTTTCTGCTTTTGGTTTCATTTTTAACAAATCTGTGACTTTGGTGTAGACCTGTGATCTTCAGCCAGGGGTAACTTTTGTCTCCAGGAGACACCTTTGGTTGTCACCAGTGGGGAGGGTTGCTACAAACATCAAGAGGGCAGAGGCCAGGGATGTTGCTAAACATCTGACAGTGCACGGAACAGCACCTACAACGAGGTATATCCAGCTCAAAATGTCAACAGGGCTGAGGCTGAGAGACCCTGGGGTAGCCCCATTTCAATTGTTCCATTCAATGATGAGAATGCATAACAGAGTGAAACTTGAACATCTTAAACATTTGCCCAAATGCATGCTATACGCAAACATGTAGACCTTCAGAACTCTGTTTCAGTCCCCGTCAGCATCGAGATTACACGTCCTAGGAAATAGGTGGGAAGGACAAAAACTCCAATGCACACTAGCCCCTCCTGTTTCTGAGCTTCTCTCCACCCCTCCACCCCCCACCCCCGCCCTGTTTTCATATCTCTTCTAAGCACAGAGCTAATCAAAGCTTAAAGTGGAAGAATCCGGTTAAAATGGTGCATAAAATGCACTGTTCCAGGCTGTTACAATCAAGGAGGGAAAGAGAAGGACAGGCACCCAACTTCGTCCACTGTAGGTGGTTGTGTGTATAACTCTTCAAGGTCAGACTATGGCCTTCTTCCAATGTCCCATCATCCTGCCTTCTGCTCATAACAGCCCCCCTCACAAAATGATATACTCTAAGAAAAAATTTTAAAAAATATTTCCCTAAATTCCATTTATGAAATTTGAAACTAGGAAATGAAAAACTAATGGTTGTTAATGAGCTTCACCTATAGTCCCTCAAACTTTAGACATCTATCACATTCACTATTCACAAAATACATTAATTTTTAAATGTCATAGAAATGTAATAGTCATTTATGATCATTTCTCTTCTTGCCTGTACATTGGTGGTTTCTTTCTTTCTTTTTCTTCAGCTGGTTTCCCATTCACTCTTCCTTTCCACACATATTCCCTGGGACATCCTGCTGTCTTCTGCAGAGAATCCAGAGAAAGTGAGAATATTTCCATCTCATGAGAACCCAGAGCTCCATCCTCTTCCCTCATAAGGTGAGGTCCAACCTGGAGAAAGAGGGGAGCAGAACTTTCTGGTTAGGAAGATCTGAGCAGCGCCCCTCAGCTGCTCCCCCAAAACCCACCACTCCTGTATTTACTGAGTGTTCCTTTAAGAAGTGCTGCTGTTTGTTAACATACTCAGATGCACTTCTGTTCGTTTTAATAATAAGAAGATCAGGAAGATCTGTCCCATGTTACCAAAGGAAATTTTCAGCTCTCTACATTTGTGTGTTAAAAACTTAAGCGGCAGGGAGCGGCGAGTGATGCCGGGGGCTAGGTTTAGGCTGGTCGTTGAAATTCTGTGAACCTGCTCGACAATATTTCCCCCTCTCGGCCTCTGTAGCCGCCCGTGCACCAATGAAACAACTACCTCCATCCCCTGCGGTCAGTGTCAAGACTTCTCCGGACCTGGCTGAGTCTGTGTCTTCCTGCCTTCTTAAGTCTCAGGAAGCAGTAGTTCTGGATTTTTTAAAAAAAGGTACTGTTCAGCTCCAACATTTCCTCCCTCCGGTGACAGGAAGATGGCCAGCTCTTCGCTTTCGCCCCGAGGAGAAGGATGCAGGGCTGCTGGGGCCTCGCTAATAAAGTGTAAATGGCATGGTGATTACTGGCTTTCCCCCTTGGACGGAAAAATGAGATCATAATTTTCACGGACAGGAACCACCGCCGCCGCGGAGGCCGCCACCTCCCCCTTCCCTGCGCGGGTCCGGCGTGACATCACCGGTGAGCTCTGCTGGTGGGGGGAGAGGACGCAGCCCCAGACCAAGGAGGACAAACCGGGAATAACGGGGATACAGGGGGAGCGGGGTGCGGGAAGAGTAGAAGACAAAAGCAAGACCAATGCCCTGAGCGTGGCTTCGAGGGTGAGGGGGTGCTGCACGGGCGCCACATCCTTACGTGGCCGCACCCCAAATCCCGTTCCCGTACTGCCCCACCCTCCAGCCGCCCTCAACTCCCAATTCTCGCAAAAACCGATATCCAAAGCGGTGGGGAGAGCTGCCTTGACAGGCCCCAGGGGGACGGCAGAGACACTTCCGGGCCCGGGAGGACCCAGGCACCCGCATCTGGGGGGGCGTGGGGTGAAGGCGGTCGCCGCTGCGCCCCCGCCCGGCCCAGCCGGCGGCGCCTCCCCCACCCGGGGACGGTAGCCAGAGGGGGGCGGCCGAAGCGCCTCCTCCTCCTCGCCGGAGCCGACGCTGCGGCGGAGGGCAAGGAAGGCGCCTCACCTTGCCCCCCATGAGGGGCGGATCATGCCATGGCAGCGCCGGCGAGCGACAGCGGCAGTGGCGGCGGCGGCGGCGAGCGGAACTCCACCAGCAGCCCCGGGAGCTCGGCCGGAGCCGGGGGCGCCGCGGCGGCAGCCCGGGACAGCGGGGACGCGGGCGGCCGCAGCGCAGCGGTGACGGTCCCCGGTCTCCCTCCGCTCGAGGACTACGAGTGCAAAATCTGCTACAACTACTTCGACGCGGACCGGCGCGCGCCCAAGCTGCTGGCGTGCCTGCACACCTTCTGCCAGGAGTGCCTGAGCCAGCTGCTGCTCCGCGCCGCCGCCGCCGCCGCCGCCGCCGCGCCTGAGCGCCCGCTGCGCCCGCCGTCCTGGCACGGCCCGCCCGGCGCCATCGCGTGTCCCGTGTGCCGCCACCGTACGCCGCTGCCCGACAGCCGCGTGCACGGCCTGCCCAGCAACACCAAACTCGCCGAGGCCTTCCCGCTGGCCCTGCGCGCCGCGCACGACCCGCTGCCCCAGGACCGGCTCCCGCCGTTGCCCACTCGCCGCCCAACGCCCGCTGCGGTCCCGCCGCCCGCTCCGGCCCCAGACCCGGCCCAGCCGCCGCCGCCGCCGCCCAGGGAGGACGCCGCCCGCGAGCCTCGCGCCCGCGCCGGCCTGCGCGCCTCGGGCGCCTACGAAAGCTGCCATCACTGCAAGCGCGCCGCGCTCACGGCGGGCTGCGTGTGCGTCGTCTTCTCCTTCCTCTCCATGGTGGTGCTGCTCTTCACCGGCCTCATCTTCGTCAACCACTACGGCGGTGGCGGCGCCGGGGGACCCCCCGGCGGCGGGGCGCCCGCTGGCGCGGCCCAGGCTGCCGCGTCGCCCTCGCTCGTGGGGCCCATCTGCCTGTCGGTGGCCAGCATTTTGGCACTCTTCTCGGTGGTCGTCACTTGGCTCATCTGCTGGCTCAAGTACCGAACCCCCGAGGGCGCGGCCACGGGCTCGGCTGGGGGCGGCGGCCCGAGGACGCGGGCGGCGGCAGCGGCAGGCGGCGTGCGGGGGAGCGACACATAGTGGGGTGACTCGCCGGGTCTCCCGCCTGCACGCACCTTCAGTCCTGCGAGGCCGGAGAGGAGGGGGCTTTTGGCTCCGTGCGCTCGAGCTTCTCTGGCCTCTCCCCGTGGTCCCCGGTCGCGCACCCCCTCGCCGCCCCGCCACTCCGGGGCGCCTCTCGGGCTTTCCACGCCCCGCCTCCTCCGCGCTGGGCCGGAGAAATCGAGGAGGCGGGGATGCAAGATCAACCTCCGCTTCAGGCACCATCCCCATCCTCTCCAGAGTGCTCTGCCTCCCTTCCCAGAGTCGGAGGATTTGCAAAGAGAGGTGGAAAGGGGAGTGGGACCCCCGCCGCCCCGCCTGCACGCTGGTTTTCTGGCTGCCGCGACTTCAGTTTCTTTAAGGGTGCAGGTGCGCGCGCACACGCGGCTGCAGCAATTGTGAATGCAAATTGTCCGGTGGAAAAACGAATAAGATGCAAACAGAGAAAGGTTTCCCTGCTTTCTGGCGGTCCTGGACAGCGAGTGCGCTGGAGCGCCCAGAGTGGTGTTTACTCCCCGCGGGCACAGCGCGGGCTGGAGCTGGGCGGCGGGGCGCACCTACCGCCTTCGACTGAGCGCGCAGCGGCAGGTGCACAGCGCGCGTGCGCGCTCTGGGGTGCGGGCGGCCGCGCAGAGCGCTCCAGGCGGAGGATCTTGCTACCCGGACCCCCGCAGAGACCCAAAAGTCCTGGAAGCTGGGCTCCTGGAAACTTGTGGTGGTTTTATTCGCGGCGTTACTACCAGGAAGTAATTTCCTCCTCTGTAACTGGACTCAGGGACATTCAAGAGCCTGTTCTCCATCTCGTCTCAAAACTGACTTACTGTTGCCCCCACCTGGAAGATATGGAAAGCTATTCACGCAGAAAATAAACTGCAGGCTTCCCTCGCCCTTTTTCTTAATTTCATGGAAAATATAATTTATTTAAAAATATATGCATCTGGAAATTTTGTGCGATAAATTTTCAGAAAAGATGTTTGATGAGCAGTAGCATTTCTTCCATACCTCCAGTCCAAATACATTTCGAAATTATCAGAAAAAAAGGCGTGTTCGTAACTGATTCAAGATTTTGTACTGTGAAACTACTAATGACTTTCAACTATCTGATCAAATAGAAATAGTGGCCAAAGACTAAACTGACAAGTCTTTCTTCCTTCGATTACAAATACATATTACACTTAACAGAAAAATATTTTGAATTTAGCTATTTGATATAGGAAATTGCTGAAATGTTCACATCCAGTCATATTAAATTAAAAAAGAATATTTATCTGTCTGATTTTGTAACTAAAAAGATGAATTTCAATGTGTGTTGCAGGTAGATCCGATGCCTTTTTAAGGTAAAAAAAACAACTGTTCCAGGTGTATTTTATATGAAAACATTATTTATTCCATCTTTTGAGATTTGGAATAAGTCAAAGTTTTCATACCTAAGCATCACAGAAACTACTGAGGATATACTGTTATTCCTCGTATATTTATGCAAGCTGTCTGCATGATATTCTGACACTATTCTAGTACCTGAACTTGAATCAATATTTGTATCTATCATAGAAAGCAATCATTTACTGGCCATTGATAAGTGATATGGCTGTGACTTAGGAATTGCAAAATGATGTGTTCTATGTCTGCATTGTCTTAATTAAAACAAGAAGCATTTATAGAAAACTATTTTCATGAAATTTATTTCATGAGGAAATTGCTTCAAGTTATTTGTGTGCCCTTCTCTTCCTGAAATACACAATCCCATGAAATGCCCACCCTAGCAATGTACATTCCCACATGTGAATTAGTTCTCTACCCGCCCCATTCATAATGTGAATTTAGGATTTGGGATTGTTTCTAGGTTTTAACAGGATTCCTGAAGGTCCAATGAGATCTATTCTGGAGGCAAAAGTCGCTTCCATCTGTTACTATTTAAGATTTTTGTTCTCTATTTCTGCAAAATGTTTTTAGATTCCTAATACTAAGGATTACATTTCAGAGATTGGTATTAATTTCTATTTCCAACAAGTAACTTGTGTTACTTCTATATTAGTTTTTAAAAATATATTTTATTGATTTTTTACAGAGAGGAAGGGAGAGGGATAGAGAGTTAGAAACATCGATGAGAGAGAAACATTGATCAGCTGCTTCCTGTACAACCCTCACTGGGGATGTGCCCACAACCAAGGTACATGCCCTTGACCGGAATCGAACCTGGGACCTTTCAGTCCGCAGGCTGACGCTCTATCTATCCACTGAGCCAAACCGGTTTCAGCCTATATTAGTTTTTATCTTTTATTCTTTGTTTACCTCCAGGTGCTCAGATTTTGTTTATATTCACATCTGTTTAGTTTTACAAGTGTATCTACAAATGTGTATGTATGTATGTATGTGTACACTAGCAACAGCATGTGGCTTTGTGGATGTGACCATGTATACATATGAGCACACACATTTGTTATTTCATTCCCTTAATTTAGCAACCTGGAAGTCTATCTAAAGTTACTTGGGGACCAACTTGCTTCATATATATATATATATTTATATATATATTTCATTGATTTCAGAGAGGAAGGGAGAGGGAGAGAGAGAGATAGAAACATCAGTGATGAGAGAGAATCATTGATCGGCTGCCTCCTGCACACCCCACACTGGGGATTGAGCCCATAACTCAGGCATGTGTCCTGACCAGAATCGAAGAATGACTTCCTGGTTCATAGGTCCATGCTCAACCACTGAGTCATGCCAGCCAGGCCCAGCTTGCTTCTTTTAGAGTATATGTAATGTTCCACAGAGGAGGGTTCGTCAATTAAATTATTCCTCATAAATAATAAATACATTTTTAAATCATCTTTTTTATATATTTTATTGATTTTTTACAGAGAGGAAGGGAGAGGGATAGAGAGTTAGAAACATCGATGAAAGAGAAACATCAGAAACATTGATCAGCTGCCTCCTGCACACTCCCTACTGGGTATGTGCCCACAGCCAAGGTACATGCCCTTGACCACAATCGAACCTGGGACCTTTGAGTCCAAAGGCCGACACTCTATCCACTGAGCCAAACCAGTTAGGGCTTAAATCATCCTAGTTGCAATGCAAGCAACATTTTGATTCTTTCATGGTTGTACATATAAATTTCTTGTAATGAGAAATTTGAGGTAGAACATTTTAAAATCAAACAGATATGATTACTAGCCCAGCACCTAAACATGGAGTGATTCTTTTTCTTAGCTGACCTTGTTTCATTGTTCATTTCTGACTTTTAAGGAATCAAGTGGCATGGGATGATAGAAAACATTTGTTTGTTTTCTAGTGATTTTCTGATATTCTGATGTTCCCCTATTCTGCAGGTGTGATTTAATTATTTCAGCCTATATCATTCGGAAAGTCCTGCACACGGGTATCTTAGAGCAAGTGTTTAGGAAGTAATTGTTGAAATGATCAATGGGTTGTCTGGAAGCCTCCTGGTGGCAGTGAAGTACATTTTTCCCTTCCCATTCTCATCTTCTTGGAAGAGCTTGGTTCAATCCTGGACTCATCTCCAGCTCATGAGTGTAAACTGCAGGTCAAGTCACTGCAAAAAAACAGACCTCCTCAGCCTGCACACTTGCTCAAGAATCATGGTCCCCACAGCCCAGATTCTGCCTAGGTTCTGGGTTGCAGGTTATGATTATCATCATGCTTCTATAGAGTCTAAATTTCAAGTGACAAAATCTCATCTATAGGTGACGAATTAAATACTTGGCCTCTGAATGCAATATGATCTGGGGAACAATGTCCACACCCAGAAAGAACATTGGGTTTGGGGTCTAAAGACCAGTAACTGTATCCAGAAAGTGTGAGTCTGGATACTGATCTCTCCTTTCTTTGAGCCTCAAAATCCTCATCTATAAAATGGGAATAGAAAGTACCAGTCCTGCTTTTTTCTTTGTGGGGTTTATGTAAGGATTTCTACATACAAGAGAGTATATAAATGAACTGCTTTGGAAACTAGAGCCTTATGTGGATCTGTGGTCTTGTTTTCATTCAGGTCTCCAAGGGTGTAATAAATACCACCTTCTGGAGAGGTTTACCCTGACCACTCTATCCCAAATGTCTACCCATTGAAGTTTTATTTTCTTTCTAACACAATCACCTGTAGGGTTTTACATATTTGTTACATTCTTTATCTCAATCTCCTGCAACCAAAATGTGAAAACAAGTAAGGAACCCTGTCTGCTCACCCACTCTATTCACAAAGCCTTAGCCAGTTCTCAGCACATAGTAAGGGGCCCATAAATATTGGGATGAGTTGGCTGAATGGGAAACTCTCCACTGACTCTTCAACAACTTGGCTCCCCTCCCTCATACTGTCACTCAGAACATCCTGAGACCCTGGATGACTTAATTGCTTTTCCCTACTTCATGAAGATTTGTGAAAGGTGAAAAAATATACCTGAAAAGCCCTTTGCGTTTTGAGAAAAGTCAATATTACCATGGTGAAACTTTTATTGCATTATATTCAGTGACAGGAGTCACTGGAGAAACTAAAGGACATTTGATCTCCATTTCCCATATTTTCTGCATTGTGAGATTTCAAGGTATGACTCCTTTTAGTTTCCCGCATATATGAGCATGTCTGCACCATCCTCTCCAAAACTAACAGCACCTGCAAAGTCAGAACAAGCTTACATTGCAGGGAAATTTCCCACAATATGGAGAACAAAATATGTCAAATTTTACATTATTTGTTATTCTCCATATTAATTCTTCAACCTTCGTCATTTAAAATAAATTTTCCTTCACAGACTTGCTATATTTACAAACTCAGTAACAGAATAATCCCCCATTATTTTATGACTCAACTAATATCCTTTTAAATCATGTTTCCCATTAGCTAATATTTGTATTTTAAATTTATGTCATACTGCACCCCTGCTAAGTATGCATTTACATTTCTTTCTTTGAAATAATATGTTTTTATTGTATATGTTAGAGTGTAAATTTGATGAATATATAATATTTACTACAGTAACCATTTCTGAAAAGTGTTAGGAATAACTGCAGCCAGATCTCAGTTCGAAATTATGTGAATAAGGAAAATGTGAGAGCGATTTCGTCTGTCTTTTGCTTGATCTCATTTGATTGTCCATATTTAAAAGCTTTGTAATTGTTACTATCCATCAAAAAATAAGGCTCTTGTTCTGTTACGCAAAACTAAAAGCAAATTTGTTTCCATGATGAATTTACAATTATTCCTGATGATAAGATAAATTTCGGGAAGTGAGGGTGGTCAATGTCCAACTTCCAAGAATATTTCTAGGAGCTCAGGAAGAATGTGTACACTCCCTTTAGAAAAAAAAAAAAGTCTTTTCAGGTTAAACTGGATTATCTTTGGTTTAGAAATACCACATCTCCCTGGGATGGAAGTGGGAGAGTGTTGAAGTGGGGGGGAAAGAGGGTAGAGAAAATATGCAACCAAGTTGTCCTCGCTCCTATTATTATAAAACCACATCGCCAAATAAACAGAAGAGGCAGTGTCTAATCAATACAAGGACAGAACACGTTTATTTCAACAGCCATGGTAATATATGGTGGGCTCTTACCACCATGACAATGAGTACTCTCCATCACATAGAAATATGATTTATAGTCTACTGTGTGTGCATTTTTTAAAAAAAAATGTGTAGTCCAACTTGACAGGTAGGGAGCAATTGTACCTGACTTCAGTTTTGGGGAAGGATTAATTCCAAATGAGTAGGAGACAGCTATTAATTGGGAAGACATTTTTGGACCGAGCTCTGCAAGGCAAACGATTTGTCCCTAGAGCCCATACCTTATTAAGTTCAGACACAGACAACTTATTTCCTGATGCGAGCCTTAGCGGAAGTTCTCAGCGCCCGCAGGCCGCAGGTTGAAACTACCTGGAGAGCAGAAACAACCGCGGAAGCACCCGCCGGGCCCCCCGGACGCGAATTGAATTGGCCTGGGTGGGGACCGGGAGGGGAGGCGCTTCGGTGTGTTTAAAAGGCGCCCTAGGTGATTGACGGTGCCGCCAGATCTGAAAGCCATTCTATTTCACACCGTATTTATTGAAATGCGACCCTCTTCCTAATCTCACTTTAATGAACTCTACGGCGCCGCCAGGTTTCTTAGAAACTGGAAGGTCGTGGACCAATGCTTGGATTTTGGACGTGGCCATAATTTGGATAACTACTTAATCCTTGTTCTGGTCTCTGACATCATATTCTCTCTCTCTCTCTCTCTCTCTCTCTCTCTCTCTCTCTCTCTCTCTCTCTCTCTCTCTCTCTCTCTCTCTCTCTCCCCCTCTCTCATTTCTCACACACACTCCCGGTGACTGTCTCCCCAGGAGAGTTAAGTAAGTATCTGCATCCCCGTTTGGAGCGCTGTGATCTTTCCTAACGGGGCAGGGTGACGGGCTGCGCCTCTGCTTCACAGGCTTTTTGTGGGCTCCCCTCACCCTCGAAACATAGGCGAGTGCTTTCCAAGTCCCGTGAGTCATCAAAATCCAGTGACAGCGCGGGGATTTGAGGGTGGATTATGTGGATAACCAGGAAAGTCTCAAGGTTAAATTAACAGAACCTCGCCAGGGACAGCTGTGGGTGTCATCACCAGGGACAGCTGACGGGGCCTCTGCTGGTCGCCAGCAGGTGTGGCCGAGCGAGCAGACCCAGCGCGCAGGAGCCGCGTCCTAAAATACCCACGAGGACGGTCATTACCTTCTGTCCAAAGACCCTGCGGACCGGCGGGTCAGCGCGCAACTTAACTCCTCGCTCTCGGTCCAGGAGTGGATGTGCGCCAGACCCAGCCACCGGCGGTCCGTGGAGGAGGGGAGAGTTACCGCGATCTCTCTCCTTTGGACGGGACGCCCGCGGTGGCTCCCAGCCCGTGGGAAAGCGGAGTTGACTGCGGACCCTGCTCACTCCCTGAGGACCGCCCGAGGCAGCCACCGCGACTGGTTCCCAGGGCGGCTCCCGGGTTCGCGGGGTGTAACCCTGCACCCCGGGGTTGGCCTGTGTCCCACAGGACCGGAGGCCTCCAGAGGAGACAGGCTAGTAGTCTCCGCCCAGCTGGGTCCAGGGCTGGAGCCGGTCCCTGTCGCAGCCCCTGCGACCTGCAAGGGCAGGCGCGGGCCGGGAGCAATCGGAGGTATAAGGCCGCTGGCACAAGCCCACTTGTCGCGCGAGGTGGGGGCGGGGGACGCGCTGGCACGTGCCTTGTCAACCCAGGCACTCGACGTCTCCACCAAAGCTGTTTTGTTTGTATGGAACCCAGTCTTTAGCCCCAACTCTGCTGGTTTTGTGACGCCCCCTGCCCCATTTCAGGGTCTGAGGGTTGTGTCATTTATGATGCGGTCGAGGAGTATTTACCATCCTGGAGGCTCACCGGCCCCTCCCAGCGCCCGCCCCTAATCTCCGCGTTCCTCGCACCTATTCTGAAAAGCAGCAGAGAAACCCGAAATACCAGTACGTAGGATGCGAAGCTTGCGCGGGCAGGAGATGCGTGAGTTCAGTCCCCCTTCCTCCGGTGCTGTCACCCCACGCCGGGTTATCCGCACATCCCAGCCCCAAAGGTCTTATAAAACGCGCCCCCGCCCAGCGTGCCTGTCTCCCCACCTCTTTCAAAGAGATGCGAAAGGTGTCTGGACCCGCCGGAGGGCAGGTCAACGCGACGTAAACACGAAGGGACCGGGGCTTGGAAACACCTAGGAGTCCTGGGATTTCCGCTGGTAAATTCCTGGCAGTCGCCCAGCAGGGGCCCGCGCCTGCAGCCTACACCGCGCCAAGGTCCTGGTGCGCGCGGTTGGTCACCGGCGAGGAGGGCCTCCGGAAGCCCGGGCAGAACAAGTTCTGAATGCCACAGCGGGGATGCGCAGGAAGGCACGAGGACCCTCCTGCCACGCGTCCGGACCCAATTAGGGGCAGATGCCTGATGCTCACGTGTGTGTCTCAGGTTCTTCTTGGCGTAGAAACATAAGCTAATCAATTCTCCCTGAGATTCGGAAAAAGGATTGTTTAAAATAAGCAAAAATTTGAAAGTGGGATTATATCATTGGATGTATTTTAAAAGGTGGAGTAAATTTCCAAATTCTTTTCACTAGAGATAAGACAGACTCCAGAAGCATTAAAAGTAACTTTCGTTGAAATTTATTTACAACCAGAGTAAGACGAGCAGCAACAGGTGAAGTATTTAGGCAAGTCCCGGATATCCCCTTCAGGGCTTTCTAAGGGAACAAGACTGGCAATTTAGCACTGTCCCAGGTTTAAATCCCACCTCTGCTGCTTCCTGAACTGTATGACTAGGGCAAGTTAATTAATCGCCTTTGCTCCCTTATCCTCATACTAACTAGATATAATCTAGCTGTTTCTTAAATATATATTTTGTTAATCCTCACCCGAGGATATTTTTCCCATTGATTTTTAGAGAGAGGAAGAGAGAGCGAGCAAGCGATGGATTGGCTGCCTCCTGCTCCTCCCCCACACCGGAATGGAACTGGAACAGGCAACTTTTGGTGCATGGGAGGATGCTCAACCAACTGAGCCACACTGGCCAGAGCATAATCTGGCTGTTTTGAGAAGTAAATAATCTTCGTAAAATGCTGAGAACAATGCCAGCATGTACAAAGTACTCAATGAATATATGCAATTACTATTACTATTATATAGTATATCATCTTATATAACACATTATATAATAGTAATATAATATTGTAGTAATATAGTAATCATAAAGTATAATAGTAGTAATATAATGCAATTATATATTATATTGCTATTATATAATTATATAATGGTAATGTGCCAGTGTCATTAAGCACTGTTGTCACCACATAAACCATTTCTCCTGTTCTGCCAAGATAGCTTATTCAAGATGGGGGATCCAAGCAGCTGGCCCAAGGACTCCAGGCCACTGAGCTCTCATGCTGCCAACCCCAGGGCACTGGACCTGTCCTCAGAGAAGTCTCCTAGAGAGTGTGGTCTGGTTCTTGGAGGGAGGCTGGGACAGGTGGTGGGAGAGATGGTTAGCTGTCTGAGGTGGTAGGTGAAGGATGCAACATCCCTTTCCCTGATTCTCCACCCTGGCACTTCCATAACTGGTCCTTTACAAGGGGTTGTTCCAAGTGTTGAGTTTATTTATAGCCATCCTTTCTCCCATCATCCTGCACTTCTGCAAAGTATAAATTGGCAAAGTCCAACCTCTATTTTACTTGAACATAAATGAATTTGAAAACCTTGGGAGCAAACCAAAAAGAAATATTCTTCTTCACCAAGGAAGCATTCATGTGACATATCTATTGTAGTTTCCTCCCTAATGTCCTTTTCTTCCTCTCAACTGCCTTGATCCTGCTACCCCCCAATACACAAATATCTCCTCCAGGCCCACATACTCTGGAACAGGGAAATACGGCTTCAGATCGCTTCTCTCAGTGCAAATGTATCCTTCAAGTCAGAAACAGTCATTCATCATTGTCTAATATGAACCCAGTTTGACTGACATCCATTAGAATTCATTTTATCTGAAATATCTTAGTCATAGCGTGTCTTCAGTAATTGGTCTTTCTCGTTCCTCCTCCTTCCTCTCTCTTTTCTTTTTAGTTTTGGAGCAATCCTCTCTTTCCAGGAGCTTTTCTTTTCTTTCTGTCTCTAAAACCTTCCATTTTGATGATACTTCCTTCTTTGTCTTTCTTTTCTTTCTTTCTTTTTTTTTTTTTTTAGAGACACAGGGAGGGATAAAGATATAGAAACATCAATGAGGGAGACTCACTGATTGCCTGCCTCCCACATGCCCCCTACTAGGGATGGAGCCCGCCTCCTAGGCATGTGCCTCCAACCAGGAATCAAACCAGTTACCTCCTGTTTCATAGGTGGACACTCAACCACTAAGCAACACCGGCTGGGCTGGGTGATACTTCCTTCTTTTCGAGTTCAGAAAGCTTCTTTGATTCCTCCCTCCCAGGGTGACCTGCCACTTTGTTCCCGAATGCCCCAGGCTCTGGCTCCTGTCCCCCTGGGTCATCCTCCCCCAATGAAACTGCACTGCTTGCTCTTCTGAAATTGGGGATTCCTCATCAATCAGAGGAGTAGAGTACAAGCCCCTCTCCCTCCACTGGAAAAGTGACCTTGTTCAAGAGGGACCAGGGATTATGGTTTCTATCACAGGGTGACTCTTATGACCCTTGCGACAGGGCAGCCTGGGCACTCTGAAAACCTCCTCCACCTGCTTTGGAGACAGAGAACTTAGGTCTGGAGATGTCATGGGGATCCCTTTCCACATCAGTCTTCTCGCCTCTGCTGCAGATACACAGTTTCTGTTTTTCTCTTCTGCTAAGTAGCGTCAAAGTCTTGTAAAGTTTTGCTTTATCAGTTGTGTTTGTGACAAGTAAGAACCACTCCCTTTGGCTGAGCAGTATTCCTGCTTACTGCTCTGAGGAAGCCAGCATGGCCTCTTTTCAAACCCCCCACTGCAGGGCTGTATGTACTATTCTCTTCTGAAAGGACCTGCTGGTTTCTTTTGATTTATCGTCCAAGACCACCAGCTGGAGAATGATGACTGCTTCTCTAGCATCTTTGGGCTCCTCTGGAAAAGTCCTTCCTCTCCCCTTCTCCTGGAGGTGGTGCCAGCTGCGGGGCGTCACGCAGGAGAGACAGAGCCCCTTCCCTCACAGTGTGGAGCAGGGCGTTTCTAGCTCACCCAGCCTGCAAGCATTTCTTCTTCTCTGGGGACTGGGGGTGACAAGTCCAGGTGAGGGGGCTGGTAGACTCCAAGAAGCAGTGCCTTTACTTTCTTTCAAATAAAAATGCAATTTGCAAGCAATGCCCCACCCCCCTCCCATGAAGGCTCCCAAGCCTGAGTCAGATTCTTGAGCCACAACAATAAGAAGGGAGGAGCTAGGGAAGTCCCAACTCCCAGACCTCCAACAGTGACATCTGCCTTACTCTCAGAGTGGGAGAGAGGGATGGACTCCAGGAGCCTCCGTCTGTTCTCGGGAAGATTGGTTCCCCATTATCCTTTCCATTGCCCCAGGGCAGTGTCTTCAGAAAAAGGACAGTGGGGGAAGGTCCCAGGAATGTCAGGCCCTAAGAACTGCCTCTTTCCAGGCACAGCTCATCTGCAAGTTTGGCTCCCCAGGCCCAGCCCCAGTTTGCCAAACTTCAGAATTCAAAGCGAACAGTAAGTAGTTGCTTACCAAAGTGTTGCTGAATAATACAGTTTCTTCATTCTCTCCTGTCGCCCTGCCCTTTTCTTTCCTTCACCAAATTCTCCTGCCTGTCCTCCTTTCTCTTCTGTAAGCTACCTGGCTGAGCCTGCCTACACTTCCCTGGCTGATATAACCCCCACCCTCCACCAGCATCCCATAGCTGCCCTCTCTCTAGTTTTCTTCCCATCAACCAAGTACTTCTAGCTTTTTTTAGAGCTGAGCCTCACCCCCACAATCTCCTAACAGGTTGCATTTATGCTCTTCTAGGTTATTTTCTGGAACATCAGTTCTGCCAGCAGGAAAAGTGGTGTGTTTCAATCACCAGGGTAGACACAGCACTTGGAACAGCGTGCAGCAGACGCTCAATAAGTATGTGTGGGATGACTGAAGGGCCATGTGATGTGTTCTGGGGACACAGCCGGAAGACATGCCCAGCCCACCATTCAGGGGAGGAGGAGAGGGTAGAATAAAATAATCAAAACTGCCCCTAGGAAAGGCTTGGAGGGCCAGGTTTGCAGGTGTCTCAGGCTCTGGAAGTAACCAGCGAGCAAGGAGCCTGAGGATTTAATGAGAAATCTCGGAGGTGGTAATGAATGATTGAATGGGAGAGTGGGCCCAGCACGGGCGCGAAGGAAGCAGCAGCAAAGAGGGCGATGCTCCCAGCGCCGCTAAAACCAGGCTGGCTGTGCTACTGGCCACTGCCGCCCGCACCTCTTGGGGCCGCCAGCGCAGCAAGTCCGGATTCTCCGCAGGTCATCGCATCCCCGGGGCTGCGCTCCAAGGATCCGCAGCTCCGGGCACCGCGCTAAAGAGAGAACTCCAGTTGGGCGGAGGGACTTTCTGCCTGGGAGGGGGTGGGGGGTGGGGGCTCTGAAAGGCCCAGGAGCCAAGGGCGCCCAAGGATGCAAGGGCAGAATCCACCGAGGGCCCGGGGGCCGGACCTCCGATGCCTGGCTTCACACAATATGTATAATTGGGCTGCAAAATCACGAGAGGCAAGTCGGAGTTGTGTTCCTTCAGGAACAGGGCTTGTGTGCGCAGCTCCTACCTCAGCCGCTAAGAAATCATTGCCCGGTTAGTTTGTGCCCTGAGTCGCTCCTCCTCCATACATCTGTATATATGGCAGAATCTCTTCGGGGTGCTGGAGTGGAAGAATCTCAGCCCCGATGGTCCAGGTTCAAGGCGCAAAGAGGACGGGACCTGCTAGGGTGGAGTTGGAGGGGTGAGGGTGAGAGAGGCACCAGCCCGGCCGAATGGGAAGGGGTGACCGCACGAGATACCCGCCCCAGGCACTCTCCAGAGTGAGCCCAGGGCGCCGGCCCTCAGCCCGCCGGGTGCTGTGGGCTGCCCAGAAGGAACCTGAATCTGGCGACTCCCGTCTCCAGACAGCTTTTCCACGCGCGACCTGGGGCTTTGAGCTTTCCCGGGTTCCCCGCTAAGAACTGGGGCCCCTGCCTCCCACTTCCACCCCCCTGCTCACTACACACGTCCTTCCGCTCCCTCGGCGCCGGCGCCGGGAGCGGTAGATTGCTAAGGTCCTCCCCGACAGCGCGGTCGCCTCGCCCCAGGGGTAATCTGAGTGTCTCCCCACCTTGTCCCCCCCCCCCCGCCCCCCACCGGTCCCAGTATCAATGCGCAGAAGATTTGGGCTCCGGAGAATCGGTTTTTGTTCGGCTCCTCCGGGGAGCTTCCAAGGAAGGGGGAGGCTGGGGTTGTAGGTAGGCCTGGCGGGAGGGGCGGGGGGGGGGGGGTGTCGGTGGAGGGAGTGGCGACTCCGAGTGAGTTTCCGCGTGTATACGAGTGACGCGTGCCCAGATGGGGGATCCACGTCACTGGGGCACGTTTCCTGGCCGTCGGGGCTCGGGGAGCCGTCGGGCCGGCGCGCAGCAGGCTCTGGGCAGGGGCCCTGCCTCCTGGCGGGGCCGGGGAGCCGCGTCTCCTCCCGCGGCGACGGTAACCCGATCCCAGAGGTGGAAACACCGGCTTCTCCACTCCTCCCCACACCCGCTCCGGGAAGGGGGTAAGCCCCAGCACTTTCGCTTTGGGCGTGATGGACGCGGACGGCGCACTGAGGAGCGCGGCGTCATTAATAAAGATGACGCCCAACGCGTCGAAACGCCCTTCTTAATTACGGAGAGGAGGGCGCCCGGGGCGGGCGGGGCGGGGATGATTTACTTGCATTTGGAAAATTCCCTTGGTGGGGCGGGCTTCTCCGCAGGTCACGGTGGAGGCGCCCGCTGGGACCCAGGACTAATTGGTCACCCCTGGGCTAAGGCATCCTCATTTCGGATCGAAGTGTCCCCATCCTGGCTCCCTCTCCTCGCCACTTCTGAGACCTACTGTCTGAGACTCACCCCCCCACCCCCACCCCATCTCCATCTGCCACTACGCTAGTTCGGGTGGTCCTCTCCCCCCTCAAGGATCCCGAGGGACCTGGAGGACTCTCTCCCTTGTCCCACCTCCCAGCCGCGCCGCACGCTTCCCGCTGCGCCTCGCTACCTCCCCCTTTTCCCACCCAGAGGGGAGCTCCAGGAGCCCGGGTCACCCATCCTATCCCCTGCGTGAGAATGTGTGTGTGGGTGGATGGTTGTGCATCTGTGTGGCTATGTCTGTCTATGGCGTTCGAGGTGTCTGAGTGTGTGCAAATGTGTGTGTGAAGGTGTGTGACTGGGGGTGTCCCTGTATGGAGCTTTTGTGTCTGTGTTTTTCTAAGAATAGGAGTGCTCCGTTTTGCTAAAACACCATCCTCTCACGCGCCTCTCTGTCCACCTGCTGCAGCCCAGGCAAAAAAGTGCCGCTCTCCGTGGAGCATCGCTGCAGCCAACACTCAGCTTTAGCCCAAGACCCTCCTCCTCCCCGTTGGGGTGGGGCTGGGGGTGGGGGGGGGGAGAGGAGCGGGAGGGGGGGGGCGGGAGGGGGAGGCCGAGTGGCCGCGTGGAGGGCCCGAGAGCTGGGAAGCGGCTTCAAAGGTTTCGGTAACGACTTTTCGGCCTTTATTTATGCCCCTATTAATACAGTATCCATCATGTAGATATCGATCTTTATCCTTTAAACTGATACGCTGGGAATCAATTAGCCATGCAGATTACATTTCCTACAAATCCAAATGTTAATCTTTCAGACCCTGGGCCAGTGATATATATTTTTGCAGCCAGATAGTATTCGATTTCGTTTAAAAATGAAAAGAAAAAAAAAAGAGAGAGAGCTCTCTGAAGCTTATTCCTCTTGGGACTACTTGTCTTAATTCTTGGCCCCGGGCTGGGCATTGGGGGAGTCTTGGGGGAGGAGAGAAGCATAGCCGACAGGGTGACCTGCGTGCGGAGGCCGCGAGGGGACCCCGACTGCGTTCCGAGAGGGCACAGGCCAGCCGCTCAGCGCTGGTCCGCCCTCTCCCTCCAGCTCAGCCACCTCGGCTGGCCGGCGCTTTTGGCGTCGGAGGTGATCAGTGTTAACCTGTTCAGATTTCCCCCTCAGAATTCTCCCATCCCCACCCTCCTAAATCCAAATTATTCCCCCATTCCTCGCCGCCACGCCCAAGGCTAGTTTGAAGTTTCTCCTCCAGAAAGAGAAACTTTGTTTAACAGGGGAGATTGGTGTTTTCCTGGGGGATGGAGATGGAGGGAAAGTTGAAGCTCTAGAAAGGAACTTCATGTAATTCAATTCTAGACATTGGAAGGGATGAAGCGTCCGGTTTTTTTGGTGTTCTCTCTCTCGTCCCCTTTTCTCCCCACCCCCTCTTTATCTCCCGCTCTGAAAGGGTGGTGGGGTCAGCAGAGGACTGTCGCAGGGCAGACGGCCCCTCCTGGGTGTGCACCGTGAGCTCCTGGGGCCGGCGGACCAGGCGGGGTGCTCTTCCTAATACCCTCCTCCCGGCCCCCACCTGCGCTCCTCCGGGCTCTGGCGGAATCGCACCGGGTGGGCTGGCGACGACCCGGCCTCCTTCACTCCCCCCGCCCCCCCCCGCCCCACCTGCTGTGTTTACTCCAGTGGGTTGGCTGCCGCGTCTCCGGCTCTGACGCGCCTTTAAAAGAACGTGGGCACCGCGGGTCCTGGGCTCCCCCAGGGCTCTGCCGCCTCCCGCTCCCGGGCCTCCACTGCGGCGCCTGTCCAGGCCCAGCTACAGACCCTGGGCTCGACCATTCTCCTGGATCTCTCTTTCCTGGTTCCTCCCGTCACCCGCCTCCTGAAATCCACCCGCAGAGCAATTTCCCGCGGGGTTGAAGGGATTCGGGCGGAGAAGCGGCGGCGGCTCAGGCACCAGAAAACGCGGAGTCCCAGAGAGACCGGGCCCGATCCAAGCAAAAGGCCTGTTAGCGTCTCCCACCTCCATTCACTCCTCCCACTTTCCCTTCGCCGCCTCCCTGGGACCTCGGGAGGGGGGCCGTGTGTGTGTGTGTGTGTGTGTGTGTGTCCAAGAACGGCCCAGACACCCTGAGGCAGAGGTTCCTGGAGTGGTCACTTGCCTTCCCCTTTATCCCAGACATCAAGGAAACCCAACAGACCCTCCGCTTTCCCCAGCGTTCCTATCCACGTCCCCCAAGCTCCTCTCCTGCCTCCATTCGGATTCCTCTATTCCGCAAGTCTGAGACTCCCCCCAATGCCAGTCACCTCCTCCCCTCCCAGACACCTCAGTTTGTACCCCCCTCCCACCCACCCCCCAACACACACGGCAGGCTCACACGCACCGCTTACACGGGCTAGCAGAGCAGTTACTGAATTTCCCTCGTGGGGTCTAACCAAGTTGGGCAGAACATTGTTTAAAGATTAGAGAGGGTTTATTCTAAATTTTTAATGAATCACTTTCCCCCCTGGAGAGTCAGGCTCGGGTGTCTTATCTTCCGTATTTGCATAAAAGTAATGTTTGCAGAAACAAATGAGTGTCTGTAGGCAACAAGTTGTCCTGATTCCCATTCTCTCCCTCCCTCTCTGTCTTCCAACAAACTTCCTTTTCCACCGCTCTTCCCCTCCCTTCCTTTCTCTCTTCCCTTCCTCCTTTTCTCTTCCCACAAACCATATGCTCTTTATTGTGAACTCGCTCAGATGTTCTTCCCCCCTCCCCCAGGGGCAGGGGCACCGCAGGGGCAAAACCAAGGCTGCCGCCTCGCAGCACATTTCGGTGGGGCGCCCAGATCCTCCTCATCCAGTCCCCAAATCCGATCTCATCCCCACTGATTTTCCAACGAGGAGAACTTCGGCGCCAACGCTTTTGACAAATAACTGCGGGGGTCCTAGGATGACCGTAGCCGCGCCTGGCTGCGACGTGCGGATTTAAACCCAAGCATTCACCAATCCGGTATCATCATCAATCCGGTGTCAGCCGGTATCATTGCGTCCAGCCAAGGAGCGCGCGGTGCCGGACCTGGCGCTTTTATTTCCTCCGGTAAACACGGGAAAGGCTTTCTGCGGAACTGAGGGCTTCGTGGTGTTTGCTCAAACTCCAGACTGCGCCTTGGTGCTGGGCCAGGCGGGTCCCTGCCAGTCGGAGCCCCGCCTCCAGATGGGAGGGGGGGGGGGGAAAGGCCTGGGTGGCAGATGCCACCATCTACAAGGTCAGGGACGTTATTTTACACAGATGATCATTTTCCCCGTAAGGCCTGTGTCCGGCTACAAATGATGTCATCTCTTAGAGGCTGGAGAAGTCCGTGGGCCCTGAAACGCCTGTGCTGGGGCTCCCACCATTGTGGGGCCTGCGTGCTGAAGGGTGACCTGCAGCCCAAGCTGACGCCCCTCCCCCAGGATTGGACTGTAGATCCGTGCAAGCAACCCCACAGGGAAGGAGACCCTTCAAGTAAAAGGGGCATGACCCCCCTGCACCCCCCACCAAGCTCGCGCAGGCAGCGGCTATTTCACCTGCGGTGCCAATGAAACTGGGGGCGGAGGAAGTCCTGGCAAGTTACGTTCCTCCTTTTAAAACCAAATGATGCTGTTATCGCCTTCATTTTGCACGTGCGCAGACAGCGGGGTGGACAGCACCGCTTGTTCACAGAACTGGCCTCGGGACTCTCCCGGCTGCTTTCTGGGTTCCGTGTCCGCACGGAGAAAGGCTGCCTCCCAAACCTGGGCTCAGGGATGCAGGGCCAGGCGCTCGCCTTCCAAGCCGCGCTACCGGGTCACCGTTTTGCCAATTAGCGCCGGTATCGTGGCCAGATCGGGCTGGGGGACGCTGTGGTCCCCAGGCTCCGGGCGGGGGCAGGTGGAGAACCCCTCCCTGCTCTGGGCAGTCGGGGCCGGTGCCTTTGGCTCTGGAGAGACTTGGAAAGAAGTAGGAGAGGCCCAACCTTCGGAGGTCGGGAAGGAGGGACTGGAGTGTAGAGATGGAGATGTGCTCTTCGAAGCAAATCTGGGAAATCTGGAACCACCCTGCCCTCCGCGACCTGTTGCGCGGGGCAGTGCTCCGCTGGCTCTGGGCCGGGTCTGGCGTGGCTGCGAATGGGCGCCGCCGGCCGGGAAGCCCCAGCCAGCATCGCCGCCCAGGCAACTCCCGGTCGGACCTCGAGGACGCCAACCTCAGGGAATCTGGACTCCCGAGGACTTTGGAGGTGGCCCGGCAGCCGCACCGGCCCAGCTGCGGGGCCTCCGGGTCTTCTGGCCGCTGTGGGGTGGAAAAGGGTCGAGCTAACCGTGTGGCTACTGTAACCTCAGAGCGCTAGGGCAGGGGAGAGGCCGGGAAGGAGACAGCCCGGAGCTGCGGGCCCTCACCCCCCACCCCCATACACACACACCCTCAGGGCCTATATTTGCACGTTTTGATAGCAAGTAGTGGTGGTTTATGGATGCGCGTGATCCAGATCCGCACTCGAGATCCAGATCCACCCTCAGTACCTCGATTCAAAGGTCCTCCCGGCTCTGCCTCTTCGGCGAAGAGGAGGGCGCGCAACCCGGGAGGACAAGTCTGCAGCCCGCGCGCCCCTTCCCGGCCCGCGGCTCTCCGCAGAGCGCAGGCTGTGGGGGAGGGAGGGCGCGGGTCTGCGCCGGGAGGGCCCCGGATGCGAGCCGCGGGCTCAAAAAAAACCAGTGAGACTCGGCCCTGGTCGGTTTTTAACCGCCCGCCGCCGTCCCGGGTTCCTTTCAGCGCAATTGGAAGTTCCTATTGCCCTCTTGAAATACACTTTCAGTACCTCCCCCCCCCAACAATTACCGCCGACCCCAGAAAGTGCTCTGTCTGCTTCACCCAGCCTTTTGGAGACAGAAAACCGGGAAAATGTCCAGCTCCCGAGAGGCAACCCCTGAGCAGGGGCTTAAGAAACAAGGACACAGACTTTGGTGGCCCCATGTGTGCACAAAGGAAATGAGAAAGTTTTCCCCTTGACAAATTGAATCATTTTTAATAAAACCAGGTTGAGCCGGGCTCCGTTCTCAACAGCATCTCTCCTTTGTACTATGAATGCACATGGGGCGCTATCCCCCCGTGGGTGGGTCTAGGGGTGTCCAGACGTGTTCGGGTGTCTCCAAAGGCTTCTCTTAGCAGCTTCCAGGTCCACCAAGCCTTTTGACATTGGGCCCAGCCCAAAGCCGCCTGCTTTCCCACTTGTGAGTGGGTTTTTAAAGGGCCAACTGGCAGACGATTGAGCAGCTATTCTTCGCCCCCCCCCCCCCAATCTTGCCTTCTGAGTTTGCTTTAATTAGGGGGTTGGGAAGTGGCGTTGGGAGCCCGAGTTCACATAAAATCCGTCAAAGGAGTTGGGGGAAGGGAGGACGGGGAGAGAGAGGGGTGGAGGACTCCAGTGCAGGAAAAATTCAAAAATCGTAAAAGGAAAAAGGGGGAACTTGAAGCCCAGAAGTCATTGTTTCCTTTATTTCAAAGGGAAAAACCTGCCCGATTCTCATCCTTTTGATTGATTAAGGCCCTGAATACCTCGCAGTCCCAGAGTGACAGTCCCTGAATAGACGGGAGCGAATAAAGCGCGGTGCAGAGCCTGGGGCTGGCACTGGGGGTGTAAAGGAGGCGAGTTCGCTGGCACTTACCAAGTTATAAATAAAGGGCTATGCACAATGGTACCTTCTCTGAGGACAGACAGTCTTTACAACACTCCTGGCGTCATATCCTGCTGGGGACACTTCAGCTCCTAGCCAAGACTCCGCTCCTTTTATTTTTCCAGCAGTTTAGCCTGAATACCATAATAAATTCCTGAGAACAAACGCCTCGGCCGGGCAAAACCTGAACGTATAGACGCAGTTCTGCCAGCGTGTTGGGAATCTATACATTGAGATTTAGAGCTGGGGCTTCGCAGACCCGATTTTTCAATCAAGAAGCGGAGACCCTTTTCTTCTCCTCCCCTTCCCAGCCTTCAAGTAGCAGTCCTGCGGCCGCCTCCCCACCTCTGCACAGTACCCCCGCCCCCCCCTCCCCAGCGGAGAAGACAAAAGAACTGGTCAGCACAGCCTGGACTCCTCCTGGGAGAACCCCTTAACAAGCCTAGGCCAAGGGGCATTGACCAAAGGAAGGGAGGCCACACATGTCTGGGGGTTCCCAATGCCTTCTTATGGAATTGAGCCCCCTCCAGTGGCAGCAAGCCAAGTAAAGTGTGTGTGTGTGTGTGTGTGAGAGAGAGAGAGAGAGTGTGTGAGAGAGAGAGAGAGAGAGAGAGAGAGAGGCAGAAAACATAGACATAGTCACCCAGAGAGAAATAGAGTCAGAGACAGAGAAAGACACACAGAATACTGAGAGAGACAAAGAGACAGAGAAATAGACTGCCAAGGAGTGAAACACATAGAGTGACAGACAGAGACGGGGAGACTGGGACCCCTCCCTGCTCTCAGCAGCTGTCACCTCCCCTCAGGCTCTCTCTCCCAGTTTCTACGAGTCTATCCTTCTCTCCTGGGGCAGGGGCGCAGCGTGGGTCCCTCCGGGGCCGGCCGAGGTCTCGGCACCACCGGGGATGGGAAGAGAAAGTGGCCGCTGTCGCCCAATCAGCGCGTGTCTCCGCCACCCGGGACGGTCTCCCCGTCGGCCAATCGCAGCTCAGGGCTCTTGACCAAGCTTTGGGTGAAAGAACTAATAAATGCTCAAGAGCCAGGATCCCCGCACTCGGTGTCACGACAGGAAGAGACTCCGGCCGGCCGTGCTCCCGGCCCCACCCCCTTCCCTGGCTCGTCGCGGCGCTCTGAGACCCCTCCCCAGCGTCCCAGGCGCGGGGCCACTCGCCCAGATTCCCAGTAAACTTTCCCACCCTGGGCTCGAAATCCTGGACTCGGGCTTCCCAGCCTGGTTCCTTCTCGAGCCTCTCTCTCCCTGGACTAGAAGCGAGCAGTCCCCCTCCCCACGGCCCTCCCTCCGTCTCCAGCCTCTTTGGGGAGGGGCTCTCCGCGCTCCGGGGGAGTTCCCGAGGGTTCCCAGCGCCTCGCTCGCCTTCCTATCTCGCCTTTACCTGGATATAATTCCCAAACGAAGCTGCCCCCAGGATGACCACGCTGGCCGGAGCTGTGCCCAGGATGATGCGGCCGGGCCCGGGGCAGAACTACCCGCGCAGCGGGTTCCCGCTGGAAGGTAAGCGAGGGCCTCCGCAGCGCGCGGATCCGGGGCTGGGCCCCGGGCTGCTCCCGCTACCGGGGTCTCCGCAGGCTCCTTGAGCGATCCAGGGACCCCATTCCCTGGGCACCCCACCCCGGGAAGGAACAGTTGGAGCGAGATCCGCACCCGATTTCCTCTCGGTAAACGCAGCGCGGTTCTCTCCGAAAGCCCTTGCACAGCTTGGCGGCCAGGCCTGCACCAGGCGGGTCCACTTTGCCCTGTTGTTTTGGAAAAGCCTTGGTGGGGAAGGGGCGAACGGGCTTCTGAGCACCAGAAAGCAACTTCTCCGTATTTTGTCCACTCAAAGGCGTCTCAAAGTTTGTCCTGGCTCTGCCCGTATTTGCTACGCTCTTTCTTGTTAAGTTCTGGAAAAATTTTCTTGCCTACGCACAGTTATGGTGGCCAGGCCCTGCGATCTCGTGCTTGGGATTTTTAGTATTAATTATTGATTGAGTCTCACTCTTCTTTAGCGGCATCTTCAAGTTTCCATAACCCGTTTGGGAAACTGACAAAGTCAGTTTGAAGGTTCTGGTCATTCCAGGGACACAGGAAGTTATGCAAGCCCTAGTCCTTCTGACAGTTTGAGAGGTTGGGGCGCCCCAGTGGGGATGCGGGTCCGGTGGCTCCTACCTTCGGACCTCGGGTCCGGGTCCGGAGTAGAATGTAATACCCAGGGCATGGCTGGAGGCAAGGGGGGCCTGCGGGCAGATCGGGTTTGTCCCTGTCCCCAGATGTAACAGGTGACACGCCTGCCACCTGCAGCCTCCTTTTGGGACCCTCTTTGATCCTTGGCTGCTGCATTCTTAGCTGGAAATCCCAAAGGCTGTCAGCTCCTTCAAGTCCCTTAGGAAGGGAGCAGGCCTGCTTGGGCAGGGTTTGGTGTGAGCAGAGTTCCAGAAGGCTGAAGCCTGGGAGAACTTCTGTCTGCCAGGAGGCTGTTTCTTGAGCAAGATACACTTTGTGCCAGCCACAGGGTCGCCGGGTTCCCCGGAGTTGCCACTTTACCTGGGCCGAAAGGGAAGACGGGTTCGCTGGTCCAAGTTATTTGCCCTGGTTGTTCCTTCCACACAAGATTATGTGGCCCTGAATTGCTTAATAGTTTGAACAAACGTGATTGAAAAGGGGCCTGGGGCTGGAAGCTGGATGGGAGCCGGTTCATTGCTGAGGCTGTAGCATTCGGATTGGCCCAAAGAGCTCAAAGTTAGAGGCTCAGCCTCCCAGTGGCTGCTCCCAATTCCCCTGAAATGACGTTCCCTTTGCCTCTCTTTTCACCTTCTGTCCCCAGTGTCCACCCCGCTCGGCCAGGGCCGAGTCAACCAGCTGGGCGGTGTATTTATCAACGGCAGGCCGCTGCCCAACCATATCCGCCACAAGATCGTGGAGATGGCCCACCACGGGATCCGGCCCTGCGTCATCTCCCGCCAATTGCGTGTGTCCCACGGCTGCGTCTCTAAGATCCTGTGCAGGTACCAGGAGACGGGCTCCATCCGTCCGGGTGCCATTGGCGGCAGCAAGCCCAAGGTGAGCAAGCGCCGGCTCTGGAGGCCTCTGGGCCTGCGATCTCCCGGTTCGGGAAGAGGGCAAAGGATGCGTCTGGGACTTTCCAAGAAGAAGTTATTTTTCAAGTCTGGGGAGGTGTGTGTGTGTGTGTGTGTGTGTGTGTGTGTGTGTTGTATCAGGTGTGGGGGGACTTAGTTGCTGCCTAAGCCAAGATTCCTTGATAAACACTAAAAAAAAACTCCAGCCTTTTTGTAAAGAAAATGTAGCATTTTTAAATGCCCTGAATCGAGTAATTCCTCAACACATTATTTTGACAGGCAGCCGCCAAACTGTCCCCGTCCACTTGTTGCTGGTTTCTTCCTCAAGCGTCTCCCCAGCTCCCACCCACTGCACTGCCCTTCCCAAAACTAATCTAAGGAGCCCCTGCCTTTTTAACGGTTGCTTTCCCCACTCCCGTCCCCAATCTCTTCCAGTGCAAATTGTCTTCAAGGAGTCAAAAGCTGAGTGATGTGTTTTCATTGTAATGAGCCCATGATTTGGCTTTTAAAAAGCAGTTTGGTGCTCTCCTCATGTGATTCTGGTTCCCTTTTAAAAAAAGAAGAGAGAGAGAGAGAGTCTTCCTGGTGAGGGTTGGGTGGGAGGGGGTCGGTTCAGGGCTGCCTTTTCTTTTGGGTGTGGGGAAAATGCAATAGAGTTTTCTAGTTGCCACAGGGCAACCTCCAAGGGAGAGTTCTGGTAAACGTAAGACTTCTGAACACCCTCCTCTTCTCCCGCCTCCTCAGTGCCCTCTGCACCCTTCCTAAGAAGCCCTGGAAACTCTTTTAACTGGAAAACAATTAAGAGCCAGTTGCTCCAATTATGCCTATTTGTTATCCACTCCCATTCTTGAAAACCTAGATTCTCACCTTTTGCATTTCACCCTGCTCGTCCCTTTAGCTAAAATCTGGCGCTCCTTTGGAGAGGCGACAGTTGCGGATCTAATTTGATTTCTCTGTTCCCCTTTCAAGCATTTCTTTTTGTTTAGTTTCATTTTCGTGTTGATTTTGTATAAGGACTTGCCCTTCTGTATTTCCAGGGATCAGAAACTGCACACCTCTTTTTCATTTATCCTGATTGTCCGAGCTTAGCTGGGGAAGAGAAGGGTACCCAGGTTGCTTTGGGGTGGGGTGACTTTCTGGCAGGCCCTGCCTCAGAGTAAACTGCCTTAGAGAGCTGGGCCCCCTCGGCTAACAAGGGGGACCTCCCCAGGGGGCGCAGGAAGGCGCCCCCGGCGGGGCCCAGAGGACTGGGTAGCAACACCTGCCTGCCTGTTCTCTTAAAGCAGGTGACGACGCCTGACGTGGAGAAGAAAATCGAGGAATACAAACGCGAGAACCCGGGCATGTTCAGCTGGGAAATCCGAGACAAATTACTCAAGGACGCGGTCTGCGACCGCAACACCGTGCCCTCAGGTACCAGGCCCGCTCGCGTCCCCTGCGGCGCCGTCCTCAGTCGCTCTTTTCCAAGCGAGTCCTTTCAGCTGTAATCACCTCAATGATCCATCTGGGCCACGGGGACGCGGCTCCTCCCTGGGCCCCTGAAATATTTACGAACCACCGGTTCCTGGAGGGAGCGGCGAGCCGCTGGTCCCGAGGTTGAGACCAACCCAGGGGGCTCCCCAAAGAGGATTTTTTTTTTTTGGTCGGGAAAACAGGGCAGGAAACGCGAGGCGGAGGCCAACAAGCATTTATTAATATGGATGTTCTCTTTTAAAGAGAAACAAATGTTTTGGTAAGCCCAGTGGAAGGGAGATAGGGCCGGGCCCCGCGGAGGCTTCGCGGTGTGCGCAGAGGCGGGGAGCCTCCGCCACGGGGCTGCAGTGTCCCCCGGGGTCCCCGGCGGAGGGCGCAGAGAGGCCAGCGCAGCCCGAGCCCAGGGCGCGCGGGAAAGTTTGTTTTTAATTAAAAGGCAACTCCCACCGCCCACTCCCCCTGCGAGAACGAGACGTTTCAGAGCACGGATTTGTTTACCACACTGGAATCTGGAAAAAATAAATGGGGGGAGAGCGCATTTTCTTTTGATTTTTACAATAGGAAACGGTTCTGCAGTGGAAATTGAAACCCTTTATAGTCTAAAAACAGTGGAATTGCAGGGGAAGGGGCCGCTGCTGTTCCGCCTCCCTGGCCGGGAACCGCGGGGCCCGCCCAGTGCCCGCAGGTGGTGGTGGTGGGGGGTGCAGGGTGGGCTGCAGGAGACTTCTCTCAGATCGGAGGCCTAGACCCGTCTATGGAGTCCAGAAGGGAAACGTTTCCTGCTGGGAGCGAGGGGCAGAAACCGGCGGCTCGAGGCCCTTGCTTGGAGGTGCAAGCTTCCCAGGCTCCAATATCCCTTTTCCTAGATGGGGTGGGGGGAGCGCGGGGGAGATACGGGGGGGAGGGGGGGTCGAATGGGAGGCTGAGAGGTGGTAGAAGACGGTGGAGGCCCCAGGAACCAGGAGGAGACAGAAGTTGGTTGTGCCGGGCAGCGGATCCAGGGCGCGGACTGGGGGTGGGGGCTCCGTGCTGCCCAGCCCCGCACAAACTCAGTGGTCTGCGCTCCCCCCTCCTCCCGCCCCCAGTGAGTTCCATCAGCCGCATCTTGAGGAGTAAATTCGGAAAAGGGGAGGAGGAGGAGGTCGACCTGGAGCGGAAGGAGGCAGAGGAGAGCGAGAAGAAGGCGAAACACAGCATCGACGGCATCCTGAGCGAGCGAGGTAAGCGCGCGCCCAGGGCCCGCGCCGGGGCGGACAGTCGCGCTCTGGCGCTGGGGCGGAGGGCGGCCCAGCTTCCGCGGGTGTCCAGGTCTCCTGGCTCCTACCCACGCCACCCGGGTAAGAGCCCTCAAGTGAGGGACGCACTTGCAATCAAAACGAACGTGTTCTCTTTTGCTATCTCTGTTTTACAAATCTTTCTTCCGCATCCCCTCCAGCCCCGGCTAGTCTCAAACTACGAATTGCGTTTTAGGTGCGGGGCCACCCTCCTGCCTTTGGGCGCGGGACTGGGCGCCTAGGAGTGGCTGGGGATGGGGGAGACAGTCTGTGATACCGAGGGAGGCTGAAGGAACTTTTGTGCCCTCAGGAAAGGCCCTGATCTCCAGAGTTTCTAACATCAGAGGAGGGAGGGAAGGAGGAGGAAGAAGAAGGGGGGGGAGAGAGAGAGAGAGAGAGAGAGAGAGAGAGAGAGAGAGACTCTCAACACTTTGATTGGCAGTGCGCCCTGAAAGTTGCGCCTCATGGGCTACCCTATAAATGTATATGTGTAAGCTGTCTGTTTTCTCTTGGTTTTAAACTGGTTTTCAAATGCGATGGGGTTTGATTTGTGTGTCTGGGAAGTAAAACAGAGGGGCCCTGGGCTTTGGACCCTTAATGCCGGCGCCACCCGTTCCTCGTTGGCTGCGAACTGGCAGCATCTAGAGAAAATCTCTCCCTCAGAACTGCCTCCCTTTCACTTGCTGCGGGTCCTCTTCAGACTTAAAAGGTACCCACCTGCCCCTTCCCAAAGGGAAGTCTACCCCTGGGAGCTGAGCCAGGAAGGGGTGACGGCACAGAGAAGTCTCAGCAGACTTGCACCTCAGTAGTTTTGGCCTTGGGGATGGTTGTACGTCTTCAAATTGGAAAAGGCGCTGAGTCCCCGCCCCCTCCCCTGGCGTTCTCTGATCTGGGGCCTGGGTTGTGTAAGGCTGAGTGTTGAGTTGCCCTAGAGGTCAGGCGACTCTTCAGGTGGGCTTGGAGCGATCACACGCTGACCAGCTGGGTCCATGGCCCTCAGCCCTGGACTGTGGACGGTCCTTTCTTTGACCTTTCTTGCTCATCCCCTGGACAGACCGGTGGGCTTTATAAACCAAGGTAAACTCTGTACTCAACCTCAGAAGGACACGTAGATTTAGACACTCCAAGTCCAAATGGCTGCTTTTAGATGCTTCTGGTACCATCAGGCAATCAAGAAAAACCACCGGAAGCAATGGCAGGTTGCTTCCCTCCCTTGAAAGCAGGGCTCTCACAGGGGCTCGGTCTGAGCGTCTCCTTTGAGAGGGGTGCTTCCGTTTTCAGCCTCTGAGAAGACATCTCAGCTTTTATTCCAGCCTAGATACAGCGTGGAGGTGCTGGGGAGGGAAGACAGTGACAAACCAGACCCCCCCCCCCCCCAAACCCTACGGGCCCCTTGGGGCAGGGCAGTGGGGCCAGGAGCCCAGAGCATCCCAGAGGCTCCAGAAGGACTGGGGGGAGGCACAGCTTTGCTACTTGTTGCCGGAGGCGCAGAGCGCGGCAGATCCGAGGCTCCCTCACAGCACAGGCAACCAAGGCCCAGGAGACAAAACGCCCCAAATGAGCTGGTCAAACATTTGTACAACTTTTCCAGCTTTTACAAAGAAGGCCTTCTCTACACAAGCTACACTTGGAGATGAACTTGGGAGACAAAGCCGGGAGAGTCCATTGAAACTCACACTTTAGCTCGGCCCAGACAAAGCTCTGGCTCGCAGCAGCTTGATGTGAACAAAGGAAGGCAACCTTTTTATAATTCAAGGAGAAAAGAAGAGAAAACAGCCCCACAAAGGGCGGCGAATAGACATTATGGGCTTGCAATGAGGGATGAATTATTCAATGAGCCCCAATAGCTGCTGCGCCAGGAAGTTTTATGGACTCTCCAGCGTGAAAAAGTGGCCATTTCACCTACAAAATGTTTCTAGTCTTTTGGGCCGTCTAGCTGGATCGGGCTGCCATTCAAGGGCAATTGCTACCATTTTAAAAATCAGAGAATTCTCCCCAGCGGGGGTCGCACCGTTGAAAACACACACGCACACACACCTCCGAGGCTGAAGCCTAATTTAATTTGGGGTTGTCAAGGATGAAGCAGCGTCAGTCTCGCCAGCGCCTCCAGCTCCTTTTCCAGATGAACCCTGGAGGGCAAGAGGGGCCCAGAGAAAGGAGAGCGAAGTGTAGTTTGAAGGAAAGTTTAGAAACCTCAAAACATTCTCTCTGCTGTTTGGGTAGCAAACGTCACAGGTTGCCCCGCTTGTAAAACAGAAGGCGTGTTGCTGAAGAGCTCTGAGCGCCCTGGCGGAGGAGCAGGAGGCTGGCCAACAAGGAGCCTTTGGGACATCTTTCCGCTTGTCCGACACTAGGACACAGGGGAGAGGCACCCTGAAAGAGGTCAGAGCCACCCTCGTTCCTCCTTCCAGGGTCTGGCTCTTTCTCTTGCTCCTTTCACCTCCCCAACTTTCCCTGGCCCCTCGCCTCATCCAGGGGCAGCGCAGCGGTGCCCACCCGGTGCCTCCGGCCCCGGTGCCCTTGCTGGGCCCATCCTTCCAACATCTTTGCGGGTGGAAGGGGAGGAGTGGGCGGTCAGGGCACACCCAGCCCCACCGCCCGGCCCCTGGCTGGCACAGAGATCCGAGCTGGTGCAGCCCGGGTTGCCAAGCCCTGGTCGCAGCATCAGGGGCTGTGGGTACGGCCCGCGCTGCGGCCACTCAATGGGCGCCTCTGTTCCTCCCCCGGCGCGGCCGAGCGGGCCCGCGGGCGCTGCCACAATGGGCCGGCCCCCACTCCTGCGCCCTGCGCCAAAGCTCCGCGCCGCCCCCTCCCCTGCGCCCCGGCCGGCTAGCAGCTTAGCTCTCCGGGCTGCAGCCGACTCAATTGCCTCCTTTATGTCCTTCTCACTTTCATCTAGACGCAGCCCGCCCCCCGCCCTTCTCTCTTTTTTTTTCTCTCCCTTGCCTGAGGCTCACATTAGTGAAATTTCTGCAACCTCCCCCCATTTTTTTTTCTTATTTTAAAGAAAGCCCTTAACACAAAAGCAGTGACTAATCAATAGAAACTGCTCCTTCATCATCTCCTCCTCCTCCTCCTCCTCCTCCTCCTCCTCCTCCTCCTCCTCCTCCTCCTCCTCCTCGCCCCCCCCCCGCCCCTCCTCTTACTCCTCCTCCAGAAGGGTGACGCTTTTCCTGTTTGGGAGTTTTGGGAAACATTTTTGCTCTGTATCGTAATGGAATTAGAGGACAGATGAGGACTGTAAATGGACACGCGACTGCAAGATTGTCCCTTAAATATTTAGATGCAACGTTACAATTACCGACTTGTTGCAGCGGCTTTGAAGTGGCGCTCGGGGGTTCAGGGGGAGAGAGGCCAGATCGCCAAACTGATGTTTTGATTGGGGCTGCAGATACACTTCCACAGGGCTGTCCCCGCTTTCACATCGCCAGTGAGCGTGGGAGGTTTGCAACAATTTCAAAGATTGAGCCAAGATAGGTCGGTTGGGGCTTCTACTCCTTTCACATCTCCCCCTTACTTTTTTGACATTTTTGAAACACAGTGCTGCTTTTTTTTTTATTATTAATTTGAGAAAGTCAAAGTGACAAAAGTTTTGCTCGAATCCTCGCCCGTCCAGTTTGCGCACTTGAGCTCTTGTAAAATGAACGAGATCGACGCCAGCTTTCCAGTGGGGCGTAAGATGAAGCAATTAACACGCAAAGGTTTAAAGGTCCTTGAAGCATTTCATTTCCAGTGGAATCATGAAAAGGCCACTTTATGTTTGACGGCAGCGCCACTAAAATCGAGGGAAAGCGTTTCTTCTCCGCGCTCCCCCCCCCCCCCCCCAGTAAGCAGGGAAGGACAATTTGGCGCGGGGCTCGGGGATGGAGGACGAACTTTCCCAAAGATTAAAATCATTAGGTATCAGATCGTAGGTTTGTGGCATCGGAACCATTCTTGAAGTGGACAGCCCACTCTCCTAGTCCATTTGTCAGAATCACGAATCTGACCCCAGCGTCACCGAAATTGTCTTGAGAGACAATTTCATATTTTCCGAAGTCCTTGCAACACTCAACGCTACATTTTAAAAAATGCATTAAAAATGTCAGAACTCGAATTAAATGAAACACCACACTGATCCCCCCCCCCCCCCTCCCACCCCTTAAAAGCCTAGAGAGGATTTGCCCGTTGGAAAGATTGAAAGGGAAGCAGTCGAGTTCGGATGTCGGTTTTTCTCATTCGCTGGTTTGTTTTGTCGGGGTGACTGCTGTCTGTTTACTTTCTGGCCTTATTGAAAACATGCAGATTTTCTCATTAATGCTTGAAATCGTATGTTTATTTGGTGGCTCGATTGGATTGTTGATAGCACCGGAGCGGGGGACGTGGGGCCTTCAAGTGCGTAATAATTACTGGAGGGTTATTTAAGAGTCCCCAGGGCTGCGCAATAAAACCGCCGGGGCGGTGAGGCGGAACCGGCAAGTGCGCCTGGTTGAGGAGAGTGCAATGTGCAGGATCAGTCAGGTGGATGGGAGCGTTGCCACCGAACCCAGTCCCAACATCCACGAATACATGTATTTTGAGGAACAACAACAACAAAAATCCTCCCTAGCTAGGAGGTTAAATGTTTCGGTTGTCCATAGGTAAATAACCAGTGAAAAGAAAAGGCTTCGCAACACCAACAAACACACAAAGGATGTGAGAGCGCGAGATTGGCCAGGGCTGGCGCTGGGAAGGTTCTGTTCGGTGGGGTTCCACCGCAGGTAACTTCTTTATGTGGGTAAATAAAGATTAAAGAACCATTAAGAATGTAGATATAGAGCTAACAAGACACTAAAAGGCAATCAAGCAGTCAGTTTAATGCCTTATCTCACTGGTTGCTCTGGGGTTGTTTTACAACTAGGAATTAAAATCTGAAAAGGAAGTTTTCAGCAGCTCTGGCCAAATATTGATTAAGTAGCTGTTTGTTGATGCCATTGTTGCGCATTAAAAGGCCGGGATTGCGGCCCCTCACTGGCCATCTTCTATTGTGAGGGATTCTTAACCACCGAGATCAAAGCGGGATCACTTCAACTTATCTGTCTTGGAAAATCCTCTTTTTCCTCTGAAACCTCTAAGGAGGATTGACCAAATTCTCTTTAAGAAATAGGAACCGAAACCAGTACATGTCGTGGTTTTATAGAGAAGAAATTCATGGGGTGTTTCTAATTATCCTATGGTGATTTCTTGTTTAGAACTTTGGTTAAGATGGGGGAATGTATCATCAAATAAATTTTTATTTTGGGGAGGTGGTGGGAGGCATGGAAGCTACTGTCTGCATGTGCATACATTTCTAAACATGGGAGTTTCACTGAAGTTGCCTTCCCCGCTGAGTTGATGTAAAGGAAAAATGTCAGAGTTTTGCATAAATCTAGGTAGGGAATAATTAAATACACAGGACACTGAGTTATGTTGACTACATTTCTCTACTTGTGTTTCCATAGTTTTTGTGTTTATAGATGGTTAGATGTGTCTCATGCATATTTTAAAACTCTCTATAATGAAGTAGATGTGTTTGTGTGTATAGTTTGTGCATTGTTAGAGTTTATTTATAAGTTGGTCACTAGGAATTATGCTGGCAGTAAACTATATCCAGTTGCACAAATTAAAGGTTTATTTTCCTATGGATTATACTTTCTAGAGTCATCAGGATTCGAGGTAACAGCACATCGACACTCAGCACTTCTGTAGAATGCTAGGAAAACTATTACCCTGAATGATTTTACGATTTTTGTTGTTGATTATTAGATGAACAATTAAAGAATTTTTGGGTTAAGAAATGCAATGTACTTGGAAAGATTTTTCTATTAATATGGGAGCTAAAATTCCTGCAAGGGCTTTTTTGGAAACACCATCTCTGTGCTTACTTAATTTGCAAATTCCAATGAATCACTCTAAGTGAGTTTATTAAATTTATGCCAGATTTAGGCTTTGGGTATTCAGCTGTGCATCATGGATCTGCCTGCGTGTGGGAGTTCCAGGATCTTCTTCTCTGATTATGCTCATTTCAGTACTAAGTAATTGTGCCTAAGGTTTTATTTGTATTTCATTTTGTTTTCTACTCTTTCTGTTCACTCTTGAATAAGTTGTATCTTGACATACAGAGTCAGAATCATTAGTGGATATTTTAAAATATTTTCTATTATTATCTTCCAATTAATGGATCATCTACCAATGCTCAGATGTTCTTTGATACAGTCCCCAGCATGGCAATGTAGAGCAAAGAGCAACTGCCTGAAATAGGTTAAGCTGGAAGTGCGAGTAATCTGTTATGATTACCTTCTCCTGGGTCCAGAGACAGTATTAGGGAGTTCTTTGTTGCATATTCCACACGTACATGTATATTTCATATACATACACAGTTAAAGTGACTTTTCCCTTGACACCCTTGGATGTCAGGCTATGTGTTCCTGTACTGCCAGGGGACAGCAGAATTGAGCTCCAAGTTTGGCCTGATCTCAGTACCAAGACAGAATTACTGGCTTGAGAACCGGTTTATGTCAATTATATCTCAATTAAGATGGGGAAAAAATAAAACTTTGATATCATGGCTCAAAAAAAAAAAAAAAAAAGAATTGGCTGCCTTTAGCTGGGGGAACTGTGATCAGGGAAAGTGAAAGGGAATTTCAGAAGTTGCCAGTCTCTTGGAAGATGCACACCAAAGATTTTCTCATCCTGTTCGTGCCAGTCTCTGGTAGAACATGGCTCAGCTCAGCTTTCGGCTCTACATTGCAGTGTTGGGCCCAGCACTGAGCTCCAACAGCGTGGTGCTTTTGCTGGAATCTGGATATGGATACCTCTCCCCACAAATTATCTGAGTTAGGATTATGCTCCCAAATGAACAGAAATTATTTCATTTGCAGTTTGTAACTGGAATGTGCTCAGTTATCAACGTGTCCGTTAACATTATAAAACACCTGTTTAGTAGAGATGAGTTAGAAACTTTGCCATTGCCAATGGGAGATATGAAAACCATGGAAAGTATTTGTTGAAGACACTTGCGGAATACTAAGTTTTATGAATTCTTACCTTTAATGTCTATTTTCCTTCCTTCCTGATAAAAACTAACAGATCATTTCTGCTATGGAAGTGGCCACTTCTCTTTAAAAACAAAATTGTATCTTAATAAAGGGCAATGGAATAAAATTTAGGGTTTGATTGGAGGCACATTTGTCCTAGAAAGAAAAGTCTTGAGAAAGAGTCTTACCTTATACATCACCTATAGCAAACTTCGTAGCATTTAACTTTTTGCTGCAGGATTTTAAGCAAATAACATCAACCACAAGGAACCCCTTCTTTTTGGGCTGAAGCGACTTGATCAAAGTAGTTTGAGTTTTCATGCTCTTGTTAGTGCAGTGATTGGAAAATGAATCTTCCCCCGTATAACAAATCAGAACTCATGACAGGCAGCGACAAACTAGTGTATATTTGTCTCCTTAAACCAATTCATTGATTTACTGATTCTTATGTACTTTTCTTTGGCCATATTTAGTGCATCTACAATAGTTTATTATTATGAATTCTCAATTTGAGCAGCCAATTTCTCACTCATCCTGGATCTAATTCCAGTGGGCTCCATTTAAAAATAGCTGAACAAAATGCTTTGTGACAAGAATGAAAGGCACTTGTTGGCTGACCAATATAGGATTAAGGGAGAGGAAATAGCACTGATTTTCAGCATTTAAAAATTTCCAGGATCACATTGAAACTTCAAATAACTTAGTTTTATGGAGGCTTAAATGTAAATTTTTAAAAATGTTATAAGCGGATGGTAGTTATGTTTCTGGAAACAACTGCTGAATTTAATGTACTTGGCCTTATGTCATTAGATGGAAACAGTAAGTAAGGTAGGGTAGACTTATATGAAAGGACAGTTAATTGCTGTGCATTTCATATTATAACATGGAGTTGCGTTAGTTTTTGTGGACTTTCATAGTAAATGCTTACATGGTCACATACAAATTTGCATTTTTAATAAAAGCCTGATTTGTAGGCTTATGATTTTTATAGGCACTCAAATATGTTAAAAATATAACCACCTAGCCCTATTATTATTATTTGCAAACCCTAGTGTAAGGCATTATTTACCCAGTCAACAGGCACTTACTTGGGCATTGTATGAGGGTATTAATATTCTTTTTTTAAAAAACCCACACTTTATTTTTAAATAATTAAAGACTATAGAGTCTATCTCCAGACATGTATTTTAAAATTCTTATTTTCAATATATATTTTATTTAAAATTGTTATTTATTAATTTTAGAGAGAGAAAGGAAGAGGGGAGAGAGAGAACTATGGATTTGTTGTTCCACTTACTTATGTATTCATTGGTTGATTTTTGTATGTGCCCTGACTGGGGATCAAACCCAAAACCTTGGTGTATCAGAACAATGCTCTAATCAACTGAGCTACCCAGCCAGAATTTCTCCTAATATTTAAATATATTATTATGGTTAAGAAAATCTTGCCCAAAGGGTGTGTGCATGTGTGTATCTCTCAATTACCATGACTGAGATTAACCTGAACTAAAGAAAATTAATTGGTCCAATTCATTTTATTATAAGAAAAGCAACAGGCTTATTCTTTCTGAATCCCTACTTGACCAATTTCCTGATAGAAGTTCACTAAAGCAAGTGAATGTTTCTTGTGTGCTCAGACTTAAACATGACTTTGCTTGCCTATGAGAGTACAGGCAAGTGGTATGTTCTTGCACCAACAATTTTGCTATAAAATTAGTACCAAGTACACTTCAGATGTGACCCCTTGAACTTCAGTTTGGACATCTGTAAGGTGGGCACATCATAACAACTTCCCAGGGTGGTATGAGGATAAATCGAGAAGGTGCAAGTGATGTGCAAATTACACCTGTCATGGGAAAACTCAAAATCTTGTGGAAAAATAACCTCTGAACATGCAGAAAGCGACCTGATTACTGGCAGATGGGCTCTGCCCAAGGGCAGATACAAGCTGAATTCAGGGCTTAGGAGCAACAATGAAGACCAACACACATGCCCCCTGCAAAATCCATCCACTTTCACTGAGTCAAAAAAATGAGTTTATATACAACCATTTAAGGTAATAGATCGTATTGATTTAATAGATATGAAAAATAATACAATTCTAAAACCACTCACTGAGATGTCAAAAGATATTTTTGAAGTACTTTTTATCCTAGTTCTATGAAGAATACTTTTCTCCCTGAGATTGACCTGGCTTTTAAAAACTCCCCCAAATCAACCTTTTTCTTTTACACAAGTCCCCCCGCCGCAATCAGAGATTGACAAACAAGTTGCCTTTTGAGAAAAAAGTTTCATATGGACATTCTTACTCCTGAAATCCTGCCACAATCCTTGGCTTTGTGGAATTTTTTGGTGTAATTTCTCATTACGTCCCTTCTTCAGCCTCCTTCATTGTTCTTTAATGTCCTCATAGTTCCCCACATGACATTGTGTGTGTTTTTTTGTGTGTGCATGATTCTTCTTAATCCCTCTCCTTTAAAACTTGAGTTCAGAAATATGAAGGAAACTTTCCAATTTGTGAAGCTGGAGGATACATTTCAATGACCTTTCCATTCGGATTCCCTCTATCCAATTTCAATGGGATGTCTGTGTTATTGGGGCACAATGAGAGGGTGAAAGAAAGTAGCTTGGCTGTGGAGGGTTGGCGAGCCCCTGTCCCGTGCCCACCCCTGTTTTTCCCGCTGGAGCAGTTTGGCCCTGCAGCCACTGGAGAAAAGGAAGGTTGTTTTCTTATCCCCACATGCACTGGTCTGACCTGCCTCCGAAATAGGTCAGGCTGGGGCACAGCCAGTTTATGCAGCTGTTGTGGCTTAGGCGTCACAGCAGGCAGCCCGGGCTCCTTGGCCAGCCGGCCCCCAGTGAACGGATAAAAATTCGCTGGCGAGCCCTGGGGCCTTCCTTCTGGACTGTGCTGGCCCCCTGAAGGCTTTTAGATGCAAGGGGACTCCTGGATTACCGGGGGCCAACTCTCAGCCTTAAAAGGGAAGCGTTCTTTATGCCAGGATCGCTCTCTTGTCTACCCGAACATTCAAGTGAAATACATGCTTTGTCAGATTTTATTTTAAACCATATTTATTTTTGACTGCATAAGACATTCACTTTGTACATAATTCAAAAGATATAAGACGATGTACAGTGACAAGTTTTCTTCCACTGGTGTCCCTCCGTCTCAGCTCCCTTTCTAGAGTGGCCATACATAATCAAGTCCGTTTCTCTCTCTCCCTTTTAAAAATATTCTCTCCTCCCCTTTTGCACAAATGGTAGTCTATTGTGGAAACTGTTCTGCGCCTTTTTTTCCCCCTTCCACTTGAGAATAAATCTCAGCAGTTACTCCATACCGGAGTCGGATGGTCTCCTCAGCCTATTTGTATAGCTGCATAGTATTCCATCGTAATGGCAAGCAATGATTTCTTTAACAACATCAGGTTGTTTCCAACCTAACAGCACCATTTGGCACATGTGTGCGTTTATTTGTAAAATAATTCCTCCTTGGGAGGGACAAAGGGAATGGCATTTGTAATTTTGATAGCTCTGGTGGAATTCGGGTTCTGTGTTGAGAACAAATGGTGGAGGCATGCTTGGTGAGCTTGGAGCGGGAGTGTGTTTGCCTGTGGCCACTTGCGCAGGAGAAAAAGAGACACTTTTCTCTGCTCCTGCTGTGTATAGAAGCATAGGGTTTGAAATGTTTGCTTCGGAAGATGTTCTACCAACAGGGACTACCTTCTGCAAAATCCTCTAATATTCACCTATTTCTCCAAATGCAACATTCTCTACATCCAAAAACTTTTTATTTATTTGTTCCTCTTTCTACTTTTTTCTTGTGTACTGTTCACTTCACCCCCATCAAAAATTGTATATGTATGTTAAACATTCTTATTTTTTTTTCTGTGCTGGGAAAATTATGGATAGTTTTAGTATAACAACGTAGAGGCAACGTGTTCTGATTATTTAGTTACAAAAGAGAAATTGTCTTTCGGGGTCACCAGGTTTGATCTAGTGAGAGGGCAGGTTATGAATACTAAAACGTGGTCTTGCATTTCTAATTTTTGAAAAGTGCTGGCCCGATGCTCCAGAGCCGTGGTCGTCAAACTGCGGCTCACGAGCCACATGCAGCTCTTTGGCCCCTTGAGTGTGGCTCTTCCACAAAATACCACGGCCTGGGTGAGTCTATTTTGAAGAAGTGGCATTAGAAGAAGTTTAAGTTTAAAAAATTTGGCTCTCAAAAGAAATTTCAATCGTTGTACTGTTGATATTTGGTTCTGTTGATTAATGAGTTTGCCGACCACTGCTCTAGAGGTTTCTTGAGTTTGGTGAAGGCTGATTTTGAATTTTATGAACTTTTAAGGGGTATGTAGGCATTCCCTTCTGCGCACAAAAGACTATTTATGTCCTTGCACATAACTTGCCTCCCTCAAATCATTTCAGCCTATTTTTTCTTAAATCCGATGCCCGGGAATTCGGTCGTCGATGCTGCCGACTACCTGGCTTTTTAAGCTGGAAGTTCGAGTCTGTGAAACGAGCCGAGAAGAACTGTGCTCCAACCACAGAGAAAAACAACCCACTCCAAACCCTCCTGAGAAAGTTAGAGATGTGAGCGCTGATAGCAAAAGGTTTCAAGTCATTCCTTCTTAGGAACGAGCCTTTCAGAAATAGGAGAATGAGTCAGGGGCTACAGATTTATCTTTGAAAATAAAAATCTTGATTCAGTTTTAAGAACAAACAGAAAAATGAAAACGGGTCTTTTTTTCTGGACGGTTCTGGCTGCCGGGCGGGCCCCAGAGCGGGTCACAGGCGGGAGGCAGGAGGCAGGAGGCAGTTCTAACGCTAGAACTTTGTGCTCAGACGGAAGACAGTGGGCTGGGTGCTCTGAGTTCTCTTCCTCTCCCTCGCTCCGACTTGCTTGTGGAAATCTGAAGGAGTCCTTTCAGGAATGTAAACAGACCTGGCATTAAGACCAGCTGCAAAGAGCTGAGAGGAATTAAAGGCAGCCCCCCCCCCCCCCGCCCACCCCCAGCTCTGTGCATAATTTGGATTGAATCAGGCCCATAATTTGCACCATCTGATTACTACCTGCAGAAGTATGCGGCTGTCCACATAGGAAGGAGGGTGCAGGGAGAGTCAATCCCAACGAGAAAAATGTTGATTTGTTTGTCAGGTGTCTGTGATGTTCTCCACAGAAATGTAGAGCATGGAAACTCAGTGGTTTTCAGGCCCGAAAGTATAAGCAAACTAGATTCTGTGGCACGTTGTCACCTTGCTGTCATCCACACAGGTAAAGGGAAGCGGCAAGCAGAGGCCTTCTCCTGACTCTATGTCGGAGAGCAGGGAATTTGGTGGGAAAGCTGCCCTTTCTCTCCTAGATTTGCAACTTTTCAAAATAAAAAGGGATCCATGAACGCATCAGGCAGAAATGTTTCGCGTTCCATTGCAAGATCCCCGAGCGAACGGGATCTCAGTGTCTGGATTTGTTGGTTATATTTTGGAAAATTTTTGGAGCTTCTCACAGCCTTTCAGACCATTTGTAAAGGGGGCTGGGGGCCCATCCACTTCAGAAAGTCGAGCACATCAATGGGGGTCTCCTCACAGTGCCTCGGGGAACCTGCCAGAGCGGGACATGCTTCGGGCAGCTCTCCAGTGTGGAAGCTTTCCAGGTGGTAGATTCGCTTGTCTTCTGTGCAGACAGGGCACATCCGGGGCTTGTGTGGGCGCGACACACATTTATCAGAGGGCAGTAGGAAGTCGACTTCTACAGTTTCTTACCAGAAGCCAATGTCTGCTTGCGGTCACTGGCCCTGCCAAGCTCTGAATGCTTGCTGAATTTCTGTCTGAAAGAAGAAGGCAAACGGAGGACCGGGGACTTGGCATCAGGTTAGAACGGCAGAGCCAGGCTAAGAGTGCAGAGGCGGGGGTGGAGGGGTGGAGGTGGGGTGGGGCATGCAAAGCCCCCATTGTACGGGGATCAGCTCCAGGTAGAAGGCCAGGGTGGACACCCAAAGCCTGGCCTCTGTTGGGTTCACCTTCTGGGCTTTTCTCAGTGACCTTCTGGGGCTTGACGCCTCTCTGTCTACTCCTTGCCGGAGGAAAGTGTCAGCTGGGCTTCTCAGGGCATTCCTGAGCATAAAACCACTCGGTAGCTGGAAAGGCCACCTCGTCTTGTTTTCATCAGGGCCTCACTAAGGGGGCAGTAGAGTGTGGGGACATGTAGATCTTCTGCAGGTGAAAGCAAAGTCCTCATTACTGGCCGCACCCTTGTGTCATGCTGTCCTTGGGAGGAAAGTTGAAACTAAGCCACAGCAGAGGCTTCTGTTCCTATCGGGGCCCTAGCATATACCTTGGGAAGGTAAGGAGAGGAACAATGTCCTTATTACAAAATAGCAGCGGGATTAGAGAACCGGATTTGGTCTGAATCTTTGTTTGCTGGCTGACTTTCGTCATTTTATTGAATTACTATAATTTAATGTTTCTAGCTTAAGCTAACGATTTCCCCTGAAATGAATCCTTTTTGTTATTATTTTTTAAAATGCAAAACCCAAATTAAATTCATTAGGAGAGACAATGACTATCTTTTACATTCAAATTTATGGTTCTTGGAAAACCCTTTTGGCAAAACTTTAGGAAAAATAGAAAGAACTGTCACTCATACTGTAGTTTATAGGAAATGATGTTACCAGAACAAGTTTGGGCTTTTTATAGGGATGTTTGAAAATCTTTCTACCTCCAGTCCTCCTTCCCCAAACTGTTTGAAAATGCTCCCCCTTTCCTTTCACAAAGGCCTCTATAGGGTGACCTTATGTAAAAAGAGGGAGGTCAATCCTGAATGTTGTCCCCCTATCCTTTTCTGTGCCTGCCCTCCCCCCCACCCCCGATCCAGTTTCCATCTGGCTCACCTTCCTCTTGTGCACCCCAACTCCACACACAGATATAACATCGAGCTCTCTCTCATTCACATTGGGACTCAAACAGTTACCCTCCCGAAAGGACCCTGGGAGCTGACAGCTTAGTAAGAAAAATGAATCCCTAATGCAGAATTCCAGTAGCTGTGTAGCCAAGGTTTCTGGTGGGGGCAATGGATAGTTTCTCCTGCCCCTCCCTCCCAGATGATGCCCAGAGGATCCTATCCTCACTGTGAACAGGCTGACTGGTTCTGTGATGAGGGAGCTCCTTGCTGGCGAGCATGATCTGCTAGGGCATGGTACCCCATTGAGCTACCTGGAAGGAGTGGGCTAGGGCATCCTCGACCACAGGTGGGTTTCCCACACTTCCTGGGAGCCAGGCAAAGGCCTGGGCTTGTGTCCTTTGGGCTTCTTGGCAAAGAGCAGGCCCAGAGGAAAGACATGAAGGGTCTGGTGTGGCCTAGAACCAGCACACGGGGAGGGCTGTGTGGGGCCCATTTTGCCTCAGAGCTCAAAACCCTCCCCTAGGAACAGATGTCTGACCTGAATTCTTAACCTCTAGTGGCTCCTGGACAGTTGTCAGAGGTCAGAAGAAGTGAGGCTGCCCTCCTCAAGAGGACCAGGGACAATCGGCATCTGTAGTGGATCCATTGGGAGGGCTTCTGGAAGGCCAGACTCCTGGACTCTCAGGGCTGGGTCCGGGAGAGCCTCAGAAACACACTGCCATGGAGGACGTAAGCCACGAGGGTCCCAGTGGAACAGCTGGGATTTATTCCACCTGTGACCTATGGGACTCGGAAACAGCTCGTGGTGTCTGTGGACAATTGAATGATCTTAGATTCCTGCTCCACCCCCAGCGTTGGCACTTAGACTTGATCAGTGTTTTCTAAGTATTAGGTAATGGTGGTGGACACCTCTAGAAACAGCCCACTTCCTTCCCAGACCCACTCAAGTGGAGGAGTCATTGTCAGAGGTGGGTTTACCAGAGAGCAAATGAACCTTAGGCTCCAGGGCCTCTCACCTGTGAGCCCTTGCAGGCTCTGGGAGGGACCCTGACAATGTCTTCATGTCATTGGGTTTTTGCAAATGTTGCAAAATTAAGATATGTTGGTGTTTATTTCTCAAGAGGGGCTCCCTAAATTATAAAATCCTCTATTTTTTTTTTTCATTTAGGGTAAAACAGGTAGAAGTGGGGAGAGGTGAGCTCCTTATAAAAGGAGTGTGGGCCTGGCACAGCCATGTGTGAGAGCAAAATAATAATAATAATAATAATAATAATAATAATAATAATGCTCAGTTACCCTTCACTTGGGCCTTGGACTTAGAATTTCCAGGATGCTTCCTCATTTCTTATGTCTTGTCTTGTTTACTTTGGAGCCAAAGTCTGGTTGTGGCGCAGCAGCCTCAGTCTTTGCAGGGAGCTCCACAGAGGGATCCTGGATCGACTCCTCACAGAGGATGAGGAACATCCATCCATGCACTAGACATGGGAAGGTGGGCAAGACCTTTACATTCATTGGACTTTGGCTCCTCAGCTGTCAAGGTTGCATCAGGCAATTTTGAGATGTTTCTTGTAGGTCTCTGAAACTATTACTGTGACCAGGTTGCATTCACTCTCTGGACATCATTCTCCCTTCCTCTGAGAAAAGGGAAGCATTGGTGAGGTGAAGGCTACAGTCTCCCCCAGCTTGGGCAGGCTGTGAGCCAGGCCACATTCTGGTTAAGGAAACAGTGGGGCCTCCAGGCAGCCGGGGAATCAGGGCAACAGTGGAGAGGCCCTTAGCCCCTTGATGTCTAGAAGGTGAGCAACTCCAGTCTTACTTCCGGGAGGAAGTATGCCCTGGTTCTGGAATAGGGAGGGTGGGGACAGGAGCTTGCTGAGCCATTGAACAGGGGAACTTACTGGCTCTTCCCTATCCAGGTGGGGAAATGCATCCAGGTGGGAAATGCAGGCTTTTTTGTACCTCCTGTCCTCGCTGTGGCTTCCAGATGAGAATGGAAAGGCCTGGGGGTCTTGTTTAGAGACCTTTCCCTTAAGTTAGAGTTGCTTAAGCAAGACTGTAACATTCTCTCTTACAAAACATCCGTGCCTAGACATTTTCCCCTGTGCCCAGAGAGGAGCACATGAGATTTCTGGTAGCTGACCAAGTCAAAGCTAGAAACTGGGCTGGAGGAGAGAATCAGACAATGGTGCCTTCACTTCATGTGATTCTGCTGACAAATCTTAAATGTAAGTCAGCTCCCTCACTAGTAGGTGTAAGAAACTGAATTGGACAAACAAGATATATATATATATATATATCCCCTGAGTTAAAATACACACATATATATTCATGAATAAGAAAACAGTATTTGAATCAGTTAAATTTTCCCATGCAAAGCAGAAGTTGTGAGCAAACTTGTAAAGAGTAAACAGGAAATAATATCAAATCTGAAAACTTTTGTTTTCACCATGACTTTGCTGAGCATTTTAGAAACTTGGAAAGAATGAAAAAAATATTTCTTGTTACATTAATAATTCAAGGCAAGCTGTCACAGCCTAGCAAGAGAATATTTAAATATTTTCCCCTGCACTTTGTACTCTTTTATTTTTGTGGAGGGAAATTCTTTTAAAAATCAACATAGACTTCATATTGAGTTTTTAGGTATATATTCTGAAAACAGACAATGATTCATTCAAATGCTGCAATCCTTAATTGCAAAGATCAAATAATAAAATTAACAATGTTAAATGCCTTGTGAGGATTTGTTTTTTGTTTGAGGAAATTTTAGAGCATATAAATTTTTTATGAATCTAATATCTGTGGCTCAAATTTTGTTGCAGTTTATCTTAAACAAATAGGTTTGTGGAAATGTAAGCAAATACTGCTACAAAATATCTACCACTCTTTTAAAATAGAAGCTGAGCATTATAAAATGAAAACATCAGGAAGAGGAACTATACCCCTTTATACAGTCGGAATAATAAGTTTTGCTGTTTATCATATGAAAGAGTTTCTGTTTTTCTTAGTTATTATCCTGCACTCAGATCAAATGTATTGCAACTTTGAAGCTCAAATGGCAAATAAAAATTTTTATTTGATAAGAAAGTCACTACTTGACCTGTAGATTAAAGAAGAAATCTGATCTTAGCTACTATTAGTAAACATTAGAATTTTTGTTGAGCGACTGCATACAAATCAAAACAAATCAAATTATCGACTCCCCTCCCCGTATCCATAAGCAAATCTTTGAGTTATACTACCACATGAGTTGGGTTCCAACAGGTTGGAAGAAGTTGAATTTGTGAGTGTTATGGCATAATTTATTTAATAAAGTTTGAATAGCTAGATTACTTTGTGACTTAAAACGGCAGGCATTTATAATGTTCTGCCAAGTTTGGGGTGGCGAGCAGTGCTGGATTTGAGTATTTGATTTCCTCTACTTATTTTGTTTTCACGTTATTTTAGGGAAGTGCTAGTTGAGATTCGAAGAAGAGTTGTTATTCTGTTTAACTATATAAAAACATTAAAACATTTTAGAGAATGCAAAAATACATATGTTTCAGGTTATAAGATTGAGGCATCTTGGATATTTGAATAACATTTCCACTCTAAAGTAGCGAAAGCAGACTTAGTTTTTAACTGCCGTTCCACAGGAGATTACGTTTGCTGGTTAAAGTAATTTGAACACTTTGGAAGGACACTTCAACTCTCTGGTGGTGAGACATCTACTGTTTTCCACGCTGCTTTTAAAGGAGTTGTTAGTTTAAAAATTTATAGGTAGACTACTAGTTTGTATGCATAAAAGAAAATGAAATGAACAAATGCTAAAACTGAACTCCAGAATGACATTCTATAAGGTAATATAATACAATATAGTATGATATAATACACTCCATTGAAATTATGAATATTAATAATGTTTAAAGGCTTTGTTACACAATTCCTTTTGGATATTTGAGATTAAAAATACCCCTTACGAATTTGGAGAAAATGAAACTGTTGTTATTTGAAAGGAGGAGGGACCGGCAGGGCAGATCACATTCTGGGGAGTCCTTATTCCAACCATTCTTCAGCCACTAAGGATTTTGTACATTTTATTTCACAAGTCCTTTGTGAAGTTGATTTTTCACATTAGGATGAAAAAGGTAATTTTCCTAGAAACCAAGTAAATCCCAAACCCCATACTCACTTGTGGGGCAGATTATAATTTAGACTTGCTTTTATTCGAGTGATGGGAATTTTCTAAAGAAGGAAATGCATTGAGAAACCAATTTAAAAAATTACAGCACCCACTTTGTTACACTGTAGTTGGAACTTTATTCTATTATAGTCCCAAGAACTGTCAAATTACCCAAAGGAAACAGTGAGTTTCTCAACAGGAAAAAAAAAAAAAAGGAAAAGAAAAATACCCAGAGATGCTGAAACTTACAAAACAATTGTCCCCGCTAAGCTCTGTGCAGCTTAAATCACAACTGAATATTAATTCTGTCGGACCTAGTTGACTTAAAAGCTGGGATGGATCAGGAGCTGATTTTTGGCATTCCTTCATTTTTCTACTCTTTTGTTCACTTGACACACAGCTTTTATACACTGGCTTTGCGGCAACCACGGGCGTGATCTCTGAACAATCTGTTTGAGGAGGAAAGGGCTCCTCCAACCAGCAGCCAGAGTTTTAATTACATTCGGTTCATCCTGTCGCTCTCAAGCAGCTGAAGAAATAGCTGTTGGCGGAAAGGTACCAATGAACTTATGTTCGCTGGTGTTAATGCGGCAAAGAACCTTCTTGGTGGCTAACACACACACACACACACACACACACACACACACACACACACACACACACACACGTGAGACCCCAATCCTGTGATGATGATTCTTTTTAAAGTTAAGGAGAATCACAGTGAAGTGGCATTCCTGTCAGTGGAGCTAGACTCAGTATGGTGTTGTAAGGGACATGTAAGGTTGAAGAAATTATTTTGTTTATTAATTCAGGTTACATGTCCTGCCAGACTGGCTGGGAGAGAAAGGAAGGAGAGGTGTAACTTTAAGCACACACTGATTTGTTCTTATTACATAACAAAAGTCTATTTCTTTATCATGTTATCATTCAGTTAATAAAAATTAGCTACAATAACAGCATCAACTTAAAAACCCCTCAAAGTCCAGGGGATTTTCTTTCACAATGAACATGAATACTGTTCAGAAATACAAACAGTCAAAGGATAACTTTAGGTCTGAAAGAGAAACCTGGCAAGGGTAATTGAATAAGCCTGGGTCCCTTGACTGTGTCATGGTGAGGGCAGTCAACATGTCATAATTAGGTTTATTGAGGGCCATTCCAACAATCTGCTTCTATTCTTCCTGCCTTATTGTCCACAGCTAGGCAAATAGCCAAGGGACAAAAGGAATCAAGTGCTGACAAAACATGAAAGAGGAAAAAGATTTAGCTGCTTTTATCAAAGAAACTGAGAAGGACTTTGTGTAAATAAAATAAGTGACTGGCCAGCCTGCATTTAGGCAATGCCGTTTTCATTAGAATTAATTCTTGACATATTGGAAGAGTTCCAAGGGAAGGATTTCTACTTCTGACAAGTTTAATTTGTAAATTAAAAACAGTTGGTTAAACATGAGCCTCCATCAACAAAACTTAACCAAAGCCATACACGGGCAAAGACCTAAGCAGGTGAAAAAGAGAATTACTTTGAAAACAAAGTCTTCCCCCAAATTATGCAAATTCTTATTACTTCATAACAAATGTTTCCCGTTGGAGCCTGCAGCAGGATGTCTGCTCCTAGAGGTTTGTTTAGATCACATTTTCTTCCCCTGTAAGCCTCTTCAGTTGACATACACTTACGCCGGGCTGGTTCTTCCGAGAAGTGGCGGCAAGCTCCGAAGAGGCTGCCTTATGCTTATTCTACAAAGTCAAGCTAATACAAGTTTTGTGAGTCTACAGATTTCAGGACAGCCTGCTCTGCCTTTTCTCCATTGGAGGCGAGAGCTTCTTCCACGTGTGCTTCTGACTCCTCACTGGGGTACCAGTGGAGGCAGCTATGCAGTGTTTCCTGAGCTGAATCCGAGACCCCAGGTCCCTGTTGTCTGGTAGGAGGTTGCATGCGACGCCAGCAGCTTGGTGGTTATGACGTGGTGACACAGAGAAAGTGAAAGCCTGCACGTTGCAGCGAGATCCTCTGGCATCTGGACAAGGCTTCCACTTCAGCCTAAACAGCTGTTTGTGAGGCGGCAACACCTTTTCTTGCCGCGTTTTTTTGCAGCTTGCAGACTGAGCTTCCCAGAGGGGTCTTTCCCATGGGCCCGAGTTTCAGAGCACCTTCTTTTCATGTTGCAAATTGGACGGTGGCTAGAGAAAAGAATGCTCTCACGAAGGATTTGTCCCTCGGGAATATAAATTTTATTTGCATATCAAATGCCCCTTAGTTCTATTGAGCGTTACATAGGAAATAAGAAACCTATTGCTTGGGTAGCTTCAGTGGCTAGGCTGTTTAGAATTTATTTTATTTTATTATGTTTTTAAAAAAATCACTTCTTCAGGTCTTTTTTTATTAATTTTATTTTTTTGAGGGAGAGAGAGAGAGAGAGAGATGAATTTGTTGTTCACTTATAAGAGAGAGAGAGAGAGAGAGAGAGAGAGAGAGAGAGAGAGATGAATTTGTTGTTCACTTATTTATGCATTCATGTGCCCTGACTGGGAATTGAACCCACAACCTTGGTGTATCGGATGACACTCCAACCAACTGAGCTACTAGGCCAAGGCCAGGCTGTTTAGATTTTAACACTTGACATTGCTTCACCTGACATCAAGGTACATTAGGGATTTACATTACCTTATTCCTTGGCACTTGAAATTAAAGTGAAAACAAATTTTCTCACCTCAAAGCATCATATTATTCCATCAGACAGTGGGTGTGGAAAGCACTTTTGGAAGTGTAAGGCCCTAGACAAATGCAAGATATAATCACTGTGGTCAGCATCAGATTATTGCTGTGTTTGAATGGCGTTTCTCAATGGCTGTATTCATATGACGGCCGCTTCCGGGAAGGCATTGGAGCATTTGGCCCAGACGCTTTCCTTGTGGCTCATTAAGCTGGAATTGCAGTGCCTTGAAGTTTATTCCACTTGTGGATTTTGGTAAAGAAACCACAGCACATTGGACTGCCCAAATCTAGCTCTGCACCAGATACAAGTGTGGTTTTTGAAAGGTGTGGCAGCCGAAATACTTTGCTTTTTGTCCCAGGCCATTCTCGAATTAGCTGTGTGACCAAAGGAAGTTCAGTAGCCATGCTGATCTGGATTCCCCTGCGTCGGGGGATAATGCTTGCTCCAGTCCCTCAGAGAATTCTGATGTCTTACTGGCTCTGAACACATGCAAGGTTCTCAACAAATATAAAGTATTATTTACTTTTGATCTGCTCATTGCTTTTGTAGTCACTGAAACAAGACTGGGATAGCTGATCGATTTGTCTTAATACGTTCTCAGATTAAGAAGAATTAAGTGGATCTTCCTGTGGTTAGAGCAAAATACACTGAAATGATTCTGTATCCAGGACATATGGGACCTAGTTGCTAGGATAACATTGCTTTATTGCAAAGCAGCACACTGGGCATATCTAGTAGAAGAGTGGTATGAGAGAAACTGCTTTTAAGGGTTTGGATTCAGGCAAAATAAGTCTTTTGATTTCCACATTGTTCTGATGCCTGTTGGCTCATGTCACAGATTGGAAGGCCCAGAGGGCCAGGAAGGACTTGCTCGGGAAGGGCTTGGAGATTTATGCAGACTGGCTGACTCTCTGACATTTATTCGCTGCCCTTTTTTCACTCTGTTTTGGCAACTATGAACCAGATGGACAAGCTCATGGAAAATAGGGCCAGTGAAGAGAACATGCTTTTGATTTCTTCAAAGATAAGGCAGAACTTCTTCTCTCTTTTGAAACAGTGGTGGCAATTTTATGTGCACGAATTCAAAACTGGCAACTCACTTTTGGAGGCTGATGGAAACCCTTGAACAAGGACCTTCCTTGTGACATCACTGAGAGTAACATAAGCTCTGTTTACCAAGGCATCCACCAAAGCAAGGTCCAGGCGATGGTCCCAATGTTATGTCTACCAGAGGCCAACCATCCACTTTGTAGCTGGGCAGCAGGGATGCTATCTGAGCTCTGGCTAAGATGATAATTCATCAGGACTGAAAGCCTTTCTTAATCACCAACCTCTCCCAAAGCAGGATGAGGAACGGGGGAAACATGGCTTACTATTTCACTCTGTAATCACTTACGATTTGAGCTCTATTTTTACCTTACGCTGACCTCTGGTGCTGTGGGTGTACTCATTCTGTGGCTTCAGCTACAGTATTACAAGGGGGCAAATGATGACAGTGCCACTAAGCAGGGATTTTTTCTGGGAGAAATGGAAAATATGGCCTACATGTGTAGATAGAGAGATAGAGAGAGAGATGTGTTTATAGTTTTAGGCTCAACCTAAATTCTCAGCACTGCAAAGAGTTAGTGACACATCAGTAATTTAAGCAGAAATATTCACATCAAAAGGGATCATGTCTTGAGCACTGGGACATTTTTTTGGTGACAGTTACATTTTGCCCCTGCATCTTAAAATCATCCCATTTTTCCTCTGTGTTACCCATGGCATAAAATTTCAGACTGAAAATACTTGATCTCAGGCGCATTGTTGAACTCGGTCCTCAGATTTTTAATGTTAAAATATGCGATTAGAAATGGTGAATGAATTTGCTAACAGAGTGCAGCTTTTTTTTTTTTTTTTCTTCAAGGGAAGTGTAAGAGGGGGATGTGCTCACAGATCTCGCCCTATTATTTATTTTATGCTGTCTCTGTTTGTAGCCTTTTTTTTAAAAAAAAAATTTTGTTTACTCTTGTTTGTTTGAACTAATCACTACTTAGGGAAAAGTCCTCTCAGGACTGGCTCCCCTTCCGAAGCCTTCAGCCTGGGTGACCATTCAGGCATAAAAACGTGCTTATCTGCAAATGAATGGCAGCTCTTTGCTTCATTAAAGCCCCTTTCTCTTTTGGCACTCGCATTGTGACCCTTTGATATTAATTCAAAGGGCAATTAAAGAATGCGGCCCATCTTTGAAGTGAGGCATTCAGGGCAAGGGTAAGGATGAACCTGGGCCTCTGATGGACTGTGTGTATTCAACAGGCCTTTTCAAGGCAGTTTGAAGTGAGTCAAAGAAAATGGGCAGGAGAAGGTCAAAGAGAAAAAAGGGGCTAAAGAAACAGTCTGTATTTGTTCGGAGTATTAGCCAAGCAAACTGCAAATAGCAACAAAATGAAACAGTTAATAGAGCAGCCAGACAGAGCCATGTCAATCACTTAACTTGAACAGCGTAAGGCCTGCGGAGGCTCCCTCCACTGTGTTACCTAATTATCTTGGGAAAGGCAGTAACTGGAAGTAATGGTATTGTATTTCTTTCTGCTTACTGCCCAGAAAAGGTGATAAATACTCACTGCTCCTTAATTATGCAACATATATACATAAAGGAGGAGGAGGAGGGTCGAGGGGGGTGGGCGGGGGCTTGCATTGAAGTTGAGTTTCTAGTAAAAGGGCCAAATATGGCACAAATATGGCATTTTCAAACATTAGCATGCTGGAGGATCACTTAACTCGATTCATCTGGAGCTGGCTGAAATATGCATGATTTTTCTTAACAACCCTTAAAGACAAACACGTTTACCCATCTAGGAAAGTTCTTTTTTTAGGGGGAAAAATTAGCCTGCAAAAGCTGTGCTGGAATAATATGGAGGATTTGGCCAGCAGTCCCCTCCGCACCCTGGAGAGGAGGAGATTCAGAATGAAGTCGGCCACTGGGCTCCTTGCGTCCCCATTGTGCCTGGCTGTTGACACAGCCTGGCGGGGGAGGTGACTGGGAGTTATAGACCTAGGAAGGGTGAGGGGAGGAGGTGGGACTCGGGGGCTGGTTGGAGGCTGGAGAGTTTTGGATTCCACTTTTATTGGTCATTATAAAAAACAACAAAAGGACAAGATCAACCAAGCACTTCTTTTGAAAGTGTGAGCAGATTTAAAAGAGATTTCCCAACTGTCCCAGGGGAATTAGGTAAGAGAGGGGAAAACCCCATTCACCCATGTGAATGTCTGCAGATAGGTCGACAGAGCAGAACCCTGTGGATTTAAAGAAGCCCTTGAGGACTCTGTTCAGATTATTCACAACATGGGCTGTTGTAGATTTTTTCTTTGATGTCGCTTTTGTGCATAATGGGTTTTGTTTGGAGGAACAGTGATAAATCTGAAGGATCTGTTATGCAGCTTTTTGACAAACTGTTCCAGAATGTAGCTATTAATATAAAAGTCTCTGCCTTTGTAAAAAGTCCATATTGAACCAAGTCTTCAATTGCTCTGCCTTTTAACACACCAACATACCCTGGCACTTGAAAACTTTCTTTTCTTAAAAAAAAAAAAAAATCCTTTTTTTTTTTTTTGGAGGGGGAGGAGTGTGTTGGGGAGGTGTCACTAGGGTGAATTGTATACAAAACTAGAAAAACAAATTATATAGTTAATTTTTAAACACATTGAGAACTTCAGCTAGTTAGTATAGTCAATCCATAAATTCTCTCTCCCGTCCTGCTGATGGCTATGACAGGAAAATGTTTGAGGAGCCACGAGCATTTCTGCCACGGAAACAGTCAATGGAGCAGTAGCTGCTTAACCAACAGGAATCCACTATGTGAACTTGTAAACTTCCTTAGGCGTCTTGGGAGAAAAGTGCCACAAAATACCCCAAATAATAAGAAATATATAATTTAATAATGATTGTTAACAAAGGGGAAATAGGCAATAGAAATAGAACAAGCTAGGACATTTTCACCAATGGTAACCATGCAACTTTAGAAAGAGGACATTTCTTTTTTCTTGGTGATTTTGAAAAATTGTTTCACTTTAGTTTTAAAAAGCACAAAGCTCATGTTGGCGTCCCTTTTTTAGGATGACCAGCAGTCAGTGTCTGCAGATCTTAGGGAATGCCCATGACCTCCGAATGCTGACACATGGCTGTGACTCCCAGATCAAAAGCAACCGAAGGGGGAAGAACTGGTGGCTCTTGCTTTTCACTGTGCTCTTCCCTCTCCTTCGGGGTGATGTGCAAAGTTCCACCAACTTTGACCTTTTCTAGCACCTTTTTTCTTACTCTCTTTCCCGCATAAACCTCACTTGTTCTTTGCGAGAAGTGAAGGCTGGGGAACAGTGCAGATGAAGAACTGTGTGTTTTCCATTTCAACTTTGCCCACCTTCCTGAACTATCAGAATCCCGCACCATCTCTAGGTGAGGCTGTGGCTCTGAAGACAAGACCAGTTTTACCATTTGCTCTGCCTGGACCTTGGTCAATTTGGATTGAAGTGTCTGGATCTAGATTACAGAGCCGTGGTAGTTATTAGACTTGTACATACAGGTTCAATGCCACATGTTTTCATAGGTTTACAATGCAGTGAACCCACTTCTAAGCTGCTCCTAGAGGTACCTGAAGAATCCCTGGAATCTGTCTGATCTTTAGGACCTCATGGTTTTAGTGGTTCCCGAAAATCAGGGTCTATAATCAGCCCATTCAAGGGCCAGATAGATGACGACAAAGCAACAATCTAAATGTACTTCCTATTTTATAGTTAAGGACAGAAGTTTGGAGAGGCTGAGTAACACAGCTTGTGAAAGGCAGAGCAGGGCTGGGAATCCAGGTTTGCCTGACTCCACAACTTGAACTCTTGACTGTCACATGGTGTAACTGTCTCATAGCTTCTGGGAAGACAAGTGGCATTAAGAAAGTATTTAGGAGGGAACCTGTCTTCCTCCTAGATTATCATATAGTAAAAGTGTGCCTAGTCCCTGTGCAGCTGGTAGGCCTATGAAAATGAGACCAATAATAGTATTTACCTTATAAAACGGGGATAAAAATTATATGAGAGAATCCACCGGGGCACAAGTGCCCCTCAATAAGCACCAGGTATTCTCCTTGTTAAACTTATTTGTGGGGTGTGGTCCTAAAGTGTGTTTCCCAGGAAGCTAATAAAGCTTAAATTTAGGGCTTTTATATGCACAAACCCCTGAGAATGCTGGGAATTTGCTGAGTGCTGTAGAATGTTCTAGATGAGGAAACCAGGACGAAATCAGGGTGTTTCTATGTGAGTATTCCTAATAAGTCGCCTCGAGAGATGCACATAAAAGGGAGTACCAGTTACTTACTGTCACTTCCATCCCATTCTAAACAAATATTCACTTTGTACCTGGATTTTGCATTTGTCAATTTATATTCTTTTTAAAAGAGAGGGTCCTCCCAAACCTATGTCAGCTATTGGCAGCTGCCAACACTTAGAATGACTGGGAAAGCACAGAACTTGGGAACAGGAATTCTTTGTAAAACAAGGGTAACAGAACTTATATGAATAAGGAGAGACTAGAATTTGCTCAGAAATCAATTCAGACTATTATGAGAAACACACCAGTCCGCACAAGCCAACTACACTTGAATCGAATGGCTACTCTGTGCCAGCTACTGGAGAGAATCATGATGAATAAGATATGCCCTCTCCTCTCCAGGAGCCTATAGTCTGCGGGGGAGGTGGTCACATGAGCAGATATGTGGCTCTAATATGTGGAAGTGTTTTTAAAAGTCCAGGGCACTGTGGGCATGTAGGGGAAGGTCATCTGGTCATGGATTCTTCCTAGAGGAGAAGGTCTCAGAGCTGAGAGGAGAGGGTGACTAGGAGTTGGCCAACACCAGGAGGACTAATGAGGAAAGGCAATGTAGGCAGAGGGAACAGCATGGGCCAAGGCATGGAGCAGTAGAGCACACAGTGTTTGTGGACATTGGAAAACAGCTGAAGACAACAGGGTGTCTTGCCATATGTTTTGCCAGAATGGCTCAGTCTTTAAAGACAAAATAAGCCTTCCCCTGTCTCTCTTACGTTCTGTTAAAAATGAATAAGCAATCTACTCTAAAACACAACCACATTTTCAAAGGCTAGGTAGGACACTTTCCTGGCCCAACTCTACTGAGATATAATTCATGTATAACATTGTGTTAGTTTAAAATGTATTCATTTGATATGCTTATATATTGTAAACTGTTGATTTGGTGCATTTATATATTGCAAAATGATTACCATCATAATGTTAGCTAACACCTATATCATGTCACATAATATCTCTTTTTTGTGGCATGACTATTGAAGATCTGTCTTAGCAACTTGCAAGCATATACTAGAGTATTATTAATTACAGTCACTATGCTGTATGTTAGATCCCCAGAACTTACTCATCTTATTTGTACTCTTGACCAATACCCCCCTTTACCCCCCCACCTCCCACCACCCAATCCCCAGTACTGGGTAACACCATTCTGGCCTCCATTTCTAGGAGTTTGGCTTTTTCAGAGTCCATATGTAAGTGAGATCACACAGTATTTTTCTTTCTGTGTCTGACATATCTTAGCATAATGCCCTCAAGCCCCATCCATGTTACAATAGGTAGGTCACTTTAATATTTGTTATTAAGTAAGTGTTGTTTGAAAAGAAAATGAATTTTATATCATTGGGTTCTTTTTTATAGCGAGATAAAAAGTTCCTGCCCCCTGAGAGACTGTTTTGCAGGAGCAGTTTTTGGGAAGAGCAGAGCCTGATGCACAGAAATGGGAAGTCCTCTGGAATGTAAGAACCTAGCTCTACCTCTTCCTTTATGCCTTGTTCAAGGAGGTAATCTGAGCATGGGGTTACAAACTCTTATTACTTTTTTCTAGTTTCCTTGTGTTTGTGACTATACATTTATTTTTGAAATTATCATACAGTAAAATTAACCATTTGAAATGATCATAAAATAAAATTAACAATTTTAAAGTGAAAAATTCAGTAGCATTTAGCATATTCATGATGTAGTGCAATCACTAGCTCTATCTAGTTCTAAACCATTTTAGTCAACCCCCAAAAGGAAACCCTGAGCCCATTAAACAACTGCTCCCCATTCCTCCATCTCAGAACCAACCTGTGCTGTTTCTATGGTTTATTTTGGTTATTTCATATAAATGGAATTATACAATACATGACCTTTTATGACTAGCTTCTTTCACTTAGAATGATGTTTTAGAGGTTCATTCACGTTGTAGTGTCAGGACTTCATTTCTTTTTATGGCTGAACCAGAGGCCCAGTGCATGAAATTCATGCACTGGGGGGTGGGGGGAGGGGTCCCTCAGCCCAGCCTGCACCCTTTCGCAGTCCGGGGAGCCCTTGGGGGATGTCTGACTGATGGCTTAGGCCCGCTCCCCCTGGGGAGCGGGCCTAAGCTGGCAGTCGGACATCCTTAGCGCTGCTGTGAAGGTGGGAGAGGCTCCCACCACCACCGCTGCACTCACCAGCCGTGAGCCCGGCTCAGGGCTTCTGGCTGAGCGGCGCTCCCCCTGTGGGAGCACACTGACCACCAGTGGGAAGCTCCTGCATCGAGCATCTGCCCCCTGGTGGTCAGTGGGCATCATAGCGACCGGTCGTTCAGCTGTTCAGTTGATTTACATATTAGCCTTTTATTATATAGGATAATATTTCATTATATGCATATATGGTAAAGTGTTCATTCATTCATTCATTGTTGAACATTTGGGCTGTTTCCACCTTTTTGCTATTATGAATAGTGTTGCTATGAATATGCATGTATATGTATTTGTTGTTTTTTGGAACAACACATGTATAAATTTATGTAACCACTACAATCAGAGTACTTTGTAATTCCATCATCCCTCCCAAAAATCTCTTGTGTTATTCCTTGGAAATCACACCCTCCTCCCACCCTTAGATCCTGGCAGCCACTGATCTGTTCTCCATCAATATAGTTTCATTCTATGAAACTGAATCATATACTATATAGCTTTTTGAGACTGGCTTCTTTCTATAAGCTGAATCATATACTATATAGCTTTTTGAGACTGGCTTCTTTCACTCATATCTTTTATCTTGAATTCATCCAAGTCATTGAATGCGTCAATATTTTATTCTCTTTTGTTGCAGAAGAATATTCTATTGAATGGATGTACCACAATTAGTTTATACATTCACCATTGAAGAACTATTTTGTTCATTATGAATAAAATTGGTACAGATATCTATGTAAAGGTTTTTGTGCAAACACAAATTTTTATTTCTCTAGAGTAAATGTCTGGGGATGGAAGGCTGGGTCATATGTTAAGTGTATGTGCTTATTTACTATCAAATATACTTTTTTTGTTCATCCTCATCCAAGGATGTTTTTTTCCTCCCCATTGTTTTTTTTAGAGAGAGTGAAAGGGATGGGGAGAGACACACAGAGAGAAACATCGATGTGAGAGACACATCGATTTGTTGCCTCCCGCATGTGCCCTGGCTGCGGCCTGGGACCAAGCCTGCAACCAAGGTATGTGTCCTTGACTGGAATCGAACTGAGACCCTTCAGTCTGTGAGCCAATGCTCTAACCATTGAGCAACTGGCTCGGGCCCAAATATCCTTTTGGATAAAGTATCTGTTCAATTCTTTTGCTAATTTTTAGTTATTTTGTTTTCTTATTGTTGAAGTTTGAGAATTGTTTTTATGTTCTAAATACAGCCCTTTGTCAGATATATGATTTGCAAATATTTTCTCCCAGTCTTTAGCTTGTCTTTTTATTCCTCTAACAGTGACTTTTGCAGAACAAAAGATTTTGATATCAATGAAGTCCAATTTGTTAATTTTTATTTTATGCTTATATTAGTATCATGTTTAAGAACTTTTTGTCTAGCCCTGGTCATGAAGATTTTCTCCTATAGAACATAGACTTTAATTTTATATTTAGGTCTATGATCGATCCATTCTCAGTTAATTTCTGCATGTGGTTTTATGTTGAAGGCAGTGTTGGTTAATTTATTTTTTGCATATGGATGTCCAGTTGTTCCAACACCATCTGTTGAAAAGACTACCCTTGCTCCATTGAATTGCATTTGCACCTTTGTCAAAATCAACTGGCCATATTTGTGAGTCTCTTTAGTTTTGTAGTAATTCTTGAAATCCAGTAATGTCATTCCTCCAACCTTTTTCAAAATTGTTTATAGCTATTCTAATGCTTTTTCACATACATTTTAGAGTCTGTCTGTCTATAACTACAAAAATTCCTGCTGGGAGCTGTTTATTTTTTGAAAGGTGTTTTGTTTTGGTTTAAAGATTTTTGGAAATCAGAGAGCAAGAAAATGAATCTACTTTTATTACATGTAAAATTAATAAAATCATCTACCCAATTGGGGATGCCACTCTGTTACAAGTACTTCCTCTGTATTAATGCTCAGTATTAGTGAAGTGGATGGCTGTTGTCAGAGAGGTTGGGCCAAGTCATGTCAACATAGAGATAAACTTTGACTTGCCACACATGTTTAACCTGCTTTCCACATTTGTCATGCAACCCTCAAAATCAGTCTCAGAGAACAAGGAAGGCATACAGGAAATACTTGATGTATGTTCATGAAGAACAGGATAACCCACCCTTGGCTTTTGTATCACTTATTGAATTTATATAGTTTTAAGCCTTTGGGTCCTTTCAAAAACATTTGCCAATGTGCAATATTACAGGGTTTCCAGGCCAATGTTCTGGCCCCTGATTTAAAAACTAGACTATTGGGAACTCAGGGAGGGAATTCGAAGGCAGGAAGTTTAGTTTTCCTTTTCTGCTTTGAGTGAAGGAAGAAATCCACCCCCTGCTCTGCCTCAGAAGGGGGTGATTAGAAAGTTATTAACAATCTTCTCGGTATCTTTTCCTCCTGGTCTAGAATTTCATTGCCAAGTTCCAGTGAACTTTGAATGTGGAGTCCTAATGTTTTATACAAATTGACATGCATGCCAGGTATTTAGCATGCTTTTCTCTACCCATTTTCAAACATTTAGAATAGAATTAACACTTAACACTTACACAGTCCGTGTGAGCACTGTGAAAATGAGCTTAAAGTATAATCACGGATTCAACCAGTGAATCTAAATTTGGCAGTGACTGCCTGTGAAACTCCTGCTTTTTTAGGGAGGCTGTTCAAGCCGGCCATCATGGACTTCTTGGCTGCTTGTCGTGTGCATACTGGGCCTGCCAGAAGACTGCAGTTTGTCGATCTAATTTTGGAAACTTTGAGTTAGATAAAGTCTGTTTATTGCAGGTTACTCCTTAAGCACTGCCTACTGAAGTGACTACTCAAGGTTAAAGTTTATCAGTTAAATAATGTTGGGATTTTTGCATTGAGATTACACTGCATTGAAGGATGTGATGCTGAATGTTTGTGGCTATTTGAGTTCATTTTAATTATTTATACATAGTCTAGGTAGCTCTAGGTAATTCTCCAGAGGTTCCAAGGTTCTAAGGAAAGCATTATTTTTAAATGTTGTGTTGCCAGAAATACTTTTTTTCATTCCTTATCCAAGACCTTATGGTGTTGAAATATAGCCATATGTAAAGAAAGGTAGTTATTTTATTTCTTAGTTAAGTAATAAATAGAAATATAGTTTAGTAGAACTATCACAATCCAGCAATGATATATTTTTAAAATTTTTTATTTATTGATTTCTACAGAGAGAGAGAGACAGAGAGAGAGAGAGACACACAGAGAGAGAGAGAGAGAGAGAGAGAGAGAGAGAGAGAGAGAGAGAGAGAGAGAGAGATTTATTGTCCCACTTATGCATTCATTGTTTGCTTCTTGTATGTGCCCTGACTGGGGATCCAACCTGAAACCTTGGTGTATTGGCACGACACTCTAACCAACTGAGCTACCTGTCCAGAGCCCAGCAAAGATAATTAGAGTATTTTGTTTTTCTAGGTTCTTTTACATGTAGTCTTTATCTGCCACTTTAATGTTGTGTTGAGCTGCAGAGGCCATTGCGCATCTCAGAGATGAAGACAGCAAGGCTCAGAGAAGTTCAATGACTGATCCAAGGCCACTGAGCTGGTAGTAAGTGGCAGAACCAGGAAGAGAGCTCATTCTCTTGAGGCCAATCTGAAATGGCATTTTACTTTGAGATGAAACAAATCCCTACCCTATATCTATGAGGAAAGGGGAAGGATGACTCCAAAGTACTGAACTTTGGATTCTAAGGCAAAACTTGTTAGATTTTTAAAATATTTCCCATTAAAACAAAAAGAAAACAGACAACAATGCTGAATTCTGTAGCACCAGCTCTGGCTTTGAAAACTTGCAAAAATCCCGGGCCCTTGCATTTTAAATGCAGACCATGTAATTTCCCAGTGTAATTTCTCTGTTTGGACTAGAAGTTACAAACCCTTTTCATGTTGACATTCTTAATAAATGTCGATGGGCATAATGCTATGCCTAGTCTTTGTGTTTGATACATCATATACTACCTGCAAAATGCTTATTTGCTTTGTACAACCTTTTCGTCTTACCTTTTGATCTAGATATAAAACAGGCAGAAGCAATGTGATTCCTGCCTTTAATGTAACATGATTCCCGGAATTAGGAATTTGCATCTCAGAATGTATCAGGAAGTGGAGAATGGGCTGTTCAATAATGATGTTCTGTTGGATAAGTTGTGTTTGTTTGCTTCCAAATGTATGTGTGTGTGTTCATTTAGAAGCAGTAAGAGTAGGTTTTTTCTTTCCCAATAAACGACTCCTGGAAAGTAGAGTTTAGCTGCTGTAGGTGAGGTAAAATATAGAATAAATTTAATTTAGAGAATTAAAATTTTAAGATTACTTATTTGAAAAAGGAAGCCATAGAGGTACAAATGTGCAGGATTAAGTTTTCTTATTCCAGTTCTCCTGCTGAGGCCAGGGTAGTGGCTTGCTTCCCAGCGCCCCGCAGGGTTTGAGGTTTCTATAGTGTGTGTTAAATCAGCTCCATGCAGTCAATTCCAGATTTGCCGCAAGAGTCTAAAAATCAGGGAGGAAAAACCCCAACAAGTCAGTGTTACCAATAAGAGAACTTTCTTTTTTTAAGAACCAAATTTTAGTCAACACCCAATATAACTCAGATAAAAAAAAAAATCCTCCATCTGTCCCAAATATTCTCTAATTGCAAACAATATACAAAGTTTAGGAATCAAGTCCAAAGGTTAAAGGTTCTTGCTCGTGAGCCAAGGAGGGAGGAAAGAGGTGTATTGATCCATGTCAATTTCCAGATTCCGGGGTCAAGCTGTCATTCCTCAAAGGAACAAGGCACCTTCAGAAAAAGTGTGATTATCAAACAAGAGGTCAAAGTTTATCTCTAGGTCAGTGAAAAAGGGGGGCGGGGAGGGTTGTCATTTAGGTTCTGAATATAAGCTTTGTATTTAAATAAATCTGGGGCAAGGTATTTATTCATTTTGTAGAAAAACTACCCAATGAGGTTTATTAAATATTATTTAAGGATAGAATCAGGAAAGTGTTCTCACATAATTAATATAGAGAAATAACAATAATAAAACTTCACATACATTTAAATGTAATCTTCAAAACAGTGCTATGAGGCAAATATTATTCCCACTTTGCAAATGAGCTAAACGAGTTTAGACACACGAACACCTCTTCAAAGGTCATAGGAAGGGTCAGACAAATACACTATTATTCTTAGTGGTATAGTTCCCTCCCCAAAGTTGGATAGTGTGATATAATTAGTCCTAATTTGATTTAACAGCAAATGAAATGTGAGTCCATTTTAGGATGGAAGGGTGTCTCTCGAATATTTCTCTTCCTTGAAGAGGCTCTTTTCTTCTTCCCTTTCCCCCAGGAGGGTTTGCTGTCCTTCCTGTTACAAAGCTCCTTCTGTCCGGTCTGGATGTCCCCAAGCAGAGCCAGACGGAATGCTCCTAGCCAGGCAGGGGACTCAGTGGTGGCCAGGGATTGCTGCCGGGCATAAAAGGGGCCATTTCCTGCCCAGCCACAAGCCTTGAGAAGCCTTGAGCCTCAGGCAGCCCTGACTGGTCGCTGATCTCTGCAAAGAGCCCTCAAGTCTTCACAAGTCTTCATTGTTTTTTTAGCATAATATTGCAGGAGGACATTTCAATCAGATGAACTGAGACAGGTAGTTAATTCGATTACTTTCTCTATGTAAAACAAAGGATGTTTTTGAAACAAGGTCCAGAAAATGGTCAGTGTCTCAGTGGAAGTCATTGAGAACAGGAGTCTCCATAATCAGCCCGAAAAAACCACCAAATAATGATTTTTTGAAAATTTACAAGCTGTGGAGGTTTTAATTTATCTGGTAGCCATGGAGGCAAAAAATGTTTTAGCATAGTTTTAAACATAAAAACGTATTATTAGAACATAGTGTGATTATGAAAACATAACAGTATGATTATTAAAACACGTAAGTGTATTGTTAAACATGTAATTATGTTTGGCTGTATGAGTTAAAAGGGAAACAAAATACTTCCTGAATTACTATGACGTGAAAATTTTAATAGTCAGGCAAAGAGTGTGAGGAATTAGATCAGATCTGAAAGCTAGAAAATGCGGAGCCATTTCTTCAACAAATATGTATCATGTCCCTATTAAGAAAAGGCACCTGAAGAAATGTAAGTGAAGTGTAGACAGTTTAAAATGTATATCTATGTGGAAGTTTTTACACACATACACACACACCCACACACCTGTGGCATGGTGTGCCTGCCTGCATGTGCCCATTTTGGGACTATTTTTCTAGATTTTACCAGCATATTATACAGCATATAAATATTACTAGTTGTATTTACTATCTTCAGTTTGCCTAATAATAAACAAAAGGATCTCACAACTGCAGAATCCACGTGAATGATGCATGTTGAGCCAGAGCTTAGTGTGGGTGGCCACATCTGTCCATTAGAAGAAGCTTCTGTCAGGGACCGTGTACCATTTCAAAATGGGGAGCCAGCTCATCAAATCCAATGCCTGAATTTGATGGAGTCAGGTTACCCTCCCTAAAACAGGTTGTGTAGTGGAAGCGTAACTTTAAAAACACCATCGTCCTAATCACTGTCTGATTTCAGGAAAAGGAAGTTTAAAGATTTTTAGTTTAAATGTTGCTGTTACGCACAGTATTTAACTTTGCATTCATGAGAAAATGAGCTTCCAGGCTACAAGTAAAGGCAAGTGAATTCCTTGCAGTAGGGAAATCAAAGAGCAGTTTCCCTGTCTCCAGGGCTGAGGGCCCGGAGGAGGTTTGGGGGTCTTTGTGCCTGGGGGATTGTCTCAGTGGGAGTGAAGCCAGAGAGGGAAAGATCAGGGAGGGATCAAGGAAGGGCTGCAGGGGGCTTGGAGAGGCAGGGATGGCATTATCCTACCGGGAGGAGGTCCAGCTGGGATCAAGGGAATGGCAGGCGACGGTGAGCACTGTCCTGGGGCTGGTTGGAGGGAAGAATGGCTTTCTATGAGCAGAGACAGTGCTTCATGGAAACTCTGAAAATGCCTGAGAGGATGTGCCTGCCAGCCAATTTGCCCCTTGGAATGTGCGTGATCCTGGCCCACTCCCAACCCGAGAAGGAAGAAAAGAATCCATGGGCTCTGAGGCTTTACAAGGTCAGGGTCTGGCACAATCCATACGGAGTACATTGCTCTTTCTCAAGGTAGGCTTCCCACCTGCAAGTAAAGAGATTGAGTGGGCGTGTCATGACTGCTCAAGTGCGGACATTTCCTCGAATGCACTTCCGAGACAACTGTGAGATGGCATGCACCCTGTCAGTTCACCAAGGAGTCCTAGTGCCCATCTACTAGGTTTATATGTATCAGAAATTCCATCATCGCAACACCATGCAAAGTGAGAATTACCACCCCTGTTTTGCACAGGAATTCCCTGGGCTTGGGGAGGTTAAGTTCTCTGTCATTGGCCACACTGCTAGGAAAATGACAGGTCCAGGATTGGACTCTGTGCATCTTATTCCAAAATCTAGCCCAGTGATTCACCAACTTCACAGAACCAAGGAGTCACACTTAAGAGAACCCACGCTTGTACATGTAAAATTGACTGACATGGTAAATGCTAGGTAGGTATTAGTATTGTTACAGGTCATTTCTGGGTTCCTTGCATAAAAGAATATCTCTGGGATCAACATCAAGTGCTTTTGATTTTGCTGATGTGGGGGTAGAGCTCAGAAATCGTCATTTTAAACAAACACTTCAGGTGATCATGATGTAGCTGTTTCTAGAGGGTATCCCTATGAAGTAGTAATGCTAAAACTTTATCGCCTAATGGGGACTCTCCACTTAGGAAGTCCTGATACCCTCTTCCCATGTCCTTGACACCTTGACCATATGTAGGAGGGAGGCCATTTTCTACCACATACCCCTAGTGTGGGATTACACAGTCATTTTCAGTCTTAGATCCCATGACTCATGTTTTTGAAGACTATTCATTCTCTCTTTTCCCACTGACGTCTGTAAATTCCCTATTTCTATTAATGCTGCAACTTGCCCAACTGACTGAATTGAGATTAGAAAGTTTCATAGTAAACCTTAAGTATAGGAGATTCTATGATAAAATAAACCTTAAACATATTATATTAACTGAGATTTGACATACTTATTTCTGTGGAGTGGTAAGAAAATAAGATCTCTAAGAGATCTTTGAGTGGTCTTAGCCAGCCACAGAACTCTCTTGCATCCATGGCATTTGATGGAAACATCAGTTTAGGGGTAGACCCAGAGATGGATCTCAGAGATGCCTTTGTGATAAAATAATACTCAGAGACTCTGGGAAACCCAGTTTTCCAAAGGCCTTTCTGGACATCTAAGAGACCCTGAATCTCAGTCCTTCAGGCTAACCTGGTATGTCTGAAGCATTGGACAGTACTGCAGGAAGAATCATGTGAGAACAGACATGTGTATTTCAGTACAACAAAACCAACCTAAGTATATGCAAGAAAAGACTGACAGAATGTGAGGTGAAAAAAAAAAAAAAAAAGACTGTTACAGCTACTCCCCCTCACCCGCAGGCAAATAACATAGCCACTGAACACAAAATGGGATTAGAAATCCAACTGTTATCTGGTTGACCATCTACCATGTCTGACTGAAAACTTAAAGTGAAACGCTCCATTAAAAAAAAACATTTGCAATTGGCGTTTCTTGGAGATTGGATGTCAGATTTTTTTCTTTTTTAAAATTAGATATTTGCTAGACTGAACTCTGTTCTGTTCACCTGTTTGGGTATTCTTCTTTGCACAGAACTGGACATAGTGTGGGCACTAAATAAGCATTTGGTGAATAAATGAATGCAGAATTAAAGACACATTTTGTGATGAGGTTATTACAAGCTTCGATCTTTTTTCCCTCCAGGAAAGAAAACATATACCTAAACATATGTATGGTGTAGGTTATATACTCTGTAACCTGAAAACTGTTTTACTGCTGTTTCTGGTGGTGTGCCATGTAGGGTTTATTCATATAGACAGGGTCTTGCTTAGCATGAAGTTTTGGATCCTGATTCACACCCCAAAATGCCTTTAGCATTTGAGAAAGTTATCATACTAATGTCAAACCAGGATATACATTTTATAATTCACCACTATATTTATTTTTATTTTATATTTCTAGTCCACATTCTCTAAAGTCTGTTCATGTCCAGTGAATTCGTTCCTCACAATCACCTGTGGATTATTATTACTTCTTTACTGATGCGGAATCTGAGAGCCATACAGTTTAGGTAACTTGCCTAACTGAATGTCTGGGTTGAGAAGAGAATCCTGGGAATGGAATACCAGTTTTTTATTTTGTCCTGTTTCTAGCTTCCTTGTTTTCCAAATAGGTAAATTTGCTGCCATGATGGTGGCCATTTAGATGAAGAAGATTGGAATGGTGTTTGGGGCATCAGGGCCTAGGATTGGGGGCTAGATGATGCTATGGTTCTAGCATTTCTGCGGGGCAGCCAAAGGTGCATGTCAGAGGTCGCTGAGTTCATGGCACTGAGATCCAAGACAATTCAAGAATCTGAAATCAAAGCAAGGGTCAATAATAAGCTAACACAACCACAGCAGGAAGTCTTCAGGCCACCTGGAAAACTTGTCCAATTAAAAGAGTGTCCTGGTTCTCTATCTCCTTGTGGACTGAGCAGTAGCTTGGTACTGGAGTGTAATTAATCCATGAGTTACATTTGGCACCGATTGTATGAAGTTGAGTAGTATCACAGAGATGTGGGCCCTCATTGGAAAAATCCCCCATAACTCTGGCTTTCTTCACACCTTGACATGGGGCAGTGACTGCAGCAGAGACTGGACGAGGCATCCCTCCATCACACTGCACAGGCGGTGGGACTTGCATCATGCTATGGAAAAATGAGAGTTTTACCTGCCCTCGGATGAGGATAGTTGTGATGGGCTTTGGAAATGTGGAGTTTATGAAATCTGGAATTCGTAAACACGAATTTTAACAAGAGAAAGATATGCAAAATCCACCTCCATTCCACACTAGCTATGTAACTCTCTCTGTGCCTCAGTTTTTCATCTGTAAAATGGGGGTAATATAGTGTTAATTTGAAAATTAGATGAATGAGAGCAGGTAGAGATGCTTGATGAAGTACGTGGTGCATAATAAGTAGCCATAAAATGGTGGCTGTTCTATAGACCAGGAAAAGATTTTTTCTGTAAAGGGCTATGCAGTGAAAATTTTTGGTTTTACTCAACTTGCCTTTGTAGCACGTAGCCATAAAATATATAAATGAATGGGCATGACTATGCTCCAATAAATTTTATTTTAGTTTTCATGTGTTGATGTTATTCTTTTTAAAAATGTTTTTTCAACTATTTAAAAATGTAGAAACGATTCTTAGGTCACAGGACATGCAAAGACAGACAGTGGGTAGTATTTAGCTGACTCTGGTACAGACCTTCATATCTTTAATTTGGAAGTATTACTGTATTTCTTAGCATTACGCTATGTTTGTGGTGATTCTGTTATTAGAATTCTGTTGGCAACTGCTGGTTATGCAGCCAAATATGTGAAGGTGTGTTGCTCACCTTTCGCATTCACCCGAGGTGAGCTAGACCCACACATTGGAACACTTCTAGAAGACAGTGATGGGGTAGGCGGTCCTTTAAAAGCAAATGTGTATTTTCAATTTTGTGGAGTCTTGGTAAAGTCAGTTCAAAATTTCATATTTAATAAATATTTCTTAAATGATTATGTGTTAGAACTGCTGAGATAATTGAAACGTGTGAAGAAATATAAATAAATTTAGTCCCAAATGAGTCATTTGGGGTAAAACTGTGTAAGACCCTATGTCATATTTAAAAGATATCAGATGAGAATAAAGCCACTTTTCAGATACAAGTAAAGAATAAATGCAAGGAAATATTTTGGCAAATAAAACTGTAATGCCTTTTGCATGAATTTAAACAAAAGCATTATTTTTTTCTTGTAACTTTGTAATTGCCCCATTTCTTCCACTTCAATTTTATCTGGTCTAAGTGTGGTGCAAGTCCCCCTTTTTATAATACTTTCCCCCCCCCAAGTTTCTGTGGTGCAAATATTTTCTATGTAAGATGTTACAAAGTTAATTAACATGCATGAACATTTAGTGGTGTTCATGATTATTACTCTGATTTTTTTTCACCTTACGAAGGGTGCATCTTTTAGGTACAAAAAGATTTCACATGCTGGCTAAAATGTTGACTTGACTGAAGGTTGTTTGCAAATTCCAATAAAAGTACCCAAGCTTGTTTGGGGGTACTTCTCAATTTTTATAAATATAATACATAATCATTGTAGAAAAAAATCATATTTAAAACAGGATTTCACAAGTTGTTTCAATTACATTCTTTTTTGAGGCCCAATGAATGTAAGGAATATGCTTGTGGAGGAAATCATACTCGTGGTGGTAATTTCATGAGAGTATCACCACACATGTCCCAGGTTCCCAAGGTATTCCTTGAAGGTTAGAAAAACAAAGAAAAATGGCTTTCCATATTTATCATGAAGTTCTCTGAACTATCCATGACCTGTATGTCTCCATTATTATAATTTATAGGATGGATTTTACTCACAGACTGAGGAAGTGGCTGCCTCCGAGGGTTGAGTTCAGTGGAATTGGGAAAGAAACCCCATGGCCCCATGAAAGACTCTAGGGAGTATTGGTTGACTTGTCTGTCCCTGCTATTTGGGGGGTAGAATGGGATGTCATTGCTGCTGTTCAGGGATGTTTACATTGTCTTCATGGCAGGAAAGGTGAATATAGAGAGTGTCCTCTTCTTGTGCATTGCACTTAGGGACCCTGGTTCTACCAGAGGTTCATGAGCAGAAAGAGGATTCACAGTGAAGCTAACCTCAGAGTGCTCACCAGAAAGGACTCCTTCCAAATCCCCACTAAGGACCCCAACAGTGTGTCACATCGTCATGTAAAATGCAAAAGTAAGCTAGTTTTGTGGGTTTTTTAAAATTTTATTATTGTTTTTCTTTTAAGCACTTCCTCCCTCTAGACTGTAAAAGCTTCAGGTCCCACAGAACATGGATTTGCTTCTGGCTCTGTATTTTCAGGCTGGGACTTACTCAGACCTTTTTGGAAGTGGAGAAGAAACACATCTTTGTTGATAGATGTGTGCAATTCTGGAAGCTGAGAGTAAATCTTCCTGAAGGCCTAAGACTGAAGAAGAAATTGTGAAGAGGACAGATTTTCTCAGGGAAAGGGTGTGAAGCAGAGAGTGGAATGGTTCTGTCGGTGTCTTTCTGTATGCAAAGAAAATCAGGAAGTTTGAGAAAAAGAGGGGCAAGTGTCTTTAGAGAAGTTTATCAGAGAAGAACCTCAAACACTTATAGTTTTATTTTCTGTAGAAAGTGAAAGGCTTAATAGAATTCCTCTTTAATTTAATATTGTTCAATAAAGTTTATTCAATTAGTGTTTACTTATCTGCTATAAAAATAACTACAATATGATGGTGGTGATGATGATGATGAGAAAAACATGTATGTTATGTGAATGTTATACTTTACTAAACACTTTCACATATTTTCTCTCATTAGTAACTACTGAAGCCAAGAAAGGGTCTTTTTATCTATTGCCTATGGATGCCTCCCAAACTGGAATCCTCTGTAAAATTGAGGTAGAATGGTCTCCATGCTCCTCTCAATTATTCTTCCCTTATTTTGTGATAAAGTCATGACACCATCAGTCAATTTCTCTTCTTTTCTGAATTCTTCAACATCACAGGAGTAATGTTAAACTTTGACACAAAGCCATTTCTCTTAGAATGGCCTCTAATTTTTTGCTTGCAAAACTACTCAACTGGCAAGCAGAGAACCAAGTCCCCTCAAAACCTGCTCTCAGTAGGCAGTGTTAGCATTTGTTAGATTTGTCCGTATGAACTTACTAGTGGCTTTGCTGACCTCTGACTGTTTGACCCTTTAAATGAAAAAGTAACACTGGGACACACAACTATACTTATATAAATTCAAGGAAGCGCTCAATCAGAGAAATAAGCATTGTAGCAAAAGAGTTGACCTGAAGGTTTAGTCAATAGTTCAATTAAGAGGAAAAATGCTGAATGTATGAAAAATATGAAGCGCTCCTACAGTACAGAGAAAGGGGACTATTTATGCCTGGGAGATTCAGGGAAGGTTTTGTGCAACTGGGTTTGAGACCTAGGCATGGCATTGTATAAGGATGGGCACACAGGGCATGTGAAGTAGAACAGACAGTGAGTTAGGATGCCAGATTTAAGATATGACCAATCCTTTGTCCATTTTGGCAAGCACGTGGGATTCTGGGAGGAGATTTGCTCCAGCCCAATGAAACCTTAAAATTCCACATGGTAGCCCTACCTGGTTTGGCTCAGTGGGTAGAGTGTTGGCCTGCGGATTGAGGGGTCCTGGGTTCGATTCTGGTCAAGGGCATATGCCTGGGTTGTGGGCTGGATCCTCAGTGGGGGGCGTGCAGGAGGCAGCCGATCGGTGATTCTCTCTCATCATTGATGTTTCTATCTCTCTCTCCCTTCCCCTCTGAAATCAATAAAAATATATATATTAAAAAAATTCCACATGGTGAACTCTTAGCAGGTTTTTGTTTACATGGTCAACTGCACATTAGTTGTTTCTACATCTTAAAGCCGATTTACTCAGAGATATGTTAATTATTATTTCTTGTAAATATTGCTTACTAGTAATCAATATTTGAATATCTATGCTTCTTGAGTGAAGAAACTTGTGAATGATATTCAGAAATAGATCTAGAAATAATTTTTATGAATTTTTAGCGTGAAGACTGGTGGTTAACTACTTAACTCTGACACCTAATTGGCTTGCAGAGACTGTGGGCAAGTCCTTTTAAATACTCGAGTGTCAACTTCATTTTAAAAACAAGAACAACAATGTCTCACAGAGTTGTTTTAAATATATAATGAGGTAAGTAATTTTAAAAGTCAAAAACTAAAACAGCCTCATACCATAGTTAGATGTACATAGAGTGGTTGAGATGCTAAACATTTATTTGTGTTTTTCCTCTGGGCTCAATCTTGAGTCCAAGTTGCTTAATTAATTTTGTGATTCGGTGGGTCTATCAGTGGAAGGAGAACTCTAGCTACCATAGCTGACTGGAAAATAGAAGTCAGTTCACCCACAGATCCACAGAAAATTCAAAATTCAAGCAAATAGATAGTGTGATAAAGAGCAAAGAACCAAAATTCAGAATTTGAAGATCTAGGCTTGAAATTTAGCTCTGTCCCCAGCAAGCCAGGTGATGATAGAGATATCATTTTATCCATTTGAAACTCTGTTATTATTATTATTTTTAATCTGTAAGGTCAAGTGTGGTTTGATGATTTTTTAAATGATTTCCAGCTTTTAAAATTCTATGCTAAGCAGCACATTTAACACAAAACATGAACATCAATAGCAAGTAGTGGAAAAATATTTTAAGCAGCGATATATTTCTAATTTTTCCTCCTGCAATTACATGCATTTCACTTGGTTTTCTTCTGTTGGCTTTCTTCTCCAGTAACCTCTCTACACACTGTCTTATGCTCAGACATTCACACATTGATCCTGCTCTGGCTTCTTCTATCAAGAAGAAGAAAGCATTTGAAGTGCCCCTCTTTCTTAGTGGCAGCCTGGTTAGAAATGGATGAGGATTTGGGAGGAATAATCAGTAAGAGCAACTACCTCTGATGTTTCAGGCCTTTGACAAACTTTCTTAAAACAGTGGCTTATTTATTGTGAGAGTACAGAGAAAGCTGTATGAGAATAGCTTTGATGCTCGTTTGAATGAATTATATTTCTGTGTTATGGGACTGCAATGAGAATATATGTCACTTATCTTGGTCCTCATATATAGAGATGGGCAAATGCTTATATTTGCACACTGAAATGTTTCCACAAGTATATGTTAGCAAATTGGAAGAAGCAAGGCTGCATAATTCATGCAGAAACCTGCTACTGAAGAAATTCTTGATATTTTTTTCTTGAGTTGGGTCCCCAGTATATCCTTATTGGCTGTTGACACTATACAAAGTGATCAGATAGGGAATTGCTCAAAACCGTACTTCATTTTGTCTATATTGATACATATCAGTAGACATAAAAGAAGATAAGAATTTGCCTCTAAGCAAACATATTCAAAGTTCTTCCCCAAGGAAACCAAAGTGAATGCTGGCATAAAGGAGAGGCCAAGTATTCTGAATTTCTTTTAGGCTTGTTGCCTGATTTTGTTAAACTCAGCCTTCTTATGCAGGCTCTGAGGTATTTAGGAGCACAGAATTTATTTACTTAATCATCGATCCCACAGCACTGACATGTGTCTGGGGCCAGGAGGAGTAGAGGACCCTGGCCTATATTATTGATTTTTAAGGGAATTGATAAGTAGCAAGAGCTGAATATCCTTTGTAAGTGAATATGTTTCTACTGGCTGGTTATGGGCAGGATTGTCAGAAGAAGATGCAGCTGGGAAATTGGACGATGCCCTTGTTTTACAAATTTGGGAACTTCTACAAACATCTTTAAAGCTTTGGTGATCATTTTCTTCTTTTAGATTTAGACTATAGGGAACATATTTTCATGCTATTCCTTTATGCCTAATAGGGTTGGATGATATGTAAATAGAGGGGACTACCTTTGCTGAGGATACATTCTTGGTTGGGATACATTCTGTGCTTTCCAAATTATCTCCTTCTGTAAAACCAGCCTTTGAAGCAGATGTTTTAAAGAAAATTTTACTAATGACAAACTGGTTGAGAGGGTTAGGCATCTTGCCCCCAATCAGAGAGGAAGTGGACAGGGGGATATTTGGAGTAGATCCACCTGTTTCCGAGCTAGCGGTCTCCACCATGACATACAACTTCATTTGCCCAAACCTCTGGTATCACCTCTCCTCAGTTCAATGGTGACTGTTGCTTAGACACAAAGAGAAAAAAAAAAAAAAAACCCTACAAAATTTCAAAAAGCAGCTGTCCCTATCCAAGGATGGTGATAAATCATTCATATCATCTGATTAGTCATCTCAACCAGTTTGCCAATTACTCCCAGAATCCTCTGGTGGGATATGACAGTAATCAGAAAGCCAGCCTCCTGGACCAGAGCCTCATACCTTTGCATGACGAAGGGGAGAAACCACACTCTCTTCTTTATTACCCTTTTCCTCCCAGCCTCTAGAGAAGCACTTCTCGAACAGTAGGTATCCCGTGAATGACTTCTGATGACGACCTTGACCTTGATGTTGCTACTAATTCCTTTGCCAGTGAGAGTTAAGCTCAGCCTTCTCTGTTGCCTCCAGGGAGAGTTTTCTCTTTCATGTATGTTCAGTGATTACCTCTTTCTCTATCTCCCAACAAGCAATAATTGAGCCAGATAAGATTTGGGTTTTCAAAACAAACTCCTTGCTCTGCCCCTTTTCTTCCTTATGGAACCCAACAGAACACGGAAAGCAAAGAACAGTCTTGAAATGCCATGGGGGAGGTGTCAGTTAAAGCAATCCTGTATTAATTTGATCTCTATATTAGAGATCACAGGCTCACAGGATCTGTGGCTCTGTTAGTAAATAATGTATCTAGGTTTCTCAGCCTTGAGAGGCTATTTAATCTCTCTGTTGCTGCAGGGCATGGCCGGATTATCTTCCGTAGATGGATACGGTCCTTTGCTTCGGTGGAAAGAGCACTGGAGTGGGAGTTAGGTGATTTGAGTTTTACTTCCCAAGTTTAAGCTCCGTATCGTATTCATAGTTGCATCCATGGCACCAAGGGCAATATCAGCCACATCTTTGGGATTGAAAATTTGTTTACTGAAAGATGGGATATCTGGGACAACCCCACCTGCTCTCTCTGGGTTACGGCTGTTTTTTTCCCCCGATGATCTGCCATATTGTAAATACTTCGCTCTGGTAGTTCAGGTCTCTTAATCATGTATCTTTTTACCTCCTTATGTAGGTTTCTGGCACAAAAAGGGTAGTATTTAACTTCTTAAATCTGCCTTTTATTTTCCAAACATCTCCAGTCATGCTAATCCTGGCAAAGTGTAATTGTGGATAGAGCTTTAGGTTTTGTGTGTTTTGGGTAGTCTTGTCTTAGCAAGGGTGGCGAAGGCATTCTTTTGTTTTCCACCCCTGAGAGGCTCTCTGTGTAACTTGTTACTTCTTTTATGTATTGAGCCTTGGTTTACTTGTTGGCTTTAAAAATGACTGATGCACACAATAGCGCAACATTCGATAGTGGAAAGTAAAGTCGAAGGCAGGGTGGTTCTTTGTCTGTGGCAATTGTGTCACGAGTCTAATTGTGTCGCACTTAAAGCTCGACAAACACAGCGAAGGCTTAGGTTTCATAGCCAGAATTCGTTCTTAGTAACTGTAGGTAACATAATTTTCACATTCACCAACCACCTTTACGGTCGTGTTTTCACACCTGATTTACAGGGTTGGCTGTGACATCTGAGTCCTGGCACCGTAGACCAGGAAGAAAAAGATGTGACAGTATTGGTCACAGTTTTTCTTCCAACCCAGGTCAGTCCTGTTCCTCATATGAATGTCTATAAGATTGCATGTTCGATAAGTTCGATCTTGTATCTGGGTATCCTCTCTGAGTTCTCATGGAGCAGGTACCTTACATTACTCTCTGGGCCTCATTTTTTTTTTTTTCTCATCTGTAAGATGGGGGCAACAATACCCCTCCAAATAGGGATTTGGTAAAGATGAAAGAAAAGGTACTTAAGGGACACAGAAGGCAGGGTTGGGTATCATAAGCTGTCAGGGAGCCAGCGAACAGCAGCTTTTCTTATATCGCCGTTGCTGTTATTGACTTAATTTTGCCCAGCATGTAAAAGCGACCGTCACAAGAAGGGCTTTGAGAGCTGTGTTCTGCCTCTGGTTAACCAGTTTCCATAGAAAAATTTTCAGAGATAAGTTGTTCGCAGTGGATGCAGCACACTTACATCAAAAAAAGTGTGGTTTTAATTCAGAGGCAGCAACAAAAACATAAGCTAAATCTCCTCATAAAGGTAGTCTTTGGCAACCTGGGTTTTCTTTCCTTATTAAATAAATATTTTTCCAAAAGAGGAAGGTGAGTATGTTTGGGAAAGCGAAGTGGCCAGATAGGATTATTTCTTAAACTACTTAGTTTTTCTTCTGATAGGCTTGAGGAAATGAATGAGACCAGCCCAGATGAGAGCATTTCTAATAATCTGCAGTTCTGAAGAAATATGGTAAAAATGGAAGAAGGTCCATAATTACTACATGGAACAGGATCTTCTGTTTTATTTCATCGTCCCCCCCCCCATTCATAACATCTTAGAAACACATATTGAATCATGAGCAATTAAAAATGCCTATGGCTCTTTCAAACTGTTTGCACTGTGTTGATTCCCGCCCCCCCCCCAACTCAATTCCATCGAATATCTATGAGTTGTCATGTTTTTAGTAATAACTGTGTCAAGCTGTGCTCACAAAATGTCCCGACATAACTGTTAATAAGCATTGTCATTTTCAGAATGAAACAGTTTGGCGAACGATTTATGTCTTATAACGCAGCGCTTGGGGCAGCTGTATGATTTGTCTCCTTAGCAAGTCAAGTAATTTCTTTAACAAAATGTTAAGCACAGATGGGCCATAAGCTGTCAGTTAACTATTATTGTGTCTGCATCTGCTTGCCTTCAATGCACTGCTTTATGTATTCAGTCAGTTACTTAGCCGCGGCTCCGTGAAAAGCCGAACCTACTCTGATTGGCAAATAAAATGTTCATTTGTCTCTTCTTCCTATTGTTTTGTTTTGGTAACACATGTCAGCAGCTCAATTACCCAGTTCATTAACAGCTCCCAGAGGACATGATGGCCAGCCCGAGATAAGAGGGGCAATTGTGGCGCATATGGTCAATAATAGCCTCTCTCTTGGCAATTGTAAATAAAAGTCACTTGGCCCTTTTCCTTTCAGGAGAACTACTGTTTTCCTGTTCCCCTTCAGTGTGCAAATTACCTTTCTCTGCCCCGTGCAGGCCAATCCCACCCGGAGAAACCAGAACCCGGCTTACAGCTCTCAGCGACATGGGGACCTCCCTTCCTCACTTTAATTATGACTGACTTTTAAGCTCTTGAGGGGAGAAAGTTCTTATCATGGGAGACTATTCTTAGAAAGCCGTTAGCTGATTAATTAGTGAGCTAATCAGTTTCCCTAATTGAATAGCAACACATTTTCTTGGGGTTTTCCTCTCTTTTTCTCTTTGAAATGCTCTGGTGGCGGTTACCATGGAGTTTAAAGAAGCTCTTTCGAAAAACCTGCACGTAGAAATTATTTGCAGGGCTGGGGTAAGGAAGAGGGACTTCAGCGTTACTCCAGGAGAGAGAGAGTCACAGGGTAAAAGGGATCCTTGTTGCAAAGGAAGCCTCCACATAAAGGGTTTGGGAGGCCGCTGGGTTAATGTGGGTCAGTGTCAGGGTCCCAGAGCCAGTACCATTCCCCCTTCGCTGTGAAAGCTTCGGAAGGAGGTGCTGGCACAGGGTTTGCTTGGGATTCTGTGGCTCCTTAAAACCTTGCTGTGTCAGGGGAAAGTGAAGGGGCACCGATGGTTTTTCGGTAAACAGACCAGTGAATGCTGCTACAAAAAATAATCACTCGCAGAGCTGCCGTGGAGGACGAAGGAGAAATACGTGTTTTTGTTGTTGTTGTTGTTGTTTTGTTTATTTATTTTTACTTTTAGCTTTGTTGTTACAAGAGGAGGCCTGTTAAGTGACAGATAGTAAGGCGATGGCTGTTAGAGAAAGGCTTCCAATACAACGTGGATAGAAATCCCGCTCCCACCTCCAGGTCTGTTATTGGAACCTCAGGATTCGGGGGTGTTGGGGGCCTGGGAGGCGGCCTGGGGTCCTGCCCGCCTCCGCTTGGCCGCGCTGATCTGAAATAAACACCAGCGGTCCACGTGGTGCGTTTCAATCGCTCCCGGGCCCGGAGCGCCGGGCGGGCGGGCCTCGGCGGGCTGGCCCTGCGGCCCGGCATATTCATAACCAATCTGTACTCCCTCCCAGGGCAGCAGGCACTCGGGGAGTTGTTGAGTGTCAGGGTTTATTTGTGCTATTTTGATTAGCACCAACCTGGCAGGAGCTTATTTTCCTTCTAATGACCCCGTGCTGCGAGAAGGCGGTTTCCGAGGGAAGGGCTTGGGTCGAGGGGAGGGGAATAGCGTTACATGTCTCCAGCCCCCAATGGGGACTGCTGGGCAGGGACCGGAGTCCGTCACTGGCTGGAGGGCCTTCGTTCGGCTTAGTGTTCTTAAAAGCACCTTTCGGGAGAAAGCCCAGAATTTCCTTGCCACACATTCTCTTCCCCCTCCCCCCTTTATGGCATTTGCTAAAGATGGTTGTGCAATCACATTTTCATAAGCAAATGCAGGGGCAATAAAAACAAAACCAGACCCTCCAACCCCAGAAGGACCACTGATGCGGTTATAATTCATCTTTCCTACTTTATCAACTAACAGAATAACGATCACTGAAATCCGAGTTCTGGGCTAGGAATTCTGGGACGTTCAGTTGATTACTTGATAGATTGTTCCGCTGCACAGTCTCCCTCATCTACCTGAGGATTTGGTTGTAGCCCTTGGGCTTGTTCCTGTCAGCGTGTATCTCTTTTTCTGTTCTCGACATATATACAACTCTAAGCCACAGAGAAACAGTGTCACCGGTCACTTCTCAGCCTGTAAATTAGTGTGGAAGAGAAGCTTCCAGGTGCTGAAGTCTCTCAACTGGATTGGATTAACCCCTACTGTGCATCCATTTCAACCCACCCCCCTCCTCTGGAAAAAAACCCCCACAAAAAAAACCAACCAACCTCCCTTTTCTCATCCGCCCCGGCTTTCTTTGTGTCTGCTGCTCCCTGCCAGGCAGGTGTCAGAGCTCTGAATGAGGGTAAATGCCCCGTTGATGGATTCCACAGATGGAGCGTGGAAATCGGGAGAATAGGCTTCAGCCACAGGCCATTTCTTGGGATCCAACAAAAGCCTCCAAATAAGTCAACAAAAATCCCAAAGATCACAAAGGGAAAATGTCATTTGTCATTTACTCGGGGCCTGTGAGGGAATATCAGCCTTGCCTCACTCCTCCTGGCTTGCACCCGAGTAAACACGGGAGAGGTCATTCACGTCTCTCTCCGTGTAAATGGGCCACTTCAGAGCAGAACACAGTTAGCTGTCCCATTGTCCCCTGTGTGTGGATCTGTGCAACTCACAAACACAGGAGACCTCCTGCAATTAGCCACGTAGGTGCCTCAAACTTCGAGATGACCTATGCCTGTGATTTACCTTTAAACTCAGACTCAGGGTGAAACGACCTCAGGGACCTCTCAGGAACGATTTTTATTGTTTATTTTTATTTTTAAATCAGTGGAACACAGCTTTGAGTACAAATGCTGACAGGTTTAGCTTGGAAAGAGGAGGACAGAGGAAAAAGACCACTGATCTGCTCCGAGGCCGTCTTAGAGGAGTAAATGACGGATGACTAAGGAAGTTCAGCCTGGACGCCCCGCAGAGAGACCCCCCCACCTCCTCCGTGTCTGTAAATCGCATTGTATTATATCTGGGGCAAGCACAGAGTTTAAATGGTTGTCATGTTTTGATTCTTTAATTATTCAAATGAAAGGTCTTGCTGGGAAGAAAGACAATGTGCCAGATTCATGCTTGTGAATTATTTTGTTTCTCCATTTTTGGCCTGTCTCCCATCTCTGAATGATATTGGTCTGGAAACCAATAATTACAGAATTCCACGTGACTAAATCCCTATAAAACGGAGGTAAGATCTCATGTATAACAGCGTTAACTAGGATGAACACTTCCGGAGGCTACGGAAGAGGTCACCAAGGGTTAAGGGACATAGACATACTCTCTAATTCTGTAATTCCTTCTTTAATTAAACTTCATGGTTGGTTCCGCTGGTGGTAATACTCTGCCTTCTCCTCCCAGTTTGATTTGTTTCCGAAGGGAGAATTTGTAATTCTGTGGGGGTATCGTGGTTGCCTATGCTTGTTTTCCGCCCCCCCTCCCACCTTTTAAACTGACAATGTTTATTTTCCCAAGGTTATCCCTGGGAGTTAATGTGAAGTCATTGGGAAAACTAAAGATGTGGCTCCTAAGATCTAAAATTAGCCTGCGCTAGAAGAAATGAAATTGCTTACAGAGCAGAGAAACACTCAGGCACCTGGTGGGAGTTGCCATTTCCCTGTCATCACTCCGGGGTTCCTGCTGAATAAGTTGTGAATATTCAACAGATCTCAAGTGATGTATTCCTTCACTTTTATCTAAAACGAATTTGAAAGATGGATGTAAATACCCTAAACACTGACTGTACACTTTAAAGTTTTGAAATTACATTATGGCGACAAGGGAGAGAGGAGTGAATAGATGGAGCCAGGGTATTTTTAAGGCAGTGAAATTGCTTTGTACCCAACTGTAAATACCATTATAAATTAGTTAAAATCCACACAACTGTCCAACAAAAAGAGGGAATCCGGGTGTAAACTATGGACTTTAGTTGATAATGTATAAATATTGGTGTATCAAGGGTAATAAAAGTACCACATTAATGCAAGAAGGTGATAATAAGGGAAAGAATGGGAGAGGGAGAGAAGAAAGGAGGAATATTCAAACTTTGTACTTTTTGCTCATTTTTTTAAAACCTGAAACTACTGTAAAAATGTTATATTATTCAAAACACGTATGAGGTTCTTTACAACTCTTGATATCCTTTCACTAAGATGTCTCTAATACAGAGAGAGAGAGAGAGAGAGAGAGAGAGAGAGAGAGAGAGAGAGAGAGAGAGAGAGAGAGAGAGAGAGAGAGAAGACTTTAATAAAGTACAAAATGAGTGATCAATTCAACTGTTTGTGAACAATAGTATGTGATTGCCCCTAGATCTTAAGACCTTATTGATTTTTATTAGAGACTGCTAATGGTCAGATGGACTACTTTGATTTCTTAAATTCATTAATTATCTTGGCAAATGAATTCATCTCTTAGCACTTTATTGTTGTTTAGTAAGTATTTCTTGGATATATGGAGTTCCATAAGTGTTTGTTGAATTCAATTAGAAGAACTGCTTGATTTAGTATATAATACTGATCAAACTTGTATATCTATATATGTCATTTGATTCTAGGAAGTTTTTAGAATAATGATGGCACCTAGCTAAATGATTTACATTGGAATTCCTGTTTTGGTTTGTTTCTGGTATTTCTCTTCAAAAGGACTGTGTGTGTGTGTGTGTGTGTGTGTGTGTGTGTTAAAGAAAATCCACACCTGTTTAGGACACAACAGGTTGAAAGGAGAAAGAGGATATGTTCTATGAAATCCCCTAGACCTGGATTAAATCTTAACTTCCCTTACTATGTGACCTGAATAACTTCTTGGAGTCTCAGTTTCCTTTTCCTGTACAATAGGGTAAGCATTTACTTCACAGGGTTTTTGTTTAGTTAACCTGGGGAAGAGAGAGAAATTGTCATCCCCTAGGTATGGTTTGCTTCAGGTTCACTGGTGGCAGAGTTGAATTAATGTATAAATCAGAGAATGGATTACGAGGGGATTTTGGTAACAGTCAAAATGTTCAAAGTCTGATAACAATATGGATTGCAGTTTGCAATTTAAAGCAATAAAATTTCCACTCAAAAGGCCTTATATTATATATTGATATGGATTTTCTAATGAGAACTTCTCTGGAATTTGAAATTAGGGGACTAATATTTCTATTTAATGGATAATAAAGCAAACTATGTGAGGACATGTGTAGAATATGATTAAGCAACATAAATGTAATGAAAAATCTCCCCTTAATATTAAGGGTGGACAGTAGAAATAGTCTCAAGAGATTATATTACTGAAGATATTATATTTAATTTAGTTGCCAGATCCTATCACTTTATTACTTACTCAGATAACTGTCTTTAAAAAATATTTCTTTATTGATTTCAGAGAGGAAGGGAGAGAGAAATAGAAACATCGATGATGAGAGAGAATCATTGATTGGCTGCCTCCTGCACGTCCCCTTCTGGGGATTGAGCCCACAACCCGGGCATGTGCCCTTGACCAGAATCAAACCTAGGACCCTTCAGTCTGCAGGCTGATGCTCTATCCACTGAGCCAAACCAGCTAGGACCAGATAATTGTCTTGATAATGCTTCTTGCAATTTCCATGTAATAGCATTAGATATTCTGTACAGAAAAAAAAATTAAATAAAAAATATATAATTTATTTCTGTTGAGCTATCTTTGGTCAATATTTAGCAAGATAGGTTACTTTTTATATAGTTTCTAATTTTTCTAATATCGAGTAAAATTGAATATGTGAAATAGATGAACTTCAATGGAATGATTTCTTTTGTGCTATTAAATGGGATTTAAGTTTTAAGTTTGTTTTTGGTCAAAACTGGATGATTCAAATTCAGGGTATTATGGATCTTGTCCCTGGGAGTATGTGTAAATAAGGAATTTTACTTTTATTGAGTGATGTAAGGAATTGTATTATTTTAATCTTTAGAAATAGCTAGTATTTCTTAGCTGGTAGATTAATCTTGGTTTGCTGACTTAACATATTTTAAAGCCCACATCCTTTTGGGGTTTACAGATAGGGAAAAGTTAGAATTAACTTGCAAAATTGTGGCTTTGTATTGCCAAAAACAACCAGTTGGTTCAGATAATTTCCACCAGAAAAATCAGGAAAATTATTTCCACTGTATCTTTTGAAATGATGCGGTGTGGGGGCTTTCCTAGTTAAATGCAACTTTTGGATTGCTTTTGAGTAAGCAGCCTAGAAAGAAAAGGAGTAATTAGTTAGCTCATTAAAGAAAATTTTATTTTTGGTGGTGTAGGCTGTCCTATTAAACTCTTAGATAGTCTGAATCATTTTAATCACCCGCTGTTGGTGGTTCTTCATCTTTTTAAATCACAATCCTTTTTTTTTTTTTAAAGATACTAATTCCTCCAGAAAAATGTAGCTATGCAAATACTTATGAGGATTTCCAAATAATTTTAGAGGATTCACAGACTCCTCAAAGCTCATATAAAAAGATGTTGGGAGACTCATATAAGTGGAATATCCATCTAAGAATATAAGGGTGGCAGAGAAATCAGTGTTAGCTCAAAACTTAACCCTTACCTGGCACATTTATTTATTCAATCTGTACTTATTGAGCACCTACTGTGTTCCCAGGCTTCCTGCAGTGAACAAGGTAGAGATGAGCCTTGAGCTCCCAGAGTTTGTATTCTGGAGGATGTTGATTGTGAAGGTGGAAGAGTGGTCTTGACCCTCAGAATGAGCTCTTGCTGGCACTAAGCAGCTCCGTTTTCTTCAGGAACCAGAGTCGATTTTGATTAATTGACCTGACAGTGCATGGCACATCATATTTACTTGGGAGGATTTAATAGCCCCCGAGACTCCCAAAGGAAACACGAAAATTTCCACATACTATTATCCTAATGGGGTCACAGTAAGAGCAAGTACAAGCAAAGACATAAGGTTCTCACAGGTGGAGGAAGCTTTTGGTCCGTCACTAAATGCTGTTGAGTTTTCACCTGCTTTCACATGGAAAAGGAAAGTCAGGACATTCTCACCCAGAGCATAAAAGGAAAACATTTTATGGAAATTTATTGTCCTCTGGGGGACATAAGTAGTTTGTTTCTTGAGGGCGCATATTATTTATAATTTAAAAATATGTATGTGGAAGCAATTTTTGTTTTTGTAAATTGTGGCAGGCAATATTTTCTGTATTTGGGAATTTTGAGAGGGAAGAGAATGATTAATCTAGAATATTCTATAAAGGTGGTTCTCAAAATGTCATCTAAGATCAGTCAAATTAGCATAAATCCCCTGGAAGTATGTTAGAAATGCAAATTCTCAGAGCCCACCCCAGACCTACAGATCAGAAACTGTGGAAAGGGACAGCAATCTGTGCTAACCAGTCCTTCAGATGACTGTGATGCTCTGAAAGTCTGAGAAACACTTCTCTACAATTAGGCACCAGTTATCGCTCTTTTAACTTGGCTCATATTTATCAAACATATACACATGCAAGTTGTATTGGGAGCTTTGGAAGTGTACAATGCAATGCATGGCATATTTCTTTGGATGTTAATACTCTTAAAATATCCCCATATTTTAGGAAAATCTGTTTTCTTTTTTAAAGTTAATCCTAAAATAATGAGTTTATATGAAGTTAGACCATTTTCTATTAAATTAGATAACAATTGAAAAACCAAGCGCAATGTCTAACAGTAGATGCTGTATATGCTATAGTTCTATTTTGCTTTTATGCACAAGCATTTACTCTTTAAAATTTGTCATGTGTATTAATTCACTCTCTTAATTTCAGTGTTTGAATAAGAATAAAATGAAAAAGTAATAATTATTAGAAAACTTAAAATTATATTTATGGGTTATTTTGGATATGCACCTTTTTGAGCAGGATACAATTTATCCTAAAGTAGAATGAAAGTTTAGATTTCCGTAGGGCAGAGCTAAGTCTGAGCTGAAGACAAAAGAGAAGGACATAGGAGACATTATATTTCACATTGCTTCTCACACCACCTGCATTTCCCCAGGTCCTACCTGACTGAGGGTGCAAATGCCTTACCCTGCCATTGACATTAATTATCTGCAATTTTCTGGCTTTCCTTCCTCATTTGCCAAGAGCACACATCAATCCCTTCCCCGGAGGAACCCCCCAGTTATTCGGGGAGTTTTCAGAGCACATTTGGATGTGCTCTGGAGCAAGGGTGCTCCGGTTCCCGTACTATACTAAGTGTCTATTGCCTGACAGCCTCTGACAGCCCTCTGCCATTGCCCAAAGTCCAGGGCCTCTGGGTCAGGGCTGCTCTCCTGCCCAGAGCCCTGTGTCTGGTGCAACCTCAAACCTCAGAAGCTTCATAGGCCAACAGGTGCTCTGTCACAGCTCACAGACACCACATTGTATCATTAATGGAATTCCTATCTAATTTCCCAGCACCTTCTCCCCTTTCCTAGCACCTTCTCCCCTTTCCTAGAACCCACACACAAATTTGGAAGGTCTCCTTCCCAGGCAAATTCAAGCTTTGGTGGGGTGGGGAGGAGGCCATAGCAGGGCTGGCTTTAGGACCTGACCTGTGCAGCTGCCCTAGGCCCCGCCTTCAGAAGGGCCCTGTGTTTGGTTTCATGCTCTGTTGTTGCTATCTTGAATGCTGGGTCCCGCATTTTCATTCTGCACTGAGTTCCTCAAATGAGGCAGCAGTCCTGGGCAGCCACCCACCATTCAGAGGCCCAGACTCTGAGCTTCAGTTAAGGGACAGTTTACTAGATGATGCCTGCTTCTTCCTGAATTTATTCTTCAGATTTGTAGTCACAGTTTCTAAATCCTCCTTAAAGCAGTTCCCAGTGGCAATGAGATATTTAAACGTGATTTTTCTTAGAGGAGAGGCGGAGCCTGTACATTTATAGGAATCCTGCAATAGTTTACTATTCTTGCCTTTTTAGATACTAAGTTGATTATTTATTTAAAATAACAGAGTTCCTGTTGCAAACATTGCTGAAGTTTATCAGGAACTAAATTAAATGTGACTCATTCATTAGACATAAATTAAGTGACCCATTAAATGCTAAGGATGAAGGTCATAAAAAATGGAATAAGTCCTGTCCCTGTTTTCTAAGAGCTCATAATGGACCTTGAATGACAGAAGCAGATTGCCATTCTTTCTACCTGGGGGGCTTGAAGAGAGGGTAGTGGAAGAGATTAAATGCCATTTAATAATATAATACCTCAAGGAGGGGCTTGGTGTCCATGAACGACATTGGGAATGTATCTTAGGAACTGAATCATTATGGCTTGTGCAGACTTGAATTATGATTCACATTTTATCATTTTTTTCCCCTCCTGTGCTCTTTCTTAGCCTCGGCACCCCAGTCGGATGAAGGCTCAGACATTGACTCTGAACCCGATTTGCCACTAAAGAGGAAACAGCGCAGGAGCCGAACCACCTTCACAGCAGAACAGCTGGAAGAATTGGAGCGTGCCTTTGAGAGAACCCACTACCCTGATATTTACACCAGGGAGGAGCTGGCACAGAGGGCAAAGCTCACCGAGGCCCGAGTGCAGGTACTGCCATCGCCATGCCCTCGTCCTGCTTCAATCCAGGCAGGAAACAAAAAAGGGTCTTTTCTCCTTTTAAAGCAGATTTTAAATCAGGGAAATAGATATATTAGCAATAGCAGTTTGTGAATTGTAGCCTAGAGCACTATCAAGTTCCCTCCTTTCTCTCTAATGACTTTTCTTCATAGTTTGCCTTATGATAACAGCATCATGACCTCTTTTTTCTTTTTATTTGAATTTGCCTGATTCACCCTTCCTCCCCTCCCCATCTCTTTTGTTTTAGGTATGTCTATTTAGCAGGATTTTAGAAAAAAAAATTCTTAATAGGTAGGTGAGTCCAACTAAATTTGTGATGGATACACTTGACTTCTTTTCTGTTGTATTGTTTTGATACAATTATTTTACAGATCGCATTTTAAAATCTGATCTATTGAATTTGCTTCCTTTGAATTCTTAGTGTTTTTTTTTGTATTTATGAAAATGTGCATTTTTCTTTTAGAATTTGATTATTATTAATAGGAGAGTATGATTGTATCAGCGAAAACACACAGAAGTATGTCAGTTCATGTTTCACACATCATTTCAGGAATCTTAATTATGTACCAGTCATTATCTGGACTTTGGGGGTGGTACACAGATAATAGCAGAACAATTTGAGTGTTGTTTTTTTTTCCTGTGCCAAGTACTGTTCTAAGTGTTTTATATGAATCAACCCATTTACTCATCATTACAACCCTAGATTGGTACTCTTATTATCCCTAAGTTATACATTTGTAGTGGTAGGCATTTGGATTCCATATGCTTCATCTCCACGTCCTTTCAATTATGATGACATGCAAAGGTATATAAGGTAAAATCCCTTCCTTTAAGGGTTTTATTGTCATCTCAAGTATCTATATTATCCCAAGAACAGTTTGAATTATGTTTTGAACTCTTAGATGTACAGTTGACCCTTGAACAACATGGGAGTTAGTGACGCTGACCCATGAGTAGTCGAAAATCTGTATATAACTCTTGACTCCTGAAAAAATTAGTTGTCCCTCAATATCCATGGAGCATTGGTTCCAAAACACTCCACAGATACCCAAATCCAAGGATACTCAAGTCCAACACATCTGAGGACTCCCAACTGCGGATCAAAAACACTACAGGCATTTACTGAAAAAAATCTGCCTCTAAGTGGACCCATGCAGTTCAAACCTGTGTTGTTCAAGAGTCAGCTATACCCTTAACCCTCTGGAAAAGGCTTCTTTGATGTAATATGTTTCTACTGAGTGATAGAATAATGTTTTCACCACTCATTAGTGATGAACTTTCCCCTCATGGTAGTAAAGCACCATTTGAAAGATTACAAATGTCTTAGGGTATCCTGGAACTCTTTACTATCCCAGAAGTTAAGTTATCTTATTTGGAAATGTTGTGTATTCCCAGATACTTAACTTTCATAGTCAAAGTGAGTCTGGGAACTCAGCAGTGAACTAGTCAGCTGATATGGTCTCGAGTGATCAGTACTTCCTCATATGTACCTAATTCCCTCTGCTGTTACAGAATTTTACAGCAGTAACCTCTTCTAGGCTCAGAGCCTAGTCAGAGGGATTGTCTTATTCAGTTTGACTTTTCATATGATCATCATTGTGCTAAAAAAGTCGAGGAATGCTGAGGTGAATTAAGACAAGTCTTTTAAGGAGCTACAACCTAATATGGATAATAAAGTAAACATACAAATAATTTTAAAAGTAAAGCAGATGCAATTAGTATCATAAGAGACAAAATGCAATGGGAGCTGAGAAGAGGAAAAGATGAGATATTGTTGGAGCAAACAAGAGAGGCTCATGGAGAAGGGAGATTTAAGATGGACTTTTGAGGCGATAGTTATTCATTGGACAGGGCAGGTGGGGATAGCATACTAGTAAGAGGGAGTAATATGAGCAAAAAGCACAGAGAGTTGGAAGCCCCTGAGTTATATACAGGCGATCTTTCATTTTCACTCATGTTGGGGGAACAGAGAATAGTTCATTTTGATTGGAGGGTACGGAGTGGTCAGTGGCAGGAAGGAATATGGCTGGAAATCTATTCTGAGGACATCTTGTGGAAGGCCTGGGTTTCAGGCTAGGACACTCACACTTAATGTGATAGGTGGGGAGTCTGTGGGTATGAAACCATCAGTGGCAGTGTGAATGGAAAGGGAAGGATGGTGATGAAAGGTACTTAGAACTGAAATGTAGGGAACTGATTGTGATAGTGGAGGTGGGGGGAATGAAGGTAAGAGTCACAGATACACCAGATGTATAGTGTAGATTCCAGTTGGTACTATTCAATCCCTCTACCTGTTACACTGGGATACAGAATTGCTTCCCAGAATTGACCACACATCATGGTAATATCTATACCTAAGTATTATATCATTATTTAATAATATATGATATACCTAATATTACATGTACTAATGCCACAATTACTATATATATCAAATAGGTTTTGCTTTTAGTTCTAGGATTAAATAGTTAATACTAGAATTACCCAGTTTAAATGTGAAGGTCAGTTCATTCAGTCTCTGTTCTTTCAGCAACCTTTATTGAGTGCCCACTGTATTCCAGGATTTGGTCTCCATACTCCATGGCTGGCCAAGCCCACATGCTGGGTCTGTCCTTAAGATAACTCAGACTCAAACAATAAATATTGATTTTTAAAGAAATCAAACAAAGAGAGTGATGGAAAACTGAAAAGCGCATTCAGCGTTGCTCTATTGCATTCTTGCCTTTGCCAAAGACGAGGATGGGGGACAGAATCAATCTCAAGCCCATGCGGCTTGGACAGAGCCTGGTGTTTGCATCTGGCTCAGTGAATGTCAGAGAATAAGAATGGCCCATTAACTTCCAGAGGACATGGGATCAAACCAATAAACAGTGGTTCATATTTTTCTATACAGTGACCTCTTCTCCGAAGCAGGGCCCTCATTAACTTAACAGCTGTCCTAATGTGGCTTTAACCCGGTGACTCTTTACATTCCTTATGGCTTCATTAGTTCCCTTGAGACACATCCCGTCCTGCACCACAGCTATGATCTACGGCCTAACAAATTCCCTACAACACCCGGCATATGGATCTTACTTAACCCAGCAGGAAAAAGAAGGGAGTAGTTAATCACTGATTAAAATGCCAGAACAAAATCCTGTAGTTTTTAGAAGGATCTGGGAAAGCAGTAGCAAAGTCAACTCAGTTTGAGTGATAGCCAGAAAGTGAGTTAGTTTAATTTGGGGCACCTGGGAAAACCAAACACCAAACCAAAAAGAAAAAAAAAAAAAGAAAAAAACAAAAACACACACAATAAAAAACCTAAAACCCGAACACTTCCTATTCCATTTATTTTCCTGAGGAAAAATATTTCTAACTTAAGCCTTTGTCAGAATTTCATAAAAAATTTGTTTGGGCAGTAGCTACATTGTATTTATCATAGTCAAGTCTGAGTACACAATCTAAGAATTGTACACCAAAGATTAATTTGCCTAATTTACTTCCTGGGTAGCTGTTAGTTTGGAAATAATAGAAAGCATTAACGTTTTGTGGGGAAGTATGTTGTGCAAATATTTATGATGTGCAAAAGTTTTAGTAAATATTTCATCTGAGAACTCCATGAAGCAGGCAGGCATCATCCTTTACCACCAAGATAATAGCAGACAGGAAAGGAAGCTGCTTGTAGAAATAGCACTTAACAAGGAGTCAGAAGATGTGGGTTTTGGTCTCAGCTTGTCAAATGCATTTTGTTGAACAAGTCACTTAATTCTGCTATAATCCAGGTGTGCCTCAGCTGTTTTTATGTATGTATGTATGTATGTATGTATGTATGTATGTATGTATTTATGTTTTGAAATTTGGAGTAGGTTAGTCTGGGTCTGTGGACGACCAGGAAAATCTTGGATGATTTTTGGAGACTTGAGATTTGTACACAAAATGTTGTGCCTTTGCTTCTCCTTGTCCCCTTCCCCTCCCGCCCCACCTGCCGTGTGTGTGTGTGTGTGTGTGTGTGTGTGTGTGTGTGTGTGTGTGTGTAGAGGGCATTAACTAGGGAGAGGGATTCTGGCTTTTATCATATTCTCAAATACCACCTCCTACTGTTCCATTCCCCAATTAAGAACTATTCGGATGCATGATCTCTTAGGACCCTGCTAGCATCAGTAATTTGGGATTCTCAAGGAAGCCCAATGGTGATTTAACACCATCTAACAGATCCGAATAGTTTAGAAGTTAAGATACGTATGGAATAGTTGACTCTAAACTCCATAATAAAGCAAAAATATGGTCATCCTGCAATTTGCTGTAGGAGCTCACTCTTGGAATGTATAAAGATGCAGTTTAGTACGCTTTCCTGCGTGTCTGTGGTCCTCTGGACGCTCATGGAGCATGGGGTTTCTCCCTCAGCCCCTGCTCACCCTCTCCCTGACCTGCGGGCCATACAGTGGTCAAAGCTAGATGGCTGAAATGATAGGGGCTGGGAGGGTGTGGTCTCGAAAGGGAGAGGGGTGGAGTGAATGAGAAGGTCCAGGGAATGAGCAGTTTGTCCTGAATTCACTTACTTGGGAAGTCCTATATTTGGCATTGTAGCATTAGACATCACCAAATCCAATGTTTAATCAAGTTTTTTATAATCTTGTTATAAATTCTTTTTCTAAGGATTACATATTACATTCTTTTCCTTCCACATTTTTCTAAATTGCATGTGAAATAATCCATCTGGAATAATGTAAGTTAGATTGCCTTTTGAGGTCCACACCAAAAACGTGAAGGAGTAATTTATGGATGGGCAAAATTAGGCTTACACCCTGGGACAATTAGCACTAATCCATGAAACTTGGAAACAAATTTGACCTACATCTCCATTCAAGCCCAACTGGCTTTCAAAGATTTGAGGTGTTATTTGGACACTTTTCTGTTTGCTCATGAGCATAAAAAGCTTTGGCTGTAGACCACGGAGTTAAGGAAACAAAGCAAGGCTTTAATTCTTGGGTTTCTTAGAGGTGGCAATGAGACATTTTTACTTATTAGCTAACATTTATTGAACACTTACTATCTCTTAGGAATTCTTTTAAGGTCTTTGATGGCAATGTTTCATCTACGTATCACAGTAGTCTTATAAAATAGTTTTTTATTTCTCCCATTTAGCAGATTAGAGAAGAGTCTCACAGACATTAAACAAATTGTTCAAGGTCACAGAGGTAGTAAGTCAGGGAGCTGCAAGTCAACTTTTGCATGGTTTGTGTTGCACCCATGTGAATAAAAAGTATTACTATAGCTTTTAAAGTACTAAGTTCTCCCCAACTTACATGGTTGAGGGTCTGAACAAATTGGTTATTTATATTACTCATCAAGAGAAAAATTTATGAAAATCTTTTTCTTCTTTTGTAATTCATTATCTCCCTCCCTCCGCCCCCTGCGCCCGCCACAGTTACCATGATGTTATGGAGACCTTCCGGTCAATTTAAATTTTGCTTCAAAAAATCATTGGACCTTGTATTACTTCAGACATGGCTATAAAGATGATTTCCAAAAGGCATGCATAGAGCTTTGTGGAAGGGCGCTGTAGAGAGACAGACAAGTAGGGAGAGATCCAGGCGCCAGATGAAAATGAACCAAGCTTCAGGTCATCAAATGAAGTAAGAACTTCAAGGGGATGTCTTTCAGTTAAAGATGGGGTGATAACAGTCCCCCAGGACAATTGTGTTGGCTGGTTTGGGTATTTAAAATGAGGGTTATTTCAAGGGCAACTTTTTCTTTCTGTTAAAAATATGTCTATTAAAGATATGTCTTTTATGAGTTTCAAAGTATAAAGAAGGCAAAGACCACTTCCCAATTTGCAACTTCAGTACATTTTTTCCTTTGATGATTCTTTTGGCAGACAGCTGGTTCTAGGAGAGGCAGAAGGCTAGGAATGGCAAGATGATGACAAATTTGGTTGAGTGGCCAGAGTTAGGCCAGTCCTCAGTAAGCCCTGCTTCATTCAGGACTAGCCCTCTGGATTTATTTAAATTTAGGTACATTTAAATTCTTCCCTTTAGGAAATTCTTGAACCTCCCGTTGAAGGTTCATTTTTCAGTAAAGATTTTCTTCCCAACGATTTCTCTTAATCTTTGATTGTACTGTAAATATAAGAATTTTAAAATCCAACTCCTGGTGGGTTTATTCAATGTCTTCAATATTTTTTTGTATCATTTTGAAAAAATGAAAACAAGACCCCAGAGACCTTAAATCCCTATTCTTTTGGATGTGATCATTTGAATGTATTTGTGGAAATTATGGTGTTTCTTCTAATTTATTATTTGAGGAAAGACATTTTTTATTAAAAATTGGGTTAAGGAGGAGTTAGAATAAGCATAAATTAAAAGTAGGGTAAATTGATGGAGTGATCAGGTATAACCATCCACTGCATAAATCACACTTGGTTTACTCATGTAAAGGTCACAGAAAGAAGTTGGCATAGAGAAATTGGCAACATTGCTCCAATAATGACGGAAGTGCAGGTTTCTGAGTTCTTTATAAAATATTTCATCAGCACAATGGAGACTAGTGTGTCTGAATGAATGAAGTCACATCAGAACTTTTGGAAATTCAACTCTCCTCCCAGCCTAGTACATAAGGCTGGAGATCCACCGTATGTAGGTTTGTCTAGATAGGTGTGTGTGTGTGTTGGTGGGGGGGGGGGGGTGGGGGTGGGGGGGCACCACATCACCTGAGTCAGGTGGACTTGTTAATCTCAAAGTTTTACATATAAAATAAAACCATGGTGCATGGTATAGTACAGTGCACTCAGGCATGAATATGCCACTCATTTCTTACCCTCAGCCTCCTCAGGCTAACACAGCTTGTCCCAAACACTTCTCTGAAAACAGTTTTTTTACCCCAATGCCTCTGGAGGTCACAGCAACAGATTTTCTGTGAGAAAACACAATTGACGCAGACCTCAAATTGAGTGCCATTCATGGTTCTATTATCCCAGGTCTAATTCAATTATGTATCAACATGGGAAAATATTGACTTACCTTCTTTTTTGGTTGGAAACTTAAGGAATATTAAATATTAGTGCTTTGAGGATGGTCACACAGTTCTCCCTGACAATATCTTGCAACATGCCCAGAGGAGACCAAACTCTTTTTTTCAGAGCTTGGGTGAGGAGCAAAAGTTTAAGCAGATGCCTTGGCAAAATAGTTGTCAAATTGGGCTTTCTTGCTCTAGAAAGGAGAAATTCCACCCGCCACTCTTTTTAAAAAGTTACAACTTAAAAAAATGACAAATAAGTTGTATAATTAACTTTGTTCTATAAGGAAATCAGGTCTTATTTTTTCTTAGACGTGCTGTCTCCTGTATTATCACCTCCATTTGGAGTCACCTCTTGTTGAAATCACACCCAAGCTTTAAACTGAATTGAAACTCTGTCTCCACTCTAATTTTCAAGATTCTCTGTATTTAGAGCTTCTAACTCTAGTGAGCAATTATTTTGGTTTCCTTGATGACTCCGGATTCCATAAGCACAACACTATAAGCTACTAGAGTGCAGGGATCCTACCTCTTCCTATCATCGCATTCACCCCTCTATCCGTCCGACCCCAGGCACATTGCTTTCTCCATATTAAGTTTTCAATGACTATTTAATATAGGAATTAGCAAATATTTGATTGCTAGAAATCTCTCATTTTGGGGGCAGCATCACATGTACACTTGGAAAGATTAAAGTTCTACATTTGAACTCTGCAGGTGTAAGAGTTGGGCAAGATCCGGGGGCCCATTAATAATTTCTCAATATTTTAGATGTTCAGTTACATTTCTTCCTCCTGTTATTGCCATTTCTCTCTAGTTGCTCATACAAAGTACTTGGCTGTTAAATTTCTCAAAGGCATTTTATTTTATTACATCAAGTTTTTCTGAATGTACCTGGTTAGCATAGTGCCTGGCATAGAGTATTATAGGTGCTTAAAGCTGTTGTTGAAAGAAATAATAAAGTAAGTATTTAATGGATCTCCTTAGATAACATGCTCTCATTTCTTGAAATACTTACCTCTTTGGCATTTATTTCCACTAAGATCAGGACAGTGTCTCACACGTTGAAAGGGATGGTAAGATGGCTCCATTTACTCCTTTGGTCAATTTATATGACTGTCCAGGAGCTATGCCCATAATGACCATAGAAATACAGAGACGGACTGATAAGAATATAAAATACAAGTGTTAGTGTAATAGGCAGGTCCAAATTAGGACATGTGTTGTGTGGGGGTCAGAGGCTCATGGATCCTCCCTAGAATCCATGAGGGTGGGAGGGTGTTGGGGGTGACAGTGGGGGGTTTCTGTTGTTCTGACTCCAGCTCAGCCATTTCTACCCAGGCTCATCACTGGATTTGGGGGGCTCTGCAAGACCACGGAATGCCCTCGAAGCCCCTCTGTGACCCCTGACATTTAACTCTCTGTTCTCCCCTGACATCACAACCCAGAGAGTGGAGAGCTCTTACTTCTTTTTGCCCTGTCAGTAAGGGGCCTTTAATCTGTTTTAGCATGAAAAATTCATTAAGAATGTAGTCTTATTTCATCAGCGAAGCCCTCAAATTTTAAATTAAATCCATAGGTCTGGTTTAGCAACCGCCGTGCAAGATGGAGGAAGCAAGCTGGGGCCAATCAACTGATGGCTTTCAACCATCTCATTCCGGGGGGATTCCCTCCCACCGCCATGCCCACCTTGCCAACATACCAGCTGTCGGAGACCTCGTACCAGCCCACTGCTATTCCACAAGGTATGGAGGAGTCAGGACGGTAGGATGTACCTCCCCATAGCTCTCCCTGCTGCTGATTCTGAGGAAGCCGTGGTGACACTGTTGCTGTTTGCATGTTAATGACATTACATCAGGTTGTCTTGAATGTCCCAGTCACATTTCAGAAACACAGTTTGTTTTGGGATCTATCTGAATCTCTCTAGATAAATTGTGTTGTAATATTATCCCATTTCAGTATTTGAAAACAAAACAAAACAATGAAACCAAACAACTTTTCTTTTTAAAGAAAAAGCGATTTGTTTTTCTTTTGTTAAAAATTTTGCCTCGACAATTGTACTCCAGTGTGAAATTCATTTCACAATGGGTACCAAGTACAGGGGTCATTGAGGGAAGGTAAGCTTTGATAAAGGCACTGTTTGTTGGCACCTAGAGGTGAAAGGGATAAATAAGAGGAAGTTATTTTGGATTATGAAAGATAGCATTCTAGGCGGTTGAAACTATACTATTGCACTAATACTGAGGTGCTTTGAAAGTATATTTGCTAAAGAAATTTGAGACTTGCAACTCTTACATCGGTTAATTCTTATGCTGATTAATAACATTCGCTACCCACATCGGTTTGCTAGCCTTGTTAATGTGGTTTCTGAATTCCTATTCTGGGTGAGTTTGCCATGAAAGTGCACAAATCAGTTATGTACTTGCACACATGTGCGGAGGTATTCCCATGTTAAGAAATGGGACGGGCGGGTGTGGGGTGGAGGGGGTCAATGGGAAAAAAAGGGGACATCTGTAAAACTTCCAACAACAAAGATACATTTAAAGAATAAAAAAAAAAATAGAAATGCAGTTGGAAGTGAACATGTGGCCTGATGGCGTGGTGCCTGTGAGCTTTGGCACTGCCCTTCCTCCGAGGGAACTTGGTGGCTGACCATCTTCTTCATTGCAGCCGTGTCAGACCCCAGCAGCACCGTGCACAGACCTCAGCCGCTCCCCCCGAGCACCGTACACCAAAGCACTCTCCCTTCGAACCCGGACAGCAGCTCTGCCTACTGTCTCCCCAGCACCAGGCATGGATTTTCCAGCTACACAGACAGCTTTGTGCCTCCGTCCGGACCCTCCAACCCCATGAACCCCGCCATTGGCAATGGCCTTTCACCTCAGGTCAGTCCCGTGTTTCCAGACAGATGATTTGCTGTATACCAGAACCAAACAGTCAATTCCCCGAGGCAGTGGTATAATGAATTGCCAAATTTAAACCATAATGTATTCCTTATACGAGCCACATGATTTCAGTTTCCTAGCTTCCTTTCTCTCCAGCCTTCCTATGGGCTGTATCAAAAGTTGTAGCTTAGACTTAAAATTCAAGTGATTCATAATGGAGTCAGGGAGATTTCCGTTTAGACGTGGTTGTCAAGGTGTATGTCGTTTCTACCCCTAGTTCTGGTCTTTGGGTAAGAAACACACACATTTAAAAACATGGTATTTGGCCAGCTGAGAGAGTTGTGAACAAAAGCAACTAAGAAAGCACCAGATTTTATAAAAACAATCAGGAGGAAGCAAACAAGTTGTGTGAGGAGAGACCGAGCTGATGACTACGGAACTCTTGGTATAAAGGAGTCATAAATGCATGAATTAGGAGAATTACTGCTCTTTGGGAATATAGAGATATTTGAATGGTGTAATTGTTTTTCTAATTTGCATTGGACTATGAGCTTTTCTTGAGAGATCATATTAATAAATTGCCTTGATAATTGCATGTCAGAGGGTTGGTTAAATTTCCTACATGTGGCATCTGTCTGGGGTTGACATTATTAGCAGTTGTTTAAATACAGATCGTTTGATTTTATTAGAGAGCTCTTGGCCCAGGTGGTGAGGAGAGCTGCCCACTAAACTTGGAGAAATGTCACAAAGGGGTGGCAATCTATAATTGCGATCGAGAATCTCTTCGGGGCTGAGAGTGAGAGTTTTAACAGCTTTATCTTTCCTTAACCGCCTTTTTCCTCTTGGTGGTTAGAAAAACAGAGAGAAGCTCAGAATGACACAAATGAAAAGTGAAAAGACAATTATAGTCAATTACACACTAATCAGTGACTATCACCGCTGCCTAAGCACCAAGAGGGCATTCTAATAGGCAGAAAATGAGATTTTAATGGCACAAAGGGTGGCCAAAATAACGACTCATATATCTTTGCCTTCTTCGTTCTCTTCAACTTGTGGTTTGCGTCTTGGGAGTGGAGTTCCTGGGCTCTGCACAACAGTGATAACTCTGAGCAGCTAAAAAGTTCAAAGCCGTTGGAGTTGAAAAGAATGAATAGTAAAGGCAATGAAATAAACATTTCTGCCTAAAGGCAAAAGTTCATAAATCCTTTTTTGTAACAGTAAATGTAATTAAGTTTCATAGATTCCTATAGCACATTCTGGGATAAAAAAAAAAAAAGAGGTGGATTTAAACCTCAGCTGAAAATAACAACATGAAAACAATGAATGTGCTTCCTACTGAACTTTAGTGCATTTAATTTCCAAGTGCTGGCATTTATAAATGTGATTCTGCATGAACATCGAGGACTGATAGATGCATCATTAAATGCCCAAATTTATAGCATGTAAGTGTCTTCCATAGTTTAGAAGTAACGTCAGAAAGAGTTATCTCTCCAGTTTTTAACATAAGTGGTTTTGGGCCATGGAAAAGCTTTTTATGAATGTGATTTGATTGAAAGTTTTAATAAAAATAAACTTTAAGCCTAACTACTTCCGGAAGGTGAGACCCAGGATTGCCTCAGTATTTTTTAGTTTCAACCATAGTAAATACAAGGACACAAATCTCTATTCTATCCGTGAAACTGCTAGCTTTTAATAAGTGTGTCACCTTGCATATTCTAATATGAGTATTTTATTGCATTATATAAGCATTACAAAAGTGGAATTATTAGCACTTGACCTTGAAACTGTTAATCCTTGATTTTCAAGAAGCCTGGCTATGATTCCTGACTTGGCAGCAGTGTGGGAATCGTTCCAATATCAAGCAGTGGAAAATTCCACAGGCAAATTTTCCTGTATTTCTTTACTATGCTCCTACATATTATGTTAATCCCTTCCTTAAAACATTGCAAATACTCAGGATATTTTGCATTTCTGCCATACACGTCTGTCTCAAACCACCAATACGAATGCATGTTGTCTTAGTTCTGATAGCAACCCCAAAGAATGAGGAAAGAAATATGAAGCTTCTTATTTCCTCACACAAGACTGAAAAATGAAAGACAGTGAGTGAATCAGCATCTCATCAAACATCTTCGCAAAAATGAGGGAATAGAAAACTTGGGCATTAGAACTCATATTTCTACAGCTTTTGGGATGCCTCTATTCAGGCAAGGGAGGGGGTATCCTTGTTTGTGGTTATCTGGCTTTATTAAAAATATTGTGAAGAAAATTTGAAGACAAAAGCCCACGTCAAACAGCCTGGTTTACCTGTAAACTAAAGTAGAGAAAGGGTGGTGACCCTTGAGTCTTATTGCTTATTTTATAGAAGAGCTTATTAATATATTAGACCATATACTATTAAAATAAAACTAATCTCATGATTAGCTTTCTTCTTTTCCTTTCACTCTTCCACTTCCTCCTCCTCTATCTGGACATATAAGATGCAGACATATCCACTGGAGGTTCAGACATATCCACGGAAGGCCACAGGGCTGATAGTGAGAGAACTGGGACTAGAACCTGGGATTCTTGGCTTCTGGTCTAGATCTTGTTCATTTTAGTTCATTCACGATTGAATGGAGAGGAAACAGGTTTAATGAAAAATAGAGGCAGGGGTCTTCAGTAATATTTGAAAATCATTTAGTAGAAACTAGTTTTCTAAACTTTTTGGGGTTCAGGTTAACTTACACTCTTTGTGCTAATATACCCCTTTTTTATTTTTGCTTTACACATTTTTTTTCTGTTAATCTTCGAACTTCCACTAATAATTCAGTATGCTTATTGTAGAAAATAGATTTTTTTTTTAAGTTTCTTTATAGTAGAAAAAATTTACCCTGGGCAACTACTGCTAATATTTTTGACGATTGTCTTCTAGCGCTTCCTTTTTGGTCTTATGCTGTTAAAAAAATATGCCTGAGATAGTGGTGTATATAACTTCGCATCTTGTCTTTTCTCTAGCTTTGCATTTCTTTATAGACCTTTCCCTACTTATGCATTTAAATGGAATCAGAGCTAAAGTTATTTGAGTCATTATGATCAATTCATTGTAGGATATTTGATCTGTTAAATTATATGTGCCTTTTATTTGACTTTTTTTTCCTAGTGTCATTGAAATTGATGGGTCATTTGCCATTCAAACTTGAAAATCATGAGTTAGAAGGTGTGAAACTTTTGTTTGATGGGCTTTTTTGTTTCCTGTCAAGGGATTAATAGATACCTTGTTTCTCTGTATGTGTTGACTGTAGTTGCTTTTTTTCGGGGGAGGGGCTGTTTCTAATCTATCTGCCCCCTCAAGCAAAGATTCTTCTAAAACTTGGAATCAAAATACATTATCCAAGTATTTGTTGGATGCCCTCAGTCCTTCACTCAGGGAAGGTCTCAGCTTCGAGAGGGGCAGGTTTGTGAAGCAGAGACTCAGAAGGTCACACCTGCCCGGATGCTGATGTTGGAGCAGCAATGGACGGACATGCACTTATGACATTATAAACCTCAGAATATTGACCAAAATTCTTAGAAACATTGTTCACATCTTTCCTCAAGTTCTGAAAGGGTCTGTGCATCACTGAATTGCTGGCAAGTTTATCTTGTTCTGAGGGAATCAGTAACTATATCTGGGAACAGTCCCACTTATCTTATGGAAAAACTGAGGCCAATGCACAAAATCACAGAAATGACAGGGGAGTTATCACCAGAGTTAAGAGCCAAACCCACCTCTCTTCCCGGTGTTACTCATTCTTATATAAACGGAAACTGCACACTTCACTTGCTGAGGAAGCACAACATCCCAGAAAGTTTTCCATGGGCTCTGGCACTGATGCTCACCCTGATTTTCCCGTAGGCCTGGCTGAAAGGCTATGAATGGGAGTGTTTGGTCTCCCATTCCCTCAAAGACTGGATCTGTCAGGGAACTTGAGGCAAGGTTCTCAGTGATGGGTGAGGGAGAGGATAGGCCAGTGGTCGGCAAACTCATTAGTCAACAGAGCCAAATATCAACAGTACAACGATTGAAATTTCTTTTTGAGAGCCAAATTTTTTAAACTTAAACTTCTTCTAACGCCACTTCTTCAAAATAGACTCACCCAGGCCGTGGTATTTTGTGGAAGAGCCACACTCAAGGGGCCAAAGAGCCGCATGTGGCTCGTGAGCCGCAGTTTGCCGACCACGGGGATAGGCTAATGACCTCAACACTTTCTGCTGTCTCTGAATTGTATTTTGTTTGAACTACATAACCCTTTTAGGAGATGGGAGCTTATATAATGAAGGACAAAATACCCTCTGAGAAGAAAACCATTCACCTCACTCTAGAGAGGTATTTCCCCACGGTACCTGCATTCTTTTGAAAGGTTGTGTTCTCTTGGTGCGAGACAATAGAGAAAGAACACACAGAAACAGAGACAAAGTATTTCCCCTCTACACCCACATGGAATGTTACCAGCACCTTCCTGCACGTGCAGGAGAGAAAAAGGAATGTTGACTTGGAATATGGAGGGCCAAGGAAATGCTACCACATGCTCAAGACACGAGACTAATTAACATGCTCTTCTAATTAACTTTCTTTGTGAGAAACACTACCCTCACCGCTCCCCCACCTCCAAAACACACACAGCCAAACCCAGGAAACAAAACCTATTACATTAACAACCTTTTATCGTTTCCCGCCCGACCCCCACCCCACTTCTACAAACTCCACAGTGTTTGGTGACAGCTTCTAATGATTTTTAAAAAATATATATATATTTTATTGATTTTTTTTACAGAGAGGAAGGGAGAGGGATAGAAAGCTAGAAACATCAATGAGAGAGAAACATCGACCAGCTGCCTCCTGCACACCCCCCACCGGGGATGTGCCCGCAACCAAGGTACATGCCCTTGACCGGAAATGAACCTGGGACTCCTCAGTCTGCAGTCCGACGCTCTATCCACTGAGCCAAACCGGTTTTGGCTTCTAATGATTCCTTGAGTGACATACAGTATCAGTGGGTTACAGGGAAGCTTTTTAAAAATTGTTTTGTAGCATACAAAAATGGGCCACTAGGCTGCACTTAGAGTTCACCAACCATTGCGAATGTTTTGGGTTTGGTAAAACCTAAAACACATTTTGCCAAGTACTTTTCCTCCTTAATTTTTCAAACTGCGTATTTTAGGGAAAATTTGACCCATATGGTTTTGATTCATTTACTCATATCATTGACTTTTTTTCCCCCCCTTATGGAGCCATTTGATATCCAAGAAGCTTTCTGAGCCGTTCTTATGTTCATTTTAAGCATTTCCCTTCTTAAAAAGAGGAAGTCCTCTTTGCAGCCTCAGAGGTCATAAATTCCGAGTACTCTCAATTCAGCAAAACTTAAGAATACATTTGGTATAAATCTGGATTATTATGAACACATTTTATGTTTAGAGCAGATGGGCAGATTTTTGTTTCTGGTTTATGAGTGAAACAAATGACAAAATAAGAAAATAGGCTTAAATTACACACAAAAAAAGGTTTTGTTTAGAGAATGTTTAACTGTTATTAATACATCCCCCTGGTAAGAGCTATACTCAGAAGCCTCATTTCAAAGTTAGTCCAGGTCTTGGGTAAGATGTAATTGAATAACCAGTACACCTGTCCTATTTCATGGATAATCTACTGAGGAAAGAGAAAACAATCTCATAAAGATTTGTGGACCAGGCTTGAAAATGCCCGAATGTTTGCTCACTACTCAGCAACTCAAGAACAAAGAGGAGGTCTGCAGATCTCATCAAGTTTACCGGCCATTCATCTGCTGAGTCTGGTTGAATCATCACAGCTTTGTGGGGATGAGACACGGTCTCAGAAATGAACTCAAGAAAGAGCGGAGAGATCTTTATATAACGAGATGGTGGTTAATGGTGGAAGACGCTAGGATCATCTTTTGTTCTTATTCACACAAGAAAACCTTTAACTCAGCCACCCCTCCAGTTGCTTTTAAAGAATAATATTAAAACAAGATTATTAGTGTGTAATGTATGTAAATTGCATATTTGGTGTCAGCTACGCTTATTAGGCGGTTTCTCCATTTCATGCATATATGTATTAGACTGTTGTGGTTCCATTTCAAATTAGATTTCAATTGCTCAGCACAGTTTCTTTGGACAAACATTTGTTCATCCTGAAACTTATTAGGGAGAAGCCTTTAAGTGTGAATATGTGTACACAAAACGCAAGACTCCTTTTTGATTGTGCTTGTCATCTATTGGACCACAGTGTTCACAAGGATCTCAGATTCCTTAGCTGCCAGGCAAGATGGTGGTTCTTTGTCCATGGAAGGGGTAAGGGCTTACTATGAATCAGCTTGCTGTGTGGATGGGGTATAGTCGTTAAGAATGGTTGCGATGAGTACTTTTCAGTTTCATATCAGGAGACAAACATTTTCACTGTGGCATAGTCATTCCTTGACCTTCTCTTGTGGGGCTGAAACATGTCAAAGCAGTAAGATTTTCCCTTGTGGCAGGGCCAGCTCCTGGGCATTTTTTGAGCATGCATCTAGACGCTACCTGATGCCAGGCCAGTTGTTTTGTCCACTTTACATACAGGTTGCAGGTCCTGTGCCTAGCCTACACTTATTTATTTATTTATTTATTTATTTATTTATTTATTTATATTGATTTCAGAGAGGCAGGGAGAGGGAGAAAGAGGTAGAAACTCAACGATGAGAGAGAATCATTGATCTGCTGCCTACTGCTGCCTACTGCGCAGAGAGAATCATTGATCTGCTGCCTACTGGGGATGAAGCCCACAACCTGGCCATGTGTCTTATCTAGGAATTGAACCATGACCTCTGGGTTCATAGGTTGATGCTCAACCACTGAGCCACCCTGGCTGGGCCCTCCGCCTACTTTTATCCTCATGCAGAAGCAGACAAGCAGGTGGCCTGCTACCAATCATTTCCCAACAGAGCCACTTCCTTCCCTTCACACTTTCCAGAAATTCATCTGTGGAAGGAAAAGGGTTTTGATGAAAGAGATGGGTGTGGTGTGCATCAAAGCTTGACCAGCGAGACATTTTCGTGCACAGTGGCAGCCTCTCCAAAGCTTGAGTCTCTTTCTGTTTCATTTCTAAAGCAGCTCATGAGCTCAAAGCCAGGGCCACAGGGGCCTGCCGTGTTTATGAAGGCTCAAGGATGTTTATGACCATAAATGAGCCCATTTCAGCTTTACCGGAATAACCGTGGGCCACTTGCGTGTTTCCATTCTGCCATATTAGGTTTCGAGAGGTTCGCTCTGTGGTGAAAACAGTGCTGCTAATCCACTTGTTGAATCGATGCAGACTGTAATTGACTTGGTGCCATTGGTTTTTCCCCGAAGGCAGTGGTTGCTCCCCTTAAAGAATATGAGGAGAGCCCTGGTTTATGTCAGCTCTAGCCACAGCCTCTTGAGTTAGTTACAGATTTGGAGAATTGTGAGCGAAACAACTACTTGGCTAAAATCTCCTTTTTAGAGAAAAGGAGGGAGCAGCAGCCAGTGATTGAATCTTACATCATGTCGCTGAAATGAGCCGCAAGAAAACCTTTCTTGCTGAATGAAAATTTCTTGGTGTCTGCTGAATTGATTTAAATAGAAATTCCATCAGCTACTTTCTCCTGTACACTGGACAAATCAAATGCAACAACCCCATCACTTTTAGGTCTATTTGAATTCCTTTAGCCACTGAGGAGAAAAAAAATTAAGTGTGATTGCTTGGTCTATAACTAAGCTCCTAGAATAAAAGTTTTTCTTTGTCCTCAGTAATACACAGTAAAGCTGTGCTGGATTCTAGTGTGAGGCCAGCGGCCTGAATCAATCCTTTATTACAGAGTTGGAATGCAATGTAAAGCTTTTTAATTTATTACTGCATTTGCAAATGGCAATATCTACAGAAATCTGAATACTTGCATATTTATTCAATTAGGGGATGAATGTGTGCTTTGTACTACAGACCCAGAAGACTGGATTCAGTCCTTACTTGTGTACTATTTTTTTGTTTGTTTTCTAAAGAATCTGTCTCTGCAGAACAGTCTGGGTTTCATCAGAGGTGTGTATTTTTCAGTGTACAGTATAATATTTAAAAATTACTCTTGACATTTCGATAGAGTTCAGAAAACTAGAATTTTGGAGATTAGTGATCCTATTGTCCTTACTGATCAATGCCAAAGATGGCAAATTGGGAGAACCTTGGTACACTTTGTAGAACCACAGAGTAGCCTTTCTACCTTCAGGGGATATTTCTTAGCTGCGAGATGACAGTGTAGCTAGTCCTAAACACTGCACTAATGAGGGAGGCAAACATTATTTAAATAAATCATTATCATTTTTTTTCTCAGTTTTGTGCAGCTTGCATTAGAAAATTGAATTAAACTATTGCATCTGTTCTGAGATTTAAAAGCCCTTCATAGAGCTTATCCTCCACTTATATGATTCCATGGGAAAATTTCTAGTTAAATAACTCGTCCAGGCAGAATTTCTTGTTTTAGCCTCTGTTGATGTCACATTACTGTGCTTATACCTTGTTAAAACACATTCCACACTTTATTATAAAGTATCCATTTCTCCTTTGACTCTGAGTTTAGAGGAATGGTACTAGGTCATAATCATCTTTGAACATCCAGAAACCAAACAGTGTCTCATAATAAAGTCTTGTTTCCCAAAGCGGGCTCCCTGGAATAGTAGTTTTGGGGAAAAAGGATTCTGAATCAACAATTTGGTAGATGTTACAAATTATATTCCTTTATCTTTCAGAGTCTCAGTATACATTAGCCTACTAAGGGCTCTGACAAGACTTGCAGTGTGGAAACATGTTAGTCTAACTTGGTGTTTTCTAATTTAACTATGGAGCCCATTTGTTGAGTATCAAGCTACCAAGTTTTGAGGAACATTTCCTAGGAAATGCTGAATGAAAGAAAATACAGGTAGAGACCCAACTCATGATTTGCCTATTTCTAAAAGTTTCCTTGATTTTTTTCACAAGTGAATGTTTCTTTCTATTAAACATCTGATGTCATTGTCCGCTTCAACATATTGTCATACCTCTGTATAAAAACTTGGCAGGAAAGAGTAATTTTAAAGCAGATGCTACAAACTGCTTAATAATGTTTATTTAGATAAGACAGATAAGGGAGTAAAGGAAAGAAAGAAAATTCCTGTTTAGTTAATTGATTGCCGTGTGAGTGTAACTCATCCATCCAAACAAGGAGCTCCAAGGTCAAAGGCACTAGATTGCAATACTTAGCAGCCCTTCACTAGCTGTGTGTCTTCAGACAACTTGCTTAAACTATCTCAGCTTCTGTTTCATCTTCTTGTGAAACTTGGAAGATATTAAAAAGAATTGTTCTATAGAGCTATGTTGAGAAACAGGAAGTTTAAATGCTGTTTGATCAAGTAATAATACTATTTATTTTTATTTCATGTGAACTGAACCTCAGACAAAAACATATACTTTTGTTTGTCCCTGATAAAGAGCAAATGTGGAAACTGAATAGTATCAAAGAAAGGCAGTTTCTTGGTGACTGAAATATTTTCAGGTACTATTCCACTTAGGCATTTAAAAGAACTACGGACTCAAATTGTATGCATTCAGAATGCAGTGATTATAATATGCCTGGGATATGATAGTCCCCAGAAATACAATGTACAAAAATTGTTTTTGTCTGAGTAATTTAGATCCCATTAACATGAGAATCCTCTGCAATGAAAATAAGAGCCAACAATCCTTTATCCCAGAGGTCTAAGTGTGGGGAGGAGAGAGGGTGATCATATTTATTGTTTCCTTTTCCTTTTCTTGTTTTGATTTATTGAAATACTAGAGGCCTGGTGCACGAATCCGTGCACTGGTGGGATCTGCCTGGGCCAGCAGCGGGGAGGGGCTCAGGAGGTTGGCAGGCCGGCTGCAGTGGGCATCATAGCGACCAGTCGTTCTGGCATTCTGGTCGCTGGCTTTTTATATATATAGAAGATAATACCACATGAGCATACTTAAAAAAAATACAGTCCAGGCCTGGCTGGTATGGCTCAGTGGTTGAGCATCAACATATGAACCAGCAGGTCAGGATTTGATTCCCAGTCATGGTACTTGCCTGGGTTGCAGGCTCGACCCCCCAGTGTGGGGTGTGCAGGAGGCAGCCAATCAATGATTTCTCTCATTACCTGATGTTTCTCTCTCCCTCTTCCTCTCCCTCCCTCTCTGAAATCAATAAAAATATATTAAAAAAAACACCACATACAGTCCAGCTTCTATGATACTAGATACAGGATACATTGGAAGCATGATACCTCAAAGGCAGAGGATTCTGATTTTCTAATCAGCAAAGGATAAAAGTAGCTAAAACAATAGATACAATAGAAAGGTTTTAGAAAGTAAAGGGCAATCTTAGTAATTTTGAGTTAATCGATTGGGAAATATCCTTTTTCTAAAGCTTATTTTTATTTATTTATTTATTATTTAAATTCTTTATTGTTTAAAGTATTACATATAGTATTACTTATGTCTCCTTTTTTCCCCATTGGCCACCCCCCAGCACATGCCCTCACCCCACTACTGTCTGTGTATATTGGTTATGCTTATATGCATGCATACAAGTCCTTTGGTTGATCTCTTACCGCCCACCCCCACCCTCCCCTGCCTTCCCTCTGAAGATTGACGGACTGTTTGATGCTTCTATGTCTCTGGAAACATCTTTTTAATCACTAAATCACAAAGACTCTATTTTGTCTGATCTGTAGGAGCAGACAATTTCTGTAGATCAGAGACCTATGTAAGTGGCTTCCCTGTCTGTTGACAGCCTACAGAGAGTTGCCTGGGCAATAGGAGGCATAGCCACCACCCAATTTATGATGAAGGACACATGTACATTTTATTTTTTAAAAGAAAGGCTGATGGAGAGGGAGAGGGAGAGGGAGAGAGAGAGGGAGAGAGAGAGAGAGAGAGAGAGAGAAGAGAGAGAAATATCAATCAGTTGCCTCCTGCATGCATCCGGGCTAGGGATTGAACCCGAAACCTGGATATGTGCCCTGACCGGGAATAGAACCGTGACTTTTCAGTGCTTGGAATGACACTCAACCAACTGAGCCACACCAGCCAGGGCAACACAAGTACATTTTCAAGTGGAAAAGCAACATAACATCTTTATTGGTCCAGTGGCCCTGGAATTGGGTAAGGGAGGGAATTAAAATAGATAGGATTTTAGATTAGTGGGTTGTAGCTTCTGGTTCTTGGAAGACTGTATGGTCAGATGTTGACCCAAATCTGTCAAGTTGCTGCACGTTTCCATGGATCTGAAATGAATACTTACTCTTCTTTACCACAAAGCCCGTGAAACCGACCAGAAAACATTCCCTAAAGGATATGTTCATTCTTGACATCTACTCATTAAATTAATATTACTTGGTCTGTTCAGTTGCTCATTTCTCTATCCTAAGGACATATCTTCCTTCACATGAAGAGAAGGAAAGGGATGCTTCTCTCTTATATTAGGAATTTAGTAGGTGGAATCATGACTTTGACTCTGGGAAGCCACAGACATATTTGCCTCCTTCCCACATGGTCTGGAAGAAAGAAAAAAATACCCTTGTTGAGTTGAGTAACTCTTTTCCTCCTTAGCAGGTTGGAATGTCTGCCCTTTATGTTGTTAGGGATTTGGGGTGGAAGGGAAATTTTAGTGGTAAGGGAATACAGTGGAGCCTAATATCCCTCTGGTTTGGAGGGGGCAGAGTTGAGTCCCTTCTTTCTGAAAGGCAATGTGGATTTCTAATTCATTATAAGGTGTTTTTTTTTTTGTTTGTTTGTTTGTTTGTTTGTGGTGAATCTCAGACAGCTGGGCAGTTAAAGTTCAGCAAGGTTTGTATTTATGAATGGTTATTAGTGGGAATAAGCCTTGTATTTTCTTGAATGCAGGTTTACTTTATGAGCAATTAGACATAAAGTTTTAAATACCATCTCATTGGAGCATTATGGGATGCCCAAACCCAGAGCTTTTCCCTTTCTGAATTTGTAATTTTAGGTCCCAAAGGATCAATTAATATTTAGCAAACGTGTCCTGAAGTCGTCATGAAATTAAACCAAGATATATGTTCAATTTTCCACAGTCATGTTTTCAGACAGGTTTTTGAAACGATGAAAGGTTTTAGTGCTTACCCTTTAAGGGCGCTACTGTGGTTGTGAGACATTTTCTGAGCGGAGAAGAGTTAACAGCAGGTAATGTCATTCCTCCCAGAAAGAGTTTGAGACTCTCGGTGCTAAGTGATGAATGAGGGTATCTGACCCACATCTGTTTTACATTAGAATGGAACATTGCCCTGACATAGTTAGGAGCATTTGTCAAGATTCCCTGGACAGAGCTTCTGTAAATTACATGCTGCAAATGTGTCAGGGTCAGATAAGAGGATATCATTAACTCCCTCAAGTTTACTCAGGGCTCTGTCAGTCCATTCCACTATGCTAACAGCCAACAATTTTCCTTGAGCCGTTTTGTTATATTTTTCACTCATAGAAGAAAAAAAAATACGTATGCTGTCCCCTCCCCCTAATATTGCACATGTTCTTTTCTCATAAATCATATTAATTGTAGACATGGTCACAAAGCATATTAAATGCAGGCATGCGTAAATGAATTAAAACATGTGAGAATTTTATTACGGCCCATGGTGGGTCTAACATAGTCAAATACCAAATGTATTAACTGGCATACTTTCTCATTTAGGTAGAATAAGCTTTTTTTTTAATGGGCTTTGTCTTATTGATAATAGGTGGACATAATATGATTGTTCATTATTAGCTAGAGGTAAACTGTATTCATATATATATATATGTTGCAAATCTTTTCTATGCTAATTCTTTGCCTATATTTATATTTCAGGCATCAGTCCCTAAAGAATATTGCTACCAATTTGACAGCTTAGCTCTAGTGAGAAATAGGTATTCTAAAGAACTGATAAAGTAGAAGTGATTCACTAATTGGCCACAGGACTGGAGATTAAAGCATATGTGTTACTTAGAGTTTAATTGAGACAGTACTTACTGAGCTCTTCACAAACAAAACTTGCAAATATATGCAACATCTGAACCACACTTGTCTGGTACACACACTTTTTCATCATGCATTAAACATAGCTACTTGTAAAATGTGAGCTAATGATTAAAATTTTAAAATAAGGGTGTATTTAGCTGGACATTTGACAGGCCCTAGGTTTCTCTCTGGTTAGGTAAAGGTCAGCCATGCCCTTCCCATCACTCTGGTCTGGGTGAGAAGGTCACCATACCTACCTTCAGAGAAACTTCTGCCTTCAGGCAACTTCCCTCTCCTAGCTTTCAAACCGACAGGGTCCAAAATCTAATTATTTAGATGCTAATCAAATGCAGGATAATTCCTAAGGCATTTGAATCTGAAGACAACGTTTTCTGGAAAAACTCTGCTGTTCAAATGTAAGCTTTTCAGCCTCGAAGATGCAGTCGCTGAGATTTAACCATTAGATGACTTCGGTAGCACCCGTGTTGACAAAAATCATTTGGATAAACATTTGACTATATATCTTTTTTGGTTCTATAAATAAATCACATCCAAATTAAAAATATATATAGCCAGTAAATTTGGAGGGATGAGTAGAAGGTTAAAAAAACCCACCCTTTTCTAACATACAAAGCTGTAATTCACAACTGTCTTCTAAAACGCAAATAAATGTATGCTATTAAATATTAACTCAGAAGAACATCTGGTGACTGAAGAACAAAAATAAATAAAGACACGAACCAGGATTTTTACTAACAAAAATAGAAGTGTCTGGATGTACACCATAGTTTGCTAAAGCATTTTAGATTTCTGATAAGCCCTGAGCATTTTCAACAGAAGGTAAAACCATAATGCTTATGCCAAGACAAATATTTTTCAAAGACACATTGTTTAAATGTAGACCTTAATTTGGCCCATAGTTTTTATCTTTTATATTTAATCTTAACAATAGGAAAATTCATTCAAGAGATATATGGCATGAAGCAATTCTAAAGAGTTAGCTTTTCCTGAACCGTACAATCTTCCAATCAAGATATAAACAACCTATTTGGAATTCTGAAATTTGAGAATGAGTTTAAGGAGATCTTCAGAAACTGTCTCTAATAATGTGAATGATTTCATTTTTAATTTTTAAATGGCTTATGATTCGAAGGCTTTGGATTTGTTTGTAAAGGTTATCCATAAAACAATTTAGAAACGGTATCTAGGAAATGTTTTTGTAGGTAACAATTTAAAAATATCTTTAATAGTTTTTTTTTAGATGCCTCCCCTAAGAGTTGTAGTCAACTGAAAGTAAAAACTAAGTTCTCCTCACCCGGCTGGTGTTGCTCAGTGGTTTAGTGTCCACATATGAACCAGGAGGTCAAAGTTCAATTCCCAGTCAGGGCACATGCCTGGATTGTAGGCTGGATCTCCAGTAGGGGGTGTGCAGGAGGCAGCCGATCAATGATTCTCTCTCATCATTGATGTTTCTTTTCCGCTCCCCTTCTCCCTTTCTCTCTGAAATCAATAAAAATATGTTTAAAAATAAAGACTAAGAAAAACTAATTTTTTTCTCTCCACATTCCTTTCCCAAAGGACAGAACTGAGATTTTTCATTAAAGGACAATGCTTTTCCTGGTCCTTGTACTTCCTGGATTTACCTGGCATTTAATAATGTGGTCAGTGTTCTGTAGACAGAATTGAGTAGCCCTGAGTTTCTTTTCCTTTGAAATAGTATGTAAAAACCAGGCAATTTTGTTTCCTGCACCCAAGATAAAAAAAAAAAAAAAAAAATCAGGCAAAAAATGCCATCCCTTATAGTAGAAATAACTTATTAATGGTTTATGGGGAAAAGAACACACTTTGCAACAAATTAAGATTTTATTTTATGTTTTTGAATTACAATTGCCATAGGAAAATGATATATAAAAGAAATCCTGACAATATTCTAAAAGAGAAAAAAAAATTATGACTGGAAGACATTCCAAAATCATATTGGGGGAATTCCAAGAAGTTCATTTACCAACTTCTTTGTGCAGCAAATAGAAATTTTCATAGCTTCCCTTGAACCACATGAAATACAAAATAGCTTTTAAAGCAATGTACATAAAAGTGAAATGGGACCCTTCCACAGAGATTTGAGGTTTTAAATTATGTTAGGGGAAAGCAATATATTTTGTGTTTATGTATTCACTATTTTTTTCCAACAGAGATTTCATTTTTAGTTTTTAAATGGCAAGCTATTAAAAGATGTATATTTCTCAAGTCTTATCAATGTGAAATATTGAAGTGAATTGCATTAGTTATAATTATTTATGACTTTTAATTTCAGACCAACTGTAGGAAAATATTAGTGTATCTTTCCCCATTCTCATACAGTTTGTGAGAAACAAATCACAATTACAATATGTGATATTTACAGTGAGATAAGAGTTGGTGGGGAATGTCTATCTCTCTGGTTCTATCAGGGAAGTCAAAGGGACCAAAGACAGTTGATCTCTGGTCCTCTTAATTTCTGCACATTAGCCACTGCAAGGATTGGGCTGCTGAGCTCAGAGCTATTGCTAAAGCAGGGCTGTCACTAGCTCCCCAAGTGTGACAAGTGGCAGTACTGCTAGGAAGAGCCAACAAGCTGCTCTTCTCTTTCCTTCACCAGGCAGCCATCCTTTCCGATTGGGTCATGCTCCCGGATGTCTTAAAGACACAGTGACCTAGAATCTTTGAGGAACTATCTTTTTATTGCCCTAGAATATGACCCTGAAAGATATCTCCCTCCTTCAATAGGTATGTTTCAAGGTCTTAGATGTAAATCCTATACACCATTTTCTTTTTAAATTTAGCAAGTGCAAAAAGTTGCTCCATGAACATCATAAGCTGGTTTTTGCTTACAGGAAGGACTCATTTCTTCTCTTAGAATCTTCATGTCCACCGCCCCCCTCCCCGCCCCCAATGGTCAAAGTTATTGCTGCTTTCGAAGTTATGCAAACAAGAAATGTATAGCAGAGGATTAAAAATAGTTTTTCACAAAAATGTACATATAGCTCATGGGAGAGTGTGCATGTTTTGAATAAAAGTCTGCTCTTACTCTCCAACTATAACTGTACATAGGGTATTCCATTTCTTCCTTAAAGTGACATACCATAAACTGAGTTTCAAGTATATATCTTCATGAAGGATGCATTAATTTAAAACATGCTCCCTTTTTATCTAGTACTACTGGATAATTTTCTTTATGGATTGATAGTTAAAAAATTGTGTTTTTCTCCTAGGGTTTTTTTTTTTTTTTTACTTAGCACAGCTTATTTACAGTAAGATATTTGTACTCTGTGTCATTATGCCCCTTTCATGAAAAAAAAATCACATTATTTTGTATTTTTAATCCTTCCGATCTATTCTTGCCCATTAGGCCAGTACACAAAGAGGTACCTCTGATTTAAAAAGAATTCATTTGGCATCAAACAATCTCTATTTTAAAGACTCTTTTATTCTAATAGACATACATAAATTTTGGCTTGAACTAAGATGTTAAATAAATTAGTATTATCAATTGAAGTCTATGAATTTCCAGGTATGCACTGTAAAATCGTCTATATATGTTCAAAGAAAGGCAAAAAAGGGGGGAAAAAAACCCATACCATGTAGTTCGAAGAACACTCGGGAAATAACTTCAATGCATTCTAGGTTACGTTCAACTTTTAGAAATGAAGTAAACTCACTATAAACTGTAGGGTAGGTCCCTAAGGGAGCCCAGGCTCTAGTGGCTTTCCATTCTCCGGGAGCTGTGAATCCTATGGATTCTTACTTTATTCTGTGATTTTCACTTCCCCCCAAATCACCAATAAAACAAAACTATGCTCTGTTGCATATGATGGTTTTTTAGAATATACATAATTTTTAGAGCTTGTTAAAAAGATATTTCACTACGTAGCTCAAGAAAATCTAGGGATGGCTTTAAAAAGTTGGATATTATGACAAAGAAGTGGAGATGGGTAATCCACAGAAGATGGTTTCTCTCTCTTTTTCTCTCCCCCTCTTTCTCTCTCTTCCTCCCTCCCTCCCTCATCTCTTGGGGCTAATGGAAGGCGGATCATTTTAAAGCTTTATTTCAAGAAGATTTTGTTTAGCTGTGAGGATTATGCACGCCCTTCCCAAAGGGTATTGTGGCCTCATTGTTTTTTGGAATGTAATTTCTGGGATGCTAGACTAGTCTCTCCCGCCTGCCTTGCTGGAACCCCTAGATCCCAGCTCCTGTGGCCTGAATTTCCTTGGAGGCCTGCACAAGGCCTGGAGTCAGGCATCGGGTTTCATCACTGCCCCTCCTCCTGCTCTTCTGGGTACACTTTAAGCTTCATGTCCTTCAAACCTCGTAAAACACACCAGAACTGTTATGGCAATACCGGGCCATTGTGGGCCCCTGCATTTACATACGATGTAAGCAGGTGATATTTTGTAAGCACAGGAGGCTCTACACCCAGCAGTTGATTTTTTTTCCACAATTGCTTTTTGAGCCCTGCCACTGACTTGTATGAACTTGAGAAAAATCACTTCCTCTCTCGTGTGACAGGTTTCCAGCTGCAAAATTAATTATCCACTTACTTCTGAAACAAGGTGTTGTAAGGGTCAAGGAGCTTGCGTTTGTGAAACTTGTCACCGTGCTAATCTGAAAGTTGTTCTGTTATCACAGTTTGTTTTTTTTAAAGTTCTCTTGCTCTTTAGGGTTATTTACAAAACTGAGTGGACTTTTTATAACATGCTTGCATTTCAGGCTTTTCATTGAACACTTATTTATAGGGAAATGTTAGTCTAGAGAAGAAGTGGAAGACTAAGCAAAGGGAAGCAGTTACTTAGAGAATCATTTACCCTCCCTTCCTCCCTCCCTCCCTCCCTCCCTTCCTCCTTCTCTTCCTTTAATCCCTCCCTACTAGGTGCTAAGCACTCTGTTAGGTGAGGCTACTTCCCTCAAATCCCTCACAGTTCAATGTAGGTGAAGTGAGGATTACAGGGTGGGCGGGGTGAGAAAAGTACAAGGAAGCCTCAGGGATGGAGCAATTACTTCTAATTACTGAAGGACGCCCAAGGTAGGGAGCAGCTTTCTTTTTAAAAAAATATATTTTTTATTTATTTCAGAGGGAAAGAGAGATGGAAACATCAATGATGAGAGAGAATCATTGATTGGCTGCCTCCTGAACACCCCCCACTGGGGACTGAGCCAGCAACCCAGGCATATGCCCTTGACTAGAATCGAACCTGGGACCCTTCAGTCCACAGGCCAAGGCTCTATCCACGGAGCCAAACCAGCTAGTGTGGGAGCAACTTTCTTGAGAGGGAACACTTTGAAAAAAGCCACAGAGATCTCGAAACACAGGATAAGAATTTGATTTGAATTCATTTAACTTTTTAAAAATATATATAAGCAAATGGCTTATATTTAAAATCACAGGTGAAACAGATGTAATATATGGTTAGACATTATTCTATGTGAACAGATGTAATCTCCCCCTAGCTCTGTCCCTGTGTCCCTCCTTCCTTTCTCCTTCTTTGAAATCCAGGTCTGATTTTATCACTAGGGGCATGGTGTAATCTCTCTCTTTTCCCCCTTCTTCCCTTTCCTTCTTTTTCTTTTCCCTTCCTCCCCCTATACCCTCCCGTTTCCTTTTTCTGAAAGGGCAGTCAGATGTTATCCTTGGGCATGATGTAATACCTCTGCTACTTTGAATTCAGGTCACCATCTTCAGGATAGCTCTTTAACAGGAGATTTCCAAAGAAACCCAAATGGGACTTTTCCAGTTATTCTGTCAGCTGTAGGCTATGGTCCTCCTCTCAGTCTCACGCCTTCCTAATCCACCTGTTTATTTTAGGTAATGGGACTCCTGACCAACCACGGTGGGGTACCCCATCAGCCCCAGACCGATTATGCTCTCTCTCCTCTCACTGGGGGCCTGGAACCTACCACCACGGTGTCGGCCAGCTGCAGTCAGAGACTAGACCATATGAAGAGCTTGGACAGTCTGCCAACATCTCAGTCCTATTGTCCACCCACCTACAGCACCACGGGCTACAGTATGGACCCTGTCACAGGCTACCAATATGGGCAGTATGGACAAAGTAAGCCTTGGACTTTCTAGGGGGTATTTACGCCTGGAAGGGTAAAAAATTCCAACTCTTCCTCAAGGAAGGGGAGGTGGCCGCCTGACTCAGCCTTGCATCCCAGGATCAACTGGGGCTAAGCCGGCTGAGGTTCCAGCAAGGACTCGCTTGTATAATTATTTTCTTAACAGATGTCAACAACATCTTGCGGTTATTAATTGCTGCGATGTGAAACCTGATTGCCACTAGGTAAAACACAAGGGTTGGCCAAAATGAACTAACCCTTGGCATTAGAAACACATGTTCTTAATGAGGTCAGCTCAAGGATCATGTGGAGTATAATCCCAAAGACACAGAGTTGTGTCAAACTTGTCTCAGGAATAAAAATATTAGTCTCCATCCTTTGATACCACGGTATTAAATATGACAGTGTCAGCCTGTAGCTGATTTTGCCCCTTGCCGTGAATTGTCCCAGCATGACCTAAAGAGTTGTGTGTGTTTCCTTACAGGTGCCTTTCATTATCTCAAGCCAGATATCGCATAAGTGGACTGTCCACTTGGAGTAAAACTGGCCCTGTTTCCAGTCTCCACAGCCGAGACATGAAGAATCTCAGAAAAAAAAATATCACCCTCTCGGGGGGCAGTCTTGACAGGAGACAGAGGAGAATGATTGATTTTCTTTCTCCAGTAGTTGGTTTCAAATTCTTTTGAACATGCTGAACAAAAGCCGTGGAGAAAAGGAAGACCCAGATCAGTAAAGACAAATGCAACATTTTAAGGCAATGATTTAACATGGCTACATATCAAATATCCCAACATTTAGTGCTGATCATCAAGGAGCTAAAACATTCCATTTGTGTGTGTGTGCACATGTATGTGTGTGTGTGCATGTGTGCACGTGTGTGTGTGTGTGTGTGTGTGTGTATGAGAGAGAGAGAGAGAGAGAGAGAGAGATCTATCTGGATTGGTTCAGGCAAGCAGAATGTTCTAAAATATAGTCAGAGAATTCTCTAAAGTATAACCTTGATGTCCAATGCTGACACTTCTACAACTTTTAAGCTGCTCACTTAATGAAGCAGGCACGGAGGAATCCTTGACTTTTACACACTGGAAATTGATATACAAATAAATGCCACCGTTTTTAGGAAGATAGACTAGCTATAAAGGACCTCCCAAATAAATTATTTGTTCTCTTATCCTCACTTGTACTTCAGTTGTTACTAAATGTCCCAGAAGGACACGTCTTGCTAATAGGACCTGGGATAAGAGGAGGAAAAGCCGGTTTTCTTTCCCAGCGTGGGAGAGGTGTGTGTGGTTTTCGCAATTCAGTTTCACGTGGAAGCCTACCTGGGCGGGGAGGGGGAGGAGAAGCGAGTGCATTCCCACAGCTGCTTATCAGTGTGCAATACTGTGTACCTCACGGACGCCTTGGCAATGCCAGGGTCATAGATACAGAATCAGAACTATATTTTTGCAGGTGCTTTATTTTCGCAGCCCGTGATTCCCTGTGGTCAAATGCAAAGATGTTCGCCGCTTGCTGGACAACCGACACCGGCTCGCTCCTTTTGACTAGAGACCGTACTGGAGAATAATGCTTTTAAAATGACGACGTTTACATTCTTCTCTTTTCTAGGAAAGGCAGGGCAAGAGCAGAAATGTCCACGTGGCTCTCCTGTACTTTAAAATTATACAACAATATCCAATATGAAAAGATTCTAGAAACTGAGGTTTACATATGTTATTGTGGTGACATTGTAGAATGTCAATAAATTTGTTTTTGGACATGTTAAGACAAACAGGCAGGGGGAAGGCAGTGTTATTTATTTCTTTCTATGCTTGGAATCACGAATGAGGTAGGCACAAATACATTCCCTTTAGCGTTAAGAACTATGACATAGTGAGTTAGTGAGACTAGACATAGTCCCGAGTTTAGTTCATACATTGGTCTTAGTGGGTGATGGATGAAGAGAAGGTCTATCTTTGTGTTGCAGCCTCAACCAACAACAATGTGTTGTAAAAATGTCTTTCATGTAAAAAGTGCAGTAAATATTTACTATTTATAATGAATAAACAGTTATGAAAACTTGCCCAAAACTGCCTTTTTTTTTTTTTTTGGTGGGAACTGGTGAATGTAATATTAATAAAAACTTGGAAATGGGGAGCCAACAAAACATATACTTCACTCCTAACAGCGCCTTTTAGATTAGATAAAGTCACACAGCCCACAATAGTATTTTCTTGAAGAAGCTTGGTTGGACACACTTTTGCGGATTGAAGTTTGTATTTTCATAGATGTGGAACCAAGTCCAGCTTCCTCTCTCCTCCACTCTCTCAGAGCTCTCCCAGCCCATTACTGGGAAGCATGCTTCCCCCCAGAGCACCTCACTTCATCTTCATCTCCCATGGTCATCTCCACTGAAATTTTGATCGAAAGCTGTCATATTTTATTTTGTTTTAGAAGCTTTCTTCTTCATGAAAAACATTACTGCCTATTTCATTCATTTTCCCTTTCTTCTTCTCCCCTTTCCTGCCTCCCTCTCTCTTTCCCTCCCTCCAACACTTATTTAAAAATATTTTCATTGATTTCAGAGAGGAAGGGAAAGGGAGAGATAGAAACATCAATGATGAGAGACTCATTGATTGGCTGCCTCTTGCACGCCCCACACTGGGGATCTAGCCCACAACCCGGGCGTATGCCCTACTGGGAATTAAACCATGACCTCCTGGTTCATAGGTCAACGCTCAACCACAGAGTCACACTGGTGGCTGGGCCCTCCAACACTTATTTACTTTATGAGAGTCTAAATGTGCCATCATGATTCTTGGCACTGGTGTTATAGCTGTGCTCATAACCTAGTGGTTAAGGCAGAGGAGTAAATACATAGTTGTAATGAATTAGGAGGACTGTTTTCATCAGATGAATAGTCATGAGGTTCTTGCTTGTAGTAACTTACTTATTTCCCCCATCCTCTTATATGTAACAGGTGTTGACATTAGCATTCCTCTTATATAGATGAGGAACCTGAGGCACATGGAGCTTATGTGAGATCATCCAGGGGCAGAGCTGGGATTTGAGTGCAGGCAGTGTGATTCCAGAGCCCCTCTGCTTAAACTCACTCTCTTCTGCTTCCCCAAGTCCAGACTGTGTGGGAGAAGCTTAGAGTCAGAAAGATCTCAAGGAGCACTCTTCAATTTGATAGCAACTAGCTATGTATGACTATTTAAATTTAAAGTTATTAAAAGTAAATGAAACGAAAGGTGATTCCTTAGTTGCACTAGCCACATCCTAAGCGTGCAATAGCCAAAAGCTACCACATTGGGGAGGAGAGAGATAAAACATTCCCATCATCACAGAAAGGTCAGCACTGACCTAAAGCACGTGAGTTCATCTTTTAAAAACCCCAAGGACCTGAAGTGTAGTAGGTAAAAATTCCAAATTCCTTAAATGCCTTAGGTCTTTTCAGCTCACACACTCATTCTTTCAGCCAACTACATTGCCCTTTTCCTGACAATTATTTCTTCTAAAACTATTATAAAAAGAGGAAAGGAAGGTAATCCAACTTACTTTTGTTACCTTGTTTAATCCTCACAAAATCCTGTAAGGCAGGCATATTTAGCCCCAATTTACAGATGAGTGCACTGAGGTCTACAATTGTTCATCAGTCTGGCCAGGGTCACACATAGCGACAAAGCAGAAGCAGGCTTTGCCTTCTACTTGGGCTAGTGGCAGAACGTGGTTTTCTTTTTGCCTTTCCAAATGCTGCCTGCAATATCACCTCGTTATATCAACCTATCCTCATGCCCAACTCAAGCTGAAACCAGGCATTAAAAAAACTCACTCCCAATACAGGAGGGAAACCTACCAGGATGTGGGATTACACAACAGCAACTGGATGTTACATATCACTTTCTCAGAACGTGCCATGTGTGGCTCATATCTCTTTTTGATATACTTCTTTATGCCCTTTTATGTCTGCATGCCTCTGAGATCTGTTGCTTTGCTCATATTTCTCCTGTTGAACAGTCTTTGTAGATTATTTGTTCCCTAATATATTTTTTTGGTATTGAATCCATTTCCAAAGGAATGCGGCTTTGACTTCCCCATCCTAACCCTGGCCAGGGTCCTTACTTTCATCCTCCTTAAGGACTTTGACCCTTGGCAGTCAATTGGGCTTCAATCTGAATGTGTCTGGAGAGGATCCCCTTTATCCATTTAGTTATGCAATTTAATTTGTAAAGTTAAACGTAAAAACTGAAAATCAAATGGCTGCATTAATGTCAGCTGCTGAGTCATTCCTTGGCAGCAGTTTTCCTAGGAATAGATATCAGACTTCACATCTGTGATGGAAACAAACATATTGTTTTGGGCTTTTAATCAACCCAATTTGGAAATGTATTTTCACATACATTTGGATATCTGGGGAACATCCTGTGTTAGAAGTGATTTTCATTAGTGCTGGCATATAGAACCAATGTAATGGACAAAGTCACTGACTCATGGTTGTGAGTTTAGAAAGAGTCTTAAATGAGGGAGGAAATGGATTAATTAATACTCTTTGTATGGACATGCCATGGAAGAAACACTCCTCAAACTGGAATCAGAACCAACATCTCTATAGGAACAAAATCTATTTGGGGGATGAAGACTTGGGCCTCAACCATTCTGAGTAAATGATGTTTGGTGCTTAATCATTTATGAATAAGGAGAGCTTGTATCACACGTTGAAGAATGGAATAAGTGACAAGTGGCAGTATTTGTGCAAAGAGATTCACAAAGACAGTCTTGGTCCTAGACATGCACTCATGGATCTGGAATTAGTTTTAGATGATCTATGAGAGAAAAGGAAGAAATAGAGCTACACTCAGGCTTCTTGCCAAATGCTGGTGACATAAGCCAGTTCTGTCTTTTTAATAGATCTACTCTTGGGTATTGCTGACCCATGATGGGTACTCAGTACTGCCTGTTCAATAAAAGAATAAAGAAGTGAATGAAGAGTGACTCTCTTATACCCTCTGTCCCTGCATGATCTTCTGAAGAAGAAGCTCAACCTCAAGTGTATGTGAATTGGGGTGAACAAGGGAGATATTGCAATAATCTCTGGGGTAGAGGGGACTATCCATTGGCTCATGAACCAGAGGTTAACAGATGGTCTTGATATTGAATTGGTGCAAAGCCTTAGGAAAGAAGAGGGAGACAGGGGGTCTAACAAGTCATTTAAAAGCCATATTTCTGTATTTCTGATGGATGCAGCTGGCACAAGATCTTGATTTTTGGATTCACCACTGGGAGGATCAGAATAAAAAAGGGAAATAGCTAATTAGTATGGTTTTCAACTCTGGCTGTCTAGCAATCTGAGGAGTTATTGATAACAACAACAATAACAAACAGACTAATTTTTTGGTGCACTCAGACTGCTGGACTCAGAATCCATAGAGATGGATGCAGGGAGGGTTGACAGAGAACTCAGAAGTCTTTTTTTAAAAAAATTTTTTCTGTAGTGTATAGAAATACAGTTTATTTCTTTATTTTTTAAAATATTTTTATTGACTTTAGAGAGGAAGGGAGAGGGAAAGTTAGATAGAAACATCAATGATGAGAGAGAATCATTGATCGACTGCTTCCTGCACAGCCCCTGCTGGGGATTGAGCCCGCAACCTGAGCATGTGCCTTTGACTGGAATTGAACCCTGGACCTTTTGGTCCGCAGGCCGATGCTCTGTCCACTTAGCCAAAACAGCTAGGGCAGCGAGAAGTCTTTGGCTGCATTGAAGCCTTGACTGCACTTGACCAGAAAACTGACTGATGAGTTTTCTGGGACCTGAAGGAGTGTTTAGGGTCACTTACCAAGCAGAGCTGAGAAACGGAAGTCACTTTGTAATATGGAGACACTTTAGCCTCATTTCCCCCCAAACTTCACCACCAGCTCTTAACCCAGAGCAAGAGAGGTAAAAAGGAGCAGTGATGCTGTGACAGGGTGAGTTGAGGAATTTCTGTTTGGTTGGCGTGTGCCAGGATAGTGTTGTATTCGCAGTAGGAGGTCTACAAAGCCCCACCACACAAACATCAGCAGGGCTGGGGTCTTTCCCCAAGAAGTGTGTTGACATCTTGTTCCTCAGGCTCTTGTAATCCTGTGGCATTCAGGAGAGTTTTAATCACGTAACTGCAAAAAAAAAAAAAAATAATAACTGCCCTTTGATCCTGCTCATCTGGCTCACCCCCCTCCATGAAGCCAAGCATTTATACAGCTCCTGAGCCTTGAAAATAAGCCCCACACATCCACTGCTTGCAGAGTGATGGAGTTAGGCAGTGGTTTTATTTCCTAATTAATGTATTCAATACCTTTCTAACTCCTATTGTGTGCTGGGCAGTGGGGCTATCCTGATGAGTAAGACAGTTCTTGATGTCAAAAGACTACAGCCCTGAGGGAGCTAGATCAGTGAATGAAAGGTTGGAACACAAAGTAACATGTAAGGAATATTTAGTGTGGGATCCCAAGGAGAGAGGACACTTTTCAGAGAAAGTGACCCTGGAGCTGAATCTCTAGGGATAAGAAGGAAGTTCCTGGGCAGATGCAGTGGCAAAGGGCATATCGGCTCCATTTTTATATGATACCAGCTGTGGCGTTGCCAGTCAAAAGAAGCCAGGGGATCAGACAGGAGCTGGACCTCCCAGATTCTCCAGTAAGACAAGCCCACAGCCAGAGCCTTGTGGGGCTCTCCAGTTTATAGGGTTCAGAGGATCTGAGATTTGGAAAAATGGGACAATTCTTTATTCCTTAAAAATGGATTGAGAGACTTTCAACCTCAGGGGCCCAATAAGAAACTCATGGAAGAAGGAACATGTGTCTGCCATGATTGTCCCCTTTCTAAGCTGTGCCCCCAAAAGCTTGGTGGGGGTGTAAGTTAACTCTCAGTAGCCCAGTTGCATTTTCATCAGTGGAGAGCTCTAGACGTGCAGTTCCCTTTGTTACAGGTTGACTGGGATGATCCATTCTTACTCATTATCCAAAAGTTTGTGACTGGATGCTTTTTGGAGATGGGCCCCAGGATCTCTTTGCTTAGCCTTGATAGGCAAAAATGGGAAGAACTGCCTTTCTTCTTTTTCTAAGCTCCAAGTTTAAATTATTTTTGGCGGCAAACTGTACCCCTTCCCCAAATACTCTAGTTGTCTCTTAGGTTATGTAAAGGGAACACAAATATCCTACCCTGGAATGGAGAGTAAAGAACATATGTTCAGATGTTGAGAAATTGAGCAACTTTGCAGACGGATGGATGTCAAAGGCCATCTTTGTAGGTGGGGTTTTAAGCTTACATATTATATTTACTTGTAGGAAACCAATTCCTTCTTTCTGGGCTTGGAAGAGTAGAGACTGACTAAGGAAGTAAACTGTTCCCAGAAGCACAGGAGGAGAACCCGGCGGGAACATCTGGGTGTGGGCCTCAGGCAATCATGGGTTGTATCAGTCAGGGTCAACAGGAAACAGATGACACTCTTGAATTTGGAAATGTAGAGAAGGGTTTTTAATAAAGAGACTATTTATAAAGTTGGAGGGATGTAGGGGAATTGCAAGGGATTATGCAAGGGAGAGAGAAGGAGGGCTGCTATGAGCTGGGTGGGAGAGCTTCCTGAAACCTGGCGAGAGAGTCCTGTAGAGCAGTTGGCCTGTGATGAAGATGTTCAGAGGCAGCTGCAAGGGGAGTGAGGGAGGGAAAGCTCTCCCAGCTCCTGATGGGACTCCCCATGGCTGAACCCAGTTAGAAGCCAGAGGACACAGGAGCCAAACATGTGGGTCTGTACAGCAGTCCCTTATAGAGAGAGCATAATGGAGAATGGTGGAGAGGGTCTCAGAGGGCTCACAGATTATACCAAGGTTTAACTTTTCTGTTTCACAGTTTCTTTCTGTTATTCCTGACTTCAGAAAAAGTTAGGCCTCAGCTACTGTCCTAAGCAATGAAGGAAGGATCTAGGCCCAAGTTGGGGAGCAGTGGTGGAATACCAGCAGGTGCTGCCCAAGGAAGACCGACGTGGGGAGGCTAAGAGGTGTCATGTACAGCAGCCATCCAAAGTCAGATGGTTGACTGTAGTCATTTACCCAGCATTCCCACAGCTGTTTGGATGAGAGGAATCTGGTCAAAGGTTGGACTTCTTGGGGTTAAGAAGTGTGGGTATTTGTACTTTAAGAAAGTGAGAATGTTCTTTTATAGTTATAGGATGTTTTTTAAATAGTTCCAGGAGATCTGGAACATCAGATTTGCCCATATGAACAGTCTCATAACTATTTTCAACTTGTGTATCTCCTCCATAGTTTAAATTTCTGGAAGATGAGGACAGTCTCTTGGGCATTTCTATGTTTCCAACTTTATTTTATTCATTGTCAACTTGCTTGACATGTTTATTGAATGGACTCAAATGGTTGCTTACCATTTACCCTTGGTTATTATGCACCACACAGATAATTCTTTATACCTTAAATATAATAGATACACTTGTTTTCAGACCTACTTGTTAGGAATGCTGAAAGAAAAGTGAGATAATATTTTTGAATTGGTGAAAAAATTTTAAAATGTTGAATAAAAATACATAAATATCTGTTTTTTTCAATGTCACCTTTAAAATGCTCATCACAGTGATGCAATACAAGTTTAGATTTTGGGGTCCCCTTTTGCACTGGTCAGCCTTTCTATGTCTCAAGCATTGTCTCAATATTTGGGAGAAGACATCTTAACTACAAGAACTTTGGTAGCTTGTAAATTATTATCTAGCAGCTAAATGGATTTTACACCTTTTGAATATTCATTTAAGGAAAAGTATTGTTTTGGCAACCTGAGGATATTACGCCTTATGGCTGCAACGATGAATTGGAACTAGTTGCTTCTTCTAATGACAAGCAGATAAACTGTGTTTCTGACAGCTGGTAACGGGAAGATTTTTAAGCACCAAAAAAAAAAAAAAAAAAAAAAAAAAAAAGAATTGGCCGAGTTCCTACACATACACAACATTGTATAAAACCCCATTGTCTAAGTGACTAATATCACACACAGGAAATCAGCACTTGAGTGTAAATGTCTTCCAGTCTTTGGAAATACAGTGTATATTATCCAGTCGCTCAGTCTGTGGCGTGAAATATGAAAATAGATCAGGAAAGACACATCCCACTTGACCTTTGCAGAATAATTTAATAAAGTTAGTTTGATACAAAAATATAAAAGAGTAACTGCTGATAAAAGCGGAATTGTGGCTTCCTTCTTTCAGATCCTCCTTTTTTTGGAAACACTTCACAAGCCTTATTAACTCTTTAATGTTGTTGTAATTGGTGGCATTTGTCCCTGAGGCCATGTTACCAGCCCTGGAGTTGGGTTCCATCAGAGCAGATTCCGCACCGCCTAGGTTTTCATCTCCTTTCAGCATGGGTCTTGATATCTTTGTCTGTATAATTAGGCAAATATGTTTTCAATTGTTTTTATGTGTGTACGCATTTCACCCCTTTTACTGCTATCTTGATTGATGTTTTGTGGGATACATTTTCAACTGGTGGCCTCCCCACTTAGAGAGGTGCCAACATTTGCTTCTGTCTCCACTTAGGATTCTATCGGTTCCATCTGCAGGTGTAACTGAATATGGTCCCTCACTCAGTGAAAGCAGGACCTCCTGGGTTTCCTACTCTAGTACTCCACACTTTACCCACTGTGATCTATTTATTTTATGGTGTTATTCTGATGTAAAAATGAAACATAGGCATACTCAAGAATATTTGGAGACTGTGAAGAAGTTTAAAGAAACTTCTCTGTGGTTTTAGAACTATCATTGTAATTGCAACCATCAGTTGAAGTGATTTCTTCCCAGAGGCCTCTCTGACCTCCCAAACTTGCCACCCAGTCCCTCCCATGACATCATGAGACTTTTATTTTCACCAGAGCACACATCATTACCTGATCTCTTCTTGCTCATTTATTTGTGTTAATTGCAAGAGTGGGGACCTTGTCTGTCTTATTTAATGGTATTTCCCTTGTGCCTATAATTGCCAGGGACATATTTGTTCCTCAATAAATATTTACTCAAGAAGTGAATGAATCAACTTATTATTTTAAATCACATTTTCCCCCTTAACATTTTATTTATTTATTTATTTATTAAAATATATTTTATTGATTTTTTACAGAGAGGAAGAGAGAGGGATAGAGAGTTAGAAACATCGATGAGAGAGAAGCATCGATCAGCTGCCTCTTGCACACCCCCTATTGGGGATGTGCCCGCAACCAAGGTACATGCCCTTGACCGGAATCGAACCTGGGACCCTTGAGTCCACAGGCCGACGCTCTATCCACTGAGCCAAACCGGTTTTGGCACCCCCTTAACATTTTAAAATACTAACAAGTTTGAATGTAATTGTTAGGTTTATGTTTCTTTGTACTTTGGGATTTCTTTTCTGTGCTGTATCAGTCAGGATAGGCTGGGCAATGCTGCCATAATAAGCAATCTCAACTCTTAGTGGCTTAAGACAATGAAGGTGTATTTCTTGCTCTCTCTACATGTGCAGTGTAGGTTTGGCAGGAGAACTCTGCTCACCACGGTCACTTGGGGACTCTGATTAATGGATGTTTTATCTCTGCACATGCTTTCAGTTGAGATAGAAGGGTAAGTTGGGCAGTAGCTTTTAACACTCAGACATGATTCATTTTATATGTGTTCACATTTTATTGACCAAAGCAAGCCACATGACCTAATCTCAAAAAGGTTGGGAGAAATGCATTCCCATTCTGTGCCAAGGAAGGGATCTGGAACGACTCTATGTCTATATAGCACTCACTATGACCACATTGTTTAATAGCACACTTGGTAAACCTTTCATGGTAATTTAATTTCTTACCATAGACCCCCCAGTCCTCTGTAGGGACAGCTACTATTAAAAGGACTCTAGTATATTGTGCTCAAAATACGTAGACACATGTGGTGGGTATATCCATATATGTACATATATAGAGATAGATATATGTGTGTATCCCTTCTTTGGTATTCAAATAAGAATATTCAATAAACACTATTCTGTCTTTTCTTAGCTGTTGAATTGTTTTATGTCTATATAATGTATATCGAAAACCTTTCTATATATATCATCTAGTTCTCCTGCATTAGTGGCCACTGTCAGATGTACCATAATTTACTTAACCACTCTCCTTTGGGCAGAGAAGTGGGTGTTTCCAATCTCTTCATTGACAACAATGCTAACTGTGTTTTTAGATGAAGCTGCTGTGATGTAGTGTAACAAGATCCAGAGTGGCTTGGCTTCAGAAAGATCTGGTTTACAATTCCAAATCCCACTGATTAGCTGAATGGGCAACTCATTCAACCTCATGAGTTGTGGTTTTCTTAGCTATCACATAGAGATATTAGCTCGTCCCTCACAGGGTTGTCATGAGAAATAAACAAGATAATTTCCCTTCAACCTAATGACTATTCAATAAATATTTGTTGGGTGAGTATTTCAAGAACTTGAATTTAAGGGCTTGTTCACATGGATGCTTATTACAATAGTAGGTAGCAGTTAGTAAGCATTCAAATGTATGGACACCATGGCGATTCTCTTGTTCTTTTTTGTATTTTCATGTATAAGTAGAAGATTGGATATAAATGCATAAAATGACATTATCATCCAGGTCCTTGAGCACATGCAAAAATAACCTTGAAAGGAGTGGTCATGACTGGGCCTTTCTGTCCTATTAATTTTTTTGTATCCCATCCTATATAATAAAAGGGTAATATGCAAATTAACCGTCACTCCATCACAAAGATGGCAACACTGATAGCCACAAGATGGCAGCGCCCAGTCCCCTCAGCCTTGCCAGAGTCCGCAGTCCTGGGGGGCTGCCACTGAGAGCAGGCAGCGTGAGAGGCCTGGTGGAATGCTTGCTTCGTTGCCACGGCGATGGAGGGCCTCTGGGCAGTGGGTGCGGAGTGGCTGGGGTGGGACGCTTGCTTTGTTACTGTGGAGGGCCTCTGGGGGACTGGGGGGCCGGCCCACAGCCTCTGTGGTGGCCGAGCACAGGCCCGGAGAGGAGACAGTGGGCCTACCTCCTGCAGAAGCAGCGCGGGTCCCTCCCACCTCCTGTGGAAGCAGCGCAGCTCCCGGCAGTGCACTGCGGTTCCCGCCGGCTCCCACGTGGCCTACTGCACACAATATTGTGCAATGGGCTACTAGTATGAGTGATAAACTGCTATAAAGAAAGAGAACAAGGCAGAAGAGGGTCAGGTCTAGCATTAGGTCATGTGATCTGGGGGTTTTCTCTATTGATTTGTTTTTACTTCCAATGTCCTGACTAAAAATATGGACAAAATTAACTACCCTGTTATGGTGGATGGATGGGTAGTCAGATTATTTTCTGCTAGTAAATATACTGGGGTAAACTTTACATATATTCCCATCTTGGCACTTTTGTTTCCATAGGATGGATTTTCAGAAGTGGGATTGCCATGGTCAGCAACTCTAATTTCAACCAACTTTGTACTGGCTTCCATTACCCGTCATCCTTCTTGCCTTAGCTTCAGCATGACACTCACCTCAAAGTGAATGCAAGAGAGTGGTGGCAGGAGGTAAAGTAGCTAGTGTGGCTCCTGACCTAAGTTGTTTGTTTCTCATGACCTGCCTCAGAAGTGACAGTCCACTCCTTTTGACAACTGACAAAGGGTCAATTAATATAAAATTCATGCACTTTTCTGGATTGTATTCTGTACTACCTGCCTTTAAGATGAATCCGAATAAAACTAAAAGCACCTAGGATTTAGGAAAAGTTTTACATAGTTTATAAAAGAGGAGGAGGAAAATGAGATGCTACTAAATGCTATTCAAAGTTCCATTAAATTGCCATTGTTTACCTATCTATCTATCTATTATCTATCTATCTATCTATCTATCTATCTATCTATCTATCTATCTATCTATCTATCTATCTATCATCTACCGATCTATCCTCAGTGTTTGAGAGAGAATATATTGAATATATCATTAGAGTAACAAAATGCCATAAATACATTTTTATATAATTTTATCACTTACTTTTTGATTTAAATCTTTATTAGAATTCATCTGGTACTCATGTTATATTATAAATTTTAAATTATTTCCCTTCATTCTAGCTTCTCTTTCATGATTTACTCTTGCCCTGCTTTATGTTTTAGAACTTCTAAGTTATTTAATTTTCTGATTTTAAGCAATTAATATTTAGCAATTAAAAAGATCTGTAGTTAAAAAAAAAAAAACTCAAACATGTTTAGTTTTAGGTTAGCTGGAGTACAGGCATCCACACAGCAAAAAATGCCAAACTCAAAAGGAAATATGTGGACAAGAAAAAAATGGGAAAAAATTGCTATAAATTCACCAGTAATAACATCTGGCATGTGTATGCGTGTGCGCGCACACACACACACACACACACACACACACACACAAAGTGTCTATTCCTTTTTAAGATGTGTAAGATCAATTTTATCAAATATATGCAAACTGAAACACTTTCTATATTTTAAAGTGAATTTAAATGATCAATTCCCAATATCAAAATGATATAATAACAACAACAAAAAAGCCAAAAGATAGTAACATACAAAGACCATTATTAGATGACTCTGCAGGACAGTGTTGGCTACCTGGTTTTACTATATCAGAGAGCTAAACTCAGAACCTAGGGCACTGATCAAATAAAAATCAAGAAATGAAAGGGAATTTCATGACTTCATTATTGTTGACTATGTTCTTAGCCTGGAGTTGTTTTCCATGAGAAAATGAAGAATTTGACTCTAGAAAGCTGGGGGGAAAAGGGGGTACTGCAGAAAACATGCAGCTACAGTGCTATCGCTTCTATTCTGATCTTGCTCAAGTTCATCAGGGAAAATTAACCTTGGCAGCTTATTCAGTGACTAAATCTTGATATTTTTCTGGCTTAATTCATAACATAACTGTAAGCTATTGCTCCGTGTTTATATTTCCCATCCATTTCTCACATTTCCAAAGCATGCTGATATGTGATCCGGGCAGTTTAGCTACCATAATTGGCATTTTTCTTGGGCCAAAAGGAAACAAATTCCTTATCCTCCATACTTTTTTAATTTCTGAAAAACAACAAGTAACATGGTTAATCCTCTTTTTGATCTTTTTTTCCTTTTGAATTTTCCTTATTTCTTTCCCTCTTTTAATCTTTTACTCTCTTTTTAATCTTCTCATTTTGCCCCACCCCTTTTATTTGACTTCTCCTTATGTATTTCTTTAAAAGAACTGGTCCAGTCTATGGAAATGGGTCTTTAGAGTCTGTTCAAAGAGCCATTATCCACATTTAGAGGCCCCACTATTTTTTAAAAGAATTTTGGTGCAGCATTTGCCAAGATATCCCAATAGACTATCTTTCACAGTATTAATAGAACATAACTCTTGTGGACAAAATAATGCTTAATGAAGTTATTTCTTGTGATGAAAATTTTTAAAAATTAGATTTGTCATCTTCTGTATATATGTATAGGACAACAGGTTATCTTAACAGCTCAGAAAAACTGGTAATTTATTTAACAAGCCTCTTAGCTTTTTCAAATAGAAGCCTCCACATACACCCTTTTCTTTAATTTCTGTTAGACTACTTTGGTGACAGTGATGGTGGTAGAAGGACAGCTAAGTTTCAGGCACTGTTGAAGAATTAAGCTTTATTTTCTTATGCAATGCCATTGTTCATGAGTAAGACACACTTTCAACAGTAGCCAATAGTTTGGAAAGAAAGGAATAAAAGTCAGGGAAGTTAAAAACCAAAAACGTGTAGTCCTTCTATATAACTTGAAAGACTTATTTAAAATGAATTGCCTATTTCTCTTATAAGTCACATTTTCAAAACACACTCATAAGCTGTTTGGCTGCTGGTCTAATATTACACCTTTCTCTTTCATCTTTCTTTTTACTACAAACCCTTAATGACAAACGCAGGCAAGCCAGTGATACTGATATACCGCGAGCTTAGCATGTGAATTAGCCATCAGACAATCAGTTCAGGGGTCAGGCTTAGAGAAACAGTGCAAAGTTTGCAAAAGGCAGGTCGGCAGAGGTGCTCTCCACTTCAAAGGGGGCGTGCTTGGCCATGAGAACTGGGATCCGAGGCTGAAACAGCTGGGATTGTCGTTTGGCCAGAGATGGAAGGTTTGTGTGTGTTTGAGCATGTTTGTAGCTGAGATAGGATTTCACGACTTTGTAAAACAACAATTTACTTTCGATGTCTGTGCTGGTAAAACACAATAGGCACCCTGAGTCCCCAGAAGCCTGGGCCACTAATATCAACCAAGGGGACCTGATCCAGGACAAACTACACTGCAGTTTCCCCATGCCATTGACCTGCCCAGGACGGTTCAGGATTTCATTTTCTGAGAAACTCATGAAAGCATGTCCTTTTTTGGGAGAGTGAAGTTAGAACATGGTTTTGTTTGGGAACTACAATGATAATATTAAGTTTGGAGTCGATTCTGAAGATTTGAAATTAGGCGTTTTCTTTCTCTTACTTTTTCAAAATCAAATACATGAAATGAGAGGAATGATTCAGATTATTATTTAAAAATAATAGACACCAAATCTGTGTCCTTTTTAACTTCAATTAATTTTTCCTATAAAAAAAGAGAAGTCAAGCTTGCATGTTACTCTAATAGTAAAACGTGTTTTGACTAAAGTTGCAAAGAACACTTACATTTGTATTCAGTCTGCAAGTGCATTTTAGTTTCAGTTTTAGAAATGAGTTTTCTTCTCAAGATACTTGGAGTTTTAGGGCAAATCACGTCAAGTAGTTGGAATCCAGCGAGAAGGGAAGTGGCTGCCTTACGAAGGAGGGGGTGCAGGAGGAAGTGAACAGGATGCCAGTTTGATTTGAAGTTGAAGTTACCCTTTTGTGTTATTCTTGAGGAAGGCTGCAGTATGAATGAAGAGAACTGGCTTCTTGAATCTTTCAGTGTTCTTCAACTACTGGAGAGAGAACTGGGAAGCAGAGTAAAAATGCTGCAGAAGAGAAAAAATCCCAAATCTAAACCATATGACAATGCCTATTTCTTCGTTATTTTTGTCATGTTGTTTTGCTCTTTCCTGGCATTAACTGTCTTTTCGGGTTATAGTTGCTCCAAGAAAGCCATTTCAAAGAAAGATCTTTACCATTTCAGTGAGAGTAAGCGTGAAATAAGAATGTGACCTGTCCATGGCGGAGAACTAATTCTTAGAAACAAGTCCACTGTGTTAAATAGTTGTAGAGACTCTTATCTCACAGGGGTTGTAGATACCTCATTCAGTTAATTACAGCCCGATAAGCCAAAATTATTGCCTAAATTCAGATAATGCCTATAGCAAAAGAAAAAAAAAAAGCCACTTCCTAAAATGCTGATTTACTTACAAAAGGACTTTCAAGAAGCAACATAATTTATGATGACTTTTTGTCCCTTTACAAGTTGGTTATTCACATGCCACTAATTTATCATGGAGCATGAGTAATGGAATTTTTTTTGGATTGTGTTCTTTTAAATTATGGGCAGAAAAAGAAGAAAAAACATTAGAATCAAATGGCAACTAGTTCCAAGGAATTTGTCACTTATGATGTTATCTGGCTGGAAGGACCATGGGCTTTTGCTTTCATTGGGACTTAACTCCGGGAGTGTATGTGGCGCAGCAGAATATGCTTTCTTCTTGCTTATGAGCTAATCCCACTGAATATGGAAGTATATCACCCCCCCCACCCCTCACCTGATTGAGTTCATATGCAATGGGAAAATTATTAGCACAACATCTGCAGGACATAATTACAATGCTGTTTTATATCCTTTTACTGGAAAGCCAGGAGTTGAAAGCTGACATTTTTCCTTTACATGACTTGAAAACATTCATAAATCTTATAACACTAGTGTTTCTCTGATTTTCATTGGTGGCCATTAATAGTCATTTATTCCCACAGGTTATTTCCATGAATATAAAAATGTATATATTTTAATATTAATTAAGACAAAGGCACAGTATGTTTAATGTATATTTATTTACAATTACCAGATTGTCTGACTCTTTTTGTCAGTGATTTCTTTGACATTATAGACTATTTTAGAGATCCTTTGTATTTGTTCTGATATCACAATTGCAAACATTCTACCTAATAAAAGAGTCATATGCAAATTGACTGCCACTCCAACACACAAGATGGCTGCCCCATGTGATCAAAGATGGTTGCCCCCATGTGGACACAAGATGGCCGCCAAAAGACGGTCAGCAGGGGAGGGGAGTTGGGAGGGACCAGGCCTGCAAAGTAGGGCAGTTGTGGGTGATCAGGCCAGAAGGGGAGGGCAGTTGGGAGAGACCAGGCCTGCAGGGGAGGGCAGTTAGGGGTGACCAGGCCAGCAGAGGAGGGAAGTTGGGGGTGACCGGGCCTGCAGGGAAGGGCAGTTGGGGGTGACCAGGCCTGCAGGGGAGGGCAGTTAGGGGTGACCAGGCCTGCAGGGGAGGGCAGTTAGGGGCAATCAGGCTGGCAGGGGAGTGGTTAGGGGGTGATCAGGCTGGCAGGCAGAAGCAGTTAGGGGCAATCAGGAAGGCAGGCAGGTGAGCAGTTGGGAGCCAGCAGTCTGGATTGTAAGAGGGATGTCTGACTGCCCGTTTAGGCCCGATCCTACTGGGATCAGGTCCAAACGGGCAGTCAGACATCCCTCAAGGGGGTCCCAGATTGGAGAGGGTGCAGGCTGGGCTGAGGGACACACCCCCCCCCATGCACAAATTTCGTGCACCAGGCCTCTAGTTATTAATAAATAAGGATGGCTCACAATGCCTGTGAAAGCATCACAATTATTGTGTTGTGGCCAACTTTTGCCACTATATACATTCATTAACTGAGTGTCTACTATGTGACAGATACAACTCTAGGAGCCAGGAATATAAAGGTGTGAAAACCAAAGTGTTTACCTTCATGGAGATCTCATTCTAGTGGAAGAGACAGACAATAATAAGGTCCAGGTCAAGCTGTAAATGCTAAGAAGAAAAGTAAAGCAGGAGAAGAGGATAGGGTTGGGTGTCGTTTTAGACCCAGTGTGTCTGGGCAAGTGATATTCAAGCAGGCTTGAATGATGAGAAAGAGTTAGAATGAGACAATCTGGGCCAAGAAGATTCTAGGCAGAGGGATCAGGAAGTGTAAGGTCAATGCCAAGGAAAGAGCATGAGATGTGGGAGGATAAATTCAGCTGGGGAGGCTGAGGGGAGAAATTGGGGGACATGAGTCTGGAAGAGTGGGCCAGGTCCAGATCATGCAAGGCCTTGTTGGTCACAGTCAGATCACTAGGTTTTATTCTAAGCATAAAAAGAAGGCACTGGAGGGTTTTGATTGTTTTTTTGTTTTTTTTTTGCTGCAAAAAGCTTTATTGTTTCATTTGGTCCAATGCATGGGAGAGGGCTTCAGGGTGGTTAAAAGAATGGCTAGTAGTTTCAGGGAGAGACTCAGGTGAAAGCCAGACACCAGGGGAATGCAGAGAGGGCCCTCAAAGGCCTCTGGGCTCCAAAGGCTCCTAGTCGTGCTTGAGGGTGAGCCTTTCAAAGAGATACTCACCCAGCCCAACCTCGGGGCTGTCTGCCTACAGAGGTGAGTCAGGTGTCACTCATCTTCTTGATGAGTTTCACCTGCTCCCCCGGAAGTGGTTCTCCAGGAAGTCACGGAGCTGAGGGTCTGTGCAGGCAGAACCCAGGGCCTGTAGCTCCAAAAGGGCCTGGGTCAGGCTCCTCTCCAAGACCAGGGCGGCTTCCCTGGCATCCTGAGTTTTGCCCACTCACCTTGGGAAGGCTTCAGTACATCCTGGAAGAGAATGCGGCCACCGCGCTGGTTTTACATCTTTAAAGAGACATTCTCAGCCCTCGTGCTTCTTCTCTGCCAACTCACAGAAGAAGCGGCCCAGGCCCTGGAGAGCCCATCCTCATGGTGGAAATAGAAGCCCAGGAGAGGTAGGTGTGGGAAGCCCGCAGAGGCAGGCTGGCCAGGCGGTTGACGGCAGCCTCCACCTCGGGGGAATAATTCTGATGAATTTGGGACTCGTGGTTTTCGGCAATAAGGAGTTAAGGTAGAAAAAAAATCCCTGGTGTGTTGGCTGGGCCCAGAGGTGGTTCTGAAGGTGGTGACTGGATAAGACGCAGGAGAGTGGCTGGAGGCTGGAAGAAGGGGCGTCTGTGGGTCTGTTCCATCCAAACACAGTTGAAGCAAGAGACAGATCCGGGACCGCCGAGGGCACTGCTGAGGGTTTTGATTTTTAATTTTAAAGGATTGCTTTGGCTGTTGTGTGAAAAATAGACCCTAGGGAGGCAGGAATGGAGGAAGCTACTAAAATGGTCCAGGTAAGACACGTTGTGTCTTGGACCTATGTCTGCTTGTATAACTGTGCAGGTTGTGCACAGGCTAAAATTGCCAAACACAGTTCTGCTCCATCATTCTTCTGTGAATCAGTTCTGTTCATGATCCAAAATTTAATTTTGTTTAATCCTAGTGTGAATTTGAGCCATACATAATTAAGATGTGAAATCATCCATATTAATGAGAAGCATCATTTTAGATTATGAAATTGTTATTCATCCTTTTAGTGCAATAGCTATAATGGGTTGGATCTTTGGCATATCATGATACAAGTATTCATTTTTCAAATGTGATGAACTCATTTAGGGGAAAAGGAAATACATTAGATGGATAAAATTGAGATAGGGAATGATGGATTAATAGCCAAGTACTAATTTAGGAGGAGTGTTCCCAATAAATTTATTAAATCATTGTTATTACAGAAAAAAAATCTCCCAAACTTCAACAAGGACAGTTGTCCTAGCTGGACTAATCATAGTTCTATCCTGGGATTTTTTCTTTTCTTAAGCTTTAAGTTTTAAAATAAGATACAGTACAAAAAAGAACACAAAACAAAATGCAAAGCTTAGACACCATCCCACCCCCAATCTACTACTTGTGTTTCCTATACAATACCACCCTAGGTCTACTCCCTTCTTGGGAACAAAAGGAGGAATACCTTTCAGTGTGAGATTCTTCTGCAGTTGAAACATATATATGTAGCAGATGAGTTTGCTTGTATGAACAACTACCCTTTCTCCTGATTTTGTATTTGGTGTTTTACTCTGATGCTCCCTGGCTTGGGTTGGGTTCCTGAGATGCTGAGAGCCTGGGACAGGGATTCTTGATCCACTGATTCCTGAGGCGGTGCTGTCCAGTGAACACTGTCAGGGAGGAAGAGTGGCAGAGAGACAGAAACCAGGCAAGATGTGGCTTTAGCTGAAGCCCAGCCTCAGTCTGATCCCACAGGGAACTCTGGAGCATGAATGACACCTTGAGGAAAGGGGGAAGGCCTCTTGTGTAGGGCTCTGACAACCTGGCACCTTTGGCAGGACATCTCTTCTAGCCCAGGATAACTCTCAGTGAAGGGTACAGCTGTGAACTATTAGCATTGGGAGCAACAGTTCAGTAGCAGGGGTTTGGGTGGGTACCAACTGTGTTTCCTGCACTCAAGTCTGGCTTCCTGTGTTAAGTGTTTTCCTTCCCTACACATACATTTACCTGTATCTATAAATTTCATGTGCACACAACACACATACAGGTATATAGGTGCATCTATGCATCTATGTACATATGTATATTTACAATGTGTATGTGTTATGCATTTGTGTATTTGTATGATTATAACTACACTAGTGGCCTGGTGCATGAAATTTGTGCATGGGGAGGGGGGTCCCCTCAGCCCAGCCTGGACCCTCTCCAATCCGGGACCCCTCGGGGGATGTCCAACTGCTGGTTTCAGCCAGATCCCAGAGATTGGGCTGAAACCGGCAGCTGGACATCCCCCTCACAATCTGGGACCACTGGCTCCTAACTGCTCACCTGCCTGCCTGCCTGATCACCCCTAACTGCTCCCCCGCTGGCCTGGTCACCCCTTAGTGACCCCCCGCCAGCCTGGTTGCCCCCAACTGCCCCCCCCCTGCTGGCCTGGTTGCCCCCAACTGCCCCCCTCCCAGCCTGGTCGCCCCCAACTACCCCCCTGCCAGCCTGGTCACCCCCAACTGCCCCCCTGCTGGCCTGGTTGCCTCAAACTGCCCCCCCCACTGGCCTGGTCACCCCTCACTGCCCCCCTCTGCTGGCCTGGTCACCCCCAACTGCCCCCCCTGCCAGCCTGGTCACCCCTAACTGCCCCCCCTGCCAGCCTGGTTGCCCCCAACTGCCCCCCTGCCAGCCTGGTTGCCCCCAACTACCCCCTGCCAGCCTGGTCACCCCCCATTGCCCCCCCAGCCAGCCTGGTTGCCTCAAACTGCCCCCCCCCACTGGCTTGGTCACCCCTAACTGCCCCCCCCTGCCAGCCTTGTCACCCCTAACTGCCCCCCCTGCCAGACTGGTTGCCCCCAACTGCCCCCCCTGCTGGCCTGGTTGCCCCTCACTGCCCCCCTCTGCCGGCCTGGTCACCCCTCACTGTCCTCCCTGCTGGCCTGGTTTCCCCATGCAGCCTGCTGGTCAGTTGTTATCTGTCCCTCGCTAACCCCCCTGCTGGCCTTGTCACCCCATGCAGCCTGCTGTTCAGTTGTTACTGTTAGGGCATTGTGACCAATTTGCATATTACCCTTTTATTAGTATAGATGCCTTTTATTTTTTTGAGCTTTTTCCATTCTACTTTGGTCTATTTAGACAAAGTTGTGGTATAGGTAGGTAGTCAGCATGAAAAAGGAGCATGGCAGAGACTTAGCTACTGGAGATGGGTCTGGGGGTCTGAGGGCTCCTGTGACTTCTACTAGGAAGATCCTTCTATGAGAACTGGTACATTTATGACTGGGATGGATGGTGTGTTGAGGGTCTTTCCAGGAAGGCTGAAGGGGCTGCTGGTTCCCTAAGAAGGTATAGCCATGGCACCTGTGACTGGGGAATCAAAAGGGGCAGGAAGTAGCCATTCATATGTATGGGTCACTTCTAATGCAAATGTTCTCTAAGAGGCAATTGCTTATTTTGGAAATTTGTGGTATCTCATATTTTGAGGCTTAAAATGAGAGCTATTCCTTGGGTTGTGGTGTGGGGTAAATGTGGAGGCAACAGGAGCAGCTGAGTGATGGAGTAATTAATGTCTCAAGGTCAATTTAATTTTTAAGATTTGTGGTTCTGTGGTTTCTCTTTGATTTTTTTTTCTTTCTGTAGTAAAACTTGTTATAGAAGTGTTGGAGCTATATGGACCTTTTTATGAGACCTTCAAGTTAATAAAAGTACCATCTAAGGTCTTTTGACGGTTTACATTACTTAGTTCAAATGTGTATTTAAAATTTCTGTGGTGAGAAATTATGGTTATTTGCCCCTTTAAAGGGATGTGGTATGGCTGTTTGTGACATCCAAAGCCCCCCCAAATTGTTTTAATATTTGGATGTATTAATTGATTATCTGTAACCTGCTATGTATGGAATCCCATGTTCCCTATCCAAAAGGGTTAAAAGAGAAAAACAGGCAAAGGCATCACTTCTTTGGTTTTCTACTTTTTCAGAATTGTCAAAACCTCTTTGTTCCCTTCCCCAGTGTGGACCCTGCAGGCAGAAGTGATGGTAATTTTAGAAATGGGCGATACATAAAGAGGCCAAATCCAGGAGGTCACTGACCTCTGGTTTCTATAAGTGTAGAGTGTCTATTTTGGGAAAGCAGTGTTTGTGATGATGCCTGATCATCTGCAGATCTGACAGCATGAGGTGTCACAATTGGCCTCCAGCCTCATTCTCTTGTCTGAGTTCTAAAGACCTAACACAGCAAGGTCCACCCGGTAACTGAACTGACGTTCTTTTTCTATACTTCTGCATTCCTGTTTATGGCACATTCTCACATTTTAGGATATTTTGTTAATATATATAATATACACACCCACCTCTTCACTGAAGATTGCTGAAAACTTCTAGCTCATTTTGGCGTTTGTGTTTTACTTTCTGCCATTTGACACAGATCCTGACTTTTGAATTGGTTGAGAGACCATTGTTGGAATCTCCATAAAGGGCATTGTCTCTATAATTTCCTTTCCCTTCAGGCTTTAAAGCCCCAGAGTTCGAACTTTCTGGCTATTGGGTAAGAGCTGTTTCCCCAATGAAGGATCAGCTCATGTTTAATAGACTTTTAGAGCTTGAAGCTATTTGAAATTATAAACTGTCATCACTTAAGAAATGTCAACAGCCCAAACTGTCTTAATCCAGCATGAAACCGAGGGCTCTTGGAAAAAGGTGACATTTTAAACAAACAAGTGAAATGAATGAGAAGATGGTAGCTTCCAGAACATAGAAGTTAGCTTTTAATCATGTGATATGAGATAATGTCTTCCCAAAGAATGGGTCCATTGAGGCAAGGAAATGACCCTTTTTCCCACGACCAGAAAACACTACACAATGTTGCTGGTCACATGGCTTTATAAATATATTTTACAGCTAAGCGTGTGGGACTGGAATTGTACTTTAAAGCTGCCAAGGCATAGAACTTGTTTTCTCCTGTGGTTTAAGAAGTGTTCTCAGCAGACATGCATACACTCCTTCTCAAAGTGAATGTGCTCATCAGCGAAGGGCTTGTCGTTCACAGTAGCCTGGGAAGGAAAGTCACAAGTTAGATTCTCTAAGATAGGAAATGGCAAACTTTTCTCTGTGAAAGGCCAGAGAATAACTATTATATACATACTAGAGGCCTGATGCACAAAATTCGTTCAAGAGTAGGCCTTCACAGCCATGGCTGCCTGGATCCTTGGTCTAATTAACATATTATGCTTTTATTACTATAGATAACTGATTTGAGAGACAGAGGAGATACATCAATTGGTTGCTTGCCCCATGGGGCTCAAACCCAAAATCTGGGTATGTGCTCTGGCTGGGAATGATACCCACCACCTTTTAGTGTATGGATGATGCTCCAACCAACTGAGCCACACCAGCTAGGGCCAGAGAATAAACATTTTAAGTTTTGTACTCTAAGAGGCAAAATTGAAGATATGTAATTACTTATATAACTAGAGAGAAAACATTTTCCACAAATTTTATTGATGAGATTAAAATAAAATAAAAACAATAATTCATACAATTTTTGTAATGCAGGCCTACTAAAGAGAAAAAAATAATTTTTTTGGGGGGGTAATATTTCACTTAATTTCAAATCAAGTGTAAATGTTTACCTGTAAAAGCCATGCTTAGCTGGTGGCCCATATACAGACAGGGGTAGTCTGGATTTGACCCACCGGCCATATGCCAAGAGATCCCATGCTAAGCTCCATTCTCTCTGTGTTGAGTCTGGGTTTATTTCTGTTGCTTGAGGAGGATTAACAGCAGTAGAGAAATATATTTAAGAATGCATATTTATGAAGCATAAGTTGTGGTTTATGTCCATGATTTGTTTTTAAAATTGAAATTTAAGAAGTATGATCCTCTCTGTGTATGCTCATAGTGATAGATTCTAGCTCCCTTCTTTTCCAACAAGTGAATCAATCCCAGGATGCCGTTCTGCTAGGCACGGCCTTTGGCTATATACTATTGCACATTTCTTAAAATTTTAAATTGTCTACCACAGATCAGGTGGTGGAAATACAGTGGTGAGGAGGATTGACAGGTCTTACCCTTAGGAGCTGGCATCTGAGTGGACAGTTGGACAGGTAATATTTGCTGGACATCTACCAGGAGCCATGACTAGGCTAAAGCATCCCATGCTTATTGTTTGTAGTTCCCACAATACCCCCTGATGTCCTGTTTTTCTCTTCATTTACAGATGGGAAGTAAAATTTAGAGTAATAGCTAATGATAACTAGGTACTTGCTCTGTGCAAGACTTGGCTCTAAGTGCTTTACCTGGATTGTCTCATTTAACCTCAACTCTAATGCAGTTGGCACCATTGTCATTTTCCAGATGTGCAAACTGAGGCATGAAGAGGTAAAGAGCTGTCTGGTACGAGGCAGAGATGGGATTCAAACCCAGGCAGCCTGTCCTTCAGCACCTGGGCACTTAACATTATGCATTTTTAATCTTTGAAAGCTTGTTACTTGCCCAAGAGCATGCAGGTGGTAAATGGCAAAACTGAGATTTGAACTTCAGGAGTGTGACTCCAGAACCTTTTTCGTTTATTGCCTGTACTCAGTGGTCCCATTTTCCCCCCCACTGGGATTGATCCCTCATTCATGAATGCGTTGGTTTGAGGGTAAGGAAGGGAAGTGGGGCTTGATCACTGGTTGATAAACGCAGGAAGCTAGGATGACAGCGCCCCATGTCTGCATCATTTCTCAATAGACAGAGGAGAGGGAGTCACACAGGATGGGTGTGCACCGTGGATCATGAGCTTGAACCAGGGAGGCTTGGTTGACCAGCTTATTTCCTCACTGATATTGGATAAATCACAACCCCTGTAATCCTCACATTTCTTATCTGTAAAACAGAGCTAATAAACTTTCCTGGAAGGAAATTTAACGCGGAAGTGTTTAAAACATTCTTGTTCTTCGTGATGCTCTGTTTTCTGGGTCAGATGGGATAGGCTACAGTCCTGTGAGTTAATCAATCGAAATGTTGGCATGAGATGTGAAGCTATTTCCTAGATGTAGCTAACATCTGCAATCAGTTGATTTTAAGTAAAGTTCACCCTTGATACTTTGGGTGGACTTCTTCCAACCAGCTGAAAGCCTTGAGAACAAAATTGAGGTTCCCCAAAGAAGAAATTGCACCTCAAGATTGCACCATAGAAATCCTGTCTGAGTTTCCAGCCTGCCCATCTGCTCTCCAACCCCTATGTCTTCTAATAGGCACTTCATACAGGGTCACTAGGTAACTACAGCTATAGATGTCCTGAGGCCCGTAGAAAACCTTTGAATCTTGATACAAACGATCGAAGTATCCACATTTACTTTCATTTGGCTTACACATTTCAGGCCTGCAAAATAAAAGCACTCCTACCTTTGAATTTCATTCCAATTACGAAGTGTATTGGCAGCACAATTTTCTTTGAGCAGGTCTGCTGTGGTAAAAATACAGATATGGTTCCATCATCAGAAAGCCTGATGTGCTGATTAAAGGAGAACGCCATGGTGAATTGAAAGACATTTTAACTACTATATCTAATTACAAAGAAGAACATGTTACTTACCAAAATTCGAATGCGTTCTATAATAAAAAACAAGGGCAATTAACAATCAAACAAGCAACTGCTCTCTTGACAGGCAGATGACACAGAACAGGACTAAGAAAATGCAGAAAGGTTTTACTTGACGAGGAAAGCTGAGATGTCCCTTTAAATTGGAAGGTAAGATCCCCAAAAGCATATGACTTTGTGGTTATAAGGCCAGGGAGGGCCTCAGGAAGTACTGGAATTGCTAAGCTTGGTTCCGAATTACTGGAGCCAAGTTCTATTTATCTTTAAAATGCAGGAGGGCGGACGTGTAGTTACAAGTTCTCAGAAATTTTAATATAAAAATACTTTCCTCCCCCCTGTGTAATTTTACTTGGAGAGAAATTAGTATTTATTTTAAATGCCTATTTAAGTTTGGATATTTTTTATTGTATTATCCTTTAGATATTTTGTTTCATATTCAGAATTTCATAGTCTGGCCTCCTGACTATCTCATAGGGGTTTGCATGGTTAAAGAAGTTAACATTTATAAATTATCATGAGCTCTAGGGATAAAAAGTCCTAACAATTTTTAAAAATTCTTGATTAATCTAATTTTTCCCTTTAACAGGAAGGACTATGTGATGTGCTACTTGCCCCCACAATTATTCCTAGTAAGTCTGAGAATAGGCTAATGGCCCTATCATTGTCAGCCAAGGGGGATAGATCTTTATGCTCAGTCCAAGGTCTCTGGGAGCAAGGAGTGCATATGACGGCTCAGAGTCAGCCATGATTTTCCTGGCTAGAGGCCCTGGTTTGCAAACTGTAGCGTGCAGAGGATTCACCTGAAGAGCTTGCTAAAAATGCAAAACCCTGGACTGCACCCTCAGAGATTCTGAATCTGTAGTTCTGGGTAAATTTTCATTTTAACAAGCACCTTAGGTGATGCAGAGGCAGGTAGTTCATGGACCACATTTTATTTTTTCATTTTTAAAATATATTTTTATTGATTTTAGAGAGAGAGGAAGGAAGAGGGTTAGAGAGATAGAAACATTGATGAGAGAGAAACATCAAACGGCTGCCTCCTTCACATCCTCTACTGGGGACTGAGCCTGCAACCCGAGCATGTGCCCTGACTGAGAATCAAACAAGCAAACTCTTGGTTCATGGGTCAATGCTCAACCACTGAGCCACACCGGCTGGACCATGGACCACATTTAAAAAAAACCAAAAAACATTTTATTGACTTTTTACAGAGAGGAAGGGAGAGGGATAGAGTTAGAAACATCGATCAGCTGCCTCCTGCACACCCTCTACTGGGGATGTGCCTGCAACCAAGGTACATGCCCATGACCGGAATCGAACCTGGGACCCTTCAGTTCGCAGGCCTTTCCACTGAGCCACACCAGCTGGGGCCATGGACCACATTTAAAAAAATACTCATCTGGAGTGGAATTATCCACCTTTTATATATTTTTTAAACCTGTAGTCCTTAGTAGTAAATGCTTGCACACCTAGCTCTTAACACTTATTTATTTACTTATAAATTGCATACTAGTCTATATTTCTATATACACACATTCTGTGCATTGTAAAACATATTAAGAATGAAAGCTAAACATTTTAGGATGCTCTCAAGAAGAAACAAATGATATTTTGTAAATAGAACTATGTTTTATTCATTATTGTATATATTCTTTTGTTCTCACTAGAATATTAATATATTTAACTCTTTGCTATTATTTATTATACTAGAGGCCCTGTACATGAATTCGTGCATGGGTGGTGTCTGGCTGGCCCACCCCAATGGGTGTCGCTCGGGCCAGGCCAGAGGGGGGGGAGGGGCCGGCTGTCCCCGCCCATGATTGGGGAGGGGGGTTGATTTGGGGCCAGGCCAGCCAGGGAGAGGGGCCATGGGAGGTTGGCCAGCCCTGCCCCCCTAATCAGGCCAGTTGGCCCGCCGCAGTATGTGTTATAGCGACCAGTCGTTCCAGTCATTCCAGTCGTTCTGGCATTCTGTTTGCTTGGCTTTTATATATATAAATTTTAATAAGAGCAGTGTGATCAACCATGCTGCATTATTTTGAAAATATGGGTTAAATGTATTATGTACTAGTTATTTAAAGATCTCTCTCAAAGTTCAGTTTATCTTGATCTTTGGTTATAACAGATTTATAGCTAAAAAAATCTCCCAACCTTTCAATATGCAAAGATTCAAATGAAAGACATATACCCATGGCTGGGCTTTTAAAACTATGATACTCATTTTTAAATTCTGTTCATCAATCATGTGACATATTTATTGAAATTTGGCTGATACATTTTTGTATTCTCTGATGTCATTTAGTTTTTTTATTTTTCAAGTTAATCAGAATATACCAAATTTTTATATTAAAAATTAAAAAAAGAAACTCTAAAATTCCTTATTTGGAAAATTTCAAAACAGGTTAGAAAGTTCTTTTTTCAGGTTTGAGTGCATAGCTCTAAATTTTTATAATGACATACATTTTTTCCTTCCACAAGTCAGATGTTTCTAAACTTCTGTTTTCAAATGCTTAGAATTCATAGCCTAAATTACCCTCTAAAAGCAATATCATTTTTCAGTTATTATTAAACTGCCACCTTTATTTTGAAGGGGTAGATGAAATTTAAATATATAGATCTGACATTGATTTGCCTGCAATTGAGAACTACTAGTCATCACAGAAAATGTTGGCAGATTTGGAACACTTGTGTTCAGTAAAAGAAAAATGTGTAACTTTTTTTTTTAAGTTGGAAAATGTTTACAATTCCTTGACTAAGGGATAACAGGGAACCTCTGGTACCAAAGATTTTCACGATTACTCTTTCTCATGACAAAGCTTGAGCAACATTCTGCTATAGAAAAGTGCTATTTGTTAGAGAAGTAAGCATGTCAGTGGCCACTGAGCTCTCTGGCTTTCACTTCCCTGTTGCCATAGCTCTGAGTGGAGCAGTGTATGAGTTTCAAGTGCGATAATATCTTTGTAATCTTAGCCTGGAATTTTTGTTTGTGCCAGACAAACATTTTTAGTCTCTCATTATTATGCAAGAAACCTCAAAAATTACTTCAAAACATCTCCCATTAAGTTTCAGAGAAATTTTTTCCAGCCCTGACTATTACATGACTTTAAAAATTACTGAAAAACATCACAGTTTGAATTTAATGTCCTTGATGCTGATGTTTAAATGCCTTCCTTGCTGGTCATGATGACTGAAACCATTTTTAAAATAATATCTCCAGGTTCCTTCTTCACACTTAGGGCAAGGTCATTGTTTGGTATAGTGGATACAATCTGATAATGTCTAATTTGGCTGGTCATTCTTCTGTCAGATTTGATTAGATTGCCATTGTTCTTTACCACTACCTCCAAAGAGCTTGTATTTGGGGTATGGAGAAGTTTCAACTCTGTCCCCTCTTTTAAATTGTTCACTTATACTCCCATTATTTGCATTATCTTCAATATGTATTATTTTTGCCAAACTTTGTAATTCATTTGTCCATTTTATTACTTAGCTCAGTTAAAATCAGATAACACCATTTCTAAAACCATTCAGTCTGGCACTTGTAAACTAGAATTTTCCAGTATGCTGCCCATGAATGTAAGAGAACAGGTGTCACTGTCAAGCCCCCATGGTGTTAGGAAGTTTCTGCTCCTCGGTCAGGTTAGCCCAGGTACCAAGGAATAGGTGGCATATAGGCCAAGTCAGGGCACTGGTGCCAACCCATACATTAAATATTAAGAATGCATAATTTATCTTTTTTACTATTATAAAATATTAGAGGCCCAGTGCACGAAAATTTGTACACTCAGGGGGTCCCTTAGCCTGGCTTGCACCCTCTCACAGTCTGGGACCCCTCAGGGGATGTCCGACTGCAGCTTAGGCCCACTCCCCTGTGTCGTTGGGACTGGGACTGGGCCCCGCGCTGCCGCCTCTCCCGCTGCCTCTGCAGAAGGGTGGGGGGCGCTGGGACCACCATGGCTGGCGTGGCAGTGCAGGCTCGCTGACCCCTCCCCCCGCCCACTGGTCGTTCCAGCAGATTGTTCTGGAAGGTTGTTCCACTGTCCGGTCTAATTGGCATATTAGCTCTTTATTATATAGGATGAGTAGAATGTCTGAAATTGTCTTCTTCCACCCCAGTAATCACTTTGAGCATCCCTGTGCTGTGTTCTACCACTCTTTAGAGAGGACAGCTGTAGAGGATCACTGGGATGCTGTTCACAGATGCAGGACGGAAGTATGCAGATGTCCAGCCCTGACCCTCTAGCTCCATCCCTGAGGCTGCATGTATGCTGAGACAGACAGCACAGAGCACTCTACACTCACTCCAATGAGCTGTGTGTGCGTGCGTGCGTGTATGTGTGTGTGTGTGTGCGTACACGTGCTCATGTGTGCTTCCATCGTCCTAAGAGGTGGAAGATGCTGGTAGAGGATGCACCACAATCTACATTTCTCACAATGTTGCAGATTATTATAAATTATCCAAGTTAGAAAATTCCTTCTAAGAATGTATATTGAGCTATTTGTGATTTGAAGATAAATAACAAAAATTTGAAGGTGACTGGTAACATCTTATTAGTGATGATAGTTTATAGATCCCTCATCTTTCCCAAATATACAGGACTGTATGTTCTCTGAACACAGGATCATGTGTCTTATTCACTGCGCTGTTCCACTACACAGAGATGAGCACACGGTAGGCATTTAGTAAATATTTGTTGATTGAATGAATAAAAAAATAAGCAGGTGATTACTTACCTCTTTCCTAGCCTCTTATTATTTTCTTACCCTTGCTTTCCCTTTGCATTGATTTACTTGTATATTTCTGTCATCTTGTATTTCATGTATATTTGTAAGCTGCTTTAAATTAAATGGTAGTAAAATGATTTATAGTATTATAATGACAGGTCTCTCTCAGTGTTATTGAGTGCTAAGTGTTTTGCTAAGTTCTTCATAGACACTTGCTTATTTAATTTTCACACAACCCCACGAGGTAGGTATGACTAGTTCTATTTTATAGCAAAAATGAGGCTTGGAAAAGTTAAGTAACTTGCTTGGTCACACTGAAAAAGTTGCAGTGTTGGCATTTTAATTCCGATCGACCTCTTTTCATAGCTTGTGCTTTTAGAGTGTTTGCAACGGACTTACCATGAGATTACTTAAAAGTTTCGGGGAAGGATAAAATAGTAAAGCTCTTTTTATTGTTTTGCCAATACATTTTTTTCCTAACAGCAATGTCTTCTTGGATTTATTGTTTTGAAATGTCCTTTTTGATTTTTCTCTGCATTTGGACTAAGTTGCAATGCCACATCTTATGTAGGCTACCTACATTATATCTGGTCTGATATCATCACTTGAAAATTTATACTTCTGTCAAAACAACTCATTTAATTTTTCTTAGGAAATATTTCAAAATTAGCCTTGGTTATATAGTTAGGATCGTCATGGTATGGGAAAACGAAAACTTCATCCTTGATTTAATATGTGAATTAAATGGTGACTCCATAGACCTGGAAGGAAGTGATCACAAAGCTGGATGATAGCTTTCAGAGGGACATTAAGTGGTGTCTTATCTCGGGTTCTCTATGTCAGAACACGTGTAGCTGGATATTCCAAACCCTCGTGCGAAGAATCTTTCAGCTTCTGAGCATGAGCTTTTATTAATAAGATTATTTTTAGTGCTACAAGAGTCTCATGGAAACAATTTGTCTTTTTCTCTTTCAAAAGTCTGCCATTCATCCCAGTTTCTTTCCATATAATTAACTTCTAATTTTGAAAAAAAGAATCTATATCTTCTCTCGGTCCTACACCTCCTCAAAATGTGAACTCATCCATAAGCTGTAAGATCGTTGTTGTGGAAATTACTCACCCTTGGAACATTCCATGGTAATAACCGCAGCCACATTCCAGATCAATTAGGTGTGCATGAATTACTGCAACCCCGATGCTCCACTCATTCTGCCCTCCCCTCACTGCTGTGTGTCATCAGCATATCAGATGTCACAATCTTCCTTAATCCCGTGAGACACACCTCCACCCAGGCCTAGGCGATTTCAAGGCAAACCCTATTTTTTTTGTGTGTTTAGATGAAACTCTAAGCCATTGCAAACAAGCTTATAATCTCTCCCAGTAGGTTCTGTAGGGTTTTAAAATGGAAATTAACTAGTTTTTATTGTGTACATGTGTTTGAAAACATGAAGAAGATATCAAAGCTAATATCATCTGACTTGTCCCAAATGTTCAGACTGGATCTCTTAGGAAGGTATGTGAGATCAAAAAACATCTAAGTTGAAGCAAGTATGGTTCTTTGAAAAAGCAATTGTTATATAATTATAGATATGCAACTGTGTGAGTGATAGAAATGAGTCTCGCTGGAGCAATTGTTCTAAGAACATGTCTTCTGTAAAATTTGCTTGAGGCTATAACCATTCTCATTTATTTTAAATAGTTAAGTACTTGAAATAGCACTGCTTTCCTGTGTTAAGATGCATGTGACTTGTCACATGAAAAACAAAAAGGACAGAGATGAGTTTTGTTGGGCAACCCCCATTTCCCTAGTCATTCCTTAAAAAACATGTTTCAGATGGCTAGCCGGGCAAACCAACATACATAGAAATTGTTAACTTCCTATTTGGAATTCCATGGGAATTAGCAGTCTGCAGACCAAGGCTCTGGCTGAAAAGGTCATGCTTGGACCATGACTTCCTATGTGCCTGCTGTTCATGGTCAGTTTCTTGTTTTTATTTCTTCAATGTGCACTTATGCCCAGAGGCTCTTTATAATGGGAGGATTTAAAGAAATCCATAAATTTAAAACACCCTACACATACAAAATTCTTCCTGAGTGTGTCATCCTAAAATTTGTTCCCCAAATTCACATAAAATAAAAGAGCATAATAGCCCTCTCTTTTAAATAGTCTGTTATGTTTAATTTTTATTAATATTTACCACAATACGAGGTAACATTACAGTAGAGCAATATAAATTGGCCTTCTAAGTTTAAATGGCCAAAAGTCATTTTTTTGATGTTTATTTCTTTGAAATAAATAACCTAAAATTTAATTTAAGAGCAAACATAGTCTAAAGAAATAATGCAAATTTGTAAGCCTTGACGAGGAAGTTTTAACATGGACCTTTTAGAAAGTGTTTATGTGATATGAATTAACTTGCTTTGTATACGGAACAAACAGACTCTTCAAAGAGCTAGCATCTGATCCTCCAGAACTGAGTTCATTGAGGTTAAATTGTGTTCAGAGAGTTTAAGGTAAGAAATAAAAAGGAGATTATACTTCTCCACATTGCAGGAAGAAGCTCATTTCCAGGGTAGAAACCCCTGAAACTCATAAAATACGTTCCAGATCCAAGATCTGATAAGTTCATGCATTCTGTCTGGACACTCCATTTCTGCTGGAGGGAAATTTGGGACCAGTTTCATTTACTGGATAGGATGCCCAAAGTATATGTGAGAGACATACTTTAAAAATTAAAGTAATTAAAATTTTGTTCTGTTTTAACACTAATGATCTCCTTTTATAAAGTCAACCTTTCAAACATTGTACACCAAAAATTGAAATGTCGGGTAAACCCAGAAGGACAGAGCATTGATGAATACCTGCTAAGCCAATAGCAAAACAGTCCTTAAAATTCAAGAAGAGGGTGAACATACCTGATCCAGGCATTCTCAAGCTTTTTCTGTTCCATGAACCCTTTAGCAACCAGGTAAATGGACCCTGTCTCAGAATGCCATAAAACAAAATACATAGGATTGCAAAGAAAACCAATTATATTGAGATAAAGTATTGATAAAAATATTAAAAAAACCACCAAATTTGTGACCTATTAATACATTGAATTAATGCATTAAATACCAAGAGTTAGCAAGAGGTTTGATAACAACTGTCACTTTGAAGTAGATATAAATGACACATTCAGATATTTGCAGTTATAATGTGATGTGAAAATATCTGTGATTTCTATTGGTGACAATGTCATAGAAACTGCTAATAATACTGTAGTTTGTTGAAGGAAATGCTAGATTTTAGTTAGAGGTTAGTGACTCTGAAGATATAGTCTCTTTCCATTCAACTTCACAGACTTCCCTGTGATCTATTGAAGAACCCTTTTAAGATCTCAGACCCCAGGGTTGGAAGCCTTGCTTTAAATTTAAAGTATAAGCCATGGCCACAAATATATTGTTCAAGGGGCTTGATTTTGGTCAAGAGGTAGCTTAATATTTTGGTTATCTTAGTAAGTGAGTTGTGTTTACCACATGGGCATTTACTCCAAGGATGTAAAAAGCAGAAAGCCAACAACTGGCAAATGGTTTATTAGTTTGGCTCAAAGTTATTTCTTTAAAAGTACAAGAAGAAAGCCATCTCTTCTTTAAAGACCCAGACCACTGAAGTTTTTACCCCATTTTGCCTATAATTATACAGGGGGTGGGGGGGGGGGGGCAAAAGCAGGTTTACAGCTGTGAATACATGAAACACAGAGTTTATTCTTGTATTATTATTTACTAGAAGCCCCAGTGCAAGTATTTGTGCACTAGTGGGGGGCGTGGCCTTCAGGGATCGAACTGCTGTGGGAGCTCCGCTCATCCCGGTCAGCCGAGCAGCTGTGGACCCGCCCTCTGAGCAGCTGCTGAATGAGAAAATTAGTTTGAGCTGATATTTCGGGGTAACGTCTTGGGTAAAGGTGTGTTCTGTGTCCTGGAGGAACCTGGCAGAGAGCTTTGCACCCCAAAGCCACTTAGTGAGTGTCCTTGATGTGTGATGTCAGGTTGGTGACACCATCAGGGATGTTCAGGGCAGCCGTGCTCCAGGATCTTCAGCCATCAGGACAGCCTCCCCAGGGGGTCCACAGTCACATCCCCTCTTGCCATCTGCCTATGCCAGCTCCCCACGCTCTTTCTAGAACACACCTTAGAGGGCTTGCATCAGCTGGTGGGACCAGGCCAGAGTCTGGATTGTCTCAGGTATTTGATAGGTGCACAGACTCGGCCTCACCCTGGGCCTGCTAGTGGCTGCTCCTGGAGCAGCCGCTCATCCCAGTCAACCGAGCAGTGCTCCCACTGTGGGAGTGCACTGATCACTAGGGGGCAGCTCCTGCGTTGAGTGTCTTCCCCCTGGTGGTCAATGCACATCATAGCGACTGGTCGACCGGTCGTTCTGGTCATTCCACCATTTGGTTGCTGGGCTTTTATAGATATAGATTAATTATTCTATTATTTTCCATATGAACAACTGTAAACCTATTTTGGTCCTACCCATTATTCTGTCAAACAGCACCCCTTGCTTTGTATTTTTGGTTAACTCTTTATGTGCAAGATATTGTTGCAGATTCTTCAAGGGAAGTGATATATTTTTACTTGTTTGTTTATTTTTATACTTATAAAATATCTAGCAAAGAGATATGCACAGAGCAGAAACAGTACTTGCAGATTGAAAGGAATGACAGGCTATAAAATACCAGTATTCACAGTGCACCTTTTAAAAATATTTTTCTAGAGGTGTTAGGCATTATTTACGTTTTTTTTTTTGTTTTTTTTTTTTTTACCCCATTCATCCTTTCACTCTTTTGAGAAATGAAGAAGTAAAAAAAAGAAAAAGACAAAAAATGCAATGGTCACGGATAAGTTATTCATAGAAGAGCTGTGAGTTTCACGAAACCTTATCACTGAAGATTAAGAACAGATTATTTTGCCCAGCGACTAGTCATATCAATGCCACAGCTTTCTAATGGCCACCCAGCATCTATTTTAAAGCCCCTGTGATGGGGACTGGCTACTTCCTAAGACAATTAATTCATTTTTGGAGTAATTATCTTACTGTTAGGGAGCACTTCCTCAGAATGAGGAGTATTTGTCTTCCCTTTGCTTTTATGCGATCTTTATGTTTTTTCAGAGTATCAGAAGGCAAGAATTTTGCCCTGAAGGGCCCTGTCTGAGAGTTGGAGAAAAGAGAAAAAGACATTGATTCTCACTGTAACCACAACTAAAATGATGACAACAAAATAACTTTGAATGATCCCATGTGACTGAGGCACCATCTTTTGAAAAAGCTTCTGTTGCAAAGTTTATCATGTGACATGTCCGGAGTCAGGCATGGTAGATGTGAACTCTAGTTATAACTTCATGAACTGGTGTAAGTTACTAAATGCTTTCTGAAGCTTTAAGTCTTCTTCTGAACAGTGACAATAGTAATATATGTCTCATACAATTTCTAATGAAAATGAGATATAATAATTGAAGAAAATGATCAGTTCAGTATTTGGTATATTAGTAGGAATTCTTTCAGCTGCAGTTAATAGAAAGATCCAAATCAAAATATCTCAAACTATAGGGGAATCTATGATCCCATATAATAAGAGGTTTGGAAGTAGGGAATTTCAGGGTTTGACTTATAGTATACAACCATTTCATCAGAGATCAAGGTTTTTTTCATTTTTCTGCTTTCTCCACCAGTTCTTTGCAGTATATGATCTTGGACAAGTCATCTACCCTTTCAAACCTCAGTTTTTCCATCTGCAAAATGGAGGTGAATAATTATGCCTTTCTCATCACGTTGCTTTTATTCTCAGGCTTGTTAAGATGTCCAGGCAGCTTCAAACATCAGGTGCTTACATAATAAGCCTCACAGCAAATCTCCTCTTGTATCTCATTGGTCAAAATGTATCACATGCACATTTCAAAAGCCAATCATTGGAAACGGGATAGGATTACAATGATTGGTTTAAATCAGGTACTACTTTCTGGACTTGGAAGGATCATTCCTGCTCCTTCCCAGGAGATGGCCAACTTATCACTGAGTAAAATTCAGGTTCTATTAACAAGAAAAAAGTGGAAAAATGGGTGCTTGGAGATAACTAACTGTGTATCCTGAACATAACCACTGTGTCTGCTAGATTACCCTTGACATACTACTTTATAGGATTGTAGTGCAGTGGTTGTAACATGAATCCACCAATTCTCTACTATATATGATCATGGACATGTCATTTGGCCTTTCAAACCTCAGTTTTCCCATCTGCAACATGGAGGTGAATAATTATGCCTATTCCTCAAGGTCAGAAGATAATGTATGTGAAAGCCTTTTATCAAAAGAGCTCTCTTCAATTTTTATTTCAATTTAAAAATAGACAGTACATTATGTCTTATGAAGAATATAATCACTCAGCTTTTCAGTTAAAGCTAACAACTGAACCGAGCTCTCTTGTGGTTTCTCATATGATCTTAAAAAACTTTTATACTTGTGTACTATAATAAACATACAAAATTTGCATAAAATATAAAGGATAGCTTAACAAGTTTATTTACAATGAACATTTGTGAAATCCAGGCCAAGAAATAATATTATAAGTGCCCCAGAAGCCCTATATCTTCATTGCATCTGTCTGTCTATCTATCTATCTCTCTATCTATCTATCTATCAATCATCTATCTATCTATCTATCTATCTATCTATCTATCTGTATGTCAGGGGGAGGGAATCATTTTTCTGTCAAGGGCCATTTGGATATTTATAACATCATTCATGGGCCATACAAAATTATCAACTTAAAAATTAGCTAGCTATATTTGGTCAAGCATTTAATTAACTCACCCCTAATGCCTTGGCAGGGCCAGACCAAATGATTTCACGGGCCTTATACAGCCCGCAGGCTGGATGTTCCCCACCCCTGATATGTCATCTGTCTATCTTTTGCATAATAATATATCTAGTAGTTTTACACTGTCTCATACTTATCTCAAACTCTCTTATGTTCTTGTATTGACCATTCTTTTCTATATTCTCCTGCAGTAACCATTATCAATGCACAAACATTTATTGTGTGTATGTTAGACACCGTGCCAGGCATGGTTCTCTCTCTCCATGAAGGCATTTCTAAGTGTAGCATTCTTCCCAGGAGAAGAAGATCAAATTTTTGTTAATGTAATTTCTTCTGTTAAATGCCAAGGCTCAGAATGTCAGATTATTATGAATTTAAGCAAATCTTTCCCAACATTTGCAGAATGATGCACCTTTAGGAAGTTTGTGTTATTTTTAACCACAAAGATTTGTCAATTGTTGACAAATTTTTTAGAAGATTTAAGTTTTTTAGTACACTTTATTCATTTCTCTCTCTCTTTTTCCTTCAGGACGCTACCTCTAAATTCTGCATTATGCCTTGATATTTGTTGCTTTATAAATTTTTAAGTAGTTCAATAATGAGTGGATTTGAGGACTCCTACTTCCAATCAAGACCGAGTAATAAGAACTGGATTTACCTTCTCACTTGAAATAACTGAAAAACTGGACAATAAAATGACAACATTCAAAATATTGGACATTGGGCAACCAAGGCCAGCAGTCCCCAATAGATAGGAAACAAATAAGGTGACACTTAGGACTGCCCCAGTTTATTTCGCTTAGGAAGCTTCCAGACTGCAGTACACAAAACAGAACATAGTCTGTCTGAGTTGAGAAGACAGTCTCTGGAAGACAAGGCAGCTAGAGTGGGCTGGGCAGAACACCAAACAGGAGAGAGTTGTACAGAGGTCTGCAGAAAGTCTCCTCTCCCCTAAACATTCGAGTGCTGATCAGTACATGTGTATGAGGAAACTCTTTCAGGCTGGGAAAGAACCTCTCAAAAGGATTGGAGAGAATGGTGCCTGAAAGTCACACAGGGCCTGGAATAGTGCTTGTTTCAATGGCCATAGTGGAGAATCCAGGGGGTATTGCTTATAGGTACTAAGAAAGGCCTTTCCACAGAATCAGGGAAAACTAGACTAAACACTGCTCTGGTTCTACCTAATCAAGCAAGATCTGAAAGGCTCAAATTATTTCTGAGTAATTTAATTGTGTCACAGAATAAAATACAAGAATATTTATAGGAATATAAAAATAATTAGAACCCAACAAGGTGAAGTTCCAAATGTCTGGCATCCAATAAAAAATTACCAGGCATGCAAATAAGCAGGCAAATACTACCAATAATAAAGAGAAAAATTAACCATAGCTGAGCCAGAAATGACACAGATGATAGAATTAGCAACTATTATCAAAATAGTTATTACTGTATTATTGAACCTGTTAATTAGAGACATGGATGATATATAATGACTCCAGTCAGTCTTCTAGGGAAAAATCCATAGTAACTGAAATAAAAAAAGAAAAGAAAATACACTCTATGGGATTAACCATAGACTGAACATTACAGAAGAAAAAATTAATGAATTTGAAGATGTAGCAATAGAAATTGCTCAAAATGACACACAGAGGGGAAAAGATGGAAAAAGAGAAAGGACAGAACAGCAGTGAGCTCTGGGAAAAGCTCAAATGGACAAGCACATGTGTAACTGCAGTGCCCCTAGGAGAGGACGTGGGATGAGGGAGGGCAGAAAATGTATTTGAAGAAATAATGGTTGGAAACTTTCCAAATTTGATGAAACCTATTAATTTACAAATATAAAAAAGCTCAACAAACCCCAAGTACAAGAAACATGAAAAAAATTACATCAAAACACATCATAATCAACTTGCTTAAAGCCAGTGATAAAGAGAAAATATTAAAAGTAACAATTGCATTTGAGGCTTTACTGTTCATTCACCTCAGACCACACAGGTACACCTATGTTTCTCCTCTCTCTCTCTCTCTCTCTCTCTCTCTCTCTCTCTCTCTCTCTCTCTCTCTCTCTCTCTCTCTCTCCTTTTATAAGAAGTTTGAGTGATGTCTTTCTGTCCGCAGCATTTGGTTTGATTGAAACTGAGCATTTGCTTTGTGTAACTACAGAAGGACAACTTTTATTTTAAAAGCTAATTCATGTGATTTGGAAATTGCATATCCCCTTAATCATAAGAACTTAAACTCAAATGAGACAGCTGTTTCCATGTTCTTGCCTGGGAATCCATCCCCCAGCAAATGTTTCGCATAAATGTACAACGCCTTTAAGCTCTTGGTGATTATCTATAGCAATTAGGATGCTGTGGCATCTGGTGTCTTCTTGATTAGATCTTTCATGAAAGTTCTAAGTGTTAAGAAATAAAATGGTGAGGATGAGTTGCCTCTTTCATGGAACAAAGGGCCTTTCTTTAGATGAGACAACCGCTTAGGAGTCGGACAGACATTTTCCACCATGGATGATACGGGGCAGCACTGTGGAATCACGGAAGGAATCCTAGAGATCAGCTTGCCTTCCCCTCTACAATTACAAAAGAATAACAGAAGTCCCAGGGGTATTTGATGACTTGCCTTGTTTCCAGATTAGAAACCACTGACTTCTAGGCATTCTGATGTAATGAAATTCCAATTAACCAAATAATTTGATCATCCCCTTCTTATTGGTTGCAGTAGAGCTTGCTCCAAATGTTATTGCCAGGAGGGACATTTCAACATTAAACCTTGGCCTTTTTAAGGCCAAAGTCCCTAACAATGGCTCCAAGTAACCAATTCTGAGATTTCAGACTACTTTTAAATGCTTTGGTTTTCCCCAACCCCCATTCTCTTTATTTTCCTTCATAATTTATCTTTTCATTTATTCTCCCTGTGTCTTTATATTTTTTCAATATCTGTTTTCATAAAACCAAATAACATACCAAAAATTCCTTATAGTGTGAAAATGCCATTTTATCATTGAACAATACTCATCCGTTCCTTAGCTTTGTTGCTTCATAGTTTCTAATGAGGCTAGATAGCTGCTAGGTCAGCGGTCGGCAAACTGCGGCTCGCAAGCCATGGTTTGCCACTCTGTTGACTAATGAGTTTGCCAACCACTGACCTAGACTCTCAATTCCAATAATTGCAGGCTGTTGTTGTTCCTTGTGATTAAGCCCCTATCCCAGTGGTTGGCAAACTCATTAGTCAACAGAGCAGCAAACCGTGGCTCGAGAGCTGCAATTTGCCGACCACTGTGCTAGGTAATTGGAGTGCCACCCTTTCATTTGTGGTAAGATTACCCATCAGGCAAGAATGCTACAGAACCTATGCCTATGTCTAATGGTATAAAATTCAAGGAAAATTAAACTGAAATACTGATAATACCTACAATGTGTGAAATCACAACTAAATATTTCTGGTATTTGGAATCCTTGATTACAAAAGCACCATTTATATGCATCTCATTGAAATAAATGGAAATTCTCACAATACCAGAAATGTTAATGCTCAATTATCCTACCTAATAAAATGGTAATAAATAAATTACCATCACTCCGCTACGCCCACAATTGGGCCAGCGGGAGGCACAGGGGGTGGGACTCGGGGTGGCCGGGGTAGCCGATTGGGTCAGCATCTGCACCATGGCTGTGCTGCGGAACAGAAGGGGCCTCTGGGGCAGCGAGCTCACGTCCCGCCACGGACCATCAAAAGCGGGGGAGCTGGGTGCCTATCTGCTCCGGCACCACGCCGGAGGCTTCTGAAAGGCCTGGTGCACCAGCGGACAGGCACCCAGCTCCCCCGCGATCGAAAGCGAAAGCATGTAGGGGACCCTACACGTGCATGATTCAATCATGCACTGGGCCTCTAGTATTCTATACATATTTACTCTTACTGGAATCTTCTTAAACTAATAGATTATTAGATTATTATCAAAGCATATTTGAATGTATTATATTCTCAAAAGTTAAAAAAATCTTTAAGTCTATCTCTATATATAAAAGCCTAAGCGACTGTCACAACTGAAACAACCGAATGGATGATTGAATAGGCTGTGTGGGGTGACCAGGCCAGCAGGGGGGTTAGTGAGGACTGACTAAACGATTGAGCAGTGGGGCTGCATGGGGCAACCAGGTTAGCAGGGGGGTTAGTGAGGGATGACCAAATGACTGAACAGCAGGCTGTGTGGGGCGACCAGGCTGGAAAGGGGGACAGTTAGGGGTAACCAGGCTGGCAGGGGGGGCAATGAGGGGCAACCAGGCCAGCAGAGGGGGGCAGTTGGGGGCGACCAGGCTGGCAGGGGGGGAGTTAAGGGCAACCATGCCGGCGGTGGGGGGCAGTTGGGGGCAACCAGGCTGGCAGGAGGGGCAGTTGGGGGTGACCAGGCCATCAGGGGTGGCAGTTAGGCGTGATCAGGCAGGCAGGCAGGTGAGCAATTAGGAGCCAGTGGTCCTGGATTGTGAGAGGGATGTCCGACTGCTGGCAGTCGGACATTCCCCGAGGGGTCCCGAATTGGAGAGGGTGCAGGCTGGGCTGAGGGGACCCCCCCACCCCTGTGTATGAATTTCATGCACCAGGCCTCTAGTGTTTATATAAAAGAAAACAAATTAAAGAAACACACTTTTGCATAAAGTTGCAGGTGTTATTTTTCAGAAAGAAATTCTGTATATCTGCCTATAAGAAATTTCCTCTATTAAGGCTTATTCTGTCTGTCTTTTTTTAGTGCATTTTGGTGTACCTCTTGGAACTACCCACATGGTTGGGAAGCCCATTAGCAATTGTGATGGGTCCTCCAGCCTTGCTCTTTTCCCCTCTGCTTGGTCACTCCCCCATGAGGGCTACCATGGCTTCTGCTTTTGGTTCTGTTTTACACTAAGCAACCTTGGGCTTGAACCACTTGGTGTATGTGTGTGTATTGTGGGGCTTATTTGCTCTGTGTGCTGTACCCAGTTCCTTGACAGGAGAAGAAGGCTGCCCAGGTCTGTCATGGTAAAGTGAAATGCCTCAAAATACCTGGAAATGAGTCAACACTTCTCATATATCCATCTCAATTGTCTAGAAATACTTTTAAGAACCCTGGTTGGTATGGAATATATCAAATGCAGATGCACAAAATAGAAAGCAGTTCTCTGCTGAGCCAACCTGTGTTCATTCACTCATATACTCATTCATTCATTCATTCATTCATTCATCATGGGAAAACATCTCGAGCATGTCTGAGGTGTTGTGCTCATTGCTGTGTAATTATGCTTTAAAAAAAATAACAATTACTTTGTTAAGCCATGCTATTTGTACAGTGGTTACCTCTGCTCATCTCTGAACTCTTCAAGTGTTGGGATTGCACAAAGATGAATTATATGGATTTCCTGAGTCAGAAATCTGATATCCACTGTTCTTCCCAAGGTTCCATTAATGTCACAGGTAATTAATTACCATGATTTTTAAAACCTCCACTTATATCAAAGTATAATTTTTAGACAACCATACTATTCCTTCATTGAGATAACTTGCAATATGCCCTGCAGGATTTCTGCCAATCCAGATTCCATTTGGACAAAATTGTGGAAATGCAGGTGGGGCTTCTCAACTAACTTTATGGAACACCCTGCTGATATTCTATCCACCATCATCATCTCTTAACTTAAATAATTGCTGTGTCCTAACTTCCTGTTTTTGATACTGTCCTCCCAGTTACCCTGAAGGAAAGACTCCAAGTCATCTCTGTGCTTCATTCTCCACTACTTCCCATTGAGCCAATCCAAACCAAATACTTCCACATTATTGTCTATTTATGCCCTTTCTTTCCATCGTCACCTCTTTAGCTCATTGATTCATTAATTAGTTCACTCATATTTACTCATTCATTCTGAAAACCTTTATGGAGTGTTTAGTGTGTGATTTTTAGAGGTATCTTGTCACTGAGATTTAAAGATGATTAAGAGGTCATTTTTATTCTTTAGGAGTTTATAGACTAGCCTGTAGAGGCAGGACAGCTAAGGGTATCACAGAAATTCAAACGGGCATCAACCTAACTTTCCAAGTTCACCTTCCGCTTTTCCTGGGTATGTCATATGTAGTACCCTGTGCTCCAGCCAAATTTGCCTTCTCTGATCCCTGAAAATATTTCAAGTGTTCTGCTCTTTACCTTTCCTGTCCCCCTTTTCTGCCTCTTCTGTAAAAATCCTCTTATACATCAGTGCCCACTTGTAATGCTACCTCCTGACTTTCCTGCCTACCTGATATGATCTTTTCCTCCTTTCAATACACAGAACATATTTTTTGCACTTTTCTTATGTTATTATGTCACCTCACATTATAATTATGTACATGCTGGGATTATAGATCTTTCAGGCTAAATGTGAATGACTTATCTTTGTTGACCAGATTCTCAAGAATATTGTTAAATTGAATTATGCAAGTGACAAGAAAGAGTTATTATATGGAAAGAAGGTTGAAGAGAGAGTCAGGGTGCTAGAGCCAATTTTCTCACCAATTTGTGGTTAAGCACCCCCTCCCGCCCGCCCAAATCACTTAACCTCAAAGTCCCCATGTCTGCACCACCAAAAGGGAAATATCAATTAATATTAATGCCTTATTTATCTTATAGCATGGTGACAAATAAAAGATTAAAATATGGATATAAAAATACTTGAAAAATACTGAGAGCCACAGAAATATGTTATTGATGACAGAACCAAAGAAATTAAGGGTTTCTATGGAAAGTTTTAAGAAGTGTCCAATACAAAAAAAATACATATTTACTAGTTTTTAGCTAAGTCTATAATTCAAACTCTTTGAACATCCAGGAACTGTCATAGAGATCCTAAAAGATTTTTCCAAGTAAATTTTTATCTGAGAACATCTGCAACCAGTTCATGGTTTCCACTCAGATGTAGGTATCAAGTTCTTTCTCAAAGTCCAGGTCATGTCTTGTTTTATTGAAATAACATAAATTATACTGTGTTCATGACTAGTGTCCCTTTCAACTGGGAATGCTCTATCATTAACAGACTTCTAAATCTTCTGAGATTTGTCATCAGTATGGCTATAACCAAATTTCCAGATTGCTCTATTACTTCTTTGTTTTATAATAGTTTTTTTTTGGAGATAAGGATCTTTGTTTTTGTTTTGAGTTAGCTTTTTCTAAACTAAACTAAAAACTAAACTAAACTAAACAAGTCAACATTTCCATAACACCTGAAGAAACCTCCCCTTTCATCTCAATTAGCCATGATTACTTAGGTATAGTTAAGATGAAAACACTAATTGGGGGATTAAGAAGCAAGGCACTGGCATGTATTGAGTAACCACCGTGGCTAAGGCACCATGCTAGGCAATTTGCATATATAACCACACATAATCCTCACAATCACCCCACCGAGTGGGTGCTATTGTCCCCATTTTATAGATGAGAAATCTGAGGGATTAAGAGGCTCTCCCCAGGGCAAGTCTTGATTCAAATCCTGGTTTGTTCTTTGATGATTCCAAAGCCAGGATACTTATTTTCTATGGTGCAATGCCTCCCAGGTTTTCTTTAATTACAGAGATATTTCTTCAAGGTCTACCTTACCTTCAGTCTACAGTGAATTTGCTGATGGTAACAATGGAATTTTTTACTTTTACAACTCCAACGTCTCTGGTACAGCCTCTTGGATACTAAAGACTCAATGAGTTAATATTGAATAAAGTGTGTCAAGGAAAGTCTTTCATCCTTGTAAACATTGCCTCAGTTACATTAAGCATTTTGTCTGTATTGTTCTTTTCCTTGATCAATTCTTCTAGATTAATGGTTATCCCTAAGTTTTTCTATAATCCTATATAATAAAAGGGTAATATTCAAATAGACCCAGCAGCTGAATGACTGGTCACTATGACACGCACTGAACACCAGGGGGCAAATGCTCAATGCAGGAGTTGCCCCCTGGTGGTCTGTGTGCTTCCATGGGGGAGCGCCGCTCAGCCAGAAGCTGGGCTCACAGCTGGCTAGTGCAGCTGTGGTAGTGGGAGCCTCTAGCCATCCTCCGGAGGGATGTCTGCCTGCCACCTGCGGGGAGCGGGCCTAAGCCGGCAGGTGGACATCCCCTGAGGGGTCCTGGACTGAGAGAGGGTGCAGGCTGGGCTGAGGGATCCTCCCCCCCCACCCCCCCCCAGTGCACGAATGTCGTGTAACCAGCCTCTAGTGAGTTATAATGAGTTAACTTATTTGTTGCTTCCTTAGCTCTGTAATCATGCATTGTTGATTGCCTGAGGCCATCAAAGATGTGCCCAACTTCATTTGATCTTTTCTTATATGCAGCAAAAGCACATTTAAAAACATTTAGGACCCCTATACAGTTTGGCTCAGTGGATAGAGTGTCGGCCTGTGGACCAAAGGGTCCCAGATTTGATTCCAGTTAAGGGCACATAACTCAGTTGCAAGCTCCTCCCGGCCAAAGAGGCAACCAATCGATGTGTTTTTCTCACATTGATGTTTCTCTCTGTCTTTCCCTCTTTTCTACTCTCTCTAAAATCAATGGAAAACTATCCTCAGGTGAGGATTAAAAAACAAAAACATTTAGGAACCATTTTATAGGCACCTATTCTTTTAATATGGGATTGCTCAACAGTGGCACCAGTTGACCTTTTGGGCTGGATAATTCTTTGTGATTGGGGGCTGTCCTGTGCTTGTAGAAGGTATATTTCTGTTGTTCAGAAATATACCTGGCCTCTACCCACTAGATGCCAGTAGCACCCTCAGTCTACATGGTGATCAAAATGTCCCCATACATTGCCAGATGTCCCTGGGGAGCAAAATTACCCTTCTCCCCCAGTGGAGAACCCCTGCTTTAAAGTATGACATAGTAACCAAGAGAGAATAAAGAACAAAGACTTAATTGTCTACAGCAAAACCCAGACTTTCTATTCAAAGGCACCTTTTAAAGAAGTTGGATATGTCAATGGTTAAGAATGAGTTCTGTTTGATTAAATTGGGAGCATGAAATTAGATCACTGTTCACCTTATCCTTAACTTTATATGATATTCATTGGGTTGCAAATTATGTAAAAATTAAAAAAATATATTTTTATTGATTTCAGAGAGGAAGGGAGATGGAGAGGGAGACAGAAACATCAATGATGAGAGAGAATCATTGATTGGCTGCCTCCTACACACCTCCTACTGGGGATTGAGCCCAAAACCCATGTCCCATACTGGGAATTGAGCCCACAACCTGAGCATGTGCCCTGATCCATGAGAATGGACCCAGTGACTTCTTGGTTGTTGGGTTGATGCTCAACCATTGATCTACACCCAGCTGGGCCAAATTAGGTAAATTTTTATTTCCCTTAAACACTTATATTTGAATCATTTGTTCTGTGATAAAAAAGAAAACTTGGAATATTTTGGTTCTGCTTTTCCCCCTAAGTTGTTCATTTCAATTTTATTAGTGAGAGTTGAGGATATGATTATTACTGACAGACATTCAAGGAAACCTAGATCAAAGTGGCTGTTATTTTCCTAAGTTGATTTGCTTCTTCCTGAATTAAGTTGATTTTTTTTTCATTCATTGTCTTACCTTACTTTTCAGTTTGAAGGCATTGTAAAATGTACTTTACCAAATCGAATGGTTAGTTACCCAAAGAGGAAACACCCTACCAAAGCTGAAGTATAAAATGCAAAGGAATTAGGCATCCATGTTTTCACTGAGCTGTCATAGAAATCTAATTATCATCACCATTTTGACAAACCCTTGATTTTCAGCTGAAGACTGCTTTTTGACTGTGTAAAGTTGATAATGAATGGAGGTTCAGAGCATTAGTCCTTTCCTTTTTTCACAGTAGTTGTTTTAAATGATAACATGCTCTGATTTTAGGTCATTCTCATTAATTAGGGGATTATCCAATTATACTGCACTTATCATTCTTCAAGCATTCAAGATACTTTAAATACAATGACATGTCTGTAGGTAATATTTTAGACCTTATGCAGCACTATCTCATTTAGTCTTCTAAAAAAAAATCCTGTGGGATAGATATGTTTATTGCCATGTCAAAGAGTAAAAATAAAAAGAGACTTAGCAAGTATAAATGATGGGCCCAAAGAATGACTATATATTTGTATGTAGTTAATACATATTGGCCAGGCAAAAGTTTAGGCCAACGGTACTCAATAGAAATAGGTGTAAGCCACATAGGTAATTTAAAGTTTTCTAGTAGCCACATTAAAATATAGAGAAACAAATAAAATTAACTTAAATAATATTTTATTTAACCTTATATATTGAAAATATTATCACTTCAACAAGCAATCAACATAAAAATTATTCACGAACTGCATTTTATTCTTTTCTTTCTATGAAGTCTTTGCAATCACCTTTCAATGATTACAGTGCATCCCAGTTTGGAGGAGCCACCATTCAGGTGCTCAATACAGCTCTGTGGGGCTTGTGGTTGCAGTTTTGGCCTGTGGGGGGATACGGGCACATATGTAATACCTTAATCAATAAAGAAAAAATATATAAAAAATAAATGCATAATTTCAAAAAAACACACAAAAGATATTCATCAGACTCCACTATCTGAGAACCAATAAGGACCTGGCATGTGTTTTTGTTTATGCCTTTTAAGATGCTCAGCACTCCTTTATCATTTGTTTCTCTCAGCGTTTGTTTCTCAGCTGTCTTCCTTTCACTCAGAAGAGCGCCCCCCCCCCTCCCCCCCGCATGCCGGGTCTCCTTTTCCTCTGACCACACATGCTGTGCGGATCTCGGCAGGTTTGGCTGCTTTAATTGCTATACACACTGCTCCCTGTAACACCCACCTCTTCTGGCCCCATATCCCTGCTTTATCAGAGGGCGAGCAGAGGCCCCGCATACCCTGTTCTTTAGCATCCTCACCACAGCAGGGAGAGGTGGGGCTCAGTAAACCTTGTGCAGTGAATTCTTCTGCTTATACTTCTTTCCTCCTTACTCAGATGGTCCTCTCCGCACAGCTTCCATGTCTTTTGTTTGTTGAGGGGTGCTCCTCCGACTGAATTCCTTAACATGGGCATAGACTCATACTTGTCTAGTTTCTGGCAAAATCTAGGCTGGAATAGCACAAAAATGCATGAATAGTTGGGCCATTCCAATGAAAACTAAGAAACTTCTAATAAAAGACTTGGATTGAATGTGAGAGAGAGGGGAGCAGGAGCCCCCCGCTAAGCCTCTCTCTTCTCTCCCAATACTGAGCATGCCATTGACTTTGAACTCACTCTGAAATAGTCTCACTGGAACATCCTAAGACATGCATTTTTACAAGGCCTTGTGAAGCCCATGTCTTACTGTTTAGGTAGATATTGTCAACACCTAGCAGAGCCTTTTGGGTACTCCTGGCATATACCAAGTCACACATTATGGGCTGAGCTGTTGTGCCAGAGACTTGAGCTGGGCAGACAGCAAGCCACTGGTGCCACAGCTGATGGATCAGGCTGTGGTTCTTGTTTCCTTTAGTGGGAATAGCTGATTTGGCTTCGCACAGGGTAGACTTACACGGCAGCTTCTCTTTCAGGCACACCTGTGTCTAATTAGAAGCAGGGCTACTTCCAAGTCTCAGGAAGGTGCCAGCATTCCTGAAGGGTCTTCATGTTGGTCTTCAATTTGTTTACACTCTCAGCTACCAGCCTGCAGTATTTTCAAGGTTGCAGAGAAGAGCCATTGCGTGGCATAGGTTTCTGGCTATGAGAAACAGACTTGTCTTTGTAAATGTTTCAAGATCCTATCACTCCCAGGTAGACTGGATGTGTGAGTGTATGCTCTGGAAGGGGACATCTGTGCTGACTGGTCACCCAGTTTTCACCTCCATGGACCCCATTTTTATTTCCACATGGAGTGCATGCTTGAAAGGTTTGCCAAACAAAAAAACAGAAAAACCCCTGCATTTATTAAGGAATTAAAGAATCACAACGCAATTCATACTCATTGTCCAAATTCAAACCATATAAAAGTTTAGAATGTGAAAAACTGTGTCTATATGTTCCCATCTGCCCTCTTTTTCTTCCTGGCAGTAACTGCTGTTACCAGTTCAGACAACCTCTCCCCATTTCCTTTTCTATTAATGTACTTAGAAGGTACATTGAGAATATAAATATATATATATATATATATAGTCTCTGTCCACATTTTCTGAACCTAGACAAGAGTATAAGGTGCATGGTATCTATGTAATACATGTTTTTCTGTGACTTTCATGCTTTATTTTATAACATATCTTGAAATGGTGCTTGCCCTTTTTCTAGTTTCATAGAATTCTATTACATGGATAAGCTATAATTTATTTAGTTATTCCATTATTATTGAGCATCCAGTTTCTTCTCCCACCTCTTGGTACCATAACCACAATGCTGCAATAAGCTGGTACATAAACCTTTACTAGAGGCCCGATGCACAAAATTTGTGCACTCAGGTAGGTCCCTCAGCCCAGTCTGCACCCTCTCGCAGTCCAGGAGCCCTCGGGGGATGTCTGACTGATGGAGTGGGTCTAAGCCATCAGTCAGACATCATTAGCACTGCCACGGAGGTGGAAGAGGCTCCCACCACCGCAGCTGCGCTCACCAGCTCTGAGCCTGGCTTCTGGCTGAGCGATGCTCCCCCTGTGGGAGCGCACTGACCTCTAGGGGGCAGCTCCTGCATTGAGCATCTGCTCCCTGGTGGTCAGTGTGCATCATAGTGACTGGTCATTCAGCCATTTGGTTGATTTGCATATTAGCCTTTTATTATATATGATGACATTAGGTAATTCTTATATTTTTTGAAAATGTTTTATTAACCAAAGACACATGCAACTCCCAATCAGTCTTCCTCATCAGGATGAGGTCATTAGTATTACTGCATTGAGCTGAAGTAATTCTGGCCAATAGCTTAGGAATGTGAGTATTTAGTGAGCCTGTTCTGTTTTATTTGGAAGACATAGTGGGTATTAGTTAGACTCTTTGAAATGCTGAAAATAGTCTTCAGACCTCCTCCCTACCCCATGCCACCCCAACACATTACTACCTTTGAAAATAGGAAGATCTGACCCCTGATTGTGAGTGTATTCTACACACATAGAACTCAGGAGAAAATAGAAAGTTCAACTGGTTGTGTGTGTGTTTTTTAAAAATATATCTTTATTGGTTTTAGAGAGGAAGGGAGAGGGAAAGAGAGATAAAAACATCAATGATGAGAGAGAATCATTGATTGGCTGCCTCCTGCATGTCCCCTACTGGGGATCAAGCCCACAACCTAGGCATGTGCCCTTGACCAAAATTGAACCTGGGACCCTTCAATCCTCAGGCTGACGCTCTATCCACTGAGCCAAACCAGCTAGGGCTGGTTGTGGTTTTGATTTGCAAAATTAAAACTGAAAAGCATCAACAGTTTGACTTTCTTAATATCTAATCTACTTGATTGAACTGACATTTAATGATCTTAATCATTCTTTTGGGGGTACTTTTTAAAGACTGAATATATGGATTTAACCACATATACCAAATATACTTCTGACTTTATTAATCATTAATTTCATGTAGTTAAGCATGATAGATAACCCAGTAATTTTAATCTTTCAGAATTTTATGGAAGTTCTTTGTAAATTACATTCTCATTTTATTGGAAACTCTTAATGATTCTGATATAGTAAAACTAACTCTATAATTTGAGTACTGTAGAGAGACCTGGGTTCAAATTCAATTTATACTGAGATTAGTTGTATGGTCTTGGGAAAGTCACTTAGATTCTTCACATGTAAAGAGTGAGTAGTAACGAGACTACAGGGGTGTGAGGATTAAATCAGATAATGTCTTTAAAAGCACTTGGTTTATTGCTTGACATGTTAGAGATTTGATATTATTAATAAGCTCTGATTATTATTAGCTGATAAGTGGACCACATGTTTATAATTTTAGAAAAGATATGACCAAACTCAGAAGATGCCTCAATTGGGTTAATAAGAAATCTTCCCATGAAAGTGTAAAACTCTCTTCACCGTGTCCCAGAGAGAAGAAAATGGTTATTATTGTAGTCACTTTAGCCATTAGAACACTGAGATACTGTGAGATTAAGCAAACTCCCATGGCGATGCAGTATGTCAGGTGGGGAACCGGAACTGCCTTTCCAGGGGCCTGATCCCAATCCTTGGCCAGTAGGCACATTGTTTCTTTACAGAACGGTGCCCTTTTGGAATCCTCTATAAAATATTGGAGTTGGGAGACAAAGCTGATGGCCATGTGATGGCTGGAGGCAATCATTATATATGGTACTCTCAAGTGGACATGATTTGATCACAGCACATCTGAATTTTTGAAATCCCAAACCAGCACTCTCCTGTTTGGCTTGACTGCACATGGGGTGTTTTTAGAACCAGAACAAATATGTCACCTTTCTTTGTAGGAGAGATTATATCTTAAGTCTATAATTATTACTTTAAGCTTAAGGCATGAAATATTTTCAAAACTAGTCAGTAAACAGAACATTGTCATTAATTTGTTGTTGTGTTTGTATAATTTCAAGAAATATTGGTCATATATTACTTAAAATTTTAGAGATTTGGGCACCGCCCATTACAGAATGGATTAATTTCATGGTTTCTATTTGCATTTGCACAAATTAAAATTTAAGACCTCACTTAATTTTTTTGAACCACTTACTTTAATTAGTTCTATAAGCAGAGCCAGTCAGACAGCAAATTTCACAAACAGTCCAGTGTCTTCTATATGTTGTTGTTATCATATAGTTGAGTCCTTTTATGTTGTATGTGATAGGACTGATGTCTGAATTATAAATTAACCTGCTGTATCAGTTTCCCTCAATGACAAGTTCTATATATACAGATCTGCAAAATAATGACAAATCTTTCTCTGTAGGGTTCTTTTTTTCTATTGAAGAGCAAAAGCATAAACTTCTTATGGACAATGGTAGATTTCCCATCCATACATGTAATGATGCTTATCTTTAACCTTTTTTTAAAAGGAAAGCCAATTCTTGGTCAGAATATTTTAATCTCATATTTTAAGAACCCTGAACTAAGTCATTGATTTCACAAAGCTTCCCAACAGTTAAATAATGGACCCAAAGAATCAACTTCAGTGGCCTCAATTTATAGTGAGGACAACAAAGTTTGGGGAGCTGTGTGAAATTAACCCAGCCATCTGTAACCCCAGGTCTCCTGTCTCTAAAACCAGTCATCTTCTCAATGTCCTTTCTATTTCCCCTAATAGTGGCATTTAACAGCTGGAGATATGTGTTCTTTGGTGATTCTTAAGGAAAAATAATTAGCAAACTATGTTTTGTTTAGATATATTTTCCCTGCCTCACCTTCTCTATATGACTTCTATTTTGTTGACATATGTATTAAAATATTCTTTAGAAAGTGTAATTGCTTTAAGAAACTAGATTTCCATTCACTCAACAAAGTTTGATTGTGCACCCAGTATGTGTATGGATCTGTGGTAGGCAATAGCAAGAAAAGGAAAAATGAGCCTGTCTTCTTATTGGAACTCCAAATTAGCAGAAAAGAATAATTGATGATAAAGTTATTTTATAAACATGGTCACTTTCGACCCTCTCAATGTATTGAAAATCCACTATGGTTACTAAATGATTTGTAATAGTATTATTTAAGCAATTAATTAGTCTCTTTGCTACCTGTTGGGAGAGAGAGAGAGTAGAAATTGTTAGAGAGGTTGATTGATAAATGAGTCTTTCCTTCATTTATTCTTTCAGGAGTTAGCAATAACACATGTGTGCTATGTTCCAGGCACTGTGCTAGGAGCTGGGTAAACAACTATTGTCAAATAGATATTAGACTGCTCTCAGGAATGCCAGGCTGGTGGGAAAGCAAATAGTTCTACAAATGAGTACATAATTATAAGTTATGTTAAATGCTATGAAGGGAAAGAATGAAATGCCACAAAAGAGTATTATAAGGAGACTTGATTTAGATTGGGGAGTTAGGATTCTCCAAGAAGTAAACTTTCAGCTGAGACCTAAAGGAAGTGCGGTGGTCAGGCAAGGAGCGGGAGGAACCACATGTGAACTGGAAAGAGGACATGGCACTGGAGGTACTGACGGACATCACGGAGTGGGAGCTTGTGGGTGTGGGAGACCTGGGCGAAGCTGAGGCTGGAAGGTGACAACACAGACTTGTAGTGCATTCCCAGCATCACACAGCCAGATCTCATGCCTTCATGTTGTATGCCCAGCTGTATATCTCAGGAAAAGGATTTAAGGAGTTAAGTTGTACGAGTGCTGACTCTGGTTTTTGGTTTCTTGTGTGATCATTTTCATGCCAATGTCTACTTGTTGCCCTGGGTGTTCTCCAAGTCTGCAGTTGGACCTTATGGAACTTGCTCCTGCTAATGACCTGTTTCTGTACTTAACGGGACCCCATCCAGTGAGTCTTGAGATGGGACAACTCTAAAGCTCTATCTTGTGCTAAGTCAGACATCTGAAAGCAGTAGGGGGCTTCTGCTCTAAAATGAGATTTAGGACAATATTCTTCTTAGTCTTGACAAGGATGATTATAGTAGAGCAAATTGCTCATCAGTGAGAGTATAAAGACAGGTAATAAATTGCACCTTGGAATCTTTCTTTCCTGCTTTTCTCTCCTTCCTCTTCTCCCTCACTTCCCTCTTTCTTCTCCCTATTCCCCCCCCCCCCACACTTTTTTTAGAAAACATGCACAGAGAAGATCATAAAATGTAAATATTCTGTTTAATAATCTCTATATATAAAAGCCTAAGCAACCATTATGATTGGATGACTGGCCAGTAGCTATAATGTGCACTGACCACCAGGGGGAAGATGCTCAATGCAGGAGCTGTCCCCTGGTGGTCAGTGTGCTCCCACAGCCAGCCTCCCATGGTCTCTCCCCCCAGCTGGCCCTGATCAGCCAGGCAGAGGGACCCCACCCGTGCATGAATTCATGCATTGGGCTTCTAGTTATAAAATAATATTCATGAAATCTTCACCCAGGATGCAAATAGAATGTTGCTAGCACTCCAAAGCCCTCAGCATGCCTCTTTCTTAAGAAATATCCCTCTCTGGTAGCCACCATCCTAATTTCATATCTTATTATGGGATTATGCTATCACATATCTATTATAGCACTCATTTTCTTTATAGTTTTACTACTGAATTATGCATGCTTAAAGAGTACAAATAGAACCACATAGAATGTATTCTGTTCAATCTGTCTTATTTTGATCAATCATATATCATTAAATTTTATTTAGAAGAAAACAATGAAAAAAATTTAAATTACAAAATAAAATAGAACAAAGAACATCCATTTATCTTTTATCTAGATTTACCTCAGTTGCTTCATTATTTGTGTGTGCTGTCTTATCCCATATATACATACTTTTTCTGAACCACTTGAGAGTAAGTTATATACATTCTGGCACTTTAATCCATAAATACTTAAGGTGTGTTTTTCTTAAAAGTAAAGATATCTCTTATGCAACCACAGTACAGTGATCAACTTTATAAATTTACATTGGTACAATACAGTGTGTTGTCCATAACCCATCCACATGTGTTAGCTGAGCTAATAACTGTTTATAGCATTTCCCCCTTCCAGTAAAGGTTCCCTCTGGCACAGGACCTAGCCTGTTTTTGTACTTAGTTATCATGTCTCTTGGATGTCCTTTAATCTGGAATATTTCCTCACCTTTTCTTCTTTTTTATCTGATAATTTATTTTTGTAATGCATACATCCCACCCCCCTTTAAATAGACTATTCCTCATTCCATGTTTGTTTGATTCAACAGTATTTCTTAAAATTCTTCCATATTATATTTTTTGTAGTTTTTCCCATTTTTGTTGCTAAATCATGTGTGTGATATTTTAAACATATGGATGCAAATATGACAGTTAATAATTATTTCAGTGTGCGCTTATAACTTTCTTTAAAGAAGGGAATTAACCAAGCTATTATGATATTGGGTTATCAGTTTTTGAGAAAAGCCCAGCCAGTGGGTCTACAGAGTTGCACCCAAATTTACCTGGTGGAAGCTACCTGAGGCTGAAATGATGACTTGGGAGAAATAAGTAGTTTCTGAAGAATCAGGATTGCAGACCAAAACCCACAAAATGAAAGTAATCACAGTCCTAAGGCTTCCACTTTAAATATCTGTTCTGAAAAGAAGCAAAATTATTAGTTACTGAATCCATTGAACCAGGATCAGGGGGTATTAGGATGTACCGTTAATTGGAAAATGACTAGTGATGGATAAACCTCAGAAACTCTAATATTCAGGATGCTTATGTGAGATTCTAAAAAATACTTTTAATCAAATGGACTCAAATCCTTTTGGTTAAACCCTTTTCCTCAATTACTAGTTTACTTTCTACTCAAACCAGGCAGAATTCATATGTTATTTGCCTCGCCTCCATCAAGATATTCTTTCTCATGTCTAAGAGTGATCGTCTTTGTTGATATTTCACTTTGAAGTTGGTACAGGGTTGCAGTACATGACGACTTTTACGATAATAACCCTACATTTGAGCCAAAAGAATTCCAAGAACTAAGTTTGTTCCAGGAAGTGGTTTTAACCACCATTCTTCCATGTTCAAATTCTGTTCTTATCTGTGACTTGTTTTTAAAAAGATAGGTGTTTGAACATTTAATATTCATATTTCCAACTTGTCTGGAACCCTACCTTTCTTTGTCATTCTTTTCAATTAATTCAGATATTGGGAACATAGACAATATTTCCCTCTTTCTAGACAGGATGTGTCTCATTAAGAAATTGATCACTGAGGGTTGAAAACAATGTCTGGCACTGTGCTAGGTAACTGGCCTGATCCTTCTAACAAAGGTGTTTACTCTATTAAGGGATAAACTGAAGGCTGAAAATTATTATAGCATTTTGATTATAAATAAAATGTATTTTCACTTAATGATGTTAGAATTTGGATTACCTTTACAGTCTAAATTGCTGGAAAGAAATACTATATGTAGCTTTTTGCAGTAGAGTGGAGAGGGAACTGAAAAAAAAATTCTTTGAAGATAGCAGACATGCAAGGAAAAGCATTTTCATGCCCATAGCTCACATTGAGCATAGTAAGATGTAGGCTCTAACAATGCAGCTATACAAAGGTATCCAATTTCAAGGAAGTAAATTTGGGGGCATTAAGAAATCTAGTGAATAAGGTGCAATAAGGAGAAGTATAAAATTCACGAGCATGAAAGCAGCTGAAGAATCTTTTAAGACATGTTAATTAAAGCTCAGAGAACAGCAGTTCCTCAGAAAAAAGAATGTGGGACTTAACAAAAATAGCATGTGCATAACACACTGGAGATTGCCAGGAGAGCCATGCAAAGATCTGAGAGAGAGAAGCAAATCATTACAGAATGATTGTCCTGTTTTCTAATGGAAATGATAGGGGAACTGCAGAGGGCTGAATGGAAAATAAATACAGAGAATTAACTGAAACCTTTGCTAAAAAAGATAAACAGAAATGATCAAAATTGGTTAATATGAGTCCTTGGTAATGAGAAAGCAATTTTTATTCAGAATAAAAAATAAATTAAATAAACAAAAACAAAAAATATATATGCTTGAAAGAATATAAGCCTAAAATAGCTGAAATAATTGATATTAAACTATCAATTTAGCTCCTTACAGGAGAAAGTACATGGACAGCTGAGAATAACTAAATTGTAGTTTGATAAGTAAATTAAGAGCTTTCTAGATTTGGTTAGATGGGTGATTCAAGTGCATAAGGCTATGAATTGAAAGATTTGGTGACAAGTTCAAAAAAGATGACTTTGGTCTAGAGAAACAAATGTTTTGGTCTAAAAGAGATCTAGGAGTAGGATCAGCATGGAGAAACCCATTTTAAAGACAGCAGAAATGGGGGCATTTCCCCATTGATTGAACAAAATAAATGGTGGCTCATGAGAATATACAGATAAAGAGAGAGAAAGGACAATGGAATGTCAGACCCTTTTTTTTTCTTTATGATGAACTTAATCCTACTTAACATTTGTGTTCTTAACCTCTGGTTAAATGCTACCTATCTCTCTAATGCTGGTCCTCAGAATTATAGCCAACTGTGGGCAAAACAGGCTTTGGTGGCCAGAGAAATCAGGTTTAGGCAGTTGGAAATCAGACCAGAATGCATTGAAGCAGAAAGGGCATGGAGATACAGCAAGAGTCCAATAGCAAACACTACAGTTTATGATGGGGTTAATGGGACAAAAATGGTAACAATAATACTTAACATTTATTGAGCATCGGTTTAAGCTCTTTACCCAAAGTATCTTATTTAAACATATAACAAACCCATTTTCCCACTTTACAGGTGAGACAGCTGAGGCTAAGAGGGGCTTGGTAGCTAGCCCTGATCCCGTAACCAGCAAGTACCACACTCAGAATCCTAACTTAGTTCTGCTTGGCTCAATAGCACCTGCTCTTTCCCATGAAAAGAAGATGTGGATATGTGATTTCAAGAATTGGAAGCATTCACCCACCCCCAACTTTGGTTCTGGTCTTACTCCAGCTATAACAGTGAGGACATGATGGATGAAATGACAAATGGAGAGAGATGACATTTTCCATAAATTTGATTTTTTTAAAATATGATACTCAAGAGTTTGGGGGTACAGTAAGATACGATTCAAAAACATATTGTGTGTGAGTGTTTATGTCCGAGTTGTGTGCACCGCCTCATTCCTGAGATAAGGTAAAGGAAAACCAGGTGTGATTATGGTTGGGAGATAAGTCAGGTAAATATAGTGTGTACCACAACCAGCAAACACCTACAGGAGACATGCTGGGAACTTTCATTGGCTTCAGGCATGGATAGGTACCCATGAAAGGTTCAGCGGTCAGAAATGATACTCTATAATGTGGAGGCCAGTGAGCCAAGGCTTCACCTTCCCAAGTGTGAGATTTAACCTGCCTCTGGTCTCTCCTAAAAGTCTACAGGCTAAAGCTATCGAAATACATATTATATATGTATTTATTATATTATATTATACAGAGATAGAGAGAGGGAGAGGGAAAGGGAGAGGGAGAGGGAGAGGGAGAAGGAGAGGGAGAGGGAGAGAGAAGAGAGAGAGAGAGAGAGAGAGAGCGAGCTGGTAGATGGGTAGATGGAGGAATCTATGGATGGCTGGATAGACAGATAGAGAGGGAGATAGATATATAAGTATATATTTCTAGACAGAGGTGAAACATTCATTACACAGGTCCCTTCCTTTTGTTAAGAGAATCCAGAAACTGAGGAAGTAGCCATCATTCAGGAGATTGAAATTACCGTGTCTTGAAAAAAAAAAAAAAGGGTTTTACTGGAAAATGGGGCTTTAGTAAGGACATCCCTGTGTACCTTCAGAAGCTGGAAGGCTGGGAGGGCCTTCAAAGATCATCAAGCCCATTTCTTTTATTGTCCGGATGAGGCTGGATGTTAAGTGGCTTGTCTGAGGTCTCACTGACAGGTAAAAGCAAGATTGAGACTAGAGCCAGGACTCCAGACTTCTAGAATCATGTGTTTAACCCTATCACGCTGCATCTGCATTCTAATTTGACTTCTCTGTGTCCTCCTGTAGACCCAGACTAGAGGCTCTGGACGTGCTTATGATTTCTCTTGGCATTATTTCCTAATATGTGAAGTATGCTAACTGTGCATTTGAAATAAGCTGGCCACTGGGATTTGTTGACAATGTGCACCCAAAATAGACTTGTGCAGTGAAATCAATGCGGTGCAAAATCCTCAGTCCTCTTAGGAATGTTTCTCTGTAAACTCATTGGAAAACAATCTTTTAAAATTTTTTTGATTTAGTCATCACCATTTCAGTTCAGTGAATTCTTTATCTATTAGTGTTTTTGTAGGGCATAAATTAAAATGCATGTAACGATAGTTATTATTTTCCCACACCACTAAATGGGAAATTAACAGAGTCTAGGGCTGAAATAATGATGTAACACAAATAAACCTACCCCCCCCCCCAAGAAAGTGGATATACCAACCATGTAAAGTATTATATTTTGGAACTTATTAAATTCATCCATATACCTGTGTCTTGTAGGCAAAAATAAAAGAGGACCCTTCCAAAAAAAAAAAAAACCCAAAACACACCACCACCCACTTAGAAGAGGGTTGTGGGGTAAGGGAAACAGGATAAGGAGAAAGGAATGAAAACGAATAACCAGTTAGGACAAGGGAAATAATCCACATTTGTAAAAGAAGCTTTGAAATGCATATGGAATGGAGCTTCTCTGGTCTGTCTACTGTTAGCCTCTATATCAGAGGCTAGGATTTCAAAATGATTTATGCTAGCGAGAAATTGCATCTAGTGACAGGCCCTCCTTATGGTTCTGTGTCTCTGGCAAGGGTATGCCTCTGATGGCTGGTAGATCACTCACTACTTCTGAGCGGTCAAGCTCCAAGTCATGGAGAAGCCTTTTCGTCCCACCATGACAGCGAGGCTTAGCGAGCGATGCTGATACATATGGTCTTTGTGGCCTATGATGAGTTGATCACAATGAGAATGAACCTTACAAAGGACCATCAGAAACACAACTTGTGTAAAGTGTAATGGTTTTCCATTTGGCAAGCTTCAATGCAAAGGAAAACAGTAGCTTAGGTGGAAGGACCCTGTAACCCTCTTACCTATCCTCCCAGAAAGGTTAGGTAATTTTATGCAAATGCAAGTGAACACATACAACTGTATCTGCACTTATACTTAAACTCTAGACTAGTTCTTTGTTTACACAAATGAGATTATAGGGTATGTATTTCTTGTGCCTTGATCTGAGGAGATTCTTCTAAAACAACATATAAATCTAATTTATTCTGTAACAGCTGTTCAGTATTCTACTGTATGGAGGTATTTCTTGGTGCAAATTAATATTGTTTCTATTTTTTTGTATCTACAACTGTTTATTTAGGAGACTGTATCCATTGGATTTGTTGGATCAAATGCATGTATATTTAACAATTTTGTAAGTATTGCCAAACTGCCTTTCAAAAATGTTGCGTTATTTTATATGCTCACCAACAATTGACAAGAAAGCCTGTTTTTATAACACCACCAGACATAGTAAATTTTAATTAAACTTTAAATATTTTATTTTATAATTGAGAAAATAAAAGAACCCCATTGTTATTATTTGCATATATTTAATTATGTGTGAAACTATACATCTTTTCACATCCTATTAGCTGTTTGTATTTCATTTTCTGTGAACTACCCATTGATAGTATTTGCTAGTTTTTTCTATTGAATGCTTATACTATTTTTAATTGATTTTTAAAAGCCCCAAGTACATGATAGCAATCTTACCTTTTCTGTTTTTCCTTGTCTTTTTGCTCTATGTATCTATCTAATGTCTATCTTCCTTTCTACCTACATATGTATATATATTTCTATAGATGTTTTCATCTTTTTTCTTTATGTCTTCTAGATTGTGTGAAATGCTAGGAAGCTTTTAGGATTAGGGAATTTTAAAACTGGATTTTAAATTCAGTTCAATCCTGTTTCATTCCAGGTGAGCAGAGGATAATGTTCTAAGAAATATGAGTTGCTCTCAATGCTGGCTCCACATTTGAATCATCAAGAGAAACATTTACAAAATACAGATGCCTGGGCTCTACACTCATTGATTCCCCCCTCTCCTTTTTTTTTTTTTTAATGATAAGGTCTTTTTAAAAAATATATTTTATTTATTTTTTACAGAGAGGAAGGGAGAGGGATAGAGAGTTAGAAACATCGGTGGGAGAGAAACATCGACCAGCTGCCTCCTGCACACCTCCTACTGGGGATGTGCCTGCAACCCAGGTACATGCCCTTGATCAGAATCGAACCTGGGACCCTTCAGTCCGCAGGCTGATGCTCTATCCACTGAGCCAAACCAGTTAGGCTGATTCCCCCTTTTACTTGGCTTGGAGTGAGCACTGAACAGGAGCAGTATTTATAAAAACTGCTCCCACACGCTGGTGATTTATAGCTGGGATAGAAACTTGTTGGTGTTATAGAACAGACAATTCTGAAATTCTGTGCATTTTCCATCTAAACATTGTGATTCTTGCTGGTATAGACAACAGATATTCTTTGTTAAACTTTGCACTTTACAACCTCTCATTAATCTGACTTTATTTTTCACTAATTTTTCTTTAAAATCTTAACTATTTAGAAAAATAAAGAGAATAGTAATTTATAAAAACATCTGTTGTCACCACCCAGCATTAATACTTGTTAACATTTAATCACGTTTGCTAAGTCTTTATTATTATTATTAATAACTGTAATGAAATTCTTCAGACAAAGTTGAAGTATACCCTTTGGAGCTCTCATTTTATTTCCAGGCTTTCCTCTGTTCTGCTGAAGGTCAAAAAATAGACAAAGAGGTCCCTGCCTTCCTTATTGCCTTCCCATCCTAAGAATCCAGAGGACGCAGCTATTTGCAATAAAGAAAATGCTCCCTGAGTTATCAGAGAGCTTTGAGGTCCTCTCAGAAAAGAATGACTCTTATGTTATGTTGTGTTATGGGGTGCACCAGCTGAGTCAGGGTAGGAAATACTCCTTCACATTCTGGGAGGAGAAAACTGGCTTAGTGAGAAGTTTCGGGAGGTCAGTTTTCATGCTCACAGAAGGACTTGGGAATCACAGACCGCAGACATGTAGTTAGGAATGCAAAAATCCAATAGCTGAAGATATGCAAAGCTATTATTTTACTTGGCTCAGACTGATACATTTTTTTTTCTTTTCCCCATAAATCAGGGTTTTAAAATGTTGTTGCTACCGCTTATTTCTCTTGGCATGTTCGATGACTGAGTTTCTTTGTTCCCACTGCCTTTTCTGTAGGACCCTCTTGAGTGCCTTCGCTTGAGTAAATAATCTAGCTTTTCTGTGGCTGTGTAGCAGCATAGCACTCCTCCGGTAATTTGTTCCCTCTGGCTATGGGGCTTAGTTGACCACATTCTCAGTATGTATGTTTGCCTTGTTTAGCTTCTGAAGTTAAGGGTGTTTCGTTTTATTGTTCTTTCGTGGACAATTGTCTTTTCCCTGTCTGCTCTTCAGTAAGCACCTTGACCTACACTTCTGTTCTGATTTCACACTCTGTCCATTTATAGCCAGACAGTGGCTCAGCCAAATGAAGTGATTCCCCTGGTACCCTGTGTGTGGGGTATGTTTCTGCTGAATGGCATCGTGTTCTTATTTTTGTTGTTGTTAAAATAAAAAAGAAGACAGGTGAAGACCCTCAATCCTTAACACATTTCAGTTGTCTCTAGTTTTCATTCAATTCTAACACCTCTCTCTCTCTCTCTCTCTCTCTCTCTCTCTCTCTCTCTCTCTCTCTCTCTCTCTCTCTCTCTCTCCATCTTGTCTTTTATCATTATGTTCCATACCACCCCAAATGAACTTGGGCTAAAGCTAATTTATTTCCTTTTCTAAATTTATCTGCTTAGCACTTGTTGCGTACTCCATAGTTGTCAAATCAATTTTTTTTTTTTTGCCAAGAAAGGAAAAACCTAGAAGATCCACAGAACTCCCACAAGCAGATACACGTGTTTTATAGGCTAATGTCAATGAAGAAGAAGAAGAAGGAGACCATGGGTGTGTAATAGCTTGAAATGCCACATCCAGTCATTTAAGAAATTGTAATATTGAAAACACAGTGACTGCCTCCTTTCTGATCACAGAAGTTATTTGCTTTCTTTTAAAAGTCTTTTGAATTTTAAAGTGAGAGCTTGCTTCTCTGTTTTATAGTTCGAAGATAGTGGCCCAGTTAACACGAGGAAGAAAACATGATTCGCAGCATTATGGTTGGGCAGCATTTACTTCCCGGGATGCAAGGAGATGCATGGAGGTGCAGGGAGGCTGAGAGCACCACTCACTCAGGCAGCTCCTCTTCCTCTCCGCCCCTGGGAGACACTGATGGTATAAGGTTGTGAATCATTAGGCCGCCCCATATGTCTCTGGTTTGCCTCTCAGAAACACATTATAGCTGCTAATTGGGTTTATACTTTCTTAGACTTAGCTGCATCATCTGCTCTGGGAGAGGGACTTGATGGATGGGGTGGTGGATTAAGCCCATATTTGCTTTATGTTGTTCAATCTTATTTTGAATTCCAACTTTTAAAATGGCTTACAAATGGCTTAAAGTCATTAATGCTGTTTTCCTTTTAAAAAGTTCCATTGCATACTAATGAGCATTTTAATGCTAACAGAAGCTGCATTGCCATGCGAGCCAAAGTTTGCCATATGCTTAACTCCTGTTTCACACAAAGACTAAGTATGCAGAATGCAGAGTTGCCACAAATATCCAAGTGCAGAATTAAGTCCCATATACAAGTATGTGAGTGAAGAATTTGGCTCATGTATATACCATTGGAAAAAATTTTCCCAGAGTTTTCTTTTCTCTAAGGTATTGAATGGGCCAATACTTGTCCTCATGTTTCAAACATTTCAGCCCCCCTGAAGCGTTTTGATTGCCTGTTGCATTGACTAGAATTGCACAATTCTATGTTCCAAATGGTATCTTTTTCACTGGCTTCATATAATTCCAGAATAAGTCCTCGGCTCCCTACACCATGTCCTTATGTGTATGGCTTCTATTTTTACTTTGCTTTTTCCTCTGTTTTCCTTCTACTATTTCATCCAACATGTTTCAAATTTGTGTAGTTGTTTATATTTGAGACAATCATACTTGAAACCAACAATAGTTACTTTATTTAAAAGATATTTGTCTTGATGCAATTCCCCATTTTGGGACCTGGCACATCAAACTCAATAGAAAGAATGTAAGGTTTGGGAAGACACAATAAACCCATGATGTAATTGGCTGAGCTGATGTGTTGACTCTATCCTCGTGGAATTAGGATTTTTATTTTATTGTTTTTGAAACTCAACAATAATAGAAACATAGAAAACATTTAGCAGTACAAGCTAGATTTTAAAAAAAAATGTGAATGAGAAGATTTGGAAAAGAACACTAGTGATCTTGTTTCTTGTACATTTCATTCAATCATCAAATATGTGCTTAAGTGCCTAGGATTTGACAGACAGATGTGTGTGTGTGTTTATTTTAAAATACTCAGATAAGTTAACTGGTAAGTTAACATGCCTTACTCAGGAAATCAGGAGACCTAGATTCTAAACCTACCCCTTAAACCAGAAGTCACCTTGCCTTATTGGGCAGAGAGATGATCATGAAGCTTGGTTTCATATCCTTGACAAAGAAGAATCAGACACACAGTTTCCTGGTGCAACTTGACTTTCTTGGAAAAATTCAGTTTTGTGACCCCCACTTTCAGCTAAGACTCTATTGTAATTCCCTAGAAGTGTTATTAGGTTATAATGTGTAGACTTCAAGCCTATTTACAACTCATTTGCCTAAATTAGCTCTTGGCTCCAGGTTTTTCCTTCCAAGCTCCACTGCTCAGAACTGGTCTTCTTAACTTTGGTTGACCAAACTTCTCCTGCAGTCACCTCATATCTCTCAGTCTCAATCCTTGATCACTGATGAAGTGGTAGGAAGGTCTATGTTTTCCTTTATTGGTGCTCTGTGTTTTTGACCAGCTTTATACTTGAATACTTACTGCCAATGGCTAGTTTCACCCTGTCCTAACTCAGCAGATGGGCTTCTAGAAGAGACCCCTTCTTCTCCTTCCCTTCCTCTGGCTTGAATTCTGATAATTCCATAATCAGTTAGAGTTTTATTTTTGCTCTTTGCTTCTATGGAATTACCTCACAGCAGATCTAAGAAAAAGATGCAATGATCTTAGAAAGGATAGAGAGAGGGGGAAGAGGGGAGAAAGAGAGTTGGGGAGTAAGACAGGGGAAGAGAGAAAAAAAAAAGAGTAAGTTAATTATCTGTTATTTTTCAGGGCTTCTGCTGTGGGGAACAGATCCAATCCTTAGTGGGACTTTCTTCCTTCCTTCCTTCCTTCCTTCCTTCCTTCCTTCCTTCCTTCCTTTCTTTCTTTCTTTCTTTCTTTCTTTCTTTCTTTCTTTCTTTCTTTCTTTCTTTCTTTCTTTCTTTCAATTTCTTTATTGATTAAGGTATCACATATTTGTCCTCATCCCCCCATTCCCATCCCAAACCCCTCCCCACGCATGCCCCCACCCCCCTGTTGTCCGTGACTTATATGCATGCATACAAGTCCTTTGGTTGATCTCTCTCCCTTTTCCCCACCCTCCTCTACCTTCGACTTTCTGAGAGACTGTGGAGCAAACACCTCAGAATTATCCAATAATGAGGTGTGAAGGCTGATGTATTTATTGACTCATAGTTTCTCACTGTTTGAGGTTTGTGAACTAGGTGTTAACTCCTACAATTTCTAGCCTGCCCTGTGCTCTCTCCTTTGGTCAGATAAAGCACTCTGCCAGGTGGATGCAGGTTCTTGAGGCAAGAAATTGTCCAGAAGGGTCTTTGAAGCTGCAGGTAGAAGTAGGGTGGCCTGTGGTCACATATGGGTAGTGCACTGGCAGCTGCTTTTGCAGCACTGATGCTTAATATTCAGGCTTTAAAGAAGTCATTAGAAGGAACTGTTACCAGGAAGTGCTAGTTAAGGAGAATTTATTTCCTGGGTGGGGGGATTATCTTTCCGGGTAGCTCTTCGTACCAAAGGCAACACAGGTTCCCGGGAGGAAATTAAATACAGGCATACCTGTTTATTTTCAAATTTAAGGCAAGACCCTTCACCAGTAATAAGATTATGACTCACTTTTATTGAGATACTCACTTTGTTCTGGTGCCCTGGAACCAAACTCAATGTCTCTGAGGTATGCCCACAGCCTTTCCACCATGGCCGAGAGCTGAGGAACACAGGAAGTGTTGAAAGGAAAGCCAGAGTGTAGAAAGGGTGTGCAAAATGCATAGCATTGGTTCAGGCTATCCTAAAATACTTGGTGATTCAGATCTCTGAGAATTATTTGTGTTTTCCAAATATGTGTTGTGCATGTCTTCCATGACAAACATTTTTCAAAAATATATTTTTATTGATTTCAGAGAGGAAAGGATAGGGAGAGAGAGATAGAAATATCAGTGATGAGAGAGAATCATTGATCAGCTGCCTCCTGCACATCCCACACTGGGGATCAAACCCACAACCCGAGCATGTGCCATGACTGGGAATCAAACCATGACCTCCTGGTTCATGGGTCAACACTCAACCACTGAGCCTCACTGGCTGGGCCATGACAAGCATTTTTATAAATGACAGGACACATCCATTTTATTGCTGTGTGTGTTACTTTTGTAAACTCACATGTTTGTTACATGGCTCAGTGAAGGACACATTTTGCTTGTGTCTTATGCAGGAAGAAGTGCTCAGTGACTAATCCTGGCATTCAACTGAGCTGGCCTCCTATGAGCACAGCAGAGAGATGAATAAAGACCCATATCAACTCTGTTTCTAATTGTGAGTTGGGGAAGAGTATGGGTAATCTAAATGAAACTCACATATACATTTTATTTATAGTTATGGTTGTATAAGAGATTTGTAATGAGTTATATATGCTTAATTTGAATGCTTGGTAAATTTTGGTTATATGCTTATGTATATGGTATGTGCACTAAGGCATTCTAAGGGGTGTCTTTGGTTATAAAGTCTCAGTTTGAGGACTCTGGTGGGGCAGACCCTATTCCACATCTGGTTGTTTCTTTGTTCCCAGGCAGTGACTAATTTTGATCAGATCTACTAGTACCTCCTTCCTACCAAATAAAGAGAGTATAGATTCCAGAATTCAGACACCAATGTTGATGTTTATATGTAGAAATTAAAAATTCCTCTTCAGATCATAGACTCTTAGCCTTCTCTGCTAGAATTGAACTTTAGAGAGATTAAGAAATAGAGCTTTATGAGAGGAAAGCCTTTTACCCAAGGTCATAGAGATCATAGGTTATTTTTAACTTGTATATAATTTTGGTGATATACTTGTTATATTGACAACAAACTATCACAATTTTGATTAATGCTAGTGTCTGGCATTATGTAAAGTTAAGACTCATTTATGGATTCCTTTCAACATAGTAAAAGCTATTGCAGTCATAAATTTTCTCAACCGTGGAAGCTGCTGTGTAAGACAGTAGTAAAAACTCTAACATTAATCTCTCTCTTTTTCCTGAAGATTTCAGTACTTTATGGACTTTTAAACCACCCTTTACAAGTTGAAGTGGGGCCAGATGGCAATAGCTTTCACTAGAAAGCAGCTAGTGACAAGAAGAGCCTTGATTGATGCACATTAAGGAGAAATGCTGGAAGAAACGAGAGTGAGAGCTGTTAACTTAGGAAAAGGGGTATTTATATGAAACTCTCAATCCCAGCCAGTCAAAGCTGTGAAAGAATGACCCAGTTGGCAATTGGCAAGAGGAAATATGAGGCTAAAAGTCACAGTAAACACTCTTTCTTTCTTTTCCCCCAAAGAGTGCCAACACATTTTTAATTCTCAACAGATACATTATACCTAGAGCTAAACAAGGTACAGATTTATCTTACTGGGAGGAAGTATGGATGGACTCTGTGACAGTTTGGAGAAGGATTGAATCATTTATTCCATGGCCAGTAATAAACAAAAACACACAAAGAGGAAATGACTCTCTTAGAACACCCGAGACCTCTCACTGTCTGCTTTTGTTTAATAACTATCAATGTTTATAACTATCAAAGTTTTCTGACTTCTTGTCAGAAAAGATCACTGGATTGTAGTTAGAATTTATCCAAACAAATGTAGCAAATTTCTTTGATGCCAACATGGTGTTTTTTAGAAATGGATTCCTTAATGGATTATAGGCTTCTTTTTTCCTTTGTAACATGCTAACGGCTGAACAAAGTATTTAAAATACAACCTGCTAATAACAAACACCACATCCCATAAAGTAAGCAGGAAAACAAAGGGCCTCATATTAGGGTACAAAAATATGTTGATGACTTTAATTCAACAAAGACAGATAAAATAAACTTAGAGCCGTAACTAATGATTTAATCTAATTCATCTTTAAAATCCATGGAATAGTCCAGAGTTGAAGACACCTGCCACCAGGATGCTGAAATCTGAGAAAATGTTACTTTCCCTTGATTGCAATTGGAGGTAATTTCATTGCAATTACTGCATAAAATTTGTTGAATGACATTCTAATAAACTCTGCTGAGGTAAATATTATATTATTACAAATATAATTTCTGATTTTCCCTGTTTGAAGTAGCTAAATGATAAAATTAAATGCCATTTCCTAAACATCTAAACAACAGATATAATCATAACTTCTTATAACATCCTTAGTCTGTTTCCTAATCTGTGATTCATAAACCAGAAAGCCATAGACCTGGGTCTATTTATGTGAAGAGAAAAGCCATTTCTCTCCCCCCAGAGGAATGAGAGAAAGGCATTTTTCTCAACTCTTTGACTATGAAGTCAATAGAATGAGAAGATGAAGATCAGAATGAAAGTGATGTGCTTGTCTTGAATAAGATAGATACTGATGCTTAATGTTGAATCTAAATGTTATCTCATAGGTGTTAGATTACAAAGCCAAATTAAGAGATAAAACTGAACTTCATGTTAGAGTTTCTTTAAGTCAGGGAACATTTAATGGATACAGACATACTTAGAATTTATATAAATTTATTTGAGTCTTCATGGAATATAATTAGAAGAGGGAAACTCAGAGTTTAATTGTTTGGAAACCACACCAGGCTATACATTCCAAGCTGAAAATAAGGAGAACGGTGAGTAGGAAAGCATAGCTGGTTTTCTACTTTCATCAAATTAACTTGGTGATTATAAAAACCACCTACCTTAGCACAGACATGGGCCAGTAGGTAAGAAGTAGGTACTGAGGAATAATATGGGATTTCTATCTCTAGAAATCTGTAAAGCAGCTCAGCTATTAGATATTTGATTTGGCTAAAAGCAAATGGGCAGTGTTTTAGTCTTCTAGGGATGACATACAAAGTACTACAGACTATGGGGCTTAAACAACAGCTATTTATTTTCCTGTAGTTCTGGAGGCTAGAAGTCCAAGATCAAGGTATCGGCAGGGTTACTTCTTCTGAGGCGTCTCTCCTTGTCTTACCTGCCTTGTCTTGGTTGTCTTCTCACTGTGCCTTCACGTGGTCTTTCCTCTGTGTGTGTCTGTGTCCTTATCTCTTCTTCTTGTAAATGCATAAGTTATATTGGATTAAAGTCGACCTTAATTACCTCTTTAAAGACCCCATCTCCTAATACAGTCACATTCTGAGCTGCTGGGTGTTAGGATTTCAATATATGAATATTTGGGGATACAATGCAGCCCATAGGAGATGGGTTATGTGATATTTGAAAGTTTTGTTGAGGCTACTTGATAATGCTATGAAATACCTTGATTGCACAAATAATGACTTTGTTTTGTGGCTATACTGAGAAGGGTAAGTGGAGAGTTAAGGCAGATATTTGATTAATTAAAAAAAAAACTCTACTGAGGGAAATGTTCATTTTGATCTTTATCCCTAGATTTTTTCCCCCAGCACACACCCCTGTCCTTTGGGTGCCCTTGACCAGATTTGAACCTGGGACCCTTCATTCTGCAGGCCGATGCTCTATACACTGAGCCAAACCAGCTAGGACTGTCCCCTCCTTTTTTTTTTTATTGTTTAAAGTATTACAAATAGTAGTACATATGTCTCCTTTTCCCCCTATTGACCTCTCCCCCGCACTCCTCCCCACCTTTTCCCCTCCTTCTTAATCTAAATCAACTCATATGTCACTAGGAAGCTTGTATTTTTCTTTGTGATGGCATTCATCAACACATAACACAATTGTTGATTTGTCTTTCTGACTTCCCTGTTAGAGTCTAAGATTTGTACATTCATGATCATATCTTACTTGACACTATGTCTACTGTGTTACCCGAATTTTAGAACAGTGGTCCCTGGACCAGCAGCCTTATTGTTATCTGAAGACTTATTCAAATGATCAGGCCCCAGTCTCATACCTACTGAATGAGAAATTCTGAGTGTGGGGTGCCCAGTACTCTGTCTTTTTTTAAAAAAAATATTTTATTGAATTTTACAGAGAGGAAGGGAGAGGGATAGAGAGCTAGAAACATTGATGAGAGAGAAACATCAATCAGCTGCCTCCTGCACACCCCCTACTGGGGATGTCCCCGCAACCAAGGTACATGCCCTTGACCGGAATCGAACCTGAGACCCTTGAGTCTGCAGACCGACGCTCTATACACTGAGCCAAACCAGTTAGGGCAGTACTCTATCTTTTAACCAGCCCTACAGGTGATTCTGAAGTACACTGAAGATTAAGAATCATTATTGTAGATACTAAAAAAATGTTTGTTGCTTGTTGAATGAGCAGTGTATTCCCTCCGATGCCTGCCCAGGACATTCTGTGAAAAAGTCCTCTGGCAGGTGGTTTTGACCACAAGTGCATTGGACATTTGTTTGGTTGAAAACAAACGCTTTCCCAGGAGAGTTGTCCAGAATTGGAACCAAGACCTGCACTGCCAATCACTGTAAATGAAGCAGGGTCTTCCAGGAGTGGGCAGGGGGAGGAAGGCAGGCAAGATCCTCGTGGTTACTATTGATAGGAGCAGCAACTGCTCACAGAATCAGTGTTGCCAGGAACCGGCAGGGCATGAAAAGCTATGAGAGGAAATGTGGCTGGTCCTTACATTTACATTTTCTTTTCATCATGTTGACATGAACACTGTATGGCGAAAGATAACTCATTCCAAATAGCACAAGATGTTTCCCTGTGTAGCCCAGCCTCTGTGCTGCACTAGTGTAAAGACACATGGAGACAAAAGCACATCTGGCCAAATGATCTCCTCAGTTACACATGTACAACTACTAATGATTTCAATGGGAGTTGCCCATAATCACCAACGGTAGATTTGGCCCACGCAGTTTAAGTTGAACTAAAGCCCAATTTGTAATACTTTAGTTGAAAACCAGCGGTGATTATAAGACTAGCATGTGATTAAAGCTTCACCTTCAAAATCTGCTGCCCAGAAATAAAAAAGTTTAAAAAACCATTATGTATTTTTTCAACTTGTAGTAAAGTATGAATTGTTAAAACTTCCAGCCCAAGAAAAGAATTAAAGTATTGGGGGAAATTGGATATTCAGGGTGGCTGTTTTTCATTACTCTGCAGCTAATGAAAAAGTGAGACTTCAAATAGGATTCTGCTTTCATTGTTTCTATTTCCCCAAAGGACCTTCATCATGTCTTCGGAACCCATATCAACAACTTTTTATCTGAAGTTGGTCTAATCCTAGAAGACATGTTATGAATGTTCAAATCCTTAAATTTTAATTATTACTTTAAAATTCTTCATCTCCATTTGCTATTGTCATGTGATAAACTACCCCAACACTTAGTGGCTTAGAACAGCCATTTATTCACAATTTTATGGGGCAGGAATTCACAGAGGACTCCCTTGACCATTTATCTCTGCTCCCCTGGCATTAGCTGGGGCAGCAGGGACTATAGAGTCTATTTCCAAGGTGGTTTTTTCACTCACCGATGCCAGTCTTTCCCTACATGGCCTCTCCTTGTGGCTTGGGCTTCACACTGCATGGACATACGTCTCAGCAAAGTCATCCTTCTTCCCCACTGGTTTTCTTCCAAAGGACAGAGAGAAGACCCTGCCAGGCTAGTTAATGTCTTACCTAAAACTGGGACAATGTCACTTCTAGCATATCTATTAGACAAAGCAGTCACAATAACCACCCAGACTCAAGGGGAGAGAAAACAGATTCTGCCTACTGTTGGAACGACAAGCACACGTAGAATATGGGAGATATTGTGACCATCTTTGAAAAATAAAATCTGCCACATTTCTCTGAATGAGCTCAATGTATCCTCCTGTCAACAGCCATTATAGATGTTTGTGACCAGGTTATAATACCATGCTCTGTGAACACAAAAGACAAATAACATAATTTCCTGTTATTAAATATGCAGAAACCATTCATTCTCTATACAAAAAAAAAAAAAAACACAAAAAAACTCTGTGGCCATATGTAAGTATTCATTTTAAATTGCTAAACTAAAAGTCAAGATGAAAATGTGGACAAAAGTAAGTAGGCTGGTTTCAGAATCATGGAAGTTTGCTCAATTAGCCTTTTTATAGATAAGAATGTCTGGTAAGATTTTCTATACACCAATTTGTTTTAGTTTGGGTTTCTCCTAAAAAAGACTCTGAGACAAGGACTTGGTCATAGTTGTCATTTTGAAAATTGATCCTAGAAAGCAGATGTGAGGATTTGGGGAAAGTGACAGGGAAGGAGGAAACCCACTAAAAAGCAAGTCAATGAGTGGGTTACCCATGTGGGCAACCGAGGCCCAATCTCATTGGAGGAACTGCATGGAGTGCATCTCAGAAACATGCTGCCAGAGGATGGAAAGCCTGGTTAATTTAGGCACCGGCCACCACCCTTGGTTGATGGTTGCTTCTGGCAAGGCACTTAACTCCTGCTCTCAGTTGAGCAAGTTTTTGTGATGCCAGAGAAATCCTTCAGGCCAAGAAGAGAGATGCTGGAGCTTCAGGTGGGAAGTTGACTATGCTAGAAACTGTCTACCACAAATGCTGGTGAGCACAGGTGTATCGGGGTCTGGGACAGGAGAAGGCAATTGGTAGATGGATTTTGAAGTGTCACAATCACTATTATTTCTTTGGCATTTACTACATTCCAAGTGCTTTATATGTATTACTAGAGGCCCAGTGCACAAAATTCGTGCATGAGGGGGGGGTCCCTTCAGCCCAGCCTGCACCCTCTCCAATCCGGGACCCCTTGGGATCGGGCCTAAACTGGCAGTCGCTGGGATCAGGCCTAAACCAGCAGTCTCACAATCCTGGACTGCTGGCTCCTAATCGCTTACTTGCCTGCCTGCCTGGTTGCCCCTAACTGCCCCCCGCTGCTGGCCAGGTCGCCCCCAACTGCCCCCTCCCTGCCAGCTGGTCTCTCCTAACTGCCCCTCCCGCCAGCCTGGTCACCCCTAACTGTCCCCCCTGCCGGCCTGGTCACCCCCAGCTGCCCCTCTCTGCCAGCCTGGTCACCCCTAACTGTCCCCCACCTCCACTGGCCGGGTAGCCCCCAACTGCCCCCCCTGCTGGCCTAGTCGTCCCTCACTGCTCTCCCCGCCAGCCTAATTGCTCCCAACTGCTCCCTCCTGCTGGCCTGGTCACCCCCAACTGCCCCCCCCCACTGGCCTGGTCACCTCTTACTGCCCCCCGTGCTGGCTTGGTCGCCCCCAACTGGCCCCCTCTGCTGGCCTGGTCACCTCCAACTGCCCCCCCTGCTGGCCTGGTTGGCCCTCACTAACCCCCCTGCAGGACTGGTCGCCTCACACAGACTGTTTGTTCAGTCGTTTGGTCTTCCCTCACTAACCCCCCTGCCGGCCTGGTTGCCCCATGCAGCCTGCTTGTTCAGTTGTTTGGTCATCTCTCACTAACCCCCTTGCCAGCCTTGTCGCCCCATGCAGCCTGCTGTTTGGTTGTTGCTGTGAGGGTGTCCTGACCAATTTGCATATTACCCTTTTATTATATAGATGTTATTGAATCATAACAATTATGTGGCATAAGTATTAATATTATTCTTTTTTAATAGATGAGGAAACTGGGGTTCACAGAGGTTTAGTAAGTTCTCCAAAGTTATTTTGATATGAAGTGGTGGGATTGAGATATGAACCTCCATCTTTTTGATGCCATAATTCTTCATCTTAACTATGACACTATCCTAAAAACACAATTGTGCCATCACTATGATATCTCATCTGGACCCCCAGAGTAGTCTCCCAACTCCTCTCCTTGATGTCTCTCTTACTTTGCAAAGAGCTAGAGTGTTTTTTAAAAAAACACAAATCCACATCATGTCTCACTGCTCCACTGGATTCTCATTGCATTTGAACTAATATCCAAAAGCCATACCAATACCTACAAGACCCCACATAATCTAATTTCACCTTACCTCTTCAACTTTTTTATTATTGATACTATTACAGATATCTCCCGTTTATTACCTCTTCAATTTTAATGCACCCCCACTCCACACATACACGATGGTTCTAAGAAATTCATCAATGAAGTTTAATTTTATGTTTAAGTCATTCACTTAATGTAAACTCAACATATACCAAGTTATTTTATCATGGAGATATTTTTTTTTTTCAAGAATGCTTATCATCATCCAGAGAAGTTATAGTGTGAGGTACTCTGAGGTAATCGATTCCTTCTTTGGGTGAATTCTCAGGAATTAGTTTCTCTGGTTTCCTCTAGGCATATTCTTGTTCTGTTCACAGAAGGTGTTGAATGTAGCACTAAGTCCATGGAAGTAAGAGGGTATATTAGGAGTTTAAAAGTTTTAACTTTATTTAAAGTTAGACAATTGACACCTTTTACTTTGAAATACTCTCCAAATTTTTATTACATGAGCTGTAAAGATCAAATTTAATAACAAGATGAGAATTGTGCAGTCTTATTAGATCCAGGCTCAACTTTTCTAACATCTAGTCTTCTGATTTATGACTCATCTGAAACATAATCATTTTAAAGACTCCATCATAACAACATTGTTAAAATGCTAGATAAATTTCACTATGGATATCAGATGAGAAAATGTACCCTCTATGAATGATATGTTTCAAGACACAAAAAAATGGAATTCACATGAAATTTTATGTGTTTTAGAATGAAGTAATCCCTGATTTGTGCAGGGAGTCCATAAACACTAATGTTATTTATGGAACACAAAACTGTGAGACTTGGCACGCTGCCCCATTGGTGGTGGCTCTTCTGAAAACTGCAATAAAGTCCACCTGTTCAGACTCGATTATAACTTCTGCAAATGAAAGGCAGGCCAATGAAGTCCAGAAGCTGTCTTTAATATGCGACTTTCAGAAATCAGTCTCATTACCATGTTCCCCACATCAGAGAAAACTCAACAGCTCAAAACAAATTTGTCAGGACAGGAAGAAAAATGAATTAAAAAAATAACAACAATTAACCAAGTCAATATTCCACTTCCCTTCACAAGTATTTCTTTCTTGGGCAGATGACAATGGTCAGTGCATGGTCCCAGCCTGGGATATTCTAGAAACAATGCTTAGAAACAGTGGGCTTTCCTGTCCTGGCCTCCTGGAGGGTGTGCTTTTGTAGGGTGATAGTGTGGGTGCTCCTCTGAAGTCCTAGGGCTGGAGGAGCTCTGCCTCAAGGGAGCAGACTTGGATATCCAATGAGACACTGGATTCATGAGCTATGGAAATGAGGACAGTCATATCTTCTCTCCAGACTTCAGTTTTCTTCTCTGAAAGGAACTTTTGAGTTCTGAAAGCTCTGTGATTCTACCTTTTTTATGCCAAAATTATTTCCAGTTTATTGTTCCTTTAAATAACTTAAAGGCCAAGTAAATAAAAATAATTATGAAATCCAGTTTAGGCCCTAGCTGGTTTTGCTCAGTGGATAGAGCGTCAGCCTGTGGACCAAAGGGTCCCTGGTTAAATTACTGTCAAGGGCATGGACCTCCATTGCAGGCTCCTCCCCAGCCCAGACTCTGGTTGTGGTTCATGCAGGAGGCAACCAATCGATGTGTTTCTCTCACATTGATATTTCTCTCTGTCTTTCCCTCTCTTTCCCCTCTCTAAAAATCAATGGAAAAATATCCTTGAGTGAGGATTAAAAAAGAAAAAAAAAAAAGAAAAGAAATACAGTCTAAGCAAATGTTTCATGCTTCTGTATTCACTATTACATATTTTTGAACCAGAAACCAAAACTCCAAATTACTACTTCACTACTTCGCTCCCTATACTTTTAAGCAGGCTTAAAAGTATTGATCTCCTTGTGCTTTTTGGATAGCCTGTTTTTCCAGCTCTCCGTGGGGGCATGAGAATGGTTTACTTTCCCCATTTCTTCCAAATTAGGGCCACATGGCCTTTTCACGGAGTTCCTGTTGAAGGAAAATGGGATTTTAATCTATGAGAGTTAATTGCCATCAAGGTTGGTCTGTTCTTCTACTGAAACCAGAGTCCACTTTTCTTAGGCTCAGCCTTTCCAAAAACCAGCCTAGTCTAATTACCCATGTGGAAGGAAGGGCCTCTGTGCCTGAAATGCCTGTGCTCCCTGACTTAATCTGCTACTTCCCCACATCCTCCTGATTGCTTCCATGTCTACTACTTTCCCAACATCTATATTTGTATTCTTACATCCTCAGTGTGTGTGTGTGTGTGTGTGTGTGTGTGTGTGTGTGTGAGAGAGAGAGAGAGAGAGAGAGAGAGACAGAGAGAGAGAGAGAGAGAGAGAGAGAGAGAGAATGGGCATCTTCTGAGCCCTGTCTTCTCTCCAGGGTCAGTTTCATGACCCTCTTATCTGAGACACTGAGGTTCAATATCAGGTGGGGAGTGACCATGATAAGAGTCTAGATGACAGGTTAAACCATTTTTAAAGAACCTCAAGGAATTCTCCAAGTCCTTTGGATGCTTTGTCAATTTTTTTAACTGTTTTTTTTACATCTTTTCCTCTTTTCATGATTCTGTTTCATTGGAAATTTCTCAGAGTGAATACACTGCCAGTCTTGGTGACATTTTGGTTATGTTTAGGTCTTTAGGATAAAAAAAGTCTCTTGTGATGTTTATGAGCTTGTAGGTGTTAGGATGAGAACCTCTCTTTGCACTGCCTCATGTTTCTATGGTGTGGGAGTCATGGGTTAGAAGTAAGCCCCTGTTGCTTGCTGCCCCACTTTTATTTGCATTTAGGGAATAAAAAGGAGCTATGCCATGAGTTAGTTTAGGAGAAAGAACATGATACAGTACTTGCCCTCTCTTTCCCTGTTTCTCTGGCTCTGTCTTATTTTTCTATATCTATTATCTATGGAGACAATGCTTATGGTCTACTGATGGTCAGGAGGCTTGCATTTGCCCAGCTCCAGAGACAAAAGAAATAGACAAGCCTGTTAAATTCACAGGTGAAGTATCAATGCTTTCAGTCACAACTTTAAAGCCACATCCCCCCATCTAGCTTTGCTGCTTCTCCTTCTTCATTTTCTTCTTCATGAGCAGGAAAGCTAATATTTTGATGTCCAAGTATCTGATTCCCATGTCTTTCTTTCAATTTTCTCTGAACCCTGGAGAGGAGGTATCATCAGCCCTAATTCCCTTTCAGTTTGGAGACCTGAGGCATTTTCTGCTCCTACATTTTCCACGTTTTAGGATGTTTCATGAGACTAAAAGAAACTTCCAGAAATTTCTTGCAAATAGAAATTAGATTAACCTTTCAGAGCAAATTAAGACAAATAACAATGACACTAGGGGAGTTTACTTAGCAACATAACAGTCCTCAGGATGGAACGATTTAATCATCTCCACCGAAAATGGAAATGGGAATAATGACCTCGCCTCAATTTTCAGAAACATTTAAGCGCATAAACACATGTCCTTTTGGGCTGCAGTTTTTCAGTAATCAGTTTCTGCTTTTTACCCACCTGTGCAACAGTAGGGATTAGTCGAAAATTTTCAATTACACATCATACCACACGCATGCTGTGTGGGAAATGCAGCATGTAAAAAACACAATTTCTAGCTTTCAAAACAAACATGAAAAGGGATATTACACAGGGTGGTTCTGGGGAAGGGAAGACGGAACATAATGGTTATGGATGCATGGGGAATTGTGGATGTTTAATTGAAAGAGAGATGGCATTGAGCAAGGGAAGCAGAGGGTTGCAGAGGTCAACCTGTTGGTAGAGTCTGTCACTCTAATACTCTTCCATGCTCACTTCTAACATGTACTGATTTTGGTTTTGAGTATTTGGCTTTCCGAGGCAAAAAACAAACACCTTCCCATACAATTTTATACCTTAGTGTATTATGATTGTTTGACCCTTAAAGAAAAATGCCAGCTAATGAAGGGCTCTAGAAAAGACTTTCTATGAAACTTGAAGTTGACTTCAAAGTCCGACTTTCATGAAGTTGGAACCATTTTGGAAATAGAAGTGCAGTATATTCAAAATGTTACTTACTTTTCAAGTATTTTAACATTTATTACAACTATGAAGTTATGTGCAAATGGAAAGGGTTTCTAAAAGCTTTGAGTTTTCTCATAAATATTTTATATGGCTACAGATAAAATGTTTTTCTTTTTCTGGTGCTCCTGGCAAATCTTTTCAGTTTCTGGAAAATAAAAGGGAGATTAAAACATAGGGGAATGCTTTCTCTGGTGTGTAGATCAAGAATGCATTATCCAGGCTATTTCTTTAAAAAAAACATTTCAAGGAAAACAATTTTAAATATAATAATATTACATGCAATAAGCATTAATACTTGAAGAAAAAAAGATTTTAAATATAATAACATTACCAAAACTGTGCTAACGTAGTATAATCCAGGCCATTTCTGATAGCAGGTCCCCAGGTGAATGACTTTCTGGTTGGAGAGTGAATTTTTGTCCCTTGACCTGGCCCCTCCCAGTCTGCTGGCCTGGACGCTTTCCTGTGCACCTGTGAGAATGTTCAAGGAAGCAATTCACAGTCGCTTTTGAACTTCTTGGAGAATCTGCAACAGCTTGATTTTAAAAACATGAATGCTGGAGCACTGCCTGATTGTGAAATACTATTTTAAGGCATTATAATATGCTTTGCAAGGCCCACATTTCAGACACAAAAATAAGTTCAAAATTGAGCTGTGCATAGGTAGAAAGCAAATATTTGAAAACTCTAATGATAAAGTAATTGGATGTTTGGGGAATTGTGTCTTGGGCTATCTTCTTTTATGCCTTGCAAAACAATTGTCAGATTTAAGAAAAAGGTAGAGTAAATGCATTTAAACTGATGTTTCTCCAACAGGTTTCTTTACAATCAATTCAATAAAATCATGTATGTTTGGTTGAAAAATAGTCCCATATCTCTGGGAAGGCTGTGTTTCTCAAGCGAGCATTTTTGGGGAAAGGAGCACATGGAAGAGAAGAGGAAGAAAGTGATATCAGCTTGCTGTGAGATGGCCATTGCCATGGAGGGAATTGCTGATTGTATAGTTGAATTTGGTTTGAGTAGGGTTGAGCCCCAGCTTTAGCTTTTTGGTTCAACCTTAGAGGGCCAGAACCTAGAGTAATTCCATCTCACTGGCTGCTATAGTGAGTGGGTCACAGGTGGACATGTGACCAATAGGGTGAAGTGCATTTAAAAAAAAATAGATGCCGAGTTAGAAGCAGTATCTCTTTTAAAGGATAGTCTGTGGATTTGAGGCCTGGAATTTCCACAGCCATTTTGCTACCAGGAGAGAGAAAGCCAGCTTAAATATAATCCAACTAGGGAAAGCTAACCAGTATATATCATTTTCTTGGCCACTGGGATTATTTTGGAGGCAGACACATAATTAAACATAATTAGATAAGTCCTTAAGGGAGAAGCTGGTAACTTCTATTCATTGATTGAGAGAACATAAGTTTTCACTTCTTCTGGGTGATATGGTATGAGAATCTGTGGTCATTTGGCTACAAGGAAGAAAGGTGACCAGAGGACAGAGCCCACACATAGAGAGGCAGAGTATGAACAACTGTAGAGAAATGGAGCTGAAACCTTTCAAACCTCTTCTTAAGTTTTTTACTTTCCTCAACTTTGAGTTTTATGAGCCAATATTTTCTGTTACAAATAAATGAATTGGTTGTGTTGGAAACATGAGTTGATTTAAATAAACTTGAATTAATGTTATTCCCTAAAGAAGAGTTGATTTGCTGTACTGTTGTGTGCTATCATACATACAAAAATGCACATTTACTTTTTAGAAGTGTCCTAAAAGGAACATTAACATGTACAAGACAAAGAACAATGAAACATGCAAATTTAAATCTGCACCTTCCCTATGTAGGTCAAATGTCACAGTCACTTAGTTTCAACTGATTTACTGGAGAAAACACAAAAGCATATAATAAGAATCAGATGTATTACAAGTTGCATATAACTAATTGGATTCAACAAAATCTTGGAGATGTTTCTGCTTGTTTTTTTTTTTTTTTGAGCAATCCAACAATTTAGTCAAAATAGAAACTGTCTTTTTTCAGTTCAGAGCAACAAATGAAAAATGTACAGTACAACATGAGAAAACAATGCAATTTTATTCAATTGAAATATACACACACATACCAAGAAAACTACAAACATATATACACAAACACACAGAAAAATGTTATACAATGATATACACACCAATAATTTACCCAAACACAAAACTAAACTGTCTCACATGCAGAAATCCATGGGTCCCAGTACACAAAGAAAGAGTATCTGCTCTATTTCAACAATTACAGTTTGCTCTAATGTGACAACCAAAATAATTGAAATACCCAGTGGTTATTAAATTTATGATAAATACTTTAATATTTGCATGCTTTTTCCTTCTTTAAAAAAAAGCAAAGAACAAAGTCATCAAAAAATTATCTAAGAACCAAATCAAACCCTAATGTAAAACTAATGGAATTAGAAAATGCCTTGAGCTTCTTCTTTTAAAAAAAAATCTAAGATCACAAGGCAGGTAGCACAAAGAAGAAGGAGGAAGAGGACAGAGGGCTCAGTAACAAAGAATAAAGAAAAAACAAAGAGGAAGAGAATGTGAACTACAATTATGTTGTTTAGCAAATTAATAATGGATAAATTAGAGAGCTGGAGGGAAATGCATAGACAATATTTCTAGGAAGTCTCATCATCGACATCATTATTATCTTCAACCAACCCAACAGTTTAGCTATGGTCATAATTATGTCAAAAGTCATCTGAGTTGGTCAAGTCAGTTATCTTAATAAAAGTAATTTAAATTAAAGATTTTGGAATTACAAGAGCACAACCAAAAAGTGTTCTGAAAATGATAATTGCAATACCTATTTTGCCCCTAAGGGGGACATGCCCTGCTCACAGTGCCAGGATAATGGGCTCTTCCTGTTTTATACACTGTTTATTTAGGCCCTGTGCTCACAGATTATTAAGCCAGATGTGGACATCTGATTCCAGGTCAGCAAAGCCATAGGCTCACCCACAAATTTGAGCATAACCTGGCACTAAGAGACAAACTGGACCAATCAGATTTTCCGCTTCGGGGACTGAAATTAAGAAAGACAATGGAATCTGCCAGTTGGCAATAAAACAGAAGCTGAAGAGTTGCCTTGAGGTGAATTTGAAGCATCATAAACCAAAGCCATGTTTAGCCAGAAGTTTGAAGAAGCAGATATTATAGAGGAGTGAGACAAGGAAGCAGACTGGGAGTGTGTAGAGTCCTGTAGAGTCATAGGCCTAGTCATACTGATGGTAGACCGTAAAGAGTCCTACACTTCTACTTGCTGGCATTCCTGGAGATACTGTGATCCCCCAATTCTTCCTGAGGTGGGGACCCACTACAGAACCTGTTTTGTGAGAGAATGGATTCTCCCAGTGGTGCCAAGTATATATTTGCAATAAACTCCCTTTTTATTTGAGATCACTTGGGAGAGTCTCTATTCTTGCAAACCAGGGATTTGGATGAAACACTTCTCAACTCATTTAAGCATTTCTGCCTCTAAACCTTCATATAATAATTACCTGGGGAGCTTGTTAGAAATATAGTTTCCTGGAATAGAACTCTAAAAATTCTGATTCAGTGGGTTGGAGAAAACCCTGGAGTCTCTTCCTTCCTTCCTTCCTTCCTTCCTTCCTTCCTTCCTTCCTTCCTTCCTTCCTTCCTTCCTTCCTTCCTTCCTTCCTTTTTTAAAGGTAGCTGTCAGAAGACTGGTATATTTTGGAACCACTGCCTTGGTCAGGCTGTCCTTTTACTAGGAATCCTCTAACCCTGTGGTCCTCAAACATTTTGGCCTCAGGATCCCTTTTCACTCTTAAACATTATTAAAGACTCAAAGAGTTTTTACTTAGGTGTGTTAGTCTATCAGTATTTATCACATTAGAAGATAAGCTTGAGAAAGTAAAAATTGTTAAATTTATTAAAAGTGATAAACCAATTACATGTAGCAGTAGTTTCCTGGTGCTGCTATTGATAAGTGATATAACAGCTGAAATTTATTGTTTCACAGTACCATAGACTAGAAGTCTGAAATCATGGTGTAGGCAAGGTTGGTTTCTTCTGAGGGCCGTGAGGAAGAATCTGTTTTCATGCCTCTTTCCTAACTTCTGGGAGCCTCAGGTGTTCCTTGATTTGCAGATGACATTCTTCCCATGTCTTCACATCATCTTCCTACTATGTATGTCTGTTTCTGTGTCCAAATTCCTTCTCGTTATAAGGGCACAAGTCATATATATAGCATCAGGGCCCACCCTAATCACTTCATCTTAACTTGATCATCTGCAAAGATTCTATTTTCAAGTAAGGCCACCATCACAGGTACTGGGGGTTAAGACTTCAACATATTTTGGGGAGAGACAATTCAACCCATTGCATGTATTAACACAACATATTTTTGTGAAAATAACCATATTTTCCAACATAAAAACATTGAGAAGATGGAAATTGTTTTACATTTTTATAAATCTCTTTAATATCTGGCTTAATAGAAGACAGTTATATTCAACTTCCCAATTTGCTAGGATATATCATTTTAGTTGAAGTATATGGAGAAAAATCTTATCTCACACATAAATATAGTTGGAAAAAGGAGAGTTGTTTTAAAAGCATTTTCAGATAGTTGTGAATACATTTTCTACGGTACTATACCAAAACTTGACAAATTGTAATTTCATAAACGTTACTTTTATGTGGAATTGAAACCATGTTGATAAACATTTCATACGTTGTTACTTCAAAATTTATTGGTATGTCTTGCCATTTGAAGGGTTATTTTATCTATGCATGATTTTATGACATTAGCAATGGTCATTTAAAAAATATCAATTTCCTGAATTATGCAGATTTTCTAATTGTACAGTGGAAAACTCCAATGTACCCTTATGAGAGGATGAAAAAAAAGGGCACAGAATGTCTTAATATTTTTATGAAATAATTTTTACCTCATAGATTAACTGAGAGTGTCTCAGGGACCCCCACTGAGTCCCCAGGCTATACTTGGGGAACTTATATTCTAATCCATTCTTGATTAAGGAAATTCTAACAACATTCCAAGTACCACCTTAAATTCTTTCTTCTCCAGACATCTTAGCTGATTCCCCATGAAGATGGAATGGCCCCTTCCTTTGTATGGCTCTATTTGTATACTCTCTATGTGAGTCCCATGGGGACTGGATCTTATTCACATTTTTTTTTTTATCACTGAAGGTAAAAAAACATAGGGCCTTGAGACAAATATTTTGGGTTTTCAACTGGATTGAATTTATTATGTTGTTTTTATGCAGAATAGCTTTTAATAATTAAGGGGCCCAGCTTTAACTGCTGCTATTGCCAGTGTTTACCATAATGCAGGCTTTTTCATCAATTAAAAAAATTCAGATTTCTCTACCCTGAGAAGGAATATTGTTTGTAAAAATAAGTGCCACATATGTCTTCTTAAAATCTCATAGATGTACCCTTAGGGTTTTACAAGTGTGTAGATTGCAGTTGGCCTAGCAAACTTCTCTTCATCCTTCACGATGCATATCAAAAGTCACCTTGCCTGACTGCATGAGACACCATTCAGCTTCTAAAGTAATTTCCCTCATTATTGTGCTCTAAAGTCTTCTTTGCATTTTTCTCTTATAGGAGTCTCTCAAAGATGTCTGAACAATTCAGAGAGGGAGAAATCTATTTCTCAATTCTCTTTTGTAGCTAGTGAGGGCAGGAGTGTTGTGCTATGTTACTCATGTCTACATGAACAACTGAGATAGGGTTATCCCAGTCATCTTAACAAATGATGGATCATATTTTCAGCCAGAACCCATTGGTTTCCAGAGGCAGAAATTCAACTACAACTTAAGTAAAATAGTGAATTTGTGAGTGAGGTTGGGTGTAAGGTTTATAGAATTGAAGAGCAGTTTCAGGCAAACAGGAATCAGGGCTGCTCCAGGGAATTTAGAGATTGGAACTGGGACCAGAATGCTTTCAGAACTCCGTGTCTCATTTTCATTTCTCTTTGTAGACCAGCTTTCTCCTTGAAGCTAGACCCATGGCTGCTGCCAACAGCTCCTTGGGATAATACCTAGCTAGTATTGACATCCCCAAGGAAGGGACGTTTCTCTTAGTAATAGCTGAAAAATCTCAGGACCATCAGATGGCCTTGTTTTGGATGACCTGCTCAATTCCTGAATCCTTGACCATGACCATGACTATGATAGTAAACTAGACTTGACTTGGATTGGGTCATAGGCCCACTGTAAGGACAATTACTGCATCCAGGGAGGGGAGTCATGAAAGAAGATGGCAGCAATCCTTTGAAGCTAATTATTGGAATGGGGGAATAAAAGGCTGGGGAGAAACAGTTCCCCCAGAGAAGGCAAGTTCTGTTTTTAGAAAAAAGGAGGGTTCCTAGATAGACTAATTATCAATTGTCCACCACAATAACTGCCTGGTCTGTCTTCACAAAATCCCTTGTGAAGACATTTGAAAATACCACGTCAGCCTGCCATGGCCAATTTAATCATGTTGTATGCTTTGGAGTAGTGACATCAATTAATATCTGTGGCTGAATGAAGTTACTTATTTAATAATTGCATTTTAATATTTCAGGTTACATGCTTTCCTAGTATTGCAAATCAGCACTTCACAGGGAACTGTTTGTTATTATTTTCCTATGGTAAGTAATGTGATGAAATTACACGGGTACCACTAGATTTTATACAGAATTGGAATTCACATTAGTTTCACCAGTTTCCCCAGGATTAGTCTGGGCCTGCCATATAATGTAGACTTCCCTGGGTAGCTATTACCCTGATAAGACCTTCATGAGGCCTGGACAGGTGGCCTAGAACCACTGTGCAATTCAGAGGACTTGACCCTTTTAGTCTACTCTTGAATAACAAGCACAGGGCTTGGCACAGTAGATATAGGGTGACTGGTCACCTCAGAACAAACCCAATGTCTAGCTGCTCTTCCCCAAATAATTTTTGTGATTCCCATTTGTTGACAACCTAGTTTAATTTTGAAAATAGAAGTCTCTCAAATATTATATTTGTTCTGCTAAGATCATCAGTGTTGATACAGATTAAATGCCAGAGGGCCTTTCCCCAAGTTTCCATCAATATTAGATTTCCTCTATTAAACTATCTCAATCTTTTTTCTTTTATAGAACTTAATATAATTTATAATTATATACTCAGAAGTTTATTTGATTAATGTTGTCTCTCTAACTATAACCTCATGAAGATAAGATAGGTACTATATCTTTGTTCATTGCTTGGATGCCCTCTGTCTCACACAGGATTTGAGATATTAGGTGCTCAAAACAATATTTGTTCAATGACTGAATGAGTGAAAGAAAAAGTACATTTTTAGTTATATTCCTTCGTGAAACAAAATCTTCTCTACACGCAACAGGTAATTCTAAGTAATGGAGGAGGGGCACATGAAAAAAAATGGCAGACAGCCAACATACAAAGTCAACATAGGCTTTTATTTTTTTAAAACACGATTTTCAAAAGTGGCCTATGCCCTGTGATGCTCTTGAACACTGGCTGTAAATATGAAGTACACATGTTTTATATTTGAATACATGGAAGCAGGAGGCATCTGGCTCCCACTGTGAGCACTAATAGGGTTGGCAGTGACTCATTGCTGCTCCCCTTGAGATCTCTTTACGTCTTTGCTTTTCAGACCAAAGAGATTGACCAATGGAGGCTAATGGTATAACCATCTCCTAGAGCTGGTGACCAAGGTCTTTCCTTCACCTACTGATCACTTCTGAAGGGAAGAGGAAAGAAAATATTGAAGCAGCAGTCATTCGCACCTTCCTTTCTCTGAACTCCAGCACGTGTTTTTCAGTTAAATTGGAATAATTTATTTTCAAAGAAAATAGGAAAGCAATATTTGTTTCATAACACTTCACAAGCATCAAAATATTTACCAAATTTTCATCTGTGTGTAGCACATTGAGACTGTGTTCTAGTTCCAGCTCTGCCACTAATTAGTTGTGTAACTTGGGTGTTTTAACATTAACTTCCTTATTTGTGGAAAAAAAAATTGGGATATACTAAGCTTTTTCCAGGTTTAACAACCAAGGAAGACAAACAGGTATCATATCCCTTATTTTTAAGTTTACTTAATACAATAAAGTAATCATTTGCTCAAGAAAACTAGGAAATTCATTCATTCTTTCACTCATTCATTTATTATTTCTTTCTTTCTACAATTTTCCCCAGACCTGTAGTGTAGGGGATAAGGTATGCACACAGGAGTCTAAGCTTAAATTCCAGCTTTGCCAATTCCCTAACTTTGGGCAAGTTACTTACCTCTTTGTGTCTTATTACCTTAAATGTAAAGGGAGAACAATGGCACTAGTACTAAACTCAAATGATTCTTGGGAGGATTAAGGGGTGAAATGTATATGATACTTAGAATATATAATAAATATTCAATAAGTATTAGGTATTATTTATTGAGAAGTAACTTGGTGTCAGGCACATTGTTAAGCATTTGGGGTATAAGAATAAATAATGGGGCAGCTAGATTTCACTGTATCCAATCAAACCTCTAGATCAATGGATTGTGACAAAATTTCATTCTGTCACTTTGTGGGAATTGGGACTTGGGAACCAGATCTATGCTGATATTCTGGGTACTGTTATTTCTGTGAATAAAAACTGTCCTTTGTCTCTGATACAGACTGAGATGCTAACTTGCAAGTGGGGTAAAATCTCAGACCCTTCATAGTTCTTGACACAATGTGAATCTAATCATGTGTCAAGGAAATACAAAATACAAAAGAAAGAGAACAGTTTAAACAACACTAAAATGATAGTATCAGCCAAACTCAGGATATAAGACTTAAGAGACTAATAACAATAAAATAAAATGCATGAACCTGTTTCAACCATCTTATGTCCAGGCCTATGGTACAGGATGGGATCCTTGATAGCTGGTGGGGACTCTAATGCATGAGAGATGCTCAATAAATGTTGACCCTTTCCCTTCTCTTCTTGTAAGTTTTGTAGATTAAAAGGTGGAATTCATGTGAATGAGGAGATGTGGTGGATAGAGGTAGTGAGAAAGTGTCTGTTGGGAGAAAAAAATTGGCCAGAGACCTATACAGGTGACATTTAGCTGCCAGGATTTATAGAATTGGTGAATCATTGGAAGCTTTGAGCCTGGGGAATGTCAGGATCAATTCTATATTTGGGGAAGGTAATTCTATAGATAGCTAGAAGAATGGATTGGCAAACAAGAGATTAGAATCCAGGAGATGAATTAGTATTTGATGCTCAGGACTGACTGGAGTAGAAGGAAGTCTGGATCAGAGAAATAGTTGGAAGGTATTTTCAAATCATCCAGGCCCATGGAGTTAAGAAGTCAAATCAGCATGAGTCAGCTTTAGGATGGAAAAGAAAAGAAGGTGTGAAGGTTAGTTCTCCCTGAAAAGATGGAATTAAAATTATATACAAGTTCCTTATGGCCTCTTTTTTTGTTTTGCAATTCTTCTAATTCTTCCAATTGTTTTTGTTTATATAGTCTTAATTAACAAAAATAGGAACTCCTGCTTAAGTTTCATACCAGTTGTTAATCAGGACCCTGGAACTAAAACACATTTATTTGTGAAGAATACAAACCAATTGAGAATACTTAAAAAATATATATGTTTTTATTGATTTTTTAGAGAGGTGGGAGAGAGAGGGAGAGAGAGATAGAAATGTCACTGTGAGCAATTGGCTGCCTCTTACATGCTCCCCATTAGGAATCAAGCCCAAAACCCCCCAGACATGTGCCTGGACTGGGAATTGAACCTGTGACCTCTTGGTGCACAAGACCATGCCCAATCCACTGAGCCACACCAACTGGGTTTAAGAATACTTTTGATCATAGAATATAAGTTATATTTTTGTATCCCTCAGCTATCCATTTTTAGATATATTCCAGACACTTCTGTTCTTTATTGCTGATATCTTAACTGGTCGAAAATGAAATATGAGAATATATATCTGTGAATAATATAGTTATGGTGATTGAAACTGGGAGACAAGAGTGAGTTGGGGGACAAAAAATTGTGTGTGTGCACTATAACTGAGAGTTTCCCAAAGCACAGAAATTTGGATTTACCTATTGTTTAACTGCTTCTTGGTGAAATTTCACTTGGGTGATACAATTTTTTTTTTATTATCTAGACTTTTGGTTTGGAAAAAACCATTAATTGTGTGTCTTTGTAACAGAAGTACAGGATTCTATTAGTAAAGATACTTGGTCATAAATCCAGTCCTGCTTTATTTTATTTTAAAAATGGTGATGGTGATAGTGGTGGGGGAAATCTTATTATTATTTACTTCTTACGTGAGGATAAGCAAAGCACTCTTTGAGAAACCTAATTTAAGAGTGAATGTGCTATGGGGGAGTAAAACATGATAGCCTGATAGCTAGGGTCAGATGGCTTCATTTTGAGTTCCCTTTAAAGCTTCATTAGTTTCATTTTTAAAATAAAATGTGGAATAACTGAATCTACCTCTGAGAGCTGTTAGGAGCATTCAGTTAGATAATATATACAAGCCTTGCCAGAGTATCTGGATTATAGGAAGGGCTTAGCATTTATTAATTCCTTTGATATATCTTTTCATGGAGATCTTCAGAGCTTTCAGTAAGAAAAAATATTTGTGTTTAAACCAGTCCTAATGTATAAAAAACCCAGAGTCTGTAATGACCGAACAGATGACCAGTCCATCCCCTGGCCCTCAGGCTCCATTGATCAGGGGATGGCTAACAGGGGAACCGGGTCCCTCAGGCTCCAATGAATCTGTGGCAGCAGCGACTGGTGAGCGGGCAGAAGGCAGACTGCTTGGTCCCTCCCCCGGCTCACAGGCTCCCATTGATCAGGGGATGGTTAATAGGGAACCGGAGTGGCATGGGGACTGGCGAGCAGCTGGAAGGCAGGCCTCTTGGTTTCTCCTCCTGGCCCTCAGACTCCAATCAATTGGTGGCAGAGGCGGGGTGAAACTGGGGACTGGCTTCCTTAGTAGTCCTGCAGGTTTAATCTCCAGAGGACAGGCCAGGCACCAACAGACCAGCCTCTGGCATGATCCTGACAGCACTGCTGGCCTCCTGGAATTTGGCTCTGCGGTGGCTTCCCCTCCCTAGATGCTCCACAAGGAAGAAAGGATACCGCCAGCAGTGCCAGGGGCAACCATCGGTGACCTACAGCTCTCCCTGTGCTTCCTCCAGGTCACTCGAGCCAGCCCCCGCCCGCCCCACTCCAGAGGAAGGGTGATCACTGCACATGGAAGGAATGTAGTAAAAAACAAAAGCCGATGACCAAGAGAATGCCGCAATCAATGTCCAGAGTCTGGCTCAGGAGAACGGAGAGAAGGGAGAATTCCATAATTTGGCCGATGCCAAGATATTTCTGAGTGACTGCCTGGCGTGTGACAGTTGTGTGACCTCAGAGGAAGGAGTCCAAGTTTCTTAACAGAACACTAAGGACTTCTTCCGTGTTCTGAACCTTAATAAGAAATGTGATACCTCAGAACACAAGGTGCTGGCAGTGTCCATGTGTCCTCAGTCTCTGCGTTATTTTGCTGCTAAATTCAGCCTCAGTATCACTGATGCATCCAGAAGGCTCTGTGGCTTTCTCCAAAGCCTTGGGGCGCACTGTCTTTGACATGAAGATAGCTGCGGACTTCAGCATCCTGGAGAGTCAGAAGGAATTTGTGTGTCGGTACTGCCAGCACCGTGAGGAAGAGCCCCGGCTACCCATGCTGACCTCCACCTGCCCCGGCTGGGACTGATATGCAGAGCGTGTGCTGGGTCACCCCATCACCCCCCACCTCTGCACGGCCAAGTCTCCCCAGCAGATCATGGGGTCTCTGGTGAAGGATTATTTCACCAGACAGCAGAACCTGTCCCCAGACAAGATTTTCCACGTCATTGTGGCCCCATGTTATGACAAGAAACTGGAGGCCCTTTGAGAAGATGTTCCCACAGCTTTACATAGTTCCCAGGGTGCTAACAGCGTGTTAACCTCAAGTGAAATTGTCCAGATAATGGAGCAAAGTGACCTCACCTCGAATGACGCCACCGTGGACACTCTGTTTGGAGACATGAAGGAGGAGGAGGTGAGGCTCCACGAGGGTGCCAGCTCCGACGGGCACCTGGCACACATCTTCAGGCACACGGCCAAGGAGCTGTTCAACGAGGACATGGGAGTGCTCACCTACCGCACCCTGAGGAACAAAGACTTCCAGGAGGTCACCCTTGAAAGGGGCGGAGAGGTTCTGCTATGCTGGAAGGCAGGCCTCTTGGTCTCCTCCTGGCCCTCAGACTCCAATCAATTGGTGGCTGCTTACGGCTTTTGGAACATCCAGAAGTGGTCCTGAAGCTGCAGAGTGGCAAGCTCCCCTGCCACTTCGTGGAGGTCCTGGCCTGCGCCGGGTATGCCTAAGCGGCAGGGGCCAGGCCCAGGCGGAGGACGGGCGTGCAGACAGGGCACTGCTGCGGCAGATGGAAGGCATCTACGCTGCCATCCCGGTGTGGCCCCCAGAGACCAGCGCCCATGTGCAGGAACTGTACCAGGAGTGGCTGGGGCTGGGGGAGGGGGCGACTCCCCCCGGGCCCAGGCGGCCCTGCACACTGCCTAGCAGGGCCCAGGGCAGCCTGCCAGGACATCAGGTGGTAAAGGTCCAGCAGACGCCCGGCCTGCAGGCTGCCTGAAGAGGGGTGTCAGACACGTGAAGGAAAGGCTTAGCATCTCTGTCATCACTTTGGTTTTCAGAACTCCCTGCTCCCCATCTGTCGGCTCCCTCCCTCTGAGGGGCACTGTCGTCATCACATGGGTGCAACTGGAATATTGTATCTCGAGAGGATTGCCCCAATGTACGTATCCTTTTATCCGATGATGAAAAAATCCCAAAGAACAAGAATGGAGACAGATTACTGTCCTTTAGGCTTAAAAAAACTTGACTTGGGAAGTATCCTGCAAAGAGCTGAGACTTGGTTCTGTCCACGCACCTCAGAGAGATTGGATGAGGAAATGGCCCGGTTTGGCCCTGACTTTACCCACTATGTTACTCTTGAAGGTGACATTGCCACAATGTGAATAAACTGCCACCTTTTGGAATAGGGGCTCATGAAAGTCTGCATTCCCAACTTTTATTGAAACGGATCTATGTTCTGCAGCTGTGGCCACCGTCCTGAGATCAGGTCCTATTGACCAGGTCCTGTCTCTGGGAATCAGGGGGCACTGGAGTAGAGCCCCCCATCCCCTCATGCCCTTTTACATTCAGGGATTGAGCTGAACTCACTTTGGGGGAGGCCTGGCAAGGGTGACAGGTGTCACAGATGGAAGGATGGAGAATGGAGAGGCGGACACCCTGCTTGGTCCCTCCCTGGGTGGGGTCAGGCAGATGAAGGCCGGCCAGCCCACCCCACAATTGGGTGAGATAGCGTCCTGTGTGTCTACCTCTCACCCCATGGGCCTGGCCACTCCCCTCAGCTCTGGGCAGCCCTCTGCGTTTCATGACAGTGCACTCTGCCCTCATATGCTGCTCGTCCTAAGTGAGAAGGAAGAGAGCAGTTGGCCCACAGACAACTACACAGAAAGATAGGGCTCATGGCTGGTGAGCACAGTGGCAGTGGCGGGAGCCTCTCCTGCCTCCATGGCAGTGCTAAGGGGCAGCAAGCTGAGTAGTAAGGAGCAGTGAGGGGTCCCGGACTGCATGAGGGATTTCCAACTTTCGGCTTAGGCCTGTTCCCCATGGAGAACAGGCCTAAGCCAGCAGGCGGACATCCCCTGAGGGGTCCTGGACTGCGAGAGGGTGCAGGCCAGGTTGAGGGATCCCCCACCCCCAGTGTACAAATTTCGTGCACTGGGCCTCTAGTAGTGGTATAACTAGGAACTCTGGAAGAATGCTCAGGAAGAAATGGGATGAGGATATTTCTAGATACAAGAGCCAAAAAATTATTAGAGGGGAAATAAAAGAAAGATGAACAAATTAACAATAATCAAAATTTTGGAAAGTGACAATCAACTGTAAGTCACGAGCAATATAGTAGGTACAGTGGGAGGTAGTGGACTAGGGGCTGAAGAATAAATTTCAACATCACTCAAGTGGCCTCAGAAAATTATTGGCTTTCTCTGGGCCTCACTTTTATCCTAAGTAAGGACCATCTGCTGGACTCTGAAGATTAATGTGTAAGTCAGATGAAAAATAAAAAATAAATCGTGGAAGGAGGATATATGTCCAAGGCTCTGCTGTCAGATGATGCTGTTCAAAGGCAATAAAGACAAAGACAAGGCCCATCAAACATGCCACCACTCTGAGGCCTGGACATTAGCCTTCCAGTGGATGTTAGGAAAAAAATTTGACCCCTGACCCCTGAAGAGGTGTTGTGATTACTTTTACTTCCTTCAAGACAAACAATGAATATTTCAGTTGCTCTTGCTCTGGGTACGATCACAACCACGTGAAGGATGTAAAATATCACTGGGATGACATGCTACAGAGCAGCTGGCTGGCTGGAGGGGCCCCATAAACGTCACAAGAAAACTCATACCCATAGGGAAGGCAGGAGACAAAAATAATAACAATAATTCTTGGCGCTCACATGGCATCTTTCATCTGAAGAGCTCCAAGTATTTTACAGATGTTACATCCATTAAAATGTATGTGGCAAGCATTACTCTCCCTGGATTACAGATGGGGAGGGGACTGTAATCCTGTCATTCAGACTAAAAGTGGAATAAACATCTAATTACCTTTGAGAGGAAGCTTTTCTAATGTAACCCTTTCCTTCTGCCATTCCCCATTGCTCCTGAGTGAATAGGACAAGTCACGTCCTTGGGTCTGGAATATCTGCTGCAGGTATCCAAACACTGAAATGAGATCACCTCTCAATCTTTCTTCCCCAGACGAAACATATTTAACTTTCTGAGTCTTTCTTCAGAAGCCTGAACTTCCTCTTCCTTGTTTCCCTTCAACCTGGAGGTGGTTTTCAAGTTGAGTAACTAAAACCAGTGCCTGGTGCTTCTGTGTGAATCCGTCAGTGACTTTACCTGAATAAACCCACAGTCTTGAGGTTAGATTTGTGTTTTTGCAGCTGGGCCCTAATGGTGATACGTTGTTTTTGATTTTGGCTTTTTTCTGATAAGGCAGTGACTTCTATCCTATTTCTGAGTTTCAATATCTCCTTTGTTCCTTCTTTCTTTGATTTGGGAGTTCAACTTGTTTTAAGAAGGTAACATTTTTGTTTTGCTGGTGGTTTCTTATACTGTACAGAAGTTTTTCAGTTTGCTATAGTTCCAGTCATTTATTTTTGCTTTCACTTCCCTTGCCTTTGGGGTCAAATTCATAAAATCCTCTCTATGACTAAAGCCCATAAATCTAGCACCTATATTATCTTGTATGTATTTTATTGTTTCATGTATTATATTTAGGTCTTTGACCCATTTTGAGTTCATTTATGTGTAACATTGGGTGGTGAACACACAATGCAATATACAGATGATGTATTATAGAATTGTACACTTGAAACAATATAATTTTGTTAACCAATGTCACCCAAAACATTTAATAAAATTTAAAAAAGGCAAAGTATCCCACTCTTTTAACAGAGCAAGTATTATTTTTTTTTCACATTCCATTTTGTCTTTAATTGTATTAATCTTTTCACAGGATTAAGGTAATATCATACATATCATTATACATTATTTAAAAAAATCTTTATCCTTGAGATTATTAAAGATGTCCCTCTTTTTTCTCCCCATAGCCCCCCTTCCACCCAGTTCCCACCCTACCCCAGGCCTTCGCCACCCTAGTGTCTGTGTCCATAGGTAATGCATATATGCATATAAGATTTTTGTTTAATCTCTTCCTGGCCCACCACCCCCAATCCCTCTGAGAATTGTCAGTCTTTTCCATTTCCATGCCTCTGATTCTATTTTATTCACCAGTTTATTCTGTTCATTAGATTTCTTATTCGTTTGATTTTTAAATTCAATTGATGATAGATATGTATATGTTGCCATTTTGTTGTTCATATTTTTTATCTTTTTCTTCTTCCTCCTCTTCTTAAAGAATACCTTTCAGCATCCTATGTAATCCGATATAATAAAAGGCTAATATACAAACAGACCAAACGGCAGAACAACTGGAACAACTGAACAATTGGTTGCTACGACGTGTGTTGACTAACAGGGTGCGTGCGTGGAACATGGCAGGCGTTGGCCGTGGAGGGATGGTGGAGCAGGTGAGTGGAGGCACCAGACCAAGGCAGGGCACTGGTAGCTGTCATTGGGGTGAGCCTCTGGTGGTTACTGAAAATTCTTTGCTCCTGTGTGCTACAGTCCCGCCTGGTGTTTGTACCTGCTGCTGGCGCCAGCCCTGCTCATACCCACTGCTGGCACCCAGTGCTGGTCCCAATCACCCAGCGCTGTCAGCAGATGCAAGTGGTGGCTGCCAGCCCCAATTGTCCCTCAGGGCTTCTCCAACTCCCCCTACTCCTCAGTGGTGATTGAGGCTCCTGAGGGGCAATCGGGGCAGCAGCTGCCATTTGCACTGCTGACAGCACTGGCCCCGCTTATACCAGCTGCTGGCGCTGGCCCCAATCGCTCCATGCCTTCAGTGGGTGCAAGCAGGGCAGGCACTGTCAGCGTGTGGGAGTGGCGATGGTGGAAGCTGGGCTGCCGGCAGACAGGGGACAGGGCTGTGGCAGGAGGGGCTGGGTGGGGGTGCAGAGGATGGGCCGAGACCCACCACTGTGCCTACCTCAGCCTCGAGGCCCACAGTTCCTTTCAAGGTGCATGAATTCATGCACTGGGCCCCTACTTTCATATAATACTGGTTTGGTGGTGATGAACTCCTTTAGCTTTTCCTTGTCTGTGAAGCTCTTTATCTGACCTTCAATTATAAATGATAGCTTTGCTGGGTAGAGTAATCTTGGTTGTAAGTCCTTGCTATTCATCACTTTGAATATTTCTTGCCACTCCCTTCTGGCCTGCATAGTTGCTGTTGAGAAATCAGCTGACTGTCATATGGGCACTCCCCTATAGGTAACTAACTGCTTTTCTCTTGCTGCTTTTAAGATTCTCTCTTTGTCTTTAGCCCTTGGCATTTGAATTATGATGTGTCTTGGTGTGGTCCTCTTTGGGTTCCTCTTGTTTTGGGTTCTCTGTGATTCCTGGACTTGTAAGCCTATTTCTTTCACTAGGTAGGGGAAGTTTTCTGTCATTATTTCTTCAAATAGGTTTTCAATATCTTGCTCTCTCTCTTCTTCTGGCACCCTCATAATTTGGATTTTGGTATGCTTGAAGTTGTTCCAGATGCTCCTTACACTATCTTCATATTTTCAGATTCTTTTTTCTTTTTGTTCTTCTGGTTGGGTGTTTTTTTGCTTCCTCCTATTTCAAATCATTGATTTGATTTTTGGGATCCTCTAGTCTACTGTTGAATCCCTGTATATTATTCTTTATTTCAGTCAGTGTATGCTTAACTTCTGACTGGTCCTTTTCCAAGTGTTTGGCATTCTCACTAAGATCCTTGAAAGTCTCACTAAGTCCCTTGGAGGTTTCTAGAAGATTCTTGAGTAACCTTATGACTGGGTTTTGGACTCTATATCCAGTCATTTTCTTTCTTCTATTTCTTTAATTTGTGACCTGTTTTTTTTGTCTCTGCATTTTGGCTGCTTCCTTGTGTTTGTTTCTATGTATTGAGTAGAGTTGCTAAGTCTCCTTAAGTTGATAGAGTGGCCTTGTGTAGTAGGTATCCTATAGGACCCAGTGGCTCAGCCTCCCCAATCACCTGAGGTGGACACTATAGGTGCACTCTGTGTGGGCTATGAGCACAGTCTTGTTGTAGTTGAGACTTGATTGCTGTTGGTGTCACTGAAAGGAATTGACCCCCAGGCCAATTGGCTATGAGGACCAGCTGTGACTACAGTGGGAGAACTGCTGTGTAGGAAGACACTCTTATGGAGCAGGACTTGCTTCAGTGGGCTTTGGTGCTCACTGAGTCTGCCCCTTGAGTGTGTCGCTTATGTATGTGTAGAATTGTAATCTGGTATGGTCTGACACTGACCACTGGGCACACTGGCTCTTGGTTTTCCAGAGAGGTGCAAAGTCATCCACTGCCTGGGACACCCAGTAGGAGCTACAGAGAAATCAACAGATTCCTCCTCTTTGTATTGGTTTGGAAGTGCCCAGACGAGGCCCAGCTATGAAGCAAGTCAGGCTGGTGCTGGTGCTAGGTCTTGGGCTTTTTATTGATAGGTTTGGGGTTCCTTGACCCAGTTGCAGCTTGTTTGAGATTTTCAAGGCAAAAGCTGCTGTAGGCAGCTTGGGTGGGGTTGTAAATTGAATGGGGCGGGATCTCAGGGAATCACCAGGACAGAGCAAACAGATATGGCTGCTAGTCAGCCCTCATACTGGGGAGGTATCAGCATAGGAACAATGACTGCTGCGAGCAACTCAGTCTGAGAGAAAGCTGCCCCTGAGTTCCTGTGGTTGCTAGACAGTCCAGTTTCTCCTCGTATGTGTCTGTGTCCCTCAGAGCCTTGCCTGGCACTGGAGCTCGGAGGAAACATGACCTTGTAAGTTCAGTTCATGGCACCGGCCTTTTAAGAGGAACAGCTGGGTCTCTAGCAGCCTCTATTTCACTGAACCCTAATCCCCACTGGTTTTTACAGCCTGTAGTTCTTACTGCCCATAGGGACTTCTTTTCCAAGCTCTGGGATCTTGGGCTGGGCATCTGGTATGGGGGCTGGGTCCTCTTGCTCCTCTAGGCGGTTTCTGCAGAGACTATTTCCCTCCATATTAAAAAAGCGGCCCACATGGGTGCCCAACCAGCCCAGTTCTGTGCTTCCGCACCTCCTACTAGTCTCAGTGTGCTTTCTTCTTTACTTCTCTAGTTGTTGGACTTCCATTCAGCCAGCTTTCCGGCAGTTCTGGATGATGGTTCTGTATTTTAGTTCTAATTTTGATGTGGTTGTGGGAGGCGGTAAGTACAGGCGTTTGCCTACACCACCATCTTGGGTCTTCCCATTATGCATTCTTTAAATTGTATTCTGCTTTGGAGGTTCACATATTATAATCATTTTCTCCTTTGCTTCTTGGAAAATAAGCACAATGTTGACTGTATAATCCAGATTCTAAGTTTGTATTGTGATTTGCTCAATCATGCTATTAGACAATATTAGAATTGCCTCATTTTTACGTTACAGTGAGTTGGTTTTTGTTGGACATCTTGCTCTTAATGTCTCTTTTATATTTAGGTGATTTTGTTAGGAACTTTTTGATATATATATATATATATATATATATATATATATTTCCAAATAGCTTTCCCAAATGACTGAAGCTAAATCCAGGGCCCCCAATAATGTGTGGAAATATGTTTCACTGCTCTCCTGTTAGAACTGAATTTTATTATTTTTTGAATTGGTGAAAATGTGTACTTTCCCTTAAAAAAATCTAATTTGAAGTTCCTTAATATTAGAAAAATTGTCTATTTTACTTTTTTTCATTTTTTAGCAGACTAAGTGTGCTCCTTCTTATTTGGAGTTGCACATTGAATGAAGGATGGTGCATAAACCTAAACTATGTTAAAAAATCTTGATATGAAAATAGTAGCAAAAATAAATTCTAGCACCATACAGCTCCTTTCATGCCTGGGGTCCAGTGTGTGGCTTATTCTGTAAGATTCTTCTGTGAGTAAATGAGGAACACTATGGATCAGTTTGAAAGATGCGGAGAATAAAAAGGATAGTACAATTGCTATGTCATGGCAAAGGACACGGATCACATTTCCTCACTGGTTCTCACTATAAGGTATTCTCATAGCAACAGCTTCCAGCTCATCCTTAACCCTCTCCAAATTCTTCAGGCATCATTGCTGTTCCCTTTGTGCTTTGACTATATGCATGATTATTTATCGTACACCCAGAGAGTGGGGAAAAAAAATCAGTTGGGCCAGTTTGGCAATATGTCAGGGTGGGAAAGGCCCTTGTGAATTTAATCTGTTCTCAGAACTAAAATGATTTTCATATGCATCAAAGAGCCAAACCAGTTTGTGCATGTAGACACCAGCTCAGACGGACTGATTGTTGTTAGTGAGATATTTAGTATTTGGATTGAGCTCTGTTCCCTGGGAAACCTTATTTATGATTTAGCTCTGTGAGAATTCCTGGCCATGAACCATGGATTTTAAATTCTTTGACAGTCTGAGGTTCATCCCTTCCCAAACCATGTTTTCTCATGAGCTCTGTGTGAAGTTGTCTTAACTTATAAATGCAGGTGCTTTCTCCCGTTTGCCATCACGGAACAGGCCAACTTGAAAAGCAGCACCTACATAGACTGGGCTTCCTCCTGAGATTGATGGGAAAATGTTCGGTCTTTCAGGTCAAAGCACTGAATTACCTTCTTCTGCCACCATCAGAGTCCTTGATCCTTTTGTAAGAGTAGGAAGTGCTCCATTACACAGCTGGGAGGGAGTTGATTTTTAATAGCATGCAGCTCAGTGAATTTTTTGGAGTTTAACTAAGTTTTTGGAAAACCACTAAGTATCCATATTTCCCTAGTGTCTCTCTCCCATAACCTTCTGCTTTACATGAGGAGAGATGGGGGAGAAAGCAGATTCAGGACATACTTGTCTTAGAGTTCAAACGTTTGGACTGAATTCATTAGCAGAAATGCTGCAGATTATTAAACAACGAACCTTTTCAGCTGGGAGATAAAGTAATGAGAAATGACAGGAGAGAGGTAGGAATGCTGACAGCAAAACAGCAAGAGCGAGTCTGATAAGATCTTAGGGAATCTGAGACAAATCGGGTTTGGTTTTATGATGCCTCCTTCACTCTCTGCCCAAGACTTGGCCTGGGCACTTGCCAGTGCCTTCTGTTGTGAAGGAGACCTGGCCCAGTTCCTTCCTTTCCTTTTTCTACCTTACCTGTAGGAGGGCTCTGGGTCACCCCACCAGCCTTGGATGCTGCGAGGCTAAGACCCTGCTCTGCTGTTTCTGCTCTGAGCACCTGAGAGTAATTAAGCGGCCTCTCCTACCTAGAGCTGAACGGACTAGTTCCAAAATTATACTTTCCTGGAACATCTTGTTGAACTGGAATGTTTGGCAGTTAAGAAACCACTGCTCACACCTGAACAAATCGATCTGTTTTTCCTGAAATGTATTCCATGCTCCCCACCTGGCCCATGCCAAGGGAACTGGCAGACCCAGTTGTCTGGCTGAAGCAGACTGTGAGGAGATCATTATATTATTTGTAGAGCACAAAGTTAAAGGCTGTGGAAAATCAAGAGTTACACTGATTGATCTGTAGTCTGATCATAGAGGCAGATCAGATGGAAAAAACCCCACACAAAACAAAAAAACAGAAAAGAAAGACTAGAGGGCATGGCCAAAAATGTTAGCAAAGAAGTCTACCCCTAACAAAGTTGATTTTCCAAAGAAACAAAATTCTTGAATTATAAAATAATTCTTATGTGGCGTATATAAAATACACACACACACACACACACACACACACACACACACACACACATCACACACATACACGGAATCTCTATTATCATATCCTAACCCCTTTTGTTGAAAAGTAAGTAAATTCTTTCACGATTCAGACTTCTGGCCTACAATTGTATTACCATTATTATTATTTGCTTTACTACTTGCCACATCTTTTTCTTTGGGCCAAAGGCAAGAACTCCATGCTAATTTGTAGAGCAAGCTGAGAAAAAGAGTGTGGCCAACTTAAGTCAAAACAAATGCTTAAAAAGCACTTAACTAAATGAACCTTTGAAAATGGTTCTCCCATATCCAGACCTAAAGGTAATAATTTTTTTGGGGGGAAAAACAGTACAAATTAGAAGCATTTAGGAAGACCAATATATTAAAACTGGAAGGCATAATATTCCCCCTAACATTCTATTTCCAGGGACTGAGTTGGCTCCTTACTTTCTTGTCACTACAGGCGAGACTGCCCTTGAAATGTTTCAAAGAACCACTGTGACTAAAGTACCAAATGCATTGTGAGATTGGTCCCCTCCTGCCCTCCCTGCCCAGGAGGGAAAGGTCTCTCTGGTAGCCATAGGGTGACACCGGAGAATCCTGGGGTCACCACCTGCAACCAGCGGGGAACTGCACAAAATTGGTGCTCTGGAACTGGCCCTCTGCCTGGGACTATCAGATATGGCAGGCAATTACTTTTCCAATGCCATGGGAAAATAGTTCTTCTCTAGTAAACAGATAAACATGGCCACAGAAAACCCACAGAGAGACAGAGTCCTATTGTGATCTAGTTTTATTTCATTCCGTCAAGCAGTTTTGACTTTTGACTAATGCCAGCCCTCTCTCAAACTATCCTTCCCCACCTTATGCCCCTAAGTATTTGCCCCAAAGCAGTAGTATGGTGCCAGACATTAAAAATGGCCTTTGAAGCTTTAAGAGCTTATATGTCCTTTTCCTTTTTGTTTTTTTCTTTGTTGGAAAAGAAAATCCACAGTTTTGTATTCATGACCATCTTGATGTTAGGAGGTATAATAAACATTTTGTAGGTTGATATAGTCTGGGATGAAATTTTAGATTGGGGGAGCTAAACACAACTTTGGCTTTGGATAGTAAACGGAGTTATAATTGTTTAGCATGAACAATCTGATTCCATACACTCAGATGTAGGGCTGTCAATCATGGCTCCAATGGTGATTCCTATCAGAGGCTGAGAGATAACCAGTCAGATTCCTCCCTCTTGATCCAAGTGTTAAGTACAGTAGCTGGCACTCACTGATCTATGTTATGTAATCTTACACAAAATATGCAACGTCATGAAAAGTTAATAGCACTCAGGACTCAGCACTGCTAGGGATGGATTTCGATTGTGCTTCTTGCTGGTTGGTTGCTTCAGTCGCTAATATAATATATGTGCTTATTTCAAGAGACAGTTTTAAACCACAGTTACATTTTATGACTCCTTTAAACATACTTCTCACAAATCCCGTATCACCGAGGAGCGTATTGGTGCAATCTTTTATGGAGTGCAGCCCTTGTCCTGTTTATGACCCACAACTGATGCACTGGCCCCAGAATGTGATTTCTCTGAAGCACTGCAGGACAAGAATCTCAGCCCCTATGACAGGAAGGCAGTTCACAGAATTGTTTTACTGCTCTAAACATGCCCCCGTGGCCAGCAATGCAGATAGGAAGCAAGGCTTCCCACGGATTCTGCTCCTGCAGGAAAGGCACAGACTGTTTTAGAGAAGGTAGTTCTAATTGATGCGAACCATCTTGAATTGCTGAAGTTCTAATGGACTTGAAAAAGCCTCTGGAGAATCAAAGGAAGAGCAAGATGATGTAATGGTCTTGAAAAGATAAAATACAAATGAAATGAAAAGGGCTATAATTCATTTCAGAAAGAGATGTCAACTCTTAGTGGATAAAGTTGCCAGATAATCTTTCTCATTTCAAAATCATTTGGCGGGGCGGGCGGGGAGTGGCGGGGGGGGGGCTGTGGGGGGGAGGGGGGTGGAGGGGGGAGGTTGATGCTTTGGGCAGAAGGAGGACTGTCAAACAATCAGTGCCATCTAGAGGTTGTACAGGGTAAAGACAGAGAATTTTAACAAACCTGGGAACTAACTTTTGCAACTCTAGTGCCTGAGAAAGGTACAATCAGGCCAAGCTCTAGATTCCTAGAGAAGGAAGGTTGGTTTGAATTTATATATCCATTTTCTCACTGACTAATGAACATTAAGTGATATTGCAGCAGTTTTAAATATTGTTGCTGAACACTAAACAGCTATTAGTTAAACCCCTAGAAGTCACATATAGCAAATAAGCCCTTTAATGTATTTTAAACGTATCAACTCTGTATGTTTCAGCAATGTCTGAGTCAAAACTACCAAATGATATTTAAGGATAAAGAGCTGCATCTATATCAAAATATCGTGTTAATGAGAGTTTTGTTCCCTGTAAACAATAAGCAGATTCTAAAGTAAGACTACTGTCCTGAGGCTCTTTTCAAGAGGAGCAAAATAGAATCAAAAAGTCTAGGAAATTAGACAGGAAAAAGTTACATCTTTATTTTCAGTGCTCTAAATCTGAAATCTAGCATTTCCCTCAATTAAGCATGCAGGCTACAGACCACCGTAGTGTTAGCAATTCCTGGGACTTTGATACCAAAAGAAATCAGATATTTTTGTATCATTGTATATGTTCTTAGCTACTTATAAAGAATAGTAGTTATTAGACCTGACATCAGATACTGTTATTTAATGGGTAACAAAGAAGTAAATATATTGTCATGTCATAAATTTAACTTTAAAAACGTTTAAATAACTGTTTTCAATAGAATTTATTCTCTTTGTAATTTTAGGTATTTTATTAAATACATTGACACATTACTCTAAGACAGAGTCTGTAGTCTTCATTAGACTGTAGAAAGCCAAAGGGGTTCATGTGCCCAAATGGAAAGAACCCTGATCTAAAGAAATGGTTAAATCATGAAATTGCAACGCATAATAGTTAAGTAGTTAAGACCTCAGCCTCCTGATTCAGTTACTTGGCTTCAAATCCCTCTCTGGTTGAATCTTTAACTTAGCTGCACTGTGCTCTCAGTGTACCCATCTATGACACCTACCTCACTGGAGAAGTGTGAGATTTATTTATTTACTTTCTATTGACTTTAGAGAGGAAGGGGGAGGGAAAGAGAGAAACATCAATGTGAGAGAGAAACATCCATTGGTTGCCTCCTGTATGTGCCCTGACTGGGGATCAAACCTGCAACCTGGGTATGTGCCCTGACTGGGGATCAAACCTGCCAGCCACCTTTTGGTGTACAGGATGATGGTCCAAATAAATGAGCCACGCTGGCCAGGGCAGGAGACGTGTGAGTTTTACATGAGTTGATACATGTGAAGTGTTGAAACGAGCATCTGACCTTTAGAAGTTCTCAGTGTTAGTGCACTTATTGAGTTTGGAAACTTCTAGTCCAAATCCTAAGTGAGATAAATGACCTAAATGTACAATCTAAACTACCAGCAGTTTTCACTAATAAACATGCTTTGACAAATATTTAATTAGGAAGTAAATATTTCAAATAGGAAATGAACCTATGTATTTCAAGGACTTAACTAATACTTAAAATAACCTTAAGAAGGCATTAGTAACCCCATTTTTAAAACCTTGTGTAAATCAGTCAAGTCCCTGATTCAGTCATATAGAATAAGTGATTAGAACACAAAATATTTGGGGAATTATTTGTCATTCACTTAATCTTCAAAATCCAAAAGCTTTAGGAGTTCTCAAAATATACTTAAAAGATAAGACTTTAAAAGTTGGAGGAGAAACCATATCCACATTTGTAAAGAGAACTAGTTTACAAGGCGAGGATAACCTAATTTGAGGGTTAATCCCACACCAGAGGCGAAGAAAGTAAGCTGAGTGCTTTCACACATATGAACTCATCCAATCTCTACAACAAACTTAGGGATCCTGGCTTTTCCTACACAAATATTTTCAGTGCATGCTATGTTCGGATAAGAAGAGTGAAGAACATGAACTCCTTGTTCTTGTGGAGTTTAATATCTGAAGGTGAGGGCGAGGGACAGGTAACCTGCCCATTTGGCTGATGGAGACATAGAGTTAGAGGATAAGTAACTAACTCACGTTAAGTTCAAAGAGCTACTAAGGCCCAGCAGAGAATGGGAAACGAGCTTCTGCTGATTGTACAGCTGTGATAATTCCACAACACCTTCAGTGCTTTCTGGGAAAAGCCAGGCGTGCTTTTGAAGGTGAAGATTCCTTTGTCCATCAACATAGCAGCACAGAGACCGCTCTCCTGCCACAGGACCTTCTGTTTGTTGTTTGCAAATTAATTTCAGTGGAGAAGCATTGAAATTGGCATCAAGAGATCTATGTTAGATTCTTAACTTTGCCACTTGCTAGCTGTGTGGCTGAGTTTAAGTGTGCTCAACATCCTGGTAAAAATTAGTTATGTCACAAGGCTCTTGTGGAATAAGCTAATGTTTATGAACATCTAGAAAAAATCCTGGTCCACAGTAGGTACACAATAACTCTGGGGCGGATATAGTTTGATCTATTATTACTCACGAGGAAACAGTGGCTCTCATGAGTGAAATAGCTCTACTTACCTTTTGTTGTTGAATCTTCTCTTTATCTCTAATTTAGATAGCATCTGCCAATCAGGGTGGTGGTTGAAGTTTTAGCACTAGACCATGTAATGCAGCTAATAGGGTGTCAGGCACAAAACAAGCAGTCATGAAATTGTACCTATTGTGATCATTACTGCTTATGAGTCTAATAAAACACGTATTAACTAGGCAATTTATAAAATGTGTGACAAATTTGGATTAAGATGCTATCGATGTTTTCAGTACAAAGACTGACATCTTGATAAAAAAGCACGAGAAAGAGAAAACACTAAAAAGGCTAGAAATGATAAATTTAAAGGAGGACATAGGAATAACAACTAAGTATGGGTAGTTCTTTCTTTGTTAATTAGGAATTCAGGAGATGTTAATAAGTACCCCTCCAAAAATATGTCCTCACATTTCAGTTTTTTTTTCTATAAAGGGGAAATAATGTAAATACCGCTCATGAGGTGTTAGCTATTACTAGAAGAGAGAACATGTTTATGGGGGACAGATTTTCCCATGGACTTCACAATTGTCTGATAAATGTGGGTGTATTAATGGTACAGCAGGACTGGGTCTTTAAAATTGAGAAAGTTTGGCACTGTAAGCATAGACTGTTATTGATGGGAATTAAGGGGAAGGGGAGTTGATTTTTATTTATTTATTTAAAAAATCTATTAGGGTGATATCGGTTAATAAAATTATATAGGTTTCAGGTATACAATTCTATCCTACATCATCTGTATATTGTATTGTGTGTTCACCAGTCCAAGTCAAGTCTCTTTCCATCACCATTTATCCCCTTTTTAGGAGAGTTTATTTTAAAACAATATTTGGAGAGGCCCTGGCTGGGTCCCAATATGCTAAGGTTGCCAGTTCGATCCCCTGTCAGGGCACATACAAGAATCAAACAACAAGTGCATAGACAGGTAGAACAACAACTTGATGTCTCTCTCTCTCTAAAAATAAATAAACCCCCCACAAAAACACATCAATATTCGGAAAACCAGAATTTAAATGTAAATACTTGGCCTCAAGTTATCTATACAAAGTTAGTGGCCTGGAACTTCTTCATAAGGTTGGGTCTAGATTTACTCCTCAACTTAAAGCCCTCTGAAGGAGGGCCTGATGGTAAAAAACACATTATGGACATCATGCTGTCAAACTTTCTGCTTGACTGAGGAGTGATTTCCTTTTCCCAACTCAATCTCTCTCTCTCTCTCTCTCTCTCTCTCTCTCTCTCTCTCTCTCTCTCTCTCTCTCTTCCAAAATCTCATCAGCTCTTCTTATTGTGTAGTAATGAGCATCTGAGGACCTCAGCCTTTATTTCATTCCTCTGGGAGAAAGAAGGGGTTTCTTCTGTAAGAAAGAAGAGGGAGTTAGTGGCTCATGCTGAGCTATTCTTTCCGTTGAAATGAATTCTAACTCTGTGTGAAGAAGCTCCATGAGGCCAAGCCTGGAGGCTGCACTGGGGCTTCAAGAACTGCTCTCACCTTCTGCAATTAGAGCAGGTTTCCAGCCTGGCCTCCTTTTTAACTGCTTCCCAGAATTTCCCTGTCCTGGAATCCTTGGTGATTTCTGATCCTTCTGAGCAGCTCCCTTCTTAATTAGGATATGCTTACCGCCCTATCAGGCTCAACGCCTGATCTCTTAGTCTCTAATTGTGACTCTATTTTCTTAAATTTTGCCAGGGAGGAGCCAGTTGCAGGCTGCCTGTTCCTATTCTGCTGCCTCTCAGTTCCCCCTACTGGCCAAAGATGTTACTTCAGTAAACCCTTGGAGTTTAGATTCTATCTCAGAAAATCTGATGAGGTTTTATTAAGTCCAGCTTCCAAGCAGATAGTTAAGTTTAAAAAAAAAGAAAAGAAGAGAGAATGAAGTATTCTTCTTGTTTTTATTCAAATCTTAAACATAGGTAATTATATTGAAAGATTTTTTGCTTAGGTAATTTGATTTCAGTGGATTAAGAAAAACAAGTGGTTTTTCTCATTATTCAGAATAGCATCTTTTGATCCTCATTCTCTAGATAATCGCACAATTCTGCCTTTTACATAGTTTCAAGGGTCTTGCACATGAATCTGAGCTTCTGTCACATACTTCTAGGTCATGCCTACGCTGCTGGTTCTCTGTGGACCACACTTTGAGTAGCAAGGCAATCAGATCATCTGATTAAAGGGACTCCTTTTAATTAAAGTGTAAATGAATGTTAGACCCAATACAGCTGGTGTTTGCATTTTAATGGAGTCCTGTTCTTTCCAGCAACCCTGGGAGATTTCAGGAAGCACAACTGTGTAACCTGTACTTTTCCTTTTAAACTTCCTTTACTGAAATGATGAGGTGGGAGGCATAAGGTTAATTCCAGAAAATGTGCAAAGGTGTTTCTTTGGCTTTTCATCTCTTCTCTGTGCCCCTTTCTACCTCTTCTAGCTGAGGCTCATTCTCTGCCCCCATAGCTCTTTTATACTCTGTAATTCAAAGGCATGAAAAAGCTACAATATTATTTAATATTTACACGTGCTTTTTCATGATAAAATATTTATAAATTCTGGTAGTGGATGGTTTTTGTCTTCATTTTGTTACAAAATTCAAGTACATATGGTATGTTTCTTGACCAAGTGCTTGAGTATCCAAAGTTAGCTTCTAAAAACTAGTAAAGCTTTGTCACCCCAATAAATTCAATTAAAAATAAAAATATTAGCCGAAACCGGTTTGGCTCTGTGGATAGAGCATCGGTCTGCGGACTGAAAGGTCCCAGGTTCGATTCCAGTCAAGGGCAGGTACATTGGTTGCGGGCACATCCCCGGTAGGGGGCGTGCAGGAGGCAGCTGGTCGATGTTTCTCTCTCATCAATGTTTCTAGCTTTCTATCCCTTTCCCTTCCTCTCTGTAAAAAATCAATAAAATATATTTTTTTTTAAAAAAAGAAAGAAATAGTAGGTACTTGCTATGTGCCAGGCACTAAGTTAAGCATTTAAAAATAAATAAATAAATAAATAAAAATATTAGTAAAGCTTCAATAATTTTAGAGATAAAAGACAAGTAATCAATGGGTTGCAAAGTTTGTACTATTGTGAATTGAACAATATCTATTTAATAAGGACTGGCACTAAGAGAGTTTGGTTCTGTTTCAGCTCTGTCTTCTCTAGCTGAGTGATCCTGAGAAGCAGCAATAGAAACTGGCCTCAGTTTTCCCATCTGTCATTCCTGTTCATTAGTTGAACAAATATTTGTGAACAAATATTTATTGAGTACTCACTATGAGGTCTTTAGACATCTAGTAAGTACTTAATACTGAAGTATTGATCAAGTTCTTATGTGTGTTTGTCACAGGAGTTTTGAAGTTTGCATGTATTTGCTCCCAGAAAGTAATTTAGGCACACAGAATAAGGACTCTACTTTTTTCTATGTGCTCCTTGATGTAGGGGGCAACACCTCCAGTTTCCTGTTGCTTTCCTCAATGTGAGCTTGTGTCTGGAAGTCCTGAAGACTCAGCAGGCTGGGTTTTATAGCAACTTCCTCTGTTGGGTGATGGCCAAGGAAGGTGTCCAGTTGCATGTGTGCAAACTGTGTCTGGTGAGCTGGGGCTGTTAGAACTTGGGTGGGCTCAACTGTCAGGGATGCTGGCACTGGCCAAGAGGAAGTGCTGGAGAAATCTAGGACCAGATGGGACCAGGCCTAGGAAACTTTCCCAGCTGAAGGGCCTGCTCCAGGGCCAAGGATGTGATTTGCAGTCTCTGAAAGGTCAATGCATGTCATGGATCCTGAGCATAAGCACATTTCGAATGGGGCTCCTTCCAACAAATGGGAACAGAGGGAACAAGCTACAGCCTCCAGGGGAGGGACAAGGGCAAGGATGTCGCAAGGTGTTGAATTCCTGCCCAATGAGCTTTGATGGTTCTAGGCAAAGTTCCAGACCCAGCAGTGGACTGGGAAACTAAGTAGGAAATTGAGGATGAAATATGGTGAGAGAACAGGACTGCAGCCTGATCTCAGGGCTCATCAGACACCAGGCCTGCAGCAGCAAGATGAATTCCAGACTCTACACATTAGTGTTAATCCCTTCCCTGGTCAGGACTGATTGACTCAGAGCCTGGGCAGGGCCATGTCTGTAACTGGCCAGGACTGGGAAGGCAGGGATCCTGTGGGAGGGATTAGGCGATAACTCTGATTGATATCCTCAGTCCCGATAGTAACTTCGGATACTATGGCCACCTCCACCCCACCCCTTACTGGGGCATTACATTATGCTGGTAGAGAATCACTCCCTTGTCTTGGGAAGGTTTTTAACAAGAGTAATTTTGTCAAGTGTTAATATTTCTGAGAGATGTAACATCTTAAGCTCCACTTCCCTTTTCCTGTACTGAAAATTCTGAGATATATGTATTATCAATGTCCTCCTACCAAAGACCATCAGGGACACATCTGTAGTTAAACAAGCTCAGTTGTTTATTCTTTGCAAGGAGGGAGAGCACATACTCTTGGGGATCTGTGTGATGTCTTGGTGAGAAGGTATTACGAATAAGTAATTATAGGATCTGGATTTTGATTGGGTGACTTCGGGGGAAGATCTAAGGAAGCAGGCGTTTGTTCTAGAATTGCTTCTCTCAGAAAGCAGGGACAATTCTTTGATTAGACATCTCAATAACACAGCCGTATCTATAGGGAGGAGAGTTTAGAGCAAGGATAAAACTGTAATTGGTAAAGAAACTGCAGTCAATCAGATTAGCCAAGAGTGACTGGAATGTTTGATTTTTTTATAGATTGAATAATGATCACATTTTTGTCTGCCCTTAGATAAAATTATGAAGTGCTCTTGTTTTGTCTCACATTATCATGGCCTCAGAGTGATTGTTTCTGAGGTATTGTCCCATGAGGTCCTTTATGTCCACCAGGAGACACAATGGCCCAGCTATGAGCATCAGGCCTACACCTAACAATACCTAAGCCCAGTTGCAAGTGCCAGACCAGTTCCTTGATGTCAATATACTCTGGCTTATCCATTTCTTGCAAGCTAGAAAAAGTAGGGTTTCACATGTGCATTTTTGATAGTCAAAGTTTTTGGGAACACAGAAAAACTCATGTTCTCATGCTAATATTTTGCATACTTCACTTTGCAGTCAGGAAATACAGTACATACCATAACACTGCATTAATCCCACTCAGATGTTGTTATTTACATTTTTAAAAAGAAGGGGTGATGGCATAGAAAGTTAGGAAAGTTATCACAGACCATGCAAAAGGTAAACCAGGCAGAATGAAAAACACACAGACTAAACTTTTCCAATACAGTAGTGGCTGGCCACCAAAGTCAAGGCTGTCTGTTGCTATGCACCCAAGGTGAGCATGGTGGGTGACGTTGGCAATGAAGATGATGATAGCTTCAGGGTTAGGAATGCATCATAAGCATATCTGACTTAAATTTATTTTTTGCTTTTTATTTTATTGATTTTAGAGAGAGAGAGAGAGGAAGGGACACACACACACACACAGATTTGTTGTTCCACTTATTTATGCATTCATTGGTTGATTCTTGCATATGCCCTAACTATGGAGTGACTCTGCAGCCTTGGTATATAGGGATGGTGCTCTAACCAACTGAGCTACCTGGCAAGAGCTGATATTTCTTTAACATTGATCTATTTCTTCTTTAACATAACTGATTATATCATTATCTATAAACTTTTTTTGAGCCAAGTTATAGTTTTGGCCAGCTTTGTTTCTCTGGACATGAGTCCCTTGAGTTGCCTGGCAATTCTATTAAGGAACATATCCTCATTCAATTTTTTAATACATTTATTTAATTCACTAGATTATGTGCTACTCAAGGTAAGGACAATATCCTTCTGGGTTGTTAGAGTGCAATACTGGATAAATATCTATAGGTGAAGGATGCTTATTTATTTTATAAGGGGCTATATCATGCCAGTACTAAAACTTTATCACAAGCTCAAAATCTCATTATAATTGAAATGGTAACTCCCCAATTTTATTGATCCTTCCCTGTTGAATGAAAACAAATATCTATAAGAGACCTAGTTATAAATGTTTATAGCAGCATTATTCATAAACACTCAAACTGGAAACAACTTAAATGTCATCAATAGGTGAATAAATAACAAAATGTGGTATATCCATAAAATGGAATATTACTTAGTAATAGAAAAGAAGTATTGATTCATGCATCAATATGGATAATTCTCAGAAACATTATGCTGAGCAAAATGTGCTGGACATGAAAGAGTACATACTGTATGATTCCACTTATGTGAATCTGTAAAATAACAAATTTCGTTTATGGTGACAGAAAGCAGATCATTGGTGATCTGGGTCTGTGAAGTAGAGGTTGATTGATGGAAAAAGGCACAAAAGAAATTTTCAGGTGATGAAATGTTCTATATTTGATTGTAGTGGTGCTCACACAGGTTTATACCTTTGTCAAAACTCATTGAACTTTACACCTGAAACTAGTGAATTTATTATACATAAATCACACCTCAATGAAGTTGATTTTTATATCCCTCTTCAGCTACTGTACTTTTTCATTTAAAGCAAAACTCAAAAGAACTGTCTATACTCTTTTCAATTCCTCTCCTCTGATTCTTTTAAGAAGAAAAGACTCTTGTCAGTGTCATTTATGACCTCCACTTTGTGATTCCAGTGGTCAATTTTAAGTCCTCATCTCATGAGACCTCAGCAGAGCTTGACAGAGCTGCTCACTCCCTCTTCCTGGACACACTTCATCAACTCTCAGTTTTCTCACATCACTGGCAGCTCTTCCTCAGTCTCCTTCTTTGCTTCCTCGTCATATTTAGACACTGAATTTGGAGGCTTATCCCTCAATGACCTCATCCAGTCAGGGTTTAAAATATCACCTCTGTGCTGATGATTCCCAGAGTTCTATTTCCTGTACCCTGAACTCCAGATTCATATGACCAACTACTTACTCACCAGGTCCATTGACTGTCTTTCTCATGCTCATCCTGTTCTAATCTGCACACCTGATTTCAAGTGTCCCCACCCCACACCTCTGCCTAGCAAACCTGCTTCTCACACTGTATTCCTCAGGTTAGTAAAGGCAACTCCATCCTTCCAGTTCCTTAAGCCAAAGCCTTGGAGTCATCCTTAGATCTTTTTACATCCCACATTCACTCCATTGAAATTCTGCTGACTCTACTTCAAAAATATATCTAGAATCCAACAACATTTAGCAGTATTGTTTCAAACAGTTGTCTTGTGCATGGATTATGGCTGCTACTTGATGTCTTTTGATGAGTAAGCCATTGCTTTTGTGTTCTTCTGTAGTCTAATCCTCATACAGAAGTTTGCATAATCCTTTTAAAAAACAAATGCTCTAAGCTCCAAAGCTAGTGATTAAAACCCACATCCTTGACCTAAAAGGCCTAACAAGAACTGGACCCCTGTTGTGTCCCCTTTCCTCATGCTGCTTCAGCTACACTGGCCACCTTGTCATTTTTGGAATGCGCCAGGCATTCTTGTACCTCAGGGCCTTTGTGTATCCTTTTCCCTCTGCATCTTTCTGGAATGCCCTCTCCCAGATATTCACATGGCTCACTCCCTCACTTTTCAGGACTTCTTAGGAAAGATCTGAGACAGCCCCCTTGAACATTGCAGTCCTTTTCATGCCTTTCAATACTGGGATTCTCACAGAACTTACCACTATTCGACATACCTTGTACCATACTTATGTACTTTTTGCACACTTTCCTCCACTTGAATGGATGCTCTCTAAGGCAGGATTTTTGGGGCCATTTCTTTAGCATTTTATCTGCAGTGCATAGACTACATTCTGACATATAGGAGACTCAATAAATACTAGTATATTGTTAATTAATGAATGGGAAGAAACTGAGGCATGGGGAAATTAAGCAAATTGATAAATGTTGTCTAATAGAGAAATAGAATTGCTCTTTAGAAAAATCATTATCCTACATTTGGATTTAATCCTCACTCTGTAGAATAACACTAAAATTCATTTTTGTGTGTGAACTTGCATGTATGTCTAGTAAACTTCCCCTCATTGGCAAGATGGCTCTAGAAATTAGTTATCAGTTTTAAGTTGATTAATTCACTGTCAAGAGGTCTGTGATTGCTGATGAAAAAAAATATATAGGCATTCTCCACCAACCTCAGAAATAACCATAATTTTTAGATGTTTCTGTTTTATTTGTATGTAAAAAAGCTTAAAGGATAATTGCCCAGTGATGGAATGACATTTCAGCCCAATTTCTGCAAACGGGAGTACTTGGCAATGAGGCCCAAGATTTGCCAGTCTTGGGTATCCTTGGGTAAGGGTGGTCCCTGGTTGGGAGGCTGTGAATGTGGGCCAAACTCTTGTGAGTATGTTCCTGAACTAAACTTATAGGTAAAAACACTTTCAAGATCTGCAGTACCCTTAAAAAAAAAAAAGAGTGAGCAAGTATCTACAATGTGGCTTCAGAGGAGGTGGTTTAAGCCTGCACACAAATAAAGCAATACTTTTGACATATTCCTGTGATTAAAGGTATTAGGTATTTTGTGACTGTAAGCTTACTCAGGTGTGCCGCTTGTTCAATGTGTCATGACGCCCCGCTCAGGTCTCCAGGCCATGCAGGTTTGCTGGGTAATTACCTTACTGAAAACCAGATTAGTTATTGTTTGGATGTTAGCTCCCTGAGATTGTGCCAAATAACTCTCAGACAACTGGGAATTAGCAACAATACTTGCCTGATGAAGGAGCCTGCTTTTTCCATGTCACGTGTGCTGCGAGGGTGGGCAAACTGGTCCAGGGAAGTGAACTTGGCTCCACCCTACAGCAGCCCCCACTGAGGAAATCGCATGACCTTCATTTCCTCTGATGGCCTGGTGCTCTGAGACAGCTGCTGAGCCTTCCACCAAGAACAAATAATTGGACATTTGTCTTTCTGGCAATCCCTCTGCTTGGGAAGTTCTGACGTGCTATTGACATCAGAAAATTAGATATTTTAGAAATTAGATCTGTTTTGAAAACTTGGATATGAATATCATATGATCAACTGTGGTCAGAAAGTATTAATTGGAAAATTCAAGAAATAAACAAGCTTTAAATTTCTCACTGTTCTGAATAGTGTGATGAACTCTCAGGCCATCTCGTTCTGCCCCACCTGGATGAGAATCATCCCTTTTTGCCAGTATATCCACACTGTAGATGCCCCCTACCTGTTAGTTACTAACCCTCCTAGGTATCAGATCAACTGTCATGGTATAGCAGTGCTTGTGTTCAAGTAACTCGTATTTTACTTAATAATTGTCCCAAAGTGCAAGAGTAGCAATGCTGGTAGAGAAGCTGTAAAGTATTTCCTTAGGTGAAAAGGTGAAAATTCTCGACTTAATAAGGAAAGAGAAATAATGTATGCTGAGGTTGCTAAGAGCTATGGTAAGAACAAACCTTCTCTCTATGAATTTGCCTAATTTATATATTAAACTTTGTCACAGATATGTATGTACCAGTATAGGGAAAAACATAGTATATTGAGTTTAGTACTATCATGGTTTCAGGCATTCACTGTGAGTATTGGAACGGATTCTCTATGGAAGAGGGAGAACTACTGTCAGTACTTATATACTAACTAGGGGGATATAATATATATTTTAAAATTTGCTATTTGAATGAAAATATGCAAAACCCATTCCTGTGGAGAAATTTGCTATCTTCAAAATTGCTTTCTTCAAGTGTTCTTCTTAAAGTGAACAAAAACCCCACTTTTTATTATAAATCCATGTAAAGTGATAGTGTAGTTTATACTCAAAATGACTGGCAAAGTTTCCATTTCCTATATAGCTCTATAGCCTTTTTCTGAGAAAATAATCCAAGATGTTTCCCTCTCTGTACAAAGAAATGCTAAAAGATAGAAAACAAAATTACTTCCATATATTTACATCTAATTAAGAAAAAAGATTGTATTTTTGAATATTATGCAAAAAAATATTTGTAGCTGCTCAGCTTAAAATATGGAAACAGAAGATAAAAATGAAAAGAACCAAATTGTGGTAAAGCAGTTTGATGGAATGACTGAAAAATAAGCTTGCATGAAATAACTACTGACTTAGCTAGGGAAATAAAACATCAAGATCAGGCCACTTCTAAATCAAAAGGAGAACATTAAAATAAGCTGTAAAAATGGTTTCTTTTTGACAAGGACAAAATTAAGCACAAAGTCCTCTCTATATTTGCCACAAGTCAGCCCTCTTGTGGCAAATACAGATAATGACAGAAATAATTAGAAAGTTCTATATAAGATATATTTTCAGAATCAGAATTATATTTCTCTTATACTAAATTTCAGAGTATGTTTACTTAAAAAAATCATCATGGGTGTTTTCAAGCACAAAGCAGAGTATAAGTGTCTGAACTCTGGAGAAAAAAAAAAGCTTGTTGGAAAAATCCCTTTTAGCCCCTCAATAGTGGCTGCTAGATCTCCTGGGCAAGGTTCTCAACCTATGGAAACCTCTGTCTCCATAAACATGAAATGGGCATGAAATGCTTGCTCAACAAACTCAAGGTCATTTGGAGGGTCAAATTAAATAATGCACATAAAAACATTTTTGAACCATTGAGTGCCACCAATGCATGTACTACTAATGAGCAGGCAAAGTGACTAAACACCCTTAAATTAATCTAAGATCCTTGAAATGTAGCATGTTTATGATTCTATTCTAATCTTAAGAGCCACTTGATTCTGAAATATCTACAACCCTGGGCTCAGGGTTATTGATATGCAGCCTTCTTTTATGGTCTCTTTTTCTGTCACACCACTGAACATTCTCCTCCTTAACCCCCAGTTTAAACTGTGGTTAAACATTTTAGTTGTTGTCTCCCTTGGGTTTCACTGTTTCACCATGAACATCCATACATGGAAATTATAGTTTTTATGTGTTTTCCAGTATTCCCCAGAGAGTACTTATGGGAGCCAAATGCAGTATATTTTAGTTATATAAGAAAGCAAATTTTATGTATGTCTGTATTCTTTTTAAGCTCTGAGTTGTGTGGCTGACTGCTCAATTTTGGAGACTGGGTGAGTGTCAAAATGGGGCATTAGAGTCTGTCTTGTTTCTTCCTCACCATTCCACTTTCACCAAGGCCCTATATAATAAAAGGCTAATATGCAAATTGTCCCCTTGACTGGGAGTTTGACCGGAAGTTCGACCAGGGGGTGGGGCTGGCCGGCCAACCTCACCTGTCCCCTCCCCCCGGCTGGCCCCGGGCTGATCGAGCTGATGGGGTGGGCTGGTCAGACCCTACCAGTGCATGAATTCATGCACTGGGCCTCTAGTCTTCTATATTTGGTGACTCTTGAACGCTTAAACCTTCTCCCTGGCTTTCTAAGGGGATCCCCATACTTCTCTAAAATTCCACGTATTATTGTCAGTTCTAAGGGCTTGGGCTATCTTTCTTCTGTAGAAATACTTTGTGGATGTTTGTCTTTTAATAAAGGAGTCTGCCACCACTGCTTCTGTTCAGAGCCCAATCATTGGGGTGGGGGTGGGGGCAGAGAGAGGCCCAGAAATAGTGTTCTCACCCATCTTCCTACCTTTGTCTGGTTGAGGCAAGTTACTTTGGTTGATATTTAGCTAGATTGGTTGAACAGGAACAGTGACTCGTGTGTGTGTGTGTGTGTGTGTGTGTGTGTGTGTGAGAGAGAGAGAGAGAGAGAGAGAGAGAGAGAGAGAGAAAGAAAGAGAGAGAGAGATTTAAAACAGAGAAAAAAGACTACAAAGAGAGAGAGAGAGAGAGAGAGAGAGAGAGAGAGAGAGAGAGAGAGAGAGATTTAAAACAGAGAAATAAAAAAGACTACAAAAGAAGCCATGGAAAAACATTAAAAAGAAAGCAGATAAATGAAGTTTTCTAAACCCTTCATACAGCTATAATGTTACATTTCCTTTATTTGTCCAAAGGTCACCTGTCTTTATTTACTTCTTTCTTTTATTTTTCCATTAAATATCCCTGGAGAGTCTCCCTTTGCATCTCTTTCCCTCGTTTGTGCTTCTGCCCCTCCAACTTCTATTTTTCCCCCACAGAATTAACACAATCTGTTCAGCTCTGGCCCAGGAGAAGGTTTTTTGTGGCTTATATTTTTAGATCATCCCTGGAGTCTCTAGTCTCTTTCCAGATATAATGCAAGAAGATTGCTCAGGATATTCTCTGGAATATTCTCTCATGGAATCTCCAAAAAATTTGGTCTCTCTGTGGCCATCACCTGGGATTTTCATCTTCCATATGCCTGGTCTGCCTTAACTAAAAATTCCTGGGTGTGGAGGCATTTGAGGACTCTAGGGTGGCCAGACTTCTGCATAGCTTTAAGGGTGGTGATACTGGTATGAAGAGAAATGCCAAACATCAAAAAAACAACAAAAGCAGAGTTGGAAAACAGATGAAAAGGCCTGACAGTACAAGGTGGGGTGTTTGTGTAAGAGATTATCTCTTCTCCTCCAACAGCTGCCTGTGTGGGAGGAGATGGGCTTCCTTTCCCAGGCTTCCACCAGCCTCCACCTACCAAGAAAGAATCCAGAAGTGCTGAGTTTCTCAAGCCAGGGCTGCAGACTGAGTAATGACCTGGGAAGTCACTTTGGCCATCAATGCTTCCAAACAAGACTTCAATTCACCAAATTGAAGTGTGAATCTTGTATGTTTTAGATCTTGTGATAGGCTCTGGTGTCTCTAAATATAGTAGAAAAGGATTTGCAGGATTTGGTGCCCCATTGGACTGGGGAAGTGGAAGCAAGGGAGGGGTAGAGAATGACTTCCAGGTATTCTGCTTGAGCAACTTGTAGGAAGGTGATGATGTTAGGGAACAAAAGAATCATAAGAGGAGCAGGATTGAGCAAGGTGGATCAGGGAGGGAGTGGTGAGTGATGTGTTCTGTTTGGTAGGTGTTGAGTGAAGTATACCATTAAGAAATCCAAGTGGAGGTTCTGTAAAGAGGTGGAAGTATAGGTCCAGGGTTCAATAGAGAGAGTTCAGAATTGCAAAGTTGACTTGTGAGTCATCAGTGTAGATACAGCCAGTCACTAAAGATGCTCTGACTTTAGGTTTTTTAATATGGATAAGGAGGATAAATATATGTTGTGAAATAATAGAAAAAATACATATTAGTTTCTGACCCTGGGTCCTGGCTCAGAGCTTCTAAAACAATTGTAATTTCCTAAGTGGTAAGAACGCTAGGAGCATCTTCTGTTCTTTATATTTGGTCTGTGACCCATTCCTATCCCAGAACCTCTAAATCCCTTGGAATTCCTTGGCTGATTGGGAGTGTCGTTTGTTCTCATGAGGAGACTCATGACACCCCTCAATAGCTTCAGGATGGATGCTGGTCACCAAAAAAACAAGCCTTCGTTAGAAACTTGAAACTTTCAGCCCCACTCCACTCCCATCCTCCAGGAAGGAAAGAGGAGCTGGAGACTGAATTAATGATCATTCATGCCTATGTGATAAATTGTATAAAAATCCCAAAAGTATTGGGTGCAGACAGCTTCTGGGTTGGTGAACAGATCTACATGCCAAGAGGGTGGTGCACCCCAACTCCACGGGGAGAGAAGCATTCAAGACCCTTCAGGAACTTGCTCTGTGCATCTCTTCATCTGCCTGTTCATTCACATCCTTTATTCTATTTTTTATAAGAAACAGGGAAACCTAAGTGTTTCCTTGGATTTGGTGAGCCATTCCAGAAGACTATCAAATCCAAGCAAGGGGCCAGAAGACATAGCCAGTTGATCAGAAGACAACTTGGACCTTGCAACTGGTGTCTAAAGTGGGGGTGGTCTCATAAGACTGAGCCCTGAACTTGTGGGATCTGCTGCTAACTCCAGGTAGATAGTGTCAGAACTGAATTACATTGTAGGACACCCAGCTGGTGTCAAAAAATTACTTGATGTGTGGAAAATCCACACATCTGGTATCAGAAGTATTGTGTGTTTTTCCTTTACACCTGCCCTGAAAAACTCATGGGTTTATTGTAATCATCAAATGATATATTTTACATGAAAGTATTTTAACATGCTAAAATATACAATTGTAAGATCCTAGTATTCTTGTTTGATCACTGTGTTTATAACATGACACTTAGCAGTGTAGGATGTAAAATGAGGGAAGACGAGACCCTTCTCTAGAGGAGCTTGCAATTAGTGAAGTGTCTGGAAAGAATATCTGTGCCTACAAAACAATGAGGAGGATGAATCTGAGTGACTCTATTTCAGCTCTTTTCCACCCTGCAGGCAATTTATAGGAACACCTGCTCTACTTGGAAGATGGCCATTGTTTAAAAACCCTGAAACACTCTGTTAATACCTTCTCCACAGAGACCAGATAGTGTCTATTAGCAAAGCAGCAAGCTACATCCTAGACTGCCTATAAAAGTTATGGGGCTCAGTGCAAAATGAAAAAATGACCTCCTTGTTCACAAATTATTAAGAATTTGAAAGTGGTGGCAACAGAGCACAGAACCAAATTTGAGGTCCTTCTAAGCGTGGGGTTCTGTGCTACTGCAGGGGTTGCTTACCCATGAAGTTGACTGCCTACAGTATTTCCAGAATCTGCTATAGGTACATCGCAAGATCACCATTTTGAATTGAGGGAAAGAGCTTGAGTCTCCATATATTCAATGACCAGTTATTAAATCATTTCACCAGACATCTCTTATGTCCTGGGCCAGTCCAGAAGTGGGCACAGAGATGATCTGGACAGATAAAGCTCTCTTCTCTTGAGCATTTGCTTGCTTAGTGAAAAAAGAAAAATAACATATATTGTGTCTTTATATGCTACCTCCCAAATTGCTCATTTAGAATTTTTCTCTTTCTTCTGTGTTCCCACAGTGCTCTGTACCTTGACTGCATTCTTTCTTAGGGAAAAATGGACAGAACTTCATGACTGATGATGTGGGCTCAAACCCAAGTCTTTTTGTCCAGGGCGGGGGGGTCTTTCCAGTGGACTTCTCACAGCATCGTGCCATGATGAGGTCATGGGAATGAGGAGATACTGGTCCTCAGGGGAGATCCAGGTAGGGCAGCCAGGTGGGGCCATGGCAGTAGACATCCCCTGGCTGGTCCCTCTGGCTATGAGCACTGCATTTTTTTAATGTATGTTACCATCCGAAAAATGCCAGGAAGTCCTGTGTTCCACCACAGTTCTTGGATACCAAGATTGCTTAACCACCATGACTCTCACCCCATGTTCACATACACTCTTAATCTTGGGTTTCCATGTAACCCCCAGGTATCCTTTCTCTTCTTATTGTCATTTTATCATGGCATTTTTTGGGCTTGTAACAAGGCCAAGACACAGGAGCCATGGTCTGTGGGCCAGGCCATAGCCTCACAGATCACGTTTCTATAGCTCCTTTGTTTTCTCAGATGTAGGCAAACATTTAAAATCCAGAACGGGTTTGGTGGGTCTTCCTTCCTCCTAGAGGGGAGAGACAGTGTGAGGACCGGCCTAGGAAAGATGATGGCTAATAAGATCACATGTCCTTTCTCTGCTTCCCTCCCACTCTCCTTCCCCTGCATTCAGAAAACTTGATTCTGCCTTGTACTAGTACATCCTGCTACATCCCTTCTTTCCTTTCTCCTTCCTCTGTTTGTACCTGCTCTCCCTGCACAGCATTGTCTAACCTCTACATGGCTTTGTCCCTCCCAGAAGCCATTTCTTCACGCTGAGCTTTGTCATTGGGCCATCAATCTATTATTTTTAGAGAATTTATAAGCCAAAGACTCCTAACATCTAGTTGAATTTGTCAGGAGTGGTATTGCCTGCAAGCTGAAAACTGAGGGAAGAGGTTTCTCAGAGGCCTTAGTATCCAGGAGAACCAGGCCTCTCAAAGAGCTGCTCTGCTTTTCATTTGTTGTAAATTGTGCCGCTGTCATTGTTTCCCCTTTGCAACGGGTTGCTGAGAACCAAACCAGTTCAAGGTTTTAAAGACTGACTGGATTTTCAGAACTACTCTACAAAAACATATATGACTTTATCACATATTACTAGAATACTATCATTTCCCTTATCTTAATTTCCTTTTCCTTCTTTCCCTCTGACTTTCTATTTTTATATTGATGTGGTACTTGTGTCCTATGCTGCTTTAAATACCTTTTTAGAATGAGGCAAGGTAATAAATAAAAACATCAATAAACAAATGAATACATAGAGAGTAAATGAATTTCTAGACTGTCTTTACAAATCATCTCTCTGTTTTGTTTTTCCACTTCCTTTTCCACTGCATCTGCTCCACAAACCCTCTACTAATAGAGGGAAATAAAAGGGACAAAGCAAAGTGTCCGATGTGCCCAGGAGTATTTGCCAGGGAGTACCTGAGGATCACATGATGAAATAATCCAGTAGCACGTGTTATTACTCAGTTACATGTTGATGGCTTGCTTGTGTTTTGCAGAAGGAGACATATATGCACATATGAAAACATAAACCTTGAAGGAAGAGAATGAGTCTTTAATCGACTCCAGGCACCTACTACATTTGTGGCCACAAGTGGAATGTGTTGATGTTAAAACAGATGGGGCTTCTGTAGGGGGCCATGGAAAGGGCTGTTACCAGCAGGACAGCCGGTTCTGACTTTAAGATAACTTAGTCCCAGGTCTGCAACTGGGTGCTAGGAGATGAGTCAAATGAACCTTTAGCATCCTTCCAGCCTCACCTTTATGGGCTGGAGGGAGAGCCACCTAAGCTGTAGATGCTCTCCTGTGTGGTACTTTCCATAAATTTAAATCTTGCTGCTCATACAATGTACAGTGCAGATGCATCTCACTCTGTGTAATAGCCATGATTCTGGGCATTTACATGTAAATTAAGTCCTTGTATAGTATATGAAATCATTTAACATACAGCTGGGCAGCTCTCAGCCCAAAGGAACCCTGCAGTGAATCCTTTTGAAAGGAAGGGTCCGCTGTGACTCAAGTAATCACATTCCAATTTATGTTTTCTCTTAATTTGGGTTGTAACTTAAAGAGTTTCTTTATACATCTTTACTTAATGTGAGTAAATAAATTAGTGCGTATCTTGTAATATTTTCCCCGGGGCAAAATGATTATAGATGTGTCATACTGATAATTATATTTTAAGTCAATGATTTAAGCCAATGATTTAATGATAGCCAAAGGAGAGATACAGATGCCATGAAAGGTTTCTGCCCATTAGCTCTAATAAAGAAGGGACCGACAGACGTCTAGGTTGTTCATCTAAAAACGACTAAGGATGGCTGTTTCTCTGAGAGGTCCTGAGCTCTTTGATGAAAGACCACAGAGGACTGTGCACGAAGAAAGAAGAGATTAATTTGAGTTGTACCTTAATTGAGTCAGTTGCCTTAAACCAGTTTGACCTTGAACTGGTCTCAAAATCACTGGGATTTCGTTTCCTTAGCTTAAAAATGGGCTAAAATTTTGACACAGGGTTTCTGTGAGAATGTGGAGGGACAGTTTTTATAACATACTTTATAAAGTGCCAAGTACAAAGCATATGAGCCATTGATAGAGGGAAGACGGTAGATTTTTTTTTTTTTAACTTCTGTTCTTTAAACACAGGATTTCCTTGATGGCCTCTGATTCAAGTTTTTTTTGAATTGAGCTACCCAAATATTTTAAAGATTCCCCAGAAATTAGCAATCCTACTTAGAAAAGTCATCTTCATTCCTTTGAAAGGATGCAGGTTAGAAGGATTTCTAGAGAAGAGAAAGTTCACCCTCTGATGCGGCCCATGAGAAAGATGGTCTATGAATTTATGATCTAGTCACAATGTGCCTTTTAAACAGGCTGCTCTCTGAATTATTATTTTATTCTGTCCTTTCAATTAAACTCCCAATTCTTTACTAATTTAGTTCGGCTATTAGCTATTTACTCAATTGTTCTTCAAGTGAGCTATTTATGCTTTATAATGTTATATATTCCACTTGCTTTTTAAGCCTTTGAAGACCCATACAATTTTCAGAATTAGTTCCATTTTATTTTCATAGTCATAGTTGTAATGTGAATGCTAAGTAGAATCTCACCTTAATTTATTTTGCTTGAGTTTAACTTCAGATTAAATAACCCCAATGAAGATTATGGGCTGAGAGGCTGATGCTGTGTGTTTTAGAAGGCCCTGCTCCTGGGGAGTAGAGAAAGGGCGGAGAAGTGAACATTATCATAATTTCAGAATAATGACCAGCATTTAATCACACCAGCATAAAATACACTAATGCATGAGATTCCACGCCCCTCCGCCCCCCTACCCCCATAGAATTACTGGCTGCTTATGTTGTTTTAAATTGACATGGGCGCATCTTCACCAAGCTTTGAGCTTTATGCCAACACTTTTAATTTTTGTTTGTAGAGGGACATTTCAATAAAGAAAATATAGCAATGTAAGTAAGTTTCACAAGGCACATAATTAAATGTACAGTTATTTCATTATCTTTATTTTCCTATTACTGGACAACATATATCTTGATTCCTTTTTCTGTCTTTTAGCAGAAAACTTAACCAACTCATTTCCAGGTCTGGTGGTGCCCTCGAGCTGGCTTGTATTCGCAGGCCACCCCCCGTTAGCCATTCTTAGCCCCCCAGCCTCCTGGATGTTGAGTCACACTGCCAGATTGTTTTGGTGTCCTGGCATCTGACTGCTATCAGTGAACCGCATTTCCTACTGGCAGCCTGGGCCTGCAGAGGACAGCCACTGCTGACCTGCTTAGTGACCTTGGTGCCCCTCTCACCAGCACATTCCCGTGGCCTTGGTGTGTGTTGTGTCCCTCGGGCCCTACGCGGAGCATAATCATCTGGAGAGTCTTCTGGTCACACCTGGCATACGTTCCAGCATGCCCACTTTCCTGAGCCTTTTAATCTCTTTCTCCACCATCTACCACTGCGATTCTGTCTTTTGGGCATTGGCCATTGCTTTTTCCATGCCCCTAGGAGCCATGCTAGTAATGAGTTAGCACCCTCTCCTATGATCATTGCCAAGGTGGTAAATCCTATCTATTGGGACAGGGAGATAGGATTCCATTGAATCAACAAACTCTTCCTTATCCAGTTTTATGTTCTGTTTCTCTTAGTCAAGCATGCTTAGAATCCATCCCCACATGTACTTCTGCACTCCTTTTATTTAAATTAATTTTTTCAAATACAGTTTCTATTCAATATGGTTCTTATTAGTTTCAGATGTACAGAAAAGTGGTTAGAATATCATGTACTTTGCAGAGTGCTCACCACTCCTTTGGCATATAGTTCTTCCTTCTCTTAGCAGGCCAGCATATCCACAGCTGTATTAGGCTAGGACTGGTTATAAACCTAGTGGCCAGGATCCTGAGAGGGGACCCACTGGCTCTGTTTCTAATATGATCTATCGAGAACTCTTCTGAATGCCTAGATTTGTTAGGGGCCTGGCTCTCCCTTTCCACAAGTTCCTTTGCATCCTCTCCTGGAACACTTGTTTACATCACCCAGTCTTCCCCACTAGACTTAAGCATCATGAGACAGGCAGGAACAACCTCTGTTTTGCCCACTAATGTATTCTCTGTGCCTAGTTCTGTGTCTGACCTGGGTGTTAACGTGAGTCTTGAATAGACCCCTGAATAGAGGCCTTCGTGTACTGAGTGTTCACCATGAGCCAGGATCTGTTTAAACTCTTCCATATGTGCTAGCTCTTTTAATCTTCATCTTAATCTTCTGAGATAAAAACTACCATTAGTTCTTCTTTTGTGGAGGAGGCAGTGAGCCTGCCCTTCACCTGTATTCCCACAGCATCCTCTACAGTCCATTGTCAGAGCAGTAATTGCATGATGTCCCTTGAAAGATTTGTACTGTAGACTTTAAGTTATATGTGAGTGTGGGATAGAAATTCCATACAAATTGTGTGTGTGTGTGTGTGTGTGTGTATTTATGACTGAAAGAGTGAATAAATTAACTCCCAGAAATTAACTCCAGGGTTTTAAGCATTTTATAATTTCACTTTTTGTTCTAGGACTATTGCGTTTATATTGTTCTTAATTCCTGCACGCTGTTAAGGAAAAGTTGGATCTTTTAATTTAAAGTTCATGAAGCCATTACCGCACTCACCTTTACAATCATCTGTAACTAGTAAACAAGCAATATATTTCATAGACCGGGATATACAAAACTTTATTCCACACGATGAACCTGCTTCTTTCTGTGTGCCCTCCTCCTCTGGCAAATGCAAACTACCCTTTTTATGTCTGTCAGATACCAGCACACTTTCCAGTGATTGAGAGTTCACTGTTAATGTGATGAAAGAAATTAATTTTAGATGTATTTGGAGTTTTGAAAGAGTTTGTGTAAAAATAAGATCCTGCCGTGATTCAACTGTGTCCTAGCAATCTGAAATATGCTGCCCTGGGAAATGTGTTATTGGCACATTTATCATAGATCACAGCTCGTTATTTCAAGGGCTGACAGTGTCTCACTGCACATTTATTAGGGAACTGAGCCTTAATCATATCTGTGGTTTTAAGAGTTTCTGTCCTATTAGATTTGTGACTTTATTTTTACAGAAGATTTTTAAAAGGAAAAAAATCTCCCAGATCTGAAACTGAAAGATGATTTTATAGAGTATTAAAAAAGAGTTACAAGGACTCACCTGCATAAAAAGGATGGCTCCTATTTTATTTTTATGTTCTGATGAGCAAACTCAATTTTTGCTTCCACTCAGTGGCTCTAAGCACAGTTATATTCTGAGCTTGTAAAACTCAATGCCTTAAAAAAATTTTGTAACACTTTCTGGATTTCCATAAGGTTAAATAATAATTTAGAAACACAAAATCAAGAACAAATCTACATGACCAAAAACCATACTTTCAAAATGTTGCACTTTAAAAAATATATTTTTTTATTTTATTACTCAACAAATATTTGGGCCTCTACTACGTACTGTTCTGAGTGTGTCAGATATATCAGAAAAGAGTATAGCTAATGAAGGGGGGTAAGAGCAGAACCAAGGAGGGCTCAAATGCTTTGTAGACTGGGAATATAAAGAGAAGTCACCAAAGGAAACAGCTGAGGAGGAGCTAGCGGAGAGGCTGGAGGATAAGCAGAATGGGCTAATGTCATGGAAGCTAAGGGAAGTCTCCGACGAATAAACAATGTTAAATACAACTATGTAAGATCAAGGAGGCTAGACTGGGGGGAAGTTCATTGTATTTGCAGTTTGGTGGGCAATAGTTTGAATAGTGTGAAGTTGAGTGATACAGTGTTTGCAAATCAATATTTTGAGGGGAATGACCTTGAAGAAAGAGACAAGAAGGAGCTAACAGGGAACATCAGGTCATTTAGGAGTCTTCTGTCTCTACCTTCAGAAAGGTATGAAGCTGTTTAAGTACTGCAACAAAGAAGACAATAGAGAGGGAGAAATTAAAAAACAACAACAACACTACACAGGATAAGGAAGGGATTACTATGAAACAAAGTCTGTTCCCTCTCTGAAGGAGTGAATATTATTACAAGCGTGGGCATCACCAATTTGGCCTCCTGTTGTTTGAGATTATATACATGTATGACTATATACATGTATATATTAGACTATATTCATATATGTCTGCAATCTCATTAGGATATTTTTGGTAACAAGAGTCACTGTATCTATAAATTAAATTTACTAGACTTTTTAGAATTATTTAGGTATGTGAGAAGCTTTGCCAGGCGGAAAGTAGAAGTATTTTAGAAAGAAAATCAAACACATTACATTTATATTGCAGTTAAAATGTTTGAAGGTATATAATTAAATTTGCAAATTGGAATAAATTTATTCTGAGCCCTTCAATTTTGTTAGACTTACAATAAAATAAGAATAATAAGCTCAACTGCAAACTTAAGATAAAATATGTAAATTTAATGCATTGAATATTAATTGATTAACCAAAACACACCTCCGGTCAGTCCTTTCTGCACATAAACACTGCTTGAGGGCACCAGATGCATACCTTGTATTCAGAAGCTGGGATCCAAGCTAATCCATTGTCAGCTTCCACTCATCCTGGACTCATTGAAAAATAAGACTGGATTTACTGGAACCATTGTAAGATGGGTTTGTATTATGCTGGCTTTCTTCTTGTTCTTGTTTAATTTTCAGATGTGGACTGTTCACCTCTGAGGTCCAGTATATTATAATCCCTACCCCACTAAGCAATGCAGAATTCAGAAGGAGGACAGAATAAGTTCCAGAAGTACCTCCTTTCACCCTTGGGCTTAATATGAAAACCCCCTCAAGAGCATCTTAGATAAGAGGTTGTCTAGACCCTGTTTGAACAGCTTCAGTCCTGGGAAGCACAATAAGAAATAATCTAATTTTTGGACAACTCCAAAAGTTAGAAAGGTCTTCCTTATATTCTGCTGAAATATACCTTCCTGCCTTTTGCCTCCAATTGTCTTCATTTTTCCTTAGGACGTCCACCCTGCATTAGTGGTTTTGGTTTATGTGACATTGGATAGACATTTAAAAAAAAAGAATTAATTTTATTTTTAAAAAATATATTTTTATTGATTTCAGAGGAAGGGAGAGGGAGAGAGAGATAGAAACATCAATGCTGAGAGAGAATCGTCGATTGGCTCCTGCACGCCCGCGCACTGGGATCCAGACCACAACCCCGGGCATGTGCCCTTGACAAGAATCAAACCCAGGACCCTTCAGTCCCCAGGCTGACACTCTATCCACTGAGCCAGACCAGCTAGGGCCAGACCTTTCTTGATGTAAGGTGTTCAGACTTGAACCCTGTGTGATCCAACAAGCTCAATCTAGAGCCAACTGCTGCCCCTCAGCCTTCACCCCTGTGACCTCCTATTTTTTATTATATCCCCATTGACTCTCACCTGTCTTTTCCTGTCTAAAATCTTTGGCTTGGAATATTTAAAAGCTCATACAAGCCAAATAGCTTAATTCCCCTGGTATCCTTATGTTGATCCCCTTTCTTTCTTTCTTTTTTTTAAATATATTTTATTGATTTTTTTTACAGAGAGGAAGGGAGAGGGATAGAGAGCTAGAAACATCGATGAGAGAGAAACATCGACCAGCTGCCTCCTGCACACCCCCTACCGGGGATGTGCCCGCAACCAATGTACATGCCCTTGACCGGAATCGAACCTGGGACCTTTCAGTCCGAAGGCCGACGCTCTATCCACTGAGCCAAACCGGTTTCGGCTGATCCCCTTTCTTGTTTTAAATTGTTTTTTATACCAACTGCTGCCATTATTTTTCTGCAGAATTTATGGTTTAAGTTGAGATTGAATTCTTAGAAACAATAGATCAGTGGGCCATTTATCACTGAGTCTATGGAAGTCATAAAATTGAGGGAAGATGAAAAGAAAACACGCCTCCCCCCGATACTCTTACACATAAAAAGCTCAGAAATACCTTTGTTAACCAGGTTTTAAAAGTTCCTGCTTTTGGAATAAAGGGTTCAACCCTAAGCATCACTTGGAGAATCTTTGCAAAGTGAATAGTTCCACTTGGCATGCACCAGAGTATTTTCCACACTCATTTATATCTTGAAGAAGTCATACTGATGTAAAAAAAATAAATCTGCAAAAGTGAAAAGCCACAAAGGCCATGTGAAATTTAACCTGCAAAAGAATGCGGATGGTGAGCCAATGGATAGTTATTTGCTCTGCCTATTTCTTCCGGGAAAAATATATAAATGGGGTAGGGAACCTGCTCAAGGAATAGACATTGGTGAATTTGCCTTGGATTGACTCTCCCTGTATTTGGTTAAGATTATGTATTTATCAGTTGCAACTATTTTTCTTAGCTCATCATTGCTCAGGTCCTTTAGGAAATGTGATCTTCTTAAGGTAGGATCTAATGACCACATTCACTAAAGGAAAAGTAATACAAATTTTGCTGACAGATTTTTTTCTCCTTACCATTAATGATGGTAATGAAAACCTTAAAATATTAACTCAATTAAATGTTTTATAGTGAGAAGAAATTACCATGTTATAGAAGTTGAATTTCTGGCCTGATAAATGTTTTAGTGGGTTGGCAAATGCAAGACAGGTGGTAAAAGAATTGAATGAAACACAAATCTCAAACTGTGAACTATGGAGGGATTTTTAACAGCCATAATTTGTTCTGGTTAACTCTCCTTTTCCCCAAAGCAAAGAGGATGTCCTATGTGAGGATAATGTAGCTAGGATAATCGGTCAAATTTGATAATACCGTGAATAACAAGAAAGCCATTATCAGGCTCTTTTGTTTTAATTAGATGCTGGGTAGCTATCATCATGGCTCATTCTATTCTTTCTTCAAGAGCTCATATATTATGGCTTTTGTGGAAGTAGAAGTCTTATTATATAGACAGCTGTGTAAAGTCATTCTGGCTCACACAAGTAACATTTATATATTATTAGAGGCCCAGTGCATGAAATTCGTGCATGGGGAGGTGGGGGTTCCTCAGCCCAGCCTGCGCCCTCTTGCAATCCGGGACCCCAAGGTAGATGTCCAACTGCTGGTTTAGGCCCAATCCCCCGGTTCAGGCTCCTCCCTGGCCACCTGCCACTTGGCGCATTGCGAGAGGGATGTCCGGGGGGATTGAGCCTAAACCGGCAGTCAGACATCCCTCTTGCAATCCGGGGTGCTGCATGCACCAGTGACCATACTTTTCATACAGGTGAAAGGCTTCTTGCTGTTGTATGGGAAGCTACATTTTTTTGCCCTGATTATAAAAAGTAGTACATAATATGATCCTTCTGAGGCAGTAGTACCATTTTCCCCATCTTATGGGTGGAAAAACTGAAGCAGAGAGAAGTAATAGGCTTTGTCACCCAGTTATAAGTATCAGAATCAGGGCTGACCACAAAATGTGCAAGCCAGAGTCCATGCATGTCATCACTGCATCATCCTGTTTTTTCAGTGTTAGAGTAGCCTTGCCAGGTTTTAATTTTTAAATCTAAGAGACTGTTCCCAATATATAGGAATGCATGTTCATCCCCATGTAGAATAAACAGGATGTGGACAGCTTGGAGATTCTTCTGATGAATTAGGATTAAGCAGCCATAGATATCTTTTTCAAATACCGCAGAAGCCACCTTCCTTGTTTAACTGTGTGTGGGGTGTAGCAGTTTATAAGCTATGACATAGTCACTTGCAATCTAGGACCCCTCAGGGATGTCTGACTGCCGGTTTAGGCTCAATCCCCCCGGACATCCCTCTCGCAATGCGCCAAGTGGCAGGTGGCCAGGGAGGAGCCTGAACCGGGGCTGGGCGCCACACTGTTCACACTCATCCCAGACCAATGAGCCTGCTGCTGCCGCTCAGTAGTGCTGCCACGGAGTCAGGAGAGGCTCCTACCACCACCGCTGCACTTGCCAGCCGTGAGCCCGGCTTCTGGCTGAGCAGCGCTACCCCTGTGGGAGTGCACTGACCACTGGGGGCAGCTCCTGTGCATCATAGCGACTGGTCGGCCGGTCGTTCTGGTCATTCTGGTCGTTCCATCGTAAAAGTCACTTAGGCTTTTATATATATAGATTAATTAAAGAAAGAAATTTTTGTTGTTGTTAACCCTCACCCGAGGATATTTTTTCATTGGTTTTTAGGGAGAATAGAAGAGAGTGGGAAAGACAGAGAGAAACATCAATGTGAGAGAAACACATCAATGCGAGAGATACACATCAAGAGCCCTGACCAGGGCCTGGGCCAGGGAGGAACCTGCAACCAAGGTACGTGCCCTTGACTGGAATCAAACCCGGGACCCTTTGGTCTACAGGCCGATGCTCTATCCACTGAGCTGAACTGGCCAGGGCAAAGAAAGAATTTTTATTTTTTATTTTGTGGTATGAGTGAACCTACCTACAGAGTGAAACAGGGGTATGAACAGACATGTGCTAATCTGGCCAGTCATGAGGTTGGTAAAAGCTATAGGCTTCCTCCCCTATGGCCCTGCAACCATATTCTATGTTATAACTTCATACTGAAGTCTTCCACTCATGCAAGCAATTATCAGCCCCACAGAAAGAACCATTTGGTCTGCTGTTATAAACTCAGTGAAGTCCCCTTCTCTGTCTGTCCTTCAGTCTGTTTTTCACTGTGTCATGCAATCTGGCAGCAAGTCCTCTGGTTTACTTAGCCAGTGATGGCGAACCTATGACACGCATGTCAGCACTGACACGCGTAGCCATTTCTGATGACACGCGGCCACATGCCGAGGATGAAACATTTGCTGCTCCTGAGGATGAAACATTTGCGACTAGAGTCTTGGAGTTAGTTTTTTCCTCAAAGTGACACACTACCCGAGTTATGCTCAGTTTTCTGGCAAAGTTTGACACACCAAGCTCAAAAGGTTGCCCATCACTGACTTAGACATTGCTTATTTATCTTCCCCTGTTGGAATGTAAGCTCCTTGAGTGCAGGACCTTATCTGTTCAGTTTGTTGCTGTTACCTAGGACCTAGCACAAGGTAGGATCATAATAAATCAATTAAATTTGGACTCCCAAACCTAGCAGGCCTGCTGCTCGCATTATCAGGTTCCAAGGCAGAAGTACAAATGGACATCCATATACTTACCATAAGTATAAATATTTATAAATCAAGATAACATATTAAATAAAATGTGTTTTAGGTTTTTACCTTGATAGATAATCTTCTGTAATAATCTAGGAAGACAATTTTGGATTCTAGGATTTTAGAATTCCAAAGTTACATACTGAAATGCAGTAATGTGGGGCAGAGTTGGCCCTGGCTGGTCACCTATACTCACGGCTCATACCCATCTTTGCCTACCCTCGGCTCCATCTCATACCTTGCAGATATTAAATAAGCCTATTTGGCCACCTTAGCCCATATATTTAAGCTTTGTGTATATCCCTCTTGCAAACAGGCATCCCTTGGATGGCAACCCACACCCAGGCCCTGGAAGTGGACTTGGGCTGTGTTTGAGCAGCAACCTCGAGCATTCTGGGGCATAGTCTGGTGGTGGTTCCAGGCTCTGGTTGGGCATAATTCCTTCACTCGGTGGACTCCCCACCTTAGGCAGAGAGGCATGGCTAGAAGAGGAGCAGACCAAGACCGTCTAAAGTTTATGGCCTTTATCTTCAGACAGGAATGTATGTGAGGATGGGAATGAACTGATCTGAATTGAGCCGATACAGAGAATGGAAGGGCAGGAAGGAAGAAAAGAGGTTATCTGGGATGGATGTGTGGTTAATTCAGCTGCTGTGCCAGTCTCCCCATGTGTTTATGAACCCTGTCCACTGCTGGAAGACAAATGGGGAAGGAACACTATCACTAAAATAGACAGAGGTGAGATGGCAGGTTTTGAGTGGAAATATAATAGACTGCTCTCAGGGCATAATTCCATTGACATTATCCAAATAAAGCCAAATAGGTCGCTCATGCTGATGAATTCCCTTAGTTTATTTCTCATTAAACCAAACCGATGTTAAAAAGAGTTCTTTCAATGACATTCAGTGAAGACTTGAGGGTAAAAAGCACATGTAAAGATTAGCCTCTGCTATTAAATGTAAAACTGAGAAGAAATATCCATAAGGAACTTTTGGAGGCCATTGCTACTTCTGTGTGTACCCAGGAGACTTTGTAAAAAGGTAAATTCAATATCTTAATGCAATGAAACAATGTTGTTTTTTTAGCACCTTTCAGTGCAGACACATGTGTTGGGCATTAGAAACCCAAAGATGGATAATTTAGGACCCCAGATCTGAAAAATATGTAGATTTTCAGATGATCCACATAAAGATTTGCTGTATGACCTTTTAATCCATGCCTGCATTCTTTCCTATTTATAGATATAAAAATATCTTTTATATTTATACCAGAGGTCCAGTGCACGAATTTGTGCACAGGTGGAGTCTGGCTGGCTTGCCCCAAACGGGGCCAATCGGGCCAGGCTGGTCTGGGGGAGGGGCCGTGGTTTGTTGGCTGGCTGGACCCATCCCCATTTGGGGTGGGGGGGCAATCAGATGTGGAGCCGGCTGGGGGAGGGGCTGTGGGTGGTTGGTGGGCTGGCCCTGCCCCCGATTGGGGGGGATGATCAGGGGCGGGGCCGGCCAGGGGGGTGGGGACATGGGTGGTTTTCTGGCTGGCCCCACCCCCTGGTTGAACTCCCAGTTGAATTCCCAGATGAGGGGACAATTTGCATATTAGCCTTTTATTATATAGTATCTTTTATAAATAAAATCTTGAAAACATTTTACTTTGTCTCCTAAAAGCTTTTATGTAAAATTAATAGGTTGAGTTAGAAGAAATAATTTAACTCTTTAAATAAAAATTCTACGAAGGCAAATATTGAGCTTCTTTTCCTTTTCATTAATTTGACTTAAAGGGTCTTAAAAAATGCATTATGGTTCCACAATGTTTCACTCTAATTGTAATTTATGTTTCTTTCCTCCTTTAACCTCTACCTTTAAGGCTCTCTTTTCATTCTTTATTTTCATTTTACCTCATAGCAGTGTTACAAGTCATCACCTTTCTCAGTAACAGGGTTTGTGATAGTCAATAATTATGTGATTTTTAAAAATGATAAATTCTTCTAATTGCTTTAGCCAATAAAATGCCATAGAACTAACAAGCCTGAATAATGCTGCTTAATTGCCTTTGCTAAAGATTGAGTTGGCTGGCATTAGTTATAGTCTTTTAACTTTGAAGAAGCAATACAAATGTTAGAGAAAATGGCCATGAACTCTTGAGGAAAATGGAACTTTGCTTCTCTTCTTGTTGGTAGGAAAAATATAAAAGTATCTTAGGCACAACTCAGTTCTGTTATCTTATAGTTTTATGGAAATTATTCTTTTCTGAACACTAATGGAGTACAACAACGAGTGCCCAGTCCCTAAACTCAGGGGGAGGGAGGTTGTAAACAATATCAAAGTGTATCTAAATACTATTTTTAATGATATGCATTCTTACTTCTTTTGAGTGGATGCTATCACTGTTGATAGGCTAGGCAAAGTGTGGCCCAGTAGAGGACCCACTTCAATAACTAGATTAGCTATTCTCATTTAGCATCCAAGCAGGGTTGGTCTTTGCATAGATGGTAACTGGATTGTTTACCACTGGGCATTTCTTTGAGTACTTAAGCACTCCATTGGGAACCTTATGTATAGCATCACTTCACAGATATTTCTTTTGTATCTGGTGGAAAGGCCAATGCTATCCCAGCTCCTTTTTGAATAATGGCAAATTCTAAATGGATGAAGTCAGAATCAATGAAGTTTATCTTTAAATACTGTCATTTATTTACAGTATTTTGTGTCCTTTTTGCTTTGTTGAACAGCTGTCTCTGTGCCGGGTGTTTGTTTTCTTTATGGGTGCCTGTGTGAGTGTTGCCTGTTTTTAATAAAAACTCGGAGGGTTCAGTGACATCATTTTAACTTCTTCAACTTGGTTCAATAGCAAAGCTATTGGTGTGAAGCTCTGTACTATTTTGAGCAAAGTCTAAATCTGAGTGTTTTTATCTGTAAACCAAAAGAGTTAATAAGGATGATTAAGCAAGATCAGATATATAAGTTGCTTTCTTTCTTTTTTTTTAAAGTCATAGTGATTGGCATAGAGTAAACGTTAGCTATACTTTTGACAGTAGCATTGGATCAACCCACTATATTAATGGGCATTTTAGCATTTGATAAGTATTATCTGAATATTATGAGATAGTAGTAAAACAGCAATTCTTAACTGGGGTTGATGTTTTTCTGCCAGGGGACATTTGGCAATGTGGAAAAAATTTGGTTGTGACAACTGAGGAGGAGGTGCTACTGGCATCTACTAGGCAGAAGCCGGTGATGTTGCTAAATATCCTACCATGTGTAGAATGGCTCCCAACAACCAATAATTATCCTGACCGAAGTGTCAACAGGGCCCAGGTTGAGAAACTCTGTAGTAAATGGTGAGATTGCTTACAGGAGATGCCACAGGAATCCTGAAATATACAATGTATCTAAAACTAAGGTGTTTTATTTTTCTTGATTCATATTAAAGGTTAACAGATTATTGCTTTCTTTATATAGTTATTTCCTGCTAGTAGGTCCTGGCTGAGGAATTGTTCCAATGACTCAGAAATATTTTGTTCAATTGTCTTAGGGGTATGAAGTGTGCTTCTCTGCTGTTCTGGTAGAATCATTCATATGGAGCAAAATTTGAAAATTAAATCATTGGGCATAAGAGGTCTGTCTGTTTTAGTGCTGTTCACATTTGTTGTGAATTTTTTGATAATTGCCAAATTGTCCACTTATCCTATATCATAGAAGGCTAATATGCAAATCAACTGAACAGTGGAACGACCGGTTGCTATGATGCACACTGACCACCAGGGGGCAGACGCTTAATGCAGGAGCTGCCCCCTGGTGGTCAGTGCGCTCCCACAGGGGGAGCACTGCTCAACCAGAATCTGGGTTCACGGCTGGTGAGCGCAGTGGCGGTGGTGGGAGAAGCGCTAAGGATATCCAATTGCTGGCTTAGGCCCTCTCCCCATGGGGAGCGAGCCTAAGCCGACAGTTGGACATCCCCTGAGGGCTCCCAGACTGTGAGAGGGTGCAGGCCAGGCTGAGGGACCCTCCCCTCCCCCCCCCCCTTCCCGCCATGAATTTCGTGCAGCGGGCCTCTAGTAGTGGAATAAAAGACGAGAGAAGTTATTTGTTTATACACCTATTTTGGGGCGGGGGGGGGGGGCGGCAAGTCACAAAAAATAGAGTTATGTTCCTTAAAGTAAGGCCCAAAGACTCCCTGCTCAGAAAACCAAACATCCCAGTGCCAGATTTCCATATTCCAACTGAGATGAACTGAGTCAGAATCCTTGGTGGTTGAGGTCAGGGAATCTGTCTTTTCCAAAGGATTCAAAATGATTCACAGCACTTTAATGTTTGAGAACCACTGGAGTACAATATATAAGAAGTGTCAAAGGGTAGCAGGCAGAGCTGTGTTCCTGTGGTCTTATTTTTTACATCAGACAATCTGTGAACCTGGATTAGAATGTATAGATCCCTAGAGCTCTTTGGTTTAGCATTTTCTTTTATTTTTGCCTTAGAAAGACCTTCAAAATATTTCTTCACCTGAAGATATTAGTTCTACATTCAATAAAGGAACCTGCTTTTTGAGCTCTTGGTGAAGCTCTGGACAAAGGTAAGCTGATTCTATATTTAGAGTGTTCTGTGGGGCTGAATTTAAGACAAATTCATTCTTGTTCCTCTTAGAATTGCCAGGATTTGTAAATCAGAGAACAGTTCACCATATTCAAGCTCTTCAAACTGGGTAAAATTTAGGATTATTTATGTGTCCCCAAGGAAAGATAATATATCTATAAAAACACATTTTTCTTCCTTCTTCACACATCAATTGTTAAGTTAAAATAACATCACACCTCTGGTTCTTATGTTATGAGTTGGTTACCTTTCCAAGTGCCAGCGTAAAGCCTACCGATGCTAATTGCTAATAGGAATTACATGTTTTGAGAGAAGAGTAGTAGGGGGAGCAAATTAACTCAAACCTAATTTGCATTCCCTTGCCAAGTTTGAATTGGGACCAATTTGCAAACTGAATTATCTCTGTAGCCTTGATAGAGTTTATAATAATGTTGAAAGTTTCTTAACTCATGGCCAGCCATGCCTTTTTAATAAAGACACATTCACAGCTGCAGTCTGGGTGCCTTGTAACATATTGCTAATAATTGGGCTAATAAGATTTTAAAGTTAATTAAAAGCATGGGAAAACCCATAAAGTATGGTGCAGCTCTCAAACTGGTTGCTGACCAAGTAAAAACGCAAAGAGAGAAGAAGGATAAAACTTGTTCATTAGTGACTCCCCAATGCTGCACCTTTATTTTTTTAAATTTTCAGTTAAAAGTCACCATTTTTGCATTTCTCTTTAAACAATTGATAACCATTTAACCAGAAATAGTTAATGTCCATTATCTTTTTATTTATTTATTCATTTATTTATCTATTTATTGCAAAATTTCCTAAGTCAGCCAAAGAGGCTGGCTACACATAGGTAACTCATCATTTTGCAAAATTTATGGTCCATGAGAATCTGGTGTATGTCCAACATTACTTCATAGTCCAGAGGGAACTTGAATGCTTTAGCCTGGCTCTCCTTGCCCAGTTGCAATGCTCACAGCCTCTCTTACTACCGGGACTCCAGAACCAACATGGTGAATATTAATATGATTCTTGTCTGGTTTTTCAAAGGCCCTTCAAGCTTCTCTAATACAAGCCCGCCTCTGGTACCGACCGCTTGTGTGTTCTTTTTCAAAGAACAGCTCTTTCTGCAGCTTTGTACAGAGTGGTAACTCTGGTTACCCTGTGCTAAGGTGCAGGTGTTCCACAACATAAAATGGGCAGAGTCTTTGGAATGTATGCTGATTTCAATATGACATCCCAAGTAGGATAATGGAAGGGACAGAGTCCAACTGTAGTGCTAGCTAGCTATTTGTAGATGGCAACATCCTGATGTCTTTTGTTTTTTGAGCTAATTTGAATGGTTGCTTTTTGTCAAGTCCTTCAGAATATTATGTTCTGGCCCAGTATAATCCAGTATATGATTTGGAATTCTAAAGATTTTTTTTTTCTTTTTGAAAGTTTCTAGATAATTATTCTGAGCACTAAACCTAGACTATCCTCCCATAAATCACACAAGAGTCTCTTTTGATAATTTCTAGTTTTAGTGTTCTTCTTTAGTAACTGGGGTTATTAAAAGAAGTATGCACATGGCATTCCTATATAAGCTTAAATTGAATGTAGGTCTTATACATTTTGAAATCCTTTCTTCACCCCTTCACTCCCCACCTTCCCATTCTCTGAGTATGAAATTGTTGATGGATCAATAATGGGCTTTTGTATGATAATCTATACCTACTTCTTACTTATTGTGTACATATTTTATTTTCTAGCATCAGGTTTTGATCTGAGCAGCTTTTGTTGCCTTTCTAGGGGCATATCAATTGTGACAGAGGCAGCTAGTGGTCTCCCAACGTGCATTCTTTCCTTCTCTAGAAATATTTGTGGTACAACTACTAACTTTCAACTTGGCCTATAGCTACTTGAAATAAAGCTTTTGCTACAGATAAGGATTGACATGGAACTAAAAATGTGAAAGGTACAATCTGAGTTGATGGCTGGAGTTCAGAGGTCTACAGTGGGAGGTAAAGTTGAAAAAGTTTTAAGGGATTTTTTTTTCAGGGACTTTATAATTCAGACTAAGTGTTCTGGCATGACTTCTTGCCAAGAAATTCTTTTCTATTTAATGGGACTAAATTTATATACAATTAAAATTTCTAGTCCCAATTTAATGGAAAATATTATATGCTCTTACAGGGGTAATTTTAAAGCAACTGTTCTCAACCTTTTTTTATTCTACCATATTAGACAGAAAAAATGATGTTAGAATTCAGCACATACCCCCAGATAGGATGTTTCTAATTTTCTATATGTTAACTCCATCTTTTTATCTCTAGTTTAAAATGCTTATAAGCATGTAAGTACACAACAAGAAAGGCATTAGCATGATTGAAAACAATACATTAAAATTAAAATAATTTGCAAATGTTGGTCCTTGGATGCTTATGGAATAACAAATTATTTGTGGTACACTTTAACACTGATTGTGACATAAGTGTGTCTCTAACAGGATGGCTGACAACTACTGCTTTAAAAATCAAGGTTGCAAATGGGTGACCTGCAGGTAGAAGCTATAGGCAGAGTTTTTGTGATTATCTCACGGTGTTGGCTTCAAAGGGATGGGGTGGAAGATTCTTATGACACTAAGGCAATGACAATAAGCTCAATCCATAGAATAAGAGTTAAAAGGAGAGTCAAAACCCAGGGAGTTTTGTCAACTGTGCTGCAAATATCCTTGCACTCTAACATTCCCACATGGGACCTGGCTGGAGTTGAGGAGCTCAGCTGCTTCTGGATATAGCCTGCTTTCTCCAGTTCATTCCTCCAGGCTTCCTTCACTCTTTCTTTATTTAAATGGTCTGTAGGTATTTGAGTGTGAAATGCCACCTATATTACATCAAAGGGACCCCTGGTTTCTGGAGGCTTCTGAAGCCAGTTAATTGGTGCTTAACCCTGGATTCTGAGAGCTGGTGTTCTCCATTGGTACTTAGGCAATTGCTAGGTAATCTCAATTAGAGCATCTCTAACTGCAGTAGCCTTTGTATCTTAGTGAAGAACATTTTCTATCTCTCTAATCCTATCAAATGTACTTTTCTGTCTCCCTGGAGCCAATTTCCTCCTCTCTACGAGAATACAATGAGTATCGGTAGGGCTCCTTCAACTTTTGAGAACTAGCTGAGGTCACCTAAATGCTTTGTTAAAATACAGTCAATTCGCCCTTACCAGTTTGGCTCAGTGGATAGAGCATCAGCCTGCAGACTGAAGGGTTCCAGGTTTGATTCCGGTCAAGGGCATGTACCTTAGTTGTGGGCACATCCCCAGTAGGGGGTGTGCAGGAGGCAGCTGATTGATGTTTCGAACTCTCTATTCCTCTCCCTTCCTCTCTGTAAAAAAAATCAGTAAAATATATTAAAAAATACAATTTTATTAGTTTACTAGAGGCTCGGTGCATGAAATTCGTGCACAGGGGTGTGTGTCCCTCAGCCCAGCCTGCACCCTCTCCAATCTGGGACCCCTTGAGGGATGTCCGACTGCCCGTTTAGGCCCGATCCTGGTAGGGATCGGGCAGTCGGACATCCCTCTCACAATCCAGGACTGCTGGCTCCCAACTGCTTGCCTGCCTGCCTTCCTGATTGCCCCTAACCACTTCTGCCTGCCAGCCTGATCACCCCCTAACCACTCCCCTGCCAGCCTGATTGCTGCCTAACTGCTCCCCTGCCAGCCTGTTTGTCCCTAACTGCCCTCCCCTGCAGGCCTTGTCCCCCCCAACTGCTCTCCCCTGCCGGCCTGGTCACTCTAACTTCCCTCCCCTGAAAGCTTGATTGCCCCTAACTGCCCTCCCTTGCAGGCCTGGTCCCTCCCAACTGACCTCCCCTGCTGGCCATCTTGTGGCAGCCATCTTGTGTCCACATGGGGGCAGCCATCTTTGACCACATGGGGGAAGCCATCTTGTGTGTTGGAGTGATGGTCAATTTGCATATTACTCTTTTATTAGATAGGATTATCAGTAGCCTTCATTCACTTAGCAAACAACAACTATTTACTGGGAAGTTTTGTTGAGCAGGTATGGTTTTAGGTGTTAAGGATACAACAAAGAATTCTGTACCCTCAGTAAGTGTACTAGTATATTCCAGTTGAAGAAGTACTATTACAGATGAATAGATATTTAATGTGTCAGATGGTGAAGATACTAGGAAGAAAATAGGGCATAGGGAGGATGGGAGGAGTGCTGTTTCACAGAGATTGAGGGAAGGCCTTTCTGAAGAGCCCTAAAAGTTCTGCAAGGGAGAAAGGTATACAGAGATTTGAGAAAAGAGTACCTTAGTTTCAGGAACAGTAAATTCAGTGTCCTGAATTAAATGTGTGCTTGGGTTATTTTTAATTAGTAAGGAGGCCAGTGTGGATGGAGCTCAGTGAAAAGTTAAAAGGAAATTTTATTGGAAAAGTAGATGGGGGTCATATCTTGTACTGCTTGTAGGCAAGAATAAAAATTTTAAATTGCATCATAAATGATGGGTTTTGAGCAAAGAAGTGACAATATTTGAATCATTATTCAAAAGGATTATTCAGACTGCTATAGGGGAAACAATCAGTAGTAAGATGAAAGGTGGACATGGGAAGACCAGGTGGAAAGCTATTGCAATATGGTGGCTTGGGTTTGGATGGTACCGATGAAAATGGTGAGAAGTAGTTAGAGCTGATAGATTTGCTGATGTGAGGTGTGAAATAAAAAGAAACATCTATCTCCATTGGTAGACTCTGATATGGGAAATACTGCAGGGGGGGCGGATTTTAGGGGTGGGTGGTGGTAGAAATCAAGAGTTTGGTTTTAGGTGTATTAACTTTGAGATGCTCACTCAACTTCCAACTGGAGATGTCAGTAGGCATTTTGATAGACAAATCTGTTGCTCAGGGAAGAATTTGAGGATGAAGAATTTAACTGGGGAATAATCAGTATATTTAAAGCCTATGGAACTGAATGAGTTCATCTTTGAAGTGAGCATGTGCCCTGGAGGGAAGACTGAGAATAGAGGATGGGATTTGACTCATTGTTGGCTTAGACAGGAGCAGTTTCAGTGGATGGGGAAAGCCTGATAGGAGAGGAGAATTGAGAATGGGAAGCGAGAACAGGGAAGCAGTGATTTGGACCATTCCATAGTAGGGAAAAAAGCAATGGGAGAGGGAGAGATGGCCATAAACTCCATGGTAAAACTACAGTCTTTCTCCTTCCTCACATTCTCTTGCAGACCCTGAGGTGTAATTGGGGAAATGATGGCATGTTTCATGTATAAGTCACACATCTGCTTTCAATGTATCTTTCTTTTCTGCTGGCTGCTACTTTTGCCTTTCTGAATCTTGTCACTGTTTTGGTTTCATTGGCCAGCCCACTGCTGTCACTCACATGCTAACGCTGACCCACCTTAACTAATGACACCCTTTGAGCATCTGTTTCTGTCTCTGTCTTCCCATCATTGCTGCCTACAAGTGTGGGTGTTGTCTACTTCTTGGCACCTGGCTGGCATAGTAAGTTGGCTCCATGAGAGCCAGGCTTTCTGTTAGAGCTGAAACTTACTGGTTAGCCTTTGTAAGTTTAGCAAATCAAATCTATTTTAAAATGTCATTAAGATGTTTGTGTGGTGTTTTTTGTTTTTTAAACTATATTTTGAGAGAGAGAGAGAGAGAGAGAGAGAGAGAGAGAGAGAGAGAGACATCAATGTGAGAGAGAAAAGCATGGATTGGCTGCCTCTTGCAAACCCACTACTGGGGATCAAGCCTGCAATCTGGGCATGTGCCCTGACCAGGAATCCAACCACTGGTGACTTTTTGTTGCAGGGGACAACTTGTAACCAACTGAGCCACACCAGCCAGGGCTAAAATGTTTGTGCTTTGAGGCAAACAAATTTTGTCTCTTGAGCCCTTTTCATATGTTTTGTGTAAGCCTTTAATATCTGAAAAAGAGAAAACATGCATATATAGAAAATGACCTTGGGCTACATCACTTAACTTGCTTTTCTCAGTAACCTCTCCTTGATTTTTAATGATGTTTGTCCTTGGAAAGAGAGTCCCCTAGGCAAGAATTTCAGAGGAGATACTGCTGGTTAACTCAGATGTCTAGTCTTTTTTCTTTTCTTTTCTTTCCTCTCTGGAGATCATCTTTAGGTAGTAGTTCCAAGTCTCAGGCAGAGAATAGAGGATTTTCCCCATTTCTCATGCTGATCGTATCACTGCATCTCAAAAGTGGATGGGTCTTCAATAAGCACAGATCAAGTGGGCACTTTTGTAAAGGGAGCATGATAGACTCTCATAGTGGTGCTGGTAAAACTCTTCAAAGTGACTCTTGCTGAACTACTGAGCCCTGAATTAGAAGATGGGGGAAGTTATACCTGTTATTTCCCATACTGTGACTTATAATCCATCTCTTAGGTTTTGTTTTGAAGTTTGTCCTTACTCGTTTATGAGTTTTTATTTTGCCCCACCTGATACGAGTGCTCTGAGGAGTTAAGAGTTCTATAGTTTATTCTTAATTAAAATTTATATAGTCTCTAAATAATTTTTGTAAATGGTAATGATGTTCATTTTGATTACACCCTTTGGGAAAAGAGCATATAAGGAATCAGACTATCCAAATTCTTCTAGGAGTATAGATTAAAATGTAAACTCAGATGCCTTTGCAAGTTCTATTAGTCTTTTCTAAGCTCTTTACCTAGGAGAGTAGTAGTTTAGCCAATTCATCAAGCAAACAAAAATAAACAAACAAGTAAATATACCCATTTACAAATCAAGTCGCAGTTTCTTGCTCTTTATTTTTTTTTTTTATTTATTTTTTATTTTTATTTTTTAAATTTCTTTATTGAATAAGGTGTCACATATTTGTCCTCATCCCCCCATTCCCATCCCACCCCTCTCCCCACGCAGGCCCCAATCCCCTGTTGAACTTAACCGTTGGATAGGCTTATATGCATGCATGCAGGTCCTTTGGTTGAACTCTCCCCCTCCCCCCCACCCTCCCCCTACCCTCCCCTATCCTCCCTCTGAGGCCCGATAGTCCGATTGATGCCTCCTTACTTCTGGTTCTGTTCTTGTTCCTCAGTCTATGTTGTTCATCATTTCCTCTAGATGAACAAGATCAAATGTCACTAGATATATACTAATAAGAACTGAATGTGAGACGAGCAATAATATTTATGCTGACAGGCAAATGAATCAATCTGTAGCGAGCTTCCCCCTGGACCAACAGTTCTTTTGAGACCCAATTTCGATGACCAGTAGTTCCTTATGTGTACATGTCAGCACTGACCCCTCAGCTCTGGATGGTGGACAAATGGTGGTAATGGAGGTCCGACTCCCTCTGGTTTGGTCTCGGCCGAACCCAGGGGCACGGCGTCACCTGGACTAAGGGGCACGTGGCCTCACCCATACCCAAGGGGCGCGTGGTCTCACCCGGGCCTGGGACCCAGCCTCACCCGGATGGATCCAGGGGCGCACGGCCTCACCCGGACCCAGGATCTGGCTTCACCCATACCCAGGGACGCTTGGCCTCTCCCAGACCCAGGGGCACGTGGCCTCACCTGGGCTTAGTTTCACAAGGCCTCACCTGGATCCAGGGACACATGGTCTCTCCCGGACCCAGGGATGCTTGGCCTCTCCCAGACCCAGGGGCACGTGGCCTCACCCGGGCCTAGGTTCACGAGGCCTCACCCGGATCCAGGGACACATGGTCTCACCCAGACCCAGGAACGTTTGGCCTCTCCCAGACCCAGGGCCACTTGGGCTCACCCGGGCCTAGGTGCACGAGGCCTCATCCGGATCCAGGGACACATGGTCTCACCCGGACCCAGGGACGCTTGGCCTCTCCCAGACCCAGGGGCACGTGGCCTCACCCGGGCCTAGGTGCACGAGGCCTCACCCGGATCCAGGGACACATGGTCTCACCCGGACCCAGGTGCACGAGGCCTCACCCGGATCCAGGGACACATGGTCTCACCCGGACCCAGGGACGCTTGGCCTCTCCCAGACCCAGGGCCACTTGGGCTCACCCGGGCCTAGGTGCACGAGGCCTCACCCGGATCCAGGGACACATGGTCTCACCCGGACCCAGGGACGCTTGGCCTCTCCCCGACCCAGGGCCACTTGGGCTCACCCGGGCCTAGGTGCACGAGGCCTCACCCGGATCCAGGGACACATGGTCTCACCCAGACCCAGGAACGGTTGGCCACTCCCAGACCCAGGGCCACTTGGGCTCACCCGGGCCTAGGTGCACGAGGCCACACCCGGATCCAGGGACACATGGTCTCACCCGGACCCAAGGACGCTTGGCCTCTCCCAGACCCAGGGCCACTTGGGCTCACCCGGGCCTAGGTGCACGAGGCCTCACCCGGATCCAGGGACACATGGTCTCACCCGGACCCAGGGACGCTTGGCCTCTCCCAGACCCAGGGCCACTTGGGCTCACCCGGGCCTAGGTGCACGAGGCCTCACCCGGATCCAGGGACACATGGTCTCACCCGGACCCAGGGATGCTTGGCCTCTCCCAGACCCAGGGCCACTTAGGCTCACCCGGGCCTAGGTGCACGAGGCCTCACCCGGATCCAGGGACACATGGTCTCACCCGGACCCAGGGACGCTTGGCCTCTCCCCGACCCAGGGCCACTTGGGCTCACCTGGGCCTAGGTGCACGAGGCCTCACCCGGATCCAGGGACGCATGGTCTCACCCAGACCCAGGAACGTTTGGCCACTCCCAGACCCAGGGCCACTTGGGCTCACCCGGGCCTAGGTGCACGAGGCCTCACCCGGATCCAGGGACACATGGTCTCACCCGGACCCAGGGACGCTTGGCCTCTCCCAGACCCAGGGCGACTTGGGCTCACCCGGGCCTAGGTGCACGAGGCCTCACCCGGATCCAGGGACACATGGTCCCACCCGGACCCAGGGACGCTTGGCCTCTCCCCGACCCAGGGCCACTTGGGCTCACCCGGGCCTAGGTGCACGAGGCCTCACCCGGATCCAGGGACGCATGGTCTCACCCAGACCCAGGAACGTTTGGCCACTCCCAGACCCAGGGCCACTTGGGCTCACCCGGGCCTAGGTGCACGAGGCCTCACCCGGATCCAGGGACGCATGGTCTCACCCGGACCCAGGGACGCTTGGCCTCTCCCAGACCCAGGGCCACTTGGGCTCACCCGGGCCTAGGTGCACGAGGCCTCACCCGGATCCAGGGACACATGGTCTCACCCGGACCCAGGGACGCTTGGCCTCTCCCAGACCCAGGGCCACTTGGGCTCACCCGGGCCTAGGTGCACGAGGCCTCACCCGGATCCAGGGACACATGGTCTCACCCGGACCCAGGGACGCTTGGCCTCTCCCAGACCCAGGGCCACCAGGGCTCACCCGGGCCTAGGTGCACGAGGCCTTACCCGATTCCAGGGACACATGGTCTCACCCGGACCCAGGGACGCTTGGCCTCTCCCCGACCCAGGGCCACTTGGGCTCACCCGGGCCTAGGTGCACGAGGCTTCACCCAGATCCTGGGACGCATGGTCTCACCCGGACCCAGGGACGCTTGGCCTCTCCCAGACCCAGGGCCACTTGGGCTCACCCGGGCCTAGGTGCACGAGGCCTCATCTGGATCCAGGGACGCATGGTCTCACCCGGACCCAGGGACGCTTGGCCTCTCCCAGACCCAGGGCCACTTGGGCTCACCCGGGCCTAGGTGCACGAGGCCTCATCCGGATCCAGGGATGCATGGTCTCACCCGGACCCAGGGACGCTTGGCCTCTCCCAGACCCAGGGCCACTTGGGCTCACCCGGGCCTAGGTGCACGAGGCCTCACCCGGAACCAGGGACGCATGGTCTCACCCGGACCCAGGGACGTTTGGCCACTCCCAGACCCAGGGCCACTTGGGCTCACCCGGGCCTAGGTGCACGAGGCCTCATCCGGATCCAGGGACGCATGGTCTCGCCCGGACCCAGGGACGCTTGGCCTCTCCCAGACCCAGGGGCACGTGGCCTCACCCGGGCCTAGGTGCACGAGGCCTCACCCGGATCCAGGGACACATGGTCTCACCCGCACCCAGGGACGCTTGGCCTCTCCCAGACCCAGGGCCACTTGGGCTCACCCGGGCCTAGGTGCACGCGGCCTCACCCGGATCCAGGGACACATGGTCTCGCCTGGACCCAGGGGTGTGTGGGCTCTCCCAGACCCAGGGGCGCTTGGCCTCGCCCGGGCACGGGATCCAGCGTCATCCGGGTCCAGGGGCACTTGGCCTCACCCGGACCCGGAGTCCGGCCTCACCTGGACCCAGGGGCATGTGGCCTCACCTAGACCCAGGGACGTGAGGCCTCACTTATACCCAGAGGCGTGTGACCACACCCGAGCCCAGAGGCGCGCAACCCCGCCCGCACCCGGGTCTCAGCGGGGCCCCGTCTTCCCGATCCCAATTCCTGCCGGTCAATCCCCCCTCAGCAATTTCCCTGGCCATCCTTCCAGAGCTCCAGAATGGCTGCTGCAGAACTCGTCGGGCGGCGGCTCGGCGAAGCTCCGGTGCACCCGGTGCATGGCGGTGGGCCAGTCTGGCGTCACTGCGTCGGCCCTTGGGTCTGCATCGGTGGCCGGTCGCCGAGCATGCGCACCTGGCCGCTTCCGGGGCGTTGAGATTCTTGACGGACTCAGAGGTCAGCAAGCGCGGAGTCTCCCACCCCATGTCTCATAGGGGCTCGTCTGTCCGTGCTTGGCTGCCAGTGGGGCCGTCCCCTCAGCCGGAGACCGCCGGGGGAACTGCGCCGAGCACGTTCCAGGCCGCTCTTGTATCGCCTGAGCCATAGTTCTTTTGTGTCGCCTGAGCTGTAGTTCTTAAAGTGTGGTCTTTGGGTCACCGGCATCAGCATCATCCCACATACCCCTCTTTTATTCTAGTTGTAGAGCATCTACTCAGCCAGCCCTATGGTGGTCTTGGATGGTGTCTGCTCTGCTCTCTTGTCGTAGTCTCAAAGTTGTTGTGGTAGGCAACAATCAGGCTTCCGCCCTATGCCTCCATCTTGGTCCTCCTTTGTATAGTTAAGTCTTGATTGTTGTTGGTGTCACTGGGGGGGCTCTCTTTGTCTATAAAGGAAGAGTTGCTGTGCAGGAGACACGTTTATGGGCCGGGTCTTGGTGCAGCAAAGCTTTGGCGCTCACTGAATATTCCCGTTGAATGTGTCCCTTATGCACGTGGTTGAAATCTGGTGTCATCTCCCACAGACCACTAGATGCCCTCATTTCTGGGTCTCCAATGGGGTGTAGATCAGCTACTGCCTTAGGCACTCAGCAAGGATTACAGCAAAAACTGTAGTTTCTTCCTCCTGTCTGAGTGGCCCTGGAGCAGTCCGACTAGAACAGCAGATCATCTGGTCCGCTGCCAGAGGGCAGTCCACCCACATGCATAAGCCGTTGCTTGGGGCGCAGGTGTGCCTGCAAGACTTGCGGGGCAGGTCTTCAAAACGTGAGGGGCGGGTCCCAGGGCGGGGCGGGGTCTCAGGGCGCCAACAGGCCATGGTGCGGCGAGCCGCGATGGCTGTGAGTCTGGTCCTTCTGCCTTCCACGTATCTAAGTCCCTTTGTTCCGCACTCCAGCGCAGCAAACACTGATTGCGGGGCGCACCTCTGCAAGAGTCCCGCCTCTCCCCGCAGGCATCTGGGTCTCCCGGGGTTCGCCAGAAGATGGGTTTCAGGGTGATGGAGAGCTAATCTCCCTTAGGTTTGGAACAAAAGCCCCTTTCCCCCGCCACCAGCCAGACCCACGCACCTCCACACCTCATCCCCTCCGATTTCGCTGGGTGCGAGGCAACAGAACAGCCTTTAACCTCCGCCGCCATCTTTTTCAAACTTCCCGATTTGTACTTCTTAATCCCTTCATTTCAGTCAACTCTACTGAAGTCTAGCGCCGCCGGGAGGTGCACGGAAAGGGCGCCCGGGCCTCCGTCCGGTGCGCGGTGCGCGCGTCCCGCGGAACCAGGCGTACGAGGGCCGCGCGGCTGGGACGGGCGCTGGGCGGCCGCTGAGCTCCAGGCACCGCCATCTCTGTGTTCCGGACGTCGCCGCCGCGGCGTCCCCCCAATTTATACTTCTTAATCCCTTGAATTCAGTCAACTCTACTGAAGTCTAGCGCCGCCGGGAGGTGCACGGAGAGGGCGCCCGGGCCTCCGTCCGGTGTGCGGGGCGCGCGGTCCGCGGCACCAGGCGAGCGGGGGCTGCGCGGCGGGGACGGGTGCTGGGAGGCTGCCGGTCTCCGGGCGCCGCCGCTGCGGCGGCGTCCCCAGCGTCCCGGGCCGGGCGGCCTGCGGGGGCGGCGGAGTTGCGAAAGTTAGTGAGTTTCCCAGGGTTTCGCCCGGAATGGGGTTCAGTGCAATCGGAGCCGGTGCTCAGTGCACTCCGGAGCCTTTATCTCCTTCCTGCCAGTGAACTCCGGCCAGGTCATCAGCCGCCCCCTCCTCTCCGGTTCCATCCTCCCCGCAGGAGCATGTGCTCGTGTCTCCGCCCGTTTCTCCATACCTCAGGCTTTTACGGCTTCCCCGACTGTCCCCGTGGCCTTCTCCTTCTCCCCAGCTGTGGGCATTTCAGTCCACCAACTTTCCTGTGGTTCTGGACGATGTCCGTTCTGACCTCTAGTTGTATTTTTGAAATTGTTGTGCCCGGCTGCAGGTTAGGTGTTTAACCTATGCCGCCATCTTGGTTTCTCCTCTTGCTCTTTAGAAATACCAAATTTAACCTCTCTTTCCCTTTAGTTGAACAATTTTCCCTTCTGTATTTATCTTCAAATGTTCTGTAATTATTCCCATACTAGAGGCCTGGTGCACCGGTTTGTGCACCTGTGGGGTCCCTCAGTCTGGACTGCAGGGATCTGGCCAAAACCGGCAGTCCAACATTCCCCAAGGGGTCCCGGAGTGTGAGAGGGCACTCTGCAAAGTTGCTGTAGCTCAGCAGTTCCTGCATTGAGCGTCTGCCCCCTGGTGGTCAGTGCACATTATAGCTACTGGCCAGTCGCAGGTTGGCCAGTTGGCCAGTTTCTTAGGCTTTTAAATATATAGGCTAGAGGCCCGATACATGAAATTTGTGCATGGGCTGCACCCTCTCCAGGCTGCACCCTCAGCCCAGGCTGCACCCTCTCCAATCTGGGACCTCTCGAGGGATGTCCCAGGTTTGGGGCCTAAACCGGCAGTCTGGACATCCCTCTCACAATCCTGGACCGCTGGCTCCTAATCGCTCACCTGCCTGCCTGCCTGGTTGCCCCCAACTGCCGCCCCCTCTGCCGGCATGATCACCCCTAATTGCCCACCCCCCCTGTTGGCCTGATTGCCCCTCACTGCCTCTGCATGCTGGTCTGATCACCCCTAACTGCCCCCTCCTTGCCGGCCTGGTCACCCCTTACTGACCCCCTGCTGGCCTGGTCACCCCCAACTGCCCCCTCTGCCAGCCTGGTCGCCCCTAACTGCCGCCCGCTGCCAGCCTGGTTACTCCCAACTGCCCCCCCTGCTGGCCTAGTTGCCCCTCACTGCCCCCCCTGCAAGCCTAATTGCCCCCAACTGCCCCCCCCTGTCGGCCTGGTTGCCCCCAACTGTACTCCCCTCTGCTGGCCTGGTTGCCCCACACTGCCCCCCCCCCATTGGCCTGGTTGCCTCTTATTGCCCCCCCCTGCCAGCCTGGTCGCCCCCAATTGCCCCCCTCTGCTGAACTGGTCACCCCTAACTGCCCCCCCCCTGCTGGCCTGGTTGCCCCCAACTGCCCCCCCTGCTGGACTGGTCATCCCTCATGCCCCCCCCGCCCCGCTGGCCTGGTCACCCCATGCAGCCTGCTGTTCAGTTGTTTGGTCGTCCCTCACTAACTCCCCCCCCCCCCTGGCCTGGTTGCCCCATGCAACCTGCTTGTTCAGTCATTTGGTCGTCCCTCACTAACCCCCCTGCCGGCCTGGTCATAGGCAGCCATCTTGTGAGAGTGTGAGGGTTAATTTGCATATCACCTCTTTATTATATAGGATTATTAGGCAGATCCATCATATTCATATTTCTGATAGAAAATATGCAAATGGAAGTTTAACATTTAGCCTTCTATTCCTGGTACTCCACTAGCTTAACTTTAAAAACTGTCATTGCCAAGGGAAAAATACCCATCAAGCATACATATAACATCAAGACAAGTGTGCCAACCTAGAGCAGATCCACCAGGTCACTGCTCAGACTGCAAGTACAGGCAGGGGCACCTTGGGTGAGGTGATGAATGAGGAGAGAGCTGCTGCCACAATGCTGAAGCTTTTTCAGCCACATAGGAAGCCAGAGAGAAGGTTGTTCTAAGCCCAGGAGAAAAACAGTCAACTCCTACTGCTCAGGAAATACCCCAACCCTATTATTTAACATGCTTTTGAGGTTTATAATGAGCAATACAACTTAATAAATAGGTGATAACCAAACAGAAAAGCACACTCTCAACCCGACTTGAAGAAACTTGAACTAGTCTGGCCAGTTTATAATTACGTGTGTTGTAATTAGACGAGCGATTTGTCAGAACTTTATAAAATTTGAATTTGAGTTAAGAAGCTTAGAAGGAAGATTTTTCTAGTCTTTGAATGACTGACTTCATTTTCCTTGCTGAATTTAAGTTTTGGGTCCAGAAGGAAAAAAATCATATTTTAATTCTCTCCTTCCCATGTAAGTGTTTAGTAAGGGAAACAGTACATTTGGCTTTGATATAAACCAAACCCATTGCAAATCAAGGTCACATGGATCAATTTATTTCCCCAATGTTTGTGGGTAGGCAGAAAATTCAGACTTAACCCTATACTTCATTTTTAGCAACTATTTGTATTAAATACTAATGACAATTCTCTTTCTTTTTAATTTATCTTTGTTGTTGAAAGTATTACATGTTCCCCTTTTCTCCCCTATTGACCCACTCCTCTCCATTCCTGTCCCCTCCTTAGGCCTTCAACACACTATAGTCTGTGTCCATGTGTTATGCATATATGCATATTTATTATTGTGAAAGGGTGTGAATATTTTATGCTAAATGCCACCTTGAAAATGAAAAAAAAAAAAGAAAAGAATGGAAGACCATAATAAAGTTAGATAAGTGGTATGGGAGGAGTGTTCAACCTAAGGCTTGAAATTTTTTGCAGCTTATACCGTGTCTATGATATGAACTATTACTTTGTGTAATTTTTTAGGCTATTTCCAGGCATTTTATCAAGATCAGTGCATTGGTCTCTTGGCATGTTTGGGATGTGGACAGCACACAGAGTAAGTATGGGCAGAAACGGTAGCACATGTTGGGACTTCCAAATCTCCTTGACATGATAATAAAATCAGAACCACTAAAATAAATCCTTCTTACCCCACCATCATTGAGATTAGCCCTACTTTCCAATTCAAACATAAGATCTCATTGAAAAACCAAAGTGGAAGCTAGGAGCTCATGTGTCCCAAGTTAAGTTAATTCAAACTGATTCTTACTACAGCAAGAATGTAATATGGGGTTTCCAAACATAGCTTTAGATGCAAATTTCATTCTATGATAAGAAATTATTGTAAAGTAATCTCAATGAGACTATATAATAATATCAAAATGCAAAACATAACTGGGAAATGATATGATTACATTATAAAAATTAAATAACATGCATTTATTCAATTATAATAGGAAAGCATATGCCAACTTGCTATAGAACCCACCCAAAGTCCACTCACTGGAGAGTCTTCTTGGAATGAGATTTGTCCAAACCACTTTCTAAGTTTTATCTTTTATAGGCTTTCTCTGCAACTCTATGGAAGGTCTGTCTTATAGAATGAATACCCTCACCAGCATGCAGTCAAACTTGGGGAAATACTCCAAACGTGTAAAACACAGACTGTGATGTGTACATTCTGATTGGAGATATATGCACAGGAAACATTTGAAGTGACTGTGTGATTGCGTGTTTGAGTTGTTCCCATAGTAGCTAGGAGACTATTAGGAAAGTCTTGAAGAGGGACAGTCTGATGGGAATATTTGATAATGATATTTTTGGAGAAGTTAGAATTTGATGGATAGATAAGATCTAAAAAGGAGAATAGAAAGTAAGATTGGGTATAGGGCATAAATAAAAATGAGAATAAAGAAATAAGCTTAGAATGTATTTATTCAATAATTTTTATTGAGTGCCTCCAAAATATAGCAGTAAATCTGATGAGGTCTTGACTCTCATGAAGCTTCCGTTCCAAATGTGATGTGGTAGGCACATTTGGTGGGACATCAAAAATTCCAGCAGGCAGCTGAACATACATGACTGGCACTCAAGTGAGAGTTTTGTTTAGCAGTTAAAGATTGTTTAATCAAACCATACGAGTTTAGGATGTGTAAATAAGTAATTTCTTTCAGGGCAAAAGTATGAAGAAAGAAGAGCAGATTTTTGAGACTGTTTTGGAGAATATTTACAGTCTATGGAAAGAAGAAGAGGAGCATGTGAGGAAGATGGGGAGGGGCTGGAGAGAAATTTAGGAAGATCAGGAAGTTGTCAGGAGTAAGTAGTCCATGTCCAATATGGGCACTGGACACTGTGATGATAGGACTGTGAATGTTGTCAGTGTCATTGTAGGCAGGCCAATTGTGAAATCTTTCCTTCTCCTACCACTTGCCTTCCTTTCCCCCAAAGCTCTTCATTAGACCACAGCCATGCAGTCAAGCATTTCCACCTGAGAAGTGCCTTCCATCTATGTGGAGGGGGGCAGGGAGAAAGAAAAGGTGACCAGGAAGAAGCCAAGCTTGGGATCAGTGCTGAATCTGACCTTACACAGCTACTATAGCCCCAGAAACCCACAGTTCTCAGGATGCACTGCTAATATGCACACACTACGGAGGAGGGTGAGGGAGGGGAGAGCTTTCCTTTGTCTTTGCTTGTATTATAGAAAAATTGAGTCCTGAAGAGATTCAGCAATTTATGAGAGAAAAATTATATGTTATCAGTACTCCAGTACACTAAGAATAAAAACCCAAACTTTCTTGACTTTCATAGTGGTGATCTTTTCATTGCAGCTAAGGTAAATAGTGACAAGTGTTAAATATAGAGGGTATATATAGCCTATCTTGTTTCTGGGTCAATGGGGAGCCTTGGTTTTTGCATTTATTAACATTAGTCTTTAGCCTTTCTGGATTCAGGACATAAGGTGACATTTTTATGTTTACTGTAGTCTGCAAGTTATGAATATGGGTAAACCTTCGGTGAATGTTTTGGGCAGATCCATGTTGAAATACTAGGTGGCAGTCTAACACAACCTTTGGGCATTTAGACTGTCTGATTCTTGAAATGGCATTTTAATGAAAATCATGGATATTTTAAAAATAACTTTAAAAGGAAGCTTTTCAGAAATAAGTGAGTGATGGGTGCTACATTTTAAACTTTTTCCAAAATGTACTTTTAATTGCATATTACACATGCAGTTGAATGATATTAAAAACTTAAGACTTAAAGAAATAAACAAAGGACATAGATTTCATAGAAGAAATACATATGGCAAGGAACATATACAAAAAAATCTCAAATAAGAAAGAAAATTTAATTAGATGAGTACATTTTTATTATCTCTCAATTTGAAAGAATTCTTTTTAAAAGTTCTATCCTGAAGAAAATTACAAATGTGGTCAAAGATTTACATGTAAGCATGTTCCTTGGTGTTTTATTGATGATAATCTAAAGACATTCATACTTAGAAGGTGGCATTTCTTAAAATGGAATACTTTATTACACATTTTTAATTGATAGGACTTAACATTTTAGCTAGACTTTAACAAAATTACATTATTTATGGCCAATTAATGTAAAAATACAAACACATAATGTTTATTTTATTTTTTAAATATATTTTTATGGATTTCAGAGAGGCAGGGAGAGTGAGAGAGAGATAGAAACATCAATGACAAGAGAGAATCACTTGGCTGCCTCCTGCACACCCCACACTGAGTATTGAGCCCACAACCCAGGCATGTGCCCAGATTGGGAATCAAACTGTGACCTCCTGGTTCATAGGTTGAGGCTCAACCACTGAGCCATACCAGCCAGCTGGGCTAACACGTAATGTTTAAAAACACAAAGAGTAGTATAAGTTAACCCCTGTTGGACAGACAGAGTTTGTTATACAGTTTTTTGGGCCTTCAGGAGAATTGATCAGATCGATATATTTAACTAGGTCAATGCTTGGGCTGACGGTGAAGGAGCAGAATCACAACCAATGGATCACTGGTAGCTGCAGCTTGTTTTCAGAATCAGATGAGTGCCTGTGTCAGCACTTAGTGCCACGCTCAGGGCTGCCTCCAGGTCATAGGTATCCCAGTGGCAGCTAAGAAGGAAAGAAAACAAATCAGATCAGAAAGAAACTCAAATCTCCCTCCTGATTATTAAAATATCATCATCTGTAAATATTTTTGCCACACTAACAAGCACATTAATTTCTGTCTTCAACACATTCTTTCCTATGAAGTATGCTTTTTTTGGTCAATAGCAGAAAATTACAATTGCTTGGTTTGCTGTTTGTTTTATGTAATGATATGTAATAAACAAGAGTAAGGAAAAATCAATAAAATTGTCTTGTCCAACGGGCTGCTTTTTTGCATTCTGCTAGAAATATATGAATTGGATGTTTAATTTATTCACTTAACTTATTAATTCAATTGTTTGTTGCCTTTATTGTGTAAATAGTAAATAAAAATAAAGGAAACCTTTGGCAAAATCGTCTGACACCTTGGCAACTGTAAAGTATGTGCAATATATAGAACTCAATCTTGGAATCCAGTATCCATTATACGTTTTTTAAAGGCCTTAATTTTAGGATGAACATATTTTAAAAATAAGATCCACATAATGGTCCCAAATTAAAAACATAGTAATTATCTAAGCAAAATCAAATTTCTTTTGCTGTCTTTTAACATGCTAGCAATATAATTTGTGGAAAACCCGGTTGGGTAGTAACATCTGCACTGACTATGCTTTCAGCATCTTACATTTTTTTTTTTTTTACTGTGAATAACAGAAAAGCTATAGCAAGATGCTCATTGATAGTATTTTTCTAGATCCCGCCTTTGATAAGGGAAAAGACAGTGAGACCTCTAAGTTCCTTCTTAAAGTTTTAGCATGATTAGGAAAACACATCACTAACCATAAAAAGACTTTTTTATAGCACTGAGATATTCAGGCACATCCTATTTCCCGGCTTTCAGCCTGCTGATGAGGTCCTACCCTTCATGTGAAATGACAATGCACCTATTATGATCATTTCCATGGAGAATCATATAATATTCACAGAGGAGAAACAGTGGCAATCATCCCCCTGAGTCCTCTCATTTCACAGATGAGCTTGCCCATTTGAGTGGTTTTCCACTATGGGTCAAAACCTACTCTAATGAGACTGATGAAACAACAGATTTTATTACAATGGGACACAAAGGAAGTGTATAATATTATTTATTATTTTAAAAATTTGCATACTTGAAACAAATGTTTTGTCTGCCCTTTATTTGTACAATCAATAAGGTGGGGAAAGGAAAGAAAAGGAAATAGATGGATTGTAGTAAATCCAAATTTTGAGTGAATCTGGAACATTGGGGAGGGTAGATGTTTATATATTTTTTTGCATTTTAAATGTTTCTTAATTTTTTATTATATGATTCCATTTATATGAAATTTCCAGAACTGGCAAATCCATAGTGACAGAAAGCAGGTTTGTGATTGCCACAAATTTAGGGGGAAGAGGGAATGGGGAGCAACTGCCTAAAGAGTTTCTGTGTCAGGTGATAAAAATGTTCTGGAACTAGACAGCAGTGATGATGGTTGTATAACAATGCAAACATACTTTAAATTTTTAAATTAAATTTAACCAAAGGACTTATATGCATGCATATAAGCCTAACCAATGGACACAGACACCAGGGGGGTGAGGGCATGAGTGGGGGTGTGTGTGGGGGCAATGGGATAAGGACACATATTAATACTTTAATCAATAAAAAAGAAAAAATTTATTGGGGTGACATCTATAATAATAAAAGCATAATATGCTAATTAGACCGAACAGCTGAACGACCTTCCAGATGTCATTCCAGACGTCCTTCCGGATGAAGCCTCAGCGGCAAGGGCCGAGGCAGAGGAGGTTAGGGGTGATCAGGCAGGCAGGTGAGTGGTTAGGGGCGATCAGGCAGGCAGGCAGGCAGGCAGAAGCAGTTAGGGGTAATCAGGCAGGCAGGCAGAGGTGGTTACGGGCAGTCAGTCAGGCAGGCAAATGGTTAGGGACGATCAGGCAGGCAGGCAGAGTGGTTAGGGGCAATAAAGCAGGCAGGCAGGCAGGCCAGAGGTTAGGAGCCAGCAGTCCCGGATTGCAAGAGGGATGTCTGATTCTCGGTTTAGGCCTGATTGGATAGGGCCTAAACTGGCAGTCGGACATCCCCCGAGGGGTCCCAGATTTTGAGAGGGTGCAGGCTGGGCTGAGGGACACCTTCCACGCCCCCCACCCTGTGCATGAATTTCGTGCACCGGGCCTCTAGTTGGTAAATAAGATGATATAAATTTCAAGTTTACAATTCTATAATACAGCATCTGTATCTTGCCCTGTGTCTTCACCACCCAATGTCAAGTCTTCTTCCATCACCCTTTACCCTCTTCTACCTTCTCGCACTCCTCTTCCCCTCTGGTAACCACCATACTGTTGTTTGTGTCGAGTTCCCCCCTCCCCCCCCATTTTACAATTATATTTCAGTGCAACTTGAGATTATCCTAATAAAAATGCTGATGTTTTGTAAAGGGCTGCATAATATATCTCTTGTTTGTATGAATTTATTTACTTATGTCATCTTTGTGTCAAGAGCCTGGTTACCTATTGTTCAGGGTTATTTCTTGCTTATGTTTCTATTTTTTTCAGAAACATAGGAGATGAACTCCCTTTGATTTCCTGGTGTCTCAGTAACTTCAGAAGCTGTGGGATCCTAAAGGGACTACGTGAGCCAACCCCCTCATTTTACAGGTGAGAAAAACAAAGCCTGGGGATGCCTAAGTGTCTATCCAAGGTCAATTGCAGAGCTGAGACAAAGATCAGAGTCTCGTTCCTGCCTAAAGCAGGGTGGTTTTTCTACTTTATCACTCTTGCCTCCCAGGCATTTTCTCTTCTCAGAACTTTTCTCAAAGGGCCATATTCATAGCACTTATAACTAACATAATTGTGTCTGTATATGAGAGAGTATTTGATCAAAGTCTATCTTTCCTGCTAGACTGTACATTGCATTAATTAATGACCAGACTGATTCAATTATTAGATAAACTGGATTATTTGGTTCTACTGCTTACAAGCTTCCAACTGTAACAGAATAAACCAAAATTCCTTACCGTGGCCCACGAGGTCTTGTGTGACTCAGTCCTTGCCCGACTGCTGGTCTCGTTTTACACCATTCTTCCTCTTGCATTCTGAGTCTGCAGTGCTTAGCTTCCTTCAGTTACTTGAACTTGCCAAGTTCTTTCTTACTCTAGACACTTAGACTAAAACACTGTTTTTCCATTTGTTATCCTTCAGATGTGTGATGAACAGATAACAGCCACCTCCCAAAGACATCCAAGTCCCAATCCCTAGAAACTGTGACCATGTTACCTTACATGGCAAAAGAAACTTTGCAGATGTAATTAAGTTAAGGATCTTGAGATGGGCGATTATGGTGGATTATCGGGGAGGGCCCCGTGAATCACAGTGCAATAATAAGTGAAAGGGGAGGCAGGCGGGTCAGAGTCGGAGAAGGAAATGTGAGGAGGGAAGCAGAGGTGTTATGATCGCTGGCTTTGAAGATGAAGGGAAAGGCAGCCACAGCCAAGGAACGTGGGCAGCCTCTAGAAGTTGGCAAAGGCGAGGACTGGATTTTCCCCTAGAGCCTCCAAAGGAACACAGCTATGCACTCATCTTGATTTTAATTGCACAAGACTCATTTAGACTTCTGATCTCCAGATAATAAATTTGTAAGATAATATATTTGTGTTGTTCGACTCCACTGCATCTGTGGTTATTTATCACAGGAGCATGGGAAACGAATACAAGATCTCTGCTTAAAATGCCATCTTTACAGGGACACCTTTCTCCGTAAAACAGAACCGTGTACCGCTTTTCTTATCCCTGTTCTTGCCCCCATTCCCACCCCATCGTCTCTACTTCTGTTCCTCGTTTGATTCTTCCATGGTAAAGCTCACCACTGGTGATCATCTTTTACTTATTCTTTGTCATCTTCACTCAATGTGTTCTGTAGGAAAATATCTAAGGAAATCCATTAGGCAATGCTTCTCTGTTATTGTCTTCAAATTACTCTGAATGTCCAAGGAAAGTGTACTCAGGAGTTGGGAAATGGAGGCCTTGAGGACTTAGCCTAAGGCCCTGCCCAATCCCAGTTTGCTTGAGTTTTCTTTAACATTCACTATTTTGTCTTACAAACTCATGAAAATATTATGATCTATGCTTTTTTATTTGAGGCTGCTATACTGATACGCTGGGGCACTGGGGTGACACTTTGAGAACTAGGGAATTAGTGCTGATGTCCTGAGCCTTAACAATTTGGGGAGTCCTTGTTCGGCATCAATGCTAATTGGGCTAGCAATGAGATGGCAGAGCTGGGGGTGGTGTGTGAAGTGGTTCTCCCAGTTGATGGAGGGTGAGAAGAAGCAAGAACAAAAGACTATCAACAAAAATACAAAGAGGCCTGGGTTTGTTGCCAGGACAAATGGACCAATCAACTTTGTCCATGACTGCTTTTCATTTCCTTCTGGTTTCGGGTTGCCTCGAGATTGGTGTGTGTGTGTGTGTGTGTGTGTGTGTGTGTGTGTGTGTGTTCACATGCATGTTGGATATGCATGCACCTTTGAAAAGCAACACTGGAAATCCTTTTTGCCTATATAAATGTTGGGCAAAAGGGAAAGGCAGTGTCATTTTTTCAGACTCTTCTTTTTTTGCCTAAATCTATGAAGAGATAGTCTGGCTCATGCTCCTTACTTTGATAACTGGCAACATACATACACTGTATCATTTATATCATTTAATCCCCATTTCAACCCTGAAAGACATAGAGGTTGGTTATTACCATTTGGTAGATGAGCAAACTGAGTCTCAGAGAGGATACAAAGTTTGCCCTTGGTCTGTTTAGCTTGTAAATGGCAGCGTCAGGATTGCCAGACTCTGGCTCCAAGCTGTTCCCCTCACACATTCCCTGCCTCTCCAGCGGGTTTAGAGGCCGGTTTAACTTGACTCTATAATTTCTTTTTAGTGCTTCTGACATCCTAGGGACTTGCTAGACTTAAAAGAATATACAAAGATGAATAAAGATATGTTCCCTGCTGGCTTCCAAGCCAGAAACTCTCCCCCTCCATGACACTCTAAAGCAGCACGTAAGAGGGATAAAGCTATTAGATTACTTTCTTTGGGCAATTCATTGTGAGTAGCCCAGAGTTAAATGCTCTTATTTACATTGGCAGATGGTAAATGAACCGACAATGTCTGCATTAGAAACAAAACAAAAGTAATAAAAAGAATTGGCACTTGGGTAGAAAAGATGAACTGTCATTCCTGCAGGTCCTCTGTCTCAATCATTCAGTAGAAGAAAAAAAAAATCACTTCATAAATCAGCTGAAGTTGGTCTCATTCTGCCATTCACAGAACATGGAATTACTTGCTTAGCCTGATAAATGGATGTCTTTGCCAGAGTACTGACACTGAGGCTGATATAACTTACAGTGCAATTATTACTTAGGTTCTAGAAAAGACTTATTTATTTTAGCTTATATTATCTTTTCATTTTTGAAGCCTGTTCTTTATGTGTTTGCTTTTTAAAACTGGAGTACATGCCAGTATAAAAAGAAGCTTTTCTATTACTGTAACTGAAATATAATTTTGAAAGTGAGTGATACGAACCAATGCATTGATTCTTTGCATTTTTATCACCAGAGGCCAAAGGCAAAGGAAAATAACTTTTTTTCTAAAAATAACAGTATTTTTAGAAAATTAAGGCTAATCTGAAATTTTGATTGAATTTCAAGAAGTACTAAAATCAGTGTGTGGAGTATTCAAGGCCTAAATTTGTTAAGTGTACAACAGGTTGAGTCATTAAATTTTGGTTATTAGGGTACAAAAAGGATAGGTACAACTTATATTCATGTAAAAAAAAATATATGGTGGCCAGATTATTATGACCACCCTATCAGTACTTCGTTGGGCCCCCTTTTGCCTTCAATACTGCGGCGATTCTTCTTGGCATTGACTCCACGAGATGTTGAAAGGTGATGCGAGGAATCTGACACCATGCCTGATGAATAGCACTGTCCAGTTCTGTGAGATTTGATGGTTGTGGAACCAGCTGCCTGATGGCTCTTTTAACTTCGTCCCACAAATGTTCAATTGGATTGAGATCTGGTGATTGTGGGGACCACCTAAGCAAGGTAAAGTCTCCCTCATGTTCTTGAAACCACTCCTGCACAACACGAGCACCGTGGCATGGCGCATTGTCTTGTTGGAAGAAGCCATCTCCATTGGGATACGCCATCAACATGATAGGATGAACTTGATCAGCAACGATACTTAGGTATGTTGTGCTATTCAGACGTTGTTCCACATGAATTAAAGGGCCCAAATCATGCCAGGAAAACATGCCCTAAACCATAACACTGCCCCCACCAGGTTGAAGGGTTGTACTCATGCATGTGGGGTGCATGCTTTCATGCTGTTTCTGCCAAATTCTCACTCTGCCATCTGCATGATGCAACTGGAAACGTGATTCATCGGACCACATGACTTTTTTCCAATGCTCAACTGTCCAATCCTTGTGCTCCTGTGCGAATTGGAGACGTTTTATCTTGGTAACTGCAGACAGCAAAGGTGTTTGAACAGGCCTTCGGCTTCCATATCCCATACGATGCAGTGTATGGCTAATTTGCCTACAAACGTCAGGTGGTCATAATAATCTGGCCACTCAGTACACACACACACACACACACACACACACACACACACACACACACTAGAGGCCTGGTGTATGAATTTGTGCACAGGTGGGGTCCCTCGGCGTGGCCTGCGGGGACTGGGCTGAAACTGGCAGTCCAATGCCACCTGCCGCTCCCGCCTGCTGCTCGTGTTCATCCCAGCCCTGCTGTGGGCTTGAGCCCAGTCAGTCCTGATTGGGAGAGGTTCACACAATCACAGCAGCACTCGCCAGCCATGAGCCCTGCATCTGGCGCCTAGACAGAGGGGTGTGGGGGAGGCCAAGACACGATCGGCCCTCCAGGCAGGCGGTGGGCCACTCTTGTCAGCCTAGGATCAGGATCTGGATCTGTCCCACTGACATCCATGCCAGTTGTCGGCAGCTACCTGGCAGCCGCTTTTATATCGTTTCTTCCTTGGGGAGCGTCTAGGGAGGGGAAGCAGCTGCGGTGTCCAAGTCCAACTTCCAGGAGGCTGGTGGCACTGTCACGCTGTCGCACTGTCAGGATCGTGCCGGCAGCACGGGTCCATCAGTGCCTGGTCCATTTTCTGGAGATTGGACCTGCAGGACTACTGAGGGAGTGAGTGGCTGCCGCGAAGCTGGTGGACCTCTGAGTGGGTTGGTCAGCTGAGCGGCACTCCTGCTGTGGGAGTGCATTGACAACCAGGGGGCAGCTCTTGCATTGAGCGTCTTCCCCCTGGTGGTCAGTGCATGTCATAGTGACTGGTTGTTCGGTTGCTTAGGCATCTATACTAATAAAAGCCCAGGTGGCCCTTGCGTGTGAGGTCATCACAAGATGGCCACCACAAGATGGCCACATGCACAGCAGAGGTGGGGCCCGGCGGCTGCTCCATGTGGTGAGGCCTGGGGGTCCCGTGGCTCCATGCGGCATGGAGGAGGCCTGTCCCGGGGTCTTCGCCGCCTTGTGTGGAGGAGGCAGGTGCCAGCAGAGGAGGCGGGTTGTGGCAGGGAAGGGCAGTTGGGAGTGATCGGGCCAGCAGGGGAGGGCAGTTTGGGGCAATCGGGCTGGCAGGGGAGGGCAGTTGGGGGCGATTGGGCTGGCAGGGGAGGGAAGTTGGGGGTGATCGGGCAGGCAGGTGAGCAGTTAGGCATCAATCAAGCCAGCAGGGGAGCGGTTAGGGGGCAATCAGGCTGGCAGGCAAAAGTGGTTAGGGGCCAATCAGGCAGGCAGGCAGGCAGGCAGGCAAGTAGTTAGGAGCCAGTGGTCCTAGATTGTGAAAGGGATGTCTGACTGCTGGTTGCAGGGACCGGGCCTAAACCGACAGTTGGACATCCCCTGAGGGGTCCCAGATTGGAGAGGGTGCAGGCCGGGCTGAGGAACACCCACACCCCCTCCCATGCATGAATTTCATGCACTGGGCCTCTAGTATATATACACTGAGTGGCCAGATTATTATGATCTCTGAACGCATAATAATCTGGCCACTCAGTGTATATCCTATATAATAAAAGGCTAATATGCAAATTGTCCCCTCGACCAGGCATTCGACCAGCAGGCAGGCCGGCCAATCACCATGTCCCTCCCCCTGGCCAGGCTGGCCGGACCCCACCCATGCACGAATTCATGCACCAGGCTTCTAATACACACACACACACACACACACACACACACACACACATACTGAGTGGCCAGATTATGTGTTCAGAGATCATAATAATCTGACCACTATATATATATATATATATATATATATATATATATATATATATATACAAAAAACTTATTTGCAAAAAAACCAAATTCTATCTTTATATGCTTAGGAAAGGTAAAAAGCTGTCTCCAAGTTTTGTTCTGTGTATCCTATAATCTCAATTAATACCTTGGGGAAGAGAACTGAAATGCAGCAAAAGTATGTATGTAACTTGGTAATTGGGCATACCTCCAAGTCATTTTATAGTATTCCCAAGAGTTTTGGTGAAAATTAATCTCTAAACCATTCATTTTTATATTTTTAACGTGTGTGTGTCTTTTTCTTCATCATCGATTATGGCATGTCTACTTTATAAAGTGAAATTAGGCCTGTATCTTTTCATTGGGTAATCATTCTACTTTTGATATGCATCCTGGGATTGTCCAATGTAAATCTGAGTCTCAAACTCAACAGTAAATCATCTCAATGAACATCAGTATCAGTATCCATTGGGCTTGTGGCCAAGTTAGCCGACTGTAGTGAATTGAAACTAGAATTTTTTTGATGTGTGTGCACATTATGTCCTATATATTCCTGCAGAAGCTACTCTATATGTTTCTTTTCTAAATAATAAATAAATCTAATTATTTAGCAAAACCCAGGCTTTATCACCTTCTCCGCATTGTAAATAATGTTTGATTTAGAAAGTAATATTTGTAGTTAATTTCCCCTTTTCTCACATTTATAACTACCACCCTCTACCTATTACCCTATCTCCATACCCTTCCTAGCTACCAGCCAAAACAGGATTGCTTGACTTAGTTGTTCATTTACCTTTTTTAACCTACCTTTTCATTCATTTTATTGATTTAACATATTTTTATTGATTTCATAGAGGAAGGGAGAGAAAGAGAGATGGAAGCATCAATGATGAGAGAGAATCATTAATTGGCTGCCTCCTGCATACTCCACACTGGGGATGGAGCCTGCAACTGGAGTGTGTGCCCTGACCAGGAATTGGATTGTGACCTCCTGGTTTATAGGTCAGCGATGCTCAACCATTGAGCCATGCCAACCGGGCTTTACCTATTTTTTAATGAAGCTTTCTATTTGATAATTTGGTTGATCTTAGGTAGCAACTGAAAGAACAGAAGGCTGAAGTTGGCTGTTACTTTTAATTTGTAACCCAAGCTAACATATGTCACATACACTCTGCGGGTTTAAGGGAGTAGACATTACATCGTGTCTTTGGTTTCCTTTCCTCTTGTTTTCTTTCCATCCTCATTTAGGCCAATGAAATATTATGGATACAACAATTTAAAAAGAGAGGGCTAGATACAAATCAAGACAATTGTGTGACTTTCTTATTATACACTTGCTCTACGTAACGTTTTAATTTTTCATGTTGATTTCAATTGTAAAATCCAGCTAATTTAATAAAATGTTTCTTCTTATCCCCAGACTCTGTCACCTCATGACTGCTTTTTTTTTAAAGAGAAAGCAAATGTCAGTGCACACACGTCTTTTTTTTAATATATTTTATTGATTTTTTACAGAGAGGAAGAGAGAGGGATAGAGAGCCAGAAACATCGATGAGAGAGAAACATCGATCAACTGCCTCTTGCACACCCCCTACTGGGGATGTGCCCGCAACCAAGGTACATGCCCTTGACCGGAATCGAACCTGGGACCCTTGATTCTGCAGGCCGACGCTCTATCCACTGAGCCAAACCGGTTTCGGCTCATGACTGCTTTGAAGACTTTCCTTCCCCTGAGCCCAGTTTGGTGAAATTCTTCTCTCTTCTTCCCTTCTCCCTGCACCCACTGTCTGATTCTGTGTCTTGCTCTATTTAATCCTTTAAGCCTCATAGAAATCTAGAATAGGTTGGTTCAAAAACAACAATTACAACTCCTAGGTGGGGTAGGGAATGGGGAGATGAATAGCAAAGAGAAAATGTTTGTAGTCCATGAGGTAGAAGAAGCATGGACAAGGTTTGGGAGCATGCGCACATTAGTCCCCCCCCCACCCCCCCCCCTAACAGTACACCTACATTGAGACATCCAATTCTCCTTTGTCTCTGTAGACTTCTCTTTCTACACTCTCACACTTTCCATCTTATTTCAAATTTCAGAATTGGAAACCATGGCTCCCAATCTCCTAAAAGGAATACATCTATGGCTTTGAACAGAAATACTGTATACTTATATATATATATACTATATATTTGTAGCAATTCTTTCCATTATTATAGATCATGTAATGAGACAAATCCACAACAGAAAATGGATATACCATCCTTTGGACATAGATTGAAATGTAAGCTTTTGAAAAAGCGAAGATTTTCTTGACATTCCACGTAGCATCTTCTAGTATATGATAGGTGTTCTATGAATATTGCACAATGTGAGCTATAATGAAGCCACATGGCTTGGTAACCCTATTCAGGACTCCGTAAAATATTTTCTCTAAACCCATAATTAAAAATCTTCCAAAAATGATGGTAATGTCTCTTTTTAAGAAGTTCAACATTTCTGAAACAATGCTTGAAAAAAAATATAGCCACATATCCACACACAAAAAGAAAATAAGACAAATACATATTTTAAACATATGGAAAAATCCACAGATTAAAAAATTGAGACAGTGTCAATTAAAAACTGCCATTAGCTTCTTCATACACATATACTCATACAACTAAGATATGATGCTTATCAGTTATGAATTTATTTTATACATTTTGAAAGATTTCTTTAAATTTAATATATTTTGAAAAACCATACTTTAGTCTTGTGTAAACATCAAAAGGAAAAGAAAGTAGAATGGTGAAGGCATTCCTAAAATTGTTCACATCCAGACTCTTGTTCTTTGGAATCACTGTTGGCTCAGAGCTGTTGGTGTCACTGATATTTATACTCATCGCCATCTGCTAGGTCATCTGGGGCATTAATGATGTAGCATTTATTTTTTCTTTCTTTCTTTTATTTTTTTTAATTTGTACAAATATATTCTTATGTACCTAGTATAGCGTTTTCTATTCTAGAAGTTTTAAGTCATTTTAATAGACTGTTTTCACATTTTGTTTATTAGCTGTTTTTCATTATAAACACAATTAGAAATCTTGTTCTTCTCTGATACACTACTTAATGAGTCCAATTATCTAATTAAGGAGAACAAAATAAAGTTTTCATGATTAAATACAGGTTTCAGAGAGAATGGGTAGATTCTATCAAATGTTTGTCCCAATCAGGCATAGAAGTGCCATAATCATTATAAACAGTCCCACACACATTTTTATGTTTAAAAAAATTTTTGTCATTACTCTTTAGAAATGCTCAAACTAATTATAAACAGATTAGATAAATGAATGCTCAGAAGTACAAAGAATTATTAATAATTACATATCATCTGCCAGACTCACCATTTATAAGCTAACAACTCTGTTTTTTCAGATGGCCGTTGAAGGTCTACTAGTTTATTAGTTGCAGTAATAATATGAAACTATCTCCATCTGAACCCCAAGGAAACATTTTATATTACTGTGACAGATATGAAAGAATTCCACTTGTTTACAACTGATATGTAATGGCAAATTTGTGGTGCATGAGTGCATCATAGGCAAATCACTTAAAGTATTATTAGTATTTTTGTTTTCTATAATCTTTTTATTTATTTTCATTAAAATTTTTAAGTTACAGATTACATGCAATGTTATATTAGCTTCAGGTGTACAGTAAAGTGATTACACATTTATATAAGTTATGAAGTGATCACCCCAATAAATCTAGTACCCATCTGATACCATGCATAGTTATTACAATATTGACTACATTCTCTATGCTGTACTTTCCATCCCATGACAGTTTTTATAACTGGAAATTTATACATCTCAATCCCTTTCTCTTTTGTTATTATCTTTAATGTTGATTATTTTTGTATCTAAGTAAACATATAGACATAGTTTTTAAAAAATGAAAAGGTGCTAAAGACGATGTAGCATTTCTTGAAAGAGTCTCCGATATTGCCTCTGAAATTTTCTTTGAGGCAGCTGATCCTTATTTTCAAGTTGTGATGCCTGTACTTTCTGAATTGTACCAGAAGGTGTCAACAGAATATTTTCAGAAAATAACCATGCTTTATATTCCTTCCACAAGTGGACGTTAAGTCACTTATTGACTGAGACATTGAGGAGTTGTGATTGTCCAGTTGGGTCAGTAGAAATAACAACTGAGTTCCAACATGCACAGGTAATGATGAACTACTTTCACCCAGTTAACAGCATTTGTGAGATGCACTCTGATTTTATAGATGTAAAATATGAAAAATTGTTTATCTCAAAATTGATGAGAAATGATAGATATTTTATTAGATGGAAGACATCTTGTTAGATTATTCTACAAAAAAGAATTGCTGAACTAATCACTCATCTTACCATTATGTACTATTAAACATGATCTTATTCTAAAGTTTATTGACCATGATATTGTCGGTCATTTTACTTTTTTGTTGATTTTAAATTTTAGGGAAATTATGTAACTTTGAGACATTGTTTGGTAAGATCTCAGGTTTGTTCCTTAAGTCAGAGGTGGTTTAAGTAGCCAATCATGGACGATGCTCAGGTCCATTTTCTAGGAGCTGATTCTTAACCTTGGGGTGCAGGCAACTTGCCACAGGGGCAATGAAATGGGCTTTGAAGTCCGCAAGTCTCGGGTTTAAATCTTGGCTCAGTAAGCAGGGACTGGAAGACCCTGAGAAAGTCTCTTAGTTTCTTTGCCTTTTCCATATAAAGATGTATATTAATACTCATTTGCAGGATTATTTTGAAGATTAGAATTGTTGAAACCACGTGGGCATTCCAAATAGGGTGAATGGTTATTAGAGGTAAAGGTTAAAAAATTACTTATACTCAAATATACACATATACATAAACTTCAAACTATATTATGGGTCGATTATGGTGTAGTTTTGCCACACTAACTCCCAGTTCCTTCTCATCAGACTGGGTTGGTTGAGCTCTTAGCTAAGAATGACAATGGTCATATTTTACACCTGCTTCTGTTATGAATTCCCTTCTCTCACTATCTGACTCAGCAGCATCTTCTGCTCCACTGTAGTGACTGTGTGTGGACTGTTAATAATCTCTGATGGGCAGGCTGTTTTCTTCCATCATAGACCATGTATCCATGGCTGAGTTTTTATTCTTTGGTGTGCAAAGCCTAGGTCTTGAACTTGTCAATATTTTCAACTATATTTATTTTGTGCTAATGCTCCTAGCCTTACTCATTATTGCATACTAGTAGTTCCTTGCATCACATATATGGTGTACCAACCTCTCCATTAAAATGAATGCTGCAAACTGTCTTTTATTACTAAGTGAATTGGTATTTTATGTCTATCTCTTTTCATTACTTTTTTGCTCAGAAATCTTTTCTTCCATGCTTGCTTCCATCTTCCCATTCTTAGAAGTTCCCAGCTTGTCTCCTTGTGTTTTCTCTTAAATTTTACTTACACTCAGATTATACTTATACAGAGGTTCTCTTTGACGTATGTCACATTGCTGAAATAATTGTCTCCACAAGTCCCAGGGCACAGGATGGTGCCCATTAACTATTAGTTCAATTACTTCTACTCTGGGTTTGAATTTTTACTCTGCCATTCACTAGGGCTGTGACCTTGGTTATTTCACATAATATCTCTGAATCGCAATCTTCTCATTTATAAAATGAAAATAATCTTACTTTGCTGAATTAATGTGAATATTAAATAAGATGGTATTTGTAAAGTGCTTGACACAGGCAAAGCTCTCAATAAATAATTCTAATTATACAGTAAGTCTTCATCTTGCATTCAGTGAACAATGTGGCATTGAGCCCTCCCATTTAGAAATTGTTTCACTAGCCAGTTCTAGACTATCTCTTCAGCCATCTCATTGCTGGTGGGCAGGGAAGAATTGTCTAATACCATGAATAGTGCAGACATAGTACATATGTTAAAAAAAAAAAAAAGCAAAACCCTACTAAACCTTAAAAACTTGTTTTCCTATACTGTGTTTATTGAAATATTAAAAATTCCAATATTGAAAATATTGGTTCAAACTTATCTAAAGACCAGCATTTACCACATAGTCTGAAGGCCACAGGCATCAGATTCCCTAGCATCACTGCTGCGAGATGTTCTGATTAATGCTGCCTTAGTTTCGGCCTCTGTTTCACGTACAGCATCCAGCTCACAGGGGACTTTTTTACATTCAGTTGTGCTTGAGATCTCCACCACGGAGAGATTTCACCCCAGGAGCTGTTAAAAAGATGAACAGAAATGGGCAAATATTTACATTTTTTCATACTTATTCCTTATAAAGATGGAAGAAATATGTCAGTAAAAAAAAAAAATCTTCCTTTGAAGGATAAAGCATTATATCACATATATGAAAATGTTGCTACTTTATGTAGGAGTTAATATTATTTTACAATGCCTGCCAAGTATTATTCTAACAATTGTTTATTGTATCAAGCATTCAGAATATGTACCGTTCTCAATTGCAATTTGTAAAGACTTCAGCAATAACAGAATTTATAGTACCAGGAGCTTCATTCTTTAGAAATGATTTTGCTGATATATAATCGCTGGTATAAATGTTGGCACTTCCTTAACTAAAGTTGTGATAACAAGTGTTGCTATAATGAAAACAAATGAGATTAATGATTTTTTCCCAGGTTTTTATCTGGCAGTGACTGTGGGATTGAAATTCCTCTTGCTTTGCTTCAGACTGGGTTACTTTTACCGCCCCTAGCCTAAATAAATTTACCAAATCTACCTGCGTGGTCTTTTTTTTTAGAATATACAAATGGTCTCAGAAGCACCATTGTGCGTATTCACGGTGAGAAGAACTGTGCAAATGTAAAGTAGTCTTAGAGGAAAGAGACTTAAAAATCAATCAAAACAGAAGGCATGGATTTCTTCTTATAAAATGAGTATTCAATATAAATAAGTTGGTAAAAAATTAATCCCTTTCTCTACATATGGTAATATGGTGTAAATTATAGCCAGAATAATTCAAAATTTTAATGTCAGAGCATAAAGTTATTTTAAAAATGTATCTTGATTAACAAGGCTTTTCCCACTCAGCATAATAGAAGGTATAGATTATAAAATGATGGTGTACAGCTGATATCAGTGTTTAATTTAAAAATTGCACTTTGTATTTTATACTGTTGCTTATTTGTGGTAATTTGAGTATTACTGCAGCTAATTCAGCTATTATCTATTAGATATTAGCCTCTAACTAAGCAGTGACTTTGTCTACCTAAAGTGTATTTAACCAGAGTTTTAATTAAATAATAGAATTTAATTAATTAAATAATAAGCTATGAAATCGTACAGTGTATGGGTTTCTTCCAAGACTATATCATAAGATGACACGTATTTTCATTTCTGGATTCAAGAACAATGTTGTTGAGTAAATACTTGCACTAATATGTTGCCATTTTAGGATTTCCTGAAATGTACCTAGTCTCACAAAGTAAATAATTAAAGGATTTGTCTTCTCGGGTAGCACAAAGCCGTGCTCGATATAAGTTTGATTATTTCACTTGCCTCTTTGATAACCCATAACTGTCTTCTGCAATTATTTTCATCATCCAGCCAGGCAAAGATAAAAGATGGAACGCGCTTCTGTTGCTGACTCCCAGGGAAACGCCATTATCCTTGAAAGGCCACGTGACGGCCCCGAGCCCAATCCCGGTCGAAAAAAGCAATCCGCAAGGACAAACTTAGTGTGATCCGAAAATGAAGTTGTTACCAGCCAGGCAAACCACAGCCCTCTCTTCTTATGAATATTTGAATGAGTAACTAAAAACAGCTCAGGAAACTGTAAGCGACTGTGACAGCTGAAACTGCCTGGAAACCAGGAGTCCATCAGGACCACGATGCAGATGAGACCACCGATTCCCTGGCCCCTCCTCCTGCCCTGGGTTTTTGGAGCAACAGAATCAGATATATTTTACTCAAATATAAGTTATGAAATGTCTGATTTATCGCTGCAGTTTCAGAAGCCAATCAGCCCCAAATCTCCAGTGTTATTTTGAATTCATTAAAATGCAATGATTTCTAGCAATCTTTTCAAGGCAAGAGAATGGTCATGTTCTTTCAGACCCTGAAATATTGATGTTGCTGTTGTTTTTACTCATAGACAATTGGCCCTCATGGATGTTTCATGAATATATTTCAGCTCATTCCATGTGCGAAGAAAGACAATGAGAACAGAGTCCCTAAAGCCAGAGTTCTCTGAATGATTCTTCCAAAAGCTCTAATAAAGAGTTACCAGACTCCTGGCCTGATTTATCTAAGCCCAGGGAGGTTCTTGTTTTGCTTTAAAAAAAACCAAACAAACAGATAAAGAGCTGTTTTTGTTGAAGTAGAAAATTCAGAACAGATTTTGTCATGTAGAAGAGTTCTAGAAAATATTTGTAGAGGATGCATTTCAAAAGACAACCAAAAGTTTATTCTCCTTGGATTTGCAAACAAAAGATGACTGCTTCAATTATCATCTTCAATTTACTGAGAAAGAATTACACGATTTTCAAGTTGGTGCCTTTATCTGAAAGGAGTTATTTGGTTCAAGTCTGTAAAGTAAATTCTACTTAAGTCCGCTCCGTTTTGTGCATTTTGATGAATAGTGTAAATAAAATTGAGCCCTTTTATTGTTCATGAATACCTAGTAAAGCAAAAAAATTAAGCTGTAGCTATATCTAATGCAGGCATTGCTTCAATTCAAATCTAGTAATTAACAAAGCATAAAATCAAGCTGAGGGGAACCTTGGTGAGGTTACCATTCAGTGGTTATTTGTATAATCTCTACGAAACATGAAGTTTTAGTCAAAAAAGCCTCTTTGGAAAGTTCAAGAGCATAGAGGTCGTTGCCTTAATTGCTGAAGAGCTTGAGAGTATTTTCAACAACAGTGGGGACCCAAAGAGCTGTCCAAGAGGTCACTGCTGGACCCTCTCTCCGCATTGCTGGAGCTGAGAGCTGCATTTCCATCTGGGCTGTAAAAATTAAAATGCCACTTCCTCACTGTATCTGAACAATGGCAGTTCTACCACGGCTGTTTGCTGCCTCCTTTCTGTGTAGCTATGTGAGGACTTAAGGTTGGCATTGGATATGACCAGATTTTTAGTTTTGCAATAAGAATGTTAAATGGCGTGCAGAATGGCATTCTGGCTTATGCCCATCCAGTGGAAAAGAGAGCCTTTAGAGCGAAGAAACTAGACAGAGGAAGGTTGGTCACATTCACGTTGGAGACCCAGCCCCTACAGGTGAATGGGAACATAGTTACTCTGAAGGAGTGTGAGGAGATAGAGACTCATTTTAATATTCAGAGTTAGTCAGATGTAATGCCAGTTAAAAACTCTCATCAGAAAAACATTGAATCAGGGGTCAGAAGTATTGCTAGCTGCAGGGCCTTCAGAAAGTCAAGAATAAGTTCTGAGCTGTTCTCTCAGCCATGGGATGTAGTGAGACTGGACTGACAATTAGATAGGCAGTTCTGGGAACAGAATGAGCATGGTTTGTTTTTTTTCTTGTTTAACATATTTTTATTGATTTCAGAGAGGAAGGGAGAATGAGAGTGAGATAGAAACATAAATGATAAGAGAATCATTGATCCGCTGCCTCCTGCATACCCCAAACTGGGGATCAAACCCTTAACCCAGGCATGTGCCCTGACCTGGAATCGAACCACAACCTCCCGGTTCATAGGTCTACCCTCAACCACTGAGCCATGCTGGCCGGGCAAGCATAGTTTTTAAAGTTAGAAGATCTGGGTCAATTGTGTCAGCTTCCGGAACAATCCAGGTCTTCGTTTTGGAGACGGGGATCTTTCCCCACTGGTAGGGTTCTGTGGGGAGAGCAAAAGGGGTAATGGGCATAGAAAGCATACATGTGAAGGTGCTTGATAAATGTTAGTTTTCCCCTCCTTTAACTTTAAATTATTTTCAATTTTAAATTCTGCAAAGTATTAATTGAATGAGATAAAGTCTTTCCTGTGGTGTATTTGCATAGAAGTGAAATCAGGTTTAGAACTGCTGCTGTGTCAGGGGTGCATCGTGTGCATGGTACAGGTGACAGATTTAAAACGTAATGTTAGGGCTGCTTGGAAATATCAAGAGAGGAGTAGAGGGTGACAAGGGGCAGGGGCAGTTACTGTCATTAAATTTGATACTTTCTGATCCTTTTGTTTTATGATCTGTGATGTAAAACGGTTTTATATCAAATGTCATATTTTAATTTCATTAGTCATCAAATGTCATTTTAGTTTTAAAAGTCTTAACTTGGTCAGAGTTTGAAAATCAAAGTCATTTCCAAAGACATACTGTTGGGCAATAAATATTCATTGACATGCACTCATTTTTCTTAAATTATATTGGTTTTTAAGGTAAACAAAAACAGCAACCCTATAATCAAATGTGGCCTCAGAAGACAATGTGGCCTCCAGCAGAAGTGCAGTCAGAATCTAGCAGAGGTAGATTCTTAAAAGTTTTACTTGAATGCATAGGAACAGGTTCTCCCATCCCCAAGTAAACCACCTCTGTTTAAGTTCTGATAAAATGACTCAAAATATAAGACTCAGCAATCCCACTTTTAGCTATTTGCTCTGAAGAAATGCCATCATAATAAAAGGTTTAAATAATAAAATAATAAAATATGGGTAAGGTAGCATTTTCTTTAAGAGCAACTAATTGGGAAGAACCCACTTTTCTGTCCATAGGAAAATAAATAATAGTACAAACACATCAATAAATGTGACATTGGAATTAAAAAGAGTGAAGCAGACCTATGCATACAGCTATGAGAAGATGCATACTGTCAGTTGAAAGAAATTACTGAGCAATATGCTTAGTATGTACCCATTTTGAAGCACAAAGTATATCTTTATTTGCATATATGTATCATACAAACATGTTAGGCTAACATAGAAAAATACTTGTAATATATATGTGAAGTAGCTGTTTAGAGTGATTATTCCTTATTTAGGTATTTAAAAATGCAATATTTTTGTGGTTAACTTGTGACCACAAATATATATGTTTGCAATTAAAAAATAAAATTTATATATAAGTGTAGGTCTTGAAATGACTTTGGAAATAAACACATTGTGTTTCCCCGCCCCCCAATTTAGCACTGATATGCTTTAAATCCTAAGGTTCATATGTAAAATGAATTAGTTTTTAGTGTGGACTCTGAAAACTCTCTGAAGAACCCAGTGTTTTTCTGCCCTGAATCTAATCTTGACTTTTCCATTACCTTTCTGTGTATCTCAAAAAAGTTGTTTCACTCCTAAACTTCCTCATCTATAAAATAAAAGGGTTTGAAATAAACAAAGGGGTCAGACAGAGAAATTTCCTTCTAGTTCTGAGATACTGTGCTTCTGTTGAAACTCAATAAACCAGACAGACCTTTGCAGTTTAATACTTTCTTCCCCGCATCATCTTTTATCGCAAGTAGGCCATTATTTTATTGGAGAAATGACCAAAAGTGATTTCACAATACTCTGTGTAGTCCTGATTTTTGTTCTGAACAACCTGAATTTCAATCTATGGATGAGGAGGCTCATCAGCCTTTCACTGTTTTTGCATAAAGAAGGTTCAGGGGTCTGACCTTTCATTCAGGAAAGGGTGGTCAAGTGCATCCCATGTTTGAGGTGACAGTATTGAAGATACCCTCTGCTCTTCTTTGGTCTCCTGGGCTGTTTGCATTGGAAGCTCCCAGCCCACGAAGGGCCGGGGGATGTGGGACGTGGATTTTGAGGAACATGGTGTCATGAACCCTTGCTCATTTTATTGCGCAGCTGGCCCAGGGCATGTATTTGCAGCAAGCTGGCCTTTCAAGAAAATGCATTCTGCATAAAGGCCACTGTGATTTGTTTGACATCATTAAAGTGATTTTGCTTTCTCTTACCAGAGTGAGATCAGGAATTATTCTCCTTCTCTGAAGAACCAGTAAACATGACTCTAAGGACCATCTACTGTGTGAAGATGGGGAGTAGGGGGAGGCACAGAAGACATTGTGCCTGCCCGTGGAAGTTTAAATTTGTTCTGAGGGAGACAGAATGAAAACAAAATAAATCCATGAAAGTAGCACACAATGTGCCATTAAAGGAAAAAGCAGCCAAGATGAGTGTGCTGAATAGAGAGATATAGAACAACATTCCAAGAATGTACTGGTGTCACAGCTTAGGGCTTGAAGGAAGCACTTAACCTGAAAATATATAAGGGGAAAAAGTCAGAGATTTTTTACATCACTATTATAAAGGGACTTCTATGACAATTTTTTTGGTGAAATATCTTAAGCCACATTGGATTGATTTGTACTTAGCAAGCTAAAATACGGTTATTGCTTTTATATTTCCAGTGGATTAATATTAGATAGGAGCTCAGGCAGCCAGGAATTGAAGAGGTGCCCTCCATGGCCTCATCCCTCAAGGGGAGCAGCACACGACCATCTATGGGAATAAAGAAAGAAAACACCAGGCCTTTATAAATTTGTTTTTTATTTTATCCTTTAAAATATCCTACCTTTGTGTTTATTTTATAATACTCATGACACATTAGCATTGCAAGTATATAATTTATAAAGAAGAACATGTATGGTTGGTCCTGCATATGGACATTTTAATTCTTGAAATCTGTATTTGTTAAGTTCTTCTTTAACTCTTGTTTGGTATATTTTGGTGAATAGTTTAAAGCACATTTATAGGAATACATTAGCCAAAAGTCTAGAAATCAATGCTTTTGAGAAAAATAACACCTAATTTAGTTTGTGCTATTAATTGTAGTCTTTTTATAAGGAATCCTACTAAAAGCAAAGCTAGTGTTTCTTCTGAATGTTCTACATATGAGCAGAATGCTTCAGTCTGAAAATGTTGGTAGGAAGATCAGTGATTAACAGATAGATAGTATTTCTCTCAAAAGCTCTGGCTTTTGAGCTAAGCCATTAGGATTTTCATGTGGGTAGAGTTTTGAAGATAAGAGGTTTCACTTTTATTCCTATGGTGCATATGTGAGGCTTTCAGGGTTTCTTGGAGTTTTTAACAGCAAAGAAACTATGATGGGATGAGCTACTTGAAGCTTTCTTGTCAGTGTACAGACACGGATGCTGTCGAATTCACTCTGTTTCCATCACCCTCCCCGACGCCATGCAGGCGGTGGTCACTGGGTCACCTGCTTTGTCTTTCTGTTAGATCCCCTCCCTCATACTGTGGCAGGTGGATGACTCTCATTGAATTCCCACCTTATTATGTGAAATTTCCTTTTTTTTTTTTTTATTAACTTGGGGTCTTTGAAGATAGACAATTCCCATAGTGAAATTTAGTCTCATAGTCTAAATTCTCACATTTAGATAGCAAAATCTAAATATATACGAAAATGACATCTGTCTAGCTGCACCATACCACAGCTCTGCCCAGAAATGACGCCAACTTTTTACATGTTTTACAGAATAAATACAGTTACTCTTTATTTTCATTTTCACACCCTGCCCCTGGGCTTCCTGAACAAAGGGACTGGCTAAAAGATTGTGACTGTATCTGCCCCATTTGCCTCTTAGCACAAAAGGCTCAGCTGTGAAATCACTGTTGTTTTTAAGCTAGGGCAAATCAAAGTTTTAAAAAATGCATTGTTATTCCATTCTCTTTTGTTAGCTGAAGAAATGTAATATCAGGTCATGGTGGTGGTGGTGGTGATGGTGAGACCCATGATGCTTTTCCTCTTGTACAGGTTACACTGAGATGGTCAAATCCTTGTCTGAAATAGCTTAGTTTTTCAGTTTCATTATATATGGAAGTTAATAAAATATTTACTGATGAGCAATTTCCCCTGAGGAAAGGAATTACATTTGTTTGGGAAAACACCTTGATAAACTGCATATAAGTGGAAGGTTAGGCTTTGGGGTACAAATTAAAGGAGACAGTAGAGAGATAGCTACCCTTTTCTTCAAAAAAAAAAAAAAAGAAGCTCAGCTGGTGTAGCTCAGCGATTGAGCATTGAGCCAGGAACCAAGAGGCCACTGGTTCGATTCCTGGTCAGGGCACATGCCTGGGTTGTGGGCTCGATCCCCTGTGGGGGGAGTGCAGGAGGCAGCCAATTGATGATATTTCTCTCTCATCATTGATGTTTCTGTCTCCCTCTCCCTTCCTCTCTCTCTTTCTAAAAAAAAAAAAAGAATTGGTGGGGAGAATGGGCAATAATGAGGAGATGAGAAGAGAAAGCAATGGTTACCACATCAATTGATGAAAATTTTGATCCTGAGTTGACAACAATTATTAAAGAACTGGTTAAAAAATAGAAAAGAATAATGTCCAATTCAGATTTTTCTATTGCAAATTTCTGTAGCATTATTCCTTCTTCTCCAGTAAATTTCTATCTCCAAGTGGTACCTTGTATGAGTAGAATGGTGTGTGTGTTTGCATTGAGAGGCTGCAAGTGCAATAGAGAAAAAAGGCATGGTCACAGACAGAAAACACACACAGAGAATTGAGTGGAAACTGGACATTGGCACTGGAGTGACTAAGGAATAGTGGAGACCCCTAAAATTTCTAAATATTCCCAAGGAGAACTTTGAATTTCCCACAGGGTGTGAGATGGTAGTTGAAAATCATCTTACACAGATAAGAGGCAGGATGAATCAACATGACACCTTGATTCCAGTTAGCAAGAATTGAATCTTTGTAACTTAAATCATTCAGGATGACTCATTAAAAAAAATTTGAAGTTTCATCATCAATATAGGACAAAGGAGGTGAATGGCTTGGGTGTGAATGGCATCTTAGATTCATTTGGTTGAATAGAATGAAGATGTACCCCAGTAATCAGAAGTCAGTGATTTCTAAAATCTAAATCAAATTACCATTAATTACAGTGGAGTGTAAATGTGTTCCCCCAGGGATCTGGAACTCAGCCTCCTCTTCTCTAAGTCTTTGAAGACTCATGTTTTATCCTGAAGAGTCGTTAGATTTCTATAATACTATATAATATATCCTTTAGCTTTCATATTAAAATCCCCCCCACCTCCCCAACACACAGTGTTTATGGTAAAACCAACACTAAGAAAATTCCCTACCCTCTAGTACCCACATATACTCTCTATCCCCCTTCCCAGTTTCTAAAGTATATATTTTAACCTAGTCTTTTTTTTTAAAAGAATATATTTTTATTGATTTCAAAGAGGAAAGAGAGGGAGAGAGAGAGAGAGAAACATCAATGATGAGAGAGAAGCATTGATTGGCTGCCTCCTGTACGCCCCCTACTGGGAATCGAGCCTGCAACCCGGGCATGCTCCCTGACTGGGAATCGAACAGTGACTTCCTGTTAACCTAGTTCTTTACTGACTGTCTCCTGAGGTAGAATGTAAGGTCTAAGAGAACAGGGGATCTTTATCTTATGTATTTGTGTATCCAGATTGAGATTAATGCATATTTATTAAACACATGAATAATTTGTGGCTTGCTTACTTACCCCAGTGATACATTGCTTTCTATCCCCAAGGATATAAATAAACTAGTCAGAGAAGTCTTAGGTAATGGGGATTATTGAGAAAAATCTCAACTTTTTTGTTCTAGTTCTGAGCCATCCTGTTATCTGTCCAAGTCCATAGCTGATACATAAGAAATCTTAGTGTAAATTAGAAAAGGTGCTCCCACTAAAAAAGTGACTTTTAAAGTGGGTGTGTCTTTGACTAGGTTGATATAACTGATCCTAGGGCTCATGGCTTGGCTTGATGAGCTAGGTCTGCATAGTGCTACCCAATGGTCTGGTCTCTCTCTGGACTTCTCAAGGTGTCTGTCCCTGATGGTCTTTCTCTCCTATCTCCAGCCTCCCCACATAAGAAGGAATTGGATTGGTCCACTCAGCCAAGATGGATGTGATACCGCTGTATTGGGCTGTTTCTGGTTTAGGGTCCACTCCTTGGTCTGGTTCATGAAAGCCCCTTGGTAGGATTGCCTGGTTTTCTCAGAAGAAGACCATAGCAGTCTGTGTAATTTACAGGCTGGGTCTATTATTTTAGCTTTCATGATGATACAGCTTTGTAATAGCAAACTTATGTGAAAAGATGAGAGAAACAACCTTAGATGCCATCAAATTTTGCCAATGATAAAAAAATTACGCGGAGTTATTATCCAAAAGGGACTAAGCTTACTTTGGATTTCATATGAAACTTATCTTCAAATGTCATTGTCATTTTATGTTCACAAATGTTGTGTTGTGGTATTATTCCTATTTAATGGCTGAGGAAACCCACATAAAGGACATATAACTTTAGGTAAACCCACCTAAAGTCACATAACCATCAAATGATAGACTGGAGAGTCAAATTCCGACGTCTTGCTTTCTCGTTTTCAGTCCATTATTTCATTTCACCATAGTGCTTTTATTTTAAGAACAGCCCCTCAGGGTGAGGTTGTTAAAGATGTTGACTTAGATGATACTGTATTCTTGTATCTACAAAGTTGTTTTTATTTTTAAAACACCTGAACAACTGCCTAAAGTTACTTAATGCCACAAGCATGCTTCAAATTCAAGTATTTATTTATTTTTATCCTTTAGTATTCACTGAATTTCTTCATTGTGATGGGTCAACCTTGTCAAGAGTCTTCCAAAACCATTAGATTTGTTAAAAAAGAGAAATCTTCCAGAAAAATCACCTTTAACGTCCTGATGACACATATTTTGTCACTCTTCCATCCTTTTCTGTTCCTAATAGCAAAGTAACTACTGAACAGGAATGCTCTCCGAAGTCTTCCTTAATCTTAGCTCTCAAGAAGAAATGTGAAATAATATCTGGCATGTATTTTTTAAAGATTTTCTGATCGAGTCCCAGTAACATCACAGCTCTTTATTTAAAGCAATTTATCTATGTGGTGTGGAATAAAATGGACCCAGGAAATGGTCTCAGTCTTATAACTTTCAACTCCTCAAAACATAATATGCATTTTATATTCACAGTGTACATAACATATACCATTTTCTTTTTATTCATTTTATTCATTAATTTGCTCATTCATAATTTTTTTCATTAGTTGCTTTTATATTTTCATTTTAAACATTTCCGCATCTCCAAAAACACTGTTCTTTCATCCCAGGAGTCAATATAATAAAAGACCTACTCTGGTAAAATGGCCAACCACATTCTCCTTCAGATTTATGTGATCAAGTCCTGCTATCCTTTATTTGACTGACAGAGAAGTTCTAAAATTAAAGGATATAATGTTTCTAAAACACTTATAGATCTTCTGAAGGAAGATCTGTGAAAATACAAAGTAATGTTGATAATGTGATGATTAACACCTACTAGGTACCAGGCACAAGGTAGGCACTTTACAGGTGTGTTAAATCATTTAATCATTCCAAGCCTCTTTTAATAAATCGCTTTTCTTATTTTTGCCTTTAAATGTAGATTCTCAGAGTGGTTATGTAATGCTCCAGCTCCCATGTAACCCCCAAACCTCATGTTTAACCTTGTTCATACAGAACTCAATTGAATACATTTAATACCTAAGGAAAGAGTGTGAATATCAGAAGAGTAGTTAGTTAACAATAAAGCAGAGAAGATAATTATACACACAAAAGCTGGCGTAGTTCATCTTGGGACATCTGAGAAATTAATCCACTCTTAATGCCACTCAGATCAATTTCCAAAACTGCAAAGCTGAAAACCAAACTTGGACTTATAATTAATGAGTAAGCCTGACTTCTCTTCCATTTTACTCACATTTATTTTGTGTCTTTAATTAGACAATGAGCTCTTTAAGACCTGGGACTATAATTTGATTGAACTTCAAGATTGTCCTTAGCTGAAAGCAATATTGGGTAAATAGTAAATACTCAATAGATGTTGGTTGAATCCCATTATATGACAGCTCACATTAGGTCTTCTGTTGGGATTCAGAGATTACTGCTTATTATTCTTCCCACCCCCTCTCCCTAGTCTATAGCTTGCTCCAACAGTACCAACACTTACTAGTCTCTATTGAATATTTCCTGGATTTCTACAGGGAAACTAGCAATTTTTGCCACTGAGGCCTTTAAAACCCAAAGTGGCTCATATGTTCCATTTCCATGTAGCATCAACATATTGCAAACTTAATAAAATTATAATACATACATGTCAAGTTTTAAAATTTATATGTATCCACAGGATCTATTTTGATGTCATGTTGTTACCCCCTCTTTCATCAACCCACACCCTCCTAACTGATCCTTCCTCTTCACTTTATTTCCAGCCTGAATCCAAGGTCCCAGAGGCGCTCCCTTGCTCCTTTCCATTTTCAAAGGCATCTATTTCTTTTATTAATTGGGATTTTAAATAAATATGTCCATTACTTGATTATGATAAGTGAAGTGAGTCTTTGGAAGATATGCCAGAAGTGGGCAAAGGAATCTCAAAAGTGGGAGGTTTACTATGTCAAGAAAATTTGAGGACGGTACATAGTCATCTTTATGAAAGCCTGATAGTGTGAATAGAGGGGGACAATTATCTGCTACTTGTAATTGGAGTCTAATATAGATTTTTCATATCAATGCTTATTTGATATCACTATAGAATTGGAGGTGTGAGATAAATATTTGGACAATCTTAATCTCCTAGATATTGTGTCTGCCATATTGCTATACTGCCATTGCTTGCATGGAAGTTCCCAGTGCAGCAGATAGCAGGTTTTCTATTGGCTGCACGAAGGGGTAGAATATACACAGATTTTTTTAAATTAAATTCTTATTGTTTAAAGTATTACCTATGTCTCCCCCCCCCCACATTGACCTCTCCCCAGCCGTTCCCACCCCCCCAGCACATGCCCTCACCCCACTACTGTCTGTGTTCATGGTTGATCTCTTACCCCCCCTCCCCTGCATACAAGTCCTTTGGTTGATCTCTTACATGCCCAGCCTTCCCTCTAAGGTTAGATGGTCTGCTCAATGCTTCTCTGTCTCTGGATCTATTTTTGTTCATCGGTTTATGTTGTTCATTATATTCCACAAATGAGTGAGATCATGTGATATTTATCTTTGTCCGACTAGCTTATTTCGCTTAGCATAATGCTCTCCAGTCCATCCATGCTGTTGCAAATGGTAAGAGTTCCTTCTTTTTTTACAGCAGCGTAGTATTCCATTCTATACACAGATTTTTAATGGATGTTTTCTCTAGCAGTCATTGCTAATGCCTGTCTTATTCCCCCTGTGCAACCATGGTGGACAGTTCTTATACACATTGATCATTGACTGCTCTTCCCAGCAGGACAGGAACTGCCCATATTTCATGTGAGCAATGGTACCTATGAGGATGCGAGTCAGTGTTTTTCATTAGGAAATTAAGTAATGAGACATGGGTGATACCTCAGTGGATGCTGGAGCACTGAGTCTCAGTTTCTGGAAGCTGCAATCCGCTCATTAATATACCCTTCACTGGGGTTTTTCTCTTGATGATTAGACAAAACAATAGAGATAACACAATGCCTGATTCAGATCTTTGGTATGCTTCTAAAGGACATTCTTGTAAATATCTCTTAATCAATGCAACCACTTTGCTCTTTGTTGCCACTACCCTTTGTATTATTATTTGATAAACTAAACATACCTTCCCTTTAAGGTTGCTCCTGGGGAGCCATAGGTGTCTGTTTGTGTCTGTATCTCTAGCAGGTAACAAAAGACTTAGTGCATGATAGGCCTTTAACAAATATGCTTCAAATGAAAATGTATGTATGTATTTATTATACAGTTCAGTGGGTTTTTGCTATATTCACATGGTTATACAATCACTAGAGGCCCAGTGCACGAAATTTGTGCACTTGTGGGGAGGGTCCCTCAGCCTGGTCTGTGCCCTCTAGCAGTCTGGGAGCCCTGGGAAGATGTCCGACTGATGGCTTAGTGGGCCTAAGCCATCAGTCAGACATCCTTAGCATTGCCACGGAGGTGGGAAAGGCTCCCACCACTGCCACTGTGCTCACCAGCCATGAGCTCTGCTCCCACAGGGGGAGCACACTGACCACCAGAGGGCAGCTCCTGCATTGAGTGTCTGCCCCCTGGTGGTCAGCGTGCATCATAGTGACCGGTCATTCCACCATTTGGTCATTTGCTTATTAGCCTTTTATTATGTAGGATACGCTGTAGATGAGGCCTCCTAGAACCATAAGAAATGCCAAAAATTCACTGTTAACTCATTCTTGAATTGCCCCCACTTAAAATAAAAATGACCTCCTGTCATCTCTCCCCCCCGCCCCCCGGGGGGGGGGGCATGTGCTTCACCTTGGGAACCACTGGGCTTGACACTTTTCCTCTCTGAGCTTCATTTCTGAATACATATGCATATACTATGGGAACTATAATCTCTTCTCTGACTACCTCACTGGGTTGTCATGAGGAGGTTCTGAGCTAACAAACCTAGAAATGTTTCATCAAGTAAGTGATGTCTAAACGGGAAGGGATTGTTATTTTTTAAGCCCACGGGTACCCTCACAGGTAGCAGGTGCTGATTACGGGAGGAGGGCATGATTATTTCCTGGGTCTATAGCTATGGAAGCTTTGCAGAGGGTTCTGCAAGCCTCCTCAGAGGGGTGGGTTCTGGTCCCAGCCCTGTAGTGGTGATCATCCCTAGAGGCACTGGCGGGGGGCAGGGAGTTAGGGGGGTACTGAGGCAAGTAACTGACAGACCTTCCCACTTGGCGCCATTCTTCAAATTGTACATGGCTGTTTCACAGCTGTACCTGCTCAGATTGGGGCTCCAATCTCCTGGAGCCGGGTGGGGGTCGGGCCAGGGCAGAGCCAGGTGGGCTAAGAGGGCGGGTTTAGCCATGCACCCAGTGAGCTTCTGCTGCGGAGATGGCGCTGCTGCTTTGGGGGGGGGGGGGTCTGACCCTTGGGGGCTGCTCAGGCCTGCCTCCACCCGGGTCTGGAGTTGTAGGGAGGAGAGGGCCCGGCAGCGGTGGGCCATGGCCCCAGGTGCCTCGGGGGCGCTGTCAGGTGGTCGCTGGCATGCTATTGTTGTGGGCACCCTGGGCGGGGGTGGCAGGGGAAGAGATTGGGAGTTGGAGGTGTGGACTGCAGCTACACCTGAGGCTGGGTCTTCTCTCCATCCAGTCAGCCTCCCCATCCCTCCAGGGGTGCAGGGGCTGGGGTAGGGTGTCCATCCATGCCCCCAGGGGTGCAGGGGGATTGGAAGAGGAAGAGCTCCCCGAGGCCGCTTCTTCTTCCTTTTTTGAAGTCTGGGCTCCTGTCAGGCACTCTCCTCAGACCCCTGGGAACTTGGCTCCAGCTGCCAGCCTCCTGCTGCGCGCATCAATATGCAAATTGGTCGTTACAGGGACACCATAATGGCAATTAGCATATTACCTCTTTATATGTATAGATCACCATGATCTAATTCCAGAACATTTCTATCACTCCAAAAAGAAATCTTGTATCACTCAATACTTCCCTTCTCCAATCCGCTGGCAATGACTAATCTATTTTCTCTCTATGAATTTGCCTATTCTGGACATTTAACATAAATGGAATCATATAATATACCATGGCCTTTTGTGTTTGGTGTCTTTCACATAGCATAGTATTTTCAAGGTTTGTTCATGTTGTAACATGTATTAATATTTCATTCCTTTTAGTAGCTTTCAAGGAGTCTACAGGCAAAATGAGGGAAGGGGCTTTGGCAACCACTTTACTGATCAGTATTTGTACCAATGTCCCATTTCAGACACTGTAATTTCATAGCACAGCCTCACATAGTTTTGGCATCTGATGGCCTTGAATGCCACATAAACTGCATGACTTCAGACATGTTTTCTTAATGTTAAGGGCCTTTCCCCCCCCTCATACATAAAACAAGGCTAATATTATTTAGTTCATGGGTTGCTTTGAAGATGAAATAAAATAACTCAGATAACATATTTCCTGATAACTAATACATAGTCTTAAATTTGCTCCCTTTCTGTGTCTAGAACCTCCTTCAGCGTTGAAAATCAAACTAATTCAAAATTTGCTTTAAAAAGTACATTTAAACAGGAGGAAGCTTTTTTTTTGAAACAGTGATATAAATAGTTCTTCCTATAGATCTTAAAATAATACCATTTGTTTGGGATAATGAATTCACAAACACATTTAAACAACATAATTAATGGTTAGCCCAGGTGTTGGAATAGTTTAGGAAAGCTAGCAAGAGGAGATTGATATTCACTGAATATTATTGTCCTTTATACAGAATGAAGAGGATTGATAACTATAAACTCAAATAACCAAAATTTATTCATTAAGAATTCTTTTAGCTGAAGGGCATAGGTTTCTGATCATGAGTTGTAATTGTAACAATCTCTATATCACATTGGTAACATAACCAATTCATCCACTTGTCATTGACCCCAGGACTGGTTGGCACATAAATAATAAAAAAAATAATGTCGTAACCCAAAGGGCATCCTGGTGAATTACCCCCATATTGTTATTATTGTTTAATGGGTACACATGATAAATTAATGTCCTGTTCATGGATAATCAGTTTATCTTCCATTGACCTAGGGCATGTATAAAGTGTTCATTTGACTTTAAGTTGCATTTCTAGTTTCTCTAAACCTTGGTTACTCCTAGTGGCCCTTGTCTTTATGAGCCTGACCCTAACTACAGGGCAACCAAAATTTGCTGAAGCAGTACAGAAGCAATTGAAAATATTTAAAGATTTCCTGAAAATAATTATTCATTAGTGTACTTGTATAAGCTAAAAATCTGAAATGGGATGAGGATTGCTATTCCAGTCCAAAACAATGGCAAGTTTGTTTATAGAACAATCATCCTGCGAATCAATTATTTTTCTGATTAGATTATACTCATAAAGAAATGAATACAGTGCACTTTAGAAAGGCAATATAGTTACGAAAAAAAGAAGCCCACCCTCTCTCTGTACATTTTAATGATTAGCAAAGCCATCTCATGGTTTGGATGGAGGCCCAGGAAATGATCCAAATGGGATTATATTTTCTTAATCTATTAGAATAATGTACAACTTGCTTCCATTCTCTACCCTACCCCATCTAACTTGGCAAGTATTGTTAGCCACCCTGAAATAGTGGTATTCCAGAGACAGACTCACATACAGTTTGTCATCTCTAGACTCTCTGTCTGTCATAGGCTGAAATCTTAAGAAGAAAATATTGCTGACTAGAAGAGAATTTATGTGTTTTAAACTTTGATTGATTATGGGCACCCAGTTAATAGTCAGTGTGATCAGCATTATGCAAACATATAAAAGTCATGGCCTTATTTCACTAGAAGTTATTGTCATACACACACACACACACACACACACACACACACACACTTAAAAAGCAACAGCGAGTGTTAAGTTTCAAATTCATAATCAAAATGTGGAAAAATCCAAGGTGATTTAGAGGAATCATTGTTTCTCAGCACCTTTTCTTGATCTGCATGCTCAGCCCAATAAGCACAAGCACTGGAGAGAAGAGAAGTGCTATTTCACAGAGATCAAGGCAGGCAACCATCTGAAACACTTGCAGAATTAAAAAGGCCCAAATAAAAAACTGGCCTCTTTTATGAATCCTTTGTGAATCCTGCTTGGAGAAGAAATCAAGACCTTGCTCTCTGCTCAGATGATTTTGCCTAGACATGACCAGGACTCTTGAGAGGCTCAGAGATAAGAACAAAAGATTATAGTTATGCCAGAAAAAAGAGTATGCTGCTCTTTCTTCTCCCTACAGATACTAACATTACCAAAGGGGCATTGCAAGGCCTTGGTTTCTGGGAGATGATACTATGAGGTAGGAAGAACTTTATTTGGTGCCTCAGTTGGAACAGGCTGCGAAGAAGACCATGCTGGCCACCTGGAAAGAGAGCTCTGTCTGTAGGTCTTCCACATCTATAAACGGTGATGAGCCAGTCTGACTGCCAAAAATACAAAAAAATCCATGAGGGATTTTTGTGTCATTTTGGATGCCTCTGGGTTCTCTCAGAGACTGTGGTATTATGGGTAATTAACCTATACCAGAGGGTTGTTGACTGTGCTTTATCTTAGTTTAAAACTCTTTTTAAATACTTTGATCAGCAAATTGACAAGCATGAACATTTGACTGTCTGATAGGGCATTTACTACCTATTTTCTTGGTGGAACTTTAAATAAAAAGAATCTAATACCTCCCTCCCCCCAAAACTGCATCTTTTATTACAAGCAAGTTGTAGTTGAATTATAGTCAACTAGAACCTTATTTTATCTACTCACTTTGTACATATAAAAGTAACTCCAACGAATAGGATGGGGTGTGAATGAAGAGAACATCTTCCCTTTTATCTTAAACACCTCTGTCTTTTATTAATTTACTAGAGACCTGGTGCACGGGGTGGGGAGGTAATGTGTCCCTCAGCCTAACCTGCACCCTCTCCAATCTGGGACCCCTCAAGGGATGTTTGACTGCCCGTTTAGGCCCGATCCTGGTGGAATCAGGCCTAAACAGGCAGTCGGACATCCCTCTCACAATCCAGGACTGCTGGCTCTCAACTGCTTGCCTGCCTGCCTGCCTGATTGCCCTTAACCACTTCTGCCTGCCAGCCTGATCACCCCCTAACCACTCCCTGCCAGCCTGATTGATGCCTAACTGCTCCCCTGCCGGCTCGATTGCCCCTAACTGCCCTGCCCTGCTGGCCTGGTTGCCCCAACTGCCCTCCCCTGCAGGCCTGGTCACCCCTAACTATCCTCGCCTGGAGGCCCAGATACCTCTAACTGCCCTCCCCTGCTGGCCTGATTGCCCCCAACTTCCCTCCCTTGCAGGCCTGGTCCCTCCCATGTGCCCTCCCCTGCTAGCCATCTTGTGGTGGCCATCTTGTGTCCACATGAGGGCAGCCATCTTGTGTGTTGGAGTGACAATCAATTTGCATATTACTCTTTTATTAGATGGGAAATTTGGCTTGGATTAAGATTTTAAAATTAAGAAATGGAGAAAAATTAGCCCCACTCAGGAATGACAGTTTTTCCTCACCTGTGATGGAGAAAATGTATGTATGGTGGAGGAGCCCTACTAGAGAGTATTTCATGAAAATAGGTTAAATTTAGTGAACCTACTGATTTTACTAAAGAGGAATTATTTGGGGTGGACTGAAGGAAGATGGCTTGGAGATCATCTTGGCATTCACTCATTTACTTATTCAGTAAATATTTATAGAGCACCTACTCTGTGCTTGGCCCTGCATTGGCAAAGAATAAGTTCTAATGAAGAATAAGCTACTTTCATGTGGCTTATAATGGATAGATGATCAAATATATATTGAGCAGAGTTCATGTGCAGTGCAATGAGATGTACTAGGCATGCTGTGCAGATGAATAGCAACTGTCCTATCTTCAAGTTTACACTTTAATGGTGAAGTTGTATCTAAACAATTATTATTCCAGGACATATAAGAGTTACAGGTCAAGGACTCGAGTGCATAAAGTTTCTTTTACTCCATTCTTGTATTAATTTTTACTTTTGTAGAGCTTTCTTCTGGGAAACAGTGATTTTATAATTACCAATTTCAACAGAAAAAGATGTATAAAGCAATGGGAAGAATGCTTTGACTTCAGATTTTGTCTTGACTTAGGCAGAGCTCCACTGTGTTCATGCAATATTTATTTCCTGTGAATAGGATTCCTGAGGTCTCCTTTGTCTATGAACATGCAAACGAAGCTTACTCTGCAATCACTGGCTTTGCACAAGCCAGTGATTGCGGGCTGCTGAGACCCTCTGAATGGATGCTGGGAGCTCCAGGAAATTAACAACTCATTGAGATTTGAGACTACTGCACCGCCTCCAGGACTCCATGGTCTGAAGCCACTGTGTATGTCAACTCTTCTTGTCCTGTCCACTTCCCACAAATCTATGATCAATTTATCCAACAATTCCTAGAATGTCACTGGAATGGCATTTCTGGAATCAACTCATGTATTTATTGGACTTCTCTAGAGCCAAGAAGCAGGTTATTAGCCAGTCTTGAAGCACTGTACAAAATAAGGAAGGCTTTAATGAAGCTAAAAGTTTCTTACATTCTTACCAGTTACATTTTCAATCTGTTGCTCCACTCAATATTACAATATTTCTAGAAATATAAGTAAATACTACATCAGCTATTTAGGAATCCAGAGGTGGGGTTGTTTAAATTATTACTCTATGAAGGTTGATTTGTGCTTTCAAATATGTTTGTCTTTTAAATCCTTAACCTTTAGCCAATTCCATGTTTGTCATGATTTATTTTCTATATATGATTTTGACCTTCTCTTGGCAGATGGCTTCAACATTTTTTTTGTGTCAAGAATAATTCTGACACTGGCTAGAGAGATACAATTGTGTTCTGTTTATGCAATATAGAAAGCCAGAGCACTTTTTTAGGCTGTCGTCATACATCACTGTCAGTATTTTGAACCACTAAATTGTTATTAAAAATTCAGGGACAATAATCCATTTTGAGAATACCATGAGAGAGGCAAATACTGTAATGACTGATTGACATTTCAGGAATAACATAATTCAAGACATGCTAATCTCTCTGCAACCCATTTCCTTGGATAAGTGTCTATTGTATAAATAAGTTTGCTTTCCAATCCCTTCCCAGCATTTGCTTTTGATGAGGGAGTCTTGATATTAAAAGAGAAAATCATCTGAAATGAAATTTGCTTCTGTTCTGTATGGTTCTACAGGCAAATAACAACAATAAAAATAGCCTACTTCCTGACTAAAATAAATTACTGTCTTTACCAGCAAAGAGTTCTATATCACATCGTTTCCACCATTTTTTCAAGAAACAAAGTGCTATAATAAGCACTGGTTCAGGAGTAATGAGCTGTGGTGAGAAACTTACTAGAGAGTCAGGAGATGAGAGAGTTCTGGTCACAACTCTGCCACAACAAAGCTGCCAACATGTGATTGAACAGAGAATTTAATATCTCATAGCTATAGTCTATTTTGGTATTTTATGTCTTTGCTGTTTTTGTTTTAAATCAAGCATATTTGAGTGTGTTCCAGGTCTGGTAGTCTATGATAATGATGTCTAGATAAAAATGCAAGAGAATATTTCACTGATACCCTTCCTCTTTATTCTTTAGGAAGGATAAAGTTGTTTGTGTGTGTTTTTTAAATTAAGAGTGGGAAATGGACTTTCTAATCCTATTGTTTTCAAATATCTTCACCCTATGAAGCATTTTGGCAGGACAAAAAGCCCACAGGTGATTTATCTATAATTTTCACTAGTCACTACAAAGGAAAGGACAAATAAATGGGTGTATTAATGGAAAATATGTTGCTTCTTTCAATCAGATGCTAATGAGAATGATCATAAACTGTTGATGTTTTCTTTTTTTACCAGTAAGTATAGATTTCAGAATCATTAGCGGATTGATAACAATAATATGAATTTATGTAATGTATAACTTTATTTTTCTTGTTTGTTCATTTATTTATTTATTTAATCCTCACCCAGACATATTTTTTAATTGATTTTTTTTTTCTGAGAGAGAGTGTAAGGGAGGGGGAGAGATAGAGAGAAAAAAACATCAATGTAAGAGAGACACATCGATTGGTTGCCCCCTGCACACACCCCGACCAGGGCTAAGGAATGAGCCTGCAACCCAGGTATGTGCCCTTGACTGGAATCAAACACAGGACACTTCAGTCCACAGGCCTACACTCTATCCACAGAAAAACTGGCTAGGGCTGTAGTGTATAACTTTATAAGACACTTGCATTAAAAAATTTCAGTTGACCCTCACAAAACCAAGAGTATTATATTTTCTATTTGATAGATGAGAACATTGAAGCTGGGTTAGGAGGGGAGGAGCCAGATCACAATTCCTGTCTTCCATTTCTTAATTCATTTGCTTTGCATTATACCATGCTGCCTCCCTAATCTCATAGCAGGGTAACATAAACTATGGATTGTTGAGTGCCTCCTGCATTATTTTGGGATACTGGAATGACATTTATTCTTCATAATAAAGTGTGAATTTTAAGAAGAATCACTGAAAGAGGACAGTATGAACACTGGAGGGATAATTGTGATAATAAAGAATACCTAATATTTGTATAGAAATATGGAGTTTACTGAATATTTATTTCAGGGAGTCCTTGAAACAACAGTTTGTTATGGGCCCTATTACTCTTTGGTGACTGATGTAGAAAACTGTATCAGTTTTGGGGTGTGCCCCCCTTTCCAGCCATAATTATTGTGGCTCAGTCAAGATTAGTCCAGTATCTGACTTTCAGAATGCAGCTAAGGACTGGGACTAGGATGGGTTAAATAGGCAAATGTAGATCTCAATGATGACTCCTACCACTTTTACTGTTTTCAGTCATTTTTATGTATATAAATGAAAAGGCTTCTATTCCAAATGGCAAGCAAATTACTGATTGGTCATTCAAAACAGATGACACCCTCGTTCCTCTTATTGCTAGCAAGTAATAAAAGAGATGTGTAGACAGCAGACAAGGTCTGGGATTGGCTGCTCCATTTGCAATATTGATTGCCATCATAAGAGAATAAGGCAAGAGAGAAGTTAGGATGTATCCAAAAGAACAGAATGAGTTTAGGAGAATAATACATACTTTGTGTTTATCACTTTCTAAGGCATTCCTCCATATCTCTCGCCTGGAATCCAACATCATGTCATTGTTTTAAACACCAACATAGGAGTTGGGGGGGGGGGCAGGAAGTTGATGACACAGTCCTAGTTTTTGTATAGATGAACATGTATGCACTTTTAGCACGTTTGAAATGAATTTGTAGACCAACACATACAGGATGGGACAAAAATGTAGGTTTTCAGTTGTGAGTAGTCAAAATATAATTTATCCTTGTGCTTTTATTAACTATTTTATTATTTTCCATGTGAATAACTAGAAGCCTCCTTTTGCCCCACCCTATACATTCACAAGTCATGTGAGATTTAAATGAGACATCTAAGGTACTAAATATAGCACACAGTGCTGGGTACTGCTTCTTTTGATAATGAAGATAACAATAAAAAGCAAAACAGTAATAATTGTTGATCAGAAATTGAGACTCATAGGGCAGAGCTAGGAAGATGCAATGCCTGGAGGTGGTAAAAAGAAAAGCAAGGAGCCCAGCCAGTGTGGCTCAATGGTTGAGCATTGACCTACGAACCAGTTGGTCATGGTTCCATTCCTAGTCAGGGCACATGACTGGGTAGCAGGCTTGATCCCCAGTGGGGGACATGCAGAAGGCAGCCAATCAATGATTCTCTCTCATCATTGATGTTTCTATCTCTCTCTCCTTCTCCCTTCCTCTCTGAAATCAATAAAACTATATTAAAAAAAGAAAAGAAAAGCTAGGAGTGTTGCTTTTGTCTGCTTTGTATTCTGGCCCCAATTAGGTCTGAGGTTGGGGTTGTCTCCTTACTTGCCACCTTTAGGCTTTGCGATTTAATGCTTGTGTGGTTTCAGGGCCTTGGATAAGAACCAGGATAATATCTCATCCAACTAAATGCCAGGAGGATCTGTTAAATGAGAAATGTGCAGTGTGGTTGGAGTTGAAGCCCAGCAATAATACTTTGTGGTCATTGGCATTATGAAGACTAAAAATGCAGAACTGATAATCAATTGTCTTACACTGACTCCCACAAACTCCTCAGCCAGAGCCTCAGTGTTTCATATCAGTGGCCTAGAGACAAACATCTTGGTCCCAGGCCCAAGGATCCTTCCCTAATGGGCCATCACTACAAAGGAAAGCTTGTCACTTTAGGTACGCAGTGAAGGTTCACTGGTAAATGCGTATAAGTCATCTACAAAGAGAGTATAGAAATGGAAAGTATTAATGAAAATGTCCTCATTCTCCCAAATAACAGACCCTACCCCCAACCCATTTGTCTTAGGCACAGTAGGTCAAGAGCTACCTATTCAATTAACTTAGGTGACAGCAGAATCCATTTTTGTAACTCTCCCTCCACTCCCCAGGGAAAAATGCTTTTCAAATTGCCATCTGCTCCTCTGTCTCTGTGCTTGCTACTCTTCAATAGGATTTTGGCCAAATCCAACAGGAGGGCAGAGGGCTCAGAGGTAGGTAGGTGTCTGACAAGTGTCACAGAACCAGGACAAATGAAGGTGCTTTCCAATGCTTAGAGCCAACCTGTTCCCACTGGTTCAATGTGCACACTGGTCACTTTCCACCCAAGAATATATATCTAAAAGATTATTTTTCTTGCCCAAAACATAAGCAGCTTCAAGATGGAAACTTGTTTTTTCTTCCTTTTCCCCTAAATACAACTCAATGAGTGTGTGTGTGTGTTGTGTGTGTGTGTGTGTGTGTGTGTGTGTGTGTTTAGGGGGTGATTTCAGAACTGCTGAGAAAAACAAATCAATTCCTTTTGGTTTTTTAAAAACTAACAAAAATGCTGAGTGAGTAAAAGGCAACAAGGCAGTGTTCAGTAAATGCACCAGCATTGGGACGGAGGTCAAGTTAAAATTGTGTTTCACTGTTGGAGTTTACTAAAAAAATTTAAGTACCATTACTGGAGATAAAATATTATATGTGTGCATTAGCTCTTGGCTGGATAGCCAATACTCATGTACATGGTATAATTTTATATATAAATGGATATACCACCAATCAATGCTCTCTAATCTCAGCGGCACCCTCAATGCTGCTCAGAAACCCTGTTATTTATCTGACTTCCTATCACACTTCCCCCTCAGGGCCAGTACAAGCCTTTTGTAATGCTGACAGGCTCCACTTTCCGACACACTCTAGCTGATGGCTCCTTCCCTAAAGGCTCTCTTCATTTTCCTCCTTTTTCAAGCAAGGCCCTTCATGTGTAGCCTTGATTTTACCCCTTTCCATCCTTTTGGTGTTAGGATCTAAAATCTTCTTGTTAGTCCTCCAGCAAATGTTTCAGAGCTTTGCAAGGTCCCTGCTCTCCTTTGCTTCTCAGTTGCAGGAATTTGGCAAGAGTTCTTTGTTTACTGTGCTCCATAGACTTTCTTGCAAGCTGAACCACTGCGTTTGACAATCCCCAGGATAGTGCCTGCCTTTGCCTCATGTAAGAACCTTACAGAGTGTATCCTAGCTCCTTGCTTCTCTCCCTTGCATCCTCAGTGATATCTTTATGGAATTCTCTTATTTCAAAAACATCTTCCTTCTAACCATTTTTCTTCTTTCTTTCACAGCTAAGCTTCTGAAAAATGAATTTTTTACATAGATTGATTCTGCTTTCTCACCTCCCACTTGTATCTCAAGCCCTTAGACACTGGTGAAAAATCTTCCCTTAGCTTCTGCATTTTCCTGTTTATTTGTGTGTTGTTTTTTTTCGCCAAAAAACTGAGCATAACTCGGGTAGTGTGTCACTTTGAGGAAAAAACATTATTTCGCGATATTTATAGTTTAAATAACATAAATGTATAATTGTTATATATAATTGTATTTAATAAACCAAAAACTAAATATTTAACTTACCTGCTTAGTGACTTCGTTGTTCATCCGTCAGTCGGTTTCTTTTGTTGGTCTTGATATTACTTAGCTTGTGTGGGGTGCCGTGAACTAAGATAAGTGAGGGGGAGGGGGAATTCTTTAACTAACCTGCCTATTAGTGACTTTTTTGTTGCTGAATTTCATTGGCTAAATCTTCAATTGAAGGTTGGTATTTTGTACACTTCAGGTCCAAGCAAGCGCTACTAACTTCATCTGTCAATCTGTTTCTTTTGTTGGTTTTGATATTATTTAATGCTGAGAATAAGGCCTCACAAAAGTATGTAGAGGGAAAAATTGTGAGTAAAGCCATTGCTATATTTTTCAGGGTGCTTAAAGTGTCTGGTAGTCAGTTCCAGGCACTCCAAATTTCCTGTTCGTAGTGGCACTCCTCTTGATTCTCCAAGCGGCACCTTTCCAGATTCTCAAACTTTGACCTCAAGTCGACAAACACCTGAGCCCAGATACTGTCTTGAAATTCTGCAAGTTGCATCTCCAAATCATCAATTTGCATCCATTGGAAACCATTTAATTCCAAACTACTGTAGACAACTACATCAGGATACTTAATTATTTTCATGGTCTGTTCTAGACTTCTAAATTGACTAAATCTATCACTAAACTGGTCAAGTAACAAGTCTAAAACATGCTAATACTTCATATGCAAGAGTTCCATTTCATTTTGTACAGCTGCACTGGCCTTCTCAAAATACTTTGTTACTCGAGGAAAATACTTATAAGTTTTAGTTTCTACATCTCGCTTGAAAATTTTAACTTTACTTTCAAAAGCTTTTATGTATCCAAACATAACGTCAATACTTTTGCAAAAACCTTGTAACTTTAAGTTCCGTTCATTAATATGAACAGAGAGATTTGTAAAAAACATCAGGGTGTTGACCCACTTATCATCATTAATCTGAGGAAAATTTCCCAGATCCTTATTGTCAAGAAATACCTTAATTTCTTCAAAGCACTCCACAAAGCGCTCAAGAACTTTGCCTCGGCTCAGCCATCTTACATTATTGTACATCAGCAGTCCACTGTAGGTGGAATAACCTCCAATAAAAGTGCCGAAAATTCTCGCTTGTGAAGGGGGTGAGCAGCTATTAAATTAACTATTTTTGTAACAAGTGACATTAAGTCGTTTAAGTCGGTGAATCCTGCCTTGGCACATAAAGCCTCCTGATGGGTAATACAATGAAAAGGCACAATCGGATGTCCAATAGCTTCTGTAAACAATTTGACAAATCTGACTTTTTCCCCCACCATATTTGGTGCCCCATCTGTCGTCACTGACACAACTTTAGAGATATCAATGCTTAGGTCACGAAATGTTTGTATAACAACCTTACATATTTCGCTTCCTGATTTACTTGTTGACACTGATACTAACTTTATCAACTCTTCTCTCATTGTGAGACCATCAGAATATCGACCAATAATGGCCAACTGAGCATGTGATGTGACATCAGTAGTTTCATCAAGAGAGATTGAAAAATATTTACACTTCCTTATGTCTCTCTTTAATTGATGTTGTATGTTTGTGTTCAGTCTCATTATTCGGTCTTTTATGATATTTCTACTGAGTGGTAACTCAGATATTCTCTTAATAATTGCATCTTTATTCTGAATATCATGAAATAGAACTGGTGCACATCTTAGGAGAGTTTCTTTAATAAATTCTCCCTCACTGAGCGCTTTTCCATGCTGAGCTATAGAGTGAGCAATGCTCAAACTTGCAGATGTTAAATTTGTAGAGCCTTTCATAAATTTAAGGATGGAATTAGATTCGCTCTTATAAAGGTGTAGCTGCCTGAAAATGTATTCCTTCCTTTCATCCTCACTTTTTTCCAAGAGCTGGGAATGATTAGTTTCAAAATGTCTATTTATATTCCATGTTCTGCTTACTACCGTTTCAGTACATAGAATGCAAAATGATCTGCCATTTTTTTCTATAAAGCCATACATCTCGGTCCATGTTTCTTGAAAGGGTCAGCCACTGCTACTACCACTTCCTTTACTTAACCTTAGTTTTTTATTTTTTGGCTTCTCCATCAGGGGGGCAGTGACAGAAGATAGAATTATAGATAGCTTGTTAGGCCTGCAGGCAATTAGGGGTTAACTAGCCTAACTAACCACAAAATGGTGCATATAACTGTCTTTTAGGAAAGGTCAGGGTTAATAAGCAGAAATAGGAGTTAATAAGGATGCACAACAGTAATCGTGGTGAAATGGAGTCTGCACTATGGAGCAAGATGGTGTACCTTATGTGAATTAAAATGGCTGCCGCTATTTCTAATGGCGGGAAACGGCACCCATAGCATGCCACAAACCCTCGCCTCTCTCAGCCTCCCCCTCACTTATCTCAGTAATGGTGGATTAGAAATCCATGACACCCCAGAACAGTAGATAATGTTTTCTGTGGTTAACTGTTATTTGGTTACTGGTAATGGCAGGGCCCCCAGAGATGCGTCCTCCACTGCGTTCTGCTGCTCCCTGCTCTGCTGGCGGAAGTGAGGGCAAAGATCCCAGCTTAACCGAAAGTCCCAAAACTAGATGCTCTGTGCCGGACTTCTGTTGTTTTGGCCTACAGACCTCTGGCACAGAATGTCTAATAGGGGAGGATGAAACATTTGCGACTAGAGTCTTGGAGTTAGACTCTAACTCCAAGACTCTAGTCGCAAATGTTTCATCCTCCCCAACAGCAAATGTTTCATCCTTGGCATGTGGCCGCCTCAGTGGCCGCGTGTCATCAGAAATGGCTACGCGTGTCAGTGCTGACACGTGTGTCATAAGTTCGCCATCACTGACCTAGGCTATTATTAGTATAGATAATAGCTTCTTCCTTCTTATTCTAGCTTCTTCTGCAGTAATGTCTCTAGCACATACCTCTGCCTTACATTGCTATCAGGGAAGTCACATCTGTTTATCCCAACCCCCTCAAAGTACCTGGCACCTTGAGGTGGCACTCACTGCTCCATGGATCAAAGTGAAGGTGGTGTAGACTATGATGGAAACAAGAACCTGATGCTTATTATTTTGAAATCATTTTAAAAGACAAACATTTTCAAAGATTTTATTCAGTAAAGTCCAAATAAAGAAACTGTTCATTTTTCATGGTTTATAATTTATTCTATCAGACAGGTGTAAAATGGCTGTGGAAAGGCAGAGATGCAAATTAATTATCCATTTAACCTCTCTGACAAAAGAAGATAATCTGATACCTTTTCATGCATCTTCCTTTCTTTCCTCTCAATCAGGATGATAATGTAAAATTTTACTGATATCTTTCAAAGACTGTGTCACGTTTACGGTCCTTTGTCACACCATCCCCTGCAGCTGAGCAGACTGTGGGCAGGTGATAAGGGTGGGTAAACGGAGCTCTTCTGAGAGGGAGCAGGTTTATACGGGATGCATGGTGATTAGGGGAAAAGCTGGCTTATATCCGGTGGGACTTTCATGTGCATTAACATAAAGGAGGAGACCAGGGTTAATGATTCTGAATGAGAAGAATGAGTAAACATAGATTATGACTGCATTTCTGGAATTGACAATGTAAAATGAACTAAGGCTGCAGTGCACTGCCTGATCCCAACTCCAAAAGGATTTCCTTGCTGAATTGCAGAATTTTCCCTTGGGTGGATTAATGCACAGAGAACTTTGAAGAATTTTCCTCCCTAGGTTCTCAGCTTTGCTAAGAGAGAAAAAACATCCAACACAAGCCACTCATTTTAAGACTGCCTAACAATAGTTAGCATAGATCATCATTTGCTTCTGATCAAGGCCACATTCCTCAGGGTATTTTTTTAAGAAATGACAAAAAAAGAGAAAAGGTGATTGTCCCTCAAGTGGGTTTTAAAAACACTGTAAAAACACGGCATAGTCAAATATCTGCACAAAATTTTAATCACTTTTAAAAAAATCTTTATTGTTGAGAGTATTAAAGATGTCCCTCTTTTTTCCCCCCATATTTCCCCTCAACCCGGGTACCGCCCCACCCCAGGTCTTTGCCACCCTATTGTCTGTGTCCATAGGTAATGCATATATACATATAAGATCTTTGTTTAAGCTCTTCCCACACCTCCACACCCCCTTCCCTCTGAGAATCGTCAGTCTGTTCCATTTCCATGCCTCTGATTCTATTTTATTCACCAGTTTATTCTGTTCATTAGATTTCTTATTCATTTATATTGATTTTTAGATTCAATTATTGAGAGATATGTATTTGTTGCCATTTTGTTGTTCATATTTTTTTATCTTTTTCTTCTTCTTCCTCTTCTTAAAGAATACCCTTCAATATTTCATTTAATACTGGTTTGGTGGTGATGAACTCCTTTAGCTTTTTCTTATCTGTGACGCTCTTTATCTGACCTTCAATTCTGAATGATAGCTTTGCTGGGTAGAGTAATCTTGTGTGTAGGTCCTTGCTATTCATCACTTTGAATATTTCTTGCCACTCCCTTCTGGCCTGCATACTTTCTGTTGAGAAATCAGCTGACAGTCCTATGGGAGCTGCCTTGTAGGTAACTAACTGCTTTTTCTTACTGCTTTTAAGATTCTCTCTCTGTCTTTAGCTCTTGGCATTTTAATTATGATGTGTCTTGGTGTGGTCCTCTTTGGGTTTCTTTTGTTTGGGACTCTTTGTGCTTCCTGGACTTGTAAGTCTATTACTTTCACCAGGTAGGGGAAGTTTTCTGTCATTATTTCTTCTAATAATGAAGGTTTTCAATATTTTGCTCTCTCTCCTCTGTTGGCACCCCCATAATGCAGATGTTGGTACACTTGAAGCTGTTCCATAGGCTCCTTTCACTACCTTCATATTTTTGTGTTATTTTTTTCTTTTTGCTCTCCTAGTTGGGTGTTTTTTGCTTCCTCATATTTCAAATTGTTGATTTGATTCTCAGGATCCTCCCAGTGATGGACAACCTTTTGAGCTTGGTGTGTCAAACTTCGCCAAAAAACTGAACATAACTCGGGTAGTGTGTCACTTTGAGGAAAAAACTAACTCCAAGACTCTAGTCGCAAATGTTTCATCCTCAGGAGCAGCAGATGTTTCATCCTCGGCATGCGGCCACGTGTCATCAGAAATGGCTACACGTGTCAGTGCTGACACGCGTCATAGGTTCGCCATCACTGCGTCTAGTCTACTGTTGAATCCCTGTATATTATTCTTTATTTTAGTCAGTGTATGCTTACTTTCTGACTGGTCCTCTTCCATGTGTTTGGCATTCTCACTAAGATCCTTGAAAATCTCACTAAGTCCCTTGGAGGTTTCTAGAAGGTTCTTGAGTAACCTTATAATCATGATTTAGTTCACAATATCCAGTAGTTTGCTTTCTTCCATTTCTTTTATTTGTGACGTCTTTCTTTGTCTCTGTATTTTGGCTGCCTCCCTGTGTTGTTTTTTTCAATGTATTGGGTAGAGCTGCTAAGTCTCCTTGAGTTGATAGAGTGGCCTTGTGTAGTAGGTATCCTATGGAGCCCAGTGGCTCAGCCTTCACAATCACTTAAGGTGAACACTCTAGGTCAGTGGTCACCAACTGGTGGTCTGCAGACCACTGGTAGTCGGTGAGGTCTGAAAGGTTGGCAACTGCTGCTCTAGGTGCACCCCTTTGTGGGCTGTGTGCATAGTCTTGTTGTAGTTGAGACTTGATTGCTCTTGGTGTCACTGGGAGGAATTAACCTCTAGGCCAATTGGCTGTGAGGACCAGCTGTGATTATAATGGATGGGAGACACCCTTACGGAGCAGAACTTGCTTCAGTGGAGCTTTGGTGTTCACTGAGTCTTACCCTTTGAGTGCATCACTTATGGGTGTGTAGAGTTGTAATCTGGTATGGTCTGACACTGACCACTGGGTACACTGGCTCTTGGTTCTCCAGGGAGGAGTAAAGTCAGTCACTGCCTGGGGCCATTCACCAGGAACTACAGAGAGATCTGCAGATTCCTCCTCTTTATATCAGGTTTGGAAGTTCCCAGACAAGGCCCAGCTGTGAAGCAAGGCAGGCTGGTGCTGGTGCTAAGTCTTGGGCCTTTTGTTGATAGGTTTGGGGCTCCCTGACCCAGCTGCAGCTAGTTTGACAGATTTTAGCCTGAGCAAGGACAGGCCATTATATGCAAAAGCCACTGCATGCAGCTGGAGTGGGGTTGTAAATTGGATGGGGTGGGGTCTCAGGGAATCGCCAGGGTGGAGCAAACAGAAATGGCTACCAATCAGTCCTGAGACTGGGAAGATCCCAGCATAGGAACAATGACCCCTGCAAGCACCTCCATCTGGGAGAAAGCCACCCCCACATTCCTGCCCCAATGCCAGACAATCCAGTGTCCCCAGAGCCTCACCCTGCACTGGAGCTCAGAGGAAGAGAGACCTTGTAAGTTCAATTATTGGTGCAAGGCCTTTTAGGTGGAGCAGCTGGGTCACTGAGCCCCAATCCGCACTGGTTTTTATAGCCTATAGTTACAGGGACTTTTTTTCCCAGCTCTGGGACCCTGGGCTGGGGGTCTGGTGTGGGGCTGGGACCCCTTGCTCCTCTGGGCAGCCTCCGCAGAGACAATCTTCCTGATTAAAAAAGCGACCCACGTGGGTGCCGGATCAGCCTTCTTGTCTCCTACCAGTCTCAGTGTGCTTTCTTTTTTACCTCTCTAGTTGTAGAACTTCCATTCAGCCAGCTTTCTGGTGGTTCTGGATGATGGTTGTTCTGTATTTTAGTTGTAATTTTGATTTGGTTGTGGGAGGCAGTGATTACAGGTGTTTGCCTATGCTGCTATCTTGGTCTCTTAATCACTTTTAAACAGGCTGAGAGTAACTGACTTCAAGCTCAGTATCTTCAGAATTAATTCCTTAAATGACTCACTTTAAGCCTAAATTAATTTTTAAAATGGTCATTAATTCAAAAGGAAAGCATTTGTAGCTTTCCTTTAAAAATAATTATATGTAAGTCATCAACATTGTATGGTATTCATTAAACAATCTTTAAACGATGTTCTACTCTATTTCTTACAGGGTATATGCATCAGCCAATGGGAAATCAGAATATTTGCAAGTGTCCTAAATTTAATAAAAAAACATTTTTAACCTAGGTAGGCACAGTGGGAAGGATGCTGGGAGGTAAAATGCTGGCTAAGCTTGCATCCCATATCACATTTACATTCGGGGCTAGCAGGATTTGCTGAAGAAAATAAAAAATACCAGGACCTGCTCCTCTAGTAGAGAAATAGTCTAACTCCCTAAGCTACCCTAGAAGGGACTCTGGATCTGAGAGTTGGATGACTTCAGCCCTGGTTGCCAGATAGAAAGCTGGGCCTCTTGCCCTCAGTCTTCCATAGTACTCTTTGAAAATGCCAGTTCATTGTTTCCTCCTCCTGCTTTTTATTTTTTATTTTTAGAAAGTTACCTCCATTTCCTGCATACATTTTCTCATCAAATTAAACTTTGGCCTCACCGATTTACTAAAATTATCCCAATGGCCACCCAGTCACCCACTTCAAGTCTGTTTCCTCAGTTCTCATTCTATCCTGACTCCCTTCATATTTGACAAGATTGGGTTAGTAGCTCAATTTATGTTCTAGCTTCTCCTTAATTGTAAAAAGACAAGATCACTCATTAACAAGCAGGTCTTCCTTGTAGATTAAAAAATAAAGCTACGTTATTTATTATAATATTACATATAGAAAATATAAATACACATATAAGCATACATAAATTATATGTAGGAATATATAAATTCACACATATATGAAATGTCAGAAAACAGTTAAACAAGCAATGTAGAAAATGGCCATTATCTTACTCACCTACCACTATTTTAAACACCTTGATTGATGTTCCTCTTGACTTATCTTTTAAACACCTTGGTGTATGTACCTCTCAATTGTTAAAAATGAATGTAAGTATATACACATTGAAACAGGATCACACACGATTTCATGTTCTATACTTTTTAAAATCCTTAATATATTTGAATGTCTGTCCATGAGAACACATATTTATCTACATTGGATGGGCCAGCTGTTTCCCTGTTAGCTCTCGGGTCTCCTCCCCACCATTCTCCCACCCTGTCCTATTCCTCGGGACCAGTCTCTGCAACCTACGCTTCCTTTTCCCAAGAGCTTCCATTTGAGTTAGGCCAGTGGGAGGTAGTGGTGAATGCAGGTTGGGAAGATGGGACAGCCTGGGTATTTATCTTCACCTTTCTCTGCTTTGGGTGGAGGCTGGCAGACAGACTGCATAATTTCTGAGGTCCAGTGCAAAATGGAAATGCAAGCCTCTTGTTCAAAAATTATTAAAAATTTCAAGATGACAGCAGAGCATTAAACCCACTGTGCCTGGGGCCCTTCTGAGTGTGGTGTTCTGAGAGTACATGTGAAGGAGCCCTTCTGAGTGTGGTGTGCCTACAGAGTACATGTGAAGGAGCTGGCTCTGACCGTGGGCAGGGGCTCCATCACTTCTTTTTAAAATTTATTTTATTTATTTCTTTATTGATTAAGGTATTACATGTGTCCTTATCCCCCCTCACTCATGCCCTCACCCCCCTGTTGTCTGTGTCCATTGGTTAGGCTTATATGCATGCATACAAGTCCTTTGGTTGATCTCTCCCCCTTACCCCCACTCTCCCCTACCTTTCCTCTGAGGTTTGACAGTCTGATTGATACTTCTCTGTCTCTGGATCTGTTTTTAGTTCATCAGATTATGTTGTACATTATATTCCACAAATGAGTGAGATCATGTGATGTTTATCTTTCTCTGACTGGCTTATTTGGCTTAGCATAATGCTCTCCAGGTCCATCCATGCTGTTGCAAATGATTCTGACTCCTATCTGGCGGCCTTAGCCCCACAGCTCTTCGGATGACTTCCTGGTCAGCACCCCTCCAATTTCCTTTAGCCCTGTGGGTGGCAGTGGCTTTCTGTGGTTGTAAGTCATTGGATTGTCCCACTTTCTCTGTGTCATCTTTAAGCTTTCCCAGCACTTCTGTAACTAGTTCTCCCTAGTAAACTCCTGCTAGTAAACTACCTATCTTAACCCTGGCTGCTAGCTGCATAGAGATGGCAAAGAACTGGGCATTGTCCCGCCACTTCCTTTAACCTGCTATTATTTCAGGCATCACTAATGGAGAGATAACAGCTTTCTTCTGTGAGACTAGAGACCACACTCAGACTCAGAATCCTCAACACAGGGTTTATTGTAGTTAATACATGACATAAAATGTGGTCTCCCAGCCCTACATTATCCTTTAAACAGCTTTATGCTTTGTACTGTGGTTATAGTGTGTTTTATTTAACTAATTCCTAACTGGTAACAATTAGTATGTTCTTAATTTTTCACCAATTTAAAAATGGATACTTTTGCATAGGTATTTTTGTTATTTCTTCAGTTGTCTTCAGGATGTCCTTGAAGTGAAATTGCTAGACCAAAAGGTAATCACATTTTATATTTTGACACATATTGCCATTTAGAATAGTTGTATAAATAATAGAAAGTTTAAGTATGATATGCCTATAATATGCTATAATGGATCTTTTTCCCCAAGTACTTGAGATTCATTACATTTATTTCAACAAATTATTTTTGTGATTCCTCTTGGAAATTGTCTGCAGATCCAGTGTCAAAGGTATCATTTGTATTCAACTTAAAATTTATTTTTAAATAAAAATAGTGTTGCGCAGCTTAATCACGTCTCAGTCTCCAGACTTGCTTTGACTTTGGATTATTTTTCAAAAATGAACATCTGTTTTAATGTGTTGAATTTTTCTTAGTTTTGAAGATAATCAAAACAATAAACTGCTATACCTGAATGCTTGAACAGAAGAGTCAGAAACTCTTTTAAGAAATTGCTGCAGTCTTATTTAAGCTTACAGCTTCCTAAACTAATCCCTGTGGTGGGGCGAGGTAATATGCATTGACATGGGTGAGTTTGGTATATTTGTTTTATTTTTATTTTATTTTTTAAATAAATCTTTATTGTTGAAAGTATTACATACGTCCCTTTTTGGTATATTTGTTTTAAAACTCAGTTGCTTTGTGTAATCGGGGAACCTCATCTTTATTAGTGGCAGGCTACAGCTACTGTAATTCCTTTAATCAAAATATGTTGTCAAAGGAGCTGTAAAGTATTTATTTGGCTTGATTTCATCAACATGGAACTATCTCATCTATAACTACCTCATCTTTCACCTGGAATTGTTCTGACTGAAAACAATGTTTTTCTCTAAGTACACAGTAAATCATGCTTCTTTATTTTAAAAGATAGACCATCCTCCAAAGAGCTTTGGGTCATTCCATTTTGTACACTCTGTTCAAGGTAATATCTAATTTCTCTGTTACTCAAGGAGAGCATGGAAAAATGCTCTCATAGATTTAATGTTTTCTCTTTCTTTTCTTCCCAAGAATGTCACACAGCTTTCAAATTATGACAGAACAAACATAAACTTCCTCCTTTGCCCCCTTTGATTAAAATCTGTCGGTTTAAAGGCAATGTCTGGTTTCAGTAATATGAAATTCTTTGTTAGCCTCAGAAATGGGAGATCAATGACTTATTCTTATAATCCCTTAACTCTTAAACAGTCTACCAGAAAGGTGGTTTCAAAAAATTAGACCAGGCTTTGCATTTAGATAGAGACTCAAATGAGTCACTGGGAATGTGTGTGCCCCTTTTTGGCACTATGTTCTTATCCCATCAGACCAATAAATTCCTACAGGTCTCAGCTCTTTAATTCCCTCAGGGAGGACTGGGATAAAGAACATCAGCCCATTCTAAAAAATCCCGCTGTTTTTATGACACACAGAAATAGCTACAAAAAATACCTTAATCATTTTACTTGCAGAATCATGTAACTTTTTCCCCCCCTCAAAAGTTAATGATCACTAAGGGCCCGCACACATGCACACAGAACCCTGGCCCTTGGGTCTACCTAAGTCACCTTTATGGTCCAGTCCCAAAATAAAACTATACTTAGTTCTCTGAATTTGCGTTCCTGCTCTACACTTCAGGGTTTATAGGCTTCCATTTCATTTCCTCTGGTAGCCATGTTGCTGCTATAACATTTCAGATTCTGAATAAGGTACTTAGCAGGGCCAGACTAATCCAGCTTACATTTGGTGTAAAATTGATTGAGACCTGTCTTTGTTAATCAGAGTCCCCATAGACTATCTGGACCCCTCATCTTCTCATCGATACTTTCATGAATTCGTGTGTCTGAAATGACCTTCCTTCTCCATTCCATCTAATGGGATTCTTCCTTCTACCAAAGCTCAGACAATTCCTACCTCCTCCCATGAGCCTGCTCTAATTTTTAATATTGTTAGAGCTTTATAATTCTCTTTCTTCTTTGAACTCCTGTAATATAAAATATAATGTTTGATCTTAATATATTTTGTTATTATTTTGGGTAAATGTTTTCTAAAGGGGAATAATAACAAAATATATTAAGATCAAGGTAATATCTAATTTCTCTGTTACTCAAGGAGAGCATGGAAAAATTAACTGTCTTGAAAAGTAAATAATTTTAATGAAGAAAAATGTTACACTTACTCAAACTTACATTATTGGTAAAAATATTTTCAAGTTTTGTAAGCTTTGAGTATATATACATGTTCTTTTATAATCCTTTAGATTCTTGAGAATTAGTATAAATTGAGAGCATAATAGAAATGGAAAATACAAAAAGAGAGCTCAGAAAAGAATAAAATGCTGAGAGAAAAATAGAAATAAACATTTCCCCCCCAAAAAAATTGTTTCTTAAATTTTTTATTAATTAGGAAGAGTGAGAATGGATTTGTGTTAAATATAATACACATAGATATCAGGAACAGGATATTATACATTTGATGTAATTACTCATCAAAACAATGAAAATGAGCAAAATAATTTGTGTCATCAAGTATTCGATTTGAACAGAACCCATAAAATTCCTGTATTTTTACATCTTTTACTGCACGAAGATTAAATTACTAAAGATGATGGCAATGTGTGAGCACTGCAGTTTGACTCTTGCTCTGGCCCTGTGTTAGGAAATGTTGGGAATGAGAATTGCCAGGAGATATGCAATATCTCCCTTAAGCGGTATATACTCCCTATTATTTTATTTTTTATGTATTTTTACTGACTTCAAAGAGGAAGGGAGAGGAAGAGAAAGATAGAAACATCAATGATGAGAATCATTGATCAGCTGCCTCCTCCACTTCCCACACTGGGGGCTGAGACTACAACCCGGGCATGTGCCCTGACTGCGAATTGAACCATGACCTCATGGTTCATAGGCTGATGTTCAACCAATGAACAATTTTTTGGGGGAAAATGTTTATTTCTATTTTTCTCTCAGCATTTTATTCTTTTCTGAGCTCTCTTTTTGTATTTTCCATTTCTATTATGCTCTCAATTTATACTAATTCTCAAGAATCTAAAGGATTATAAAAGAACATGTATATATACTCAAAGCTTACAAAACTTGAAAATATTTTTACCAATAATGTAAGTTTGAGTAAGTGTAACATTTTTCTTCATTAAAATTATTTACTTTTCAAGACAGTTAATTTTTCTCTAAATTGTTAAAAATTACTTACTAAGATTAGAAGGGAAACTTATTAATAAATATAAAATTCTAAATAAAATTAAGTTAAACTGAATTGCAAGATTTTAGCTAAAAATCTTTTCCTTTTTAAAAAAGGAACTTTTGATTATGGAGAACTTCAAACAAAAAAACTAGACAAATAGCATAATGACTCCCCATATATACCTCTTATCTAGCTGCAATAATTGATCAGCTCATGGACAATCTTATTTCATCTCACCTTCTATCCCTCCTCCCATTATTTTAAAGTAAATCACACCTGTCATATAACTTGATTGTAAATACATCAAATCATTACACTATCATTATTATACTTAAAACATGACAATAATTCCTTAATATCAGCAGATAATTCGCAAATGTTTAATATTCTAATTATTTCAAATGTTACATATATTTTTAATAGTTTGAATCAAAATCCAAATAACGATCACACATTGCAATTGTGGAAATGCCTTTTAAGTTTCTTTGTCTTTATGCTTTCCTCTCCTTTTCTCTGTTTCTCTGTTTCTCTCATTCTCTTCTTTTCATGTTGTTTGTTGAAGGAATCACCTTGCTCATCTGATAGAATTTTCCCCAGCCTGGGTTTTATTGATTACATCCTTATTGTGTTATTGAACATTTTTGATATTGATATTTAATTAAATGTTATTTAATACTTTGTAAAATTACTTAAAACTGAAGAGAAGCACAAAAGAGCTGTTTGACACTACTGGAAACTATATTTTATTATGCAAGAAAGACTTGTGTTTGTGCTAAGAGAAAAATTTCACAAGTTATTTGATTTGTCTTTTACCTAAGCTTCCTCCATTCCATTGTCTTTACATTGGCTGTTTTTGCTATCAGGAGCAGCACAACATATACAACTCTCAGGTTTTATTTATCTCACCAAGGCTATTGGGTGAGAAATCAGTAGAAGCATTTCCTGGAGTCTGAATGGTATTAGCCATGAGAGCGATGTATAGACCTAACTAGACCTATAGACTATAATGGGCAAAGACTGAGTGCTGGGACCAGTGAGAGAGGAGCCCAGGTGTGTGCTCATTTTTTGTGCATTGATGACTCTAACATGCAAGAGCCAAGGCAGGGGCTCCTCTCTGAATCTAAGTTAAGTAGTTCTGTCTCCTGCTGTGGGCAATGTTTTCAAAGCTCAGTTATTTGAGTCAACACCTTCATAGTTTTTGCTATTGCTTTATACCACTTGTTTTTTGTTTGTTTGTTTTATTGATTTTTAAAAAAAATATATTTTATTGATTTTTTACAGAGAGGAAGAGAGAGGGATAGAGAGTTAGAAACATCGATCAGCTGCCTCTTGCACACCCCCTACTGGGGATGTGCCTGCAACCAAGGTACTTGCCCTTGACCGGAATCGAACCTGGGACCCTTGAGTCCGCAGGCCGATGCTCTATCCACTGAGCCAAACCGGTTTCAGCTATACCACTTGTTTTATTATCAATTGCAAGTTTTCCTTTGCTGAACAACAAATTACCACACACTTAGTGGGCTCAGTTGAGCTGGATTCTCTGCTCAGGGTCTTACAAGGCTGAAATCAAGGTGTTAAGGTATCAGTGTCTTATTTGGACGCTAGTGTCTTCTTCCAAACTCATTCAAGTTTTGAAAGAATTCAGATTTTTGAGATTGTAGAACTGAGATTCCTGCTTTCTTACTGCCTATCAAATGACACACTTCTTCAAGATCAATTGGAGAGACTCCTAATCTAGTATGACATTGTAGACATTAGATAATGAGTCACGGGAGTGTCTATTCCATCCTAGTCACAGTTTCCTCCCCTTGAGAATTACACAGGGCATACACACCATAGGATGGTGATTTTGAATATTGTTTGAGAATTCTGTTTATCACATTATTTAACATTTTTCTTTAAGTCAACTCACTTTTTAAATGTAAACATGTTTATTAAAAGTTTATATTGGGTATTTGATGTGCTAAGTGTTTGTGTGTGTTTATGTTTATATGTCTTTCTATATATGTATTCACACACTAACAGAAATATATAACCAAAAATAACAATAAAGAGTATTTATCCATATAGCCCCTAAAATTATCTCACCTCCTCAACTCTCATGTACCATAAGTGGGAAACAATGCTCTAGGAATAACAATAATCAAGCACTTATTGAATGTATGATGATTTAAACAGTTACATAATTGAGGACTTCTGTTTCAATGACATTAAATACATAATTTATATTTCTACAACTATATTAAATTTATGTCTCTCTAAAATTATACAAAGTGTGTGTATCAGCATGCATCAAATATATCATTTTCTTGACTGTGAAAGAGACTTAGAAGTAACTTGGTGTCCACCAGTATATGGAATGCTCTGTACTCTGTGAATTTGGGACTAAATAAAAGACTGGTAGACCAGATATTCCCTTATGTGTTTTAAATATTTACTATAGTGTCATTTATTTAAAAAATAAATAAACCAGTTAAGTTCGATTACTATAGAGAGACAAAGATAAGCTAGAAATGTCCATGTGTTTCTCCTGAAGAGGAAGTAAAATTTTAGTGATGACAAGCATATCTCTGAGGACTTGACTAGTCCCTTGTATAATCCTGTGGCACTGAAACACTGCCTAGCACAAAGAACAATCTACTGGTCTGATCATCTCTATAATCCAACCCTTAGTTACTGTCCAGAAGCCTCTGGCTTCACATAAAAATCAGTAGATAAACATGTTGGTAAGAAGCCTATCTCTCTGTTTGGATTGCTCTGTGGATTTATGGTAGCCCGGGAACTCACTTAGCTGATGGTTGATAAGAGAACCACTTATTCTTATAATCACTTATTCTTTTTATTTTAAATGCTTGCCTGTTTTTCCCCATTGTTCCACAACAAGCCAGATGATGACAATTGGGATAGTGTGTGTGGGAGGTTGGTCCTCCATCTCAAACTGACTTGTTACATCTTTTTGGTTTTGAAAGTTTTCCTATCTACATATAAATCCTCCTGGCAATGTATTTCCACTGTGTCAACCTGGGAAAAGTCGAGAAGTGCTGTGTTAAGCTAATATTGGGCTGCACAAGCGTTTTGGGATAAGAAATAATAGGTATGAAGGCATCCAAAAGTTGTTTATGACAACAAATAAAGCAACCACATGTCACCTGTTTCCCATTAATAATAGAGATTTAATAATTATAGAAATATTTTGGTAACATTATTTAAGTCTTCTATGTCAAAATAAATATATTTCATCCTCTTTATTTTTCACTCTAGAGAGCCATTATTCTCTTGGCTCTTGTTTCCTGTTCAAAAATCTCAGATGTCAACCAGAGTCCCTTCCTGAATGCTAATTTATTTCTCCCCAGCTCCTTGTTACTGTTAAAAGCTCTTCTTAGTTTTTTAAAATTATTATTATTAATAAAGTTGGGTTTTTAGAGCAGCTGTAGGTTCACAGCAAAATTGAATGGAAAGTACTGAGAGTCCCCCATACTCCATGTCCCACTACAAAACCATCCTCCCAAGGAAGCTGGACTAGAGTGGTACATTTGTTACAACTGACACATCATTGACATTGACACATTATTATCTCCCAAAGTTCATAGTTTACACCAGGTTTCTGTGGTTTTGGGTGTATAATGACATGTACCCAGCAATGTAGTATCCTACAGAATAGTTTCACTGCTCTAAAAATCCACTGTGCTCTGCCTATTTTTTTTAGTCTCTTACTAGCCACATTTGTCTTAATTTATTGGTCTCCTACTTCCAAAATCGTAGAATTCATCAAATGTTGATTTTTTTGTTTTATATTATATATAGATTTTATATTTTTTCTTAATGAGAGGTTTTATCTGATCAAGGCTGGTACTCCAGCCATGTCAAGTTTATAAAACCACTAATATAATTGTTTTCAACTGAGCTAATTATTTTGTTGACACATAAAGACTATAAAATTGTTAGGCTGGAGTTTACATTTACCAATGTTGAGTGTATATTTTCCCCCAATAGAATCCATGTACTCATTAATTAATTCATTCATTCCTCAAAAAATATGAACTGAGCATAATTTATATGTTTATATAAAATATAAAATATACTGAATTCTGGGGATATAGCAATAAATTTAGTAATGATTACTGGATTTGAGAAGCTTTCAGCCTAGTAGATTAAATGAGTAGAAAGATTAGAAAGCAGAAAGATAACCAAGTTTTGGACTCAGATGGACTAAGGTTATTTATTAGTTGTGATCTTGAACAAGTTATTCAGTTATTTCTGAGCTTTAACTAGAGAAAATATTGAGTGTTATAAGATTAGACAAAAAGTATGTTATATGCCTATCACTATGCTTGCAACATAGTCAGATATAAATAATTTGTAATTCATATTGCTATTTCAGGTGGAGAGATATATGAAGAGCAATGTCCATGAGAGTTTGTGGAGAATAAGGGGAGAGTTTATAGAGGTTAAAATATACAAGAAATATAGATCATCATCTGCAGTAGGTAGTAATTAATGATAGAGCTAGTGTGTGTGTGTGTGTGTGTGTGTGTGTGTGTGTGTGTGTAGCTGAAATGAGTTTGGGACATAGGAAAAAGAAAGCCATTGGCGCGAAGGGAATCGTATAGGTATTTCTTTTATATCACAAACTGAGCATTTTTAGTGTGCCTGGTGCAGTTTCATGAGGATGCAATGGTGACCAAGATAGACATAGTAGATAGACCTACTTTTACAAAGCTTACTGATGACCAAGGATACAGACATCAAGGAGGCAATTATAAATAGTATGGTACTATATAGCTTTAGGGCAGTGGTTGGCAAACTCATTACTCAACAGAGCCAAATATCAACAGTACAACGATTGAAATTTAATTTGAGAGCCAAATTTTTTAAACTTAAACTTCTTCTAATGCAACTTCTTCAAAATAGACTCGCCCAGGCTATGGTATTTTGTGGAAGAGCCACACTCAAGGGGCCAAAGAGCCACATGTGGCTCGCAAGCCGCAGTTTGCCGAACACGGCTTTAGGGTAACAGTTTATCCCATAGATATTACTCTCTTCTCTAAAATGAGCCCTCTGTTAATGCATAATTTAATTAGAGCCAATATGATTATGGAAGAAATGTTGGATTGTCATTCAGGGACATTTAGTTTTTGCATGTGGCCCGCCATATGACTACAGTGCAGAGAAAGCTGGTTTGTAGAAACTGACAGGAAAGAAGAAGATACACAGAAATTAGTCAAAACCTGAAGGAAGAAGAGTCTATCAACTTTCAATCTCTGGTTCTAGTCCTTTCCTAAGACCTGATTTCAACCCTGCCCTGATTTTGATTTCACCACGTATATACATTGCTAACATTCTCTCAAGCTGATTTCCATGTCTTGTAACCAAAGTGTTAACTAATAGATGCATAATAGACACTGAGATAGAGGATGCATACTCTGCCAGAGAATCACACATGGAAGGTACGTAATGACAATTAATTGGTAGGACTGGGAAGGTTCTTGAAGGAGGAGGTGTCTAAGCTGAGATTGGAAGGATCAGCAGCTGTTACCCAGATGAAGAGAAGGAACAAGATTGTTCTAAGTGGAGGGGAAGGCTTGTGTGAACTGAGAGGAGAGGGTGGTGGAAGAGTAACGGCAGAAGTTCTATCTGTGGTGACACAGTGGTGGAGGCTGGGAAGGAGGAGTAGACAGGTCTGGAGCTGGAGAAGAGAACAGCTTCAGATCATCCAGCCCTACTTGACAGGGAAGAGGTTGATGTGGACCCCATTCTAAGAATTATATTTCCTATTTCCCAAATCCATTTTGACCCTCTCCCCCACTCTTACATACTCAGAGATTTCCCTACAGTCACAGTTTAGGTCTCTTACCCCATCTCTACTCACTTCTCCACAGAGGAGAACTAAGGTGTCTGGAGGGTGAGCGACAGCCATTATTCCACGATAGGATAGAGCTGTAGATTAAGAATGTGGCATTTCATATCATTCCTCTCTCTCTGCCTTCCTTTCTAACATGCTCTACGGAAATGTAGTTTGTGCCAATAGGACTGGGGTAACCATTCCCAAGATGACTAATGAAAGGAGATTTAGATACTCCATTTTTGAGGTAGGGAATCTAAACATGGTAAATTGGTTAGGACTTTGATAAAGGATTTTATAGAGCCTCTGATGACAATCTAGCATTGATTTATTCTAGAGACTGCTTGGCCAAATCAGAAAAGTGAATTAAAAGTTAGTAGTAAAACACTTGGGTTTTATTAGAGTAAAATAATGTCTGGTATTTTTTTAGCCTTTTCATAAACAGCTTGAATTATTTGGAGAAGTGTGCTAAGTAATTATGCAGTTTTTTGGAAATAAATAATTATTCATTTTTTTGTAATAAACATTTCTCTTAGGTTAGTATTAAAGAGTGTGGCTTTTATTTTAGTAATTTTGGATGTGGGAGAGAGCAGAGTTGCATGGTGCCTTGCTATTTTCTGTAGGCTCCACCGCAATGCTCTTCCTGGGATAGGACCTCAACGTCAATGGGTATCAGAGACCATGTCCCCATTTCTTCCTCCTCTTTTAACAAGAGGCATCATATTTCTCCATCACTTCCAGACCTTCTCCTTTCTGCTGTTTAATCAGAGACAGGATAAGACTGGATCTGGTGTGTTTCCATCTTATCTTGGAACTCTGCGTATTTGACCAGACTCAAACCCAGACGATTCATCAATCTTACAGATGGCCTAAGTTGTTTATCTCAGGCAAATACCAGTTTATCTGAAGTAGCCACTTTCTCGCCAATCAACATCTAATATCAAGTGACAGCTAAACTGAGAAAGATTTGGAGGATGATAAATTAAAGGGAAAAATCAATGGAGACAAGGATTAAGGAATTTATGTAATCATTGCAGGTGCATGGACATGCTAACATGTATATTCAGAACATCTCCAACATAAAGAATAGAAGCTTATGGAAACCAATGCATTTTGGCAGGGGGGTGATGTTGTCAGGCTGCTCTTAACACACACAAATAATGATAGCTACAATTTATGTTACAATATAATAGTTACTGGATTAAGCACTATTTAACATAGACAGCCTTATGAGCTAGATGCTACCATTGGCTTCATTTAATAGATAAGTAACAGATTGAAGGTCCCACAGAATAGCAAATGGCAGGGGAAGACTGTGAACCTTGAGCTGTATGGTTGCAGGGCCCAGGTGCTTAGTGATATACGGACAGATTCCTTAGACTGACCACTTCGTCTACCTGTTTCCTTTATCAGCTTGACCTCTGACCTCCTGTTTATTTGGGCTAACTGGACATTTTTACCTCGTGGCTTTCTCAGAGTCCTGCCTACTCACACTCACTATCTTATTATTCCCTAGTGTTATCACAATCTGGATATTGGGGAGATATTACAATGTGCTCAGGTAGTAACAGTTGGATGCCAGGAGGGCAGGTCACAGTGCGCCTAGCCATGTCTGTGTGTGATTACTGCACCTAGGCTGCTCCTTAAACTTCCCTTGCTTTAATAAGACAGTGTTAACATTACCCACATTTGTTCTTGGCTCCAGCTACCAAGCAGCCTGGTACCACCCCCCAGCCACACGACAGCAGACTCTCAGGCAGGCTGTTTCGAATGTCAGCTCTCCCTGCCCCTGTGACTTCCTCCCACACCAGCCTGTGTTGGGCCTTTAGCAACTCAACCAACCAACTGTCCATCTGAAGGGCGAGGTGGGGGGCGGGGGAGCAGGAGGGGCTGCGATGAATGCGGTGAACTGTCAGTTCTTTGTCCATTCCTCACGTTACCATTCCAACATCTCTGCTGAAATGGAATTTGAATTTCAAAAGGTTTAAATAACATTTCGCAAACCCACAATTTCCCAGCAGCTTGTAAACCTCTTATAACATTACCTTCAATCTGCTGTTAGTGATGAGTGGATGCTAAGCATTTATATGAGCTGTGTCACGCTGGTTAGTCATGAGCTGCCTTCCACAGCTCCTTGGCTCACCCACAAGAGAGCATTCAAACCAACCAGGCTCCCTCTGGTTTCTGGAAAGAACAATCCGGTTCTCAGAAAGCTGATACCCATGGCGTCTCTGCAGAGGAATAATTCCCAAACTGTGTAAGGGATGCTCATCTAAATAAGGAAATGGAGAGTTGGATTGGAGGGTGCAGGGATGAAGAGAGGATTGATAGGAAAGCATAGGGAGGGTGCTTCTCTTTCCCCTCTCCCTCTCCTGGGTAGTCTCCAAGATTGGTGTCTTGGTTGTGACCAATCTCTGGCAATCTAGTCATTTTTATTGAGGGTGAATGAGGCTGCTGTGAGGGCTTCCGTGGGAGTTCCATTGTCAATTCTGCATTAAAGGTCCATTACAATAAAGTGTTACTGTAAGAAGCTCTGTCTGCTAGACGTTTCTCAGAAGAGCTTTGTGCCTCTTCAGGGAGCTGCTGGCTTCTTCTTTCCATTTTCGCAAGGGGAAAATGCCCCTCCTGAACTGCACCTTTGTAATTGATGATAGAAACAGAAGAGAACACAGCAGTGGAAACTGTTGGCAGTGCTTTACAGCAAGTGGCAAATCTCTGCATATTCATTTGTTTCTCGTTGGCCAAGATGAATCCCCTTTTGGTATTAAAGCAAATGTGCTGTGAAGTTTCAGAGGACAGGGTTTAACAACTTTTCCTGGCTGGAGGCCTGGGTATATTTTTTTATTTTTTTATGTGGAATGATAGGAGGACTAGGAAGCGGGGGCATAGGGAGCTGAGCTGGGGGAGTGAAGTGGAGGAGTATTTTAGCAAAGGCAAGTACTGTGCAGCATGGAAATGGTCTCTGAAGTAGCTGAAAAGAGTGGGTATAAGGTGAAAGACTTGGGTTTCAATGTGGTAACTACAGGAATAATCTGACTGCAGGGCAGCTGTACTTGGCATATAACACAGTCATATTGGTAATCCAGAAAATAGGTGTAAATTGATTTCTTCTACAACAGAAGAGATGAAATAGTCACCAGGTCTCAATTGGTTTTCACTGGGTGACTATCTGGATTCTCAAGTCCTTGGAAGGGAACCTGGCTACATCTTATATGAACTAAGGAGCATGTCCTGCTTCTTCACCCTTTCTTATCTCCCTGTCTCTTATGTCGCTCATCATCCTTCTGTCCCATCCCATTGTCTTCACCTCCCAGCGTTCCCCTTCTGCTCCAGTAAATCTGGACTCAAACAGACCATGCAGTTTCTTTAAAATGTCAGTTTCTTCCTGCCTCAGGACCTTTGCACATACTATTCCTATCATCTAAGCTGCTCTTCTCCAACTCCCTGCTCCTTCCAACATGGCTGGGCTGGCTCCTACTCATCTTTCTAGCCATAACACAACACTGCCTTCCATGGATACCCTGAGCAGCGTGAGCTCTCCTGTAGCACACCTTTCCACCATACATTTTCTTCATAGCAAGTACCATAACTTTAATTAAGCAATCACTAACTGTTCCCAGCAAAATATGTAAATTTCTATCAGCTTTTTATGGTTATTAATAAAAATTCATAAATTTTATATTTCCATTTATACATTTCATCATGAAAATTTTGGAGGTAACACTTAGTGATTAATCTTAGGAATGCAATCCCTGCTACAGCAGCGTAGAGCTCTCCCTGCCCGATTCTGGAAAGTAGAAAATTTGGTTAGACTTCTGTCCTTGTAGTCTTTTCAGGAGCTCATAAAGTTCTATGATCTCTTTCCTGCATTGCATTGAGTTCTATGGCATAAAAGAGGTACATATATTTAACATTTTATGCAAAATGCCAAGAAGTTTAAGGGAGTGTGTGCTTAAAATATTAGGTAATTCTTATAACTAATTTGTCATTTATTACTCATAAATCTGCAAACAAGGTTTCCTCCAATCACTGAATGTCTACTTATTCTTTGGGTGGAGTGGCCAGAAAAAGGATAATATCCAGTCTAACCTCAGGGATACATATCAGAAGCACTTTACATTTTCATCTGAATCACCCAAGACTGGTAGTTGGATAATCAAGCCTTTTAAAGCAGTGAATTATGGGGGGAGAACTAAAACATATGTTTAAATATTTTAAGTTAAAACATAAGTATCCAATCTTAGATATAGAACCACACCTTTTGTTTGAGTCTTTGTCCACTGACTGAAGTCCTCCATCATCTTTCTTGAATCATCACACACAAAATGCAGCATGCACATTTTCTAGTTTGTTTGTTTTTTTTTTTTTTTAAGTAAAGAGAACTAAATGACATTTGGGAGGAAATCTAAAAAGAGAATCTTCTATATTTTATGTTTTTCTACCCAGTATTTTATAGTGCTGTATCTACACTCAATTTAATAGACTTTTTAGTAGCTTACTTTATTGCATTTATATACTTTTCATTGAAACAACTATTTTCGCACTCTTATTTTTATAAATTTGTGTAAAGTTATGTTATTACAATAAATTATACAGCTGGCATCAGTGGGCTTGGGAACAAACACAATTCAGTCTTAGAAAGCTTATAGAATAATTGACAGAACAGAGGAGCTGAGTATTCAGGCGAAGAGTGATCAGACTGAGCATCAGTCAGGAAGTTTTATAGACTGATAGTGTTGGTGAATCCCTCAAACTGTTAATAGTGGGTAATTAAAATAATTTCTTATGTCTAAATGTGTTTCATGCTTTATTAATGGCAGTCGCCCTTGATACAGAAAGTTCAAAAGAGTCAAGAATAGTTCTTGCACATAGTAGGTGCTAGGTAAAACTGGCTGAATGAATGATTGAATGATTGGCCTCCTAAAATCAAAACTCACTCTCTAGTCCATGCTTTTTGCTGATCATTTTCTTTAGGTCACTTTCTAACCCCAACGTATTTTGTAAAACTAACTTTATCTTTTGATTGGCTGATTCACTGATAAGAGCAAGAGCCTCAGCAACAGCTATACTAGCCTGAAGTTAAGGCAAGGCATTTTACCTTTTCTTTCTCAGCCAAATAAACTAAAAGAAAGACTGTCAATCTAGAGATTTTCATTGTTTAAAAAGTGTCAAATAACCCCTATATCATGAATAAATGTGACAAATAAAAACGTAATAACATGTAAAGCTACAAAAATATTGGCACAAGAGGTGGGTATTTCCAATATAGCTAAAAATATAAGAGTAAAAACCAAAGGGATTTTATAAGGCTTGATTCTCTCTGGACTCTTTTGTAGCTCTAAATACTGATATAAGAGGAGTGAGTCCTGATGCATGTCCCTGAAATATGAGCAGGTATTTCATGAGAACCTACTGGTTGCCAAATACCTTGGCTGTGTGCAGGGCTCTGATGGCTACAGGTGATTAAGGTGTGTCCTGTGTCTTTAAGAAGATTACCATCCAGCGGACCAGACTGGTTGGAATATTATCCTATCTAATAAAGAGGGAATATGCTAATTGACCATCATACCCTCACAAAGATGGCAGCCCCCACAGCCAATAAGGAGGGAATATGCTAATTGACTGCCACACCCTCAAAGATGGCGGTGTCCACAGCCACAAGATGGTGGCACCCAGTTCCCTCAGCCCCACCGGGGTGGCAGGTGCGCGGAACAGCAGGGCCCACCCCCAGGTGGGTCTGGCCACTCCGCACGCCTGCCTCCAGAGTCCCCCAGTCCCCTCAGCCCCCTAGCTGCCCAGGGCTGGCCCGAGGCACAGGCAAGCTTCAGATATCTGCTGCCCAGCCACCCAGGGCTGGCCCAAGGTGCAGGCAAGCCTTGAATGGCAGCTGTCCAGCCACCCAGGGCTGGCCAGAGGCACAGACAAGCCTCTGATAGCAGCTGCCCAGCTGCCCAGGGCTGCCCGAGGCTTAGGTAACCAGGGCTGGCCGAGGCTTGTGCTGCTGGCAGTGGCAGCAGCAGAGGTATGATGAGGGCATTGCCTTTCCCTGATCACCGGGTCGCCTCCCACCCCTGAGGGATCCCAGACTGTGAGAGGGGGCAGGCCAGGCTGAGGGACCCCCCCCCCTCCAGTGCATGAATTTTCATGCACTGGCCTCTAGTCATTTTATAAGTCAGAGTGAAAAAAATTTTATGATGAGAGAGCATGGAGGAATGAGTGATTCTATCCAACTGGAGAGATTTAAAAAGAGATTTCTAAAGCTACACAATGATTAGCAACAGGAAAAAAAAATCACGCTTAATTAACCTGCTTGGGAATATTACCTAGCGATGTTGGTGTGAGTGGGTCCAAGTTTCTGGAACACAGAGAAGAGAACCTAGCAACCTAGAAGCTCTGCTACTTCCTCACCCCTGCCCTTTCTGAGGATCTTGGTCTAATTTATCTTTGTAAGGAATAATGATAATAATGTCAAGACAACCGCCTTCTGTGCCCAAGGTCAACAAGTCCTCCTGATTAGTAGCAAAGGCTCAAGTGTAGACAGATGGGTGGTGGGAGGCTTCCACGCAGAAGCAGCACATGAAAAACTAGAGGCTTCAAAATCTGCCATAACTTCAAGCGTATCCTCATTAGCCGAGGTTGGTGGGTTTTTCCAGGCCATCTGTGGAAATGGAACTCACTGGGTCTCCTCATGGTCCGAGGGCGTGTGCTGAGGACAGATAATACCAGCTTTCCCCCTTCTGTGAAGTGTCAAGCATCTCTTCCAAAAGCTCATGAGAAATGTCAGAGAGGTTTGTGGAAAAGAAAATAAATATAATAAGAGGTATGATTGACAGCAGGAAAGGAACAATTTATGCTGGGGGGTAAGTGGAAAAAGCCCTCTTGTTAATGCCACAGGATGGTGGTGGTAACGGAAAAATTGGTTGTGTAATGAAAACCAGGAGCTCAGTGTAATACGATGTTGATTTTTTTTTTTTTTTTTGGTGTCACCATTTAAAAAAAAAAAGTAGCTTTATTGTTGAAAATATTACAGATGTCTCCCCTTTTTTCCCCACTGACCTCCTCCACCCTGCACCTGCCCATCCCAGGCTTTCACCCCACTATTGTCTGTACCCATAGGTTATGCATATATGCATATAAATTCCCCAGTTAATTTCTCCCTGCCCACCCACCCACCTCCGCCTTCCCTCAGTCTGTTCCATGCTTCTGTGTTTCTGGATCTATTTTGTTCATCAGTTTATTCTGCTCATTAGATGCTGATTTTGATCTGAGAGTATCAGCAAGCATCTTCTATATTGCTCTCCAAAGATCCCCTGAGTCTCCTAAGGAGACTCTATTTACTTAGTGTTTCCAACTTCCTTTTTGGTTGTGTGCCACTCAGTTACTTATGAAGTTTGTTGGTGAACAAAGTGAGCAACTTAGCTTTCCAGGAGAATAAGCTCCCTCCCACCCCTCTTTTCTGAGTTGCTGATATGGAATCTATCTCTGGTATAAGAATTGGTTTAAGAGTATCTTTTTGGGTCATGGAGGGATCTTCAAGAATATAAGTGATATAAAGTAGGTAGTAGAATCTATTACTCTGATGGGCCATGGTTTTCTGGAAGAATTGTGCTGGTTATGTAGCATTTGTTAATTTTCTTGGGTCTACAGATAATCGCCAAGCACTAACATTCAAATACTAGATATATCTATCAATAGTCTTCAAATGAAGACCTCATAGGTTGGTGAATTGCCAGAAAGTCCAGACAAACTTACTTGTGCTTTGGAGAGTGATCCAATTTTTATAAAGCACCTAGAGGAAAATTTCAAGGAACCACAAGCCTCAGGTTTATTAATATTTCAGTTCTAGAAAACTGTGCTTATACTTTTAATTAACTAATGGCCATCTCATGGCTATTGAAAAGACTTTAAAAAATAGCATCTTTGTGATTTATAGTCCACAAATTATACATGTATTTTTAAATATGTTTCAATATTTTAAAGCATGTAAGATTCCTCTTTGGCACCCCACTTTCTTTCACACTCTTTTATTTCTAGTGTGGCACCCCCTTATCTCACTTTTCCAGGTATTCAGAGTTCTTAAGACTTGTAATCTCTGCTCCTTCTATCTTTATTTTTTCCTTTCAAAGTCTGCTCTTATGGATTAATCTGATATTACGTGAATCTTTTAAAATATATTTATTTAAAAAAATATATATTTCTTTATTGATTTCAGAGAGGAAGGGAGAAGGAGAGAGAGATAGAAACATCAATGATGAGAGAGAATCATTGATCGGCTTGCCTCCTGCATGCCCCCTACTGGGGATTGAGCCCACAACCTGGGCATGTGCCCTTGGCTGGAATCAAACCTGGGACCTCTCAGTCCACAGGCCAATGCTATATCCACTGAGCCAAACCGGCCAGGGCTTAAAATATATTTCATTGAGTTTATATTAGTTAATAAAATTATAGGTTTCAAGTGTACAATTCTATAATAAATCATCTGTATACTTTATTGGGTATTTGCCACCCCAAGTCAAGTCTCCTTTCCTCACCCATTTATCTTCCCTTTACCCTCTTTTACCTTCTCCCACCCTCCTCTCCCTTTCCCTCTGGTAATCACTATACTGTTGTCTGTCTCTATGAGGTTCCCCCCAGCCCCTAATCCCTTCACCTATTGTACCCAGTCCACTAACCCCCTCCCCTCTGATAGCTGTCAATCTGTTCTCTGTATCTATGAGTCTGTTTCAGTTTGGTTTGTTAGTTTATTTTACTTGTTAGTTTCCACATATAAACCAAATCATATTTCACTTAGCATAATACTCTCCAGGTCCATTCAGGCTGTCACAAAAGGTAAGATTTCCTTTCTTTTTTCCAGCTGAGTAGTATTTCATTGTGTAAATGTATCACAGCTTTTTAAATTCAGTCATCTACTGATGGGCCCTGGGGCTGTTTCCAAATCTTGGCTGTTGTAAATAATGCTGCTATGAACACAGGGGTGCATATTCTCTTTTGAACCAGTGTTTCATTTTTCTTCTAATATATTTCCAGAATTGGAATTGGAGGGTCATAAGTCAGTTCCATTTTCAATTTTTTGAGGAAACTTCATACTGCTTTCCACAGTGGTTGTACCAATCTGCGTTCTCACTAACAGTGTATGAGGGATTCCTTTTCTCCACATCCTTGCCAACACTTGCAGTTTGTTGATTTATTGATGATAGCCATTCTGACAAGTGTGAGGTGATATCTAATTATGGTTTTAATTTGCATTTCTCTGATGATTGGTGACAATGAGCATCTTTTCTTATGTGTCTTTGTCACCTGTATATCCTCTTTGGAGAAGTGTCTATTCAGGTCCTTTGCCCATTTTTTAATCAGATTGTTTTTTTTGTGTGTGTTGAGTACTTTATATATTTTGGATATTAATCCCTTATCAGATGTATCATTTACAAATATAATCTCCCAGTCAGTGGATTGCCTTTTCATTTTGTTGATGGTTTTGTTTGCTGTGCAAACTCTTTTTAGTTTGATGTGGTCCTATTTGTTAATTTTTTTCCTTTTTATCCCTTGCCCTAGGAGATATATTGGCAAAAATATTGCTATGAGAAATGTCCTAGATTTCACTGCCTATGTTTTCTTCTAGTTGTTTTATGATTTTGAGTATTATATTTAAGTATTTAATCCATTTTTAGTTTATTTTTATGTATAGTGTAAGGAGGTGGTCTAGTTTCATTTTTTTGCATGTATTTGTCCAATTTTCCCTACACTATTTATTGAAGAGACTCTCTTCACCCATTTGTATGTTTTTGCCTTTTTTTGTCAAATATTAATTGACCATAAAGGCATAGATTTATTTCTGAGCTCTCTATTCTGTTTTATTGATCTATATGTCTGCTTTTATGCCAGAACCATGATGTTTTGTTTATTATGGCCTTGTAATATAGTGTTTCATATTAGGTAGCATGATACTTCCAACTTTGTTATTCTTTCTCAAGATTGCTGAGGATTGGGGTCTTTTGTGGTTCCACATAAGTATTTGGAATATTTGTTTTAGTTCTTCAAAATATGCCATTGGTATTTTGATAGGAATTGTGTTGGATGTATAATTTGCTTTGTGTAGTATAGACATTTTAATTATGTTAATTATTTCTATCCATGAACATGGTACATGCTTTGTATCTTCCTCAGTTACTTTCTTCAGTATCTATTTATGAAACCTATCTCCTCTCTATCCTTATATATGTGACATTGCAATAGCCTCCAAACTGCTTGTTGTCTTTGTCCATCTCAGCTTTAATCTATAGTCTCTCTTTGCCTAAACACCTCTCTAAGATATGAATTGAAGTCACTCTTGCTTTATGGCTCCTCTTGGCTTATGGTACAAAGTCTACATTCTTTAGTCCAGTACTAAGGCCTCACAGCCTCACAATAATCTGCTGCTTTGGTTGCTCCCTTGGAGCTTAGCTCTTGTGCATGTGTGCTTTCCTTCGGCAATTCCCTTCTTTTTCTTCTCTACCAGAAGTAATCTCTCTCATCTTCTGCTTTTCATTTTAAGCACCATGTTTCCTTTTTCATGTTTTCCCAGAGCTCTGCCTTAAACTCTTCCATTCCAACTGAAATTAATTTTCACACCTTCCTCTGATACCTGTAATATTGTTCCACATGTGTGTTTCCTCTACTCAACTGTGAGTTCATTGAAGACAGGATCCATTTCTTATTCATTTTTAGATATTCAGTGCTGAGATCTGTGTCTGGTCAGACAGACTTAACATTGTTTAATTATTTAATAATAATTGGGTTATAAAGGTTCTGGACCAGTTCCAAGATCATATTCTAAAGAGACATTATTTTTGTCCTAAGGCTGGTGGAAATGGAAATGAATAACCTTGAACTCAACGAGCCTTTTGTCTGAGTCTGTTTTTTTTTCCACAAGTCTAAACTTATAAGTTCGGACTCATCAATTACCCTAAGATCTGGGTAAGACTGCATATAATAAGGCTGCCTTATCAATGGCAGAGAATAGACACTCACCCAACATATTCCTCTTCCTGCACACAGGTGTCTTCCAGCTGCCCTTGAAGTTAGGTGTGGCCATGAACTGAGTTCAGAACAATGAAATATGGATGAAAACAATAAATGCCACTTCCATGTCTAGCACCTTAAAAACTCATGTGAAATGTTCTACATTCATTCTTTTCTCTCCTTCCCTGTCTGAGTGCAGAAGGTCATGTTGGGAAACTTCGAGTTCTTTAAAAATGGTGAAGTTGTGTATCAGAACCACTACATGGAAGGCCATTCACGAAATGTCTAATTAGACTGTGATAGGTTTAAAAAAATAAAACATTTATGGTGTTCAGCTATTAAGGCCCTTAGGTTGTTTGTTACAGCACTTAGCTTATCCTGAAGATACACAATTGCAAATGTATACACACAACCATGTTGTTTACTAGCCACTCAGATCCTTTACCAGGGGAAAAATGGTGGTAGGTAATGTGCAAATAGAACCAAGTCAGAATGGAGACATCTCCGTACCACTCCAGAAGCAGCACTAAAAAATAACTAGCTGGTCTTTCTTTTGAAAAATATACATATATTGATTTCAAAGAGGAAGGGAGAGGGAAAGAGAGGTAGAAACACCAATGCTGAGAGAGAATCATTGACCAGCTGCCTCTTACAAGCCCCTCACTGGGGATGAAGCCTACAACCCACACCTGTGCCCTGACCAGAATTGAACCATGACCTCCTGGTTCATAGGTTGACGCACAACCATTGAGCCACACTGGCGGGGCCAGCTGGCCTTTCTTGCCACATTGCTGTGTGACCAGCACATGAACAATGTGGCCAACAGTGCTTAGTCAAGATTCAAGAGCCAAGATGCCCGACAGTGAGGGATAGTGTCATGTTAATACCTGCTTTTTCTTCCAATCAGCACCAACTGCTCTTTGTGCAGACACCACTTTCATTTTTCTCTCCACACAGACACTTTAGACCAGTCCTAATTCACAGGAGAAAACTCATTATACTAACTCCATTGTCACCGTAAATCCTGCTTCCTAGTTTCAGAACATGGAAAAAGATTTGCCAAGGTATTTTTCAGCATAGTATTGGTCACCTTTTTTCTAGATGACATTTATCAGCATAAATTGACCTAGAAGTCATGTCTAGACTCTATGTTCCTATTCACTAAGTACCATAGTTATAGATTTCTTTTTTTCTTCTATAATACTCATTTTCTAGGAAATCTTATTCAGTCTCATGACTAAAATAATCTATATGCTATTGCCTCTCAAATATATACCACAAGCTGTCTCTCCTGAACGTCAGATGCTTATATCCAACTGTTTACTCCATACTCTTAGTTTCAATATATAATAGTCATCTCTAACTTCAAATTGAATTCCTGGTCTTTCCCTCTCACCCAGCCTTCCCTACCTCAGTTGATGGGAACGCCAACCTTCCACTTGCTCAGATTAAAAACCTCAGAGTCTCTTTTCTCTTTTATACCTCTCTTTCAGTTCATCAGCAGCATACCTGGAATTTGATCACTTCTTACCACCTTCACGTAACAACTGTTGTCCAACCACCACTATTTCTACCTGGACCAGTGTAGTAGACTCCTACTTATCCCTATTGCTCTCCATTTGCTCCACCCACTCTCAGAGATTATTCTTAACATGGCATCTGGAATAATCTTGTTAAAATGTAAGGCATATAATGTCAGTCTTCTGTCCAAAACTCTTCTTACAGCACCATCTCTGTATTAGTCAGGCAGAGTCAGAATGTACCTTAACAACCACAGTGCAGTAAAGCAGCAAAGCTTTGTGATTTACTCAGGAGAAGGCTGCTATATGTTGGATGGTTCTTATCATTTCCAATTGAAACACTTGAATTTGAAAGTCATGGCAGTAGAATAAAGAGATATGGAGGAGGAACAATGTCTCTTTACTACCTTGGACTGGAAATGATAAATATCACTTCTGCTCAGAGCTTGGCACATGGCATGAACCCAGCTGTAAGGGAGACTGGGATATGTAAAACAACACACAATCATTCTGTGAGTACTACTCTTTTGTTCACACCGTTTCTCTCAGGTGAAAAGCTGAAGTCCTTCCAATGAACTACAGGGCCTTACAGGATCTTTCTTCTTGCATCTACCCCCCTCTACTCTGTAACTCTGACTTCATCCCTGGCATTTTCCTCTTCATTGCCACTACTCCAGCTTCATTGGCCTCCTTGCTATTCCTTGGGCATGCACCGTTTCTCTCAGGTGAAAAGCTGAAGTCCTTCCAATGAACTACAGGGCCTTACAGGATCTTTCTTCTTGCATCTACCCCCCTCTACTCTGTAACTCTGACTTCATCCCTGGCATTTTCCTCTTCATTGCCACTACTCCAGCTTCATTGGCCTCCTTGCTATTCCTTGGGCATGCCAGGTGCACTCTTTCTACAGAGACTTGCACCTGATGTTCACTCTGCCTGGAATGCTCTTCCCCACACACCTGCATGCCTCACTCCCTCACCTCCATCAGATTCTAATTCAAAATTCATCTTTCAGCACCTGCCCTGAGATTTCATATCTCCTTCCCTTGTTGCATTTTCTCCTCAGCATGGTATTATCCAGCATAGTATAAATCAGCATATATATTTTCCTAAATTATCTTTTTTATTAATGATTTCATCTACTATAATATAAGCTTGGTGAAGTTAGACCTTTTGGTTCAAATGTATTGAAAGAGCCTGACACATATTTGGCATGAAAATAATAATTCAATGAATGAATTAAGCATCCCCTTTAAAACTCTTCTATGATTCTCTATTATTCTTACTCTCTCACTCTGAAATGACATAATTCTAGGCTTCTAAGTTTAGCTACCTTCAGATTAGATTTGAGCAAAAACCTTATAACATATGTCTGTGACCAAGAAAAAAGAATCCTTAAGAAAATCAATTCAGAGAATGTGCCTTGTTAATGATATAAGTAATTGTATGCTATATACAGACGGCATCATATTTAATTACTTCTGTCTGTGTGCCTATCTCTGTTGAAACGTAAAAGTCTTTTAGCAATAGTCTTTCCATCATATATTTAACCCAAATTTGATTTAAATACATTTCTAGTTTGCTCCCATGCAGAACAGCACTCCCCCCTCTACAACAAAAATGATCTAAGTATTTGAAGAATAAGAAATGCTTTAATCTTATAGTTCTATATTATGTCAACAACTCCTCTGATCTTCCTCATAGGTGCAGTTTCACAGCCCTAAAATTATTTTAAATCAATTCTTCTGCTTATCATTATTGGAGAGAAAAAGCCTATATGTGGACATAGCCAGTTGGAGGTAGGAAGCGAACTCATGATCTAGATGCTTCCATAAAAAGAATTATTCTGCTGGGAGCTGCCCTCATTTAATGAAGGATGGTTAGCACCTACTGATGGTTTCCTAGCAACACAGAGCTTCCCTGCAGCTAGGACAAAGGGTCATTTTTGCATCTTCTCTTCATTTTCTCTTGGACTCTATGAGAAGATATTGGTCTGGAAAATTTCCAGAACATAAGCTGTATTATGAAGATTGTGTGTGGGGAGCCAAGGCGGGTGGCTGTGCATCTGGACAGGGAGATGAGGAGGAAGGAGAGGAAGGAGCCCAGGGAAGAAAAATGACATTAAGGGATCAGAGAAAAAAGAGTCTTAATAAAAATGTCAGAGGGGCCAGAAGAATTCTAGGAGTGTGTATTCTTATAGTAGCCCTAACAACATGGGTTCTATTAGAGGCCAAGATAAATGATGCTTATTCACTGACTTAGATTTTATTTTGTGGATGAATAAATTGAACAAACAGGTACTTTAGACCTCTGTTTTTATAAGCTAAATCCACAGACATTCCCTGTCTAAATTCTGTAGATCTTTAACATAATAATATATTTAAATCATTTTCTGATTGCCTCTGTTCCCCTCCCAGAGGAGTGGTCTTTTGAAGGGAAATTCATTAGTTTTAAGACCCAGACAGGTCTGGCTTCATTCTTTGATAACCAACTATTAGCAATGTGACAATGAACAAATATGTAATCTCCTGAACTCTCAGCTCCTCATATGAGAAAACTAGAGGTCCAGTGCACAAAATTCGTGCACAGAGTGTGTGTGGGGGGGTGTCCCTCAGCCCAGCCTGCACCCTCTCCGATCTGGGATCCCTCTCACAATCCAGAACTGCTGGCTCCCAACCGCTCGCCTGCCTGCCTGCTTGACTGCCCCTAACTGCTTCTGACTGCCAGCCTGATCACCCCCTAACCACTCCAATGCCAGCTTGATCACCCCCTAACCACTCCTGTGCCAGCCTGGTTGCCCCTAACTGCCCTCCCCTGCTGGCCTGGTCCTCCCCAACTGCCCTCCCCTGCTGGCCTGGTTGCCCCCAACTGCCCACAACTGCCCTCCCCTGCTGGCCTGATCACCTACAACTGCCCACCCCTGCCGGCCATCTTGTGGCAGCCATCTTGTGTCCACATGGAGGCAGCCATCTTTGACCACATGGGGGTGGTCATCTTGTGTGTTGGAGTGATGGTCAATTTGCATATTACTCTTATTAGATGGGCTAGGAATAATACTATCTGTACGGGCAACTCAGCTAATTGCCTTATCACTAGCCCTTTGTCCTTTCTCTTTATTAACATTGCCTGGATTTGGTTTGGGGTAACAATGTGTGGCTTTAAAACAAAATCCATCTCAGTTTCTCAGGATTCTTTGCTGGGATGATTATGGAATCGTTCTGGACAAGAGGCTATAAACAGAAGTCTACTTGGTTAAGATTTCAGGGAAGATACTGTTTGCCTGAAAATAAATAATTAACTCCACTGGCATGAGTCTCCAACCCCTTTTTAGCCCCCTTCTTTGCTCCCTTCTTCAATACTGTAACTCAGACAAAATGCCCAGAGTGTAGCAGTGATGAGTGACCATGAGGATGAGAACCACCCACTGGGGCTGGAAGAGCTCACAGATAGTCAGAGCTCACATCCTCATTGATTTCCTCCAGTGGCTGTGCCCACTGTCTTCCTTCCAGTGGGCTTCTACATGATAAAACCAAACCTCTGCAGAGTGTCCCAAAAATGCATACAAATACTTTGAATAATTATAAAGGCAGTGTTTATTAAAATACATTTCATTTTTAAAATTGAGCTATTAGCTGTTAAAGTGTGCTTACCTTTTTTTGGGGGGGGGGGGGGCACCCTGTATTTTAAAGCCTCTATTTGTTGGTTTCCTGTTTGTTGTGTTTTCTGCTATTTGCCATCACACTGATACTCTACATCAGCGTAAAGTTGTGAAGATTAGTTCAATATGATAATTAGTCAAAGTAATCACTACATAAAAGGGACACACAAATAGTTACCCTGTTTATAATTTCTCTAATTCTGTATTGTTAACAAACCATTTTCTGTTTTTATTTGTTTAAAGCATTGGTACTAACATTAAAATGAAAGTAGATTACCTTTGATTGCTTATAGTTAATTTCAAATAATCTCATGTATAATCATAACTTCCCTTCATCCCTGAAATGTTTCCTAAGTAAAATATAAGGAGTGTAGAAAATTCTGACCTTATTGTTCTATTGCTGCCACTAGCTTGCTTTGTAAGTTGCACAAATTCCTCCCACAAATATTTTTCTTCACTTTTAAAATGAGGAAATTAAACTAGGGCATTGTTTCCCAAACTGCTTTTTTTTTTTTTCTTCCATGAAATGTTCATATATGTTTCAAAAAGAAAGAGTTCTATGGTCATGTAACCCTGGGAAATGTTCTGTGCTTTCCCATACCTTCCTTGGAGTGGTATGCACTGTTTATATGCCTCTCTTGGAGGTGCACTAAGTATACTAACATATTAAGGGCTGTGAGAGCTATAACAGGAAATAGATGTAGTTTCAGTTTATTTAACTAGCACTTCCAAAGTTTATTTGACTGCTGAACCTTTTCATTAGCAAATCTTTCATCAATCAACAACCACTTATTGAGTGTCTATCATATATATGCAAAGAATCATACCTGTAGAATCAGAATATTGGTCTCTATCCACCAGTGCTTGAGACCCATAATCCAATAGGTAGTATCTGGTTCTCCGTTGCTATGTTTTCAATGCAATACACAAATTTAATATCCTGACAACAAAAATCTTATGATTAAAATATTTTAAGGTTTTGTCTTATACTATTTAAAATTTAGAGGAATTTTTACATGATGAGCAATAGAAAGTAGGAAAGAACATTTACTTTAGAAATCAGCTATGTTTAGATCACTGTTTAAAAGTAATTATAATTAATTTTATGTATTGGATATTATTGCTCATTAGCTTCAGTTTTAGAATGATTTTTTCTGATAACCTCTTTCCCAGGTTCTGATTCTGAAACTCATAAGCTTCTGATAGCATATTACTCATGTATTATAGATAGGTCTTTGAAAAGTTTCTTTTTTAAATAAATTATGTTTTTTAATCATCTTACAACATCTCTACATAGATACTGTTTGTTTTTTTAAAAAAACATCTCTTACTATTCATCATACTGTCAAAGAATTTTAACTTATTGGCTTTATGCCTATTCTCTATTATATTAGGAGGGCACATGTAAACAAAATAAAACAAATAAACAGTTAACAGGTAGAAGTCTTTTGTAGCACAAATAATGTGCAGATTTAATAAAATCGGATTTGAATACATTAGGGTTTCTTTAAAATATCCAAGTCTACATTTTTTATAGGAAAAAATCTTATTATACTAATAATTACTTCTAAATGCTCTGTTTTAGAAATTATAAGTGAGAGATTTAAGTTATTATATTATCAACATACTTTATTTTTTAAAATTTTTCAGAAAAGTTCTTTACAAATCTATTCCTAATGTCTTATTTAATGTTGCTTGCATCTGGATTTTAACTTTAATGCCTCTTTGATGTTTGAGTTTTTTTTCTTCCTTTAGTGCACACTAAAACAAATAATAATGATTTATGGTGGCTGGGAGTTTCTGTAAGAACTAGGGAGACAAGTCTTATGGAAGAGTGGTCTATTGTAAAATATCTTGGGGCAAGCTCAGTGGAAAGAGCAACTTTTCAGCTCAGGACATTTTGCTCTATTATCCTTCACTGCCTTTATTTTTTACAGCTTGAGGGAACTGTTGGAAAAATTTAAATCATGATATGTCTTCATTTATGCTGCATAACTTATTTTGAAATTATTCATATTTTATCAGAATTTTTTCTTTACCAATGCTATTTTAGGGCTTTAGCACTTATTGTGTTGTATTTAATTCTCTTGATGTCACATGTATGTGAATATCTCATTAGTTGAATTTTAGTAGAAAATTTGACACATAAAATTGTTTGGTCTGTTTTCTGACATCACTCCTGAAAACAAATATGTGGTGTTTTCTGACACTGATCAAGTCTTCAGTCCATTGATTTTCTGACATCAACTGGGTGGCCTATATTGCCATTTAATTCTTACACTAACTACCCAAATTTAGCATGACCCCACAAGTCAAGACTCAGTCCCATAAGACTGCCCCCTCTTCAGATGTCAACTGCAATTGAGGTGCCCAGGCATCTCATATTGCAGCTTGGCTGACCACATATTTGGAGTTCTTATGACACCCTCTGCAGGTTTAATAATTTGCTAAACATCTCATAGAACTCAGGATAACATTTTACTTAGATTTACCTGTTTATTATAAGGAAAACAACTCACAAACAGCCAAATAACAGAGATGCAAAGGTCAGAGTGGAGAAGGTGTGTAGTGCTTCCACATCATCTTTGTGGTGGTGTTCAGGATCTGAAGCACAAATGAAAATACTATACAAGAAATATGAATTTAGAAGGCATTAGGGTCAGAGAGAGCCTCTTTCTTGAAGAGACACACCAACTTCTGGGTCCTGTTTGCTTTTTATTCACTTGAATACACATTTTCCCTTTAGCAATGCATACAGGCAGATCAAAGGTAAAGTCTGGTAAACAGTAAAATGATTATCAGGTTAGGGAATTGCCTTGAGCAAACACTATCTCAACAGACGAGGTGCTTAGTGTCAGCCCTCCTAAGTCCATTGGCCTTCTGAGTTCCTTGGTGCACTGACAGTATTGGCAAGTGGTAGCTTCCCACATCCCTATGTTCATCAACCCAGAAGTTCTCCTAATTTTGCTGTTAAGTGTTTTTATGAAGATTCATAAGCATGATTTATTAAATAATTGCCCAGTGGTGATTAACTCACTAGCTAGCTTCCCTCCCACCCCAGATGTCCGAAGATGGGGCTGAAAGTGCCCAGTCTCTAATCAGGTCTTGATCTTTCTGGTGAGTTGCTCTCATCCTGGAACTGTCTGGGGCCTCCAGCCACCAGTCATCTCATTAGCATAAAAAAAGCATTTTTAAAACACCAAAGATTCCAAGGGTTTTAGGAACTCTGTGTCAGAAACCAGAGACAAAGACTATATATATATATATATATATATATATATATATTCACTTGAATACACATTTTCCCTTTAGCAATGCATACAGGCAGATCAAAGGTAAAGTCTGGTAAACAGTAAAATATATATAATATATATATATATTATACCACAAAAATTCTCTTTTTAGACACTTTATAGGAAAAGCACACTCATTCAAAATGTGATAAACTTACTTTCAAATTAACAATCATACACATGACAAGGAATTAGATTTAAAGAGATATATTACATATATTATAATTAGACTTAAAGAGATAAGACAGCCCTAACCGGTTTGGCTCAGTGGATAGAGCGTCGGCCTGTGGACTAAAGGGTCCCAGGTTCGATTCTGACCAAGGGCATGTACCTTGGTTGTGGACTCATCCCCAGTAGGGGGTGTGCAGGAGGCAGCTGATTGATGTTTCTCTCTCATCGATGTTTCTAACTCTCTCTTCCTCTCTTCCTCTCTGTAAAAAAAATCAATAAAATATATTCTTTAAAAAAGAGATAAGACATACGATGTCGACAGGTGACTTTTAAACTACATGGTTTAAGGAACATCCTTTTTTTTTTTAACTCCATTACAGAGCAACCATTTAAAAATACAACATAAATGGGTTACCATAAAAATGAAGTAGAAAAAAACCAAATGTACCTACTATTTTTGTTATTAGACCTAATAGATAGGAAATTGCTATGTCAAATTGCTAAACACTTTTCTAAATGCCTACTCTTACTCTTGATAGTTATCTAATTAAGGACTGGTAACACTTTGAGTTGCATTGATATAGACTGTCAGATATTCTCATGCCAATTTAATTGCAGAGATAAAATTCAATTAAATGAGAACCACTAATATACTCATCATGGAAGAGTTTATTCATTTCTTGTTCAATTCATCTTTGAACATTTCCTTAGCCTGAAAAGTTAAACACTATTATTTTGTGTTCTTATCTTGCCAGAACTAATCTTTCTATTAAATGAACTCTCATAATAGTTAGTAACTCTTTGCCTGAACATGTTCTCTCTATTACTGTTATGTGCTTCCTTTTACTTACTAAACTGTAAGTTTTCTAGGGCTTAATAGCATGTTTTTGGGTATTTTTTTTTCTTATTAAGGTTTTACTCTGGCTATGGTAAAACCCTGGGTAGATACTCCAGATTCCACAGTGATGATAGTAATGAGTATACAAGACCAACAATTTTGGACCAACCAGGGATACTCTAATGGGCACTACTAGTTTCAGGACATCCTGCAGGTTGATCAAGACTTTGCTGGACCTGAGTTGCAGTTCCACTTTTGCTTTTCCCCAATCCTGCTTCTTAACTTTCCCAGGTATTTATACCAATAAATATCTTGAACCACAAACTCCATCTCAGCATCTACTTCTGGTGAACCCAAATGTTGGATAAGTCCCTTACATATTCAATAAGTTAGTAAAGAAAACTCTTATGCTCCCCTTCATCAGTCCATTTTAAGAGAGATTTTAGGTGAAGTTTGGTTGACAGAAAAATAACTGTAGGCATTGCCCTTACAGTCAGAGGTGATGAAGATTTGGTTGAAGAGTCAAATAATGATGACGACGATGATGATGAAGAGGAGGAGAGTAGGAAGTGGAGAAAGAAATGAAGCAGCAAATGATAGCAGCTCATACTATATGAAAGATGAAAAATACACTTCTATGATGATACTATGAGACAGATTCTATTATCCATTCTCAGTTTAAAAATGAAAAAATGGAACAACAGAGGGATTAAAAATATGCCTCTGACCCAATAAATGGAAGAGCCAAGATTTAATCCCATCTCTTAGCTTTGCTTATCTAACAATGAATGCTCTAAGAGGGCAGGATTTTTTTGCCACTTGTGTTCACTACTGAAACCCCTAGAACCATAACAGTGCCTGGCATATGGTAGTAACTCAATAAATATTTGTTGAAAGAGTCAGTGAGTGAATGAATAACCATTAAGACTTCTGGGTCAATTTCAGAAAATGCTTAGTTGGTTGGCATGTGTCAGTTATTTTTTTCTTTTTAATAGACCCCTGTTATTTTTTTACATAGTATATATACTATGATGTTTGCAAATTAAACTAAGTAAAAATAGAGCTTTCTATTTAATTGTGTCATATATGCTAATTTTATATTTTCTAACTTAGTGTGTGCAAAGTGAACGTGGGGTGTCTCCTGAAGCACTAACTTTCTGGAGAGCCACAGAAGATTCAGTGGTGCTATGCATTGGCATGGAGCCTGCACCTGAGGATGCCTCTTTGGGAAGCCTTCTGGGGCACAGCAACTTTCCCTTTATAGGGCATAGCTCCCAGAACCCAAAGTTTGATTCTTGCTGGCTATTGTACACTCAGGGACCCTGAGGTATATAATAGAACGGGGCAACACTTACGTGGTCAAGTTGGACTAACCTGATCATCTAACCATGGAAAAAAGAGGCACCAAATCTGAGCCTTTGAATGAGCCATGTTAAGTGTATAACGATGGTGAGAATGTATATGAACTCATGACATTGATGTCCTTAGAGCCTCCCTGGTTCCTGCTTAATTTAGCTGAGGGTTGCTTGTAACTGAGAGGTGACACAATATCCTGCTAACAAATATCCTCTTTTACTGAACCACCAGCGCTGGTTTCTGGGACTAGCAACACAAAGAACCAACACAAACACCCTGAGGGTAAGAGGGTATCCATGTTCAGTTAGTGGTGGAACCAGATATGTTTACCTGGTCAGGTAAATGGGAAGAGCTTGGGTTTAGTGGAGGTGCACATAGAACCTGGGATGGAAGTGTAAAAGGGTTGTGGTTATTTAGAATCTTTTATTTATGCCTTCAACTGGTCAATTCTAGTTCTTGAGTATAAAAAGGATAAAATAGCAAAGAGGAGTAGACTGAAGGATTGTTGCTCTTTTGGATTCAGGAAACACCCAAGGTTTTTGTGTTACCGTAGGCTTATAGTGTTTGCCTAATATTTTTAAAGTCCTACTGATTTTTTGCTTTTGTTTTCTACTCTAGAAAGATCATTAAGTGAGCCTTCTCTCATGCCATATTGGAACTCTCAAGGAAGACTCATGATTGGATTATGTTCCTAGGCAACATAAATCAAACCTGATGGCAGGAATATGTTGACGGCTCAAAGTAAGTGAAAAATAAATTAGGAAACAAGAAAGCCTGGGGTAGAAAAGATGTAAATTTAAATCTCCAAAGATGAAAAACTACAAAAGCCATTTTGCAAACCTGGCATAGACTCTTACAAATGAGTGAAAATAGGGAGCAAGGGGACTAAGTTAGGAGCATGTGACTGAATTTAGTTTACATATAAATCCTTATAACTGTGAAGAGAACGTATACATGTTTTAAGCAATGCCAGAAGGACCTTTCGAAAGGTATGATAGCCTCAAAATAAATCATTTAGAATATTTTTTAAAAAATCTAAATAATAAAATAGATTACTTGTGGCATTTGAAAAGAGAACTTTATATTGAATGTATAAAATCACCTGGCTAGGCAAAGGTACTATAATGAATTTATTATATTCATTGGTCTTATTTTTCTTATATTACCTACCTTAATTTTTTTCTTGAGGATAAGTATAAATGATTCAGAATTTCAATTGCCTTAGTTATTGAAACTAATGGAAACAAATACCCTTAGGAGTGATATAAGAGCCCTGGCCAGTGTGGCTCAGTTGGTTGAGCATTGTCCCACGCACTGAGGTCACCAGTTCGATTCCCAGTCAGGGCACATGCCCAGGTTTCAGGCTCGAACCCCAGTAGGGGGACTATGGGTAGCCGATAGATGTTTCTCTCCTTCTCTCCCTCTCCCTTTCTCTTCCTTTCTCTCTAAAATAAATAAGAACATATTAAAAATAAAAAGAATGGTGTAGGTGGCTTTGGGCTCAAATAGATATTGAATTGGAGCCTGTCTCTTAAGCAGCTCTTTGACCTTGGGCAAGTTGCATGACCTGTGCAACTTAGTGTTCCCAACTCAGAGGATCTGGCAAAAATGAAGTGAGATATGTTCCTAAACTAAAACCACAGTGCCAGCTGACAGTAGACATCTAATAATTCTAGGTTATTAATAGATCCCACTTTTCTTCCTTCTGAAACTTGAAACTTAACAAAGCAAGATTTTAATTTATGTAAATTTGTCCTAGTTTAAAGAGAAATAGCTCCCTTGTGGCAGAGATAAGGAAGATGATTATAAAGTTCTACTAAATTAATAAAAGGGTGCATTTCTAACCTACAGAGGTTTCATTCTACTAAAACTTACTCAAGTTTCCATATTTAATTGTTTATTCACCCCATATGAACATCTGCTGCTCCTTCTCACATCCCTTTCCTATGTGGGGGGCTGCATGGGGTTGTATATTATTTAAATTGAAATTAAAGGTCAACTGCATTCAGAGTATTTTAGATTCAAGAAGTTTGAATATATTTTGAATTAGTGCTTTTTCTAAAATTTAAATGTTTGTCTATCCAAACTTTATTTTTAGCTTCTTTTCATCTTTTATTCTCCCTCAAATATTTTCTTTACTGAGCTTTAGATGTATGGGTCAAGATTTAATAAACAAATGGTATAAACTGATGAAGGACAAAGCTGGCTCCCAAATGCTTGAGTCTAAGTGTTGCCAGCCAATGAGCAAAGGCAATTTGAGTGAAGGTGGGCAGGGAGAAGGGTTTGATTTAGTTTAGCTTACATGTAAGTTTTGACCTTCTTTAAAAGGTATGGTGACTAACTATTTCAAATAATGGTATAAGATTTTTTTTCTGAGAATTGTTTGTGTTGATGGTGTTGTGTGCCCTTTCACGTTACTCTCCTGTGCTGAGAAAACCCTAGCATTCACTGAGGGGATATACTTCTATACATTGAGGAACCATTGGAGCAACTCTGCCCACTTTGGCCAGATATCCTGGATTTTCAAATCTGCTCTTTCTTATAGGTAAAAATAATAAAAGGACCTAGTTTTAAGGTAAGGGAAATACTGTAGAGTTCAAATAAGCATGCATTTCTTTTATAATATGCATGTTTATTATAGAAAAATAGAAAATTTAAAAAGTAAAAGGAAGAATAAACAATTCCCCATAAGCCTACCACCCAAAGGTAGCCAATGATAAAATAGATGTGAATATCTTCCCAGGAAATTTCCCAGGTGTCCCAATAATGCTGGGATGAAAGCTTATCCCCCGTAATCAGACTATGGAGGAATGATGATCTGTGGTGAGTGAAGAGGTCACCTGAGGATATGGGGAACTTGTCATGGGTTCCAGGGACTTGGCTCATCGCCTTCCACATTATCCTGGTTCGAACTTATTTGTCATCTTGGCTCAAAGCGATGAGTAATGATCACCTCCTTTGCTCTTACCTTATGGCTCTTGTCTCTTGAGCACATGTGCATGCTGCTTGTCAGTTGGTTCCCTTCAGCTTTGTGTGTGGCTGAGGGGGCTTGCCAGTCCTCTGGGGCTTGCTAGCTCACATATGGTCTGTGTGGATTTCAAAGGGAGGGAATGATGCAGCAAGACAGAACATTAGTAGTGCCAGCAGTTCAAAAGATGTTTGCCAAAGCCTTTCATTTAGCCAAGCTAAAATGACATTTCTTTTAGGACATGAGATTTCTCAAGCAGCCGGCCATGCTTATATGAGAACTGAGATTTGATAGAGTAAGTCCCTTTCTCTCTATGCTAAGGAGGGCACAGAGCTGGTTTCTTACCGTTATGTGATGGACAAACCACTGGAATTTACTGAGAGGTCTGTGGCTAATGGCACAAACTTTTAAGTAAATAAAGCTTGCTGTTTAGGGAGTCAGAAAAATCTTTAAACTGTGCTTTGCTTACCAACTTCTTGCTTTGAAGAAATCTGAATCTGGGTCCAGAGAAAACCAACAAATTGTAATAAAATTGTAAATAAAAACCTTTCAGCCTTCATATCCTTCTGTCTTAAACCAGAATCCTCCCAACTGGCAAGCTCAGGAATAAAACATTTAGAAGTAAGAATATGATGTGAATAAACAATGTGCATCTCTTTTCTTATCCCTCAATTGGAGTGCTAAACAATGAGACTCTTTGGGATCACAAAAGTCTTAATGCAAGAATATTGTCACTGATAATTTCATGTTAACTCAAATTTCATCTAAGTAGGCCACAAAACAAAGGGCAAGCCTGTGGGATGACTAAATAGTAAGGGGAACCCTGGATGGTGTGGCTCAATTGGTTGGGCATCATCCTGTGTACTGAAAGATTGCTGGTTCCATTCCTGGTCAGGGCACATGCCTGGGCTGTGGGCTTGGTCCCCTACAGTAGGGAACATGCAGGAGGCACTGATGGGTATTTCGCTCTCACATTGATGTTTCTCTCTCTCTCCATCTCCCTTCCTCTTGCTCTAAAAAAAATATCTTAAAAAAAGGGGGAATAACCAGATAGAGAGTCTTGACCTATTCAAAGATCTTTACTTGCCCAGATTCCACCATATTTTTTACATTTCTTTAACATCAACATGGACATCCAATTTAACAGTCTGTATTCTCAAGAATTCTTTACATTTAACCATCATCTACAATGATCTTCAGACTTCCAAAACTTGTAGCTGATGATCTCTCCAAGTTGTTTAACATGTGAGACCTTGTACTAAAAGACCTACTCTCTGATCATCATCTCCTCTCCTAAAAGTTCTCTCACTTAGCTATGCCCACAGCCCCTACCCTTAGATCTCATTGCGATATCCAGAGTCCAACGTCCTCTTTCACTACTACCCAATCACCTCCAGCCTGCCCTTCCTTTTCTACTCACTGTCTAGTGTTCCTCACTTGAATCATTCTCTTATCATTCATTTTACCCTCTTATTTTTCTAATGCACCTATCTTTCAAAAACCCAAAATTAAAACTCAATACCTGAATTGAAGAGAATTGGGGGAGAAAAGCCACATGACTACAAAGATCTGTGTCCATAAAATGATAATCATACCAGTAAATTCAGCTCATGAAGGTTAGTCTAGTGGTTAAGAACATGAGTGCATGATTAGACTGACTAGATTCAAATCCCAGTTCTCCACCTACCATAAGTGAGACCTGTGGCAAATTATTCTTTTATTGTGTGTGACCCATTTTCTTACCTGTGTAATCTACACATATAAAAGAGAAAAATGCTAATTGACCGTACCTTCACTATGCCCACAGCCAATCAGAGTGAGTATGCAAATTAACCCAACAAAGATGGTGGTTAATTTGCATACGCTGAGGGAGGGAGGAGTGAAGACTGAAGACATCATAGAAGGAAGAGGGAGGGAAAGCAGAAAGCAAGGTGGCTGCGGGCAGGGCAGGTGGCAGAAAAGTGTGGGGCGGCAGCGGAAGGGAAAGCATGGGGCAGCGGTGGTGGGAGGGAAAGTGCAGGGGGTGGCGGCTGCGGGAGGGAAAGCGTGGAGTGGGGGGCAGAGATGGTGGGAAGGAAGGGAAAGCACCAGGGCACCAGACGGCGGCGGGAGGGAAGGTGCGGGGCAGTGGTGGCGGTGGGAGGGAAAGCGCATGGGGGGCGGCGGCTGTGGGAGGGAAAGCGTGGAGGGTGGGGGGTGGCAGCGGTGGGAGGAAAAGCGTGGGGTGGGTGTGGGGGGCAGAGGCAGCAGGGAAAGTGTGGGGGTGCAGGAGAGGTGGCGGTGGCGGGAGGGAAGCCTGCCTGAAGCCCTGTTCTTGCAGGAATCTTCCTGCAATGGGCCTCTAGTGGGAATATAAAAGCAATTGTCTCGTGACCTGTTGTTATTACTAAATGTCATGTGCAGAGAGTAGTATCTGGCATGAAACTTCAACACATCACCATCTATCTCACTTTCACAAATGATACTTTCCATTTTATAACATAAATAAAAGCCATTAAAAGAGAGAAACTTGTCATTGGTTCATAAATTCAAGGAGCTGTTTTTGTCTTTAATTAGCAGGGTTTGTGGTAATCTTCCAGTCATGAGGATGATAATCTTGTTATTGTTCTGTTCATGCCCAGAGGGTAAATAGAGAACTCTATAGACTATGAAGTTGGCACTTCCATCATTTATAAAGATATCATTAATCTGACAATATTGAGTAGATATTTGGTTGCAGACACATAGTTAGGGAAAATGAGAAATAAACAGGCAAGCAGAATGTATATCATCAAGGGAAGCCAGATTTTTCTTGAATGTCTAAATCTTGTCAGCTCCAACTCGATAAAAAACCTACATGCTTCTTACCGTACCTCTTTCTTTTCTTTTCTCTGTCTTGAAAAAATTATCCCCCATGTTTATAACTCCATGTGAGATGTTTGCTATGGTAGTATTAATTACAAGAAAAACACACAAATCAAACATGTTTGGATATTAAATTAAAATGAATTAGCCGAAACCGGTTTGGCTCAATGGATAGAGCGTTGGCCTGTGGACTGAAAGGTCCCAGGTTCGATTCCGGTCAAGGGCATGTACATTGGCTGCGGGCACATCCCTGGTAGGGGGTGTGCAGGAGGCAGCTGGTCGATGATTCTCTCTCATTGATGTTTCTAGCTCTCTATCCCTCTCCCTTCCTCTCTGTAAAAAATCAATAAAATATATTTAAAACAAATAAAATAAAATAAAATGAATTATGTACACTAAACTGGATCATAGTTTGTTGCTTTCTTTTTAAAATTCAGGGATTTGAATAATAAATCTAAGACCATTGAATTAGAAAATTTTAACTTGGGGGCAAATCAGTTGATACACTTGGATATACCTTTCTCATGCACCACAGCCTTTTATCATCTGCAAACTTTACTACCCTTTATAGGATTTACAACCATATAAAATGTCAAGTCTAAGCAATATGACAAAATTCCAAAATTAGATAAGTCACTCATTGTTTTATGAGCTTATAGTACTTTAAAAAATAGTTTCTTGGTGAATTCTCCTCTCCACCCCAGCCAATTTTTTTTAAAGAATAGTTGACATATAATATTATATTACTTTCAGGTGTACAATATATATATATATATATATATATATATATATATATATATATGTATGTATATTATGATCACCATGATAAGTCTAGTAACTATTTGTCACCATACAAAGTTATTATAGTATTATTGGCTATATTCCTTATGCTATACATTACATAACTTATTTATTTTGTGATATAAAAAGAATGCTCTAGGAAATAAAATCAATAACATGTAGAAAACACATAGAAAAATGACAAAAGTTCTTTCTTATAAGTGATTTGTTAATAATATAGTATATGTTAATAGATTAAACACTTTCATTAAAAGGTAGAGATTGACAAATGAATTAACAACAACAAACAAGTGTGTCACATCCATATGATAAAATATTATTTAGCCATAAAAAGGGATGAAGTGCTGATACATGCTACAACATGGATGAATCTTGAAAATATTGTTCAAAATGAAAAAAAGACAGACACAAAACGCCACATATTGTATGATTCCAATTATGAGGAGTAACTGCTTAGTGGGTACAAACTATCTTTTTGGGGTGACAAAAATGTTCTGGAAATAAATAGTAGTGATGGCTGCACAACATTGTTAATATACAGAAAACCACTGAATTGTACATTTGGAAATGGTTAAAATAGTAAATTTTATGTCATGTAAATTTTACCTCAATAAAATAAACTATCAGGGACACATTAAAAGCAGGAATACTTCAAATGAACAAAAATAAAATAATTGCTTGAAAATGGCCTCAAATTATCCAGATTTTTCTTCTTGAGTTATATAGTTTCAACCAAAAAACCTTTACGTTTCCTCAGTAATGCAGCCTCTGCAGTAGAGGCATGCATCATCCTGCTATAATTAATACAATTTCCTTATGAAATTACATTTGCAAAACTACATATAGAAGTATTTTCAGTTGTCTTGTACTCCTTCCAGATAGCAGGCCATCATCATGTATTATGCCAGGAACTGCAATAATTTAATCAATAGTATAATTAAAGAGTCCCCATTATAAGTATATATTTATATACTATTGCCTTGACAAGTGGCTTTTAAAAAGCCTAGAGTTTAATAGTTTTGCGCATCATTTACAGTTCCTCTGCACCACTGACATGATTGATTAGCACCACAATAAGAAATTATGTCTTCTGCATAATCCATCCTATATTGGAAGAATTGATTATATTTCTCAGGGGAGGTCAGGTCTTACAATGCAAATGTTAATTAATTTTTTTGTATTAAAAGCTAAATACAAAGATTGAATCACTTTTATTAGGAACTTCTTTTAATGAATTCATTGCCCTTTGAACCAAAACAGTTTATCTTTGGGCACATGCATACTATTAATGTACAGAAACAAAGGATTGTGCAATCATCCACAGGAGTCTCCTTACTAGATTCTAGAGATAGACTGCCATGGTCTCTCAGTTGCTGTTAAGTTTAATCTCAGACACTTAGCAGGTTTCCTTCCCTTCATTTTTCTCTTTTTACTCTCTTTATCCCTTTGAAAAATAATTTGAAGAATAACCCAGGAAGTTAAAATCGGTAGCATCATTTTATCTCTTAATGTGAGGGTTTAGAATGGGATGGGATTACATGTCCTGTTTATTTCAAATATATTGTACTAGGAAAGCATCATGTCAAAAAACATCAAGGCTATGCAGAGGATAAAATGGTCTATAATTAAACTAGAGAACTTCTAGGATATATTTCATAGGCTTTTGTGCATTATAAAAATTCATAACTCTAATGGAGATCACCTCATATGTATTTTAATAGAAATTTCACTGGAAATTGAAATTAAAATGTAGCAATGGTGGTTTGTATTTGATTGGTTTTTGCAATGGCTGGGTCTGTCTGTAAGGCATACAGAGTTCTGAAACTCTGTTATGATCTAGCATTTCTATTTGAAACTATTTTTTAATTAATTTGATGACCCATACTTTGATCACCATTCTATTTAAGTCCAGATTTCTGGGACCAGAGTATTGTATTCAGTTCTCTCCAGCATAGGATCATTGCCATGGTTTATTTTCTTAATATTGTTCCTGTGTTCTTTCAAAAAGTTGTGTAAGCCTACAATTAGTTTGAAAAATCTCATTAGGTATCAAGTGAGAAAATCATTAAATGTGCTCATGCAGAAAGCATACCATACTTTGAATCTATATTACTTGGAGTCTTGCACTTCAGAGCCCCATGCTAACCAGGCCATTGGAGGAAACTTCATCAAAGAACCATCTTTTATTTATGTAGCAGATATATGCCTCATCTGTGTACACTGATGGTGATAAACATTTTATATTCCCCACCCAATTTTGGATGAATTATCCCTAGGCTATTTTCCAGGATTGTAATAATTTTTGATATCTCATCGAGCTTCCTCCCTCATACCTCTACACCAGGGCTTAACTGAAACAAATGACAATGTGAGTGGGTTGTCTTTATTGTTATTCTTTCTACCCACCCTCCTCTCCTCTTTTGGCATCTTCCCTGACTTCTTATCTTGTCACCTAATAACTTCTGTTGCTTCCTCACTCACAGAATGTCCTACTCAGACACATTTTATCCAATAGTACAAGGTTAAAGGGCAACAAGAGGTCTGCACCATACCCCATCTTCTAATGCTCCAAAGAGGAGACAAACATAGCCTTCCAAAGCCGGATAGTGCAGAAATCAGGTATTATTTGCTTTGCCATGGTATAAAGTTGCATATTTTCAATAACAAAGGGACAATAATAGTAATTTTAATGGTATATTAAAATATTAATTATAAATCTTTTCATCCCCTTACTCTCTTTACTCTAGGGAAGTAAGACTTCTGTTGGCTGAGTCAGGTCCTAGTGTTTGGAGGAGCTGGGGAAAGGGCAAAGAGCAGTTAGTTATCTCAGATAAATTTATCCATATAATAAAAATCTGAACCAGAAAGATGATGGGCAAGAGACAAGAAAACCTCCAAGAACTGAGTTTGTAATAATTTGAAGGAGCATGGAGTTGTGGGGGCAGGGTTATTGGAGCAGTTGTGGCATGTGAGGAAATGGAGAGTGAGAGAGATGAGAATAAAGATTTTTTAGTTTATTTATACACTATAAATGTGCTTTTCCTTTGATTATGTAAAAATATACTGGGGTAGGTTAAATGCTTTTTAACCATTTCGGATGCTGAACTAATGTATATTTCAATGGCACCCAAGATAGAGCTGGGTGATACAGTTTTATACTTTATGCAGCCATGACTATGAGTACCCTCTTATGGGGAGCTTGACTACAACCTGTCTGGGCATGTTTTAGTGCACATCTTGGCCTTACACAAGTGTTACTGTCTCAAGCTTTGACATACCCAGTGAATTTCAAAAACTTTCTCCTTGATTAAAATTACCTCTCTTTTGACTGGTTTTCTTGAGAATCTGTTTTCTGCTGCCTATCTGTTGGATTTATCTGGGCTGATGGAAGGTAACACATATTCCATCTGATTTGAGTTTCTAGGAAATATGCTCTACTCAAAAGAGCGATTCCAATTGTGGAAATCCCAGGCATCTTGACTTGTCAATGGCACTTTACCCCCAATCACCAAATACATGCAATAGGAAACTACTTCTACGTTGTATACTCGCTTCCCACTGGTTTCCTTATTTACTCTTTACAGAGATTTATTCCCTTCTGAAGTCAGTGATTAGAGAGTCCATGTAATTAAAGAGAAGTCAGAGTAAGAATCAAATATAGAACCAAATGTTTAATGAACATGGCATTTTGCTAAATACTGGAGTTATGGTGGAATGCAAAAAGACAAGTTTCATGCCCTTAAGGAATTTATAATCAAATGGGAGTGAAAAATGTATACAAATAAATATTCATGAATATAACTGTACATAAGTGCTATGAAGAAAATAGATAGGATGCTATGAGAGCATATAGCATGGGACTGGTCTTAGGGTAACATCAAGAAAGGTTTCTCTTAAGGAACTAAAAATAAAGGCAAGATAATATTTGTAGCTATTAACTAGGCAAAGGGGATGGAGGAAGAGTGGTTCAGTCAGCTATAAGGAATAGCATGTGCAAAAGCCCTGAAGCAGGTCAGAACATGGAATATTTGTTCAAAAAGCAGAAGGAAGTCAATGTGGCTAAAGTACTGGAAAGAGGTGGAGAGGATGCAATATGAGCCTAAAGAGACAGAAACCCTAAATTTTGTGAGCTAATTCAAGTTTTTTTTTTTTAATAAAAGGTATAGAAATTCATAGATGTATTTTAAGCAGAGAAGTAGCAGATAAGCTTAAAAACATCAAACACAGAAGAATGAATACTGTGAGGTGAGTTAAAGACTGTTCCCATAGTCCAGAAGAGGTGTAATAGCAGTTTGGTCTAGTTTTATTACCTGAGTGACAGAATTAAGAGAAAGGCTTGAAAGATGTATAGGGGACACAAATGTGCAAGACTGAATAACAGATTAAATATGGGGTTAGGGAGAAGAAGGCGTTGAGAATACCTCCCAAATTTCTGGCTTCTACAGCTGAACAAAGTAGGATCATTCACCAAGGTCAAAAACGATGGGAAAGACCAGATTGGGGTAGTGGTGGCCATGAGGTAAGATCATAAAGGAGCTCTGTTTGGTCATGCTAGAGTTGGAATTGACAAGTTGAGATTTTATGATCTCTAAAGTGAGCCCAGTAATACCTGTCTTACAGGTTGGGTCTGTATTTTGCAGGATATTGTGCATGTAAAGCATAGTACCTGTCACTTAAAAGGCCTCTGTAAAGGTGAGGAGACTGCTTATGTCATTATGTGTACGTGTGAATATTTAAGTTTGCATGCCTGTATGTAAATAATCCAATTAATATGTTCCAGTTATATTTGAATTTAGCCAACATAAAGTTACTATTATATGGAGGATAATTCTTGTGTTTCTAATTAACCTCTGAACTCCTGAGTAATTTAATTCCAAATACAAGATAGACAAGATAATATATAGCCAACATGTGCTATGCTATTTTATCTCTACATTCATTGGAGCCTACAAGTTCACAAAGTCAATAAAAAAAATGGTACCCCAGTTCTAAATAATTACAGTATTTTAACTTTAATTTAATTATGGTGCATTGAACGGTAGACCTTTAAAACTTTGCAGTGATTTGCCTCGGTGAGTTAGATTAATCAGTAAGCCTCGTTATACTCAGCACATAAAAGGATGTATGTCTCCCACTTTATAACACATTCTTTAATGTGCTCCCACAGTGCTATCAAAACTGATGCTGGAGCATTGGCAGAGCTCGTATTTTTTCCTTTTAAATAAAAACCCTCGAGTGTAAAGTTTTACAGGAAAGAGCTATGAGGAAAGAAAGTCGGCAAAATGAAAAACAGGCTTTGTCCTGGCAGCATCTAGACTCTGAAGGAGCCACAGAGCATTGGAGACTTAATTTTCTTCTGACAGGTGACATAAAGATGATCTATGGAGTCATCCCTATCTCTATGTGGATGGAAAAAGAACATTAGAAAACACCAAATGACAATAACATGGCAATGGACATACCAGGGATGTTCCTCTGCAATTCTACAAAAAGAGTTCTACATGAAGAGACATGAGATACACTCCCTTTGGAAAGACCCGAACTAAAATTAATATTATGGGAAGACGGACAAAGCATCGATTACCTAAATTAAGTGAAGATTTTTAAATAGAACATGCACATTTATTTCTAAGGAAATCAGTTGCCCAAACAAAAACAGTTGTTGGAGCTATTCCTTAAAATTTTTTATTTGACTAGTTATACAAACACTAAGAGTGGAGGATGGATGGGAAGAGCTGGGACTGGAGTAATTAAGTGAAATCTAAAGAAGATAAATTAGACCAAGTCATTGGACAGCATGACTGATCAAATGATTTTCATCTGTAGTGACTTGACTGTGGGAATAGAAAATGAACTATTCCAGGCATTGAAAATGAAGGCTGTGTCTTGAAAGGTATCCAAACTGAGAGGGCTTTGGGCTCAAATGGCTCTAGCCCACCTACAAGATGGTGTGGAATAAACCTGGGGAGATCACACGAACAACGTACCAGAGAAGCTGGGCCATGGGTATCAAATCACAGGCCTATAATCCCTGGAATATTAAACAGTGATGTGGCTGTATTCATTTCCTGATGAATTGCAGGAGATGGTCAGGCACCTGTGGTTTGGATAAAAATGCATCATTTCTTTTCCTAATCCAACTTCGAATATCCCCACATCCATTAGACTTGGATGGAAAACTGGGGCCTTCCAAAGTTTCTGTAGTGGAAGAAAAAAATGTTCCACTCATGGGGTTAGTAATACAGGCCCAAAGCACGGTCCAGAGAAGCCCCCCACATTTTGCTCCTACATATTTTTAAGGCCATCCCTGGAGGATTCAGGAGTTTCTTAGAAACATTTTTCAGAATGATGAGAATCTGGACTGCAAATCGACTTTGTCTCTTTTCTTTTACATTTCTCTGGTCCCCTATAAACCTAGTGGGTTTTCAGAAAAATACATAGTTAATGAGGCTTAGTGGGAATAATTCTATTTTTCCAGGTTTTGATAAGATTAAGGCACCTGTATATTGGTAAGCATACATTTCAATATGGGTGGCATTCATTAATTCAACCTGCCTCAATTTCCAGTGTTTCACTTCCTGACCTCTTCCCAACTCTTCTTGTCTCCAGAATCTCCTCTCTCTCTTCCAGCCCTGTTCTCATTCAACTTTTTGGGGTCTCTTTTCATTCTCCTGGGCAGACAACCAAACAAATGCCCTTCTCTGTGGGCTCTCCAGTACTTTCTCTTAGTTCAGCCTGTTTTACCTTGTAAGTAGATGCTGACTTTCTCCTACAAGAGTAAACATCTCTCTGAATTTCTCGCTTTATTTGGATATTTTCTCTCAGCCTAGAACATTTTCCTCCATTTAATCCTTTCCTACCTGACTCTTGCTGACTCTAGTGACCCATTAATAGTCTCCTTCTGGTTGTTCTTGCATCCCTTCAAGTTAGATCAGATCTTATTTCCATTTCTGCAAACTCTTTTTTGCTTTGAGCCCTCACAACACCCCTTCCTTCTATCTCTCCATCTCTCTTTCTATCTCTCTCTGTCTCTCTGTCTTTGTCACACACACACACACACACATACACACACACACACACACACACACACACACACACACACACATCAGCATCAGCAGGAATATGGCCTGCCCTCAGCAGATACTTTTGTCTTTATTTTATTTTTATTTTTAAAATACTTTTTATTATTGATAGTATTACATATATCTCTCCTCTCCCTTTACCCCCTCTTCACAATTCCCATTTTAACGCTTTCATCCCCTGGCCACGTTGCTCTTTTTCTGTCCTGACATTTCTCAAGCTATTTGGCACTTCATAATTTCTTACATGTGCAATGGAACAGGGGACTGTGTAAATGAGGTTGTGGGTGGCTCCTACTGCCACTAATATGGGGTGATTTGCAGTCACCCCTGGAAAGCATGGGTAGAGAGTTTAAAGCATGTGCTATTTGAACAGGTACAGCCAGAAGCGTAAGGAGCACACATAAGAGATCTCATTAGAAACAGCAGGGCACCTGTCAGGAATTTATAAATATTGCAACAACATAGTTTCTTGATTTTTATGATTATTGTGAATTTTCTGTCTCTACCAAGTCAGAGTAGCGATGACTTGTGATCACTGTGTGAATATATGACTAGATAAGGAAGCTAAAAAGAAATTTGTCATCTTGCACAGATATAATGACACTTTCATACCAAGGTGATGACTGTTTTTAAAAACACTCACACAAAGAGAGATGTAAGTCATTTTTCTCTTTTATTTTTTATATTTCTCACCTTAAAAAATGTCCTGGCTTATGTAACACAGAGTTAGTTATTCCTATTCCAAATATATAAATTGAAGCTTGGAGGATGAGTTTATATAACTGGACAGTGAATTCTTATTTTTAAACTTCTGCTAAGGAAATAAGGATGCTTTTCGCTGCCTCCAAAAAAAAAAAGTCTGACCATCGTTTAGTTGTGCTACGTGCTTTAAGTGTTTACCCTGATAGGAGACCTTATTTTTTTATATGAGGTACAGATTTTATTAAAATGCCCCCAGTGTTGATACAGAAACATTCAATTTTTTAAAAAAGACACCTTCAAGGCCTAGCTGGCAATATCTTTGGAAAACACAGCTCTGATCTGTGTGCTCTGAGAGCTGAAGAAAGGTCCCCAGTGAAGCGCAGCTTTGTCTGCACCTGTTGGGAACAGAGCACAGGTGCTGAGGGAATGAAGAGCAGTGTAAAGGGGGTGTGACCCAGGGTGCGTGGGGCAAGGAGACCGTGAGACCAGCTTCCCCCAAATGGTACTTCCTCAATGACATGGTGCATCTTAATATAGGAAACCCTGCCTCTCAACCACTGAGCACCACATGGTCAGCGCCCTTTCCAGAAAGATCATAGCCCTATTACCAAATTGTGAACACAGAGTCCAAAGGAGTGTCCACAATTGTTCCCTCCTGCTTCCCAATCTGGTCTCTCTTCATTCCAAACAGACTTTCACTCAGGGAAGTCTTGTAGTCCCCTCTGTCTTGTTCTTTATCCTGCTTCCCTTTTTTATTTCTTAGTCCCCCATACCACCCCACCCCTCCAGGATCCTACATGGTTAGATCTAGAGAAAGCATTTTTATATCTACCCTGCCCTGACTTTTTCCCAGATTTGGTGAGGTATAATTTATATACAAAAAATTGAACATGATCAATGTATACAATTTTATATACATATATTTGTGTTACCATCACCACAAATCCAGGCAATAAGCATTACCATCACCTCCAAAAGTTTTCCTTTGTTTTGTTTTATTTTTGTAGTAATAATGCAACATGAGATCTACCCTTTTAACAAACTTTTAAGTACACATTACCTTATTATTAACTGCAGGCATTACATTTACAGAGGACCTCTGAAACGTATTCCTCTTATGTAACTGTAGCTTTCTGCCCATTGAACAACTCCTCTAATCCCCTCCCACTGTTTCCTGGTAACCACCATTCTATTGTCCACTTCTTTGTCTTTGACTATATTGGGCGCCCCGTGTAAGTGGAATCATGCAGTATTTGTCTTTCTGTAACTGACTTATTTCACTTACCAGGATGTCTTCAAGGGTCGTCCATGTCGTGTCAAGTATATACCCTTCTTTAAATATGAGGTGGCCATCATCAGTGGCTCCTAGCATTCATTAGATTGACACACTGGTCTCTCACAAGCCTTGACTTCCTCACCCGATATAACTTGGAGACTAGAAGTTTCCCTTCCTACCAGGCATGAGAATGAGAAGGAACTGAGCAGATGAGGAAAGAGAGAAATCCTAGTGTCCCTTTAGGCATCAACTTTCATTTCAATAGTTGTGAGTTGGGAAAATTATTTTTAGAATGTAAAGTAGTAGTAAATTACTCTCTTTGAGCATTCTTGAGATCTTGGTTTCATAGAAAGGGCCTTCTTTCTGTGAGTCTATTTTGTAAAATATATATTTTTATTGGTTTTAGAGAGGAAGGGAGAGGGAGATAGAAATATCAATGATGAGAAAATCATTGATCAGCTGCCTCCTGCATGCCGCACACTGGGGATCGAGACCGCAACCCAGGCATGTGCCTTGAGCGGGAATCTAACCATGCCCTCCTGGTTCATAAGTCGACGCTCAACCACTGAGCCATACTGACCAGGCAGTGAGTCTGTTTTATTTTTAGTTTTTGACATCTACTTTTTCGCCAGAAAATTACATATGTCCCTGAGATCATAAAAAAAAGGAGCAGACAGAATTGAAAGAAGCTAAATCATTTTAAAATCCCTATCATGAGTGATTTGCAGAATAGGGGTTAGAATTCAGTATACAAGCCATTAGCCTGGGTAACCCTAATTTTAAGTATAGCTGAATTTTATGCTAATTCTCATGACATCTCTTTTGTGAACAACTCAGGAATAGAAGAAAAAGTCTTTGACCCACTTAACAAGACTAACTAGTGCAAATAGTGGTTTATGTCCTATGTTCTGTCTTGTGTAGAACATTGTTAAGGCAAGTAAAAAAATTCAGCAGAACATTGAGTCTTAACTACAACTCAGAGGAGCGCTTCAGACCCAGTGCTTGAACACCTGACTCTGGGCCACATGGACATCAGTGCTGTCACCAGGGAAGTCACACAGGAGCAGCACTGGGTAGTATCTTAGAGTGTGGTTTGTTGGTTTCCATGGTTCTAAGCTGTCCATCATATGGTCTGCCGGCCATTTAATGGTTTCAGAGGGAGTGCCAAGAAATGATTTATTCACAGACACTGCTGAATTTGAAAGGTACGAATAATGACTGCATTCTGAAAGACTCTGCTTATTCTACAAGGACTGCAGAGGCCCTTCTCTCCTTGCCAGTTCGTTCAGTAAAGAGGATGTAGTTTATCTTGACGAACTCATTCTTGCCTCCTTTACATATTTTTTTACATTTGTTAGATTTCCACATTTACTCTTACTTTTCTAGGTGTTACAGTCTTGATTCACAGAAATGGGTCAGTGGCTCAAAAGTTGTTAACTGAAGCATGAAAGTAGTGATTAAAATAGTGAAGCAAGTACCACAACTTCGAAGAGCATCATAAATATAAATAGTGAACAGGGCTTAGATGTGAAAATAGAATGATTCTGCATCTGCCGAGATAACTGAGTTTTTAAAGATACTGAATTTTCATAAACTGTAAAGAAAAATGCAAATAAGAACAATGGGAGTCTGAAAATCTAACTTTGTTGGACCAAGCTTTCATTTTCCCTTAAGATTCAGCACTCTGTCTGATATGAAACTTTGTCATATTGTGGCACAGAACCACAAGATCTTCAAATCATTCTGAAGTATAGTCAACATGCTAGAAATTTGAACAATATTGTTTTTCAGAACAATAAGATGATACTTTCTACCAATCAATGGACAAAGTTTATTTCTGAAGATTGAGAAAAGGCCATTCAAAACTTCCCTCCTATAGAGGGGAAAAAAAGCAAAACAAAATAGAAAACAAAACCTGTTCCAGTCACACTATAGTAGACAAGCTTATAAAAATTTAATGATAAATACTATGCTTGGAGAGGAAGTAGTGCTAGCTACTGGAAAAATCCTTTTATAAAAGGATGCTGTGAATATCATATATCAGTGACAAGGTAACAGGTATTTTGTTTCAGAGTAACTGAGACCACAGATGGGCAGAATGTATAAATCAATTCTTGCCAAGTAGGAAAAGGTATCTGAGAAAATAGAGTAAACATATACTAATAATTTCTTCTGTGCTCTGTGCTTTAGGTATTCTATCTCATTTTTTTAGCTCCTAAATCCTATAAAGTAGGCACTATTCTTATTCCCCCTTGACAACTTGGAAAATTATAGCTTAGAGAAGGTTAGAGCGATAGCCAAGGCACTTGACCACTAGGGTGTTAACTCCAGAGCCTGAGCAATGACAATCCACTGCTTACAGGGAAGAAAACTTGATGATTTTTGTTTCACCACTGAAAAATATATACCAAAGGGACACACTTACTTATGTTTCAGAATGATTTGTCAAGGTGCATTGGGGTCAGTAATGATGAAAAACCATAGAGCAAACATCAATTTCTAAGTGCACTTTTCCAGCTTGGGTTCCCCAGGAAGCAATCACTGAGATGTCTATTAAGGGGTGCTCTTGGGATTGATACCTATGACCTGGAAGGGAAGAAGGTAGTATTAGGCAATGGGGGAAGTTGAACAAGTGCCATTGAAAAATCTCAGCTGACTTCTTGTAGGGCTCTGGATGGCCCTTCAAAATTGTTCTCCTTTGAACATTAGAGGCATTCTTGCTAAAGTGAGGAACAAGGTAAAGATGCCCAATGAAATACAATTTAACATGGTTTTAGAAATATGAAGCAAAAAAAGAGAATAAAATTAGATGAATAAGAATTAAAAAGAAATAGTAACCTTTTGAAATTGTTTATATAGAAAAAAGAATTATGGGGAAACTATTACAAACAAAAGATGTAGTAAAAAAAAAAGGAGGATGTTAAGGTAATTCACAGAAAGCAATACAGCTTTGTATGTATAACAGATGATTTCATGAAAGAAAAGACCTAATTAAAATTACAACAAAGAAAATATGATACCTTGTTATAAATTTAAGAAATGTATAAAAGTTAAATAAGAAAAACTTTAAAATATCCCTGAAAGACCCAAAATTAGATTTGAATAAGTGGAAAAACTACTAATGTTCTTAGATAAGAAGACTCAGAATTATAAAGATATTAACTCTTCCTAAGCTACTAAATAAATTTAACATAATCCCAATTAAAATAGTAAGAAAAATTGCAAGGATGCTACCCAAGTTTATTTAAAACTTTACATGGAAAAATAAGCAAGCAAACATAGGTAGGAAAACCTTGAAAAGTAAGCGTATGGATGGTGACTTGCCTGTCAAATGGTGTAATATGTATAAATCCTTCATGTGAATAGAACATTGGTCCATGCATAGACAAATGCAGTATCGAACAGAATTGACCCCAATACATATGGAAATTTGGTATTTCATATCTGTCCAGAAAAGTTGGATTTTTTCATTAATGGTGTTGAGGCATTTCAAAAAAGATACAATTAAATCTGCACCTCACTCCATAGACCAAGATAAACTTCAAAATGGCTAGAGATCTAAATGTAAAAAACCAAAGGATACAACTCATGAAAGCAGCCATATATATTGGAGGTAGGAACACTTACCAACTGTCACTCAGAATCCACAAGCAATTTAAAATAATTAGGTTCAATTACATAAAAAAGAAGAAAGGGAACCATCCACAAAGTAAAAAAAGATATATTTTCAATATACACAAAGGGCAATTATCACTAATATATAAACACCAACTAAAGTTGAGGGGGAAAGACCAATAAACCAAAGAAAAAATAGGCAAAATATATGAACAAGTAATTCACAGAAAAAGTAATTTAAATGGACTTTAAATATATGAAAATATCATTAATCTCACTCATAATAAGAGGAATACAAATTGAATTATATTGTCATTTCTCAAATGTCAGCTTTACAAATATCTAACAGTTTAAGAATATAGAATTTTGGCAAGGCTATGGGGAAACAATCACTGTCTTACGTTTTGTGGGGATGTAATATCATACAACCCCTGTGAAGGGGCATATGGTAATATCTAGAAAACGTACATATGCATTTATCTTTTTCTCAGCAACCTCACTTCTAGGAATCTAGTCTAAAAATAAAGCAGGAAAATATGAACTGACTTATGCTCAAGATTATTCACTGTGACATTTTTTATAGTAGCAAAAGATTGAAATCAACCTCAATGTTCATCAGTTGGAGACTGGTCGGATAAGCTACAGTGCATTCATACAATCTAATATTGTTTAACTATAAGAAAAAAATGAGGAAGGTTTTTATATACTCATGTGGCTTGAGAACCAGGATATAATTTAAGAGAAAGGCGCTAAGCAGATTTAATTGTATCTTTTTCGAAATGCCTCAACACCATATGATATGCTGCTTTTTGTATAAGAAAGGGGGTTAATTATACAAATGCAAATACAAATATAAATATTTGAAAAAGTACTAGAGAATTAACTAAAAATAAATAAAAGTGATTACCCATAAAATAGAAAGAAGCCATAGGATGGGGAAAACAGTAACAGAAATGGGGCTTCTTTGAATGTAATCAGTTATATAGTTTTGATGTTGCAGTCAAGTGAGTGTTTTACATATTCAAAATTTAAAGAGTCCAAAAAAGAAGAAAGCAATTCCTAAAGACTGAAAAAGTTAGAAACATCTGTTACTAACAGGAATACAGAAAGAGTATTTTCTCACACATTTATGGTGTGAATTGAAACATTTTTTGAAAGAAACCTGCCTGGAAATATTTATTAAAATAAAGTGTGTGTGTGTGTGTGTGTGTGTGTGTGTGTGTGTGTGTTGTGCACATGCATCTGCTGACCTAACTATTCCACTCCTAGGAATTTATGCCAGAGAAGTGAAAACATCCAAGGATATACAGACATGACATTTATTGCAGTAAAAATCTGGAGGCAATGTTCTTGTTTTTATGAGAACGATTGACAATATCATTTTGTATCTACACTCTGGAATATTATACAGTATTAAAAAGAATAAATTAGAACTCCACTAGGAGACAGAGGAATTCATACAAGAACTTTTGAATGAGAATGACAAAATACAGATAAGGGTGCATAGTATAATTTTAGATATGTATATGAGTGTGTGTGTGATTATGTAATCATGAGGAAAATATATAGGATAGCATAAGAATAGGAATTATCTGTGTAATTAAGGCAAATGTTAGAAAATGGGAAGGCCAGGCAAAACAATGAGGGTAACAAAACTGCTTTAACATGGATAAAAACAAAATTTGCATTTGCACAGTTTGATTCCATTTTGCTTTTCTGTTAAATTACATACATGTGACTATGTGAGAAAACAAGGTCAATGTTTAAAAAAACCACATACAGTTAATAATCTTAGAGATGATGTGCATAATTAATGTTGACCCAAACCTTTAAAGAGAAAGAAAAAATATGAGAGAAAAGAATAAAGGAAAAAAGGTAAGGACTGGAAGACTAGAGGAAAGAGAAATTGGGAAGAGTGTAGGAGGTAAGGAGCTGGACAAGGTATGCCCCACAGGCCACGCAGAAGCTTCTGGTCCCAGTGCCTGGCCTGGAGCTACCATTGCTAACAATCCCTGCTAAGCTGTAGCTTCTTCAGCAAAGCCTTTCCTCACGACTCCAGCAGAAATGGTGGCTTTCTTCTTAATGCCACCTGTGGTCTGGTGTGTACCTGAAAATATCTCATGGTATTGTAAGTCGTTCCTTGAACTTTCTCTCCTTTGATATCATTGTCATCTTTGTTGTTAGCATTTTTGTAAGCTTGACCTTTATGTCAATGTTTCACACATAGAAAGCATTGTACAAATATTTATCAAAAGAATGGTTTAAGTTCAATGGATAAGGTTAGAACCTAGTCTTCTTTCTCTAAGGCTATTCTGCTGCCCTGAAAATAACTTAATGGAGTGGAGATTCCATTCAAAGGTTCTAAAGCACTTATTTGCATTATCCCAAAAGAACAGGGGTGTTTTCCTAGGAAGTAAAGACTGGAAATATGCAGGAAGGAGAAAAAGTGAGCCCGGCTTCTGTTCCTGTTCTTCAGTCTGTGTGGCTGTGAATCTCTACATGTGAATTAACAAAGCAGTAGGACATCTAAACTGTTTGTTTTCCTATTTCCCCAGCTAAGACTGGGAGGAGGACTAGAGTGTACTCCCTTTGGTTATGGCAGGTGCGAGCTCAGAAATAGTGAATTAGGGAATTGAGACAAAAGCAGTCTCTTCCACCTTAACGTCCCAAGAAGGGAACTGTACTGTGAACCACCTCCACCTTAACCAAGGCCTGGGCTGTACAAAGCCAAAAGCTCCTTTTCTGCTTTCCATCGTTCCACTTTGCTTTCTATCCCCGTCCTTAGTCTAAATTGTACTGCTGTGTTACACAGCCTCGTTCAGAGTAAGAGCCACACCTAGCTCTGTGCAAAAGCTTTTCCATCATCATCCTTTTATTCTTCTCATTCTTTATTAAAGCCACAAGCTTTGGGGATTCAATTACCTGTGTGTGGCCTTAATTTATTCTAAAAATACCAAGTCTATTCAACAGTTTTGAGTTATAGAAGCAGGGTGATAAAATGTATGCATTTCCATATTAGGGATCTATATGAACAAATATCTCTAAGCAATAAAATCTTACTGTTTGGGACTTTCAAATGGTAGATTCCTCATGTGAAGTTGAAAGTCTAAGAAAAATGTTATGTTTTAATAATACAGTATTACTTAATCATTTCAATCACTTTATCTACATATCATTACCATGTTATATATTTCTTTTCTTATGAATGTGATTTTGAAGCAGGAAGACATTGCCAGTCTTAAAAAATAAAATGCTGATGAAGGTAGCCCAATGTGAGTACTATCTTGGAATAAAATGTATGGAGAGAAACTGAACCAATTATATATATAAATATATATCTACATATATACCTTGCTATATATAATTGATTTTCATAATATCTATCTCACTATAGAGGTTTTATATACATAAATTATATAATATATTATATGTTATAAAATAATATGTATAAATATATTATATATAATATGTATCTATATACAGATATATTATATATATATATATATATATATATATATATATATATAATAATCTATATTGACCTATATGTATCTATTTACTGAGAGAGAGAATGAATAAGGAATTGCTCCACACAATTATTAACCCTGAAAGTCCCAGGATTTGTAGTCTGCAGGCTGGAGACCCAGAAGAGTAGATGGTGTAGTTCTAGTCTGTCCAAAGGCCTGAGAACTTTGAGAGCTGCTGGTGTATGTTACAGCTGAGGTCAGAAGGAGACTGATTTCCCATCTCAACTACTAAGGTAAACTTCTAATTTGGCACCATTTTGGTACAGCTCCAATTCCTATTATTAGATAGATCAATTTCTCTTATTTCTTCTAGTCAGGTCTTCAGTTGATTGAAATCACAGCAATCACATTAGGGACGGTATGCTTTGTTCAGTCTCCCAATTTGAAGGTCAATCTCATTCCAAAACACCCTCACAGTCACACCCAGAATATCTGATCAAATGTCTCAACACTTTGTCAAGTGGCCCAATCAAGTAGACACATAAAATTAAGCATCATGTCATATGAACCAAAGCACAGTTTTTTGCAGAATATCCTTTGTAGGCATGGTTAGAGCACTAAAGGTATTTGATTTCCCTTTAATAGCTCTCATATAAGATATTAAAAATTGCAAACATAAGCTGACAAGCTATTCTTGTGGCCTGGGATTGCTGTGAGCAATCAATTGTGTATTATAGGTACAATTTATTTCATCTATTGTTTGGATTAGAGCTCAACATAAATCCTAATTTGGCACCATTTTGGTACAGCTCCAATGTCTATTATTAGAGAGATCAGTTGCTCTTATTTAGAAATGTTTTATGTAACAATTTTCTAAAATAGTTTTTAATAAATTGTCTGGCAGTTTTTTTTTCTCACCAGGGTAATTAATTTTATATTCTCACTCCATTATTAAGTATTTTAAATATGCAAATCTTCTGGCATGTAGTACTGTCTGTCACAGCAGTGCCAAAAAAAAACACGGTAGAATCTTGTTTTCAGAGGTTTTTCTTCACAAGCTTCCTTAATAGGGTAGAACTTGCATAAAATAAGCTTAAATTGATTACATATTTCTGATAAGATTTTCTATTTTACAAGACTGGAGTCAGGAGAAGGCATGTGTGGGTCACCACTGCCTGGTTGTCCTCCCTCTGGGAAAATGGCTCTCTGCCCCTCAGAGCCCAGAACAATGTGCTGGAATCAAGAAATCATATGTCAATGCTCCTTCTAACACTGTGGTTATGCATTCCATGATTATTAAACTTGAATGTAGCAGGTGAGCATGCTTCATCCAAATACAGATAAGCAAAAAGAAAAAAACAATAAGGAAAAGGCTTTTGCAACTAATTCTTCAAACTCTTAGCTTCATGGTAGTGGCACTAGGGGTATACAAGATAGGAATCTGGAAAATGTTTATGTGGATTTTGGGGGAAAATAACTATGGAAGTTATTAATTCAGCATCCAAGAGTTAGTTCAGACTTCTAAAGCCCATAAACGTAAAGATATTTCTCCTGCCTGCTCAGAAAATCATAAACACTCCCTTCCTTCAACAATATTCAATCAACAAATATCTATTGAGCATATACAAGTCCTAGACACTTGGCTAGAGAGGCGAAAGAGAAAACAACCACCTGTTTCTGCTCTTTGGAGCCTACAGTATAATAAGGGAGATGCACATTAACTAAATAATCACACAGTGAATGTAGGATTACAAACTGAGACAGACTGGAAAAAGAAAGAGCAACAAACTGACCCAAGCCAATTTGACAGTTTGCAATGATAAAGTTATGTACGATAGATAAAGGCACCTCTAAAAATTAATGTTGCCCAGGTCTGCAGTTCTCCCCACTCACTTCCTGACAACCAGGTGTCAGTTACAATGACAGTAAGCCTCAGATGGAATTCTGTCACACCAATGATTATCAGTAAGCTAGCATCCAAACAGAAAAAAAATAAATGCATTCACGCATCCTGGAAGCTTGATGAATTTCCAGCCTTTAGTCCTTAAATGGAGGCAATACTTCTCAAATGCCAACGTTCATTGAGCCTGGGGTGGGACTGTAAAGTCCGCCTTTCCAACCAGCTCTCAGGTGTGGCTGATACTGCTGTCCCCAGACCTGACTTGGAGCAGCAAGGTTTTTTTAAGATGCTCTATTAAAAGTTCACTTGACATTAATGTGACAACATTCCAGCAGTAGGATTCAGGTGTCGACAGCCTTTGCAAGCATCTGGATCCAGAGCCTACGGGGCACCCTTTGGAAGACTATTCTACTGGACTTGCTCAGTTCTTTACCCTATTACTTCAGAAGCAAGAGAGCTAGTATGATGTTCCTAGCCAATTCGCATTTCTAAAATACCACCCATTAAATGAATGAAAAAGAAAGCTTAAATGCAATTTGCTAGTTTTCAAACCCTCTGGTGGATTAAAGATGAAGATAAGTGAAGCGTTTGTTGAAGCTGCCTCTGAAGAGGAGATATTTTTTAAATTATAGCTTTAAATTCTCATTACTCCTCGAGTGTGTATTTTAGATTAAGGTCCTTCGACTACGAGTTAAACACTCTCAAGATAGAGATCAAGACACAAAAACACACTGTGTATCCTAAAATATTTACAAGTAACTTAAGGACAACATATAAATTGTCTATAACTGAGTTGTATGCATGACCAGCTTAAAGAACCATGGCCCACACTGAGAGTGGCTCCCCGGGGAAGAGCTGAAATCTACAGAATGAGGAGGAGGTGCCTTGGAGGTGAGGGTATCCCAGACAAAGGGAACAGCATGTGCAAAGCCTCCTGCTATAACAAGAGAGGTGGTGCCTTGTAGTGTACTGCCATCAGATGATTATATAGGTCAAGCAAGTCTCCCAGGGCGGACAAAGAACACAGCCCTCGGTTCATCTTTCCCTTGGGACTTAAAAGTCTCAGCACTTGGTGCTGGCAATCACTGGGGAGGCAGTCACAGTTCATTCTATGATTAAGCTGTAAAATTGACCTTCCTGGTAACTCAGTTTTGTCTTCTGCCTAACTGATTGTGCCCTCGTTAGCACCTGGACTGTCAATCTATGCTCCTCTGGCTGCTAAGGATTCGCCTGAGGCTTCTGGGAGAGAAATTCAGTGTGTCAGCTAAGGAAACCAAGTACTGTTCAAGGAAAAGCATCTATTAGTAAGATAAAACTTTGCATTTGATTCAAGAGATGCTTTTGTATATCACTGAAACTCACAGGACTCAAGACTAAACTTGATGACAAAACAGTTTTTTTTTATGTATCCTCAGAAAAGTACTGTTACTAGTAAATGGCAATAGCATAAACAATGAATTTATGATGTGGAAAAAAATTTGTAGTATATAAAATGTATCCTTAAAGTGAGACTTTATTAGTATTTTTATATTATACATTTTCTAAATAATGTAATTCAAGTTCATGTAAAATGTGATTACAGAGAATACACAAATGTTTGTCCTTTTTATATGATTTCCCTCAGAACTTGTTGTCAGTATGGTATGCTCTTTAAAGTTTTTTTCCCTTGGACTGAAATATTTTCAGTTTATCTCCTCACAGCTCTTTCCTCCTCTACCCCATCCTTCTAAAGATGAGTTTATGATACACTAGGAAAAGGGAAGGGCTGAGAAAGGGACTCAGATCAGCTTCTGTGACAGAGTTAAAGGTCTCGTGTGTTTGAAAACCTAATGAACATGTTTGGATATGAACACTCATCATCTTAAGAATTATATTTTAACCTCAAGAGGCAACATAACTAAACAAATATGTCTGCTTTATATGTATATATACACACACATGCATAATATTCATTTTTAACGTAATAAAGATAAATGTTCAGACTAAGGTGATTAGTGCTAAGAACAGGAAGAGCTCTTATATATGCATACTTATCTCCACTAGTCTAGATGGGGCTGTGAGTTATAAAATACTTTATGGTAGCTGCAGTTTAAAACTGCACTCACCTTTGACTGTATGAGGATTTATTGGTTTAAGTGATGAGCTCTTTGGTAATAAAGAGAAAGTTGTACTGGTTGAACTGCTAATCCCACTGCTTGGCTTTGAATTCCATTGAACCCAAGTTGTGTCTAGTGGGGAAGAATGCACGTGTGTGTGCTTTTATTATCTGTTCCACCACCTCCTGGTTCTGCTTTGTTATCTCCACAGCCTCTACCAGGCTTCTTCAGAACCGGCACAGGCTAGAAATATAAACAGCTTCAAAAAATGCTTAGATAAACTCATGGATGAGCTGTGTAATTAATTATTAAGGGAGGCTGGCATGGTTTGTGTTACCTCCCTAGCCTTTTCATGGTTGAGATCGGAGGCAATAAATATACTCTCCTGCCAAATTGCTATCTGAGACCAAAAGGATAACTGCATGGACTGACCTAATGAATGTAATGAACATTTTATGACCTTTTAAATCACCTTCTATTTTTAAGAAAGGGAGCAAACACATACTATCTGGGATAGATTTGCTTCAGCAGTTTAGACCAAGTCTGCTTAGGAGGAATGGTTCATTATAACTGAGCAAGGCAGGATATACTCTCGAAGGCAGGGCTGCCAACATTGCCAAGTTGAAAATGTGGCTTTAGTCAAAATGTAATTATGCAGTATTGAAATGATTTGACAGTTATGCAACTATTTTTATAGTCATAAACTTAAAAAGTAATTGTGAAGCTGTCTGATGAGTGCATAGGAGTTCAGTATCCCATTCTACTTTTATGTATATTAGACATTTTCCATAATAAAGCTTTTAAAGTAATCGTTAATAATGCCATTATTGAATAAAGGGGCTATAAAGTGCGTGTTTGGCCTTAACAATTTGTAGCTAAATCTGATATCATTTAGTCATGTCTAGCACTTGACCACTCAAGGGGCCATGGGCCAACATAGATTTGAAATATAGACATCACCATTTTTAGGGCTATCATGGGTTCAGCAAGAGCAGGTGGCCCAGGCAGCCCAGAGTGGATTCTGCCAAGATGAAGGAAAACTTGAGAGGCAAGGGAAGTCATCTGGCCACCCATTGTGGGTACAGCCAAGTCTCAGCTAGAGCTCAGGTGGGAGATGGGGAGCCTGGTTGGTAACATAGAAGAAACAAGAGGGAAAGAACTGAAAATAACCAGAGATGTGAGGGATTAGGTAGAAATAAGCAGAGACTGCAAGGTGATCCGAGGCTCTTAATCCATATGGGAGCTCAGTATGAAGATCCTCATGGCATGAGAAGCACCAAAACCCTGCATGGAATCAAGACCTACCTGTTCAACCCTCCTGAGTCTTAAAGGAACATGTTCCTGTCAGAATCACAGGTTTAGATAGACTTTAGAAATTCTCCCAGTCTGAACTTCACCTAAAGGATTTTATAGAGATGATGGAATTAGTAAGTAGAACACTTTTTAAAATATATTTTATTGATTTTTTTTACAGAGAGGAAGGGAGAGGGATAGAGAATTAGAAACATCGATGAGAGAGAAACATTGATCAGCTGACTCCTGCACACTCCCTACTGGGGATGTGCCCGCAACCAAGGTACATGCCCTTGACCGGAATCGAACCTGAGACCCTTCAGTCCGCAGGCCTGACGCTCTATCCACTGAGCCAAACCGGTTAGGGCAACAGAACACTTTTTAAAAAAGAAATTAAGTAAAATAATTTAGTTCTTCTGAAATCTCAGCACAAATCCAAGGAGAGTTCTCACCTTTGGTTATTGTGCTTTCTTTAATTCCCAACTTTAGCCTGTTTCCCTGGTGTAAGAAATAGAGATTTATTTCAGATTTTGGCAGGTCTTACTGACAAGTACTGAAAATGCCTGCCGCTGATCAATTCCGGAGGCTGTTTAGAATTTCACTTTTATCATATGTATGTCTTTCACTCAAGTATCCATTCAGTCTATATTCACTGAGTTTTTCTTGGTTCTAGGCAGAGCAATAAGGCCTGGGGACAAAATTCTGAATGACATATAATTCTTGCTCCCAAGTGCTTATAGATTTGTTCTAATGATGTCTTTCGGGCAGTTTCAACATTGTAAAAATAGGATGCCTCTGCTAGAAGGCTACTTCTGTGGTCTCCATGTCAGGGCTTGTCATTGCACATCCTTCGCTCTTACCATTACCTTCATTAGGTAACAAAGAGGGGGAGGGGGTGGTCAAGAGCAAGAAATACCAAACATTCTGCTTTACCTGACTGCCCTTATCAAAGCGCTCCCTCCCTCTCTCTCTTTTCTCTTCTCTCTCTCTCCCTCTCGCTTCAGGTGGCTCAGTAACTTTATAGAACTTAATCAGGCTGAGATCAGAAATGATGCAAACTCATCTCCATGGGGCAGCACAATGGTTTGCAGTGAGGAAAGGAGCCTGGCATATCTCCCAGACTGTCTGGATCTTTCTATAACCAGATGTGTTTTTGGTTATATGAACCTCACAATGGAGCTACACTAAATTTCTGCATCCCATTGGCTTACATTTCTCTGCTCCATTCCTTCTAGAGTGAGCTGTATCCTTCAAAACAAGAAACATGTTTGGTGAGCTGCAAATTGAGGCCAAGACAATTTTATCTAGAATACTGAATATATTCCTAGGGTGGTGTTTATCCAGAATTTTCATTCCTCTTTTACAGCCAATCTTTTCCAGCTATAACAGCAATAGCAAGTTACTTGGTCTTCAGCAAATAGAGACACTATTGTCACATCATTAGAGGTTAGATTTATAAGACTAGAACCATTTGTTGAGACAATTTTCTCTTTTCAAGGTAGTTTTATTGGCTTCCCTTTCAAGCAAGGACCAGAAATAGGAATGATATCGACTCTAATTTGACAAAATCGCTCAAAAATGTCACTTTCTAGGTCAGTGAGTTTTTTGTGTTTTTCCATTTTTTTCTTTTTTAGTAACCTCATTATCCTTCTCAGTTTAGCTTTCAGTAAGATCCTGGATTTGGAGGAAAGGGCACTGAATTGATATGGGAAATAACTAACGGCTTTGTATTTTTTGGATCTTACCTTTCAAGAAATAATAAAGGCAAAGTGTTTTTATTTCACAATCACAGCAATTTATCACAGCTAGGGACCCTGGATTTCTTCTTGCTTTTGATAATCATCTCTTTGTATTCACCTGGAGTACTGGGCTGTAGTAATAATACCAATAATTGTTGTAACCACTTACGTATTTTATTCTATAAGCTGGTCACTGTGTGAGGCACTTTTTATATATCCCTTTTCTCAGTCCTTGCAGCCAACCAAGATATTATTATTATTATGACTTTACATAATAGGAAACTGAGGCACAGAGAAGTTAAGAAAATTGCTCAAGGGCATATAGCTTTATATTGTCTATGTGTCTAAGCTTCAAGACAATCAAAATTATTTGTAGTCTCTCTCTCTTTCTCTCTCTTTCAAAATGTCCTTTTACCGAATGTAGATGATCAAACAAAAGCAACAACAATAATAAAAACCACAGACAAGGCCATGAAACTCAGTCTTATATTCCACAAAAGGATGAATATGACATAAGATGAAAAGGAAAAGCCCTCTTAGTGCTTTGAGGAGACTGAAAGAGGAGACCAAAGCAAGGGCTTAGTTGAAGATAGTCTGGCTCCCTCCCTTGAAATCTGGAAGGAGTGGAGAATAAGAAGGGAAAAGAAGACTAAGTCAATGACTTTTGTGTACTTTTCAATGTTTACCTTTATATACACCGCCCTCAGTGGGTTCTGGAGCAGTGCAGTAATGTGGTTTAGGGAGGCGTCTCATTATTCATTCATTTATTTATTCATTTGCTCATTCATTCATTCATTCATTCAGGTAATATTATCTGATTCAGGAAACAAAAAAGCCTTGCTAATGCAGTGCCAGGCATGTAGGTGGTGCTCAATAAATATTTGCTGAATTAATACATGGATGAAGGGATATGCTATAAAGAAACACCTTTAATTATGGGACTCTTTTTGACATTACATCAATATTCAATTTTCTACATTTAGAACCTGCCGGCATCTCTGCTGCAAATTCTATTTTGAAGGCTACAATAACTTGCACAGGAAAACATTACCACTGAAGTTTTACAGAGATATCCACAGCTTGAAATTTGTTCTAAGTGACAGTGTTTGAAACCCCTAAATCAAGTTTTCTGGCTTTGAGTGAAAGGATGTCAAAAAGATGAAAATTAATCTTTCAAAATATGGATTTTGCTTGTTGAATTGAAAACTTTTTATTTTCTTCCGGGTAGAGAAGCTCTTTCCATGTGATGAATTCATGATGTGGATTTAATTGCCTTAGTAATATTAATAGCAGTTAATTTTTAGAGGCTGTAACAAGCATTTGTTATATTTAATTGATGAGACTCTAAGTTGACTGTTATATATTAGATGTGTAGCCTGCCCTTTGTTCATCAATGCCCCTATTTATAGCATTCATTGAACTACAGCTACTTATTGAATACAAAGTATGATGTGCTGCAAAAAACAACAACAACACAAAAAAAAACAACAGGGGGGGTGGGCAGGGGAAAGAACGAGAAAGCATGGCTTATTCCTTTAAAGAATTAATAAACTAATAGAAGAGAGAAACTATATCATTTTTGGCTCTTTCATAGGCCAAGTCAGTTGCTTTAAACATAAACAAGGAAATTATTATAAATTATGTGCCGCCTTCTGGCATGTACCATGCTGCTCTTCCACATTCTTCTCACCAAGCTGCATCCCTGCAGGGCAACACAATAGTAATTCTTTATCCCACTGTTTCTATTTGTCTTCAAACGTGTGAAGGTAAACATAACTGGAGCTAAGGAAAATTGAGAAACCAGTGAACTTTGTGTAACCCACGGGTCCCAGACATGTCCAGTTCTTCAGCAAGCAATGTTCCTTAAAAAAAAAACCAAACACAAAAAAACAAAAAAAAACAACAACTGTATTTTTAGAACAGTCTTAAATTTACAGAAAAAATGCTAAGATTGTGTGGTATGTATAATTAATGAACCAATATACATTATTATTGTTAGCTAAAGTTCAGACTTTGATTTCCTGAGTTCTAGCACTTTTACCCAAATAAGGATAATCTGAAATTGAGAGAAAACAGAAAGGCACAGTATGAAAAAAATAGGTTGGCTACTGTGTGACTAAGATGCAAAGACCAAGACCTTTCCTGGGAACTACTACGGGATTATTTTTGTTTTTGGCTTCTACCCCTGCTTCCATTTTGAGATGTCCAGTTAACTTCTCTTTAAGCCTTAGCTTGAATTAATCGAAAGGTTTAAAAATAAACCTTTAAGATGGTTTTTCTAAAATAGAGAAGTTTTTTGTCAAAGTTGAATTCAAGTATATCCCTCAAGAGAAATAAAAAAAACATTATTTTTAAATAATTTTACTGACCTACCCCATATCTGGCCATCATATTCCACTTTGATATCGTTTCCCCACTATGCTCTGATTCAGAAATGCTCTCAAATATCCATTTTGGACTTTTTAGAGTCCTGAAGCTCTCTTTCAACTTCAAGAATATATGAAATGTGCCAAGAAAATGAAAATGGCTTTTATGGAACATACTTTTTACACTAGGTATCAACCTTGCCTTGGCTGGCAAGTTTCTGTGGGCCCCATTAGAAGTCCTCCATCACCTAGAGATTGCTCCCTCCATCTATTGTGGTAAAACCATGCAGAGATGAGAGGTGGCCACCATAATTGGCACCTTGACTGGGCTTGTTACTGATTCAATTTGCCTTTCTACTGCTAGACAGGTCCAAGGTAGAGTCATTGTTATGATGAAGCTACAGAAGGACAGACTACTCAATAACTGATTTCATACAGTAATTTCCTTATAAAGGAAACCTGCTTAACTGTGTCTAGTCTTAAAATTATCTATACTAATAAAAGGGTAATATGCTAATTAGGGCAGATGTCTTCCGGACGACCTTCCAGATGTCCTTCCGGATAAAGCCACAGTGGCTGCGAAGGGCTGAGGCGTGGCTGTGAAGGGCCCAGGCTCAGACCAGCAGTGGCAGCAGCAGCAGGGTAATGGGGGCAGCACCTTCCCCTGATCCGCCATGTCATCTCCCTCAGAGGGAGGCCAGACTGCAGTTTAGGCTGGGGGCCGAGGTAGAGGCAGTTAGGGGCAATCAGGCCAGCAGGGGAGCAAGTTAGGGTTGATCAGGCTGGCAGGGGGGCAAGTTAGGGGCGATAAGGCCAGCAGGGGGGCAAGGTAGGGGCGATCAGGCTGGCAGGGGGCAAGTTAAGGGCAATCAGGCATGCAGGCAGAGGGGTTAGGGGCAATCAGGCAGGCAGGCAGAGGGGTTAGGGGTGATCAGGCAAGCAGGCAGAGGGGTTAGTGGCAATCAGACAGGCAGGCAGGCGAGCAGTTAGGAGCCAGTGGTCCTGGATTGCGAGAGGGATGTCTGACGGCCCCCATGGGATCGGGCCTAAACTGGCAGTCAGACATCTCCCAAGGGGCCCCAGATTGGAGAGGGTGCAGGCCAGGCTAAGGGACCCCCCCCCCCTGCACAAATTTTGTGCACTGGGCCTCTAGTAACCTAATAAAGACAATCTTAACAAAGTGCTTTATGAATTTAGGCATTTTAACTCATACATTTTTATGAGTGATATCATTCCTCTCACTATGCAAAGATATAGTTCACCTATTCAGAAAGATGTTCCAGAGGAATGTGGCTTACAAGGTTTTGTCCACTCTGGGAACTAGAATCTTCTCTGAATCCATCAAAGAAGTTTTCCCTATTTAAGGTCCCTAATATGCTTCAATACATGGAAGTTTTCTTCTTTGGGAAAATGAAGATAGCCAAAGGATTTATTGGGAATTACCTGAATCTTCTGTATGGAAGGAGAAAACACTATACAGCAATGAGCAAAAGAAATCATTATAAAAATTATAAAGGATATAAAAGAGGTTCTGAAGTCAATTTCCAGTTCCTCTCTCCATTGAATGCATGAGAATTTTAGGCAGCATATTCTGGTCTTGAACAAAACTCTCTCCTCCCAGTTTCTAAAGTTCTCCTTTTATGCCCAGCTAATGCAGTTTGGGATGAAATGATAACATCTTATAATTAGACTTCTATTATGATTTTCAGATTATTCTCTATCTCAGTCCACCTTGATAAAATCTTGATAAAAAATATGATCATATGTCTTTGGTGGAGGCTTTGCTTTGGCTAAATGCGGCTGTCCCTTTGCTGGGTTGCCTAGCTGCTGCACTGCTCTGTCACTCTATTCTGAAGATTTCTGCTTTGTTGCCTGCCATTCTGTGGTAATAGGAAGGTTACCATCTCTTTCCAGGCTGGGAAGGATGTCAGTTTTGATTGGGATCTGTCTCATATATCAATGTCTGCCATTAGTCATTACCAGACACACCACTGTATCGCAGAAGTAGTAGCTCAGGGGACTTCCTGTTTAACCACTTTCTTCCCAACGAGTCAACTTGGGATCAGTCCTCACCAAGATGGTAGCAATTTTGCAGAGCTCCTTAGGGTATAACCTAAAAGGGTTGGAAGACCAAAAGTTAGCCCTGGTGAGCAGACCATTCCAGCACTACCTTCTGTCCTGGCCCAAGATCATTGTCACAGAGGTTACTGACCTAAGAGAGGCAAGACGTACATCTTTGTCTTTGAAGCAAAACATAAAGGAGAGTCACATTTCTTTTTTTTGCTACACCTACATCAAATATTTCTCCAGGCATTTATTTTTAAATTTTACTATGCGTTAGAATCATCTGGCTAGTTTGCTAAAAGTGTTCCTGTATAACTCTTATAAATTTGAATTCAATAGGTTTTGAGTAAAGCCCAGATGTCTAAATTCTTACTTGTTCTCCAGGAAATTCCAATACAAGTGGTCCTTTGATCAACCATTGAGAATCACTGACTATTCTAAGAGAAGAATTGGGCCTAATATAGTCAATAAATTTGAGAATTCTGAAAGACAAAAGACCCAATCATAGAATTTAGTTCTTGGTATATGAGTTTATTGGTATGGAATAATGTTGATATCCAAGGGGTAGATTAAAAAATACAGAGCCCTATCCATTTTGGCTCAGTGGATGGAGCGTCAACCTTCCGACCAAAGGGTTCCGGGTTTGATTCTGATCAAGGGCATGTACCTCGGTTGCAGGCTCCTCCCTGGCCTGAGCCCTGGTTGAGGCTCGTACAGGAGGCAGCCAGTTGAAGTGTTTCTCTCACATCGATGTTTCTCTCAGTCTTTCCCTCTTTCTTCCACTCTCTCTAGAATCAATGGAAAAATATCCTTGGGTGAGGATTAAAAAATACAGTTTATTGGGCCCCAGCCATACTCTCAGGAACCTGCACTCATACAAGTATTCCTAGTGATTCCTGGGCAAGTTGAAGACCACAGAAGGAGAGATGTGGTATTCAGCCAATTTCACACTCCTTTACCAAGAGTGCCCAGTGAAAGCAAGCTGATTAGTAAAGACCCATGGTATGGGAGCTTCTAGCAAAATTTGGTAGCAAGCAGCAATAGCTTAATTAAAATTCAAATCTCATCTCTGTTCTTAAAATTCAATTTCACCACAGTAAAGAATTACCCCCTGACTAATGAAAGGGATGGATAGACTAAAGTAAACTTGATATTTAGCTTGTGTTTTACTTTATTTTTTTTCCTTCACTGTTTGAGCAGGGTAAATAATGCCAGTGCAGTCACCTCCATGGTCGCTCTTTTGATAACAGCCTAGAACCAAACATGTAGTTTTCTTTTTCACTTCGGTATCTTAATGGAATGAATGTGATATTATTTATCAACTGTAAGCTTGATGGAATACATCATATAAATCATCTGAAATGTTATTTGCCACCTTCCTGCCTGTGCTGAAATGCATGCAGGCTTAATTAATCTAATTAGTCAATGCACAGATCAGGAGCACATTTATAGCTTCTCTGTCATCATAAATAAAGTAGTTTTGTTTTCATAGGCTAAATAATTCATTTTAAGGATGGATACTAGGAAGAATCCGGGAGAGCTGACCTCTATTACAGTAAAACAGAATAACGATGACAGGGTTTTCTTTCTATTCTGTGTGCCCTCCATTAACCTTCTATTAAAATACTCCTTTGCAGGGGCGTCTAGGGGGGAGGAGGCGGCTCGTGGCAGAAATGTCATGCCCTCCCACCTGGAGAGGCATACCTGCCATTTGCTAAGAATGAGCCTAGCCATTTTAAACCTCACGATTGAAAGACACATGGATTCTTAAGTACAGGCATGTGCACTACAGAGCTGAGGACCACAGATGCTGTAAATTCAGGAGCCCACGCTGCTGGCTGAGGTCAAATCCAAAAGGAGAACAGGGGCAGAGTCGCAGGTGAGAAATGAGGCTAAGCACAGTGAACAGGCTGGATGTTGCGAATCAGCAGTTGTTTCCTTTCACAGCCATGGCTCCCTGGTGCAGCCTTGCTGGCTGTGTGGTCCCCACTCCACAGGGCACACTCACCTGACAGCAACGTGAATGGAAGCTTGCAACATGGCAGCCTGAAAGGACAGTATCTCCCACTATTTCTATGCTGTGTCCCCTTAATCTACCTAACCTCTGTGTGTGCTATTTCTGCTCAGTACAATGTTGACACTTCACAGGTTTATGTGAGATAATTCGAGAACTTAGCACATGATCTGTTCCTCATATATTTGTGGGGCTCATAGCAAGAGTATGAGTGGAGGCCGCTGTCCCTAGCCCACTGCTTGTTCTCCTACGGCCTTCCCTTTCGCCCCCGACCACCCAGGAGGAGGAAACCAGTGAAGAGGCCCATGTGGGACTTGGAAGTGGATTTAGTCCATTCGGGCAGAGACTTCCCAGGTCCTGTTATTCGGAGGAGAGCTAAGAAAGCAGGAGCATGGTAGGGTAGGGTTGGGCAATTGGTGCAGGCTTTCCCCCTCATCCCTTGCACTGGCTCATTTATTTATTTTTAAAGAATTGTCTTAAAGCAATAGAACTGCAAATCACAAAGAGTGAACTTTAATATATGCAAGCTAAAAAAATACCACCAACAACAACCAGAGTGGTGTGCAGACTATGACATATGAACCATATTGCATTACATATGTATGCCATAACTTTATTTTTTACTTTTTTGTATGCCATAACTTTAAAGAAGAGCATTAGGATAAAGGAGTTGACCTAAATAACTCTGGAAAAGGGTGATTTGACTGTGGATGGTAAGGATAAGCATTGGTTTTTAGCTGGCAGTTTCTTGTGGTAGTATAGATTAATAATCCTGGAAACACTTTGCATGTAACCTAAGGTTGAACACATAAGTAAATGGGTGATGGGAGTGGGAGCCAGATTTCTCACTGTTGGGAAGGGAGGTTACAGATGAGCAAGAAGGGAAGGTCAGAAAAGAACATGTGCCTCTGGATGAGAGTCTGGGACTCTAACATGAACATGTAACAGATGGATAGATACAGAAAAAATTTAGATATATGTATGTATGTATCTTGGTATACTAATATATACACATACCAAGATACAGATATACATACAGCACATACAGCACCCAGATATTAATTTCATAATTCCATAATTATATTTTCCAACAACTGGAGCCAAAATCCTCAGAAAAAAATGGCTGACTCTGGGGCTGAGCCAGGGAAAATATCCCAAACCAGGCTTTTACTTTAAGAACAGGAATAAGCTTGCTTGAGAGTTTGAGATTCAGTCCAATATTGTAACTGGGGGACAGGGCTAAAACCTTTCAGCTTATTGTCTGCCAGCATTCACTGCAGCTGCCACACCTAAATGGTCTGGCAGAAATTATTAAATTTCACCTCTAATAAGAGAAACCTCCTTACCTACAGTACAGAGAAAATACATCTGAATCCTAGAGAGTTCCTTGAGTGTTTTAAATAGTGGCACTGTCCCATAAAATCTGTCAACATATTCCAGCAAGCTGGTAGCTGTTTATGTTTTTCATAGCTAATCCCCAAAATGATAATAGAAACAATGAACTTTGCAAAAAAAATGTTTAATTGTGTCTCGACCTTTATAAGGTTAAATTATGTCAAGTGCCTACTGAATTTGGTACTCAGAACACTGATGACATCTTACGTCTTAGCAGACAACATCTAATTTTCAGACAAGGCTGTTTCTAGAAATCTAATCTTGAAATTAAGAATTAAGCCAACTTCATTGAATTTTCTAGACCTCTCCCTCTCAGCCCTGAGGTAGCTCTGTCTTTGCAAGGTCCACAGGTCCCCGCACCTCTTCTGATACACAAAACATGGACAGTAAATTAGAATATTTCAAGCAGTAATTAATCTGGACTTGGATATTTCGTTCCAACTGGCATCTTTCATTTGACTCCCAATCAACACAATGACATATTTACATTTTGTATTGAGAAAAGAGTAAACTCTTGAGGGGGTGTGCAGCTAAAAAACAACTTCCTTCCATCCCAGGATGCATACTTACAACAGAACTGTCTGCCAAATTAAGGTTGAGGCAGAAGCAAACTGTTTAATTGGCACGTTCGAGTCACAGGAGCCACTTATTATAAATAGCTTTGGAGATAACAGGAGTTCTCTGGTTACGTTCCAAGGATTCCGGCTGTATTCAAACATTTCCCTGGTAGAGTAACACTAATAATCTTGTATGCTACATTTATTTTCGGTTTAACCTGCCTCTTTCTCTCAATTATTTATAAGGACCCTCACCACATCCTGAAATAAGCCTTCCCCTCATCCCTACGGCTGCTATTGTCTTTTTGACTTCATCCTCTGAATTTTCCCCAGTCATAATAGTCACAGTGGGGCTGCTCTTGTTGTCCTTGTTTGTGTAACCACCCCACTGGTGAGGCCAGGGAGAAGGTTAAATTAAAAAACAGATTTGGAGCAGCTTGGCAGCCAGCCACTTGCCCCGGTGGCTCTATGCAGGAGACGGAGGCTCCGAGTTCTTGGGAGGCAGTTTGATGCAGCGTGAGTTAGGAAAGCAATGCTCCTCTTGTCTCTGTCAGTGTCTGTCATGGTGATGCCTCTGGCGGCTTTGTCCCCTTCCAGCTGATTCTAGCAAACAATTGAGATATCAAAGAGGGATCATTTTTTTTTCTTTTTCTTGATTGCTTTGCTAGAATGATTGGCGCAATGTCCAGACTTTAGGGTAAGGATGCACATTCTTTCTCTCACTTGATTCTTTATTCATTCATTTCATTAGATGAAAAATTTTTTTCATTTACCCACAACAGAAGAAAGCCACTGGGTCTCCAATGAGATCATTTCAGGTTTCAGTCAGGGCTCCACCATATTCTAACTGTTGCTTTGGACAAGTGACATAACCTTGACGACTCTAAGTTTTCTAATCTGTAAAATGAAGATTCTAATTCCTATAAGATTGTAAAGACTGAATAAAGAATTTACTTCCAGTGACTAGTACAATGCCAAGCCTTTGTGCCAGGTGCCAAGAACAAAAAAAAAATCTTTATTATTGTATTCTAGAGTAGGAAGAGTGGAATGTGAAAGTGTCTCAAGCATAAATATTTCCCTATTGTTTATGGAATTAAAATAGATAAGAAGCAAAAAATTGCAGAATTCAATGAGTCACAATTGTTATTATCCCTTGAGAGACAAAATAAAACATGGTGATGTGAAAATTATTTATTTTGTCCATGTAGGTAAAACAACAAAAAAATCTGACTGGTTTGCCAATGAGAGGCCAGAGTGATTATGCTAATGTTCCAACAATTAAAGGAATTCTTTAGCTTGTTAACATATTAGTTTTCTTATTTTGTAATCGGAACATCTGTGCTCATGTGCTAATTAAGTAGTTTTGGAATATTAAACAAATCCCTGGCCCCCTCTATGGACCACCATTTCCTCATCACAAAATGTCAAGATTGAGAATTTACCTCTTAGGTCTTCTCCAGTGTTAACCCTAGGGTTTTAGGATTTCAATTCTCCTTGTCAATGGAAGCTGTAAACACTAACAACACCAAACTTGGCATATAGATACTTCCTTCCATACTTGTGTGTTGCCCTCTTCAGGCCGAAGTCTCAATTACCACTCTGATGACATTGATCTTGAAATCAGTTAAGATAAAATACAATCAGAGTTTTGGGATAAACAGTCTGACACTGGCTAAAGCTATAGCAAAAATGAGATTTTCTAACACACTTTTTGATTCTGAGTGCTTTGTAAATTTAGTTAAAATGCACACAGTTAACATATTTGAAATTTCATTTTCCTCTTTTATGTAATCAGTACTTAGAGTTACTAGGAATATTTTTTGTGTGTCAAGTAAACAATGACAAGAAGTGGGACCAAGTTGAAAAGGTCAGTTTAGAAGGCAAGGGAGATAAACTGTCTACTCAAAATGTTAAAATTGCAATTAAGAATAAGCAGTTTTCCTTCTATCTTTCCTCTTTTCCTTTCTCCTGCTTTCCATCCCTTCCTTTATTCTCTCTTCTATACTCCTTCTCACCCCCCCCCTCCTTTCCTATTTTCTTCTGTACAGTAGAAAATGGTTTTACTATGCTTATCTACCTGGTTATGAGAATAGACTTCACTGCTGACTGATTATGTCAACTTAGGTAAGTCGATTCACCTCACCCAGTCTTATTTTCTTCATGGATTAAATGGTGCAGTCAATAAAAATATCTGCCATGAGGTTTCTGTATGAGTGAGATGAGATAAAGTACATGCACGTGTTTTATAAACCATATGGTGCTTGCATGTATTAATATCATCCTGCCTAAGTCTGTGGAGACAGGCCTGCCCCTACCTGTGCCCTTCCCTCCATCATCCATCCTGTAAATCTCCTCTTCACTCTACCCCCCTGATCTTAAAACATACATCAATCTTGGAAAACAATAAAAACCTGCCCAGTTTCTTTTTTGTGGAATGTAATAAGTATGTTACACAACAAAGAAATGTTTCAGAACATGTTTTAGAAACCATATAAGAATGCAGGGTCAAAGGTGTTGATGCTACCATATAAAATCATCCTTGTGGTTTCCTGGTGGAAAAGGGAAGGTGATGATTATCAGTTCTGCTGGGTGAATTGCATCCTTGGTACCAATGCTGCAAATCACCTCTAGAGGACCAGTATGTACAGCACTGTTATTCTGTTTACCAGCATGCTGTTTTCATTGATAGCTACTAGACCAAATTACTCATAACTGATGGACCAATAATTTGAGTCCACCACATTCTTGAGTGGAGGAGGAATAGGTGTCAGAGTTTCTTTCTACCCTTTTTAGACTACAGTTAACAATCTTTTTTTTTTTTTTTTTGCATCTTCCCCCATCCTATTGCTGACCTTAAAATACACCAGTTTAGTTCTTTATGGTCCAAGGCAATGCTTCTCAAACTTTAATGTCTGTATACATGAATCATCAAGGATTCTTATCCAAATTAAACTTCTGATTCAGTAGGTTTGGGATAGAGCCAAAGATTCTGTATCTCTCACTAACTCTTAGGTAGGTGGTGCCTGTGCTTTTGACCTGCAGGTCACACCTGGAGTAGGAGGACCTAAGGAAAATAAGGAACAAGGACGATGTAGCCCTAAAGCAGTTTGTTTCTGGTTCAGTTAGTAACTGAGCTAGAACATGGGGAATGTAAGAGGATGTAGGATATTTTCCAAATACGATGTCTGGGAAAGTGAAGACTGAACCAGTGTCCTCCAGAGCCCCATTGGGAGGTGGGAATGCTTCTGAGAATGTGTGCTCCCCACCTTCTTCTGCCATGTTTCTAGCTGCATGCCCAAAGACACCAAGTAACAAATCAAAGGATTTTGTGTTTTCTTAAAATCACCATCTTCCAGTTTTCCTTTCCAGCCATTCAGAAGAGAGTGCAATATATTGATTTTCCTTCCAGCTACAGATTGAACCAAACAGTCCTTAGACACAAAGGGGAACACTTTCTTTCGCTCCTTCAGGGCCATAGCTCTGTTCTATATTTATTATGTCAAGTAAGAGCTCTTTGCAGAGGAAGGCATCCATGAAGATCCACTGAGAAAAGGCAAAGCACTGAGTTAGGTGATTTATGGGGGACTAAGTCTCACTGTCCTCCTCCTTTCTGATACTCCCCTACTCCCCAAAATGATACCTCACCTCAACAAATGAGCTCAGAGGTGCATCTGAGTGTGTGTATGAGGGGCAGAGGTGTGATTTGATGGTTTATTTTTCTTTGTGGTTGTTGTTTGGGAAGTGGGGAGAAAGGGTGGTCAGGGAAGCTGTGAGGGAGAGTAGACATTAGAGGTCTCCTGCCCAAGGTTTACAAGAGCTGCTCCCCCCAGGGAGGCAGAGTCAGGGGCTGTATTTCATATTTTCAATCCTTACACTTTTGAAGGAACACAGCAGAGAAGGCTTATCCTTTCCTGTTAACTGAGGAATGAGGTTTCTTGTTCCCTTTATATGTAATCCCCATTCTTTCCCAACTCAACACATGAAACATGGATTTTGAAACAAACCAAAATGTGGAGCTTTGATTTTCTAGCATAAGATCTTGGGCAGGTTACTTAGTTTCCTCATCTCTAAAAATATATCCTGTTGTATCATTTAATATAAGTTACATTAAATGAGGCCAGTATGTGCATTGCACATATAGATTCTTAATGGGTTTTATTATCATTATAAGTAATTTATACAGGTGTAAAAATATATCCCATTGTATCATCCTATATAATAAGAGAGGAATATGCTAATTATCCATTACGCCCTGAGGACTGACCACATAACAACCAGATCACGGATCAGCAGGAGGGTGGGGCAGCGAGCTACAAGCTGGCAGTGGAGAGCTACAGGAGAGGGAGGAGCAGCAAGCAAGCAGGAGGCAGAGAGTTATCAGAGGGGGCAGGGCAGCAAGCTATGAAGGGGGAGGGCCGGGCGGAGCTACAGGAGGGTGGCAGTGAGCTAATGGCGCACGGATTCATGCATAGGGCTACTAGTTTAATATGTTACATTAAAATGAGGCCAGTATGTACATTGACATATAGATTCTTAATGGGTTTTACTATCATTGTAAATAATTTATTTTAAAAATTAGAACAGGTGTCTAGGACGAAGGTTTCTCTAGACCACTTGAGAACTTGCTTGTGTGTGTGTGATTGTGTGTGTGTGTGTGTGTGTGTGTGTGTGTGTGTGTGTGTGACTGCTGAGCTGTTTATTTCTGGGACAAATAGGGCTTAGTAGAAATATGTCTGTGCCATTCCCATGAGCCTCTGTCTGTTTAATCTGTGTTCAGAATTAATCCAGAACCTGGACTAGCTTTTTCCTCTTGTTCCACATTCTACCTACTGAAACAATACAGCACAGCCCACACCTTATCAAGACCCCCATTATCAAGGATAGATCTCCTTCATTCCTAAATCATTTTTTATTCAGATTAATCCTCTCCAGCCATTGGTCATGCATTATCTGAGCCATTTCTTCTAAATAGATTTTATTTTTAAAATATGTTGTCTGACCTTCAAACAGTCCTCTCAACATATAGAAAGATGAGATCAGAATAAAGTGGGTAACAAATTCCTACTTCTGTGGCCTCAGATCAGTTTTACTTTATCTGAGGGCTATCCTGTAATGTTGGGAAATATCAGTCTAGCCATCAAGTAACACTTAGAGATGGGAAGTTTTTCATTGAACTCAATCAAAGATGAGCTTCATGGGATCTGTGAGCTGTGGCTTTGTGTGCATGTGCACTCTAGGGGAGAAAGGGAACTTTTGCTGGATTCTCAAATATTTCCTGGCCCTCTAATATTCTGGAAAAGTTTGAATATAAACTCTAGTAACTGTTTTCTGGTGCAAAAGATATTTTTTATTTTTAAATTTTCATTTATTAATTTGAGAAAGAGAGGGAGAGAGAGAGAGAGAGAGAGAGAGAGAGAGAGAGAGAGGAAGAGAGAGATTTGCTGTTCCATTTATTTATACATTCATTGGTTAATTCTTGTATGTGGCCTCACTGGGGATTGTACCTGCAACTTTGGCATATAGGGACAATGCTCTAACCCAGTGGTCGGCAAACTGCGGCTTGCGAGCCACATTCGGCTCTTTGGCCCCTTGAGTGTGGCTCTTCCACAAAATACCACGTGCGGGCGCGCACGTACAGTGCGATTGAAACTTCGTGGCCCATGCGCAGAAGTCGATTTTCAGCTCTCAAAAGAAATTTCAATCGTTGTACTGTTGATATTTGGCTCTGTTGACTAATGAGTTTGCCGACCACTGCTCTAACCAATTGAGCTACCCAGCCAGGATCAAAGTATTTTTTTTTTAAAGAAGAAGTTGATTTTAAAAGGGAAAATGTAAAAAAAATCTTTGAACATGTTGGTTGACTGAAAGCATACATATATATGCAAATTTTGTCATATTTTTAATGAAGATTCAAGGACTTTTGATGTGGGTAAGTTCATTGAAATTCTGTGTGTTATAAAAAATACACCATTAAAAGCATTTAACTGCATACATGAGTTGCAGTTTCAGTTTTTTCAAATGAAGGAAAAATTTAAAACACTGGAGAAGTAATATGAATAAAGAACATAAGTTTTTATAACTTTTAACAAACATTTAGTTGTCATGTTCACACTTAAATCAATTAGTATTTATTAAATGACTTGCCTTTGTCAAGTCTTTCCAAAATATTAAACTTAGTTGAAACAATAATTCTAATCATATTTCTTCAATTTAAGTAACATTGAATTAAATAATGTAATTAAAATTATCGAAGTCTATAAAAGGAGACTCGATAATTAACACCCCTCTTTTCTAACCAGTTTCTGAACAAGTGGAAAATAAAAAAGAGCCAATATTGAGGTCAGAATATCACTTTTATAATGACAGAAGCTAAGGTTGAAGGACTAGATTTTAAATGTATTAGCCAAATTAATAGTACAAGTAGGAGTTAAGCCAAGAGTTAACCACCCAGTCCCAAGAAGCACTGAACTTAGGCTGGCCCTCCTTAACTGGAACTGAGATCTTGGGTGAGCAGAACTAAGCACACTAATCCAATAGAGAAAAGCAAAGCTGAGCCAGCCAGCTCATTCCCCATACCCCTGTACCATTTGTAAATTACTCTACCTCCCTTGGGGCAGAATGAATGAAGAGGGGAGAGGTTTGGAGAGTGTGTGGGGAAAATCCCTCATTATGGATTCAAGTAGTGAGAAAAAAGAAGAAGGAATTCCCCTGTAACAGTGACACCTGTGTTATTGGCTTCATAGGTTCAACAATGCACCTATCTGTCACAGGGTAAGCACAGGACTAACACAGGAGACAGAGGTGCACGGCTCCTCTGGATAAAGCCCCCTGGCTAGGTGCGCTTGGTTGGCATGTTTTTCAGAAGCAATGTTAAGTGTTGGTTTATTCTTCTGTTTTGTAGACGCCAGTTAAGAAAGTTATAGTATCTATTGAGCCCAGGCCTGCCCCATCCTGTCTAGGACTTAAGTGTTTAATCTTTTACATTTCATCTCATTTATTGCAAGATGTGATTTTTAGGAACTCACTCAATTCTGATGAACATTAGGAAACAACTTTCCTGCAGGCAAAACTGAAAACTTACTTTTCTAAAAACTCTAGAACTTTCAAGGATGCTTTATTACAAAGCAAATATATTTCATAGTTATTAAAAGTGTTCTTGAAAGTAGTACAAGGTATTCATATAAAGTTTATACCCATCAAATGCTACAGTCAGGTGATAATACTTATATTCTGTAAGGATTAAAAACTAAGGAAATACATTGACCCAGTATATTTGACAAAATTTTATATCAAATAAATTTAATGAAAAATAGATACTTACTTAAAATATTTTTCCCTACATGGAGCAGCTAGAAGGTTTTAAATATGGCCTGGGTATGCAATAGCATAAAACAAGATCTAATTGTCTTTGTGAAATTAATAGGAAGGTAAGTAATTTTTGAAATGTAGCTCTTAGTTTAAACCTTTCAACCTTTAAGATAGAAAACATGCATATGCATCACAAAATTTTTATTGATTGCATTCTGATTCTTTCCTTAGATAAGTCAATAAGGAGTATTTTCTGAATGCTCTTCCTTTCCAAGACAGAGGAAAATCACTCATGATATTCTTTAAAACATGGGGATTGATTTTTTTTATTATGTAAAATTAAGTCTTCCCATCAAGACACCCCACTCTCCTTCATTGCTCCTGCTGGGGCATCCTAGCCTGTAGCCAGACTAAATTACTTGCAGTTATCCATGTTATTGGGCCATTCCTTCCTCCCTGCCTTTGTCTACACTTTTTCCCTCTTTCCTCATATTGTTCAAAATCTTTTTGTTATCATTAACATTGCAATAATATATATATATATATATATATATATATATATATATATATATATTACCACTCAATGCTTATCTTTGCAAAAGAATGAAAATGAAGCAGATACCCATCCCAGGAGACTGGATAAATTATTATGTGTTATACATACAATGCCTACCATACAATAGAATATTATGCCACTGGGAGAAGAACAAAAGAACAAAGACTTCACTATGTCCAAATATAGATCTCCAGGTCTATATTATGTGAAAAAGCAAGATGTACAACAATGCAGGGATTGGGCCGAAACCGGCTCTCTGACATCCCCTGAGGGGTCCTGGATTGTGAGAGAGTGACTCTCTGGTGACGCACCCCGAAATTAGCCTCCCTCCTCTCTGGGTCTGGGTTGTGGGTGAAGCAGATTTGGGGCCAAAAGTGCCCCAGCAGCAATGTAACCCATGGGTGATTCCACAAGGAATTGGCCTCCCTCCTCTACTGGTCGGAGCATCAGCCTCCTGGTGGTCATTGGGTGTCATGGCTACCAGGCCAACAGTCAAACGGTTGGATGGTTGCTTAGGCTTTTATATATATTGATAAATATTATATACTATATATATAATTATACATAATTATATATAATGTGTATATATATATATAATGTATATAGATATTACACAAATATCCATAGTATATACTCATACACTGAGTGGCCAGATTATTATGCATTCAGAGATCATAATAATCTAGCCACTCAGTGTATAGAGGACATAAGAGTTTAGAGAGAGAAGACTTACACTTTCTACCTTAGATGCACTCATCTTTCCTTCTCTCCCCTTTCTTTCCCTTCTAATGGGTTTCCCTTTCTCAGTAATGGGTTTCAAACAGAACAGGTCAACCCATTAATGGAAAAACACATGGAGGGATCTGAAAGCCCTTCCTTTAAGCAAATATCCCTCCTTTGTGTGACTTTTCCTGGTACTCTCACCAGGTCAAATGTTCCCTCTGCTGTTCCTGCAGAATCAACCACTGCCCAATCTTCTCAGCACTTCTCATTCACCAGCTTCATAACTCAGGCAGGTTCCTTTGTATAACAACTATGTCAGAAATACAGTGCAGGGCACTGAAGATATCGACCCCAGATGAAGTAGACACACTCTGTCTCTAGTCTTACAAAGCTTAGAATTTCATCCATCCTCTGAATGCAGACCTTCCTGTTTAAATTGGTTAAAGTTAACCATGTTAAATTTAGCCCATTATTACAACCTATTGGAATCTTTTTGCAACTTAATTCTGTCATTATTTCCAAGTGAAAGATCAAATCATATTTCAAAATTAGTATTCCAGCCCTAACTGGTTTGGCTCAGTAGATAGAGCATCAGCCTGCGGACTGAAAGGTCCCAGGTTCGATTCCGATCGAGGGCATGTACCTTGGTTGCAGGCACATCCCCCGTAGGAGGTATGCAGGAGGCAGCTGATCGATGTTTCTCTCTCATCTATATTTCTAACTCTCTATCCCTCTCACTTCCTCTCTGTAAAAAATCAATGAAATATATATTTTTAAAAAATTAATAATCCAAGAGATATGATAAGTGTAAGTCTCTATTGTTATCTCCAATTGATGAGTATGTTCTCAAGTCTTTGTGGGAGTCAAGGGTAAAAATTATTACACAAAGCTCAATTTAGAGTCAATTCATAGTTTCCTTAATCTAATCTGATTAAGATTTGTACACACACCCTATACATCCCAAGTAGATTATAATCTCTTTAACCTTTTGCACTCGGATGTCGAGTGTGACTCCACACAGTTAGCATTAGAATAAAGGAATCGAGAAAAAGCAAGCGAGTGCAAAGGGTTAAGGGGGAATATGACAGTATATTGTATTTTTGTACATATTTTCTCCAACTTGAATAATATAATTCCACAATAAATATTGGACTGATTAATAGACTGGAGGAAAGAGTTAATAAAACATGTTTTACATTTTGGAAAGTGCATCTGGGAACAGAGGAGAAGAGACTGCCAGGAAGCTTGAGCACATAGGAAGCTCCAGTAAAGATCACTTTAACTCCCACTTCAATCTGGAGCATGAACAACAGTGTCAATGGTTAACAATATTTCTGATTTCACCATATTCACCTCTTTTTAGTTTAAATAATATACTTGAAACTAATGAAACCCATATTTGCCTTTTGAGATTGCCTTTATCAGTACTTAATACCCTTCCTATATTGAGATAATTACATAAGATAGTCACAGCTAATTAACAGTGTTCCATAAATAAAGATTAAGTGGAAAAAAATTCACCGGTGACTTTAAAATCAGTTCCTTTTCTCAGCTGGTTGATTTCTGGAGAGATTTGCAGTGTCTCCTTGAGTCACAGAATTGCCTCTCCTCCCCTGAACTGCCTACAGCTTGCATTGACTTGATGTCTCCAACTATATTGTTTTATTGTAAAGCTTTTTGCCACTGAGTAAAAACAGTGACAGAACAAAACACCAGGTTGGCTTTGTTCCTCCCACAGGCCCTCTTTATCGCCGTGGTTACCCAGCCATGTTGGGGAAAGATGAGAGGAGAACATGGGGTCATCATTTTTTTGGTGGCTGGGCCCAAGGTTCACAAAACAAAGGAAGGTTGTAAAGGATCCAGCGGGCTGAGTGAGTCTTCCTGCACCATGCCTGCTAATCCCCCAGCAGGGCTCAGCCATACAAAGGGATTGTTCTCCGGGAATTCAACTTGCAAATTTTGCAACCGGGGTAGGGTTGTTATTTAAGCTTCCTGTCACTGGAAGTTAATAGTTTACCACTCTTTGCAAGCTACACTGACAGAGATGGGGAGAGAGCAGCTAATTAATAACATGGCACAATCCAAAGAGAGAATGAGCCTGTGCGCCCACACAGCACTGAGAAAATGCATATTTTTTAGCTCTTTTACTGACGTCAAAAACCAAAGAAGTTTATTCACTTATTCAGTGTTACATTATCATCAGACAATATTTCTCAAAAGCTTTCAGAAACTTCTCAAACACACACACACACACACACACACACACACACACACACACACACACACACACACACACACGATACGGTGTCTAACCCTTTGTGAGAGTTGGCAACTCTAGTTTTATCCACATAACTTGGTTCAAATGAGGTATCTGATTATATAAACAAACCTGACAATATATCGTGGTGTGTTTTTTCCCTCAGGAAAAAAGTGGTTAGGGATATGAGCTGTCTAGTTAGTATCACTCCCACCCCCTGTTTTTCATTTGAATATGTAGATAAAACCACTCTGAGATATTGAGCTTTTATTGAAAAATAAGGGAGAAAGAATAAGAGGTGGCCACAATAGTAGAAAAAACATGGTCTTGGAACTTAGCATGTTACCAAGCCCAGAGCAGGTGTTACCGGATAAAATGGGTTCTTCTGCTGTGTCATGGCCCCTCTGCAGGCAGGCCAGAGGGCAGTGGCTGTCCCCGAGGTCTTTGTTAAGCTTCCTTATATTTCCTTGGGTTTGGGAAAGAGCAGGCTTTCTTTAAACTATCCAGTCTCTTTCCTGGATTTTCCTCAGCTTATGCTTGTGCCCTCCACGTATCCAATCTCTTTCCTGGATTTATCAAGATTTCCTTCCCCTATCCAATCTTTTCCCAAAATTTTCCCAGGTATGTTGCCCCCACACCCCTTAATGGTCACCAGCTTGGCTTCTACTGTGCATGCACTTAGTAAAAGGAATTCCCTCTCTGTTTTCTCCCTCCCCATCATTAATTGGGCAGACTCCCCAGGGTGACTGAAAAGCCATCCTTCTTGCCTAGTCCAATGTTTTGCTCTGTTTGGTGGAAAGATATCGGTTACTCCCCAGGGAAGCTGTAAAGCTATTTTTCCTACTTAAACAGGCTTAATCCAATATCTGGTTCCATTCACTCCCACCTCTCTTGTTAATATCTAACTAACTGCCTACTCTAACACAGGCACTGAATTAATTCTTGTTGAATGAAAACTAAAACAAATCAGACGGACCTTGACGTAAATCCTGATTCTGACCCTCACTGCCTATGTGATTGCCCACATTACTTAGCATATGTGAGCCTCACTGTTCTCATCTTAAAAAAGAGGATGTTGCCTCCTGCCACAGAACTGTGGTGAAGATTAAATATGATGAGATAATGTATGGGAGGTGCCAGGTCCTTACACAAGACCTGGCCCACTTAGTAAGTGGCTGTTCTTATTTTGTTATCCTGTTCTTGCTTTGCTATTCGAGCTTCTCTGTGAGCTGCATGAAGGCAAGACCCTGTCTACTTCATTTATCTCTGTACCCAGAGGTGCCAGAGGCACAGAGAGATGCCCAATCAATGCTCTTCCAGACATTTCCATCCTCTTGCCTTCTTTTACTCTAAGGAGTCTGAGCTTTGCCTCTGCTTTAGGTTGATTGCCATAAATTACTTTATGAGCCTAGTTGCTCAGTGATTCACTGATCTGGGAAGTAGTGAATTTAGGTACCCAAAATGACATTCTACATTAGGAGAGCTGCAGCTCAGGAAGCTTCTACTCTGTGCCATGTGCTAGAAGCTTCTTTCCTGTTACCTCTAATATGCACAGTTAAGTTTGAAGATTGTGGGTCTATCTCAAGCCCCATACATTTTGCTTAACTGTGCAACTCTGCCACTTGTCATCCGGTAAACATTTGTGTTTTAGGCACTGTGCAAGGCCGGGGCATAGAGATGAGCAAAACACAGCCTCTGCCATAGAGGATTGTAGAATCTTCTGTAGGAGAAACAAGTAAACTAAAGCCATCACACAAAGTTTCCAATTCTGGAGACAAAAAAACAAGCACACTGGTCAGCTTGATTCCAGAAGTTTTAGACACTGGCAGACTGTGATTAACTAACTATATGACACCTTAATCTATTTGTATTCTGGTCAGTCTGCTGACACGTCTGTTATCTACCTTCTGGCTACCCTAAGTGGGGGTCACCCAATTAGTAGCATCTGTACCCCTAGAAGCTTGGTAGAAATGCAGAGTCTCAGGCCCTCTACCTTGTCCAGCACATTCGTGTTTGTTATGCCTTGATCTCCATTAAGATAAGTGAAGTGATAAAGGCACAGAGGTTGACACAATAGGTAGGCATATAACATTGGTTTCCTTATTTTCTATAGGATGCATTTCAAATGAGTGATACCTTAGTGCTATTAAAGTCATATCATAGCCTAACAAGGCACTGGTAAGAGAAGTGGCTGTCAGTAAGCAATGCTTTAGAGCCACTGTCCCCAGAGATATCCAAACTTATGCTGCTCAGAAGGAAAACTATTTTGAGATTGAATTCTGACCAGAAAACCAGTTCTCATGCTAAAGAGAATAAATTCCTCAGCTTTGCTCATGGACACCAGAGAGAAAAGCAACACCGATAGGTGAAAAGCACAAGAGCGAGGGCAAGTAAAGAACATCACCACTGCATCCACTACAGAACTGGACAGAGCTGTCGGCAGCCATGGTCAGCTGAACACAAATATCAGAAAACAACCACAATCCTAAAAGGGGCTACCAGCAAACAAGCCAGTAGGTTAAAGTCTAGATGGTTCCCCACATGGCCAGCCAACACAGGAAAATATAGTCAAGTTCAATATTTATTAGGAAAATACCAAGTAGAGTAACAATGAGGTATCACTTTACCTGAGACTAGCGAGAATTAGAAAGACCATAACACCTACTTCTGGGAGTGGATGAGGAGACAGGTATACTCATATACTTTGTTAATGTGAAGAGCCCTGTAGAAAGCAATCTGGAAAACCTATTTAAATAAAAATATATACTTAAAAGTACAAGTGCGTATGCACACACATACCTTATATAATATGTAATAACAACAACAAAGACAATCCTAAACCAGATGTCTTCAGTCCTCTCCTGCATACCCACTCTCTACCCTATCCACTTCTAAACTGCACCCTGGGAGGCCAGTCTTTATGGCCCAGACCAATGGGCTTTTTGAAACCAATTACTTCCGGTCAGGTTCAGCCAATTGGAAAAAGTTGCAAGAGAAGGAGGTCAGAACTGGCTGAGTGTCTTAATATCACACCTTCTCTTAAGACAGCCGTTTGTATAAGGCTGTCCTTCTATTTCTGCCAACTGCCTCCTCTCCCCCTTACATTAGTTTTAGGAATGTTAATAGCCCTGGAATACAGCTTTAATCCTATTTTCTGATATCCTATCTGCACATTTATAAATAATCTCATTATTAGACTATTCTTGAATTATCTTAATTGGAAGTTACCATCTGTTTCCTTCTGAGACTCTGTCTACTACAACTTTTATTTCTGCATATTTATATATGTATATTCATGTTGGTATACAATTACATAAATATGGGAAATATAGAAAGATCTATATTATGTGGTTAAAATGAGATACAGGAGTTGGAATGAAGGGGATAATATAGTGAGAACATTGGTGAGTAGTACGGGGGAGAAGAGAACTGACAAAAAGGAAGAGAACAAAAAAATCTGTATTAACCCTTTGCACTCACTTGCTTTTTTCTCGATTCCTTTATTCTAATGCTAACCGTGTGGAGTCACACTGGACATCCGAGTGCAAAAGGTTAAATGAACCAAAAACAAAAAACATACAAAAATGCCTCATATCACATTTAGCATTTTATACATATGTATGTATGTATGTATATAAAATTTAATTAAAAATCCAATGAGCAATATAACAAATGGGACTAAGCAACACAGATTTCCTGGCTCATAGGGTTATGGGGGAAGCCAAATGAGATGTTGAACATCTGGTCTATAATGCAGACTGAAATACTCCCAATAAGAAGGAGAATGTCCCAGAGGTAGATGAGGTTCTTAAACACATTGATGCACTTATAGAGAATAAGAATTCTTTTAGTGATTGAATATGTTCAAAGGTAATAAATAGAAACACATCTCAAAAATCTTAGAACCTTCCTTAGCTGTAGGAAAGTGAGAAGAAACAAAATCATAATTGAGAAATTGGTTCAGTCTTATGTTGGAAGAGGTTTGTATTTGTAGGACAGAACAAAGAAACACATACACAACATTGCTCAAGCAGGACTGTACTTGATTCAGTGATAAAAGGAAGATGTGATGAGATGGGACACCCAGGATTTGAGAGAATGGTTGGCTTGGCATAAGACCAGTTTTATTAGCCAAGAATGACAAGACTTATTGAACAGAGGTGTCAGAGCTGTGAGAAGTGTATAAGCAGAAGTCCAGAGCAGAAAGGGCAGCCAAGCTAATGAAGGCAGTGGCTCATAATCCAGAAAAATGTTTGTGCCCTTTGGTTTCTGTTGCTGGAATCAGATTCAGGGAGAATCAGAAACACTTCTCCAATAAGACAAAGCAATCATTTCACAATGACCAGGGAAGAGGCTGACATGTTAGGAGACTCTTTTGCAAGCCATTATAATTTTTGCCAAAGGTTTCTAGTGAACAGAGGTTCAACAATGAATCTAAGTTAATTAGAAAATTAAATGAGAGGATTGCATTTTAGAAGGACACTAGCCCATTCCAGGGGAAGCTGTGGGTGGAGATCCAACTGTGCACTTTCCAACAAACATGCTACCTGCTCCAGGTGAATGAGCATGCCCAAACTGGAGAAAGTGGTTGAGACTGTCATCCATCACTTTAGTCTTCCTTTAACAGAAGAGTCACCTTATTATTGGTTACCTTTACTGCCAATTGATTTGGTGTTGAGACCCAGCCAGAGAAACAGATCAGCAAGTAACCAACTGCTAATAGTATGATACACCCTTTCTTTCTTCCCCTGGAGAGTCTTATTTCCAAACAAATTAGTACCTGGATGTCAAATGTATTGCAAATGGAAGACATTTATAATGCACCAACAAGTATTTATTGATCATCTCACATTCTAGAACTGGAAAGCTAGAAGGGAACATGGAGATGATTTGCCTCAACCTTTATATTATAGATGACATGGCTTAGGGTCTAAAGAGAATAAAATATTTGCGCGATATATCTTAGTAAGTTTTATAAGCAACATACTTACAAAATGGACCCTAATTAATAAGCATAAAGGAATCTGTTCACTATTAAGAAGGGAGGGTTAATATAAATATAATAGCAGTTAGCAGTTTAAAACATTTATTAATTACAGAAATCTGCACAGCCTCTTTCAAACACACACACACACACACACACACACACACACACACACACACACACAGAGGCATTTATCATCCTAACAACTCATGGAGGCATATCCATCCTGTATTTGTAACTAGGGAAATGGCCTTGTTTCTCAAACTAAAAAGTCGGTAAGAACATGTAGGAGCACATGATTAAAACAGAAAGGTATTGTTCCACAAACTCTCTCTTCATTTTCTATAATCTAATTCACAGCCTCACCTGTCAGTTCATGGTGCCAACTGATGTCACAAGTGCAGAAACCCATCCCTGAGATTCCCTGCCACAGGCAGTCCAGCCAGGAGTGAATTTACTGTTCCCTTCTTCCTTGCTAACAGACCTGTCAATAGATTGGACTGACCACCAAAAGAGTGACCAGTTGGAGTAACAGCCTTTCAGTTCAGAAGAAACTATAAAACTGATTCAAACAAAGAAACAGGCAGGAGTGCCTAGAGTCAGGAAACATGGGTCCATTCATTCTTTGACATTCCGTATTAGCTTGACTCTGGTGGTGAAACATAGAACCACGAGTGACAGTCAGCAAAGGCATGAAAAGGTAAGTATTTGAGGAGATCCTGAAGGTCAGCCAAGGGCACAACAAGCTGGAGGCTGATCTTTGCTGATATAATAGTATTCCAGTTTAAACTAGTTCATTATGTTAAAGTTAATATAAATCTTATTGTTTAGGTGAGAGTGGTTGGAATTGCTAATTATGCTTTTGTCAAACTGATTAGAAGACAGCATGGGGTATTGTAATGGATCTGATCAAATATTAAGATCTGGACCTTGTCCATTAGCCATTGGATGGGTTCTCTATCCAAACTGAGTATGTTCATTCAGGTAAGACCACAGACAGCAAACAATGTTAGTAAATTCTCTCATGCAAAAGCCATTCCTTGGAGGCATCTTCTCCTGGATTCCCCATTCACTCTTTTTATTCTGTTATCTTCGTTTATGGCTTGTTGTTACCTGGTCCCATCTTATGGTAGGCCACTGAATGTTCAAACAGGTAAGCTGTATATATTTGGGCATGAGTAAGTTACATAACCTCTTTGTTCTTTAGATTCCTCCTCTTTAAAAGGAGGAAAAATAGTCTGGCATCATGGCTCAGTGGTTGAGTGTTGACCTATGAGCCAGGAGCTTGCAGTTCAATTTCTGGTCAGGGTACATGCCTGGGTTGTGGGCTCAATCCCCCAGTGGGGGGCATGCAGGAGGCAGCTGATCGGTGATTCTTTCTCATCATTGATGTTTCTGTCTCTCTCTTTCCTTCTCTGAAATCAATAACAAATATTTTTTAAAATAAGAGGGAAATAGTATGTATCTCACAGGATTTTGGCAAGGAGTAAGTTAACTAATGTGTGGTGATTAACACCAGGCACACAGTAAACATTATTTCATCATTTGCTAGTATTATTACTTAGAAGGAATATAAAAAAGCCTTGAATATTCCACGCCCCTCATTTGCCTGTGCTGGTTCTGTGGTCATTCATTGATTTAACTATTGTTCTCAAGTTCATTTCTTTCTCTCAAGCTCTCTCTCTCACACACAAGGTCAGGAGTTTTTGTTGTGCATTGTGTTATATATTAATTATGCTCACATTTCAGCTATATTCATTTCAGAGGCCTCACAAAAGAGGTCTCTACTGAGATTGCCTATATGCCAGGTATTTGGAAGGTGCTGAGCATGGAAAGAACAATAAGGCATACACTTTCCTGCAAGGAGCTGATAATTAGCGAGTGGATATGCTGACAAATAATCGCCAGCATTGTGATGAGTGCTGCAATAGAGCACAAAGATGCTCTGGGGCCCCAGAAGAGGGCACAGCTCACAGGGAGAGAGGTGTGGAGGGAAGTCCTGCAATAAATTCCTAAAGTATGAACAGGAGTTTAATAAGGAAATAAGGCAGAAAAGGGCTTTTTTTTTTGGGGGGGGGGGTGGTAGGTGAAGAGACTGGCGTATACAAAGAAAAAAAGGTATAGAAGGTCATAGCCTATTTAGAACACTGTAAATCAGCAATAATAAATTACCTGTATTATTTATTGAATTATGAGAAGAGAAGATGCTCAGAAGTTAAGAAATGGCAGGGAAAGTATGAGGAGATGAGGTTGAAGAGGGGTCCTCTCACTATATCAACAGAGGCCTTATGTATCACTAATGTACCTTGGTCATGACCTACACATTAGATGATGAAAATCCATAGAAGAGTTTTAAAGAGGAGCACAGTCATATTTACATCTGGGAAAAATCCCACTGGCTGCAGAATAGAAGACGGACTGGGAAAGAATGAGCGGGGTGGGTGAAGGGAGAAGGAACCATTGCTGGAGGCTGCTTGTGGTTCTCTAAGCAGTGACTTCCTTGCTTCTCTCTTTTCTTTCCCCCTCCGTGGACCACGGAACAAAAAGTGCAAGACCAGATACTTACCCCACCTGGCTTAGTGGGTGGGCAAGTAACCAAACTGGCCAGAGCACTCCTGCTTCCGCTTTTAAATGGCCTTTGAAGCTGCAGCCCATGCGCAGGCAGGCCAGGATTAAACCCTACGTAGAGGAACTGAGTCCAGCCAGGCGATGAAAACAATCTAGGATGGAGATTAGGAAATCCATGGACTGAAATCTGGTGAAAACTGGCGAGGGAAGTTACAGATGAATTAGGTGAACATTTAGCTCTTCTCAGGAGACTTAGGGTAGCCACCTGGGTCTTCTCTGGGGGACACAAGCTCAGTGTCCTCAATGGCTGTCAGGAAAGTGAGGGCTGTGCAGTCCAAGTTTTCAGCTCCTGAGCTCACGTGTGTGCCTGGATCTGTGCATAATGAAAAGTGCCCTCCAGTGAGAAGGTAGCTCCAATTTGCCGCAAATGACAAAACGATATCCTTATCAGGTAAGTGTTATCCAACCTTGAATGTTTTTCAAATGAACTACAGAGAGGATGAAATAAACAAAACCCATACTTTTAATGCTTTTGTGTCTAATTTAAGACAATCCCTATATGTCTGCCGGTGAAATTGTAATGTTTGTAATGCGTTTTTAATGTTTAAGAGATCCTGGCATGGTTGACCTTATAATTAGCCATGTGATTCTAGTTTAAACGACTAATTAAGTGGTTGACTTCAGACTAAAGCTTTAAAGTTGAAAGTTGCAGGAGAGGTTGGATAAGTTTGTAAACAGTACTGAAAGATTTAAGAGAACTTTGGGGTCACGATATTTAAGAGTTTAATTTATTAGGTTTATAAGAACTGCCTAGGTACTTGGGAAAGCTTTGCTTGTTAGTCAAGCATTTGAAGTACTTAAAAAGAAAGTGGTCTATGTTACATTTATAAATGAGATTTAGACTCTTTAAGGGAACTTAATTGCCAAAATTGTAAAGTACCCCTTAAAATTTTATTAGATTTATAGATAGAATAATAAGATTTGTAGTTTGAACTTAAAAGCTTAAGGAAAAAAAGAAAAAACTTCATTACTTTAGTCTATTGAATATTTATCTTAGAAACCAAGTAGCTGCAAACAGTCTTTTATATGCACAAAGGCTGGCCTCAAGGACCCCAACATCTTCTGCTGACATCTTCCTGGGATTTGTTGGAGCTGAGACAGGAGACTCCTTTTCCTCTCCTGGGCGGAGAAGCTGGTGGCACGGTGTGAAGCCACCTCCTGCCCCGAGAGAGGACGGATGACAGGCAGAGCGTGTTCTTAGGGGATTCTGACCCCAGGTTCCAGTGGGTCAAGGACCGACTCTGCTCCCACCTTTGTAATGGGAGGTTTGGGGGAACCACAGCACTGCCCTTATTTGCTTTAGCTGGTTGGAGTTGTGTCTCCACCATTTCTAACTAGAGAGTCCAAACTACTGCTGAGGACATCAAGGGGAGGAACCATGTAAATGCCCCTCGTGGGGAGAATTATGCTGTGTAATTTGAAAACAAACAAAAACCTACAACAATGGGAACACTATTTGGGTTTCTTCCTGAATCAGTGCTTCCTGAATAGCTATTCTTTGATCTCAAAGAATGCTTGTTGCCTCTCACTTTGGCCTTTTTATTTTTAGGTTAAGATAGCTCTGATGAAGACTTTGAAACTCTGTTCGAGCCTAACAGAGTCAAGTTCAGGATGGTGCCCCCATTCTGACTTCAGCAGTCTGGGGACTATGCTGCTATTAATTGAAAGTAGCAACTCAGAGGAGTAGATTTAGAGATAAAAAGTGGGGTTTGATGCTGTGCATACCTTTAGGTAGTGGGGTACATAGTTCTAAAATTCAGGAAGCAGGTTGGGATTGGAGTAGCAGCTTTTAGAATGATTGCTGTTGAGGTAATGATTGAAATCTGGTTTCTCACATTCCCACGTAACCTACTTGGTTGTTCGACATTTCGCTAAGCACCAGGCAAGGCACTGTATCTGTTCTATGAATGTGTTTGGCTCAAGTAACAGAAAACCCATCATAGAGTGGTCCAAATAGATAGGGACTTTTTAAAACTTTAAATATACATATCATATATATTTATTGCAATATCATTGAAATATTATATTATTTTTAGGTGTACATCATAATGACTTGATATATATGTCTACATTATAAAATGATTACCACAAGTTAATATTTATTACCACACATAATTATGGATATTTTTTCTTTTAATAAAAAAAAGTCTTTTCATCATTACCTAATAAAGTACCTGAAAGGAGGCAGCTGCTGGCATTGGTTTTGTGATATGATGATGCCAGAGCTGGAGTCTGCCATTGTCTTGTCATTCCCCTTATGGTCTCTGGATGGTCACTGCATCTCCAGCAACAGAATCTACATTCAAGGCGAGGCTAAAGGCAGATGCGGGTTATGCTGGTTCCTTTTATTAAGAAAGAAAAATCTTTTAGATCTTCTTGTTCAGTCCATGAGACTTCTGCTCATGTTTCCTTGCCTGGCACTGGGTCCCATGGCTGTCTCCAGCTGCAAGGAAAACTCAGGAAAGGCAGCAAATAAAAAGGGAATTTGGGATAATTGTGGAGTCAGCCTATGTTTTATGATCCCACCATTAGGAAGTTACAGTGTCATGACTATTATTCCCTAACCAGGAATGCGGAGCCCAAGTTTGGTCCATGGTCCATGGTCCATGCCTTGATTAGGGAGATGGCTTAACAATCTGCTGGACCACCTGTGATTTATTTTCTGGAAACTTTATCTATATTCTGGAACTCAATGAGTCATTTTCTAAAGTCTTTATTGCCCTGGATCAGTGGATAGAGCGTTGACCTGTGGAATGAAGGGTCCCGGGTTAGATTCAGGTCAAGAGTATGTATCTTGGTTGCAGGCTTGATCCCTGGCTCTGGTCGGGGCATGTGCAGAGGCAACCAATTGAGTTGTCTCTCTCACTCTGATGTTGCCCTCTGTCTCTCCCCCTCCCTTCCAGTCTCTCTAAAATATCCTTGGGTTAGGATTAACAACAACAACAAAAAACTACTAAACTCTGAATTAACAAAAATGATATTGTTAATATCTGATATTGTTAATATCTGACAATGTTGAATCTTCTAAAATTACAAAGAATCTGGATAGTCATAGAAGTCTCCAAACTATTCCCCAAAATGCAGAAGTGGGAAGAACTCTGACCTGATAGAGAACCCATGTACATGACAGAGGACCTGTGACTTTTGACTAGGATCTACAAGCCCTGGGTGTGAAAGTTATCTGTAGGATTATTTCAGGACATTTGTTAGCAGGTCGTCTACCAGGATGTGGAAGGCTTGTCTGGGCAAGTTGATGCTCCAGGCTGGAACACTGACCGCACAATTTTGAATTTACCAGAAAGCTTCAGGCCCTGTCTTTTGCTACTTGGACCAGCGAGGTAGCAAAATGGCAACATTGCAGCAATTCAGTGTCTTATCATAGTCCAAAGGGAGTAAAGAAAAACCTCACAAGAAAAGAAAGAAATTGTTCTGTGGTTTCTTCAATGTTCATTGTTGCTATTTTTAACATAACAGGTCAATGCAGGACACTAGGCTGTAAAAGTTAAATCTATGTTTACTTTTTGAGGAACACATAAAATAAGAACCCCTGCCAGAGAGCTGTGTTTGTGTTGAAACCTTTCCACTGTTTTGAAAGCTTTGGGAGGGCGCTGGAGATGGGGCTTACTTGAGAGCTGTGCTCATATAATGATACTTGATTCCACCCAGTTCTGGACTAGAAAGTAATGCTAGTTATGTTACCTACTGCACATCCGATACTATAAAAAACTGCCATCACTAAATGTTAACTTTACAACTTATTTCTTGACTTCCTATTCAATTTTGTTCTTAATGCATAATCAATACATGCCATGTATTTCCTAGTAAGAAGCTTAGATATATATTCAGTTTTAAATCTATCATCTTTTAAGTGCCAATGAATGTTCTCCAAATTTGCATCCTGTATCAGACATTTAGAAGCCCAACGCTTCCCCACTGATTTGTATTATACATTTGGGAAAGCTGTGTTTTATTTTCTGATTGATGTTCAACTGGCAAAGACTCTAATGCTCCAAGTATGAGATATCTTCAGCCTCCAACCTCTGTGGCATGTCGTTAATATTTCATAGGATCTGAACATCTAGGAGCTTATTAACCTCTATAGTGAGATAGAGAGTTTTATTCACTAAAATTCCAGGACCTGTTCTCTATAGGATTAATAGCTGTCACAAGACTTCCCTGGAGACTCTGTGTGAAGCAGGGGGTCATGAGTTAGGGGTGAAGTCCATGAGAGGAAGAACTGGATGGGAGAGAGGGAGGGTCAATGGGTGTGGCGCTATCAGGGGAAAAAGAGAAAGTCAGACAGATACTCAGAGAGAAACACACAAACAGAGACTGTGTCGGGGAGATGCTGTTGTGGAGTCTTTCAGCAGAAGGTTGTGTCATTAGGAATTTTAGGATGTGTCTCTGTGAAAGGTGTTATTTAAACTCATACACAACTCTTTCAAGAAAACCAAATATCACAATTTAGATAGTTTTCAATACTTCTGAAGTCCGATGTGTATTGTTCTGGGGGATGCATCAATGAACAGAAACTCGCCTCGAGACTGCCAAGGCTTAGTTAGATTTCATTTATGATTTATGCCTCTTTCCCTCATGACTACCCCTTGCTATCTGTTCTCCAGTTGCTGGGAAAATTTATTTCCTTGAAAAGGGGCATCCCCAAAATGAATTATGATTTTTCCTACACAGCTTGTGCACGGTGAAAAAGGGCATCTTGAACTTAGAATCAGAAGTCCTAGTTTCCAGTTCCAGCTGGGCCATTTACTAAGTTCTCACTTGAGTTTTCCTACCTATAAATGACACTATAGCACAAGGTTGTGAGAATTACATGAAATAATGTTTGTAAACATTTCTTTCACTGTATCTGGAATATAACAAGTTTAATGGATTGCACATCTGGATCAGTGGAGAATACCTTCATTGTACCATCAGATTATTTTTATTCTGATCTGCCCATATGGGGTAGACATGAAGAGTCATTTCTAGTACTGATATGATTTTCTAGTTAAGAGCCATCTCTGGAGTAAATAATTTTTAAAAATCCAAATTAGTATCAATAGACCCATTATCTCCCCCTTTAAAAAATGCAAAACTATTTCAGTATTGCTGAATTGTGCACCAAGAGGCAAGTTGGAGGGACTGGGCAAAATCCCTATGCTTTCTGCTCCATGAATATCTCCAACAGGCCTATTATGGAATAATTTATTTTTTTCAGTCAATTGGACCAAAGGAAACATTTGTCCCCTAAGCCCCTGGAGCTCTGATGGAAAGATGCTCAGTGCACATTATATACCCAGCTGTTGACATGAATGAAAGGGGCCCACTTGATCCACAGAGCAGGGCACATATGTTGCCTCTCAGAGCTAAGAGTCCTTGTGAGAACACTGATTTCTGAGGAGAGCCCTCACCTCATTGCCCATGTGCACTTCAGCTCAGCATTACTGTGTTGCCTGAGGGATGTCAGGGACGGCATCAGTGTGCATCTCTGCAATGTATGCCAAAATGGTACCCCAAGGGCTGTGTCTTGGTCTCCATCCAAAACTATGACATTTCACTGTTAATTAAAGCTGCATAACACACAAGGCTTTCCACCAGGGACAGAAGCAACTAAAGTTTTCTCCAATATTATTTCTTAAATTGATGGTGATTCCAGAAATAACCTTGGACACTCAAAAGAACACTATTGGGTAGGAATGGTGTATGGAAGGATGGAAAAATAGCTGGAAAGAACATTTTTCTTCTAATCCCTACTTTGTCAACTCCTGTGCAGATCTAAACAGGGCCTTGTCTTTCTTTATTGACTGAGCCTGAGGACCCAGGACTCCAGTTGCCGCCTCCCCCCGGCCCCCCTGTCTTGTATCAGGAAACTGTGACCATGTTGGATTAGGGTAAAACTCAAGTCTCCCAATTATTACCCTTGTGCTCTTTCTTTTACCCATTTAAATGGGAATAAGTGAGTCCTTATAGAGACAAGAACAAAGATAAAAAAAGAAAGAAAAAATTTTAGACCCAATCATTCTAAAATATATTTTTAACAAAAGATATTGAAATTGCTTCTTAGAATTGCCATTCAAAAACGTCTAAGACAGGGCTGCATGGATATCTAATTTAAAAAGGGACTAGACACTGAATGTTGCTAGATTTCAAAATTTTCTTCACAATCAGGGACCTCTGATTGTCTCAGCTGGGCAGTGGTGGTTCAGGGCTTCAAACAAAAAGTCCTCTTACTCCCTCATCTTGAGGAGTTCTTATTGCCAGCGGGAACTCATTCCCACAAAGCCCAAACAGACGATTTTTGTGTATCTGTCAAATGAAGTACAGTCTAGCACATACTACATGTTTGCCTTTCTCCTTAATGATGTCTGTGGCTTGCATTAATATGGAAATAGATGCAGCCCTAAGGCACTTTTGAAGTTGTCAGGGCTGTTCTCATGTGACAAAGTTTTCATGTCTCCGTTCATTGTGTCGTGCTCCCTTGATTTTAAAATCCATGCTTACCTGATGTATTGTAATTATGGGATCAAAAAATGACAGGATGATGCTATTCCAGAGTTAAAATGAATGATAATAACACCTTAGGTTTATATAGTGTCTTTCTTCTGAAAAAGTAAAAGAATTTTTGCATATATTATTTCATGTATCCTCTCAGCACCCCTGTGAGGTATTATTAGCCCCATTTTACAGATGGACGATCAGAAGCAGGGAGGTTACCTGACATCCAAGGTCAGCTGTATGTTCCAGCCACTGAACCACCCAGTAGGAGGCATTAAAGGCCCACCTTCACTGCTGAACTGCCTTAGCACTCATACTTCACCTAGAGCATGTGTCAATTTGTCCCTCCAGTTATGGATAACATCATGATGTTTCATCTTTTCTTTCATGGTCGATCAATCATTTCCTTCCTTCTTCCCTACCCTACTTTCCTTTCCTGTCCCCCATAAACATTACCCACTAGCTTGGCATTCTGTTAGATTCTACAAGCTGGTGAGAGAGTAAGGAAATAAAGCAGGCAATTATCACATGGTGGGATCAGCATGCTCAGGGTACTTCCCAAGGTAGGAGGCTTAACAGTGTCTAATGGGACAGAGGACTGATCCCGGAACACATTTAAATATATATACATATATTTTTATTGATTTTAGAGAGGAAGGGGAAGGGAGACAGAGATAGAAACATTGAATATGAGAGAGAATCATTGATCGGCTGCCTCCTGCACGCTCCACACTGGGGATCGAGCCCACAACCCAGGCATGTGTCCTAACCGGAAATCAAACCTGACCTCCTGGTTCATAGGTCGATGCTCAACCATTGAGCCACACCAGCTGGGTGATCCAGGGACACTTTTAAAGACAAGGACCCTATGTTAATTCTATTTTAAACTTCCCACATCTACCTAGAGACCGCATATACAGTAAAATTTCAAGATTTTATATCCTAAATCTAGTTAATAGATTGTTAAGAAAATTAGTTCTGTCCCCTCTTTGGCAAATATACCTTTGTAATGATATGGTAAGCTGACTCCTTAGTGTTCTAAGCTAGCTGCAGGGGGATAGTGACCCCTACCCCAGCCTGTGGCACTTAGCTTGCTTTCCTCCTCTTTTCTTCGCATCATAGGCTCTGGCTACACCTTGAGGGAAAACATCAACCATTGTCACAGAGGGGTACATACTGGGGTGTGGTCTGACTCAGGAGGGTGGACCCTGGGAAGAAGCTCACACAAACCCTGAAAGTGGATTTAGGGCCATTGGAAAAGAATTCTGGAATTCTGGTTACCTGAAGCATGCTCTAGAAAGAGCGGGATGGTATGAATGGGCACATCCCTTGGCCTCATGGACTTCTCAACCCTTGGCCAGGGGTATAGTTGAAGGAGGATTAGAGCAGAGCCTCAGACAGGAACCCCTCTTCCAGAGTGTAAGAGTGGTATTACTGATTGTGCACTTCAGAAAGCAACCCAATGCATCTTGCCACAGGCTAGAAATGCCCTTGTAATCTGTAGCCTCATTTTAAGGAGGCACACAAAATTTGTTTCTCCCAAAGTCATCTTATTACATGGCAGATCCAATTTTTCAGTTGTTTAGGCCACCACCCTTATAGTCATCTTTGAATCTTTCACTAATGCCCACTTACATCAGCAAATTCTGACAAATATGTTCAGACACTAACCTCATCTCACCACAGCTACTGCTATAGTCTAAGCCAGTGGTTGGCAAACTGCGGGAGGGCTCCAGGGCATGTCCGCCTGTCTTGCTCAGTCCTGATTGGCTGGACCCCAGCAACAAGCTAAGCTACCAGTCAGAGCATTTGCCCCCTGGTGGTCAGTGCACATCATAGCGAGCAGTTGAGTGGCCTTAGCATATCATTAGCATATTACATTTTGCTTGGTTGAATGGACGACCAGACGACTGGACGCTTAGCATATTAGGCTTTTATATATAGGATTAGTGTGGATCTGAGCATATTGTCTATGACTCTGAATCTAATCTCATGCCATCTTCTGTTCTCCGGGATGATAGGTGAAGTCAGCTGAAGCCAGTTGATCCTCTTACAATAGATTTAGTAGCACAGTAAACTTCTTTAATGCGTTTATGATCCCCCTCTCTTCCCAACACTTGTCTGTACTGTATTTGTATGTCCTTATTTAGTCTTTACTTTGAAATGCTATCTAATTATGCCCTTCGAATATAACCAATTTCCATAAACCACACATAAAACTCTAATCATTATTGTAGTCAAATCTTGCCTCAACATATTGTAACCTCTTCAAGGTCGAGTTTTTTCTTGTTCTCTTTTTTGTTCTCACCTCACACACCTCATATCCCTCCTTCTCCCAACATAATGAATGAGTCATGGGTATGTGAGCCATTGCTTAAGAAGTTAAAGTCACTTAAAATATCTTTTGTACTTTGAGACTGAGAGGAAGGCTTATCTGTAACACAAGTGAGCAAAGGTTTCTTCATATGCTCATTGATACCTTCTAAGCATAGTCCTTCTTAGATCTTACAGTTAATACTCATTATTTCTTTAATTATCAGCAGTTGCTAAACTTAGATCACAAAGTAGAGGCATGTAGACTATCTACACCTTTACTATTATTTTTCTAAACTCTTATACATTGTAGAAAACTTTGATAACATACCCAAGTGAGAGTAGAAAATAAAAGCAAAGCATTCACTGTACACTCCCTGAGGATGGCGCATTATTGGCATTTTAGCTTGAGACTTTACTTGTTTGACCACAATGTATTTATTGTGTTTTTGTTTTGTTTTTTGTTTTGTTTTGTTTTGTTTTATTTTAAATTTCTTTATTGATTATAGTGTTACATATATGTCCTTATTCCCCCATTACCCCCCTCCACCCCCCTCATGCCCTCACCCCCCTGTTTTGTTCCTTATTTTAAATTTATAAATCACTTACACAAGCAATAAGTCATTCTCATTTTAGAAAATATAAATACACAGAAAAATTAAGAAGGAGTGGAGATGGTAAATCACTTATAAACTCACTATCCAGAGATTTCCACTGTTAATCTTTGAGGAAATTGTACGTATGCATATACTCATGTGTGAATATTATAGAATACATATTATGTATCTACCAATATGCTAAAATATGATATGCACTACTCTACAAACTTACTTTGTCACTTTATAAATTGTGTCATTAAATATTTTTTACATTATCATCATGAATTTTGTGACTACATATGATCCCATTATATAGATGTATCAAAGCTTCTTTTTTCATCCCCCACTGTTGAACATATCTGTTGTTTTCTTTTTTTCCTTCAAGTGAATATCCATGTAAGAAAGCATTTTTACACATTCATGAAATTTGTGGATGTGGAATTACTTGGACAAGAAACATTTATATTATAGGAACTGTGTTTCAAAGTAGAATCTCCCACAAACTTCTCTAACGTTTTCATATTTTGTTAATTATATCTCTATACAGAACATAGATATCTCCTATGGAATATTTTTCCTTAAAGAATATTCACTATATAAAGGACACTTACACTGGGCTGATCCCTGATGTTTATCTGGCAAACATAACATCACATTTCAGTACTTTCAACTTGATGCATGCTTTGGTTGTTCAACACACAGGAGCAGCAATCTTCCTGAACCAACTTCCCCCATCCAGGTACCCTGACATGTACTCATGTTAGCCCTAAGGCTCTTTGGAAATTAAACTGAGCATGTTAAATTTATGAGAAATACTTTGTTCTGGTCTTATATGCTAGAGGTTTACTTCAATCTACATTAATTCAATACTACAATCATTATTACCAGGTAATTCCTACTACCCCACAGTGTAGCTAATCTACCAAGTCTCACGCATGCATAAGTAATTATACTTACCATAATTTTTGACCGTTTATCTCTCTTTATGCCTTGAAACAATCCAACAGGTCTGAAGCAAAAAACAAAACCAAAGCAAAAACCTAAAACAACAGAGTTTCTTCCCAACTTGTTAGGGAAAATATGGGAGATAAGCCAGTAAGAGTCCACACTGCCTTGTACCTGTGTGCAGGTGAGATGTGTTTAGATTGATATATGTGGTATCATTTTCTGGATCATTAAAAATCGTGTCACCTCTGGAATGAAATGTTGCAGTGATTTACCAGCAAAGGACATAACATTGCACCATCATTTAAAAAGAGAAATGAGAAGCACAAGTATTGAACTGAACATATTTTTAAGTTCATCACCTTAAAAAATAAGATTCTGTGCAGGAGAAAACCTGTAAATTTATTCTCACCAATCAAGTTCTTCATCTAAATCATTTTGATTTAAATGACAAACTCAGCTTTGGGGGAATAAACAAGTGAGTAAAAGAAAAGCTTTTCCCAACAGAGCCAAGAGAATGCCTGGAAACAAATTGCAAGCTCTTTGAGATAGATTTTCAAGGCCATTTAAGCGATTTAATTTTTTTTTTCCTGTTCTGAAGACTTCATTCATCTCCAGACTGAGCCAGAGTAAGATGACACCAAAACAATAAACTTTTTAATATTTCATATAAGCTTCTCTACATGGTCCAGAAGTAGCAAAAATAGCCTCAGAAATAGCAGGCACCTACCTGTGGCCCATCTGAACAAGTTAAAGTAAACTGCACATCCTGAGTCTTCCTCTTGTGATTGTTGTGTGGTTATACAGATGTGGTCTAAGCAAGAGAGAATCAAGTAGACTTTGAAGACTTTTTTTATCATAAAAGTATTCATTTATATTTTTGTCATAATGAATCAGAGACATTTATTATTTAAAAAATAAAAACAGATGCAAAATTTTGTAAAGATCATCTATAAATGCCTACAAGTAGAGCCAATGTATATCCAGAAACTACTTGCAGAATCTGAAGCATTTCGTGATCAGAAAACATAGTTATATTTATTTTGTCATAACTACAGATGCTCCATTTATGGTTAAAGGTATATTTGTAAAGTTATATTATTCTTTCTGCAACACTGGCAAATTGGAGTGTAACTAGTAGAGAATGTGTTGTGTGAAAGATTTGAAGTTCTTAGATCTCAGAACACCTATGATAGTTGAAGATTTGTAAGATGAAAGAGGTGAATTTATTTTGTGTTGTTCCAAAAAAGAAATATATGTGCTAAAGAAAGTAAAGTCCCCAGAAAAATTTCTGGCACAAATACTGAAAATTTTTAGGGCACTACAAGATCCTATTTTATAAATGACCAGAGACACACCTGCTGAATGATGGTCACTTGGAGGTCATGTTTGTACGAAATGATCCTGCTCTGTTGGTTCCAACTAACTGTGCCAGGGGTCACATGTCTTAGGTCCCGTTTCCCAAAAACCCAAGGAAAGAAACTACAGCCAGAAGGCTGGGAAAAGTGGAACTGGCTACAAGATCAGAGCTAGCATAATGGCGAGTCAGTGTTACTTGAGCCTGCCAGATGAATCCAGTCTATAAAAATTAGAAAGAAGCAGATGTTCAGGAAGAAGAAGATATAAGAGACTTTGAAAGGCCAGGGAAAGTGATGGAGAAAAAGTAACTGATGACATTCCAGAATCTGAAAGTCCAGAATTTGGTTAGCAAGGTGACCCTGTACCCTTTTAATAACCCCTGCTTGCCCCCATTCTTTGTGTAAGCTATTTTGAGTAGGTTCTCTATTCCTTGAAATAAAAAATTCTAAAGAAACCCAATAACCCAATACCTCTTCTTTTCTTCTCTCTATCCTCCAGATGCTAAAAACAAGACAAATGGTATAAATTACAAGGAAATGGATCTCATTTAACAATTGAAACTGTCCATACCCAGAATGTACTGTCATTGTACTGTGTTCAAGTGGCTCTATAATGCCCCCTTGCTATCACAAAGCATGCCATTAGAGTTGCTTATGTTTGTTTTGTCCCATTTATAATCTTTGGTTATGGTCAGAGTAGTGGTCAAGGTTTGGGAAACAAAAGTAATTCTCTAACTTTGTTGACACATGATTGTGGCTCTCACTAACTGCCCCCAAATCCCACCAATAATAATTTAGTCTAGCCCTAACCGGTTTGGCTCAGTGATAGAGCGTCAGCCTGCGGACTGAGGGGTCCTGGGTTCGATTCCAGTCAAGGGCATGTACCTTGGTTGCCGGCACATCCCCAGTGGGGGGCGTGCAGGAGGCAGCTGATCAATGTTTCTCGCTCATCGATGTTTCTAACTCTCTGTCCCTCTCCCTCCCTCTCTAAAAAATCAATAAAAAATATATAAATAATAATAATTTAGTCTATACAAGGTATGTGGGATAAGTGACTCTTGGTAAAAGCTGTTTGACCTTGAAAAGTTTCATAAACTTCATAAAGCCTCAAGTTTTTCATCTTTTAATTAGTCCACAATTCCTTCATTTAAATCTTTAGACCAGAAGTATTTCAGATTTCAGAGCTTTCAGATGTTAGATAGCTCTTGTGTTCTTATACTGTAGGTAGATACCTCACTGAGGTTTGGGCACATGCCCTATAATTACACCATGTCTGCAGTAAAATGTTTAGATGTTCACGCCAAGTGGCATAAAGATCATGGATAGGTTTCACATCAATTCAGGTCAGATTTTTCTATTAAGTGAGTTTGCCACAGACCTAGTAAAACCTTTTTGTAGTTCAGAAGTCTTTGGATTTTAGGATTTTAGATGAAGCTGCAGTGCTTACAAACTCTTAGGGGCATTGTAAGGATGGAATGTGACCAAGTCTAAAAGCAGTGGGCACAGATGTAGTGAGTGCTCTGTGTTGACCACTATCACAATTATTCCCAGTACAACTGTGGTATCAGTATTGTCTTCTACCTCAGATGCCAATGCCTACCCATGGTACCTTATTCAGGGAGATTTTTGTATCCTGAGTGACATTTTACTATCAACACAAAATCATAGAAAAACAAAAGCTCTGGGAACAGTAAACAAATAGCTTCTTTTATAGATGAAAGTATAGGTGAAAGAAAACATACATCCATGTATGCTTTGGTGGCCATCCTTATCTTGACTGTCATCATGCCATCGGGTTCTAATGAATTACAGAAAGAGCACTAAGAATTGGCCATTAAGGTCACAGACCTTGACTATTAAACTGAACCACACACATGCACACCATTAACAGAGCTATTTGAACAATTTAAACCCATATGCCATTACTCTTAAGATGTTTTAAGATAGAAGAATAATCAGAACACTTTCAGTTGGGGGCTCTCCTTTATTTCCTATCCTGGTAGTTTTTTATACCTTGGAAAATGCCACATTAAAAAGTCCCAAACACTGCTGTGGTCTTCAAAGAAGATAAAAGTGCTATCAACATCGAGGCCAACACAGCCTCCACCTTTCCATCTCACTTGAGATAACTTAGAAATCTGGGAGTTCCTATGATCGACCCTTTCAACCATTTCAAATTGTTGAAATTCTGATAGAAATTCCATTTTCCATCAGTCTCCTCCCCCAGAATTAATTAACTTCTCTTTGGTAATCATAGCTGAACTCAAATGTAAACTTTATTGCATAGGGTATATCACAAAGGAGAGTTGGGGGGGGGGGAGGAGAAAGAGAGAGAGAGAGAGAGAGAGAGAGAGAGAGAGAGAGAGAGAGAGAGAGATCTTGTTCAAAATGCTTTATAAACACTAACAAGATTTTCTAAGAGCACTCAAGATCAGCAGAAAATTAAATTTCAGGAACACAGTCACATATTATAGTCCACATTCATGAGGCCAAGCCTCCCTGTGCCAAAAGGGCCTAATTTATTGCATACCAATAAGAAAAGTATCTAAAAGCCAATTGATTTAATATCATTAACAGTTAACCCCCAGAAGCACTGATGTGATAAGTTTTATACAAATTTGCTTCCAAATAAAAATAAAAATAATCAAATTTAGAATTAAGTTAATTGCTTTAGTCTGCCATTAAAAAACTGCACACATAATCTAATTAGCTAAATTTATTAGGAGTAAATGTAAATGAACTCAGAAATTGAATTTAGGGACTAGTGCTGGAGCATTCTTTGCATCAACATGACAGAGAGCAAAGCTAGATGAAAAGTCATTTTTCTTTCCAAAGCCTGCAAATACATAAAACAAAACAGAGGATGGTGTCCAAATAAAAGCGACTGAGTTTGTTCCCACAGCAACTTACAATGAAGAGTCAATAGTATCTACTGGACCGAACAAACATTTTACAGTGCTTAACTGTCTACTTGTGTCTTACCGTTACTGATAGAGCTGGGCTTCTCAGCCTGGTCAATAGATTTTATTCGTACATATTTAGAAAGCAGATTAAACTTTTTAAAAATGCTATAACTTTACTCTGTTGGTGCACCTTTATGGTTTAGATTTTGGTTCAGTTGTATTACCCAGAATAAGAATTTAGCACTTGGTTTTGAGGGAGGGGCAAGAGCAAGAAGGCAAATGACATTTCAGAGGGTGGGTGGGGGAAAACTGTTGCTGCTCCTTGCATGTTTACAAGATGACTATTCTTTGTATTACTGCCATTATCCTAGGTACCCACATCAGTGCCAGTTAGGTAACAGGCAAAGGGAACTGGCTTTAGGTTAGATGCTTGATACAGTATTTCCCCTGAGCTCCCACAGCCCTGCCTGGTCACTATTATTGCCCTCCTTTACGGATGAGGTCCAGAGAATCCAAGATCACTTCCTAGTGTCATTCAGCTAGTAAATGATGGGAATAAATTCATACTCTTATTTCTATGAGTTTAAATAGGAATTTAAATGTTACATTTGACTTAAATGCTCCAATATTCACTGCTAATAACAACAACAATGACCAATGCCTTTCTTCTTTCAAATCTAGTTTTTCTAAGCTACTTTTATTGTCACAATAGTCTTGAATATTGGTAGCAAAGACAGTCATCACTCTCACTTTGCAGATGAAGAGCCAGAGACCCAGTGAATTTAGGTAACACCCACAATCACCCATTTATAAGTAAACATGCATCTCAAACCCTGATGTGTGTGCTCAAATCCCAAGCTTTGCACTACCCTCCGCCTACTCCTCTATCCAAGGAAAATGAAAACAGAAGAGAGAGTCAAAGTCTACCTTCTGATGTCTAATGTCTAACTATAACCAGATCTCCAAGGTGGTGCTTGTTTAGAGAAGAAAAATGACGATATGGCAAATCGTTCATTCCATAATTCAAATTAATAAGAGGAGATTAATCATTTGATGGTCTAGGTGTTTATTTGACAAGAAGTAAATTGTTATTTGGGCAGCACGATGAAAATTCTGCAGGACAGGTAAGCACAGCCCTCCTGGAAGCAAGTGCTTGCTATTGTAAATTACCCTTTTTAGTTTATTCCATATAACACCTGGGTTACAATTTAATTCCACCTTTGTTGGGCCTCTCAGGGACCCTGGTCGCTTTCCTGATTTATAGGAAGAGTGTTAAACCTCATCCTTCTTACAGTAAATGACCAAAGCAGTCAGGAGCAAAGACAATAGGGAGCTGACAAGGCCATGAGGCAATTACCCACCCCTGTCTTGTGTACCTGCCCCGTTGTGTATGTGGGATCCGGGAAAGGACAAGACGTCCTTCCTCTTGTGAAGTCTCTACTGATCACAGAAGCAGACTTCAAATAATCTTATCCTTTTTGCTCTTTTGGGTTCCTTGGATTTGTAAACTGGTAGCAAAGCTGTCAAAGTGGGAAGCTGCGTACTGCAATCTCTCTCAGTGGACGCAGCCCAAATCATGCCTGTGTAATGGCAGGCATAGGGGCCAGCACAAACAAGAGCAACCCGTGTCCTACAATATTCCTAAATTCCTGAGGCTAATTAGCCTTCACATTATTTTATAAAGGTAAAAAGCATTAGAAGCTGCATACTTTCAAGGCACATGAAATGGCCCAGATACTGCTGTGGGTAAAAATGAAATATTTCCCATCCTGATTTGAGATCATTAGCTTTCTGTTTTTATAGCAGAGCATCTGCTGTTCTTATCTCCAACCAGAGATGCAAGGGAAGCCCTTGCATTGGCCCCTGGGACAGACTGTTGGCCACAGTTGTTGATTATGCCATATCACAGAAGTGAGTCAAGGCTGGGCAGGGAGTGAAATAATAGCTGCTTTGTGAGGAGTTCTTACTATGTGCCCAGTCCAGGCAGAAAGAAGCAGATAGATACCTGAACTTATCTTTCCTACAATCCAGTGGAATAGGTTGGACTATTATCCCCATTTCACAGATTCAGTGAACTGAGATTCCCTAATATCAGAGTCAATGGTAAGAAAAGCTCTTGAATGTTTTATAAAGAGTAAGGTAAGAGATAGCCTGCAGTATACATTTTCTTATTTAATGTGAAGACTTATCCTTTGAAGTATAAATTCCCCACCAAGTGAACCCTCTTTGTATTTCACAATATTTAGGTAGATGCATTTTATTTCCTACATTAGCCTTCATTTATCTTAAGATCCATATTTAATAGGACAAATACAATGTATAAGTAAGAAATAATTTAAAAATTGGCACTAATTATTCTGACTAGTATGACACCATAAACAACTATATAACAGGCCAACATAGTTATAAATTATCAAACCCATATGCATTCTGTCAAATGTCATTCAGCAAGTATTTGAGTAGCTACTAAGTGCCGGACCTCTATTAGGTGGTAGAAATTCATTGGTAGAAAAATAACATCCTTTTTTTTTTTTAAAATAGAGAAAATACATTAGAAAATGTATTATTATATATAAATGATTTGGTATTTTTAAAACTGAAATGTAAAATGAAAAACAAGACCCTGGTGGTCTGTTTTTGTATCATCAACTTTCATTTAAAAGAGCCCAAAATGTGAATTACATAAAAAAATTTACATAAGAACAATTTAATGAGAGAAAAAACAAGAATGGACACTATGACCCTTAGGAAGTAGTTATTAAAAAATTTAATGAGAAAATAAAAAAACAAAACTATAATATGATGAGCAATAGTAAATACATACTATCCAACAATTCTTTTGACATGCTTCATAGCCATATGTCAGACTCTTCACTCTTGTGCCTTGTTAGAATCCAAAACAGAATTCACAACAAACATTTTGTTACGCATATGCTGGGTGCGCACTGGACCACCTCTGTAGAAAATATCCTCCGGCAGAAGATGTTTTTCTGATACAATTTGGGTTCTGTAGTGAAGAAACTAGTTCAGTTATTTCCTAATTTTGTAGGACCAGGTTTAGGAAAAAGAAACATGAGCAACTTCTATTAACCACAGAGATAAACACACCAAAAGCATGGATACGGCATTCTTTAACTGCTGAGTGGATTTTGAATCATTTTGCAAAGACTTTACTGAGCACACCTCAATTTAGAAGAATAGCATAAGACCTCCAATTAGAACTATAATTAAATGTCATTTGGGGACTAATCACCGAGGCTTGAGACATTATCTGCGCTGATGACAGTGGGAAAGGGATGAGGTTGCACAGTTCAGCTTCTGGTCAGAAATGCCAGCTGGTCATTATACTCCAGTACATTTCCTGCACCAATGTATTTATAGCTCCTATAAAATGGAAATATAAAAGGAAGATAAAGTAGAGATATATTGATTGTGTGATGGGCCTTGGAGGTTCAGTTTGATAGCCATTATTCCTTGATAACAAATGTGCCTTTTAGTGTTACCCAATCAAACTTGTTCCCCTCTATTTCTATACTTTTGTGAAGAAGAGTATAAAATAAAAACATGTACAAAACAAGGTAGTATCATGCGAGTGTACACCCCCCCCGCCCCCTTGTCACGTCCCGCATGGGGTTCAGGGTTCAGATTCAGGGTTCGGGCTCTGGAGGAGACTGCACGCAAATGAAAGAGACTAGACAAGAAAATATTAATTTGGGAATTGGGGGCCAAGCGGAAGTCCAAGAGAGGATTTCGCTTTGCTCTGGCCTTGCCATCCCTTTTATTCAGGTTTCGGATCCACCTATAGCCCTTAGGCAGGCAATTTCCAGTACCAGGCAAACTATCTTATCAGTATGGATTTACATAAGACTAAAAGGTAGAAGTTGCTTCAGCTCCCTTTGTCTCCACCAGACAGTGGGTATATGGCTCTGACCCTTGCCAGAGCCTCAAGATTGACCAGCCTTCCGGGTTCCTTGTCCACACCTCTCTGCTAGTGAAGGCAATGGGCAGCTTCCGACAGTATCACTTATAAAAGTATGACTTTTGCACTGGACAGTGGCCTGAGCCCAAACCTCTTTCATTAGTGGAGACATGGGAGCATTTAGAATTTGCTACCTAGATGTTGAGAAGTTTAGGCATTTTTTACTGATTACCCTGTAAAAGAGGGGAATTCTTGACTAGTTCTTGAGATAACAATAATATATAGGTCTAGAAATAATATAATAGGTCTAGAAATGGTCCTCTTTGGGAAAAAAATTTGAAATGGCTTTATTATTTCCTTGTTTTACCTTTAGATTCTTAGGAAAAAAAATACACCCTGAAAATCAAAGCTTGCCTTTGATAAATTTTCTTTTGAGCTAAAGTCTTTATTGGTGCATGTTGGGCTCAAGTGCTTAAGCCAGAAGTGGGAATCCACTGCTCCTCCATTGGCCATTGGTCTATTCAGAACTCAGGAATGGCAAACAGATGACAAGAAAATGATTACAGGAATTGGAATAAACTTGAAGTTGGAAAAGCATTTGAGAATATCATGTAAAAGAAACAAAAAATAAATAAATGAAGTAAGCAAGCATAGACTTGGGCTGCTTTGAGGCCAGAGAAGAAAGTGCCTTTGTATAAATAGGAAGATGTTGAGGAACTTAGAACATAAAGGAAGTGGGAGGATTTGAGCAGCTCAGTAGCTGACTCGTGGCTTGATAGGACCTATTTCGGCAAATCTGGCATATGTGGTCATGCATCAGGGTGGACTTTGTGGGGAGTCCTATATTTACCAGGTAAGTGACCAGATGTCTTTCCGAATGTGCAATAATTTCTGAGGATGGGATTTTAAAAATCAGGCCATACCACCCAAAATAAGAAACCGGCTTTTCTTGCTTTTGATGAAATTTATGTTTAATTTGAGATAAGCCATCTGTGCGATAAGAAATACATATCCTACAGATGGTGACAATTATAGGACACATAATATTGTTAATAATAGCACCATTTTCAAATGTATTGTATGAGAAATATATGTATATATGTTCATTGGGTCTGTTAGGGTGGCATTTTATATTTATACACTACAATCTGTCCCTGATACAGTTCTAGACTCATAGTAGGGAGGGGAAAAGGGGAGAGAGGAAAGAAGGAAAAAAGAAAGAAAGGAAAGAAGGGAGGATGGAAGGAAAGAGTGAACTTTAGGGTTATCTGTTGTGGAGTACCTTTTATGTATATTAACTAAAATTAAATATAATAAACCATGCAACTGAGTAAATAGGAGACTGACTGTGATTTGATGAAGGGAAGGAAGTAGAAGAAGATTTTTATTTCTATCCAGGTCCTCTCCTCCCTCACAGCATAACTCTGATACCTACCTTCACTCCCAGTCCTATGGCGCCAAAAGTGGGCAGAGATGAGGTTGCAGATCCAGACCTTCCAGGTGGGCACAGGCAGGAACCAGGAGCCACAATGCACCCTGAGACTGCAGTTACCTGAACTCACTTAGAAAAGAGGTACCAATTCCTTCCTCCCATTGTGGCTGCCTTGTTGTGTGTGTGTGTGTGTGTGTGTGTGTGTGTGTGTGTGTGTGTGTGACCATTTTTATTAATTTTATATCATACTTTGACTAGTTTTGTTTTAATCTTGTGTGGTGTGCTGGAGCCAGCTGGTATGGCCACTTGTAAAATTTTCAGGAAATATTTAAGCCAGTTGTTGAACTCAGTGATTATTACAAATGAAGTTATAGATAAACTTGCAATTAAGCAATTGTATTAAAAACAAAGGATATATGCACCCCTATGTTCATAGCACAATTTACAATAGCTAAGATTTGGAAACAGCCTAAATGCTCATCAGCAGATGAGTAGATTAGAAAACTGTGGTACATCTACACAATGGAATACTATGCTGCTGTAAAAAAGAAGGAATTCTTACCATTTGCAACAGAATGGATAGAACTGGAGAGCATTATGCTAAGTGAAATAAGCTCGTCAGTGAAAGAAAAATACCACATGATCTCACTCATTTGTGAAATATAAAGAACATTATAAACAGATGAACAAAAATAGATACAGAGGCAAAGAAGCATCAAACAGACTGTCAAACTACAATGGGAAGGCTGGGGAGGGTTGTGGGGGAGGTAAGAGATCAACAGAAGGACTTGTATGCATGCATATAAGCATAACTAACCAATGGGCACAAGACACTGGAGCGGGGGTGAGGGCATGTGCAGCGGGGGCGGGGGGATAGAGGAGGTCGGGGGAAGGTCAATGGGGAAAATAAGGAGACATATGTACTACTATTTGTAATACTTTAGACCAGTGGTCGGCAAACTCATTAGTCAACAGAGCCAAATATCAATAGTACAACAATTGAAATTTCTTTTGAGAGCCAAATTTTTTAAAGTTAAACTTCTTCTAATGCCACTTCTTCAAAATAGACTCACCCAGGCCGTGGTATTTTGTGGAAGAGCCAAACTCAAGGGGCCAAAGAGCCGCATGTGGCTTGCGAGCCACAGTTTGCTGACCACGGCTTTAGACAATAAAATAAAATAAAATAAATAAAAAGGCATACAGATTGGAAATGGGGAAAAAAAGGTAGTAAATATTCAATTCATGACCACTAATTAATTTACTGCATTTTATTAAGATCTATGCCCTTGAGGTCATTTCCTTGCTTTGTATCTGTATAGGTTTGTGGGGTTTTTTTTAAACACCTATAAAGTGAGATGCTACTGTGCTTATCTTTCCAACTCCATATTCAGTGATGTCACATGGGTAGCTTGACATTGGCCATGATAGTGGTATTCATTCTACAGAAATAGGCAAATGGTACATTCAAGTCAGAAATGTTGTGTGTGGGTGGGGGGAGAGGAGAATGGAGGTTAAATTTTTACCAGCACATCCCTGAGCAGACATCTTGTTTTTCATTGAGTCAGTGTCTCTTACTCCCTATTTTCTAGAACTGCATCCTCTTTCTTTTAAACCACCACTCCCTCCCTCCTTTAAGCAGTTTTAGTGAGGCTTCCACTTCTTGATCACAGATGTAAGAACATGACCCAGGTTTGCCCAATCAAAATGACCTTTCCCCCGATCATAATGATAAGCCCAGGATGAACATATGACCTAAGTTAAGCCAACTAGTCCTTCCCTGAAGACTTTCTAGACAAATGCTGGGAAAATTAAGTTTCTCTTTTTATTTTCTGGGGTTGCTAAGAGGAGATGATATAAACCAAGGCTGCCTGTAGCCATGCTTCCCCCAAGATATACATAACACATAGCCAATACCCATTATGAGGGCCTGAGGCAAGCGATAGTGAGCAGCAAAGAAAGTCCTGAGATAGAGGACAACCTAGTAATACCATTTGAGTCCCTCTTCACCCCTGCTCTTTCCTTATGTAAGTCAATAAACTCCAGTTTTTGCTTAACTTGTTTTGAGTTGGGTTTCTGTCATTTGCAATTAAACAGTCCTGACTAATACAGTTCATTTGGAAGTATCCACTTCTTCCCTCTCATTGCCTCTCTGTTTCCTTGCTTCACCCATTGCATGTATGTATGAACTGTATGTTGATAATTTAAAATTCTCTAGAGAAAACTGTCATTCTGGAACACTGATACAGTCATTCAGGAAATGCATAAATCTCTCTTAAACAGCACTTCCAAGGTTTTGCTGTCACCATGGGGATTAGGGGAATAAAATATAGAGGTTTATCACCTTCAAACTCAAGCTTTGCCAAGAAGAAACAAGAGTTCGACACTATAATTCATTAGTGTTGCTTCAGCAGAAGAGCTATATAATGCTGAGAATATCTCTTGAAATGAAATCCTAATGAAAGGACTGGCTGGTTTGCTGTCTTGATTAAGTTATGGGGGCTGAAGCCCGCTGCATCACTTATCAGCAGAACTGTGATTGTTATAATAAAGGGAGGGAATAGAATAAAGGAAAAGAGAAACTGAGAGAAAAGAAAAACTGGGGAGAATAATAGACCAGAAACTAGTTTAACTCTTTGTAACCTTAGTCCTGCCTAACTGTCCCTCTTCAAGGAATGGTGACATTCTGGGACTCAGCATTGGCTTCTTCTATTGATAGGTTGGGCATTTAGAGGGAGCAGCCATGTTGGCCTAAGGGACATTCAGAAATTAAGGGTCAAAGTTATGCAGAAGCCTCTGTGCCCAGACACCCTGACGCTTCCTGAATAGCTTTGGTGGCAGTGATGGAGATTATGCCTTGGCTCAATCACAAAGACCTCTAACAGAAGCCTCCTGTGTCCAGTACCAGCGGTGTTGCTGGTACAGGCAGTGACACCCACCACCAAATGGGAGCAGCAGATTGAACGTCACCAGACTAGTTTTGCACCATGCTTTTTAAATATTAGCCTTCATTGCATAATTTCAAAGTCTTCCGACTTCCCAGAAATTCTGCGAGCTAGTCTATTGACCTTTAATATGGTTTGTTTTTTTTTCTACTGAAATCAGCCAGAGTCATTTCTGTTGCTTATACTTAAGCATCTTGATTGACTCACTGAAGCAACACAGCATCAAGGTCATGGTTAGGCCAGCAGTGATAAACCTTAAGTCTAATGTGAGGGGTAAGGTTCAACATAGAAGAGTGAGGTACAGTACAGCATAGGGAATCCTATCTAATAAAAGAGTAATATGCAAATTGACCATACCTCTGCTATACCCACAAGCCACTCCCACCAGCCAATCAGGAGCGAGTATGCAAATTAACTCAACCAAGATGGCCACGGCCACGGAGTGAACAGGATGCTTGGGTTTCCCTAGCAATAGAGGAAGCCAAGCTTTCTGCACACCCTGGCTGGCCCTGGACTCCACTCAAGGCTACAAAGTTTCAATTATAGAAGATAAATAATCCCAACAAAAATGGCTGTGGCCATGGAGCAAACAGGAGGCTTGGGTTTCCTGGCAATGGAGGAAGCCAAGCTTCCTGCACACCCTGGCCAGCCCAGGCCTCTGCTCAAGGCTACAAAGTTTCAATTATAGAAGATAAATAAATTCCAGATACCAGGGCCTCCACTTGGGTCGCCCGGGGGCGTGGCTGGCCTGCAAACCACCACAGGCCCCTTGCTCAGGCCACCTCACACCCCAAGGGAACCCCCACTCTGACCCAGGACACCCTTCAGGGCAAACCAGCTGACCCCTACCTGTGTGCAGCAGGCCTCTATTTATCTCATAAAAGAGTAATATGCAAATTGACCATCACTCCAACACACAAGATGGCTGCCTCCATGTGGACACAAGATGGCCAGCACAAGATGGCCAGCATGGGAGGGCAGTTGGGAGGGATCAGGCCAGCAGGGGAGGGCAGTTATGTGCAATCAGGTCAGCAGGGGAGGGCAGTTGGGAGGGACCAGGCCTGCAAAGGAGGGCAGTTGGGGGTGATCAAGCCTGCAGGGGAGGGCAGTTAGGGGTGACCAGGCCTGCAGGGGAGGGCAGTTAGGGGCAATCAGGATGGCAGGGGAGCAGTTAGGCATCAGTCAGGCTGGCAGGGGAGTGGTTAGGTGGTGATCAGGCTGGCAGGCAGAAGCGGTTAGGGGCAATCAGGAAGGCAGGCAGGCAAGCAGTTGGGAGCCAGCAGTTCTGGATTGTGTGAGGGATGTCCGACTGCCCGTTTAGGCCCGTCCCAGTAGGATCGGGCCTAAATGGGCAGTCGGACATCCCTCGAGGGGTCCCAGATTGGAGAGGGTGCAGGCTGGGCTGAGGGACACCCCCCCTGCACAAATTTCATGCACCGGGCCTTTAGTATAATTAATAATATTGTAATAATGATGTTCTATTTGGGTGGGTACTGAAAATATCAGGGGGAACACTTTGTAAAGCATATAATTGTCTAACCACTGTGCTGTATACCTGAAACTAACACAAAGTAATATTGAAATAATGAGAAGTCAGGCTGAGATGTGTGTGTGGATTGTGTCTGGGTATACAGCTCAAGCAGAAGGCCATGAGCAGCCAACTGAAATCTCGCTCGCCATAGGGAGTAGATTGAATGGCTCAAAACTCTGGGCCACACTAGAAACACAGTATGCTCAGACCTTTCCAGACAATTGAAATTAGAAAGTGAGAAGGTTTCATAATGAATATGGTAATTTTTCCCAGAACTGGTATTTTAGTTGGAAATATTTAATTGAACTTCAATGAGGCAGATAATAGTGTATTAAAGGTCACATTACTCACCATATACAATCTTCATTCCAAAACACATTGCTCAGAGCAAAACTGTTCTCAAAGATATTACTGTGTCTGCCACCCTGCAATAAGGTAAAACTACTAATATAAATAATTTACATTTCTGTGATATGAATATTTCCTTGAAAAATATCCACTTATTTTCATCTCTCCTTCGATTATTTAAATTTGAGTGAGTTACCATCATAGAATAGTTACAAATCATTTACCTATTTTTTTCTGATTAATTTTTAGCATTTAATAGTACTTTCTCACCAAATAATGCTTTTTCCAGCTTTTTCTTTCAAATAACATGTTTCAGTTTTTCATACTCTTGCATTAGGTTCCTCTCCATCTTTTTTATGAATGGCATCTGGAGGCACTGCTATTTCATTTCTGGTTAGAGGGTTTTTCTGCTCACCCTTAACGAACTATGGCCATCCTTTTGTAATTTGCAGAGCAGGAGGTGAAGAAGGTAATGCAAATGGAACTGAGTCATCTGGCTTTAGGCACCATGAAGGCAATGTGCTGTGACAAGAGAGGCATTTTCTCTAGGAAAGGGAGAGGCAGTTTCTTTTCTTTTCTTTTCTTTTTTTTTTTAATAAATTTTTTATTGATTTCTGAGAGGAAGGGAAAGGGGGAGAGAGAAGCATTGATAATGAGAGAGAATCATTGATTGGCTGCCTCCTGAACCTCCCCCCTTCCCCAAGGATCTAGCCCACAACCCAGTATATGCCCTGAAGGGGAATCAAATGATGACCTCCTGGTTCCTAGGTCAAGCTCAACCATTGAGCCACACCATCCAGGTAAGAGGCATTTGCCTTAATGGCTTTTATTTTGTCCTGAGATCCTGTAAGAATGCATGGATTGGAAAGGTTGTAATGAGTAAGGTATGGCAACTCTTGTACATATAAGCTCTTCTGCGGTTGACTGATCCACTTTTTCTACCCACGGTTTATTCACCTTGGACCCTGGTCCATTTTGCTTCTGCCTTGTCTGAAAGACAAGTTGAAGAGCAACAAAACTCCCACTGACTCAAGAATACCTGCAGGTCAAAATCTACATGAGAAAAAAAAAATGACTTAGGATACTGGCAGTGAGGACAAGACTGGAGAGGAGTCAGGGCACTCTTTGAGAATAATCTGGAAAAATGAATTAGTAAGTTTACTTTATTTAAAGAAAGCACAGAAATGTTCCACTTTTCCCTCCTTATCCTGTCTTTGTGTTTTACACACTCACGTGTTCTTTTTTAGAACATTAGAGTAAAGCAATGGCCTGGCTATACTGTGGTTCTCCTGATTAAAACTCCAGCCTGCAAAACCCCATGTTTCCCCACTGTGGGTCACATCAGAACATCACAATTAAGAACACTGAAAAGTATCACTTTCAATAGTCAACTCATGGTAAAGTTATAAACCAAGTGTTTGTTTCTTAAGGTTAGCATTTGAATGAGGTTGACCATAATGAAATATTTTCAGATATATGAGCTCAAGGATTTTCTTTCCTACTACTCATGTTCCAGGTCTATTAAATAATTGATGTTCATAGTTGAATGCACAAAGGACCTATGGATATTTATGTGCTTGAACTGAAAGGTTGGGAACAGACCTTCCAAGCATACGACAATGAATAATATAGAGCCGTCTTACGTGGACTTAATATCGAAGAGGCAAATGATGCTTTGCTAAAAAGGTGGACTTCAAATACATTGCTGTACATCTAAATCACAGACAGTACTGAAACAGCCTCAAATCTGTACTTTCTCTGACTACATCTCCAATGTCACTCACTCTAGAACCGATTGCAAAGGCTAGATACATCTATTTTGAGCTTAAAGATAAGAAATCATGTTTCATATAGTTAGGGCCATAGTAGGTGTTGGAGTAACCATTGAAAGTTATTTTTTAGTCTAAATGTTACTTGAATGAATGCAAAAATGCCTATGTTTTTATTCATTTGTTTATTCAAAGTACATTACCAGACACTGTCATTAAAAGAGATACAAAATGAATTATAAATGGTCACTCTATTGTAGGTAGGTGGGTAGGTAGATAGATAATAAAGAGATAGACAAGGGCAATCAGTGACCTCTATGTGGTCAGGCTAACAAGATCTGGAGGGAAGTACAGGCTAGTGTAAAGGCAATACAGCATAGTATTGGTTTGTATTTGAGCTCAAATCCTGACTCTTCCACTTATGAACTGTAGTAACTTGAGGCAACTTCCCTGACCACTCTAGGCATTAATTTCCACATCTGTGAAAGCAGAACAGTAATATTATTCACCTTGCACCTTCTTTTTGAGAATTCAATTAGAACAGCTGTTCCCAAAGTGGGATCTTCTCAAAGTACTGTCTGGGGACTCCATGGGTTCCTGAGATTTTGCCAGGGATTTTGTAAGATCACTCTTTTTCCTAATAATATGAAGAAATACTTTTATTTTTGTAACAATAGTAAGATGTTATATGCCTTTTCTATGTTAGTCTTTCATGCTTGTACAGTAGAGTTTTCAAGAGGTGTGATATCTCAATAGATTAAATGCAGAAGAAGATGGGAGAATCCAGATGTCTCCTCCTAAGATTTAAAAAATTATTATACACATGTCAACATATATTTTACATAAATATATGCATTTTCCAAAATAAAAACATTTAAATTTCTGTAAAGACATTAAAGAAATTTACAGAAATTTAAATGTTTTTGTTTTGGAAGATGCATATATTTATGTAAAATATATGTTAACGTGTATAATAATTTTTATCTGAGTCATTACTTTTAAATAAATTAATAAATATTTTGACATTTTCTCACCTTTCACTTCTAATATTGCCTTTGGTGTCCTCAAGGAAGACTATAAAGGGGGCTGAAGAGCAAAAAGGTTGATAACAACTAAATTAGAACACACAGCAATTTTCTAGATGTTAAATGTTAACTTTTATTGTTGGTATGAGACCTAGCAGCTAGATTGTCTGGTGATGGGGATTCTGTTGGTGACTCAGGGGGCAAGTATGGCCAAGGCAGCCTGAGGATCGAATGCCTGAACTGAGTGTGAAAGAGCTGGTCTCTTCTGCATCTCTGGACCTTAGAGATAAGTTAACCTAAACATTGCCCACACTTGCCACAGTGCATTCATTATGGTGAGGTTACAAAACAGAGGTGCAAGATTATGGAGGCAACTATGCATCTGAAAGTTTATGTGGAAAGACAAACTTTCACATATATATATATATATATATATATATATATATATATATAACTCATGGTATAGGAAAACGAACAAGGGTTAGTATTAGAAAGTGGGTGATATGAGGCAAAACAAAAGCCCAGTAAGAGTTGGAGGATTCATAAGAAGATTTTCATTGAAAGAAAATGTGGTTATCTTTTATAGCAAACATTTTATTTTTGTTTTAAAATTATACAAGCATCACATGAATATGTTTTCTGCATAAATATTCTAATAAATCTAAATGGATTTTTGGGGGTGGAGGTAATAAATGAAATTTAAACTTTAGTCCTCTACCCAATCACCCTCTTTAACCCTGAGATAATTGCCACAAACAGTTTGGTAAACATCTTTCCAGACTTTTTTCTACTTATTAAATATAAAGAGATAATAACAATAATAAAATTTATACTAGTAGCACTTAACAAATTCCAGACATAATTCTAGACCACTACCTAGATCAACTCATACAATTTGCATAAAATCCTATAATGCATTTACCATTATTATCCTCTTTGTGGGGATTGGGGAGAACCTGAGGCACAGAGAGGCTAAGCAACTTGCCTGAGGTCACAGAGCGGGTTCATGACACAATATGCTTCACTAGATAGATGGACGGACGTAGAGATAGGAAAGTATGTGGAAACCTAGTTTCTAAAAAAATGTATTTTATATAAATGGGATCGTATTGTACATGTTGCTGTATGACTTGCTTCTTTCATTTAACAGTTAAAATTGAATATCACTTTCTTAATAATTTCACAATCTTTTTTTTTTTTTTAATGCAAAAAAGCTTTATTGTTTCATTTGGTCCAATGCATGGGAGAGGGTTTCAGGCGGTTAAAAGAATGGCTAGTAGTTTCAGGGAGAGACTCAGATAAAAGCCAGACACCAGGGGATGCAGAGGGGCACCTCAAAGGCCTCTGGGCTCCAAAGGCTCCTAGTCGTGCTTGAGGGTGAGCCTTTCAAAGAGATACTCACCCAGCCCAGCCTGGGGGCCGGCTGCCTGTGGAGGTGAGTCAGGTGTCGCCCATCTTCTTGATGAGTTTCACCTGCTCACCCGGAAGGGGTTCTCCAGGAAGTCACGGAGCTGAGGGTCTGTGCAGGTAGAACCCAGGGCCTGCAGCTCCAAAAGGGCCTGGGTTAGGTTCCTCTCCAAGGACAGGGCGGCTTCCCTGGCATCCTGAGTTTTGCCCACTCACCTTGGGAAGGCTTCAGCACATCCTGGAAGAGAATGCGGCCACTGCGCTAGTTTTGCATCTTTAAAGAGACATTCTCAGCCCTCGTGCTTCTCTGCCAACTCCAGGAAGAAGTGGCCCACACCCTCAAGAGCCACATCCTCAGTGGAAATAGAAGCCCAGGAGAGGTAGGTGTGAGAGGCCCGGAGATGCAGGTTGGTCAGGCGGTTGATGGCAGCCTCCACCTCGGTGGAATAATTCTGACAAATTTGGGACTCATGGTTGTTCGGCAATGAGGAGTTAAGGTAGAAAAACCCTGGTGTGTTGGCTGGTCTCAGAGGTGGTTCTGAAGGTGGTGACTGGGTAAGATGCAGGAGATTGGCAGGAGGCTGGAAGAAGGGGTGTCTCCAGGTCTGTTCAGTCCAAACACTGTTGAAACAAGAGACAGATCTGGGACCCCCGAGGGCACTACCTATTTTTAATTTTTTGAGGAACAACCATATTTTTTCCCATAGGGTTTGCACCAATTTACATTCCCACCAAGAGTGCACAAGGATTCCCTTTTCTTCACATCCTCACCAACAACTTGCTAATAGCCACTCTAATAGGTGTGAGGTGATACCTCATTGTTTGATTTGCATTTCCCTGATAATTAATGATGTTGAGCATCTTTTTATGTACCTGTTGGCCATCTGCATGTCTTCTTTGGGAAAAAAATATTTATTCAAATCCTATGCCCGTTTTAAAATCAAATTGTTTGGGGATTGTTTTTTTTGTTTGTTTGTTTTTTTGCTATTGAGTTGTATGAATTTTTTTGTATATTTTGGATATGTCCCTTATCAGATATGTGATTTGCCAATATTTTCTCCCATTCTATAAATGGATTTTCACTCTTTTTTTTTTTATGCTTTCCTTGGCTGTGCAGAAGCTCTTTTGTCTGATGTAGTTCCGTTTGTTTATTTTTGCTTTTGTTTGTTAATTTGTTTTTAAATAATTCTTTATTGTTGAAAGTATTACATATGTCCCATTTTCCCCCCTCCAGCCAGCCCCCACCCCTGCCCCAGGGCTTCACCACCCCATTGTCTGTGTCCATGGGTTATGCATATATGCATAGAAGACCCTTGGTTGATTACCTCCCACCCACCCACCCTCCCCAGTCTTTCCTCTGAGATTCTGCACTCTGTTCCATGCTTCCCTGTCTCTGGATCCACTCTGTTCATCAATTTATTTTGTTACTTAGATTCCACATATGAGTGAGATTCATGTGATACTTGTCTTTCTCTGACTGACTTATTTCACTTAGCATGATACTCTCCAGGTCCCTCCATGCTGTCTCAAAGGGTAAGAGATTCTTCTTTTAATTGCTGCATAGTATTCCATGGTATAAATGTACCACAGTTTTTTTACCCACTCATCTACTGATGGGCACTTGGGCTATTTCCAGACGTTAGCTATTGTAAATTGTACTGCTATGAACATAGGGTGCATACATTCTTTCTGATTGGTGTTTCAGGATTCTTAGGATATATTTCTAGAAGTGGGATCACTGGGTCAAATGGCAGTTCCATATTTAATTTTTTGAGGAAACTCCATACTGCTTTCCATAATGGCTGCAGGAGTCTGCATTCCCATCTGCAGTGTACTAAGGTTTCCTTTTCTCCACATCAGCACTTGTCATTTGTTGATTTGTTGATGTTAGTAACCATTGTGCCAGGTGTGAGGTGAAACCTCTTTGTCATTTTAATTTTCATCTCTGATGATCAGTGACTTTGAGCATTTTTTCATATGTCTTTTGGGCATGTGTATGTTCACTTTGGAGAAGTGTCTATTTAGGTCCTTTGCCCATTATTTAATTGGATTGTTTGTCTTCCTTTTGTTAAGTTGTATGAGTTCCTTGTGTACTGTGGATATTAACCCTTTATTAGATGTATCATTGGCAAATATGTTCTATACAGTGGGCTCCCTTTTCATTTTGTTGATGGTTTCTTTTGCTGTGCAGAAGCTTTTTATTTTGATGTAGCCCATTTGTTTATTGTCTTCTTAGTTTTCCTTGCCCTATCCGTAAACATATTGCTACAAGATGTGTCTGATATTTTGCTGTCTATGGTTTCCTTTAGGATTTTTATGGTTTCACAATTTAGATTTAAGTTTTTTATCCATTTTGAATTTATTCTTGTGTATAGTGTAAGTTGGTGGTCTAGTTTCATTGTTTTGTGCACATCTGTCCAATTTTCCCAACACCATTTATTGAAGAGGCTGTCTTGACTCCATTGTATGCTCTTGCCTCCTTTGTCAAATATTAATTGAGAGTGAAGGGATGGAAAATTTTTTTCCATGCAAATGGAAAAGAAAAAAAGCTGGAGTAGCAATACCCATCTCCAGCAAAATAGACTTCAAATATTAATTTTGAAATGCCAAAGTGATCATAATAAATTCCTAAATATTCCATAGATATGTGTTTATTTTAAGATGCTGTTCTTCATTGTCTACTGCCATTCAACACACTTTTTTAGTTAATGTAATTTTTAGTGTGCTTCGATGTTAGGTTGGAAGGGTGATCTTTCATAGTTTTTCATGTTCTGTATTTTTTCACATTATTTTCTACCTTTTAAATTCTAGATTATGCCTTCTTGATGGGAGTATCACCCCAAGAGAACTTGTTCTTGAGGGGTAAAAATATCTTACTTTTTAATGTATAAATATCAATAGATAAGCATATAGTACTTAAGCAAATATGCTCTCCATCTGTATTAATATTTCATGGGGGATGCAATTAGAAATTTAAAAGTCTCCTCAGAATGGTAATAATATTAATATAATAACATTGATAATTTTAAAAAATTGAAAGACACTCTTCTAGATGAACTTTGTAATTAACTTGTCAATTTCTCCTGCTGATTTTTGCAAAGGAAGGCCCTGGAGACCAGACTGATGATTTGACCTAGGTCACATTGCAAATTAGGAGTAGATCTGGAATAAACACCCACTCTTGACTTTTACTTCTTGATTCTTTTCACTGTACAGACTATTTTGATCTCTCTTGTCATCTTGACTATGAAATCTCTCCTAGGCCTTAAGAAGCTTTGTGCATTGGACTGCCCTCAGCATGAGTTGCCAAAACCTTCCCTCTTTATTCCAGAGAGGCTGCGTCTGCCTCTCCATGTCCATCTTCTGGTCTGGCCCTTTCTTTCCCCTCTTCCATGTCCCTTCTTAGACATGGATTTCATGATGACAGTCTTGTTTTAAATATAGTCAATAATGACATTAAATGACACCCTCCAAAAAACAGCATACATTTCTTCTTGAGAACCTAGGGCTTGGGCTCCAGTCTCTACAGAAACCTACCAAGTTCAGAAGAGAGGAAGGGCTCTAGGCTATGTTTATTAGAAAAAGTTAAGAAATTGTAGGGAATGAGAAAAGATGAAAATGTCAAAGGAAACAGAACAGGTTATGAATAAGAGAAGGAAAGCTAAATGCTGACAATTGCTGAAACTGGTTGTATTATACCTTTCTCTCTACTTTTGCATAATAAAAGTAAGCAAAATAAAAACTTTAATTTTTTTTTTCATCAAACTCCAGAGTTCTACTTTTCTACTATCCCACCCCTCTGTGTTTTTGCTGATCAGCAATGAAGCAAAGGGCATTTATCAATCTTTATTCGTTTCTTTCTTCTACCTTGTCTCCAACTGCCTCTATTCCTCCTGACTCCCTCTGGGACAAGACAAGAAGATACAGAAAGAGGAGAAATCATTTTCACTTGGCAGGTGCTACCTGTTAATTCTCTCTTAGTGATTGACTATGGAACACTCTCCAACTGGCCTTCTACATCTGTCCCTGTGATCCCCACCTCCTGGTGTTCTCCCTTGTATAATCTCCTCCCACATGGTACCAGGGTTGGTATTGTACAGAAGAAAAATGATGATATATCAATTCTGAAATTAGATTATAAAATCCACTGTGGCTTCCATCTTGATCTCTCCCTTTCTATCATTACCTGATTCAAGAAAAGTCAGCTACCACATAAAAAACAACAACCCTTTAAAGAAGCAACTGAAGCTGCCTTCTAACAGCCATGTGAGTGAGGTTGGATATAGATCCTATAGACCAGTCAAGCCTTCAGATGACTATAGCGCCAGTTGACAGCTTGAGTGCATTCATAAGAGACCCTGAGCCGGAAGCCCCAGCCAAGCTGCTCTCAGATTCAAGACCCTTAGAAATTGTGAGATATGAAATATTTGCTGTTTTGTGCTGCTAAGTTTTGAGATAATTAGTTACTCAACAGTAGATAACTAACACATTTCCTCAGCTCTGGCCCTAGCAGTACATGCCTAGTTTTCCTTTACTGCTGAAAGCAGTATTTTGGAGAGCAGTTCTTTAAGTACGGGTTAACCTGGTTTCTTCAGAAGTGTTCACTTAGTCCAAAGAACACATGCATCCTTGCCCTGGCCTCTGAAAGTGCAGTTGGCTCTGACTGCAGACTTCACCTTCATCTTGGCATTGTAAGGGGCAGGGACTATGCTCTGTAACCCCAAATTTCAAGGAACAATAATCTCCCAAGAATTCTCTGTTTTCCATTTTGGGGTGGGTTTTCTAAAGCTCTTTCAACAAATTTCCACGACCTTTATGACTCAAACAACAGAAACTTACTTTCTTACAGTTTTAGAGGCAGAATACTAAAATCAAGTGTCTGCAACACCATGTTCCCTCCAAAGACTCTGGGAGAAAATCTTTTCTCTTTCAGCTTCTGGTAGCTCCAGGCATTCATTGGCTTAAGGCTACATAACTCCCATATTTTCCTCCATCTTCATATGGACTTCTCCTCTGTTAGTATCTTTTCCTCTCTATCATGTATAAGGACACTTGTCATTGGGTGTAGGACCTACCTTGGTAATCTAGGTGATCTCATCTCAAGAACCTGAGTTACACCCATAAATACTCCTTTTCCAAATAAGGTTACATTCACCAGTTCTGGGGAAGGGTAGGGCAAAGGCATACCTTTTATTTATTTATTTATTTATTTTTATTTTTATTTATTTTTTTTTTAATTTCTTTATTGATTAAGGTGTCACATGTTTGTCCTCATCCCCCCATTCCCATCCCACCCCTCTCCCCACGCATGCCCCAATCCCCTGTTGAACTTAACTGTTGGATAGGCTTATATGCATGCATACAGGTCCTTTGGTTGAACTCTCCCCCTCCCCCCCACCCTCCCCCTACCCTCCCCTATCCTCCCTCTGAGGCACGATAGTCCGATCGATGCCTCCTTGCTTCTGGTTCTGTTCTTGTTCCTCAGTCTATGTTGTTCATCATTTCCCCTAGATGAGCGAGATCATATGTCACTAGATATATACTTATAAGAACTGAATGTGAGACGAGCAATAATAGTTATGTTGACAGGCAGATGGATCAGTCTGTAGTGAGTTTCTTTCTGGACCAACAGTTCTTTTGAGACCCAATTTCAATGTCCAGTAGTTCCTTATGTGTACATGTCAGCACTGACCCCTCAGCTCTGGATGGTGGACAAATGGTGGTAATGGAGGTCCGACTCCCTCTGGTTTGGTCTCGGCCGAACCCAGGAGCACGGCGTCACCCAGACTAAGGGGCACGTGGCCTCACCCCTACCCAAGGGGCGCGTGGTCTCACCCGGGCCTGGGACCCAGCCTCACCCGGATGGATCCAGGGGCGCACGGCCTCACCCGGACCCAGGATCTGGCTTCACTCGTACCCAGGGACGCTTGGCCTCTCCCAGACCCAGGGGCACGTGGCCTCACCCGGGCCTAGGTGCACGAGGCCTCATCCGGATCCAGGGACACTTGGTCGCACCCGGACCCAGGGACGCTTGGCCTCTCCCAGACCCAGGGCCACTTGGGCTCACCCGGGCCTAGGTGTACGAGGCCTCACCCGGATCCAGGGACACATGGTCTCACCCGGACCCAGGGACGCTTGGCCTCTCCCAGACCCAGGGCCACTTGGGCTCACCCGGGCCTAGGTGCACGAGGCCTCATCCGGATCCAGGGGCACATGGTCGCACCCGGACCCAGGGACGCTTGGCCTCTCCCAGACCCAGGGCCACTTGGGCTCACCCGGGCCTAGGTGCACGCGGCCTCACCCGGATCCAGGGACACATGGTCTCACCCGGACCCAGGGACGCTTGGCCTCTCCCAGACCCAGGGCCACTTGGGCTCACCCGGGCCTAGGTGCACGAGGCCTCACCCGGATCCAGGGACACATGGTCTCACCCGGATCCAGGGACGCTTGGCCTCTCCCAGACCCAGGGCCACTTGGGCTCACCCGGGCCTAGGTGCACGCGGCCTCACCCGGATCCTGGGACACATGGTCTCACCCGGACCCAGGGACGCTTGGCCTCTCCCAGACCCAGGGCCACTTGGGCTCACCCGGGCCTAGGTGCACGAGGCCTCATCCGGATCCAGGGACGCATGGTCTCACCCGGACCCAGGGACGCTTGGCCTCTCCCAGACCCAGGGGCACGTGGCCTCACCCGGGCCTAGGTGCACGAGGCCTCACCCGGATCCAGGGACACATGGTCTCACCCGGACCCAGGGACGCTTGGCCTCTCAGACCCCGGGGCACGTGACCTCACCCATGCCTAGGCGCACGAGGCCTCACCCGGATCCAGGGACACACGGTCTCACCCGGACCCAGGGACGCCTGGCCTCCCCCAGACCCAGGGGCACGCGGCCCCACCCGGATCCAGGGACACATGGTCTCGCCCGGACCTAGGGGTGCGTGGCCTCTCTCAGACCCAGGGGCACGTGGCCTCACCTGGACCTAGGTGCACGAAGCCACCCGGACCCAGGGGCGCGTTACCTCTCTCAGACCCCTGGTCGCGTGGTCTCACCCGGATCCAGGGGCTCACGGCCTCACCCGTACTCGGGACCCAGCCTTACCCGGATCCAGGGGTCCACGGCCTCACCCGGACCCAGGGTTCAGATTCGCCCGGACCCAGGGGCACATAAAGAGCTACCCGTTCACCTATAGCCAGAGAGTTCCTTCCTCTCAGCAGTCACCAGTTGACAAGAAAAATAAATGTCCTGATTATTCTTGGATTGCCCCTAATTTCCCTTGAGGAGGCTAACAGCATTCCTCTCCTTGTCTCTCATTTTAGCTAGAGGTGAATGTTGGCTTAAGGGTAAAGTGGCTATGTATTCTGGTTTACAGCATGTGACCAATGTAATTATTAATAGTTTCCCCCTTTCACTCTCAAAATTGTCCTCATTGGGATAAGCTACATGAGCACCCAAATTAATGTGTGTGTAGTTTGTTTTTTTTCTAATTTAACAAATCTCACAGATAGGTGTTTAGAGCCTTTCTTTAGATTCTTGGGACATTTGGTACCCCATAATCTAGAACAGTGGTTCTCAACCTTTCTAATGCCGTGACCCTTTAATACAGTTCCTCATGTTGTGATGACCCCCAACCATAAAATTATTTTCGTTGCTACTTCATAACTGCAATTTTGCTACTGTTAATGAATCGTAATGTAAATATCTGTGTTTTCCGATGGTCTTAGGCTCTATAGCAGCGGTTCTCAACCTGTGGGGCCTACAGTTCTCAACCTGTGGGTTGTGACCCACAGGTTGAGAACCACTGCTATAGAGCCTAAGACCATCGGAAAACACAGATATTTACATTACGATTCATTAACAGTAGCAAAATTACAGTTATGAAGTAGCAACGAAAATAATTTTATGGTTGGGGGTCATCACAACATGAGGAACTGTATTAACCTTTTGCACTCGGATGTCAAGTGCAAATTACTCTTTGAATGTATCAATAATTTGAAATATAAAAAAATCCAAATAAATAAGTTTGTATGAAAAGAAACTCCAGTTTTTTATTCTACTGTTGCGCTTTGTAAAATCTGGGGTATTTAAAAAATTAAATCCCGAGTAGAATAAAAGAATCCAGAAAAAAGCAAGCGAGTGCACAGGGTTAAAGGGTCACGGCATTAGAAAGGTTGAGAACCACTGATCTAGAAGATAACAGAAAAAGGTTTTATTTATACAATTATACTTACTATTAATATTGATTTACTGAAGAGTGAGTCCCCCACAGGTTTGGGGGTTTAATAATTATATAATATGTGTCATGAGAAAGAAGAAAAGGGATAGAGAATGAATATTTCAATGACCACATTTTTAAAAATCAAGGCTGAAAAGATTGGATGTGGAAATAAGTCCTTAAGCTTTGGCAGAGTTCCCACCCTATAAATCTTTTAGAATTGGGGGTTATACAGAAAATGTTTCCCAATATCCAACTCTATCAGGAAAGGATTGGGTATTTGGCTCTCTAAACGTGAGGCCACAAAGTTTCATACACCTTGCCCAAATTTATGATATGATAGGTTAAAAGCAAGCCCTGACCAGTGAGGCTTGATTGGTTGAGTGTCATTCTATGCACTGAAAAGTAGCCGATTTGATTCCTGGTCAGGACACATACCTGGTCCGGCTAAGTATAGGAAGAAACCAATTGATGTTTCTCTCTCTCCTCCTCTTTCGCCCCCTCCCTTTCTCTCTCTCAAATCAATAAAAATATATTAAAAAAAAAAAAAAAGCAACTCTGCATGTAGAGGCAGGGACTATTCCAGCAGAAAAATCATGAGGCCTGGCCAGCACAATCTGTGGAAAAACTGGCTTCATTAGACTGATGGATTAATTTCCCTCATGGCATTGGGACATTTCATTTTCAAACGCAAACACCCAATTTGCTGGGTCTTTAGGTCTCAGTTTTTTCCTATGTTATATGTAAGTGCTATACATATTCTGCGATTTTTAACTATTTGGGGGGAAACAGTCACCTCTTCAATTGGGCAATTACTACTCACCCTCTAGATAGTAACTTAAATGTCACTTCTTCCAATAATTTGCTCTAACAACACCTCACCCCATGCTTCCCAGGCTAGTTCTCCAGTTCATGTACTACTTCTGCTACAGGATAACCATACTTTAGCTCAGCATAATATTTGGCACCTACGTGTTCAATAAATGAATATAATAGCAATAATAATAATAATTGCTACTCTTAGTGTTATCATTAGTTAAAATTTCTGAACTCTGAAGAGATCATGCTTATAATATGATAATACCTCCAATTTTACTTATAGGTCGGATAAATTTTTTGATTAGTGTGCCATACCTCATTTACAAGTAATGCAAGGTCAATGTGAATTTGCTGAAACATAGCTGTCAGAATATTTTTGCAGCATTGCTTATGAAAGCAAAATACAAACAACAGAAAGTATGGAAACAATCTAAATTCCCCCCGCCAAAAAAAAAAGGAGGCTTAAATAATTTACAGTCTACACATACAAGAATGTCATGCATTCACTGACAATAAAGCTGTACAAGTTAATTATGTATAATGTAACCTCATTGTGTAAAACCATACATAATTGTTTATATTCATAGATATACACCTAAATGTTAACAATACTTTTTCTTAATTGTGAAAATAAATTTTTCTATGTTTTTTACAATAATTTTTTAAAACAAGACTGTCATCATGAAATCCAGAGTATGTGATATAATGTTTAATTAAGGAAATATATGATGGAGTCCAAGAATCACTAAGGAAGACAAAGCCATTAGCTACATCCACATGCACTTAATTGATTTAAATGTTTAAATCATTACTATTGGTAAGATAACAAATTGTTCCATTGCTAACTGGTTATGCTAACTTTTTAGAGGCTCCAAAGAATTAAAATGGTCAAATCAATTGCAGGTAGCTATGACCTCCAACCAGGAGATATGCTAAAATGAGCAAAAGCTAGACCTTCTGCAGAAACATGTTCCCCTTAAAGCAAGATGAGATATGGACCTTGACTATAACTAGAAGCACGTAGGTGTATCCATAGTAACATTTTCCAGTATCAGATCCAATCGAGGAGGCAAAGGGGAAAGACTTACAAAATAAATTGGATATGGATTATTGGATTTCAAAAGGGATTAAACCCTTTAAACAAGTAATGATTTTCATTGACTCTTATGAAAGCAATAAAAATGCCAACTCTTATTTTGGTCTGTTTGGCCATGTACAGACAATGAGGGATAAATACTCCAGAGCCTTCCTGTAACTATTGGTAGAATGCTTGACACCGTTCACTTCTCTGATTGAAATATTGTGGGAGGTCTGCTTAAAAATACAAAGCAAAACACCAACATGGTAACATTTAGAATAAGCACCTGGAGTTGGTTTTAGTTATTTGAGAAGTAGCTCATCATTTGGCTCTCCCTGAGATCACTAAGATGGCATAATATAATGATGAAAAATATTATATTTAGACACTTGACAAATGTGGTTTGCACATCAAGCACACTATTAGTGTAATGTCTCAATTTATAGCAATCATGTAAATAGCCAACTGCACAGTAATTATACTTTAATCTGGACAATTGATTATCCTTCAATCATTGAAAGTCATTTTGATAATGTAAGTATAAAAAATGTTGAAATGAGATTCAAATTTTTATTTGCATATATTGTAATAGATGGCAAGGGAATGCTCAATTTGATTTAAAAAAAACAAAAATAAGTACTTTAAAAAACTAATAATTCAGAGAAAATTTACAAATTATTCTTATTACAGAGTCACTGTAATATTGTGTGAAGGTTTCTTCATTTATCATATACTAGAGGCCTGGTGCACAAAATTCGTGCACTGGAGGGGGAGGTATCCCTCAGCCCAGCCTGCACCCTCTCCAATCTGGGACCCCTCGGGGGATATCCAACTGCCGGTTTAGGCCTGATCCCACATTCCTCTCACAATCCGGGACTGCTGGCTCCCAACCTCTCGCCTGTCTGCCTGATAGCCCCTAACTGCTCCTGCCAGGCTGATCACACCCTAACCACTCCCTTGCCAGCTTGATTGATGCCTAACTGCTCCCCTGCCAGACCAATTGCCTCCAACTGCCCTCCCCTGCCAGCCTGGTCGCCCCCCACTGCCCTCCCCTGTAGGCCTGGTCACCCCCCACTGCCCTCTCCTGAAGGCCTGACCACCCACAACTACCCTCCCCTGCTGGCCACCTTGTGGTGGCCATCTTTGACCACATGGGGGTGGCCATCTTGTGTGAGGGGAAGAACTTTTCAGGCAGAAGCAAGGAGCCAATACTAAGATCCCAATACCAGAAGTAGGCTGGTGGAGCAATGGAAAGTTAAGTCACTCTGGCTGAAGCCTCATTAGTAGCGGGGAGCTGAGGCAGGTATGGAATGCGAGGGCTGGATTCTGGGTTTCTGAGCACAACAGGAGACAACTGAAGGCTTTTGAGCAGCAGTGATCAAGGATCAAAAGAGTCCTGTAAAACAATACTCCAATGAACAGTTTTCTATATACTTCAGGAAAAAAAAATATGAAGAGATATTTTCCCCATCATTTGGTAATATCAAGTTGCTAGAATAGTATTTGTGGACTAATTAATCTTTAAAGCACATTTAATTGGTCCCAATATATTCCAGAAAATTCCCATTTTTTAAAGGTCTCTTTACATTCCAGAAAATCATGCTTATACTTGTTAAGATGTGCTTTATACTCTCGAAATGCTGGGTTAAAGTGTTTCCTTAAATGAGCTGCCATAAATTAGACTGTCTGAATACTGCAGATTACTCCATAATTTGTTTTCTGCCAAATAGATAATGCATTCGGCACATCATATTTATTAGAGCTGCTAAACTTCTACCCTTTGCTCTCTAATTAGGCTTTTCTTGTTACTATGTATTTCAGAAAATATGACTGTTCCAGTCCTTAAACCTAATGAGCCCCAGCTGGGGGAGGATTAGAGTTGCCTCAAGCAGGAGTGGGCTTAACTTTTGTTCAGTTGTGTTCATTAGGATTATTCAGCCTCAGGGGTCTGCTGCTGAATGGGAGGGTCCTGCCAAGATGGGCTTGGCTACCTTTGTGTCACATGCCTACCATTCACTTCATTCTGCCCTATTTGTCATGGTAGCTGAGGGATGTTTCAATCAGCGACATCTGGAAAGTTACTTAAGAACTCCTTGTTGATCAGTTATTCATTGGGAGGTACATGCAGGGTTAGTTAAGTGGAGACTAGCTTGATTATTGGCAAGGCTTTCTGTTTTTTTAAGACACAATTCAAATTCTACTTTGTCTCTGCCTGAAGCCAATTCTAATTCAGAACAACAGTAAACTGCCAGGAATATAATTTTGGGGCCTTTATTGATAGTTTTTTTTTTCCATATAAAAAGTTCATCAAAAGTGCTTTATTGGGTTCAGATTGGGAAGAACACATTAGGAGATTCTGGAAACTAGTTATGTGTGATTTCTTTATATTGTGTTCAGTTTATTCATCAAGACAGACATATATGTTTTGTATTGTCCTTTTAGGTTTATTTCACATTTTTAAAATATGTGATTCATTTGTATATGCAAATATAGAGTACATCTCTATTAAGACAAAGAGGGTATAACGGAGATGCTATCTTTTCCCCAGACTGAGATCAAGTCTCTACTATGCTAAATCTGCTGGTCACTTCATCCACCTACAATCCCAACATCTCAGGGATTTGGAATGTGTACCTATACTTTTATTTTCCCCATTAATTCTCTTAATTTTTTTTTCTGTTCGTTATTATTTTATGTGGGTACTTTTTTTCTTCCAAGATTATTACCTTCTCAAGGCAGAGATCAGAGATCATCCCTTATGCTTTTTATCTTTGCTGAAAACTTTCTAGATGTTTAAGAAATGCCTGTTCACTAAACCTAGAAGATTTTAAATTGTTCTGTTTCCTTTTCTTGGTAATGGGACCTAAAGCTAACAAATCAGATTGGAGATATTTGTTCTAGTTTTGTGGTTAAGAAAAAAGGAGCAATATTGAGTAGCAGTCAAGAATGGGGCCCTAGAGTCTCATAGGCTTAGAATCGAATTCCAATTCCAACACTCAATCATTGTACATCCTTAGAAGAGTGAAGATTTAGTTTCTTATCTTTTTTCTTCTTATTAATCCTCATCCAAGGATATTTTTCCATTGATTTTTAGAAACAGTGGAAGGAGGGGGAGACAGAGAGAGAAACAAGGATGTGAGAGACACACATTGATTGGTTGCCTCCCCCACGCACCCCAAAGGCGGGTGGGGGATCAAGCCTGTAAGCGAGGTACATGTCCTTGACCGAAATAGAACCTGGGACCCTTTACTCTGCAGTCCAATGCGCTATCCACTGAACCAAACTGGCGAGAGCTTAGCTTTTTTATCTTAATATGAAAAAGAAGTACCTACTTGATGTTTTTGTAAGAATGAATTAAAGATAATGCACCTGGAGCATTTAGAAAGCTACCTGGCACACTGTAAGCATTCCAAATATTTAAGTTATTATTATGATTATTACTACAGTCTAAATAACTTCAGCATTAACCTATAGTCAATTACTTATCTCAACTACATAAACTTTGAATCTAAAAATTATAAGATTACCAGTGTTGTTTAAAGTTTTAATATGTCAAGTTTGGGCATATATTGGAAAAAGAAATAGAGTCAAATGTGTAGCCATACATTTACCCACTTAAATGGATTTTTTAAAAAAAAAATTGATGAACACCATTAAAATACACCATAGTCACAGATGACCACTTAGCATGTGGAATTCAGTGTCATGTGATCTGAATGGACTTCTTCCAAGAGGACTTAGTTACCAAATCCACCAGAAGGATCTCATTATCTTGCAGTTTCACCTATAACAAAATCTGTGTCACTGATTCCAAGGACAGCAAAACATCAAGGCCCCAGGAGGTGGTGATTTGTGTTGGCATCTCTTTCCTCTTCATGTGCCATATGAGATTAATTATACCCATCTACTTGCATTAGGTATACTGTTTTACCACTTACACTTTATAAGACAGAGCACTTTCAGTAATAAAATCTACCACTTACTGAATCAGGGATGGAGGTGGTGTAACACAGCCAAGCCCTAGGAATTTACTCTAGGAAAGTGAAATTCATGGGTCTGTACCATTTGCTACATGAATCATCCACCATGCCAACATTCCAGCAAGAAACTGGGGTTTCTAATCTCAACTTTTGATCCTTTTATAGACACTAAACTCTGGCCATTGAGCAATTTTCTGCTTCTTACCACTTATATGTGTCTTCAGCCAACCTTTCAATGTCTTATTTCCTTTGTCTCTGTTATCTAGCCTTGCCTCTTCCTCTGTATATAATATTATTCCCTCCCAGGCTCAGTTCTTCACCTTCTCTATTTAGCCTTATCCCTGTGAGTATGCAAGCTAGTTTGGGTCCAAGCTGTATTCCCTGATGGGATCTTGTTGTGTCTGAACATTCTGAGAGAACATGAGGAAACTTGTCCTGGCTAAATGAAGTTCAGTTATATGAAGAATTCATCCTTAGGAATGAAAAAGTCAGCACCAAGTTTGTCTCAATCATCAGCAGGAAGGAATAATCCTGAGTCCAAGTAAATCATTATTCATTTATTCAATCATTCATTCATTCAGAGGCTGGAGTGACATTAGGTCATACATCATCTAATAGCCTGGAAAGCATCTTTATAGGTGATAAGTGGTTATATACTTTCTGCTTAAGCATCTACAATGTCAACTAAATAACTATTGAAACAGATATAATGTGGTTTTCACTCCCATTGTTTTACTGGTAGTCAAGGAAGTATGTGCTGGAGAGAAAGGTGGAAATTGTAGCCATCACCTGATGAGAGATAGGACTTCTCAATAGATCACTGTGTCCCAGGATCTATCCTCCTGCCTTAAATACTTCTTGACTGCTAAGAGGCTACAGGGATCTCATGAGAATGAGGTCCCTAGATGCTGTTTGAATGAAGCTCACTTAAATGCTCTAGAGTCTCTGGCAGAAACCAGAACACCAATTTATTTATTAATCTGCAGTGACACACTTAAAGGCACAGGAAAAAAAAATCTATTTGCCTGAGTCTCCCCATTGTCATATTTATGTAAAGTCAAGTTATAGTCAGAAGTTACTTTATTAGTTAGCCAAGAGAAACCACCATTAGAAATCAGAAACCACTCATCGTTCACATGATCAATGTGTACTTTCTCCATGCAGACCCACATGGGAATCCAAATTTTAATAGAAAATGTGGCATGGATTCAGAACAGGAAGGTGATGAATTAAAAGTCTAATGGTAGAGGCTAAGGTTTAATAGAATAGGATAAGGGAACTGGCTATTCATGATAATGAGAATTTTGCCAGGGGAAATTTGCATCCACCAGCCATGCTGGTGATAGCTTTGCTAACACCCAAAGTCTGGACACTGCAACTTCTCTTTCTGTTACTCTTCATTTCTTTACTTCCATGGCTGAGCACACCCATCCTCATTTGTTAGATATGTTAATATTTTCAATATTATAGTTAGTTCTGCTGGTTATAGTTAGTTCTGCTGGTTCCAGCTTTAAAGTCATTTCATCAGCCAATTTTCCTGACATTACTCTAAGTTTAGTCCTCTATTGCACTGTCATAGTAATCTACACCTTTTCCTTGAGAGAAATTTCCACAATTTGTAATTTGTAATTTGTGTTTTTATTTTTCTGTAGTCTCCCCTTTAAAAGTCTTAATTTGCATATCTGTGATATGATCTGTTATGTGTTGATCTTAAAATTCAACTGCCAGAAAGCAGTGTGTCCTCATTTCCAAGTTGAGCATGGGGCAGGGTAATAGTAATGAGCTAATCCACATAACCACTAAATATCCTCTAAGTCAGTGGTCGGCAAACCATGGCTCGTGAGCCACATGCAGCTCTTTGGCCCCTTGAGTGTGGCTCTTCCACAAAATACCACGGCCAGGGCGAGTCTATTTTGAAGAAGTGGCATTAGAAGAAGTTTAAATTTAAAAAATTTGGCTCTCAAAAGAAATTTCAATCATTGTACTGTTGATATTTGGCTCTGTTGACTAATGAGTTTGCCGACCAATGCTCTAAGTAATACCAATTTTCCATACCATTGCACCCAGAACTTAGTGACCGGAGCTAGATTGCATAGTCAACTCATGAAGAGCTGCATTTTACTGAGACTCTCTTACTTAAATGACTTCTTCTTACAAGAAAAGTCCTTGCTTTGTCAGTTTTCATTAATTCATTCATTCGTTCATTCATTCATTCATTCATTATGTCTGTATGAACCAGACACTGTTTTAGATATTGGGGTGATAGTGGTTCAGCTTACCCCTTGATTATGACAGTCTGGCTCTGTGATTTGAAAAGTGTGTGTGAATAAATAAAGACCACCCAAATGAGAACAAGCAAAGGCTATCTAGTTAGAGCTTACTTAGACAAAGGAACCAGCTACCATCACTTGTGTTTTGTCGGAGATTCAAAGGCAGGCAGAGGAATCAGGGAACTTTATACTGGGGTTTTAATGTCCTTGTTATAGTACAATCTCAACATCACACTTGTAAGAAAGGATAGGCTCCAGTGTAATTAGCAAGGCTCTTGGGAAGCTTCATGAACTGTTGCAAAGCACTGGTATTCTATTTAGTAAATCACTGCTCCTGTGTACTAAGTATTATGATTTTTTAAATTTTATTTTTCAATTACAGTTTATATTCAATATTATTTTGTATTAGTATGAGGTATACAGTATAGTGGTTAGACAATTATATACTTTCCAAGTGACCCCCACCCCCCATTTCAAGTACCCACCTGGCACTATACATAGTTATTACAATACTAGAGGCCCGGTGCATGAAAATCCATTCACTGGAGAGGGGGTCCCTCAGCCCAGCCTACCCCCTCTCACAGTCCTGGAGCCCTCAAGGGCAGGAGGCAACCCGGTGATCAGGGGAAGGTGACACCCCCATCACACCTCTGCTGCTGCCACTGACAGCGAAAGCCTCAGCCAGCCCTGGTTACCTGAGCCTTGGGCAGCCCTGGGTGGCTGGACAGCTGCCATCCTAGGCTTGCCTGAACCTCGGACTGGCCCTGGGCAGCTGGGGGGCTCAGGGTGGGTTCGGCCGCACCGTGTGCCTGCCTCCCTGCCCCCCCCCCCCGCCCCCAGCTGGGCTGAAGGGACTGTGGGACTCCGGCAGGGCTGAGGGGACTGGGCGCTGCCACCTTGTGGCTATGGTGCTGCCATCTTTGTGATGGTGTGATGGTCAATTTGCATATTCCCTCTTTATTAGATAGGATTATTGACTTTATTACCTATGCTGTATTTTACAACCCATGACTATTTTGTAGCTATCAATTTGTATATCTGAGTCCTTTCAACTTTTTTACCCAGTCTCCCAACCTCCCTCTCTTCTGGCAACCATCAGTTTTTTCTCTGTATCTATGAAACTGTTTCCATTTCATTTGTTCATTTATTTTATTCTTTAGATTCCAAGGAAAACTGAAATCATAGGGCATTTATCTTTCTCTATTCACTTAGGCCCATTCATGCTGTCACAAATTGTAAGATTTTATTCTTCTTTTATGATCAAGTGATATTCCATTATATATATATATATATCTATATATATAATGATATTATATATATATAAACTTTTTTATCCACTTGTCTATTGATGGACACTTGGATTGTTTCCATCTCTTGCCTATTATAACACTAATTTGAAAGAATATATGCATCCCTGAGTAGTATGATTTTTAAAGTTTCCATCAAAACCAAATTCTTAATTTAGGTTTGAAAATACCACTAACTGGTCCGGAAATCTTGCAATAAAATGACTGAAGATTGGCCAGATTGTGGGTGTTTCTCTGAATAATATGGGCCTGCACATTTGAATCTACTGCACCATGCAGTGGGTCTGAGCTGAAAGTGAAACCATGCCATAGTGAGAGTGTAGTAAGAGTGTGTTTCTCAATCCACAAATTGGCCATCATGACCTATTTTCAGTGGGTGATGGAATCTCACTCACATATCTGTTATCTCATTCATCCCTCCTATGACCAAGAACGGATTTTTTATGGCAATTTCTCAAGGATTAATCTACAGAGAAGTGTTTATTTGCCATCCAAGTCAACACTTCTGAGTCTGGCTAAGGCAACCATCACCAATGCAATTACCTGAGCTTATTCTTTATGCTGGATCCTGTGCTGACTATTCTGCTCCAGGATGTACAAGCCAGCTTAGGCCACCTGCACAACATACACCTGATCTATTCTCATTTTAATCATATATTCATTCAGGTCCAGCTTTTTGGTTCTGTGCCTCAACCCATCTTCAATTCCCGGCTCTATTATTTGGATTCAACATTTGGACTTTCTCCAACAGGTTTGGCTGTTCCACTTGCTTAGAAAATATAATAGAAAATCTATCTTTTATTCTGCAACCATAGAAACCTGTCCTAATGCTAGCCATTTAATATCTATGTCAACAGGAGCAGCCACTTCTGGGGAGGAGAGTACATAGAGCCTGTGGGTCAAATTGAAGAATAAGGGTCAAATATAGTGTAGAATTTCTATGTGTGGTTCCATGTGGAATATTAAAATACAATAATAAGGGTTTGATGCTTATTTCCTTTAATGTTTTGTTGCAGCTGTGAAATTTTAAAATCTGTAACTAGCATTTGGATCAATGTAAGAAGTGGGATGTAACAATTCCAGACTAGTCTAAAACTCCTCCAATTTTATAAAGGACTACTTGCCCGGTGCATGAATTTGTGCACATTGAAAGGAAATTAATTAGAAGAAATATTTTAATATCGCTATTCACCCTTTCTCTATAATAGAAGTGTCAACCAAATTCATGATCAACAATGACAGATTGAAACACACGCGTGTGATTGGCGCCAGCTACAGCTTTATATGTATCATGCATGGGCAAGTCAACTTAGCCTTTTATATATTTAGAATAAATTTGCTTTATTAGACCTGATTTCTGATATAGCTAAACTTTTTTCCAGCCCAGTGAAGCACCCCAACTTCTCTTTCAGGCAATTGTCAGCAACACAGCAATAAATATCAATACAAAGCGGATCATTATTGTAGATCACGCAGGGAGAACAAAGGGTAAAATATTTAACTGCATCAGTGTTTGACTATATTCTGCACAGTGAGAAAACCTGAAGTCATTTTCAAGGTCCACCATTTCTTACTTCTTTTAAGTCAGATCAAGTTTCTAAGCTTTCTAAATCTCCATTTTCCAGCTAATGAAAAGAAAATAGGATTCCACTGAGTCTCCTATCTACATACTCCAGGACTTCTGTAAGGATCAAATGAGATGAGGCACAGGAAAATACTTCACAAACATTTTGTTAAAGTGTAAAATGTTTGCACCTGGCTATAAAGCAAGTTGTGTTCCTGGGCTGAAGAAACTCCAAGGAGGCTAGTCGCTAAGGAGAGGAAGCCAGGTGTTGCTATGTGACATCATTACCTGGCACCCACAGCCATGGCTGGGCTGGGCTGTGGCCCACATTTTGCACCATGGGGTCTCGGCAGCATCGGCTGTGATTTGGTGGGCTGTCGCTCCGGGGCGGGGCCTGTGCCTCACTTGGGGGAAGCCAAGTGTTGCTTTGTGGGCACCAGGTTCACAGTGCCATTTCTCTGTAAATAGCCAGTGTGCGTCATAGCAGCTCCTGCATTGAGAATCTGCCCCTGGTGGTCATTGTTCATCATAGCAACCAGTCAGATGGTCGGACACTTAGCATCTTAGCCTTTGATATATAGATATGTATTCTGCAATAAACTTTTTGAAAGTCTTTTTCAACACCTTAACTTATAGAATTGACATCTTTGCAAAGTGTCATCTTATTCTAGCATTTCAATCCAATGATAAGAAATTTTCATGCTGGTAAAAGATGGAGAAACCCATTTCTGATAGTTGACTCAGCACTTTGATAACCGAACACAAGTTTAATATGCAATTAGCACAATTAAGCTGCATTCCATTGATTAAAACTACTGGCTGTAGAAGGTGGTTGCCTCATTAGAGTGACAAAGTTGAGCCAAGGGACTCTGGGCCACAGTGAGCAATGTCAGTACCTTCTCCTTCCCCAGCCTGTGCCCTACTTCTTGAGAATTTGATTTTCACCTTAATAGAGGGAGCCAGCATTCAAAGAAATTTTCTCTAGAATGGGTAATACTCAGAGATTACATTGGTTCTCTGAACCCCAAGAGAACTGTTTACTTAAAGGGTCAGGATCTGCCCCTTTGCCCCATTAAAGGGGTTAAATGGGGCAAAGAATATAAATGCTCTATGTAGATTTTATATTAAAAAAAAATGAATGTGCATGTTCAACTTGGGCATCACTATTATGGAAATCCTGCTGTGCTCCATGGTACAGCTCAAATCTCCCCTCTGTGCAGAAGCTGACAGTGAGACCCAGCTCTTTGCTCTCACTTCTGCTGAGCTGCAGAACCATGATCTGATATTTCATATGCATAACCTGTCACATGGCATATCTATTTTCTCTTAAACCCTGGTGGGTAGTACCATTTGCCCCCACAAAATAGGCATCTGATGTGTTGTTCAAGGGTTCATGAAGAGATATATTTGTCAGGACAAGGAATTCCTAGACTGCCACATCTGATGCATCCACATTCTTCCATCTCACTTCTGCCTTCAGAGTTGCTGACCCCAACATCCCAATATTATGTGAGCATCACATTAGATAATATATGTGGAAGTTTTTCATAAACTATAAATTGCAAAAGGACTGCACATGACTAAGGCTGCCGAGTTACAATCTAATGTCCAAGCAGAATATATATATACTAGAAGGGCCATCTTCATCCTGCTCGCCAGTCCCCAGTCCCACCCTGCTGCCGCTCACCCCAATTCCCCATTGTTCCCCATTCACTATCCAGCAATTGGAGCCTGTGGGCTGGGAGAGAGGGACCAAGAGGTGGTCAATGCACCGCAGAGCGACTGGTCGATTTGTCATTCTGGTCATTATGCTGTTATGGTCACTGGCCTTTTATTATGTAGGATATGCCAAATTTAGATGCTCCACCAAACATCAGCTAGGCAGAGCACTATTTTTCCTCCAGATGAGAGTTGGTAAGGTAGCATGTGGTATGCACTGGGAGTCAGAAAATCTGAGTTCAAATTCTGGATTTTGTCATTGGATTTGTATCTAGTCTGAGCTCTACGTTTTTCTTCTGTGAAATTGAACAAGTTTATTTGTAAATTCTCTTCAGTTTCTGTAAGTAAACAAATTTGTAAGATTGAACTGTCAACTGTTTCATTTGTATAAAGGGTGGTAGGGCAAAAGGAAGAATATTCTATAGGAAATCCACCAATTATTTTCAGTTCTGTTAGAATAGAGAAGAAAAGCAAATCCTTAATAGGATTTCTGGGATTCCAATCTTATTACAGAAAGTAGTGGGGAGAGAAGGGGTACATTTCATGAATAAATTACCAACAAAATAAAAGTATATGTGAGGTAAAAATATGCCAATTTCTTAAAATTAGATATGGCCTTTAATCCTGAAATTATCCTGATATTTGGTTCTATCTATTAATATAGGTAATACCCAATTAATTAATTATGCAAAGTTATTAATTATGCAAATTTTAATTAATGAAATATGCAAATTTTCCTCTCCTTTCCAGGCTTGAGGACAAGTTTTCCCTGTTTCTTTTTTTCCTCTTCTCCTCTCCCAAAGAATGCCTACTATGATCTTTTCAATCACTCAGATTTCAAGAGACAGAAAAAAAAACAACACCTCACACCTGTCTTTAGCAGCCCTTGCATCTCTGAAACAAAGAATTTGAATGGGCTTGACTACCTGTTCAGGACAAATGAATGAGAAATAAAGGGGAACAAATACAAATCAGTACCTCAGTAATTATCCTGCCACACTAGCTATTATTATGGTCTAGACGACTGTTAATTGGTTATTGAACATTTCTGAAAGCCTCTAACCTAGGTAGAATCGCATTAACCACATTAACCAGAAATATGATCTACATCTGGCTCAGCAAAAGCAGCTAAAGCTAAGAAATAATTCCCCAATGACTTATTCATGTCTAGTTTTCTTCATGTCTAAGATCTTGCTCTTCACAGTGAGATCTCCAAACCAATGGCATTAGCATTCCCTGGTAGTTATAAATGCAGAGTCCCAGAGTCCCTGGTAGTTATAAATGCACAGTCCTAGAAATCAGAAGCCACATTTAAAAAATATGTTTTCATTGATTTCAGAGATAGAAAGGGAAGAGGGAAAGAGAGATAGAAACATTGATGAGCGAGAAACATCCATTGGCTACCTCTGCACGCCTCCTCCTTGGGAGCAAGCCCATAATCCAGGCATGTGCCTCGACCAGGAATCTACTGTGACCTGGTGCATGGGACAACACTCAACCAACTGAGCCACAACATCTGTGCCAGAGCCACATTTTAACAATTTCCCCAGGTGAGCAATGTGCACATTCGAGTGTGCACTGCTATAAGGCACCATGGCTCTAATTTGGAATTTACACTTATTGTCAGACAGTGACTCTTCCTGATAAATTAAGAATTAAAGGTAAAAACCAGATGCCTATGATGTGTAAGGTGCTGAGTTTAGAGACTTTGGGGATGCCTAACTGTAGAAGACAGTCTTTGCCTTCAAGGAGCTCATGGTCTAGTTGAAAAGATAAGATACAAACACATGAAAAATGAATAAGGATCTAACAGAGTACAAACAACAGCAGGTCAATGGGAGTTTATAATAGTCAAGAGCTTAGGGGATAGAGAGGTGAGATTTCAGCCAAGTCTGAAAGATGGGAGTGATTTATTGTTTCCAATTTTAAAACTTTATTCTTTTTGAATCTAAGATCAAATGAAGAATACAAGGGAACCAAAGAAAGTTTCCTCCAATGAAGAAGTATAAGCCAAAGGCAGACCACACTTCTGAGAAAAGCTATAAAGTCTTTATTTGTACACAAACCCAGGCATAGCATTAGGCAGACTCCAGAGGGTGACTGTTTGCTGCCAGATTCCTCTTTTACTTGAGGCATGTTTGTGGCAGAGTGCTAGAGAGAAATGGCCTACAAGACATCCTTATACATAGCAGCCATGTGTCATTATACCTGGGAGGCACATCTCAAACTTTGGCTGACACTGGTGGTTTCCAACCAAGGTGAGCAGTTTGCAGGGGCATGCAATTGAAAAGATTATGGATATGCATATCATATTTTTCTAAGCTAAAGCCTTCTACTTACTTCAACAGAAAAATACAGAGAGGAATGCATGACAACTTTCTCCTTAATTAGATTGTTCAGATGTGCAAGGGATTATAGCTATTTGGTCATAAGTAAGGGTCCAAAAGTTGGAGCCACACAACAGACCAGAAAATGATGCTATAATTTGTCCCCATTTATGCTCCTTGTCTTCCTTGAATATTCATAAAATAGAATAAAGAGCCCCTACCTTTTGTTGAACTCATAATCTTATTTTATCATTTTAATGATTATTCTTTATGATTCTCAGGGGCCACATTACCCATAATGCACAATTAGAGGTAAGATGTCCTTTTCAGGGTCAATGGCTCTGCACAACTTTTGTAAATATGACTGGCATATTATACTTTTATTATTCGATTAGCTTTAGCCATCAGGAGTTTAAAATATAATTGAATCATGTCAACTACATTTACATTGCACATGAATCCATGAAAAGAATGTGATGAGTGCACCATAGTTTTAATTCAGGGTTATCTAATTGTTTTATCCTAAAATACAGCTCCTCTCATCTCACTGGAACCTACACACTAAATTAAGGACTTCTGGCTGCCAGAATTCATTTGTGTTCTTGGGTTTTCTCTTTGAAAACTTCCAAAGGAGAGCAGGAATTTTGCTGATAGCAGAGTAAGCCTCAGCTATGAAAGTCAAACTGGTGATAAATATGGAAAAAACAAACCTTATTCTGTCTTAATGAATACAAATGGTATAATGCCTGGATCGGGGAGACCAGGGTAATGTTCAGCATGGTTTGTGGGTGGAATTCAACACTTTTTTTTTTTTTTTTAAGAGAGACTGTTGTGGTAAAGGGTCCCTGGTTATGGTAAACAGTAATGATAGGGATGGGTATATGGAGCAATTGATTCATGCTTGTTTAATGTCTTTCAAGGGTAAGGCTTTAAAAAATACTTTTCTGTTTAAGGCAGCATGAATTTCCGTTGAGCAGCTAACGAATGGAGTGGGTAACTGTCAGCTGGAAAGAATGGCAAACTGAAGTCTGTACCAGAAGTTAGTCCAACCAAGTGAGAGGAGCTGAGTGCAGGCACATGTATTAGAAAGTTCTTCAATCAGACTTTTTAGGCTTGGATCCTGGTTTCTCCAGTTTGTTCCAACACTAGAAGAAAGACTGGCTGTGTTGGATTTACTAAAGAGCAGAGTGCATGTTTCTCTGTCTTCACAAAGCAGGTTAATTTGTCTCTCTGTGACCCAGGTTTCTCCATTTGTTAGATGAGAATGTAATAGCAATTCTGTGCATATTCAAAAGAATATATATGAACATATTTATTATATGTAAGTATAAGTAGCTTATAAGAATGCCTGGCATATCCTATCTAATAAAAGAGTAATATGCAAATTGACCATCACTCCAACACACAAGATGGCTGCCCCCACGTGGACACAAGATGGCCACAACAAGATGGCCAGTAGGGGAGGGCAGTTGGGAGGGACAAGGCATGCAAGGGAGGGCAGTTGGGGGCGATCAAGCCTGCAGGGGAAGGCAGTTAGGGGGGTGACCAGGCTGGCAGAGGAGGGAAGTTGGGGGCGAATGGGCCTGCAGAGAATTGCAGTTAGGGGGGACCCAGGCCTGCAGGGGAGAGCAGTTGGGGGGACCAGGCATGCAGGGGAGGCAGTTAGGGGTGACCAGGCCTTCAGGGAGGGCAGTTAGGGGTGACCAGGCCTGCAGGGGAGGGCAGTTAGGGGCAATCAGGCTGGCAGGGGAGCAGTTAGGCATCAATCAAGCTGGCAGGGGAGTGGTTAGGGGATGATCAGGCTGGCAGGCAGAAGTGGTTAGGGGCAATCAGGAAGGCAGGCAGGCGAGCAGTTGGGAGCCAGCAGTCCTGGATTGTGAGAGGAATGTCCAACTGCCTATTTAGGCCCTACTTGGATTGGGCCTAAACGGGAAGTCAGACATCCTTTGAGGGGTCCCAGATTGGAGAGGGTGCAGGCTGAGCTGAGGGATCTCCCCCTTCCCTCCCCCCCGTGCATGAATTTCGTGCACCAGTCCTCTAGTATATTATAAATATCAATATTTGTTCTTATTGATGTTGTAGCAATAATAATAGTTATTGTTATTGTTGACCTGTAAATTAGCTGGTATTATAGGAAAATATATTAACAGCATGGTCTCATGTAACAAAATTGCTTCTAAGTCTCTCACTTACCTTAAAGTGTTAAAAATGTAAAGTAATTGGTTTAACTGGGATAATTGCTTTAACTGGGGACCTTGAATTGCTAACTGTGGGTTAAAAATGTTCAGGGTTCAGGGTTCTTAGCCAGCAGGGAAGTGGTAGTACTATAGATATGCAAGGAAGGTCCCAGAGGAGATGATGTCTAAGTTGCTATATTAAGAACAAAGATAAGTTAGCCAGGCAAAGGTGGAAACAGAGGGCATGTGCAAAGGCCCAAAGGCAAGGGAAAGTATTGCCATTTTAGAGAGTGAAACCAGTTCAGTTGGAAAATTTTACACAGGGAAATAAGGGTGAGTCATGATCAAATCTGTGCTTTTGAGCTACCATTCTATTATAATATAGTAGAATTCCTCAGGAAGGTAGTGAATGGAATGGAGAAGAATAATATTGGAGGATGAGAGTCTAGTTAGAAGACTGTCATTATAATTCAAACAAGAGATGTTGGTACCCTAAACTAAACACAGAGGAGTTTTGTTATATGTTTATTGAAATTCAATTATATATTCTAAGTCAGTGGTCGGCAAACTCATTAGTTAACAGAACCAAATATCAACAGTACAACGACTGAAATTTCTTTTGAGAGCCAAATTTTTTAATCTTAAACTTCTAACACCACTTCTTCAAAATAGACTCGCCCAGGCCATGCTATTTTGTGGAAGAGCCGCACTCAAGGGGCCAAAGAGCCACATGTGGCTCGCAAGCCGCAGTTTGCCAACTATTGTTCTAAGTGACAAAGTGAGAGGAGTTAATGGAGAAAGAAAAAGACATAGAGAAACAGCACTTTAAGTAATGCTAGCCATTCCACTCCACCATCCAATAAAAGGAGTGTGTGTCCCAGAGAAAGCCCCAAATCAGGCATCTCACCATGCTAAATGTTATTCTAGCCTTCATATGTGTATATATTTACACCCAATATGGCCCCTAAATATAAATCAATGTCTTCTCTTAGTGCTCAACCAAAGAAACAGAAATCTGCTCCAACACTAGAGAGAAAACGAACTCTTGGGTTTGCTAAGAAGCAGTATGTCTGTCTCCACTGAGGCACCTTCCTGAGAAATTCTCAAGGGTAACCATAACTACACATGACTCACATCTAACCTTAACTGTTTAGAACTTAATCCCTAAGTGATGTGTGACTTCCCTGCAGTGACAATGGAAATAGATAAAAGTAGGGGAATTGGAGAGATATTTAGTAAGTGGAACTGACAGCACCTTGTGATGGCTTACAAGTGGGGTACAAGAGATAGGGAGGAGTCAGATTGATGCCCAGGGTTCTGGTTTGACAACAGGGTCCAACCCTCCCTTTCCAATCACTAATATTACCCATAAAAGTAGGAAATTATTCCTCTACACCTCTGGGTTTTGAACTTTATAGGGACAATCTGAGTTTATCCTTGGAGACTGATTTTGGGGAAATTATGCTGTGGACTCATCCTCTCTCTCTTTATGTTTACTTCATGATAGTTCAGATTTAAAGAAACATAAAAGACAGACTATATTGAAAAGCTGTGATTAGATTTCACCAATGGTTAAAAGGAGTCTGTGGAATTCCAGAAATTAAGATTCTCAGACCCTATAATCTACACAGGATGTTCAAAGCAAGTAGACTCCTTGGAGCTAAAAGAAATATAGTTGCCATCTGACAGGTGAATAAGCAGTGTGGCAATGAAAGGAAGAAAACTGGGGATTAGTCTAAACTCTGGGGATGTAAATAATTTCCAGGGTTGACAGGCGGTCAAAGACAATCCAGGAAGATATATGAGCCAAGATCAGTAAATCCTAGTATAATCCTCATGCCAGAGGCTGCTCTGACATAAAGAACTGGTATATATTCTAGGAATTTATCACATTTGGGGCTAGATTTTCTATCCAGAAATATGCCTAAATGCACTCATACTAGCTCTTGGAGAGGATGAATGGGGAGGAAATTGGGAGGGAGATTAAGGGGATATATTGGTCTGAGTTCTCCAGAAAAATAGGGCAAATATGATAATGATTTATTATAAGGAATTAGCTCACATGGTTATGGGGGCTGAGCAGTCCAAAGATCTGTAGTCAGCAAGCTGGATACTCAGGAAGGCCAATGATATTCAACCTGAGTTTGAAGAGCTGAAAGCCAACAGAGCTGAGTGTCCAAGTTTTAATGTGAGTCTGAGATTGAAGGCAGGAAAAGACAGCTTGTCTTTAGTTTGAAGACAGTCTGACAGAAAGAGACTCTTTTACTCCACTTTTTTGTTCTCTTCAGGCCTTCAATGGATTAGATGAGGCCCACCCACATCCGGGAGAACAATTTGCTTTATTCAGTCTACCCACTCAAATGTTACTCTCATGTAGAAAGAGCTTTATAGACATATCCAGAAATAACGTTTAACCAAATCTCTGAGCACTCTATGGGTCAAGTTGACACATAAAATTAACCATCACAGGGGCTTCAGTTTTCCACACTCTCAATTCAGAAAGAATAGCTCTGGCTGATCATCCTCTGGAATTTGACTTGAAGAAAGGGCTCTGGCTGTAATAAAAAGTTTGCAGGATGCTTCCAGGGCACAAATCACTGAAGCGCTTGTAGTATTTATGGACAAGAGTCCACTTGCCCCTTTACTTGTTTTCATAATCCCTTAGATACACCAATGTTGGTTTGCTCCCTTGAAGAATACCCATTCCACATAGCTCATTCAGTTGGACAATTCCTGCCTCGAGATTTCTCGAGTTCTATAATGTATCATTCCTGAATATCCTCAGGCTTCTTAAGACAGACAGCTTCTCACCCCAATGCATCAGTTCATCTCTTGAAGTAAGTTTTTACTGCAGAATTTACCCTTCAGTTTGTACTGTATCATGATATCATCACTTTGAACCAGGAGGTTCAATTCCTGGTCAGTGCACACAACCTGGTTGCAGGCTCAATTCCCAGTGTGAGGCATGCAGGACATAGCCAATCAATGATTCTCTTCCACCATTGATGTTTCTATGGCAGAAGGCTTGAAGTTAAATGTTGGCCAGATTCTAGCCCACCATTTTTATTCCCATTAGTACTGGGGCAAAACACTCACACAGATATTTAGGAAGCTAAATAGAATGAACAACAGCTAAAATATGCTCTAAAAGGATAATGTTTCAAACAATTTCAGGTGGCATAGCCAGACAAAGGAATGACATTTTTTAAGAACATCAAAAGGTAATCAGTATATATTATAATATAAATATCTGATTGTATTAAATCCGATATCACAGATACTATATTCTAGTAGGGACTGATGATACCAGGTGCCAGAGGTTCAGGCCAAAGTTGTGACAGAAATATTTAAAATGGAAAAGATGGTATCTATAAATTTAATTTTCTCTAGGATGTGGGAAATGACAGCCATTAATCAATTTTAATGGTAAATCCTGTGACTCTTTTGTGCACTACTGAATTAGGTTATCAAGGTTTGGCAGAAAGGAGGAGGTCATTAGAAAAAGAATAGAACTTTCTAATCCCATAAAATAGTACTCTTGTGAAAAAAATAACTCCACTGACCTATACAAAAAGGTTCACCTAGACAGAATATAAAGCCTAAAGGCCAGTTTTATTCCATGGCTGCTGTAGGATTGTGTTCTATTTGTGTCATATCTTAAACCACAGAATCCTTTTTGGGAAGGGCAGTCACATGCATGTTGTCTTTCCAGACCCTGCATGGTTGCATGGCCTTATTCATAACCAGGTAATTATTAAAAGTGATGATATCATGATACAGTACAAATTGAAGGGTAAATTCTGCAGCAAAAACTTACTTCAAGAGATGAACTGATGCATTTGGGTGAGAAGCTGTTTGTCTTAAGAAGCCTGAGGTTATTCAGATGTGCCCAGAACATCTATCTATCTATCTATCTATCTATCTATCTATCTATCTATATATATATATAAAGAGGTAACATGCAAATTAGCCAGGATGCCGTAACAGTCACGACTAGCTCAGGAGGAGGCTACGCACACAGGAGGGCAGAGCAGGGCCTGCAGAGAGTGGGAGCAGGGTAAGCCTGCCTGCCAGGGCGCAGCCACAGTCCCGCCTCTGCACGTGAGCTGCAGAGGAAACACCTTTTCTGACCACTCATTTGCTAAGCTCCCGGTATGCCACTCGCAGTGTTCTTGGTAACTTGCATAATGAGAATCCAAAAAGGTGATCTAGAGTTTTTCCACCTCATTCCTGGAGGAAAAAATGAAGGTCCGCTGCTGGAGGGGCTAAGAAATGTCATATCCTGTCCTAGCCGGTTTTGCTCAGTGGATAGAGCCTCGGCCTGCTGACCACAGGGTCTGGGTTTGATTCTGGTCAAGGGCATGTACCTAGGTTGCAGGCTCCTCCCTGGCCGGGGCCCAGGTCAGGACTCATGCAGGAGGCAACCAATAGAAGTGTCCCTCTCACATTGATGTTTCTCTCTCTCTTTCCCTCTCTCTTCCATGCTCTCTAAAAATCAATGGAAAAATATCCTCAGGTAAGGAAAAAAGAAGAAAGAAAGAAAGAAAGAAAGAAAGAAAGAAAAGAATAAAGAACTGTCATATCCTGTGAAAGACACATCTTGAAAATGCCTAAAGAATGTTGTCATTTTTTCGTGGTTAAGGGACTGGAGTCTGTGTTGATGAAAACACCTTGGCAGCTGCAGTGGCCAGCAGTGGCAGCAGCAGCAGAGTGATGGGGGCAGCGCCTTCTCCTGATCAGCCCGGTCACCTCCTGCAGAGGAAGGCCAGACTGCAGCTTAGGCCTGCTCCCCATAAATTTTCTCATTTATGGCAATCTAATATATAACCTCTATGGGGAGTGGGCCTAAGCTGTCAGTAGGACATCCCCTGAGGGCTCCCGGATTGCAGAGGGTGCAAGTTGGGCTGAGGGAACCTCCACGCCGCCCCCTCCCCCCCCATGCACAAATTTCATGCACCAGGCCTCTAGTTTCATTATAGAGATAAAGAGCCCCACAGCCTGTGCTGGGCATGTGCCTTTGTTTGGGAATATTTTTGTGTGAACTGGGATGGATATGTATTTCTTTGTTCTGCTTAAGTATGTGCATTGTATGGCAGCTGGCTGGCCCCATTCATATCTATTCTCTGTGTGGAGGGAATGAGGTCCTGTGCCTGTAGCACAAGAGGGGTGTATGTGGAACATCTCCCTGCACTGGCTATGAGGTAAGACCTGCTGGTCATGGGGACCAGCACCCTATTAAAGCCAATCTTGTTCTGTGCCTTCGCTCTGTGAGTACAGTGTTGTTCCATCCAGTGCCTGTGTGAGCCATCTCTTTATTGGCACTCCAATCCCAACAGGCTATTCAGTGGGTGGACATCTGGAGACTAAAGCTACAGGCAGTGGGCTCCTCCATGAAGTGAGAACAGGTCTCATGTGCTCACCAATCTCCACACCATTTCAAGAAGCAGTGCAGACCTGGTTTCTACATAATCTAAGGAGTAGTTTGAAACTAGTTCAGGAGCAAAATGTTGTATAAGTTCCCTTGTGGCTTCAAAAGCCTACATGATAAAAATCCCACTTAAAAACCTCTGATGCTGGTGCCATTGTTATTCATGTGCTTTAGAGCTTTGAGACTTTAATTTTATTTGTATTACAATTGTATCAAATGTTTTTAGTATTATTGCATTTTATTGTGATGAAATTAATATATGCATGTCTTAACTTGGGTGCCCACAGAGGCAAAGTCTGAGACTGAGATGAGGTTTATTAGCATGCAGAAACTTAATTTGGAAGAAAGAGAGAGGAACTGGGGAGAGCAAAACGGGAGAAAAGGCTGATGCCAAAGTTGGTTCTTGTGCTGATGTCCAAGTGCGACTGTGATCAGGTCACCAATGTGGACAGCAGTGGTCAGTTGCTTGGACTTGCTGAAGGGCCCTAAAAATTCCTGTTGGCATTTGTGCCCCTGAGGGAAAGAGGGTTAGGGGATTTATCTAATGACTCTGCCCCCACTGGTTAAGAGTTCCCTCTTGGAGTGCTAAGGTTCTATATTCTCTTCTCTCAGAGAAGAGCAAGGCATGGTAGGGTTCCACCTGCAGGCAGCTGAGGCCACGCCAGTAGTTTGAATCAAAGAGGATTTAAGGCAGGTCACAGAGGTGTGCTTAATTTTCTGGATTAATGCTTAATGCAGAAAATTTGGAAAATGCTAAAATATTAAAACAAATATTTTGTTTTAACCTCTACTCACCCATTATCTCACCACCCTGAGAAAAACCATTGGCCAAGTTCCTAACATCAGTCTATCTATGCATGGTTGTTGTTTTTTTCTAATTCTACATGTCATAGCTTCCTTTTTTCTAAACAATTTTCCACCTTTAACATATTTTCATGTTGATAAATATTCTTCTTAGTACTTTTTTAAGTGTTTGACCAGTATTCCATTATACAGATGTACTAAATAATACCTCTAATCTTTATCTTTTTCTTATGGTTGGTTGTTTAGACTGTTCCTAATTTTCTGCCATTAAAAAAAAAAAAAACACTGAAAAAAAAACACACCCCACAACCCACTGCATTGTTGTACACTTTTACAACTATTTTTTTAGCATTAATCCATAGAAGTAAAATTCCAACATCAAAAGTGTAAAGTATGTACACTTTTAAGGCTTTCGTGCCCAATTAACCTCCAGAAAAGTTGTAAATATCCCCCTATGTGTAAAATTTTGTATTCTCTCTTTATTTAATACTAGAGGCCCTATGCATGAAGATTCGTGCAAGAATGGGCCTTCTGCCGAAACTGGTTTGGCTCAGTGGATAGAGCGTCGGCCTGCGGACTGGAAGGTCCCAGGTTCGATTCTGGTCAAGGGCATATACCTTGGTTGCGGGCACATCCCCAGTAGGGGGTGTGCAAGAGGCAGCTGGTCGATGTTTCTCTCTCATCGACGTTTCTAGCTCTCTATCCCTCTCCCTTCCTCCCTGTAAAAATGAATAAAATATATTAAAAAAAAAAAAAAAGAATGGGCCTTCCTTCCCTTGGCTGCTGGCACCGCCTTTGCTATGGCTGGAGCTGCCTTTTCACCTTTCCACCTTCCCATGCTGCCCAGAGGCCTGCACCATGCTGTCCCGCCCCGCCCCCGGCCGCTCGGCACCTGCATATACAAATTAACCTGCCATCTTTGTTGGGTTAATTTGCATACTCACTCCTGATTGGCTGGTGGGCATCACGAAGGTACGGTCAATTTGCATCTTACTCTTTTATTAGTGTAAATTATTATTTTCTAATTTATGGCAATCTCACATATTGCTATCTTTTACAATTAATTATTCATAAATATTTAATCTACCTACCTCTATTTTTAATGAATTGAAGATTTTTTTTCAAAGGTTTGTTGATAATTTGCATTTTTACTTTTGTAAAATATTTATTTGTGTTGTTTGCTTTTCTAAGATTTTATCTTTTTCTTATTTACTTGTAATTAGTCTTTTTAAACTATTAATGCCATTGTAAAAAATATATATATATCTAAATATGATACCATACACAAATTTCCCTTACTAATTAATTAACTAGGGGCCCAGTGCACGAATTCATGCACCTTGAAGGGAACTGTGGGCTGCAAGGCTGAGGTGGGCACAGGGGCGGGTCTCAGCCCATCCTCCATGCCTCTGCCCAGCCCCTCCTGCTGTGCCCCCACCACCTGGTCCAGTCTTCCGGAAATCCCACTCCCACCGGCTCCCACATACTGACGGTGCTGCCCCGCTCACACCTGCTGATGGCACAGAATGATTGGGGCCAGTGCCAACAGTGGGTGTGAGCGGGGCACATGCCGTTAGTGGGTGTGAGTGGTGGCTGCTGTCCCGATAGCTCCTCAGGAGCAGGGGGAGGTAGAGAAGCCCTGAGGGGCGATCGGAGCTGACAGCCGCCACTTGCACCCTCTGATGGTGCCGAGCGATTGGAACTGGCACTGGGTGCTGGCTGCGGGTGCGAGTGGGGCCAGTGCTGGCAGTGAGTACTAGAGGCAGCTGCCAGCCCCAATCACCCTTCAGGAGCAGGGGGAGGTGGAGAAGCCCTGAGGCGTGATTGGGGCCAGCAGCCGGTGCTGGCAGTGAGTACAAGTGGGGCCGGTGCTGGCAGCAGGTGTGAGTGCTGGGTGGGACTGTGGCATGCAGAAGCAAAGAATTTTCAGTAAACCACCAGAGGCTCGCCCCAATGACAGCAACCGGTGCCCCACCTTGGTCTGGGACCCCCACTCACCTGCTCCACCATCCCGCTGTGGCCAATGCCTGCCATGTTCCGTGTTCTGCCACTGATGTCCACCATGTTCCGTGCGCCCCCTGGTGGTCAGCACACGTCATAGTGGGTTGTTTGGCTATTCCGCCGTTCGGTCTATTTGCATATTAGCCTTTTATTATATAGGATGGGGCTTTTTAATATATAAATTTAACTTTTTATGTAGTCAAATTTGCCTATGGTACTTATTCTACCTCAGGTACTTAAGACTTTGCTTCAGGGACTAAATTTAGTTATGAAGATTCATGATCAGTTGTATGAGGTCATGCAACTAGTAAGTGAGATAACAGGTTTGAACTCAATTCTGCCTGATACCTAAGTGTGTTCCACTCTCAAAATATCAAGTCTTTTGAATTATATTTTTAGTTCCCTTGACCCAAGCTTTATGATTGAACTCCAGTGTAACTTTATTATAATGTGATTGTTATATATTTATTGATTGTAACTACTCTGTAGAGCTAGTACATGTTTAATGTATGGGTCTGTCTTCTTCATTCAACCTCCCATCCTCAGCTTTCATGCCATAAAATACAAAGTAAAAAGGAACAGAATTGAATGCAAATACCAGAGAACCCATATATTGAATATATATATATATATATATATATATATATATATATATTAATTAGAAGCCTGATGCATGAAATTCATGCAAGAGTAGGCCTGCTTTCCCCCGGCTGCTGGCACCAGCTTCCCTCTGGCACCTGGGACCCAGGCTTCCCTTCAGCCGCTGGCAGGCACCAGGGACCCGGGCTTCCCTCGCAGCCCCAGCTTTGTCCGGAAGGACATCCAGTCTAATTAGCACATTACGCTTTTAATAGATGTGTGTGTGTGTGTGTGTGTGTGTGTGTGTGTGTGTGTGTGTGTGTGTTTTAAAGAAACACTTTGAATAATGTAAATGGAAGGTCTGGTAATAACAAGGGAAACAAAGATGGGTGACGTCACATTATCCAAATAAAGTGTTATTTAGTAAATGGAACATCTGGCTCTGAGATGAAATATTTTTATAATGAAGAAATTTTGACCAATGCAGGTTAAGAGTGAAGGCAAATCAGGAAGAAAAACAAAAACCAAAAAAACACCAAAACCGGACATTAATACCAAGCATGTAAACATTGTCAATTATAAGAACAAATATCTCAAGAAAGAAGATATTCACCCTGCAGCTTTAGAGACACCAATGACAACTTCTTTTAAGGTACCCTCACCTGAATCACTCATTCCACACATCTTCATTGAGCCCAACTAAGTGCTGTGACTGAGGTACGAAAGCTTAAACATCAGAGATGTTGGTCTTTTCAAAGGGAAATAATATCTACTGAGAGAGTCAGGTGGTAAAATAACCATAGTGTAGGGCTGAGTAAAAAAGCAATAAAGAAATACTGGCATGAAAAGGATATGCTGGAGATGTGTGACTGGGTGGGTGAAGCAGGGAAGGGTTCGTTAAGTAGGTGGTATTTAACTGGAGGCTTGAGAAATAAAAGGGTTTTGATAGAAAGAAAAAGAATTTTGCAATGAAAGAGCAGCTTAGAAGAAGGAAAAGGCATGTGGAAATGCATAAACAGTTTTTTTAAAGGTACATTGAGTAGTTTAGATGAGTAAAACAGAAAGTGCATAGAAGCATACAGTAGTAAATGGAGCCAAGTAGGTAAAGTTTAGTTATGACTCTTGAGTGTAAGTGATAGAAATCTAAATTAAACTAGTATAAGCAAAAAGAGGTGAATGAAAGGATACTATGTTATTCACTTCATAGATTGCCCATATAAGTGAGTGCATGGAAACATCTGAGCCTCAAAAACTGTAAGAAACAATTTCCTGAACATCATAATCACTTTATTCTCCTCTCTTTCCTCCCAAAATGGTGCCCTTATACCTCTCTAGACATTATGAATACAGTGATCCACATAGTCATGGGTTTTACATGCTACAGCTTTGGGAGCATTGACCCAGCTAGGGTCAGGAACCCACCTCAAACCGTTCAACTTCATCAGGAATAGAGAAAGACATCTACACTAATAAAAGAGTAAGATGCAAATTGACTGTACCTTTGCGACGCCCACCAGCCAATCAGAAGTGAGTATGCAAATTAACCCAACAAAGATGGCGGGCTAATTTGCATACACAGGTGCCGAGCGATTGGGGGCATTCTGCAGCACCCCAGCCGCTCCAGGCCTCTGGGCAGTGTGGGAAGGTGGAAAGGTGGCTCTGGCCAGAGCAAAGGCGTTGCCGGCAGCCAGGGGAAGGAAGGCCCATTCTTGCACGAATCTTCGTGCATCGGGCCTCTAGTTTTCTATAAAAAGAAAGGGGGTTGAGGGCAGTGCTGTACAGATAGCTCCACAGATTTCTACTGCATATTATAGGAAATGGCAACACTATCATTAGCAACTTTCAAGAGTCTAATTTAACTTCCAATTATCCTCTTTTTTTTCCTTCTTGCCCCAACTTGTGAATCTCCATCCAGTTTCCATTTCCCTTGATCATCCACTCTTTCTCTTCTTATGGTCTTTGCCTGTTCAGTTGCTCCTTCTCTCTGGGATGCTCATTCCAGGTATTTTTTAAAGCAAAAAGGCACCAGCTGAACAGTCCATATCAAAAGCAATCAGGCCTAAATTAGGATGCTACTATCTGTTTCATTCATGTTTTTATTCATCAGTTGTTCATTGACCTCTTGGCAGAAACAATGGGGATAAAGAGATTAAAAGTGATAGAACCAATAATAGCTCAAATGTATTTAGTGATCACTATGTGGAAACTTCTAAGCTATATTATCTTTCTAAAAACTGTTTTATTGATTTCAGAGAAGAAGGGAGAGGGAGAGAGAGATAGAAGCATCAATGATGAGAGATAATTATTGGTCAGCTGCCTCCTGCACTCCCCCTACTGGGGATCGAGCCCACAACCCAGGCATATATCCTTACCGGGAATCAAACTGTGACCTCCTGGTGCATACATTGATGCTTGACCACTGAGCCATGCCGGCCAGGCTATATTATCTTCTTTAACCACACATAGTAACTCAATTATTTTTTAAAATAACCAAATGGTTTATTTGGAATATAAACCTAAGCTCTTTGACTCTAAAATCCTTGTGTAGAGTTACCAGTCTGAAATGAATGATACTGTCTCTTTCCCAAAGATGATCACTGAATAGGAGGCAAATGCTGCATAAAGTAATAAGCACTTTGACATTGCTAAACATTGGTTTACTAATGACAAGAATACTTGACATGGAGAGGCACCTGACCCATTCTAGGAAGGAGGGAGGCTTCAAGTAAGACAGCCTAAGCTGTAGTTGACCAGGTGGGTAAGGGTTGGAAAGCCTACTCTGGGTGGATATAAGCAGCACAAGCAAAAGTGAGTAGGTGGCAGTGTCCACTCACTGATTGCCCTGAGGTTTAGTAGATATGGGACTTAGGTTGGGATGGAGAACAGTGGCAACAGATATAACTAGAAAAACAAATAGGAGACATACAAAAAGGGTGCTGTATATTATACTGAGGACTTGTGACTTTATCCAAAGGCAACAGTTAACCTCTGAAAAATTTTAAACATGATCAAAGTAATAATTTAGAAAGATCACTCTTAGAGACAGTGTAGAGGCCGGAAGCCAGAAGACTTAATTAAGAAGCAATGTCTAGAAGAACCTAGACTAAGCAATTTGGGGCAGGTTTAAGTCTTTCATTTTTATATCTCCAGGGTTTAACCAATTGTTGAACATATGTATGAATAAAGGGACTGCTACAGTAATCTAGGCAAGAAATAGAAGGCCTGAATTAAGACAGTCGCAGTGAGAATGGAAATTGTAGGATGAATTCTCTAGGATGATAGAGCTTTAAAAGACTGCATCTGACTTTCAGTTCATTAGCTATTATTTTCTCTTTTTTAATCTGAACTACATTAAACATTTAGCAGTATAGAAAATAATTCACTGTTTACCACCTAATATTAATACTTAACTACTTGCCATAGTTGCATGATATCCTAAATATTTTTCATAATGTTGTAAGAAGTTATAGTTATTATTTGTGATTGATTTACAGCATATAAGTTGATCAAGATGATGCACCATAATTTACTTGAGTATTTCTCTACAGTTAGATTTATAAGCTAGTAGTCATTTCTGACATATCTTGCTCTTAGAAAAGAATGCTGTAATAAACAGCTGCAGGCATAGCTGTGTTCTTGAGAAAGATTGCTTCTTCTCCTTTGTTGTCTGTTTTGCCTAGTGTTATAGAGATCAACATGTGGGAAGAGATTGTTCAAGTGTAGTTGATGTAGATACATAGGTTACTACGAGGTTGAAGGTTACACAAGAGTTGTGTGGTTAAACAACTGGGGAACCATTCCTAGAACAGTGGCAATTTCTCTTCAGCAAAATATTATGTTTAGCCCGAACAGAGTGGTGCAGAGGTTGAGCATTGACCTATGAATCAAGAGGTCACGGTTTGATTCCTGGTCAGGGCACATGTCCAGGTTACAGGCCCAATCCCCATTGGGGAAAGGGGCATGCAGGAGGCAGCTAATCCATAGCAATGACTCTCATTATTGATGTTTCTATCTCTCTTTCCCTCTCCCTTCTTCTCTGCAATCAATAAAAATATATATTAAAAAATATTATTTTTATCCCCTTATTTTTAAAAACCTACTTTTAATACTGTATCCATATCATCTACAACTTGAATAATGTTTGGCACATAGAAACTGTTCAGTGTATATTTGTTGAATGCATGAATGAATAAGAGAAATGCAAACGAATCCACTAAAAATCCCAAAGCCCATTCCTTATGCATTTATTTTTGTTCAGTATCCTCAGACACAATTTCCTTAAAGAAATAATATTTTTGCCAGGATCAGAAACATGATGGGAAGGCTTAAAAATAAGTCAAATTAACAGGACACTTGATTTAGAAAAGAAATGTTTTATTTCAAACAAAATATAATCCACTAGGATCCTATTGTGTATAATAGTGTGAATAAGGTTGATAAATTGTTTGCATGAGGAGAATATGGTATAGGGAATATGGTATAGGAAATGGTATAGGGATCAGGCACAAACTGCTATTTAATATCTGTTCTGCTACTAACTGAAATCTAAAATAAGTTCATTTTTAAAAATCGATGTGATGAGAGAAATTGACAATATTCTAGTGATTTTTAGTTTAGTCTCTAGAGATCAAAAGACTCGACTTCAAGCTTTACCACCAAGAACTATTGACCACGGACTATTTACTTAAGCTTTTCCAGTTTTTGTTTTCTCATATGTACACTAGGGATGAAAAGAATACCTACTTTATGAAGTTGTTATGAAGAGTAAATGAAATAGTGTAAAGTCCTGGAACATAATAACTTTTCAAAAAATTCTACCTACAACAATTATTATTATCTGATCTGAAAATCTATCACATAATTATGGTATAGCTTATTCCATATAGTAGTTGAACAGGGAACAAATTTATTCATATGGGAGACATACTTCCTCTGTCTCGCTGTGGCAAACACTGCTTCCTGCTACTCAAATTTTAATCCACAGACACCTGTTAGAATCACATGGGAGCTTTTAAGACATGTGGAAGCTCAGGCCCCATCCAAAAGCTGTTGAGTTATAATCTGAATTTTAACAAAGGCTTGTGTGCACATTAACATATGAGAAGTGCTCTTCTTCTAATAGTCATTCTCATCCCCCCTTTGAACTACTGATTTCACTGAGTGCGTTGAGTTCAGCCCTGGGAGACAAATCATGATTATACTAGGCCTGTGGTCGGCAAACAGCGGCTCGCGAGCCACATGTGGTTCTTCGGCCCCTTGAGTGTGGCTCTTCCACAAAATACCACGGCCTGGGTGAGTCTATTTTGAAGAAGTGTCGTTAGAAGAAGTTTAAGTTTAAAAAATGTGGCTCTCAAAAGAAATTTCAATCGTTGTACTGTTGATATTTGGCTCTGTTGACTAATGAGTTTGCCGACCACTGTACTAGGCCAATCATAACCCTCCTGAGAAACAGCATCAGAAGCACCAGAAGTTTATTTCATTTTTTCAGCCACATCTGAAGTTGGAGTGACATCATTCTGGCCATTGTTGGGAGGCTTCTGGGAATGTTTTTCCTCTCCCCCTATCTCTGTTTCTTCCTACACATCTTGCTTCTTTTCTTTAAATGCTGTAAGAGGATAGAATCCATGAGTTTGGGCTGCCAATTAGCACCCAGATGGCAAGAATGAGAAAAAGTCAACACAATGAATATGGTGTCCTTGAAAATATCACTGACATGTTGAACCAGCCCTGCTAAAACCTACAAGTGTGTTTATTAAGAGAATATACAGTGTATTGAAAAGTTAATCTTACCCAAAGAGCAGCGTAGCCTTTGCCCTTGACTACTAGGCAGTGATCTCCAGGTCCTTGGAATATCATACCTGATAAAAGTGTCTTTGTTTGCCTGGGGGCTTTTGGTGGCAGTGTTGGTGTCAGTTCTGCCTCTGGGTGGACTGGAGACTAAATGGATCAACCTGGCCTCTGAAAGGGTTGGAGACTACAGCCTCGCCATGCAGGCAGTATGTGATTAGAGCCCAATAAAAACACTGCATGGGGAGAGGATGACTGGAAGCTCCACATCTAGGCTTCCTCTATCGTCTGCCCTTGGCTGATTTTAATCTGTATTCTTTTCCTGAAATGAACCAAGTATAGCAGCTTTCAGTGAGGTCTGTGAGTTTTTCCAATGAATTATCAAAACTAAGGGTTGCCCTCGCCGGTTTGGCTCAGTGAGTAGAGCATCGGCCTGTAGACTGAAAAGTCCCAGGTTTGATTCTGGTCAAGGGCACATGCCTGGGTTGCAGGCTCGATCCCCAGTGGGAGGCGTGCAGGAGGCAGCCAATCAATGATTCTTTCTCATCATTGATGTTTCTATCTCTCTCTTTCCATTCTTCTCTGAAATCAATAAAAATATATTTTAAAAATAAAAATAAATAAAACTAAGGGTTGTTTTGGGAACCCCTCAAACTTGTAATTGATATCAGAAATGAGGAGGCCATATATACAAGACTATTTCCTCTAAATCTGAGAGTTGGCTAAAAATCTTCACAGAGAATAATGTATTATACCCATTAAGCCACTGTCAGTTAGAATTTCTATTATCAGAAGCCAAATTCATTCAAAAGGATACTCCAGTGGTTCTCAGACGTTTTGGTCTCCAGACCCTTTACACTCTTCAAAATATACTGAAGACTTCAAATAACTGTTATATACATTACACCTATTAATATTTACTGTGTTCAAAATGAAAACAAGAAGTTAAAATATTTCTTTATTAATCCATTTAAATATAACAGTAATAAACCCATTGCATGTTAACATAAGAAGAGATATAAAATCTATAACTCTATTTTTACTCCAAACAGTAAAACAGCATTGTTCTATATTGAACCAGAGATATGGATCCATGGAACAGACTGACAGAGGTCTGACAGGAAGGGTGTGGGGAGGACTGGATAAAAGAAGGTGAAGAGAGTAGCCAACGGACATATATACATAGTCTAGACAGCAGAGTGGTAAAGGCCAGGGGAGAGGTGGTGGGGGCAGGGTGGAGGTGGCCAAAGTGGGGATGAGGGACATCTGTAATAGTGTCAACAATCTTAAAAAAAAACCTCTTAAATGTCTGGCTTAATAGATTACTAGTATTCTATCTGCTTGTGTGATATGCTACAATATGTTGAACTATGAGGAAAATTTAGCCTCATAATGAAATTTAGTTGGAAAAGGGAAGAGCATTTTAATAGTTTTATCAGATACTAGAAGCCCAGTGCATGAAATTCATGCATGGGGAGAGGGGGCGGTCCCTCAGCCCAGCCTGCACCCTCTCCAATCCGGGACCCCTTGGGGGATGTTCGACTGCTGGTTTAGGCCTGATCCTGATTGGGCCTAAACCGGCAGTTGGACATCCTCTTGCAATCCGGGACTGCTGGCTCCTAACTGCTCACCTGCCTTCCTGATCACCCCTAACCACTCTGCCTGCCTGCCTGATTGCCCCTAACCCCTCTGCCTTCCTGATTGCCCCTAACCACCTCTGCCTGCCTGCCTGATCACCCCTAACTGCTCCCCTGCCAGCCTGATGGCCCCTAACCACCTCTGCCTCAGCCCCCGCACCCAGGACCCAGGCTTCCCTCCTCCGGCTAGTCACAGGCCCCCCAGGACCCGGGCTTCCCTCCCTCTGGCCAGCTGCAGGCCCCCTTGATCCCCCCGGGCCAGCCGCCCGCTGTAGGTTAGACCTTGAAATTTTGTCTGTGAGCAAATACAGGGTGATTTAGGAATTCCCTTGAAATGAAACATGCATCTCACTGTGACATAGCTGCTGCCACCATGCCACCGAGGCCTGGAAACATCCCTAAAGGGTACATAGTAATAGAAACAGGAACGGTAAGCTTTGCCAGGGCCAGCCACAGGCGCCTGGGACTGCGGGCAGCTTCACCTGGGCCCCACCTTTGTCAGGAAGGACATCAGGAAGACCTCTGGTCTAATTAGCATATTACCCTTTTATTAGTATAGATATGTGGATTTCTTTTTCTGAAACATTAGTCAAACCCAACATATAACCATTTCTTAAAGGTTAGTTGCAATGTGGAATCTGATATCACATCAAAGAACTTTTCATACTGTACTAACATTCATGATTCTCTAACATCATTCATGTAACATCATACATTGATCACCCAGAAAAATTGGTTCACTGAGTTATGCAGATCTTCTCATCATTGGCATGTTTTATTATACACTATTAAAAAGTCACATTTATTAATACCACTACTGAGCTCATCATAAATGTCTTCAAGTTTCAGGAAGCTGAAAAGCTCACAGTGGCCAATACAGGTTTTCGAACATTTTAATATTCTCTTGAAATACTCAGTTTTATCATTTGCATCAAATCTTGTCAGTTGCTTTCCTTGGATAGGTGGCCTTATTTTAGATAATGTATCTGCCAAATACCTAAGTTTGTCTGTCAATCATTCTTCCAAGTAAAAAATAATATTCCATGAAAACTGTGGCCAGTTTTACTTGTAACTTAAATAACTGCATGAGGATTTTTTTTTTCTTGAGGCAACAACCGTACTTTGGTATTCTGCAGAAGGGCTTTGCCCTATTTTATTACAAAGAATATTTAAAAATCACATGTATTTAGTGTCAATATTTTATAAATTTAATAATTTTTATTGCTTTGTCAAGGTCATTCCTAAGTGAAACTGAAATATTTTTTAATGAAAAGTGTGTCAGAGAAGAATGCAATGTTTGGTGCCATTGCCTTAATTCATGTTCAGCTGCCAGCCATTTAACCCACTACTTGCTTTTGTGCCATTATTGCAAATGTCAAAACAGTGAAAAATGGCAAATACCATATATTATTATGAAAATAATCTTAACCTTGACACCTTTTTGTGACACACTAATGGCATGTGTGATGTGCATTGGTTTTAAGGAGAGAACTTGGTTTTAAGGAGAGAACATCATGGTCTGCAACAACAGACCACCCCCTCTGTTGGTCCCAGGCTCAGTTGTGAGTTCTGAAGGGAGGCTCTGCATAGTGCAAAGTTTGTCTTCCCCAGCCCTCCCAATTCTCCTTCGCTCTTCCCACTAATGGATGTGATCAACTTCTTCAGACTAATAGAGTGAAGACTAAGGGCTCTGACGTCAGACAATCTTGACCTTACATTAACTATAACCTGGAGCAAATTCACTTTGTCCTTGCTTCCAGTTTTGCATTTGTAAAATGGGAACAAGTAATAGGTTGTTTTGAAAACTAAAAAAGATAAGTAATATAAAGCACTTAGAACTCTCCTGAATCCTGTAAGCTATCGGTGTTAGTTGTTTTCATTACTATTATTTAATAATTTCCTCCTTTTAGAGAGATTTGCATTATAGCCAGGGATATCTTGTGCAACAGGGTTGAATTTCAATCATGGAATTTCAGGCATAGTCAGCAAGCAGGTTATTTGTTTTTATTTTGGGGATCTAATTGTTGGGAAAGATAGAGAATTCAGGCTCCTGAAACCATTCATGTAGTGCTAATTACTCATACTAAATGACTGTGTTAATAAGCTCATTCTTAATATTCAGCCAATACTATCCTTCAAGATAATTCCATGAGGAGGTAGTTATGTCTTTGTTCAGTTTTTATGCTCTGCTAACATCCTCATAGAGCAATTTGCACATGGTTGAGGCCTGATAAATGCATGTAAACTATATATCCTCAAAAGGAAAAACAACACTCATTTGCAAGTGAACTGCTCCCTCGAAAAAAGGAGTTCTCTAAAAGTAATATTTCTGGGTTTCACTGATCAAACCAAGTTAAAAAAAAAAAGAAAAAAAAAAAAGAAAAGAAAACTTGAAATAAATTGAGTCCTCTGGCTATAGCTCCCAGCAGTAATGAAAGAATGCTATCGCTTCAGAGACTAAAATCGCAACTGCTTGTTGCATAAGAAAAATAAAGGCTTACAAACTATTTCCCTACAAAAAGAAATACAGGTTAGTGCATGCATTCGTATTAGTTTCTGATCCAGCAGAGAATGGCTTATGATTGTATTTTGGGAACTTTCTTGTAGAAAGAGATTTATAGTTTGCTTTTTTTTTTTCTTATAAAAACCTCTTTCTACTTTAAAATATAGACTCTCAGCAAGTGTCACCCTGAAGAATTGGGACTACTAGACTATTTTGTTACATTTTAAGGGATAAAAACGCATGCAACAGTTATGTTATTAAGCCACAGCAATGGAGCTGCTACTCTCCACCTCATTACTCAGGACTCTCTTTAGTTCGATTATACACCTCCACAGCTAAGGAAGATAGATGGAGGTCATTTGGGAGCTGTAAACCACAATGCCTTGAATGCAGAACTATGTTCTTAAACTGATTTACACCTTGTTCTCCAGTGTTCTACAACCAGGGCTTGGATTGAAATGCATGGGCTATGATTGAAAAGGCTTTTACTTGGTTTTAACGTCACTGCCCATCCTGGCTGGCAATTATTACCGTCAATGAATGTTGCCTTCATTACTTCAGTCGTGGCAGCAAAACCAAACCAAATCCAAAGGGAAATCGGGGTTCTCGGCCAGAATGTCCTCTGGGGAGGGAGGAATGACATTTATGTCTCCTGTAAGTTTTAACTTGATTGTGTGTATTGGCCCAGCGGGAAAGGAATTGTGTAATTGAAAGGAGCAATTTGCTTTTCCAGCATTGACAAAAAGACTTGTCATGCTGTTCTGATTTAACTCCTGTTCACCTCCCAGTGTAAAGATGGAAAGTGTACTAAAGGAAGTTCATTAAGCAAGGAAAATCCACATTAACCTTCACAGAGAAATGAAGGGTAGTTATATATTTAAGGTAAGTGTTGTCCCTGTCCCGGAACTGCTCCTCTCCTTTAATGTCCTGGGTTCACCCTCTGTAACTTATCCCCTGGCTGTTCCTTTAGTGTCACTTCAGAATGTTGTCATCCTCAAGGAATAAAAAAAATCACATTAGAAATAATTAGAAAAGCAACGACAACAACAAAAAAGCTGCCTTTAACAACAGCATGCTCTTCTTACCTGTCTAAAGTTGAATAGAAGGATGTGTCAAGAAAAATGGTTTCTACTGCTGCCAAGTTTATTGTAATGGGTCACAGGAACAACATAGCCCTAGATTTTTCAATGATGTGATTCCATTGGACATATATCCACAATGCCAAAGGGTTTCATAAATGTTCACCTCTGAATTACAGGCTATAAAAGGTTTTATTCCCACTGATACATTTTCATTTAGAAAGGAATAGATCTTCCCAAGAACCTATGTGAGGCCAGTACAGAATCTATTCTGTTTTCTTCTCAGAAGAAAATAATAATTGAATTGAATTCATATACCAGGTCTTCTGTGACATATTTTCTCTATGTAAATTAATCTTAAGTTATATTTTTATGAGATGGTATTTAAGCAGTTCCTTAAACTCCTAACGGCTTTAAAAACGTATAAAACATTTCATTAACATTTAAAGTTATCTTAGACATTCTGCCGAGCTGCAGAAAGCATTTTTAAGGGCTAAACATTTTATGGCCATCCTAACGGTGCCTTATTAAAGAGCTGAAACATTCTAAAGCTTTGCTCCGCCTTTAGATTCAATAGATCTTATGGAATGCTGTAAGTAAAGACTGCAATGGAACTTTTATTTCATTCTGCATAGATAGAATTTTGCCTTTGAAATTGTATTTATCGTTGTTAACAAAGCATCTATCAGTTACATTTTTGAATACCTACCATGTATTCCACATTATCAGAGCCTTCTTTGTTGACTTCATTTTCTATTAGGTTCCTTCTCTCCAACCACACTTCAGCTGCACTAGCCTTTCTGTTCCTCAAACATGGCAAGCTTGCCCATAAGTACCTTCTGCTTGGAACTGTTTTCCCCCGAAAACATGGTGATCTAGTTCCTGTTCACCTTTGGACAGAGCTCAAAAATCCCTCCAGGAGAAATCTGCTGTGACCAACTCTGTCCCCAGTGTCTCTATACCATTACCATGTTTATTTTTATTTTCTTCACTGCACTTATCATGATCTGACATATTTTGGTTTATTTGTGTTTGTTATCTATCTCTTACAACTTTAGTGTAAACTTCTTGAGTGTAGAAACCTTGCCTTCTTACTTACTGACAAATCTACAGACACTCTATTGCCAAACAGGCAGGCAGCATACATTAGTTAAAATGAATGAATGATAGGTTTCAAAAAGTTTGGGAAACTCATGATTGTTAAGAAGGTGAATACTACTGAGTAGTTAAAAAGACTTAGAAAACTTTAAACAATAACAAGGAAACAATCCATGAGTAATTGTTACATGGAAAAACAAGTTACAGCCTAATTCATTTAGAAGAGTATATTCCATTTTAGTTAAAAAAGCAAAATATGCAATTATTTACACACAAGTCAGTATATAAATAAAACACATTTAGAAAAAATTGTCGGTAATAGTAATTACTTCTGGGAGAAGTAATTGCATGAAACTGCTTCTTAAATTATACATATCTATAGCATTTTAGTTTTTTTCAGTGAGTATTTATCCAACAATTACCTATTAATAATTTATCCCAGGAACCATTCTTGATGTCAGCCTATCTAATAAAAGAGTAATATGCAAATTGACCGTCACTCCAAGACACAAGATGGCCGCCCCCATGTGGTCAAAGATGGCTGTCCCCATGTGGACACAAGATGGCCACCACAAGATGGCTGGCAGGGGAGGGCAGTTGTGGGTAGTTGGGGTTGACCAGGCCAGCAGAGGAGGGCAGTTGGGGGGGACCAGGTCTGCAGGGGAGGGCAGTTGTGAGCGATCAAGCAAGCAGGGAGGGCAGTTAGGGGTGACCGGGCCAGCAGAGGAGGGCAGTTGGGGGAGACTAGGTCAGCAGGGGAGGGAAGTTGGGGGGACCCAGGCCTGCAGGAGAGTGCAGTTGGGGGGAGGGGACCAGGCCTGCAGGGGAGGACAGTTGGGGGAGACCAGGCCAGCAGGGGAGGGCAGTTCGGGGGGACCAGGCCTGCAGGGGAGGGCAGTTGTGGGCTATCAGGCCAGCAGGGAAGGGCAGTTGGGGGAGACCAGGCCAGCAGGGGAGGGAAGTTGGGGGAGACCAGGACTGCAGGGGAGGGCAGTTTGGGGGGCAGGCATGCAGGGGAGGACAGTCAGGGGTGACTGGGCCAGCAGGGGAGGGCAGTTGGGGGTGACCAGGCCTGCAGGGGAGGGCAGTTGTGGGTGATCAGGCCAGCAGGGGAGGGCAGTTAGGGGTGACCGGGCCAGCAGAGGAGGGCAGTTGGGGGAGACCAGGCCAGCAGGGGAGGGCAGTTAGGGGGGACCAGGCCTGCAGGGGAGGGTAGTTGGGAGGGGGACCAGGCCTGCAGGGAAGGGGAGTTGGGGGTGACCAGGCCAGCAGGGAAGGGCAGTTAGGGGTGACCAGGCCGGCAGAGGAAGGCAGTTGGGGAGACCAGGTCTTTAGAGGAGGGCAGTTGTGGGCAATCAGGCCTGCAGGGAGGGCAGTTAGGGGTGACCGGGCTGGCATAGGAGGGCAGTTGAAGAAGACCAGGCCTGCAGGGGAGGGCATTTGGGAGGGGGACCAGGCCTGCAGGGGAGGGGAGTTGGGGGTGACCAGGCCAGCAGGGGAGGGCAGTTAGGGGTAATTGGGCCAGCCGGGAAGCAGTTAGGTGTCGATCAGACTGGCAGTGTAGTGGTTAGGGGGTGATCAGGCTGGCAGGCAGAAGCAGTTAGGGGCAATCAGGCAGAGGCAGGGGAGCGGTTGTGAGTCAGCAGTCCTGGATTGTGAGAGGGATGTCTGACCGGGCCTAAACAGGCGGTCGGTCATCCCTAAAGGGGCTTCAGATTGGAGAGGGTGCAGGTTGGGCTGAGGGGCCTCCCCCCCCCACACCCCCGTGCATGAATTTCGTGCATCAGTCCTCTAGTTAGTATATAAGTGAACAAATAAAAGGCCTTATCTTCACAGAGCTTCCATTATATTGAAGAAAATGGATCTTATTAAAAAAAAATAAAGCCAAGTTAAGACACAGAGAGAATCAGAGATAAGGTGGTGAGAGAAGACCTCTTTAAAGTGGTGATATTTGAGCAAAGACTTAAACAGGATGTATCCAGTCAGGAGAGTCTTGGTTATGTTGGAGTAACCAACAGTTTGTTTCTCAGCCACATCGATATACAACTTGGGTTGGTGAAGGCTCTGCCAGCCAATGGGAGGTGGAGGAGGGGGGCGGTCCACCACCTTGGAGCAGTGCCATCTGGAATATGTGGCCCTCCTGATCCTGACAAGAGAGCAGAGGGCTGGAGAGTCAAGCAGTACAACTAAATTCCACTACTGGTAAACCCTCCACTAGAAGTGACATGTCCCCTCTGCTCACATACCATTGGCCTATGATCAGAGTAAGCCTCTGTGTACCTGAAGTAAAAGAGAACCGGAGATTAGTGAACAGTGGTGGTGTTTACTGTAAAGAGTAAGCATATCAATATCTGGAGGACAAGTTCAAGTAAAGGGGACTAAAGGGGACAGAAATTGCAAATACCCTGAAATGTCTATATACTTGTTGTGTTCTGTGTATGTAGGCAATGTGGCTAGAGTACAACAAGTTAAGAAGAGAAGGAAAAGTGAGTGTGATGAGGTAGTTAATGGTCAGATCCTATACAGTCTCATAGTCTATTATTATTAATATTATTGTTAATTGTTTAATCCTCACCTGAGGACATGCATTTATTGATTTGAGAGAGAGAGAGGGAAAGGGAGAGGAAGATAAAAATACATCAATTTGAGAGAGAAACATGAATCAGTTGCCTCCCATACACACAACCTAGGTATATGCCCTGACCAGGAATCAAACCTGTGACCCTTCAATGCACAGGATGACACTCCAATCAACTGAGCCATACCCATCAGGGTCCCATTATCATTAAACTAAATATGATGGGAACCCACTGGAAGAGATTTGATATTATCTGATTAATGAATCACTCCTGTTATCATAAAAAGACAGCAACATAGAGGTAGGCATAATAAACAAAAAAAATGATAGACTATCAACCTGAATAAATATAGAAGGAGAAAGAAGAGGCACTAATCAGTTAGATAAATAGAGACCCCAATAGTTTTAAGATATGGGTTTGATTGCACATAAATAAATCCCTCAGTTCTTTTTATTTTTTTTAAACACCAGCTGAAGCCTAAAATATCAACAAAACACAAAAAGAATGCAAGCTCCTTTAATATGGGTAAACAAATGAATTGAGTATGCACAGATGGCTTACTGCATGGAGCAGGTGATAGGGCAGCTTTCAATTGAAGCTTTCAGTTTCCTACCACTTGGGAAGTTATTTGACATTTTAACAGGGGTTTTATAGTATCTTAACCCTTTTAAGGGTATATGTGTATCTTTTGCTAGACTCAAGTCACTGGGAAAAAAATGCCCTGGTATATTTGGTATATTTCTGAGTGCTTAAGGTGAATCAAAACTCCATTTCCTGGGTTCACATTGCTGAGTATACTGTCCCACTAGTAGATCTTCAGGCCTGCTTGGGACTACGCCTGCAATAATTAACTGAAATTGTAAAGGGCACATAGTGCTATATGAACATAAATTACCATAAATGGAAAAAATCAGACATCTTACGGGTCTTGCAGGATGTGCGGTGTGTTTAAAATTAAAGTAAGAAGTTCAGGATTCAAAACAAAAGTCCCAGAGACAAGAAAGAATTCAACTTGTTTGTGGAACAGAACACCTAGCTCTCTTCCTACAGGTACTGTCACCTATTTATTTCAGCAAATTAGGCTCATCCCCCTATCTTCTACCTCCAACCACCAGTAAAAGCATCACTGATTTTTTTAAATATCTTCTAAATATCTCTCTCATTAGTTCATTCATTTTCATTTCCATCATTCCTCCTGCTCCCATCCTGGTCCAAGGCTCTATCTCTTGCCTGCACTACAACTTTGCTTTCTACCTGATCTCTGACTCATTTGATTCCATCCAGTCCCTAAGCAGCAGGTAGATGCAAGTTTTCCTCATGCAAATCTAATCATGTCAGCCATTTTGCTTAAATCTTTCAGTGCCTTTCTATTTGTTTAAGATCAAAACCAAAATATTGGTCCATAGAAAAATATGATCCACACTAACATTTGCTTGGTCTAACTTTGGTTATCTTTTCAGCTACATGTCCTCTGCCTCTCTTCTTCCACTAGTGAATTCCAGCCACACTGTTCTCCTCTCACTCAAGTATACAAAGCCCCCCTCCCCATTTTAAGGAGATCACCTAAAGCTCTTCTCTAGGCTTAGCATAGTGTCTCCTTGATGTCTAACCATATCCCACCTCTTTAAAAAAAACTATATACACACACACATATATATATACACATATATATACACACACACATATATATACACATATATATACATATATATGTATATATACATATATATATATATTTTTTTTTTTTTCAGAGAGGAAGGGAGATGAAGAGAGAGATAGAAATATCAGTGATGAGAGAGAATCGTCGACCAGCTACCTCCTGCACATCACCCACTGGGAATCAAGCCCACAACCTGGGCATGTACCCTTGACTGGATCAAACCCAGGACCCTTCACTCCACAGGCTGACACTCTATCCACAGAGCCAAACCGACTAGGGCGCACCTCTTTTTTTTTTTTTTAATCTAGTTAACTTCTATTTAAGAGATTTTGGTATTCTCTCTCTTATTTTTACTTTTTTTTTTTTAAGAAAGAATGTGGTCTTATAAGACACCAATTTTCCATATTTTTGAGATTTGCTTTGTGGTAAAATGTGCAGCTTAGCTGGGTTCTAGGGAAGACAGCAATTAAGTGTCTACTGGAGTATGGACTCAAGCTTATGTGGGAAGAATCCACTTACTCATGTGATTTTGCTGGCAGATTCAGTTCCTTGTGGTTGTAGGAAGGAGAGCTTCAGTTTTTTGTTGGCTATTAGGTGATGGTCACCCTCAGCTCCTAGAGGCCACCCACAGTTCCCTGCCATGTGGCCTTCTCCATAGGCAGCTCACGACATGGCAGCTTGCTTCTTCAGAGCTGCCAAAGGGGGAATCTGTTACAGCACATCAGTTAACAAGTAGGATCATGGGAGTGACAACCCCTCATGTTTGCCATATTTATGAAAACCAAGACATAGGTCCTGCCCACACTCAAGGAGAAAGGATTACACAAACTGATGAACATCAGGATCATGGAGGGTGGGTGGAGTCATTTTAGAGTCTGTCTGCCACACCCCTTATATTATAAGAATTTATTTGTTTGCATGTTTTAGATTCTATAACTGTACTAATATTGCATCACGAGTGATTAAAGAGGTTAAACTTTTGCCTGCATTGATATCTTGCAGGCATTTGCAACTTTGTATAATCTCTTGCAGTTTTCTTAACTTCTGTGTCTCAACTTTCTCATCAGTATGTTAAAAGCATCTACCTCATAGAGTTGTTTTAAGGATTAAATAATAATAATAACATATTTGAAACACTTAGAATAGTGCATGATACATATTAAGTGCTCATAATCATAGAAAATATAAATATATAATAGAAAAATTGTAAAGGTAACTTTAAAAATAAATATTAAAACAAATTTATAAATATTAAAAATATATAAAACAAATTTAAATAAGCGACGTTCTAATGTGTTCTTCTGATATTTCTGGAAGTGGTTTTATGTCCCTTCTATAGTCCACAGACACCACTTTGAAGATCATTGTATAAGCTGTCATGCCGGCTATAGAATTCTGGCAAAAATCCAATTCATGAAGTAGAATAGCTACTCATTTACATAAAATCACAGAATTCTAAGGCTGGAAGACAACTTCTGAACCATTTTCCCCAACCTTTACAGTTTAATGGATAAAGTATCAGAAATCCAGAGAGATTAAATGCTATGCTGGAGCTAAAGTATCAGAAATCCAGAGTATTGGACGAAGTGGATGGAATCTCCTTGGAGCTCAAAGAAAGAAACCATGAGAAACAAGCACACACACACAAACAGTTCTACTTTTTACCCAGCCACTAGTAAAACAATCTGTCTCCAAATCAACACTATCATTATGTACCAGATGTTCCTGAAAAAAATCTTACCAGTTTTGGTGATAGTCATTTTAGATAGTCTGATATCTGACTTCCATAATAAATAAAAAGCTTTTTTTTTTTTAGAAAACCCATAAATAAGTTGTGTTGAGTTGGAGTTATGATACATTTTTATAGGGAATAATCCCCATAAAAAAGAAAAATTAAATATCACTTAATCATAGTGGCATGATAGATGATAGATAATATTATACCAATCCAATGGGCATTGTTAGATGATTAGAGGCCCGGTTTAGGGTCCTACATAATTATACTTCCTATCATCTCAGAGACTTTGGTGCCTTTTGTTAATCAGTATCACTCTAAACCACTGTGGGACATTCAGCCAATCAGACCATTCAATTACTGTGGTTGAATGGTCCTGACCTCATGAATATGAATAGAGGATGTACACAATAGAGCAGTATTTTTAATGACAATGAAACTGCCATGAGGGATGAAAGAAAGTGTGGATTTAAAAAAATAATTAAAATTGCAATGAGAAAAATCATAATTAGCTGTGAGGATTACATATACTTGTTAAAACATTCCTCACTTGCCTTTTGGACAAAGAGGCAGAGTGAGTCAATTTATACTTCCTTTCCTTTAGATATGGATGTCCCAGTTGCTGGCAGCTGGACCTATCTTGAATTTAAATAATGTAAAGATCCATGTAAATATTTGGAAAACAGAAGCAGTGGGTGAGAGTTTAGATGGGCTCTTGAACCATGTGTCACAAGGTTTAACTTAGAAATATAAAACTTGAATGGTGTCCAATCAATATGTCATGGTTCAAAGGCAGTGCAATATGAAGAGTGTCAGTCAAAACCCTCAGACACTGTGGCACTACACAACAGTGTGAAGGAAGAGACTCTCAAATGTGTTATATTTATAGTTATTCCACTTTCATCCCTTCTAAAAGTGCTATGCTTTTGATTACAAAGATGCAAAAAATAGAGCAAAGTGACATAAATTGTAATCATTTGAGAAAGATAAAAGAAATACAAGAGCTGGGTCATAACTAAAAACATGGATGAAGTCAATGTATAAACATGCATACTATGAAATTTTACAAAGAGGAGGTTGGTATGATCTGAATTTATTCCCAGGGTCCCAAAGGTTACAAGGTTTGCATAAGGAAAGCAAAGTCTTAAAGATATTCACTAATTAGTGTCCCCTCTAAACACGGTCTCCTTGCTTAACCCTAGCATCTGTCCTCACCAGTTGAGTCTTCTATCAATCTCTCCCTGATTGTTGCCATTGTACAATGCAAGCATAGTTCATTGTATAGTGAACTTGTAAATTTTGAAAAATATGCAGGGCTGCATGTAGTAGGCGAAAATCAGATTGGATTACTATTTGAATCACATGTCAGTGGCAAATGAGGATAGGGCACAGTTACATTAGTTAACAACTAAATAAGGGAAAATGGATGAGGAAGACACCACTGTTGTAGGCTTCAAAGGCGAAATATTTGAATATCAAAGGATTAAGAAAAGCCCTTGGGAAAATTGATGAAGCTCTTGAATATTTCTGAAGTAATGACCTTCTATATCTTACTATGGAAGTCAAATGTGAAAGATGTCTTACTAAGCTACATATAATTTTATCAGAAAAAAATGCCACATAAATAAACATAAGATTTTTTGTTTCATAAATTAATGCATAGTTCCTATGTATGTTAAATAGTAAAGAAAATCAACTTTTTAAATAATTTTGCTTTTTGAAATATAATTTCTATCAACCGCTTTCCTATTTTCACTCTCTACTTAGTCGTCATGATAATTTACTAGAAAATTTTGGTTTCAGATTTAAGAGGTTCTATTTTTAGTATTAATTATTGCTAATAATTAATGCTTATATGTGCCTGTAAGAGTAGAGCCCTATTTTCCAGTAGCAAAATCCAGGAGCAAAAGACAATCAGTTATATGAGTTATAGTGTCCCTGAGATGAAAACAAGTCAGTTGCTCAGGTTTGAAAAGTCACATTTATTCCTGGGATCAAGCCTGGAATCGCACAACCAGGATCCTGTTAGATGTAAAACAAACAAACACACACACAAACACCAAACATGTTCTTGTAATAAACACAGCCATGATTTCTATGGAGTTATGTTCTTGAATAGCTTATAATATAAGCTAATGGTTCTCCACCAGGGTCCAATTATTAGTTTAAATTATACAGGATTGACCTGTTTTTGCCTGAATGGCCAATGCTTAGGTAATCAGGTTTAATCCAAAAGAGATTTTAGAGTTTTGTAAAGCAGTGTTTCCTCAGGATGTGTTCCAGGAATACTGGTTCTGAAAACTCTTCTAGAGCAAAAAGGGGTTGAGGGAAATTCTTCATAGTCAAACAAGTTGGGAAAGACTGCATGGTATTCATGGAGATCCCCAGGGCAGGTTGGATAGCATGGTGTTGAAAGTCCAGATTCTGGAGCCCAAGTATCTGGGTTTTATCCTGGCTTTTCTGTTTACTAACTTATGTCCTGAGACATATTATAATCCTTTCCATACCTCAGTTTCTTCATCTGAAAAATGGGAATAAAAATAGCAGTACCTTCTTTATAGGGTTACTGTTCTGGTTAATTCATCATGCAAAATGCCTGGCACCAGCAACTGCGATCTAAGTATCAACTATAGATTTATCTTGTCTAGTAACCAGCTCAATATTATTAAATTCTGAGTTTCACAACATGTCACTGAAGCGTCCTTTCTTCCTGAGAACAGCTATTAACATGCTGGAAACAAGCTGTATAAAAATTCCAAAACTGTAGTTTTTAAATAGATGTGCATATCACAATCATTTATAACACTTTTTAATCTTTATTGTTGAAAGTATTACATATGTCTCCTTTTTTCACCACCAATCCCTTCTATCCTGCCCCCACCTCCCACCCTAGGCCTTCACCACACTGTTGTCTGTGTCCGTGGGTTATGCATGTATGCATACAAGTTCTTTGGTTGATCTCTTCCCACCCACCTACCCCTGCCTTCCCTCTGAGATTTGTCAGTCTGTTCCATACTTCTATGTCTCTGACCTATTTTGTTCATTAGATTCCACATATGAGTGAGATCATGTGATACTTATCTTTCTCTGACTGGCTCATTTCAATGGACCTGGAGAATTTATAACATTTAAAAAAAAGAAAATACCAGTCCTCCACCCCAAACCAAGATATTGAGTCAATGATGTAGAGTAGATATGATTATCTAAATTTTAGAAAGTTCCCCAGGTGATTCGGAGATGGCTCTTAACCATTATGAGGAGCAGTGGAACTTGCTAGAAATATGAATATACTTAGTCCACACTTCAGACCTATAGGTTAGAAACTCTTTTGTGGGTCCATCAATCACCTCAAGGTGATTCTGTTTGAGAACTGCTGATGTGGTGAAATGAGCAGAACTCTACTGAACTTCTCTCCGATTTCAGAAAGATGTGATACCTTTAATATAGATTTCAGAGAGTCTGAAGTTATTACCCTGCAAAGAAGAAAAGCAGTGAATTCTTTTTATCTTGCCAATTAAATTCCAAACCAATGGTTTCAGAAATCAGCTGAGCTTGGATGAAAATGAGCATTGTACCTACAAAGGACCTGCATTTAAATAGAAGGCCATCTGGGGAGGTTTTGTACACAGCCAGCTTAGCTAAACTGAACCATGTATCGAAGAACCCCATTTCCAGTGTGATTCTGAGTAAAAGCAAGCCAAAAAGAAATACACGTAGATTGCAAAGGTGGACGGGAAGCATCAGACCTTAACTCCCTAAAGGTCAATGAAAGGTGTCAAGTGTGGTTGAAGCCTTTGCATATTGTGGCATGTTGTTGATCTGCCTTATTCACAGATGCAAGTACCTGTGCCCACAGCTGCTCTACCTCCCTTCAGTTCTTAAAGCCTGGACCAGATTTGTGTGCAGCTCCTCCGTGAAGGTCTCAAGGATCTTCTGAAGTCATTTACATCATTGGGGCTAAGATGTGGGTGCCAGGTTGTCCCCACTCTCTTCTGTTTCACATACACCTTCTTCCTTGTTGTCTGCCCTGTTGACCTGCAGTGACCTGAGGCCCCCACTCAAGGCACAGGCATCTGCCATTCATACATTTTTTGACCAGCCAATTTCCTCAGTGTTTGTTGGTGAGTCTCTCATATTGGATCCCACAACTGCCCCCTTTCAGACTTGCATTTACCACATGAAATCACTGAACTTATACACAAAAGTGTGTGCTGTATTTTTCTATATGTGTGTGTTTACTTGTATAGCAGGTCTATACAACTGTAAGCAAAGGATTTTGTATTCCAAAAAAAATGTTGTGATGAGATTAGCTATCTGTAAATGTCCCCTTAAGATAGTTTTCCAAACTGAAGCAGGAAGAATAAACAGGTTTTAGCTTAGTCTTATTGTGAATGTTCACTATATGCCAGGTCTTGCACTAAACGCTTTTCACACATTATCATTCAATTCTCACAGCCTTATCAGGTTGGTACTCTCTTTTCTCCCATTTTACGTACTAGGAAACTGAGGCTCAGAAAGCTTCCATAGCTGACCAGATTCTGAGTATTTGAGGGAAGTTTTTGTTATACTTCCTCCCAAACAGTTGAGAACAGAAATCTGACTCATACAATAAATCCCATTGCTTCAACTCCATGTTCGTTAAATAAACTTATGATTTGCCCATTCTTAGACATATTTTTTCTTATTGTGAAAATAAAATATTTATTGGAGAAAAATTGGACAATTTAGTTAAGTGTAAAGAAATGAATAAAATCACCCAGAATCACATCAATTAGGTAATTCCTTTAAAAAATGACTTTCTGCTGCTTCTACTTCCTATAAAAATAAAGTCTGTTTTTATAGGTTTTCTGCTCTCACCACTTCTTATTTTAAATGCACGTCTGTTTCCATTAAACATAAGATGACTTCCATTTAAGTTTTATGTAAGAATGGACTCTTTGGTGTGAATACAATTATCTGATATTTGGAATGCATTCATTTAGTTAATGATTAACATGCCAAGAAAAGAGCTTAAGACAATAAAAAAAAAAAAGTGGTGGTGGTGGAATTTGCCTTTAATGATCTCTGATCAGGTTTTTACTTGGGTTCTGAAAAAAATCTTTTACACTCTTTTTTATGGAGATGCCACAAAGTCATGGGGGCCAAGATTTGCTGTTGTTAATATGACCTTTAGTAATGCTAAATTTAAGTATGAGAGGCTTATGAGGCTCCCTCTGGCATAAAACTCCCATGGTTTCCTGGGATCACCATCATAAATGGCTCCTTTATGGGAGGAACTAACCAATAGGTCAGCGAATAGCAACAACAAATGTTCAATGACTTTTTTTTTTTTTTTGCACTTCTTTGTGTTTTCAAGTGATATAAAAGATAAGTGAGTTCTACATGTATAGATCATCATTTATTGTGAGTTCCCACCCCTTAATATATAGTCTTGGGAATGATGAACTCCAATGTCATTGTGGCACTGTGCAGTTACCGTATTTTCTGGTGTATAAGACGACTGGGCGTATAGAAGATTTTCCTGGATTAAAAAGTCATCTTATACGCCGGAAAATACGGTATCTAATAGGAAAGTGAGAGCCATCCTGTTTTTTAAGTAGCGCTCACCAGGCCAATTAATTAAATGAGTGTAAATGCCTACAACTGAGAGATTCAGCCCCAAGCTAGGCTCTGTAATGATATCAGAATATAAGAAGCTAAGAAAATGAAAAGAGATCAGGAGAAATAAAGAGAGGCAATTTTAAAGAAAACACAAATATGATTCCACTTATATGAAGTATCTAAAATAGTCAAACTTGTAGACGTGGAGAATATGATGGTTGCTAGGGGATGAGAGGAGGGAAAAGTGGGAGTTGCTCAATGTTATAAAGTTAATTATACAAGATAAATAAATTCTAGACATCTCTCCAACATAGAGCCTATAGTTAACAACACAGTATTGTGCACTTAAAAACTTCTTAGGAGGGTTGTTCTTATAGTAAGTGTTCTTACTGCACAAACATGCACACACACATTTAGCAAAAGGAGACTAGAAATCTTTTGGAGGTGATGGATATATCTATTTTCTTATTTGTGTTGATGGTATCATAGGTATGCACATATTCCAATAGCAGGAAGCTTGCACTGACTAAAAAGCTAAGTACCTAGAAAAAATGGGTATCTCTATTAGTATCTGTATATCTAAATCAATTAGGTGAGGTAATAGTATATAAACTACCTAACACCCCATTTTCACACTGTACAAATACTATAACCCAAATACCCTTGAGTGGAGAGTTGCTCAGTAGAGTAAATACTTAAGGAAGGAACCTCAGCAATTCATGTTGGCCAAATAAATATGGATTTCACATGCCTTTTCAGACATTTTTTTCCCTAATCTTTTCCATCCACAAAATTTTGATGCCTCAGATATACTGTATACTAGAGGCCCATGAAATTCGTGCACGGGAGGGGGTCCCTCAGCCTGGTCTGCACCCTCTCCAATCCGGGACCCCTTGGGAGATGTCTGACTGCCTCTTGCAATCCGGGACCGCTGGCTTCTAAGCCGCTCACCTGCCTGCCTGCCTGACTGATCACCCCTAACCCCTCTTGCCTGCCTGCCTGCCTGATCACCCCTAACTGCTCCCTTACTAGCCTGATCGCCTCTAACTGTCTCTGCCTCACCTCAGAGGATTCCTTCCTCTGGCTGGTCGCAGGCACCCAGGACCCGGGCTGGCTTCGCCCAGGCTGGCCGCAGCCACAGGAGACTGTGGGCAGGCGGCTTCACCTGGGCCCCAGCAGCAGGTGCCCAGGACCGCAGGGCAGGTGGCTTGTCCCTCTCCCAGGCTGCAGGCACAGGCGCTGCCCCTGGTGCCTGGGACTGCAGGGAGTGCAGCTTGTCCCTCTCCTTCCTCTCTCTCAAACTCATTTGTGCCTGGCTGATCCCCATTTCTCTCTCCCCAGTGTTGAGTGTCTGAACCTTTACTGTGTGATGGCATGAGGGTGTGATGATCATTTGCATATTAGCTCTTTATTATATAGGATATTTGTAAATATACAATGACCTTTCAATATACCATTGTAATAGCTATAAATTTTTGGTTCCCTCCAAAGACTGTTTGCCCCTATAGGGGCAATATCATGCATGCTTTAGATTAAGGAACAATTGATAGCAAAATCACTAAATGTGGGCCTTGGAGTTGAAAAAAAAAAAAGTGTTCAGGTCTTGATTGCAATTCCTGGATGTGTACATCTGGAGTCACTATAAGATCTACAGAAAGACAAAGGAGAATAATACTTTTCTCACATGAAATAATAAGAGCCTGCACTTAGCATCTCTTTATCCATCTTCTAAGTGCTTGGCATCATTTCCTCAAAAATCCAATGAACTTCCTATTATCTTCACATTGAAGATAAAGAAACTGAGGCACAGAGAGGCTGAAAAAAATTTGTTCAAGGCCGAACAGCTAAAAAGCAGTGAGTGGTGAGCTGGAATTAAGTTGTCTAAATCTAGTCTTTGATTTTAATTACCACTTTAAACCTTCTCTTAATACATTAGCCACTGAGGTTAGGTCTTGCTTTATGAGCAAGAATGTGCACAACGGAAAATTCATAGACTCACAAAAATATAAGGTTGAGTTTCATCTCTTTTATGGACATAGTTTTTATAATTTCTTGGAAAAAGTCAATGCAAATAGTAGTAGTAAAGTAACAGTCCATTTTATTTAATGGAGAATTCTACTGCATATTTATTTCTAAAATGCTATACTTAAATTTTAATAAAAGAAATGCATGGAATTGATCCATTATGGAGGACTGACCTTCCTTCCCCCCTTCCCCCACATGAAATTCTCACTCCAGATATTCAAAACATTCATTTGGAATCACATATCTTAAGATATAATCACAAATCAAGTGCTAGGTAACCCTGAAAAGTTAAATGAGTTACAGTCAACTCTTTTTATGTATCAATTTAATATTCTTGGTTCTGATCATTAGGGAGAGGGTTTAGAGGCCCAAAGAATTTGTCAGTTTTCTGTGTAATAATTTTAAATCTCATGAATTTAATGATGATGCTTGGGAGCAACACATTTAGCTAATAAGTGAGCATAGCTAACTGCTAAACTACAACTCAGAAACATTGATAATAACAATAACCGGCCAGTACTGGATTCTTGTCCTGGGCCAGACCTTGGGGTAAATCTTTTGTGTTCTTTTATTCAATCCTTAAAATAGCCCTATGGGGTCGAAGACACTTCCTGTTATTTTTTCTATTTTATAGGTAAAATAACAGGATTGGGAGAGCAAAATAAATTGTCTTAGGGCAAAAAACTAATGAGTGTCAATGCTAACTAAATGCAAGCCCATGCAGCATTTTTTTTTGGTCTTCTATCAATGTATTGTTATGTACTAATGATAAAAATAATACTTATTTAGAAAAAAATTTGAGTGTATTTAGAACAGTATTTCACTAACTCAACACATATTGATTGACCTACATTGTGCTAGCTTTGAGGTTATAGAAAGATCAAAATAGAGACATTCTCTGCCATCCTGGGATTTACATTTGGGGGCCAGGGATTAGCAATAAACAAATAATCACAGAAATAACTTTGAAAGTGCAAGCATGAACAAGGAAAATTTTTGGTGCTACAAGAAAGTATACTGCAGGTACTGGTTTAAATTGAAAAGTGACCATCATATGAAAGATAAACATTCATCAGAAGTTGAAAAGATGATTACTTTGTGATGTAAGGATATGTGTAGGACACAGAAGACAATGCAAATGTGACTCAAGAGAAAGCTCCAACCCCATGCAGATACTTGTACACTTGCAAAAGTAAAGATTCAATATGGTTTTCTGAACATATCCGCAGAGAAAGAAGGCACGTGTCTGCCCTACATATGGATGTGTTGGTCCATAAAGAACAATCAATGGACTTCATGAAAGACTAATAAAGAGCTAAAACTTAGGACATTAAGAACTGTATTGAATGAGTCAAATTAAATACACTTCAAAACAAATGAATACTCTAAGCTTGAATTTAGCAGAACACCAAATCCTGAGAGCTTCAGAATTAAGAAGTTAATATTCATCCAAGACTTTGAAAAGTTTCTGCCTTCCAATTATCATAGAAAAATAGCAAAATGATTGTGGCTATCATTTAAAATATACTTCCTTAGAATGATCAAGCATGATTTTCTATCTTGCTTCTTTTGACTTCCAAGGAATTACTGCTATTAATGTTTGTCTATCCTTTCTGAGTTTCATATAGTCCTAATATATAAAAACCCAGAGTCCGTAACATCCCCAACCAGAAGTCAGTACTGGGTTTCTGTGGCGACCCAGCACTGACTGCTTCGGCTGCAGGAGCCCAGACTGCCGCGGGGGCTGCGGATCAGGCCCAGAGAGAGGCCTGGGGTGAGAGAAGCAGGGTCTGATCCGTAGCCTCCATGGCAGCTGTTGATCAGCACTTGCCTCTCTCTTTTGCTTCCAGCCAGGCCAGCAGCCTCACCTCTCTATCTCTCTGGCCTTCACTTGGGCTGCTGATCAGCCCCGCCTCTCTGATCAGGCCCATTGATAGGCCCAGAGACGCTGACTGGCATAGAAACTGACCAATCAGAACCAAATCTGGGTGAAGTGTGAAGAGCCAATGGCTGCATAGGAGGAGGAGCTTTTGACGCTGACTGGCATAGAAACCGACCAATCAGAACCAAATCTGAGTGGAGTGCGAGGAGCCAATGGCTGCCTAGGAGGCGGAGCTTTTGATGCTGACTGGCATAGAAACTGACCAATTAGGACCTAATCTGGGTGAACTGCGAAGGCAGAACCTAAGGTGGGGGCTAAGAGGGGTTTTAAGGGCAACAGCTGTTTGGTGTAAGAAAGCAGTTCAATTTTTTAATGACTGGTTTGGCAGTGTAGTGCACATGGCTAGTTATCAGTCCAGATATAGGGATAATGTATTTTTGTCTGCTAAGAGCATTTCCTCTTGATGAAAAAGGTTCCCTCCCCCCATTTAAGCAATCCTATCCTATATAATCTATCTATACTACTAAAAGGGTAATATGCTAATTAGACCCGGTCAACCGGCCATCTTCCGGATGTCCAACTTCTTTCCAGACAAAGCCATAGTGGTGGGGGCCGAGGCAGAGGCTGTTAGGGGTGATCAGGCTGGCAGGGGAGGGCAGTTGGGGGCGAGATAAGGCTGGCAGGGGAGAGCAGTTAGGGATGATCAGGCAGACATAGGTAGTTAGGGGAAATCAGGCTGGCATGGGAGAGCAGTTAGGGATGAGATCAGGCCGGCAGGGGAGGGCAGTTAGGGGCTATCAGTCAGGCAGGCAGAGCCAGTTAGGGGCGATCAAGCAGGCAGGGGAACAAGGTAGGGGCTATAAGGCTGGCAGGGAGGCAAGGTAGGGGCGATCAGGCTGGCTGGCAGGTGAGTGGTTAGGAGCCAGTCATCCCGATTGCGTGAGAGATGTCCGACTGCTGGTTTAGGCCAAATCCCTGTGGGTCCCAGATTGGAGAGAGTGCAGGCTGGGCTGAGGAATCCCCTCTATGCATGAATTTAATGCACCAGGCCTCTAGTTTCACAATATAATGTACATGTAGCTTTATTTCTGTTCATTTACACATAAAATACATCTTACTATGAAAACTATTCTTCACATTGCTTATTTTGCTCTTATCAATCTATTTTGAAGATTGAGTTCATTCTTTACCTCTTTTCACCACTACATAATACTCCATTATATGATCTACCATAATTTATCATTACTCTCTTGGAGAACATAAATATTCTTTCAGTTCTTTAGCTTTTACAACCATGCTACAATGAATTACCTTGAAAATATATATTACTCATGCATAAGTATATCTATACTATAAACTCTGCAAGGCTTAGTCCCTTTCTACTTTTTCTAGATATTGCCAAATATCTCTGATTCTCTTTCCCCACAACTTTCCAATTAAGTGTACTCTCAAACTTTTGAATTTTTATCATTGTGATGTGTAGGGGAAAATATTCTCTCCAGTTTATTTTTATGTTGCTTTTATTTTAACTTTAATCAACTTGGTACCTCTTAGTAAGTCTAAGCAATATTTATGGGTGTGTTTGTTTTCTTTTTCCCTGCCTGGTCATATACCATTCCATTTTGAATTAAATCACTGGTCTGTTTCTAATCAAAGTTTTGTTTTGCAATATCACAAAATTAAGACATCTATATATATTTTAAAATCTTACAATAGCTCTAAGCAGCTGGGCTAACTTGCCTGAGCAAATTTGCTTAAAATAACTCAAACTAAAAACAAGAGCATTATGGAAATTAAGATAAATAGTGCTTCAACTTAACATAAAATTCCAAGTTTTTAAATAAATTTGTACTGTACCACTTTTTTTGTGTGGCCATGGGTTTTTTTAAAGCACAACCTGAAGAGAAAAAAATGTATTTAACTTTTTAAATAAGGAAACTAGGGAAAAAAAGCACTTTTTTTTTCTCAATCCCTATTATATGCCTTAAAGTAACAATTGATCTTTTAAGTTTAATCAACATCTCATCTCCATCTTAGATCTTCTCAAAGAAGGAGTTGTAAAAGGGATGGTAAATGTAAACAATATTAAATGAGAGACTAATCTGTAAAGGAGTGATTAATTTGTGGAATTATCTGGACATCTTCCTATGTATTTTCTTGACCTCAGTCTAACCAGAATTACAGATTCTTAAAGTAAATACACAATAAAGGCCAAGGTTAGTCCTCATGTAGTAAGTGGTGAAAGTAAAAACAGATCTCTTCTTTTTTTACTGTTATGACCACTCTTTGTCTGATACATAAGAGAGTTTGTTAGTGGTCAAGATTCTCCAGCTACTAAAGGGCTGATCACAGCATCCCTGAATAACATTATCTATATAATAAAAGCTTAAGCGACCATTACAGTGGAACAACCAGAGCGACCAGTCACTATGATGCACACTGAACACCAGGGGGCAGATGCTCAATGCAGGAGCTGCCCCTGGTGGTCAGTGTGCTCCTGCAGGGAAAGTGCAGTTCAGCCAGAAGCCGGGTTCATGGCTGGCAAGTGCAACGGTGGTGGCAGGAGCCTCTCCCACCTCTGCGGCAGCACTAAGGATCAGCGAGCCAAGCAGTAAGGAGCAGTGAGCAGGTGGGCTGTAAGAAGCAAGGGGTCCCAGACTGTGAAAGGGATGTCCTACTGCAAACTTAGGCCTGATCCCTGTGGGGAGTGGGTCTAAGCCAGCAGGAAGACATCCCCTGAGGGGTCCCGGACTGCAAGAGGGCACAGGCTGGGCTGAGGGACACCTCCTCCCCCAGTGCAAACATTTCATGCACCAGGCCTCTAGTTATCTCATAATAGATTCTTTGTTTGACTGTCTTGACTCTCTCCCAGGAATCCAATGCACGTGTTCTTAGCCTAACTTGGAAAACCCTAGTTATGTATAGATATGTCTAAAAGAAAAGTCTGGTCAATTTTTCTTTTCTGCCATAGGCGTTACACTCAGTACAATCCCTATATATACTTTGACACAATGGCTTTGCTTATCAGATGAATCAACAGATGCTCTGTCTTGAATATTGATGTTTGCATCTTTTCAGTTCTTTGTTAGAGTGGGTTCTCAGGCTGTGGAATTTCTAGGGATAGTTATTTTTAAAAATTGCTACTACATCTGCTCTTTACCACTCTTTATGCTTCTCACCATCCATCCATGAATTCTTAGAGATAATGAGCTGTGGTTCTGTGCCTTCAATTCCTTAAGTGCCACATGATGTATCATTAAGGCTCATAGCGACGATAGCTACATCCAATTTACTCACAGAATCTCCCTATTTTTATGGTGGCTTTTGATTCTCCAATCACAAATACCTCTTATTTTAGGTCATATATTACCTTCTTTATTATTTTTTTTAAAGAAAGTCTACTCAAAAATGCCCCTGAATTATTGAGAATATTCTGTCGTTTCAATGTCATTGATTTAGGAACATTTAAAATGGATAACCCACATAGTCTTAAATATACTCTGATATGTTTTACAAAGATAATAGAAGACATTAAAGAGTTCAGTTGAAATAGGAAATCTCATTAGCATGTGTTGATAATAATATCTATTTCTATGAAGAGATCTCAGATATTGGAAAGCATAATGCCCACCAGGAGACAGTAGTCTGCTCTCTCCCACTCCCTGCACTCTTTTCTGTCTGTTTTGCACCCTGCACACAGAGAGCTCATTGCTCTTTCATTTTGCACAGAGGCCACAATAATTTTTCTTGACATGGCAATTACTTTTTAATCTGGTTAGCATAGACTGTAATGGAACCATGCTGTAAAACATCCTTTCTTGTTTACTCTTTTATTTTGCTTTTAATTTATTGCCTTGATTTCAATCCCTTTTATAAAACCATTAAACCTCAATTACTCACTTTGAAGTCAATCACTAATCAATCCATTCATTTTTGTATTATGGGGAGTAGGGATAGCAGTTACAAAGAATGTCTGTATTTCATTAAAGTTTGTGATAAAGGTCAGCTCACCCAAAAGATCTCACAGAACTCTGAGCTGGAGGAAAGGCATACAAGTGGTTCTTCCAAGCCAGGACAAGCCAGCTCCAGCACAATAATACATCACTTCATTGTTACAAGTGAGGATCCTCTGGACCACAGCTGTGAGGTCTGCTTTTCTGAGGACACAGATGCAATATTTCAAGAATGAGGTACATATATGAAAAACAGTAAATCTGATCACTCCACAAACCTTTAAGAATATCTATAACATGTATGGCTCTGTATTGGGCACTGTGATGGTATAAGGAATAGGATCAGGTCTGCCTCAAGAACTGTATAATTTAGTAAAGGTAAGAGACATGGACACAATCAACAGTAATTCAGGGGAAAGTCTACCATGTGCTCCAATGGCAGTGCATTGGAACAGTATGTTAATACATTCTTCTTAGGGGAACTGGTGAAGAAAGAATCCATTGATGAGTTAGTAGTTGTACTAAACAATAGAAAAGTAAGTCGTTTTCAACAAATTTGGGATAGTAAAAGCGTTTCGAGATTAAAGGGAAAATTAAAAAAAGCAAAGGAAGAATTCTGAACACACTATTTGTGGAATTACAAAGGCTAGTTTAAACAAAATGATGAGTGAGGAACTTAGCCTTGAGAGTCCATCTGAGATTAGTCTTTCTCAAAGTGTGGTCTGGGCCTACCAGTGTTCAAATCATGTAGGAAACTTTAAAAAATATATAAAAATCTCATGAACCCACCTCTGGTCTATATTCAGAATCTTTCTAGCTCATCATGCATGATAAAGTTTATCAATCACTGTGTATCAAGAATAAAATAAAAATTTTGGGAGAATTTGAGTAAGAAAATGTTATTTTAGAGAAAAAACATTCTGGGAGCAGCATGGAGTCTAGGAAATAGAAATAATGTATTGGAATTGGAGACCAAGTTGGATTTAGTCAAGAGATAATGAGGGTTGAAACTAGAGTAGAGGTCAGTGAAATGAAAAGGATCATGTAGATTGAAAAAAATAGTTTAGGGGTTCTAAACCTTGAGTCCCTAGACACCTATAGGGTACCTATATGGTGGGATTTGTGGGGTCTGTTTATTTCTAAAATGGACTATTTAAAAAAATTAAAAAGAAAAGTAAAATAAAAAATGATGGCTTATAAAATCTTATACAATTGAGTGGATTATTCTATGGGGAAGATTCATGGTTTCACAAATTCTCAGAGGAGTCTATAAACCACAAAAAGTTGGAAAACTGTTGTTTTAAAGGTAAAACTGGCTGTGATGGAGAATTGATTAACTGGGTTTAAGGAAGGGGATGGGTATTAAGGGACAGAAAAAAACACACAAAACAATAAAAAGACCAATAGTTTCCAACCTGAAATCAATGGGAGATTTATATTATTATTAGTCAACATAAGAACAGTGAGAAGAGAAGCTTTGTTGGAAAATAAAATACTCTTTTATACAGAACAAGCTTAATATATTTTCACTTCATCATTATAAAAATGTCCCTCAGGCTCATAGAGAGGTCATAAGACACAATCCTATACAATAAAGAGGTGATATGCAAATTAACCCTCACACCGTCACAAGATGGCTGCGCCCACAGTGGAGGCGGGGTTCCCGTAACAAAAGTTGGCTGTGCCCACAGTGGAGGTGGGGTTCCCGTAACACAAGATGGCTGCACCCACAGTGGAGGCAGGGTTCCCATAAGGAGCTATCATCAGGCACCTGAGGTTGTGTGGCACTGGGCCAGGGTGGGGGAACCTGAGGCTGTGCCCTCCCACCCAGCAGGGCTTGACAGGGGACCTCAAGGTTCACTCCCTGCCCCAGTGCTGGGCTAGGGGACCTCAGGCCATGCCCCCCACCATAGTGCCAGGCCGGGGGACCTCAGGCCATGCCCCCCGCACGACAGGGCTTGACGGGGGTGGGGCCAGCCGGGTCTGGGTTTCGAGGCATGTGTGGGTGGGTGGGGACTTGACTCTGGGTCCCGTGATGCACCCCAGACTCTGACAGGAGGAAGATTTTGATATACATTTTACTAATTTTCTTTCATCTCTGACACTTCTATTATAGAGAAAGGGCAAATAACAATATTAAAATATTTCCTCTAATTAATTCCCTTTTAATGTGCATGATTTCATGCACCAGGCCACTAGTGATAAATAATGACATTTTATTCAGTGTTAAATATTTATTGGGTGCTTGCTAAGCCCTTTACATAATTCTTATTTGATTCTCACAAGAACCAATTAGTGAATACTATTGCAATACAGAAAAATCGAGTTCATAATATTAAGTGATTTTTACTAAGGCCACAAACCTTGTAAATGGTAAATACAGAATTCAGACCATGGTGGTCTTCCCAACTGGCTGGAGACCATATTTTGAACTCTGCTATAGCTTACACCTTGGCATTCAGCAGTTGAAAATGAGGTTCATTTGAGCAAAGAGATACTGATGCTTTCATGGGAAAGAAGCTTAGCTACAGCATCCACTGGATTTTCCACACATTTAAGGACAGTGTTCTCTTGGACTAAGTTGGAAAAGAGAAAATTGCTAAGGCAAAAAGATGTTGGTGGTAGCATGATAAATGTAAATCAGAATTATCCTACGTATTCTAGCTTCTCTTGGATCAATCTCTACACCAAACTTGTTCTCTACACTATTTGCTTCTGCTCATCTTTTCCTATTAAATGTCACTAGTTTGATTTGAAAGCCCATAAATGAGAATTTATTGCAGTCAGGTATTCCTTTAAAAAGCCCTGTGATTAAAATAAAATTGTTTGAACAGTGTGATAGGCATACAATTTTAGCATAACATTAAATATAAGCATTTCGTAGAAACATATAACTATTTAAATAAGACCTGTTACATGTATAAAGCTATATTTATTCCCTAAGTTATTTTCCACTGCCTTATATTGCAATAGAGGCTAGAGTAGCATGGGTTCCAAGTATTTTATTCTTATTCCTTTAGATAGATGGTTTCCTTGGCATAGAGTGAAAAGAACTGAGAAAAAGCACAGCAAGACTCTGATTGTATGTTAACTCACTTTCTAGTTAGCTAGATTGTCCTGGTGGGGTTGGGAGTAGAGGGGGGAGAGTTCTTAGTAGGAAAATGGAGAGCTGAGAGTGGTAATTGAAAAGGAAGTGGAATTCTGTTAGATTCTCTGTATGCTTTTGGATTTTGTATTAGTGATTAGGAATTATAAAAATGTAAAAGGTAGATGAACAATATATCAATATAGACCAATAAAGAGGTTTGGGTTCCCTATGCAGTTAAGAGCCTGCGTTACGAGAACACAAAACAAGGATGGAGGGTTATGTTTTTCATCTCTATTGATTTTGTTTCTCAGAAAATATATACTCTGACATTGCTGTAATAGTATAAAAGGTAGACTTAATCAAGAACTCCATCAAATCAATAAGGTTTCATGTTTGAAAGGACTTATTCTTCAGAAATGCTATTTAGTCTTCCACCAGATTTGGGAGAAGAATAGGTAGGTTTTGTTTCGTTTTATTTTTCATTCCAGATTCTCTTGAGGGAAGAGAATCTCCTCTCTTGGGAAAATAGACAAGAGCTCATTCCTAAATCTGTGAAAGACCTCCTTCCCACTTCTAGTCTTGGAATCCCCTTCAATGGCGCCTTTCTTCCAACCCTCCATCAGTCACCAAGCCTTCCCTAGGACTTTCAGGTTTATCTCTGCCTTCCTCTTTTCTCTTCAGTGAACTTGAGCACAAGTCCTCATTGCTGCATACCTACTTTTTTTTTTAACTTATCCCCCAACCTAAGCCCAGCTCAGTTATGTTTCATATCAATGCTGCTTTCACGATGGGTCTCCTTCCCAATGACTCTACAATGACTCTGTTGTATGTAACATCAAGTCTCCGTTCCTCTGTTCAATTTTTAAGGTCTTTCCATCTCTTCCCCTATCCTTCTTCAGTGTTATTTTTTATTCTCTGTTAAAAACAAGTAACAGGCCCCAAATGGACACTCAGGCTAAGCCCATGACACTGAACCAAAACTTAATACCTGACCTAGTTGCAATTTTGACTTTCCCCAGAAATGTAATCCTAACGGGTCAATCTGGAATATTCTGGTCAGTATCACTGAGGAAATCTTCCTAATAGACTCTATTGTCCCTTGCCTGAAATAATCCTTTTCTTGTTTGTTTGTTTGTTTATGACATCCTTGTTTGTCCAGCTCCTTCTCTGCCTTTAAAAATGTTTTGCTTTATGAAGCCCCCTGGAGCGCCTTTCTATTTGCTAGATGGGATGCTGCCCAATTCATAAATTATTTAATAACATCAATTAGCCCTTGGAAATTTTACTCAGCTAAATTCTGTTTTTTAACATTTTTCTACACATAAGACCTAGGTTTTGTCAGAAAGACCTCCTTATCATATTGCCACTTTCCTATCCTCTAATCCTACTGTGTCATGCCTACTTTTTATTTATTTAAGTTACTCTCTGGATTTGAAATCCCATCTCATCATTGTGATATATTCAAATGTTAAGACTTAAAATCCAATTCAAGTTTTGGCTTCTCAAGAGAGTATTATTTGAGTATGCCAACTTTCATTTATCTCCTTCTCTGAATTCTAAGAGCACATTTAAAGTCCATGCCAAATGATTCTTCTCTCTTGATCAGACACTATTGTTTATATATCTGCAGTTGCTTTGAGTAGATTAGCATTGCCATTCAACCACATGCTAAACTGCTCAAAGACAGTATAAATGCATATTATGCTTCCATATAACTTTCACAGGAAAGGGAACTTAATAAGAACTCAGTAAATTCTTAATACTTAATACTTAATCCACATATCCATAATTTGGACCAATCTAATTGATTCTCTTCAGTGTGTGAGGCATAGCATGATAGAGGGCTTCCTATTGGAGCAGAAAGAATGCTTTCCTGGAAAAGAGAACTCATGGACAGGAATATGTTTGACCAGTGTTCTGAAACATCCTTCTATCATGTCTGCAAAAGCATGTTTTGCCTAGAAAAATTTTCTTCCCTCCAGGCCAACTTTGAAGAACAAGTATAAGAGAGTTGATATCTTCTGTAACTCAAAAGACAGAAACATACTCATAAATGACTATCATCTCTTGTTTAAGATTGTTTCCACTTCTATCCTATGAAACACTGGAACAGAGTAGTGATGCATGGAGTAGATAATCAACTATTAAAAGGTTTGAGAAGAAAATCCTCATAAAGTCACTAAATATGCTGGTCCATGAAAATGGCTAAAGAGCTGGAGGTCAGAGTAGCTGTGACTGCAGATAAGTCTTCTGGCTTCTTCTAATCTATAGAGATTCCCTCTCTAATGAGGCTTTTACAGAATATTTGTGTCTTGACAGCCCTCAAAATAGTGATCCCAGAGGAAAAAAATGAATATTTAGTGGCAAATGAGAAGTTAAACCCCTTCTTAGCTTTTCTGTTTTCTTTTGGAGACTCTTTTTCATGTAAATAAACAAATTAGACATTCTGAAATTCAAAGGCCTATACAATGAAAGCAATCGCTGTTCATGATGGATTAGTCTGATGTTTAAAAAGAAGGCAGAAAAAAAAAATGCAAAACAAGCTGCCACCACCAGTTACATAAGAAATAGATCACAGGTGACACCGGCTTCTGTTTCATCTGTGGTAGGTTAAGAAGAAATGCATTCACAGAAGAATACGCTTCACAGGTGTAACTGGTGGGAGGCTTCTGGGCTGTGTTTGTATATTATTCTTTTGAGATCATGTATACACTCCCTGAAATTCTAGTTGCTTAGAATATTTTTCATCTCAAAACTCAAAATCAGGCTCAGATTTATAAACTTCCCCCATATTCTTCATCTTAATATGTTTTCTAAATCCTCATACCCTAAAAGACAGTGGTGAGTCACTTTATTAATAAAGGCTCAAGTAGTTTAAGTGGAAATAAGTCTTGATAGGTTGCCTTTAAATTCTGGAAATAAGTTAACTGTTTATTTATCATGTATCAAGAATTAGTATGCCTTTGGTTTATATATGTCTATGTTATTGGTCGTAAAGGTAAAGTCTACAGAGTTGTGGCTTTAATAAAATGTGTTGTAGCACAGACACACAATATATAGGGTAGTTATTTGCCCTTCCAAATACTTTGACATTATCTGGAGTGGACTATGGCAGATTCTAGCAACTTCTAAATTTGATGTCTTCCTCTTTCTGTCATCCACTCCAAGTGGTTAGAAGTGGGGCCTGGATAATTGGTCTTTTCTTCTCCAAGATGCCCATCTACTGCCAGACTGGTCCTTCTAAAGAAAATGTCTAACCAGCTACTCTGCTGTCCACCCCATCCCTCCACTTCTACATTACATTCAAATTGTCTAAAAAGGCATTCAGGGGCCTCAACCATCTGACCCCAAACTAATTTGGCTTTATGTAGCTTAAGGGTTAATTTCATCTTATTGCACATTAGAATTTATCAGCACTTTATTATACTGGCTGATCTCCCAACATGACCTGAATTTTTATACCTCATTTTCTTTACTTTTTTTTTTTTTTTTTTTTTTTTACTATGGAGCCAGAAGTCAAAGATTCAAGTTTTGCTGCCACCTTCAAAGGTATGAAACTTTCACAGGTCGTTTAACTTTTCTCAGTCTCAATTTCCTTTAAATGGGAATAATAAAATTCACTTAAGTTTCACAAAGGGTTTGAAGAATTAAGTGAGTTAATTCTGGTGAAAGAAGACATTGTATTTTGGAAACATTATTGGTTAGATAAAGACGATACTCCTGACATGTTGGTCAGGTCTACCAAGAAAAACAGCCTATACCAATTGATTTGGGGATGGTTGTTTGCTTTGTTAGCAAGGTTTTTCAGCCTCAGAACTACTGATATTTTTGGTTGGATACTTTCTTGTGGTGGCTTTCCTGGGCATTGTAGGACAGTTAGCAGTATCACTGGTCTCTACATACTAGATGCTAATAGCATCACCCCTCAAAGATGTGACAACCAAAAATCTTTCCAGATGTGGCCAAATGGCCCTCACCCTGCTTCTTATCCCCAGGGCAGCAGACAGAATCATCCTATTAAGATCCACTGTTAGAGATTTTAGGGATATATTATGTCCACATCATTGTCCTAATATATTGAATGCAATTTTCTAAAATGATACAGTCCCATCATGAAATACTATGCTGCTGTAAAAAAAAAAAAAGAAGGAACTCTTACCCTTTGAGACAGCATGGAAGGACCTGGAGGGGTGAAATAAGTGAAATAAGCCAGTCAGAGAAAGATAAGTATCACATGATCTCACTCATATGTGGGATGTAATGAACAAAAAAACTGATGAACAAGATAGATCCAGAGACATAGAAGCATGGAACAGATTGGTGAATTTCAGAGGGAAGGTGCGTGGGTGGAAGGGGAGAGATTAACTAGGGAACTTCCATGCATACTAGTATATGCATAGCTCATGGACACAGACAAGAGTGGGGTGAAGGCAAAGTGGAGGGTGTCAATGGGAAAAAAAGGGGACATCTGCAATACTTTCAACAATAAAGATCAATTTTAAAAAATAAAAATAAATAAAAAGACATAAGTCCCTGTCTCAGAGATATTATGGACTAGGGGGCAGACAGATATGTAAACAACTCCTTGTAAAACATATCCAAAAAAAGGAGTGTTATAAAAGAAGCATAGAGTCAAGGCATTGGATGCACAGAAGGAACCATAAGATTTGGAGAGTGGAGGCTGTATTCAATGAACAGCACAAGGAGAAATTTGCTTCAGCATCAGTCTGGAGATCTTAAATGTAGCCTTTGGGTCCTGGCAAGATCACCATTAAAGGTGAATTTCAGTACAGTCCTTGCTAAGAAGACTGAACAGGTGAGAGTTTATGCAGAGAAATTAAACTGTAACTGTGCATGGCAGAGAAGAAGAATGGAAAACGGACTCCAGAAATGTGAGACTCCGTAGGGCTATTTTGTTTCCTTTTTCTTACCTTGTGCTAAACCCATCATCTCTGCCCATTCTGGGGGGTCCCTTTTGCTTTTCTTTCCCCATTATTTCTCCTTTGTAAGAAATGGTTTTAATATGCTTGCAGTTCAGATTCTTGAAAGTATTGGTACCTCTACCCGGGACCCCCACAACTTGGTGGCATTGAAAGGAATCTAAATTACTAGGACATTCTAGTGAACCCTAGTGATGGCCTTTCCTGTTTTATTCTAGGCAAATAGATAATCAACACTGAGTGTGCAGGGTGAGGGCAATTTGGAAACTCAGTTTTAATGTTAGTCCTCCATTCTTGTCTATAATAAATTAGGTAGACAGCTTGCCATTGGGGCTAAATTACACCAGCAAGTGCATGACAATTCATGTGGTTGTCAGGAATTCAAAGAATTGGAAGCAGGAGAACATGTCATATTGAATATCAACAGTGCCTGGCCTGGGGCTTTTGAGGTCATTGCTACATGATACCAGTCTTTTATCCCCCCCACTCAGAGAATGCTGAGAAAGCCGGGGAGGATGTAGAGGGTGTGATGTAAAACACTATCACTGTAAATATCTCAGCATGCATCTTGCTGACAGTGGGAAGTCCAGCTCTGGAAGCAACACTGTCAGCAGCAGTGTCTATTTATGTAAAGGATTAAGCTAGAAAATGCTTATTCTTGTTGATATTTTTAGTAGTTCTCCCAGAATTTTGAAACTGTTTTCAATATGCTTTTGTGCTTGCTTGGACTTTCATACTTAAAATTGATTCTATTGAATGCATCCATAACACTTTCATTGACCAACAAACTTATACCTCAATTAAATAGTAAATCAGTGATTAGAGATATGGGGTGTGTGTGTGTGGGGGGGGGCAGAGGGGCTGCATCAGGTGTAAGGAAGCCTAAGTTTGAATCTCAGATGTATCAACTATCAGTTGGTTGACCTTGAAAATGTCAGTAACCTTATTTGCAATACTTCAATATAATTCTAGTGATACCTGTCTTACTTAAAATTCCTATAAATATAAGATAAATTGCTATACGTGAAGGTATTTGAAGACCCTATAGTTAAATAGATAGAGAAAAATGAAAGAAGGAAAGAAAGAAGAGAAAGGAAAGGGAGGAAAGAAAGAAGTAAAAAAGAAACAAGAAACCCAGGGCACTCAACATTCTATATTAACCGTTTGATCATTTCAATCAAACACTCTTTTTTTTCAGCTTTATTGAGGTATAATTGACAAACAAAATTGTAATAGATATATTTAAAGTATACAATGTGATCATTTAATATGCATACACATTGTGAAAGGATTCACTCCATTGAATGAATTAACACATAAATCACCTCACAGGTTTACCTTCTTTTTATATTTAGTGAGAACATTTAAGTTCTACTATCTTAGCTAATTTCAATTATACAATACAGTGTTATCTATGTTTATAGTAGCATTATTTATAATTGCTAATATCCCATCAGTAGATAAATGGATTTAAAAAGTGCTCATCAGTATATAAGTGGATAAAAAAAAAGCTGTGGTACATTTACATAATAGAACACTATGCAGCTATAAAAAAGAAAGATATCTTATCCTTTGAGACAGCATGGATGGACCTGTTGAATGTTATGCTAAGTGAAATAAGCCAGTCAGAGAAAGACAAATATCACATGATCTCACTTATATGTGGAATCTAAGGAACAAAATAAATTGACAAACAAGATGGGAGCACAGACAGGGAAGTAAGAAACAGACTCACAGATCTCTGAGCGAAGGTGGGAAGGAGGGCAGAAGAGATTAACCAAAGAATTCATAAGCATATATGCATAGCCCATGGACACAGACAATAAACATGTAAAAGCCTGGGTCGGAGGGAGAAAAGTAAAGAGGGGTAAAGAGGAGGAAGTGGAGGACATCTCTAATACTCTCAACAATAAAATAATTTTTTTTTTAAAAAAATGAGCCCTGCCCACCCAGTGTGGCACAGTGATTGAGCATTGATCCATGAACCAAGGAGGTCACTGGTTTGATTCCTGGTCAGGTCACATGCCCAGGTTTCCAGTAAGAGGCAGCCAATCAATGTTTCTCTCTCATTGATGTTTCCATCTCTCTACCCCTCTCCCTTCCTCTCTCTTTGAAATCAATAAAATATATAATATATATATATTTAAATCTGCCCTGGCCTTATAACTCAGTTGGTTAGACTGTCTGGCCAATATGCCAAGGTTATGGGTTCGATCCCCAGCCAGGCTACATACAAATATCAACCAATGACTGCATACATAAATGGAACAATACAAATCAATGGTTTTCTCTCTCTTTCTCTCTCTCTTTCTTTCTCCTCCTTCCTCTCTCTCTAAAAGCAATAAATAAACATTTTAAAAAGAAATTAATAATAAACCAGAAATTCCACTCTGGATATATAGCCAAAGGAATCAAAACACTCTTTAAAGTGAGGTGAGAAATATTTTTGACAGCTACGATCCTGGTCAATGACCGCTGTAAGTAAAATACTATGCATATATATATTTTCACATGCTACTGTCTTCACAACATTTGGTAGGGAGGAGAGAAGGTAAGCAACTTCCTTTTCATGTAATACGTAAGAGCTTGGTAAATAACAAGTGTCAAGCCCAACTTAAATCAACAGCTTGGCTGATGGATCTTCATTGATGGATGAAAGGGTGTTACCTAAGTAAGACCACCTGGGGAGACTTATTGTTAGGAAATGCTAATGTTTTATGTGTTTCTTTTAAAGGGTAAACAATAGCTACAGAGCTAGGGTAGTAACCTCATTGAATATGACTGAAAAGGTCACTTCTGATTGACACAGGTTTGTTAAGGTGGTCACACACAAAAATAGGACAGGCTTGTTTGAGCCCCAATTGTTTTTAAGTAATCACCTAGAAAAAGAGTTTACATTTTAAATAAGCAAATCTAATAATTGTATCTTATTTGCTCATATAATAGTGGAAGGGGAACCCAGAGTGACACAACTGGTTTGCAATAGTCCAACAACTCGGGTTTTTTCTGTTTGCTTTGCTTGCTTGATTGAGTGTTGTGGTTGTTTATATTTTCTTATGATAAGTGACAGAGGACATATTCTTTTCCATTTTAGTTTCCCATTAAAGGGTTTCCTGCCATCAAGCCAACAAGATCCAGATGTAATTTCACTGATGAGCAAGACATCTCTGCCAACTGAATTCCTATTGATTAGCATCTGATTTTATTTGTCAGCAAAAAGAAAAACGTATTCTTTAATGGCATGTTTTGGTATATAACTAGTGGGTGTATGTGTGTGGGGGGGACGGGGAGGTGTGGACAGAAGAGTCTCTTTCAAAAGCTGATGAAATATATTAGTGTGTATGGTCATTTCTGCTCTCAACCATAAAAATAGCATTTGTAATCTCAAAGCAGCCATCATCTTGTCCTGAAGATGAAATAAATAGTTGGCTTGAGGTTCTTAGTTGGAAGCTGTTGTGGCCTGGGATGAGGGACATGATATGCTGACTATGGGGCCAATGTCACTCACTGTTCACACAGCTCCCTGAGTCCTCCTCCCCGGAGGGTTTAGAGGGGTCATATACAAGCCAGTCATTCTCACCAGGTGGGAGGAATGACAACTCCTAATGACAGATTATAGCTTTGGGGGAGACATATGGCAACACGAAGAGCAAAATAGTCTAAAGAGGAATCTGGGGGCAAACAGAACTACCTAGAGTTTTATAAATAGCCACACACTCTATACAGAGTACTCTAGCATTGATGAATGTAAATAATGTATGACTTAAGTATCATAAGGAAAGAACATAAAGAATCAGTGTTAATGGTATTACAACTAACCTATATACATATCACAACTGTGTATGCTTCTTTCATATTAACCTGTGTGTCCTTACATCTTGAGAGGGAAGCAAAAGGTGCACAGCATGATTAAATAATACAAAAATTTCCAGGAACGACTTAAATGAAATGGAGTTTCTTAAGTGATTGACCAAAGACCTATCAAGAGTTCCCACTATACTCCCTGCATAGTCAAGAGTGTTTCTGGTCAATTGTAGCCCTCAAGGAATTAAGAGATCAGAGTGTGCTCACAGAACAAAAATAAAATAAGGGCCAACAAGAGTTAAATAAGGTAGTTGGCATACAAATAGGGAACTATTCAGTCTGTACACGTCTAAGATTTTCTGAAAGAACCCACCTGCTCTCAAGTGGTAATAAGAATTTAGTTAACTGAAAATGGGCAAGCTATCTCTGTCAAGCAAATGAGATGATATATTTCATAAAGCAAGGTCATGAAGCAGTATTAGTGATTTGCACTTCAATATCATGTTTTGAGCTTTTTTCCATATGAATTTCATTTCTGCATTTCTGAGAAACTCTGATTGAGGATGTTATTATATGTCTCAAATTTTGTCTCCTATTAATGCAACATTTAAAAAAATGTTTTTGGCATTTAGGTTTAAGGGGAAAACAAAACAGAATTTGAAAAAAAATGTAACACCAATTTATGTAACCTATCTCATTTCTACCTCCAGCCTGGCTGTTAAGCTACATACAGGCAAATATTGTGCTTAATCATAATACATTTAAACTATGGTTAGCATACTGCATCTTCCTTTCTTTTCTCAGCTGAGTTCTCTTCTTTCTAAACAGCTTAAAGTGATTTTTGAAGAAGGTAGTGTATAACTAAGTTAAATAAATGGATTTAAAGTGTGCCTTTCAGGGGAAAAAAATCTTAATCAGGGGATATTGTTTATCATGGTAGGACTATATGTTCCGAAAATGTAGCTATATTACAGTTATTAAGTTGGAGAACAAAGAAACAAGCAAAAAGTATTTGTTATCAGTGATTATATTGGTGGTGATATTATGAATATTATTTAGGTAATATGAGTATTATTCTATTATTTAGTACTAGCTTTCCCATTGCAGGAAAATTCCTGCAATGGGATTTCCTGCTGCACTCTACCCCGCCTCCGTTCCGCCCTTGCCGCCCGCCTCGCCTTCTCCTCCAGCCCGCCCGCGTTTCCCTTCGCCCCCGGCCCCGCCTCCGCTCCGCCTTTATCACCCGCCTCACCTTCTCCTCCAGCCCGCCCGCATTTCCCTTTGCTCCGCCATTGTCGCCAGCCTCCGCCCCGCCCCGCCCGGCCCTTGCCGCCTGCCTCACCTTCTCCTCCGGCCCGCCTGCTTTTCCCTTCGCCCCCCGGCCCCGCCTCCGCCCCGCCCTTGCCGCCCACCTCGCCTTCTCCAGCCCGCCTGTGTTTCCCTTCGCCCCCGGCCCCGCCTCCGCCCCGCCCTTGTCACCGGCCCCGCCTTCTCCTCCAGCCCGCCCGCGTTTCCCTTCGGCCCCGGCCCCGCCTCCGCCCCGCCTTTATCACCCGCCTCACCTTCTCCTCCAGCCCGCCCGCGTTTCCCTTCGCCCCCGGCCCCGCCTCCGCCTCGCCTTTATCACCCGCCTCACCTTCTCCTCCAGCCCGCCCGCGTTTCCCTTCGCCCCCGGCCCCGCCTCCGCCCCGCCCTTGTCACCGGCCCTGCCTTCTCCTCCAGCCCGCCCGCCTGCGTTTCCCTTCACCCCCGGCCCCGCCTCTGCCCCGCCCTTGTCACCGGCCCTGCCTTCTCCTCCAGCCCGCCCGCGTTTCCCTTCGGCCCCGGCCCCGCCTCCGCCCCGCCCTTGCCGACCACCTCGCCTTCTCCTCCAGACCGCCCGTGTTTCCCTTCGGCCCCGGCCCCGCCTCCGCCCCGCCCTTGTCACCGGCCCCGCCTTCTCCTCCAGACCGCCCGTGTTTCCCTTTGGCCCCGGCCCCGCCTCCGCTCCGCCCTTGCCGCCGGCCCCGCCTTCTCCTCCAGCCCACCTTCGTTTCCCTTCGCCCACGGCCCTGACTTCGCTCCTCCCTTCTCCTCTCCCCGCCCCCCTGGCTTGCTTGCTTCTTCGAAGCTTTACTCCCCTTTGCAGCTCTTGGCTTCTTTCGACACTGTCTTGATATGCAAATCAGCCGCCATCTTTGTTGGGGCAATTTGCATACTCGTCCTGATTGGTTGGTGGGCGTGGCTTGGCTGGTGGGCGTGGCTTAGGTGTAGCGAAGGTGCGGTCAATTTGCATATTTGTCTATTATTAGATTAGATGTAAAAGGAATAAAGTTAATGAGTTATATGGAATATTTTAATTCTATGATTTTCAGTGTCCTAGAGAACCAGGACTTTTGGTATGGAAGAACGGAGGCACATATTGTCTAGCTAGTGTGGCTCAGCAGTTGAGTGTCTACCCAGGAAGTAAGAGGTCGCTGGTTCAACTCCCAGTCAGGGCACATGCCTGGGTTTCAGGCTCGATCCCTAGTAGGAGGTGTGCAGGAGGCAAACGATTAATGATATTCCTCTCTCATCGATGTTTCTATCTCTCTACCCTCTTCCTTCCTCTCTCTCTAAAAATCAATAAAACATATTTTTTAAAAAAGAAAGGAGGCACATATGTAACAGGCAAGGGGGGGTGGGAGAAAAAAAAACCTATAGTCTTGGATTTCAACTGGAAGTATCAGTATATATTCATGAAGTAATTTATCTTAAAATAATCACAATAATATAACTATATAAATGTAATATAATTCCAATAAAAAATCCCAGCAGGATTTTTTTTTGTCTGTGGAAATAGACAAGCTGATTCTGAAATGTATATGACAAGGCAAAGAAACTAAAATAGCCAAGACAATTTTATAAAAGAACAAAGTTGGAGGATTCACATTACTTTATTTCAAGATTACTATAAAGGAACAGTAATCAAGTCAGTGTGGTAATGGCAGAGGATAGTGGAATGAAATAGAGTCCAAAAAGAAACACATACTTATATGGGTTGACTGATTCTTTTCAAAGTTGAAAAGGTACATTAGTGGTGAAACAATAGTTTTTTTCAGAAAATGGTACTAGATAAATTGTATATCCATATGCAAATTCAAACCTTGATCCACATCTTATCCTATCTAATAAAAGGATAATATGCAAATTGACCATCACTGAACACACAAGATGGCCACCCCCATGTGGTCAAAGATGGCTGCCCCATGTGGACACAAGATGGCCAGCAGGGCAGGGCAGTTGGGAGGGACCAGGACTGCAAGGGAAAGCAGTTGGGGAAGACCAGGCCTGCAGGGGAGGGAAGTTAGGGGGGGGACCAGGCCTGCAGGGGAGGGCAATTGGGAGGGACCAGGCCTGCAGGGAAGGGCAGTTGGGGGGCACCAGGCCAGCAGGGAAGGGCAGTTGGGGGTGATCAGGCCAGCAGGGGAGGGCAGTTGGGGGCGATCAGGCCAGCAGGGGAGGGCAGTTGGGAGAAACCAGGCCTGCAGGGGAGGGCAGTTGGGAGAAACCAGGCCTGCAGGGGAGGGCAGCTGGGGGACACCAGGCCTGCATGTGAGGGCAGTTGGGGGACACCAAGCCAGCAGGGGAGGGCAGTTGTGGGGGGCCAGGCTTTCAGGGAAGGGAAGTTGGGGGACACCAGGCCAGCAGGGGAGGGCAGTTGGGGGGGCAGGCTTTCAGGTAAGGGAAGTCGGGAGGCACCAGGCCAGCAGGGGAGGGCAGTTGGGGGGGCAGGCTTTCAGGGAGGGAAGTTGGGGGGCACCAGGCCAGCAGGAGAGGGCAGTTTTTTTGGGGGGGCGGGCTTTCAGGGGAGGGAAGTTGGGGGGGACCAGGCCTGTAAAGGGAGGGCAGTTGGGGGCACCAGGCCAGCAGGGGAGGGCAGTTGGCGGTGACCAGGCTGTCAGTGGAGGGCAGTTGTGGGGGAACAGGCCTGCAGGGGAGGGCAGTTGGGAGGGACCAGGCAGCAGGGGAGGGCAGTGGGGGGGACCAGGCCTGCAGGGGAGGGCAGTTTGGGGCGACCAGGCCTGCAAGGAGAGCAGTTAGGGGTGACCAGGCTGGCAGTGGAGGGCAGTTAGGGGCGACCAGGCTGGCTGGCAGGGGAGTGGTTAGGGGGCGATCAGGCTGGCAGGCAGATGCAGGCAGGTGAGCGGTTAGGAGCCAGCAGTCCTGGATTGTGAAAGGGATGTCCAACTGCTCATTTAGTTGGGCAATCGGGCATCCCTCGAGGGGTCCCAGATTGGAGATGGTGCAGGCTGGGCTGAGGGACACCCCCCCCATGCACGAATTTAGTGCACCAGGCCTCTAGTACCATATAAAACTATTAACTCAAAACGATCATAGGATTAAAGTGAAACCTAAAACTATCTATATATATAAAAAACCAGTGTCTGTGATGACCGTGATGACCAAACGACCGGTCACCATGAGGTGCATTGAGCACCTCTCAGTCCCTCCCCCCCAGCCCACGAGCGGGGCAAAGCGGGACTGGGGACTGCTGATCAGGCTGAATGGCTGACCTCTTGGTTCCTGCCCCCAGCCCGCAGGCTCTGATGGATCAGCGATGGTGAACGGGGAAATCAGGGTGGGTGGCAGGAGGACTGGGCTGGCTGTCAGGCTGTTGGGATCACCAGCTCATCCCCGGCTGCTCAGGGGCTCAGGCCTGCAGGAAAGCAGGTGCCAGTGACTTCACCTCCATGCGTGTGTGCCTGGCCAGCCGCTGATGGAATGCGCTGTCTGCTCGGGGCCACTCACACTGGGGTGGGTAGGTCGTGGGAGCGCCCCGCAGCTTCCATCAGTGCCTCAAGCCCCAGCAGCGGTGGCAGCGTCAGCAGCAGTGGCGGTGGCAACAGCAGCGGTGCCTACGTGAGCAGCCCAAGCGGGCAGCGTGTTCCATCAGTGGCCAGCCCGGCACACACGCATGGAGGTGAAGTCGCTGGAACCTGCTTTCCTGCAGGCCTGAGCCCCTGAGCAGCCGGGGATGAGCTGGTGATCCCAACGGCCTGACAGCCTGGTGGTGGAGGCAGCGTTAGGCCTGGGGACTGGCAAAAGGGCAGAAGATGGCCCTGATTGCAGGAGGCTAGGCCCTAAGGACTCTACCTGCATGATTTCGTGCACTGGGCCTCTAGTACAATTTATAGAAGACTGCATAGAAGAAAATCTTGGCTTTGTTAATTCTCCATTTCACCTCCAGAAACCAGGAAGATTTCAGTCTATTTTGTCTCCTGAAATTGCTGGATGTCTGATCCACAGGTAGTAGGAAATGGGGTTTCTGGGGTACTCTCTGACTGTGGGGTCCAAATGATTCCAAACATGCTTCAGCTTTTATGCTGCAGCATGTGTAGCATAGCCACTGATTTGGCACAGTGGAGAAAATATCATCCTCCAGCTTTTCTCATTCGTGAAAACGGCCCTTCTGGCCTAAACGGCCCTATGGAGCCAGCCTACTTTTCATCCTATGAGTTAGAGGGGTGAGCACTTCTGGCCCAGTGAAGGAGGAAATGTGTGGCATTCCTCATCCCCTTTCCCACTGATGATTTGTTTTGCAGCCTCTCCCTTGGTAGTGCTCTGCAGCCGCTGTTTCTCTTCTTTGGTCTGTATATGTCTCCTTTTTATCTTGGCAGACAGAGCAATTTCTCTGAAATAAAGCCCCTTCTCTGTTGCAAGTGACCTTGAGACATTCAGTGCTATCACTTCCCAGCTGTATTAATGACTCCAAATTCAATTTCAAAGTTCTTGAAAGCTTTCCCTTGTCCACCTTGTGTTCACTTGCCTTCATTTAAGTGTCCTATGAGGCAATTGCTTTGGGATCCTGGTACCCATTTTAGCGTGAGTCTAACTTAGCCAAAGCGAATTGTAGAAAGCGTGGCTTCAATGCCCGAGGCCTGGCAGTGATCCAGGGCATCACAGTTGGGGCCTCTGTCTTGTCTTGTCTTTGGATGCTGTGAATAGCCAGTAATGGGAAAATAGAGAAATGTCCTGCTAGGACCTCGGAGTCCATATCATGCAAATCACTAAACAATATACTGTAGTATAGTAGAGACTCAATTACTCACAGTATATGGGACCAAGAGTGCTTTTTTCAACAATAGGCCTGAATAATAAGCAATTATACACATATTTTAAAATGCAGATGCATGCCTGTGATTGATGGGTGCGATGGGGTACATGGTGATGCCATTGAAACATACTATTTATGGTTGTCATCAATTATATTGGTGTTTGTTAAGGAACAGCCCTCTGAAACGTAGCTTCTTCATTTGTAAAATGTATGTCTAAGGCATTTTTCAGATCAGGCCGTTTAGGCCACCTGTTTAGTGAGTATTCAGAAATATATTTGATTCAACTGTCAATAATTTCTTGTCATTTATCCCACAAATCCTATCCAAACAATGAGAAATAGGTTTCATCTCTAGGGCCCAGGACAACCAAGTGCTCATGGCTGCCTGAGTTGCAAAGAATTCTGAAACTGTGTGTAGGATCACCTATGCATAGGATGGGGGAGCAGTAGCAAGTGTGTCTCAGGAATGCCATTCTGGTCTGGGGGCGTATCCCAATGACATTTCCACCATGTCTTGTCTGATTCCTCTCCTCACTTTTCTTCCTCTGGGTGAAATTCATAGTGCCTGAATAACAGCTATACTACCAACAAAATTTAAAAGAGCTTACAAACTACTATCTGTTTGGAATTTTAACAGGTTATAATTATAGGAGAAACTGATAGGGATTAAAAATAAAATTGAGCATTCAAATTAAGCAAAAACTCAAAAACTAAATTATACCCACTCTTTATTGGAAAGTAAATGGGTTAATCCTGTATTTTGATATCTCTAGGAGTTTCTTCTTAGACCTTCATAGGAGAGCCCCAAACCCTCTTTTGCTCATCTTGCACTGTTTCACTCCACCAGAAAGAAACATCCACACTTAGTACTACTATTTTCTGGGCATGATAAACAACACTAATGAATACCACTTAGGAATATGTTCAAGGATCTCAACATTCATAGGATATTAGTTTATATTATGAGTGAAAATATAATGTTATTTTTTTTCTCCAATCTCAGCCACCAATCTCCTTTCCAGACAGGACCTATCAGCTTCAGTTATTACTTGAAAATGTTATACTCAATACTGAATAACATTTTAAATTTCAGGATTGTCTAATCAACCAATTAATCAACCAAGGTCCCCAAGGAGTATTCACTACAATTGACTTGGAATAATTTTTACTATTATTCTTCAAGTAAGTGCATCATACTTTTTGTCTATCAAGGCTCTTAGAGTTTAAAAGTTCAAGTGTTTACCTTATATCAGATGCCCCCTCTCTAATGCTGTTTTTTTCTCATGGATTTAGCTTGCCACTTTGAGGAGCTCAGGCCCATCTGTATGTTGCACATGTATGTATGTGTGTAGATTTTTGGTGGGGTGATTTTCATTGTTCCCTAGACAGACACACAGAATAAGTGTTGGGGGAGTGGAGGTGAAAATAGTAGAGTGAGACCTGGGGTATTTCAGGTCAGAATAAGCTTGACCCTACCCTGCTCCATCCCTTTGCTTTACCAGAATTTATTCTACTTCATTCTAGTGTCTCTGCTCTAAAGAATGGAGGAGACCTTTCCATATTTCAAGATGCCTAAGGGTTATGGATCAATTCCTAAACTTTCCTTTAGATATGGAGATTATTAAAAAAGTAATGCAGACACAACAATGAGGTTCTTCAAAGTGGTCTTCATAAGCCTTGATATTTGACATAAGAAAATATCTATACTTATTTTCTTGTCTAAGTTAGCAATTCCCTTTAGTTGTTGCCCTAGTGCACAGTGCAGTGTAGACCATAAATAGTTGTCATTGAATGAATAAAGTTATTTAATAGTGGTAATGATATTCTAAAATATTATCTCCTTAGATTCACAGAACATCAGAGCTTCAAAAGAAATGAGAGTTTACCTTACTCCAAACCTTTATTTTAAAAAGAATCTCAGCTTAGAGAGAAGCCTTCATTCTATAATGGAGAAATTACTTAAAGCATCATCTCAAAGACAGAAGCAGATTTGGGTTTAGAACTCAGGTATCCTGACTCCTTTTGAGTTTTTTATCCTTCTCTCTCCTGAAGTCAGCATCCTATTTTTTGTTGTTGTTAATCCTTACCAGAGGATATTTTTCCATTGATTTTTTTTTTAAAGAGAGAGTGGAAGGGAGAGGGAGATACAGAAAAATCGATGTGAGAGAGACACATCAATTGGTTTCTTCCTGCATGCACCCCGACCAAGGCCAGGGAACCTGCAAACAAGGTACATGCCCATGACTGGAATTGAACCTGGGACCCTTCAGTCCAAGGGCGGAAGCTCTATCTACTGAGCCAAATTGGATAAAAATAAGAGCCAAATTCCCATTTTTCCTGGTGATGTTTCTAAGTATTAGAAAGCAGGAAGGCTTGAAGGGAATCTTTCATGAAAATTGCCTGTGCCCTAGAAAATGTGAGAGCTATTATTATAAAACTAGAGTCCCGGTGCATGAAATTCATGCACAGGGTCAGGGGTCCTCTCAACCCAGCCTGTACCCTTCCCAATCCGGGACCCCTCGGGGGATGTCCAGCTGCCGGTTTAGGCCTGATCCCAGGGATCAGGCCTAAACCGGCAGTCGAACAACCCTCTCACAATCCTGGACCACTGGTTCCTAATTGCTCACCTGCCTGCCTGCCTGGTTGCCCCTAACTGCCCCCTGCTACCGGCATGATCGCCCCTCACTGCCTCTGCGTGCTGGCCTGATCACCCCTAACTGCCCCCCCCCACCAGCTTGGTTGCCCCTAACTGCACCCCCTCCCTGCCAGCCCCTCACTGCCTCTGCGTGCTGGCCTGGGTGCCCCCAACTGCCCTCTCTCTGCTGGCATGGTTTTCCCTAACTGCCCCCCCTACTGGCCTGGCCACCCCCAACTGCCCTCCCCACCCCCCCCCAGCCTGGCTGTCCCCAACTTCCCTCCCTGCTGGCCTGGTTGCCCCATGCAGCCTGCTGTTCAGTCATTTAGTCATCCCTCACTAAGCCCCCTGCCAGCCTGGTCACCCCACGCAGCCTGCTTGTTCAGTGGTTTGGTCATCCCTCACTAACCCCCCTGCTGTCCTGGTTGTAGGCAGCCATCTTGTGGGGGCATGAGGGTTAATTTGCATATCACTTCTTTATTATATAGGATCACATTTTCCTTCTTATTTTTCTAATATCATTTTTAAAACATCAGGCCTAAATGTCCCTATTCTTTGGTCCCCAGATGTCTGACACCTTGCGGAAAAGGTACCATAGAAAAAGTTTCCCTGTGAGGTCTTTATGGTTAGATCATCACCATCTGCCATGAAATTTAGAGAGTGAAAATGGAAAGTTACTTGCTTAAAAATTATGACATGATATCCTAAGTAGAACAGTCAGATCAGTGAATAGTTCAATATATTTGATATATAAAATCCAGAAATACTGAGATGAGGATATTAGTGGGTTATTTTTGTTTAAACCCAGCATTTTCCCCTAGAGATTCCATCTTATGTCAAGATTAAGCTATTTGGGGTTTAATATTTGTCGCGATGGAAATGGCTTTGGTCTCACAGTGCCATGGAGAGGCAGAGGGGAAGAGCCCCATTACTCAGAGAGAAAGCAAATTTCATGGGCTGCAACCATACATTCTGAATGTCAAGCCCAGATACAGCAGTCATTCTGAAACAGAAATTAAAGGACCTGCACAGAAATGTCTGAACCTGCACGTGGTCAAGTGGAGTTTTTCCTGATTCAAGGTCATTGCTGGGGAATGACTAGATATTCATGAGTACCACCAATATCTCCTTAGACACATCTCTGTGAGTCCACTAGACATAAACTTGTTAAGGCCAGAACTAGATCACCTTTGCCTTTTCCTCCCAGCTAAGCAAATAGTAAGTGCTCAGTAGAAGTAGTCAGAATGAACCCACTTATCCTATCTAATAAAAGGGTAATATGCAAATTAACCATCACTCCATCACAAAGAAGGCAGCACCTAGTCCCCTCAGCCCCGCCAGAGTCCCCCAGTCCTGGGGGGGCGGCTGCTGAGAGCAGGCAGCGTGAGCGGCCTGGCAGAATGCTTGCTTTGTCTCTGCAGTGACAAGGCAAACATTCCGCCCTGGCCGCGGAGGGTCTCTGGGTAGTGCATGTGCGGAGTGTCCAGGGCGGGGTGCTTGCATCGTCACCGCGGCGACAAGGCAAGCATTGCGCCCTGGCCGCGGAGAACCTCTGGGCTGTGGAGAGCCTCTGGGCAGCGGGCACGGAGCGACCAGGCCCCGCAGAGAGCAGAGAACCACAGGGAGTGGGCCTAAGCTGTCAGGACTCCCGGATTGGAGAGGGCTCCCCTGAGGGCTCCCAGATTGGAGAGGGTGCAGGTCGGGCTGAGGGACCCACCCTCGTGCATGAATTTCGTTCACCAGGCCTCTAGTAGAAAATAAAACTGGATTCAAGGCCAGTGGTTCCCAATGGAGGGCAATTAGGCCACCCTCCTCCCCCCAAGACGACATTTGACAATATCTGGAGATGTTTTTAGTTGTCACAGCATCGGGGGGTGGATGGTGCTATTGGTGTCTAGTCTGTATCCTACATTGTGCAGCACAGCCCCACAACAAAGAAATATATGATCCAAATTGTCAATAGTGCTGACTGAGAAGCCCTGGCATTGGCTAGTAGAGGGACAAGGGTGTCCCTCACTCCTCAAGGACTCGCTCTTCTCCTTGACACAAAAGAGGGGGTGATTCCTCATATTGGTGAGACCTAGCTGAGGACCTGGGATACAAAGACCTGCCCTTTTCTCACTTTGCCCCACCTGAACCTGTGCAGGTGTGTCTGTCTAATTTGGTGGTTTATTATTAGGGAGTCTATTTTTTTCTCCACACCTATGGCATGTATGAACTTCTTACTGGCTTCAGAATCCAGTTAGGGAAAATAAGGACCATTTATGGTCACCTAAGTTTCCCAAATAGACCTTGTTTGATCTTCATTAAGACCCATGAATTTGTTTCATTAGGAATATCCTTTGCCATTTCACTCTGGAGGGTGGGGATTTCTTCTCAGTGGACAGTCGCTTTCAGGATAGGTAGTGTCTGGACGGAAATGCAGTGACATGCTCTTGTTTTCAGAAAATGGCCCTAAATGATTTGGAAGCAGGGGGCTTAAAGAAACATTTGAAGTGGTCATCCAGCCATCACTGCTGTGACAGTAGACTCACAGACATGAGCCACTTCGGAAATGAAGGTTTATGATTAAAGACTGAACTGGGTTTGCTAACATGCAGAGTGCAACCCTTATTGGTTGGTTGGGGCAGAGGTGGTGTGTTTCAGACTGAACAGATACGGAGGATGGCAAAGCACCATCCCTTTCCAGGATGTGCCCGTAGACGTCCTTGCTGTACTGAGAACAGAAGGCTGTACATTTTCATTAGATGCTCTAGGCCTGAGAGAAGATTTTTTCATATTATCACTCTTCCATAATGATCAGCCTTGGGAACAAACATCTTCTTGAAATGCTTTCACTAAAATGGACAGAGAAAAATGACTTTAGTGGTTTCCATTTCTCACAGCTCTGTTTAAAGCCTTCTCCCCCTAGACCCATTTGTTTTCTTTATATTGTTTTCCCTATCATATCATTGATTATATCTGATTCATAATTAACTTAGAAAATATGAGTAAGACTTAGGATTTTTAATTAATACTAGATTTATGAAAGAGAATATTGATGATTTTTGTTTGCTTAAGTTAGTATCTCTTAGAGGAGTTAGAAGCAGACATTAGTTTTATTTTTTACTAGATGGAATAAAATTGATATTTGATGTTAAGAAAAAAATATTTCTTTTTTAAAATGTCTCTCCCCCATCCATTACTTTTTTCTTTGTTTTTTGGCATTTATTTATTTATTTATTTATTTTATTGTTTAAAGTGTTACACATAGTAGTACACATATTTCCCCCATTGACTTTCCCCCAGCCTCCCCCCATCCATTACTTTTAATTTGTGTTATAGCTCTTTCATTATATCTTCCAGTTGTTAAGATTAAGCTGACATCATCAACGTCCCGTGTCATCATTACTATAGTAACAGATCTGATAAACTTGAGTACTTTCTTTGTATCATACCTTGTGCTGGGCACTTTAGACAGTATTTGCTTGAAACCTTACAATAACCCCATGAAATGGGTATTTTTACCTAGATTTTACAGGCATGGAAACTGAATCTCAGAGAAGTTAAGTAGCTTGCTCAAAATCATAATACAGAGGGATGGAGTCAGTAATCCGAGGTTTGTCCGAGTTTCTTAAAATTACCAGGGATGATATACCACCCACTCCTTGGCTTGTACTGCTGCCTTAGTTGGAACATCATTTAACTGGAACAACATTTTTGCCGCCTTTTCCCTACCAATTCTCATTCATGTATTTTAGATTCGGCTTACCTGTGGACTTCCTGGGAAGCATTTCTTGCCTCCCAGGCTGGTGTTAAATTTACTAATATCCTCTGTGATCCCATGGGAGCACTGGGCTTACTTCTATTTTAGCACTTACTTCAAAACTGCTGATCTCCCCACACCCCTTGACTCTAAACTCTCTTAAGATGTATTCTTTTGTTACTCATCTTTGTAACATGAAGGGGCTAGAACAGTCATCCTTGAAACTTCCCCTTTCTCTAGTCCCCATATCTAATCCATTGCTAAATCATGGGACCATTATCCCCTAAGCATCTTTCAATGCCACCTGTCTCCCCTAATCTCCACTCAGACCACAAAGCTATCATCTCTTACCTGCATTATTACAGCAGCTTCTCACCAGGCCCTCCTATGTCCACACACACCTCAGCTCACTACCTTCATTTGTCTGTTCATTGCAGTCTTGATCACCTTTATAAAATGTAAATAGAGTTATAGCCCCAAACTTGAATGGCTTCTTATTGTTCTTAGGATAAGAACTCACATCCGATGTAAACTCCCCTGTATGGCTCAGCCCTGGCTGACCTCTACAGCTTATCTCATTAAACTTGAGTAATTGTTCAGATAGCAGCCAACTTTCAGTTCCAGAATACTCCATGCAGTCCCCCACCTAACAGTCTGGACACAGGCAGGTCTCACTGCTTAGAATGTTTTACCCCCTCTATTAGTTCACCAAACTAACAGTTCCCCCTTCTCATGACAGTCTAGGAATTCCTATTTCAAGTTTCCTTGATGCTTCAATCTAGGTCAAATTATCTGCTATTCATTTTCCTAGTTCTGTGTTCCTTTTTCTTCAGAACACTGATCTAAATTCATAATGTTTTATGTTCCTGCGCAATTATTTTTGTTTAATGGCATCTAGTTTTGTGTCCATAAAACACACACACATCTTATTATGGAAATTTTCAAACCTGATTAAAATAGAGAATATAATGAACCCCATTTCCTTCTTACTACATTAACAATGAACAACATATGGATATATCTTTCATACAGCCCTACTTCTTTAAATACCTTAATCTGTATCTCTTGATTAATTAAAAAAATCCACAAAATATTTTTACACTCTCATAATTCTAAACATTAATAAATTTCTTAAAATTATCAAATATCCCATCAGTATTCAAATATTGTATAAGATTTTTTCCATCATACTGAGAACAGAAACAATCAGCCCAGTACATATACTTCTCAAATATAGCTGAATTAGTCACTGAATAAATGAACAGTTGCTTAATAAATATTTATAAACTGAACTGGACACAGAAGGCCAAAGATATTGGGTAGCAAGTCACAAAGAAGACCTGTGAACAAGCTGCTACACTTTCTTTATTCCATATGGGCCAAACCTCTTCGGGTAGCACTCTTGGTCATTGGGGCAAGATGATGTACTGGGGCAGACTCAGAGCCCAGGAGAGGTGTCAGAGCTTTGACTTGGTAGACCCTGTTCTCACCCTTGGGTGACACTAATGGATGCCAGTTACTTTCTGTCACAAGGAGGTTTTATTTATTTTTTTTCTGCCCATCATTTTCACTTTCCCATTCCCAAAGAACACGGGACATCTACAAGTAGTGTCTATCAGCCAAAAGTGGCTGCAGGGATTGGCAGTTGGTCAGGAGTCTCTGTGCAGACACTTGAATGGCTGGTTATTAAGTAGCTCTGATCTCACCACTGGGGAAGACAGCATATATAGTTAAATTTCATCAAGGGGGAAAGAAAGCTTTGATGCTTATTCTACTTTCTTGTGTTTTGATTTTTAAAATATGTTGTTTATCTAATTTTTCATTATAAAAATAGTACTTACTCCTAGTTGTGATTTTTCATTCCTTCATACTCATTTTTCCCTGTTATTATAAGCTCTTGGTATAATCTTTTATTCAATAATATTCCATTAAGTTCCATTTCCAAAATTTGCTTAGTGAATATTTAGGGTACTTTCAATTCTAAACTATGATAAATAATGCTTTGATATACAACTTTGTACATAATGCCTTTTCTGTATCAAAGCTAATTTTCTTAGGGTAGATTCCCAGAAGTAGAATGACTGGGTCAAAATATACGAACAATTTTAAAGTTTATGTATACATATTACCAAATTGCTTAGAAAGCATGTTTGTTCATTTTTAAAGTTAATTTGCCTTTCAATTAAATTTAATTTTGAAGTACCTTTTATTGTTTTTCTACTGCATAATCAGTTCATAATCTTAGTGAAAAATTTAGACAATATGGATATGTAACAATAAGAAAATAAAAATGATGATTAATTCCAGTACTCAGAGTTAGTCATGCAATATGTTATTCTTCCATATATTTCTGATATAAACAATGGGATTATATTGTGCATACATGAATGTCTAGCTGTATAAATTCTCAAAGAAAAAAATTCACAGAATACTGTCAATAATGAGGATTTGTTTCAGGGATACATAGGGACATGGAGTAACCAGGGAAGCTGTTTTGTCAGCAGTGTAGCCATTTCAGATTAAGTGCTTCCAAGACAAGGATTTGGCCACTACTTGTCTTTGTACATCTCATCCTCACTCATCAAATGCTTTTTAGCATTTTTACTTCCCAAAGAGAGATTTGATTGGGTTTGTTTTCCATCCTCCATAGGGAACACTTCTACATCACCTTGGAGATAATTCATTTCAAGCCATCCCAAGCTGCCATTTTCTTTTTCATACTCAGCCTTCTGCTCTTGTAGAGAGGCTATCAATTGGCTGTGGAGAGAGTCATCTGACTGTTTTCACTCCTCCCAGGAAACTTGTGAAGCAGAAAGCTATTTGAGGCCACCTTTCCCTGAAGTACAAGATCTAAGGAGGATATGGACTTTTAAAATCTCATTCATATTGGTGGCACTATAGCATTGCTTTGTAATCCACTTCATCAAGTTAACACTGAATCTTCAACACTAACTTTTAGGATTATACCATAGGAATGTACCAGAAATTAATTATAGCTAGACATCTGGTTGCTTGCAATTTGGATCTATATATATTTTAATGATAAAAGAAAATCTTTGCAGACAAATTTCTTTTGGTTTCTTTCTATCCTAACATGTCTTTGCCCAACTATTTTATTTTTTAAATTACTTTGTTTCAGGTGTGCATCTTAAACCAATTTGGAATTTTTGTTTTTATATAGAAAAGTTTGATCTATTCATACAAATTTTAATAACCCATTATTTATTGTCTATTTTAAAAATAAATCCATTTATTTAAATAAAACAAAAATAAAGCATCCATCTCTCCTATTTTCTACCTACCTGTTTTGTTATTTTCTATTCATTTTTATTGCTTTTTACTTTTTAATCTTATTTGTTATATCACAACTTTTATTGTGTTTTTTGTTTGTTTTGTTTTCCTTTTCTATATTCTTCATTTATGGATGATACAGTGTAGGGGGTGGGGTGGGTGGGGGAACTGGCTTGATATATCCAATTCTATGAGCTTAGTTTCTTTAATAGATTCTGTAAGACCCTATATGAGCCCTGTTTACACTCAGTTGAGGAAAAAGGGAACATTTACATCTGTAGTATGTGTTATTGTTTGTTATTACATCTTTTGTTTATGTGTTTAGTTTATTTCCTGAATCAGAGTACAAGTTATATGTAGGGATTAAATGACGCTATAGTTACAGGCAGACCTGTCAGGACCTATTAAAATGTTTGTTTGTTTTCTAATATTTTTTGTTGTAGTCTGAGGTCACCTTGGGCACTCTTCTGAATATTTTTTCTCTATGCTTTTTCTATTCAGTTTATACATAACCTTTACATTTTAATAGATACAAATCTGTTCATCTTTTAATGAAAAATACTGTATTTTTTGTCTTGCTTATGAGGGCCTCCTCTACTTCAAAGTTTGACAAATACATGCTTACATTTTCCTGATACTTTCAATTTACATGGCTATTCAATCTTCTTGCAAGCTATTTTTGTATATAATATGAGATGGAAGTCCTTCATTCATTTCTCTCAGCTAGCTAGCCAGTTGTTCCAATGCTATATTGAATAATCCATCATTTCCCCCTTGGCCTGTAGTACTACCTTTATCATTTATATCTCCACATAAAATTGCCTTTATTTCTGTACTTTAGATTTTTAATGATATCTAATGATAACTAGATTTCAATGATATATTTTGCTAACCATCTGCCAATATTGAACTCTTTTAATTATAGTCCCTTTTAATGCAGGGTATTAAGTTTTCTCTTAAAGTATAGCTAGTTTTATTACAAAAGCTAATTTTTAATACGTAGAATATATTATCATTATTTACTTAAATTTTACTCTACATTTACTAGTCATTATTTCTTATTGTTTCTTATGTTATCTCCCTCTTTCTTGATTTAAATTTCATTTGGCTAAAGTAATTGCTCAAGTCTTCAATGAGAGTTCTTTGATGATACACTTTGTGAAGTTCTACATATCTGAAAAATGTTCTCCTTTCCCCCATAGGTGAAGGATATCTTCACTGGTGATAGAAATTTTGGGATTTAGAAGTATGTGCAAATTGTTCCACTGTCTTTTTAGTTTCAGGGTTTACAAAAGAGAAATCTGAATATTTCTCTGACTTTTTTCTTAATATAAGTAGCCTATTTTGTTTTCTGTCTACAAACATGGCCAAATCTAGCCAGCTGCTTCTTTTTGTGTATAAACTTTTACTGGGACACGGCCATGGTCATTCATTTACACATTGTCTATGACATGCTACCACCACAGAGTTGAATAGTTGGAAGAGGGTCCATGAGGCTCTCGGAACAGAAAATATTTATTACCTGGCCCTTCACAGGAAAAATTTGCTGACTCCTTCCCTAACCTAACTCACAGGAACAACTCCCACAAGAATGGACCGGACAGAAGAACAGTGGGGGAGGCATTGTGGAGCTTGGGAATCTTTGCGCAGTGCTCCTATGATGCACCGTGAATGTGGCCTCTCGCATGACCAAACTTGTAAACCCACTGCAAAAGAATGAACATGCCCAACATCTGATACTCAGGTAGGTCTGCACCCACTCGGACTCCAAACAACCTGCCGGTGCCCATTTATTCTCTCTGAGTGAGGTAGGAGCCAGGGAGAGAGAAGAGAACGACCTTTGTGAAGGGCTTTATAAAGCCTGTGGCAGATCTAATGTCATGTCACCAAAGCTGCTTATTGCCAGAGAGCAACACTTCCTGTAAGGTAGCACGATCTCGCTAGCAGGAGAGGTTTAATTTCTAAGCAGTCTAATTTAATTTTCTCTGTTCAGACGGGCTGCAATTTGGTGCTAGAAAGAAACCCTTCCAAGAGCTTTGTTGTCTCAGCTGACAATGACATGGCTTTAAGTAGCTTTGCCTCTGAGCCTCAGTGTGCACACATACCTGACATTTATATTCTTTTTCTCTTTAGGTGCTATTTGAAATCAGCACTTGGGTGATAACAACTTAGGCAGACAAGGTAGCTAGTTGAATTCTACTTACACCAAATTACATTTGGTACAAGGGAGCAGAGCATTTTAAATCATAGAATCCAAAAAATACAGCTTCTTTTAGAGCTCCTAATTGGAAAAGGTAACATATTCAGCAACACCCTGGGAGTCTGGAGGAGCTAATTCATCTCACCAGAAGAAGCAATTATTATCAAAGACCAATGTGCTTAGCTCACTCCACATAGGGCCAGACTCGCAGAAAGACTTTAGAGAATACTGCATTTAAACTAAATTTGCTTTCTGTTCCATCTTCATGAATTTAACTTGAACAAACCACTGAGCAAGCAACATGAGTTTCAAGACCATTATCTAGTTCACTGTTTTCATATGTGTCTAGAAATAGTTCAACAATCTTAGCAGGAGAAGAAATCAAGCCCATCTGTTTTTAGACTCGGAAAAGCTCCCCTTTTCCATCACTGAGTGCTTTGGATAGAAGTCTGAAAAAGTGGGCTCACTTGGGTCAAGTCCTTATTTATTTTAACAAACACTGGCACAGTATTTATTCAGATGCCAGGCACTGTTCTGGGCCCATTAAAAATTAAAATATTTAATCTTCACAAAAACCCTATTAGGGCAGGCACTATTCTTAAAATTCACTGTACAGGTGAGAAAACAGAGACACAGAAAGATTAAGTAACTTGCCTAACTTACTTAATGAAAATAGAAAAAGTCAGGATCAGGATTTATACTCAGGAAGCCTGAATTTATAGCCCAATCCACTAACCATTAAGCATACTGCTTTTGTGCCATCTCCATCCGCATTCCTCACCACTAAAGGGTAATATTTAAGTCTCCAGCTTTGTATGAAGCATCCTTGGCTCACCTTGAGCCACCATTATGGACTTTCCTCCCAGAGAAATCCTATAGCATTTAGCTGTTCCTCCAGATTGCCACCGAGGATTCTTGTCTTATAACTTTTCAGATGTGTGCTGTACACATTACTCTCTAAATTTCTTTGGGAAGACACAAACCCAGCACTGTGCTCAAAAAGTGCCTATCCACTGACTTGTATGTTGGAGTTACTTAGACTCTGTGGGTATTTTATTTACTAAAAATGGGGGTGTTCTTTTCAGATGTTTTACCTGTGTCAATTTGCTGGTACAGTATTATAAACATCTCCTAGAAAGGTAAGGAAATCTTAGGCCAAGGTGTTCTGATGGCTTTGGAACTTCCAATTTCAAGGGCTCTTGCCATTTCAAGTGGACATTTGAAGTTCTGATTACCTATTGATAAAACAAATTTCACAATTTATAATAACCTTTTTTCCTCCTCAGCATGAACTAGAATTGTTTGTATTACAAGGCTAGTGTGTAAGAGAAAGGCACTTAGCTGGAGAGAGACTTGCTCAGCCACCATTCCTCTCAATGAGCTTTGCAGTCTCATTTTTCAACATATGATTTCATCTAACTCCCACAATCACCTGTGATATAACTGTTATGACCACTTTGCAGATGAGAAAACTAGGAGCACTAATTGTGAAGTTGTTTGCAAGTATGACTTTGAAAATTGTGCAGGTCTCAGAATATAATCTTAGAGAATCTCAGGATATAATCTTGATGTAATATCAGTCTCAGGATATAATATCAGGATATAATTTTGGTTCTATTATAGCTAGCAATTTATAGATCAATTCAATCATAGACCATGAATTTTCAAACACACTTATAGCAGTGGAACTTTCTCTAAAATGAAATGTTACATGAAAACCCAAAATATAAAGCAAAGAGACAACTCCTCAAGTTGGCCTCTGTGGCCCTTTCAGAATGCCATCTGAAAACCATTGCTATAGGACAGGGGCAGCTACTCGTTTTCTGTGTTGTTGGTTAGGCAGGGTTCAGGCAAAAGCTGGGAGTGGGCAGACATTCTATTTCTGATGGCTTCATGAGTATGCACCGTCTGTTTTCAATGCATACTTTCATATGCAAAGATGCCAAGAACAGAACTTGTTGAATTTGCTTAGAATTCAACTTAGATTATCACTTAGGCATTTACTTCGTTTCTACTCAAATTAGATTTTTTTTTTCCTAGCACAGAGATGAATTCATGCTCTATTTCATTGGGAGTAAATTCTGAAAATAATTAATAGTAATCTAAGAGTACTCTACTCAAGATGGCTCCATAAATTAATAATTTCTTCTGCTCCAAATACTTCAGAAAGACTGATGAAAAGCAGAAAGGTAAGAGATGGCAGCAGTAGAGCTGAGACCAAGCCTGATGGGTTATATTGCTGGTGCATGGTAGATGCACAATAAAGACTTGGAGGGTTGAACTAAGCTGCACCACATTCAATGGAGTTGAACCAAATTGTTGGTAATGAAGGAAGGTGGTGCAGGGATTCTTCTTCCAAAGCATCATGGAAGAAACAAAGACCATTTCTCCATGGCCAGTAGAATCTAGGTATCAACAACTTGACTATAGCTATAGTCTTCCCAGCTATAGTGAATTATTCCTGCTGAGGAAAACAATCCTCTTTCTAATTTTATATGTACCGATGAAACAAAAAAAATATGGACTTAGCATTCTTTGTCACTTGATGATTTATTATTTACTAGAGGCCCAGAGCATGGATCTGTGAACCGGTGGGGTCCTTCGACATGGCCTGCGGGGACCAGGCTGAAACTGGCATCCAACATCCCCTCCCGCCCCCCCCAGGGATGTAATTGTGTGTAAAGCCGCCCGGGGATGGGGAGGGGGCAGGGGAGGAGCCCAAGCCCGCCTGGGTGGGTGCCGCTCCCGCTCATCCCTGCCCCTGCCGCCACCACCGCCTGGTAGGCTTGCTGCCACTCTGCTGCGGTCTCTGTGTGCCCGTTCTAGGGCAATACCGGCATGCCCATGACTGAGAAGCATCTGCAGGCTTGCGCCCAGTCAGTCCCCATGCCAATGCTGTCCCGATTCTGGTCCTGGTCTGGATGGGGGAGGGGCACGCAAGGGGAGTGTCCATGGGAGAGGCTCAAGCAGCCAGAGCTGCCCTTGCCAGCTGTGAGCCCGGCCTCTGGCACCTGTTGGTCAGCTGAGCGGTGCTCCCACAGCGCACTGACCACCAGGGGACAGCTCCTGCATTGAGTGTCTGCCCCCTGGTGGTCAGTGCATGTCATAGCGACTGTTGGAATGGTCAACTGGTTGACTGGTTGCTTTGGCTTTTATATATATATATAGATTTATTTACATATTTACTAGTACTGTATTTACTAATAAGTTTTCTACATCTGGGAGCAAACATGTCAAAGCATTTATTATTATGGGTTATTTCATTCTTTTCAAAACAAGTTGAGCCAACATTTTCCTTTTAGAAAAAGAGTTCGTAAGTACGCTTTGAATATGCATCTGAAAATCCTTACTTTCATCAGAATATTCCAGTATTTTCTGGTTTGGCCTTCGTTCCCTATAAACACATTTCCTTTAACATGTCACTTTTCCAGGTGACAACTGCCCTAAAGAGGCCAGTTTCCCACAGCAACATGTCAGAAACGATAAGCTTTCTTTGGCTACACACAGCTAAATGTGGACTTTTAAACACTGGTCTTTCTGGTCTGTTACATGCTTACAAACCTTTGTTTTGCTGTCACTTGGTGGTGGTGGTGGGGGTACAAATCAATTGGGCCAGGATTTTTTTTCTTTGCGTTAACTAGTGAAACCTTTCTCCTCTCTATTCCTTTTACTTACACAACTCGTAGTCTGTCTTAATTCCTCCTAATGGTACCAGACAACTGTATTGCACAGTCCCTCAAGTTGCAGTAGGCACAGTGCTTAGGGCTCGAGTCAATCATAGGGCTACAAATGAGAACCAATTATGAAACTCCCGCTAAAATAGCAAAGCACATTTTTCTTACTTTTTATAATACGGCTTTGTACACAGAGCACATAATGGACTTGAAATTAAGAAATTAGTTACATTTCCTGAGTAGCTCACATTCTTACTAGCACAATTGGCATACTTACTTGGCCTCCTTCTAATTGTTCATAAAAATATCATCTCACCCGAGGTGTCTCATTTTCCACTGATTTTTAAAAAATATTTTGATTATTATTAAATGGCATATGCCCAGCTACTTATGTAAAAGGAAGAAAAAAGAAAAGAAAAGAAAGCATCTTTGCTCTGGGATGGAAACGTAATTATGCTCTGCTAAGCACATCACAGATGCCCAGCTGGCACAATTAAAGAAATAGCTGATCAGTTCCAGTTATTGATTCTGCTAACATGTTTGTTCACGGTTGCTTCTTGTCTAATTAGTTTTTTCTGCTTTCTTAGTCTAAAAGCATACCTTTCCAGACGGGGCTATTTTCAGACATTAGTGAGCAAGGTTTCCTTTGGTTGCTTCTAAATTTTCTGGGTGCCGCGGGGGAATGTAATCGTTTCCCTATTCATTTAGCGAGGAGATGGCCTGAAAGCTAGACTTTTCTCTGAATTCCTTATTGAATTTCAAATCTGGATTTTACATGCTTCTCTTTTTAAATGGATATCTCCGTAGTGTTGGTTCAGCTACATTTGAAGCTGTTGTCATCGAGGGATGACATGTGATTAGGGCTGTCTCCACAAACTGGGACAGACTGAAAATGCCTAAAAGATGCCGCAAGTTCTATTCGGCGAGGCTCGACAGAAGCATTCATTCTCTCTCCTGCCAAAAAGAGAAGGAGAAAAAAAAAAAAAAAAAACACGGACTCAGTGTAATTTCCATTTCCTAAATGTAGATTGCACAAGAAGTGAAAATGCTTGTAATGTTAATAAAACAGGGGCAAAATGCAGCATCAATTTCCGGAAACAAAGGCTATGGTCTTGATCCTGGAAAACCAAGGAGCAAATGTATATGGTATGGAACCTTTGCCTTCATCCAAGTTTGTGGAATGAAGCTTCAAAACACAGCAACAGATGCTCATGTGAAACGGAGGCCGAGTCTGTGGCCCAGCAGAGCAGTCTACCAATAAATCCCGCCCTGGTCCTAGGCTATGCTCAATTGCAAGGCAGCTGTCGCAAAGCTCAGGGATGCCGGTATGCTGTCAAGATTTTAATCACTTCCATACAGGCGAACAATAACTGTTGCTCTTTTTTAATGCTGCTCTTTTTTTTTTTTTTCCAATGCAAGGTTTAGAAAAAGGGGAGTTTGTTTACTGAAGTATTCAAAATTAAACAGAAAGAACCTTACAGTATTTTGATAGGAATTTCTATTCTCTGGGTAAAAGAGGATGGGACCAATGCATTTTTATCTGGCGTTTTCACTGTTAATTGCTGATTAGGTAGTGCTGTTGCTATAAACCTTTCAAACCATGGAGAATGAGCCAATTTTCTTTCTTCAACAAAAGAGCATCTTGCAGATTATAATATCCCATTAACTTTACAGTTTTACTTTAGCACCATATCGAGGCATTGGGACACTTTGATTCAAATGATAGAAAATTAATTTTCACTTTTTTTATTACATTTGCAATGGGAAAATAGTGATGACATAACTGCTGTAGCATAAAAATGACACAAGAAACTATGAATTTTATATCCTTCAGAGTAAAGCAAGAGGATAATTAAAAGCTTTAACACTGTCTGTATCCATCCTAAATGTCCACAAAAGACTGGAATGTGAAGAGAAAAAAATATATAAAAGGTTTTAACCTTTTAAAATTTTGCTTAAATTCACTAGACTTGGGTGTAAAACAATATAAAATAGAAATAAAATAAATCACAACTTAACAGCAAACAGTAGTATCTATGTCCACTTAATATGTTCCATTTCTTTTTTTAAATATGTTTTTATTGATTTCAGAGAGAGGAAGGGAAAGGGAGGGAGAGAGAGAGAAACATCAATGATCAGAGAGAATCATTGATAGGCTGCCTCCTGCATGCCCCACACTGGAGATCAAGCCTGAAACCTAGGCATGTGTCCTGATCAGGAATCGAACCCTGACCTCCTGGTAAATAGGTCAAACTCAACCACTGAACCACACTGGCCAGGTGGTATGTTCCATTTCAAGACCTAGCTGCCATTCTGACAATCGCTTGACCCACCCCCACCAGTTGTGCAGCTCGTACTTCAGTACTCTGAAAGTGACGAGAGAGAAATGGGCCTCTTTGGCAGGGTTCTGCAAAGTTGAGGAAAGCAGATATTCCTTCACACAGTCCTACTTTCCCCCACAGGAGAAATCATAGGCTAGGAAAAGCTCTCTTGGCACTGAGCCATGCTGCCTTGAGAGGGGTGAGGTAGGTAAAGTCAAATTGTCCCTCTCATCCTCTTTTATGCATCCAATGTCATTTTTTTTTCTGCAATAAAACTTTACTGATGGACTCCTAGACTTCCACAAATGCTCTCTCACCCATGGGTGATTGTCTAAGACAGTGTTCTCTAGGGATTCTCAGGCCATGGTGAAAGGGGCTGGAGCCAGTTCATGGCACTTCAGGGTCCACAGCCAGAGTCAAGGTCTGCATACCTCTTTCCTGATGCCTGGGTGGATGCGACTGTTCCCAGGTCCTTTGGTGTATGGTGTTGGTGACAGAAGCAAAGCTGAATGGAGTTGTAGCCAAGTCCTCATGGGTATGGAGTGTTTCCAGGTCTATAACTGGGGCCTCAGTCAATACATAAGCTACCTGGGCATGAACCTGACTTTTTGAAACAGCACTCCTCCTTCTTGGACTGTACTCATTTTCACAGTCTCCTACCTGGATTTCCCAACTCCCACAAAGTCACTTTTGTCCATGGATAGATTACATCTTCTTGTTGGGGAGAGGGGGATATGAGCAAAGGATGTCTATTCAGCCATCTTGCTGATGTCAAGCTGTGGAAACTTTAGAAGTAATAAAAAATAAATAACCCTGTTGAAAACTTCTAGCCTGAAATTTCTCACAAAACTTCCATTTTTTGGATAAGGTTCATTTTTATAGATATTTACATCACCACAGTCAACTAATCTGCCCTCCACACTGGTTATAAGATGAATTGTGTCCCTTTCCAAATTCTTTTTTTTTTTTTAATTTTAACCTCAAGTACCTCAGAATGTGACTGTATTTACAGATAAAGTATTTGAGAGGCAATAAAGTTAAATTGGGGTTACTAAGGTGTGTCCTAATTCTGTGTGACTGGTATCTTTATAAGAAGAAGAGCCGAAACCGGTTTGGCTCAGTGGATAGAGCATCGGCCTGCGGACTGAAAGCTCCTGGGTTCGATTCCGGTCAGGGGCATGTACCTTGGTTTCAGGCACATCCCCAGTGGGGTGTGTGCAGGAGGCAGCTGATCCGTGTTTCTCTCTCATCGATGTTTCTAGCTCTCTGTCCCTCTCCCTTCCTCTCTGTAAAAAATCAATTAAAAAAATATATATATATATAAGAAGAAGAGATTAGAATACAGGCACAGAAGAAAAGACTCTGGGAAGACACAGAGAGAAGATGGCCATCTGTGAACCAAGAAGAGAGGCCTCAGAAAAAGCAGTCCTACTGGCATTTTGATCTCAGACTTCAAGCCTCCACAATTGTGAGAAAATAATTTTTTGTGGCTTAAGCCATCTAATTTGTGGTATTAGATGGCTCCAGATATCTAATTTAATTCCACAAAACATTATAACTGATTTATAAATAATATGATCCTAATTGGCAATCAAATATGTCTAATATTGTTTCTATGTGAATTTTTTAGTCAAGCTGTTCACCTATTGGGGAGAAACTTTTGAAATGCTATTCATGTTGAGGACTGCTATCTAGGAGGAGTATCAACTACTTTTCAAATCCCAGTCTTATAATCTGAAAGAAACCTCTCTAATATCTAATTTCAAGAGTGAAAGCTCTGGCAATTCTAATAATGACAAAGACTACACTATATTAACAATATTCTCTCTCCCCTTATCCTATCTAATAAAAGAGCAATATGTAAATTAACCATACCTCTGCTACACCCACAAGCCATGCCCACCAGCCAATCAGGAGCAAGTATGCAAATTAACCCAACCAAGATGGCTGTGGCCACAGAGTTAGCAGGAGGCTTCGGTTTCTCTGGCAATGGAGGAAACCAAGCTTCCCGCACACCCTGGCCAGCCCAGGCCTCCACTCAAGGCTGCAAAGTTTCAATTATAGAAGATAAATAAATCCCAGATACCAGGGCCTCTGCTTGGGTCACCAGGGGGCATGGCCAGCCTGCAAGCCACCACAGGCCCCTTTCCCAGGCTGCCTCACACCCCAAGGAAACCCCCACCCTGATCCAGGACACCCTTCAGGGCAAACCAGCTGGCCCCCACCTGTGCACCCAGCCTCTATCCTCCTATCTAATAAAAGAGTAATATGCAAATTGACCGTAACTCCAACACACAAGATGGCTGTCCCCATGTGGTCAAAGATGGCTGCCCCCATGTGGACACAAGATGGCCACCACAAGATGGCCACCAGGGGAGGGCAGTTGGGAGGGATCAGGCCAGCATGGGAGGGCAGTTGTGGGCAATCAGGCCAGCAGGGGAGGGCAGTTGGGAGGGACCAGGCCTGCAAGGGAGGGCAGTTGGGAGCAATCAAGCCTGCAGAGGAGGGCAGTTAGGGGTGACCAGGCCAGCAGAGGAGGGAAGTTGGGGGCGACCGGGCCTGCAGGGAAGGGCAGTTGCGGGGGAATCAGGCCTGCAGGGGACAGCAGTTGCGGGGGAACAGGCCTGCAGGGGAGAGCAGTTGGGGGTGACCAGGCCTGCAGGGGAGCAGTTAGGCATCAATCAGGCTGGCAGGGGAGTGGTTAGGGGATGATCAAGCTGGCAGGCAGAAGCTGTTAGGGGCAATCAGGAAGGCAGGCAGGTGAGCAGTTGGGAGCCAGCAGTCCTGGATTGTGAGAGGGATGTCCGACTGCCTGTTTAGACCCAATCCTACGAGGGGTCCCAGATTGGAGAGGTTGCAGGCTGGGCTGAGGGACCCCCCCCCATGTACAAATTTTGTGCACCGGGCCTCTAGTTCCATTATAATAGAGGATTTTGATAGGTAAAACAAGGACCAAATTAAAAGCATACATCCCAGCCTCCATCCTAGTAAGGGAAGTTTGACTATGAAGCTAGGATCTGGGTGATTCTAGTAAATCCTGGCCAGTTCTTCTCTTTTGCTTGCTGATCCCCTCATGATATCAGCACACAAACGCTACTTGAATGAGGACATTCAAGACTTAAACAAAGACAGATTTTTCTTCCTAATCTATTTTAGCCAAATATAACAGAAGGAAAGGCCATGATACATTATCATAAGGAAAGAAAACTTTACCATTGTAATATTTATAAGAGGCAATTTCATGAGTATTAGGTTACAAAGCAAAGAAGCTAAGTTTCCAGTGTCCACGTGCACAACTGGAAACTGAGACCCGACAAGGAAGAGCTGCCACTGATTGATAAGAGATGATCTGGGCAGAGGAAACTATTAGTCATAAGAATAGAAAACAAAGGTCTTATTAAGAAGTAATCTAAAAAAAAAAAAAAAATGTCACACACGACAGAAAGAAACCATGCTTAGACAACTAGGTTTTGGAGCCAGGTTCTTCTAATCAGGACAATTGCTATCTGTGTAACTTTGGGCAAATTCTGTTGTGTTTGTTTCTACCTTGAGAGATTTGAGGAAAATTAAATGAGGCAACAGAATACCTGGAATATACATAATGCTCGTTAAAGTTAAGGTCTAATTACTTCTATAATGACTAATAATTTTATTATTATTATCACATGCACAGCTTACAGGGATATTGCCTCAAGCTATACAATTCTTAATTCTGTTTTACATGATTAAAAAAAAGTACTTGTATACTCAACATAACTGAATCTTAGGAAGAGACTTTATGTTTAAAAAATTTATTGACTAAGATGTTATAGCTCTTAAAAAACTGTTAATAGGGTATATTCTGGGTGTCCTTATTGACACACATGTTATGAGTTCTTAGGGGTTCCCTTACCTACTATGCAAATATAAAAATGAAAAATGGCATTTAGTCTTTGGTTATAAAATCATACAGATTTTGACAAAAGTAGGTTTACAGTTGTTCACATGGAAAATAATACAATAATTAATACATAATAATGTGAGAATGAACATGTTTGCATACTCACAAATGTAAACCTACTTTTGCCTACCCCTGCATAGTTGTTAGTGGTCCCTTATGTTTTTGTGACTCTATGCCACACAAACCAGTTGAAAAGGGGAACAAGGGCAATTATCCATATAGTTCAAGCAGTAAACATCTTGCTAGAGATAAATTAAAAACTTTATTGAATTATATTTTCTCTGAAGAAGCTCACCATGGAGCTGTTCAGCTTAGCAGTTTATAATATTTGTGCCTCCTTTCTATGCCTTTTAATTCTAGTTTTACTTGCTTTTATGAAAGGATATTTAGTGTTTGCATAAGTAGGTTTCTAAAACATGGAAATCTTATTGTAGACTTGGCTTTATAGAGAAATACCTGTGATAATGCTCAATGTCTAAGATCATTAGGAATAAAGAACCCTCTGGATCACTACAAATTGGAATGCCTAATCTTACCCCCTCCCTACACTACCCCAAAATAAATAAGGTGTATTTTTTTTTTTCAGTCTGAATTTATAGACTGTTTTGGAGTCTCACATTTCCATAGTCATTTGCATAGTACAGAAAACATATTACATAACAAGTCAGTCAAACTAAATTATAGGCAGTTCTTTTCAATCAGGCCACTGCAGTTCTGTATCGCTCAGTTCAGCGCCTGCCTCCCACTGCTCAAATGTTGCCATGGTGACCAATTTTTGTCATGTACATTCCCAGGTCCTGTGCGGCCCCCTTATTCATAGCACTTTGCCATCACTACAGTGACTACTAGCTGTTATCTTATTATCTAATCTCCCCTTAGTAATATATATCACCTTTAAGTTACCCGGGTGAATTCTTGAAACCCAAGTATAAATGATATGTTACATAAACAAGAAAATAAATTTATATTAAATAAAATGATAATGATGACAACAAATAAATAACACTCCTTAAGCCATCCATAAGCGGGAGCTCTATAAATGAACTCTCTCACTGTTCTCTAGCTATGTCACCGTCCATATCATTGGAAGACCAATTTGATTCTTCTTATGACAAATGGAATAACAAGATTGCAATACTGTTGAGCTGAATTTGATCGAGCATGATGCAATCCATTTGATTGTTGAGCTTTCCACTGTTATGACAGCTGAAAAGCACAAATTATCGGGATATTGGAAGAAGGAACTGAGGTACTGAGACAGTCTGATTTACTCATATGCCTAAAAAGACAATGTCATATGGATAAACTACATTTCACCTCTATATCCTTCTTAAATATTGTAGGCTGAATGTCTTTTGAGTAAAAACACAATCTCAAAAACAATCACAAGAATCCAGATCAAAGACATAAATAGAACAAAATATGCACAAGAGATTTCAGCCAAGATCAAAGATGTGAACGTAATTGCCATGAATAAGAAGTGCAGAGCTCACCAGAACAGAATGTCTTCAGCACACAGGCATTTCCACCAAAAAAAGAAAAAGAAGAAAAAGAGGGGGAGGAGTCTTTAGGAAATGAAACCCTCCACAAAGCAAATAAAATGTCTTTATTTTCCACTTTGCAGTAAGGAAAATTTCTATGCCGTTCCATTGAAATAATGAAATATGGGGCGATGTTCACCATGACTGAAGGAGCAAAGCATGTCAGAACCCTTCCATTTTCTGGACTAGGCGTCTTTTATGTCGTTTTTCTGCCAAAATCCTCCCCCAAAACTTTAATCTTTAAAAATGTTTTACTGTAAACCAGCCTGGTATAAAGAGAGTTTTCAAGAGTGTAAAATATTGAGGTAGTCGCATTTGAGAGAGCAGCTTGGCTTGTTAAAATGAAGTAATTAATTTAATGCATAAGAGAAAAAGAAAAAAAAAGGTAGGAGGAGTTCCTTTTATTAAATATTTATCACTGGAGCCCTGGGTGGATGCCTCAGAGAAGCAATCATTAGAGATGGGACATTGATTGAAGTGAATATTAAGTAGTGCTCTTCACTAAATAACAATTGCTAATTTCTTAGAAAAAAAAGTTCTTGAGGTTCTTAGACACTGCCCTTTTAGAGTGTGTTACTGCATGCACTTAATTTTAAGTAATTCAGTCTTTTTAAAATGTCTGTCTCTGACCTTATAGAACTTTCATCTCACTCAAGTCAATGAACCTAACTCTTTTCTACCACTCAGGGTGTGGGGGGAGAGGGAGAGGGACAGTGGGCATGAAACAGTGAGAACAAGAACACTTGAGAGCTGATGGTTTTCAGAAATGAAGCTTATACCTGGGGAAAGAGGAGAAATCTCAGATTAATAATCCATGATTCTATTTAGCCTTCTAGGGGAAAAACAAATTTATGATCCAAGGTCAAGTTTGATCAGATATGTTAGCCCTGAGTGCAAATTTTCTGAACTTGATTCTTGGAAGCAAAAAACATGTAGGAAACAATGCTGTTCCCAATGCCTTAAATCTGTGCCTTTACATATGCATACATGTTTACCCTTACAATATTGATGTAATAATTGCAAATACTTTAAAAAATAACTCTAATTTGGGCAATCTATTTCTATGTGGGAAATGTCCCCTAGTCTCTGAATTAATTTTGAAACCATTTTTACATTGTAGTGATATTATGGTGAGTTTCATAGTATTCTACATCCCTCAGTATTATCTCACTTTTATTCTGGACAAAGGTCTTTACATGTTCAATAAGCTAATTTCCTGGACGTGGGTTCCCCACCATAGCGGTTTCATCATAATGTGGAGTCCAAGAAGTCCCACATTTGTGGGCTACGCAAAAGGCTGTATGTGGGAGGGGAAACAAGACGATTTGATAGAGAAACTGGAACATGTCTCTTTGGCCCTAAGAGTGATGAAACAAACAATAACAGTAGCAGCAGCAGCAAAAACTTGTCCAGAGAAGGGCAGTCATCTCCCAGTAGCAGATAGTCCCAAACCATTTTTGAAAGAAATAAAAGTGGATTACTGAGGAGGGGAGTCCTCTTCCTGTGGCATCTGCAGTTTCTAAGGGAAATGCTCTTTTCACCGATCCATCTACTCATGTCAACATTGCTATGGACAAATGGCCATAGAGGCTTCTGTTGACTCCATTTTCAAGGACTTTAGAAATGTCACAATAAGAAAAGCAATGAACTGTCCCATCGCCAAAAAGAACAGTGTCCCATCGCCACCAATCACCAACACCTTTGGGACCATTTTCTTGACAAGCCAGTAAAATGGTCTGGTAGAATGGGATAGCATTTCCCTGAGTGACACATTGGTAATGTGAGTGTCAAAGAGAGGGAATCCTTCCTCCCCTCCAGGGGAAAGTCAACGAGATTGGGAGACCTTTTTGGTTTTCACAGCTCGGTGAGGAGTGTTACCGGCATCTAGTAGGTAGAGGCCAGGGATCTGCTCAACATCCTGCAATGAATAGGACAAGAAAGAGTTATTCCACCTACAATGCCAATAGTGCTGAGGCTGAAAGCCTGCGTTAGATGATCCCTTCACTTTTCCCTCCATTATCCTCTGAATTCAAGGAGCATTTTACCAAGAGAGAAAATTGATATTTTCTTTAAAGATAATCAAATCACAGTTTTTCTTAGGTAGCAATCACATATTCATAATCCACTCACAACCATGATGCTATGGTACCTCAAATTCATGTATTAAAAGTGTAAATTTTTATAATATTCCTCTTTATTTTTGGATTCATAAATTAGTGATTGGGCTTAAACCCAAGCCTTTTGTTGGGGCGAAGTAATTCTCCATGCTGTTGTTTAGTTTTTGCCTTCCTCCTGTGATTAGAGGTCTGATGCCCAGAAATGGCTTGGCAACTGTGCAGAACACACTCCTACATTTTTCTTTGTGTGAAGATTTCTTGAAAGCCTGACATACTACAGATAGCATTTTTACCTTGGAAGTTCCCAAATCACAGCCTTTACAAAAAAAGTGGTTTCCAGGGACCTTTGTACCCCATTTTCTCCTGAAACACAAAGGTAGACTTCTGGGGATTTTCTCAGAAAACTCAAATACATTTTTAAATGAGAGACTTTCTATGGTAGGAATTTTTTTAAAAAAGAATATCCTCAGTTCTAGTCTCTTTGACTCATAGAGTCCTGTTAGTTCTAGTCAATATTCTGGATGGTGTGGGGTTAACAGAAAAGGAGACTGAGCTTGCCTATGCAGTATAATGTGTTATTGGATTCAAATACTATAGCCTATTTTAGCTGTTACCTAGCTTAGTGTAAGACATGCACTCGGCACCATTGTGGTCTCAGAAACCAGCCTTGATCCACACACTGACAGGATCCACTAGGCAGTAAGTCATGAGATCATATAGTAACATGTAATGTACTCATTACAAGTAATTTATTTCTAAGCATTCTAATTAAAACAGACCAGACAAGACTTTTACTTGAAAATTCCTCTTATGCATTGTCAAGCCACTATTGAACTTCTGGCTACATTTTTTTAGTAATATTCTATAATCCAAGGTTTTCATACAGTCATTCAAAGATATGTATTGAGTGCCCACTGCTTAGTAGATATGTAAAGTATAATGTTTTGCTAGGCTGACTTCTGAATGTGGAAGTATTATCTTAAAAAGTAATATATATATATATATATATACATATATTACTTTTTTTTCCCAAAGTCAGTGTTTCCCCAAATGTCCTGAGTATAAGAATTATCTGCATTACTTATAAAAAGAAAAGGCTGTTAGCCCAATTAAGGCATCTGTGGGAGGGTTCTAGAAGCCTGTATTTTTAAATAGCACTCAGGGAGTCCTATGATTTGGTAATTTGGGAAACAATGCCTTAGAATGCACATAAATGAGAAACCACAAAACACACTATATTGTTATTAATAGATTGGGTAGCTTGATCAAAACCAAAAGGTTGTTTGATACTTACAGAGTACTTAGAAAAGTGTCTGACACATAGTTAACTCTTAGTAAGTGTTAGAGATTATTGGTTTTCCTTGTCATACTCAGTGTCGATAAGAATTATCATTTCATGAGGTCAACCTTCAAAAACCAGTGAGTGGCCTTCTCTGTCAATGGGCCCACATGTTGTATTTATTATATCTGAAGCTCCTTTCCTTCTTTTACTCAGGCATTTGACCAAATTCCTGTCTCTTTTCCAGTAACTCTCTTATTTTGATTGCTTTCTTATCTCCCCTTTTAACTGAGTGCTCCTTATGATATTCACTTTTTCGAGAGTCATTTAATTCTGTATCTGTGCACACAAGGAGCCCTTCCTGGGAATTCTAATGTCCCACTGATAGCCATCCAGGTACGAACCTTGATCCTTCCATCTAAGCCCCACTTACCTGTAACTGGAGTCTGAGACTGCTTAACTAAAATAAATCTGAGATTTCCAAGGATCTCCATGGCTTTTATCTCTATACCTAAGTTACTTTAATCCACAAATATTTAAACACAAGTTTGGAGTATTCCATTTGAATGGTCTAACTCACTCACACTTACACATATCATAGAGGATATGTTGATGTTTTGACTTGTTTCTATAATTTAGTAGAAATCCCTGTACCTACTCATTGACTTATCGACCTATAATTACTTACATATTCTCTTTTATATAATGTTTGAAGCAATACTAAGAAAAGAGCAGGAAAGTGTTCCTTCCATATTACTCATCATTGCAGCTTTTCCTGAGGAAAAAATAATTGCTGAATAAATCGAACATGCAAAATTTATGTTGTTGAGCTAAAGAGAGAGAAAAGAGGAAGGTATTTCTTAGGTGTGCCACCAACTCATGTATGTTTAACTTTTGCAGTTAACATGAATATTGTTAAGCTGAATTTTGCAATTGAGAGAGCTTACATTTTTTAGGAATTCATGTATGTATACAAATGGCTTCGAAATAAAGAAACTTTTTTTTTAATCAATAAAGAAATTTAAAAAAAGAGTAAGTTAGTTCTAAAGTGGGTTAGAAAAACAATTGCTTTATTTTATCTGCTCATTTTATCCTTTAAGATTTTAATGAAATACATCAGTGGCATCCCTGGAAATTCCTAAATGGCCACACACTACCATTACTCTGTGTTCAAAAGAGGTTAAATTGCCCAAAGCCATAACTTCAAGTCTTAATTGAATGCTGGCAACTCAACCATGAGCAGGATCCCTAGAAGAATGGCGAGGTTCTCCGTAGGCTTCACACAATAGGATGCGTGGGTAGATGCCATCTGCAGTTCAGGGGTGGGGGAACAAAAAGGCATTTGAGGAAAAGGGAATTTCTTACAGATATGATATAATGGGAAAGATCTGAAAGTCATCCATCATGACTGTGACATACATCACACCCGACAACAGCCAAAAGCCACAAGATGTCACGTACCGCCTGCAGCGTGTCAGGCCTTCTGGCATCAGCACTTTTGTGCATCCTGCCACCTCCCCTTTGTTGCCCACTTGCTGCAGCGCATGGGGAGGCCCATGAATGCCTCTGCCCACCCCCACCCCAACACTCGCTAATGCAGGCTTTATTATCACACACCCCAACAGGCACTCAAGGACGCATTCATCCCGTGACAGGGAGTGACAATCAGCGTGGAGCAAGGATGCCAATGCCACCAGATGTTGCTGGACCTCATAAATTCGGTTAGCACCACCACACTGTTCCAAGCGGGTCGGAACAATGTGGGCCGGGCGAGGACGCATGGCCTCTCGGGAGCTCTCATGGGGACAGCTGCTCCGAGACACAAAAATCAGACAGAGGCACCCACTCCTTCCTTTCAGTTTTTTTTTTTTTTTTTTTACAGGTCTGAGATTTAAGTAATTATCTTGAAATTTAAAATTCAGATTGGGTTAAGATGAGCAAGTAAAATATATAAGCTATGTTTTCATAGCACTGCGTTGACAGCAGCCTGCCACTTTTATCCAAGTGTTGATCGTTTCATTTCAAAGTGCCACATGGCATGTAGACACACACAGAGACACACACTTAACATTAGAATGAGTATAATTAAATTTGTATTATATTCCCTTGCTTTAATTTCTATATTTGTTTTTATCTCCTCTTCCCAATGAAATGACAAACTCTCCAGTGCAGGGGCCAGGGGCGCTGGTGCCCCTGTGGTCCTCACGGGGCCTAATTCAATATTAAACACATACCAGCTGCTTGATGACTAAACAGTTGGTTTTTAAAGGGTTTTTGCTTTTGAAATTTCTAAAGATTCTATAAGAAAAGTGAAGACAGCATACAGAGTGAAAAAGCCAAGGTTGGAAACTACTGATGTGGACCATAGAAACATAAAGCTAAGCAGTTAAATTTCGTCACTTGGATTGAGGATATTAGTAGCCTGAAATTCCTATGCTTGTTCAGGATTATTTTCAAGGTTAATACCCTAAAAATAACTGTACCAACACTTCATGTTCCAGGCTTGTTTAGAGCAGCATGTAAACAGCCTACTTGCAGGTGCATCTATGTGTGTTTGTTACTAATTCATAATAATCCATAAAAAACTACCAAAAAAACGACACACCTTAGAGCAATAACTTGTTTGAGTGTCAAATAACTGGGACTCTGGCTGACTGAATGAGTTGTGGTGTTTTGAAACAACTCTACAAAAACACCAACTGGATCCTGAAGCTGGCACTTCACATTTATCTAGGAAATTCCATTTAATCTAGGCATCATGTACTGTTTTCATCTCTATTCCAACATCCTTTGTATATTAATGGCTTCTTCTTAGACCTTCATTATCCTTGCTTCTTCTGGCATTTTGTGAATCTTAACCACACACACACAAAGAGTTAATTTATATTTTGGTCAAGTTATTGTATCCACTTCTCAATATATTTTTTGTTTGAGTTCCAGAAGTTGGTACAATTTTAGTAATGCATTTTACCCCGAAACAATTTCTATTTTGAGCATTGATGAAATAAAACTATTTCGCATTTATACATGTACACACATGGTACAGGTGGCCTGCTGGAAAAGACAAGTACTTATTCTGTTTGATGGGAAATACACATTTAGTTTCAACTTATAAATTGTGAAATAAAATCTGTGTTGGGACAGGTAACAAAACAAAATTAAGCACATGGATATTAGTAATGAATGGGAAAAATAATGTTATTGAAGACAAAGTAAAGATATCTAGCTCTTTAAGCACATGGATATTAGTAATGAATGGGAAAAATAATGTTATTGAAGACAAAGTAAAGATATCTAGTTTAAGAACTCCAAATCAAACAAAAAAATATAAACCTAAGGACAATAAGAATATTTTCAACCTAAATTTTCCATAAACAATGTTTTCTGTTTCTCATTAGAATGAACTATAATTTCAATACACAGATTAAATGTAAGCTAGATAGGATACTAAAAATAAATAATCAGTTAATTTAAATATATGTTCCTTTTAGGTCAGGCATTTGAAGGCTGATATTCTAACTTTGATGAGTAAGGTTTACTTTAACTCAACCTAAAGCTATATATGAAAATGTAACTTATAGACTCCATGTATAAACATGGGAACATTAGAACCTAGTCCATGCATGCATGTGTCACCTCTTCTGAGTGGCTTTCTTGACATCTTGCTCCTCCGCAGCAATGTTGCTCCATTTCCAGATGGGGCGACCTTCATCATTTATTCCAATATGTGACTTGCTCATTTGCTTTATTATCCCACTAGAAATTAACTTCTAGGAGGACAGGGACTTTAATACTTTGGTCCCTATAGTATTTCTGGTATTTCACATAGTGCCTGGCACTAAAAAATATGTGTGAATATTTGAATATATGTGGAACATGTGTTCTTTTGGAAACAGATAAAAGAAGACCACCAAGAAGGTTTTGCATGTGTATAATTATGAACTTCTAATGTCACTTGTAATATAAAATATTTCATTCAAATTAAGTGCTTTACACAGAGTATTTTAGTATGCATCGCACAAATAATCTCTTTCAGTAAATCATTTTCAATAAGTACTTTTCCATCAAGCAACTGAAAAGGGAGTGTGAAAGAAGGTTACAGATAATACATAATAAAGCTCTATGATTAAAATTTCTGAAATCCTCAAGGTATTATTCTAAAACTCAAGAAATAAAGGCCCGTAAAAATCAATTAAATGAAACCAAGTTCAGCATGTTGTATTCAATCGTTAGATTTCCTGAATTTTATGTGATGTTTACGTTTGCTACAAAGGATGCATTATTTATGGCTACATTAGATTTCTTGATGGTGAGCAACTACAATGATGAATGGAGAGATTTTCATGATCACAGAGAACAGCATGTGCACTATTTTACAAGTTTCAGTGAATGTGTGTAATTCTAGAATGACAAAATCAATTAAAAACAATCTGAAATTCTGGTATGTAACAAGCACCTCTAATTCTAGTTAGAACTAAATGCACAGACAGATGGAAATGCTGATGAAAACAGAAAGTAAATTTCATAATGAGATATTTTAGTGGTTGAAAATCTTTCCTCTGGGGACTTCAGGTCATACTTTGGACAAACAAACAAAAATTGAATGATTTTGAAAACTTAAAAACCTAGTGTTTTTTATTTGTTCGCTTTTACCAATTGTTTAAAATAGCTCCCTTTAGCTGCGCTTTACCGTGGTTGTTTGACTTCAACATCCAAACAACTGACTCAGACAATTGGCAGAAGATAAATTTTATACAGTCCTACACCCACGAGTAAGGTGTTTTAAAAATTGTGCACAATGTCATGCTAAAATTCTCTTTTTGAGAAAAGACAAGAAAAGCATTATATTTCATTTTCGATATCCTGCCTTTCTTTAAACAGAATTGTTCATTTTTTTGCAGCAATTAATACATATTTACAAGAGTCAAACACCAAAAAGTAGGAAAGGCATATAGTAAAATCCCCCCTTCCCTTACAAAGATTTTTGGTTTATTTTCCAATGGCACCAAGATTTACATTTGCATCTTTTTCTTCTGTTCTGCATCTTGCTCTTGGGAATTTCTAAGGAGAGGTGTCTATAGAGTGACGTTCATCCCAGAAAGTCTTGCCTTCTTGTTTGAAGGATCAAACGAGGGCCCTTGATCCTTTTCTGGTACCATGGCCTCCCCATGGTTCCTGTCTGCCTGACTAAAAACTTTCTCTATTATTTCATATTCTGAAAAGGAACATTCTCACCCAACCAGCGTGGCTCAGTGGTTGAGCATCGACCTATGAACCAGGAGATTATGGTTCCATTCCCAGACAGGGCACATGCCCAGGTTGCCGGCTCGATCCTCAGTAGGGGGTGTGCAGGAGGCAGCCAATCAATGATTCTCTCTCATCATTGATGTTTCTATCTCTCTCTCCCTTCCTCTCTGAAATAAATAAAAATATATTAAAAAAATAAATAATAACATTCTTTCATGACCTTGCCACTTTCTAAGGTGCCCTAGTCCTCCTGTAGTTGTCGGTGCCAAAGTTTTGCAAAGAATCATCCAGACTCATTGCCACCATCTCTTCATCATTATCAACTCGCTCCTTAACTTTGTAGAATCTCATTTCTATACCATCACCATCAACCCCTTACACACACACACACACACACTTTAATGTAGTTTTATTTCTAAAATCACTGAGATCTACTCATCATCCTACCAGAGGTTCCTTTCACACAAGCTTTCTCCTCCTGTAGCCCCTCTTTTGGGATGATCACTTTGCCCAACCTGGCTTCCTTCTCATCTCAGGATGCTGTCTCTATTTACTTCATTGAAGTGCTTTTTCTTCTTCCCAGTTTTGTTTGTTCCAGAGCTTTTGTTCCCTAATCCTACTGCCCCCACCCCCTACTGCTTCTTTACAATGAAATACAAAATCTTCATTTTGAGTTCCCATCTCTTTCTGGAATTTTAATTCTGCACTTCCCTGGTCTCCTGGGTACACTCACCTGATTGGCCCACTACTCCCTCAAAGTCTACTGAACTCACACTCTTTCCTGAAGCCATTGGTCTTCAAGGGAAGGGGATTTTGCTGCTGGACACTACCCCACCTCCTGGGTGTATTTAGCAGTGTCTGGAGACATTGTCTCACTGGGATGAGTGCTGCAGGTGTCTAGCAGGTAGAGGCCAAGGGTGATGGGGAACATCCTGCCATGCACAGGACAGGCCCCACAACAAAGAATGACCTGGCCCAAAATATGAGTGGTATTCAGGCTTAAACCCAGGCCTAACCCAATTGCCACTGAAATTTCCCCATTTCTGTCACCTAGTCACTTTGGCCAAAAGTTCTAGATTTAATCATGAGTTAGAATTTTTTTTTCTGTTTCCTCGTGTTTTCTACTCCATTCATGTCCACAGTTGCACTTGTTTTTCCCCCCTTGGAAATTGCTGTTCATTGGTTTTCTTCATTTCTACTGTCAACGTCATTGCATGTGTGCACTTGGTAAACAATTATGGTTGCACTGGTCTCAGTAGCTCAGTCTTTTTTCCCTCCTATCCTTGTATGCTAATGCTAAATTAAATTTTCTCAAATACTGTTTTCCTCACATCAAAAAATATTCAGTGACACTTTCTGGAGCCTCCTTATTTTAGGATTCCTTGAGAGTTGGGCCTTTACCAACACCTTCCTCTGATGCCCTATATGAATCTTCCATTCCAGCCAAACTGACCTACTCATTATTCTAATCATTTGTTCTGAATGTAATAACCAGTTAGATAATTCCACTATATAAGTAACTCTATTAGATAGCAAAATAATTGATCAGTTAACAATTAACAGAAATTATTTTATCTTTTTGAAGATTTTATCCTAGGTATCTTGTAATTCACCATAGGACTGTGGAGCCAAGCTAATTGAAATCAGTTCATCTGTCTGCCACTTACTAGCTGAGGCAAGTCACTTTATTTCCTCATCTGTGAAATGGGCTAACAATAATCATTTCTTTTTAAGGTTACTGTATAACTTAGGGTAGACCCTGACATGTGGTAAGCACTATAATAGACACTATTGTTCCAAAGGAAAAGAGAAGCATGCTATATTACGTCTTTTATAAGTTCTCATTTGAAGGCCATTACTGATCTATAGTGTCAGTAGTGTTACAGCACCTATAGGTGTGGTAGCCAAAGTGATGCACTCTCCAATGAACTAATTGCTAATCAGTTGCTGAGTATTTTCTGAAAATATCAACAACCAGATTTTTAAATGTTTATATTGAGACTAAAGGCCCGGTGCATGCACGGGGGGAGTGGGAGGGGGGTGTCCCTCAGCCCGGCCTGCACCTTCTCCAATTGCACCTTCTCCAATCTGGGACCCCTTGGTGGATGGACCCCTTGGTGGATGGACCCCTATGGGATCGAACCTAAACCGGTAGTCGGACATTCCTCTCGCAATCCAGGACCACTGGCTCCTAACCTCTCACCTGCCTGATTGCCCCTAACCACTGCCTGCTGGCCTGCTTGCCCCCAACTGGCCCCCCCTGCCAGCCTGCTCACCCCCAACTGGCCCCCCTGCCAGCCTGCTCACCCCCAACTGGGCCCCCCTGCCAGCCTGCTCACCCCCAACTGCCTCCCCCCCCCGCCAGCCTGATCACCCCCAACTACCCTCCCCTCCAGGCCTGATCACCCCTAACCACATCTGCCTTGGCTCTGCCACCATGGCTTTGTCCAGAAGGACATCTGGAAGGTCTCCCAGAAGGTCTCCCGGTCTAATTAGCATATTACCCTTTTATTAGTATAGAAGATGCCCTAAAAGATTCTGGAAACCTAAAAATTCCTACAAGATGCAAAAATGCAGTACAGTATACTCACTCTTCCCAAGTCAGCAAAGTTCCCCTCGTTGCCAGGGTTATCAAGTTTCTGAAGTTCAGTATTCAACTTCTTCACTATTAATTAATATGTGGCTCTGATCTACTTGGGAAAACCATAAAAAGCAATTAAGAGCAAACTAGACCCAAGAATAAAGGACAGACTTTTTTTTTCCCTTCTTTTTATCTTTTCCCAGAGTTTCAATGTTTTATACTTCAGATCCCATGGGTGGTTTGGGAGGCGGAGCAATTCATAAGTTATTTATTTTTAAATTATTGGGGGAGGGGGCTTGGCATTTATCCCTAAACCTGCTTCTTCTTTGCAGAGTTGTTGTGTCTCCCTGTTCTTTGTCCTCTTTCCCCTGGGCTGTCTTTCTCCCCTTGAGTGATGGTAAAAGCAGGGAAAGTCAAACAGATGGGACAACAAAGATATGTAACTACATGACTTATTGCCTCATGTACAGGCACCGGATAACTATTTTACCTCATAACTCACATCCATTCCTTTCATGATCTGTTCTGTGCAGTATCAACTCTCCCCAAGTCCTCCCTCAACCACCACCCCCTTAAATGGAGCTGGTAGACAAGTGAGGATCTGCCTGTAATTACTGCTTAATTCATTTGCATGTGGATGTTCTCATTAAAATGTCATTAGCATGGGGGGAGGGAGTCTGGTTGCCAGAGCAACCAGGAGTGGGGCAGGTGCAGTTCAGCCTCAACTGGATTCTGGGCTGTGTGGTCAAACTCCACCTGTATCCCTGGCTCCTATCACTCTTGTGATTGCCAGAATGAAAACATTCCTCAGTTTTATCCTCTTTATTTTGGCCGTAGTCTCTAGGATTTCTTGGTAACCTGTATGGCTCTGCCTGCTTTACTAATAACTCTTTTTATTTTAACTAGCCATGCTGGGGACTTTAGCTTCTAGTCTGTGCTGTCCAATGCAGTAACTACTTGTCACACAGGGTTATGGAGCCCTTGAAATGGGATTAGCTGGGATGTGTTGTAGGTGTAATAATAATAATATATACAATGGTCTTCAAAAACTTTGTATGGAAAAAAGTGTAAGTTATCTCAATAATATACTTAATTTTCAGTATATGTTGGAATGGTAACATTTCAGATATGTGGGATTAAGTAAAATACGTTATTGACTTGATTTTTGCCTAGCTCTTTTAAGGTTTAATGGTGACTATGAAAACATTTAAAATTAAATATGTGGTTCAGATATATGCTGAATATTGTATTTTACAGGCAGCATTGTCCTAGACGATGCAGTTCTCTTTCAAATCTCCTCTCTAATCAGTACTGCCTTCCTAATCCTCATAGGATTTACAGTAGCCGCCATTCTCTGCAGAACTTCCACACCTAATGCTTTCTGGATTGCCTGCTATTTACTTGTTTTCACCATCATTTCATATACACTCTTAGGGGTTAAGCAATTCAATTTTCCCATCAACACAGAAATTTCCTCTTAAAGCATCACTATGGATGCTTAACCGGGTTCTGCTTGAATCTTTCCCTGGGGCCATTGCTTTACAGAACAGCAGATAGAGGAAAATTCAAACCATAAGAAAGTTTTTCCTTACGTTGACAAGAAATCTGCTTCTGCCTAAAGACTTCCCACCGGTCTCAGTTCTGCCCTTGGAACAGAATAGAGTCGGGTGCTCCTCTTCGACATGACAGGCCTGCATTTACTTGAAGACAGCTGTCATGGTCGGCTACACTAAGCTTCTCTTTGTTAAACATTACCCACTGCCCTCAGCAATTTCTCCTGAGTCATGGCCCCGAGGCCATGTGGCCTCCCCCCTCTGGATTTTTGTCATTTGTCACTGTCCCTGTACAAATGTGAAATCCAGGAAAGAACATCCAATTCCAGATGTGCCCACTAAGTAGAAGACAGGACTAGTCTCCCTCTTCTTTGGACACTGGGGTTTGGTTTATTCAGCCCAAGACTGCATTTGTTTGGTCCCCTTCTCCATCCCTCTGGTGATACATGTGAATGTTTGCATCCACTAAACCTAGCAGATTTTTTTAAATATAAACTGGTATGAAGCCATAGCTTCTTGAGTTCAGATATATATAATCGATCTTCTTTACATTGAAACCCAAGACAATATTTCTCTCAGTAAAGTTGCACTTTGGTGCTTTATTCTATTGGTCCAGTGTACCAAGAACATTTGAAGTCTGATTCTTGCTCAGCAAATTATCTAGTCTCCGATGACATAAAAAAATAAAAACTATTGATTTTTTTTATGTCATCATAATCACTGATAAATGTGTGGAACTAGACAGAGCCATCTTCTCCATTATGATATGAAAGACTCTGTCAACCGTTTTTCTGAAATCAAGATACACTACAGTGTTACCTGAGCTAACTATTCCACCAGAAAAAGGAACATTTGGCAACTATTTGTTGTGTGCCTACTATGTGCCAGAAATGTTTTAGGCACTGCGGTATGACTTAAATTTAGTGACACAATTCTAAGGCCTAGGAATTCCCTCTTCCTTCCCTATGTGTTTCTAAGCTGTGTCTCTAACAATCTGTTAGGACGGTTAGGATATTTTGCTAGAGATCCTTATTCATCTTACTGATTTATGATGTCTGTAGTTGAACCTTTTGCTTTTCAAATAACAGGCTGCTGTTTGTTGCTTGCCAGTTTTATCGTACTCCATTCATTCTCAGGGTGTCTTAAAGATTATCAGCTATGATTCCATAATTATAGAAGTAAGTTGTTTTATTTTCCTAGGAAGGAGTTAAACTGTACTTAGAGAGTTATAGTTTTTTACAATTGCTCTCTATTCTTCTCTTTCTCATCCTGAGAAAACTGTATCTGCCTTGGTTACCACTGCAGCCTGGCATTCAACACAGGGACTGATTTTTGACCGCTGAAATTTTCAATCATCCTTCCTTCCTGTCCCAGTTTGAAAATCTATCTCTTTATCTTAGTGAAAAAGAAGGAAGATTAAGTTAAACAGGTCATCTGCCTCCTCTCTTTTATCATTAATATTAACGTGTCATCAACAAAGGTGCTTCTTATTCATTTTCCAAAAGCAAAAGGTGCACCCAGCTTTATATACAGTATTTAAATCAAAACAATAAGATCCCAGTAGGCTCTTTTGATTTCTTTTCCTGAGTTTAATAATAGATCACTGAAAGGCTTTGAATACTTGTCTTCCCCTTCTATACTGTTTCCAACTTATAAAAATGCAAAGGTGTAGTCATTTAAAATAAAAAATGTATACAAACTGTCATCAAATTTTCAATGGAGACAATTCATTAATTTTCAATTTGGGACTGATCTTTTTCTTTTGGTGCCTTCAGCAGAGCATATAATATCTTTCCATTAACACATTTTATTAAATGAAGTACTAAAATATAGTTAAGCTCATTATTCCTTAAATTCTAAGCTCAATGTTTTCATTATTACCTGTATTTGATATACATATGCCAGAGTAACTGGCAATATTTGTGTGGTTAAAATGGCCTAGTGTCATCCATTGAAATATTTGTATAGCAATGCTGTAGGGTCCCAGGGGAAAAATTCTAAGCAGGTGCTTTTGAAGAAAAAGATGATAAGTTGTTACTATCATGTTGCCAAAAGGTAAGTGATTATATAGAATTGAATGAATCTTGAAAAGTACTATAAGCTATGTGTTTAGTGTTCTACATTTATAAATGTTACATCCACGCAGGTTGTATCTACTCATGTAATGAGAAGGCAAACTGTGAAAGAGTAATTTGTCTAATTCAGTCAAAATTATCATATCAATCATTTGTATATTTCAAAAGACAGTTTTAAGTGCCTGAATTATGAATATAATTACTTTATTTCTCCATTCCCTTTGCTCTGTGCATATGAAGAGATAATCTGATAGACTATGTTCTTTTTTTTCTTTTTAGAAAAGATAGTCATTTAAAATTGATACCACCCAATATAATCTCTGAAAACCTTTTACAATTTTGCATCTGGCTTCTTTTGATCAATATTACCTTCTCATTTCTGCAGCAATTTTTCCAAAACAAAGAGCAGCTTTTTTTCAAAGTTATTTGTTAGAATAATGCAAATTAAAAATTGAAGCATAATATTGTAGGTTCTTTCTGTACAATATTGCAAAAACAGTCTAGAATTGAATTGGATCATGCTGGCTTGCTTAACTCAGTTAAAAATCAGTAAACATAAATGTGAGTAGATACTGATCGCAACTTTAATCACATCTCAAGGTTTACAATAACTTCCAATTATTTTGCTTGATCTGTTTTTTTCCACCAATAATTTAGTTTAATTTATCACCATACAAAATCTGAATAGGTTATCAAACTATTAAAACACATGTCTTTTAGGAAACCTGTAGCTCTCAGAGAGTCTTTATTTTTGTACCCAGTGAAAGATTTTGTTACAATCAGCACAAAAATTTCCTAACCAAAAAATAGCAATGGATTGACTAATTAAAATGCATCCATCTGTTGGTTGCTTGTTGACTTGCGATTTGAAACATGCAGATATAAGTGGGTTATAAATTCATAAGCTCGCATTCGTAAACATGACAAAGGTTAACATTATAAGAAAAGTTAAATATACAGAGCATTTTATATATTACTTTAATAGGTTTGAATTGCTAACATGATTTTGAAAAACAGATCTTTTAAATACAAATTGGAAAATAAGTTTTAGCTATTATTTTTGCAGAATTTTTATAGAACTCAAGAGTATTTACATACAAAAATATAATGTTGCATATGACCCATTCGATGTTTGCTTTGTTTATGAATAGTAGAGAATTACTTTGAGGCGATTGACTATGAAGCATTATTCTTCCCCAAAGAAAAAAAATTATGGCAATTGCTAAAACTAGTATTGTATTATATTGAAAGGAACCATCTAGATGATCTTGATTTGAAATTGAGGATTAAAGAGCTGTGATTATTCCTCCAACATCAAACAATCCAGAATCCAGGATCTAATATGACATTTCTTTCATTGTTTAACACATTTTTATAGTGCCTGAGCTAAATTATTGAATTTCCATCCTCTGCTTTGTTATTTTATGAACAGAACCCACATTCCATTGATTAAGATTTTGTCACCCATGTTTGGGATAAACTAACATCTGTATTTTGACTGACATCAGGAATAGGAAATTTTAGGAATAGGAAAGAAGTTACAGCTCACACTTTGTGATAGCCAATCAAAAAACCACACAAGCATGCACACATATTCCACAACAGAATAAGGCTATAGTCCCAACTCCTTCCAATATTGACATTAAAACATATAAAATATCAAAGTATAAAAACAGAATAGTCTCTGCAAGCTATGGTACATGGGAAGAAGGCAGTTTCCTACTGTGGAATAACAATGAAGTTTAGACTAAGGACAAATGGAAACAGTAACCTTTGGCAGAAAAACACTTACGAGGCTCTTTGAAAACATTGTTCAGATGATTATTCTATATAATAAAAGGCTAATATGAAAATAGACTAAACGGTGGAACGACCAGTCGCTATGACTCGCACTGAGCACCAGGGGGCAGATGCTCAACACAGGCGCTGCTCCCTGGTGGTCAGTGTGCTCCCACAGGGGGAGTGCTGCTCAGCCAGAAGCTGGGCTCAAGGATGGCGAGTGCAGTGGCATGGCAGGAGCCTCTCCTGTCTGCGGCAGCGCTAAGGATGTCCAACTGCCGTCTTAGGCCCACATCCCCCGAGGGCTCCTGGACTGCAAGAGGGCACAGCCCAGGCTAAGGGACGACCCCCTCCAAGTGCACGAATTTCGTGCACTGGGCCTCTAGTTTTAAATAAGAGAAATGTAGGGTCCAATTTATAAAAAGGTAATTTTCTGGCAATTACCTAGTGCCTCACGACTGAACACCAAATTAAGGTACAATAATATTAATAGCAAACAATGATTTTTGTGACAGGCACTCTGTTTATGTTGGTAGATGAAGTATCTCAGTCAATTTCTATAACAATCCTAAGGTAGGTACTATTCGTAGCCCATTTACAGACAAAGAAACAAAGGCATAAAGAGAATTACTCTGTGAGATGAAGAGCAGACACCATGAGGGGCTGACATGAGGTTAAATACTGCATGGATAGTTAGGGTCCTTTAACTAAATGACACTCTTTCTTGCTTTGGCCATAAACTGTGAAACTTGAATTTGGGTCTCGATAAAGTTATAAATTACATGTTATGGGTGGTGGGGGTCATGTTCAAATGGTCAAAATCTTCAATGTTAAATCTGTAATTGGGTCACTATGCCATGTTCATGAGGCAATAGATTTTTATACAATGCTTAATTCTGACCATATTTTTGAAAGATCAGTCCATTCTAAATTATTCTTGATTCCTGAAAAAAGTGAGACCAGGATAAAAATGTGAAAACATTAGCTTCTCTAAATCTTATTTAAATCACCAATTTGTATCTTCTAAACCATCTATGTTTTAAGCAGACTTGCTGAAAATTAGCTAAGCTTATGTGTTTGTTTTGGGTTTCATTCCTCTTTTATTGGGAGCACTCAAATAATCAGCTAAAAGAAGAGCAAATGTTGGTGGCTTTGGGATACAAGCTACTGAAATCAAAATCTACTGCAGAGACAATGGGGAATGTAATTAGATATTCTGTTTACAGAGTGGTCACATTTGTCCAATATGGTACAACACAAGGCCATTCATTTTGGTTTGGCATCAAGCAAGTAATCGTGTGAAAATCTGCATTTATTCCACAAATGGCTACAATGGATGGGCCGCATAAGAAGAGTCAATGCAAAGGCTATGTGGTCATAGAAAAATAATAAACCTTCCACAGTTTTGGGAAAATTTTCACCATCAGCTAACTCAATTTTATTTCATAGATTAATTACAACCTGAATTATTTGGAATACGTATACAGGAAAACACCCCTTCACATGCAGTATAACTACCTACTGAAATTCATTTTTATGGTTATTATTTCCCAAATAAAATACATTGAACATAAATGGAAAAATGTATTTTCCATGGTAAAGAAAGAATTAAGAATAAATTCAATATTATGAAGTTAAAAGCGGAAATCAGTAACTTATTTTGAGGGTTAAAGAGGCAATTTTATGCAGATGCCAAATTTTAAGGAGTTCATTTTTTCTTTAACAATCAACTATTCTTCCCCTTTAACCCATATAAGTTAGCTTTTATATAAGCTTTTATTCTGAGTAAGAAGGTAAGAGTTTATTACTCTAAGTCATATTCTTTCGTGATAACAAACCTCAGTGGCTTACCAAGAGTATTTCTGGATTTATGTGAGGTTGCACCTCTGCATGTGCATATGTGTATGTGATATTTGTACAGATAATCTCCGGGTACACTTTTTATTGAAATACACCAAACCAACACAAATTGAATTCTAAAGATTAATATTATTCTTGGCATTATCTTACTAAGAAGTCAATTTACTAAAAGCCTATTTCTATCCACAACCAAGTGTAATTTATGGGAGGTTTCCAGAATTTTAAAATATTAATTCCAAGTACTACTTCATTCATTCTCACCAATTTTATGATTTTGAAAATTAATCAACTGTCAAAAAAGTTGAATTCTAAGTGATATTAGAGTTAAATAATCCATCTGTGTTTTATCAGAACAAACTACAGAACTATAAGTAGGCAAATTATCTTTTAAGTGGAATCTGTGTAAACAGAGACTAATCAATAATCAATAATATGGCTTTAATTTTAAAAGCTAAAGGCTTTACTATCGCCAAGACTGTTCAGATGAGTGTGTGTGCATGTGTGTGTATATAATTTCCCAGATTATTTACATTTAGACTTATTTGCTTTCTTATACTCAGTACCAGAAGAAGCATTGCTTTGGAAGACTAACTATGGTCAGAAAAAAAATAGAATCATGAAATTATGTTTTTGGTAGTTATTAACTTTACACTCGTCTTAAGGCACTGGTGAATCAAACATTTGTGGAGCATTCCCCATGGATTTTCTAAGCATCTGTGTTGACATCCCAAATAAACTCCAGGGCTATAAAGTTATTTACTCTGGTTTATTGGTTACACCCCTGCCCCTGAATAACTGCTGCTTGCCTTTTGGCTGATAGAGGAGAAACCCAATTGTTACACATGACCATGCTCCCAGACAGACAGCAAAACAGACCACAGATATAGGATGATGAACTAATATCCAAATTTATGTCATTTTTTGAACTATAATATTCAAATTTATATATTATTTTTATTTATATCTTATCTCCAACACAACAAAATTAAAAATAGAAACCAAATACAAGTAAAATATGAGTATAGTTAATACAAAGGGAAAGTATAATACATGACTATGTTACAATGCATTCAATATTTTAAGTGACACGTATCTTAACTGAAATAGAGGCATATATATATATTTCATTTCTTGTAACAAGGTAAAAATTAGTCTGTTTATTTTTAGAGAATCTCAGGGCTAGTGATTTAGGCATAAACTTGGAACATTTTGTTTAAAGATCCTGCAACTTCAGCTGATCAGAAATATTTCAAATTTAAGAGATTTGGAATGCAGGTGGCCCCAAATAAAAACAAAGTAATTAAAATAAAGCCCACATTTTAATACAAACTTCAACATTTTAATTTGTGCTAATGACCTATCTGACTTTTCAGGAAAGTAACCTACTGTACAAATAGAATTGTCTTAATAGTGTGGCTTCATATTATAGGATGCCAACTCCTTCCAATATTGACATTAAATCATACAGGATGCAATCTGTACAAAGTCATAAGCAAAAGATGCCTCCAGCTACTACTCTCCAATTAGCTAGAAGCAATACTCCCAGAGTAATTTTAGGAAGAGATGTTAGTACTTACAGGTCAGCTAAGAACCAGTCAATCCAAGAAAGGGGAAGCTAGACACATTGGACCACTCACATTAGGAGAGAAACCAGAACTATTCTTGGGTGCCAACCTCCTGATAAATTTCAACAAGGGAACTTTTTTCTTCTCATCAACAAAACTTGGAATGCTTGCCATCCCCCCCCACCCCCCCCCCCCGCCCCCAGGTTATTTCACAGTACATTGGTGCTGGGCTACAGATGCCAGGGGTTTGGTAGAAGTGTTTGCATTTTCCCCATGTGTTTGAGAAAGCAGTTTTTGAAGGGCTGTGGACTAAAACCCTCCCACCACTAGTCTCCCACCCCCAGCTTTGAGAGAATTGGTTATGCCCCCACCCTTCCCCCTAAACTCTGTCCATCTAAATGTAGTGCTGGGCCTCAGGAGGCCTTGGTATACAAAGCTTCCATCCAAGACTGTCACTTGACTGACAGCAAAAAGGTTGCAGGGAGATGGACAGCTGTGTGTAGGTGGACATGGAGAAAAAAGAGAGCTGAGCAGATTAAATCAGAACACAGCAAGGGGAAGGTTCTAAATCACAGACCTTTCCAGACTTAGATGGCTTTAGGAGCTTTAAAGCCGGCTAATCTTATTTTTAATCAAAGTCGGGTTTTTAAAACAAGGATTCAAGTTTATAAATAGATGGATATCTAGAACACATAAATACAAATTGTCAAGTGGTGCAAGAAGTGTATTGCTCAAGAAAGCTATCCATGGAAAGACACAGAGCATCCTGAAGTTTCCTCATCACCTTGCAGTTTAACCTTTGCAGTGATTTCTGCATTGCAAATGTAATTCTTAGAGTCACTTGACAAGGGTGGCCTGCTAAGCAGTATGGGCACAACTAGACATTCATCAAAGTATCTTAAATGATAACAATCTGACTGAAAACTATAAAAGTTTCAGGAGAGAACATAATGAGACACACAGAGGAAGTGGAGCCCGGCTTGACTGAGCTGCAATAAGCTGGCCGTTTAATGGGACAGACTTGATTAACTTCCTGCTGATGTTCAATTACCTCTGATAGGTGTCTCATGTAATGTAAATAAGCAGGTTGGAGATGCAGCGATGGGGCCTCACTCTTTTATATATATACTAGAGGCCTGGTGCATGAAATTTGTGCACTGAGGGGGGTGTCCCTCAGCCCAGACTGCACCCTCTCTATTCTGGGATGCCTCGAGGGATGTCTGACTGCCCTCTCACAATCTGGGACTGCTGGCTCCCAACTGCTCACCTGCCTGCCTGCCTGAACACCCCCTAACCACTCCTCTGCCAGCCTGATGTCTAACTGCCCTCCCCTGCCAGCCTGGTCGCCCCCAACTGCGTTCCCCTGCAGGCCTGGTCCCACCAACTGCCCTCTCCTGCTGGCCATCTTGTGGCAGCCATCTTTGACCACATGGGGGCGGCCATCTTGTGCAAGGGCATGAGGGTCAATTTGCATATTACCTCTTTATTATATTATATTACTGAATTCAGAGAGGGAGGGAGAGAGAGAAGAAACATCAATGATGAGAGAGAATTATTGATTGGCTGCCTCTTGCATGCCCCCTACTGGGGATCAAGCCCACAACCCGGGCATGTGCCCTCAACTGGAATCAAACCCGGGACCCTTCAGTCCACAGGCCCACACTCTATCCACTGAGCCAAACCAGCTAGGGCAGGACCTCACTCTTAAAGCTCACCTGTGCTGGAATCCCTCTCATTATCACCTGTGCAGGTTTGTGTTCAAATTTGTTTTAATTCAGAGCTGCAGAAAATAAAGGTGAGAGATACTTAAAAGCGATGACGTATATTATTCCACATGTTAATCCTGAAACTAACATGAAGTGTCAAATCTCAGGAAATAAATCTTACCTAAAATATTATCTATAATAATAAAAGCGTAATATGCTAATTAGACCAGATGACCTTCCAGACGACCTTCTAGACAAAGCTGTGGCAGCGGGGGCCGAGCCCCTTGCACCAATTTCATGCATTGGGCCTCTAGTATTTTATATAAATGTCCTATGTAGAAAAATTATTTATCCCAAACTGGGAAAACTCAGTCTCTAATTCAAATGGAGATGGTTAATGGTGGCCTTACTAGAAGGCAACTTTCATACACAGTCACAAATTTAAATAATAAATTCATGGGAATACCATTCTTCGTGTTTTAATGCCTATTTTAAAACTCCTTCTCTCATTGTCCAGAAAAAAGAAAACCAGGGGTGTGTACACATAGAATTGAATGAGAAGAAAAACAAATAATTGAATTGATATACTTTAAATGTCAGCCTGAGTCAAATGATCCGTTACTAACTGAATTTCTTTTTACCTCCCTACTTCAAATAACTTATTGTTTGCCTGAATTGAAGCCAGTTTATTTGTGCAGAGATAGTCAAGGTCTAAGAAAAAGTGATTCCACATATAAATAAGTAGAAGAGAGCTGATAGCAGAATACATGTTAAAGTTGTACAATGTATGTATTTGCATAAACTCTTGAGTTAGCATTCATTTTATATGAATTGTTCATTTTTTTTAAACATCGTATGTCCAGAAAGTCCCCAAATAATGCCAGTTGTAACCAAACCATGTTTATGAATCTCTCTTTTGTATTTCTTTATATTAAGGAGTTTGTTTATATTCAATTGATTTTAATAACATTAGTTTATAGTGGTTCTCAAGTAAAATATAATTTTCAGCAAAAAGCTTAAACTGTGTTTCTTGGGGGTTTGACAGAGTTTCCTCCTTAGTTCTTTAAGTAAATGGTCAAGAAGCATAATCTTTTGCCGGCAAAAAGCTTTTCTTGTTTACTAATTGGCATGAATGAGTAGGTTAAAGAAAAAAATATATAAATATGATTTCAAAAGTACTATTTTCATTATAGTATGCTAATAAAGTTCCATTATCTAAACAAGTATTTAAGGGTTTATATTTAACATAAAAATACATTATCTGTCACTTTAGACATCTTTAAAATATTCAAAGATCTTTTGAAAGTACAAAATAAATGTTTGGGATGTAAGTCTGCTTTAGACAATGATAGAAGAAAGAAAAGTTAGTTTCCCAAACTTAACAGTCTCATTATGTAGTAAATCATTAATTATGTTTATGGTCATTTTGGCTTCTTACAGCATTTCATTGCAATTACACGTTGTATTTCAGAAGGGGGGAAAAAAGGTTGTTACAGTATTTTTCATAAATTGGTTCTCTAACCAAATAATTATTTCTCTTTTAAAAATGGTTTAAAAATTGTATGAGTTCATGTTATTCCTATATAGTATCGTTAGTTTTTCATCATAAACAATTGTAATTTCAAAAGCTCTTTTAATGATCATAAATCAACATAGCTATTACATAGTAAGGTATTTAATGGCTAAAATATTGAATAGCTGTAACTTGAAGGTTTATATAGGTATTTGGAGTTAGAATGAGTGGAGACCACTTAACAAATGCTGTATTGAAGGCTTCCAAGTAAAAAGCATTTTACATTTCTTTGGAGTCATGGCTTTCATGCATAAAAAATAAAACAGTTTTGATATTTAACTCACATTCCCAATGCAGCCAAAACCATAAACATGATCTCCTCTGAATTCCCCCTGAAAGAGGTTCATCATCTCTACAAAATGTTTAATTCTAGGGATCTGGAGTTTTGCAGGACTTAACTGAGTGTCTTCCTCTCTTTCTCCCTCCCTCTCCCAGTCTCCAGGAGAATGAAAGTTTCCTCATGGTTTGTACTCAGCTCTCACATCCCCTTGTGGTGGGTGTCATGCCTGGTCAAGGCTGGGAAGAAACCTTTGACATCTTAAACATGTGCTGCTTGGCACTTAGTAGGTGCTTGAGAAATGTTTGTTAGAACTGAACTAAACTTTAGGTATAGTACCAAAGTTTCAAAAAAGTCTTGCTCCCTTGAGACCCCCAACCTTTCTTTCTTGTCCTTTTCCATCTCAGTGACTCCAAAAGACTTTTCCTATGGCTTGCTCTCATCCTTCTGATTCATCAAGATTTGAGCTCTGTGGCCATGTTTCCCATTCAGGTTGAAAGGCCTAACAAGAGTCCTGCTTCTTTGCAAAGAAATCGCATCAAAGCCTTCACACTAAAGGATGAAATCTCCAACAGGGCCCCCTGGGAGCTTTAGGAAGCCCAGCAAATGTTCTTGTGGGTTGCTATAAGTCAGGTAATAATCTTATGGTTGGGAACATTCTTGTTTGTTTGTTTGTGTCTGGCAAAGGTGAGCATTTCATCAGGCAAAGCTTTGGTTACTTATTACTACCAATATTAGACTTGGTTGTGGGAATATTGATTGATCACATCTTGTTACACTTAATTATTTTTGAGACTACTATTTTTGGAGACAGGTGCAATCCCTAGGTTTGAATGCAGTTGAGTCATCTAGTAATGTGAGTTGAGTGTGAACAATGAAAGAAGGGAAGAATTTATAATTCATTTCATCGCCTACTCTAGGAGGTGATGAAATAAAGCATTCTCTTCTCATGGAGTACACAAGGTTAATTCCAGTGCCTAGTTTCCTCGTGGTAGGAATGATTCAAGCTGAGTAAATTATTTCCCATTTAATAATATTAAAATGTTAATGCTAAATGGATACTATAAATGATTAATATTAAATTATTAACTATTAAATGATTCTTAATGAAATATTACTTAAGAGTAATATTTCATGATAATAACTGCCTACCTACTATATGTCAGATACTATACTCTAATGCTCTTCAAAATTCATTCCATTTTTAGAAGAATCACATAACAACTACAGTTCACAGATGAGGAAACCATATCTCAGAAAGGTTAGGTAACTTACCCAAAGACACACAGCTAGTAGAAGACCTGTCACAAATTAAACCAGGGATGTCTGTCTTGAAAACCCTGATTCTGGCAACGACACTGGGGGCTCCTTTTTATTGATTAAAAGAAAAAAAAAGATTGAAGTCCATCTAACTTAGCTAAAAATTCTGGCAGAATGTCTAGAAAAAGGCAGAGTGGGTTCACCTCATTCTCACCCTCTCTCCAGTCTTCCATGCATTCTCTTTATCATTGCTTATTTGCCCACAGGTCAAAGGCCCTTTTCTCATTACTTTGGTGAAAGTGGCCCTCCACTTAGCAGTGAAAACTCTGGGAGACTTGGTGCTATTTTAAAATGTCTTTAGAAATTAGAAATACCTTTAAAAGTCAACCTTAATTCAACTTAGCATTTAAAACATTCTTTGCAGCTCAAGTTGTTGTTATAGATATTGTACAAAAAGAAAAATTTGCAAATTATTTAATATGTTTCTTAAGCTTATGAGCATATATATTTTGATATGTCTCTTAATGGATTCAAGAAGACCTCAAATTCTTACAGCAGTTGGGGGAGGAGGACTTTTTAAAATCAAGAGTCAAGCTAATTTATCTTAAAAGTAGGTGATTTAGGTACTTCTTGAAAGTGTGGTATTCTGTTGCATGCTTATGACTTCACTGGACAACTGATTTGTAGTAAATGCTCTCAAATGTTTGAAAAGTCCTGAGAGTTTCCCAATAAAGTGGGAGGTTCTGCATTTGATGGTGCACCAGGGCCACCATCATATTTTCATTGTTACCCTATTTTTAGAAATAAAAAATAATATGTGTGTTAGATTAGAACACTTGTCCCCCAGGTAGTCAGAATGGACAGAAGAATTTTCACCAGCTCATTTCTGATCTTTGCCCAGAAATGCTTTCAAGAGGAAGTTGTAGTTCAGTTTTTCCGAGTTAGCATTTCCTGCCTCGTGGTTCCCCAGATTATAGGGCTGCTCTAAAGCCTAAAAAGGGATATGGAAAGGAAAATCGGAAGAAAAAAGGGGATGTCACTGAATGTACCCTAGCAAACGAGCCTTGCTTTCAGGCAGCTGTGGCTGGGAAGCCTTTGTTTAATATTCAGAGCGTATATGGGGGCGGGGAGGGGGGTGGATGGTACATGTTTTAGAAATTTTATTGTTTTTAAGGAGGCAGGCAGTCAATTTTCCATTTCAACCACACATACATGCAAAACTCAGGTTCTTGCAAAGAGGCAACCAGCTACTATTGTTTAAAATGTTTTAAACGGAATTCAGATGGCTCTTTTCTCTTCTGAGTCTGTGTGCCAAATGACAGAAACCAATACTCATCTTCCTTTCCCCTGAAACCCAGGAGGGCACATGAAAGAACCGAGAAATGCATTCCTTAAAGGAATCCGGGCATTTACTTTAAATAATTTATATACGCACATACATATACTAGTATATCCCCCGTGTGCATTTCCCCCCTTTTTACTCGTGTGAAAGCAGCAGTTACAGTAACTGAAATCCACATCCTCAGACTGTGACATTTCAGCAGGATTTGTACGGAGAAGCCAAAATGCCTGGAGCTGCGCAAGCTGTCTCTCTCTCTCTCTTGTCCACGGGTTCACAGCTACTGCCCAGCGCCTCGCGGAGCGCGCTCCGGGAAAAGTTGCCCATCTTGTTAGCCCGGGTCTGAGTTTGCACGAGTGAGTCACGGAGGAGACACGCTGTGCTACGGAGGCCAGTGACCTGAAATCGTGGCCCCAATCTGCTCTTTCGTCCGCACCGACTTGCACCCCTCCCTTGTTATCTAGGATTCCTTTTTTTGGGGGGGCAGCAAGTACTCAGGCAACCCCTGGGATGTTGACTAAGAGCTTCTCCTTGAAATATTTTTTCCGATTCCGTAATCCGTTGGCTAGAAGCGCGACAGGACAGGCCTACCCGGTTCTCTCCTCCGCCGCCAGCCACTACACCTAGCGGAGGCTGGGTGCGCCAGCAATGGGCGGGTAGATGAAAAGATACCGCACCCAGCACACCTCCTTTCTCCTCGCTGCGGGATGCCGGTTGCACGTTGCGGTCTTTGTCCGCTCGCCCTTGAGCGGGGGCCGCGCACTCCCGAGGACGGCCGGCAGGTGGCGCAGTAGGTTCACGATGAGCTGCTGCCAGGGAAAGGCCTCTGGCACCTCCCGGAGGTCGCCCTCCCTCTGGGACCCAGGCTCTGGAGGAAAAGCCGGCCCAATCCCGGAGGGAGCGAGAGGAGGCGCGGCCTGGGAGAAAGGAAGGAGGGAGGCCTCTTCTGAGATCGCGAGCCCTGCAAACGCCTGGAGAAATGCACCGAGCCGCGTTGGGGTCCAATTCCCGAGCTACTTTGCTGTCTGAGGACGGCGCTCAGGTGGCTGCGCCTGCGGCCAGGGTTTGGGGGACAGATCAGGGCCAAGTGGCGCCTGCGCCCCCGGAGAGTCGACAGTGACACCGGGGCACCTCGGCAGGGGCAGATGAGCAGATATCTGCGGGTCCCGCTGCCCACCAGCGTCTCCTGGGGCAGGGAGAACTGTCGGGCGGACCACAGAGTTGCCGCAGCCGCTCCGGGCAGCTTCCGAGTTCCCATTTGCGAAGTCCGGTCGGCGGTGGGCCACCACGTTCCCGCCTAAGCCCTTTGCTTCGATGACCTGCGTCTGGGACTTGCTAGGTCGGGTTCCAGGGACTCCCCCCGGGAAACACACAGTTGGCTCCCTGCCGGCAGGGCCACATCCCGGAGCGCCTGGCCGCGGTGGGGAGTCAGGACCGGGGTGAGACCTTAGGCGTGAGCGCCGGGAGGGGGCCACAGGGGCTTCTCCGTCGCTAGAAAGTCATTCGTTCCGCTCCAGAGCGGAGACAATGACTGAGCCCAGGCGCTGCACTAGACGATGGGGACCGACTAGGTCGCTCTCCAGGCATCTAGGGGGTCTGGGGAATGGGATCAATCAAGCCACGAAATCCCCTCCGAAGAGCATTTCATAAGGAGATGCGCAATACAGACACGAAGTAGGGCAGGGCAGCAGAGGGAGGCTGTGCCCGGCTCTGGAGTGCGTGTGCAGCCCCAGCCCCGGCGCACGGGACCAAAACGCTTCGACCCGCAGGAAAGAGCAACAGCAAAGAGGCAGGCCAACTTTATACTTATTTTATTACAATAAAAGGACCTTTGCCTCCTCAAACCGTCCTAGGGGGAAGAGGGGATTGCCAACCTTCCCTAGGGCTCCCCCCCGTCTCCCTCCCCCCCAACCAATTCAGAGACTTTCTAAGCTCCCTCCCCGGCCCAGGGGCTGGATCCCAGAGGTGAAGTCTGGGGACCCCGTCGCCTCCCTCGGCGGGGGTGGGGACCCACGCAAACCTTGCCCCCTCAAGCCCCGGGAGCCCCGAGGGGCGGGCACTCAAGGCGGGCTCGGCTCCGTGGGGGCGGGGCCAGGCCGCCGGGGCTACGCCACTATTGGCCGCGGGCCCCGGACTGGCGGGTGGGCGTCACGGGCCGGGCCCACCCCCTTGGCAATGTCTTCAGCCTGCTGCACTCCTAACTTAAGCATTTATTCCACTGGGATAGAAGCGGTAGGAGCAGCGTTGGCACCGGCGAACCATGGCTGGGATTTTCTATTTCGTCCTCTTTTCGTTTCTCTTTGGGATTTGCAACGCTGTCACCGGTTCCAGGGTGTACCCCGCGAACGAAGGTAAGAGTGGGGCGGCTTTTCTGCTGTCGGGGACAGAGAGGGGACGATCCGCGGGTGAATTTTTCCTCGGGAGCGTGAGGCCGGCGGGTGTTGGGGGCGGGGGGTGCAGGGGGGGACGGGGGTCCCCGTGTGAGCGGTGCTCACAGACCCGAGAGAAAGGAGCAGGGGAGAGGGGGTCCGCCAAGAGGAGAGGCGCGGGGCGGTCAAGTATCCTGACCCGGGCGGTGACCCGAGCTTGCGGCGAGACTGCCCAAGTTTGTAGCAAAAGGACAAAGTTTGTCAGCATCCGCGAGGCCAGTTCGAAGCGCCCCGAGGGGCTACACGGGAGCCAAGGCTGGGATTAAAAATAATAATTCTGTGGCCCACGCCCTCACTACCACCACTCCCCCCACCCAGCCCCAGCCGATGGGGCAACGGAAGCCTGGAGCCGGGTCAGGGCTTGGTGCTCCCGGGTTCCTAGGGAAGCCGTGCGAGCAGTGGTTTCTGCAAAGTTTCCCGAGCCCTGCGCTTCCCGGGACCGGGCTGCGGAGCCTCCTCTGCGCAGCAGTGGCGGTGCGGCTCGCCGGCCGCCTGTGACCTGGTTTCTAGCATCCGGCGTCAGTCACCTCTCCTCCCGCTGCGCTCCGCTCCCCGGGGTGCGATCGCGGGTCTAAGGGGCCCACGCTCCTCAGATCACCCCGCAGACCTGGGCAACCCGCCGGCAAGTTAAACGTACTCGAGTGTTTGCTTTTTGCCCCAGAACTGTGCACGGGGCTAGTTTGGGGAGAACGTGCGGGGGACCCACTGGACCCGTCTCGGCGCTCAGTGTTCGACGCGTCTGTTCGGGCATGCTAGAAGGATTGTGTGTGTCTGTGTCGGGGAGGTGGGGGTCGATCATTTAGTTTCTGGCGATCTCAGAGAGAAGCGAGTTGAGTGTGCCTGTATGCGTGCGTGTATGTGCATAGGTGCACGCGCGCGAGGACAAATGCGTGTTTGTGGCGCGTGGGTGCCCGCATGTCGGTGGAGGATTGTGTTTCTGTGCGCGAGTGCCCTGATGGTGTGCGCGTGTGTTCCGGCGAATGCGTTCATCTAGCCTTGCATCTGTCTCGCCTACTCTTTCACCCCTCCCTACCCCTTACCTCCCCCATTCCATCCATCCATTCATCCATCCATCCATCCAGCCAGCCAGCTCTTTATTCGTCCATCTCTCCGGATCCGTCCCTCCATCCCTGTGCAATCTATCATTTTTCCTGTTCCGAAGGAGGGAGCCAAAACCCAACTTAGCCTTGGCTGGCCAGCCGGTACCCAGAGTTCGCCAGACGAAGGCTTGGATAGATTCACACACCTGCCGGCAGACACTGCTTGCGAGAAAAGGGGCGCTCTCTCACCCTCCCTCTCTCCTCTCTCCTCCCTCCTTCCGACGTGGCTCCAGGTGCCACCGCGGCCCCTGCGGCTCCTTGGTCCCCAGGGTCGATTCTCTTCTCCGAAGCTGGATCCCGCGTCCCGCTGGCTACTTGGCGCGCTTGTTAGGACGTCCCCTAAGACTCACTGCACCAGATGCAGAGAATTTCTTTTTACCCATTTCTTGCTTTTTCTTTTGGAAGCAAAACTTGGGAGCCCTAGACACAAAAAGGTGCTGATGGAGCGATAGGCTGATGTAGAAGGGGGGGGGGGGGAGTCACCTCCCTCTCGAACCCCTCCTCCCCCTTAAAAATGAATTCATTTTGTTGCTTTTTATTCCCATCACGTTTCCTTTTCTCCCTTTTACCCTCCCTTTCTACTCCCTCCCTTTTTTTGTAAATTGGGTCTTATTGTTCCCTTTGTGTCCCTAATCCACCTTACATAAATCCAAATGGATGTAGCGGGCTTTTCTCTAGGGACCCAGAGGAGAGAATGAGGCCGGTGGTGGGGGCTCAACTCTGGGCGGGAGAGACCCAGGGAAGGCCCTACACTTTAAAATAATTAACAGATCCCAGGAATTCAGGCTTTTGGGGGAAACCTGGAGAAAGAGAGGCAGATTTTAACTCCTTGACTTCGAGGTGAAATGAGAGGGGAAGTGGTCAGAATACAGAGGCCTGGGGGTGAGATTGAGAGTTGGGGTGCCCAAGAGCAAAGGGAAAGGCTTCCTCTTCCCACCCCTCCCCCAGCCTGAAGAGCCAGCCTCACCGATCAAATTAATAACCCAGTGGTTCCTTTGAGTGGTTCCTTTCGACCCGCAGGCCTGCGGATCTCGGTGGGAAAGAGAACGTGGAGAGAGAGGTTAGGAATTGACTGCGCCCTTTTCAATGTCTTTCTAGGTGCCTAGGCCTGCTCCATCCTGGGCGGGGTTCAGCAGCTCCTAGCCGAGCTCCCGATTCCTAATCTTTGATGCACACGCTTAGGTGTAACACTAGCACATGAACTCTTCTGCATACCTAAAATTCAAACCAGTGACTTCCTCTTGGGTGGAGGAGGAGTCTCTGATTGTCCTCTAAAAGACCTGGGGAAGAGAATCATTCAGTTCATTTGCATTCTAATTCTACGCGTCTGCCATCTCTCCCACCCCCACCCCCCTTTGAAACTTTGATATTTAAAAAAGCAGCAGCGGATACCACTACCAAGGCCGATTTATTTGGTGGTGGTGGTGGTGGTGGGGAAGTGGTCGGGGGGAGAGAGCCTTTTCCTGACCCTCTGAGCACTCTCAGATAGAATTCACTTGTGGCTCTGTCACCATGATGGTGAGTTATGCGGTCATCTGAAACTTGTAAAAACAAATAACTCCAGTAGACACCAGACAGAGATGAATGCAGATTTTGCTCTGGAGTGCAACTGCCCTACATAGATATATTTATTTTTTGAATTGTACTTGAGATTCTCTATTCATCCTTTTTAGAAAATGAATCAACTGAGTCCTGGGATGGAATTTTAAATGCTCAGCAAGTTAAATAAATAAGAACTTGCAGATTTAAAGAGGGGAGAAGATCAAGTGAGTAATGATTATTTACATAAGTGAGACCAAGTTTAGGTTTGATCAGAGTTGGATATGCGCACCCTCAGCACATATGGAAACGCTCAGGCAAATGGTTTTTGTAGTATTGGCTTTTGCAATTGGAAATTAATCTATTTTTCTTTCTTTTTTGTAGTTACCTTATTGGATTCCAGATCCGTTCAGGGAGAACTTGGGTGGATAGCGAGCCCTCTGGAAGGAGGGGTAAGTTCCGAGTGGCTCTCTGCTCCGAAGGGTAAAAAAGGAGTGATTAGCAACTTTCTGAAAGTCCTAATGGCTTGATTCTTGTTGATTGTGGTGAGGGGGTCAGATTTCCGCCATGGCCTATGAAGTGAATTACGCTTTGTTGCAGAAATCCTATACTCCCCTTGGATAGGTCTGTCATGGTAGAACTAGAAACCAAAAGGGCAGAAAGGGTTTTCAAAATTAGGAGATCAGTGGAGGCATCAACGTAGATGCCTGTTTAAAACTAGCATACCATCAAAAAAGGCAATCTGGGCATCTAATTAGAATTGATGTCTACGTCACTGTGATGGCCATGAAGTCCTGACAGGGTTCATGTTAGAGCAACTGTTCTGTTTCCAGGTGAGGAAAATGAATAAGTAAAGATACTAGGGAGAAAACCCTGCTCATTGTCCCAGTCACAGGTTCAGTTCTGTGCACAAGCTGCAGGAGCTCCTTACCTTGCTGTCAGCACCACCTTAAGGCAGCTGCTGCCCTCTTGCACACTGAAAGCCTTAGGAACTCGTGCCCCCTGCACAGTACATGCAGCAAGCATCAAAGCTTGAGCATCATTGGGGCTAAATGTGAAAAGTTTAAGTATTTGGAGTCTTGGATTTTTGGTGCTGGGGAGGCTGCATTATAAGCATGAGAGAGAATGCACTGCTCATTTCTTCTAGGATTTGCCATCACTGCCTTCATTGGAAGATTAAGAGACTAGAAGTAGGTCAATGGACACATTCTCTTACCTCGACCTTACCCCTTAATAGCAGGTCAAAATGAATTCATTTTGGGGGGGAGAGGGGAAACAGTACAATATGTATCTCTCGTTTCTGCCAAATTGAGATAATTCTCAGGTTTTTAAAAAATTAAGCATATCAGCCCACCTCTACATTCTTGATAATCTATGACTAAGTCAAATAATCAAAAACAATAGAGATGAAAGGAAGATTGAGTCTTTACCAGGCAAAAATTGTAATGCCAGCACCCACTCTGGTGCTTCAACCATTGCATGAGCAATAAAAGATGAAAAGAAAATAAAGATGCATAGAAACTGTTATAGAAGATGGGTTTCAAAAATAAGATAAGAAACAATCATGAAAATGGAGAATTTTAGGATTTTTCCAAAGCAGTTCTCATAATCCATTTAAATGAAACGGAGATTGCCCTGCCTTCCTGTTTTTCTGCCTGAACTTGACTGTAGTTAGTTGGGTCTCTGCTGAAAAATTCCAGTCTGCCCTCAAAACCATTTTTTTAAAGGGAGGGAGAATGATTGGCAGGCTTCTGGCAGTGTAGACAGGCTGTATTCACCGCTGATTGCAGGCAATTGCCCTCATCCTTTGAATGCGAAGAAAGGTACAGCTTTATCTTGTGAGAGTCAGACTCTTGTTAATCCTATACCCTGGAAAGGTCACTGATTCAGGAAGACTTTCCCATGCTACACTAGAGCTATTGCTCTGTAGGTTGAATGTATTAGAACTGTCTGCTCGATTGAGGATAGAAGGTATCACTACTTGCATTAAAAATTTTTAATGAGCCTTATTTTTCTTACTGGTTGCTCTTAAGCTTGAAGAGAGAATGCATCAAGTATGACTTTGGATCTGACTTGTTAACACTAAATATACATGGACCTATTAAAAGCAAGGAGTGACACTTTTTTTTTTTTTTGTACAGTCTATGGTCTATCTAGTTTCTGGAAAGCTTTTACGGCAATTTAATATGCTGTAGACTCCACACCCACCCCCATTCCCCGAATTGCTGAAAAAGCACCTGGTCACTTTTTCTCGACACAAAACTTTTCTTGGTTGTCTTGAAGTCTTTTGAAAAAATAATATTATGCATACTGATTATTGTATAAACCCAGACTTTTATGGGCTGAGTGAAAATAGTTTTTTTCTTTCCTTAAATATTATGTGTGTAGTATTGTAAGTATTATTGTGAGGGGTTAGAAATGAAATTTTACTTGTGCATAAGAGAAATAGTCTTTCCAAAATACATACCAGGTAGTAGCCATTGAGATATATTAGGTACCAAATTATAAAATGTAATTAATCTCTAGATTTTGTATTTGAAGAGGACTTTATCAGTCTTAGAATGATGGATGAATTGGAAGTCTACTGAGTAGGAATAGATTGGCTTCAAAAGTTCTTTTTAGCTGAGGGGGAAAAAGTATATTTGAGTCTTTTGATTATTTTGAAACATCTTTGCTGGAAACTTTGGATTACAGTTTTGTCCAATAATGACCTTTATTTATTGTTGCTGCTGCTGTTATTTATTTTTTACTTTTTAAAAGAAAGCTTATTTGACAATGCAGTCAGGAACAACTTTCTTGTTTTTCCATCAGAACAACTAAACTAAACATGAAAATAACGGAAAATGATGGCTCCTGATGGCAACATTAGAGCAAAAACCTAATTTCTTGGCGGTGCTCATTTAAAGGAGTATATTGAGTTTCTGACATTGATTGTAAAATACAAAACTAAGGGGAGATTTGTCATTGTTCTGGTGAATTGATCAGTGTGTTTAGACAATCAAGTTCAGGCTGGAGAATTCACATTGCATCTGAATTATCCTGTATGAATTTTGTGGAGCTATCCCTATGTACTTTCATTTACATTGATAAATGTGTTTTTCCATATTTTCTTTGTTCTGAGATGAGAAACATGCTGAGTAGGTTTTTGTTTTGTTTTTGAAGATGGGGATCTATTTTTGCATTTACATGAATTTCCCCAAATAAGTAAATTACTGGTGATTTATTAGTTAGTGGGTAAAAAGAAATTTTAATAACCACAGGGTACTTATCCCTCCCAGTTCCCACTTTCATAATGGTAGTAGATGAAAGGGATAGAGAATTTTATGCATTATGGCCCTTCACATAGTAACATTTCCATCCATTAACAGTTTTTCCATGCACAGATGGGAAACCCGTTAAAAGATACAGTATGATTCTATGTACTCTCTTTTTTGGATGGAAGTTTAAGTGGAGCTATTATACAACATACATTTCTTAAACTATTTGTTCTTTTAATTATATTCATGTGTTAGATATTTAAGCTGACTTATACCAGAACTACATAAATGTACCACTGCAGATATTAATGAAGAGCTTTGTAGGACCCCCAAAACCATCTTGCTTCTTTTAGGATTATTTTTTTAAAGTACGGCGAGAGTAAAATGACCACTTTAGTCATAGTGAATTCAGACTGTCCCACTATGAGAATCTTTGTTAAGAAGTAGATTGCAACTCTACCATCCTTTTTAAATTTCTTGAGCTTTTAATCACAAATACTACTTACTATTATGCTTTCAATACCCTTAGAGTATTTGGAAGCAAAGTATGTATGCACTCTTGTTTACTTATGTGCACATGTTTTAAAAATAAGAACAATATAAACATTTAATTGAATGCACGCGCTTGAAAAGTGTCCTACCATTACAAATGACAGCGTATTTGAGAAATCCAACCAGGAAGTTTACTCTCTATCTTCCCTGGATTACCAAAACCAGAATGGTGAGATTTTCTTTCCCCCTTTAAAGAGTAGTGACAGTGCCAAAAGAAAAGAAAAAAAAATCCACTGACATTTTTTTAGGTATTAGAGAGCAAAGTTCTGACAGGAGCACCACTAATTAACTGATAATTGTCTTCCTTTGGCAAGCTTTCCTCTTCCTGCTCTTAATTTGCAGGTCTCTGTTCAGTTGTTGAAACAATACACATACTAGTTTTTCATTTATGAGTAAATTTGAACTGTTGCCACTTGAAATTGTAGCTGTTGTAATAGGTGAAATTGAGGTTGTTAGACCACCACAAGGAACTGCTGAGAACTCCTAAGTAATAAATCCACCATTGCCTCTGGATTAAAGCAAAGGAATGAAACAATTTAAAAAAGCAAAAATACTCCTGCAATAAAATACTGCCTTATCTTCTCCATAACCGGCTTTATCCGTGAGGACTGGTGCTCAGTAGTTTTCTTATTGGAAAAAAAATAATAATAATTGAAGTTGTATGAGAGTAAAATAGGGTTGACAGATCCTGGTGTGATGAAATGTTGTGATTGATCCGTTTTCTTCGGATCTTTGCAGTGGGAGGAAGTGAGTATTATGGATGAAAAAAATACACCCATCCGAACCTACCAAGTGTGCAACGTGATGGAACCCAGCCAGAATAACTGGCTCCGAACTGACTGGATCACCCGAGAAGGGGCTCAAAGGGTGTACATTGAGATCAAGTTCACCTTGAGGGACTGCAATAGTCTTCCAGGCGTCATGGGGACTTGCAAGGAGACGTTTAACCTGTACTACTATGAATCGGACAGCGACAAAGAGCGTTTTATCCGAGAGAGCCAGTTTGCCAAGATCGACACCATCGCCGCTGATGAGAGCTTCACCCAAGTGGACATCGGCGACCGAATCATGAAGCTGAACACTGAGGTCCGAGATGTAGGGCCACTGAGCAAAAAGGGGTTTTACCTGGCTTTTCAGGATGTGGGCGCCTGCATTGCGCTGGTGTCCGTCCGCGTGTTCTATAAGAAGTGTCCGCTCACGGTGCGCAATCTGGCCCAGTTTCCAGACACCATCACAGGGGCTGATACGTCTTCTCTGGTGGAAGTCCGCGGCTCCTGTGTCAACAACTCAGAGGAGAAGGATGTGCCAAAAATGTACTGCGGGGCAGATGGTGAATGGCTGGTACCCATTGGCAACTGCCTCTGCAATGCTGGGCATGAAGAGCGGAATGGAGAATGCCAAGGTAAGACGAGCCATATTGTACTTTTCATTAGGGCTCAGTGCACATAATTAAATCAGAGATGCGACTGAATGGAGTAGAGCCAGTAATTAGCAGCCCCTGTGGGATGTGGTGGGACAGAGGGGTCTAATGAGTAAGTGCTGTAGCTCCAGGTGGCAAGGCTGGGCCGGTTCTGAGCCTGACAATGTAAATGATGCTGCCATAATCAGCAGAAGGCCAAACATATTTGCTATCGGGCACTTAGATCTGAACTGGCTTGATGTGCCCTCGGAAATGTAAATGATCAAGCTGAAGAAATGAGATGGATTGATCCTTCTTTAAAGAGGCTGGACAGATGTTCACTCCATAGTACCGACTTGGTAAAAATGGTAACTATCTGGTTATGTGTATATGTACATAAACAATTTACATGCGAAATATGAATTGTGTTTTGCAAATCTCTGAAGCTGTGTGGGGAATGTCCAGTGTCCCCTGCCTTTTAGAGTGACAGTGTTTCAAGTGCATTTGTTCCACTGAGCATCCATCAACAGGGTCCCTAAGAGAAATTAATCTTGATGAAAGACCTTTCTTTCCCCCAGGAGGTGATAAGGAACTAGCAAGAGTCTTCTTATTTCATCTGTGGTCAGAGGCGATATTAAATTGTGATCCATTTGGTTATTGAGTGTTTGAAGAAATCTCGATGTTTTTATCATGTTAATTTCTATGCAGCAGAGTACTAAAGTGTGTTTTTTTTTTCCTCACCTAAAATACAGTGTATGCAATTCCTTCTTCCCTTATGTCCCCTTTTCTGTTAGAATACTGAGGATTTTGTAAAGTTTTTATTTCTCTTAAAAAAGCATTGTTTCTGAGTAAGGGATGAGAGTAATTCATTTGTATATGGATTGCTCATGTCACGTGTAGCTTAAGGCTTCAAAAAAATCAGTTATCCAAGGATTTTATTTTTGCTTGGTATTTATTTTTAGTGGTTATCAATAGTTTGCTGCTGCCAATCTCATTATGATTAGTACTAAACAGTGTAACTCTGGTCCCATCTAGGCAACAGATCAGATTAATCTTTTCTCGGGGGGATTGTTGCGCTGTAGACTGGATTGCCCATGGTTCACCTGATTTGGTGATTAAAGAGCCTGAAATAACTGCCTGCCAAACAATTTGTCTGGCATTTCAACCATCTTAATGACACGGTGGGATTAACTATGTATGGGGCAATCCACTCGACGGACTGGAAATCAACTATAATAACCTAGAAAAATTACAGTTTTGATAATTTGGTGTCATAGAGTTATGATTTCATAGTTTATACATTTCTAAAGTGTCATTCTTGATTTGCTTGCAGTTATTTTTCGGAGTAGCTAACAATGAATGTCTTTTAACTTCATTGTAAATAAAGCAGAATAAAGGCTGACTACCATTTCTGTTGACCTAGCGTGAAAAGGTAAATTTTTAAACTAGAAAATTTGTAAGTTGGAATTTAAAGGCATATTTTGCCATTTTGTTTGCTGTTGGCTTAGCAACTATAAGATAACCTGTACCAAAGTGAAACCTTGAAGTATATTTTAATACCAATTTTAGAAAGTATGAGTACATTGTTATTGGCATGTGAATTATAATAATCATAGAAGGAATAGTGAAATGAACTGGGTGATGACACCACATCACATTTTAGAGTAAATTTTTCTGCTTTCTCTATTTTTCTAAGACAGAATATGCACATCTTCACATGCCAAGATTTTTATATATATTTAAAGTATATATTGTCTTCCGTTTCCTGCTCAAATGGTCACATGGCTGGCATTAGAATCTCTCTGTATTAATGTCATTGATTTTCAATTGTCACAGAGCCCAATAACTCATCCGTTGCTTCATTGTGAAACTCCTTGACAGTTTTACAACCCAAATTAGAAGGAAAAGAGAAAAAGATGGAGGGGGAAATGAATGTAAAGTCAATTGAACATGTTAGTGGTTTGTTTTATGGAAATAATCTTGGGACTCTAGTTAATCATGTAGTTCATGGAAGGGGAGGGGCTCCAAGTTTTAGGTCTAGTCCATTTCTGAGCAAACTGTTCTTAACACAGGATCAGATATTTAATGGAATGGGAAGATTGGCTGAGCCATTTTTGAGAATCTTTGGTATTTCCACACCTGCTCCCCATGTATTTCCTTTGCTAATCATAAAGTGACTAACTTGCCCTAGCTGGTTTGGCTCAGTGGATAGAACATCGGCCTGCAGACTGGAGGGTCCCAGGTTCCAATTCCAGTCAAGGGCACGTGCCCGGGGTTGCAGGTTTGATCCCCAGTAGGGGGCATGCAAGAGGCAGCTGATCAATGATTCTCTCTCATCATTGATGTTTCTATCTCTCCCTCTCCCTACCTCTCTAAAATCAATAAAAAAATATATTTTTAAAAGTTTAAAGAAATAAAGTGATTAACTCTTTAAGAAGATATTTTTTTTGCATGAAATCTTGCACTTTGTGCTTTTTTTGTTTTTGATTCTACCAGTAAGAATCTCTGATGAATTTAGGAAGAAAGGAAAAACTTGAATGACAAAGGATTCTTAAGATTCCAAACTTGAGTGAGACTTTTTAAAGACTGCCAAAGTCTTAGGAGTAATAAAAATGATTGTCTCCATCCTTGACATCAGAGAAACATCCAAGTGGAGCTGAAGGAACATCAAGACAAGGAAATGTGTCTCAATTTGGTCACTTAGCTGTATGACCTTGAGCATGATTTTTAGTATGGTTTGTTTATCTATAAAATGGGTTGATAATAATTATACTATCTTCCTGACTTGCCCTGAGGACATGGTGTTGTTAGATTGGTAAAAATCACCTTGTAGATCATATAGTATGGAAACTGATGTAAATGCCAGCATTTTTGTTAATCCTTCTGCTCTTCCCAAGTCATAGCTGATGACTTTTAAAGGTGTTGAGCTGAAGTAGTAAAAGGGTATTCATCTCCCAGTCACTCTTGGAAGTCAAGGCTAAAAAGAGAAAGCATTGCCCTTGCCCTAACAAAGAATAATGTCCATTTTCACACTTCATATTGCAAATGATATTTGGAGAATGTCAGGTTTTGTTGTTGTTGTTTTGTTGTTATTGTTTTTCCTTGAAGGAAAGAGAACTTTCCTTTGAGTGAGAGAAAAGTGATTAGGGGGTGGGCCAAGAAAGAGGAGGTGTGAAGAGAGCTTAAGAAAGGATATAATGGAGAATTGGCAAGGCTTCAGAACTCTGGCAGCAGGTTCCTCCCCAATTGTCTTTCCAATGGGTATATTGTGGCAGCACAAATAGAAGACCAGGTGAAAGGTCACCTACTTCCTCATCCATCTTCCTCAGGGTCTGAGAGGTCAGAGTGAAGATTGATTAAGATCTTAAATGTTTGACAAAGGATCCCTGGCCAAAAATGGGCCGGGCGGGTGGGGGCCTGGGGTGTGCTGTTGTTTAAATCTAACCCTGGTCATCTGCCGCCGGAGTCCTCAAGGGACTGGGGGCAGAACTACACTTCCTCTTAGAGTTCTTACTTCCAAGCGGTACATGCTAATGGAGACGTGAAGAGCTGCCTCAAAAGTGTCCAGTGGCAGGGTGATGGTGGGCTTGCCCTCTGAAGCAGCCGCAAGTTCATTGTGCTCTTGAATACCATTTTCTGAAATGATTTGGCTCAGTCTCAGCAGGACAACAAAGAGAGTTAGTCACTCATCTGCCCTCTTCAGGAGAAGGGCACAGTGGTTTGAACTTGCCTAGTGATTGGGTGCAGGGGATGAGAAAATATTCGAGTTAGTCTAGTCACCCGTCCACCTCACATGGTCAGAAAAAGAAATAAAATCACATCAGACACCCCCTTTCCCCAACACCCACAGCCATTCCCCTCGGCAAAGAAATCTGCCAGATGTTTCACAGGGCTGTTTTCCTTCCTTCAGAAATATTAAGCAGAAGGCAGACAGGAAAGGATTCTTTATGAACTTATTTTTTGCTTAATTGAAAAGCTGAAAAATGAAAGTCACAGATTTACTCTTTGTGAAATATTAATAAGCAATATTTTCAGAGAATACACAGAAAAATAAAACTAATAAAAAGAAAACTTCCTTAGAGTCATTCTTAAGGACAAGGAAGTGGTCACAACTGTGACAAAATTCAGCCAGGTAGAAATCAAGCCTTGCTGAAATACACAATTTTGCATAAGTTGTTTGGGGTTATATATCTCTAGGACCTATATTATATGTCATTACATACATATGATGCCTTCATATCAGCAAAAGGTATCTTGTTAAAAGCTCTTTTGAGAAAGAACAGGACAAATGCTTTGATGGTTGTGAAATAGAAATATTTCAAATTTGTCCTCTGAAAAGAGAGCACTGTGTTACAAAAAAAATCATGATGACTTTGTTGTCCTAAGAACCTTAGGAGAAAGAAGTACTGAAAAGGAAGCATTTAAAATATAATTCAGAAGAGACACTGTTTTCTTTTTCTTTTGAATCGTGTCTTTAAGAATCAATTGCTTGAATCACATGGCTGCCTTTATCCTGGCTTTGAAGCATGGCTGTGGCTATGATCATTGAAAGATGCAATTCTTTATATACGAGAAGAATAGAGTTTAATTATTGTCTTTCTTTCTGTTGTGCTTTTTTATTTCTCTATCTTCATGTGACCAGGCTTCTTTTTTAGTGTGAATGAGGCAATGGTCTCTATTTTGGTTTCACCAAAGCATCACGCAGGCATTATCTCAGTTAGGGATTTTTGACTATGCTATTTAGGATTTGATGATTTATTTTAGTCTAACTGAGCTTCCCTGTACCTTTCAAAAAACGAATTCAGACAAAATTCTTTTTTTAACACATGATGCTTTAGGAAAAAGACTGATTAAATGGCTTTCCAGCTACCACTGTGCAAAACAGAGGCAGTTGCGATATGTTTGACTTTCACATCATTGAACTTTGCTACTTAAGGGTGTGTTTTTTTTAAGTTGATGAATTTAACATTACCAAAGAACTGCATACTTAACTCTTACTCAGACTTTTTAAAGTTCTTTTTGTTAATCCTCACCTGAGGATATTTTTCCATTGATCTTTTAGAGAGAGTAGAAGAGAGGGAAAGACAGAGAGAAATATCAATGTGAGAGAAACACATAGATTGGTTTGCCTCCTGCATGCACCCTGACCAGGGTTGGGGGTCAGGGTACGTGCCCTTGACCAGAATCACACCCGGGACCCTTTGGTCTGAAGGTCGATGCTCTATCCACTGAGCCAAGCCGGCTATGGCTTACTCAAACTTTTTATGGGTTACCACTTTTTACAATTTGACAAGGAACCCAAATATATCTTTATACATTTATTTAAAAAAAACAAAACAAGTGGAATTATTCTCTTAGTTGTCTTGTTTTTAGGATGCTTGACTATCACATTAGAGGATATAACTTTCCTTCATTCTTCATAATTGATGATTAAAATTCTATAGAATTTTAACTTTTCACTTATTGGTAGATGTTTAGGTTGTCTTAGTTTTTCCTGGTAATATTTTTAAACAAACACTTTAATTTGAAAATCATATCTTTATATTTGTGTTAAGATGTTGAATGGTTAAGCTTGCTTTGTTATTTTTCTGGCTTTATCCTGGGCAAGTGAATTCAGTAAAACTGTATCCTGAGACTGTAAGTGGAGGAGTGCAGTCCATTATAACTAGAGAAGTAACACCAGTGACTATTATGGAACATACTGGGGGCTCATGAAATGTTCATCGAATGAATGAATAAATAAATGCATAAGGAATTGTGGCCTGTTTCATATTAAACATTTATTTGGTGGAGTAATGTTTCATGGAGTCAACATGATATATCAGAATCTTTGCATGTGACTAATGTATTCAAGAGGTCCTTGTTTATCATTCCTACTTCAATTGGGTCTTAAGTATTGACTAGTACATCATGTTTATGAATCCTCTCTGCCTGAACGAACGTTCAGAAATCTCTGCAACATATGTGTGAACGTCTAGTTATTTTAGTACAAAATGGCTATGCCCTGCCTTTTTGTTTGAGACTTGAGTTTAGTTTCTAGTTGCGCTACTTACCCAGATGTATGGTCATGGATATTTACAAGCCCCCTGATCTCAAGTTCACATTAGCAAATTGATGGTAATAGCATGTGATTATTTATGACACACACATATAAACATGTATGCATAGAGTGAAGGGTTAGCCCAGTGCCTAGAATCATTAAATGCTTAGTACATGGAAATAATTATTGTGAATTTTATTTGTTATATAGAAATGTGGTGACAATATGGACTATATGATCAGTGTCTGTTCAACAAGAAAAGCAGTTTATTTAGGTGCAGAATAGAGGAGTTTTGTGTTTTGGAGGAGCAATAGTGACATATACTAGAAAGCAAGGGTAGGGGATGGTATAAAATGACTAATCTTGTCTATATTGATTCTCTCTTCCCCAAGTAATTGCAGTAGTGCAGTGGTTCTCAAAGTGTGTTCCAGCTGGGTTCCCCAAATCCCTTTCATGGGGTTTGCAAGGTGAAAACTTTCTTAACAATAATAAGATGTTATCTGCCCTTTTGCTTTCCTTCTCTCATGAGCAGGTTTTCCAGAGGCCTACCCAATGTGTGATATCAAATTGAATACAGAAGCAAATATGAGAATCTAGCTGTCTACTATTAAGCCAGGGAATAGATTTGTAAAGAAAGGAAGAAAGAAAATAATACCATTCTTGTCACTAATTTCTTTTGTTCTGGGAAATATAATTATTTTTTCATTAAAATGTTATTTGTGTTCTCATATAATGGGTTTATTATCAGTATTTTTATATCAATTAATAAATAATTATTTGCAGATATTTTCAGTTTCAACTTACAATACTACATATCTATAACTTTAACTCACATAAACAAAAGCTCTTTGGCCTCCTCAACTTATTTAAGAGTGTAAAGGGGTTTCAAGATCCAAAAATTTGAGAACCACAGCAGTGGTCCATCAGCCTGTTAGTTTCTCTGGCAGGTAATAAAGTGCGCTACAGTCTTGCTGCAAACACATTAAAAATTGAAATGAAATAAGAAAGCTCTGAAATCTGTTTCCAAATCTGAGAGATTTAGGTAGCTTAGAAAAGTGGTGTTTTATTTATTCAACCTTTTTGATGTTTCTATAAAATTAGACAGCAATTTATAGCTCCTGGCTTTTTAAAAACTGTTTATCTGTGTCCAATAACATGGCTCAGTTCTCTCTTTAGTTTTTTTGTGCTTGTGAGAAGGAATGATTATAGAAGGTCCCAGCTGTCTCCAAGACCCTGAGAGACTGTATCTTTTTCACTTAGGGCATAAAACCTTTCTCATATCTCCTTGCAGCTGGTACCTCAGAGCTGTTTTGGGGAGGAGAGCAGGTGAGGTCACTGGGTCCCATGATCTGGAGGGTAATTAATAGTCCCATGACTAAATGGACATTTTATAAATATTCAGGTCTATTTTGGCTTCCTGAGAACAACCGTGTTGGTACCCCTTACAACTCTCTTTGGAGACACCAAGCGTTTTCTGGGTGAATGCTGGTCCTCAGCTGTCTGCCTAGGGTTGCTTTTCCAGGCAGCAGATTCCTCATTTGCATATTCTGTATTCGCCCTCATGCAAAACAGCACACCCATTTCTCCCTTTCACAATGGTGCTGAGAGCTTCCTTTGGAAACTCCAGCCAAAATCTCCTTCTGTTTATGCAGAACCCAATGATTTAGATGCCATGCAAATTAATTCGGTTTTGATTTGAATGCTTCCAGAGATTGCGGGGGGGGGGGGGGGGGGGTTGTAGAGAGTGGACTATTTGCACAGGGCTCTTTGTGTAAACCCTACCCGCCCTCTACAGCCCTGATGTGGCTGGCTGTCACTCCCCAGCCCCTTGCCCCATGCAAAACAACCAGACTCCCGCTGCTCATTTTATTTTGACCTTTGGAAAGAAACCTAGCAGTTGGTGAATCCCTTGGCTTGCCTGTTTAGTGACAGCTTCAGCTGGAATCTTGATGTTCTTTCTGAGGTGGGAGGGAGGAGATGACACTATTCAGATTATGCTAGGAATGTTTAGAAGTGTCCCAACAAAGGGCTTAAAAAAACATTGTAAAGTAAAAAGATCAAATTCTTTGCAAAAGAATTGTCAGATCTCAGGAAGTTCCGAAAATAGGCTTTAGGTTACTAGCGGGCTTGAATACATTTCTTGATATAAGAAACTTTCAAATCTGTAGAGATTTTTTATGAGTTTATTTGAGCCAAATTGATGACAATTGCTGGGAAGCAAAAGCTCAACACAATGAGAGAAATGCTCTGGAGAATGGCAGTTCTGCAGCTTATTTTATACATTAGAATCAGAGGAGGCAATCTAAGGAGGGTTACATGAAATTCATTGGTGGTAGATTAAGGGAGCGGGAGAAAGCAAAGTGGGGAATCTCTGGGATTAAATTAAAAGGCAAAATAAAGAAACATACTTCTTACATTGGTAGGTACAGGATAGTTAATCATTAACATTTACAGCACATAGAGATAGTATATTCAGAACAAGATAACAATGAGCAGTTCTGTGGTCTGGTACTATGGATGTGCCCTGAAGGATCTGAAAAAGGAGGTTTCAAAAGTATGTTATCTTAGATGCAAAAAAAATGCAATAGACAGGCCCACGTAAGGTAAATTAAAGATTAGTCTTTGTTAAGGAAGCTATAGGCCTAGAATATAATTACCTGATATGACCTGCTTTTAATTAGGGATTTTTATGTTCAGACCTATGTGGTTACCCCTTAGCTTGTCAGGTTTAGTAGGTGGTGCCTCCTTTTCCCCCCACACATTCCTTCAACAAATATATATTGAAAGTGTAGAATCTACAAACCGTCATTGGTATTTTCACCATTGGTTTCTACATCTACGGAGGAACACATCCGTCTTCATAACTAGAATCACCATTGAAATCCTTTATTTTCACTTATATACCAGACGAATGTCTTTAAAAGGTATGTTACTGTAATTATGTTCCTTATTCCATATGTGCATTCACTTCAAATTGAATTCCTGTCTTCCCCTCCCACCCAGTGTTTCCAAATTTCCTTTAACCTTTGCTTTATTCCCCTAAAGTAGAAACGCAAGCACACTGCATATCTTACCCAACAAACATCACTCTCTGCTTGAAAACAGAAGACCTTGATCATATGTATTCTATAAACTAGAAGAAGAAGACTTTGCATGAAATGTTTTTGAAGTTCAATTAGTTTTGAGTTCAAGCTAATTTCACAGGGCAGAAAATGGGCATAGCCAGACTTCGAGTGTAATTAAGTGGAGGCAGGGTCAGGAAAGACAACATCTAAATGTGGAAGAGCTTTTGTTTAGCTCCACATGGTCTGACAAAGTTTGATGATGCTGTTCAAAGTCCATTTGGGATGGATTATTAGGATTAAAGAACAGCAGAAGGCTCTGTACTTGGTACATTCTCTGGTGTCATTAGTGGATGAGAAAATTCAGCTGCTTATCTGGCTCTTGTTTCTGAGGATGGATTTAAACAGACCCACACTTCTTAAAGGTGATCCTACTAACCTCTTCTTAATAAGTTACAGATCTCAAATTGCTCAAAATCCTTAAAATACCATTTGAAGTAAGTTGATTGATAATTATCATTTCCCCTATGTGTGCAGATATTTTCCTCAGCAGTACAAAGCTATGGTACAGTTTCTTAATTACCCAGATAATCCTATTTGCTTGTATTTTTAAACTATGAAGTGCTGGGTAATTATTCAATTCTTAATAGAAGGCAAATGGCAATGTAAACAATAATTAGGATGTGAGACAGACTAATGCGCTTCAAAGCAAATTGGATTTTTTTTCATACTGTTCAGCATGAAGTCCCATAAAGCTAACAATTTAGAAGCAAGGCAAAAAAGGTGCCATTTTGTCCATATTTTATGCCGTTATCTCTTCATGGCTTGTTTCTGTGAATAGCAGTTTGCCCCAATGAGGCTGGCTGTGCCCAAGCCAAATGTTTCGCTAACAATTGCCTCCCTGCTGTTTGACATTTGGCTGTCTTCTCCCAGGGCTCCAGATTGGTCCTTTGTCTGCTTCAGATCCCAGGGGTCAGAGGTTAACAGAATACTGATTTCCTCCCATAATACCATGGCAGGTAAATATGGGCCAACTTCAGGATCAGTTAAGACACAGCTCAGACAGGAATGCTTTTCTCCAGAGCCTTTGTCCTTAAGAACTTCCCTGATTTAAGACGCCAAGTTTCCCAGCTCTTGCTTCCCACCATAGATCCTTCATTATGAGCACTGCCTTTCCTTTTATGGGGCTTTTTCATTCACAACTAACAATATATCCCCAGAAACACATGGCCTGAAAATTATGAACAAATCATTGCTTTTGATTAATTAATTTTACCAACTTAAGATTGTAATACTTTACAATTTTTATCTAGTTAATTATGTCTTGTAGTCTTATCTGTACTGTATGTTTTATTGGGGAAATAAACTGATAACAAAAGCGTAGACAAAGATAGTTTAAATAATGGTGCTATTACCTCCCCTCCCCTTTTTTTCTTGTCTAGCCTTCATGGTGTGTTGCCAGTTAGAGGTATAATTAAACGAGCAATCGATTTTATTTTCCATTTTCATCATTTATGGATATGTCCAAGCATTCATCAATATCAATGTTATTAATGTTTTACATTAGTTAATTATATCAGTCTTAATTTTTTTCTCCTAAGATTAATGTAACTCAGTAGGCTCCTTTCTAATTGGTTATGATGCACATGTAGCCTTTAAAAGTTTAAAATATATTTCAAACTCTCAGACATCTTGTTATCATCAACTAATTTTAAGCCACTTTTCTATATATTAGCTCTCCCATTTCTATTTGGCCAACCTCGTTCACATTGCACTGTGAACTTGATGCTTAGATTCATTTGTTTTCAGTTTTTAAGTGTTTGAAAAAGACCTCCCCACTTTGAAAAAACAGTTCCCTTTTCAAGTGTCCAGCTTGGCAATGACTGAAGCAGCCCCCAGGCAAATTACCATGTTAAAAGAACAGATCAATACCATTCTGGCTCCTCCACCCTTCTTGCTCTCTTCCAAGTGGGAAGAGTTTTGAAGAACCCTAGGAGGCCCTTGACAGATGTGCCAGGAGACTTCAAGAGGGTTGTCAATTGCCAAGTGGGGAACATTGACAGTTTGATCTAGTGCCCAGACAGATTCTCCGCTGGCCATTTGAAAATGGATGCAAGAGGAATTGACAGCTTCAAGAAAGCTCAAGCAGTTCATGTAATTATGGAGAGGATTAGAAGAAAAGTGTTGGGAGAAATAAGAGATCAATACTAGGGCACGAGTTGACTGAACTCATCTTTAGCTGTTAGAGCACTCCATTTTGTAACATTTAGCCTGTGCATAGAGAAGAATATTTTATAGGTTTTTTTTTTTTAACTGTTATATAAGCCTATGCATAAGAAAAAAAAAAAAAGCAACTCCTCTGATTTTTGAGAGAGGACTTGTAGGTAATTAACAGTATAATGCTTCCAGTACTTAAGATGTGAAGGTGCTAATTAACTAATGGAGAAAACTGAGATTTCATTACTCTGTGTCTCTAACTGAGGTGTCAGCAAAGAAGTGCAGGTGAAAGTAATATTTGAACATTCAGGTTTCCATTTATTGCATTTTCTTAAGGAACTACCTCTGTTTTTTGTATTCTAGAGTCTAAATTTAGCAATATTGAAGGACTACATTAAAACAATATAAAAGTGTGTTGATTTTTAAGGAAAGGACCTCATGTTGATAGAGAACAGAATATTATGTACATGAATGAAAGGAAAACATGTTTTAAAAAAGGGTCTGAAACACAACCTGAGGGTCTCAAATGGTCTTACTTTTAGGAAGTTATATTCCACAGGGCAAAAATGGTGACTGTACCCAGTTAAAACAAGCCCAAGTACATAATTTATTCTAACCTTCATGAAGGATTCTGGGATTCTCATTCACAAAATGTTGTAGCTATAACTATTTTAATAATTTTTAAATGGGTACTTGATAATAGCCAGAGCTCTGCACGATGATTTTAGCAATTATACTGAAACTCTTTTTGAAAGTTCATCATTAGATCTTTCTTTTTTTCTCCTAGAGAAATATAAAGTAATTTATTGAAGAAAAGTAATGTCTGTCCTTATAAAGATCACAGCTATTATTGCAACTTTTAAAAATATAGTAAAAAGAACCCCTTTCCCAAAAAGTGGATTGTTGACATCTATAGATAATGATTGAAAAACACAAACCTAGTGAGTTTTCCAATGTTTTCCATTATACCTTCCAGCTAGTTATCACTGATCTACAGGAAAGCTATTGATTTTTGTATGTTTATCTTGCATCCAATATCTTTATTGAACTGCCTTGTGAATACTAATAGGTTTGCAGTTAATTCTCCAGGGTTCTCTAGAGAACTAATATGTTTGACTGCAAGCAATTATTGTTTCTCGCCTTCTAAAAATTAGACCTCTTATTTCTGATTTTTATCTTATAACATTTGTCAGAATTTTCAGACTAGCAATAAATAATAGTGTAGGTTGTGAGCACCTTTATTTTATGTCCAATTTCAGTGGACATAATTTAAGTGTGCTATGAGATATTACCAAGTTTTAAACATTTCTCAGATAGAACAAATTTTGAATTTTGTTAAATTACTACAAGTATTTCTTTTACTTTGTGACCTTTGTGACTTGTTGCCATTACATGATTTAATATATTAATAGATTTTTCTAATAATTAACCCTAAAGTCTGTTTGCATTTGTGGGGGTGGAGAGGAACTTATAAGATGGCGGTGAGTTTTGATAAGTAGATTATTGAGTTCCATTTGTTAATTGGAAATTATAATTAGGAGCCAGAGCTTTGGAATATAACTGAATTTTAATCTCAGTTTTTTCACTAACAGTGTGATTGGGCTAGTTACTTAACTTTAGTACTTTGGCTTTCTACTCTGTAACATGGGAATATGATACCTACTCCATAGGTATAGTTAGGATTAAATAAGATAATATATGTAAGTTCCACCTAGAAATTGAATTTATTAAGTGCTCAGTAAAATATAGTTTTTATTATTTTGTTTTGAAACATATAAATATCCAAATAATATTAATTTACATATTCTCTTTTTAACTCTATCCCTTTCTCTCTCCACTCCTATTTTTATCAAGTTTTAATATAATAGTCAATTTGTAAAATCAATTATGATAGTTTTCCATTTTTAATTAACATTGTAGAAAGTCCATGTGCCTGTGAACTAGCTTTTCTCTGTAAGTTTGAAAGATTTCATCATTAAAACTGACTCTGGACTGTGCATTTTTGATTTGGGTGCTTTTCTGTATGTTTGCTAGACTTCAGTAAAAAATGCACCATAGAAAGGAAACCTTGTTCAGTTGCTTTCCAAGTCACACAAATGGCTTTTTAGCCCAGAATAGTAGACATTTGCTTTGACTTTGATTTGGGCCATTCCTAGCCTCTGCTGACTTTAGGGTAAAAAGCAAAGATGCCACATTGCTGTCATGCATAATTACATTATTGAGATTTCTCATTATCTGTGTAGACCTTAATTTAACCATACAAGTCAAAGGTAATGGGAGCATTAGACCTGGAGTTAGTGCATAGGCATGGTTGAGCTATCATCCCTTAAGCATGAGCCTGGCTGTTAATGAGAATCCAGTTGAGAAAATATTTAATATTCCATCAGGGAAAGCTGCATTCCACTGCAGAGGGAATGTGGAACAGGCTTCAGAACTGCAGTGCTTTGCTCTCTTTCTCTCTTTTTAATGAGAGAGAAAGAGAGAACATGGAATGATAGGTCCACGTTTGTAGAAATATCTGGGGCAACTTTGACATAATAATTTGTAAATGTTTTCTATTGGTTTAGAGAATAGACAAGTTTTAATTTTCATTTCAAATTATTCTGTGGGCCATATCGGACAGAACGAAGACCAGAGGGCAGATATTGCCTCAAGATAAGGAAGAACTCTCCGATATTTTGAACTAGGCGTGAGTGGAGTGAGATGCCTTTTGAGATGATGAGTTCCATATCTCTGAGGCCAGTGTTCACCCTGCCTAATGACCCTGGGGAATCTAACAGCATCCCTGCAGTAAGATATCTCAAAAGGAGCACCCTTGTTATTTTGGGCAGGACAATTCTTTCTTTAGTAATATTTCCCAAATACTCTGAGTCTGTCCTGTGCACAGTGGACAAGCACATTGCAAGGCTAGTCCCAGGGCCCTAAATTCCTGTGGCATCCTCCAGCTCCTATGACAGGCTAACACCTCTCCTTTTTCCAAATGCCTCAGGAATTGATACTAATCTCAATTGTAAACTTCTAGTCTAGACAAACTGTAAGATCACTTGCAACTCTAAGATGAATATCTGGTACTCTATTTTAAATATTTTATATTTTCTGTAGGTAGGTAATCTAGGTCTAGGATCTTCTAGCCTAGAAAAGATGTAGAAGTTCTTCAAACAATCCCAGCTACCAACCTCTCTACTTTTTATTTTCTTTAAGTCTAAGTGTACACCATAGCATCTCAAAAATGATTTCATGTTTCCCAATAGACACCGGTTAAAGGAGATGGGGAATGTCTTTTAGAAGAAATTATTAATATTTTATAAAAGTATCTCTAGTGATCATCAACTAAGTGCTCTTGGCTTTAATTTCTTTAGTCCTAAAACAGCCTTATAAGGTAGGTCCTGTTATACCCGTTTTACAGTTGGGAAAATTGAGGCATGGAAAGGTGCTTCAGGCCATGTAGATTATTTAGTATGCTTAAAACCAGAGAGACTGGCTCCAGCCTCAGCATCTACCAACTCTATACTGTACTTTCTCTAGGGAAGAATTGTTAGGAAGAAAAAAAATCTCTCCCCAGAGTGTAATACTGAGCAAATTATTCATATTTTAACTCTGTATCAGAGCAGAGAAGGAGGTTACAAGCATAAACCCAAGTTTACAAAAGACAGCATCAGCGCGTTCTAATAAAAGGACAGCCCAACCCCAGATGATAACTTTTTGATTTCATAATGCGGTGCAATAAATCCAAGGAAGTTTAGGAGGAAAATCAATCTAAAAAGCATTAACTTTAATAATCTATTATGTTGTACAAGTGTTTTTAAGCTGATTCAGTTAGAGTATTTAGTTGCAAATGTGTGCAGAAAAAATGGCAATGAAATCATTGAGAAGGCAATTCATTTATGTAAAAAGAGAGAAGGGGAAAAACATGGGGTCAACAATTACAATTGGTGGGATATATTCATTCCTTTAGGACCCACACATCCATCCTACCCTTTCTCCACTGTGTTGCTACCTTGTAGCTTCAGTGGAAATGGCTCACTTTTCAGCACCTAAAACATTACGTTCTGAATTGTTAAATTATATTAAATACAAAATATTCTTCTTCATTTTTTAAAATCCTAAACCATTAGGTTTTCTGTTGACTGCCACACAACCCTACTTAATAAAGGTCATTACTTTAACTTGACAATTACTACTTTTCTTTATACAGATGTTGCATGTAGGAAACATAATGTGTTTGCCCAGGCTGAGTAGTTACCCTTACAAAGTATATCTTTATAGTCCTATAAACAATGGAAACATCTTGGAGGCTATTTGTCCTTCTTTCTCAGCCTGATGGCAGGGTGTGCTAGTTTGGGTTCTGTTGCTGATCGAGGCAAAATCACAGGTCCTATACTGAGGTTTTGTGAAGTGGGGGACGTCTCTCTTCTTAGAGTTGGAAGGGACGTAGGACTTCTTTATTTATAGTTCATGCTTTTCATTTCACATATGAGGAAACTGAGGCTCAAATCGATAAAGTATAAAATAAATGAATAATGACTGATGCCTGAATCTGGAATTTTAGAGTCTTGCTTTCTTGCTCATGCTAAAGGGAAAGAAGCCCAGAAAAAAATGTAGATGCCAAGGCAAAGTAGTGTATGCATGTCTTTGAGGTTGGCCTTGGAGAATCATATTCCATGTAACTCAAACCTACTCAATGTGGTCCTTAATTGCAATCCTTAGGGCTTCAGTAAACTGTAACCCGCCCACCCCCTTTTAGACTTGAAATTCCTGAATATACTGTGTCTCTTTCTGTAGATATCAACACAATCCTAGGTCTTCATATCTTTCTATGCACTATTCCATTTACAAACAGTTTGTAACCTAAGGGAGTGAACAGCCATCTAAAAATGTTTATAATATGTGATAAATAAAATAAGCTTAGATGAGGACCTGGAGGAGGGAGATGCTAAGTCCCATTGGGGATGAGATATGAAGGAAGATTTTTGGAAAATTAAACAGTATTGAAGAATAGCTGATTTCAGCAGTAAATAATTCTTGTGGTATGAAACCTACCACTGGAGACAGTGGCCCGTGGCATATAGAGGATGTGTGAGAGGGAAAGTCTGAGAAATTTCTAAAGCTTCAGGCTTGGTTCATCCACTCTTAGATTAAGGAAATCTTGGAGGATGAGGTAATTTCGAAAGGATGGTGGTTTGGCATGGAAAGGATGAAGGATTAGTTTAGTTTATAGTTGCTAAATGTAGAATATATGAATGACTGAGGGTACTGGTCTAGGAAAGGAGGATAATCATATTCTTATTTGCTTCTCGGTTCTGAATTTGACTTTGTGGAGAAGTAAGTTTTGAGATGCTTTAGTATGATACGCTGGGAAGTATCTTAGTCTGCTCAGGCTGCCCTAACAGACTACTACAGACTGGGTGACTTACATAGAAATGTATTTTCTCACAGTCCTGGAAGCCAGGAGTCCAAGATTGAGGTTCCATAGGGTTGGTTTTTGGTAAAGTTTCTTTTCCTGGATGTAGACAGTTGCTTTCACACTGGCCTTTTCTGTGCATGTGTGTGGTGAGGGAGAGACCACTGGTGCTGGTGTCTCTTTCTCTTCTTATAAGGGCACCACTCCTATAGGATTAGGGCCCCACCCTTATAACCTCATTTAACCTTAATTACTTCCCTAAAGGCCCTATTTTCAAATACAGTCACCTTTGGGGTTTGGCTTTCAACATATGAATTTGCAGGGGGCACAATTCATTCCATCACAAAAGATAAAAAATGCATTGCTTTGTTTTACAAGACATGTGCCCATGTGGCAGGTCATTAAGACAGCCTTTGTATCAAACATAGTCTTCATGTCTTACAGTGTGTCTGCCTGTGTGGACTTCTCAAGAAGACAGTGTGACTTGGTGGCCTAGAGCTTGGGCCCTGGTGACCAGGGCTCTTTAGGGCCCTTCTAGGAGTGTGGATCTTGTACAAATTACTTAATGCCTCTACTCACTAGTCACTTGTATTCCTCATGGCATGGGAACATGGTGTTAAGCCATGTTCAAGGGGACTTATGAATCATGGTTATCTAGTTAAGGAAAAAACAAAACACACACAAGAAAACACACACCAAGAAAGTCATGTTGTTTGTAAAAAAAATGTAGTAATGTAAACAAGTAAAAAGATAAGCAAAGTCATCTATAATATCACCACATGAGAGCCATGCTTATCCTTTGGTTTCCGTATTTCCAGGCTTCCTTTGATGTATACACAAACACACACACACACACACACACACACACACACACACAGTATTGATCATGCAGCATGATCATAAACTCTTTCCAGATCAAGAAACATAACTTCATAACATTATTTTTAATGGCACAGAGTTTTCTGTTGCTTGGATATACCACTTTTTTTTCCCAGCTACCCTCTGTGATTGAACATTTAGGTTGCTTTCAGCTTGATGCTTTTAATAATATTGCCCTGAGTATTCTCACAGCAAAATCTTAAAATATAGCCTTCATTATTTTCAAATGATTGCTGAGTTGAAAGGTACTCGATTTTAAAGGCTTTGATACTCAGTTTTGAGATACATTCTTACCAAAGCCTGAAACAATGAGGAATAGCTCACCTCTAGTGACATTACATGTAATTTTCTTGCAATGCTCATTAGTGACATGAATTCCAAAGTGGAGCTAGATTTACTCATTTGCCCTTGCCTGTGAGAAAAACGTAAGGATTTTGCCAACGAAACCTCTATTTTCATTCTAAAAATCAATTAAGTTTTATGCTTGCTTAAAACAAATGTAGGATTTTTTGGCTACCTGTGACAACTATGGACAGCTACCCTGTAATATAAAGAATAGCTTTTAATATACAGGATTTTATGGTTTAGTCCCTTGATGAAAATTATTTCCTCTAAATTTACTGTAAGGTTTTCCTTTCCATATCAAAGGAGCATCACTGCTCTTAAAACCCAGAGAAACACTGCCTTTCAAAAAGACATTGTTAAAGTGAGCATGATGAGGCTGATTGCTTTATATAATTGCTTAGACACTGTTGTCTTACAATTTTACAGAATGCCTTAGGGTTTCACCAACTGGAAGGGAAAATGACTTCATGGACTATGCATGAACTTTAAAATTCCTACATGCACACAAACCAGGAGATTAAATCCCTGTAGGGTTGGCTACTTCTTCTTTATGGGTTAAATGCATTGATTGCTGTGTAATCAATTGTTTCTGTGACCCAATCATCGATACTAGCATTCATCTCCCAGGACCACTTATTCACTATGGAATAGTAATTATCTAATTGGGTGATTTTGTGCACCTTCCCCTTTTTAAAACAAATTAAACATTTTGCAAATTATTTTCCCAGTTGCATGGACAGAATATGGTAAAATGCGTTATCCTTTCTTTCCCACCTCTCTCTACTTTTTGCCTCCCTCTTTGTCAGTGAAAGAATCCTGCACACCTTGGTGCTAATCTGGAAGACCTTGTCATTTGGAAATAGGGTAGTCTCCATGAAGAGTGAAACCATGGATGTGTTTGCTTGAACTTAAAACATTCTTTCTGCCTCTGTCACTCATCTCTTAGCAGTACAGAAAATAAAATCCTACTCTTTAAATTTTTTTTTCCTATTAAATAAATAAACACATTACTCATTAAACTAATTCTGTTCATTGTAGACCATTGGGGAAATGCAGAGAAAGAAATATGTTCACACACAAATTGAACCTGAAGTCACATTTGGGAACATCATGACACATATTCCCTAGCTTCTTGATCCACAGGCCTAAGTACAGACTGATTCTACTGTCCTTGCGTGGCGGGGTTGGCCTTTTCCTTTCCACCACCACTGCCGACCGAGGAAATGGTTCATTGGTAACCTCAGGATCAGCTACTTGCCTGGTAGGGATTGGCTTTGCTGTTGTAGACTGCATTCCTGTCTTGCTAGGGGTGAATATTGGTATCTACATACCCATGGAGTTACAGCTTCCCACACACATTATTGGCCCAGACACTACAACTACTTCTGTCTCTCTTTCCAGCTCAGCATTCCAATTCCCACTGGGACCACCTCCTTTGGCTGTAACTCCGACATCTGTGAATGAACTTGCCCTTCCCTTCCCCTAGGCTCCTGCATCTTTTCCTCAGTCCCACAGAGTCTTGTTCTGAATGAGCAGGAATTTCAATGTGGGTCACCTCAGTGACTTCTAGTCCAGTACTTTCTTAGGACCCCCTCACTGCTCTGTTCTCTGCCTTCTAGCTGGAATCCCTAAGACGATGTCACAAATCAAGACTTCATTTCCAACATCATTTGGGATCCTGATTTGGCCCTACGTCAGTCTCTTTAGCTCTAGTCCTCCAGATTCGGATTACTTCCTATCTCCCTCTGTTACCTATGTCAGTGAGGTTTGCACATGCCTGGTTAGCCAACCCATCCAAGATAAGCAATACGCTTCATGCCATGGAAAGTGTTTAAGCAGAAACTAGAGGGAGTCTTTAGTAAGACAAGCTTCAGCTATATCCCTCTCTGCCATGGCCTTTGAGTACATTTGTGAACTGCTGTCATCATTCATTCATGAATTTATTTATTCACTCCTTTATTTATTTTAATAACAACTAAGTCTCAGTCTCAGTTAAAGGCTCTGAGAATTCCGAAGGCAACAAAGTAGGACCACCTTCAGATGGAGGTTGGCAGCTAAATCCAAGAATGCTGGAGACCTACCATATGCTTATTCTCTGAATGACACTAAAGCTCCAAATACTTCTTTTAATGCTGCATTCAAAGCAATTAAAAGTTACTCATGCAATCATTCATTGTTCTTGACTAAAACAATGTTTCATGGCATGATTTATTTCATTTATCAACAACTTTGTCTATTAATTATTTGACTTCCAAAAATTAAATCCACCTTAACATAAAAAATTGCCCAGGACTAAGCACATTTGAAAATAAGGTATTATATATTTTGAAGAAGCCAGTTCCCAAAAGTTCCTATGTTATAGTAATCATGTAAAGCCATCGAAGTGCCCACTTTCACGGATCATTTGCATGGAAGTCTCTGTAATTGTTCTTTGAAAAAAAGTCATGTACTTCAGATTCATGCAGACTTTTGTGTAAGTATAATTACTGCTCAGCCAAACTGAGGGCTGGGCATGTAGCTAGCACAAAATGAGTAATTTATTGAATTGAACTAAGAGCCCAAAACATACTGGACTGAAATAGACATCTGAGTAGGGTGATAGGTCTTCTAGTCTAAGACACAAATGAAAATGTCCTTAGGGATACAAGTCTACCTGTAATTTATTTCGACATTATTCTTGTGTGTAATGTTATTTTTGGCATGTTAATGTATTGTCAAAAAATTCCAATCTAGTGACATGACAAAAGCTATATTTCATTTTGGAATGTAGAAAGTGTGAAAATCAATTGCATTATATATCAATGACATGCAATAAAGATAACCAGTATATTCTTGGTAATGTTACTTTTTTAGACTGATTAACCGCCTAGAGCTATTAGATGAATTAATAGAGTTTTATTCTTACTATTATTATCAGTTGGTTTTGCTAAAGGGAGATAAAGACTCAATGCTCTTTTTTTTTTTTTCTAAAAAGAAAGTGATTTGCCAGAATCCACATAATTCTGATGATTAACTGCTTTTCTTGGCACTTGACTAAACCCATGAGTTTCTGTTGGCAAATAAAATAAGTGCTGAAAGTTGAAGTCACTTTCTGATTTAGTAAATAAACCAACAGAAAAAATCAGCCTCTATGGCATTCTTTAAATTTATGACCTATCCAGTATTGTAAGAGATGGTGACAAATACTAGTTTCTTACTGAAAATGCATGATATATTCCATGAGTGTGCTACAAAAATCAATGGGGTGCTTACAAATAAACAAAACTATAGTGACATTTTCTTTTTCCATTTGCTTATTCATTCATTCCTATGATCACACATGGAGTACCAGGACAGAATAAAACTGTGTGTACTATATTGTTTCGGACACTATAGGGGATGCAGAGGTAAATAAAATATAGAACTTAGATTCTGGTATTAAACTGCCATGTAGTATTGTATAGGTCATTCACTGAATAAGGGTATCCAACTAAAGTGGGAAGTGCAGTCTAAAGTACAGCAATGGCATGGGTTCTAATGTTTACCTAAATGTTTGTTCTACCACTTTAGGCAAGAAGGAGAAAGATAAGGAAAGCCTCAGAGTAAAGTTGATTTGACTGTTCTATTTAAAGGATGATTGGATTTATTTATTTAAACAAAGAAGAAAATAACAAATCAATTGTTTGAAGAGCAAAACACAAAAAAAGTTCCCTTGATTTGACATGATTGATGTTTTAGTACCTTGTGGATAGGTGATTTAGAATAGTAAATAAATGATGGTGTGTTTATTTTGTTCAACGCATGGTTGTTATCTCTCTCTCTCTCTCTGTGTGTCTCTCTCTGTGTGTGTGTGTGTGTGTGTGTGTGTGTAAGAATGACATAATATAAGTTGGTGGAAGATTATTGCTTTCTGGGCTTTTCTCTCTCTGATGATAACCCCAGTGGTTCCAAATATGAGTTTTCTATGTTAGAATCATTTGGGATACTTGCTGCAAATACACATTTTTAAGGTCATGTCCCCAAAATTTTGAGTTTTGAGTTTGTGATTTGAATTTTTAACAGATGATTCTGGTTAATTTAAGCTGAGAATAGCATTTGGACACCACTGGTGCACTTGCCTGCTGCTCATACCACTAAGACTGACTCTGGATGACACAGAACTAATAGTGATTAGCTGGTTCCCTTGCTAAATATAAAATCCAAGGGAGAAAATAGTGCTGCTTGTTTCTTTTTTTAAAAAAAAATTCAATTTAAGATTTAATGAATTCTAAGAAAAAGGAATTTAAGTATGTGTCTATTTAAATGCAATTTTGAGATGCAGAAAAAATTTTTTTAACTTGGTTGAAAAAGAAAGACCTGTGGATCTGAGAAAGCACAATGTCACACTCATATGGACCAATCAGGATAATCCAGATAGACAGAATTTAGCCAATATCACATTTTTTTGGTTGGATGCTATGAATAGTTTAATTTTCTGTAAAAAAAAAAAAAAAATAGATCATGTAGATGCTTAAGTGAAGAGCAGATCTGTCTACTGAAGAGGTGTGAGTAATTTATCTCTTTTCTACCTGAACTGTTTCTTGGGGGACAGGGGAGACAAGTGGTTGGAATACAACTACACGAAGTGAAAGGCTGTTCAGTTTGGTTATAAGGATAAAATTATCAACCAAATGTGGCAAACCTAGTAGAACAAAGAAGGATAAAAAAGTTATCAACTATTGACATTTTTAGACAAGCCACAAATTGATTTTGGATTCCAGGAATAATCATAGCCTAGAGGTTGTTTGTTATCTTCCTTCTAAAAGGGTAGAGAAATTCACATAACCCCACCCACAGCAACCAGACCAAGGAAGAAGAGGATTTCTAGCTATCAAGCACCTGCATTGCATTTTTTGAGGGGGGTTGGGGGAGGGAAATCCTTCCTAGGTGCCACTGTTAGAACTGGCAGCATTTGCAGATGAAGAGTTGGAATTTTCTGGAGTTAGTGTAGCATTTTGGTTAAAAAGAAAACTTGTTTAGAGCAAGGCTGGATGTGGATTAGCCAAGAAGACCAACAAAAGGGAATAGAATCAGGGCCATCACCAGAGCTGGGACCAGGGCAGAGGCAGTTTCCAAAACCACTTGTGGGTAACTGGACCACCAATGATTGGTTTATTAGTTAGCGGTCTGTTTTTGCACACACTCATGCTTTAGTAAACAAGATACCATTTATTCTCCCAGTGGGCCATTCTCAAATTCTTTTAGTTATCCTTGTAAAGATTTAAAATTTAAAAAGATCCATGCTATTATCCTTCAAGAGAAGTAGTTATATTGACATTTGCAATAGCATCTCTGCTTATCCAGGTTGGGCAGCCTAAATAATCACCAGTAGAGAACAGTAGGTGCCCTAACTAGCTCTTCTTATATGTATATTTTACTTACTAGATATGAAGCACATGGGGCTGTAGAGATGTGGGAACAGGGTAGGGTCTCACTCAGGGCTTTGCACCCACTCCTCTTGTGTGGCTCTGCTAGCTCCCTCACAGCATGTCCCCTAGTTGACCAAGAATTGGCAGTTGCCATGACATAGTCCTGTAGTAGAAGCTATTCTGGTTTTCATAGGGGACAGATTATTGCTCCAGTCTTTACAACCCCAGTACTACCTCACAGGAATATTTTTGGCAGTGTAATCACAAAACTGAATGTCAGAATGTCTGAAATCATACTGATTTTTTTTAGAAGAGGCACAATCCTTGCTGGTACCATCCTTGTCACATACGTTTTGAAACTTCATAAACTGGAACTTGTTCAGTGTGGTACAATATTTGTCTCAGAAGCTGTGTTGATGTAGGAGTCACAGATGGGAGTAGGGCTTCGTCATTTTTCCTTTGGGGGGGGGCATACCTTTGAATTTATGCTTTGAACACATCAGCTTTCCTTCTCCCTCAAAGTCATCAGCCCCGTTAGTCAAGAGCACTTCTGTATCCTATATTGACACACATGGGAAAAGTTCGAGGGGGTGGTCATGACAACTGCCTCCATTTCCTCTTTCAAGGATTAGTAAAGAGCTGCAGACAAAAATAGAGAAACCAAATCAAAAGAAAATAGACTAGACTTGTGATTTGTTGTAACATAGTTTCAACAACAACAACAACAACAAAAGCCCATGTTTAGAGATGTAGAGCTGCCATGATAGCATACATAGTGGGTTGATTATAATGCATGCACATCTAAAATGTAACTTTCTCATAGTTCCCATGCCAAGGCCATTGTGTGGCTCACATGAAATGTACTAGGCAACTTTGGTATGACTGCTTTCCCTTCCACTCTGTTCTCCTGGAAGCTCATAAAATGGCTCAGAAATGTTGGCTCCTTGAGCAGGAACTGGAAGTTAATAAACTGCCTTTATAACAAACGAGAAGGGCTTTGGTTAATTCACGTGCCTACTTATCAAATTAAAGTGGCCAACAATCAGAAAGACTGTTAAATCTCAGCTGATCAGTTTTTCTCATCTTTTCATAGGCTATATTTAGATATTTCTGTGACAATTGATCCCATGTGTGAAATTTCTCTTACAAACATCTTAATGTGTTTGGTTTGTCTTAGTCGATCCTCTGGAAAGAGCACTGGCCATCCCCTTGATAAAGGACAAGGATCAATGATGCAGCTGGTGGCCCTTGCTCCAGACACATTTTCCCTGGGAAATTCTGCACATGGCATCTCCTCATTAATTCCTCCTTTCATTCAGCTAACATTTGTCTGCAAAGACTCTGCTTCCCAGAGAGAAAAATCCAGCTGTGAACTTTGCACAAACACAAGATTCCGTTTGGGTTTGGACCAGTATAGGTATATGCACATAGATGGATGTAACTGTTATGCAATTGGTATTACTTTTCTTCTTGTGCATCAATGAAGAAAAATGATATCATTCAGCATCAGCCCTGAGTTAGAAGGCCAGTGTGACTCTGTACAGGAAGTAGATTTTCATATTTTACTTTTTTATCATGGTTCAGTCTTGAATGAAAATGTCTTTTGTTTTCCTATGTCTATTTGTGGTTACTCTGAAATTTCTGCCTAAGGACTGCCAGGAATTTTGTTAAAATTATACAATACAAAGGTTATTTGAAAGAGGTTTTTTGAGTCCCAGGCATACTAGCTCCTTAAGCTCAGAAAGCACACATGACTTTTGCAAGCAGAAACAGGTCTAATGCTTTGAAGAATGTAAGAAATGATCTGCATTTCAGAGGCACTGAAGTGGTTAATCTACTCATCTATACTAGAGTAATAAGCTCCCAGTATAAATATCTTTTAACTGGATTTTGGTGTTCTAATCTGACCTCAGAGAGAAAGTTTATTAACATCACTGTTCTAATGTTGTGGTTTCAGTACCAATCAGTTAGAAGCCTTGTTGGCCTTTCCTAGTAATAATTCTTGCTTGCTTTTGCTTCCTAAGTGCTCTTGAAACATATTAGAAGCAACTGAAGCAGTTGTACCCTAACTGATATTTTTAAAATAATATTTTTATTGAGATATAATGGACATAACATTATATTATTTTTAGATGTACATCATAATGATTTTGATATTTGCATGTATCACAAAATGTGATATCTAGTTAACACCGGATTCTTTTATTAACTTGAATGTCTCTGGGTACATGGGGCTGGTTATGTGACTCTAAATTAGCCTTAATATGTTCATCCCTAGGCCCTTGAGGTGTCAATTCTGTCTTCAGCTGCTTATATAGCTGGTATTTGAAGGACTTCCACAGGGAACTTGGGGTGGGAGGGTGATCACAGAATCACCTGTATCAGAGCACGAGGGAGCAGTGGAGTCTGGGCTGATTGTAGAAGGTGCTGTGATTTGGACAACCAAGAGAGCTGCCTTCCTGCAGATTGCAGTAACCTGCTGCAGTCCCCTTCCTGGCTACGGATCCACCCAGTGAAGCAGGAGAATAGAGCTCCTCCTATCCCCCATTCATCCAAGTCTTACTCATGGAGCCCTCAGTCCACAGCTTTAAGAATTCCTCGCCTAGCAGTGTTTGCTGGTGGTTGCTCTGATCCTGAGAAGAATGCTGGGGGTCCAGGGACCCCTTATCCCTGCCCCTGGGCCTCCCGCAGGGTTCTGCTGTGTGGCAGAGCTACCACCAGTGGCATGCTGGGCACAGGTATTCGCCCATCCCTACGCTCACCAGCCCACCCGCTGCTGTGTTGTTCCAGCCTAGAATTTGCTTCCAGCTGTGCTCAAATGTTTCATGCTAGAGAATGTGAACTGCCATCTCCTCTGTAATGCATAATGCTGAACGCGAAGGCAGTTAAAAGGGATCAGGCCTTTCTCTTCCCGGTTCTGATGCATGAGTCAGTCTCCTGGCCTTAATGTTGACACAGATCCCTAATAACGAGTAACAGCTGATGGCGACTTGCTGAGACATGTACAATAAGGAAAGAACTTCCGTATTACAAGATGTGGGCTTTGTCCCAATTTTTTCTGAAGAGGAAACAAAATAAAAAGAGGGAGGGAGAGAGAACCTGGTGCTAATAACCAGTTTGTGCAACAGTGTTCCTTTTTTCAAACCTAATGAGGTCCGATTCCCACAAGTATTTTGATTTATTGCCTGCTCCTACGGGCCTGTTTGCTTTGGATGTTTATTATTTTGATATTCAGTTAACATAACACTTGAAATCATTTCACTTTCTGAATCCGTTTTTCTCCCTTTTTATGAGTCGTTTGGTGGTAGGTCGGATTTCCTCCTGTGAAAACAGCACTCACGTTAAAACACCTTTTCTGTTTCCAGCCTTCTGTCTTCACCCAGAGGAAAATATACCAGTAGGTTTGCCCCAATGATGGAACAAAAGGTTGTTTGATTTGGGTCTAAAAGCTCCGTGTATTGTACCTAGAAACCTTTCCAGTTTCATGAGTCACGTTTAGTGACATGACTGTAGAGTTATGAAAAGTTAGGGTATATCCTTCAGTGCCATCTCAATTTTTCCTTTTAAAGACATTGTGTGATGACCTATGGGATAATTTTGAGTCGGAGATCTGACACCAGGGGCCATGGCAAAACATTAGGTCAAAATAATTAACTCTGCCTGCGGAATAATCAGCTCCCTCTCTGCCCAAATCCAAACCATCTTGGAAGCTTGTTTTAGAGGATAGGCATTCTCTGTTGGTACAAGTCAGCGTGTTTAGATGTGAGAAGGGTTGGCAGCCCTTAGGGAGGGGTGACTCTTTCCCAGAAGTCACAGTTCCTGGTGGAAAGAGGGAGCCATTGACTCAGTTTCTGCCCTGAGTTCTGTGGATGGTGGGGCCACCTTCACCCTCACAGGACAAAATAAGTTTCCTCCCCTCCCCGCCCTCCCCCCCACACCCCCCCACCCCCGTGGCCAATGTCTGTCCTTTCCTTTTTTCCTTAAGAGCCTCAACATTTCAGTGTGCTCATCGATTAACATTTTTAAAATCATTTCCCCTGTATTCAACAATGTAATAGACAGTAATTATAGAAAATTTAGAAAGTATAGTGTATTGCTGTGAGGAGCATTACCCATAATCCTACTGCTCAGAGAGAACCACTATTACTATGTTGGGTATATTCACGAGGTTTGGCTTTCTTTTTTTTTCTCTCTGTCTTTGTGCGTGTGTGTGCGCGCGCGCGCGCGCGCGTGTGTGTGTGTGTGTGTGTGTGTGTGTGTGTGTGTTTCTTTCATAAGGATAGATTTTTTTTTCAATGCTCTGTGCTTTTAATTTATTTGAGCCTGCAAATGCTAATTTGATTCTTTATCTGGTTGTATCAGAGAGGCCTATCTGACAGAGGCTAAGAGTGAGCATACCTTTAGTTGTGTGAGCATTTGCAAACTATTTTACATTCTTAGATGTAGCAGATTTGGTGATGGCACAGGACCAGGCGGCCAGCAGAAAGAAGGAAAGTTATGCAGGTGGCCCTCAGAGGGACAGGAGCTAGTGCAGTGGTCGGCAAACTCATTAGTCAACAGAGCCAAATATCAACAGTACAACGATTGAAATGTCTTTTGAGAGCCAAATTTTTTAAACTTAAACTTCTTCTAATGGCACTTCTTCAAAATAGACTCGCCCAGGCCATGGTATTTTGTGGAAGAGCCACACTCAAGGGTCCAAAGAGCCGCCTGTGGCTCGTGAGCCGCAGTTTGCCGACCACGGAGCTAGTGGAATGGGAGCAGCACTGGCTTTGGCATCAGATCAGGTTCCTGCTTTGATAGCTGAGTCACCTGCTAGAAGCTCAGTTTCCTAATGTGGGAAATGGGAGAGCTGCTTTTATGGGTTGTATTGATGACTCAGTTCATAAATGAAGCACTGTTTATGCAAATGATTTGCAATCAAGCAAGGCAAGAATCAGATAATGTTATTATAATGAAAAAGGTATTGAGATTGGGCCTTGGTGATTCAAAGGGAGTAAGGGAAAAGCGAACAAAGGTGGCTGGGTGTTGTAGGTGGGTAAGCAGGTAGAATGTTTAGTTGGCTGTTTGATTTTGTTGTCGTTGTTGCTAATAAATCTAATGGTAAATGTGTACTTTCTGTTGAGGTGGTTATCCAACCTGGGATTAGGATTATTTTATTTGCTATTTTATGCTGGTCCTATCTTCTTTTGTCTGTGTATTTTTAACTCAATGAGTACATTCTCCTGTAAAGCTAATATATTTGCTCTCTCATCTAAGAGACCGTTATCAGACTTTTATTAGGGATTACTGGCCTTCCTATCAGGAATCTCACTGCATTTACCCAGGAGTGACCAGGACAGGCCAAGCTCTGTTTTAAACAACAGATAAGGTTTGTATAGTGTGTGTGGAAAGGGAGGGGAGGGGAAATAGGGACTAGTTGGGTCGGGGTGGGGCTTGGGAAAGATATATAAACACCTTTAATATGTGAAAGAATTCCTTTGTCTCTGCTCATGAGCCTAGGAATTGGGGGGGGGGGGTAGAACATTAAAAGAAGGGGTTTGCAGGGCAGCACAGTGAGCTCTGGAGACCCATTGTCTCAGTTCAGTTACTTAGCAATGCCACGGGGTGAGTTCCTTCATCATTTAGTGCTTCAATTTTCTCTTCTATGAAATGGTAATAACAGTATCTATGTCATAAGGCTGTTGTGGGATAAATATAAGCCATTCATATTTTGTGTTGAATCTTTTTAAAAATGTATTTTTATTAATTTCAGAGAGGAAGGGAGAGGGAGAGAGAGATAGAAACATCAATGAAGAGAGAGAATCATTGACAGGCTGCCTCCTGCATACCTCACACTGGGGATCGAGCCTGCAACCCAGGCATATGGCCTGACTGGGAATTGAACCATGACCTCTGAGTTCATAGGTCGATGCTTACCACTGAACCATGCCAGCTGGGCCTGTGTTGAATCTTTATGAGGGATTTGAGGGGGTCCTAAGAAAGCATGGGCTTCCAGGTTCTGAACATACCTGAGGGTTGAGCACACCCCGGTGGACCTCTTCTGTTGGGGTAGGGAGGCCAGCATACCAGGCTGTAAATGTCTGAGTGCGAATGAGGATGGAGTCTCAGGTCAGACTATGACCCCCTCAGTCTTGTGGGGCTGAACATTGTCCTGGAGATGGTGAAGGTCTATTCAAGGCTTCCTTTGAGGATTATATCTGTTCATTGCAGCCACCTCTCCCCAGGGTCCTGGTTTTGTATTTCTCCTTTTCTGTTCCTTTCTTAAGTTTTTCTGGGAGAGTCTGGGCAGGTGTGCAGGTGGGCATGCTCATTGATCAGAAACACTTGTCATTAAAGAGTAGAATGTCTTTATTAATAAGAATCCTCTGAACCATGAGAAAATGGGGATGTTTAATTTACCCGATTGCCTCATTATTCTAGCTTATTCTCTTACACTGTCTTGGTTTAAATACTGTCTATTAAACACATTAACCTTGTGTTTTCACTGATCAACTCTACTTTCCTCAGTTTCTTTAGCTTAGTACAGAGATAATGTGTTTCCTTATTCATAAGTTTGTTTTAAGTATTTAGTAAGATTATGTTTGTAAAGTGCAAAGCCATAATCATTCAATATATATTAGCTGTATTTATATTTAGAATGTGATAAACACCAACTTGACTCTCACTTTGGCCATTTAACTAGTTGGAAGCTTTGTTGAAACACCATTTGTCATGTAAAAAATAAAGTGGGAAAAACAGTGTGTCATTCAGAGTTGTGAAGAGGATCATATACTATGTCAGCACTATGGGGACACGGCAACTAAAAGTACTCGATCGGTGCAACAACGTGGATGGACCTAGAAGGCATTATGCCAAGTGAAATAAGTCAGACAGAGAAAGACAAATACCATATGATTTCACTTATATGTGGAATCTAAAGAACAAAATAAATGAACAAATGAAACAAAAACAAACTCATAGATACAGAAAACAAATTGATGATCACCAGATGGGAGAGGGTTGACCAGATGGATGAAAAAAGGTGAAAGAGATTAAGAAGTACAAATTGCCAGTTATAAAAATAGTCATGGGGATGTAAAGTACAGCATAGAGAATATAGTCAATAATATTGTGATAACTATGTATAGTGTCAGGTGGGTACTTGACTTATCGGGGTGATCGCTTCATAAGGTGTATAAATATCTAATCACTACTTTGTATACTTGAAACTAATAGTGTACATCATCTACAACTGGAAAACAAATTAACTTTTTAAATTACCCCAACAAATCAATAAAATAAAATATACACTTTAGGTTGTAAAATAATAAAATAAAATAATAGAAGTACTCAATAGGTTTTTCTTCTTTATTTACTCCTAGCAACGTCTTTTCGGGGAATCTGAATGTCAGGAAGAAACACTTCTAAGTAGAGGTGATAGGCTCCATGCTTATGTCTCCTGGCGAGGACCTCCGGGCAGCCTGTAGCAGTGTATTTTGAGTACTACACCCAGTACTTGTGGCACTGTCTCATTATTCCTCACATAATGTCGCATTTCAGTGAAGAAGCTACAACTGAGAGTTCAGTGTCACTTCTCACTTTGAAGTGGCAGCCCTATCATTCAATGAAGCCTATCTGACTTCTGGTCGTGTGCCTAACCACTGGGAAGCTCTGCCTCCACTGATGAAACACTGGAAAGGTGCCCCTGAGCATCCCCACTGTCGGAACTAATGAAACTAAATAAAAGACATATCCCTTTCTCACCTCCCTTATCTTGTTTCACTGGGAAGGTAATTTACGGAGCAAAGATAACTTGTTTTCCTCCACAGCTCCGATATCCAGACCGCGAGTCAGAGAATTAACCTTTTAAGTTAATATATGTATTGTACATTGAGTCTAGTGCTAGTTTTCATCCATCTAAATGGTAAGTTGCACGCAGCATAATGGATGTCCTTTCTGTGTGCACATTGCAGGGATGGATGGCTAGAAGCTGCTGTGCCCCGAGGCCATTGTGAATGCCACGTTACTTGACAGATTGGTCTGGTTTACATCATCAATTTTTACCACATTCTTTTATGAAATAGAAATTTCTATCATGAGCATGTAATTTGGTGTGAGTATTGAAAATAGTAAGCTCTTTCAGAAGGCTATAACTACATATTTATAGACTTAGGAAATGTAACTCCCCCTTTTTTTGTTTATTTCTAGTACTTAATCCAGGTAACTGAGACAGTAGATAGGACACTTTTGGCAACTTAAACAGTTATAAAAATACGATTATCATTTGGAAAACTTAATTTCATGTCTCTGAATTAGGGAACACATACTTTAAATATGAGCATGTTCATTTGAACTCATTGGTGATAGTCATTCAAATGCGATCAGATCAAATCTAGGTTTTAGGTGCTAGTTAAGATCACTTTTGTGACAACTGATTCAGTTTGTGTTTAGTAATCTGAGTTGACACTTGAGATGTTGAAAATATTAAGAATTCCCAGTATGTGTTTGTTATATAATTTATTTCCCCAGCTTAAATAAAGCCATTGTGATATGTTTAATATTTATGTAGTTGGTTAAGCATTTGGGAAATTCTGAAAGGTCACTTTGTAGGACTATACTTCATTGTCTTTTCTAGTTTGCCCTTTCATTTAGCACAGGCTTCATTAGGGATGACAACTGTACTTTGCAGGTAACATTTGTTCTAATGTGATACTGGCTATATAAGGCTCAATATATATATAACATCTTAGAGACCTACAGAGATTTAACATGGATTAGCTGTTGCCCTGCATTCTCATCCTTACTCTCATTTTAACAAAAAAAACCTGAAAAGATAGGCAAGCATTGGAGGAATAATATCATACATTTAACTTACCACTTGTCTTATTGATTGCATATAGGTGATTATGCTTTCTCAAGTTTCCTTTTTTTCTTCTTCTTCTTTCATTCAGAAGTCTGGCATTAAAGTGCACTCAGGCTGAATTTGATGGCTTTAATACTTATCTGTTGTGGAGCACTGGTGCTAAGGAGCAGCGCTAGCATCTGACACAGGAGTGGCCAGAAGTCTGCTCCGGAGTCTCCTTGCATCTGACCTTCAGCTCATCACTTCATAAACATTTCCTTGCCCTCTCTGCAAGTCAGACATTGCTTTGGTGCCTCAGTTTTCTCAATTGAAATATATATTTCTTCCCTCCCCCTCCAAAACATTTTTAACCACTTGGCATTTTATATATATTTAGTTTTTTGTTTCTCTTCACTCCCCTCTCTGTCCCACCACCAATTTAACTAGGAGTTTTGATTTTTCCCTAGTACCTAGAACACTGACACTAGGACTAAGTACTTAAAAAATATTTATCAAATAAAGAAGTCAATTGATAATAGTCCTTACTTCTTAGAATTGTTGAGAATCGACTAAAGTAATAAAAAGTGTACATAGTCCCAATAGTTACTTGCTATTCATATTACCCAAGCAATCAGCCAGTGTTTCTGTAAGTGTTAGAGGCCTGTTGGTGATACTAGGGTTCTCAAATTGTAGGTGGTGATAGATAGTTAAAATTTTAATAATTAAGATTTATTTTTTACTATCTTTAACTTATGGCAAGAGATATTGGCTTGTGAGTTAAGATATCAGGAACATGAAAGGTAAAACATATAAAAATACAACACAAGTCAATGAAATGTGGGAGACTCTGCTACTGCCTTGTTCTAGGGTGGGTGTTTATTGGGTTTAAATCCCTGTAATAAGTTTTGTGGTAACAGCAATCTGTTATCTGGATATTTCTAGACTAGAGGCCCGGTGCACAAAATTTATGCACGGGAGGGGGGGGGTCCCCTCAGCCCAGTCTGCACCCTCTCCAATCTGGGACTCCTCGGGGTATGTCCGAATGCCGACAGTCAGACATCCCTCTCACAATCCTGGACCGCTGGCTCCTAATAGCTTACTTGCCTGCCTGCCTGGTTGCCTCTAACTGCCTCTCCCCGCTCCCCACCAGCCTGGTTGCCCCCACCCCCTGCCAGACTGGTCGCCCCACGCAGCCTGCTGTTCAGTTGTTTGGTCGTTCCTCACTAACCCCCCTGCTGGCCTGGTCATAGGCAGCCATCTTGTGAGGGTGTGAGGGTTAATTTGCATATTAGGTCTTTATTATATAGGATTGGTTATTGCATAGGTATTATTAGCTAACTTTTTGACTCATTGTGATTCATCTCATGGACCAAAACTACAGTTTAACTTCCATCTATATCACTCCCCTGGTACTGTTCTGTACGGCTGGCAACATCTTTGACATGGATTATCCAAGTGTCTGCCTGAGTTTCATTCTCCTTGATATTCTCTTTGACAGTTTGAAATTCTGATATCCCTTGGTTTTCTTCATGAACTTTCCTGGTCCTTCCATGGTGAATATAGATTTTGATTTGTGCCATTGCTCACTGATACTCTCAGGTGCCTCACCCATGTAGTGGGCATAACTGGCAATGTTCAGGTCAAAAGCAAATGATGAGGGTTAAATGAGATCACATAGTTAAAGTACCTGGCCAAGTGCCTGGTGGTGGTCAGCAAATGCTAGTCCCCTTCTTACTCTCTGTTCTCTTGTCTATTCTGCCTTTTTAATTTTTTTTTCTCCAACTGCCTTTGAAGTATGGTGTTTCCAAGATTGCTGATTTTTTTCTGAATCTGCAGCTCATCTACTCTTATAACTCTTGTGCCCTTTACAGATGTTTTCCAAACCTCTGTCTCTGCTCATGATGACCTCCAGACCTGCATTTCCAATTACTTCCTAAATATCTCAACTTAACTATCTCAGATTCAATGACTGCCTAACTGCCCTCACCACTTTTTTCCCTAACCAACTCTTCTTCCTCTAGTCCCTATCTTGGTTGTAGTATCTCTACTTTCTCAGGCATTTGGTCTGGAAACCTTAAGGCCAGTTTCAATTCCACTTTTTCTATATTCAGAAACATCTAATCATTGATTTGCTCTTGGGTAGAGCTTTCTTCATTTTCTCATAGAGCGGAAAGTTTGAAAGTGAAGTTGGCTGCTTGAACTTAGGTTAAGCAATAGCTAGTTGATTGACATTCACATTCACAATAATGGGTCACAGAATGTGAAGGGTTAAAAATATGGAAGGAATTTTTGCAAGATGTCCCTGGATTAGCAGTGTATAGACCAGCTCAAACCTTGCTGTGTATAGAATAACTAGTCTTTTACAATCTCTATTTTCCAAATAAATGCAAATATTACAGTGGTTAATGAAATGCAAATATGCTTTAAAGAGTTATTGAATTATATTAGCCATTTGTCATTGTATAATTTTCCAAGTAATGCATACTAAAAATGCAAGCATTGAGGGGGGTTTCATCAAAATATTGTGATATTGTATTATGAAACCTGGGTTTCAAGAACAATTGACTTTCATTTGTTCAGAGTCACCAATGCAGAGGGGGAAAACATATTACAATTGAGCTTTCAAAAATAAGATTCTTGGGGAGAGAAACTGTAACAAAAAGTCTTGAAACACTTTACTAGTAAGTTTAGGACTGCCACTATCTAAAGAGAAATCTATTATATTCAAGATAAGATAATGGGCTCTGAGTGAGTGTATGTGTGTTTGTGTGTAGCATAAGTCTTGTCCTCTGTGTTTACCAGTTGCTTGCTAGAAAATAAGGAAAATAAATACATGTGCAAATAAACAGAAAGATAGAAGAAGTGCTATGTACGCAAACATTAATTTCAGTTCTGATTCTCTAGTGTAGTAATGCTTGATAGAAGAGGTGGTGGCTGGTTTTAGGCTTTGAAGAGAGGTTAAGATTTTATTACTCCAAAATGATTGAAAATGTGTGAATGATCCAAGTGAAAACAAATGGTAGCCCATCTGGTTTGATTGAAGTGTAGGACATTTGAGGGGCAAGTTGGGACTAGACATGAGGATCTTTAGTTTCTCTATGTTTCTGTTTGAATTTTATGATGTACAAATGGGGGCCTTTGAAAGATTTTAAACACAGGCATAATGCAATTAGCATGAGCATCCTATTTTCCTTAGGACACAAAATGGGTATTTACAAATTAACCTTATATGTAGATAATGGCCAGTAAAGAGGAATGGGAGCAGAAACTGCAGAGGCAGAAAAAAAGATCTTGACCCAAGAGCTGGAACTCTAGGCTGTGCAGAGGTGATCTGCTTTTGTTGAGTTTAGAATGTTCACTTTGCCTAGCATTTGAAAGGTTACAGTGGTTTTTCTACCTCTAAGCACAGGCCTTTTAATATTCTTTTATCATTAAACCTTGGAAGTCTCCCTTCCTAGGGGATAGTTAGTGGTAGGATTAAATTGGAGTAGCAGTTGCCAACAGCATTAGTACCATCCAAGACCACAGTATCCTCAGTGGGATGTCTTTACAGCTGGAGCAGCTGGAGCAGAAATAAGTTCTTTTGGGTTGGCCTGAAGAGCTGAAGAAAAGGAAATGCATTTTCTCAATGTCAGTGTCCTTTTCTCTTCTCCACCTCTCTCTTTCCCTCAGTCTTGCTGTGAATCACCATCTCTTTTCTACCTCACAGTGCCTTGGGATTAATGTCAGCTCTGTTGTTTGTGACTCAAGGTTCACACACATCTCAAGTATGATAAGGAAATCTGGGTTTCCTTTGTGGCCATAGGACCCTAGTAATTTTATTATTCTAGTATTCTCAAACCATGGATCATATTTTGTTATACTTTGTCCCCTTTGATGCTTTAAAAAAAAAATTTAAACATTTAAAGGCACCATAGCTGTTACACTGCACTATGTTTTGTTTCAAACATATGCCTGCTTTGTTAGTAAAAGAACCTGTGCCAAGAGAATTGTATGTGGGAGGGTGTGACTAACTTAGCAAAGGGACTTATCTCTTATCCTATCAGCCTGAGCTCTCAAGTCTGCCTTTGATATGACTTATTCTTTCCCTTCCAGCCCCACCCCCTCCAACTTTCACTGCTAACTTTCCTTCCCAAATGTTTCATATCTAAATATTTTAGCTTTTCAAACCTTTTCTGCTCTCTAGATTCATTTGCTTTTGGGTGATCTGAACCACTGGTTTCCTACTCTTCTAATGACAAGTACTCAAATGTAAAAGCATTAAGATTCTGTGTCCCTACTCCTCCTACCCCTTATGTATTGCATTCTCATCAGGCCTTCTTGCCTGCCTGTGTTAGGATTGTCCTGTTTCCCTTCTGGCAACTTTCAGCAAAGTCTGCAATGTTCCCAGATTGTTTGAGGTTGAAATCTAAGTCCCAAAGGTCAAGAACCATAGAAACAGGAAAGTGAACCAGAAATGATCATTGTAAAACTCGGATCATAGCCAAGGGTGGTCCCAGTTGCCTCCTGTGTCCCGACTTCTAGAGATGGTCATCAAAGTTTAGATGTTAAAGTTAACTGTCATCTTTTATCCATCAATTTACTTACTCTACAAATATGTATTGAGTGGCTACCATTACAAGATAACTATACTCAGTGCTAGAGATTTCACAGTAAACAGAATAGGCACCTTTGCTGCTGCTCTTGAGCTAGGAATGTATTTTACAGGGGAGAAGGCCAATAAACTCTAAAAACACCATTCATTACTGAGTTACAGTTGTGTAGAAGGAAGGAAAAAAGAGGGTCTGTAAGAGAGGATCATTTCTAATTCCGTTTCTGCATTTCTTACAAGTTGGAGAGGAGGATCATTTTGCACTGCAGGTTAAGGACTGAGCTCTATGACCACAGGAGCAATCAAAAGAAGATCAGGAAAGGAACCAGGTCAGAAAAATTGACTCTCACTTTTCAGTGTTCCTGGAAACCAACTAGCTAGCTACCTGCAGTCTCTTAATTAGGTCCAAGTTGGCTCTGTGAGGAAACAAGAAAGTAAAAGCCTCACTCAAGTAACAACAGAGCACTGCCCACACCAACAGCTCCCTCATGTCAACTCAAAACCTAATAACTCTTCATTTATTTATATTGCTGTTGACAAATTCTTGTCCACTGTGCTCTCAGTTCCGGTTTGAATCACACTCAGGAATCTGGCCGCTTGGCTGGCTCCCTTGAGTCAGTGGCTGCTGTTATGCAGCTCTTATCTAGGTGTGGCCCATTGCAAGTGGTCAGAACTCAGGGCTCGGTCATCAGCCTGGCAATGCTGTTGTGTTAGCAGAGGTGGGAGGTGTCCTATAATTAGCAGTGGACACTTCTTGGCTTGGTCTACTCAGGTGGATCTAGACTTGACTCATTTTGAAGGACAGAGCCATGGGGAAAATAAAAATGTGCTCCTTATGTCACTTGTTTGGTATCTTAAGTCCACTTAAAGGGACATCTAGGCCGGGAAAAAGCAAAGTTAGTCCTTTATGTCACTCACTTGGAATCCAACCACTGATCTCAGCTCCACTGCCTCCACTGTGGTCCAGGGGACCATCATCTGGCCCATCTCTTTCAACAGCACCTAACTGGTCACCCTACTTCCATTAGAACTTCCTACCATTATGCTTGACTAGCAGCCAAAATGGTCTTTTGAAAAATCTCTAGCAAATTCCATTGCCACATTGAGTTTAAACCCTATATCTTCTTCCTACACTGTGGACCCTGCTGGCTGCTTTAAGCTCAGCCTTGGTATTGATCTTCAAACATTCCCCAGAGACAGCACTGTTCTTTCTGTCCCTCTAATGCATGTTCATCCCAGGGCCTTCATCACTTTCTCTTTTACTTAAAAATGCTTTTCCTATGTAAAAGCATTTTTGCCGTCCCTTTCTTAGCTCAGGGCCCAACTCATGTGTCATCTATGAAAGGCCTTTCTTAAGCACCTGCTCTATGCCCTTTCCCATCCCCACCCTCAATCCCTTTCACATCACTGCTTTTGCTCCCCTGTTAAATTATATCCCTGCCACTAAAGCGTGTACTCTTCAAAAGCAGAGACCTTGTCAGTCATCCCCTCCCTATGCCAGGCATATGTAGGTGCTTAACAAGACATGTGGAATGAGGGAACACCATGGAGAAAAGGCATTTCTTTGGTTCTCTTTTTTGATTTTGTAAGTGGCAAAAAGAACATAGGAGCACGCAGAAATCTCTGCTATGACAGATAGGAGGAAGTTCAATGAAAAGTTTGCAGTTATGAATTTATTGGGGGGGGGATTCTTTAGGTAGACCCATAACTCATTCCCTGTTCATGGTTCCATGGCCGGTAAGAGGCTGAGCTCAGATTCTCAGTTCCCCAATGAGCTCACACAAGTCCTGGAAGGAGAGGCACAACTTCTGGACTAATCTGCTGAATATCATTGGAACCAAACTCCAAATGACTTTAGTGGTTATTAAAACACCTTTGGCTAATTCAGAATCATTGAGTCTGCCAGATTCTGGGAAGAGTAGAGGCTTAGAATTTTAGAGATTTAAAAAGAGATTTTATAAATTATTTAGTCTGTTGTCCTGCGAAGAGTCTGAGGCTTGGAGGCCTTCAGTTGGGAAATGCTGGGCCTGGAATCCAGGTTCATGTCCCACAGAGCCTGGCCCCTGGGCAGGCCCGCACTTGGTCCATTTCCTGCACCTACATATGTGTGCTATGGATTAATGGTTGTGGTTTTGACATACCAAGTGTAACCTTGACATAGCCTTGAGGAAAAATGCTTCATTTTGTTCATAGAGATGATCATCCACCTGCCAAATGGTTTTCTCCCCCTGGGAGAAGTATTTATGACTTCATTCCCTCCCTTCCACCACCCGCCCCCTTTTTTTTTATTTCAAATCCAAACCTCTTTCAGAATGATCCAGCCTCAGGGCTAGGGAAAAAAGTTTCCCATTCTAATAAATAAAATGCAGGTTTTCTCATGGTCTCAGCTTTCCTGACATAGAAATGATCTACTTTTGATGGCTGGCTGAAAGTATTTTTTAATGATTTTCACCTGCTTTGTTATGTACAGCAAGGAAGAGTAATTAGCACAGAGATTAAACCATTTTCCTAAATCCAGGGAGGCTACATCTTGTAAATGGAATCCTAGGAAAAGTTTTCTATTTTCCATGTTGTTTAGATTATTTCTGAAAGTTGGTCCAGAAGTTTGTTTTGGATGAGTAAAGATTGTTGTACATCTGAGATGAATTTAGGATATGTGAATGATTCACGGGATTTTTGTTTTTGATAATAAGCCTGGTTTGTTCTGCTTTCTTTAAATGGGTCAGCTCCCACTGCCATCCCATCCATATTTTACAAAGGGGAATCATTCCACTCTTTCTTTCTTTGTGCCCCACACTGTGGGAACATGTCAGCATCCCGGTCTTGTTTTTGTTTTTAAGAATATCAATTTTCATCACGATTGCTCGTGTTTGATACCTGGGATGAGATACAGACAAACGAGCAGATTACGACTTGATATTTCCCCTGGCATCCTTGTTTGTGATTTATAATTTATACCTGGAAAAGATTTACCGGCCTAACTGATAATCCTTCCCAACAAAAGATAAACACACTTAAAGTCACTGGTGTGAAGTCAGATGCACTTGAAAGGGGCGAGGAATTCACCTGCAAGCACTTTTGGCACCTTGCCCTTTCCCATGAATTCAAACTGATGACAGAGAAAGCTGAGGCTGCCAAAGCTCTTTCGCCAGGAGAACCTCCCAGAGCTGCTGGGGGGGGGGGGGGGGGGGGAGGGGGGGGAGAATCAGCCCGACCTGCCCAACAGTAAGGAGGACCTAGAGACTGGCCCTTTGTGTTTTGTAAGACATCAAATGGAAGCAAGGAAATTGTCCCAGTGCTGTGGAGTTCAGATCTGTAAATGCACAGCTCTCCTCACTTCCCATGTGTCCAGGTGGTCCTGGTGAAAACTCACAGGTACGCCATGACAAGTTGCCAGGCCAGCCTTGTCAAGGTGGGTGTACATGAGCATTCCATGTCACACGGCATGTTTCTGCTAGCAAGTAAAACTGCTTTCTTGGGACAATGATTTATCAGCCGGACATGTTCAGAATGCATTAAAAAGGTTATCAAATCTCCCTAGCTTTCGGAGGAGTATAACTGAGTCAGTGGGAGAGGGTATGTTGTGACTAGCACTGGTGTATATAATAATGACGTTCTCAATGTCATCTCAGGCATTTGGTCTTGCAGGTTCTTGCTCTGATCTCTCAGATTGCCTCTACCTCACCAAAAACAGACGGTGCAAATTTCCCATAAATTTCACTCGGTCTAGACTAGGACTCTTCAGGGAGCTCTTGGGGAATTTTTATTTTGTTCTCTCAGACATAAGCAGTGTTGGGATAGTCAAACACATGTAATATCAAATGCTGGCAGATAGCTCTATAAAATCATTAACCCACTATATGAAATTCCAAAAACAGATGTTTAACCTGGTCACACCCATTAAAATAAGTCACTTTTTAAAATCATGAGTATTCAGAAACACCTATTTCAAAGAATTCTTAGTAAATATTATTCAAAAGGTAAACAGTGAAGGGACCCCTGATCACAAAACTCAGCAGAGAATCATATTGTGCTGCTAATAATAACTGCAACGTTGGGGAATTCAGTCTTGTAAAGATTTTTTTTTTTTTTTAGATGTTCAGGCCCCATCAACATAACAAAAAAGAAGAGGGGGCATTGAGCAGTTATTACTGCAGTTGCTTCAGCTGCATAAATCATGATTTGTGACAACTCAGGCTATAAAGTCATCGGGATGACAATGACTAGCAATGCAGCCGGAGTTAATCAAATAATTATTTAACACTTGTCTCTCTTGGTCTGGCCCCAGCTCCAGAACATATTTCATTCTCTCCCAGTCTTTCTTACAACCTTTAATTTTTAATAGAGAAACTGAGGAAGTATAGGATGTACTTAGAGTTAAGAAGAGAAACTCCAATTGAGCTGGGATCTCCCTAAAAAGAGGGTCCTTCTCTATATCAGCTTGGTCAGTATCCGGAGTGGCCACCACAGTGATTTGCTCCTGGTCAGCAATCACTATCTGTTATTTTAACTTCTGGTTGGAACCAGCTTCCTGGCTAAACTCTTTTTCCTCGGGAGTTTTCCACTCAGGGATCACCTACTCTGTCAGATGCTGGTTTTCTAGTTAGTTCCTTCTACAAGCAGACAGGCTGGGTTAGGTGTGTAGGATAGATCCCCATAATTGTAGGCAAGAGAGAACTCCTTAAGATGTCATGGTGAGCAATGGTCTGCTCCCTCCCTGAAGGCAACAGCTTCGCATTCCCCAGACTCTCAAGGCTTAGTATGTGCTCAGTAAGTACTATCATTATTACTATTATTAGTTTGTAAAAGCTTAATAAATGTTTGCTAAAATATGAATGACTGAATGAATGCATGAATGCATACGCCTCCTAATAGACAAACTTTTTACGTAACGATGCTAATTGCCTAGACTCTAAGGTTAAATTCAGATGGGGTAGTGCGAGGAATAAAATAGAACAGCTGCTTCCTTTGTTCAGTGCTCTGGCCTGTTATTTGCAATCAGTAGATGTGTAAAGAACCAGTAGTCTTTATGTACCCCAAGCATCAAAGGGTGAAGAAGAAAATAACGACTCATCAAAAAGCCTGTCCCTCTCAGAAATGTCAGAGACAATCACGTTTGGTGTGAATGGTGAGGATTTCATGTCATCTCTTTAGTTGAGATTCTATCAGGGTTGAGGACTGATAGTTATAGGGCAGCATACACTTAAATCTTTCAAAAGTATTCCCATATATTTTCAGTAATTTTATATTAAATTCAAGGCAGGGATTAGGTGTTTTTTAAAACATGACTAAATACTTTCTGCATTTAATTCATCTAAAAGCGTTCATTTTTCTTTATTTTTTTTCTTTGTATTGTGGTCATTTGTGATTTTTTTTCACATGCGTTTCCTTTCCTAATGTTAACTTTAACATATTCAAAAGGCAGAAAAACTTAAAAATTTTGTCATAACCTTAAAAATATTAATGTAAGTCATTCAATCAAGTTCTACTCAATCTACTCAGATTTATATCTTCAATAGGATCGATCAACTGAGAAAAAAAATCAAACCAGTATTTCTTTAATCTCAGAGTTTACCAAAGAAAGTCATGATCATTGATATGTGATATTTAGTATGAGATAAAGAGAACAAATACCCACAGCATATGTAGCACTCTGAGAATAGATTGTTTCCCTGAATTAATTGTTTTCCAAGGCAACTTTGAAATCCATGATTTATGTAAAATTTTTTTATGTAGCAAATTTTCAATCTCCTAAGTGGGAGAATGAGGATTAGAGTAAAAATCAGGAATCTTTATTTAACAAACAACATATTTTTAAAAACACATGTTGTTATTACAGTTTGCTGCCTTCTATTTTAAAATTGTCACCTTTATCAAATTGAAATAACTTATTTATTTCCAGCAATGATCTATTGTGATTCATTACAAATTCATATTTGTCCCATTTTAGGGAAAATTGTAATGATCACGCTAAATAAAAGTCCCTAACCATACTGTGGTCAAACCGGGTAGGGGCTTTAGATCAGAGTGGATTATATCTTTTTCAAAGATACTGACGCCCTTCACTTGTCCTATCAGTCAGTTACTTACATCTAAATTTGGAAGCATAATTGCCTTAAAAAGTCCCCCATGAGGAAGAACCCCAGGCTTACCAGCCGAAAATTGGAGGTACAAAGATTAGAGCTGGCAACATTCATTCCCGTTGGTACCTTTATGCCTGTAGGGAAGAAGACTGCTTTTAAGCAGAATGTCTGACAGTGGAATTAAACCTTATTAATATGCTGAGTCTGCTACTTGCTTTGCTTCTCTTCCATGTTTTATTGAACTTTTTTCTATTCTGTAACTTCTACTGTTTAAGTTGACTCTCTCCAGATTCACCAAAGAGAAATAGCTCCTCTGATAATTAGATTGTCTATTTTCAAGGCAAGCAGGGAAAATAATAAGTTATTTCTCCATTGCGTTCTTTTTGTTTGTGTTCAATAATTTTTATGGAGTTAATTTAAATTTAGCAGGCTTTACATGAACTGCTTCGGGAGGATTTACTGCATCTTATGTGAAAACTGTCGGCATCTGACATTTTAGAATTACCCACCTATTTATGGGATTATACTGCATTCAGTTCTTGAAAGAGCAAGTCAATTTTAGGCATAGATTTTTTTGGAGGTGTCATTTTTTTTTTACCTCTGCCTGGCTTTGTGAAAGCTAGCTCTGAGGTAAGAGAGGACACAGTGGGAAGAGATGGAGTGTAGAGGATAGTAGAATTGAACTGTGGCTTGCTCAAGGAGATGGTTTGCATCATAAACTGTTGGTGGAAAGAAGAAACCTTGAAAATGCAACCCAATAATTTACTTAATTTAGAAATGTGTTCACATATTTTTAAAATTAAAATAAAATTTTACTTGATACCTAGCCTGTCTATGGTCCTTGGAGGACTTATTAAAAGATCAATTGCTGGGCCCCCATCCAAGTCATTTCATGTGTACTGAGGTCTGAGAATGCCTGCTACTCTGACTAGGAGCTTAACATCCTCATCTTCACTCCGGTGACTCTTTTTTTAAAATTATTATTAACTGATGTCCCAAACTAGAGCTTAGGCCACACCAAGGATGACCTAAGAGCCCCGTTATGTCTTTCAAAGTACTTCAATACTTCTGATTTGGGATAGGGAGTAAACCTAGGTCCACTGGCAAAGGTTAAGGCAACATATGTCCACATGAGTAACAAATGCAAAGTATTTCAACTACTATTTTAGTTCCATAATCTTAGTGGCTCAGAAACAACAATCAGTGTCATTCTTTTATTTCATAGATGAAAACAATTAAAGTTTAGGATTCCCAGGAAAGGAAAAATGTAATGCTAAAATTAATTATAATTTATAATTGCAAAAATTTGAAGTGCCTAAGAGAAGTTACTCCCAAAATGGACTAGAATGTCCCCCAAATCAGGCTACATCATTTAATCAAGAAAATCTACTTAAAGGTGGATTTACTTTTTATAGTACTGACTCAAATCAGTTTTCCAGAGAGATGGCTGATGGAAAGTTGACTCTTTCGCAGCAATGGTAAGAAAGCACTCTTTATTAAACTTTGTCATTAAAAACTCGGGGGTGGGGGGGGTGGGCACTGTAGGGTAACAGAGATCCAGGAACCTTGGATTCCAAACTTGATCCTCTGGTTTAGAAGAAAGGGTGGGCAAGTCATTTACCTTGAAAATGAATATGTTGGACTAGATCAAATGTCAGTAAGTATGGCCCCCAGGCTTGCCACCTGTTTTTTGTATGGTCTCAGAGCTAAGGATGTTTTTTTATAGATGACATTTGCAATCAATTTGATAATAGGAAATACTTTCTTTCAACCCCAATTAAGTGAAATGTTATCTCTCCAATTGGAATTCCATTTTCTCATTAGTAAATCTGTATTATATAAATAAATAAATAAACCAACTGTACTTAATTACTATTATATTTTAAATTCCATCAATACATTTTTTGGTAAATGTTAGACTTTTATCTTCTTTCTTTTTTTTTTTATATATTTTTTATTGATTTTTTACAGAGAGGAAGAGAGAGGGATAGAGAGTTAGAAACATCGACGAGAGAGAAACACCGATCAGCTGCCTCCTGCACACCCCCCACTGGGGACGTGCCCGCAACCAAGGTACATGCCCCTGACCGGAATCGAACCTGGGACCCCTCAGTCCGCAGGCCGACGCTCTATCCACTGAGCCAAACCGGTCCCGGCTTATCTTCTTTCTTTTAATCTTTATTGTTGAAAGTATTACATAGGCCTTCCTTTCCCCCTCCGCCCCCCCCATTAACCTCTTCCAGCCTTCTCCCTATTAGACTTTTATCTTGTTATGCAAATACCTTCTTAATATCGTGGGTCTTACTCTTGGACTGCAAAGCCTAAATTATTTACTATCTGGCTCTTTACAGAAATATTTGTGGCCCCTGGATTAGGTGATCCTTAAGGTCCCTTAAAAACCCGATTTTTATTTTTTCTCAAGGCATCAATAAAACCAGTTATGGAATGTGAATGACTGGGACAATGTGGTTTTCCCAGTGTTTGACCCTGTTTTGCTATTTGTGAATGGGATAGAAACAGGTGGACCCAAAGCAGAGCCTCATTTCCCTTCAGCAATTGTCTATCTTTAACCTGTAGGATTCAAAAGCAATTGAAGAGGTCTGTAAACATAGTAGTTCAAGCTGCACAGCCTGGGGTAGTAAAGCAACCCTCCCTCTCTTGGGCAACTCTGCAACCTCTCTGCCTCAGTTTTCCCATCTGTTCTATGGGGAATGTTTGTTAATGTTCACAGCTTCCCCAAAGGTGGCTGAGGATCCCACATTTTTACAAAAAAACCTCAAAACAGAAACCCTCTGACAGAGTGTCTTCTTTTCCCAGAACTTATTCTTACATCATTTGTAAAATAAACAGTCTAGCAGGTGAACAATTAATCAGAACTAATTCAGCTACAGCCATTAAGTGACTTTGGTATTTCCAAAATAGATTCCTAAGCATACTGAAAATGCTGTACATCAGAACTCCAAAGGCAGAGCTCCCATAGTGCCTGTCCATTCACTTGAGGTTGGAGGGAACAAAGGCCAGGGCCAACTGCTTCCTGAGGACAAGTTTGCCAGAATGGCTCAAATTTCCCCTGGAGAGCCACTGTTGGAATTTCAGCTTTGACTTCAGGAGAATCTGTATTAAAATGCAAATTTGTTACCTAGGAATGTTAATTGTTAACCCATTAATACCTATTTGTTAGCACTTGAACTCAAACTAGCCTTTTTTAAAATATATATATATATATTTTTATTGATTTTTACAGAGAGGAAGAGAGAGGGATAGAGAGTTAGAAACATGGATGAGAGAGAAACATCAATCAGCTGCTTCCTGCACATCCCCTACTGGGGATGTGCCCGCAACCAAGGTACATACCCTTGACCTAAATCAAACTTGGGACCCTTCAGTCTGCAGGCCGAGGCTCTATCCACTGAGCCAAACCAGTTAGGGCTCAAACGAGCCTTTGCTTTTCAAATTAGCTAGAGCTGAGAGCAGTACTTGAATAGAAGCAATTCTCAGCCTGAGGTGGGCTCAGGGTGAGTTTTGAAGGTCCTTGAGTTCTGGGGACACATCCCCATCAATGTGAGCATCATCATTTGCAAGAGTGCCTAGGTACACGTGTGTGCACAAACACACACAAGCCCAGAGGCGACTTAATAGTCTGGACTGTGGGCCGGATTGCCCGAAAGAAATATAGTGCACCCCACGCTGATAATTTTAAATGTTTTAGTAGCCACATTAGAAAATGTAAAATGAAAAAGGTAATATTAAATCTCATGGTATTTTATTTAACTCACCATAGTATCCAAATACAAACTAAATTTGTCTAAAAACAGACTATAAAGATAATCAGGTACTATCAATCTTTCTGTATTTCTTTCAAAAGGAGAAAAGTGACCCTAACATCTATATAGGGTATGTTTCAAGAGTAAGTTTAACTAGTTCCTTAAGTTGGTCCTTACATCTCATGTAAGTAAGTCATCTATGCACCAAGAAATCCTGAAGATACTATATAAACTTAGGAATATTTTTTATTTATTTTTTTAACCAAAAGTAATTATGTTTAAGTATTCCACAAAGAAACTTCTACAGAAGACCATCCTAAAATACAGGGTGGGGCAAAATTAGGTTTACAATGGTTCATATGAAAAATAATACAATAATTAAGAAATAATAATACAAGAATGAACTCTGTTTAGAATAGGCACAACTATAAACCTACTTTTGTCCCACACTGTACAACTGCCTGAGGGTAGTGGGTGAACTAATGAGAGAAAATAATTTTTCTTTCTCCTCCTCATCCTCATTTAGCTTTTTCTTTTATTTAAAGTCAGCAGAAAGAACGAATTAAGGCAAAACTAAAGAAAATGGATTCAAAGTTTGCCTTGTACATGTGAACATATCTTCCCACGGTGGCATATTTGAAAGGCCAAGTACAACCATCTCATCTAGTGAACCTTCCCCAGCAAAGGGGCAGAAGGATGGTGTCTCTTGGGTGTGCACTTTGGCTCGCTACAAGCTTGCTTGCCAAAGCATTATCATTCAAAAATTTGGTGTAACTGTTCTCACCCACCAGAGAATGAGAGAAAATCATAGCATGTGTCAATGCTTGCTGTACCAAAGATATCTTTCACTGGGATTTTCTTTACAATGAAAGATGTACTAAAATTTTTAAGATGCAAAGAAGTGGTGAATAAATATGGGATGTACTTACACATTTGTGCACCAAATGCTGGAGGGCTGTGAACCAACCACTCAGAGCAAAAAAAAAAAAAAAAAAAAATGTACTGAGCCATCAGTTTAGTAGGTCATTTTGAACGTAGACAGCAAAATGTCTGTGTGCATGAAAAACTACTACTATATTTTCAGAGATCCTTTCTAAGAATCCTGAAATATTAATAACATGGTCTTAATGTACTTGAAGACAAAAGAATGTGGCAAGGGTTGCTGAGAATAGCACAATGACAATTTGGTATTTTCAGCTTGTGCTTATAAAAGCAAGAGGAAAAGAAAATAAAAATAGTCAGTGTGTTTAAAGAACAGCAGCCTTCAATTTTACAAATAGGTATAAAACCATATTCTCCAATTGAATTCACATATACATATTCTTGATAACACACTACTAGTAATACTAGCTTCAAGGAAATGTAGAAAAAAATATATAAAAATCCAAACTAGTTTTTTCTTAAATTAATATGTCCATAGGACTAATTTTTGAACTTTAAGAAATTAAAGACATCCTCCACTTTGATTTTTTTATGAACTATGGATTTTATTTTTTGATTGGATGTAGTCTTCCTGGAATGGAAGTTGAAGAATTAGCAATGCTCCCCACCTCTTTTTTTCTTACAAGCTTTTGAATGAGCCATGTGTCCCATTGCAATGAATCAGTCACAGGCCAATTTTCATTGTCAATCTTTCACTGCCATTGTGAGTTTTAAGATTTTGATGCCTGGTGAAATGGGGGTGCACAAGGATTAGTCAGGAACAGGGAGAGTTTTCCTCCAACATCCAGATGTGAAATAATAAAAGCAATGCATGCCTTCTTGGCCGTCCTCGCAGCCCGTGACAGGTTGCCTTTGTGGGCTGTGGCTGAGTGAGTGACAGACAGGACCCAGTGGGTTTGTCCCAAGTTCAGGGACTTGTGGTGTTTGATGTGGGACGGACAAGCCAGTGCTTCTTTCTGCCAAACCTGGAGTTTCTGATTTTAATCCAAACCCTAGGGCCATCATAAGCATGACCAAAAGCACCTTGCATCTTGAACCCTATCTAATTATGTGGACTGTATAAACTCGAGACACATAAATCTCAGTCACTGGAGCAACTTGTTTTTCTAAGATGCTCCGGTCCAGTGAGAGATGAAAGCAAATAAGGGAGAGATTGATCTCCGAGCGCTTTTATGGTCGGTGCGCCACACGTCATAAACTTCTGGCTCGTTAAAGGAAATTCCATAAACAACTTTAGTTAATAGCGACGAAGGAACTGTGTGCCTTTCTAGAGCTTCTGCTAAACTCCCTTTCCACTTGTGATTACAAGAGCACGATTAAGGAAATACCAACAGGATGTGCAAGAGGGAGGAACAGCCTTCAACTGGAAGCCACACGGGTGCTTGATGGATGAGTAATGAGACAAGGGAATGAGGCCATCTCTGCTCAGAGAATCAAGCAGTTTTGTGGACCTCTTTGTCTCTACTCATTGGAATAAAATCTGCTAGCTTGCTGTCATGGTTGGTCTCTTTTGGTGGGTCAGGCTGATGGAAACTTACCTGATGGGTTCTTCTCCCAACTGGTATTCTTGATAGTATAGAAACATCCTAAGGAGGCGATAAATGAAAAGAATTCAGAGTGGATCACATTGGAAAGATTGTGGGTAACTGTCACTTTTATTTTTTTAACCTCTGGTCTTTGAAATAGCTTTATGTTTAATGGCCTTGTCACTGTGGGTTTAATACTGATGGTGTTGGTCAATTTTTATTTGAGATTGAGACAGATTTGGGAGGTGATCGTGAAGGGCATAGGGAGAAAAAAGGGGAGCATGGCTCTATTAATTATTTTTTATTGTGAGGTTTCCCAGAATTAGTGGGTTTTTCCACATTAGTGAAAGCAGTCTTCGGTGTCAGTGTGATGATGTTTGTAAAGATGAAGTCATGGAAAGTGTGTCAGGTGCATAAGGAACTATATGGCCCATGTTCTCTGCACCAGCCCCTTGGTGGTGGTGGTGGTGGCGGGGGAGGCGGGGAGGAGTGAGTTTGTGGAGAGAGGGAGGGGAGTGTTGAAAACCTGGGGAGGGTTTTATTAATTTGAAAATAAACACAAACTATCTTCTGATCTTAAAAAAATTTTAACATGTTTTATTTCCAGAATCTACCATTGGTAGTATCTAGAACTTTCCCCTGAAATTGTGACTCAAGTCTGAACAACTCTTCTTTTCTTTTGTGCTCAGTTGTTTTTGTGGGTCTTTTCCCTTTGGTCCTCTCTGTAGCTGTAATTAGGAAATAATCAGCAACCCATTTTTTTGTTGGCACTTGGCTACACTTCCAACTGGTTGGTTCAAGACCATGCTCTCAGATTTCATAGCATGTGGCAAAGAGTGCAGGCTTTGGGGGCAGGGCATTTGGGGTCAAAGCTGGCCCCTGACATTTACCAGATGCATGGTCAGGCACTGGCAATTTACTGCTCAAAGCTGGTATTCCTCATTTCGAAGGTAAGGCTAATAAGAGTACCTATGGAAAAGAGGCGTCGTGGGATTGAACATTGTGCATATAAGCAGGGTCCCAGCACACAGGAAACACTGGGGAAACTTTAGCTGTGATTTTATTGATACTACCATTTTTAAGAACATTTTTTTTTCCCATGGGGCTCCTCTGCCCTCTGCCCAGAAATGTTAATGTCCCTTAAAGAGTGACTGTCATCCATGCACGTTTTTGGTTGCTTTATCTACATCTCGAGCCAGGCGATCACTAGTGATTAGCAAAAATGTCTCCCTTCTTCAGAATCAAGGAGGTGATGCTATGCTTTGCTATATTAGCAGCGGTTTACATTGGTTTGTTTTTCTTCTTTCCTGTAGCCTGCAAAATTGGATATTACAAAGCCCTCTCCACAGATGCCACCTGTGCCAAGTGCCCACCCCACAGCTACTCTGTCTGGGAAGGAGCCATATCCTGCACCTGTGATCGAGGCTTTTTCAGAGCCGACAGTGATGCTGCCTCCATGCCCTGCACCCGTAAGTTGTGTGATTGTCTCTCGTTTATATAATAGCAACAGCTTTCATTCCCACCTAGCGGGGCATTGCCAGGTCTTCTCCCAGGATAACTGTGCAGGGGGCAAATTACATCAAACAGCTTCTTTTCTTAATCATAGCAGGGGAAATGATTATGAAAAGAAAGGATCTTTCTCACTGTGCTGTTGCCTTCAAAATGCACAGCTGCCAACAGACGACTTTGCAGAGCAGAGATTGAGCATTCAGGGGTCGTCTGACAGTGTAATTAGAGATGAGGTTGGAATTTATAAATGGCTTTACTGGCTCATGGAGGACTCAAGGAGAAGCTTGACAGTGGCAGGGAAGCGGGTATAGGGCAGGGCTCCGAGCATGGGATCCCCTGCGGACAAGAGGTTTCAGTTCTGTGTGATACTGATGTCATAGCTTGCGTTGTCATTGCTCTTCATCCTTCTTTCCTCAGAGTTTTGTATTCATAGCAGTTAGGCTTGGGTCCTAACAAATGCTTGTTTAACGCTAGGCACTCAGTAAATGCTGGGCTAATGAATGGATGGGATTGGCACCTCGGTATGCTGGGGAGTAGAGAAATCTTTTCTCACACTTTTATATAGGCAGTGTTCCCAGGTGTGGGCCTTCCTTCTGTGTACACTCTGGGCTTCTCAGACCCTGCAATGGCTGTGACCTCGACCAGAACAGGGAGTGGTGTGCCCAGGTATTCCACCCGTGTGCTTCCACTGCATGAGTCTGTCTGTGTGCGGAGGGACACACCTGGGGGGCTGGCACACAGGCTTTCCTCAGGTCTTGGCTTTGTTTCCAAGCCTGCCACTTAGTAGCCGAGTGACTGATTGTTTAGCCTCTTAAGTCTCACTCTCCTCATCTGTGGAATGGCGTCAATAGTAAATAGTACCTCCCTCACGGTTGTTGGTACTGAACACTCTCATGTTGTTTACTTACTATGTAAAATACATAAATGATGCTACTCCATATAATTTAGCTTTTACTGCCATTATGAATTATTTTGTTTCTTAACTGCTATAAATTCCATCTTGGCTGCCTGGAGCCACCGTCACTCAAATAAAAGTACTTTCTCATCGGGGTGGGCAGTAAGGCCAGCTGTTTGGCCATTGTCCAGCCCAGGCACTGCCTTTGAAAGGTAGGGGAACAATTTCAGGTCCAGCCCAAATTTGTACGAAAACTGCCATACTCTCCTGAGTTCCTGTTATAACCAGAGACAATGCAACAATAGCAACAACAACCACTTATAATTATGCCCAGGTAATGTAGCAGGCACTTTCAATAAACCTTATCACAGGGCTGATATTATAATACATCTATAAGATAGGGATTATTTTAATTTCCTAGAGGAGGTAACTGCCAGCTCGGAGATGTTAAGGAACATGCCCAAGACTCCACCCAGCCTGGTGGAAGGGCTGGACAACCAGAAGACTCCCATCACCCCCATTTACGGGGAGGCCCTCTTGCCAGCTACCTAAAGTCCAGCTCTAATTTCCACAGGGAAGGAATACATGAGGGCCATTCTTAGGTGTAAGTATACATGGGCAAAGATGTCCTTGTTGTCTTCTTTTTCTGTTCCTTCCATGGACTAAGTATTTTCTCTGAATGGGCATATACATTTGATATGCTTAAGTCCAAGCCTCTTTTTCTTTTCCCAATCTAAATATTCTTATGCTCCATTGTGTGATTGATTTAATAGTGACTCTCTTCCTTTATCCACACCCACAATCAATTGTGGGATTTTAGAGAATGAGAGCAAACTTAAAGAGAAATATTGTGGGCTGACAGTATGATAATTATCCTTAATTTGGATCAAGGAGTCCACTACCTATCTTCCCTACAGATAATGCCTTCTCTAGGTTGGGGTTTGATTATGTTATGAACTTCACAAAATTCATCTTTGATGGCAAGGTGGATGGGCTCTTCCTCCCAGGTATTTGTAGTCTTAGGATGCTGACCTGTTAGCTAGCATTCTAGGGAACCATGGGCGAATCCCTTAATCACTGCAGCTTGCTATATGGAAGTTCAGGGAGATCCTAGTCATTGCCACATGCCTGAGCTACTAAAATGTTTGCTGGGGGAGAGAAGAGTTCAACCAAAGAACTTATATGCATACTGGTGGCCCAGTGCACGATATTCATGCATGGAGGGGGGGGTTCCCTCAGCCCATCCTGCACCTTCTCCAATCGGGGACCCCCTTTGGGGATGTCCAAATGCCGGTTTAGGCCCAATCCCTGTGCTGGCACCCAGGACTGTGGGGCGGGCAGCTTGTCCCTCTCCTGGGCCAGAGGCGCAGGTGCAGCTGCTGCCACCCAGGACCCTGGAGCGGGTGGCTTGTCCCTCTCCCAGGCTGAAGCCTGGCTGGTCCCCATTCCTCTCTCCCCAGTGTTGAATGTCTGAGCCATTATGGCATGATGGCATGAGGGCGTGATGACTATTTGCATATTAGGTCTTTATTATATAGGATATGTATAACCCATGGACACAGATAATAGTGGGGCGAAGGCCCGGGAAGAGGATGGAAGTGGGGAAGACAGGGGTCAATGAGGAAAAAAAAAATAGAACCTCTGTAATCTTTCAACAATAAAGGTAAATTTATTCTTTTCTTTATTGTTGAAAGAATTACAGATGTCCCCTTTGTTGTTGTTATCCCATTGATCTCCTCCACCCCGCATCCACCCCTTGCAGGCCTTTACCACCCTATTGTCTGAGTCCATATGCATATAAGTTAGTCAAAGTGTAAGTGTGGTAGGTGAGCCCTTGGAATTTTATGTTTCTGTAGGAATAAATTGTTAGCTTTATCTTGAAGATGCAAATGAGAAAAAGCAAATATTGATTCTTAGCCTACGGGTGAACCAAAATGTTTAAAAACTAAAGTAGCTCTTGTATTTTTCAGAGATAGTTTTCAATAACATAAGAGAGGAAGACTGGTGGTTTTTTGTATCATTAATAAAATGCCTGTTAAAATACCAAAGCAACATGTGATCTTTTTCTCCTGATCCACTCTCTTGTAACTCCTACACTTCACTAACCCAAACGTGCAGGATTATTTCTAATGCTTATTGCATCTCTCCGAGCCATGTTAGGAAGAAACACAGTGCTGATCTTAACACCACCAACTTGTGGGTTTATTTACCCTCTCCAATCCCCAGTTTACTCATCTGTAAAATGGAGTTCTTACTATCTACCGGTGGGGTGGTTTTAAACATTAAATAAGAAAATATTTGTACTGGTCTGGCACCTGGTAGGGATCTAACAAATGGTGGCCCTCTTCTTTTATGGCAGCTGGTCACTTCCTCCCCCAAGCTTCCTCCATAGCAGATTGCCAACAACTGTCCATGCCTCTGTGATGATTTTCTCACTGACTGCACAATTAAATGACCCAACAGCCTCACAGCACTCCAGAATTTCAGGAGTAGGACTCAGCATCAGTATTTTTAGAAGTTGTCCCCATCATTCTACTATACAGACAAGGTTGAAACCACTTCTCTACAGAGTTGAATTTTTAAGTCCTTTTTAAAAAAAAAAATTAAATTCAATGAACATTTACTGCATAAGACTCATAAGACCTCCTTTGAGATAGGGATAATCTGGGAGGTCACTATATGTTGCTAACAGGTATACTAGTAAGTTAAGCAGCAAAATTAGAATCTATTCTCTTCCTGATGAATACAGGGGACCTGCACTGTCCAATTAATAGCCCCTAGTTGCACATGGCTATTTAAATTTAGAGTCAATCACATTCAGTTTAAAATTCAGTTTCTAATTTAGGTTTGCCACATTTCAAGAGCTCAATAGACACATGTGGCCAGTGGCCACCATACTGAGCAGCATGCCTGAGTCACTGAGTTATTTCTGTCATCTCAGAAAGTTCTGTGGGACAGTCAGTGCTGCAGCAGACATTTCAATAGAGAGGAGACAGTGGGAATTTCTCAGAGAACCTCTTGTTCAAATAACCCACAGGATAAAGCCCTCCCCCCCACCCCCAGCTTTATCAGATTCTCTTGACAAGATCTGGGGATGTGGGAAGGAGCCTAAACATCAGGGATCCTTTCAAACAGATTCCAGCCACTAATGAGTCCTTACCAGTTGGTTAAGCCAGGTGACAAACCCAATTCCCTTGTGCTGACAGCCATGGCAATCAGGCACCTTCTTTGTTCATGCTGCTGCCTTTAACCCCCGCATTCTTATGCAGCCCTGCATTTACTGATCACTCACTGTGACGGCACACTAATGAAGAAATAAAACACACGGATTGAGACTCATTCTTTCAGCCACAGAGAGACTCTGCTCTATTGGCTCATAAAATCAAGTTTTTGTTCACTTGGAGCATGACTAGACCAGGTGAACACATGCGGCATTGGCTAATTTAGCAGGAAACGCCTAAGAAGTTCTGCACACCATACATTGCTAGAGAACTTGAGAGAATTTAATGATAAAATAAACTTTATCTTTGGGGAGATTTCCCACGGAGCCTCTGGGTGGGTTAAATCAGTGTCTGCCTGAGAGATAGACAACGTTTCAATGGAGGAGTCATCTGAATATTTTCAAGATAATCCGCACCTGTTAGAACAATACCTTTTCAATGTTGATGTGCATGGAAAGCACCTGGTGATCAGCAGATGTCAGGCCTGACATTCTGCTTTTCTAACAAGTTCCCAGACGCTGCTGAGGCTGCTGGTCTGTGGACCACTTTTCCATTCTAAGAGTTAGATCCTCCCTGATGGATGGCAGGAGACAAGGGACCCTCTCTTCCATGCCTGTAAATTTCAGGGCTGCTCTTCCGCTCAGTGGTGACTCTCTGAAGATATTTCCAGGGTTCTGAACATTCTTCCTTAATGGAAATCAAATACTTCATTTATCTCCCACATGAAGAAAATCCATCTGGTATGGAGTTGCATAATCCAATACACTCACTGTGGAGCTTCTTTTGTTTGTGTTTTCTTCTGGAGTCCCCACTAGGTTACTGTCAATGGGAATGGTCACCTGGGACACGTGGACCAGTCGAAAAAGGCAATGGGGCTTTTGGTGACATTGCTAGCAAGGCCGACACCCAGACATTGATAGACACAAGGATGTCATTTAAGTTGATGAAGGGATTTTGATTTCATAAATCATTTTTTAGGAGAAATTTCAGTGTGATTTTAATTAATGAAGTTAATGTTCTTTAACTCTGCAGATAACCAGCCCTTCCCCTTCAGATCTTGTTCACTTTCCCTTTTCTTTTCCCTGTCATCAGGAATGTTGTCTGGCGATCCCAGTGTTGGGGATGTCAGCTGCATGCCTATGCAGGAGGACTGAGTGCCTTTTGTCACTTAGTCTCTTGTTCAGTGATTATAGTGAGAAAGGTCTTCCTGCCCCCTTCCCCGCAGGAGGCTGAACCAATATTACACGTAAAGTAACTTTCCAACCCTTTATTGTGTCTTAAAATGTACCTGGGAAAAAATGCCTCGTAGAAGAAGTAAATGGGTTTTGTGTATCTAGAAAGAAATAGCTAATTTGTTATTTTGGCAACTTTACTTCTGAGCACCATTACCAGAGTGGTTTTGCGTATTTTTCAATTGGAAATCTGCTCTTGCGCTGCTGGGTACTCCTTATTTAACTTGTTTGATGAAACTTATTTGAGCCCTGTGATCGGGAGCACTCTGTAAATAAGAGATTATTATTTTAGATTGCCAACTTAAAGGGCCTTCACAAATCTGTCTCCAAGTAAACGGCCTTGAATAATTCAGTCAGCTGTGCCAAACAAACAAAGAGTGGGTGATTGATACTTAGACGTAGCCTAAAATATTCCAAAATTGCAGCTTTTAGGACAATTTATACTGGAGTTGCTTAGAGCTAATGAGGGCAAATTTACCAAGATCTATGACGAAAGATCTTGATTTGAAAAAGCTTTTTGCAGGTTTAGGTTATCAAGCAATTGAATAGCCTAGCTCTGAACAGCAAACATCACTTACTTTGTCTCTACATTTGCCTTTTTAAATTGAATTTAGTGTGCCAATGTATTTCCTTCAGAAAGTGTATTGTTTTAAAATTACCATTTCAGTTCTATTACTCAAAGCCTTCATTTCTAATGCTTTCTGACAGTTATCAACATAATGAACCATAATGAAATGATGAGCAATCTTCAGTGCAAACCCAGTGTGGATCCCAGTGGTTCTGTGACTGTGTTGTTAAAATTTGAATGCAAATTAAAATAACATCGTCCTTACTTGTTCCCAAGGTCAGGAGAAGAGAGACTTTTTTTTTAAGTGCTTTAATTTTGGAAATCTCACAAGCATTTTCAAACAAACCCTTGAAGGTATGATGTTCAGTTTAATTCTTTACTCCAAAGATTTCCATGCTTAACAGTCTGGCTGAGGGATTTTGGGAGGGATGTCTAGCATGTGGCTTTGATGTTTAAAACCATAGGATAAAAGGCAGTCTTCAGTTTCAAGTAAACTCCTTTTTTTCTTCTACCCAAGAACATATTTCTTTTTTGCTTTAAAGATGGAAGTAACTAATAATGTGAAGGGGAAGGGCATTCTAAGAAACTGATTAATGAGAGTGCAGTTAGATCTAGTGAAAGACTGGTTCGTAGAAGAATGAGAGTATAGGCTGATTCCCAAAGTTTTGTTAGTGAAAGTGTTTCAGAGGATCTATTGATTGATCTCTAACCATTCCATGTTGTATCATCCATGTAATCAATCATTGTTGTGAACATACTTTTATGAAAATTCTTGTCTCTAAGATTTTCAGGAAATTTGTTATTTCATGTTGATCAAATTGGCAATATACGAGTGTAGTTTCATACTACATTTCATTTGTCATAAGTCTGAAACTTAAATTGAGACATCAGCTCTCCTACTGCTAGATTACATGACAGAGTTCTGCTGCCTGTTAGCCAGTGTCTGTCCCCTGGACCTTTCAAACCGACCAAAGCAACCAAAGATGTTTTGATGATTTGGATGCAGCCTTCGCCGACCCATTCCATTTCCAGGCTGCTCCTTTAGTGAAATATCAGTTGTTCAAGGTCCGACATCAGCTAGTGAGTGAGCCACACCCTTGTCTCTTCTTTCTGAATTACCTTTCAGCATTTTGAATACTAATGAGAAAATACATCTAGAGAACCCAAGAACACAATTCTTATCCAATGACAATTTAGAATATAGATGAAAAGATCACCTGGTGTGCTAAGTGAAAGGAACTAGATGACCCAAAGCTGATGATCACTTGCCATTTGGTTATTTGCAAAATTTTGTAAAACTTTAATACAGATCAGGTATCATCTCATTGAATTAGTTGCTTTAAAGCAGTGGTATTGTAGTATGGTCTTTAACTCCCAACCTACTTCTCATTCTATAGGGGTTAATAGTACAATGTGGATTCAGCTGGAAAGTGCATAGGTGTGAGGAACACTAATGTATGCCCAAGTGAAAGGCTTAAATCTGCCAATGCCAGTTAGCCAGGTTTTTACATTTTTTTTCCACCACCATGAATAATTAAGAATGGCTTATTATCCGCCGAGCCCTGTCATTTCTGGATAACATTTTTTACACTATTCATAGAAGTCATAGAGCAGTTGTGCACAGCATGCTTCTATGAAACAGGGTCAATTATACATTTTCCTGAGATTCCCTGGGGTGAGAGCTGGCTACCTTCTTTGCTATCAGCATTTTGGTTTTCCTCTCATAGTTGATTTTTGTTCCACATGCTCTTTACAGCTCAGCAGAAGCTGAATAGGGAGACTCCTATTGCATAGATATCATTGCCCCCCACTCTCCTGTGACCATCCACCCAGGGAAAGACCTTTAACATAGATTCCCAATTGCATTCCTCTGTGGAAGTTAGGAACCAGGTAGAGAGGACAACCCAGCTAAGACAACAGCACCATCCAGAAAACAATGCCAGCAGTTGCCAGCATCAAAGTCAGGGAAGCTAGAGAAATGTTACTTGGGGTGAATTGAGAAAGTTGGGAGCGTTCCAGCTTGTTCTACAAAGAATTCATAGTTATGATTCCTTTTTTCCTTGCATTGTTTAAATCCTTGTGACAGTGGTTGTTTTAGCCCTGGAATCAGGGTTTCTGATCATAACTTTGTACTATTGGTTGTTAATTTTGGCAAGTTGGTTAATTTAGTTTCCAGTTGCTATGGCTAGTAAATACTTTTCTGTCAGATTTTATTATGGGGCTAAAATAAAATAAAGGATAAAAAGGTGCTTCCCAAGAAATTAGAATTAGTTCACAGGCTAGTTAATTCTAAATCAAAATACTTATGATTTAAATATATGTTACTTTTCTTCGTCTTTCATATTGTAGCTTCCTCTTGGATAACTTGGAGTTTTATAGAGTACTCCAGCCATGAACTAATCACCTTAAAAAAAAAAAAAGCAAAATTACTTCACCAATTAACCTAGAAAAGGAAAGACACAAAGGTTCCTACAATGGAGAATGGGAAAATACATAAACTAGAAAAATACATGGTGGCAAATTTTCAACAAGGAGTTACCTCTGTAGGAAGCCAAGAGTATTTCATGGCAGCAGTCATTGATCGATGGGTCCAAATGGTTCTGTGTTTTAATAATAGGCAGTTTTGCTTTGGCACACTGTTAAAACACAAACTGCTGTGATAAAAGGTTATGCTCTGTTCATATATCTCAGATGAGGTGTCCCTGAACAGCAGTCTTAATGTAAACTAACCCACGGCAGCAGGGCTGAGAGAAAGCAATTAGTGGGGGCAACATATACAACTGTCAGGGGGGAATGCATGGGCTTTATTTCAGTAAAAAACATATATACCCATTTACTCTGCCTTATAACCTGTCACTCAGCTGGGGAGAGATTAACAAAGGCTTATATGAAGGGTTGGAGGGTTTTACAGCTAAGGCTGAAGTATCAGTAGACAGCCCAAAAGTTGTACATGATTAATGAAGACTTAGGAAATTGAACTCAAGACCCAAGGTGCCTCTTCCTCAGAAGATGTGTCTTGGTTGCCTTGGCATTTTAGTAGGGTGACAGTAGGGCTTAAATAAATTGATCATTTAAGAGTTAGGTTTCTGCCCATACTCTGGGGGGATGTTTCTTTCCACATCCAGAATTAATTTCATGGCTCAGGCATTGAATTTTAAAATGATGATTAAAAATCAATTAAGTATTAAAAAGTCACCAATAGCTCTATATGAACCCAGCTACATTTGCTAGCCTTAGTTACAGACTTGGTTTTTTTTAAACCTTTTTATTTTATCAGCTTTTGTGATATATGCAAGTGCTAGGGAGGCATAGCATCTTTCATTCATTTATTCGTCAGATACTTAGTGAGCATCTACTATATGTTTGGCATCTTTGGAAGGACTAAATCAGATGAGAAACTATTTTCTGTTCTCATAGAGCTTCTGTTATAATGGAAATATAAATAATGAACAAGGAAATTTAAAATTCTCACAGTAAGGAAAACGCAAAAGATGACATAGTAGGGTAAAATGAAAGAAAGAGAGAATTTTACTTTGCATAGAGTAGTCAGGAATGAGGAGGGTGAGTTAAAGAGAATTCCAGGCAGAGCTACCAAATCTAAAGTACTCGAGTTGCATGTTTAAAGTTTTTCTAACAATGTGAGTTTTAAACTTGACTTATTCTTCCCTTGGTCCTGGAATCTGTTCATACTTTAATTTCAGTTGTTATAAGAAATAGGAATTTAAGGTTTATATGTCACATTGTCCCAACCTACTTCTAAATGCAATTATTATTACAGATTTCTACCATTTGCTAAAGTTCCAGTTACTCCTATAAGAATGAAAAAGTGCATATATCCTCACCTGTGAGTTCGGGGTGGAATACATAGGTTGCAGCTGTCCTGACCTAGACTTTCCATGGAACGGTTCACACCAAAGTCCTAGTTCACATCAGAGGCACTTAGGACTTTAGGTTCAGTGCTGGCTGATTCTTTCTGAATTGAAGGCTCATATAGATTTCTTGTGGATATGTAAACATTAGGTTGTCCTAAATGGGGCTCCTTTAAATCCTCTATAAGCCAGCACATGTGTTCTAGAAACTATTCAAAAATTATACTTCAATCTAATACATGGGAAGAAAGAACTAAGATTTGTGGGATTACTGGAATTTTCTTTCATACTTGGCATGTTGCCCTTTTTACATGTCACGTTCACTTATTTTCTGTAGGTAGTATGGGGTTCATTTCTGAATGCTTGCTTTTCCCAGAGGAGAGCACATGATAGGTTAAGGAAGATCAAAATTCTTTTATGATCTGACATGATGTAACATGATATTATATGATAGGGCTTTGCTTCTGCTGTAATTTGGCTATAGTTTTTTCTGGACTTCATACTGTCAAACTGCTGTCAACTGAATGCAAGTTGACATCCCACTAGAAAATCATAATTTCCCATTGTGGCACCTTACACCAGTGCCTACTGTGTGATATAGCAAGTATTTCACACCAGTGAAGTGAATAGACATTCATTAAATTTATTCACGGTGGTAAGAAATGCAGGGCCCATTTCTTTCAGAGCAATGAGAAACTCAAAAAATAGGCCACAATATTCTGCATATTTTATTGCTTTTTTAGTCAATGAAAGTAGGTGTAACTTGGCATTTAGAAGCCAGAGTTGTTATCTGGGCTGTATAAATGTTAAATCCGAGGTTCTTGGACTGAGCTCATCTGATAGGTTCCAGGTATGCTTGAAGCCCCTAGAATTAGGTGCAAAATTATGGATTCCTGTGAGCGTCTTCCTGGGAAGAGGGTGCATTTCTCCCATCAAATTCTCTGGGGCGGGGGTCGCAGGCAAAGTATGACCTGCAGGCAAAATTCAACTGTCCCGTTTTTGCACATGGAATGTTCTTGGAACGCAGCCACACCGTTTGTTTAGGTATTGTCAATGGCTGCTTTTGAAGTACAGTGGCTGGACTGAGTAGTTGCTACAGAGGCCATGTAGCCCATAAAACCTGAAATATTGACTACCTGGCCCTCTACAGAGAAAGTCTGTTGGGCACTGCTCTAAAGGATTCTCAAGTTCAGGGCTATTGCATTTCACTTTTGGTCCTGATAGTACAGCTATTATCTATTCCACTAAATTATATTTAAAGTGTGAAGGGCTCTTTAAACATGAGAAGTTTAAAATAGTTTACATACTATCCCCGTTCCTGGATGCAGGGAGAGAATCTTCAGCTTATATGTGAATTCCAAGGGGTTCTATAAATAAAGTAAAATATGTAAAGGAAGGACATTTGTTTTTCCTTAAATACACTTCAATTATTGATTGATTTGTATTTTAAAATGTCTTAATTTTGGTGATAAAAATAAAAGAACTATAGCTCTATAAAGGCTAATAAGGAATATGCCAGCTGACTTCTTAAAATGCTAAAATTGACCTCAGAGATAAAGTTTTTCATAACTTCATGCCTGAATATAGCATGACCTTCAGTCAAGATGGAGAAAGGAAAGTCATACTAACCAATCCCAAATGAATACAACTTTAATTGATGGAGCCTGCATTTTTAAAATTTTATTATTGATTTTTAGAGAAAGAGAAAGAAATACTGACCTGTTGCTCCACCCATTCGTGCATTCATTGGTTGTCTCCTGTGTGTGCCCCAACAGGGGATCAAACTCACAACCTTGATGTATTGGATGGTGCTCCAAGCAGGCCAGGGGTAAAGCCCACATTTTAAATTCCCAGCCACATTGGTTGAGTGGTTGGTTAGGGAGCTCTAAATACAAGAGAGGATGGAATGCCTGCCCTTACATCCTCCCGGTGCTCACATAATCCCCATTTAGCTTCCTTTAGTTTCTTTCTTTCTCCCAGCTTCCCTTCCTTCAACTATCCAGTGAAGTGTCAAAATTAACCGATTTTTGTTTTCTTTTTCTTCTAGAATAGGAGACAAATACTGGACTTTCAATATATATATTTATTGAATAAATGAATGACCCTACAATCCCTCTCAAAAGAAGTAATCACTAATAATATATTAGTTTTTCAAAGTGTTTTTAAATTATAGAAAAGAAGAAACTGAATTAAACTAATTACATTGAGATACTCCTTTACAGGGCTTAATGTTCATGAATCTGTACGTGAAAAGCTGACTAATACTACTTTAGCTCAGAGAAAGCTGTATTAATTCACACATTTAAAAACACACTGGAGATAGTTAGGCATAAATACATTTGAGGATTTTGTTAGCCTTCCGTGCAGTCATTCACTTATTCTTCGACTCGTCAAATATTTATTGAGTTTGCTCTGAACTACGAATCATGGTAGACACCAGGAAATGAAGACATCAGTTCTTCTCTGGGGGAGCATATAGACTCATGATAAGTGTCGTATTAGCAAACCATGTTCCAAACAAAATAGAAAATAGAAATAAAGACCTGAACTGTGGAGCAATACCATATGCAGATTGCTATCAGCCCTACATTCAGGCCAGTTCTGGGTAGCTTTAGAAAGCATAAAACCCTACTATTTACAATGACCCACAAGCTGCCTGATGCTGGTGTCTGCTCAGTGGACACGTTGGCAATACAAAGACTAGAAAATTAAAACAAATGCCACCTTTATTCCTCTCTGTGATACATCTTGTATTTGTAATTGGAGACTTATTTGCAGGTGGATATATTTCTGATGAGAAAGTCTGGTACCTTTCAGAAATATAATTGTTCCTAAATATCCAGATATAATACTTACATGAACAAAAGGGAAGATAATCTAAAAGTTATGATTTTTCCTTTCTGGATCGTTTGTATTTACTCAGAGAATTCATGTAACTTAGAAGGCCTGTTTCCTTTTTAGACATTTCTACAGGTGATTGTTTTAAGGTGCTGCTAAGTATTGACTTTAGACTGTATTAAAATCCCTACTTTTTTCTTTTGTCTTGAGAAGAGAATTCTTTCTTTTCTGAAGAAGAGATGACCCCTCCTTTAAATGGAAACACACTTCATATGTTATTATTATTTAAATGGCAAAAGGTAAAAAAGAAAAAAGAATCCTACAAAAAATATAACCGCCATTATGATTTTAATTTATAAGGTATTCTTCCTTTCCCAGTTCCTATGCAGGCCAATGTTATAATCATACTGGGTGGACATTTCTATATTCTCTCCCCCCCGCCTCAATTCTGTGTTGTAGTCTAATTTCTAAGCTGCAACTATCTATACTAATAAAAGGGTAATATGCTAGTTAGACTGGGAGACCTTCTGTATGTCCTTCGGACAAAGCATGGTGGCGGGGCCAAGGCAGAGGTGGTTAGGGGTGATCAAGCCAGGAGGGGAGGGCAGTTGGGGGTGAGCAGGCCAGCGGGGGGGCAGTTGGGGGCAATCCGGCCAGCAAGGGGGGCAGTTGAGGGCGATCCGGCCTGCAAGGGGGGGCGCAGTTGGGGGTGAGCAAGCCAGCAGGGGGGCAATTGGGGGCGAGCAGGCTAGCAGGGGGAGCAGTTGGGGGTGATCATGCCAGCAAGGGGGGACAATTGAGGGCGAGCAGGCAGGCAGGCAGAGTGGTTAGGGGTGATCAGGAAGGCAGGCAGGTGAGTGGTTAGGAGCCAGCAGTCCCCGGATTGCGAGAGGGATGTCCGACTGACGGTTTATTGGGCCTAAACTGGCAGTTGGACATCCCCTGAGGAGTCCCAGATTGGAGAGGGTGCAGGCCAGGCTGAGGGACACCTCCACCCCTGTGCACGAATTTCATGCACTGGGCCTCTAATGCTCATATAACCATCATTCCATATGGCAGCAAAACATAAAACATGTTCAGTACCATTCACCAGACCATTCATGGAGAAAACATTGAACTTGAATTGGCCTAATTTTTCTTCTTTCCTTGAGCATCTACCCAAGTATTCTTCCCAAAGGAAGAAGGTTGTTCTGGGCTGGCTACTACTAGTTTTCCTGCCAGCCCTCCAATTAGAAATCCTGAAGCATTTTTTTTTTTTCCCACGTGGCTGTGTTATATCTCTGAGGCCTGTGACCATTTAGTTTTCTGCTCCATTTCTTCTCTGTTTAGACACTGCCATGCCCCATCCTACATACTAATTACTGACTTTTTGCTTCTGTGGTGCTTGGTTCATTGTGTCACATTTTCCCATGTGAAAGTGGACCAGGAACCTTGGCAAGAGAGGTTAATGGATTTAAGAGTCACTCTCATTTAACCCTAGAACCTTGCAGCACAATGAGAACCAGTGGCTGACCTATTTTATAAACCAAGCTGTGGTTAGCTTCAGATGCAAATTAGTAAGGATTTCACCACGGTGGCAAGCTTCTATAGAACCTGAAAAGGACTGACGATACACACTCCCTCTTCCTACCTTTACATCTCAAACTTTGGTTGAAACTGCTGATTTTGTTGTTCTTATACCTTAAATGGGGGCCATATTGTGGAGTGGAAATAACCCCAAAGTGGAGTTAGTACTTATGGATGTTAGATTCTGCCACTAATTAGATTGCACAAACTTTCCATATTAGGTTCACTTCCTGGATCTCAATTTCCTCATCTTTACTAGTAAGATGAAGTCATTTGACCAAATGATCTTTACCATCCTATCTGGCTCTAGGAGTCTGTGATTTTAAAGAGTTCTATTTGTTTATTCAGAAACCATTTATTTGACCCTGTTATTTTCCAAAGGACTCTTAATACAAATTTGAAAATGTAATCAAGAAGAACACTGTTATTTTATTTCTGGATATTTCTGTGGGGTAATCTTACCTTTAACACAAATTTTGCCACATTGTTTTCCCTGTAAGGTTCACAGAACAGGCAAGGGAGCAGAAGACATCATAATTAGTCTCAAGGGGAACATAGGGAGGGCACACTTACCTTGTTAAAATAAAGTCTTCAATTAAGCTGTACAAAGAGAAAAGGAGACTGAATTGGCCTTATTCAGTATTATCACCAAAATTCTTTAGCTCTTCATCACCATTAGCTAAATAGTACTGAATATAACTCCTTGTATGTAGATTACATGCAACTCTATCTCAGAGGCTACTTTGGAACAGTACATTCTATTGTGGTCCTCGAGATAAACTTCTCCTGACTTCACGCAGGCCTCCAGGTAACTTTCCTCAAAGCAGTCATTACAGATAAAATAGAAGTAGAATAGATACAGTGAGCAAGAAATCCCAAACTTTCATTAAAACCCACTTTTGGCTCTTTTCTTAGAGGATCACAACGTGAAAGGAGAAGGAAAAGAGAGGGCTTTCTGACTGTCACATTGAATAAATATTTTTGATTAGAGTGCGGAGATGTCTTTTAAACCTTTGGAACCAGCTCAGACCAGGAAAATTACCTCTCATGTCTCCCACACTTATTTTTCTTCTTGAATTCTTTTGTGTCGTAACTTCTTGGCCTATAAAAACTAATCTACAGCAAGAGAGTCATCATTGTTCTATAGTCTTATCTATTATCATTGTTGTTGTTAAATCACCACTATCTGTTGGGATCAGTTGTTCTATTCCATCACCACCATTCATATTTCAGAAACTCTTGCATGTCCATTGGAATGAATACAGGTTCTCCCCCCGCCCCCCTATCTAAAAGTTGAGAGTTTCTGTGAAACCTTTCGTAAGCTGAAATGGCACATCACCTTAGGGCACGTCTTGCTAAGGGATGCACAAAGTAAATCAAGATAAAGCACAGATGCTGACAGACACAGTTCAAAGCTAAGGCAGCTTGATGCTTCAATGCTGAGTTCCTGGGGAAGGAGGTTGGCGTGCAGGGTGCACGCTGCTTCTATAACAGCTTGCTGCAAAACAAATGCAAAACACTATTTTCACCATTTTTTCATAAGTGCAAAAATCATTTTTGGATTTCTTTGCATTGGTGTAAACAGGCACTAATGTAGGTCTTTCGTAAAAGCAAAGCCTTGGCAGCCCTGGTCAATTCAAGGGCTGAATGTGTGGTTGGGTGCCTTTGTGCATTATCTGCCTCAAGCTGGGATGTTTCAACCACAGGACCTTCCTTCAACATCTTTGCAACCAGGTTTAACCAGTTCCAACTAATTACCCAATAAACAATTTAATCTTCCTCTATAGTGATGATACACTCAACTTATGAATCACCATTTATCTTCAGAAGTGGTATATATCTCTCTTAATTTAGCAGAGTCCCACAACAGCTCTGGATAGGGACACTGGAATACTTCTCACTAGAGATCAATTAGTATAGACATATTTTACCTAACTATTGAGTGCACTTACTGAAACATGCATTTAAGAGAAAAGTGCAGGAAGAGGTGATAGGATTGTGGGCTCTGGGAACTAGAATTGCATTTGCATACCCATTTTTCAGATGATAAGATCGAGACTGGGTAAGTTGTGATATTTTCCTGCCACTTCAGAGAGGAAGCCTGTACTTGGAGCTCATTTGATGTAGAGTGGCCTTATATCTCAGAGTGGCAGGCATTGCCACATTTGTTTGCACACAAATGAAAATGACACTCACACCTACAGTTTTCTATCCTATTGTTATTTTTTTTTTTTTTAAATATATTTTATTGATTTTTCACAGAGAGGAAGGGAGAGGGACAGAGAGCTAGAAACATCGATGAGAGACATCGACCAGCTGCCTCCTGCACACCCCCCACCAGGGGATGTGCCCACAACCAATGTACATGCCCTTGACCGGAATCGAACCTGGGACCTTCCAGTCCGCAGACCGATGCTCTATCCACTGAGCCAAACCGGTTTCGGCATCTATTGTTATTTTAAAAGATCTTTTTGCTAACTTGATTTCCTTTTTGCATTATTTGCCAAATGGGCCCATCTACCTGTTGAAGTTGCAGAAAACAGTAGAAACTGAGAGATTCCAAAAGGATCTTACAGTTCTTGGTGTGATGGTATGTTTTTTCTCTTTCTCCAGGCCCACCATCTGCTCCCCTAAACTTGATTTCAAATGTCAACGAGACTTCAGTGAACTTGGAATGGAGCAGTCCTCAGAACACGGGCGGCCGCCAGGACATTTCCTACAATGTGGTGTGCAAGAAATGTGGAGCTGGTGATTCTAGCAAGTGCCGACCCTGTGGCAGTGGGGTCCACTACACCCCACAGCAGAATGGCCTGAAGACCACCAAAGTCTCCATCACTGACCTCCTGGCTCATACCAATTACACATTTGAAATCTGGGCGGTGAATGGAGTGTCCAAGTATAACCCTAGCCCGGATCAGTCAGTGTCTGTCACCGTGACAACCAACCAAGCAGGTAGGAAGCAGATCCACCTTATTATATGATCTAAATGTGCACAGTATAGAGAAGGGGCTTGTGTTGATATCCATGAATGATATTAAAGTTCCACAATTAAAAGTAGAACTACATGGACCTAATTATAAACCTGTGAGCTGTGTTATAATACGAAAGACTCTTAGATGAACATTTATTCATTCAACAAATAAATTTGTGGACATTAACTGCATAACATACCCTGTACTAGGAGGAAGAGATTAAATTAAGACCAAGGCAGTGATTGAAACCAAACCAGATAACAGTCCGGTGAGCTGGGTCACTCCATGCTAGACTTCTCTTTTAAGGGATTTGGGCTGGCCATTTTAATCACAAGATCCATGGTTGGACATTAGAGCATTTACAGATTATTTAGGATTATAAAATTGATTTTTACTAATCTGTATTGGTACATTTATATTTGCTGTAGTATATTTATATTTTCTGTTCATGCTGCGTGAATTGCAGAACTATTACAAAATCTTGAATATCAGATATTTAAAAATGCAAAGTAGAATCTAGAATTCTAGGCTCCAGCCCCCGACCCACTCATCCCCATTCCTCCCCTGAAGAAGTTTCCATGCATCCTCATGCTAATTTTCCATTCTGGATTTCTGCCACATGTTTTCCATTGCCAGCTCCCTGTTACTTATTTCTGGAGAGTTAAAGGGAGCAGGAAAAAAACTGTAGTTTATCCTTTAGTGAGGCTCTTAAGAACAACAAACTTTGCCGGCAAAGCATTATAAATTGCCCACAATCCTATCACCTCTTCCTGCACTTTTCTCTTAAATGCATGTTTCAGTAAGTGCACTCAATAGTTAGGTAAAATATGTCTGTACTAATTGATCTCTAGTGAGAAGTATTCCAGTGTCCCTATCCAAAGCCATTATTTTTCCACTTTCCCCTGAACTCTCTAGAATAAATAAAAAGTTAAGACTTGGGGGAGATTTTGAACTGGAGCTGGAAAGGCAAATCTTCCCCAAAGGCAGCTTCAGTGATACAAAGGTGGCTGGTCTTTTAAAATATGTGGTATGAACCCATCTCCGGTTATGCTTTTGTCTTGTATTTCTGCACTTCCGGGTTGTGAATGCTATTTGTGGTCATTGGTTTTATTTTCCTATAAAAACTAGAATGATTTAGGACAGGGGTCGGCAAACCGCGGCTCACGAGCCACATGCGACTCTTTGGCCCCTTGAGTGTGGCCACAAAATACCACGGCCTGGGCGAGTCTATTTTGAAGAAGTGGCGTTAGAAGAAGTTTAAGTTTAAAAAATTTGGCTCTCAAAAGAAATTTCAGTCTTTGTACTGTTGATATTTGGCTCTGTTGACTAATGAGTTTGCCGACCACTGATTTAGGAGGTTCTGATGGCATCACAAGTACTCTGTGACGTCCAGTCTTTGATTAGTGCTCTTTCTGGGAGAATGCCCTGGAAAAGCCGCATGTTGATCCTGGGAAATGCATTGATGTCACTGGTGTGTCTGAGTTAGAAGGAGCCAACGAGGTGCAGAGTGATCTTTGCACACCCTGGAGAGTCTGATTTGTGAGCCAATCGATATCCTTATGTTCAGCCCTGAAGCACCTTTCCGGCTTTTCTCAAAACACATCACCGCTTCGTGTTCTTCACTGAATTAGAGCTAGGAATGGAGGCTTTGAGGCCTTAGTGTACAGGTGAAGTCATTCTCTTTGGCAGAGAACAGCCTCTGGGAGATGTGCTGAGGACAGGCTTGGCTCCCACAGATTTTGTGGGGAGACGTCTATGACTCTCTGTACACCTAAGGATTCAAGCCAAAGGATTATGTCAACCCCCGCCAGGCCAGAAGGGGCAAGGAGTGGGACGAAGACAGGCTAAAGAGGCTCCCCCTACAATGAAGGAAGAAAACTGTCAAAGTTGGACTAAAAATGTAGGTGTAATTCTTTTAGATCTAAGAGAAAGGTGGACAGGGAATTCCTCTGACACAGTGAGGTTGTTTTCCCTGCCATGGTGAGCAGTCCTGGCAGGAGGTTTGCTGAATAGGACAAAATTCCAGCTCCTTATTTTAATTTTCATGAAGGGTGATGCTGGGAAGCTGTTCAAAATTAAAAATAAATCTTTCAATAAGGAGACCTCCTATGTGGCCAGCCAGAAAGCTTTTGCTTAGCCGCGTTGTATATGTGCACAGCCCTGCCTCATTATCCTACCATAATTTGGGGCTCACTAATTCAAAATCATTGGGGTAGTTTATCTTTGATTAACAAACCCTTTCTTCATAGTAGGGCAGATTAAAATGTAGGCCAAAATTCTGGGTGAATGTAGCAACCATAAACGCTATCAAAGCTCTCCTAAGCATATTTGCACATACACAATTATATTCTAATTGCAACCATTTCTATTATTTCATTAAATTAAATTCCTAAGGAACCTCTATAGGCAATGATGTCTCACTCTATGAGGAATACACAGAATCAATGAATGTTAGCATTTACAACCTGGAGGCCACAAAGTTTTATGGCTCTCAATTTTGCTCAGTTTTCACAGGGTTCTTTCTCTCATCAGTAACATATTTAAAGAACAAACACAAAACCCTCTAGAGTTCCTGGTTTTATCATCACCACCTCTGAGACCACAGATGAACAGCTCCGTGAAGGTGAAATGACTCATCCAAGCTAATGTCAGAGCCAGTGACACTTGAAACCAGGGAGAGCTCCCTTCCTTTTAAATTATTACATAATTAATAGCACTCATATATTCTGCTTGGCATTCTCCCCATTTGTGAGAGCAGACTCGGCGAGGAGGTGTAGCTGTAACTGGGCTTTGATCCTTTAGTTGTAGAATGTGGTGTGAATGGGCTGGTCTTCTCACATGGCTATTTAAACTATTCTAACCTACATCTTACTGTGGAGTCTTAGGGGCTATTGACACCTTTTTCCCTCCCCTCCTGAGTTCAAAACTAATTGACCCAGAAGACAAGACAAAGGGAACTCAGAATCTCAGCTTTGCTGCTGATCAAGTGATGGAAGAATGTCAGCTTTATATCTGTGGTCAAAAGGGATAGCTAGCTCTAGTAACACTTACCCAGTGTCACCCCCAGACACTCCAGCCCAGCTGGCCAATTGTAGGCTCCCTTCCATATAAAGCTTGCACCCCTAAGTTTGCCCAAATGGTCACTTTGGGCAGTTAGGCAGTTTTGAGAGAGCAGAGTGGGTGGAGCTGAGACATAGTTCTTCTCCCAAATTCTCTTCATGAGATAAGTCACCCCACTCCCACCTCTATGCCAGGACCAGTGAGGGAGAGGTGGGGAGAGGATGGTGGGTGGTAGCTCCAACTGAAGTTGCCCCGTACAAAAACAAGGATAATGGATGTTCTCCTTAGAATGCCTTTTCAACATTACAGACCAAAAGGGACAGAGTGAGATTCCCCTTGAAAACTCTTATTTCCTTTCCTTCACTTTCTATCCTCTGGCAACTGCTCTGCCTTTTGTTTAGAAGGAGATGGCTCTGATGTTTATGAAAAATGGATAAGCAGACTGCTGGGTGATTTGTTTTCTAGATGGCTTTCCTTTGGTTTACTTTTACTTAAGTGGACCATCTCAGGCAAATAAATACAGCATGTGTCACTAGGAGAGAGAAATGCTGTATAAATGAAATAAGCTTTTCCTGGCCGAGCAACAGAACTGTGAATATTTTTGCTAAAATGCTGTGATGGCTGCCAGCAGATCTTAATATCAGTGAGCCTGGTTTTACTGTGCACCCCCAGACTCCCACACCCACCTTCCAGCTATGGGGCTGGACCATTCTCTAGGTTGTGTTATTTTAAGTCCTTATGAAATCCTATGGCTGATAATCTATACTAACCCCAAATTGTACCCAAGGGGAGTGATTTTTGAGTTTTATTTTGCATGTGACACTGTTCCAGATATTTCACAGTGAAATACATCTGCTAATCTCTCTTCAGCACAGCTGTGGTGTCCTAGTGACCAACATCTTGAAAACTCTGAGTTCACAGGAGTTCAGATAGTTGATGGATTATATAATTATTTGAACCTAGCTGATCTCTAAGATCTTTTCCAATCCTAAAATTCTGTGATTCCAAGGACATAGCCATGAGCTATGAGCATGAAGAAGTGGGGCTTATTTCTCTCTGATGTTCAGAAACTGGCTCTAAAGGCAATTTCAAGAGTGGGAAAAATTCCAAAAATGCTTCAGCAGAATTATCAGAATACATCTGAATCCTGCCTTCCCTTCACCCCTTTAAGCCTCACCCTGCCAGACAAAGTATTTACTTCGAAGGGCAAAACAGTAAGCTAGTTGGACCCCCACTATAGCTATTCCAGGCCCCTCTTCAGACATTTGGCAATGTCTGGGGACATTTCCGGTTGTCTCAACTGGGAGCAGGGCAGGTGCTATTGTATCTAGTGGGTAAAGGCCAGGGATGCTACTAAACATCCTAAAATGCACAGGACTGCCTCCACAGTAAATCATTATCTGGTTCGAAATTTCTGTAGTGTCAAGACTCAGAAACTCTGCTCTGGTGACATGTGTGAAAAAACAGAACTTGTGACTTCATAGCAGTACCCACCTTATAAGGGTTCTATGGTCAACCTGCCTTAGCTTGTTCCCATTGCTCTGGGCTGGGGAACCTCATGCTCTCGCATTGTTCTCAGAGGATAGGTAGTTAGAGAAGGCCCTTTGGGGCTTCTTGTGGAGAATCCCGGTTGCTTTGCCCTCGGATGAACTGGTGCTGCTTGTTAGACTGGCCTTGTTCGCTGGGAAGACAATTTTTAAAAACTGCCAGGAAACGCCTCACCAACAATCAAGTGGCAGGACACCTTCTCGTGACGCCAGCACCACACATAGTAGATGTTTGTTGGTTAACACATTTATTTACAGTAATAACAATCAGTGAACTCTGTCGAGGAGTGAGAAATTTAATGTAACCAAAATAATGAGTAAAGAAAAGAAAATAACTAAGAACAAGAGGCATACTGTCTTTTATTGCTCAACTGGTAAGTTCCCATTCTCTCCTTCTCTGCCACCTTTTAATTAGACCTATTATGTTATTTGAGTGATATAATGGAGAACAGTGGGAATTCTCATCCCTACTGGGTATAATTGCTACCTGCCTTCCAGATAGTAACAGGAAAGCTTCAAGGAGATGGTGGGAGAAAAGGAAGCATCTTAGAGCAACCAGTTAGGTAATGTGCTCTAGGCATGGTGGCCCAGGGTAAGGAAGGACTATTGTGTAATTATGCCTAAGGGTAGAAAGGAACATGAAAGATGCCAGGAAGTCCAGTTTGGCCTGATTTGAAAGGCATTGGAGCACAAAGTCAGACCATAATGGTTCTGGTGTGACGGACAGTGCTTACGTGGGCCTAAGGTGTGGTTTGAGATCACAACAAACAGAAAGAGACACTCCTGGTGATCTTGAGAATGGAAATGGGATATTAAACCCAAATGAGCTGTGGCTAGGACCAAGGCTTTTCTGTAAGCTTGAAAAGGAAAGGGTGGGGGGGGAAGCTCTGTTGATATTTTTGAGGCACAAATCTCCAGTTTCTGTTAGTGCCCTAGAGTGGGGTTGGTGAACTATGGCCTAGAGGCCAAATCTTGATCCTCCACCTGGTGTTGTGCAACTCACTAAGAATTGTCTATTTCCAACATGTTGAAAATAATCAAAGGTAGAGTAACATTTTGTGACATTTTGCAATTATATAAAATTCAAATTTCAGTGTCCATAAAGTTTTATTGGAACAAAGCCCACTAATGTGTGTTGTCTAAGGCTGCTTTTATAGGATAACCACAGACTTGAGTAACTTCAAGAGATTGAGTGGCCTTCACAGGGAACATACAGGGTGGGGCAAAAGTGGGTTTACAGCTGATCATACAGAAAATAATACAATGATCAATAACTAATGATACAAGAATAAACACTGTGTTTTACCTACTCACAACTATAAGCCTACTTTTGCCACACTCTGTATTAACCATCTCACTCTTCATAGAAGAAGCTTGCTGACCCCTGCTCTGGAATACTAAACAAGAAAGAGGAACAGTGAGAAAGGAGGTTGAAAAGACGGCGATGCCCTTGCTGGTGTGGCTCAGTTGGTTGGGTGTCATCCCCTGCACCAAAAGGTTGCCTATTTGATTCCCGGTCAGGGCACATGCCCAGCTTTGCAAGCTCCATCCTAGGTGGGGTTATGCAGGAGGCAGCTGATCGATGTTTTTCGCTTGCATCGATCTCTCTCTCTCTCCTTTCTTCTCTCTAAAAAGGTATAAAATGTTTTCTTCTTCTTCTTCTTCTTCTTCTTCTTCTTCTTCTTCTTCTTCTTCTTCTTCTTCTTCTTCTTCTTCTTCTTCTTCTTCTTCTTTAAGAAAAGATGGTGAAATGTTGGTATATGTTGGAACCGGCTCAGCAAAGGATATGGTGGACCAACATTTAGCTTAATCTCACAGCTGAAAAATTTTTGATATTTGGCAAGATCCCTTCTGTTTTAAAGGCTTTGAAAATATGAACAAGATTTCACAAAAATAATTAGATTTTCAATATGCCTTTGCTTTCTTGTACTGCACATCTTCTCCCAGTGACGCTTGGGTTAAGTGCACACTGTGTAGAACATGCTTATATCCTCAGGAGGCAGTGTTCGGGTTCTCTTGAAAATGTGCATTCTTGGCACTCACTGTTGATGGTTCCTACATGTTGGCAGCAATTTTCTTTTTAAGTAATAATATGTGCTGCTCTTTCCCATGTCTCCTCACCAAGATGATTCCTGGTTTGCCTTTGATCTCAAATGAATCATGTTATATTTTCTTACTTCCAAGAAATTTAAAGGCAAAACACATGATGAAACTAGTGAAATCTGTAAGTCAGAAATCTTTCCAAAGACATTTTAAAATCTTTCAAATAAATCGTACAGCAATTGCATTGAGAAGGTTTGTTGAAAAGTTGTTTGCACATCCTCAGAACAGCTGACTCTCCAACAACACAGGTTTCAACTGCATGGGTCCACTTATATGAGGGTTTTTTGTGTTTTTTTTTCAGTAAATACTGTAGAGATATTTTCTCTTTCTTATGATTTTCTTAATAACATTTTCTTTTTTTCTAGCTTACTGTACTGTAAGAATATAGTATTTAATACGAATAACATACAAAATATATGTTAATCAACTATTTATGTTATTGATAAGACTTCCAATAAATAGTAGGCTCTTAGTTACTTTTGGGAAGTCAAAAGTTACAACTGGATGTTTTATTGCAGGGGAGAGCTCAGTGCCCCTAAGCTCCCCCACATTGTTCAAGGGTCAACTGTAGTTAGTATGTCATTGTTGGGACAAGTCTCTAAAGTAGAAGCTGGTTTGAAAGTCCTTTCTGTGCCTGAGTAAACACACAATGGCTTCAGGGAAACCAGCCTGTGGATGTTCCCATCGAAAACTCTGATCCAGCCAAGGGCTCCTCATGTTGTTCACCACGCCTAGGAAATGTTCAATTTTAAAAAACATGTTCAATTTTTTAAAGGGAGTAGTCTCTTGATTCTAACTTTATACATAAACCAATTTTATGTTTATGGAATATTGTTACTACCCTCTCATTGTTATGCAGGCTCATTCATTATGAAAATAATTAAGAATACTATAAACCTGTTCATATACAATGATACAGGCTTCTGGTGTGTGGCACCAGGATTCGTGAATTTGTATTCAGGATGGGTACCACACATCCTGGTAAGGAGAAATAAATCAAAGCCTTCCAAAAGAACCTACTAAATTATCCAGCTTCAAGGTTGACTGAGCAGCATAGACAAATGTCTATAGAACCTAGTGGTAATTATTGCATATGAATAAAAAATGGGTTGCATTTCTTTTTAAGATGAGAATATTTCACTGTAGAAAAATGAAAGTTGTATTTATACACCCAGGACTGAGAACACTATTTTTCCTGACTTCTTCTCCTTCCCTCCTACAGAAATATGCACACAGGTTCATTTGTGAGAAGGAAAAATTCATTCAACAGCATTCACTCTAAACACTTGACAGTCTAATTCTTATTTGCGTTTTATTTCTGAGTTGTGCTTGTTACTTTGAATGCTACTGCCAACTTTTACACCCTCTGGGGAAGCCATCAAGGGATTTGAAAAAAGCAGTGCCCAACTGAGATGAGAAATGAACAGGGTAGGGCGAGCAAAGATTTTAGATGGACTTCTGAATTGTCTAGCTGTCGCTCCAACTGGCTAAATTAATTACTGTCTCCTCAGAGGAGTCAGAGGAGACTCTGGACTCCAGTTCACAATGGAGCATCAATAAAAAGATCCAGAGAAACTTTATCAAAGCTTCCATTAACCCCCTACTGATGTCTTTAAAGAGTTTTTTCCTTGAAACACCAGGAAAACCCAAGAGCCATGCTGCAGGACTAATCCTGCATTGAGAGATCTGAAATCTACAGGAACTAATTAATATTCTTGTCCATGTCATCCTGATAGACAGAGCTTTCTCTGAATTTCAGCGTTCATGTGCTGTTTTCATGTGGGTTGCCCAATAAGGGAGCATCCCACATATTGTATTTAGGTAAAGACTTGTGTGTGATTTTTTTTGTTTGTTTGTTTTGTTTTTTAGGTTTTACATTTTAATCTGTCAAGATAAGTAAGGTTTAGCTCTATCCATCAGCATTTAAAATATCTCTTTTTAAATGTCTTTCCCCAGTGTCTACATTTTGCCCCAACACACACACACACACACATACACACCCCTTTTTCATTACTGTCTTTGTCAGAAGAATGAAGTTTTCATAGGCTGTCTCAAAACTGAAATAACAGAAAAAAGAGAGATGATGGCAGACATCAGTGTGGTCTCATGCCTAGTGAACACTGTGGCTTTCATTGGGAAATGTTACTAATGATTTGGTCCCACACATAAAGGTCCAGAGTGCTGGACAGTCAGGAAAATGTCTGCCGATCACTGAAGAACCACATCTTGTATTCAATTCCTTCTTTCTCTATTCTGATAAATGGGTCCGTCGGCCCTAATGAACTTTACTGTGGCATTCCTGAAGGATCTTTTGTTGTTGTTGTTATGACAAAGCACAAGGACTCCCTTCTAAAACACAATCTATTTAAATTATCTTATGGGTGAAGTGGCAGTGATTTGAAATATTTGTTCTCTTTTGCTATCACTCTTGGAAGGAGAGGGGGGCAGAAGAAGAGGAAGGGTGGACTGCTTCCTTTTGCCTGGCGTCTTCCAAATGATCATCTATGTACATGAGTTTCTCAGGCAGTTTGGTCCTCACTGTCAAAAAGGTTGTGGATAGATTATTAAAAACATCTTACCTAGGAAACTTTTGTCAGTGACTAGTGCATACAAAGAAGACTTACATATGTCACTTCAGCTTCTCAGTGGGTGCTAAATTAGGGACCTGCCACCAACAGGCTCATTGTGCATAACAAGCTTGGACAAGGTCCATCCATTAGAACAAACTCTGAAAGGGGCAAGATCACAATGACTCCCTGGAGAGTTGGTATTGTCTAGATAACTTACTGCAAGCTGTAAATCTGCCTCCTGAATCAACCCTATTTTTTTTTTTTTAGCATAATAAGTGTTTATTTTGAGCATAGTAAGTGTGAAGGTAGATGAGCACAGAGCTTCCTCCATGTTACTTTATCAAAGCCAGGGTCACAACGTACAAACAATCACTGATTTTGAATATGCAACAGACTGAGAGCTTAATCAAGTGTTCCTTCCACTCTCCAAGATAATCAGGGACTTTTTAAAATCTGATATTTGCAGAAAACCCTAAGAGTTGCTGGGGGAGCCCCTCCTTGTGTGGGATTCCCCTGAGTCTGGTCCTGGTCCTGCAGGAGAGTGTGATTTGAGGAAACTTCTAGGAAGATGCTTTTGGAGGCTTGGGGATTCTTGGAGCTAACATCATTTCATTTCTCCCCATTTAAAATAGGAGCAGAATTGTGATTACAGTATGTAATTGGGATTCTTGTTTCTTTGTTTGACATTGAAAGCAAGGAATCGAATAGAGCCAAATATCTCCCTTGTGAAAAGTGAGAGTATCTTTTTCTAACCAGGAACAGTGGCCATAGAATTTAAAAACCACACATTGAGTCTGTCTCTGTTTTGCTTTTTAGATAGAGAGCAAGCAGACAACTCTGGTGGGGGGTGATGGGGGATTGGCAGGTGGAGGGATTGAGCAAAAAGGAAATAAGAAAGAGAAAGAATTCATGGGCACCCAAACACTGTGGCGATTGCAGGGGTGGGGGTGGATGGAGGTGGATAGGATATATGGTGAGAATAAATGGTGTTGGGAAAAAAATAAACACGTATTATTTTCACAGACCTTATTGTAGACATCAATGCTGAGTAGTCAGCTAATTCACGTGTGGCTCTAAGAGGCTGATAATATAGTTAAGGAATCTTTATGTAATAAAAAGTGTATTTCTTAGGAAGAATGATAGATGCAAAGACCTTTAAATCTCATTATTAACTCTTCAAGGGTATGACTTTAATTGTCCATATTCTTTGGATGGTGGCTTTTTCTCCTTCTCCCCACCTCTTTTTGTTTCAGAACACACACTGAATTCTTTCATAAAACTGCCCATTGTGTGCTGAAGCCCTTCTCCAGTGTCCTTCTTGGAGATCATACTAGGGGGCTATTTCTAAGTGAAATGTTGTTCTAATGAAATCCTTCCAGTATTTACAGATTGACTCCTGGGTGGAGCCAATAATACTGAATTTCACACTTCAACAAGTTGTGTTAAAGAAAGGTCCCTGTGAGATGCTGTGAACCTTCTAGTTAAAAAAAAAAACACAAAAAACAAGTTTGTTTTTCTAGTCCTAAAAAGTTATCACTTTCCTAATACGTTCTTTGTTATTCTTCAGGACTATGAAAGTCATCTTGAATTCTCAAGCACAGATCCAGTTGGAGACATCTATTGGCCTTCATACTATTTTAAAATTTAATAGCTCTGGTGTTTCAGCCTTGGTCTCATAATGCCTGTAGGAGTTTAAACTATCTGGCACATACAGTTTATGTATCTGGCTGATACCCCAAAATTTTAAAAAAATTAATCCTATGGTTGCAGATTCCCAAGCTTAAAATCCCTTCTCATAAATTATGCTCCTTCTCCTAACCTCTGTCATAGCTTTTAAGAGAATTGCCAAAAAGATAGAGTTTCAAATAGGAGGCTTGCAAGAGTATCATTTCATGGCCACATTTTTGAGAGCATAGCATGTGGTGACCATTTGTATATGAAGCATTTTCAAAATGTGCTGGTTGTAATTTAACCCAAAGGTCTTTGAATCTCTTCTCTCCACTTACAAGTCACTTCTTTGTGTTTGTCTACATAGCAAGCAAGAAACTGGACAGGAAATAATTGGCTACAAATAAAATGAAGGCTTCCTTAGGTAGTACTAAAAACCAGCTTCTCAGCATTCTATGGTTCCTGGATATTGTCCCCTAAATATTTTGATACCTTGTGTTCAGAACTTTCGATGACGTCTATGCAGTGAAACCAAATGGATTGAAATGGAGAGTCTTAACCTTTTGCACTTGGATGTCGAGTTTGACTCGACATGGTTAGCATTAGAATAAAGGAATCGAGAAAAAATCAGGCGAGTGCAAAGGGTTAATGCTTCACTAGAATGGCCTCCTCTCTATCTATCTCTGTCTCTATCTCTATCTCTATGTCAATCTCTATCTCTATCTCTCTATCTCTTTATCTCTCTCATCTCTCCTACTTGCAACATTCTATTAAACATCTATGGCCATCCCTTTTTTAGCCTTTGTTCTTTAAGCCAAACAAAATTTGAACTGGGAAAAATTCGGAGTCGTATAGAACACATAGATTTGCAACTAAAATTATATTAGAATGTTCCCTCTGCCTATCTCACCCTGTGGGTGATCATCTGCAGCCTATAATTTTATGCTTTTTACTCTTTGTCAGACATTTTTTATTTCTATCTCCCCCACTCTCTATTCTGTCTATGCATTTCAAAATGAAATAAGAAAAAACAAAGATGAATTACTAAAATGTAGTTTCAGAGATAAAAATCTCACCAGCTGGTGAAAATGCTTACAAGTTAAGGAGCTTAGATGATCAATTTATGGATACCGCAACTTTTTTTGAGCCACTGATGTGGTCCTTTTAAACAACCATTAGGAAAAACAGGTATCCTGTTCCAACTGTATATATGATGGGGAATTGGATGGCTCAGGAGATGACTAATGGGACTCTGGACCTTTCTGTCTTTAGGTCACCTCCTTGAATCTGGACTCCATCATAAGTGGTCCAAGGCCCGTCCATCTGGCAGCCATTGAGTGGCTATGGTAATGCACTTGGTCTTGGTCCAGGTCTTAGTCGACAGGTGTTCACATCATAAGTGACACTAATTGACTTCCTAGCCTTTCAACTTGGAAGACGACGGTGGACCATCACTGTGTCAGTGATGGAAGGGGTTATTCATTTCATACTCAGACTCCATTGAAAGCCAAGGAACTCATCACCTTGAGCTGGCACCAACCTGGCACCTTGCAAATATTGTACTTGTCTCTCATAGGTTCCATTAGCCTCATAAATAGAATAAAAAAAATTGAAATCTAATTTCAAAAGGCTTTCAATAACTTGGAATGGCTAATGCTGCTTTTCTGAGGTTACATAAGCATCGTAGATTGAGGCTTTTCTTTTCATTTTGTGTTATAGTGATTAGATGCCTTCTATGAAAACTATATGTAAGGGGGAAAAAAGAAAATTGGATTCTGGCTTCTATGATAATATCAGTCAGGCTATCTGCTTTTATTTTTTAATTTTTTTTCTTTGTTTGTTTTGGGGTTGGTTATGAGTGATATGCTCTTTGATGAAGAATTTAATAAGGCCATTTTCAATGCCCTTGTAAAATGGCGACCGCTGTGAAAAACTAACTTTGAGACTCTTTTGTTAACATGAATTTCAAAGCATGGAATTCAAGGAACTTTGGTTGTTCCAGGTCTGTGAATCCAGAGTAAGTTACCATTTATTCACTCTCACTTGGGGACATGACCTGAGGGTGACTTGCTTGACTTGGGGGAGATTTTTGGTAGTGTATTAGTAGTGGTAATATTTTGCCCCCTCAAGTTTCCTACGGTTATTTAATGGCATCTTATAAAACTACATAAATGATTCGGGTGTCCCTGTAGCAAGTGGCAAAATCACACTTGCATTAGTTATCACAGTTAAAAAGTCAAGATGACAACAGCCACGTTGGAGATATTTATTGAAGCAGATAGGCTCCTTTAGTGGCATGATCAATGTCTCACCTCTTTCTGAAAGGCTTTTTCAGGGGTAGGAAATTGTAATGAACAAGGTTTTTTATTGGTCCATTTCTGGAGCAGGCTTTTAAGCATTTCTGCCTGTAAATGAAGCAACCTGAGTGTGGAAAGTAAAAGGCAAGAGATTTAGTGGGTGCATCTATCATCCTGGCTTTTAGTGTATGTGATTAATACATCTTTAATTGGGGGCTGATCTAGACGCTTTGGGTGTCAGAAAGCTAAATGTTACAGCATTGTCTCACGGTTCCTCACGCAGCAGGACGATTAGCAGCTGTCTGAGTAACAAAGAGAACCTGAAGCCCACAGCACAGCTTTTATTTTCCAGATTTGGAATGCCTGAAGCTCTCCAGTGGAGTCGACAGCTAGAGGAACAGAAGCCTTAATTCACAGCCGCTAATCCTTTTCCTCTCTCTGTGCTATATTTCTGCTAAAGAGAACCTTTCCTTTACACCAAACTTACTCTAGATTATTTTGGAGGGCATTGTTGATCACGGAGGGGTTTACTTTGCCCAGACATCTTCATCCTGTCTAACCAAGACACCTACCAAATAATTTCAATTAAGAGTCTACACTAGATAGATTACAACATACTGAGGCGTATTGAGAAGATTCCTCTTCCTATGTTTATTTCATTTTTCTGTTGTTGCTGGCTTTGCTCCATCCATTTTCTTATCTTAAAGCACTTGTCTTTCTCAGGCTAATTCTTATAAATTGCCTTCCAGTGGAAAGACTTGTTTTCCTGTTTGCTTGGAACCGGCATTCTTATTTAACAGGAAATACACACTGGGTCCTGCCATGTTTCTGTTGGCAAGTGCTGGGCTCTCCTTGTTAGAACCTGCCAACAAATTTCTTAGCAAGCAAATAGAAAGTAAAACAAGCGGCTCTCAGACAAAACAGAAGACACACTTGAACTGCATCAGAGACACTTGGGTGCTTCTTAAGTCATTCTCAGTTCATTCTGGGGGACGTGGGTCTTGGTTTTGAGATGGACTGTCACTCACTTGTAATTCTACAAGTAATGGTATGACTGTACATGCAGTAATGCTAATTCAAGATAGTAGCTATTTTAAAAAGTAAAACAGTCCTTTAAGTAAGGAATTTTCTTTACTACAGAGAGCAAGGGTTACTGTATGGCTCAGGTATCAAGCATAGTGATTAAATAGTTGCCCCCCACAGCCTTAATTTACAAAAACTTAGATCATTCATGATACCTTTAGATCTATACCTATGGTGTTAACTAAAGATTTTTGTCTTTCTAAAATAACTTGAATACTTCACCTTTAGTATTCTTAGTTAATATTTGTATTTGTTTTTAATAGTTTTAGTGTGAAATACATACACATAGGAAAAATCAGGTTCATGTGTACAGTCAGTAAATTATTGCAAGGCAAACTTCGGGTCAAAGAATATAACATTGCTTACCTTTCATTGCTTCCTACTTTTTCTCTAACATCAAATACTATTATTTTATTTTATAATTGAATTTTTCAGTTTTAGATTATTCCCTTTTTAGCTCTTTAGGTAGTTCTAATGTGAACAGTGATCATGTCTAATTTACCTCTAGGTTTCCAGCAACTAAGAATATACATAGATAGATCTGTACCCAACACATTGCAGACTCAGGTTGCTCTGTTACTGATGCTGCTGTTGATGCCGTGGGAGAACAAGGCCTTTGACATTCAAGTCTCTAACTTCTTACCAGTGAGAGGCGAGACTAAGAGAGTAGAGGCTTTTTTATAGATTAGTGGTTGAAAATGTGGGTTCTAGGACCTGACTTTTGAATTCACCACTTAGAAGCTGTAATTTGGGACAAACTATACAAACTCTCTATACTTTATTTTTCTAATCTATAAAATGGAAATAATAATAGTATCTGCCTCATAGTTTTTTTGTGTGTGAGGATTATATAGATTAATCCATGCAAGGTATTTATCACAATGCTTGGCATGCAATAATTACTCAGTAAGTGCTAATTCAGTATGTGTGTTATCATAGACATGTGATATATGGAAGGAGGATCACATGCTTTTCAGTCAAGCAGACGAATTTAAAACTGAAATTCTATAGCTTTGGTTAAATTATTTAATTTCTGTGAATTTCCAGGTATGAAATCAAACGTGATAATTATAACTACTTCAGAGAGCTGCAAGGATTAAATGATTTTAAGGATGTGAAAGTGCCATGCAGAGGAAGCCAACAGCATCTTTTTGCTCATTCTTCTCTGTTTAGCTCTGATTCCCATGGCCCAAATTTTCAACCGCGTAAACTATTAACTGTGCAATGAAGACTAAGTGAACTCTCTTCTGAAAAGAAAACTCAACCACCATTTTGAGAACCCCACAGTCTTTACCCATTTAACATTAAAGCAAGCACAGCTCAGTATTTCAGCCCAGTGTTGTGTGATTCTGTTACAGTCCTTCATGTTAGCACACCTGTGGCTATGATTGTGTCCCTGCAAAGCTGCACAGTTGGCTCCTGCATTGCTGACCTCAGGGGCAGTACTCACCAGTGTGTCACAAAGGAGTGGATATCTGCTCACTGTGAATGCCCAGGAGCTGGAGTTTCTAAGAGGGAACCTGGAGTCCATTCAGGCAGCTTTAAACTGAAGCTCAATCTTCTGTAGGCCCCAATACTAGTATATTTTAGTTAGTTATTATATGAAAATGTCACTATAAGAACATGCTTCTTTTTTGCTGACTGGGCTTCACTTTACTTGAATGGGTCTTTGTTGTAACTCCAACTGTCAGTTAGTAGGTTAATGCAATAGGAAATTATTTCTTGATCAACTTGTATACAGTTAGTGGTGCTGAGGGGAGGGTCAGTGAGGGGCTTCCAAGATGGGACTGGGCACCAGCTGGCAGATTGTGGGCTAAAGAAAATGGAGGGTCCCAAGGGAGTTATGTTTATGCATCAGGACTAGAAGAAAATTAATCTCTTCAACCCACATTCCGTGGCCCAGAACTCATTCACATAAACTGCCCTGCATGCTAAGGGGTCTGGGAAATGTAGTCCTTGCCTGAGGAGCTCCATCCCAGGTAATAGTCTTTATGGGAAGGGAACTCACATCTTTGGACAGTTAGTTACATAGGTCAGCCCCCAACACCTTCAACTTCCTGATGCAAACACTTAACCTAATGGCTACGAAGAACATTATTTAAAATTAGAGGCCTGGTGCACAAAATTCGTGCATGGGGGGCTGGGGGTCGGGTCCCTCAGCCCAGCCTGTGTACTCTCACAGTCCGGGACCCCTTGGGGAATGTAGCAGTGCACCAAGCAGCAGGCGGCCAGGGAGGAACCCGAATTGGGGCTGGGCACCATGCCACTAGTGCTCATCCTGGCCCGCTGCACCTGCTGCCACAGAGTCAGGAGAGGCTCCCACTGTGGTAGCTGTGCTCGGCAGCTGTGAACCCAGTTTCTGGCTGAGCGGCGCTCCTTCTGTGGGAGCGCACTGACCACCAGGGGGCAGCTCCTGTGTTGAGCGTCTGCCCCCTGGTGGTCAGTGCGCATCATAGAGACCGGTTGTTCCGGTCATTCTGCCGTAAAGGTCGCTTAGGCTTTTATTATATAAATGTGGTTAATAGTTCTCTATGAAGGATTTATCTGAAACTATCTGCCACCCAATTCTCAGGAAAAATCAGTAAAGTAAGAGTGTCATTTAAGTGATTTGTAGTCTTACTCTTGAATCACTTAATTAAAGCATCCTTAGTGTTCCAAAATCAGATTCCAAATGTCATTGGGAACATGGGTCTGTTGTATCCTTCAGTAAGTGTTACTGTGGCCTGCTTTTATTATAGTATTTGTTTAAAACAGACCATATGTGTTGACCTTGGATATCACTGTGTGGGGAAAAAAGCACCCATACACCTTTAGTATAAGCTTAATTAATATTAATATTCCTGCATTTAAATATACATGAACTTCATTTAATTCAGAGCCTTCTAAAAATTTCAATTGAGAATTTGGTTCTATGTCTTTTGTTGAAGGAAAATAATTCCATACCGATTTTGGAACAATCAAGTTTTTCTGTACTTGCTGTTGATTGGTTGGTTGGCTTTAAAACCAATTTTAATTCTTGACTATGAGAAAATGTGCTTAGTTGTTTATTAATGATACATCAGTTGGAAACTGTGGGTGCAAAGCTGAGATTTTACAACATCAGTGACATATCCAAAGGAGGTGGATGGGGATTGAGTCATTTAATGCTTTTTACCTAAAAAATAGCAGAGGGCTATTGAACGTAGTGCAAAGTAGATCGTGTGTATAGGAAAGCCCTCTGTACACTGGGGAGTACCACAAAATACTGCAGTGAAAAAAATTGACTCCTTGCTCTTTGGTACCATAGGTAGTGCAAAGCCCAGAGAAATCCTTCCCTCCCTTTGGTGGGATATGGAAGAAAGCAATTAATATTAGCACCCAGAGTTCTTAGCATCTCTGTGACGGCAAAACCCTTCATCACAAGGATATCATTAGTGCTCTGAAGCATTTAATTTGGATGCTTGACAGAATTTTAAAATGCACAAACCTTTGATAAAGAGCAAATCCGAACTGTGGCGTTGAAATGAGAAAGAAAGAGGGAACAAAAACCACCTTAAGCTCCGAGTAATTAAATTTAAATATGCTATTTGCATTAAGCAGGGAGAAGTATAAACTGTGGGCTTATTTTTCCTATCAGTGGAAGACCCCCTCCAATAAACATCATCTCTTGAAATTCGGGTCCCAGGGAGGGGACATAACCCTGCTGTGGTTAAGAAGTCATCTTCCCTCCAAACCTTGGCCATTGTGTACGGCTGACATCCATGCTTTAGGTTTCTTGACTTCTCTAAAGGGCTTTTTTCACCCTTCCTTGCCCACAGGCCAGACACCTTTCTTTGCATCTGTTCCCTTCCTTCCTTATTCCCTCCACCCACCTAATCTGAGCCAGTAGTGAAATGCAGTCTAACTGTTTCAGCTAATTCACCCCTCCCCAGATGCCCCAAACTGTTGTGAATTCTCTGCTTGTGATGCTGGCCCCCCCCAAAAAAATAGTTTTATAGCCCAGAAGTGGCGGTTTGAAGTGCATCTGTCATCCCTTTCTTTTCTCCGTATCTCTTCCTCTTCACCATTCCACTTGGGTGTCACAGGGACCAAACTGCTGCAGTAAAATGACTTGTAGGTGTTTAATGGCAAGTCATTGAGGAAGTGAATAAAAGAAAATTACAGCGTTCACACCAGTGGGGAGCAAGGAGAACTGCTGAGCTTTTTAACCAAAGAAAGTTAAATTTACCATTTTCTTAAAAGGAGCCACCTCTGTTTGACATCAAAGCATATCCTGTAATTCTTCCTTGGGAAACGTACCACTGTTCGAAAGTCATGATCCAGCCCCTAATCTGTGCTGTTTCTGTTTATCGAAAGCACACACGGAGATAAAACCCGCATGTGCCTTCTGGATGCATTGTGGTCTGCTCTCAAACCAAACGGAACCACAGGCACACGGCAAATGGGGATTCCATTTGGAAAGCCTCCTCTGCTTCTCAGGGATATGTCGAATTTTGAATACGGAATCGTTTGGGGGAAGGGGAGTTTATCTTGGCATAGAAAGCTCAGATCATTTGACCTCCAAGCTTTTATGATTTTTTTTCTTTTACCCTCTTAGGTTTTGCTTCATCTTTAAAAATGATATTTTACTTATTTCCAATAGGTGGGTGGAGATAGTCTGTTTCCCATGCTTAATCTTGCTGCCCTTCCCCTGACTGCAGAGGGCTCTTTAGTCTATTACCCTGACACTTCAACAATAATGTCCTTTGGGTGGAATAGCTAATGGCTTCTCCTGGCAGTGACTGACTGAGCCTACATTAGTGCATCTTTGGAGAAACTTTGGTGTCACAGAATTCTCAAACAAGGGATGCTTGTGGCTCTTTCTGGATTTAAGATTATGATTTGAGAGTGGGGGAATCCCAACACCACTGCACCTTCACGGTTAGGAAGTCAAGAGAACTATTTGCACGTGCTCGCCAGATACAGAGAAGACATACTGAGTGGATATCAACACTGCACTCATCCAAAAAGAGTGGTGCCTCAAAATGCTACCTATAACAGGTGCAGTGAAGCGAGTTTTAATGTAAACTTACATTTGAATGACATTTTACAGGCTGTGTGTTCAAAACAAGTTCAGAAGCATCGTAGGTCCCATCGAAAACAGGCTCCAGTTATAATCAGAATCGTCATTCACTTCCCTCCTAATTGTCAATATCTTAGTTAACCTAAATAGAAAAACCAGATTCATCAAAGCTCACCTGAAACAAGTGCAGATACAAAGTTGTTTTAGGGATGACTTACTTCTGGTACTTTAGACTTAGAAAACCTTTTTCCTGTCCACAAAGAATATTTTAGATTTAGTTCACTTTTATGCACTTGACAAATTTATTGAGCACCTACTATGTGCCAGACATGATCTTAGATAGTGGGAATGTAGAGATGAACAAGGGCAAGCCCGCTCCGTATGGAAGGTACATTCGAACAGCTCACATGCTTCTATCTGGAAGGAAAGGGGTTTTATAAATGGAAGAACTGAGGCAAGGAAATTTGAGCGACTTGCCCAAGATGGCAACTAGTAAATATCAAACCTGGAATTTTCCCCAAAATCCTTTAAACATTGATCGCTTGTTCCAAACAAATGAGTAAAGAATACTTTAAGTATATGGATCAGATATGTTTTCATCTGCAGCTCATTCCTTATGTCCTGGATGAGTGCTCTGCCCTCACAGCACCAGGGTGCTAGTGATTTCCTGAAAATTCTAGTCATGTTTGCAGAAGCGCACCTCTGCTCAGCCCTCCTTTTTGCTTTTCTGCCACTGTTTGTCCCTGCGAATCTTGAGCATACTCCCCAACCTTTTTCTAAACCTTTCCAGGGTTCTTTCTGCAAGCCACACTGCATTTCTCCCTCTTCTAGTTTCTTGTCTCGGTCACTGTTTTCATTCAGCCAAGGGTAGACATCTATGGGCCAATGGAAGTTCTGCTTCAAAACCTTGAAAATTAGGAGCTTAACTGAATTAAATCATAAACATTTTTTTAAAAAGCTCTCCTTCGGTAGTTCTTGTCTCTGTGATTTTTACATTTATCACTCACCTTTCTTTAGCCACACTATTGTCAACAAGCATGACCACCTTTTCTTGTTATGTGTTATGTCAAAATTCTAGCCGTTAAAGAAGGCCTGTTTATGTCCACAAGCACAAAAGTTTCCTAATAGCAAACATCTATGTTATGAAGGAAGTCTGGGTAAATAGAAATGCCTTTCAATCTAAGATGCATCTCTCTCTTTCAGTAAGGATAGTTACCTCAGTCCTCAGCTTCTTCTTGGCTTTTCCTCTGATGCTGACGCAGGTACATTACATGTCTATAGCACCCACCTCTTTCTTCTCCTCATCACCATGAGAGGATGTGGATAAAAAGAGGGTTCGAAGGAACGGTCTCCTCTTGAGGTCTAGAAAACGGGTCCTCTGAGTTGACATTAAAGAATGTCTTCTCTCTGAGGCTATTGTAAAAAAATTTCCATCTGTGGTTTTGTTTTTTCTTTTTCAGTTAGGAAGAGTTGAAAAGATAAGATGGTACTTAATTTGATAAGAAACATTGTATTTGATACCACTTTGCTTGCCCTTCCCCTTCTTTGCCCTGTTCCATTGGTGCTCCTTAAGTATGTGCTTAGTGGGTGAGTCGGTGCTGTGGAAAAAAAGTGTGTCTATAAGGTCTCAGAATGTAAATCAGAGAAATGAGAGGCAAGCAGGACCTCTCCTCTGCTTGGTCTTTTCATGTTGACCAAAATTCCCACTATGAATTAGAATCGCTCTGTTGAATTAAGGCATTTATTTGTCAAAGCCCACACTGAATCACATATCTGGGATAAATGTTCAATCTGTTACTCTATCAGTCTATTATTTCTTCTTCTAGTCCTGTTAGCAAAGGGCAGAGCCCTGGCATACTGGGGCTCAGGATCCAGAGCATTTCTAAATTGAGTAGGGTTGGCAGAGTTTACCGAAGCGTGGCAGCATACCATCAGTGGCATCAGAGACGATTTTAGGGAAGACCCAGATGGAACCTTACATATATTGAATTGCCCTGTGTGAAAGTTAGTTTTTTTTTAAATGTCTTATTCCCTAGCTTATCTCTTTTGGCAAAGCATGGAGAGGCAAGAGTTGATAGTATTATTTAGTTGATAGTATTATTTTACTAAAATGTTATTTTCATTTTTATGGTTACTTGCCATTATTGCAAGTGATAACAGTAATGGCATTTTTCCTTTCAAAATATTTCCTTTCAAAGTAGTATAGTGTGTCAATTTAAGAAAAAATATGATTTAAATCATAGTACAAGATACAGAGGTTTGTGGCAGCAGTGAATTATATGGGTGACATGAGAAAACTAATTATTGGGAACCACTGGAGTAGGGAAATGCCATTGAGAAATGCCATTGCCAAAGGCCTCTGCTAAGGAAGCAAGCCACAGGCAGTCATCACTGGTAGGGTGATGGCTTCCAGATGTAGAGTTGGAGGCTGCCTTAGAAGCCTAGAAAGAAGGCAAGGCAAGGGGAGAGCCCTTACGTGGCTTATAATGTGGAGCATATCCCCGTTTTCTCTTCTCTCCGAAGAGGCAGTGTGGTGGGGCCCAGCTTTTGCCCAACTGGTGTTCTTCTTATCAGAGAAGGTAAGAAGTACTCTTCCCCAGGGAGAGGGGCTGCCATATTATCCTCCAATGCAGTGGCTTGTTTGAAGTACGTTTCTCAGTAGGACCTGCTCAGGGATTGCTTTTGTCACTGGCCCGATAAAAATGCTCTTCTGAAAAACATCTGTTCAGCAAGAACCTGGACTTCACAGCCACAGGACATAATCCTTTCTGTGAATTAGAGCTATTTATTCGACTTTCCCCTTTAACCCCATTTTCATCCGTTTATACGACAGCGAGTCACCGTGCATACACTCTGTGCATATGAATTTTCCAAGTAGGGCTGCATTAGAAATAGTCTGTTAGTTAATGCGGTCATATTGTTAACTCCCTGCCTGGAGTTTGTGGAGCGCCTCGGTTGAATTCATATTGTCTTTGAATGGGCACCGGGCACCCCTGCTCCAACTTCTGAAATGGAAATCAGACTCATCTCCCACATACAGCCGCTGAGTGATAGCCCAGCTAGAGGAACCATCTTAGTTAATCAGTGCACTCCAAGGGCTGCCAGGCAATTCTTTTCCGAGAAATCTGTTGATTATCGGGGTTTGACCCAGATCATTGCTGAGAGAAAGTTCATTTTGTAACTTCATGATTTTCTTCCCTCCTGCTTTCTTTCTAATGGCCTTGCTTTTCTATTTCATTTCCCAATCCTGAACATCAGAGATTAAAGAGCCCCTTTTTATGGAGTGTATGCTAAAGTGCTCTGTTAGGCAATATATTCATTACCTGGAGTGAAATGGCTTTTCACAGCCAGGCAGCCTTCTTAGCTTCCCTGCTAACTCTATATTTAAGAAAGTCACTCCTTGGGTTTTGCTGCGCAATGGCTCTGTGTCAACTAGTAAAGAAAGAGAAAGAGCGTGTGTGTGTGTGTGTGTGTGTGTGTGTGTGTGTATGTGTGTTAGGGAAGGGGAGCTTTAATACAGCTAATGAGCACATTTCCGTTTTTCATTTTCTTCAGATGTTCAGTGGCTTCCATATGTCTGCTGGGTCCAGTTGGGCATGAGTAACCTTGGGTTTGCCTTTGATGGAGGACATGTGAATCCACTGCATCTTTCACTAGTGTTTATGCCTGAGATCCAATCTGGAATTGCTTTGGAAGAGGAGGGGGAAGAGGAGGGCCAGAAAGAGGAGGAGGAGAAGCATAGTATATGTGTGACTGTCACTGCACCCTTAACAGAGATGCTGGGCTGTCAAATGACCACCTATCTCTGAGAGATGCTCCCTGCTGGACTGTGCCATCAATATGTCTGTCAGATATGGTCAAGTGGGTTTGAAGCTAGTCCCCGTTCCCTTTTCAGTTACTATTTTTTTCTCAAGTTAGGGTTTGGAGAGTGTGTGTGTGAGTGAGAGAGAGAGAGAGAGAGAGAGTGTGTGTGTGTGTGTGTGTGTGTGTCAGAGAAGAACATTAGAAAGACCCAACACTATGTTGTTGCTTCTCAGTGGCCATTTTGATGTTTTCACTATTTGGGAATAAAAAAAGATTATACATTAAATTTAGGAAGACCCCAATTCTCTGGTTCTACAGACCAGCTTCATTAGATAAGGTTGCTGACTTCATGACTGCTTGACTGCTTCCTCTGCTCCCTGAGATGGCACATTAGTACCATTGTCAGCCACAGTGGAGCTTAACAGCTGGCTGGAGCTGTGGCCCAACAGTGGAGAAGCAAGCATTAGTCAGATTGGTTTTATACATCTCAAATGTATCCTCCTCCCCACCCCCGACAACACACGGAGTGGAGGGCTGCTTTTGTGTCTTTCTCAGTGGAAAGGTTTGCTACTCAGTAGGCAAAAGCAATATTTCAACTCTCATAAAGTCGTTGCAGAATGTCATGTATGTCCAGAGAGAACATCATTGCTTTATTCGTGTTCTTCATTATTTGCATGGTTGTGTTCAAACTGGAAACTTTCACTGTAATTAAGCAGTATTTTTATTTATATTGGAAAGTATGTAAATTGTTTGCCTGTGGCATTCCCCTCAGCTCCCTTGGAAGAGTTGCAAATCCTCTTGCTGGTATAAAATTAAAGACCAGTAAGATGATACTCGAGTAGGAGATGCAGTTTCAGTGAGCTTAAAGGGAAATCTTCCAAAGGCTTTCAAAGGCTTCCAGAAAATCAGAAGCAGACAGCATTCTCTATACCTGCAGCCTTTTAAGAAGAATGGTTACAGGTGCTGTGGACGTGACGTTGTAGGCCCGTGGACTACCAGGCTTTTACTTTCAGAGATTATTTTTCTAGGACAAACCATGCACAAAGGGATACTGGAGAGAACCATTAAAATGGTGTATGGTATACTTTTGTTCAGGGGAAGAGCGAAATGGGGTTTGGGAGGAAGACAAGACAATCCTTTATACTTTTCTTAAGTAAAATGAAATTACTGACTGATGCCACTAATTTTTTTCCCCTGAAATAAACTGGTTTTTATTTTTCTTTTCTTTTGTTTTTCTCAATAGCACCATCATCCATTGCTTTGGTCCAGGCTAAAGAAGTTACCAGATACAGTGTTGCCCTGGCTTGGCTGGAACCAGATAGACCCAATGGAGTGATCTTAGAGTATGAAGTCAAGTATTATGAGAAGGTATTAATTGAATGAGCAAAGTTCTGCCCTCCCTTTTTTCTTTTCTTTTCCTCCTTCCCTCCCTTTCTCCTTTTTTTTTTTTTTTTTTGCATCTGGTTTTGGCCAATTATAAATCCTGAAATGCCGGTGAATCTCAAAGTCAAATGCATTTTGCTCATAATTAAATCCAATTATGAATTTTATGTATTAAGTTGGTTATCTTCAAAAACAGAAAAAAAGTACATTGCATTCTAATGTAACTATAATGTTTTCTTTCTAGTAATAGAAATCAAAACAGCTAGTTCTAATCTGTAACCTTCTATCAGGAGAGTGACTCATAAAAGATGAAATGATGATCTGCTTAAGTAGATCACTGCTATTCAGAATCAAGGTGTGGCTTTTGATGACTTTTAATAGAAAACCAGGGAAGAAAAATTATATTCTTCTGACTCTTAAAGTTATAGAAAGACATTATTTTTACAAATAGCTTTTCTCCCTTAAAGGACAAAATTCTGAAGAGAGCTATTTGCATTCGAAGTTGTCTAGAAAAATGAGCAATTGTCTTCTCTTTTTAAGGATAATCATTTATTGGCTTCCTTATTAAAAGCAGAAAAAGGGGCAGGGTTGTTGTTGTTGTTGTTGTTTTTTTTTTCATTGAAACCAGATTACAACATTTTTGACATTTTCTAGACAGAAAAGTAGAAAAAGACAAGGGACTTTCTTACAGTTATTTCTGTTAAATTGCTGTGTGTGGAGTGAGAAAAGCCATCAACCATCACCTAATTATCTTTTCTAAAAAAGATCATGAATAAAGATCTGAATGTGCTCAGTGTCAACAATGATCATACAACAACTCTACATTTCTTTCAACAGCTAGAAGTAACAATAGAACTTCTAACATTGAAGAGAATATAGTGTTTAGAGAGTTAATCAAACTCCGTTTTCTTTCAGATTCTGAGTAGATTGGCATGGCTCCTTTAATTTTGTGCCTAGATAAGTGGAGGATTTCTTTTGCCATCTTCCTCTATTTTATCTTTCCACAATGTAGGATCAGAATGAGCGAAGCTATCGCATTGTCCGGACAGCTGCCAGGAACACTGATATCAAAGGTCTGAATCCTCTGACTTCCTATGTTTTCCATGTCCGGGCCAGGACAGCAGCTGGCTATGGAGATTTCAGTGAGCCCCTGGAGGTCACAACCAACACAGGTAAGAAGTTCTGAGGTTCTTTTGACCATGCAAGGCAAATCCTATTACAGGGAAAGCCAAGGTGCTGTGCATCATTTTTGGTTAGGCAAACATTTTGTTGCAATGAACAATGCCTGTAACTTGGAAAACCTCATGCTATTTAGAGAAGAGCATTTTAAAATAATATTATTTGGCCTGTTTTTTTCATGTGATTGGAAAAAAAAAATGTCTGTTTTCTTTTGTTTGTTTTCAGCAATCTATAAACCATGAGAAATGAGATTGCTGAGCCAATTGAGAGTTGCATAGCTAGGAAATTTTCCTCCTGGGAAGACTGGAAAAGGGGCCATTTTTTTTCCCTTTCCTATTTATTTCTAGGAATCTTTTTAAATCAAGTCAGACCATTTTTTGTATGTGTGTATGTTTTTAAGCACATTTGGACAAATATATCAACTCTTTCAACATTGTGAGTTGGACCAACTGGTTAAGTAAAAAATATTAACAGAGGGTGTACCCATCAGTAAGCAGGTTACATAAGATATCTCCACATCCATAATTAACTAACCAAAATTGAGCCCACTTTATAAGGAGATGGTGGAGCAGAATTTTTAACATCAGTTCTAGAAAGTAATTATATTCACAAATTATTTTTTTAAAAAAAGAACGAAAACAAAAGCAGAGGAGAAAGTACTCCAGAATTAAATTGGTAGGGGTTTGACATCCTTTGGGATTATCCTAGAAGCCTTCAAGGAGGAAGTGGCCTTTAAACTAGACACCAATAGGAAGATTTTTGATAGTTTTGGGAGGTGTGGGAGGGAGAGGAACATTCAAAATTGCTTGTCCTTTCTGAAATTTCCCACTAAGGAATGCATCAGATTTTTATGTAAGAGTTAGGAGTAAGAGTAGAAAGGAAAAGAAGAAGAAGAAAGAAAAGAAAGGAAAAAAAAAAAACCACACCTTCCTGGTGATGTTTACCACAGGATTTAATAAGAATCTTTTGGTTGAATTTTTTCATGCAATTATGAAAAGAATGCCCTTGTCTCATTAAGGCTGCCTTAGAAAACGCTGTTGCATGAATACTTAACGAAGGGCAAAGAGGCTGTGAGCATTCTAAATGGCTTCAGACATTTGAAACTTGTGACCCAGTCAGCAGTGCCTCCCTCTTAGGACCTTCCCAAAGGTGATCCTTGTGTGACTGTCTTTACCAGTGCCTTCTCGGATCATTGGAGACGGGGCCAACTCCACCGTCCTTCTGGTCTCCGTAGCTGGCAGTGTGGTGCTAGTGGTCATTCTCATCGCAGCTTTTGTCATCAGCAGGAGGTAAGCACTTAAGCCACTCACTGAACCACCCTCCCTTCCCAGTTTTTGTGAGGGAGCTTTTTGTCCCCTCCACACAAAGCTGAGGCTTTGATTAGCATTATAAACACAACATTTGCATCTCAAGCCCCATTCTCTTTGCTTTGATCTCCCCACACCCCTCCTGGAGCTGCCTACTGTACCCTGGTGGGAGCTCTCAGAGTTGAGAGCCTGGAAAGACCCAACTAATTCCAGGAAAGCAAGCTGGCGGGAGACTTCTGGATACTCTAAGCTGTAAGGTGTTACATTTATATGTCTCTTAAACTTGGACTTACTGCCAAAGGCAAAAAAGAGAAAGCCATATGAACCTTGGGACCAAAATTTGTACTCTGCCATTTGTCAGCTAAATTACTTAACCACTTTGAGTCTTGGTTTTCCTTTTATTAAACAGTGGTAATGATATCTGCTTCAAAGAGTTATTGATGGAGACATTTGATAGACAAAGTAGATAATATGGCACACAGTAGGTGCCTCAGCATTTCCAGACAGTATCCATTGAGTACATTGTAGGCCTAGCATTATTCTTGGAAATAAATATAGAACAGTTGATTACTTAGTCTCTGTAACTTTACAATCTAACTTGAAACTTTAAAAACATAATCTAGAAAAGAAAGAACTAAAAATGGTTTGGCGGCATATTCCTTTGAACCAGTTTTTCTTACTGCTGTTGCCTCCATCTACTTATAAACACTGCGTGGAGCCTCTGGAGGAAAAGGGGTGGTGGGGGGACAGCTGCTCTTCTTCAACCTGTGCCCACATCTGGGCCTTCTCTATCTCCTGTGAGCAAAGCTGCCCCTTCTCTGATCTCATCCCTGTACCAACCACCATCTCACAAGGTGAGGCTTTGGGGAAAACAAACAAACAAACCCACAAAAAATGCACAACCTAAGAATGTCAAAATGATCCTCTTAAACATAAACCTTTCATGTTATGGGAGAGGAAAATGATACACAGAAAGATGCAGTACTTGTCCAGAGTCATGACACTGGCCTAGTGGCAGAGCTTCTCTGGGACCCCAGGAGCCATGCCAGGCTCTCAGGCCACTAGGCATTATCTCTCCCTGCCTCTTCTGTTGGTGATCTCCCTGATGTCACAAATATGCCTCTGGCTATTTCCAAATATGCCTTTAGGGAAGTGACCATGCCTTTCCCTCGCTTTGGTGATACATTATAATTAAGGTGATGACCATATAGCTTACTTTGCCTGGATATGGTCCCAGTTGCCACATGTATTTATTAATATCACTCTCCAAAATGTCTATTAGATAGAGATCAATTTTGGTCACTTTAACATAGTATAGAACAACTCCTCATGGTGTGTGGGAACCTACATTTGTCATCCTGCTAGTTCTTGTTGGTGCAAAGTCTGAACTAGATAAGTTTGATCAGAGTATCTCGTTCCATCCTGAAGAAGTGAAATCTACCACAGACTCTCATCCTTGTTGCTATAATGTACATATCCATGTATACATGTCTGATCCATTCTATGTGATAGTACGTCTTGGCCTTCGGAAACTTCAACTGGCCGGAACAGAACGTGAATTTCCAGTGTGCTTTGCTTCCCTGGCATTGATTTTGGAAGTAAATCAAGATGGACTGCTTTCTTGTCCATTGCCATTTGATTCTGTGTATGTATATACCTGCCAGGCATATAAACACTTGGGGAATGGTATGCATTAATATATATCCATCTGATAGTGGGAAACGGGGGGTCAGATGGGGGAGAATAAAAATTACAGAACGTTGCTTTCATTATTACATATTTCTGCATTTGAAAATTTCACAGTATATATAAACAACTTTTGTTATCAGAAAATGTAGATGTTTAAAAGTCTAAAAATAGAAAACCATTATTAATTACCTTAACTTCTAAAAAATATTTGGTTGAAATCCAGTACCATGTGATTCTCAGAACCATTTGAGACAGCTCATGTTTCCAGAAAGTGGGTCTCTTCTTGTGTCTCACCTTCTCTCTGGTATTGGTTGGAAGCATTTTCTAGTTGTAGTTCAAATTTCTTTGAGATTTACATTAAAAAAAAAATTAAGTTGCCCTGAATATAGCAGTCAAACCAGAGTCATAAGTCACCTCGTTATAAGTTTCTCTTGGATGTTCTTCTGCTTGGATGAAAAGGAAGGGAAATGTAATGCAGGAAGACAAGTTTATTAAAAGCCATAGCTCTAGAAAATAGCATCGCAAGCCTGATGACTTAATTTCCTCTCGGCTTTTATTGATCACTTTATTATTTAAGGCAGGATTGATAGCAGGATGCATCGGATTTCCAATTATGAGTCCCCACCTTAGAGAATTGAGCCTGTCGAGTTACCCAGCGATGATTCCTGTCCCTTCTTCCCCATTTAAAAAAAAAGAAGAAGTCACTTCCCTAGGCTGATAAACACTGCTTGGTGATTGGTCCTCAATGGATCATTTTTTAGAAAATGAAATGTCAACCCCTTGCCCTCCTATTGATTCTGCTTTAGTGTCGGCCATAAAGCTGTCATGGGGAAGGCTGCCGGGAGCCAGGTAGCGACAGCTTTTGCTGGGGCGGATGCACACTCAGCTGATTCTTCTTCACACGCAGGCATGTGCTTTGTCATGTTCCTCGGCAAATGTTGAAGTGGGACAAGAACAGGTGAAGAGAGAAGAGACAGGTCTTGCGGATAAAAGTCTGGCCCATGCTTTTAGTGAGAGTGCAAGTGAAAGATGGTAAATGGTACCCCCAAAGTCACACTGCTCTGTACACTGCAGCCAGCAGTCCAGGAAAGCAAAGATGAGACACCCTCCCCTGGAAAGTGATGGGGCTGCTTCTGGCTTCTTAGAGCCGCATAATAATGATGGCAGGATGGATGCTAGAGAGACCCCCTACAGAGTGATGCCCTTCCACCTGAACCCAACACTGCTGATGGCATCTGAGGGTTTTAAGATGGGCAGGGACCCACAGGGCGAGAGAAAGTCTGTTTGGTGCTAATTTGTCCTTTAACAAAGAGGAAACGGCCTCAGGCTCACAGCTGGTATCTTACTAGATTTTTTTTTTTTTACTAGTAATTGTGTCATTTATTTCATCACATTGGGATTATGCTAAGAAGCCTGAGCTTTAGGCAAGCCAAAGTAAGCTTCAATTTTTTTTTTTTTTTTTTTAATGAAAAGATCCACGTTTTTCTTTTGGCTAACTTGGATGTGTAAACATTTAGAGATCTTATTGATAGAGTCCAGCTACTAAGTTTGTAAACTTTATATATTTAAAATGATATGTTAGCCGAAACCGGTTTGGCTCAGTGGATAGAGCGTCGGCCTGCGGACTCAAGGGTCCCAGGTTCTATTCCGGTCAAGGGCATGTACCTTGGTTGCAGGCACATCCCCAGTAGGGGGTGTGCAGGAGGCAGCTGATCGATGTTTCTCTCTTATCGATGTTTCTAACTCTCTATTCCCTCTCTCTTCCTCTCTGTAAAAAATCAATAAAATATATTTTAAAAAATAAATAAATAAAATAAAATGATATGTTATACAAAGTACGTTGACCACGATATACTGTATGTTTTTACTGCCCACATTATGTTAAGCAAATTAACTTACCTTTTTCATAGGCGTCTTTGATTAGTATCATCCTCATCACTCCAGTGATATTTTAAGGATTCTGTCAGCTTTTTGGAGAAGACAATTGTACTTGCTAACTGGGTTGTTTATAAAGTGCAGCAGTTCTTGCCAAAACTGGTTTGGCTCAGTGGATAGAGCGTCGGCCTGCAGACTGAAAGGTCCCAGGTTCGATTCCGGTCAAGGGCATGTACCTTGGTTGCGGGCACATCCCCAGTAGGGGTTGTGCAAGAGGCAGCTGATCGATGTTTCTCTATCATCGATGTTTCTAACTCTCTATCCCTCTCTCTTCCTCTCTGTAAAAAATCAATTAAAATAAAATAAAATAAAATAAAATAAAGTGCAGCAGTTCTTGTACACCCCATGGGATGCTGTCCCTAGACTGCAAACCACAAATGCACATTCTCTTAGCAGACAGCCTCGTTTCCCCATTTGCCTATACGTACATATTTGTAAACTCTACAGTGCAACCACTTTATTGCTTTTTGAAGTGATTTTTGAAAAGACTATTAACAGTGACATTATAAAATGCAATGGTGAGGTCAGAACCTTTAGGATGAATGATGAAATGTGTTAAATTTTTCTTGACACACCACCCCCCCCCCTTTATATTAATGATTTAATTGGGTTTCTTCCAGAAACATCACAAATAGTATTAATTTGGGTTGCTTTAGGCTAGTGTGTCTTCCCCAAATAGTACTTTATTGTTCGAGTATGAAAATCCCTTTTAAGAAAGGACCAGAACACAGGATGACTCTTTTCTAAGATCAGAGATAAGTACTGGTGGATAATTGAGCATAACTGCTTTGATACTGACCTTCTGATGATTGCAAGTGAGTCTGGGTTTCCATTTATATTAGGGTTATAAAGTACCCCTTTTATCTGAATTAAGAAAAAGAAGTGAATTGACTTTAAGAAAAAATAAATGAAGTGTCTATGACAAAATATATGGGTGAGTTACACCAATGTTTCTTGTTTAGGAAACTGAGGAATTCTACCACTGCCATCTCGTATATCAGGAACTTGAGGACTAGAGAGGCAGTTAAACAATTAACTGAACCAAGGTCACACAGCTGGTTAGTTGCTTGATCCAGACAGAAATCCATTTCTAATGTCTTCTTAACTAGAAATTTGACCTACATCAAAAGCTAACATCGACAGTTCTATCATACCAAAATTGTAAGAGTCTGTCAGTGATGTTGGTAATAGTTGTAATCTGTGAATTAATGTCAAGTCTAATGCATACTATAAAGTCAGACATTGCAAGTTGGTTTTGTCTTCTTAGGAAGGTTAAGATTTTTCACTTTGAAGCCAACTGTTCAAGTAGTGCTAAACCAGTTACCATTCAGTCTGTATCTGCCTTTCCCTGGTGTCCTCATTGGAATATTATGATCACGTAGGAATGAATACATTTAAATGGTAGCCTAAATTGGCTCTGATGAAGCCATGTAAATTCATACAATTAGGGGGCAGATGGTACTGCAGGAACATTTCAAAACAACCTTCCTGCAGTCGTACGGTTCAATTCCAACCATTTTAAATGTTGCTTGTGAAGAACGTTTAGCCATCATTTGGTTCAAGAACAATGACAACTTAAGGAAGAGGATAAAGAAGGATGGCTTCTCTGAATCATCATGAGTGATGCCACTGAATGCTAGAAAGGGTTCTCCTGGACCCGGCTAGTTATAACTTTGCCTTATCTTCAATCTGCACGTTAGCTGAATACATTACTTACCCTTTACTAATTAGTTTTGGAACAGTGAACTACATCAATCAAATCCATCCACTTGGTCAGGGAAGTTAGTATTTTAATAAAAGCTGGGTTTTAGCTGGGCCCCTGCTCTCTCCCCTCCACTGTTTTGTTTGTTTTATTGAGGATAGTCAAGGTGCCAGGAACAACGCATTGGTTGGGAAGGCAGCGCAGGAACTCCTGCTGATCCTCAACAAAGTCTTTTAATACCCTTATTGTGCCTCTCTTTGACAGAAGGAGGGCTTAGCTCCTTGGCTTTCAAAGTTTCACCTGCAGAGGGGATGCTTTTCTGTGACTCCTGCGGTTGAAAGTTTCCATGTTTCCTTCTGGAGCATTCGCTTACCAACCACTCTCCTCCTTGCCCTTTTTTAATCAGCTTGCCCACATCTTAATAATTAGAAATTCTTCAACAAAGGTTTCCTTCTGCCATTCTGGTGATCTGCCTCGGAGATCAGTACGGAGTTAGCACATCTTGGGTCAGCCAGCCTGTGATTTCCTCCAGGCTGGCTGACCCAATAATACACTTCAGTGGGTTTGCTTTCTTAGGACAATAAAGGCCACATTGTCCTACCCTGAGACAAGGAGAAAGGGTCATCAAGTGACAAAGGTAGAGCAGGACCGAGGCATTTGAGTTTTCAAGGTATTATTAAAAAACTAATAGGCTACAATTAGCCTTTGAACAGTAATTCCAGTGTTTCTTTTCCAGCATTCCCTGTACTTTTGTAGGGTCCTCTCCTCCGAGTCACACTGCGAAGTAAAGAAGTTTTGCCTCTAATTTAATTCCCCCTCCAGGTGTAGGAGTCTGAGAAAAGGATGGACATGTCAGCCTTATAATTAATGATCCCTGCCATTTTGCATTTCCTCCGGCTTTGCATGTATTTAATGAATGTGCTAGATATGAAACAGATAACCCCACCCCTGGGCAGCTTGAGGCCCCTTGTTTCTATATGAACTCAGTTGGTACCAAAGCTCTCCTGCTCTATGCATTTCCCCTCCCCTGCCTCTTTTTAAAGGAGAAACGTTCCAATCAGTATTGGAGATCTAAAGTGGTTTAAAAGATATACTTGTAATTTTAGATAATGCTTTTAGGAGCTCTGATAAGATACAATCTCTGAGGCTGGCAGGATCCTATCACTTCCTTGGGACATAGCCACAAGGAGTTTCCCTGACATGAAATGTTGTTTTCATGGTCCCTGACTTAACACTCCTGTTTCCTTTAAAAGGGGAAGGGTGGGGAGAGGTTTGGAAGGGACTACATCTTTCTTCCTAATGTTTGGTTGCAGCATACTTAAACTTGTTTAGTTTCCTTGATGAAGAAGTGGATTTTGAGAGCAGAGTGGAATACAATTTAAGTGGATTTACTGATATAAAATGTAAAATTACTTATATTTAACTCTCATGTCATCGTATAACTTCATCTGCACTATGAGAAGTATGTGAAGTGTGAGCCGGATCAGGGCAGGCACATTCCAGTACTTGCTGAGAGGGTCATGGGTGAATCTCTTCTTGGCTGCCCCCATTCCCTCGTCTGTTCAGTGGGACTGAGTGTGTGTCTGTCTGCCTGATTACTTTCATAGAGTTATGGTGAAGATGCAACTAAATAGTGGATGTGAAGGCTGTTCCAAAAGTAAACTACAAACTAAAAAGGCAAGCTATTATTTGAGACTTAACTCTCGTAACTGGGTCTCTGTTTACTAAGCTGCTTCCTGCTTTGCAAACAGTTAGGGGAGGAGTAATGAGAGCACTTTGAAAAGTTAAATACAGTGCAACAGTGCAAGGTGTTATTATTTGCAAGGGAATTACACACACTGAGGGACATCTGTTGGCTCTGAGGGGCTGACTGTGGAGCTGGCTCCTGCATTACTGACAATGAGGAGAGGAATGCGGGTGAGAGGCCTGGAACATGTGACCATGATAGGGCTGCCTCTGTCCTTGCCTGGGCTGGTAGGTTCTCCCTTTACATGATCATCTGCCTTCTCTACTTGTTCACAGTCAGGAATTGGTTACCAGATTCCAACAGGACCTTCAGGGAACCTTTGTCACCTCAGAGCTTCAGTTTCCTCATATGAGAAAATACAAGATGATTATAAACTCCAATGTCAACTTGACATTTTTGACAGAAACATAAATGTACACATTGTATGCATTAATTTGGTCTCAACTTCTCAAACTGTAAAGAGCTGTAATAGCAACTGAGTTAATTTTTCAATTTCTTTATGTGATATTTATACACATATATATGCACACACATCCTATATAATAAAAGCCTAATATGCTAGGTATCCAACCTTTCGTTTGACCAGTCACTATGACGCACACTGACCACTAGGGGGCAGATGCTCTGACAGGTAGGTTAGCTTACTGCTGGGGTCCGGCCAATCGGGACTGGGCGAGAGGGGTCAGACACACCCTGGAGCCCTCCCACGGTCCCTCCCCAGTCCCGATCCTGCACCAATAGGATCCCTCAGCTTGGCCTGTGTCCTCTCGCAATCCAGGATCCCTCAGGGGATGTCGGAGAGTTGGCTTCCGCCCAATCCCCACAGGCCTGGCCGAGGGACCCCACTGAAGCACGAATCTGTACACTGGGCCTCTAGTACATATATAATGTATTAAGACTACTGGCTTAAGTTTTATGTATAACAAAGATTTCTGATCCCCAAAACTTTATAACAAAGCAGATCTCACTCCTAGAGGATATTTGGAAAAATAGTGAATGCCAACTGCAAGGCCATACACCATTTTTTGGAAAGAGAATTAAACTACAAATGGAAACTTCTCATTTTCACTTTGCAAATTTTCTACAAACTCTTGAGGAATGTAATCTAGTACAAAGAAAATATTTACTCTTGAAAGTTCCAATAATAATTGAGGATTTTGTATGCAGCAGCTGAAACCAATAACCACAAGACTATTGCTTTAAGAATATCATATAATATGATAATGAGTTACCTATCACATACTGAACATTATTACTATTTGATTTATGCAACATTCTTCCATGGAAACTATTTTAATTTAGAATACATATGTGGAACTTAGCCAATAAATTTATAATCTATCTTCAATAATATACATTTCTTTGAGAATTTGAAGTTGTAATTTTTTATAAAATATTTGCTTTATCACCTGAATTTAATATAGTGGTTAGGAGCAGAGGCTCTGCACTCTGACTGCTTGTGCTAGAAACCATGATTCACTAACAAGATGACAGGTTATTCACCTTGTTAGTTCACTCCCATAAACCTCAGTTTTCTCATCTGTGAAATGTGTGTAGTGTATCTGCCTGACATATTATGGTATCAAAAACTTATGTTCTTTCAGCTTTTGAAATTTGTTTTCTATTTTAATATTTTTTAATAGACGGAGTAAATACAGTAAAGCCAAGCAAGAAGCAGATGAAGAGAAACATTTGAATCAAGGTACAAAACATTGGATTAGAAATCATTTTAGTTTTAGACCATGTCTCCTGTTTTCAGTTTAGAAATATCTGAATAATATTCACATAGCTATTCCTATTATATTCCTTTTATATAATTAGCTAAATAATATACTTTGGGGTATCAAACTGAAACAGGTGAATGGGGATTCTTAAATTAAAGATGGGGGCTGGGGAAATTCCTTTAGAGTCTTTTTTTTCCTCCCCTTTTTCCCCCATCTTTTATCCTCCACTCTGAAAAGGTATTGGTCTAGCTGGCTTATTTTTGTAGTTGGATGTCAATCAACTGGTAACATTTTTTTTTCACATTCGAAGGTAACAATCTTGGAGAAGGAATAAGGAATTGAGCTGTAATTGCTATGCCTCCTCCCACGCTCCCCCCATATGTAGAATTCAGGACCATCCAACAGCCACATGTGCCAAAACCGGTTTGGCTCAGTGGATGAGCGTCAGCCTGCGGACTGAAAGGTCCCAGGTTCGATTCCGGTCAAGGGCATGTACCTTGGTTGTGGGCACATCCCCAGTAGGGGGTGTGCAAGAGGCAGCTGATCGATGTTTCTCTCTCATCGATGTTTCTAACTCTCTATCCCTCTCTCTTCCTCTCTGTAAAAAATCAATAAAATATATTAAAAAAAAAAAACAAGTGGCAAAAAAAAAAAAAAGCAACAGCCACATGTACTGTTGGATACTTGAAAAGTAGCTAGTGTGAAAGAGGAAGTAAATTGTAAATTTTATTGCATTTTAACTAATTTACATTTAGATAGCAACATGTGCTAATAGGTCCCCTATTAGACAGCACCAGGAGGTAAAAGGAAGAGAGAGAGACTAGCAGTAGGAAGAATAATCTTGAGAAAGATTTTCTTGGGTGGAGTATCTAAAGTTCTAAAGGCTATGTGGGGCTTGACAACTTTTTATTATTCACCTTGTTTTCTTTCTAAAACACTTTTTAATTTGCATGATGTATATATTTTTAAAAACAAAAATGTAAGTTTTCTGTGATAAGGACAAGACTGACAGGCCCCAAAAATCAAAGGGATTGGGACATTCATTGTCTTATACCCTCTGAGTGCCCCAAAGCTCCAGGAGCTCAGGCAGGGGAAGGAGAGGTGTGAATGCCAGCAGAAAGTTCCCAGGAATTATAGTGCATCCCCCAGCGGTTCCAGAGGTCACATTCTGAACTTTTTTGCATGTAGCTGTGGGATATGGCTAAATTACACTTTCTGGTATTCAAACCATTCACAGTTAGGCTACATTTCCTCAGCTAAAGCTTCCAGGTGAACTTCAATGTCTTTACTTTTTCCCAAAACAGAAAAAAAGTGGAGCTCCAATACAGAGGCTATATTCTCAAATCAATTTGCTGAGATTATCCCTCTTGTCCATTTTAACCTAGGTTTAATCTTAAACTTTGTTAATTGTTGGTCACATCTTTAATTAGTCCAGATATTGGGCAAAAGGGTGACACCATGTAGACAAGACCAGTTGAAAAAGAAAGTTCTTATTATCTCACTAAAGGAGGATAGCTGGAGATGGTGGGTAGGATACGGACAACTGATGAGGAAACAATATTCAGCTAACACATTCCAAATTTCCTTATAGAGACTCATTTTCTCCCTGGGATGAGTTGTTTTTTAAAAAATTTGTCCTTGAAGTGTGAAGATATTTCAGGAAGTCAGGAGAGCCGCAGCCTCTTAAGTAGTTAACAATTCTTTGTTTACCCACTAATGACAACCAGAGCAAGAATTTAAACATTGTCATATGTCTACACCAAGTCTATTTTATTGTGCTAAGAAAACGTTGCCTGTGCTAAGTATTTGTAGACTTAAGTTTATTAGTGGCTCCTGAGAAGTGTTTGGTCACTCTATCATGTGTCTGTTACTTAGGTGTTAGAACTTACGTGGATCCCTTTACATACGAGGATCCCAACCAAGCAGTTCGAGAATTTGCCAAAGAAATTGATGCATCCTGCATTAAGATAGAAAAAGTCATAGGAGTTGGTAAGTGTCTGTCTAATAAACCTGTTTTCTTTGTGGATATTAAATATCCACATATGATTATGTAAATGCATGTGGGTGTATTGTGTGTACATGTCTATGTGTAAATATCTGTGAACGTGACATTTCCTGGCTTTATGTAAAACACGAACACTGTGCCTGGCGGGTAATAAGCACTCAGCAAATGTTTGCCATTACTCTTTCATCCTGAATGTGTTTCTGGTCCACAGTCAATTCTTTTTCTCTCCCAAAGGTGAATTTGGTGAAGTCTGCAGTGGGCGTCTCAAAGTGCCTGGCAAGAGAGAGATCTGTGTGGCCATTAAGACGCTGAAAGCCGGTTATACAGACAAACAGAGGAGAGACTTCCTGAGTGAGGCCAGCATCATGGGACAGTTTGACCACCCGAATATAATTCACATGGAAGGCGTCGTCACCAAATGTATGCGGGTCACTCCCTTTACAAAGCCAAGTTAGAAGTTCCTGGCAAATTAAACACACATTTCTTTCCAGGGAAATGACAGATGGAGCAGCCCCACTGATTGCTAATAGGAGGAAATCAGTGCAGGACAAGTCATTAATCTTGCAGTCAGCTCTAAATGGGTCTATGGTTTAGGCTGATACCACTGGTTCCAAGGCAGCTTGTGTGAGATTTTAGGGAAATTAATATTGCAGATTTTGGGTATGCCTTGCCATCTTTCAGATCTTTGCTAGACCCAACTGACTGTCACAAGGTAGGCACCAGCAGATGGTAAGCACAATAAATTTTAAGTACTTTTCATATAAAACACAACAAAAACCTCGCCACACCTTGTGCTTGAGGCTTCAGTTCCAGATGCGGGGAGTGGATCTTGGGAATCTTTATTAGGCTGGGGGATTTGCTTGTCTGCTCTGCCTGATTTATGGCTGCTGCAGTTCAGCACCCAGTTACAGTAACACCTGGTTGAACTTTCCTTTTTTAGTCCATTAGCATTCCCTGAGCCTGCGAACCACGCTTCATTTAAAACACAACACAGCTCCACAGATGTATTTTACAAAGCAAACCCTGAATGCGTTGGTGAGGCTGGCTAAGACCAACTTATAAAATGCCACATGGACAACGCAGCCCAAGTGGTTATTACTGAAGGTGGCTCTGTTCCAGGAGCCGTAGTACCTCCTACAGTTCCTACAAGTCAAGGATCCTGTAAGCCTGGGGCTGTGTCTCCAGGAAGCCCAGGGTGCCTCTTACTTGATTCGAGGTGCCTGTGAAATGCATCCTCGGACATCGTGTACAGAGTGGCTGTTCCAACAGGTTGAAGGGAAGAAGGAAGGGTTGGTTAAAGATTAAACATTGGACATTAGACCTGAGGCCGAGGGGGAGGTCTGACACAGGGCATAAAATCTTTAAGAAGAGAAAAAGAGGTTACTAAAAAAGTGGGGAAGTATACACTAGTTCAGAGGTCCCCACACTTAAATATGCATCAGAATCCTGAAAAACGTGTCAAATCAGTTTCCTGAACCTCATCCTCAGGGCAAGTAAGGTCCATGAGTTCAAATTTCAAGCTGTAAGGTAAGCCAAAGGTGCATGCAGTTCCTGGGACCACACTTCCAAAACCTACGTTTGGCCTAGTGACCTAAGATTTACACGCTGGCTAAGCAGGTGGCCTTGACTCTTTCCTCAATATTTCAGTTTCCTCGTCTGTAAAATAGAGTTAACATAGAACTTGCCTCACAAGGTTATTTTGGATGAATTATTTAGGGTAGTTAGCATAATGCTTGTCACATAAAAAACAAAACAAACTCTAAACGTTAGCTGGTGTTATTATGTCTTAAGAAGTGCATCTTTCCCCATCTTCAGAATTCTTCAGAAAAAGGAACTTTAGGGAGAAGGATATACAGTTTTTCCAACTAAGGTGAAGGCTATAATTAGCATAGAATAGCTCTATTTGCTTTTTAAGATTAGTTTTACAGACAGGATATTTTTCTGTTGCCTGTGGCCTTAGGGGCTGCCCAGAGTCCTTCACTACTTTAATTAAAAGATAACATTCCGTCTAAATACTTCTGCAGGTCCAGTTTCTCAAAAGGAGGCTCTGTTCAGCTTGGGGTGTTTTTCCTGCGGCAGACAGTGATTTTCACAGCACCTCTGTAGAAGAGAGAAGAAACAGGGGATCTTTGTGTGAAAGTCCCACCGTGCCTCTAAAACCCACAGCTATTACAGCTGTAACTGTTATAAACGACTGGGTGCATTTGCATAATGCAGTTGTCACTGAATTAAAATGATTTAAAATTTCCACCAGAGGCGCTGTCCCCTCCCCCCACCTCTCCCCTAGCCACCCGCATCCCCCTCTGTTCCAGAGAAGGACCCGCCTCCACCCATGAGCCCAGCCTAGGCCAATTTTATAAGCCCCTTTGCTTCTGCAGATAGTCATCTTTATTTCTCTTGTAGAGCTCATAAAGATTCTGACAAATGGATACTGTTAATAAGCAGAAAAAGGAATGTAGAAAAATTGTGAAGATGGTGCCAACAGTCGGACCAGGGAGGTGTGAGGGTGAAAAGGTGGCCTGGAAGAGTGTGAATTCATTACCAGCAGTTACTTGAGTAACTTTTTAAATTGACAAGGAGACTATAAATTCTCTCTGCTACCCCCCTGTCTTTTGGATCCTCCACTCTCTTCTCCGCACCTCCAGAGGGTCTGGTGAAATGGAAGTAGGTGTTAACCCTCCACCAGGAGGGTCACCCTTTCTCCTGAGTTGACAAAGTATCTTTTGATTGAGGCAGGTTAATTAAAACTCATTTAGATGCATTTGTGTCTGTCTGGAAGACTGTGATCACAGATGTAGAGGGTAAATGAAGCTAAGAACTAAGAGCTTCCTTTTAAATTGATGACGAGTGGAGAGGTGGACAGGGACCACCCTCACCCTCTCCAGCCAAGGAGAGAGCCTGGAAGTGGTTTGACTCATCCTTCAGTCTTCACCACCATTCCTGCTTTTTCTGCCAGCTTTCCTTCATCACTTGAAAATAAAATCTCCAGGGTATTGGTTTCTAATCCAAAATTTTTGCTTCGGAAAGATTTCTTAGGACATCAAAAACACAATCAAAAAACAAATTGATAAACTGTACTTCGTTGAAATTAAAAATGTCTGTTCTTCAAAACTATTGCCTGTGAAACAATGACGTGTCCTTTTCCCCTCACCAGAATAGTCTATTCTGATAGGGGTTCTGGGTGGGAAATGTATTTGTATAGAATAATTTTGGGTGCTTTTCAGCGGTGACATATCCCAGCCCATTTTCCCTAAGTCCAAACAGTCCACAATTACATCAACGAAAGTGTGAATATTTTTTATTTATTATCAAACTAACATTTTATTTTCCTCTCAGGGAATTTTTTATGTTCTCTTTGCTCTAAACCTCCCCTTAGTAAAATATTGAGGATTTATGCCCCCCTCTTCCCACTCCCACAAATCCCCTTTAGAAAAAAGGAATTTCAGACCTTGAGTCCATTGCCAGCGATTAAGAAACTAAAGAATGGTTCTAATTTCCTAAGGTCCTCAGAAAGAAAACTAAAGTGAAATAAAAATGGTGTTTTCCTACTTCCCCAAACCTTAAAATGATTTTGACTTCTTTGCCAAAAAGAGAGAAAGAGAGGATGGAGTGGGGAGCAAGAATGTTCTAGTACTGAATTAAGATTGCTGTCTAGGATGAAATAATTTAATGAACTTTTTCTGTGATTTTGTTGTTGCTGAGGTTGGTGGCTTAAAGAAACAAATAGAGTAAGTTTATTTATAGAAAGGGGAAGATACAACCCCTAATCTGAGCAAGGCGAAGAAAGAAGTGAATATTGTTCATGCTTGATCTTTAAGATGTGTCTGAGCAATGAAGTCATCAACATAGCTACTGCTTTCTGAAACTTGAGTTTCTCCAAATAAGTAAAAAAAAAAAAAAAAGTTTCTCTGTCCATTGATTCCTTTAGCATCACACAAGTGGTTCTTCTGGGGACAAAATTAATTAATTATCCTAAAGATTTTTTGTTTTCCGCCTTTAAACAGGCCTGCTCATTTATCTTCTTCCCCTTTGGCTTGAGAGAGCAATTATCCATTCATGTACTCCCTGGGTACCAGAGGCCACTTTAGTTAAAGACCTTGTCAACAAGCCACGCAAAGGGTTAACCTTCCAGATGGAACTTAAACCTACTCGTCTTTTTAATATTTCATTCCTAGCTCTCCACAGCTGAGGCATAAGCTTGGCTTGTTTTAATTAAATTAGATCACACAAGACAGGTGTCTTGGCAGTAAAATTGTGCACAGCCCATTTTTATCTCATTAACTGCAGTGCTCATCAAGGGTTTGTGTTTTTCTTTCTCAAAACTCTAGGTAAACCAGTGATGATCATAACAGAGTACATGGAGAATGGCTCTTTGGATGCATTCCTCAGGGTATGTGACTGCTTTATATTAAACCCAAGAATGTTGGTATTCAGAAAACTCTTACAGACTCCTTGCATCCATTGTATTTGGTGGCATTTCTTAATTGGGCAAAGGAAGAAGGGGAGAAATAGAGAATGATGTGATTTTTAAAGACTATTAGATAATCCATGTATTTGATTTATTCTTGTATTGTGGTACTGTTTGAGTCTTAGATTCCTTACAGTTGGATAACTTCCATCTGTCACAGGAAGCAAACCCAGCTTCTCGGATATACCCACTTTACTAGTGAATTAGTGACTTTGGTCAAAAAGGCCCAGAAATAATGTTGAATTTGAATGCATATTGTATACAGCCATCAAAAAGATTCAAATAGAAATGCTTGGCCTAAAGCTAATGAGATTGTTCCCAATTCCTTTATATGCAGAAGAATGACGGCAGATTCACAGTCATTCAGCTGGTGGGCATGCTTCGTGGCATTGGGTCTGGGATGAAGTACTTATCTGATATGAGCTATGTGCATCGAGATCTGGCTGCACGGAACATTCTGGTAAATAGCAACTTGGTCTGCAAAGTGTCCGATTTTGGCATGTCCCGAGTACTTGAGGATGATCCGGAAGCAGCTTATACCACAAGGGTAAGGAGGATTTGCAACCTCTGGGTTTTCACTCTGATGAAACTATTCCACTCTTCTTGCTTTGATGCTTAAGCCCTTTGTGATTATAATAGGTTCATCATCCTTCAGAGCCATGCATCCAGTTTTGTACCATGTTTCCTAGACAGGGATTTTGAAACAACCTCTATATGTGCAACCACTTTACAAAGCCACAAAGTAGCCCTTCACTTATTGTATTCTTTTTACACTTAATTTTTCTTCCCTTTCCTCCCTCCTTCCTACCCTTCCTTCTTTCTTTATGGTTTTTTTTTCAGGTTTTCTATTTGGTTCTTTTTTATTGTTAAAAATAACCTTATTTTAAACAGCACAGAGCAATGTTTCTAGTTGGTTGGCTACCAGCTCTGAGAGTGTATATACAGGATTTATAAAGCATTTACACTATGCAACGTTTTCCAGTATCTAATGGCCTTCATTTTACTACTGGTAGATAAGCCAGGATTAGAGGGCAGTTAAGAGTTATCAGTATACAGTTAATGGCTGTGCTATCTTAGCTGGGCCATCAGAATATAAGATACTAATGGAATAAGCACAGAATCATAAAAGTTATTGGCCATTAGGGCTGACACTGTTAAAATCAACATGAAGCAGACAGTTACCAGGCATTTAAAGCTCACATTTTACATCTGCAATCCTAAGCATTGGACTGTTTTTGTTGTTGTCTGGTTGCTTATTGTTTTTTTCTTGTATTGTTCAGTTTCTTTGGTTCTAGTTTTGATTCTTACACATATCTTCTTTTGAATTCCAAGTGCATTCATTTAGGAAATAATGCATCTTTGTGAATACTGGAGATCTTTTATTTTGTCCCGGTAGTTAGAGAGAGAGAAATTAGGGGAGCCTTCTAGAATGCTACATTTACATAGATAAAACCTTAGCCAAATATTTAAGGAAGGCAGAGGCAGCACAAGTGTCCTGTATGTCACATGTTTAAATGCGATACACTAAGTTTTCAGAGTAAACGACAGTGAATCAGTGCAATTGCCAGTACAATATATTGTCCTGTTTATAGTAACTCTAATAAAGCAAACTTTTAAATGATGGCCTCTTGAACAGCCTAAGGGTATGAATTCAAGTTTAATTAATTTCCCTGGATGGAACCCTAGGAAATATGAAGCTCTATTAAAAAAAGACATTTGGGGCAAAGGGGAGGGGATAAAGCATTTTTAACTTTCCTGGGCACAATTGCTTTACCAATTTTGCAGGTGTTTTCTTTTTTAATTAGATGGTAACCAAAATCCTGCCCTCACTTTATTAAAGTCAATAATGGCTCTAGCATCTGCCATTATTTGGCTTCCTCCAAGAGCCCATTCAGTGTTCTCTTCTAGCTGTGTTGGGCATGTTTCTCATGCTGTGTAAGAGTAGGATGAGAATGTGAATGATAAAAATTTTCATTTTAACTTCTTAGTTCATGATTTTAGGAACAAAATTATATATTGCCTTTGTGCTGCTGGGTGACAGAATTTAACAAGAAGTCAAAAGGAATATCAGCTGCACATCCATTGCTATGCCATAGCTAACACATATCTCCTAAAAGCTGAGATTCCTTTTCCTCCACAACTTTGCCTCGAGCAGAGTGTAGATAATAGGTAGGCTTTTTAAAAATAATTAAACCGATTACTTGTTCACTTCCCCGTGACAAAAGAAAACATCTGAGGAAAACTGTCTCTACATGAAAGACTTTAGTTAAGATAAACAAATCTCTTGTTATTGTTTGGAGAGCTATCTCAGGAATGCTTTTGTCCTGCTTGGCAAACATTAAAGACATTCAGAATCACAAATGGCACATCAGTAATGTACTTTGGGAATAACTTATGGCTTGAATGTTCATAGGGTGGCAAGATTCCTATCCGGTGGACTGCGCCAGAAGCAATTGCCTATCGTAAATTCACATCAGCAAGTGATGTATGGAGCTACGGAATCGTTATGTGGGAAGTGATGTCGTATGGAGAGAGACCCTATTGGGATATGTCCAATCAAGATGTGAGTCTTTATGTTCTGAAATATATGCCTTAGCATTGAGATTCAGGAAGTTTCGCATTAGTGTATGATGGAGTGTGTGTTGAGCTTGAAATGATACATTAAACTCAGGATTCTTAATACAAATGTGTCTAGTAATATAGTTAAACCTTATGGTGGTAGATTTCAAGGACCAAAATTACCATAGCCCTAAGTGTTATCGTTTGGGAGATGGATCAGATAGATTTAGATAGATGCATCGAGTCGTGACAAGGAGCAATATTTGAACTTGGATAATTTCCAAATTCATACTGAAACAAAATTAAACTTTGAATTTGAAGAAAATGCAAGGATATATGAAAAACACACATTTCACATGTGATCAAATTGACATGAAAGGTTTATTGCGAGAAAACTAGTGAATATTTTAAAGCTGACAGAGTTGTAATTAGAGCTTGCCCCTTGAGGACTCTAAAATAAAGCTTCACTAAATGACCCTTTGTAAATTATGCACATCCCTTTAAATGTACCATCTGGACTACTTCGTAAGGGAGTATCCACAATGCCTGCAATTTTAGTAAAGCATTCAATAATGACACTAATAAGATTCCAGAGTAATAGAATTTAATTACAAACATCTCCAGTGAGAAAGGACCAAAAAAAAAAAAAAAGAAAGAAAGAAAGGAAAAAAACCCTTCAGCAGTGGGTTCCCAGAACACGTATTTGCTAATTCTGGAAAGGTTTTAGTTCTGGGGTTGGAAATCAGATCACAATAAAATGAACACTCTTTGAACTTTAAAAATTATTTTAATATATGAGGTAAAATATTAGCACAGAGTTTATAGATGCATGGTATTCAATATCAACAGAAATTATATTTTAGGAAAAGTCATCTTTTAAAACATTCTCTCTGAGGTGGAATGTTACCTGACCATCTGCCGTGTCCTGAAACACAAGGACTTGTGCAGCCTTGACAATTCAATGAAGAACTAGGTGTACTTAAGAAGCAGGATGCTGTTGCCTTATCAATAAAAGGATGTTCAGTGTAATAGAGAAGCTAATGAACTCCATGTCTAGTGGGGCAAAAAGAATTCTCTAACCAGATTAAGAGGAATGGTCGTGTTGACATTGGATTATCTGTAAATTGTAAAGGAAGGTTGGTAGCAGATGGGAGGAAAGACAGCAGCTAGCATAACTGGTAATCACAAGCTGGAAAAGGCTGTAGAGGTGAAGGGTGTACAATCTATTGTTTGATGTAACTATGCTATGCGTATACCTTCAAGTACCTTTCCTATGGCAATGTTTAATTTGGGGTTAGAGATTTTTAGAGGGACAAGGACAAACAACCTAAGTGAGCAAGTGATGTGTGTATTTACTTATTTAATTATTTTATATTTAAACTTTCCCCTTTTTTTCAATTGAGAGTCATGGCCAAATGCTCATAACAGCAGATTATCTAAAGATGTTAGTTTCCCTGCTCTATGTACTTTTAGAATCTGTAGTTTTGATAGTTTCTATATTATCCTATATAATAAAGAGCTAATATGCTAATTAAACCAAACATCGGAAAGACTGTCCAGATTACCTTCCTGACGAAGCCCGGGCTGCGAGCACCGAGGCAGCCAGGGCTACTAGGGCCGAGGCAGCTGGGGCTGCGAGGGCTGAGCCCCTTGCACGAATTTTGTGCATCGGGCCTCTAGTATTAAAATAATTTTGGTTGTTTTAAATTTTTAGTTGTCTGGCTTTATCCCTGAAAAATCATCTGAAGCTGTTTCTCTCTGCAAATAACATTGATCTAGCACTCATGTGTATTTGTGTTGGTGTTGGATTCTGAGTAGAACAGGAATCAATAGGAAATATAACTGGAAAATTACTTTTATGAGTAGAATTTGGCATATGGTGAATGAGTCAAAGTAGCTGTTGAAAATATGTCAAACTTATCAAGATTTTTGTTGGTTTTAATCCTCTGCCCTCCAAAACATTCAGCAGTAAACTGAGAAAATATGCTTTGCTAACCCACAAGTCATCTTGCAAGCTGGCAGTGGATAGGGAGCTAATGAAGGAGTATTAAACAGTCTGGGGGATTATAAGAAATTGTGTTATCCCGGCATTAGCCCAATGTTGCTTGCATTGTCATCAGTTCAATATAAAATGTTTTCCTCAAATCTAGAGTCAACACCATGCACATGGAAAGATAAAAGAAAGTGAGGGAATCAAGCTGACCTAATGTGATTATTGGAAATAAGTAGAATAATGTTCAGTAAGGTAGCATATAGAAGTCTACTTTAGGAGAACTAAATAAATACTAATACAACAGGATGTTGTCAAAAATACATGGGGAAAAAAGGATCACAGGATTTAACAAATCACCAGTTGATTGAAACAGTGTGCTGGTTAAAAAGACAAGAAGTCATATCGGTATGTAGAAACTGGACCTAACTGAACTGACCATGTTATGTTGAAGGCTAATTGTTCAGCAGTAAATAGACCTACCGCAGGGTGAATGCAGTGTGATCATTGAGATAGCTACAGCCACTGGTCGTTTCCTTAGCAACTATTGCTTTGGTAGGAGAAGGGCTGGAGTGGAAAGATTGATTTGAAACAAATAAAACTTTTTAAAAAATCCCCTAACAGGCAAAAGCACCTCCAGAATCTCATAGGATGCCCATAAACAAAGTTTATGAGTCGCCAAGAAATTATGAAGTAATTCCCCTCTTTAAATTTGGCATGAGTCATGCTGTATTGCATTACTGGGATTTATGCCATGAAGAAGGGGGGTTTAGAGAAAAGTCAATAAGAAAAATAAGTAATACCTGTGAAGACAGATTAGGAAAATTAGAATTAGAAAAAAGACTGTTGAATGATTTATTTATGTCTCACTAGACAGCGAGACCACTCTGAGTAGTAAGACAAGTATCATCTACATTTTAATTTTTTTCCTTACATGTGCCAGTGACCCCTTTAACATAGAAATGCCCTCAAAGAAGATGAAAAATGTTTTTGCTGTCACTTTTTAAAAAATATACCACACCTTTAACAGGATCAAATGACAGCCAACTAAGATGAAGAAAGAGGTACAGAATTGGCATAATGGTGTATTTTGGTCTCCCAAAAGTAGAAAAGGCTGGGCATCTAGAAAGATCTGAGAAGTGTGCTATTTCAGAGGTTGGCAGTGTCTTCTGGATTGGGAGGTCAGGGAGGTGGTCTCTGATTTTGACCCATTAGCTGTCTGAGCAAGAAGATACAGGCTTAAAATGATGTCAAGGGACTTGCATTTTGAAGGCAGCTATTAATACTTCCTAAGGAAGGTCTTTAACAAGGTTAGGGTCTCTTTTTCCTAAGAGTATTTTGCAGACGCTTGGGAGCAGAGTGGAGAAAGTCATTGCCCTGTGATTTCTGAGGGTCACACCAACACCATTTACTGATCTAATTGGATTCTAATCACCGGAACATTGATGCATCTTCACTTGAGAGCTTCAGGTTGGCTTGGCCTGCCATTTGAGAACACCTCATAGCAACAGCAGGCTTGCCTACCCGATTGCCAGCAATAGGCAGGTCCAGCTTGGCTTCTGTGAAAGAATTGGAGGTGTTCCCATGCTCAAGCTTGCTGGCAGCTTAATGTACAGGGAACTTGCCTATCAGGAGGGTGAACAGCTAACAGCTTGCCTGGCAGCTTAACATGTCATCCTGTTTTCTTCAATAGGTGATTAAAGCCATTGAGGAAGGCTATCGGCTACCCCCTCCAATGGACTGTCCCATCTCACTCCACCAGCTGATGCTAGACTGCTGGCAGAAGGAGAGGAGTGACAGGCCTAAATTTGGCCAGATTGTCAACATGTTGGACAAACTCATCCGCAACCCCAGCAGCTTGAAGAGGACGGGAACAGAGAGCTCCAGGTGAGCCATGCTTACTTAATAGTGATGTATGAAAGAATACATTAGAGATGGCAGGCAAGTGGTGACTCACGTTAATTCCTGCCTCTTAGTAAGAGGTCACTTCATAGCTCTCTGCAACTTGGGTGGTTTCTTTCTCAATTAGTGAAGTATTTATGGTAGTTCACTTCACCATTTTGAAGAGCCAAATATCTGTCAGGCCTCAAGGAATAGTTAGAAAAATAAATTAAAAACAACAACACAGCAACAGCTACTAAAGTGCTTCTTTTATGATGCTGGACATGGACATTTTGAAAGAGAGATGAAATGTACTTTTGGAAGACATTCAGGTTGCTAGATGCCATCTTTTGAAAAGGGAAAGGAATATTGTGCTTGTAAAAAGTAAGGATTAGAGGACAGCTCTTTGTGCATTGCAATTTTAAGTTGAATTATAAAGTGTTGATTGTCACAAGAGATGCCTTAGGTTTCAGTTCTTGAAGTTTTTCTTTTATGAGTCTTTCAAGAGTAGCAGGAAACAGGACCAAGATAGAAACTGATCAAGTTACAAAGCATGCAGACCACTGATTGTACCACCTGTAAAAGAGATAGTTATTTCATTGGGAAAAGGCAATTGAAGTATATCAGTCCAGAGAGAAGATAAAGATACTGCAAGTTCTATAGTTCAATGGGACCTTTTTTTTCACGGGGTTGAGCTTTACTGGCTTACGGTTCAGGATACCTAGCTACCAGCTCCATCGAAAAAGGTATAGACCATCATCCGTTAAATGACTTAAGAGACAGGCACAATAAGACCAAATGATTCAGGCATGCATGAGGTGAGGCACCTATTCATTTCCAAGTCTGAATTTCTCAATAGTGTCTCTTTCATCAAAAACTGGAGGACATTTTCTCCAGATATGCAAGCCCTTCCTGTCTTGACCAGCATTATGATGTTCTCTAGTCTTTCTCCTGAAACCCTAGCCTAAATGTTGCAGATGAAAAGGACTACACTTATTATTATAATGCATGAAAAAAATAATTTGGAGCAAACAGCAGAGGTACCTTCTGTTCTCTTGTAGGCTTTCAGATCCTTTAGCATTGGCCACTATACAAAGAGCTCAGTGGTCAAGCTCTTCTGCAAAAACATCCAGCTGAATTCACATCTTCCTCCTGCCAATTGGTAGCTATGTGACCTAAAACAAATCTAACATTTCTGGGCTAGTTTCTGTTCTTCTGTTCACTGAGAGGGTGAAAACAGATGGCTCTAAAGCCAGGTTTCCATGTAGCTGGCTTCTCCTATTTCTACGTTAACCTCAGCTTTTACTTCTCCAGCTCCAGAGCCCATGTGTTATGTCTGAGAGTGCTGAGGCCAGTGCTTGGAACTTCTGATAGCGTAAACTATTTAACTATTGATATTCTATAATGTGTGCTTAGCACCGAAGTTCAGGAAAAAATGAGTTATTGAATACACTTTTCTCGATGCTAATTTTTTTTTCACTGATGGTACTTGAATAGCTTTGATGCTTATCACCGCTTGCTGATAATGGGGTATAGTATAACATGATATGTTACTGAGCACAAAATTAGGCAAATGTCATGGTGTTCCATAGAGAGCACAAAGACTTCCAGAACATGCTTAAGAGTATCTGTTGGAGTGTATTGATATGGAGTGAGGATATTTTCATCCTAAGGTCATTTTGACCTTCTCAGGCACCTAGAGTTTACACGTTGCCTTTTAATGTTCTTGGCGTAAAGTTAGAAGCAAATGTTGCTCCTTGTTTGATATGAATATTTAAATTGCTAAACATTCATCACTGATGTATAAAATTCTGAGTGTTAATATTTGTTATTGACTCGAAATTGGGGGAATAATTAAAGCTTGATTATTCTTGCCATAAGAATATGTAAGCTTTTACTTATAAAAGTGGATATAATTGAAACAATGGACACAAAAGGAAGGTCACAAAGACAAGCTAATATCTGGGCTCAGAACTAACTGATAAAACAAGTCTTTGTTAAAATATTTACATAAAAAAGAAGTAATGCAAATAAAATTAACTGGTAAAATTAAAATAAAGAATGGAATTCGATTAAGTCTGCTATGTAGAAAATGAATGAAGGCATTATTTTGACTTAATTTTGTTTTTACAAGAAAATAATGTTTTTTGGTGAAAATTCAGTCATGATGATATACTTCTGATTTAAACACTTGTATTCAAACAACATAGTCTCAGAATGAAAGTCATGTCAAACTAAGGTGAAATTCATTCCATAATTTCTAGAGAAAATGGAACGTTAAGAAAATAAAACTTAAGTAGCAGTATTGCTATAGAGGTAATTATAGTAAGGGTGGTATAGAATACCCTGTGGAGGTCCACCTTGTGATTATTATGTATTTTGATGATGAAGATAACTACAAGTCTGTTACCAAATACTTTCCATTAATAGGTGATTTATTATATATCAATACTATGAAGAATGGCAGGATTCCTGCCTTGAACTATAGTTGTTCTTAACAATGACCTCATATCAAACACCTGGCCTGAGAAATGTGTTAACTAATAACTAAGTTAATAAAATGTTCTCATATTTTGTGGAAATGATTATTTAGGAGCCCCTGCAAGGGAATACAGAAGCACATTCCACAGGCTAAACAGTGATCAAAGTGGCCATTCTTCCTTCCAGTCTTGGCACGCGTGCTGGTCAGGCATGGGTTGATTAAAGGGGATTAACTCCCTGCTGTCCCAAGTTTTTTCGAATCTACCGAGACTGCCTGTAAACCTGGCTCAAAGCACGTTAGACTTGAACTCTTGCTGCATTCTCCTTCCATCAAGTCTGGCAGATTGAAGCTCAGTTTTCCTTACTCATACTTCACTAGGGTTTCCATAGTTGCTGCACTAAAGTCTATAGTATTCAGTGCTGGCAGGGACTGGACTCTTTCTGCAAAGACAATCAATTTCAGCCACAAGGGCTCCCCCAATCTTTACCCCAGGCTAGAGTGTTAAAAAACACACAACAGCTATGATTATTAATGCACTAAGAGGTTCACATGAAACAAATGTGGGCCATGAAATTAAGAACAAATAGGGCGATTGATACTTTTTTTAGAAGCTTTGTAAAATTGGGAGCAAAAATAATCACAGTGGCATTTGATGAGGGTTACTCTTGGTGTTTCAGTTCCTCTTGTCTGTCTCAGGCAATTTGACTTCTGAGTCTTGCTGTCTCACTGATAGCTCTGTCTACAATTTCTTGTTCCATTTCCAGACCCAACACTGCCTTGTTGGATCCAAGCTCTCCTGAATTCTCCGCCGTGGTATCAGTGGGCGACTGGCTGCAGGCCATTAAAATGGACCGGTATAAGGATAATTTCACGGCTGCTGGTTATACCACACTAGAGGCTGTGGTGCACATGAACCAGGAGTAAGTACTCAGCGATGTAACACAAAAGGGTAAATCTAGATTTAATAGTATTTTCCTGTTTTTGCTTTGAGCTGCATAATCATCCTACCCATTTAAAATACACACACACACAAAGCTGGAATGCCTTTCATTTGATTGAGTCTAATTTTACACAGCCTTTATAAAGCACCTACATTGTTGCATTAAATTGCTTAATTAAGCATCTTAATACACCTGCCTTGTTGTGCTGTATGAATTGTGGCTGATTCAGATGTGTGTCTGCATGAAGCCCAGAAGAGAGGTTCTCAGCCCTCATAACGTTACTTTCCCTCTGTTTTCTCCCCCCCCCTCAATCCCCCCTGTACAGCGACCTGGCACGAATCGGCATCACAGCTGTCACCCACCAGAATAAGATTTTGAGCAGCGTCCAGGCGATGCGAACCCAAATGCAGCAGATACACGGCAGGATGGTTCCCGTCTGAGCCAGTACTGAATAAACTCAAAACTCTTGAAATTAGTTTACCTCATCCATGCACTTTAATTGAAGAACTGCACTTTTTTTACTTCGTCTTCGCCCTATGAAATTAACAAAAACAAAAACAAAAAACCTATCTGCAGTGTTGCTTGGTGTACAGAATGCTGGAAAATGGGGCTTCCAGAAATGACCAGTGTCATTTGAATTCGACCTGGAACAAATTGTTTCTCAGAAGTACTCGGTCCATCGCCAGTTTGTAAAATACATGTACCTGTGCAAATAGGACTCCGCCTCTGAGTTTTGATGCTGTACCTGCTGCCAGACACTGGGCTTCTCAGAGACATCCTGATCCTCTCTCCATTTGGAATTACAACCGTAGTATTTTGTTTGTGGCATAAATGACAGTCCTCCTTCTTTCACTGGAATGAAGGCCATGCCCAGGAACATTGCCGAAGGACTCACTTGTAGCTATTAAGGCTTGGTTCATGTCAGAGGGAAGAACGCAGGTGAAAACCAGGTGGCTCATCAGTGCTGTTCCTCAAAGCTCAGGCCACCTGGTGGATTGTGATGCCATGAGGGGATGAAAAAGAAAAGGAAAGTGGATTTAAAAATAATAATAATAAACCCCAAGCACCCTACATCCCTGACTGGACAAATGATGTCTGTTTCTTTGGGCCTGAGGCTGTGCCATATAGTCGTATTTTGGGACTCTACAAACTTACCGTAACTACCTTACGGATAGTGGACTGTGACAATCTTGAATAGGGAATTTTCACACTTCCCTTCTTTAAAGAAGCAAACCCAAATCTCCAAGGTAAGGCAAAAACAAAATGAAAAAAAAAAGTAGTAAATTCTTCTCCGATGAAAACATTGTTTTTTGAAACTTAATCTTATTTGAAACATTGAGTAGAAAATAAGTTTTCAGTTCTACCAGGTAGTTTGCGGTTCTTCCAATATTTCAATCCTCTCTTCACAATGGGAGAGAAGACCAAAACCAATATGGCTTCCCTACTGTTCTTCCAGGAAGCAGTGAAATAAGAGCCATATATGATCAGGTACAAGAGGATGGACCCATACTGCTGTGCTTTCTCTTATACAGGGTTCCTCTGGCTGTTTGGTGCCCACATATTTATTGAACTTCTGGGTACCAGGCAGTAACCTCAAACCTTGAGAATCTTTTCCATTAGTCTTATTTTTATGTCCTGCTCATAGTCCTTTTATCAAGAAGAGTAGCCAGGGAGGATGTACCTAGATGTCAGTGGTGAGACATGGAACTCACCTTGAGTTCCTCATTATCAGAAAGTAACCTAATAAAAAACGTGTAAGATGCTTCTATTTTAATACTAACATTTTCTTCTTAAAACATATAAAATAAATGACTTTCTTCATTCCTAGAAGCCAACAACCTAACTTTTTTTTGACTAGACAAATTTTAACTTTTTTTTTTACTTCCATTGTTATCACTATTAAACAACAGCTTGGCTGATTTTAATAACCTATTTCCCTCTCCTTAGTTTTATCCTGAAAGCTATTTCTTATAGAGCAAAGAATGTTAAATTTGATGCTGTCAAATCATGACAGTTGAGTACAAAACCTTTTGCAACATGAGTTATGAAAGCTTTTCTGTTCAGAAAAAATAGAAATTTGTTGTTTAAACTGCTTCAACAATTTTTATTTCATCACCACTTTTGCTAAAGTCTGAGAGTTCTGGATATTCATGTTAAAAGTTGACAAATGTATATAATGCAGATGGGGGGTTGTTTGCTTTTCAAAAAGTTTATATATATATATATTTATATATATATATATATATATATATATATATTTAGCAAAGCTGTTGAGTATTTTATATTCAACTAGAAGCCTGATTCATGTACTGGTGGGGTCCCTTGTCCTGGCCTGCGGGGATTGAGCTGAAACTGATCTCTGCGTCTAGGGTACAGGTGAAGCAGATTCGGGGCCGACAGTGCCCCAGCAGCAACCTAACCCATGGCCAATTCCTTGAAGAATCAGGCTCCCTCCTCTACTGGTCAGAGCATCTGCCCCCTGGTGGTCATTGTACATAATAGCTACTGGCTGAATGGTCAGAAGGTCACTTAGATATATATATATATATACTTGCAGACTGATTCAAATAAGACAGCATTATGGCATTATCTTATAAGTAAAAAGGGAACATTACCTTGCCCTGGCCAGTTTGGCTAAGTGGATAAAGCATCAGCCTGTGGACCAAAGGGTCCCGGGTTTGATTCTGGTCAAGGGGATGTACCTTGGTTGCAAGCTCCTCCCCAACAGCCTGGGCCCTGGTTGGGGCTTTTGCAGGAGGCAACCAAGTAATGTGTTTCTCTCACATCGATGTTTCTCTCTGTCTTTCCCTCTCTCTTCCACTCTCCCTAAAAATCAATGGAAAAAATATCCTTGGGTGAGGATTAACAACAGCAACAACAAAATAGACCAGAGAGAGAAGAAGAGAACATTACCTTGCATATATTGAATAATTAAAACATTTTGCTTTCTTAAATTCAAGAACTTAAGACCTGAAGTATTTTTCTAAACATTGAACATACTCAAAGCAGAATATTTTAAAGGAGAGAATGTCAATTCTAATATATTCTATGCTGGTGTCATTTTACTTCCTCAGTAGGTATCTCTTTAAATAAAATCATTGGGCAGGGATTGAAAGAAAGGTCTATGAGACTTTCATTCAAAGGTTGCCTTCTGAATCTTAATTTTGATACATGAAGGATTTAGAATGCAGGCCAATGGAAAAGCCAACGGAGGACTTTCCAAGTGTCTAAAATCATATCCAGTAGCAATAAGAGTGTTAATGTCAGGACTTCCACAAAGTTACACATTTTATAAGAGTGATGTGAGCACAATAGAAAGGTTGCGTTGTTTCCTAGGGTGTGGAGCCAGACTCTGGCATGCAGACAGCTATGGATTCTAAAGCCAACTGAGATGTTGAGACTGGGAAATTCACTCCACGTTTCTTTCTAACTCAGTTCCTCCACCTGTAAATTACAGATAATGATACTTTAATAATAACTCCTTTCCTAACATGTGCTATTGTAAGTGTATATGAAATACTCTTACGTGGGACACACTGAACTTCACATAAGAGAAGTGTACCAAGTGTTATTCATCCAGCTCTCACTGTGAATCCAAATGTTTTATTGTGACACATCAGAGTGGAGTGAAATGAAGTTTAGTGGTAGGGAGCCACGCAGATGAAGCTTCTTCACTTTATATGGTTTTATAGTGTTTGGGGGTAAACGTATATCTACACAAAAAGTGGTAGACCTATTAAATTATTCCTGTGTTATATAGCCTTAGAAATTCATGGAATTTGTTTCTTTTATAGTGGAAAGAGTGAAATGCACAAGTAAGACTCCTTTGCAATGAAAGGAACTGGATACTAATGGCACTTTGATGTCTTCATGATTGACTCAAAGGAACAGTGCTTTGTTTATTTAGTCACAATGAAAGTCACATTTTTTACCAATGATCCCACATGGACCACATGCTTTGTCTGGTCTCTGTTCTAGCAATTTCCCTTGATAAAGGAGTTGCCTGAATTCAAAGGAGAAAAGAAGGTTTATTTTTCTGCACTCTTTCTGGCATCAAGTAGACATGAGCCTTCACCTTCCCACACTTCTCACTTCAAACATCCAATCCTTTTCACATACACAGTGTCCCCAAATAGCCCACTTAATATTATAAATATATTTATATAATACATATTTATATCTAGGTGTTGAGAAGAAGGGGTTGGCAAACTGAAAGGAGACATGTGTTTTGGGAACTACACTTTCTCCTAAGAATGGAATTTCTATTAGCAAAATATCATCCTCTACAAAATGTTTGCATATCCATATGGTGTTGGTTGTACTGCATCAGAGTCTTAAGATCATATTCATGTTCTCCTTTTCTTTCACATAAATGCATGCCTGCCTGATGAAATCCCTTCATATTCAGGTTGCAAAGATACATTTGATAGATTTACTGATTTTTCAGAGAAGAAACAGTAGGAAAAAGCAGACCTGGTCCTTTTTCTTTCTTTTTTTCCCATAACTGTCAAAATTATATTGACAAATGGTTTCTTAAAGACCTTGGTAATTATACCCTTACCCACATTTATAGTTTTTAATTGCTTAAGAAGTAATTTCTATACTATTTTATAAGAAAACTTTATTTCTCTCTTTCCAAACAGACTCAAGTATTTTCTACAAGTTTAAATAATGGTCATCTACTCAAAGAAACTAAATTTTATTTATCTCCTTCACACAATAAAAAATATATACATATACAAGCAAATAAATCAATGGTTTAATAAAATAAGCAAATTTGCCTGTAAAGATAGATTTTGGCCTTAAACCTTGGTCCTCACTTGAGGCCAACTGCCAAGCATGGACACTGGGGTGGGAGATATAGTCCAAGAAGCAATCTTGACAGTCAGTTGTTGCAAAGACAAGGAAATAGCTTCCTTTTGTTTGAATGGATTATTTGGCAAATGAGGAGCCTCAGTGATTTAATTATATTGTGCCCGCTTTGTTCAATTCTAGATGATGGGTCATCTGTAGCAAATTAGTTCTTGGTGAGCTTGAGCCCCCAAGACCACTGTCACTGTTGCACTGAACCTCACACTGTGCCCATGGCCCCAGGTTCCCTCTCTCTGTCTATTCCATGCATATTGTATTGATCTTTTACTAATTAAATAACCTCATTCATTATAAGTCACTTTCTTTTCAAGAAAAGCATCCAGTACTTTTAATTTCTGAGTTTGCATTTTTTCAATTGTATTGTTGACTACTGACCGATTAGCATGTTTCCAAATACTTAATGTTCCCAAGACATACAGTTTCCCACTTTGGAAAGACTAGATGCCAGTATCCAGGTTTTTACAGTACTACAGTTTGCCTTTCACATCCTTCACCAACACTTAGTCCTCGTCATCTTGCACTACTGAACCATACAAGTCATTTCAAAGAGGGGTTGTTCACACACTGCTATAGACATAGACTGTGTGGGCTTCTCTTCCCAGTGTTGCCACTTCAGCATTTATAATTATGAGAAGGTAGCGTAGCCTTTCTTTGCTATAATGTCCTCATCAATGTAATAGAAATAAGAACTGTATCTTCCTCCAAGTAGTTCTAATTAAGCTGCAAATGCACATAACTTTTTGGTTGTCATAGTTGCCATTTTTTTCATAAGAAGAAATAAGATTTCATGATCTCCCTCCTGGACTACTTCAGAGCCCTACCAACTTCCATATACCTACATTCTTTCTTACAATATTGGTTGACAACTGGCTGGCTGACAACTTTCTCTAAAGTCTTGTTCTTTTTTTTTCTACAGGGAGTAGATTCTGCTATCTTGGCCTCACAGCCCTTCCTGTTGATTACAAAGCCCACAGAGGAAAACAGAACACACCCTTCTTGGTTCCTTAGAAATGTGTTTCTTCTACTTCTACTATGCCAGTTCTGGAGCAAAGACACTAATGAAACAGCACCCAATACTGAAATGAATAAATCTATGACTTTCAAATCCCCTTTCCAGTGAAAGAAGCAGCAAACATTCACGGTTCGGCATCTGTTCTCCAGTTGCACTGAGGAATGTACTGTCTCAAAGCACCAGCTCTGCAGAACCCTTGTTCCCAAACTCCTTGTGGTTTTATTTATATCTATTTCCATATCTCATTGCTGTACGTCACTGCTGCATTGGTGTGGCAGCAAGTGACCAAAGGCAACAGGTTTTATTATGGACACCAGGTCAGGTGCCACCACACAACACAAAGCCAGTTCCCATGAACTGCCTATGATATGCATTGCTGAAGTAACATTTTACCCAGGGTGTGCCATTGCAGTGATATAAATATATTTTTTCCTAGACTAAATATGAGCGGACTATCTGTTTTGATGTGTGTAGATAGGTGTGAATGTATGTGGATGCGTGTGGATGTGTGTGTGTGTGTGTGTGTGTGTGTGTGTGTGTGTGTAACCTCATGCTTAGAACTGCCTGTGAATGTCGTGGAATGCTACACCTGAAGAGTTCTGGTTTTCCACCAGTTCTGAGATGAAGAGCCACACAAGATAGTGGACTGGAGACCATGCCCATTCCCTTAGAAGGAAACCCAGAAATGTTAAATGTCTGTATTTATGTTGTATTTTATAGCTGCCACACTAACCTTAATAAGTAATTATACAGCTTTGGGCAGAACATTTTCACCTTAGTGGTGGAGTAATCTTAGAATATAAATATAAACTCATTCAAGTGACAATCCATCATCGAAGTCACGAATTCTGATTGAACTCCTCATCTGAATCACCAGTTCCTTGATGGAGAGAGAGAGAAGGGGATGGAATTTGTCTGGTAACCCTAAATGGAATACAAGTAGCCTTTGTTTTCCTGCATAAATGAACTTGATGAATGCGAACAAATATATGCAATTCATATACTTTTGGAGATGAACATAGACATGTGTGTCAGCTTTGAAATGATGTGTCCTGGATTAATACTTTGTCTCCCAATGTCACAGAAAAATGTATGCCGGTGACTCTTGAGGTTAGCATAGATGGGATTAAATGGCCTCAAGCAATTTCAGGTTCCCAATTACATGGAAAGTTCTACAATTATTAATATAGAGCTAACTCCTATGGCCCACAAAAGTGCATCAGCCTTCTAGAATCTGAGGTCCACTGTGCAAAGATTCTGTTTTGATATGATATGTATACCAAACTCCAGCCAACATACTGCCATGTTTCATAATTGAGTGGCTGCCTTGCTTATTTTAAGCTATGGTTGCAGAAACTGTGGCCATTTATATAAGCTATAACATCAAATCAGGGAAAAATGGGAAACAAAAGATTCTGAACCCTATATTGTTGAATAAGTAAAAAAAAAAATCATCAAATATTTATTGCATTCTGACAGGGTGTATGGCATTGTATTCTCAGAACTATGCCAGAGTGACAAAGTTAATTCACCCCTTTTTGGGGACCTTAATATATTTTTAAAGGGATGTGCCTATGCATTAATGCCTGAAAATTATGTATAAAGAAATGAGGTTGAATCTCTGAGCAAGTCACCTTTCCCCAGAGGTAAGGACAGGAGGCCAGCTTTAGGGGCTGAGGCTAGCCCCATGAGTTAGTGCTGACCTAGTGAGCTCAGATCTACCATTAGGAAGCATTAAGCTGATCCCCTGCACCAAATCAAGTAGCTTCACCATGTGTCCACTGGCCCAAAATTATTTTTAACAATTTTATGAATAAAATGTTCTGGTGTGTTTTAAAAAGTTATTTTAAAGAAAGGCTGTGCTCACTACACTGCTGGTATGTGTGTGTTTTGAGAGCTCTTGTATTCAATCTGTGAAGGATATGTATATTAATCCATACACGCTTATAGCCTCAATATTTGTCTGAAGACACTTAAATTCTGACCAGTAAAGCAAAGTTCTAGAAGCAATATTTCACTTATTTAACATTCTCCAAACAACATCAAGCATTGATACACACTGAAGAGTGTATTTATTTTTTTTATCACTCCAAGTATGTTGGAATATGCAAGGACTGTGGTTAAAATTAGAATGTATAAGGCATATTATAATTTAGTTCATACTGAAAAATAAATTAACAGAACATTGCTTGGTTCATACATGTTCCAAAATTTGAGCAATCTCTTGAGTTAGACATAGACTTTCTATTTTGTTTTAATTTGTCAAGGTATTTTCTTCCCTTCATAAAACTTAGGTACACATAACTTATGTCATTTATTTATGGTCTTTTATACCTAGTTTGTAAAATTGTAAAATAGCAAACTAAATGCAAAGAGTTTGCATTTGAAAACAATAAAGTAGTTGCCATATTCAAACCTGGAATCTAGTTGTCTCTTCAATACTTTTTGGCTTAGATATGGTGGTTCTCATTTAATTAGTTGTTGGTTGTCATTTGGTTAAAACACAAAATCTTAGTAGTTACTGAGAGGATAAACAGCATTAACTTCTAAAGGGTCCTCACCCTTGACAACAACACATTAGCAAATCCGACTTAGATTCTGTGAGATCCTGTGTCCCATTGTAATAGGACTGACTTTTGGTTGGAATTCAGGCTCCACCTTTTACAGATCATGCAGTCTAGGGCAAGTTTCTTAACTTCTCTGTGCCCATTTTCTTTTTTGTAGAATGATGATAAAGACTAAACATGTTTAAAAATTAGCACAGTGTCTAACATCTAGCCAGAATTCAGCAAATGGTAGCTATTTTCAGGAGCCTTCTTGATCATATAAAATGTCTTCTCTAATATTCCCAGTTCTTTACCCTCTCAAACATCTTTGCTGTTGATCCAGGTGACCAGCTACCCATTTTTACCATAGGCTTTTATTCTGGATCATTGGGTCCTTAAATTCTGGAGGATGCATTAGAACTCCAAGAGTCCCTAAAACATGGTGCAAATGTGAATGATTATATGTATATTTGTGTTTTAATGGGGAGAAAGATCATAAATTTCATTAAGTCCCAAATTGGTCTGGGATACAAAAATATTAAGGCCACAGTCTTAAGGATGAATGTTCTCCTCATGAATGCTCTCCTCATTAAATAAACTATCAATTGACTAAGCCCCTGTTAATTGAAAATGAGATTCAAGACATAATAATTTATTAACTGAAGCCTTTAAGAGCAGCTGGCTTTAGAGAGTAGGGCCATGCTGTTCATTATTACCAACAGTGCTTTGAAATGAAAATAATCTTGATATGTCTTGTTATTTCCTACTTAAACACTTCTCTACAATCAACAATTTTAATATATAAAGTAGTTGACAACATATTTGTGATTTGAAAGAGACTGGGTTTGACATTCTCCCCCCCCCCCACACACACACACACTTTTTATTAAGATATAAAATCAACTGTATTAGGATTCTCCAGATAAATAGAACCAATAGGAAATATATCAATATCTCTCTGTATATGGAGACATATGTATATATTATGATACATAATATGTGTATGAGGAATTGGCTCATACAATTTCATAGGCTGAGAAGTATCATGATCTGCAGGCTGGACACCTAAAAAGCTAGTGGTGTAATTTAGTCCCAAGTCCAAAGACCTGAGACCCAACCAAGCCAATGCCCCAATGGCATAACTTGCAGTCCCAGTGCAGGAGAAGATGAGATGTTCCAGATCAACAGTGAGGCAGCGAAAAAGCTTGGGGATGCACTCAACTTCTACAGAAGCCTTTCCCTGACCTACCTTAGGTGCATGGTCCTCCTTGAATTAATGATACAGACAGGCTAGCTGCTCAACTGTTTTAGTTCTTCCTGTTCACACAAGACTATATTTCCCAGCCTTCAAACCCTTAAGTTAGGCCCTTGTGATAGGTTTCTGGCTAATAAGATAAAAGAGGTAGAGATTCAAGCCCCTTCCAAGCTTGGCCATAAAGCCTTCAACACAATCGTTCACTTTCTCTTCCCCTTATGTGATGGCCTGAGAGGCCACCTGCTCAACATGGTAGCCTCACAGGGAAGGACTTTGGATCCCTGAGGCACTGCTTGGAAAGATGACAGAAGATGCTCTGGACCTTTATCAGGCTGTGATGTGAGCTAGAAATAAACCTTTAGTATGTATGTTAAATGCTCTGAATCTGGAGTCATTCATTACAGAAGCTGAAAACAAAGGAATGCCTCTTTTCTCTGCATATATCTCTATTCAGGGCATCAACAAACTGGATGATGCCCATTGCAGTGGGCAGGGCAATGTACTGAGGCCACTGTTCCAGTTTGCTGATGATGCTACCACACATGCCATGGATAGCAGGTATATACAGCAGTGGATAGTTTTCTAAACACCACTTGCCCATTCCATTGTTAGGTGGCTTACTTTTGACTGATTTATCTCGATTATTTTTGTTAAGCTCTAGTGAAATGAACTATAACTTAAGTACAATATTCATCTTACACGCTGTGTTTTGTGAGAATTAATTTCCAAAGTCTACTTTTCCCTAAAAGCAGAGTGTAATCTATTATTACTAAGATACCACCACCTAATATGGAGTGAACGAAGAAGTAGTGATTTTCTTTAATTATCATTTTTGTGTTCTCAGCATAAAAGCCACGGACAGCACTTCTCAGATGCCATTCCTCATTTTGATGACAGCCTGTGACAAAGAGAGGCTAGTCATTAACTAAATAGAAACAAAAGATGGGTCCAAAGACAAGAGAAAAATGAAGTGAAGTAGAGGTTGAACATGATGTAACAAAGTGCACAGACTTCCATGTGAACCCTGCCTTGGCTACTCATTACCCGTGTGTCCATGGGCAAATTGCCTAATCTTCCTGAAACTCAGTTTACTCATCTTTAAAATGGGAGCAAGACCTACTTTGTCAGGGTCTTCTGAGACTACAATATAATCAAGTCTATGGAAAGCTGGAGCTGCAAACACAGATGTTTACATGGGCCAGTTAGGCTATGTGAATAAGTGATACTGTCCAAATGTAACCCAATAGAGTGGGTATTTAGCTAACGTTAGGTTGATAAAATATTAATGAGTATTAGTCAGTGAATGGTAGGTTGTGGCCAGGAGGGTTCTATGGTCACATAAGATGGAAAACAGTGGTTCATTCCATTATACACTCTTGGATTTTAATACAGCACATTAGTACATTAAAGGTTCTGGGAAGCTCTATTGTTAAAACAAACAAACAAAACAAAAAACAATTTCACTAGTTTAACCTAACATTTCCCAAATATATTGGAAGATAAAATCCTTTAAACATACATGGAATAAAAGTCTCTGAAACACATTTTGGACATTCCTTTGGGGTTTCAAATAGAAAACTAAAGGAGACAGAGGCAAACAAATGTCTCCTATATTGCATAACTTTCAGCTCAAGTTCCTGAATCCCAGTCACAGTGCACCTACATTCTAAGGCATATGCCACGCACAGTAGCAAGTCCTCATTCAATGTCATTTCATTATAATGTTGATGAGAAAAAAAAATTAAATCCCGGCTGGTGCCATTGTCTGCGTGGAGTTTGCACATTCTCCCCCAAAGAGCACTGGCTTCTTTACCCCTTTGACTGTCAAATTAAAAAAATGACAACAGCCAACACAACAATAGCCATCCAGTGTGAATGCCCTGTCTTGAACCATAAGTATATAGGTTATGTAATAGAGTTGCATCTTATTGGTCACCTCTCATAATAAGGTTGTGTCTGATTGGTTAATTATTGGTACCAGAACTCCTTCTGTACAAGTATAGGCACCTGGGGACTCTGGTTTCCTCCCACATCCCAAAGATGCACACATGAGGTGAATTTTGTGTTTAAATTGTCCCAGTCTCTGAGTGTGAGGGTGTGTGCGAGTGGCCCTGCGATAGAAGGGTATCCTGTCCAGGGTGGGGTCTCATGTTGCACCCTGAATTTCCAGGATAGTCTGTGGCCACCCTAGACCCTGAATTGGAATAAGCAGGTTTGAAATTCATTATCTTACATGTCTCTATTCATCTTTCTTAGATGTATGTAAAGTTCACATTAATTTCAATGTTTAATATTAGAAGTGTTTTAGATCTTTATTTAGAAGTTTGCTGATGTTTTGTGATCAGAAATATGCTGTAGAATTTAACTCTTGTTTATATCAATTTGCCTGTGGCAACATTGGTTTAGTTATATGTCATCACTTAAAGTCACAGTTTCCAAGAACCTAATGATAATGTTAAGTGAAGACTTAGAGGTTTACAGCTGCTTGGAGATTTGCATTTTCTAGGTTTGCAGTTGCTTAGAGATTTGCGTTTTCTCCATCGTGGTCTAGTGGCTTCAGTACTGGTTGGGGATAAAGCATGTGAAGTGTGGAGAATGGGTTGGAGAAATTATGCTACTAGAGACTATGAATATCAAGTCCTGATATCAGAGCCCCAATAGGAGGTTTAAATCATGAACTGAACCATGTGAGCCAAAATCATGACCTGGGCTAAGATGTCTGAATTCTTCCAGTCATGGTAAAGAACAAAATGGATTTTGACAATAAAAAAATGCAGAGCACACTTCCATCGACAACTTAATTAAGACTTGTAGCAATATTGTGGGCTTTGGCCTCAGTTATTTTACCCTTTCCTTTTGGAGGAAGTGCCTTGAGCCATCAACTGTTTGCAGTTGAATGGGTAATAGACCCCTGACATATCTTGTTTCTGACAATCTCCCTGGACATAATTCTTTGTTTACAGCACTGCTGTAGAAAACTTGATGAATACTTAGAAGAAACTAGAATTAGGACCTAAGGATCTAGTTAAAATCAACTTAGTAGAACATAGACATTGCTTTGTGTAGAGTTGGAAAATATAGCCATGAGAGAAAGTAGCTTTAACATACACCCAGAGAAACTATATATTATACACATAATATGTTAGAGGCAATTATGGCCTAGTAATCTGCAGTGTATCACTACCTAGCAATCAGATTGACGTATTCTAATGAGACCCATGTTGTTTGTAATCAGACTGGCATTGCTTATTCAGATCTCTATTCCATAAGATGCACTTTTAAATGGCTCAGATTGCACCAGATGCTATAAGAAATAGCATTCCATTTTATTCCATTACCAGCATTTTTCCCTCTTCCAATTAGCATAATTTAAAATCAGCCAGAGGCAAATGTGAGGGGCTGAAAAGCTGCAAAAAAGTTCAAGAAATACTTGATAGAAAAATGCAAGTAAACACACATGCACAACATTTTTTTGTGTGTGTAGGCAAGGGAACATTACAATTAATAGAGTTCTTATTCTCTTAAAATGCTCAGAATTTATTTATGGGACTTATTGAAATATTAGAATCACTCAGGGGGCTAATTGCCCTGTAGTTTCTTTTTGCTTATCTAGTGACTGACATAATAGAATCACCACCTCATTTACCATTCAGTTAAGGTTTAATTGAGTTCATCTTTTTTCCCCCCTTCAAAATGGCCAGGAATTTAAGAATCAAAATAAATGATAATTTGTAAAATGAGAAGATCCTCATAAATTGCCTCTTTAAAAGTTAGGTTCTGGTTGTTTATAAAACATCTGAAATTAAAACCTGAGCTAACATAATATATACTTTTCCCTGATGTAATCTACCATGATGTTACATTAGGTTCTCTTCCTAATAGCACCTAACAGACTTGAATTGAGGACCCAGGTTCTGTATGTAATTTGAGTAGGACTGATCCATGCTCAGCTGTCATTACTTACCCTAATGGGTCTGAACCAGAGTAAACCATCGACACACAATGACTGGTTCATAGGAGGTCCAATCAGAGAGAAATTTGAGACGTATTTTTCCATAGAATAGGACGCAATCTTTCTGGAACCCTAACTCACCCCCAAATGAACAAAAGACATAATTTCCTCTGGTAGCCATTCTGGGTTCATGAGAAAAGTCATCCTTAAGATGAAGGTGACACACATAGGTAAAGAGAATCTCAAAGAAACAGAGCAGGACCCAGTGGTGTCCTGGAGGCATCTTGTACCAAACGAGCTCATGAGAGTGGACTGTTAAATGTTCAAGAATCTTGTGAGTTGGTTAACTACATCATAGTGGTAGCTAGAATATGGCCATGGTAGGAGTATTTAAAATCACAGTAATGTGCCGAAACCAGTTTGGCTCAGTGGATAGAGCGTCGGCCTGCGGACTCAAGGGTCCCAGGTTTGATTCCGGTCAAGGGCATGTACCTTGGTTGCGGGCACATCCCCAGTAGGGGGTGTGCAAGAGGCAGCTGATCGATGTTTCTCTCTCATCGATGTTTCTAACTCTCTATCCCTCTCTCTTCCTCTCTGTAAAATATATTAAAAAAATAATTAAAAAATCACAGTAATATGCAAACACTTCTTTTTCTCCTCCTCCTTCTCCTCCTCCTCCTCTTCCTCCTCCTCCTCCTCCTCCTCCTCCTCCTCCTCCTCCTTCTTCTTCTTCTTCTTCTTCTTCTTCTTCTTCTTCTTCTTCTTCTTCTTCTTCTCTCCCACAGAATGGGTTGTTAAAAATTTACTGCTTTTCTGCTTGCCTCCAATTTAACTGTCTGAAATTTGTCTTCCTTCTGACTTTTCATATCAGAAGTCCAAAAGTCTCCTTCATTGTTAAGTATATTTGATCCAGATGATTTTCTATTGCTATTAACCGAAAGCATATTCAACATGGCCTGAAAAGTTATCCATAATAACAAGGGCTAACACTTATTGAGCCTTTACTGATGACCAAGAACTTTGCTAAGTATAAATTCACCCAATCTTAAACCATTCACCTCTACAAAAAAAAAAAGTATTTTTATTTCTCATTCACACATGAAGAAACTAAACTATAAAGTCTACTTGTCCAAGTTTCAAAGAGACCTACTTCTAGTTTTCCAAATGCACCAAGCCTTTTCATGTGTCGATGCCCTTACCTATGCTGTTTCCTCTTTCTATAGACTGGGTCTACCTAGTTAACACCTACCCATCCTTCAGGATCCCGAATTAGTGTTTTATGGAAGTCTTCATATTTTTAGTCTGAGCCAGTGACTCCTCACTTCATTCTGTGCCTACCTTGCTTAGAGTGCTTTTAACAGTGCAGAGTCCTTATTAGTTTTTGTTGGTGCCCATCAAAGTAGACCATAAGATCAATAGAATTTTAGAAATCAAGATTTTCTTTAAAAAATTCTTCCTGTCTATACCTTTATGTCTAGTACCGTGGCTGCCATGGTAGTTGTCCAAGCAATGCTGACTAAATTATTTGAAGAAATGAATGAATTCCTATAATTTGTCCTTACGGCATTGAAATTCAAGGAAATAATACTTTGTCATTACCCTTAGCACATATTCTTATACTAAATGCATGAATTATCATAAAATTATAAAAACTCCTGTCTTCTTCCTTCTTCACTTTTCTCATCTTCACTATTAGACAGAAGAATGTGTTGAGGGATAAAAAGAAGATATTCAACTTTGGTGTCAAATAAATGGGTTATAAATTCTAATTTCATAATTTGTTGACTGGGTCATCTTAGGTAAATTGTATGCTCTCCTATATGTGAAATAAGAATGATGTATAACATTTAAGATTACTGTGTGAAAGTAAATAGTTGGTATAAATGGCCAGATGCACAGTGATAGGCCTTTAAGAAGTGGTAATCTTTATCTTCATGTCCTATAACCTTAGCCATATTTTGCTTTTATTTTTCCTGAGAACTATCACCTAAAATTTAGTGTCTTATCTCTATTTACTTTGTTTGGATATTACAAATTACTACTTTATCTTACTAATCCTAATTATAAGTAACAATGGCCACAAACATTACTATGTGTCATGGTAGATTGAAAGCTAAAGTTTTCTTTAAGCTGAGACTATCAATTATGGGTTTGTAAAAATTTCATATTTTTAAGATCAGGCTATTATTTGTCTTTGGATCCCTCCCATTTTTTTTACAGTAAATCAGAATGTAACAAACCATGACTGTGAGAGAAAACCATGACTGGACTGATGTATACTTTGTCATGTTTTGTATTTTATTTTGAAAGAAATACTTCGGGGAAAAAAAGGTGTTGATTTTAGCAACTTGAACTAAGTAACTCTTGTGCTACATATGGTATTAAGATTGAACACAACTCTTGTGAATGTCATGTCTGAGCCTTTTGGCCAAATCATTTGTGATGGGAGGTGATTTTGCCCTTTATGAAAGGTTAACCACTGTCAATCATACTGAAAGAAGAAAGTTCTAGGGCTGGACATGAGCTGACCCTAGGATTGGTGTAGAGGCAATTTTTATTCCATGGGGCTTCAGGTGGGAAAATGAAAGTAGTCCTGGACTTTATGCAAGGGCAGCTCATTCTCACCACTGGAAATACACGGGTATTTCCAGTGGTGAGAATGAGCTGCCCCTGCATAAAGAGGCATGCTGGAAGACAGGGTGGGTATTGGCCTACCAAGGAGATCCAAAGTAGAATCTGGGCATGTGGGATGGGAGCAGTTGTGAGTTATTTTCTATAACCCTAAACTTCAGTTAAGCTTGTGTAAACCACATCCTCCCTAATCCTTTCCCAGGTGTGATATGTGGAATAGGGTTAAGCAGTAAGCTCATAATAAGATCAGGGAGGAGGCAGTGGGGACCTGTAATGAAGAATAACTATCCAGAAGAGGAGTGCTATCATGAGGATCAGCAGCAGCACAGAAGATCCAAGGAATACATGGGAGGCAGGATGCTGGGAAATGCTCAGAAAACTTCGAGGAGGTGATTTGCCAGGAGTTGGCTGGAAAGAGTTCAGATTGTAATAGTCTAGACATGAAAAGAAAATGTAACATTATGTTGTAGCCAAAGGCAGGTGAGGTTGGTGACTTGTCTTATTTAATTCCCACCACAATCAGGTTGCAACTATTACTACTCCAATTTTATAGCTATAGCTATAAAACTGAGAATTAAATAGATTAAGCACTTGCTCAAATTTTAGCTGCTTGTAAAATGGCTGTGCTGAGATTTGTACCATATCCGTTGTCCACCAAAGATGAGGTTCTTCCTATAAAACCATCATGCCTCTTGAAGCAATGAAATGTGTCAACTGGAGAAGAATGTGTGTCTCTGGTTAATTTCCTGTGACAATTCCACAAAGCAGACTTGTGAAAGGATTACTTTCCATTTGTTTCAGCAGTTCTTTTTTGGTGTAAAAAAAAAACCCCATCATTATTGTTATCTGTCCAAATGTCTTGATGGAGGAGTGGGATGTAAGGGAAATCCATGTCTTCACGAGAACCAGTAACATTTCACATCTTAAGTAAGACTTTTAATTCTCTGGTCGATAGCCTGAAATTGATTTTCTCCTAGCTATAGACCAATGTGATAGAAAATCTACTTAGTGTAATAGGCACTCTATCCTGGATGCTGTTGGAAAAGAATATTGTACAGTTTAGAAGATGTTAGATCTAGCCTGAACTCTGCCACAAAGAGCTTTGCTCATGATTCCTCATTCTAAAACTGGAACTTGGGCTTTCTAATCTCTAATATCTTTCAGCTCTGAAATCTAATGTATGCTTTATTTTTTTTGGTTCCTAGGTATAAGTTTCTGAATGCAAGAATGTTCATACACAGATACAGAAAAGAAAGTCAAGTCTAATATTTAGAGATTTGCCCTGGTGTGACTGTAGTCATTGTTATAATAGTTAAGTACATACTTCCTTGCTAGTTGGCACATGGCTTCTGTTCTGAAGCACCCTGAGTGGCTCCTTTTACCCCAACTGTTCTAATTATCCCCCATGCAACCCCATAATCACCAAGTCAAGTTTTTTTTTTTTTTTTTTGTATGGTTTAAACATAATTTCACATATATAAAGTAACAATAATTCTAAATAAAGACTTGGGCCATAAAAAAGACACTGAGGACAGAAAAAAAGAGAAAGGAAGAGAGATATTGAGAGAGAGAAAGAGAAAGAGAGATGCTACCACTTTCACTAGGGATAATAAGGTCAACCTGAAAATTTGATACCATACTAGACATGCATGGTCTCCTGTGTCATTCACTGTCTTCTTTCTTTTTTTCCTCCTTCTCTTTAATCCAAGAGTTAAAGGGAAAAAATTTCTGTATTCAGATTGGTCCTGAATCTTTTACTTAGGACTGTGAATAGAACAGAGCTTTGAATAGTTAGATATCTTTCATTAACAAATTAGATTTCCAGTACTTTGAGAATGGAAACACATAGAAAGAAGAAGAAAAAAAAAATCTTGTGTTAAAAGTGCTTCTTTTATTCATCCCTGTATTTAAAAATGAAGAAAACGTCTTGGATGGTAAAGAGGATGACACATTCACAATGCAAGATCTTTTACAGATTCACAGTCAGTGTTCATACAAACGGTAATCTAATAATGCTATACTACATTTAAGGACTATAGTAGCTTGTACATTTCTCGATATTTTAAAAGGTTTGCCCAGTCACCCTTCATGCCCTTCTGATCCAAGCATTGTTTGTACTCTTGCTTAATGGGAATTTAGGTGGACTAGAGTTGAGATCTTGGATACTAATATATACCTACTATAGTGTGGTTTTCCTTCTTATAAGTCAGTGGCATTGTTCAACAAGGCCTCCCCAAATGGCAAACACATGGCTCTGAGTTTTGGTTCTGATTGACATGAGTAACTTTCAGAAAGCTCTCTGAAGTTCTTTGAGGATCCATTGCTATTATTGACAGAGATTAGTATTTGATTGCTTTGAAGCCCACTTATCTTCCTTAGCTGATTGAAGATGTTGCTGATGTACTTTTTTAATTAGTTTGTGAAGTGGGTGGAGTTGGAGCAAAGTCAATTTCATCTTGCTAAGATTCAATCAATGCTAGCAGACTGAATGACTGTAGTTTATTCAGCTGATTGACCATGGGCTTCTTTAGAAGTTGTTTTCTCTTATTTTCAATTTTGATGATTAAAAAATGATTTAATTACAGAAGTCACCTCCATGTTGCTTAGTATTTTGGCATGAAATTTACTCCACTTTTCCACCTCATGTATAACTTGTAAGGTACACAATACAGGTTTACAGAATTCAATAATAGTTGCTGTTACACATTATAAATAAGACAACACAGTTTTCTCCTTTGATTTTTCATTCCTTTTCTGCACAAATACTGCACAGAAAAAGATTTAAGGAAAGAAAAGATTGCTCCAACCTTTGCAAAAATATTTACAGTTTACTAACTTTTGCTGCAATTTACTTTGTTTTTATGATGCATGTTTTACAAATCCTTTCACTGGTTAAACTTTTCTTACTGAAGTAATGAATAGAAAAATGGTGGTTCCCATTTATTTGGAGAATTATTATGACTGCTTGCCTGAGCATCAAGCTGAAATGCATACAAAACCATTTCACATCCCAAACAACAACCAACCAAATTTTGTTTCTGTCAAAATAATAGAAACAAATGGTTCCAAAGCAGAAATGCTGCTAGTAAACATTTTCATCAGAATCAGCACTGTGGCTATTAAAATTCATCCAAATTAAGTGTTTATTTTTTAGACAAATGCCTTCTTTGTAAAATATTTGCCAGCAAAGATAACACTAGCCCTGTGGGGTAAGTTTACTTATATGAAAGTCCTATGATTCATGAGAGCTTAATTATATAATTATGTACAGAAAACTTTAGTAAACTTCTCTCTAAAAAAAAAAGTTAAGTCTGCATTTTTAAGATTGTAGTAAAACTTGTTCTGAAGTTTTATTCCCAAATGCTATATTTTTAAAGGAATTATACAGTGTGACTCATGGAGAACATGGGGAGGTCACTATTAGTCAAATGTACTAAGATATCCCAGTTGAGCCCCAAACCATATGCAGGTCCTTGTTTCATTTTGATTGGTCTGGTCCTAAAGTATCAGAGGGGATAGAGAGGGTGGATAAACATTGAAAAGGATGGATTGATGTCTACCCCAGTGGCTTAGCCTGAGGGACTGATTTTGAGACTAGAAAGAAGGGTATAAGTTTGCTATTGCCACATAAAATCTGTTCATAAACCACACTAAAAAGCCACATACATCTCAGGCTTCCATGTACATCACATATACTAATATCCTTTTGGATAAAAACGAGTTACGTGGCCGAGCTCAAGATCAAGATTAGGGAAATACATTCTGCCAACCATGAGGTCAAAGCAAGTTACATGGCTAAGACCAACATCAATGAGGGGTGGGGAGTGAGTAAAATACTTCCTGAACAATATTGTAATCTACCACAAGAGGTGAAGCCAGAAAGTAAAGAATATGTGTATGTGAAATATTCATGAGTCAGTGTCCAAACAGTGCTATAGAACAGCGATTTTCAACGATGTGCCATGAGAATTTTTAAAACATGCGATTTCTGACTAGAGTAGTAAACTTCTCTCTTAAAAAGTTGTTAAGCCTGCATTTTTAAGGTGGTAGTTAAACTTGTTCTGAAGAGGAATTGACCTCTTTTCCCTTAGATAATCAAATTAAAAAATGACAACAGCCAACACAACAATAGCCATGTGGTGTGAATGAATCAAAATTATACTTTGTTTTAACAGATCGCCAAAAAATTATTTTTTGGTGTGGCACAGAATTTTAGAAGTTTATGTGTGCCACGAGAAGAAAATGGTTAAAAATTGCTGCTATAGACTGTAGTGCAGCTTTGCCATTCCTGAGGTTAAGAGTGGCCATCAGTGGAGAACTGATGAGCATGAGGGAACAGTATTCCTCCAGGGGCCTCTTGCCTATAGTCAGTGGCCAGGTACCTTGGTAAGATGTTGGAGGAGTGGAACAGGAGTGTACTGAGCACACGTCAGATGCTACTACCCCTGAGAAGTCTAAGAAATATATGGAGGCAAGGACTTTCAGGGGGCTCAACTCCTGAATAAGTAGGAGAATTGGTATAGATTAATGTATATATGTTGCCTTTGGACATCATTGTTTCATAAGTAGGAGAGATTAGATTCATGTTCTAGCTCCTTCCAAAATAAAGCCCAAATGAGTCTTATATTGTGAAGATGGAAAGAACATATTTGGCCTGAAACTGCATGTTCATGAATAGAATGACCTACAGAACTTACATTTAAACATATAGTGGAATGAATATGTGCACCCAGTTGTGTGTTCAGTCAATAATTAAACAAACAAAAGAACATGGAAACCATTTGAAAATATTCAATGTGGTTTTGCCATTTTATCCTGAAAAGCCATGATTCCTACCTGCTCCTCCATCTGTACCCTTTCCCTACTGACACAGGCATAGGGACACTATGACATTATAGTGGTTACCAGCATGAGCATGGGACTTGAGTATGGCAGACCGCTAACCTCTTACCAAAACCATTTCCTCTTCTTCTGGAATACACAGCTTGATTACATTTTGCAAGTTCCTTGCAGGTCATTGTGACCACATGACTAGTGAGGATGGGAACCTAGAAGTCCTAACCTTCTGGAAGTGACTGAGGTAAGCAGAGTTGTGAAGCATGATCTGATGGCCATGGTGGCCTTTTAGATGAAGGCGCATAATAAACTCTGCTTATCGACTTGTTTTCTTAGACTTGTTCTCAGGGTCAGGTGAGTGGTGACTTGGCTGTAGGCGGGGGGATCTTATCAGCAGCACGTGGAGTTTGTTGGTCTCCCCAAATGCCCCTGAAGGAGGTGCGGGGGTTTCAGGAGACACTCTGGAGGCAGTGGGTAGTGTCACAGTCATAAGAAAAACTGTTGGCAGACTCCACAGCACTCTGGAAGTCTTACTCAGATTCTTGTTTGCTGAGTACTAACTGTCTGCCCTATTACTACATCAAAGTCCCTAATATCCTTAGGATTTAAAATAGTGGGGCCAACAAAACGTGGCTTTACTCCTGGTCTCTGCTTGATCAGGAAGGGAAAATTGAGTTAAGACTCAACACTTTATACTTAGCTGCTTCTTTTTCCGTATCTTTTCTTAAATTAATCTCAAAAGGCTAAAATCATTTTCCTGAGTCTTCAATGATGATTAAGCACAAGTGAGTTGATTCAACTTTGGGAATGGCTCTGGAAGCCAGCTCGTGCTTCCTCACCTCTAGCAGAAGAGGCTGATGGAAGGGCTGTGGACCTGCGGCAGGACCATGGAGCCAATCATCCTCTCTCCCACCGAAGTGCTCCGTAGACCCCTCAAGGCACTCAATCATGCTCTGCGTTTCCTAGTCTATGAAATCTCTCCGGAGTGCCTTGCGGAATAAATAATTACTGGTTGCAAAGCATGAAATCCAAAGTGCTATGGAAACAGAAAAACAGAACGACCTTGTTGGTTGCTCAACTCCAGTACTTGGCAGAGCAGCTCTTGAAACACGACCCCACACAGGAATCAGCCAGGTTAGGCTGAGAAGTGATCTCAACTTGGGGAACAGTGACTTGCCCAGCCTTGTCCCTGACTCTACCTCCCTGACACCCATCCATCCTCCTTTCCCTTTCCTGGTCCAGCGAAGAGGAAAATAGATCTGATTAAAACATGCTTACATTGGTGTGGTTTAATTTCATGCATTTATTCTTTCACTTATCCCTTTAACACATTTATTGATTACCTGCTCCATTTGGGCTCTGTACTTGACCTACGTACAAAGTCAGAGGGTCCCAGCTTGAGCCTAAGCTGCATGAATAGGTCAAGGGCAGTGTGTACACCTATCTGAGCAATTGAGAGAACACGTGGGGTAGGCTCCTCAGGAGACTTTTCACTAGAGCCTTTGAGAAACCTTGGGAATGGAGCAGGGGAGGGAGCAGGACAAGCTTTGACCTCTGTTTCCAGCTTAGACTTTGTTGCCTCTGGACAGGATTTTAATAATATTATATATTTTGTATGATATATTTCAGCAATATACACATATTCAGTAACATGGATTTCTGTAAAATGAATATCTGGTTTTCAGTAACATCTGAAAGGTCATTCTTTGTGAGATATCATGGCCAGGAAGCACTGCTTTTCATGGCATACCTATGTATTTGATACTTGGAGCAGTTCACTTTTTCATCTGCATAACTCAACAAAATCACCTTCAATAATAATAATGTAATCACCATCATCACCATTTTATTTTTCATTCTTTAATTAATATCCAGGAAAATATTTAGTATAGGAACTGCAATTTGCAATTTTCACTACCTAACAAAACTTATAATTTGCACTATATGTCATTGTTTTTAAATTTCAAACACAAAGAGCCCAAGTGACCATATGGAATGATGAAGTTGCAGGAACTCAAGTTCTGTCTTTTCACTTGTAGAGTCACTGTGCTGTAATTATTTTGAACCCACTGTTTAAAGGCAGGAATATGTCGTTCTTGAGGAACTTAAGACAAAAACTGCACCCAGAGCGAGCGTTACTGATTTCAAACAATTCCTTATTCTTCAAATGAAATTGTAGTTGAGTCTTATTTGGAGACTGGCTGCATAACTAGGAGATCTTTGAATGAACTTCCTTGTAGAATACTGTGTTTATTAAAGGATAAGGAATGGCACTTGCTAATTTGAAGCATATATTACTTTTGCTGATGTTGTTTCATTATTAGAACTTAGTCATCACTGCTGGAGGCATTTAGAACTTTGATCAACTAAAGATGATTTTCTGGGAGTAGTTTATCTTTGTTAGGATTGCCAGGTGTAGTGATAGCAACAAGCAGATCAACATTTAGTTGGTTTATTATTTTAAATCTCTGCAGACATTGCAGCCAATGTTGCCTTCACCTAAGGGGGGCCACTCCCTTTTTCCTACCATTCCTGCTCTACTACTACTTTGAGGAATTCCAGAACAAAACAAAATGCTAACAGAAAGAAGATTCTTTCCCACGTGTTCACAGACCACTGTTCAGTTTTCCTACTGAGAGTGTTTCAACAGTGGTTGGCAGGGGATAACCATAGTGGACAGGGAAATTGATACCCAGAGGGAAGTGCAGATATGTCCACAGACCTTGGCAGGTCCACGATGCCTCCCAGACAGAGCAACACTATTGGAAATTCCCAGAAATACCTCCAGGTAGAGGGGCTGCTTTGCAGAGGTAGGACCCTGGGCCAGCATGTTAGGGCAAGAGCCAGCACTCCTAGGTACAGCCAAGGGGGTGGGACAGAAAGAAGTGCTGCTTTCAGAGAGTACACAGTCCAAGTAGGGCAAAAATCCAATAATAAACATTGTTACATAGTATAATATAATTTATTTTAGTATGCTGTATAATCTGATAAGCAGAAGCTAGGCAAATGTGTACAGGATGTTTGGGAAAGTTTCCTGGGAGAAATGATACCTGAACTGACTCTTAGAAGAAGAGCAGGAGATAGTGATCTTTAAGACTTAATTTTTTTTCTGTTGTGGCTGCATTGTAGATAAGATATCTGGGGTGGAGGTGCTCCCAAAGATCCCTTTAAATTAAACAAGATTATAATACCAAAGATTTATTGAGCATTCGAAGTGTGCCAGGTAGAGTGCTCAGTGAATTATCTATCATCTACTTTAATCTCAATGCAGTCCTATGGCATAGGTATCATTCTGACCTCACTTACCTAGGGGTTGGGGAAGGAGGGGAGATGAGGCTTTAAACAGCCAAACAATTTGCCAAAACAAACTACTAAGTGAGAGAGATAGGATTTGAATACAGTCTAACTTCAAGTCTAGGATTTAATCTTGCAATCATCTCCTGAAAACAAGCACAGGAAGACATCTGGGTAATTGTTCACTTGAAGCCCATGTTTTCCCCTCCCCCTAAGCTGTATGCAAGACTGGTCTGGCTCTTCTGTGCCTGCACCTGCCAATGTATTCCTCTGAGCTGTGGTTGCCCAAGACAAGGATCGTCACCGGTGTCCACCCTGATGGGTAGGGTGCAGGCTTTGTGTTCGAATTCCTTCTCTGCTACTTCCTGGCATTATGATCTTGAGTAAGTCATCTATCCTTTCTGAGCTCAGTTTCCTCATCCATAACACAGGGCTGCTAAGCCCTAGGTCTCCGAATTATTCTTGAGGTCAAATGAAAGCAGGTGAAAGAGCACCTGGCTCGTAGTAGGTGCTTCTTCACGGGGCTGCCTGACATGTCAGTATTAACTAGGCAGAGCATATCACTACCTGTTTCTGAAGGAAATTTAACTGGCATTCAATTTTTTTCTTCCACAGTGACACATTTTGAATCCTAAGTAAAAGACCCCAGGATTGCTATTTATTTTAAAAAACAAACACCTGTCATTGCTCAAATTAGAAACACTTGCAGAACCACGCTACAAAATATTTATAAATTCACAAATGTGTTTTAATTGCTGCTAAGTAAAATGAATTCAGCTGCAATTTTTCACTTTCTAAAAAAGATGACTTCATTTCTTTTTCCCTATCCTAATTACAACTGTTGAATATTGAATTTACGCAGCCAATTGTACAGTATTTGTGAGAAAGGGAAGTTTGGAGGTTGGAAGGAAAGAAGATGACGGTATTGGAAAGGCATGACATAATGTAAAAGAGGCACTCATATTTCAGTTGAAAATGAGGTGGAGAGAGTACATTTCTATTTTGCCCCCTAGCTCCTACCCACAGTGGGAAATTCATTACCTGATTTGTAAGCTGCGTTTTTTTGTTTGAGTTAAAATGTAAATCTAAAGATAACCATGCTTTTTCTTATTATTTATGTTTCTTTATGGAGTCCAGGGGAAAATAATAATAGTTTTATTTAAAAGAATAAATACTGTAGTCTACTTCCATTATGTACACCTGACCCAATTTCTTACTAGACTTTTAAATATTAAGGTCATGAGTGTTATCTTGATCTAATTTATCATAATTACTTGGTGGGAGAGCACTAAACCAAGAACCACTTAGGTCAAAGTCCACTTCCAAAAACGTTTTGTTTGATGTTTGAGAACTTTCAAGTAAATATATATATATTTTAAAAATTGGTTAATTTCACACAAGAAATTTGGATTTTTGCTTGCTCTGACAAAAAGGGAATATCAAGCCACTGTTCCCACTGTGTGCGAATGGCAGTGGTTCTCCAAGTGTGGTTACTATATCAGCAGCATCAGCAGCATCTAGAAATTTGGTGGAAATGCCAATTCATAAGCCCTCCCAGACCTACTAGGTCAGAAACTCTGGGGGTAGGTCCACTAATCTGGATTTTAAGCCCTTCCAGGTCGGTCTGAAGCACACTAGATGTAAGAATCTCTGCCCTAGGCAGCAACCTGCCAGGGTTCCTTGATTGTAGGCATCTTCCCACCAGCTTTGGATGTTCTACCTTGCCATGGACCCTGGTGAGGACATGAGTGTGTACACCTACTCACTTGGCCCAACCTTCATAGGAACAATTTCCTAACCAGTTCCTGGGGCCAGCCAGCTTCTTGGGTGTGTGACCTGGATAGTTACAGGGCCAACTCTCAGAAGAGGTCAAGATTGGTTTAATGCTCTGCTGTTCTGTCTTGGAATTTTCAATAATTTTATCTTTTAATTTGTATTTTGTAAGTGAAGTGTGATGTGACAATTGGAGCATGTGTGTGAGTAGAGGAGACACACAAGTTAGCAGCATGCATGGGCTCAGGCTAATGGGAATGGAGGGGTAGTAAGTAGTATGCACACTGTGTAGTTGGTCTGGCTGCTCCATGCACAGGTGCATGCCTGGGGCCGTCCCAGGCTCCAAGGATGTTCAGGCGATTGATAGAATTCACACGCAGGCAGTTTCATTAGATGCAACCAGGATAGGAACTACTGGTGCCCAGGAAAACTTTGTAAATAGCAACAAAATAATAGTGTACACATGGACATTTCAATAAGGGACATCAAGGAGTCAGAATTCTTCAGAGTTTGGAATCTTTGGGTTAAAACCTGCTGCACCATTGGGGAAATATCCACAGGCTTGAAATAAAAATGTAAATTAAAAAATTATTACACTCGATAGGAAAGAATACTATTTTCACATGAAACTTTGGATTAGCTAACTATTAACAGGAAAGCAGTTTTAAGACCATTTTTTTTTTGTGTGTGTATGTGGTTGAAGATACAGTGATATAATGCATAAACAGGTATCTGAATTATACACAAATCATGAAGCCATTTCTGGTTTCTTGTATGACTTTACAAGTTACATAAAATGCCATAAGAAGCATTAAAATTTCATTTAATAAGTTTACTCTTAAAAATAAATTCAGACTTACACAAAACTGATTTGTATCCAGTTAAATCTTTTTGGAAAAATTATTTCTTAAAAAATTATTTCTTAAGTATCATCAACTTTGAATGTACTAAGGTTTATATTTCAAAATAACATCAAAAATTTATCCCAATATTGGTACAGCCTAGGAAATTCTCTTAATGGCTATAGGAACATTTGCATCAGTATAAATAAAAATCCTTCTCGAAGTTAAAAATAAAAAAAATTGCTATCTGTCACTTGCAAGAGTGATTGTTTTCAATTATATTGCTTGAAAATGAAGTTGCTAAAAGTATAAATTTGATTGATCTAACAAACAGGCAGAAAATAGAGCCAGGAAAACCTTATAATCAGTCAAAATATCATATTAGTGTTTATTATTAATAAAGTGTTAACTTTATTAGTATTACTTTTATAAAATTTTATAATTTTTTTGTAATTTGTAAGCTTATGTTCATACTTCTGTGTTACTGTTGCCCCTACTACATTTTGTAATAGAAAAATATTTTCAAAAATAAAAGTGTTGCATTTTAGTATCTTAAACAGCATTTCTTCCCTGCTTTTAGAACAAGAGGTCTTGAGTTTTCATTTTGCACAGGTCCCCCAAATTATTTAGCTAGTCTTTCCTGTGACATCTGAGGTATTGAGATCCAGTTTCAATACTCAGCTCTGGGATAATCTGTAAGACATTGTGTTTTCAGAGTGCTGAAGGCAAAAATGGTGCTAAGACGGTTACAGAAGAAATAACACTTAAGACACATGGTAAATAGGAGTAATATAGAAACTCTGGATCCTGAATGGATAGAAAACTATAAAGGAAATAGGGGGAGAGGGGAGTGATGAAGGTTACATATGGACCTGATATTAGATGATGCCACTGAACCAACATTTAATTTATTGTAATAATTGTATTGTGGTTATATAAGAGAATGTCTTGCTCTTAGAAAATGCATGAGATTTTTAGGAGTAAGGTGTTATGATGATCCCTAACTGGTTAGACAAAAGAGAGGGTGTGTGTGGATGGGAGTGTAGCCTCAAAACAAGCAATGTGGCCAAATGTTAACACTTGATGAATCTAGCTAAAATGTATGCAGGTATGTATTGTATCAATTCAATTTTTGAAGGTTTGAAAATTTTCAAGTAAAAAAAAAATTGGTGAAAATAAGTGATAGTGTACAAGGGGACTTTCTATAAAGTTGGCAATGTTGCATATTTAGACATGGGTGATGTCAACTTAAGAAACATACAAACCTGTAAAGAATTTTTGTGACTTTATTTAAGCCAAACTGGACAATTGTGGGGAAGCAAAATCTCAACACATTGAGATAATGCTTCAGAGAATGTTAGTTTTGCATCTTATTGTATACATTATAATCAAAAGAGAAGATGTAAGTGGGTTACATGAAATTCATTGGTGATAGATTAGGGAGGTGAAGAAAACAAAGGGGGGCAGGCTCTAGGATTGGATAAAAAATAAAATGATACATCTTTTAGATAGGTGGGTACGGGATAGTTAATAGTCAACATTAACACAATAATAACAGTGAGAGGACTTACAGTCTCTGCTCTGGTGTATTGGTTGTGCCCTGAGGGGTCTGGAAAAAGGGAAGTTACCTTGACTTTCCAAAGGAATCTACAGTAATAATAGATGAATATGCAAATTGTCCGGGACACCGTCATGTCACGACCAATCAGGATGGGGGCAGGGCCGTGGCAGAGAGCTCTCAACAGGCCTGCGCCAGGGGTCCGAAGGGCACAGAGAGGAAGGGAGAACAGATAGGCAGTTAGGGGGATCAGGCCAGGAGGGGAGAGCAGATAGGGGGATCAGGCTGGCAGGGGAGAGCAGTTAGGAAGTTAGGGGGATCAGGCTAGGAGGGGAGAGCAGTTAGGCAGTTAGGGGGATCAGGCCAGGAGGGGAGAGCAGTAGGGGTATCAGGCAGGCAGGCAGGTGAGCGGTTAGGAGCCAGTGGTTCCAGATTGTGAGAGGGATCCCGGATTGGAGAGGGTGCAGGCTGGGCTGAGGGACCCCTCCCCCATGCACAAATTTTGTGCACCAGGCCTCTAGTGTTATATAAATGCAAAAGACAATACTCAGTTAAGGTAAAGATTGACTTTTTCCGGGAAGATCCTAACCTAGGGCATGACTAGCTGATCTAAATTGCTTTTAGTTAAAAAGGTTTAATTTCAGGCCATCCTTTGTGGTTACTTTAGGTCTCTGAGTTTGCAAGGCCACCATGCAGGCCTTCCCTGAGCTTGTTGGCTTAGCATGTGGCTCCTTTTTGTCCATGTGGTTATTGTAAGAATGTATTCAATTTTTAATAATTCACCCAGCAATTCATCTATGTACTATTTTATCAATTAAAATGTTTTAAGATGATGCTTTATAATGGATCAAGAAATACCCAAATGTAACGTATTGTACTGCTGAGTGATCTTAGGCTCAGTGCTCAGTGTTTTCTGAAGGGTGAGAGTTTTGCCAATTAATCAGATGATCACATGTTTTTGTTGGTTTTTCACATCAGGTTCCAAATTGTATATCAAAATTTACATTGGAACTTCGTTATGGAAGAGAAGCAGGAATAACATGAGAAAACTTAATTGGTGACGACTTTCCCAGGGGTAGGACTGGGTATTGCACAGCTTGAAACTGATACAATTTTGAAGGCCCTCCTTAAGGAAAAGAATACAAAAATTAGTCCTGAAAGTAAATATTAATTTAGAAAGAGCCTCAGGAAGTCAAGGCTCAGACTCTTGAGTGTCTTGGCCTTCATGAGAAATTTGCCTCTGGTGTATTGTTCATTATTTTAAGATGGGACAAAGGAAAAACTAAAATTATTCTTGTTTTGATTGTTTCTATTTCAATCATTACCACATTTACTATATTCCTGTTGCTTCTTTGGGGCACTTCCAGTGACAAACCACGTTTCTTTTTGTGATTAAGGGATGACACCTTCTCCATTTGCTTCTAAACAGCTGGAAGAGAAGCACTAGGTCATAGAATAATATGATGGAAAAGAGAGAATTAGAGTAGATGCTCTGACCTCCTATCTAAAATTGCATAAAACAATACACACCCTACCATCATTGCCAAGTTCAAAGCCTCGTACATGTGCCAGGGACCATGTAACAGCTCATGAGTGACCAAATCAAGCTTTACATAGTCCTCCCAATGGCTTTCTGAGATGGGGAATTATTATTCACATTTTCTACCTGAAAACATTTTTTTCTGAGCTCAACCAGAGGGTAGCATGTGAGCCAGAATTTTAGAGTTCTGTGACCCTGAGACTTACACTCTACATATACTGCACTAGCCAGGTAGGACAACTTATTTCACAAGATGGACATACCAATGATTGCTATCTCAAGGTCAGCAGTATATTGTCTGCTTTTCATGCTTCTGATAAAAGAGATAAAATACAGAATAGCTGAATTTGAAAGTGGAGAATGTGTAGGGCAAGAGGGTACAAAGAATAAGCTCAAGGTAACTGCATGGCTTAGGCTCTTGCTTCTAATGAGATCAGTTCTTCTTAGCTCCTGTAAACTCTTCAGGGTGCTAAAAGGAAAAATAAGAAAATGGTATGTTTTATGAATAGAAAAAAGCATCTGGCTGATGTACATTTGTGTGTTTTTTTTCACCTTAATATTCAAAACTTAAGTCACTAAATTAATGCAATTTCCTAGTTCCTTTTCCTAATTAAATTATTGTTCTCTTATACCAGTCAACTAAGCTTATCAAGAGAGTTTAGAGGCATAAACATTTTGGTTATTTGAAGCGACTTATTTTGCTCTATTTAGAGGGGTTTTATGAAACATATGCTGTAAAGGCAATCAACTTCTCTCTCTCCTCTCTTTCTCTTTAAGGAACTGACAAACATAAATAAATAAACCTCAAGATTTCCCTTATAAATGAACATATCCAGATTCAGATGTTTTTCTGTGAGAAATCATATGGAAAACTTATGCACTCTTCCTGCTTTGTATAAACTCCAAATCAGCATCAATCAGCTCTTCTTGATTTGATATCAATCCCCAGAAATGGGACTGGCAAGGTTTAACAGGTTTCAGGACCAGCTTAAAAGGGACAATCACTGGTGGATAAGAAACAGTTTGTCTTTTGAAGGCAGCATCTGAGAACACTTGGTAAAATCAGGCACCCTCGGTTCTCATTAGGGCCGTTCTTTCCCACTTGAAAGGCCTCTGCCTTCATTTAGTGACACTGTCCACGGACTGGTTTTCTGCAGTACACAAAACATACATGTTTTCCTTATAGGTCTTGTAAACACATCTTGTATTTCTGTATAAAAACAAGTTTACTGATGCTGAGACAAGCTGAGTTCCCATGTCCACTTGTGTTTGAATCCCTGGGCTATGACTGAGTTATCTGGAAGGGACCATGGAATCATGCTGGCAGCTAGTTCAGACCTGATTCTTTAGAGTTAAAACTTCTTTCTAATAACTCAATACACAGAGCACATAGTAAGTCCTTCACCTTTTGGTAATTTTTTTTTTTAACCAGGGAGTAGTGGACAGATTTTCAGTTTTTGTCTGAATTCTAGTGTTATAAATAAATGTAGTATTTAATTTCTCTCCCACTCTCTCTTTTTGGGAGGACTGCAGCTCATGTTCATTGGGAGTAGAAAACAAAATCCTTTTGGATTGCCACTCTGAGCCACATTTATGACAGGCAGGACAAAGCTTCTTGATTGTCCTTCCATGTGTCTCCTGGAGGACACTTTAAGCTATTTTTGGGTAATTGGACAAGACACTTCCCCGTCCAGTGCAGAGCCAAGGTTCCTTGCAGGTCACTCAAGAACTTTTTGGGGTAGGATGTGTGTTTTCTCCCAAGATGCTGCTGATAGTGAAATGACTCTATGCAATACTGCATTATCTTCCTTTACAACTATTCGGTCAATGCAATGATGGTAGTTGATAACATAAACAGAAGAAATTTACACTAATTTTAGTAAAAATCATGGACTTTACATGAGCCTATAGTTTCTCCCCAACCAAATCCAGTTATTATTCAACGAACAGTTGTTCAATATACCAACATGAAGAACATTGACCTAAAGATTGACTGAAATCTTGAACCAATGACCAACCAACCTCATCAGAGGTAACAATGAGTAGTGATAGGTGCTAAACATTGAGTACAAGAAGCAGATGTTGGGAGCAGAGAAGACCGAAGCTTATAAATAAACAGTGACTAATTAACTCTACGTGATTGAGTGTAGGCCACCTGGCTATTTTCGAGGTTATGAAATGGAGCGGAAGGGAAGTAAAAGGATGTATTCCACAAACCAAAAAGCTAAGCACAGAATTTTATTTAGCAGCCCATCTTATAGATGACAGACTGTGCTTGGAAGTTACACAGAGACACCAGGAGCTGGATGGAATATAAGTGACAGAATGGCCCATACAACTGTGCTTGCCACTGTCCTGACTTGTTCCTAAACATGTAAATAAGTACATGGTGACTAGTGACAGCAAAAATAAATATCTCTTTGGAGTCTTAGACTACTCCTAGTGGAAGGAGCATTGAAGATTACCTAATACAATGATCCCCCTCTCACCTCAACATTTATAGAAGCAGAACAGGGATACAAGAAGTGTTCTATCTAAGGTCACATGTTAGGTGAGTAGCAGACTAAATGAAGACCCACATCCTCTTATATTTTTTAGAATCCAAAAATCCAGGTATGCAAAAACTCAACAGAAATGAAAATGGTAAACATCTATACCCAAAGCCTCAGACACAAAGCCCAATATGAATATTTGTGCAAGTATGCTGACACTGGCTTTTCCCCAGGATTACATCCTGATAGATTTAATACAGATACATGATTATATGAAAGAAATTATATAAGAAAAATGGGAAAATGCATGGTGTTGGTATAGTCCTTTGTAACATTCTGGAATTTTCAACTTAGATTCTAGCAATGGAAACGTAATGAGAAAAGCTATAAATTTCCAAAAAGGAGCCTTTAAAAAAATGTTTGTAGTCATAACACTGAAAATGAGAGAACTAGTTCTGTAGAAGCTACTAAAAATGTGGTCAATTAAAAAACACATTTTCCAGGAAATAGGAAAACTAGATCTCATTACCAATGTAGGTTGATAGGGTCAGTTGGATACTGGTTAGGTGATCTTGTAGGAAAGCACTGTGTGTGATATTCACTCTGGACAGAAAGGTAAATTGCTCTGTATATAATGTATTCCTTACTGTAGTACCTCTCTCACTCATCTTACATTATTATTATTATTATTATTATTATTATTATTATTATTATTATTTTAAAGTGCTGGCTTCTGTCCTACCTCCAAAATGACAGAAATACTTTTACATTCATGCTAACACTTTTCTTATCACATAATGATACATTGGTTTGTTTTTTTTTGTTTTTTAATTAATTGTTGGGCAGATTCATTCAGAAAATGTAGAATGACCGAGTTAGGAATTGATGGAGTCATTGAATAGGTGAAAGTTAGTACTGCAAAGTACTACTTAGAAAGTAGTGTTAACATTATCTGGTTTTCTAGGAGTTTTATTTAGTAAACTGTTGACCAAATATATATAATTGATCAGATACTAATGAAAATAAGGGGATTCAAAGATTTGTCCTCAAATGCTTTTTTCTTCTGTTTTACCTATAAATACTAAGAGGTAATAAATAAGAGCAAATAAAAATTGACAATGACAAGCAATCAGAGAACTTCTGATGAAAAATGTCCCTTTGAACTCGAAGTAAAGGTAAGTTTGATTGTGTACTAACAATCAAATTTTATGCACATGTGCTTTATCACATGGATCCATGACAATTGTGTTTCCACAAGCAAGAGTTTATAACTATTATAAATTTATACGTCTAGTTTGTCAGTATTTTATCTTTTTTCAAACCTATTTTTTCTAACTACTCATTTTTAGTTATTCTTCCAGCAAGAAAGAAATGAAGCAGAAAAAAAATGTTGCATTAAATAGAATGGTGAGCCGAAACTGGTTTGGCTCAGTGGATAGAGCGTCGGCCTGCGGACTCAAGGGTCCCAGGTTCGATTCTGGTCAAGGGCATGTACCTTGGTTGCAGGCACATCCCCAGTAGGGGGTGTGCAAGAGGCAGCTGATCGATGTTTCTCTCTCATCGATGTTTCTAACTCTCTATCCCTCTCTCTTCCTCTCTGTAAAAAAATCAATAAAATATATTTAAAAAAATAAAATAAATAGAATGGTGAGATCCAATTCAACTTAGCAAGTACACATTAAATCACCACTACTAGCAAGGCCCTGGGTTAAATTCTTGAATGTACCAGGAATATTGAGTCTAGTCATTTTTATATATTTTATTTATGCAAGTCTTGGGGTTTTGACTCTGGAAATGTCCACATTCTAACAGCTTCCTCGCTTTAATTCCATCAAGAAAAAGTAGCCCTGAGAAAAGTCATTGGTCTATTCCAGAGGTTCTGTGGCTCCTGCTGGAATATATTGTGGTATCAGCAGCCTGCTTCTCCAGCAAAGAGGGGTGCTGATGGGCTTCACTGACTCACACCACACTAAACATGAATCTCTCTTGTCATGGAAAATAAAATATGAAACAAAGTTTACATTGAAAATATTATTGAAGAAAAAGTTTTAAACTGCTGCCCCTCACCATGTAAATGTTATCCATATGTTTAATGTTTACCTGAGATAATTGTTCCAAACATTCTCAAAGAGAGAATTATATTGTGACTATGGAACAATTAGAAACTCAAAGTTGAAACATCAAGGTGCTAATGCAGGTAGGAATGATGTGAATAAAAAAGAAGGGAATAGAGAGTACTGGGCATGAGAGAGAAAGTGGAGTCTACATTAAGATTTTTTGGCCAAGATTATTTCAAAAGCCTTCCAAGTAGTTTTCCTTCTTTCTATGCCACTCTCTCCAACTTCTTCTAGCCTGTCAAGTTATCTCCCTTTAAAACTCTTTTATTTATTTTTATTTTTTAAATACTGTTGACATTCAATATTATATTAGTTTCAGGTGTATAGCATAGGGGTTAGACATTTATATAGCTTATGAAGTGATCCTCCTCATAAGTATAGTCCACACCTGACACTATACCTATAAAACTTTTAAAATTCTACATTGCTTACAATCTTGTACACCCCCAATACATAAAGTGCAAACACTTTCTTTACAACACTCCCATGCATGTTCTCATAACATCAGTTTTTCCATTCTTACCTCCACACTTCTGTAAAACTCATCTCTTCCCCATTACACTATGTACATATAGAGGCTATCTGCTTTAAAAGAATGGATAACCAAGGAACTGGATTCAGAATCAGGTTGACTCATTTGCTGGCTGGTTCCTCAGCACCATCTTTCTTGCTACTCCTCTCTCCATCCTCTCAGCCTTGGCAGTTTTCAGAATAAATCCTTGAAAATCTGAAATTCTATCCTCTCATCATTTCCATTGTTAATTTGCCCATGAAAGGTTCAGCCTCAAAATTAGATATGCAAGAGCAAGTTTGACCTTCTGGTGTTTAGATACTTGTGTAACCTCATCATAGTCTAGATTGTCAACATATTTGGAGACATAGTGTATTTGTTAGGAATCTTCTTTAGATGGCAAGCCTGGGTATGTGAGACAATTTATAGGCACATTGCCTTGCTGGGGCAATCCAGTTCTGCTCCTTAAAAAATACCACAAACATACACCTGAATCAACATAGCCGATTCCTGGCAAATAGGGTGTTGCTCCAAAGTAGATGATTCACTCTCTATTAACCACTTACTCACTACTTCTTCTGAAATAGGAGTCAGGTCTACTATTAGCTTGAAACCACCAAGAATGGAGAAAAGGAAAGAGAGATGTTAAAGGAGTAAGTGTAATCTTTCTTAAGGCACAGATTCTTTAGAACTTAGAATAGGAGAGGGAATTATAGATACAGAGTAGGAAGATAGTGTTTTTATTTTTATTTTTTAAATCTATTTTTATTGATTTCAGAGAGGAAGGAAGAGGGAGAGAGAGATAGAAACATCCATGATGAGAGAGAATCATGGATCGGCTGCCTCCTGCAAGTCCCCCACGAGGGATCAAGCCCACAACCCGGGCATGTGCCCTTGACTAGAATCGAACCTGGGATCTTTCTGTTCACAGGCTGACGCTCTATCCACTGAGCTAAACTGGCTAGGGCGGAAGATAGTGTTTTTAATGAAATTATAAAATAAAAACCCAACATGAGAAAATAAAACTTTTTGCAAAGGAAGATGATGAGATACTCTACTACAACATAACAGTTAAAATGACTAAAATAATATGGGATGCTGGTGAGGATGTGGAGCAACTAGAACTCTCATACATTGCAGTTGGAAATGCAAAATGGTGCAGCCACTTTGGAAAACCATTTTCAGTTTCTCATAATGCTAAATATACTGTACACTTACCATATGATTCAGCATCCATTCTTACGTATTTACCCAAGTGAGATTAAAAACTGGTACCTAAATGTTTAAACGTGCTCAATTCATCATTAGCAAAAACTGAGAAAAAAACCCCAAATGTTTTCAGTGAGTGTGTAAACAATCCATAGTACATCAATGTAATGGAAAACCAGTCAGAAATAAAATGAATGAGCTACTGCCACATGGTACAACTTGGCTGGCTCTCAAAGGCATTATGCCCAGAGAGAAAAGGCAGTTTTGAAAGATTACATACTACATGATTCTTTTTATATAAAAGTCTCAAAAAGACAAAATGATAGTTACAGAAAACGAAACAGAGATTACCAATGGGTTGAGGTGGGGGAAGGGTGACCATTAAGGAATAGCATGAGGGAATGCTGGGGTGTACTGAAACTGTTCAACATCCTATTTATTAGTGTTTACATGAATCTAACTACACGTGTGACATTTCAGAGACCTGTGCATCCAAAGAAATCAATTTTACTATATGTTAATTTAAAAATGAAATTTTAAAAAGAGGTAAGAAAATGGTCAGAAGAGAACATAAAAGAGGTAAGAAAATGGTCAGAAGAGAATATCTAACTCAAACCAGTCTTTCTTTAAAACTTAAGAATAGCCCTGGCCACTGTGGCTCAGTTGGTTGAGTATCCTTCCATGCACAAAGAGGTCTCAGGTTCCATTCCCAGTCAAGGCACCCCTGTTTACCCATTAAAATATGGCATTATTGGAGAAATAATGTACATTTGATACCTTAAAAAAAACTTAAGAATAATTTTTACAAAAGAAACTAGTACAAAAAATTTCTTTCCATCTGCACATAGAAGTCACAGAAACTACTAAATACCTACCAGATAAGCTGTTAGGAATTTATCATTTTATTTTTTAAGTTTGAATAAAACTAGTTTTTTCATCTGCCAAATGGAGACTTACATGAAGAATTCATGTTATGATAGAAACCACAGAGAAGCCACATTCCCCTCCTTCCCTCGCATATTCATTGCCTGTAAGAGAGGCCTTATGAAAATGTGGGCCTATAAAAAAATATTTCCGGAGGAAAGTTGAAAGTTTAAATCAACATGTTATCTTTGGAAATGATATCTGCTGAAGAAAAACCATTGACTTCTTTAATAGGCAAGTTTCTCCCTTACCTTTTATGGTTGTGAGGCTGGTGGCTCTAAACAGACACCAGAGCAAAGTAAAGCAAGCTCTCATTTTATTTATTTATTTTTTACTTCTCTCTTTGGTATTAGCTGTTCATGCCTATCATTCTGAGAATTTATGGGCTTAATCAGCAATTAAGAGACACAGATTTGTTGCTTACCTGGTGAGATATGATTTTATGTAACTATGCATTTCAAATACTCATCAATCCCCATAATAAGGTAATTTCCTTTATCATTTTTCTACAGCACCATCCTTTTCACTGTGTGTATGGATGTGGTTTTATAATTAGGCTTCAGATTTACCAGATCTTTATTTTACATTCTTAATACCAACAGTATACCTCAGTATCTATTTTCCCCTTTGTAATTTTTCTTCTTAACATGAAGGGGTCTTGGTTTATGAAAATAACTTAATTTGTTGCAATCTGATGCTTTCGGACAGGGCTAGGCATTTCACAGTTCTCATGGCTGTACCTCATCTTCTGAAATCTATTGTCTCTACTCATGGGTGATCTCTAAAGACAGCTACCATATTTATAAACACAATGCAGCAGAGCAAAACAAATATCTGTGGCAGAATAGAAGGGCCTAGAACAGGAGTCAATAAACTGCTACCTGTGGCTTGGCTTCCTGTTTTGTAAATAAAGTTCTATTGGAACATAGCCACATTCATTTGTTTGTATATTATCACTATATATTTCATGGTTGGGTGGAGGCACACGCACCTGAAAATACTTATTATCTGGCTCTTTCTATGTGTGCCGAGCTCTAGACAGAATTTTTTTCAACCAGTGGTTCATTTTTGTTACAACAGATTTTAGCTTAAACATTTTAAAACTTAAAATTATATGTAAATAAAATCTCAGTTCATTTATTTTTAAGTATCTTGGGAGCATGTTAAATGGAATTTGAAAGTAAGTATTGGAAAAACTCATTGAGATGCTCCTTATCAAATCCTGAATGTGAAAGAGCTAGGGCTGGGTCTCCACAGTGAAATCCATGTGTGGTATTCAAAGTTCCCCGCTACGCTTCATTTTGCTAAAATGATAGAAAAATCACAAGAAAAAAATGGCCATATGTGTAATGAGAGACTATGCTAGTTAACACTTAACCTGGAAGATAGATATATCTTCTTAAATCTTAGCATATCTTAAAAAAAACACAAAAGACACCCTTCCACTTCTGAGGCATTGAGGCATAAATTAAAGATGATTAACAAGAGGAATCTGGGGCATTCAAAGTAGTCACTCAGAGGAGTTAAGTCTTCAGGATTTCCTTTGTTTGCGTGGATTTGTATAATAGCCAACAGAAAAAACACACACAATACAAATGGAACCAGTTTACCCATCCTTGTCTATTTGGGATTATGAATGGATTATACTGACTTTAATATCCAATTTTTATTGCAGTAAAACCTTACCTGTCAGGAGTCTAAGTCTCCCAGGTTTGTTTATAAAGTTCATACATCAATCCTGGGCATTGCTGTCCCACCAACCTGCAATACTAGTGCCAGTTCCTTGCAGCCCAAACCTGAATGACTGTGAACTTGCCCTGTTGAAGCAATACTTACCTCTGTCATTGTGTTGCTGCTGCTGTGTTATATGTGATATTTGGGAGACCTACCACTGCTCTTCATAGGAGGGTAGCTGCCTATGTCTCCTTCTCCAACCTATGATGCACACACTACTAGGGTGGCTGTGCTAGGCTGGGCTCCAGAACCACCACCTGTACACTGTACCAGGATCACTGTTTTTCTCTCTCCCTACGATCCTCAGGCCTTACTTAACATTTTATCTGACTGATGTTTTCACACCCAACCTCTAGGTGAGGTCACTCCTATGTCCTTTCATGCCTTTCTTATAATCTGGCCCCAGTCAGAGTTACTATAAGCTACTAGGGATGCATATTTGAATCTCTAATAAGAACACAATGCAGTCTTGTGTCTCCCCCAGGAAGACACCTTTGCACCTATGTAAATTAGAGGCAAGCAGGCTCTTTGAAGGAGGGATCCAACTAATGCTATTGTCATCAAAATCCAAGCCTTAAACACCATTGAATTCTTTAGGGTAGGAGTTGGCCTATGACCACCATATTTGAGCCCCAAATTTTCTCCAACCACTCCTCAATGAAGTCAAGTGCTGTTGTTGAACTCAGTTGTGGAGGCTGAGAAACACCAAAAGTTTACTTTTGAAATGTGCAATTATTAAAGCTAAGAACTTCTTCAAAATGTAGTCCCAGAACCAGCTATAATAGAATCATCTGGACACTCTAAAAATACTGATTTCTACCAAGTTTCCCAACAAACAGGTGGACCTGGGAACTTGTTAGTGAGCAAGTGTAGCACTAAACAGTAAGCTTATACTGTAGATATATTTATGTTTTATTAGCAATTTTCTGTACATGTGCATGTTTGCTGAAAAAAATTGCATATAATTAATTTATAATAACACACTTGATACTGTTCAGCCAATTTTTAAAGCTATTTCCACAAGGGATCTCTCTTGACCTTAGACTGATCATTTTGAGATGTTCCACCAAGGGGAGTATCTTGAAGTGAAGCTCAATACCAGATACAGAATGTGGCAAAAGTAAGTTTTTAGTTGTGAGTACACAAAACACAGTTTATTCTTGTATTATTATTATTAATTAATTATAGTATCATTTTTCATACAAACAATTGTAAACCTACTTTTCAAACACTTACATGTTTTAAAAATATTCACCTATGAGTACATTCTTCAGGTTTTATACAATGATTAATGCCTATAGATACTGTGTAAGAGGCTCACTGCTACACAGAAAGATTGCCTGTAGTAGTAAACAAAACTGAAAATAGTACTTTTCTGAAAAATCATTATTTAAAAGTAGTAGGATCTTGGGTTGTTTCCATATCTTGACTGCTATGAATAATGCTGCTAGGAACACAGGGGTGCATATATTCTTTAGAATTGGTATTTCTGGATTCTTAGGATATATTCCCAGAAGTGTGATCACTGGATCAAAAGGCTGTTCCATTTTTTGAGGAAACTCAGTATGGTTTTTCTCAGTAAAGGAGCAGATAAAAAAGCTGTGATACACAATGGAATAGTATAAAGCTGTAAAAAAAAAAAAAAAGGGAAAATCTTCCCTTTTTCAACATTATTATTATCTATAATAATGTCAACAATAAAAAAATGTAGTGGGCCGAAAGCTGAATATATAGACAATTTTAATCCCATAGTCTAATCCTATCGTCAATGCCATAGTCTTTCTGTTTTTCTGTTTATTTGGAAGGAGGAAGTTAGGGGGTTGATGTTGGTTCTCAAAGCCAGTGACATTGAAAGTGAAAAGGAAAGTTTGGAAATCATGTCCTTGTCAAAAGAAAGGTTTAAGAAGATCCACTGACCACAAACTGTGGGCCAGGGTCCTGGGAAATTCGTCTTCTTCAGTGTGAGGTCTACTCATACATGAATACAGAGGTTGACAAATCTTCAGATATCAGGGGGACCTGGTGTTAACCAACTAAGAAGGTGGAAATTAGCATAAAGCTTACCCCGCCCCCCTCAGTTTTTACCATATTGTGGTCTTGGTAGAGAGAGCATTGAGCACTGGTCTAGTGAAAAGTGTAAATTTATATTCATAAATATTATAAATATTTAAATGTATAATATTTATTCCATGAATTGATCACCTACCAAAGAGCAGCTTTAAGACAGACTGTCTATTTACTATGTTCTGTTATAGTATTCATTCTTAATTGTTTTTGATGTTATTTTTCTTTTCCTCACTCCATCACATCACATTCTTTCTCTTTTTTTCTCTCTTTCTCTCCTCCTTTTTTCCTCATTTGTCACTCTTGTATAGCTTTGTGCCTGAAACTAGGTCATGAGACTGTCAAGATGTCAGCTTCAAATTTAGTTATCAATTTTCTGTCTTTAAACCACTATACTTTGGGGATGATTTGCTCTTCTTTGTGGTTAGATGGAACAATTTTAATACCCTTTCTATGGCACAGGAGTTTTTCTGTATACCTGCTTAGAGGGCTTCTTATGGGTTATAGTGCATTGGTATTCACACATTACAGGATGTGAGTTGGCTTAAAACCTTCAGGTCAAGGGAGAGAGAGAGAGAGAGAGAGAGAGAGAGAGAGAGAGAGAGAGAGAGAGAGAGACTTTATAAAGGGAACATGAAGTTAATTTTTGTCACCACATTTATAAACCAGTTCCACTAACCAAATACAGCCTACTTCTTACAAATGCAATTATGGTTATACCTCATTGAGGGAAAAGGTTTTAAAATATTGAAAATAAAATGAGTCACAGAAAACTCAAATGTCCTCCCCGAGGAACAAATAGTAGAATCTGGTGTTCATTAAAATACTTGAATGTTAATGGAAGAGAAAAATGTAAGCCCTGTGTCTCCATTTCTTTGGACTAAGACACTGTGGTTTCTCAGCTTTCCCAAGGCCTGGCCAACTTAGGATCTGGTGAGACTCTTTGGAGACAGGAAATGTGAGGTTGGATATAGAGTACAAATGGGTGAGATGGGGCTTCCTTGCGGGCTGCCGGGCACTGTGCATCCCTCCATAAGGAGTACTCTTAGGCACAAGGAGCCCACTCCCTGTGCTGGTTCCTCTCTGTTGCCAGAGATCTCACTAAACCAAAGGAGGGGAAAAGGCCTGTAACACCAGGCCAAGTATGGAGACTTTAGAGGATCTATGGTTTTCAAAGTGCAGACAAGGAAGATGTGAAAATCAAAAGCATCATAAAAGTAAGCCTCCCACCTCCCTTCTCCTATCCCCCATACACTGGCCTGCTTGCTCTCACCTCCAGCTAGATCTTTAACCAAAGCAGGACAGTCCAAGATCCCTGCCTCATTTTTTTTCAGTTAAATTAGCCTATGAGTTAACATTCTACATTGAGAGTCCTTTTGGTGACAGAGTTCCCTCCCTTTTTACATCTTAATTTCATTTTTAATGCAAATAACTCCTGGAAGATCAAAAGATTGTCAGCTATTAATGCTTCAGAATAATCAGATTGCCTTCCCTATCATTCCTGGATGCAACCAGCTGTGCTAAGGAAATCAGATCACTGCAGGCTATGATGGGGATGTGTCAGGAGAGAACCCTGGGTAGAGGGAGGGCATAGGAAGTCTATGTGGGTAAGAAAATTTGAGGCTTAGGGAAGTATGTTGGTTCTGGATATCTAGAAATGTGTGGCATGGAGTATAAAGGTAGGTGGGAAGCTGTTCAGGTCAATACTAAATTATTTGAAATGTTTGCCCCTGGCCATGGCAGGGAGGAAAGCTCCCAGCCTGATGGCCTCCAGGAAAACTGCTGGGAGAGTTGTAGGAAAGACAGCCAACAGGCAGATTTCTGACTTGCTAATTAGGTGAATAGCAGTGATAACTTCATTATGTGTTCCTTGAAATTTTTCTGCCTGTTCTGTATCTTTTTAAACTGATATATATACATATATATATATATACACATATATATATATATACATATATATACACACACACATATATGTGTATATATATATATATATACACACACATATATGTATATATATATATATACACATATATGTGTGTGTATATATATGTGTATATATATATATACATATATACATACATATATGTGTGTGTGTATATATATGTGTATATATATATATATATGTATATACATATATATATATATACCCTATCTAATAAAAGTAATATGCAAATTGACCATCACTCCAACATACAAGATGGCTGCCCCCATGTGGACAAAAGATGATCGCCACAAGATGGCCAGCAGGGGAGGGCAGTTGGGAGGGACCAGGCCTGTAAGGGAGGGCAGTTGGGGGACCCAGGCCTGCAGGGGAGAGCAGTTAGGGGTGACCAGGCCTTCAGGGGAGGGCAGTTAGGGGCAATCAGGCTGGAAGAGGAGTGGTTAGGGAGCGATCAGGCTGGCAGGCAGAAGCAGTTAGGGGCAATCAGGAAGGCATGCAGGCAAGCAGTTGGGAGCCAGCAGCCCTGGATTGTGAGAGGAATGTCAGACTGCCCTTGAGGGGTCCCAGATTGGAGAGGGTGCAGGCTGGGCTAAGGAACAACCCCCCCCCCCCATGCACGAATTTCGTGCACCGGGCCTCTAGTATATATATATGCCACATTTTGACACATATGTGCAAATAAATGTTAGCTATCATTATTAATAGTATACATTTTAAAAATCATAGACGATCTCTTATCGTTTATAAAATTTAATTAATTAACTAGTTTATATTTTTGAGCAGGTAACATATGAAGAGACTATATAAGCTCAAGAGTTAATTGGGAGAGAAGTTCTATATAAATAAACTGTTTACTCTTTTAATATAGAAATAGCAACAGAAGTCTAGTTGTTATTACAATAAGTTTTGCAAAAAGGGAGTCATCCTATAATGACACTATCTTCTTTCTCTCTCTCTCTCTCTCTCTCTCTCTCTCTTTCTCTTTTTACAAACTATTTAGTAGACATGGCTCAATGTCAGTAAATAGAAGCACATGTTATTTTTAAAGGCTGAAAAGCATTTTGTTATGTGAAGTCACATATTTAACAAGTAGATATTTGATATATTCTTAGGCTATTTCTACTTTTAAAACACTCCTTTTGTAAACACTGCTGTAATAACTTCTAGGTTTCTATACTTTTGTCCTAAAACCTTGGTAGTGGGCTAAAATTTTCTAAATATTATATCAAAGACAAAATCCTGGAAAAACAGTCAAATTTTTCTATCCTTCCTCCCCCCAAAAATTATACTACTGAAAAAATTAGAAACAAACTCAATCTTATAAATAATTTTAAATGATAAATGACAAATTGGGAACTTTTTGCAATATAAGTAGTAACATTATATATCTTCAATATATAAATAGAATTCATGAATCAAAAATATGATTATCTTAATAGAAATATGGGAAAAGGCCTTTCACATGTAAGCAATAAAAAAATCAAATGGCTGTTAATAAGATGCCTTCTTTTTGCCAAAGATAAAACTTTTTAAGATTGTTTTTAAAATAATTCTTAGGGTCAGTGAGGGAATAGAGAAATACATGTTTTAACTTATTTTGTCCTTTTGTCTTCCTATAGGTTTTCCAAATGATTGTATCTATCCTTGTCTTTAATCACATATATTCCAACTACTCCCAATTATGTATATTTTTTTCCCCTGGGCTTCAGATTCATATGCACATCTGTCTACATGAGCTTTCCATTTCATTACCTGAAAAATATCTAAAATTTCACTTAGCCAAACAGTACTTTTAATTTTCTTAAGCCTGGTCCTCTCCGAGTCTTTATTTATTCAGGGATTCATGTCTCAGAGTAGAATTATTCCAGATACCTCCCTTTATCGCTCCACACTCAGGATAACAAGTCATATAAGCGCCATCTCCAAGTATATTGTTAGTTCCATCACTTCTCTTTACATCCATCAAGACAGCATTAGTCCAAGTTGCCATTCACTTTGTTCCTACTTCCTAATTGTTCCTTTCAACTCCTTCGCATACTCACTAATTTTGTACTCAGCAGTCAGAACTATACTTCTCAAATGTAAAAAGGTCATGCTTCTTCCAAGCTTGAACTGTCAATGCCTTTTCATTACTCTTCTATTAAATTCAAACATTTGGGGCCTAGATGAGCATGTACCAGGTACATAATAAATGTTTATTGAGTAAATGCACATATTCAATATGCATTGAATATTCACAGACCCTCCATGGTGTGGCTACTACCCCCTGCTGGAGCCTTACTTCCAGGCAGTCTTTTGCCCTCTGCCCTTCTCTTGCTCCCTCCACTTCTACCTTCCCTCAAAGTATTCAAATGTGCCAAGTCCTTGTCTGTGTCAGGAACTTTTTCTTGGAATGCCTTTGCCCTCTCTCAGAGGGCTGCCTCCTCCTGGTCATTCAGGGCTTAGCACATAGGTGCTACCTCCTACCTCCCCTGTGAGGCCTTCCCTGAACACTTAGTCTAGAATAGATTCACTCTGTGATTCTCTCATGCCACCCTACATTGTTTACCTGCACATGACCTATCAGAGTTTGTATTTATATATCCAACTGTAAAATAATTTGATCATGAGGCCTCTAGAACAGTGACAACAACTGTGTTTGGCTTATGATTATATTCTTCATACCTCCCATAATAGTGGAAATTGTAAGCCAAGAAAGAAGGGGGAAAATCATATGGACTAATATATAGTAGATTTTGAAAACTTGCTTTATTCCAGGCACTCTGCCTTGAAAGACATAATACACATAAATATTGGTAAATCAGGTATGGGATTATAAAGGGTCTGATGCTTGGTGAGCTGCAGTGATATGTATAAGCATACATTCTCTCATTGAATTCTCCCGATGTCAGATTTGAGAAATCTTGGTAGGGATTAAAAAGCTCGAGTAACTGCCAGAGTCTGGACCCAAACCGAGGTCCATCTGACCCAATAACCATCTTTCTGTCTCTAATTAGGAGTGCTTTTGTATCATACCATTTGCAGAGGAGCCTCCAGCCTTGGAGGGCTGACCTTGACCTCTGACACCAGCCAATTAAAGCAGGACTTTCTAGTCTTTTCCCCAGACTTGGGAGTTGGATGGGGAATAGACATAGCTATCCCTCAAAGAAAGAAGAGCTAAAATGAAGTCACTCCCATTTTCTCTCCTGACATTGTCTACAACTAGAGTGACCCTCCATCTGGTTTGCCAGAGCAGTCTCAGTTTACTCCAGTTGTATCATTATTAATAGCAAGTGTCCCCGTGTGGCTAATAAGTCACTCTGTCTATAACTACCTTGTATGGCTTGTGGCTGGTTTTTTAGCTTCCAATCCCTGCATTCCTCATCATTTATGTCAGTGATTTTCTCTCTGTGCTCTAACACATCAGCTCTTTCAGATAGTGGCTGACTTGTGTGGTTACCAGATTCCCTGCCCTGCTAACGCATCTTTGAGCTAGCTCAGAACCCAGCCATGGCACCAGGACCTGAGGCTCAGCATCTATTGCCCTGCCCTACTCCACACACAGCAAGCACTGCGCCTGTGCACTCATGGATAAGAGGGCTCATCACAGCTTCCAGCAGCCACTTCAATCCCTATCATCTTTCATCTAGGTTCTTCCACAGTTGACTGGCTTCCAAGATGCATCGGAAACTTCAGGAAGAGCAAATGCAGCCCTCCACACTCCCTTGCCTGTGGGGGCTGCTTTGAGTCTTCTGTGGGGCTGATTTATTTTGCTCTCTCAAGCCCTTACTGAGAGGGCATGTGTCCTTGCCTTGCATCTCTGCTTCCAGTATTCCCTGCTCAAACCCCTGCTTAGTTTGTGGTTTTTGAAATGATAATGAGCTGCTGCTTTTCTCCCCTAGTTTGTAGATTCTTGTTTTAACAGAGTGAACAGTGTGTCTCTTGATTTATCATCTTAGGAAGATGAATGCCACGTGTCATAACAGTATAACATCATCTTGCCTGCCTCTGTGCGGATAGATGCGGGGCAGGCTGGATTTATTTTTCGCTGCATTCCATCAGGCACACAACACCATGTAGAAAATGTCAGTTTATTGCAGCTCAAGGTGAATTTCTTTCTCCTGGAGGCAATGACACAAAAGTTCCCCAGGGGGCAGCCCCTAGCAGACCCCGCTTGATTGTATTTTTCCATAAATGAGCTTTCAGGGCAGCAGCAGGCTCTGGCGTGCTAGAGCTGGCTGGACGGTGATGGGATTGGATAATGTCCCCCCACGCTCCAGTCCACGGCCGGGCAGGACTGATTGCATTATCTAGAGTGAGCTCGACCCAGAAAAAAAGTGAAGTGCTTGACTTTCAGGCGTTTCTTTTAACAGAGGAGAGCAGAAGGTGGTTTCATTGAAAGAGGGGGGCGTGACAGCTGACTATTCGGTTCATGGTCTATTCTACAGGACTTCATTTTTTCTTCTCATCCGTCTACTTGCATTAGTTCAGGACGCTGCGCCCGGCGTGCACTTGCCAGGACGTGGGTCCTCCGTGGGTGGGAGGCCGGCCACATGGAAGAAGGGGCAGTGGAAGCCAAGGCAGAGGTGGTTTCTAACTAGCACTCATTGGAAACCGAAGGGTTATAGGAGGTAAGCAAAGAAGCCTGGAAAATAATTTCAGAATGTCTGAAAGTATTACTTTTCTAGCCATTCCACTCCTTTGTTGTCATTTCTTCTATTTCTAACCAGACTTGCCAGAGGAATGATCTCTAAGTCTTGGTTAACTAAAGTATAAAAGGAGTCCAGAACTTCCTAAGTCAAATATAATTTGAAAAGGAGAAACCTTTCCAGTGTGGATGCATGATATTTAACTGGTAGCAATGTATAATATTTAGGGATATTCACTGGTGTTAACGTAAAAACAAATTCAAACCTGTAAATAATTTTTGTGAGTTTATTTGAACCGAACTGTAGACAATTGCAGGGTAGCAAAACCTCAACATATTGGGATAATGCTCCAGAGAATGGCGGGTTTTTACCTTGTTTTTATAAATTACCATCAAAGGAAGGGCCGTAAGTGGGTTACATGAAATCCACTGGTGATAGATTAGGGAGGTGGGAGAAAGCAGAGCAGAGAAACCTCTGGGATTGGATAAAAAGTGAAATGATGGACACATGCTTCTTTTACATAGGGGGATACAGGATTCTTAACAGTCGACAGTTAATATAACAAAAAATACCAGTGAGGGAATTTGTGGTCTCCACCCTGGTGCCATTTGTTGTGCCCTCGGGGTCCCGAAAAAGGCTCAGTAAAAATCAGAAGTTGGTCTTTGTCAGGGAAAATACTGGCCTAGGAAATGACTACCTACTATAAACTGCTTTTAGTTAAAATTTTTAATTTCAGACCACCCTTTGTGGTAACTTTAGGTCTTTGAGTTTGCAAAACCGCCATGCAGGCCTTCCCTGAACTAGTCAGGTTAGCATGTGGTCTTTTTGATTTTTTAAAATTTTTTGTCCATATTGGGAAAGATTAGATTTCTAAAGTAAGTCTTGAAAACATACTAGAACTAGCAACCAAGGCATCTAGTCCTTTGAATAAGGCATTGGGATGCTTGGTGGCCCTTCTCTCTCATCCCCTCACCTGAGTAAGTCTTATAGCAGAGAGCTCCTTGGCACCTAGGTACCTGCTTCATGGTCCTACAGTGTCAATGATCAGCTGATGAGTGAGGCCAGCTCATCCTCATTCCTCAACTTAGAGTCGCCAATGGCAATTCTTCTAGGGGTCAGGCAGGCAGAGTGTGGACATGAGTGACATGAATGAAGAGGGTCCATGAACCAAGGGTCCTGGTCACCCCGCTCTGCTCTTTACTGCGGCATAACTCCTGAAGAGCAAGGGGCAGCTCTGAGTTTGTGTGAAAATACTTAGGAAGACTGTCTCTCCTAACTTCTTTTGAGGCTCCTTCCCTTTAGACAGGATGGTGGCTCTTTCTTGGCTGAAACTCAAAGAAACCTCCAGAATGAATGAGGAAGCACTTTACATCACTTTGCAACCCGCAGCTTGTCTCTCCTGGTTGTATGAGTTTATTGTATTATTTTTAGAATGTTTACTTAAACAGTGTGCAGAGCTGTCCAAGCAGGATATCTGAGTCTTCTACTAGAACACCTCGATGTCTTCTATCACTGGCGTCCAGTGGCAGGAGGCTAAAAATAGCCCACGGAGCCCTCTCCTCCACCACAAGGATTGTTTATGTGCCAGAAGAAGAGAGAAAACAGAAACTCTCCCTTCATCCCTCTCCCCGAATTCCTTCTGAAAATGAGTAAATGATTTGCTCAAGAAATTAAAGTTATTTGACTTAAAAAGGGTGTGACACTTTCAGTCTGTTTCTGCAAAGTTGAAGGTAAAGTGCATGTTCTGATCATGGCATAGACTTGCTCTAAAATTTTAGCAGCTTAGCATTGCCTGGATGGTGGGCTCAGATGTCTTGCATTTGGTATTGAAGTCTCTTTTTAATCATCTCCCCGCCCTGGTTTTCCAACATTATCCACAACTGTTTCAGAGCTTTCAGATCCAGACTCATCTCTTCAATGTTCCCCAATGCCCTTGGTGTTTGCCTGCCCCATTAATCACAGTATTCTCTCTTCCAAAATGCCGGTGTCTTCCTATAAATTGATCTGGTCCTGCTCCTCTTTCCAGGAATGGCACCAAAGTGCCCTCCTGGAGAAGCCTGTGCTGACTGCCACAGTCTGGCAAGCTTTCCAGGCTCCTGCAGTATGCCTAGTCCACACCAGTTGGCTGTTTTTGACACTTCATAAGAGAGCTTACATGATTATCTTCTCATGTGTGCATTTCATTTTCTTAGTACCTTGAAAACTTCTGGGAATAGTAACCATAGGTCGAGTCTCTGTATCCTCTCCAGCGATTGACAAATAGTAGCTGCCTAATTGGTATATAATGATTGATTTAGAGGTTTTTGCTCTATTCCCACAGGATGAGTTGAACACTCTTGTTATCCCTACTGGGACCATCCTACACAGGGGCAGAGGTCTCCAGGGTTTTTGTAAAGTAGTGTTTAATAAACACTCCTCCCCCTAAAATGCTAGCAGGGGGGAGGTGGTGAGTGTTGAGAGGAGGAAGGTCACCTCTGTGGTTTTAAAAAAGAAAATGCTTTGTACAATGTTCTTATTGAGGCACAAGACCCTTGACCATATTAAAGGTGCTGAGAAATCTTGCCATAAAGAAAGCTTTTTTATTTTGTTGAACCCACCATTTCCCAAATTAATTTTACCATAGAACTCTTTTTTTCCCCACTGAGAAGTAATAACATTTAGCATCTAGAAACACTAGATGTCTGAGTCAGTTCAGGCTGCTCTAACAAAATAGCATAGGCTGGGTGGCTACAACAACAGAAATTTATTTATCAGAGTTCTGGAGGCAGAAAGTCTGAGATCAGAGTGCCAGCAAGCTTGGTTTTTTTGTTCAGGGCTCTCTTTTTGGCTTGTAGATGGACGATTTCTTGCTATAATTTCACATGGCAGATTGAGAAAGAGATAGGGAGAGAGAAAATTCTCTGTTTTTTTCTTCCTCTTTTTATGAAAACACGAATCCCTCTCTCATGAACTCATTTAATTCTGATTACCTCCCAAAGCCCAAAATTAGGGGTTTGGGCTTCAACATAGAAATTTGTCGAACATTTGTTTAACATTTAGTTGAACATAAATTTGCTCAACACTTAGTCCATGACATAAAGATTCTGTTGAGCACAATTTGAGTGTGTCTTCGTCCTCTCTAGCTTCCAACCTACCTTCCCTCAAAGCATCACTTTCATTGAGTTTTTCTAATCTGTGACTCTGGTTTAATCTATTGGGTATCTGGATTCTACTACATCATGAAGTGTTGATTATATTGCCCAATTTTTACCATCGATAAGCTTCTCCACTTCCTGCTGCTCTGTTTTGCATTCTTTATAGGTAAGCCTGAATGAGGACCAGGAAAATTAGTCAATAACCACTAAACTTAACTGTCAAGTTTTTATGCCTCTACTACTAGCTTGTTGTATGAATATTTTAGAGATAGCCTAGTCTAGCCAGATTTTTTTAAACACACAAATTAATTAAGAAGTTGAAAAGTAAGTAATGTACTCACCAATTGGAGCAAAGTTGAACTAAATCCAAGCCTTCTGGCTTTCAGATAAGGGGACTTCTCCATACACATTCCTGACTTCTTAATCATGTATAATCTCTTAAATCTTATGTTTTCTTTAATCTCTGGAAATCATCTGAGATTAACCCAAACAAAAAAGAAAGTTATATCATATTTGTTGACTTTTCTGGGTTCCATAATATGAGACTCTTCAATTCTTCCTTGCATGGCAAGCTTTCCAGTCTGGTCATCTTCCTCTGAGTGCTTTCAAATCAATGTCCTTAAAAATGTGGCCCTCCAGACACAGTTCTCCAAATGTGTCCTGACTTTACAAAGTGAAGAGGGGCTCTCTCTGACCCCTAATTGAGGCATGCATCTTCTTGCTGTGCAAGAAGGTGTTAAGATTCTCAGTGGTCCTGGATATTTTTCTTGAATTATGCTCTTTCCTGCCTCCTGACCTGGATGCAGTCTCTTAGAAAACTTTCTAGACCAACCTCTCTTGGCTCCTACCCCCTCCTCAAAGTCATGCTGTCTTCCTATTTTCTCTCTAAATGTTCAGCATTTAGGGAATATTCTTTGTACACCCTTGTAATGCTCGGTGTAGGTTTCTACCACTTGTCTCTGTAAGTCATCTCTCTCTTTCTCTCTCTCACAACAATAATGATTGCAGTGGTGAGCATTTGTGTATCGATTGACATGTCACAAGGCACTTACAGACACACTGGTCATCTGACTCCCTTCAGCCTTGTACAGGAGTTGGCAAGTACTAGCTCCCTTCTTATTTTCAGATGAGGACAGTGAATCTTAGCTAGTTACCTAAATTGCTCAAGGTCTAATAAACAGTGCCACAGAGTTTTCTGATTCAGAGGTTTGCTGCTTCAAACTTTTCCCATTCACTGCTAAGATAAAGTTTGTGTGAGTAGAGAGAAAAATTTGAAAACACCTAATCATATGCAATAGGCTTTCGATTTTGAAGTTTTCAGAGAGAGAGGCAGGCAGCCCCTTTACACGTCCTCTCTGGTATGCTGTTGGAGAAGGATTTGCTCATCCTGGAAAGTACTTGGATTTCAGATATTTTTGTTCTCGTCACCTCTCCTTCATTTTGTCTCATTTCCGTATTTTCAAATTCCATTTTTTTATTTGATGAGTAAATTAGTTTTATATATACAATCAATATTTTAAAAATCAATTGTGAGACCTTCATTGAAAATGAAAACAATTTCATATGGCATGTGTTCTAGCATTTTCTACCACTGAGCAGAGCATTTTCTACCACTTAGCTGATGTCAACTAAGCAGGAGGTAAAATAATTTGAGCATAAGTTGAGGAGCTAATTGATAATATTTAGTAAAAAAAATAAACATGAGGTCACACTATTTTGCCTCACTACTCTATTGCAGTAGACAGATGAATCAAATTCAGCAACTGCTTTCTGAGTCCCCACTTTGGACCTGTGTCATGCTAGGGATTTGAGAGAAAGGAGTCAACAGTACAGGCAAGATTCCTAATCTCATGGAGGTCACATTCTAAATGTGAATACAGACAGTGCAAATGTAAACCAATTATATACTTCAGGTAGTGATAAATACTAGGAGAAAACCACACAGAAAAATGTGACGGGGCACAGCTTGAGGGCAGGATAGTACAGTGTGGTCACAAAGGTTTCCCTGTAGGGAATGGCATGTGAGTTGAAATTTGAATGGTAAGAAATAAGCAGCCAAATAAAAGTTGGGGGCTGATTGTTCTGGGCAAAGAACAAGAAAACCACGAGGGGGGGAAGAAGCCTTGTTGGAGGCTTAAAATGAAGGCCGATGAGACTAGTGTACCATGAGTGGGGAGAACAAGAACAGGAAACTGCATGTTTACACGGGGACCCTGTAGATGAAGGGAGCCATTGGAGGGTTTAATGCAGATGAATAATGTAATTTGAGCTACATTTTATAAACATCACACTACCTGCTCTGTGTGCAAAGGGGATTATTGGAAGGAAAGAATGGCAGTAGTGAGGTTATTATATTAATATTAATCCGGGTGAGAGATGATGGTAGGTTGCACCAGGTATTAAGGATGATAGAGATATAGATTTAGGACATATATTTGAGGTGAAAATGATCCGATAAACTAATGGGTTTGACATGGAGGTGAGGAGAAAATGAAATCAAGGATAACTTCTAGGTGATAAATAGAAATTCGCTGGAGCTGTGCAGAGTTGCTGGCAGAGCTTGGGGTGAACCCCAGCATCACTGATCTGGCCCAGGGCATCCATGCTGGGGAGCTGCATGAATGGGAATGTCTCAGACATTTTAAATGAATACTTTACATGCCTTCTTCAAAATGAATATATTATTTCATTGCAAAGTGTGAACCTGGAACATCCAGAGGAACATAGTTTTAATTTAAAAGCAAAACATCTTTTAATGTTTGAAATATATAATATTCAATGCATACAATGACTCATGTAATATGAGTTGCCTCTCATTGGTGGTGCTCACCCAGATGTTTCTCCAGGGCAGGAGATTAAGCTTCTTGACAATTAAGCCCAGTTCTAACAGGGGTGGGAAAGGAGCTTATCTGATGTTAGCTCCTCCCCACCCAGGAGTAGTTAGAGGATAACTAATTTGTTGACAGTGTGTCATAAAGTATTGGAAAAACATCATTCTCCTCTGAGTGTTTCTGAGTGTTATTTTGACATGACTTTCTCTAAGGCTTTTTTCATCAGGGTTTTAGTAACTGTTATGATATCTTAAGAATTGAAGAGAAGGAATTTCTTCTAGAGAATATACCAAGAAGGACTTGTTCTCCTGCTCCTTGCCTAGCTATACTTATTAATCAGGATCCTTGGGAAAATGTCTTGCACATTTAACAGATTTTTGAAGATTTTTAATGAAGGGACTAGTGGCAGAGAGCCAGGCAATGATGCTCAAGCACTCAGAGACATGAAATGGTGGTGAGATCTTATAGGTCTACAGAAGCAAGTGCTACTAAAGCTTGAATGGAACCAGAGGTATGAAAGAAGGGTCATTCAAAAGAAGCTATAGTGACCACAGCCACCAGGACTAAACCCCAGTGATGAGGGGTCAGGGATAAAATATTTCCACTTTTCTCCTCTTGCTCTCCCACTGTCTGCTGGGATCTGTCATTGGCTGATCCCCAAAAAGAAATCAGAAGATCGAGGATCTGGGCCCAGCCTCCTGGGACACAGGGCAGGGCAGAGAAGGACAGAGAATGGATTTGGGAGTGAAACTCCATTTGTCCCCATAGAATCCTTTTGGTTCTATGATTTCATAATTATACTCATTCTTATATTAGTTGTTTTATGTCCCACCTTTTACATGCTGTGCACAATACAGTAGAAATAATAGTTGCAATCACTATAGAGATACCAGTAGTAGTTAGCTATTGATTCTGAGGGGCCTGACACTATCATTTTGCTAAAGGTGTGCAAAACTTTGTTTCTAAATATACAGGTTGAAAGAAATACAATAACAACAACAACAACATAAAAACCAGATTGAATTCCAAACCACATTGTCAGAGTATTTTTGTCAGAGCTAGTGAGCAGTTAACATGAAAATACTTACAAAAAAGGTATGGGACCTGTCACTGTTTCTCTTTTACTTCTTTGGCACTAGAGAAATATTTCAGGGATTGGATCTGCAAGGATTTGGTGCGAGTGAGGAAAATGGAGTGAATGGAACTTGGCCCAGATCTTGAACTAAGAATTCCACCCCACATTGCTTAATCTTTATCCCTATTTAGCTACTAGATGTTAACATAAAACCTCCCAGCTTCTTCTCTCTTATCTGAACCTTACTGTGGTTGCTAAACAAATTGTGGTTCTATTCTACATCCCCTGTAATACTTTGAAAACTACACAATATGAGGCCTAATGAAGGTGGCATGCCTCTGAATGAGTTAGAACTGAAAAATATGACTACATCGAAAGTCTTTAGAAGGCAAGATTTTAATGGCTGAATAATATGCTGAAACAGAGGAGTAATTTCTTCTTGAATGCTAGGATGAATTATTTATGCTTTGACAACATTATGTGTCTCTAAAGCAGCTTTTAGTTATTCGCCACTTCTGGGCTACAGCTGATCCTGCTGCCCATTCTTGTAATTACATTAACCTCTTGACTTTACATGACAAGCTTTTCCTGTGCACTGTGATCAATAGCCTATAACTACACTTCTTTAATAGGACCATAGTTACACCTCAGTTCAGATACAATTAACTTTTATCCCCCTTTTCTCTTTGGTGGGACATGGAATAAAATTTCTTATTTTAACATCCAAAACAAAGGACTCACGTTGAAAAAAATGCAGATCTTATGAAAAGATATGATTATGATGATAAATAGGTCAGTTGAAAATCCATTTCTGCCAACACATAGGATTAGAAACCCTGGGAGAAACAGTGAATTTCAAAGCCCTAAATATGTGTGGTGGGCCTTTAAATCTCTGCTTTGATAAACTTTTTACTTTCGGTGGGATTAAAGGCACTGTGGACCACCTACTTTCCTATTCGAGGTATAACAATTAATTATACGGTGTATATGTAAATAGAAAAGGCATTATGTTAAATGCTGAAACACCTTCAAGGTCAGCTAGTTAAACCCTACTCTCTGACAAAGAAAAACTGAGAGAGGTATAAACCAGTGGTGTGTCAGAGCCTGTCAGCTAAAGAAAGTAGATTTTGTGTGTTCAGTCATGTTGGTAGCTTTAAATCAGCCATTGTTGGAGTATTTACACCATGGAAATTGGCAAATGTTACAAACCAGTGCTTTTGCCCCCAAAGAGCTAGTTAACATTTACCTGTATATCATTGTGTGTGTAAGCACATGCATATGTATGTATATGTACTGTATATACATTCATACATACATGTGTGCAACACATATATATGTAATTATGTGCTATATTATATAGACATTCTATTTATATTTCTCATAGGAAATAGCCTCATAAAACTTTCCCAGATATTTTTGTGTTAACATTATAATACCATAGTGTATTACTTTATAATATACGAAGACACATTAACACAAATGCATACATCTACAATAGGCATACACACAGACTTGCAAGGACTTGTATTTTAGATTAGACTTCAAATTGTGCCAAAGACCTGGGAGACTCCAGGTCACTTAGAGAAACTCAAAGAAAAAGTCATGACAATCTACTCTACAAAGATAGGCACGATGGTCCAGGCTACAATCAGACATGTTTGAAACACTAAGGGTTTTGGACGTGAACTGAATTAATTTTTCCTCTAATTCTATGCTGTAAAAGAGCAAAGTCTGTTACTGTCTTCTGTACTATATTATCAGAGCAATATATCTTAGAAATAATAAAATAAAACTCCCCATTACCAAAAGCAATAACTTAGGACCCATTCAATGTCCCCTATAGATAATGCATCTGGTTTAAAATCACCTTAAGAAATAACTGGTGGCTGATGAAATCCTGTCAGACTACTCTAATTTTCTTTTATGACAGTGTCAGATTTGCTCTATTGCAGGAACATAGCATAGATGCTTGATGTCTACACATATTACATGGTCAGCAAATTTAACATGAAAAGATAATATCTCAAGTGGGTTCAGATTTAGCAGGAGGGAATTAGAGTGCAGCTACCACCAGGAAAAACAAAACAAAACAAAACTACAAATAGAAAATTTACCATGTCCCAGGACTTGGGCAGCCCCTGCTCCAGTGTGAGAATGGAAGTACATCCATTAACATGTACTGCAGTGTTAATAAAAGATTCACAAACCTGTGCCCAGTCCTTGACCCATTGAATTACTAGTAAATTTCCCAAAGTGACTCTTATACATACTCAAAATTGGAAATTACCACTATTGGGGTATAGTTACCAAATGAGGAAAGATTAAAAAATAGGAAGCCTCTGACATGTGCTGAAGTTAAACTAGAAGAACATGTTTTACTTTCTGGTAAAGGAAGGAAGACATGAAAGACACCAAAACATGGGGGTGGGGGGAGGGTGGGAGGGAGGCACTTCCTCCTCACACTCTTGCCTCTCTGTGTCCTCCTTCTCTGAGGCTCACCAGGCTCCAAGTTAGTATGGGAGCAGGACTTTTCAGATATAATTTCTGGCAATGTGTTGTAATGGAAGAAGCTTTGCTCTTGGACACATGAAATCAGTGTGGAATACCCCATTCTTTGGTGTGGCCTTGATAAGTTGTTGACTTCTTATGAGCTAGCTCAATTTGCTTTATTGGTAATATAGAAATAATCATATTGGTTTTCTATATATCATAGAATTGTTCTGAGAACTAGAATAAATATATGCAATGATTAACCCCAAGTGATTATGTACAGGGTCATGTCAAGGTTGCCATGACTTAGCTGTGGGACTATGTCACTTGTTCTTAAAAGGGTTTTATAGGGAATCTTGGTTTGTGGTCAAGGGTCTAAAGGTCTGGGTAAGAAGTACCAGAACTGGGAGATAAAAGGAGTAATGAAGAAAGCATTAGCAATGGTAGTTTTAAAGACACTTGTAATTATAGCTAACCATTTTCTATTACTTACCATGATAAACACTTTCATAATTTCATTTTCTTCCTTTTAATATTTTATTAGGTACTATGTCCTTTGAGTATGTGCTATAATAATCACCATTTTCAAAAGAAAAAAAAAATGAATGAGTTCACGATTTACCCAGAGTATCATGGCTTGTAGATGAAAGAGTCTGATTTGAATCCAGAGCTTTAACCATCAAAATTAATAGGAGATTTAGGTTAGCAATGGGATTAGATTAAACCAGTGGCAGCTGTTACAACTATACATCTTGAACTGTAGGACCAGATACCCGCAAAGGTCAGGAAAGATGGAGAATGAGCAATAAAACTGCTTTTCTTGCTTCCCCTAATGCACCAGAAACTATAGAATAGGGAGGGTGGGTTGTTAATGCTCAGTAAATCTAAATTAACCCAATTTTCTTTTCATGGATGGTTTGTAGAAACTTGATTAAACTAACTAACAATAGTAATTACAGAACCGGCTTCTCTAGGGGGTTTTAAAAGTGTTGGCTATTTTATGGTTAGAGTTGTAAATGCTACATGTTTCAAAGGTGAGAAGGAAGATGGGATAGATCATGTTCTTGAGTCTTTCTGATTCATTAAGTTTATTTTAGTTTAGTTCAATGGGGAATAGCCATTTTTTTTTGGTGAGGACATAGTACCTAATAAAATATTAAAAGTTCACACTCCTCATTAAACTTTAGGGATGATCTTTTTTTCTTCCTTTTTATGGGTGGTCTATAGGATCCAGTGGAACAATAGTCTCCAGACTTATAAGAATGGGGCACACACATTGCAAAAGCATTTTGCCTTTCCAATGGGTTTAAATCACACAGAAACACAATCTGGACCCTTTCATGTAGATGGAGCTACAGGGCCTGATAGTCTACAAAACAGCACTTTGCCGAAAGGATCCAGATTCTTTCAGGTCCAATACAAATTCTCTTCAAACATCTGGATCCATTTCCAATGAAAAACTTGTGGGTTAATGAAATTGCCAGATGTGACTACTTGCCAAAATATCGAAATGCTTTTGTTAGTGAACCCCTACTTTAGAGGTGCTTTTGATAGGGGTTGAATTACCATTCTGATCTTATTCTTCTAAACAAATTAACATGTGAAAGCTTGGCAGGCAGATATCACTATTTGAACAATTTACACCAGAAGGGGTTCTTTGCTCTTCATAGGTAAGTAGATAAAACCCTGATTTCAAAGTGCCTTTCTCATCTTCACAACTAGTTACACTCTATTCTCGTATAGACATTATTTATGCTCTTCACAATGCATCCTGTGCCCTAATACACCTTTTGATCATTAATGTATGAATCATAAGAAAAATCTACTTTGGATATCTAAATTCAGAGGTGTCTATCTTTATTCTTATTTCTCTACCTTCGTTTCAATTGTGAACATTGTGAAACAATTTCTCTCTGCTCTGGAGAGGCAAATATTTCCTTCCTGAAGGGTGAATCACTCCGAAAATAATAAATCCTCCTCTGTTTAATGTTACAATTCCTTCCTTAATGGGGACATGTGACCCCGGTAACCTCTCTTCCCATTCTCAAAGTACACCCTCAAACCCAAATAAATAACTTTTCCCATCAAAGAGCACAGAAACAAAATGCTTTTGGAGCAACAATGGTGGCAGTGCTTTGAGACTTACTGTACTGAGGGACTTCAACACAGCAATCCCTCTAAAACCAAGCAAGATATTAAGACAACGATGCAGACAGATTAGCAGCAACAGACTCTGAAAGCAGGTTTCTTTAAAGATCCAAGAGCTGTCCTGAATGGTCATAGAGGAGGCTGAACAATAGATGGGATTTCAAGGAACCAGGAAATTCCTTATTTTGATCCCTAGTGAGAAAAAAAGAAAGAGAGTAGCAGGTAATGACAGATGACCTGAAGATGAGGGAAGGAGATGGTAATACAGCCCTGCCTGCTGTAAGAAAGAGGTTTGTCTGTCCTGGAAACCAGAGCAGGCTGCTTTCCTGGGGTGGGTGGAGTAGCCCTTTTTTTGTCACACTAAGAAGGTTTACTTGTCTTTGAAGCAAATATGCATAAATTATATCTTGTTGTTTAGATGAACTCCCACAGTTCCAGGGATAGGAGTCTCTTCTTTTAGGATGAAGTTGATACCAGGTTATAAAACAAAACTCGAATAAAACAAGCAAAGGCCTGTTATTCAGGAAAGAGAAGCTGGAAGGCTAGGTCTTAGCCAGCGTTTGGCAGTCTTGACTCAAGGGTCAAGATAATTTGTGGTTTGCAGTACAGTGTAGCTCTACAAAGTTTAGCCTTGTATAATGGAGAAAGCACAGGCCAGAGAATCAGGGAACCTGTTTCCTGTACACCCTAGGTATGTATCCTCAACTGAAAACTGTTATGTTTGGATCCTGGGGTCTTACATTTGTTTCTCTTATTCTTTATTCCATTCATTTTCTTTAAAATTTTCTGATAGGTGGAATGTTTATTTTTAGCTCTATCACCAGTGTTACCCTCTTTTGCTGTGCTGTTGGTTTTTGTGTTTGTTTGGGTTGGAGGTTGACTAGAAGCATATTTTTTTAGATGAAATCTCTAGTGGCAGTGATCACCCATTCTATTCTGCTACACAGTTTCCTAACACATAAAAAGCAGAGGATTGTGTGAATTTTCCTGTTCTTAGTTTGATACTTAATCCTCCATAGGACGGATTTTCCAGAAAGAAAAAACAATCTTGATACGATTCATCACTTAACCCTGGTATCTACTTTGCTACCTTCAGTCATTAATCTAGCTTAAACTGAAGGTCCAAACATTTCTCCAGTCTCCAATCTGGTATTCAAGACGGTAACACCAATCTTACTTTATTCTTTTTAGATCTAAAGTATTTAGAGATTTACAGACAAAAAAAAAAAAAAAGAATTCAAGATTAAATCCACTGCGTTTTTTTCTTCCTTACCTCAGATCAAAGCAGCTCATCCTCTCATTTATTGTCTCTGTGTTTCTCTTCTTTTCAGAGATACTTCTTCCAGACTCGAAAATGGAAGTTTTCTTTTCATAGTTTTAAAATGCTAAATGCTCCTTGGAGGACTTCATATAAAGAACAAGTCATCTTTCTTTAGATACATGAATAATCATTTTCTATTCAGACAGCTGTCTCAAAAGACCTTGCTATTGCATACCTTGTAAGTTGAAGAAATAACATTTCCTCAAAAATAAATGACCAAAGCCACTCCAGAAAGCAGCAAACTTCAAACAAGTTGGTAATTTGTAGACCCCTCTGACATCCCAAGTGCATAATGGATTTGCAAAGACATTGAAGATTAAGTAAATCGACTACAAAGTCACAACTCTATTTAAACATGTTTTCCTTTAAGACCTTTATTTTTTGGAAAATATATTTGCTGATAAATGTTCCCTAAGAAGCCACTGTGGTTTTCAACTCTGTCCCTGGTAGTCCATCTATCCAATAGATGCAGTTGATAAAATCCACAGGCTGAAAGCCAAACTTAGCCCTTGTGGGTCATAGAGTCTTATTAAAAAAAACAACTTCAGATATTCTGTGAGGTTTCTTAGAATAACATTCTGGAAAGGGTATTTTCTGCTTGCGTTGTAGGCATTAGAAAAAAATCCGGAGTGCATCCAGAAGTGAACCATTTGAGGCTTCTGTTCCGGTGATGGGGCCATTTTATTGAGTACCGTCACCCGCATTGAATTTATGGCCACCAGCAGACAGCCGGGGACTGTAAATCCTGAGGCCTGCTTATTAGAACCCAAGCACATTTGACAATGCACATAATTAATGATCATTTGCTAAAAGTATTTTTGGGGATTTTATTCAAACAAAGTAAAAAAGAAACACATTAAATATTAGTCCTGTTATATATTATGGGACATTATATCCATTTGTGTGCCCATAAATCATTTAGCTATGAATACTTAAGAAGAGCAAGAAAGTGATACCCTATGTACACTCTGAGATAATATTGTCTTAGTATTTGATTACAGGCATGGTGTCCTTAATGGACAGATTCATGCTCCCTATCCAATGTCCAGTGGAACTGGGGCACTAAGAAATAGCAATGGGAGGATGGTAGACCAGGATTAAGCAGAGTTCGGGAGTGTGACATTGGTGATGAAATAAGACTTTTACTGGCCTTGTCAGAAAACTCTGTTTCCTTTATTGGATTCTTTTCCAGTGATTGGTTTTGTTGCCCTAATGTGGGTGTTGTGGGTGTAAATGTGTGTTTGTTTCTGTATACTTTTGTGGGGAAGGTATTAAAACAATATAGCCTGGTTTGACTATCTTTTTATTGGGTCAAAGAAAGAGAGAAGGGCAAAGAGAAGGGCAGTGGTTACTTCTGTGAGACTGACTATTAAAAAAATAGGAGATTTACTTTTTAAAAACAGCTACAAAAAAATCATTGCAATTTGAGTTAAACCAGAGCCAAATCTTAGTCTCTATACACAAAGTAAAGGAGAAAATTAAAATAAAATAAAAAAGGGGGAGGGAGAAAACACAAAGAAATATTGCCTGGGAAATTCAGATACCCAATGCAGGCTTTGTGGAATGATGAGAGACTCGGGGGCTTATTTTAGGTGCTGACTACCATGGAAATGCCATGTGATTTGGGACAAATCACTTAAACTTTCTGGCCTCAGAGCACAATTCTAAAAAAATGAAGGAAAATCAATTATTAACATCTCTAAGGACTTCTTAATTGCAAATATTTAGGATTCCAAGGGGATAGTTTAAGGAAACACACAATCTCACACACAAAAAAATTGTGGGTTTTTTTGCCCAAACGATCCATAAAATTGTTTTACATCTATGGTTTAGTAGACGTGCTGTGTCTGGTTGCCACTGTATATCATTCCTAGGTGCAAAGTCTAAGCATTTACTGCCTTCTTGGGGGAAAAAATATCTAAAAGAAAATTACTTAAGGTCACACAAACAAACTGTGGAAGAGCTTTTTAACAATCTTTTTTTTTTTTAATATTTTATTGATTTTTTTACAGAGAGGAAGGGAGAGAGATAGAGAGTTAGAAACATCGATGAGAGAGAAACATCGATCAGCTGCCTCCTGCACACCCCCTACTGGGGATGTGCCCGCAACCAAGGTACATGCCCTTGACCGGAATCGAACCCGGGACCCTTGAGTCTGCAGGCCAACGCTCTATCCACTGAGCCAAACCTGTTTCGGCTAACAATCTTTTAAATATTTGAACTGAGTGCAAATTTTGAAAGTTTGCCTGAAAAAAGAAAATTATTTCAAATATTTGTTGAGACAGGTTAGTGCATATAACATTGATAAGCATATTGACTTCTTTGGAGATTGTTGTTGATATATATATTTTTTTTTTTAGTTTCTGGATGCCACTAGTAGAAAATTTGGAACTCAGGACTGCTAACTTAAGTGTTAATTGTATCCATCACAAGTTCATTGATTTGTGGTGATTTAGACATAATAGTCTAAATGAAATTTATGAGAGTTAAGCTATACCATTTCTAAATTTAAAAGTTGTCACAAATAAATAAGGTAACTGCCACTGCCCCTCAGTGAAGTATTAATTAAGGATGAGGTAAGGGGTTGAGTACTAAAGCTCTTCTTCACTCTTATTTCTAAAATTTAGGCCTTCATTTGGGTTAGAAATATTCTTTTACTTTTGTGGCTGTCCAGAGTCCACACTAAATAGGATGTGGGAGAAGATGACAAATGCATTTCAAATCAACACACACCCATGATTATGAGATCTTGAATCCACTTTAACTTATTAAATGAAAATTTTAACCAGTGAACTTAGATGAAAAGACTTACTTCCCTGGAAAACAGCATCCTTGAAATCGATATTCTGCCAACATGTCTTATTTATGTTCAGCCAAGTTGAATAAAAAAATATCAGCTAATCAAACATTGTGTTTCGAGTTATAAGAGATTCTTTGGGGTGGAGGAGGGGCACTGGCTCTGACCCTCAGCAGAAGTTGGCAGATGAACCAACAGCTGAGCCTTTTCTTCTCTAGGGCAGCATTAAGGTTTTAGTTCCCAATTGCACCTGCATGCAAGCCAAGGAGGAGAAAAGGCACAATGTGTTTTAAGTAATGCAACCCAAACCATTTGGGGCAGTTAGAAATTTACAAGAGAAGGCAGCCAGAAAATTTCTTTGCTGGTGCAGTTGGAAAAAAGCCATCTTCCAACCTTTGTTAGTCTGTTTCCATCTCTTAGACACCAAAAGGCATTTAAAAAACTGGAACTCAGTGTGATGACTAGAACAGGCAGAAATGTTAACATCTGTCAAATGTGGGTGGTGGGTATATGGCTATTTGTTACCTTAATCTCTTTCTGAATGTAAAAAAACAATATTCATAATTAAATAAAGTGAGTATGAGTTTGGATCTCAGGCTTGGGCTTTAAATCCCTATTACCTTATTTTCTAGCTATGGTGGCCTTAGAACAGTTATTTAACTTCTCAGAGTCCCAGCTCCCTCATTAACATAATATGAATAATACCCACCAGTTGGGTTGATTTGAGGATCCCAGGTAATGTATATACCGCCTGACCAGTGGCTGGTTTGTCCATTCATAGTGGCTGGTGCCCAATTTTAAATCAAAACTCAGCTGAGAAAGCGATCTCCAGGGAAAATTTCTTGAAAGTCATACATTGCATCTGTTCTTCCAGATCTTTATATTTACCTCTGGATTAAGTCGGATCATCAGAGATCAGTGTCTCTGCACTGTATCATTCATACTGGGATCCTGTCAAGATGTTTATGCTCCATTGTCCTTAGGAAAGATGGCATGGGCTTTCAGTGGGGGACACTGTTCAAATACTCACAAACTTCTGCTCCCTGTCAGTGTGCTATGATGTGGTTCACTGCATGACACTCTACTCTTCAGTGCCCCTAGGGGAGACATTCTTTTCTGATATTAACATCTCAAATAATCATTTCTCCTGAAAGACTTCTTTTTTTTTTCTCTTAAAACACTATGAATTGGCCTGGCCCTGGTGGCTCAGTGGTTGAGTGTCAACCTGTGAACCAGGAGGTCACTGATTGATTTCTGGTCAGGGCTCATGCCTGAGTTACAGGCTTGATCCCCAGTAGGGGGCATGCAGGAGGCAGCTAATCAATGATTTTCTCGCATCATTGATGTTTCTCTCTCTCCCTTTCTGTTCCTCTCTGAAATCAATAAAAACATATTTTAAAAAAAACAACACTATAAATTGTTAAAATGATTGGGTTTATCCTTTGAGGCTGGTAGCTAAGAGTTTGTGAGCCAAATCAGATCTGCCCAGAGCAGTAGTAAGGGTCATTATGGTATGAAGCTTTGTGTTCACCTTATTCCAAAACCAGTTGTTCCATCTATATTGATGGCCATGGGCAAATTGAATTGGGAATACAGGTCTTTTACTCCAGGTTCCTTAGGGCTCATTAAATGCGAGTGTTAGTGACTAGTGCCACCTGTCTGAGTCTCAGAGCCTCCATCAGCAATATTAACTCAGTAAACCTTGATGGAATTCTAATCTCATCTAAGAGCATCTCTGACATGAAACTATATACATTTGCCCTATGACCATGAGAGTAAGTCTGTGCTGGTTTGTAAGTGCTCCTTTGCTATGATTGCAAATTCCCAGAAAGTCTTGATTAAATATATTAAAATAGAAGTTGCATAATTTCATTAACGCAAAGGGGCAATATTAACAATTTTTTTAAAGCTGAAAAGATAAAGTGTAAAATGAATCCAGAAGCTAAAGACTGAAATGTTGAGAGATTTAGAATTAATGCTCAGCATATAAATACACTCAGGCATCCCAAGCCCATTTAACGTGACCATAACCAAGACTTAGGACAAAGGTAGATTTTAAGTATCTTGAGACCAAAGATAAGTACACATTCCAAGCGAGGAAAATAACATGCACCAAGAGGAGGAAAAACATTTATGATTCTACTGAGAAAAATAATCAGCAGTCATCTGATGAGGTCAGGACAATAAACACCTAGTCTAACAATAATGACCTGAATCACCGTGAAAATTAGCCACTTACTTCTAGTACTTCAGGGACTGCACAATTACCATAGCTGGCATCATTTAAAAAAACATTTCAAATAGAGGCTCACAAAATGTTTTCTGTTAAGAACCCTCTTGGCATGTAAATTAAAGTCCCTGAGCTACCTCCCATATTGTAAATGTAAGTGTCCCTTTGGAATACCCTCTTTTTGCTCTATATGGGTGGGGAAGCTTGGAGACTTAGAAAATCCCTGGGCAACTGTGCACAGAAGGTCTCCAGGGGTTCTAGAACCATTTCAGGGAAAATGTTTTTTTGTTTTTGTTTTTAAAGGAAACAATTTGAGACATGCCTTCATGAAAGAGAATTTATATAAAGTATAGTAATGTGATTCAAAATTATGATCAGTATGCAAATTCAAGATGAGAGAGGTTACTGGGAATGTTATGGGAACAGATGACACAGCAATTCTAATTCTCAGGTGGCCTAGTTAAAAAGAAGGAGATGAGAAATTGACACTAAAGGTGGGAAGTCCATGGACTTCTCTGGTTTGTTGAAAGCTCTGGATATTGAGGGGGGAAAAATGATTTCTATAGAATGCACAAAAATATTCCTGGATGGATGGAGGTGGGCGAGGGAGACGGAGTTTGAAATGGGTACATCTGTAATAATGTCAACAATAAAAATAAACTAAAAAAGTATTCCTGTTCTGTCCAGCTTTATCTTCCCCTTGAATAAACTTCTCTCTCTCCTCTCCTATTCAAATTGTATTCTTCCCTTAACCTCCTTTTCAAAAGCAAACATTTTCTATGAACTTAACCTCCCTCTTCCCTGCTTATGCAAGATTCTAATAATCACTCTATCCTTGAGCTCAAACAACCTTGTAGGTTGCTATACTCAAATGCTTAACTAACTTACTGTTGGTCTGGGTGTGTACAAGTCTGCTTTTGTTCTTTGCTCCTCAACTAAATTGTAAGCACCCAAGAGGGCAGAAAGTGTGCCTTACATTTGTCTGTGCCCACCTTCTATGCCATTAGCCTGTCTACATACTTCAAACAAAGCAGGCACCTTGACCATCATGACATATTAACGAAGCTCCCTGCAAAATGAGTTCATTCAGAGAGAATCTCAATAATATAAAGGCTGAAGGAGAATATATCTGAGATGAATGTGAGTTAGAGCTGTGGTTTGAGTTTTAGAACCCAATAGAAGCAACCCTACTCTGAACTGCCAGTTTGGAAGCACTGTGGATGCAGAGTTGTCTTTATGATAAAAATTTAGTTATGGGAGGAAATTGTGGTGAGTAATAGCTTATGATCAATGGTTGTAAAATATAAACATTTAGATTAGATAAACATTGCGTGCTTAATATCTGCTAGGCACTACCACATTTCATCCTCAGAGACACCCAGCCAAGGTGTTATTAGTGCTAATTCACAAATGAGGGATATAGGCTAGAAGCAAAGATTCCAGCAGAGAGTTCAGGGAGAGTAGGTGGTGGTAGAACATAGAGGGGAAGTGGGACTCTTTACTTCAGCTCCATCGGGTCACAACTCCCTCCTGGGTGCTAATTGTTTCAAGAGTAGAGCTAGTCTATGTTTTCAAGTTGCTATAATGAAAAGGGGTATAAATTGAACTCTAAGAGATTCTTTCTCATGCCACATGATCATGAGTTGTAATATTGATCAAAAACAAATATCTGAAAATAAGTACTGATACATTTTAAAATAACAAAAACCAAACAAACTTATAGACTCAGGAATTAAAGAAAATTCTATTCATCTCTCTATGTTCTTCCTAAATCAAATAAAATATATATGAATATTATTTATGGTGAATAGAACCATTAGAAAGAGTCTTTCAAGTCTACTTGTAGTGGATTATTATTTTCTTTTTTTCCGTTTAATTAAAGAACTCCCTTTCTGGTTTTTGTAAGTCTGTTACATGACTCTTGTTGGAAGGCTGGGTCACTACTTCATTTTGAATCTATCTAATTTGTCACCATGCTTTGGAAGGCAGATGGAAAGAAGGGCAGCGACGTGGGCTCAGTCAGTCTAATCTGCTCACCCAGGAGATTGAACATGAAGGGGGTGATCTTGCTCAGAGATGGTGTAGCCCAGCAGAGTGGTAGGCTACAGCTCTGTCGCCACTGGAGTCTGCATTCAGTGGCGTCAGAGCTGTCCTGCAGCAGTGGTGACAATACTCTTCCCAGATTATTTCTCATTCCTAGACCCCCTTGCCTCCTTTCTGTTTTCTGATCCTGATTTTTTTTAACTTCTCCTTTCCATTAATTTAGCAGTTATCCTTCCAAATCACTAGGACTTAAATTAACTCAAGTGGTGGCTAGGCTTGCAACTAATACTCATTTACATGATAGTACAATAGGAAAAAAAACATACCATACAAACCATAGTACTAATGGGAATGATTAAGTTCATCTTTATGTCTCTAATTTATACCAGGGACATGTGGATGGTTTTCAAAACACGGTGATTCACCAAGCAAACATATTCCTATAGGTGTGCAGGGTTAATGACCAATGTCAAAATAGATGCAATACTTGATGTCGGGACGAATGTTTAGCCTGGAGATGCTGGTTGTTTCCCAGGTGGAGCCCAGGAACACAAGGTGCACAAAATTGGGAGGCAGAGAGACTCAGTACGAAGAGCAAGAGCTTTGAAGTCATTTCCACCTGCACTAACAGCTGTGTGATCCCTACAATTACCCAGTGCCTTCAAGGTTTAGTATCCTCCTGTGTATATGCACTTCTTCTCACTGGGGACAAATGCATATACTCTTCGAGTTGTAATAAGAGTTCATGAGTCCAAAGTACATGGTAGATATTGAATGAATGTTAGTCAAGCCTTTTCCTCTTTTGTTACAACGTCTGCTCATTCCTGTATGTGGTGGAAACTTGTCCATATGGAAGGGATAATAAAGAAGTAGATGACTCAAGAAGGCAAAGGCCGGAGGAAAAATTACATATACATATGTGTGTCTCTGTGTGGCTACTGGCATATTTAGATATTTATAATTTTGATAATGAGTGATCCAAGAGGTCCATGACATGAAATACCTTATAGTTTTGATAAAGTATATGAATGTTTGACCAGCATTCTGCAAAGGTGGTGAAAAGAGCAAATCACTTAGCCTGTGAGAAAACCCTGCTTGCTGACTTCCCGGCATTAGTATTTCAGCTAGTTGCCATTGTCCTCTAACTCCTATGTATTGTGCACTCAGGAGGTGATTGGATTTTGGTTTCTGTGTGGGGAAGCACCTCCAGAGGGTAATTCAAGGCAAGTGAGAGTGAAAAGTGCAAGAATAAGAATATTTGTTTTTTCTATTGGAACAGACATCTGAGAGAGTTGAATGCGACCTCAGCAATGACTTGGACCTGTAGTGGGGGAAGTTCCACATTTATTCTACACTGGAATAAGGCATAAAACTACATGCAAACATTTTAACACTTGTTAAATCACCTCAACGTTGTTTCTCTGGTGGTAGACTATTAAAAGGCTGAGAGGTCATTTTAAATTTGTATTTACATTTCATTGCAGTTTATGTTGGGACTCATTCACTGTAGTAGTAGTTGGAAATCTCTTGGTTGGCAAAAGTTCATGAATAGCAGTATTTTTACCCCCTGTCTGTGGGTGGAATTTAGTATAAAGCTTAAGGTGTCAGTATTTTACAAGGAAAACAATCTAACTATATAATAATTAACTGTCCCCCAAAGAATTTTCAACAACAGTGTTTGCAATGAAAATCATCAAATTGAAGAGCAATGGAGCACCCCAACTTGTCTCTCTAGTTAGATTAGATGATGATTTTAAATTAACATTCTAAATTGAGTTTTTAATTCCATGGACCTTTATGCACATGGTTTTCAGAAAGTTAGCTATTATTGGATCAACAAACCATGGTACAAACCATAAACTGGGGGTAGGGAATATATGGAGGGCAGGGACGGGGATGAGAGGGTCATTCAGCTGGTCACCACTTCAGGAAAGTCTTTGGCTTGGAATATGTGACATGTCGGTACTGAGGGAGTTAAGATAACATATCTCCTAGCTGTGCTCCTCCACCGTGGGAGGCTCAGGTCTGTGAAGGAGTGTTTGACAGAGAAAATAAAGGCAAGAAGAGTTATGAAGGCTCATTAGAAAAATATCTGTAACTCTTAGTGAATTTCAGTTTGAACTGATAGCAAGTGCTTGAAAATACAGCTTCAGTCCTTTATTAGGATTTCATGTGATATTGTGTTTTAAGGAATGTGCAACCATTATGCTGTCTCTTTCTGGTGGATGAAAAATGTTTCCTCCACAGTCCCCACAATTAAAATTATATCGCTTTATTTCCTCTCTCTGAAGAACACATTCTTTTTAAAGGTGATTTATTGTTCAGGCACCTCCTTTCTGTGATTTCTTCCTCTGATGATGAGGTGACTCAGAATATCATCCTGTAGACACATAGCAAAGCTCAGTAGCACAAAAAATAACAGTGTCATTAACCTCCTTAACACTGGAGATAAATTAACACTAATAAGTTAGGTACCAGAGTGGCAGTTGACTTGACAGAATGAAATTCACCAGCCTACAGTGAGGGGAGCCCAGTTACCATGCTGTATTCCCGGGCCCTGTGTGGATGCAAGGGCTGGCGAGCTTCTTATTCCTGTCTTCACCATGTTCAAAGTGCACTGAATTAAAGTCTAGCTGATCCAGGGCTCCCTCAACCCTCTGCTGCTGGCCTTGCTGATGGAAACCAGCGGCTCCGTTATTAATTTAAGTCTCCACGGATCAAATGACTATTCTCGTCTCATTTCATGGCAGAAGATCATGACAGCTTCATGGTAGATATATGGGCCAGGGAGAGAGTGAACTCTGCCTCACTGGAACACGGTGTGTCTAGATATTTAAATGATGTGCTGTGAGGAGAAATAGGCCAGAATGAGTGTCTTGAGAGAAGCAAACTGGGGGAAAAAAACCCCACAACAACCTAAAGATAGAAATTAAATCTAAAATGACTTGGTTATCTAGAGGTCTCCCAGGTGACCTTTGGCCAGCTATGGAAACGCATTTTAAGTTTTCATTTGTTAATTGAACATAAATGAATATGGTGATAATTAATGTTTTTACTGCTTATTAATTAGGAAATTGTATCCTGTGTAAGCTCCCAGAAAGATGATATATGAGGCATGACTAAGTTGCAGAGCCACCGTGAATTGATTGTGGTCTCACACGTGGAAATATAACTGTGTTAATCATTTTGCTTTATTATTAGCGAGGCTTTTAATAAATTGACAGTTTGTCCAATTGTTCCGTTGGTGCTTGGATGAACTGCAGGTATGCACAGAGGTGACGCTCTTTGCTGCTTTGTAACATTGCTGGCAGGCCGAGACAGTGTGCAGCCTATGGCTCACAGAAGGTCTGCTTCTGAAGAGGCTTTGTCCATGGCATGTGAAGGAGGTTTCCAGGTTTGTGCCTTTATCCTGTTGCCAAAACATCTGGTTCAGTTTTGGGGAAATATTTGTAGTTATTTTTCCATCCGGATTTAATTACTGCCCCTGAAACATTAATGGCTGCCCTGCTGGCCTAATGGATTTTATCTGTGCGCCCTCATAGCTGTGAAGTGTAACTGACAAACCAGAGCCCTGCGTTGCTGTGAATTTCACAGGATGGCCACAATCTGAAGTACTGAGGATTGACAGAATTCAAAGGATGGAGAGATATCAGATTTGTGAGACAGGAATTTTAATTTGCAAAGAAGATCACTTTTGCTACTTAAACCATTTAACATTCATTGATAAAATAATTTACTGTATTCCAAAGTTAATTCCTTAAATAAGATAGATATGTTGATATTAATCATAGAAGTATATGTTTTCATGTTGAAACTATTGTAATCTCTAGTCTATTTAGTGGAAAAAGTTTGATTGATTGTGCTTTTTAATCTTTCAAACAACAGGTTATATAAAATAGAAGATGAAGAAGAAGTTACTATTTATTGCTTTCTATATAGCAGGCAATGTCTAATCTCATTTACATCATTCCAATAATGTGAGGTGGGTATTATGATGATACATGTTAGAGACAAGGAAATTAAGGCTCAGTGAGATTGTGTAAATTGACCAAGGTCATACAGTGAATAAAAGGCAGGTAGAATAAGGGTTAAAGCAGAAGTATGTTTGAATTCATTCTCTTAGCTATAATGCTAGTAATGTACCCTTATTGTTTCTTTATCTAACATCTGTTAAACACTTACTAAGTTCCAGGCAAGGTACTTGGTGCTGGGGGAATAGAATTGGAACAAGATGAGGTCCTGGTGCTTCCAGAGGGGTTGGCAAGGCCAACAGGGTCTCTTGGGCATCACATAAAGGCTAGACTATCCTGGTGCAACCCTACCATGCTTTCTGCCATCTGAAAGTTTCATCTCAATTTAACTATGAGTATTAATATTGTCAAAACAAATAAAACATATCTTTAAAAAATGTAAGAAAGTAGTAGTTTATCACCAACCAATATTTAGGAGAAAGGTTGCATGTTTTAGTGGCTGAGATTACTGATTTCGGAATCAACAGAATTTGCATCTGAGTCCCTGCTCATGCTTCAATCTGGAAGTTGTTTCAGCTTTTGGACCCACCCTTTTCTCATCTGTAAATGGTGATGATGCCGTCTTTTTCACTGGGTCTCTTTGACCACCAGATGAGATTATTATAATGTGGTATAGTGTTTGGCACATAGTTACATCTTAAATATATAATTGCTGCTGTTATTGGGGGGAAAAAATCATAGGAACTAACCTCCTCTCCATGTGTTCACTTCAACCTGGTGCGTCTCATGTATTTCAACCTGTCAATTGGCTCTCGGGAAGCATAGAAAGCTCCAGGGATGAGGCAGCTTAGTAACTCACATCAGCTCAGTGTATCTCCCTGCTGGTTGGAGTTCTATCTTCAACTTGCTCTGTCTCTATTCCTGGATTGTTCACTCATGCTGCAGGGGGAAAATCTCTTGATTTCTGGTATTTTTTGTTTGTTTGTTTTGCTTATCTTTTAGGTATTACTGCCTGATTCTTTTACTCACTTCTTTCTCTGAAAGTATACTCCCATTTGGTTTCCCAGAAAAAGAATACCTTTGACTTGTTTTAATCATGACCATAACTTGCTCCCATGATAGCTGCTGCTGCCTATACCCTAAAATAACAAGATGAGGTTATGTTTGACTGGAGTTGGGGCATGTGTGATCAGGCCAGTTAGTATGAAAATGTTAATTTTTGGAGAAGACATGTCAATATGCTGCGGGAAAATTTTTTGAATTATATTGTACCAATGTAAAAATAATGCACCCCCCAGGGGTTTTAACTAAAGGGGATAGCCACAGAATTGAGAAAAAAGTTTGCATCATGGAAAGAGCACAAGTATCAGTATGCAATACTTTATTTTTTAAAGCTGTTAGATTTATAGAAAATTGAGCAGAAAGTACAGAGGTCCCATATAATCTCTCTCCTAAGGTCCAAAATTTACCCTTATATTCACATGTCCACATTGTTAATAACTTCCCCTACAATTGGCATTAGTGTGATATAGTTGTTAGAACTGATGAGCCAAGTCCAATAACTTATTATTAACTAAGGTTCACAGTTTCCAATAGGGCTCACTCTTTGTGTTGTATACTTCTAAGGGTTTTGACAAATGCTTAATGTCATTTGTCAATGAGAACATAAGTTTTGAACTCATTTGAATAAATGTCTAGAAGTACTATTAGTGGATCACATGGCAAAACTATGTTTAGTTTTGTAAGAGACTACCAAACTGTCTTCCAAAGTGTCCATATCATTTTGCATTTCCATCAGTAATGGATGAGAGTGTTTATTGTTCCACATCTTAGTCAGCATTTGGTGTTGCCAGCATTTCGGACCTTAGTCATTCTAATAGGTATCCTAATTTGCAACTTCCTAATGACATATGTTGTTGAACACCTTTTCATATGCTTATCTTATTTACTATCTGTATGTCATCTTCAGTGAGGTGTCGCAGATATTTTATTCACTTTAAAATTAGGTTGTTTGTTTTCTGATTATTGCTGAAATTTAAGAGTTCTTTGTGTATTTCAGATGATTCTTTATCATAAGTGTTTTTTTCAAATATTTTCTTCAAGTCTGTGACTTGTTTTTGTTTTTTGTTGTTGTTCTTTTAACAGTGTCTTTTGCAGAAGTTTTACGTTTTAATAAAGTCTAACTTGTCAATTTTCTCTTTCCTGGCACATGCTTTTGGTGTTACACCTGAAAAGTGATTGTCAAATCCAAAGATTCACTTCTGTTCCATCTTCTACATGTTTATAGTTTTGTGTTTTACATTTAGGTCTAGAACCCATTTGAATTAATTTTTTTAATGTTTAAAAATTTTAAGTAATTTCACTACTGAAAGTGTTTGAGAGTCATTGAGATGAAAAACTTTAGAATAGCTGCCCCAAATACTGGTGAGTTGCTATTTTTTTCTCTTTAATGTGAAGCTATATTTCAACACAAATGAAATATATTTACATTTTGGTTATAAATATTTTTGGAAAAATAGAGTAAAAATGCTTAGATCTATGACATAACCTTAATTCATTCTACTCCCAGTGAGGGATGGGTGGCTCAACTCATACTCAAATTCATAATCACCAGTATTATCTGTAATAATGCCCAGTATTTAAAAAAAATAGTGTCAGGATTCTAAGTAGTCTCTGTGAATGATTCTAAGCAGTTAGAAATATTGAGTGGCTGCTAGAATATCATACTTGTACAAGTGCTCAGTGATTTTAAAGAATTAGAACATTGGTATAATTCCCCTCACATCCTCTGTGTTCATGCTGATGAAAAATTCTGTTATTTTTGGCTGCACAGCCCCAAGGCCAATGGGGATTCTATGTAGCACACAGAACATGGTAGCATAGTTTTGGGATTTAGAAAGTCTGAAAAAGTCAGAATTCCTTCTTATTTGTTTGTTAAGCTGTAGTGAACTATACACAGTGCTTCTCAAACTTTAATGTACAGTTGAGTCACTTGGAGATTTTGTTAAAATGTGAATTCTAATTTGGTAACTCTGAGGTTGAGCCTGAGATTCCATGTTTCTCACCAGGACTGACTTGTCCATTAGACACAATCTTAGGGGTCCAAGACAATGTTTTAATTTCTCTTAAAATATGAAGAGAAAAACTAAACTTTAGGTTGAAGAAAAAATTGTAATATATAATATTAATATAATCATAAAAGTATACTTTTCTTTTTAATTGAGAAAGAGACCCAGGAAGACAAAAGCATCTATGTGATTTTTGTCACAATGAGGCCCTGTTTTAACCAGCTCCTAAGTGATAGCAGGACAGCTGGTCTAGGAAGTACACTTGAATAATAAGGTTTTATCAGGCTCTCTTGCAGGGGACAGTGAGAAGACTATCTAAAACCATGTGGCATATCTGAGGTTCTCTACTTATTAAAGTCTATACGAACATGTAAGGCTCCCATACCTGAACATTTCAACAGAGAATGCACTTCTGCCAGATCTCATGGCATTGACTTTCCTGAAGGTTGGTGACTTTTCTCTTTTGAATGGGCTCCCCAAATACTGGGTCCCATGTCTATAGTCCACTAAATCTTCCCACTGCTATTGTTGGCTTTGGTAGGTTTTCTTCAATGTGCGCATTCTCTATGTTATGGGGAGATATGTCCAAAGCAGTCTTTGAAATCTTTTTGCTATTTACTCAGGATTTCTTCTGTTTCTACCAAGAGAGCAAAGCCATTTACCTCCCCTGTTCTGTTAGCCCTTAACCGTGTCTTCAATTAAACAAATATTTGTTAAGAATTTATTCTATGCCTTCACATGATCCTTGGCTTCAAGTTGCTCTCTTAACTTTCTTTTACTTGAGCACTAGGAACTTCTAACAAAACAAAAAGTACCAACTAACTCACCAGCCAACAAAACTGGCCAAATAAATCTCACCTACAGGAAATGCAGCATCACTTTTCCATTCTTCTATTCCATTGGTTCTCAAAGTGTACTCCCTAGACCAGCAGGATCAATATAACCTGGAAAATTGTTAGAAAAAAACACACACAACAAGCTATAGGATCTCATCTCAGACCTATTGAATCAGAAATTCTGGAGGTGGGGCATCAATATGACTTTTAACAACCCCCAGGTAATTCTGAAGGAAAGTAATGTTTGAGAACCATAGTTCTTAGACATTTGCTTTTAACTAAGCTACAAAATAGAATTACCTGGAGAGCTTTAAAAAACATGGGCCTGGGCTCCCATCCAGACATTCTGATTCAATTAGTTTGTTGTGGGGCCTGAGCATGGATAGTTTAAAAAAGTTTCTCAGATGATTCTAATGTATAGCCAGGGTGGAGAACCACTGTACCATCTGTTTCTTCACATTGAATTCTTCAATAACATGTGTGTGTAAATGTGTGTCTCTGTGTGTGTGTCCTAAATTTTTGCTTAAATAAATCTCAGTCTTAGAAAACTACCTGTCACAGAGATTGTTCTAAAATAATCTAGACCTGGTTAGCAAACTATGGCCCTGGGCCACCTCCAGTCCTGAGACTGTCTTTGAGCTAAGAATTATTTTTTAAATCCTTAAAGGATTGTTAAGAAAATAAAGACAATTATGCAACATAGAGCACATGTGGCCCAGTCAACCTAAATATTTACAATTTGGTCCTTTGCAGAATGTTTTGCTAACCCTCCTAGGAGATGCACCAGGGGTTTATAAAATAGTTTTAAAAGCAAGTATAACACACAATAGCTACAGTATAAGACTATTTTCGACTTCAATGATGCCTCACACAAGGAGTTGGAACTCCTCTAATCATTAACACATTTGGTAGGTGGAAGGAAGAGGAAGGCCATTTTAAGGAAGGCCTCTGGGTAAGGAGAATCCAGACTCCAGGGAACTCAAATTCAAGCACTCCCCTCAAACTCAGAATGCAGCATTCCTGACATTGTTGGGCTCCTGGTGCACTCCTCATATAGAACTCTATCCTCCATTGAGTCACAGGGCTTTGCAACCAGGGTTGCACTTTACTTTAAAGGATGTATCTGGAGCATTCTTTTGAGGTAGGTTGCAAGGCAGCCTATCTCAAAGTCTGTCCTAAAGCAGGTGGTGTCCTAAGGGAGGCCTTTCCTAAAGCTGATGTTTGTCTTCACTGCCCCACCCTCCACTCACTCCTCATTTCCCTCTGTGGAGCACTGAGAACCTCCTTGAAATGACTTCTTGTGTTTTTATTACCTGTCTCTCCCTGCTGCAATATAAGACCCATGTGTGTAGGAACCTTGTCTATCGTATGCAACCCACATCTCCAGCACAGAGCACAGGACTTCAGTATAGAGTAGGCATTGCACAGAATGTTTTCAGAATGACACTTCATAACTGCTACTATTGTTTGAAATGCAATGAAAATAAACAAAAGGTTAAGTTGAATATACTCAGGAATTGAGTGTAACTAAGAAGAACAGTTTTTTATAACTTCTTAATATGCTCAAGTTCTAGTTTGATAAGTAAACATTAAATGTATTATAATGTCAAGAATCCAAAATGTTTATTATTGCTTGATTAGATGCAGATAGGGGCAGAATCATGGATGAAACCTTATAAAAATACAGAACTACAGAATTCCCCATCAACACAGACAGCTGTTTATTTATGGGATTTTTATTGGCATTCCCTTCATTGATATCCCTGTAGTTTATACAGTTGATTGTGCATAATATAATTATGGAGATTTGTTGCCACTGTAGTCACCTGCATATTTTTACATTGTTTAAAGTGAGAGGGAGTCAAACAATCTTCTAAGAATAATTCCTATCCATGATTAAAGACTTCCCAAAGTAGATCTGAGTTTACAGAACCAATTGCTGAAGAAGAGTACCCAAATTCTTTTAATATAATATGTAAACGTGATAAGCTTTGGTGGTTTGGCATACTTTGAGTTCTTGCTCTCGATTCTTCTGGGAAATGAGAAGTCACTCATGTCACTTCATTTGGGGAGAGCTATTCATTGCAGATAATCCTACTGTCACTCGATTAGCCAAACATCACCATTTTTACTTTTTAAATTAGTTGAAATTCTCTGGTGAAAATCAGTCCCTGTCGAAAATCCATCCAATCATCTAGCAAAAATTGGACTGCCTTCTGAGTTCAAGGTGCTGTGGCAGGCTCACTGATAAACAATAGACAAATAAGAAATGATCTGGTTCTCCTAACACCTATAATTTGGCAGAAGAGCTGCCATCCCCCAAGTTTACAAAGAGACCTTGAAGCAAGGGACTTGAAACATGGACAACAGAAAAATAATAACACAGGCACTTATTATTAAAAAAACAAGAAAAAAACATAAGATATCTAATCATCTTTGTCCTACCTGTAAGTATTTTTCTTTATGTAATAAAAGGGAAACTGAATAAAGCCCTGAGCAAGCTCTGAAAACTTTTGTTAGAAAGCTTGATAAAGAGCACTCTCAATATCCTTCTGGAAACACTCAATATCCTCCTGGAAACAGTAAATGGTGCCTAAACCTCACATTTTACAGAAGCAGGTACAGAAAAAAATTGAACTTGCCCTATATGACAGCCTGGAAGCAACTGTTCTATGGGGATTTCAGTTTCCTTTCAGCTGTGATAATTGGCAATAGCTGAACAATTGAGGAGTCACATGTTTGATGAAATCAGCAAAATAGCTATTGATTTCTCATGTTTGGTTCCTGTTATTTCAGCTATCAAAACAGAGGAATCTAATCTATTTCATAGTTGGCAGCTATAACTATGGCCAAAATGTATTTGATTGGGAAATATTAAACACAGTTTAAGTGTTGAGCTCAATAGATCTAGTCTATTAATGACAGCTTGGGATAGGAGATTGCAGTCCTGATTAAAGCAGCCCAACATTTCAATTTCCAAGTATCTTCCAGTCCCACTAGAAATGACAAGTGAGTGGTCTTTTTTTAGTTTCCATCACTTTTAATTACAGAAATCTCTGCAAAGTGAACTTGAAGAAGCACCATAGCTTTTCTTCTCTTTATATTCCTGATATGATTTTCTCCATCATTAGTTCTATAGTCCTATAGACAAGTTATCATTGAATTTAGAGAAAAAATACTTGCGTACATGAATCCCCTGGTGATAAGATACCTAATGATACAGAATTCTATCTAGAAAACTATGTATTTTACTTGGATTTTTCTAATCGAAATTCATTCCAAGCATGATTTTGAAATGTTGCATCTTTAACTTAACCAAAAGTTGATCTTAGCCAATGGTCTAGTTTTAACAATAGAAAGAATTTGCCACCTGAAAATAATTTTAACAGGCTTCAAACTGAGCACTGTTTTTCTTTACCTAAAGTGTGAGTCACACCACCATCCTGTTTTCTCCCTCACTTTGGGGAGTTAATGTTTTACAGAAGTTATAGGGATGGATTGATTTGCTTAGGTGTTGGTTTTGCTTTGATGTGCAACAGACAGATGCTGTTGACATTGGAAAGACAAGGCAGCCTCCTCTGTCTCCTAAGGAGCCTCGAAACTCATTTCACAACTCATTCGTTAGAAAACAAAGCCCCTCTCAAAGGAGGCCAGTACTCCATAACCCTTGTATGCAGGGTAGAGTAACCCTGCATCTCTGGGGAGACAGATAAAACTCAACCTCTGAACCTCAAAGAAGGCTTTTGTGCTCTGAGAGAGCAAGTATGACAGTTGGTGAACCAAAGAGGCGTGGGCATTTGAAGGAATAAGGTTAACTGAAAATTGCCTTTTTGTTGGAGGGGATGGATTTGTTCTTTTTGTCCTTCTCCTTTAAAGTATTTCTAAAGGGAAGTACGTTTCCAGCTCAATCACATTTGAAAACTAATATACAGCAAATTCTAAAAAGGACATTAGAAATCTCATGCCCACTATGTGAGAGTTCTGGGACCGTACTTTAGAAAGGAACTACACTAGTTCAGCAGAAAGTGGTCTTAGCTTGAGCCACAGTCAGTAGTTGAAGATCCATGCTGATCCTTTGAATGTTTGGAAAATCTATAGCAGAGGTAACAGCTTGATTTTAGCCAACTTCAAACCTCTGCATGGAGACAGCAACTAGCTTTGTCTTCTCTTTCAGTCAAGATGGTGGTCAAAGATCTCTAGTTATTCAAACCCTGGGGTTATTATCATAAGGGCCACAAAATTACATTAATAAAAATAACAGTCCCTCAGGTCAGGTGAACAAATTCTCGTATGTGCTGTCATTCAAAGAACAACCTGGTATGTTCTTCTTTGGACATGTAGGATTTATTGAGAACAATTTAGAACATCTCAAAAGCAATAGCAGCATAAGAACAAAACAAAACTGATTGACGTTTACCTGAGAAACAGGACAGTCAATATTACTTAATCTTTCCCGTGAGCACCTGGATTTAACTTCCTGTATAGTCCACTGTGGTTTCTTAACCCTAATCTTCCCTACTCTGAACCTTGACTTTGTCTTTTAACAGCTCTCTCAGTATTGAAAGACTTTTAAAAAATCTTAACTTTATCTCTGGTAACTCACATTCTACTGCTATTCACGTATAACATGATATGGATGGCACTTTAGAATTATAAATAAAAAAGTTCAAAATCCATGTTACTCTGGCCTCTTTTTCTTTTTGTGGGAGTAATATAACCTCAGAGAGTTGATGCCTGCATGAAAATGAGAGAATACTGCATAGCAAGTGCTTATCTGGTCTTTGATTCATATCAAACACTCCATAAATAAGAATAATTACTAACTCACTAAGTAATATACATATCAAGTAACCTCTTCTTTGGACAATGAATGAGTCCTATCTGAGTAACTTGCCAGCTTCTACTCCAGGGCTTTGAATCATATTTTTGCTTGATGAACTTCCAATATGCTTGCCTGGTTCTTGCACAGAACAGCTGTCTTGGATACTGCCTTCCTATTCCTTATGCTCCCTTGGTCTTGGAAAGGTCCAGCCTCAATTTTTAGTAAATCTAGCTTGGAAATGCTGTGGTCTTGAAATGTTTTACAAATCTTCACCATTCTAACTGCTCTAATGAAGAGAAAAATGGTAATTGAAATGAGACTAATTATATTGTCAATTACCTGCCTCCTCACAAAGGTAATTGAAATCCCCCTAATTATGGTGTCTGTGTGTCTAGATGCTTTGTACTGAGGAATTATTAATGGAAAGCAGCTTTAGATGAAGTAATAGGAAATCTTGAAAAATGATTTAGAGAAAATTGGTTCTAAAGCGTTCATTCTTTTCAAAGCAAAGATGTTATATATTCAATCCAGCAATGAAGTCATCAAGGAGGAAAGAAAATCAGTTCAGCATTTTTCCTTTACTATAAAGTTCAGTTTTAAAGACAATAGAATGATAGGAAACCTTGACCTTGACCTTGATTTTTATTTACTATATCATTGTTTTAGAAAAATCTTCCTTTGGGCCCAGGGGTTCTTTTTTGCTTTGAAGGAGCAGGTGTTTAGAGGGTCTCAAGGTAAATATAGAAACTGGGATTTGCAGATGAGGCTCAAAAATGTACACAAAATTAAATATATACATCAAACAAATGACTTCCTTTGAGTGCCCACTAGGAAGAGACTTTATTGAAGTGGCTTCAGGGTGAGTAGGGAAGGCAGTTTAGATTCCGGAAAAAAAAGTTATAATGATGAAATCCTTAGAGTTCTCACTGTTAGAAAAGTGGTTTCCTATTTTAGGCAAAGTATGTTCTTAGAAACAAGGCCTCTATACTTGTTTCAATTTTTTAGTGGAAGAGTTTCCTTGGAGCTATAAGGTCATATTGATGATTACATTATATTTGTATTGAAATAATTTTTAAACTTTTTCTAGCACCACATCTGCTAGCTCATCCGTTTTGCAGAACACCAGAAGTTAGGCAGGAAATAAAAGGTAACCTTGTCTGAGATGTGAAGAAAGAGCGAGCAGAAAGATGAAGGGGCTTGACCAACATGACCAAACTTGTTGAATAGAGTCTTGGCCCTTCTTCTCTTTGTTCTCTGTGATTAAGCAGGGGCCTGGTTGGGAAAAATAACATTATTCTTATTAATCTCGTGAATCTGCAATATAAAATATGCCTGTCTCTTTTCCTGTCCAGCTAAGTTCCATAAATGTGGCAGATTGTGACTTTTGAGCATCTCTTTTTAGTTATATATACATAAGAAACATTGGAAGACATTGAAGGTTCGATATTATGCTGGCTTTGCAGTCATCATGAAAGAGCTTTTATTGGCCTCTTTAGGGGGAACCAACCATGGGAGAAGGACAGGTCTGGAATGCAATTTAAATCTAGCCCCCAAGTCTGGTGGATTTTGAGGGAACTGCTGGTATTTTGCTCAGTGTGTGACTAAGGCTAGTCTCTTTCTGTGGTGCCCACCAAACTCTGTACCCTCTAACCCTACTTGGTGCTCATGTTTCAAAGATAATGTGTTTAAACACCTCTAGCTGTGGGAGTCTGAGGGGTGGAGCAGCATTATGGTCTGTGCACATCTGGAAAGGAGTAGATGGTGGCTTTGTATCAGGTGGTAAGGAGACATTGGCTCTGTTTTCAATAGCAACACTGTGTGACAGCAATAGCTGAAAAGTGTGCCTCTGTTCAATAGGTGGCATAGTGTAATCATTTTAGTGGATTAGAATTAGCACATTTTTGGTGTAAAGTAAACATGGTAGAAAACATCAAGTTGCAAAACATAAATAAAATTGATTTATTTAAAGAGAAAATGTTAATAATCTGACGTTTAGATTTATAGTACACCACAGTTGCCTCTCTAGGAGGCATTTAGAGATAGGACTCTATATTGGACTGAGCAAGTACCCTCCTTGGTTATTTGAGTAGTGAGTGGAGAGCCATAGAGAGGTACTAGATTTATAGAGGGTAGGAGAAGAATATGTAAATTTTGGGGGGAAAAAGCAAAATATGCACTGCCTTTGTTCCTCAAACTGGAGATGTGGGTCATGCTGATAATAATAATAATTAACTAGCTTTGTTTCAGGAATTCCTAAACTGCTACATGATCATATTCTAAGGCTTGATAAGAAATGGCAAGTTTCTCATCTTCTTTGTAATGGGCCTAATCAATGAGGTGGGAAATATTAGTTAATAATTTCTCCTCCTCCATCTGTTCATTATCCCCCAATTAAACATATTTTTATAAAGCTAGACTAAAAAGAACCAAGATTTAAAATGAAAGAAAATGTGCATACTCATAATCACTGGGTATGTGTGGGCTGGGAAGAAGGAAGAGGAGGAACAATACTTGAAAATGTGTCCTCAGGCTTTCTAGAAACTTTTGACTGGTTCAAAATTTAACTAATAAAACAATTCAATGAGAGAGGGCTCCAAAAATAGAACATGTGTTTTTTAGGTGTTTCTCTCTCTCTCTCTCTCTCTCTTGCTCCTTTTGGTATAGACCAGAGATGGTTTCTGATGGCACAGGAAATTGGGTGGGTGGAATAGCAAAGTCGTGTCATGATGGAATTTGACTGAGGAACTTTTCACTCTCCCATCAACTGAGTACCTCCCATTAGCAGAGTCATCCCTCAACCTGATTTTATTCCTACTGTACATTCAATTCCTCTCAAGCATCTATGTTGCACTTCTCCTAGTTTCAGGCTCTGTTCATCCGTCCAGTTACTGATACATCATTTATTAAATTCCTTCTGTGTTCTCAGGGCACACAAAAAAAAGAAATTATAAATGTACCCTTTTAGAAACTAACAGTCTTCTTAAGTATCTCCAGTCTCAATTCATTATTAGAAGCCTATGACATATACTGTTTGTTGGTTAACTCAACAGCTGTTCCCAATGTCCTCTTCACTTTCCATCTTCCCATATAGCCAGAAGTGAGCATGCAGCATTATTCTGACCAATGAGATATAAAAATAACCTAGTTGGGGGGAGGGGATTGTTCTAGAGTCTAGAACTAGACTGTGTATTTCTTGATTAAAGGCACAAAAGTGGCTGATACTTACCTTTCACTTTTCTGTTCTAGAATAAGTTGAGATACCTGTCACTAGGGAAGTCATCTTAACATTATGAATTGATTAACAAGAAGAAAAATCCAGGAGAATCAGGAAGTTACAGGCTGTCTGAACTAACTATTATCAATTACTTCAAGATTTCTTGTTATTTATTTAAGGCCCTGTAAACCAGACGAAGTTCGAGGGGCTCATGGTCAAGTTGACTGGGCTGGACATTTTGATGGATTTTCCATCTTCATCTATAACAGCTCAATCATTTTTAACCTAACACTATAGCAGGTTATTAGACTATTATCACTGCTCTTGGCTACCAGGAGACTTGGGTCTCCCAAGCACTTTTGGTATAATTATCTTTTCCCCATTTGTAACTATTGAAAAAGGGTTTAATCAAGAAAATGATGAAAACAAAACAAGTCAGAGTGTAGAATTCTACAGAAACCCAGCTTTGAATGAGATTGTATGTTAAAGTTCCTGGCACATAGCAGGTGCTCAACAAACACTGAATCCTTTCCCTTTCTTTCATTGGAGTTGAGGCTGCTCATTGTAAGCAACTGAAGACTAGTCATGGGATCAGATGGGTGGCACAGACTCTGGGGCAAAAGCACCCATTGATTTACATTAATTTGGCCTAAAGAAAATTGTTCAAAGGATCCCCTTTTCCATTTATAAGCCCTTTTCCTCCCACATATTCCTTTGTTCTGGTGTTGTAGAAAGAACCCAAGACCATGAGTTAGGAGAACTGTGTCTTAGTCTTGGATCTACTGTTAATTCGCCCTGTAAACTTGAACAGGTCATATCAGTTCACAGTACATCGGTCCCTGCTGCAGCCTGAGACACAGAGATAGACAAAGAGGTGTGGTTCCTCCCATTGGAAAACTTCAGTGTAGTTAGGAAAAAGAAATACATGAACAAAGAATTTCATTCCAATATGATTTATGCTTTGATGGAGATACACATAGGCTGAAAGGGCCCTGGGTTTAGCCTGGAGGTTGTAGGAGGTGATGCTGGGTGATAGTACTGGTTGATGACTAAAATATAGCTGGGTGAATGAGGTTTGAAGGCTGCCCTAGGAGTGAAAGGAGCATAAGCAAAGAGCATTTTCTCCCATGTAAATTGATAGCTTTGGGTTGGTGATTCACAAGGTCTCTTCTAGCTTCAACATGTTATTCTATAGTTGCTTGTCTGTTTTTTGGAAACAGATGGATTTATTTTCCCAAGAGCTATCAACTAAGAATCAAAAGAAAGAATAGAAAGAAAGAATCTATGTTGGTAGATCTGAGCACAATAATTTCCACATGTCTTCTTTTAGATTTCAAATTTCATTATAGCTAAATGACACTTGCACAATTTCATTCTTTTCCATGAATAAAGCTTTATTAAATACTTAAAATAATATAATGGTTTAGTAGTGGTTATTGCTGTATTTTAGGAGAAACAAAGCTCTTGACAGTGTGGAATATAAATGGTTTATAAACTTAATTTTTTAAAAATGAGTCCTCTAAAGTTAGGAACAAGGGGCACTACAAATTATAAGATCTAAACTTTACTAATTCTGCCTCTGGCTAAGGCAGGGTCAATGCCCTGTAAATTGTACCAGTAGGTCAGGGAAAGGACTGGAGTAGGATCTCTAGAGAATAATGCCTTGTTCCCTGTCATATCACTGATACCTAGAATACCTTTTGTGTATTTTAGGTGCTCAGTAAATATTACAATGAATAGGTGGCTGGGATGATCTACTTCTGTTATCAGCTGCTTGGACCACAAGCAGCGATTATAGATCCAGTGGCAATAACAGAACAAAAGCTAAACTTTACCTCACAATATAAGGCAATTGGGGTAAGCTTTTCAACCCATGGAGACTTGAAACTTTCCTGAACTCTCTTGTTGAATAAGAAGCACTGAATGAAATTCTTTCTTCATTTTATAACCCATGAAGTCTTCTTCCACATACCTTTGGCCTATAGATTAGCAAAGTCAGGCTCAGTAGGTCCAGACAAAAGTAACCTTTGTCAATGTTCAAAAGCATAAATCTAAAAATAGATCACCCTGTTAAAGTTAGTTGCTGACGGAAAGCCCTATATTTCTTATCAAATATAAGTTGTATTTAAGTTTAAGTCTTCAAATGTTACCTTGTTGATTAACTGACCTCTGGTTTAGGCAGGCATTTTTATGCATGAACTTTGTGTGAACCTGAAGAGTCAAAAGAATAATGTGCTACCAGGTGAGGGTTAAGAAAGTGAACTTGCCTGGGTCACTATGGGGATTCCCCAGGGCCATTGAAGAAGGCTCTGCCATGCATTGTCTAATATCATCCAATAAAAGGGAGAATTAGTCTGATGTGTTGTCAGCCCAGCTATAAATTCTTATGCAATAATAAAATAATAGGATGCTATTAATTGAACCATTCTGGTTGCTTCTGAAATAGTATTAAAGTAATATCATTGATTCATATTTTTGACTGCTAATACATTATTTTCTAGAACTATTAACTGCTTTAAAACCAGCGTAGTATAATACAGTGGGAAGATATAGTGAAATATTTCGACTAATTTCAGCAATTAACTTAATTTAAGGCTACTATGCACATTTTAAAATTAAGGATTATGCTTTGGAATAACTCAAAGAAAAAAGTTAAAATGAGACAATGAGTATTTTTGAACTTCATTACTCAGTCTTACAGGTGAAAGTTAGGTCACATTTTTTTTTCAGAAAAAGAAACTTTAGTAGACATTTAAAATGTCAATCTTCCATATATTTTGTACCTTTGAATCAGGCGAACAAAAAAGAAAGTATAAGCATTTATTGAATTTTGACTTTGAGCAGTATAGGGTGCTTAAAACTTACACATATATGGAAACACTTTCACAGGGTTTATGGAACCATGATCTAGATGAAATTGGAACAGGTTTGCTAATCTTCTCTTAGTCCAGAAGTATAATCTTAAAGAAAAAGTACATATAAACCACATTCTAAGAATAGGAAGGTGTAGAGGAGCTTGGCAGGTGACTAAATTTGCCTTCTTGAATGCTATGGAGTTGAGAATATTACTGGTGTCTTGTGTATATCTGTTAAAAAACAATAGCTGAAACTGTTGAATTGAATGTAATATCACTGTAAACAAAATACATTGGTATCAGGACAATTAAAACAGACTAGGAAAGAGAAAAACATTTTCACTCAGTAAAAACTGGAGAAAAGAAAATTTCAGAATTCTGTACAACCAAGAGGTGTACTTTTGTAGGCGTGCTATTGAGAGTGGTTTGGTTTATAGAAGGATTGAGAATAAACTATAATAATAAGAACACACACACACACACACACACACACACACACACACGCGCGCGCGCGCGCGCACGCAGAGGGAAACTATTGTAGGAAAAACTTCTGCTACTGTAGCTGGAAAGAACTGTTCAAACCAAGAGGTCTTAATAACCCCCCTCCTCAGAGCTTACTTACTCTGTCAACCACTCCTGGGAGTCAGGGGACCATAAGCAGGCAGCCTGAAGTGTTTTTGAACATTTTTTTTTTTTGAGAACCCATTAGATCAGAATGGGCAGGTGTGTGTTAGACTCTTTTAGGTTTCAAGGAACAAAGAGAAATTCAGTAATAGGCATTTTTGATGTAATTTATATCTTTAATTTAGGTAAATTATCACTTCAAATCTACTTTTATATTCATAATTTTGTATCCTTTTTTTCTTAAAGAGGGCTCTCATGATCACACAAGCTTCAAGACTCACAAAGCTTAGATCTTTCACTGGGAGAGGCAGAAAACAATCTCATCTGCCAAAAGGCTGTGTCTTTAAAGACAATAGGAAGCAGAACCAGTTGCATAATTTGCCGGACTCATTGCAAAATGCAGACATGGGCTCCTTGTTCAAAGTATATGAAGAGTTTCAAGATGGTGGCAACAGCTTTAAACCATGTGTCCGGCCCTTCCTTGAACAGGACAGGGAGCCTGCATGGGTCCCATAGCCATGAAGTTGGCCCTTACAGGCGGGTGGTACATGGTTACACTGTTATCTCTGGTTTTCTGGTTCTTCCTGATCAATAAGCATTTGAGGCTTCTACTCCCAACAGCAGCCATTATGGTGACAGCTTACGGCTCTTGCTTCTTTCTACCAGCAAATGGACTCAGCTCTGCTCTCTTTCTGACTTCTACCCCCTGGCTGTATATGCATTTTAAAGCTCTATTTCCTCCCGTTTCTCACTTTCAAATTCACCAAGGGAGAGAGTGAGTGAGAGAGGAGAGTTGATTAGGTTCATTAATAGTTATCCAGAATGAAAGCATAAAGCACCCTGTTGGGTAAAATCCTTAAGGGCGGCTGATTCACTGATCACCAGACAGCATATAAATGGCTGCTCATTGTCAGGTGACAATCTTGGTTTAATCAATTTGTGTAAGAGTTGTGGTGTCATACAGGGGGAAATATGATGAATTAGTTGCTTCTAATAAGTCATTTAGGAGCTGTGGGTATGTAGCGATGGAGAGCTTCTCAGTGGGCAGGATGGGTGGAAAGCATTGACCTGTCCAGTCCAACCCAATGTGCTTAAGGTCTAATGCTATGCTCCTGGACAAAATATTTCACTGTATCATATATTGCAGCACAAAAGTCAGCTTTTGCAAGTTAAAAAACATTGTGTTCCCAAATTGGGGTGATGTGAACATTGGAAACACAGAAGGGGAGGCTGGCTCCCTCTGAGAACCCCCGCTCTGCTTCCTTATCAGATTCCAGCCTTCTGTGAAGGCATTTTCAAGTGGGCTGTAATTGCCTGCTGGTATATACTTCAGACCCTCATAAATCTTCACTAGCACAGAAAAGTAAATTTTGTTGTGTTTGAAAAGTCTTTGGAAATGTTGTTGGATAGTGAGAGGGATACAAGATAAGGGGAGGGGTTGCATTCTCAAGGTGAAAGTTACCAGTCTGAGCACATGGTTCCCAGGAGATGGCAGCGAAGGCAGAATCTAGCTGAGGAGCTTTGGGTGCCTGCCCTTTCTGTATACAGCAAGGACACGCGGATGGAATGGCTGGGGCTAGCTGTCTTGTAGATCCTTTTAACTATGGTCTGTCCAGAAGCTGCTGTGGGGTGACAGCATTCTATGCCTCAACGTCCCTGCGGGGTGGACTTTTGTAGATACAGACTTCAAGAATAAAATTTTGATCACAGTAGTATAGGGGTAGTTAAGGGTCTTTGTCTGGAGTCAGACTGTTGGTTCAAATCCAAGCCTTAAGAGTTACATAACACTCTTGTGCTCTCATCTATGAAATGTGGACAATAATCTTCCCTTTCCACAAGGTCTTGTGAGATTAAATGAGAAGCTGAGCATTTCAGCACCATATGTAAATATTTTGGAGCACCTAATAAATCCTGGTTGTTATTTTACATATTCATACTAGATATAATTATGGGTACAGGTGCACACTCATAGGTTTATGTAACTATATATATACACAGCATAGGTAAACAGCATTAAGTCTTCATGCACCATTGGAAAGGGGATACTTTCCTGTAGTTTCTTTAAAAATATGCTCTCCAAAGATGAGCACAGTACACTCACATAGGTGTGAAAAGTGAACTTAGAAGCCAAATGAAAGGTCTTTAAAATGAGGCATCATAGATGGAAGGACTTGAAATTTGACAATCAAAAGGTAAATCAAGTTTATTTTAGGGGAAAAATATTTCGAACCTGCTGAGATTAATTCCTGTGTTCCAAGCATAGGGAGGAAAACAAGCCCAACAAACAGAATGACTGTATTTTAGAGGCAAAAGTGACACGAATTCAGTGAGCAACCAGGCAAGAGGGGAGAATAGAAGTGAGGCACAATCTTTTCTCTGCGATTTATAACTACAGCTCTCTGGATTGTCAATTCGTGCAGGGCATGGACCGTGTCTGTTTCACTCCCTTGAGCTAGATCCTTACACATCACTGCTTGTGGATTAGCATTTAATAAGTGTTTGTGACGATGACTGATGATACGGCCAGTGCACTTGGTAATTTAGGGCAGGCTGTGTCGGTAGTGAGAAGTTTTATTTTCCTTCCTGTGGGGATCCCTTCTCTGCTTGACTTATCTTGTTGATTGTAAGCTCCCTTGGGCAGGAAACTTGTTTGTCTGTATGTTTATTAAGAGGCATTGAACAAATTGCGACAAAATACACAGTGGTAACAGTAAGTAAAATTTTCATGAGATGCTATCAAATGATTCATTAAAAGAAAGAGCCAGGATATTACCACCAACTGCTACATTAACTAGTCATGTCATAACACCATCAAAATGCTAATTAGGTTGTCTGGCATGATTTGTTATTAAAAAATTCAACCCAAAGTTTCCTGTAGTTTTTGAATTTGGGTAGATTTTCCTCTCCTCCTATTTGCTTCAGGGCTTATTGGGTACCATTTATTATTTTTTCTTCATTGGAGAAAAACAAAGCTTTTGTGAATTCCTCTATCACTCTGCCTATGGACCCCCGTCAGAACTGTGAATTGAAATCACTAAAAGAGGATAAAGCATGGTGTTAGAAACGTGCCAGGGGGAAGAGACTGCTCATGTTGTCCTAGCTTGGGCTTCAGCCAGGACTGGCTGGCTGGTGGCTTGCAGCTGGACAAGGCTGGTGGGAGGGGCTAAGACCTAGAGCTGGAGCCATCCACTGGCATAGGCTGGGAGCTGGCAGGAGAATAATAAGGGCAGGCTCATACAGAGAAAGTTCTGTCTTGCAGGCCAAGTCTGATATCTTTGGGTAGAAGTTCCAGAAACAATCAATGATGGACATAAACTCAAGATGAAAACAAAGGGGTGTCCTAGTAAGTAAGAGTCAGTCTCAGAAGGGGCAGATGCACTAAATTATTTTATGTAAGGGGCCATTCAGAACAGGCATCTAAGCAGAAGTCTAGCTATAGAGATGTTGGGGTCCACTGTGGACTGATGATGAAAGAGGAAATGAGGGACCACTTTTCATACCCAGGACACCATGTCATGGCTGAATTGATTGCAAGATGACATGGAACCCTAAAATGTTGGTATCAGCAGGGCCAAAGTCATTGCTTTAGGTTAGGAACTGGTAGCAGGACAGAGTGGTTCTATTGGGGAGAGGAAGATACAGAGACTGACATCCAGCATGGCTCTGCTATGTGGCAGCCAACTCTTCTGCTTAGACTTCTGTCCCCAAATCTCCAAACCTTGAAACTGACCATCATTCCTAAAGGCAGAGACAGGAGAACATAGTGCTAAGAGCACATGTTCTGGAGTGAGATGATTTTTTTTTGATTCTTAACTAGAATTGCCAGATTTAGCAAATGAAAATACAGGGCACCCAGTGAAAGTAGAAATTGAAATAAAAAAATAACTCATTTTTAGTATAACCCTGTCTCAAATATTACATGAGACCATAATTTTTTTATATAAGTATGTCCCATGTAGTTATACTAAAAATTAGTCATTGTTTATTTGAAAGTCTAATTTAACTATGTCATGTATTTTCTCTGGCAATCTGACACCCAACTCTTCTACTTTCTAGCCATAGGAGGTTATCTAATGCCTCACATTTGTCCTCTGTAGAATGGAAATAATCTAACTCACAGGGTTGTTGTGAGGACTGAATGAGTTAATAGAGGCAAACTACTCTGACTAGTGGCTGGCACACAGTAAGTGCTAGGAAATGATTAATTCTGCTTTTTATTACTACTGTTACTATATCTGAGAGTGAGTATGAGTTACTGGTGTCCAGCAGGATCTTTTCATTTTCATGAAGTAATGCAGGGCAAGGCTTTAGCAAAATTATGAAATGTTTTATTTGTTTGTTTATTCCCTACCATATTCCAAAAAAACATTGTATAGTTTTACAATAAAATAACATGTAAAATACTCCCAAAGATAGTTGCCACAAGAAAAAGGATAATCATTAAGAAATTTAGAAATAGATAAAAATAAAAACATCAAGAGATTCTGGTTGGGGACAAAGTTCTATGTGGCAGTTGAGTATAGAGCTAGGTTCTGCGTTTACTAATAGCTCTGGAGTACTTTCCCCTCCTGAGGCCCCACTGCATTTCCTCCTTTTAAAACCCACTCCAGAGAAAGACACTTATATCCTAATAGCAAATTAGTGACTTTCTTTAAGACCATTTCCACTTAAACTCATTGTAGAACAAAAGGGCTTACTCTTTGGTTGGAAAGGACTCCCAGTGTTATTGCTTTGTGGGGTAGAAGAGATTCTTGTTTTGTTTGGTGTGAGTTTTAGGGCTGAGAGATCTCCAGCCAGAGCCATGGTCCTTGACCTTGTCTGCCTAGTAGGTTCACCTGGGAAGGTTTTAAAACTCCCAAAGTTCAGGCATGAACTTAACAACAATTTCCTCCGGATCTTTGGGGGCAGTACCCAGTCACAGCCTTTTTTAAAGAACCCCAGCTTACCCAGCTTGGGCAGCCAAGGCTGACAGCATCGAGCTAGTGGCATATGACTCTGCAAGCACTTTATATGAAAAGACTTATGAGACAACCATGCAATCCAGGAAATAACTATAATAACTATGATTTACAGATTCTCACTAAATGTCTGTTTTGTACATATATTTCTAACCTTTATGACATTGGGAAGTAGGTATTTTTATGCACATTTTACAACAAGGAAAGTGAAGATTAAATAACACAGTAAGTAAATGAATCCAACATCAATTGGATGCCTGACTCCCAAGCCAGAGCCCTTTCTAATAAGCCATGTTGTAGAAAAAGTAAGATCTGCTCCTTTGGAGACCATTGAGTATCCATCCTTTCCTTGGGCCTTATTTTCATCAGTGCCTTGTTGTTCTATTAAATATCAGTGCCTGGTGGTCATTAGGCCTGTTTCATGGAAACTTGTAGGGAGAGAGCTCTGTGGCTGGCCTTCATCCTAACATTTCCAGTTCCCCATGGGGCCTCAGCCTCTCCCACAGTAGATGAATCAGCCAGAGTAGAAGAGCAGACACATATATTTGGGCCTTGTTGGACAAACCTGTCTGAAGACAGACTTGTGAATGGTGTGCCAGGGTCCTCTGGCTATAATTAAATGGGGCTTTGCCTGACAGGTTTAGCCAGTCAAGCAGGACTTGCCTGTGCCTGTGCCAATGACAAAGCTTGAATGAAAAGCAGGAGCAGAATCATTTCAGCTCTTCTCATCAGATACTAGGTAACTATTTTACCAGGAAAGTCTTCTTTGCTAGGAGTTCAACGCCATTACATTTTATTATTATCCCATGCATGGAAGAAATTGCCAGGTGGATCCAGTAAGCCTACTAAAACTCTGACTTTCAAGTTTGTATATATGTACAAGTGTATGCATTCATGTCTTTTTTCATTCATTGTTCATTTATTCATTTGTCTACCTATTCATTCATTTGATACACAGCCAATGTTTATCAAGTGTTTGCAGTAGAGCAGGTCCTATGCTAGGCTCTGGATATTCATTTGTAAGCAAGACAAAAATGGCCCTGTGGTCATGGAACCAGTAGAGTGGGGATGGTGGGAGAGCCCCTCGGTAAACAAATAAATTATATGTTTTACTGACATAATTACCCATTGTGCTGGAGGCTATTAAAGAAAAAGAAAATGGGTGTTATGAACAAGGAGAGATTAACTTTTCGATGGATAGAAGGATAAACAAGTCGGGCTATGTCTGGGAAGTCTTCTCTGAGAAAGTTATCTTTGAGCTAAGATATAATTTTGCAATTAAAAATTTTTTTTCATCATATTGTTATTGAATATTTTTCTAAATTCTGGTTTCCCTTTAATCAAAAATATCAACTGTTCAAACATTTTATCCCAGTCTTTCTACTTGTTTTTTACATGTAGATTATTGAGCTAAGGGTTACAGATTAGCTATTCAGAAAAATAAAGCCCCAGCATTTCACCAAGGATCATTGCAGATTTAATCACCCTATTTATTTGTACAAACCACCTGTTTGTCATCATTATTTCCTTATTTTAGGGATGCACTTTATCATTTGCAGAGCATTTTCACATATATTACCCAGTGGATCTTCACCAACAGCCATGTAGGGCATAAAGAGCATCTTATCTCTGTAAGAGTGAGAAACAGGGTTCTGGAGAATCAATGTCTTGTCCAAGGTCACAGGCTAGTGAGTATCAAAGAGAAGAGATGAACCAATGAGTTTTTACTCCTAGGACAGAAATCTTTCATGCATAGTGGGGGATTCTGAAATTTTCTCCTCCTCAACCCCTGCCCTTCTCCACACCCTACTTTTCCAAAACACACAAGTTTTCTTTCTGATTTAGAGCATTTAGGGAAAACTTAGAGGCTTAATTTCTCCTGTGCATTATCATGGATCCAGGAGAATCTACCTGGCTCCAGTTCTAGATCTAGCTCTCCAACTTACAGTTAATAGATAAACAAGTAGATAATTAATATATGTATTAAAAATATATGTATCAGTTGCCTACTGTGTATGAGTTGCTGCTTTAGGCACTGGTAATACATTGCTGAGCAAATAGACAAGAATCTCCACCTCCACTGTGTTTACATTCTCACAGGAGAGGCAATCAATAAGTAAATAAGTAAGTAATTGTATATCCTATATAATAAAATCCCAGCGACCAAAATGGCGGAACAACCAGAACAACCAGAGACCAGAACTACTGGCCCCTCACCCAGGCCGGCCCCGCCCCCCAGTGGGGATCCCCACCCAATTGGGGGCATGGCCAGCCTGAAAACCCCCATCGACCCTTGCTCTGGCTGGCACTCACCAAAGGGAACCCCCACCCTGGTCAGAGGTGTGGCCGGCCTTCAAACCACCCATGAACCCAGCCCTGCCCCCCAGCAGAGACCTCCACCCTGATAGTGGGCATGGCCCCTCGCCCAGGCCAGCCCCACCCCCCAGTGGAGACCCCTGCCTCAATCGGGGGCCCCATCAGGGCAGGCCATCCAGCCCCCACCAGTGCACCAGGCCTCTATCCTATATAATAAAAGGGTAATATGCAAATTGACCCTAACAGCAGAAGGACCAGAACAACCTCTGGACCAGTCACTATGTGGCACACTGACCACCTCTTGGTCCCTTTCCCTGGCCAGCAGGCTCCGATTGCCTGATGGCGAACGGGGAGCCGGGGTTGGGTGGCCGGGGATGCGGGTGGTGCCAGGCCAAGGCCCCCGCCCCGCCAGTCTCCCAATACACAGAGGGCAACCCCCGGCGGGGGCAGGGCCAGCGAGTGGGCAGGAACAGCCGACCTCTTGGTCCCTTCCCGTGGCCATCAGGCACCGATCACCCGATGGCGAATGGGGAACTGGAGGTGGGTGGCAGCAGGGGGCAGGGCCAGCTGCAGGCAACTGGAGAAGATAGCCCTGATCGCAGGCCAGGCCTAGGGACCATACCCGCACACGAATTTCATGTGCCGGGCCTCTAGCATAAATGTATATATATAGTCAGATGGTGTGCTGTGGAGAAAAATAAAACAGGGAAGAGAATTTGGGAGTGCTGGTGGGAGGGTGTTGAAATTTTAAGTAAGATGGTCAGGAATGGAGAATGGGCTGTTATTGTAGTCATGATGTCACCTGGGGGAAGGACATTCTAGGCACAAGGAACACAGGCTAAGCTGCTGGCCAGAGCTCAGAACTCATTCGATGCATACCACCCTTGAATTTAAACTGTTTTCCAAAGGCACAATATTAAAAGTGATGGTTAGACACAGTTCAAATCATACTTTTAAGGCTTAGGTTTTATATTCAATTTCATTTTGGGTTAAATACCCTATTGTGGGCTGTCCAGAAAGCCAAACCACCATGAATAATGTTTCCATGGGAAAATGTTTTCTGAGCTTCAACCTGCTGACTTACAAATGAACTGAGGAGCAGAGCTGGTTAGTAAGTTGAGAGCTGGCTGTATTAATTAAGGGGCAATTCTCCTACCACGTCTCCCTCTTTCGGCTAGAATAGAACGCTATTGACGAAGCCGCTCTGACATTCTTTCTCTGTCCTTATCCTCCCTCTAGTCTCTTTGGTTCCAACCTGTATTTTCCATTTCCCCCTCAGGGCTTCTCTTTTTGCCCTTAGATCTTTGAATAATCCTTCTTGAAGCCATATTGAAAGCCCTTGATTCCCTTATTCTTCTCCTTCAGAAGAGCTGCCGTCTATCTCACCTTAATTGTAGTGTCTCGGAGATTTCCCAAGGCTTTTTTCCATGCACATGGATTTATTTGTATTATTTCACTGTCTGCTTCTGGCAATTGCAGTGCATTTAGTGCCAGTAATGAGCATTGCACCTGGAAAATTCTGAGCACCTCACAAATAGATTAATGAATATATGTTGTATGTTTTTATAAAATTAATGACTACCTGTTCTCCATTAAATGGTGAATTCTTAAAGATGCTTTTCTCTGTAGGAAGGCTCCACTGTCTGCTTGAAATTGACTGTATGTGTTCATAAAAATAATCAGCCAGTCTGACTTTCTTTTTCTCCTTCCACTCTGCGTCCCATTCCTTAAAGGCTGGGTGGATGAATAACAGCTTCACATCTCCAGAGAGGCACAGTGGGGATTTATAAACCTGCAGGATCAGAGGAACAAATGAAAGGGAAGTGGGTTTTGCTGTACTTGTATGCTGGGAAGACTATTTGGAATTATTCTGTGAATTTGCCATTGGGGTTTGCCTGGGTCTGCATAGAAGAAATATATATAGTTTGGTTATGTACATACTTAGACATACCCAAACTAGTGGATAATATTTTCTTTATTCTCCTTTTATTTAAACAGTTAGGAAACCAGTTAGGTCAGACACTCTATTGTGGGCTGCCCAGAAAGCAAAACCTAGAGAATAATAATAGTTAACAGGTTATGAGCACTTGCTATGTACTAAGCACTGTGTTTCCTATGAATTAGCTATTTTCTTCACAGTATATACTGAGACAGAGTGATTAGGTAACTTGCCAAAAATCACCCAATTAGTAGAGTCAAGATTTGACCCAAGGCGGTCTGATTGTAGGGACACAACTTTTTATTTTTTAGTTTTGTTTTTCATTTAAATTCTTTATTGTTTAAAGTATTACATATGTCTCCTTTTTTCCCCATTGACATCTCCCCAGCATTCCCTCCCCCCCAGAACATGCCCTCACCTCCCTACTGTCTGTGTCCAGGGGTTATACTTATATGCATGCATACAAGTCCTTTGGTTGTTCTCCTACCCCCACCCCTCAACCCTTTCCTGCCTTCCCTCTGAGGTTTGACCGACTGTTCGATGCTTCTATGTCTCTGATCTATTTTTGTTCATCAGTTTATACAGTTCACTATATTCCACAAATGAGTGAGATCATGTGATATTTATCTTTCTCTGACTGGCTTGTTTTGCTTAGCATAATGCTCTCCAGGTCCATCCATGCTGTTGCAAATAGTGAGAGTTCCTTCTTTTTTTATAGCAGCATAGTATTCCATTGTGTAGATGTACCACTGTTTTTTAATCCACTCATCTGCTGATGGGCGTTTAGGCTGTTTCCAAATCTTAGCTATTGTAAGTTATGCTGCTATGAACATAGGGGTGCATATATCCTTTCTGATTGGTATTTCTGATTTCTTGGGATATATTCCTAGAAGTGGGATCACTGGGTCAAATGGGAGTTTCATTTTTAGTTTTTTGAGGAAACTCCATATTGTTTTCCACAGTGACTGCACCAGTCTGCATTCCCAGAGGGTTCCTTTTTCTCCGCATCCTTGTCAGCACTTGTTGTTTGTTGATTTGTTGATGATAGCCATTCTGACAGGTGTGAGACGGTACCTCATTGTCGTTTTGATTTGTATCTCTGGGATGATTAGTGACTTTGAGCATGTTTTCATATGCCTCTTAACCTTCTGTATGTCCTTTATCGCAAAGTGTCTATTTAGGTCCTTTGCCCATTTTTTGATTGAATTGTTTATCTTCCCTTTGTTAAGTTGTACGAGTTCTGTAAGGACTCAACTTTTAACCACCATCCACCACCAATGACCATGGAAGATAAAGGAAAACAGATTTCCCCATTTTTTTCTTTTTCCCTTTTTGACTCTAGATGGTAATTCAACCCCAAAGTACTTTGGTAGATCACAGATGAAAGCAAGGTGCTGGTTCTTCTACTAGCATGCATCCAAATTCCCTGGAGGACTTGTGAAAACACACTCTGTTTTGGATTTGATAGGAACTAACAATTTCCCAGGTGGTGTTGATGCTGCTGAATGGGGGAGCACACTTTGAGAAACCCTGGTTAGGTACTCCCCCCAGACCCCCATAGATTAGTAGCATTCATAATTCTAAGTTTGCATTTCATAACATTTTGCTGCTTTCAAACACTGTGTCTGTATTGTCTCAGTTCCTCTCAACAGTGCTTGGCTTTACCTTGGACTATGTCACCTCCATTGCAAGGATGGGTAAATAAAGGTTCGGTGACAGCAAGTGACACATTCCTCATTATATAGCAAGTTAGTGGCAGAGCTAAGACTTAAGCATTTTTTATTTTATTTTATTCTACCCTTGTTAATGCTCTAGAGAGAGTCCAACTGTCCATCCCCAGCAAGCAGCTCACAAACTGGTTTGTTCACTTTTCAACCCGAGCTTGTTACAGGAATGAATGAGCTCGGGGAAATCATCTCCGGCTCAAAAGGAGAAACTGTGTCCCCAGAGGCAGGCGCATAGCTGAGCACAAAGGAAGGCGGGCCCGTTTGTCTCCGAAAACAAGATCTCGACACTTACATCCAAATTAAAGGTCTCTGAACTTGAGTTGGGATGGCTAATATTTCTCTTTCCTTCCCGGTTTGCTGAGCTTATAAATATCAATTATAAGGCTGAGTAAATTACAGGGATGTTGAACTTTGAATTGTTGTAGCACTTTAAAGTGTCTATATGGGGATAATAAGGAGATTGTGAAAATCTGCTGAAGGAAATCTCACACATATTTATAGATAATTAATACAGTGAGCGGAAACTGAAAATCAGCACTGAATTCTTTAAAGCAGTAATTTAAAAATGCATTATGGCAACACATTAAGTTAGCAGATATTCAACAAGGATAGGCGAAAATTATTAAGCTAATTAAAAGTAATAAAAACAAGGTGTTCAGCATACAACTTTGAAATTAGAAAGAAAAAACCATCCTTCGTTTATTCTTACTACTCCTGCACGTCACAGATGGTAATTAATACATTGATAAAGTTACTGAGTTTTTATAAGTAAAGATTGTCCTATAAAAATACATTCCCTGGAGAAGCACAAAAGAAGTACAAGGAGTGGTTTCTGCGTAACTCTAGATGCTTTAGCAGGCCCTGGTGAGCACACGTGTGCTTTCTCTTTCTCACCGCCGGATGAATGATGGTCATTTCAGGAACTTGATCTTGGAAAACTTTCTCCAATATATCTGATCCCACTTGGCTTTCAGATCCTGTGGCCTCTTTCCTGATCTCTGGGCTCTCTTCCACTTCAAGTCACAGGACAGCAATTTTTGGGACCGTTTCTTAGGCTTCTTTGCACGTTTAGCTCTTGTTCTCTGCATGGAACCACTATTGCTGTGAAAGGGTACTGTACACTGTAAGTGGGAAGCTGAAATCGCTGTGCGAATAGAAATAGACACCTCCTTGTGGTGGATGCTTCGGTTAAGTGGGTTCAGCTCTCAGGGTTGATACATTTCTTTGGGGAAAGATGAAAAAGAATGGGAGGAAAATGTAGAAGGTAATAAATTAGAGAATAAAAAAAAGTTCACACGCAACAGAATAATATACATATGTCCAGACCTCTTTTTGTTTGTTTGTTTGTTTATTGGTTATTGAGGAGGAAGTGGTGGCAACAGGAGGGAATTAGCCAGACTCCAAATTAACCATACCTGTGTCTGCCAGCAGGATTAAACAGATTATTAAATGCTTCTGGAAGAAATCCTGGGGGTGTTTATTGCAGCACAGGACTTTGCAATTTCAAATTAAAGCTGGCTTATGATTATTAATGCTGGTAGAGGGCCCTTGTAAACTTTAACACTGAGCAAATTGGGGGTGTGCACAGTTAATGGGGGCAAAGGCCAAAGCTTATCACAGAAAGCACTGTCCTGCTTATCAAAAAAAGAGGGCTCAAGTAAAATAAAAACTAATAAGAAAAAGTCTATCAAAAAATTATAATTTGTTGCTAATTCTACACAATTACAGAAAGATTAGGTTAAAGGTATACCGGTAAGCTTTGGGTCTTCTATACTAAACTAGTTTGATTATTTTAGCTCACTAGAATCTATAAAACTCTTTATGAACTCCACCTTTCCTAAAAATAGGGAGAAAAATCATCCTAAAGAGCAATTTGATCTAACACTTAAATGAAGATGTTTTAACATTGCAAGTTATTTGGTTGATGATTATGCAAATTCTAGCTATGATTTCTATAACCTTTGTTCAAAACTTCTAAATAGGTGAGAATGTCTTTGGAAAGCTAGCACACTTTTATCAGCAAGGTCACACTCGGAATTTTAGGAGGACAAGTAAAAAATGACTTCCTCAAGCAAAGGGGATCCTTGTAGGTCATCAGAATGAATTGTTTGAAAGCTTCAAAGCAGCCTTGGTTCTCATTACTGGAGCCTGCCTTTTTCAAGAAATGCCCTTTTTCAATTATTTTCACTTTTCATTAGAAGTCTTAGCAGTCGTTGCTCACCTCATTAAGTTCACTAAGATGCTATGCATTTAATTTCCATGTTATAATTTGTAGCAAATTGTTTGCCATTAAACCCAGCTTTTTGAATCTTAGGATTTCTGAAGATTTCTGCTGCCCTTCCCCCATAGTAACCAGTTACCTTTGGGAAGATTGAAGAAATTAATATAATTTGTAATTTAACTAGCCTTGATTGCTGGAATTTTGTTCTGAAAGGTTGTCCAGGCCATCGTGCCTTCCAAGTGTTGGAGAAGTCATTACCAGATGCCTTCTGGAAACACATTCCTCCTGCTTGTAAAATGTCCCTCCTGATCCAGCCTCCACTTCCATTACTCAATGATCAGCTGGCTAATTGAACACTTTTCGAAGATTTTTCTAATTCACAGCCGAATGTTCCTCTTCTAATTTATATTAAGGAATGTTTTCCTTATGCGGTGAGCGCACATTCCAGGTATTTGTAGCTTTTATCATTTTGCCCCTCAGCTATTGCCCAGTCAGGTTGCTTGATTTGACTCCTTTAATCTTTTCTCATCAGTCAGTCACTTCCAATCCTTCCATTTCTTTAATCATCTCCTTTGAACTCAGTCCAAGTTTTTGGGGTACTCAGGTACCCAAAGACGCAATGCAGTAGTCTGGGTGTGGTCTCACCACAATCACAGGCAGCTAAGAGAGGGGGAAGGGCAGAAGAATCTTGAGTGCATCTTAAACTTGTTCTAATTTGCATTTCAAAAATAGTTCTTCTTTTCCACCCTCTATCAGTGTGCCTGCCTCTTTTCCTTCTTTTCTCCTTCCGTGTACTGCATTCAAAGATAGGGTTTTACTATCCCCACGGGTCACGTCACAGACAGATCATTCCCACCTTACAAAATTGGTGGCATCCTGGACCGCAAGCAAGGTTGGGCTTCTGTGAAGTCTCTACACAATGTACATAGCACTAGCATATGCAGACTCTGAAAGTTCAGATGAATTGTATTTCCCCCCTGTCTTCCCATCAGCCTACAGAGCCTGAAAGGATACATGTGGTGGACTGATCACCAACGGTCTGGCAAACATCAAAACGCTGTTGAACACTGTTGTTAGATCACGGCGTTTTCTGAGCTGCATTAGTAAACGTCCAAGTACAACATTAGTCTCAGATTGAAGTAAACCCCAAGGCTTTCAACGGCGGTAAGCAGCACAGATATGGGAAGGGGGCCCCGGGCATTGCTGTGACTGGGAGGAGGGGGACGCTGCACATTGTCACGTCACTAATCCCACATCACCGGTGGGCCTGAGGTTATACATAAAGTTAGGGAACATAAAAATATCACTCCAGCCAAAGACAGGGCGCCATACATTGTCATTTAGGTTGAAGCTTAAGAATTTTGTCATTCATTAGAATTGAAAATTGACCTTGTGCTAGGTACAAGAGCAGACCCCTCAGCTGTACATCCTGGGATTCTATTAAATTCACCGCACTTTCCCAGCAAAGGGTTACTTACTGTATGTAGCTTTAGACCCTTCATTCATGGATGGACTAAGTTTTTCCATTTTCACAGCTCAACCTCTTTACTGGTAATAAATTGCTCTGAGTTGGGATCCTGAGGCTGTCAATTTGCACTTTCCCGTTGTATCTGCTCTTGTCTCCCTTTACGAAAGTGTAGCACCGTGACAGGAGATTAATATTGAAAGAGAACTCTCCCCACTCCGTTACATTTTACTTGCCCACTTCTGGCTCTTATTTCTTTCTCTGAGACTTATTTTCATTTGGCAAAAGCCTCCAGGTTAATGTAACAAAGGATTTCGCCCTGAGCTTACGTGCGTTTCCTGCCCATGGGTGACCTGTTCTTCTACCAATTATTTGTCACTGAGTGGTTCTGAATGTTGATCTTGCTTCTTTTCCTTAAGAGGCAACATTGTGCCTTCAGGTCAATATCCCTCCTAACCACAACAGAATGTAAGCCTCATTCTCAGACAGAAAGCAATGCATTTGTTCAAAGATGAAGAAAACATAAAAGGGGATGAGGCTGAGGATGGAGACAGTTTCTGGGCGTTCACAGGTAAGCTGATACTTTGAGATTCTCGGAGATTAGTGTTCTATCAAACAGCAGAACATCTTTGGCAAGAAGAAACCTAAGGGATTAATGGTGGGGTTGGGGAGGGGGAGCTAACTGCCAGAGTATGGGGGACAGATGTGTACAGAGGGTGTAAAATCATTCTTCTTAGAGCTGGGAAAAAAGTTTAGACATTCTGGGGATTGAGCCAGCTAAATTTTATTTTAAGCCTTCCAAATCAGAAGATTACAACAAGCACGGACAAGTTTAATTATAGTAGATGGAAGGTTATAAAGCACACACATTTATACCCGAGTGTGCACACACAAACACAGGAGTTCTGTTTTTTGTTTTGCTTTTTGGTGAATGCATGTTAGTACTAATTGCTTAGGGGGAAAGATTTGTTGCAGCAATAGCAGAATTCTCTGGCATATGCTATAAACAATGTGAAAATAATCAAAAGAGAAGTTAACTTTGACACTAACCTGACACCTTGAAGAGAGCAAATGAGACAATAAAAACAGCATTGGAGAGTACATATGGATCCTGGTTGATTCTTTAAACATGAGTATTGTGTTGCCCATATATGTGCATGCATGTGTGTGTGTGTGTGTGTGTGCGTGTGTGTGTGTGTGTGCATTGAAAAATTCAGTCATGAGGTAGAAAAATAAGTGTAGCTGCAATAAAATGCATTTGAGGTTAATACAACAGAATGTTTTTAGGAATAATATGAAGTCTGACATAAGAATGTAAGTTGCAAAGCTGAAATAGGGTGGTGTCTTTTTGGTTCTCTGTATAATATAACAGACCCATTGATTTATTTTTTGTTATTCTCCACAATTCTCTGCATTGGGTATACTCAGTTGGGCAGCTCTATGGCAACTCATGGCATCAGCTGAGGTCACTCATATTCAGCTGGGAGCACACCTGGGGCTGGGAAGTCCAAGACAGACTCCCTAGAATGCCTGGAGCTCTGGTGGGGACAATGGGAGGTCTGGGACCTCTTCATCTCTAAGTGGTCTCTCTGGGTAACTGCCCCTTTGCATAGTGACTCAGAGCTTGCACAGATGAAAAGCAGGGCTAGGTTGGGTCTGGCACAATGTCACTTCCTCCTCATTCTATTGATGAAAGTAAGTCACCAGGCCAGCCCAGATTCAAGGGGAGGGAAAATAGAGCCCATCGTTCAATGGACGGCGCGGGGGGTGGGGTGGGGTGGGAAGGGGGGCAGGTACAGGCAGTATTGGAGTTGGTGGCCACCATTTTGTAGACAGTTGACCTCAGTCTTGTAAACATATTGGGTCAAAAGGTCGGGGTCACAAATCTGAAATCTGCTCCAGTTTCCAAATAAATACTGTCTTCATGCACAAAACAGAGTTGTAGTTTCAATTCAACTCACGGGCAAGCACAAAATTCTTCATGTCAGGTTTGAGCTGAGAAGTGTAATTAGGTACCTTCGTAGGTTTACATTTCCATGTAACTGGAATGCTTCCTTCAACTTCAGAGTCAGTGGGCTGGGGGGTCATGGAATTTCTACCTTGTTGATAACCTTGCCTTGTACCTTTCTCCTATTGACAATTAGTCAGAGGGATTTAAATAATTTTAATTCCTTTTTCCATTTTTGCTCAATGTGTGGCAGCCAGATTAACCAACCATTTGAGGAAGACAAAATACTATAATGACCACTGTTCCATGTTTTAGTTATTTATTATCAGGATTACAATGAAAGAGAAAAGCCTTACACTACTGCCTGGTTTACTTAGATCTTTTGTTTTTATTTTATTTTGTATATACTTAAATTTTTAGTTAAGTAATATAAAATTAATAAGACTACTTGGTTTTAAGATGAAGTTATCAGGCTGTTGGTTTGGCTATGTTCTGCTCAAGATTTATAGTGCTTTTGGGAAATTTATCTTCCATTAATTCAATACATATGTATTGTCTGCCATGAACACTATAGTGTAGTTTTTCAAAGGTACAAATGTTCTATGAAGGAGTTGAGTCATTTGGATATGTCTTTTTGATACCAACCCAAATAGGAATCATGATCCTGCAGAATCATCGAAAAAGATAACAAAATAAATATGTTTTAAAAACTTGATCCAGCTACTAAAAAAATGAATCAACAAAAAATAAATATATCCTATGGCAAATACAAATGTTGTCTCAGTGTGTTCTCAGCAGTTAAAAATGAATTTTTTTTCCCCATAGAAGCCATAGATTTTTCCTAGGGACTGAAGAAAAGACAAAAAAATAAAAGATCAAGGGACATGTTAAACATAAGGAAACTATTTATAAACTACAAGTCTATGGCAGCAAATACTTGTAGAGCTGATCTTTTGATAAATACATTACGTTAATGACTAAATTTAATGAAAGATTATTATTGAAAGGTAAAACAACCATGAATTAAAAAATTATATAAATCAACATTAATTTAATCCATTTCAGAATTTTTTTTAAAATTTGTGTTATGGAAAATGAAAGTAAGAATGAGCATAGAGGGTAAAATAATTATTTTTATTTTACTGATTAACCTTTACAAAAACAATAATATAGAAAACAATGTTTTCTGTAGTCATTTAAAAATACTAAAATTTTATTACAGTTCTAAATAGTTTTCCCTAATAAGCAAACATACCTCAACATTTTAAAAGGTGCATTCATCTTTATCAGGGGTCAGCAAACTAGAGCTCACAGGTCAAGTCTATCCTGCCACACCCATTCATTTGGTTATTGTCTATGCCTTTTATGTAACAACAGACTAGCCATGACAAAACCCCAGACCACAGGCCTTCTTAGCTGACCTCCAACAGAAAAAGTTTGCCAACCCCTGACCTTGAATATATAACTATTTTAAACTTTTATAGTGTTGTAAAGATAAAGAAGACCTTGACTATTAAAGGTCATGGTATGAATGATTCCTCTACTTTATTGCAGTAACTATTCTCTTCTACTAGATTTTATTCTATGTTATAGTGCAAGGTTTTCAAAAAGAATTGTTAGCATTGGAACTCTCCCTATTCCACTCCAAGTAAATCTTACCTGGTTTTACTTGTCTATGCAATACAGGGGTTAAAATAGTAATCTGCACACCTCTGTCTCTCCTAATGATTCTGTGATAGAACATACTATGATAGCTTCAACTTTGTCTGGGTAGCCCAAAAATAACCTCTGTATATAAAACAAAGATGGAGGTTGAGGTGCAACGGAAGTTGTGATGTTTAAGGTGGGGGTGGAACTCTGGCACGTTCATTGTTTTTAAGCAGTTCTTTCTCCAATAAAGTCCATGAAGTTTCCTGAAGAAACTCTTGGATAACTTCTGGGCTACATGAATAAAATTATAGAATGTCAGAGCTAAAAGGAAGCAGAGCAATTGTTTTTTCTTTACAGAAGAAGAAATCAAAGGCCAATGAATTTGAATGCTTTAGGCCAGGGACTACACCAGTTATTGACAGAACTAAAAGGTAAGACCAGAACCAAGTGACCTTATTTGTAATCCACGCTGCCCCTGTCCTTTCCTGCAGACAATGATGCAGGGGTTAGTCTCATTTGGTGACATGGTAATTCCAAGACCCGCAATATCTTCTTCTAACACACTCTAATAGGTTCCTTAATAGTGTTAAGCAGTGACCTCGGAAGAAAGAGAGAATGAGACTCAGATGGGAAAAGATAGCCACATTTCAAAATAGAAGAAATAAAATGTGGATCACTGAAAGTGAAATTTAATGGAAAGTTTTTTTTTTAAATAAACTGATGACACTGCCAAGTATTTTTGCCCTACAAATGATATTTTAAGATTTCATAGACCAAGGGTACATTAGACCATTTGCATTTGTGTTTACAATTTTTTTTTTCTTATTTCAGATTAAGGGAGGTGGTATAGAGCAACAATAATTACAGTAAGAGACAGAAAGAAAGAAAAAGAGAGAGTATTGACGGAATGAACTATAAAGCTATAAAATTAATTTAGAAGAGGAAGTGAAGAATCATTTACTTATCTTAAATTATAAGGAGATTTAGGTAGACAGAAATGAATTACTAAAGCAGGAATTTAGCAGGGCACTAAGGTTAACAGCTTGAGCCTTATGACAAAGGTTATGGGATGTCCAATGAGGACAATGACCATGAGCATCTAGTTAATATCATTTTCAATTTATGGCAGGGGTTAGAAAATCTATTTTGGCCTGAGATTTCCCCAGCCTCACAAAATAGATTTCGGTTGATTACACTTTTAATAATATTATTACTACTCATTGATAAAAGCTAGAAGTGAATTAGGCCATTATCCATTACAACCTGTTATATCTTTTAAGTGGATGAAGTTGTTCAAGTACCACCAAAGATCTATTAGTAATTACTGAACAGTTGATGCCCATGTCCCCTTACTTTAATGGCACTATCAATTTTATAGATGAAAGTTTGAATGAAAACTTTAAGAAACTTAAGTTGTAGGCACCCAGCCAAAATGGAATTAGAATACTTCCATTGGTTTGGAAGAGTCAAAGAAAATAATTCATTGGCACTCATACATAGCTCTGTCTCTCGAGGTACTCATATTTGCATTCTATATTGATTTGATCTTTAAAAAGACGATTGATATTAGAAGTAAAAGAGAATCAAAACACTTCTAGATAGGTAATAGTTTATCTCTGCTTGTAGAGAACATATGTGGACAAAATGTTTCAGCCAAATTCAAACATATTGGAATAAGGATAGTAATAATTTGTAGAGAGGAAAACATTAAACCAAGAATCATGATTCCTGGAGATGAGTCTGGCATTGCCTTTCATTTGTTTTGTGACCTTTGATCTATGTGCTGAATCTACCTAGTCCTGGTTTTACTTGTCTATGCAATACAGGGGTTAAAATAGTAATCTGCACACCTCTGTCTCTCCTAATGATTATGTGATAGAACATACTATGATAACTTCAACTTTGTCTGGATAGCCCAAAAATAACCTTAATTTTTTTGTTGGAAAACTTTACTATTTTTAATTGATTTTTGCTACCCTTAAACATTTTTAATCTCATAGATTTAGGTTGAAATAGACTTTAAATTATCTTGTTCAGAGGTTCTCAAATCTATGCATGTATCCTAATGAACTGGATCACTTATTAAAATAGTGAGTCTTGAACCCTAACCCCAGAATTTCAGATTCAATAGACTTGGAGTAAGCCCTCACATTTGCATTTTTAGTAGGTTCCCAGGTGATGTTGACACACTGGACCAGGCTTCACAATTTTAGAACTATTGGTCTCATTCAAACTCTTTATTTACCAGATCAGAAAACAGGCCTTGCAAAGTTAATTGAATTAGCCATGCTTACTCATCGAGTTAGTGGCTGCACCAAGACCAGAAAAACCTTAGTTTCCCAGATGCTGAGGTCAGAGCCTTTTCCAGGACACCACAATTCCCCACTTTGAATTTGGGTTATATGATACAACATTGAAAAATCCAAATGAATTTATTGCAATTCACACTGCCACTCAGATTAGGATAAAAGAAAAGCAAGTCTTTACGCTTTATGGAGAGGAATTTTTTTTCAGTCAGCAACAAGGGTACAAATACCCAGTAATTTTTATTTTATTTTTTTAATTTGTGGCCTACACCTGAGCAAACGCATGACAGAGAATTAAGGCTGATATAGGGCAAAGAAGGCAAGACTTACTGTGAGTGAAAGGCTTCTGTCACAACAAAGACATTCTAAAAGAAAACAATGCAGATTGTGTCTACTAATATTTTGTAAATATTCTCATGCTTGAAAATAGTTTATTCATAATAAAAACTGAGCAAGTTTTGGTTTCATGAAAGATTGTGGTAGATTTAGAATTTCATCAATTAAAAAAAATTCCCAAGATCCTGATTTTGCGGAGATTAAATTTTATTCTTGAGTTCCCAGAAATAAGCACTAACAATATGGTTTGGGACACAACTGAGACCTCCAATAGACAAAAAGGTGTCCCCAAGTTCATGAAACTCTGGGCTTTTATAGTGCTTTCATTCTTTTCTGGAATCGTCCTTTGCCTCCCCTTTTCTTCCCAGTTTATCTAGCTGCTCATCCTTCAGGCCTAAGCTTAGATGCTATTTGCTGACCCTCCAGGCTTAAGTGCAGGGCATCCTCTAAGAAGGTTGGCAATCATCCCCATGTTCTGGCCCTTGTGGAGTCCCTGCCCTCGAGTGTCCCTGCACCTAGCAATTTGCTCCTAATGAATCTAATATGACAAACGTGGTGGGATGACATTTCTAATGTTAGGTTACCCAAAGACTGGTTTCTGGTTTACTTGTCCTTTTTTGTTGTCATGTCCTGAGCTGCCCTATGGAGCAACATCTATGGCAAGAAACACAGGGGATTCCAGCCAACAGCCAGGAAGAAACTGAAGCCCTCATGGGGTACTGAATCCTTCAACATCTGTGTGAGTGCACATGGAAGCTGGTCCTCTTTCTGCCCAGCCTGAGGATAAGACTTCAGCCCAGCAACTTTGTGAGTGACATTGAGGCAGAGGCAACCAGGTAAGCTGTGTGGAGATTTCTGACCCACAGACACTGTGAACTCCTAAATATTTGCTGTTTTAAGCTGTCAGTTTTGAGGGTAATTTGGAGCACAGCAGTGGTAAACTACTACAAGGACCCATCACATTTATTGAATCTCCCTATAGGTCAGTGGATCATAAATGTTAGATGGTTAGCTCCTAAAAATAGAGATTTCCAAGCCCAACACACAGATAACCTGACTCAATTGGTTTGGAATAAGGCCCAGAAATCTGTGCTTTTAAACTAGGATTCTATGTAATTTCTAAGCATTATAGTCTTAAGACTACACTTTGGAAAACACTCCCTTCCTAATATGGAAGCCACAAGCATCTATGTACAGGGTGGGGCAAAAGGAGGTTTACAGTTGAAAATATGTGAAACACATTTTATTCTTATATCATTATTTATTAATTATTGTGTTATTTCCTATATGAACAACTGTAAAACTACTTTTGCCCCACCATAGCTATATACCCATGTCTGAAACATGGTAGATTAAAAATAAATATAGTTGAATTAATGAATGCATTTGGATGGCTTTACAAAAATTTAGTTGTATGATTAATATGAATAGACAAATTAACTTCTGTGTTCTTAGAACCCTTATGTGGTTATCATAATTTTTCTTAACTGTAGCTGTTTATGCATTTATACATGCAAATTTCCCTTCTCCTTAAGAACAAGGACACTGTCATCCTTTTTACCCATCCACCATGACCTCCTGGCACCCAGCAATATTTCTTGGCATATATTTAATTTTCAACTATATCTGCTTATCTCTCTTCCTTTTATTTGTTGTAAAATAACCTTATAACTATGTATACAGATATATATCAGATAACTATCACAAGCCCATCAACATAACAGTCATCCTAGCATAGCAGAAAGACAACTTTCAAATTATGCCCGGCTTTTTAAATTCCATTTTCTAATAACTGTGAGTGCTCTGGCAAATTATTTACATATTCTGAGTTTTTGCTTTCTTCTCTTTAATTAGTGGCCAATGTTCTTGTTAGATATTAAAGAACTAATATGTCAGAAGTCAGATCTGGTAGATGTTTGGGTCCATATCATTTTCACTGATTTTTAGTATATTCCTTTCCTTTTGCTTATGCTGTTGGTTGAATTGTGTATGCCCAAAATTCATGTGCTAAAGCCCTAATCCTCATAACTCAGAAAGTTACTGTATTTGGAAATAGGTCCTTAAAGAGGTAATTACTACTTTAAAATAAGGCCATTAGTGTGGCTATAATCCAATCTGAATTGTATCTTAATAAGATGAAAAAATTCGGACACCAGGGTTCTATAAACACAGAAGAAAGACTATGTGAGGACATAGCAAGAAGGTGATCATCTGCAAACTAAAAAGAGTGGCCTCAGGAAAAAACAAATTTGCTGCCACCTTGATCTTGGACATCTAATCTCCAGAACTGTGAGAAAATAAATTTATATTATTTAATGACCTCACCCTCTGTATTATTTTATGACAGTCCTAAATACATCCTCTTAATATCATAATATGTTTTCATGCTGCTATTATATGTATAGTCATGATTTTGAATGACTAAATAATAGTCCATTGAGTTGCTATAATTTATACAACAACCTCATTGGATATTTAATATTTTTGTTACTTTGTAGACTGTTCTGTCAGGTCTGGCCCTCCCGCCCCCCCCCTCCTATGATAGTGATGGCGTTCATACCAACAAGCTCACTGTTCTCTTTGTTCTGAACACCAACCCTAACCTGAAACAAGAGACAGCATGTAAACAACTCTACTGCTTCAGCTTTAGGTACAGAGCCAAATTCACTTTCACAGTGGTCTGCTTCTGCACTCAAGCTAGCTTGGGATACTGGGCTCTGCCCAGTGTTCCCTGGTTCTCCTGTCCTTACAACTGGTTTCCTGTCTTGGTCCTTTACCTTGACACTTCTACCTAACGGTTACTTAGATAAATGGTCAAAGAGATAACACCATCAACTGCCCAGACAATTTTAGTTTAACTTCTACTAGTCTGTTTTTGTCTGAACCAGGAATCAGGGACATAGTCAATTATGTTTGGGGGATAAAATCATGTAGACATGCCCGAAAAAGATGGAAGAGGAAAGTGATTGCGCTTGTTTGTTGTGGGGGAGAGTGGGTGACAGTGGTGGGGAAGATGGGTGGGGAAACAGCGCTGCAACTTCTAACACTCCAAGAGTTTTAGAGGTTGGAGTTCCAGGCCATGGAAAACAAAGCCAGAAAAGATTCCATTTCCTCAAAAAGTAGAAAAAAGTTTCAATTGCAACCAGAGGCCTTTGATTATAAATAAAGATAAATATCTGAAAAGAAGGGTGGTGAAACATCATAATATGTTCCTAGAGGGGTTGTTAAGTTACTGTAATGGTTGGTTTTTAAAATACAGAATGTCTCCTCTATTTAGGGTCATTTAAGTATAGTCAACTTGAATCTGAAATGGAGAAAAAAATGCAAGGACTTATTAAGAGCACATCCACCTCTATAATTCCTCCGTCTTCATGAATCAGCAGCCATTTCTCAGTGGGTTTACCAATTGTTAATAGTTGATATTATTTTAGGTTTACATCTTAAACACACTTCAGGCTCCAAGTCTGTGCATACTAAGATTTCTGGTAACAGCTGGATATCCATAATTATAGTTCACTGGGTACAATGCTCATCTGGCAAAATCTGTAAATAAAACTTAGAAAACAAATATCCCATTTATATAAACTGTTTCTGAATATGGGAAATCAATTGCCAAGGGAATAGAGAACTAGCTCTTCTCAATTATTTCTTTCTCTATGTCAGAGGGTAACAATTTATGACTTTCTGCAAGAGTAAAGAAAAAAATTAATATTTAAAGACTTAGATGTAAAGAGTGAAATTTATCTAAAAGTATTTTTCTTTTTTGCTCTTCATATAACTTGAAAAATCGGTCAACTCTACATTGTGGAAACATCATCAGAAAGAAAATGATTTCTTGAAAGCAATTTTCTCCTGGAAGCTGTGCCCTGCAGGTTTGTTTTAGGGAAGCTTCTGGATTAGCTGCCAAAGACTGTGAAGTCTCTCTGTCTTAATGTCTTTTTAAAAAATTGTTTGATGTACTATAGACCAACATGAATAAAATAATATGGGATCCAAAAATAATTTTTTTTGTTCATAAATGAAAACCAATCCACCATATAAGTTCCATTTGAAATAGGCACAATTTATAATTTAGGGTATAAAACAGTTAAAGTTTGCTTTTTAAACACCACACTTTAATAACCCCTCACTACTTTCCATTTTATTCCAAGTATTTATTTGAGAATAGATTTTGATGGAAAATATTTGAAACTGAATGAACCCTTAAACAATTAATGATTTTAATTCTAGTAGAAGTGACACAATATAAGCCCACAAATACACCACAAGAGACATTCCAGTGACTGCTTAGTATTTGTGGTGGTTGAGGAATGAGAGCATGCCTCTCACTCATTCCAGAATAAACAATTACAATGGTCAATCAGGCTAAATTTTGTGCGGTACTCCACTGGTTTAAGAAGAAAGGCAAACATGTTTTCTTCTTTCCTTTGCAATATTTTTACTTTTGCTTTGAGCATGTTTAAACTAATTATTTAAGTACTTAACACAATTTAAACAAAATAAACCAACTAGAAAAAAACGCAATTTGCCTATATTTGTCGCATGTTAGACTTACTGGTATCAGTCACTGTCTGAATGTCCTGTGGCACAAGCAGATATAAAATTTGATTTTTAAATCTCCCAAACCAGATGATTGAATATTTTAGCATATATAAGATTTGATTATTTTGTATCACTTCTTTTGCAGAGTAACTGACATTAGTATGCAAGTAGCCCTGAATATATCTTTATACTTCTATCTTTTCATGTCTTTGGCACTCTATTGCTTACTAGAGGCCTGGTGCAAGAAATTCGTGCACTCAGAGGGTGGTCCCTTAGCCTGGCCTGTGCCTTCTCACAGTCCAGGAGCCCTTGGGGGATGTCAGACTGCTGGCTTAGGCCCGCTCCCCGCAGGGAGCTCACTGACCACCAGGCAAGCTCCTGCGTTGAGTGTCTGTCCCCCTGGTGGTCAGTGTGCGTCATAGTGACCGGTCATTCTGCCTTTCAGTTGATTTGCATGTTAGCCTTTTATTATATAGGATTATTTTACTTTCTTGATTCCACTCTCATATTTAAAAATCTATACATTTTTTTTTTTTTTGTCAATCCTCACCCGATGATATTTTTCCATTGATTTTTTTTTAGAGAGTGGAAGGGAGGGGAAGAGACAGAAAGAGAGAAACATCGATGTGAGAGAGATACATCGATTGGTTGCCTCCCACATGTGCCCTGACCTGGGCTGGGGATCCAACCTGCAGCCAAGGTATGAGGTATGTGCCCTTGACCAGAATAGAACCTGGGACCCTTCAGCCTGTAGGCTGATGCTCTATTCACTGAGCAAATTGGCTAGGTCAAAAGTCTATACACTGACACATTTTCAAAAACATCTAGAAATCTAGAATTGCTCTTGTGAAGTCCCTACTTTTTTTTTTCTTCTATAAAATAAAGCAAAATTAGTCCACCCAAATAAACAAATAACACTTTGCATATATATTAAGCCAGCAGGTCAAGATCTTTGACTTAGGTATTTGCTGTGCATTATGGTAACCATTACCTACATGCAGCTATTGAACACTTGAAATGTGGCTGGTCCAAATTAAGAAATGCTATAACGGTGAATATACTTAGCACAAAAAAGAACTCACTATCTCATACACATTTTTTATTGATATATTAAATTTAATACCCACAAGTTATACAATCCTATACATCCCTCTCCTTTTTCTCTTCAACAAAAAAAGGAAAGAAATAAAAGATAAAATGTACTTTGGTCAAGTAAATTTTGGATACACTACATTAAATAACATCAGTCAGCCTTTCACAGACTGCTGTACACAGTGATTCTCCCAGAGAGGGCGATCTAAAATTCTAACCCTCTTAAATTTACTTGACCATGCACAAAATTCTTTTTGCTTTACACAGATTCTCATAGCACAATCTTTTGATTATGAAATATATTTATATTATAAATTATTTAGAAAATGAGGAAAAGTCAAAAGCAAATAATTTATAATCCCATTACCCAGAGAGGACAAACTAATTAGTATATTGTAGGTACCTTGTGGGTGGGAACTGATGTCTGTCTGCCTTTTCCACACTGTATTTTCAGCACTGTATTTTCTAGCACTGGAACAGAACAGGCATTTAATATTTGCTCATTCATTAATTTTTACCTTTTTGGGTATATTTTCTATGCATACTGTATGTATTAGTATATAGAGCTTATGTTTTGTTTTTAATATCAGAACATATTATTCAGTATTCTTAGAAAACATGATCTATAGTAGATACAGAATAATCCATTATATGGATATATCACAATTTAGAAAAGTGCATCTTACAAATATTCTATGCTCTTTTAAATTTGACTTAAAATTGAAAGTATTGCATTTAAAGTTTTTATTCTTTTAATTACATTTAATATTATTTTGTATTACTTTCATGTGTACAGCATAGTGGTTATGCAATCATATACTTTGCAAAGTTTCCCCTCAGTATTTCCAGTACCCATCTGGCACCATACATAGTTATTACAGTATTATTGACTACATTTCCTATGTTGTACTTTACATCCCATTGTATTTAATGCCAAGTGATTGAACAAAATACCCAAAACTCTTATTTTTCTGGCACTTATTTAAATTATGAGTTTCCAATACTTCATTTCTGAGAGAGAATGGTAGTGTGGCGATAACCGGACAGATGGGATTCAATATTTTTTTCTAACACTTACTAGCTATGTGACTTTCTACAAGTTATGAACCTTCAGTAGTCATTTCCTCTTCTGTGTTAATGGGGGATCAGTAATAGTTTCCCTATAGATTTGTTGTAATGATGAATAAGATTTAATAATTAGGTTGTAATGGTGATTTGTCATACTAAATGACATAATGGGCAAATTGTTCCTGGCACATAGCAAGATCTCACCAATGTGAGCTCACATTCATTCTTTGTCTTCTTTAGATAAAGTAGTATTTTCCAATGCAAGCACTACTCCTAATTGTAAACTAGGAGTTTTCTATTTTAGAAATGTGGAAGAATAGGAAAGAACAGGATGAAAGAAAAGATATATACATATATATATTTCGTATTATTACCAACTCTGGCAGGGAGAGACCAGGCATCAGGTACTGAAAATTTAGCTTACTAACTTCCAGACCAGCACCCATGGTCTGAATGTAATTACAAAGTTCAATTTCATTGAAAGTAGATATTATATCCTTTGGGACTTCATACAACTGAATAGTCTATCAAGACTCTTTTTATTTTATTTTATTGCTTTTTTACAGAGAGGAAGGGAGAGGGATAGAGAGTTAGAAACATCGATGAGAGAGACACATCCATCAGCTACCTCCTGCACATCTCCTACTGGGGATGTGCCTGCAACCAAGGTACATGCCCTTGACCGGAATTGAACCTGGGACCTTTCAGTCCGCAGGCCGACGCTCTATCCACTGAGCCAAACCAGTTAGGGCCTATCAAAACTCTTAACTGAAAATTACATAGCAAGTTCCTCAGTGTTTTAGTATGAGTTTATGATCTGCACACTCATGTTTATAAGCAATGTAACATTCAGATCCTGATGAGACCCTGGAAGTCACTTAATTCAAGATCTACGTTTTAGAGATGAGGAAATGAAGACTCAAAGAGGTCAGGTCACTTGACCAAGGTAAAAGAGCTTAAATGTCAAAGCTTGGATAAGCCTAACGCAGTGTCGTTATTTCACACAGCATCTTGATATATTAGTGTCCAGTCGCCAGTATTTTCTGTTGATAATTTAAATACAAATGCTCAATTTTAATAAGTATAATTTAAATTTACATATACATTTTTGCATGTTCTTTATATTTTATGCTTTTCTATAAGCATTTGCAAGATATTTTGTTGAAGATTTGGTAATTAAATAATCAGCTCTGCATATGAAAATGGGTGGCCTTGGGCCATCTGGTCTTGATTTTAAATTAATCTTAAAAGGGTGAAGATAAATAGGATTCCTGATGAACAGAGATTAGAAAAAGGTCACCATCTTCTGATGTTAAAAAAATAAAATAAAAGATACTCTTTCAATTGATTGTTGATGAACACCTTTAAGTATATTTTGCAAAGTATTTTCATATCTATAGTGTGTCCCCCAAAAATGTATATGCACTTTAAGAACTGATAGCTCGATTTTAAAAAATGAAATGTATTTTAATAAGCACTGCCTTTATAATTATTTAAAGTGTGTGTATACAGTTTTTTGAGGACACCCTGTATATCATTTGTTGCTTGTTATCCATAAGATACGCATTATTTTCCACATTTAATCTTTGAACAAAACAGGTCTCCAGAAACAGTCCAGTTGTTGGGTTTCAGAAACACAGAAACACATCTTCTCTGTCTATGAAACCCTTTTTACCACTATATATACTTAAGAAGAAGTGAAGCTTAGTCAAATTCATGTCTTTTTGACTTCCAGTTTTTTGACATTTTTAAGTGTGTCATTGCTTTAATACATTTTACTTTTCAAATAAACGTACTGATGTGATAGACCTTTAAAGAGATAAATTGAATATAGACGTGTGGCATATTATCACATTTGTATTATTGCTAAGGTAAGAACTAAGTTTGGTCTCATGCCTTCAAAAGTTCTGATCAAGCAACAGAACATTCCTTTTACATGAATACTTAAAAGTAAATATTTAAAAGTAAAAATTGGAGATCCATCTTTTAAACTTATCAATTAAAATGTAATGCCTTTGTAAATAACCTTTGAACTGTGAGGCAAAATTGTCACCTGGAGTCTGGGTTATATTTACTCTATGGACTTATTTTCTGGAGGACATAATTTATTCTACTATATATCCAGATTCAAATAATAAACATGTGGCATAGGCTACTACTATACTAGCAATTATTTTAAAATAGACCACACTTCCATTTTTTTTAAATCATTTGCTTTGCCAACTTATGTTCAGTCAACATAAAATAAGTTGGACTATGTGACCTTTCAACGAACCATATGATTTAGTTACACATATTAGTTTCAAAAAGATTTACTTTCCCAAAGTCATTCTCTACGTGTAACATTATACAGGTAAGGGAATTTTAATGGACATTAAGCATTTGGAGAAATGCATTATACATAATATTTAAAATAAAATACATTGATTTTCTATGATATATTTTTCAACCAGGTAGAAAGCAGTTTTATGTAGAAGAAAAGAATTTTTATCAACAGAGATGGCTGGAACACAACTCAGTGGGTATGAGCCAAATCTCTCATCTAATTCTGTATATATTAAAATGTTCTACACATTAAAAATTAGTGGCCGGAAAGATTGAATTTTCAGGAAAAAAAGTGTATGAATTGAAAAATCTCTAGTTCAGTAACAAAAATATTTTATTTTTAGAAAAAATATTTTCAGAAAAAAATTAGTAATTTTATAAAAAAATAAGGTAGTTTTAGAAAAAAATGCACATACATATCTCAAGGATTAAACTTGAGTGAAATAAAACATTATGTAAGAAGGTCTTACCGTCACTTCGGGAAAACATCATTTACTTGCCAGTTTTTTTGTGGGTGACCTCAACTCAAAATGAACCCTAATAATTAAGACCTCAGTAAACAAATACCATTCATTTGGTCTAAGACATGGATAAATTAGGATATAAACCATGAATTCAAGACCTCTCTCATCATAATTAATTACATAAACAGTCCACACATATCCAGTCAAGGAACAAAGAGGACTCAAATGTCTGCATAGATTAAAGTATAAATTTCCCCCACAGGTATGGGCTACTTGCCATTGGCAAATAATTTTTAAAGAGTCAGTGAAAGGTAAGATTGGATTTGATCTGTCTTGCCAAACAATACAATGATTCCAACTGCACGTGCTTTTGTATATAGCCCAAGAAGTCAAGTAATAGCAGTAAAAGGGACAACATTTTATTAAAGTAAATACTAAGAAATTATGATATTTTCTGCAGCAAGAACTTGGTTTCTAGAATGTCTTCAAGGGCTTAGATCTGCTATCTAGAGAAAGGAGATAAAATTTTAGAGTGTGGTTTTCAATTATTTTGAGTATACCAAGAGGTTTTCTAAAAATATATTTAAAAAGTTAACAATATAACAGTACTCAGATTTTATTATTGAAAAAATAATAAATAACATGCCAAAAAGCTACTTTGAATTCAGTAATGCTTTTAAATAAATTTATGTTGTAGAATTATTATAGCATCTGTACAAATTGATTAAGAATTATATATATCTATGTATGACATAGTTTTACATATATGATACATACATATATAGTACATAATATCCTATATAATAAAAGGCTAATATGCAAATCGACCGAACAGCAGAACAACCAGTCACTATGACATGCACTCACCATCAGGGGGCAGACACTCAACACAGGAGCTGCCCCCTGGTGGTCAGTGCACACCCACAGGGGGAGCGCCACTCAGCCAGAAGCCGGGCTCATGGCTGGTGAGCACAGTGGTGGTGGTGGGAGCCTTGGGGCAGCGCTAAGGATGTCCAACTGCCGGCTTAGGCCTGCTCCCAGTCAGTTGGACATCCTCCAAGGGCTCCCAGACTGCAAGAGGGCTCAGGCCGGGCTGAGGGACTCCACCCCCCCCCCCCGAGTGCACAAATTTTGTGCACCAGGCCTCTAGTATATCTATAATATGTATAGCTATCTATATAACTGTATATATTTATATGACATATATCATATTCAAATAGTGCATAATCAGGTACTTATGTGAAATATTGTTTATTCAGCAATTCTACATGTGATCTTAAGAAATACATGAATGACTGTCTTGGATAACCTTGAGTCCATTCAAGGTGAGAACCATTGTTTTTGAAGATGCCTTTGTAATGTAACTTAATATATTGGCTTCCTAATTCATGTACAACCTTGTCCTAGGTGCAAATAATGCTTTCTACCTTGTTAATTTCATGGAAGGTATTTTGTTACTGGTTTTAGAAAGTGTTGATGTCTTTCATTAAAGGATTCAGTTTTCACAGAAGAGACAGACGTTCCTTTATACTAAATCTATTTTCACTGTATTTTAAGATGTGCTCCATTTCTATTTCTTAGAAGTTATATTTTCTTTTTAGAAGTACATTGCAAATTTCTGGTTTTCTCAAGATCTTTTAAAATTTTTAGCCTACTTGTTTTTTAGCCTTTTTTGTGTAGCCAATGAGGTTTTTTTTACGACTCCAATTTTGTGTGACTATATGTGTACAAAAGCACTACATTTCTGCAGTAAATATAATTTCCACAAAAGTTATCTTTCTTGACCTCCTTCTCATATTTTCTCTCTAGAGAACCTAGTTTCTTAAGGCTATTGAAAAAGGCTTTCTTAAAATGATTTATTCTATTTTTTCTTACATTTTCTAAAAAAAATTCTTAGCTCTATCTATTTATAAGCATTTTTTAAGTGGAGCCTCTTAACTGAAGTTTAAATACTGAATGTCGGTGTATTCTGATTTTCCCTGAAGAGGAGCCCATAGCTTTTTTTCCACCTCAGCAAATAATGTAGACTTTTAAATAAATAGGTAATCAATGTATATAAGTAAATGTTGTTCTATGGTGACCTTTTAAAGTAAAAAGGATTCTCATATACCTGGAGAGACTTAATTATTACCTGCTTTAAAGGCAGAAGGCCTGATCAATTAAAGTCACAGAATCTTAGAAATCATCTCAGAATTCTAGAAATGGAAAGAACCTTAAATGTTAATTTAATGACATTATTCAATTGATCACTCTTGGAGTCACAAAAAACAAAACAAAACAAAACAAAAAAACACAAACAGTTCTATTCTCTCTTTCCCATGATAGTCTTATAAGAATTTAAACCCCATAAACATCTCTATTCTCTAGCCTAAACATCCAGTCTTATATAATACTAGAGGCCCGGTGCATGAATTCGTGCATGGAGGGGGGTTGTCCCTCAACTCAGCCTGTACCCTCTCCAATATGGGACCCCTCAAGGGATGTCCGACTGCCCGTTTAGGCCCGATCCCTGTGGGCAGTCGGACATCCCTCTCACAATCCAGGACTGCTGGCTCCCAACTGCTTGCCTTCCTGCCTTCCTGATTTCCCCTAACCGCTTCTGCCTGCCAGCTTGATCACCCCCTAACCATTCTGCTGCCAGCCTGTTTGCCCCCAACTTTCCTCCTCTGCCGGCCTGGTCACCCCTAACTGCCCTCTCCTGCAGGGTTGGTCACCTCCAACTGCCCTTCCTTGCAAGCCTGGTCCCTCTCAACTGCCCTCCCTTGCAGGCCTGGTCCTTCTCAACTGCCCTCCCCTGCAGGCCGGGTGCCTCCCAACTGCCCTCTCCTGCTGGCCATCTTGTGGTGGCCATCTTGTGTCCACATGGGGGCAGGATCTTTGACCACATGGGGGCAGCTATATTGTATGTTGCAGTGATGATCAATCTGCATATTACTCTTTTATTAGATAGGATAGAGGCCTGGTACAGGGGTGGGGGCCAGCTGGTTTGCCCTGAAGGGTGTCCTGGATCAGGGTGGGGGTTCCCTTGGGGTGTGGGGCGGCCTGAGCGAGGGGCCTGTGGTGGTTTGCAGGCCAGCTACGACCCCTGGCAACCCAAGCAGAGGCCCTGGTATCTGGCATTTATTTTCCTTCTACAATTGAAACTTTGTAGCCTGGAGCGGAGCCAAGCCTGGGGCTCCCTCCGAGGCCCACAGCCATTTGTGTTGGGGTTATAATTGAAACTTTGTTGCCTTAAGCGGGTGGGCCCAGCCAGGGTGTGCGGAAAGCTTTGCTTCCCCTGTTGCCAGCGGCAACCCTGGCCTGCTCTCTCAAGCTCCATTCTGCTGCCATTTGTTTGAATTTGTTTACCTTCTATAATTGAAACTTTGTAGCTTGAGTGGAGGCTTAAGCCTGGCAAGGGCAGGCAGAAAGCTTGGCTTCCTCTGTTACCTAGGAAACCTTGCTCTCTGTGGCTGTAGGCATCTTAGTTTGGGTTAATTTGCATACTCGCTCTGATTGGATGGTGGGCGTGGCTTGTGGGCGTGACTTGTGGGTGTGTCGGAGGTATGGTCAATTTGCATATTTGTCTATTATTAGGTAGGATGGTAGCTCCCTTAGATCATTAATCACCGTGGACTGAATGAAGCACATTTTTCAGGAGTGGCTGAAGACTAGCAGCTTAGATAAGAACCATCACCTCCCTTATCTAGAAACTAGACCACTATTAATGCAACCCAAGAGAGCATTAAGTTCTATGGCAGACAAATCACATCATCCACTAATTATGATCTTGTTAGCCTCCCCTCCTTTTACTCTGAACTTGTGTAATTTCCCCCCAAATCTGTGTTCTATAAAGCCTTTGGATTTTCTCTTTCCAAGAAAAGAGATATATACTTCATTGCCATATGGGAGTTCTTCTAAGAATGGGGAAGATAATTTTCTATACCACAAGAGGAAGGAGGGATTTCAATTCAATTCCTTTGAACTTGAAACACAGATGATAGGATAAGAATGAGAATTACAGACACTTTGTCTGGTCATCCCTTCAGCCAACTACCTATTTGAATCAATATGTCTTAGATTCTGTCTAAATTAGAATTCTAGAAGTGATAATGCATTAGGTCTTGACTTTAGATTTTATTTTACCCATCTATGAGAAATAATGGTTGTATATTACCCTGAGAATGTAAGTGGTTCTCCGATCAGTCCTGATGATTTAGCACATTCACCCTGCAAAACTCAAATAAATACAATCCCTGTGCCTGAATGATTTGATTTGACATCATAAGTAAGCAAAATGTCTTCATAATTAATTGTACCCTTCACAAACTTCTCCATTTCAGCAGCATATAGGCACAAACATAGATACTTATTTGTGCAAAACTTTCTAGTGTAAATGTGTACATGAATGTATAAATAAATTTTTATAACAGAAAAACTGCATGTTAGCTGTTTCTCCCAATTGTGTATTCAATATTTTTGTGCCACTTATAATTGGATATCTTCTATATTCATGAAAATTCTGTGAAATGGAAACTAAACCTTTGGTGGTGAGCACGCTGTAGTGTATACTGATGTTAAATTATAATGCTGTACACCTGAAATTTATATAATGTTGTAAATCAATGGCACCTCAAGAAAACATTCAACAAAATAATGAAAAAAATAAAATTCTGTAAAGCATATTTGAAAAACATTTACTTTCAAGTGCATTAAAATGTATCTCACTATTGTTATATTTGCGTCATCCACAGCACTATATTTTTATTGCCTGGGATGACTTAATAGTCAATAAAAATAAATGAAAGAAACACAATATCTAATTATTCCACTGTTAAGGAATGTTTGGATCAAGCAAGTATAAATGATTCCCATCAGGAGAAAACATATTTAATGTAAAGGCAAATGCCTAAATTTAGAGAGAGAGACAAATTTATTAACACTTGTAAAAACCCCATTAAAATCCTTCAATTTATGGCAGTGAAGCAAGTTTACATGCTGGAATCACTTGAGATTTCATGTTTAAAGCAGATCAGTTGATGCTTTATGAATTATCTGAGGTCTAAGAGACAGATACTTATAGCATAGTATTACATTTTATAGAGGACCTGATTTTCTTATTCATCTGAGATCTTATTCTACTCATTGCTTTTGACAAGAGGGATTCCAGGGAAATACTTCTCTATAGTGTTACAGGAAGAAATAATATGACAAGAAACTGTAAAGAAAGTCACCTGTCTTTCCTGGCAGTATTGTTAAGAAATTAACATTTATGAGATCAAATAATCCAAACAACAATAAGAACTCTAATATAAAATAAAAAGAAAAGCAGAAGGCTTGGGTATACTAGTAAAAGGTGATTTTGGAATAGAGTTAGCATTTTCTATTTTCTTTGTGTTCCGCAGCAAATTAAAAGAACATACGATGACCCATGATTCGTCATCCTTGCATTAGGAATATTTTAATCAACAGGCAAGACATTTAGTTAAATATTCTGGATAGATAAAGGCAAACTGAAAGTCTATGCAGAAAACTGATAATGCACTTTTGATTAAAAAAATCTTACTATTTAGAATACCTCAAGATATCCAAATATTTGGATGAAAATTCATATTGGTTTTTTGAGGTCTTCCAAAGACCTATTTTTCAAATTCCTGTCGTTAGCAAATTAAGCAGTTGGATTGACTCTATTGGTGTCTAATCATAATGCAGATTGAGGTAGAAAAGTCAGTAATGCTGACCCTTTCTTCCTTTAAAATGTTGATATTCTATTATTATAGATTTAAAAATATATATTCTTATTGATTTCAGAGAGGGAGAGGAAGAGAGAGATAGAAACATCTCTGATGAGAGAGAATCATTGATTGGTTGCCTCCTACATGCCCCCTCTTGGGATCGAGCCCACAACCCGGGCATGTGCCCTGACTGGGAATTCAACCATGACCTCCTGGTTCCTAAATCGATGCTCAACCACTTAGCCACACTGGCCAGGCTATTATTATAGATTTTTTGCATTAATTTTATTTTTTTAAAGCTATCACATTAAAATGCTGTTTATGTTTATTACTGAGGTTTTGGTTCCCCTTAAATTTTGTGCCTAATTTGAGTGCTTTGCTTGCCTCACCTTAACATGTGTATGTACCCACATTTTGGAAGTTGTTATTTATATCTAAGTTTACCCTTTTGTGTTATAGTTGAGAACCATTTCCCTTCCCACACATACATTTTTAGTGGATTTAAAGACAGATAATTATACTACTCAGTTCCAAGCATCTTTTTCATATTTTTAAGGTTAAATCTTCTTCTAAGCTTTGTTCTATGTTGTACTTGTTTTATAAAAATTATGTCAGTACTATTTTTTCCTTGCTTCATTCCCTCGCTGTAGCTAGAGGAAAGGATAACCCAGCATGGTGTCATTGAGGAGCAAGCTCTTGGCAGAGGACTTTGTATGCTAAGTTAAGGTGGTGTGAGTGCATGTGTGTGCACATGTGGGAATAGAGCTCAGCAAACAAATGCTATAAGAATATTGTGCATGTGCACATCGGGATTTGGGAGTAAGACTAATCCTCATTCTGTGAGATGAGATTCCTTGTTTTTATTTATTTTTTTTAAAAATATGTTTTTATTTATTTATTTTTCTAGAGAGAGGAAGGAAAGGTGAGAGATAGAAACATCAATGAAAGAGGAAAATCTTCAATTGGCTGCCTCCTGCACGTCCCCCTACTGGGGATCAAGCTTGCAACCTGGGCATGTGTCCTGACTAGGAATCAAACTGGTGACCTCTTGGTTCCTAAACTGACGGTTAACCACTGAACCACAACCTTCCAGGCAAGACTTCTTGTTTTTAGATACTTAACAACAATAGACGTTTAAAAGGTAAAAAACAAATGGATGTGGTCTTCTCACTCTCTTTTGTCTCCTAGTGCCAGAGATTTAAGAGATAGAAGTTTACTGAATTCAGCAATTGAAAAAAAAAACGGTGGGGGGGAAGAATGAGAGGAAACAGTCTTTGACTATTACCAAAGAATAAAAATTGTGGCCAAAACTCTAAATAATTATTTTACTGCATATGCCTAACCTTTTCCTGTCTTTTTAAGGGAAAATTTGTTCTTCAGTATTCCATAGTCATCCCCATTAAGCCTTATTTTAGTTGTAGCTGACTTTTGGCAATTTACTCCATTACTTTGTATTTCATTCCTCCTACTCCAGGAATCTGGCCTTCCCCCTTTACCCTTTAGAGTTTAATAAGAACCTTCTCTCCGCTGAATGCTTTAGGTCACTGATAGAAATGTTAAACGACCACAGGCTTAGAGCTGACCCTGGAGGAACCGTGGCACCATTTGTTGTGTGTCCCTAGGTTGACACTGATCCATTGATAACCTCTCTCTGGGTTTGACTTTCCAGCTGGTTTTCTACTCACCTCATAACTGAATAGTTCAGACCTTGTTTTTCCACTTAATTGATGTGTGTATTGTGTGGGGCAGAATCAAAGTCCCTGCTAAAACTTAAGATTGATTATATCTCTGACTTCCTTTGGTCGACCAGAACTCCCACAAGGATATCGGACTAGTCAGACTAGACATATTCTTGTCAGTGCCACTCTGGTTTTCTTATCAAAGTGTTTACTATTTCATGTTCTGATAATTTTACCAATATTTTTTTTCTAAGTGTCAAATCCTGCTGAAGTTACAATACAGATCTTAATTATAACCTAAGTTCACAATCCAGAGTAGCTTTTAACTTTCATTTTAAGAAAGAAAGAAACCATTAGTAATTCTTTTAGTGTATTAAGGCAAAATCCATACAGTTTAGGGATAAAGATTTCTGGGAACAAAACAAAGAAATCAGGGCTTTCAAAAGAGCTTTCTGGAATATGTCTATGCCACTTCTCTCTTTGTTTCCTTCTACTCTTTTCCGGGACTTGGTATATACATTTGGACAGTCATTCATGTAAGAAATCACCCCATTTTGAGAGCTATAACTTCATCTTGTTCATTAATGTCTCTGCTTTAGGGTAAAAAGAAAGGGGAACATCAATGTCTACCTGCAGGTATAATAAAAATAGATGTATCACACAGAGATGGATCATTTGTCTAGTTTATAGGGAATTCCTTTGTATGCCCAGGGAATTTAAACATTCACTTGAAAGGAGCAGCCATGGCATTGAGGCTTCTGCTGTTCTTCATTCACCACAAAGCAGTAATTCAATTAATTTATTACTTTGAAAGACTTTGATGCAACAGTGGTGTACATGACCTACTCATGTTGGGAACAGATGAAAATGCTGTGCTGGCAGAAGGCTTCCATCTACTTGATGAGATCTGATACTGTTTAGGATAGTCTAAGGCATAAGAATATGTTGAAAATTCAAACTAAAAAAGGGAACATTTAAAAAATTGGGATAGATAAGATGCATAGCAATTACTGTATATTTGTCAACATAACTGATGGTGAAATAACGAAGCTTCCTTTCTCTTTGGAATGGAAAAGTTTACTTTTTCCTATTTTAAGGGTAAAACTATAGGCTTCCCTTTTAGTTGCTTATACTTATGTGCTTTTGAATAAAAGGTGTCACAAACACATAACTGAAAATGCAGAATGCAAGATAGATGCAGGCTTTCCATGAATATTTTAGATGTGGGAAAAGTCTGCAGACTGATGAATCCTTCATACTTGCTGTATGCTGGGGGTTCTGCTAGAGCCTGGAGGTGACAACTAAAGAGAAAGGAGCCTCCAATCTAATTCTGGGATTGACACCCAGGATAAGGTCCTCCATCATCAATTCCACTGCTGGCCAGGAATTAAACATGGAACACAGCACTGGCTCACTTCAGTACATTCAGCCCCACTCATCCTTTTGTCCAAGCACACCCTCCCTTCCACATGTTGTTAGTGAGCAGGTCTATTTTCTTTATTGGATTATACCTTCCCTCAAGTCATTGTGTTGTGATATGAACTCAATTAAGTATTACAACTAAACAATAAAAGAAAACACACTGAAGAAAAACATGCATGAAGTTCAAAAGCAACTGTGAAACAGTTCAAGCAAAATATAAGGTAAAGGTACAGGGGTGGCTTATATGGGTGGGAAGTCTGTGTGCTGCAACCACAGCTCTAGGCCAACTGAGGGCAGCTAGGGTTGTGCTCACCAAGCCTTATGCCTGTGGTACTGAACCTGCCTGGTTTATAGGCTTCTGCCCACCCTGCCAGGTTTAGATGTTAGTTATATGTTACCCTTAGATATGAACTTTAAATACTTGATTGGCAAAGAGACAAAAACAATCTGCAATTTTTTTTTACAATCTCTAATTCAGGAATCTCAGGGCAGACAGTGTAGGACACAAAAACATCAAAGGACCATGAAAAAGAAGAGAATGTAAGTAGGACTGAGAAAGTATCATTTCTTTAAACCATACTTACTAAAGGCTCCAGTAATTCTGTAGGGAAGAGAAATGAGAAGTAGATATCTGCTTTTCATTTGTAATTTGTTTAATAGATACCAATGACCAGGCTTCTGGTGACTATTTAGTAAACTGATTACAATTCTGGTTCCTAGTGTGGTTCTCATTCTCAATGATGCCTATTATTGTCTTTATGACCTGAGATGGAAAACACCTACAACAATTGTTCTAGAGTATACTTAAGCCCCAAGGACTCTGCATGGTAATTACAATCATGATTCAGGTGGCAGGTAGGGTAAGCCAGGTAAGCCAAATCAAACAGAATGCCTTACATGGCTTGTCCGGAGCAGTGAGTCTTCTGTTCGGTAAGTGGATACTCTGCTAGTTACTCTTCACACAGTCATGGGTGGGAACATGCCTTTGATGCTGTGCCAGGCACTGGTTCAAGTAATCAGGGGATGCTTCATGGAGGCAGTGGATTTTTAACAGAGGGAGCATTAGAAGAACAGGAAGCCACCTCAGGAAGAAAGAAAAAGTCATCCTAAGTGGTTTGTGCTGGAGGCCTACAGAGCAAATTTGGTTATTGTGTGTGTTTGATTTGGCCCGCAGAAAGTTTATGTAACTAGGGAACTGCTATAGTTGATCAAAACATTACTAGCTTAGCACCTGATAGCTTTATTCATTTATGTGTCCTGCCTGGCCCTGAAGAGCTGTTGAGTTTTTGAATCCCACAAGCATCTCCCTTTGGAAGTTTAAATAGAAAAAGACCAATTACATTGAAAGAGAATGGACAGGAACAAACTTGAAGTATATATTGTAGTGTTTAATCATGATGTACTAAACATTTGCGAACCTATGTTTTTTCAGAATGTTTTAGGTTAGTTAACCTTACTGGGTACTATATCATAAAACTTACCCAAAATTATTTCTGGGATGCATAATTTGTGTTCTATAAGCTGAGTATTTAGTAAATATAACCTGAAGAAATACATCCTGTGTGACCTTGAACCCATACTTGTTTGAAACTGTTCCACAAGATCAATCTTTATTGGGGTGGAAGTTAAGGAATGCGTGAAAGAAACCTAAGGGCTAGAGAGTTCGCGGGGGGGGGGGGGGGGGTGGGGGGGGGGCGCGGGGGCGAGTGGGAGGTTTACAATCAGAAAAACCTGATATGCAACTCAGGTATGTAGTATCCTGGTGATTCCAATCTTGCTTTTATTAGTACTTGAGAGTTGAATGTTTAAAACTATCATGGCAGATATTGTTCCTGAAAGAGGGTTTAGAGCACACAGCAGAAATCCCTGTAGTCGAGGAAGAAAGAGTGTTCTGAAGGTAGAGTCCACCCAGGCCTCTACAGCTAGGGAGACTTCTTAAAGCCTGCTATTGAAAATGGGGGGATTTTACATATTGCGCCACGGTATTTTTATGCTTGCGCTTGTATGGAATTTATTGTACTAGTAAATCTGTTACTAGTACAACTGATGTTCTAGGAAGAAATACCCCATTGGGACGGTTCACCCCAGCACCCCACCTGCTCTCTGTGTGGATTGGGGTGAGGAAGGTGTAGGAGTACCCCAATTTGAGAAAATGAGGAGTTGGGGAGACCAAAATGAGAGATGGAAGCTTCTGTACTGGTAGGACTCAATTCTAACGAGGGGAGACCAACGAGCATGCCCAGAGGAAGGCTCTGTTTTCATGGCTGCTCTGTCGCTGGCTTCCCTCCCAGCCACAAACCCTCATGGAGACACAGGATGCAGTCACTGGGACATCCGACACCTGTCCCGAAGAAAGGGCTTCAACATTTACTAAGTAAGTGAGCACAACTTCCGATGTGTTTTAGGTACCAACAAGTTGTCCTTAAAATGTTTGCTCAGTATAGGATGGACATACAACAGCCCCATAAGCATTCACATTCCCCTTTTAGCTGACTTTTTTCAAAAAGCTGTTTTCACTTTCTGCCTAAACCTTCTCGCAGGGTGCTACGGTTAACTATGCACACATGACAGACGATGTGCTCAGACAGACACGAGGAAGAATTAAAGTGAAATGCATGCACTGTTTAAAATAAAATCCTTTATGCCATGAATAAGAAAAACAAAACAGATGGGATTGTGTCTTTGGCCATGCCTCAGAAGACTTTCAAACTCTTCTAAACCACTTAACTTAATAAAGAAATAAGAAAAAAAAAACACATTTAATATTCCAAAAGCAATAAAAGAAAAAAAAATAAACCTAATTCTATAATCACATTGGAATTTGATATCAATAGTTTTAATGTCAGGAACTCACTGATGAAATGACATTACGGTTTATGGGGAATACGTTGAGGGTAGATCATTGAGGGAAAATGACTATCGATTCAAATGTCAAGGAACTGACAAAGTGGCTTTGCGTTGACATATCCCATGCTAAAAGAAAGATCTGGTAAGTGAAACTGTGGTCAAAACTGGGGAAACCTCATATCAAATGGGTTGAAGCATGCCTGCCGTTTCTTTGACACGAGTGTTCAGTTCCTCAAAAAACATTCCAAGCAAACAACTCTTCACACAGCTATTTCTCTTGCCTCGAATGAAAGAGGGGTGCATGTGGTGTAATCACTTGGTTAGCCCAGAGCCACAAGTAAAGTCAACAGTGTTGAGGCTGCTTTCTCAATGGAATGCTTCAATCTGACATCAACAGGAAGGCCCAATCAGTCTTAGATTGGAAGGGCTGGAAACGTTCCCCCCAACTGATTGGGAGGGGGGAGGAGGGAAGAAAGGGAAGGATTTACTCACGACCAGGGGAGCCGAATAAACAAGTGCCATCACAGTTTCCTGCGGGAAAGTGGAAAGATTAGTCTGGTTTATATTGAGATGAGGATGGAGCTTAACACAGGTTGTAGTTGATTCAACAAGAGTGAATCATTGCGCGGCCCCATCTAGATAATCTTTTTAGCCGGCATCTTTCCGAATAACAGAGAAATCCCGAGCTTTCAGGGAGCCCCTGACCGAGTCCGTGGTGAGGCGGTGGAGCTCCAAGACATGCCATCATTCTTGTCACCTCACCGCCACGGTATTTCCACTCACTTCTCACTTTTAAGAAAATAATATGTAAGGTAATATAACAAATCCTCATCAGAAGCGCTTAAATCATGCGTTCGGAAGCTCAGGATCGTTTTCAGGGTCTTGGGAGAACAGTCTCCTTGCTGGATGTCCTTTGGGACCTTTGTTCCTGGAAGCGGGCACTTTGCCAGCGGCTGTAGTGAAGCTTATAAAAAGAGACAAGATAAATGGACTTTTAGTGCAGCATTGTGCCAGACTTTTAATTTTCAGGAAATTATTTTTTTTTGAACCTAGCCGAGAGTCAAGTCAATTTGTGAATTAGCTGAAAGGATGGCTGGATATGTGTGTGTGTGTGTGGGGGGCGGGTGGGGGTAAGGCATTCTGACATTTGAAGTCAGAAAAGCCTGCCACCCAAACAGATTTCTTTGGCAATCAAGATAACTTAACAACCATAAACACATTGTCAGAGGGAAAAATTACATTTTGCTCTAACACAGATCATGTACAGATGACTGGTTTTTCTTTCAAGTCGCAGCACAGAAAGACTGTTTATATATCTCAACTTCTGACCCAGGCAGGCAGGACAATCTTAGAGGTCTGCATAGGAACGGCTGAAGAGCTTTGGGGTATTTCTTTGCTAAGGATGTAGCATAACAGTCATGAGGTGCGTACACACAGCAGATTGCTGAGCGTCAGAATGAAGTTGCTGCCACAGCTAATTTGTGACACGACTTTTTATTATAATCCACAAAAAAGGGCAGCACAAGTGCAGGTTAAAAAATGTATTTCCTTTTGCTTGGTTTATTCGAAACACGACAAGGTTTGTTTCTCTGTTTCTGGGGGTGCTTGTGTCACCCAAAGGATGTTCTAAACTGACATCCAAATATTTTATTGGTATGAGTTCATCAAATTTTCAGTTAATGAGTCCTTCAGATGGTGAACATAAGGTATATTTTTTTTTAAAAAAAAGACAATTGGAAATTGTTAAGAAACTCAAAGTATTATTAGTTATTTACCATTATTACTATGAATATTCTCAAAACCAAACAAACCAAAAAGCATAAGAGAGTTGTGTTTTTTGTTTTTTTTTAACTCACTTGAGACTGGCTCAAAGATGGCAATATTATTTGATGTAGTTGTTTTTATTTAGAGCGGAAGCGAGAGGAAAGGTGCCCCGTTCTCTAGAAATTTGGAATTATTTATTGTAACATGCATATATTGTGTACATATTTGTTGAGCACCTTTGATGTAATGGAAAATGCGTTGGATATTTCTGAGAAAGCTACAAATGGTCCCTGCTGCCAAAAGTTTGTAAACAGCTGGTTGTACAGAAAAGACCCACTTGTGCTCACAGACCCATAAACACACATGGTAACCATTAAATAATAATACAAGACAGTAGTGAAAATAGCAAAAGAGGAAAAGTAAGTGGCAGCGCATTATAAATACCTATTTTCATCACGAATTTGGAAAAATCACAGAAAGGTGGTGTGTATTTTTGTGTGTCTTCTTGGCATGTCTTTATGTAGCTTAAAAATGTATTCCACAAGGCCCCATGAAAGGGGACAAAGGTTTATTGAACTCATGCTGTGTGCCAGGCACATGGCATGCATTCCCTCATATAACTGTCAGAACAATAACTGAAGTAGGTGTTATTATGAATTCCACTGCAGAGACCTGGAAATTGAGCCTCAGATATGAAGCAAGTTATCCAAGTTGCGTCAGCCAGAAAATGGCAACAATGAATTTTTGATTCCATATTTTTATTTTTTAATTGAAATATGACTGACATATAATGTTATCTTAGTTTTAAGTATATAAGTAGGGGCCTGGTGCACAAAAATTTGTGCACTCGGGGAGGTCCCTTAGCCCCACCTGCGCCCTCTTGCAATCCAGGAGCCCTCAGGGGATGTCTGACTGACGGCTTAGGCCCACTCCCTGCGGACATCCCTGTGGGAGGGCACTGACCACCAGGGAGCAGCTCTGGCCCTGCCCCCATTGCCCCGCCCTGCCGCCACTGCCTGTGGCCTCCCTCTGCAGGAGGCAACCTGCGGGCTGATCAGGGGATGGCGCCGGCCTGGGAGTTGCTGGCCCTGTCCCCCAATTGCCCCTCTGCCGCTGCTGGTTGCCGCCACCCCCAATTGCCATCCCCTCTCTCTGCCCACTGGCACCCACCTTGGCTGGCCTGGCGCCACCTGCTCTCTGACTAGTCGTTCCACTGTTCAGTTAATTTGCATATTAGGCTTTTATTATACTAGTATAGGATGCTTGGATATACGTGTATATTGTGAAATGATGACCACAATATGTCTAGTTAACATCCATCACCATACATAGTTACAATTTTTTTTTTCTTAGGATGGGGACTTTAAAGATCTATGCTCTTAACAACATTCAAATCTACAATATAATATTAGTAACTATATTCACCATTCTGTACATTCCATCCTCAAGACACATTTATTTTATAACTGGAAGTTTGTCCCTTTTGACCACTTTCAACCTATTTGCTCAACCCCCACCCCTGAATCCATATTTTTATGATTAAAAATATTCTTTCCACTCTAGCCGGTTTGGCTCAGTGGATAGAGCGTTGACCTGCGGACTGGAGGGTCCCGGGTTTGATTTTGGTCAAGGGCACATGCCTGGGTTGCGGGCTCGATCCCCAGTGGGGGTGTGCAGGAGGCAGCGGATCAATGATGTCTCTCTCATCATTGAAGTCTCTTTCTCTCCCCCGCCTCTCCCTTCCTCTCTGAAATCAATAAAAATATGTTTAAAAAATATTCTTTCCCCCTGAACTAAATTTTATTTTGTTTTTAAATGAGATTTTTGCAGACATAAATTAGAACCTCTGGTGGAGAGAGGGTGGCAGGTTGAGGAACAGGGGATGGAGGGTTACAGATCACTAAGTCCTCAAACTTCCTGACCCTGAATCGCACTTGACTGAGAACCACTGTTCTGCACTCTGCACCAACTGTCTCTGTGACATAGATATTTTGTGCTTCAAGTAAACACAGTTGTCTAAGATGAAAGAAATAGAAAAAAATCCAAATGCATTGCTCCTTGAGCTGAGGTCACTTGACTGAATTCTCTTCTGTTTTCACTACAATTTTTTAGGAATCTACAAATCATTGAGTAAGTAAAAATTCTATTTCTTCCCTGAGGAAAAAAGAGAGGGAAGCTCTCATGAGTAACTGGCACCTGAGGGATGGATGTGGCCTTTCTAAAAGAGAAGTTTCCAGGTAGTTAACTGAAACCTAATGTAGATCTCATAGCCATTCTGGAGCCTTCATTCTCACATTTATTTTTATCTAGGACTATAACGCTCAAAATAAATTTAGTCAGAATTTAGAATGAAAGAAGTTTCTTTATTAGATTTTAAGATGAAAGGAAAGTTAATCGTAGCAAAAAGATTTTCATCTATTTTATAGTATTCTATTGGGATCTAACAGATAATTGGAAAGTAATTCATAGATTCAAAGGATCCTAAGATTGAATGGAAATGTGATTATTTCTACTTGGGGAAAGGGATTCGTAAAATATTTGTGCTCATTATCCTTCCTCTGAGCAGAATAGTACTTAAATCAAGCTCTGTCTGTTCTGTGCAATAGGTTTCTGAAACTGAGATATAGGATTTTACTTTACCTCACTCTATTAAAATGTAAATTTGATAAATTAATTTAGTAATAACAGTAGGTGCTATTTATAAAGCAGTAGCCAAAAGGTTAGGCACTAGACGAATCACTTTATTGCCCTATTTTATTGAGAATTTCATTATTTTATGTTGTCATCCAATATTGATTCCCTTACCTACCTATTTTATGCAAAAGAATATTTCATTTTTATACCACAACATATAATACATAGTTCTTAACATATATTTTATAATACATATTTTACATAATTTATACATCCTATATAATAAAAGTGTAATATGCTAAGTGTCCAACCGATTGGGCGACCATTTGGTCGACTGCTCGACCAGTCGCTATCACGCACACTGACTACCAGGGGGCAGATGCTCCGACCAGTAGGTTAGCTTGCTGCTGGGGTCCAGCTGATCAGGACTGAGTGAGAGGGCCAGACATGCCCTGGAGCCCTCCAGTGATCCCTCCCCAGCCAGTCAGTCCCCATCGGCCTGATCAGGATTGGGTGAGACAGCCTTGATCGGCCCTGATTGCCAGGCAGGCCAAGGGACCCCACCCATGCATGATTTTGTGCACCAGGCCTCTAGTAATATATAAGTATAAATATAAAATAAATTTATAATATCTACATTATAAAAGGCTAGTGTCCCTAATGACTGCAATGACCAGATGGATGATTGGTCACTATGAGGTGCATTGAGCACCTCTTGGTCCCTCCCACCCACCTGTGAACAGCGGCTCCTGTTGGTGGGGTGGGGTGGGTTGGCTTGTGGCTCTCAGTGCAGAAAATTCAAACCAAGTGTGTAGGACTGAGGCAGCAGATCAGGTTTTAAAATAATTGCTTTTGTGACACAAATGTGGAGCTGGAAGAGCGGTCTGGGCTAGGAAATGTCTCTCACGATCACTAGAATGATCACCATATGTTCCTCCCCCAGCTTGCCCAATGTCTCAGTGCTGACTGGAGGAACTGCTGAGAAAAATCAGGTGACTCTCGGCTCCCAGCAGCGGGGCAGGGCGGCTCTTGGTGGCGGTTCACCCCTCCTTCACAATGTCCCACCCAGCAGTGGGGGAGGGGGCAGCCTCCCTCTTTTCCAGCCCCAACACCCTCCGAAACCCTGGGAAGAAGTGCCCACCCACCCAGCCGGGACCAGCACTTCAGGCTTCCCACCCTCGGGAGCCTGCCTTGCCAGTGGCTGCCATTCCCCTCAGCCATCAACCCGCTGGCATGGGAGCAGAGGAGAGGAGGGGGAAAGCTGTTGGTGCAACTCTGTCAGGTTCAGCTGGCCTGCCAGGAAAGCTCTCCCCGTGTGCCCCCCTGCCCCCCTGCCCCGCCTCTGCTGGTGGAACTCGGCCCCTGATGCGCTTTTGTCAGTGTTGCTGCCATCTTGGGAAGGTCAATGCCCGCTGACTGCCAAGGCCTCAGGCAGTAGATGCCCTGTGGACGCCATGACAAAGAGGTCATAGAGGGTCAAGACACTGCCTCTGGTTGAAGCAGGTGCTGTGGGAGCAAAGGGACCCCAAGAAATGGTTAGGTCCAATAGACATCTAACTCCACATGTGGTGTGCGAATTAGTCATTGTTAGAACTGAATGTAGTACTGGTGTGCCCCATTTTAAGCAGACCCCCCAAATTGACTTACCATGTTGATAATTCACTTTACTACAGAAAGAATGCACAAAGATTCTTGAAATAAGCAAAATATTTTGCACCTCATAGTGCGAAACGTTTAAACATCATTTAAAATAATCTCTATGAGTAAAAGGAGTTTATATTAGCAAAATCTAATATACCCAATTCAAAATGTCACTCAGAAATGCATCTACTATGTAAAATCAAAGTATGGTATCTAAGGTTTGGAAAAAGCAACTTTACTCCACCCTACCTGCTCATCCCCTCAGCCTTATGCTTTGCACAAAAGTCTCAATAAAGAGATGGAGCAGCAGGAAAAGTAATGCCTTATGGCACTGAAATTTATCAGTTTCTTCAACAAATATTTATAAAAGTTGTATTAACTTTGTGCCTGTATTATAGAAACACAATACAGCTCGTCCCTATCTTCAAAGGGCTTAAAGTCTCTGTGAGTTCCCAGTAAGGTAAACCCATAAACAGCCAAAGAAGGAGCAGGTTCCAATACAATTCTTATTATAAAAATTACTGAGTAAAAAACTGTCCTCACTCTCCCTCTAGAACAAGAATTAAAAGGAGCAGGTAAATAGAATGAATGAATCCGAACTCCTATGGGGACCCCAACCCTCATGGACTAACACAGGTTTTGTGAGGCCTAAAGTTTACTGAACCTGAAGGACTAATTTTAGGGGGGGGGGGGCGTTTAATAAGGCTCAAAAATGACTTCATTTATAATAAGAAAATAAATTACAAATAACTGTAGGCTTGGGGAATCTGTCCCTTTCTCTTTTAAATCATTTCAGGCAGGTTATCCAAAATGCTGCTGGTGGCAACTCGCTTGCTCTCTCCCAGAACAAACCCAGCCCTCACAGGGGCTCTGAAGCTTCCTTAGCTTTACTATAAAAAACAAAACAAAAAAAAAAACAACACATTTCAACAACACTCCTTTCTGGACAACATTCTTTCTTTGTAATTTTTAAAATTTTATCAAAGTAGTAAATACATAGTTCATAATGTATCTATTTTTTCCCTAATAGGTGTGTAGTGTAGTGGTATATCATTGTTGTTTTTATTCTATTGTGGACACTATTATAGATGTCTCCCATTTCCCCCCTTTTACCCTCCTCCACCCAGCCCCCCCACCTCTGGCCATCACCACACTTTTGTCTATGTCTATCCCCCTCCCCTCTGACCTCTGTCAGTCCCTCCCATCCTATATAATAAAGGCTAATATGCAAATTGACCAAACGGTGGAACAACCAGTAGCTATGACGCACACTGATGACCAGGGGGCAGACGCTCAATGCAGAAGCTGCCCCCTGGTGGTCAGTGAGCTCCCACAGGGGGAGTGCCCCTCAGCCAGAAGCCCTGAGCTGGGCTCACAGCTGGCACGCGCAGCAGCAGTGGCGGGAGCCTCTCCCACTTCCGTAGTAGAGCTAAGGATGTCTGACTGCTGGCTTAGGCCTGCTCCCCCAAGGACATCCCCTGAGGGCTCCTGGACTGTGAGAGGGCACAGGCTGGGCTGAGGGACCCCAGCCATATGCATGTTGGGGGTGACCAGGCGATCAGGGGAGGGCTGTTAGGGGTGATCAGGCAGGCAGGCAGAGGCGGTTAGAGGCCCAGTGCACAAAATTCATGCACGGGGTGGGGAGGGGGGTTTCCTCAGCCCGGCCTGCACCCTCTTGCAATCTGGGACCACTGGCTCCTAACTGCTCACCTGCCTGCCTGCCTGATCGCTCCTCACTGCCCCCCTGCTGGCCTGGTTGCCCCAAAACCCCTGGTGGCCTGGTCACCCCACACAGCCTGTGTTGGGTTATCTGTCCAGTTGTCTCAGTCATGATGGCCCTTGCTTTTTATATATTAGGACTAGAGGCCCTGTGCACGAAATTCGTGCACAGAGGGGGGGTTGTCCCTCAGCCCAGCCCCTGTACCCTCTCCAATCTGGGATCCCTCTCACAATCTAGGACTGCTGGCTCCCAACTGCTTGCCTGCCTGCCTTCCTGATTGCCCCTAACCACTTCTGCCTGCCAGCCTGATCATCCCCTAACCACTCTGCTGCCAGCCTGTTTGCCCCCAACTTCCCTCCTCTGCCAGCCTGGTTACCCCTAACTGCCCTCTCCTGCAGGTTTGATCACCTCCAACTGCCCTCCCTTGAAGGCCTGGTCCTTCTCAACTGCCCTCCCTTGCAGGCCAGGTGCCTCCCAACTGCCCTCTCCTGCTGGCCATCTTGTGGTGGCCATCTTGTGTCCACATGGGGGCAGGATCTTTGACCACATGGGGGCAGCTATATTGTGTGTTGCAGTGATGATCAATCTGTATATTACTCTTTTATTAGATAGGATAGAGGCCTGGTACAGGGCTGGGGGCCAGCTGGTTTGCCCTGAAGGATGTCCCTGATCAGGGTGGGGTTCCCTTGGGGTGTGGGGCGGCCTGAGTGAGGGGCCTGTGGTGGTTTGCAGGCAGGCCACACCCCCTGGCAACGCAAGCAGAGGCCCTGGTATCTGGCATTTATTTTCCTTCTACAATTGAAACTCTGTAGCCTGGAGCAGAGCCAAGCCTGGGGCTCCCTCCGAGGCCCGCAGCCATTTGTGTTGGGGTTACAATTGAAACTTTGTAGCTTAAGCGGGTGGGCCCGGCCAATGTGTGTGGAAAGCTTTGCTTCCCGTTGCCAGCGGCAACCCTGGCCTGCTCTCTCAAGCTCCATTCTGCTGCCATTTGTTTGAATTTGTTTACCTTCTATAATTGAAACTTTGTAGCTTGAGTGGAAGCTTAGGCCTGCAACGGCTAGCAGAAAACTTGGCTTCCTCTGTTACCTAGGAAACCTTGCTCTCTGTGGCTGTAGCCATCTTGGTTTGGGTTAATTTGCATACTCGCTCTGATTGGATGGTGGGCGTGGTTTGTGGGCGTGACTTGTGGGTGTGTCGGAGGTATGGTCAATTTGCATATTTGTCTATTATTAGATAGGATAATATAATATAATATAATATAATATAATATAATATAAACATATAAGACATTTTTATCCACTCCTATTTTATTATTAATATTAATAATAGCAATAACAATTTTGGTCAAGTTTAATCCCCATGAAAGTTTTGTCAGGTAGGTGCTGTGCACATATTACAGATGATGAAACTGAGGCTTAGGGAAATTAAAAGACAAAACTCAATGATCCTGTAGCCTTAGCTTGCATCATCTGGAGGGCTTGTTAAAATAGTGCTGGCTTCCACCTCTACAGTTTCTGTTTTAGCATTATTTTGGAGTCACTTCAGGAAAACTACTGCTCTCTGAACCTAGAGTAAGACATTGTATTTCCAGATACTAGGTGTACCAGTTAATAATAGCAGATTTTGTAATCAAAGAAAACACGATAATTTCAATAGAAACATCAAAAGTGCTTTATTCAAAGTAATGTCCATCGCTAGCTACACATTTCCCCATCTTTCAGGTAATTTGTGGATACTGTCCCAATAGAACTTTTCTTGTTTTGAGGCAAACCATTCAGAGACCCAATTTTCCATTCCTTTGTATGTTTTGAAGTGCTGCTCAGCAAGTTTGTGTGCCATCAATCAGAACAAGTGATAATCTGAAGGAGCAAGGTCTGGTGAATACAGCGGGTGGGTTATTACTTCCCAGGAAAGATCTTTTAACATGTTCTTAACTGGTTTTGAAGTGTGTGATGGTGCGTCATCATGAAGCAAAATTACTTTGCTGTGTCTTCTGGCCCATTCTGGTCATTTTATGATCAAAGCATGGTTCAAATTGATTATTTGTTGTTGCTAGCTATCAGTATTAATGGTTTCACCTGGTTTTAGAAGCTCATAATACACCACACCTTCCTGATCCCACCAAATGCAGAGCATTGTCTTCTTTCCGAAGTGATTTGGCCTTGCAGTCGATGTTGATGGTTGACCTGGATCAACCCATGATTTTGTGCATTTGGGATTCTCAAAATAAATCCACTTTTCATTGCCAGTCACAATTCGATGCAAAAAAGACTTTTGTGCCATTGAAGCAACATTTTACAGATGACTTTTCGGTTTCCCATTTGTCTTTCGTTCAGTTGATGTAGAACCCATTTTCCTTCCTTTAAAATCTTCCCCATTGCTTGTAAACAATCAGAAATTGAGCAATATTTAATCTTTCTGCAAGTTGTTTTTGAGTTTGACACGCATCTTCATCCAACAATGCTTGTAATTGTTGGTTTTCAAACTTTTTTGGTTGACCTGGATGTCTTTGTCTTTCACATCGAAATCATTACTTTTAAAGCACTTAAACCAGTGTTCACAAGTATCTTGAGATGGAACATGCTCACCATAAGCTTCCCAAAGTATTCAGCAGCACTTTTATTCAAAATAATGAATTAAGACTTCCCACAAATTTGAAGCTTGTTGTCAATACAACAAAATAGCACACATATCAAATCACTTATATATCAACATATGTGTAACTCCATCTATTGAAAAAAATCTGCATTATAACCAGTACATCCAGTAGGTGTAGGTGTGTGTGTGTGTGTGTGTGTGTGTGTGTGTGTGTGTGTGTGTGGTGTTACTTGATAACTTAAATCATGGATGTGAGCAAATAAATATTTATTTCCTATTTTTGTTTGAACTTTTTAAATAGAGTTTTAATAGTCTGTTGGCCTATATTCTAGGAAGTTAAGCAGAATGACTTGCAAGCACTTCAGCATGAAAATAAGCAAGCCTGTCTGCAAGTGAGAATACTATTTCGAAGACCTGGGTTCTAGTCCTGGTTGTTCCACTGATTAAGGTTCTCTGGGGATATTATATCTTGCTGTCACAGCATCTTGAATAATTTCTACTCATCCTATGCCTCACAAAATGACTTCCATGATTGATGGCATTGTAATAAAGAGGCTTCTGGGGAAATTTCAGGAAATTGTCAGGGAAAGGTAGCATTCACTGTCCACTAGCTGTTGGAAGGGCTGAAAGGAGATGTGATGGGGCAGAAGCTGCAGATTCAGAGCCATAAACAACTTACAGACAATGGAGTCATTTCACCATGTGGTAGCCCAGTCAACCTTAGCCTCTGGCTGTCGTGGAAAACCTGGGATGAAAAAGCAAAACCAGAAAAATGCTCTGGAAACAAAGAAGAATACATCTTACATCTCACATTTTTTACTAGTAATTTTGTTTTTGGTGGATGCTTGTTGTTGCTCAACTGTCAGAAGCAAACAGGACCAGATTAGGAAGAAAGGAAGCTAAGAAAAAAACCTTTCAAAATGAAGGACCTTTCAAAGACCTTCAAGGGCTTTGGCCATAAGATTCAAAGAATTTTCATATAGTGATTTCTCACATTTCATGCATTTTTTTACATTAGTTTTTTTTTTTTTTTTTCAGAGCCCTGTATGTGGCATGCTGGAACATGTTGAACAGCTAGATCTCCAGGAAGTTGGGGGCCCTATTTGTGGTATTTGATGCTTTGGGTGGTGTAAATACCACCCCTCCCCCACTCCCTGCCAATGACTAATTTCAAACTAACAACCTGATGTCAACTGAGTCATAAAATTCCTGAAATTTTACCAATTGGCTCTGGTATGAGCTGACTCCAGCCTACACCGAAATTACAGAGCGGAAACTCTAATTATCTCTGCTCTGTGTATGCATGTAAGGGGTATAGCTATGTGGTCCTCCCTGAGGGTGCAGAGGTGATCGGGATTGTAGAGCTCCAGGAAGACAGGTTATGGATTCCTTTGGTGCTCTGTTCCTAAGCAGGACTATTCTGATACTACTGAACTTTGTGGTTTAGAATAGAACCCGAACTGTGGAGGTCGCAGGGCACTGCTGGGGGAGATCCTTCTAATACATTAACCCACGCAGGCAAAATTAGTGTGGAATGCAGCCGGCTCTGATGTTTCAGGTGCTGGGACTCTGGACACAAAAGTAGCCATTGTTAGAAGAAGAGATGACACAACCTTTGCAAAGCGGAGAAGCATTTGCCCTGGGGCGAGAAACAATAATAAGGAGATAAGGAGGTGGAGGCACCCTGACATGTCCCAGACCAGACACAAGTTTAAACAGAGCAGGTAGAGAATCCACCAGTACCAGATAATGAAGCAGCCCTGAAAGGACAAAGGACAATAAGGAAAAGGTGGGGATGACTTCAAAGTGATAGCTGCAGGAGGAGGAATGAGGAAGAAAGAAAAGGAACAAAGAGAGGAAGGAGAGAAGGAGCCACAGGAAATTGGCAGAAGAGCCCTTCACCTGTCAAACATGTGGGTGGGTTGTTTCAGGGAGACACAGGTGGGATTGTGCTAGGGGACTGGTTTCACAAAGGGGTAGGAGGAGGAATGTTTTCAAGGGAAATCCATTGTGACACACTGGGAACTTCCTACAAGCAGGCATGAGTATATATATGTTTATATATATATAAGTATTATATACTAATAATTTCACCCCGGCAAGAGCTGACCCTCAAACTATATTTATAGACAAAAGAGCAACAGGTATCATAAAAAATGGAGATACAAAAATTCCAATGTCTGGGATGGAAGTTAACGAAGTGCAAAGTTTATTTATTTATTTTTTTAAAGGGACAAAAGTAGAAATCTCTGCTACTCTTCAGGTCTTTCTGTTTATGATTTGGCCCAAACTTCTAAACCAAAGGGCAGTGGATATTCCTAAAGAAGAAAAAAGAATAACCCAAGTAAGATGTATCTTTGGTTCTATACTGCAAGTAATACATACAGAGATAAAGCAGGATTCCTGGGTAATTTTTGAAACATGGAAGAATAGATGACTTTTGGGGTGCGGGGGCTTGTGCAGGAAACAGACTGCTTTATAAAAGAAGGCTGTTTGCTCCTGAGGGCCAGTGATTCCCATAAGGTTCCTTTTGGACTTGAAGGGAGACAAACAACTAACTAGTAATAAACTTCCTATTTATTTTATTTTTTAATTATTATTATTTTTTTTCTTCATTGTTTAAAGCAGTGGTCGGCAAACTCATCAGTCAACAGAGCCAAATATCAACAGTACAATGATTGAAATTTCTTTTGAAGCCAAATTTTTTAAACTTAAACTATATAGGCAGGTACATTGTTATTAACTTAATTAGGGTACTCCTAAGCTGGCCTTTGCTAAAAACTCAAGGGGCCAAAGAGCCGAATTTGGCTTGGGAGCCTCAGTTTGCCAACCACTGGTTTAAAGTATTACGTATGTCTCCTTTCCCACCCCTCATTGACCCCTCCCCAGCCATTCCCACCCCCCAGGACATGCCCCCACCACCCCAGTGTCCATGTTCATTGGTTATGCTTATATGCATGCATACAAGTCCTTTGGTTGATCTCTTACCCCCTCACCCCAACCCCTGCCTTCCCTCTGAGGTTTGATGGTCTGTTTGATGCTTCTCTGTCTCTGGATCTATTTTTGTTCATCATTTTATGTTGTTCACTAGAGGCCCAGTGCATGAAAATTCATGCACTGGAGGGGGAATACCTCAGCCTGGCCTGCACCCTCTCACAGTCTGGGAGCCCTCAGGAGTGGGAAGTGACCCAGCGATCAGGGAAAGGTGATGCCCCATCACACCTCTGCTGTTGCCACTGCTGGCAGCACAAGTCTTGGCCGACCCTGGTTACCTGAGCCTCAGACAGCCCTGGGCAGCTGGGCAGCTGCCATCTGAGGCTTGCCTGCACCTCAGGCCAGCCCTGGGCGGCTGGGCAGCTGCCATCCGAGGCTTGCCTGCACCTCAGGCCAGCCCTGGGTGGCTGTGGGGCTGAGAGGACTGGGGGACTCCAGAGGCAGGCATGTGGAGTGGCTGGGCCTGCCTGGGGCAGGCCTGGCCTTGCCATGCACCTACCACCCCAGCAGGGCTGAGGGAACTGGGCACTGCCATCTTGTGGCTGTGGGTACCGTCATCTTTGAAGGCAGGGCAGTCAATTAGCATATTCCCTCCTTATTGGCTGTGAGTGCTGCCATCTTTGAGGGTGGGGCAGTCAATTAGCATATTCCCTCCTTATTGGCTGTAGGCACCACCATCTTTGTGATGGCGTGAGGGTCAATTGGCATATTCCTTCTTTATTAGATAGGATTATATTCCACAAATGAGTGAGATCATGTGATATTTATCTTTCTCTGACTGGTCTTATTTCGCTTAGCATAATGCTCTCCAGGTCCATCCATGCTGTTGCAAATGGTAAGAGTTCTTGCTTTTTTACAGCAGTGTAGTATTCCATTGTGTAGATGAACCACCGTTTTTAATCTACTCATCTGCTGATGGGCACTTTGATATTTTCAAATCTTAGCTATTGTAAATCATGTTGCTATGAACATTAGTGTGCATGTATTCTTTATGATAGGTATTTCTGATTTCTTGGGATATATTTCCAGAAGTGGGACTACTGGGTCAAATAAGAGTTCCATTTTTAATTTTTTTAGGAAACTCCATACTGTTTTCCACAGTGGTTGCACCAGTCTGCATTCCCAACAGCAGTGAACTAGGATTCCTTTTTCTCCACATCCTCGCCAGCACTTGTCATTTGTTGATTTGTTGATGATAGCCATTCTGACAGGTGTGAGATGGTACCTCATTGTCATTTTGATTTGCATCTTTCGGATGATTAGTGACTTTGAGCATCTTTTCATATGTTTCTTGGCCTTCTGTATGTCCTCTTTTGAAAAGTGTCTATTTAGGTCCTTTGCCCATTTTTTGGTTGGATTGTTTATCTTTCTTTTGTTAAGTTTTATGAGTTCCCTGTAAATTTTGGAGATTAAACCCTAATCGGAGATAACATTGGCAAACATGTTCTCCCATGCAGTGGGCTTTCTTGTTGTCTTGTTGATGGTTTCTTTTGCTGTGCAAAAGCTTTTTATTTTGATGTAGTCCCATTTGTTTATTTTCTCCTTAGTTTCCATTGCCCTAGGAGCTGTATCAGTGAGGATATTGCTTCGGCATATGTCTGAGATTTTGCTGCCTGTGGATTCCTCTAATATTTTATGGTTTCCCGTCTTAAGTCCTTTATCCATTTTGAGTTTATTTTTGTGTATAGTGTAAGTTGGTGGTCTAGTTTCATTTTTTTGCATGTATCTGACAAATTTTCCGAACACCATTTTTTGAAGAGACTGGCTTAACTCCATTATGTGCTCTTGCCTCCTTTGTCAAATATTAATTGAACATAATGGCTTGGGTTGATTTCTGGGTTCTCTGTTCTGTTCCATTGGTCTATGTCTGTTCTTTTGCTAGTATCAGGCATAAGAGAACAGTTGCAGCTTTGAGAACAGTGGCTTTGTAATATAGCTTGATATCTGGTATTGTGAACCCTCCAACTTTGTACTTTTTTCTCTGGATTGCTGTGGCTATTTGGAGTCTTTTTTTATTCCATATGAATTTTTGGAGAGTTTGTTGTATGTCTGTAAAATATGCTGTTGGTATTTTAATGGGGATTGCATTGAATCTATAATTCGCTTTGGGTAGTATGGACATTTTAATGATGTTTATTCTACCAATCCATGAACATAGTATATTCTTCCATTAGTTTATGTCTTCCTCTATCTATTTTTTCAATGTCCTGTAGTTTCTGCATACAGGTCTTTTACCTCCTTAGTTAAGTTTATTTCTAGATATTCAAACAATCCCATTTACCATAGTAAATGGGATTGTTTTTTTAGTTTCTCTTTCTGTGAATTCATTATTGGTGTTTAAAAAAGCCATGGATTTCTGGGTGTTAATTTTGTATCCTGTTACATTGCCAAATTCACTTATTAAGTCTAGTAATGTTTTGATGGAGACTTTAGGGTTTTCTATGTACAATATCATGTCATCTGTGAATAATGACAGTTTTACTTCTTCTTTTCCAATTTGGATACTTTTTATTTCTTCTTCTTGTATGATCGCTATGGCTAGCACTTCCAGTACTATGTTAAACAGGAGTGGTGAAAGTGGGCATCCCTGTCTTGTTCCTGTTCTTAGGGAACATGGTTTTAGATTTTGCCCATTGAGTGTGATGTTGGCTGTATGTTTGTCATATAAGGCTTTTATTATGTTGAGATATGATCCCTCTATTCCCACTTCCTGAGAGTTTTTGTCAAGAAAGTGTGTTGGATTTTGTCAAATGCTTTTTCTGCATCAATTGATATGATTATGTGATTTTTGTCTCTCAATTTCTTTATGTGATGTATCATGTTTATTGATTGCAGATATTGTACCAGCCTTGCATCGCAGAATAAATCTCATTTGGTTATGGTGTATGATCTTTCTAATGTAATGCTATATCTGATCTGCTAGAATTTTGTTGAGGATTTTAGCATCTATGTTCATCAGGGACATTGGCCTGTAATTCTCTCTCTTTTTTTTTTTTTTTTGTAGTGTCTTTATCTGGTTTTAGAATTAGGTTAATGCTGCCTTCATAGAAAGAGCCTGGGAGTGTGCCTTCCTCTTAAATTTTTTGGAATAGTCTGAGGATAGGTTTTAGTTCTTCTTTGAATGTTTGGTAAAATTCCCCTGTGAAGGCATCTGGTCCAGAGCTTTTGTTTGCTGGATGTTTTTTGATTACTGCTTCAATTTCCTCAATAGTTACCAGCTTATTCAGATTTTTTGATGCTTCATGATTAAGTCTTAGAAGCTTGTCTTTTTCGAAGAATATATCCATTTTGTCTAGGTAGTCCAGTTTGTTGGAATAGAGTTGTTCATAGTATTTTTTATTTATTTATTTTTTACAATCCTTTGTATTTCTATGTGGTCAGTTGTTACTTCACCTCTTTCATTTCTGATTTTGTTTATTTGGGTGTTCTATCTTTGTTTCTTGGTGAGTCTGGCTAGAGGTTCATCAATCTTATTTATCCTTTCAAAGAACCAGCTCTTGGTTTTGTTGATCTTTTGTATTTTTTTTTTTTTGTCTTTATGTCATTTATTTCTTCTCTGATCTTTATTATTTTCTTCCTTCTGTTTACTCTGGGCTTTTCTTGTTGCTCTCTTTATAATTCTTTAAGTTGTAGGGTTAGATAATTTATTACCATTTTTTCTTGTTTTTTGAGGTAAGCCTGTAGAGCTATGAACTTCCCTCTCAGGACTGCTTTCACTGTGTCCTTTAGATTTTGGATTGTTGTGTTTATATTGTCATTTGTTACCAGGATGCTTTTTATTTCTTCTTTTATCTCTTTGGTAGCCCAATCACTGTTTAATAGCATGCTATTTAGTCTCCAAGTGTTTGATTTTTTTCATTGTTTTTTTATTGTAGTTGATTTTTAATTGTATGCCATTGTGATCTGAGAAGATGCTTAATATGATTTCTATCTTCTTGAAATTAAAGAGACTTTGCCTGTGCCCTAATATGTGGTCTATCTTTGAAAATGTCCCATGTGCACTTGAGAAGAATGTATATTCTGTAGCTTTGGGGTGAAATGTTCTGAAGATGTCAATTCATTCCATCTGATCTAGTGAGTCATTTAGGATTGCTATTTCTTTGCTGATTATTTGTCTAGAGGATTTATCCAGTGGTGTCAATAGGGTATTAAAGTCCCCTACTATGATTGTATTGCTGTCAATCTCTCCCTTGATATCCTCTAGAAGTTTTTTTTTTATGTATTTGGGTGCTCCTGTATTGGGTGCATATTGTTTACCAGAGTTATGTCTTGTTGTTGAATTGCTCCCTTTAGTATTATGATGTAGCCCTCCTTATCTATTGTTATGGCCTTTACTTTGAGGCCTATTTTGTCAGATATAAGTATTGCTACCCCAGCTTATTTTTCATTTCCATTTTCCTGGAAAAAAAGTTTCCATCCCTTTACTATCAGTCTGTGTGAGTCCTTTGTTCTGAGGTGGGTCTCTTGTAGACAGCAAATATATGGGTCATGTTTTCTTATCAAAAGACACAGCTACCCTATGTCTTTAGATTGGAGCATTTAATCCACTTACATTTAAGTTTATTATTGATAGGTACTTGTTTGTCACCATTTTAATTCTTTATGCCTGTGTTTCTTCTTCCCTTTCTATTTCTTCTTTTTATAGCAGTCCCTTTAGCATTTCTTACATTGCTGGCTTGGTGGTAATAAACTCCCTTTTCCCTTTTTTGTCTGTGAAGCTCCTGATTTCACCTTCAATTTTGAATGATATCCTTGCTGGGTATGGTATTCTTGGATTCAGTCCCTTGCTTTGAATCACTGTGTATATTTCATTCCATTTCCTTTCTGACCTGATGTGTTTCTGTTGAGAAATCAGTTGATACTCTAATGGGAGATCTCTTATAGGTAACTTTCTGTCTCTCTCTGGCATCTTTTAAGATTCTTACTTTGTCGTTGATGTTTGCCAATTTAATTATGATGTGTCTTGGTGTTGGTCTTTTGGGGTTTATCTTGTTTGGGACTCTGTGTGCTTCCTGGACTTCTGTGAGTTTTTTCTTCCCAAATCAGGGAAGTTTTCTGTCATTAATTGCTCTGTTTTCTCTCCTTCTGGCACCCCTAATATGCAGATGTTGTTTCATTTTATGTTGTCCCAAAGTTCCTCTGGGCTCTCCTCCTGTTTTTTAAGGTTTTTTTTCCCCAGTTGCTGCTCTGCTTGGGTGTTTTTCCTACCTTGTATTCTAACTTGCTGATGCAGTCCTCAGCTTCTTCTAGTCTACTATTGATACTTTCCATTATGTTATTTATTGCAGCAATATCATTCTTCATTTCTTCTTGGTTCTTCTTCACTTCCTCTTGGTTCTTACACATGTTATTGAATTTGTCTTCCATCCTATTCAATGTCCTTATAACCATTGCTCTAAATTCTTTCTCTGACAAATTGGTTGCCTCCATTTTGTTTATTTCCTTTTCTGGTGATTCCTCCTCTTCTTTCATATTGGTGTTGTTTCTTCATTTCGTGTTTTTGCTATTCCTTTGTGGTTGTTTCTATGTATTAGATCAAACTTCTATGTCACTCAGCTTTTTTTTTGAGTTTGTCTTATATAGTAGATGTTTTGTGGGACACAGGGATACAATATCTCCAGTTTTCTGGGATGGGTAATATAAAGATGCCCCCTATTTGGGATATTTGGGTTCTCCGGGTGTAGTTGTTTCTTGAGTGTTATTGTCCCATTCGTGGATGGAGTCTCCTCTCAGGTGTCTGGTTATGTGGCTCACTGTCTACATCATTGACCCAACAGCACAAAATACAACTCGACAAGATACAACACAAAGGGAACAAAACACAAATGTACTAGTACTCATGACACTGATAACCTCAATAAAAGTGACCACCAGAGAAAAGAGAATTAGGAGAGAGAAAAGGGAGCAAAAATGATATTGAGAAAAAGAAAAAAAAGGTAAGAAAAAAGAAAAAGAAGAAAAAAGAAGGGGAAAGGTATATATGGGGAGGAAACACCACAAGACAAACAAATACACCCAAAAATGCAAACAACAAACACCCAGAAAAGGGGAGGAGGATCTGTATATACAGAAAGTAAGGCTAAGGAATTGAATAAATAGGGGAAGGACCCTGGCTCAGTATAGAGAAGGTAGAAAGAGAAAGAGTGGATAAGAAGAAAAGTAAAAAACAAAATAATAAATAAGAAAAACAAAGATAAAACAAAAAATTTAAAAAATGTATCTATCTATATATTCATCTATTTTTGGAAAAGGAGAATATTGGAGAGAGCAGACATGTTGAGTTTAGTGAGTGAAACTAATTAAACAAATAAGATAAGAAGAGAGCAAGAGAGGAGAGGAAAAACAAAAGTATAACAAAAAATTGCCTAGTGAAGAAAGAGAAAAGAGAAGGGTGCATGGACATGGAGCAGGGGAGAGGAAATAAGATATATGAGTAAGCCAAGAGAGACTGCCATAATAATAACACGTCAATAAAGCTGATAAAGGAGATCAATTTTTAGCAAGGGGTAAAAAGAAAGGAGAGAGAAAAACTAAATTGGGGACAGGAGAAGAGAAACAGGATGAAAACGGGAGAGGTGAGGAAGAAAAGGGTAGAAAAAAATAAAAAAATAAGATAAAATAAAATAATGATAAAAATAAAAATAGAATGAAGAAAATAATACAAAAAATAAAAGATAAAAAATAAAGAAAAAAAATTTAAGTAAAAGATAAAAAATAAAAAAATGAAGTGTCATTCACTTCAGCCGAGTTTTAATGTCACATGGGGGCTGGCTTAAAGACTCCACTCTGCTGTTTTGTCTGCCACTTCTCAGTTTCTTGTTAGGTAGTCAGCACCGTGTTGAAGTTCCCAGCGATCCACCACTCCTCTGTGACTGTCTCCACAGCCTTGGTTGCAAGCAGGCAGGACCAATCTGCCCACTTTCTTTGTTTGCCTGCTGTCAGTCTTAATTACTCAAGCTTCTATTTCTGACATGGGCTTTAGGTAGGGGTGTTGCTGTATTGATTTCTGGGACCAAACGCCCCTTCAATCCAGTCCCCAAGGGCTCCCTGGGGCTATTCATAGTCTTCCTTTCCTCTGCAAAGCTGGAGCCTGGGTGCTGCTGCAATAGATGGGTTGGCTCTTCAGGAGAAAAATGGCTGCTTAGCGTTGGAGGGTCTGGAATATGTCAGTGCCAGATTCCTGGTCACCTCTCCCTGCCCTATTCCTCTCCACAGCCTCACCTCAGCCTCCACAAAACTGCACCTCCACCTGCACCGCAGCCTTGGTGAGAGTTTGTAATAGAAAGATCCTATGAACTGGATTCAGTGAATAAAAGCAAGGAAAATACAGAGGCAAAACAACTGCGACACTGTGAGTTTCTCCCCCACCTCCACAGCCCCCTTCATGGCGCGGCTCGGACAGTCCTTCAGGCTTTCTTTCTGGGCACAGCCTCTCAAGATTGTGGAATTAGATCTAAGTTCTCTGGCTGCCAGCAGCCCTGTGGACCTCCCTTCCACAGTTGAGTGTTACACGTGTCCCCCAAGGAGACATGGACTTGTTGCCATGCAGTTTCCTTCTGATCCTCTCCTCCTGGTGGTTGTGGGTTCAGATCCCCAATCCTACCATTCTCTAGGCATTCTCTGTCCTTTCTACCTGTGGATTGTCTCACCAGCTGTGTTCAATTTGCCAATTCCAGGTGGATGTTATTCGATTTAGTTGTTTCTTCTATTTGCTCTGTGAGAAGGTGCAGGACATTTTCACCTATTCGGCTGCCATTTTGATGAGCCTCCACTTCCTATTTATTTTGCTTCATACAGAAACATGTACCTGTTGAATTTCAAAGGAGATAAATTATAATAAATGTTCAAAGAATAATCCAACATGTGTCTCTAGACCATCTCCCCCTGAAAAGGAGAAAATAAAAATCAGTTTAAACAGGTATGTTCTCAACAAAGATGTTAGGAAATTGATGTGTCTCTCCATTCCCAAACTCATATCGAAAGAAGAATATTTATGGAGTTCATGATAGAAAGAAATCAAATATTTTTAGATGCAAATGCATGTTAACTCAGAAAGAAAACATTAAAAGCCATATAGAAATGTTGCAGACCCAGGTGAGACAGAGCTGAGTTTTACCCAAACCTTGCCTCTAACATTTGCTACTTCGGACAAGTTGCATAAGCTCTCCTGCCTGTCTTTAACAAATTGCTGAAACTGAGCAGATACTGGAGTTCTGTTTGGCATGAAATTGACAAAGCATTCTATAATCAAGGAAGACTCGGTGTCTCTAAATACAAAGTAAATATTTCATTTTAAAATTTAATTAATTCATTTTAAGTACATAAATAATGCATGAATAAATGTTCTGTAAAAAAATTCAAATAATACACAAGTATATAGAGAACAAAATTATCATATATATACTTCCCTCCCCCATCTTATTTCCCTCCACAAAGGTAACCATTGTTCATGGTTTGCTGTGTATCCTTTCTGGTTCTTTTTCTGTTCACTTATGTATACGATCATTTTTATATTTTTACTATTGAAACAATAAAAAGAAGTAAAATTTTTTTTCACTAGTCAACAAATATTCAGTAACCATTTAATATATTTATTTTTAAATGTTTGTCTATACAAAATTTTCATTAAGAGTAACAATATGTAAAAAGGGAGAAGTATTTAATTCTTGGGTCAAAAATTAATATGATTGTGTACTTTAAAAAAAAAACATATATTTTTATTGATTTCAGAGAGGGAGAGAGAGAAGCATCAGTGATGAGAGAGAATCATTGGTCCACTAACTCCTGCACGCTCCACACTCGGGATGGAGCCCAAAACCCGAGCATGTGCTGTGACCTCCTGGTTCATAGGCATGTGCCCTGACTGGAGTAGAACCGTGACCTCCTGGTTCATAGGTTGACTCTCAACCACTGAGCCACACTGGCCAAGCCACATACATATTTTAAAAAAATACAAAACTCTAACAGCAATATAATGAAGAAATAAAATATTATAACAATAATTACATATATGTTTCAATATGTATTTGCTAAAGCATTACCACAATAGAAGACACAAGATAACTGATAGATTCTTATGTCTAAACATGGGTCTATGATAATGCTGCAGGTGGGTTCTTTTGGTATTAACATGTATTGGAGTTTTCAGAAATAGTAAGCAACTTACTAATATTCTGAATAAAAGAAAGTCTAATCTTCCCTCTATCCAATAAATTTCATTTTTGGAAAATTCTGTATGCTTTTGGAACATGCAAATAATAATGTATCTATACACTAAGGTGAGTAAGGATCTGGGCCTCATTAATTGCTGGTAGATTATTACTTATTTGGGACTGTTCTGTTCATTGTTGTCCATCTAGAAACCTTGGTACTGGCCTCAGTAAATGTCAGTCTTGTCCCCCTATCATTCTGACAATCCCAACCAAACTGTTCCTCCAAATGTCTAAATTATTATCTAGAAGCAATAAGAACCATTAAGAACCACTGTCTTGTATCAGTTAAAATCCATTCTTAGAATAATTTTTTAAATTCAAAAAAGATAGAAGGCATGATCTAATAAACCCTTAATTCTACATTAATTACATATCAACAAGTACTAAATGTTGAAAATGCGATTCTATAGGCATACTGATCAGTAAATTTTCACAATTCTAAGATTACATTCCTCATTCTAAATGAACTGTATTTAGCAAGATGTGTATCTGTATGGCCTTGTGTGAAAGAGACTAGAAATAAGAAAGGCTGACCATGAAGAAAGAGAATATAGTATTTCTTACCCAGGGAGAAAAGGAATTGAACTATAAAGGCACTATAGTATTAGCCATTGCTGGGTCAATTAGATAAACTGTAGTCCATGGTTTGGAGGACCCCATACCTAACACTGAACAACGAATGCCTCAGGAAACAGTGAGAGGAATTAAGAGAGGTTGCTGGCCACCTGTTTCTAAGCTGCCCATAATATTTCAGGGTGTGAGGTAGGCCTTCAAGGCAATCCAAGGCACCAAGGACCTGGACTAGGAGTGCCCCTCCCCCCATTTACATGTACTTCAAAGGCTGAACTCCAGTGGCCTTGAAGCTCCCCTTGATGACCAATGTTGGCTGATCACAGATGGACACAGTGAATTAGGAGCACGCAGAGTGATTGGCTCTGAAAGAAAAATCTGGGAGGAGTGATTGGCTTGGGCTTTTACGTGATTGTGGTACAACATGAAACCCAACCATTAAAAAAAAAATACTTTTTTTCTTATAAAATTAAAAAAAATATTTAAAACATGCTGAAATTTCCAAGGTCTCATGAGACAGGCACTTTCATATACTACTCATGAGAGATGATTTGGTAACATGATTAAGAAAATGTATAGGCAGATCTATGGATGGATGGATGGATAGATAGATAGATAGATAGATAGATAGATAGATAGATAGATAGATATAGATAGAAAATGTCATATCTTTTGACCTAGTGGCTACCATTAAGGTTCTATTATAAGCAATATGTACAAAACCAAACAAAAATTCTTGTGTACAGTGATGCCCATTTGGAAATAAGTAAATAGCAAAGACTTGACAACAAAAGAGTCTCCAGCAAGTTGTTTAAGTAACTAAGTATCTGAGGAACAAAGATGCAAAAATAAGCATATATATGTATATATATTAAACTTTTCACAATGGTGTACACTTTCATATATACAATTATTATTTATCTTGTATTGTTTGATGCCAGCTTTTATGTTTGTACATGTAAGTAGATAGGCATGATTGTTTATACACAATATCCTACCTTATAATAGAGAAACATGCAAATTGACCGCACCTCCGCTATGCCCATGATTGGGCCTGCGAGAGGCTGGGGGCAGGACTCCGGGTGGCCTATCTGGCCGTTGAGAAAACCAAGATGGCAGCGCCAAATCCTCTTAGTTCCGGGGTCCTGGGGAGCGATGGCAACCCTAGAGGGGCGTGGTCGGGCACAGCCAGAAGCCTCCCGGGGGTCCCGGGACCCATCGCGACCCGGGGGGGCGTGGCCGGGCACAGCCAGCAGCCTCCCGGGGGTCCCGGGCTCGATCTTGACCCGGGGAGGCGTGGCCGGGCACGGCCAGCAGCCTCCCGGAGGTCCTGGCCTGGATCGCGACGGGGGGGGGGGGGGGGGGGGGCGGGGGAGGGGCGGGGGGGGGGCGGGGGGGGGGCGTGGCCGGGCACGGCCAGCAACCTCCCGGGGGTCCCGGGGCAGATCGCAACCCCGGGTGGCGTGGCCGGGCCCAGCCAGCCGCTCCCCGGGCGGGGTCCCCGGCGATCGCCACCCTCGCCTAAATGGCTGGTGCTGAGAGGGATCAATGGGGCCAGTGGAAGGAGCAGGTGGTAGTTGACCACCGAGGCCATCTGCAGCAGCCGGATGCAGAGCTGGGGTCCACGTTCTCCAGGTTGGCCTCCGTGGGGCCAGTGTCGCACCCATAGTAGCCGAGTGGGCATGCTGGCATAGTAGCCCCAGCATGAGGCCAGCTTCCCACGCCAGGCTGCGGAGGGAGGGAGGGCCTCTGGGCTGGGAGCACTCCCCCACCCCAGTGGACAGGGCACAGAGAGCAAGCAGCAGAGAGCGACTAGAGGTGGTGGGTGTGGTGGCCTGGCTTCCAAGAGGCTGGCTTCAGCTGCTGTGGCCTGCGCTGAGGTGGCTGGTGGTGGGGGCAACTGCGTGGGCGCATCCGAGGCTGGGGCACTGGGAGACGTGGGACTGCAGCCCAGAAAGCGAGGCTCCGGAGGACCTGGTCACCGACCCCGGGCATTGAAGCCGCCTCCTACAAGATGTATCCTAGCCTAGGTGTGTGGGAAGCAGATTCAGGAACCTCTCCCTTTGCGGCGCCAGAGCCCAGGCCTGCCAGCGCCCCAGAGGAGACCCCCACCAGGATCGGGGGCTTGACCAGTCTCTAAACCAGTGTGGCCATTAGCCCAGGCCTGCCAGCACCCCAGAGGAGGCCCCCAACAGGATCGGGGGCGTGACCGGCCTCCAAACCGCCAGTGACCCTAACCCAGGCCTGCCAGCGCCCCAGAGGAGATCCCCACCAGGATCGGGGGCGTGACCAGCCTCTAAACCGCCCGCAGCCCTAGCCCAGGCCTGCCAGTACCCCAGAGGAGACCCCTGCCAGGATTGGGGTCATGGCCAGCCTTCAAACTGTGGCGGCCCCTAGCCCAAGGAGGCCTCCTGGCCGAGGACGCCTGAGTCTGTTCTTGACCTAGGGCCGGGCTCTCCCCGCAAGGGACTCAGAAGCCACCAGAGTCTAACTGCCAGTCTCTGGGAGTGCATCCACTGTCCACCAAAAAGTAGGGCCATCAAACCATTCAGTCTCAGTGCAGGCACAGGTCCGTGGCTCACGGGGTGGAGGCCAGACCAAAACAAAACAGCAGAAACACCCTGCCCACCTGGGCGGGTACTGCTGTAGTCCACGTGGCCTGGGGAGTGTAGAAAGCGCTACCTTCTCCCAGGTCCTGTGCTGGCACCTCCGCCTCGCTCACCCTCAAGCCCCCCTGAGTCCTGAAAGCAAAGTGTGTGGGGCATTCTGCAGGAGTTGTGCCGTTCTGGGTGCTTTTGCCCAAAGACACACTTTGGGATGAATTCAGAGCCACATCTCATTTCCCATGAGACTGGAAGAACCATGTAAAAGGATTTTGACAAAAGCTTTCCACATCTCTGTTTATTCTTTTGAATCCATAAAACGACCTTAAAAAAAGCATCCGGACCACCTAAGAAAGAATGCACTTTCTGGCCAGAGCATGCAGGATTCTTTTGCCCAACAGGTTAAAGGGAGCAGAGCTGGCACAGTGGGAATGGCCCTGGTGCCCTATGAGGAGACCGGGGGAATGGGGTTGCCAAAATTCCATAAGCCTCTTGCCACCTTCTCCTTTGCAAACCACACCATCCAGATCCACCAGGACTGGAGGCAACTGGGAATCACAGCCGTGATTTGGGACATGGTGAGCAAATCTTGAGGGGCCTCTGAAAACATCTGCAATTGATTATAAGACTGGTCTTTATTTAAAAAGAAATAAAAGAACAGCTTTGTTGAGATATAACCCATATACTGTACATGTCACCTAAAGTGTACAATGAACTGGTTTTTTAAAGTAAATTCAGAGTGTTACAACCATCACCATGCTCAATTTTTATATATCTTCATGACCCATCCCCTCCAAAAAAAACTTCTACCCATTGGAATCACTTTCCTGATCATCTTCCCCAAAATAGATTGCACTTTAAAGGTGGGTAAAGGAAAGTTGAGGGAAGATAAAACACTGCACAAAGGATATTGTAAGATGACAAAGCCCAAAGTGAAGATCATGTGTTTTCTTTAAAAAATATATATTTTTAAAATTTCAGAAAGGGAGAGGGAGAGAGAGATAGAAACATCAATGATAAGAATCACTGATCAGCCGAAACCGGTTTGGCTCAGTGGATAGAGCGTTGGTCTGCGGACTGGAAGGTCCCAGGTTCGATTCCGGTTAAGGGCATGTACATTGGTTGCTGGCACATATCCCAGTGGGGGGTGTGCAGGAAGCAGCTGGTCGATGTTTCTCTCTCATCGATGTTTCTAGCTCTCTATCCCTCTCCCTTCCTCTCTGTGAAAAATCAATAAAATATATTAAAAAAAAAAAAAAAAAGAATCACTGATCAGCTGCCGCCCACAGGCCCCCTACTGGGGATTGAGCCCGAAACCCAGGCATGTGTGCCCCTGATCAGAATCAAACCTGGACTCTTCAGTCCACAGGCCGATGCTCTCTCCATTAAGCCAAACTGACCAGGGCCATGTGTTTTCTTCAAGTTCTGCGTGGTTGTGATGATCCCCAAATCTATACTAATAAAAGGGTAATATGCTAATTAGAGTGGTTGTCTTCCGGACATCTTTCCAGACAAAACCGCAGTGGCTACAAAGGCCAAGGCTCAGGCAGCCATAACCAGCTGCAGTGGCAGCAGCATTGGGGTTATGGGGGTGGTGCCTCCAGAGGGAGGCCAGACGGGGGGCCAAGGCACAGGCAGTTTGGGGTGATCAGGCTGATAGGGGAGGGCAAGGTAGGGGCAATCAGGCTGGCAGGAGATCAAGGTAGGGGCGAGCAGGCAGGCAGGCGGTGGGGTTAGGGACAATCAGGCAGGCAGGCAGGTGAGTGGTTAGGAGCCAGCGGTTCCGGATTGCGAGAGGGATGTCTGACTGCTGGAAGTTGGACATCCCCTGAGGGGTCCCAGATTGAAGAGGGTGCAGATTGGGCTGAGGGGCACACACCCCCACCCCCCCTCCCCCCCCAGTGCATGAATTTCGTGCACCAGGCCTCTAGTATGAATATAATATGACTTCACGTAGTAGTTAATCACAATATTCTTAAATTAATATTATTAGTATTTAAGAATATTTTTAAAAATAAGTTCATTTCATTAAGAGAATTAGAAAACACATATAAGAAAATTAGTAAAATAGGCAAGAAGAATTTTCTAAATTTCAATACACAAATATATCCTCTTAACACTTTAATATCTGATCTCCTGGATTTTCCCCAAACATTTACACCCTTCTCAAATAATAAGACACATTTTTCCTAATATTTTTAAGATTATAGAGCCTTTTCTTCTCTATCTCTATAAAAGTCAAGAAAATAATGAAGCTTTAATGGAGGTGTATATTTAGTTTTATTTATCCATCAATCAGTGCTAAATCTAGATCCATAATTTAATTTCTCAGGTTTTTAGATTTAATGCGTTTCCATCACATTTGATTAATGTGAAAAACAAATATAGAACATTGCCAAGGACCAAATAAAACAAGCACCCTCCGTTCACCACTGAAACTGCACAAATATTTACCCTTATTAAAGTGCTTTAGATTAAGAATTATTATAAAGCTGGAAAAAATAATTATTATGATGATGTTCAAGTCCCTCATGTCACTCTTCCTGGTCCCATCCCTCTCTTTTTCTCCCCACCTCCCCAGAGCAGAGAGCAGAGAGCAGAGAGCAGAGACTGAGATGATTGGTATATATCCCTGGTAACTCTAAAAGAGTAGGTGCTCAAATATTTATTGAATGAATATTTATCCATAAACCATATATTAACACATTTATATTTATATATACTATATAACATCTGTTCTTGTACATTATATCTATATCTTACCTAATAATAGACAAACATGTAAATTGACTGTACCTCTGCTACACCACCAGCCAATCAGGAGTGATATGCAAATTAACCCAACAAAGATGGCGGTTTATTTGCATACACAGACACTGAGTGACAGGGATGGGACGCTTGCATTGTCGCCATGGCGACAACACAGGCGTTCTGCCCCACCCCTGGTCTCTCAGGGCCTCTGGGCAGCGTGGGAAGGCAGGGCTGGAGGGGAAAGAGGTGGCTCCCAGAGCAGAAAGAGGTGGCTCTGGGGACTGAGCAGAAAGGGGCTGGGCTGGAGTGGAAAGGCGGTGCTGGCAGCCAGGGAAAGGAAAGCCCATTCTAGCACGAATCTTTGTGCATCTGGCTCCTAGTATCTGTATAAAACATATTATGTTAGCGGTATTTGAATATTTTTCAACTATGTATAAGTAGTATCACATGGTAGCTAGGCAGTGAATTCTTTAAGTTGCTTTTTAAATTTACTAGTAATATTAAGTACCATATTAAGTATTCACATGATACATTGATATGTATGTATCTCATTCATTCATTTCACCTTTTCTTACCAATTTTTGTTTATGTACAATAAGCTGTATCCATTTAAAGTGTACAATTCATTGAGTTATACACACCCATGAATCCAACAATGCAATAAAAATATAAAATACTTTATCACAGCAAAAAGATTGCCCATGTCCCTTTTTCTTTTGCCCCTAGACCAATACAACTACTGATTTGCTTTTTGTCGCTATAGATTATTTTTTATTTCATATAAATTAAATTATACTGTATGTATTTCCTTGTGCCTGGCTTCTTTTTCTCAGCAAATTGATTTAATATTCATTTATGTTGTGTGTTTCAGTAGTTTTTATTCCATTTTTATCGATCAGCAGTATTCCAATCCATGTACATACCATATTTATCTATTCATTCACCTGTTAATTGATATTTAAGTTGTTTCCAGTTTGGAGCTATCATAAACTGAACTGCTGTGAAAATTCATGTGTATGCCTTAATTCTGTCCTGACCAATGATGAGAGTCATATGGTAACTTAATATTTAACTTTTTTTAAAATTGCCAAACTATTATATTTCTCTGCTCCATTTTCTCCTTCACTATTGTTACTCTATTTTCTTGCAAATTAAACTTTTTACAGCTCCCTGAGATTGTCCATTTTTTTTCTTAAATTTTTTTTCTGTCTTCTTCAGATTGTATAATTTTCTTGTTGATTTATTTCAGGTTGATTGCTTTTCTATCATGGCCATTAGATAATTTTTCATACTTTAGATATGAAATTTTTTAGTGCCTTTTCAAATTCGTTTTTTCTCTGCTAATATTTTCTATGTTTGTATTCATCTAAATTTTGTTTTTCTTTAACTTAATGATTGTTATTATACTTATAGCAGTAAAGTCTTTGGTAGTTTCAGAATCTGGGTCAGTTTATTGTTGGCAGCTGTTGATTGTTTTTCCTTTAGCATATTTTCTTGGTATACATAAGCATTATTGTTAACTTATCCCTAGGTATCTCACAGTTTTCATGACTATTTTGAATATATTTTATTACAACTCTGTTAATTAGTTAATGCCAGTGCATTTTGATATTTATCTTGTGTTCTGCAAATGCGTTATTTTTTTACTAAGTCTAATTTACTTGTAGAATCTCTAAGATTTTTTAATAAAAATAATCAAAATATCTGTAATTACAATATCTTTTTCTTCCTTTTCTAATCATATTTTTTCTTTATTTTCTAAAAAGTGATTAGAACCTCCATTATAATTCTGACTTAATGAGAATTCTTTGAAAATACACTGTTCATTATTTATTATGCTTATTATAGGTGTTTAGCTATAGGTGTTTAGCTCTTTATCAGATTAAGAACATTTCTTTCTATTCTTAGCTTATTAGAAATTTTATCAAATGATTGTCCTGCACTTATGGTTTTTCACTTTTACACTCTTAATTTTTTTATTAAATTGGTTTTATGATATTGCATAATTGTAGTACTTCTTAATCAAGTTACTTAATTGTGATGTTTTAAAATATGCTGCTAGGTTAATTAAACTTATTATGTTGAGGACTTTTGTGTCCGTGTTCATAAGTGATCTTCAATTTTTTACCTGTTTGTTATCTGATCTATGTCTTCTGCTTCTTTCTTGTGTATGGCAGGAAACATTTTCCACTTTTCAATGACCTTTGGTTTGTGAACACATTTGGCCAATCAGAGCACTGGCTTAAAGGTGGGGAAAAGGATAAAGCAAGAGTATTATGACTCTGACCTCTCTGGTTCCATCTCTTCTCTGTTTCCAACTTCCACCAGACATCGCTCTCTCTGTGGTTCCCAGATCCTACCAGAGAACTCACCATAGTTCCTGCCATTGCTGAGTGACCCCCAATTCTGGGCTCCAGTAAAAACACCTTTTGTCTTTGGACTTTTTGCCTTAAGGCTGATATTGGCTTCATGCTATTACTAATCTCTCATGACTTCACAGTCCTCTCTTTGGCCATTCAAAACAAATAAAAAATATAATCTGTGTTACTAATTATGATATTAAATTCTCTGTGCTTAAACCAGGTAGAGTGGTTTGGATTTTTCTACTTGAATCCTGACTGGTGCATCCTACAAGTTATATTTATGTATTCTACTTGTCTCATTTGGCATCCTGGCATATCCTCATAATATGAAATCGGCTGTTATTACTCTTTCTTTACTTGACACACTTTTATAAGACAGAAATTGACATTGAAATTTTTATGGTGGCAGAGAAACTAGAAGTTACATTTAAGATAAAAACTGTATTACTTTGTTTTCTCAGATTTTTAAAAGACAATGGAGATTGGATTTACTCTATGTCTTTAATAATCCTATAACCATTTTCCTTAGAGAGGGAAAAAGTTGAGTGCTATTTCTTTTATGAAATAAGTGGCATATTGGGCAAATTATTTATATAAATGTAACTGGTCATCATATTTGATTTCAATCCTTGCTATAGACTATTGTTAAAGTTTGGGGCAAGACTTTGTTGCTATATGTATCTTAGAAGTAGAACTTTGACACAAAAGATGCTCATGTATCCATAAGGTGTCATTAATTTTGTTATTGTTATTATACAAGGATAATTTTCTTGTAGTCAGTGGATGATAACTTTATGCAACTCCACCCAGCATTCCAACACTCCTCTTCCCATACCGGAGTAAAGAAAGTCTTGGGAATATTTTAAACTTTGTTTTTCTTTTTTTATTTCTTTATTGATTAAGGTATTATATATGTGTCCTTATCCTTCCATTACCCCCCAACCCCACCACTCATGCCCTCACCCCCTTGTTTTCTGTGTCCATTGGTTAGCTTATATGCATGCATACAAGTACTTTGGTTGATCTCTCCCCCTTACCCCCACCCTCCCCTACCTTCCCTCTGAGGTTTGAAGGTCTGATTGATGCTTCTCTGTCTCTGGATCTGTTTTTGTTCATCAGTTTATGCTGTTCATTATATTTATAAATGAGTGAGATCATGTGATATTTATCTTTCTCTGACTGGCTTATTTCACTTAGGATAATGCTCTTCAGTTCCATCCATGCTGTTGCAAATGGTAAGAATTCCTTCTTTTTTATTGCAGTGTAGTATTCCATTGTATAGATGTACCACAGTTTTCTAAGCTTTGTTTTTCTAAACATGACAAACAGGAAAAATAAAGCCTGTCTGATGAAATATTTGGATGCTTATAGTTAGATGTGTAAGTAGGTAGACAATATTATTATACTGGGAATTCAATTTTATTTCTACTCTCTGCTATCTTAATCTCCACAAATTCTTGTTGATGCTACAATATTTTTAATCATTTGGAAGTTTGAGATGATATGCTTTGTTTTCTCAGATTATGTTTTAAAAGACAAGTGAGATTGGATTTACTCTATATCTTTAATAATCCTATAACCATTTTCCTTAGAGAGGGGAAAATTATAAAGTAGTATAATTTTAGTTCTTATACAAAAATTCTCATTTAATAGTCACAAAATCCTGAGGTATATATTATTGCAATCATTTGATAGATGAGGAAACTGAGACTCACTGTGATTAAGTGACCCAAAATTCACAGATCCAGTTAAGTGTTGGTCCATATTTTAAAACCAACTTGCCTGACTTAAAATAGACTACTACATGATAGGTACCACACTACCTGCCAATCATAATTTGCTGTTCTCCTACAAAGTCAGAACCCTATCTTCTAGGATTCTCTCCCAGGTACAGGGGCACATCAGAATCACTTTAGGAAACTTTTCACAATGTACAGATGCCCTGGGGTGGTATGAAAATAGCTAATTACCTCCTTGTCTCGTTAGACCCACATTTGTGTAAAACTGCTGAATATCAATCTTGCATATGTTCAATCTTGTCCCTTTCTCCTGTGGGATATGCATTAAGAGTCTGGATCATTTAATTCAATAGTCTATGAGACTTTTTTAGTTTTCTAACAATACTAGGAGGAAGAAAAAAAGGAACATTAGGGGGAAGACACAACCATCTGACCACCAAACACCTGTCACCTGCTCCCCACCCCCACTGATATATTATCTGTGTGTATCCTACCTAATAAAAGAGTAATATGCAAATTGACCCTAACTCCGCTACACCCACCAGCCATGCCCACCAGCCAATCAGACCTAGTATGCAAATTAACCCAACCAAGGTGGCTACAGCCACAGAGAAAGTAGGAGGGAGGCTTGGGTTTCCAAGGCCATAGAAGAAGCCAAGCTTTCCCCTGCCCTGGCCGGCCTAAGCCTCCACTCAAGGCTAAAAAGTTTCAATTATAAAAGGTAAACAAATCCAAACAGAAATGGCTGCCGGCCATGGAGCAAAGAGGAGGGTTGGTTCCGCTCTAGGATATAAAGTTTCAATTGTAGAAGGTAAATATATCCCAGATACCAGGGCCTCCGCTTGGGTCACCAGGGGGCATGGCTGGCCTGCAAACCACCACAGGCCCCTTGCTCAGGCTGCCCCACGCCCCAAGGGAACCCCCACCCTGATCCGGGACACCCTTCAGGGCAAACCAGTTGGCCCCCACCCATGCACCAGGCCTCTATCCTATCTAATAAAAGAGTAATATGCAGATTGACCATTACTCTAACACACAATATCAAGATAGCTGCCCCCATGTGGTCAAAGATCCTGCCCCCATGTGGACACAGATGGCCATCACAAGATGGCCAGCAGGGGAGGGCAGTTGAGAGGCACCAGGCCTGCAAGGGAGGGCAGTTGAGAGGGACCAGGCCTGCAAGGGAGGGCAGTTGGAGGTGATCAACCCTTCAGGGGAGGGCAGTTAGGGGAGACCAGGCTGGCAGAGGAGGGAAGTTGGGGGCAAACAGGCTGGCAGGGGAGCAGTTAGGCATCAATCAGGATGGCATGGGAGTGGTTAGGGGGTGATCAGGCTGGCAGGCAGAAGCGGTTAGGGGCAATCAGGAAGGCAGGCAGGCGAGCAGTTGGGAGCCAGCAGTCCTGGATTGTGAGAGGGATGTCCAATGGGATCGGGCCTAAACGGGCAGTTGGACATCCCTTAAGGGGTTTCAGATTGGAGAGGGTGCAGGCTCCCAACTGCTCACTTGCCTGGTGGGAACGGGCCTAAATGGGCTGTTGGACATCTCTCGAGGGGTCCCATATTGGAGAGGGTACAGGCTGGGCTGAGGGACACCCCCCCTCCATGCATGAATTTCGTGCACCGGGCCTCTAGTTTGTTAATAAAACCAACCTTGGACATTTTCATCATCTATACATAGGACAGACATCCTTTTCCTCCTGTTTACTGAATTACTCATTTCTATCTTTCTTGCAAAATTTCCAAAGCCAAGGGAAACTATCACTAATTCACTAAGATCGTAATTTTGGTTTATAGAAAATTTCTCCACAATGACTGGGGAAAATGTAACAGATGATCTCTTGGAGTACTCACTTCAGTTTCTGGGTCTTGACATGAGTTCTCCTCTTCAACTGAACATGAATATCAAGTCCACAAGTTTTAGTATGCTAGGACAGAATGCCATTTATCAGTCTACAGCAAGACTTCTGCTTAGGAGACCAGTCTCATGTGCCCAAGGCACCAGATCCCTGGCAGGATGTGAGAGGCGGTTCAATGAGAGAAGTTACAGTTGACTCAAAGACTACCCTCAGAGAGTTTTATAGCAGAAATCTGTTCAAGAAAACAAATGAATATCTGAATTGCATACTGAATACAGACTCATTAAGAAGGACAAAGGATCATGAGCTATTTAGAAACCCTTTCCCACTTTTTATAGTACACTCTTATCTAAAAAAAGGAACGTTTGTACCCTGATTAGACACTTTTCCCTTTAGTGCTATATTGGGCTAATATCAACACTAATCCTTTCTTTTGCTCAATTTTTTAAGGGAACATATTTCTTTAAGCAGATTTTTTTTTTTTACTTCCACTGTGTTTCATAATTTTAATATGATATCACTTTCCCAATCTTTCAAGTTCTATATTAGTATTCCTATTTAATTCCCTGCAATTAAATGGGAACTACAACTTTACATATTCTGGGTCATGGTCATAAATGTGCATGGTTAATTCTTGATGCCAATTCACTCTCTGTTCTGGCTAGAGACTGCTTTTATTTTGCATTTAATTATATTGGGGTGGAATGTTAATACATTTTGGTTCTTTACCAAGAGCACTGGTCTGGAAATCAAGAATCTTTACAAAATTCACTTAACCTCTGTGAGCTTCAATTTCTCATCATTAAAATAGGGAGTTAAGACTAAATAAATGTATGTCTTTCCTTTTTATTAAGATCTGCAGTAGTGCTTCATATATAATAAGCACTCAACAAATCTTGGTTAAATTAAATTACATTATTTACTGTTTCTTTCATTTCCATTTACTGAAGAAAAAAATTCCCATATTATTGCTGTCATTTATATAGGACTATTATAAGGGCCTCCTTTAAAATCCAGGGAACATAACAAAATAAAATTTTAATATAACTCCAAAATGAATGTCAAAGGAATTTCAATTATAATACAATGACATTGAAGTTAGTTTATGAATTACATGAAAAAAAAATCAGCCTTATTACTTTAATGTTACACGCTTTTTGGATCAAAACATGAAGTAGTGGATTTGGTTACCCACTTTGTTTACTGCACTTGGCTTTATATGACTTGATTTTTTTCTAAAAATCAAATCCATTTTCAAAGGATAAATATTTCTTAACATTGAAGGGCTTCAAAAGATTATGCCAAAGGCTCTGATCTGAAGGTAACCGAAAGAGGACCAGACAGTCTCTGTTATGAATTAATGAGCAAAACAAATAAACAACACACCTTACGGATCAGAATACCTGGTTTCTGAGTGTTTTAGAAAGTTTTAAATGGGATAAAGTAAAAAGGAGTTGAGGGATAATATCTATTTTTTTTTTCTCTACCTTGGTAGGGTAGAGAAAACCCCTGTAATACAGTTTTGTCGGCCACACATTATCTAATTTAAGCTAGTTGAAACAACAAAGAAATGTACCAGTCCATGTAATCAAAATATCCAGTGGAAGGTGCTGGATTCATGACTTAGGCAATATTGTTGGAGTCTCAGTTTCTTTCTGTCTTGCCACCCTTGGATTGGCCCTTTCCTCAGACTATACATGCCAGTCCCAGCTCTTCTCTCATTGAAACAAAAAGTTCCAGACTTCAGAGATTCATTTTATGATACCTAAGGAAAAAGACATCTCATCTGATAGCTTTTTTTAAAGGAGAGTGGTTGGTCTCTTCCCCAGGACCCCCCAAACATCTCTTATTACCACGTGACCTCATATTAGGTAACATGCTCATCTCTGAGCCAATCACTTGAGGTCAATGAAATTAAATATGAATTCTGATATAATTCAATCAGGACTTGTTTCTGGAGCTAAGGGTGAGGGTATTTTCATTCATACTATATGAGGGGAATGGGAAGGCTTAGGTTCTTCCAGGGAAAAATCATTGCCTAAAGGAGGGGATATGAAAGGTAGAGAGCAAACACAAAAAATGCTTATGATACACTATAAAATAAATAACAGTAATCAGGATCTGAAAAAGCATTTATGAATTACTACCTGTAATAGCACCTTATATATCAACTAGAGGCCTGATGCATGAAATTCGTGCAAGGGGCTTGGCCCTCGCAGCCCCGGCTGCCTTGGCCAGCCCTCACAGCCCCTCACAGCCCCAGCTTCATCCAGAAGGTCATCCAGACTGTTGTCCAGATGGTTGTTCTGCTGTTCGGTCTTATTAGCATATTAGCTTTTTATTATATAGGATAACAACATAGAGTTTAGAGTGCTTTCACATATTTTATTTCCCAAATACCTACATAAAAAACGTAAGACAGGAGTTATAATTCTCATTTAACTGATAAGAAAAGTAAGACTCAGAGGATAAAATTCTGTTAGTGACAGGGATGGGTCTAAAATCTGAGGCTTTCTAACTCCAGAATTGCAGGGCTCTTTAGATTGCTTTTGTTCAAATTCTAGCTCCACCCACATCTTGGTAAATTTCTTGACTTCCTTTAGCCCTGGTTTCCTCATTAGTAAAATGGAAAAAATTATAATGCCAACTTAATGTGTTTGTTTAATGAAATAGTTTATTTATTTAAACCATTCATTGCTGTACCCAAGAGATAGAAAACATTCAGTAAGCATTAGTTATTATCATTGCCATTATCATGATCATCATCATCATTATTCCATGATAACTCTTAAGAAAAACATTCACTGTAGAATCCATATTTTATCCCAAGGAATACTACTGCTCTGGGCCATCTCACTACCATTTTTATGTCTCACTTAAATAAAGGCCTGAACTTTAGAACTTGCTTTATAATGTGATTTACCTGAAACTCCTTAGTCATTGATTGTTACCAGATGGGATTTGTAACAATTATATACACTGTGACATTTGAATAGTTGACATTTGTCATATTTTCTGGCTTCCCAAGACCCCCTTTTCTCTCTTTTCAAGTTTAGAGACTTTGTGTTTACCTCCCCAATGCTAGTGAGTTCACTTCCTAGCCTCCTTCGTGGCTGGGGCCCAGACATGTGGGGTGACCTAGATCCAGCCATTCAATGATCTACATGGGGCTTCAGAAGTGAGCACAGTGAGGTTCTAGTTATGTTAGACTCATCTTCTGGTAAATGGGGTGATAGACTCATTTGATTCTTAGAGGCCAATGGCAGCAGAGTTTTGGGTGTTCAGTCCTTCACAGTGTCCATGTAAGTAATGGCAGGGCCCTACGGAGTTGGCAACAATGCTTCCTCAGAAGTCCCAGGATGCATTGAGGTTTTGCTAATCACACTCACTATTGGTTCTTGCCACTGAAACTTCCATCACAGCATCCACCCCTGGTTCTCTAGTTTCCTATAGTAGACTTAGTAAGCACTTAACACTCTGCAATAAATATTTTTATCTGCTTGAACCGGGCAGAGTGGATATTGTTGTCTGCAGCTAGACTGCTGACTCACACACTGAGGTTCTACCAGAGCCTGTCGCTCATCCTTACTCCTCTAGCTCAGAGAAGATTATCATGTGGGTGTTAATATTTTTATTATAAAGTATTTTTGACTAGTATAAAAGCATGGCCTTACACAGGAAAGAAAATAAATGAAGTATACGTTTTGGTGCTGATTGCATTTAGTATAACTTATGTTTGGAATTACTTGATTTTTTATTTTTAAAATGTCCCAATTATCCTGGTTGATAGAACTGATTTAAGAAATGATTGGGAAAAACGAATTTAATTACTGCTTATTGTACATTTTGTCACAAACTGCTTCTCTCAGAAGACAGTTTTATCATAGATGCACATGTCATGAGGTTTTGACCACTGCTCTTTACTCCAGAATATTCACAAATTTGAATAAGTATCTTAAATTAAATAGCCTTTCAAATAACCTGTGCACTCATGGACCTTTTAAGACTAATGATGCATAATTAGTAGTGTTTCTCTGCTATTTTCCATTTAATTTTCTGGTTTTTAAACATCTATAAACCAGAGATGTTAATACTTTCTAAAGTAGGAGAGAGGTCATGCCATTCAGGTGTTGAAAATGTGTCCTAAGCTCAAAGGAGTTGGTCATTTTGTGACTATTTCAAGTTGAATCATAGAGCCGAACTCAATGAGCCACATTTTGCCTGTGCGTATCTGTTTCAGAATAATGGAGCACCATGTTATTCCTTTCCATACTTGTTATCTCTTGGCAGAATTTCAAGATAAATATTTTCCACTTAAGCTCACACCTCAAAAAATGTCTGTAAGCCCAGTATTGGCAATTCCTGAGCTGCTTCAGGAAAAAAAAATTAAATGCAGAAAGAAAAGACTTTTAAAAATACCAGTAAATTCTTCCCAAATTGACTTATATTAAGTTGTTTTAAATCTTGTCTGAATGTAGGCCAAATTTTGGTTCACACTGATTAGATAAGTATAAATAATTGGAGAAATATATGAATATACTTGTTTTTAGAGTTAATTTTAATGTTTATGAAAGAATGTAATCATATGTATCTTAAAATGTTCAATTTTCCTAAAAGTTTATAAACTAAAACAGTAGTTCTTTTCTTCTCTTTTCTAAACTTAATAGTAACATTTCGTTGAGATAATCACTTTGAGCTCTATTTATTTCTTCTGAAAATCAAACCCATATTCTTAAGTAATATTCTCATAGTGATTTTCATCAGTATTGTATATAAGTTATGGAATATACTTAAGCTATTCATGAAGATAAATGTGAAGATTTAATTATCTTATACCACATACACCTCCCCTACTTTCAGTCTCTTCTTTTATCTGATTGTACATATTTACATTTTCTGTTGAACGAATTGTGTTCCTATGATTGTGTTCCCTTTTTTATACAATCTTGTATTTTTCCTAAAGCCAATAATCCCCTTATTTTTAATTTTGCTTAGTTTTTTTATGTACCTACTGCATTTTCTGCCCGAGGTGTTCTGGCATGTCTATTAAATGCTTATCTGTAATATTTTCCAAGTGTTCACTTTATCTGAAAATTCATCAGACCCACTTTCCTCTGGAATCCTCCAGTTTGGAGACTCCATTTCCTTCTCCACTAGGATGCTCTTTTGGCATCTTTCTCCTCCAATCAGGTGGAATGCCCTTGGTATCTTCTTGCTCTGATCTGGAAGGGGTTTCTTTTAACCTGGTGCTGACTATCTGGAGATTGTTTTCTCTTGCTCTCTCGGATGGGAAACAGCACAGATAACATGAAACTGAAATGAAAATTGTAGCATTGATTTAAATAGCCATAGAAATTCACATCAAGGATGACTAAAGGAGAAATGGAGAGCCTTAAAAAGAGTTTTGCTAGTTTTTCATATTTCCTGTAAAATATGAAATCCATTTAGATTTCTATATGAAATTATCCTATTGTATTGCACATTGAAATTGTTCTTTGAAAACAAGATTATGACTGTGATAGGTTCCCAATCTCTTAGGTTAAAAACAAAATCCCTTAGAGGATCTACAAAATTTCTATGGCCTTTTATCACCTATCCAGCTTTTCAAGTGTCACATTATTCCACTATCTTGCTCAGTCCCCTTGCTTTTGCAGATGCCCCACATGTGTCCCCTACCCCCAGCCTTTGCATGAGCTGTTCCATCAGCCAGGCATGCTTCCCAACTAACCCAGAACCTCTTCTCTTTCACCTGGTTAACTCCTTCATTTTAAAAAATATTTTTTTTTATTGATTTCAGAGAGGAAGGGAGAGGGAGAGAGAGATAGAAACATCAATGATGGGAAAGAATCATAGATTGGCTGCCTCCTGCACACCCCATACTGGGGATTGATCCTGCAACCCGGGCATGTGCCCTGACCAGGAATCAAACCGTGACCTCCTGGCTCATAGGTCAAAGCTCAACTACTGAGCCACGCCGGCCGGGCAACTCCTTCACTTTTATTTCACACCTTACTTCCTTGCAGAAGCATTGCTAACATCCCACCCAGTTTATTGTCTCCCATTGTGTGCTCTCATGGGACCCTGTCTTCCCTGAACATTGTCCTGACCACAGTGTGCTTTAACGTATTTGTTGATTATTCGATTGTCTAACTCCCCCAAGAATTAGCTGGCTACAGAAGAGCTGGGGCCATGTGTGTGTTGGCTCACCATGAATTTCTCAAAGCCTAGTAGAGTCTCCAAAAATAGAAGGCACTTAATAAATACTGACATGAATGAATAACTAAATAAATAGCAGCTAAATAATTAAAATTTGATAAGAAGTTGGCATGTCACTGTGGCTTCATTTGCTCTACATTGAACACGAAGCAGTACCTGCATGTGGTTATAATTTAGTAGATATATCTTGAATTAATGCTTTAGTTGATGAAATTTAACTTGGTAGTTTCAAAGTAACAAGTTATGCTAGGTTTGACTCTAAGAGAAATTTGAATAGGGGCATATTTCCTTCGAAAACCCCAAGGACCCAAATTATCATTAAATACAGATGCATGTCCATTGTACTATTATTTTAAAATTTGTCCAAACCATTCTCTGTTATACTGTGTCTACACTGTTAAGAACACTAATTGGGTCCAGACTGTAAAAGTTCATTCACTTGACTTTTGTTTGGCTTGGTTTGGTTGAGAAATCACACACTCCATGAGGTAAAGTCATCTTCTAGATAACCACAGAATAACTCAGGTTTTTACCTCCTGCTTATTTAAATACACCTACTTTATTACAGTTTTAACAGGCTTGGTTATCTATACTCAATTTTACAAATTAAAGGGGAGGCTTTATTTAAAAAATGAAAAATAATTGATTGCAAAGAAGACAGAAAATCTTCCAAAGGCAAATGCAATTAAAGCATCCACTGACACAAACACACTCCCTCATATACTGAACACACTCAAACACACACACACACACACACACACACACACACACACACACACACACAGAAACTGGAGTGATTTAATTAATTACCAAAGTGTTCTACATTCTTCAATTGAGTCTAAGGACATTGAAGTAGTATTAAAGTAAATGATTTGCGTTAAAATGGTTTTGACTAATTAAGAAATAACCAACTCAGTTTAATGTGCAGGGAATGTCCAGTACGTTTTCAGAATGTTTCAATTCAGAGTAATTCAATAACCTACTTTCGGGACTTAAGGGAGTTTACCCTAAGGGATTTCCAAAGCTGAGCTTTCTGGAAGGATCCATTCCCTAAGGATTCTGAATGGCCAAGATTTTATTGTACTTCCTGAGCTCAATTTCCTGCTGATAATAATAAAAAAAAAGTTTAGGATTTCCTGTTTGGTTTCCCTTGTTTGTGTGTTTCCATAGGATTCATGGTGGCTGTAGAGTTTAAAAGTGACAAAGAAAAATTCAAAATATGAAGAACTCACTTGACCCATGTTGAGGACTGAACTTTGAAAAGGTGTATGTGGTTGTGTATGTTATTTTTGCCTGTGAAGTAAGTGATAATGTTAGTTGAATGTTAAAAATTACTTGAAGGACAAGAACAGCCAGTAAGATATTTGGACTCACTCTCTTTTAGGCACTGCTGAAAAGGATACCTTCATTTTTCCATTGAAAACACCAAATTAAGTTGAGAAGATCTAATAGTTTAAGTATGGATTCTATTACCATCCACTTCTTTGAACAGAGGTGGTATGAATCATCTTGGGAAAGTTTTCTTATGGATTAAGTAGAAATACTAATTTTCAGCCTACCAGGTTGGTAAGGTTTGGATAAACTAACAAAGATTAAACATAAGGTGGGTTTTGAAAAGAAAACAAATGTAAAAGTCAATCACCATGTTTTGGGGTACTCATAATAAAAACAATATAACCTGATTGGCTTAGTCACATTGTATAATTATACTGTTTTTCAACAATGCTTCTCAATTAAATTAATATTCTAGCCACAGCAAGTAGGTACATTAGCTTCCGACAAGTAGTGTCAACATTAACTCTCAGGATTCTTATTGTCCTGGTATCTAATTTCCATTGGGCACACTCAAATTTATTTCAAGTCGTAGGCCTATTTTAGTTGCCACCCACATAACTGAAAAATTGGAACAATAGTAGCACGTTCCTCTCAGCCACGTTGGGGTGGAGACACCTTCCTGTAAATGTCCACTGACCCAAGTTCTATTTCTGCCTTTGAGCTGGAGGTGAGAGGCATGCAGTCTACTTAATTGGAACATCTATGTTTCTTTGTTTTGTATTAACAATGCCAGACACATTTAATTATTTTAAATAAAATAATCTACATGCAAAATTGTCAAGCATTTCAATGTCACAGATAATTAAAATGTACACAAAATGGTAACACTTTTAGTGCAATTGGATTATGCTGACATTTTGGAGCTGGAAACTAATTAATGAGACTCCTCTTAGACTTCATTATGGAGCCTGCCAAATGGACTGCCATTATGCTCCTGGATTGGGAGAGGTAGGATATATGTATTCAGATACAATGAATGAATAGCCTTGCCAGAAATTACCTTGTCATGGCGGTTTAAATTTTTTTTAGCCATTTTTTTCTTTACACCTGTTATTTGTTATTATGTAAAAGTACTATTTTCTCAGGAGATTAAGAAATCCAAGGTGTCAAAAGTGGGGAGAAACATCTTAGCATTTCTCAAATACATGTGAAGGGGAAGAATCTTAGCAGCAAGGAAGAAAGCAGGTGGTCCTACCCAGGTCCTTAAGAAGCAGTGCAAAGGAGTTAGTCCCATTTTCACTTATTTCTAATCATTTGCATCAGGGAACTGACATTTTAGTGATTCCAAACATAGCACTATTCTGAGCAGATAGATAGCTCACCATAAAATTTGCACCTGGGTTTTGGGGAGATGTCAGCAGTGTGACTTATAGAGGCAAATGGCAAAACCTTTTCTTCCAGGAATCTTGAAGTTCCTTTAAAGCAGGCTAAGTAAAGAAGAAGACAGCAAAACTCTTCTGCAATTTAATTCTTCTATAATATAATTCTTCAAAATTCTTCTCTAAGAATTCTAGACTTATATGGCAAGGGAAAATAACAACAAATAAAGTAGTCAGTCAGCAATCTGGTAGGAGTATAAAAAAAGTGGTTTTGGTATAAGAGGTTAACCAGATTGAAACCAATGAAGACAAATAAATTGATTCTATTTTGATGTGTTATACAAAATCATCAACAAAAACCCTGGCCATTTTCCTCTTACTTCTCCATCTTTTCCTTTTTAATAAAGCACCCCTCATTTTTTTCTAATTGATGATGTTGGAATTTATTGAACTTCAAGACATATTATTCAATGAGTGACTACTTATTATCTTTAGTAGGAAATTGTATCAAGGCCCTCAAATGTCTATTAGAAAAATAATCTCCTTGTGTAAAGAAAATTTGCGCACAATCAGGATGGTAGTGGTTATAAATCAGAGTTATGATAATACATACAAATATTTTTGTACTTTTTTTACTTTGTCATTCTCTAAGTCTCATTCCCTAGGTCAGGCGTCCTCAAACTGCGGCCCGCGGGCCACATGCGGGTGTTTTTGCCGTTTTGTTTTTTTACTTCAAAATAAGATATGTGCAGTGTGCATAGGAATTTGTTCATAGTTTTTTTTTAAAACTATAGTCCGGCCCTCCAACGGTCTGAGGGACAGTGAACTGGTCCCCTGTTTAAAAAGTTTGAGGACCCCTGCTAGGTCATCATTTAAGAGTCATTTATTATCTTGCCAACAGCACTGAGAATCTTCTCCCACAGAAGACAGACAGACATTAAGGCCTGGATCTCACAGTACCAGGAGGCAGAGGAGGGTCCAGAAAGTTCTGTAACCTGTAAACAAACATTGAATTTTTTCAGGGATAAGATGAACCCTGATTGCACTCTGAGGTTCCTGATTTAAAAATCCAGCATATCCATCATGTTGATGTATTAATCCCTAATAACCTGGGAAACAGGAAATGGATGCATGCTGAGATTCTTTCTCCCTGGCAATGCTTTTTAAACTTACCTATTGCACCCTACTTCTTTGTTCATTTCCAACAACTAGCAATTAGGGCCAAATTTAGCTGATGTTTACATTAGCTGAACAAAATCTTTGAAAGACAGCAATAGCAAATTGTTAATAGTAATGAAAAAATTAGAAATTATTCAGAATTTAAAAGTCTCACTTTGAAAATTACTTTTAATAGGATAGTAATTTATAACTAAATAGCACAAAATAAATTTTACACTAAGCTTTGGCATATTATGGCCTGTGGGAGAACTCTGGCCTGCTACTTCTTTTAATAAATAAAGTTTTATTAGAGCACAGCCACACCCATTTGTTTATAAATTGTCTACAGCTACTTTCTCACCCCAATGGCAGAAGTGAGTAGTTGTGAAAGAGACCTTATGTATATGCCTACAAGAATCCAAATACTGATAATCTGACTCTTTAAGAAAAATTGTTTGCCAGCCCGTTTTAAACATTTTAGACATGAGCACTTTTATTGAAATGTTATTGTTTTACTCTCAAAGTATGAGAATATGGAAAAAAATAGTCTTATAGTAACTGATTTAGTTGTTTCTGTTCTCTTTCTCTTTCTCCTCCTCCTTTTACCTAGAATACTGCCATGTGCCAGGAACTGTGCTATTCACATATATTATGACATTTAATTTAACCTTCCCTCTGTGGGGAAGGTGCTTCCTCATTTAGTTACAGACAAATCAAATTCTGAGAAGCTGAATAACTCATATAAATTATACAACTAGCAATTAAGGGATTAGGGACTCAAGTCTGTCTGACTCGAATACATAAAAACCAGTTTTGCAGTTACAAGTATAAACTTGCAGATATACAAACATTCTCCAGAAGGGTTGGTGTGATGATTAAATAACACATTGCATATAAGGTATCCACAAGTGTCTGACATAATAGATGCTCAATAAAACTTAGTTTCTGCCCTCTAACATCTGAATTGCATTATCCTTGTTGAATTGAGTCGAAATTGAATTTGAAAAAAATCAATGTATATTTGGCATGGAAATAGCATAGCTAATCTGACTAAAAAGGCAAATGTTACAGGGATCTCTTGCTTCTAGGAGTAGCCCACCATTGTGGATCATGTGTGCTTTTGTAACCCAGTGGTAGTAAAAGGTGGCTCTGAGCCATCTACATGCTCCTACCTGGTCTCAGTTGGGAATAAGGATGAGCCATTATGAGGTGGATGATTGTGGTTAAAAGTCCAAGCTATGGCTATGGTAATGATTTTGCTTTATTTTGTATTTAAAACTCACAGGTTCCTAGGAGACCGACTCCCTGACCTTAACATCATTAGCACCATGCTTTATCTTGCTAAGCTAATTGGCCTATTAGGATTCATAAATTCAAATTCAAAATCTGAAGGCTAGGAAGATAAACTACTGATTTATGTATGCTTTAGTTAACTTATTTGATTAGATGACTCCTTCCTTGTGTGACTGGGCTTCTAAATAATACATTTTTGTGGGGTCAAATTATTATGTTCTATTGTTTTTATACCTTAAGTTCTATTGGCTTTAGGAGAGGACTGAAAATAGAATAATTGGAATTATGTGACTATTTTATACATTATATACACTTCTGTGTTTTACAAAGAAGGTAGAGGCTGAATACTTCAGTTCTTGCTAGAGAAAGGACAGGACACTGACCTCTTAGCAGTAACCCTGGGCATAGAGACAGGTTGAAGTTTCATCTAGACACTTACCTGTGTTAGGTTATTCAATAGCCATAATTATATTGACCCTTACTTCACTCAGATCATTTTCTAATCTATGCAGAGCTATTCATACCTAGCACTGGAAAATAGACACATTCTAGAACACATTTGGTTGGGTTCCTATACAATTATTGTTCTTTCTTTCTTTTTCCCATTTTACTGAGATATAATTGACATACAGCAGTGTATAAATTTAAGAAGTATGATATACTGATTAGACTTACATATATCATGAAATTATTACCACAATAAGTTTTGGTAATAGCCATCATCTCATATAGATACAAAAAAAAGAAAATATTTTCTTTGATAACAGCTTTCATATATACCATAAAGCAATGTTAACTATAGTTATCTTGTTGAGCATTACATTCTTCTTACATTCCTGATGTTTAGTTATCTCATAATGGAAAGTTTGTATCTTTTGACTACCTAAAAATTGCTATTCTTGAATTCCCTTTTGGTGGCATGTTATCCACTTATATGGAGAGCCACTATCAAAACAGACCTACTACATTCATCGTGGCATTGTTGTTAAGGGTATCCTTGACTATATAGCATTCTCCAATCTTTATGACTTTAAAGTAAAACCCTCTTAATCTTCATAATAAGAATATATGTAAGCTACCTGGGAACTGTTCTTTTTCATCGTAGTAGGTATTGTGAATTTGGTACCTAAGCGTCCCCTTTTCCATTGGCGGAAGAAGGTCCAGAGTTAAAACTGCGATGATTCTGTGGTAGAGATAGCACTTGTGCCTCATCTCCCTTTGAGCCATGGTTATTTTTATTCTTTAATACATTCATGATCCTTTTATAATGTCTGGGACTGTTTCTTTGTAAGGCACATATTTTTTGTGTGTATTTAAAATATTGAGGGTACTTGAGAAGAAGTGACAAAATTTGACCATTTATGTAGGCTTGGTGAAGACAGAAGAGAAGTGTTACCACTTTCCCATTCCGTGCCCGTGGCAGACATCAGTAATCCAGAATGACTCTCATTCAGCACTTGTGGTTCCTTCTCAATCCATGTTTCTTGTAGTCATGACCAACTGATTGAAATTGGCAATCAGTATGCAACTAATCTGCCATTGCTGCCTTAGAGGTTTTTTTCCATGCAGTTTTTTATATACTGCATGTCACCTATAAGTTCAGTAAAATCGCTTTCTGGTTTTCTTAATGTGAAATACAACCTTTACATTCATTAAAGAAACAGTAAAATAAAATGGTACTCTAATAGCAACAATATGTACTTTTAAAAATAATTTAAATAATAACCTTCCAGAAAACATCTCTTTTAATCCTGAAAAAAATAAGTATCTCATTCCCTTTGGCCCATAGATCACTGACATTTACGAAATAGAACAGCAGGGCCATATTCTTTCTCTCTGAACCACTCTGGCTCTTGAAGATCGAAGAAACCTTTGCCTAGGTGTGACTTGACTCAGCCATGTTTTGTGTAAGGAAAATGACTTCCATATGTCTGCTCTTTCACGGCCAGAACATTTGTGCACAGGATTGGGCAAATGCTTCCCACAGGGTGTATTCCCTTGATTTCAAGTCAGGAGTAGAAAGGCTTTGGATTACAGAAAAGAATTTGACTGTCTTTACAACATGTACAACACACACACACACACACGCATATGCATGTATTCTCTGTCTTACAGTGATTTAAAATGGTGTTGGGTTCATTATCCACCACATAGACGTGCTCTAATGAAAATGCCATCATCAGTGCTAATGAGAGAATTTAAGTCAGTGTTATAGCAGACAACATAAGGTAAAGTATCAAAGGGGAAATGGTTATAAAAATTTATTTTGGTGTGTGTCTGAGAAACCCTCAATGGTCCAAATATGCTGCTCGCCTTCCTGTATTTCCAGCTCCCCAGAGTAATGGCCCATTCCAAAGCCAAGCAATTTTGAAAATTAAAAACATATTTTATTAATAGCTCAAATACAGGAAGAACACAACGGCCCTTCCTGGTGATGTAATTGAACCTGATGATTTGAATTAAGAATATGCTAACATCTGGTAGTACCAAAAACATGGCCTATTAGAAATAAAATAGACTAATCTCTGAAGTAATACTCATACTTTCTGCATATTTTTTAGAAACAAGAAATATATTCCTCCAATAGAAATCTATGTCATTTTTGAAAAGAGAGAATGTTTGGCCTAAGGCTGTGTTTCAGCTTACAGCAGTGGCCGTGTTGCCAAAAAGGCTTCTGAGGGGTCCTGAGCATCAGATGTGAGGATGGAGCTGTATCTATCAGCCTGTGTCTACCCACCAGAACCAAAGAAATGTGCATGCTTTAGCAGGATAGGATTTGGAATAAAGTACATGATAGGTACTTGGATATGAAGTTAAACAGAGGTAGCAATCTTAAACAGGCTCTTATGATGTGTTGTTACTAAGACATTGTCAGACCTTGAAATAAATTAAATTATATTGTTGCAGGTTGAAATGTTTACCTTTACATGCACACACCAAAAAAAAAAGGGCGGGGGGAGATGAAAAATAAACAATATACAAAATTTCTTACATTTCAATTTTTGAGAAAGGCCCCAGCAGGGGTTTTCATATGATAAATGCCAAAAGACAACCTAATAACAGCTTTCTTTGTTCCAAAATTAGGAAAGGGAAAACGTGGAAATGAGCATGTCACGTAGTTCTTAGTGAAAAAAAAAAAAGGACAGTTTGTTTTCAGGACTGAAAATTACAGACATTTTTTTTTTGTCCGAAGCATGGGAAATTACTAGAGAGGTTACAGAAGTTTACGCCGAAGGTGGCTGCTGCCACTATTATGCTAACCTTTGGTGGTTCCCCCACCTCTCCCAGCAAGTGTTCTTAAAAAGAAGGTTTTCTATTTTGGGTCCCTTTAGAACAAACATGTCCCAATAATGTTCTTTCCAGAGATTGTGCCCTACCTATGCTTTTGTTCTTTACCTCTCGGTAATGGAAATCTTCCAGACCTACCTAGGGTCCAGATCCAAGCCATGCTCCTCATCCTTTCCCAGCTGAGAGAGCATCTCTCAGGTGTAAAACGATGAAACCGATCAACATCCATTTGTAGAGTAGAGTTTACTTTTAGTATTTAAAAATTTTATATCATATCAAAAATTTTTTAAAAAATGCAAAAGGGCAAGGAAGTTCTTATATATTACCATTTATTTATATATTTGAATAGCTTTATCATTTTCTCTCTGCCATTGTCTCTTCTGTCTCTGCACATAGACAGACACATACTCACAAATAATATATTATTCTTTTGGAAACATTTGAGACTAAATTAAAGACACTGTCTGCAGTTCCAAACCAACATTACAGGATCTTGCCATTTTTCATATTTGTTACTCCCTTCTTTAAATGTAAGAAACTTGGCTCCCATTATCCTTAATATAAATACACATTTGCTCAACTCTAGGGTACATGGAAAGTAGTTTCAGAATTGTTTATATTATTACTGTGAAGCGCAGATTCATCGGTGAGCGTTTATGTTTGTTTACAGTTTTTGGAGGTATAATTTGCAGGCAAAAATATGAAGTACAGTACATAACTCTTAAGTGTACATACAATTTGATGAGTTTTGACAAGTGCATATTCTCATGTACCCATACTTCTACCAAGATATATAGAAATTTTCCATCAGTTTGCTCCTTGCCAATCAATCCCCACCCAAAGCAAATTAACTCAAAGTAAATAGAATAAATGAAGGAATGAAGGTAAGAACAAAGATCAGAAAAACAGGAAATGGACAAAGAAGAGAGAAAAATCAACAAAACCAAAAGTTGAATCTTTGAACACCTCATTAAAATTGATAAAACCTTAGCTAGACTGATCATTATTAGAAATGGAAGAAAAGAGGCATAAGAACAAATCTTTTAGATTATAAAAAATAAGGGAATATTACAAACAATGTTTTACAATTTAATTTGTCTCTGTAGATGAAATAGACATATCCCATGAAAGGCGCAATTAACAATACTGACACAAGACAAAAAAGAAAATCAGACTACTCCTATATCTGCTAAGGAAATTGAATTCATAAACTAAAGCCTTCCCAAAAATAAATCTTTATGATTCAGTGTTGAAATGAAACCTTTAAGTTAGGAAAAATACAAACCTTACATAAACTTTTAATTTAAAAAAATAGAGGAAGAAAACCTTATTTAATTTTATTAGGGCAACAAAACTTTATTACAAAACCAGACAAAGATGTTACAATGAAAGAAAGTTATAGCCTAAGATCCCTTAGAAGATAAATTAGATGTAGCAATAATTAATAAAAATCAGTAGTAATACCAAGTGGGATTTATCAGAGATATGAAAGATTGGTTTAGATTATAAAAATCACTTAGCACAATTTGTTACAGTAACAAGATAAAAGAAAAAAATGTAATCTTATTTCAATAGATGAAAAAAACAATTTGACAATGTTTTCCCATTTATGATTTAAAATTTTTAAAAAAATCAGAAAACTAAGAATTCCTGAAAAAGGGCCTCTACAGAAAACCTACAGAGAGCACTACACTTCATGCTGAAAGACTGAATTCTTTACATAACATTGGGAACAAGGCAAGAATTCAAAAATTTTCAGAATTTTTATTCTTTAGCTGGCAAAACTAATCTATGGTAATAGAAGCCAGAACAATATGTTGGAGACATGGTTAGGACTGACTAAGAAGATGCACTAGAAAATGTTGATGGGGATGGGGTATGTATCCTTAGATTCATTACCATCTGTGAAATTTTATATACTAGTGTACTAGAGGCCTGGTGCATGAAATTCATGAAATGGGGGGGGGGGGTGTCCCTCAGCCCAGCCTACACCCTCTCCAATCTGGGACATCCCTCTCACAATCTGGGACTGCTGGCTCCTAACCGCTCTCCTGTCTGTCTACCTGATTGCCCCTAACTGCTTCTGCCTGCCAGCCTGATCACCCCCTAACCACTCCCCTGATGGCCTGATTAACATCTAACTGCTCCCCTCCCGGCCCAATCGCCCCCAACTGCCCTCCCCTTCCAGCCTGATCTCACCCCCAATTGCCCTCCCCTGCCTGCCTAATCTCACCACCAACTGCCATCCCCTGCTGGCCTGGTCCCCCCCAACTGCCCTCGCCTGCCAGCCTGGTTGCCCCCAACTGCCCTTGCCTGCTGGCCTGATCTCATCCCCAACTGCCCTTCCCTGCCAGCCTGATTGTCCCTAACTGCCTCTGCCTGCCTGATCACCCTTAACTGCCCTCCCCTGCTGGCCTGATCTCGCCCCCAACTGTCCTCCCCTGCAGGCCTAATCTCACCCCCAACTGCCCTCCTCTGCCAGCCAATTTGATTCTGATTGGTTGGTTTCTATGCCAGCCAGCGTCAAAAGCTCCGCCTCCTAGGCAGCCATTGGCTCCTCACACTTCACCCAGATTTGGTTCTGATTGGTTGGTTTCTATGCCAGTCAGCATCTCTGGGCCTATCAACAGGGCCTGATCAGAAAGGCAGGGCTGATCAGCAACCCAGGTGGAGGCCTGGAGAGAAATGGAGGCAAGGCTGCTGGCCTGGCCCAGAGAGAAAGAGAAAAGCAAGTGCTGATCAACAGCTGCCACAGAGGCTATGGATCAGACCCTGCTTCTCTCTTCAGGCCTCTCTCCAGGCCTGATTCACAGTCCCTTCAGCAGTCAGTGCTGGGTCACTGGGCCTGTAGCCTTAGCAGTCAGTGCTGGGTCGCCATGGCAACCCAGCGCTGACTGCAGGACTGACTTCCATTGGTCGAGCCTCCGGTCGTGATGAACCCAGGGTTTTTATATATTAGGATTACATTTTAATGATTATCTTAATTTAACGTTCAGATATGTCCATTCTCTTAAACCATTCAGATTTTGAGTTTTTACTTTTATTTTGATAATTATATTTTTAAATTTCCATATTCTTTAATGTGAAATACAAAATTCTGTATTCCCTAATGACCCACACTCTTGTATAGTCCCCTCTCCTTGAGTGAGGGCAAGACTGTAATTTGCTTCTAGCCAATAGAATGTGGCAAAGGATGGGATATGACTCCTGTGATTATGTTACATTGTATAGCAAAGATGGAGAGATTTTGCAAAAATAGTGAAGGTCCCTAATCAATTGATAATTTTTTAAAATTATAATTTACATTCAGTATTATTTTTTTATTAGTTCCAGGTATATAGCATACTGGTTAAATATTTATATACTTTTCAAAGTGTTCTCAATATTTCCAGTACCCACATGGAATAAATTATCATAAATAGTTATTACAATATTACTGACTGTATTTCCTAATCAATTGATTTAAGCTAATCAAAAGGAGATTTGTCCTAGATAGGTTTGACCTAGTGCTTTAAAAGAGAGTCTAAGCTCTAGCTGGGTTGGCTCAGTGGATAGAGCATCTGCCTGAGGACTAAAGGGACCCAGGTTCGATTCTGATCAAGGACACATGCCCGGGTTGCAGGCTCAATCCCCAGTAGGGGGCATGCAGGAGGCAGCCAATCAATGATTCTCTCTCATCATTGATGTTTCTATCTCTCTCTCCTTTTCCCTTTCGCTCTGAAATCAATAAAAATATATTAAAAATAAAAATAAATAAATAAAAGAAGACTAAGAAGTCAGATGCTAGTTGCCCCTGAAGAAACAATTTGCCATACGTTCTACATCTGCAAGAAAATGAACTCTGTCAACAACTACATGAGTTTGAAAGAGAATCCTGAGTTTCAGGTATGACCTTGAATACAGCCTGTGAGATCGTAAGCAGAAGGCTAAGCTGAGCCACACCTGGACTCCTGATCCATTAAAAATGTGAGATAATAAATACATTTTGTTTTAAGCTCCTAAATTTGTGGTAATTTGTTATTTGGATTTTAAAACAACTACATTTAATATATATTTTTTACTTTATAGATGTGATACTTCTGGGATGTCTATCCATTTATTCTATTAATATAACCTCATAGGACATAGATTTTTTTCTTTTTTGAGTTTTGTGTCTATCTCTCATGTGGTTAGTTTCCTTTCATTTCTAGTTATTTAAAGTTGTAATATCTTTGTATTTGATTTATCTTGATCATTATTAGTGGCTGTAGGTTTTATTTTTAATGTATTGACTTGGCTATTGAGGCTGAAGTTGTCACACAAAAGGCAGAGTGTAGGACAAGATTCTCTTCTGAATATAGGGCTCTTTCTTCCTTCTAATAAGTTTCCTGGGCCACCTTCCCAGGGTCTGCTCAATGGACCTGTCATATCAAGACCTTCACATCAGAGAGCAGAGTCAGAGCATGCTGATGTCACCTGCTATCCTTCAGTTTTTTCTCTCCCTTCCACTGTGGCTGTCAAGGTCAACAATAGCTTCAGGCTGTGCTGTGCTTACCTATCTTGCAACAACACCCTTTCTAGGCTCCTTAACCAGCTATGCCATCCTCCTCTTTTTAAAAGAAGACAATAAACAGAGAGAAAACATCATTGTTTCATGGTAGGCAGAGGAGGGGGGGTATCCAACTATTTTAAATGCTATTCTTTAGTTACTTCCTCTACCTCTGTCCTGCCCTTGGCATGCATAACTTTTCCTGATCTTGGGTTATCCCTGGGATTTCTGGAAGCGTTCTTTACTCTTGAGTGTGTTTGAGTTTCTGATTTTTCTGCTGCTGCTTAACCATTAATGAATTTGACATTTTCTCATGTCAGGAATTCTTCAAAATCTCTTGTTTACCAATGACATTTTTTCTTGTTTTTAAGCATTGGTAGGAATTTACATTATTTTGATTTGTTTGTTTTTGAGATTTGAGGCAGAGGAGTGGTGGTTTTTATCAATCTTCTTGTTATATTTTCATCTTTGAGGTGGTCAACTAACATGATCAGATAATTCTACAGATGCAAAAAATGATATTCAGAGATGGTAACATGACTTACTCAAGTTCACCCAGCTGACAAGCTGTATAGCTAGACCAGAGCTTAAATCATCTAACACTTAAGTTTTCTTGACTTTCATCAGGAGCCAAGTTATATATGCTAACATGATGGAACATCCTTTCTCAATGAATTTGTTGAGTATTTCTTGTGTACTTATATACTAAGGTAAATTATCTTGAAATTCTAGGAAGCTGTATATTGAATTATACTTCAGTGACTCTGAAACTAGTGATGTGTATTTTAGTATCATCACAATTTAATGAGGCATATCCTTTCATTTGCTGCATAGTTCTATCTTTTATCATATACATGCAGTGAACACTCTCACACACACACCCTTATATTGTCAAAGTAGCACTTTGGAGGGTATGCACAAATGCTGAGGTTACATAAGTGGGAACTGATAGCTGTCTTGTAGGGGAAGATGGGTATACTAACCCAGCTTGAAATTGTCTTTGTCAATGTTAATTTCATCATTTGCTTTGGAATTTTCATTTGTATGCACATCTTGAGTGGGAGTTGTTTCTCTCTCTCACTGCCTAATTATTCCTGTCTAGTCATTTTTATAGCTGCCTCTATTGTAGGTGGCAGAAATAGCAATAGGTTTTAGAACCATAGGGTCAGGCTGGGCTGAGTTCAGCAACCTTGGTACTTGAGTTCTGGCTAGGAAAGAATTCAGAGCCAAGACTCAAACTATGAGAGAACATTTATTTATAAAATCATAGGGGTGGAATAAGTAATTTGTAGAGAAAGGGCCCTTAGAGAATGGGAGTAAAGAAGATAACGATAAAGTATCTGGGGTCTTTATCAACTGAGGTCTAGATGTTAACTCTAGGGAGGAAAGGTCAGGGGGTCCAAACTACATGATCAATAATATGTTATGGGAGGAAAGGTCACCCTGGGGGTGAGGTCCCACCCTACAATTGTCCTTTGGGGCTTTCCAACCTGGTGACCTTTTGTACCTGGCCCATCGTCCTTGCTCTGCTCATGTCTAACTGCCTACCACATGTCCACCTGGTCTCATTCAGCTGGTTTGGGGTTACCATGCCAAGTTGTTTTTGTGGATACTAAAGATCCAGTTACTGAATTGGGTTTCTCTGCTGCTTCCTATACAATTTCTGTAGGTATGCACCTTTACATACCCTGCAGTCCTGGGAGAATGTGCAGATTATTTTAGCTCTTCACAGGCTCCAGTTTAGCATAAAAAGCTTGCTGCTAGTCCATCATAACACATGAGTACTTTTGATCTCTATTACCCAGGGGTTCTGGACCTGAGTGCCAGCAGGTCCAAGGCTCCTTTCTCCCTGATCAAAACTGTGTGATATGATCTCATTACCCCCTCACCCACCCTTTTTAAGTATATTGTTATTGATTTCATAGAGGAAAGGAGAGGGAGAGAGAGATAGAAACCTTAATGATGAGAGAGAATCACTGATCTGCTGCCTCCTGCATGCCCCCCACTGGGGATCAAGCCGGCAACCTGGGTATGTGCCCTGACCATGAATTGAACTGTGACCTTCTGGTTCATAGGTCAATGCTCAACCACCGAGCCACACGGGCCGGACTCATTGTTCCTTTACTGATGCAAGAATCTTCTTGCTTTTATTAATTTTAATTTAAAATTTTATTAGTTCTTCTGGTGTTTATGGTGAAGAGAGGTTCTCTCAAAGTAACCCAGGATTTATGTCTTCAGTTGGATCAACTATTCCATAATAATTTTCCTTTTGTCTTCTGTTGTACACAAGTGAGTAGAGGGACTGCTCCCTCACTGTCTTTTAAAAGTTCACTGTGATTCTGATGAAAAGAATCTGTCATTAATTAATTTATATTAGTAAATGTTTAACAGCAGGACTAAAACACTTTCAAATCACACTTTTTGCTAGCCAGTGTTGGGCTGGAGAGATTCCAAAATATTTTTCATTTGTGTTTTGGTAGTTCATATTTGCTAAATATGAGCCATTATATGACATATTTACATATATATGATGAGCATGAATCAAAACATTTTCCTTCTGATTTTCTTAATTGGTATGGAGGGAAAAATGTCTTTAATCTTATTGGTAAATGATGTTTAATTTTCTTAGTGTTAATTGGTGGCAATAGGAAACACCCTTCATTAGTAAAATATACAGGAAGATATTATTTACGGGTTTAATATCCAGAGTTAATGATTCTATCACCTGGAGCTATTCCCTTGTCTGACTTTACTCAGTATTAATACTAAGTGAGGTCAGTTGGTATATCTTGTAAATTATAGAATTGTGTGATCTAAGGGGAAAAAATTGTGGGATAATTAATTAAATCAATTGTTACCAAAACACTTTTATGGTTAGTAATCAGACTTGCTTCATAAATATCCTATAAGGCTAATCTAGAGTATTATAAAGGACAGACACGCATGATAGGTAGTAGGGAAGTGATAATTATATGAGGTATTGAAATAAAATCACTATGGGTTATATCTTTTGTCATAAAAGGCTTAGAATTTAAAATTCTCAATTTGTATTTTTTATATAAATATTGTCCACCTCTATCTCACACCAGCCCTCATAACATTTCCAAAAGATTGAAAGAATTGTGTTTACACTTGTATTTAAAATAAGAAAAATAACCTCATGACTGAAATCACTGAGATTTGTGACAAGGGCTCTTTGGATGAAAGGTTGATCTGGCCACACACAGTGCGAAGCAAGAGCTCAACCTGCAATCACACAACAGGCTTTCTTCAAATACTGCCCCTAACACATCACAAACACAAATCCAGGCCTGTGTGGGGCACAAGGTCTGTGGGAGGGACAGCTGAATTTTATAAAAGGTTTTTAGGTAGCTAGAAAATAGGTTTTTGAAAATGCAGGAGGCATAAGAAACTTCAGTCTTTTATAATTTTCTTTCATAGAAATAAATGTAAAAGGAAACACTCATCCCTGCCTTCCCTTCTCACTTGCCAGCTTCCCTTCTACAATCCCTGGGGCATACAGGAGGATATGACTCTTGATCCTCTCAAGAAACTTGTTTATACTTTGAAAATAAGCCATCTGATTACCCTTATCACTATTTGGTTCTGTCTAATTCACGTTATTGGTGCCCATAAAATGGCATGGACTTTTATGACCCAGCTTTCCTGTTGTAGTGAAAAATTATACTTTGATTAATTGTTGATTGCTACAAAGTCATTGAAAAGTTTGTGTGTGTGTCTGCCAAAAAAAAAAAAAAAAGAGAGAGAGAGAAGGGGAGGAGGAAAAAGCACAAAAGAAAACTCAACAATAAAAACAATAAATTACTTCACAAGAAGATAGGACTATACTGAGTGATGTGTAGAATGTGGGTAAAAGTGTTTTATCATTGGTTACTATTTCATAATTATTGCTATGAAGGTCATACTTAGGATAAGAGCCCCCAAACCATAATGAAAATAGTGTAGTCCCATGAATATTGATATATCTCTTTGGGGAAAAACACCCATACTATATAACAAAAGGCTAATATGCAAATCGACTGAACGGTGGAATGACCAGTCACTATGATGCACACTGACCGCCAGGGGGCATACACTCAATACAGGAGCTATTCCCTTGTGGTCAGTGCTCTCCCACAGGAGAGCACTGCTCAGCCAGAAATCCTGAGCCGGGCTCACTGCTGGCAAGCGCAGCAGCAGTGACGGGAGCCTCTCCTGCTTCTGCGGCAGCGCTAAGGATGTCCGACTGCTGGCTTAGGCCTGTTCCCCCAAGGGCTCCCAGACTGTGAGAGGGCGCAGGCTGGGCGGAGGGACCCTCTGCCCTGAGTGTACAAATTTTGTGCACTAGGCCTCTAGTTTGCTTATAAAACAAATTGAGTGGGTGTGGGGAATCTAAAGAAAATAGAATCTTAAGTATTTTAAAAACTATATAGTTTCACAGCGGCTAGATGTACAGTGGCTGAGCTGGACCTAGAGCTCAGGGTTCACAACTCCTGAATGGTATTCTGACACTGTGCCCTAAGGAGAGGATGAAAACCCTGGTGTCCATGGCCTAAATAAAATAGGTTGTGGTTGACAGGGTTTTACATTAGGTAGAGACAGGAGATTCCAAATATTCCCTTCCCCGCTCCTCTCCCCACCCCAGCCCCCGCTGCTGAAATGCCTAGAGCTGTATTCTTTAAGTGCTTTTTAGGGATATAAAATTTTAATTGAGCATATGCATGAAATAATTGGAAAGAATTCTATATTTAGCCAATTAACACTTTCATGGCTGGCATCCAGGATCGGAAGAAGCAGGATGCAGAACTAGTCTCCTTTAAGGAGTGTCTGTCTCTTTTAAAGAGAGAGGTTAGGAGGAGTCTAGGTTAGTTAGTGCTCCTCGGTTTAATATTTGTACATGGTGACCTTGTTGCATTCAGTAGCTCCAGGGTGGGGCCTGAGACTCTGCTCCCAGGACATGCTCATGTTGCTGGTTCATCGGACCACACTCTGAGTAGCAAGGGGCTGGGTTATGGAATAATGAAGCAAGGTTTTCTGTGTGTGTACCTGTGGGGAAGCAGAGTCCAGCCCTGACATCCTGATTTTGTTTCCTCAAAGTTTTCTTGAGGGGAGAAGAAATAGTGGTACATACATCGGATAAAATAATGAAATTAAACTTAAACATGGGCTCTGAGTTAGAGAATTTTGCTATTTAGTTAGCCACTCTCTTTTCTCTGAATCTTCCATTTCATTCACCCCATTTCCTTCTCTGAAATTGTAAAAGGACCTGGGTACGGGGTTTCCCTCTCCCATTTGGTCTCTAGGTCTTAACATTGAGAATACTTTTTGGAGAGAATAACCAGGCCCTTAATTATACCACAGGTACAAAAGAATTTTAATTGAGGTATGGTCATAAATTCCTGCTTTGTACATGCTCTTCTCTAAGTCTTGGTTTTCAGAGGGGATTAAAAATTAGACTACAAAATGGCATAATATGTATGGAGTTACTATGTGAAGCACTCGACACTATTCTTTCATTTTCTCTCTTTGTCCCCGAAAAGGGATCGATGAATAGGATTTTGGGATGAAGCGAATAAAAAATGCTAGATGCCAGAACGTACAGTTACTGAGCTGCTCTCTCTATTGTTGATGCTAAGACAGGCACCTGTTCCTACGGTGCCTCTGTCTCTCCATCAGTAACCACATGCTTCTTTGCTGGGGAGTACGTACATTTGGCAGTGGCAGGAGTATTTTGTTGTGGAAACAACAGTTTTGTCCTTTTTTGGAGTCCTTTGCTGTTTTGAATTAAAGACACTCATTTCTGTCACACAATAAGGTGTTTTCTAAATAAAAATCTTTGTGTAGACTGTCAAGGAATAAGTTTTCCTCCACTGTGCCGTCGCTTAAACATGGCCATTGGACAACAAGACTCCGGAGGGAGAAAACAATGCTGAGGGAGCCAACAGTACAGCCATTTGGGAAATTCTTACATCTTGAGAGACACACATTAGATTTGCTGCAGTTTCTTAGTAAGTCGGACTAGTTCTAGGAAGACAAAAGAGAGGGCGGTTCTGATGAAGGTCCAGTTTCACGGAAAAGGAAAGTTTGCCTTAGTTGCAATGGGTCCCTTAGATGGTAGAAAGTGAATGATCAGCACAGCCTCTCCTCACACTCATGTAGAGACCACAGCATGAACAGCAATACCTGGTTCAGTACCGGATCCTGCTGTCTAAATGGAACTGCCTTAATAACCCTAAGCCATAGTTATTACACCCAGAAAATGGGCATGACAATACCTGTCTTTAAAAATAATATTTATTGTTGAAAATATTACATATGTCCCTTTTCCCCCCACTGACCCCTTCTAGCCCACCCTTGCCCCCCTTCCCCAGGTCTTCACTACAATTACCTGTCTTTTGAATTTGAGTGGAATTTTAAAATAATATGTTAAACACCCTTATCTGAGAAGTACAAGGGAATCACCATAATTGTATTTTTAGTGCTCTTTTACTTTATTGTTTATTCTACTATTATCACTCGTTTTATTATTTTCTTTCCAGGTCTTTGTTGAGGCTACCCTTGCCCTGCTCTATGGCATTGGATGCTTACCCTCCCCATTGTCCTCTCTCCTCCCTGTGGTACTCATTGTCTGCTGTTCTCACCTCCCCCATACTGTCTCCCATCCCTGCTTCCTCATCTATCCACTGCTGCACGGTTAAATTCTATTGTATACTGATCTCTATAAAACTGGCAAGCATGCACAGTCCCACTGGACATCCCAGGTATAGAGCTGAGGCACAGAGCCAAGTCATAATTACTTTCTAGAAAGTTATTTTTTAAGTGCTAATGTAGCACATCCTAAATCCTATGCACGTAGGGCCTAGGCTTAGTTGGAAAGTATTTGCTTTGTTCTGGCTTCTGTAACCTTGAACATGTCACTTTCACTCTCCTCTTCTCACTTCCCTGATGGAAAAATTAGGGACATCATATCAGTAAGGTGCTATCTAAACATGAAATGATGTATAAAGGAAATAAATATCAGAATGTGTCTTTTAAAAGCTGCTGATTCTCCCAACCATAGGTTTGTCTGCGACTTTCAATCTCCTAGGGATTAGTCCAGGCATCAATAATACAAGTCAAACACTACTACAGTTTTCCAGAATCTTCTTATGGTGGCTCTTCTACATGTCTTGCACTTGTCTAATGAACTGGGTCCCAGTTTCCTAATAACAGAGCCTATCGGTGTTGGGCCCTAAATACATTAACACAAGCAAAGAATGTAGAATAGCATCCAGCAGAAAGTGAGTACTCAGTAAATGTAGCTGTTAGCATTCACGTTATAAAGCTTGACCCTTGCTTGCCTATTTGGTTCTAATCTGTTGCTTAGTTCTTATCTTCAGGACCTACCAGTTGACATGGTTCTCTGGGATATAGACTTCAATTCAACAATCATGGCTTCTAGAGCCTACCTTGGGCTTTAGATCTCTCTCTCCTCAGTTTTCCCCAGCTTTTTCTATCCCAGTTTTAAGTCATGCAATTTGCAATCCACTGCCTTTGGGGCCCTGCATAGAGAGGGTAAAGCACATTGCACAAATTGCCTGTAAAATAAAATTATTATGAAGTAAAATTCGAGAGAGTGCCTCAGTGAGGTTGGAGGAAAGAAGGGCAACTGTAACCAAGTAGGCTCCCCCACTCTCCTTGGATTCTCCCAGGCCACAAGGAGGATCTAAGATGACCTTGGAATTGGGTCAGTTTTTAAACCCAAGAGTAGATTGTTTCCTATCACTTGAAATGTCCTCATGAGGAGACTCATTCTACATTTTCACACTTACAACACCTTAAAAGGTGTGTTAATACTTCAGTGTAACATTTTAAGAATCATAAGATGATGGTATTGCCCTGGGTGTTCTAGCCATCATTTGGGGCTTTAACTAATGATGGTAAACGTATAAAATTGCTACGTAAATGGCTTAAATAGAGGTCGTATATATTTCTAGGTCTAAATTGCTCTTTTCTTAAACGCATAATCATCTATTCTAGTAAAATTATATTTTTTCTTTGTGATGAACTTTTATTAAATGTCCCATTTTTCTGCCTTGCCAGGGTTATTTTCATTTCAAAATTAGAACTTCTGAACTGGAGATCAGTACTTCCCTGCTTTTAGTCAATAATTTCTATTTGAGCACTATAAAATTGTCATTCTCCCTAAATCTCTTAATACTTTGAGCTTTAGATTTATAATTACAATAAAAATTCACTTCCATTATTTTCAAAGGAGGAAAATTTTATTTAAGCCATTATTTTGCACATGACTTGCTGTTTTATAGTAGCTATGCAGGCTACTCCCAGGCAAAGTCCTGTTGAGTATGAAGCTTGTCTCTAGCATCTCTCTGTCTCCTTTTATGGGACAGTTCATGTTCAGAACCACCTGAATGGTCCCTTCTTTGGATTTTCTGCTGAAGCATCACTGCACATTCCAGATCAGTAGTTTCAAGCTCAGATGTCTATGGAAATAAAATAGTTAAAGCGAATAAACCTAAGTGTCCATCCACAGATGAATGGATAAAGAAGTAGTACATATACAAAATGGAATATGACTCAGCCATAAAAAAAGAATGAAATCTTGCCATTTGCAACAACATGGATGGACCTAGAGAGTATTGTGCTGAGTGAAATAAGTCAGACAGATAAAGACAAATGCCATATGATTTCACTTATATGTGAAATCTAAAAAACAAAATACATGAACTAACAGAACAGAAATAGACTCATAGATACAGAGAACACTTTGATGTCTGCCAGATGGGAGAGGGATTGTGGTGATGGGTGAAACACATGATGGGATTAAGAAGTCCAAATTGGTAGTTTCATAACAGTCATGGTGATGTAAAGCATAGCATAGGGAGTGGTCGGCAAACTGCGGCTCGCGAGCCACATGCGGCTCTTTGGACCCTTGAAGTGTGGCTCTTTCACAAAATACCACGTGTGGGTGCGCACGTACAGTGCGATTGAAACTTCATGGCCCATGCGCAGAAGTCGGTTTTCGGCTCTCAAAAGAAATTTCAATCATTGTACTGTTGATATTTGGCTCTGTTGACAAATGAGTTTGCCGACCATATATTCCCTATGCCAGTCAATAATGTTGTAATAACTCTATGGTGTTAGATAAGAATTCTTTTATTGGGGTAATCACGTTGCAAGTTACATAATGTCTAATCACTATGTTGTATACTGGAAACTAATATAATAGTTAATGTCAACTGTAATTGAAAAATAAAACAATTATTAAAAAAATAAAATTGTAAAAACAAATAAAGCAAATGAGTAAAACCCACAGAGTGGAAATGATGGTGGTGACTAGAGAGTAGATGCCCTACCCATATGGGATAGCCATTTCTCCATTCAAAGAGATTATTGTCAAACCATTATTCAAAATCTGCAGAATTTTCAAAAGAAGACTGAAATCCAGATTCAACTAAAAAAACAACGTGAATCGATATTGCACAGACCAAACAAAACATGTAAACATATTGCCCTTTGAGATCTTTCTCTTCCACCTCTAAGTGTCTATGACATCAACACTTATCTGTCTCAATCTTTCTCTAATAGAATTAAAACGAGTAAATGTAAAAAGTACCCATAGAAAATACAAATGACATGTTAGTAAGATAGAAAATGACTATCTCAGAGTGGAGTTAGAGGTGGAATAAGAAACAGGATATCAATCAGGCACATTATTTGATAAAATAATAAAAAATAAAAACAGAAAAAAATTTGCATTTTGACAAACATCTTTTGGCTGTTTTAATTAATTCTAAGTATGGTGCTAATGGCTATTGAAATTAAACACATTATCTATTTCCTCTTGCTTATAGGTGTATCTTTATACCAACCTCAACCACCAGAATTAAGTGGAAGGAGTGATGAGGGATACAGGGAGAGAGGCAGATGCCTTCTACCAATCTGTGAGGATAGGCCCAATGATTCTTATTTGAGATGACAAAAGTCATGAACAAATTTATACATAAGGTGATAATGACAGAAACTGAAACAATGTTTATATTTTTGTAGTTTTTTCCTAATGCACATTCTTATAGATTTCAAAAAAAATTATCTTTATTGTTGAAAGCATTATATACAGATATCCCCCTTTTTTGCCATTGATCCCCTCCACTCTTCTAGATTTTGGACTTACCCTAAAACATACTTTTAGGAAAGCTTGAAACCTTCTCACATGGATGTAAGAAAGACCACACAAGCACACACAAAAATCAGAATTTATGACCATAACCACAGTTTTAAAAATTTCCTGTAAATGTGGTATAATTAAGGGCCTGGTTATTCTCTCCAAAAAGTATTCTCAAAGCTAAGACAAATGTGCTCCTTTGAAACTATTTATTTTTGAAACCTAATTATCAAATACAGAAGTCTGTACACTTAGCCATAGTTTATCTACACAGTTGCAAACAGGATATGCCTCTAGCTCAGACTCTTCTCTATACTAACAACTCTTCAAATGCCTGAAAAGTTGCTTATTTATCTGTCTCTCTTTTGTTCCTTAGGGAGGGGAATGTCTGATTATAAATTAACATTAAGAAATGTCATGCCCAACTCGGCCTTTGAAGACCCAAGATATTTTTAAGGCATACATTGACTTTGTCATAGATTTTAGGAATAAGCAGTATGTGTTCTTTTAAATGACCAAGAATACCACAGGAGGAAAAAAGCAACCAAATATTGTAATGAATTATGCTCACTTTTTCCACATATGTGAGCAAAATGTGGCATGGATCTGCTAGGCACTAATTTGAGATTTTAATCCTGAGTAGTAATAAATGAGAACACATGGCCACATTGGTTAAAACAAACAGAACAGCAAGTCTTAATTCACAGAAGAAAGTTTCAAGCTGCAGACTTGATTCAGTTCTGAATCATACATCTTGAACACTAAGTCAAATATTTGAGTGACTATATAACTAAGCCTTCCCATTTCAATTACAATCCATTATGAGTGGAGCAGCATGCCTTGCTCTGTTGAGGCAGATCTTCTAAAGGAATCTTGTTAGAGGGGCTCATGTTGGGAATGGCGGGAGGCGCTTCAGTTTGGAGGTAGAGCAAAGAAAATAAGTGATATAACATAGATCCTCCAGGAAATTGTTTCAAACCAAGTCTGTGTTCTTTAGAAGTCATTTTTTTTTTAAATGTAATAGATGTTGAATGCTTCCTGTTAGGGGTGATTTTATGGCTTTTGGTTTTAGAGACTTAGGGAGTTACTACAGGCTTCCCTAAATGACTTCCTTGTATTCCGGAGGAGCAGTGGTTGGTGGGCTGATCAAAATCAAGTGTGTGTATCAATCTGGTTCTTTTGTCAGTTCGTGAGAGCTCAGTGAAACCATGCCACATCAAAAACACATTTTTACACAACAGTGGATGTAAGCACTCCACTTAATATTGCCCCAGGGGAGAATAGATGCAAGATTTTCTAGTTTGGGATTCCAGAACACAAAATTCCCAGCTAAACTCTGGCAGAGACAGCAGATAATTTCTGATCCAATCTTCAGTGATGGCCTTCCTGGTTTAAAAAAAAAAAGACTCACAGAGAGTAAGCAGTAAGAAGAGATTGTCCAGGCCAGATTGAAGGTTCCCAGTACACTAAATCTGCCCAGATAGTGTTTGAATGATAAGGAGAAAAGACAAAAATTAGGGAAGGGACAAAACATGTGCAGTAAGTCTCAAGAATAAAATGATTCTGTGGGTCAGACTTTATTGACTTCTTGGTAGTTACACCATGTATCAGTTAGCTATTGCTGCATAACAATCCACCTAAAAACTCAGTGGCTTAAAATTAGCTGTTTGCTATTGTTCATGAGCCCATCTGTGGTCAGTCGTAGTTGAATATATGGCTCTGCTGATCCTTGCTGGGCTTTCAACATGCCATGTTCTTATTCAAAGTATTTTATTTTATCTTTTTATAGAGAATTTTTATGAATTTATTTGAGCCAAATTGGCAATAATTGTTTAGAAGCAATATCTCAATGGGTTGAGAAAATGCTCTGGAGAATGGGAATTTTGCAGCTTAGTTTACACATTAGAATAAAAGGAGGAGAGTAAGGAGGGTTACATGAGATCCATTGGTAGTAGATTAAGGGGTTAGGAGAAAGCAAACCGAGGAAATCTCTGGGATTGGGTAAAAAAAAAAAAAAAAAAAAAAGGCAAAATAGAGAAACACATGATTCTTTTACATTGGTGGGTACAGAATAGTTCATAATTAACATTTACAGTACATAGATATTTTTACTTGGGGAACAAAATAATAATGAGGGGTTCTGTGGTCTCTTTGGTGCAGCTATTGTGTCCTGATGGGTTTGAATAAGGAGATTACTCTGACCTTGTTATCTTAGATGCCAAAAGACAATACTCAGGTTCACTTGAGGTAAAGATTGACCTTTGTCAAGGAAGTTGCAGACCTAGGATGAAACCATCCCCCATGACTTGCTTTTAGCTGGGAATTATTTTTTCTTAATGTATCTTTATTGTTGAAAGTATTACAGATGTCCCCCTTCCTCCCCGCATTGATCTCCTAGACTATGCATATGTGCATATAAATTCTTTGGTTAATCTCTTCCTGCCCTCCTCCCTCTCCCAAAGGCTCCCTATTACTTAATTAGGAGTTCTCAAAACTGTTTGGTCTTAAGACTCATTTACTTTCTGAAAATATTATTGGGAACCGCAAAGATCTTTTGTTTATGTGGGCTATATCAGTCAATATATATCAGATTAGAAATTAAAACTGACAAATTTAAGAATATTTATTAATTTGTTTAAAAAATAAATGTTTACATACCAACATAACTAACACTTTTAATGAAAAATAGCTATATCATCTCAAACAAAAAATAGTGAGAGGAGTGATGGTGTTTTTCATTTTTGCAAACTTCTTTAATGTTTGGCCTAATAGAAGACAGCTGGATTCTTAGGCCTGCTTCTGCATCCAATCTGTTGTAATGTTACATGTTGGGTAGCCTCTGGAAAACTGCACTGTGCACTTGAGAGAATGAAAGGTAAAGAAATAAGTACAATTTTACTATTGCTATGAAAATAATTTTGACCTTGTGAATCCCATTAAAAGGCCAGTGACACAAGGGGTTCCTGGACTCAACTAGGAGAACTGTGGTCTATAGCATCAAGTGTGAACTTCCTGCTTTCTGTTTTTAAAACTTCATGATTTTGGCTCATCTTATCTATAATGGGATTGCATTCTAATTTTTCTCTTATCATTTACTAGTTGTATAACTTGGGCATACTCATATCTAATTTATGGGGTTATTATATAACTGAATTAGCTATTCTATACAAAGCATGCAACATCATTACAGACACATTCTAAACATCTCAGTAAAATGATGCGATTATTTGTATTTTTAGTCATTATACTTCATTGAGCAAATGTTACTTAAATGCTTTTTCTGGAGTAAGCACTGTTCAGACACTGAAATAAAAGTTGTATGCACTATTGCCATAACCCTCAGAATATTATAGTTTTTAGGGGAAATGCCACACCAATGTATTCCTTTCATAACTGTTTATTGAGTAACTATTATGTGCTACTGAGTGCTCTGAAGCACATGGGAGGAGTTCCCAGCCTAGGTGTGGGTAACAGGGAAGACCTTATGAACTGGCATTAGAACTACATCTTAATAAGTGTATTCATTGTCATGGGCAAAGAAGACATGAGGAAAGGTATCCTAAAAAGGAAACTTTTAGACAGAGTCAGCAAATATTTTCTAGGAAGAGCCAGATAGTAAATATTTTGGGCTTTTTGGGCCATCTGGTCTCTGTAGCAATTTTTCAACTCTGCTATTATAGCGTGAAAGCAACCACAGACAATTCATAAGGAAATGAGCATGGCTGTGTTCCAATAACACTTTATTTATGGACACTAAAATATGATTTCTTATAAGTTTACATCTCCCATAATATTATTCATCTTTGGATTCCACCCCCCTCCAATCATTTAAAAATGAAGAAACACACACACACACACACACACACACACACACACACACACAACACGCCACAAAAAAACAAAACAAAAAAAACACACCCACATTTGAAGGCCCATACAAAAACTGGCAATGCGTAAGATTTGGCTTATGGACAATAAAATGAAAAAGGATAAAAAAGCTGAATGCCTGAATAAAAACACTAACAATGGTAATTATGAGTTTCAAATGTGTACATGATAATTCACAATATTTTTTTTTACATATAATATCATGCTTTTATTTGTACACGAGGAAAATAGAAATGCAGAGTAGTTACTAACTGACTCGACCATGATCATACAGCCAATAAATGGCTGAACTGCAGTTAGTTCTCTGGTATCTCCTACTATTTAATTCCCCGTTGACTATGTTATACAGAGTTTATCCTATAAACCTTGGTCATGGTACTATTTTATTTAAAAATGCAAGTATTTTTTGTGTTTGGGAGATGACAACACAGTTCATCCTTGTAAAAAAACACAAGTGTTTTCAAATTTGAAAACAATACTCTATTGGAAATTGTATTTATATTAAAACACCTCCTAAAATCTAGTCCCAAGAGGCCACAGAGGAGATAAGATTTAATCTCTTAGCAACTTTCAAATGTACAATATAGTATTGTTAGCTACAGTCGCCAGGCTATACATTATATCTCCAGAATTTTCTTATCTAATAACTGAATGTTTGTACCCTTTGAACACCTTCACTCAATTCCCCACCTCTTACCCTCCACCTGTGGCAACCACCAACCTATTCTCTCTTTCTCTGATTTTTCTTTTTTTTTTTAGATTCCATATATAAGTAGGATCATATGGTATTTGTGTTTCTCTGACTTATTTCTTTAACATAATATCCTCAAGGTCTATACATGTTGTTGCATATGGCAAAATTCAAAATTTCCTTCTTCTTATGGCTGAATAACATTCAAGTCTGCACTAGATTTCTGTTCCTACCCAGGCAGCCCTTAGCCTCCTGAGACAGCAATCTTAGAGCCTAACATTAGAGCAATACCATATGTCAATCTCTAGATCCTGTGCTGTCCAACAGAACTGTCTGTGATAAAGTAAATGCCTTATATCTGTGCTGTTCAATCAGGTAGCCACTAGCTACATATGGCTAGTGAGCACTTGAAAGATGACTAAAACTGAGGAACTCATTTTTTTAATTTAATTTAACTTTATTTTAATTTACATTAAATAGCTCTTTGTAGCAAGTGGCTGCCATATTGGATAGTGCAACTCTAGATCCTGGTGCAATGTCTTACCCATACCTGAGAGTTTTAATTTAGATTTTTTACATATTTCTAGTCCATTAAAACCAGTAGACAAAACAGGCTTATGCATCTTTTTTTCCATGAATTCTTTCATGAAGTCCTTCTAGGAATCATGCTGGAAAACTGGATTTATTAATACTGCACAATTAAAACACACTGAATGTGAATTACTATATAAACTAAAGTTTCTTGGGTTTGAAGCCTATCAATCTTGTAAGGGCTTAGCTTATAAAAGGAATTGATTTGCAATTTGAGTAGGTCAGGTTTAATTTTTTTAACATTTTATAATAATTCTGGTGTATTAGTAAGATTCAATGCTTCCCTCTTTAGCCTTTGATTGATGCCTGAATCACATCTGTTTGGTACCACCATTGTTAACAACACAATTTTATTGTCTGGCAACCATTTCGACTCCTGGCCTTGCAGACAAGTATTGAAAAAGTTTGGACCCCGTCACTCTAGACCTTCCCAGCTATCATCTTTTCAACCTTGCAGTCTCTTGAAGTCTTGCCATATGTTTAGCGACTTATATTTTAACTTAGCTTGTGCTAAGATGTTAATAGGTAATAACTGTTTAATCATTGTTAAGTAATATATTAATATTTTAGAGCAGGAGCCGCCCATTTCTTAAGCCAAAGAAGGAATTAATAAGGAGTGTTCCAGCTTCCCCTGCCTGGCACCTGAGCAGTGTAAAAGTAGAGGACAAGATGAGCACATCTAATTCAATAAATATTTAGTGTGTGACAATGACATGCAAAGCAGTGGAGACAGAGAAAAACGACTTCTCTTTCATGACAGGGCAAGCCCCCTTTTATGTTTGCGAGGTTGAGTCTAATAATATTTGCAATTTATTTGCCTTTCTTCTAAAGACTTCAAAGTATGGTGTAATCAAACCCTGACGTTTTCAGTAAATGTATTTTTTAAGATTCTAAATTATTCAAGCAAAGAGGTAGAGACATTTGCTAACCTTATGGTTTGTTGATGTATATATACATATACACAGACATACATACACACATATGGTTGTGTCTATGGATATATATATATATATATATATATATATATATATATATATCCTTCCCAACAGTAGATAACTATATAGTGTATTGTGTATTGTTCCCTTTACAGGAAATTCAGAAGCTTTCCACTTACTGACTATGCAACCTGGAGCAAGTCTCCATCTCCCCAAACCTCAGTATCCTTACAGAAAGTGGTTAGTGATACTTACCTCCAAAGGTTATTGAGAAAATTAAATGAAATAATATATTAAAACCAGTAAAATAGGAAGCCGTTTAAGGTTAATGTATCTGATGGGGGAGAGGTAGAAATTGCTCTTTCTCAACATGATTATGAAGACTGCTGAAGTCTAATTTGACAAATGTACTGGGAAGCATATGGATACGTTTTCTGGACAGATGGCTGATACATTCTGTGCTGCATATGCATGGCTTTCTGTGGAGTTGCTTTAGCATGAAGAGCTTCTTTCAGGAATCTTTATGGGGCCAATATGTTAGGTGAACCTCAGCAAACAGGGAGCCAGAGGCTTGAACCTAAGGTAAACAGTTGCATGGACATGCCGGTCACTGACTGTAAATAACATCTTGAATGCCACCAAATGTTAATACCAATGCTTGGTGGTATTACATAAATTCAGCTTTAATTGAGCAAAGCTAAACCCAACCAAATGGACCTGTTTATAGTCTCAAGTATTGAAATAAAGCCCAAAACATGGATATTTTATGCCTTGTATCTGAGATATATTCATGTGTAGCACACACACACACACACACACACACACACACACACACACACACACACACACACACACATATATGTGTTTGTTCACTTGACAATTCTATCTAGTTCAGAACAAAGTCTAAAGTAAACAGCCACCTCCGATACCAGTGATCCAAAGGCTTCTCTATGGAGCGGAGAAAGGGTGATTTATGCAATGAGGAGAAATTGTTTATATTCTGTGGCACAGTGTGTCTCTGCTCCACTAAAAATTAGTAACTGAATCCATCTATAACAATCTTAAAACTAACATGGGTTCATAGGAGGTTCAATTTTTTGGGTGCTAGCATATTTATGACTTTGAAATAGATAATATGGGAGATTTAAGCAGACTGCTGAAAAGAACTTGAAGCAAGGTCCTTTCTGGAGGCTCTCACTATTGGAAAGTGCTGGAGGTGGGCTTGAACAACTGTTTTCAGGCACAAAATAAGATACCAAAGTGCCTGTTGTTTCTTGGCCAGGTGTGTGATATTAACTTAAATATATATTTGCATGTGTGTATTGTGTATGTATGTGTGTGTGTGTGTGTGTGTGTGTGTGTGTGTGTATATATATATATATATATATATATATATATATATATATATATATATATATATATAAAATAGAAAAACATCACAGCTGGGTTAGCAATATGGATTTTTGTTTTATAAAGGAGTTGTTTGGGACAGAGAAGGTTGCCCTTCTACTAAAAAATAATCCAGAGGAGAAATTGTAATTTCTCTTTCACTTACACCAAATGTAGTTATTAAAGATTTGCTTTTCAAAAGAAATGTCTGCTTGTCTAGAGCTGAAATTCCTGAGTTGCCACTTAGGTTCTTTCTCCCTTGTTCTGTAATCGGTGGAGTTTGAAGAGTAGCTGTTTATGATCTCCTGTATAACAGAGAGCACACAAGTGTGGATTTATTATCATGATGCACTTAACTGCCTCTTCTGCAGGCTAAATAGCCTAGTTCTATGCGCCTTTCCTTAAGCGTAGATCACTTTTCAACTGTTTAATAGCTGTCTTTGTTGCTTTCCTCTGAACAGTTTCCGAATTATTCTCACCCTATGGAAGTTTTCATCATCAGTGATATGCATTATGCCTATGTACTAAATGTTCTGCTGGGCACGGTGCCAGATTTGATTGCACGAGTCTTGTACCTGCCACTCCCCTCCCCCAAGCTTTAGGGCCATGTTGCAGACAACACAAATGAGATCAATATATTTAATAACATAATGACAATGGGTGGCCTTTGATTTAGGAGGAAAGAAAGGCTTTTTTTTTTTTAATCTCTTTTAACTTAGTTCCACTGACAATTTTGGTCACTCACCAAGCTTCTTTTAATACCCTTAATCAGGGTTGTCACTAATTTTTAAATTCAATATGAGGGTATATTTGAAATCCACTCAGTTTAAATTGTACAGGTTGGACTATATCAGGGCATTGTCCAAGAGGGAGGAACCAGGAGACAATGGGAGTGGCTCTGGGTACATGTGAGGCTCAAACCTGGGTGTCAGTGTTTAATCCAGACCCATGCATGAATCAAGAGGATAATCCCAAAACCAGAGTAACCAGGTATTGGGAAAGATGGTATAAAAAGCAACTAACCAGCATCAAACATTGATAACAACAGAAGCAAAATAGAGATAATTATGAAATCAACAAGACAGAACAAGTCCCAAGGCAGCTGTTGAGCAAGGGTACTTTGCTGTCCTGGGTTTCCTTTTGGGGGTGGCACTGGCCCTCTGGTGAGATTGTTCTAGGGACCAGGTGCGGGCTGAGCTGGGGTTTGCACCTGTGCTATGAGGAAGTAAAGGAAGAACGCTGATGGAAAAACTCTGAGTTCAGAGTTGTGAAAATTGTATTTTAAATAATAAATATTGGTTATTCAAGGGATTGCTTAATTGAACTTTGTGTTCCCATCCTCTTCCCCACAATCGTGACTGCCAGGAAGTTTAAAGCACACTTGCAGTTTAATGATCACAGTTAAGGAGAACCTCTTAGCGTATATATTTGTAATTTTTTTTCTCTCACTTGTTTGTATTTTCTACTCACATGTACATGTTCCCTGGTTCTGGTTTTGCATCTTTATTTATATTTTTTCATACTTAACATTAAGAGACCTTGTGCCTTAGAACTTCTACTGAAAAGTAAAGCTGGACATAATAAGGAAATATCTGCATCCATAAAATAGAAGCACTGAGTGGATTGTAAAGCTTTGCTGGCTTATTTGTGTGTTCTACCATTGTTATTTCCCAAGATGTGTCTAGTTGGGCAAGATTCACAATCTACATAAGAATCCTTTACCTGTAATTGTCTTGCTTCCCTGGAGACACTAAGTAAAAATAAACCTTATTTCCCTTCAGTAAAAACTTGTTTGTAGGGTAGTTGTCATCTCTTTCAATGGGCAGGAGTCCACAAAAGCTTCTGACCCTATGTCTGTCACATGCATTCTCAAGGATCCCTGGTAACCTTAAGAAACAGGCAATTTTAAACTCAGGCCCCTACACTGAAAGTTCCTATGATATGTGGTCAGAACTGCCTCCTCATCTTTGTGAGCTTTCATAGGCAGCTCTATACCAGCATGGTTCTGTTGCACTGCTAATTCATAGTAGGGTATTCCATTAAACACTAGATTCCATTTGAGGATGCACTGAAAATGTTCTTTTAAATATTGGGGTTCCAAAATTTGTTTTCTTCATGTTGTCTGGAGAATATTCACAAAGAGGTACAGTTTTAGTCTTACACTGCATCATATTCATCCCTTTTGCATTTTCTTTGCCTTGTAGGACACCTCCCAGAAAACACATTCTTTATAAGAGTGATGAACTAAATGGATAGTAGACATGCCATGAAATATCTTCCTACAAAAATGTCCTCATCCATAGGTTTAGAGTTCTGGGTTTGCAATGAAAGACCTGGGTTTCAGTCCTGGCCTCCATTGTTATTTACTCTGTTACCTTACACAAGTCACTGAACTTCGCTGAGCTTCATTTTTCTTGTCTGCAAATGTGAAGAATAATTCCCTTTTGGCCTCATGAGAAGAAGTTGAGGTAATTTGTGTGATGGGTCAAATGTTTAATCCTCCATCCACCTGAACCATGTACTCTCATGGTCCTATCCTCAACCTCATTAACCTACCACCACCTAATTCTACCTAATCTCAACCTGAGTCTTCCTTAGTCTTGTTACCCAGACCAGATTCTATTGTTTACAACTGCAGACATCCCTTGCAAATATTGAACTCCCTTGCCTTGCTGCTCTCTCCTGCAGATGTTCATGGAAAAACCCCTACTTTGTTCATTAAAAACAAAACAAAATAAAAACTACAACAATCTCTCATGTACTTTATGCTGGTATCTGAGTCAAATGTTCCCAGAGAAAACTACACACCCTTGCTGACTATTTTTACTTCAGATTTCTGATCAGAAATCTCAGGTGGGCACCCCATCTATCCCTGCTCAACCTGCTAATGACCTTGCCTCATAAACTTCAGGCAGGAGGCCTCTCATTTGCCTGCCCTCAACATTATCAATCTCTTCTTTGTAAACTATACTGGGATCTATGAATATTATTTATTATTGTGATTCCATAGTTTAGAGGTATCTAATGCATTTGGAATATTTTCTAAAAAAACTCTTCTCAAATTTGACCTCTATTAAACTGTTGTTCAGAAAAGGGACTATATTAACCATAGCACACAATTGTGAAGTTTAGCTTTATTAAAAAGTGTGCTAAAAGCTCATTATGCATAAAAGGAGTTGCTTAAGTCTGTTTAACATAATGACCAATTTGATCATTTTGTCATTGAATTTTTTTTTTAGGAAATTTATATTTTGGAGGAAAAAGAACATTCAAATATAAGCATTATTCACTAGGTTTGAATGGAATAGTTCCCTATATTTTATCCTGCTTTATTTTTTAAGAAACCCACAATGACCTGCGATGATGCTACTGAAGACTCAGATTCCAAATAAATAAGAAAGGTTCCTTTTCTCTGTTGCACCTTGTCTCTTGTAAATCAATAAAAGCCCTATTTGCTCATTGAGGTTAAACCATTCAGCTGAGAGGGCATTCGCAACCACTTGCTAAACTTTCTCTATGAAAGGGCCCTTCATAAGATCTTTCTCCGGGAAGTAGCAAGAAGACAAATTAGCAACGTGAAAAATAAGGTTGTATTTTCACAATCTGTCATATTCTCTTTGATCTTGTTATGGAAAAGGCTTGTCAGAATTCTTTTTCTCCTCTAAGTTATGGCTCAATAATGATCCAGATCTTCATGATGCTGTCATTACTAGGTGTGCTGAAAAGCCAGGCTCAGGCTTCTGTTCCACAGTGCCTGTCTGCTTACCATCTGTACTCCCCAACCTGTACGAGTGATAATATAACACCTGAGCACAAAGGCTCCATGATATAGATAGTATTTTTGATGTGAAAGAATTGGAAATAAAGTTTTATTCTTTTCCTTTAGTTTGTTCTATAACATTCCCACAGATATTCCTATTAAAACACTGATCTGAAATTCTCCATTAGAGGGAAAAAAAAGTTTCCATGGTCAAAATAGTTGAGAAATATTTGTGTGCTGATCTTTCTAAGAAATTCAAAATGCAAAGTGCTGAAGGACTCTGCTGTGTGACCTTGATCTAGCTCCCTAACTCTCTGTGTCTGCCTGTTGGTAAAATGTGAATAATAATAGCAATTACTCCACCGAGGGGGTCTGAAAATTAAAAGAGTTAATACACATAAAACACTTTGAACAGTGCCCAGTACATAAAAAGCTATCATTTTTAATCTTACTGTTTTCTAAAATTTTTAAGCTGAGAACCCATTATACCCCTTTAAAAATCTGAAAAAGTTATATGATATTAAATGTTCCATGAGATGGTAAGCACCTTGCAAGGATTCTGCTCTGTTTATTTTTGTATGACCTGCTCCTAGCACAGTGCCTGTCACATAAGAGGTGCTTGTTGAATATTTGGTGCATGCATGAATGAATGTATGTTTAACATTGTCCTGCATGTCACCTCTGGCCTCCTGCCAGGCTTAGTTTAGATAGTTGCAGCTATGGACTGAATGTCTGTGTCCTCCCAAATTCATATGTCGGAATCTATACTCTCAACATAATGGTAGTAGGAGGTGAGGCTTTGGGGAAATGATTAGCTCTGGAGAGTGAAACCCTCATGAAAGGGATTAGTGACCTGATAAAGGGGACCTCACAGAGTCCTCTCTACCCACAGGGAAAAGACAGAAAGTAAGCTCTCACCAGACATCAAAACTGCAGCACCTTGATCATGGACTTCCCAGCTTTCCGAATGGTAAGAAATAAATCTCAGTTGTTTATAAGCCACCCAGTCTATGGTATCCTGTCAAAGCAGCCCAAATGGACAGATACTTGATCCTCTGTATGGCTGGATGAACGCTGCTACATTTTTCCACCTTGGTGTTAATACTGTTCAATTGGTTAGTGCTTTATAAACTAGTGCTATATCATTTAATTCTCTAAGTGGTATTTGCCATATTATCCAATAGATAAAAGTGCCAGAGCTGAGATTTGAACCCTGAATGACTCCAAGAATAAGCCTTTTCTTCCATCATTCAGAAGAGATAGCTACTCAGATTTTTGAGGCCAGAGTGTCTTGGACCTAGGGTTAAATCTTAGATTCTTTCCTTTAAGCTTTTAACTTCTTTATGGCTTTTGTGATGCAGAATTTGTCTCGATACAGAAGGATTTGGTCACTTTGTTGGATACTTAAAGCTATTCTTATAATTAAAGCTTTGGGCTTTTCCCCCAGTACATATATTTTAAAGGATTTAAGTAAATTTACATTAATAATATATGTAATTTGCTTGTTCATTTTGTCTGATTTGTCACAAGATATATATGTTCTTGAGAATCCCAAAGAACAAAGGTTTTGGAATGGAGCCTCAAGAGATTGGCTTGGAATTCATAAATTCTTTCACTTTCTGTTTTCTCACTTGAAGACAAATAAGAATTTTCTAGAACCCTTATTTGTGCTTCAGTTGACAACACTTTGTCTTGTATATCTGATGAGATAGATTCCATAGCTTGGTGGTGTCCTTTACCAATGGTTTCCTCATCTCAAGCATGAACTATTATTAGTGGTTCTCTTGTTGGGAGGGAGAGAAATGTAGTTATATTTTTTCCATGAAGTTTTTTTAGTCTCATTGCATTTAGATTTCATTGTTACTGAATTAGTCCTAGAAGTATGGTATTTTTATCCCCCAGTAATGCAAGAACAACTCTTTCTTTCCTCCTTTTGAAGTTTTGGAATCATAAAGAACATTTCCTTTCTTCTTTACTTTGACCACATATAATAATAATGGCTTTCATCATCGGTCATCTACAGAAACCATTTTGAATATCATTTTTTATCATAAATAGAGGAAATGCTAGGAAATATTTGCATTCCACTTTAGGCTAAAATCTAGGAACAAATAGAGCTTGAAATATGTTTTGTGGCATTCTTCTGAAGCTGTGCAATACACCTCTTAAATTACAATTTCAGTTTTGCAAGGGCACAGCAGAAAAATCAGAGCGATGAATGGGAATACCCAGCTGGTTCATTTATGTATATGTGCTACCCAGACCACATAACACCTAAAAGATCAATGAATTCCTTTTTGAGTTCCAGCCTAGATTTTTGAATTTGATGGATGACATTCAAAATGCAGGATCAGTACTGATAGTAAATAAGTGAGATCTAATGAAATAATGGATAGAAAAGTGCTTTTGAATAAGGAGTACAAACATAAGATGTTACTGTGAGCCAACTACTATGACAGAAAGATGTTCAGAGAGTGGCTTATATATTCTTGCAGTTACCATCAAGGCAACTGAGCATTCCATCTATAGTCTTTGGAAGTGAATATGTGAGAAGGGCTAGGTTGAACTCAATAAAAACAGACTATCTGTCTAGTTGCATTCTACTTGAATATTAGCACAGTGGTTTGTAGTTTGTGCCTTGCTTTTATTTAGAAGTGTTTATAGAACATGAAAAGCTTTTCTTATTTGTGTGTCTTTCATGCTCTAAAACTGAATACAATTAAATTTATGTCATATTTAATGTATATGTTATATTATACTTTATTTAAGCACTTTTCAACTGCATTACCTTCTGTGAATTTCTCAGGGCCTCTGGCACCAATGAGGTGTCCTATAAATTCTGACACTATCTACCTGGAGTCAGAATCCAATGCCAAAAATTAAAAGACTTAGTGCTATAACACTATCCCTACTTCAGATGCCATTCACAAGTCCTGGGCCAACTGTGTTTCTGACTGGCAGGATATAAATTAGGGGTTCCTACCATGCCATCCACAGGTTTGATAATTAGCTAGAATGGCGCACAAAACTCAAGAAAACTCTTTACTGATATTGAACAATTTATTATGAAGGATACAACTCAGAAACAGCCACATAGAAGAGATGCGTAGGGCAAGGTACTGGGACACAGCAGGAAGTTTCTATGCCTTCTCTTGTAGTGCTAGGAAGGGTGTGCCTCCTTCCTAGCACTACAATGTGTTCACCAACCTGAAAGCTCTCTAAATATCATATTTCAAAGTTGTTATAACTCAGTCTCCAGCCTCTCTCCCTTCCACAGTGGTTGGTGGGTGGAGCTGAAATTTCCAACCCTCTAACAATGTTCTCTTTCTGGTTTCCTGCCCCATTCTGAGGCTATCTAAGGGCCCTACCCTGAGTTCTATTGTTAGAATAAACTCAGGTATAATCCAAAGGGGTCTCATTATGAATAACAAAAGACACTCAAAAAACACTGGGAAAGTTCCAAAGGTTTTTAGGAGCTTTGTGTTAGCAATTCGGAACAAAGAACAAATATTTCTTATACCACACCTGCTGTTTTATTTTTTAATAGACTTCATATTTTTATAACAGATTTATTTTCACAGCAAAACTGAGTGGAAAGGAAAGGGCAGCATTCCTAGAAAATCCCTCCCTGCTCCCTACAGCCTCCCCCACTATCCTGTATATTTGTTGTAAGTGATAAATACCTTTATCAACCAAAGTTCATAGTTTATATTAAGGTTCACTCTTGATGTTGTACATTCTATGGATTTTGAAGGAATCAGAGTATATTTTAAACTAAAGGCAATTAAGAAAAACCAACTCTCTATCCTCTCCTCTCTGTACCAGGAAGGGCAGGGTGATTCTTAACCATTGGTGACAACCCTAGATGCTTCTCAGCCCAGGGAGGCACCAGAGGAAACTACATAACACATCTTAGTATCTAGCCTTTGCCTTTCATTAGTTTCTCCATATATTTACCTTCTCACAGTTTGCTGCCCTTTGAAGCCTGAAAACCTTTTCCTCTGTTTTATCACTTCTCTACAAATGTATTGTCCTTTGTTGAGATGCTATATAAGCCCCAATTTCTGACCATCCCTTTGAGTGACTCATGACTGATTTCTGCTGTGTATATGAGTGATACATGCACTAATAAAATCTGTTTATGTTTCCCTTGCTGATTTGTCACTTTTTCCATCTAATTTGCATGTACCCTGTCAGAGAACCCAGGGGTATAAATAAAAATATTATTTCCTCCTCTACAATAATACATTTCCAATAGTTTCAATGCCCTAAACACATTTGTGATACATTTATTTGTTACCTGCCTACTTTTTAAATACCATATTTTAGGCTTCATGAAGGTTAAGCCATGCAGAACCCATTTGAACCTCTAATACATCATAAATGAAGGAAAGCAGTTTTCAGAGGTGTCCAATAAACCCGGGGCCAGTCTTCAGGGGAGATGTATTCTCACCTTGAACAATCTTGGTGAATAGATTCTCATACTTCAAGTTGAGTCTTCCCTAGCCTAGGAGATACCTGAGATAACTTGAAATGACATTAAGCCAAAAGCTTATTGTGTGAGGTGCAATAATTATTAAAAAGCTAAAAACGAGGTTCCACCCAAACAGAACTTGTTCTGAAGAAAGTTTCCTCACTTTACAGGGCACACACCTGTACTCCAAAGAGCAGACATGGAATTGCTGACAGCCAGCAAGGCCCTGGGCCCTGGCTCACTTTGTCTACACATCTCTAAGGATGTTCCCAGGATACCTCTAAGATGGGTCACTTCTCTGCAGTATTAATGATAGAACAAAACATTATTAACAATAGAAAACAAAATCTGGAATTAGAAATTTAATAAAATCCTTGCATTCCCAATTAGAATGATAAGCTGTATTATTTCATTCTTTAATGGCTTTTCAAAAGGGCACAAAAAGTTTTGCTTTACCCTCAGAGAACAAATTATATAGGGATCCATACCTTTTATGTTGTGTCAGAGTAGAAATACTCCCTAAAACTGTCTGTCTGTAAGAATCAGCTGTCTCAGGCCAATAATTAATGATCCTGCTGAAGTCATGCTGGAGAACATAATTCAAGGACTATACTATTGTCTAGGGATTTTAAAAGTTCATAAAACAAAAGGATAACATACAAGACCTTTGTGGAAAGTGCTCAGAAATACCAAATCAATTCTTATTTTAAATAGTAAAAGGAGCGCTCAATATTTAAAGACGCTCAGAGATAATAAGAACAAGTTGTTGATATTTGTTATAAGAGCCCTATGAGGTGGTAAATGGTGTTCAAAGAGGAAAATGAAGGTATAGAAATAAGAATATATATAACTCTTGGGGGGTATGTGGATCACACTTACATATACATACCTGGTGTCCATTATTGCTGCGATGCTTTCGAGTGAAGGTACTGCTGGTGGGAACGAAGGTGGGGTTTTCTCTCCCTGTGCCCATCCTGCAGCACCTGGTGGTGTCTGTCTGCACTGAGCCGGGGTTTGAGCACCCGGCCAGGTTGCTTAGTTCTGAGTTCACTGGTGCCATCAGAGAGTGCTTAGATAGAACAAAAGCTCTGAGCACCGTATTCTCTCAGAGGATTTAGGGAAAATCTCTGGAGGAAGTCTGTACTTCTAGGAAGCAATGTAACTTCAAAGCTGCCTTGCAGCTGGAAAGCCCCTAAAGCATTAAGAAAAAGAGGAGGGAGGAGGAGACCTTTATAAATGTCAGAAGAACTAAAGGTAAAATTCCTGGGTAGAACATTTGCTGATAGTTGGTTTTCTTAATGCACCAATGTATTAACACAGGCTGGATCTTTCAAACCATTTCTTACTTTTTAATTTTATTTGTTCATTGAGAGAGAGAGAGAGAGAGAGAGAGAGAGAGAGAGAGAGAGAGAGAGATCTATTTATTTTTTTACTTATTTATACATTCATTGGTTGCTTCTTGTATGTACCCTGACACAGGATTGAACCAACAACTTTGGTATATTGGGGCAATGCTCTAACCAACTAGGCTACCCCCGGCCAAAGCAGGCCATTTTCAACTGTAGTTTTAATATTGAATCACTTCACTTTTGGATACAGAAACAAATTTTTAATGGTAATTCTAATTTTTCCTAGTAACTTGCAAATAGTCTTCCATGTATGACATATGCACCTATTTATTTATGTTTCAATATGGAATTATCTATTTTTCCATTGGAAACCAAAAATATAACTTCCACACTATATTGGGATAATGCAGTCTCACTTTGCATCTCTTTGCAAAATATACTACTAATACCATAGCATAGTTCACATATTACAAGATGTGCCATAAACAGTAAAACTTGAGCTCCTGTGTTATGAACTGAACTGTATCTCTCCAAAATATATACATTGAAGCTTTAACTGGAACGAGACTGTAATAACTCTTACAAAGGCAATTACACTTAAATGAGGTTATAAGGGTGGGGCCCTAATCCAATAGAACTAGTGTCCTTATAAGAAGACAAAGAAATACCAGGAGTGTATATGCAGAGAGGAAAGGCCATGTGAGGGCACAGTAAGAAGGTGGCTACCAGGAAGCCAGGAAGAGAGGCATGAACAGAAACCAACCCCGCTAGCACGTTGGTCTTGAACTTCCAGTGTCCAGAACTATAAGAAATAAATTTCTGTTGTTTTAGACAACCAATTTGTGCCATTTTTTCCTATGGCATCCCTAGCAAACTGATACCTCCTGAAACTTAGGAAAATAGTTATAGGAAGTTTCATGTGTTTTATGTTTCTGAGAAGTGGAAGATCCTTCTTTTGGCCCAAACCCTAATTAAGAAGACATTCTTTCTGGCAAATGGGGCAGAATTCAGTCTGTCCTACCCCTTCCTCAAATGCATAACACAAAGGGGACAGAACATGACAGAATTAGAAAAGAAATTCCAACCTCACAAGGACAGAGATAATCCTGGTGTCACATCTATCTCATGTCTCCAACTTCCCAGCAGGTCCTCATGAGGAACTCATAGAAAGTTTACTGCTTAAGAATATCATTTATTATTTGCTGTTGATAATTCTACTTAAGCTATCTATGTAGTAAAATAAATGTGGCTCTAAATTCTATAAAATGAGTTTGTTCATTCTAAAAGGATGTCCCCTTTATTACATTTATAAAATTGCTAGGTAAAAAATTATAGGATATTCTTATGAGGAGACAACTGGATTCAGTGGACATTACTGAAAAAGTCAAAACAATATCAACAAACTAAATTTAAAAACTGAAAGGCTTTTGTAACAAAAACAGAAACCTTGGTATCTCATTCATTCGTTATGTAAAATTACACATGCCTATGCCTGAAGAGTTAGATGATCAGCGAACTTTGTGGTGGCTATTTCAGAGATAGAAGATTCTGATTTGTAATAAATTGATAACTTCTAACTTTATATATTATTATGTATAATTTTATGTATTATTATTATATGCTAGTTATTTACAAAGGTGCTGAGTATTTATATAATCAGACAAAACTCTAGTTGTTATTTTTTTACTATGAAAAATAATTTGTAATTTTTTTCTGAATAAGATCCTATTTAGGTATGGCTCTCACTTCTGTACTGGCACAGGGATTCACAAAGCTGGCAGAGCAACATTAATGTGTATTTTCTCTCTTTGCAGAGCAGGGTTTGTATGTCTCCCAATTGCTGTATGGTAGGATATGAACATAAATATGTATACATTTGGATGTATACCACTGTATTATTACATGTAAGAGGGGATTGGCAGCTCTTACAGACGCTCACTGTACAAACCTGCTTTCCATCTGGTAGGTTTTAAAATTGCATATTACTCCACAGGAGATGGGCTCCGGAAAGCAGCCATCTACGTGCAGGGTCTATGTTATGCAGATGTGTGCAAAAACACCTGTGCAGTTCTGTGTACATTTTCTTAAAGGAACTAAACACTTGGGAAATAACAGGGTGTGACTAGGGTGAGATTCGGCACTGAGGTCACTGTGGGACATGGCTTGTGGGTTGAATGGGTGGTGCAGAAATGAAGTAGGAAACAAGGTGACAGGGTGCAGCCCTTCCTTTAGCAGTTGACAACAATAGGAGAGACACCCCAGGTATCACAGTCAACACCAGCCTCAGTTCAGGAGGTATACATGTCAGTAGCAATCCTTCTGTGTAAAGGTCACTTTACATCACTTTATATCGGAGCAGATTCTGCAGTGATTTAGTTCTAATTTTAGGGATGTTCTTTTTAAATTTTTATTTATTTTTATTGAATTTATTGGGGTGATTTTGGTTAATAAAGCCATACAGGCTTCAAATGTACAACTCAATAAAACAATATCTGCTTACAGCATCGGGTGCTCACCACCCAAAGTCAAGTCTCTTTCCATCCCCTTTAGGGCTATTCTCTCCATCATATGGGGAATCTATAGAAGGGTACAGAACAGACTAATGCCTTCTGACTAATGGCTTTTAGAGGTCTGTCACCCTTAATCAGATACACCTCAAAACATACAGTAGAAAAACAGAATCAAGGGTTACCCTCAACCTAAGGAGGAACTATATAGAAGGAGCACTTGAAAATTACTTAATTATAATTAGTCTCATTATATTGAGAAATAAAGAACATTCAAAACAGTTAAGTCCTATACAAGGAATTCTATACATTTTCTAACTAAAGAACTAAGAATTTGGAGAAGAAATAAACACCATAAGTCACAATAAGTATGCAAGGCCTTACCTAAATTGGAGGTAATTTGTATGTATGTATGTACGTATGTATGTATGTATCTATCTATCTATTTATCTATCTATCTATCTATCTATCTATCTATCTATCTATCTATCTATATATATCCTAGAGGCCCGATGCACAAAATTCGTGCAAGAGTAGGCCTTCCTTCCCCCTGCTGCCAGGACCAGCTTCCCTCTGGCACCCGGGACCCGGGCTTCCTTCGCAGCCCTGGCTTCATCCGGAAGGACGTCCAGTCTAATTAGCATATTTCACTTTTATTATCATAGATATATTTAATATTTATTTATTAAATTGATTGGGGCGACATTGGTCAACATGAACATATAGGTTTCAGATGTGAGTTTCTATGTCACAAGACCTGTATGTTGCACAGCGTATTTTGAATAGAATTGAGATATTGCAGTCTACTTGCTAGTTTCCTATTGTTGCAGCAACATATCATCATAGACTTAGTGGCTTGAAACAACACACACATTTATTGTCTTACAGTTTTGGAGGTCAGAAGTCTGGCATGACCTCTCTGGGCTAAGGTCAAGGTGCAAGCAGGTTTGCATTCCTTCTAGGAGCTCTAGAGGAAAACCGGTTTCCTTTCCTTTTCCAGCTACTAGAAGCTGCCCACGTTCCTTGGCTCAAGGAGCCTGCTCTTCATCTTTCAAGCCAGCAATAGGCATCCCTTTGATCCGTCTCCATTAGAAATCACCCTCTGATCACAACCAGGCAAGATTCTCTGCTTTTAAGGACCTATGTGATTACATTGGACCCAACCAAATAATACAAGATAATTTTTCTATCTCAAGGTCCTTAACTTTATCTCAGCTATAAAGTCCCTTTACCATGTAAGGTAATATGTTCATAGGTTCCAGGGATTATGACATGGAATTCTTTGGGGGTCTACTTTTCTGACTACCACCCTGACTAAGAAGTGTAGTGTTATAATACAGATCAACAACACATATATTTGCATAGAGATTTTCAAGTCTGATGACATTTCATTCCTATTATATCAATGCCTGTGTATTTTGATAAAAATAAGTACTTTGAAACATGGTGCACTATCATGTTATGATGTCAGAGCTACAAGAATAACCTTGAACTGCGTGTCATATAACTACCCCCCCCAGTCACATTGCTGTATTAATTATCTGATTATGGACCATTGTCTTTCATGTAGATAGCACTTATAAATGTGCTTATTTAAGTATGAAGCAAAAATGTTTCCAAGATTAAAGCAGTTAGCAAACATTAATTTGTGAGGATCAAGTAAAGGGAAGTAATTTGTGATGGGAGAAATAACACTGAAATCTGGAAATCTAATATGTAAGATTCTTTGTTTCCTTTTCCATTTGCAGAACAGCTTTTTATTACTAACTCATCTGTAAAGCTAATGAATTGTCTCCTTAAACACTGTGTACTTAGTTTTATGGTTTAAAAAATTAGTATTATTAAAACATCTTAAGTAAAAGAGGCTTTTTGAATTCCATTGCATTTGGCAAGTGAAAGCAAATTGCATAATTATTACTTTGCTGGCTTGACATTCTGGTTCTGATACTCCAGTTCACTTCCACAGAATATTAAATTAAGAAGAGAGAATCAGTAATCCAGTAATCAGGATTACATGATACTATTAAAAAAGAGATTCCTGCATGGCTGGTGTGGCTCAGTGGTTGAGCATCGACCTATGAACCAGGAGGTCACTGTTTGTTTCCTGGTCAGGGAACATGCCCAGCTTGCGGGCTCCATCCCCAGTGTGGGGTGTGCAGGAGGCAGCCATCAATTATTCTCTCTCATCATTAATGTTTCTATCTATCTCTCCCTCTCCCTTCCTCTCTGAAATCAGTAAGAAAAAAAGAGAGATTCCTAAGAATTTACAATACATGATATTCATACAGTTGGCCTTTCATATCCATAAGTTTCACATCTGCCAATTCAATTAACTACAGACAGAAAAATATTCAGGAAAAATACCCCAGAAAGTTCCAAAAAGCAAAACTTGAATTTGACACATACTGAATACTATGCTGAATCAACAGAATGAAGTGACATATAGGCATAGGCTGCTGCAGCCTACATGCAAATACTGCATTCTTTTATATAAGGGACTTGGGCATCTATAGATTTTGTATATTTCGGGATCCTGAAACCAATATTCCACATACAGGGAGGGACAACTGTATATAAAAATTTTCTGTTGGGATTTAAAAAGAGTTCATTTTTAATTTATTACTAATGAAGTGCAGTGGATACATTTAAAAATATATATTTTATTGATTTTTTTACAGAGAGGAAGAGAGAGGGATAGAGAGTTAGAAACATCGATGAGAGAGAAACATCGATCAGCTGCCTCCTGATCACCCTCTACTGGGGATGTGCCTGCAACCAAGGTACATGCTCTTGACCAGAATCGAACCTGGGACCCTTCAGCCTGCATGCCGATGCTCTATCCACTAAGCCAAACTGGTTAGGGCTGCAGTGGATACTTTGACTGCTTTCCTGGCATACATTTCCCATTTCCTCCTTCCTAACAGGACCCCAGCTATTCAGATTATATACACATGCTACCTCTCATCCAACCTTTGATTCATGTGATTGATTTAAGCAAATCGATATGATTCCCTGCCACAGGCCACAGGCATGGGCATTCCATGATCATGTGCACTAGAGTCTGTTTATGATGTTTTCTGCTAGGGACTTTAATTTATGATTTGGGAACTCTTTCTGTTAGACGGCATTGGTGGATACCAGTCTTGAGATGATAAGAAGAGAATACTTGAGTATAAAGCTGGCTGTTTTGAAGAGTAATTATGTTACTTAAAATGTTTTGTGTTTGTGATTGGTCTGGTGCATCTAGGGAATATTAGTGTGGAAAGGCATATGAAAGTGAATATCTCTATGTGTGGGTCCTAGAAGAGGTAGACATAGCACACCGAGAAGGCCTAACAGAGGGTACCCAACCTCCCCAAGTGGGTTTTCAAGCTGAGTGTAGGGAAAGAGAACCAAACTATCCATGAACAGCAGCCTTTATTGGGAGTTAAGGGTGGGATGGTTTTTAGCCTGTAGGAAGCACAAATGTTGGCTAATTTGAATGTACCTGGGTCAACAGGAGGGGCCATCACAGGAGGAAATTGGATGTTTTCATGTGGAGTATGGCTTGGTTATATTTGTTTAAGCAGGTTGTTGTGTGGCAGATTCAGGAAAACTGGGTAAAGGGTCAAATAGAAGTGGGCAGGGGGACACTGAAGCTATAAATATTTTCCCTTCATGTGATGTTTACTAAACAAAAGGAGAAAGATGTTGCTGAAAGAACACCCATCATATTGGATTAGGACCTACCCTATCAACATCATCTATCCTATATAATAAAAGATAATATGCAAATTGACCCTAACACCAGAACGACCAGAACGACCGCTGGACCAGTCACTATGAAGTGCACTGAACACCTCTTGGTTCCTTCCCCTGGCCGTCAGGCACCGATCACCCAATGGTGAATGGGGAACCAGGGGTGGGTGGTGGTGGGGGATGGATCTGGCTGCTGGCAGCTGGGGAAGATGGCCCTGATTGCAGGTCAGGCCTAGGGACCGTACCTGCACAGAATTTTGTGTGCCGGGCCTCTTGTATCTACCTAATAAAAGAGTAAAATGCTAATTGACCGTACCTTCGCGACACCCACCAGCCAATCAGGAGTGAGTATGCAAATTAACCCAACAAAGATGGCCAGTTAATTTGCATTTGCAGGCATCCATGGCCAGGGACAGGGCGGGAGACTTGCGTCATCGCAATAGCAACGATGCAGGCATTCTGCACCACCCCAGCCAATTGGGACCTCTGGGCAGCATGGGAAGGCAGAAAGGTGGCTCCTGGTTGGAGTAAAGGCAGTGCCGGCAGCCAGGGGAACCAAGGCCCATTCTTGCACAAATCTTCATTCGTGCATTGGGCCACTAGTATGTGTATATATATATATATGACTAAGCGACTGTCTGACTGTCCGGTAGCTATGACATGCAATGACCACCAGGGGGCAGATGCTCCAGCTAGTAGATATGACATTCACTGACCACCAGGGGGCAGACACTCAATGCAGGAGCTGCCGAGCTGCAGTGACTTGGCAGTGGTGGTTCCCAGGTGACGCACCCCAGAACCAGAGAGGAGGGAGCTCAATTCCACAGTGCATCACCCAAGTACCACCCTCTCACAATCTGGGACCCCTTGGAGGATGTTGGAGAGCCAGTTTCAGCCCAATCCCCTCAGGCGCCAGGTCAAGGAACCCCACCTGCTAGAGGGACCCAGCTCACTCTGCAGATGTCCTTCAAGCTGCAGCACTGCCCCAGTTGCAGCCAGCCTGGGGAAGGACCATGGGAGGTTGGCTCCAGGGCATGCCTGGCATCTTGCCTAGTCCCGCCTACCAGCCACCTTCTAATTAATTTCCTTTCAATGTGCACGAAAGCTGTGCACTGGGGCACTGGTTTTAACATATTTTCCTTTTAAAAGACTCTATCTCTAGGCCCTAGGATAAATAGCTCCTGCTATAGATATGCAAAAAGACCCTATCTCCAAAAAGCCACATTATGAATTAACTAGGGGGTTAAGACTCCAATGTACAAATGCTGGAGGTACACAATTAAGCCCATAATAATTACTCACCTTCTCTTCTTGATAGAATTTCAGCATATGACTTGAGTTCAGCCAATCAGATTCATTCTATCTGGAATTTGAATTGGGAACTAGTTACACACAGAAGCAAGGACAGTAGAAAATTTTTTCTGGCAGAGATAAAAGGCAATGCTGGAAGCAACACCCAGTTTCTGGGATAGTAGTGGTTGTAGTGCTGGGTTGGAACCTGCAACATCCAGAATAAGGAGGTGGAGCAGTTATGTCCCCATGAGACGAGTTCTACCTCTTCCATTGTTTGTGCCATTTTATGAGATTGCTTCTCCAGTCTTCTCAGTAATTTTATGAGCTGTCCAATATCCTCTCAATAAGTTCTCTCCTTAAATCAGTTACAGTCAATTTCTATGGCTTATAATCCACAACCCTGACTGGATCTCCACATATGGTGAAATATTATATAGCCATTAAAAATAATTTAAAAAATAATTTTAATGGCTTTGGAAAATGTGATATACTGCTAAGTAAGAAAGGCCACAATACAGTGTAAATACTATGATATATGTTTTATTTAAACACTATGTGTGTATAGCCGTAGATAATAATTGTATGGGAATATATTAAATATATATAGTAATTATCTGTGCATGGTGAGATTGTAATTGATTTGTTTTCTTCTTTAGACTTGTTGCATTTTACAAATATTCTACATATGTTACTTTCATCATCATGCAATATTTATAAAAGGAAAATTCAGCTCAGCATGGCCTTTTGGGATTCTCCTCGTTCCCATAAAGTTGCCTTAGCTATATTTTTCTGTGCTTCCAAGATCTTAATGACAGCTCTTATTACTCCTCATGCCTCTAACATGGTCCTTAGTATGCTAAGTTCACTTGTCAATGTTTCCTACAAACTTGTAAGTTTCTTAAGGAGAGTTACTAAACTTAACTTATCTGTATTTCCAGCGTCAAGCATAATGTCTGGCATAGGGCAAACACAGAGCAAACATTTGTTGAATGAAATCTAAAGCTACTTTAATATCACTTGATAGTTCTCTTTAGCTGTATTAAAGCTAGTTTCTTGAATTTCAGTGATGACAAATTCTAAGTATTTTTGAGCATTTACGTCCTTTGATTATTTATCTGTGTTCAGAAGAATTAACATTTCTGTTTGAAGGTGTTCCCCATGAATAAAGTAGGTATATTAAGAATACTTTTCTCCCTTAATGATGAGAAGTGAATGAAGGAATGCAGGAAAACTATTTTAATAGATTATGTACACCTACAATAAGTAATGTTAACTATTAATACTCTCATCAGCGTGTTTAGCCAGACTGCTTAGATTTTATTTTGTATTCAGTTCTAATGTCAAATTCTAGCTCAGTCCCAGGCCACTGGTGGAGAATTGAGGCCAAGTTTCAAGGTAATACTCTGTGGTCTAATATAATAAAAGGGTAATATGCAAATTAACCGTCACTCTGACACAAAGATGGCGGTGCTCATAGCAGCCAGGTGGGACGCTGGTGTTGTCGCCCGGCGATGATGGCAGTGTCCCATGCCCCATCCAAGGAAGGAGGGAGGGCTGCAGACACAATATGGGGCTGTCGAGCTGGGGGCACAATGCAGGGGTTCCTCTGTGCATGAGCTTCAGAGGAAACACCTTTTCTGACCGCACATTGGCTAAGCTCCCTGTATGCTGCCACTCGCAGTGTTCTTAGTAACTTGGGTAATAAGAATCCAAGAAGGTGATCTAGGGTTTTTCCACCACACTCCTAGAGGAAAAAACTAAGTTCCGCTGCTGGAGGGGCTAAGAAATGTCATATTCTGCCCTAGCCAGTTTGGCTCAGTGGATAGAGCCTCGGCCTGCCAACTGCAGGGTCTGGGTTCAATTCTGATCAAGGGCATGTACCTAGGTTGCAGGCTCCTCCCTGGCTGGGGCACAGGTCAGGGCTCATGCAGGAGGCAACCAATCGAAGTGTCCCTGTCACATTGATGTTTCTCTCTGTCTTTCCCTCTCTCTTCCAAGCTCTCTAAAAATCAATGGAAACATATACTCAGGTGAGGATAGAAAAAAAGAAAGAAAGAAAGAAAGAAAGAAAGAAAGAAAGAAAGAAAGAAAGAAAGAAAGAAATGTCATATCCTATGAAAGACACATCTTGAAAATGCCTAAAGAAAGTTGTCATTTTTTGTGGTGAAGGGACTGGACTCCGTGTTGATGAAAACACCTGGGAAGCTGGCCTAAGCCGTCAGTAGGACATCCCCTGAGGGCTCCTAGTCTGTGAGAGGGAGCAGGCTGGGCTGAGGGGACCCCCCGCCCCAGTGCACAAATTTCGTGCATCGGGCCTCTAGTTAAGTATAATTATGAATCTCATTTCATGGATTATAATTTTACTCGAACTCAGTACATATCCTATTCTAGCTTAAACCAATTTTTTAAAGCAGACCAATCAGATTCTTGGTCTTGGGAGTGGCTAGTAGTTGTTTTATGTTAGTGGTAGTACTCTAGACCCATGCTCATCTAAGAGCCCATCTGCAACGAAATAAGCTTGTTCCAGAATATAAATCAACACACCACTCTATCTTGGAATCTTGCTATGATGATTATCAGCTAAAAGTAGTATACTGAATAAATCACTTTTTGAACAGAAGATGTAGAGGACTGCAAATTTCCATTTTATACCTAGAGTGTCCTGATTCTTACATTTCCCAAGTTTAATTATTTAACTCCTATTTTTCTAAAAATTGTATTCTTTTCCTTTGCTTGCTCAAACAACCGAAATAACTTTAACTAATAAGGTAGGACCATGAACATGTGATAATGGAGATTAGAAGTATGGATTTTGAAGTCATGCTCATAGAGATGTTCATTAGAACCATGGGCCTGATACAGAGGAAAGTGTCGAGGTGGATAGCCTGGCAATAGAAAATAAATCTCTTGAACTCAGAATCAGTTCATTTATGGAACTGAAATTGGAAGAGGCATAATCAGAAGAAACTGGAAAGGGATATCAGGGAGTGGGGAAGAACCAAGAAGGTACATGTCATAAAATCGTAGGGAGAAAATTGTTTGACAGATTAGATACTGGTCTGCAGCATCTGCTTTAGTTGGGATGGGCTACACATGGTTACCAATAAATGCAAGTCTTTTAGTGGCTTAACATAGCAGAAGTTTATGTGTTGCTCACATCACAGTCCAAGATGGATTGTCCTGATTGTGATGTGACTCAGGGAAAAAAAGCTCTTTCTATATCATGGCACTAGACCCCAAAGGATCTTGCAGTTATTGGTAGAGAGACAGGAGGAGAGAAACTTGGAAAAGTCCTTGATCTGAAAGAGACTCATGTCCTTCTTCCTATATTCCATTGGCAAGAACTAGCTTCAGCCAAATGTAAATGCAAAAGTCAGGAAGCCTCTTCCCAGCAATCAATCTATATGATAGGAGGGGTAGAAATATCTTAGTAGACAGTTGGCTTCTCTTCCTCAGTGTTTGATGTCCAAGCAGGGCTTAGAAAATGAGGCCTGAGAAATATCTTGACTGAATTTTGTGACTTCAAGTCATTTGGTGATCTTCAATAGAGTGACAGGGACTGTAGCCATATGTCATCAGTTAAAAGAGCAATGGATATTTGAAGAGGTGCAGATAGAAGGGATAGACTTCTCTTTCAAATAGCTAGGCAGTGCAAGGGCAGTAAGAGAAAAAAATATTAGGCTAAAGAGGTAGTAGACAGAAGCAAATGTGCTATTTTTACAATTAAGTTGTTCTGAGAATGTACATAATAAATAAAAAGAAATGCAAATGAACTAAAACATCAAGAAAAAATGGACTAGAGAACAAAGGTGCAGGGATTAGCAATGGGCAGGAAGAGGTCAAGTTTTTTGGGAGTCTAGAGATTAAAAACGAGGATGGACACCCATGGTGCATCAGTAGAAGAAACCACAGAGCATTTACTGTTGAGTACTGACTGTCTGGAAATACAGGAAGAGAGACCATCTGCTTAGGTTGAGGGATGGGGATTTAGGGTCAGGTTTCAAAGGGATATAAAAACTATGGAATCTCCAATGAGGACTTAGGGGGAAACTGTCAGGAGATAAATAACATAATAAATAAGAGGAGAGCACCGAGCTGAGGTTAGAGATTTATAGATGTCCCAATCAAACAATAAAGCCCTGGGTTATATTTTCCTGTTCTTACAAGTAATTTTTTATTCTCCTTTTTTTGAGAAAGGAATTTTTGTTAAGAATCAGTTAGGATAGGCACAACTTGTAAGATCAAACCAACAAACTACATAAATAGACTGTAAGTAACAATTCCCTTTTTCTTGGTACTGTAGGTTGGCAAAGAAACACAACAGAGTGAATATGAAAGAAAAGGTCATATGAAATTATGGAAATACAAATTGAGGGTGTTATTTTTCCTTATCATTTTATATTTCTAATGGCTTCTGAATAAAGATCTTTGTAAATGTTTGTTCTCAAATAGAGGTATGAATTCTGTGTGGGTGTTAATATCATTTAAAAACTGAAATTATGTAAGATGCATTATTGGTGCAGAGGGTGGTAGTTATTTTTTCTTTCTGATCTGAGAATAAATACAAATAACATTCTTAGGGAAAAGTGAAGTAATTTTTACTTAGTTGAATGGCAATGTTTTCAATTTTATGACTTTTCTTAGCCTGCAGGTTGTTATTTTGCAAAGCATACTTAAGGATTTTTTTTCTTCCATTCTTCCTAGGAAACACTAAACCTATCCATTACCAAAGACTCCTACTAGTTTAAACAAAATTCTATAACTATAACTTTTTCTAGGCCAAGAAGAAGCCAGCAATCCCCCTCCAGAAGTATTTTATAATCCACTAAAATGACCTCAGCATGAGCCAGATTTTAAAAGAAAAAATACAATTCTGACATCCCCTAGACAGCCTATAGTTGAAATATTTGTCTACCAATTAGGCATAGAAATAATTATTTATACATACATATCATGTGTACATATATAACCACATGAAAAATATATATTTGTGTATTTTTTAGCCTTTTTAGCCACATTTTCTCAGTTATGTCAACTTCAAGTAAAAATGTGTGACTATAAGAATATTTAAAAGGCATATTTTAATATTAGCTCATATTTTAAAATAAAAGCTCAAAAACATTTATTATCCTAGAGTTATTTCTTTTTAAAACTAGAACTACATTAAAAAGTTGTTAATATATATAACTATTAACCTACATATTTTATCTGAAATAAATAAAATTTCATTGCACTGGAGAAAAAGAAATGTAAATGGAACTTAAAATTAAATTTGTTTCTCATTGGTTCTAGAATTCTAATATATAAGCATTGTCACTGAAGAAGAAACTTTATGAAAAATTTTTAAATTATTCAAGAGTTAAGCTTCAATAAAGGTCTCATTGTTTCCATAAAATAGAATAGCAAACTGGGTTCATTTTATTACATTGAGTTAGAAATGTCTATATATGTTATGTCTGTCTGTGTATGTGTATATATATAAAACATTGTTAAAAATTGGTTAAATTTACATAAGCAATAAATGGCCCTAAAATACCACAATATAACAAATTACTACAAGTTGGTTTATTTCATTTTATTTCTTCTATATCTTATTTTTTTTAAAGCTAGAGAAAAAATTACCAAATGTTTATAGACAGATGGTTTAGACTTAATCAGATTAAGTATCAACACGGAAATCAATTCAAGGTCTGAAAATTCCAAGAATGCTGTAAAAAATCTATAACAAGGCAACTTCATAAAACAGTTAAACAGAGTACTCATATTTCATCTGCTGGATTTATTCTTCAATTGACTTGTTAAGTGTCCCTCAAATATGCTATCTTCATAAATGGCAGCCAAAGTATAGATCTGAAGTTGGTATAAATGTATTGTTTCACAATTGGGATTTGAAAAGTGTGACTAGTTTCTTTTTCTTTAACAACTAGCTTCAGTAAACAATTGTCCAGCTTTAAAAAGCAGAATGAATTCCAGATTGGTAGTATCCATCTTTAACATCAGATTTTTGTAGAGTACCTAATAACTACAATTTAGATGGATATTCATTGTTGTTATATAGAGCTAATTAATCATTATTTTTCTAAATTTATATAAATCATTCTACTTTCTTGTGCAGAATTTAACATAAAATTATAAAATCTATCTGTCTTGAAGAAATATTTGCACTCTCCAATTGATTGCATAATAGCCAAGACTTGGGAACACTCAAATGTCCATCAACAGATGAATGAGATAGAAAATATGGTACATATACATATAAGGAAATAGTATTCAGCCTTAAAAAGGAAGAAAATCCTACCATTTGTGACAACATGGATGGTCCTAGAAGACATTATGCTAAATGAAGTAAGTCACTCACAGAAGAATAAATCTTGCATGTCTCCATTTAAATGAAGTATGTAAAATAGTCAAACTCATAGAAGCAGAAAATAGACTGTTGTTTGCCAGGGGTAGGGGAGGGGTACACAGTTATAGTTATAAAAAATTAATAACTAGAGATGTGCTATAAACCATAGAGCCTATAGTTAGTATCATAGTATTGTACACTTGAGAACTTGTTAAGAAGTTAGAGCTCATGCTAAGTGTTCTTACACTGGGGGGAGGGCAGCAAAGAGGCACCAGAAAAGAAATCTTTTGGAGGTAAGGGATATATATTATCTGTGATGATGGTAAAACAGGTGTATGAATATGTTCAAACTCATCAAGATGTGCACATTAAATATATTCAACTTTCTGTATATTAAGTAGACCTCAATAAAGTTTTAAAAATCTATCTGTGCAGAGAAGAAGCTTAGCACTCCCATAACCTAATAATATCTTCACCACACAGTTGAGGAACCAGAGAGTGCAGGTAAACGACCTGTATGCCAAAGCAAGTACATTGTCAAGTCCATCTTAGTCCTGAGTCACCTGATTTATAATGTAAAGCTCCAAAACTAGACAAAATGTGAGCTTTCCTCATGTCCATTTAAAATTCTTTTTGGAGCACCAATTACTCTGTAAGTTAAGATTGTGGTTTTTTAAATACTTTCTACTCTCTGCTTGTCCCCTTGCCCCTCACTCATAGATTATTTAAGGACACAGTAAAGAAAAAAATCAGAGTCAAGGCTTCAAAGTATAGACTTATACACAGATTTTGATAGATGACCTCCAACAAATAAATGTTTTTGCCTTTGCAAAGAAATATCCTAGATATAATTAATACCAATTTGGCCCTACATTTCAACAAAAATAATGATGACCTAGAATTAGGGCTACCCAGCTGAAATGAAGTATACAGTCAAGTGCAGTCACCAGGATAATTTAAGTCTAAACTCTGCTTTTGCCTGAACGAACTAGACTGTTACCTCCAACTTATAGGACTTACTTAGCTATGTTGCATAGAATATGACTCAAAAACTTGGCTCAGGTTTTTAGGAAGATGTGAAAGCTTCTTAGGACCACTAGTACATCTTTCTCTCCTTAGAGCTGTCTGCAGGTTGTTAAGACTGTTACAGTTGACTGGTAACTTTCCCCCATGACATAAATAGCATTTCTATCCAGGGCCTATTCCTACTGCCAACTGCCCTTGGGGAACCACTAGGACACTATATCTATATATATAAAATCCTAAGCTACTGAACGACTGAACAACCAGTCAACGGTTCGTTATGATGCACACTAACCACCAGGGGGCAGATGCTCAATGCAGGAGCTGCCCCCTGGTGTCAGTGTGCTCCCACAGCCAACCTCCTGCAGGGTCTCCCCCTGGCCTGCTGCCCCAATCTGGACTGGGCGAGCTGGCCCCGATCAACCCCAATCGCTGGCCAGCTGAGGAACCCCACCTGGGCACGAATTCATGCACCAGGCCTCTAGTATTTACATCAAACTACTTAATACTTCTTACTCCATATTTTCAGTATTACTTTAACAATAAATATAATTTCCATTTTTACTTTATATTTATTTTTCTCTGGAAGTGAAGGAAGCAATTAAGAAATTTACATAAGTTGGCTAGCTCTCACTTCTTCCCATCCTCTTCTTTATTGAAGAGTATAAGACTTCTGAGATGCCAAAATACCAAACTTAGTAGACCGTATTCATGTTCTGCATCTCAGAACTAATCCACTGAGAGGGTTATATTTTCTTCTTCATTTAAACACTCTGAGCAGCCCTCTTGGTGCTACGGGCAGTGCATCAATCTCACACAAAAAATTCTGAACACCAATCTTTAATCAATGGTGAAGAATAAAGGCAGGTGCATGAAAAAGACAGTTCTTTTCATGGGAAAATGTCACCTCTACCTATTTAATCTTCCAATGCTGTACATATTTTTCCAAATATTTCAGATTGACAAGTAATTTCTATCTTGTAAAATGTAACTTTCAGCCTAAGGGGATAGGGGAGGGTTACACAGTTATAGTTATAACAGCTTCTTAAACTTGTTTGGATCATCTCAATTTCAAAATAAGACTTTCAAGGAGAAAATTGCAAAATAATACTTATGCCTGTAATGTTCTATTTTCAAGCAAAAATTACCTATTTAATTCAAACAAACAAACAAAGTGAAAACAATTTCTTTGGTTATATGAGAATGTCCAAATCAATTAAATTAATTAAGAATAACATGGTACTTACTGAGTTCTGAGTGTTGTTATATGCAGATGTTTAAATTCTCAAAGTTAATTTTCACATCTGCATATGAGAATGGTGATTTCTGGCACACGGCTTTGAACATAAGTACTGCTTCTATTATCTATTGTGATGTAACAGACAACCTCAAAATTGCGTGGCTTTAACAATAAGAATCATTTATTTTGCTCATGAATTTATAGTTTGAGCAGGGTTTGGCAGGGAAGGCTGGTCTCTGTCCCACTTGGTGTCAGAGGGAGTAGCTTGGGCTGGAGGGTTTTCTTCCAAGAAGGCGGCTTCTCACAGGGATGACAAGTTACTCCTGACTGTTAGCTGGGAGGACAGCAGGGGTTGAAAGTTGGGAGCTTCAGTTCCTCTCCATACGGTAAGGTGACGAGATCGTCCCGCTTTTGGCGGGACAAAACCGATTTTCAACAATTTGTTTAAAAAATTTTAAAAGCGGGACGATCTGGTCACCTTACCATATGGGCCTCTCTAAGTTGGTTGGGTTTCTTCCCAGTGTGGTGGCTGCATTCCAAGGACAAGTATCCTGACAGAGAGAGCCAGGAAGAAGCTCTACACCTTTGATGACTTGACTTTGGAAATCATAGTGTCATGTCCACTCCATTGTAGTCACTAGAAGCAAGTTACTGAGACCAGTTTATACTGAACCCACATTCAAGAGTAAGGGAATTAGATTCAATGACTTGATGGAAGAATGTCAGATAATTTGTGGACATATTTCAAAACCACCACAGTATAAAATAAGGGTTGCTAAAAATAAATTGCTAGATAAATGTTGATAATCTAGAAAGATCAATTTTTCCTTGAATTATGATTTTAAAAATGCCATTTATTGAACTCCTTGCATGTGCTTTACATCAATTTTTCAGTAATGATTACAGAAATTCTAAGTAGTTTATATTTTACAGATTAAGAAATTCACGTCAATGGGAACTCATAGATAGTACATGCTAGAACCAAGGATTTAAAAATGGACTCTTTCTGCTACCCCATGCTAAAGTTTTAAGGAGGTGTGAGATTTAACTCAGGATTTGGCAGCTGGGTGAAATTTAAGTGGCCAAACAAAAGTAAGACTTTTTTTCTTTCTGGAGAATGATTGGATAAAGGATATAGAATAATTTTTACAAAAATCATTTGGCTGGACCAGCGTATTTATGCACACTGCCTTGACAGATATTTCTTAGACAGGTGTGGAATGAAGAAAGAATATTGGTCCCTGTTCTCTGGGAGATCTGGGCCAATGCTATGGCAAAGTCTTTCCAGAGAAGCTGATTTTAGTATATTCTCAGGAGGGTCAGGGACAGTAAAGAGAAGGCTGAGTTGTGGGGGTAATTGTAAGGTTAGAACCAGGTCAGGTCACTATCAGATTAGGAAGTAAGAGTTAAGCTAAGTTGATATATACATTATAGTTTGTAGAGTGATTACTCGGATTTGGGTGCAACCTGCTCTTCATAATGAGCACCTGTGTGTGGTCAGGCATTAAAAACATTTTCCCATGCTTTTATTTAAGAAGTTGTGGCATACTACTCTCTTTCTTAAGAAAGGGCTTTACCCATCAATTGAAATGAAGTTTCATTACTTTACTCACACATTTTTTCTATTCATTTTTGTTTCAGAAACACTTTTATAGCACTATAAGCTGGACACAGTGCTATGAGCTTTATAAATATATATTTAAAACTCACAGACATCAATTATATTTACTTTGCTCTAATACTTAATGATTCCTATAGTAGAACCATAGGGACTCACCATCAATGGGCTTTTCCTTTATTTTAATAGCAGTAGATCTGGGTCCAACTCAGAGACAGTTGTAGCTTTGAATTTCAAAATTGTCATTTTCTTGAAAACTCAGTAATTTCTCTGAGCCTTATTTTGGTTTGCTAAAGTTACCATGAGACTTAGATGAAATAATCTATAGGGCAATGTATGAAAAAGTATGCCATGAAGTAAAAGGTTACAAAATATTAATTAATGCAATGCTAATGAGAATGAATGATGGGATATGTCTTCAGGCTATGGATGGAAGCCTTGGCGAGGACCCATCTATTGGTCTGAGCTAATGTAAAGGTATTATCAATTCACAGACCTATCTTTATCAATAGCTCCTTCTGAGTTGGTTCTAAAATTACTTCTACTATTGGTTGAACTGATAACTGAAACGTCTATTAAAAATAATAGAATGGCCCTAGCCAGTTTGGCTCAGTGGATAGAGAGCGTTGGCCTGTGGACCAAAGGGTCCGGGTTCAATTCCGGTCAAGGGCACATAACTTGGTTGCAGGCTTCTCCCCGGCCCGGGTCCTGGTCAGGGCACATGCAGGAGGCAACCAATTGGTGTGTTTCTCTCACATTGATGTTTCTCTCTGTTTTTTCCCTCTCTCTTACACTCTCTCTTAAAGATCAGTGGAAAAATATCCTCGGGTGAGGATTAACCAAAAAAAAAAAAAAGTAGAATGTGTTTTTTTTGGAGGCTCAAAGTAAATATACATGGTCATCTTAGGCTCCACCATATTGGCTTAATGATGACTCTATTATTACATTTAAAAGTTTTCTGATTTTTTTTGCTAATAATCATTTTTTTGGTACAAAAATCCTTCTTTAGTTACCTTTACCTTAGTCATCACAGATCTATCCTTACTATTTCACTCTAGTGAAGAGCAGTAGATGAAGTTATTTATTCTATATATACTTTTTATGTCTATATATTAAACTTCAACTAGGACAATAGTATATATATATATATATTTAGAGAGAGAAAAAGAGAGACTATATGTATTTAATTTAGCATGTATGATATATTTAACATGTAAATTTATATTTGATTTAACATGTGTTTAATTTGCCTCAATAATTCATTGACACCTCCATATACTTTAAACTTCAGACTGCAAATATTACAGTAACAAAATAATAAAGTATTATCTGAAGGGCATAAAAGCTGAACCATATGCTAAATCTTTGTCTTTCAAACATTTTCAAATATTTCTAGTATATCACACTGAAATATTTTTTCACACTTAAATATTTTTAAAAGCAAAATTATCTGTCAGACATTCTGCAATGTACTTATTTTTTTGTTATCCAAGCTTTTATGTTTCCATAAAAAGTCACACTTGCTTAAAATAGAAAACAGTTTGTTTAATCATTGTAAACATAGCCATATTGTAGACTTGGTTATTTATTTCTAAAAAAAAATGATGGCTATAAATAATGTTTCTTTTTCTTTTGTTGTATCAGGAATATATAATAAGTAATACAATAGTGATAGTAATCACAATAATTACATTAATAAAAAGATAGAAACCATCTATTGATACCAAGTAATCTATTTTTGGTGTTTTTAAAATAAATTTCATATCATTTAATGTTCCCAATAATACACAGGAAAGTCATATTTGTTCCTAAATTCAGACAAAGAGACTGAGGCTCAGAAAGGTTAAGTGGCTTACTTGCCTTAGAAATGGTGAAGCCAGAAATTAAGTCTATGTTTTTTTTCCCCTTCCCCCAGTAAGCCAGGATGGTACTTACAAGGAAAGACTGAAATTTTGCTGGCTATTTTATAATTATAAATTATAGTTGTCAACCTAGGCATTTTGTTAGATTTCCAGTTCTTCTTTTGTTAATCCTCTGTACTTTGAAATCATAGTTTACATTATAAAAGTACGTTAGATTACAAAATACATATGCATTTGCTCTTATTTCTCTCAACATTTGTAACCTCACTTTACAAACTGGATACTAGTTTATGTTTAACTAGATTATGGTTTCTTACATGATGATCATATCTGTAGAGACAAGCTACCTTCCCCCATGAATACATACAGAAAGAGCTCAATAAACAGTTGAGTGAGGACATGGCCTTTATAAAGGCATGTGTCCATGTTGACAGTCATAGTGACTAATTACTAACACCAAACAAATAAAACCTTCACCTCAAAATTTAAGAGAAGGGCCCCACAAAAGGTCAGTGGAAGAAGAGATGACTCACAGACCCCATACTCTATAGACATTGGCCTACTTTATGCATCAAAGGCTTAAAAGCTGTCCAGTGAACTTTCCTCCATTACCATCTATTCTAGGCTCAGTCTTGAGAGTATGTGCAAGATTCCAGGTTGCAAAGAGTTTGTTCAATCAAACCTGGAATTTTAAAAAATAAATAAAGGAAAGCAGCACAGTTTTCAGCACATTCTGTTGGCTGTGTGGCAACACAAATATGGTGGCATTTCTACAGCGAGAAATGCCACAATCAATAAAAACAAAATTAAAAAAAGTAAAGGCATAATACACTGTTGAGGTTTCCAAACAAAACTTTACTGACACACAATCAGTCACCTTTCTTCTTCAATGCTATGTAAGTGTTCTAACCAGGCCATGCTTTCCACCTCCCTCCTTTCTCTACAAAGCAGAAGGGGTGCAGATGTTCTAGGGGGTCAAGTTCTAAAGAAGAATGTGGGCAGACAGGCAGTGATTATTTTCCCACTTACCTTTTATTACAGCACTTTGAGAACAAATGACTCTTACAATTGACATTTACATGGAAATGTAGCATTTGCTCTATTCTTCCTAAGTATACCATATGCATTCATGAAGTGTACCTCTAAACACTGTACACCTAAAATTCAATGACATAAGAAACAGTGACTAATATTATTTAAGAGGCTGCAGCATGCAGAAGGAAAAAAAAACAAACTGATCTGCTAGTCAGAAGTCTAGGAATATAATTACAATCTAGAATTATAACCATGGACTTACTGTGAGATTGTAAATTATTTTAGCTGTCCCCTTCTATAGCAATGGAACTGCAGTTACTCAGGAAGGTTGGAAGAAAGAAACTATTCCAGGTGTATCAACTAGTCTGTATTCTTTGAAAGAAAGGTGTTGATTGCATTTGAGATGTAACTCTGCATTTAAACTAAGTATGAATAAGCTCTGAGTGGCGTGTGGAAACTAGAATGGGTTCAAAATTAGGCCAATGATAAATGGGGATCTTATTTTTATTGAAAGCTGAGGAATCATCTTCAATTTAAGTTTTAGTGTCATAATGCTGACACATAACTCACACATGGACAATTCCTCTTGGGGTGAAAGGTCATGCAATTAAGCCATTGCATCACCCATCACCTATGTGTGCCAGCTGTTTGGGAGAACTTGAAGAAATGATGGAAAATTCTTAATATTCTTTGACAGTACAGTATTTGTACTTAGACTCTGGCTATTCCAGAATGATGCTTCCCTGATAGAATGGCCAGTCAATCTCACTGCATGATGGAAAACAGATGTAAGATTAGGATGCAAAGTAGTTTTCCAGACCCTTGGTCCCAGCATGCTGCACAGTCCAGCCCCAGAGTTAACCAGCCAAGTGCTGACACATGTCTTACAGCAAAATATCCCTCACAGCCACAGTTCAAAGGCCTCGCTACCCTCCAGGGCAATTAATACAGCATCACGTTCAATGGTGCTTGAACCAAATCCATTGAATCCTCAGGGGAGAAATAACGAAGCAATCGCAGAGCTCAGACAAGAGCAGCATGCAGTGATGGCTAAAGTTTCAGTCCCTGAAAACGTAGCTTTTCCTGAAAGCACGTATAGGGTTACAGACTTACTCTCAGGGAGTTATGCTCAGATTGTGTAATCTACTTGTAGGACAGTTCTTGTGAGACAGTATCAAACTGGATGAATCATGGTTTTTTAATAAGAAAGAAGGGAATGAAGGTAGAAAGGAAGGAGGGGGAGGAACGAAGGAAGGATTTATTTATAGATGTTCACTCTGTCATAATAGAATTTTTCAAGTTTGCCTTATTGGCAATAACTGGAAAAGCAAAAATAATTCATTACTTAAATAAAACTGGATATCACTATTGGTACTACCAGAAGTGAAAAAGCTCTTTTCTGAGATATGCAGCAAACATGGTTTAATTCCATCCAAAGAAAACGAACTCAAGGATTATGTTTTTCTCAGTTGTCTTTAGCACTCTGTAAAGCTTATTGCATAAAAGAAACAAACAAACAAACCCCCAAAAAAAACCCCACAAAAATACCATATTGAAAAATTTGAAAATAAAATAAAATTTCAACTGTGACAAGGTATTTTGCAAAGGCACATTTTATTTTCTATTTTCTGCATGAATACATGTAAAGGGGAATGCATGAGCAAAATTCTGCATGTATCTATACAAACTTAGGTATTCTGTTGGAGAGATTGGGAGTGTGGTCTCTGTAGTCAGAATGTCTCAGTGTAAAGTTCACAGCTGTCACTTACTAGCTGTCTTATCTTTGGAGAATCACTTCAGGACTGTAGGCTTGGTTCCTCACTGATAAACCAAGGCAATGGCAATGAGGTTGAAAGGAGTTAGTGCATATAAAGTAAAAGGACATGCGCCTTTCTTGTAGTAAACACTATGCAAATATTAGCTATTTTTACCTTGTTTAAAATCTTCTCTTCACTTAGCAATGTATCATGAACATCTTTTCATGTCAATAAATACACTATTTATATCTTCATTGGAAAGGCTGCATAAAAATGCATGCATTCTATGACTATCATAGTGTACTTTGTCATAGCTAGATGGAGGACTAATTTTTTTCTACTACAAGCCACATTATAATGAATGTCCTTGTAAATTCATCTTTGTATATTGATAGACCTTTGGGGAAATATCTAGTGGTGGAACTAATTGATTAGATGACATGTTAAAGAATTTAGATTTCTATTACCAAATTCTCCATAAAGTTTTCATCAATTTTATTTTCATCAGCAGTATGAGAGTACCCATTTCCCCACATTATCTTTCTTTAAAATCTTTACTAAGTATAGTAGTTGTAATAGGTAATGAAACAAAAAGAATTGACTTGAAAATAAAATGACCTCAGGTTAATATTATTTAGAATAGTTTCCTTCTCCTTGAAGGCTGTGCCAAGTGTATGTATAATAGCTATGCATGTCTTGAATGTGTGCATGTACACATGTATATTTATTTGTGTACATATATACACAGGTTTGTATAAGTTTGTGTATACATGTATATGCAATAGCTGTATTCTGATACTTATAGAAATTCCATTAAGATTATCTATCAAAATTTGCAAATATTTTTAGAATTATTTCTATTTCATGGAAAGCAAAATCTTGTAATATAAAGATGCATATTCAGTGAATATGCCACTATTAAAGGAAAAGGGGTTACTTTCACACAACCAGTTTTCCATCCACATTTCTTTTCCAAAACACCCTATACATTTCATCTGGGTGCATATTATATGAAGGGTAAAGGAATGAGATATAGGGGTAGGGTGGAAGAATCCATTAATAGATGATATTACATTGCAGTAATGAGGATACAGCACAACCAAATTTCACTTCTCTAATGGACAGCTTTTTTTTCCCCAAGGGGCCAACGTCTGGAATTAAATACCAGATTCTTTTTAAAAGAGCTCACCCCTCCTGATTCAGCTGTAATACATCAACTTCTAGATCCTAAAGATCTATGACAACAGGATATGTGCATATTTGTATCCTTATTGTATCTTCAGAAACTGACCAATAAATCAAAAGATTCAAAGTTATCCTCTTTCTCCTTTTCTAATTGTTTACAAATGCCTTTTTCACTCATTGACTGCCCATCAAATTAGAATCCAATCTGCCTCACTGATAAACCTAAATCATTGTTCACAACAGGCTCTCACTAGTTCATAAAATGGGGCATGCATTTCATGATTTAACAGCACCACACAAATGTCCTGCTGTGTGGGCTTAAAATTGTAGGATTGCTGTCTTCTGTCTTGGCTTCTTGATTCTGATTGGCCATGATAATTCAAGTTTCCCCAGCAACTCTTCATAGAATAGATACTGGCTATATACCAAAAGACTGGGGGTCCATTTCTTTGTTTTTATTGTTCACCAGTATTCTAGGAGATAATTAAAAGGTAACTATGCAATTATTTGTGAGCAGTAGTGTTTCTATGTTTTCCTATTTTCAACCTTTTTATTCTAGTCTAACGTTTAGCAACATTGGTTTAAAAAAATTAAACCTTAATAATCTAAGAAATCAGGGAGGTATGGAACTCCCTAAAATATCATTGTTCCAGATTCTGAATAATAATAAATTATGCTATTTTTGGAACTATTTTGAGGAACACTTTGCATATCTGAAGTGACTATTACAAAACATCAGGAAGAGTCATATCCCCAACGAAGTCCTTTCCTCAGTTTCATATAGACTGGCCCTTAAAGGGTATCAACACTTTCAACTGTCAGAGAGGTTGTAGAGAGAGAATTTCAGATAGAGAAATTGGTAACAAATTAAATAACATAGGATGGGAGGAACACGATGCCTGTTCAGAAATGTTGAGCTGACCAGAGTGGAAGGAACATGAGATTTGTAGAAGGAATGCTAGCAGGTAAGGTTGGATCTTGATTATTAAGCCAAGGTTTTGGATTTGTATTAAATCCATTGGTAAGAGTCATGGAAGTTTTTGAGAAGGGAGTGAGATGATAAAAATAGTATTTAAGATCGTGCTGCCTATTTCCTAAGTGTGGCATTTGATCCTCAGTAGATTGATGGTGGTGGTGGAGTGTGTGTGAGTGTGTGTGTGTGTGTGTGTGTGTGTGTGTGTGTGTGTTTGGTGGCAGAGAACCTAGGTAGAACCCATAGAAGCCATCCAGTTGTGAAGCTGTAAGGGGTTGTGAATGGGGATGAAAAGAAGGCCCTGTGTGACCAATGCTGTGAAGGAAGTGGTTAAGGACTGAGTGCTCACGAGAGGCGCAGCTCACAGAGAGGCAGCCATCAAAGTGCAGTCTGCACAGAAACAGGTGGTTTTGAACTTACATGAAGCTCCAAACCAAATGCATGTTGTTTGGTTCATGCATTTTCCAAATGCATGAGCAAAGGAAAATTGTGAGTTCTAGATATTGTTTACTTTATATCTTAGTGTCTTATTTGTTGAAATATTTCCTCATCCATAGCCAATAAAGAAGATTGAAAACTTCACAGGAAATGTGCCTTCCATGTCTGCATATTCAGTACTGGCCTTCTCCTTCCCTTCTCCACAGGGAGTGTTGGAGAGCAGTATACACACATGGGATTGATCTCAAAGGAGTTTGGGCTGCTCTAGAAACAAAACCCTGCCTACTGAGCAACATTTAAAAATGTTTTATACCTAATCTGCTATGCAATTCTTACCTTTTGCTTTTTAGTGCAAACCTGAATAAAGTAAATGAGCCAATAAAAGCATTACACTTTAGCAAAAATGAAGAATCTGAAAGTAAGATTTATATAAAACTAAGCAGATATTTGAGAGAGTGGAGGGCTGAAGCATGGACAGTATTGTAATGGAGAGAGAAAGGAGGACCTGAGAGAGACTGCAAAACAGATCTCTAACTAATCCCATTGGGGAACACTTAGAATCTCATTTCAATGGGAATTAAATTAAAATGTTTACAAGACTGTGCTTTCTGTGTAGGTGAAAATATATCTAACATGAAGGGACCTAATACAATTTGTGGAAAGGCTGTGTTGGTTTTTTGATTCTGAGTTCCTTGGGAATGAGTGAAATTTTTCCTGAAAAAACCCCCACACAAAATATTGTTCCATATGTATCTATTTAAAATTTAAATTTGACAGTGCCTTTATCCCACTTCACAACCAATTCTTAGAGGCTAAAGTGAAGGAAAGGGTTGAGAACTTTGTGACATCTTAACTTCCTAGTCAGTGGGAGTACATGCCTCCAGGCCATGCTGTCAGCCGGAATCTATGGCTTTTGTCAGATGTACTGATAGATTTTTCTAAGCTGTACAATCCTTAACTAAAATGCAATTCCAGAGCCCAATTATACCATTCAGATTGTATCTCAAATCTTTGGGCAATTTCCCTATAACAAATTGTGAATGTTAGTTCTATGAAGTAGTTTTGTGCACGTCTACCCAATCACTGGGAAATTATTCATCAGATGTGTTTAATAGATTTTTAGACACCTTATCTAAGGTTAGTGCCACTGGGGAGTATCTGTCTATGTTCATATCTTACTCATCTCTTCTTTATCTATCTTTGTGCCTTGGGGGTCTGGAAGACTGAAAATGTCTTAAGGACAATCTGCTAATTCTCCATCTCCTTTTCTTCCTAGAGAAAACCTTGCTCAGAACCTCACCATTTAATGATCTTTGATGCTAGCAACTCTTGACAATTGAATGTCATGTTTGGTGTCAAGTAGAATCTCAGTTCTGCAATGGGTACATTTATATTCTCATTTTTTCCTAAGAGGATACCCACTCAGGCTCACAATTTTTAAAAGTAATTAGCACAAGGTCACCCAGGTGAAAGGAGGCAGTGCTGTGCTCCACTAGCCCATGAACTAGGATAGGAATGGTGTCTGTTCTTGCTCCTTCAGCTTTGTCAGTGGCTAGCCCAGGGACTGGCATGTAGAAGTACTCTAAATAAATAGTTGTAGAGATATAATGAATGAAGGATCCAGGTGTATAAATACACAGCCTGAGTGTATTCACTAAATGATTCACAAATGCTGGCAAAGGGACAGAAACAATTCCGCAATGAAGTTTTACTGGTTTTTAGCAATGTGGATTAAAAGAAATTCAGTTGACTTTAAAAGCAATTCTTCGATTCTGAAACATTTCAGAAATGATATTAGTGGATGATAATTCTTAACATCAAGGCCTTTAATGCCTAAAATAAAAATTTAACAATATTGTATAAGCCATACGATTATAAAAAGATTTTCTAGTCTTCCAAGTCCCAAAGCCTGAGTTACGTTATGCATCTCCCTGAGGAAGTTTCATCTCATTAATTACAATAGTGAGCAATCTAGGGGTGTTCCTACTTTACTCTTGACTTTGAGAGTCTTGAGGAAATCCTGAGGAAACACTTCCATCAATATGATTGCCCTTGAGAATTCACACCTCCCAATAGTGTCTATGGACTGCACTTCATATGCTGACTCATTACTAGAGGCACAGCCATGCCCAGTTATATATAACATCTGGGAAGATTTCAAGAATCAAATATTAGGAATATGTTATGTATTGAACAATTCCTATGAGTTGGTAAAATAAGAAATCCAATTCCTAGTAGGGAACTTGCATTAGGCTTTGAGTTTGAAAAAGTAATGCTATCAAATGATATTGTTATATATCAATCTTTATCAATGGGAGAAAGTAGCTGATCGTCATGTTGAAAAAAGAAGATATGAGATAAGCCAAAAAGGGTTTTCCCATGAAGGCTGGTATAGTTTTAAATAAACAATAGGTGAAGAGCATGTAGATGTTTTCTCCAGGAAAACAAAATAGGAGAGTATAATGGATACTCCACTTGTAATTATTTTCGGGGGAATATTTTATTTTTGTGAGTACAAACACCAATGATTAGGCTGAAAAGTGAGGGAGGGTGGAGAACTCATGGTGGTAGAAAAAATAAGCTATTTTCATTCCTTCTGAAATCTCTGCAAAATTATGCTTTAAGTAACCTTGCCATTTTACATGGCATTGTGCTATTAAATCTGAAATAATTCCACACTCAAAAGAGCTGGAGGTGTGACCACAGACTCCCATCTGTAGACAGAACACATCATCAACATTTTGTGTCCTGAAAATCTCCAAATAAGCAAGACTTGGAATACTCTTAGGTGGATAATGTCTGTGCTCATCTCCATTATCCCACCAATTGAATTTCCAGCCCGGGCAATTCAACTCAAAGCTCTAAATACATTCCCAAGATTCCTTTTCCTGGCTTTCCTAAAGTTTTCTGTTCTAATTATAGCATTTGTGGCTTCATATTTGACATTTCTGTACGTTTAATTGCTAAATGTAATAGAATGGCATTCCTTGGGCAGTAAGTGTTTTCAAGATGGTCCTAAATTTACCTTTCTAAAGGACATCCAAAGGACACATAAAATTGATTTTTTCACTCTATTACTTTCTCTTCTAAGTCTCTAATCATTTGAAATACAGTGATAAGAGCACATCCAAAATACGGTTATAATGTTTTAAATGTACTATTTTGTATGTCTTTATTTATAGGCATAACATTTAGGGGATGGATCTTTGAAATAAGAAGTTACAGATATAATATAGTTAGCATTCTAGAAAAATCCTGGGCTCTCATCTAATTTATGTTGGTTGATTCAATTAGTGTCAAAACAATTTTGGCTGTTTAATTCTCCCTATTGCCCCCAGCCCTTCCTCCATGGAAACCCATAGGGTATTGTGACCAAGAAACAACTGAGTGGCATCACAGGCATTTGTAATTGTAGTATGACAAAGTGCCAAATTTGATTATCTAGGCATTAGAGAAATCTGAGTTGTCTGATAACTATTGGCAGTATTTCTCACTCCTAGAGCTATTTCTTTCTTTCTGTTCCCAGGGATAGGAGGAATGAGCAATGTGCCTATAACATTTTTCTGATTATTCTGTCATTTAAGGAACTCTCCTCCACTGCTCTCCATACCTCTCCATACTCTCATACAGGTTGAGAGTTGATTGTAAGTTGTTTGGGTTTTAATCATCCACAGTCTCTCAACAGCCACAGCATTACCTGTCCTCTAGCTGTGTAGGTTAGTTTACAGCTTAGAATAAATACAAAATTTTGCTATCTAGTTGTTGCTACTTCATGACTGAGTCTTTTTTTATTTTATAACATCTTTCATTGGCCCCCAGGGAAGAGCCAGCGTATTTAAATATCCAGAAGATTTGTTTGAGGTTGTTGATGTCACAATGATTTGTAGTCCTATTAAAATGACATTTGCTGATGACATGATACAATGCGTCGCATTCATTTCATCTCAGCATGAAAGCGCACTGATCTTTTCATCACAGCCGCACAGGTAATCTAGTCACCCTCGCTCTAATGTGATCAGCCATGCCACTATCGCCAGCATTTGCATAAGTGCTTCTCTGAGATGGACAGAATTTCTAATCCAAAGTCGCGTCAAGGAAAAATAGCTGCTGCAGAATGATTTATCCCTTTATTGGCTAAATGAAATTATTCAAATCCTGAAATCTGCTGTCTCCTTCAGCATTAGAATTTCAAGTAGACACACCTTGGTTCTGTATCTGTGTCTTAAACACACACGCACAAACACGGAATAGAACTTGAACTGGATGCTATGGACTGTTCATTTCCTTCTGCATTCGACTACTCTGCAGTACTAGTCACAAAAAATGGACAATTTGTTAGCATGGAATTATTAAGAAAATTAAACCCCTCCTCTAGGTGAGATACAAGTGAGAGCTTAGGCACAATCTATTTACACAAAGAACCAACACAATTGTAGCTTTCATTTTTCCCTCAACTCATATGAGAGAGAAAAATATGCAGTAAGCAACAAAGCAAAAAAGCAACATGGGTTTCTTTGAGACACACATGACTCTAGGTAGTGTACTTGTCACTGTATGGCAACAAGGCCATACAGACAGGAAGCTGCTTTGAGAGGTCATGACACTCTCTGAAGTAGAGAGTGAATTTCATATTCTCTCTTGAACATCCTGGTTGTAGAAAAATATGGGAAAAAAACATTAAAGAAAACAAAATGAATAAAAACACTCTCAAGCACATTTTAAAGTGCTACATACATTTGAAGAAATGTATCCAGTCTCTCTTAGAGAGGTGCATTGCCTATTCAAAACTAGGTTTGAAACCCAGGTGATGAAATTTCAAAAATTCATGGGGTAATATATCAAAAGGGGAGTTTTCTCCTGTGGTATATATTTTTTATCACATGTGAAAATATGAGGCTGTGGACACTTCACCAAACAGCCTGTTTGCCTGGCTGATTTTACAGACTTGTGAGATTTGGGTATTTTGGGCAAGTTCCAAGTTTCTGAATTGACCAGCATTTGCCCATCAATATTTGAAACCTGTCAGTTGCCGGCATTAAGTCCATGTGATGACAGATAGCAAACTGGATGTGAGACTGTAAAAATAAGGTCCACCTGGTTCAGCAATAGTTCTGCATTCTGCTTCTGACCACATGACTTCACTCCAAAGATGAGCTGTGACAAAGCAGCTAGATCACATTTGAAGAGGAAACAGCCTCAATTTCTAAAAGTATATTCCTCCAACTGTTCTTTTCAAATGAACCTTTATTTCCTGGAAAATCTGTCAACTTCAGATCACAGGTTTCCCTTATAAAAACTGGAAAGTTTTGTCACTTAAACATAATTGTATATCACAGCCTCAGACATCTCTACTGCATAAGTACAATCCAAAATTGTAATATCTGAGATGAAATTTATATGGTATTGTCATTACATGTGCTTATTCTGTTTCAATAATCCTACCTAATAAAAAGGTAATATGCAAATTGACCATACCATCGACACACCACAAGCCACGCCCACCAGCCAATCAGAGAGAGTATGCAAATTAACCCAACCAAGATGGCTACAGCCACAGAGAGCAAGGTTTCCCAGGTAACAGAGCAAGCCAAGCTTTCCGCGAGCTGTTGCAGGCCTAAGCCTTCACTCAAGCTACAAAGTTTCAATTATAGAAGGAAAACAAATTCAAACAGAAATGGCAGCAGAACGGAGCTTGAGAGAGCAAGCCAGGGTTGCCGGCGGCAACAGGGGAAGCAAAGCTTTCCGCACACCCTGTCCGGGCCCAGCCTCTGCTTAAGGCAACAAAGTTTCAATTATAGAAGGTGAATTAACTGCCACAGAAATGGCTGCCGGCCTTGGAGGGAGCAGCAGGCTTGGCTCTGCTCCAGGCTACAAAGTTTCAATTGTAGAAGGAAAATAAATGCCAGATACCTTGCCCTCCACTTGGGTTGCCAGGGGGCGTGGCTGGCCTGCAAACCACCACAGGCCCCTCGCTCAGGCCGCCCCACACCCCAAGGGAACCCCACCCTGATCCGGGACACCCTTCAGGGCAAACCAGCTGGCCCCCACTCCTGCACCAGGCCTCTATCCTATCTAATAAAAGAGTAATATGCAGCCGAAACCGGTTTGGCTCAGTGGATAGAGCGTCGGCCTGCAGACTCAAGGGTCCCAGGTTCGATTCCGGTCAAGGGCATGTACCTTGGTTGCGGGAACATCCCCAGTAGGGGGTGTGCAAGAGGCAGCTGATCGATGTTTCTAACTCTCTATCCCTCTCTCTTCCTCTCTGTAAAAAATCAATAAAATATATTTTTTAAAAAAAAGAGTAATATGCAGATTGACCATCACTCCAACACACAATATGTCAGCCCCCATGTGGTCAAAGATCCTGCCCCATGTGGACACAAGATGGCCACCACAAGATGGCCAGCAGGAGAGGGCAGTTGGGAGGCACCTGGCCTGCAAGGGAGGGCAGTTGTGAGGGACCAGGCCTGCAAGGGAGGGCAGTTGAGAGGGATCAGGCTTGCAAGGGAGGGCAGTTGGAGGTGATCAACCCTGCAGGAGAGGGCAGTTAGGGGTGACCAGGCCGGCAGAGGAGGGAAGTTGGGGGCAAACAGGCTGGCAGGGGAGCAGTTAAGCATCAACCAGGTTGGCAGCGGAGTGATTAGGGGGTGATCAGGCTGGCAGGCAGAAGTGGTTAGGGGCAATCAGAAAGGCAAGCAGGCAAGCAGTTGGGAGCCAACAGTCCTGGATTGTGAGAGGGATGTCTGACTGCCCGTTTAGGCCCGATCCCATGGGCCTAAATGGGCAGTCGGACATTCCTCCAGGGGTCCCAGATTGGAGAGGGTACAGGCTGGGCTGAGGGACAACCCCCCTCCAGTGCACGAATTTTGTGCACCGGGCTTCTAATACTATATAATGGAAAATGGACTTTTTAAATCATATAGCAATATGACTTTTAGGTTTGTTGTTTCTGCTTAGAAATGGCTCACATCAGTACATTTTATTAAGCTTGTCACTGTTTATTCATAAATACCTGACTCTTTTAAATAAGAAAAGGAAAAACTCCACAAGACAGATAATCCTGCAAAACTAATTATTGAACTGTTCTTATTGACCTGAATTAATAGTCCAAAACATTATGTGGAATGAAAAGCTAATGAAACAGAATGGTGAGAGTCCAATGACATGTTTTTGCTATGATTTGTAATATAACTAAGAACACATTTCTATTTTTCATCATTTAGGGAACTTGGAACTCCTTTTTGTTTCAGTCTGGGACTTCATGAGCCATATATTTTGTAAATATACAATCCTCGGTTATAGCATTTTTCTCTGCACTGCTCCATGGATCATGCACCCTTTGAGTATTGAGGAAACTGACCTTATTAATACGTTAAACAATAGCCCAATTCATTTTGATATTTCAGATGTTTGTGAGGGGAAAAAAAGCAGCTGAGTTAAAGTAGCTCTCCTTTGTTCACTAAGCATATGATACCAATCCTCAAACATGAAACGTGTCTTGTAGAACCTTACACTTGACAATCTGTTCTGGATTAGTTAATGGTTGAAAGCACCTATGCCAGTCTTCACAGAGTGGGACACTCTCTGGATCATCACCACTTCGCCACTAGCATTTACACACATATGCTTAAATGGCAGCAATTCAAACATTCTTTACACTAAACCTTTTTGGTTTGGATCACAATTCCCAATCTATCAAAAAAGATACTGATTCTTTTCAAAGGTCACTCTGTAATTCTTAAGTACATTTTTTTACCATTACAGACCATAGCTCTACACTAACAAAGTGAAGCTGAGGAAATAATCTGGGTATACCAATAATAAGAACTACCATTTGCATGCTTCTTTGTAGTTTATGAAATAGCCAATTGAACCTTCCCAACAGCTCAGTGAGGAATGTCTCACTATCCTCATTTTTACAGATGAGGGCAACACACTTGTTCAAAGTTGCCCAGCCAGGAAGGGGTTCAGCAAAGTCTTCTGCTCTTTTCATGCACTGTTACCATTTTAGCTCAAATAAACACATTAGGTTTTCTAAGTAATAAAAATAAATATTTACAATTACCACCCCCCTCCAAAAAACAACAACAAAACAAAACAAAAAAAAACAACACAGAACCAAAACCAAAAACACAACACAACAACAACAAAGAATTACCCAGACCATTTCCCATTCTCCATGGAAGATGTAGTTATGGGCACATGAACCATTCAATTGATGTAATTACTGAATGTCTCCCTCCCCTTCCCTGGGTCTTTTTCCTACACAAAAATAAAGCAAATTCATAATCTATAAAAGATAGGAATAGGAATGTGGGATCCTGTTTGATTTTAGTATTTTATTAAAAAGGCAAAATTAGAATGAAAAGAGGTTGAATATGTTAGCAGGGCAAAGGCCCAGGATTCACTCAGATAAAAGGGAGCATTATCAAGATTTCTGGCTCCAGCCCAAAGGAGAAAGAGCTTTCTCTAGTGCAAATTGCCTCACACTTCGACACGGTGCCAGCATTGTAAATGGGACATATTTCCTCTCTAACTAAAGCCAAAGTATCATATTTACATTTTCTGAATGCAATAATTAAGCCATTAAGTAGGAGATTTCCAAATTGGACCACAGTTGAAAGAAAGCATTAGGAAAGGCCAGGAGAGGTCATTTTGTTTCTGAAACATCACAACCAGTTCAGCCAAATCAACCATGCTGGCCGGTCATCACCCAGCACTCATGTGGAAGCTGATTTTGCCTGGAAAGCTCAAAAATAAGGAAGGAAAAATCAACAGTTTCATCTCATTGCTATTGGAATCTCTGTTCATAGACTTCATGGATTTTCATAAGTCAAGCTTCAAACTTTCAGACCTTAACTTCCGCATAAGAGGATCAAGGAACTTAGGAAAGCATTACTGCTATATTTCACTAACCCTTAATGGAAATTTAGCATTTCCTTTAATGATGAACCCAAACAGCATACTCTCATAGTATTAGCAGTGCTTTTGAATTTGTTATCAAAGCAATCACAGTTATTTCCATATTGCATTATAGTTGTTGCAGGTATCTCATCATATGGTTTAAATTGTATTACTTCTTTGAAATTATAGTAGTCAGATCTGTTGCTGGATCTTGTTATTTAATAAGAAGCACGATATTACTACATCACAAGTTTATCTTTACATATTTTAATGTCTGCATTTCAATATATTTGAAATGTTTGTGATTAATCCTAGTCACATTTCATTCTGTATATTTAAAAAACACTCGTCTGGGAAGAAATTCACAGACTTTGCCAGACTGCCAAAGGGGTCCATGGCAGAAAACAAAAAGTTTAAAAACTTTGAGAAGGATTTCAAGGACATTTATGTCTGATTGAGTTTCAAAAAGTGTGTGTGTGTGTGTGTGTGTGTGCACATGCATGCATGCTTTTGCTAGACTCTGTATTAGGCACTGGGGAGACAAATATGAATTACTATATTGTTACTGGCCTTACAAAAAATATATACATCATATGCATATGTGTGTTTTAATTCAGTGTATTCCTTAGGTGACCTCTTTGTAGTTCCTGCAAGTTCACCCACAACTTCTACCTGATACGATATGTAATCAGTTTCGTTGGTTAGTAGTATGGACTTGAAGTTCATAGGTTAAAGCTCAAAGTCATTGCCATGGTAATTCTTTTTTAACTACCTTTTTCCATTTAATTAATCTACAAGAGATGTACAAACATTCTCTGTCCTATTTTCTTGATTTTTTTTATAAACCATAAAACTTACTTTGGAAAAGTGGTCCTCACATTTAATGTATACCAAGATCAACTAGAGGGTTTGTTGAATCACAAATTGATGGATTGCTGGTCCTACTGACAGAGCTTCAGATTTGGCCAGAAAATTTGTATTCCTAACAAGTTCTCAGATTATGCTGATGCCACTAGTCCACTGGTCTAGCTTATGGCCATGTTGATGCTGTAGGATCTTCCCTAGACTAGCTCTGGTTAATTTGTCTTGTGGGCTTACACAGGATGGCATAATGGGGGAAAATGGGTTGTGAATCATTCAAAATCCAGTATTTAGTAGCGATATGAGCCTGGCAACTGCTTTATCTCCTTAGCCTCATTTCTGGAGCTTTAAAATGGGGACAAAATGCCTACCTGATAGCTTTGTTCTGAGTATTGCACAGAACTGTTTCATGTACAAACATGAAACAATTGTTACTCAACATATAGTAATAGCCACTATTATCGAGTGCCAACTGTATACCAAATTCTGTGCTAGGTGATTCATGGCATTATCTTATTTAATTCTCAAAGCAACCCCTTGATGTAGTTATGAGATATGCATGTTTTATATATGATGAAAACTAAAGCATGGTGAGGTTCTGGGCATTTGGAGGGCCGATAAGCTGATAGGCTAATATCTGAATAAACCTGATCAATGTAACACCAAAGGTTTTGTCCTTAACCCAATATGCTACCCTGTTGTCTGGGCTTTTGTCTCTGCCTGTTTCCTCCAAGCAAATGATCTGGTCTTGTTAGGCCAATTAGGTGCCTTCCCTCCCCTCTGTCCATGCTCTTTTCTGACAATGGTCATATCTTCTCCCTTAGCTTCCAGTGTGTTTCCACTCACTGGCAACAATCAGGGGGAACTCAGCAGTTCATAATTACTCCATTCAGGTATGGTTATTGAACCCCTAGTACAATTTTCCCCTCTTTCTTATAGAACATTTTATGTATGATTATGTACATGCATATCATTTTGCAATTGTTTTTCTTTCAGTCTTGTTTGAAAGCTATAGGAGAAAGATAGTCAACTTCTTTTGAAAATCTCACGGGACCAAGCATGAGCTGGATGAACAAGGGTACTTCCAGAGAGGAGATCTCATAGGTCTAATCCAGTCCCTGCTATCCCACATATCCATAACTCCAGTCAATACACAAAATTGCACTGCAATCAGTTTAGAAATTATATAACACCATATCTAGGTGACAACCTTTTCCATTTGACACTTTAGTTCAAGATGTCAAACTGACTCATAAAATGAATTTGTAGGGTTTCTACATAGAGTTTTATGTTTTGCTCAAGCAAATAAACTTCTAACTAACACATAAAAATAAATTCTGATTAATACTTTTGGAATAGACTAGATTATTTAAGAGATATTTGTAAACTAAAGTGTTGGAGGCTGATTGACTCTCCTAGTCCTAGTAGAGACTACTTTATTAAGCACTTGCCATGAACTGTTGGTGGTGGTGGTAAGGATTCTCTTTGAAACACTCAGCTTTTCCCTGACAACAACATTGTGAGGGAGGTATTTTTTATTCTATTTCAGAGATGAGAAAACTGAGCCTTAACAGAGGTTGAGTAACTAGCCTAAGATTATTAGCCTGTGGGGTGGTATCAAACCCAATACGTCTCACTACAAATACAATTAAAGTTGACCACAATTCTACTTTATCCTCTTCACAATGTTTCAAAACAATTGTTTGACTCAATGACAAAATCGTTCAAACAGGGTATTTACATGGTATAACTAATAAACAAATATATGTTCCCCTAAACCATATTGTTTTCACTTGTAAAGTGAAGTCTTGAGTACAACTTAAATATATAAAATAAAAAAAGCTTAATAATATAGTGGACATATTTTGGGCTTACATTTCAATTGCAAAATGTGACCTAGTCTCAATGATCCTTGTAAATGGTTAGATAATTAGTTCACTATGAGTTTAGAAATTCTCACATTCATTTTAAGTATTCATTTCACTGTCTCTGAAGGCCTTGTTCAGTTCTTTTCTTTGAGGTATCTAAAAGAAATGTTTGTGAATACTAAGGAACTAGTCTTGTTACTCTATTTAAAAAGTTACCACTATAAGAGAAATAAATCAAAAGGAGGAGGAATGCATTGCTCACAGCCACTTAATTAATGCAGCTGGGAGCCATGGTATTTTAAGTTGACTATTCCTTCTTGTCACCATTTCAAAATGTTGCTTGAAGAATATAATCCCCCTCAGAGATCTATAAACCTATTGATTAGACATCTTAAATTGCATAAGAACATAAGAATTTTCAACTGATTCACATCAACAAGCAATGGGGCCTCGTTGTGGGTCTTTGCAAAATTGCCAAATAGGGAAAAAAATCCTAGATTTGTATGAGTTTAATGTAATTTAAATGTCTAAGAACAGGATCCTCTTAATACACTGGCACCTTTTCATATAATTCATTATAGGACACAGTTCAGAATAAAATAATTCTGTCTTGGTTTTCACCAAATGCAGAAATATGTAATACTATGTGAGCAACTTTTATCTGATACAATCTCCCCAATAACACAGATGGCGTCCAAGGATGCCAATTTTGAATTATAGAGATGAGATAATGACTCCTCTGGATAAGCAAAAACAGAAAATTTAGTCACAGCAAATCCTTCCATAGCATTTTCTAATTATATTAATAAATATAATGCACACAAGAACTTTATAAGATAGATACAAATATTATCTGCATTATAAGAAGATGAAACTGAGCATTTAAGACACTTACCCAAGATCACATAGTTAGTAAATCTCAGGGAACTGGGATTAAGGCCACATAGTTTGCTTCCAGAGTACATGCTTCTAATCACTAAGCTTTACTCCTCTTGAAGTTGCATATTTATTTATTTTTATTGATTTCAGAGAGGAAGGGAGAAGGAGAGGGAGAGATAGAAACATCATTAATCAGCTGCCTCTTCCATGCCTCCTACTGGGAATGGAACCTGCAATCTGGGCATGTACCCTGATCAGGAATTGAACCATAACCTCCTCATTCATAGGTTGACACTCAACTGCTGAGCCACACTGGTTCTTGACTATTTTAAGCATAGAAATGATATTGAGTTCTATTCAGCCAAGTTTGAGAGATCTGGCAGTTTGCTGAAGCTTAAATTGAAATATTATATAATAAAAAGTATTTGCCAACTCCTCTCTAATTAGACTCTGCAGAATGGAGATAATATCTCTACCACTTCACTTGTGAGTTAAAAATTGACAATAAAATAAAGATGGTGGCTACTGTGATGCATTGCTTAAAAGACTTCTTTCCAAATTATGATGAAAACACACAATAAGCCATGGATAGATTACATTAGAAAAATCTACATCAAAAGAGCTTCGATCAAAGATAGCTAGCAATAAAATATTCAGACATAGAAAATAGTAAAGAGCCACAGGTTACTGCTGATCAAAAAGAAATAGTGAGAGCTGGGAATTAAAGCAAGGAGAACAGGACCAGCTGCCTGGCTGCCAAGCACAAATAAGAGATACTTAGACTCAGAAAGCCAGCCAGAGTCCCTGGAGTAACATGAGGCATTTGAGCACCAGAATCTCTTTAAGGAAATTTACAAAATAAATAAAACAAACAAACAAATGGAAAAAAAAAACTTACAGAGAAAGACAAATCAGAATGACAAAGACGTAGGTAGAGAGTTAGTTTTTATTTTGGACCTTAAAGATTGCCAGCTATTTTATTTTAAAGACAAAGACAAAGGTAAGACGTTAATTCAAAGCTGGTAGAGTTGGTAGGATAAGAGAAGGAACGTTTGTTGTTGTTGTTAGTTTTTTTATTTTTTTCCCCTTTTTTGTTTGTTTGTTTGTTTTTGGCAAATAAGCTAAAGAACAAGATTATTTGAAAGTACAAGGTGGAATAATCAATGACTCCAGAAAGAACAACATATGTGTGGGTGATCTAGATGAGACATCTGTTTGTCACTCCCTGATCCCAGGGTTGATTAGACTGACCTGGCTTGTTAAGCTGCTTCTTCAGACCCAAACTTTCTGAGACTGCTCAAGGAAAGAATAATAGAAATTAGTTTTTTCAACAAGTTTTTATATGCTACAGGTCTCTTTTGCTAGAAATTAAAAACCAACTGTTGAGAAATAGACTAGACTTCAGGTGGTGAGCACGCAGTAGGGTATTCAGATGTAGTATTACGAAGTTGTACACCCGAATTTTGTATGTTATTAACCAATGGCATCCTAATAAATATAGGTCAGAGTCAGGGCAGGCAAGCTTCCATGTGGCTGTCTGGGATCAGTTGCTATAAAAACCCTAATGGTGTGTTCCACCCTGGGGCTTCCATGGCCTTTGGATTTATGTTGGTCACACTCAAGATTAACTTGGGAACAGAATTTTAGGACCTAATACAAACACATGTTATGTCTTCTCTTCCACCCATCCTTGAAGGCTGGTGAGAGTTACATTGGCTATGAATGTGTAACATTCCCTTCCTGCCTCAGGTCCACACACAGCGTGCAATGAACAAATTAATGAAAGTCTGCCGGATTGGTTGGTGATGTGAGTTGAAGATGCTGGGGAGATCTCTGTCTTATTTACAGGGATTCATAGACAAAAACTGGCTGAACTGTATGTTACCTGGATCCCTGGTACTCAAATTTTGGTCATAAACAAACAGTGTTTTTATCACCTGGGAGCTTGTAAAAAATTCAGAATCTCAGGTTCCTCCCAGAGTGGCTGAATCAGAACCTGCATTTTAACACAATCCCTAAGAGATACATATGCAGATTAAAGTTCAAGAAGCATTGATTCAGAGCAGGGTTGGCAAACTATTCCTGTACAGGGGTGGGGTGAGGGTGAAGCACAGAGAGAAAAAGAGATATGAAGATGGTAACACAAGTGAAAGTAATTCTATTGCTTCTATGGGAACCTGGACTTAGCCAAGAACTGTCAGCCGCCTTTAGATTGGAAAAGGCAAGGGAATGGATTTTTGTCTAGAAGAAACACATTCCTCCTTACCCATTTTAGTCTTCTGACATCCAGAACTGTAAGGTGATATATCTATGTTGTTTGTGGCAATTTGTTACAGCAACAAAAGTATAGAAATGTACCCCTTGACTGAAAATCCTCTTTCTTTAGTCAATAAATAAAAATAAACTAATTACATAATGTAAAAAATAAAAAAAATATATTTATTTATATTTTTTATTAGGTATGTTAAAACTTATAACTAGGTATAAGAAAGGGTTGCATGTCCAAGAATTATTTAATCTCTTTCAAATAATTTTTCACATCTTTTTATGAATCCAATTAAGTGAGTTTTGTAGTTAACTCTCAAAATAAAATTCCAGTTTATTGTTGGACAATATGGCTTCACACATACATCAAATAGGCCAAAAAATAAATAAACAGCAACTTCATAGACAAAAAAAAATGATATTAGAAAAGAAAAGAAATAAACTTTTAATATTCTTTAAACTCAAATTATTTTGTGATAGTTCAGTCCCCTCTATATATCCCCTCTTAGTCCAAAGATGTACTGGATTCATAGGCTGATCTTCCTAATAGTAAACTTCAAGCCCACCCAAATAGAAAGCTCCACTCCCATTATTTTGGGGAGCAATTAAAGGAATGCCTCAAATGAGCCCACTAGGTGGGCTATTAGCAGAAGCTGTCACAGTCTTGGCTTGGCAATTTCTCCGGCTCAGGCTCCCAGGTGTCCATCGCCTGGCCATAGGACTTAGGAAACTCCCCACTGCCATGGCCCGTGGTAACCTAAGGTTTCTGGATGTCTCCAAAGCTTCCCAAACTCCAGGTGCTTGGATATCAAAGAATCTGTGTGTTGTTGGTAGAGGTTTTAGCTCCTTCCTACTCCAGTGAAAGGCCCTGTTAGAAGCTTGGCTTAAGTCTGCCCACATAAAATCTCTTTGAATAACTCTATGGACTTTGGTCTCTAATTCTCAAAATGGTCCAGCCTGACACAGTGAGGGACACAGCCAGAGCCTCTTCTCTCCCCTTGTTACTTCCCATCACTAAAATACCCCCTCTCCTTTCTGAGTCACAGAGCAATATCTCACACATATGAATGAATGAAGGGATACTATATATTTTAATGAATGGGAGAGGGAAGTATTTCTTTTAGACTGGATGCAGGGAGAGAGAAAACTGTTATATATGGACTAGAGGCCCAGTGCACAACATTCGTGCACTGGGGGTGGGTGATCCCTCAGTCTGGCCTGCACCCTCTCACAGTCCAGGAGCCCTCAGGGGATGTCCAACTGATGGCTTAGGCCCTCTCCCCGTTAGGAGCAGGCCTAAGCCATCAGTTGGACATCCTTAGTGCTGCCATGGAGGTGGGAAAGGCTCCCACCACTGCCTCTGTGTTCACTTCTGGCTGAGTGGCGCTTCCCCTGTGGGAGCGCACTGACCACAAGGGGGCAACTCCTGTGTTGAGCGTCTGACCCCTGGTGGTCAGTGTGTGTCATAGCGACCGGTCATTCTGCCGTTCGGTCAATTTGCATATTAGCCTTTTATTATATAGGGTAGTTGATAGTTACCTACACCTTCACCTTCATTGTTTTTTATTCAAGGAGGTTGGTCTCATAGTGTATGCTGTTGTAGTTTCTAATCTTTCTCTCCACCCTTGTTCTATCAATCCTGTTAATACTTGACCCTGCCACATTACTAAAGAGAACTGCTTTTTAGAATTCACAGCTCATTTGGAGGTCATCTGAAAAAGTCTTCAATTTTTTTTAAAAAAAGCCTCTGATTAAGCATTTCATTTCTGGTTTGATGCAAGAGAAGCATCCAGTCATATGACTATACATGGAACCAAAACCAGTTTGTCATGTGGTTAGCTGTTGCAACTTTCTGAAGGAAGTCAGCCTGCCTCTGCACTTGTAATTTTACATATCCTCAATCAGACATGATGTAGCATAGGACCTGGGAATACGACTCTCAGACTCTGCACTTCTCATGGGAATACGGTTACAATCAGATGGTGGTGGGCCTGAAGGCACTCGTGACCTGTGAGCACTCCCTAATATAAGTCAGTGATTATTTGGAAAGTTTTGATAAAATGACATTGAGATCTGACTCAGGAGCCAGAGAAAAATCTTACTGCAATTAAAATAACTTGACCATTTTGTTTCTACGGTAGTCTAAATTGACGCCAGCAAACTTATCACTATGGAAAAAGATGAAAAAAAGTTGTTGTATCTTCTCCCTCCTCTTATCCCACCATTGGGCAAAGGAGGACAATAGGATAAAACACTGAATGAAAATATATTAGAAAAACAAACTTTTGAATGTAATTCTAGAATTATAACAAATCCATAAAAAACAGAGCTGTCTTTAGAGATTCAATTTTATGCTTTTCATACCTGATATAAAAAATCATTATCTTGTTCTATATTTACTTATAGGTACATATAAAGAATACTTTTAAAAACACAATGAAAAGGCAGAGAGGAGGAAAGTCTCCAAATATTTTAAATTTACTGAACTTGCTGTATGGGCATTTTTAGATCCTTTAAGAAGATTTAACATTGTCTATAAAAAGATATTTGTAAGCTATTACAAGCCTACACATTCTGTCACTCTTAAAAGATTTGAGCCCGTCAACTAAAGTTAGATGGAGTGATGATTACTATTTTTTTGATATATGTTTACTTTAAAGATGGAATGCAAAGAAATAAAGGACAAATTTGCATGTACAGTTCACATGAGCAATATATATCATTATGTGGCTTTGCTAGAATTTAACATGCACGATGATATTGGCTTTTTCTGTCTTATTCACCACTTGTGCATCAGTACCTAGCATAGTGCATCAAGCATACAAAATGCTCAATAAATATCAGCCTCAGGGCCTGAGAATTATTGGTTTCTCTATTTACATTGTCATCTATGTATTATGCATTGCATATTCTGAATAGTATACAAAATTATATATGATGTATATGTGTATATATATTTCTAAATAATTTCAGTGATCTAGTTACTAAATTATTGCCATAATGGAATGCTATCATTAATTATCAAATTAGTAGGAATTCACAGAGAAATGAAACCTCCTGTTATTGGAAAATGCCTTGAAATTTCTCTTGTTATCCTGGGGAATTCATGCCTTCATTTCCCTTTTTTTCTAGATGTTATAATATTCTCTATTACTCTGAACCAATTTATGAAACCAAATCTTTGCTATTAACAAGATAAGCATATTCCAGTAATGTGTCTCTTATCAGCAAACTGCAAAGCATCCTTCTTTTAGCAGGAAAGCATTTTAATCACATGAATTTTATTTCCTGGAAATATTTTCTCTTCTGAGATATGTAGTAAAATAGAAAAGTTTTGATTTCCTCAAGAGATCTTGTTGAACAATGTGACTCTCGATTCTTAGAGAACTGCTGAGCTGTCTTATGACCACAGATATATCTACTTCCCTAGGAAATAAGACACAACCAGTAGGATTTTTATGTTGATGTATAATTTTACTCCTTAATTTCCCCTATTTAAAAAGACTAAAGGTGAAAGAGTTACTTTGATAGTCAAAAAGCCTGATCACAGCAGATGCCAAGATTCAAACATAATTTTATTACAGCATTTTATAAAGCAAGCACAGGAACCCCTGCCATGTAAGGGATAGATAGAGGTTCAATTTCTTTCTCTATCTCAAATTTTTCAACATAAAAAGTCAATCACCAAAAGTGTTTGAAGGTATTCTTCTTTGAAACATCCTCTTAGAGGAAACAAGATGATGTCATTTACCTTTTAAAAAAAATTCCAAAGGTTTCCCATCACATTTATAAAAGCATCCAACTCTTTGCCATGATACACAGATCCCATCATGGAGAGTCCCAAAAGCACTTTTATTATGTTCACTTGTGTCCCTAATATTCACAATTCTTTTCACCAAATATTCTCTGCCCCAGGTCTCCTCATGAACCCACTAAAATAGATCCCCACACAACGATCTCCCTTCACCACACATCTCAGATAAATCATCTCCCCTGACTAGAATCTAAGTTGCAGGAGAAGAAGGAATAGATAGTCAATGCTCTCTTCCTCAGCAGTGGACTGGTTCATAGTAGGAAGATGTTGCTCAATATTTGTTAAGTGACTTTTTAAAAAAATATGCTTCTTGTTTGTACCCTAATTTTACAAATGAACCTAAGTGACCCATTCAAGTTCAGTCAGCAGCTGGTGGAAGGACTTCATTGTTGCCTGGATGCCTACTCTGCAGTGAGTTAAAATTTTTTCACTTTAGCCTTTGTCTTTTATTATGTGTTCAGCTTTTCATTGTTTTCTTCTTTAAATAATATCCTAACTAAGAAATATATGGAGTAGACTGTTTCAGAAAGTATGAATAATATTCACAGGTTTTTCTTTGATGAAGATAAGAATGAAGTCTTGGAGGAGGGTATAGATCCGGGGACTATTTATTTCAGAAATGCAGAAATAATTTTGTTTTGTTTGTGTGTGTGTGTGTGTGTATATATGTGTATATATATATATATATATATATATATATATATATAATAAAATTCTGAAAGGATATGTAAGAAATAGGAAATAGTGGATATTTGGAAGGTGGAGACATGGATTAGAAAAAGGATGAGAATGAAATGTTTCCTTCTACACCTTTTATAATACATTTAAAATTTTTGAATTGTGCAATGGTATCCTTTACTCAATAAATACATAAATAAAATATTAAAATCTCCAACCAAAAATAAAAACAATATGTTTACATGTATGTAAAAGGTCATGTGAGATCATTTTTTTGTGTTTAAAAGCAAACTAAAAATGTGGTTATCCTACATGGTGGTCACTAACTCATAGAGTTAGGGTAGATTTGTATATCCTTTGTAGTCAAGGTTGAGCTTCTGAACAATAGGCAGAATATTTTAGTAATTTCAAATGTTAGCAAATATTTTTTCTGCCATATTAGAGAAGGAAACACAATTACTAAAATTTGCCAAGAAGAATAGAAAACTTAAAAACAAATTTAAATCCTTTTACTGATTAAAATTGATCAATTCTTTTAGCTAATTACTATTATGTAGTATTTAAGTGAATACTAGTTTCATAATAATTACAATGCCCCTCATCTTAACTTTCAGTGAGTAAAGGAATATGGTTTTGGAAACAAGATTTTAAGTGGAGAACCTTGAGACTGAAGGAAATAAAATGATTTTATAATGTGGCTGGCTAACTTCACCAAGATCATCAAACATAATCAAGCTTTTAAAATTTGATTGACAGTTATGAATTAGTACAGGCAGGTAAAATATGAGAAGCACATCTATGCATTTGGTTAAAGATGAATGAACTAATTTTTCTTGGAATATAGGCCCATCAACCTACAGCTTTTGCAATGAATAAAAGAATCTCTATGTAAGCCTTAAGACATTTCTCTGTATTTTCTCCTTGACTCTCCTTTTTTTTTTTTTTTTCAGGTCAGCTGATTTAATTAAATATTCTCTAAAACACTGAGTGCTAAGAAATGTACAAAATCTATGATCCTGGGATCTCCCAATTTAGCGTTGATTAAAATCGATGAGTTTGGAGTTTTCCGTTAAATCAAAAGCTTGTGGCTTTCAGCAACTCTTTATTTTTGGAGAAACAGCTTTTTCTTTGTGTAACAAAAAGGCTTAGGAAAGCTTCTGAAGAGAAAAAAAAAGACTTATCGGCTGCCGAGTCTTAAAATAGCCTTTAAGAACAGCCCCAGAACTAGCAAGGTGTGCAAATGCACAAGCACAATGCAGAGGAGTGTGGCGTCTTCTGCAGTTCAGCACAAGCCCCTTGCTGGGATCACATCCTCCAACTCAGTACCACTGTTGTGTGTGCCTTTCCTGGAACTCATTAAAGCAGAGGCCATTTCTTTTGTTTCTTTTCCACTTATCCCATTTCTTAAGCAGCCTGCTGTGCAAACATTAGGTACACAATATTTATCATTGATTGATGATAGTATAGAAACTTTGAGCTAATACAAAAATGTATTTCCCACAACTGCGTTTCTCTAATTGCAAGGAGCTTAATGTTTACTGAGTGCCCTTGATATGCTAAATACTGTACTATGTCCTGGAAGTTCTTAAGCTAAGGGACTTTGGTCCTGCCCTCAAGTAATTCATCATATGTAATGAAGGAAGGAAATGCAGATTTTTGAAGTGAGCATGGAATGCCAAAATTTTTAAAGATATAACTCTGTTTGGTAATTAAAAGTTGATGATATACCAGTAAATGTAGAAATAAGTATAAAAATCATTTATCTCAGTATTAGCTAAAGTAATGCTGAGAACAAGATGTACTTATGCACTATGAAATGTGAGAAAACAAAACAAATACTGCTGCAGAATTCCTTTAATTAGCTGGAAAACATCTTAAGGGCAAGAAATTCTAAGAGAAGGACAATTTAATGATTAGGTGTATGTTGGGTGCCCACTTTGATTTTGGTTGATTTTACAATTCTTTCATCTATGCATGTGATAATGATGGTGAAAGATTGCTTCTTTGCAGTGTATTGATAGAACAGGATACATTCTATAATAAATTGACTTCCAAATGTATAGTGACTCAATACAATTATTCATTTCTTGCTTATATAACTGCAGATGAGTGGGTTGGCAAATGGCTCATCTCCACAAAGTCATTCAGGGACTCTAGAGATGTGTAGCCATCTTCAGCATGTAGCTTCTAAGGTTACTCTGAGATGGTCTCCATTCTAGTAGAAATGAAACAAAACATGGGAGGATGGTTAGTGGGAGGTTTCCATGAACTATAGCTGAAAATCTTATACTTCATCTTTGATCACTTTCCATTAGAGTTTAGTCAAAAGCTACACCCAGCTACAAAGAAGGCTGAGAAATGTAGTCTAGCTGTGTGCCCAGGATGGAGAGGAAAATATAGATTTGGGGGACTATCTGTAAGTATCTGCCATTAACAGTGGTTTTGGCAAGAGTAATTGCCTCTGTTGGTTGGTATAATGACCTGCTGTAACAGTTTAGTTTACACAAGTTGTTTTCAGACACCAAACAACTCAGCGCAATAATTAACTATGAAGGATGGTCCTAGATTTATATACTTATTGAGAGTCTTGTTTTAATTTAATAGTGGATTATTTTTCTCCCCTCTGGGAAGTGTCATGGACTAGGAAATCCAGTTTTCCAATTGAATCAAGCCTTTTACTAACAGAAAATACGTTGTGTCATTCCCTCTTTGTTTTATCTCTGAAAGCCAATACATCTCTAAAACCTTTCTGACAATAAATGAGAAGTAATACAATTTTAAATGATTCACAATAATACAATCTAGTGCACATTATTGTTACTATCGTGAAAATTTTGTAGATGGAATAGTGCTAGAACTGGTGGCCAGGGTAAGGCACATAGGCAATAGGCATAGACTATGTAGCAGAGTCCACGCTGGGTGGTATCCTCTGTTTCCTCTTTTAATCCTCCCTAAATCCTTCTGAGGCAGAAATTAAAGGCTCTGAAAAGTAGAAAGGCCAATGAGATAATGTCACTTGTTAGTCAGAGACAGCAGTAGAACTTGGTTAAAAATCAAATCTGCATGACACTAAAATTGTAATCTTTCCAATATACCACCCTGACTCCTTAAGTAATTGCTCATTTGCCTGATCACCAGCAGGGCTGTGAGACCTTGATATATATTTGCACATAAAATAAAGGAACCGGGCAGGAAGGAGTTAAGGGATTTCAGGTGCTACTGGTTTATATTTCTTCCCACCAGGACTGCAGCAGTTTGAATAGAAGCCACGACTTTTGAATATTAAGCACAGATGTTTTGTCCTGCTCCCACCAATGTGGGAAACATTTCTGAAAGAGGAATTGAGAAAGGCTAGAGAGAAAGTAATCTATTAGTTTCTCAGAAAGTTCCAACACTGTGATGCTTTCCTCAGGAACTATTTCTGCCAGCCCCAAACCATGAAGGCAAAATAAAGAATCTCTCACAGAATGCCAAGAACATTCTGAAAGATGCTGGAGGTTTAGTGGAAACCACAGAATTATGGTTTGGGCCACATATATTGGGCCACTTCTTGGCCTGAGCCCAGGTTGACTAGTACAGGGTGGTGGTTCTAACCAAATAAGACCTGTGGACAAGAGGTATCAAAGGTCCTTCAAAGCTAATGACCTGACCAGGGGCAATTTTATGACCCTGTGATTACAGGACCAGGCAGATCTCACAGAAAAACTGTGATCACCACTGATAAATTTATAGCCACTCTTAAAAAAAAAATCTGGGTCCAGCTTTAATAGATATAAAAATTATTTTATGAAAGACATTATATATTTAGAAGCCTGCTCTTATTATATTTATCATTTACAGTAAACATTAAAAGTTGACTTATTTAATATAATAAATTGGGTTCCTGGACCCAATTCTAACATGTGTGTGGAGACTTCCCCACACCAACAATCAATTTTTGACCACCAAGAATTCAACTCAATCCTGACACTACACTTTCTACCCAGACAGAGCATCAAATTCCACAGATAAAGGACTCAGTACACCTAACACTGCCCTCTACTTAAGACCCCAATTGGAAGCCCAGATTGTTACCTGTGCTTCTGACCAACTGGCTATAAAACAGAGACTCCCACATCCTCCTCCTTGGGTTTGATTAATTTGCTAGAATCGTTCACAGAACCCAGGAAAACCCTTTAATTACTAGTTTGCCAATATATTACAAAGGGTATTAGAAGATACAAATCAACAGCCAGATGAAGAGCTACATAGACAAGAAGTAGGCAGCCATGCAGAGAGCAGGAAATTGGGGGCTGGGAGGGGCAGAGAGAATAAGCAGTGTGAGGTGCAAAGGTAGGTATGTATGGCCAAGTTCAAGGATCAGAAAGAAAGCGATTGTGGTTCAACTGTATTGGGTGAGAGGGAGAACAACATTACATAAGGTCAGAAGGACCCAGAGGTTTGATCAGTATTATTATGAGCATATAATATCCTGTTTATTGTAAACATGGTATGAAAGCTTTGAGTTCCACCTAGACTGGTAAGGAAAATAGTTGGGAGACAGATAGGAAAATATAGTATTGCCACGTAATGTGCTCGCCTTTCAATTTGGTTTTCCCTAAGTTTTCTAGAAATGATTTAAAACAAGCTCTCATGATCTTGGTTTTCTTCTTCTCTTTTTAATTGAATATTAAACTGCTTAGGTCTCTCTAAAATCAAAAGATGCCTAAGGACCCAAGCCCATGATCCTAGACATCCTCCTTTCCACTGTGAGGGCCTCTGGTTTTCCATGTATAAACACAGACATTGGAGTCATGTTCTCTAGCCTTAGGGTCTGAACAGTCCAAAGCTCAGTGGCCCCCAATCAAAGAGTAGTTATTAGATTTTTCATACTATTACTAATTGTGACTTAATTATGGGGCTTGCTAAAAATAAAATAGAGATGCTGGGTAGAAATTCAGAACACATTATTATTGCTATTTTTTAAGGAACATTAAAGGGTAAAAGTGGGATCCAAGTCAGGAAAGTTTTCCTAAGACCTCCCCTGGTACAAAAGGCCATTTTTCTTTGGGGCTATTGTAACTATACACACTCTCTTGGAGCCTTTAATAGCTTCCAGTGCTGCCCTTGTTGATATGCACATTTTCCCACTTTCAGGGAGAGTTTCAAGAGTTCTGGACTATGTTCTACTTCCCTTTCTAAGCCCAGCATTTAGTCTGGAGCCCCACACAGAAAAGGTATTTAATAAACTATTTATTAATGAATAAATGTATGTGTGTGCATATATGTACACACACATATGTATGTTGCATATAAGATTAAGGGACTACAGAAATCAAGAGTGAAAAAATAATATATTTTGTTTATGAAAATATTTTTTCCTAAGAGAAAGAAAAAAGCAAAATATGGAGTGTCTCTGTACAATGGTGAAGCTTGAGAGTCAGTGTCTTTTTAAAAATAATAGCGAAAGAAATCTCTCTTTGATAACAGCCCTATTCTCAGAAGGGGCACAAGTAATTTATAATCTGAATTTATAATCTAATACCCTAAGCATTCAAGGATATTTATCTAAATGAGTAAGTGAATGAATGAATGAGTGAATGATTTTGATAAAAACAAAGAACTTTCTTTGGAAAGTGTCCCTTCAAATTTATTTTAAATATAAAGTAAAATACACAAAATGCACGCAACAAAACGTCAGTATGTAACACACACACACGATTAAAAAGTCTTTTCTTTTACTCCCAGGCTGTCCAGTCTGTCTGCAAGTAACCATACCTTTAAGGTATGCAGGGAAGACAGTAACTTAATCTGTTTGGCAGCTCCTGAGTGGGTGGTGGAGACAGTGCAGCTTTCAATGGGCCCTTTGATGGATCCGAGCATCTCCCATCTCTGAGAGCCTCTCTCATTAGCACTTGCCCCTTGGGGCAGTCCTCCGCCAAAAGGAAAGCAGACAGGAGGTACCTTGAGCTGGGCATCGCCTAACACGCCAAGGGCTTTCCTGTCTGGCTTTGTTGCTGGCGAGCTCAGTCAGTGGCTTGTTTCCCGCTCTCACATTGGGGCCATCCTTTGCTCAGAGGCAGCCTCTTCCTTTCCAGTTTGCTGACCTGAAACCATCCATGCAAATGGCTGCTTGGGGGAAGCTGTGGCCCTGGTGCTCAGGGCGCCCAACAGCTGGCCAGACTCCATTGTGAAACGGTAAATGCTCTAAACTTGCGCTCCATTCCCAGGGGACCCCCCCTCCCCCATTAAAATCCTTTTGCATTCACTACCTGCCAACAGGACCTGTAAGCGAGCCAAAAGGAGCAGCAGATTAAGCATAATTATGAATTCTGAGTGGAATGGAGTAGTTGGAGATTATTTTTCATGAAAGACCTATTTTTTTTTTCCAACTGAAAATTCACATAAGGAGTTATTGAATGCTCTGCGGAGTCTTTATATTTAAATGAGCTTTGAAATTTATGTTTCTCCTTGTGCTTTTATGAAACAGAGAGAAAACCTTCAAAATTTGAAAGCTCTTCTTAGAATTGGATTTTGGTTTGCTCAGGACTGGTATCTAATCCGCACCAAATTTTCTAGATAAGTGTTTTAACATTTATTAACAATAACTGGTATCAAATGCAAGACATTTCCCAGGCTTAGTTGTCAATGAAAAGCTAATTTTTAAGGATTTATAAACCAGCCCAATGGAGTAAGGATTGAAAGACCTCTGGCAGGCTCTTCTTGAGTCCTTAACCTGTTCTTATCAGGAGCGAGCTGATTGTAGTGTTTTCTCTTTAGTCTTTCCTTCTTCATAAATGGAAGTGAACATCCAAGATGCTGAACATAAAAAATATATGCAGGGCCTGCGTCGCCACACCAAGTCACTACTATGAATGTTTACAATGTGGCAATTTTCCTAATTCAATATAACATTACTAACACATTCCACTATGTGCTTTCATTATGTTGTGCATATACTTTCCTCTTGTAAATACTTTTATCTACACATAGGAGTAGCATTCAATATTTCTTTATGGCTGTCTAAATAGTTTGTTCATCTTTTCTAAAGTGCATCAGAAACTACCATCATACTATTAAGAAGGGGGCATCAGAAGTTGTGTGATATCAAGTGAAAATACTGCATGTTTCCCAAGCCCAATAGAATCCTGGAAGGGACAGTGACAATGATCCTAAATAATAAAGAGGTAATATGCAAATTAACCCTCATACCCTCACAAGATGGCTGCCTATGACCAGGCCAGCAGGGGGGTTAATGAGGGACAACCAAATGACTGAACAAGCAGGCTGCATGGGGCAACCAGGCTGGCAGGGGGGTTAGTGAGGGATGAACAAACAACTGAACAGGCAGGCTGCGTGGGTCGACCAGGCTGGCGGGGGGGCTGTGAGGCGCGAACAGTCTGGAAGGGGGTGCAGTTAGGGGCAATCAAGTTGGTGTGTGGGGGGGAAGTTAGGGGTGATCAGGCAGGCAGGCAAGTGAGCAGTTAGGAGCCAGCAGTCTCGGATTGTGAGAGGGATGACTGACTGCCGGTTTAGGCCCAATTCTGGGGATCCCGAATTGGACAGGGTGCAGGCTGGGCTGAGGGACACTCCTCCCCACCCATGCACAAATTTCATGCACCGGGCCTCTAGTAAGGATAATAACAATGACAATACCATGCACTTATAACACATCATACACTTGCAAAACTCTCTACATCTATAATTTTAAACAATCTTTACAAATCCATGTGGCAGATACATTATCATCTTTACTTTGTAAACAAGGAGACTGAAGCTTGGAGAGTTCAGGTTAGTTTCTTAAGATCACGAGACAATTTTTAGCTAGAAACTGAAATTTAAACCCTGATGTACATATGTCCCATGGATGTTAAAGATATTTTTAAACCTTTTTTTTTTAGATTGCTTTCAGAGTAAGCTAATAGACCACACAAGAAAAATCAGTCTCATTGCTTTCCAATGGACTTTATATATAACCCATTTGTTTTATGCATTCTTAAAAATTATTTAAATATATTCATTGTATGTGATTTAAAAGCAAATAATGCATTTGGTCGAAAGAAAACCCAGATGTTTATTTAGAAACACATAGTCCCAAATCCCAGTTGAATTAAATTTTCACTTTTTATTCTGTTGTGTGTTTGGGAGAGAAAAATAAAATCCACTTTTATTTATAAAGTTAAAGCATCAGGATGGTAATGAATAACAGTACTTGGTTTATTTTCTTTGTCGTTTACAAAATTATGTTTAACCTTTTCCATTGTTATATTTATCAAAATACTTAATGATGAAACAAATGTAAGACAAGAATAAGACACAGTAACATATTTTGGTCTTATATAATATGTACCTTTTTAAAATGTGACACCCTGTGGAATTAATGCTTTATTATTAGCCATATTAATAGAGCTTTTTTTATTTTTGGCAAGATGGACTATATTGATTTTTTGGCTGCTAATATTTATTTATTTAAATGGCTTTAAAAAGTATCCAATCAATCACCACATTAACATTGAGTACTTATTAGATACAACTTTTGTTGTTTTTAACTTAATTCTTATATTATATTGAATGTTCAGAAAATTTTGGATTTGTTCACTTATTTTTCAGTTAACATAATCTATAGATGGATGCGGTGTGTAGAGTAAAATTACTGCTTTTTTTAAAACATAGAATGCCTAAAGTTTCTTAAAACATTTTCATGGCAAAAGCACAATGTACAGGGCAGAATATCTCTCTAGCCTAGTTATTGTTCGCCCCTCTTCTCACACTCTCATTGTTCAAACACAGGGGTGGCCATACAGAATGTCCTGGAAAGGCATCAAAGAAATGTGTTTCTCAATTTATATGTGAGCATTCTGATCTTCAAAGACTTGAAAAGCCTTAGAAAAGTGGACTGAGTCCCCTCTGGTGACAAGCCTGTAAAACCAATTCGTAGTTTATAAATGGCAACTCCTAGCATAGCTATTAGCTGAAGGTGATGGGAGGTGAGAGGGGTAGGAGAAAACAGTGATGAATAAATTTGGGTTGGCACAAAAATGAAAGAGCAAATAGTTGTGTGTTTTTTAAAGGGAATATATCTGAGCCATGAAAAATGTTCCAAAGCTCTACTCTATCTAGAGGCCTTTCTCTCTCTCTCTCTCTCTCTCTCTCTCTCTCTCTCTCTCTCTCTCTCTCTTTCTTTCTCTCTTTCTTTCTTATTGAATTTATTAATGTTACATTGGCTAATAAAATTATATATGTGTCAGGTACACAATTCTATAATAAAACCTCTGTATATTGTATTTTATAGTCACCACCTCAAATCTCCTTTTATCACCATTCATTCTTCCTTTACCCTCTCCTATCTCCCTCACCCACCTTTGCCTCTGGTAATCACCATACTTTTGTCTGTCTATGTGGGTTTTTTTTTTTTTCATGTGTTTTTCCCCTGCTTAATCCCTTGAACTTTTTCACTTAGCCTTGCAAACTCCTGCTTCGCTGACAACTGTCAGTCTGTTCTCTATGTGTTTGTTAGTTTATTTTGTTCATCAGATCCACATATGAGTGAAATCAAATGGTACTTAACTTTCTCTGACTGGCTTATTTCACTTAGCATAATGTTCTCTGGGTCCATCCATGCTGTTTTCTTGAAGAATATTTGAAAAGCATGACAAAAACTGTAGCTACTGAAAAAACTTACATTAGGTGTTATAAGAGATCTGTTTTCCTTTGCTTCATGGTGTCTGCTGCTTTGAGCCTCCGAATGTGCTGGTGAGAGAAAACACCATTTGTCCTTCGCTCCCCCAGTATGTTTCCTCTCCTCTTGCCTTCACCCTGCATCCCTTTGGCTGAAGATTCAACACAAAAAGTATTCTTTAGGTGCTCTTTGTGGTCCTCCATGCCTTGGGAATCCTCACTTGGATTGGTAGCTGTATCTTCCCGCTCAACAGTATTTTAATAAATAAATAGTGTGTCTTGTGTCTCCCCCATTTACAGCACTTGCAAGGAAGTATGGAAAACCAAACTTATGACCTGAAGTTCTAAATGGAGTTCTATTCTAATGAATAAATAATACAAAATAAAAAGAGAGATTAAAAAATAAAAAAACATAACATTGATATAAAACATTTTACAAACAATAAAATAAAATAAATTAAAATAAAATAAAATAAAATAAAATAAAATGGTTAAACAATGCTATGGACACAGTTAATATGTTGAAGTGCTAACACCCAATGTGATGTTTGGAGATGAGGCCTTTAGCAGCTAACTGGGTCTAGATGAAGCCATGAGAATGGGGCCCTTATGATGACATTAGTGTCCTTAGACTAATAACAAAGAGCTTGCTTTGTCTCTCTCTCTGCCATGGGAGTGAGAAGGTGGACATTGGCAATCCAGAAAGAGAGCTCTCACCAGAACCTGACCATTTCAGGAATCTGATCGAGGATTTCTAGCCCCAGAACTGTGAGAAACAAATTTCTGTTGTTTAAACATCTAGTGTATGGTATTTGTATGGCAGCCTTGGCTAATACAATTATCTTAAAGGGACAAAATAAAGGTTATAAATATTTTAATAGAAAAAATAGCAATTAGACTATAATATTAATGATAAATCATGAGAGACAAATTGTACTGTTTTATTAGAATAAGATGATTAGTAAATACAAACATCTTAAAGACTAAGCTATAAAGAGAAAAAAGAATAAAATAAAGGAAATAACGTGAAGAAAAGCTTTTTAGGAAAATAAATAGTACAAAGGTGAAGGTTGAACATCTTTCCAGCAAGGCAAATAGATCATTGGGTAGATGACCAATAAGAATAGACACTGTGGCCCTGTTGGCAGAGTGTGGTTGGGTCCCCCTCTAATCATTGACTGACAGCAAGACCTTAGCCCCAGCCTTTCAGCTCTTGCTGATGGATTTTACTCCTCTGGAGATCACATAACTCTCATCCTCATGGCCAAGTTTCCTATCTACTGCAAGTGATCCCAGCTGACCTCTCCATCTAGGAAACCAAGGTCTACAAATCCACCATCACACAGTCACACAGAATTTGGACTGAGTCTCTCCTTCTCATTCAGCACTCTCACCTTTTCTTCTTCCCTTATTTTTTTTTCTTTTATCCATTAAAAATACTTAACAAGAGCCTTTAATGTATTAGGGTCATACTACGTGTTGTTTTTACAGTATAGATTATCAAAAGGAAGCAAGTGTCCTGCCCTCTTGAAATTGTCACTCTGGTGGGTGAGTGAAGGATAAAGGCAGAAAACAATGAAGCAAATCTGTGTTTATTTGTTTGTTTGTTTGTTTTTAAGTCAGCTGCTATGAAGCAAACAAAGGGCATATGAGAACTAATAGATGGAGTGGTCATGGAAAGCCTCAAGGGATCTCACCTTAGACCAAAGTATGATAAGAAGCCAGGAGAAGAATCTGGTAAGAGAAGTCACTGCAAATGTCCCTAAGTCAGATCTTTCTTAGCCTGTTCTTAGAACCCCTCAAAATGGGCCTGTGAGCACCAGGTGGTGCAAGGAAAGGGTGTGAGAGGGGAATCCTAGGCCTCTCAAGGTGTGTGTAATCCTTGGGCAGGTTGTATAATGGTTCTATGCCTTTATTTCCTCATCTTCCCATAAAATGTAATTGAGTAAACCTTTCTCAGAAACCACACATAATGATACATTGGAGACACTTAAATTGTGGTCATTGTTCTCCTCAGGTTCCTTCTTTACACAGGCAGTTATTTCCAGAGTTAAAGACACATTTGGCCTCTTGAGAATTTGACCTGCTGGAAATATGATGATATTGCCTATTTTTTTTCCTTTTAATTTATTCAAAAGTTAGACCCAGTTAATGGACTGATAACATACTCATACAAACTTAATGTAAGGACAGTTTCAAGCCCCAGATTAATTATTGTTCAATTGAGGTTCTTTTGAAACAAAGACATGGCCATAAATCTTAAAATTAGCTGGGGAATTAATTTTAAAATTAAACACTATGATGAATAACAGGCAAATGAATGATTAGTAATGTAGAAAAATATAACTGGGCCAGTTGTGTGCCTATGTATATGGTGGCTTGCATTAAATGGCCCCTGCAGGTCAGCATCTTGGTCAGGGAGGAGGAGAGTAAAAGGCATTTCCTTAATTTTATTTATTTATTTATTTATTTATTTATTTATTTATTTATTTATTTTTGCTTTACCTGTCTCCTCATGCCTGAGGAGTCATTTCCAAATTGGAATTTATGAGCTGTAGGATTTTATAGCATACAGTGATACTGGGAAGACTTAAAGAACAAAACACTTCAAAATCTGAAAATGCAGATTAGAAAAATGGTCATACCTGAAAAGTGTGGATTTAGTCACTCACTGGACTTCCTGAACTTATTCATTTATCCATCTTTGCTAACGCTAGTCTCTCTTCTTCTCAGCAGCTAGCTACTTCCCACCTCAAAAGCAGGACATTTATTTTTTCTCCTTGCAAAGAGTGGTAAAATAATGTATAAAGCTCCACAAATAAGTAGTGGTTTAATTTTCATCTGATGAAGCTCAACACTTATCAGGAAGATATTTGATAAAAGAATAGTATAGAGAACTGTGATATGTATATCTCACCTGAGGAGAAAACTGTAATAGGTCAATGTTTTTTTAAGTCTGCCAAAGGCATAGATTTCAAGGATGAAGATGAGAGTAGAGGGGAGGAAAGAGCAAGAACATTTCCAACTTCTTTCCAAACCTTCTTTCCTTTCCTTATTAAAATTATCCCCTCACCACCCCTCACAGACACACGTACAGATACTCCTCCTGGCATATAGTTCCATGCTGAGTAATGAAAGCACAGTACTTATGTGATTTAAGGCTGGAAGAGGTCTTGTCTCCACTAAGAAAGAAACAAGAACACCCTTCCTCTGAGGAAGTGAGATTTGGAATTTAGTCATGAATCTGCAGAAGTCTTTGTTAAAAATGGATATGTGGAACCAGAACAATGAGTGTTTCCATTGGCCCCCAGTTGGACTTGAAGTGGAGGGAATGTGGCAATTCATATATGTGGTGATGGAGAGGGCTAACCTGGTTCCTTAGCCTTTATTCAGACCCTGCATCTGCCTGCCATTTTCTGATTTCTTGATTCTCTGTAACTTACTCACCATTTTGAGCATCACTTTCCTTAGATAGAAGATGATGAATAGTCCTTACCCTGCAAGTTTAAATTAAATGATATGCTATATGGAAAGAATTTAGCATTATATCGAGAGCATAGTTCATACTTCAGAAATGTTAGCAATTGTCAGTAGCTTTTCAGATGTAGCAAGCTGATGTGAAAAAAGCAAGATCTTAAGAGATAAAAGGAAGGTGTTATTGAGTGGATGAGGGAATGGGATAGGGGCTGGACTTGCCTGGGGTGGAATTTAAGGTGGGCATAAGGACTGACGTGAATATTGAGGGAACTGACTACTAAACAGAGAAGAAAGAAAGTGTTAGGAAAGATAAACTTTTATTTCACTATCAAACACTTATTTAGCTTTTATTTTCAATCAGGTACTGCTCTAGGTATTTTGCAAATGTGAATCAATGAGTCCTCATTATAACTTTATAAGGTAGGTACTACTAGCCTTTATACATGAAGAAACTAAGGCACAGAATGGGTAAGTAACTTGACCAAGGACACACAACTGGTTAGTAGTAAGTAGAGGTTGGGCTTGAAGCCAGGCTCCAAAGTCCTTGCTTTTAAACATTAGACTAAGCTTTATTTTTATAATAATCTTTACCAGCCTGGCTCTGATTGCCTAGAAGTAGAGCAGGAGATGTAAAGATTCATGTTGTTCGATCCGCTGTACCTCTCTATTTTGTTTTTCCCCATCCCTAGTTTCTTGAGCACCTTGTGAGTCTGTTTTAATATATTACTTGGAGCCAGCCACTTCCATTTGTTCTTAAACCTCATTGTGTCTTTAGCATTTTTATTTTTCTAGGGATATGGGAATTCATAAAATTTTATTTCATAACCCATATACATTTATTGAAATTAGTATGCATGTTCTCCAGAATGGACAATATTTTCTCATTTTACTGCAAACTATCTGTTGCGATAGGGAATATGCAGTTAAGCTAGTGGCAATGATCAAAATCTACAATCATTTTTGCAAAGATAATATTCTTTTATTATAAATTCTTATTGCTTCATGTGATTTAGAAAATGGTAATAATTCACTTGATCTTATAACTGTTAAAATGTAGATGCTTTTCTTCTTTTTTCTTTTATGTGTGTGCTCTAAAATATTTTCTCCCACCAGGGCTAAATGTGTTATCTTATTAGCAAGATGAACATTCAAAATTAGAATATGGTTATTCACTGCCTTTATTTAACATTGCCAGGTTAAAAAAAACACACACTAACTGTATAAATGTGAGTAAAAGTTGCAGTTGTGAAGCCCCAACTTATTTTTACTAAACTATATAAAGCTGAACAGGAAAATAATTTACATGTAAAGACACACATATATTCATTTCTAAGCTTTTTTGACTCAAGTGAATCAAGAGACCAGAAACCAAAGCTGTGCCTTTCTTTACTAGACAAAATAGGATAAACATTTAGGCCGATGCACCTGTGAGGCACCATCTGAGCTGGAGGCATCAATTTTAAGAAAGCAATTCCACTGAGATAATCATTTGAGCTCTGGATACTTGTGAGATTGTGGCTTATGTTTACAGAGTTTCAAACTGACTATTTTGATGGACATTCTGATTTATAGGAATACCTAATTAATCCCAATGGTGCTTTTTCATTTATTTTCTCTGCTTTTCATATTTTAGTAACATTTCATCCACATTGTAGTAATTCAGAAGTGAAAGAAAATAACTAATGCCTCCTCAACTGATTATCTTACCTGCAGAAAGGATGTCTATGTGGCTTAAATATCCAAAAAGTAGGTCTCAGTGTCTGTGCAAGAATGCATATTTCCTATTCCTTTTCTGCAGCACAAAAGGAGGAATTTTGTTTTTCCTTTAGGGAAACTTAAAAAAAAAAAAGTATAGAGTAGGTAGAGCACATTTACATTTTTTATTCCCTGGTTCTTTCCTTTCTGGAAAACCTACCTGATTATTTCATTGAAGTAAAAGTAGTTGGTAATTTACAGAGGCCCCAGGGTAATTCCATACAATATAATACATTTTTCTTGTCACCTTCAAAGTCATCATCATTGCTTTACATAAATTTCTGCCAGTCCAATTATGGCTAAAGGACTTTTTCTCCTAACTACCTTTTATTCAGAGGATTTAATATGTGAACTTAAGAATCAAAAGTATCTTAATTCTATAATAAATGATGTGACTGAAAATCAAATAGAAAACAATCTTCATTGATGAAGTTTGAAAATCTAGCCCACTGTCTCTTTCTGTACCACTCTTGAGCTAACCATTTACATTTAAAAATGGTTGGGGAGAAAAAGTACAATATTTTATGACCCATTGAATATGATATAAAATTCCAATTTGTGTCAATAAATAAAGTTTTATTGAAACATAGTTACACCCATTCATGTATATATTGTATTGTCCATAGCTGATAGCTGGTTTCTCCTACAGCAGCGGAGTTGACTCCTCATGACAGAGACCATGTGACATGCATGGCCTGAGATGTTTGCTTTTCAGTCCTTTACAAGAAATGTTTGCTGACCACTGAGCTGTAAGGGTATCTGAAAGAGAGAAAGAGAAAAATATATTTGGTTAAAGTATGGATTTAATCATTAGTACTATTAAAAGAAGATGAGTGACTTAGAAAATTAATTTGTAAGCCTCTTCATCTAAATGACATTTTTTTTTCTCAATCAGGAACTTCCTATATAATAAAAGCCCAGTGACTGAACAGCAGAATGACCAGAACGACTGGTCGACCAGTTACGATGATGTGCACTGACCACCAGGGGGCAGACACTCAATGCAGAAACTGCCCCCTGGTGGTCAGTGCACTCCCACAGTGGGCGTGCCACTGGACTGACCAGGATAAGTGGCGCTCCCACAGCAGGACCAGCAGCTCAGAGGGTGGGTCCACAGCCTCTTGGCTGACTGGGATGAGCAGTGCTCCCGCAGGCCACGCCCCCCCACCAGTGCACAAATCCTGTGCACCAGGCCTTTAGTATTTTATAAAAGAAGAAACAGATGACTAGATCAGGGGTCCTCAAACTTTTTAAACAGGGGGCCAGTTCACTGTCCCTCAGACCATTGGAGGGCCAGACTATAGTTTAAAAAAAACTATGAACAAATTCCTATGCACACTGCACATATCTTATTTTGAAGTAAAAAAAACCAAAATGACAAAAACACCCGCATGTGGCCCATGGGCCGTAGTTTGAGGATGCCTGGACTAGATAGTCAACACCTTTATGGAACAAGCATTCCTAAAAATAATTATGCATTATGACACTTCAGTTCATTATATTTTCTGAAATGTTTGTCAACTCTTTTATATACCTCCAAGACAGCATATATAAATCAAAATACCAAATGTTTTTATCTATTCTGTCCTTAATAGCTCATGGATGATTTGACATCAACATCATAGTTACAAAAAGTAACCCCTTTGCCCTCAGTGGATAGAGCGTCGGCCTGCGGACTCAAGGGTCCCGGGTTCGATTCCGGTCAAGGGCATGTACCTTGGTTGCGGGCACATCCCCAGTGGGGAGTGTGCAGGAGGCAGCTGATCGATGTTTCTCTCTCATCGATGTTTCTAGCTCTCTATCCCTCTCCCTTCCTCTCTGTAAAAAAAAAAAATCAAAAAAAAAAAAAAAAAAAAAAAGTAACCCTGGTTAGCTCTACATTTACTGGGCAGATTTCCTCCAAAGACTTTCAGGTCCCAGGAAGGCAGAGTAATCGTGGGTTTACCCTCTACTCCCTGGAGCTCTGTTTCTTCTTTCTATAGCACATCCCCTAATCTAAAAACAATCAAGTAATTTTGGTTTAAGAGAAGCCCATTTAGTTTAATTGAACTCTTTGTGAGCAGTTGTTTCTTGATATTTAGACTAACCCTTTCCTTCCCGCCCTTGAAATTAATTATTCATCCCTAAGTTATGATCACCTCCAACCTTAGTTATTTTTCTGCTCCTGGATTGTTTATTCTTTTCAAGTATTATCTTGTCGTCACCTTAGTCATCCCTCTGGCAAGCTATGCTTATGCATAGATAATTTGATGCATCAGTCTTGCCACATAAGTTATGTCTTCCAATACCTTTATCATTCTTCTTGCTTTTCTCTGAACTCCCTCCAATTCATCTAACTTCCTTCTTTCTGCAGCTATGATGCCCCAACTTGACTGTGGTATTCTAGGTGTGATTTCACCAACCCACAGCTCAATACCTTCTCTAAGTTATAATTCAAGACAGAACTAGCCCTCCTCTCTTCACTCTGTGGCACGATATAAAATACAAACAAATGAATAAATCACCACCATGTTTCTCTGTGTCCTTGGCAGTCTTCATACATATCCAGCATTCCCATCCCTGAACAATTTGAAAGAGCCTTGAAAAATCATTTTCTCATAAACAATCCTGGACTTGTTTATACTATCCTGCAAGACCTAACCAAAGTGGGTGGCACTTTTATTTTCCCTCTTTAATATTCAATAGGTCTTGTCCATCGCAAGTCTTTTCTCTAATACAATTATCTCCCACTGACCTTTCTTTTTCTTTAGTTTTTATTTTGAATAATTGGATATGATCTTTATAAATTTTAAAATGAATATAATTAAGGTATATCTGAAATAATCTGAATCTATACAGACATGGAAAGTCTTGAGAGCTCTCTCAAGCCTTTTTCTTCCCTGGGAAAGTGCCTGGAGAAGAAGTGTTATGCAGTAGAACAAGACTCCATAATCGTTTCTGAATTTCCAAGGGGAGAAACACATTAATCTAATGAAGGGAGTGGAAAAAATATCCTACACATACTAATTTGAGCAGTAAAATGATCTGGAAAAGTTAGAGATCTTGATAAATGGGGCCAAATAATTGACATAGTGTTATAATTAGAGCAAGGCATCTGTCAGTTAATTATCTTTCCCTCAATAAATAATTACAATTTTTACATGTTCCCATAGCTTATAATTTCTAGTTATGATTATCTTCTTCATTCTCATCTATAGAAGCTTTGAAGACCAGATAGAAATTGTTATAAAGGGAAAATTGCCCAGTGAAAATTGGCAGAAAGGTGATTTGCCATTTCAGGTTTCCTTTATATGTGATTTAGGCTAACCATTCAAGCTTGGGAATGCACTTACTCACTGTTAACTTATTCAACAAAACTTTATTGAATCCCTAATATTATAATGGCTCAGGGGGATACAACAATCTTTTAAGGACTCTGTAATCTCATGGAATAGTTTTACAAATAATAAAAAAAGGCAATAGAAATAGCGTGAAAAAAAAGACACCTTGGGATCTTTAGAAGCAGTGGTCCCTTTACTTTAAATTGTACACATACACAAATAAATAAATTGTACACCACTTTAAGGTAAAACACTCTGAACATAGACCCTAGTGTATGTATGCATGTATATATATAAATATATATATATATATATATATATATATATACCCAGTGCACGAAATTCCCTCAGCCCAGTCTGCACCCTCTCCAATCTGGGACCCTTCGAGGGATGTCCAACTGCCTATTTAGGCCCGATCCCAGTAGGATCAGGCCTAAACGGGCAGTTGGACATCCCTCTCACAATCCAAGACTGCTGGCTCCAAACTGCTCATCTGCCTGCCTTCCTGATTGGCCCTAACCACTTTTGCCTGCCAGCCTGATCACACCCTAACCACTCCCCTGCCAGCCTGATTGATGCCTAACTGCTCTCCCCTGCAGGCATGGTCCCCCCCGCAACTGCTCTCTCCTGCAGGCCTGGGTCCCCCCCAACTGCCCTTCCCTACAAGCCCGGTTGCCCCCAACTTCCCTCCTCTGCCAGCCTGGTCACCCCTAACTGCTCTCCCCTGCAGGCTTGATCACCCCCAACAGCCCTCCCTTGCAGACCTGGTCCCTCCCAACTGCCCTCCCTTGCTGGCCATCTTGCGGTGGCCATCTTGTGTCCACATGGGGGCAGCCATCTTTGACCACATGGGGGCAGCCATCTTGTGTGTTGGAGTGATGGTCAATTTGCACATTACTCTTTTATTAGATAAGATATATATATATATATATATATATATATATATATATATATATATATATCTGTATAAATATATATATATATATATATGTACACATACACATAAGTATGTTATTCTGTATAATAGATATGTGTAAATTTGTTTATTTAATTTTTAGATAAAAAAGAACAGAAAGTCTGAAAATAATTTCATTTCCAATAAATTTTTATATTCCTTTGGGTTATGCACATCTGACTTTGAATAACTATTGCTTTCAAAAACTTAGTAGTGATTATTCAAGTTCAAAATGTTTGCGTAGCAGAGACCAGAGATGATGCTAAGAACTCAGGCAGGGGTTAGACAAGAGTGGTGGATGTCCTGTGGTCTAGTGTTTTCAAAGGGTGTCCCACTCAATATTTGTAGAGATTAATTTAATTTTTTAAAGGGTTTCTGCTGTCAAACAAGTTTAACATTGTAGGCTGAACGTATAAAATGTTATTATTATGGGGCTAATATTCTGTATTTCTACATGGCCTCATGGATGCATATTTTCTGTTTCTAAGCTCTTGAGTTAAAAGACTATATTTTTTATTTCATTTTATTCAATAGGTAATAACTATTGATGGGGTCTGCAAATATTAGGTTCATAGAAATTGGTACCATATTTGGAATTGAATTGTAGTATTTAGAAATGGGAGCAATGTAACTCCTATAGACTTTTATTCAAGAGACTTTTTTCCTTTGCCTTATATGGTTTTCATCTTTTCCTACTAAATATTAGTGAACAAATTACTCAATATTTATATTTTGACTTGAAATTAGTAATCTAAACTTACTTTTTGCAGACCAGTTATCGGTGGAGGCAAAATTAAGTAACTATCCTTTAGTTGTTAGTTGAAGGGCTCCCCAAGGGTGTGAAATACTGTAAATTTTCACCATGAAATTAAATTTTCTGATTAAGGTCTTATATGTCCAGAAGACCACTCTTTCAGTACGCCAAGATTTCATTTACTGAGTAGTAAAATGTCTAGATGAGTGAAAATTACTCTTTTATTGCCTAAGACTACCTAGATTTTTGTTTTAGAGAGAAATGTTTCTGAAATGCTGCACATAGCTCTGCTGTCACAAAGACAGCACAACAAACACGTTAACCTTTATCCAATGACATGGAGTTGTAATTATTGTCATTAATCACTGTACTATGATTGATGAAATCATGATATGCTTGGAAGTTCTTGCTGCATAAGGTTGTTTTTTTCCCCTATGCTAACTGACGACAAACTATGGCTTTGCAAATATTGTGTCTCTGCTTTTTATAATTGTTCTTTACATCCTTTACTTACATATTATAATTTCACTATAATATTATTACACACTAATTATATATACTTTGAAATAAAAAATATAAAGAAAAACTATAAAACGCAGATACAAATATATAATTATACTATATGTAATGTGACTATATGTGATGTGAGTTTCTATTAGCTGCTACCCATGAGCCTACCTCTAGCTACCTTCAACCACCCTCTTCTAATTAAACCAGATAAATCATGCTTATGGAAATTAGATATAAGTAGTATCTGAGTGATGGCCTGAGAGCTCTTCTCTGAAATAGCTTATGTTCTCTACTTGAGTCTCTCACAGATCATTTCTGCTGATTTATCATTATTTACATTTATTGGGCACTTAAAACGTAATGGGCATTTTCACATAATTTTTCCTTTAACTTATTCAATAAGAGTGCAAATTAGATATTCTTCACTTCATTTTCATGTGAGCAGGGGTTTTAGACTTAGCAAATAAAATTGCAGAACTTCCAGTTAAAGCTGAATTTCACATAAATAAATATTTATGTTTTAGGATAAGCATATCCCCTGAGATATACTTGAATGGGACATAATTACATGAAAAATGCTATGTTATTGATCTGAAATTCATATTTCACTGGTTGTTCTGGCAGCCTTACATGCTAGCAGATTATGCTCGGAGAGCTTAGGCACCTATAAGAACTTGAACAGCTAGGAAGTATTAGGTTTGTGATTTAGAGCCAGGGCTTTTGACTTCAAGTCCAAGGCTCATGACTATTCTCTATATTACTGAAAATGCTGAAAACATCTTTCAGTTGAGTAGCATATTAATATATGTGAGCTACAGGGCCCATATATCTAACCATTAATGTATTTGTTTCCTAAGGTTGCAGTAACAAATTACTACAAATGGACTTGCTTAAAACAACAGAGATTTATTATGTCCTAGTTTTGAAGGCCAGAAGTCCAAAATCAAGGTGTTGGCAGGCTCTGCTGTCTCTGTAGGCTCTAGGGGAGGATCTTTCCTTGCCCTTTCCTAACTCGGCTGGTTACTGACAACCTTGGCTTTCCTTGGTTTTGCCTGTTGACCTTGCTGGTGTGATTTATGTAGACCAGAGGATCTCAAACCCAAGCGAGCGTCAGAGACACGAGTGGCTGGGAACCACTCCAGAGATTCTGCTTCTACAGGTTCAGGCAGAGGCCCAATAATTTGCACTTCTTACAAGTTCACATGTGCTGCTGATGCTGTCTATGAGGACCACCGTTTGAGAACAACTCGTATAGAGCAAACTGAGATGAGGTTAGAGTAAAAAATGTTTTGCAAGTTCAAAGGGATGGCAATAGGGATCTGGAAAAGTGTAACAGGCCATTTTACAAGCCAACCTCAAACTGTTCTTTAAAAAATCATAATGTGAATTTTTTTTTGTGGCCTGTGTTACACACAAACTCACACACCACACACACATTGTGCTCTTATAAACCATTAGAAGTGTTCCTGGATTTATAAAACTGTAAAGCAGCTTAAGATTTAAGACTTTGAAACAGAGGACATGAATTCTAATCCCAGCATATCAAGAAACCATACTTCCCCCTCCCCACCCCATAATATAAAGGAGTTGAGATAAGTAAATAGTTAGCTACATTGTGGTACCTTGTCTTTGTCATATTTTTTAGAAAAAAAAATAATGTTATGGAAAATATTATCCTTAATATATTTTTTCCTATTAACTTTTTACATAAGCATAAATGTTGATTGTAAGAATCTGTAATAATAAAAGCTTAGCATGCTAATTAGACTGGTTGTCTTTCTGGATGTCCTTCCAGATGACCTTCCGGACAAAGCCGGGGCTGTGAGAGAAGCCCAGGTCCCAGGTGCCAGAGGGAAGCCGGTGCCAGCAGCCAGGGGAAGGAAGGCCTACTCTTGCACAAATTTTGTGCATTGGGCCTCTAGTAATAACTACTCACAAAACACCTACCCAGAGATAAACGTTATAAATATTTTGGATATTCTTTTAAATTTATTTATCCATCACCATTTAGCCCTTTATGCCCTCTTCCACCTCCACCCACCTCCTCCCTACCATCACCACACTGTTTTCTATGTCCATGAGTTCTCTCTCTCTCTCTTTTTTTTTCTTTTTTGTTCAATCCTCCCACCCCTTATCCCCTGAGCTATCTGCCTGCTCTCTGAGTCTGTCTCTATTTTGCTTGGTAGTTCAGTTTGTTCAGTACATTCCACATATGAGTAAAATTATATGGTATTTGTCTTTCTCTGGATATTCTTTTAAAATGTAATCTCTATGAGCAAATTTATTATACTATACGTACTAATTTGTGATCTTGTTTTTCCCATGCCCATGTTTGTATATTAACACATATATTTTCATGTCACCTCTTTTAGTATTCTCTGAGTATTATATTCTACAGTTACCACACAGTTTGTTTTGCCAATCCTATATTGTGGGGGATTTTAGCAGTCTCTCTTATTTGGTGCTAGTAAGGTGATGGTCATAATGAACACCTTAATATATGCATTATGATGTACTTGTTTGTTCTAGAGGTGAACGGTTCAAAGAATAATCTTGTCTTTAAGATTCATAAAACATTAAATAAGAAAAGGTTATAAGACAAGTAAAGCTATGCTACCTCTGTGTACATGTACAAGGAAGAAAAGGTCACCTGTGTGTATGTCTTATGCCATGTGTGTTTGATGCGGAGAAGACAGCAGAAGGATGCACCTGCCATGGGACTGGTGTTATCTCCTGCTCCTTCAGTTTGGAGTATTTTTAAACAGATTTATTTATGGTTTTCTGCATTTCCCAATTGGTCTACACATGGGTGGTGGTTGAGGTTTGCTGTAATAGGCAGGCTTGTTGTCCCTGTGCAGCTGCCTGTAAGTTGGAACTAGAAAAGTAGGAAGTGAGCATCCCTGTGGGGGAACCTATAGTGAGAGCGAAGTTCTTTCTTTTCTAGACAGAAGAAGAATTAGGCAAAAAACAAAAACAATCAGCAAAGCCCAAATGAAATACATGTACCAATAATTCCCCCCATCCTTCTCTCACAGTAAGGAGGAAAGATAGCCTAAAAAATAAAAATAAAAAAGGGAGTCAGTTGCCAAGGCCAGTAGGTGCAGTCTGCAAGGAAGGCTGTGTGAGGCTCTTTGGGTAAAGGCTGCATTGGACTGAATTTCTCTTTGTGAGCCGAGGACCACTGCGCTGATCCAACATCCTTTAGCCGGAAGGCTGCAAGTGCCGAGCTGCTAGAAGTGAAGGCTTCAGGGAGATCTTTCTGACTGGGAGCCCATTCAAACAGGGAGAGAGAGCCAACAGGGGAAGTCTGGGTTCAGCAGATGAGTGCTAAGGAAAATCAGCCAGGCCCGTGTTGACGTGGCAGAGTGTCAGGACTCCAAGGGCAGCTGCCAGTGGAGCCTGAGTGCCCAGACACAGGCCTAGGTCCAGACTGATACGAGGAGGAGGCGGGAGCCTTGCACACAGGCTCAGTCTGGGCATGCAGGAAATGTCATAGGCAAACCTTGTGGAGGAGAGCGCAGAGCTGTCCTGTGTGGGTAGGGATCTTTTGATCGATTCCCTGGTATATAAACTGGCGGATGTTAGTCAATCAGCACAGGATCTGTGTGGGGTAGGAGGGAAGGAGAGAAAATGAGGAGGCGAAGAGGAAGGTGGAAAATGTGCCAAAGAGCTTGTGCTGCCTTCCAGAGCATCGCTGGAGGAAACTCAGTGCCGCCCAGAAGGAGGAAAGGCTGGCTGGAGACTTCTGCTGAAAACCAGCAGCCTTTGGCAGCCACACAGCTTTTTCCAAGCTGATCTTTGCAGATCCTCGGCCCATCTCAGGGGAGGGACTGCCTGGGCAAGTGTTCTGAACCCTGCAGAGTGTGAAGGAAGGCTGTAGCCCCTGGTGGGCGCATGTGGGGACAACTCAGGAGGCTACCTTGAGACTGTATTTACAGTGTCAACAAGAGGTTAGGAGGGTATGGGCTCCTGGAGTGAGGCTGGGGACACAGGCAGCACTTGGCCCATGCTTTCTGTCCACAGGAGCATCAAGAAGACCGACAGAGTTACACACATCCCACCTAGATCAAAAAGCAGAACATGGTTCCAAAGCAACAGGAGGCCAGGCAGCCTTCATCTCTAATTTTTCCAGTTAAGAAAAAGAGAATCTAGCTTCTTAGAAATAGACCTCTAGACATGGAGACAACTTTAGATAAATAAAAAAGTCCATAGGGAGAAAGTCATAGAAAGTTATGGTGAGAAGATTATATATGCAATTAAGTCCCCAGGAAGGAGTTCAGACAAATCTTGAAAAGGGAACCTGACAACACACCCCATCCAGAATCTTCCTTTCCAAAGGTCCCACTGAGCAGCTACTCTGGTTCTTCCTGCCTGAGAACTTTGCATAAGTTATTCCTCTGCTAGGAAGCTCTTCTCCACTTTGGCCTAATTGGCCTCCCTCTGAGAGAGGTCTTGGATGGCGACCACTCCCCCAACACTTCTACCTCTATTCTCACAAACTTTGAACAATGTTTACAAGTGATAATTAAATCACTTCTGTGCCTTCTCAATTCTTTCCTGTCTGTATCTCCTCCTCAAGGACATGCTCTCCATGCAAGTGGAACCAGGCCTGTCTTAGTCACCATTATATCCCCAATATAAGATTAGGACATGACATCGATTGAATGGGTAGATTAGTGAATAAGGACAGAAAATGGGAACCTAAGAAAAAGTTCATTTCCAGAAAACACGGACTGAGTGCTGAAGACAGGCTGGGGTAGCTGAGGTGGACCCATTATGGGAGAATGCTAATATATAAAGCCCAACAATCGAGGATGCTCCACGAGGTGAGAAAAAGCAAATCTTAGGAGATTTTTTACCAGTCAACAGTACTGACTGCCAGGTAGAAAAGAACATTCCAGGGATCTAAGGATTCTCAGGAGCCTGTCCCATTTTACCGCCCTCCCTAGAAATTCAACAGAACAAGAATTTGTCAAGGAGAGGAAAAAAGCAGCACACCAAGTATTTGAAGCGTTTGTGTTGTGCTGGGCACAGTCAAGAAATTAATATACGGGGTCCCATTCCCACAGGCAGACTTGAGAATTGGGATTAGTGGTGCTCTTTTAGACTGGAGCTCACAGATGACATCAATTTGCTTAAGGGAAATCATGTTGGAGGGGAGAGAAAGGATACTAACCTAGATTTAGTTCTGTCTCCAGAGACTATAGTTTTTTTTCTAGACACCACCTTTCTTATGGAAAATCTTACAATGGTCCTAACCAGTTTGGCTCAGTGGATAGAGCATTGGCCTTCAGACTCAAGGGTCCCTGGTTTGATTTTGGTCAAGGGCATGTACCCTGGTTGCGGGCACATACCCAGTAGGCAGTGTGCAGGAGGTAGCTGATCGATGTTTCTCTCTCATCGATGTTGCTAACTCTCTATCCCTCTCCCTTTCTCTCTGTAAAAAATTAATAAAATACATTAAAAAAATAAAATCTTACAATGGAGGTGCTGATTTTCTAGGGCTTTGGGATTGTAGGAGAGCTCAGATTATCCTTAAAGCTCTAACACTACCCCAGGATAGTGTGTGCCTGTATGAATTTTCACATATAGGCTCAGGGCTTTCTGGTATGCCTAAGCAATGCTGGGTGGGTAAATGTGACAAATATTTGGAATAACCTTTTCATTTCAATCATGTCACTTTCTAGTGCAAGAATAGAGGTGGGATTTTAATGCCTACTGATGACAATAATAAGATCAATAGTGTATTGACTCAGTGTGGAGTAACTTATGGATCATGTATCAAACCAGGTCAGTGATTTTCAGCTAGTGTACCATAGCATGCTGGTATGCTGCAAGGATTTTTAAAACATGCAATACCTGACTATTTATTCAGGGGCACTGACCTCTTTTCCCTTAGATTGTCAAATAAAAAAAAATGACAACAGTAACATAACAATAGCTGTCCGGTGTGAATGAAACAAAATTATACCTATTTTTTGTCAGATCAGCAAAAAAACATATTTTTTTTTGGTGTGCCGCAGAATTTTATTAATTAGTTTATATGTGCAATGAGATGAAATAGGTTAAAAATTGCTGAACTAGGTGATTGACTCATAGCAGTAAGATCTGTAGCTGAAATGTCCTCCTATTTGATTATACTTGCACTTTGATAGAATAAGGAGATTTCCTTAATTATTTTCTCAGTACTGTGTAGACTCACCTATCTGCAACTGGCCTGGATTATCTATGGGTGAGCTATGTTAGATTGCGTTTACTCAAGGAAAAATGTGCTTTCAAGTTTATTGATGATGCCCACTATATAATTTGGGCTCTGTTGACATCTCAGTCCCTTTTGCTTACTTTTATTGCCAAAACATCCTTTCAAATTCAAACACTGGACTTTTTCACCTAATCCAGTGAAGGTTTGGGGGATGGTGAACCCTTGCATCAGCCAGAGAGATCTGTGATTCACCATGTGGAGTAGTTTCCATAGAGTACTTGCGTAGGAGGGCAGGGTGGGGAAACTGGATAGTTTCCCAGCCTTCTCTCCCTGTTTCTCTCTGTGTGTGTCTCTCTCTCTTTCCTTACAGGTGCAGCCTTGTTATTTTATTTGCAGTGGCTAAACTTGAGCATGGCAGATGTGTCTTCATTCACATACAAGCACAAAATATAATTAAAAGTCAAATTTAAATTTTCAAAATGTTATTTGTCTTTGAGGGTTATTCATGTCTCTATTGATCTTCAGAAGAGAAAATAATTGTGATTGGGCTCTATTAATAGACAGAATTATACATAAACATAAATGGTTGCTTGGCCATCTCTCTTGAATGCCACATGCTCTGTTGTGGTTAAGCCAATGTGGTTTGTTGACCAATTCAGACTCCCTGTTTAGGAGTAAAACAGCTCTCTCTGAGTAGTGACATCCCGGGGCTTGAGAGGTGAAGAAAGGTCTTGTCACTTCAGAGGAAACTTCAGGCTGCTCATCAATCAGGGTTTTCCTTCCTCAAGAACAGCAACACCTCTGCTGCCTCCCTGAGTGAAAGCCAAAGAGCCACTAGGAGGAGCTAATGACTGACTGCGTTTTTACTCACTAATATTTACAACAAATTGCCTGCACAGCCCTCCCAACCTAGGCTGCAGGCTCAGGGTGTTTAATTATTTACATGGTAATGGATGGACCAGGAATCGTCTGCCCTTCAAACAGTTCACAGAGGAGAACAACTGTGTCTCCTCATCGCATGTGCGGGTTCTTCCCTGTGAGGGGGAAGGCACATCATTCAACCTTCCTGCAGACAGAGCAGTGGAGAAAGTGCTGCGCTAGCACAGCTCCCAAATAGCTCCCATTTTAAATTAAAAAAAAAAAATACGCTGACTTCTGGGTTTCTTATGCTTTCCACAGCTCCCTGTGTGCAGGAACCATTGAAGAGACCCATGTCACAACAAATGCTTTTCTGAGTAACATGGGCATCCCTCCCTGGTCTGTAGACAGGATAGTGTAAGTTAAGGAGGGAGAGACTCTGGAACCCAATGCCTGTAAGTCAGTGGGGTCTGGGTACACAAAAGGAGCAACTTGGCAGGTTCGCATCCTGTCATAGGAGCTGGCCTTTCATTTACTCACTTACAAGGAGAAAGGTTTGTCTGGGTGACACAGGCACCAATGAAAATATGCATAATTAAGGTCTCTGTTGGCTTCCATTCTGGACATAGCATCCCGCCCCCACCTGCCTGACCCTCCGCCCCATAAAGAGATTTCACCCAGTTTGACTGAGATGGATAGGAAGTCAGACCTGGACTGCATAAATGCAACACCCTGGGATGCAGCAGGTACTTTCAGACATCCAAGTATTAATATCAAAGAGATTATGAGGCATTCCTTTTTGATTTAAGCAAGTTCTTTTTTATGGAAGCCAATGTGTTTCAATTAAATGTGCAAAACTGCCAAAGCCTGTAGGACATATAAAATAAGGTAGCCTAATAAAGTCTTAGGGTAGACTAGCAAAATCCAACATGTTTGCGCTAACAAAATCAATGATTCAAGGAACTCACACTTCTGTAGTCTCCAAAGGAGAGAAATGGTTCACTAGGTGTGAGTGAGTCACTTCAAATGCAAGTCCAGACGTTCCGGAATTTTATGTGCCTAAGTGCTACATTATTGGAGGAGCTCTCACCAAGTAGAAGAATGATGATGAGGCCCATCTACTTTCGCAGAAGCCAATTTCTGGAACAATTAATCACTTCAGACCAATATATTTAATTTCCAAGGATGATATCTGAATAACATTAGTGACTGGAGAAGGATTCCTGGTTAGTCACACTCAGCTTAGTTAAAGAGTTGAGGACTATCTCAAAGATTAACAACAAGATCCCTCCAGGAGAAATAGCTGTGTTTTACCAAAGGAACTCCAGACTACAGCATTAAACTTTGACTCAATGTAAGGTCAACTTTTAAAACTATTTAGCTTCCAAGTTAACCTCAGGGTGGTTGTCCTTTAGAAATAAAAACCTTTGCTGGCTATTCTGTTCCCTCTTACTCCCCCGCCATCCCCCAAGTTAGACAAATAGTTTAGCCTTAGAAAAAGGTGAAGAAAAATAAAGAAATCCCTTAAGACAGTGTATAAGTTTAAGGCTTAGTATAAATAACGGGCAAAATACAAATGGTGAAACAGAGGGAACGGAAGTTGGGGGGGAGTGGGCTTCAGAACCTAATAAAACCAGAATCCCCAAACCAAACAAAGAAACCTTTTTTTAAAAAATATATTTCATTGATTTTTTACAGAGAGGAAGAGAGAGGGATAGAGAGTTAGAAACATCGATGAGAGAGAAACATTGATCAGCTGCCTTTTGCACACCCGCTACTGGGGATGTGCCCGCAATCAAGGTACATGCTCTTGACCTGGAATCGAACCTGGGACCCTTTCAGTCTGCAGGCCGACTCTCTTCCACTGAGCCAAACCGGTTTCGGCAAAAGAAAAACTTTTTTGTTACAGTCCCATTAAAGCCAATTTTTGCATTAACTCTTTATTTTATTACTAGAGGCCCAGTGCATGAAGATTCATGCACTCGGAGGCGTCCCTCAGCCCAAACACCCTCTCACAATCCGGGACCCCTCGGGTAGGGTCCCTAGGCCTGGCCTGAGATCAGGGCCTATCGGGTCTTTCCTTCCCAGGTCTGCAGGAAGCTGGCCCCACCCCCGCCGCTGCCACTGCTTGCCATCTGTGCAGCACTGCCTCCCCTCCCCTGCCACCGGTGGCCTCCCTCTAGATTGGCTGGCCTGGGCCTCCCTCTTTCTTTGCCGGGGGGTGGGGCCAGCTATGCAAGGGGCTGTCTGCCTACCTGATCACCCCTACTGCTGGACTGCCTACCTGATCTCCTCTAACCACTTGCCTGCCTACCTGATCACGCCTATCCACTCTGCCTGCCTGCCTGACTGATTGCCCCTAACCGCTTGCTTGGGGGCGGGGCCAGCACTGACTTCCAGTTGGTCAGCCTCTGGTTGTCACAGGAGCCGACCGCCAGTTGCCTGCCATCCGTCACAGGCTCTCCGCTTTTGCCCAAGGCCGGAAAAGCCTCCTGTGGAGGCTTTTCTGGCCTTGGGCTCGGCCACACCCCAGCATCCCAGCGACGGATCACAGGAGCCGACTGCCAGTTGCCTGCCATCTGTCGCACCCCAGCGTCGCCAATCGGCCACCCCGGCCACCCCGAGTCCCGCCCCCTGTGCCTCCTGCTGGCCCAATCATGGGCGTAGCGGAGTGATGGTAATTTACATATTACTCTATTATTAGATAGGACTAGTGGCCTGGTGCACGAAATTCGTGCATGGGGAGAGTTTCCCTCAGCTCAGCCTTCATCCTCTCCAATTGGGGACCCCTTGGGGTATGTCCCACTGCTGCTTTAGGCCCGATCCAGGCCTAAACAAGCAGTCGGATATCTCTCTTGCAATCTGGGACCACTGGCTCCTAACTGCTCATCTGCCTAACTGCCTGATTGCCCCTAACCACCTCTGCCTGCCTGCCTAATTGCCCCAAACCCCTCTGCCTGACTGCCTGATCACCCCTAACTGCCTCTGCCTGCCTGATCCCCCACAACTGCCCTCTCCTGCTGGCCTGATCTCGCCCCCAACTGCCCTCTCTTGCTGGCCTGATCTCTCCCCTAACTGCCTCTGCCTGCCTGATTTCCCCTAACTGCCCTCCCCTGCTAGACCATTCTTGCCCACAACTGCCCTCCCTTGCCGGCCTGATCTCGCCCCCAAACTGCCCTCCCTGCTGGCCTGATCTCACCTCCAACTTCCCTCCCCTGCCACCCTGATCTCACCCACAACTGCCCTCCCCTGCTGGCCAGATTGCCCCTAACTGCCTCTGCCTCGGCCTCCACAACCATGGCTTTGTCCGGAAGGAAGTCGGACATCCGGAAGATGGCTGGTTGACCCGGTCTAATTAGCATATTACCCTTTTATTAGTATAGATAGATTATATAGAATAGGATTGCTTAAATTGGGGGGGGGGAGCCTTTTTCAGCAGGAAGAGATACTCTTGGCAGACAAAAATACATAATCCCTATATCTGGACTGATAGCTAGCCATATGCACTATACTACCACACTGGTCATTAAAAAATTGAACTGCTTTCTTACACCTTACACCAAACAGCTGTTGCCCTTAAAACCCCTCCTCAGCCCCCACCTTAGGTTCTGCCTTTGCAGTTCACCCAGATTAGGTTCTGATTGGTCGGTTTCTATGTATGCTAGTCAGTATCAGAAGCTCTGCCTCCTAGGCAGCCATTGGCTCCTCTCAGTTCACCCAGATTTGGTTCTGATTGGTCAGTTTTTATGCCAGTCAGCATCTCTGGGCCTATCTCCGGGCCTGATCAGAGAGGTGGGGCTGATCAACAGCCACCCCAGGCTGCTGGTGAGTGCGCTGAACTACTGGTCTCTTGGATAGAGAGAGGTGCAGCTGCTGGAGAGGCCTGCTTCTCTCTCTCTCAGGGCCTCACCAGCAGCTGCTGTAGTCGCTGATCAGCCCCACCATTCTCTCTCCTCGAGAGGTCAGCAGTTCAGCCCACTCACCAGTCCCCATGCACTGGAGACTGCTGCGCAAGCAGCCTGGCATTCGGTCAAGCCTTCGATCATTACGAACCCTGCACTGAGTTTTTATATATTAGTATTACACTTAAAACTGATGATAAATTTTACACACACACACACACACACACACACACACACACACTAGAGGCCAGGTGCATGAAAATTCACACACTGGGGGCGTCCCTCAGCCCAGCCTGCCCCTTTCACAGTCTGAGAGCCCTCAGGGGATGTGCTACTGATGGCCTAGGGGGAGCAGGCCTAAGCTGCAGTCTGGCCTTCCTCTGCAGGAGGCCACTGGGCTGATCAGGGAAAGGTGCCAAGGTGCCACCCCCATCACCCCGCTGCTGCTGCCAGCTGCTGCAGCTTCCAGCCCTCAGCCCTTGCAGCCACCAAGGTGTTTTCATCAACATGGACTCCAGTCCCTTCACCACAAAAAATGACAACTTTCTTTAGGCATTTTCAAGATGTCGCTTTCATAGGATATGATATTTCATTCTTTCTTTCTTTTTTTATATCCTCCTTGAGGATATTTTCCCATTGATTTTTAGAGAGCATGGAAGAGAGAGGGAAAGACAAAGAGAAACATCAATGTGATAGGGACACATTGATTGGTTGCCTCATGCTTGAGCCCTGACCTGGGCGTGTGGTGCAGCAGCCATGGGGGCTGCTGATGAGGCCCTGCCTCTCTCTCCGGGCTGCAGCGGCTGCTGATAAGGCCCTGCTTCTCTCTGTGAGCCTCACAGCAGCCACGGAGGCTCTGATCAGGCCCTGCCTCTCTCTCCAGGCCTCACAGCAGCTGTGGCGGCTGCTGATCAGGCCCTCCCCCAGTGCAGGCATGTGGAAGCCCCGCTGCAGCCCCACCCCGACGCTGAAAGTCCCCACCCACCTGAGCATGCTGCTTGTGCAGCCTGCTGATCGGTTGTTACTGTGACGGTGTCCCAGACAATTTGCATATTCCTCTATTATTAGTATATATATATATATATATATATATATATATATATATATATATACATATACACACATATATATATGTGTATATATATACATATATATACATACACACTAGAGGCATGGTGCATGAAATTTTATGCACTGAGGGGGGGTCCTCAGCCCGGTCTTCCCCCTCTCACAGTCCTGGAGCCCTCAGGGGCCGGAGGTGACCCAGAGATCAGAGAACAGCAAAACCCCCATCACACCTCTGCTGCTGCCACTGTCGGCAGCACAAACCTCAGCCAACCCTGGTTACCTGAGCCTCGGGCAGCCCTGGAAGGCTGGGCAGCCACCATTTTAGGCTTGCCTGCACCTTGGGCTGGCTCTGGGCAGCTGGGGGACTGAGGGGACTTGAAGACTCTGGAGGCAGGCACGCAGCAAGGCCGGGCCCACCTGGGGGCAGGCCCAGCCTTGCTGCACGCCTGCTGCCCTGGCGGGGCAGAGGGGACTGGGTGCCACCATCTTGTGGCTGTGGGCACCACCTTCTTTGAGGGCATGGCAGTCAATTAGCATATTCCCTCCTTATTGGCTGTGGGTGCCACCATCTTTGTAAGGGTGTGACAGTCTATTAGCATATTCCCTCGTTATTAGATAGTGTATATATATATATACACACACACACATATATATATATGTAAGATTAGAGGCCTGGTGCATGAAATTTGTGCACGGGGGGGTTCCATCAGTCTAGCCTGCATGCTCTCCAATCAGGGACCCCTCGATGGATGTCTTACTGCCAGTTTAGGCCCGATCCCGCAGGCTGTCGGACAACCCTCTCACAATCCAGGACTGCTGGCTCCTAACCACTCACCTGCCTGCCTGATCACCTCCTAACTGCCCCCCTGCCAGCCTGGTCACCCTCAACTGCCCCCCTGCCAGCCTGGTCGCCCCCCAACTGCTCCCTGCTGGCCTGCCTGGTCATCCCCCAACTGCCCCCTGCTGGCCTGCCTGGTCGCCCTCCAACTGCCCCCCTGTTGGCCTGGCCACCCCCTACTGCCCTTCTGCAAGCCTGGCCGCCCCCCAACTGCCTCCCTGCCAGCCTGGTCGCCCCCCAACTGCCCCCCTGCCGACCTGGCCGCCCCCTAACTGTCTGGAAGGAAGTCGGACATCTGGAAGATGTCTGGTCACCTGGTCTAATTAGCATATTACCCTTTTATTAGTATAGATATGTATGTATGAGTGTGTGATATATTCTATCTATTATCTATCTATCTATCTATCTATCTATCATGTATCTATCACCTATCTGCTAATATAGTGTCTATTTATGTGGGCAAGTCTTGCTGTGGGTAAGAAATCCAGTTTATGGGATAAAAGCCTGTAGGCAGGAGGCTGGCCTTGACAAACAGCTGCCCAGTGAGAAGGCTGCAGCCAGAAGGTAGACCTGTTCTCCTCTCAGACAGCTCAGAGTTTGATATATATTTCCTCCTTCTGTCCTTCAGAGGAAATACCCTCAAGATAAATGCAAGAACTGTCAGGACTGACATCTAGTGTAGCAATTAAGGTAGGGAAGCCCTGAGATGTCAAATTCAGAGTGAATTCCTCCAGAATTTTATTATTTCTGTGCTCAGGGATTCTTGACCCCAGAGATCCTAAGTTTTGTTTTTGTGTTTCTTTTTCCTTAATGGAGCTAAAGGTTGACATGGAGTACCTGTCTGAGTACCATACCCTCAGGGAAGGGGAGGTGAATATTTTCTATTTTAAATATTATATATTTTAAATATTTTATATTTTAATGGATCTAAGAACTTATACGTAGTGCCTGTTAGAGTATCTCTGGGAATGGGAGAGTACTATTTTATAATTTAAAGGCAATCTAAAGCTAACAGAGTAAATTTAAAAAGTTTGAATCGTGCTGAATGATGAGAATCTGGCTCAGGCCAAAGGCTGTTTACAAAAAAAAAAAAAAAAAAAAAGAAAAAAAGCTGGCTTTCTTAAGCCTATTCTTTGGGGCTTATTGCTCTGTGACTTTTTTTTTTTTTCCTCTTCTGAGTAATCACTTCAACAAAATGGGGATCAGAAAAGGAAAAGGAAAACTCTACAATGCAAACTGGCCCCTGGGAGCCAGGACTGATTAATGGACAATTTTATGGCTCATTTGTAAAAAGGGAAATTCTAACAGAGCCCTCTGTTTACTTTGCTCCTACAATTCATATCAAAAAGACAGAAAGCAGAGATTTGAGAGGGTGGGGGCATTTTTAAATCTCCGAACACTCAATAGCTCAGCTAAATAGAGCAAATAGATTATGGTCATCTAAGCATTAATGAGTTCAAATTACCTGGGGATTTGCTACAAATAATAATTGTCAGGAAATGACAAAATGCCAGCACATTTTTCATTTTCCCTCTTTGATATGTAAACTCAAGTTCAAGTGAAATACTGGAAGCTTGAGGGTGGGTTCCAGTCTTTTCTTCCTCTCCCACAGTGAATGCCATTATCACAAAGGTGGACTACCAACTTATCAAGGCTGGCATATTTATAAATGCAAGCATTTGTGTATATGTGCATATGAGTATGTGCATGTGTGCAGGTGTGTACATGAGTGTAGAGCATGCTCGTCCATGCAGATATGTCAAATCTTTGTTAAGCTAGGTCGCTTTTCCTCACTCAGTTTGCCATATTCCAGTCCAAGGACAGGCACTGTCCACCTCAACATAGATGAATGACTATCACGATGATCACGGGCCTTCCAAGTGCAAATTTCAAAGAGGACCAGTTTAAACCTCAGAGATGGATATGAACAACCCAGGAAAGCAAGCCTTGTTTAAATTATACTTAAACCTCTGTTTCAGAGCTCAGTGTTACTGAGTAGTTGCTCTATATTCTTGCTCTAATTCAAATAAGCTAAAGTGAAAAGAAAACAAAAACTGGTATGAAAATAACAAGACAGAGCTAAGTGGAATGAACAGAGGCTTAATAGTTTTACCTGGGTGGTTGCTAGAGTTTTCCAGTCTCCAGTGTGCACAGACACCTGTCTACGCATGGTTGATGACATAGCATTTGTAGCATATTCTGTCTAGTTTCCCAAGTCATTGTTTTACAGAGGCAGTCATCCTGGGAGCTCCTCTCTAGCTGTATTTTTCCCTGGCCTACCAGAGCGATGTCTGGGTCTTCTCTATTGCTGCGGGCAAGTTGTTACACATGAAAAGGTCATCCTTTATAGTAGAACTAGAGGCCCGATGCACAAAAATTCGTGCAAGAGTAGGCCTTCCTTCCCACGGCTGCCAGCACTGGCTTCCCTCCAGCACCCAGGACCCAGGCTTCCCTCCGGCTGCCAGCAGGCACCTGAGACCCAGGCTGCTTCCCTCAGGCCACCGGCAGGCACCCAGGACCTGGGCTTCGCTCTGGCCCCAGCTTCGTCTGGAAGGATGTCCAGTCTAATTAGCATATTACCCTTTTATTATTATAGATTCAAGTTTGCTTTAGTTATAGGTGGCAAAACTGTACCTCAAACTAGTTTTAAAGAAGTAGATTTGTCAGCTTTAGTGACTTGACACAAGTAGCTGGATTCACCTCTGCAGCTACAATTGCGTATGGTGGCATGAAGGCCCCTCATTGCCCACTGGGGTCATGTGCCAATCCTTGAACTATATTCTCAGTGTTGGGAGTGTGGCATACTGTTGTTGGCCCAGCTTTGGTCCTTGTCCCAAGAAGAAAGGGGAAAAAGAAAGAGTGCAAGCCAGGTAAACACAACAATGACTATTGCCATCATTACCATTAATTTTTGCACTTACCAGTAGCTCATTCTTGGTACTGCTAATAAGCATGGGAAAAAATATGTACATTGCACTAAAAATCTGTAAAACATAGCTTCACACCACATTCTTTCTGAAAATACACATAACAAACTGATATTGGGGTTGTTTCTGGAGAAGACAACTGGGGGCCAAAGGTGGGAAGAAAACTGACTTGTCACTGTATTTCTATTTCTACCATCTGAGTATCTCAACATGTCCTAGCACCCCCTTTTCCACACAGAAAAAAAAGGAAAACATACAAAAATGGCCTATAAGGAATATCACTTATAGGAATATGCTCATATATCTGAGTTAAGTATAAGAATGTAGATCTCAGACTATTTTCTATTTATACAAAATGGGGGTTAAATTAAAATAATGCTTCTAATGATCAAATTGATTAAAATAATGTTTGCACAGATTATTTAATAATATAAAATCAAAATGCCTAACACATGTCAAAAAGTTCAATACTTTTTAACTTAGTAAGAAAAAAGTATATACCAAATAGTAAAAAATTAGAAAATATTAACATTGATAGTATTTGGGTGGTAGAGTTTAAGAGGGAGTTTTATTTTTTCCTTATATTTTCTAATTTCTCTCCAATGAGTATTAATCTACAAGCAAAAATAATTAACTTAAAACTATGCTTAAGTACAGTGAGGAGCAATCACGTTTCTATTTTTAAAAGTACAGCATGATTCTCTTACTTTATATTGTTTATGACCCCCAACTCTCCACTATAAATAATAGCACCTCACACACTTTGCTGTGTGTCATTTCATTATTTCATTCATTAAGAAATATTTGCTTCATGTGCTTGAAAAGTAAAAGGGCAAAATTAAGGTTTTAGTAAAATCCTGCTTCTACCCAACTTCTAACTCCATCTTCAACTCCAAAGGGGTTATAACTTACCCCTCACCTGAATAATTATGAAAGGGGTTCTTTTCCTCCTACTTAAAGTAATTAAAAAACTAATCATTTCTAAGAAAATACTAAAATATTCAATACACACTGGGGTCTTTTCCTGGGAAAGCTTCACAGTGAATAGTTGTATTGAGACTTTGCTGCTTAACAAACTTGAGCTTCAATATTGTAGTATTATTATGAGGCAACATGGGCTTTTAAGGGAATTTCATTACTTCTGCAGTTAGAGCCAGGGAGCCTATTCTCCCCTCCACACTTGAATGCGGCTCAGATTAATTTTGGTGGGAGTTGGGCATGTGTATCTAGGGGAGAATAAACCCCTAAGTGTATAATTAGTAATTACACACTTGTTTCTAGGTCCTGACTTGTAGAGATCCATTTTGTTTTCTCCAGTTACACATAATGACTACATTGAAAAGAAGCCCATCTTTCTAGAGCCAACCAATTGACCTGGTTATTTTCTCATACAGTTTGGGGGTAATGTGATGGTTTTTTTGACACCCTTTCTTCTGCCCTGGCAATAAATTTACACCTCAGATATTTAGAATGTGGGACAGCATTTTTCTGGATGGCACACTTGGCATTGAGAAACAGCTTAGTTTTTATCTCCCAAAATATCTAGTTTGTATCCCCCAAGGTATTGTTGCTACCTGCACATATTAGAAACGTGTGACATGAAAAGTCCTCTGGGATCACTACATTTTCCTTGTCTTTTTAGTCCTTTAAGACATAATTGGGCCTCCTCCATACTCTTCCCACAAATGTGTCATCAGGTTTTATAATGACAGGCACCCTGGATGTGGCCATTAGGAAATCCTCTCTAGAGAGGACTCCTCAGATATCTGGGGCAAACAGTAGTCCACTTAGATGCCCCATGGCAACACATAGAACCAAGAGGCTGTTTATTCGTGCTCCCCCAAGTTTCTCCATCCCATTAGAATGACAGAATTGGAGGTTAAACAGCTCTCCCGCACCCCCCGAGGCTTACGGCTCCTTATTTTATGTTTCCAGCCTAGGTGCTAATCCAGGTTGAATAGAATTATAGGAAAGTGCCAATAAACTCAAGCTTGTTGGTTTGATTCCAATATGGACTGACTCATTTCTTCTGGTCTCAAGATTAATAGCCAATGCAAAGCTGTCTGAACTGATTTTATTCCCATCAGCTCAGCTCCTTGATGCTCCACTGAGTTTAGAAGAGACCTTTATGGGTGCTCTGCTTGCCTTCTTTAAGATGGAATACATGTGACTTGGAGATAAATTGTGCAGTGCTAAGTTCAGGTGTGCAAAATGAAATTTACTTTATTTCTAAATACATGAAATCTACTCAGCTCATGAGATCCTATTTCTGCTGCCTCAGATAATATAGTTTTGCCAAATCAAGGTAACCCAATCATGTGTGGTTTAAAAGTCACTCACTGGTGCTAGCTACTCCATCAATTCAGTATTCCTACCCGTAGCCCTCTTCTCTGGACACAGGGCAGGCTTGTATTGGTCCATGTGCATCTTCTGACCCAAAATCCCTCTGAATGGTAACCAGTAAAAGGTGACCAGTCCTACAGGCCCTGTGTCATCACCCTTTACTTGTTTTGCTTCAGTTGTCACTGCCCCTCCTGCCGAGGACACCTGTGTAGGATTTGAGAACTGTTTCTTTTCTTTCCCCATCATGGGCCTCTACCAGTCCCTGGTCACCCAGATTCTTCTGGATTTCTCTTGGATGTGCAGAAAGCTTTGGTCTGCTTTACCCTACTGCTCTGTGGCCATGGAGCTCAATTAGGGACTCTCTCAGGCCCTCTTTTAGTTAGTTGTGGCCTGTAAAGAGCTTAGCATTCCTAAGAATGGGGTGATTTTTCTAAGAAAGTTCCCCCCATCCCCGGCTAAATTCATCCTGCAACCCCCCAGATATATTCTGCAGCTTCTTTGATTCCACAACCTGGGACCCAGCGTCCAGGCCAGGAATCCCAAACTAGGCTTTGTTCTGTTTTCACTTTCCCTCCATTTCTCTTTCCAGACTAGAAACCAACTCCTACATCATCCTGGTTCTTCCCCACTTTTAGATTTATAACACAAATGTCTTGCTCTGAGTTTCCAGTGTTTTCTCTTGATATCCAAAACAAGTTTTTTAAACCACTTGTCCTTGTACAATTGTGGATAAAACCTTACTCCAGGGGTATACATCTCAAAAACTATACATCTGCTTAAATGGATGTGGGCAAAAGAAAATAGACACACACACACACACACACACACACACACACACACACATATTTTGGATAGATTTTTTTCCAACCTCATTTCCTCATTGTTTAAGTTATATTTTTTCATTTTTTTGTGATTAAAATGATCTGTATTTAATTGCAAGTGCCTTTTCTTAAACTCATCTGAGTGTACATATCGGGAAATGCTGAGCACCATTTCATTATAATAGAAACTGTGCAAGGGCAGACTTAACGCTTCCCTGCTGGGTATCCCAGAATCTGTCAATTCCCTGTCATTTGACCAGGATGTCAACACCTCCTGGGAATGATGGGACAGAAATAAATAGCATTCCATGTCTAGAAAAATTGGCAGTCAGCATGAAATTCAGCTGCCTACAAGAAACTTAGCATGGAATGAGAATGCCTCACCTATATTCTTATCCTTTCCTCACCATATCTTTTCTACATAAGAAATTTCTGTCTGAACTAATCACACTTCTCTCACACACTTAACATTGTTTTATGTTCTCATTTCTTCTGCCTGAAATGCCTTTATCTGCTAGTTTTTCATCAGGCTGGTCAAAGCCACCCCTTCTGGGAAGCCTTTCCTAAACTCACCCTCTGGACAGTTGGGTTCTTGCTCTTCTGTATTCCCATAACCCCTGAAGTAAACTCCCATTATGGGATTTATTGCATCGTTTAATAGGGGTTTGTTTATATCCCAATATCCCTCACCAGATGGTGATCCCTTTGAAGGCAGGAACCGAGTCCTCGTCATCTAGGACCTTGCAATGAATAGCACAGTGTCTGGCACATAACTGTGCCCAATATTTGAGAAGTGAATGACTTATGATCGATGGAAGCGACCCAATGAAAATAAACAAAATTAAACAAAATAGGCAAATCTAAAAGACGACTTTGTTCGTATAATGTTTTTCCTACAAATAATCCAGAATTTAATAATCACTGAACCAGAATCTACTGGTGTGAAGGGAATAAATTACTCACATTGTAACAGACATATTAATTCTTTGGGGCTATTAAGATCCATTTAGATTCTGATTACACAATTCCAAAATTGCTTACTAATGTCGGGAGCAAATCAGTTAAAACTCATATTGGAGAGAGGCCAGTCTAAATTACTAAAATGTTTGTGTTTGTCCTTAGGAAAAAAATGCAGTTTTATAATTTTAAGATCACTGAACTGCCAGGTCTACTTTAATGAATAAATAATACTCATTTGTAATTACCCACGGATATTTTTTATAAGTGGATGCTCTATTAGTTCAACAAAATGAGGAAAGTAATTTGTTCTTTAGAATCAATCTCATTTACATAGTATGATCTTGCAGTAGATTCTGTCTAAAGTGAAAGTTTGATAATCAGCATATCTGCTCTGAACTTTTCAGTGGATCCCTACTATGCTCAAGGAAAAGTTCAAAATTGACTTCTATTCCTCGCCTCAGTTTCTCCCTCCTGCTTCACCTCTCCTCACCCCTCAGACAATTCCTTGCAATTCCTCAAAAGTCCTCTTGTTCATGCCTTTCCTGCTGCTATTTCCTGTGCCCAGAAAGTCCTTGCTTCTCTCCAAACCTGGCCACCTGCTACATCTGTGTCAGCCTCAATGTCATTTCACCTCTTTCCTGGGAAGCCCATTTTGCTCCATGCTCCCAGGTCTGGATTAGGTGACCCATCATGTGTCCTGATATAACTTAATTGCATTGAACTTGAGGATCTCTTTCCCCTGGCTGTGTTTGCCAACAAGGTTTGAGATATTTGAAAGCAAGACCCTTGTGGCATTAATCTTTGTATCACATACATCCTATGGTGGTATCTGATCATCAAAGGCTTCAAGCATTTGTTAAATGGATAAACAAATGGATTCTTGAAGACTATAAGGAATGAAGATATCATCAAAATCTTGCTCTATGACCTTTGGTAAATCAGACTTCTCTTCATCCAACTTTTTAAGAATGACTTTCTCTTTATAATAGAAATAATGAAATAGCATTACTCTATTTTCGTTTTTATTTATATTTTTAAGCATCACTTACATATCACTGATTTTCCAGAAGTCAATGGTTGATTTTCTCCCAAATGAGGGTTGGGTTGGGGATGGTTAAACCACCCAATGTTCTCTCTGAATTCCAGATTAGTTTAAAGCAATACCCATTCACCATCTCACTTTCTATCTTTTCCTGGAAGGAAAGAAGGTGAAAGCTTAGTACACATTTCAACTTTATGGTGATTTTATTTAGAATTGCCCTGAAAGTTTTGTGTCACTTAATCCAAGTTGATTGGTCCTGCTCCTAAGAAGACTAAATCCTATCATTAATATTTAAATACTTAGACAAGTTTGAAAGAAGTTGGGCTGAGCACACAGAATATGAGCTCTGACTGAGTAGGTAGAATTCTACGTCTGTGTCACTCATGGCTGCACCATTACTGGCTGTTTTGTCCTGGTCAGGTCAATAGAATCCTCTGTGCTTCAGTATACTCACCTGTGAAATGGACATAACACTTACCTCAGGCTTCTAATAAGGCTCATAGGAAATGCAAACATGGGTGGCAAGTGCCAGCACTCTCCCATAACTCAGGCATTCTTGATGCCCCCCTGTCCTTCCTCTGTATTACATGTAACACCGTTACTGATGACAGGTTATAGGGTATTTTATCACTAGGTTAAATACTTTCTGATTAGACTGGAAGCTTTTTATCACCAGAGGAAAAAAATCTCAATGTTCTTTGAGATGTGGGGCCTACATATACAAATAGAATAAAATTTATGGAATAAATAAACACTAATTTTAAATCTCAAACTCAGTGTTAATTATTTCACCATTATAACTTCTTTTCTAGGGAAGCTGAAAGCTTATTTATTCTTAAATGTAAATGCCCTTAGGGAGAAGGAGAGCATATCTTTACAGTTAGCTAACATTTACAGGGGATTTATAGACTGTCAGCTCAGCTCTGCAAGAGGACAGGAACCAGGGGCTTGTGGGTAAGCCTGGGCTGCCAGGAAAGGAGTTAGAGTTTCTGGTTAGGTAGGAGGGCCCTGGAAGCTGGGAACATGGTCTGTTCTTAGGAATCCCTTTCTTATCACTGTCTTTACCACTAAAGCTGTTCAGCTGCTCTGTTTCTGTCATAGAACAATTTTGTTTCCAGACCTGATTTTGGATGGGTCTGTATAAAGTGATATACTTAATGCGTAGTTTATGAAAGACAATTTCTTTTCAGGACACAGCAATACTAAAGAACTAAAGAGGGATCTCCTCTTCCTCAGCCTCCTCCAGGCAACTTTTGCAAGAGGAACAACATAATGCTGCTGGGGATAGAAGGGGCCTAAAGCCACTGCTGGCTCTCCTGTAGCCTCCGCCCACCACACCATGGCTTATTCAACACCAAGACTATGCTGATTTGGCAGGAAAACTTGGTGGACTCAGATATAACACTCTGGAGAAAACAGTTTTGTGCCAAAAAACTTGAAATTCAGACACAGGGTTTGTTATATCAAGCTGGAGATTTTCAGTAAGCGATGTTCTCCATGAGTGGCATTATGGGAAAGAAAAAATAAGGAGACACTTTGGTTGGTTTTGTGAAATTTCTTTATTGTATGACTAGAGGCCCAATGCACAAAATTCGTGCATGGGGTGGGGTGTCCCTCAGCCCAGCCTGCACCCTCTCAAATCTGGGACCCCTCGAGGGATGTCTGACTGTGGGATCGGGCCTAAATGGGCACTCGGACATCCCTTTCACAATCTAGGACTGCTGGCTCCCAACTGCTCGCCTGACTGCCTTTCTGATTGCCCCTAACTGCTTCTGCCTGCCAGCCTGATCACCCCCTAACCACTCTCCTGCCAGCCTGATTGATGCCTAACTGCTCCCCTGTCAGCCTGTTTGGCCCTAACTGCCCTCCCCTGCAGGCCTGGTCCCTCCCAACAGCCCTCTCCTACAGGCCTGGTCACCCCTAACTGCCCTCCCCTGCAGGCCTGGTCACCCCTAACTGCTCTCCCCTTCAGGCCTGGGTCCCCCCCAACTGCCTTTCTGTGCAGGCCCAGTCACCCCCCAACTTCCCTCCTCTGCCAGCCTGGTCACCCCTAACTTCCCTCCCCTGCAGGCCTGGTCACCCCTAACTGCCCTCCCTTGCAGGCCTGGTCCCTCCCAACCACCCTCCCCTGCTGGCCTGATTGCCCACAACTGCCCTCCCTTGCAGGCCTGGTCCCTCCCAACTGCCCTTCCCTGCTGGCCATCTTGTGGTGGCCATCTTATGTGCACATGGGGGCAGGATTTTTGATCATATGGGGGCAGCCATCTTGTGTGTTGGAGTGATGGTCAATTTGCATATTACTCTTTTATTAGATAGGATCATTAAGAAAGGTATGGGAGTGTTGTTTTCTAGAAGTGGGCATATGGCTTGAATTTCAAGAAAGAACAAGATTTGTTGAAACCTCAAGAGTATTGATATGATGATATTCTAATTTGCCCTCTGTTGTGTTCTCTTGAATGACTGAAAACTCAGAGTAAGAGAAAAGATGCATGTTCAGGTCTTGGAGCTTCAGGTCTTTCATCATCTATTAGAGGAAACGAGAAGTGCACTCCATGACAACCTCCCAGGGTATAAAAAATCAAGAGAAGCCCAGCCAGTATGGCTCAGTGGTTGAGTGTCACCCTATGAACCAGGAGGCCATGGTTGGATTCCCGGTCAAGGCACATGTTCATGAGGCAGGTTCGATCTCCAGGGGGGGGGGGGGGGGGGGGGGGGGGGGCATGCAGGAAGCAGCCAATCAATGATTCTCTCTCATCATTGATATTTTATCTCTCTCTCCCTCTCTAAAATCAATAAAATATATTAAAAAATCAAGATATAATATCAACAGTGATACTGATGTCTCCTATGTTGGGAGTGCAGTAGACAACCCCCCTCTACATGTATTATCCCATTTAATCTTTACAGCAACTCTATAAGGTAAGCACTAACATTCCAATTTTATGGGTGAGAAAACTAAAGCTCAGGGATATTTAGACATTTCCTCAAGGTCATATGGTTAGTTAGGAGTCAAGTTTCAAACTGAGGTTTTCCTGGCCTCCAAGCCATTGTTCCCATATTTTACACACCAAGCATCCAGGATGGAGAACATCACATTTTCAAGGGGCAGCTAATTGCATATAACTCTGAGCTATTAGAAAACAGCAATGAATGTCTGCACATGGATAACAATCTGAAAAGCAGACTGATAACATCCAGACACAGGGTTTGTTATATCATTAGACCCTGATCTTGCTATTCTAGTGAAGGGCTTAATGAGACAAGGTAAATAATTTCTTCTTTCCTAGACAATTAATAATGAAAAAAGAAAATAAAGACCAGAAATTGAATATATTTTCCTTTTTAAATAAAATTAATACATACTTATTACTTGAAATAAATAGTGAATAAAGACCAGTACAACAAAAAACAAAAATAACCAATAATCCTACCAATAATCAATAATTTATAGTTTTTACACAGCTAATATCATGTTGCATTTGGAATTTTTATTCAAAATTTTTATTTTGCTATGTACTTTAAGCATTCTTCCATTTTTCTTAACACATTTCTTTTATAAACAATTTTAATGACTTCTTTATTTTGTATCATTGACTATATCTCAGTATAATTTACCTTTCTCCTATTTTTAACATGTAGGTGTTTCCATTTTTGTCACTTATATAAATAATACAGTGAAGAGCATCTTTTGTTACTTTTTATATTGATATAATTTCAAGCCTTCAGAAAAAGTTACAAAAATATTTCAAGGGACTCCCATATATCTTTTACTCAGATTTATCATTCTCAAACTTGCCCTCTCTCTCTCAAACACACACATTTGTTTTAAACTATTTGAGAGTAAACTATTATTTTACCCCAAACACTTAAACACTTCAGTGTATATTTCCTAAAAAGAAAAATGTTTTTTACAGTCATAGAATAATTTTTAAAATTTGAAAATTTAATATTGACATAATACCATCAGTTTATTTTTTTTCTTTTTTTTCAGTTATGGTCTTATTCAGCATAGTGAAAAACATTTGTCTATGTGATACTTTATTTGAATTTTTAGTGATCCCTTTAGGCTAGATTCCTAAAAGGAAAATTGTAGATTATGACCTTATTAGATGCAGGCTTTATTATTATTTTTGAGACAAGTTGTGGAAAGTGGTAGCCATCTGACCAAAAATCCGGAAAAGTACATGTGAGACATTGGGAACAATAACTATGCTCATTCAATAAATGAATGATCAGAGAAAGACTCTGAACAGAAAAAAAGACATTCAGAGTCAGTAGTCAGGATTTGGGGGGAAATTAAAAGGATATTTTGAAGGAGCAACTAAAGATATTTTAGACAAACCAGGAAAACAAATACACACACACACACAACACACACACACACACACAAGCTTGAAAATCATCTTTCATATAACAAATATAGTTTTATGCTTTCTATGTCAAGCATTGTTTTGGTATTTCAATTGCAGTGAGAAATAAGATAAATATTAACTTTTGCTCTTATGGGCTTATAGTTACAGTATAGATAGGAAGCAACACATATTCGATTATGTGTGTTACATGCCATTGAGATGGCTCTGACTCCTGGTGACCTATGCATGAGTGATGTCTACACTGTCCTGTCCTCAACAGCCCTGCTCAGCTCTTGTAGACTCATGCCTATGGATTCTTTAATGGAGTCAATTTATCTCAAATTTGGTTTTCCTCTTGCCCTGCTGCCTTCTGTTTCCCGGCATTACTGTCTTTTCCAAATAACCCTGTTTTCTCATAATGTGTCCAAAGGAGGACAGCTTCAGTTTTGTTATTTTTGCTTCCAGTGATGTTTCAGGCTTAACTTGCCCTAGGACCCATTTGTTCATCTTTATGGTATTCATAGAACTTTCCTCCAACAACATATTCCAAGTGAATACATTTTTTTTTCCTATAAGGATCCTTCATTATCCATCTTTCACATCTGTACATAGTAATTAGGAATACAAGGGTATGGACGATATTAACCTTTGTCTCTGATCTTTGCTCTTGGTGATATTTATTAATTATTCCATTGTTGTACTTCTGAGACTCAGACTTCTCTTGATTGCTTGGCTGCAGTCTCCATTTGAACTGATGACTGAACCAAGGTAAACAGAATCTTTAACAATGTCAATGTCTTCATTACCTCTATTAAAGTTGTGTATTTCTTCTTCAGTCTTGATTTTTGTCTTCTTGATGTTCAAATGCAGTCCTTTTTTGGCACTTCCTTCTTTAACTTTGATCAGAAGTCATTCTAAATGACTTTTACTTTCTTCCAGTAAAATGGTATCATCTGCTTATCTTAAGTTATTGATATTTCTTTCATTGATTTCTATTCCTCCTTTCTCTCTGAGTCTAGCCTAGTTTTTTATATATATTCTGTATACAGGTTAAACAGATAGGGAGATAAAATGCCCCCCTCCTCTGACATTTTTGCATATAGGAGACCATTCTGTCTCTTCATAATCTGTCCTGACAGTGACTTCCTGCCCACAATTCAGGTTATTCATCAGTATAATCATGTGCTGAGGCACACCCATATTTTTCAGAGTAACCCAGCGCTTTCATGATCCATGCAGTCAAAGACTTTACTGCAGTCTATAAAACATGGACTAACCTTCTGAAAATTTTTGGAGCACTCCAGTATCCAACAAATGCTTGCAATTAGATTTCAACTACCTCTTCCTTTTCTGAATCCAACTTGAGCATCTGGAATTTCTTGCTCTATATAAGGTTTAAGCCTTTGATACATTATCTTGAGTATAACTTGTGTGGGAAATAAGAACAGTGGTCCAATAGTTACTGCATTGTTTGACATCTTCTTTCTTGAAGACAGAGGTGGATATTGCACTTTTCAAATCTATAGGTTATTGTTTTATTTTCCATATTTGTTGACATATTTTTGTTAGAATTTAGACAGAGTCAGTCTCTGTGGCTTGATATAATTCTATCTGAATCTGATCTATCTCTGGTGATTAATATATGTTTTCCCAATATTTTCAGGGAAGGTTTCAGTTTACTTTCTAGAATTATAGGTTCTTTCTCATAGGAATCTTTCATAAATATGTGTCATCCTTTCCTCTCTTCTTTATAGGTTTTCAGTACACTATTTCCACCTTCCCTTCACTTTCTCCTGGTCAAATAATGTACTTCTTTCTTGGTCATGCAGAATTCCAAAACTAGGTTTGATTTTTCTCTTATTTCTTGAATCTTCTGGTAGAGATTTTGTGTTTTTCCTTTTTGTTATTATCTTTTCTCCTTACTTTGGCTACTGCAATACTTCTATTTATCTCTACATGATAGTCATTGAAAAACTACATTCAGAATTCTAACCTTTTTTTTGGTCATCTTTCACTTTTGCCTCTCACCTGTCTTCAATAATTTTCAGTGTTTCTTCTGTCATCTATCTCAATTTTTCTTTCCTTTTTATTTCTAGCACTGTCTTTTCACATTCTTTCCTAAGAATATTTCTAGCTACAGTCCATAGTTCGTCTGGCTCTTGGTCAATTAAGTTTAACAGTGCAAACCTCTATTTTATGTGAACTTTAAATCCATCAGGAATTATTTATATCTGGGCACTACAATTCTTTTAGTGATCTTTTTTACTGTAATGTTAGATATTAACAGTTTGTGGTCAGTACCACAATCTGCTCCTGGTCTTGTTTTGGCAGAGAGAATACAGCTTCTCCATATCCTGCTTTCAATTACATAGTCTATTTGATTTCTATGTTGGCCATCTGGTGAGGTTCATGTATAGAGAGTCATCTGTTCGGTTGTTTGAACCACGTGTTTGCAATGGACAAGTTGGCTTCACAGAAATCCAGGAGCTGTTCTCTGCTTCATTTTTGACTAGTCTAAGTTTTTCAATGAAATTTGATTCTTCTTTATTTCCTACTTTTGCATTTCAAACACCTATAATTATCAGCATGTTTTGTTTTGGTGTGTGATAACTTTCTTCTTGGATACTTGATAACAACTTTCATCTTCTTCAGCTTCTGTAGTTGGTGCATAGACTTGAATGTTGGTTATGTTACTAGGTTTTCCTAAAAGTCTGATTGATATTGTTTGGTCAGAACTTACACTGAAGCCCCTAACTACCTGTGCTACATTCTGCCTTCATTTCTCCATCAGGCAGAAAGGACATTGGTGTTGAGGAGAATAACTGCCATGATTTCCAGTGCATTGACAAAACCTCAGATGCATGGTCTCCTAGCCAAGCATTGCAATTTTATATTATTGAAGCATTCATTGTATCCCTGTGGGTTACAATTTTCTATAAGTTTGCTGTGGCTGAATCAAGAAAGAAAATATATATATATATACATATACATATATATATATATATATATATATATATATATGTGTGTGTGTGTGTGTGTGTGTGTGTGTATGTGTGTGTGTGTATGTGTGTGTGTGTATGTGTGTGTGTGTGTTTTCTAAAAAAATTATCATTCCATAAAAAAGTTTGAGATGATGAAGAAAGCTAGTATCTTTCAGAGTGCAGAGTGATTTTGGAATGTAAAGGTTGAGTTCCACAGAAGTTTGTCACTGACCTATGCTCCTGAATAGTGAAACATTAGCCAAACATCAATTATATACATCATCATTTAATTAGTTGCACTAGGACTAAGAAGGAAAACACTGGGTGAAGAAAGAGTTTATGAAAGGGACACTTCTTTGTTTTTAAATATATTTTATTGATTTTTTTACAGAGAGGAAGGGAGAGGGATAGAGAGTTAGAAACATCGATGAGAGAGAAACATCGATCAGCTGCCTCCTGCACGCCCACCACTGGGGATGTGCCCGCAACCAAGGTACATGCCCTTGACCGGAATCGAACCTGGGACCCTTGAGTCTGCAGACCGACGCTCTATCCACTGAGCCAAACCAGACAGGGCAAGGGACACTTCTAATCTGGTATGTAGAGAAGCTGGAAGAAGGTGTAGCATCCACAAGATTTCAGGCAGAAGAAACAAGAAATATTTTGTAAGTATGTTATACACACTCCGGATTATGTAAAGGGTTAAAGAAATACAACTAAAATTCAGAAGTATGTGACATACATTCACTCAATAAATAAACTTATCATGTGCCTCTTATGTGTGAGTTTTGAACAAACACACACAAAAGATGTGGTTCCTGATTTAAATTGCTCCCTGAGAACTTGGCCCCAAATGAAACAAGGCCCCACTTAGGGCTGCACAAGACATTCATTTCTTTTTATGTCAAGGAGAGAAGACTTCTGCCTGGTCCTCATATGGTATCAGACCAAAAAATTCTAGGAAATCAGTGCCAGGAACAGATAAACCAGCAGGCAGTAAAAACACAAGGGAATGACAGGATTCTCCTAAAAGTTTAGAAGAGTGTACCTGGGCTTGGAAAGATACAGTCGGCACCAACAAAGCCATATGGAAAATGGGGAGCAGAATCTGGGCAGGACCCTCAGTTCCAACTGTGCCCAATCTGTGGCCCATATACAAACCTGTCATAAACCCAGTTCTACCCATGGCTTAGAGACCAAACTACAGAATCTTATTTCTTCTGTCTCAAAGTCATGGAGCAGGTCAAGGTAAGTGAAAATGGAGATATGACCTTTATTATTTACTCAGTCCTTCCTGGTTATCTGTGTAGCTCACACAGGAGGGAACAAGGCTGAAGAGCTTTAGGGTGTAGATCCGACCCCAAAGGCATTCTCCTAGAAGCCTGGACGTGCATCAGAAGCTTGGAGGTTAGGAGAAGGAGGAAAGGGGTGGGGTGTGCAGAGAGCACTGATGTCTTGACTTTTGGAACCAGAAGGCAAGGAGCCAGACACAAAATGGTTAAAGAACAGCTCATTTTAAATATAAAATACTACAGACTCAAGGTATTTTATGAGCTAAATGCAGTTAAGAAAAGCAGATTTGGTGCTGTACTAAATGTTTTAATTTTTTTATATGATCCACATTACAGCTTGAAATTTCTTGTACCTCCAAGGCATAGTCTTTTATGGCTTGGGAGATAAAAGATTTACATTTAAATCATGCTTTCCCATGTCACATTGTAACAATAGCATTTTGAGTTCTACTGTTCACCCAAAGGTCAGAACGCCTTCTTTTTTTAAGTCTACATATGCTACAACCTTAGCCAAGTGAGCAAATCCTTTTAGCCTTGCATATCTAAATATTATTTATAGTTTATGTAAAATGCAATCCAAGTGCCAAGAGTTTCACAACAAAATGAAAACAGGAAAGTGTTACCCCAGGGCTGTTGTGAATTGAAAAGACATTTCGTAGTTTAAAACCCCCCTAAATTTTTTTTTTTTCTGTTAAAGGCTCTCATCTTTTTTTGAGCCACAGGGACCACCAGGTGACTGGTGACTGTATTCTAGGCTAATAAGCTCTCCCAAGAGACTTGGAATTAACAACCAGATGCCAAGACCTTTTTGTCTCTCACTATTGTCTTGAAATTGATTGGTTGCCTTATCCTGAATTTTTTCTTTACTCTCTTTTCCTGCCATATAGAGAATGGTAAGGGGAAAAAAGAATCTCCTTACAACATGGTACCTATAATTAACAATAGTGCATTAGATACTTAAAAATTTTCAGAGGCTATATCTCATGTTAAGTGTCTTTACAACAATTTAAAAGAGTCATCTCAGCATTATTCAGAAATGGGACCATGGGCTGTCTTGTTACTGTCATTAACATCATTGCCAAGTCCATCTACCATATTGTTCAGAAAGCTACAAGTTAGGAGGCAGGCTGGGATTCATGACTTACAATCACATGTCATTGCATTCAAGGACCATTGAGGGCAAAGCTTACAGGCAAACAAATTGACTTTGACTTGTACCCTATAATTGCAAAATCACACTTATAAGACAAAAAGTGGAAGATAGCTTACTTCTGATTCTGAATCTTTGGTAGAGTGTAAATTAGGAGCATGTATCCTTTATTCTTCACTTAGGAGCATGTATTCTTTATTTTTCACTACACACAAACTCTCTCTTAATCACCTGCAAGTGGAGAGTAGATAGAAGGAGGGTATGTTTTAGAAAGAGTGAGAAATGAAGGGTGGAATGAGAATCCAAGCATTTTTTTTCCAAGCATTTTAATTGAAAGAGTAAAAACAAAGACAAGACAAACAACACAAAAAGTAAAGAAGAGTCATTTAAAAATTGTATTATTTATGCTTCATTAGCCTTGTGCTTATTATCTCTTAATAAATAAGAGTTGATGAGATTTTCTTTTTAACTATGTGAGAACATTGCTGCTTTAATTAGCACAGAGTGTATCAAATTCCTCCAGTTCTAGGTGTTCTTACAGTAAAAACTGCAAATGAGACATAGTTCATTTCTTGGGTTTCAGTGAAATGTGGTACCAGAGGGAGTCCATTACTACACAAAGTTAGAATTTGACCCATAACAGTTACTCCAGCCTCTCTTTTGCTCTAACATCTTCCAGCTAAATGATTTTTTTTTTAGAAAAAAATCTGTTAAGCTGGAAAAGGAAACAGCTTTGTCTACTTTGGACAATCAGTGATACAGCACTTCATCTGAAAGGAATGTGGAGGGAATACTTAAACTGCAATGTTTTCACAGGCAAAGAGCTTCACAAGGACCCATAAAATCAAGACTGTATTGATACCCAGTCTTTTCAGAATCTAGAATAGCTCAGTGAAATTATTCTTTAATAACTGGTTCTGGTTGGTCATCACTTCATAGTATAATCTCCTCAAACCACTATCCTTTCAGATGAAAGTTTTATTTATTTAGAGTTGCACAGTGTTACCTGTGGACAGCCATAGACCTACCATGAACTTGAAGTATTTTGCCTTCAGTACTGCTTGACCTTCTCCACGCCACACTGTTCCCTGTCCTTTATCTTACCTGCCCCACTATCCAACCAAATGTCTGGTATTCTGAGGACTCTGCTTTTTCTTTCCCAAAATGTATTCTCAAGAAGGCACTTTACATGTCATTTGCACCTGAGTGTGGAATTAAACTATTTTCTACCCTCTGTTGTTTTGTATTTTTATGTTCCTTAATTTAATTTTCTAGAGGCATTGAGGCATGAGTGAGTAGTTAGTAGAAATATTTTAGCCATTCAAAACAAGAAGACTTGGTGGTACATGGAAATCATATCAATAGGTAGCTTACTCATTCTAGCCTGAACTCCTCAGAATAACAATGTTTTATATTTTGTGGCATCACAAAAACCTAAGAAACAGCTATGCTATTTATCTAGCTCTGAATTGTTTAAGAGATGCCATTTATTTGAGAATATGAGTGACAAGTATTTTCCTGGTGACCAAGGACAGATTCCCCACATTCTCAGAGTGCACAGATATTGCACAATACCTATCAGAACTATGAGTATTCCCAGGGTAAAACAGGACAAGAAGACATGGGTTATTTTTGTCTATTTAGCATCCCTTTGGTGTTCAGCCTCTTTCAGTCCATGACTACATTTAGGGGAGGGCATATGACCCAGGGTTGTAACTCTGCTTATTCCATCTCCCTGATACAAAGAGATAGGTCTCTGAAAGATCATTTGGCCCAAATTGACCAATGAGAGTCATGTACTAGGATTTAGTTGTCTCTTCTAAAAGACACTATCTTTTGCTTTAATTGATGATGGAAGTTTAGAGCCACCTGCAACCATCTCATCAGGAAAGGGTGCTAAACACAAAGCCAACACAAAGCAAAACAGAACTGAGAGATAGGGAGACATGAGTGTCCTAGTGATGTTGTTTCAGCCTTTGGAAATAGTTGGGCTTGAACTCAGCCACACCTCTGGGCTCTTCAATACATTCTAATCTTAAATTCATGTGAGTTGGGTTTTTATCATTTGTGACCAAAGAAGTATTGCTTAACCAGGGGCATCACCAGGGAACCCATCCATGAAGATGCCAAACAACTGATTACAGCTAGGGACACAGAACAGATACAATTTCTGAAGCCAAACTCAAGGTGACATTGATGTTTCCCTTTGCTGAATGTCTGCCTCATGACAGATGATTGTAATGTTACAGACACATGCCCTCTTACACCCCATCTCCGGCTCTTCACTGATAGGTGATTCCTGATTGACAGTAGGAACATATTCCTAGAGTGGACCGGCAAAGTGGAATTTGACACCAAGCTATTTTTTCTCCCTGGTAATTTAATAGCGCCTGATTGAGCTGGTTCCTCTTTGTTAAATGTCATTCAAAAATCACCCAATTGTTGGTCCACCATTGCTCCACTGTTGATGAGATTGCCATGTGGGCTGGAATCAAAGCCTTGCTGAAATTTGTCTATTTTACATCTGTTCCTGGCTGAGAGCTTAATGAGATGCATGGCATAATGAGATGTGTGTCTGGAGTGTGTAATGAGATTCTTGATTCAAGTGTCTAATGAAGCCTATAGCCTAATGAAATGTATGGCATAATGAGATGCATGCCTTGAATGTATAGTACAGATTTGAAAGTTTTTTTAGACAATATCATTAGGCTTATAAAACTTTCCCCAACCTGCATAAGCCCCACCCACATCTGTTTGGGACTTTTTAGCTTGTAATTTCAATACCATTGTCATTGTCACCATGGGTACTTCCCAATTCAAAGCTAAGAGAACATAAGCACTGGCCCTCACCAAATGTGATAGGTAGTCTGAAAACCTTCTTCTTGAGGAAAGAATATAATATCATTATTTCTTTCCATTCATTTGTTTTTCAGTGTAACTAACTATATCAATGAGTTTTTACCTAACAACAACAACAACAACAACAACAAAAACCCACAAAAAACAAAAAACAGAAAACAAAACCCACCTTAAAACTTGTGGCTTAAAACAATAAGAATGTATCACAAAACAATAAGAATGTATCACGCCCCCTGAATCTGTGAGTCAAGTGAGTAGTTCTGGATTTGCAATCAGCTGAAGGTCAAATAGAATCTCTGTTGATCTTGGCTAGGCTCTCTCACATCTTTGGAGGTCAGCTGCCTATAGATTAGGAAGATGTTGGATTGGGGCTGTCGGAATCTCCTTGATTTGGTTTCTGATCCTTTAGCCAAATATCCATGGTTTAAACTAAAGCCAGAGTCAGGAGACCAAGAGGATGAGGGGGAGCCTTATGAGACCGAGGCTCCAACTGTCACATTATTACTTCAAACAGATTCATTTGGGACAAAGCAAGTCACAGGCCAGATAAGAATCAAGAAATGGGGAAATAGATTTAATCTCATGATGCGAGGAAGAGACTAGTCACATTGATACAAAGAGCATAAACACAGGGAGGAGGGAAGCCTCTTTGCACTTTGCCTACCAACTATAAGGTAATGAAGAACATATTTGCACACTGTCTTCCTCTTTCCATCCCTCCACCACTAACAAAAATCTTTTTGTAGGGGGATATTTATGAAAAATTGGCTTTTCTATGAATGTGAGAAGTTATCCAAAAGGTAGTGATATTAATTATGAATGTTCTAAAAGCCATTCAAGGCATCACATTGAAAACTTGGGTCCTGTGGGTTCTGTGGGTTGACAGTGAATGCTCTCAGCAAATAAATTAGATGAAGTACTATCTACCCAGAAGCAAGCAAACAAAAATACTAATAAGAATTATCTGTATTTTTTACTTTAACATTTGGAAAATAATTGATAGTGAACAAGATTAGGACTCTACCTCATCTTTGAATGAAAATCTAATGAAGATTGTTTTTAGTCTTTCATGAATTTGCTTTAAGAGTATTAAAAATTGTGTTCTGCCAAGAACTACTGGTGATTAACCCCAGGCATCAGGTGTATGTTACATGAAATGGCCCGAAATTTTTTGAAGAACTGTGGAGAGTTTTTGCAGTGTGTGTTTCATTTGCAATAGCCCCTTGGATGAAAACCAGGTCACTCCTTTGAAAATTTATAGGGACTAGTCTATCCAGCAGTTTAATAGGCAGTCTGAATTTTTAAAATATAAAAACATACCCTAGCCAAGGTTTTATCTCCTTCTCATCTCCCAGATTGAATATCCATTATCTCTCAAGATGCCATTACCCTCAGATGCCTCAGATTTATTTGTCTAGCTATTTCATAGAATAAAGGCCTGATAGGGTCCTCTTTAAATACACATTCTAACCACATTTTAGAAACCAGCAGTTGGTCCCATCATTTCCCTATCTTAAGATTATGCTTTTCTATTGCATGGGGATCATAAATTTCAGTCCCATGTGCATTTTACAATTATGGAAAGAAATAAATCAAACAAAATACCCAAAGATCAGAATTTTTTTACAATTTATTTTCCAGCCATGCTTTCCTACCCATGGGATAGTTGACTTAGGTACATACATATACATCTCTGGGCTTGTGTTCAATACAAGTTTGTTTATGTATTGATCCATTGATTCATTGATTATTTCCATTCAAAATCTGTCATCAATCTAATTAACCTGTTCAGCCAACCCTTATCCTAGCTTTACTTGCTTAATATTTTTACAAATCTCTTTATGTACCATGAAACAATTAGATATGATTTTTTTTCTGAAATGGATAGAATTTAGATTTCTTTGTGTTATGGGAAGACTTTTTACACTGACTGTACCTGCCACTGTGTATTAGTGGCTCTCAACACAAATTGTGCTCTCACGTGCAAAATGATATGCCAAATGACAGTGATTAGATGTGGTTTTATTTTTGTAAAGGTCTATTCAATTCTAGAAAGTTATCTGAAATATATTAAGGTCTGTCTTACCTAAGTGAACTGATCCAAATTCATCAGATTGCTACCCAATCTCCACTTCACTGTGTGCAGTGCTGTGCCACATGTTTAGTTACGTATATTCCCCCAAAGTAATCCATTTCATTTATGTGAGTAGCCAAACACATATTATTTACTCTTTGTGTAATTTTTGGTAATGATCAGGGACAGTCTGTGGGCAGCTTGAGGGATGTGCACAGAAGCAGAAGAGTTGGCAAGAGTTTAGGCAAGTGGAGTAATAGGTAGTTTAGGCAGGTGGAGTAAGAGGTAAGCTCTGGAAAGGACTGGACTTCAGTTCCAGGGAAGCTGGTGGACTTTAGCCACAGAAAAGGGAGCATGCATACTAAACCAGAATTTCCCAAAATGAAATCTTCTCATCACCTGCTGCAGAGTTACCTGAAAAGCCTGATAGAATATCATAAATGTATATTTTATCAAGGTCTCCAATAATGCATGTGCATTTGAAAATTGAGAACCAGTGTACTAGACTTTGAACATTTCTAGTGTATGGTCTATGCATAATCCTCATTATATTCCCAGTGTCTGGCAGCTTGTACATAATTATTGAATGAAGAAAGGAATAATTGAACAGACAAAATATATTGATACTGATGTCAGTACCCTACAATCTGTTAGTGATCTGACTCCAGGTTAGAAATGCATGCAAGAATGCAAGACAAGTCCATGTGGGATGTCACCAACAAGAGGGAGTCTGATACTGAGCCAAACGCTATTTACATTGGTGACTTCTCATGTCCTACCTGTTTCTTCTTATGCTCGCCCTTCTTTAGAAAACAAAGGTCATTCCATGATCTGGCTTCATCTGTGGTCTCAGTGTGTGAATGCTTCTGAGTCCACATAGAAGAATCTTCCCAGCTTCAAAATTCAGGTAAGGTGAAAGACCAAGTCGGCATTGTCACTGACTAAAAAACAGTCATCAATTTGAAGATCTGAAGTTTATAATTTTAGATGGGGTTGAGGGACATGTGTGCATCTGGGGTAGAAGCACAATCACGTTTAGTTTTTATGTCCAGAGGCTCACTAAGGTGTTTTTCCTAAACAATTACCTGTCTCCCTTAAGTCACATGTTATGCAAAAGAAGTTGCAGTAAATGTTTATTTTAAAAGCAAGCATTTTATTCCAAACTATATATATATATATTTCTCTATTTCATTCACTTACAACTCCTAATCTTGTCTTCCACTATTCTTGAGGATACTCTATTCTTGTTTTCAAATAATTACAAGTGACTATCATTCTAAACCAGAGTTTGTCACAGCTTATCTTTCTTATGCTTGATCCTATCCCCCACCACCCCCATTGGGCTTCCTGCCACAGCATTGGTGTCCCAACATTCAAAACTCACAGATGGTTAGAACTGGAAAATCCTATGAAACCACCTTATATCAACTCTATTATTCCACATGAGGAAACGTTGGCCCAGGAGGTTAAATTCTCCATCTCAAATTTCACTGTGCCTCACCACTGATCTTATTCCATGCTTTCTCATCAACTCAGTTATGATATCAATAGATTTTACATATACAACAAATAACTGTTTTAAAAATTGCTTTATTCTTTAGTGACATTGACTCATCCTTTAATAGTCATAGAAATAGAGTAAAGCCCACATTTAAACCTGGAAATATCTACGTAAATCAGCTCACTGATAAGACTTTGAGTATGATAACAAAATAATCAGTCTAGATATGAGACAACACAGGCTATTTTCATATGCCGTTTGCTTTCATAAGTTGATCCACCTCAAAAAAAAAAAAATCGTAGAAACAGTTCCTAAAGTCAAGCTAAGACCAAATTGTGATTTGGGGTTAAACTTTCAGGTGACAGCGGGGAGCTGCTTCTCCGTTGTTTAAAATAGCAGTTTACAGCAGGAGTTTACAATTTCTCAGAGAGGGTCTTATCAATGTAAATGTCAGGGAATTTGTTGGCTCCGTTTCTTGCTTTTAACAAACATATGGATCACATTCCCCTCGTCCATGCAAATACAAGATTGTATATTTTAATTCATCTGAAGCTTTACTGTGGAGTCTATAAATATTATATAACAAATCTGAGCAATACTACTTCCTTGTGCATTCAGGATACGTCTCTGTGATCACTATAATCAACCTAATTGGCCAAGACTCTCTAAGTGAAGGCAATAACATTTGTTTACTTCATTGTAGGAATGTGCTCTCAGCCTGGTACCACCACATTTAAATTAGTTTTTATCCAAAACAGAGAGAAATGCACCCTTCAGTCAACACAGTCTGTTAATTTGAATGTGTTTAAATTAACTGTGTGCATGCCTGTAGGGAAGGCTGAGAAGCTCTGTTCTTTGTCCTCTTATGAGAGGACTTGGTGACATTCAGACCTTTTCTTTCTTTCCTATTCTTCAGTGTGTGGAGGAGTGGAATTCCTCTGTTCTCTGCGGTGGCCGGTCATATGCCCAAAGCCACCCCAGTAACTACATTCCTGGTTGCAAAAGGAGGAGGCAAAATGATCTCTGTTGAGTGTTGTAATAAATACATATTGGAAGAATGCAAAATTTTGAGGAGAGGGGATGGAGATTGACATAGTTAGATAAGTTAAATCCAGATGAGGATAGAGTCATACCTTTTTGGTAGGAACCCCATACAGTCATACAATCCTTTCTCTTGCAGAATTAACCTCTCAACACCAAATGTTTCCTTCAGAATCATCATGCTTTTGAGATAGAGTATGTGGCAGGAAAGACTGTAACCAATAAGGCTATAGGGACTATCAAAGTGATAGTAAGACCAACCCCCAATGGATTTATGGCTTAGAACCAGCAAAAGACCAGCTCAATCCCACAGGGTGACTAATTTCACCTTAAAGTAACCCCTAGCCTCATTATATGCTCCTTGTAATACGTAGGCATACTAAACGACACACCCCACACTGCTGTGATCAGAAACTAAAAGCCCTTATAAGGAGACAAAATGGCTAATGGCGCTCTAATGAGAAGTTGCCACCTCTTTCCTGAAAAAATCCTGAATATTCATATTCCCCCCTGTATTAAATACCCTGGATTAAATGGGCCTTAATTAAAAACAAACAAACAAACAAACACACCAAAAACACACACACAAAAAAACAAAACAAAACTAGAGTCCCATTAGGGAGGGGCTGCTCTGCCTGAGGAGTAGCCTTCTCTCTGTCTCCCTGCTTCACTAATAAACTCTCTTTCACTTTAAAGTCTATGCTAGCTTTGGTTTGAATTCTTTCCTGTGTGATGCCAAGAACTCACAGTGGGTCACAAACCTTTGGGTACCCATAACCCCCAAATAGCTGCATCACTTTAATCCCCAAAGGCATTACCCCATTCCATTCCCCACCTTTTTCTTTGCCTTTTGTTTTGTAACCCTTTTCCAGGTTTACATTCTACATGCAGTCCTCACATACTGAATGCAGGGTGGCAGCTCCAGGTAGCGAATGTGGAGAGAAAAGGGATTTGCATGTGTGTGTGTGTGTGTGTGTGTGTGTGTGTGTGTGTGTGTGTGTGTGTGTTGTGGGGAGGGGGGTTAAATAGTGTCTCATAACTGGAGCTACTTCTTGTGGAAACATCTATGTGCCATGTAAAGCACATGTATATTATTATTATGAGCCTTCATGTTTGAGCAAAATTATTTTATTATAAGACATTTTAGGAAGAGGGCAATTTCTCCATCAAGGAAATAAAACCAGCCTGGCAGAAGGGACAAAGAGGGATTCACAGATTTCCCTGTCCTGGGCCTCTTTTTTGAGGTGGCCAAGTTGCCAATAGATGGGAATCCAGGCAAGACCACACTGAGAGCAAGAGAGATAAACAGGTGATGTCTCCAGCCCATGTTAAAAATACTCCATGAAACACACTTACACAAGTCAGCAAAATTAATCAAAGTTACCTCATTGCTTTCATATGCATTCTTCAGGAAACATTTTATATTTTTGTCATGTTATGCCCTCAAAAGCAACCTCCTGGTGCTCATATTTCACTTTTATAATTTTGCAGGAAAGGCCAAAGAATGTGGTATGCAAGTAGCCATTTGGGTAAATTTTATTTTATTATTATTATTTTTTTAATTTCTTTATTGATTAAGGTATCACATATTTGTCCTCGTCCCCCCATTTCCATCCCACACCCCATTTGGGTAAATTTTAAAGGAAGCCAGCAATCTCATGGCTGTCCCTCCAGTCCCTACTTCACATAGGGCTAGCACAAAATGAGCACACCTTAAATGTGTCCTGAATATGAAAGTCATCAACCATGGCTTGCTGCTGGTCCTCTTTGAAAATGTTAACTACCAAAGAAAGTGTTTTTAAGCAACAATAATAAACTGTAGTTGTCTAGGTCACCCCACTCTGAGAGGTATGATCTCATAGGGACAATAAAACAACAGCAACTCTTTGTGGTAGACCCTTAGCACAACATCTTAAATGCCACTCACCTTCTTGTCATTTTCATGACATGTGATTGCAAATAATCATAGCTTACTTTCTTTCTTTTCTTTTTTTTAACCCTCTCCCCAGGATATTTTTCCATTGATTTTTAGAGAGAGTAGAAGGGAAGGGTAGGACAGACAGAGAGAAACATTGATGTGGGAGAAACACATTGATTGGTTGCCTCCCACAGAAGCCCTGACCAGGGCCTGCAACTGAGGTATGCACATGCCCTTGACTGGAATCAAACCCCAGACCCTTCAGTCCATGGGCCTATGCTCTATCCACTGAGCCAAATCGGCAAAGTTCACAGCTCACCTTTCTTCTCAGAGGATTTGTTTTGTTCTCCAGCATGGTCTGTTTTGGTAACTTTTGATGCCCTGGTATATTTCTTGTCAATTGCTCATATTTTCCCTGGATGCCTGATTTTTATTCTGTGAGTCTTTCCCAATTTTTATGATAGGAAACCAACACAAACTTGTTTAAACAAACCCAGAAATGTATTGATCCATGAACCTGGCGTGTGTATGGGTGAATGTGCCTTCAGGTATAATTGGATCCAGGGGTTTACAAATGTCATCAGGGCCCAGTGGCCTTCTCCCTCATTAACACTTTCTCTTTAAACACAGTCATGGATGGCAACTGACAGCTCCCGATTCATCTCTTTTCAGCTTTATCGGTTTTAGGAAAAACAGATTTTTGAATGGCTCATACAGAAATATTCTGTTGAGGATTCTAGCAAGTCTCATTGTGTCACATGTCCATTATCCACTAATTATTTTGTTTGAGTCATATGTACTCTGACTGGGTCAGTCAATTGCTGTTGTTTCAAGGAGTGGGCTTGTTCCACCTGACCCACACAGAATGGGTTTCCTTCAGGAAAGGGGAATTATATTAGTGAAATAGGAGGAAAAATGGTATCAAAGAGGCCAAATATGTTTCCACAACCATATTACTCTGATGATATTCTTTGATGCTTTTGAAGTGAAATGAGGTACTGAAATGAAATGAAATAAAATGTACTTTTCCTGTAAAAGCTTTGTTTTATTTCACTAGTGATAGATGTGAAATTTTTAGAGACATGGATATTATGGCTCATTTTCTGTAGCACATCTCCCAGATGCTCTGACATGAATGAGTCTCTGAGCTAGAGGACAATCTTGGAATGTGAGTACACCATACTGGACTCAACAATCACATCCTAACTGCTGCCTGTGTTTTGACTTTTTACATTTCAAGGTTGCATTGCTCAACATGAACCCCTTCTCTCCAGATAGGTACCCGGGGAGGCCCTGGTGATTAAGAAACCTGTCCCTGGAGACTGGCTGTCAACATCAGTTCATTGTGTCCATTCATCAATCCATCTATGGATGTCTTAGGTGTTCTTTAGCAGATAGACTGAATCTGTACTCTCTGCTCAAAAGTCACCTGCTCAGGTAGCCTTTCCTGACTTGACTTCAAATAGCACCCTACCCTACTCACTTTCTAAAAATCTGTTCTGAAATTATTCTACCTGAAATTATGTCACCTATGTTGGTTTACTTAATAATTTACTATTTCCATCACTACAATATAAAGACCAGAAGGCAGGGAATTTTTTCCCACTTGTTCTCTGCTGCATCCCTGTGCCTAGAATAGTGTCTGGTTCATCTCAGTCATTCAATAACTATTTATTGCGTGTGTCAAGAAATAGATGAACAAGCAAACAAAATTATAGCAGCTACAGATGTTAGGCCATAATTCTCATACCCTCATTACGCACAAGCATAAATACATACTCAGGAAAAAATGCAACTGGAAAAAATTTAATGCATGAATAAACATGCTGGTAAAAGATCTCAGACCATGCCTTGCACTTTGCATCATGTTAGTAGTCTTGCATCTTCCCTTAATTTCCCTCTGCTTCACTTATGGGTTTTCAATTATTTATCGAGAATGATGACTAAGCAGATGGGGTTACATAAGAAGTAAAATAGCATATTTTGATGTGATTTTGGTAAGTAAAGACAGAGAAAACTGGTCAGTTAAACTGCCTAGAACATTTCTATTAATTATTTTTAATTTTATAAAGCAACAGCCTTAACACCCATTTAAAAATAAACCAGAAATGTGATTTTCTCTCTTTTATTTGCCCATTCTCATTTTCTTTTACTGTCAATATTTTTGTTTTCTCTCTTTAAGAAGTTTTGTTTTTAGATTTGAACTCTTTGCTGCAACACAGTGGAAGGCCATGTCATCCATTAGCTGTTTCCCACAAATATGGAACAATTAAAATCAAGAAGGCTGGTTTTGTAATTCATCTCTCACCTATTTCTCCAGCTCCTTTGTCTTTGGAGTGCCTGCAGCAGTGGGCAGGGCAGAGTCAGGCAGAACCAGTAGCCTGTTTTGGAGACTCTGCTACCCCTCAAGTGCAGTGGGAATTCCTTTCTGCTTGAGTGAAATGTCTAGTCTATAAAACCGGTTAGTAAAACACACTGTAATTTGGGATTTGGTAATACCGGCTTCATTTTGACAGAACCCAGGCTGACCCACAACATTACATCATGAACAGATGTGAATTCTAGCGGGTGGAATGATTAAAAACTCGTTCAGAAAGAAGAAAACTGAGTCATAGAAGGTCTTCATTCTTTTGTAGATTGCACACTGGAAGCCATGTTTAACCCTATTTACTCCATGTGGCATTTGCTTCCAAGTGGCAGTGACCTTGGAATCACCTTTGGCTCTCTTGATATGAGGAGGGTCTGATAACATGTACAAACTGAAGCTTTGAATAATATGCTTTACATGTAATTAAGACTTTGATACTTTTACATTTAAATATGCAAGAATGCTTATAGCTTAATGATTCCGGGCAAGTCAATCAAGAAACTTATTCTTCAGTTGTTTTCATCTGAAGAACAGAAACAGTAATACCTTAAGTGTGTTTTTATTGGAACAGAAACAATATATTAGGTATGATGTTATTGTGAAGACCAAAAGGGCAATGACTGTATGAAAGTACTTTTCAAACTATAAAGTACTATAAAATATTACCAGTAGTTACTATTAACAGCTATGGGCAGGTTTAAATAATGGCAGTGACTATTATATAAAAAGTATTGCTAGGATGTTTTTAAAGGACTATGCCATGCTTTGGATTTTTGATAGAGATCTGCTATATTCATATCTGTGTCTCACTTTAAATATAAATTGATTATTTAATTACTTGAAAAACAACTACCATTCAGTTGTTAGAATAGAGATAAAGTATAGATGAGTATTAATAATATCTATCTATCTATATACATATATATTTATATATTTAATGACATAATTTTGGGTATATACTAGATGTTAGCTGATGTGAATATTAACTTATGTAAATCTTTACTAAGGTTTAGGTCAAATAATTTAAATAAAATCCTCTTAAAATAAAATTCTGTTTTCTTGAAAAATAAGTAAATCTCATGCCAGGACAGATTATTAAACTGTTGTTCTGATGACACTCTACTTGGTTATTTGCAAGGTAAAGTGTATCCAAACAGGAATGATCCCTACTCAGATAACATTATGGAAGGTGACATTTATTATCTACCAAGATGGTAACCAAGACGGTGAATAAATACAGATTTGTATCCATCTAGTTTAGGAACCTATTACCCAAAGAAGTTCCTTGAAGTCAGAACATTTATGAACTGTAATTCATTCTACATAGAGTCAATCATTCAGCAAATGTGTCAGGCACTCTTCTGAGTATGGAGGCACAATGGAAGATGAGGCAGACATCGGTCCTGACTTCATGAAAATTGTATTCCAATTGGGGAGAGAAACAATATACAAATATTTACAAAAAAGTAGCTGTAATTTTCTAGGCTTCAGTTTGCCATCAAGTGACCAACTGGGATGATAAAGTCAGAAGAGGGAACTATTCAGGGCAGTGGTGACTTTGCAGGACAAGAAGAGGTCAAAGGACACAGGCTCTTTGGAGATGTAGGTCATTGGCTTTAAATATTGTTGTGATTCTTTTCAATTAATTCTTCTTCTGACTCTGTAAGCTTTATGAGCTTAACAGACTACAACTGGCAAGTAGACATCACAGCAATAGAGTCTGAGATCATCTACTCAGACTTTGTTCCTGTGACTTGGATGGAACTCTCAAGATGATGTATGTATGTCCTTGCTTGAGGGTAGTTCTTCCATCATTGTCCATGTTCTGTGCCCTCTTCTATTCCACTACTACATCCAAACAGGGTTAGGGTTCTACACGGAGTCATACTGGCCAATGCCAGTCAGGCCACTCCTTGCTGCTGCTGATAATGATAATAGGTAACTTTATTGTATTGCTTATGATGCCCAGTAGGTAATTCTTAAACATGTTAGATAAATAATGCGTATTATATTATCTATATATAAAGAGGCAATATGCAAATTATCCGGGATGCCGTAACGTCACGGCCGCTTAGGAGGAGGCTGCACGTGCAGGTGGGTGGGAGGGGTCTGTGTGGGAGGTGAGGCAAGCCACAGATGCCGGGGCAGCTTGAACAAGCCTGGAGCAGAGACAGACAAGGGGGCCTGTCAGTGCCGGCCGTGGCAGCTTGAGCAGGCCCAGAGCGGAGGCAGACAGGGGACCTGCCAGTGCCCACAGTGGCCCAGAGTGGAGACAGGGGGGCCTGCCAGCCACCGCGCACCAGCAGCCCCGCCTCTGCATGTGAGCTGCAGAGGAAACACCTTTTCTGACCGCTCATTGGCTAACCTCCTGGTATACCACTCGAAGTGTTCTTGGTAACTTGGGTAATCAGAATCCAAGAAGGTGATCTAGGGTTTTTTCACCTCACTCCTGGAGGAAAAAATGGAAGGTCCACTGCTGGAGGGGCTAAGAAATGTCATATCATTCCCTAGCCAGTTTGGCTCAGTGAATAGAGCCTCATCCTGCAGACCGCAGGGTCCAGGTTCGATTCTGATCAAGAGCATGTACCTAGGTTGCAGGCTCCTCCCTGGCTGGGTTACAGGTCAGGGCTCATGCAGGAGGCAACCAATCAAAGTGTCCCTCTCACATTGATTTTTCTCTCTGTCTTTCCCTCTCTCTTCCACACTCTCTAAAAATCAATGAAAAAATATCCTCAGTTGAGGATTAAAAAAAAAAAAGAAAGAAATATCATATCCTATGAAAGAGACATCTTGAAAATTCCTAAAGAAAGTTGTCATTTTTTTCGTGGTGAAGGGACTGGAGTCTGTGTTGATGAAAACACCTTGGTGGCTGTGGCAGCCAGCAGTGGCAGCAGCAGCAGGGTGATGGGGGTGGTGCCTTCTCCTGATCAGCCCGGTCACCTCCTGCAGAGAGAGGCCAGACTGCGGCTGTCAGTAGGACATCCCCTGAGGGCTCCCGGGCTATGAGAGGGGCAGGCTGGGCTGAATTTTGTGCACTGGGCCTCTAGTGCATATTATAAAGGGCATTTTAAGTCTCAATGTGGAAATTAGGTCAAAGTTTAGCCTTCATAATGAAGTCCGCATCAAAGCTACTTCTGTCACAGCACATATTTCTGGTTTTACCTGTAACCACATAGGTATTCCTCCTAAGGTTTCGGCAATGGCATTAAGACATGTGTCCTCCTCCTATAGTATCAAAACCAGATACAATAGTCCCCTTTATCTAAGGGAATATGTTCCCAAATTGCCGGTGGCTGCCTAAAACTGTGGAGAGTACCTAATACTATATATAAATTCTGCTTTATTTCCTATACATACATACTTGTGATAAAGCATAATTTATGAATTAGGCATAGTAAGACATTCATAATAATAACTAATAATAAAATAGAATAATTATAAAAATATACTGTAATAAATTATGTGGTCTCTTTCTTTCAAAATACCTTATTGCATTCTACTTGCCTTCTGCTCGTGATGATGGAGATGATACAATGACTAGTGATGAGATGAATGACACAGGCCTTGTGATGTAGCACTGGGCTGCGCTAAGGGTAACTTGAACACAAGCACTGTTATACCATAAGGGGCAATCTCATAACTGAGGTGGCTACTAAATGACTAACAGGTGGTAGAGGAGTAATGTATACAGCATGGAGACACTGGGCACAGGTATGATTTATATTCTGGGAGGGACAGAGTGGGATGGTAAGCGATTTCATCATGCCACTGAGTCAGGCACACAATTTAGAACTTATAAACTGTTTATTTATGGAATTTTCCATTTGATATTTTCTCAATGTAGTTGACCACAGGTAACTGAAACCATGAAAAGCAAAACTTTGAGTAAGGAAGGACTACTGTAAATCCTATAATTTAAATAGGTTCCTTGTAACTTAGTCTATGTTACATGTATTTCAGGAGTTTGAAGACTTGTTTAAAAAGTTATTAAGAAGCTAAGAGTATTGCTACTTAGCCAGGGGTGACTGTAAGATTATTATTTAAGAATACATTCCAATTTATATCACCCTCCTGTGTTACTTTTTACTATGGACAATAGTAGGGAAACTAGTATAATAAACTCTCATGTACCTATCACCTGGCTTCAACAATTATCATAGCCAGTTTTGTTTTAAGTATACCCTATACTTTTTTGGTGGGGTTTTTGGTAATCTTATATTGAGAAAATTAGTGACTAGTGATGTTTCCAGATTGTATAAGAACATGGGTAAACATGTCTGGATTGCTAATGTAGAAAAGCAGGGCTTGGTAAAATTAGAGAAAGAACCCACAAGGAAAATAATATTTGAAGGTAGAGTTCATTAAAGAAGGCCACCAATTCTCTGCTAATAAATGGAGTTTATTTTCTATCATCTGAACTGTGGTTGCTTAAGTCTTATCCCATAGAATGTGGAGTAAGGATGCTGTGCTAGTTCTGCGTCTAACAGGTTAAGAGCATTAGAAGCTTTCACTTTCTCCATCTTGCAACAATTAATCTTGGGTCACTTCTTCTTGGAACCCAGCCAGGTGGATGTAAGAGTCCCAAGCCATATGGAGATACCCCAGTAGACAATTTCAGCTGAGTTCCCGACTGACAACCAACATTACCTGACCCCTATGGGATGGGCCATCTTGGAGTTTCCATATGAGGAAGCTTCCATATGAGGTCACATAGAGTAGAGGAACCACCCAACTGAATCTAGTCAACCCACAGATTTATGAGAGAGGTTAAAAAGGTCACTCTTTTAAACAATGAATTTCTAGGGTCTAGGGTCACTTGTTCCATAGTAATAGATAATTGAAACAGAATTGATACAGGAAGTATGATCCTGCCATGACACAAAAAAATAGGTAATGTTGGCTTTAGAAATGGTGGCAAATGGAAGTTGGTGAAGGTAAGGACAACATGACAATTGTTTTTGCAAACTGGAGAAAAGAAGGCTCAAGTTATGTATTGGCAGAGTAAATATTGAAACTGTTGCCAGTGGTAACATGGAAGAAAGAAAAGGTAGATAATAAACTCATGGATCTGGTTAAGGCTATACCCATAAAGAATGTTCAAAGTTACTCATTCTGTTGGCCAAAGCACATTAGAAGGCCAGCCTGGATTCAAAGAGCGAAGAATGGACTTCACTTCTTATGAAAGGAATGGGAAATAATTTTTTTTTATTGTCTAAAGTTTTACATATGTCTTCTTTTTCCGGATTGACACCCCTCCCCCCAGCCATTCCCACCTCAGCAAGCTCCCACTGCCCCAGTATCTGTGTCCTTTGGTTATGCTAATATGCATGCATACAAGTCCTTTGGTTGCTCTCTAAACCCCCCTCCCCTACTATTTGTCTCTAGATCGATCTATTCTTGTTCATCAAATTATGTTGATCACTATATTCCACATAAGAGTGAGATCATGTGGTGATATTTATCTTTTTCTGACTGATTTATTTCACTTAGCATAATGTTCTCCAGTTCCATCCATGTTGTTGCAAATGTTAAAAGTTCCTTCTTTTTTATAGCAGCATAGTATTCCATTGTGTAGATGTACCACAGTTTTTTAATCCACTCATCTGCTGATGGGCACTGAGGCTGTTTCCAAATCTTAGCTATGGTGAATTGTGCTGCTATGAACATAGGGGTGCATATATCCTTTCTGATTGGTGTTCCTGGTTTCTTGGGATATAGTCCCAGGAGTGGGATTACTGGGTCAAATGGGAGTTCCATTTTTAACTTTTTGGGGAAACTCCATACTGTCTTCCACAGTGGCTGCACCAGTCTGCATTCCCACCAGCAGTGCAGGAGGGTTCCTTTTTCTCCACAACCTCACCAGCACTTGTCATTTGTTGATTTGTTGATGATTGCCATTCTGACAGGTGTGTGATGGTATCATTGTTGTTTTGATTTACATCTCTCAGATGATTAGTGACTTTGAGCATGTTTTCTTTCATATGTATTTTGGCCTTCTGTATGTCCTCTTTCAAAAAGTGTCTATTTACATCCTTTGAGCATTTTTTGATTGGATCGTTTATCTTCCTTTTGTTAAGTTGTATGAATTCTCTGTAAATTTTGGAGATTAAGCCCTTATTGGAAATATCATTGGCAAATATGTTCTCTCATACAGTGGGCTTTCTTGTTGTTTTGCTGATGGTTTTCTTTTGCTGTGCAGAAGCTTTTTATTTTGATGTAGTCCCATTTTTTAATTTTCTCTTTAAGTTTCCATTGCCCTAGGAGTTGTATCAGTGAAGATTTCACTTCTTATGAAAGGAATGGGAAAGAATTTTTGACCTTTGTTAATCCATCATAAGGGAGGGTTGATATTTGAAGGGTATGTGTAATCCTAGTAGGTAGTGTGAGAGAGCTCAAAAATAATACTGAATTGTGACTTAAAAAACATATGGGGGAGAAAGCGGTAAATGTATAAAAACCCTTACACCTAGAATAGAATAACAGGCTGATTTAATCTTTAATTAAAAGGACTGGCCGATTCTGCAACCTGTCCTTCCATTCTTCTATTATCATTGAAAGTAATCAAGTGGGCCAGCCAGAATAATCACAGATATAAATAAGAGATTTGCTTCCACTAAGAGAGAACAAACCACTTTCATTGTTTTCTTGATGTTGAATTAAGCAGCTAGTCTGCTTTTTTCATTAAACAGAACTAAACCCCGCATCCACCTGATTACATGGCTCTGTTTTAAACAAAAGACTATCATTGTTGAGAGGTAGGCCGTTTCATTTTTATCACAGGAAGAGATGTTAAGGTATGTTAATGTCTTTAGAAATTATTTATCCCTGAAAATCTCCTGTGCATTACACTGAAGTAGACTGGGAATTAGGAGACATTAATCTGGAAGAAAAAGCAACAACTGCTGTCTTCTTCAATAACACAAGACCATGGTTATAGCCAAACTCCAAGTACCTAAATAGTTATGTCTTTTTGGTCTTTACAGATACTGATACTTAACAGATGTGTTTTATTAAATTGCTGTGTGTGCCCTAAAGAAGGCCAACATATCTTTGCACACAGGTCTTATGTGTTCATGATCATCTGAAGGTTAATGAGGGGGTCCTGGGAAAAATTGGGAAGTTGGTGAAACTTACACTTAAACTTACTGGCCTCCTTTTTCCTGTCTCTTCCCTGGTTTCATAACAATTCTCTGCAGAGGGAAAGGTGAGGCCCTAGAAGTTAATGCTGGAGACCACATTCAGAAGGGTCAGAGAAGGGAAGAGAAGGAGTGCAAGTGAGGTGGGAGAATAAGAATAAGGCATGAACTCTGAGAGTGCAGACAGGTGTGTGCCTGTGCATTGATCTCCTAAAGGAGAAGGATCAAGAACTTACTTCCCTCAGATCCATTTAATTCAGGGGTAGTGAAGGTCCTCAATAGATACTCCAAGAATTTTCAATTTGCTCTCTCAGTTTTCAAAAACATAGTGAAACTGCAGAGTGAACAGAGGCTTTTAGCCAGTCTGTACCTCCAGAAAAGCAAGCTTCACAAAGATACAAATTGTAAAAGTTGGTAGAGAAGCTGCACCATTAAATTGTCAAGTCAATTTTCCTAACCTTCACTCACTTCCACATAAATATAAACCATCTTCCTATCAGAGGATTCTGGTGGGATTTTTCTGTCCAGCTCAGCTTGTATGTCTTGAGGTCCCCAGAATTTGAGGTCGCCATCGTGTCTCAGCCAAACCAAGGCTCAGGACCTGGCAATGGATGTACATGAGCACAGGTCTTTCTATATAATTGTCTTCCTTCTTTCTGCAGACCCTCTATGATTTTCTCTACTCTATGTGCTTTTCTTTCTGTCAGTATTAAGATTCTGAGTGCAAGAAATCAGGACTAGCCTTGGTGGTCTCTCTACTTAATGTACAACAATAATAACAACTTGTGCTAGTCATTTCAACATTTCACCCAATTTCCCACCTGTAAATTGTGGGGTTTAGCCTTACCTGAAAAGCTAGCATCCTATGATTCTGTTACAGAAAATCTGAGTACTCCCAGGCTCCCAATTTTTCTTAACCATGGCCCAAAAGACTTGTGCAGAAGATCATGTGACTTCTTTCCAACAATGCACCCTTTGTTTTGTTTTGAACACAAAAGTAATTAATCTAGCTAAACAAAAGAACACAGTCTTTGGAGAAAAATTAAATTGAGTGTCTACACAGGAACTAGCTGGTGTTTCCACAACATTTTTTTTTGTTTTTGTTTTTTATTCTGGCAACACTACTAACAATACAAGAAAACACAGTGGAAAGTGAAGGTATGAGTCACTGAGTATGAATTTGTCCCCAATATATCACAGAAACACACATATTTATTATGAAGCAGCAGGAATGAACTAGACAAGAACTATTTGACTGGCTTTAAAATCCCTAACTTGTTACCTTGGGTTTTGTGGGGATATTGATGGCTTTGAGTCTAGCTAAGAAGATGTGGGAGAATTTGCTTTTTCATTTATAGAGCATGGTTAGCTCTCACAGTGAGAAAATGCGCTCCTTGATGAAATGTTCCCATTTGTTATCAGAACAACAAAAAACAGTGCCAAAATGATGAGTGAACACTGAAACTTAAGTGGGTAAGGAAGAAATATGATGCCAAACTTCCATGGTCTTGTGGGGATGAACTCAGGCAAGGCAGAAGTTCAGTTTAAAGTATGAACATAAATGTTTAGTCCAGTGCCCATCTGTTTGAGTAAGCATCAGTTTTCTTCCCCCAAATGCTTTTTCTTTGATATTATTATTATTAACATTCTCCTAGATTTCCAAGTTCAAATATGAATATTGCCTCAACATTTCTTCTATCCTCCCAGGCACCAGATCTGGGACTCTGTCTCTAAAATGCCCCTTCCATTCACTTCTTTCTTCCTGTTGCTTCCCCTCACTACCCTGACTGGGCCTGCATCAATAAACAAGGGGAGCTGATGTGCTCTGTCTTCCACAGGCTCATAGCCCTTCGCTCATATCTCTCCAAAATATTTATCAAATGTTGCCTTGCTTTGGTTTGGATTGTATTTTTGTATGTCCTACATACCATCCTGGATCATAAATAGATGCTAGACAATGTTTTCTTCATGTTCAGTTTTTCCATGGCATTTTAGCTCTGTGCTTTGTTCATAATAGAGTCTCTATAAAGTTCATACATTGAATTATAAAGCTATTAAATTATTTCTCCAGGTCTCTGCAGCCTATGGGGTATGGTGAGAGCAGTAGCAGGATTAAGAGTACAAATTTGAACAGTGGTAATAATGATAATACCAATAACAATTAAAACATTTATTGAGTGCTATGGATTCCAACCCTTATATTGCTCACAATCTCCCTTTACACTCTTGATAGATGATAGATAGATAGATAGATAGGTAATAGAATAATTTTATAATGTAAGAAGAAGCAAATAAGGGCGTTATTTGTTGTTTATACATATTTACATCATTTTAAAGATTAGAAAATTCAGGAATGGAAAAGGTAAGAACCCTATTAAAAATCATATAGCCCATAGGCATCAGTATTAAGTTCCAAAGAGTCAGAACACAGAGCCCCGAATAGATTATTCTGTGCCTCAGTCTCTCTGTCTCCTCTAGATCACAAAGGGCAAGCATGTCCTGGGCTATCCTCATGCTGTGTCTTCCTCTTGCTACTGCAAAATCCCTTTGGCTCCCTGGTCCTTGAACTAACTGCCTTGAAGCTATCTTAAGTATCCAAGGTCAGAGTCTATGATAGCCTGAAACAGTTCCCTTTCTTAAATTATGCCTGTTAGTCCAAGCGTATGGCCTGGGCCTTGTAGGTAACTGGGGGGATGGGCAGGAGAATTGAAATAGCTGTGAGTGACTCAGGAGGTACCAACAGGGCTTCTCCTGGAGCCAGACTTCTCTGTGAAGCTTATGTTTTGGTGGGCAGAGAATCCCAGTATACAATCAAATAAAGAACCAAATATCAAGTGGTGATCATGAAAATGGAAGCAGGATGAAGGAAAGGGAATGAGGGGCTGTTTTAGGTAGGGAGGTCAGGAAGGGACTCTCATAAAGTTCCATGTAATACAAAGTAAGCATTTTAAGGGAACCTCCTGAATTTATGCACAGCCACAGATTACAGTGTCATTTTTATTTCATTTGATGTTTGCTGTCTTAGAAAGAAGGGTCAATCATAGTAAAAATAGGACACATACACACACAGGCACAAAGACACATAGACAGACACAAGCACACAAACACACACAAGGGATAAAAATTACCAGTTTAGGGATATTTTAAAAGTACAAAGCTAAAGGGCAAATTCTGATATTAAATTTGAGGAAATCAGAGGCTTTACCACACCAGTGGGGAAAGGGGAGGGAAAGGAGCTCTCTCTCAGTACTCCTGTGACCGAGCCCTAGATGTCACCTGCTCTACCCACACCCAAAGACAGGCCTTCTCTACATCAGCAGTTTTATTATAATGTGGGTCTTAGCTGTAAGCCCCTCAAAAGACATTTCAGGGATATATTTGAAAGCAAATTCCAGTCTATTATTAAAACACCTGCTCAATCATGAGATCATTCCTGGCATGAGGGATTATCAGCCAGAGAAAGAAATGACAGCACAGTTTATTAGTTGTCTCACAATTCAGTTTGGCGGAAACTAATCCCCTGCATTTCCTGTCAAATCATTATTAATAAAATTAATAAAAGTCTTGCAGTTTATATTTACAAAATTACACCAAACACAACAGATTAATTTCTCACATGTCACCATTTTTGGAGCAAAGCAGGAAGATGGAATAAAATAGTGCATTTCTTTGAGCCATTCACTGCATTTTAGCCTCTGTCAATCATATTTCTATGACTATGTGGTCATTCAAGGGTAGGTGTCCATTTCAGGAAAGCTTAGCAATTACAGGCTCTGCTGACATGATACAAGAGACTCCAAACAGGCCTTGTTATTTACCTTAATACATCTTAGTCCCCCTTTGTATTGATTGTCTACAAGCCCCTGTAATGAAACAGAGAGGTCAAGCCCAGTAACGTGAGTGTCCTTGCCATTCTTTTCTGTGCACATTTAGTCCATTAGCAGGAACAGCTCAGTAGCATCAGTTTTAGGTCAATAGCTTTCAGAACATAGATTCTATACCACAAAAGAACTTTTCCCAGAGAAGCAGAGAGATGATAGAAAAACTTGAAAAGGGGAGTCATATGTTGGAAAATAAGGGGAAAATCTGCTTTAATTATAAACCAAATTCCTCTCTAGAAAGAATTGAGCAGGCTAGTCTTTTCAATTTCAAAGACTATTCTCCATCTTCTCTATCCCTGCTTGCTTCTATCTACTTAAAGGTTTCTTTTATTTGTTTTATGAGTCATACACTTGTAGTTAAGGATTATATCAGAATGTAGACTGAAAGAATAATGCCATAGTGGGTTGTGACTGAACTTGATGCATGAAAATCAGTTGTCAGAAAGATAAGTCAGAAAACTAAGTGATGTGATCATATTAGCAGTTGCAAAGATGACAAACTTTAGATTGGAGAGCTGCTAAGAAGACTAGTGTTAAGAATTCTTATCAATAATTGACATTCATAGAAGTTTGAATCTTTGGAAGAGAAGAAAATTAACACCATCCTCAGGAAGTATATTTTCTGAGGGAATGGAAAGAAATGAACAAAAAGGATTGGTAATATAACAAAGATCAATTTGAAATTATTCACCTTTCAAGTACAGAAATTATGTCCACAATTTGTTCATTCATTTGTTCAGTCAGCAAATACGTACTGAGTATTTACTATGCTTTGCAATGTTCTTGGCATTGGGTCCATATGGTGAACAAAGTTGACAGATACCTGCCTTCATGGAACTTACATTCTAGTGGGAGAAATAAACAATGAACATTGACATACATTTGAATATAGTGTTAGGTGGTGACAGGTGTTATTTTGAAAAATCAAACCAAGTAGTGAGCCAACAAAAGTACTATTTTAGATAGTGTTGTGTGTCCTAGAAAAAAAAAAGATAGGCAGGGCCAAGATAATGAAGTACTATATGGACCATCTTGAGGTCTTTGGATACTAATCCAGGTGTGATGGGAAGTGACTGGAGAGATTTTAGCAGGATCATGTAATGATGTAGCTTATGTTTGAAAAGGATCACCCAGGCTGATGGTGGAGAACAGAATAGGGGGGTGGAAGCAGGGAGACAGATTTAGAGCACTTGTCAGTTATCCAGACAAAACATGCTGGTGGGTTGAATGGAATGGATAGTGGTAAAAATGGTAAGAAGAGCCATATTTGAGATCTATCTGCCTATCTATCACCCATCACACACACACACACACACACACACACACACACACACACACACACACACACACACACGTATACATATACATGTTCAAATTTAAATTCTGGGAACTCCAGAGATGGTGTAACTTCTCCTAGGCTAAACACCCAGCTATGGCAAAGCTGGGATTGAGGCCCATCTGAAAAAATAAAATAAAGCAAGAATATTGGTTTCCCAATAGCTAGAAGAAAAGGTTTCAAGGCAAGAATGGTCAGCTTTGCTATTCAGAAGATAAAAAAGGAACAGACAGAAAATTTACAATTAGATTTGCTAACATAGGGATCATTGGTGACCTTAGAGTTTTAGTAGCGAGAAAATCAGGGAGAGTGTTGGTTTGAAGCTTCATCTGAGTGCTTTTGAGAGAAAATGGGTTGTAGGGCAAAAGCTGATATAGACAACACTTTCAAGTTTTGTTTTATAGCAGAGCCAGGAAATTCAGAAGCTATAGAGGGGGTGTGAGATCAAAGGAGATTTTGTAAAATAAAGCTATTACAGCACCTTTGTATGCCAACTATAATGATTCAAGGAGAACAGACATTGGTAATGCTGTAGAGAAAAGAGAGAGTTACAGGAGTAAAGTCCTTGAGGGAGATGGTAGGAAGTGATTCAGAGAACAAATAGAAATATTGTTCTTAAACTGGAGCCCAAACCATTCATTCACCACAGCAGAAGAAAGGCAGAGCATTAGGGTACAGAGACCAGCCATGTGGAAAGTGGTGGTGAGTCGGGGAGAACTTCTCCTTGAATTGCTGTTATTTTCTTAGTTAAATGAAAAGCCAAGTCATCAACTAAGAGTGCAGAGTGGAGAAAGGGTGTTTGAGGTTTGAGGAGGTGATTAAAAAGTGTTAACTAACCAGATGGGAGACTAGAGGGTGAATCAGCCATAGGGCTGCCTGCCAGTGATGAGGGTCCACTTGAGATTTGCTATCATAAATACAAAGTGAGGCCAGTCACCAGTCAAGATGGCTAGTGTTTTCTTTCAGTAAAGTTTAGCTATTTGAGTGCAGTTGTAGAATCTGAAATGAGTTGGATTAAATCAGGGTTGGAGTTTTTCTAGGCTCAGAGAAGGAGGAAGAAAGGGACAAGGGGATAAATCATGAATACAAGAGAGCACTTATAACAATGGTCCATGGAATCTAAGGTACGCAGAGAGGAAAATGAGGAGAGGTGTGTGTATGTGTGTCCTGGTAGTGGTGGAGGTACCATTGTGATGATAGGTATCAATGGATTTAAGATTCTAATGGGTCCAGTGTTGGGGATACTAAGAGGAGTGAACTGAAAATATAGGAGAAAATAGCCAGAGAAATATGTTAAGTGAGATTTTAGAAGTATATCCATCTATACTAATAAAAGGGTAATATGCTAATTAGACCAGGAGACCTTCTGGGAGACCTTTCAGATGTCCTTCCAGACAAAGCCATGGTGGTGGGGCCAAGGCAGATAGGGGTGATCAGGCTGGCAGGGGGGGAGGTGGGGACGAGCAGGCCGGTAGCGGAGGGCAGTTGGGGGCATGCAGGATGGTGGTGGGGGGGCACAGTTGGGGGTGAGCAGGCTGGCAGGGGAGGGCAGTTGAGGGTGAGCAGGCCAGCAGGGGGGGCAGTTGAGAGCGAGCAGGATGGCAGGGAGGGGCATTTAGGGGCGATCATGCTGGCAGGCAGAGTGGTTAGGGGTGATCAGGCAGGCAGGCAGGTGAGCGGTTAGGAGTCAGTGGTCCCAGATTGCAAGAGGGATGTCTGACTGCTGGTTTAGGCCTGATACCATACGGATCAGGCCTAAACCGGTAGTCAGATGTCCCCTGAGGGGTTCCTGATTAGAGAGGGTGCAGGTGGGGCTGGACACCCTCCCCCCCACCCCTGCACAAATTTTGTGCACTGGGCCACTAGTATATAATAACAAAGTAACACAAGGGAGATTTAAAAATATATATATCAATCTCAGAAGTCATCTCTGATAATTGAATGGTAATCTTTTTTAAAAATATATTTTTATTATTTTCAGAGAAGAAGGGAGATGGAGAGAGAGAGAGAAACATCAATGATGAGAGAATCATTGATTGGCTTCCTCCTGCATGCTCCATACTGAGGATTGAGCCTGCAACCCAGGCATGTACCCTGACTGGGAATTTAACTGTGACCACCTCGATGGCAGGTCAATGCTCAACCACTGAGCCATGATGGCCAGGTTGAATGGTAATCTTTGAGAGGTGGGGCTCAGGCATCGGTATGTGTTTTATCAGTATTTTTGCTTGCCATTTACATTTCTTCTTATGGAATGCAAAGTTGAAACTATACTCTTTAATAAAATAAAAAAAAAACAAATAAAAATGGGAAAGCAAAGTTTTTAGGGAAACTGACTTTGTATCAAAATGAAAGACTGTGCCATTTAGAGTTGGATAGAAAGGTTGTATATATACTTGGCTACTGAAGAAAAAAAAAATCACATACAAAAGTTGCATGCTGTTTGTACTTCCACATAGCATTTTTCACACTGCTTTATTTGTTGACTTATTTATCTGTCTCCCAAGTTATGAATGGCCCATCTCTTAAAGGCATATATTTATCTTGCTTGATTTGTATCCCACCCCTCCAAAATCCATCTATTGGAGTCTTTATCATCTGATTTGTTCTCAGTACATGTTAGTGGGGAGTATAAAAGAATATCCCATTGATAGTTAAACATCTAGTATCATCTTTGCACCAAGAGGGGAGTATCATTCACTCTACCAATTCAATATTGAAAGAATAGTATCTTTTATTCTATCAAAAAATGGTCACTTATCATGCATTTTAGGGTAATTATTGTCTACTGGTTTAATAACATTTTCTGTTTTATAATTTATGCCCTGCCTGTTCCCCCTAAAAAGATGCTCTGTGGGTTAAATAACTTTAAAAAATTAAATAAGCGTTTAAAATTAAAGGACAATTTCTAGGACTTAGACTAGATTGATTCTTGCTGTTGGCAATAAAATTTAGTTATAAGATTTCTGAGGCCAAGAAAAAAGGTAAACATGTTGAGTTGTATAATTTTTATTGCCTCTAAAAGGAAGCTCAGTGGGGAGAAACTAGAAAAATATATTTTATCACCAGGATCTTTAGTAGAAAACATATCAGGTAACATTAAGAACAATGTCTTCTACTAAAATTTTGTAAGAAAAAGAAAATACACATAATGTTTACAAATTTAAACATGTTTTTTCCTTTTATGAGAGTGCAGTAGTGTAGCCTAATTCAATGAGCACATTTTAATAGAATATAGTCCAGCTATATTGCTCTCTGAATATCAAATTTCTACAGACACAAAGCTCAGTAGAACCAGATAGATGACAGAGAAGGAATCTAGGATATAAGTTATCTTGTAGGAGTAGTAACCTAGCACCCACCATTGCATGGACAGGCTTCAAGATACCTGTGCATTTCCAAGATTCTTTGCATACACAGATATTCTCTGGGGAGAAGACCTATATCTGCTTCATCTTTTCAAAGCAGTCATAGATCCAACCTACTTAAGAACTGCTTAATCAGAGTAACAGATAATCTCCAAATAATTTTCTTTTTATTTAAATGTGGTACTTTCTGAATCATTTCAAAATTCTCATCCCATAATCTGAGAATCAGAAGGAAATATCTTGAGATTTTTTTCTGGCAAGAGTTGGGGTGAGGGGAGACTAAAAATAGGATTGATGTTTTGAGCTTGCATAACCAAGAGAGCTGGAGATGTGAGGGAGCTGATGGCTATCCAGAGCCAGCTTTTGAGGTGTGCCCCCACTTACTGAAATAACTCTAAGCCATAAATTGCAAGTGCTTCCCTCCTTTTCTAATTTCAAAATCTCTCATTAAAAATTTACAGTGGGCAGTCATTCAGCTATTTATGACTATGTCTAGACAACTGAAACACAGCAGACGGTGGTAGGGTCGATTCAGGGTTTTCACTTGTCTTGGTGACCAGTTCAGATCAGGGCAGAGATGATCAGATTAGCTAAGTGGCAATCAGATGTTAATGCTACTAGAGAAATTGACTTGGGGAGAGAACCTGATCATGCGCCCTGTGGATGGCTGGGGCCACAGAGCAATATCCATTCTTTTGTTTTCAAACATGTGTCAAGTGTCACCCTTTTACCTTCCTTGGGCTGCCATAACAAAATGCCACAGACTGGGTGGCTTAAAAAACAAGTTTATTTTCTCACAGTTTTGGAGGCTAGAAGTCCAAGTTCAATGTGCTGTCGGGGTTTGTTTCTGGTGATAGATCTCTCCTTGGGTTGCAGACAGCCATCTTTTCCCTGTGTTCTCACATAATTTTTTGGTGTCTCTTTCTCTTCTTATATGAACACCGGTTCTATTGGATTAGGGCTACCCTCTTATGACCACATTTAATCTTAATTACCTCCCTAAACAACGTATCTCCAAATAGTTACATTGGGGGTTAGCTTCAGCATATGAATTTTGAGGAAACACAATTTAGTTCTGCACAATCTCTGACTAAATAAGACAAGGCCTGCTGAAAGCTTCCTGTGCAATGAAGGCGGCACCCCATTGTTTTCAGACAAAGTGCCTTAATTACCTCTGTGGCAGTGAGACCTGTTAGTCAGCTATCTTTTCGAGAAATGATGAGTTAACATTCATAGGTTGTTCAGAAACCATCTATGCTCTATTGACATTGTTACCAACAAAACACCTGGAGACAGGCAGAAAACACTCAAGACACCCTAGAGGAAAGACGGGCAGTGATAAATCTCCGGCCACTGGAGAATCCCTGCTTTCAGAAACAGAAGCCTGGGGCAAATAATGTCTTGTAATCTATGTCGACAGGGTTGGACTGAGCAGTGAGAGAATGCATGGTCCAGTGTGCAGGCCCTCTCCATTACAGTGTGTGCATTTGTTTGCTCATGGGTAATGGACTATGTGTAATTCTTAATGATGTGGCAAATTGGAGGATTGTGGAAGCACAGGATATGCTTAACCTGTGTGGGAAAAGATCATAGGATCCTCGGATTTTAGAAACGGTAGATTTAAGAATTGAGGAATATTAATGGTCCCCTAAATTTGTTTGGAGCTTCATGGTTGAGGAGGTACTTCCGTATACTTAACTGCCTGGCCCAGGCTGCCACCAGGTGTGGACACCTGGACAGAGCTGGGCTAGCCAAATTCTTTCCGCTATGGATTTGGAATTGGAACTGAAAAAAAAAAAATTAGTTAATCTCTGCTGATGTCTGGAACTAAGGGTATATAAAACCCAGGAGCGATGAGCAAAATCGTTCCCCCGTGCACCCAGTGAAAGCTGCTTGGCAGAGATAGAAGAGTAAATTAGATATGCAGAGAGTGGAGTAGCAAAGATGGATTAAGGAGGAGAGAGAGAGATGGTAGATAGGGAGGCAGAGACCGAGAGAGTCGTGACTCAATTCCTCATGGACACCGGCATATTTTAATTTGCATGGCCATCTCTGTGGGTAGGTGGGTAGAAGCAGTTCACAGAGTAGCAGAAGGGTTACTGTTGTGAGTTTTGAATATTCCCATAGTTTTGCTAGATTTACAGTTCAAACTCTGGTCTAACACTTATTTCACTAAGCAATGCTGACTTCTAGAATACTTATGAGCTATGATCCCAGTAATTTAATCCTGAAGGTATATATCAGAGCAAAGACCATTAACCCATGCAATAAAATCTTTTCAACATACCCTGACATTTAGATGTAGATCACAGAAATATTTTTAAAGTATCTTTATTGCCCCTTTCTGATCCACTGCTTTTATACACCACAGCTATTCCTATGTAGCTGGCTCCAATGACCTGCTTCCAGAAAAACCCCCTTTGTCTTCACCCCTGCCCCAACACACACAAACACATGCACACAGCTCCTAGAGTCCCTGCCCTACATATATTTAGTTACCAATGTAAGAACTCTCTAGAAGAATGAAGAAGAAAAAATGAGAGAGTGTTAAAATAAACATCTATTATCATGTGGAGGAGAACAAAAGCTGCAAACACTCGACTTATATCATTTGTGTCCCTATAGATTTACAAAAGCATATACAAAGACTGTGAAATCCTAGAACTTTGGATCCTAGAAGTACTTTTGAGATTATTAAGTATTCACAACAATTCTACAAATGAGGACACTTGGCCCTAGATTTGAGAAGTGCCTTCACAAAAATTACAACTTTAAGCAGCCTGATGTAATGAATATATTGGAAGGAAAAATTACCCAACTTCTCATGTAATTTTTGAGCTAGAAATAGGAGGAACTTAGAGATAATTTCTTCAGTTTCCTTACTTTGTGGATGACTGCACTGAAATATAATTAAGTGAATTTAACCTAGTTCTCAGAGTGCTTTGACTAATGTCTTTATCCTCTTAGACCATTTTATTATTTTAAGGAATAAAATCATTATTTAAATAAATGAATATAAAACTCTAATAACAAGAATCCTTCTAAGACATGATATGGGGCAGTTCCTGGCCTAACAACACACAAACACACACACACACACACACACACACACACACACACACACACGTACACACACACACAGTCATATCTGTTTACCCTCATTATACATCTTGTGACCCCATCAGGGACATTGAGATCCAGCAGAGCAGAGCTGGGAAACCCCTGTGATGCACCCAGGCCTGGGCACTCCTCTACAACACAGGGTTTGGAAGAATTCAGGCTTTTCAAAAAGAATGTGTCAAAGAAAAAATACATTTGCTTCAAAAGTTGACGCTATTCCATATTTCTCCAAAACAGCACAGAACAAGGGGGAACACAATAGATGAGAAGGAAGAGGAGATAAAAACTATTTTGAGACCTGGCTTAGGTGACTTATGAAAAATCATTATTTATTTATCACCTGGAGAGGCCAAAGTATATGGACTTAGTCTTTCTGTTGGACTGAGGATCCATCACTAATAGATTTTTGGACATGAAAACTGGTGGTCATTACTCTCCAACATACTAGTTAGACACAAACAATTTTACTTATTTCCAAGGTGCTTACTAACTTCCCAAACATTTTGTGTAGCAGGAGATCTGCTGACTTTGTTAAGAAATAAAAATATCTTCTTTGCATGTGCATGTGTGTTCTTAAAAAGGCATGCCAGCAATCCTAAAAAGGAATTTTCTGGACACTCTACATAATGAGAGAACATAGACAGGGGTAATGAGGACCAGGATAAAGATTAACTGAGGAAATTTAACAATCTAATAAAATGAGAGGCAAATTTTAAGGAATGAAGTGAAAATGAAGAAAAAGGGGATGACATTTCTTTTATGAGTAGTTAGTGGGAGAGTTCCAAAGCTGCTTCCCCTTATTCATCTCCATCTGTCAAATATTATACCAAAGGACTATTCTAGTAATGTTCTTAAACTACTTTGAATTTGAAATGTCACTGGGAGAGGAAATCAAGCTTTTTTCCCTAAAATTAAGTGTGTTTTTTTATTTGTCCTTATACAGTGAAAGCAACAAAGAGCCTAAATAATAACCTTTAATAATTAAAAACATATTTAAAATGTCTTAAAATACATATTTCCTATGAATAAGAATATAACCTTTCTGATTGAATTAGTAGAAGAGAATAACTCAAACACAAATCATTTAAAAAGTTCTCAAAACTATTAAACAAGCACAAATTTTTAAAAATAGTTTAAATTTAAATATGGAAGAAAATGACCCTTGTGTTAGACTAACAATGATGTAGAACATATTTTCTGCAAGACATTCAAATTTAATATTTGAAGATTTTAAGAACTCTAAGTAGAAACTGTCCTACCTGCCTGAAGCTCAGACAAAAAAAAATCTGCTGTATAATTCCAACTTTAATGTGATCTCAATTTATCTACTTAAAATATTCTTATAAAGAAAAGAAAGCTATTATTGTGCTAATCTTGCTCTCCTCTAAGAGCTCTAAGTACTCTGGTTATAAGCCCTCTAGAAATTCTTGGACAAATAGATTTCTGTGTAAGAAAATTTAGAAGCGAGGATAAATTCACATTATGATCATGAATAGTGTAATTAAAATTAATACACTATATTAGAGTCACCCCAAAAAGGGTTTTTATTTCAATAACTGTTTTTTAATTTCAAATAATTGCAAACTGAAGTAATAAATGTATTTATACCCAAATTCATTTGGCATGGCTCTAAAGTTAGAATGAAAATGAGAAAGGTTTGCAAATAAACAGTGTGATTATCTTCACCCTATCATGGATAATGTTCATTCAGGTAGTTGGGACAGCTAATTTTGTGCTTGAGCAGAAGGACTGAGTCTGGGAATAATACTGCTATTATATCTTAATAGAATGAGCCAGCAACAGTTTACATGTAACATCAGCATTTTTATTCCACAAAAGAGGGGCAAGTGTTTGGGAAATGTTTCAAGTTAGTGTTTTGTGGAGAAATGAGCTCTGGAAGTGGAATGAAAAAACCCAATTTGGAATCCCATATCTGTCATTTATTGAATGTGTGACTTAGGTCAGCTCAATCATTTGGGGCTCAATTTTCTCATCTGTAAAATGAAGAGATTGTATCAGAGAATTTCTCAAAGTTTCTTCAGAGCTAATGTATTCATGATGACAACTATAAATGCTTATAAAATATATTTTAGAGTAAAAAACATAAAATGGAAATGATCTATCAGTGAATAACTTAACAACAACAAAGAACTACGGACAACTTAGGCTTCATATGTGACGAATATACAAATTGAAAATATGACTTAATTCCCTTGAGAAAAGTTAAGAAAATATGTAACTGAAAACCTGGGGCTTCAATACAAAATATATCCTATATAATAAAAGACTAATATGCTAAGTGTCCAGTTGTCTGGTCATCCATTCAACCAATCAAAGTGTAATATGCTAATGATATGCTAAGGCCACTCAACCACTCACTATGATGTGCACTTATCACCAGGGGGCAGACAGTTGACCAGTCGACCAGTCGCTATGACATGCACTGACCATCAGGGGACAGATGCTCCAACTGGTAGGTTAGCTTGCTGCTGGGATCCCACTGATCAGGACTGAGCAAGACAGGCCGGACACACCCTGGAGCCCTCCTGCAGTCCCTCCCCGGCTGACCAACCTCCTGTGTCCCTCCCAAGCCCTGATCGTGCACCAGTGGGGTCCCTCTGCTTGGCCTGCACCATCTTGCAATCTGGGACCCCCTGGGGGATATCAGAGAGCCAGTTTCGGCCTGATCCCACAGGCCAGGCCAAGGGACCACACTGGTGCACGATTTTGTGCACAGGACCTCTAGTGAAGACTGTGAAAGCAAAACAGCCCAACTGGCATGGCTCAGTGGTTGAGTGTTGACCTATGAACCAGGAGGTCATGGTTTGATTCCTGGTCAGGGCACATGCCCAGGTTTCCGGCTCGATCCCTAGTAGGGGGTCTACAGAAGGCAGCCAATTAACCTTTTGCACTCGGATGTCAAGTGTGACTCGACACAGTTAGCATTAGAATAAAGGAATCGAGAAAAAAGCAAGCGAGTGCAAAGGGTTAATGATTCTCTCTCATCATTGATATTTCTATCTCTCCCTCGTCCTTCCTATCTAAAATCAATAAAAAAATTAAAAAAGATAAAAAACACCTTTTATCTTAACACAACTGCATCCCATATAAATATAATTTTTACTGTAAAAGTGTGCTTCAGAACCAGGCAAAAGTGTACATGTAAAGTTTTCCTTTGTTTCTATCTTACATGTACTTTTCAGCATCTTTTGAATATAACACCCCTAACATAGGCGAAGGACATTAATGTAGGTGAAATATCCTAACATAGGTATTTCCCACTTTAGGAAATAATTTTAAAAAATGACAGCAAGTAAAAGTCTATCTTTTTAATTAATTTCTTTATTGATTAAGGTATTACATATGTGTCCTTATTCCCCCATTCCCCCCCACCTCCCATTCATGCCCATACCCCCCTATTGTCTGTGTCCATTGATTAGGCTTATATGCATGCATATAAGTCAGTTAGTTGGGAAAAGGAAGTTGCAAACAAACCATTTTAATCAGAAAGATATAAGTAGAAAAGAGACAGGACAGTGCTCAACTTCAAACCCAAAAATGATGGGAGTCCATTTCTCAGGAGGAACCTCAGGCCTTCTTAGCAACTGTGTTAGAAGTCAGCTTCTCTCAGTGTTGGTCTTGTGAAGGCATTCATTGTGCCTCCTTCTGTAAGTGCAGAGAGAATGTGTCCAAGGTGCAGCCTCAGATTCACTTTCCTTAGGGGTGTTTTGGTTCCAGGTATGCACAAGTTACACATGTGATCCTTCTGTCATCCAAGGGACACCTGTTCTTCCATCTCAGATGTTTCTCTAATGTTCATCTCATTCTATAGCAGTTGGCTTTTTTTCTCTACCACAGGACAAGGTGGCATATGTCACATGTAAACAGCTAGAAGGACCAGCTGGGATGCCGAAGTCTTCTTTGCAGTCAAATGTTCTATACCCCCATCATGAAGTCTTCTTTGGTCTCCAACTCTAGAAGTAACTATCTCTGCCATATTTTGTATTTTTAGCATTTACCATATTTTATTCTTCCCTATCCCCATTTACGTATAAAACTAGGGTGTATGGCTCCAGAGAGCAAGACAATTTTTTTATTGACCTAGGACCTTGGTACTACCTCAGAAGGGATTGGAAGAGTGCCTAATGTATACAAGGGATTAAAAATATTTATTTATCAAAAATAAGTTACTGGTAGATTTTGGTAGAAATAAATTGTCCATTTTACAATACATGTCAGATTAAAAATATAGCACAATCTTACAATGTAATCATACACATTGAGTTCATTAATTGCCCCCTCTCTTTGCAGGCTGAAGTAGCCTGATTGCAGAGATTACTTCTTTTTGTCCCAATTCCCCAAAAGGCCCACCACTACCCACCCACAGGCAACAGAAGAAGGGCTTTAGGCATAGCTAAATATGGCATCAAGATTTTTGTATTTTTTCTTTAACATAATCTGCAGTGGTCACTTGCTTCAAAAACTAGGAATTGTGAGAATTGCCATCCAATAAGACTGGGTATTAACTTAGAAGAATACATTGATTCATAGATAAGGGTGTATATAATTCATTATAGAAAAGATTGAAGTATTTGAAGAACCATACATTCTTTGAGGGGAAAATATTTCTTTTTTAAAAATACATTTTATTGATTTTTTACAGAGTGGAAGGGAAAGGGACAGAGAGTTGGAAACATCGATGAGAGAGAAACATCAATCAGCTGCCTCCTACACACCCCTTACTGGGGATGTGCCCGCAACCAAGGTACATGCCCTTGACCAGAATCGAACCTGGGACCTTCCAGTTCACAGGCCGATGCTCTATACACTGAGCCAAACCGGTTAGGGCAGAGGGGGAAATATTTCTGAGAAAGCCAATGGCTTATAATAAATACAAAGATATAAAATATTTCATTATGAAGCATCTGAACATCTGGTTTGAACCCAGTCCAGGTTATCAATCATTAGATACAGTTACATTTTAATTACCACTGTCTATACCTAGTAAAAGTCTATCTCTGGCAGAAATTTCGTACAACTCTGTACTTGAAAAGCAACTTCCTATCATCTATCAATTTTCTTTTACCACTTCATTCCAAACTCTGCTCAAATCCAACTTTCCCTATGAATACTTCTTTTTATTAAGCAGGTTGGAGAGAGATTAGCCACCACCCCTAAACTGCTGTTGTGGAACTTTATTAAACACCCTTTCTCATGTACTCCTTATGAGTGAACTAACCCTTCCTCCCTAAGCTCTAGAACAGTACATGCTGGGGCCAGAGCTGCAAGGGTGAGATGGCTTCCTGCTCACAGCTCCTTGATCTTCTGCATGGAAAGGATTTACTGTTGCATTGGGCGCTGTTTGGTTGAAATAAAGCAGAAACTGAATCTGCCTGATCTAAGCCAAAAGGGAAATTAAAGGAAAGTAAGTGAATCACAGAGCAGCCCAAGAACACACTGGGATGCATAGGGTACAAGGCAGTAGGAACTGCTTGACAGCCTGGTTATGCTCCCATTGTTTTTAAACTGTGCCTCACTCTGCTCTTAATTCCAGTTCCAGGAAGAAGCTGTCTATTCGTCTTTTCTGGGACGAGCCCTCCTGTCTCCTTGTTATAGGAAGCACAGGGCACTTAACAGCTCCATCAGACAGGACTCTTCTGGTGGAGGGGGATTTACCCAAATAGAAATAAGCATGCTGTCAGCAAAAAACAAAACAAAACAAAAACAAAACAAGGAATTATTTGGTAAGCAAGCAAAAAAATAAAAAATCAGTCAATAATCACCATATCTTTGCTGGAGATATTGGCATAGGGACCTCTAGAAATCACTCAGGACACCTGTTGCAATAAAGTACAGCATGATAAAGGAGAAATAACATGGCCATTAGAGTTATAGCCACCTGGCTTTGCTAGTTATTAGTTGGGTGACCAGTCTTTTCTAAGCCTCCATTTCCACCGCTGCAAAATAGATCTATCTCTTGAGGTTATCATGGAGATTGCATTAGATAATAATATGTGAAAAGTACCTTGTCTAGTACTTTTAACACCCAGGAGGCATTCTCAACACTACCAGTTTTGTTTCCTTTGGCTTATGGTGAGCATTGTTCCACAGGCATTCTAAAAATGATTCTGGAGCTTTGTGCTTGCTCTCAGGCAAGCATTCTCTCTTTAGACAACTTCATCCCACCTACCTTATGATAGTAACAGACCCATTCTCCATCTAAAATTATTGGTGCTTTTAGTAAATCATGCTTTTCCCTGCTCTTTTCTTAGATCTTCCATTTAAGTATTGTATTTTCCATTTTGTCATTTTTTTCACCTTTGCTGTATATTTTCTTTATACACTGAGTGGCCAGATTATTATGATCTCTGAACGCATAATAATCTGGCCACTCAGTGTATATATATTAGAGGCCTGGTGCATGAATTCGTGCATGCAGGGGGCGGGGGCGGCCAGCCTGGCCAAGGGGAGGGGACATGGGCAGTTGGCCGGCCTGCCTGCTGGTCGAACTCCTGGTCGAGGGGACAATTTGCATATTAGCCTTTTATTACATAGGATATACACTGAGTGGCCAGATTATTATGTGTTCAGAGATCATAATAATCTGGCCACTCAGTGTATTTTTATTATTAGTTAACTTAATTCCATTCTCACCACTATCACACCTCCCAACTCTCCCACCTGCTCTTCTGTACTTCCTATGTCAGCAATCATCATCCATCCATTCGATCACTAGGTTTTTGTTCTTTTCTTAATTATTCTTGACATATTTCTCTTACCACCTTGCCCCAGAATCTCTCAACTACCAAGTTCTGTGGGTTCAGTCTTCCAAATATTTTATGATCCATCAGTTTCTTTTCGCATCTACCACCAGTATCCAAGCCACCATTGTTCCCTAAATGGGTGATTGTGGACTTTTGAATTAATCTCCTTCTGTCTGCTGCAATTTGTCTTCAATCTTTTCTCCACCAAACAGAAGAATTGCTTTTCTTAACTGCAAAACTGTTCAAAATGTGTCCCTGCTTGGAATCCATCTGAGTCAGAAAAAATATCACTCCTGTGTTTCTTCTTTGCTCACTCATATTGCTTTTGACGCCAGATGTCTGGGCTATTTGCCCCCACACCAAACAATTTTCTGTGATACCAGCTAGATTTCCTATAACTCAATTAGTTATATAAAGGCATAGCAGTTGTAAGCATGTACAAATGAAGTAAATATAAATTAGGAAGAAATTTTTTTTTACCTAAAATATTTTCTCTGTATCCATCAGATGCTTATATAAGACTATGTCTTTATGTTTTTGTTTGGTTTTGTTGGCTTCAGATAATCCAATGGGATTGCTTTCACTTTTATTTTTTTATTTGTTGCTTTATATATTCAGTATAGGACAACCACCCAAATGTAACATGTTTTTTAATTTAAAATTTGGTAATGTTCTTTAATTTTTAATGCATGTAATTATTTTATTAATTTTCTTAATAGCTAATATTTATTGAGGAGTTGCTATATACCAGTCACCATGTCAAGTCCTTCGTGGGCATTTATTCCACCCAATCATCCAAACAAGTGAGGAACTATTATTATCCACTCCATTTCACAGATGAATAAAATGAGACTTAGGGGAGTTCAACAATTGTTAAAGGTTACATTGCTGTTTTCCATAACTGGCTCTTAAACTCAGTCTTCTTCAAATTTAGCCCAAGTTCTAAACCACTCTGCTGTACTTAATGTGAAACTTAATATATTCAGCTAATTATGAAGTTGTTCTCTTAATTCCTTTCTTTTAAAATATCTCTGGTTATTGTTAGGGCCAATAAGTAGGGGAGATTACATAAAGTGGTTCCAAATCTAAAATACAAGGGTCATGATAATAGTGGCTATTTTTATAGAGGTCTTCAAATGTCCTGTGTACTATTTTGAGAATTTTATCTCATTTAATCCTCATAAAAGTAAACTGCTATGTCTCATTACCCCTGTTAAGGGTGAGAGAAACTTTATCAAAGTAAGTTAAATCTTAAGAAGTCTAGTGCTCTTTAAAGGCATGAACAGTAATTAGAATCCATGTCTTTTGACTTTCAGCCTCAAGGTCAAACTCCTAACTGTCCTGTAACATGACCCCTCTATTATGCTCATCCCTGACCTCCACCCCACTGCTCTCACTCCTCCCATTGCTGCTGGCACTGGCCTGCCTTAACTTCTTCCAAGACCCTGGATCAGGCTTGAGGGCCAGTTGGTATTCTCAGGAACACTGCTAAATACATTCTAGCATATTGACATACAGGGCCAAATACTCTTTACCAGTAAAACACTCCACAGGATTCCCTTTCCAGATTTGCTTAAATTGCATGTCTGCCCATTGTATAGGAACAATGATAATTCTCTAAAAAAAAAATACCCCAGATTTTTGGTCATTCATCCTGAGAAGTGATTCTTGTTTTAAAAGTCTTATTCTTGTTACTTGGTGACATTTCCATTTAATTATTGGAAAAATCCAAAATTTTGGAAGTTCAGGTAGCTAAAAGATGTCATTGTTATGATTTTAAAATGTAATTGTGAACTACCTTTTGTTTATTCTGTTGTGATATCATGCCTCATCATCTTTTAATCTTAAAATAAAAAATATATGTAATATGTAAATAATATATATTATTCTTTTGGAGGCAATATTATATATCTGTGTGTTGTGTGTATGTATTTATATGTGCATATGCACACACATATATTTTTCCCCAAAAAAAGCTTCCCTTTATGGGTTATTTGGTTTTATCCAAATTTGTTTGTTTAACAGGTAACATTTAAAAGATTTTGTTTGTTTGTTTGGTTTAAAAGGAAGAGAGCAGAACTTTATTTGCTAATAAAAAAACTTTTGTCAAAAAAGTATTTTTTCCACATAACCTGGGAATGCCCAGTCAAGGAAGTGGAGGGGGATTGGGAAAATCCGGGCAGATCCCAGTTGTCCCTTCTTCCCTCTAGTCCTTGCATCCTTTGCACAAAGCCTTGCAACCTCCTGGATGACAGTCCTTGTTCTGCTCAGTGGGATTGTTCAAAAAAGTTGTCCAAAAGTCGCAGTTTTGTAATATAAGCCACATCATTGGGCTTGATCAGTTGTCCAAGTCATTAAGGGTTTTGACCAGTTGTCCAGGTCACTGGGGTTGTTCAGTTGTCCAACCTGCACACCAGCAAGATTTCCCAACCTTATTAGCAGGAGCATGGTCCAGATCCAGCCCAGCCTAGCCCTGGAGGCACGTGCAGGGAGCTCTTCCAGGGTCCCCTTCCTGCCTGTGGTGCCCTTGTGCCCCAGTGGAAGGGGGAACACTGGGGCCTGGGCTCCTTGGCACCTGAATTAGGTGTCCCCCTCAGTGACGACTGCAAGGTGCAGGGGACCGTCTCCAGGTGTTTGTTCTATGCCTGCAAGACCATCTTGGCATAGTTGCCCAGATTGCTGCGCATGGCCAGACTGCAGCTGGGGCGAAACTCACTCTGGGCAGAGGGCGAAGAGCGGGCACTATGGGAGGCAGGGAGAGCTGCAAGGCCTAGCGCTGAGGCCCCCAGGAGGAGGGGCAGGACTCCTGCACCTGCTGCCATTGCTGCCTCTAAGGTCGTCACAGTGGCCGTCTTAAAAGTTTTCTTATGGCTCCTTGTCTTGTCACTCAGTTCTCTTCTGTCTTTGTTGTATATGATGCCAGGTCACTAACACCAAAAGTGGCCAGTGAGTTTGTGGGGGTGGTCAGAGCTGGGGGAGATGGGAAAAAGGCATTGCTGTTACTTAAACCAGAAAATGTACGTTCCCCTGGAATTTGATGCAAGGTGGAACTCATTTCAGGACCTTTAATTTCCAGATCTCTCTTTTGGTTGTAAAAATCATATGAAAAGCCCAGTGTTTCTTACTTCATCTAAGAGGCTTAGTCCCCTATTACAGGAAATTCTCTATACTTATACTGTCTATGGCCAATCCTATTTAATAAAAGAGTGATATGCAAATTGACCATACCTCCACTATACCCACAAGCCACGCCCACCAGCCAATCAGGAGTGAGTATGCAAATTAACCCCAACCAAGATGGCTGTGACCACGGAGTGAGCAGGAGGCTTGGGTTTCCCAGGCAATGGAGGAAGCCAAGCTCTCCTCACACCCTGGCAGGACCAGGCCTCCACTCAAGGCTACAAAGTTTCAATTATAGAAGATAAATAAATCCCAACAAAAATGGCAGCAGCCACAGAGCTGGAGAGAGCAGGAGGCTTGAGTTGCCCCCGGCAATGGAGGAAGCCAAGCTTTCTGCACACCCTGGCGGGCCCAGGACTCCACTCAAGGCTACAGAGTTTCAATTTTAGAAGATAAATCCCAACAAAAATGGCTATGGCCATAGAGCAAGCAGGAGGCTTGGCTCCACTCCAGGCTACAAAATTTCAATTATAGAAGATAAATAAATCCCAGATACCAGGGCCTCCACTTGGGCCATTGGGGGGCGTGGCCGGCCTGCAAACCACCACAGGCCCCTTGCCCAGGCCACCCCACGCCCCAAGGACACCCCCACCCTGATCTGGGACACCCTTCAGGGCAAACCAGCTGGTCCCCACCCATACACCAGACCTCTATGCTATCTAATAAAAGAGTAATATGCAAATTGACCATCACTCCAACACACAAGATTGCTGCCCCCATGTGGTCAAAGATGGCTGCCCCCATGTGGACACAAGATGGCTGCCACAAGATGGCCAGCAGGGGAGGGCAGTTGGAAGGGATCAGGCCTGCAAGGGAGGGCAGTTGGGGGCGATCAAGCCTGCAGGGGAGGGCAGTTAGGGGTGACCAGGCCTGCAGGGAAGGGCAGTTGGGGGGTACCCAGGCCTACAGTGGAGGGCAATTAGGGATAAACAGGCTGGCAGGGGAGCAGTTAGGCATCAATCAGGCTGGCAGGGGTGTGGTAAGGGGGTGATAAGGCTGGAAGGCAGAAACGGTTAGGGGTAATCAGGAAAGCAGGCAGGCGAGCAGTTGGGAGCCAGCAGTCCTGGATTATGAGAGGGATGTCTGACTGCCCGTTTAGGCCCGATCCAGGTAGGATCGGGCCTAAACGGGCAGTCAGACATCCCTTGAGCGGTCCTAGATTGGAGAGGGTGCAGGCTGAGCTGAGGGACACCCCCCCCCCCCCGTGCACGAATGTCATGTACCGGGCCTCTAGTATAATAATCACACTATACTTTATTTACCAGTCAACTTATGTGGATGACTATATAGCATTAATTCTTAGCCAACTTTTACTGTTTCTTTCTGCAGCTTTGAAATGACTTTAAAAGGGTCCTAGATTCTAGTATTTATTCTAGTATTTCTTTTTAAGTAACAGAGCAAATTCGTTTTTTCTCTAAAAATGCCACCATTTTGTTTCCATCAGACAGCTAAGAAACAGCATTTCCCAGTGGGACCTCAACAGGAGTCTACTGAAACTTGTATTCCTAAGAAAAATTTTCTAAAGTGTCCCCATTCATTCCAGGCTTTACAGATAGGTGCCATGGCTCTGTACCCTAAGGGCCACTTCCCCTTGCTGAAGCCTGTGTGTGTTAGAGATCCTAGCTGGTGTCATGCTCGTGCCAGATACCCGAGTCCCTCCAATGTTTCTGACATCCTGTGTACTCCTTTCCTCCACTTACTGCGTGACACTGCACACGTCTGCCCATCCTTCTCATTAGCACCTGGAAAAGTGGCACAAAAATATCTCGAGTGATATAGCCATAGTGAGACAAGCTAACTCTCAGGAACATTGGTGTCCTATTGGGTTGGTTTCTGACCTTCTGATCACTTAACCTGGGGGAAGAGCAAATGGGAGAATAGCACCTACGAAGGGAAGATCCTTCTTTCTCTAAGGATTGGAATGAAGACATAGATGACAGTAGACACCATGTGTTGAATGTTTGCTATCCACACCTTATGTTAAGAACTTCCATTCATCATCTCACTTAACCCTCTCAACAATTCTGTTAGCTAGGTACTATTATTACTATTATCCCCTGGCAGTCTACTAAGAGATTTATGTATATAAATTCAATTAATGTTCACAAACACAATTTGAAGTATGTATTAAAATTATTCATATTTTTACTTATAGGAAAATTGCAAGGTCCACTCCAGAGCCCATGCCATTGACTATAACACTGGAAGTCTGTAATGTGACTTGCTTAAATCAAGCAGTTCAAAAAGATCGTGATTTCCATCTTGCTGCCACCCTTTCTGACTGGCAGCTCTTGCTTTGATGAAGTGAGCTGTCATGCTGTGAGCACCCTACGGAGAGACCACATGGCAGGGAATAGAGGACAGCCTCTGGCCAACTAATCACCAGTGAGGAACTGAGTTGCTCTGTGCAACCACCCAGCAATGAATTGAATTCTGCCAACAACTGCATGAGTGAGCTCAGATGTGGGTTCTTCCCCAGCTGGGCTTTGAGTTACGGACTGAATGTTTGTGTTCTACAATTGATATGTTTAAGTCCTCATTCCTGATGTGATGGTATTAGGAGACAAGGCTTTGGGAGGTAACAAAGTCATGAGGGTAGAACCCAGAGAGCTATCTCACTTTTTCTGCCATGTGAGGATACAATGAGACGTCAGTTGTCTGCAACCCAGAAGAGGGCTTTCACCAGAGCCCAACCATGCTGATACATGATCTTGGACTTCCCAGCCTGCAGAAATGTGAGAAATAAATTTTTGTCGTTTATAAGCTTTTCAGTCTTTGGTAGTTTGTTGTAAGAACCTGAACTGAGACAAGATGACTGCAGTCCACATCAACACCTTGATTATCTATAATAATAAAAGCATAATATGCAAATCGACGGAATTACCCAACAGTAGAACGACCATCCAAATGACCACGCTATGACACACACTGGCGCCAGGCCAGCCAAGGCAGGTGCAATTCTATTGGTTGGGTGGGCCCCCGCCATCGCCCCATAATCACCCCACAGAGGGACACCCAGGCTACCTGGACAGCGGCCACAGAGAGAGGCACAGGCCACCTGTGGTGGGTGGGTGAGACCTCCCTCTGTGGGGCAATAGATCTGGGGGCCCTGTGGTGGGGGAGGGGGAGGCAGTGCTGCATAAATGGCAAGCAGTGGCAGCGGCAGGGGTGGGGCCAGCTGCCAGCAGCCAGGGGGAGGAAAGCCTCGATAGGCCATGATCGCTGGGGACCCTACCCGAGGGGTCCCGGATTGTGAGAGGGCACAGGCTGGGCTTAGGGACACCTCCCCCCAACCCCCACCATGCACACATTTTGTGCACTGGGCTTCTAGTAGTCTTATGAAAGACTCTGAGCCTGGGGCCCTGGTTAAACTGTGTTCAGATTCATGACGCACAGAAATGAAGAGATAATAAATATTGTTTTAAGCCACTAAGATTTAGGATAATTTGTTATACAGCAAAGATAACTCACCTTGGTTTACCACCCAACATAACATATTAAACTCAGTTTTATTAAGCAGCCAAAGGGTTGTTGAGAATCCTTGATTTTCTATGTTGAAATAAAAATTGTGTATTTAATATTTACCATTAATTGGGTACTTACTATGTACTAAGCACTGTACTAAGTCCTATATATATTCAATATTGAATGTTAATACTTAATCCTCATAACATTGTGAGGCCCTTTTTATTTATTTTATTTTTAATATATTTTTATTGATTTCAGAGAGGAAGGGAGAGGGAGAGAGAGATAGAAACATCAATGATGAGAGAGAATCATTGATCTGCTGCCTCCTGCATGCCTCCTGTTGGGGATAGAGCCCGCAACCTGGGCATGTGCCCTTGACAGGAATCGAACCTGGGACCCTTTAGTCTGCAAGCCAATGCTCTTTCTACTGAGCCAAACTGGCCAGGGCTTGAGGCTCTTTTTAGTTACTCACAATCATATTCATTAAATTATTTTTAGTAGTTGTGTTTTGAGGTTTATTTTTCATTGTATCCCTAATGAATTATTTAAGCTCTCCCTAGAGATCTCTTTACTCAGATCTTGCCTGAATTCTTGGTCTCCCTGTGTTATTCAAGCTTGCTGAATGTATTCTTGGTTCGCTGATATTGTGCTCTGAGATTTTTCTCAAGACCAATATTACATTAATAAAATGATCAGTATTTTTATGAATGCACACTGTACTTTAGAAGCATGATCTAAAGCTGACTTTTTATAATATCTGCTGCACAAATGCCTACTGCTTCAAATCACTTATTGGGGGACTAGTTTATTTTGTTTTTTTAAGATCTTTATTATTTTCTAATTTTTATTTGGAAATAATTTTAGACTTACAAAACAGTTACAAAAGGAGTTGAGTTCTTCTATATATCTCCCCTACTGTAAGTTAATATCTTATATAATGATAGAGCTATTATTGAAAACAGGAAAATAATATTGATTCATTGTTATTAATTAACCTATAGAAGTTCTTAGAATTTCCCCAGTTTTCCCACTAATAGGAGAACTAGTTCCTTTTATTGTTACAACCCTGCAATGTTTTGATAATTTTCATTCTGAATTCTCTGAGCTTTGTGTGTAATGGGGTAAGTATGTACAAAATTCTTCTTGATTAGTATGCAGACTAAAATTGGATTCTTCTCCCTATTTTCCCAAAATGAACATATCATATTTACTATGTAACACCCCAACACACACACACAAACACACTCACACCAATTACAATAGATCAGAAGTTTCCTGTTCAAAACTTGATGTTCACTATAAACTCAAAGCGAAACCCTTAAACTGAACATGTTACTTCAATTAATTGCTTCTTCAAGTTTGTCATATCTGCAGAGAGGCACCTGTTTCAAAGAAGGGATGTCAGTGTCAAGACTCACATATGCTCAGGTTCTTGGATTCTTCAAGGCTATCCATGCTGTGCACTCAGGATTTCACACCAAGAGCAGAGTTGAATAAACCACATGGCAGATTCATTATTTGGGGAAAATCAGTGTATATTCAACACATGTGCATTTCATTTGCCCAATGCATTGTAGAGATAAACTTTCAGTCCCTTTATATTTTATAATAAAAAAAGGATTTAAAATTTGATGTTTAGTTTTTCCTCTTTAGGTAAACATTTCTACCATAATTGCCAAGCTCCTTAGATTTCATTCCATTTATTTTTTTTTCTGTATGCCTTTTATTGAAGTTCTGTTTAAGTTCAGGCACCAGGCCACTGAAAAGCATGGAACATTTAAGCATTAACAATTTCTTCAAGAATCTCAGGCCAGATAACTGTTGGTGTCTTTTAACTCTTCAACCCCCCTTTTCCCCTTTAACCTTTGTATTGAAAAGGGAATTATTTTTGAAAAGATTGAGTAGTTGTTGGACAGAGAAGATGGAAAATCCTGGGGTTTTCCACAAGGCTGTTCTCAAAACCCTACACGGAGGCAGGAACATTAAAACAAATAATACTTTGACATTATTATTTAAAAACAGGCCCTCACATTTTTCTACTCTGGGGCTGTGTTGTAATTCCAACCAGATTATTGTGAAAAATGAATGGCTTTGATATTTTAGTGATCAATATGGATTACTGAAATACAAATAGCAGGGCTCCTGCTGGCCAAGCAAATTGTGATGAATAGTTTCTGTAAATATGTGGACCACCTTAGTCATTGTAAGGTTTGGAAGTTATAAGGAAGCTGATGGAAAGAAAGGATGAAGAATGACTCTTAAGTCTTGGTGTGGTGATGGGTGGAGACATTCAGAGAGACAGGAAATCCAAATGTCAGTTTTCAGTGAAAAATAGTGGATTTCTTTTTGGATATGTTGAAGAGGAGGTGCCTAACAGACCTCCAGTTAGAAATGTCTAGCAGGCAATTGAATACATTTGTCTGAAGTCCAGGCAAGTGGTCAGGACTTGGAGTTTGTGAGGAATGGAGGGATTTAAAGTAATGAGAGAAGGTGAACATTTATGGATTGATATCTTACTATTTTTAGAAAATGTGACTTAAAGCTACAAAAGCTATGTGAAAGAAAAATGCCTTGGGCATCAATATCTGTTCAAGAGTTTCATGTCTAAAAGCTTAACTGTATGTGATTTAATCCTTTACAAATATTTATTTAGTTCTTATACAAAGGCTCATTTTACTACTGTGAGATTATTTTGGGCACTGGGGAGCATCTTGCTCTGGTTCCAGGTGTAGTTGATTAACCTTGAACATCCAATGCATGTTCATCCCAGGTGTCACCCTTCTATATACATCTATTGAAACTACTATAAATTAAAATCTGGCATTATTATACTTACTTTATAAGTTTTTGTGAAAAACCACACACACAGCAGGCATATAATAAATTGCTTTGGGATGTTTGCTCAGCTCACAACACCATCTTTTTAAACATTAAAAAAATAATTTCTAAGGATGGCTGTCACAGTTATCTATTGCCATAATAATGCCATATAATAAAAAACAGCCATAAAACATCAATGGTTCATAACAATAAATTTGTGTTCATATGCCTGGGGAAAGCTGAAGGTTGGGTAGGTGGCTGTGATGATCGAACTGAGCTTTCTCAGATGTTTCAGTGTCAGTTGGCTGTCAACTCAGACAACTGGGATTACTCTGCTCCATATACAGGTGTTGGCAAAAGTAGGCTTACATTTGTAATACAAATAAATACTACAACAATTAATAAATAACAAGAATAAACTCTGTGTTTCATGTATTCACAACTATAAACCTGTTTTTGTGCCACCATCTCTCATCCTTCCACAAGCTAGCCCTGGTGTGTTGTCATGGTAATGTCAGAGGTACAAGAGAATAAGCCTGAATGCAAGCATGTTTCAAGCCTTTACTTGCATCTTGTGAATATCCCATTGGCCAAAGCAAGGCAGTAGTTGACATTGATGATAAAACGTGGAGCACAAGCCATAATTTCATCCACAGCAAGAAATCACTGCAAAGTTGCATGGCACAGGGTGTGGGCTTGGGGCAAGGAAAAGAAACTGGGCTAACATTGCAATTTATCATAACAGCACGGCTCCTGTCCACTAGAGTGGGTCCCTGGAAACTATGTGTCTCCTTTAGCCTACTCAAGGTTAATTAGTTCAAAGGCAGTCACCATCTAAAGCTAAAAATCTAAGACTGTAGAGATAAAGAAAAGCCTCTTTGAATTCAAAATTTGTATTATAGTTCCCTTATAAGCTCAAGGTTTTACTATAATTGAGGAATTATTTCCACTGCATTGTCCTGAAAAGTACCAAAAGAAGAGAATGTGTTTAATAAATATATAACTAAAGATATTCATCTTTTTATATGTTCAATATTATTTATCATCTTTATTATACACTAGAAGATTAAAAATATGCCAATAAAAAGAAATAATTTTCAACTCTCAAATTGGCAAAGATTAAAATTTTGAAAATATTGGCAAGGAGATTGGGGATTAGGGAATCTCAGGCTCTGTATTTCATAGTGTAAACTTCATAGCACTTCTGGGGAAAACTTGGTAAAATTTTCAAAAGTTTTAAAAAGGTCCAAACTCTTTTACCAGTAATTTTCTTTGCACCTTTGTAGCCTAGGGAGCTATCTAAACTATTTAAAGATTTTGATACCAAAATTTATTTCTCTGAAAAAAAAAGAAGGAAAATAAAATAACCAAAAGGGCCAGCAAGAGGAAATGTGTTAAATAAATTGCAACACATTTTTTAACTAAACAATATAAAACATATAGGATCATCAAATATGTCAGTAGATTATGTATTGTTAAAAGAAAATGTTCCCAATATATTTTTAGGTGGAAACAAAATGTACATTTTGTAAAAAGGAAAATAGTACAACAGTCAGAGGACATACACTAAAATTCAAGCAGTGATTAATTTTTTTGCAATGATTAACAAACAGTAAATCATGTTAGTGTAAATACTGTTAAAAGATAGTAACTTCCATAATTCACTGATGTCAAACTTTGTCCATCTGAAGGAGACAGGCTGGCAAACTAAATCCACACTTATTAGTCTCCTTTAATTTAGTGCAATAAATTAGATGAAACTAATCTTTTGATCCAGAGTTTAAGGCTTAAAAGGAAACTTTTTGATATGATAGGCTTATCTCCCCTGTAATACAGGCAGAGAAAGTTTATTCATCTATATAGGATACAATTCTAGATTTGATGATGTGGTATTTTGGCATTTTAGAATCAGAAGAACTAGTGTTAAATCCTGGCTTGGTCATGAGCAAGTCCCATAATCTCTCTAAGCCTCAATTCCTCATCTAAAAAACAGGGAAAACACTTGCCCTGTCTATAGGAGTGTTGTAAGAATTCAATATTCAATGAGATTCTGTTTTTTTTTTTTTTTTTTTTTGTGTGTGTGTGTGTGTGTTTAAGCATTCAAAAATGTTAGCCAAGGAAGAGACTTTAAAGCCATTTAAAACCACCTCCCAATCAGGAAAACACTATTAATCTAATTAAGGCATATATACTCAGAAGGGGGTCTGAGTTTTGGCACCTATACAAAAGTTATCAGCAGACTAGATTCTGAAGGAACCTGAACTATTATTAAGAACCCTATACCATTCAACAATTAAAGCATTGTATAAAGATAAATCAAGGAGTCATGTTTCTTCTCAAAGAAGCACACAATGTATAAGGAATAATAAAACCTAGTGATTTAAATCCCCATAAAATTAATGCATTGTATATGAAGAATTAGCATAAAACATACTGACATTTATAGAATTGTTTCCAAAATACACTGAAGGAATTCCTTGTTAGAGAAAACAGTGGTTTTGGAATCATTTCCTCATGCGAGCCATAAAAAGTCTTATACTTAGGTACTTTTATTTAGTTGCTTTAAACCACAATTAAGTTCATGTACATTGGAGCTTAGTCCTCAAATATTTTTAATCTCTCTATCCCCGCAGTAAAGCCAGCTACTGAGCTCTGAACACATCAGTGAAATGACTGGTTTGCCACCACTGAAAATTGGTAGAGAAGGTACAAATTAAGAAGAATAGCTATCTTTTCAAAATAAATCTCTAAGGTTGAAATATGCATATGAACTTTTGTAAAGGTTTAACAAATTTGCAAGTGTTTTTTAATTAGGTCAACAAAATTGCTCTTGGGCTTGCATCCATTTCATTGGAACTTTATTAGTTGGGTTGACTTGTCCCCCTTAAAACAAATGTTCTTTTAAATTTTCAAAACAAATGCCATATATAATTGTCTTTTACATCTGAGGTAGAGTAACTAATCACTTTTTATTTTGAATTTTCCTATAGGAATAATGATTTCTTTTAAATGGTGGAAAAACACATGAAATTAACCATCCTAATTATTTCAACATGTACAATGATGTGCAACCATCACTGGAACTGCTATCCAGTCCCAGAATTTTTGTATTATCCCCAAAAGGAAATCCCATTGAGAAGTTATCGCCCATTGCCCAGACCCCTACCCTCTGGCAGCTACTAATCTGCTTCCTTTTTCTATGGATTTTCCTATTTTGGGTAGAAACTGCAATCTTTAATCAAACTCTACAGCATAGTCTTTGTTCTCCAGATCCATTCTTCACTCCTCCATTCTGCTCTGGACTTTGGGAAACTAATGGCCATGGACTGCACTAATGGGGCTCCCTTTCCTCTGACTCCTAGATGGCTTTGTTGATCAGAAAGCACAGCAGGAACATCAGTGAATAGGAGAGGAAATAAAGATTTTTCTCAGTTTATTTCCTTCTTGGTCATGGGTCAACCTGTGTTTGTCTATATACATATGCACAATCAATATAGTATAAATTTGAATAAGTATAACATGTACATAATTGGGAAAAATGAAAAATAAATACATAATTCTAAAATATAAAAATTATGAAAAGTGTATTCTATGACTATTATCTCAAAAGGAAAATAGTATCTTGAAAAGAAATACTCAGAAAAAAATGTTTTTTTATGAAAGAAATGCAAAGTTATAGATACTTTTTGAACCAATTTGTGTTTGTCTCATATCATGAAATGCTTTAAATTGCTAGACACGTTATGAATGCTGGTTATTCAGGACACTTCCTTCAGTCTGAAGATGTTGTCCCTGCAATGAGATCAAGGCTTACGTTGTACTTGTAGTTATGGGAATCCCAGGCAGCATTTCACAGTGGATAGTATGTAATCCTTTATGTTTTGACTGAAGTTTAACTTGGGTCAATTCAAACTGTTTGCTGAATGTGCTTTTTCAATTGAAAGAGGCTAGCAAACCCACCAGTTTTCAGAGAATTTCATCAACTTAGATATTAAAAGAGCTCAGCAACTTTCATTTTGAGTATATTATTAGTTTGGAAATGTCTTTGTGTTCCTTTTTTATTTTTATTTTATTTTGTTCTTTTGAATTCTAAAAGAAAAAATAAGGATGCCAAATACTTTACGTATTAGCCAATGAATAGAAAAATCTTGTAAGAGAATTTTGTGTAAGGCATAGCACCCTATAATCACCCCATAAAAATAAGAAATATTTACAAATGCCAGGTTTTCAGTGGTGCAATAAATATGGCAGTGGCTTAAATAAGTTATTCAGCACAACTTCTACATGCAAGGATCTTAACAAGCTTTGTTATTCAACTCTGAATATGAATATGAGCTTTACAAAATTCTTAAATGAGAGAACCAACAAAACTGCAGTGGCTTTCAACTGAGGTTGGTTGTAAATCATCTTGGCTTTGGTTTAGACTCAAGAATCAGAGCAAAGCTTTATTGCTTCTCAAAGACTTTTCAATAAGTTTATTTATAAGGCATGTTTCATAAACTTCAATATCACAAAATTGTGTAAGTGACAGCTGTTTATTCTCTCCAGACTGAGAGGAAAAAGGTAAAGTAAAAAGAGTAACTCAGTTCTCCCAATATAAAAAGAAATCTATAGCAAGGTTTGTCCAAAAAAGAACATCAGTGGGTTCTGATCCTAACAAGTTTCTAAATATAACCTTTACCCTATAAAAACTAACATATTGAAAAGATTAAATGAAAAGCAAGTTAATGATGATGTCATTAAGCAGTTCTTACTGAAGAACTATCTCAGTAGGTAAAATGAGGTTACATTAATGACCCAGTGCAGAAATAAAACCAATTCTTAGGACATAAACTTGTTTTAACACCTTCAGAATTTAGGCCTAGTCTTTTATAATTTGTTTTACACCCTTAGAAGGTAAGGGTTTATAGCTCTGAGGTCATACTTTACCCAGAAGTAAGTTTCCTTACGGATATCTATCTTGTGGATTATTGAAAGGTTTGTTTGTTTTAATATTTTAGGACACTTGAAGTATTCATGTCACGTTGTTTCTCTATTCATGTCAAAAACCCCTCAAAGATGAAAAAAAATATGAGGAGAATTAAAGACAAGCAGTGTCCTTATTTCAAAGGCTAACAAAATTATATTAAGGCAAATGCTTCCTTTTAGTAGTGAATTCAAGAAATTATACAGGGTTTGGCAACAGTAGGGTTATAGTTGTTAGTATGCAAGACAGGTAGTTAATTTTTGTAGGATTATTTATTAATTATTATATGATTTTCTATATGAACCACTGTAAACCTAGTTTTGCCCCACCCTGTAAGCATATAGCAGAATAATCCTTCATTAAACCATCAGTAGAATTAGTGAAGGGAGAAGTTAAGGCTAGAGACTGAGCAACTGTGTACTTTAGTCCCTAGATACCTGAAGAACAAAGAATTGGAATCCAGCATAAACATGCAAGCAGCACATTATTTGAACTGTTGGATTTTGTTGGTCTATGTGTATTATGATAAACTGCAATGAATATCCCAACAAACATCAGCCCCATTTGCCAGCAGTGTTCTACAAATACAATCACAAAAAGCACAATGCATCTTTAAATGCTCAAGATAATAAAGATGATAGCATTTGGTGCTTCTCAGTCTATTGATTATCACCTTTATCAAAATATCTCTTAAATGTTTTTACAATTTATGTTTCTACAATAGGACTCCTAGAAAAGTTTCAATGTAAAGTAATCCCTTATTGACTTTATGTACCATTGAGATGTCTTTCCTGAAATATAAAGGAGATTATGGAAGAGTATTCCTATTTGATAACAAGGGAGAAGGGTGGAGGAAGGAGGCTAGGGAATTAAGAAAATAATTAGTCTTAGCTGGTTTGGCTCAGTGGATAGGGCATTGGCCCTTGGACTGAAGGGTCCCAGGTTCAATCCCAGTTAAAGGCATGTACCTCGATTGCAGCCTATTTGGTATGTGTGAGGCAACTAATTGATGTGTCTCTCTCACATCAGATGTTTCTGTCTTCCTCCCTTCCACTCTTTCTAAAAATCATTGGGAAAATATTCTCCGGTGAGTATTGACGAAGAAGAAGAAGAAGAAGAAGAAGAAGAAGAAGAAGAAGGAGGAGGAGGAGGAGGAGGAGGAGGAGGAGGAGGAGGAGGAGGAGGAGGAGAAGGAGGAGGAGGAGGGGAAGAAAGAAAATAATTAAAGTTAGGTGGGGGCACATGCCCTCACACCCTCTACCCCATCTGTGTCCATTGGTTTTGCTCATTAATCCAAACCAAGATGGCTACAGCCACAGAGAGCAAGGTTTCCTAGGTAACAGAGGAAGCCAAGCTTTCTGCCTGCCCTTGCAAGGCCTAAGCCTCCACTCAAGCTACAAAGTTTCAATTATAGAAGGTAAACAAATTTAAACAGAATGGTGGCAGAACGGAGCTTGAGAGAGCAGGCCAGGGTTGCCGCCGGCAACAGGGGAAGCAAAGCTTTCCACACACTCTGGTGGGGCCCAACTGCTTAAGGCAACAAAGTTTCAATTATAACCCCAACACAAATGGCTGCTGGCCTCGGAGGGAGCCCCAGGCTTGGCTCCGGTCCAGGCTACAAAGTTTCAATTGTAGAAGGAAAATAAATGCCAGATACCAGGGCCTCCGCTTAGGTTGCCAGGGGCATGGCAGGCCTGCAAACCATCACAGGCCCCTCGCTCAGGCCACCCCATGCCCCAAGGGAACCCCCACCTGATCCGGGATGCCCTTCAGGGCAAACCAGCTGGCCCCCACCCCTGTACCAGGCCTCTATCCTATCTAATAAAAGAGTAATATGCAGATTGATTATCACTGCAACACACAATATAGCTGCCCCCATGTGGACACAAGATGGCCACCACAAGATGGCCAGCAGGAGAGGGCAGTTGGGAGGCACCCGGCCTGCAAGGGAGGGCAGTTGAGAAGGACCAGGCCTACAAGGGAGGGCAGTTGGAGGTGATCAACCCTGAAGGAGAGGGCAGTTAGGGGTGACCAGGCCAGCAGAGGAGGGAAGTTGGGGGCAAACAGGCTGGCAGCAGAGTGGTTAGGGGGTGATCAGGCTGGCAGGCAGAAGCAGTTAGGGGCAATCAGGAAGGCAGGCAGGCAAGCAGTTGGGAGCCAGCAGTCCTGGATTATGAGAGGGATGTCTGACTGCCCGTTTAGGCCCGATCCCGGTGGAATCGGGCCTAAACGGGCAGTCGGACATCCCTCAAGGGGTCCCATATTGGAGAGGGTACAGGCTGGGCTGAGGGACAACCCCCCTCAGTGCACGAATTTCATGCACCGGGCCTCTAGTATATATAAATTTAAAAATAATAAAAATAAAAATAAAAATGTATCCAGTACAATAAAAAAAAATAAAGTTAGGTGGTGGTATTTGGGAATTTGTTGTTTGTGACAGCTGAGTAAAAAGGAGAAGACAAGGTAAGAGAACTCAGACAAATATTTATGTTTAAAATACCGTATGGATTAATGTTACAATTCCACTAAAACAAACAAACTCTACTATATTCTGTTGGAACCCAATACTCACCATGCACTTTTTGTATTTGAACAAAGTTTGATTTTTGAAACAGAGCTCACATTGATAGCAATAAGAATCCTTTATTTTGACCACTATTAAAATAGTACAAGGGTATAGATTTTATTTATTTACTTTTTCCTTTTTACTGGATTTATTGGAGTGACATTGGTTAACAAAATTATAGATGTTTCACAAGAAAAAAAATAGCAAAGGAAACAATGTCATAGGTGTTTATACCTTTTCTTATTATATAATTATATCTAATATTTTAATAAAGATTCTAATGAAAAGTAAAGTCACCACACCTTCTACTATAAGTTGTCAGTGTAGTTTTATTTAATTTCATTGGCCTAGTTTTAAATATTCAAGGAACCCATGCAAATTGTAAGTATTATTTTTCCTCTTTCTCTTCCCTAGGAAGAGCCTCATCCTACAATTCCACTGTTCTTCTCTTTAATGGTTTCTCAATCACTTTGAGTCAGTTTGGAAAGTGTTTATCTTGACTAAACTTCCTAAGATCTTTCCTAAATAGATAACCAATAGAATTTTATGTAAAGAATATTATTTTAGATTTATCTTACTTTATATTTTGTTAAACTCAAAGCCATTTCTCTCTATACCAAATCAGAAATACTATGTTTAAAATAGCTTTTGGAGTAAGCTTGAATTCAATAAACATTCTAAGGCCCATTCTTTTTTATTTTTATTGAATTTATTGGGGTGACATCTACACTAATAAAAGAATAAGATGCAAATTGACCATACCTTTGTGATTACCACCAGCCAATCAGGAGTGAGTATGCAAATTAACCCATCAAAGATGGTGGGTTAATTTGCATATGCAGGCGGCTGAGTGGCTGGGGGCGGGGCGGGATGCTTGCATCATTGCCATGGCGACAACGCAGGCGTTCTGTACCACCCCAGTCGCTCCGGGCCTCTGGGCAGTGTGGGAAGGTGGAAAGGCGGCTCTAGCTGGAGTTGGTAGTGCCGGCAGCCAGGGGAAGGAAGGCCCATTCTTGCACAAATCTTCATGCATTGGGCCTCTAATTGGTTAATAAAATTATATAGGTTTCAGGTGTACAATTCTATGATACATCATTTGTATATTGCATTGTGTTCACCACTCCAGGTTAAGTCTGCTTCCATCACCATTTACGCCTCCTATACCCTCTTCTAACTCCCTCTACACCCTTTTCCTCTGGTGATCACCATACTGAGGTCCTTTCTTTATGTAACTTTTTGTGCTAGGTTCTCTGAAAGATGCCTGGATGAAGAGGATGCATTTCCCGAGCAGCTTACAATCTAGAAAAAGAAGCAGAAATGTACACAACAACCTCCCTTTAAAGTGCTATAAGAGTGGGGAGGAAAAATTGACCCCACCTAAAATGATCAGAGACTTTATGAAAGCAGGTCTTGAAAGTTATTTCAGATTTGGCTCATTAGGTTGGCATTGGCACACAGGAAGAAGGCCTTGGGTCTTAGGCTATTTCTTGGCAAATATTAAGGCTATATCACTGATTCTTAGAAGTTCTGAGACTTTCCATCACTGTTCCTATTCTTTGTTACAAAAGTTCAAAAAAACCAACTAATTCAATGATTTAATAAGCCACATGCACTGTTTGGTTTCTGAAAACTTTGTTAAATTGTTCAAAATAAAGAGATTGAATGAGCCTCTTGGAATAAATCTACAGGATGACCAGAGAGGAAAAGTAATCATGATTGAACTGTACTTTGCAAATGCAGAGCTTAACCTTTATATTGCCTAAAGTGAATCAAAATGGATCAAATTTCAAAAATGTACAAAACTCATTGGAATGTTGACCTAATTTCCCTTCTGATATTTGGCCTTGTCTGGCAAAGGTGAAGTTGACAAAAAATAGAGCTCTGAGGTGCCCTTGGGGTATAATATCTGTATTAGTTTTCAGAGGGGAGCAAAAGTTCAGGCAAGTGGCACTTAAAACCTGCCTGTGATGGCGTTCTTTTTATCATTCATTTTTAGTGGAAGTATTTAGGAGCTAGCTCATAAGCTAGGGTGATAAATGAAAGGAAGTGATTGAATTGAAATGTTCTTCTTTCATTCAATCATCCCCATGAGATTCTTCCTGCTCTAGAAGAGTGACCTTCCTTACTTTTAATACTAACTCAAAACAACTATTTGAGAACTCAATGTGCCGCTCAATAGTTGTCTTACAAACGTGTAACCCTACCAATGGTAGCAACTCAGCCATGATTATAATATGTTGGAGCCTTGATGTTCCAAATGAGGTGGCTGACCAGTAGCAACAGCACCACCCGGGGAACTTTAGAAATGCAGATATTAGGCCTCAGCCTAGGCCACCTAAATTATTAGAACCTGCTCTTCAACAAGAGCCCCAGGTGGTTAGTATGCAAATTATACATTGAGGAGCACACACTGGAATTTTGACTTAAAAGGGAAAATAATAAAGAAAAGACCACATCCTGCAGAAATTTAGAGCTGGTGTTGAAAGGAAACAGTACCACAGATGATTGAGGATCCATAGAAGTTTTCTGTGTTGTTTTTCCTCGGTGTTCAATCCTGGTGATTTGATCAACAATCACTTCCATAAGGAAAAGAAGCTCCATGCCGCTTTCCTCCACAGAGTTCTTCATGGTTCTGCCGACACAGTTTTTAATAGGCCTGGGGCCTGCAGTTGGTCTCTGAGACAGAGACAAAGAAGAATAGCTTGCTGCTGACACAAACAATAGAGTACAGCTCTGTAACTCAACTGCCACCTGCCAATTCATTCTCCTTTTAAACTCAACCCTAAAGATTCTACAGAGCCTGGCTATCTCCCACCTGGCCCCTTGTGGACATTCAAAGGACTCAGATGAAAGTTGCTGATAGGGACAACCAGGACAGTGATGAGTATCACGGTCCCAAAATCGTTGGCAGCTTCTCTCTGCTCACCATTAAGGGTTCTTCTAATCCATCAGTGGTTACTTTTGAACTTTGTCTCACAGCAAATCCCATGCCAGAGTAGTTAGTATCTCCAGATCTTTGTACTCTACACTTTGAGCAATGGGTTGACTTGTGAGCTCACTCACTACTTTTTGAGAGAAATCAAAGTTATACACAGATGTGAGTAAGAGAAGAAGAAAGAACCTTACCCACAGTCTGTGCTTCCCAAAACATCATAACCACCAGAGAAAGAAAATGAGATGCCAGTTCCACTTGAAAATACCCAGCAGATTTCAGCCAATGAACCAGATGTTAGGATAATATTTATTAAAGGCAGGGTCTAAGCATATGACTTTGGGTCTTTTATCTTCTATTGCACTCATCTTACCGGTGAGTATAGCCATGTGTCTTTGTGTGTGACTGGATAGAATGTATCAAAAGGCTGAGGTTTTGACAATTCCATGATCATTCATATGGTCTATAGCCCATGGGTACCCAGATAAAATGCCTGCCAGGAGGAAAGCTCTAAAAGTCAAAACAAGGATATGGGCAAGTCACATGCAATGAACTCACTTGTGTAAATTAGTCCTTTTTTTTTAAGGTGTCCAGCAAGTGCATGTGAAAATTAGAGACTGGGATTCTAGAGTTGCTCTGTATGAGATCTTGGGACTAATATTTTATTTCTCTGAGCTTTGTTTTATTATTATCAAAATGATGAGTTTTAAGTTAGTGTCCCAAAGTATACTGCTCCTAGCAAATTAATTGTTAATACAAGAAAAAGATGGGAGGATTCTCAAAGCTTTGCATGTACAATTAAGTGGGAAAACATTGTATTCAACACAGGTAAATAAATGGGCTGCTTTCCTTTGAACCATCTCAGTGTCCATTATGTGTTAGTGGAAATGTGATAATCCACGAGGAGACACAGCATGATAGATCTCTCCAGATCCTTGACTCACATTCCTCCTTACTGTGGTAGATCTATCTGTATTCCTGGGAACATGCTGGGGGATGATAATGTGGATGATCTCTAAGATTTGTGTTGGGGCTGACACTTTATGATTTTGTGATCTTGGAGGCAGTCACTGTTTCTCTTTCACTTCCTTTTTTGAAAACATATTTTTATTGATTTCAAAGAGGAAGGAAGTGGGAGAGAGAGAGATAAAACATCAAGAATGAGATAGAATCATTGATTGGCTGCCTCCTGCATGCCCCCTACTGGGGATTGACCAGAATCAAACCTGGGACCCTTCAGACCACAGGCCGATGCTCTATCCACTGAGCCAAACCTGCTACGGCTCCACTTCTTTTTCTAAAAAATTTTCCCACAACCCTGCCCCAGGCCTTCACAACCCTATTGTCTGTCTCCATGGGTTATGCATATATGCATACAAGTTCTTTGGTTGATCTCTTCCCACCCATCCAACCTCCCCTACCTTCCCTCTGAGATGGGATAATCTGTTCCATGCTTCTATGTCTCTTCCACTTCTTTTTGATAGGAGTATCCAAAAGACTTCCAGCGGTAGGGAAGTCATTTATATACTGGGACACTGCACTCTTGGTCTCCCATGACTCTAACTGTGTATTTATGTAAAAGCAATTAGCTCACAATTACAAGACAACCTTGAATGTAGAATAGGTTGAAATGTAAATTGACCTAATAGAAGAAAGATGCTTTTTTATTATGATTTACTCTGAAATAAAATTTATATAAAATTTAAACCAGTTGTTTGAAATGAAATAATTTACTTGAAAAGGAAGAAAATGGCTCTCCATTTATTATTAGAAAGTTTCAAATATTTCGGGCTAACTTCTAAGTGCTCAGTTTTATCTTTTTTTTTTTTTCTAAGTAAAAAAAAAATTATATATATATATATATATATATATATATATATATATATATATATATAGTTGTGACAGCCATTAAGCATGTTATTTTATTGGGAAAATATTAAAATTATAAAATTGTGTGCCTGTGGTGTTTGCACTAAAGCTTTGTAATTAAGTGTTAATACACAGGAAAAAGTGCCAGTTCACTATAAAAAGTGTCCTGTTAAAGTGAATTATTATAGTAAAGTATTTTAAATTTAAAGAATTCTGGGATCAAAAGAATTCCAGTTTAAAAAGATAGCAGACAAAGGTTCTAATTTCCTGTGGCTTCTAAGAACTGCGCTGGAATTAAAAGAAAATAAAGTCCCAGTTCAGTTTTAACAGAAAATGATGAAAGTATACTTGGATGATCATTTTCAGTGGGCTTTCCGAAAATGCAAGCATATTGACTTATTTTTCTCTCCTTTTCCAAACTATTAGTAAACTTTTCTCTTTTTAAAATGACACCACAAGTTTATGTCTGCTTTTGGGGAAAATTAAGTTATTTAACTTCAAAATGAGCTATATTCCATTCTTCATAAGGGCATTTCCTGGAATCAGTCTAATTTTGAGTACTTGTTCCTGGCTAGAGCTTATTATTACTAGAAGAATATGTGCTGACAGGCAGAGACAAAAAGGTCATGGAGAAGGTCACTTTTAAACAGAAAATGTGATTTATATATTATAAAGCACTCTATTATTATTAGATAGAAATGGAAGTTCAGGGAAAGAATATGGGACTTGAAAAGTCTCTTATTTCTGAAAGTTCAGACAGATTTTAGGGGGAAATTGTGCCATGAATTTCTATTTCACTAAGAATGAGGCTGCATGGTGAGCAGTGCAGACGGAATTAAAGACAGTTATATAAGCCAAAATGATCTTATTATGTTTTAAGCTAAACAAGCTAAAATATTTGATTTTGTTCTGGTAAAGATAAATTGCATTTATACACATAAAAGTGAGTGTTTTTCTTAAGTTAGCAATTATTGATTTTGAAATGTAAAATCTGTTAATGGTGTTTTATGCAGCTAAGAGCCACTGCCCTTGTAGTGTTAGATGATTTGTATGTTTTTGTAATGTTTTATTTTTCTGTTTTGGAGGATGGAGAGGAGAGGAGAGGAGAGGAGAGGAGAGGAGAGGAGAGGAGAGGAGAGGAGAGGAGAGAGGGAGGGAGGGAGGGAGGGAGGGAGGGAGGGAGAGAGAGAGGGGGGGCGGGGAAGAGCTTTTACTATAGTTTCAGGTCAATGTTAAAATATGATAGATTTTCAAGAGTCAAAACCAGTTTTAGACGTATATACTAAGCACTAAAAAACAAAAGGAGGCTAATAAATTAAGATGACATCACAAACCACAAAACAGACCCTGTTTCTTTCTAAAGTTAAAGACATCTGATTGGCACAGGCAAGGGGGCTTTCTGGCCTGGAGCAGTATCACAAGTTCTTCAGTTTATCCATCTGCAACCGGTTGACTATGTTCCACATTGGTGATGAATTATACTCCGTTTCCTCAGTCTAATCCTTTTCATTTATTTATATTTTATGGAGGAAACATAAAAGGCTTCTTAGAAAAATCCAACTGTTTTTGATAAACCTTGTCATGTGCAAATAATGGAGCCTTGTCAGGGCCAACCTTTTCTGGAAATTTATACCTTCTAATAATAATTAAAAGGAAAAAAAAGAAAATCAGAAACAAATAAGAAATATATTGAGTTGGATTCAAAGCATGTTTGTGGCTTTGAATCAGTGGCAATAAAGCATTTTCTGTAAAAAAAAAAAAATGTTTAAACACGGGAGTGTAACTGAAATCCAGGTTCAGCTTGAATTTGGGATTTTTCAAATAGTGAAACCATGACTTCAATTTTTAAGCCGAAGGAAAAAAGAAAACAGTTAGTTCTCAGTGAAGCATTATATTAATAGCCAGGAACAGGGACAGTGAGGAAGAGCTGGGCAGCAGGACAGAGTGCAGCTTGATGAAGGGCCTTACAATAGGCCATAAAGAAGTCTCAGCAAGAGGCTTTCAATGACTTCTAAAGAAGTAAATTTTATGTGAACAAGGACATACATGTTGGCTGTTCATGGAATACATATATCTGGGCTTTGATATTCTAAGTATTTTCCCCCAGTTTTTCAGAAATTGGTATATAAATAATTTTTTAAAATAACTGAAAATTAGTAATGTTTATAAATTGAAAAGTCTGAGAAAAACAGGCCAATTTTGTGATTAATTCTATCCTTTGTTCCTTGTCTATTTCTATTAAGTCAGTAGAAACTCTTCAGCTAGGGTCTTCAAGGTCACCTACATTTTACAGCCACTTGGAAGATGCCTCCAAGTAGAAGTCACAAGGCCTGAGGGGACGAATAAGCAAGCACCTCCATTCTCACCCTAGATTTTCTTTCATCTTCAAGGAAACAGAAGAGACATTTAGCAAGGATTCCTGTACTTCTCTGAGGTGCCAGCTAAGAGATATTCTGCATTGACAGGTATTATTGGGACCCTATGAACTTTCCAGCTGCTGTGTTCTATCTATATCTGATGACCCACATAAAACAACTTGCAGAGAGCTGCTATCTATACATATTCTGCAAACATTGCTTTCCTTCCACTCTCCACCAATTGATTTTCCCCTCCATTATCTCATTTTTATAGACTACTGTTTGATATCCTTGTCTCTTTAAGTCTTCTTTGCATTCTATATATAATTTAGAATATTTTACCTTCTGTGTAGTTGATTGTTCAATGAATTTTCATTGATTGTATTTGTTAGCTAGGACTGCCATACAAAGTATCACAGACTGAATGATTTAAGTAATATAATTTTATTTTCTTACAATTCTGGAGGCTAGAAGTCTTAGATCAGGTATCAGCAGGGTTGGCTACTTCTGAGGGACAGATCTGTTCCAAAACTCTCCCATTGGCTTATGAGTAGCCAACTACTCTCTGTGAATCCTCACATTATCTTTTCTTTATATGTGTGTCTGTGTCCAAATTTCCTCTTCCTATTCTGAAAGCACCAGTTATATTGGAATAGGGCCCACACTCATAACCTCATTTTAACCTAATTACCTCTCTAAGGAGCCTATCTCCAAATACAGTCATTCTGAAGTAATGGGGATTAGGACTTCAACATAAGCATTTTGAGGGGAGGGTACAATTCAGCCCATAATTTTGACTAGTTCATGGGTAAAATAATAAAGCTTTATGAATAGAGAAATAATAAGTAAATGAATGCATAAGACTATTAAAAAGTCTACAAAACTAGAGGCATTTTGAGTTTTTATATGCAAGCAAAATCTCCTAAACTATAAAACCACCTTTAAGTTAAACCTTTGTTTCCTAGGAAACTTGTTTATTTTTCTTCTAAGAACTTCTGGAAGTATTGCCATGAAACAAGCTTATTCAGAAATATCAAATTTTACATATATATTTTTTATATATTAATTTTTTCCTGGAGTAGTTAAAATAAAAATAAAGGACTAACCAAATATTGTGGGTTGTTTCCCTCTGGGTAACATGTACCTCAAAGTGGTTAAATTGGAAACAGGTTAAATGAGTCTACATCTACATTTATTTGGGGAGCATCGTGTAAGCCAAAAGAGCACTGATTACTATCCAGATCAAGAATGAAAATCCTAGACCACTCCTATTAACTTCCAAAATGCCTGACAACAATCCACTGAGGTTTGACAAAGACATGGAATCTAGTAATTGATGCGGGGGCCTGATGCGGCGGGAGCCAGACATGGCAGGGATCTCCCTTTTCCGCATCCCACGCGGAAAGAGAGATGAACGAACCGGTAAATGGAGGCGGCCAGGGATTGAGAAATAATAGAAATAAAGAAAACAAGATGCAAAAATAGATTCATGAAGCTGGGGCTGGGTGGGACGCCATCTTTCCTCTCTGATGGAGAGGCTGCAATGACGACGACCCTGAGCCACCCAGCAGGTTTATTTTATATCCCAAAAATCCAGGAAGTAACACCAAAACTTAGGATCAAAGGAGCTTATTTGCATTCTTAACTAGGCCCTAGCATTATTGGATTTACATATTTAGTCCCGCCCCTGCTGACACCTGGGTTGCTATGAAGTCAGAACTGATTAACATGTCCAGCCTCATTGGGGAAGCATGTTCCCAGGGCGTGGCTCGGCCTATGCCCTGAGTTCAGCTGATGATAATTAAGGAAATGCCCAGGTGCCTCCCAGGCGGCCCTCTCTACACATTGATGCTTCCACTGGCTGCATCAAAACATGAAAATCATCACACCACAAAAATTACTTTTCCTCCAAAATCAGAACTACAATTGAAGACTATGGCTTCATAGAGTGTGACCTGGTTCGGTAGTTAAATATAAAATTGAATCTTTGCAACTAATATGCACATTGTAAGTAGGAAACACTTTTAAGTTTCATGGAGAAAATAAAAATTACCAAACTTATGAAATGTCTAAAAGGTATCTCCAGGTATATTTGAAGTATTCTACCAGGACAAGCAGTAACGTTTTATCAATGTGTGTGTATCATAGTTTTATGTTATAAACACATTTATCATGACCCAAGTGGTTTTTATGTGCCATGAAAAATAAATAAGATAATTTTTTATCTATCTAGTTTATTATCTTGCCTTCTATTTTTTTCTTATTGTTTGTTTTGTCCTATTTCCTCATGTTCTCCATTTAATTATCATTGGGCAGTGAAAAAATACAGCAATGACACCTGCATTAGAGTTTTTGGTGGAAGTGTAAAACTAGATTTTAATACCATTAGAGTTGAATTTTATTAGAGTTTCTTCAAAATTATCTTGAAAAATGTTAGCCATCATCATTTCAAATGAATTTTAGATTCTAAGTATAGTTTTCATTTTAGCTATTGCATAGCTCTGGATATGGATAGGCAGCAGCTGATCAGTAGCAATTCAAAAATTATTAAAAGTTAATAATATGTTTTAAAATAATGATAACAATGTTTCCAAATCAGATATAAATCCTTCTAAAGTATCTGAGTTTAAGCTAAATTTAGAAAGGCTTTGTGAAGGATGGAGGAGGAGGAAAAATGAAATTGGTCACTGTCTCTTGTTGGAGAGTGGGAATTTTTGAGCATTCCAGAGAGGCCGTGGACTATGCCCCAGATAGAGTTGTCGGTGCTGACACCAGGCCAAGCCTTGAGATATGGTCTCATGGCCCATTCCCAGCACGTAGCCTTCTTTCATAGAACACTGTCAGCTTTCTGAAGAACAGGATGACCCTGTGAATAACATGGTCGTCATTGGCATGATCCTGACGTTGCTTGGGAAAAACTGTTTTGTCTTGGGTTACTTGTTCTGCAAAAACCGGATGTGGTTAATGTGCTTAAAAGCGGTCCTACACAAAGGGTCGCTGCTGCTCTCTGGTCTCCCTGCGTGGAGAATGGCAGAGCAGTCGCCGGGTCGCCCGGCCACCCGACTAATAAAGGCTCCCTAAATTTAATTTGGTCTGGGCTCCAGTGGTCGTTCACTCGCATCCGCTCCACAACATCTCTAAGATGTATTTAAAAAGACAAATTTTTAAATTATATTACATCTTCTCAAATTTTGGAACCTCAGTTATTGCATCTATGACAAATCACTTCAACAGAAACTGTACCATAGCCTCTCTATAACTAAAAAATGTATTGTTTTTCATTCTTTCACCTTTAATCATGCCGTTGCACACATGCACTCATGCCCACAAACATGTACCGGTATATCTACATGTACCACTCCCCCCCAACACTGTTTAGTCTCTGATTTAGAAATCAGAATATTTTCAAGTTCACTCTCATTTGCTAACTTTTAACTGACATCAGGGTCAAGTAGAAACTACATCTAAGTAATTCTCAGTGAAAAAGGAGACCCTAACAAGGAATACAAGAACGTTTTGATAAGGGAATATTTTTACTATTTATTAGGGGGAAAATTCAAGAGGCATGTTGAGATTTGAAGACATGAATTCTCCTTTTAGAGACCTTAACTCTTTAAAGGAAAAAATAAAAAGGCAACCATTAATTTGGACTTGAGTAGCAAGGAAGTGCCTCCAGAGGAGAGAATTTCCAACCAGGTGAAATTCTCACCTGGCAATTTGGAAATTGGGGTTCTGAACAGCTAAATAATCAAACAGATCTGCAAACCTCTCAGTGAACCCTAGCCAACTCTTAGATGAATTTTCAGCAAACCTGGGCTGAGTTTGGAGAAATTCAAAGCAATTTTATGGTTGCAGATGGGAAACAGGCCCATCTCAACAGTTTAAATGAACCTGAAACTCAAGGGCCATCTCAAAGGGTCTGAACCCAAGCAAACCAAAACAAAGTAATGATTCCCAGGGAACATTGGAAGTCCTCTATGCATTGTCTTGGCAGAAGCTGAGCACAGATTCATTTTATATTATTCAAAAGGAATAAGTGAGAAAATTAAGTAAGGTTTCTTAATGGACTGTCTGGAAGGTCTGTACTATTCAAAGACCGTTGGAGGAACTTTTAGGCATTGTTCCATTTATACAAGCAAATGTGTCAGAAAATAATTGAGACTTTTAACTACTATGAAAACTATATAAAGAGATTAATGGCTCAACCAGTGTGGCTAAGTGGTTGAGCTTTGACCTATGGACCAGGAGGTCACAATTGGATTCCCGGTGGGGGCACATGCCAGGTTGTGGGCTCAATCCCAAGTGGGAGGCATACAGAAAGCGGTCAATCGATGAGTATCTCTCATCATTGATGTTTCTATCTTTCTCTCCCTCTCTCTTTCTCTTTAGACATAGGTTGAAATGACTCTTTCTAAACTCAAACTATTATAAGGATAGGGCTATAGAACTTAAAGGCAGTAGTTGCCTGTTATTGTTGTCCCAGGAATGAAGAGTATCAGGACTGAATAATTCTGCCCATAGTCATTGACATCTGGATTCAAACCTCATTTCAAGTGTTCTGGTTGACCACCAGGTTCCACATGATATCAGGTTAATGCCTTGCATGCTTGGTGTAGCTGAACATCCTTCTTATTTTGAGAACACCTGGATTCCAGGCAACTAGGAAGAATTCTTTCACTTCTGAAAGGTGCTCTTGACTTTTTCCTGAGGACTTTCATAAATAACCATGTCAATAGTTTACAACAGAATACTGTGTGTGTGTGTGTGTGTGTGTGTGTGTGTGTGTGTGTGTGTCTTTCAGTCATGTCTTCTGGGACATCAAAGAATTGTAGTTTTGAAGATAATTTTATAATTGGAGCAGATTTTAATTCCACAAGAAAGTCCATTAATTTTTCATTTTGATGACTTGATCTCAAAAGTTATTAAAGATCAAAGCATCCAAAAATTTTTATAGAAGAAAGAAGGGAAGAATTATAATGATCACTATGTACTGGACTGGGAATTCTCATTTGGTATCTATTTCCTAGAACTTTTTGTGAAGATTAAATGAGAAAAAAATTGTTTCTATTATAAAGAGGAGGCTTGATAATTGTTAACTTTCCTCATTATATCCTTCATCATCATCATTGATATCAATTCTCTTTTATCAGAGATCATTATCATGAACAGAGTATGTTGCCCATGCCTGTACCTCCCATTTTTTATTTTTTATTCCACTTCTAGAAGTGTGGTATCTAACCTACCCACTGGCATTCATAAGTATTCTTATGTCCTTTTAACCAACTTTTCTATTGAAATTTCCCCAGATAGTTTCTAACTCACATGTGTTAATCTTTTCTTTAGAGAAAATGGTTACTTGCCTTCAAATATACTGTAAAATATGATATAAACAAGCCATTTGATATATTTATAATATAGTTTATACCTGTTGCTAGGGATGCCAAAACTTGTTACACATTAAAAACATTTTGAGAAATAGAAAAAAAAAAAAAAAACCAACACATACACACCAGAAACAAATATAAAGCTCACATTCTAATTAAACCAATAAAATTAGAATCTCTGAGGTCGGGACCTGGAGATGGCTTTTTAAAGCCTTTTCCCATTCCCCCATCCCTGTGACTATAAAATATAGACAAGGGTAAAAATCACTGCCTCGCTTAAAGCAACATGCCTCCTCTACCTACATTACAGACATTCAGAATCACAGTAACTGAGGATCCACACACTCATTAAGACATGGTTCTGTCAAAGTATATTTCTTTCTTTTTTTAAAAATATATTTTATTGATTTTTTACAGAGAGGAAGAGAGAGGGATAGAGAGCTAGAAACATCGATCAGCTGCCTCTTGCACACCCCCTACTGGTGATATGCCCGCAACCAAGGTACATGCCCTTGACCGGAATCGAACCTGGGACCCTTCAGTCCGCAGGCCAACGCTCTATCCACTGAGCCAAACCGGTTTCGGCCAAAGTATATTTCTTTTGCAATAGGTTCCCAGTAGGGAGAGAAGGCTGATATTTAACAGGCATCACACATTTTTATATCAAGTTCCTATAGGCAGCATTATCTGAAAACCCAGTTTACTGTGAGATCTATTAAGTCCCAACCCAAGCAATTTCTATAGACTTCTAATGGTCATTTCTACAGAGTTCAAATAATAGCAGAAAATATAGTTGTCTTTCTTGATATGGGATCTAACTTAGGCTGGGTTCCCTAAATACAGAGACTGGGGCAAAACTTCCATGCAATTGTAAGGCAGGAGGAGTGAATGAAAATGGTGAAGGAGGCAAGGAAAAATGGAAAGCAAATATAAGGTAGAGTTTTAGTGAGATAGTCACAACTTCAAGTTTCTAGACAGGCCATATTGAATCACTGTCCCTTGGAACAGTTCTTCATGGTGGAATGTAGACAGAGGAATTTGGCTATCTCCTTTTCATTTCCTGTCTGTCACTGGTCAGTATTCACTTTCCCTGTCTTTAATCCCCTAAATGTCCAGGTTATATTTCTTAGGAACTCCTGATAGTCACTAGGTAAACCAGATACCACATCCTGCTCTGTGGTACTTCCTCTAGGTCTTGAAATAGTAGAAATATCCAAAGCCTTCAAAGGTCAAAATAGACCTTGGAGCTGCTGAGCCTTTTGCCTCATCAGGTGTGATGGGAGTCATGCCAATGCCTGTGCCTCATAATTGAAGAGGTTGAGATAACCAGCAGCATTGAGAGATAAAGTGTTAGTGGTGGTGGGCAGGCCTAGCCTTCATCAAACAGCTGAGCGATCAGGATGAAACCAAAAAAATCTGGGGAGACACAGATTCTGATACAGATTCCAAACCTTCCAGATGGGGAAAACGGTGACCTGCTCTTACCTGTTATTACCAGTAAGCCTGATGTGATGGCTCCACAATGAGTGCCACTATGAAACCACTCCAACAGGGTGAAGTGAACTAGGGATTGTATTGACTACACACTGTTGATTTTTTTAACCAAAACCCTATTTTCTTCTTGGGACTTGAACCTTGAGTGTCTGAGGTCACTAAGTTTAGAAACAGAACTGAAGGGTCAACAGTGACTCACCATTCAAACTCTAGCTCTCCTTCTGTTTCCTGAGTGACTTTTCAGTCTATTATTGAGGTTTTCCCCCCTCTACTTACCCCCTAACTACTAGTATTTCCTAGTGAACAATTTCCTAAATTTTGTCCTAAAGAATAGTCTTCTATGAATATATGTTCACTAATCCTCTTCCCAATCCATCCTAGGTAAAGTCAGTTCACAAAATGCCACATGCCTTCTTGTATGTTTATATTTTAAGCTTATTTAATTGAATATATAACAGGTGCCAACATTGCTATAAACCCTTGAACTTACTATCTCATTTGATTAACCTGGCAACTCTATCAGGTTGATATGATTATTAGCTGCTTTAACCCCCAAGGCACAGAAGCTAAAAGAGTATTGATATCCTTGAAAGAGGACAAACTAGGATCTGAGCCTCAGCCTTCCAGCTCTATGGTCTGTGTTCTTAAGCATTATACTGCAGCTTTCATGCACATTATACTATCACCGTTTCTAGGGAGCTGTGCAGTAAATAAACTTGGCTAACATTGCTCAAGCTTGAATAGCCTAAACATATTTGACCAATTTATTTTATTGTGTTTGCTGTTGAGATAAACTACTGAACCCCTAAAGAGTAGTGGTCTTAAAAACAGAGTTTGGGGACTACTGCCTTAATGCACAGCACTTGGTTCTCTGTTCCTTCATATCCTCATTCTCGGTGATCCCTTGTATATTTTCAGGTGGCTTTAGACTGAAGGTTAAAAAACATAAGAAGACTTCTGGCAATACAATTAGGGTTTCTGAGTTTTCTGCAGTCAGGAGGTGGCAGGGCCATGTGGTAACAATAAATTTCACAAAGCTTTCTCAGATCTAGGGTAATTAGCAGCCTGTTTGCTTCTGTTGGTGATCCCAATGCAGGATCTGTCCAACATCCACCCACCTTGACTTGGTACAACCTATTTCTTTAGTACATACAAGAGTAGCTGGAGCATGACCAAAAGTGTGATGATAACTGCTTCCAACAACCAGTTCTGTAGAAATGCTGAAGCAGTTGGGTGCAGGGACAGTGTGCCCAGTCAGCAAGCCAAGGAGCTGAAGGAATTTGCAGGGAGAACCATTTCTAATAGTGGTGACTCTATATACACTCATAAGCTAGCTCAACCTGCTTAGAATATGAACACTCCCAGTGGGTAGATTATATATCTAAAATCTGTCCCTGAAATTATTCTCAAGCATGCCTCCTCTCCCCCTTTATCACAATCACTATCATACAATCCTCATCATTGCTAACCTCTACGCTTACAATAACCTCTTCTAAATTGTTCTCTCACCTCTGGTGTTCTACTGGCCCATTTGTCCTCAGAAGATCTCCTTATTCTCTTTGGACTGAGTTATATGCCACAGTTCTTAGACTTTTGCAGGACACAAGTGAAGATCTGGAGAAAGGGGCTGGAATCCCTTCTATTCTGAACAGTGGAAGCTTACGTAATTAATGTCAACATTAAAAAGAGGTATAGCATTATTCATGCTCCAAGCAATAAAGCAAGGGATGGTCTTGATTATTCAATTTTCCTGCTTAAAAATGATCAATGTGTTTCTGTTGCTGCTCTACATTGTTCTGATGCCCCAATATGATGAGAGGTTATTCACAACCAGTATAAACAAATAATTCCAGCTTCATCTGCTTCATTCTTAAGCTCATATAATTTGATCCTATTGAAGTTGCTGAGTGTTTTCAGATTTCCACATTTCTTTTCTCTCATTCATCTCTTTACCTGGGCATTACCACTACACATTTCCTAAAACAAAAGTTTAATGGAACTTTCCCTTTGGATAAATAACTGAATGAATGAATGAATTCTCAGATGAGGAAACAGATTCAGAAAGATGGATTTACTTAGTGCTAGAGATGTGGTTAGAAGCCATACTCCTGATCCCAATTCCCTTCTTCATATGCCAGTGGCATCCTCATTCAAACTTTCATTAACACAAGTCTGATAGGATTCTTTCTAACAATTGTTTACCTAGACTTAAGGTGTCTGGCCTATATCATGCCTCTCACCTGACTCATACTGTCTGTGTTGACATTGCAACTTAGAAATGTCTATTCACTACAGTTCTAATCACCTTTCCCAAACATTGAAAAGCCCAGGTTCTCGCAGTGACAAATTGATGGTCAAAACTGGACAATATTCTGACCATTATATTGATAAGAAGCATACATCCCAAAATGACTTGTCATGAAAAATATGTGAAATATAGGATGTGGTATTTTTTTAAAATATATTTTTATTTATTTCAGAGAGGAAAGGAGAGAGAGAGAGAGAGAGAGCTAGAAACATCAATGATGAGAAAACATTATTGATCGGCTGCCTCCTGCACACCCCCCTCCCCTACTGGGGATTGAGCCTGCAATTAGTGCATGTGCCCTTGACTTGAATTGAACCCGAGACCTTTCAGTCCACAGGCTGATGCTCTATCCATTGAGCAAAACCAGCTAGGGCAAGGACTTGGTATTTTTTAGTTGCTTCCCATACCCGGGAACAAGGGAGACCATAAAGATGCTCTGTTTCTGAGAACAATGATGGAAGAGCCATTTCAGAACCAAAGGTCACAGAAGAGGCAGAGGGAGTGGGCCTGAGATGAACTTCACCCAATGCCCACTATATTTGCTGAGCTAGTTTCAATTTTAGAAAAACCCTCTCGTGTGGTAAATTTTCTAAGGGCAGAAGAAACATAACTTCAGCTTGAAGGGTGTCTGGAGAGAAAATAATCTGATTTTGGAATTTAGGATATGAGCATTCTAGCCCACTGAATTGTAACTTTATTTATGCTCATGCTTAACTCAGCTGTAGCTTCCAAGTATCTTTTTGTGTCATTAACTGCCGATGGTGCAGCCAGAAGACTAGAAAGTGAGATGTTGCTTTGTTTACTTTTGTTACCATTCAGCATTTCATCTAGTAGCTCACGGGACACCTCTGGCTATATTCATAATGACGGTGACAGAAGTTTATATAAATGCAGTGGGGTTCCACTGATTTGCAGCATACTAAATCTCAACACATGAATGGAAGTCTCTTGGAGAGTTCTTTTTATTTTCATGGTTGTAAAAAATGCCATTGAAATATTGAAATATATATATATATATATATATATATATATATATATATATAGAGAGAGAGAGAGAGAGAGAGAGAGAGAGAGAGAGAGAGAGACTTTTGGAGTTAGGAAGAGAAAACTATAGACAAAGATGCAATGATTATTTCACTAGAATTTTGGCTAACTTCTTGTTACTTTTAATTCATCCCATTAGAAGCTGGTAAACAGATTTTTAAACATTGCAAAATGCTGTCTTTGCTAAGAATCATTGGATGTTAGAGTTGTAATAGACCTTGATAACTGAGTCTCACTTGCTGATTTTGTAGGTGAGTCATCTGACCCAGAGAAGTGGCTTTCTCAAGGTTGCATAGCTCATTAGTGGTGTTTGTGAGTGTGGAATCCAGGTCTACTAACTCCTTGCCCAGATAATTTTACCCCATGCTTCTGGGATTCTTATTAACCTCCTCAGCTAAATTCTTTCCTAGAGTGCAAGGTTGGAGAGAAAGTGCTGGCTGGAAAATATGCATGCACAACACACAGAGACCTGTACCAATGGAATCCTCAAGGATCATACTGTATCCAGGAGAACTTGGTTTAGTTTTACAAAGTAGGTCTGCAGGAATCTATACTAGTACAGTCTCTCCATTTAGACAAATTGAGGACTGGGGTATTAAAGTCAGGAGCAGGAGCTTCAGGAGCCTGTATTATATACTGGGGCAGGGTTCACTGTTTACTGGACTTAAATGAAAAGTGTTGAAAGGGTGGGTATATCTGGAGGCTAAATGGAAGTTACTGTATTTGAAAAGTCATACCATAAATTGTCAATCTAAAGCTAGGCTGAGTGGAATCCTTCAGATATAGAAGCAATGAAATGGAAATCCAATGAGAAAGTTCAAGTGTTAATTGTCCATGGAACTTAAAACCTCCAGGAATGAAAAGACAACCACATCACCCTTTTACTTAGCTCCCCCAGCCATAGGTATGACCAGAAAGGTACCACCCCCACACTATCACATCAGCAGCACCATTCAGAGATTCTTTCTGCTTCAGTTCAGAGGAACTCAAATTCCCATTCTCTCTGACATCCCACATCAAATCTTGTGGGTTTCTCTCTTCATGATTATGTTAGCTCATTCACCAAATGTCATGGTAGGAACCAACAAGTTTCTATTATCATTCATGACTTTCCAAGATTATTGTAAAAGGACAGTTGACTGAGCATTTTGAATTTATCAAATTAGTTCACATGAAGCCACATTATTTTTCTCTTGTTTATGATGTTTTTACCCTATACAAGTAAATTGAGTAGTTTTATTTATTTATTATTTTTTAATCCTCACCTAAGGATATTTTCCACTGATTTTTAGAGAGAGTGGAAGAGAGAGGGAAAGACAGAGAAATATTGATGTGAGATAAACACATCAATTGGTTGCCTCCTGCACGAGCCCTGACCAGGGCCCAGGGCCAGGGAGGAGCCTGCAAATGAAATATGTGCCCTTGACCAGAAATGAACCCTTGACCCTTCATTTCACAGGCCAATGTTCTATTCACTAAGCCAAACTGGCTAGGGCTTAAGTAGTTTTAAATGTCCTTTTTAAAAAAACAACAACACACAAATAGTTTATAGCTTTATTCAATGACATAGTTCTCCTCTCTACCTTCTCAATAAACATCATGGATTAATAGTTTAAAATCACACATCATATAACTGAGATCATGTCATTTTAAGATCATTTCCATAAACAAATAGCAATCTAATTTGTACAAACTTCACCCTTTAATTTCTTCCCTGAGATGTTGTATCCAGAGGCTTTCCTCCATTGCCACCTAATATGATGTCGCTTTGCTTATTTTTAATGCAGTGCATGGGCAATTTTTGATTGGATGTCAATTTCCAGCTATAATTTGGATAGTTCTATGCCTTAACTTCTTCCCTTTGGTGTGTCTACTGGTATCTCGAGCCATGTGACCTTGGGGAATGAATAATCCATTATCACCTTTTATTATATGTTGTGCTGAGATACAGCCTGAGTGGTGCTAATTACCCCAATATTTTAGGACTGATTGACAGAAAGGTTTCTTATTTCATGGCTATTACCTCCCATAGAGCCACATTGGGCATGTTTACTGTGGGTCATAAGGAGGACATGGCAAAGAAACATAGTCATGCAAGTCTCCAAACCTCATTATTATGAGAAAATCAATTCAAAATCCTAGACCCTATTGTTCAGTGGTCAGGACCATCTTATTTTCACAAAAGACCTAAACAATACTCTTGGAAGCTATGGTTCAATATTAATTCATTTCTTGGTGATTTCCATTTGTTGTTTATGTTCATTTTTTATGGCTTTATTGTACTCAATTTCACCCTTTATTTCCCACATGTTACTGTTAATGAAGTAATTGATGAAGTATGCTCTATTAAAGTGATGTACATTTTTATAGCTATCTTCCCTAGGTACAGTAAAAACTTTAAACAGCCTTGAAATTAAATGCAATATATTTGCATATGTATAGTTTTTATTTTAGCATCTGGAAACCATTTAGCTAGTTATTTATTTGAAAACTGGTATCAGAGACTTAAAAGACCATAGACTAAAGCTGTGTCTATATACTAAGCTACTGAATCAAGCCTAGGTTAGAAATTATGATGAAATCCAGTCAGGCTGCTGACCCAGTGGAGAAGGGCTGTTCCAACATAAATTGGAACATTCATCGATTCATAAAAGGCAAGAAACCACAATCACCTGAGTTTCAGTTCTAGTTCCAACCAGTGTTATCATGCAGACAGCAACCAGTAAATTCCTTGCTGGTTTCATGATTACGTTTGAATCCCAGTCATCATGGGAATTTTGAGAGGGGATATTTCCTCCTACTTATTGGGCACAAAAAATATAAACTATTAAAGGCATATGTGATATGTTTTCTACAAAATTATTTTCAAGAAGGAAATGAGGAGGGGAGTTGGATGATATGAGATGGTAACTGAATATTGGAGAAAATGAAAGAAACACACAGGGCCAGAATTTTTAAAAGACAAGAAGTGCATATAAAACATATGAGTAAGTCTTTGAAAAAGTAGTTTCTTGAATTTCAAAATAAATTTAAAGGGTCAAATAGCTCTTAGCATTATGCCTGGCACAAAGTAGTGTTCAATAATATTTGCTTCAACCTCACCTCTTCTTCCTTCTCCTTCATCCTTTCCTTCTTGCTTGTATCTTTGCTTTCCTTTTTATTTCAATTTTTTGGATAGGCCTAATTTTGACAAATTTTCATAATTAATGGAAAATTTATTTTGTACATAAAAGTGTGGACTGTACTCTATTCTTCAGAAACATCTTGGCTGTATGTGATGATGTGTGGTTTGTAGACTATTGTGGCCATTTATGACCCTTTATAGAAAAGTGAGTTCAAAGTCAGATTCCAGAACTAAAAAGGAATCTAGAGATCTGGGAAAGGTTTCAACAACAGGCTTATGTAAACCCTGAAGAAATGAAATAAAAGAAATGTATTAGACATTGATCCAGACTCTGTCTTCTTATAAACGAGGAAACTGAGGTGAAGAAAGGACAATTTTTAACTCCAATTCCTGTACTATCCTTCCTAATTCCATGGTCTAAAGTCCATACAACTTAAAAGCTGAACCTCTAGGTAAATAAGTATTATATACAACAGTGCCTGGTGTTATATCTTGACATATTAAATACTCAAGAAAATACTAAATCCCTGTGTGGGACAGCCCCTACAATGATCTCCAATTTTTTTCCTTTGCTAGTTGTTCATGACCTGTGTAACCCCCTCCCTCTTGGGCTGGACCTGTGATTGCTTCTAACAAACAGAATTCAGTAAAAGTGTTGAGATTCACTTTCATCAATAGATTGCATAAGATCTTGGCTTGCATCCTGTAAGCAGGCACTCTTCCTTGTTGGCTTCGAGAAAGCAAGATGCCATGTTCTAAACCGATTTATGGAGAAGCACACATCACAAACTTTTTTGGCCCCCAGTCACCAGCCAGCAAAGAAATGAGGCCCTCATTCCAACAGCCTTCTAGGTACTGAAACCTGTCAATACCATAGAGCTTGGTAGCAGGTCCTTATCATGTAAGCATTTAGATGAGATCATCACCCTGAAAACACATTGAGCACAATCTTGGGAGACACTCCAAGCAAAAGGACAGCTTTGCCTATATTCTTGGTCCACTGAAATGGTGAAATAATAAACAGGTATTGTTTTAAGTTGATAAGTTTTGTGGTGATTTGTTACCTAGCAATATATAACTAATACAAGCATTTCCTTATTTCTCATCAATTTATGAGACCAATTTTGCTTCTGGAGCCCTATGAAGAAGTTTTTCTCAATCCCCTCTTACTAAGTCTCCACCCCTGCCATCATCCTGCCTCTGCATGTCACATTCCCCATATTTCACAGCCCATGTTTCTTAATTCCATGGTTCTGTATTCTCCCTGGAACCCAGGCACCAAGCTGGAGTCCTAGACTTCTTTCTCTTTTTACTGGACCACCTTTAAGTAGGTGGGATCTTCACTGACTACTTGCTATGTTCATTTGCTAGAATATATGTTCAACTTTGCTTAAATAGAAACCTCACATCTTTGACTCAATATAGAAAAATGCTACCTAGATTAATGCTGCCCACCTTAGATTACTCAATAATCTAAGTCTGTATAATGATCAATTGGTGGCTATATTTCTAAACCTATCTCCCTAGACTTAGATTTTTTCAGGTGCATCTAAACTCCTGAACTGATCTATAGCGTTATATCACTGAATGAAAGTATTATCAGCTTGAATATATCAGCTGTGTCTGTGATATCAGTGAATCAAAGGCTTAAAAGGCAAAGCTAAAACCAGACTCCAGATTTCCTTATCCCTTATTAAGTAAACTTTCTACAGTCTTTTACTGCTTCCCTCAAAGATAAGACCACAGACCATCTCACCCAGACCAAATAAAGATAATCAAAGGTAATTTCCAACTATATTCACAAAGCTTACTGTTTTTCATTTCCATTGGGGATGAAAGAGGAGGAAATGTACTTGTTATATGCTGCATACTGAGTATTATTTATTATGGCAGTGCATTCTTGAGAATGTTATGAAAATTCCTTTCTACCTAGTTTATAGTCAGTATTGCACATAAAGGCATAAAATGGCCTAGTGACCTCAAGAATCTAGCATGATGCATCTTACCTAGTAGGACTTATAACTAACAATTGAAAGCAAAAAGGTAAATCTAACCTTGAATTCTAGGATAAATGAGCCACTAACAGAAAATGAAAAGCCAAGAGATAGAACAATTGGTATTCAGGTAAAAATCTGTTAACTGTACAGTTGAAAAATTATATTTGAAATCCTACCTTAAACTGTCTTTCTCAAATGGTTTGTGTTGACATGTCTACCTAACCCCAAACATAGGACTACTTCCTCAAATAAGTTAAACATTTGAAAACACAATCTGAAAGAGTGAAAAGATCAGAGTATAGTTATGTCTACCTCTTATTGGAAACTGATCAGTTTTGACAACTCTGCCTCAAACAAGATCACAGACATTTTATATTAACCACACATATATATGAAGTTTGATTTTGCAAACTGTAATATGGTCACTTTGGATGTTGGTCCATCTCAATTCTCAAATAATTAGTGATATTAATAGCTTAGGTCATGTGCATTTAACAAGTGTTAGGCATTGTGATAATTGTCATGAATTATCTCATTTAATCCTTATGGCAACACATTACATCAGAATTATAATTATATCCATGCAAGAGATAAGACAAATATCAGAGATTAAGAAACTTATCCAAAGTCAAAAAGTTAAGGGATGGAGGCAGGCTACTCTCTAAACATTCTGATTCCAAAGTATGTGGCCTTCACCATGGCAACATAAAATCCTATAGTTATTCGTAATGTAGTTTACAGCAAAGTATTTGAGTCCACTGATAACAAACTCACCATTAAATATTTACTGATCACTTGTTATGATCAAGGCTTTTGAAGGTACAATAATAACTTATGAATCTTGTTCTCAGGGGGCTTACATGTTACCATAATAACTTGCTTACATCTTTATTAGTGAAATTACGAAGAGGAATAAAAATCCCATGATTCTCTAAGTAGAGATTCTCTTTCAAAATTAACCATTATGTGGCCCACTTAGTGGACACTGTCAGTGCCCTGCACATATATCCTTGTCATATAATTGTCCAGCACATAGAAAAAGTGTCCTACTGCACATACCCATGATTCATCACCTAGGGGCTTTCTTACTGTTTTCACATATGTGCAGGGCAGGTGGGAAATTACAAAGAGTCTTTATGCTCCTTGGAGAAGTATTCAACCAATGGCTGAGGGGCTGGGAGGATAGTCCAGCTTGCTTACCTTCCTGCTGAACTATCTCTGAGTTGTAATCTGCAGTCTTTTAGAGTTCCCTATCAAGTTGGAACCTCAGTTGCTGGAAGTGATAAACTGGTTGATAATATAGAGCTTATTGTCTTGTGCCCTTTCCCTGCTTCAGATACCAATCTTTCCCCAGCACCACTTGGAATCACCTCCATAATAAATGTTTGTATTCAAATATTTGATTCAGACTCTACTTCTGGAGGAACCCAACATTAAGAGAATTTATGAAGTAATATGATTTCAATAGCATAAAAATTCACTGTTGTGTTCTATTTCTTAATGTGTTCCTTGTTGAAAAACAATGTTTTGCTATAAGACTGGCAGGTTTGAAAACTTCAAGTTTATATAAAGTTTGAGTTATTTTATGACAAAAAAGTGAAGTGCAATGATAAATTATTTATAGGAGAGAAGATTGAAATATCTTTGGTGTATTTCTCAAGGCTAATAAACCTATTCTGAGGCAGTCCCAGTAGCTGTCAGAACAGAAGGCTCTGTCTTAATATATTGGGCAGTGACTTTCACAAAGGAATACTGTCTAATAGAAGTCAAGTAAGAAAGAATTAAGATCAAGACTGTAGGTCAAAGAATGAAGGAAGCCTAGTACAGTGAAAATGTTCCAAAAATGGAAGTCAAGAAAATTAGATTCTAACCTCCTTTTGTCCCTAAATAGCTGTATCATCTTATGAAAGTCAATTTATTTCTCTTAGCCTTTTATGTCAAACTAGAGGCCTAATGCACAAAATTCGTGCAAGGACCTTGGCCCTGGCCTCTGCCTGCTGCTGCCATACTCGCATGCTTCAGAGTCAGGAGTCACAAAACTCTACTTCTCCCCTAATTACATGGTCACCCTAATGCAAGAGAAGAGAACATGACCCTCATATCTCTTTAAGAGGAATGTGGAAATCACAATGTGAGAAAAACATGTGGGACAGGAACAGTGTATAGTCATCTTTGGAAAATAAAATTTACTATGAATTGTAATTCAAACTATTTTTGGTATAGTAATTTACCCAACCCTGAAAAAGACACAACCAGAAGCAATTTGAAGAGATTGGCCTACCCTTGAGCCAGTATATTGGAAGACTAAGTATGCCTTTGGACTGAAAAATTCTTCTTTTGTTGTGAAACCTGTCCAGGAAACTTAACAAATTCTCATACTAGCAATCAGAACTGACATCAAGTATCCTGTACTCAAAGAAAATCATGTTTATATTTCCTTCTGTTGAACTATGTTGGCATTCTCTCCTTCCTGGAAAATGGCTTAATATATAAACTATAAGATAAATAAATGCAGGTGCTTTTATGTACAACTCCAGACTCATAATATCACCAGTTGCATCAAAACACATAAGTGACCAATAAAATTCAATTCATCATCTAGATGTTTTGTCTATCACTATGCCAAACATCTGGATATTGGGATTATGTTTGATGAAGGAACCAATTTTTATTGTCTGCTTGGATGTTTGGATGTTTAACCTTGAATGGATTATAAAGCTGGCACAGTTTTCAGGTCTCATTAAATCCATTGCCTTATTTTTAAGCCTGTTTTATCTGTTACTTCTAGTTAGGTAGGTATTATTTCATAAACAATCAAACTCAAGTTTGCTCATATTTTAGTTTCCCTCTTTATCTATGAACAAATAAGCAAATGATTCTTTTCTCTCTTCTCCATTCCATAGATAGTTGTATTGGGTTTAGTAATTATGTTGTTTTTAAGCTATATTAAGTTATCCCATTCTTCCTATGTTCCTTCTTGATCTTCTTCCTTTCCTTCCTCCTGCCTTTCAACCTATGTTTACTGAGCATTTACTATGTGGGTGTATGTTTGCCAACATGGGAAGTTGAAAATGACACCTGTTTTCAGGGTGTTTATGTTGTAGTGGAGAAATGGTGGAATAGACATGTAGAAGAAGAATGTTCTAGAGGAATATGGATGAAAGAGTGATTATTTCTCCTTATTATAGGAGATTAAGGTCAAAGAGGGGCTTCATATAAAAAGTGATGTTTCAAATAAGCTTTAAGAGGATTAACAGGATGGGCTGGAGAGTGGATGACACTTATTTATTTCAGTGACCAAGGGCACAAAGAGGCTCAGACCAGATGGGTGCAGGGAAGGCTTATATCAGCCTACCAGAACAGTGGGATGGGAATATCAAGCTTTGGAGCTGAATCAGATAAAGGATATAAAGATAAGCTGGAAAAAATTTATCTGCGATTTATTCTATTGGCCATGGGTGCCATTATTTTGAAGTAGTTGAGTGACAAAGTCAGCTCTATGTTTTATGACATTGTCTTCAGGAAAATGTAAAAGGCTGATGGAGAAAAAGGGGAGATCAAAAGCAGAAATAAGGGCATCTCAGTTTCAATAAGATTTGTTGAAAAACTTGACTTCTGTAGCATTTTAATTTAATTTCAAATCAGTTACCCATTGCCTTCATTTCTATAAACTGTATTAAGTGTGTATCCATAAGTCCAAAATAGAATACTTATTTTGCCACAGACTTGATACATTTTGAAGGCAAGCATTATACTACCATTCTTTGAGATACAGTTTATAAAGACAGGCATTTCCCACGAGTTATTTTAACTCATATTATTTTTGTGATGCATGCATTTCTGAAGAGAAAAATAATAGATCCAGAGACAGAGAAACATGGATCAGACCATCAAACCTCAGAGGGAAAGTAGGGAAGGGTGGGGGTAAGGGGGAGAGATCAACCAAAGGACTTGTATGCATGCATATAAGCCTAACCAATGGACAGAGACAACAGAGGGGGTGAGGGCATGAGTGGGGGGTATAGGGGGGTAATGGGGGAATAAAGACACATATGTAACACCTTAATCAATAAAGACATTTAAAAAATAAAAATAAATAAACATGGGGAAGATAAAAAAATATATATAAAAAAATAAAAGAAGACCGAAAAAAATTATCCAGAGATAGTTTCACTAGAGAGAATAATGAGAGTATTCATAGGTTTGGCTAGTGAGTCACCATTAACCAAATTGACTTCTGACTATTGGCAATGGCAAGTCTGCATTTTAAATTAATTTGAATTAATAACATTCAGCCCCAAGCAAGGCAACACAGTTCAGTGGAAAGCCCATCAGATCTGTGATTGGCAAGTCATGGCTAGGGTACCTTTAATTTCCTCTTTTGTAAAATGGAAATAAATTTATCTTAGTTCATGTTCTTATTACAAAGGTAAAATGAAGAGCCTGGCACCTAGCAGATGACCAGTGACAGGATTCCTGTTATAGGGTTGAGGTTAGGTCACTGCCCTAATGACCTTTTCCATCATCCTCATGATCTATCTGAGTGGGTGGCATCCTGTCAGAGGCCAGGTGTCCCAATCCACAGAATTGTCAGGTGTGGCTTTCATGGATACTGACACCTGAGGCTGCCCACCTTTCCTGCAGTTGTATTGCTGTTGTTACTCTCCCAGTTTTTCTCCCACTCACCTGTTGATATTTGCACATTCCTACACAGCAGTATACAGAATATGTAGCAATGTTCTCCTCTAATTAAGGAAAAAAGACAATACCCCAATCAAGTAAAGTCCAGCCATGACAACAAAATACATGGCCCTTGTTTTAATGTGTGTTTCTCTGTGTGCAGTGGACTATGTTAAGCTCCCAAGGGCTCTGATTTCTGTTACTACAGTAACTCATGCATCATGTTTTCATCTCCCTCTTGAGGCCATGGTTCTCTCTGATGAAACTAAACCCGGATGAGGCTTCCTAGACCTCTAAGCACATTTGTGAATTGGGTGGTTTATATGCTCATTTTTGATCTGTTGACTAAATGCTGCAATGACATTTTGGCCTCATGTTCAATATTCATCATGACATTTCCCTGGTCTGTTCTGAAGCATAGGTCCAGAAGGAACTCTGTTACTTTACTTTCATCAGCCCCAATGTTACCTTTCAATTCTGCTTTAAATTCTCAGAGGAACAGTTGGTCCTTACACCTGGTTTATGAGTAAGAAAGAATTACTTTCAAGTCAAGTGTTATTTGAAAGACAGACCCTCACAAAACAGTGTTTATTTCCCCTATTTTTATTTACTGCCTTTCTTATTTATGATTGTGCTCATTTATTTGGGTAGTTATTGTGTTATTTTCTGTCCCATCTACTATCAGACACATTATTTTTCTCCCAACTGTAGAGCTATGCAGATCACATTCACCTGTCAGCAGAAGTTTTCTACTTGGCATTTTCAAATATTTTCATGTCTCCATAGTCCATTATTGGTGGGTTACACTTTCAAAAAGGGGGTTAGGAGCAGACATTGGGGCATAATATTATCCATTTTCCTAGAAAGTTATCATTTTTAAAAGAGTATTGGACATTCTTGCCAGCTTAGATGGAGACGAAGACTATAATGGCGGGCCTTACATTCCATGGGCACTCAATAAATACTGGTTGACAATTTCAATGAAAGAAGCGCCTTCTCCATCAAACTTTTACAAAATCAGAGAATTATCCAATTTGACACCTACCACTTAGTGGATAAATTTTCCCAATAAATTATCTTCTTTTTACCTCTATATAACCATGATTAAGAAAAAATAATTCCCTCTGAATAAAAATATTTAAAACCTACATTAGGTAGAGCAGACATATGCATAGCTAAAATGCATTGTTCAAAACTGGAGTCACTAATTTCATGGAATTGTGTGTAATGCATCAAATGTTTTGGTCTTCTTTAACACTGACATAACATTGTTAAACTTTTGAAATATTATAACTAGTAAATTTTAAAAGAAAAATACATTTAGAAATAAAAGAGAAAATGAGGATAGACGGAGAGAGAAGCAAGAAAGAGAAAAAGCAAATTCACTTCTGATAGAGTAGGAGAGTTCCAGATGGAAGGATAGAAGATGAGAATATGCCCTGTAATAGTAGATTGAAATTGAAGGGGCTAATATAAACTCTAGCTTTTTATAGCTACAGATAGAAATGTAGATATACATAAAATATAGAGGCACCCATAGACATTTTTCCATCTCTGTCTACTAGAAGAAGTGACATACTGGAAAATACCACACTCCACTAAATAACAAACACACAAAAACCAGGGCTCCTTTGAGAAAACAAACAAACACACAAACAAATAAAACAGCTCACGTAAGACCTGGGGAAAATGAGTCAGGAACTGATTTTTGACCCAGGAGTAAGGAAGTTCTCAAGGATAATAAGGGTATGTAAACATGATCACACTCTCACTTACACACATATACTCACACTCACAGGAGCCAGCTAAAGTCACAGCCAATACGGAACAATTTGAGTGTAAGAATAACTAACGACACAAAGTGGATTACAACCTATTGATTAAAATATAAATCTATTAGTCTATAATAAGGTAATTAAATAAATTAATAAATGAATAAGTTGATGGGAGAGAAGTGAAAGCCCTTTCTTACAGCAGAATGCCAACAGACAAATCAAAATTGAGAGATATTTTGCAAACTAATTGGCTTTACTAGTTAAAAAAAACATCGAAGTCAAGAAGGGTAAAGAAGGGCTAATGAACTTCTTGTTCTTAGGAAATAACCACTGAAGTACTTAGCAATGAAAGATAGTGGCATGATATCTTTAACTTATTCTCAAGTGGTTTAAGGAAAGAGAGAGGGAGACAAAGAGAGAGAGAAGAAAGTGAGAGAGAACATGGAAAACAAGAGGGTATCTTTATTGTAAATAATTGTTGAATATGGGTATATGGATATATAAAAATTCCTTGTACTATTCTTGAAATTTTTGAGGGGGTTTGAAATTATATCAAAATAAAGAGATATTTTGAAAAGTTCTAGATTAAAAAAAATCACTCAACATAAAGATATTATTTTTCTTAAAAAAATCTGCAGCCTGGTTGTGCTAAGAAGTGATATTCCAGATGTGTTAAGCAGTAAGTTCAATGTCTGGCTGCAAAAATATTTAACTTCTTGTGTGCAATAGTCCCCCCACTGGGGTTCAGACAAGTTACATTTACCAAGCATGTTGACATTTCTACAATCAAAAATTTGTTTTTTTGAGACAAACCAACCTCATATATAATATTTATGAGACTTGTTCAAGTATAATATCTAGCTTGTCCTTGATAGTAAGCTTATTCTACTAGTAAACACAGGCATTGTTTAACTTTAATGAAGGTCCTTCTGTCTCAGATATTTCTCAAAACATTTCCTTTGGAAAAGTAATACTGTGCAGGGTAGAACTGCAGCACTCTGATGCCTAACCACAGGGTGAGATTAGGAGCAGCTGATCATTGCAAAAGGTACTCGTCATTGTCAAAACATTGAGACAAGCCATGGGATGCACCCACTACATTCCTTAAACTCTGCTAATATCAGATTTAAGGTATAGCAGTTCAAATTAGAATCTGACACTTTCAAACATAAGTGACAAAAATGAGAGGCATATCTGAAGCCAATGCAAGGCAAAAATGTACAGCCATGCCTTTGAGCCCTGGAGATAAAAACTGGGATGTTACCTTGTCTGGGAGCTCAGTTGGTTGGAGCGCCATCCCTTACAGCAAAAAGGTTGTGGGTTCAATCCTAGGACAGACCACATAGGGGAGGCAACCAATCAATGTTTCCCTCCTCTCTCTCTCTCTCTCTCTCTCTCTCTCTCTCTCTCTATCCCTCCATCCCTTTCTTTCTTTCTAAAATCAATCAAACGTACCCCTCGGGTGAGGATTAAAAAAAAAGAAGAAGATAAAAACCTGGGATGTTGAACACTTTGGCTGCTTTTCATAATTTAGAGGAATAAAAAAGCAACTTGTGGTTCTGTTAGCAGTGTCTTCAGACTTACATTAAGTTTATCTCAAGACTGATATGCAATTTTTGCTCTATTTTTCTTCTCATCTTTTATTTTTTTATCTTAGTGTATAAATTTTCACTGAAATTACATGAAATATTATAAGTTAAGTTTATGTGGAATAAAATTCCCAGAGCATAGCAATATTCTATGTTTTTATATAATTTTAGCAATGATAATTTTTTTTATGTGTGTTGCTTTGCTTTTTGCAATGATTTTTTTTTCTTCAAAAATGCAGGTGTTATTTGTGTCTAGATTTTTTGCCAAATATTGTAAGATTTGTTATATTGTATGTGGCTGTGGTTTTGTTCTCATTTTGAATAAATGTAATGCAATTTATATATCCATTCTGCAATGGATAGATCTTTGGGATGTTTCCACTTTGAGGCTTTTGTGTATGTCCTTTGGTGAACATATGGATGCATTTCTTGTGTTAGTATAATTTTTGGGAGAGAATTGCTATGTCATTGGATATACATATTAACGCCAATTTTCCAAAAGTGTTGTACCAATTTACACCCAGTTGCAGTACGTACAAGTCACAGTTCCTTGACATTTGCCAACCCCTGGCACTGTTAGTCATATCGAGCAGGAAGCACTAACTTAAGGAAGGCAAATGCTTGTGTTCAGATCAGCTCAAAACCTACATGAAATAAAAATGACTTATGTAAAGGCACCAGAGAGATGCTGAAACAACAGGACAAAGAAGGGCTAAGCTTCCAGAGAGGGAAGAAATGTGAGTATATCATGTGTCGTTGCTTTGGTTGCTAAGGGGATCTGCAGATTCTTGGTGTGGAAAACAGGCTGAGAATCCAGCATCTTCCCTGGGAAGGGGGCTGAGACATGGCAGTTCTTTGTGAGACTTTGTGCAGTTCTAGAAAGCTGGAGAGACAAAAATGAGGACTAGAAGGGCCTCCAACATACAGCCAGTTTTCCCCTCAACACATTTGTTGAATTAGGAAGCTGTGTTAAATGAGAGAATAAAAAGCTAAGTTGCAAACACCTGTAGAGTAAATCAAAATGTTCCTCAGTCCCATACCGCTGAGCAGACGAAGATTAGACTGCAGAGCCCACCAGGCACTGCACCATTGTGAGTGATCATGGTCTCCATGAAGTGATCTGAAGGTTACATCCCAGGAATAAAAGAGAACCAGAGATGACTAAGACTCAACTTTGCAATAATGGCCTCAACCTTGTTGTGGATTAGAGAAAAGTGATAAGCCCCACTTTTTCTGACTAATAGAATTATGAACCCATTTTAATGTAGATAATCTTATATCCAATATCAAATTCTTATATGAAACTGTTCAATTGAAATTCCTATTTTATTTATTTTGTCCATCTTTTTCTCAGTTTCCTTGGAAATATTAATAGTTACTTAAGGTCCTTGTCCACATACTCTAGATCTGTACCATCCATGCCTCTTTTGTCCCTTTTTCCCTTGATTTCAGTCCCATCAACTAGTCTCTTGGTAGGCCTGTACATTTTCAATAGAATATTAAACAGGTCTCTGACCTGTTGAAATTTACATTTTGTCATCTTTTTTTTTTTAAGTTGCTAATTTAAATCAATTTAAGGTCTATGTCTGGGAATTCTAGTATACATTTTACTTGTGACTTTATTGTCTTTTGACTTGGAGGTGATATTTATTGTTAAGCATAGTAATTTTGTTTGCCTGCCAGGCATTGTCAGTGACAAGTATGATAGATTTTGAGTGATGTTTTTTGCTATAGTGAAGACTCACCATATCCTACAGCTAAGTAGGAGGATTCGTCTCAATCCAATCAGAAAATGATGTAACCCAACATTAATTTGCAGTATCTTTAAGTCTTGGTATACTTTTCACCTCCAATATATGGAGTGCAGCTTGCCAAGGGTCCCGACTGAAAGACTAAGTGTTTACTAGGACCTCCTTTTCTTGGCAGTCCTGAATTCTAATTTTTGTTTACCCAGTGTTGTGAGATTGCCAAAAACTCTCTTCTTGACAGCTGCTTTTTTACTTAGCTTCTTAACCTCTGATGCTGCTCAGTAAGGAATTGGCAAATGCCTAATGGGGAGTACAGATAACCTCAGGCTTACTTTTCTCTGCCTCTTTATTTTCTATGATCTTGGTTCCTCAAACCCCTGATGTCTATTGGCCTGAACTCCTGTTTTTGTCTTCCAGCCCTATGATACTTACAAAAGCTCTGCTGGCCTCTCTGCCTTTTGGCAGCCTTCTTCTGCCTGATTTCACAATCTCTTACTCATTTCAAAAGTTTTCAAGTGCCTGAAAGGAAAAGAATCCTGTAGAAGTTGAGCTTGTCTTACTTATTGTCATTTTTCCCCTGAGATCTTAGCCTTCAATTTTTCAATGCCCAGATTTACTTATATATATTTTATCTGCCTTTTTCAGTTCTTCTTAGTGCTATATTGGTCTGCTATCAGCCTATCAATCATAGCCAGAAAGAGAGTCCTTTCACATTTATGTTTTATTATTACTGAAATAAGTATCATTATCTCTATTTTGTAAATGAACCAATATATTTAATAAATATATGAGTCTTCCCATAACTCTTCTGGTTTGATGCCAACTGAAATAAATAATCATATGCTAGTATATTCTCTATATATTTAATAGATTTAATCTTTGTGTCCATTAAAACACCTTCAAAAATAACCCAAATGCATTCATTGCACACTAACTTTTAGAACTATATATTTTATAAGGAGATCCTTCCTAACAAATTTAAACTATGATTTCAGTTAATTTTAAAATAATAATATAAGAACTTACATTCATTGATCACTTACTGGTTCCCTGATACTTTTTATACAATATTTTATTTATAGGGTATATATTATCATCCTAATTTTATAAAGGAGGGAGCCAAAGTTTAGATAATTTAAAAACTCACCTAAGAATGTTTGCTTGTGATACAACCAGGCTCCATCTGAAGCACACAGCCTTACCCCAAGCCCATGTCATTAAATATCGTGTAGCACTATTCCCAAATACACAGGGTAAAATACTCATATCTGTCTCCTTTAAATTTTAACATCTATTGATTTCTATTGTCATTTATACAGCTGAATGAATCGAGTGTTTATATGTTATGGCTACTGTGGAGGATACAAAAAAGTCACAGACCCTTTCAATTTTATTGACAATAAAGAACATGAAAATAAGAAATACTCCACTATAAAATGTCATTAAGTGTTGAGTAACACAGGTAAAAGATTTGGGAATTTAGTGGAAGAGCTGTGAGCCTAGTTGCTGGCAATAACTGCATGGAGGAGAATTACTTTTCGAGTTCATCTTGACGGTCAGGGCCCAGAGAAGGGCAGAGCATCCCAGGCAAAGGCACTGCAGACGTGTGAATGCATTTGGTATGTTCAAGCATCACTGCATGGGCATCAAAGGTCTCTTGTTTGGTCTCCTAAATTAGCTTAATATCTTTGAAAAGTTAAACTCTTTAATTATTTGTATATTTTAAAAAGAAAAGGTAAACAGAGCTATTTCTGAAGTATAATTTAAATATGATAAGCAATGCAATACTTTGCCTCCAAACATAGGCCCTCCCCAATGGTCTTTATTTCTTACCCATTATTCTAAGTCCTCAATAGCCCTGATAAATTCAAATTCTCTTGGAAATGGATATCCCTCAAACTCTATCCCTTAATATAGTCTCTCTATACAGGTTCTATTCTGGGTACAGGAAGAAAATGTGAGAGATGGAATGTACAAACGAACAATGGCCAGACCACCTATGACAATAAAAATCTGACCTCTGCCCTAAACATTAGGACTTGGTCAATTATTGCCACTTTATTTTTACCCCCTGCTTCTAACTCAGGACCAGCCAGAGAAAACCCAATAGGCTCCCCAAACCAATCCCATAAAATTCCCTGCTTCTAGATGGCCCATCTCCAGCTTTTCTATGCCAACAACCACCAATTGGTGCATACTTGTACATTATAAAACATTCCCAACCACCCCAAAGCCTTTGAGTCTCCGCCAAACAAAAGGCATGGTGGCTGACTCCCCAGCTATAGCACAGTTCAAATAAACAGCCTCTGTTTGTTCTAATTTAGGTGGTCTCAGTTTATTTCCACACATACTAGCAGAAGGTAAACAAAATGTTTATTGAGACGTTCAGGTGTCAAGCACTCTGTTCTGTACTAGGGTCTGAAATAGCAATGACGAAGGAACTAGAAAGAGTCCCCTGTCCTCACAGATGAAGCTTACCATCTATTAAAAGAGGCAGACCCCGCCACCTCCCCCAGAAAAAGTAATATTCAACAGATACATAAAGTGATAAAATGACATAAGATAATCACCAGTGGTGTCAGTTAAACCAAAGGGTACTGAGAGTGAGAGGGGAGAGGCTTTTTAGGTAGGCTGGTCTGATGGGATCTCTCTGAAGTCAGCTTTCAGCTGAGACTTGTTAAAGCAGAAAGATGAGCTAGATTAGCCCAACCTCAGTGGTTGAAGATCAAACTATGAACCAGGAGGTCACGGTTTGATTCCCTGTCAGGGCTCATGCCTGGGTTGCGGGCTAGGTCCCCATTGCGGGGGCATACAGAGGCAGCTTATCAATGATTCTCTGTCATCATTGATGTTTCTATCTCTCCCTCTTCTTTACTCTCTGAAATCAATAAATATATATATTTTTTTTAAAAAAGAAAGAAAGATGAGCTAGCCTAGAACAGAGCTGGAGGTGAAGAGATGAAGATGAGCTAAGAAGAAATGAGTGTGAGGAGGGCTTTGAGGGAGCATGTTTGAGCAAGTATTGTTCCATTTTATAGATGGGAAAAGCGAGGCCCAGAGAGACTAAGTTGTCCAGAGTCTCACAGCTTGTGAGTGTTAGCAAGAGGTTTCCCATGTAGGTTTTTCCCACAGCCCCTGCTTTCAGGGCTTCTAGGGCAACTGGCCAGGGTGTAGGCCGATGAAGGTATTCTACAAGTGAAGAGGCCAGAAGTTCAAGAACACTGGATTAAGAAAAGGAAACACAAGGGCTCTTAAAAAGAGTAGTGGAAACGTGATGAAAGGTGGATAAAGGGTCACTGTAGGCAAATACCATTGGTTTTATGTTTTTGCCTTAGGGCAGCTTTGAATGAATGGCTAAGCAGAAAAAAACAAAATTAAAAAAAAAAAGTATTAATGGAGACCAGTGTCTGAACTTGTAGGGTAGAAAGGTTTGACTAAAGCATTTTCAGGTTTGACAAGTTGAAAATAAGATACAATTAAACAAATATATGTTGGTGAGCATGAGGAAGTTTTGAACAATTTTAAAAAACAGATTAAATTAAACCTGAAGTCAATAATATAGTATATGCTATTTCAGTTGCCATTACTTAATGAAAACAAGATTATTCTCATGAAGTTTCATAAATTTATTTTTGACTGCTTTGACCAAGTTTCAGCTACTTAAAGAAAAAAAAAATCTGACCTAGAATCAGAATCACGGTTGTTTCTTCTTTGGAGAACAGAAAGATATCTCTGTTGCTCTCAGGAGGCTCTGAGGAGCAAGCTATAGGAGGAACCATGAGATTTTGAAAACAGAAACCTACCAACTGGTCTTTTGGGGATGTTGCTGCCATTAGAGATATTTGAGGATATCAAAGTGCTGGAAGGATCTATTAAGAGAGAGAATGAAAGACTTCTGAGAGCACTGGTACATTTCCTGGGTGGTGACACCTCCAGGATCCCACGCTGCAGACAGGCCTTACACTCTATTTAGGGAGCTAGCTATTTTAAAAATTCCTTAGTTGGTTCCTGGAACTTGAATCTACATCATTTTTTTTAAAACTTACCCCTTCCCCCACTCCTCCACCTGAAAAAAAAAAGGCTCACTATATACATGTTCTCTGTCTTTACCTGGGCATTATGTTTCTCTTCTGGTTCTCAAGCAGCCCCCCTTATCATCAGCCTGCTGCCGGCACCATCCCTTTGATTCAGAAGCCCAGATCTCTACAAACCTCCTTGGCTGCGGGTCCATTCTAAGACAATAATATTTGGGCTGTGCTGATGTGACCACGGCAGTATTGGCAAAATGCTGCCATTGGCAGGCTTTTCTGGGGCTGGTATTGTTGTTGTTTTTACTAGTATTTCTCAGTGATTCACTGACCTCAGGGTTTCCATGACTGTAATGTCTGCTTAACATTATAAATGCACAGTGGGGCCGGCTGTCTCCTAAACCTGCCCGAGCATCCCTGCAAGGCTGCAAAAGAAAGAGTGGCCCCCATTCCCTGTGTCCATGGGATAAGCATCAGCTGTCACCATGGCTCCTAAAAGTGTCCCCTGATGCAATTGAGGAGCTTTGGAGACAAGCTTGAGGATCCCATCACCCCACAGATAAAGAATACACACAAGAGCAACGTTTTGCAATGTGTTGTTGTATGGGTCAGAGTGCGCTGTCAGACTCCTTGAGTGCGGGTGTGTGTGCAGGGTGGTACTTGAGGGTGAAGGGAGCACATCTTTTCCCTGTGTGGAGCACTGCAGCGTGGTATGTGGGTGTTCTACCTTGTGTCTCATGAAGGGAAGTGGAAACAGAGGTTATGACAGCATTAATTATTATCAGACCTGTGTACAAGTCCACTGCTCAGCTGCTTATCTCCAGCCAGGGCACATAGCATTACATAATAACTAGAGGCCCGACGCATGAAATTTGTGCAAGGGGCTTGGCCCCCGCCACCAGAGCAGCGGCCTCTGCCTCAGCCCCGACCGCTGTGGCTTCCTCTGGAAGGTCGTCCAGAAGGTCATCCGGTCTAATTAGCATATTATGCTTTTATTATTATAGATACTATTACATTTCTTCAAAGTATATTGTGAGGATTAAGCTTAAGAAAATAAGTTAAAAGGACTTCGAAATATCAACTCTGAAATACATTAGATACGAAGAGTATGGAAATGCTTCCAGGCTTTCCTCACAGGGATGGGGCAGGAGAAATGGGAAGAGCTTGGCCCCTTTGGAACTTAGAAAGTATCAGAGAGGCATACAAGAATGAATGCAGCTTTTAGAAATATCAAAACCTGAGCACTAGCAGTCCCTGTGTGGTGAATGCCTGCACAATAGCAGTATTCATCCCATTTTACAGACTGGAAACTCCAGGTCCTAAAAGTTAACCATTTTAACCAAGTTCAAAGCGTCAATAGATCTCTCTATATTCGCAACAAAATTGGACAGAATAGATAACTTGATTATACTGAATTGCAAACTTTTTCATTTCCTGTGAGAACTGTGAAACATGTAGGGCCATCTGCTTCATGCGTTTCTTTGAGAATCACAATAATTATTACTCTGGCTCCATTGGTTTGACAACATTTCTATAGAGAACAGGTTTTCAGTGCTTGCTTTCTCCAGACTTCAAATCTTAAGCTCTCCTTAGAGTCAACTCTAGGGTCCTGCTGTGTCATGCTAGGGGGACATCTATTGTTTTTACCTGCAAAGAATCTCCTTCCTTCTTTCATAACAAAACCCCTCCTTTTCCTTTTGCTAACTGCCTCTCCACCTCCCAGTGGGAATGTCACTCATGGTTTCATGGACGACCAGTATCACTATCCCAGACCCCAGGACACAGTTACTGGTTTGAGGTAGATGGGCCACCCCAGTGAGTCCCATCAGAGTCATTTGACATAAGTATTTTTGTTACCCAGATAAGGGAGATGTTCTCTCCTGACACATGAGCTTAGAAGTACTTGAGTCTATTTTTACAGCCACATGGAAGGATCTTGCTTGACAATAAAGCCAACTCATAGGACATGAAATAATGGAAAGAAAGAGAGAGAGTGGAAAGAAAGAAGAAGGGGCCGAAACAGATATTCTAATAACATGCTTTGTACTCCTGAATTCAGTCACCTTAAACCACTTTATATATCTGTCATCTACCTATCAATCCTCTATCTATCTATCTATCTATCATCTATATATCTATTATCTATTTAATTTTAAGGTAGTTTGAGTTGGGTTTTGTTAATGCAAACAAACATGCCCTGACTAATCTATATGCCCAACATAACAGACAAATAACTATGTTGACCACTGCTTTATATCATTTACTTATTTTATTTTTGTTGATATTCAGAATTATATATATATATGTATATATATATATGATGACATATGTTGAATATATATAATTCAACATATGTTGAAAAATATGTGCTACAATGTTTAATATGATAGGACCTAACACATACATAGTGAGTACTCAATAACGATGTGTTATGTGAATAAATAAAGCCTAGTCAATGAGTTTCTTCAGAGTTCAGGAGTAGGGCTTGGAAAGGCCATCCTCTGTAATGAAAGCTACTGAAAAACTGCCCATTAGATATAAAACACAGCGCACCCTAAGATATGTTTTGAAAGTGTAGTTATGAGACTAGGTATCTACTGAATCCAATTAAGAAGACAGGGTGTTTTGCAAAAGACTGGTTATTATCCCACCTGGATTGTGACATGAGGGAGAAAGCTCCCACCTTGCCACAACAGAAGAGCAAGAAGAGAAATAGATAAGCCAACAGTGGGAAGTGCTAATGGGTTTCCACACTCTTTGTTAATGTTGGACAGTGTAATTCAACCAGCGTCCTCAGGAATGCCGTGTATGTCCAAATCCTTTTACTCTAATTCTGTACTTACAAGCAATCCTTGGCAGATATATGGGTTTAATCTGGGCCAGCTTCCTGGGCACGTGACCCATGCAGTTACACAAAGTCCAGTAGAAGAGCCTAGTGTTTGGTTTAATGCTCTGCTCTTGCTGTCTTGAAATTCTTAATCATTTTGAACAAGGGCCTGCATTTTCATTTTGCACCGGGTCCTGCTGATTATGTAGCCGGTCCTGAGTCTAATTTGTGGTTATGTTTCTCACTAAAAATTAATAAAAGGGATTTTACATTATCAATCAATCTTGAATGGATTTGCTTAATTAAAGTTGGTTTGCCACCAAACATGAAAAACCACAAGTAGATTTACACAATCAAGTTTCTGAACCTTCAGAACTAAGAATCAGAACCCAGAATGTGGCTGCATTCTGGACAACTACTACTTAGAGAGCACTACATAAAGAAGCTAAACCTTTAGTATCCATTTAGCTTAAAAGTGAAGTATAAATGCATGTACCACCAGTTTATGCAGACTCCAGGGACACAAATGATCCCTCCAAAAGGGCAGAACAGTAGTAAATAGCTATGTTGACTTCCACTGTTTATATCATTTACTTATTTTAGTTTTGTAAATATAGCCTACTTTTTGAATCTTTAGATTATTCTTAGATTACTTTCAATCACAAAAAATTACTCTCCTAAGAAGATGCTTCAGAAAAACTAACATTTATAGAGAATTTTATTATGGTTTCTTTCTAGAAAATGAACTCACTGATAGAGAATCTATATCAAAAAATATTTCGACTCAACACTGATTAGGTTTCTAATGGCTCTCTTCTCCATAGTTTTGTTCTGTACAAAAAGAAAATCACCATGTTATTAGTTCAAGATGAGAACCTGACAACCAACTATAACCTCAACTGCTGAAATGCATTTTTAAAGATGTTCATGCATTATTCAGTAAGCTACCTTGAATCAAACATGTAAAAGCCCTTGAAACAAAAAAATATATATAATATATAACCAATATTATCACCAGATGGTAGACTTTATTTGTTATCCTAATTCCATTTTACATTTAAAAAATAAATATCAGCATGAATATTTAATACATTTGCTATAACAGAGGCAAAAGGCCAATATTATTATTGTAGGAATGTGAGGCTCAGAACTATTTAACTTTACGAGTGATGTTGTTTTCTTATTGCTGTACCATCTTTTTTCACTGGAATGAGCTAGAATGTCAGTAGATTGTTGCCAGAGGTATCTAAAAAGCAATTCTGTATCTTTCCTAAGATACTATTTTTAAGGTCAGTACATTAGTTTAAAACTGGATCTCTACTTTTTGTGGCTGGCTTGGTCATCAAGCATATTATTCATTCCTTAGAAGTGATCAATGAGTTCATATGTGAAAATATTGTACATTTGATTTTCTAAGGTAGAACACAAGGTAAAAATGAATAAGCAACACAAGGTTTACTTTAGTTCACCAGCAAGGAGGTCCATTTATTTGGCCTTATATTTTTACATTATTGATGAAAATTCATTTACTCTGAAAATGTTAAAAGGAGGTATCATTGTATTTAAAGGAGCTCTGGAAATGCATGTTTTGTGAAAGAAGAAGCCATGTACTAACACTTTAAATTTATTTGTTTGTTTGTTCGTACTTGCATTTAAAAGGAAAAGAAGCCCAGCTATCTTGGCGTATCCCTAGCAAAAGATGATTTCTATAGAAGATGAAGCAAATTAAATCATGGATTTCTCGCCCAGTGGAGCCATGGCAAAGGGTTTCACTATCAAGGGGTTGGTTATATTTGAATAATTGAAGGAAACTTTAACCTGGCATAGATGTCTCAGCTTGTTTCATTAGTTCTAATAATAGAATTTAAAGGGACATCAATTTTTTGGTTTCTTTTTAATATTAACTAAACATAATCAGCTATTAATTCATGCAATATACAAGTATTGAGTTTCTGTCCCACAGGAAGCCAGTGCTAATGGTGAGAAATAACTGCATTGCTGGCACAGGTGGTCAAATCCAAAAGCCATTCTGGACAAATATGGCTTAACAAGCTGTCAGAAACTCATGCTCACTAGAAGCATGAGGGTGACATTGTGTGCCATAGCATATCTGAGGACAAAAAGAATGAGCATTTTGTCATTGGTAATGTGAGAATATAAATACTTACCTAATAGTTATTATAAAATAAAATAATCTATGAAAAAAAGAGCAGGCACACCAATCCAATAAACTTAATATAGAATTATTTGTGTGTTAATATATATTTTACATATACATAAAATACATAAATATATTATGTATATATATACATATATATATGTACATATATATACATATATATATATGTATATATATACATTACTATATATACTAGAGGCCTGATGCATGAAGATTCGTGCAAGAATGGGCCTTCCTACCCCTGGCTGCCAGCACCATCTTCACTCCTGCCTAGAGGCCCGGAGTGGCTGGGGCGGTGTGGAACATCTGCATGGTCACCATGGTGACGACACAAGCATCCTGCCTGATCCCCGGCCACTTGATGCCTGCATATGTAAATTAACCCACCATCTTTATTGGGTTAATTTGCATACTCACTCCTGATTGGCTGGTGGGTGTCACGAATGTACGGTCAATTTGCATCTTACTCTTTTATTAGTGTAGATATAGAGGGTTTGGCAAAAGTAGTTTTACAGTTGAGACTACATAAAAGTTTATTTTTGTATTATTATTTATTAATTATTATATTAGTTTCTATATGAACAACTATAAACTTAGTTTTGCTCCACCCTGTTTAAATATATACATATATATAATAATAAAAGCATAATATGCTAATTAGACTGGACAGCCGAATGTCCTTTCAGATGAAGCCACGGTGGCGGGGCCAAGACAGAGGTGGTTATGGGAAATTGGGCAGGCAGGCAGAATGGTTAGGGGTGATCAGGCAGGCAGGTGAGCGGTTAGGGGCAATCAGGCAGGTAGGCAAGCAGTTAGGGGCATCAGGTAGGCAGGCGAGTGGGTAGGGGTGATGAGGCAGGCAGGCAGGCCAGCAGTTAGGAGCCAGTGGTTCCAGATTGTGAGAGAATACAGGCCAGGCTGAGAGTCCTTCCCCCCACCCCCATGCATGAATTTCATGCACCAGATCTCTAGTCCTATATAATAAAAGCCTAATATGCTAAGTATCTGGTCATCCAGTGATTGGTCAAATGTTCAACCAATCAAAGTGTAATATGCTACTGATATGCTAAGGCCACTCAACTGCTCGCTATTACATGCACTGGCCACCAGGGGCAGACAGTCAACTGATCGACCAGTTGCTATGATGTGCACTGACCACCAGGGGGTAGACAGTTGACTGGTAAACCAGTCGCTATGATGTGCACTGACCACTGGAGGGTAGATGCTCTGACCAATAGGTTAGCTTGCTGCTGGGGTCTGGCCGATCGGGACTGGGTGAGATGGTGCCAGACACATTCTGGAGCCCTCCTGTGGTCCCTCCCCGGCCCCAATCTTGCACCAGTGGGGTCCCTCAGCTTGGCCTGTGCCCTCTTGCAATCCGGGACCCCTTGGGGGATGTAAGAGAACCAGTTTCGCCCCAATCCTGCAGGCCACTCCCCTCAGGAGGGTGACAGAGGCAGGGCTCACAGCTGGCGAGTGCTGCTGTGGTAGCGCGAGCCTCTCCTGTTTGGGATTGATTGGGCATGAGCCTGCAGCAGGCGCAGTGGGGCCGGGATGAGCGGGAGCAGCAGGTAGGAGCTGCAGGTGGTGTTAGACTGTGAGTTTCAGCCCGATCCCCACAGGCCACCCAAAGGGACCCAACCCGTGCACAAATTCATGCACTAGGCCTCTAGTATATGTAAACACACACACACACACACACACACACACACACACACACACACATATATTTATATAAACCAATCAACAGAGAGTAAAAGATTGGGCAATCTCTGAATATCACTATATTACAAGCTAGTAGTTAGTAGAAACTACTTTAGGATAAAAATTAGTAATAAATACTAGGTATTATACACTGAGTGGCCAGATTATTATGACCACCCCATCAGTACTTCATTGGGCCACCTTTTGCCTTCAATACTGCAGCAATTTTTCTTGGCATTGATTCCACAAGATGTTGAAAGGTGATGCGAGGAATCTGACACCATGCCTGATGAATAGCACTGTCCAGTTCTGTGAGATTTCATGGTTGTGGAACCAGCTGCCTGATGGCTCTTTTAACTTCGTCCCACAAATGCGCAATTGGATTAAGATCTGGTGATTGTGGGGGCCACCTAAGCAAGGTAAAGTCTCCCTCATGTTCTTGAAACCACTCCTGCACAATACGAGCACCGTGGCATGGCGCATTGTCTTGTGGAAGAAGCCATCTCCATTGGGATACGCCATCAACATGATAGGATGAACTTGATCAGTAACAATACTTAGGTATGTTGTGCTATTCAGACGTTCCACACGAATTAAAGGGCCCAAATCATGCCAGGAAAACATGCCCCAAACCATAACACTGCCCCCACAAGCTTGAAGGGTTGTACTCATGCATGTGGGGTGTATGCTTTCATGCTGTTTCTGCCAAATTCTCACTCTGCCATCTGCATGATGCAACTGGAAACATGATTCATTGGACCACATGACTTTTTTCCAATGTTCGACTGTCCAATCCTTGTGCTCCTGTGCGAATTGGAGACATTTTATCTTGGTAACTGCAGACAGCAAATGTGTTCAAACAGGCCTTCGGCTTCCATATCCCATACGATGCAGTATACGGCTAATTTGCCTACAAACTTCAGGTGGTCATAATAATCTGGCCACTCAGTGTGTATAATAATAAAAGTGGAATATGCTAATTAGGCCAGACGTCTTCCAGACATCCTTCTGGTTGTCCTTCCTGACAAAGCCAGGGCCAGCCAGAGGGAAGCCAACTGGGATCCCGGATGCCTGTGGGCAGCCCAAGGGAAGTCAACCAAGGTCCGGGTGCCTGTGGGCAGCCTGAAGGAAGCCAGCCAGGGTCCCAGGTGCCTGTGGGCAGCCCAAGGAAAGCTGGCTCAGTCCCAGATGCCTGTGGGTGGCCCAAGGGAAGCCAGCTGGGTTCCCGGGTGCCTGCCAGTGGCTGGAGCAGGGAAGCAGCACAGGTCCCAGGTGCGGGAGGGAAGCCAGTGCTGGAGGGAAGCCGGTGCAGGCAGTCAGGGGAAGGAAGACCTACTCTTGCATGAATTTTCGTGCATCAGGCCTCTAGTATTAAAAAAAAAAAAGAAAGACAGTCAGACATCAAACTAAATAAGGCAATTGGGTACACAGGTTTTTGTTTTGTATTATTTTTTTAGTTTGGTGAGAAATTAAGACATTCAGTTGTATTTAAGTTATCTAAATAATGCTATTTTCCTCAGGGCGGAAAACAAAGATTGCAACTTTAGAAAGCATGACTAAAATAGATATTTTCTGTTGAATTTATTCTGAAGTTAATTGATCCTCTGTATTTAGGGGCTATCTATTTATATAAAAGCCTAATCAACTGTTTGACCATTCGACCGTTGGCTATGATGTGCACTGACCACCAGGGGGCAGAGGCTCAATGCACAGGCATGGAAACATGGAACAGAATGATGAATCTCAGATGAAAGAGGGAGGGTGGGAAGAGATTAACCAATGATCTTATGTGCATACTAGAGGCCGGGTGCACAGATTCATGTACCGGTGGGGTCCCTCGGCCTGGCCTGTGAGGATCGGGTTGAAATAGCCCTATGCATGGATTCATGCACTAGTAGGGTTCCTTGGCCTGGCCTGCAAAAATCAGGCCAAAACTGGCAGTCCGATATCCCCCAAGGGTCCTGGATTGTGAGAGGGTGCAGGCCAGACCAAGGGACCCACTGGTGCACGAATCTGTTCACCAGGCCTATAGTAGAGGCTATAAAAGATAAAACACAGCTCTGATTTTAGCAGTTCATCATTATCATTTAGAGTTCATCATTATATTTAGGGAAGCTGAAATGCTCTTAATCATATCAATAATTGATCAATAACTGCTTTGTACTAAGTGAACAAATGACATGTCAGGGTAGGATTTGAATGAGAAATTAATCATGTTATACATAATCGCATTTATAATAGAATCTTATTGGACTATTTAAGAGAGAAAATTAACTCATTCTTTGTAAAGTAACATTCAAGGACCAAACATATATGTTGTCTTCTGAGTGATACTGATGAATAATTGTGTCTCATTTATACATATAAAAGCCCAGTGACCGAACGGTGGAACAACCAGAATGACCAGCTGACCAGTCGTTATGATGCACACTGATCACCAAGGGGCAGACACTCAATACAGGATCTGCCCCCTGGTGGTCAGTGTGCTCCCACAGTGGGAGCACTGCTCAGCTGACCAGGATGAACAGCTGACTGGGATGAGTAGTACTCCCACAGTAGGCTGATCCCCTCAGGCCATGCCCCCGACCAGTACATGAATCTGTGCACCAGGCCTCTAGTCCTATATAATAAAGAGGTAATATGCAAATTGACCCTCATGCCCTCACAAGATGGCTGCCTACGACCAGGCCAGCAGGGGGTTAGTGAGGGACAACCAAATGACTAAACAAGCAGGCTGTGTGGGGTAACCAGGCCAGCAGGGGGGTTAGTGAGGGACAACCAAACGAATGAACAGCAGGCTGCATGGGGCGACCAGGCAGGCAGGGGAGGCAATTGGGGGTGACCAGACCAGTGGGGGTGGCAGTTAGGAGTGACCAGTTGGGGGCAACCTGGCTAGCAGTGGGGGGCAGTGAGGGGCGACCAGGCCAGCACTCAGAGGCAGTGAGGGGCAATCAGGCCGGCAGGGGAGTTAGTGAGGGACAACCAAACGACTGAACAGAAGGCTGTATGGGGCGACCAAGCTGGCAGGCAGGTTAGTGAGGGATGACCAAACAACTGAAGAGCAGGCTGTGTGGGGTGACCAGGCCAGTGCAGGGGAGGGCAGTTAGGGGTGATCAGGCAACAGATGGGGGCAGTTAGGGATGGCCAAGTGAGCAGGGGGGGGTGCAGCTTGGGGCGAACAGGCCACAGGGGGGGAAGTTAGGGGAAACCAGGCCAGTACGCAGAGGCAGTGAGGAGTGATCAGGCCAGCAGGGGAGGGGGCAATTAGGGGTGACCAGGCAGGCAGGTGAGTGATTAGGAGCCAGCGGTCCAGGATTGTGAGAGGGATGTCTGACTGCCGGTTTAGGCCTGATCCCCAGGATCATGCATGAATTTTGTGCACCAGGCCTCTAGTATTATAATAAGAGAGAGTAATTCCCTTGGGGGCAATGCATTTAAATGAAATAGGCTAGAGATATGAATAACAGAGAGGCAGTTATAAAAATTCAGAGTCAGCTTAGAGACTATTTGACAATAATTTCTGTCTCAGGAGACAGTTTTGTTTTCATTAATAGCCAGATATTCCTAAATAAATGATGTAAGTCAGGTAAATATATAAGCTTAAACAAGGATACCATCTAGATGCTACTTAGCACCTCAGCAGAATAGTACAATGCAATATAAGATGTAGCCTAATGGCTAATTTGTATCCTCTTCCTGGGTTAAGAACAATTAATTTTTCATCTGCAAATTAATTTTGCACTTGGCATCATTGTAGGGCAACTATATTTGTATGGCTGTTTGCTCCTCAATGATTCGCCAATGCCCCCTGAAGTTTTAACCTCAAGCATTTACTCAACATTAACATTTATGCACAGCTATGAAAGACTGCTGAGAAATAGCTCTGTGGTGTAGACATTGCCAAAGGAAACTAAACATAAAGATGTTCCATTTATGTCTTCCTACTCATGTCTCTAATTTTATTATTTCTTGCATATACTTTATTGCATATTAACTACATGCTGGATATCTTATATTTCCTGTCTCTTATTTGGAGGCACCAGGATCTGACATGGGGTCATAGACATGGTTTTAATTCATCCAGATGTCCACAACATAAAACTTTTTAAAACAAAGTTGGTACATGTTCTTCCTGCCAGTTTTCTTACCTCATTTCCTCTCTTTTTCTCTGGCTTTCAGTTAATTTGACCACACCTCTTTTTTTATTTTCCCATGGGAAGACTATGATGTAAATGAGAAAGTGATGAGGAAAATACAGATTCAGATAACAAGAACTTAATTATTAGTCTTTGCATCATATGGGAAAGCTAAAGGCCAAAGCTGTAGAAGCTTTGAACGTGAAGCCATTATGAACATGAAGTTATTGATAAGCATGTCTTGTCTTGCAGATTAAGTCTTTCGTTGTTTATTGTTTCAACTACTCTCCCTCCTCCCTCCATGTTTATAAAATACTCATTGGGAGAGTGGCTTTAGGACTGCTTATTAGACGACAGGCCACAGGAAACACAATTCTGGCCTCAGGGTTAGGTTAAAATCACACTAAGTTATCTAAGACCAAATTCACATGTTTGATCAAATACAAGACAAAATATATCATCTGTGACTAACCAATGTAGACACCTTAACCTATGCTCTGGGGGGGTGAGGAGGCATTCGGTTTTCAAGTAGTTGGTGCCTAGAACTCTTGTCAACCATATAATTTTTATTCAAAGATCTGTAGAAATGTAAAGAATAAAGCTAAGTATGTGATCCTCACTGACCAGAACACTGGTCCGAAAACAATTCAAAAATTATTGAGGCTAAGTTAATATTTCTTATTTTGAGTCAAAGTTTAAGGACACCTGTAAGAATGAATTTACATTTATTTATGTAAAAAAATGAACAAAAGGGTTGGTTGAACATGAATTTAATATTAAGTCAACAGCAATATTGTGCTGAATTAATAGATTTGGCAAATTAGAAAGAGTTTTGAGTGGGCAGACAGAGCATCTGTGTTTGGGGCCAGTCTTTGCCTCTCTCTCAGTGATAAATTAACCGTGGACAAGTCTATTATGCTTAGTTTTCACACACAGAGGGCATTGGTTTAAATACTCTCAGCTTGCACTAAACCCTGAATGTAGAGTCAGAGTTAATATGAACAAGAAGAGAAGAAGAAAGAAAAAGTTGATCAATTCTATGGAAAAAGAGATTTGTACTGAAAAGTCAATGAGATAACCTTAGAATTCCAGATTATGTACAGCTTTGTTGATGTTACTGTTAAATCACATAGGTAAGTAATCAAATATTGTAAGTAAGATAACAAGTTGATGCAAATGTTGGTATAAGTAGATGAGAAGCATGGATTTGAGGAGAAATAGAATAGAAAAACCTTAAATATTTTTCAATAACCCCACTATGACATTCTGTACTAGTATAATAGCAACAAGAAGAGCAAGCGTATAATGACTTTTTACTTTGTAGTTGGCATTTTTGTTAGGTATTTTACATGCAGGATTCTCTTGGTCATACAAAAGCTAATGTAAAAACTGGTCACTCATGATACACAGTTTTGAATCTGAGTTCTTCCACTATGATTATGTGATTGAGTTCATATTGCCAGTCAGTTTAGGGAGAAAGATTTAGTGATAACTTTTGGCCATGTTAAATTTGAGACAATTTCCCAGAGGAAATATAAAATATAGGAATAACTATTTCTAAACTATGTAGAGGTGGCCATTCATTCCCTGAAAGTAGATGAAATTTCCAAAGGTACAAAATAAAGACAAAGGAACCAGATTAAAGGTCTTGGACTTCAGGAGGGGGTGATCAGATAGAATGATGAAATGGAACCAAAGAAAGAAAAAAAGTGAGATGGAAGAAAATGGTCACAAATGCTAAGAGAAAGGAGAATTTAAAGCAGCTTGAGGGGAATTGGTTAGAGAAGAGATCTGCAGTGAAAAATACTACAGAGGTCAAGGATTTTGGCATCAGTTACATTTGGCTGGAAGGAATATGTTGAAACTCCTTTCCCAGCATCCACCAATGTACCTGTGGTGGACATTGAACTTTACTAGTAAGCGAGTTGGTGCTTCACCTTTATAATGTTCACTAAAAGTGGATAAAATAGCTTTAGAAATTGAAGAATTTTATAGTTCAAAATCTTTTAAAGGATAAATGAAACTATTTCTGTTCAATATAATAAAAAAATGTAGAACAGAAAATTATAACTGCCAATCTATCAGCCATTCCACATCCCAACCCACCTCCTTTATGCTGGCAGAGTCCTCAAGTTACTTAGGTTTCTATCTTTCTGTGCTCAACTTTTGGTTTTATTAAGAAGTTGGATCCGTAGGAACCCTCTAGGGAATTTTTCTAACATACTCATGGTGGTGGTCTTACTACCTTTGCCTAATCACTGTTCCAGGCATGGATGTGTGACACCAATGTAGCCAAAGAAAATAAAGTCATCAAGGGGCCTTCTAGGAAAAGTCCTGACAGATTTAAAGACAACAAACAAGAAAAATCTGAACTTTCATTAGATGCGATGCTTGGAACTGTTGTAGACATCTTATAACCATGAGGGAAGTAGTCGCTGAGGACAAATGACAGAACACAGAAATGGAAGGAACCCGAGTCCTTGAGAATTCCTGCTGCATTTCAAGGATTTTTTTTTACTTAAGCTGTTGGTGTTTTCTGTTACTTGAAGCTGAATATCATCCTGTATAATAAAAGGTTAATATGCAAATAGACCAAATGGCAGAACAACCAAACAACCAGTCACTATGACGTGCATTGACCACAAGGGGGCATGCGTGGAACATGGCAGGCATCGGCCTCAGCGGGATGGTGGAGCAGGTGAGCAGGGGTGCCAGGCCAAGGCAGGGTGCCAGTCGCTGTCATCAGGGAGAGCCTCTGGTGGTTACTGTAAATTCTTTGCTCCTGCGCTGCGGTCCTGCCCAGCACTCGCACCTGCTGCTGATGCCGGGCACCAACCCTGATTGCTTAGCGCCATCAGCAGGTGCGAGAGGCAGCTGCCAGCCCTGATCTCCCCTCAGGGCTTCTCCACCTACCCCTGCTCCTGAGGGGCGATAAGGGCAGCAGCCACCGCTCACACCCGCACCCGCTGATGGCACTAGCCCTAATCACTCTGTGCTGTCAACAGGTGCAAGCAGGGCTGGTGCTATCAGCGTGTGGGAGTGGTGGCAGGAGTGGGGCTGCCCACAGACAGGGGACCAGGGCTGCAGCGGGAGGGGCTGGCGGGGGTGAGGAGAATGGGCCAAGACCCACCTCTATGTCCACCGCAGCCTCCCAGCCCACAGTTCCTTTCAAGGTGCATGAATTCGTGCACTGGGCTCCTGGTCTATGATAAAAATGTGAAGATTAATTCCTGGTATTTTCCCTCCTCACTCTTATTTTTTTATTATCTTTTATTCAGCTTTTTGTATTTTATTCCACTGGAATTCTATTTATAGAAAATATAGCTACTCCATAAAAGTCTAAATTCTAATCTATAATTTTGTAGTTATTGTTACTATTGAATTCTTTGCTGATTAGACTGGCTGATGGTGGGATAGGGGGAGGTAAAAAGAGAGTGTGAATAAAGGAATGGGCTATTATTTCCCAATTTTCCTCTGCATAGTCATGGCATGGATTTAAAAAGAACTGTGTATAGCATTATTTCAGGGGGATTACAATAAAACCCAAAATCTTTATATAAATTTCTCGAGCCTTTTGTTTTGGGTTTGCATTTTATGGCCTTTTTCAGGCATGGCACTTTCATTAACATGTGCATGCAAAGCTCCATTGTTCAGTATGGCTCTCTAATGAGAAAGAATAAGACTAAGTATTGGGAATGAAAATTGTACATTTTTATGTAGTGCTTTATAGACTATTACTTCTAATTAAAATTTGAAGTTTGTCTTTATAGTTAAAGTGAAAGCAAAAAATCACACATTATGTCTCTCTCTGACATAAGAGACTCCAGACTGGAGTGAAATAAGGCTTTGACAAAGGGTCACACTTACATATTAGAAGATACAGAGAGCTGGTGCTGTCCTCAGAGGTTAAATTTGAATGAAGTTCAATGTCTATAATGAGACCATCTTTTGAAGGTAAGGACTTATGATTATTGGAAATTTTGGGGGAATGCTAAAATTAGAAGCTAAGGGGGGAAATTATTAGAGAGCTCACCCAGGTAATGGAGATAATGTTTATGTCAAGGACTCCAGTTTGCTGTTTTTCTCTAATCTAAGAACTCTGTTGCATAATCTGAAATGTTTATTTTAATCTTTTAATCAATTACATTAGATAAAACTTATGATAATTTAGCTTTTTATAAAGCAACTAGAGGCCCGTGCACTGGAGGGGGTACCTTCAGCCCAGCCTGCACCCTCTCCAATTCGGATCCCTCTCACAATCCAGGACCACTGGATCTTAACTGCTCACCTGCCTGCCTGCCTGAATGCCCCTAACTGCTCCCCCTGCCAGTCTGATCACCCCTAACCATCTCTGCCTGCCTGCCTGATCACCCCTAACTGCCCCCTCTGCCGGCCTGGTCGCCCCTCACAGCCCCCCCTGCCAACCTGGTTGCCCTAACTGCCCCCCTGCTGGCCTGGTCAACTCTCACTGCCCCCCTCTGCTGGCCTGGTTGCCCCTCACTGCTCTCCTCTGCCAGCCTAGTTGCCCCTCACTGCCCCCCCCCCTGCCGGCCTGGTCACCCCACGCAGCCTGCTGTTCGGTCGTTTGGTTGTCCCTCACTAACCCCCCTGCTGGCCTGGTCACCCCATGTAGCCTGCTGTTCAGTCATTTGGTGGTCTCTCACTAACCCCCCTGCCAGCCTGGTCCCACCACGCAACCTGCTGTTCGGTCATCACTGTAAGGGCATCCTGCCCAATTTGCATATTACCCTTTTATTAGTATAGATATTATATTTAAGAGTACTCTGAAATCTGCTGTCTCAAAGCTATTACTTTATCCCATGCATTCACAATGGGTCCAATATTGCCCTCAAGGGGATAAAAATCAGTTCTTGAGGGAGAGGTGGAAAAAAGTCTTAGATATTATACAAAAAATTATATAGTATATCTATGGTATTAAAATTTCACAGGAAAGTAATTAAGAACAAATTTTTTATTTTTATTTATTTATTTTATTTTTTAAAAATACATATTTTATTGATTTTTTACAGAGAGGAAGGGAGAGGGATAGAGAGTTAGAAACATCAATGAGAGAGAAACATTGATCAGTTGCCTCCTACAACACTCCATACTGGGGCTGTGTCCACAACCAAGGTACATGCCCTTGACTGGAATCGAACCTGGGACCTTTCAGTCTGCAGGCCAATGCTCTATCCACTGAGCCAAACCAGTTAGGGCAAGAACAAATTTTTTAAAAGATGAGGGGAGGGAATAATGAATTTAAATATTTCACCTACCAAAGAGATTTCTTTATTTTGTAAAGGAAAAAAAAAAAAAAAAGAAGAACACAACCTGTCATTAGGACATTATGAGATACCTCAAAAGGTTCCAGAAGCACTTCAGTGACACATGACCCATTATATTATCTGCTTTGCCAGAAGCTTGCAACCATGCATCAAAAATGTAAACCTCGAAGTCTTAAAATTGAATAGGACTTTTCCATTGTTTCAAAATTGCAGCTAAAGGTTTATGCTAAAAATAAAACTCCTACTACTCCCATAAGTCTATGGGCCTATGAACATGCTGCCAGTTATCTCTACTATCATCCTCTTCCTTTCCTACTGACATGTAATTAAATGTCTCAGGGGAGAGAGAGGGAATTCTAAGACAATTTTATAAGTGGTTGATCTGGATGGAATTCTGAAAGTTTTCTCCAGATCAGAACAAGAGGAGCAACCCTCAGGTGATGAGGAATATCTGCACATGAGAGAAGCTGGCATCTCATTTCCTGGTTGGACTCCAGCTTGCTGATTTACCATTTTGTCTATCTAAGCAAGTAGAAAGGGAAATGAGAGAAAGAAAGAGAGAATATTCAGCAGCAAAACTCCCTGAATTTCCACTGTTTGGCCTAGGTTTTGCCTGTGTTTTCCATTGATCATTGAGATAAGGTGAAAAATGGGCAAAAGAACCCTATTAAAAAGAGGCTTAAAGGATATTCACAGAGAAAGGAAATGAAGGGAACTTCAAAAATCATTGAAACAGAAGATTTTTCTGGTAGAGAACTTCTAAGTAGAGAGATCTTATCCATGGTGCCTCTTACAGATTCATTTAGGTTCCCCCATCAGATAGTACATAGGCTGGTATCTCACAGCAAAGCATTGATATCCTAATCAACTGAAGACCACAACATCTACTTTATGAAAAACAGTTTTGCACTTTAATTCTCTCCACCCCTCTTGTTAACCCTGAGGGTCTAAAAAATAAATAAATAAGAGGGGGAGGAGTAGGAAAGAGCAAAATACAACCCCTTCCATCTCTAGATCTAGAGGCTGAGAGGAGGTATGTTCAAATAGAATTTTCAACTCAAGTTTGAAGCCAGCCTAGACTTAACCAGCCTCCTTAATACCTGGACTTGACTAGCAAGCTTTGAGTTCTGCCACATAAATCCCAAAAACAGGGGTTTGACAAGACATGTTTGAAGGCAGCAATGAAAGAAAGCATTAGTACCACTCCTTTCTACTCATCATTACCCCAGCACCCCTGTTTAGACTGTCCAATAAACAGACTATTCAGGTAAAGCTCAGGGAGACTGAAGAACAGTTTTGACTCTACAGAAATTTTCAAATTGAAAAATAGTTAGGATTTCCTTACTTTCTTCTATATCATTGTAGTTGCTTTTTCAATGCATTCAAAACCTTAGCTTATTATCAAAATCCTTTTCTAAGGATTTTTTTTTTTCAGATACTATCAGACTGATTCAACCACCAAGAACTACAGGATCTATTTCTCTACCCAGCCAGGTGTGTTGTTCTTATTACTAAGTACTGTTTTCCAAACTTTCCTGGTCATATGAATTACCTAAGAACTTTGGATGTTGTTATAAATATAGATTCTGGGGGGTGCCATGAACTGAATTGTATCACACAATAATTCACATGTTGAGGCCATAACACACAATGTGATTGTCTTTGGAGATGGGGACTTTCGGGAGGTAATTAAGAATAATGAGGGCGTAACAGTGGGGCCATAATCTGATAGGAATCATGTCCTTATAAGAAGAGGAAAAGATACCAGAGATCTCCCTTTCTGAACAGGCACAAAGAAGAGGTCTCGTGAGGACATGTAAGAAGGAGGTCTTCTGAAAGCCAGGAAGAGAGCCTTCACCAGAAACTGAATCTGCAGACATCCTGGTCTGGGACTTCTAGCCTCAGAACTGTGAGAAAGTAAATTTCTGTTGTCTAAGACATCTAGCATGTGGTATTTTGGCCCTCCTCTGAAGTTCCTAAATTGCTAAGTATGATATGGGTCCCAAGAATCTGCATGTTTGTGTTTTAAGCAAACAAAATGATTTCTATGATCTGGTAAAATTTGGAAGCACTAAGTTTAAGGAATTTTTTTAATGAAAATTTATGCTTGTACCTATTTATTGCAGAGTTCTCCTTTCTCCACTCTTTATGGACATTTATCCATTTCAACAACTATTTATTGATCTACTACCATTCTAGCTGATAAAAATACAGCAGTGAATAAAAATAAGACTGAGAAGTTCCTTCCCTTCCAGAACTTGATATTCTAATGGAGATAAATACAATAGTGAATGACAAATACATTTATTGTTGAATATCCAGTGGTGATAAGTCCTATAAAGAGAAAAAAAATAATGAGGTGCTACATGACAAGGTATGGTGGTAGGGTGGATTTTTCTATAGGAAATTAATCAAAGCATCTCTGAAAAATTTACAATCGGACCAAGACTTAAAGAAAGCCATGTGAAAATGCTTGAGGAAGAGAAAAAAAAAATCAAGTGTAAAAATAGCTTGACATTTGTTAGGGATGGTTCAAGGGCTAGAATAGCTGAAGCCCACAGATGGAGGAGAAGAGGGATGGGAGATAGCTTGGAGAGGGAGACAGCAGCTAAATCAGCTACTACAGGCTAAGGTAAGGAGGCTGGATGATGTTGAGCAGCAGACAGGTGTAATCTGAACTAATTCTATGTGGAAAAATCCTATGGAAGCAAGAGGAAATACTAGGAAGCTAGTTAGGAGACTACCACAATTAATTCTCCTAAACACAGAATTTCAATTAATTTTATTGTGATGTAATCTACTAATAACAAATTTAAAAAATTAGGGAACCACATCTCAATGTCTACCATTACTTAGAGGATTTTATTGATTTTTTATTCAAATTAAGATCAAATTTGTAGCTTTTTAATATTCTTTTTTCTTTATATTTATTTTCTTCCTAGTAGAGAACCTTAGATTTATGACTTTTTATTATATAAGAAGGCACTTGGATTTTCCAGCCCTGCTTTCTGACTCTACCATTGAAAAACATATAGCAACTGATTTGGTTTTCATATGTTTTAGTAATTATGAGAGCAGATGCATGACAGATCCCCACCCAATTCATATGAACTCTTCCAACATTTTCTTGTCACCTCTTTAGGTGGAGTTAGACACAACTTCATTTGTATACAATGGAATTGTACCTTTAAAAAATTTACCTATCTTCCAGCAGAACTTACCAATGACCTCAAACACAGAATTTTCAAATATCTACTCTCCAAGTGTCCATATCCTTTGCACAGAACAAAATTATTGGAAGAAAGTGTTATTGTGTTTTAGATTGAGGTTTTAAAGTGATTTAATTATAGTCATAGAATGTTGGGTTTTATGTATCATATCGACAAATCCAAAACCATACTTCTGAATTTAACATTCTCTAAGGAGGCATTAAGAACATACTGGCTGCTCTTTATTTTGGCAAAAGCTTCCTACTAGGTAAAAATGCTTCCAATGGTATTTTTGAACTGTTCTATTTTTGACCCTAATCCTTTCCTTTGCTGTGGTTATGGCCCCAAGTCCCTAAATTATAGGCTCTCCTGCAGTTTCAAAAAGCTAATTCACACTACCAAGCACATTAGGAAGGTGGTGTATATAATATTCCACTAAGGGGGACTCGAAGAACATTAAACCCCCACTAGTAAACGGTCACGAGTCAGGCTGCAACTGACGCTAGTCATTTTTCTTCACTGACAAGTTTTCATTATGTGGCTTTCCCAGAACAATTTAGAAATTGATCTGCAGCTGATGGAAGCTAGGGCAAATTGGGCCCATAACTAAACCCAAAGCATCAGAGCAAAATCAAAGCCAATGTTAGGTCCCCAGCACTGAGCATAAGGTGAGCAAGCCCCTCCCAAACCTCCCCTCTCCCCTCCCCCACCCGCTCTTCCATAGGCAGCACACACCGATCTTAGGCTTCTCAAAGGGGCTTCTCACTCAGATATCCCCTGGCCTGGAGAGGCCATGGAGACTTTTCTTTCATCACCTGTTTAGTACTTATCTCCTGCCTAAATAGGTCAGCGGTTCACACCCCTGATAAAGCAATTCCCTAGTTATATGTCTCACTGATATTAAAGAAAGGGTCCTTTGTTTCCTACAAAATTGTATAAATCTGGTATAAAATTGAGGACACTGATCTAAACTTGCTCTGTGTAGTTCTGGCATGGTTGGGGAGAGTGGGATTACCTGACAAGATGGAGTGTGCAACCATGGGTTTGTGCAACCCGAGGGTCACTTTGGGAGTGAGATGCTTCCATGATTATTTCAGAGGACTGAAAGGGTTTAGGGACATGTTCTGATCCAAGGACATTTCTGGGTGATAAATGGGCTAATGGAGAGTTTTCTGGGCTAATGGAGAGTTTAGCTTGCATGCATACGTGTGTTTCTATGTGTTATGGGATGGATGTAGGGGTAGGGAACAATAGGATTGTTTGGACTGAAGAAAGATTGAGGGTTCAAAAATAAATCTAGAACTACCATGTAAATAGGAACTCATTTCAGCCAAAGTAGATTTCCCATTTTACACCTTTCCACCCACTATTTGTGAATCAGTACCTACCCAATTCTCTGGAACTAGTTAAGACATTCCACAGGGAGTTTCCTCCTCTAACAACAACGATAGGAGCAATCATTCATTGAACAGCTATTGTGGGCAAGACAGAGTGCCAGAGGCTTTTTGATATGGTAGGTCATTGCAACTGATGAACTCTGATTCAGCATAGCCACATTCTTACATTGTGAGATAAATTGAATTAATTAATGGGAAATGTTCCCTTTAAAATGTTCTTGATTGAAGAGTCATCATTGGATACTCACTAGAGATATCTTGGCAGTGATTCAGGGTAACCCTCTACTACAATGGCAAATCAACAGGATCTCTCATTCTGAACAACCTAGAGGGGCTGCCCCACCTCTCAGGCAGTTGCTCAGGTGTTTACCAGTCCTTGTTGTGACTGGCCTTGAACCCACACATATCCAAAACTCTACACTCCTCCAGAAGGAGAGTGCAGGGAGCTGGTGGTAGCTGTGTATAGAATAACTAAGAACAATCTGAGAAATGAAATGTCATGGCATGAGGTCAACTTTTTAATAAACACTCATTTGAGGCTTCTACTTGTCCTATCACAATATCCTTTTAATAAACACTTCTGTGGTTTAATAATGAACACTTAGTTTAGTACTTTCCATTATAGAGTCCCAGGATAAACTTTCATATCTAGCTTAAGCTGAGTGATGGGCACACATTAGGTAATCATTCTGGTACTCACCTTTATGGCAATTATGTTAAGAAACTAAGACCTAAGGGAGAAACTTTGTTTCCTTGTCCAGCAGAAAATATAACAGAAATAAGTAAATAAATAAATACATAAATAAATAAATAAATAAATTGGCTAAATAGTATATTTTCATTTTAGTTTATTTTTAGTATATCAAGAGTCTACCTTTGGCATTTTAAACTACAATTGTAAAAGACAATTGAAGCCTACGGCCAACTAAACAATGTTTTCTTTACCTAAATCATGTTGGTGGTTGGCTAACTGTATAGAACAAAATGGTTGATAGTGCGTTCTCAGCGTGAGATTTGGAAGCATCCCCAGAATCTCTTTTTGGAATGATCAAATGGGAGGTGGAACATGAATTGGAAAGGACTCTCTATGAGAGTGGTGTGAATAAAAAAAAGCCCCCAAAGTTAAGTTTCATCTTCAACAGAACCCTCTGTGTGTGGCTTCCTCCCAAGTCTTTCCTTTCTTCTCAAGACTAGAATTTGGAAATGGGCAAGTAAGATGCCTATTGAACAGGATAGCTCCCTACTGACAAGGTTTAGTTTGTAGAGTGGAATTCCTCTGTATCTGCTGGGGACTGGTTCCAGGACCCATCAAGGGCATAAAAATCTGTGGATATTCAAGGCTCTATATAAAATGGTGAAATATTTGCATATAACCAATGGACAGTCTCCTGTATAATTTAAATCATCTCTAATTATTTATCATACCTAAAGCAAAGTAAATGCTATGTAAAGGGTTGGATGTCTCAGCATTTTGAAAATATGTAAAACATTTTTAAATATTATATAGTATTGTAATTATGAGTAAGTCTCTGCTTGAGAGTCCTTTCAAACTGATTTGATTGTATACTATTGAAGATCAGATGATTATCCAGTTTTTAAAAAACATTTTTTATTGATTTCAGAGAGGAAGGAAGAGGGATAGAGAGATAGAAACATCAATGATGAGAGAGAATCATTGATCAGCTGCCCCCTGCATGCCCCCTCCTGGGGATTGAGCCCTCAATTTGGCATATGCCCTTGGCCAGAATTGAACCCCGGGACCCTTCAGTCTGCAGGCTGACACTCTATCCACTGAGCCAAACTGGCTAGGGCAGATTATTCATTTTTATACTTAGAGATAAACTGATTTTATGTATAGTAATATAAACATGTAGCTATTGGTTTTGTGTCTATACAAGAGCAGGGGAGAGTTGTGAGTGAAACAATTAGACTGTAGGGAATATTTCTAGTATTTTTGTTCTTAAGACTTGCTTCCACATTTTTTAACTGAAAATAAATCTCTACAAGTGGTGCCTAAAAGCTAAGTTTAATGTCTATCTATATCATCGCCTTTCAGCCAAATTAATTTTTTCTAAAATCATGTTACATTCCTAGCTGAATTGGCTCAGTGGAAAGAGCATCAGCCTGCAGCTAAAGGGTCCCAGGTTCAATTCCAGTCAAAGGCATGCACCTTGGTTGCAGGCTCCTCCCTGGCCCTCTGGCCCTGGTCAAGGCTCCTGCAGGAAGTAACCAAATGATGTGTTTCTCTCACATCTATGTTTCTCTCTGTCTTTCCCTCTCTCTTCTACTCTCCCTCAAAAAAATCATTGGAAAAAATATCCTCCAGTGAGGATCAACCAAAAACAAAAAACAACAACAACAACAAAAAAATCATGTTACAAAATCTCACATTTTCTCCAGTGTATAAAACTTAAAAACCTCTAAAACTATTGTCTCACTTACTAATTTTTTCACTATAGTATTCCTCATGTCATTGGCAGGTATAAATTCACAGAGATTGGACTAAACCGTGCCAATTAGTAAACATAAAATTCAATTCCAGGGATTTTTTGTTTGAGCAAAACTCCTGCTACTCTTTTCTGGGATCACTTTTTCTGGTGGATTTAGTGTTGAAATTGTGTGAGCGAACTTGTTCTGAACACCTGCGGAAGCTGAGCTAAGAATACACATAGAAACTTATTCAATAAACTTATTTTAAAATTATACATCAATACAACAAATGGTTAAATAAAATATGTTGTAACCATCTACCTTGACCAATACACTGTCATAATGATAAAATTTAAAAATGTTTAGTGCTATGGTCTTTTTGTAACTGGAAAATAAAATACAGTTTTCATTTATTTTCAATAATTTAAAAGGCTAGGTATAAAATGTGATTGTAATCAATGTATACTCTAGTAAAATATGTTAATGTATACTTTATATGTGTAATGAGTATATTTTCATTCAAAATGTAAATTAAACTTAATTTTGAAACTATAAAAGTAAATATTTTTATAGTTTCCAAAATAATTTCTAAAATATTCAAAACACCTGTCAAAATAAAAGTATAATAAATGAATTCCAATTGACTTGTCAATAATTGTCAAATAAGCACATTTAAGTAAAGCTTACTTTTATTTAATTTTTGAAATACAATTAAATCTTATTAAATGTTCTCATAAAAATGAGACTGCTATTCTAGCATTTAATGTTCATCCATTAGCCAATATAAAGAATTTATATCATCTTTTATTATGTTTGATCTTGACCTAAATATGTACAAATTTAAGAATAATTGAATTGCTTAATATTGCAAACTATTTCTCAACCACTACATTCAACTTTTGTAAATATTGTGTGTGAACCAGGGTTGGAACACAAAGAAAAGCTAGGAAATGGATGTTCAGAACCACCTGAAGAGGCCACCTCATTATGGGAAACAAAATTGCATATCTGCTCTCAGAGAAGATTTGAGAAGTTAATGAATTTTCTTCCCTCTTACCTAAGTGCTTCTGCTGCTCAGATAGTCCTTACACTCCAGAGCAGTGCCCACCTCCTGTGTCAGCAACTTGGCAATCCACAGCCTTTGAAAGCAGCTGCTAATTGTTCTGAGGTGATAGGGAGAAGCACGTTCCTGGGAATTAGTCACAAGAGCAGATGTTGAGGTTATAGGTTGCATTGTACCAGAGCTAAGTTTAGGACTGCAAGTGACAAAAATGCCCGTGTCTTTGGTAAAGTTAGATTTCTCTGTGGTTGTGAAATTTGGGCTCCTGAAAGCACACATGCAGGACAGGAGCCCAAGCCTGCCTGGGTGTAAGACATGTGTTGGATATGAGCCTGGAGCTACTGAGAATCTCTATGTAAAGCTTGAAGAGGAAGCCAACACAGCAGACGGCAGAGTGAATTGATGGCAAGAAAGTGATCCAAGATGAAAATGTATGAATTCTAAATCCCACTGCACCTGAGGCCAACTATACACCTGGAATTTTTATTTGGCGAGACAATATATTATTTGTCTTTCTTAAGCCATTTTTTTGTAAGCCACTGGGATTGTATTATTTGCAACAGAGTCACAACTAATATAGTAGGAAACTATTTTCTTACCAGAACACTAATCACCAGGAAGTGTCATACCAGCTTTGACTTCATTTAGTAGGTGTGGACAGGAACTGGAGAGAAACCACTAGATTTGTTCTTTAGATTCAAATTCTGGGTTATGTCTGGGTGGCAGGTCTTTTTACCACCACCACCCAACCACCCAACCCTTTTTTACCTTATGGTTTCAATTGGCCTTTCTCTAGATGTCAAAGACATCTTTGAACAACTAGGAGTGACTCTGACCAGAGGATCATGAAAAGGTCTGAATATGCAAAGAAGCTTTGAAAGAGCTCATCATAACTGCACAACTGACATGTCCATTTATTGCATGTGGAACTTGTTAAAAGGGATAAATACCTAATTTCATAGCCACTGTAGAAGAGCATATTGCATTTCTTAAATCTAAACAACTACCTATTAATGCTTAATTCTCATGATTTGAAAATCTTTTCTAATCTCATTTCTGTTTCTGCCTCCAGCTGAATGATTTTTTTCATATATATTTAATCATTAACATAGCATCAGTGTTGTAGGTAAGGTGATACTGCCCAGCAGCCTGCCTATACACTAATGGCTTAGTTGGAGACTACACATTCCTAATGATTATGCATTTATTTAAAGCTTTCATTGCACAGTAGCAAAGTCAACTCGAAGAAAATCATAAACTTCACTTTAGTCAGTGTATCACATATCAAGATTTTTATAAGTACATGTTGACTTTTTGGTAAAGACCCAAGTTCCTAATCATCCTTCCAAGAAATAAAAAACACACACAACTCCCCAAAATACAGTGGGTGGAATCATGCCCTACACTAATAATCTATTTCAAAGAATACCTTCTTTCAGACTACACAGAAATATAGTGCTTACATTTTTACAAACCCACAGTTTATGTAGAAATTATTTCATGTTTAGATATCACTCACTAGTAACTGGTATTGAGCCAGCTCAAGAGCTACATAAACACCAGATTTTACACATTACATAGCTCACACAACATTTTGCTCTAAGCTGGTTAGTTAGTTTACAGTCTAACTCTACCCAGAGAGCTCCCCTGCTCCCACCCATTTTTAAAAATTTTTTTTTTGGCCAAGAAAAGCAGCAGGGGGATTTTTTTTAATACACCAAAAGAAATCAAATCATACATGTGCACTTTTGTAAACTAGGAATTCCTGTTTCTGTTACTGTAAATCACTACCAGATGTCAAATAGCAAAATGTTCATTACTCCCCCAAATAATAGAGTTGATTAATGAGGCACATTTACATTGTGGAATCTCAGTCTCTGTCATAACTGGACAGGGTTTAAGAAGTTTAAAAAAATCATGCAGATGGGGAAATAACTTTAACCATTATGCTTCAAAGGCAAAGTAAATACTAGGCATCTTGGGGCAGGATTTGGTCATCTAAGGGGTAATAACTTCCAAATGAAACTAGGCTTTCTTCTTAGAGAAAAGAAATGGTAGCCGTGTCACAAGACAGAAAGATAGATACGTTTCTGGTCAATCTATGGCTTATAACTGCTCAGTATAGGAAATATATTCTAGGGGAATGTTAGTGCATTGCATAAACTTTTTAAGGCGGTCTGATTTCCCTGCTTTGATTACCCGAGTAAACAACTCTTGGACTGGGTTACTTATGTGATGGTAGTATTTGTGCTGAAGTACCCTTTTGAAGAAAATCCTCTTTTCCTACTTAATATGGAGTCTTCATTTGAAAAGGAGCCTCTGGTTTAGCAAAGTCACCAGATTATAAATAAATCAGTTACCATCTGCAGGCAGCCCTCTCAAAGTGACACTTTTCACATTCTGTCCACCATTATGTGGGTTCCCACGCTTGGCAGACATTCTCAAAATGTACCAAGCATATTTCTTGCCTCTGTATTTGTGGTCTATTGCATGGAAGTAAAGGATGTTAAAAAATAACCCAGGCAGGAAACACGTTGGCAGCTAATCAGAAGATTTTTGTCAAGGAGGCTGACCTGGAATGAAGCATTGGCAGCTGAAGGGCAGGCTTTTGTGCATAAAACTTGGTTCAGACACATTGGAATCAGTGTGGGTCATGATCACCCATAGGAACACTGTCACCTGCATGCTTCTATGCAATCCATCTCTCAATCAAGCATTTATTGGATTTTATGCAGACATGTTTTCTGTGGCACACATTTATGTGAATGTGTGTGCTTATGTGTGCCATTCAATTTCTTATAAGCAGTATTAGGTAATTGTCAAGAACACTGGCTTTGAGATCGGTCACACAGAAGTTTCAACCCTACATCCATCATTTATGAGCAGAGTGACTCTTGGCTACTTATTTAAATCCTCTGAGTCTCCATTTCCCAACACGTAAATAAGACTATTAATGAGCATGTCAAAGAGCAACTCGAGAATTAAATGAGATATGAAGTCCTTAACATTGCGTTTCAAGCAGATTTAAGATTTTTCAGATGCAAAGAACCATCCACATCCTAACAAGATAGCTTGAACTCCCTGGTTTTCCCTGTATCACCCAGCTGGAGTTACATGAAGCAAACTAAAGATCCAGACACAATAGGGGCCATTAATATTAATTTTTAAAATGAAATATTATCAGTACTTGAAATAATTGAAAATCCAATACTTAGAATTTAAATGATGCTCTACTCTCAGATCCGAAAATCACAGAGCTGGAAGAGAGACCTGGGTCACCTGAACAGACACCTTCATTTTAGAGCTGAGGAAACTGAAACTTGGAGAGATTCTACTTTTGCCCCAAATTTCTCCAGAAGTGGTCCTGGGACTAGAACCCAGGAGCAGTCCCAGCCCCTTGCCCCTGCTATCCTCTGTCCTTGGCTTAGAATATGCTGCTCCTCTTTGGATTTACACCTGGAGCCAAACATCTACTTTTCTGAAAACACCAAACTAAGGGAATGCGACAGCCAGCCTTGACATTGGAAGCCTGAATGCTGTAAGAACCAGAATCATAGAGCATTATCTAATAGGCAAGGTTATAAGGTTTTGTGAGAATAAAAATGTGATAATGTGTGGGGAAGCAAGTTGTAAGAAAGAGAGTTTTATGTAAGGATGAAGAATAATATTATTATGCATTTCTCTTATAATCAATAGCATCCTTGTTACATTGAATCAAATAATAGTTTGCTGAAAATACCTGACTTTATATGACCTCCATTCAATGGTAGGAGGAAATTTCCATTATGACCAGGAGAGAGGGAGCAGGAAAGAACCATGACTCAAGAGCTCTTAACACAAAATGAATTATTATCCCCTACCCCCAACCCCCAACCCCCCTACATTATAAACAATTTCTGAACTAATATCTTCCAGGATCTGGAGAAGACCAGGCTTAATCTTTGTTACTAATGAGATAACTAAAAGTGATTGTCTTAGAAAGATACACTAAGTCCAGGTAAAACTCAAAACACAAACCTGGTGCTGATGGGGCCTCTGCTCAGTGAGGGGAGGAAAAAGTAAATTAGTAGCAAAATGTTGAAAACTGGGGGCAATTTAGAAAAAAAACAAAAAACACAAGTTTGGGTTAGTATGGCTAAGCATTTTTTTTAGCTTTCTAGAATACAATTATGACCACTAATGGAAATCCATATTTTATTTTAAAATTTTTAGTTATACAGAATGAAGCAAAAGTAGATTTACAGTTGTGAATATGTGAGTTTTTTCTTATATCATTATTTATTAATTATCCTATTATTTTCCATACCAACAACATAAATCCACTTTTGCCCCACTCGGTATGACTTCTTATAGAGAATATACTCTCTGTTACACTAATGCTGTTATTAATTCTTTTTCCCATTCATCTTACTTTGAAAAATCTCCTATTAGAAATTTATTCTCTTATTCAATACACACTAGAGTTCTTAAATAAGAGACAATGAGTTGTGTTTGAAGAACCTGCTATTTTTCTCAAAGGGAGGATAAAAGTGTGCTCGAGGCAGATTAGAGGATACCAACAAAGGAGTTCTTCTGCACATTTTGATCAAAACAAACAAACAAACAAACAAACAAACAAACATCTAAAATCTTTAGTCTGGCTGTGGCCTCAGCAGGCTTCCACATTTTAGAGGCTGGCATCTCACATCACACATTGGCATCTCACTCTTGAAAGTCAGCTCTGAGCAATTTGTGCAGTATGCCAATGGGAACACAGAAAGGGGCAGTGGTCCCTCAGGAGTGAACCTTGGGAGTGTATTTTTGGGGGTTCCTTGGGGTCTCCCTTGGTCATTTTCTTAGAACTCCAACTTTTGGAATTCTTTTTGGGTAGGTTCAAGGACTCAACTGACCTTGCCGGGATGCAACTCTGAGTATCTAAATACGGCAGATGCTAGAACACTGGCATTTTGCCATCCTCTCCATTTATCCATCCACACCCCTCCCCAAACTATTCTTTGCAATAATTAAGGCACCCAGTTGCTAGAGGTTTTTGTGGTATTTTTTTCTTTGTCTTTAATAGTCATTTGCTACTGTGGCATTCTGCAATGGGAGAATTAGAAGCTAGGTGCTGCTGGTTGAATGAATTATTCTGTTTGTATATGGCCAGGTCAACATGTGTGAAATGAAAAGACAAGGGGTATCCATGCTGTCCATTTTTGCCATCTTACAATGAATATTGATCACCACACATCAGTGCAGCTGGAACAATTACTGGTAATCATGGAAATAGCCAAAATGAATTGATTGACTGTTGTTTCATCCAGTTTCCCAGCTGTGTAACCAGCTGCATAGCCATGGTCCAAGATAAATCCTGTTTATGGGGTCCTAAGGCTTTTTGATCATGAGGCCATTTGTGAAAGCTTATTAAATGGATACTTGAGGATTCCATAGCAGTTAGAGAACCTTTAAAGATGCCTAACTCATCAAGGAAGTAATTATTCACTCCCCAGGATACCATCCAATGACATTGCCACTACATGATGTACATCAAAACCAAATCAGATTTAAGACAGTTGGAAAATACTCCAAATCCAGTGAGCATTTGAACTCTGGCATTGTGGATTCCCCAACTTGTGCTCAGGTGGAGTTTATAAATAAATTTAAATAATAGTAAAACTAATATATTTTAATTTGTTTACTTACAGTAAATTTATACTTGTTAGTTTTTAAGATGGACTCAGGAGAGTGACATGGATGCACACATACACATATTAGGAAAAACATATGCCACAATTATTTCACATCTCTGATATTGCTTATGACATGTGGGTGGCTGCACGGTATTTAAAGTCATGTGAACTGCTAGATGAGCCTCTTACCACTGACAAGTTCTGTTATTTATTAAAGACATTTTGTTAGTTTAACTTTGGTTTTGCATGAACCATAGTTTTCTGAGTCATCTTTTTTACTTGCATGAAAATAGGACACTCTTAGCCCAATGGCAACTGACTCTGACCTCTCTTATGCTTTCCATCTGCACTATATTTATCAAACCATAGAGTCTGGAATCTGCAGCATTTTTAGCAATTTCAGTGAGAGATGGGAAGGAGGGAAGTACTAATAAACCTCTTCTCAGGGGACCCCAACGACTTCTAGCACCATCCCAGAAATCTGAGTCAGTGAAAGACCAAAGCCATACTGACAACTTCCCTTTGGACAAAGGCAAACTTTAGTTTGAAAATGGCTCTGTGTCTGCTCGTTTTGCCCTGTGAAATTCTGGTTCTCTGAGGTTGTTACAGTTTGAAATGAATGCCTCATATTTTCACACCAATCGGAATGTTCAGGTTATCCTTCTCCCTGTCTCTGGGGGAAGCCTCGGAGTTTTGGAATATTCTTTGCTTGAGTGGACTTCCAAGATGGGAGAATGGGAATGAAGAGTTATTATCAGAACAACTTAACTGGAAACTTAGTGAATATTTTCCTTACCCAAAATAGTGAAAAATGAAAAATTATGGAACACATGGCCTAATAACAGGACAGGATATTGGCAATCAGGACTGCCCTAGAAGTCAGAACTCCTCTTGAAAATCCAAAACACATGGCCCTGATAGTAATAATCCAAACTGATTTTCAAACAGTGCCATGTGGACTGCAAAACATTTGAAATTATGACACCTGAAAGGGTTAGATAAAAACAATTATGTGGGACAAAAATAATTTATATTACTATGTTTTAAAATAGAATTTTTATATTTATGTATAACTTTTTTTTTAAAGCCCTTGGACTTAAATGTGCAAAGCATGAGTACTTACATTTCTTTTTAAGGTGAAATGTAATTGTGACTTTCTATAATTTCTACTTTACAGTTAGTTAACATTCAACTGTGCTCTTTGTTACAAAAGATGGAAAAAATTTAACATATGATGCTCTCCATTGAGCTAATTCCATTAGTCCTCAATTATTGGTGTTAATAAGGAGAAATAATGTGAGCATAATTCAAAACTAGTAGGTAATCCAAAAGTCATGTAGACTTGACTTAAAATGTTTTATATTTATTTTTGGACATGGCAATGTCTGATGTTATTGGCATTCTCACTATTTCAGATAGTTTAATTAAGCCATATTACAAAGAAAAATCTCAGAATGAGCAATGCAATATTTCAGGACCTATTTTATTTGGTACTTAAGGGATCCTCATGAATCTAGGAAATTTAATACTAATCTGATCTGTTAGTAGGCATTTTTTGCAACCAGCCCATCTCCTCTCTTTAGTTTAATCTTCCCATTTTATTACCCTCAACTTTTGTTGCTTACTTGAATCCCTGATACTCTAATGGTTCACTCAGCTCTGCTCTGACTTGCTACTCTGACCTTATACTAGAAAGAGCCAGCATTTACTACTTCAACTCCTGATTTTTCTTTTCCTAATTTTATGCTTCCCCCATACAATCCTCTACAAAGTCTTAGTTTTGGTGGTCACTACTCTGCAATGTTGCACTGTCCACTTGTTTCTTTGGAACTCTGATTCCTCATTAGTGAAATGAGTGGGCTGAAATGGGCTAGTGCTTTCCCAAGAGGATTCAAGTTCCCACAGAATTGTCATAACAGAATCCTTGATAAAAGAGGATGAGGGTGTCCAGGCTAAAGGGGAAGGGTTTCAGTTCTTTCTCCCTGTTTCAGAACAATCAATGACATATTTATCTGTTGATATATTGGTTGCATTGATATGCCATGTTACATTTTGTCTTGGGGGTGGGGAAGAGGGAAGAAAGAGAAATTGAAAACTAGACAACTCTCTTTAGTTCGAACACACTTAACTTACAATCTGGTTGATTGGAACACCATAAAACTCTTGGGAATGTTTACAAAACTGTGGAGAGTAAGTTAGATACCATCCAAGGTTGAGTTAATGTTAGATTTTATGTGCAAATTAGAGTTAGGAGAGCTTGATTAAACTGGAAACTTTAAACATTTGTATAAATGGATAGAGGGATAATTAGATATAAGAGACAATTGTATAATCTAAATAAAAATAAAATAAAAACATTAAGGTAATAGCAATGGCATTCTTTATATTTTAAATTAGTAACAATTATAACACAATTAATTTTCATGGGTCTTTGCCTTGAGACAATGAGTATCCCTAGCTGCTCTGAGTGGTGGTGTAGAATGAAGACCAGGAAGGGATATTGTTACACAGAAAAGGAGGCTCATGACCTCCTCCTCTCTCAGCCCACAGGTTTCCACACTTTCTGAGACATCAAAATTTGATGATAAACTTGTGTGACTATTGACCATGTTTGAATGCTCCTCTCTCTTTCAAAAGATTTTTTTTCTCTCTTTTTGAGAAGCACATGAAATGTAAACTGAACAGATATGTTTTGAATATCCATTTCTACCTCCTTATATACTGCCACAAATCATTCTAGTCCTTTCTTAAGGGATCCATTTCCATCTCTTTACTGGCATATTTCAAAAATAGAGTAAGAAATGGCTTGGAGATGAAGAGACAGCTTCGTTTTTGGTCCTAAATCCTTCTGTTTCTCTTCATCATCCCAGAATGATCACAAGGTCTTCTGATAGAATATGAGAGCAAAAATAAAGCTGTTTGGCAATCATTTGACTCAATGTGTTTGAATCTCCTGGTAACCAAATGTTTTACAGATGCTTCATTTAAAAAAGATATGTGTGTATGCTGGGGAGGAAGGATAAGAGAGAATGCAAAACAAGTCAAAGCTGGAAGAGGAGGTTTCATTAGGGAATATGGGCAGAATGCTTCCTCTCTTTCTCTACACTCTTTTATTTCTCCACATTCTTTTATTGAGGACTTGAGTTCTTTCTTTCAGTTCTTTCTGGCAATGACTCTGTTGCAGTTATTTCTGGCAAAAAAAAAAAAAAAATGAAGGATGCTTGCCTTTCCACAGAAATCACTGGTTGATCAGTGGGGGAAATTTAAAAAAAAACCAGATTCTGCTCTTTTTCTTAAAATACAGACATATGCACACATGCATGCACACGCACACAAATATTTATCTTTATTAGCTATAGATGTCTTTTTCTTTCCCTAAGTTTATGCTTCCTCCATATAATTATCTACAACAAAATAAATAAAGATATTAGTTTTTCTTTGGGAGAAGCAAATGGTGAAAAAAAAAAGATATTTAAAGTAACTTTATAAATCTCCTGCTTGAACCCTGAAAGACTCCCCACTCCTGCCTCAATTAAGTCTGAACTCCATTATACTAGTTTACAAGTTCTTTTGTGATCTGGCCTCTCCTTACCTGTCTAACCTTTGCTCCTTAACAGACCTTCCAGGCACTGCTTCCAGCTTTGTTGCACATCCAGTTGGGGATTGCCAATCTCTCTCTCATTTCTTGGTCTGAAAAAAATTAAAAAAAGGAGCCCCTCTACGTAGACCCCTACTTTAAATCTCACCCTACTCTTGTTTGGTTTCAGCAAAGATATACTTCCCCAAAAGAAGTATTCTCTCCTGCATAAGAATCCCTCTACCTCATCCCTATAGTAGCCTTACTACACTCTATTTTGATTACATGGGTAGTGGGTGTAATATCTTCACAATCACATTCTCAGATAACAACACTCTAATTAAAACACAGATTCTTACCAACTCACCTTAATTCATACCTCATGTCCCCTTTTTTACCAAAGAACAGAAAATGTCATTTATTTACTTTTATGTAAAGTCAAAGTAATGATTATTTTTTTATTTAGTGTTATAATCTCAACCAATGATCAACTCAGCTCAGATCTGTGTTCTTCTCTACCCCTAGGGATTATCAAAATTTGGGGGAGAATTTTCAGTAATAGGCCAATTAGAATAGCTAAACTTTTAACAGACTCTGTTAAAAGTTTTTATATATTTGTTCAGTCCTCACAACAGCTCAATGAGTTAGTACTATGATTTTCACAGTGAATAGGAGGCTCAGTCTGGATCTGAACCTGGATACTGTGGGTCCAGGGCCCTTATAGATTCAGCCATATGATTTCCTTGAAGTTTGAGTTCCAAACTAACTGAACTAGAATTTCTCCTTCCTTGTCTGCATAGCAGGTGATCAATCAATATCAAATGAATAGAAAGAAAACAGAACAGAGAAAAAAAAGAAGGAAGAGGTGAAAGTAAACAAAGAGCCAGCAATCTGCTGTTAGAAGGGAACTGGAAATGCCCTTTCCCTTCCCCAGTGTCTATCATCAGGGTGGTTATTCTATGGCTATCTTCTGCAGCAACCTGCAGATTCAGTGAGGGACTGCCAAACATCACCTGCATGTTTCTGCTTGCTGGAAAAATTTAGTGGTATAATTCTATGCATGCTCAACTTCTGCATTTTAAAAGAAATTACTTTGTCATCAAGTTCATAACTTCTCAGATCTTGAAAGGTTGGCAGAGGTAAAAGCAAAAGCAGAGTGGGGTGGGACTGACCAGGAGGATTGCCTGCTGAAGATTTTCTGACTGAGATCTGGGCAATCCTGAGAGGCCCTCAGAAGAGTAGCTGGATACAGGGACAGCTGGGAAACCCAGGGTGGCTGTTGACTGCAGTATACTGCAGGGAGCACTAGGAAGTAAAGGAGATACTACTTGCTGGCTGCTTCAATACTAGCTTGCATATGACCTTGGGCATTTTTATGGGTGCCCATTTCTTTTTCTAATCTAAAGAAATTACTCAGGTTCTGAGTAATTGGTTGAGGGTATTTTTGTTGTTGTTTTGTTTGTTTGGCTGTGTGTGTGTGTGTGTGTGTGTGTGTGTGTGTGTGTGTGTGTGTTTATCAGAATCTATTTGCTTTGTGCTTGTAACATGCTGCCTCATGTTTCTAAGTGCCCACATCTTTTGCAGGTTATACCTTAGAGCAATTGCTGAATATTTTCCCAATCTTTCCCAGAAAAATGTACTGTAGAGAGAGTGGGGATGAGTAGTGTAGAAGGTGAACCTTTCATGTTATTTGTATCTTCTTCCTAATTAGTTCTAGGCTTTTCTTATTCTAGGAAGAATGATGTCCACACATTCCATTAGCTCTCATGAGTTCTCTTTAAAAGCTATTTTAAGGCCCGAATGCACAGTGGGTGATTCTAAGATATTGAGAAATGTGCCCACTAGAGGAATATTCTAGTTGTTTATATTATATTGATCTTTCAATTAATAAAACCAAATTGAACATTCAAAGTAGGTTTTTTTTTTCTCTTTTACATTGAGCTTTACTCAGGAATTGTTTAAAAGGTTGAAAAATAAACTAGTAAAAAATAAAATAGTTTCTTTTATTCTTTGATTTTTTTAAAGATACTGCACCAAATGATGTGCCATAATTAATAACTTCAAATAATTTGTAATGCCATATTTTCTTCTATTCATCATACTAAGTATCAATGAGTATTTGAGATTTTTAAAAAATATATATTTTTATTGATTTCAGAGAGGAAGAGAGAGGGAGAGAAACATCAATGATGAGAGAGAATCATCGATTGGCTGCCTCCTGCACTCCCCACATTGGGGATTGAGCCTGCAACCTGGCCATGTGCCCTGACCGAGAATTGAACCATGACCTCCTGGTTCATAGGTCGACACTCAACCACTGAGCCTCGCTAGCAGGGCACTATTTGAGATTTTTACTAAATTATCATGTAAAGAATTTTTTTAAAAAACAGAAGTCACTGGTTAACATTAATACTATCAATGTAATGTCTTAGTTGTGGATTTTTGTCCTCCATACTTATCATAAATAAATATGAACAAATACACAAGATGGGAAACTAGTTATCCTACATGATCACAGCTCAGATGTTGGATGCTAAGCCACTTTCTGTTTGTTTCTTCTGATCTCCAAATTACAGTCAGCCATTTCTTGTGGGGTTATTATAATCAGAAAACAACTGATTTATCCTGCTCCCACATCTCTGAGTCTAAAGCATTATTGGGCACTGCAGTCTAAAATGCATTGAAAGGGTCCAGTTCGATGAAATAGTGAAGTGGGGGAAATACTCACTTGCAACTATTTCTCTGTGCTGTAGTTCTGAAATGCTCATATCCCTTCCTTTGTGCATGCAATTATGCCAGCCCCTGCTTCCCCGCAGTGAAGAAGAGAATAGGGCTAATAAATAGAAATACTATGAAGATATATAATTGTTAACTGCTAGAAATATCTAAAGCAACATATTTAAATTTTATTTTATGTTGTAGACAATAAACTGGGGTAGAGTTGGCCAGTAGCCTCCTTTGATTAATGATTTGCAAAGATGACTGCAATAATTCCTCCCAAATATTTCCCATTTGCTTACATTTAGATTTACCCTGTAACTTGAACTGACCACTAAAACATGGCAGAAATGACATTATGTGGCTCTGGAACCTAGAACTCAATAGAGCTTGTAGTTTTCCCTCTTATAATCCTGTACCCATGAAGTGAAGAAGCCAAGTTAATCTCCTTGAGAAAGAGAGGCCACTTGGAGAAAAGGGCTTATCCAACAGCCAGAAACAACTGCCAAGTATACCAGTGAGGCTGTGGAGGACTATCCAGGCTCTTATGCCTTCTGTTCCTTATGTGGTTACTGTGGTGAACCAGTCACTGGCTCACCATGAATGTTGGCTGTGTGAGCAGTAGACTTGTCTTTATGGTTCACAAGTCTTTGAATTAAGCAACCACATCTAAGGAGCTAGGCTCAAGCAGTCTCATCTGCAGCCAGATTGAAGCAGCTAGCAAAATCCTGGACTTTAAGCCTGATGCCATCATGGTATGAGATCTGGGGGGGTCTCTAGAGATTGTGAACATATTTTGTGTGTGAAATAAATATGGAATATTGTGACTAGAGAAAAGACTATGTTAGATAATGTAATGGGCAGAAATTCTTCCCATCATCATCTGCACACCAATTTCAATGGAGAGAAGGAATTTCGTTCCACTCCTTAAAGATCTAGTCTCATGATTTGCTTTGAACAGTAGAATGAGGCAGAAGTGGCACTGTGAAAGTCCCAAGTTGGGACCTCAAGAGATCTTGCAGTTTCTACTCTCACCATGAAGGAAGAGACCTGAGAGTACATGAGGAAGCTCAGTCTAGCCAACTGCCAGAAGAGACACCATGAGATGAGCTGTAGCAGCTAACAGGCCTTAGGCAGAACAAGCGGCAGCCAACTCCATCCAATGTGTGAGGGAGGTTACCTTAGACATAAAACTTAATGAACAACTGCAAAAAGGACATTCTACATATGGATAACTGAATTTACAGTACAATTAATCCCTAAATGAAATTCATTGAAAAGAGAAGAATGATAGGACAATGTTTCGTCTCATATACATAGTAGTAGGCAGCCTCTAAGAAAACCCTCAATGAATTATTTATCCTATTATTCACAACCTGTGTAATCCTCTCTCCCTAAGTGTGAGCTGGACTTGTTGTTTCAGTCTAAAAATAGAATATGGCAGAAGTGATGGGAAATGAATATCATTTCTGATATCCTATATAATAAAAGCCCTAAGGGCGTAATGACCATAAGGACCACCAGGGGCCAAACTCTCAACCCAGAAGGAGGGGGTGGGGTGCGCAGTGAGGCCTGGAGGCGCATGCTATGGCTCAGGGAACAGGAACCGCAAGCCCAGAGCTTCTTTCCAATAAAAAAATAAATAATTTGGAAAAACAAACAAATAAACGGCCGACGCTGCCACCTGGGAAGAACGGTTCCAGGAGGGAAAGGACTCCCCAGGCCCTGCCTGGCCTGGCTGATATGCAGCGGGCTCGCAGGGACTCACCAGTGATGTGCAGATACTTCCAGCTACTGGCTTCCTGACCACCCCTTCCTAAACTACATGCTCTTGGGGGCATGGCTTCACACACCACCACCCCCCCCTCCCAGCCAATAGTGCCACAGCACAGCCAGAGAGTGGCAGGACACAGCCACCAGCGCTGGCTGGGCATTGATTTGGCCGTGTGACTGACATCCATGTGCAGTTACACTGCATGTTTACATTTTTATGGAAACAGGACAGCCCGCTCCTGCCCCCCACTTCACCTTCCTGGCTAAGAAAGGCCTGCAGATCTCCTTGTTTCTTCTCCCGTCCAGAATCAAAACCTCTTGGGGATGAATGATTCCAGCAATGGCCCCAACACATGCTCGGTATCACTGTCACAGACATTCTCAGTCATTACAGCCCATTCCTCAGCCCACAGTGCCCTGCTCCACCACTGCCACTCCTCACCTGTCACCCCCTGAGGACCACCTTATGTAAACCTATCTAAAATGTGAGCAAGATCTCAAATGCCCCCCTGTCAATAGCTCCCTTGCCCTACCTTTCTTCCTCTAAAAACCTTGCATTTGATTGATTTCGGAGAGGGAAATAGAGATGGAAACATCAATGATGATAGAGAATCATTGATTGGCTATCTCCTGTACATTCCAAACTGGGGATCAAAAGCTTCCCTGGCTCCTCCCCCTCTCCTCCCCTGGCCAGCAGGCTCCCCGTGGCAGTGCAGCACTGAGGGAAGGAGAGGTGGGAGGTGGGGAACCTTGAGGTGGCCGGGTGCTAAGGGCAGTGTCGGCGTCTGGTGTCTGTTCCTTCTGCACCAGGCCCGGCCACCATCATCTCCTCTTCTGACCCCACCAGGGCCTTCGGGCCCTGATCAGCCTAGCCCTGATCAGCCCTGATTGACTGCCAGGCCTAGGGACCCCACCCATGCACAAATTTTGTGCACTGGGCCTCTAGTTAAGTTATAAAAAGAAAAATACTGAAGCACACTTCCTTCTCTCTTTACCTATCTATCTCCCCCCATCTCTCTCCATCTTCCCCTCTCTCTTTGCCTCTCTCCCTCCCAATCATCCCCTCTCTAACTTCCCTTTTCTCTCTGGGTCACTCATGTTGATGGACATGAGCAGTTATGTTGTGAGCATCCCACATGGCATGATGAGAAACTGAGGCCCCCAAGTCCAACTGAAGCCTTCCAATAACCAATGTGTGAGCTTAGAAGCTGATTCTTCAAGCTCATTTGAGTCTTGAAGTGGCTACAGCCTCAGAAGACAGTTATGGCAACATCAAAGGGACCTTGAACCAGAGGCACCTAGCTAAGCATCTATTTAGTTTTCTGATATACAAAATCTGTGAGTTAATGTTCCTCGTTTTACGTTGCTAAATTCTGGGGTAATTTGTTACACAGCAATAGATAACTAATACATACATATTGTAATTTATATAGCCATTCATCCAGGATATACTAAATTGAGCATTTGCTATGAGCAACTGTAAAGAGAAATGGATTCTGCTCTTCTTCATATCCTGTTTTCACACCCAAGAATGGACATTTTGGCACACAAAACATGTTCACTGGAATTATGTTGGAAGGTAATAAAATAAATTTCCTCTTGAATATACAATGGAGGGGGCCTGACAAATACAAGAGCTCTTACTAATTCCTGTGTTTGATAACTTTGTAAGACGGCTAGTTCAATAAAGAGTACTGAATAAATTTTAATGAAACTCTCAGAGCTATGCAAGAATGTGTTGGCACAGAAAACCAGCCTAAATGTGGTTGGGAAAACACAGTCCCCCATACACACTTCAATAATTATGATCTAGTAGAATGAATAAGACAGACACATAAATAACCATGAAGGAACATGCACTAAAGGAGGCCATAGGAGAGAAGGATCCTTCTGCCAGAAAGATCTTGAAAAGTTCATAACATTTTGAAACAGGAATACGATGCTTTAAGAGAATTTGAGAAAACAAATAGTTCAGACCGAGGTCCAGGTTTTTGTTTTGTTTGTCTTTTGAAATTTTTACTGTTGGTGGTGTTCGGTTGCATGTTAATCTCAATGCCAGGCAGGGAGGAATTGAGAAGCTGTGGTCTTTGACTGCACATATGTGAGATCAGCTGTGATAGAGGTGACTTTCCTTCTCTTGTCACCTTAATTAGGTGTTTGGCAATGGTCTCTCCACATGCAGTTGAGTTTTCACTAAAGAAAAAGATTCAAATAAAAAATCTTTTAAAATCTTAATAGGATACAGAATCAAAATGAAAAGGCATTGAATATACAGAAGGTACCCAAAATTAAAGACAGAAGAAATTGCCAAAACTTGGCCAAGATCTGAGACTGTTCAAAGCTAAGAGACATTAATGTGATCTGTTCTGGAGTTTTAAAAGTGTAAAGGGGCTGAACATCTGTCAATATCTTCTGGCTGACTTAGAAGAGACCTTGTATAACTTCTAAAAACAGGTCATTTAATTTAGAACAAAATAATCTAAAATTATAACACTGTTTACCAGATAGGAATACAGACTACTACTTAGCATTTTTTATATATCTTGAAATTTTACAGTTAATTTTAAGAATGTTATAAACAAAAATGGTGGTCATGAGTTAAGGGGAAAATGTACATTCTAGATGAATAATGACATCAAAAAAGGAAAATCACAGGAAAAATTTTATGAAATTTTTCTAACTAAAATATTGGTGGCAAAGAATATTCTAAGGATATTGGTCTTTTGTTTTATTATTTACTTTGATGTCAGAATTGTTTCACATTCATATATTATTATCTAAAGTAAATTGCCTTTATGTGTCTGCAATGTATTAAGCAGAGATAAAATTAGTAATCAAATCTAAGTACTTTTAATTTTTTTAATGGAAGGCTATTATAAAGGCAAATTATTAAAATGAATATAATTATGTATGCTTGATTTATATTTTGTAAGGCAGAGTTTTATTAAACTGTATTTTCTAAGGGTATTAGGCAAATTTTTAAATCTCAAATTAATAAAATCCCGGCTGTCAGAGAATATAAGAACACCCATTGTAAGAATGGAGAGCATTTATAATGCTAATGAGTAATGGTCAGCTAATGATCTAGGAGTTAGGATTGAATTCAGCATCACTGAACTGAATACAATTATAGTCTCTCCTCCATTACTCACACTAATGAAGAAGAACCAAATTAAGGAAAACCCTAAACCTTACGCAGGTATAATATAGGAGGGTTATGGCTATTTTTTTCTCATTGTTTCTGATTTTCATTCTATGCTATAGTTTGTGAAGTATTTGCATTAGTGTGTGTCTACCATATATCAAGGTTTGATGGCAATAAAATATTGTGGGGTTGTTTTTTCTACACAGGCAGTGAGTACGTCCACTTGGAGAAAAATAGAAATAAAAAAGAAACAAAAACAATAAAATTTTATTTAAGTAATGTGTGAAATGCACTTCACATCCTAAGATATTTTCCTGGTAAGTGACATGAAAATTCTATTTATAAGAATAAAATTATATTTTAGACATATTAAGGCCATTTAAGTGAACTGTTTTATAGAACAATAATTTTATTTGGATTCAATTACAAATTTTCTTATTATTTTTCTTTTTTTTTAGCTTGGCCATTTTTAATGAAAAGAAGAAATAGATCCTGAACTTTGAAGTAGTGCATTTCTTCATAGTTAACAAATCTCTCAGGGCCAAAAAATAATAATAAGGGACCCTAATTTGTTTTTCTAAATTATTAAAGAGTCTTCTAGAAAAGTCTACTTCCATTTCTGAAATAATAATTCTTCTTTTAGAAGACTGACTCTACCCTATCACAGACCAATTAAATGAGACATTTTTAAAAGTCTCAGTTAATGTTTCTTTGTGTCTTGCCTACAGATATCTCTTAAGTAGAAGTGTCCATTTAAAAAAAAATGCAGGCACATGCATTTTCCCAAGTTGGTCTGTTTTCTTGGCCATGTGCAGGAAAGCCTTGGCCAAAGAGCTGGGGCCTGATCTAATGGACTCTGCTAAAGGAGGTTAAAATAAATGACACCATGTAAGCTCCTCTAAAGTGGCTATTTTTACATAAAGGATCTGAAAGTAGCAGACATCTAAAATATGATATTATTCTCAGCACATGGAGGTAGCCGTACAGCAAGGTTTTCAAAGAATTACCTCCCCTTCATTTCTTTAAGCACCTCTTTTATCTTCTTTCAAGATGTTCTCTGCTTGACCTTCCTCACAAAGGAAAAGTCAGCTCAGTTTTTCTGGGAAATTAGGCTAAGGTTAGATAAGACTACCTAAAAACTTGCTTATAAAAAGCTCCTTTCAGAGCTTCCTACAAGCCATAGCCCACTGGAAATGGACCAAGAACAAGACTTCTCACACCCATATTGCTTAAAAGGATGTATTTTAGATGACCTTTTCCACTCCCTTATCAATGAACCATCTAAAGGTTTGGAGATTAATTACTACTGCGGATATGTCAACTATGAACACTCCTTTCCATTCTTCACTTTTGCCTCTTATATTTTCAGAACTTACCTAAATTTTCAAAAGTCATGTTAAACAATTCTTGAAAACTCCTTTGAATACCTCAATTTCTGTAGCATTGTGTCCATATTCATCAAACAATTTCCAGTAACATCTTTGGCAGTGAAGCTGAAAGGAAGGTCGGATAGTGTTTCCCCTCCTTTCCTAGAACATTAAGGTCCTAAGACTCTGCTAAATAAGCTTCTTAGTGATGAGAACTAGTATAATAAGTATTTTTGCTATCCATCCAAATATCTCATGGGAAAATAATTGTTTATAATACATTTCTATACCATAGCAATTTTCTTTTAAAATCAAGTCTCAAAGATGTATTGTTTGATCATGTATTTTTATCAAATCATATTTTAGGCATGGTAGGATTCTAGAGGAATATCCTGCTAAAGCAATTAACAAATATTTGTCAGCACAGGTAGTACATTCTATTTAGAACTCATTTCCTATTTTTCCATATATATTAAGATGAAAATCAAATGTGGAGGTCTACGTAAATCTAGGAGATAGAAAGCTTTGGACAATGTATTAGATATGGTATATATATATATATAAAAGCCTAAGTGACCATTTCTACCTTTATAACCGAACTAGAAGCCTGGTGCACAAAATTCGTGCATGGAGGAGGGGTTCCCTCAACTCAGCCTGCACCCTCTCCAATTGGGGACCCCTTGTGGGATGTCTGACTGCCATTTTAGGCCCGATCCCAGGGATTGGGCCTAAACCAGCAGTCAGACATCCCTCTCACAATCTGGGACTACTGGCTCCTAACTGCTCACCTGCCTGCCTGCCTGATTGTCCCTAAATGCCTCTGCCTGCCAGCCTGGTCACCCCTAACTGCCCTCTCCTGCAGGCCTGATGTCACCCCCAACTGCCCTCCTCTGCTGGCCAATTTGGTTCTGATTGGTCGGTTCCTATGCCAGCGTCAAAAGCTCCACTTCCTAGGCAGCCATTGGCTCCCCACAGCACCCACCTTTGGTTCTGATTGGTTGGTTCCTATGCCATTCAGTATCTCTAGGCCTATCTCTGTGCCTGATCAAAGAGGTGGGGCTTAACAGCAGCCCCCTGGAGTCCAGGAGAGAAAGAAAAGCCTGGCTGCTGGCGAAGATCAGAAAGAAAGAGGGAGAGAGAGAGGTAAGTACACTGATCAACAGCTTCCACCGAGGATGCAGATCAGACCCTGACTCACTTTCTGGGTCTCAGCCACCTGGGAAGTCAGTGCTGGGTCGCCAGGCTGCAGCTGGGCAACCCAGCACTGACTTCCAGATGGTCTGCGTTTGGTCACAGGCTCAGCCCCTTCCCAAGCCTAAAGCCTCCGCCCCAGGCTTTAGGCTTGGGAAACGGGCACACCCCTGCTTCTCTGATTGCAGGCTCAGCCCCTTCCCAAGCCTAAAGCCTCTGCCCCAGTTTTAGGCTTGGGAAGGGCTGCCCCCCCCCCCCCCCGCCACTCCGATGGCCAGCTGGGAGTGACTTGGGTGCCAAGGAGGTTCCAGGGATCCAGGTATGTATGCAAATTAACTGCCATCTTTGTTGGGTTAATTTGCATACTCACTCTGATTGGCTATGGGAGTAGCAGAGGTATGGTCAATTTACATGTTTCTCTATTATTAGGTAAGATGACCAGAATGACTGGTCAACTGGTCACTATGATGTGCACTGACCACCAGAGGGCAAATGCTCAATGCAGGAGCTGCCCCATGGTGGTCAGTACGCTCCCACAGCCAACCTTCTGTGGCCCCTCCTCCCTGCCGCTGCCCCCCCCCCCAATAGGCCCCAAACTGGGGGCCAACCAGCCAACTCCAGGGTCCCTCCCCCCGTCTGGCTGGTCCCCCAATAGGCCTCGATTGGATCGTCGACCAGGCAAAGGAACCCCACCCATGCACAAATTCATGCACCAGGCCTCTAGTAGATATATATTAACATATATGGTGTATAATGAATATGTGTGTGTTATACATGGTTTATATTATAAACCTCTTTTTTAATTTTTTAAATTGATTTTTAGAGAGAGAGGGAGGGAGAGGGGTAGAGATAGAAACCTCAATGAGAAAGAAACGTTGATCAGGTGCCTCCTGCAGCCCTTCATTGTGGATTGAGTCAGAAACCAAGGCATGTGCCCTAACTGGGAATCGATCCAGTGACATCTTGGTTCATGGGCCCATGCTCAATCACTGAGTCACACCAGCCAGGCCTCCTCTTTATTTTTTCCCCCAAGAAAGATGCCACCTTTGTACACTGGTATTTGAGAGTAGTAACAGTGGATGGTTAAAGTGGAGGGAAAGTTTTACAGGCTAATTTTACATCTGGCACCACTGGTTTATTGGATCAAATACAAAACTCATAAGAATGTGGTTAATACTGCGCATTGCATTTGGTAATGCATTTTGTTCATTTTATGCCCCCTTTAAAGTGCATATCTGTGCATGTCACTTTCAAACTAGCAACGAGGGCTTTATAAACATTATAGTACCACTGTACAAAGCTGCCAAATGAGTATTTTGAAATTTAACTACAATACAGCGAGCCATATATCTAGAAGTGGTTTAAAAAGGAAAAGAAAAGAAAAGAGAAGAGAAGAGAAAAGGAAAGAAGAAACAACAAACAGGTCTGGTGTATTTTTAATGGGTCCAGGTAGAAACATTTGTTCAGAGGGGCTGGCCTGATTATCAGCAATTGTTTGCTGAGTTTCTCCTTTTGTCTCATACCACAGAGTGCTTTAAAACCCATAGTCTTTCTCTAGGGCATACTGTGGAAACAAGTTTGGTGTCTAAAGAAGGCCAGAAGGTTCTCATTAGCAATCATTTCATGACTACCTACAGGGAAAACAAAAATTCCCTGACCTTCCCATGGAGGACTCTTGATATGTCCCAAATGGCCAGCACCTAGTGGAGATTGCTAAGAATTCAACAGCCCATGAGAAGACAAAGTGAGCATTTTGTTAGGGAAAAAAAAAAAAAAAAAAGAGGTTTAGACATAAATGTTTGCAAGGGCTGGATATGCAAGATGATTGCTCTAAAGCCATTCTTCTTACTAAGTAATAATAATATTTATGTTCTAACTCCTCTTTAAAAAATACTCTTTGACCCTCTGAAATTTGGCACTAAAAAGTGGTTTTGTTGTTAAAATGTATTCTTTCAGGATCTCTCTCTCAGTAAGAAGAAAACTGCTAGCTATCCCACTGCAATCAAGATTCAAAAAATTTTCCTTGTCCCCACTGAGGCCTGAGAACAAGCAAGCTAAACATTATTTGTCTGATTGCATGGCAGCATTAGGCACCTTATAGTTCCCTGGCCAAAATTCCATCACACTCTCCCTCACTGACTCATTTCTCTTTTTTTGGTGGTAGCTCTGGCATGCAGACCTCTTTGATCCTTGAATGTGTCCATTCAAAGGGAAGGGGAAAAGCAGAGGAAGGTACAGAGCCCATGGGGAGAGTGCCCGGTTTTGTGGAAGCCAGGAGAGTGGCCAAGCCCAAACTTCAGTGAAACCAGCCTCCGGGCCTGGCCAGAGATGACCCCGATAGCGAGCAGGAAGTTTTCTACCCCTGAAATTTTCTCAGGATCTGGCTTTGAGGCAAAGTTGAGGCATTAACTTACTCCCCAAACAGATAAGCTTTTCATTATAGGGCTTCCTTGGAAAGCAAGTTTAACAAGTTTGATATTTATACTGGGACCGTGAAGTTTACTGGCAAGTTCAAAGGCATAATCCATTGCTTCAAGCAGCTGCAAGTGGAAAGATGTTTAGTTATATTTTCACATGAGTGATGGAAATGCTCAAGAAGTAATGATTTTTCCAAGGAAAAGGCCGAGGTTAGGCAAGCAACACTTGGGTTATATCCATTGCTATTACATTGTGCAAAATGGCAAAATTGGAAAGCATGTGCTTTGGTTCTCCCCATATTTTGGGCTGCATTTCTTCCATTCTGCTGCATGTTTACTGACAAACTTAGACACTTAGACCCATAAACTTCTATATATTCACACATGGGAAGTGTGCACACAAACACACACATACAATTAAGAAAGCAATCATGTTCACTCCCAAAGCCCCATCATGTTCTGCCTCTTCCTTTTCTTATAGAAATATTGAAGAAATGGATCAGGCATGTCAATCATCTATATCCAAGATACCAATGTCTTATATATTTATTGGGATTATTTGTATTTTAATCCTTAAAATAATCTGAAGGATTGTCCTTACTGTTTAATAGAGGAGATTGCACACATGATAGTAAATCGGGGGCTATGTTGCAAAATCATCGCTAGTTCTAACACTGGCTAATTGTCGACTCTGAACAAATGGTTACTCTCTCTGGCCACAGTTGACTCATCAGCAGAGTGAGGAGATTGGCACAGTGTATCCCAATTTTTCTTAACATACAAACTGACTGACAGAAGAAGAGAATGACCATATTCTCTAATGTGTTTAAGAGGCAGAGCTCCAAGAGAACAACACAAAAAAGAATTTTCTTTAGAATAATATTTTTGTTCCAGAATCCAGTCAGATGTTGTGCCCTACTCAGTAATAATTAGGTGTAATATAAAAATTATTTTTTTCTTTACAAATTTTTAAGCAAATTTGGTGTTGAGGAAATCATGCCACACTTAAATCCTATGGAATTATAGACTTCCTTGGCACACTACCAGTTACTTCTTAAGACATGTATAATTCAGTTTGTAAAGCAATGGATTTATTTTTAGATTTAGTATTCCTGGATGTCCCACAGGTGTGTGGTATTAGTGATGGGTAATCAAAATAGCACATGAACAATTTAGGGCTATCACGAACCTATTTTGGTCAGGGGGCACATTAATATGAAGCTTGAGATCTTGGGGGTTTGGCCATCCCAAAACTGTACTTTGGACCCAACAAGACTCTGCTGTGGTTATTCACAGGGCCTTAGAATCCAGGGTTTCTTACACAATGGGTCATTTCATGGCCTCTTTGGACTTGTGACTTGTTTTAGAGATACACAGATAATGTAGTAAAGCAATTCCCTTGGAGTCATGGCATTTTGACTTAGGGAGTCCTAGACCACCTTGTGCCTACCATAGATGTGGAGCCACTCAAGGACTGGATGTTGTTTGGGTCTAAAGCAGAGCTATCATGAACCTTATCACAGGAGTTACCTGAGGATCGTAATGACCCTGAGGTTCAGATGTTCTCAGCCAAGCCTGGCCTCTGCCCAAGAAATGGACCTGGACTTTATGTCAGTTTGTGAAGACTGACCCAGGGCTCTGCTTGAGGGAAGGTACTTTCACCAGAACAAAAAGTGAACTGCAGGCTGGAAAGCACTCCTTGGGGCAACATTTAGTCAATTCCTCCTATTGACTATTGCTGGGCCCCCAAAATGAATCAATTTATTTATCATATATCTCTATTGCATGTTCAAGAGGCAGAAAACCTCCACCTAAAATTTTGCTTTCCATATTTTTTCAACGAGATCTTGTTGAACAATAATAGAAGCTTTGCTAATGTTTGTTTACATCAGTACTATGTTCTTGAAAAAAGGAAACCACCCTGTGGGACTTTCACATCCCTGTTAACTCTAACTGTTATGCAACCACCTGTATAATATCCTTGGGACTCATGATGGGCCTGTATAAACCTATAAAACACACAGAAATCAACTTTAGGAGACAGCCAGAAATGGTTCACCCAGTAATCAATTCTGTAGGGACATAGAAAAGTAGTAAATAAAAACCTTAAGTCAAGAGAAACACATGATTAAGGAGATTAGGTTTCAAACATACAGGTCCTGGATCTTTTTTTTTTGAGCAGGGAGGACTAAATTTAAGATGATGTATTTTCAAGATGTTGCTGCTTTTATTTAATTCTGTAAGATAAATTACAAAGCAGTAGATAGAACTGGAAAGCCTTCTGGTCCTTGAAATCGCTATTACATGAGACCATCAAACCTAGGTTAATAACGTGAATTAAGACAGGTAGGGACATGAAGATGGTTTGGAAGATATTTAATATTTCATTAGTTTTATAGAAATGAATATTTCCAAATACAATCTGTGGACCTATTAAAAATGTTGCTAGTGTGTGTTTATTAAAATGCAAGTTCTCAGACCTCACCTTTGACCAAGAAAATTTCTGGAAAGCCTGAGACTTTATATTTCTATCAGATCTCAAGCTGATATTTTAACCCTAAATTTTGAGAACCACTGCACTAGGAAATGAAAGTTTTCTGGACTCATGGAGAATGATGATATTGGCAGCTTTCTGCAGAAGAGCATTCGTTTGATGTCTGCCCAGTTGGATGCTAAATCAAGACTTGACCAAAAGCTGGGCTTGGTAGGAAACAAGAGCATGGAGGCAAACTATACTGAACTGATTTTTTTAAATCTGACTCAGGTATGTGGTTGCAAAGTAACCTTTGAAAGAAATTTTATCCTATAAATGAATGCTTGTGAAAATCAGTTTAAAGTAACTACTTGCAAGTCTGAAAAACAGGATTGTAATTTGGGAATCTATGTCCTGGTTACATGCCAAATTAACCATGCAATTGCTGTATCCTGAGTTCCTAAATAGAAAGTTGTTCTTTGTAGTTCAGATGGTTTAGTGCTATGTTTAATTGACCTTCTTTAATTAGGTTGAATTGGCCATTCTTTCATTAAAAACCTCAATATTGTGATTAGTTCTCTTTACTCTTTTACAAGGAAACTTAACCTGAAGCTGGCTGCAAATAGAGTTTTTTAGAGTCAGCAAATAAAGGAATGAAGGAACCTAGTTTAGAATGAGTGTTAGTTTCTCAAACATGGTAAAGTGAAAGATCATTTTGGAAATGGAAAAGAAAATGACATTGCATGATAGAGAATATTAGAGGTCCTAGTGTATGCCCAGCTCTGGGATTAATTTCTCTGTGACAAGTCACATATTATTTATGTATGTCAATTTCTTACACATATCATGAAAATGACCATATCTATGACAAGCATGACCTATTAGTATTCAGTGGCCAAGTTCCCTTAGGAGAATACAGTAGACTAGTCATCTGAAAAGCTAACTGCTGAGAGAAATTATTTTAGGTAGGCTTTGTGATTAAGAATTAGCATAGTGATGGCTAATCAAGAATTGTTTTAAGGATGTATGAACATTGTTGAAATGAAACATTAGAAATTGAAATAGAATCACAATTTATAGAGCCAGGACTGAGTGGCTAAGCTTTTTCTGCTATAGTCACTAGGCTACCAAGTTACTTACGTACTGAGACCTACATTCTCAGCATAGCCCAGTCCTTGAAACAAACAGAGTCTAAGAGTCAATTCCTTATAACTTGATGTCACTGATCTATAGCTCCCCCTACTAACCTTCATCTTTAGGGAAGAGTCCACCAATTTCAACTGTGCTCTTGCACTATTTTGAATGCCAGATAATTTTTGGTTGATGTTCGCTGTTACTAGCCAACTCCTCCTAGGATCTGTGTATGTGTTATGGACTCCAGACTCTATACCAGGGCCCAAATGAACCTCTGGTGATCCCTGTAATTGCAAAAGTACTATCTTTGGTGTCCAAAGATTCTTGGTGCTGGTTCTCTACCTTTGTGGTTAGATCAAACCTGCCTGGTCAGATTAGGTCAGGTCAAGCCTCAGATCTTGGACAGGGTGTTTGGGGTCATTGTGTACCCTCCTCAAGGGACATTTCAACTACAAGGCTAGTTGTCTCAGCCCTGGCCTTCCCAAACTCACTTACTCATTGGCAGTTTACCATGATGCTCTTATCTGTTCACATGGGTGAGCTTATATTAAACACACCATTCAGACCCTTGGACTGGGGAAAAGGCAAAACTTTATTAAGTTCACAAGTAATTGGTTGTTTTGTTTCCACACAGGTGGCATGTCACATCTGCATAATCCAGATGCACTTACGCCTTTAAAGGTCATGTACTAGGCCCCAAAGTACAAATGTAAACAAGTGAGAAAGAGAATTAAAGAAAATTTTCATATAAAATATGGAAAATTTCTAAAAATAATTTAGACATTTATTGATTACCTACCATGTGTAAAGGCCTGACATATAAACATTATATATGCATTTACTCTCTGGTTAGAAGAGTTACAATACCTACCCTAATGAGATTCATGTTCTAACTAGGGCCACAGACACATTTATTTTGATAATGGATAATGTTTATAGGTTGTTATGAGCAACTTGGGGAAAAATCTCCTTGTTTATGAATATATTTTGTACTACATTTCACTTAAAAGCTGATTAACTCAACAAAAATTTATTTACTAAAGTAAGCTAATCTACCTGAAACTTCTCTACCTTAATTTATTAGTAATGACCAACCTTCAAGATTCTTGAAATAGTGATAATTCTGAGCAGATGCATGGCTAGTTTTTAATTAATTTATTCAACCCCCATTTCCTGGGCATCAATAATAATTTTTGTCTATGGCATGTGTCATGATGAAAAAACACAGAGATTATAAAATACTCAAGGAATTTATAATCCAATTGGAAAGATCCAGCAGAAAAATAACCTTAGTATTAGAAAGAATGAAATGAGCACTATAATAAGTTATGAGTTAATAATAAGTTTGAGTTAATTGCAATGAGACTTCAAAAGTGAATATAATTATGGGGTATTATTAAAGAACTTCTGACCTCATTGAAACAGTTTTCCCTCAATGTTTAGGGTAATGTTAGTGTCAGGTCTTAGCAGTTTCCCCTTGGAAATATTGAACATCACCTAGATATTTCAAAATATGCCTTAAGTTAGGTGGTGAAGAGTAATTTTGGAAAGAGCTACTCTATGCTGTTTATTTATTCATTCCCATGCAAACACTGATAATTTTATCCCAGGGATGTATGAGTCCCCCAAAGAATCAGTATCTTCACCAAGTAGTGCATGAATTTTCCTCTTTCAGGGAACATTTAAATGCTTGAATGCATTTTGCCCTTATGAGCAGGTCCATGTGTCTATAATCAATATGAAGAAGGAAAGTTTGGCCATAGTTTAGATTTCCAGATCCAAAGTGCTTTAAGTCAATTTTTGGCACATTGACAGGTGTCTCCCTAGAGTCCATTGGAAAATGTCTAGGACAGTTGCAGCCCAGGCTATCAGTGAATTAAATATCCCCTCCAGAAATAGATCACAAACTCAGGTTAAATATGCAAAGAGCAAAGGCAAGACTGTATCTTCTTCAGTGACACAGAAGATGAATTGATAAGTCCTTTAAGAAGGGGAAAAGAAAATTAGGTGGAGGATAGTTCTGATAAACCCGTTTCTTCAAGAGTTATCAGAGAGCAGAATTACTAGAGGACAGAAAATGTTATTGACTTTGACTAAGTGAGGAAATGATCAGAGATAAGCTATCAGGGTCCTATTTCAGCTCATGCCTTTACTCTGGCCTTACTCCCAGATTTACAACAATCTTGTCTTGGTATAGGAGCATGGGTCCAGTCAACCAACCCCTTGTTTGAGTTAGTTAAAAGCATGGTTTGCTAGCTAAAAGTCCTTATGAGGCAATAAATTCTAAGTTCTAAACCTTAGTTGGAGGCCAGTTTTTAGATGTCTCTTTCCAGATTTATGTTCAGTAAAAAAAAAAAAAAAAGTGATGCTTATATGACATACTGTTTATCTTCATGAGTGGTAAAACAACAGAAATATTAATAAGCATTCAGTATTTCAGCAGGAGGTAAAATAGTAGCTCAAACATATTCTATCTAATAAAAGAGAAACATGCAAATTGACCGTACCTCTGCTACACACACAAGCCATGCCCACCAGCCAATCAGGGGTGAGTATGTAAATTAACCCAACAAATATGATGGCAGCCACAGAGCTGGAGAGAGCAGGAGGCTTGGGTTGCCCCTGGCAATGGAGGAAGCCAAGCTTTCCGCCCGCCCTGGCCTGCCCTGCCCTGGCCTCCACTCAAGGCTACAAAGTTTCAATTATAGAAGATAAATAAATCCCAGATAGCAGGGCCTCCACTTGGGTCGCCAGGGGGCATGGCCGGTCTGCAAACCACCACAGGCCCCTTGCCCAGGCCGCACTGTGCCACAAGGGAACCCCCACCCTGATCCGGAACACCCTTCAGGGCAAAGGAGCTGGACCCCACCCATGTACCAGGCTTCTATCCTATATAATAAAAGAGTAATATGCAAATTGACCATCACTCCAACACACAAGATGGCTGCCCCCATGTGGTCAAAGATGGCTGCCCCCATGTGGAAACAAGATGGTCACCACAAGATGGCCAGCAGGGGAGGGCAGTTGGGAAGGATCAGGCCTGCAAGGGAGGGCAGTTGTGGGCACTCAGGCCTGGAGGGGAGAGCAGTTGGGGGGGATCAAGCCTGAAAGGGGGGGCAGTTGGGGGTGATCAAGCCTGCAGGGGAGGGAAGTTAGGGGTGACCAGGCTGGCAGAGGAGGGAAGTTGGGGATGACTGGGTCTGCAGGGAAGGGAAGTTGTGGGGGGGGGGGCATCAGGCCTACAAGGGAGGGCAGTTGGGGGCGATCAAGCCTGCAGGGGAGGGCAGTTAGGGGTGACCAGGCTGGCAGAGGAGGGAAGTTGGGGATGACCGGGCCTGCAGGGGAGGGCAGTTAGGGGTGACCAGGCTGGCAGGGGAGCAGTTAGGCATCAATCAGGCTGGCAGGGGAGTGTTTAGGGGGTGATCAGGCTGGTAGGCAGAAGCGGTTAGGGGCAATCAGGAAGGCAGGCAGGTGAGCACTTGGGAGCCAGCAGTCCTGGATTGTGAGAGGGATGTCCGACTGCCCTCGAGGGGTCTCAGATTGGAGAGGGTGCAGGCTGGGCTGAGGGATACCCTCCCCTGTGCACAAATTTCGTGCACCGGGCCTCTAGTAGGATTATAGTAAATGGATTTAAAAAAATAGACATTTATTTTTTAACTTAAATTGATCAAAGTATAGCCTAATATTTTTATCCTTCTATCTTAAAATTTTAAACTAAATAAGAAAAAACAAATTTATAGAGTATATGTGAAGTATATAGCACTGTGTAGATAAATTCATCTCCAAAGAAATGATGAATACATACACGTGGAGGGAAAATGCAAAATGTATCATTTCTCCACAAGCACAGCCATAAATTGATAAATTTATGTCTAAATTACCAATGAAAAGTGTTTGCTAATTTCTGCCAGTGTTTCCAACAAAGTAAGTGAAATAAATCCTTGGGAGAATTTTATGCTGTAGAATTTCAACTATTTTTTTTTAAGAAATTCATTTTTAGGCAAAGAGCAATTTTTGCATGTGCACAGGATAGGCAAGACCTTTGTTCTCTTACTGGTCTTTTCTGACTGGATCAGTCAGCACCAGCATATTCACCTCCAAGTTTGAAGGACAGCCATGAATACTCTCATCCTGAGGCTCTTGTGCTCTGCTCTACTCCAAGCCCTGGGATAAAATGCACACATCACAGAGGGGCAGGTACATGAAGCAGGACAAGCTGCTCCAGAGCCTCTGTGCCACAGGGCAGTGGGGAAAGATGTGAGGACAGAGGTCACAGTAGTCCTGCTTTAGGTTAAGAAGAAAAATGTGTGTGTGTGATGGGGGAGGAGTACTACCCCAGGCTCAAAGGTTTTGCACTTGCTTTTTCTGCTACACATTTCTCAACAAGGATGCTACTGTTGGACCAGTTTTCTGTTGGACCAATCTTCATTGTCTGTGGCTGTCCTATGCACTGCAGAACATTGGATTTCCTTGGTCCTATCAACTAATTATGAGCAGTAGTGTGCCCTCCTCTAGTTGCCTCCCACTTAGTCATTGTGACAACCAAACACACAATGGCAATTGACTCCTGTGGCTTATGATGCTCTAGTACAATTTTAAACATAATTCACCTCTCATCCTTCAGGTCTTTGCTCAGGGGACACCTCCACCTGAAGCTGCTCATGACCAGTTTGTCTCAAACGGGGAACTCCTATATGCCTCTCTGCACTCTGCATCCCTTTCCTTCAATGCTCTTTTTGCCATAGCCCTTGCCATCATCTGGTATATAATTTTTGCTTCTTTATTTTCTGTCCACACTCCCCAGCCATCATAATAGGCGCCTAATAAATATTTGTCAAATAAAAAAAGCTAAATGGGGCAGGAAGAATGTTCTTCCTTGGCGTCCTGAATTTCAGCATAAATCAGACAAGGATGACAGAAGGAGACATATACTATTTCAAAGTACCCCGCAGACTTATTATTCTGTGCAGTGCCAAGCATTGATCATCTTAGACAAGCCCACGCCCGGAGGCAGTCCACTGGGAAGTCTTCCTTCCTTTCTCCTCTGCTTCATCCCAGGGACCTTGGCCACCCAACAGGGTACCAGGGTGAGAATAAATGACTGGCAAGTGAAGGGAACAGACAGCACACCAAAAATAGAAAAATGCAAGGATATATTTGTAAAGGTATTATTACCAGTCAGGATAGTCTCCAAACTTGAGAGTCATATGGAGAAAGCTGGTGTGAGAAAGCCTTAAACTGGTTGAGGCGAAGCAAGCCAGAGGTGACACTTTGAAAAGGGAACTTGAGGGATAAATATCCTACATTCATTATCTTCCCTCCCTCTAGCTCCTTCTTGGGCTACCCACTGACTGGGCAAGGCAAAGCTAGTGGAACCCAAAATAAAAGACTATGTTAAAGATTCTTGCAGACTGATCTGTGCCTACCATTACCCAGTGAGGTCATTTGCAGAATATATTGCACCACACCCTCTTTTCCAAGATAGTACTAGGATCTCATAGGTATATATATGAGAACTGGGAGGGATTCTTCCTTCCACATTCATTGGTTGTTAGAATATAAGGGTCACTTTTGAATGGACATGACATTTTCAAGAAATAATTTTATTCTCTATCAAGATTCAGCTGAAAGAGAATCTGCTTTTGATTTAATAAAAGTCAAGTCAATGTCACATATTCCAAACTCATTCTCAGGAAAAAATAACTTGGTCCATTAAATGGCAAGCATCATGGTCCACATTATGAAGAAGCCACCTACCTGTTATTTATAGAGGTTGGAGAGAAGGGAGTCCCATGCAGCTCACATTAATGTTACATCTATGCATACAGGGTGGGGCCAATTAGGTTTACAATTGTTCATATGGAAAATAATATAATAATTAATCAATAATAATATAAGAATAAACTGTGTTTTGTGTATTCACAACTGTAGCCTTACTTTTGCCCCACCCTGTGTGTATATAATGTATACACACATGCATATACACACATACATAATATATGAGAACATTTAAATATCCTACAGCTTTGGGTAGATAAGAAACTATACCTGTGTGTGTATATATGTTGTTGGGAAAGGCGCTGATAGATTAAAAAAAAAAAAAAAAAAAAAGACGGAAGCGGGCTACTCTGCTCATTGTCAGGGAAACTGGACTAGAACATATATGTCCACAAACAAAATAGCTAAAGTTAGGTTATCAAATGGATGAGATCCCTGGATTCTCTGCAGTGGCACTTTCCAGCCTGTTCCCTCATTGGGCTTTGGCTGAGGGCATTTTAGTTCTTCTGCCAAGCAGCTCCCCATGCCCAGTGGGCCAGCTGGGTCCCAGCAGATGACTGGCCAAGGCTGTCATTCTCTAGAGAAGAGCAAGCAGCTTGCACTGGCAACAAGCCTCTAGGAATAGAACAGGGAAGACCTCTGAAACTGCTAATGCTTAATTCTCATAATTACCTATGATTGGGTGTCACGTGACATCAATGGTATTAAAAATAATTAATTAATAAGTTAAATAAATAAATAAATTTATTTGTGAAATTTCTCGAGGGATTTTGAGGATAATGAGAGGCCAACTGGGAACACTTCTGTAAAGAAAAGGGAACAGATGGAGAGATTCCTCCCAGAGAGACCCCAATTGGATTTTTTCTTCTTCCATTGCTACATCGCTGTGTCTCAGGGAGTGGCAAGAACACAGATGGGATTCAGCAAAGATTTCTGGACCTCTTTTGTGCCTAAGAAGCAATAGATCCAACTGATGTCAAGGGTCCCATGCAGACCTGGACAAGGACGCCAGCCGTCACTGTGATCCCTGGAGGTCAGCATCCATACCCCTCCTTTCTGGGCATCACATAAATACCCTGTTTTCTCATCTGAACTGACCAGGAGTCAGGCCCAGGAAATGGGCACAGGAAAAATGATGTCTATGTTTGACTATCCCACCTCCCTGCAAGGATAGAGACTTGTAATTGTTTGATTTGATTTAAAGAAGAGAAACGGACAATACTTACATGCCCCCTTTTTTTTTTTTAATGGACTCAGGTTCACTTTGGCTAAACATGGATCTTTTGAAAATAACTGCTGTTATGGGTTTTGTAAACAAAACCAAGTAAACAGTATTACTATTTTCTATTAGATTTTCACTTTCCCTTATCTCTTTAACCTAACACATCTGATTATTGTTAATACTCATTCACCTAAAAGAGGTAACAGTAAGTTATTGGTCATTCATCCAACAGTTTGGATGAAGAACAATTTGGGACAGAACCCAGAGGGACAGTGGGAAATGGAGATGAAAATATCAGACATTTATTAATAGCATAAAGATATAGGATTCCTTAGACTAGAGATTCTGGAGAACACCAAGCACAAGAGAAGAGGAGTTACAAATATATTCCATTTATTTTATGCTGTTTCCTAATTTTCCTTTGACCACCTTGACTTCATGAAGGCCCTGAGTGGGCTTTAGAAATAAGAAATCTGAGTGCATTTTGCTGGGAAATCTCCAGACCTGTTCCATTTCTCAGCTGGGTTTGCTGCCTCACTTCCTGGCACTGTCTTCTTCATAAATTGTGATCTACATTTCACTGGCCTCTCTCTCCTCCAGGCGTAAAGGACGTGCCCCATCAGGCTCTTGGTCAGGCTGTGGCCTCCTCTGACCCCTGAAATCACCATGCCTATATTCTGTACTTTTCACTTCAATTCCTTCACCTTGTCTTTCTGATCCTTCCATGCCCCTGTGGAGCTGACAGGTCATATGTGCACCTATATTCTTCCTCCACCTCCTCCCACCCTCAGCCATTGATCCCTGACATTTAAAAAGTTTGTGGATCTTTCTGGTGAGAAGAGTGACCTTTGGAGGTAAGTCCCAGATGAGTTAATGGAAAAAATAAAGAAAGGGACAGAAAAAAATGCTACTGAAGCCTAGATAATACCAATTAAGGAAAGTTGAAATGTGCATGTTAATCCAAATATTTTTTTCCTACTTAATTCTATTATAAACCTTAAACTGGGTTGTGTTTATTTTTGTGTGTTTTGTTTTTTTAATTTTCTATGCCACCTTTCCTTAAGGCAATACTTGCTTCTACCTCCTTCCACATATGAGTTCTCAATTTTATTTTAGCTTTACTTGGACATTTTAAGGCAAATTGAGTGGATTTGGCTATAAGTAATCCAGTTTACCTTCCCTATTGGAATCTATATTTCTGGTGGCATGCTGCCTGTGTTGCTGGCATCCTGAAGCAAATATGCATAGAAGCCATTTCATTAATTGCAGAGATTTAGAGGAGTTTCATTTATCCTGTCAGAGGCTAAGGCCAGTCATTAATTTATTGAGAGAATTGACTATACTCTTGGGGGAACAGTCCAAACATTATTTTTAATGCTGACAGCAGGAATTGATAAAATGTCTATCATCCATGATAGCAACATCCTTTTTGATGTATGTACTTTGTGGGGTGAAAATAAAAATGGCAAATAGTAACACAAATTCTGAAACAGTCCACAAAAGAATGTAGTACCATCAAGAAGTCTGCTCAAACGGTGCTGAAAATGTCATCAGTCATAAGCCTCTAGAGATGGTGCAAAAGGCTTAACAACCTAGTAATTTCTAAATAAATTTGCTTGTTTGAAAATAGTCTTTGATGAAGGCTTGTTAAGTTGATGCAAATAGGTTGGATACTTGTCCTTTCATTTTTCTAATTTGGACAGGTCAGAAAAGCCCTTTCACCAGCCAGCACTGTGTCTATCATAAGCTATACACATTAGTCAATGAATATATCCAATACAGGTTTACTGAGACCTAATGAGTGCCACACACAGTGCTGGGTTTAGGGATACAGTAGTGACAAGACAAACCCAATAACTAGTGCAAAGAGCTCTAGTACAGGGAAATAGACCACAAACCAACCCAGGTACAAGTTATTTCAGAGAGTGAGAAGTGACACAAAGAAAATAATAGAATAGAAAGTGGGAATGGTCAGCATTTAGGATGATTGGGGAAGACATTTCTAAGAAGGTAAGATGTGATTTATGAGAGGAAGCCAGCCTTGAAAAAATTTTGGAGAAACTTTCCAGCAGATGAATAGCATGTACAATGGCCCTAAATTTGGAACTACTTAGGGGAATCTGAAAAAAAAGGAAGCAGGCCAAAACGAATAGATCATAGTGAAGGAAGTGAGTGTGGGATGAGACCAAAGCAGAGAAGCAGACTGGACCCAGAATATGACATGGGTTTTATTTCAATATATTAGAATGTCAGTGAAGCTTGATCAGTGGAGGGGCATGATACAATTTATATTTTAAAAAAAAATATTCCTCTGGCTGTTATATAGAGAATGGACTTTGGGACAAGAGAGAAAGCTTGGGTCCTAGTAGAAAGCAACTGCAGAGTTCAAACAAGAGATGATGATGGTTTGAACTGAGAATTTGGTAAAGATGGAGAAAAAATGAGGGGTTTGAGATATACAGGGTGGGGTAAATTGGTTTACAGTTGTTTGTGTAGGAAATGACACAGTAGTTAATAAGTAATAATACAAGAATAAACTGTGTTTTGTATACTCACAACGGTAACCTACTTTTGCCCCACCCTGTAGTTTGGTAGGTGAACTGACAGAATGGAGTCATGGACTGGATGTTGGGAGAGTGAGGGAAAGAGAGGATAAGGTAACTCTTCGTTTTTTCACTTGGACAACCTAGTAGATTATGCTCTTGTTACTTCCATGTCCATCTAATTTTTTGTTTGTTTGCTTAATGACTAACTTTCTAGTCATTACTAAATTGTAACTATTTACTCTAAAGTGTTTTCTCAACATAGTTATAAACTATTCTGACTTTTCAGTACTTGTGTTCAAAATGATGATCAATTCATTGCAAGTAGGTGTTAGGAATTAGGCATAATTCCTCTAAGAAAAAATTCTTGAGTGAGTAGAATAAAATGCTTGGCTTCTTGCCAAGGCATGTTTAGATTTCCCTAGAATCTTCTCTTTTTCAAGGTCAAGAGACAGCTGTTTAGTTGACATGGAACTTATATCAAATGCTGATTTTTTTACAAGGTCAACATATCTTGAGTTTCATTCAGCAAAGTGATTTTTTCCTTGAGATTTTACTTTAAAAATGATTTTATTGCATAATGAGGTAAATTAATGCCCTGCAAATGTAATGTGGCTCTGTGATATACAGAGTATTTTAGTTTTTATATACTTAGCAAAGCATTTATCCTATTATCATATAATCACTTCCAGTCTAAATAAAGAACCTAGAGCTTAATGTACAATGAATCCTATCTTCTAGCAGCTTTATTGCTGTACCAGTTATTAATTTAAATTTGCGTCATTTTTAGTGAATAAGAAAGATAGGTTAAAGATTTGTTTGCATTAGATTATATTGAATATTCTGTATGTTGAGGTATTTAACACTGCAAGAATAAACCATGATATTATTACTGCAATCTAGACATTCTTGGTGTGTTTAATCCTGCAGTATTCAAAAGTGCTTTAAAAACCATAAATACAAGGAACTCATTTAACTTTCAAGTGTTAAAGTCATCTAGGCAATAAGTTTCTGAATCACAAAAGTGGTAAGGCTCCCAGTAGTTAATGATCCAATAGCTTATGCTGTACTTTAGTCCATGACACCTCCATAAGTATGGGGAAAATTAATTAGATTATACTTAGCAAAAACTTAGAGCTCCATGATAAAATCCCAAAGTCATACCAAGTAGGAATGCTTCTTGCTTTTGTAACCATATTTCCTGAAATGGATGGCAGAGACCCTTTGCCCTTAATGTAATTTTTCCTTGAGCCTGTGTCTTCATGGTGATAGTAAGGGCCACCATTCCTGATCACTATGACATGATGCTCTACAGACATTTCCTTATAGAATCTTCATGTACTTACGCATTCTCATAGGTACAATGTTTAATTCCATACAATAGATGAGGTGTGTGAGGCTCTCAGGGTTTCAGTAATTCGCCCATTTTATAATTTCATAATAATTTCATATGTATGAAGGGAAGCAGAGTGTATGTGTGGGTTGTGAAATGTTCAGAAAATCATAACTTTAACGCTGATTGTGTGGCAAGGTATTTTGAGATATTGTTTTCCTCCTGATAGTTTATGTGATTTATTTTCTCCAATCAGAAAAGATACTTCCAGGCCAACTGTGGAGAGCTACACTTACACTGAGTGGCCAGATTATTATGATCTCTGAACGCATAATAATCTGGCCACTCAGTGTATTTGTATCTCAAATGGGTACCAAAAGTATTCTAGACCTTTGCTGGAGATCAACCACCTATTTGCCCTGAGCTTTCTATCAGCCAGTGTAAAGGAGAAAACTGATCAGGTGCACAATTTATAGTATCTTTGATATCAAATAAATGAGGTACTCAAGAGAAGTACACTGAGTGGCCAGATTATTATGTATTCAGAGATCATAATAATCTGGCCACTCAGTGTATATTAGTTCTGCTGTGAATTATGGATTGAGTCCCATGACATATGAACACTCTTCAACAAAGTAAGTACAGATATTGAGATAGCATTTAGAAACATTTGTAACAATTGGACAGTAATTGCATGTCTGTTGACTCTGATATAATAAACTATATGAGCTTGTATTTTTAAATTTTCCCTTTCTTTTATTTTTGTTTACAGATCCATGACAAAATGGGAGGATGGTGAGACTGATGCTTCATCACAAAGATTTGAGGGGCCGTGAACTAGATGGTGGGCATGCAGGGAATGCACAAATGTTTAGGGAGCCCTAGATAATGGAGCCTTATCCTATTCTTTTTGGGGGACAGAAAATCATGAAAGCAAACAGACCCCAGGAAAGTGGTGACTACAAAGTAAATTGAAGTGGTTGGAACTCCAGGTAATCTGGCAGAAATTTCTGCACCCTAGCATGTCATGAAGCCACAGACTATAAGTTTCCAAGAGGAGCAGAGATATGGCTGAATGAGCCACTGGTCATGTAAAGGTCAGTTGGAAAAGAATGAAGGTTATTTTAACATGGAATCCTAGAACATGAATGACATCTTGGAGACCACTTGGAGAAAATATTTGAAGCCCAGATTGTGGCTGCTTGTTCCCCATACTTTCTCTTTTTGTCCTTAAACTCAGAATTTAGGTACATTTCCAGGGAAAGAACTATCGCACGAATGTCTGAGTTTAATATTTTACCACCCTTGCTCAAGTGAGCTAAAAATAAAAATTAAGTTAAAATATACTTATAAATGTCTTAGTTTGTAAACCAGTGATACATACCCAAAACAAACATGTATTCAATACCAGTCACTAAGTGATCTAAGGCATTAGCCAAATTTCTTTACTTACCCCAAGGGAAGATATCATCTTAAGAGCCAAGGGCATCAGCTTTCCTTGAAAGGGAATGAGCTTCCAGGCTGACAGTATTTTCATAGCGATTCAGACTTCAGAAGGTCTGATGGTATCATTGATTCCGCTTGCTTTATCCATTGCTATTCTTAATTAGTTACAGGATTCTGCCAACTCTTTCTTTGACGTGTTTCTTATATTTATCCTTACTTTTATATTTCTACTGCAATCAGACTAATTTATCTTATCATTTCCTCAAGCTTTAATTAGTACAATACCTCATCTCCCAGACTCTAGTCTGTCCTATCTCCCACCCAACATTTTTTTTTTTTATAGTCAAAAACTAAAGCATTGTTTAGATCATAGCAGGAATTGCTCAGAATCTTTTGGTTATTTTTAACAGAATAAAATCTGAACTCCTGAATTTGACCATGGCCAGACTTTCCAGTTATATCTTACTTCCTTCCGACCCCCACCAGCCAGTGTTATCTGCTATCTGTCTTCTGGACACATTAGGCTTAATCTTGCCTTATTTCCTGGTTCTTGCTGAGCTCTCTGCTTGGAACACCCCCTTCCCTGGCCTAGGCAAATCCCCTCTTCTTAAATTCCTAGAGTTCTCCCTACCCCAGGATGTCTTCACTTACCATTCTGCCTCACCTGGATGCTTCCTCTTTATTTTCACCATTCTTGGTATTAATTCCTGAGTGATACTTGAATTGACTAACTCAGTTTGCCTGGGGCTCTTTGGGTTTTAGCACACTAAAAGATCTTCATCCTGGAAAACTCTGCAGTCTTGGGTTACTATCATAATGTTTTGGGATCTCTTGTCTTCTGTTCTCAACTGCATTGGAATCTTGGCAAAAGTAGGAAGTATACCACATCCTTGTTATTTAGTGTTACTTAGAGTCCTCATTCATGTGAACTAGGCCACTCTTCTGTATGTTTTACATTCACCCTACACATATTCACCCACCACACCACTTACAATGAAATGCTCATCAACTACCAAGAAATTAGTGAATCCTATAAAGGGGTATTCCACTTGGATGCTTCTAAAGTCTTCTACCCCATGTTTTAGAATGTGCAAGAGAGAGTTTTTGGGGTTAGAGAGTTAGACAGAAATAGTCAATCCTGCCAGGACTCATGGAAATAAATTTGCAACTGATCCTATGAAACCAGGCTTGTTGGTAGAGTCAGGGTATTTTCGAAATTTTAAAATAAACTTGAACTGTTCCTTAGGGTGAAAATTTTCTGTAGGCTAGAAAGTCCCCTCTTCATTGTCTTTTCTATTCTTCCTAAGAGCCCAGTACTAGTGAAATGGTAGTGGAAGACAGTGGGGGCAGTGTTTTAAAAGAGAGGACTTGTGAAAATATCCTGGGAAGTGTATTCAAGACACCAATAAGGTGTCTTCTCAGAGTGGAGGCGAAAGCTCACAAGAGCTTCACAGATTCTGATGCATTCCCCATCCTACAGAGAACTTCTATAGCCAACTTACAGCATGCTACCTCTAATATGAAAGCTTTGAGGTAAACAAGATTCCATCAACTTTGAAAATATATTTTAAACAGATTACAGCCAATAATCCATTGTAATAAAATTCTTCCTTGGGCTGCTGAGAAATGCTTTTGCCTTTGGCATCTGGGTTATCTTTTGTTCCCTTGTGATGCCTATTATCCCAAAGGGCATCAAGAGCTTTTAATTTACAAAATACAAAGTTATCTATACCTCTCGGGTCATAATGGAAATTAAAGTAGGTTGGTCCTTGGATTCATAAAGTATTTGGAAGACAGTTCCTTGATAAATAGAATCTTAGGGAAAATTTAGAAAAGAGTAGAGTTAAGTGTATTAGTCAAGATTCTCCACAGAAACAGAACCCATAGGACAAATACAGGTTCCTTTTAAGGAATTGGCTTATGTGACGAGGGGGGTTCACAAGTCCAGAATCTGCAGGGCAGGCTAGAAATTAAATAAGAGTTGAAGTTGCAGTCTAGAGTATAAACGCTGGGAACTCTGGTAAAATTTCTATGTTGCAATCTGGAGGCAGAATTCCTATAAGACACCTCAGCCTTGTAAGGCTTTCATCTAATTAGATGAGTCTCATCCACATTATGAGAGTAATCTGCTTTACTCAAAGTCTACTAAATTAAATATTAATCACATCTAAAAATACCTTCACAGCAATATACAGGCTGATGTTTGACTAAACAATAGGGCACCATGGCCTACCAAGTTGCCATATCAAATTAATCATCACAACGGGAGGGACATGAGAGTATTTCATGTCAAAGAAAAAAAAAAGTATTAAGCTGAAGCAAGATATCAATTCAAGCTAAGAGTTATATTTTAAAGGCTAAAGTAGTCCAGGGATAGCAAAATCTCCAAAATTCCTAAGTGCATATATTTAAAGTTGAATCATGTCTGAACATTAAGTAGGATTGATTTAATTTTATTTTCACCTTTTCCCTCCCCCGCTCCCCTCCCCAAGAATAATCAGATGTGAATGGAAAGTTTCCCACTTTTCCTGGTTTAAGACAATAGGCCAAGGAAAGGCCTGATCTACAGCATTTGTAAAGCTAATAGAAAAACACTGCAGGGGAAGGTCTCAAAGCTGCAGAGTAAAGTAAATACTAGCTTGTAATCTAATTAGCAAATGATAATAGAAGCCAAAGGAAAACAGGCCACATGCCTAAGAACTACAATTCCCTTGGGACATAAATGATTGATCGCTTAGAGACAGGAAACAGATAGGGAAAAGCATGTTCTTGCCTTTGACCTGAAACATAGATCACGGCTTCCAACCCTAGTAAAAGCATCTGTAAAAAACCAAATGCTTTACATTCCAACAGTCTGTCATTTACAGGGAAGACTGGTGAACTTCTCCAGCAGTGACTTTCATTATTGAATTCTTAACTGAGAAATGTTGCTCCATGCAGAATCGCATCAGTAAAGTGATGTTTTTCTCAATTTGAAAAATAAAAGGTGTAGTTTCTCTGGCCCCTGCCCATATCACTACCATCAGCCACTGAGACAGACACACAGAAAATCCAAAAGTGAAAGAACAGCCTTGTCTACCCATCTTCCCTGTCACTGTTTAAGAGGTTGCTCTGGAGGGAAGGTCACCACTGCAACATGGGTCTGTTCTTGAGCTTCCACAGCTGTTTCACCAGAAGACAAAAGAGAGGGAATTATGTCAGACTGTGAACAACTTTCGAACACAGTGTAAAGGAATTTCACTGAAAGATTGTGGACCGGTGACATTGGACAACCCTCGAGTATATCATTCTCAAGCTGCAGGTTGAATAAGACTATTAACCCGAACCAACAAGTACTGCACTGAAGTGTCTGTGAGTGAATGAGCTGAGAGCGTTTAAGTAACCAAAATAGAATACGAAGGACAGAGTAGAACTGAGGGCACAAAAACCTTTAGAAATCAGAGGGGCAACTGGTTTTGTGTAACAGATGAAAACAACCCAAATGTCAGGGAAAGCAAATGGAATGCTTCTCCTTTTTCTGAACCACATGTATGTTTGTATCAGACATACAAGGGAAGAGCAAGTCTAAATGCAACTGAGAAGTAAAAGAGAAGGTAGGCAGGAAGAACCCTGAAGACTATTTCTAAAGCAACACGGGGAGGACTGGCATGTTCCCTATGGTCAGAAATGTGGATTTAAAATGTATACATTATTTAATTAAGGATAAACTATATCTTTAATATAGACATTTCTAGAAAATTACCCCCCTTTACATTTCCCTTCAATTACTTTCTATTACCTCTATTAAATAATTCTTACAAATAAATATTGACTACCTGTAGTCACAATAATCTGGTGTGAGGTAAAATCTAAAATCAAGTTTGAAAATGGGTAAGGGTCATATTTATCAAGAGACATAAAAGTAGTCTCCAATCCATGGATTCAGCATCAATCTGTTCTAGGAAAACAAATCGGTGAACAACATGTAAACAAATATCTTCCTATATATTCATCTCTCAAGATATGCAGTTCATACTCTTCGAAATAGCCTCAATGTCCTCAATTAGGAAAATGTTCAAATAAATGATGTGATTGTCATTTAGTTGAATATCATGGCACCATTAAAATGGTGTTTATCAAATGTTTTTAATTAAATGGAAAATACTTATAATAAAATGCAGAGGAAAATAAATCAAGCTAGAAAAAAAAATACACATTATGATTTCAACTCTAAAAAGGCAAAGCAGGAAAAGGGCTCGGTAAAAGAAGTATTTAAATGTTAACATAGGTACCGCAGAATGATGTTATTATGAGTAGTATGATATTGGGAGTTATTATATACATTAGAATTTTGTATAGTTAGTCAAATATTATACTTAGGGAGAACAATATCAACAAACTAGTAAAATAAAATAGAGAAAAGGAGGTAAAAATGGTAATGAGAATACAGCTTTTCCCAAGTGGAAAGATGCAGGTCAAGGTGCATCTAGATAGGTAGTGACTCCCAAATTTCCGAGATAGCTAGAGTGCAGACAACTCCTATGTAGTTGAGGTTGGATCATATATTAGAAATGTCAAGGTTAAAACACAGCCAGCTATCTAATACTCTAGGGCATCATACTTTTATTTTCTGATATTTCATGCTAGATATCAATGAGGAGCCTCTCAAAGAATAATGACTTGGAAGGAGAAAAAAACAAAAAAGCATGTCAAAAAATGAAGGGTATAAGATAAGTGTGAGTAGTTATTATTTAAAACATTTGGTGTTCACTCTTCTAACTTAAGGAACTGATAAGAAAGCTACGGGACCTTAACCAATACCTTTTTGAAGGTATTAGCTTTACCCACATTTGGTGGCAGCATTTCCTCTGCTCATGCATAAGGGATATGCCAGGGATGGCCCCTAGGAGAGCTATCATTGCTAAATTTGGTCAAAGAGAAACATGACTGGGAATTAGGGCAGGACTGGAACAAGTGCAAACCTTTTGCTTTTCAGAAGTCTCATAGAGTACTAGTAAAATTATGTGTATCAATAAGACAAATGTTAATGAACACTGCATTGGTTGTGAATTACATTTTTCTCATTTCATTTATCTCTTTTTCTAGTCTACCTGTGTTGTTACATAGAAGTGTCACTAATTTTGTGCAGCAATAAACTATCCCCATTACCATATGCTTATTCTCATGCTTTGGAAGTAACCATGTTCTTATCAATACTAGTAATGATGTCCCTCCTACCTTTTTAGAGTAATTATATGTTTGTTGATAATATGTGTACTATCACAAAGAAAATATTTTCATTTTAAAAAGCAGGAATAATGAAATTGATTTGAGTTTGAAAAGTAAAAATGTAGTAGTAAAGATAAAGATAAAAGATAACCAGAGATTTGTAGGATTTTGAATCAAATCGAAATGCTAGAGTCTTAGCAAATCATATAATTTGAATTTCTGCTGTATTGTATTTACTTGAGAAAACTCCTCTGAAAAGCCATAATCATATCTTTACCAACTTAAGAGAAAGTTATCTGCTCGAGTTGTCTTATATAGAATGAGGTATCAGTAAATAGTGAAGGTAAGAAGTCGATAAGTCATCTTCGACATGCTGAGGATGGCTAAACTCAATACAGGACTCTAGTTAAACTGGGACAGGAGAGGGCTGAGCAAAATGATGGTGTCCCTGCCTTTGAATGGATCTTTCCATCCTTCTTCCCCTCCCCCCCGCCTTAAATTTATCCTCTTCTATATGGTGATATATAGTTCAATGGTCTGCCACACCTGGCTGCAAACTGAAAGGGAGAGGGAGAAGGAGAGAGAGACAAGGAGAGAGAGAGAGAGAGAGAGAGAGAGAGAGAGAGAGACAGAGAGACAGAGACAGAGACAGAGAGAGAGACAGAGACAGAGACAGAGAGAGGTGAAGGAGAAACATCTATCTGTTGCCTCCTGCAAGCACCTTGACCAGGGTTCAAATTCATAACCTTGTATGTGTCCTGAACTGGAATCAAACCGGCAACCTTTTAGTGCATGAGACAATGCTCAACCAACTGACCCACCCTGGCCAGGGCAAAGTTTTCATGTTTAATATAGATTATGGATGTTCCACCCCTAGAATTTTGTTTTAGTGGGACTAAGGAATTAAAGTAGAGCCTTGAAATCAATGTTTTAACAATTCTTATGCAGGTTGTATAGGGGCCACAATATGAGAAAGAGAGAGGAGGTAGGAGCTGGGAAAGTACTGAGAGTTGGAACCAAGGGGAAATGTCTCTAAGAAAAGCCAGAGACAGTGAAGAAGATACATGAACAGAGTCTGGAGAAGAACTGGCTTATGTCCCATCATGAAAGCTAGGAAAAAGAAATCTATTAAAATGTGTATGTGTATGTTTTGTGTATGTGTATGTATGTGTGTGTTGAGGGCTGATGCTGTTGACGGAGAAGTCCAGAGTGTCAAATGTATAGGAGGAATGAGAAGATAAAGATGAGGAAAGCTGTTGAAATAATGACTTGGCATTCAGCATATCAGGGTAGTTTTTCAGAAATTTGTTACTGAGGCAAAGAAAAACAACCAGTAAATTGTGAGGGAGTTGAGACAGCTAGAATACATACATTTATTATATATTTACTCATTTACTGTTTTCATTCATTTGTTTAACAAATATTTATTAAGCATCTATAATCCCTAGGCATTCTTTTAGGTATTGGGGGTACCAATGAACCATAAACAATGGCCCTACGATCATGCTTCATGGATCTTCCAAGAGCAATTGTTTTAAAAGGATTTTTTTTTTCCTTCTAATTCTGGAAGATTTCGTTGTAGACTGTATGGTTACTTTATACTACAGTAGATTATATTTTTCCCTCAGTGCTTTATTGAGATATAATTGACATATTATACTATGTAAGTTTAAGGTATACAACACAATGATTTGAGATATATATATATATATGTCAAAATAATTACAGTAAGTTTAGTTAACATCCTTCACCTAATATAATTTCTTCTTGTGATGAGAACTCTGAGCACATTTCAAATATACATACATTGTTAACTACAGTTATCTTACTATACATTTTATCCCCAGAAATTATTTACCTTATAACTGGAAGTTTGTACCTTTGAACACCTTCACTTTTATATGGGAAAAGGGAGTTTGGCTTAATAAGGAGAGATGATCTGCTCTTCCTCTGAGACAAAACTAAAGGGAAAAGAACATGCTAGAAACAGAGTAGAGGTAGACAAGAAGCAATACACTATAATTATTTTAAATATACACATTTTAAATACAGGTGTAGATACATTGCTGAAAGTATAAGTCAATTTAAATATAAACAAAACTAAAATTTGTATGTGTTACAAACAAAGCCCATGGTGTCTAAATATACTAACACTCACTCAATACTCCATTATTTATTACATTTGTTAAAAAAAGAATCAGAAGTTGAGTGATTTCTTTATTTTTTCATTACGAAATAGTGCTTACTTCACTTATTACTGCAATTCTCACTGGTGACATTTATATCAAAGTGGGATTTGATGAACTTCCCTCAGTGATGAATAATTCTGTGATTCCCCAGGTTAATTTAAAAGACTCAAAGAAACAGATATATGAGGCAAGCTTCAGCCTTACCACATAGAATGCTTTACTTGGGACATATATATTACCTCGGTCACTCAGGACTGAGAACTGCTGAGATGTTCAAGCTGATACCTGAAGTTGACGTTCTGTGACTCTTAAGAAGGGCGGGGGGAGGGGAGGCTCATTATCCAAGGAGACATCTGATTTAGATGGCTCCTAGGACCCAGCCTAACTCTAGGACACTACAATTCAATGGATCTACCTGTTTTTATACCATCCAGCAAATCAAGCTTGCTCATTCCAACCTGGTGGTCAAAATCTCATTTGATTTGTCCAAGAGACAATAAGTTCAACGCTACCTTGGTTCATTTGGCACTTTGACAAGAAACATTATAACCCTCTTAAAACCCCTTCTATCCCCTCAGAAAAAATAATATCCATTTCAGTAGCTACAGCTGGCCTCTGTCTTTGTAACTCTCTTTGGCATTCAGCAAGACGGCCATATTGTAGCTGCAAGCTATTACAACAACACACTGACTTCCAGATTTACAACTGTGCGCTTGTCATTTCCAGATGTAGTTTTACTAAGACAGTTGTGCAGGAAACATTGTGAGAAGCAGCAGATTTCCAGTAAAACATGCCTATAAACACTATGGTTTCTGGCAAAGAGGGAAAAAAAGGTTTATACCCAGATGTGTTAGAAAAATACGGTCTATTCTTTGTTCATATTTACCCTGAGGGTTTAAATGTGATCTACAGGCTTTGTTTTTGTTTTGTTTGTCCCTGCCTGACACTAGAACAACCTATCTAGACCCCTGGTTCCAATAAACATTTTGAGCACTGTGATATGTATTTCTGCCCTGTGTTCTGCTAACAATTTGGAAATTTTCTAATAGAAATTCAGAATCTTAACTTAAAATATGAATGTGAATATTTTGGATTGATCTCCATAATCTATAAGCCTGGAGCAGTACCTATACAGGTTAATTTGAAAGCAGAAACCAAAACTTCCTGTGGGAAGTCACAGACCCATGGGTTCATGAATATTTCTCTACATCCCATTGAGCATGCTGCCTGATTTTTTCCTTAGCATAAGCCTACATGACTCAAAAGACATGTTTTGGCAGGAAACAAATTAGCACATAAGGGTGTGGGTGGCAGTTTCTTAATGCCCAAATTGGGTGCACTCTTATTTTCAGCAGTGGCTGTCTGTGTCTATATAATACCAAGTCAAGAAGAAATTGGTTGCACCAGACCTATCCATCAGCAAAGTTAGAAAGTAGATCAAATATATCCTGACTCCATGTTTGTTATTTTACTTTTCTCATAAGCTAACTTCTTTTCTTTAGGGATCCCCTATAATATTGCTAGCATACCAGGGCTCCACTTAATTGCAGCATTACCATTGACTCTATTCAGGACTATACAGCGATCTATTTCCATTCTTTCTTTCATCAATACTTACCTGCCTTCGACTATCTATCATCCTCCCTCTCACCCATCTCTCTCTCTCTCTCTCTCTCTCTCTCTCTCTCTCTATATATATATATATATATATATATATATATATATATATATATATAAATATTAATAAAAAAGAAACATGAAAATTGACCATGCCTCCACTACACCCACAAGTCACGCCCACCAGCCAATCAGGAGCGAGTATACAAATTAACCCAACCAAGATGGCTGTGGCCACGGAGTGAGCAGGAGGCTTGGGTTTCCCTGGCAATGGAGGAAGCCAAGCTTCCCGCAGCCCTGGCCTGCCCTGGCCTCCACTCAAGGCTACAAAGTTTCAATTATAGAAGATAAATAAATCCCAACAAAAATGGTGGCAGCCACGGAGATGGAGAGAGCAGAAGGCTTGAGTTGCCCCTGGTGATGGAGGAAGCCAAGCTTTCCACCTGCCCTGGCCTGCCCTGGCCTCTGCTCAAGGCTACAAAGTTTCAATTATAGAAGATAAATAAATCCCAGATACCAGGGCCTCCGCTTGGGTCGCTGGGGGCGTGGCTGGCCTTCAAACCACCACAGGTCCCTTGCCCAGGCCGCCCCATGCCCCAAGAGAACCCCCACCCTGATCCAGGACATCCTTCAGGGCAAACCAGCCAGCCCCCACAAGTGCACCAGGCCTCTATCCTATCTAATAAAAGAGTAATATGCAAATTGATGGTCACTCCAACACACAAGATGGTTGCCCTCATGTGGACATAAGATGGCCACCACAAGATGGCCAGCAGAGGAGGGAAGTTGGAAGGGACCAGGCCTGCAAGGGAGGGCAGTTGGGGGCAATCAGGCTGGCAGGGGAGGGCAGTTAGGGGTGATCAGGCTGGCAGAAGAGGGAAGTTGGGGGCAACCAGTCCTGTAAGGAAGGGCAGTTGGGGGGGACCAAGGCCTCCAAGGGAGGGCAGTTGGGGGCAATCAGGCTTGCAGGGGAGCAGTTAGGCATCAATCAGGCTGGCAGGGGAGTGGTTAGAGGGTGATCAGGCTGGTAAGCAGAAGCAGTTAGGGGCAATCAGGAAGGCAGGCAGGCAAGCAGTTGGGAGCCAGGAGTCCTGGATTGTGAGAGGGATGTTTGACTGCCCGTTTAGGCCCAATCCTACCTGGATCGGGACTAAACAGGCAGTCGGACATCCCTCGAGGGGTCCCAGATTGGAGAGGGTGCAGGCTGGGATGAGGGACACACCCCCCCATGCACGAATTTCATGCACTGGGCCTGTAGCAGTTATTCATTTCATTATTAACTAATGAAATGAATAACTGCTACAGTGTTGATGTCATAGGAGTAGTTTACATAGGAATATATTACATAGGAATAAATGAACCTGAATAGATGACACAATAATTCAATATTTTAATTGTGTAATTTCTAAGTTATTTTTCTTGTGGAGACTTATGCTTCCATAGAATAATCTTGGGACTCACATAAGAATGCAAGGGATTGGAAAAGTGAAGGCACAGAAAAAATAAAGGAATAATAAAAGAATTCTGGTTTGCTCTACCAAAGCAGCTTCACTTCTTTGCAAAATATATTATTGTATTCATGTGAGATTTGCAGTTATAAAAGGGGTTATAAAAGAAAAAAGAACCCACAAAGAATACCACTACCCGAACCCTCCAAAATTCATCAGTTTACCGGTAAATCTGTGCCACATCAGTGATAAATACAGGTTGGAATGTCCTATAAAAGGCTCTTGATATCACATTGTGTGGCACATATTGCTCCTAATTATTGGTGTAACATCATCCTCATGGTGTTAATCTAGGTTCCTTAGTGCAGTTCAACAGCCACACTCTATGGAACCAAAGGTTGTGGAAAGAGCAGAGAAATGTGGGAGCCAGGGCATCCTTTCCTTAGGGCAAAACAGCTTCTATGTTTCACAAGCAACTAGCTGGGCAGCCTCTATTCCTAACTGTGTTCAGGGTAATGGAGTATTCCAAGTAACCAGGGCTCTGTCACTTATCCAACCTATGTATAATCAGAATCACTATGGATCAAGGGAGAGCAGTATTTTTCCAAAATGAGGGATGCTTAGTACAAATGCACACATATCCAGCATAGTACCACAGCAGTACATTCACAGTGGATGGCTCTGACTTCTGATGAAGTCACAGTTTCATTTTTTATAAAAATATCTTATTAAATTAGTTAAGAATAGAATGTTTGCATGATACTTTTTTTCTAAGTTTAAAATAACGTGGTGAATAAAAAAATTCTGTAGAGTGCACTGATTTCCAAGAAAGAATCTCATTTCTTATGTTATGACTCATGTCTTCTTGCTTAGCAACTTCAAAGCAATGGGCCCAGCCGGCAATAATAACAAAGAATGGGCAAATGGCCATATCAGGCTTGGAATTGGAATTTCTATGTTTCAGGCTGAAGAAAGAGAATATCCATCAGATACAACTAATTAAGTAAGAAGCATTATTATTAGAATTTTCATTTGCATTTCATAAGCCTCTAAAGTAAAATGATGCAAATATATTGACTAGAGTTGGCAGTTATTATGGAGAATTATTGCCCCATGGATTGCAAAGTGATTGACAGTGGCATATAATATTCAACCTAATGGGCTCAGAGCAATATCATTTGTTAATGGTGAGATTCCTTCCTCCAAAACCAAGGAAAAGAAACATTTATTTTGCAGCCTATCTGTGAACAGCTCCTTTCTTTCTTTCTATCTTCCTTCCTTTCTTTCTTTTCTTTCTTTCTTCCTTCCTTCCTTTCTTTTCTTTTCTTTTCTTTTCTTTTCTTTTCTTTTCTTTTCTTTTCTTTTCTTCTCTTCTCTTTTCTCTTCTCTTCTCTTCTCTTCTCTTCTCTTTTCTTTTCTTTCTTTCTTTCTTTCTTTCTTTCTTTCTTTCTTTCTTTCTTTCTTTCTTTCTTTCTAACCAGATTTTCATTGTGTGGTTATATTTTCATTAACTGAGATTATTTCTTCATTATTTATTAGTTATAAAACACTGCATTCTTCCAAAAAAAAAAAAAGGAAAAGGTCTTTAGGTCAACATAAACCAGTGGAGGCCAGTAATATGTAACCCAAGATGTCAACTCAACAACAAGAAAATAAACCTAATCCACTTGTGTAATCTCACAGGGGCTCTAACCAACAAGACTGCCTCTAGAATGTAAAATGAAATTGCTCCTTAGGGGAGTCACTGGTGGGCAGAGCAAGGAGGAGGACGAGAAGAAACAGGAGAGGAAGGGGAAGAAGAGGAACTCAAAAGGGGGGTGGGGAAAGGGAGAAACAAAGGGTACCTGTGTTTCAAATACACAGAGAGAGAAAACAATGTGATCTGCGTGCTTTATTTTCAATGGTTCATTCTATTACATCACACAGGAGAGGTATAATAAAGCATACAGTGAGTGGTTAGGTCACCCTAATGAATACAAATAAAATATCTCTTTCTCCTGAAGAGGTGGAGCATTTTATTAACTAGCATTTGGAGAGTGTTATTATTTTTTATGTCCAAGATTTTATGGATCCTATTTTCCTCGGAGGCTGTGGCCACAGTGACAAGTTTCGCGGAGCCTACCCTAGCTTGTTTCATGTTTCTAAAACAAAGCAAGGAGTTCACAGAAGGGAAAAAGAAATCAGGTAAGCTTGGGGTTTATCTATGAAGTTTAGATGTCAGCACACTTTGTAAAAGCTGCCATATTCACCATGGTTGAAATGGCACCGATAAACACAAGGAAGATCTTTCATTACATGACAGTACCTGGGCATCATGGATCTTTAAAATCCATGTGTATTCCAGAATCTCCTGCATTTGTAAGTATAAATGAAGCAATATACATAAAAAATGATCTCTTCAGATGAGGCAATATATAGATGGAGGTAGTACGTCAGAAAATGTTAGAGTTAGAGCTGAAAAAGTTTAAAAGATTGGATTTTTAGAAAAATGGAAACTGATATTCCAAGAACATTATTGAAACCATTTGGCTTTGTACATAATGGTTGGAGATAAAACAGAGCATTTTACACTTTCTTTAATTAATCAGAATACACAAAATTTTAATAAAGTAATTTAAAGTTTATGTATGATAATTTATTTAATAAATAACAATATGTAATAGTTATGTAATACTCAACTACATATGCATATATATATATCTTATAAACACTATAATACACATGTAAACATTGTATATAATTTATTTTTTCTTTTTCAATCATTTCTTTGTTTTGTTAAAAATTGCAGATTCAGCCCTGGCCGGTTTGGCTCAGTGGATAGAGCGTTGGCCTGGGGACTGAAGGGTCCTGGGTTCAATTCTGGTCAAGGGCATGTACCTTGGTTGCAGGCACATCCCCAGTAGGGGGCGTGCAGGAGGCAGCTGATCAATGTTTCTCTCTCATCCATGTTTCTAACTCTCTATCCCTCTCTCTTTCTCTCTGTAAAAAATCAATGAAATATATATGAAAAAATTGCAGATTCATAGAAATGAGAGTGTATGAATTATCATTTTTAGAAACAATGACATTTGGTATATTTGTTATAAACCTTCTAAAAAGCCTATGTAACAAATATTGTTTTAACAGGAGAAATTTATATTTCTATATATAGAATCACAACATTTAAGATTTCCAGTAAGTCTGTCAAACCTTTTAGATAAAAAGAATACAAGTTCATTTTGTATTTATTGAAAAAAAACAACAACACACAAAACATTTCTATTAGAAAAAAATGGAGTGGGCCTTGTTAGCCTTCATCAAAATACAGAGTCAAACAATGGAAAGTGCACACATTGATTGAAGCTGCCTGGTGTTGTTGTACCTTGTAAATGTAACATTCCATTCTGATGGTGATGGAATTACTGCAGTTCTCCATGGCCTTACTTTTTTGAAACTATCTGTGGATCCATGTAGGTCAAGGGGAAAGAAAATTAAGGGTCATCCTAAGTTTATAACATATAGTGTTTTGTTTTATACCATATAGTGTTTTGTTTTCTATCCAGCTAAGTACATCCAGGCTCCCTGTTGGGCAAGCCTTTTTTCCCCCTTGTCTGTTATTTTCAGAAAAAGACTGCATATGACAGTCCCAGAATCCCACCAGCCTGAACACAGATGGTAAAGATTACAGCACACTGTGTATTGACCTTTAGAAGCTGCCTTTCTTCTCAAGGTTCTTCTCTTTTGACAGTTAGACTGGTTTTTCTCAATTAATTTCATTATCGAAACTTGTTTTGCCTTTTATTTTTCCTCTGGAGAGTGTTACCTAGAATTGTCAATAGAGGTTAGTTATGTCCTGAACAGTTCTCAGGCCAAATGATTACAAGAGTTATCTTCCACTCCTTTAACATGCTGGCATCAAGAGCCTGGAATGGTGTAGAGATTGTTTAAATACTGGCTTTTCTTTTTCAACAGGTACCTAAGCTAATGAATTTCAACTGGTTGCCTGAGATGAGCAATGAGTGGGGACCTGGGAGAAAGAGGTCATAGACAGAAAGTAAGAGCCCACCATAAATCACAAGACATGGAGCATTTATGAGCTGGTTGTAAATTGTCGGCATAACGCTACAAAGTGAGCCTATACTTTGATCATAAATAAAGAAGAAAGTTAGAACAATATGAACTGGGGTGCCCCAATTAAATGGAGAATACAACAGTGCTGTTCACAGACCCAAAATGTCACTTCAGGTCTTAAATGTAAGAGATAAGGTTGGAAAATTTGGAAGAGAAATTAGAGTACAAATATTTTCTTTATCACTGAACGAAAGGAATAACACTATTAAACTGGCAAACTCACACGTGCACTAGGTTTTTACAGTCATAAGAATGTAACAGCAGGTACTATTTTACATCATAAAACTTGGTTGCAATATGAAAGTATCTCCCTTTTTATTATAGAGAAGTTATTTGTCAGAGTCTTTCGTGATGGAAAGTTTAGACCTATGTATTAAGTTTTCCAATGACCAATCCACTTCCTACTCCAAATTGTGATAAAAATCACATAATAATATCTGAGTACTATAAAACATGTTGAAATACAGCACTAAACCATTATCTGCATTGTTTTATTTTGCTCAAATAAATTAAAGCTCAACCATTGATCTGAGATTTTTAAAATTACCATTTTAATAAGCACTTAAAATTTGGTATAATTTGAGAAGGCAGTACAGTTAGACTTTTGATCTCAAATGAGCAGGTGATAAAAGTGTCATGTAAGATTTGCTTATATTTTACAATTTCATTAAAAGAGGATTAACTTTTCAGGGAAGATATGAGAAAAAAACTAATTAAAATCGAGAGCCTCAATAAATTTACCTTAGCAGTGTCACATAACATTTTGCGAGCGCAATGGAATTGTGGTAGCAGAGTGGATCATTCTAGGAAGTCTTAAAACAAAATACAGGAAAATCCATTCTTATACAAGTCAGAGCAATTGCTCTGATTTATCAGTCACCTGGGAAAGCAGAAGAGAAACATGGGGGTGGCTCCATCAGTAGATGCTAAAGAACAGAGGTGTCCATGTTACCTAAGAAACATGGAAGCATTCTTTAATTTTCTTTGACAATTTTTCCCAAGACCATAAATCAGATCTATTGCTTTAAATGTTTCTTGAAAAATAGGTCTGAAAACCAGCAGATCAGGTGCAACATGTTTTAGAGATAAAAACTTAAGGGATTTTTAGGTTTGAACAGGATCTTAGAAATAAGATCACTTTGTCAAACACACTAATTTTAACAATGTAAGTGACTTGTTTAATCAAGGACACAAAACTGGTTGACAGAATTTAAATTGGAACCCAGGTACATTGCTCCCCTCATGAATTTCCGTTTCTGTTGTACATATGTTTGTTAGCTAGTCCTATTCATTTCTCTCACTCTGTCTCCCTCCCCCCTTCCCTTTTATTTCCATATGTATAAGGAATAAAAACAAGACTTTAATTTGTTGTATACTCATTTCCCTCCACATACATACATATATATTTCAGAGAGGAAGGGAGAGGGAGAGAGAATCATTGATCCGCTGCCTCCTGTACACCCCTATTGGGGATTGAGCTGGAAAACCAGGCAGGTGTCCTGACCAGGGAATCCAACCAGTGACCACTTGGTTCCTGGATTGACGATCAACTGCTGAGCCACACCCAGCTGGGCTCCATTTATAATTTTTAATATCTGGAGACTCATGATTCTACAAAGGCTAGTCCCACCCCCAGATTCAGGAGTGAGTCCTGACTTTCTCAAACTATTCTGTTCATTTTATTCCACCAGCCATGGTGATGGGTTTAGAGGTGGACCTAAGTTCCTATTTGGGACAATAAGATCCTAGGAGCTTTTTGCTGGGAATTGAAGTAAAAATATAGTTTCCTTCCCAACTCTTGTAAGAAAAGTCAGAAGATAATATTTCTCCCTGTTGCACATTAAAAGGACCACATAGAGATCTGGGTAGCAGATCCTATAGCTGCTGGTTGCCATTTTGCTATCATAGGGAAGCTCACCTGAGAACACAGCCAGTACAAAAAAGACAAAACTCAGAGGACTGCAGCTAAAGCCTCCCTTAGCTCTACCATTTTTGTTTTATATCACCTAATACATAACCTTTATTGTTTAGATGTGTTTAAGTTGAGTTTTATTTCTTGCCACCCAAGCATATTAACGTGTGTATAGTTCCTTCTTCCATTGTTTACTTCTTTTTTTTTTTTTAAAGATGTTTTTATTGATTTCAGAGTCAGGAAGGGGAAGGGAGAGAGAGATAGAAATATTAATGATGAGAGAGAATCATTGATTTCCTCCTGTATGCTCCCCACTGGGGATCGAGCCCATAACTGGGGTGTGTGCCCTGACCAGAAACCATACCATGACCTCATGGTTCATGGGTTGACACTCAACCACTGAGCAACACTGGCAGGCTCATTTTTTTTTTTTTTTTACTTTTTATTTTGTACCTATCTGTTCTCCTTAAAAAAATGTTTTTTATTGATTTTAGAGAGACAGAAAGGAAGGTAGAGGGAGAAGGAGAGAGAAGCATGAATTGGCTACCTCCTGCACGCCCCCTACTAGAGATTGAGCCTGCAATGCAGGTTTGTGCCCTGACTGTGAATCAAACCTGTGACTGCTTGGTGCATGCATGGGACAATACTCAACCACTGAGTAACACCAGCCAGGAGAGGAGAGGAGAGGAGAGGAGAGGAGAGGAGAGGAGAGGAGAGGAGAGGAGAGGAGAGGAGAGGAGAGGAGAGGAGAGGTATTTCTTGATCATAAAATTCATTTCCTGTTTAATATGCTAGTAAAAAGCTTAACATTGTTTGTTCTGAAGCATCTTGATGGCCTACAGAAATTGTTAGTCTTTCAAGAAATAGGCTTTTCCCTTTTTATTTATATTAACCAAGCCCCAATTTTTTTTGAAAAGGATAATGATAATAAATTATTTTGAAAATGTGCTTCTTTGAATAAAAGCAAATAGGCCAAGAAGCAAATCCTCATACATATAGAGAAATCTGATTGTGGTAGAATTGCCTATTGCCCACTTCAAATAGAGTTTAAAAAAATAGACTAGGTAATCAGAATTAGTAGGAAGTAGATTGTAGTTCAGCCAAGAAATAACAAAGCTCCTTTACACAGTTTGCTATTATTTACAAGATCATTTTTGTTTGCATGTCTCTTGACTATCTTTCTAGGTCCCATGTACTTTTATTGGTCACTCTAGTCTTAGCAGCTATTGTATAACCTCAAGTCTAAGCCAGCTGTCCTCGCCTCTGGCTGGCTATTATAACATCCAGGGAGTCTTTAACCCAATGCCCAGGCCATAAACCCATATTAATTAAATCAACATATCTAGATGTGGGGCCCTGACATCAACAGTTTTTAAATCTGCCCAGGTCATTTCAATGTACAGCCCAATCTGAGAACCAGTGCTCTAGATAAAACTTCTCCAATTTTAGGAAAGCTAAGTGGAAACATGGGAAGGCACGTTGGAAAAGACCAGTGGAGAAGGCCTCATCTGCTTCAAGTCTGAGCTGAAGTCTTATTTGTGCTCTCTTTTGCTTGCCTCTTTTCACAGTATGCAGCGATCCAAAGGGACAATACCCAGGGGCTGGCCTGGGTAAAAAGAACAAATGACAAAGGCCACTTAAATCTCCCTCTGGACCGCTACTTGCAATAAGGAGGCTAGGAGAGCCTTGTGGCTAAGTGGGTTCATTCCAGCTTCTCAGGGGTAGGAGGTCCTCTAGTGATGTTAGCACAAAATGCTATCTAGTAGTAGATACTGTTCCATTTCCTTGGTGATTCTTCTGTTCATGTATCCTCTAGGGATCTAGTATAGGGATCATGAACAACATAAGGATATCTCTTTCTGATTTTCTCCATCACAACTGACCATGACACAATTCCCATGTCTATTCTCCATGACATGCTTCCCTTGTCATATTCTTCCTAAATATATAAGGTTCTGTAGTTATCATGTTTTATTATTAATGTTGCTCTTCTCTCCCAATGCATACTTCAACTCCACATACCAGGTTTGGTTTTCAAACATCTTTGTATGTATATACAAATTTATTTTGATAGATATGAATATTAGCATGCTTACTTTTATGCCTTCCTATCAGGTAATTTTTCTTCTTTTGAATTAAGAACTAAGGACTTCAGGTTATTTTTTTTTAATTTTTGCATTTCTCACTTAAAATTTTACCCATAACCAAGGTTACTTAGACCTTTGCTGATCTGCCTTATACTTATTTTCCATAATAACTAATAAGCTCTTCATATTAAAATTCTAGACCATTCAACACTGCCATCATGTTGAAATACATCTCTATATGTCAATACCATCTGAGTAAACATTAAAGCATAATTGAATTTTTCAGCAATGACATTTTAATTAAGAAATGTTCTTGGGCTTTTAAAGAGTTCAATATATTTCTTTGTAAGAATTCACCCCCTCAGAATTTGCTTCAAAAATAAAATTGGACCTGCTACTGAATTGACTTCCTATTGTTTTAGCCCAGTTGTGTACATAAACCTTATCATTTGGGGTCAATGTAATCTATATAATTTTGTTGGCCAATAATAATTAATGCAAAACAATAAACACAAAAGTAAAGGCCATGAAGTAAGCTGGTACAAGATATTTTGCAAGGTTATTTTCATTACTTCAGTTGTCTACATGTACAGTATCCTATCTAATAAAAGGGTAATATGCAAATTAACCACCACTCTGTCACAAAGATGGCTGCACCCAGTCCTCTCAGCCCCACTGGAGTCCCCCATTCTCGGGGGAGCGGCTGCTGAGAGCAGGCAGTGTGAGCAGCCTGGTGGAATGCTTGCTTCATAGCCATGGCGATGAGGCAAGTGTTCCCTGCCCGGCTGCGGATGGGTCTCTGGGCTGTGGAGAGCCTCTGGGCAGTGGGCGCGAAGTGGCCAGGCCCCGCAGAGAGCTACTGGTGCACGGATTCATGTGCAGGGCTACTAGTAAACTTATAAATATCTAACAGCAGATAAATCTGGTTTTATTCTTTAATAAAATAGCATATATTTTCTTTACTTACTTTATTGGGAGAAAAACAAACAAAACAAGCAAACAAGAAACACAAATGAAAAAAAGAAAAAAACACTGCATGTTAATGCATCTTCAGATAACTAAATATGGTATTTTAATGAGTATATTTTGAAGTTGCATTGAGTGTGCTTTAAAAAAAATGAATCATGTAGGTTCAATTCTCAGTCTTTAATAATTTTAATATCCATCTGTTTTTCATTGGATTTCAAAGGAGGGAAAAAAAAAAAACAACATCCAGGAGTCCTTTTCATACCTACTTGATTCAGTGCAACACTCCCTGAACTTGTCTATGACTTGAAGTCCATAGTTATCTTCATAGCTGCATGTTACTTCTGACATCCTAACCTTTCTTTTTGCTCATGAATCAATTGGTGCCTAAGGAGATATTGACAGAAGGAATCAATAAATCAATAGTTACTTATCAGGGATGGATTCTGTACAACATCTTCTGTTTGGAGTGTAGAAGATGCTAAAACTCATGGACCTTACTACATTATTAGGACTATATGCCATTGTAAACAGATAAAAGAGACAAAAAGCATAAAAGATTTAAGCCAGATAAATAAAAGGAGAGTATTTCCCTTCCCAGAGTCCTCTCTAAAATCTTGAAAAATCGTCCTTTGTATGAATGTAAGAATGTGTGCAATGCATACATGTATCTATTTATTTATCTCATAAAATCTAGCAGAAACTTGTGTTGTAGTTTGTGCAGTATTTTTTTTTTCATTCTTTCCCCCCTTCCCCCCCCCCCAGAGGGATCTCAAATTTCCCTGGTATTGTGGAATAGTCCCTTGTGCCTCCAATATACCCAGGTCCCTGGCATCTAGACCACAAATACAAATGTGTTTTCAGTCACACTAATGCTCCCATCCTAAACTTGTGTTTAAATGGAGTGATGCACAGATGCTGGAACAGAAAACATGTATTCTGTTCCCACTGGTTTTGTAGTATTGGCATTAGCCATAGTGACCAGTATCTAGCAGAGGTAGTGATGGGATTAATCACAGTGTGGGCATCATCCTGGAGCAGTGGCTATGGGATTTTTAACCAGCTGTTCTTATGTTGTTGTTGTGTTGTTGTTGTTGTTTGGCATTTCTGGCTGCCTTTGCTTTCTGTTCATTCTTAGACTGTGATCTCCTGTTTCCTGTTAATTCTATGTACTACCCAACACATTCCTTTTGGGATTACATTAGAGTCAGGCATTTACAGTCATGGACTCTAATTGTTAGAGAGGTCTGAACTGGGAGTAGTCAGCAGGCAACAAAGTAAAAGCCAAGAAAATTGAAGAAATCTGGGATTGGTTCTCTGGTCTGGCAGAAGCTAAGGTAATGAAAATCCAGTTATGCAAGAATTGGGATCAACATGGCATGTGGTAGTGAAATAGCTATTAAGTCATTACCTTGATCAACTGAAATAAAATTTATACTGAAGGCAAGCTTTTGGAAAAATAAGTTTCTGCTGCCAAATAAAAATGAGAGGAAAAGGAATTTAAGGACTGTGTATAGTTAATCGGCTTTCTTCTTACAGCAGTGGCAGAACCAAGCTTGTTTTCTCTGATTCTGTTAGAAATTATTGTCACATACATAGCCTTATGCCCAACAGGTGTAAGCTGTCATTCTAAAAGTGACACCACTGAACACAGTCCTACCTGATATACAACCTGGAAATTAGATATGTAGAAAAAAGACAAATTGGAGTCGCTGGAAATGACCATTTTTGTTACTTTAATGGTTTCTTCAACTCCAGAGCATATTTTCTCATCCATAATTCCTAGTATAAATGTGCTACAGCTCTTGCAACCTGCATATCCGGAGATCTAGCTCCGAGGCTGAAATGTGTTCAAATGCCTCCAAATAGTTTTAGTCCAGAAGTCAACAGTTGTCTCAGGTATAGCTGGATCAAGAAAATGAAATCAGTTGTAGATAACTTTCTTCTAAGACCTTTGAATTAAAACCTGTCATTAGAGTAGCACTCTTATATTATTTCTTATATTTTCTTATTTCTCTGATTGCTTACTATATTTTTTCTTTTGTGTTAGTCCAATATATCACATAATGAAAATGGCAATGTAATATTTTTGCCCTTTTCTCAATTATCTTATTTGCTATAACCCCTTAAACTTTCTACCTCCCCCAAACATTTGCAGCAATTTCCAATTATTTAATTCTTGGATTTGTCATCACAAGAATGTTATAGTCAGACATATAAGTCCAATATAGCCCCTCAGTAATAATTACATCTTGTGTTTTGTTTAATAGAGGAATGATTATCATTAACCCCAACATTTCTATACATCTTAAACTGAACCTATGGATAAATTATTTTCCTTTAACTATGTGGAAATGATTACGTGATTAAACTCCACCCAAAGTATGTGTTCTGTAATGAGATCCATGAAGTCCAAACAGCTATCATAAACAACATATTTGTACCCCTTCATTTTGTAGCCATGGGGCTGTTATTTTTGTGAAATCAGATGCCCTCTTGTGTTCATCATGTCAAAATTAGACCCATGTTTTACATATGGCCATCTGGTCTTTTGTAAATGCCAACTTCAAGGTTGCTTGTATGTTATTAAGATAAAGCTATGTTCATTTAATAGAAGAGATCTGAGACACTGGATTTTACCAGTTTGTACAAAATTCCACCTTAGCTAGAAGTTTCCAAGTAAACAGTGTGCTCTGCAATTTACTCCTGACATGGCCCAGATAGGAAATAAAACAACACGAGTTTAAAGGTCTAATGGACCAGCATACATTAATCCATTAAACTAGTTCTAAGCAAAACACTGGCCTTTAACCATTTACTGGTCATCAAAGGTGGAGTCTATGCATTTACTAAAATATCTTGTTTCATCTGGGAAAGCAATTTAGGAAAAGTGAAACAATCAATTAATCAATTGAGAGGAAAAAGTCATCTGGTTATCTGAGGTCAAACAAACTGATCCTTGAGACTTTTCTTTTGGTTAGGCCCAGGTCAATAAAAAAACTTGAAATATGTTCTAAGTGTTTCTTATGATAATGTGATGTTCTTCATATTTCTTGATTTTTTCTACTATCTAACTTGCAGATACTTCAAGATATTTCATAGCCATTATTCTGAGCAAACAGACACCAGTGCAGCTTAGTTTCACTAAAAGCTAAGATGAACCAGAAAAGAGTTTGAGAATCACAATGGAAGAGTTTCAGAAGCTCTAGCTTAAGGTCCAGGCACCCACCTATGGATCATACCACCATTACACCTAGCAACCATAGGATTCTTTGGAAATCCACAAATAATTATGTTCTCTCCCCAGTAACTCTTCCACTCTGCTCAGGGGAAACTACCCTCCTTGATATCTCACCCTAAGATAAAATAAGATGCTCCATTTCATATACCATCAGTGGATTTTGCCTTTTCAGATTCCACCTTTCAGAAAGACAATCTATATATGATTGAGCTCCTTTTATGTGAGTAAATTTCAGCTGAGTTCTAGCTAAAGGTGTCTATGAGCCATTTTTTGGCAACCACTAATTGAGTGTGGTAACTGTTCTGGGAAGTGTTTTAGGTCTTTTAAATGCATCCAGTTGGTTAATCCTCACAATGATTCTTTGAAACTAAGTACTCTTTTATGGCTATTTTCCATATGAGAAAATAGACATAGTACAGGTGAGTAACCTGTCCATGCTTACTTAGCTACTAAGTGAGAGAGCTATGACCTCACCCCAAGCACGTTGTCTCCAAAGCCCAGGCTTTTATTTATTTACTAGAGGCCTGGTGCATGAAATTTGTGCACGGAGGGGGGTTGTCCCTCAGCCCAGCCTGAACCCTCTCCAATATGGGACCCCTCAAGGGATGTCCGACTGCCCTCTCACAATCCAGGACTGCTGGCTCCCAACTGCTTGCCTGCCTGCCTCAAGATTGCCCCTAACCACTTCTGCCTGCCAGCCTGATCACCCCCTAACCACTCTGCTGCCAGCCTGTTTGCCCCCAACTTCCCTCCTCTGCCAGCCTGGTCACCCCTAACTGCCCTCTCCTGCAGGGTTGATCACCTCCAACTGCCCTCCCTTGCAGGCCTGGTCCTTCTCAATTGCCCTCCCTTGCAGGCCGGGTGCCTCCCAACTGCCCTCTCCTGCTGGCCATCTTGTGGTGGCCATCTTGTGTCCACATGGGGGCAGGATCTTTGACCACATGGGGGCAGCTATATTGTGTGTTGTAGTGATGATCAATCTGCATATTACTCTTTTGTTAGATAGGACAGAGGCTTGGTACAGGGGTGGGGGCCAGCTGGTTTGCCCTGAAGGGTGTCCCGGATCAGGTGAGGGTTCCCTTGGGGCATGGGGCGGCCTGAGCGAGGGGCCTGTGGTGGTTTGCAGGCCGACCATGCCCCCTGGCAACCCAAGCAGAGGCCCTGGCATCTGGAATTTATTTTCCTTCTACAATTGAAACTTTGTAGCCTGGAGCGGAGCCAAGCCTGGGGCTCCCTCCGAGGAGGCCGGCAGCCATTTCTGTTGGGGTTATAATTGAAACTTTGTTGCCTTAAGCGGGTGGGCCTGGCCAGGGTGTGTGGAAAGCTTTGCATCCCCTGTTGCCAGCGGCAACCCTGGCCTGCTCTCTCAAGCTCCATTCTGCCGCCATTTGTTTGAATTTGTTTACCTTCTATAATTGAAACTTTGTAGCTTGAGTGGAGGCTTAGGCCTGGCAAGGGCAGGCAGAAAGCTTGGCTTCCTCTGTTACCTAGGAAACCTTGCTCTCTGTGGCTGTAGCCATCTTGGTTTGGGTTAATTTGCATGCTCGCTGTGATTGGATGGTGGGCGTGGCTTGTGGGCGTGTTGGAGGTATGGTCAATTTGCATATTTGTCTATTATTAGGTAGGATTTTTAATTAAAAAATAGTATACACAAAAATGTGGTTACATAGTAAGTGTACTGTTTGATAATATTTCACAAAGTGAACCTACATATGTAACTGACATTCAGTTCAAGAAACATAACATAAGCATTACCCCAAAAGTAATCCTGGTGCTCTTTTGAAGTTTATGACCTCCCTAGCAAAGCTTAAAGACTCTCCTGATATGGTTAACCACTATTATGACTTCTACCAGTAGACTACCTTTGCTGTGTTGTCCTTTTTTTTTTTTTAATATTTCTTTATTGATTTCAGAGAGGAAGGGAGAGGGAGAGAGAGATAGAAATGTCAATGATGAGAGCGAATCTTTGATCAGCTGCCTCCTGCACGATCCCCTACTGGGGATTGAGCCCACAACCCGGGCACGTGCCCTTGGCCCTAATCGAACCTGGGACCCTTCAGTCCACAGGCTGAAGCTCTATGCACTGAGTCAAACCGGTAGGGCATGTTGTACTCTTTAAATAGATAGAAGCATATGGTATAATAGCATGTGCTCTCTTGTGTTTGGCTTTTTTACATTGTTCAATATTTTATTTGTAATATTCATTTATATTTCCATCTAGATGTATATTGTTCATTTTCATTGCTGTGTAATTCCATTGAGTGAATATATGACAACTTTTTTAATTGTTCTACTGTTGATGGTCATTTGAGTAGCTTCCACTTTGAGCCTGATAAATATATGAATCTCTTTCTTCTGCATAAACACATAGAAAAAATACTACATCACAGGATCTGTGTATAGTTACCTATGGGAGATTCTATCAGTTTTCCAAAGAGAATAAACCACTTATATCCCTGATGAGAGTTCCAGTTGTCTATGTCATTGTCAACACTTGATACTGAATGTCTTTTTCATTTTGGCTGTTCTGGTGCATGTGTAGTTTGATCATGCATGTTGTGGTTTTAATAGGTATTTCCTTGATGATTATTTAATAAAAGCAACTTTTCATATGTTGATCAGACACCTAATGCCCTCTGTTTTTAAGGGTCTGTTCAAGTCTTTTGCCTATTTTCCTATTTGGCAGCCTGTCTTTTGCTTATTAATTTGTTGGAGTTGTGTAAATACTAATCTGGAAATGATTCACTCGCAGATATAAGTATGGAGAATAACTTCTATAATTTTGAGTTGTATTTATACAGTTTTGATAGTGTTTTTAATGAATTCAAGTTTTTAACTTAAAATAAATTAATCTTTAGTCTATGTTTATAGTTGTGTCCTTTTGTGTCTTGTTTATGAAATCTTTGCCATTTCCAGGGTCACAAAGATGTTCTTTGGTTTTTCTCTAAAAGCCCTATTGTTTTTCTTTCACATTTAGGTCTGCAATCAATGTGGAATTGGGTTTGTGTATAATACAAAATAGGGGCCAAGGAACACTTTTAAAAATATATATGGATAACAAATTGACCCAGCATTGCTTATAGAAAAGGTCATTTTTTTTCTACTGCACTTTTATCATGTTTCTGGTATAAATCAGATGTTTGTACCTGTGGACTGATTTCTGGATTCTATTCTCCACCATTAGCCATTTTGTCTTTGCTTAAACCATTATGAACCTGCCTTAATGATTACAGCACAATTCTCTCTTGACATCTCTAACTGAAAGTCTCCCAACTGTGGAGCTTCACATTGCCTTGGCTATCCTCAGCCTTTTTCATGTCCATGTTCATTTCACAGAGTTTATAAATTTTTATTGTAATGAATCTATAGATTATTTGAGGAGGACTTATAATTTTTATAATATTGAGTCTTCTAATTTACAAGTAACCACTATAGTTACGTCTTTTACAATTTTTCTCAACATTTTGAGTTTTCACTGTAAATGTCTTGAACAATTGTTTCTTTCTAGGTGTTAATTCTACCTAGTATGTTTGAAGGAATTACCCAGTGATATTTTATGTAAGGAAGCAATAGTTTCAATTTCTTTGTAACATTTTAAATCATTCAGATTTTCATTTATTTTTCCAGTTTGGTAAGCCATGTTTTAAATAATTTTTTTTAATTTAGTTCAAATTTTTATATTTACTGGTGCTCAAAATATGTTACTAATAACTTTTTGATGTCTTGTAATATATGTAGTGTGATCCCATTTAATCCTGATAGTAATTATCTTTTTTTTTTATATTATAGTGTTATCACTTTTATTTTCTTTTATAAAACCTTTTGCTTTTTGGAAGTTTCTATGGTAAATTTAAAACATTTAAAAATTTTTAAATGGCTGATGCTCTATCCACTGAGCAAAATGGGCTAGGGCTTTATTTTGGTTTTAACATCAACTCATGCATTAACATAAAATTGATTAGTTTTATTTAATGTTCAGGCCATCAATGATTTCTAATTATTTAGTTGTAACTTACTCCCCAAATTCTCAGAAATATACCTTGAATTCTCTCAAAATTTGGGGGGAGGGGAATAACTTGAGGATTTATTTATAACCAACTTATTATTAATTTTTATAAATGTTTTATGTGCTCACGAAAAGATGATTTCAATAATTTAATCATATATATAAGAATTAAGTCAACTTTGTTAATTTTCTGATACTTATTAATTATTCATATATTTTATATCTGTCTATATCTTTACTCATTTTATACAACTGTATAAAGCATATTTAGAAAAGAAAAGAAAAGAAATATTTGCTCTTATCAGTACTACTTTATCAATGGCGCATCTTCTGATTTTCACAAGTGTATTTAATTCTGCCTCCCATCTCTCTTTGCATGTGCAGAAACTACTCCACTGGATAGTCAAGGAAGGGGAAGATTCAAACAATCAGAGCTATAATTTCCTCTTTTACCCAGAAATATTTGTGGAAAACAAATATAAAAAATATCTTCACTGTATTTAAAACCCCATGTTTAAAGGCTCTACTTTTAAAACTTATCAATTTTTTTTTAAATGAAGAGTAGCAACATAGATTTGAGTCAGCTTCTCTTCCCATACAATTAGCATGCTAAATACGTGATGGTGAAATGTTACATTTTTTTTTCAAAATTAGTAGATTTTTTCTTGAAGCAATCAACCATATTCTAGGTACCCATAACTTTTAAACATTATCATAAAACACCATTTAAAATTAATCAAAGAATGAATTAATTTTAAACAGTTTTCACTCAGTGGATACTAATCACTTTCTTCAAGTCTTATTTGTTGAAAACTCTCAGGAAATTGAATTAGCAATTAACCACTTTCTGTTTTACATTAACAAGGGCTACTAAATTATTAGAATGTCCTCCTGACTATCTATGATTTTCTTTTTCTTTAAACCCAGATCAAAACTCACCTCTGGCCATTCCTAACTAATGACTCCTTCTCTTCAACACACACACACACACACACACACACACACACACCTAGCTTAGATCTCTTTATGTCCTCTGAACATTTAAGCGTGTTTATGTGTTTCTTTTGAGTGCATTTATGTCTTTTTCGCATGTGTTGGTTCTCTTAATGCTCAGTTGTAAATTAAGTACTTTTGAAAGTTCCGTTAACTTTTTAAATACCCTAAGGCTATATTTAATACACCAAGGTAGTAACATACTGAATAGCTCCCTAGTGGTTTTAAACAGTTAATGCAGTGTCAAAAGAAGCCTAATTTATTATTAGGGAGTAGTTTAAGCATAGGAAAAATGTATTATGTCAGAATTTTTTATGACCATAAATCAAAATTTTGAAGTTTCTTTAGTTGTGTGCTCTCTCAAATTGCATGATTATTCCTCTTCATACTTGTACACAAGGGCTCCACAAAAGTGACACTAACAATGTGCTGTAGTACCATATTGTGCAGAAGTGAGCTGGTCTATATATTACAGGATGTCTAGTAGCAGCTCTGGCCTCTACCCGGTACTTGCCAGCAGTACCCACCCTCCAGTTATGACAATCAAATGTATCTCCAGATATTGCCATGTGCCCCCTGAGAGTCAGGGAACAAAATTGACTCCTGGTGAGAACCACTGCTATACTTGTTACAGCTCTGTCTTAAAGAAACTAACAATGAACTGTTTTACAGAAAAGTTCTCATTAACGATCAATGCCATTAGCATTAATTATGTCAGATTTCTTGGCACTTAGAAATTACCTGCTATAAGGTCTTAAGCTCATTCAAGGATACCAATTTGAATAATCCAAGTACTTATTGGTTTAATATTAATATGGTCAAAGCAGCAACTTCAGGCTAATCCAAAATCTCTCAGGCACTGCTCCAATGCGGCTTAAATAGAGACAGCTGGCAAAGGCTTTGCAGCGTGCATAAGAGATTTGAGATAAAAGAGCTATCTATTCATAGCACTTTCTGGAAAGTACTCTCTGACCTCTTAGCCCATTGCCAAATGATATTTCACAGAAAGATTCAAATTTTAATTCTACTGGAAACATTTTTAAGTGCTAACTTCCTCAAGAATTCCTGGAATGACCACTGTCACTGATGACTTACTCCATGTCTATACCTGGGCCTTCTTGTTACACACCTAGGGAAGGGCATTTCTTTTCCCCTTAGAGCTATTTTTCATTTATTTGGCAGTTGTTTGTGCTATTTAAATACATGTTGCCACTCCCTTTATTTTTTATTTAGTTCCTTTGACAATCATTTATGGCCTATTTTCTGTGTAGCATGGTAGCTCCCATTGTCATTAAATAGATTGGCATATAAATTCCTAGGTAATAAAATAAAGCAATATTCTTCATGCCATGGGTTTCTATATGTGCTCTGGAAATTAAAGCTCAAAAAGTAAAAATGAAAAGCATTTTCTACATTTTAAAGAATTTTCATATACAAATTTAATGGGGAGAAGTAGATTTAAAGCTATAATTCCAAGGAATATTTTTGCTGTAATCATTTGATTATAATAATTTATGGGATAATTTGGCTATATGTATAAAATGTCCTTATTTTATCAATTCAAATTTCCATGATGTTTATTAATTTATATTCCATATTTTTCTAGAAAGCAATGCAGGCAGGATTGTCATAATATACAAATAGATTGACAAAGGTAGTTGTGTATCCTTCTTCATCTGGAGTGAACAGCCCTTGGGGAATGTTGTCTTCACAGGCCTTCAGGAAAGTCATGGGACTTCATTTATTCACTTTCTTTGAGACTATCATTTTGTTTTGTCACTCTTATTCTCCTTGCCCTGTTTAGGCAAATTTGCACATGTCACCCATGAAAGGGGCTTAGAAAATGCTTTTTTGTGGTATTCTAATCCAGTGTGCCTAAGCATTCATCTTCATTGTTGGCTAGGTCAGTTCTGCTAAGAGCTCACTACTCAATTGTCTTAAAGCTCCACTTTCAAACTCTTCTCTTTCTCCCACAGCATCCAATACCATATTTCCATCCACTATGCCACTAACACCTCCTTCCTCAGCCATTATTTTCTTACTAGAAGCCCGATGCACGAAATTCGTGCACGGCGGGGGGTGGTCCCTCAGCCCAGCCTGTACCCTCTCCAATATGGGACTCCTGGAGGGATGTCTGACTGCCCGTTTAGGCCTGGTCCCACCAGAATCCATCTTGTGGTGGCCATCTTGTGTCCACATGGGGGCAGGATCTTTGACCACATGGAGGCAGCTATATTGTGTGTTGCAGTGATGATCAATCTGTATATTACTCTTTTATTAGATAGGATAGAGGCCTGGTACAGGGGTGGGGGCCAGCTGGTTTGCCCTGAAGGGCGTCCCAGATCAGGGTGGGGTTCCCTTGGGGCGTGGGGCGGCCTGAGCGAGGGGCCTGTGGTGGTTTGCAGGCCGGCCATGCCCCCTGGCAACCCAAGCAGAGGCCCTGGTATCTGGAATTTATTTTCCTTCTACAATTGAAACTTTGTAGCCTGGAGCGGAGCCAAAGCCTAATGCTCCCTCCGAGGCCGGCAGCCATTTGTGTTGGGGTTATAATTGAAACTTTGTTGCCTTAAGCGGGTGGGCCTGGCCAGGGTGTGCAGAAAGCTTTGCTTCCCCTGTTGCCAGCGGCAACCCTGGCCTGCTCTCTCAAGCTCCATTCTGCTGCCATTTGTTTGAATTTGTTTACCTTCTATAATTGAAACTTTGTAGCTTGAGTGGAGGCTTAGGCCTGCAATGGCTATGGAAAGCTTGGCTTGCTCTGTTACCTGGGAAACCTTGCTCTCTGTGGCTGTAGCCATCTTGGATTGGGGTTAATTTGCATACTCGCCCTGATTGGATAGTGGGCGTGGCTTGGCTGGTGGACGTGGCTTATGTAGCGGAGTGATGGTTAATTTGCATATTACCATTTTATTAGAGAGGATTGTTCCAACTCTGCTCTTCACTCTTAGATTTGTTATGAGTCAGGCTTATGCAGATATGCATCAAGGAATAATTGACTACCAATTCAACTCTGCTTCTTACAACTTGTAGACAAGTCTGCCTGTCTGAAATCAAAGGGCAGTATGAAGGATAGGGAGAAATGGGGATTGTTTACCACTTCCAAAATGATACCAAACTAGATTCTGAACCACAGTCTGCCTTCTAGACTGAGCAGACAGAGACTTAAAGAGATAGATGCTCATGGCCTGTGACCCCTCCATGAGATGGGGAGAATAGAGAGTGATAAGGAGAGGAATGGATGTTAGCTTATTACTAACCTATTATTTCAATGTGTTAAAAATTGGTTCTTGTACGGTATTATTATACTCTTGAGCCATCCTAGTAAGTATCATCTTATTCTACATATTTCTTCCTTCTGAACTAAGAGAGGTAAGTCCAGCAAAAAATTATCCTTCAGCTTGATATGTCCCCTTAAGGCTCCTGTTTTTAAAGACAGGCTGAGGAATCCTCTTTTAAACAGTCCTGGGGAGTATTATATGGCTTCCCCTTCCTGTTAGATCCATTTCTTCACCCATAGAGTATGTAACCAGATGTGCTTGTCACATATGGATGGGGACAATTTGTAACCAAGAAAGAAAAAGGAGAATACAGCACAGAAAACAGTTCACCTATTAATTTGCACACATGCAGGTCTTGTCCAGATACCTTAAAAGTAATAATTTCCCTTCTCCAAATCTCCAAGGCTGTTGTGGTTGACCATGAGGTCAGGGGAAGGGCTAATTGCAAGAGCAGCTGTCATCGACCCAAACAGTGAGCTGAAGAATCAAGTACAAAGACCTACTGATTCTCAAAACATTTCTCAAGACACTCAGAGGAGTCTTGCCACTCAGCGTTATGGAGATTAGCAATGGGTGAGCCACATATTTAGGTATGTATTTTTTTCTTGTTTTTAACAATATAGATGGTCACTTATGATGGAATATTACATTATTTTAGATATATCTAACATTATTACTATCTACCAGAAAATTATGCCTACATTCAATGTCCAGCACCATAAAACAATTTTTTAAAACTACTTGAGTTGCCAAATCAAGGACTTTGCCTTGGTTATAGTGAAATAGCCAAGAATCTCTACTATTTCAACATGGTCTTAGCAATGGCATCTATAGCTATATGATAGTTGTATTTATTCTCTATATGTGAATAAATACCACATACTCTTTATCTTAAATCAACTAGAAAACATTGTAAGTTTTAAACTATCAATCATTAGCTATTGATCTAAATCTGAAAACTATGTAGAAAATGAAAAAGTAGTATGATGTAATGTAGGGAAGAAATAGAATATGTGATGATTGTAACTGTAAAAATATGTATTCACTTGGACAATGATGAAAACATTTTGAAAAATAAATACTTGGTATTTCACTGTTCAGGAATGCTGAAATTTTTATGTCAGAATATTTTTAATACAATTAGTGCAGCATGATTTTCTGTAGAAAAATTAAAAAGTGGCTTTCAGAAAAGTGGGAGTTGAGTTTAGCTCCTTTATTTAAAGAGGATCTGGAAATATTGACAGGGGCAATAGATTAAAAACACTCTCTTTATTCAGCTCAATTTTAAAGATGAACAACATAATTATCTATTGTAAAACAGCATTTATGAAGGTTACATCTGGTTCTAAGTACAGCTGTACTTACCCTACTCATACTGGTATGTGTATGTGCCACATAAATGGACAGTCCTGTGTATGTTGCATTTCAGCTGTTTCTATGTGTGAATGAGGCAGTACATCTCTTAAGGCCAGTGAAATCCCTCCAGCAATGAGAAATAAGACCCTTGGGAAGAATGAGTGTCACATAGCAATTAGTTATCCTGTTAGCATGTCTAGTCTGAATGCATAGTAATCAGAAAGAGCCTATACTTTCACACTGACTACTAAGGTACTAGGGCACAGTATTTCTAGAGGGTAGAGTGAGTGGTTTGTTTCATAATAGTTCACTACTCATAGCCCTCCCAGAGCATATATAGATTTTTTTCCTAAGAGTGTTAACAGATATTAATTCTCAGTTAATTAAAATCAGGCATCTATTTCTAAAATACCTGGCTTTAAAGTATTATAATTGAGGCACATGGGGGGAAATCAGTCACTTTATTGTTATCAAAAATAATAGTAATAGTTTTGGTACTATTAATGCTATTAGTGTTAATGCCATTAGCACTCAGCTAAGAAGCACTTGCTCTGATTTCGCAAATTTGATTTTTACTCTGATCCCTTCAGATTTGTGAACCTTCAGCTTCTTCCTATGTTCAACACTCCTTCAAATCTACACTCTCAGCAGAGTCTGTTGCTCTTTACAGTCTTTTATTTTTGAGTAAGTCCCATTCATTCTGGTCTTCAGCCTCATGATAATGGCTTGGCCTCTACTCAAAAATAAGGTGAGGTCTATCAACAACATAGTATTACTATGGGCAATAATATTGGGAAAGTAACTAGCTTATAGATGGTAGAAGATGAATCCCAAACTCCAGCACTTTATCTTTAGCCACTGTATTATCAACTCCCATACTTGCTTCACTTGTTTTTTGTTTGTTTGTTTGTTCGTTTTTCTATAAGCTGGTGCTTTCATTATTTTCCTCCACTTTTTAAAAAAACAACTAATTATTTTTATTTAGTATAAAATAAGTAAACAATCCTGTAGAACATCATCTGTCATTACTCCAGAGTTGAGTTGTCTTCTTCACTTTCACCAGTTAGAGAGTTAGACACTGATCCATGCCCCAAAAGCATAGAATATTCTCAGAGGTCATAAATCTATGGTGGTCTCATTACCTTTATTCTGGAATTATTATTGGATAGAGGAGAGCTAAGATTGGGTCACAATTTTGTTTAACTATGTTAAATTAAAGAAGACATTATTGCAATTCTCAGAGCTGTCCTCACTAAGTCTCCTGTAATTCCTCAATTATAGGTTTTCCTTCCTGTTCAGTTCCCACAGTTGTTTCCGCTCCACTAGAGTTTCTGCTCCTAGGAGCTGTGCCTCTTATATTTCCCCTCTGTTTCTCCAATTTTGGGGAGCAACAGTTTCCCTATGTCCTTCCATCTCTAATGGATCTAAATAGAGTTGCTGATTATTTTTAGTCTATCCAGCATTTTACTTGTCTTTAAGACAGACTGGCAATATCCAAGCTCTTTACATGAAACAGGAAGTCCACAGCTGATTTCTGTGTAATTACATCAATAATCTATAGGTAAAATGGCTGGTAATCTCATCAGCTTTATTCTTTTTATCTTGCCATACTTTCTCCCATTACATTCACCCTTTAGCATAAGCATTTCTCGTCTATGAAATTATATTTGCGGTAGAAATGAACTTTATTTTAAACATACCTCTGTAAACCACTGCATTTCTTTGTTTCTCTTTTTCAGTAGGAAACTACTAGAATTTTTTGATCCCATTGTAATTAGGTAGTTATTAATAACTAGTAGCCTTGTGCATGAATCTGTGTGCCAGTAGCTCTCTGCAGGGCCTGGCCGCTCCGCTCCTGCTGCCAGGAGGCTCTCCGCAGCCCAGAGGCCCATCTGCAGCTGGGTGCAGAATGCTTGCCTCGTTGCTGGGGCAGCGAAGCAAGCATTCCGCCAGGCCGCTCATGCTGCCCGCTCTCAGCGGCTGCCCCCCTGGGACTGCGGGACTCCAGTGGGGCTGAGAGGATTGGGCACCGCCATCTTGTGGCTATGGGCGCCGCCATCTTTGTGACGGAGTGATAGTTAATTTGCATATTTCCCTTTTATTAGATAGTATAGAAACAAAGCAAAGGGAAGGCCAGACATTATAGGCATGCCTTTTGGGCAGCTTCACCAGGAAGCTGTGACTTCACACTCTCCAGGGAACCACCAGCCCATTCCCTGCAAAACACTGGGGGAAGAAGTCCAACAAAGAGGAGATAGATACAGGCACATTGAAGTTGGAATGACATAGAGAAGGTACTTGCCTGTCAGTCAAACCTGGGGACAGAGATGGCTGGCCAGAATGCACAGGGCCACTGCAAACTCACAAAAATTTGGGGATACATAATCTCCCAAACAAAGGAGTTTGCTCTCTGGTTGCTCTCTTAGGTCTTGGCTTCTGGGGTTCTCTTGTTCCAGATTCCTTGCATTCACCCATGTTTCTTCCATAGCCATGTGGCCCTGTGTACCCCACAAGCAATGGATTGATGGACTGAAGTAGGGAACACAGCTAAGCTAGCCCTGATGCTAGACTGGAGAATGAAGACATAGAATGGAAGCTCTGGACACTAGCTCTGATTTTAGCCCTGCTAAAGGCAAAATAGGACTTTTTCCTTGGTGGGCTGAAGGAAATGGGACCTTGGAAACTCAGGGATTGATTCCACAGAAATAAAGCTTCCTATAATATTAAATCCTCCTGTGCAAGTCTCAAAAAATTCTTTTTCTCAGGATATCTCAAAAAGTCCACTCTCACAGGCAACAGGTGGGAATATGGACCCCCACTTCCACTGGTAATATTTTCAGTTTTTTAAATCTACCCAATGCAGTAGACCTTAAAGAAAAGCATTTTATGACATCAACTAATGAGCAAATATGTTATAATAATTACTAGTTGTATAACTAATGGACATTGTTCTTAAATATATAGACTTTATAAACTATCATAGCTCATGTTGTTTAGTGTAACTGGAGGCATAGTTATTAACACAGTGGAATATTTGGTTAGCATTAAACATTTGTTTTACATATGATGACCTCAAAATGTCCAAAATGGAACCAACACTTTATAATTTCTTTACACGATGTTATATTTACAAAAGAATAGAACTCATATTTAAATATTTATAGAAGACTTTAAATTAGTGTTTATAACTTCAGAACATTGAATAGAGAAATTTTCAGTAAACATACTCATGTACTAGTATGCTAATGAAAAATTCCTTACAGTCTCAAAGAGAGAATATATATCTTCACCTTTAAACCATTCTAAGTTCAAATGTTAGCTTTACTCTCATTAAAATTGGGCTTCCCTGAGAAAAGAGTTTTATTTTACTTTCTAGAACAGTTCTTTCCTGGGTGTTAAGGAATCTCATTTTAGCCTCAGTTATGTGAAAACCCACAATGTGACAAGTCACAATTGTGGGGGTCTTGGTTCCTCTCCCAGTGGATTGTGGAGAATGGTCTAGATAATTTCTGTGAACTTCTGGAGAGTCACTTGACTCTTTACTGGGTTTTGTCTGCCACAGCACTTGTATTTGTGGATCCCTCTTTTCTTCGTTTGCAGCATATTTTTATTTCTTGTGAAATTGTTTTTTGAGATTGTTTCTTCAGAGTTAATCACAATGGCTTGCTGTAGTTGTACAATTAGTTACTTTTACTTCAAATGCTTTAAAAGGTAGTAATGTAAGTACATTTACCATATAACCCCATAATCCAATTCCTGGGTATTTACCCAAAGGAAATGAAAACTTACGTTTATACATAGTAACATGTATATGAATGTCTTTAGCAGTTCTATCCATAAATGCTAAAGATTGGGGAAAAACCAATTTTTACTGGTGAGTTGATGTACCAACTCGATTCCATACAATGGAAAACTACTCAACAAACTAGTGATATACTCAATAATTTGGATGAATCTCAAAAACAGTAGGCTGAGTGAAAAAGCCAGTCTCAAAAGATCAAATGCCTTATGATTCCATTTAGGTTAGACTCTCTCAAAAAAAGAAAACCATAGTGATGAAGAACAGATCAGTGGTTGCCAAGACTTGGGGCACTGGGGAAAGTTTGCCTACAAAGGGAGAGCACCATGGAGTTGTTGGGATGATGGATCTGTTCTATGCCCTGACTATGGTGAGTGTCACACAAGTTTATTTATGCATTAAAATTCATAGACCGGTAGACCAAAATAGCTTTACTGTGTATTTACTTTAAAATGAAATGAAATCAAGTAAGATATAAATGAACAAATAATGATATTAAGATAAATCAGCAGACCATGATTTACTATTGATTCAGAAATAAGTCAAAACAGGAAAATATAATGATTAAGATCTCAGTTTTATAGTCAGTCATTAGAATCTTTCTCTGCTACTTAATAGTTTTGTGATGTTGGGAATGACACTTAACTATGGTAATACGATCTCATACATCAAGTGTAGATGGTAATAATCCCACCTCAAAGAGTTGTTGTAAAGGTAAATGCTGATGCATAGCACTTAACTATAAATGCCTTTAGCAATTACTGTAATATTAGGATATAAATGGTTGTGCACATGTCTCTATTTATTGTTTATCTGGTAAGGAAAATCTGGCTATTACCCTCCTCCCAAAACACACACACAGAGATGTAAAACCACTACCATCAATCTCATTGTCAATGCCATACACAACACACTGGGGCTATGCTAGGAGCTCCAATCTCTAGAAAAAATAAAATGTTAACTACTGCTAAGCAACATATTGATAACTTCTGTCTTAAGCATGCTGCCAATAGTCCTAATGTATTTTGGGACTAGAAAAAAAATCATCTGGTGAAGCAGTGACTATTTAAAAATCCAACATCTTCACTCCCCAAAGAAAGACATTAGGGTCTTTGTCCTTGACTCGCACTTTTTCCCTTTGCAATCACTCCCTTAGCACTCTCATCTAATCTGTCAGTTTCAGTGATTGCATCTAGGCAGCAGATGACTCTCGAATCTATATTTACCATCTCAGTCTCTCTTCTGGGTTTCAAGATTGGATTTCTAACTCCTGTTGGAGATAGATTATCAGAATTGTGATCTCTAAGGCATTATCTGAGGCTGAGCTCATTCATTTTCTCTTGCAAAGCTTCCCTTTTTCTGATTTCCCAAATCTGTTAATGGTGCTGCCAGTATCTTTGGGAGCTCACTCCGGATGCTTGGCGGCATGGTTTCTTTCCTTTGCTTAGGACCATGAAGCAAGTCTTTTCCCTATTTCCTCTAATTTAAACTCCACAGCAATGTACCATACACTCAACTGCCATATTATTCCCAATACAGTCCCTGTATAACTTCTCTGTTTGATAAGTAGATTCTTAACCCTTTTACTAATTACCTAAAAAAAGAATTCTAAACAAGTTGGGCTAACATAAATTTCAACTTTATTCCTCACTATATTCCTTTAGCCAACTAGGTAGCTTCATGTGCCTATTTTATTCTTTCTTAGTTTTGTGCCTTTGTTAATATTATTTGTTTATAATATATTTGTTAGAATACTATTCCCTTTATCGGAAACTAGGGGCCCACTTCACGAATTTGTGCACCTTGAAAGGAACTGTGGGCCGAGAGGCTGTGGTGGGTACAGGGGTGGGTCTCAGCCCATCCTCTGCGCCCCCACCTGGCCCCTCCTGCCATGGCCCAGGTCGGTGCCCTGTCTGTTGGCAATCCTGCTCCTGCCACTGTCCCATGCACTAACAGCACTGGCCTGCTCACACCCACTGCTGGCGCCAGCCCCAATAGCTCCATGCTGTCAGCGGGTACAAGCAGCGACTGCTGCCCCAATCACCCCTCAGGAGCAGGGGGAGGTGGAGAAGCACTGAGGGGCGATCAGGGCTGGCATCCACCGCTTGCACCCGCTGACAGCACCGGCAGTGGGTGTGAGCGGGGCCGACACCAGCAGCTGGTGTGAGCACCAGGCAGCGTGAGGGAGCAAAGAATTTTCAGTAACTACCAGAGGCTCGCCCGATGACAGCGGATGGCGCCCTGCCTTGGTCTGGCGCCCCCACTCATCTGCTCCACCATCCCACCACAGCCGATGCCCGCCATGTTATGCACATGCTTGCCCCCTGGTGGTCAGTGCATGTCATAGCAACTGGTTGTTCCGTTGTTCCACCATTTGGTCTATTTGCATATTAGGGTTTCACATATATATAGATGGCCTTCACCACCATGCGTCCCACATCATTTTTTTGATTCTACATTAAAAGCCTTATTGTGCTCCCCATATTGGGAGTTATTTTAGATTCCTTTGAGCAGAATAGCACATTTGTTATTAAACCTTTATAAAATCTATTACTTTCAGCCACTCATCATGAGTATTTATGAGTATATATTATATCCAGTGAGAGAGAAATGTCCATCGAAGTTGAAGTGCTAAAGTGACTCCACATGCACCTTGGGTAGGTGTTCAATATGTATTTTCTACTGAAGAAAAATGAATGAGCATTATTTCATCCAGACTAACAGGTCACTTTTCCCTATCTCTCCCCTCTACCACTGTAGGCCCCTGGTGATGTCCTTCTTTGCTACCAGTGGCTGGAATGGCCCAGGCTGATCTGATTGGCAGATAAACAACACTCCTGACATTTATTCTTTGAAAAGACATTCAAAACTACACTAATACAGGGCTTCAGTTTAGCCCCAATCATTGATTATCTTTTAGTATTCCACAATGTTCCACTTGCTTACTCAGAGCTGAGATATGTGGGACTTGTGATTACAGTGTTTTCAGTGCATAGTTATTTCACCTACAAAAATATGTTTTTGCCCTTGGAAAGAGTGCTGTTGCTATAACGTGGAGGAAAGCCAAAAAAGATTAATCACTAAAGTGTTTCTAGAGTCAACTTGGCTGTATATAAGCTGATATCATGTCTTTGGGTCCTGGAATAGGGTTCCAGTTCCTGGAACTGGTGCGTGCCTATGGCAGTGAGGTCTTAGATGTTCTCTTACCAGTGGAGGCTTACAAAGAGAAAATGGAATAATTAACATATGTTAGATCTGAAGGTTTCCAGAATTCTGGAAATCAATAAATTATTTTCACTGCATTTATACGGGTACCCAAAACAGATTTTATATTTTTAAAAGACTCTGAGCTTTATTTTCAATGTTCATTATGCATAGATACAGCCAAATCCCTGAAATTAAGGTTCCTACCTCATTGCCTCAACTCCTAAATGGAGGCCCAACAAATTTTGGAAAATAAAAAAATTCAGGTTTATATATAATTTGGGTCAGAGTCAGGGATTACTAATCCTTTGCTAAACCACAAATTACTTAGGCATTTATTCACACACCACAAAGTTCCTGCATGGCTGAGTACAATGCTAAATTCAGTGTTCTTAACAACAGTCTGTAGCAATAAAAGTATTCCACTATAATACTGAAAGTTGGGTTTAATTTGCATTGTAAGAAAGAATGCAAAATGAATCCCTTTCTACCAAAAGTCAATCTACGCTTCAGGGGCACTCAGCCCCCAAAAAGCATATGAAAGTTAGTAGCACAGTCAGCTAACTTATCCAAGGGAAATATGGGGGGAGGAGGAGTCCTTGTTGCCCACTGGTGAGTAATCAAGTTGATGGAGTGAGGAGAGGAGCTCAAGTCAATATCCACCCCGCCCACGGAGACTCCTACTTCGCTGCTTCCTCCTCCCCTCTCACTGGTCCCATCATCTGCTCTGCCGCTGTGGCTCCATTGTCTGTGGGAGTCATTCCACCCTCTGGGGAAGCAGCTACATCTCGGAGTTATTTTGTGTCATATTTCTCTTTTAATGAATACCACACACATGACTCTTGAATGTGCATGATGCTAGCAATGAGTAATTAAGTCTTGTGGGAAGAAAAGCTCCATGGGGGTAGAGTACACAGATCTGGCACAGAAACTGCGCTTTCTGGTTTCAGTGAAGTTTTCTTCTGAGTGGCAGGCGGTGTGGCTGCCTAGAGTCAATCTCCTCCACACGTGTCTAGGTTGTGTCATGTGCTGACCGGCTAATCTTCCAGATGGCACTCTTTCTGTCCCAAGTCTCAATCGTCTCACCCGCAGAATGGAGGCAGTGTTTTCTGCCCACCTCACAGGGTGATAGAAAACTGGCAATTATGATTTTAAAAAGTAAGGCATCACTCTGATTGAGTTACCTTTAAATGCTTCCCTTTCTTCTTTTTAACGTTTCGGTTTAAAGTCCCTTTACTCAACACCTGGCCAAAATATGCCACACAGGGAGCACCTGCCTTTGAACTTGAATCATCCTAACAGATGTTTTTCTTGGAATCGAGCCATCGATAAAGCTTAATTCCTTTCAACAAGCCTTTATTGAGCAACTACAATGTGCTGAGTACCTATTCAATCATTAAAATGTGGGCCATCTAAAGGCAGCTTTTTATTTTTCTCAGTGGGGAATTCCATAAAATCTGCAAAACGTTTCCAGCATTAGGAGTGAACATAAAGGAAGCCTTGCTAAGAGGCATCTTTTCACAGCAAAAAAATATTAAAAGAGCATTTGGATCTGTGTGTCACTTTGCACACCAAAGTAATTTCACTTAGACCAGAGGGGAGCACCACGGAAGCTTTTAAAACACCATTCTTCAAGGTCACCAATATTTTATTTTTCTGGAATAAATGCTTATATGTTTGAAACTGGAATGAATACTTTGGCAGGGATGCAGCTGAACTTCAGAGCATAGCTGTTAGGGGTGGCAGAGAGACAGGTAACAGCAGGAATACTTCATCTTCCTGAGCACAAAGCTTTTGTCCACAATTACACCGTAACAACTCTTTGCTGTAAAAGGCTGACATGGACTTTACTGAGATGGTGATTTAAAAGATTTTAGAGGAAGTGCTGGGAAAATAAGACGCTGTTTGTTAGGGAATATGTGTCTATTCCAGGCTCTTCTTGAACTGCTGCTGGAGAAGAATGCCACCTTGGTCTTCCAAAACTAAAAGAAAGTTAGTAATGACTGTTTCAGAAAGAATGTGCTTTTTCACGTGTACCAATGGCAGTGGTGAAGGGGTGGGTTTGGGAATCAGAACACCTGGTTTAAACAGTAGTGATTACAATTTCCTAACCACGGTAATCTGTGCAAGTTACCTAATTTCCCAAAGCCTTGATTTTTCTCATCTCTGAAATGGGAATAAGAATAACACTCACCTCATAGAGTACTTAAGTGATTTATTTAAATAATTAATGCTCCTAAGAAACTTAAAATAAGACTTGACATAGGATAAGTGCTTGGTAAATGTTAACCACTGTCATTTTATACAAATGTTTTAAATATTTAGTTTTAATATCAGACACCTAACCATTTGAAAATCAAGTGCCATTTGCTGGACTTAATATTACTTAGCTCAAATACTCTGTAATTTACAGGTCAAACTATAGATCTATATTTAGTAATATATTTTTTTGATCTTTTTTTGACATTTTTTTTATTGAGGTATTATATGTGTACATAATATATTGCCCCAAGAACTACTGTAATATTTTTACAAGAGTCCTCTCATTACTCCTCCATTCCATAATGGCATTCTCCCCCCCCCCCAATCTCTCTGTCCCCCTTCCCTGTATCCCTCCCTTCTTTCTTTTCTCCCTACTTTCTAAGCTGGTCCTTTCATTTTAGCTTATTTATACAAGATATTTTTACAAAATCATTAAAGTTGTTTTAAAATAATTCTTACCTATTAATTTTAATAGGTTTGAAGTAACTATGCAAATGGTGAATTCTAAAATAATTATATGCATTTGCCAAAAATTAATCTGGTTTTTCCTTATTATTAAATCTTATTTTTTAAGATGGTTTTTTCCCCTATAAAAGTAAAAACTAGTATCCATTTCCAGATTTGAAAACTCTGATAATCATGTTTCAAGGTTAAAACTTTTCCCCCAGAAATATTTTTACATGTGTGCATTTGTTATTGCAGTTATATAATCATTGCCTTCCTCTAGAGATTATAGATGCATAGTTATTTCTCTGTTGTTAATTAAAAAGACGCCCTTTTTATTTATAGCATATATATGAGAATATTGACTATAAAAATTCACATAGCCAATTAGTAGAATCATAGACTGAAAAAATCCAGTTGTTTAAATAATTTTATCTGCCTCTTCAAATATATCAGCACTTGCCTTTGAAAAAGAAAGGTTATCATTATTTTTTAAAAAGCTTTGCTCATTTTTCTTATAAAGTTACAAGGTTATGAATTATTGTAGCATAGGGAATTACATATTTGAAATGTTCAGAAACAGAACAAGGATTTGAATACAAAACATTTTTTTAAATTTCTATGTAGGATGCTTTAAAAAATAATTTTGGAGACTTTTTACATATGCAAATATGTACAAGCAGAAAGAAAATAACACCATTTAACATTCTGTATGAACAAGGTGAGTGTGAGGTGCAATACAATACTGAAAGAAATCTTGAAAAACATCTTGACCTGGTGGAGTGCAGACATGATTTACAGGCTGTGAAACACAAATTGCCACTAAACCTCCTTCCTCTTCGGGCTCTGCTGATTTAGAACAAGAATCCTAAGCTCTCCACTTGGCCCCTGCCTCCTCTGCACACTCACTCTCTGAATTTACTAACATCACTCCCTTCCACTCCCTCATTTCCTTTTCTCACACTCCTTAAAAAGATTTAGTGGAATTTAAGGCAAGACTGTAGCCATTCAGGTTTCAAAACTCAGGGCTAACTTCATCTAGAACGGGGCATATGGGACTATTATCTTTCCTGGAGGTCCCAAGTGGTTTTTAAGTATTTCTACAGAGGCTCAGTAAGCATATATGTCCAGAGCAATACCTGTTCCAGATATAATTCCATGAAGACACTTGACTATGGGCATCCTTTCAGTCACTATGATCTCATAATATGCCAGAAATAAAATCAAAATGGGAGGGTTAGGACTCCCTGAGAAAAAGAAACCTAGTTTGCTCTTTTGATGTTCAAAGAGAGTTAGATGACAAAAGGGTGAGCTAGCCTTCTGAAGAAAGTATCTTTGAGTCAGCATTTTATTTCTAGTTATAGACTCCATAGAAAAGAGTTTTAAATGCTGTTCTGCTTTGATCAATGAGCATTTGATAACCAGATATTCTATGCAAAGAATCAGCTGGACTGTAGGAAAAGGGCCAGGTGAATAAATCAGAAGTGCCTTCAAGGAACTTAAATAGGGTGAGAAAGGTAGTTGTGCTCAGGATGACCATCTTTGTGTCATAAGAGTACTTCACAGTGCCCAACAGAGTAGTCCACTCTGAACGGATTGGATGAATAAATAAAAAAGTGAAAGGATATAAGAAGACATGATGTAAGGATAATAGAGACGTAAAACTCAGTGACTGTGGAAGTGAAAATGAGGAGATAATCAATTATTTATGGATTGAGAGGTCACCAGAGCACATTTATTGTTGGGGGAAGCTTTTGAGATGAACTTTCAACAATGGTTTCAATACATAAAGGAGTAAGGAAGAGGTGTTAGACAAAGGGACAGATATGAGAAAGGCATAAAAGATTTGAAAGAAGAAGCATGATGTTTAAAATGATTAAAGCATAGAGTTGATGGTGAGGAATCAGGCTGGATGGAGAGGTTGCTTACTGATTGTAGAAGTCCTTGACTAAAGTGTGACTGGATTTGGAAATTATTCTGATAGCAATGGGAGTCAACAAATGCTATTGACACATGAAGCAAGGAGACCAATAAGAGATATTATCTTCATCCAACTTAGAACAAAGGAGGTCCTTGAAAGAAGAAAGTGATATAAGACGACAGCTTGATAGATCCTCATAACCTTTCAATTGAGTGTTGTGGGGAGAGTAATTATGAGAAGATAAATATATAAATTCTTGTATAAGGTTTCTAGTCTCAGCGTTTAGTTAGATTATAATAAAAATCCTTTTGCCACCTTGTTGAGTTTTATGTATATATGATATATACATTTTCTCACAGCAAACTTTAGAGGATATTATTATTACTAATATTTCCCTTTTAGATAAGGCATTTAAGCCTTGAGAGTTTTAATAACTTCCCAAGGATATAGCTGAGAAATTTGGGAAATTACATTTAACCTCATTTGACTGAAGATCATGTAAGCTATGAAATTTACAGAGGTGAGAAAGTTGTGAGAAGGGTATTATGTGATGAGAATTTTTGAGTTACCCATTGTACATTGATATGAAGCTCTCTGACATATAATTAAAAATTCAGTACAGGAAATTATTAGAGCACCTAGAATGCAGATTTCTGAGTCTTCTGCTTAAAAGTGTAAACACTGAATTTCTGAGTATTATTAAAATTACTCAGGAAAAAAGTATGGCTTAAGGGAATTTGTGTGGATGCTTTCAATTAAAAAAAAACAACAACAAGGAAAAAGAAATAATTAAAGAGAATGAAGAATAATCAGAGAAGTAGGAAGTGAAGCAAAAGAGTGTAATGTCATATAAAGCAAGAGTCTCAAAGAGGAGCCATATGTTTAATAGTGTCAAATGCTACAGGAGGTAAAGTACAATGAAAAGTCAAGTGGGGTTGCTGAATTTAACAATTAGTAGGTCATTGACAAGATTTGTGAGTGTTGTTTCTATGGAGTGGTGGGACAGAGCTGGGTTTTATGTCAGAATAAATATAAAATGAATAATTAGAAAAAGTAAATTAGTACTACTCTTTAAAAAGGAAAATTAAAAAATAATGCATGCAATATGCATAAAAATTCCCATTCACCAACCACCCAATTCCAATCCCACTTCCACTTACTTTCCCCATGGTTACTGTTTAATAATAGATAGTAAAACTTTCAGAGTAGTTTTATGAAATTGTATGCCTATACATAAATGAACACCCACATAAGTGTGTATACATATTTAAGTGTATGCATAAATGCTCTGGCAAAGAGTTAATGCTCACTAAATATTCATGTGATCCTCCATAGTTTCCCTTTTATGGTAGTTAGGTTGGAGCCATGTAACAAGTTTTGAACAAAGTCTATTAGTTTCTTTTCAAGATGACATAATTAAGAATCACTACAACTCCTCTATCTCTCATCCCCTATAACCTGAAGTCTTGGCCAAGAAATGGAATTTGAAGCCTAAAAAAAGAACCAATAATCATTTTCTACCAAGAGTGAGAGCAGAGCTTTGGGAACTGTGGAATAGTGGCTTCAGAATCCAAAATCTAAAGAATTTCCAAATATGTGATTTATTGTTGAGTTTTGGTTGAAGAATTTCTCTGAAGAAGATCATTTTTGAGGGTGTTAGGCATCAAGCAGCAACTGCAAGGATCAAGAATCTATAGACATAGATACTTTATCCAGAAATTTTAAGTTACTTTGGAGAATGGTCATAATGGGGTTACAGTCCATAGTAGGTTGACAGGTATGGGTGATGTTGGGAGAAGGGTTTTAGAGATTGATGAATGTGGACAAATTCTAAAATATTTGTTATGGACACCAAGTCAGATGTTCAGTTTTTCTTCTTTTTCTGTACGCATTTTTCTCTTAAGACTTTTTCTGGAGAAACCCAGATAGGCATTAATTTTGAATGTATACCTTACGAAGTAATCTTTCTTTTTAGAGTAAATATATTGTCCATATAAAAAGCAGCAACAGAAAGAACCAAGTGCAAGTGGGAAGTGTGAAGCTAAAAGGACACCAGCAAACAGAGTGTATGTTGGGTTCTCTGAGTACATATGGATATTTAGAAAAAAAATTAAATATCAATAAACCTAAGGAAGTTTCAGTCCTGTGCTTTTTCTTTGTATTGTGGTTATGGGTTTTTGTTCTCATAAAATGGATTTTGATAACATGGCAACTAGCATTTTTGCACAAGAAGAAGTAACATAAGACAGATCAAACTATTGAAGAGGTATATTCTCATGACCTGGACGCAAGCCAATAAAATTGGGTCATTCTTGAAAGGTAATTGAGGCTTTCTTGGCCTCAGCGTTACATAAACAATCAGTATGTGTGCAAACAGGTAGCCAGACTGTTTTCTAAACCATTGATTGAGTAGAATGATAATAACAATAGTAATAGCTACCATTGAATTTTAACTATGAAATGAGCAATTAAAATTATATTGTTCAATATTCCAAATAATTTTATAAGTTAGGAACTTTCATCCACATTTTATAGTTATGGAAGCTGTAGCATAGAGAATTCAAGCAACTCACCTGATGCCATAGGGACTAAGTGCAACAATGCTGAAATCTGGATCACAGTACAGAGCTATCTGGCTTTGATCCCCTGTTCTTTTACTACACCATCAAAGCAGACTTGTAAAACTTGTTCTTCTAAAAAGGAAAGGATGGAGCCAACATGGAAAATGGAAGACTTTTCCTCCATTCTCTCCAACATAGCTGATGATCACAGATGCATGTGTGCATGAGACCCATGCCTATTATTCACTTTTCCTTTCAGTGACACCTCTTCTTAAACATCTCATACCTTTCCATGAGAACAGCTTAATGAGCTACCAAGCAACCATTAAGAAATGAAACCTCATAAAGAATTGTGGGAAGTACACAAGCTGTTCTGCAGGAAAGAGGGCACTGAGCCCTGAGACAATTAAAAGGATAAATGGAAAATTGATAAAAATCAGGGGAGGTGGAGAGAAGAGATTTGTAAATAAGCGGGAACACACATGTGGTCCCAGAATGCAATTAAACATGACAGCTCCTTTGGAACTTCCCCATGACCAAATTCTCAGTGGTAGAGTGCCAAGTTCATTTTAAATTTCTGGATACTGATTATAGCATCAATCACTATCTTGATAAAGTGGGACTCCACGATAGCATTATGACTAAACTATTTGAAGTACTGATTCTGGGTAACCATTAATAGTTTATTGTACAGTTCTCTTTCCTTTATCCAAAACCAAATTCTTAAATTAAAAAATAAAGCCTGAAAATTCATATCAATTAATTGCTATATAAGACAATACATTATGCTTTCTAAATTTTCAAGTTGTTTAATAAAACTATATTATACTAAGTAGTTTAGCATATGCTTATACACAACTGACTCACACAGTTAATACAGGACACTGCTTAAGAAATATTTACTCATTTTAAACCCTTTACAATGAACTAAAACTTCAGAACCAATTAGGTATGTTTGACATTTGCATTTTAAGGATTTTTCAAAGATTAGAGACATTAGGCCTCACAAGTATATCAAAATGACAGCCGTACCCTAACTTAAACCATCTTGCCCATTTGCAATAAAAACTCCATCATCCTGGGCCTAGAAAATGTGTTGTGCTCATAGACTAAACATTCGACAGTTGTATGCACTCAGCAGCTTTATAACTCGTTGGGTGCCTTTGTGGAATCATCCTGGAATCAATTTATCTTCATGCTTCAAAGAATCCTAATTCAGAAGTACTCCAAATGTTTAGGACTATTTTAAGGTTATTTTTCTTCTGGAAGTTTAAAAGTAAACTAAGATGAATGCTCACTCAATTATTTTATACTAGTGTAACTCACTGTTAAAGTTCACCTTATGTATAAACTATAGCTTTTTGGCTTAAAACTATAGCTTTTAGGCTTAAATGCATTTTTACTTTTATGCATACCTTCTTAATAATACTTATTTTCTAGATCTTTCTCCTACATAGCACAGTAGGTGTGGTTAAGCAGTTAGATGTAGAATGCATTGACTTTCCCATTGCTTCCCATTATAAAATAGAGATATGTTTCTGTGTTGTTTAGAAAAGAAAAGAAAGAAAATGTAGACCATACTGAAAACTTAGGTGTGATATAAATCTGTTCGGTTGTGATGATGATTTTTTTACACAAGAAATCTCATTCTGGCTTACATTTTCAGATGTGTCCAGCAAATCATTTTCTTCCTTGTTTGGTGCAGAGTTGGCTTCTCCATGATCTTTCTCTCAACTGACATTAAGAGGTTCACTGCTCTCCAGCAACCATATGAATGTCTCCCTTGAATTATATACAAGTAACGAGTATTTGCTTCTTCTTTCCTGTTTTGTTTGTTTGTTTGTTTTTTATTTTGTAATGCATTTTTTATTATAATGTCTAACAAAGTTGAACTATAGAAAAATCATCAGGGTCATTTACCTAATTGATCTGGTCTAAAAATCTTATTTACAAACTAGAGGCCCGGGGCATGAAATTTGTTCATGGGGGGGGGTGGGGGGCAGGGGCGTCCCTGAGTGCAGCCTGTACTCTCTCCATTCTGGGACCCCTCAAGGGATGTCTGACTACCCGTTTATACCTGATCCCAGTGCTAAACAGGTAGTCGGACATCCCTCTCACAATCCCAGACTGCTAGCTCCCAATCGCTTGCCAGCCTGCCTGCCTGATTGCCCCTAACTGCTTCTGCCTGCCAAACTGATACCCCCTAACTGCTCCCCTGCCAGCCTGATCGACACCTAACTACTCCCCTGCCAGCCCGATTGCCCCTAACTGCCCTCCCCTGCCGGCCTGGTCACCCCTAACTGCCCTCCCCTGCCAGCTTGGTTGCCCCTAACTGTCCTCCCCTGAAGGCCTGGTCACCCCCAACTACCCTCCCCTACTGGCCCAGTAACCCCTAACTGCCCTCCTCTGCCGGCCTGGTTGCCCCCAACTGCTCTCCCTTGCAGGCCTTGTTGCCCCTGACTGTCCTCCCCTGCATGCCTGGTCACCCCCAACTGCCCTCCTCTACCAGCCTGGTCACCCCTAACTGCTCTCCCCTGTTGGTCTGGTTCTTCCCAACTGCCCTCCCCTGCAGGCCTGGTCCCCCCCCAACTGCCCTCCCCTGCAGGCCTGGTCCCCCCAAACTGCCCTCTCCTGCAGGCCTGGGTCCCTCCCAACTGCCCTACCCTGCAGGCCTGGTCCCTTCCAACTGCCCTCCCCTGCGAGCCATCTTGTTGTGGCCATTTGTGTCTACATGGGGGCGGCCATCTTGTGTCCACATTTGGGTGGCCATCTTTGACCACATGGGGGCAGCCATCTTGTGTGTTGGAGGGAAGGTCAATTTGCATATTACTCTTTTATTAGTTAGGATTTCAGTTACATAGAATAAATTTGTTTTCTGCAAAAGCATCAGTTACTTGGAATGGGGGATAACTCCACATTTTTTCTGTTTCTCCTTTGCCTTCTCTTCTTCTATGTCCTCCTTCTCATGTTTATTTTGAGGGAGTGAGCATTAACAATGAAGCACCTTGTCTTGCAGGATAAACTGAAGTTGTTTTTATTCTGATTAAAATATTTATTTAAAGCCATGTTGTAAGAATTATATTGTAGATAGATAAAAAAAGGCTGGTGTTCATTTTAGATGAAAATTGGGCATTGTGAAGAAACTGTTTTTTGTTTGTGTGTTTGTTTGTTTGTTTGTTTGTACACAGTTATTTGAAGCATTTGTGGGGGTGTGAAAATAGAGAAGGTGCCAGCAAAAGTAGAGAAGGCACCAGAAGAGGGTATAGGCTCCTGGTTTCTAGATGCCAAGGAGAGTGTCACTAAAAAGATGCCACTGTCTCTGAAACCAAATTGAGCTAAACATTAGCTTTATTCTGTTTCTTTCCCCCAATACCATCATAGCCTCCTATTGATAACAGGGGACTGAATAGGGTGAGAGTATTCAGTTTGAGTTAGAGTGATGGGGGAAACATGAGGAAATATTTATTCAATATAATTTTTGTTTAACTGTGAAAGCAAACAATACTTTTATGCATTACTGCATCCATAATTAACTATCATCAACAGTAAGAGTTATGCATATGACAGAGAGATGCTCCTTGACTTATAGTTATATCCCAATAAACACATCATAATTTGAAAATATTGTAAGTGTAAGTTGAAAATGCATTTAATACACCTAACCCACCAAACAGTATGGCTTAGCCTAGCCTACCCCAAATGTGCTCAGAACATTTACACTAGTCTCCAGTTGGACAAATACCTTGAGTTTCATCTCAAAATTAATTGCCCTCTTCTTCTTTTCACCAGAAGCAGGAGACATAGATGGGCATTTTGTAGACATGATGAGATGCAAAACACAAAACCCAATATCCAAAAATGCTGGCAACGCAGTAGTACACTGTAGAGTTTCGGTTGTTTACCCTTGTGATCATGTGGCTATCTGGGAGCCACCGATCACTGCTGCTGCCCAGTATCATGCATATTGCTAGCATGGAAAAAGTTCAAAATTCAAAGTCTGGTTTCTATGAATGTACTGCTTTCACACCATTGTAAAGGCAATAATTCGTCACTCATACCATCTTAGTCAGGACCATTGAATATTACACAGAGTCTACAAGGAGTTGTATTAAGTAATGTATAGTTCAATTTCTAACAAATATTTTTGAGTAAGTTATATATGTGAAATACTTTTTAACATATTAATACATTAATATTTATGAAGGCATGATCTTTAATATATCCCATCATTACTTTACAGTGTCTCTAATCCTCTTTGCTGACCAGTCAGTAGGTTTCTGTAGTTTTTAATATCACACAAATTTGCATAGAGCATTGTTTTACAGAAAGGTTGTGAACTTGACCCAGATTCCCATGAGATACATTTCTAAAAGCAGAGATACTAGCTGATGTGAGTTTTTAAATTGCCAAGTCACCTTTCAAAAGTTTGTAAAGTAATTTACTTCCCAGAGCATTTTTTTATTTCTTTACCCTTCATCCTTAACAATATCTTAAAAATATCATCTAGTCTCACTTAGGTTTTGAAAAATTTATATATATTTTTTAAATTTTCAGTCATCTGATTTCTAGTGAAATTAAGCATTCACATTTTTGCCATTTGTATTTATTTTTAATTATCTATATCAATTTTCTTATGATATATAAGAACCTTTTCTATAGTAAGATCATTAAACCTTTTTTATCATGTATGTTGCTACTATTATTTTAGTTTTTATATTGCATTTTAAATTTTATTGATGGAATACATCTCTCCAAAATGTTTTATATCTTTATTATTAAATATATCAATATTTTCTTGTATTAATCCTTAATATTTTAAAAGGCTTTCTGGGTAGATTATTTAGAACCTAAATTTCATTATATTTTAAAAAGTTATATATATGTATATATATATTGGGATGAGATAAGTTATTGCCAAGAGATCATACCACTTCTTTTCCTAAGAAAAAGCGTATTCTATCTTCCATGCTCATTTTAGTTCACTAATAACAATATTTGTGAAAACCAGTTAAAAAATATATCCCTTTGCCTACCAAAAGACACCATTTAGATTAAGGAAAAAGTCCTCATTCACTTACTTAAATATCCTTTATAACAAAACACTAATATGCAAATTGACCAAACAGCAGAACAACCAGTCGCTATGATGCACACTGACCGCCAGGGGGCAGATGCTTAATGCAGGAGCTGTCCCTTGGTGGTCAGTGCACTCCCACAGGGGGAGCGCCACTCAACCAGAAGCCAGGCTCGCAGCTGGTGAGCACAGTGGCAGTGGCAGGAGCCTTTCCTGCCTCCTTGCATGCAGGCGATAAGGAGTGAGGGGTCCCAGACTGTGAGAGGGATGCCTGCCTGCCAGCTTAGGCCTGCTCCCGAGAGGTCCTGGACTGCGAGAGGGCTAAGGCTGGACTGAGGGATCCTCCCACGCCCAGTGCACAAAATTGTGTGCACCGTGCCTTTAGTGAATATATGTTTGTGGATATGAAATGGTGTGACATTTCGGTAGAATATTTTAGGGGAATTTGTGTTTTAAAAAGCCTGCCACTGAGAGCACATAGGTTTGGGGAGCACTTTGGGTTGCAGTCATGCAGACCTTATAGTATCTCTCCAGAGCCACCCTGAACCCTTTTTACATTTGGTGAGATGCTGTGGTGGTAACTGAGTTGCATTTGAAGGACACTTCCAATACTCCACAGCCAGGCTGGAGAATGAAACAACATGGTGAAGGACAGAGGTTCTTTTGCAAGTAGCTCATGCTAAAAATTTCCAGGTAGAAAGAGGGGAAAGGGAAATGGTTGAGGACTCAGCTGTCCTTGAGGAAGGTGCCACTGCTGGTACAGATGTGTTTCTCTGTCACGCTCTGCAGACACACTTCCCACCTGCTCCTCTTCTACTTTCCTCTATTCTCCATTCTCCTGTTTATCATCTAATTCAGACATATCATTTATAGCTATATCAGATAGAGTTGTTTTTTTTTTCTTAACAACTCATAATGTAATGTGAAACATTATTTGAAAATCCACAATAAAGAAGATGACCTAAGAAATGAATAAAAGGACCAGACTTTCGCAAGGGATAAAGGGGAGATTGTGGACACAGAGAAATTAGCTCTTTGAAACTTTGTCCCAATTCTGTAGGCCAGCAACTTCTCAACAATCTTGACTTGAACAAATCCAACAGCCCTTAGGCTTCTGCCTAGCACATGATGAGGGGAAATGGTGACGAGAAGCACTAAGTAATGTCAAACGTCTTTTGTGCATGTCTTACGTATGTCATTCAACCTCCGGCATACTGACTCAAAAAATGAAAAAAATGATAAGTCAAATGATCACTTTGATTTTTTTTCAGCTTATGCAATTTATAACCCTACAGTGTCAATATCAAATTGTTAAGGAAATATATGTTCTATTCATGAAAAGGTTGTCCATTCAGTGTTAAAATAATACTGGGTTTGTATAAATCATATGGACACATTCTAAATAGGACACATTTGAGCAGATAGTGCCCGATGATGTTAGAGCTAGGTCTCTTTGGAGTCAAACTAGCAGTGGCAATTGCATAAAGCCCCAGGGACTCCCTGGAGGTTGGATCTGATCCATTTGGCTGCAACCAATCAGAATCCATGGTACATTTATTACTCAGCTCCCAAGGCCACACCATTGACCCAGATAATACATCTAAAAAGGATGGATGGCATTTTGTCACCAGATCTTTTAATAGGAGGGGCATATGGACTTATATCTGGTCCATATAAGGCTTAAAGAAAAGCAACTATTGCCCTTTCATGCCATTATTATTTTTTTAATGAAGTGAAATGTATCATTTACCCTTTGTCTGAGCCAGACACCTATCCTTAACACTTATCCTAACTCTAGGATGAAGCACAGGGAAGAAGTACATTTCAGGGTGGGTAAGAATGAAGGAAAATGTAAAGATAAAGGACAGTGAAGAAAACATAGGAGTCAGGAGTGAGTGTAAGAAGTGAGGTTCAGTGTTGAGGTCAAGCTTAGGAATGTGGTTGAGGTGAAGGGTCAAGTGCAGATCTGGAAGGAAGGACCTAAGAACTACTAGATGAGCCATGTCCCAATGTCCTGCTCTGTCATGAGTCACCATGAATTTCACGACTTTGACTTTTTTTTTTTTAAATATATTTTATTGACTTTTTACAGAGAGGAAGGGAGAGGTATAGAGAGCTAGAAACATCGATGAGAGAGAATCATCGACCAGCTGCCTCCTGCACACCCCCTATCAGGGATGTGCCCGCAGCCAATGTACATGCCCTTGACCGGAATCGAACCTGGGACCTTTCAGTCCGCAGACCGACACTCTATCCATTGAGCCAAACCGGTTTCGGCGACTTTGACTTTTTGACATAGGTGCTGGCATCACTAATTCTTCAGTTATGTAGATATATACAGGTCCAATTCACTCTTTACTAGTAAATTGTATATCTACATGCTCTCTGAGTGCCATAAACAACAGAAAATATAAAGACAACCATTATGTCTTAGTTTCTTTAGATTTTTACTTTTTAATTCTCAGCTGACTATAATGAAGTGCTAAATTTCACAGTCCCTCCATTCCTCTGAACTGACTCTCTTCCCCAAAGTTCAATTAAATCTTCCCCAAATGTGATTATTCAAAAAACCTAATTTATGTGATCATTTGCACTGTGTGGCACCTTTTTTTAAAGGACCTTTAATTCCTTTGTAAACTCCCTTCCTCCATTAGGAAGTTATGAAATGTTATGTAAATTTACTCAGATTTATCACAGAATGTGGCTGCCAGAGCATATAATCTTCAACTTCCATAGTGCTGAAGGGAAATAAATCATTCTGAATATACCAATGGCATTTGACTAAAGAATAAAACTAATATTAGCTAACAGACTATTTAAACTGTTGTCTAAAAAATTCTTATAGCCTCATAACCTGAATGTCAAGTTTCAGACCATAGTATATATATATTTTTTAATACAAAATAGAAACCTGTGGAAAAGTAGAGGTGTGACAGATTGGAATAAAAAATTTAGAACATGTTCTTCTATTAGTGGTTTTGACATTCTATTCCCATTTATAACTAGTAGAAATCTCTTAAAATTTCTCTTACTGAGTCAACGCAAAATTGGATATAACGAAATGACAAAAAGGTCTATATTAAGAAGAAAGACTGTTCACCAACCAAAACAAATGAAAATATGAGAAACTACAAAGTTACAGGCTGTTTGTGTGTTTTCAATTGTCTTCATTGTAATATTAGACATAATATTTAGGCAAAAACATGCATTTTAAATAAATGTATAGTTATTTTTACACAAATGGAATAAAGTTATGATACTTAATTTGTTGCAAAAATATAGCCTTTGCTCACTAAAAAGCAAACATTTTTGTGTGAACATAAACACTTTGTGCTCACAAAGTACTAAGGGGTCAAAAGAGCTGGCTTTCCCTCATTTTCATTCATTCATCTCACAGAATATATTTTCAGAGCAGGAGGATCATCTGGTATAAGACCATCTTGATGGACCAACCCATAAGTAAATCTTTTGATTTGACATTTCTCAATTTTCACCAATTGAAAGCAACTCAATTAATCACAGAGTTAAATCTGAATTATCCTTAGTGTTTATTAACACAAGTCAACCCAACAAGAAAGCTGACTTAATAGTTATTATATATTTTGTCCCTTTTATAAAAATAATGGCTAGAGGTATATATCCTTATAAGGATTCATGCTATGTCACAATAATTCTAGATGCCATTCCATAATATTTCACTGTGTGGACTGATTCATAGCCTATAGAAATGATTAATATGTGTGATGTAATAGTATCAGTTCTCCTTCAGTGGAGGGAGACAGGAAATTTAAATGTGGATTTTAGTTCTTCTAGTGGCAGGGTGCTCAATGGAGAATTATTCTCACAATGGTGAGTAAAGAAGCATGTCTTATCTTGGGAAATAGCTATTGGAGAAATAATAATAAAGCTGTTGTTTCTTTTTATCACCAATTAATTGCAAAACAGATGCCATGTGGTACACATTTGCATTTCCTACAGTACTGGCAATGGAAAGTGTTGAGGAAAGATATTTCTTTTATAGTTACAAAGGCCAAAAGAACAGGTGCACTTGAGTCAACTTAAAAAAAAAATAGAAGAAACCACAGTTCACATAAGGATAACAGTATTATAGTGTTATTCAGGGGGACAGGAAATATGGCTGTTATTAAGAAAAAGTTACACACACACATACACACACACACACACACACACACACACACACTAGAGGCCCAATGCATGAAGATTTGTGCAAGAATGGGCCTTTCTTCCCCTGGCTGCTGGCACCACTTTTGCTCAGGCTCTGGAATTGCCTTTCTGTCTTCCCACGTTGCCCAAAGGCCCAAAGTGGCTGGGGCATTGTGCAAGCATCTTGCCCACTGCAGCTCTGCACCTGTGTATGCAAATTAACCTGCTGTCTTTGTTGGGTTAATTTGCATGCTCACTCATGATTGGCTGGTGGGCGTTACAAAGGTACGGTCAATTTACATCTTTCTCTTTTATTAGTGTAGATGTGCCATTATTTTATAGGTATGCAAACATTTGAAAAATGTCTGGAATGGTTAAATAAGATATGGAAAGAAATATTATATATTTGAAGGCTTTTTAATGTTATGAGGGACTGATTATGATATAATACTCAGATAAGATAAGAAAACATACAAGTACATATATTTCCCTAATTTAAAGATCAAATGTTATTTGTATACATTTGCTAAAGGAAACTGGCAAGCAGAGACTTTATGAAATTGAAGAAAATCACTTCTCTGACGTAGGGTATAAGTAGTTGTTTCTCTATTCTTTACATGCATTTTTGTTTTCTAAACTTTTCACAGTAAAGATTTATTATACTTGTAATAAAAACTATTAAAATATGCATGAAAAGTTTCAAAAATTAATCCAGCAAACAAGATATACTTCTCATTTGAGGCGCTAATAGTCCAGTGAAGAAATCAACTTTCCATGATGGGGAAATGGAATGGCAGAGCCATGGATCTGCACTCCTTTGAGGGTCTGTGGGGCACACTTTATAGGAAAGGCAAGATCTGAGCTGAGTTCACTACACAGACCATGAGCAAAGCGAATTCTAAGGAGGGTAATACTCCTCACAAGGGCACAAGAATACAGGCAGAGGTGTTCACTTTGGTTCAAGGGCATTTCCACTAAAAAAAAAAAAAAAATGTACAAAAAAGGAAATGATAAATAGGACTACCAAAACCTCTATAGACTGAACTGAAAAGATGAGGGTGGGAAAAAGGGAACCAGTGAGATTTGGGAAAAAGTAGTGTAAAGTTTGGCATGCTCATGCTGAGAAATGAGGAAAGTAGTCTTAGTAGACACAAGTGACAGGCTTTTGAGCAGCTCTGGGCACTCAGTATTAAAGGAAGCACCATCTCAGCTGGTGCAGCAAGCTCTGCTGACTCACCACCACTTACCCACTTCTGTGATTTTAAAGAAACCATGAGACCTTTCATCATGCCTAGAATGCATGTAAGTCAACGTGAATTTATTGAGCTGCTATCAAATGGCCACCTTGTATCAGGTGCCATACTTCTCTGTCAGTTTCCATTTCTATCACAAATATTCAAGAGCATCAACTGGTTTAAGGCCTGTTTAGAAAACATGTATGGAAGCATCTCATGCTATAAACAGTTCATATCTGCAATAACCATGCTAAAAGGAAATTACATACCATGATTCAGAAGCCAGTCGCTAAATCTCAAAGAAAGTAGTTTGCATTATTTTCAACTTGTAAGTTTCTTATTCTGAGTTAAAAGCATATTTAAACAATATTAATCAGATATTGACCTGCCAGTGGGCAGGGAGACAGTGCCATACAACTTTGCCATTAATTACATACGATTGCATTGTAAACTAATCATTTCAAGTATATTAATCTTGCCCTTTCAATTGGCAAACTGCTAATTTTATACCTGAAATACATTTCATATTCCTTTCCTACTTCTCAAAGCACTTGAAACAGTGTCAGTTCTTTGGGAATCATAGCATTTCCCTCTCTCCACTTCCTTAAACCCAGACTAATCGGAGAAGGAAATGGAATTAGCCACTGTTTAAATAATCCTGTCTGCTCTTCTTCATTCAGGTGGAAAATTATGCATTTCAATCTGCTTGGAGAAGAGTAGACTCTTTTCGCAGTAATCTTACTAAGATTACTAAGGATCATGAAGATGACTTTTTCTTCTTAAACTATTGGTGCTATTCTAATAGAATGGATTAAAGGCCCCAGTGATTGGAATGGTAAATAATCCTAAAGCCTGTAGCTTAAAAAAAAAACAAGCTACCCTTTGCTGAAAAGAGCAATTTCCATTCTATAAACAAATACCTGCTGTTGCTTGAATATCACAGGGAGTCTCATGTCTCTGTTCCTAAGAATGTGCTATTCATGAACAGTTGAAGTTCTAATCTGCCTTAAAGATGTAACTCAAAATTATACCCTCCATCAATAAAATTCTACTCTGCCTTTAAGATGTAACAAAAATCACTTCCTCTAACAGCTCCCACTATACTTTGCACATAAAATCCTTTCTTATATTGAATTCCATAGAGATCAGCTGATGAATATCTTATCTATACACACCATGAAAAAGGCAGTAGAGTGAAGAGGTGGAGACAGTGGGCTCAGTGGTAGAAACCCGGAGTCATTCCTAATTCCATCACTTAATCTTTGTGCAACCTCTTTCCTCAGTTGGCAGCAAAGCAGGAAACTCTATGGCATGGTCTCTTTCTTTATACTCAGCATCACCATAGGTTACCAGAATTGTGACATTTTAGGCCTACATGGAGTTTGAGACACTCTCTAATTCAAATATATCATATTTTCAGGTGCAGAAATTCAAGCCCAGGAGGAAGAGTGTATCATACAAGGTCTCATTGCTATCAGGAAATTATCATCTGAAGATCACCAAATAGCAGAGGCTTGCCCGTAGGGGAAGAGGAAGATGACCAGGAAGGAAAAGATGGTGATTTGGGGGAGGAAGGGAGAGAGAAGGAATCATAAGAAGAAAGTCAACCAGCAAGTCAAATAAAAGCAACTCAAAATTCTGAGACTGGCATTAATGGTATTGCCTTCAAAAAGCAAAAAAACAAAAAAGGTACTAAGAACCATGAAGACTGATAAAATGTATAGATACTGGTTCTATTGTGACAAATATACCACAGTAATAAAACCTCTTAATAATAGGAGAAACTGGGTCTGAGGTATGTGGGAACTCTTACTTTTGGAACATTTCTATAAATCTAAATCTATTCTAATATGTAAGGTTTATTTAAAAATTAAAAAGGACTTTACTTAGTTTCGAAAATTGCATTAAAATAATCTAAATAACTAAATAGCTAAACTCCCTTCTTATTAAATTTCCACTCCAGGAGATTTCATTAAAATTTCTTATGAATTTGTATGTGGACTTACATAGGGGAAGAATCGATCCTATTTTTCACCATTTGACTTGAGAACAGGTTTGCTGACATTTAATCCAAAGAATACATGTTCAAAAATAATTCAAAATGATCAAATATTTTTGTATATACCTGCACATCAGACAAATGGGTTAGAGCATAACTGGACTCTATAAGTTTAATGCCTTAAGTAGGGGCTATTCTCCAGAGCACTATAAATACATATGACTGCAGAGTGAACAGAATTTTCTAAAAAGCTAGTCTGACTACACATCTAAAATAGACCATAAGATTGCAAGTATAAATGTAGCTTGACTACAGTCTCTAAGGCACATAAGAAGGGAAAGACAGTAAAAACTATGGAATAATGAGACACATTGAGATTGCATTCTAGCCTAATAACTTTTCCTTTTGCCTAATGTTTTCCTTCCTGGTAGTTGAAAGGCATTGGGAATACAATTTAATTGAAAATGGGAATTCCTAATGTGATTTAAATTCTCAATAGATGAGTAGCTATATCAGGAAAATTGAATTAATCTTTTATGTTGTTAAACATAAGAAAAAAGTAACCCACAAGTATATTATGTACAAGCCTTTTATATTCTTAGGGAGCAACAGCAAGGCATAACCAAAACCAAGATGATGAAAAGGGCTTTCCCACCACTCCTCTTAGACCAGCTTTCAGTAGACAATTCAGGAAAGAGATTATAAACCAGTTAATTTCTCATTTAGATAATAAGATACTGTAAGTTTTAAAAAGATGGTGAGTGCAGTTTAACTTATGAATATATTGTAAAATTTCTATTTTTCAACAGAGATAAAAATGTTATAAGATTCTGGTGTTTCTCAAACAGATTAAATATAGAAGCTCTCTGAGAAATTTTGAACATAGAAAGTCCACTTAGTTAATCCTAGTTTAAAAGTACTCTTTTATTCCATTACCTGAAATAATAACATCAAAAGAAAAGAATTCAGAATCATCTAGTTAATTTGGCATAAAAAGGTTTAGGACAAAAAGTATTCATCAATAGAAATCCTATATATATTTTAGTTACTGGGAGTTCCAGCAGTTTGAGGTATGGCATTTATCCACAAGCAAGTGACAATATGATGGGTCCCTGGAGAGAAGGATTTCAAGGAACATAATGGCGTTTTCACACATGCTTGAGCCTTAGCATCTGATTAAAGCATTCATGCTTTATATTTAAAATAAGAAGACTGTTACTCTTTCCCACTCTCTTCACTCCTGACTCTACTTTGACTTTCAGGTCTATATTTAAAATAATTGGGCCAAGAGGCCTGTTTTGAACCTCTAAACTATTAAAACTCCCTCTCTTCTCTCTCTCTGACACACACACACACACACACACACACACACACACACACACACACACACACACTGCATTCAGCCTTTCCTTTCAAAATCCAGAAATTACATTTTCAGTATTTGATTTCTTAAAACTATAAATTACAATACTTCTGTTACTTGCCATGATGACTATGTAACTGATACCAGTCTAGCCTTCTCATCATAAACAACCATAAAACTAGACAAAATTTGAAGTAACTGTTTCCATACATTAGACAACATGAAACGTAGGATTTCATTTTTGAAAAAAGAGAAAACAGAAGGTCAGTGATATGTTTGTTTGCTCTGGCTTCTTCCTAGGAATACATTCCAAACTGGTGCAAGTAGAGCAGAGTAGTCTTGATGAACTGAAAAGTCTGGGACTAGAGTGTGGTTTTTCTGAAGAGAATGGAAATGCTGGAGCATGATATCAGAGAGAGAGGAACTAAGGAAAAAATATAACCCAGAGTCTGCGTGGGAGTTTCCAGTGAGTTCTTGGCTAAGGGTTGGGCTATTCCAACACAAGGCCAAGGAGAGAGTCCTTGCTGCAGAACTAGCTGTTTAACTAGGATATGAAAGTTTGGGTATGACTGAAAGGTAATGGAGGTCTTGCCCAATCAGTGTGTTCATGTATTAAAAGACTTAATACTGTTAAGAGTTAAAGTGTTGGTGAGGATGCGGAGAAAAAGGAACCCTCGTGCACTGCTGGTGGGAATGCAGACTGGTGCAGCCACTGTGGAGAACAGTATGGAGTTGCCTCAAAAAACTGAAAATGGAACTGCCATTTGACCCAGTAATCCCACTCCTAGGAATATATCCTAAGAAACTGGGAACACCAATAAGAAAGGACATATGCACCCCTATGTTCATAGCAGCACAATTTATAATAGCTAAGATCTGGAAACAGCCTAGGTGCCCATCAGCAGATGACTGGATTAGAAAACTATGGTACATCTACACAATGGAATACTATGCTGCCATAAAAAAGAAGGAATTCTTACCATTTGCAGCAACCTAGATGGAATTGGAGAACATAATGCTGAGTGAAATAAGCCAGTCAATGAAAGAAAAATACCACATGATCTCACTCATTTATGGATAATAAAGAACATTATAAACTGTTGAACAAAAAGATAGATACAGAGGCAGTAAAGCATCAAACAGTCTGTCAAATGACAGCAGGAAGGTTAGGGAGAGGTGGGGAAGATAAGAGATCAACTGAAGGACTTGTATGCATGCATATAAGCATAACCAATGGACGCAAAACTCTGGGGGGTGAAGGCATCGGGTGGGGTGGGGGGGCAATAGTAAGAGTGGGGTGGGGGGGCAATGGTAAGAGTGGGGTGGGGGGGCAAAGGTAAGATATGTACACATATAATACCTTAATAAAAAAAATTGAAAAAAAAAGAGTTAAGATATCCATTCTTACTAAATTTGTCTGTAAATGCATTGAAATCCCAATCAAGAACCCAGAAGGTATTTTTATTGAAATTGGCAAATTAATTATAAAACATGAAGAAATACAAAGGACATAGAAAAGCCAAAACAATGTGGAAAAATGAAGGTTTTATACCACCTTTTTTCAAGGCTCACCATAAAGTTAGAATGATAGTTGGCACTGGTATGTGGATAGAGCAATAGCTCCATGAAAGAGAATGGAGTCAAGAAAGAAATTCACAAAATAAAGTCAATTGATTTTCCACAAGGCTACAAAGTAGTTTCATGTGGAAAAGTTTTTCTCCTCAACAAATGAATGTATAAATGAATGGATGAAAAAGTGTGGTCATTGATCTCTACCTCACATCAAATACAAAATTTATTCAAAGTGTATCATAGATCTAAATGTAAAAGCAAATATTGTAAAGATTTTTGGAAATATAAGAGAATATCTTCTCAATCATATAGTAAGAAAATAATTTTAAGGAAAGAAACAAATATAACTACCTAGGAAAAATAAAGGTTATAAACTAGACCTTGCCAACATTAAACAATTCCCTTCATCACAAATAAAAACAAAACAGTATTAAGAAAATATAAAAAGGAAGCCCAGAGTTGAAGAAGTATTTGCAATCCATATATTTAACAAAGCACTTATATTAAGAATACAGTTTTATAAACTCCTGAAGCTCAATAATAGCACAACTACCCAATTTTAAAAGTTGCAAATAATACTTGAACATATGTTTTACAAATGTAGATATGGGTAAAGCTAATAGGCACATGACAAGGGAAACAAATGTAACTCAAAACCACAACACAATGAGATGCCACTTCACTTACAGCACCAAATGTTACCGAGGATACAGATTAGCTTGTTGAAGTGTAAAATGCTACAACCACATTGCAAAACTCTTTAGCAATTTCCTGTAAAGTGAAGCATACTCCTATCATACAATCCAGCCATTCCTTCCTAGGTATTTATCCATGAAAAATAAAAACATATATCTACAAAAAGTCCTTTTAAGAATGTTTATAGCATTATTAGTTATAGCCAAAAAAACACACACAAAAACCTCAAATGGCCAAAAACAGATGCCACAAATAGTTATATACTTATCCAATGAAATACCATCTGAGTAATAAAAAAGAATAAACTACTAGTGCACAAACAATATGGATGAATCTTGAGAACATTATACTAAGTGAAAGCAAAAGTTGCTAGACACAAAGTTGCTAGACACAGATTTTAGGAGTTCATCTTTATGAAGTTCTAAAATAGGCCAAATTAATGTATGTTACTAGAAATCAGAGCAGTGGTTAGCCATGAGGGATGGAGGCTGATTGGAAGGAGACATGAAAACTTTGTGAGATGATGTACTAGTAAATAACTTCTGTGTTGATTGAGTTGTTGGTTATACAAGGAAATACATTGGTCAATATTCATGCAATTGGATATTAACTACCTGGGTATTTCACTATATGTAAAATTTGCCTCAGTTAAAAAGGAAGAACCATGTGTTCTTTGTGACCAGACATATTTTATATCTTACATTTTCTCTGAAAGTCCAAGAGTGTTTATAGTACCTGGTATATATAAAGTACCCCCAAAACACATGTTGAATGGAGGATTTTGTTTAAAAAAAAAGGTTGGTATAATCTTTTTCAATACATTAGAACCTAAAGATAAATCTGATGATGTCAAATTTTTAGGATTCATTTATATGACCACATTTCTTTGTAGTTTTGGTTCCCAAGATTCTCATAGATCTGGACATGCCATTGGGCTTCATGATGAACAACTCCAAAAGGGACATGTAGAAGTGATTTCACTTTCAAATTAACATAACCTTTATTAAATGGCACAGAAAAGTTCATGACGAATGGCATTTATTTTGATTATTGTAAAAGTAAATGGGATTCTTGAGGAATAATTAACTGATAGAAAATATTCTGATTGGTCAAAGGGTCAACATTTATAATTAATAGAAAATTACAACAGTTTACAAAAATGACATATTCCAGATTCAAACATGATCCTTCTAATTATTTTGATGAGACTTTAAATAAAAGCCCAACAACTAATAATTATGAGAGATTTTTATATAAATCATATCTATCTATCTATCTATCTATCTATCTATCTATCTATCTATGTTTAAAATTTGGCCTGGTTTATTTTAGTTTAAATTTTAAGTCTTGATATTCAAATATTACTTTTTTTTTAATTAAGAAAGTGATTCTTGATGGAGTTTATTGTAAAAAAAAATCTAATAGAATATTTCTCCATTAACAAAGGCCCAAACTAAATGTCAGATTTTTATTACTTTGAATATTGATGACATGTCCTATGAATTGTTTATTATGGGGATCAAGAACATCTTAATTATTTATGCTAATTTTAATTTTATTTTATGGGACATTTTTACACCCATTATGTAATAACCTTATGCATTAAATAAGAAAACTATAAAAATATAAATCTTATTTATGAAGAAACTGAAACACAAAGGTTATCTGAGCTATCTAAAGCTATTGAACTACCTTAATGACAAAAACCATAAATAGGGAATGAATTTTCATGTTCACAGTTGAGAGTTTTTTCAACCAAATCAGTGTTCAATGCTTCTAGGGTAATAATGCCATGCAAATACTAATTTCTGCAATATCAATGACTCTGTAACTAAGATTAAAGTCATTTTGATTAAACACACTCTTTCTTTCAACTCACGATGACTTTAATCATCACATCATTTTCAAAACATTTTTGTTGAGAGTTATTTCATTTAATTTTCTTTTTCTTCATCATAATTATCTCAGGAATAAGAAAGACATGAAAGGTACACCATGACCCAGCTTCTGTCTAGCTTTCTAGTCTAGTTGTTTCTAGTCAATGTGCTTGAATGCAGATATGTTCTTTGTCTATGATGCACCCCTTCACCCATCTGTTTCCACAGGACTAACTCTTGCTCCATCTAAAATGAGAGTGCAATCCATAAACAAAACTATAATAACTATGAACCATTGTATGAAAAATAATTTGAGAAGAAACATGAGAAGCAACTTTATATAAATCACATATATAGTACAAAAAAGAAAAAGAAATGCAAGTAATATTTAACAAAACCACAATGATAGTAGGAGATATTGATATGCACATAGCCTTAAAAAGATGAACCAACTAGGAAAAGGACAGTTGGGTGTCTGAGTATATATTAATTAAAATTGAATAGATGCCTATCAATGGCTCATGATGTAAGAAATGTTAAAATAGAAAAATATCCAATATTTGGAAGCAGCCCAAGATTCTATCAGTGGATGAGTGGATAAAAAAGCTATGGTACATTTACACAATGGAATACTACTCAGCCATAAGAAAGAAGAAAATCTTTGGCATAATAAGGATGGGCATGGAAAGGACTATGCTAAGTGAAATTAGCCAGTCATAGAAAGGAAGTACCATATTATTTCATTCATATGTAGAATCTAATGAATAAAAACATATAATAAACTTACAAACAAAATAGAAGCAGATAGCAAACAGACTGACAGCTGTTAAAGGGGAGGAGGTTTACGGGGCTGGGTAAAAAAGGGTGAAGGGATTAAGCAAAGAAAAAAAAACTCATAGAAACAGACAACAGTATGCTGATTACTTAGAGGGAAAGGGGGCTTGAGGGATGTAGAAGAAGGTAAATGGTGATAGAAGGAGACTTGACTTTGGGTGGTAAGCACAGAATACAATATACAGATAATTCATTACATACAGATGATGTATTATAGAATTGTGTACCTGAAACCTATATCATTTTATTAATCAATATTGTGCCCAATAAATTCAATAATTTTTTAAAAAGAAAAAAAGGCAAATAAAAGTATCTCAAAGCAGGACTCCAATTTCTTGACATAGGAGATTACATGTGGGGTTTGGTGTAGTGATTAGTATTGGTTACTGAATGACTAACAATTTTGTCCTCTGGAAAATTGTTGTATTTTATTCCCATGCCCTCTTTAACTAGGTGTGGTCACATGACACTGGCTAATAAAATGCATTTTATGTTTGGGTGGACACTTGAAAACATAGTACATGTTTCTTCTTGTTTCCTTTTCCTGCCTTGAGAACTATAGAAACCTGCAAATGGAATCACATCACACCTGTATTCCCATGTGGACTGTGATATGAGAAAATCAAACATTTGTTATGTTACTGAGATTTGGAGGTGCATTTTTTCATGGATTAGCCTCTATTTATCCTAATAGGGTAGCAATACTTTAGTAGTCATTGAGATGAAGCTAAGAGAAAGATGAAAGAAGATTTCATAAAAATTGAAAAACAAATAAACCTCAGAAGTTTGCCCTGGTTGATTATCGTACACTGACTTTGCTGTTGGTGTATATACATCACCTGAGTATTTTATGAAAAATTCCTTGGCCGCCCCCTAGGAAATTACCTTTGGGGTGTTGAAATGAGTCCTAGTAATCAACTATTTAGCTAATACCATTCTCATTCCCAGGGAGACTCTGAGACAGGTGATCTGAAAAAACCTCATTTGAAAAATTCTAGGTTAGAGAATTGAGTTTATTGTTTTACATATAAATTATTTTCATTATGCTTTATCATAAAGCTTGACTTGTTCCCTGAGGGAATATATAGATGTGAAGTGAACAACATGTGTTCTCAACTGCTTTAATTAAAAGAGTGGCATGCAAATTTCAGTGCTATTAACAAAAACAAAATGGATTTGCTTTTCTGGATAATTGAATTTGTTAAAACTACAGTGCTTCTCTCCTATGGCTTAACTTTATAAATTCTTCATCATTTCCCTTTTATAGGTACTAGAGTATATTGTGAATTTCTTTAAAGCAGCAAATATGACTTAATGTTTTAGTTTTAGTTTGGTTTTATTTTTAATTCTAGTACTAAGCATAAAACCAGCAAAATTAAAATGTGGCACATTATACTAAATTGACATCAATCTTTTTCCAAATATAACAGTATTCTATTTCATGATGGTGGATACTTCTATATGAAAGGAACATTTCTAAGCATGTCATATTTCAAGGAATAAGCACCTTCCTCCAAATACACATATTTATGAATGAAAGATATAAAACATATTAAAGAGAAATGAATACCACAGGTAGGTCACTTTGTTTCTGCAGTTAAAATAATTTCCAACAGGGACTTCTGCTCCTGTTCTAAGAAGAATGAATAAAATTGTCTAGATGATACCATTAAATGGGAGTACTGATGATCTCTATAATGCCCACTTGGATTCCCTACCCTCTGTTTTCTGTTTATATGTTCTCTCATGAAACATGTATTATGTATTTGGTGACACCAATTATGTAAAAGATAAAAAGATGAAAAATAGAGCCTCCAAATTGAATTTCTCCCTAGGCTGTTAGGATACAAACGAAAATAATCATAATGCAAAACAATAAATGTAGTAGTCAGATTTCAAGAGGGTCCCCAGTAATCTCCACCTCCTGGTTTTATGACCTTTCTGCAGTCCTCACCCATTAAGAATTGTGGCTATTTGCGTTACCAATAAGATACAAAAAAAGCAACAGTGTTTGACTTCAGAGGCTTAGTCATAAAGGACCTTGCAGGTTCCTCCTTGCTCCTTCCTAGACCACTTGCTCTGGAGGAAGGCAGTTGCATGTTGGAAGACATTCAAGCAGTCCTGTAGAAGGGTCATGCAGAAAGAAAATGAGGTCTCTTACCCACAGTCAGCATGGACCGGCCAGCTGTATTGGAAGCCACTGTGGAAGCCAATCCTTCAGAGCCAATCAAGCTAACTCCCTGACTTCAATTCCATAAGAGACCCTGGGACAGAACCTGTAGCCACTTCAGAATTCCTGACCCACAGAAATTGTGAGATGGTAAACATTTTTGTCATTTTGTCACTAGGTTTTGGGGTAATGTTAGGCAGCAATAAATAACTACATAATAAGCAAAAACTAATCCAAGAAAAATCCAAGGTGTTATGGAAGTTGCAAGGTAATGATTCACTGAAGAGATATGGTTTGAGAAAAAACATGAAAAATGATAAAATTTAGAAATGCAGAAATGAGAAAGAAGGCTATTCTAGGTACAGGGAACAATACATGCTATTTAAGATTTTCAATAAAATTATGTAATTTTCTTTCAAAAACATCTCTCACATTTTTCAGGGTTAAGATATTCTTAAGTAGTGTAATATTTCTGTTGGGATGATAAATATAATTTGTGGATTCGTAAGTGGTAATTAGTTATTGACAATTCTAGAAAAGCTCTTGTTTTTTGTGTTTTCTATTAAATTGCATTCTCTCCTGTTGCTGAGTCTAGCTGGAACAGGAAGGGTTAACTAGAGGAGGAAAGCTCTTGGGTTTTGTGGTTTATGCTCAACAGTACTCTGCTCAACTGCTCTAAGAGCTTAGCTAGAGCAGAGTGAGTGAGGTGGAGCAGGATGTGAACAGAGGCTGGACAGGCACAGAGGAGCAGGTAAGGAGCATCTCACAGACTAAGGTAAGGAACTTGTGTGGTTTTATTTGTGTTCTTAACTTTTATTACCCTTCCCTCACACTCTATTAGTAATGAATAAGCAATACATCGTCATAGATATACCTGAAGAGGTGAAAGATAGAGAAGATTTTCAATGACAATGGGTCTCTGAAAAAAATATGGACGCTCTTGGGTATGACTCTTAAGACCTATGCTATGTGCATGGTCCCTTCTGATGGGTCCTCAGTAAAACCTGGCACCTTTCAAAGTCAGTATAATAGGAGAGTGCTTTGGCCATGGTCATCTTTGGACTTCTTTGGCTTTGATCTTCCATGGTATGATCGTTTCATATAAATAGATTTGCATGTGTATTTGTCTAGCCCTGTGGTCAGCAAACTCATTAGTCAACAGAGCCAAATATCAACAGTACAACGATTGAAATTTCTTTTGAGAGCCAAATTTTTTAAACTTAAACTTCTTCTAATGCCACTTCTTCAAAATAGACTCGCCCAGGCCATGGTATTTTGTGGAAGAGCCACACTCAAGGGGCCAAAGTGCCGCATGTGGCTCGTGAGCCGCAGTTTGTCAACCACGGGTCTAGCCAACAGGACTATAGAGAAACAGCTCCTAATTTCATCATCATCATCATCATCATCGCCATCATCGCCATCATCATCATTATGGTAGTAGTAGCAGCAGCAGCAGTATTAATAGAGGCTTTGTGTGCATTACTTTCACAGAGTATCTGATTTAATTCTCACAAGGAGCCTTTGCACTAAGGATGTTTATCATCTCCACTTTATGAAAACAATCTGAAATATTAAATAACTTGGCTGACATCTCACAGAAGAGCTAGGGCTGGAATTTGAAACTTGTCAGTCTGAATTCAGTGCCCATATGCTGAACACTGATTATCCAGCGACAAAAGAGGTAGAAGTAGCTTATCATTTAAATGATTAAACTATGTAAATGTTCCCAGTATCATGCCCAACATTTATTAGACACTCAATGCATGTTCATTTTCTCCCTGTCTCTGTCTCTCTGCCTCTGTCTTTCTCACGAAGGGAAACAAGTACTATGAAAACAAACAAAAGCTTGCACAGTTCCACATTCAAGGGATGTGTGAAATTCAAGGGCAGGTGCTTTAGAATGGAAAAGCTTTTCATGTGTAATTTGGATGTGCAGAGTAAATACAGAGCCTGATTCGTGATGGGAATTCAGAATTAAATTTGTCTGTAATGGATTTTGAAAGTTGGGAGCGCCAGATGGCAATCAGGGAGTTTGGGGTGAGGACCTCTGCAGAATGTGCCAGGAGAAGAGCTCTGCGTGACCTGTCTGAGGCAAAGAAGGGAGGGTTTTGAAGAAAGCAGTGAGCTCTAAGGGGAAAAGGTGAGCCGAGAGAAAATCCAGGTGATCAGAACAAATTAATCAAGGAACATTTGGGGAGAGTTAATGTCTATTATTTAAGACAAAGTTGTCTTCATTTCTGAAGTATCAGAAAGTTTTCTTGCTGCATCCTGCCACTGTTGGTAATATCATTAGAGTTTTCCCCAAAGCCTGAATGAGGATAGTGGCACCACTGTGTAGGGTGAAATGTGTTGAGGAAGAACGATGCCCCAGAGCTAAGAGTAAAAATCAAGGACCTATGACAGCAGAAAATCTAGCTTCTCTGTGGGCTGTTTTGGAGTAAACAGATGCCCAACTTTTCTCATCAAACTAAAGAAAAGTGACTCTTTATATCAGTGTGAAAGGGGAGCCCAATCCTGCTAGTTCTCTGAAAGTAACTCAGTCTAGGAGGCAGTATACAAGATTATCCTCATGCTCTCCCCTCACATAGCCTAACAATGGCCACCACACAGAGCAGCACCATAGACCACTGGAGAATGGACAGGTCTTGGTTTTTGGCAGCCTTGAAGAAGGTTGGGTGAAAGATTTTGTTAAGATAAGTCCTCCAGGAATCTTGAGTCTAATTCCACACTGGGTCTAAATGGCTGTTTCCCGAATGCAGTGGCAGCTTTTTCTTTTTTCTTTTCTCGTCATCCTTTAGGGCAGCCTATAAGTGGAACAGTGTATTGAGCTTTAGGGGAACAGAACTATGAATATCAATAAGACCCTTGATCCTTCTCAGGGAAGGCGAGTGTGCTGGGACTGCCTCCAGGCTTTTTGAGAGACAAGGGGCTATTATGATAGTGCACTTTTTAACCTGTTCTGTAGAGACAGCATTTACACACTGCCATTATTCCATTAGTTAATGAATACTTTAGGAATTTGTCCATCGTAAAAATACACTTAAAAATTAGTCAATAAATGATCTCTTCTATTAATGTTTCCTCCTGTTTTTAGGTCTCCTCATTTAACTGAGAGAATATGGGAAAGATATGATTAATTCTTGTATTTGAAATCTTCATGCCCTGGGCAGTGTGGTTCAGTTGGTTGAGCATCAACCTATAAACCAGGAGGTCACAGTTCAATTTCCAGTTAGGGCACATGCCTTGCTTGCAGGCTTGGTCCTCAGTAGGGGCATGCAGGAGGCAGCCAGTCAATGATTCTCTCTCATCACCGATATTTCTATCTCTCTATCCCTCTCCTTTCTTCTCTGAAATCAATAAAAACACATACAAAATTTAAAAAATCTTCATGTGATTGTACAGATAGGTCAAAAAAGGAAAGAACTATTCCTGATTCTTAATACTCAGCAAGCATGTCACTCTGTTCACCCTTGCCCATGACAGATCAATGATTATTGTGGACTTTCTTGATGAGCCTGGACTCAGCTTCAGAACCCTACATGACACGGGAAACCAGGAAAACACTAATAATCAATCAGTTACCACTGACCAAAGTAATTAACTAACATTTACTAGAGAAAGAACCTGACTTAGAATGGGGAGGAGCAAGTAATGAATTTATTTTTTTCAATATCTAGCTATGATTTTAGGCAAATTATCTAACCTCACTTGGCTTATATTTATTGTCTTTAAATGGAAAGACCTTAGTAGCATTATGTCAAATGAACATTTGACTTGTACAAATTCCACTTTGTATATTGAGCAAATAATAATAAGTTTTTCTGAAAGAAGTTCTCAAATGAATATAAAGTACTTCATCTGGTACTCATCTGAAACAACAGTGATTTTTTTTTTCATTGTAGTAGGAAACAATAGTTGGATTAGCCTCATGAGGAAGTGAAATAAATAAAATCATTTATGCCACATTTCACAAACTTGTAAAGAGAATTTTGAAGAGCAATTTTGACTCTACACTATTCTTGCCAGAAGTGCTGATTTTAGATGTAATCCCACTTTAGGAATGATTCTACTCCAGTAAATGCTGGACAGAGCCAATGAGTGATTGTGAGATTAAATGAGCAAGAGGGGTAAAAAAAACACCTTTAGAAGTATAATGGTAGTGGTGGTGGTAATAGAAAACCCTGGGATCCCTGTGTCCAAGAGAACATTAACATTTTGCTAATGAGAAATCATAATGCATCCTCACCACCTAAAAACTGCTGTTATGCTTGGTTTTCTTTTGTGTTAAGTAGTGATCTGTCTCCCTAGAAATTCTCACATTTTCACACATCCATGCCATTGTAGAGAATACTTGTGGCAGAGTCTCACCTGAATCCAATCAGTTCAGATCATGCAGATGTGATTTAAAGGTGACACTGAGGAAAGGTGGAAAGGGGTTGGAGGTGGGTGAGGGCTTCCAAAGACTGGGCTATGATGTATAAAGATAACCTGAAGGTCCTGGACATATTGTGCAAGAGAGAAGACTCAGGCAGGTTAACACCTCAGCACCTGAGGCAATAATAATAGAAGGAGACAGCTTAATGATTCCAGGTCTGGAAGTTGACAATGAGTGGGACTATGTAAAATTCAGCCAAGGGAAGAGTTTAGGAGAAATGGAGATCTTCATTTGATGAGTAAGGATGAAACATCATCCAGACCACCATATCTCCAAGAAGATGGAAAAGGTCTTAAGACTGATTGCCAAGGAGTACTGAGATCTAGAAAGGAAATCAAATAGTGACCTCACAATGGAATCTGCCAAAAAGCAGCAGCACAGAGAGAATCTGAAGGCCCAGGACAGTTTCTGGGGTAAAATGTGGCCATACATTGACCAGATGAGAGGCCTCATATCAGTAACTTTGGAAGAGTTACCAGAAAGCCATAATGGATTAAGGAAGAAGTCAGGGATTCACAACTGATGCCAGCCAAAATAGACAGTAACCGAATGTGCCAAAAGATTGGGAGATGGAAATCAGAACATGGTAACCACTGGCCACTAATTTCTTTGTTGTTGAATATAAAACAAAAGTCATAATAATCAAATGGTTGGACAAGTGGCTTTGGATCCATCAGACAAGACACAAATCCAGTTCTGGGGCCTAAAGAACAAATTCCTCAATAAATTAAGGGGGGCGGGGAGGACAGTGAAAGCATTCCCACTGTGTTAGTGACAAGGAGTAGGTATTTTGTGCTGGAGAAAATTGATTTTCAGTAACTTTAATTTAAGCTTCCTTATTTATAAGTGCTGACTGACTGCTACCCCAATACCTGACCAAAAGCCAGAAAGTGATATTAGGAAGGAAAGAAATCAAGGAATAGTAGGCAAAAAAAAACATTTAGAATTTAATCAGAGAAGCATAACATGAGATTTGAATAAGAGAAAGCTATCTCCATTTCCTGAAACGCTTATCATTTTTTTTAATATGCATTCCTTAGTAGAAAGGTGTCTGTATGTGTGTATGGGGGAATGTTTTTTTTTATGCTATTGATTTAAAAATGATGTCCTGAGTACTTTTTTTAAATGGCAGAGCTCAAAAATATTGAAAGATATAACTTTATCTCATTTCCTAGTAATTCTTTTTTCATTTTCAAGTCCTCTTTCAGTTATGCGTTTTCATTATCATATTAGAAAATTTCAAGTGGATTTAAATTACCTCAAAGGAGAGTTTATAACATTTGACTGTTTTACACACACATACACTCCCTCTTTCTCTTCTCTCTCTTCTCTCTCTCTCTCTCTCTCTCTCTCTCTCTCTCTCTCTCTCTCTTTCTCTCTCTCTCTCTGCTTTTATGATTACCACTGCAAAGAAATTAAAAAGATTTGGCAGAAACCCCAACTATATCTCAGTGGTGATCTATGAAATTTTTGCCCAAACGAATATGCATGAAATCATATTTTAGAAATGTAAATTATATTAGGCTATTTTTAATGTGCATATATATTTTTTATCTTTCTGAAATCTAGTCTCTCTTTCAATGATTCTTCTAACACGACATTTGAAAATGCTATTCACAGATTTCACAGACTATATTTTTTGATTTGCATGAATAGTTCTGTTGCAAAAGAGATATAGCCTATGAGGAGCATGAAAAAATTCCTCTTTGAAGACTAGTTTTAATGTCTCATTTAATAATTCATTTGAAAATGTATGCGAAGAGGGAGCCAATGTTCCCCTGCCTCACTCTGCCGATTATCTGAGATTCCCATATATCATAGTCCTGCTTTTAGTTATTCTGTAGACTGAGTTACATCGATTTCAATTAAGTTGAAATGTCCGGAGCTGTAAATGAACACACAAGGAACAGGCACACAACCTCACAGGCCCTGCACAAGGAATCTGCTCCTTCATGTGCCTGGAGTTCATTGTGCTCAACATTCAAAGCTGTGATGACTCATTTCTATTGCTTTGGTGTTTCCAAATATGAGGACCATATTCACCAGTGTGGTGCAAGCCAAGAATGCATAACAATGATAAAAGGACTTGGCCATAATTATCTTTTATCTAAAAATAATAGTAGCCAATGTACATTCTACAATAGACAAAGGAGGCATTTATTTACCCAACATTTACCGCAATGGTTTTTAAACAAACAAACAAAAAAAAATGAGACTATTAAAAATGCACATATGGGGGCACTATTCTGGTTTAGGGTGGCCTTTTTGGGTTTTAGTAACTTGCATTTTAACAAGTGCTCCCAGTGATTATTTAGACTATTCTTGAAAGTCAACTTGAGAAACTCTGGTTCTTAGAATGCTTCATGAGAGACAATTATGTTATTTTTCAGGTTTTGAGTTCTAGAATATTATTCTTGCTTCTAAGACATCACTATGTAACTCTACCCACAAGGATAGAACTCCATGGAAACTTACCCAAAAATAAATGAAAATGAAGGAATAGTGCATAAAATGTTTTTCTAAAGACTATGACCAGTTTTCTTTGGGTCTGCCTTCTGATATCTTTTAAATTTTGTGTTGTTGTTTTTTTTTTAATCTCTAAATGAACATTTTTAAAATAAAATATTTCAAGGCATTTTTTACTTCATAGAGTTCTGCAAGATAATTTTTTAAAAAATGTTTTCATTGTTTTAACTGTCAGAGAACATGACAATAACTTCAATTCTACATAAATCTTTTCACTTTTCCCCCATATTTATTAGCAGATGATTTATCTGCAAAACTCATGAAAAATAGAAATATTATGCTAGTTTTTATCTGTTCTACTGTACATAGAGTTATGTGACAAGGCAAGTCCATATAGATATATAATAAAATGAATAGGTGAGATAACTGGAAAACACTCAGTTACAAAGATAGAAGTGTCTAGAAGTTACCATGGAGATACTCTAGATACATTACAACATAATGGACAAGAAGAGATATAGGCCAGCATATAAATAGGGACACTTACTAACTAATAGAATCCCTTCATATTTTGTCAGTGAATCTAAAGCATGTACTATTTGGTGCAATTTAGAATTTATAAACAATTTCCAAGTCATTGTTATTTCATATATGTATATCAAAATGCAATTGTAGTAGTAATAATTTAAGGCAAATCTTTTAACTTTGTCCTTAGCCATTACTTTTTCATTACTGGTTGTAAAATGGATGATCATAATTTGTGATGATGGTAATTTTTTTGATAGATTATAATTTTATCAGGGAAACAATAAAGCAAAAGCTTGCTCTGTATGTCTGAAGATTTTATTCTTTTCTCCCTTGTAACTTATTTGTAACTTTCCTATTAAGCTGTGGCATTTTATGCCTCAGAGAAAAATGAGAGTACTGATATTTGGATGGCTTTATTTTCTATCATTTCATATAAATTGAACTCATTTTCACAATCTCTGAAGAATATTCTTTTAATATGTGTGTGATACTTTTACTTGTATGACAATTCAAGAGAGATGCCTTTAGACGTACAGAATAAATCTAAAATAAAGTCTTATTTTTCATTCTTATCTGCATTTTCACATGATTGTGTAGCTGAAAGGGTACCCAATCAACTAAATTTTACCCACTACGATCTAACCACAGGAGTCTCACTTATCCATGGTTTCATTCTTCATGGTTTTGCTTTCTGCTACTGCAGTTACCCATGGTCAACTATGATCTGAAAATATTACATCAAAAATCCCAGAAATAAACACTTATAAGTTTTAAATTGCACACCATTCTGAGTACATCTTGAAATGATTCACTATCCCACCTGGGACACTAATTATACCTTTGTCCAGCATCTCCATACTGTATACTCTACCTACCCATTAGTCACTTAGTAGGCATATTGTCAGAAGGTCAACAGTAGCCTAACACTATAGTCTCAATGCCTATCATTCATCTCACTTCATCTCATCATGTACCCATTGTATCATCTCAGATCATCACAAGAGGGTGAGAACAGTACATGGAGATTTTTTGAGAGTGAGGCCACATTTACATAAATCATGACAGTATATTGCTACAATTATTCTATTTTATTATTAGTGGTTGTTCATCTCTTACTGTGCCTATTTTATAAATTAAACTTTATCACAGGTATGTATGTACAGGAAAAAAAAAACAGATGTATAAGGTTCATGGTGTCAGGCATCCATTGAAGGTCTTGGAACATGCCTCTCGTGGATAAAGAAAGCTACTATAATTAGGGTTTAATCTTTCTATAATATAACATATGTGGCTCTTAGTAACATGTGTCTTGATCTTGAAGACTCCTGCACTGTAATCTTTGGAACTCCAGCTCCACTTTGAGACCTATTCTAACCCATGCAGAGTCCTAGTCAAGAAGAGATATTCCTAGAGCTGCCAAAGGAAATCACTGCTGCAGCCCATCTCTCACTCATTACCTTAGATGAACTTCCTGTTAAAATGGGGATTTGTCACTGGTTCATGATGTCACTTTTCTCTCACAACCAGTAACATAATAATTTGTTTATCTACTAATGGTGAGGCCCTAGTCTTGCTCCATAGTAGATCCATTGCTTGTTCCAATGAGCCTATCAAACATGCAGAGGCAGAGATATGGAGATGGAGATGGGGAGATAGCTGAATAGAATACAAAACCTTCTCTCACCAGAATTCAATTTTTCATTTAGTTCTCCTACCAACGCTAAAACTCTTAGTTCTCTTCTTGTCCTTTTAGTTGGGGATTTCTTTTCTTTTACCACAACCTTCATTGAACTCACCCATGTAGCCAGATATTACCATAGTCAGTGGCAGAGTTTCCTTGCTGACAGAGGTAGTTTGAGATGCTATAAAATTAATTGTGGCATACTGAAAGGTTTGTAAAATAAGCTAAAAGCCAAAGGGATTAATGTGTGAGGTCAATGCCGTAAAATTACAATAGTGTCAGTGTACTGTTTTGCACTAGGGCTATTGTTTGGATATCAGTGGTATCAGTATAGTCATCTTCAGAGAAGTTCACCAAGTTTGGGTGAGGTAATACTATAATAAAAAAAATGAATAAAAAACAAGTGGGAAGAAAAAACGCAACTACATTAACGTAAATTAATAAAACACAATCACAAGCAGGGGTCCATGAGGGAGAGATATAGTGTGAGGGGCCACTATTAACTGCCTAGTGCCCTGAATGGGGTCAACATCATTGGAAGTGCTCATTACCATTTGTTGGATGAATAAGTGAATGGAAAACCTGTCCCAAGTTGAGGTCCATCAAAATAATTTTATCAAGGGTAGAAAGATATTTCTTTTTCCTCTTAGGACAGTGACTTCCCAGGTATTCACACTGGTAGGACCACAACAAGGATATAAATACCAACATTCAGAAAGCTGGAAAGGCAGTGAAGGGTCAATAAAAAGATAATAAATGTAGCAGATAGAGAGTTATATGGGTGCAAAGAGGGAAATCGTAATGGCTCTCCAAGAATAAGTTTGAACCGTCCAAAAGATTCTGCCATCACAAGGGAGGGTCGTGGGCTTTAGGGGTCCAGAATTATAGTGTTGGGGCCTATAGCCAATAGCTATTCTTAGTGAGAAGTATAAATACTGTCTTGCTCATTTTAGGCTTGCATGTCCTGGGAAACAAGTGCATACATATTTAATTTAGTTAAAATTTACCTTTAATTGGTAGCTGTTATGATATTAGTTTCACAACAAAGAAGTATTAAAATATTTACTAAATATATCAATACAGTGAACTATCTATAGGCATTAAAATTGTATTGTGTATTTCATTATGGAAATAAACATGTGATATGTTAAGTGAGGAAAGCAAAACCACAAAACTGGATATGCACACTGTGTTAACAACTATGTTAAAATGTACAGTTACAGAATTTTAGTGAGAAAAAGCAGGTGATCCTATATAATAAAGAGGTGATATGCAAATTGACTGTCACTCCAACACACAAGATGGCCACCCCCATGTGGTCAAAGATGGCCACCCACATGTGGACACAAGATGGCTGCCACAAGATGGCCAGCAGGGGAGGGCAGTTGTGGGTGATCAGGCCAGCAGGAGAGGGCAGTTGGGAAGGACCAAGCCTGCAGGGGAGGGCAGTTGGGGGCGACCAGGCCTGTAGGGGAGGACAGTTGGGGGGACCTAGGCCTGCAGGATAGGGCAGTTGGGGGGGACCAGGACTACAGGGGAGGGCAGTTGGAGGGGACCAGGCCTGCAGGGGAGGGCAGTTGGGGGGGACCAGGCATGCAGGGGAGGACAGTTAGGGGTGACCAGGCCTGCAGGGGAGGGCAGTTGGGGGCAATCTGGCTGGCAGGGGAGCAGTTAGACATCGATCGGGTTGGCAGGGGAGTGGTCAGGGAGTGATCAGGTTTGTAGGCAGAAGCAGTTAGGGGCAATCAGGAAGGCAGGCAGGCAAGCGGTTGGGAGCCAGCAGTCCTAGATTGTGAGAGGGATGTCCGACTGCCCGTTTGGTCCTGATCCCACCTCGATGGGTCCCAGATTGGAGAGGGTGCAGACTGGGCTGAGGCACACACACACACATACCCCGTGCATGAATTTTGTGCACCAGGCCTCTAGTCATTAATAAAAATGTAAATAGTTGGTATTTTAAAGTTTACAGAATATTTTCCCCATACATTTCTATGCAGTAAACTTCACTCTAAAGAAAGTGTTGTCCCATCTATTCAATCTACCACACATCACATGATGTCCCAGATGGGGATATACTATGTGTCACTCACACCCACAATGACACAAAAGGACCATAGTATAGGTTTATAATGGCTATATCACAGAAAATAAATGATTTACCAGCAGGTGTATAAACTGAAGAAAATAGCATTAAGAAACTTCAAAATGACTTTCCCTAGACAAATATTATTATTTTATATTTAAGTTATATTAAGCCAGCTGTCAAGTAGATACTGCAGTTCCCTTTAGCAATATTATTTTTAGGTAGACTATTACACAATAAAAAATTCCTGTATTTCATTCATTCAGACTCAGTGCATTTCACATCTTTACCCTTTTGCTTATTATCCTCTAATAAAAGAATCAGGAAAGTTTTTGAGCTCCCAGACTAGGAAGGAAATGAAAGGGGTAGAATAGAAATACAATTCACAGTAATACTCTACGTATTTTCCAACTTTTCTGTAAGCAGATGTTCTGCTAGCTGGCCAGACCACAAGTGGCTGTCATGTGAGGCACACCATTACTGAAAGCCTTTATGATAAATACAATCCAGCTCTTGTCTTGTGAAGAATCCTCCAGAAACCTGATATATGCAATGTCTTCACCCTTTTCTTTCTTCTTCTTCTTCTTCTTTTTTTTCCTTATTATTCTTCCTCTAACTCTTGGTTCCACAGCCCTGCAATATCCCCTTCTTTTTTGTCCTCCTCTCATGGGATTCAGTGAAGGAAGAAGAATGTTAGAGGGAAATGAGTTAGGAAATGATGTCAATAGAGAGTTCATCATGAAGACTCCTCCAAGTTCTGTCTATGAAATTCTAGTCTTAACATGCTGGAGATATCTGTACTTTTGACAGTTATTTCCTGCTTAAGATTTAGTACACAAGACAACAGTAATTTACATACAGTTGTCACTGGCAGATTCAGCTTCACATGTGACTAGTCTGACCACCCATTTTGGACAGGATGATCAGGGCTTGGAACAGAAAGACAAGAAAGGAGAGGTCCTTTTGCTTTACCTTGTTCTTATGCTCAAAGCAATGCATCAGGGTCATGGTGGTGGGAGAGGTGTCAACTGGCAAGATGTCAAAGAAAGAGAAGAGGTAAATAGGAAGGGACAGTTAATCCTTGCTCAGGGCAATTAGCATAACTTCTCAAATATCTGTCTTTCTGTTCGCCATGGTTGGGAGATATAAATAAAGTCACAGCTTTCCTAGCCAACAAGCTAAGGGATCAGAAACTTCTCCCTACAAAGGGAACCTCACCCAACTTGTTTTAAAACCCTTTCTGTTATTGCAGGGGTCGATCCAAAAGTTCCATGGACTCATTCGAAAGTTAAGCCTTAACTTTTTACTTTTATCATGGCTTTTAGGCAGACTTTCCCAAGAATAGCCTTACACATTTAATTATTCCACCCCTCATAAAATTCCCCAAATTTTTGTTCAGTATTTTTCCAAGTTGGTGTCATTAAATGACTCTGCATACTGATGTCTTAACCACCTGCCAGCAGATTGTATCCAGCACTACCACCTCTTCTCAAATGTCAGTATCAGAATTCCCCAGTCCTCACTACAGACTGTTCAAATCATGTGATTAATTACAAGCTTCCAGGCTGGCTTTCTTTACTGGAGTTGAGAATTGCCTGCAGGGTTCAAGCTGTTCATAAGCCATTACCAAGGGATGATGGCACCATCAAGCATGACTGCAGTGCAGAAGCTTTTTAGTTTGAAGTAGTCTCATTTGTTTATTTTAGCTTTTCTTTTCTTTTCTTTTCTTTGCTTTTGGAAGCTGGATCCACAGAAACTTCACTAAGAGTGATGCCAGGGAGCTTGCTGTCTAAATTTCCTTCTAGGGATTTTATGGTTTCAGGTATGACATTCAAGTCTCTAATCCATTTTGAGTTCATTTTTTGTGTATGGATCATAGAGTAGTTCTATCCTTAATTTTTTGAGGAAACTCTATACTGTTTTCCACCAATTTTCATTCCCACTGACATATATATATATATATAGTAACAAGTATGAAGTGATATCTCATTGTGGTTTTTATTTGTATTTCCATAATAATTTATGATGTGGAATGTCTTTGCACGTGCCTTCTTTGGAAAAATGTCTATCCAGATTTTGGGCTCTTTTTTTAAATCAGGATGTTTGCTTGTATTGTTGAGTTATATAAGTTTATATATTTTGGATATTAACCTCGTATCAGATATATGATTTGCAAATATCTTCTCCCATTCAGTAGATTGTCTCTTCATTTTGAAGATGGTTTCCTTCATCATACACAAAAGCAAATACTGTATGATTTAATTCATATATGAAATATAAAAAATAAACAAAATAAAACAAAATAAGAGAAACAGAGTAGATTGATAGTTACCAGAGAGGAACAGGTTGGGGATGTATGAGGTGAAGAGAGTCAATTGCATAGTGATGGATAGTAACTAGACTTTTGGGGGTGATCACTTTGCAGTGTATGCCAATGTTTAATTATAAGGTACACTTGAAACATTATATATATTGCCTTAGGGCTGATTCCAGAAACTATTTGTTTTTTATAAATAAAAAGTAATTGGAACACATTCACACTCATTTGTTTACATGTGGCCTATGGCTACTTTTTGTGCTATTATAGACAAATTGAATATTTATTATAGAGATTGCATGGCCTATAAAAATTAATATATTTACTTTATGGTACTTTACAGGAAAAATAAAGCCACCTCCTGATATATATGGAAGCTAAACCTACCCACTTTACTCCTTCCTCCTCCACAGGCCTTGTTGTTAGGCCACTTAACCACCTCCTGCTGGCTTAGCCTCACCTGGTCTTTAAGCAAAAGAATTTCATTCAAAAGCTTAAGTGGTTCAGGATCAGGTTAATTCATGACCTCAAATAGGTCCTCAAACATGACCTCAACTATGACCTTATAGGCAAGCCTTATTCCCTCAACTTCAATAATTGACATTTGTCCATTATCTGTAACCATATTGCCATTTTGTATTCCAATTCATACAAGTCTGGAGTATTAACATCTCCTTCTCCCATTGCCTCTCTGTCAAATCTTCCAGATACCAGCCACCTATCTGAGACAAAACAGGCCATCCATCACAATTCCAGTGGTTACCAAGTCCTGCTGTACCTCAAAAAACATTGCTTCAAACAAAACTCAATATTAGAAAGTACGAATTCCTGGGTCAGCTGCTCTGGACTGGACTTCCTCAGGGGTCTGCTGGTCAGCTAAGGACTCTGCTTAAAGATAGCATTGACTAAAGTGGTTTAACTGGCAGCTCTGATCCACATTTCTCTCATCCTCCTCCCTGTATCAGTGGGCTAATTTGGGCATGTCTTTGTCCTTATAGTGGCTCAAGTGCAAGAGAGCAAGCTCAACCACACAAGCACTTTTCAAGCCTCTCCTTAGTTATGTCTGCTATCAACCTATAGGACAAAGCAAACTCACAGAGGAAGGTCTATAAAGGTCATTTGGCAAAGGGCATGCATAAAGACCATTAATGCAATCTTCCACTTCTGCTCTCAGAAGAAGTCATATGACCCATCTGCCCAATATGTCTATCAACTAGACCCAGAGCTGAAAAAAACACCAGCATATTACACCATATTGCAATCCAAGAAAGTAATTGTGAGGTGCCATTCTAACTCCTTTGATCCCTAATTCTAAACAATGCATGAAAGGTTGAAAGAAAGAAAATTCTATCTTAACCCAAATTCCCTTTTTAATAAATCTTTATTATAGAAAGTATTACATATGTCCTTCTTTTCCCCTCATTGACCTCTTCTAGCCTATCCCTGCTCCTCCCAGGCCTTCACCGCACTATTGTCTGTGTCCATAGATTGCACATAGCATATATGCATATAAATTCTTTAATTAATCTCTTCCCATCCAACCTCCCTTCCCTCTGAGATTCATCAGATAGTGACATTCTTGAAATACACAAGATTTTGGAAGATGTTCTTCTATGTGAAGCCCACATGCCATTCAGAGCCACATACTTCTCTCACAGTACCTATAATTGGAATGGTGACAGTAAGCTGAGTTGGCAATATTGACAAACTATGCAGTTAGAACCCACTTTAATATTTAACTTTCTATTTTGAAATTCACATGCAGTTGCAAGAAGTTTTTCTAGACATAATGTACACCACTTCACCCAGTTTCCTCCAGTGGTAACATCTTTAAAATCTATATTGATGTTGATGCAATCCATCCACTTTATTCATATCTCACTAGTTTTATATACACTGGTGTATGTGTTATGTTGAGTTTTGTGCATTTTTATCACATGTGTAGATTTGTGTCACCATCACCACAGTCAAGATGTCAAGATACAGAGCAGTTATTTTTAACTGCTAGTCTAAGATCAGTGAATTCCGTAAAGGACCTCAGAGTCAACATCAGTGTAGAATTTTTTTTAACAGTCTCAAACATTTGGTTCATGTCATACAGGCATTGCCTCTGTCACACACAGGATATTTGTCTCTTTTTTTAAACAGGTAATTGCGTGTTAAATGAGTCGCATAACTACCCTCCTCTCAAGTGACCATGGAGTGCTTATACAGTGTGTATCTCCTTACAAATCTAATAAGAGCTGTGTAAAATGAATTAAAAAGTGTTTCACTAAAATGCTATCTCAAGGAAAAACTCTGTTCTGCCCATTAGACTTGAAGCTGTGAAGGCATCTGAAACACATTGATGAGTGAGCCCCTTTTAGATATTTCCTGAAATTAGATTGCTTCAGTTTTGCCACTGCTGACCTCATCAGAAATGATTCTTTGGCTGTACTTGTTGTCTTGGCTCTGAAATGCCAATTAGTGAATTACTATAACAAATGACTTAGGTTTCCTATAGTTATAGGCATTTCATAAATGGAAGATTTGACAATGGACTTGATGAGCATGGAATTTCATGAAACTCATTATCAGAGAGCGCTATTTCTTTCTTCAGATTCCATTTCTGACTTTGGTGAGTAAAGGTACCAGAAAAATGTGGTCTTGACAGGAAGCCATTATGGATTTGCCACTGAGTGCCTATCTAGCATGCTATATTATGGCTTTGGGAAATGTATTCCCACAACTTCACATAATGCAGCCTACTGTCCAGAGAATAATCATAGAACAGTAATATCAGGTGGACTTTCATGTAGTCAAGTTTATTTGTGTTTTTTTTTTAACATTAGGACATTTTATTCAAATGAAACATTTTAAAATGCATTTTAAAGGATATAGTCTAAAGAGTCAAGTAGTCCTACAATGCTTAGTATAAAATTAGCAAGTTGATTTAGAAGTAAACATTCTTGAATCTGCTAAATCATATATATATATATATATACATATATATATATATATATACACATACATATATATATATTTGCTCTTGTATTGTTCTCCATCTCTTGGTCTGCATGTTTTTATTTCTTTTAAAAACAATCTATTGGAGTTCTGGGAAGAAGCAAACAAATAATTATGTTTAGTCTGCCATGATGTATGAAAAAGGCAATGTAATCTTATTCTAAATCCTGAAGACTTCCTCTGTATTAGACACCCATCTCATCCCTTCAGGCTCCTCTTAAGTCACCCCCCCAAAAAAAAATCATAAAGGCTCCTTGAAACATCATTTGAAAAACTACATGATGCAACACTATAGTCAAATTTCAGCATTTTATAAAGAAAACTAGTGGCCTGGTGCACAAAATTTGTGCATGCACTCTCTCTAATCAGGGACCCCTTGGGGGATGTCCAACTGCCAGTTCAGGCCCGATCCCACAGGCTGGCAGTCGGACATCCCTCTCCCAATCTGGGACCACTGGCTCCTAACTGCTCACCTGCCTGCCTGCCTGATCACCCCTAACTGCCTCTGCCTGCCTGCCTGATTGCCCCCAACTGCCTCTGCCTGCCTGATCTCGCCCTCAACTGCCCTCCCCTGCCAGCCTGATCTCGTCCCTAACTGCCCTCCCCTTGCCAGCCTGGTTGCCCCCAACTGCCCTCCCCTGCCAACCTGATTTTGCCCCCAACTGCCCTCCCCTGCAGGCCTGATCTCATCCCCAACTGCACTCCTATGCCAGCCAATTTGGTTCTGATTGGTCGGTTTCTATGCCAGTCAGCATCAAAAGCTCCACCTCCTAGGCAACCATTGGCTCCTCACAGTTGACCCAGATTTGGTTCTGATTGGCCAGTTTCTATGGCAGTCAATGTCTCTGGGACTATCAATGGGGCCTGATCAGAAAGGCAGGGCTGATCAGCAGCCCCGGTGGAGGCCTGGAGAAAAATGGAGGCGTGGCTGCTGGCCAGACTGGGAGAGAAAGAGAGAAGCAAGTGCTGATAAAAGCTGCCACAGAGACAACGGATCAGTCCCTGCTTCTCTCTTCAGACCTCTCTCTGGCCCTGATTCGCAGCCCCCTCAGCAGTCAGTGCTGGGGTACCATGCCTGCAGCGGAAGCAGTTAGCGCTGGGTTGCCAGGGCAACCCAACAATGACTGCAGGACTGACTTCCAGTTGGTTGAGCCTTGGTTGTTCCTGGTCATTACGACCCAGGGTTTTTATATATTAGGATAAGGCTCTCATAAGTAAAGTGAATTTCCTACTATATTGCCTTTACTTAATTTAGGAAACAATCAATTGGAGACCTTATGATAGTGCTCTATTTAATCTATTGATTCTTTCATTCAACAAAGTTGGACACCTGCTCTGTGCTTGATACTGAAGATAAAATAATACATACAACAATCATGACCTTTTTCTTTTTGGGCTCCACATTCGAGGATGCAGAGTTCACGATCTAGCAGTTTGCACTCCAGATTTAGCCAGCAAATATGCTTTATTTGGCCTTTTCATTCTTTTATAAAAAAAAAAAAGAGGACCCATGCGTGGATCTGTGCACATTGAAAGGAAAATAATTAGAAGGTGTCCAGCGGGGCGGGACTGGGCGAGACAAGCCAGACACATCTTGGAGCCAACCTCCAGCCGTCCTTCCCCTGCCAGCCGCACTTGGGGCAGTGCCGGGGCTTGAAAGTCATCTGCGGAGTGTGCCAGGTCCCTCAAGCAGGTGGGGTCCCTCAGCCTGGCCTACAGGCATCTGGCCAAAACCGGCAGTCTGACATCCCCCAAGTGGTCCCAGAGTGTGAGAGGGCACTCTGCAAAGTTTCTGTCACTCAGTAGCTCCTGTGTTGAGTATCTGCCCCCGGGGGTCAGTGCACATCATACCTACTGGCCGATCAGCCAATTGGCCGGTCGCTTAACCTTTTATATATAAACTAGAGGCCCGGTGCATGAAATTCATGCACAGGGGGGTCCCCTCAGCCCAGCCTGCACCCTCCCCAATCTGGGACCACTTAGGGGATGTCTGACTGCTGGTTTAGGCCCCATCTGGGCAGTCAGACATCCCTCTCACAATCTGGGACCACTGGCTCCTAACTGCTCACCTGCCTGCCTTCCTGATCACTCCCAACTGCCCCCCACCCTGCTGGCATGGTTGCCCCCAACTGCTCCCCTACCAGCCTGGTCACCCCCTACTGCCTCCCTGCCAGTCTGGTTGTCCCCAACTGCCCCCCACTGGCCTGGTTACCCCCGACTGACCCCCTGCTGGCCTGGTCACCCCACACAGCCTACTGTTCAGTCATTTGGTCATCCCTCACTAACCCCCCTGCCGGCCTTGTCACCCCATGCAGCCTGCTCTTTGGTCATTACTGTAACGGCGTCCTGGACAATTTGCATATTCCTCTATTATTAGTGTAGATAGATAAATGTATTTCTGCTATTCAAAATTTGAGAAAATTATATTAAAGGCAACCTGGCAGTCTGCCTTCCCTTGAAGGACTATTAGTCTGGAAAGGCGGAGCCTTTAGTACCACCCAGCATCAGTAATATAGAGTGAATTATAACCATCTCTATAGCCTGAACATGTCCTCTGTGCAGTCCAGCTCCCACAGGTCTGTTTCCCTCTTTGATATCACCTTCACTAACCCTGTGGAAATTGGAGTTTGCTACTTCTTTCCTAGTGGTTTTAAATTATGCTCTGTGGAATCTCAGGAGTCCTGATGAGGGTCCTGGCAGGTCAGGTCAAAGGAGTCAAGTCAGGCCTGATGGGTTCTAACAAGAAGGCTAAACTCATCTCAGTTTGACCTATTAGCATCCATGTAAGGTTTCACTTTCAATAACTGCTAAAGGATAGTAAAACAGTTTTAGTAGATAGTATAGGCAGTAACTAGTATAAAAAGAAGAAAATAATCAAACTCCAGGGTTTGATGCAGGCTTCATGGGTTCCAACCAATTCAATAAGACTTGAACAAACGCATGGATAGGTTTGAAAGAAGAAAAAAAAAATTAAGATGGAGAGAAATAACAAAAATAAAGGCACAGAATAAAGAAGAAATAGCATATCTAAAATGATAGTGTTTAATAAATACATCATGCTACTTTGAGTATCCTAAAATATGTTAATAGTATGTAAAGTTTCAAAATATAAGAATATTAAGAGAAACCTACTAATTTTGTTTGCAATGTCAGCTAGATACGTGGACTCTCAAACACTTCTTTAAATAACTGTTCTGTTTTACATGTAAATACAATAAAATAGTAGCTCATTTTCTGAGGAGCTTGGTGAAAGGCTGTGTGTATCTGGAAAAGGAAGTATGACTTTATTTATTGAAACGCACAAGCTCAATAAAGACTTTGTGAATAGTTGGTTGATTTTAATTAAGATTAATTTGTGAGTTAACACTAGTACATAACCACTCTAGGTTTATCAGATATTGTAAAGATAAAGGAGCATTTGGTTGACTATTGCTTTAAAACACAAATATTATTTTCTGATTTTATAGTTTTAGCATTTAAATTGCAAGGTCTCACATAGAGATAATTGATCATCCCATTATAGGTTTGATTTTTAAATGTTAAAATCTCTCTGCATAGCAGTGTGTCCTTTTAATCCATCTTTTCACTCTTTCTATGGCATAACATAAAATATAAAATATTTTAAATCACTCTCACCTCAAAGAGTCCATAATCACAAGATGCCTCTTTCTATCTCTCTACCCAGGTTACCAGAGAGAAATACATTGAGGGTCTATTTCATGGATTCACATATGTTTTTACACTGATATCTGCATTTAATAATTTACCAAGAAGTTCACATGGAGATGCTCATTTGATGATGAGCCTCACACCAAACTTCCAAGCTACAAGTAGTAACTTCATTTTGTAAATACAAAATTGATTTTCAAAGGGAATAAATAACTCTACCAAATTTCATTTGCTGGCTCTGGTTTGGGGCCTTAGCTTTCCTCAAGTGGTAAATAGGTGTTCCAAGTGTACAACCCCATGGGGTTGTTAAAAGGACAAAATGAAATAATATAAAGATAGGTTTAGAACAGAAATCGATACCTGATAGGGACTTAATAAATGCTCATATTAGAAATAGTAAAAGGTAGCAATTTGCAACCTTTTTAATCTCATGGTACACATAAACTAACTACTAAAATTCTTCAGCACACCAGAAAAATATATTGTATTTTTGCCAATTTGATAAACATAGTTATACTTTTGATTCGTTCATACAGAACAGCTATTGTGTTGGCTGTTGTCATTTTTTAATTTTATTTAAACTCTAAGGGAAAATAAGTCAGTGCCCCTAACTAAATAGTCAGGTATTACATATGGTTTGTAAAAATATATTTTTTATTGATTTCAGAGAGGAAGGGAGAAAGAGGGAGGGGAGGGGGGAGAGAGAGAGAGAGAGAGAGAGAGAGAGAGAGAGAGAGAGAGAGAGAGAGATATCAATGGTGAGAAATTATTGATTGGCTGCTTCCTGCATGCCCCCTACTGATGATCCAGCCTGCAACCTGGGGAATGTGCTCTCACCAGGAATGGAACTATAACCTCCTGGTTTATAGGTCAACACTCAACCACTGAGACACTCTGGCTGGGCAGGTATTGCATGTTTTCAAAATTCTTGCAGCATATCAACGTGCCACAGCACACCAATTGAAAATCGCTAGTTAAAGGAATTAAACTTACTTATTTAAATGTTACATCTGATTATCTCTCCTTTTATCCTTTGATGCTGCAATATGTTATAGAATTTGGAAGTGTGTTCAGATTGAGCATGACTCAAAAATACAGTCACTTATACCTGTGGTTTCCTGAGTTTTACAGTGAAGTGATGGCTACAAATCAGATCCACAGGACCCTTGATGTATGTAATTTATTTTACTGTACAAAAGTTCTCCAAATGTTTCTTCATTTGCAAGAAGACATAATAAACACATAGATTTCCAAGGCACAAATAGTAACTTTACCAAAAATTCTTTGCATGTTTAAATCCCTTCAACGCATTTCTACCCAATGGTCATAAATTTGTGTATGGTCACCTCTGAGAATGGGATGTTCTCTACTACCTGGGACAGTCCTCTCCATCTTAGATAGTTATGACTATGGCAAAGTGCTTATTTAATTGGGGAAAAATTCTATCACAAAATTTCCATCTACTTGTGCCAGTTGGAATAAAGAACATTTCTCTTCTTAATTATATTCTTCAAAATTTGAAGAAGACACACTGACTGAGTAGTCAGTCACTCTCTTGAGCAAATTATTTCTAAGTCATTCACTCATTCCTCTGTAGATGGAAAAAGGAAGAACCTCACCTTCCATTTTTCTCTAAATGCCTGCTAGTATATGCTTATCAGTTTTGATATTAAATGTCCCAAATTGAGTGTAGCCCCACAAGTGTGATCTCAACTATTACCTTCCTCATATGCTCTGATTCAGCTGGGTAGTGGCTACTATTGATTCCCATTATGCTTACATAAGTCAACTCACATATAAATTATCACATTCCTTCTCCATTTATTTATTTTTCTTTTTATTTATTTTTATTTATTGCCTAAAGTTTTATGTATGTCTCCTTTTTCCCCAATTGACCCCCTCCCCAGTCATCCCCCCCCTGGGCAAGCCCCCACCGCCCCAGTGTCTGTGTCCATTGGTTATGCTAATATGCATGCATACAAGTCCTTTGGTTGCTTTCTAACTAACCCCCACTCCCCTGCCATTTGTCTCTGGATCTATCCATTTATTTTTAACACTGACACTTATGGGTGACATCTCTCTATTCTTTGACTAACATGATGAAGAGTTAGGGACACAAGGCATCAGAGACACTAAGTGGTTTAGAGGTTACCAAGTAGCCCACAAACACAACAAGATTCAATGTGCACATATTTGACTTGTATGATGTTTAAGAATTGAAGCCCATTTCCATGGGCTACATAGATTAGCACTAAAACAGAGCAGAAAGATGAGCAGTAATTCTCAATGGCTGCAATCATCTGGACTCAAGTCTCTCCTATTTATACAAATCATGTTTGTTTCAGGTTCTCACAACTGACTCTCATCACTGATATTCATTACCTATCTGCTCCTGAATGTGTAAGCAGATCTAAAGTGGTTTCAAGGACATTCATCTGATTTTCCTCTACTTGGTCAACTTTTCTGTTATTCTTCTCAACTCAAGTCTGTTTCTAGCTTTACTTCTATACTTAAATTTCCCCTCCAAAATCTTTTCTAGCACCGTGGCTGAAACATCATGTATGCACCAATGATCTACCCCCTGGCCACTCTCTCAAACTCCAGAATAGTCCACCTGGTGACTCCTTTTTTCTTGGCCAATTTTTTTTTTGTCTGTCCATCTTCTCATATGTCTGTCTCCCATCACCCATGTCTTAACCTGCTCACAATGAACAATCTTCCAGATCTCCATCTGCTTGCCATATTGTCTCTGCTCAACCAGCTTTGTCATCTGCCTGCCATCTGTGCATGGACTTCTGCTCTGCATCTCTTCTTGGTCATCTAGAACCATCCTCACAGTTTCACATCTGTCTTCATCATTTCTGTTTTTCTGTGGCTCTGCTCTGCATTTCTTCCTTTCCAGGACAGAAGTTGCAAGTTCCTTCTTCTATCTTCCTTCACATCACTCTCCACCTCATTCAACACCAGCTTATTTTTTTTTTCTCAAAACCAAACCTATTAAATAAAGTTCTCTGAAGGTGAGGCCCAATTATAGATATTTTTAAAGCTCCCCAGGTAATTCTAATGTGTAATTAGGGTTGACTTTCATCTTCCCACATGTTTCTTGTTACTAGGCATGACATTCAGATGCTTCCTCTATCTGGAAGCTCTTCCCTGTGGTTCACATACTTTGTTCTTTTTCATCCTTCAGGTGAAAATAAAATTGTCACCTTCTCACAGAGGCCTTTTCTGGCCATCCTTACTCCAAAATATTCAATATTTTCTTAATCTTAATAATGTTTAATTAAATCTGGTTTTCTTCATCATTCATTTGCTTATTGGCTCTACTAGAATATCAATTCCCAGGAGAACAAAAGACTTCTTTTCAAGGATGAATCCCCAGCTCCCTGGAACCGGGCTGGGCTCATGTTAGAGGCTCAGTTAATATTTGATGTGTGAAAGAACAAACACAACATGCTGTTTATCCCAAAGTCTGTGCTTTTGAAGATCTATTTTCCTCTGCTTAGAATTTTGTTCTTCAACTTTGATTACCTTTTATTTTATGATTAGTACTATTCCCACAAAGGGACAGACAGCGGCCTCAATTTTTCACCCACAATGAGCTCTTTCTTTCCTGAAGTCACATATGATATTGTAATATTATTTAACTATTCAATTTTTTAAAAAAAATAGGAACCCTGGATATTTGCCTCTAACCTAAGTTAGAGTACACAGAGCGAGTACATGGAGGTCTCTTTCTGTTTGCTCCATGGTGTTTATTGGAGCACGCTACTGGGTATACACTGCACGCTGCAGTGTATACTTTCTCAAGTGAATTGACTTGAGGAAGGAAAAAGCTTTCAGTCAATAGTTTTAAAAGCCAAGGGACCACTGAAGAGAAAGAAAAAGAGAGGAAGCAAATACATGAAAGAACAACTGGTTCAATGCAGAGATTGAATCTTTAACACACACACACACACACACACACACACACACACACACACACACACACACAGGGGCTAGGGTGTCTGATGTAAGCCTGTGGATTGGGAATGCTGTTCCCAACTGCTTCTGCTTCCTACTCCAGCACTTCCGAAGACCCAGGTCTGTATAGAAATCCCTCTGTATCCATCAGTCACCCCTCCCCTTTATCTCTGTACAGAACATTGAACCTGGCATTCAGGGTAGCCACAGGCAGCCTTTCAGTACAAGTAAACTGCTATAGAAACTCCCCTTTTATGATGTTGCATTATCTATATGAGAGCAATCAGAGAGATCAGCTGGAAATCCCCCAATGCTGAGAGGGAACTGAGGGGCTCACACACTGCTCCTTAAAATGTCGCACTGGGAGACCAGCAGAGCTCTTCAGCATGAATTAGCATCCCCATCCTGAGATTGATCTGTTCCTCCTGAGGAGAGAATGCCTGCTGGCTTCTGCTGAATGAGCCAGAGAGAGGGCAAAACGCTCATTTGGATTAGGATGCTTTCATCTTGCATTGGTCCAGGCAGAGTGTCTACTTTAGATTTCCTAATGAACCAGATATGGCATTACTTAGACATATTTATTCTCAGGCATGCACTTTTATGCTTGAAGATCTACGCTGGCCCCAAGCCAACTATTAGGGGTTTAATATCACTTTACCTCTATTGACTCCAACTTCCTCCTAAAATCTAAACTTTAAGAGAATCATAAGGTAAACTTTCTTAGTTCTAAAGAATTAAGAATCAAATATCTATGTTTAGACTTTCCTTTCCTTCATCTCATACTATTCTCCTCTTCCTCCTTTAATGTTTACTCTTTCATCCATGGAACCACCACTCCCCGGTGCTGCCTACTGTATGCTCTTAGCCTTTCCCCACCCACATCTACCCTCTCACAAACTTCAGAACTTTCCTCTCACAACCTTCCTGAATCAATTTTCCTAAAGCAAGGGTTCTTATTAGAGCTAACTCGATAAACTAATTAGCACTCTGCTGATAACCTAATGTGTTACCTTTGCCAAGTTACAGATTTGCATTTAAAGAAGTGTCTAAAACTCTGTACCTCAAAGACAGAGAATAGGAAATTCTACCAATATTGAAGTTCAAAGAAATATGGGGAAGATTTGGGCAGTGGGCGAGGGCAGACCATGTGGTGGTGGTCTCAGTCACAGCACAGGGGCACGTGTTCTCCAAATAGACCTAATTCGCATAATCCAATTTACCACACTTCATGCACACCACCAGTGTGTACTTGTTCATGCGCTCCTGGAGTTAGAGTCACTACTCCCGACAGGTAACCAGTGTCTGAGGACTGGCCAAAGAAGAGCCAGGGAAAGGATGGATCTTTTAGGTTCACAGAAAGGTAATTTATATGAAGGAGAGAAGGAGAAAACCACCAGTTGGGCAAATTATAGACCCAGAAGATGTATTTATTCTACCTTCTGGATACACTTTTTAAAAATCCACTGAAATGATTTATAGGAAGTGACTTGTGGCAAAGTTCAGTTAAGTTTACCATATATTTATTGACAGCTAGTGCAAAATCAATAATGATGAAAATAAACGTCTAATCAGTAACACTGAATTAGAACTTACTTTGTATCATGTACTCTACTAAGCATTTTACATGTGTTATTTCAATGAGTAATTGCATAAACATTGTTATTTGTTAAGCAGTGGTATTCTAGTTTACTGGCTCTCTGAGAGGTGGGAAGCCCTGATTTGTAGCATTTGCTAATTGCCATGATAGAAACATTCCCAACAAGGATGATTTCAAGCTACCAACAGCTTAGAAGATTTCTGAATATATCATGATTGGCCCACAAAATTCCTGACTGTAACAGTTGCTTCTCTTGCTAGTAGAAGGTGGTTCCAATACATCACTGGTGGTAGGTCCTTTAATTTACCCCTTGTTAGGGTGACTAATCCATTCCAGTTTTCCTGGGACTTTCCTGGTCTTAGAAAAAGATCTGCATCTAGGGAACCCCTCAATCCTAGGAAAACTTGGATTGTTGATCACCTTACCCTGTCTAAAACACTGTACATATGAGGTAACTGAGACTTAGGGCATTTAGGAATGATATCCAGGTCCACAGAGGTAGCAAGCAACAAAACTGCCAAAACTGCTTTCAGGACCCAGGAGTTCAATTACATGGAGCCTATGAGCCTCAGTGAGGCAGAGGTCAGGTCCTTCATTTTTCAGCAGAAAATAATAGCCCTGAGCGCACACGCGCACGCACACACACACACACACACACACACACACACACACACACTTCATAGAAAATAGAAAAACTAAAGTGACTGTGGCAGAATATTTTATGTACATAAAAGAATGATGCCTAATTCAAATATTGAGCTTAACCTCAGCTTATTGAAATTCTCCTAAAAGAACGGACCACAATCTTCTTGAATCTGCATGAACATAATTTATATAAGTCCTCTACTTATGAAATGGCCATAGATTAAGCTAGGCTCCATTCACTTCTTATAGCACACACACACACAGCAAATGATCAATGCTACATCTTTTAACAACTTAGGAAATTTTATGTGAGAAAATGTGCCTTTTTTTTTAATGATGCACTGTTGAATGCAAGCTTCATTAACTATAACACAATCCTTCAATTTAGGAAATCATTTCAATGATTATTCCTAATGAGTATCAAGATATTTATATAAAAAGTAGAGCTTTCTCCCTGCTAAATTGAAACTCATGAAGTCTAGTATATCTTTTAATGAGAATATCCTTCAAGAATAAGTCTCATGAATAATAATTTTAATGTTCTGTTATTTGTTAAACAAAATAAAGTTTGTTTGAAAGCTTCAAATTTTTTCTTCCATTTCTGATATAGATTTTAATAAATGTCTTCTATAAAAAGCCCAGTTATTTGTTTAAGTTATAGGGAACATCACTTTTAATCTAATAGACACCATTTGATGGATAATATAAATTATATAGTACATAGAGGTAAGTTACTCAGATTTTGTAAAATGCCATACTTTCTAAAGCATTAGAAGAGTGCAAAATGGCATTAACTCACAACAAGCAATGTCCCAGAAGAATTGGTTCAATAGATATAAAAAATAATTCTCAACACCCATGGGCTATCTTAATTATGTTCAAAGCTTTCAAGAGACTCTTCCCAAATACATTTTATTTTTTTTAAAATAATCTAATACACACCATAATCCATAAACTTTTAAAAATAAGGATATGCCACATAGGGCTTTTTTATGTGTGCAAGGGACAGAAAGTGAAGGAAAGGAATGCGTTTAAGTTAGCAGTCACAAAATAGTAACAAGAAATACATTTACATTTTATTTAATAAAAAACTTTATGTCCCTGAGGTCTATTGTATTCTAAAATTTCATGTATCTAATAGTTCAAAAGGGATTTAGAAAAAAATCTTCTAAGAATGTTGGAGCTAACCCTTGGGGGGGGTGTCATATGTCTTGAGGGGGTAGCAAAAGAATGTATGTGAGGGACACTTGGGTGAGAAAACCTGGCAATAAAAGTGCCTCTCCAATATAAATCAGCAATTTTGTGTTTTGTATAAAGAGGCATCTGCTATTTTTATTTGCTTGTCTTGCTCAGGGACCCAGAATTTAAATTGGTACCACTGACCAAACACATCTGATATCAGAAAATATGGAAATATTGGAAAGAACAAGAGACCATCACCTGTAAATGAAATGTAACATCCTATTTCTGGGATGATTCAGGATTAATTTTACCTGTAAGCTATAAACAACTGGAGGTTCTAGAATCAGAGATTATGACTTGAGCTCTGACTTGGGATTTAGGGTCATTGTACCTTCAATTTTTATGTACAATTTTTCTGGGAAAATTAAAATCTCATCAATTTCCCAAAGCACTAAACAACTCAACCAAATTTAAGAATCTCTGGTATATGATTGCATCACATAATTCAGTATTCATGTATCTTCATTACATACTTGATTACTTAGATGACACACAATGAAGTTTTAATAAACTTTAGTCACATTTTTAGGATATCTTAAGCTTGTGATAAAAACCTCACAAATTAAAGCAGATGCAATGAGTCTAACTGTGAAAAATTCGCAAGTAATTATTTAAATATACTTATTATACATTTCAATAATATTCTAAAACTTCACCAGTAGCATGATCTCAGAAACACATGTACTAAGTTTGATTTTTATTAGTGGCAGAGCTGGGCTTTGCTCAAAGTCAATCATCTATATGATATGATTTTAGAGAAGTTATTAAGATTAGCCTAATACCACAAATACCCAATCATTTTGCTGGTATGGAACTTCTAACACTCCAGACCCATTCTTTTATTTCATATTTCTTTGTTTCAGCTGAACTGTAAATATCCCTAGAAAAAAGTCATTGCTTTTACCCCCATCAGCCATTTATCAAAACCATGAATGAGAACAAGAAGCCTCCCATGACCTCTTATATTTTGAAAGGAAATAGGAAAGGGACCCTTGACCACAAGGAGGAAAAACAAAGGTTTCCCTGAAAAACAAAATAATTATAAAAATGAAATCCAGGCATGCAAAAAATGGGTTTCACATGTCATTCATCAGTATGATTTACTAAAAAGTACATTAAATATAAGTGCTAAGAAATCTTTACATACTATATATTTCAATAATTTAAAGCCTATTATCATGTGTATTATTTTTCCTGGTAATTGTACTTCCTTCACAAGTACAACAGAAGATAATTTTAGTGCTTATCTCAAATTTTTAATGAATGAATCTAACTTGAGATTTTATTGTATTTTTCTATTTTAATTGCTTCTTAATTTTTAATATTATAAACCAGTGTTCTGGTTTTAGATTAATATGGCAGGTTAAAAAACTCTGGAAACTGCCCCAAATCCTCTCTTTCCAAATCTTCTACTTTTCATGGCTTCCTTCCAAGAATAGAAATATTCTTAATAAATAACCTTTTAAAGACATGCTTATGGTGATAGTGACTCTAGCTAGAGGCCTGAACAGATAGAACTCTTGAGTCCATAAAAGTGTATATAAGTCTAACCAATGGACACAGACAATAGTGGGGTGAGGGCATGAGGGGTGGGTAGGGGAGTTATGGGGGAATAAGGACACATATGTAACACTGCAATCAATAAAGAAATTTAAAAAAAAGGAAATGACTGAGATTCCTATAAGAAGTTGGAAGGCACAAGAAGCAACAAACAAGAGAAAGGACACCTGAGACAGAAGGCACAATAGGGAAATGTAAACTCTGATAAATTCAAACCATAGGATAATCTGAAAGAAATTTAAAAACAGTTTGTATTTGAAAGGTTAAAAGCAATAAAGGGATAAATGTAAGTGATACATAAAGAAGAGAACTCTATATACAAAGGACAGGAAGATTTTTTAAATTGACTAAATAGAGATTCTGAAATTTAATATATAGTCATTCAAATTACAAATTCAGAGAGTGAATAAACAGCAGAGGTTTAGATCCTTAAGATAATTTTTTGGAAAAAAAATCAATTAATATGCAAACTTAGATAAATGTACAATTTTATAGAAAACCATAAGCTATACTTTATTATATAAAATACTGTATATGTTGATTAGACAAATAAACATTAAAATTGAATTCATAGTAAATTGCTAACTTCCACATTGTACATACATTTTATATACACACACATTATAAATAAAATCTGTTTCAGATTGTTTCATTTACAAGTCTTATTGAATTTCCAAAGAACACATAATTTAGATCTTATTTGAAGTGAGTCAGAGAAAAGGAAAAAAAGGGTGTCCATCTTTTCCCAAGTATGAGTCTAGTTTTTAATACCCAAATCTAGTACAGACTATCTAATAATAAAAGTATAACCTAATTTCATCAAGTGCATTGATGCAAAAATCTAAATAAAATATTAAGAAACCAAATTTACCAATCCAGAAAAGAATAATGTTTCATGATCAAGCAGTGATATTAAAAAAATACAAAAATGGCATTACATGTAGTATATTAATGTAATTCAGCACACTGGCAGATTAGGAAATAGAAAGCATATACTACCATCTCAACAGCTGAAGAAAAAGCAATTGTTCCATTCAATACTCATTCTCGACAAAGTTCCTAGCAAGGTATTAATAGAAAGACACTTTCTTTTCCTACTAAATGTTATCTACATCAAACAGTGCTTAATGGTAGAAGTTCAGAAGCAGTTCTTATAAAGTCAGGAATAAGATAAGGATGGCTAGTATCACCTCTGATAGTCAACATTTTCCTGGCAGTCCTTGCCCAGCAAATGATAAGGGAAAGGAAATGAATATAAGAGTTTTTATAGGCAAAGAGATAATTGTCTATAAAAATGCAAACAAAAACTAAAATGAAAAGATTTAAAACTTAATACGATTGTTCATCAGGGTGCTGAAATTAATGTGAGCATAGAAAAACCAATTTCATAGTAATCATTTAACATTTTCTCAAAATACAGTTAAATAATATCAACAAACACTATGATACCATTTATATAAAACAAACACAAAATTATGTAGACATGCACACACACAATTGAAAACATCCACAAGTATTTGATAGTGGTAGTTTCTGGGAAAGGATAAAGGTGGAAAGGTTTTAGGAAGAGGCTTAATGGTTTTGTTATTTTTTCTTTAAGGTTACATTTCCTTGAAAAATATATTTCATGACAATATTTTATTATTTTTAACATTGTTTACTGGGTACATGAGAATTTCGATTCATTTATATATATTTTTGGTACTGTGCCATGTTTACTAAATTTAAGGAAAGAATAAATATCATCTTTTTTTCCACTTCCTTTTATTGGTAAGTATTAAAATGATGCATATGAATGAAGAGTCATTAGCTCAATGGTGTATTTCTTGTGGAGATTCCTTATTAATTCAACTTTCAGTTTTAAAAAAACATGGTATAAAATCAATGAATGGCAGTTGTCCAGAAACTACATGAAGTAGTGGATAAATTAGTGTTCCAAGAAAATGCCCCTGGTGAAAAGAAATCAATTTGAACCTCCAGTCTGCAACACCTTCCAATGACCTAAATATAATCTTTCATAATGGAAGTTCCAAATGAAATTTATCAATCACCAATATCAGGAAGGAGTGACACAGTCTAGTAAATATGCCATCTAAAATATTACCAGGTTAAATAATAAAGTAAATTTTGATGAATCACAGCTCATTATTTTACTTCATCATAAGACTTTGGAAGTTGTGAAGCAAATGGCAAGCAAGCATTTGCTTGGAGAAAATGCATATCATTTACTCATTTTCTTAATCTGATTCTGTAGGTGGTCAGCTCCAATTGCTAAACTTGGCACTGGTAGTTTAGTTCCTTTTAAGCCAAGTAAAACAGACAGAGGATAGCTAAATTGACAAAAAATAATAATAATAATTCACTGTGGTGCATTCACAAAATTTCACACTTTCCAAGAGAAATAATAATGATATCGTTCATTGGAAAATATTCATATGGATCGAGGGCAGAGAGAAATAAGGGACTTTTCACTTGAAGGAAGGCAATGGAAATACATTAGCATCAAAACCAGGAGCAGAAGATACTCTAGAAAAAATATGTCCATGCAGCTGGTGGGTCTGATAAATTTTCGTATTGGCGTTTCTGATTGCTTAGTAATTTCACATACTGTTAAAATTAGAAATAGTTTAAAGGTTTGAGATTCTTGGTCCCGGCAGATTTGTTGGTAAGTGAGCTCTTTCAATTAAAAAGAGAAGGTATAATAAGTAATCGTGGTCAAGAAACAAAGGGAATCTATAAACGTTGGGTTGTTAATTTGCCATGTTGGGCTGTGAAAGCGTCTGTATGTCTCCACATCCAAATATATTGTGGAAAAGATGTGTTCTCCTTACATCACTGAAGCACAACTTGCTGAGAAACCATCAGCAGTGGACTGTCTCAAGAACTAATCTAAGTCTTGAAGGGGCTATCTTAATGTGTTGCTCCCTTTCAGTCATTAGTAATTTTACAACATTTCCCTGGATATTGCCAGAGCTAGGGCCAATGGAATATTTGCTAGAAGTACTAGGGAAATGCACAGTAATTAAGGCAACATAACAGTTGACCTCAATTAAACCTCCAGGACAAATTTGGCTCTGATGTGCAACAATTGCTTCAACCCTTCAGGAGAGTGTTAGTCAAATGTCACAGGAGGCAAACTTTATGCAGCTCAGGATTTGTTTCTAAGCCTTCCTGTCACTAATCTGTTACATAAACTTTTTCTGTGGACTTTGTCCTAGGCTTTGAAAACCTCCATCTGGGAATAAAACTTATTTTTGGTTTATTTTGTTTCATTTTATTTTTTTAAAAAAATATCTTATTATAGTCTCCAGGCTACATATATTTTTAACTCTCCAAATTACTTTCTGGAGAATTTCAGTAAAAGGAGAGACAAAGAAATGTATTAGTATTTCCAAACTATTACTGACAAAGGTTCCACAAAGAAAGAAAGTCATCACTCCTAAGATGCTATTAAACCCGAATGCCCCAGTACAAAATAAGACCTCTACACTGTAACATCACATAGAAAAAGACAGAAGTCCCTATGTAGCTGGTATATTCACCAATTATTTTGGATTCCGAATTCCATAATCCTCCATCACTCTTATTCACCCATAGTTTATTTAGGTTTCTATATTGCAAAAAAATCCTGGGGTGATTGATGGTAGTGGGTAGTTGCAATGACTATACAATGGGACTAATAGTTGAAAGCTTGCATTATTGGTTTATCTTTATCCAATTATATCAAGTTAACCCAAAAACTGGGCCAAGCATATTAATATGTCATTTTCATAATAAAATCAGGTTAGTCTTGCAGTGATTTTGGATAGATTTATGCTACACAGATTTACCCGTCAACTATCATCAAAGCAGTTTAACTACCTCTACCCAACACCCTTTTTTTCTTTTTGCTCACCTCAACCCCCCAAAATAAGTTTTATTTTAAAACATTTATATAGAAAGAGAGAGTGTGTGTGTGTTATTTTCTCAGATGCTAATGAACAACTCATATTGGCAAGAAAGACCAACACAAACAACCCTTAGGTACAGTCCCTGCTTCCTAATGAACAGCGCCCTTGGGCTCCAGCCTGCAGAGCCAAATAAATGACTCCACAAGCCCCACAACTCATTGTTGGGCTGAAATAGACCCAGCCCCAGGCATCTGTGGCCATTTTCAGATCATTAAGAATCTTCTGTTGCTTATTGCTTTCTCTTTTTTCTATTTACGAAGCAAGCAAGGCACTGGTTTCCATCCTCCCTCACACCTGTAAGCCTATTTCTTATTCCAGATTTTGCCATGTCTCTACTCTCCGCCTGTGCTCCTTATTTTATTTTTAACCGATGGAAAATTAAGACTTTTTCTTTGGTCAGTGACCCTACTTTTGAGGTTCACTAGTTGACATGTACACAGCTGGGGACTTAGCCTTTTTGTTTCCCAAAGCCCACCATGGTGGGTCACAACCTTGTGGAGAATTGGCTCCTTTCATGTCCCAGCACCCACCAACCTGATGGGAGTTTAATAAGGAAAAGTAGGGCCAAATGGAAATTGTTTCCCAGTACCTTGAGGGGTTCATTTGAAATACTTCCCATCCCTAGCTCACATGTATGTTACCAAACAAGTTCCCGGGGGAGTAGCATAGACTCCAAACTTTGGGTCTGTCTTGTAAATTAGAAAAAGTTTAACTTGTACATTTAAAGTTTTCCTGGCATAATAAACATGCATGCTATCAGAACCCAAGTCTTTGTTTGCATTTGGTGGTGATGCGATATTTTTAAAGCAAGATATTAATTCACATGTTAGTCTACCTCTGAATATTTTTTTACACCCATAGGTATTATGATAAACAAGTTTGTTTCACTTGCCAAAAATTTTTGCTTCTGGAATTGAAATGAGATATTTCATGCTTAAGCTTTCTTATTACGGTGTTGCTTACCCCAAATTTGCTCTAAATATAATGACATTAAATTAAACATCTGTTCAACAGCCATGGTTAAGTTTCATTTAGAATATTTTGTTTGGGTATGGAAAATGATTCTTGGAGAAAATAATTTTGAAGAAATATTTGACAAGGGAAAGCCAAAAGGAGGAGATAATTAGAGAAGAAAGCAAGGGTTCAGTGCTAGCATTCTGTCATCTAGCTAAATTTAATAAACATTAAAGGTAGAGAGAAGGAGCTGAGGACTAGAAATAAAAAAAACTGAAGAGTTCTTCTCTTCAGTAAGAAGTCATTTAGAAGAGTGAGGAAATGGAGGTAGGATGCTATATGTAGCTTTTTAGCTCTTTTACTTTACTTTAACACTTCTCAATGCTTGTAATAACCCTGCTAGGGGCTTTTTTCATTTGTTCATTAAGCAAGGCTTTATTGAACAGTTTGAGGGTAAGACACACAATGAATATATAGGACATGATTATCCTCCTTCAAGGAGTCCTTCTTTGATCTGTTTAAAGAAGAAAAGAAACTTCCTTAGAATGAAATAACTGGAAAGGCCAATTCAAAAAATATAGGTGAGTTATTTTAAAAATGCAGAGAACACAGCTATTTAAAGGAAGTTTTGGTTGAGTTAGACTTCATGCTGGCCATCAAGGAGGAATTCGGGATAAACTGGTAAAATAAATGGAGAATGCTGTTGGTAGAGGCAAAAATAAATTAGACGGTATTTTGTGTTTGAGAAGTTGTTCCAAACTCTTTTAAAAAACTTGTTAGAGCCTGGGGTGGTAAGGACTGGGGTATAGGGGGGCAGGGACAAGGGAGGAAACTGTCAGGACATTTGTAATACTCTCCACAATAAAGATGTTTATTTGATCTATTTTCTAAATGGCTCTGTTTTACTTAAAATTTTTAAAGAAAAGTAAAATATTCGTGATTAAGTGAGGAGGGCCTGAAAGTGGGATTGAATGCTTCCACACTGCTTCCACTTTTGCAACGGTAGCTAGGATGGCAGAGGTGGGAGTGTTGAAATTGCAAAACTAAATAATGAAGTGATAACAAATGTCAAATGGTACCTAATGATGTGTTACTAAATGAAATCAATATTTAAGGGTATTTCCTAGGGAGAAAGTACTGACATATGCTCTTCTTTTTATACTGGTTAAAAGCACTGTTTGCAGATTGGCCTGGTTTTTTTGCTCCGGCTCCACTGCTTACTAACTTTATAAACTTGGGAAAGTTACTAAATATTTTTGTGCCTCAATTTCCACATCCGCTATATAAAACAGAAGGATTGTTCTGAGATTTTTAAAAATGCACATGAAGAGTTTAGAACAGCACATGACACATAATAAATGTTTTATAAATGCTAGTGATGATGATGATGGTAAAAATGATGGTATCCCTCAATTCTTCAATAAATATTTATTGGGTGCCTATGTATATATCACAGCCCAGATTTTCCATAATGGGCTGTGTTATACTTAATGTTATTTTTATAACATATTTACTGCTATGTAAATACATTAAGGGAAGTTCTACAAGCTAAAGGGAAATATCAGAGGGAAACTTGTTTCTTTAGGAATAAAGAAATAACAACATAAACAGGAAATATATAGGTCAATAAAACTATTTAAGACGAAACCGGTTTGGCTCAGTGGATAGAGCGTCGGCTTGCGGACTGAAGGGTCCCAGGTTCGATTCCGGTCAAGGGCATGTACCTTGGTTGCGGGCACATCCCCAGTAGGGGATGTGCAGGAGGCAGCTGGTCGATGTTTCTCTCTCATCGACGTTTCTAGCTCTCTATCCCTCTCCCTTCCTCCCTGTAAAAGTCAATAAAATATATTAAAAAAAAAACTATTTAAAATACATATGATTTGTTAATATAAAATTGTTAGATTAGGTAACATATATAAATACATGTAAAATATATATATTTTATAAATTTATATAAACAAGTAATAATTATAAAAATATAACATAAAAGTATATATATTTACAGAAGGTGGTAGGACATCAACTCAATGTAGACATTAGGTTAAGTACATAATTTTAATCCCTAGAAAGAGCACTAAAAATGTATAGCCAACAATTATTTTAAAAAATAGAGTGCAAATATTATTCAAACAATTCAAAGGAAAGAAGAAAAGAAAGAACAAAGGAATAAAATGCAGAAGAAAGAAACAGAAAACATAATAAAATGGTAGACCTCAACCAAACAATAATTATATTAAATGTTAATTGTCTAAAAAATTCTAATTAAAATAGCAGAAATTAACTGAGTAAGATAACAAAGCAAGCCCCTATTAGAAGTTTCTTATTACCCACACACTTTAAATATACAAATAAATAAACAGATAGGTTGAAAGTGAATGGATAGAAAAAAATATACACCATGCAAATAGTAAATGTTGAAAAGCCAGAGTGACTATTTTAATATCAGATAAATGTACTTTAACCCAGATAGTACTACTATAGACACAGACAATCTTTTAAAACAATAAAAGAGAAAATAGACATTATAAATGTATGTGCCTGATAATAGTCTTAAAATACATGAAGAAAAAAATGATGAAATTAAATAGAGAAACAGACAAGTCTACCATTATAGTAGAAATTTTTACAACTCTCAGTAATTGCTAGCACACTAAGCAAAAATATCAGCAAAAATACAAAATGACCTGGGTTGGGGCAAGGCTGGATGGAGGGGGGTGGAAGAGGGTATGCGGCACATCTGTAATACTGTCAACAACAAATAATTAAACATTTGAACAATATCATTAACCATATTGATATAACTAACATTTATAAATGACAAAATAGCGTACACTATGCTATTTACATTATGTAAAATTCATGTAAATATAAGATAGTGACAGAAAGATCAGTGGTTGCCTGAGGATAGGGTGAAGGAAGAAATAAATAGTAAAGAAGCAAAAAGTCCTTGGGAGTGATCAAAGGTTTTTTTATATTGATTGTGGTGATAATTTCATAGATGTTCCTCTACCCTCTGGACGTCCTACACAGTACAGTTTCTAATTTATTTTTCTAATTTATGTTCAATTATAGTTGGCATACTGTATTTTCCAGCGTATAAGACGACTTTTTAACCCAGGAAAATCTTCTATACACCCAGTTATCTTATACGCCGGAAAATACGGTAACTATTATATTAGTTTATACAGTTACTAATTTCTGATTTTAGCTTAGTGTTTTCTATCTCCAGAAAAATGCTCAGTAGAAACATCTACAATGACACATAGTACGTGATGGGTTCTATTGTAAAGGCTTTCTATATATTGACATTTTTAACTCCATAACAACATGCTATTCTTTTCTTCATTTTAAAGAGAAAATGGAAGCCCAGAGAGGTTAGGTACATGATCAAAGTCACACAGCTGGTTGGTACTGGAGCTGAACTTTGGAGTTAGTCATCCAGCTTCAGCTCCAGACTTCAGGCTTTTAACCACTATGTTGCATTGCCTTACCCCACAGGCTGGTACTTGGCTGGTGCCTTTTTTCAGTAGAGTAAGAAGCCAAGAGAGGAGAAACTGGCAAAGGGTTTCTGTGGAGTCTGCCACATCACACCGTGGAGCCAGCCATCTTATCTACAAATACCGCTGCTAGAGGATGATGAGCCATGACTGCATGTGCTCCTGTCTTTGCTCAAAATATTTCAGAATAACAACAGAATTCCCTCAGCTCATTGACGGATAACAAGAATGCAGGTCCATTTCTTAAAAAGTGGTTACAAATGCCAGAGAACATGCACACTGTGCCCACCACAACTGCCCTCAATTCACTGAATGCCCCAGAGATGTCAACGGTATGAAGTCACGGCTTCCCTCCACACAGTCAATTTTAAACAAAAATATGAAAATATTATAACAGATGCTGATATGTACATGTTAAGAGATGGTATGTGTGTCTGAATAATACTTACTTCTTTATAAGTTAAATTTTGGCAGCTGGTATATATTTGCCCTTAAGTATAATGGATTTCACTGAGGAGAGCATGCTTTTCAAACTTCCTAGAATCAGTTATTTACTAAGCATTGCTAGTGGGCTATGCAGGAAGAATTGAGCTAAGAATTGAAACAATGCTAGACTAACTCTCTCCCCATTTGTCCACAAAAAAGAAAACAAAACAAAAAACACTCAGTATTTTTACCCATTTAAATTCCCATTTAAATCTCAGTTAAGATTTTATAGAGAAATGTATATCAATTAAATATCCTAGTGTGATCAAAATTCTGTGGAGAATAATAACACATATACTTATTTGTCCAAATTGCATACCTTTGATAACATCAATGTTTACAAGGGTAAAAAAAAAGACAAGTCTTATCTTCTTAAGAACATAACAGTTGTTGTGAGCAGAAAAATGGAGGCAATTATTGAGGAAAATAAAAATATCTCAACTCTAAAAAGGGATTGAGTTGGAAAGATGAGCAATTGCAGATAGAACTATAAGTTTTGAACTCTGTAGGCTAAATGAGAGGAATGGGTTAAATTTTGTACATCTGGAAGCATTGTTTATGGCAGTGAGTACCCAGAGGAAGGGGTACATGGTGAGATGAGACAGAGGGAGCACAGTTAGAGCCTTTGTTGCAAGAAAGGTGACGTAACTGGGGCAGGAGTTGATAGGCCAAGAGTTGCAAGCCATCTCTAACACACCTATGTGTGTGTATAATAAGATAGTGAAAAAGTACAAAGATTTATTCAATTAAATATATGGTTATACAAATGAATTACAGACACAAATATATACATGTAATTGTTACATATTTGTATACACACACATGTACATTATAGCATGATAAAGGCTTTCATTTATGCAACACTTGCTTCATGCTAATAGAATGCTCCACTGAGGCCAGTGTAATAAATGTCAGAAGAGTTACATGGCTAACTACCAGAAGCCTGTGCACCAGTTTTCAAAGTAGACAAAGCACAGTATTGACACCCACAATGGATATGCCCATTTTTCTCCCCAGGCCCCCTGGCTGTCCTCACTGCTGGGCAGCTGAGGAGAGAAGTGTTAATTCTCTCTCTTTTCTGGGCTAACATTTCAGCAGCAGGTTCCCATTTTACTTTCTGTGCCACTTTTCTGTTTGACTTCATATTGTATACTTATGCCTCCTCTCTAATTTGTAAATATCAACTGTGTTAGGTGAATATTCCTACAACAGTTCTGTGTTTACATATACTCTCCAGTCATATGAAAATTGGGTTCTAGAAATCTCGGTTAAAAATGCCTGTCTTGAAAGATTTAAAACTGCCAGTGACACAGATCTGAGATGATTGTAATATATAGAAGAATTCAATTTCCTGCAAAATATTGGCATTCTATCATCATATGAAATGTAGAAGAGTTCAGTTTGCTTAAGAATCTTACACAATTATTCTTCCATATCTTGTTCTAATTCGTGTATCAGTTGTAAATAGGGGTTGATGTTTTCCAAAATATAAGCTATTTTAAGAAAAAAAATTTTTTATCTTGGCTCTGCTCCTTTCTCTACACTTGAAGTAAGCCCAACTATCACAACTATGGCACCCTCCTCTGGCATCCTGAACCCCCTGTTGGCAAGCATTCCCCATATGAAGGCTTTCTGTAGATGGAATATATATGGGAGCATACAATTAATTTAATATTCAAATGACATGCAATTTCTACTAAGCATTATTATTTTTATTTATTTATTTTATTTTTTAATTACTTTATTGATTAATGTATCACATATTTGTCCTCAACCCCCCCTTTCCCATCTCAAACCCCTCCACACACATGCCCCCACCCCCCTGTTGCATTATTATTTTTATAATAGAGGAACTATGTAGGTAAAACTTAGATTGAATCAAAGCTTGGCAAATTTTTAAGAGGTCTGTCCTGGCAAATGGGATCTGCTATTTAAGGAACGAGCCCATATGGTATATAGGAAAGAGTGTGAATGAGGCATGAAAGTATCTGTTTGTCCAATTACCAGCCATATAACACAGATCCACTGTTGGGTGCCCCCATCTCCATCTCTACACCAAATGAGGCAGTTCAACTAGATGTTTTTAAATGTCTTATCCAGTTCTAAATTTCTATGATACTGGGCAGGAAAAAGTATCTGTAATGTAATCTGCCTTTGAGACATTGATATTGGAGGTAAAAAAGCATTTATAGTGGTGAAATGTCTTTAGCATAGAAAAGTTTTATCCAGGGATCTTATAAATTTACCTTCATTTCTAAATATATATATATATATATGACATCAGATTCTGTTTTAGAATTTAGTCCTTCTTGAATGCAGATTATGAATCAGATGAATGGCTTCCAGAATTTCAGAAACCAGTACAATTTTAAAAAGGAATAAAGGGTTACTTTATTTTTTTGGTCAGATACTAAAAAACAAAACCAACAACCAGTAAAAATATCATGACTGAAATTCCTTTAAAGAAGGAACATTTTAGCATAAAAATTAGGAAGTGCATAATTGTAGGATAAACAGCAATTTATGTTGAATACTTTATTAAGGAGCTCATTCATTTTTCTAATTTATTTCATTTGGCCATTAACTGAAAACAGTATCTCAAACCAGCACAAATCAGAGGATTGGCTTTTGAAAAACTGTGGATTAGATGACCTCTCAATTTGTCTCTTAATCCCATCATTTCCTAAATCAGTTTAATTATCCTGCAAAAATAGAACTATAGCAGTGGCTTTTGCAATTACTTCTTGATTTGAGCACCTTCACTGTCCCTCAGTTTAACTTTATTCTATGTGACTGAATACTGTCATTGACTCATTATGAAGTTAATCATTTAGATATCTTCTGTTAAAAATGTCTCAAGATTCATGATTGGAAAACTGGCCCTGGCGGGCAGAACTGTTTGTTACTGGTATTTCTTTTCATTATAGACTTTTAAAAAATTTATCTTTATTGTTGAAAGTATTACATATGTGGCCCCCCTTTTTTTCCCATTGTTCCCCTCCACCCTGCCACCACCAGCCCTTCACCATACTGTTGTCTGTGCCCAAAGGTTATGCATATATACATATAAGTTCTTTGGTTAATCTCTCCCTACCTCCACCTCTCCCCCCCCCCCCCCCTCCCCCCGCTACTCTAAAAGCTATGGGACACAAGTAACACAGGAACAGCATGGCTGAAAGAAAAGATGGCTGTTCTTGTATTACTTGTGTTCCATAGCTTTCGGAGTATCATTTTCTATAACCATAAGCCACTTCTGTCCTGTTCTGTTGTTTCTCTAAAGCTTATGACAGAAAAAGACAATTTTTTAAAAAGTCCGAAACCAAACAAAAAAGCCCTCCTTGCTTAATGTGTGTATTTTAGAATCCCATTAAAATTGTTTAATGGTTATCCCTGCCTTCTGAATGACCTTTAGTGAATGAACAATGCAGTCACAATCTTCTTGAAGTTAAATGCCAATTCTCTGTTGATGAATTGCAGGTCTTATCCCATGATTGCCAAGTCACTAGGATTGTCTTTTAAAGCTGTCAGGGACTTGCTCTGTTAAGGAATCTAATACTAGTCACATACAACTGACTAGACCACTACTTACAGGTCTCTTAGCAGACAAAGATGCAATGTGTGAGCTCTTTGGATCCATGAAGATTTGGGTTGAATCTTTGTGGAGAAAAGACTTACACTCTAAACATTTCCTTCCCATTACCCCAGTATATAAAATAATTAGACGTGGATTCCATTGTGATCCAAAAGGATACCTGATTGTATAAGAAAAGACACAAAGTCCTATTATATCCAGGCTCCAAATGATTTTAAATAGAGAAAGTCCAATCCACAGGCCTAATTGGAGACAGAGGGATCCAGTCTGACCAGACCTCCAACACATGTTTCCAGAAACTATCCTGGGAAGCAACACCTAGCTGGCATGAAGGGAAAGAGGAGAGGATTGCGTGTGTGGCCTTGTTTTACATGGTGAGGCTTATTAAGTTGTGATCATCAATTCTGCCCATAATTCACTGAGCAGAACTCAGCCAGTTGGCCTTACTTAAATGTGAAGGGTGACACCAGGACCTGCAGACACTGGTAGGACAGCCGTGTCCTAGCAACAGCTCTTCACTAGGAAGGGGTGATCTCTGGGGCAGCTGGCGGTTTTTACCATAGTAATTTTGAAAAAACACTTGCCAGCTGCAGTATTTAAACCTGGAAAAGAACCAATTAAAATGTTTGCCAAAATATTTCACACACGGAATTATGTAAGATCTAGCAGAAAAGCTGAAGGGACCAGGAAATTATATAAATGCTCACATTTGTCAACCAAATTTTCCAATTTCCTCAAATGCATTGCCCACTCACATCCACAAGAAGATAAAGTAAAAATATAAAATAGCGTATATCCAAGTTTTCTAGACTTATTTTCTTAAGGGAGTGTTCTTTTAATACCCAGTTGTCCTGTCTACCATGTACTTCTGTGCCTTTTAGGTCTTGATATTTTCCCCTGAATTTGTAATGCCACAGACGTCTCTGTGCACACATTACGTAAGACCTGCTCATAAAGGGTGTGGCAAAAGTAGGTTTACAGTTGTGAGTATGTGAAACAGAGTTTATTCTTGTATTATTTATTAATTATTGTATTATTTTCCATATGAACAACTATAAACCTACTTTTGCCCCACCTTGTACTTTCCATACACGTAGATGCCCGCCACTGATTCTAGGAAACTTGGCCAAAATGGCCACATCTCTCCATTCTTCACCTTGGCCCTTCTTCATGGGAGGGTGCTGCATTGACCCTATTGTGGTCCTTCCATGCCTTCACCCCTCAGTTAACTTTCTCAGTCACACTCTCCTTTTACATTTAGTGTAAGCTACTGCTAATAGGTAAGGGAGTTCCACATTCTCAAATAAACCTTAATTTTAATTGGGTTGAAAGCCCTTTAACATAAGGTATGGATACCAGCTGAGAGAGAACTGCAAGGCAGTTTTCTTTGTTGCGGAGGTTAAAGAATGACGCAGAATTATCTTCTGAAGGACAGAGCTCTGGCCACTTTGACCTTGATGATGCTGGTACATGGAGCTTGTTTTTTATTTACTTTTGGTTTGTTTGTTTGTTTAAATTGAATTGGTTACCTTGTATCTTCAACCCTGTATTTTATTATTTAGAAAAGAACAATTACATAGATGCATTTGTCTTGCATTGGCTCTGAAGTGGTCTCCCTTTAACAGGGTAAAAATTTTTTATTGGTTCCCTGCCCCACTTTTGAATTTAATAATCATGTTGATATTTTTGTACCACTGTAACATTTACAAGGCACTTTTATTGTCCTAGATGCCTGTGACTGATTGGTAGCTTGCATTTATAGATGAGTCATCCTCTCCAACGTAGAGGTTTAGGAGTGAGGGAAGGAAATAATAATTAAAAAATAGGATGATTATTTATTAAATAACTGCTGATCAATTAGCCATATTTAGACCCTAAAATAAATACTTCAGCTGTTACATCCAATAAGGCACATTGTTTTCTATATTCCATCTGGTAAAATAGCAACTTGCCTTTAGCTGCTATCATTAGTCCCTCCCTCCTCTGGAACTTGAAGCAGCTGTCAGAAAAAAATATTATCTAGGTGGTATACTGTGTGTGCTGGAATATGGAAGCATAATACTGATTCTATTTTCTAAATGCTTAAAAGACAGACTCTGACTCAGAATACTCTCTCTTCTGTGAAGCTTCTTCCACATTGAAGCTAGTAGATGGATATGTCTATGTAAAGACAGGGGCAGTTAAAACAATGAGATACAAGTACATGCCTATTAGAATGGCCCAAATCCAGAATACTGACAACATCAAATGCTAGCAAGAATATGGAGCAATTGGAATTCTCATACATTACCACTTTGGAAGGTAAAATATATTAAGAAGTACAAAGTGCCAGTTATCAAAATAGTCATGGGGATGGGGATGTAAGTATAGCATAGGGAATATAATCAATAATTCTGTAACAATTACGTTTGGTATCAGACACGTACTAGAGTTACTCAGGTGAACACTTTGCAAAGCACATAAATATCTTGTTGTCTAATCACTATTTAATAAACCTGAAACTAATACAATATTGTATGTCAAATGCAATTAAAAAATAAATAAACACTTGGAAGCAACCAAGATGTCTTTCAATAGGTGAATGTATAAATTGTGTTACATCCAGACAATGGAATATCATTCAGTGCTAAAAAAAAAAAGTGAGCTATCAAGCCATGAAAAGACCTAAAAGTAATTTAAATGCATATTACTATGTGAAAGAAGCCAATAAGAAAAGCCTACATAGCATATTATTCCATTCATATGACATTCTGGAAAGGGAAAAATATGGAGACAATAAAAAGAGTAGTGATTGACAGGAGTTAGGACGGCAGAGATAGATGAATAGGCAGAGTGCAGAGAATTTTTAGGGCAGTGAAAATATTCTGTATGATGTTATAATGATGGTTATATGTCATTATAAATTTGTTGAAACTTGTAGAAAGTACATCAACAGTGAGTCCTAAGGTAAAGTATGGACTTCGGATGATTATGATGTGTCAATGTAGGTTCATTCTTGATTTAATAAAATATAAAAGTACCATTCTGTTAGTGATATTGATAATGGGGGAGGCTAGGCATGTATGGGGATGGGGTATATGGGGAAGTTCTGTATTTCCCTCTCCATTTTGCTTTAAATCTAAAACTACTCTAAAAAATTAAGTCTTAAAAAAACAACAACAAAATGACAGGGGCAGAAGGGCTAGGAGACAGCAATCCATATGGAGGAAATTCTGAAAGGGAGCACTTGTAGTGCTCCTGACCCATCTCCATTCAGCACCTATCTCTCCTTCAATAATAAAATAGATTCAGAGCTTAGAAGAAACCTTGATGAAAGGCTTAAATGGGTTCAGACACAAAGAGTATGTGTGGGAAGTGTTATTGAGAAGGAGCAGGAGATGAGGCATTTATGCTAATATTTAAGATAATAATAATAAGTGAAAATGGGAAATTATATACTCTGTAGAGTTGTCTCTAATATAGAAATTAGGGAAGAATTATACAAGTTGAAACTTATTAAGGAATCATTAGTGTTTTATCATTTGATCTATCTGCTAACAGAATACATGTTGCATAATGGCTACTCAGTAAATGCTCATTTGATAAAAAATAAATTCAACCTTATATTCCTTTCTTCTTCCAACATAAACATGTTGAAGTAGTAGGTACTTGAAATATTTAATTGGATTTTTAATCATCCTCTTATGTGTTTTGTTCCTTCTATACTCACCAGCCCCTTACCATGTGCAGAAACGCAGCCCTTCAGAGAGAGATCAATAGGGATGGAATTTGGATCATCATGATAAGCAGAATCCAAAAAAATGTATACACACTTTAAGAGCTGATAGCCCAATTTTGAAAATGAAATGTAATTTAATAAACACTGCCTTTATAATTATTCAAAGTATCTGCATACATTTTTGGAGACATCCTATATTTTTCTATATCTAGATTCTTTAACACAAGCATCTTCTCCACTTATTTGTGCAGCCAACTCTGCCAATATGCCTAAGGCGATTTAATAAAATCAATACTCAGGACTATCTTTGTCCTGAGAGCACTACAGCTCTGGGTCTCTGAGGATTCCTATTTAAGAATGTTGAAGTTAATTTGCCTCTGCAGCGTCCATCTTGTCCTCACCTCAATGTCCAGCTGTTTTCTCAATGTCCTTATCTCTTCTGATACTCTAAATGTAAAGAAAGAGTTCTCTCTTCTTGCAGTGTTATCTAGATTTCTGTTGATTTGTACTTATAATCACTATGAATTTCAACTAAAATAGGCTGAAACCTATTTTTGGTGTTTTGGGAGTCAAGGTACAGAGTAGAGTTAATGCAAAATGTTAATTATACGACCTTTTTGAAAACCTGAAAAGGTGTACAATACATTCTAGATTATTTTCACTTTGGTTGAAGTCAGCCCTTTGTTTAGTAACCTGAACAGACATAAAACTTCATTTTTGCCACCTCATGATTTTTTTTAGCCATTAGCTGCGGTCTGATTATTGGACTGACTTGACATTATGCCTTGTCTTGATATTTTCATTGATTTTTTTTCAAAGAAGCTCTTTCCATATTTTCATTACACTAGGCCTGAAGAATAACAGCATATTAATAGAATGTACTAAAAGAGCATTGCTATCTCATTTTTTATTTCTATAGATAAAAAAGGAAGTCAAACTAACACAGCAATATTGAATTCTGGGAGATTTGTGGTATTTTAAAAAACCAAGCTGATAATCAAATAAGAAAAAATATCGACCTGAGAAAAAAAAATTTACCACTGGGTAACCTTGAGATAAATTATTTTAAAAACACATGTCAGCATTACCTATCACATAAATAAACAACACAATAAAATATGATGAAGCCCCTGGTATTACACTGATGATATAAAGCAAGACAATTACCATACTATGTCTTTGACTCTAAATTCAATAATAGTGTTCTGGGATAAGAAAAAAATCATAGTTTTTCATACATTTTATCAAATTATAATGAAGACTCCATTGGCCCCTGAAAAAGAAAATAGATTATAAAATGCATGCATAGAAGAAAGGAACAGTTCTTGGCCTTGGCAAATGCTGGGCGCCTAAGAACTGACTATAAATTTAAGACCCAGAGAAACACCTGGAAGGAGCTGTTCTGTATATATCAGGCTTCCATAGGGTTGCTACAAATACTTCATTTAGCTCTAGCACCTCGGTAGAGATAAAAGGTATTCTGGGAAATCGTACTTCCTAGATTCTGCTAATAGCTGACTTTACTATTGACTTTTCCTTGATGGTTCTGCCTGGTCTTGCCAATAGATGACTTAGTCCACAGCATTTTGGAGTCGGAGAAGATAAACCTGTGTCTTATGACAACTCGTTTCCTCACTCTCTCACTATTGATTATTACATAAAAGACATCAAAACCATATTATTATTATTCAAGAACATTCAAACAATTATGTCATTTTTATCTTAAAATGTATAACATTTGCCTTCTAACTCTCATTTTTTTCTTGTTCCCCATCCTGTAGGCCTCCTTCTTTACCAGATTTGCAATCTCTAACAAAATCGCGCCCACAATGTTAGGTCATAGGTCAATGGCAACCACCCAGAAAAATGGTAACTGATAGTTCTCAAGAATGTATTGGCAGAAAAGCAAAATATCACAGATGAATACACACCCACAAGCACTAGTACTTCCTAACATGTCAGCTAATATATTCACTAGAATAAACTATATCATCTAATTTATTCCTATTATTCTTTGTCCCTTATTTTCTCACCGTTTTATTAACCCTTCCAAAAATGAAGATACTTATACATATATATGATCTATATCAATATAATCCAGAGAAAATACAATGTTCTAAAAATTCCCCTGCCAGTGTGGCTCAGAGGTTGATTGTCAATCTATGAAACAGATCACAGTTTGATTCCCCGGTCAGGGAACTTGCCCAGGTTGCCAGCTCAATCCCCAGTAAGGGCCTTCAGGAAGCAGCTAATCAATGATTCCCTGTCATCATTGATGTTTCTATCTCCCTCTCCCTTTCTGAAATCAATTGAATATATATATATATATATATATATATATATATATATATAAAAATTGAATAATATATATATATATGTGTATATATATATATACACACACACACACATATATATACATATATATACATATATATGTATCAATTGAATAATACACACACACACACACATATATGTAATAAATCTACTACATATTCTAGGCAATTAGTAGATAATAGGTATTTCTTTATTATGTTCAAGTGACCAAAGTTGCTATGCCTTTGACTCTAAATTCAACAGTAATGTTTGGCAGCTGAGGATTTATACATTCACTAGAATATGCAGCTTGGCCATGGTGAACAACTAGTTCAGAAGTCCCATAAGCTACTCTTGTTTGCACAGTCCTAAAGTAAGAACATATTGTTCAGAGCAAATTAAAAAAATAGTTGCTCTGGCCGGTGGGCTCAGCGGTTAGATTGTTGGCCCACACACCTAAGGATCATGGGTTCAATTCTTAGACAAGGACATATACCTGGGTTGCAGGTTCCATACCTGACTCCAGTTGGGGCATCTGTGGGAGGCAGCCAATCAATGTGTTTCTTTTATAGTGATGTTTCTCTCTCTCTCTCTCTCTCTCTCTCTCTCTCTCTCTCTCTCTCTCTCTCTCCCTCTCTCTCTCTCTCTCTCTTCCCCCTTCCCCCTTCTGACCCTACCTTCCACTCTCTCTAAAACTCAGTGGAAAAAAATAGCCTCAGGTGAGGATTAACAACAACAAAGATACCAAGGCTTTGGAAGCCAAAGTATTGGGGAGAGAAGTGGGGCAGATAAACAAGAGGTAGAGGTGGAGAAAGATTAGAAAAGCGGAGTTTGAGAGAGAAACTAAGTGTCACCATTCTGTCCTCAGTCCTGTCTTCATAAGCACAAAAGGAGAGAATTGGTTGAGAAGAACAAAGGGAAAACTGTCTAAAGAAAATAGTAACTTTTAAATGTGCAAGTTACCTAAGAGAATGTAATATTTTTATCCTTTCTATTAAAGATTACAGATGTGTGTACATATGCCTAGATTAACAGGGGATTCATATAGTGAAGCCATTTGCTCTCCCTCCTAAAAAGTCTATAGTAATTCCATATTTCATCTGAAATCCTAGCTGCCTATTGATTTCAAGACCAGCTTGTAAGGAAGCCCTGTGTGTGATTTGAGGGCTGATGAAGAATCCATATGTCATAACAGTTTAGACACCAGGGGGAAAAAGGAAAGAGGCTGACTGTAATTCATTCTCTACTATAATTATCGGTGAATTTACACTTAGCACACTAGACCAAATGATATAATTTGTAAACAAAGTGAGTTATAGTTCTGATCTCAGGTCCTGGGGCCAACCCAGTTTGTATTACAAGTTGACATTTCCAAATCCTTTAGAATTTAGCCTTTGATTGCCCCCATAAAAGTATAAAAAACAATAAATCTTTTGGAATTCATTGATTGGCCACACTGAGATAAACACACAACTTTCTGAAACAGAGGGAACTATTTATTCAAAGGCACTTTATTATTTCCACTGAAGAAAAATAGAAAGCATTGAAAATTTAAGAGCATTTAAAAAGAGCTCGGTGTACTAGATGCTTGCATTGACTTGTTAGGCTTGCATCAGAGTCTTACCTTTCAGATTTTTTTCCTCCCACAGAAAATGAGGCAGCCGGCAAGGGCCCACACAGATGCACAAGCCTGTGATTATGCCTAGGAGGGAATCACACCCTCTCTACACCATGATTCCATGTTTTGGCTACACAGCAAAATGGAGTCTAAGCCCAAGTAAGGGAATCTTGTCCTCAAAGGAACATGGCTAGAGCAAATATGACGAGTAGGGTTTTGCTAAATTTGGAAAGTACTGCAAACATTCAACAGATTGACTACTTTAATATGCACAAGAGCTACCTGAGACCTTGCTAAAATGTGGATTCCAAACCCAATCTCTGAGATTCTGTTTACTAGGACTTGGGTGGGGCCTGAAGATCCACATATTTTATAAATTTTACTAGTGATTCATGAATCACACTTTGAAAAATACCCGAAAACCATTTCACTATGCACCACTCAAAAATCCATATGTGTAGAAGTTTCTATATAGAGATTTCATTTAATCATTTAGTTATTCATCACCTACTATGAGTCTACTCCTATGCAAAATTAGCAGAAAAGACTTGCTCAAATGATGCAGATTCGTTATATTCTTCAAATAAAACTTAAACTATTTTATAATGTTCAGAAACTATTTAACTAACCAAGCAAAGGAAATAGTACAGTTAAGAAGAAAATAAAACACACTATTAATTTAATAATTGTTGCCACTCAGGTTATTTTTTAGGAAAATAGTACCTGATATTTGCTTAGATGTGAATTCTTTTTATCAAGTAGGTGTTTAAAAGAATTCTTAGTATGATGGGAATATCAACCCAACTAAAATCCTGATTACTGTTAATGTGTTTTATAAAATCCTTTAAAATATGTTTAAATTTTTTTTATCTTTAAACATGGCTTTTTTATCTTTAAATATGGCTTGTTATATAAAATCTTTTGAAAAACACTTTGAGAAATCCTTTCATTAAACATCTTGGGTAGATAGAATATTTGGATCTCCAAAACAAAATGAACTAGTTGAGAAGTCACTCATGTGTAGAGTTGTATTTAAATTTCTATCTATTCTAGCTCCAATTTCAGAAATCATGGTCAGGTTACTTGCCTCTGTTCAAGAGAAGAATAATGATTAGCCCATTTTGACTGGAAATGGATTTCAGATTCAGTAGTGTCTATGAAAATACAATTTTTTCTGTGCCTATTGAATTCTAAAGAGAGAGTTAAAGTAGGATCAGAAAACTAAAAGTAGGCATTATTAAAGTATTGTACTAGGTAGGCAGAGAAAGAGTTTGAGCTTGAGCTAGAGATAATGATAGAGATAGAGATGAAGATATACAGAGAAATTTAAGACCCATTAATATCAATACACTTCTTTGTAATCTCTTTCCAGTGATATTAAATAATAGACCATTTGTCTATTATTAAGCTCTTGACATGCCCTTCATTTAATAAAAGTTTCTTTCTATGGCAGACATTTTTAAAAATCAACAATTAGTACAGAATTCAGATTTATAGTGTGGTAATGTAATATAAACCTTTAATAAGGATTAACTTTTAAATATTAAAAATTTGATATATGGATAAAAGACTTAAATGTAAAACATGAAACCATAAAACTCCTAGAAGAAACAATAGACACCAAAATCTCAGTCATCTCTCGTAGCAATATGTTTACCATTACAGCTCCTAGGACAATGGGAACTAAGGAGAAAATAAACAAAAGGGACTATATTAAAATAAAAAGCTTCTGCACAGCAAAAGAAACCATCAACAAAATAACAAGAGAGCCCACAACATGGGAGAACATATTTGCCAATGACACATCCAATAAGGTGTTAATCTCCAAAATATATAGGGAATTCATACAATTTAACAAAAGGAAGACAAACAATCCAATTTAAAAAATGGGCAAAGGACATAAATAGACACTTCTCCAAAGTGGACATACAGAAAGCCAAGAGACATATGAAAATATGCTCAAAGTCACTAATCATCCTAGAGATGCAGATCAAAAGGACAATGAGCTATCACCTCACATCTGTCAGAATGGCTATCATGAACAAATCACCAAAGACAACTGTTGGCAAGGTTGTGGAGAAAAGGGAACCCTAGTACATTGTTGGTGGAATGCAGACTGGTGCAGCCACTGTGGAAAACAGCATGGAGTTTCCTCAAAAAATTAAAAATGGAACTCCCATTTGACCCAGTGATCCCACTTCTAAAAATATGTCCTAAGAAACCCAAAACACTCATCAGAAAGAATATATGCACCTCCATGTTCATAGCAGCGCAATTTACAATAGCTAAGATTTGGGAACAGCCTGAGTGCCCATCAGCAGATGAGTGGATAAAAAAAACCGTGGTACATTTACATAATGGAATACTCTGTAGCAGTAAAAAGAAAGAACCCTTCCCTTTGCAACAGCATGGATGGACGTGGAGAGTATTATGCTGAGCGAAATAAGCCAGTCAGAGAAAGATAACACCACATGATCTCACTCATATCTGGAATCTAAGGAACCAAATTAACTGATGATCTGATGATCAAAAATATGCCCAGAGACATAGAAGTATGATGCAGAATCTCAGATGGAAAGCAGGGAAGGGTAGATGGGAAGAGACCAACCAGTGAACTTATATGCATATATCCATAACCCATGGATACAGACAATGGGGTGATGAGGATCTGGGGGTAAGGGATGGGACCAGGCTGGAAGAAGTTAATGGGGGAAAAAGGGGGACCTACATAATACTTTCAACAACAAAGATTTTTTAAAATTTGAAATATGTATATTTATATGTAATATATAAACATGGATATTATATAATATGTAAACATATATGGTATGAGGAATTCTTCACTTTTGATTATTTTTTTAAATTTAGAACTAACACATGAACTTGGTTTGAGAAAACCATGTGCTACATTTTGCCAATAAACAGGGAGTTCCACAACACTTCTCAGAGATACTCATTATCAAAGTTTCAGGTGTGCCTTACAGAAAATTCCCAGGGAATTATGCAACAGGCATTCTCTTCTGGTTACCATCAAGACTGCCATTTTCCCATTCAAATGATTCCCTCATATCTTCTGTCTCTCCAACTTCCACACCATCCTTTGGGAACAGAGATATTCGATAAGGCTAACAACATATTTCTAATAATTGTCTACCTCCCAAAGTTTCTGTTTGGAATCAGAGTATGAATTCCCAATACTTAAGGACCTATTAACCTCTCCTTCTTCCCAGGAGTAACTCTCTTCTTAAAAAAAAAATGTACATAACTTTTCAAATTATTTTTTAAATCTTTTTAAAGATGAGATACAGCACTAAAAAATATCATGTAGCTTAGAATTTACTCATCCTGGGCTGATCTCAACCTAATTCCTAGATACAATATTTCTGGTGTTTTATTTTTTCTTTATTTTTGAGAAACAATTACACACAAACCCAAATTCAGTATGAACAGAGCCATTAGAGGGAAAATTATTTATTAACTTTTTAGAGCATCCATATGTAAGAGAATTCATGGTTTCTTAGTTTTCTTGGTATTGAAAATATGAGTACTCTTATTGATCAACTAGAGGCCCGGTGTATGAATTCATACACCACTGGGGTCCCTCAGCCTGGCCTGCAGGATCAGGATGAAACTGGTTCTCCAATATCCTCTGAGAGATCCCAGATTGCGAGAGGTGCAGGCCAGGCCAAGGGACCCCACTGGTGCATGATGGGGCCATGGAGGGATACAGGAGGTTGGCCAACCAGGGAGGGACTGCAGGAGGGCTCCGGAGCATGACCAGCCAGTCTCGCTCAGTCCAGATTGGCCAGACCTCAGCAGCAAGCTAACCTATTGGTCAGAGTGTCTGCCCGCTGGTGGTCAGTGCACATCATAGCGACTGGTCAACCAGTTGACTGTCTTTCCCCGGGTGGTCAGTACATGTCATAGCGAGCAGTTGATTGGCCTTAGCATATCATTAGCATAGTATGCTTTGATTGATTGAATGGCCGACCAGACAACCAGATATTAGCATATTAGGCTTTCATTTTGTAGGACGCTACTTGTGCTGATGCTGTGGCTATTTGCCCCATCCAAACACAGTTGTACTTAGTGTCCTCTGGGGAAAGGTAATGAACATTTTTTGGCACATGCTTAGAAGCCTGAGAGAAGCACCACTATAATTTATTTTATTTCTATCTAAATTACTCCAATCTGGGTAAGGAGGCTGAAGTGCACAGATTTCCCATAAAACTAGCTCATTTTTATGAAAACTGGTCTATCTCTTGCAGGATATTAGAGTAACAGGGAATAAACACATATACACACATATACATTTCTTCAACTTTGAATTCTGAATCAAAAATTGCTTTTTGTTCTTCTCAATGATTCAGCTGTTAGTACTATGCTCTGCAATGAATGTCACTAGCATAATGTGAATATGAAACAGTATTAATATTTCCTTTCTTAAAATAAAAAATGAACCAAATATTCTTTAACAGCTGTTTGAAGCATATTTGGAATCAGATTGGACCTGTAAACAATAAAATGCCAAAGTATTCTTTAAATTTGCAGCTCTGTCAGTGTTTTATAAGCTGATCACTTATTTTGGAAGTAGACTACATTATGAACTGATTTCTCCCGAAAAACTATCTTAATATAAAACTCTCTCAAATATTCCTTTTTCTCAACCTCTTCTCCTGTGAGCTGTTATTGTATTTGAAATCTGTAATTTAAAATAACTGCAAATAAAACTGGAGTGTCATTTGGAATAGCACCTTACAAGCAAAATAGCCACTTAGGCTTATTGTTTGTCAGCTATGGAAGTAAATAAAAATATGAAATTGAATTTATTCAGCAGGAAATTGTGGGGAATGTTTAAACATTATTTATACATTGAAAAACTATTGAACAGGCATCTACAAAAAATGAACAAGCTGTGGAGAACACTGAGAGTCACAAAACTAAAATTTCCTCTCATAAAACTTATGCTCTAGCTTGAAAAGTAAGACACAAATATCAAACAGTTAGAATATAAATTATAAAGTAAAAATAAAAAGATATAAATATAAAGCATGTCTAAGATAAAGATGCAGTTAAATGTCCAATGAATGGCACAGATAATAAATTTTAAAACCTTAGGAAAGGGTCAGGAGGGTAGCAATTAGAATGATCCATGAAGGTTTAGTAGGCATCTTATTTGCCAGGATCGTAACAGTAATGATGCAGCATGATATGCTGGATCCACCCTTTTCTGGTTTGTGAAAGTTGATTGCCAGCAACTCTTTCTAACAACATCCTCAGCATAAAAATGTCCACATTGGGAGTATTTACACCATAGAAATTGGCAACCTCTACAAATTATGACTTTCTTCCTCAGAAAAACAGATAAACATTTAACAGAACACCATGATATGTAAGGAACATTATCAAAATCTAGTTCAAATATTCATTTAATTTCTATTTAAAATCCATTTTTTGCAGATGAGAGAACTGAGGCCAAAGAGTTTAAATTACTTGTGTAAGTCACATTGAAAGCAAATGACAGCTCGTGATCTGCACTTACCTGACTATAAAATAATGAGAAAGGGGTTATCTTAAAGTGCTTTTTAATCAACTATTCTTTCCAGCTAAGTTGTCATTAGTTTTCCTCATATAATTCTGGTACTGTTCTAAATGCTGGAGAAAGCCTACATATCCATCAACATGGGCTACATGATTTTGCAGGAGCAAACAATCCCGGAATCTCAGTGATTTAAACCAACAAAAATGTATTTCTCACTCTTACTATCTTAGTCTCTTAGATTGGCAGCAGCTCTGCCCCATGTCACACTCATTCAGGGACTAAGACTGACAGAATCTCCACATCTATTGTGTTACCATGGCACAGAGAAAGGAAAGTGGCTTACCAATACTGGCTCACCAAAGCTTTTGCCCCGACATAAACACCTCCCTCGTGCTTGCTTCCTGCATCACATTACATTAGCCAAAGCAAGTCAAACAGCATAAAGAATTTACACTCCCACCAGGGGAAGTGGAACACTAGTAATAGCCCTGAAGACCGTCACACCTTATGTATCCACCATTAGTAATTAAAGACTTACTAATGACAAGAGCAAAAAATTTAGCTATGTTTGCATCATAAAACTATCTATAACTAAAAAGAACTTATAACTCTCAGCAGAAAAAAGCAATCCAAGTTAAAAATGGGCAAATAACCTGAATATAAACTTATCCAAAGAGGACATACAGATGGCCAACATACTTATAAAAAGATGCTCAACATCACTAATCATCAGAGAAATGCAAATTAAAACCATGATGAGATATCACCTCACACCTGTCAGAATGGCTATCATTTATAAATCAGTACACAACAACTGTTGGAGAGAAAAGGGAACCCTCGTGCACTCTTGGTAGGAATGCAGATTGATGCAGCGACTGTGGAAAGCAGTAAGGAATTACCTCAAAAAAATTAAAAATGGAACGGCCTTATGACCCAACAATTCTACCTCTGGAAACATATCCAAAGAAACAACAACAAAAAACTATTTTGAAAGAATATATATATACCCTTATGTTCATTGCAGTGTTATTTACAATAGCCAAGATTTTGAAGCAGCCTAAGTGCCCATCAGTGGATGAGTGGATATAAAAGCTGTAATACATTTGCACAATGGAATGCTACTCAGCCATAAAAAAGAAGGAAATCTTCTTACCTTTTTCAACAGCATGGATGGATCTCAAGATTATTATGCTAAGTGAAATAAGCCAGTCAGAGAAAGACAAGTACCATATGATTTCACTTATTTGTGGAATGTAATGAGCAAAATAGACTAACAAACACAATAGAAACAGACTCATAGACACAGAGAACAGACTGACAGCTGTCAGAGGGAAGATGGGTTGGGTGACTGGGTGAAAAAGTGAAAAGATTAAGCAAAGAAAAAAAATCTCATAGGCATGCAACAGTAGGATGATTACCAGTAGGACGATGCTTGGAGGAGGTAGAAGAGTATAAAGGGTGGATAAATGGTGATGGAAGGATATTTTACTTTGGAGGCAAACACACAATACAATATACAGATGATATATTATAGAATTGTACACCTGAAACCTATATAATTTTATTAATCAGTGTCACCCCAATAAAATAAATAAAAATTAACAAAAAAGAAAGCACCAATATTTACTATAAAACTGGTAAAACTGTATTTAAAAACAAAACAGAAACATGACCATTTCATAGGTGATGTGTATTTAAACTCTATCTCTAGGTGATAGCTTATTCTCATTCATTTTACATAGCTCAGTTTATCTTTCATGCTCATTTGGTTGTCATTGAAGCTGGCCTAAAACCCAGCCCATCACAGGGCTGGCTAGGATCTTTCTAAAGCAAAATTCTGCCCTGAGGCTGGGTAGTTTACTCATCTCACTTTCTCTCCTTTTGAATTTCTAATAGTGTTGGACTTCCTGGGGTATTATACAGTAGTGACTCTGAGGTGGTCTACCCTGAGTTATTTTATTATTTTTTCCCTGTGTAAGAAACTGCTGGGGAAGGTCAACTTAATCTCTTCCTCTCCTCAACATGACAGATTCTCTACAAATTGAGATTTATAGACTTCAGTTGATGGTGGTCTCCATTTTCTTCAAACTAAAATACATCTCCTTCACTGCTGATCAAGTAAGAGCAAAGAAGGATTATCTGGGATGGGGAAAATTAAAAGCATAATTTCAAGAAGAATGTCATCACAGCCTGACTCTAATACTCAAAAGATTTTCCTTACCCTGGATCTATTCAGCCAGAGGTGTTTTTTTGTTTTGTTTGTTTGTTTATTTTGTTTGTTTGCTGCTTTTTGTTTGTTTATTTAAGCTGATGTTTTTTGACTGACTAAATCACATTCATTAACATGTCACAGAATGACCATTGATAGAAATATGGATTATGCACTAATACTACTTAAATGTCATTTATAAATATAATTACATAACTTAAAATATAGTGTTTTATTATTTTATAAATACACAATATTTTTAGAAATATTTCTTTTTGGGAAATTTTTAATTGGCAGTGTCTCTCCAACTTAAATGTTAATTTTCTGTGACAATTTGGATGTGTTTTCTTAGTTAAAGCACTTAGACACATAGTAGAGACTCACAGGATTTTACAACTGAAAAACTAACCCAGTTCACTCTTTTATTTTACCACGGAGAATATTAAGGTTCTAAAAGGTGTTTTTTTGTTTGTTTGTTTGGTTGGTTGGTTGTCTTTTTACACTAATGGAAGGGGACTTCCTGGTAATTTTCTGTAAACTAGAAAACATTTTTTCAATAGGCAAAAGAAAGAAAAACAACAACATTATATAATAATATTAATCACCTCCTAGTTTATGCTTTGAATTTCATGTTTGTGTTTTTTTCAGGATACATAGAATAACTGAAGTGTAGATTAACTCTATAGTATTCAAATTCACATAGATAATATGATTGTTGGGTAGTGGCTACCTAGAGTCTAAGAAAGATTTGAGCGTTCTGTGATTCATTAGTAATGTCTTCCCTGGTTCAGGGAATGAGAGAAATAACACCCATGCCATCCTTTGTTATGCCCTATATAACTCAAAATAAAAGCAAACAGTATAGATTTGCTGTGAATACTATAGTTTAATTTTGATCATGATACTATGCAAAGAGTATAGAACACTTAGATTAGCTTTATGAATTCCATTTTCATGTCAGTACAGTGAAAGATTTGTGTTTTAAAGGCATTTTTGGGAATCAAAACAAGACAAAGTATATCCATGCTTACCTTGTACTGGTTAGATGAAGGATGTATAATGGAAGTAGCTGGTATGCAATGATTTTCTGCAGTCTTTGGGGACTACCAAAGAAGGATAATGCTCAGGAACAATTCTGATAGTGTTTCTGAGAGCAGCTAATCAGAGAAGACCCCCTTACAATTTGTTCTTGGAAGGTATGCATTTAAAGTTGTATACCAAATAAAAAGAACATTGTAATTTACAGCAGGGGAAGCCCCAAGGGATGATCTTTGAGGACAGCTCTGAAGTGTGGCTATTTTTTTTCTACTCTGTAAGTAATGAGGACACTGAAAATTGTTACAGGGGAAACAAAAAGAATTTACAAAGCATGTGTTATAAAATTGCCTTGGACATAGGGACATTGAAAAGATAATGAATACTTGGGAACCAAGGACACACAAGTTAAGAGAAAAATAACTCAGCCAAACATATCATCTAATGTATTGTAGACAATGCTACCTGAAAAATTATCTTACACCCTAAAAAAGTAAAACAAATCTAAGAGTATATAATTTTAATTATTTGTAGATTGACGTTTTTGTAGATAAACAAGCAACTATTTGTCTCAAAGCCTACATTTCTACAACATGAAGGTCAGTACTATATTATTGACCTGGATTATGAGTCAGAAATCCCAAATTTAAAGTCTAGATTTGTCACTAACTATGTGATTTGTAGCAAGTCACATGATGTCTCTGGACTTTACCTCTTAAAATGTTGTCTTTGGATTAACTAATCTCTAAAATACATTTGACTCTAAAACATGTTATGCTGTAATGTAAAGCAGGATAAACACCCACCTAAACACAAACACCACACGTCAGGCACAGCATTTGTGGGAAAGGCACCATCACGGACTGGCAGTTTAAAGAAGATAGGGAAATTGCTTACTGTTTCTGTTGGCCCAGCTTGAGAGTTCTCAGGCATGCTCCTGATCAGCACTGTGAGGGAGACAAAATTGGATTAGGAAGAGCAAAGGGGCAAGGGAAGTAGACCCACAGGTTCCACTGAAGTTCTTAATGTAACATAAGAGGCACTCTTATGTTGTCCTAATGTAGGTTTGAAGTGACACTCCTCTAAGTGATGGAGCCATTAAAATATGACTGCCTCTGCCAATAGCAACATCTTAGAATCACCTGTGGGACTTTTGACCCTGACAATCGTCTTCAGATCTGTTTCTTAATCACTGGAACTGAGCTAAACCTTATAAGGGGAGGATATTGCATCCACTCAGGCTACCAGGGCAGAAAAAAAATGAGAAGTTATTTCATATGGTTAAAAAAAATCTTAGTCTGGGTGGGAAAAAAGTAACTGATGCAAGAAGATGTACATCTAGTCCAGCTGGTGTGGCTCAGTGGTTGAGCATCGACCCATGAACCAAGAGGTCACTGGTTTGATTACTGGTTACATGCCTGGGTTACAAGCTAGATCACCAGTAGGGGTATGCAGGAAGCAGCCTGTCAAAGTTTCTCTCTCTCATTGATGATTCTATCTCTCTATCACTCCCCTTCCTCTCTCTCTAAAAAAAAATCAATAAACACATATTTTAAAAAGTGTACAAACAACAATCAACAGCATTTAGTGATGGATTAAAAAGGTAAAAAAAAACAATAAGAATAATTACTTTTACTTAATTTTGACCAGGGAGCTGGAAGATTTCCATGTAAAAACATGTGGAATATGAGACTATACATCACCTCTTTTTTATGTGTTTGTTGTTTTTTAGTCAATAGAGACCATAGAAAAAATAGCATATTTATACATGTGTTTGTTTTTCTAGGCCCAATTCCCAAGAAGACTTAAAAAGAACATAGAAGAACAAAAAGAAAATTTTAAAAACCGATTATCATCTTAGACGTAAGTGAAGTTATATTTATGAAAAGAAACACTATTAAAACTCAGAGAAAAAAAAGGGGAAATAATGAAGAATCCAAAATATACTACAAAAAATTTAAAATCTTAAGAGAATGGTTGACATGTATTGAAAATATCTCATAAAATAAAACAAAAGATGAAAGATAGAAAAAGCCAAAACCGGTTTGGCTCAGTGGATAGAGCGTCGGCCTTCGAACTGAAAGGTCCTAGGTTCGATTCAGGTCAAGGCATGTGCCTGGGTTGCGGGCACATCCCCAGTGGAGGGTGTGCAGGAGGCAGCTGATCGATGTTTCTCTCTCATCGATGTTTCTAACTCTCTATTCCTCTCTGTAAAAAATTAATAAAATATAATTTAAAAAAAAGAAAGATAGGAAAAGAGAAATATAATAATATAATAAAATAGAGAATAGAAGATTTCTGTAATTAGTCTAGGAAATTCAATGTTCATATAGACACCCGGAAAGAAAGGATAGAGGTGAGAGAAGAAAGCATCAACTAACTAATGCAAGATCATTTATCATAATTAAGGGGCCACTTGAGTGGGCATAGTAAGTGAAAAAAGATGTATCAGGCCTCAACATTGTAAAATGTCTGCATTGGACTAAAGGGTAAACTTCCAAAACCTCCAAAAATTATCAAATATTATATTAAGTTTATCATAAATCAGAATGCCTTTCTGCTTGTCACAGCAACATGGGGAGCCAAGAGATAGGAATGATACCTTCCAAATTCCTAGGGAATTTTTCTCCCAACTATTGATGTATGTTTTATGCTATATCAAACCATTCCAAACCCTCAAATCATGTATTTTGATCACAAATCTGCAATTTAGATAAGGACAGCAGGGTAAGCTCTAGATAACTGAGCGAGTTGCTTGACTACTTGAAGAACCCAGTTCCAGGTGATCTCACCCACGTGGTTGGTGAGCTGATGCTGGCTATTGATTTCTATCCATGAGGATGGTTTCTATATTCTCACAGCTTGATAGCTGCGTTCAAAGAGCCAAGTTCCCCCCTAAACAAAGAAACAAACAAAGCAAAAAATGTGTATAACCATGTGTACCCTAGCTTTGAAGGTTATATAGTATCACCACCATCAAAGTCATATGTCTGTCCAGATTGAAGGGCAGAGAACAGAGACCTCACTTTTCTACAAGAGGAGTGTCTATGCCAAATTCTAAGAGTGTGTGAGATGGAAGATATCGCTTTAGCTATTTTTGGAAATTGCAATCTGCCATATCACCTAGAATGCAATATCCTGAGAAACTATTAATTAAGTGTAAGGGTTAAATGAAAACAGTTTTAGACATGTTAGATGTTAGAATGCTTACCTCTTATGTACTCACTTTTAGGAAGCTATAGGAGAATGTTCTTTACCAAGACATATAATCAATTAAAATTCAGGTAAACCTGACTTCATGGAGATATGAAAGACTCCCCAGGATGGTGAAGGATGACCTCAGAAATGTAGTTATGTACACCCATAAAAGCCAATTAGCTTAGATTAAAATAGTCAGAATTTCTAGCTGTGATGTCCCTGACACTAAACTTTATATTGCAATATGTTTGATTGTATTAAGGGAGATTTAACCTATGAGGGGAGAAGAATTTGAGGTTAAACTAGATGAGCACAAACACACACACACACACACACACACACACACACACACACACAAAAAAAAGCTAATATAAAAAAAGAAATAAACTAATCAAATTCAAGGAAACAAGAAGTTGTTCAACAAATGAAAAGTTGTCATGGTGCATTACATGACTTACTTGGGAATAGTGTTTATATGATCATGGAATTGTCAACACTAAATACTTACTTAACGTGAGGATGGGGAGTGTGGATAGAATGTGTAGGTGTATACGGATGAGTACTGGGGGGAGATTAAAGGAAACCAATTATCCTCTACAGTAGAATATTAATAGGTGTGTCTAAATGTGTATTTTTTTAATCAAGAAATTATAAGCATGCTATCTAGAGCTATTGATACTTGAACTTATTAAAAAAAAAAAAGCTGGAAGCTGTTGCATATGGGAAATGGGCAACCTGTTTCCAATGAAAATAGGCAATGAAGAAGGGTGACAGTGGAACAAAAAGGACATTCTTTTCATGTCTTATAAAACTATTTTATTATTAAGAAGAAGGAATAGGGAAGCCTACTTTATGGTTTGGACAGCACATTGTGGTTTCACTTCCTGCAGTCATGGCCATGTATGTTGCGAGGGCCTCGGAGAGGGAAGGGTAGAAGAACCCCCCGTACAGGACAATCACACCACTCCCTGTCTCCTACAGAGGCATACTGGACCTCACCTTGAAGCTCCAGTGTCGTGTCTGGCTTCCCCGTGCCCACAGGGCTGGGAGCTGAGGAAGGGGCCTGCACCAAAGATATCCTCATTTATTTCCTTCTGGCTCCATGGCCTTAGAGGAGACTCTTCTCTTTAAAAATGACTTTTGATAAATGGGGAAGAAATAACCATCACATCCAGAAAACTAATCAAGCTTCCCAGGAAATATGTATGTAAATAAAATATTGATTAAAAGCTAAAAGGATTTTAATTAGGTTACTTAGTTTAATAGTTTAATTTGGCAGAAACAGACAACTTGGACAAGGTTCTTTGTGTAAGCACATTTTAAATCACTAATTAAAATTTCAGATGGCAATCTGAGATTAGAAAAAGGACCTTCAAAGGCAAGCAAGATGTACATGTATTTTATTTTTAAACCTCAAAGCAATCCTAAGATGTTACTTTAGGTTCTCTATCTAAAATAATGTGAATTCTTGGACATCTTGTAACCCACTTTGACCCATACACCATCTGTAATTAACTTATATTGAATAGAAAACTTAATTTAGTGGCAAACATCACATGTATTATATTTTTATTGAAGAATCAAATCCTTTATATTTTTAATGGAATACATCAAACTGGTCTTTCAGAGATACAATATTATTACATAGGAAAAATGGACTCTCACGCATGTAAAACTTATAGCAGAGTAAAATATGATTTATTCAGCCCAATTCAACTAGTGCGTAAACTATGTTGAATTGAGACATGCAGAGAAGGTTCCCTCTTAGGTAATTACATATAAATGTACTAAGTAGCACACATCAAGGTCAAAGCTAAGCCTGTGTTTATGTTTAATACGGTAAGGAATACAGAGTGTATCAGTTAAGGATAGTTATTATAAGAACAGAAACCAAAGTCAGCCACACTGCCTCATTTAAAATCTAGGTTTGCCACTTATTAGTCACATGACCTTGAACAACTTAGATAACACACCTGTGCCTCAGTTTCCACATTTATAATATAGGAGTTATAATAATCATACTTAATTTGTAGGCTTATGAGCATTTAAAAATAATACATTTCAAACACTTAGCACATAGGGAATGTAGTCGAATACACAATTAATGTTAGTTCTATAAATTTTAAAAAGCTTTGTAATTAGGTTGGCAGAATTGCAGAAAATTGAAAATCTATTTAATGAGAGACGAAGGAAAAAGATGAACATCATGGGCTCTGTCTTAAGATGTATTTGGATCCATATTCCAGCTCTTCCATTCACTAGTTGTGTGTATCTTGAGAGAGTTACTCAACCTCTCTGTGATTCATTCTCCTCTTGTACAAAAGAGGATAACCACACCTAACTCAGGGTGTTGTTGAAAAGTCAGTAATAAAATTATGTGAAAGCCCTATTCAAAGCCTAACCCAAGAGAAATGTTCAACAATGTTAAGTCACTATCCCTTCTCCTCTGAAATAAATATAAAAGTAAAAGATACATATCTGGTGACCTACCCTATAAAAATTTATTGAAGTGGTGACTCACTAGGTGGTTGCTTCCATTAATTTAAATTCTCTAGGTAGGACTTCAATGGATTTCATAACAGCTACCCAAACACAGGAAAGCCTGCATATGCCCTGATACAATCAAAGTCTATCACTCATCCATCACAGGGGAGATAGCACCCCCGCCCCCCCACCCCCTGCCAGCTATTCTCCTGAGGCCCCTTCTCCGGCTGAACCTCCCTCCTGTGGCCCTGATCAGCCCTGATTGCTGGCCAGGCTGAGGGACCCCAGCCGTGCACAAATTCGTGCATCGGGCCTCTAGTATTTACATAAATGTCACTGCGGCTTTTGTATAAGCCATGGAACAGGGTGAATTACATTCACTCTCCTTTTTGCAACTTCAGAAAAAGTGTCAAGGGCACCTTCTCCACTTCTTGGTTGTTCATGACCTCAGTCCAGACAGATAACACGTTAAGATACCAGACTAAAATTCTTAGGGGATGCTGACTTCCAGAGAGATTCCTCAGTACCTTTCATTGATACCACAAATGAATGAAGGTGAGACCATCTGTACCAGAACAGTAATCAACATATTTTCTAGGACTATTAACAGTAGATAAGGCTCCATATACCACTATCATTACTTGTTTTTATGCTAAATCTTTGTAGGCCAGCAATGATGATGATTAAAAACAGTGCAAAGTGAGGGGGAAACTTGTCTATAAATGTTTTAGAGAACTGAATACTTAATCTGATTCTACATTCTCTTAATCCATAGTATCATAAGGAAATTAAATATGGTTTAAAGACCACATCTATTTTGTCATAGCTAAAAATTTCTCTTCATCATTCAAAATTATCCATTCTCTTTTGAAGCGCCTGTCTCAACAGAGTGTTGGGACGAGCCATCTTCCCAGAGTTTTTATTTTCTGTCTTCAGTTAAGTCACTTTCTAAGTTAGTGACTGTTTCACCCTTTGAAGATTCAGCTTCTGTTGGAACCCTTTTTTTGGTCCATTCACTTTCTGCATCCCCATCCTTTGGCACTCAATCAATTAGCATGTATTTCTGAACCTGTGGTACGTGCTCAGTTCTCTGATAGGACCAACATAGAGGTCGAGAAGTATTAGATGACCTCGTGGAATGTATATCATAGTTGAGGAGTCAAGATCAATGTATCATAAATAATGAGAGAAAATATAAGGCAACATATGTAAATGTATATGTTAACATATATTAACATGCATTTTCATATTACATGGAAAGCTTAATTGTATGTGAACAAGATGGCCTATTAAAATACATATATAAATAAAGCCAGGTTGGGGTTCAGGTTCCCTTTACTAGGATATAATTCCAAGGCACTTCATTCTACCTCCCATATGTACAATGATTAACTCTATAGAAATGAAACAGAAATCACTCATCATACATACACATCTTTTTTATTATTGTATAAACATGTGCATATTTCAAAATCCAGCTTCTTTTTGTCATTTTAAAAAATATATCTAATTACCTTTTTCCCCCTTGCTATGATAAAGTAGACCCTGTGGGCAAAACAATTGGTGATCAGATTTAATGACACAGGCAACTACTGGCTGTAAAGGCTTCCTCTGGAACAAAAGCTGTGTCCTATTAGTATTCAGTAAATCCTCGAAAAAGAGCATAAGTCACCAGGTAGCTCTTTTTCTGTCATTATTGGCTGTCCTTTGATAAAACCATTATCTTGTAAAAATGAATCTGCCTTCCTTGGGAGGCTGTTAAGCACTGGAGAGGGAACAAGCCTGCAATTTCTGGGCTTTATGGTTTTACTCTGAATAACAACCAATGTCGAAAGGTATGTGTGCCATCTCTGTTCACCCTGAACCCAAAATAAGAAGGTTATATAACCATCCAATATCATAATCAGTTTTTGTTCACTGGGTAAAAATTCACCAAATCCAATGATTTTCCTAAATTCAGTTTGGGATTCCCAGATCTTCCTAGTCACCAGTGTCATTATGCTAATAAACCATAATGATGGTGCTTATGGTTCTCTGAGCATAGCCATTGTGTAGAGTTATGTTTCAACTATGAACTTGACATAAAATGATTCGTCATATAGAAAAAACAGTCCTTTCCCACCTTCCTTAACCACATTTTTATTTGATTTTAACCAGTCATAGAATGTGACATATAAATAATGGTCAACACAATTGTTTCAAAGCCTGACTAGAAACATGACATGTTTCTTGCATTTAGATGGTAATGCAAGATCAAGGAAACACTGTTGACTTAAACACTCTGCTAAGAAATGCCAAGAGAAAGGCATGCAGGCAGACTCTCTACCAGGAGTAACAGACTGAAATAATGATAAAGACACTCACTAAGTACTTGCTGTGTGCTGGGAATTGTTCCAAGGACTTTGCATGTAGTGAATACAATTAATCTTCATACACCTTTACAAATTGGGTGTTGTTATCATCACATCAGAGACAAGAAAATCAAGGTAAAGAGAACATTAAGTAATTTATCCAATATTCCACCACTAGTAAATAATGGCAGAGGCATTTGTAGCAAAATTGTGTAGCTCTGGGGTCAACTTGATCAAACACTACTCAGCTCTGAGACAAAATCTCCATGGCAAAGGCAGGTCACAGAAATGAATGGAAAATCCCTGCTTATTTTTGCCAGGTAGAGACATCGACCTGGTGTTGCCATATCTTCTCATATTGCAAGAGAAACCTGAAACCTGTGTTGTTTATGTGAAGTCTCTTACTTTAAAATGCTGTGCATATATTTTAAGAACAATATTGCAGAATTGTTGGCCACACTCATCTTGGCCAAGGCCCTATCCCATGTGAGAATATTCTGTGGCATATCAGCTTATTCCATTGCCCAACCACTAACATTATTAGAAAAATCTCCCTTCTCCCATATCTAACAGTCCTTTTAAGTCAACAGTGCCTTGCTAGTAACTAAACTACAGACTTCATTTAGCATTTACCAGTTTTTCCACCCATGTCCTCTTTCTGTCCCAGGATCCAATCCAAGTTACACATTGTACTTAGAAATGCTTTACTTTTGCTAACTCCTGTTATTCTCACAGTTAGCTTTGAAATGGGCACCAATTCCCCACTTTACAGGTGAAAAAAACAGACAGAGAGAAGTTAAACAATTGGTTAAAGTCATAGAGAAAGTGGCAAAACTAGAATCTAGTAGCTGGACGTCACCCTTTGTTCTTAACCCTTATACTCTACAGCCGCTTCCCAAAACAAAAAAAAGTCCATGGCATTCCCTGCTACTGCATCCTAATTTTAGCTTTTAAATGGATTTAGTTTGTGTGCTTTGCTCTGAATGGACTTCTCTCAGTCTCAGAGATTACTACAGCCCTTCAGTGTGTGCATAAAGCATTTCTTAAATAATCCCTTCTCCCGTTCTGCTGAAATTAGAGTCAAAACTCAGCATCCTTTATTATACAGAATTGATACGTTGAGAGTCAAATTTTTTGCCCATCTGAATTTTTCTAGGACAGAGCTTTTCAAATTGTATTGTGTATGTGGATCACAGATAGATACCTGGTTCCAATATAAAGTCTTCAGGTTGGAGGCGGAGCCTGTGAATCTGTGTTTCCATCAAGGTCTAAGTGATGTTCAGGCAGTTGGTCCCTCGTGTTCACCCCAGGTAGTGAAGCCCTCAACCTCTCCTTCACCTTTCCTCAAACTGACCATGTTTCTTCTCTTGGGCAATACATTGGAGAACAGTTTGTCTGGGCTCAGATAAGGGAGCAGTTAGAAAGGATCTGGGCTGTTTTGTCAGATCCTTTTCATCTAGTTCAGAAACATTTCATTTCATTTAAGTATGGCTTGTTCACTCTATAACAATTGAATGCCTTTTTAAAAAAAATAAAAATCACTGAAGCAAAGTATCTGTTTATTTGTTATTTTATGTGGTTCTCTGTCATTTGTTGATGATCTCCCTAATGGTATTCCCTACCCTTCATTTTCAAAATCCATCCAAAGTCATTTAAATTATTATGAACATTTCAACAAGCCTTAATTTATTCTAAAACATTAACTTCCTTGCCATTATACTTGCTGAGTTTTGCCACTCATTTTTTTTTAAATCTGTCTTAGGTCACATATTCCTCCCATATTTCATATTCTGTGTTTTAAAATCTGACTGGCTCAAAAGTTTCCTATGCATCCACATTTCTTGTTATATCACCTACCACTCCAGACTCCTTTAGATTTCTTCCTTAATAGAAACATCTACAGTTGAAGATTGTCTTGTCCTTTTCTGTTTCTTTGTTCCCGATTTGCTTATTTTAAGAATAAATTTTTTACTTTCTCCCATTACGTTAGAATCTCTAGCCAGTTGAAACACATATTTTCTATGTTTTCTTGGAATCTTTTGAAATCTGCTTTTATAAAGTCTGGGCCTGAGTCTGATATACTCATTATGTTCTTATTGATAATTAGCAACTCTAAGATGAGATCATTTCTTCTTCTAAGTTTCCTATTATTCAGAGCCTCACCCCCACCCTCATGCCCTTCTTTGTAGGTTAGAATTAAATCCAGACTAGCAGTTTTCAGCACTGCTTCTTTACTTTCTGGAAGATGAAAGCACCAGCTCTTCCTCTGGGCTAAACATTTGCATACTTTAGATTTTTTTTTTAATGGAAGAAATGAAAAATCTCAGGCCATGCTCTGCAGAGCTGACCGAGGCATGAATGGGGACAGGCAAACGTGCTGGAAAAGGAAACATTTTGGCTCTGAAGGTTAGTCTGAAGGGGACTGTGCCAGTGCCTTTGGGAGTGTAAGACTCTCAACAAATACAGAAACATCTATGGGACAGTCATGTAGTCACCCTTCATAGCTGCAGAGACAGCCGCTGTGTTACCTGTCACAGCTACACAGCTGAACTAACAGTGACTCAGATCAAACTGCAACCAGGATTTTGGGGTACAGGAATATGCTGTTCATAAGGAAACAAATAATAGTGGGTGGATGTTGACAACATGAAAGCACGTATGAGATGGAAAATGAATCCATTCATTGTGTGTGTGAGTTTTTTGTTTTTTTTTTCTATGAGAGGCAACACTATGTTAGGTGCTAAGGATGCAAAACTGAATAAAATGTAGTTCCTTCACACTAGGAGCACACAGGGTGGCAAAGTAGGAATGCATGTAAATAGATACCAGCCATACATTTTTATAAATAACTACAGGCCTGGTGCATGGATTTGTGCACCGGTGGAGTCTCTTGGCCTGGCCTGTGGGGATCAGGCCACAACCGTCTGTCCAACATCCCCCAGGTGGTCCAGAATTGCGAGAGAGTGCGGGCCAGGCTGAGGGACCCCACCGGTGCACGATCAATTAGATCATGAAGTCCATTGAATTTTAACACCAGAATATTGACATTAGAATGGTTCAGAACCTGGTAATGAACAATTTTCAGTAGTTTATTTTCCTCCAAACAACAAAATGTACTTCAGCAAAGAAAGACAAGTTCAATTCAACAATTCCTAATGTTAATTTCTCCTTCCTGTCTCACTCTTCAGTTTGAAAAGACACTCTATGTACACCAAGGTTATTTGTTCATAGTAAAAGGGAAAACAAAAAACCTTCTCTATGCCAAGGTTGAGTTGTAACTGCCAATTAGAGGCCAAGTTCATGGAGTACTCCTCTGGGTCTTTAAATGCCTCTCGACCACTGTTTACTGTGGTAGATGGTAATAATTAGTGCCATAGCATACATACCAAAGTGAGGGGGTTGTACCAGGTGATCTCTAAGGTCCCTTCCTGCATTAGAATTCTAGAAGTTGGTGAGCCTAAAATTGCTAATGGGTTTCTGAATGTACCCAATTTATGCCTGGGGACAATTTGCACATTTGAAAGATGGGTCCGTTTTATTCATTTGGCTCAGAAATATAAACTTAGATGAAAAGTAAGTGCTGGTGAAACACTAATAATAATATATAATCCTATAGTATTTTACCTTTTACAAAGAGCTGGTGTATATATATCATCATATTTAATTTTCAAACATTGTGAAGAAGTTCTATGACCAGGCTTTTCTCACAGCTTTAGCAAACTTATAGAAAATTTAGCATTGCTGAAATTCCCTTGTTATTCTTACTTTGTCAAAATGCTACAGAGTCTTGTTAGGAAGCACAGAACAGGGACCTATGTTCTTCTGAGTCTGGAAGCCCCCTAAGGGCAAAGACCATCTCCACTTATTTACTATTGGATCCTTAACATCTGGCAAAGGATGTTTTACTAAGATTATGCTCCAGTGAAGGAAAATAAACCACACACAGGTATGTCATATGTCAGGCAGTGGTCAGCACCAAGAAGAAAAATTAAAAAGATTAAGAAAAAAGAGGCAGAATATTTTAGATGGAGCAGAGATCCTTGAGGAGGTGTCATTTGGGGAGCTGAGTAAGAAGGGGTGTTTGGGGAACAGTTTTCCAGACATAGAGAAAAGATGACACAAGGACCTTGAGGCTAAAGTGTGGTCAGCATGTTTGCAGGACAGCAAAGACTCCTGTGACTGGAGTGGAAAGAGAGAGTCAAGGAGCCTTAAGAGATGAGAGCACAGAGGGTTAGGGTTAGGAGGGCAGTTACCTTATTTAGGGCATTAATTAGGCCACACAAAATGTGGTTAAATCCACTTTCATATAGATAACTATGAAAAGAAAATAATGAGAAAAAAGTGCAAGTACAATTGAATATCTTCCCACTTGCTTAGATTATGAGCTCTAACCTGTGTTCTTTATTTTTGTTTTTTCGCTATAACTTTGAGCTCAACCCATTTTAGAGCTTTCTAATAAAATTTATCTTTTTCACTAATCCCTACTATTCACTCTGAGAGTTAAGTATTCAAAACTCTCACCTCCTTTCATGTTTCTATGTTTTCTCATTTTTCCTCTAAGTTTCCTTTTAAATGTAGTGTGTTGAAAACCCCTGGAGGTTAACCAGTATTTTCCAAAAGATGTTTCACTGAATGTCATTTCTGGAAAAGAAACAATCTATTCTGTGCTCAAATAAATTTCTGAAATCTTATATGTTCTATTCTTTCTCAAAATTTCACAATGCCTATGGAAATCTTTCAGTTTATAAGAAACAAACCCAGAATTCCCTAAACATTTTTACCCTGAAGCTTTTAAATTTTTTCCCACTAAAAATTCATTAATAATATATGCTACAGCAATCTCTGGGCCAAAGTTGCTACTGCCTTTAACCTATTCTCAGTGCACTCATTCAGTGCTACACCTTCATCTATCCATCTAGCTATCTATTCATTTTTATTGTTGGTCTAGACACTGGGAATAAAATGAAAAATTAGCATTTAGTTCTTAGTTCAAGGTCCTGCAGTCTAATGGGGGAGATAGTCACATAAAAAAAATTCAAACTCAATGTGATAAATGCAATGACAGGTATATGCATGGATTACTACAGAAACTCAGAGAACAGGGTACTTGACAATGCAGACTATTATCTAAATGGACAGACTCCTTGTATTTTCAATTCATATAACCATGCAAAGATTAAAAATGTGTTTAAAAACAACAACAACACAATGGCAAGAGGTTTATCTTAAATTATACTGAATTTTCACTTTATTTTAAAATGTTTTAACCCTAGGTGAATTGTTTTACTACTCTCTAGGACTTTACTTCTCATTTGTAATTCTACTCAAAGTCAAAAGGAAAAATGTTATGCCAGTGTATCCTTCTAGAAACTCCAACATGATATTTAGATTCAACTTAGAAAAAGGAGTTCCAGTCATCACTGCCAAAAGGAATAACACAGTTAGCTCAGATTCCAACCCAGAATGACATTCTAGGCTTCCTATGTGATTGGTTGTTCTTTATGCTAATTCTAAGAAGTTGGTTTATTTCAATGTAGACCTAACTTTCTCCCAGTCCCCTCAGCCCTCCAGCCACCCAGGGCTGCCCAAGGCTCAGGTAACCAGGGCCGGCTGAGGCTTGTGCTGCCAGCAGTGGCAGCAGCAGAGGTGTGATGGGGTGTCGCCTTCCCCTGATCGCCAGGTCACCTCCCGCCCCTGAGGGTTCCCAGACTGTGAGAGGGGGCAGGCTGGGCTGAGGGACCCCCTCCAGTGCATGACTTTTCATGCACCAGGCTTCTAGTATTTAATAATTGAGTAAAAATTATTTTAGGAAGTCGGTTTGCCATAACCAAACAATTTATTCATTTTTCAATTTCACTTTAAGGTAGATTCAAAGATGGCTAGAAGTAGAGAACTTGAAAAGTAGATTTTTTTAAATAGTAAGTGATGAAACAAAAAGCTCATATTTAAGAAAAAATATCCTCAAAAGGGAGAGAACCCATGGACTTGTACAACCAGGTGGTGATTTGGGGGATGAACGGTGATGGGTGGTGATGGCAGAGGGCATAGAGGGAATAAATGGTGATGGGAAAAAATAAAATTTTAAAAAATAGGAAAAAAAAACCCCAGTCCTTTAAAGCAGTATTTCTCACCTTTAGCACTATTGACATTTTCAACCAGATAATTATTTGTTTGTTTGTGGGCACTATCCTGTGCATTGTAGGATATTCAGCAGCATCCTTGGTCTCTTCCCATAGGTGCCAATAGCAACCTCTTCCTAGTTGTGACAACCAAAATGTCTCCAGACATTGCCAAATGTCCTCTGGGTAGGAAATCACCCTTGGTTAAGAACCACTGCTTTAAAATATAGGTGAGCTGTTTGAACCCAAGATGAAAGAAAGAAGGAGAGTACAGGAAACTATAATTTTTAGTATATGAAGAATAAGGAAAAGATGGAACCAGAGGCTGCGTGTTGCAGTCCTTCTGTGGGTGACATTCCCTAGAGCTGAGCAAAGCTCTAGCCTTGGAACCAAATTCCTTCTTCAAGACAAGAGCTGTGACCATGATGAAGTGGAGCACAGAAATATTTTCCCTTTGAAGGCCAAGGATAATCATGCAAAGTTGCAACAGTGTGTATCACCTTCTGAGCTAATTTAGACAAGTGGTTGGTTGCTCACACTGATGGCTATTATTAGAAACATCAGGATATGTGCAGAAGCAACACACTATCAAAGACAGATAACTGAATCTCTGCGAGCGTCATGGGTCGGTTCCCACTTCACATACCCTTATGAAGATTCTATCCTCTCCGGCCAAGATTTCACCAACCTCTTGACTGATCTCCTTCCCTAGGCTGGCACTTGTCCAACCTTCCTCCACACAGCTGTCAGAATGTTCTTTCTAAAACACAATCCTAAAATTATCTGTGCCCTCCTTGAAATGCTTTGATGTTGCCTTTGTGATAAAGTTCAAGCTCCTTAGTGAACTATATGCTGACTTCATCTTTTGACACTCTCTTTCACACACATCAGGTTCCAAATTCAAATGTGAATATGTTCCCTCTAGTCTCTTTATTCTTGTTCATGCAGTCCTTCCCTGTCATTGTCACTTCAACATATGCATCCAGTCTGTATTTTTCACTGAAAAAAATCAATGAAGAAGAAAGCCATTCTCCTCCTCCTCCTCCTCCTCCTCCTCCTCCTCCTCCTCCTCTTCCTCCTCCTCCTCCCTCTCCTCCTCCTCCTCCTCCTCCTCCCCCTCCTCCTCCTCCTCCTCCTCCTCCTCCTCCTCCTCCTCCTCCTCCTCCTCCTCCTCCTCCTTCTTCTTCTTCTTCTTCTTCTTCTTCTTCTTCTTCTTCTTCTTCTTCTTCTTCTTCTTCTCCTCTCTCCTTTTCACATAAGCATTTCCCTATGATTTAACAATTTTATAGCTTACAGTCTCTGTTATTTTCCATAACTCCTCTCCCTTGCCCCCACTCTTAGTTCTCCTTACATATCTCTAACTATGTCTTCTTCTGATGATTACTCTTCCTCCTTAAATGCCTGCATTCTCAGTGTTCCAACATGGGCACACACTCTTTTCACTATCCAAATGTTCACTGGGTAATGACTTTCATGGAGTGACTTGACACTTTGGTGCCAGTGACTCCCATATTTGTCTTCCTGGCCTCAGCCCATCTCCTGAGCACCAAATCCCTATAATCCAAAGTCTTCAAATAAAATTTCCTAGATATCTCATTCATACCTCTAATTCAATATGCCCTCAGCCTAGCTCATATTTTCCTGCAAACTTGGTCATTCTGTTGCATTCCCTTTTCCACTGAAATGCCAACCATCCTCATCAGAAATCTGGGATTTCACCCAGAATGCTTCCTCATCCTCAAATTTCATTGGTGACCAAATCCAATTGACTCAATCTACTCATACTTTGTAAAGTATATGATTGTCTAATCATCTTTCTATAAACTTGAGGTAAATACAAAATAGTATTAAACATAAACTATAAATTTAAAAAGGCTAATAGCTGATGCAAGGACAAGGCCACCAAACATTTATAAATAAAATGTTCTACTCATATCTCTACTGTAAGAACCACCATGAGGTTTGCTTCTATAAAGTGCTATGCCTTGATTATAGTTCTGAAAATAGCAATGACTATATCAAGACAGAATACTCTATTTTAAGAAAATCAATATTTAGAACTGATGATAGATATTTTATCAAGTCCCTAAAATTCCATGCTAGAGGATGATTGGATTCACAGGATCCAACCATTTGAATGACTCAACTTTTATATAACTCAATAATTACTATCTTGTAGACATGAATATCAATTAGGCATAAAATAAAATTTTCAGATAGGTTACCAATCAGCAAAAATTATTGATGAAGATAATTTTAGAATTTCCATCTTGGGAAAAATCCTGAAGCCATAATGTTGAGGTGCTCTCAATGACTTTTGCTCTGGCTGAGAGAAAGAGAATGTCATGGGGTTTCTATCATGCCTGATTCAAAGTTTTGAGCCATGGACACATGTCTGTACTGGCAGGATTTGCATAACAGCATGGTGACTAAGACAGACATGGTCTCCACACAGGAGGTGAGTAAAAGATGGAGAAACAGAAAGACAAGGTCCAACTTTATTGGGGGCCAAATATTTCCAGGCTTTGGCAAAGTAATGCTTGCTTTGCTTTGTGTTTTGAGAACATGGGAGGCAAGGTCTCCCAACCCTTCTGTACCACCATCTGCCTCAAGTCTGCTATGGCAGCCATATGTGGCAGTAATCTCTAAAAACTGCAGTATTTTGACTTTTGATATCTGCTATATAACAGTATGGAGAAAATGTTGCCAGAAATGTAACTGTTTGTATATTATTTTTAAAAAGCCAACTGGGGAATGATATTATAAAGAAATATCATTAGTATAAATTATAGATTAAAAATAAAACACCATAATGACCCATCCATTAACTAGAAATAGTTGAAATGTGTAGCATTAAGTAGGGGTAAGCAGTACATACAGGATCAGCATTTGTATATTGCTTTATAGAAAACAAGATGCTCTAACTAATAGTTGCTCACTGCTTCTCTCAAATGTAGGCCATGACCAGAAGCTGACAGATGATTATTCTTTAACCAATGCTTCAAATCAAACTTTTCATGGAATTCAGTTGACCTTCAGGTATTAATTGCTATTGTTTGTATTCATGTATACATTAGATCTCTGTACTGCAGTTGATTTAACCCTTAGGCCCTCTAAGGTGACCACTGTGTCTGTGGTTAAATAGAAAAAAAAATGTGGCTCATATTAGTGCTCAGGGCCAGGAAATCCTGACTCCAGGGTTTGGAATAATAAGAACACCACTATTACAAGGTTAGCATTTATAAGTGCTGAATATTCTAACCAAATGTTTGTAACCTTCATATTTGGCTGTCAGAGGAATACACCTGCATTTCATTACTGGACCCCCAGAAACTTCACAGAAAGACTTGAAAATCAGGCACATGAAGAAGAGAGTCTTTTTGGCCTTTTCTATAGAAGTCTAAAGGTCTTTCATGTGAGGAGGTACAAATGATAATGAACCCTAGCTCAGTCTTACAAGGCTTCATAGATGACTGCCCCTGGACTCACACACTAAATAATGATAAATTCAGATTTGAAGACCCAGCCCATAAAAAACAGTGACAGAGAATAGATATGCCTGTTACTGCTTAAAGCTCCTTAGCAGTGTAGACTCTTAGGTTCAGAAAAGAAAACAATTCTACCTTCTTCTTTTTGGAAAAACTGTATGGACAAAACAGCATGGACTTGTTAAAAAAAGATTTTATTTAATTAAATGTGATTACAAATTCTATCCTTATCACTTAAAAGTTATATATGTTCCATTTCTCCAAATCTCTGAACCCTGATCTCAAATGGAAACAGTGATATTAGTATATGCTTCACAATGGTACTGTGGGAATTAGTGTGTATTATAAATTAAAGGTATTTTAACTATGGGCCCCAAAATTATCTATATATCATCTATCTATCTATCTATCTATCTATCTATCTATCTATCTATCTATCTATCTATCTATCTGATCTATCTATCTATCTTAGTTTAAATGCTCGTTTTCACTGTTTCATAGTGTGAAGTCCAGACCCTGTAATCTTCACAATGATTGAGAAGGAAATACCTTGCACTACTATGTTTGTAAACAAATTGAATTCCCCCAGCAAGATACCTAGTAGTCTGTTGGGTGAAGGCTAGAATCAGAGTTGGCCCAATTGGAACATGGTTCTTTTCGGCAGTAGATGCTTATAAGGCATTTAATCCATAAAGCAGAATAGCTCAGATGAATAGATCGAGCCCACACTCCACCATCAATGTATTCCATGCCCTTCCCCCAGGTAATAAATGGTTACATCCATAATACTGTATTATAATGATTCCTTTGTCTTATCCCAGCATTTGTTTCCTAGTCAAGGTAGGAAGAGAGTAGAGGCAGAGACATAGGAGAGGGAGAGAGGGCACTAAAAGAGCTTATTTTAGTCACAAACACTTCTTACAAGAATGAGACATAAGATGATCTTTTGAACGGCTTCGTTTAAACACTATTCAAAATGTTGGCAGAGACAGGAACAACAGTTCCGACCTTAGTTCCCCTCCTGGAGGCCGGATACCTTTCCCAGACATTGAACCACTAATGGGAAATTAAAGGCAATAAAACAACAGCTGGAATGCCATAACTGACAAGGTTTATATTGTACTCGGAGCAATTCACACTTAAAGAATTTCCTTTCCAATCATCAGGCGTGTTTCTTTCTCTTCAGTGTTCTCTTGGTGAAGTGGTTTTCTCTTTGTATAACTGAAAAAAGCTGATCTCATCACAGTTCTGCCCCAGAAAATTTGAAGAGCTCTGCCCTGTCCTTCACCCCGGGCTGGCAGGTTTGACTAGGGGAAGGGAACGAACACCTGAGTGACTACTATATGTATGTGATGCTCCCGACTAGTGCTATTTTTTCTATTTTGCCCAATGTCATGTGCATCATTTTTCCAATTTCATGAGTAACTAAGTTCAGAGTAGTCTCAGGGATGTCTATTTCTGTCTCTTCATAGAAGTGCTTATGTGAAGTCAGAGTCTGCAGCAGGAACATAAGAGAAAGGTACTAGAAACTACTGAGGAGAAATCAATTAATTTGTATCAAATGATAGTAACAATGATAATAATAGTAGCTCAGATTTACTGGGAACACTTCATGTACCCACTACCATGCATGAATTAGTTCATTTCATGCTTTAAAATCTACGCAAGAGTCCTTTTGACTATTATAATAGTCTTGTTTTACGAAGAAAGAAACTGGGAATTCTAGGGTTAGATCATTCATTTTGGATTTGGGGCAGTAAGTGAGAAAGCCAGAATATATCTGAGCAGTCTAAATCCAGAATGAGACTTCTAAGTGAATTTTGAAATATAAATAAATTTATATGAATGTGTGAATGGATAGAGCCACAGTCATTATTGTCTGTCACTCTCACTGCTATTAGAATATGCTTTCTCAACTAAGAGGAAATAAATGGTCCAGTTATAGCCACCTCATTGGGAATACTGGTGGAAATGTGTTGCACTATTGAATGTCATCTGTGAAATGTGTCACATCTGAAAAAATGTTAAGCTCTCTGCCTAATGGGAAAAACGGGTGGTAAACAGATGGTCACAATACCATCTGTCTGGTAAGTGCTATGATAGGAGCATGTGCACAAGATCAGGAGACAGCCAAGATAAGGTTACCCAGAAGAAAGTTTTCTTAAAGGAGGAAATGCTTGAGTTGTATCTTAGAGGAAGGGTTCACCAGGCAGTAAATGGGTGGAAAAGCAACAAAACAGAGGGAGAAACACAAGACATGGAATAGGCTGGGCAATGGGGGTGGGAAAGAGAATAATAATGTGTGTGTAGTAAGGTGGGTTTGAGGAAAATTAAAGGTGAACTAATTTGTTGTCTGTTTTTATTTTTGCACAGCTGAGTGATTTGGACTTTAACCTACAGAATAATTGGGTTCAGTATCTAAATTTAAGTATCTAAATTTGTGGAGTGATGTGATCCTGGATATATTTCTGCATAATTACTCTGAAGAACATGTTGAGAAGGAGTGGACAGAGGGAGAGATAGAAGACAGGAAAATCACAAAGAAGGAGATGATTCTAAGTGACCTGTAGAAACTAGTGCAGGTAAGAGAGACAGCAGGCCTGAGCTAAAATACTGGCAGGGAGATAAAGAGAAGGAGATCTATTTAAAAGCAAACCTTAGAATGTGACATAGCTAGAACTCTGTGACCATTTTGGTACTAGAGAAGGAAAAATAAAAGATGAACAGAAGTTATCTTACCCAAGAAACTGTGTGGACTATGAAGCTATCTCTCATGAGAAACAAATAAGACAAAGAAGAATTTAGGCTGGGGAAAATGTTTCCATTTAAAGAAGACAATGAGGTGTTCATGTAGAGAATCTGAGAATTAGGCAGAACAGGTCAGAATAGAAGACAGGAAGAAGGTAGGGGCAAAACACACAGCTTGGGTGTCACTGATATATGATTGATGGGTAAAGCCTTGAGTGGCTACGTTTTCAAAGAGCCTGGGGTGATAGTGAAAGGGAACTGATAAGGAATCTAGGCTACATAAAACTACAAGGGCCAGTTTGAGGTGAAAAAGCCAGTGAGAAAGTGAAAATAAGTAGTTTGAGAAAACCAATGACAACACACACACACACACACCAAGAATGACCTCAGAGAAGTCAGGAGAAGATAAAAGATACATTTTCAAGTTGACTAATGTCAGCTGTGTCCAATACCCTGGGTAGGTCACTTGATAAGAGGAATAAAAAGACTGCATTGGAGTTTGGCAGAGCAGAGGCCCCTGATGAGTGTGAGAAAAATTATTTTCCTGGCTCTGTGGAGGTTAGAAGAAGATGGTGGCAATTTAAGCACTGGATAAACGGGAAAGAAATGGAGAAGATAAATAGAGACTATTTCTTCCACTCAGAAAACTGAAAGAAGTTTTATATACCTCAATTTTTACAAGATGTTACATTTAAAATAATTCATATGGGTCCTATGGGTCATAGGCAAATGATTACATTATTTATATTTCAATAATTTTGTCTTGCTAATATATTTCCATGGAAATCAATTAACTTTCTTTTTTTAAATATATTTTTATTGATTTCAGAGAGGAAGAGAGAGAGAAACATCAGTGATGAGAGAGAATCATTAATTGGCTAGCTCCTGCATGCTCCACACTGGGGATCAAGCCAGCAACCCGGGTATGTGCCCTGACCAGGAATCGAACCGTGACCTCCTAGTTCATAGGTCAATGCTCAACCACTGAGCCATGCCAGCTGGGCAGAAATCAATTAACTTTCATTTATACTTTTAGTGCATAAGCTTTTAAATTAGCATCCTCAAATAAATGAAATATACAGGTGCAATTCCCAAATTTCTTCTTTAAATTCTCTCACTTCCATTGATATCTTGATATTTATTTTTCCTTAAAAGCTATTATTCTGTACTTAGTACTCTATGAAAACTTTTATGGTTCCAACTGCTTTGTGAAATGTCATTGATAGCATTATCCAGTCCTGCTTTATGTCCCACAGTCCTGGTCCCAGTTTAAACACAATCTACAAAAGAATTCATCCCAACCTTCTGATCACTTCTTCCCAGAACTGCTTGCTTCTGCACTATGTTTTTTGTTTTTTACTTTTCATTACATTATAATATACTACTACAGTAAATATAATCACCTGATTTTATTCAGTTAAGAAAATAATACATCTTGAAAATAAAAGACCATTTATGTGTTGTCATATAGAAACATACAGAGCATTTTACTAGCATAGTTTTCAATTTTGAATCATGTACTGCATAGATAAAAAATGGGCCTATATTGGGACTACTTGGTTATGCTGTCCAATCAGGTTACCAGCAGAGCAAGACAACATGATTTGTAATTATTTGCTTCGGGTGCCACTCTGATAATATCTGAGGATTTTATTAACCTGAAACCTTATAAAAACAATGGAATTGTATCCATAAGAAAAGATTAAATACCAGCATTTGCAACAACATGGATGGATCTTGAGAGTATCATGATAAGCGATATAGTCAGATGGAAGAGGCAGGAACCATATGATTTCACCCATATGTGTGATATAATACAGAAAATAACAAATGGAAAAACCAAACTGACAAACAAAAATACTCATAGACACAGACAATAGTATGGTGGTTACCAGAGGGAAGGGAAATGGGGGAAAGATGAAGGAAGAAGTGGGTGACAAATATATGGTGATGGAAGGAGACTTGACTTTGAATAGTAAACACACAATACAATATACAGATGTTGTATTATAGAATTGTAAACATGAAACCTATATAACTTTATTAATTATGTCACCCTACTAAATGTAATACATTTTTTAGAAAAGGGCAACCAAAATATTATTTGTAAAGAATAACTTTACATTATGAAAAAATTTTACATGTTATAACTAAGGCAACTTAAACACAAATAGGTTTAGCAACTTACAAATAATATTCAGAAATGATTTTGTTCTGATTCCATGCTTTATTGTAGTGATTTAAGGATGTTATTAAAACCCATAGACAGGAGTGCTCTTGGTGCTACCTTGGCCTGTTCCTAGGTCTTCTTTTTTTTTTTTTTTATCTCCTAATGAGTTTGACTCTTGTATCCCAGACCAGTCCAAGCCAGACTGACTGCATCTGGCATTTAATGTGATATTCTCATTGCAGAGATATCTCAAAGTCTTTATATGTAAACTTCAGAGTTCAAACCTTGATATATAGGCTACACAGAAGAGTCATACTTATAATTAAACTAGTGGCCTGGTGCACAAAATTCATGCACATTAAAAGTGGATTAATTAGAGGAAATATTTAAATATTGCTATTTGCCCTTTCTCTATAATAGAAGTGTCAGAAATGAAAGAAAATTAGTAAAATGTATATGAAAATCTTCCTCCTGTCAGAGTCTGGGGTGCACCATGGGACCCAGAGCCAAGTCCCTACCCACCCATGTACACGTCAAAATCGCATGAGACCCAGACCTGGCCGGGACCACCCCCCCCCCCCACATTAGGCTAGATCCAGACCCGGCCATTTCCACCCTTGTCAAGCCCCACTGGGCAGGGGGTGCAGCCTCAGGCCCCCTGGCCCAGCGCCGGGGTGTGGGGCATGGCCTGAGGTCCCCCATCAAGGCCTGCTGGACAGGGGGCATGGCCTGAGACCCCTGACCTGGCGCCAGGGCAGGAGGCATGGTCTGAGGTCCCCTGTCAAGCCCTGCCAGGTGGGGGGCATGGCCTGAGGTCCCCTGGTGTGGCACCAGGGTGGGGAGGTGGACTGATCCCCTGTCAAGCCCCATGGGGGTTGGGGGAGCGCAGCCTCAGGTTCCTGCTGATTGCTCATTAAGGCCCGTTACAGGAATTCAGCTTCCACTGTGGGTGCAGCCATCTTGTGTTATGGAACCCCCCGCCCCCTCTGCTGTGGGTGCTGCCATCTTTGTGGCAGAGTGATGGTCAATTTTCATATTCCCTCTTTATTATATAGGATAATTTGTTGCTTCTCCAAATTGCTAGCTCATTAGTCCACACAGAAGAGCCACTACTGCCTGACATCCTTTAAATCCCTGTGTTTTCTGTTCTGTGTTTCTGCTGTTGGAAAGGTTTTTATCTCTCTATGACTTCGGGTTAAAAAGAAAATGTTCTGAGCTTATCAGTGCAGAAAAGATTGTTTTTTTTACTCAAAAGTCCTTTTCTCTGTGGCTATTTCCTGCCACATACTTCAAATAAGCATGAATGATGAAAAGTTAAACTATTTGCTCATTCATTCTTTCAACAAATATTTACTGAGCATGATTTTTGGGTACAAAGTCAAGTAAAACAGCTATTCCCTCCCTTAAGGAGCCTACTTTCTGGCTGGGGAGAAAAACAAGGAGATGGATAATTATAAGACAAATGGAAATGCTACTAGTCAGGATTGTACAGGTTGAAATACAAGCCCAGAGCAGCGTATTTATTTTCGAGAGGGGTCAGAAAAGGGTTCTTAGAGCAGTCAATGTTCCAGTTCAGTATTGAAGAATGTAATGGAGTTTTCTAGAAAATATGAAAAGATGGCCTCCTAGAGAAAGAGAAGAGTAAGTGTAGATGCAGAGGTTTAAAACAACATGGCATTGAGGAAAGAGTGAAGGAGAACTTTCCATATTAGGCCTTCCATAGTTAAAGATATTTGTAACTTGCATAAGGAGGTTGTGTTCATATATAAAACTGAGACCCGGCGAACAAAATTCGTGCATTCAGGGGGTCCTTCAGCCCAGCCTACTCCCTCTAGCAGTCCAGGAGCCCTCGGGAGATGTCCAACTAACAGCTTAGGCCCGCTTCCCACAGGGGAGCGGGCCTAAGCCATTAGTCAGACATCCTTAGTGCTGCTGTGGAGGTGGGAGAGGCTCCCACTACCACTGCTGTACTTACCAGCCATGAGCCTGGCTTCTGGCTGAGAGGCAATCCCCCTGTGGGAGTGAATTGACCACCAGGGGTCAGCTCCTGCATTGAGCATCTGCCCCCTGGTGGTCAGTGCATGTCATAGTAACTGGTCATTCCACCATTTGGTCGATTTGCATATTAGCCTTTTATTATATAGGATGTGTTAGTGTTCAAAGGAAAACTAAAGCACAATCACACAAAAAGCATGATACCTTTGAGTATTTCTGTTTTATTGAGTGATAAACACATGCCAGGGAGGGATGGAGCCAAACCTGGAACACAGCCAGAGCCACCATGTGCAAGACCTTGCCTGCCAATGAATAAAGCTTTAAATATTCCCTGAACGCTTCAACAAGACAATGAAAGATTTTAAGGAGAATGTGGCATTGTTTAATGTGAATTCCAGTAAAATCACATTGGGGAAAAAAGGCATGGGAAGAGTAGTAGGTGGTGTATTTTGGAAATAGAGAAGCCAAAAGATGATGCTATAGGAGAATAATGCTCAGTACCTGATATTATAGTGGAAGGGAAGGAAGAGACAGAGGATTACATAACAGGATGGAGAGATGTGCACTAGAGAATTGAGTGATGGATTTAATATGTCCTCCCCTTAGTATGGCTGGGGTGATTGTAGAAGAGAGGACTCTATAGTTTCTATAATTGGCTATTTTCAGTCACCATCAAGAGACTAACAGGGATGGGACACATTTAGAAAGAAAAAGAATAAGCTTCTTATTGACAAGTAGAATTTTTATGTCCTATAGAATGCCCAACGGGAGATGCCCAATTGACATTTGGAGAGAAGAGTCTGGTGCTGAGTAGAGGAAGCTGAATGGCCCCTTAACCATTCATAAGAGCCTCACAATTCATTAGCTTGTATGTCATAGATATCAGAAGAAAAGGTAACCAAATTTAACAAATTTTCATTGTTCATCATCATAAAAATTCCCCTTTGGCTAACCCATTGTGTAAAAATTAGTGCATTCAGACTCAGCACCTCTTTAAAACAAACAAGCAAAAAACACACACAAAAGCTGTCAATATTTGTATAGGAGTCAAACCAGTTGTTTCCACAGTACATAGCTAAAATGACTGGCTGTTTTAATTTTTCACTCAGCCAATAGTTGTTTGGCACTCAGTAGATAACCCAAAATGGGGTCTCCCCTCAGAAGCTTCTAAGCAAAGATCCCAGTAACTTCTGAAGGATAAAATCACAAAGTAGCTAATATTAAAAACAAATACATATATTGGATAAATATTACACAGTGAATAAAAAAAACTAAGTGTACTTGGAAAAATGGAGATTAAAGTGGTCCTTAAAAGCAACACAGGAGATGTAACATCTGTTCTCAATCAGGGACTCAGTGGTGAGCCATGCCTCCATGGGGCACAAAGCCTGGCCAAACAACAGTTCCTCCATTTGTAGAATGTCACGTTAAGGAAACAATGACCAAGAAAACAGTAACAATTGGGTAATGTCTACATTGCAAATTTCAGCTAAAATAAACATAGAAGCCTCTAGAACAGCCTTGTATACTATGCATATTTTAATCACTTATCCATGAGTCTCATAATGGTTTACTATATGACTAAAAAGTCTACTAAGACAGATTATTGTTTATACAAAAAAGATTAAGGGTGAAATTACCAACTATTATTAACTTTCATTTACTTATTCAACAATTTGGGGGCATTTAATGTGCACCAGGTTAGGAGGCTGCAATAGCGAGTGAATCAGATTCAATTCCATTTACTAAGTCAGGCCTGACATGGTTTTCAAGATCTAGTGAGTTCAGAGAGTTATCTCAATTTTACAAAAAAAATAATGGAGACAGAGCTGGGAAATAAATTGCCTATGTTATAAAGCTAATAACTGTCAGAGACAGGGCTGGACTCCAAGCCTAAGGCTTTTCGCAATATAGCAGCCTTTTATAGTCAATGCAGATCTCAATTGGAAACAATTTAAGGTATTAAAAGTAATGAAACTTTATTCATAATAGTGCCAAATTGAAAACAACCCAAATATCCTTCAACAGGATGGATTAACATTTTTATGTACTCATAAAATGGACTACTATGCATCAATGAAAATGAATGAACTATAATCACACACAATCACAGACACAAAGGAATGACTATTGTAAAACTCTAGTTACATAAAGTTCAAGAACTGGCAAAACAATGGTGATAAAAGTCAGAATAGCAGCTACCTTTGGGGAGTGATAGTGACTAGGAGGGGACATAGGAGCCCTCTGATATGCTAGAAATGTAATCTTTCTTAATCAGGGTGAGCGGCATAGCTGAATAAATATATTAAATTTATTGAATTATATATTTAAAATTGGTGCCCTTTATGTATGTTATATCCAAATTTAAAAATAATAAACACTGAGCAGAAACATAACTTGTTGAACTGGTAAACTATATGTCAGGCAGTTACTTTAAAACAGTTAGAGAAAAACACTGGTCACATGGTCTTGATACTTTAACCTCCAGTGTGCCCTCAAGCTTATTGCTCTGTCTTGGTTCAGAGGTGCACTAATTTATACCAGGGAGATTGTAATAAGCATCAATTGGTCTGCCTGTGACTGTCTGCCCATCCAATGCTGCCAGTTTCCCTTCCTAAATGCCGGCTTGCCCCAGTAACTCCCTCATGTAAACACCTTCTATTGATCTCCATTTTCTATTAAATAATATTTTTAAAGTCCAAAATCATTAGCATGGGTATGGGTTCTTTTTCAATCTTCTCCCAGACAGCTATTCCAGTATCATCTCCTGCCTATCACCTCATGCACCTTTCTCTCTTCCTTACTCAATAAGTAATCATTGGATGCCTATTTACATAAGCCTCTCTGCCATGTGGTAGAGAAATAAAAATGAATGAAAAAAATTATATTTTGTTGCAGACCAAAGAAGAAGCAAATATATCCATGTAGAATTACAAAGCTAATGAAGGATGTAGACGAGATAGACAAAAGGCATCATGGAGCCTGACCGGTGTGGCTCAGTGGATGGAGTGTCGGCCTGCGGACTGAAGGGTCCCGGGTTCGATTCCAGTCAAGGGCATGTACCTTGGTTGCGAGCACATCCCCAGTAGGGGGTGTGCAGGAGGCAGCTGATCGATGTTTCTCTCTCATCGATGTTTCTAACTCTCTATCCCTCTCCCTTCCTCTCTGTAAAAAAATCAATAAAATATTAAAAAAAAAAAAAAAAGGCATCATGGAATCCAAACGAGGAATGTTACACTCAGCCTGGGAAGATTTTTACAGAGCTGACAGAGATATGAAAAGAGGAAAGAGACATAGACCTGGTAGACAGAGATAGGTGTGGTTGATTATGGCATTCTAGGCTGAGGGGATTGCCTAAACAAAGCTATATAGGCTTGAAATAGCATGGGACATCTAGAAAATGAAAAATAAGAAAGTGAATTAAAATGGAATCTTATGGTTCAAGGGTGGAGATGAGGTGTGGCAATGCTGAAGTCAGGAAATGTAGATAGGCAACCAGCTCATCATGGGTCTTGTTTGCTATGCTAGGAAGTTTGGATTTTATCCTGCGGGTAGCAGAGCTCCCAGACACACCCAATGCTACGGCCATGCCAAGTTCTGCATGGTTCCATTCCAGGCACTTTCTCAATGTTCTACTATTGTTCCTCTTGTGAAGTCAGCTCCGAATGCCAGCCCCACCTGGAAAAATTGTATTCATTGTTCTTAGTTGTATACTTGACAACTTAGAATCGCTTTCACTCAACTTGGAATGGACATTGTGTCATTGACCCCCATTAAGAAATGTGAGAATAAGCCCATGAACTTTGCTGTTCTGTTGACTGAAGTGTTGGTGTTCAAAAGTATTGTCTTGTTTCACAAGGGTCCTCTGTCTGTGGGCACCAAGGAAATGTCTCTCAGAACCAGCAATAGTTGAGGGTTTCTGAGAGCCGGTTTATGTTTATCTTAAGCACACTCTGTTTCTTTTGAGATGTTTCTTCCCTTTGTTTTAGCTCAAGTATGTGATCCACCTCTAATAAGTGTAAGGACATCACTCTATATTCTCATGGATTTATTTCACTCTGCCTTCACTTTATTTTCTTCTAATTTTTTCAATATCCTGATTTCTTCACTTACTTTTATATGGATTGTCTGTAATGTTGTGATCCATCTGAAATCATACAACTTGGAGTGCATATAACTAGATAAATAAATAAACAAATTGTTGTTCTTCAAGATTCTTTAATGACTCCTCTTTTGTGAAGCCAGATGCTCTTAGGCAGAGTTACTCAGTGCCTGCTCAGAATCCCCACAACTCTTGGTTCATGCTTTTATTCCAGTCCTCCTGAATTACCTCACCCACATCTCCTACACGTTTATTTATTTTACCCTTTCAGAAGATCCTTCAAGTCAGGAATGAAAGTTGCAATTTCCCTTTTCATTTTCCCAGAGTCTAGTGCTGTGCAATGAAAAGACACATGTAACATTTGGTGTATGAATAAATGAGTGAACAAATAATGATAAAAATGAAAGAAACTTGAGTTAAACTTACCTATTAAGAGATATGGGAATGGGGTCAAAGAATACTAGGAAAACAGTGGTCAAGAGCCCTCAGATGAATGTCTTTATAGAAACATCTAGACATCTAGATACTCTCAAGTCTGACCAGTGGGCTCAAGATCAAAGTATCATTTTGGACACGGCGTTGAAAAACAAGAAAAAAGAGAGCGGGAAGTTGCACTGTTTGGGCAAGAGATAAACGGGGTTTGATGGAGGGCACCTGGCCATGGGAATTGAGTCATGCACGAGATATTTATTGAGCTCCTACAGAATTACCACACTGGAGGCTGTGCTTAGATTAGTAAAAACAGAGAAAAAACAACAACCTTGAAGGGTCAGAAACTCTTAATCCTCTGACTAAAGGCTGCTATGTAAGTTTTGAAAAAAAAAAGGACTTAGAAACTCACTTGTAAAAATTATGGAAATATTTATTGAGTGCTTTTATTCCTACAGTTGAGGTGACTCATATTAAAAACATTATGTGTATTGTTCAGTGCATCACTATTTACCCAGGCATACACACAGGCATGATCGCCGTGGGTTTCACAGGCAGATGGTTTTCCCTCTCTTAGGGAGGTTAGGGGACTGAGTCTCTGACAGGCCAAGGTACTTGTACAAGTTCATTCACATGGTTAGTGGTTACTGAAATCAGAAGAGAGGTTTTCTGACTCACAGGTTATAACACAATATCCAGTTTATTTTGCTGTCTGAGCAAGCTTTAGACAATGCCTGATATCAGTTTACCAAGAAGAGCGAAACCATTATGGGAGTTTCATTGTATTGGTTCACTTATAATGACTTCCTGGAGCTTCTGGCACAGAATTCAAGGTCTTTTCCAGGCTGACTCTACCTTCCCAGGCAGCACCATACCCCACAGTCTTTCCAGCATATCTGTACCTGCTGTTTGCTTCTGAAATTTTGACCCCAACTGCCATTCCTTCTCCAGAATCATAGAATGTCTGTCAGGGTCCCCCTTGACTATTAAACATTTTAAAATATAATCAAATTTTGTCTTCATTCTATAAAATATCTATGTTTGTATAATCCATAAAAATATTAAATGACCTATAAATTAAATTTCCCAATAGTTTAGCCTTAAAGTGAAATTGAAGCCCTGGAAAGAGGTGCAATGTTTATCTTCTGGCTTTAGGGACAGCCCTATATGAACCCTTGGGAATGAACCCTAAGTTGACAAATGGGAATTTTATTACACTCTGAGCTCACTCAGGGCTGGGAATGTCTCATTCCTCTTCATAAGCCTAGCACATGCTTCAGATGTATTATCTTTTATCTAAATGAATGGATAGGTGGACAAATGACGGAAGGACAAACAGATGAATGGAACAAGGATGGATGAATGAGAGAATGATATCAAAACTATGGAATATACAAAGCAAAGAAAAAAACCTGTGTTTGTCAATCATTTATTATTTCTAAAAATACACCCTATAATTAACATTTTGGGCTCTTTGACTTTTTTACAATGCTGCACCCCTTGAGGACATTTATATGAAAATGTCATATATGATGTGAAAATAAAGAGTATATTCATATAACTCTCTTTTGGCAAAGAACCAATAGAAAACTTCTACATTTAATTATTCTCCATCCTTCCTTTCTGAGTATAAAAAGAACCTTTTTTTCCCCTTTTAGTATGCATAATGTAGAAAAAAAATGTTTTTCTCAAAATCTCTGCAGCCTATATTGACTATTTATTGATTGTACCTATTCTAATTCAAATTTCTTCCATTATCAAGTACACAATAGATGAGTTTCAGCAAAGGTGACTATAAAGTAGATTACCACTGACCTCTATTTTGGAAAACAAATAAACCAAAAAAAAAAAAAAAAAAAAAAAGAAAGAAAGAAAGAAAGAAAGAAATGCATTTATAATAATAAAAGTGTAATATGCTAAATAGACCGGATATCCTTCCAGAAGGCCTTCCAATAAAGCTGCGAGGGAAGCCTGGGTCCTGGGTGCCAGAGGGAAGCCAGTGCGGGCAGCCAGGGGAAGAAAGGCCTACTCTTGCACAAATTTCTTACATTGGGCCTCTAGTCCTACCTAATAATAGACAAATATGCAAATTGACCATACCTTCGCTATGCCCGTGATTGGCCAGGAGGCGTGGGGGGGCAGGACTCGGGGTGGCCAGGGTGGCCGGGGTGGCCGATTGGGCCGACGGGACATTGAGCTCGAGTCGCCAGCGGCGGCTCGAGCTCAGTGTCTGCGCCATGGCTGTGCTGCGGCACAGAAGGGGCCTCTGGGGCAGCGAGCTCACATCCCACCGCGGACCATCAAAAGCGGGGGAGCTGGGTGCCTGTCCGCTCAGGCACCAGGCCTTTCAGAAGCCTCTGCCACGCCGGAGGCTTCTGCAAGGCCTGGTGTACCAGCGGACAGGCACCCAGCTCTCCCGCGATCGAAAGCAAAAGCGTGGGAGCTGGGTGCATGTCCACTCAGGCACCAGGCCTTTCAGAAGCCTCCGCCATGCTGGAGGCTTCTGAAAGGCCTGGTGCACCAGCAATCAAAAGCAAAAGCCTGGGAGCTGGGTGCCTGTCCGCTTAGGCACCAGGCCTTTCAGAAGCCTCCGCCACGCCTGAGGCTTCTGAAAGGCCTGGTGCACCAGCGGTCAGTCACCCAGCTCCCCTGCGATGGAAAGCGAAAGCGTGTAGGGGACCCTATATGTGCATGATTCAAACATGCACTGGGCCTCTATTTTATATATAATAACTTCAAAACATTTTCTATTAAAAAGTAGAAAATATTTGGTGAGCAAGTAGTTAATGTGTGTCTGGAAAGGGTGCAAAAAGAAGAAGAGTGGGTATCTAAACGGGGAGGGCAGTGGTCCTTGAGTGACAAAATAGAGCTATTATATTAGGAATCTGAAGGAATCTTCCAGAATTTTAAAAGTAAATCTCATTTCCTTCCCACAGAAATTTGGATTTAAATTACCCATTTGAGCTCATTCCCTAATTGCCAAAATTTTCCTTATTAGAATGTTCAGATATATAATAGATCAAAGGAGAGAGAGGAAGGGAAGAAGGCAATGAATGTATTTGTGTTCTACCACTCTCTGCATGTGTATAGTTTAAATCCCCAGTGAGCTGAGCACTCATCCTCTCCCATGGCTTTAGTCTGGATGATGGGTGAATGTCCAAAACTGACACAAGATGGAGAAAGTAGAGATGTGATATTGGAACTTACAGACAATTTGAAATCTTGGGATTTTTTTAAATGAAAATGTTGGTGAACCAAGGACATTTACAGCAATTACAAACCAAGATATGTGGTTAGCCTGGGCACATTAGAGTGCATCATGTACAATATAGTTTACCCAGAAAAAGAAGCATTTAGTGCATATATATAGACTTTAGAACAAATTATATTTAACTTTTTAAAATTTTATTTAAATTATATTTAAATGGTAAGAAAGAAAACAAATATTTTGGGGAGCTATGAAATATTTACCTCTATTTTTCTTTTTTCTTCTTCTCTCTTCTCCCTCTTTCCTTTCTCTCCCTTCTTCCCCCACACTCTTTTCTCCCTTTTTCTCCTCCTCCCATTTCCCCTGAACAATGATGAACCAGAAGTCAATATAAAGTCCAGTGCTTTCAGTTGACTTGCTATGTGAACTTAGGCAAATCACTTAGTCATTCTATAATATTAGAAAACTGACATTCCTCCAGGCCTCTCATTTTGGGATGTTCTCTTGTTTAACCAAAATAATCTATAATTGATAGGCACTGCCCTTTCTTTTCTCTCCAGGTGGCCCTCTGTATTAGTTTCCCCTGGTGGGATGTAGTATATGACTGGACACAAGCTCTAGATGGATGGAAGAACTAAGGGACACTGACTGAAGGATATAATCTCATCTATTCACAATAAATATGGTTAGAAATTTCTAGGCAAAAGAAGGTATCAGGGGCCCTAGCTCTGGAGTATAATGTATCCCACATTCCACAGTGTTTTATGGAAAAGGGGTGTGTGTGTGTATCTCCCTCTATTTCCTTCTATTTCCAGCAGTCATTTTTCCCTCCTTACCTTCAACATTTTTCCCTCCTCACCTTCAACATTTTTCCCTCCTCACCTTCAATTACTATCATCAGTTTTCTTTTATCACCTTCTAAAACCCTCTATTTGTGTGTGTGTGTGTGTGTGTGTGTATACTCCCGGGGAATTTCAAGTCTTTCTTCTTTAACTAATCCTTGAGTCAGGCCCAGCCAACCTCTCTTATGTGTCCATGGTTGTTTTCTACCCTCAATCATCCTTCACCCCCAGGCAACAGTAGTGTGCCTTTTTCTCTTGGCCACAAAAGTTGCCCATTACAGTCATCTTACAATATGAACTGTCCTACCCTGTGTTATCAATTCCTAAATCACTGAAACATAAAGCATCCTAAAATATCATCTCTCATTTCATGTATATGGCAGATTGAGGACTGCTCTCTATAATTTATCTTTGCTTCCAATTTAAGAGCTCCTGTTAAATGGATTACTCTAGCACCTCCTGTTCAGAACTCCTTGCTTCACTTCTTTTCCACACCCCAACATTTCTTGGTAACTTACTCACCCATCTTCTGCCAAGTAAGGTTAAGTCATTACATAGCTAGGGTGCAACACAATAACATGCATAGATGACTGAGTACTGCAATTATTCTGTTACACATTTAATGCCCCTCATTTAACAAACCAGTAGTCTAATGAAAGGATTACTTTTATCCCATTCTAAGCTCAGGTCATCTCATCTGTATTATGTGGTTTCAATAACAAATAGGAAAATAAGTGTCCTATATCTGCTTAGTGGTATAAAAATGCCCACTAGTAACTCTCATATTTTAAGCATCACTTGGTACCAAGTTAATACCAATGTGTTGCTGATTCTAAAGAGTATCATATAAACCTGATGATGAACAATTTTCTCGTGCTACTGAAAGAAAAAAAAAGGCATATTGATTTAAATTCCTGCAGGACTAGAATAGCATTCTATAAAATGACCTTGTGTGATGTCTCAAAACTTATTTTTCTTGATATCTTTGTTCCTGGAAAATAATTTCCTCTACCTTTATTCGCCTCTCTAAAATTGCTCTTTCAAAGTTGGTTGGGAGAAATGCATCCATTTTCTTCATCAAAACCATTATAGCAGGCTGAGGTATTTAGGGGAACAGTACTGCAATTCACTTTGAAATGCACCACATCACAAAAATAAGATGGATTGATGTACAGATAGAGAAATGGATAGAGGGATAGTTATGTGTTATAGAAAATGTAGTAAAATGTTAATGGTAGAATCCAGGTGAAAGGTATTAAGACATTCACTGAAAATTCGTTCAAACTTTGTTGTATGTTTGAAAATTTTTATAATAAACTGTTGGGGGAAAACATTAAAAGAAAAAGAGTCATTTACCCTCTCCTAATTCATTTTCAGCACCAACTCTCCAGTGTGCTGCAGAATTTGCTCTCGACTAATGTGCAAATGGACAAGCCTTCACGTTGCAAGGGTGTAATTAGGGCTCCAGTATAGAAATTTGGCAGTCTGTTAAAAGGGAACATTTTCTACTTTGTGCTGTGCTCATCAAAAGACAAGATGAAACACACTCTTTTGTCATGATATTTTTGCATTGTAACCTGATGAAGTTTAAATTTAGCTAGCTCCAGCATGCTTTTGCAGGCTAAATTCTACTCACAGTCCCAGCAAAGCTCACCTTTGCAATGAGGAGAAAATAAAAGGGAAAGAGACCTGTTTTAAAAAATATATACATATCATATCCTTCCTTAATAATAAAAGTGTAGACAGAAAAAAATAATGACAGCAAATCCCATAAGAAATCATAACAACTAAGAATAAAAGCAGGATTCTAAGAAATAAGAGATAAAACTGAGTGAATATGGTTTAATCCTATAGAGTTATATTATCTGTAAAAATAGGTCATTATAAAAATTCATACCATATCTAACATGTTAATGAATATGAAACATATTCATATTGTATCTAACATTGTATCACCTTCATTAAAACTAGAGTTTTTCTCCTTTCCCTGAATTTTTCTTATGAAAGAGCAGGTAATATCTAGTTTGATGCGTGAGCCAGTTAGGGGAGGCCAATTATTGGTAATATAAGAGCACATTACCTATCTAGTTACCTTTCTAAAAGGGCTATGCTTTCCCTGGGTATCTGAAAATGCTTATTGTTATAAAAGACAGTGTCTAGACAAGCAATTGACTGTCTCCTTATCATGACCTATGTTGTCATTGTCATTTTTCTAACTTTAGCTTGAGCAGAAGTGGTATATATAAAAAGCATGTCACGTTAAAAAAAAATTGAGGTGCGTGTACCCCACAAATCCTTCTTTTCTCTTCCCATCCTAAAAATTTCGGAGGGTTGATTCATTTATATCCTTTTATTTATATTTATTCATTTATATTTATTCATTTATATTCATTTATAACCTAGGTATAGAATAGTTTAGGTTCTCCTTTTTTTCCAAATAAATACCATTAAAACTAAGAAAAACTTGTATCAAGACTTTAGCAACATCCTGCAAGACAAGAAAACAAATATGAAAAGAAATCAAACTTGGCCAGCTTCATGGTCATATGTTAAAATGTCATGGACTTTTTGCTTCATGGACAAAATTTTGGCCTAATTTTATTTTTCTGATAAACTTTACTGATTTATCAGCCACAAATGCCAGAATTGCTTTAGGATTTGGACTGTGCAGTTTAAAAAAGAATCCAAATATTGCTATATAATAAACATTTATCTGTATCTTACCTTATAATAGACAAATATGCAAATTGACCGCACCTTCCCTACGCCCAAGCCACGCCCACCAACCATGCCCACCAGGAAACCATTGCAGGGATGTTGGGGTGTGGCGGAGCCCAAGGCCAGGAAAGCCTCGGGCGGAGGCTTTCCCGGCCTTGGGCACCAGCAGGGAGCCTGCACGGATCGCAGGCAACGACCAGGGGTTCGGCTCCTACAATCCGTAGCAGGGACACTGGGTGCGGCCAAGCCCAAGGCTGGGAAAGCCTTGGGCGGAGGCTTTCCCGGCCTTGGGCACCAGTGGGGAGCCTGCACGGATCACAGGAAACCACTGGGGGTTGGCTCCTGCGATCCTTAGCAGGGACGTTGGGTGCGGCCGAGCCCAAGGCCACCGCCTGGGGCCAAGCCCCGACTCTGAAAGAAGGCAGAAGGCGGTGGCCACAGCCAAGGCCTGGATCCCTGGTGCCGGCAGAAAACTGGTGCAGGCAGCCAGGTGAATGAAGTTCTATTGCACAAATCTTCGTGCAAACGGGCTACTAGTCATATAATAATTTTAATATATTCTTAAAGGTGATTTTAATAAACATTTTCTCTTAGGTGTTTATTCTATGTATTAAATTAATAAAATATTAATTTTAGCTATTTATTCAATTTTATACTCTAAGGAATTCTTAAATAATTAACTTTACATTTATTGAACCTTAAATAGAATATTTAATATATTTATCCAGAATATTTTAACCTTAGTTAGCTCTGTGTTCTTTATGAAATCCCTCTGTTTCTTTTCAGCTATGTTAGGTTCCAAGAAAGACTAAACTCCAATTGGTGAAGGAGTTTCTGAGGTGTTCATTTTATAATGAACAAAATTTTATAGGAAGTTTATTTCTGATAAGAACGTTAAAAAAACTAAGCCCGCCCTAACCGATTTGGCTCAGTGGATAGAGTGTTGGCCTACGGGCCTATGGACTGAAGGGTCCCAGGTTTGATTCCAGTCAAGGGCATGTACCTTGGTTGCGGGCACATCCCTAGTAGGGGGTGTGCAGGAGGCAGCTGATTGATGGTTTCTAACTCTCTATCCCTCTCCCTTCCTCTCTGTAAAAAATCAAAAAAATATATATATTAAAAAAAGAAAAGAAAAACTAAGCCCAATTATTATAATTATTTTGGTGATATCTCAAAGAAAAACAAAAATGCCAACACATTTTTTTAAATTATTCTTTATAACATCTTCCTAGGTCTCTCTCTCTCTCTCTCTCTCTCTCTCTCTCTCTCTCTCTCTCTCTCTCTTTCATATGTTCTCACCTTCTTTCTCTTTCTTAATTTCATCCTCTCACTTTCTCTCAATAATTTTAGAACCATCTAATAGAGTTTATAGTTGAAATATAATCAAGGATTGTACTCTCATGATGGAATGATGCACCAAACACCCATAATTATCCAGTCATCATGCCATATTGCCTATGTATTTTCTCCAATTAGCTGAAAAAAAAATCAGACAGAGGTTGAATCATCAGAGTAATTGCATAAAATTTCCACTACTCTGCCAGTGTAGACAGGTAGAGTAAAACCTGCAATTTGACAGGGACCAACACTTTAGTTGTATTTAATATCTTAAGTCAAACATTTCTTTTTCCTTCTGAGATGTCAAACATGATTTTATTTTTGAAGGTAGGTTGCAAAGAGTATTGTTCTTTGCTACTATTTCCCCATGATTCCTCTAAAATATTTTCCTAGTGTCTCAGGAAGACAGAGGAGAAGGAAGTGGAGGAGGAAGAGGAGGAAGAGGAAGAGGAGGAGGAGGTGGAAGAGGAGGAGGAGGAGGCGGAGGAGGAGGAGGAGGCGGAGGAGGAGGAGGTGGAGGAGGAAGAGGAGGAGGAGGAGGAGGAGAAAATTACTATCGTTAATTTCATGAAGTGTATTTGAATAACTTTATTATATTTAAAGGGCTTTCAGAGTACCCCATGGACTCCCCAAGAAATTTTTGAGATTTACATGTTATATAAAGAAATAAAGAAAAGGTGATGAAAGGTCTGATAAGTCATTCATAGCACATACAGAGACAACAATAGCCTAAAAATGTAACAGCCACTTTCAGACATTTCAAGTGAATTCAGCTTATGCACTCTCTTAATAGGTTTTTCTATAGTATTAAGCTGGCCTTTACATGAAAAATTATTGTAGCCTTGGGTATCTGATAAGCAGGTATTTGTTGTAATCAACATAATACATTTTTGCCACAAATATCTCCACTCTTCACAATATATTCTGTATAGAAATTTGGAAATGGGGTTGGCGTAATCAGCAGTTGCCCACCCTCTTACACCATTTTATCCCTGAGAATGTAACACTGCTGCTGAGTGTGAGAGAACTGTGAACAGAAAGGCCTCATGGTTCCCTCTTCTCTCCTAAATTAGCTGTTAAAAGATCATGACAAAGACCACTGACAGAGCAAACAAGGACTGAGGGACTGGCTGTAGGTGGCACCATCTGCAGCGATCAAAAACCACCCTTTAACAATCTGCTAGGTGATTATAGAGCTGGATGGGGTGCACTTGCAAGAGTTCAAGTCATGAAAAGGTAGGATAAGTGAAAATAATATTTGTTATTATTTAATCTATTTGGCAGTGGCTTAAAGTAAATCTTTATTCCAAATCATTTTAGTACTACCATCAGTTCGGATTGTCTTTTAGGGTCCAAAATGCAATGGTATCACTTAAGCTAATTTAAGCTTATATAAATTGAAGGAAGTACAAAAATAGTTATGTTCATGTTTGCATTTACTTGCACAGCAACAAAAGGAAATGCCAAGGTATTTCCAACTTCTTATAGGTCATTTTTGAAATAAGAAGCCACGATTTATTCAGCTTCATCCACTTTTTCTTCCCCTACCCAATTTTGACTTCCTTTCTTTAAATGGGGGGAGGCTGTAGTCTTAGAACCACATCAGAATTTGTAACTCTAAGAGTGAATCATAAGATGTATGCTTCTAAAAAGTTTAATTTATTTATTTTATTGAATCTATTGGGGTGACATTGGTTACTAAAATTATATAGGTTTTAGGGTTACAATTCTGCAGTATATCATCGGTACATTGCATTAAGATCTATGCTTTTGAACCCTAAGGAGAGGAAATTTTTCATGTACTTCTTTGACATACCCAAATTCATCTGATCACCCAAGAGTTCTGATGGAAACATACAATGAGATTAATATTTTCATGCCTGTTAACACATACCCTTTATGAAACCTACTTATCAAGGAGTAATTTTGACTTTCATGTCTTATTATTTAAGAAATGCATTTCTTTTTTTAAAAAATATATATATTTTATTGATTTTTTTACAGAGAGGGACAGAGAGCTAGAAACATCAATCAGCTGCCTCCTGCACACCCCTTACTGGGGATGTGCCCGCAACCAAGGTACATGCCCTTGACTGGAATCGAACCTCGGATCCTTCAGTCAGTCCACAGGCCGACGCTCTATCCACTGAGCCAAACCAGTTAGGGCAAGAAATACATTTCTTAAGACTATAGCTGCTATAAATAGTGATTCCTTTGATGAATCTGGACAAAGTAAATTGAAAACCTCCTAGACAAGGTAAAGGTGGGATAAATGGTTTTAAAAGGACACTTGACTTGGGGTGGCAAACATACAATACAATATACAAATGATCTGTTGTAGAATTGTATACCTGAAACCTGTATAATTTGCTAACCAATGTCACCCCAATAAATTCAATTTTAAAATATGATTAATTATCATAGATGCTATTAAGAATGTTCATGATTCTTGGGAAGAGTTCAAAATATCAACATTAACAGGAGTTTGGAAGAAGTTGATTCTAACCCTTATATACAACTTTAAGGAATTCAAGGCTTTAGTGAAGGAAGTGACTGCAGATGTAGTGGGATAGACTCTGGGAGAGTATTTATGTAGTGTCATGGATTCTTCTGGTCCTCATTTGCCCTGCAGCATTCACTGGCCAGCTGTGCAGCAAAATCAGCTAATCACTCCCTGACATAGTTCTGAGCATCCTGGGCCAACCTCACCTCTCTGTCACCCTGTTTCTCCTTGTCCCTTTGCTGGCAACTTTATCTTTCAATTTACAAATGTGGCCAATTGAGTTATAGTTAGTCATTATTCCAGTGGACCTGGGATAATTTCTGTCTCTTTCTATTATGATTTCATATCACCAATCAAACTTTGTTAAAGCTTCTAGGATATGAAGTTCTCAAAAAGCATGTCTGTAATACAGGAATAGCTCAGTGATACTGCAGGTTTAGTTTGAGACTATCATAGTAAAACAAATATCATAATAAAGAAAATCACACCAAAGTGCATTATACAAGAGGGAGAACTTACATCTCTTTCTTTCAAGACTTTAGCTAAGTCCCATCTCCTCTATAAATTTTTCAGGGATTGACCCAATCATCTCCCCTGAGCATGTAGATGTGTCTACAGTGCTCACTGCACTCAGCATCTGCTTCCTGTTACTGTTACCCAGTTTGGCTCCCTCCATACTGTCCATTAGGATCCCATCCCAGCACCAACACAGCAGCCCTCCACCTGATCTATTTTGGTCAATGACAAATATTTAAAATAAAATGCACTTTAGTGGTAGTTACTTAAAGGATCCTAGTATTGTATCAATTAAATTTTTACTGGAACATTTCATCTGATGAGAAAGGGTAAAGTGATAATTGATTTCTAAACATGGAAGGAGTTATGTTTTGGCTGAATCTTATAGAAGTTGGAGTTAGTTTCAAATCTTGCAACTTTTATTTAGCAGCTGTGTGACCTAGGCAAGGTAGTCAAGCTTTGTGAGCTTTAGGTTCCCTACCTGAAGTGCACATAATTGCTCTGTACGGTTCTATGACTGGAACCAGTATGAATACAATGTGTACTAGATCCTCAGCATCACTTCTCCCCTGCTTAAAAAAAAGAAGAAAAAAAAAGAACCACTGTTGTAGAACTCTACTCTTGCCCTGTGGCTATGTATGGTTAGCATAAAAGAGCAATATGCAGAATCAGGGTGATTGTAAGACATCCATGACAATTATTGAACTAGTATATTATACACAAACTAGAGGACCGGTGCACGAAATTTATGCACGGGGGCGGCGGGGGTGTGTGGGAGCGGAGCCTCAGCCCAGCCTGCACCCACTCCAATCCAGGATCCCTCAGGGGATGTCTGACATCCCTCTCATACTCTGGGACCACTAGCTCCTAATTGCTCACCTGCCTGCCTGCCTGATCACCCCTAACTGCCCCCCCACCAGCCTGGTCACCCCTTACTGCTCCCCCCCGCCGGCGTGGTCACCCCCAACTGCCCCCCCTGTGGGCCTGGTTGCCCCACACAGCCTGCTGTTCAGCCGTTTGGTCATCCCTCACTAACCCCTCCTGCCAGCCTGGTTGCCCCACGCAGCCTGCTGCTCGGTTGGTTGGTCACCAATCACTAACCCCCCTGCCAGCCTGATCACACCACGCAGCCTGCTGTTCGGTAGTTTGGTCACCCCTCACTAACTCCCCTGCTGGCTTGGTCACCCCATGCAGCCTGTTTCTCGGTCGTTTGGTCACCCCTCACTAACCCCCTGCTGGTCTAATTGCCCCACACAGCCTGTTCGGTCATCCATTCCGTTGCGATGGTTGCTTAGGCTTTTATATGAAGATGGAAAGAGAAAAGAAATTGTGGATTTAACCCCCTCAGAGCTACAAGATTACTTTGATCTCCGTTTCCCCTAAAATGAAATCTCAACAGAATCTATCCAAAGCACACTGTACTCTTTTTACATACTCTCTTATATTCAGCTAATGTTTAGCCTATGTAGATATTAGATATCATGTTTGGCACTTACTGAAGCCATTTCATACAGGGATAGCTGAGAAATTATAATCTTGCTGTAAAGAGTTCAAATGGAGAAATCTAGAATGACACATAGGCAATAAATTATAATACCATGTATTTATGGCTATATTAAAAGTATAAAATGTGTCATTGAAAGTTGAATTAATTTAACCTTTTGAATTCTTGGTTAAAACGACAGCGGGATGTGGGGTTGCATTGTGAGCAAAATAACTTATCCCACCAGTTTGCAGAAATGTATTTGGACATGGTAAAACCTGAGTCAGCTTGATTAATGACCATTGAGCTGGTCAATAGTATGAGGTCAACATTGAATAAAAGGATGCTAAAGATCAATTAGAGGTAAAACTTGTGATCATGCCTAAATCACTCCTCTTCAAAGTACTTTACCAACATCCACTAATTAATCTTTATAATATTGTGCTACAAGTGATGTGCTATTATCCTCAAATAAGATTTTGAAATAGTAGGAAGATGCCCAATGTGAGACCTGAGCACTGAAACAGGTTCTTAATACTATATTTTAGAAGGCACCTCTGGCTAAGAGCATGAACACCATTGGTGACACACAGCCTAGAGTCCCAGCTCCATTCTTTACTATCTGGTTGACCTTGGATGAGTTTCAATTTCCTCACTTATTCAAAGGTGTTAATGCATTTCCCTGAAACACTGTTTTAATGTTGGAATAAATTAGTACTTTTAAGCCCTTGGAAAATAATAAGGGCTTGAAAAAAAAAACAACCATAGATATTGTTGTTATACTTATTTTTTTGAAACATTGGCCATGTTCTGGGTAAGTACCAAAGGATGAGACTGGCGAGGCTAGACTCAAAGCAGTATTGGAAGCAACCCCTTGGGACAGAAGGAAAGTACCATGACTTGAGTTCCTATTATGTGTCAGGCAATGTGCTAAGCACAGTCATGCACTGCTTAACGATGGGATACATCCTGAGAAATATCTCATTAGGCAATTTTGTCATGCAGACATCATAGAGGGCACTTACACAAATCTAGATAATAAGCCTTCTGCACACCTAGGCTATATGGAATAGCCTACTGTTAGTAGGTTAAAAGTTTATGCAGTGAGTATACAAGATGTACTGAGCTGAACTTCCTGCCTGCCAGCCTGGCCTCTCCTCCCGCACATTGCACCCTCACAGCAGGACCACCCTCTCAGCAGTGCCTGTCACCCCAGCACCTCCAGGAGTCAGCATAGTCCTGGCACATGGAGGGGCTCAGTAAACATTTGTCAGATGAATGAGTGATATATGTAGAGCTTTGATAGAGGCTTAGTCCTCTTCCTTCTCTCCATTTCCCACTCTTCTGTGACTACTAAATGCGACCCCAGGACTCCCAGGAACTGCGCTAAGTCATATGGTGAGAGCCCCTTGAAATTTCACCCCTCTCTTCAAATCATGATGGTTCTTTGTGACAGGGCTTCAAGGTAGCAGCCAGTTCTGGGTAGAAGAGGATGCAGAGACTGGGAACAGGGCTATACTGCCACCAGGAAAATTCCCAGGGACCATATGGGCTACAGCCTCGATTCTTCCTTCTCACTATTGTAGACAACCTGCTCTCCCTGCAATAAACAAGAGACAGCATGTGTATGCCCTTTATTTTTATTTTTACTTTGTTGTCAATAGGGGATTTTAAAATAAAATACCTCTAAACCTAGATTGCAAGACTCCTAGAGCAGAAAGAGACATTCCTGTTGCCCATTGCAGCCTCCTGCTCAACCTATATTTTGACTGTTTGCTTTTGGGAACTATAATAATTACCTCTTTCAAACAGTAGTGGAGCCTTCTGCTCTCTGGCCTAGTGAGGAGGAGGTGCTGATGGCTGTTTTGGGAGTTTGGATGAAAGGGTCACTTCACTAACAAAGGTAGCTCTGATCACAAAGAAAGTGAAAATATGAACTGACTCTCTGGTTGTCAGAAGAGAAGGAGTGGGAGGAAGAAGCATCAGAGCCCCTTGGGCAACTTTTCAATGCAGGGGAGGGTTTAAAGAATTTGTAAAATCAGTGGTGCCTCTTGGTCATTCTCACTACCCAACAGGCAGGCTCTGGAGTCTGACGCCAGAGGCAAAATAAGAATAACAGAAAAGGCAAGCCAGAGTGAAAAAGGCAGAATGTGGAAGCAGCAGTTTTCCAGACTAAAGCTACGATTGCACCTGCAACTCTTAGGAGATGCTCTGTGAAACCCAACTTCGTGGGACCAAGAAATTGCTTATGACTTTCTTCTTCAGTCCAAGACTGTAAGCCTCAGAAAGGTTATGATTTATTAATCAAGTAAGTAATATCTAACAGTAAATATTTTCCTGGTAACTGTAATTTCTCAGCACTATTTGTGGACAACCATAGAAAATTAATTATGTTATACATATAATTACATAGATTTTACTTACAAATTAGCTGATTATTTAAGGCATAGTAGAGAAAAGGCGTTGCTTTTTTTTTCTTTTTGCCATAGCTATCAAGTATAGCTTTAGGCAGCATATATGAGATGCACCATGATATACTTCATAGCTTTGATTTTCCTTGATGGTGATGACATAATTATTCCTAATAATTAGCATTGATAATTGCTAGTATCCATTGATCACCATGAACCAGACACTATACTTCACTCATTACACACATAAACCTCACATGAGTCCAATGAGGCAGACAACATTGCTAATACTGCTTACAGATGAGAAAACTGAGACTTGGGGAAACAAAGCAATTGGGCTAAGGTCTCACAGTTAATAGGTGAGAGGACTGAAATATAGACCCTATATTGCCACCTATACTCTGAAACCCATTAATCTTCTTGACATACACCACCAGCCATGCAGACAGGAAATGGAAATTCTAGGCACATTCCATGTACAAGTTCGGAAGTCTGTGAAAGCCCAGTGCAATAGAAGGAATTCCATATATCTCCAGAGTAATATACGAGGAAGAGTCCGTGGGAAGTAGGAGACTGAAGAGGCAGATGTGATCTATAGCATGAAAGGTGTTTAATTTTGACCCTAAAGGTAAGTGAGTATTTTGACTTTTACAATTTGAGGAAGGCAGTGTGATATTTAAATTAGAATTTTGGAAATGTTGCTGCATTGAAAAGTTGGTAAATAAGATGCAGGAACTAGAGTACTAAGGATGTTGAAATGGTCCAGCTAAGAGATGACAGGAGCCTGAATTAAGCCAATGGCTATGGGAATAGAGAAGCAGCAGAGCAAATATGTGAAGAAGGAAGAATCAACTAAACTTCATGATCTATTGAAAATGGGACAGTGAGAAATAAAGAATCAAGGATAATGCCCAGGTTTTCAAGTTGGACAAAAAGGGGAAAAATAAAGGCATTTAAAGTGATGTAAGGTTTTGCAGCAAAGGGAAGTGGGATGCTGATGAGTTCTATTTGGGAAATATCAGTTTTGGATATTTATTTCCTCCAGAACAGTGAAGACAAAAAGTGATCTTATATCAGTATAGCCCTTTATGTTAACATAAACAGTGGTGATATCAGTAAGTATCATTTGCATTCTATTTTTAGAAAATGCCGTCTCTAAAATTGCATGTAGTTTTTAAAAATTGGATGAGAAATTAAACCTATGAGAAGCAAAACACCTTTGTAATATAAGTAAGCAACTTGTTCTAACTTAAATAAGAACAAGCGAAAGGTTAAAAAATAATCACGCTGTGCACCCTTCAAAGAGCCCCAGCAAGCAAAATGCATTTTGTCATAGTGGGGTGGCAGTGAAGTGTTCAAAAGCACCATAAAAGTAGAATTCTCCAAAAAGTAATGCAGGTGTCTAGGTCAAATGCAAATAAAGAAAAATGCAAATTGAGCTATACTTGACTACAAAATCAGATGCTTAAAAACATTTCAGGAAAGTGAAGTTTTAGTCTCACAAAATTCAGCCGGTCCTCATTATAATACGTTTCCCATTTGTGCCATTCATTCAATATACTAAATGCATGATGGGGCTTCAGTTAAGTAGATTTAGAAGCTGATTATGCTGCATTTAATGTATTCACTTCAATTTTAGCAAGACTTTTTTTTCCCCTTTAAAAGGATTACTAAACCAAGAAAAGTAGAAAGTAAGACGGAAAATAAACTACCCTTTGATGATGCTATAACAAGATTAGAAAATGGAATGGCTTCATGATATCATGTAAGAACATATGTCCTCACTTATCTGATTTAAATAACTAAAAAATACATTTCAGTTGTGTTAATTGCTTTTACTCTGTACTTGACACCTTCTGTACACATTAGTTCACCCTCTGAGATCTTATTTCTCTTGAAATATATATGTTTTTGTTATGAATTGATAGGGGTTTTTTCCCCTCTTAGAATGCATAGTACACTCAACAATTTAAAAAATATCAGAAAGAACACTCTGGCAGGTGTTTAGAAGAGTTGGCTCTGCCGTTAAAAATGAATATCATCAATCCGGACTTCAATTAATATCTTAATCACTAAAATGGGAATGTTGAAATGCATTCTATAATCTCTAAGTCCCTCCTAGCTCCAAAAAACATAAGCTTTGGGGAAAAGCTAGTTGGATGCTATTATTTTATTCTGCCCTCAATAAATGGCTGTTTAAAGTTTGAAAAAAAAATAAAATGTAATAATTAGCATTATAAAATTATCCATGTGAATTTATCATCACAAATGAAATATATTGTGCATTAATGAAAGTTACCTCAAATTTCTTTCTAAATGAGCTCAGAGGAGAAGTAGCAGAAGAAAAGAGGAGAGTTTCAGCCATATATAAACTCATAATTTTTTGTGGCTTGAGTTTTAGAAATTAATACTAATTACTATAGCAATGATAATACTTCATAGCATCTTATGTCTTATTTTCTGACAATCTTTGAACTTAAAGGGCAGTTACAATAAGTTCAAAATAATTTTGAAACAAAGACGGAACAAGCAACTTGCCCAACCTCACCTTGTTCATAAACAGCCAAGATACTGCTGATTTTCCCCTTTTGCAAATATTTGCCAATTACTTTCAGGCACATAGAGTTTCTTTTATTTTCTTCACTTCCTCTGGAACTATCCAATTGACATTCAATTTATATCTCACTTTATCTCTCATGTTTTCTGACTCATCTTATTATTTTACATTTTGGGATTTTTAGTTGTTTGTTTTTAACATTTTCTTCCAATCTTTCTGTCGACTTATTTCAGTTTGGCCAAATATATTTTAGTTGTCCAAGAGTTCTTTTTGTTTTCCAATGACTCCTTATAATTACATCCTTATTTTATTTTACACGCATAAAATGTTCTTATTTTTATAAATAGCAACTTGACATTGTTAAGGTCCTTATTCCTAAATTACTTCATTTCCTTTTTCATAAGTTTTTATACTTGTGTGAATTATTTCCTCAAATGCCTGATGATCCTTGGCTATTTTTTCTTTTACATTTAAAAACAAAGCAGTGGAAAGGCTTACTGAGGACTCCACAGGCTTAAGTGGAGCTTATTTTCTGGGAGCTTTAACTTAGTATAAGGGGGCATAAGCTCACCCTAACACTGGAGATACCCTCAAATGCTAGAATTTGGATGGTTAACCATCATTCACACTACTTACACTAAGTCTAATAGCAATACTTCTATTTCTACAGAGGGAAAAAAAAACTCTTGCATTTTACTTATTTCGTTTTAACTGGGGAATAAACACTTAGCAGTTAAGCATTTTTCAAAGACTGTCAATTTTTACACATATAGACCTATAGTTAACACTTCTGATTGGTGTCTACTTCTCACTGTGTCCACTGGTCATGGTTCTCTGTCAGGCAGGTAAATTTCCTCTCCCACCACAGTGATCTCAGTGCGGATCTCTAAGTTGATGGCCATCCACTCTATTTCTTTTGCAATACTAGAGGCCCAATGCACAAAATTCGTGCAAGAGTAGGCCTTCCTTCTCCTCCCCCGCCCCCTGCCCCCGCTGTGGACACCTGCTTCCCTCTGGCTGCCAGTAGGCACCTGGGGCCTGGGCTTCCCTCGCAGCCCTGACTTTGTCTGGAAGGACGTCCAGTCTAATTAGCATATTATGCTTATATTATTATAGATTCTTCCATCTCTGTTTCATCTTCCAAGAACAGGTTTCAATAGACAGGTAGATAGCATCCACTTTTTGTTTTTAGGACTGTACCATTTTTATAAATGTTAAAATTTGTTTCAGTGGCACAAGCAACTTATTAAGATTGACTTTCCTGCAGGCTAAGTGGGACTACATATAAGTGCTGTATGTTGGAAATGAGCACCAACTCCCCCGCCCCCCCCCCGCCCCGCCCCGCTTAAGTTTGCAGTTTAGTTTGCCAAATGCACTGAAGGATGTGGGCTGCTTCCTGATTCAGGTCTTCCACTTTCTGCTGAAGTTTGAAGTTCAAACTAATCCCTCTAACAGGCCTCAGATAAACAACTTCTTTGCAGGTTATTTGCAGTACAAAGATGATTGACATACCCTGAGATCAGTGTAAGATTGAGCTCTTCCAAATGGTTTTCTATTCATTCTTCAAAACGACTCTTCTGTTCTTAAAGGGATAAATTTCCACCTGTCTAATGTGCAATCCTATGTCATTTATTTAAAGCAAAGAATATAATTAGTGCACTTTTCATTATAATTCTGTTTTAGCCCTTTTGTCAGTTTGTTAGCTATAACTTTAACTTAGAGGCTGCTTTAGAATTTATAGTATATTTTAACTTGTCACAGTCTATCTTCAAGTGGATATTATACCACTTCACATCTTGTATAGAAACTTCCCTGTAACATAATTTTACTTTTCCCTGGCAATCTTTGTGCTATTGTTGTCATGTATTTTACTTTCACAGATGTTATAAAACTGATATTACATTATTATTTGTTTAAATAGTTAATTATCTTTAAATATATTTAAATAATAAGAAACTTCTATTATATTTTTTCCTATGCATTTACTGTCTTTGGTGCTTTCCATTTCTTGGCATAGATCATTATTTCTATCTGGCAAAATTTTATTTCTGCTTGCAGGACTTCTTTTAACATTTCTTACACTACAAATCTGCTGGTGATAAAAAAAATGTCAATCTTGCCGAAACCGGTTTGGCTCAGTGGATAGAGCGATGGTCTTCGGACTGAAAGGTCCCAGGTTCAATTCCAGTCAAGGGCATGTACATTGGTTGTGGGCACATCCCCAGTAGTAGGTGTGCAGGAGGCAGCTGGTCGATGTTTCTCTCTCATCGATGTTTCTAGCTCTCAATCACTCTCCCTTCCTCTCTGTAAAAAATCAGTAAAATATATTTTTAAAAAATATTTCAATCTTTTATATATGAAAAATATATTTTAACTATTTTTTAAAATATTTTCACTCAGTCTGGAATTCTAAATTGAGAGGTTTTTTTCCCCCCTTGTAAGTACTTTAATGATGTTGCTCTACTATCTTCTCCCTTACACTGTTTCTGATGAGAAATCTTTTGTAATCCTTACATTTATTCCAATGTATAGTGTGTCTCTTTTCTTCTGACTACTTATAAGATTTTCCTTTTCATCATTGATGTTGAGCAATGTGATTTTTATGTGTCTTGATGTAGCTTTCTTTATTTCCTGTGCTTGCTATTCACTGAGCTTCTTAGATCTGTGGGTTTATATTTTTTACTATATTTTGCTAAATTTGGAAAATTTTCAATCATTCTTTCTTCAGATGTATTTTCTGCCCCCTCACTCACCAGAGACTCCAATTCCATATATATATATTAAGCCACTGAAAGTTGCCTCCTAGCACACTATTGTTCTTTCTGTTTTTTTTTATTTTGTTCTGTTTTTCTGTGTCATTTTGTACAGTTTCTATTGTTATGACTTCAACTGCATTGATCTTTCTTTTACAGTTTCTCATCTGCCATTAATACTGTCCCGCATATTTTTCATCTCAGACATTATAGTTTTCAACTGTAAAAGTTTTATTTGGATTTTTATTTATTTTTAATGTAGTAACTTTATGAATATATGAGAGACAGATGTAATAAGTCTTTTTATGTTCTTGTATGCTAATTATAACATCTGTGTTAATACTAGGTTTGTTTTGATTGATTGATATTCCTGTTTCTTTTATGGTCAGTATTTTTTGATTGGGTGCCATATAGTGTGAACATTATTTTGTTGAAGCTAAATGATTTGTATTATATATATTCTAAATACTATAAATATTCTCAAGCTTTGCTCCAGAGTACAATTAAGTTATTTGCCAAAAGTCTGAACATTTTGGTTCATGCATTTAAGATTTCACATATGGGATCAGAGCAATGCTCAGTCTAGGACTAATTTTTCCCACTGCTGAGGGAAGGGCTCCCTAAGTGCTCTACCCAATACCTATGAATCTTGAGGTTTTCTAGCATGACTGGTGGGGACAGGCATTAGTCCCAGCCTTGTTTGACTGCTGAGTACTATTACCTCTAATCCCCTTATCCCTGATGCAGGCAATTTACTCACATGCATGTACACATAAGTATTCAGTGAAATACCAGAGAACAACCATCTGTAGCTATCTGGAGTTCTCTTTCTATGCAAATATCTCCTCTCCAGGATTTTTTCCTGTAAATGCCAACTCTTCTTGTTTTCCCAGACCCAGATCCATGATCTCAGCTCAGGGAGTATACCAGGCTCTGTCTGGATCCCCATTCCCTACACTGTAGACTGGAAACTCCTGACATTAAGCTGAAGCAGTCATAGGACTTACTGTTTCCTATTTCTCAGGGACTACTGAACTTCATTGTCTGAGGTCCAGTGTCCCACAAAGCATTGTTTTTACATATTGTATCAAATTTTTTTGTTATTGTTTCAGGCTGGAGGGTAGATTTGATCTCTGTTACTTCACCTTGAGCTATTAAGTTAGTTTTTCATTGTTTCTGAAGGACACAAAAGCCTCCAAACAGAATGACTGTGTGATATATAGCACAAAGGCAGCAGAAGTTGGGGTCATAAAAGTATTGAAAGGACTGTTGATAAAGGATGCCTCTGATTTTAAATATATTTTTATTGATTTCAGAGAGAGGAAGGGAGAGGGAGAGAGAGATAGAAACATCAATGATGAAAGAGAAACAGCTATAGGCTGCCTCCTGCATGCCCCCTACTGGGGATCAAGCCTGCAGCCCGGGCATGTGCCCTGACCAGGAGTCGAACAAGTGACCTCCTAGTTCATAGGTCAACAATGAACCACTGAGCAAAACTGGCCAGGCTGATTATAACTTTTATAGATGTATAACTAATGGCCTGTTGAGTCCAGGCAGTAGGGAAAATTTTGCAAAATATGAGACTGAAAGATACCCTTGGTTTTCTGGAATTCTAGAAGGATGGGGTCTTACTGTCTAGGTTTCTTGGTACAAAATAGGAATAAATGCTTTTTGCTGTTAGCACTTTCATAGTATGAAGCAAGATAGAGAGATTGCAATAGAGATAGATAGATGGTAGATGATAGATAGATAGATAGATAGATAGATAGATAGAAAAAAGTAGTTAACATCTATAAAGTGCTTATATAGGCATTATTAGTGTTTAACAAGTATTAATACATTTAATCTTTTCAACAACCCTATATGTAGGAACTAATATTACCACCATTGTACAGATGGGAATTGTGAAGCACATAGAAGATTAAAATTTTTCCCAAATTACATGACTATTTAATAGAAGAACCATAATTTGAACTCAGGTATTACAGCTCTAGAGCCAAGATTCTTAGCCTCCCACACTTCATTCATTCTATAACTAGATGAATAGATAAAAATAAAACTGTGTCCACATCCAGAATAAAAAACTAATTCTCCACATCACATCATGGGTATTCTGCAGTAAGATAATATTATTCTGCTTTTGGTTACTCAGTCTCTACTTCCTATCCCTTTGTGGAATTTTATGTTAAGAAATGGACATATTGATCAGGTTTGAAGTGAGAAAGAAACTCAGAAACCTCAGAGGTGATGAGTCAAAATGTAGCAGTAAGTAGACATATAAGAAGCATATTTTCTAAAAGATGAGGTCAAGAGTGCCTGGAAATGTCTTTATAATGTATGTTCAGAAAGTCTATGTCACAGTGACTCCTACTATTTTAGAGTTCTAAGTCCCTATCATTTTTACATGAATTTTGCAAGTGCTCATTTAAGAACACTGTGTAGCATTAAAAAAAAATGAAAGCAGCCCTACCTGGTTTGGCTCAGTGGATAGAGTGTCAGCCTATGGACTGAAGGGTCCTGGGTTAAATTCCAGTCAAGGACACATGCCTGGGTTGTAGGCTAGGTCCCCAGTGCGGGGCATGCAGGGGGAAGCCACTCTATGATTCTCTCTCATCATTGATATTTCTATCTCTCTTTCCTTCTCCTGTCCTCTCTGAAATCAATAGAAACAATATAAAATTTAAAATTTTACTAAAAAATGGGGCACACTTTGAGATAATTGATGGCACACTATGGTATTGGAATAATAGGAATTTCAAATTATTTATTAAAATTAGAACATCTGTAGACTTCATTGTAATATAATTTGTCTATTTAAAGAATGACATATCTCTACATGAAAGAATACACTTTAATTTTTAAATATATTTTTATTGATTTCAGAGAGGAAGAGAGAGGGAGAGCAAATGCAAATACACTTTTAATTGCCTACAAAGCATTAAAAAGGGCCTTTTACCACCTTTATATGTCATCTTCTACAATAACCCTTCCAGCAGACTACAATACGAGGCACACAAAAGCCGCAAGTGCAATTTAAAAATTTCTAGTAGCCACATTAAAAACGTTAAAAGAAACATGAAATTAATTTTAATAAAAATTTTATTTGACACAATATATCTAAGATATCTTCTTTGCAATATGCAATAGAACAAGCATGTCAAACTCACAGCCCGCAGGCCGCATGTGGCCCACTATGAATATTTTTGCGGCCCAGTCAATATATGGTATGTAAGAAACATTTTAATAAAAATTTTGTAACTTGATTTTTACAGTATCCTGTTATACATAACTAGTGGCCTGGTGCACGAAATTCGTGCATGGGGGCAGGTGTTCCTCAGCCCAGCCTGCACCATCTCCAATCTGGGACCCCTCGAAGGATGTCCTACTGCCGGTTTACAGGGATCGGGCCTAAACTGGCAGTCGGACATCCCACTCGCAATCTGGGACTGCTGGCTCCAGCCGCTCACCTGCCTGCCTGCCTGATTGCCCTTAACCACTCTGCCTGCCAGCCTGCTCGCCCCCAACTGCCCCCCACTGCTGGCCTGCTCACTCCAAACTGCCTCCCCCCGCTGTCCTGATCAACTCCAACTGACGCCCCCCCTGCTGATCTGCTTACCCCCAATGGCACCACCCCCAACCAGCCTGATCACCCACAACTGCCATCCCATCCTGGCCTGATCAACCCCGGCGACCCAAGCTCCCAGCCCCTCCTGTTTTTCTTTTTCTTTTTTTTTTCAGTGCCTCCTTGAGCAGAGGCCAGGGCCGGCTGGAAGCAAGTATCTGAGTTTTATTTATCTTCTATAATTGAAACTTTGTAGCCTTGAGTGGAGGCCAGGGCCGGCCAGGGCGGGCGGGAAGCTTGGCTTCCTCCATTGCTGAGGCACCCAAGCCTCCAGCTTGCTCCAGCTCTGTGGCCACCGCCATCTTGGTTGGGTTAATTTGCATACCCGCTCCTGATTGGCTGGTGGGCATGGCTTGTGGGCGTAGAAGAGGTATGGTCAATTTGCATGATTCTCTTTTATTAGTGTAGATTATTAATAAGGAACTTTCGCTAATGACTGATTACTATAATCTTGTTGCACTAATTTCCCTTATGCGCCTTATGCGCAGGCACACCATTTCTCTCCACTAATACTAGCAGCCAATATTTTAGCAGCTGACTACCACGTCATTAGTCTTGTACTGACTTGTTTGGTGTGCGCATCAGGAAATAGTTAGCTTTCAGAGAACAAGAAAAATAGGTTTATTTGTGTTACGCTCATTAATTTGTGCTATTATGCAGTGCCTGGTAAATTAATGTTCAAGAAAAAATATTAATTTTTACTAAAATGTTCTATTGTTTTATGTTAATGATTACTCATTTATTTTAGCCCTTCACATTCAGCATGTCTCTATCAAAATAAACCTACGTTTCTACGAAAATTGAAGCTTTTGTTTTTTTGCAGCCCATATAAACTTAAACCTTGTTTATTTGGCCCATGTTAGCCTTTGAGTTTGACATGCTTGCAATAGAACATTATGATTAAGATATCTTACATTTCTCTTTTCATATCAGCTCTGGAATCTAGTGTGTATTTTATGTTTACAATTTATTTCAATTCAGACTAGCCACATTTCACATGTTTCATAGCCACACATGGCCAGTGGCTGACATTAGATAGTGAAGTTCAACTTTTCCTTCTCATTCACTCTCCTCCATTGCACTTGGCATTTTCCTTTCTTACTTTATCTTAATATATACACACAGTGACTTTAATTTTTTTTAAAATATGTTTTATTGATTTTTTTTACAGAGAGGAAGAGAGAGGGACAAAGAGTTAGAAACATCGATGAGAGAGAAACATTTATCAGCTGCCTCTTGCACACGTCCTACTGGGGATGTGCCCACAACCAAGGTACATGCCCTTGACCGGAATTGAACCTGGGACCCTTCAGTCCACAGGCCAACGCTCTATCCACTGAGCCAAACCAGTTTCGGCGTGACTTTAATTTTAGGAGACAAAATCCTGAATGCTTGCAGGAGTGCAAGGGTTGGGCAGAGGTGGTCATGGTGAATGGTAGACCAGGATTATAGGCAAGTTTTACAAAAGATACCCCTGAGGCAAAAGCCTGGTTGAAGAAAGATGGGAGTAGCAGGAGAGTGATAACAAGATTGGTTATTGCAATGAAATATTGACACAACCAAAATAAGAATTTTGAGAGGTTCTAGAATATATTCAACATAACATATGGTTCATGTTTTCAAGAAAGCCTCATAATTAAAAACATTTGAGTACTTTTATTTTGGTGCAAGGAAAATAGGGAGCTTGGAAATACTCTCTATGGCAGGTCTTGAGTGGAATGGAACCTTGAAGAAATGGAGTAAGAACCCTGGCAAGGTGGCACAATTAGTTAGAATGTGACCACATGCACTAAAATGTTGAGATTTAGACTCCAGGTCAGGCATATTCCTAGGTTTCAAGTTTGATCCCCTGTTGGGCAGGGCAAGTTTCTGGAGGAAACTGATCAATGCTTCTCTCTCACCTCTCTTTATCTCTCTCTTGCCCTTGCTCTTTCTCTCTTTTTCCCTCTACCTTTTTTTCTCTATATAAATCCAATACAAACATACCTTCAGGTGAGTTTTTTGTTTTTTTTTAAATAGAGTAAGAGAAAGGTATAAAAAGGAAAGGAAAGAAAAGACATGAAAAGTGAAAAGGAAACTGGAGCACCAAGGAAACAAAATCTGCGAAAAGAATGGAGAAGAAGCCTGGGTTAGGTGTGGGGAGTCAAAAGAAAGAATGTTGCATGAGATATCATTTCAAGGCTAAAAAGTTTCATGGAGAAGATGTCTTGACTTGAACAACTGCTTTTGGGGGATAATTGAGTTGTTTGAGATCTTACAACTAAATAATAGAAGGGGTAAAATCTTCATTGGATATCTCCTCTGTGTACGTAATTCTGGGTATAATATACCCTTTCATCTTCAAAAGAATACAACAAAAATATGTGGTTTTAATCTTATTTTCCAGATGAGGAATCAAACTCTGAAAGATTGGACATCTTGCCTAGTGTCTTAAATCTGTTCAGGCTGCCATAACAAAATGCCATAGACTGGGTGGCTCATAACACAAATTTGTCTCTCAGTCTGGAGGCTGGGAAAAGATCAAGGCACCATCAGATTCAACGTCTAGTGAGGTCCTGCTTCCTGGTTCAATGTAAGTCATCTCTTTCCTATGTCTTCAAATGACAAAAGAGGAAAAAGAGTTCTCTGATGTTGTTTTTTACAAGATCACTAATCTCATTTATGCGGGCTCTATCTTTGTGACCTAATCACCTTCCAAAAGCCCCACCTCCACATATCATTACTCTGGGGAATAAGTTTCAACATATGAATTCTGAAAGGACATATTTAGAATATAGAACCCAGGATCACATACCAATTAAGTGATGGAGCCAGGAAAAGAATGAGACATGAATCTAACCATACTTCCCACATTCATGCTTTGCCTACCTCCCTGGCTTCTTGCCTTTTGGGGAAATCATTTGCTTTTCCAATAGATCCCTACACTATATCTGCTGGAAATGTTGCCTCATTTCTAAAGCCTTATTCTTTTACCTTCTTTATACTTAATACTATGATTGAGGTAGGCAATCATTAAACATTTAATGAATAAGTGAGAGAAAAAACCTCATACAAAAGATATGTGCATTCTATATCTTCTTTGTCTAAACAGTGAAATTTGACCATAACAGCTCATTAAAAAACACAATATTCATAACAAAATATGCCCAGAAATTCAGGAATCATGACCTCTTAAAGGCTGTGTCCCCTGCAGGGCACTGTGTGCTCATCAGCAGAGTGAAATCTGCAGATTCTGAACAAATTGAACACATGCATGAAAAACGTTTCTAATTTTTGTATTATTAAGATTTTATAAGATATGTAATGATTCTTTGGTGGCCTTTGTTGCAATGCTCATTATAAAATCTGCAAAAGAGGATTAAAATAAATCTTAGATGTCAACACAATCTCCTGGGCAATTCTTCACTGGACAAAATGATGCCATCCACGACTGCATAACCTATGAAGTTGAGAATGGCTAATGAGGCCCATCTATTGTGAGAGAACCTGAGCTATTCTAAAAGACTTTCCTCTCTTCCCAGTCAAGGTCTGTACTCACCATGCCTGTGGCGAGAACCTGGCTTTCATAGTTAACGCAACAGTGACAATGACCAGTGTAGTAGGGCCTGAAGATTTCAAATTTAAAATAGTCCTCATGTTGTGTGGATGATTCTCATGGGCCAGTGTCAGCTTCATGAGGGCAGGAAACTTTACTTTTCTGTTCTTTTATATATCCCAGGACAGTACCTGACACATGGTAAAAGCTCAAAAAATATATACACAAAAATATACATAGATACAAACACATATGCATACATAGGCTAATATCATTGAAATAAATATTAAAATTTGGTTTTGTCATCAAAAACCATCACATATACCCCTAATCATCCCACTACCCAAGCATTATGTGTGTCATTCTTTGGAAAACATAGAAGAGTATAATTTAAAAAAATTTTATATATATATATATATATATATATATATATATATATATATATATACATATATATACATATATGTATATATATATATACATATATATATATATATATATATATATATATATATCAGTGATGAGAATCTTGATTGGCTGCCTTCTGCATACCCCCTACTGGGGATCAAGCCCGCAAACCGGGCAAGTGCCCTTGACTGGAATCAAACCTGGGACCCTTCAGTTTGCAGGCCTATGCTCTACCCACTGAGCAAAACTGGCTAGGGCTAGAAGAGTATACTTTTTAATTCCATTTTCAGCTCCTCCATTCAGTGACTTGTTTATTCTGTTACTTTCAAGCTCTTAGTATGGTTTCAGGTGTCTCTAAATAGCATTCCAGTTATTTGTGTTTTCATATATATTTTTTCAATAAGGATTTTTAAACCCCTATGCAGTTTGTAAAGGAAAAGAATCAAATTGTAAATTATCTTCCCTTATCTGAAAATTTCTGTAATGTGTCCTAAAGACAAGTCAAGATATAAATATATCATGCAGTATAGTGGCAGAGTGATTAAAACTCGTCAGAAATGAGCATGTATTAATTCCAGTTCTGCAACTAACCCTGTGACCAAAGCTGGGCAATGTATTTTATTGGTGATGGTGTTAAGTTTGTGTTTGCCTCCCTGGTCCTCAGTTTCTCATAAATAACATTTTGGGAATTGGGTCCTCAGTGACTTCTAGCATTTTTTCAAATTCTGAGTTTCTAGGATCCTAGGAAACTCATTCAACCAAATGAATGTTGGCATGAGTAGCTTTACAACAGCACATCTAGAGATGGACAACCAGCCTGATGCAAGGAACACTGGCTGAGTGTGCCAGGCTCTACCTCTGCTTCAATGATTGAATGCAGCCTTATAATTTTAAGTAATCCTAGGTTATGAGTAAAGGTAGGTAAATCCTGTTTCTACCACGTAACAGCTATGGGGTCTAAAAGTCACTTTACTCCTTTAATAATCCGAAGAATGAGAAAAAGAAGACCTACCTTTATAATACTGAGAGTGTTACATAAAATATAAAATGTAAAGTATTTGCAATAATACCAAGTGCATTGCCGAACCCAATGATAACTTTTACTAATGCCCCTATCATAAAGCATCTAAGGTCCAATGATAGACTAGAACAAGGAATCCACATCATGGGATAGAGAAAAGAGACTTCCAAAAAGGAGAAAATTGTTTCAAATTAAACAAATCCATCTCCTCTTCAGACTGAATTGTTGAAATTTGCTAAGACTTATATCATTGTTCATAAGATTCCAAACCCAGGTAGTTGTTTTCTTGCCCTTTCAGGTGGTAGATAAATGGAGAACTTTCAAACAAGTAGATTAACAGATAACCTTATTGTCTTGTAGTTCTTCTCTATAGAGGAAAGTGTTTGGGAAGAAAGGATACACTCCATTCCATGTTAAGACAGTTATCCATATTCCAACTTATTTCCTAAATAAAGGACATGGTTGCTTTTGTACAGTCCTGGTGTGAAAGGCAAATCCTTTGTTTCAGAGGTTGAATGGGCTATTTCCCTACATGCCTGATTACACACCGAGCATTTCTAAGCATATTGACAGTTTCATTATACTGAGTGCAATAATCCATATCAACAGCTTATCCCTGTTTTGAATTACAAAATGCAGTTATTTAAAAAACTAGGTATAAGCAAACTTATCTGCCTCAAGTCCTTCAGAAATTGGACAAGGTCCAAAATTAGGCAGAATGCAGAATAGCTACTTAAATTTAAATATTTCCTAAAATTGTCTTTTTACCGAAATGAGGCAACCTAAAAGATTAAAAGCACTCTCATATTTTTTTCTAAAAAAACAAACAAAAAACTAAAAATACATAATTACATTCTAATTTAAAACTCTAATCGAGTGCTCTTGTATTTGCAAGATATTCTATTCTCCTTTAAGGACAACATTCTTATTAATTACACAAGCCATCTGATCATTTAAAGGCAAGGCTTCTTCAAATCATATACCTTTGCTGAAAAGCAAATGAGAAAGTGTGTCTCCATTATATTCTTATGAACAATCAAAAACTCAGGCTGAAAAAAAATGATACCTTCTTAACTAGAGCAAGTCTAGGCACAGCTTAGATTTGGTCTGCCTGTGTTTTGTAAGGTAGTATACCCCTGATCTAAATCTAAAGACTGGTAAAAACAAAACAAAAACCAACCAAACAAAAACAATCAAGGGCACTCATGATTGAAAGACAAATAAACTTGTCTAGGGAAGTAGAAGGTGAATGATTGAACACAATGGTTTTGGAACCTGTTTAAACTTAGGTGAATAACCCAATCTCCGGCCATTGAGAAGATCAAGATGGCGGCGCCCAATCCTCTTAGTTCCGGGGGTCCCTGGGGAGACCGCCAACCTGGGGGGGCGTGGCTGGGCCCAGCCAGCCGCTCCCGGGGGTCCCTGGGGAGACCACCAACCTGGGGGGGCATGGCGGGGCCCAACCAGCCACTCCCGGGGGTCCCTGGGGAGACCGCCAACCTGGGGGGGCGTGGCGGGGCCCAGTCAGCCACTCCCGGGGTTCCCGGGGAGACCGCCAAACTGGGGGCCGGGGGTCCCGGGGAGATCGCCAACCTGGGGGGGGCGTGGCCGGGCCCAGCCAGCCGCTCCCGGGGGTCCCTGGGGAGATCGGCACCCCGGGGAGGTGAGGCGGGACTCACCCAGCCGCTCCCAGGGTCCCTGGGAACATTGCAGGCATGTGGTTGCTGAGACCCAGACCAGGCCACTGGCCACAGATTCATAGCTTTGCAGAGACCTAGGGCAGGGATCTGCCTCATCTGCAGAGAGACAGAGGTTCTGCAATGCCCCCAAGACGTGGGTGGGCCCAGCCAGGGATCAAGGGGCATGGAAGGACTCCTGGCAGAGAGGCAAGGACCCTCACCCCTGAGGCGGGGGTTGAGGGGTGGAGCCACCTCAGTGGAGGGGTACTGCACTGCAGGGTACTAGACTGACTGATGTGATTCAGAGAAGCTCCCAGTGCTAATGGGCCTGGCTCAGGCGGCCTTCACACTTCAAAGGCAGTGACTCCTGCTCCTGCCTTGACCCAAAAGCAAGCTCGGGACACCCTGCCCCATAGCAGAGCATGCCTAGACAAGTGAGTGGAAAGCCTTCCACCTGCTTCGGAGAAGGGGGGGGCAGTAAAGAATGGGGGAAGAGGAAAAAATGTGGAGCATCCGCAATGAAGAGGTGCTTGAGAAAGAGGCTGGGAAGCCTGACTGGAAGGTTTGTTCTGTTTGCTGGGCCGCTGCCCCTGAGGAAGCGCAAAGAGCATGGCTCTGAGGGCTTCCTGTGTGCTGAGGCAAGTTCCACAGCCAACTGGAACTGGCCTCAGTTTCCTGGTCTGTAAAATGGATGAAGCATGTCCCAGTGCCTTCACTGAGCTTTGATGGCCAATCGAGATACTATATAAAGAAAATGAGGGAAGAAGTGAGAAAGAAAAGGAAGGACGAGCAACACAAAAGAAAGACTGAAAGGAACCTGTAAACCCACTGTCACTTAAATAGGGAATATAGTCAATAGTGTTGTAATGATGGTATGATGCCAGGTGGGTACTAGAAATATCAGGGAACACTTTGTAAAGTATATGATTGTCTAACCACTATTCTGTAACTAATATAAAACCTGAAACCAATACAAAATAATGTTGAATGTAAAGAAATGAAAATTGGAGTGAAATTTTTATAAATTTCAAAGTTTAAAAAAAAGCTGTAAAGGAAGGAAGGGGAGAATAAAAAGTGTTTTTCATTTTGCCACTTCATTAAAAAGACAGTTGTCTTTATATGGTGCTTTTATACTTTTCTAAGTCATTATCTCATTTTAATTTCCGGGCAAATAGACAAGATAAGTATTCCCTCCACTATTCAAAGAAAGAAAGTCTTGGTGTCTGGTCCTAATGATTCAATCGTCAAGCCCTTATTGTAAAGCAGGGTTAGTAAAATTTTCTGTGCAGCGTCATATCCATACTAATAAAAGCCTTGGGGGTGATCAGGCCAGCAGGGGAGGGTATTTGGGGGCAATCAGGCCCGCAGAGGAGCAGTTAGGGGGCAATCAGGCAGGTAGGTGAGCGGTTAGGAGCCAGTGGTCCCGGATTGTGAGAGGGATGTCCAACTGCAAGATTGGACATCCCCCGAGGAGTCCCATATCAGAGAGGGTGCAAGCTGGGCTGAGGGACACCCTCCCCAGTTCACGAATTTCGTGCACCGGGCCTCTAGTCTAATAAAAGAGTAATATGCAAATTAACCATCACTCCAATACACCCACAAGCCATGCCCACCAGCTAATCAGGAGCAGGTATGCAAATTAACCCAACTAAGGTGGCTGCGGCCACAGAGTGAGCAGGAGGCTTGGGTTTCCCCAGCAATGGAAGAAGCCAAGCTTTCCACCTGCCCTGGCCAGCCCTGGCCTCCACTCAAGGCTACAAAGTTTCAATTATAGAAGATAAATAAATCCCAACAAAAATGGCTGTGGCCACGAAGCAAGCAGGAGGCTTGGCTCTGCTCAAGGCTACAAAATTTCAATTATAGAAGATAAATAAATTCCAGATACCAGGGCCTCCGCTTGGGTCACTGGGGGGTGTGGACAGCCTGCAAACCACCACAGGCCCTCGCCCAGGCCGCCCGATGCCCCAAGGGAACCCCCAACCTGATCCGGGACACCCTTCAGGGAAAACCAGCCAGCCCCCACCCTTGCACCAGGCCTCTATCCTATCTAATAAAAGAGTAATATGCAAATGGACCATCACTCCAAAACACAAGATGGCTGCCCCTATGTGGACACAAGATGGCCACCACAAGATGGCCAGCAGGGGAGGGCAGTTGGGAGAGAACAGGTCTGCAAGGGAGGGCAGTTGGGGGTGATCAAGCCTGCAGGGGAGGGCAGTTAGGGGTGATCAGGCCAGCAGAGGAGGGAAGTTGGGGGTGACCGGGCCTGCAGGGAAGGGAAGTTGGGGGTACCCAGGCCTGCAGGGGAGAGCAGTTGGGGGAGACCAGGCCTGCAGGGGAGGGCAGTTAGGGGTGACCAGGCCTGCAGGGGATGGCAGTTAGAGACAAACAGGCTGGCAGGGGAGCAGTTAGGCATCAATAAGGTTGGCAGGGGAGTGGTTAGAGGGTGATCAGGCTGGCAGGCAGAAGCGGTTAGGGGCAATCAGGAAGGCAGGCAGGCAAGCAGTTGGGAGCCAGCAGTCTTGGATTGTGAGAGGGATGACTGACTGCCCGTTTAGGCAAGATCCTACTGGCATCAGGCCTAAATGGGCAGTCGGACATCCCTTGAGTGGTCCCAGATTGGAGAGGGTTCAGGCTGGGCTGAGGGAGAACCCCCCCCCCGTGCACGAATTTTGTGCACCAGGCCTCTAGTTCAATATAACTGTCATTGGTATAATCAAGAAATAATTTTGCAAGCATGAAATATAGTACATTTAATCTTCAATTCTCTCTTCTCTCTCTATTCAAAGGCAATAAGGGAAAAGGTGAAAGAAACTGGCACTCCAGAATTTGCCTGTTCCAGGTGCATAACAGAGATTATCTCAATGAGTCATCACAATATTCACTTGGGGTAGGAGGGATTGTTTCCATTTTAATGATTAGGAAACTGAGTCAGAGAGAGAGAGAGAGGGAGAGGGAGAGGGAGAGGGAGAGGGAGAGGGAGAGGGAGAGGGAGAGGGAGAGGGAGAGGGAGAGGGAGAGGGAGAGGGAGAGGGAGAGGGAGAAAGTAAGATTCTGGCTGAAAGTCACCTGACCAGAAAAAGGTAGGGCCAGCCTAGAGCTCTACCTTCCTAGCCCTTATGTATCCTACTACAAAAAGTTCAGGTATATAAACACGTGTGCGTGCACACACACACATATACACAACTGTTTGAGACAATTTGGGGATGTGTTGGGAGGCGGGGGGGTGGGGGGGACGGACAGCTACTCACAGGCTTATACAACCTAAACATAGTAACTTCTTCATTTAACCCTCCAGAGTTCTGTGAAGTACTATCATTATCTCTATTTCATAAATGAAGTAAATGAAGGCCAAAGCATAAGTAATGTAAGAAGTCAAAAGCTAGTAATTGGAGGGTTAGGAACTAAAACTGAGATCTGTTATTATTATTTATCCCATACCGGGGCACAGGAAGATGAAAGCAAGGATTTGTTTTAATAGAAATCCTTCATTAAAATGCATACAACTTTACTATTTAGACTTTTAATTTATATAATATTTTACTTCCTCTTGAAAAAATGAGCTGCCTTGTGGTGACATTTTTCTTGCTGAACAAAAGTGGTGAGAACCGATTCTCTTTGTGCTTGGTGAAAAGGATGAGTAACTCAACCTGCTGGCTTATATCTTGTGTATTAAGGCATACAACAAAGTGAAAAGGTCCTATTTGATTTTAGCAGAATGTGGGATTCATGCTGCTCATTTGTAAGCTTCTTCCTGAAGCAGCCCTCTTCCCCACAGAGAGGTCACAGTATTGGCGATCTTAATGCTCATGACCTGCAAGGTGAACTTTAATATACCACATATTTCAGCTAGAGAATTTCAAATCAATCCTGCTCTTGGCTTTGTGTTTCCAAGCAACTCATAGATCTTTTATGAAAACATTGAGTATAGCCATGAGCTCACGATGGTATCTCAGTTAATGCCTCCTGCAGAACCAAAGAGTAAAGCTGGAGGTTCTGTGATTCACATTCTAACAAAGTGATCAACCCTGTCCAAAAAACTACCCTTTGGAACACCTTTAGGCAAGGATTCTATTGCCTGAAAAGAATCCATTCATAAGTATCAATTGTCATAAGTTCTTGAACTGGCATCTTGACGGCCAAGAAGGTTGACTAAAGCCATCTTACAGAGATTTATACAACCCACAAAATTTTGAAAACAGGATTTTTGAGAAGATAAATCAAGATAAAAATATGCAGATTAGTATAAACTCATAAAACTATTCTTTTGTATCACTAAGCTATCAATTACCAGTACAAAGAGGAAAAGAGCCAAAATGAGCTAACTACCCCAACCTTAATTGGCTTTTTAAAGTTCTAACCTCAATATATAACTTGTATACCTTTGCAACTCTAAAGACTTAAAACTGCAAATTAGCACTTTGATTTTTTTTGAAAATGTTGTGCCTAAAGGTCTTAACTAAATAGAATTATGTTGTTTCTAAATTTAAAGCTTGTTAGAGGAAACAAAGTTGATTATACACAGTCTACTGAAAAATATGTCTTAACTACAAATCTGATGTTATTTTTTTTAGCATTGAATGTTTATTTTTTATTTATTAAATTTACTAGGGAAACATTGGTTAACATGAACATATAGGTTTCAGGTGTGGGTTTCTATGCTACAGGATCTGTTTATTGCACCATGTGCCCACCACCCAAAGTCAACTCTTCTGTCACCATATATTATGACTCCTTTCTCTCTCCACCCCCTTCCCTCTGGCAACCACCACACTGCTGTTTGTGTTCACGAGTTTCAGTTTTGTACCCCACATATGAGTGAAATCATATAGTTCTTAGCTTTTTCTGACTGATTTATTTCACTTAGTATGATTTTTCAAGGTCCATCTATGTTGCTGCAAATTGCTCTATTTTATCCTTTCTTATGGCTGAGTAGTATTCCATTGTGTATATGTACTACATCTTCTTTATCCAGTCCTCGATCACAGGGCACTTTGTTTTTTTCCCATTTCTTGGCCAATGTGAATAATACTGCAGTGAACATGGGAGTGCATATATGTTTGCAAATACGTGATTTCGAGTTTTTCGGGTATATACCCTGGAGAGGGAATGCTGGGTTGTATGGTAGCTCTATTCTTTTTGTGTGTTCTTTTTAAATTGATTTCAGAAAGGGAGAGAGAGGTGGAAATATCAATGGGAGAGAGTCTTTGATTCGCTACCTTCTGCATGCCCCACACTGAGGATTGATCCTGCAACCCAGCCATGTGCCCTGAATGGGAATGGAACCATAACCTCCTAGTTCACAGGTCAATGCTCAACCTCTGAGCCATGGCAGCAGGGCAGCTCTATACTTAACTTTTTGAGGAATTGCCAGACTACTTTCCATATTGGTTATACCAGTCTACATTCCCACCAGTAATGAATAAGGGTTCCCTTTTTGTCCATACCCACTCCAGTGCTTGTTATTGCTTATCTTACTGATAATGAATCTGATGTTTAAATGGAAGAAATGCAAGCCATCAAAGTGTCACTTTTCCAATTGTAAATTCCCTTTAGAATCCATAGCAGTTCCCAAAACACCACGAAAACTGCTTAAAAGCATGCACTGACACACACCATATCGAGGTATATTGATAGAGCACAAATGTTCTTAAATGTATATATAAGAAACCCAGTAGTATAAAAGAATATAAAAGTCTATAAAAAATGCTTGTGAAGTACCATCATTCATTCTAAATGGGATGGTTTCAGTTTAATAGCACCTGGATCAGTTTATGAATAGGTTACTCCCTGTGTCTGGTGCTCATCCCCTGTTCCCTGGACAATAGCAATCTCTCTGGTCTCTCTTTCCTCCAGCTGCTCCACCAGCCCACTGCAAAAGATAACTCTTAAGCTGCAAGTTGCTTATGGTGGTCCTTTCCATGGGTCTCCCTTGTTGGCAGAATTATGTTCCATCACTCTTTTGTGGCATTTATGAAACTTGAAGAGATTAATAATGTATATCTCAGTCTCTTTCAAATCACACATTGCTGAGAAAATCCAGGCAGTACTTTCTGATGAACAGTTGTGTTGTATCAAACCCAGAGATACCTCCAGCAGCCCCATCACTGCCCTGGGGACATAGATTGGATTGCGTTGTTAAATATGGGAGCCAAAGTTTACAATTCATGGTTGGAAGTATTCCATCTGTATTTCATTAATTTACAAGAATCATCTATGGAGCTATTAAAAATTTGGATTCCCAGGTTCTGACTCCTCTCCCAAAAGTTTTATTTGTTAAGTCCTGGAGGAGAGCCAGGAACCTGCAATTTAACCAGTCCCTGGTCATTCTGATACAACCCAAGCCGCAAACCCACACTTGGAATCACCCAGAATTTATTCTCCTTGTTTTACAGATGTGAAAACTGAGACCCATAGTAGTAAAGTACTTTCCCAATGCTCATGAAGAAAGTTGCTGAATCCAGGTTTCCCAACTCCCAGTTCTCCCCATCCTGTGAGGCTGTCTGTATTAAAGCAATAGGGGGTTGCAGGCAGCCATCTCTATGCAGCTTCTTACAACTCCCCACTGATTCCAAATAGACTCTGTCACTACAAATTCACCTTTTTATGAGACAAAATTTCACAGAAAATCCTATCACAGGTCAATACAAGAAAGTCATTTCACAAAAGGTATTTTCCTGGCTCATCTAATTCATCAATGTGTGCTGCCTCATTTACGCCGTCTGTATAGTGGGAATAGAACCAGCTTTCCTTGAATGGTCACTTAGCATTATCAAAAGCATGGACCAAGATAAAAAATTCATTCTCACCACTTGAACTACTCTGACAGATTTCCTGCAAATATCTGGGTATATTTTTCTACAGTGTTAGCATCAAAGACACAATGGAAAAATCAGATCTTGAGTTCATAATTTAGCATCCTCATGAGAAAAGTTGATGCATGTCATACAAATGCCTCACAAGTTGACATTTATGTTTTGGGTCAGCTGAGATACAGTTACCCTTAGCTTGAGCTGAAATGTATACTTGGAAATGAATTTGATCCACCTGGTATGAGATTCTTTCTCTGGCTGACCTTCTTGGGAAAAAACACACACAAACTTGACATCTTTGATAGATTCATTAACTCAATCTGGATGAAACTAGTTTTATGTGCTCAAACAAAAACTTCTTAAATTCTCCTCTGCTTGACTTAACTAATTTTATGTAGCTCCATTTAGTTCCATGGAATAGTGTAAGTACCAGGGGAATTGGATTCATGGTTTGATTCACAATAAGAAAATGTGCTTAGTAGGGGGAAAAAAGTCTTTAAAGACATTTCCAGCACTGAATTATAAAATCATTGCTTCTTCTCCCAAGTAAACCAACTTATTCAAGTAGACTTAATTATTCATTCAACAAATATATATTGAACATTTACTATAAGCTAGAAACTTCTGGGCACAAGGACAAAAACATGAGTAAAAACACATTTCCCTTGCTCAATGAATATACAGGGACTTCCAAGAGGATATAAACATTAATCATATAATCCCACAGAAGAGACATCCATAATACTAGGAGAGTGTAAATTGGGGTGTTATCAGTGAAGTCAGAGAAAGCATCTGAAAGCCTCCAACACCCCTGCTGAGAGCAAAGGGGTGAGTAGTTTCTAACTAAAGCAAGTGGGGAGAGGATGTGTAAGCATCATAGTAGGAGCATGGTGACCAAGGAACATACAGCCAGTTCTAAAGAAATACCCAGAGCTTCTCAGTCTCTGTACAAAGGGTTTTTGGAATATATCCTTGAGGTTTACACCAACTATGTAGGACCTTGGTCACATGGTAGTTGTGGTTTAGTGGACAAAGTACTTGATGAGAAGGCCTGGAGAAGTTGCTTTAATCTCCATGGTTCTGGGTCTCCATATCTGCAAAAGTGAGGTTGACAAAGCCCACTGCCTAGTGTCATAGGAGGGTTAAATGAGATCAAGTGTATGCTGAGATTTATAAATTGAGAAATAATATTCAAAAGTGAAGGATTATCAAAAATTATAGTGACTACCTGGCCGGTGTGGCTTAATGGTTGGGCATTGATCTATGAACCAGGAGGTCACAGTTTAATTCCCAGTCTGGGAATATGCCAGAGTTGTGGGCTCAATCCCCCGTGTGGGGCATGCATAAGGCAACCGATCAATGATTCTCTCTCATCACTGATGTTTCTATTTCTCTTTCCCTCTCCCTTCTTCTCTGAAATCATTAAAAATACATTTAAAAAATTATAGCGACTAATTATTTTAGAATATAGTCTACTCTCTGGTAAAATAAAATTGGGTTTCATTAAGGTCACTCTGTGATCTTTGAGGACACCAGTTCTTTGAGCCCTAATCTAAAGTCTTTTGAGGACTAACAGAAATCTGGTATCAACACCAATTGGCAATGTAACAACTGCCTAACCCTAATAGTCCACCACCTAAAGATCAGAGAGCTTTGGAGAATGCACGTTTTTCCTAACACCACATGGGTAACCGCCAATTTTTTTGAAGCTCCTTACCCATAAGTCTTTCAACTTACTAGCAAAATTCTGTTGTTATCCTCACTCAAAAACTCTCCATCCCAGGGTCTTCCCCAAGCCACTATAGGACCTAGGGGAACTTTCTAGTATATTGTGCAAGAATTTTTGTTTTTCTGGTTTCTTTTTTGTTTTTATTGATTTCAGAGAGGAAGGGAGAGGGAGAGATAGAAACATCAATGATGAGAGAGAATCATCGATCAGCTGACTCATGCACACCCCACACTGGGAATTGAGCCTGCAACCCGGGTATGTTCCCTGAACAGGAATCAAACTATGATCTCTTGGTTCATAGGTCAATGCTCAACCACTGAGCCATGCTGGCCAGGCAATGCAAGAATGTTTTAACAAAATTATAGTGTGGTTATAAAATGAACATCAATGAAATTCTTGACTTATCAACCTAATTAGGGATTGAAATTTTTAAGAGTATTAGATGGAAGTTAGAAGAAAGAAAAGTTGGTACATCCAAAAGCAACATGTGGCTTGAGAATTTCAGGGAAGGGGATGATCACTCTGATCAAGAATTCAATAAACTGAAATTAGTGAATGTTGTCTTTAGTTATATCGGCTGAATCTAGATAGTCAAGTGGATCATTTGGTAAAAACAGACACTTAAAGTGGTAGAAAGAGTTAGAAATTCTTCTTTCTAGAAATAATGCATTCCTGACCTTGTTTATTTTATTTAGGGGTTATATCACTGTCCTCAGGAATTGGGTTTTGTTTTTAGGAATTCAAGGCAAAACTTAACTTCTACAAAAATCCCAGTTACAAGAGGAGTAATATTCCCCTTGTTTTCCCTGACACCATGCCTCTAGGAGGAACCAACTGTTGATTAAACAGTCATGGCAGCACTTCTACTAATCGATATTCAACTTACCCTCTCATGATGGGGTCCTCTGTTCTACTGAATAGAAGTCAGCCAGGGAGGGTTACTCTCCAATGGCCCAGAAAGAAAACAGTGGACCAATCTGTGATCATTACTAAAGCACCCAAAGAAATGGTAGGTGTTTCTGTTGGTGAATGGTTAGAATAAAGAAGCCTGAAGTTCCTTTTTTAGCACAAACTTAAGTTGTATAGACACAATTTGCATCTCAAAATAATATTAAAGTAGTGGTTGACTCCAAAGCAAAGTCAATTTCATGTCTTTCAGTCCTGGGTTGAAGAACATCAAGATTCTTAATGATTTAGTTTTTCCACAATACATGGCTAACTCTCTCTCTCTCTCTCTCTCTCTCTCTCTCTCTCTGTGTGTGTGTGTGTGTGTGTGTAAATCTTATCTTTAGTCTTCATCTTTGTTGGAGAAACATTGTGTCTGACAGCATCCCATTATTCAGGTGTATATGGGTTCTCATTATAGCCTAGGTCAATATCCCAGCTCTTCTTCACTGAATTCTAGAACTTCCTAAGTGTATCAACAATATAATAAAGCTAGAACACTGTTCCACATGAGAAAATTTTGACTATTCCAAATAATAAAAGAAATTTTCTTCCTGTGAGCAGAGAAGCTTTGAGTGATACCTGACATTGTCTTTGTCATCAGAAACCTATATTCTTTCCTATAATATTTTCTGTTCACCTCTAGTGTTATTCCCAGGGAAATAATTCTACAGCCCACTCAAGTTACTCAAGCTTTAAAAATTCATGTATTCATTGTTATGGCATTGTTCTAAATGCTTATTTTCAATCGGTTTATGATTTCTATCAAGCATATATTCAAAGTGATTCTTCTATCTGTTCCTTTTCCTCCTAATTACTACAACTGATGCCTTAGTTTGGACCCTTTTGATTTCTTTCTGAGCTCTTGCAGTGGCTTTTTAGCAGACAACCTTCCTATGATCTTTGTAGAGAAGAGTTTTGATTATGCTACTATTTTAAAAACTATTTGACAAGTCTAAATGTCCATGTCCATGGTATAAAGACAAAAATTCTTTATGGCTTTTATTTTCTGACCCTAATTTAACTTTGTAATACATCTCCTATTCCATACATCTTAGAGAATTACAAAGAAGGTATTTTCCATTTTAGTGTATCCCTTTTTACCACACACTTTTGTCTTTTGATCTCTGTGTCTTTAGCTCAGAATATCATTGCAAACCCACCATTTGCTTTCCATTACTGACATGGGATATACGTTCTCCTCCTTCCAATTCCAACTCCAATGGCAACAGCTCTGTGAAAAGTTTCCCTCTATACTCTGTTCTATTTAATTGTTCTGTTTTTTTATTCCATTTTTCCTTTACATCCATTTTATTTTACTTTATTCTACTTTGTTGTTTAAATACATTCCAGTTATATTAAGAGCATCATAATGGTCTAGGATGCCTTATACTTATGAATTCTATACAAAATATCTAAAGTATAGCAAATACTCAGTTGGTTCTGAAGAATTAAGAAAATGGTGGAGAAAATCTAATAATTTGATATATCACATTAGTAGGACATACAGTAAAGCAATAAGACATTCCAAAAACTTTTCAAAAGATGTTGACATTTTTAATTCTAAAAATTTTATAAAGTAGTAATAAAAGAATATTTTCACATCTTAAAAAATCTGTCTTAACTAGGCAACTAACAAAATTACTTCCTGAGACCATACTGAAATAAAACTAAATTTTAAAATAAAGTTTAAATACACAAAGAGGCTTTTATAGAAATTAATGAATTTCTAGAATGAAAGCATGGAGATAGAGACATGGCATCTATGAAGCAAGGCTAAAAGATGTAAAGCTGAAAACACTTAAGTAGAAAAATACAGTGAGGAACTGTCATTTTACTTATCAGAATCTCAGAAAGACTTGAGTCTCAGAAAAAGGAACAAGACATAGACTTACAACATGAGAGTACTTGAAAGTTTATACAGTTAATTCCATATACACCCTTTATGCAAAACTCCTGGAAGGCTGGATAATGCTTCTAAATAAAGGAATCAAAGAGATCAGAGAGCTGGATAGGTTGAATGGTCCTAAATTTTGACATTCAAAGATACCACAACATCATGAAAATTTTCCATCTGAATTACACTACAATAAAATTCACCAGTCAAAATTCCCATCTGTGTATAGAGTTGCCAGGGAGCTTTTCATTGCCACATTCTTAAAAATCAACATCTAAGGATCAACTGACAATGGGAAAATATAAAATGTAAACAAACAAACAAAACCCAGCCATGTTAATGAAAAAAGCTGTCTAAAAAAACAAAGGTAGTTTAGGGGTACAATAAAATTTTAACAATTTAAGAAGGGGTCACCTTCACTCGAGAATAAGACCAAGATGCTTTCCCTCATTAATATTATGAGAATTTATCTTTGAGGATCTAACCAAAACAATAACTAAAGAAATATAAATACATTTTTGAAAAGATGAGTGAAGATTAAAATTATTTACAGATTTTAGAATTTATAAATATATAGTAAAACATTTAGCAGAAGACCATTTAAAACTAGAACACAAGTATTAAGGTGCCTCGATACAAAATGAATGTACACATCAAGAGCATTCATTAAGCACCGTCCATGTGTTCCTCACTCTCTACAAGTTATATACATCACTTAATGTTCTACTTTAAAAAAGTATTGTGAGAAATAAATCCTAATTGGTAATAGCAAACATAATATAAATAATAAGAAATGAACTTTTAAAATAATATGCAGGTTCCTTGAGGGTGTACTGATATAATCCTCTTCATCAGTGATTAAGGACTCTGTGATGAGAGAGCAAGAATAGCACTAGGGCCTGAGACCTTGAAGGGAGGGTCACTCCAGGTCCAGATTCAACTACCTCCAGAAAGGCTCTATAAAATAAAGGGCTGTGGATTTAACTGTATTATTAGAAATATCTACACATTAAAGTCAGATCTGTCCAACCTACTGCTACCTCTCATAAAAACAAAGAAGTGAGGTGTGTCTAGATAAGAAAAGTCATTCCTTAGCAGAAAAAGTAAGTATATAAAAACTGGAACCAAGTGGGACAGGTGAATAGCTCCAACTGGTCAAGATAGAGAGATAAGATACATCAAGAAGCATCTTGGGTTATGGTTCTCCTGGGTGTTGCTGCTCTATGAGGATGACATTGGAGGGGTAGGGTCAAGTTTGTGCATGGCTTGAGGTGAGTCAGTATTGGTGCACTAGGGGGAAGACAGGACCTGTAGTGAGCTAAGGAAGAAGTCCAGAGAGCCCTTCTCTATATATTATAGGGAAGAGAAAAGAAGCAGAAGGCCCAAGTCCTTGTAGAGAAAAATCAAGGACTCCGCAATCAGTTCATTTAGTGACAATATTAGTGCATTCTTAATTAGACTCCAGAAAACTTTAGGGTCCAGGGAACTTTTGAGTTGCAATAAAGAAAAGTAATGAGGAAAGATGACAAAGCAGGAACCTTAGAAGATTTTCTATAGGCAGAGCTATAAGGGAAGAACAGGTACTATTAACAAGCTTTGTTTGGTTGTTGTTGTTTTTCCTCCTTCAGTGTACCCAAGACTTGGTTCAGTCACACATATCAGTTACTTAAGTCAGTTGGTAGATTTATGCAGTAGGTTCTCATATAGGTGTTATCAACCTGCTCTAGACAGTTTGGCAGGTTCCTCCCTTTCAGAGCACTGTAATGAAGAAAGATGAGTGCAGGCTTTTTGGCAGACCATAAACTCAAATTAAGTGCTGGCATTTTTAAGCTAATGTCCAAGATGGTCTTGATTACAGAAGAGGCATTCTCTTAGTTTTATCCCAACTCTCTCTATATATAATATATATATATATATATATATATATATAAAAGGCTAATATGCTAAGTGTCCCTCCACCCATCCAACCAATCGCTGTTTGATTGGCACTGACCACCAGGGGGCAGACGCTCAATGAAGGAGCTGTCGAGCTGCAGTGACTCGGCAGTAATGCTTCTTGCATGACTCACCCCAAAACCAGAGAGGAGGGAGCCTGATTCCTGGCAGGGCTGCGCAATTCCACCTTCGGCCATGGGTTATGTTATTGCTGGGGCACTGTGGGCCCCGAATCTAGTTTACTGCACACTTGCATTTGCATTCCACACCTTATATGACAGCAACTTTGCAGAGTGCCCTCTCACACTCCGGAACCCCTTGGGGGATGTCGGAGATCTGGCTTTGGCCCAATCCGCACAGGCCAGGCCAAGGGACTCCACCTGCCGGAATACTCCAGAATACCCCCTCTCCCCGGCTCACTCAGCTGACACTCTTCTAGCCATGATGCCACCCAAGGTGCGGCCAGCCAGGGAGGGGCCACAGGAGGTAGGCTCCAGGGCCTACCCGGCCTGGCCTGTCTCACCTTCTAATTAATTTCCTTTTAATGTGCACAAATCCGTGCTCCGGGTGACTAGTTTGTTATAACTCTTTCTGCCTTGGCTTTTATGCCAGCACAATAAAAAAAAATTTAAAAAAATAAAAAAAATAGAGGAAAGTATTCTTCAATTTAAAAAACAATAACATTTTTCTCTTCATAGTAATAATGGAAAAAAAAGCCATCTTGAAAAATACTCAATAAGTTCTATTGGCTGTGATTTGTTGTTTAGTTTGTTTTTATGTTTGTCTTTTAAGATTTCTCTATAGACTATCTGTTTTAAATCAAATCCAAACTTGACAATTAGAAAACTATTTTATTTCAATAAATTTCTCTTTTATAATAACTTAATGAGTATTGTTGAAATGTATTGAGAATTTCTCACCATTTCTTTCTATTACTTACCAATAGACTATGCTATTTTCAGGTTCCGTTGACAATTTATGCCCATTTAGTTTAACAGGATATATGTTGAACTATCATAATATTGTTCTTTAGCTTTCCCATTTTTTTGTCTTGAGTAACATAATAAAAATTTTAACTTCAAGTCTATAAGATGGATCACTCTAAAGCTAACCAGAATGGTTTATAAATAGACTCTTAAGTAAACAATCTGGATTGTGTGATCTATCTGGCAGGATAAAAAGAGCTTAATCAAGATGAAGAGCTGTGGCAGACCACACTGTTCTACCTTGTTGTCCAGAAATGTTTATTTTAGGCACAAATTCATGGACTCATAGAATAGGGCTAGACCAGTCCTTAGCAACTCTGTACTCTTCATTTTACAAGAGAGGGACCCACAATCTAGGAAGAAAAAGTGATTTTTTCTAAAACTCACAGTGAAATTAGAAAAAATGCCAGAATAAAAACTCCATTCTTTGGGAGAAGATATTTGTAGCAAATATAACTGATGAAGTATTTGTAAGAAGACAATTTAATAGGTTGGAATTTTGCTACCAAGAGAAATTTAGTTAGAGGGGCTTAAGCCAATATGGTCTGGTTTTCCTCACAAAACCAGAGGTCAGAATAAAGGCCATCCAGATAGGCACAGCCACCTGAGGAAATCATCAAGTACTCGGCTTCTTTCTTTCTTATTCAGTGAACTTTCTCCTTGCATATTAAAGATGACTTTTTTTTTTTAAATCCAGGCATCAGGTATGTGTTTCAGAAAAAAAAAAAAAAAGAAAGAAAGAAAGAAAGAAAGAAAGGAAGGAAGGAAGGAAGGAAGGAAGGAAGGAAGGAAGGAAGGAAGGAAGGAAGGAAATTCCAGGGACAAAAAGTAAAAGACACCTTTTAAAGAGTTTACCTAGAAGTCCTAGTGACCTCCAATCATTTCCCAGTGGCCAGACTTGGATCATATAGCCATCTCCAGACTCATGGGAAAATAAGAAATAAGTTAACTGGATATATTGAGATCTCCAATAAAAATCAGAATATGTTGGTGCCGAAACCGGTTTGGCTCAGTGGATGGAGCATTGGTCTGCGGACTGAAAGGTCCCAGGTTCGATTACAGTCAAGGGCATGTACATTGGTTGCGGGCACATCCCCAGTGGGGGGTGTGCAGGAGGCAGCTGGTCGATGTTTCTAGCTCTCTATCCCTCTCCCTTCCTCTCTGTAAGAAATCAATAAAATACATATGAAAAAAAAACAACAACAGAATATGTTGGTAAGAATAATAAAAAGGAAGAACTGATGATTCACAGTGCCTGCCAAAGAAAAATTGAGGCAGCACACAGAATAGGGAAGCTTAATGACCAAAACATGTAAAAAAATTGCCCAGCATAGGAGAACATATTTGTCAATGATATTTCTGATAAAGGTTTAATCTCCAAAATTTACAGAGAACTCATACAACTTAACAAAAGGAAGATAAATGATCCAATCAAAAAATGGGCAAAGGATCTAAATAGACACTTTTCAAAAGAGGACATAAGGAAGGCCAAGAGACATATGAAAACATGCTCAAAGTCATTAATTATCCGAGAGATGCAAATCAAAACAACAATGTGGTACCATATCACACCTGTCAGAATGGCTATCATCAACAAAACAACAAACGACAAGTGCTGGCTAGAATGCGGAGAAAAAGGAACCCTTGTGCACTGCTGGTGGGAATGCACACTGGTGCATCCACTGTGGAGAACAGTATGGAGTTTACTCAAAAAACTAAAAATGGAATTCCCATTTGATCCAGTGATCACACTTATAGAAATATATCCCAAGAAGCTAGAAACACCAATCAGAAAGGATATATGCACCCCTATGTCCATACCAGCACAATTTACCATAGCTAAGGTTTGGAAACAGCCTAAGTGCCCATCAGCAGATGAGTGGATTAAAAAACTGTGGTACATCTACACAATGGAATACTTACTACGCTGTGGTAAAGAAAAAAGAAAAAAAAGAAGGAATTCTTACCACTTGCAACAGCATGAATGGAACTGGAGAGCATTATGCTAAGCAAAATAAGCCAGTAAGAAAAATAGAAATATCACATGATCTCACTCATTTGTGGAATATAATGAACAACATAAACTGATGAACAAAAACAGATCCAGAGACAGAGAAGCATCGATCAGACCATCAAACCTCAGAGGGAAGGTAGGGGAGGGTGGGGGTAAGGGGAAGAGATCAACCAAAGGACTTGTATACATGCATAAAGCCTAACCAATGGACACAGACACCAGGGGATGAGTGCATGAGTGAGGGGTTGGGGGAGGGGGGGCAATGGGGGATGAGAGCACATAGGTAATACCTTAATCAATAAAGAAAAAAATTGCCCAGTCTCACTAGTAATCAGCAAAAAATCAAATAAAATAAGAAGATCCCATTTCATACCTAATCAGAACAATAATGTCATTTCTTCACAAAATGAGCGTAAAGGATAACTTTTATATACTAAAAATCAAAGCATACATTTATACTGTGTTTTGGAACACATTGAATACTGCTTATTTAGAGGACAATTTAAAAATGTATCATACATTTTCCATCAAACAAAAATGGCACTTCTAGGTACCTAATCAGAGATGGTTTAAGTGCTGAAGGAGACACATATAGGTGTTTTTTTGCAGCATTGGCTGCAGTAGGGAAACACTGGCAAGTACTAAGTTCCCTTCATAAGTGCATAGATAACTCAACTGATTGACACCTTAATGCAATGAGTGGGTTAGATGTACATGTATCACCTGGACTGATTCTTGGGTTTATACTCCATACCTCTCTTTACTCTGGTTCCTGCATTTCTAGGCACTATTCAGTTGTATCCCAGTCTATTGATGACCATAAAAATTCATTTGGCCTCTCCTTCAATTTCTACAATTTTTTTTCTCTTACTAGGATTTTTAAGAGCTTGCAGAATTTGCTGAAGATTTTGGGGAGATTTGAAGGAGCCAAATTGGAAGCCTTTGGCCTAATCCTAATTTATATGTCCTCCTCCTCATCTTTCTCTGCTCCTTCCCTGTCTCCAGGATTCCTGGCTCCAAGCTCCAAATTCTTTGGCTGTATGTAGTAGGTCTTTATTGCCCCTTTCTGTCCATCCCCCGACACACAGAAGATCCAGTGCCTCCCAAGACCCATGTAAGCTGGATTGTTGAGCAGCAGCTCTAAGTCTTTAACAATGTACTTTACCAACCAAAACAGCTCAGAAAAACTCTGATGCCAGGTGCCCATAATTGAAGAATGTATTTGCCATCTCATTACTAATCAACATCACTTTTATTGAAGTTGATCCCTCCTCAACCCTCATGAAGATTATTATTACTAGTAAATTTGTGGTGCATCGAACACTCAATGGCATCTTAGAACCCAGGAAATATAAATAATTAAAAATTCAATCAAATAGCTGTTTTTTGAGAGTGGGAAAGATAAGTGGTGACAAAAATATATTTTCATAATAAGAGATAGCTGTGGCCTAAAGCTATCCGTAATGAAGACCCATCTTTAGCTACTTTTGCAAATAGGATGATAAAACTATGGAAAAAAAGTAAGTCTTGAAGACAAATAGCATAACCCAACTGGAAGTGCCTGCCCTTGCTATAGAAGAGATATTTAAAACATTTAAGTAATAATGAATAATCCTCTCTCTTGTAGTCATAGATATATTTTCTTAAAACATATTTTGCAAGCAGAATGGTATATAACAATCATAAGGCTAATAATTTATACAATCTCTAAATCATTGCTGAACTGGACATTTACTTTCTTAAAAAGAAATATGGCAATTTATGTAATGATTGAGAAGAATTATGTGTTACAGAAAAGGGAGCTTTATATTTTGATAATGTAGGTAAGGAATGAAATTAAAGTGGTCCATACTGATTTATGGCTAAGCATTCTGCGACTATATACACAGACCTAGGAAATGTATGTTTGCTTATTTATACCCAAGGGTTTTGAAAGTGCCATCACCAGCCCTAATTTAGATATACTATTGACTTGTTTATTTCAAATCCATCTCAAATTGGTGGGAACTATAGGTATGAGTAATTTTAAATTATAAAATATAAATGTTGCTCTCAGATTTTCAATCTGAGTTTAAATGTCTCAAATGACATATAAAACATTCCATATTACCCAGCCAATACTGACACTGCTTTATCTGGAGCTCTCTCTGGATTTCACCTGCCTGCAGTTATGCCTACTAATGGTAACCATGACACAGAGATCATGGCAGAAGGAGAAGCATAGAATCATTGCACCTTCTTAATATTCAGCACTCCCCTAATGATCCTGAGTAAGGCCTGTACCTAGTCACATTGATTAAAAATGACGTAGAAAATGTCACTGTATTTGAGATGGTGAGGATGAGACAATCACAATAATATAGATGGACAGGACCTGTACAAATGTGGCCATGTAACTGTAGATAACCTAGGTATAATGAAATTTATAAATCTCTTTAATAAGCCTGATAACCTATCCAGTCATTTCCTAATAGTTGAATATCAATGTTATAAGAAGTTATAATATGGATGATCATATCATGTTATGCTAGGACAGATTTAATCACATATTTGCAATTTGCCTATTACCCAATTCTAAAATAGAAGGTAGCATGTAATAATAAGTAAGTAATCATCTAGCTAGTTTAAATTAACATAAAATATAAAGATACATGGAATACTGGAAGTTTATAATTTGATCCATAAATAGGTCAATGTTGTCCAATAGAACTTTCCATAATGATGGAAATATTCCATGTCTGTGTTTGCCAATATGATAGATAATAGAGGTATGTAGCTATTGAGCAATTGAAATGTAGCTAGTATGACTGAAAAAGTGTATTTTTAATTTAATTTTTTTTTAATATATATATTTTATTGATTTTTTTACAGAGAGGAAGGGAGAGGGACAGAGAGCTAGAAACATCGATGAGAGAGAAGCATCGATCAGCTGCCTCCTGCACGCCCCCACCTGGGGATGTGCCCGCAACCAAGGTACATGCCCTTGACCGGGAATCAAACCCGGGACCCTTCCGTCCGCAGGCCGACGCTCTATCCACTGAGCCACGCCGGCCAGGGCTTAATTTTTTTTTAGTTAATTTAAATTAAGAGCCACAGGTGGTTAATACCTGCCATAGTAGAGAGTGAAGCCCTATGCTACAAATATTTTCTATAGTTGAGCACTAAATTTAAGTCTGCCTAGGGAAAAAGGTAGTTGCTCTGAGTAAAATTAGCTAGACAAAGAAAGTACCCTTGTTATCCAGAAGTCGTCTCTTATCCATTCCCAATATCTCACAGGAATACAGTGAATAATTTCTTGATGTGATGGTTTTATTGATGATACAGCAATGTTATTCATGTTGCTATTTTTTATGTAGACTCCTACTAGCCATCACTGCAAAAATAACACTAAACTATGATTCAGGAATGACACCTTAACAGGAAATAAAAATATGTGGTTTGGTAATATTACTTGTTACAGAAATTAAATTGAGAAAATCTAGAGTAATAGGTAGACAATATGAACCTGTGTGTAATTCCCTCTCTCTCTTTCACACACACACACACACACACACACACACACACACACACACACACCAGCATCTCTGAAACAATATATAAAAAGCTGTATTTGGTATTATATATACATAAATATAAAAACATACAGCATTTAAAATTATATTTTTGATTAAGAATATCAAACATAAATGTTTATTATAAAATTTTAAGTGAAGAAAGGAGAGCATATACTGCACCTATGGTAAAATAAATATTTTTTAAAAACTAAAATAAAATACCAATATTCTATATTATACATAAAATTAGACTGGAAGCAAATACATCAATAGGTAAAAATCAGTTCTTTCTGACTGTGGAAGAAAGAGCTGGGGTCATAACTGATAGTATCTCCTTATTATATTTTTAAAATATTCTAAAATAATATTTTAAGGTGTTAATAAAAATAAATAAATACAATCATACAACAACAAAAAAATGTTTCTTCCCCTCTACAATTTTATGCAACCACCATGGAATTTATAGAAGATAATGTAATTTGAGTTACATCAGAAATCCTTGGTTAGTCAAGGACAAGATTTAATACCAATGGCACAAGCATGGGTGTCCTAACTGCTTAGAGGCCACCAGGGGCACCATCCTTTTTCCTGTCTAAAGCTGTGAGATGGGTCCCCTTAGGCTTCCTATTCTTCAAGGCTCTATGATACACTTACTCCTTTCCTTCAATGAAAGAGAAAAGATAAATGAGAATAATCTTTATCTCACGGGTTGTTGAGATAGAGATTAAATGAGATGAATTAAGTAAAGCAAATAGTATGGTGATTAGCACATATGGAGGCTCAATAGATATTAATCATTCTTTCCTGTATAGATGGGAAAGTATTCCATAGAAATGTGTGAAGCACACTTACAAACATTTGATTTGCCTTGAACAGTAAGTATCCCTAGGAACATTATGAGGAATTACCTCTCTTTAAACATTTTATGATAACTCTTTCATTATGGCCTGTCTTTCCAAGTCTTGTTTAGAATAAAAATAGCTCTAGGCTCCACTGACTATCACCCATAGGAATAGGCCACATCCAATATTTTCACCAAAAAGAATAATTCAGATGCTTCTTGGAACAATTTGGCAGCTTGTCATGTGGAGACAATCACTTATCTGATGAAGCAGAGAAATAGGGAAGAATACTCCTTCTAAGAAAGCCTTTGTTCTCTTGGACCCAAAATCGTGTATTAACTTTAAAAATAAGTAAAATATTTCCTAAATTAAAAAATAAATAGGAAAATAAATATCTCAAATAGGCCAAATTTGATTATTCAATTCTTTTATTTTGCAAAATATGCCAGAATTTTAATGAAATTTATCTAAATCTTTTGCATAGACCCAAATTGCTTACACAGAATCTGATGAACAGATGATTGGAAGTTAGGAAGAGACAGGCAGAGATAGAAAAAGGAGAAGCAAGAGAGAAAGATTAAAAAGCAACCTGCAAGATGCTGTTTCTGTGAGCAATATATTACATCTCCCTAATGAATGCTTGAAATCAGGATTGCTGACTTAACAGTGGGAAAGAGTGAGAGACGCTATACTTGTCAGAAGACTTTGAGAAATACACTCCATTAAAGATGTATAGACCCTCTGTTCTCACCAATTGTGACCAGCTGCAAAATGCAAACTTGTTCTGCACAGCAGGAATAATTTCATTATGGAACCATATGTATGCAGGACAATAACCCACTTGATTTTCTATCATTTTATTTTAAACACATCAGTGGATATGTCAGAAGCAATCACATTTAAAAGGAATGCAAAGTTATTACCTATTTTAAAGATATAAAAATCCTTTTTCAACTAAATATGGTAAATAAATATGTAGGAAAACAGCCTTTGCTTTTAATGAGATCCAACTTTGTTAAAAAATACATTTCTATAATACTAATGACCACTCACAACGGATAAGTTGACTTGTATCACAACTTAAGCTTCCTCTATGCTAAGCCAAATATCTTGTAAATATCATGTTTTATATATCCTATAAAAAAGTGGAGAGAAAAAAATCTGTCCAGTAGAACTGTGGTCATGACTGGAGCTGTTCATCGTGTGTTCCTCGATCTCCAACAAGGCACCCCTTAAAGTTAGGCACAGTCTCAGGATCAACAAAATTTGAGCACAGTTTATGTATGTTTTGTCCAGGTGGATGTTTTAAGAGCCAGCTCATGCTTTGATACCTTCCCTCTTTCCTTGTGCAACAGCTATCAATGTTGCTCCAGATAGGGAAGATTGTCAATCAATGGTGATGTAGTGTGAATGAGAAGCAAGTCATGTTTTAAATGAGTTTTACTGCAGCTTACTTAGCCTGGCTTGATTTATGCTGACAATATAATTTATTTATTTTTTAAATATTTTCATTGATTTCAGAGAAGAAGATAGAGGGATAGAGAGATAGAAACATCAATGATGAGAGAGAACCATTGATTGGCTGCCTCCTGCACACCCTCTACTGGGGGGATGGAGCCTGCAACCCAGACATGTGCCCTTGGCCAGTATCGAACCTGGGACCCTTTAGTCCACAGGCCAATAGTTCTACCCACCTAGCCAAATCAGCCAGGGCAATATAATTTATTTTTAACTTTGCATATGGTTTTCTTCCTATCACACAGAGTCAACAAATATCTATTCATTCAGTGACTCAATCATTTGTTAACCAAATATTATTGAGCACCACCCTCTGGTAGATTCTGGGGAGATCACCCCAAGCAAGACAAATTCCAATTTCTCATGGAGTTTGTATTCTAATAGGAAGAGGTGAGCAACAGATAGGTAAATGCTTTTAAAAGTCATTTCAGATTATAAAATGACCTGTGAGGAAAACAAGATAAAATGAAGGAAGATGACTGTGAGTGGGGAGGAAGGTCTAGAAAAGGAATAAATTTTAAGCTTCAGTTTGAATAACTAGAAAGAGACCATCACAGAACTAATTAGGGAAAGTATAATCCAAGCAAAGGAAAGAACATACATAAAGACAGCATATATGTACTAGTATGTTGCTCTGTTTGAAGGACGGGAAGAAAACCTGTGCAACAAGAGTTTAGTGGAGGCAAGGAGGCAGGAGTTGAGATTGGAAAAGTAGGCAAGAATTGGGGCCAACTCTACTATTTGTAGGTCTAGGGAAAGAGCACAATTGGAGATCCCTGGCCCCAACCAGCCCTCCTCCTTTTTTTTTTGTCTCACTCCACAAGGTACCTTATCATATGTATGTGGATACCCCCAGAGCACATGCCCACAGCCCTCTCCCAAATATTTTTGGCACCCCTCAGGGTGTATTCACAGTAATATTCCCCTAGGAGTATTCACAGTGGTGGCTCAGTCTCCCCTTGAATAATAAACCAGAGAATAAACCTGCTTAGGCCTGAGAAGTGGGCTCTGGGTCACTGAAGAAAAGATTCTAGGAGCATGATCTAGAATGGGAGAGATAAGAAGATACCTAGGCTCTGGGTAGCCATGTCTCCTTGACCCTGAAGACCTCTTATCCAGTGGTAGAAGCTATGACTAGAGAAAGGATAGAATGGGCACTTCATGTCAGATCCAATGGTGACACTGGCAAGGATCACACCAGGTCAGGTATTCTATGCCTTTATAAAAATGTTTAAGAACTTTTTACATATAAATAACAATAATGTACTTGGCTCTGAGAAGAAACTGACATGGTACTTCTCCCAAAACAACATTATTCCTTTGTAGAAATTTACCCAAATAAGAAATAGATTATAAGAGTTAGGTCAAGCTGGGGAAAGTTGCCAATAACCTCTTCTCTTTGTTTTAAAGAAATGGGACATTTAACATAATAGGAAGGTGTACATATCAGGAGAATGGTCCAGGAAAAAGCAGTTTGTCTGCAAATTGGCAATTTCCTATCACTAAGATATCAATGGATTATGAATCCAAATGGTTATTGAGTCTGGGTGGATACCATGCTTGAGTGAATAGAAGTATTGGGACAATAATGAACAAAAGAGTACACACCATTTTAAAGTGTAACTGCCACTCTATTCCAAAAGCTTGAGCCTGTCATATGGGCAAATATTCTTTATTTTTTCAAGAGAAGCTAGAAATCTAAATGTAGGGAACAAAATCAAAGGCATTTTAAACCTTTGGCACTACAAATATACATGACTATGGACCATATTGTAACTGTAGGTAACCAATTTTTAACTTTTGCAAAAGAATAAAATCTATGGGGGAATATTCAGGCCTGAGTTGAGTGACTGAACTAGATTTTACTGTTTCTTTCAAAAGTGAGAATCAAACAAATCTACATTTACATGCCATATTGTTCTTTTTTTTTACCTAGCTTTCAGTGCATTTTCTGACTACACCTTTCTAATAGTCAGGGCTTCTGTAACCTGAGTTCTCTTTCTCAGCCATCACTCTTTGCCCTGGGAGTCTCTGTTACATGGATTAAGCTTATTCACAGGCAAAATAAATTTATATGAACTTAGAAGTTTTCCCGCCTCCAAAACCCATCACCAAATGTCAAAAGTTTAATGAGTAATATTAATAAATCATATTTAAGGGAAAATGTGGACTTAGATCCATACTAAGGTGTCAGGGCTTTTCCCAAGAGCACATCAGCAGGAAAAATAAAAGAGAGCTTAGAAGGTCTGAATGTTAATGCACATAATGATAAAACTCTAACTTTTCTATCATGTTTTCTAAATTTCAAAGCATATTCATGTATTTTCTATTTTTCCTCAGTTGGTCCTCAAATTTTTATCACCTGGTCATGGTATTTCAATGTTCTCTCTACAAAAATATCTTCAAACTTGTTTACAAATCTTAAGAACAGAAATTTTATAGCTTATTATTTTTCTTAAGTTACTTAATGTATACACTTACATATGAAAATACTGTAACATGTAGGTTGTTGTAGACTGTTTTATGTCCCCGCAAAATGAATATGTACAAGTTCCCATTCTCATGTGACTAAATTTATTTTTATTTTTTTATTTTTTTTAATTTCTTCATTGATTAAATTTGAAGATAGGGCCTTTAAAGAGGTAATTAAGGCTAAAGAAGGTTATAAGTATGAGGACTTAATCCCACATGACTTGCATCCTTATAAAAAGACAGAGAGAGATGAGGGATGTAGATGCATAGAAGAAAAGTCATGTGAGGACACAGGAAGAAAAATATAAGCCAAGGAGAGAGGCCTCAGGAGAAACCAACATGCTCTTGGACTTCTAGCCTCCAGAACTGTGAGACGCAGTATTCTGTTGTCTAAGACTCTCAGTCTATGGCTTATTATTATGGCAGCCTTAGAAGACCAATACAAAGATAACTTTGATTTCCTTGTCTTATGTTTCTGAGTTCAGCCTGTTTGTAGGGTATGGGTTCAATCCATGTTTATTGAACACCCTTCATGGAATTGACCATACAGTGACTCAAATTAACTATTAGGATGGCCTGAAACATGAGAGCAATTATTTCTTAATTTAGTGATCTATGAATTGTGGTCATATCTACATATAATCAACCTTATCTTCTTATTCTGAAATATGATCAAATTATTTTAGACTCTATTAGCAATTACATCAAGTAGATCCTATATCCAACCAATTAAATGATAAGGAATCAACTAAATCTATCTCAAAATAATTATTGGTTTGCACAGACTATAATTAATCATATTCTATGAAACTTTTCAATAAATTCTATTGTATCTGCATAAAATAAGAACTGTATAATATAACTTATTAAGCTACATTTTCTGTGCAAGTTTTTCTTATCATCAGAGTTCTGTAAAAGTGCTAAAAGCATAATGAGCTCTCCACATAGTCCCTAATGTACTCATCATAATACAGTGAACAACTGAGGTTTCAAACACCTGCATGCATAAGATACAGCAAGTTCATAGAGAAATTCATTGTGCAAAGTAGTCATTTGTGAAAGAATTATAGCATATATGAAGATTTAAAATAAAAAAGAGAACAAAAAATTCACGATGTCACTTCAAGTCAGCATAGTATTTTAAAAAATCATAAATCTATACCAGAATGAGTAATGAAGAAATGATAAGAAAAATTTATACTTTGTTTTTGTCATAAAACCATTAAAATTATCTTTTTAAAAAAGCATGTATTGGTATATTTCTGATTCTGGTTTTGACAAAGGAGAGGCTATCATATTTGACCTCCCACTATAAACACTTACAAAACTGGACAAAAAATATATGAAGAAATTGTTTTGTGTCACATTCATTAGAGTTTCTGCCTACGACCACATTCTAAACCTAGCTACAAGGAAGTAAAGCTAAAAAGTAGCAGTGGTCTCCCTGCTCAGACAAACTGAAACCAGTTTCAAGTCCATTGAGGAAGTTGGAACTTATGGGGTAGAATATCAGAGAGAGAAAATGCTGTACTGAGAGAAAGCTCCAATTATCTAGATAGGTAAGATTCCCCTTCTACCTTTGGCCAGATACTAAGTTGTACTGTTGTTGGTGGAAAACAGGCTCTTCCATTGCCCTCTGTTTTGCCATGTAAAAAGTCTAACTGTGTCTTCAGCGGGGCCAAAATAAAAGCCAGGGCCCAGAGTTTCTGCTTCATTTTAAAGCTTAGTCTTTTCAGAGCCCACATGGTCTGCAGGCCCAGGTTGTTGCTAGACTTGGTCACATGCTCCTGGGTGAGAGATCTGGAAAGAATAGGCTAGTGCAAGTCACCCAGGGAAGGCAAACTAGAGACTTGTGCAGAGATAATTCCTCACTAGTTTCTCTATTAAACAAATAAATTGAGCCCTTTATTTTTAAGGTTGAAAACAAGGCAAGACTCTCACCACCTACACTGAACACTGTACTAAAGACAAGAGCAAAATAAAAAGGCATAAGCACAAGGAAAAAGCAGTAAAGCTATCTTCAGTAACAGACAATATGATTTTTGATGTAGAAAATCCTAAAGAACCTTCAAAATTTACTAAACTAATAAGTAAATTTAGATAGATCAAAGAATATAAGGTCAATCAATAATCATTTGTAAATCTCCATAATAGTCATTAACAATTGGAAATTAAAATCTAAAACAATATTATTTATATTTACAGACAAATTTGACAGAATACATATGTCTATATACTGAGAACTCAAAGGATCCTTAAAATAAAAAATAATAATAATAAATAAATTATAAACCTAAAAAAAATAAAACATATCATATATATGGTTCAGAGAGTTAATATACTTATGAGGTCATTCTCCAAAATTGATATAAAGATAGATCACATTCCTACATAAAATCACAGCATATCATCATATAGCATCAACTAGTTGATTTTAAAATATAAAACATGTAATGATTTAAAATAGAAAGAACATAAAGTAGCCAAAAAGTTTTTTAAAAAATACTGAAGTTGAAGGAACCATAACACCTGATTTCAAGATTGCTTATAAATCTATAAAAATTAAGGAAATTAGATATTGATTGAAGGATGAACTAATTAATTGAATACAATAGAGTCCAGAATTAGATCCAGACTTATGTGGTCAATTGTTTTTCAATAAAGGGGCCAAAGCAATTTAAAGAGGTAAAGGAACTTGTTTTACAAATAATGCTAAAATAATTAGATATCTATATGGAATGTATTATATCTCAATCTCTAAGTAATACACTATATAATCATTAAATTGAAATAATTAATAGACCTAAATATAAAATATGAAACAATAAAACTTCTAAAGAAAACATAAACTATCTATGTTAATTTGGAACAGGACACAGAAAATACTTTCAAAAAAATAAAAATATAATTTTTAAAAGTTTTTTTTATTATTATTATTAGAAGTGGTGATGGCCAGAGTGGACTAGGTGAAGGTGAGCAAAGGCAGGGAAATGGGGATATTTGTAAGAGTTTCAATAATAAATATAAACTTTAAAAAAGTCACCAATATGTGGGGCATTGATAGAAAGGGGGGGCGGTTGTGTGTGTTTGTGTGGTGGGAACAGGGGTTACAAAGGTAACCCCATTAAATTTTGCTATATATCTAAACTGTTCTAAAAAATAACCTTTTTTTTTTTTTCAAAAGAGCACTATAAAAAATGACTAATCAAGTTACAACCTAGGGGAAAATATTTATATTTAATATGTAATGTATTATATATAATATTTATATATACGCATATATACATTTACTAGAGGCTCAATGCATGAAATTCGTGCAAGGGGCTCAACCCTCACGTCCCGGCTGCCTCGGCCCTTGCAGCCCCAGGTTCTTCCGGAAGGTCGTCTGGACAGTCCTTCTGCTGTTTGGTCTAATTAGCGTATTAGCTCTTTATTATATAGTATATGACAAAGGGCTATGTCAATAGTATGTAAAGAACTCCTACAACTCAAATAAAATTTGCCAAAGACTTAAATAAACACTTCACAGAGGAAAATATACAGATGGCCAATAAGCACACAAAATACTAATCATCACCATTAGTCATAAGAGAAAACACACACATACACACATAATGAGACATGACTTCCATTAAAATGGCTAAAAATAAAAAGACTGACAATACCAAATATTGGCAAAGATATGGAGCAATTATATTTTGTTACTGGGAGTATGAAATATAATAGTAGAGGCCCGATGCACGAAATTCATGCAAGAGGAGGCCTTCCTTCCCATGGCTGCCAGCACCGGACCTGGGCTTCCCTCGCAGCTGAGCTTCGCCTGGAAGGTCGTCTGAAAGAATGCCTGGTCTAATTAGCATATTATGCTATTATTATTATAGATCTTTAGACAGCTGTTTGGCAATTTTTTTTCATAAAGTTAAAGATACATTTACCCTATGGGCATCACTCATCATAGGAGAGCCAACTTCTGGCACATAACATACATATGACAAAGCATTTCTACTCCTTGGTATTTACCAAGATGTAATGAAAATGTATGTTCAATCAAACACTTGTATAAGAATATTTATAGGAGCTTAAATCATAATATGCAAAAGTAGAAAAAAACTCACATGCTCACATCAAGAGTAGAACTGATAAACAAATTGTGATGCATTCATACAGTGGGAGATGAGCAGTGGTGTGCTGGAGCTGGCTCGTGTCTGGTCATGAGAAGTGACTGTTCAATTTTCAGGAATTTTTCAAAATGACTGACAACATATTAGTCACTGAAAATTCTCTACTTTTGGAGTATTTACATCAGGAAAATTGGCAAGCCCTACTATTCAGAGTGTTTTATTTTGTTTTGTTTTGGGAATTTTTTGAGAGCCAGTTGTTAAACATTTATTAGCACATCACTGAATATAACTCAAAAATGAAAAGAAACCACATAGTTGAATCGCAAAAGCACGATGCTGAGTAAAGGAAGCTGGACAGAAAATAGTACAAATTTTATTCATTTTTAAGAAATTCCAGAATAGGAAACACTAATTATCATAAACATCAGAACAGTGGTTGTCTATGCAGGTGATTCAGTAACTGTCAGGATGATGATGTTATGTATACTATTCTCAATGTATATCTAAGTCATACAGATATGCATTTGTCAAAATGCGTTAATTACCTTCCTCTCAATTTTGTGCACCTAAATCTTCTCTAAAATAAATTTTTAAAATGCATTTACAGTACACTTTTAATATCTGTGAATTTTAGTGTATGAAAAAAATATAATGCAAATAAATAATATGTTGGAACTCTGACTAAAACATAAATAAAACAGATAAATAATCTAGATACTGATTAGAACAACAAAGTGCAGTGATTGCCCAGGCAGGGGGCTCAGTGGTTGAGGGTGGACCCAGGAACCAAGAGGTCACAGTTCCATTCCCAGTCAGGGCACATGCCGGGGTTGGGGGCTCCATCCCCAGTAGGAGGTTTGCAGGAGGTAGATGATTGAGGTTTCTCTCTGATCGATGTTGTCTCTTTCTATCTCTCTCCCTTCCTCTCTCTCTGAAAATCAATGAAAATATATTAAAACAACAACAACAAACACTGCAGTGATTTGCCTGTGAAGTAGCACTTTACCACTATTTATCCTCCTGCTGCTATTACTATCACTCTGTTATGTTAGAGATAGTAAATCACCTCTGAATCACTTTGAAACAGATTCCCTCAAATAAATTTACAATTTATGCATCAATATGCTAGCTGATCTACCTGCACCCTTCTCATTTCATTAACATGTTTTTGGATAGAGGTACTTTTATCCTTTGTTTTACACAGTATTATTTTAGCCTAAAACTTGGCACATTATATACAACTAGTGGCCCGGTGCACGAAATTTGTGCATGGAGGGGGGTTTCCCTAAGCCAGGCCTGCACCCTCTCCAATCTGGGACCCCTCGAGGGATGTCCGACTGCTGGTTTAGGCCCACAGGGATAGGGTCTAAACCAGAAGTCAGACATCCCTCTTGCAATCTGGGACCGCTGGCTCCTAACAGCTCACCTGCCTGATCACCCCTAACTACTCTGCCTGCCGGCCTGATCACCCCCAACTTCCCCTCATTCTGGTCTGATCACCCCCAACTGCCCCCCCTGCCAACCTGCTTGCCCCCACTGCCCCCTGCCAGACTGCTTGTCCCCAACTGCCCCCCCACTGGCCTGCTCGCCCCCAACTGCCCCCCTGCCAGCCTGCTTGCCCCCAAACGGTGCCTCCGCTGTCCTGCTCACCCCCAAATGCCCCCCCCCGCCGGCCTGCTTGCCCCCAACTGCCCCCCCTGCCGGCCTGCTCTCCCCTAACCACCTCTGCCTCAGCCCCACCACCATGGCTTTTCTAGAAGGACGTCCAGAAGGTCTCCCGGAAGGTCTCCTGGTCTAAATAGCTTATTACCCTTTTATTAGTATAGATATGTATATTGTAATTATACTCCAAAGTCATGTGGAACAATGAAAAATGTCATGTTTTTGACATTTTTTTTCTAATTGTTTGGAATATCTCTCACTGAAATTCATATCAAAGCAATGTTTTCTTTTCTCCTGTCTCACAGCACACTGTTCATACCTCAACCTAGCATTTCTTTTATTTTGCTCTGTTTTATGGATATTTTATAACTTATTTTATATCTTCATGAAATCAGTTGCACCTTTAGGGCAAGGACTATGCCCTGTTCATATTTGTGTCTCTGAGCACATACATAACATATGGGTTTATACATGATTCAGGGGCCACTCAGTGTCTGATAAATTGGTTTGATTTCTTTCCAGAATAATTTTCTATTACTTCAGTAACATTCCTGCATAGCAGAGCCTTTAGTCATCATTTTATATGGCATCAACTTATGTAACCTATCAAATAGATCATAAATTTCTATTCCCTCCCAAATGTATTGTACTAAACTTCTATCATTGTTGTGGCTCAAAAACAACAACAAAAATGGACAGACTATACGCTCAGAGAAGTCAGGGGAAGAAAAGGAGAGAAATAGCAATTGATCAACTTCAAAGAAGGAGCAGCTATGTGTGAAACATCATATTCTTTGCCATTACCTTAATTTCATAGCAAGCCTGTTAGTAGTCTAGTTGGATATAGAGAAAACTGAGTTTCAGATAGTCTCCTGCTCAATGTTACAAAACGATTAAGTCTCAAAACCAGTTCTAACTCTAGACCCATATTCTTTTTATTAAAAGAAGGAACTTCACGGAAAGGTACAGATAAAAATCAAGACCACTAATCACATTTATATTACCAATGCTACATGGCTCAGTAGAAAGACAAGCATTTGCTAAGTTCCCATCTATAATTATTTAAAGCCACCTTTAAACTTCTGTTAAAAGAGAAAAATAAAAATGAGATTTTAATTCAAAATAAAAATATTGTACACATAAAAACATTAGTAGAAAGGAGAAAATTAAGCAGAGAGACAATCACTTCCTGAATGAGGTAAAATCCTATCTAATAAAAGAGTAATATGCAAAGTGACTGTCACTCCAACACACAAGATGGCTGCCTCCATGTGGACACAAGATGGCCGCCACAAGATGGCCAGCAGGGGACGGCAGTTGGGAGGGACCAGGCCTGCAAGGGAGGGCAGTTGTGGGTGATCAGGCCAGCAGGGGAAGGCAGTTGGGAGGAACCAGGCCTGCAAGAGAGGGCAGTTGGGGGCGATCAAGCCTGCAGGGGAGGGCGGTTAGGGGTGACCAGGCCAGCAGAGGAGGGAAGTTGGGGGTGACCTGGCCTGCAGGGAAGGGCAGGTGGGAGGGGTTGGGACCCAGGCCTGCAGGGGAGAGCAGTTGTGGGGGACCAGGCCTGCAGGGGAGGGCAGTTGGGGGGGACCAGGCCTGCAAGGGAGGGCAGTTAGGGGTGACCAGGCCTGCAGGAAAGGTCAGTTAGGGGTGACCAGGCCTCCAGGGGAGGGCAGTTAGGGGCAATCAGGCTGGCAGGGGAGCAGTTAGGCATCAATCAGGCTGGCAGGGGAGTGGTTAGGGGGTGATCAGTCTGGCAGGCAGAAGCGGTTAGGGGCAATCAGGAAGGCAGGTAGGCGAGCAGTTGGGAGCCAGCAGTCCTGGATTGTGAGAGGGATGTCCGACTGCCCATTTAAACGGTCAGTTGGACATCTCTCGAGGGGTCCCAGATTGGAGAGGGTGCAGGCTGGGCTGAGGGACACACACCCCCTGTGCACGAATTTCGTGCACCAGGCCTCTAGTTTCAGAATAAATATCTAGATACAAATTTCTCTATGTGATATCTATGATCCTAGTTAAATGCAATTGATAAATTTAAATGGCACATTTTATCACATTTTTTGCCTGTTTTCCTAGAAAGTAACTAATAATTTGCTTTTATTTTATATATGTATATACCATCTTTATTTCTGGAGAAAAATCAAGCCATCTGGAAACTATTAAATGTTGAAAGAAAAATTATTATTAAATAACACTTGATATTATTGATGACTTCATTTATTTTTATACTTTATCTGAGAACAGAAGAGTTTGCTATATTTATAGATTTCTTGGCTTGACAATTTGTATTCTGCGTATGTTCCAAACCACTAGGAAATGATGTTTGTACCCTTGACTAAATGCACACACCATTAAAAATTCTCTTTTTTTTTTTGTATCCAATGTCAGTCACTATGTTTCAGGAAGGATATCTTCCTTACATTTACATTTGAAATAGTCTACATCCTTTTTCTTTTAGAGATGTATCACTTATATTGGAAAGAAAAGGAAAAAATATTGTATTTGGTTTGCTATTGAGCTCATTTCAATTTCCCTCTCCATATGTTCTGCAATATTTTGCAGCAAATACTGTATCTGCATTACAAATTATGTAAGGTGGGAGAACACTAAACTCTGTTATCCTCAAATTCAAATGCTTGTTCTTTATCAGCATATCAAGTTTTACTTGCTATGCACTGAATTGCTTTCTAATGAGACAATTATAATCATCTTTTCCCTGGTCACTCTGTCACAACTTGGTGATGTCTTTGAGGGAAGGGAATTGAATAGAGAAAAACAAGTTGTTTGCAAACTACAAATGTTAACCTATGATTTCAGCAGTTGCTCTAAGGCAGACTTCCAGGTGAGCTTCCAGTTGGCACCACTGTTAGAGAGCAGGGAAAGCTTTCATGTGCAGCTATGAAGGTTCTTCCATAGCTCAGCGCTACCTCCAAGGGAGTTCAGTCCAAGTCTCACTTCAACATGAACCAAGGGCTTTGCAGGCCATGTCAGCCTGTGCTGAGGGGCTGCAGTTGTATTAATGTATTAAGATATCCTCTTTATTTTTGGAAAAGCAGTGCTATCCTCTTACAGCATCTTCAGATGCAAAACACACACACACAAAGTATGACACTGGCATAGCCATTTTTATCTTCAGCTTTAAATTTTTTCCCCCTCAGGCACAAATAAGGGTTTGTTTGTTTTTTAACAACCACAAATATTCCTCTTATGTTACTTTTCCCAATTCTGAGAAGGGACTGTGGTTTGTAAAGGCCAAATTTCTATCAAAGGTTTCTCAAAGCTGAGAAAGACAAAGCTGAGAGTGAAAATCTAAGCTAACCCCCTGGTGCAGTGTTTCTCTCTCTCTCTCTCTCTCTCTCTCTCTCTCTTTACTCAATTACTTTTATTAATAATGTGAATAGAGATACCAAATTGTAATCACAAGAAAAACTTAGATTGATGCTAGTTTCTTTGGAAAAGGAAGCTCATTAGTTTGAAAGCTAATGTATTAAAGGTTTCCTGCTTTTAGGAGGCGAGGATTCAGAGGCAGGAAATAGGAGCAAAAGTTGGAAGGAATTTCTTGACCAGAGGAAACTTTCATGGAGCCTTGCTACCTGTAATTCTGGCAAGGAAATGACAGCTAAGTCAACCAGCAGTTTGAAAAGTCACATCCTTGGGTCAAGGGAATACTGAATCTGTGCTGCTCTCAGATAAAACACTGAGTGCCTGCCCTAACCGGTTTTGCTCAGTGGTTAGAGCGTCAGCCTGCGGACTGAAAGGTCCCAGGTTCGATTTCGGTCAAGGGCATGTACCTGGGTTGCAGGCACATCCCCAGTAGGTGTGCAAGAGGCAGCTGATCAATGTTTCTCTCTCATCGATGTTTCTAACTCTCTATCCCTCTCCCTTCCTCTCTGTAAAATATCAATAAAATATATTTTAAAAAACAACACTGAGTGCCTTACTATATTCTCAGGTGGGTTTTGAGCAACTTATTGATTTAAAAGAAAGTAAGCTATAGGGGAAGCCAAGGGGCATTTCTTTAATTCTCTAGTTCTATTCATGTTCTTCAGCAGCTAAAAAGGCTCAGGTATGACACCAGTGAGAACCCCATTGTCACAGAAAGGAAATCCACAAGGTACTAGCAATAGTTAACCACCTTATCCAAAGTTCCCTAAACTGCTGAGCATGTCTTCGGGACCAGATGGCTAATACGGTACTTTAGAAGAGTGAAGAACAAAAACAGGTAACATTCAGCACAGACAAGTTGGAAATGTGGGGTTATGACAGTAACGTGGACCTTGAGGGACATACTAGTAAATGGGTAGGCGTGTCATTTCCATACACGCTTAGATCTACAACAGTATATAATGCTCGGTTTCTTCTGGTGCACTCTTCCATTCCATGATGTTATCAATTAATAAAACCTTAATTCCCAAAAGACTGGTTTTTAAATAGAGTCATTCTTTCTAAAAAAAAGAAGAAGTTATTAGGGTGTCTGAACTGAGATTTATTCAACCGAGTTCATCTAGTTCTCCTTAGGTAAACCTTTACCAAAGCTAGAAATAGAAATGCTAAGGCAAGGTGTCCAATGAAAGGGAGGCTGCAGTGCCTGCATAGCGTGGCGATGAAAGCAGAGTGTGGAAGGGCGTAACATTTCTGGGTTCATGTTTTTCCAAAGGTTATGTCTTCTAATCCTTATAACCCAGTTCTGCCTCATTCCAAAGCCCATGTTCTTTCTTTGGCACCATATCATGCATTATTCATTCATTCATTCATTCATTCATTCTTTCAGCAAGTGTGTACAAGATAGTTCATTTTTCACATTAAGATTAAATATACACATACCAACACAGTCACACACACACACACACACACACACACACACACACACATCTTTTGATTGTATTCTTCTAATTATGGTAATTTTGTTGAAATGACATGGGTATCACAATGACTGATATTGGAGTTATTGGCATGGCTATACCTTCTCCCAGCATAAGCAGGAAACTTTTCTTAGTGGCACGGTTTGGACAGGCACTGAGGAATATTGGCCAAGAGAGGACTTCCACTGGGCCCAGATGCACACTCCTAAAGAACGTGTTTAGTTCTCTGCACGTGAGTGTGGCCATGATTTTCTCCACGAGATGCTGACCTTGCTTAGCCTAAAGGACATTGAGGTAGATGGCACCCAGTGTTATCAATTGCTAATTTATTCTGCTACATGGGGCCCTACATTATATTGACTTTAATGAGAAAACTGAATTTGGATAAGAATAATTTGTTTTAGCAGTGGATGCTATCATAGTTGCAAAAGACAGAGGAGGAGTCAATTCCTTTATTTATTGTTTCAGTTTCCTTTTGCTGCTTACCTTCCCAAGGAGAACAATGGAAGATAGCTTTGAACTTACTGCTGTATTAGTTTGCCAGGGTTGTGTGACAAAGTGCCACGAACTGGGCGGCTTAAACAACAGAAATGTACTGTCTTAGAGCTCTGGACACTAGAAGTCTGAGCTGAAGGTGTTAGAGGGCTGGGTCCTTCTGAGGGCTGTGAGGGAGAATCTGTTCCATGCCTCTCTCCTAGCTTCTAGGGGTCCACTGAAAATCTTCTATTACCCTTAACATGTAGATTCCTGCCTTTATCTTCACATGGCATTCTTCTCTCTCTGTTCATGACTATCTCCAAATTTTCCCTTTTTATATGGAAAACAGTCATATTGGGTTAGAGCCCACCCTAATGACCTCATTTTGTCTGATTACCTCTGTCTCCAAATAAGGTAATATTCTGAGATACTTGGGGTTAGGGAACACAATTCAACCCATAGCACTTGCCAAGGCTGGCTGATTTGTAGGAGCAGTCATCTGGAGTACTGTGTGTAGAGGGCCTCTCTCACTATGCCTGTGAGAAGCAGATCAGAGGATGGTACTTAATTAGAAATGTCCATCACGGGGCATGTGGAGTTGTTTGATGTATGTGATATTATTGCCTACCCTATCCCTAATGAAAGGTGATAGGGAGAGTATTAATGTGGAAAGTTAATCAAATCTACATAATTTATTTTCATCTATGTGAAGTGGTGACCATTAATATGCAACAAACATGAGCTTATATCCTTGATTCCGGGACTGTATGACAGAGATATAAAATCAGGTTTATGAAGGAGAAAGTAAGATGGGCTTAGGAGAATACATCTGTGAATCCTCTGCTATTTACTAGTTCTAAGACCTTTGGAAAAATATTTTACCTCTCAGAACCTCACCTGTAAATGGAGAGTACTATGAGGTAGCTGAATCAATGACACACCCAGTGAAGCTGTTCATGTGATAATCAATGTTTAGAAACGACTAAACTGCTCATGTCATTCCACAAAAATACCTTCAGTTTCAAAAGTGTAGGTGTTGCACACTTCTTTGATTGTACGCATCACACTCTATTACAGTTATTTGTTTCCATCTATCTCTCTGTCCGCTTCATTAGAAAACACATAATTCAATACACAAGCCATAAAAGGAGCTCAAAAATTATAGGTGCTAACTAAATGAGCTTAGGGAATATTTGCAATAACAATGTCACTACGCCTTGAAACAGGCATAACAATGATAATAACAGAGCTCTTAAAAGAGGAACAGCTCACAGAATATATTGAAGTTTAACTTTAAAAAAAAAAAAAGGCTGTTGCAATGGCAACTTCTTAGTACAGAAGGCTAAGAGGGCAGCAGGAAGTAAAAGAAAAGGCAGCAGGATAAATGACGCACAAAGGGAGAAACTGGCACAGAATAAATGAGAGTTGGCTTGACAGAGAGCTGATCTGACAAAGAACGATGGCTCTGCCTGAAGGAATGATACAAAAAGCTGTTCCAAGTGGGGCCAAGGCAACTGTGAAGGCAGGTCCGGGAAAAACAAGTACACACTTCCCATAACCGAACACACTGGTGAATATTCTCCCTCCACATTTTCTCGCAGTTGGGTGAACACAACATAGATCCACTTCTCACAAAATTACGCAGAAAACTTTCAAATATGTTTAATCTGGGAATGTATCCTTTCCTGTCCAACATCAGAAGGATAAAAGCTTTGATGGCAAAGGTGAGAGAGCAGGGAAGATTCAGCACAGCTTCATGAACCAAGAGAATTTGGGATTGGCAGAGTCCCAACTCAACATCACTCAAGCCCTGGTAGACTGTTTTTTTACTGAAATCTTTGGATAATGCCACTGATTTATGACACATCCCCCTACCAAATGTGGAGAAAAATGGGACGCTCAAACGTCTGATAGGGGAGTTCAGCCAAAGCATTTCTTCACCCTTCCTTAATTTCCCTTGCGTTTTTTAAACAGGTCAGAGCCAGTGACATTGTGTGTGTTTAGAGCTGAGACTTCTGCTGAAGGTCAGGTTTTTAATTTCGCAGTGTTCAGCCTGACCGCTTCACTGAGTAAACTCTGACTAAATACAGTGTATGTTGTTACTGTTGAAAATATATTGCTCATAGATATATAATGCAGAAAATCCCCGTGTAAAGTTCTCTATAGCTTGAAGTGTTGAAACCGTAGCTCAGTTTATCAAAAACACAGCTGCCTTCCTTGGGGTTTCAGAAGGCTCATAACTATTTTTTTCTTTATGAACTTGTGAGAACACCCTGAGGAAAACAGCTGCGTTATTGCAGAGATGAAGAAATCTCAGATGAGTGTGAAGTATTGTAATTTAAATAAGAGCGCTATTTTCAGGCCTTTTCATTTTAAGATCATTTCATTATTGTATTTTTCCCTAAATAAGTTAACCAGGAAAATAAGAGAGCAATTACTCTAGGGAATACAGGCACTATAGCAAGCAAATTAAGAGGTCTAATTGAGAATATCAAATGGTGTATTACATGATTAATAGAAATGTAATACCAGTATGTACATATGTAAAATATTTACCAAATTTACTTTGTTTCATTTAAATATGAGGCCAAAACCAAATGAAAAACAATAAATTTTGTTGATTGTCTTTATTTTCTTCAAATGTGATACCTATTCCAAGCCACTCATGCCACTCAGCATAAATGTTAGCTTTTGTCTTATACTGTAGTTTATAAACCATACCAATTTTACAAACAAATATAAACATAATCATGTTCACAAAACCAACCATACTATAAGAAAGATGCTTTTATGTTTGAAAACTTTTAAGAAATTTTATCTCAAATTGAGCTGTCTACTGAACATAACTTATTCAAACCATACCAAAAAAATTTGTTGATCTAACTACTCATGTCTAACAAGAGTGCTCTATAAAGATATATATATATGTATATATGTATATATATATATATGTATATATGTATATATATGTATATATATATACATGTATTCTTTTGATTAAAAATTTAAGTGCTAGTACTTATACCTTGAATCTTAGTATGTTAATTTATCCCATCAAATGTTTATTTAATAGATTTTTGATGTAGAAATGATAGAAACTCAGTTCAAACTGATTCAAGTTTTTAAGATGTGTTTTTCATGTAGCTGAAAACTTATACACAGATATGGCTTGAGAAATTTTGAATTTATGTATTAAAAATTATAATTAAATCACTCCCTGATTCTCTCCCTCAGTCCTCAGCCCCCTCCCCCACAACCATTCTCACTTGCTTTCAATTTTTCTATTTTTACCTTGGACTCTTTCCTCCTCTGTAAACAATTTCTTCTAAGCGACTATGGGGGGAAAAGTCACAATAAACCTCTGCATACACTTTTTTTTATATCATAAAAAGACAACCTACCTCTTTCACAGTTTCTATAAGTTAAATCTCAAATATCTGACAAGATTCTACTTGACTTTCCTTGGGGAGGATGCCAGCTCCACACAGATTACCATGCCCAGGGAACTTCTGCTTGGCCAGGCACCTACATGTGTCTTTACCTTGGGCTAGCAAAGCCTGGGAAGATAATGGCTCCCTGAACAATATATAATGAAGGAAAGAATATCCTGAAATAGAGGAAAAAGAAATACTGGAGAGAAAAGGTTGTTTACTATTATTAATCATTACAATGATGCAATTATAAAGAAGTGGAGGGAAAAAACAGAATGAGAATGAGAAGAAGGAGAAGGAGGAAGAGAGGAGGAGAGGAAGAAGAAGGAACAATAGAAAAAGGAGGACATAATTATAATAAGAAAGGAGAGGAATTGTTGATATATCACCATTTTTTCTAATCAACATTTAGAAGCACATCTCAAAAACAGGCTCTTATCAATAGAAAAAAAACACATATATATTGATAAGGTTGTGTGGCTCAGCATATATTTGCTTGATGGGGGCATTTTTAGCTCTCCAAGCAATCATGAAGTAAGTGATTTACTTCATAGGGACTTAATGTGTTATTATGAATTATTTACATTTACACAAATATAATCTTATTAAAGCCAATATAAAACATGAGTTTTCATTGGAAGATATCCCATTGTTTAAAATGTAGAGGCCTAGCCCTAGCTGTTTTGGCTGAGTGGATAGAGCATCAGCTTGTGGACTGAAGGGTCCTGGGTTTGATTTGGGTCAAGGACACATGCCCGGGTTACAGGCTCGATCCCCTGTAGGGGGTGTGCAGGAGGCAGCCAATCAATGATTCACTCTCATCATTGATGTTTCTATCTCTCTCTCTCCCTCTCCCTTCCTCTCTAAAATCAATAAAAAACATTTTTAAAATAAATAAATAAAATGTAGAGACCTCCATTTTATCATCATTTTTATCTCCTCCTCCTTCATCATCATAATCATCATAATCATCATCATCATCATTTTTTATCATAACCTAGTTTACCTGGTGCTAGACAATATGCATTATCCCATTTAATCCTGACAATAATTCCATGTTGTAAGTAGTATTATTTCCTGTTCACAGATAAGAAAAATTAAAGTTCAGAGATTAGGTAAATAATTTCATAGGTGAATATTTCATACATAAATTTTAAAAAATCACTCCCCCACTCCAAAAAAATAACAAACAAACCAAATGACCAAAGAAACAAATAAGAAATTTCCCAGGGACATTCTTAACAACTTTTAGATCCAATAAATTTAAAAATCACTTATATGTTTAACTACATCTGTTTCTGATATTGTAGAAACTTCATTCAGCTTCCTGAATGCCTTTATCCAAATTGGTTTCCATTATGTCCTGTTCTCTACTTTCTATTTTATAAAGCTCTCCTCTAAAACTACAGATAAAGAAAAACCCTTATACTTGAGCACCCAAAATACTAGCCAAATGTTTACTGGTCTTAGGATTTCTGTAAAAACATGGTCCAAAAACACTGCTCACCACAGTTTATATTAGCTTATTTCTTATATCCCATATAGGACAGTCTGTACATTTATTTTATCTCTTGTCAGTAAATGTCTTTAGTAAGTGGAATTTCATATTATTTGCAATGTTACCAAAGCTGTTTGGGAAGACATAATACCAACATCTTTTGTAAGATCTGGTTCCTGCTTACCTTGTCAGCCTGGGTGTAGGCCAAATTGAAACCTTCACTGATTTGTTTGAAATTGCTCAGCTTAGAACATCCTCTTCTTCACTGCCATATTTGCTGGTCATTTAAAGTCCAGTGCTAATGTCACTAGGCTTTATGAATAGACTAGAGGCCCCATGCATGAATTCGTACACGGGTGGGGTCCCTCGTCCTGGCTGGTGATCAGGGCCGATCGAGGCTGTCTTGCCCAGTCCCAATCAGGGCCGATGGGGACAGCTGGCCCGGGGGAGGAACTGCAGAAGTTTGGCCAGCTGGCCGGGGTGGAGGGACTGTGGGAGATTGGCTGTGGGAGCACAATGACCACCAGGGGGCAGTTCCTGCATTGAGCGCCTGCCCCCTGGTGGTCAGTGCATGTCATAGTGACCAGTCGATTGGTCATTCAGTCCTTCGGTTGCTTAGTCTTTTGTATATATAGAAGGAGTGACAAATGAAGGGATCAGGGAAGGGGGAGCATTTGTATGGGAAATATTCCCTTCACCTACTGGATCTCTGAACACTTGATAGAATCTCTCTTATGGCATGCATAACTTTTTACTTGTATTATTATTAATTTATCTCTTATCTCCTCTGCTCTCTGAAAAACCTGTTGCTGTGACATAAAGTTCAGGGTACAGATGGGGTGGTTAGTTCAATTGGGATAGATTAAAACTTTGCGGACTGGCTCAGCATGTGAAGTTCACCCAAACCCTGTGGTATATCCTGTCTTATCTCTGTGGCTGCTTGGTTTTAAGGGGCGATCATGAGTGCCAAGAATAAAGATTACATAGCCCAGCTTCCCTTGCAGAATAAGTATCATGTGACTAAATTTTGAACAATTATCACATGAGTAAAAATGAGGTGTGAGATTTCTTAGTCATGGACTTAAAATAAGGTCTATGCTCTCTCCTCCTTATAATGGCTGGAATCCAGATAGGCATTGACCAAGGATGAGGAGCATTATGAGGGAACTTGGGCTTCTGAGGACTATAAGACAACAGAGCTTCCATATCAGCCTGGGTTCTCAGGGGAAAAATAAATTAATTTTTATCTTACTTAAATCACTGTTAATTTTTTCTTTCTTACAGTACCCAGACTTATATAGTAGTATTATAGCTCAGCCCTCAGAGGCTGAGCTACAGTTCACTTTTCCTAAAACATAGCCGGGAATTATATGCATTTGGGCATAGGGCTGCTTTTGGGGCCTCCATTGACGGCAATGTCTTGTGACATTGTCACCCTGCAGCTTTGAGGAAATTGGCCTCTTTATCCTCAAACAGTTTCAGAAGGAGTAAATTTTCTTATCATACATATTTGATATTACATTACAAAAAGCCATTTAGAAAATAAATAGTGACCTTTGTGCTATAATTCTTTTGGTTTGAGGCTATTAAGAATTCATTTATGATCAGAGCACTAAGTGGGGGAGAGCCACTAATGAATAGAAAGCCGAATTCACAAGCTGTGAAGATTGCATTTGGGTGAATAACCACAGCTGTGATACTGAGGTGTTATTTTGTAATTACATCTAACTTCTTCAAGAGGAAAGTAATTTTAAACCCTCACTCTGTTCCCTTTCTCAAGTCTTTTTTCTCATCTTGCATATCTAGTTTAGTGACATGATTTTCAATCTTCTTTCTCATCTTGCATATCTAGTTTAGTGACTAGCACATCCATGATTTCAATCCATTCACTCTTCATGACATAGCTGATGGGAGCTTGGGATGCCCATCCTTAGATGTATAGAGAGGAAGGGATATAACCAAGTATCAGTTTCACCCTATAGTAAGGTGACCAGATTTTAACATTGGTAAAGTGGGACACCATTGACCGGGGGGGGGGGGAGGGGTGTCTTTTTTTTTAAATATATTTTATTGATTTTATTACAGAGAGGAAGAGAGAGGGATAGAGATTTAGAAACATCGATCAGCTGCCTCTTGCACACCCCCTACTGGGGATGTGCCCGCAACCAAGGTACATGCCCTTGACCAGAATCGAACCTGGGACCCTTGAGTCCGCAGGCCGATGCTCTATCCACTGAGCCAAACCGGTTTCGGCCCGGCCGGGGGCGGGGGGGGGCGGGGGGTTCTTGATAAAAAATTTGGTCTATATTGTAATCGCTTTTGGTTTTTTTAATAAAAGGAAATTCACTTCTTAGATCATCGTTAAATTTGCATCCTCTTTTCTTACTCATTATGTTAAAAATCTAAAAAAATAATTTAAAATTATATTATAAATTATTATATACATATTGCTTAAAAACACAGTAAGTAGGTACATAATTACATGAACATATTTTATTGTTAGTTTATAAATTAAATTAATTTGATTGTTATAAAGTAACTATATTTTAAAAATTATTTTAATTTTAATCCTATATTTCTTTCTAAATAATAACAATACTAACTTGTATTATTTTTCCTCTGAATTTGCCGTAATGTAAGTCGTAAGTTTCACTTTCAAGGCCGGCGCTAGACTTTTTGCCGCCACTATAAAATATAAATAATACGAGTACTGTCTGCTAAATTCAAGAAAATTTATGTATTTATGAAATAAATACATAAATTACTTACCTAAATTATCTGAATAGCTGATTTGTAATGACCTCACTTGTTTAACTAGCTTACTAGCACGCAGTACGATGTGTATTGTCTGAGAGACAGTTACAAAATGTTTTCGTCATTGCCAATCCCAAAAAATGCCATTGTTCATTAAGTCCAAACAATGGTGGTCGAATTCTAACAACTGATCAACAATGCAAACTTTGATAAGCAGTTCTCGATAATCAGTTCTCAACAATTATTTGTTATTATTAAAGTTTAACATTACAAAATTAACAAAAATAATATAAAACTCATATCCTGGCTAAATAGCCACATGGCCACCAAAAAACGTATATTCCCTTCCCGTTCTCCCGCCACCCCCTAGCTTGTCGTGCATTCTTTCCAAAAATCGGGACTTTTTTAAAATGCCGCGGGACAAATTGTTAAAAATCGGGACTGTCTTGCCAAAAGCGGGACGTCTGGTCACCTTACCCCAGTGACAGGATGGAAAGAAAACACTTTCTCTTCTCCTCATGGCAAAGTCCTTTACCATGAGGACATGGCACGGCTCTTGAAAAATGCCAAGCTCTTTGAACATAAACCGGGGAATACTTCTGATCATGAACCATGCCCATGCCACCACTGGAATATACTCAGGGTAGATGTGATGAGTCATGTCTTCAGTAATTTGGGTGGTATGAAGGAATATGGAGTGATTATCCTATAGTCCTGTAAACAAACTTTGCTCTTCACATCTATTTAGCATGGAACTTCTATTACATTAGGTTAGCCATCTCCCTCATCCTTTTCCTAAATATTACTCCATATTTAAGATAGCTTTGAGCAAGTGACCCTATGCCAGGAGTGTAGTGATAATAAAACCTCATATTTGTTGAGCAGTTTCAGTGTGCCAGGCAGTTGACACATATCATTTTCACTAATCCTCAGAATGACCCTCTGAGATGGACATTATTTTCCTAGTTAACAAGGGAGGACCTGAGGCTCAGAGAATTTAAGTAACTTTCCCAAAGGCATGCAACTAACAAATGGCAGAGTCTGTGTTTGACCTAGATAGTCTGGCACCAGTGAATAAACTCTTAAACACTACACTGTTTAGTGGAGTACATTCATTTATTATTATTTAACCAACTAGAGGCCCAGTGCATGGACTCGTGCACCAGTGGGGTCCCTCGGCCTGGCCTGTGCCCTCTCATAATCTGAGACCCCTTGGGGGATGTCGGAGAGCCAATTTCAGCCCAATCCCCACAGGCCAGGCTGAGGGACCCACCAATGCACAAATTCATGCACCAGGCCGCTAGTATGCACATATCTTTGGTTAATCTCTTCCCACCCTCCCACACCCCCCTTCTCTCTGAGATTTATCAGTCTGTTCCATGTTTCCAGGCCTGTGGTTTCTACTCCTGCGTTGAGCATCTGCCCCCTGGTGGTCAGTGCACATCATAGCTAATGGCCAGTCGTCCGGTCACTTAGGCTTTTATATTTAAGTAACTTTCCCAAAGGCATGCAAAGTCTGTAGTCCTGTTAACAAACTTTGCTCTTCACATCTATTTAAGCATGGAACTTCTATTACATTAGGTTAGCCGTATATGTGTGTGTGTGTGTGTGTGTGTGTGTGTGTGTGTGTGTGTATATGTGTGTTTATATATATATATACACACATATATATTAATAGAGGACCTATATAGGCTGGGGCAAAAGTAAGCATACAGTTGTTCATATGAAAAATAATGCCCTAATTAATAAATAATGATACAAGAATAAACATACTCAAAACTGTTTACTTACTTTTGTTCCACGTTGTATGTGCTTAGCACTCTACTGAGTACTTTTACATATTTACTCATTTAATTATGGTAGTAATTCTAACTATGACTTTCCTTATTTACAGATGAGGAAACTGAGGCACAGAGGAGTTAAGTCACCTTTCCTAAGTAGGAAGTAAAATAGTGGCTGAGTTTTGAGCCCAGTTTGAAAGAGAAAGAATCACAGGAATGAGACATGTGGCATCCATAAGCACGGCTCACAATGCGATGATGAGCCACCATAATGCAGAAGAAGGAAATACACATGCACCAGAATGATGTGGAGTCTCCAAGTAAAGAGGACAAGGGAGTGCTGATGGATGAGGGCACAGTTTATGGCATTTGGTGACCTGATTATTTTTAATAGACCATTTTATTGTGTTGTTTTTGTTTTTTAAGGGAATAAAACAATAGTTTTTGAGCACTTACTGTTTGCCAGACCTTTTTTTTTTTTTTTTTTTTTGGTGCTTTTCTCACTTGTGAGATAAAAATTAGGAATCATCCTCATTTCACAAGGGCTTAGAGAGGACCAAGAACCTTATCCAAGCTCATTCACCTACTTGGTGGTGGAGTGGGGCTGGAAGCCAACTGTTGGATTTGATAGGCCTGCTTATGCCATTGTGCTATACTGTCTTATTATCATAGAAGAGATCTCTTTCTGGGAAATGGCTGGTGACTAGAGCAAATCTGTGTCTGGTTTGAATGACCTTATTCAAGTTAACTTTTTGCTAAGTAACTAACATCCCCCAAGATATCCAAGCAATTGTCATAGACCCTGGCCATCCCAATGTTCTGCTCACTTCTCCTGCCTAGATATTTGGCTTATCACCTGTATATAGCAGGTTTGATACCTTAACCCTTTGCACTCGCTTGCTTTTTTCTCGATTCCTTTATTCTACTTGGGATTTAATTTTTTTAATACCCCAGATTTTATAAAGCGCGGCAGTAGAATAAAAAACTGGAGTTTATTTTCATACAAACTTATTTATTTGGATTTTTTTATATTTCAAATTATTGATACATTCAAAGAGTAATTTGCACTCAACATCCGAGTGCAAAAGGTTAATACTTGCCCACCTTGGGTGGACAATGCACTTAGCCTTATCCTTGCATAGCCAGCAACCAATTCTCACCTCTATCTTCCCATCCAATCTTGACCAAATTCCCGAAATCTGGTCAAGGCAAGGCCTACCATAGCCTCCTCCCCCATGTCATGTCACCTTTTAATTTAACCTCACCAACCTAAGACAGACTTTATCTTTTAGTGAGAGTATAAAATGATTTTTCTGAGTTTATTACTACCAACCTAGAAATGAAAATAGAGGTATTTGGCAGAATGGAAAAAGCATAGACTGAAATTTGTCAAGCTATTCCAAAACCTCAGAAAGAAATAAAAAAGGCCAAGACTAACCCTGCCAATTTCAAATGAGAATAAAGAGGTCAAATAAATGCTCTATAAGATATAAAAAATTACAAAAATGGCAGAGAAGAGAGACCATAGGCCCAAACTACACACACACACAGGCCCAAACTACACACACACACACACACACACACACACACATTTTACATAGTGAGGGGGTGGCTAGTCAAAACTAATAATAGATAGGTTGGATACTTATATTATATCATACAGAAAAATAAAATCCAAATTGACCAACATCCTAAATGTAAAAAAATAAAGCTTTAAAACCTTTATAAAAAACATAATATATCATTTTTATAATGTTGAAATAAGAAAAATATATCTTAAGTTATACACTAAGAGTGAAAGCACTGAAAAAGGAAATTAAAAAGCTGACCACATTGAATTTCTTTGGGTGGGGAGCACACAATGCAATATACAGATGTTGTATTATAGAGTTGCACACTTGAAACTTATATAATGTTATTATTAACCAGTCACTCCAATACACTTAATAAAATATTATTTCAACATAGTGAAGAGACAAATAAAAGACAACTTGGGAAGTAATTTGCAACCCACATAAAAAATAAAGGATTAATAATTAGAATGTATCAAGAATTCTCACAAATCAATATAAAAAATAAATCAATAGTCAAATGAAAATTTGACCAATATTTATGGTTTGGCAGGTCACAGAAGAGGAAATATGAATGGCCACTACATAATTTAAAAAAATAGACTCAACTTCACTGTGACCAAGGAAATAAAAATTGAAACAAAAAATAAAATACCACTTCATGCTCATCAGAATGGCAAACATTAAAAAGTCTGAAAATTCTAAGAGTACTGCATAAATGTGTGAAAATGGGAATAAAAATGAAATTGCCATTTTGAGTACAATTTACCGCTATCTGATAACATATGGATGCAGATACACCAAGCAGCCTGAGATTCCCTTCCAAGATACACATCCTAGAGAAATGTTTGCAATATGCTTAAGGAAACATACATGTAGATTTTCTCTACAGCATTGTGTAAAATTGTAGAGAAAAATTAGGAACAACATAAATGTCTCTGAATAGGAGAATGGATAAACTGTACTACATTCACACAACAAAATAAAAATACAAAACAGCGAGATAAATAAATCACAGCTAAATATATCAATTGGAGTTAATTTTGAAAAAAAATATTGAATCAAATGTAAATTGCAGTACACTACACTTCTGTTTTTTAAATTAAATATGTTCAAAACAAAACAATATACTATTTTTTAAGTATATGTGTACATTTAAACACTAACACTTGAATGGAAAGGTACATTATACTTCAGGATAGTAGTTATTCTTGTGGAGGAAAGAAACAAGTATGGAGTCTGGGAAGGGTTATCTGTGGCTTTAAATCTCTAGGTGTTTATTTTATAAAAAGAAGCAAAGATAGAATATGGTAACATTTCTTAGATCAGGATTGCTGATATTGATAAACAATATACATATAGTTATATGGGCTGTTCTCTGGACAGGCTTTGGGGCAGCCAAGTCCTGGGTCGGAACATTGGCTTTATCTCTTTCTGTCTGTGATATACAGTGAATCACCAGAATGACTCCAGTTTCTTCTTCATTAATAATATATAGTTCCAAGGGTTGTTCAAAAGTTGAAATTAAAAATATATATAGCATAAAATATACATAGCATGTTAGCATAATATCTGGCACAGAGTAGACATCAATAAAGTGCTACTATTTTTATTTCTTCAATGAAAATCTACATGTTTTGTATTGCCAAGCTTATAAAAATAAATTATTTAGGGTCAATATAACATTTTGTCAATAGCTTTAACATCCTGTGCAATAGATTTGAATAGTGTTCTTTTGATAATTTATAGATATGATTTTAAAATGACTTTAAAGCAGTTCTTATCTGGAGAATCCTTTTAAAGGTATCTTAAGGCAGCGATGGACAAGAGAATTTCCTGTGATGATAGAAATGTTTCCTGTGTTGCCCAATAGAGCAGCCACTAGCCACATATGGGCAATTAAGCACTTGAAATGTGACTAATAAGATTGGAAAACTAAATTTCTAATCTTTTTAAATTTTAATTAATTGAAATTTCAATAGCCACATGTGGCTAGTAACTGTCATATAGGATAGTGTAGGTCTAAAAATAATAAGATACATTTTCAACAAGGAATTATTGGGAAACGATTATGTGCAGAGCATTATGATGGACTCTGTAGGAGAAACGTGAGGCAGTTTTGTCCTGGAAATTATAATCTATGAAAGGAGAACAGACATACATGAGACAGCTAAAGGACAAGAGGCAGCAGTGACTGAACTACAATGAATGGAAACTAAGGGTATATGGCAAATTTTGTTAGCTCATCCTAGACAGGAGGGCTAACAATGAAGGAGGGCTACTTGGCCATGACAGGCTGTAATCAGGACTTAAGAGATGACTACAAGTTGTAGCAGTGGACAGTAGTGGGAGGACCCTCCTGGCCCGCAGCATAGCTCATGGAGATGTGCCTGGTTTGGAAGATGTATCTGTGAATGAAGTTGGCCTTATTATGACTTTCTATGGTCTGTCCACATCTCCAGCCTGTTGCTTTCCATTGCCTTCCCTGCACCTTCTGTTCAGCAGCTACGAGCTACCTTTAGTTCACCTGCATGTTCCCACCTGTATGCACTAACCGATGCTGCCCCTTCTGCTCAGATGTCCCTGTTTCATGGCATCGCTAGGGTAACTTTTACTAATTCTTTAAGACTCAGCTCAGACATTGCTTTCTCTAAGAAGCCTCTCCTAAACTTCCACTTCTATCCAGGGCATTTGTGTTTCTAAAAGACCCCATGTCCATTTCTGGCACTGATCTTGTTACATACTCTTATAACTAAGTCCATCCTTCCTAATTGATCAAGATCCCCTTGGAGGCAAGTACTATATCACATTCATTTTTTAATCCCCAGATAATTATATTTTGCATGAATAAATTAATGACTTTGTTATATAAGTAATAAAGATCCCCCAATGATTTTAATATGAATGTTGCATGATCTTTTCAGTAGCATAATTTGTTAATAATATACAATGTGGATATATTTGCCTAAAACAGAGCATCACCTTTTGGAATCGATGATGACAATGTAATTGATATATTTAAAAATATTAATATGCATTTCTATTTCTAGTTATTTGTATGACCTTCTCCAGCATGACATTCTCCCAGATAATCCATATGGCATGCTCTCTAGCTTCTGTCAAATATTGTTCAAATGTCACTTTTAAAGCAAACCCCAGCCTCTACTACACACTTACTATTATCCTTTCTTGCTTTATTTTATTTTCCTTCATACCACATATCATCACCTCATATATTTATTTTACTTATTTATTTTGGTTTCTTATCTATCACCTCCCACTAGAATGACAATTTCCTTGGAAGCAGGAATTTCATCTGTTTCCTTTACAACATCCTTAGAACCTAGAACAGTATCTGATGAATAGCACGTGTGTGTGTGTGTGTGTGTGTGTGTGTGTGTGTGTGTGTGTGTCTTCAGGGGAGGGGGTGAATTTTTACATTTGAGTTGTTCTGACATTCAAAATAAGATTTGGCAGTAAGCCCTAGCTAGTTTGGCTCAGTGGATAGAGCATTGGCCTGTGGACTGAAGGGTCCCAGGTTCGATTCTGGTCAGGGGCACATGCCTGGGTTGCAGCCTCGATCCCCAGTGGGGGGCGTGCAGGAGGCAGCAGTTCAATGATTCTCTCTCATCATTTATGTTTCTATCTCCCTCTCCTTTCCTCTCTGACATCAATACAAATATATTTAAAAAATAAAAATAAAAGATTTGGCAGTAAGATAATAGACTTTGAATCCAGGCTTTGTTGGGAAATATTTATCTAAAAGGATAAAGCATTTTTTTTTTTCATATCAAGAACCAAACCTAAGGACTCAGACCTTGCAGTGTCTTCCATTGTGTATGTAAGATGCACTCCCACCATGATGACCAGGACAGAGACTTGTTTCCTGCATAGAAGGAGGATGTGCTATGGAGCTAAGTTGAGTCCAGCCAGCCTTTTCGCAGTTCCTGGGGACTGAGGCAGCTGTGAGGCAGGAGGATCCAATCTCCTCTCTGCAGACTTGGACTCAGAGATAAGGAAGTATTTTAGATAAATGGATGAAAAATTCAAGAATAAAGAACTCTAGAAAAGGTTTTATTAGATCATCACTGCACCAGCCTGGTAAGAAGGGATAAGGTGAGGTGGTAACATCAAAGATAATTAATAACCGCAGCATGGTAATCAGAGGAATGGCTAGTGTGTAACTTTCCTGGGCCTCTCTTGGTTCTGGTGTAGTGTCAACCGGACCTAGAATTTCCTGCTGGTTTATGAGAGATGATTGCAAGCAGTTGAGCTAAAAAACAATAGGCCTCACTGATGATGCCGGGAGAGGGGGGCCCATATGAATATTAAACCAGGGGTGGAAAGGGAATGTAGTTGATATTGAAAGAGGGTCACAAAGAACCAGGAGAGGCCAAGTTGTTGTGGAGGCTCCTGAACCTAACAGGGCAAGATCAAACACATCACAAGTTATGCAGGCCATGAAGGCTGGGACGGACCAGGTAGAGAAGGACGTTGCTCTGAGAGCAGAGGAGCCATAGGATTCAGTGTGGACCTCAGGACCCCATCACTCTGCTCCACTGACATCATGCAAGCCATTTCTGACGGCTACTGGAGAGCAAATCTTAGAAATTGGGAGACTTAGCATTTTATCTGTAAGTTGAGAAACCTAAAGGAATAGGTTCAATTACTGTATCAGATTCAGGTTAGCAAGCTGAACTATCCCACAACTTCACAAGAGGGTAGGCATATCAAAAACAGATCAGTTATATGTGCCATAGCGAAAATGCATCTTCTTTGCACGTCTGAGTAGTCTGTGTCCAACAAAATAGCCATTACCCTCAGCCAGTGCTCCCTGAAGGATAAATGGATAATAGTGGGCAAAAGACAGAGAGTTTTCACAAAGTCCAGTTCCTTGGGTCCCTGGCACACTTCATAGGTATACCACCATGTTGTGAAATAGCTGTTCTGCTTCGTGCTAATAAAGCATAAAAGTATCTTGAGACAGTTTTCTTGGAGTGGGTTAGAAAAACACACTGCCGTTCACATTTATATTCTATTATCAAGTTCACCAGCAGCTTCACAAATATGATTTCATTTCATCCTTAACAAATAGCCTGTGGTTGGGCCAGCCCCATTCAACAGATACCAAAGCTGAGCCACAAGCTCTTCCCTTCTAGGGCTCTGTGTCTTGATATCAGACTGCACGGAATCCCCACACTATCCCGCACTGGGGAAGTTACTGGCTGTTCTCATTTCAGAAATCGGGGAGTTTCTCACACCCTAACAAAGAATCTTTTTCCAGTCACTGATCTGGGACTGTCTGCCTCGATCCCACCGAGCCCAGTCAAATGGGCAGGTATCAGCGTGCTCCTCGCGAGCAGGTGCAGTCAAATGAATGGCAGCACTCTCTGCCGCTTAATGAGTGGCCCCACGCTGCCACAGCTCCACATTCGGGTTTGAATTTTTAATTCCATCTCATAAAACAGGGCCATAAATCATCCCACGCTCCATTTAGAGTTGCATTTTCCAAAACCATCTCTGCAGTAATTAAGGAGAAACTACACAGGCCTCTAAATCAGGCCTCCAAGAAATGTAAGAACAATGGAAAGCCTGCGGCTCACTTTTCTTCTATCTCTTGCATCAATTCATTCTGGCTACGACAAACTCTCATCCCCCTACCTTCATTCCCAAAATATTTATGAGCCATTTGTGAACCTCTAGCCACTGAGAAATATAATGCTGCATGCCAAAAATGAGTTATAGGAAAGTGTACAAAGTCTTGCTTTAATATAATCCATCCGGACCCAGGTCCACAGATTAATAACCCAAACCTGACTCTGATATGAGATTCAGTTCAAATGCAACATTCTGAAACCTCGTGGCTGCGCCCAGAGACCTTGCAACCTAACCTAATTCACCTATTGCCTACATTTCCAAAATCAAATAAATACATAAATAACAAGTAACTCCAAAAGAGGTTCCCTCAGCTCCAGGGAGCACTTTTATAGCATATACAAAGCAAACCAATTTGAATGTTTCCCAAACATGCAGGTGCTAAATACTCGTGCTTGGCAGGAATAATTATTTGCTGTGTTCCCTGGATCTTCTATTTTGCTGAATTTAATTTGTTTTCAATACTTTGAGGGAGTAAAAATATAAAAGTGCACCAAAACAGTAGAAAAACAGTGACAATAAACGAGAGCTTTACCACAGAGCTTGTTATGAATATTGTTTAGGCAGCATAAAATTGAAAAATAGCAAGAGAATATCTCTCCTGATTCTCTCCTTCCCCCTCTGCAGTTGGTAGAAAAATGTGAATCTGAAACAATTGGGTATGGAATGAGGCCGTGAATTGCACTAGTGTCAACATCAATGACATCCTTGAGAAAGGAAGTGATTTGTGACTTCTTCATAGTTTCCAGTAACCAACAAAGGCTTCAGAATGATGACAAAGGCAAGCATGGCTGGAAATAGGCTTCACGTAGCGCTGGGGACCCCAGGAGTCATGGGAGGTGGTGGAATCCATGGTGGAGATGGAAATGTTATTTTGAGACAGCAGTTGTCAAACCCGGCTGCACATTAGAATTGCCAGCGGAATTTTAAACAAATACTGATATGGGACACCAACATAAGACTGATGAAATCAGAATCTGGGTAGGTGGAGTCCAGGCCCCGCTCTTGTAAAATGTTGTCCAAGTGACCCTAATGCTTTGTCTGGGTTAAAGGCCACTGAGTTGGGGTTGACTCTCTTGGTCAATTGGGATTGATGACTGACTGCTCATGGACCCTTGGTATCGATGAAAAGGTGGAAACTTGAAGCCTGAAGGCTTTAATTAGCATGAAGACATGCTTAGTTTAGCATGTATTATTTTTAAAATCAAAACAGTACTTAAAAACAGGGCATTTTACATAAAAATATAGATTACATGAAAAAGCAGTTCTAGACATTCTAGGTGGCACTTTCAGCAGGACCTAAGTAATGTCTGTCCTCTTATGAAAAGCAGGTCTTCTTCATTTTGCCACAGTCCATCATTCCCTTTGCATATTATACCAGATGCCCTCTCTCACTAATTTTTTTAAGTTTTTATTTATTTTTAAAGAGAGAGGAAGGAAGAGGGAGACAGAGAGATAGGAACATTGATTAGAGAGAAACCTTTATTGACTGCCTTCTGCAAGCCCTCCACTGGGGATCAAGCCCACAACCCAGGCATGTGCCCTGACCGGAAATGGAACCATGACCTCCTGGTTCATACGTCAATGCTCAACCGCTGAGCCACATTGGCCAGGTTATAGCTCCTTTTCTTTATTACCATCAGCAAAAGCCTGTAGAACTATTAGTAACCATACTCTTAAGATTAACGTTTTTATATAAATAAGGAAACAAAGGCCTACAAAATGCAAACTGCTTCTTAGTTCTATTATTTCTTAAGCTCTGTCATAATTTTTCAAATCCTCATTTACCTAAGCCAAACTTGCAGGGAAATTTGTTTTTGCAGATTGGCCTATTAATAATTAATGATGTTTCTCTTTGAATTTTAAAGTAGTAATTAAATTGAACTGTTCAGAAAGAGCATATTAATTCCAATTTTTTTAAATATGAAAGTGAATAAATCTTGCTCAAAACAAAAGCATAGTAAAAAGTGAACATTAATTCTGTGGGTTGAACCTAAGTGTCTTTCACTAAATATTTATTTCAATAATGAAAAATAAATTGAGATAAGAGCTACTATAGAAACATAAAATATATACTAATAAGAAATGTTTCCATTCTCTAACTCTCTTAGCACCTTGACTGGCATTTCTCAATTTCTGGCTAAATGTATATATGTTTATATTCCTCTAAGATACTACAAGTTCATCTAAGATAAGGTCCTTGCTTTTTTTCTCTACTGAGGCTACTATAGTAACAAACACAGAGCTTTACATATAATTAGTATCCAATAAATATTGGTAAATATCCAATAAAATATTAAAAGTGGATCCCAGAAAGTGAAAGCAATATTCAGAGAAAGATATTACAGATAGGATGGGCAAACCATGTGTCAATGATCATGTTCTATGCCTATAGTCAGTCCACTGGGAACTTAACAGGAATAAGATTAAAAGCCCAAGAATATCCATAAAATGGCATCAAGAGTGAGCACAGTACTGTAATGGCATCTAAAGAATCAAACACAATCCATTCGCTCTCTGTCATTTGGGCATGGCTTCTGTGATGAAATGAAAACTCAATCCCATTGAGTTTTTGCCCTACTCTAGGCACTGAAACCAGCAGGAAGGTTCTCATTTGGTTGTTACAACAACACCAACTGTTACTGTCCCTACTTTACAGATGAGGTGTTTTGATCTAGAAGTTAAGTAACTTCCCTCAATGCATGCAGCTGGTTAGTAGCATAGCTCAGTTCCTCAAGTTTCTCCCATCACTTGGGGATCATGTTAAAATGCAGATTTGATTCAGTATATCTGAGTGTGTCCTGAGATTCTGTATTCCTAAAAGAGCCCCTTGAACTATGAGGGCCCTGAAAGCCCAAGTCAGAGGCTGGCTGGGTTCTCTGAAGTTTTCCCAATACAATGAATTGTGTAATTATTGCTCAAAACTGCCATGTAAGTTAAACTGCCTTTCCCATTTTGCCTTAGAGTTTAAAAGATCCTATCACATTATGCAATTTCACCAGCTCCTTCCTTTTATTTTACTCAGTATTTCTCACTCTTATTCCCAGCTCAAAGAGATGTGGGGTTCTAAGTATTCAGTGGAACATTGTTCATTTGCACATTAGAAAAAGTATCTGGAGCACTCCCTCTGCTCCAGGAATTATGCCAGGCTATAGGATGTAGTCATAGCAGAAAAAGCCCAAGAAATAGCCACTCTCTAAACCTACTCAAAGTTACAACCCAGAGGTGCAAAATAATTATAGGAAAAAATAATTTGCTCCATGAATACATTGGACAAAGATTTAATCATGACCACAGGTGCTTGGAGTTCATCTCCCAAAAGGGATATCCTGAGATCAAGGAGTAAAAGTGAGTTAGGTAAAGCTGGAGCTAAAATGAAGTGTGGTGGTGAATTTTTAGGTGTCAACTTAACTGGACCACAGGGTTCCCTAATATTTGGTCAAACAATATTCTGGGTGTGTCTTTGAGGGAGTCTTTGGATCAGATTAACATTTGAATCAGTAGACTGAGTACAGCAGATTGCCCTCTCTATGTGACTGGCCTTATTCAATCCACTGAAGGCCTGAATAAAACTAAGAGGCTGCCCCAAGTAAGAGAGAATTTCTCCTTCCTTGATTGTTTGAGCTGAGATATCAGTCTTTTCATGCCTTTGGACTCTTCTTGGGACTGGTTTTCAGACTGAAATTTAGACCATTGGCCCTCCTGGGTCACCAGCTTGCCAACTGCAGATCTAGAAATTCCTCAACAACTAAATTCACATGAGCCAACTCCTTACAATAGGGTTTTTGTTTTTGTTTTACTAATACACACACACACACACACACACACACACACACACACACACACACACACACATTTTGTTCTTCTAGAGAACTCTGAGTAATATACTGAAGAAGGGCAGGGGTCAGGGAGAGCTCAGTGAACTGGAGGAATTTCAGGTATAATCCAATCCTTCTGGGGTCTAGATAAATGGGAAAGCTGTGAGGCTGAAGATCTAAGCAGGACAGACCAGGTAGAATGAGACAGAGCTTGCCTCAGGTCTCTGTAGCTTACCTCTTCCATGTGCTTCTACTTCCCATGCAAAGCAAAGCAAAAAACAAAAACACTCATCAAAAATGATAAGCTAAGTATCAGAAATAGAAGACAATGATGAATTGTCTAGTTTTACTAATTATTTTATGAATTATTCATTCTGGTCAGGAACAAAAGCATAGACTTTGCCTTTATTCATTTATTAAACAAATATTTATCAAGTGCCTAACATGGACCAGGCAGACATCATTGTAGGTATAGTGGAGACACCGGTGAGCAAAATCGCTACCTTCAAGAATGGCAATGGGAAGAGAAATGCAGACAATAAGCAAATAGGCAATATGTTCTGTGTGCTTATTTCTATGAAAAAATATAAAGAAGGATGTGAATATAGAGAGTACTGGGATAGGGTGCGAGTACTGTTTCATGGAGGGTATCAGGGACTACATAGCCTATTTCACCTTCCTCCTCTTTCGTTTCCTGCCAGACTCCCATTGGCAGAACTCAACCAGAAACAAGAGACACTGGATTAATTTGCTAGGGCTGCTGGAATAAAATAGGCCAAACTGAGTGGCTTAAATAACAGAACTTTGTTGTTTCATAGTTTCAGAAGCTAGAAGTTCAATATCAAGGTGTTAGCAGGGTTGGTTCCTTTTAAAGGCTAAGAGAGAGAATCCTCTCCATGCCTCTCCTAGCTTCTGGTGGTTTGCGGACTATTTTGGTATCCCTTGGCCTGTGGATGCATCATCCTGATCTATGCCTTCATGTTTACATGGCATTTCTAAATGTCCCCCTTTTTATAGGGACATCCGTCACTTTGGATTACCATGCTTTACTATAGTATGACGATTATGACTGTTTATACCTGCAGTGACCCTATTTCCAAGAAAGGTCACATTCTGAGAAAGCAGGGGTAAAACTACCACCATATGACTTGGTGGAGGGAGGCACAATTCAAGTCATAACAGGCACTGAAGTTCACGATGTAATGTACAAGTCAGCATCCCACGGCACAGAGCTACTTGGAGAAGTGGGGGATTGGGAGAAAAATGAGAGCCTGAAGGGGAAATGGAAGATTTCCCCCAGCACAGAGCTAAAGGGGATTCCAGTATTTAGTGGTCTTGAAAATGAGGAGGAAGCACAAGGAGGCAGAAAAGTAGGAGCTTGTGAGGTAGAAGAGGAATCAAGGCCCAGCTGGCATGGCTCAGTGGTTGAACATTGACCTATGAACCAGGAGGTCACGGCTTGATTCCAGGTCAGGGCACTGGCCTGGGTTCGGGCTTGATTCTCATGGGAGACATGCAGGAGGCAGCCTGTCAATGACCCTCTCTCATCATTTATGTTTCTTTTTAAAATATTTTTTTATTGATTTCAGCGAAGAAGGGAGAGGGAAAGACAGATAGAAACATCAATGATGAGAGAGAATCATTGATTGGCTGCCTCCTACATGCCCCCTACTGGAGATTGAGCACACAACCCGGGTATATGCCCTTGATCAGAATTGAACCCGGGACCCTTCAGTCCACATGCAGATGCTCTATCCACTGAGCCAAACCAGCTTGGGCCATTTATGTTTTTATCTCTCTCTCCCTTTCCCTTCCTCTCTGAAATCAATAAAATATTTTTTAAAAAGAGGAATCAAAAAGGGGATGTCCCCGGGAGTGAAGAAAGTATTTCCAGAAGGAGTGATGGCTATATCAAACACTGCTGATGAGTGAAGGAAGATTATTTTATTTTAACATTGTTACCTCTTTGAGGGAGACACCTGTAAACTATCAGGTTTCCCAGACCACGCTGTAACTACCACTCACCTATCACATAAACCTTTGCCTTGGAATCATTTTCCAGAGACCCACATTGGGTCACCTCAGCTAGCCTGAAAGCACCTACTGGTGAGTGAGAGCAGCTGACTCTGCTCCAGCACCATATCAAGCACAGTAAAAGCAGGGGCAGATTGACTATTAATCTTTCCGCTGCAATTTGGCTCACTGCCACAATACCTACGAAATGAAAAATAAATGGTTTGGTATTAAGGATTGTCAACTAATATATAATCCCAAAGGGTTAATTCTGCACTAAGCCTACTTGATTTTTTTTAAATACAATCAAATGATAAAGAACAAAGACGCATGTTCATGAAGAACTCTTGCTGACCCCAAAGGAAAGAATGCCCCAGCCATTCTGCCCTCCCACAGGCAAGGAAAAGAGAGGAGGACTCCTTGGAGGGGAACAGCCCTCTTCAGTGCCATTGACTAAAGCAGAGTGACTGATTCTGTTGGTGATTAGACTGAATGAATCACCTGCTTGGGTACCATCCATATCAAGGCAGGAGGAGAAATTTCCACTAGACTGTTCTGTGTCCTTATGAGAGCACAGAGAGAGCAGGGCTAGGCTGGGTGGATAAATGGACTGCATTTTGCCAGTGTGGTATGGGGCACTAGTGAACAGGCCCCAGGCAGCTGAGGGTCACTATTCTGGGAAAATGTCCAAAACTGGAGGGTGTTCAATTGATGCAAAGGGCTGCAAACAGTGTCTGCAGGCAGCCCCAGGGCAAATACAGACGTCATGGCATCGGGTCAGAGAAAGTGTAGAGACAAGAAGGCCACAGGGCACACACGCTATGAGGTCTGGCCCTCTGGAGGTCAACAAGCGGGTGCACGGGCAGGCCAGAGGGCAGGCATCAACAGCAGGAAGCCAGCTCAACAGACCCAGGTGTGGAGGTCAAGCACAAGACCCTCAGGAAATTTCTGAGCATCATAAGGGACTGGGATTCTAGAGGACCAAGACTGTAGTAAATGGAAACACATGCCCTTGTCAAGGAGATGACCACTTTCTGGTCTTTTCTATGCTGTGAGTGGTGTCAAATGCCAGTTCCAGATGGTCTCTTCTGAAGCCTGCAGGTGGGAGTGGGCAACTGGCGGCCATCTGAGATGGGGTGTGTACAGCTGAGGAAGGCAGCGGCTCTCCTGTCTGCTTGCACTCGAGGGAAATTTTCCAACACAACTGCCGATTCCTCTCCCTCTTCTTGCTTGAGGTATTATTATTAATGTCATTATTATAGTTATTCATTTTTTGAATGTCGACTTCACAATGCAATGTATTTTGTTCTTTCCATTCATTGTCTTCTTGTCTTATTTAACACTCCAAAAGCGAGGCAAATACTCTCACTATCATTTTATAGGCAAATAACCTTGAGTCAAAGACTACGAGAAACTTGCCCAAAGTTACACAATTGTTGAAAGGCAGAGACAGGATGAGAGCTCATTTTTTGTGTTACTCCAGACCAGGGATAGCTTCATGGGTGTGTGACCTGGGCAGTCACACAAGGCATGTCTGGTTTAATGTTCTACTGTCACCATATCAATTTTTTTTATAATGTTTGGCAATGTCCCTCCCCGTTTTCATTTTGTATTAATCTTGGAAATTTATGTAACTGATGCTGCTCAGATTCTGTGCTGTTTACTCTACCTCAATGCCCTCCCACTATGACCTGCTTCCAGGTATTTATAAAATTGTGGAGATTTGATATTCCAGGGTGATTTGAAATCATTTAATCTATTGATGATTTTTTTCCTGAAGGAAAATGGGAAGACATACTGGCTAGAGACAGAAGGTAACGGCAGTTTTACAAAAGCAGTTTGGAAAGCTGAAGGCACTATAAGTGGAAGGAATTATGAATGAAATCCTTTTTTCAGCTTTATTGAGATATAAAATATTTTTGACAATTAAAAATTATTTCTACTTAAGATGCACAACTTAATACTTTTATATATGTGTATATTATGCAATAATGATTGCAATCAAGTTATTATTAACATACTAATCACATCACATATGTACTGTCTCCTTTTGTGTGTACAGTGAGAACACTGAAGAGCTACCTTTTAGCAAGGTTCAAATATATTATACAGTATTCTTAATTAGAAACACTATGCTGTACATTAGATCTCCATGATTTATATCAAAAAGTTTATTCTCTTTGACCAATATCTTCCCCTTTTCCCACCCACCATCATTCTACTCTTGGCTTCTGTGAATTTGATTTTTTTTATATTCCACATACAAGGGAATTATGCCACATTATCATTTCCATGTCTGGCTTATTTATAAATTGAATCTTAACCAACAGTTCTTGCCCATCAGGATGTATTTACCTGACATCCCTACAAATGCTTGAAAATTAAAGGCGTTCAGCCAATTGCCTAGATGCTTTGTCTATGTGACTAGGAAAGAGTCTTAGAGTTTTAACAGGGAAGTAAATGCATCCAATAACTCTATCAAAATTGCTATGGTTTCCTCTTTTTTCCCCTCCATGTTGGACCACCTCTGCAGTCCTCCAGGGTAACACCCTCAAGGTCAGAGTCAATCCTTCTCCTGATCAACTCTGGCCCTAAGGAGGAGCATTAATTTCCTGACCTGGGCCACCCTGTCATGCAGACATCCTCTGCCTTTCTCCCACACCACTGTTTATCAAAAGGACTTAGATGTAGCTCTCTCTCAAAAGGACTGAAACATGTATTTAAAATTAAGCATGAGTTTAGGAGTAGGATTATTTGAGAATAGCAAGCTAACTTTTCAGCTTTTTCATCAAACTGGTTAAGTGCACAAACTTCAGCAATTTCTGCTTAATCAAAAACATTTATTGTCCAGAAATAAGCCACTGGCTGTGGGTATAGCAATAGAGCCAAATAGAGCTTCTTGTATGGAATGCTATGCATCTATGTTCATTTCTTGTTGACATGAATCCAACAAAACACCTCTCTCTGTCTAAACTCACTGAAAGTTGGTTGATGCTCAGCCTTCTCTCACCTACTTACTGTTTCCCAAAATTCTAAAGAGGCATTCCAGTTCTTTCAACACTTCTAACCAAGATTTGATAAGTGTTGAACCAGTTCTTACAGAAAATTAGAATATTCATCTCTCATGACTAGGACACTAGTCTGGACTAAACAAGGATTAGAGTGAATATGTCTCTAAGTCATGAAGTTAGTGATTTTAAATGAAAATCTGACTGCTGAAATCTATTATTGTAGGAAAAATTCCATGTCAAGTATTTTCATTCCACTCCTGTTCTCATACACATAATTAAACAGAAAATAGAAGCAATTATTGAGTTAATTTGTGACATAAACCCATTATCCTGAATAATCTAGCTATAGTAGAGAAAGAGTATATGTGTTAAGAAATAGTTTCTCTATTATATTCAGCTAATCCTACTTTTATTCCTCTTATTTGCTTTTTTAATTTTTTTATTTAGTCATCTTAACAGACTATTTTTAGATCAGGCTGCACTCCAAAAATTGAGAAGGTATAGTTCACAGAATTCCTATATATCCCTGTTATTAACATCTTACATTTATTGGTGCATTTTTATATTTAATGAACCAATATTGATTCATTATCATTAACTAAAGCTAATGCTTTATTCAGGTTCCCTTATTTTTTACTGAATGTCCTTTTTCTATTCCAGGATCTCATCTAGAGTATTGCATTACATTTAACCTTCATGTAGTCTTAAGTTCCTCTTGGCTATGGCAATTTCTCAGACTCTTCCTTGTTTGTTATGATCTTGACTGCTTTGGCGAGTACTGGTCAGACATATTGTAGGATGCTCCTCAAGTGAAATTTGTCTAATGTATTTCTCATGATTAGACTTGGATTCTGAGTTTTGGAATAGCTCCATTTTCATCATAGCATATCAAAAGAGCACATTATCATATCAAGTAATAGGGCTTATCACTGTCGATCTTGAACCTGACTAAAGTAGTACTTGTTACATTTCTCCACTGTGAAGTTATTCTATTTTTCTCTTCCTTTCCACACACACAACCCACACTAAAAATGTTATTATGCCACCCTACTCTTTTAGGGTGGAGTTTCTGCATAAATTCCTAGGAGATTTTCTCTCCCAAATTATTTATTTAGTTATTCTTTGTATCAGCATAGACTCATGGATATTTATTTTATAATGTAAGTTATGATCTAACTAGAGGCCCGGTGCACAAAATTCGTGCATGGGGGGTGGTGGTCCCCTCAGCCCAGCCTGCATCCTCTCCAATCCAGGACCCCTCAGGGGATGTCCAACTGCCGGTCTAGACAGTCCTGCACTGCTGGCTCCTAATCACTCACCTGCCTGCCTGCCTGGTCACCCCTAACTGCCCCCCCCCCCTGCCAGCCTGGTCACCCCTAACTGGCCCCCCTGCCAGCCTGGTCACCCCCAACTGCCCCTCACCGGCCTAGTCACCCCTCACTGCCCCCCCCCGCCAACCTAATCACCCCCAACTGCCCCCCTCTGCCAGCCTGGTCGCCCCACGCAGCCTGCTTGTTTAGTCATTTGGTCATCCCTCAGGCCAGCCCTGGGTGGCTGGGAAGCCGACATTTGCAGCTTGCCTGCACCTCGGGCATCAGCTGGGCAGCCGCCATCCGAGGCTTGCCTGCACCTTGGGCCGGCCCTGAGCGGCTGGGGGGCTGAGGGGACTGGGTGTTGCTATCTTGTGGCTGTGGGAGCTGCCATCTTTGAGGGTGTGGCAGTCAATTAGCATATTCCCTCCTTATTGGCTGTGGGCTCTACCATCTTTGTGAGGGTGTGATGGTCAATTAGCATAGTCCCTCTTTATTAGATAGGTTACAACCTTAGTGATTTTTTGCTCAAATTATTCCAGCTTCTGGCCATTGAGAGCTCTTTCAGCTGGCTCTCATGGCTCTCTAACATACCCGCATTATGTGTGTGTGCGCACACAGGTGTGTTAGTTCTACAACATGCTTTTTATTTTCAGGTTCTCTAAGTTGCTTCAAGTTTATCTTGTTTATTTCCTGCCCCATTCCTAGAATCAATCACTTCTACAAGGAGCCCTAGTTTGTTCTATTAAAGAATAATATTAGAAACCAGCATCTGGGTGTTAGGTATGCTCATTGATAATAGTCTGTCCTTTCCTTATGCTTCCTTGGTTGATAGAGCAAAGAAATATGTGTGTATATAATAATCTATAAATATTTCTATATAGAACCATCTGTAACTATATTAGTCATTTGCTTTTGTTGCACTATTCACAAAGAAAATGATTTGTATAGCTCCTCCCATCCCAACACTAAGCTTAAAATACTCTTAAAAATCATGTTTGAAGCAAGTGCCTCCTTGCTGAGATTTATGACAAGTGCTGGTATGACAATTCCTGCCCTTAAGGAGCTTCCAATCCAGTGGGGATAATAGATTTATATACACATAATTTCAATAAAATGTAGCTAATATCAGGGGAAATGTACAGACTACTGAAAAGGTTCACAGGAAGCCAGATTGAGGAGAACAATGCTATATATGTGTCTGTGCGGCTAAGGAGACTAGACTTCATTCTGCAGGTAAATGAAAATGATTACAACATTTAATGCAAGGCTAAATCTGTATAAATCCAAGTCAAGTCATTTCCAGCAGCCTTGGTACTGAAACATCAGAATCTAATGGAAAAGAGACATCAAGGCGAAAAAATCAGATAGCCTCCTTTTAGTGTAGTATTGGTGTTCATGCTGTGGAAATGAAGAGGATGATGTTAATGTGTGATAGCAGTTATTTATTTAACACTTACTAGGTGACACATTTTATCTCATTTAACTCTAGGAGATAGACATCATGATTAATACCATTTAGCAGATGAGGAACTGAGTCTTAGAAGTTTAATAATGTGTATGAAGGCATGCAGCTGAAAGGTGGCTGGTACAACTTTAGACCACATCTGCCTTATTCCTCACCATTACTCATTTTAATCATCACTTGGTATCAGTAAAGATGGAGTTTCCAAAATGCAAGTTAGTCCTAAAGAAAACAAGGCTGGGTGCGGGATGGAGGGTGTCAATGGGGGGATGGGGTGGGGGGAGGGAGACAACTATAATATTTTCAACAATAAAGGCAAATTTTTAAAAAAGAAAGAAAGAAAATAGGGCTTAGGATGGGCCAAGGTTTTACTTTTTATTTCAAAGAAGAAGGAAAAAAGATCTTTTGATGGAGGCCTGGTGGCTCTATCTAGGTTAGAGCTAAGTCTTTGGAGAACAATAAACAAGACAAAAACAGGAGTTTCTTCCCCCCCGAAATACATTCACCCTGACCAAATGTCTCTGCAAAATGTTTGAGTTAAACCATTTCCATCTTTCAAAATGAGGAGAAATGGGCAGATAAATCAGTTGGGAGTCTGTAGCCCAGTCCTCAGAGGTGATGTGTCCGTCTGGTCTCTCCCTTCTCGATTTTCTGAGATTTATGACAGGGAAGCAGGTCTCATCAGTCACCATCTGTCCCTTCAGTGGAATTTGTGTAAGGTCAAGCAAAGCCTCTGATGGTCAGAACTTCTGTTCTGGTGTTTTGTCTGGGACAAACCCAGGAAACCTACAGCAGAGGAGTGAAAAATCAAAGCAACCTCATCCTGCTCAGTGGTATAAGGTGATCTATTCTTCAGAAATATTTGCTATTTGGCTTTTGCTTTTATCTAGAAATGTGTGACATCCTATGAACTCATTTAGAAAGACTGGCATTAACTCTTCTTCAGCTAATTGGGTTATTTGGTGAATTCACAAGGATTGGCTTTTAGCTCAATCACTTTGAACAGCCATAAGTAGAAGAAAGAATATAAAACATTTTTAGAATGCAGACTATAAACCTAGGCACAAGGAATGTATATTCACTAATAAAGGCAGTTTCAGCTGGTTAAGCATGTGCCTCCTTTGTGATTAATAAAGGCAGAAATGCAATCCCTTTGCCTGCCTGGTATAGAGCTCCCTATGTAGAATGAAGGCTTATGGGTTTCAAACTTGTCTCATATTTATTTATATATAATTTTAAGCCCTATCACATTGTCCCCTGCAGAAAAGAATTTAAGATGGATAGAAGTCCTATAATTCCTGTCTGAGGCCACCGTGATAAAGCAGGCCTACTCACCTCATATGCTAATTCTTACCACACAGGGTGGCTGTATGAGTAATGTCTGTGTAGGGCTTTGTTTGCTAATCATATTCAAATGCTAAGTAATTTAATTTACCACTTGTTTTAAATTAGTATGTTCTTAACCTTAGTATAGTATGGGAAGAAGGACTCTAAGGATTATGGGAAGGTAATGTTCTCCTGATAAGTGAAGAATGGGGTGACTATAGAAAGTGGCCAAATTAAATGCTTCCCCATTTAAACACAAAGCAAACAATGGAAATCTAATAAAGTTTCCAAACACCTCTTTGAGTAAACTACTTAAAAGTGCGTGTGTGTGTGTGTGTGTGTGTGTGTGTGTGTGTGTGTGTGTGTTATATAACCATAATTAATGCAATGGACCATAAAGCAAGTTCAGGGTCAGAAATCCAGAAAAATCAAGTTCAGGGTCAGAAATGTAGACATAGTTTATGCCACAGATTCTAATCTGACTGGCCCTGACTTACTAAAGCCTCATCATCACATCCTCCCATGCACTCAACTTGCAACAGCCTGCTATAAGAGACAAGGCAATTAGTAGTGGAGAAGAATGAAAGAATCATGGCATTCTGCACACATTTGGGGAAGAGTGAAGGTCTGCCCCCCAGGATGTAGCCAGACAGAGGGGTGCCCACCAGAGTGAAGAGTGAAAAATAGTCTTGATTTATAGACTTGCAATAAACTAATTTGGAAAGTTAAGGAATGTCATCTGAAAAAGCTTTGTGTTGCCTCATCTCTCAAGGTAAAATGGGAATTTTAAGAGAGAGGTTTCTGGCAGTTTGCACTGAACTAAATCATAAGGTGTTTCATAATTCTGTGACAGTAGATTTGTACAACTGAGCAGCTTTTATTTTCCTCAAACGCATAAAGCATCTAACTCTGCCCTGTGATACATTTATCACTTTGCAGCCAGCTACAAAAACTCAGTGTCCAGCTGGACCCTAGAACCCTACAATAACTGGTATTTGAACTTCTCACAGAAGAACTCAGGCCAAGCATCTACTTCAGAGTATATGATTTCAATATTCTTGTCTGGGATGTTCTTGTCCAAATTCTCTCTTTTATGTAAACATATTCTGAAATATCAATTCTCTAAGGGAATGCCAATTGCATCACTAAAATGGCACAGAACTTTACTTGGCTCTCTTACAGTTACATATTTGCTAATGTTCAGGGCCATATGGATCTACTGATAGTAAATGATGTTGATTCATTCCCCAGGTATGATGGAAAAAAGGACCTGTTGTTCTATTCTATTATTCCCCAAACCATAATCTACATTTAATTTCCCATTCCTGTCCTTTTATTCACTGCTATAAGAAAGGTCCCACTTTGGAATCAGTCTTTAAGCATTAGAACTGGTTCAAGATTCTTACATTTTTCTTCCCACCCCTGGATGAAGCCATAGGTATTTGAGAATGGACCCCTCATTTCTACACAGGGGACTATTTCCTAGTGTCTGGCTTCTAGTTAGGCAAACATGATGGCCGGCCATTCTAGACCTTTCACGTCAGGTCACATAATTTTCTCTTGCTCTGCCGCTTTTAAGAATACGCAAGTATAGCCACCAGTTGCCATTTGCTCCATATCCAAAGCGCTAGGCCAGTGCTTCCCAATCATATGGATAGCCCCAGCTTTCTGACTCCTAGGATGAGTCAGAGATTTTATAGAATTTTAGACACAAATGACAGAAACACCCCTTCAACATGTTCAGGCAAAAGGGGAGAATATATTGACTAGTAGAATCCACAGTTAGATAGGATTCAGTGGCAAGATAAGAATGTAGCTGGACCCAGAATCAATTGTGACCTGGTATTTTAAGGCCACCTCTTTCCATCTCTTGTTTCTGATTGCTCTGGGTGTCAAGTTTATTCTCTCTCACAATTTTTCTCCATTTCATAGGGAATATAGCAGCACACAGCATATGAGTTTTATATGTTATGGCTTCTGCCACTAAATAGGATTGCTTTCAACCCCATGGACACAAGTTCAGAAATCCTTGTGAAATGATTCATTGGTGTAACCATATTCCACACCAGTCATGAGTTTTGCTTGGGTAAGGGGAGAGTACACAGAATAGAAGAGAAATGTTGGAAGACGTCTATTGTAGATATCTATTTTTTGCCCCACAGCAAAGATAGGATATTAAGGACTAGTACATTATTCCTAGAAAAAAAGATCAGGAGTGTCTGATGCAATCAGCCAAGCTTGGAAGGACATAGCCATTTGAAGAATTTCTTCTATTCTCATGGAAAAAGCCTTCACCTTCTAATACTTGGTTTATAAAATAAAAATCATTACCCTACAGCTAGAATATATACAGTCTTTGAAGTCTGCTACAAGTTGGAAATTACTACTATAGGAAAAACTTCAATATGGATTTTTAAAATGTTATTTAAAACTTTTTAAATCTCAGGATAGTCATATAAAGAAGAAATCTGTGAGAAATTATCTTTGTTCTAATTCTGGGTAGAAAAAAGGAAAACACAATAGGGAAAAAAGAACAAAACAGGGAGGATTTTTTAAAAAAAATAATGGAGTGTTTCATGGAATGCAAGGTCAGGAGTGTGTGTGTGAGGGGGTGTGGGGTGTGAGTGTGAGTGTGACCTTGAAACATGGAGTCTCTCATTGTAGCTAGGTGGATGGATAAGAGGGGAAATACTGCATAGACAATCTCATGGGTGGTCACCATACCCGTTTAATTTAGCCAATATTTATCAGGCACCCTTTTTATGTGCAGGGCATTTCAACACTCAGATTTCATGCTTGTCAGTCTACATGATCTATCATAAAACTAAAATGAATTAAATATTTTAGAATTAAATTTGGTGTGCCACTAAAAAAATACTGATACATATTAAGTTTGATTTGCATCTCACTCTGTTATCATGAAACAAAATGGCAAGTAATAAAAATGTTGAATGAGCACATATCTTCCCACAATTTTAGTAACTATCAATTATATTCAGTAAAAGAAGAAGCCTATAGTTCACAAAAATACGTATCCTATATAATAAAAGGGTAATATGCAAATTGACCCTAAAGACGGAACGACCAGGAACGACCGATCACTATGAAGCACACTGACCACGAGGGGGCAGATGCTCAATTCAGGAGCTGACCCCTGATGGTCAGTGCACCCCACAGTGGGAGCTCCGCTCAGCCACAAGCCGGGCTGATGGCTGTGAGTTGCCAGCGCAGCCATGGTGGCAGGGAGTGGGCCCAAGCTGGCAGGTGGACATCCCCCGAGGGCTCCCAGCCTGCCAGAGGAATGTCTGACTGCCCACTTAGGCCTGATCCCCCAGGGAGCAGGCCTAAGCCGGCAGATGGACATCCCTGGAGGGGTCCTAGGCTGCGCAGGCTGGGCTGAGGGACCCCCTTGAGTGCATGAATTTTCGTGCACTGGGCCTCTAGTTATTCAATAATACAATTGTCCCCACATAACATGAAAAAAATAAGTCAGCTTACACTGTATGGAGGAGAACAACCCAGTCCAGGAGAATATACCTATGAGTCCTCTAATCATAAGATTTAGATAAGCACATCCAATGAGACCAGTCTAGATACTGTTTCCTGAACATGGAGCTATGTCACCTTCCTCTTGGTCTTGGCTCAAATTGTTGGCTCAGTATAAAGTGTCTTTGATTTCAATCTGCTTATTTATGCTCTCTTGTCTTCAAAGTTCAATTGAAATTCTACCTCCTCTAAGATGCCCCACTACCCTTAAATTCCCCAGTAAGACTAAAGTATTCCTTTGTTACAATTGCTTAACAAAATGTACATTTTTTGCCTTCCCAGAACCAAACCTGCATCATAGTTTGCCTCTGTGTGTATAGAAGATTGATAGATAGATGATAGATAGACAATAGGTAGATAGATAGATAGATAGATAGATAGATAGATAGATAGATAGATAGATGATAGATAGATAGATAGATAGATAGATAGATAGACTCCTCTAGCTGCTGATCGCCCGGAGCATAACTGCCATAATTCTTTTGTATTTTCCACCTATGTTTTTAATCACTAAATAAATATTTTTGAGTTTTCATATTTGATTTTATTCATTATGAAGATAGTAAGATAACAGACTACATTTCATTCTCTAAGAATTTAAAATGTAGGGAATAAAAGACAGGCAGAAAATAAATATAAGATAAACTTAAGTGACATAAACAAGGTAAAGATGAAATGTTATGAGATTTCAGAGAAGATGGAGATCAACAGTGAGGGAGGGAGTGGGCAGAGAGGGAGAAGGGGTAAAAACCAGAAAAGACTTCATGGAACAGGACAGGTTTTGAAATTGTCCACTGAGGATGGGTAGGATTTGGTTGTGTGGGTATGTACATTCCCCCAAGTAAGGAAGCAATGTGAATGAAGGCAGGAATGAGAAGAGCAAGAAAGTGGATTCAAGAGGGTTGTGTGATGCATAAAGAAAAATAGTAAGAAACTTTTGGAATGGTAGGTAGGAAACCAATCTCATTCTGAGGAATCTGGACAGTATCTTGTCCTCAATCTGGACCCACCAAAGAAGTGCACAAGAAAGGAGGCTCTTTGTTAGAGGTGTCCAGCAAGTAACTAGAACATGAAGAGTATAAAGAAAGGATGATGGGCCCAAGCCTGAGACAGAGGCAGTGGGGGTGAAGGCCTTACACAGAGATTTGACAAGGCTTGGCTGTTGGTTGCACATGGAGTGCAAGGGCCAGGAATGAGGGATTTTCAAGCACCAGGGGGATGGTGGTGCCCATTGACTAAAGTAAGGAACATATGAGAATTTAACAGTTTGGATGAGAGCAAAACATGATTCCCACTAGAAATATAAAGTAAATGTGTTTTTCTCTTTACACCGGCCTTCCAGGTCAATACCTGATAAAGTCACACACACACACACACACACACACACACACACACACACACACACAATAAGCTAATAAATGGTTACTAAATTGATATGACTCTATAATAAACATTAAAGCTATATAGTGACCATGGTGGACATAAAATGGTATAGAGACGTCACTAAAATTTGAATTTGCCATCATGGAAGACAACCATGCCATTTTATAGAGTATCTCCTAGTCCCATGTCCAGCGATCAACTTGGAAAATTTTCATGAGTTGGAAAGCAGCTATTATTCAGTGGGTGGTTATTATGGTAAATAATTTAGCTATTTTATAAACTACATTGTCCCTACTCCATTTCACTAAACAGGTAACCACATTTGGTTATCTAAGAGCTTTTTAATAGCTGGTAACAGCAAATCCTTTACAAATATTGAAATTTTTACTTCTCAGAGCTCCAGTGGCAGATATTATTATCATTCTCTATTCCAGATGTGGGAACACTGGCATAGAAAGTTAAGTAATTTGAGCAAGTTCACACAGCAAGCAAGAGTCATATCCAGGACTTGAATCCAAGCAGGCCAGTGTTAGGGTCCATGAGCTTAACGTCACCTTATACAGCCATGCAGGCTTCAGTGGCATAGAATAGTAGGGACTTAAGACCACTTGGTATCAGAGCTCATGTTTTCTTTCCACTTTTCCCCAGAGAAAATTTTGCTAAAGCTTTCCTCTGAGGAGAAGAGAAAAATGATTATTGAATGATTGGCCCAGGATCAAATGGAAATTAATAGTGATGTCTGTAACTCATGATTTCTAACACCCGATTTAGGTTCACATTACCCTTCTACCAAAGGGTTAACAGTGAACAAACCATAATCATTATCTATTTTTATTTCAGGAATGTCTTTCAAAAAATGTAGTGGGTATTTTTAGGTATTTATAATAAAGGAAACATTACACTTAACCATCTTCAGGGCAAATGTGAATACTTGATAAATATAGTGATTTTTCCATGGATTTACAAATAAAACTTTTATGATAAATATTTTTTTAAAAAAAAGGTAATTTTCCTTATCCACATTCAGATTTCTAGGTATTGAATAGTATCATGAATCCCCCAATCATCCTTTAGAAACACTGCAATGCAGGGTTTTATTGTAGCTGTCTTGAGGTTGCAAATTGTTAACATCTGTCTTTTAGTATTTTTTTTTACTCTAAATACTCTAATCTCTGGTTATCCTACTAATAACTGTAATTTTCCAGTCAGCTGTTATCTCTCAAGGTAGTTTAAAGGTCATTTTTGTTGCTGTTGTTGATGCAATACATAAAGAAGTTTGTGAAGAAAGTGGACGTGATCATGTTGGATTCATATTTGAATTTGGTTTTCTATAAGAGAAGAAAGAATCTCTGCCTACTTTGCTTAAATCTGTTTGGTCCCAACATGATTAATTTTTAGTCTCTTTCATTACATTTTACTTCTGTTGCCTGATGTTATTCCCAATAAATAGGGACAATAACTATTACTTTCAGAAGCATAATTAAAGTATACACTTATATTGTACTTTTTTATATTCAAAGTACTAGTTAATCCACACATTATCCCTACAAGATAAAAGCATGCTGCACTTTTCCCTAGAGAGGCATATTTCTCAAAATTCCCTTAATAAAAATTTGGAAAATTAAATCCACTCTTTTTTCTGTAGAAAATTATGAAACATGAATATATTTGTATTAATACACACATTTTTTTAATTTTTAGAGAAGTTTTAGGTTCGCAGCAAAATTAGGCAGAAGATACAGAGATTTCCTATATTTCTCTGACCCCAACATATGCATAGCCTCCCCCATTGCCAACCTCATATATCAAAGTGATATATTTGTTATAACTGATCACCTACATGGACACATCATTATCCGCCAGAGCCCAGAGTTTACACTAATGTGCACTGCTGGTTTTGTAAATCCTATGGGTTTAGACAAATGTCTAATGACATGTATCCCCCATTATAGTATCATATAAAGTGGTTTCACTGCCCTAAAATCCTCTGTGCTTCTCCTATTCATCCCACCCTTTCTCCTCTAACTCCTGCCAACCACCAATCTTTTACTAACTCCATAATTTTTCCTCTCCAGAATGTCATATAGTTGGAATCATACAGTATGTAGCCTTTTCAGATTGGCTTCTTTTACATAGTAATGTGCATTTAAGTTTCCTCCATGTCTCTTCATGCATTAAAAGTGTTTTGGTGCTGAATAATATTCCACCATCTGGATACACCACAGTTTGCTATCCATTCACCTACTGAAAGCCAGCTTGGTTAGGTTGGATTTTTGATGGGTATATTATGCTGACTCTATAGCTAAGGCTCTACTACTACTGCTCTTTCCCCTGTGAAGTGAGGTCATGTGGATGTGAGTGACAAGGGACACATTCCAGTGTTGGGTCACCAGCTTCTGGTGTCAGGATTCAGTGGTGCAGCTGCAGCAACACCACCGTGGTGTCATGCTCAGTGGGCTGCCTCCTCTGTAGGTCCATTGGTGGTCCTTGATGTCCACTTCACCTGCTTTCCCAACAATCTTCTAAGTTCTTAATTTCTGACACTAAATCCCTTTCTGCTTAAAATATCTAAAGTGTCTTCTGTTTCCTCTACTGAATTCTGAAAGATATAGTTTATTACATAATCAAATAATTGCCCTATTTTAGTTTGGAGATGTCTGTTTCAGCTTCTTGATTTGTGAACACCAATGTTGGTCTACCTTTAAGATTTTTCAAAGTTTCAAGTAAAGCTAATAATGGGTAATAAATAGACACATCTCTTGGTCAGAAAACAACAACAAAAAAGACAGGGAACAGTCTCTCATAACTTATACCTTATCCACTTTATTGAATGTATAATTTAATGTATATATATTTTTAAATAACTGTTTATGCAATTGCTGTGGGTTTTTTTTTTCTGCATCCAAGTTTAAATATCTGAATTCCTATTAAGAAATACAACAAATGCACTGGGAATTTTCCTGGAGCAAAAATGATTTGAAGATTATTTGAATCTTTTTTTTTTTTTGATCAGCCGATATCACTGCAAACTAATCCAGAATCTAAAATTGTTAATGCCATATGTGTTATTGATTTCCATCTTGCCAATTAAATAAAGGTTACCGCCTGGGTGCTTCAAAGATTGCCTCTCTCCCTGGGCACCATCACAGTAATTCAGCTCAGCCAGGGCACTCCTGCTGGCAGTCCCCAAATTTCCTCTGCGGGGAACAGTACAATGCCTTCTGGGAAAAGTTCACTTAGGGAGTGGGAAAACTACTGATAACTAGAATTCCAATTTGCTGACCTTTCCTTGTTCATGAGAGAGGCTCATCATTTCTGTTTTTTCAATGGCCCAAGCATTTATTGAGTACCTAAGATGGGCCAGGCACTGGGCCAGGCACTTAGAATAAAAAGAAAAAAAGATGTAGAGGTATGTTTCTGTCTCTGTAAGGTCTGACTATGAGTAGATGGCTATATATCTAGTTTTAACACGATGGGATCAGTTCTATGAATTTAGTTCCATCGCATAGCACAGAGGCAAGGAGAGTCCAATCTTAATGTAAGGAGGAAAAGAACTGATTTGCCAAGTAGAGAAAGAGGTGATATTTGAACTCAGTTGCAAATAATAGTTAGGGCTTGTCCAGGCCAAAGTGAACAAAGGATGAATGTAAATCTAAGAAGAAAAAAAAATTTCAAATGCAATATTAGTCAAGGCACGAAGATAAGAGACAACCGAACTTGTTCAGGAAACCACCAAGAGGGCAGTTAGGAAAATCTGATGGTTCATTTTATGTTTTAACTTAACTGGGCCATGGGCAGCCAGATATTTTGGCAAAATTTATTCTGGATTTTGCTGAGAGGGTGTTTTGGATGTGATTAACATTTAAATGGGTAGACTTGAGTAATGCAGATTCCCCTCCCTAATGTGGGTGGGCCTCATCCAATCAGTTGAAGGCCCAAATAGAACAATAAGGCTGACTTGCCCCTGACTAAGAATACCTCCTGCATTACTGCCTTTGAGCTGGGACATTGGTTTTTTTCCCTGCCTTTGGACTTAAACGGAAACATCTGCTCTGTCTGGGTCTTGAGCACGCCAGCATTCAAACTGGAACTACACCATCAGCTTTCCTGGGGCTCCAGGGCTTGCCAACTGCAGATCTTGGGACTTGTCAGCCTCCATAATCACATGAGCCAATTTCTCATAATAAATTTTATATATACACACAAATAGACATTCTATTGGTTGTGTTCTCTAGAGAACCCTGACTAATACAGAAAGGGTGGCATACGAAGAGGTTGTAATATTAAACATAGCCAGAATGTAAAGGATCTGTAGGTTGTTCTACACATGTTAAAAACAGCTCATATTTCTTTTCAATATTATAATTGTTATTGTTGACAAGGTGTAATGTTGCTGCTTACTTCTTGGGTGGCCACACACTCTTCTGAGTGCTTTCCAGGTACCGACTCATTTATTTCTGACAGCCCTCTTTATGAGGAAGGAACTATTATTGCCCTCAATCCACAGAGGCAGAAATTATGCTGAGTGAAGTAATCTGCCTAAAGTTGCATATGTAGAAAAGAACAGAGCCCTAAATGGAACTCAGGCAGTCATGTCCCCAGAGTGTGCACTCTGTGACTGCTTTAGTGATGCCCTGATAGTAAACTTAATTCTATAGGTATTTTCCAGCACAGCAATGCATATATATATTTATATAATTTGCCATTTTAGAAGGATGATTGTGTTGGTAGAATAGAGAGAAACTTAAAAAACTCCAAGTATAAAGATTGCAGAAATTAAGATGAGACTTGGTGATTACTAGTAAGTATCTGGCCTAGACTAGTAGTGCTAGGAATGGGGAGTAGGTGATGATCCAGAAAACTTGTTTTCAAATAGTATCACTATGATGTGGTTACTTATCAAATGATCAAATGTTGAAATGAGAGAAAAGAGGTAAAAAACAGCATGATTAGGAATTGATGAATGATTACCTGAGCTAGGAAGCACATGGAGGGGAGGGGGAGGGATTTAGAGGTGGAAACTGAGACATCCACCAGTAGACATTTGAGTCTCAATTTAGAAGAGAAGTCAGGATTAGAGAAATAAATTTGGAGGTTATATTAGTTTCCTAAGGCTGCCTTAACAATGTACTACAAACTTAGGGGCTTAAAACAATATAAATGTAGTCTCTCAAAGTCTGAAAGCCAGGAGACTGAAATCAAGGTGTGGACAGAGCCACACTTTTCTGGAGGCTCTTTGGGAGAATTATTTATTCTGTGACTCGTTCTACTCCTAGTGATCTCTGGCACTTCTTGGCTTATGGCCACATCACTGCAATCACATCCTCTTCTATGTGTGGGTTGACTCTCCCTCTACCTTTTTTCATAAGAACTTGTGTAATGGCATTTAGGGTCCATCCAAATAATCCAAGATTACCTTCTTCTTCTTATACCAATATTCTGACTCCACACCCTGTCAAAGCTTCCACACAGTGCAGTGAAAAGAGGTGTGTTCTATAGGAGTGGTGTGCTCTGGAGCTGTGCAATGACAGCCACCAGGACAGCAGAGGGAATCTGCCTCCTGGGATGATGCACACTTGTTCCCCACAGGTCCACATCCAACAGTGTTAGTGCTAACCAGCTTCAGTTAAGATTCTTTCCTGTTCTAAACTTAGATTCTAATTCCTACAAAGGTGAAAGCATATTAGTATGCAAATACAGTAATTTCTCATAAATCTCTTATTTTAAATATAGCTGGAAATAATACTTTAGAGAGCTAAATTATGTCCCATATTGAACTTGTTTAGTTTTTCACTTGGGTAATGCCTCAACTATGGATTAAATCCTATGCAAACATACCTGCTTCAAGCTCTATTGACATCCTTTGTCATGACACAAAATAACTGCTACGATTAAGTTCTGATGGCAGTCATCTCTGCTCTTCATAAAAGTGCTGAGCATATTGCAAGAATGCCCCACTTTTCTGCAATGAATAGCAATCTGAATATAATTGCAAAATTTCTGAGACAGTCTTGGAAATCTATTTATTCTATGCAGTCTATGCATCCTTTTCTTTCAAGCAGACTCTTCCCTTAAATAACCTCATAGTCTTAGGCACTTGTTACAATCTCTCTCTCTCTCTCTCTCTCTCTCTCTCTCTCTCTCTCTCTCTCTCTCACACACACACACACACACACACACACACACACACGGAAAATGGGTCGAACTATCAAAGTGTGCTATAATCTATTTTCATTCAGCATGTATTAAATGTTGATATGGTACCAAAGAATATAAAACTAACATAACCAATCACCCTTTATCATGTTCCTTCAGGATGAAATTAACTTGAAGTGGTCATTCTTGTTCTTTCCTGTGGAAGAGAAAATAATAGCTTATGTGTGCCAGCTGAAGACTAGGACACTGAACTCTTGCTATGGAGAAATAAGGTGTCATCTGTGCAGGGATTTAATGATACTAAAGGTGCTATGGTTCACACAGGTGTGCAGATAGTAGTGGAAACACTGTGTATAACTCAGCACCCTGTAACACAGGGCCCAAGTTAAACTTGAGCTGCGGTTCATGTCTGCAATTAGCTGCTGTTTTGCCTCTTTGTTCACTGTGGAGAAACATGCCTGGGTGTGTGTGGCTTTGGGCAAGTTATTTACCCTCTTCATGAGCTCCTTCCTGTGTTGAGGAGGATGGTGCGCTTCCTTAAATAGATGTTGAGAGGATCAAATGAAATGATGCATGTGAAATACAGGACAGTGGCTGATGCACAGCAAGTGCTCAATGAATTTTAGCTATACATCCAACTCTTCACTTTATAGAATGGTTTAATCATCTATCCTAATCATGCCATTTTTCAAGGGATTCCTTGAGGACAATTTGCAGTGAATCCACTTAAGTCTGGGAGATCATCCATATCTCCCTGATCTGATTCCCAGCTGCCCTGCTTCACCAGGTAACAGCAATGTGAAAATTCCACAGTCACCCTGTGGGGCCCTTTTGTAACGCACAAGCCTTTGGGATCGGAACTCCATTTATAGAGCAAAGTTGAGTTACGACTTTAGAGTTAAGCATGAAACCCTGGATGACACCAAAGGGCTGTTTTTATTGTTTTAGAAAACTTGTAGTGTGGTGGGTACCCCCCTCCCAAGGAGTTAGATGAAACCAAAGCATTGGAACCTCCAGATTGGCCTGTAACTAAAAACTGGTTGGCACCATGCTGATTTCCAGCTTCCCAAGAGAAACTTTGACCTTTTTGTTTTTGTTTTCTATTCATCTGTTATTGAATATCTTTGGATACTGTGATGCCAACACAACAGATCTCCGTGGCATATTTTTGTTCTATTGCAAAAAGGATCAAATGGCAGGAATTAAAGCTGTGAAAAATGTCTTACTTTAATATGATTTAAACAATAACTTTTGTAAAAAAAAAATAGTATATCATCATAGAACTCAGTGTTGGGCAAGTCCTAAAATCTTCTAACGTGATCATTTCTTCTCTCAAATGAGGAAACTGAGATCTACAAGGGAAAAATGTAGACTCCTAATTACTCACCTCTGGGTTTGAAGATTTGACTATATGACTTGCTATTTACATAGATTCAATTAGCTACATAATTGATCAAGTGAACTATGTAAACTGTGCAATTGGCCAATCTTTGCCAAATTATAATCAGACCTAACATTACCTAATGCTATATAATTTTGATATGTTATCTAAATTACTCTTCACTACAGCTCTCTGGTAAAAATATTATACTACATCTCTATTAAGATGAGAAATTCAGGCTCAGAAAATGTAGTTTATTTACTAGTGGTTACATAGCTGGCAAGTGGCAGAACCTTGAATCTAAGCCTTCTGATGCCCTATTCCATGTTTCTCCTAAAGAAATTTCTATGGGAATAAATAATACTTTGTCATAGGAAATTATTCTAACTAACTAAGGACTAGACCAATAAAAAACAGAACGCATGTTGGGAACATGTGGTGGAGGCATAGATACCAGGGATAAAGAAAAGAGTCATAAAGTATAATCTTTAACTACATACCAATATTGCTGTGACCCAGGCCTGCATGTATGAGAGTTTGGTGGGGAAAAAAAGTTATTTGCTTTTGTTTTATGGAATTCAACCATATTATCCCAAACTACCTCATATATATGTAAAGAAATATCTAAAGATTAAATCAATAATAAAATCCACTCTCTCCCCCAAATTATATAATGAGTAGTTCCCAGAATTTCTCCATTACTTGTCCTGAAGCATTCCTACCTTTGCAGAAGCCCAAAATACAAGTTATAAACAAGGAAGACCTTTTTATGGGAAGAGTTAAACGGTGATAGAGTCATTTCCTCAAATGACACTTACCTTTTAATAACAATGCCATAAAAAGTAGATTTAACGCAGGTGTTTGTTGGGGTATTAAGTTTCAGTGCCGAATTAAATTTACTGTGCCTAGAAAATTGGCAGGACCCCTCCCCCTTGGGTATTAACACTTCTTTTTAGACACAGCTTTAAGAAGGCGAATAACCATGGATAGCTGCAGCCTGCAATCTACATAATATTCTTGCCTACATCATAGCACTTTAAAAAATCTAAAGAGATGTTTGCTGGTTTGTATTTTAATTAAATTGTTTACTTTAACTAGCTGTACATGAAAGTTAACTGCCAATGATTTTGTACTGACACCAACTCTATTCTATAACAACAGACTATAAGCAGACTCGTCCAACTGGGTATAATTGGCCACACAGGAACAGATGATAAAGTGAGGATGGCTAACGGTCCCCCACCCACCAAACACCTTTGCTAGAACAACTTCAAATTCTCATCCACAGGACGACTCCCAGAGGCCTGTTCTTACTGGATTATGCACTTAGTCACTAGAAAATATTCTTGTAAAATCCTCTTGATTCCCAGGAACCAAGGAAACATGGGAAAGAAGAGATGAGGGCAAAACCTCCTCTATCACTCAGTTGACTTAGTAGTGAAGGCAGGAAATAGAGCTTGGTAGAAGTATTTACATGTGCGCATGTATGTACATATGTGTATGCTTTCAGGCCTAGGTTTGTACATTTGCTAATCATTTTAATTTTAAAGGAAGAACCCCATGCACAAAGTACTACTTGGTTTACAAATCCATTGATCTGTGCTATCTAACATTTGTGTGGGTGTGAGTGTATGACGGTGTCAAGAAGGGGATATTACTCTCAAAATATCTCCTTAAACAGATAGATTATACCCCAAAACTTGGGATAGAAATTCAAAATCCTAAACTAGCTTCTTTACTGTTTCAGGGTTTGGCTAATTTTCATCAGAGCTCCTTTCTCAAGGTGTCATTACATGTGTAACATTCAAGATAATATTGGTTTCCTAATCGACAGGTTTCCAATCTGGGCACATGGATCTTAAAGGATATGACAAAAAGTCTGCTTTAAGATTTAAAAAGGACAGTCTCCCAATAACAGGACCAATGAATAACAATGTACTGAGGGTCTATCATGTGCTGGTAGCATGTTAGGACCTTTACACACATTATATCTAGATCTTACAGTAGTCCTGCATGTCAGGTGTTATACCAGCCGGTGAAGTGATTTAGTGAGGGTCCCAAAGGAGGACTAAGGAATGAAACTGGGGTTTCTGCAGGTCCAAAACCTAATGGGTTCCCTGAGGTAGGGTTGCCCTCTCTCACACACCTCGGGGGCTACTTTTTGTTTGTTTATTATTATTTGTTAACTTCACAAGAAATATATGGTAATTGTAGAAAAGTTAGAAGATACAGATTAACAAAGACAAACAAAGAGAAAGAAAATTTACCCAAATTCCCAATAAATTACCATTATTAACATATTTGGATATAACCCTTCAGATTGTTCTTACTTCTGTATCCTTATAGAGGAACATAAATACTGCTGTAGTATCTGTACTGTAAAGCTAGAATGTCTAGCTTTAGGTTTAGTGCCATCTGATCCCTTTTAAGTCTCACGCATTCTATCTAAGTAGGTATTTTTAAACAAAAAAGGAAAGATAGTGTGAATGCTGCTTTGTGGGGGTTTTTCTGCGTAATAAATTCTGAGCAGAGTGTATTCTTTTGGTAGCTAGGCATCACCTCTTTAAAAGCAATCCTATCTAATAAAAGAGTAATATGCAAATTGACTGTCATTCCAACACACCAGATGGCTATCCCCATGTGGTCAAAGATAGCTGCCCCCATGTGGCCAGCAGGGGAGGGCATTTGGGAGGGACCAGGTATGCTAAGGATGGTAGTTGTGGATGATCAGGCCAGCAGGGGAGGGAAGTTGGGAGGGACCAGGCCTGCAAGGGAGGGCAGTTGGGGGCGATCGAGCCTGCAGGGGAGCGCAGTTAGGGGTGACCAGGCCAGCAGAGGAGGGAAGTTGGGGACAACCAGGCCTGCAGGGAAGAGCAGTTGGGGGGGACCCAGGCCTGCAGGGGAGGGCAGTTAGGGGCAATCAGGCTGGCAGGGGAGCAGTTAGGCATCAATTAGGCTGGTAGGGGAGTGGTTAGGGGGTGATCATGCTGGCAGGCCGAAGCAGTTAGGGGCAATCAGGAAGGCAGGCAGGCGAGCAGTTGGGAGCCAGCAGTCCTGGATTGTGAGAGGGATGTCTGACTGCCCATTTAGGCCCGATCCTAAACGGGCAGTCAGACATCCCTCGAGGTGTCCCAGATTGGAGAGGGTACAGGCTGGGCTGAGGGACACACACCCCCATGCACGAATTTGTGCACCGGGCCTCTATTTAGGTAATAATATCAATTCATACCACCTTTGTGTGTTATCATCAGGTGCAAGTTCCCCACTATCATGTACCATCTGAATATGGATCTGTGCTTCATAGGATAATCTAGTTTGGATGCAATATTATGTATTTTACCACTTCCTTGTTGTTGAACATTTAAGCAGCTCCCAATTTTTTACTATTAACAATGCTATGATACATATCACTATGCACACAATCTTGCACATTTATGAAATTATTACAATAGAATTTTAAAGGAGTAATAATTACTCAACCAAATAATTTTAAACATATATTAAATATTTGGGGACTATGTTACCAAATGTAACATAATTATAATCCAGTAATAATCAGTATAGCTCCTTACACGTCAATGTGAATGAAACTTTTCTAAGCTAGAGATAGTGACCAGTGAACTAACTGGGCTTTGGAACTACATATTCACACTGTTCGTGACAGTGCAAGGAACATAATTAGGCTTTGTTTGGAAGTTCAAAGAAACAATAACACAAAGCTATGTGTTGTTTTACTTTGTATCTCTGATTATTAGACAGGCTAACCATTTTTCATAAACAAATACGTAGGTATTTTCACATACACATTTTAGTATGTATATGAATTGCCCAAGAATTATTTTAAGTAGGTAAGTTCTCAAAACCAATTCAAAACTATATATTCATCCTTTATGGGGAAAGAGTACCCCTCATTAAGTCATTCAACCAACATTCATTGAGTCTTACCAGAACTGAGAATCATGCCAGCACACCAGTTGTTTAAAGCCTTGCCACCCATGTCCAACTGGTAGTTAAATATTTTCCATATCACCCTGGGACTTATCATTTGCTAAGTTCTATTCTGACATTGGGATCTAGCAATGAAAAAAAAAAAAAAAAATCCCTGTGTTTACGGTACTTATATTCTGGCCAACAACTACATATATAAAAGATATCATATCTAGAGTGAGTATACCAGAGGTCAAATAAGGTTTAACATCCCTGTAGCTCACTTAGAAATACAGCACTTAAATATGTGCACCAATTAAAAGCAAAGATTATACTCAGCTTTGGACATATTAGTCTTATTATAAGAATATGGATACATTGATTGGCCTAGGCTGAACCCTGTCCCAGATCTGCCACACTTTCTGTCTGTTTCTCCGATTCTTTACCTGCGGTGCTGAACTGCCACATTTTCTTGCCTTGGAAGCAAGCCTTTCCTGACGAGTTTTGAGCAGCATATTATTCCACCCCCAGTCCTGCTGGCGGCGGAGGAGGACATGGCATCTCCAATCTGCTCTTTTCTTTCAGGCGTCCTAATTAGAAGTCCTGCCTAAAACACATGGCCAGAGCGAGGAGCCAAGAGAAGAACAAAGGACAACTGCTCACATGTGTTCCTTCCCAATCTGGTCCAGGCTTTCTGGCTCAGCAGGGAGTGCAAAGCACTAAATGGTTAAGAGTCAGCAGGCAATGAGTGGTCACATCCCTGGCGAGCCCTGGACATACAAGAAGAAATGTCAGCAAGATTTCATTTTAAAAGGAACTAAAATGTAGTTTGAGAAATAAGATAAAATGGAAAAGATAAAATTATGGAAAATTCACATTTCTGGGCCTTTTTATGTGATGCCTTTCTAGAATTAAAAATGCTAAGATAGCCCTAATTGGTTTGGCTCAGTGGATAGAGCATCGGCCTGTGGACTCAAGGGTCCCAGGTTCGATTCCAGTCAAGGGCATGTATCTTGGTTGCGAGCACATCCCCAGTAGGGAGTGTGCATGGGGCAACTGAATCAATGTTTCTCTCTCATTGATGTTTCTAACTCTCTATCCCTCACCTTTCCTCTCTGTAAAAAAATCAATAAAATATTTTTTAAAAATGCTAAGATAAGCTAAGGTTTTTCTTTTCTTAAGAATTAAAAAAAAATCTACTGTGGACACAGTAGACTTACATTATGGAAAGAACATTGAGGTAGAAATGACTAAACTTGGATTTGAAGTCAAGCTCTATCATAAGCTCATTGTGTGGCCTTAACTCATAAACCCATTTATGTGGTACAAATCCTACAAACATCCTAGATGTGTCACTTGCTAACTCTTCCAAGGTCAGAACAATAGGATTTGATGAGACATAATGTAAGATTTGATGTGGGAATATTTTTACCTAATTGTCTAAGAATGAAAGTGGTCAGACATCTTTCCTAAAGATAATCCACATGAAAAAGGCTGACAGGGTAGGAAGAGAAATAGAAATTTGTTTGCAAATGTTTTAGGAAGAGGCATGCTTTTTCCAATGTAGTCTGTCCTCCAATATTTTATTCCATGCTGTCTTCTAGTTAGGGCTCAAAACCTTCATGGTCCTCACTAAAATCCCCTTCCACCACCTCTACTCAAAACACATGTGCATGAGCATGCACACACAAGTTACACGTAAAATTTAAAAAAAACATTAAAATTTTTGAAAAGACAGGAGGACTAATAATACATATATGAAATTTCTGGACACAGCTGTAAAACGTGGCTATTCTTTAAAAATAAAGAAGGAGGAGGAGGAGGAGAATCATCTCTGCAAAAAGTATTTTCTCTCCCAGCCAATATCTCAAAAATAATTAAATGAATGCAAATAAGAAAGGAAACCAATGAAGTTCGAACTAATAGGAGCCACCCTAGGGGTATGAACAAAAACAAACAGAGGGTGAGATGGAATCCATAAAGCTCTCCAAGTATCTGAAACCTGCCAGCAATAGCAGAAATGAAAATGAAACCTTACCTTTTTTAAGTTCTTCCATTACTAATTGAAAGGTAAGAAGGCTGGTTCTATATGCCTCAGGAAATAAAGACTTAACAGGTGTCTTTTGTGAAGACTCTGCTGTTCTAAAGGGAAGGAAGGTGTTTAACTCTTCCTAAGCCCTTTTGTCATGTCATATCCAAGTTCTGTCACCTAAACCTGATACACAATTAAACAATGGGCTAGGCTGTTGTCTTGACAGAGTATTTGCCATGCTGGAAATAGAGATATTTGCTGCACCATTCACCTCTCATATTGGAAATGTTCCTAATGAGTAACATTACCAGCAGGAATTATTCTTGTGTTTGGGAGCATGTCTCTAAATGAAAAAAAGAAAAGTCAAGTTTAAAACTAATTTATACAATTTAAAGAACTAAAAATGTATGCTAAAATAAAAGAATGGCAATAAAAGAATATCAGATGGATTTGTATTTCATCTGAAACCATTTCAAATTAAGCAGCTCATGATAAAGTCAATTAATGGGTAATATTTTTATTAATAATACTTGAACTTCTTTCTTAATTTAGATATTTTAAGGAATTTTACTTTGTACCCATACTTTAAGCCTTTTATTCAAAGAAACCATCTCTGAAGGATGATACTTCTTTGATGTGATGAAGGATTTCATCAACACATACTAATGAGGCTTAAAGCCTGGAAGAAATAGCATTTGTTTCCCCTATCTCCAACTTCAGCAGAGATGAGTGTCATATCATAATTTCTACTTCATTCTATGTCAAAACATGCACATGATATGGAAGCGATAATATTTCTTAAATGATCATTTGGATTTTCAATACCGCTAAACAAGACTTGTTTCATGCACTGATTCATAGGCTTGCACTGATGAGTCCATATTTATACATGTTCATAGATGTAAAAAGGGTTGTTGTGTACATATATCAATATGCACATGCATTTGGGCCCCTAAATGGATAGTATGCAAACATTAATATGTAGATATATATCCAAATTGCTTATGTGTACAGTTTGTCTCAGCCTTTAGAATCAAGATAATGTCTGCCCCTCAACTTTCTCCAGGTAGAAGAAGGGAAATCAGAGAAAGAACCCATTAAATTCCAAATAAATAGTTTTAAAAATTTATTATACATATGATTGATTTGAAGTACTGGTTAAATATACTGACTTCTAAGGATTCTGCATTGTCACTATGCCCCCAGTGATTCTAGTGCTTTGCAACCCCCCATAAACACGCTGGTCTAGTGGCAAGCCAGTTTCAGGCAAACTTACCATCAGAAATGTCTGCCTCCCGAGAAGGAGGTAGCAGACTCCAATCACTGCCTGTTTTTGTTCAGCCTAAGATCTATATTTTAGGGACCTCAAGGCTCTAAGGAAGGTTGCAGAAAACAAATCAGGATTCTTTGAAATATCAATTTTAAAGTGTGTTCAAAATTAATGATTTATTGGCTCTAATCCTCTGCTAGCTTAAGAGAAAATCTAGAGTGCTATCTTCTCCTTTGGTTTAGTTGCAAAATACAGGTCTGGATGACAAGTAATTGCATCAAAATCCAGATATTCTGAGTATGTACTGATGAAAGAAGAATAGACCATGCCTATTTACCCAGGAGATGGAAACTACAGAGTCCACAACTCTAGCTTTCCATAGAGTCAAAGCCAAGGCTGAGGTGAGGATTCAAATGAGCCACTTAGAGCATAATAATCTCAACAAGTAAATAGGCCTCTTCCTAGAAGCCTTCTCAGATCAAGGAGCCAGAACTAATGAATCCTGACCTCCTACTCTCATAGCACTTACTACATAAGCTTTCCTTCTGCATAATTTACATACTAACTCATCACCCTTCAAATGCACAGATCTCCTCACAAACCTGGAAAGCTATAGTATTTTGAAAGGAAAGTAAATTGCTGTAATCCTCCTAACATTTAGCACATCGCTTTGAATGTTCAATAAATGTGTTAATCACCAGATGATTACACTTCTCACCAGGAACAACTGAGGAAGGCAAAAATTACTCCAAACCAAAAATATGCTTAAAAACATTTCAAATTTAATGAATGGAGAGGAGGTTAAAAGTCATTGCATTATGAGAAAAACATGTTTTTAGTGTAAAAGATAGTTTGCCAAGCATTCCAGGTTTATTTTAATTCAAAAATGGAATTAAACATTTAAAAACAGGATTTTTTTTTTTCCCTTCAGGATTCTGATCATCCCCAGGGGGTCGAATCTGTTTTGGTACCATCTTCTCTATTCAATATGTCTTATCAGTAGGACTGTGAGAATGTCCTCTTAGAGATGGAATTACTTTGGGCTAAAAAGAGAAAATCTGCAAGGCTGTCAAGTTTCTGGATCATTTAGAAAGATTTTCTTTTTGTTTTCTTTTTTTTTTAATTAGCAATTCTATGTGTTTTGTGGTTTCTTTGTTTGTTTTGTTTTGTTGTTTTGTGTGTGTGTGTGTGTGTGTGTGTGTGTACTTTTTACCAGTGGAACACTGGTTATAGCGAGCCCAACAACACTTCATGATTTTGTTGCTTATACTGACAACCTCTAGACCATAGATTCTAGTATAATTATCAACCATGCTTCTTGATGCTATGATATTCAGTGACGATACTGTTTTTACAGGTTGAGCCTCACAGTGGAAAGTAAATAGGAATAAATATTATAGGTACCCAAATATACTCTGTTGTACTAATTTTTTCCTAAATTAAAACAAAAACATTTTTGTCACATTGATCAACGGTAGATGCATAAAGTGGATTTAGATGTTATCCACAATTTGTAATTTGAATACTACTCAGAAGCATTTCTTCTTTATGCACTGTTGACTCTAGATGGATTGTCCTTACTCTATCTCCCAATATTCAAATGCTGCTATTCTTCATTTCTTAGCTCACATGCTACCAGTTCCATGAAAACCTCCCAGACACTTCCTTCACCAGACCTGAGCATTATAAATACTGTTTATTACCAACATATATCTCTGGTTTGATTGCCCTGAACCAGAATTCTAAAAGGTTAGCTTAGGTACATGGGGCCTTCACAGTTTCTTTCCTTGTATGTCCCCATTGCACCAGCTCCTGTCACCCACGTCTGGGACCCACTCTGAGTCCTGCAGTGCCAAATGGGAAGGCAAATATGAGATGTTGTGGTGTCAATGCCCAGGCCTACACCAGTGGCTCATTACCATCTTTGATCTCCATGTGAATTTATTGCCCTGAGTAGAGATTTAGCAACAAGTAAAACTTCTCTAATGGCATTCCTCTCCACATTTTCAGTGTCACTATTTTCAACCCCAACCAAGCCTAAAAACTCATCTTCACAAACTGATCGAATAAACCCTGAGGAGAAAATCTATAACTCATACTTGGATGTCAAATTAATAACCCTGCAGAGGACTGCCTTTAACTTTCATGCAGATGATGGCATTTGCTAACTAGAAACATTTATAATTATAGCATTTATCAAATATATTTTTATAGCTAAAATTCCAGTAAGACACTCTCTGACATATTAACCCATGATCATCTCATATTAAAAATTTTGAATAAAAATGTAAGGAGAGATTCAGTTTCTTTCATTTCAATAAAACTAAGATTACATCATTGTGAGAATAACATTAATAAATTAAATTTTATGAAACACTTTTTTTTAAGAAATCAGATTGCTTCCTACAACAAAATGTATTTGTTTGAATAATATCCTTCCATGATACAAAGTTTTAAAGAGAAAAACAGCACAAATTGTTAGATGATACACCTAAATTGGTAGGTCGGAGGAGGAAAAAAGATGGGAAATTTTAAAAATGAAATAAACACAAAGGATCATTAGTTCTAAAATCCAAGTGTTCAGATGACCAGCTAGTTCATCTCAACTTTATACTCTCTCTTCTATGTGGCCCTTATCATAATGAAACGATGTAATTCATTTTTTGGCACAATTTATAACTGGTTTGCTCAAATCAACATAATTTTTCAAGTAACTTTGAAACTTTTTAAATTTAAAAACCTTTGAAAGTGCATTAGTATAATTTCTTAAGCTGCATTTATAAATACAGTATATGGAACATATTTAAGCTTTGATTTCAATTATATGTTTCTTCTAGATTTTAAACTCTGATGATAAAGACATTTCATGTATCGTTCCACCCCTAACTAATTAAATATATTGTAACTAGTAGATGTTTAAAATCATTTATGTATTCCCTGGCTTTTTTTTGAGAAGCTTTAGGTTCTAATCCTAAATTTATTATCAAACAACACAAACATCTTTAAATACTTAGTTATGAATAAATTGAAGTTAATATGACTGATGTAAATATAACTCCCCAAAAATAATCTGAAAATCATTTTAATCATTTCCCCTTAAGAGTAGATATTTTTTATTATTATTTTCCTCTTTCTATTAACATTGTTAAGAAAGTCTATTTAGGTTTGAAATGAGTTCATGAGGTTTCACACTGAGCATGACCACATTTGATATTCTCAATGCCTAGCATACTTGTTCAGCATAAAGAGGGTTTCAGTAAATGTTCTTAGTTAAAAGTAAAGGCTTAAATTACCTTTTAAGCAGCATGGATGGACCTGACAAGTATTATGTTAAGTGGAATAAGCCAGTCAGAGAAAGACAAGTATCATATGATTTCACTTATATGTGGAATCTAAACAAAATAAACTAACCAAGTAGAAAGAGTCTCACAGATACAGAGAACAGATGGACAACTATCAGAGAGGAGGGAGGTGGGTGGAGTTGGGTGAAATGGCGAAGAAATTAAGCAAAAAAATAAAATAAAAATCACAAAACAAAACAAAAAACCTCATAGATATAGACAACAGTAGTGATTACCAGAGGGAAAGGGGATAGGGGAAGGTAGAAGAGGATAAAGAGGGAATAAATGGTGATAGAAGAAGACTTGACTTGGGGTGAAGAACCCACAGTATAATATACAAGTGGTGTATTATAGAATTGTATACCCAAAACCTATATAATTTTATTAACCAATGTCACCCCATAAATTCAATAAAAGTAAAAAATTTAAAAAGCTAAAAGTACAAATTCTGAAACAATTTGGTGCTTTCAATTTAGTCTTTAGCAAATCTATATACATAATAATAAACTGGTGTTCCTGCTTCCAGCACAATTCAAAATTGTGATGCTCATGGGCAGGTGAATACAGTACAGGAGGGACTATGTATATTGGAAATCAATGCCTCCTAAGAAAACAATACAGTAATGTATAAATCCAGGTATTCTGCCAGCTGACCCAAGTTCCCCTAACACTTAACACTCAAACAAGAACAGTCCAGAGAGGGCTGTGAAGTCCGTCCCCTGGCACCAGTTGCAAAGGCATTTCTCTTTCCTTGTTTTCAGATGGTCACCTTCACTGAGAGAGAGAGAGGGAGGAGTGAGAGAGCAGGAGAGGGAGAGGGGGGATGATAATAGAATGTCTTGCTTTGGCAAGAAAAATTCCTTCCTGCTAACAATGGAGGTAGAAAATTCTCCCTATATAACAGGCATGGTTACATAACATTCCTGTAGCAGACAAACCATGAATTCCAATGCGAGCTTCATTCCTTCAGAATGCCACAAGTACTAGAAGTTAATTTATGGACTCGCCTGAAGTACAGATGCTCAATCTGAGCCCTCTGACAGCCTTGCAATTTTAAGAGCAAGTTGGATCCCAGTGCTCTTGAAGATGGAGAGGCAACCGAGAGCCACCTTCCCTGATTGATCAACATTCCACTTGAGAGGAGATACCTGCTTACTGCTTATTGTGTCTAATGAGTAAATTTGCAAACCTTCCACTTTCCTATTGTAAATGAGTTGTGTGCATTTATTTTCTACAAACGAAGAAATCTGGTAAAAGATTTTCTAATTTATCTTCATTTTTACACATTTTTATTTGTCATTATTATTTTTTTGGTTAATCCTCACCCAAGGATATTTTTTCCGTTGCTATTTCAGAGAGGATGGGAAGGAGGGAAGGAGGGGAAGAGAGACAGAGGAGAGAGAGAGCGTCACATTGATTGGTTGCCTTCCCCAGATGCCCACGACCTGGCCAAGGATCAAACCCGCAACCCAGGTATATGCCCTTGACTGAGAATCAAACCTACCACCATTCAGTGCAAGGGCCAATGCTCTAACCACTGATCCATGCTGGCCAGGACCAATTTTTTTACACATTTTTAGACAAAGCAGGGAAAACGACTTTATTTTTTAATTGAATTTATTGGGCATGGCATTGGTTGAAAAACAACTTTTAAAAACCGGCTAATAGAGGCCCCGGAAAGGTAGTTCAGTTGATTAAAGCATCATCCTGATATGCCAAGGTTTCAGGTTCAATCTCTGGTCAGGACACATGCAAGTATCAACCAATGAGTGCATAACAAAGTGGAACAAGTCTCTCTCTCTCTTTTCCTCTCTCTCTCTTAAAAATGAATAAATTTTAAAAACTATTCTTAAAAATTGGCTAATGGAGTCTAATTTTATTTTTCTGTTTCGGGCAGGGAGGTGAGGAGAATAGCACAGGGGGTTCTTTGTGAGTTTTTCCGGCCATAACAATTATTTAACAAAGATCCTCCAATCTGCATTTTATGTCTTTATGTTATTGACATCTGTATTCCCAGGAGCTGTCTAGCTGTTTGAGACTGGCTTTTATCTTTTCCGAGTATTTGGAGTCTAAAATGGACAATGACAGCAGTCCCAGCCTTGCCGAAGCTCATCAAACTGTCATTGGAAGTGATGACTGAGTTGGATTAAACCCAAGGACACGGCTACCGTAGGTATTAACCCATCAGATGTTGCAGCCCCTCAGCCGCTTTCATCATTAGGGTGGGATTAATAGGCGTGCTCTGCCACAGCCTTGATGCCTAGGAAAGCACGCCAGGAGAATGCGGACGCTTCAACGGGCCGAGCTCTAATCACACCAGGCAAAACATGACAGTCTGGAAATTAACTCAGGAGGATAAACTTGGAAAGGAGATTAAAATAGCCTGGGTGTTTATCAACAGATTGCACAATATTAGCCAACAGATTTTCTAAACTCCTAGCGAGCACCCCTGTGGTTGGTATCCTCCGTGTTCTTTCTTTGAAAATAAACAATGACGAGTTTACACGGGCACATACAAAGCAAGGCAGGTAAGTAGCTAACGGGGTTACAGGTAACATCATACACATTTCAGGGAAAACAAACACTCAGATCAAGAGAGCATTGGCAGGTTCTCCAACAGAATTTAAAACACTTTCTGCTCCAAGTCTGCACGTGTCCAAATAAATCATGATGCACTTGAGCTCTGCTGGGCTACCTTTTTGTGTTTTTTTTCCTCCTGGTGGTAAGAAAAGCACCTGCTATTCTTAGGGTCAAATCAAAAATATGATATTAACTTCTTGCAAAGATGCAGCCACCAAAGCAATAGAAGAATGCAAATAAATCAATTCTGCACGGTTAAGTCCATCTCTCTTTCCTGCCAGCCTGGTGATAGAGACGGATTCTTTCCCCCCAAACTCTGCCTTATCATTTTGAGGTATGAGAAATAGATTGTGTCACAGTAATGAAGCACAGGAAAAGGGAGCTTGTTATAAGCTGATTACAGTGTAGATTGAAGGACTGGTTCTCATTAGCTACTTTAGATTGGACAGCATCCTTGAGCTGTAGTAATTACTGAAAGTAATTTTTGAAACGGAAGGTGGGGCAGCTGGTACAAGGAGGGACTCAAACAGTTGCATGGGGATTGGAAAGAGAGGTGGGAGGGGTGACCCGCAGCCTGCCAAGTTGTCATTACCCCCAATACTATGGCAGAATGGATGAAGCAGCTGCGCCTGGCTACTTTCTTGTTAGGCTCTCCAGCAATGAGGAGAGCGCGCTTTGCATGGAGGAATGAATACAGCAAAAGCATTAAGAGGCCTGTTTAAAGTTCAAGTGGGCAGGGTGACTCCCCGGAGCTATGCCATCAACACAGAGAAGCTCGGTTTTCATCCCATAATAAATGTGATGAAGGCAGGTTTCATTGCTGGTTATAGAAACAGACTTGAAAAGCAGACGCTAAATGATGGTCAAGGTAAAAGGACCTATTTTCTTGCTTCATTAAGTGGATTTGCAAGCTTGACCATTTCCATGGCCCAAAGAGGATGAAATATGCAACCTCACCAGACTTGGAGGTATTCTGAGCAAATCTCTACATGCTTTGTTCCAAATGCAAGCTTTTGATCCAGCATTTTCTTCAGGGTTAGATAGAGGTTTCAGAGGAGAAAATGTGCTGTTTGTTTTGTGACTTGGGGAGACTGGAAGTTTGGAGGCCTGGTCTAGCTCTAAACCTGCCATTACCCAGCCCTCTGGCGACCTCTAATAAATCATTTAACCTCTGGGAAATAAAAGAACCAAATTCAATATTTTCTAAAGCCCTTTATACTTATTGACTTCTCTGATTCCAATTATTGTCTCTTTGAACTGATTTATTGAGAATGAGATTAAAAGTACAAAATAGAAGTCTTCACTCGAAATCAATGAATAAATTCTGCACAAGGTTAATATGAGAATTCCTTACTCTTGAACACATGAGATCTGGTTTGCACACTGATGGGAAACTAAGGACCACTGACCAAGATCCTAATATGTGGAAGACTTCTTATGCATTGATCCTCCAATAACCCTGCTGCAGATAGATACCCACCATGTCACATGCCCACGGTGACACAGCTCAGAAGCAGGAGAGACATGACACAACACGTGAGACCGCTCACTTGCATGAGCAAAATGTCATAAAATAATGGACTGAGTCAAATGAAAATCATAGGACAACCTCCTTTGTACCGTAACCTAAGCAGCACCCAAAGGCTTCACTTACTCCAAATACCCACCAAAACTAGCAGAATGGTGCATTCCCTCCTCTGAAGTCCTTCCTTTGAGTTAACAAATGCACCATCTCCAGAAAGCCCTGATTAAAATACAAATGCATTACCTGGGAGGAATAAACTCATTAAGCCATTAGTGAAAATTAACAGGCTTTATAAAATTAACAGCCTGAATTTATCTGATTAGCCAGCTGTCATTCAGGAGAAACCAGATTCTAAGGGGAGAACATGAAGTTGAAGTTTCTTCTTCAGGGAGGAGACCCAGAAGGTCTGGGTCTGCAGACACTGCTGCCAGGGGTAAGGCCAAGTGCATGCCCCACTTAGGGCACCTGGGCAGCGATCTCAGGGACATAGCAACCTCAGACTGACTTGCAGAGGCGGTGGGGTACCCATGGGGAATAGAAGATGAGAAAAAATAGAGAAAGGGATTTGAGGAGCACAGGAACTTGATAGTTGGGAGCACTGAGATACATTTTACCACTTGACTGTTTTGCTAAAGATGGCAAGTAGCTGTCAAGATTCAACTTTTACATATAGCATTATTGTTTTTAAAATGTTTTAGTCCAAAGACATTCAATTTGAAGTAACTAAAAACCATCCCGTATTCAAACTTTTGAAACAGAGAAAGCCTGATTTTGTCTATATTCTGTACTGGGCTTTTATGTAACAAACTAGAGGCCCGGTGCACGAATTCATGCACGGGTGGGATCCCTCAGGGTAGCTTGCGGGGATCAGGCTGAAACTGGCAGTCCAAAGCTGCCTGCTGTTCCTGCCTGCCCCTCCCACTCATCCCAGTCATGCTGCACCTGCCAAGGGGTCCTGCCCAGTCAGTTCCGATCGGGAGAGGCTTGCACCGCAGCAGCGGCACTCACCAGCCATGGGCCCTGCATCTGGCACCCATCCCGAAGTGGGTAGCTTGGGGGGTGGAGTTCCGGGACATGATTGGCCCTCCGGGTGGGTATTGGGATGCCCTTGCAGGCCCAGGATCCAGACTCATCCTGCTGACATTCGCACCAGTTGTGGGGAGCCACCTGGCAGCCACTTTTATATTGTTTCTTCCTTGTGGAGCATCTAGGAGGAGAAGTGGCTACAGTGCCCGAGGCCAACTTCCAGGAGGCTGGTGGTGCTGTCTGGATCATGCTGGCAATGCCGGTCCATGAGTGCCTGGCCCGTTGTTCTGTGGAGATTGGACATACAGGACTAGTGAGGGAGTGAGTGGCTGCCGCCAAGCTGGTGGGCTGCCGGGACAGGTCAGTCAGCTGAGCGGCGCTCCCACTGTGGGAACACACTGACCACCATGGGAATCTCCTGCGTTGAGCATCTGCCCTCTGGTGGTCAGTGCACATCACAGTGACTGGTCATTCAGTCATTCAGTCATTCAGTTGCTTAGGCTTTTATATATATAGATAAATTGTGTGAAGAAAGGACTCATGGCCCAGCTGGTGTGTCTCAGTGGTTGAACGTTGACCTATGAACCAAGAGATTACAGTTCAGTTCCCAGTTAAGGATTATGCCCGGGTTGCGGGCTTGATCCCCAGGATGGGACATGCAGGAGGCAGCCGATCAATGATTCTCTCTCATCATTAATGTTTCTATCTCTCGTTGGATGGAGAAAAGGGGGAAAAGGAACATGAAATCTGGAAACCAATGTTCTAATCTAACAGCTGGCAAACATTTTCAGTAAAGAACCAGATAGTAAATATTTTAGAATGTACAGTCCATTGGTTTCTGTGGACAAATGGATAAGTCTGTATTTTAATAAAACTTTATTTACAAACCAGAGAGTGTTTGACCAGTGAGTCTAGGCCAAGTTCCCTATGGCCTTATAGCTGTAGAAGAAAAGGCCCTAAATAGTTCAGTCATTTCCCAAAGCTATTCAGGCTTTCTTCTCCAATCTCAGTGGGTTTTCTACAGAATCTCAATATAAACCTACTTTGAGTTAAAAGCATTAGTTACACATTAAAGAAAGGTGCTCAGAGACACTTGAAAATCCAGGTCATAGTTCAAGCTTTCATTCCAAACTAAGTCTATTTGGAGTTAACTGCGGGGTCATGAATCATACAGGCACAAGAAAGGTTGTAAGCAAAGAAGTAGTCACTAAGGAAGAGCGCATAGGAGAGTCTACACTGAGAGATATTTGAGGAATGCTTAGTTTATGATGCCATAGGGGAAAGGGAAGCTGGGGCACGGACTCACACACGTACACACACATGCATTATGTATATTACCTCACGTAGTTCAACTCTCAGAATAGCTTTAGCACCAGTTAAGAGAAATGAAGAAACTGAAGCTCGAAACTTTAAGAAACTGCTCTAATTTGCATAGTTAGAAAGCAGCAGAGCCAGGATTTGAACCAGGCAAATTTCATTTTTGGGTGGTGTTGTTCATGTATGAAACATGGCAGAAAAGTCCATAAACAATTTTACCTGAAGCTGATGGTATTTCTCTTCGTATTTTGTTAAATTAACCACGCTGGTATTAAAAAGGAAGATCACATTTGAAAATTTATATTATTATCATCTCAAAATTGTATAATTAGCTCTCACTTTAAACCCAACCTCATCAAGCTTTTAACTCCATTTTCTCTCTCTTTCACACCCACACAGGCACATGCACATGCACACACACCCAAACAGTATTTTTTTCTCTGCATCTCTATTATTTTCATTCTCTCCTTCCCCTCCTGTATATGGTGCCCTACTGAAGAATTCTCACCTAGACTAATGCAGCAGGCTTCTGACTAGTCTCCCAGCCCCCTCTCAACTCTTTGCTTGCTCTGCAGCCAGAATGACCTTGTTTAAATGCTTCACTGGTTTCCTTTTGCCTTGAGCATAACTTCAGTGCAGCCTCCTGGCCCTACCTGCTCTGCCCCCCTTACATCCCTGGACTCCCTCTTCTCAACTGCCCTTTCTCTCTGCCCTCAGGTGACAGGGGCTGTCAGTGACCCAAGGGAGGAGGCTTACTCCGTGAGGCCATGAAAGGTGCTGTCCTTTTAAGTAAAGCTCTTCACATCTACAGGCTTGCCTTAAATGCTATTCACTCTTCACATCTCAAAACAAAAGGCATGTCCTAAGGGGGCTGCGCTCCCTAAATCCACAGGCTAGGTCACTCCTTAGTGTGGTCTATCACATAGCAACCAATAGCATTTCCAGGATATAAAATCACATATGCATTAGCATGATTATTTATTTTTGAGCCTCCCATGAGACTGAATGTTCCAGAAAGGCAAAGCCCATGTTTGTTTTCTCTAATCCTGTATTCGATACAGAGAGCCTGACGTAAAGGAGGCAAACAAAAAACATTTGTTAATTAAACACATAAAACTCCATTTCAACCTCTACAGGCTCACCACCACTGTTAAAACTCTCTTTGCCGAATTCAGTGCTAATTATAAAAATGCATTTTTTAAATGTGTCTTCCCTTCTTAATATCAGGGTGGTTTAGTATATAGAAATAAATAAAAATACAATGATAAGCTTGAGGTAAAATTGCCTTATAGGTTTCATTGCCTTATAGGTTTCTCTCGCATTTTTCATACAATAACAACAAAACCAGAAAGATGAAATTCAGCTGCTTGACATATTCCCAAGCTACCAGAAAGAAATATATTGCCCCAGAGAGTTAACCTTTTTTATCTTTTTTTCCTCCTTTCATAGTCCCTGGAAGTTTCCGGGGAGGATTCAAACTGCTTTGCACAAAATTTTTTCATGGTGGATAAGACTGTACAAAGCCGAAGTCAGCAATGGATCAGAGAAACCCAAAGGAGAACTTTCTCCATCAACAGCCCATAGAGCCAAGAGCTCCCCTCCCTCCTTTGGTCCTATGCAAGGCAGCCCCTGGGGCTCTGTATTAAATATCTGTGCCCTTGGAACTTTCTGCAGAGATCCCTGGATGGGATTATTGTTCAGCATTGCCCTAGCATACAGCTTAGCTTGATAAGTTTACATATCATGTCTTAATAAGATTCATTTTAGTAACGGCCTTTTCTAAACACCTACACCTAAAATTAAAAATACTAAAGAGAAGGCATACTCAAGTCATTTCCCAATAAGCAGATGGCAGATGGGCCCCATCGTACCCAGCTCTGGACTGCATGAAGCAACAGATTGTGCATCTTTTCACAAATCCTCAAATTAGAAATTTTATAGCATCATGAATTGCAAGATGAAGTCTGTTTTCCTGAGAAGGAGACCTGATGCTAATCTCAGAGCCTCCATCTCTTCCATAGAGCACTTTGCAAATAAAATTGCTTCACAATCTATTTAATTAGCTATTGCTCACAACCATTCTAGCAATTCACATGACGGTTATTTGTATTTTATGATTGCATTAACTTGCTCAAAACATGCCCTGAACAATTTCTTGGTGTCTGATTTCACACTAGTTCAACAACAGGGATGGAGAAAGTGAGCAACTGGAGGGCCCGAATGTAGCAATGTACCCCATTTCCTCTTAGGACTGCATGGCCATGAAACAGTTTTAGTAATGGGACCCGCAACAGGATGCACAGGACTTAGGCTTGGACCGCCTGCTAATTCCATCAATGAACACACATGACATAGCAGTCTGAGGGCACCTGTCCAGGTGCCTCTTTTCTGGCAAGAGAGGAGACACAGCAGAGAACAGAAAACTGAACTGAATTGCTGAAATGTTGGAAACTGCCGAGAACCAATTCCAGCATGTAATAATTACAAGAGTTTCACCAAACGGTTGGTGAAGCTTGGGCGGCTCAACAAGGGTGAGCCACATATGTAGTTTACCTGTTGGAAACGGCTAAACGGCACTTCCCCCAAACCTCAATAGAATAACCGTTTGCTGCCAGACAGCTCAGGGCATTTTATTGCCTCCTGTTGGCCAAACACCTGAACAACTATAGGCTATTCCCCAAACTGACAATGCTTCTGTATCCTTTGAAGCCCTACCCTTTGAAGTGTATATCTCCACCTTGCCTTAGGAAAAATTGTGTTAAATAAATAGCATGGGGTCCTAAGACAAGAAGAGTCTTTAGCTCCTTCAGCTGAAGATCCTCTGACCCCCAATGCCTTTCAAAATTATCTCTCATCTCCGGACTCTTTAATGATCTATGCACAGCCCCTTTCTCCAGAATGCTGAACCCTTTGTAAGGCTGGGACAAGAACCCCGGCAGGAAACCTGGGTTTCAGGGAGTGGCTGCTCTCAGTGTGTGACTCAGACATCCTTCTGCAGGCTTCCCAAGTTGAGAGACAACTGCAGGACCTAGAATACTTGCCAGTACATAAAATGTGGCTTTTCTATTGGCTGGAATGGTGTTCAGAAGTTAAAAGCAATAAATTAACATGAATCAACATGGGAAAATTTCAAAAACAAATTGTTGAGTAAAAATACAACTTCCAGAGCAACATACATACCATTTATATAAAAAAATCATACACACACACACATGAAAACCATTTTATTTTCCAAGTATGCAAATATACATGTGCAAATCATGAAAAAGTGTTTTTGTACATATAAGCTTGAATTCTTTCAAGAAACATTTAGGGCTATTCTAAGGGGGAAAATGAATAAATAGCTTAGGAAATCTATTTTTTTTACTAGTAGTTTAGAAATAAGTCAACTGGTTAAATGTTAGCTTTTGTTTTGCATGTATATATCCATATATATATATAAACATATATAAATATAGATTTATATATACATATGTGTTATATGTAGTATTTTATATACTATATATAATCTTTTTATGAGCTAAAGGATACATAAAGAATTCATCAGACTTATTGTACCAGAGGGAAGAATTAGAGCTGATTGTCCAAAAAACCTATATAATTATTGATCAATAAAATTATAACAAGAAACAAATAATGAAATGGCATAAAGTATAAATATCAGCTAACATGTACTGAGTCCTTATTACAAGCCAAGCACAGTTCTAAATGTTTTGCATGTTTTAATTAATTTTATCATCACACAACCCATGAGGTAGACATGATGCTTATATCCATTTTGTAGAAGAGGTCATCAATGCCCGGGGGTTACATTTTCTGCCCAAGTGTAGACAGACTGGAAGTGGAGGAGCCAGAGTTGAGACCCAGGCAGACTGTGTTTGCCCACTGTGACTTGTATGGCCCCTTACATTCTGATCTGACCTTGCTACCTCTCTTGGGAGAGGCACTGTCCCATCATCTGAGTGCAAAGGTGCATCAGGGGACTTAATTCTACTTCCAGTGGGAGATCTGGATCTGATCATAGAAAACTGTTCTCATCCTATTCCACTGTCACCTAGGAAGTTAGAATCAGAGCAAAGCACTGCCGACAAGGCAGAGAAAGGTCAACCTCCTAACATTCAGGGAGGGAAACTAGCTTCTAAAATAACTGACCAAGGTTCATAAATTATTGAATGCTTTCAAGACAAAAAATTAAATCAGTAATTTCTTTTTCCATTCAATGCATTTCAAAACCAACTCTAAAACTATTGACTTGGCTTATATATGTGTTTTCTTCTCAAGGGAAGGATTGAAACTGTAAGATGCAGAGGCATAAATTTGATTTTAACTCAAAATGCAGTTGTCTGACTCAGAGATGTAGACAAAATAGGATTTCTCCTCTCTTCCTTTTTAAGGTAGAGAGGTTTTAGATCAAAGATCAAGTAGCTTCAGAGCAAACATGCATCTATTCCTGGCCCTCCCCAAACTTCAAAAAAAAAAAATCTGACATAAATCAACTTGAAAAAAACAACAGCAATCAAATCCAAAAAGACAAAGAGAATAGGACAGATGACAACAGTGTATGAGAGACTGCAGTAAAAGTTTGGAAGAACAAAAGCAGGTATGGCAGAGGTAACTATTGCTTGGGAAAGAGAATACTGAAGAAAAGCAGACCCATTCAGCCTGCTCAAGAGGTGGGGTTTCAGCCAGGAGCTCACAATACAAAGAACAGATGAAAATCTACAGTTGAGTTTGGACATCAGGGACACTCTTTTGTTCCACAAAGCCAGGTCCCCATCAGAACTGAGCAATCTAATTATTGCAGGAAAAAACCCTGAGAACCTGGGGATTCAGGTGCACCAAGCACAGGAAGGTGGAATGGAGTGGAGGGTGGAATACTGGCCAAACAGAAGACAAAAATGAAATTCTATGCTTATGGTGGGAAGCCAGCCGGTGTTGCTGGGGCAGCATTTTTCTCTGGAGAAATGGAAGCACCCCTGGACAAACATCTCCAAGAACTGGCAAGTGTAGAACAGGGGCTGTGCCTTCATGCCTGATGACCCTGCAGAGGTGGACAAGCTCCATGCAGGCACAGAGAGTTCTCCATACCCATTTAACCTCATACTTCGAAATGAACAGAAAACCAGGGATCATCAGACATTGTGACAAGCCTCCAACCTGACATACAGAGACTACATCAAATAGACCTATATATGCAACAAAGCACAGGGCATTTCTCAAAGAAGCCAAAATGGTTAGGGAAGCTGAGGAAAACTGCCAAAATAAATGAATATCCCCAGAGAGATAAACATAAACAAATTGCTAAGAAAAGAGGCCAATCAGAGAAGAAGTAACAGTTCTTAAAAGTTAAAAATAGCCAGAGGAAAATTGTTGATAGAAGAGTTAGAAGTTAAGAATTATTCCAAAAATTAGAGCAAAAGATAGAACATAAAATAAAAATGATAAAATTATATCAACTCAGGAAATCCAATAACAGATGTTCCAGAGAAAGAAAAAAAAGAACAAATTCTGAGGAAGAAATTATCAAAGAAGTAATTCAATACTTCCCAGAACTGAATCACATGAGTCTTCAAATTGTGGAGACACAGCGCAATGACTAAAATGCCTGGCATCGAGGACCATCTCATGAAATTTTAGAAAACAAGGAACAAGACATTAAAGAAGAAGAAAAAAACAGGTTACATACCAAATAGTAATGATGAAAATGACTTCTTCTGAGCAGCAACACTAGAATCTGGGATCTGAAAGGAAGTGGGAAAAATATATTTGAAATTCACAGAAATGTACATTTTTTTCAATGTAAGTTTCTACAGCCAGTTTTCTCCTCTATAAAACTGTTAGGATGATAAAGTGAGTTAACATTTATAACCTCCCTAGAACAGAGCCTGACACCTAAAGATGCTCATTGTATTGGTTAAGTACATTAAAAAATGGGGTACCCTGCGAGTGGAATTGCATCCCTCATTTCAATGCTTCCTATCCCTCTGACCTGCTTAATTTTTCACCTAAGTATTATCACATCTTCTACAATTTAATATGTATTTTGCTCATTGATAGAAGTGATGTGTGTAAATATGTATGTTTTCTAAACCTATTTTGATGGGCACGTGATAGATGTTGAAGAATCTGAAGGTCTTTACACAGCAATGACTGCCCCTAAACCCCACACTCTCCTGCCTCCTTGAGATTCCCTCTCAAATGTCCAACTGCAAGGTGACCATGTATCAGCAAACAGGGGTGCCTTTGGAGTGAAAGGAAGCTGTTGATAATTATGTCATGATGACAGAATAAACAATGACTGTCCAAGGCAACCAACATGTATAAACTGAACTTTTCTCTTCTTCTCTTAAATTTGCTTTTTCTAAAATCTCACCCCATTTAGTTAGTGGAAATCCCATTGTTCCAGTTAGCTAAATCACAAATGTCATGTGTACTTTCTAAAACACTCTACGTCTAATCTGTCAGCTAATCTTATCAACTCTACCTTCAAAATATGCCCCAAGTTTCACCATTTCTTACCCTGGAGACCATATTTCTACCACTTTCTACCATGCCAGCCCTTTTCCATTTGTTCTCATTCCAGTAGCCAGTGGCTTCTCAGAAATCTAAGCCTGATCTTGCATCTTGTTACTCCATTGTTCATTAACCTCCAAAGGCTCCCATCTCTCAGAGTGAGAACTGAGGCCTTGATGGGCAAATGGCCTGTGGGAACCCTAATCAGAGTGCTCTGGAAGATCAAGGCCAATTTTCTATATGCATGCATGCAGACAAGGATGTAACCTGTTTATGTTAATGTAGCACAAGCATCACAAAATGGCACAAGGCCTCTTTTGTTTGAGCATGTATATAAGTTGCCACTGACCAGCCAAGTGGGCTGCTTTTGTAGGGTTACTTTGAAGAACTACTTTGTCTGATGGCTCCTGTAGTAGCAATGGCTACTCGTTCTACAATAAGGTCTCTCCTGTATGTGCCTACGACATCTCACGTCTTCTTCGCCTAATACTCAGTGTCCATGAAGGTCCAGTTCTTGGCAGGAGACCTGTGCTCCAACAGTTGGCATAGTTGAGCAGGATCAAGGACCTGTGTTCACACAAGGCCCTACACCATCTGTCCTCATGCACACCCCTGTCCTCTCTAGCCACATGGCACTCTGTTTCCTCTCTATGCTTGTTTCTATAACACATCATAGCTCTCCTTCCTAAGGGGCTTTATATTTTGTGTTTTCTCGACCTGCAATCTCCATCCTCAGATATCTTTATGAGTCACTCACTCCCTTGCCTACCACCAAATTTTTGTGTATTTTTAAATGCAAACAGCACGTTCTTATTTTGATCATTCTTACTATTGCATCCCTCATTTCAATGCTTCCTATCCCTCTGACCTGCTTTATTTTTCACCTCAGTATTATCACATCTTCTACAATTTAATATATATTTTGTTCATTGATTCTTTCCCCAACAAAATATCAGTTCTATAGGGGCAGTGAAATTTTAATATCTTGTTCACTGCTGGGTACCTCTAACTAGAACTACACTTCATTAAATATTTATTGAATGAATAAAATAAGAATATAAACATGTTATTTAAAATATGAAGTTAATAGTAAGAGAACCCAGGTAGAAGAGTTGAAGGTGATTGCTATGGGGCAGGGGAGTACTAGGGTTGGGCAATGGATGGCTGTTTTTCTCACAAGCATTCTAGTATTAGCTAATTAAAAACTGATTGTTAGTTTGCTTTTTAAAAGTAAATTAACCTCATGAATAAAGGTGGATAAAATTTTGGCAGCATAAACTTCTGGACCTGTGTCAGCAATGCCAAGATGCTCTTCAATTTCTCCCACTTCCCTGAATGCCCTGAGGTACACAGCCCCACGCCCTCACATCTGTAGAGGCAACATAATATGTATCTTCTCTGACTTGCCCATCACTGTAGTGTTTCCATCACCCACGAAGCTCTCTGAACCTAAACTTTCAGTATAGATGCCCAGGGTGTGTCGGTTTGCTGGGGCTGCCATAACAAAGTACCACAGTCACTGTGGCTTAAAGAACATAAATTATTTTCTCCATAGTTCAAGATAAAAAATGTATCAGGGTTGCTTTCTCCTGAGGCCTCCCGCCTTGGCTTATAGATGACCAAATTCTTCCTATGTCTTCATATGGTCTTCCCTCTGTGTTTGTGTCCTAACCTATTCTTGAAAACACACCAGCTGTATTGGATGATGGTCCAGCTATATAGGCCCACATTTGACCACAATTATCTCTTTAAAGGCTCTATCTCCAAATACAGCCACAATCTGATATATTGAGAGGTTAGGACTTCAACATATGAATTTTTGCCCCATTACACACACAATTTTGAATGCCTTTCAGGTTCCTACTGAAGAAACATGAAGAGGAGAAAGACTGGGGCATCATGATTTTATATGGATTTGTTTTCTACAAAAAAAACCTTAACCCTTCAGAACCCTTTAAAGAAACAGAGAAAGAATTTGTTGTATTATTCAGGAAATTCTCCCCCAGTGACTTGGAAACACCCTTTTGTTGAGAACTGATTTGGAAAATAAAGGAAATGTTATTGCTGCAGGAATTTCAGCAATATAAAAAAGTTAAATTGAATGTTAAAATGATCAACTCTCCTGGTGATCAGGCAAGCACTGCACTGAAGAGGAGCCATATCTGAATTGATTGGAACTGTCTGGGTACAACCATTTCTTTTCTTTCTTTTTTTCTCTTTCTTTTTGCAAAGAACCACTGGCAAAACTAACAGTAGGTCTTCAAAATAAAATTTCACAGGGGCCTAGGCATTTAATCCCCCCCCACACACACACACATTTTTAACTCTTAATTTTCCCTCAGACCATTCAGTTAGGTGTAGAGTCAGGGAAAACCAGTGAAGAGACATCCCCTTGCAGAAAACATTGACAGGGATGGGGAATAATGAAAATCAAACATGGCCAAAAAAAATGGCTTTTCAGTATATTGAAAGGGAGATTGAATCCACCAGGGACCAAGAAATCCCCTCATCAAAATCCAATCTTGATTTTTACCTACGAACTGATTAAAGTCCCACCTGTCACTCAGCTGTTTTATCTCCCAGGTTCAGTGGATGAGCAATTTTGCAGCGGTTTGTCAATATGGTGTCAGTCCACCGAGACCAGAAGGTTGTTCATGATGGTAAGAATAAAAAAGAGAGCCACTTACCAATGCATTTTATATTGCTATTAGAAGATATTTAAATAATGTGTTAAAAGCCAGCGATTTCGAAGAAATTGCAGGTTACAACAGCAATGAAGAGTTAATTATGACATCTCAGCACTGACACTTAACAAAACAATCTTATTTTCATATACCTTAAACAAGGTAAAGCTTGATTTGAAAATCTAAGTAACTTCAAGAGTCCAGAAACAAAATACATATTTGTATGCTGAAGTATCATGAGAGTGAAACCAATTTGGAAAGATTCTGTGTGAGCATAGAAATCACTCTGGAAAAAAACAATGAGTTTCTGTTTTCATTAGTATTGTACCTTTGAAAATGTTCTTTCATATCTCACTTATGTTTTATCATAATATTTATCTTTTGTTTGTTCTGCTGATACTGATGATCTTGATTTATGAACACAATGAGAAAAGCTAGATAAGCCAAATACCTTTCCATATTAAAGACATTAAATATGTAAAACCACTGAGTGAAGAAAATAGACAACCCCCAAAAATAAATGTTGATTAGAGTGTTGGATTCAAAAAACACTGAGGAATATAATGACTTCCCGGTTATCCTCTGTTGATAAGATGTAATGAACATTTTCTCTTTGCCTCCAGTAGAGCATTTATAAATGGTCACCCTATTTTTTTAAAGTTATTATAAAATGAGAAATATTTATAGAACATTCCATTAGGAAAGAAAATTTATACCCATAACATTAACATTTATTTTATTTACATTGCAGAGGGCTCTCTCAAGCCCAATCTCTTCTGTCTTCCCAGGTTATGGTGCGTACTTCCCAGATGGACCTCTAGGTAATGCTCACTAATTCTATTTGTCAATGCAATAGAGAGGAGTCATCCAAATATTGTATCACTTGGCATTCACTAACTTAACTAAATAGCCAGGCTTGAATGTAGAAAAGCATATTCTATTTATATAAACTCTCCTCCTTGGGATTTTTATTTTAGAGGAAGGAATATAGCTTACTTTTAACTTGAAGACTAGGAAAATAACTCAATATTAATCACAAACATTTAAGTGGCCACTACATGCCAAGTACATTCTAACCTGCACTCTAGACCTATTTTACAGTTGAGAAATTGAGTGTAAGCACTAGGGATGTTTTGGCTAAACATAAGAGAAAGCTAGACTACTATGGCTGAAACAAATATATTTTATTTTTCTTCATATAAAAAGCAATGAAAATGTAATATAGTCTAGAACTGCCACAATGGTTCAATAATGTCATCAAGAACCTGTTATCTTTCCATCTCAGCATCCTCAGCATGTTGGAATATTGCTTCAGGGTTGTTGACTGAATGGTGTTTGCAGGGTCTGGCATCATATTTTTTGTTTGTATCAGAAAAGGCTGTTTGGGAAAACAAACCTTCATGGGTGTTTTAAACAGAGAAGAGATTTTACTACAGGGAATTTAGTGTTTATGGAATTGTTGGGAGGGTGTCTGGGGGAATAGAGATCTGCATAGGTCCTTGCAGCTAGCTTTGGGGTTAGGAAGCTCTAGGAACCACAGAAAACACTGACCACGATGCACTGCTCAGACTCAGTGCAGGCAATTCTTAAAAAAAAGAAACACACAAAAAAAAAACCTGATCTGAAACCATTGTAAAATTCTCTTCTCTGCTAAAGTTCATGTATCTGTTCACTGTTGTCAAAGGACCAATAAAATGGCTTCTGTTTCTCATCTACTTTCCAAATTTCATGTGACTACTGACCCTAAACTGAAACCCTTGTGGCAGGAATTCTGAGAAAGGCAACTCCCAGGCTGCCAGAGTCTACCGTACAAGAAAGGTCTGGAAGGGAGAAAATGGAATTGAGTTAACAATAGACAATCCAGCACAAGGATCCAAAGAACAAGAAGGGCAAGCGAGATCCAGCAATGACCTTCACCCCCTTTACCAGGTAAACAAATGTATTTGTTATATTTCATTGTCTAGAATTGGGATCCCTTGTGCACTTGGTTGTAAGGGAACAGAGCGAACATGCATTTAGCTTTTCTTGCTGTTCTATGGATGCAAGGGAGAATCTCATGAGCAAACTCAAAAGATAGATGGCAGATTGAGATGATACAGATATGATTTTTCAAATTAACAAAGAACTTTTACAAATGTAAACAAACAAAAAGCAAAAATTAGGAGTCAAGATAGGTGAATATAAATGTCCAATTATAGCAGAGAATATCTACAAAGGGCACAAAAGCACGTGCAAGAAACCCTCAATATTACCCTGGCTATGGTGCTCAGTGGTTAGAGCATCAGCCTGCACGCCAGTGGGTAGTGGGCTCGATTCCTGGTCAAGGGCATGTACCTGGGTTTGAGATTACATCCCCAGTCCCGGTCAGGTCAGGGCGTGTGTGGGAGGCAACCAATAGATGCACCTCTCTCACATCAGTTTCTCTCTCTCTCTCCCTCCCTCCATTCTACTCACTCTAAAGAGCAATAGAAAAAAAAAAATCCTCAACTGGGGATTAACAAAAAATAAATAAGAAATCCTCAATATCATAAATAATCAGAGAGAATTGTACATTTAAACTAAGATAAATTATATTGTCATGGGAGTATAGACTTGTGTAGCTATTCTAGGTGGCAACCTGATGGTACTTGGTTAAAGTAAGTAGAGATTTACACTCTGACTCAGAAAATCTGCTCCCAAGTGGATATTTCCAGGAAATTATCAAGCAGGTCTAAAAATGAACAGGTATGAACACGGTTATGACAGCTGTTAATGGTGGTGGAAACTAGAGGCAATGGATAGGTGAAATGTGGTGCATGGACACCATGGTGGACGAGGAAACAGTTAGAAGTAACATGGATGAATCCAACTAGCATAGTATAAAGTAGAAAATAAGTAAAAAACAGAATGAGATCTCCAAGGCCACTTGTAAAAACAAAAAATGCATGCAACCAAAATACAATGCATACTTAATGATCACACGTTAGAATGAGTGGCCATGATGAGGAAAATAGAAAAGGGAATGGAGATAAAGAATAAATTAGCAAACAGGAAAAGAGTCTTATTTAAACCAATGATAATGTGTCCTAAACTGAGGATGATATGATTGATTTAACCCTGGGAAACCTACATTAATGAAAAGGAGCTAATAATCAATTGATTTAAAATATAAATCGTGTGTGTGTTTGTGTTTATTACAAACACTAATACCCATCCATGCCCTCAGAGAAATGTGATTCTAATGCTTAGGTTCTGGGAGTTATCTGTACACAAACCTATCTTGGCTACTATGAATCCTTTCCTAATGAGCCCCCTCCACAAGGGTGTGCCTCCCCTGGAGACAGCTCCAAGGGTTTGGGGGAGACAGAGCGGTACAATTAAAGATCAATGGACCAGGAGCCAGACAACACACACTTTGTGGGTAACATCCTCCTTTTTGTTGGAAATAATTAAGTGGTTCTTCTTATCAGGTTGTGAGTGAAGTATTCAAAACTCCAAGGGGCAGCCATCAGGCACAAGGATTTTTCTACAAAGTCTTTAATTTTCCAAGAGTGTGTTAAGAAAGAAATAATCAGATATTATCTACTTAGGTTTCTCAGCCCTCTGCTTGTGAGGTTTCTTTCTTTTCCTTTCAAAAGCCTAGACAGGGAAGCTTTCCCTTGCCCTCAATTAGGAGGAGCAGAAAGAGAAATCTGTCAAGTCTGTGGACCAGCCTGTTCTCCACTTCCCTGGGGGTTCGTGGAAACGAACTCCCTCTTTTATTCCAGGGGTGATTGGCAGTGATGACATCCAAGAACAACTATTCCCTTCTCAATTTGGATGCTCAGATGTAGGTGTCCTCTCTTCTCAAATGGAAATATTCAATGCAGCCAGCATGCATAATTTATCATGACATAGGACAAGATAGAAATGTTTTGCTGATCATGTCCTGCCATTATACCCTCCCCTTCCTGACACCTATGGGGAATCCCTGGAGAATCAGAGACCAATCCTGGTGGCAGTCACTCTCCTGGTAGCAATTTATCAAGCTCATCTCTTTCACAAATGAAGGAATGATTGGCACCTGAGGAAAGGGCAACAAGGAACAAGATTTTCCAAGGATGTCTTAGCAAAACCCTGCAACTTAGTGCCTGTGTGACTTTGGACAAGCTATTTAACCATTTTTAAATGTCTATTTACTCTAAACAGATCTAAAATATTTCTAAGCACAAATAGTTGTTGCGAGAGTAAACCAAGGCACTTAGGCGGTAAAATCAAGCAGACTACAGTATTTTTATCTCCCAAAGCCCTCACTTCTGAGCCACAAGTTACACCGTTCATTGGACTAGTGGGGAAAGTGTGTTCCCTTGGTAAAAGAGGGTATAAATCCACTCAAATACAAGGATGATAGCCTATTTATAGTGTAGCCTCCTTTCAAATAGAGAAACCCACAGCCATTATCATCATTTTCATATTATACTGAAGTCCTGTTACATATCAGTATTATATATGCAAATGTACCTAAGTATGTTTGTCATTTTTTGGTACCTTAAAATTAATCTAAAATTGCATCTTGCTATTGTGTTCTTTTAGTTATTAAATATCTACATAAATATTATTAGGAAGTTGTATAGACACACTCAGAAATTTAAAACTATGCTCTATTTCATGATCAATTTAATAGCACTTGGGAGTGATTGTTAAAGAAATTTTACAGTTTCTCCATGTGCTACATTCATAACCTAATTTCTATTTAAGATCAGTCTTCACTGAACTATTTATAGTCACGAGAATGCGCTCTGAGTCCAATGGCCTGGGTTAGAATCATAATTCCAGGCCACACTGTATACTCTCAGGCAAGTTATTCCACCTCTTTGAGCCTCAGGTCCATCGTGTATAAAAGTGATTAGCACAATGCCTGGCAACTTGTAAACACTCAATAAATATTAGCTGCTGCTGCTGTCACTACTCCTCTTATTATCATTATCATCACTGTTACTTTGCTATTACTCACTAGTCTCTAGCAATAGTTATAGTACTTATATCGCTCCAAACATCTTGGAACCCTTAATCATGTTTCTACATAAGCATGATGCTTTCCTCTTCCAATTCACTGTCACTAGCTGCTTTTTCCAAGTTCTGTAACTAGGAGACATATTAAAAATCAAAAGAATAGTTTAAGTACTCGGGCCTGGGCACTGAATTGGAAGGTATTGCTGTCACTTAAGAAGAGAATAACAAAGAGCAAAACCCTCCTTGTGTCCTCATTTTCACTTTGATGTGCCACAAATAAAAAATGAGCTGACAGTCCTAAAATATGAAGACACCATATTGTTGTCACTCTGCATCCTGGCACATCTAATCCTCCTCATGCTGCTCGAGCTGTTGAAGGCTTTGAAGTTAGAAAATACCACTGCCTGATCTTCCAGCACTGATAATTAAGACACAGTGTGGCAAATCTAAAGAGACAGGCCATCTAGTATCTACATTCCCTTCCCAAGTAGCAAAGGGAGGGGAGAAGAAGGAGAAGGAGGAGGGGAGCAAGCTGTGAGTTGTAACTCATAAATCAATTGGTTCTACCTTTCGGTAGGAAAAGACCAGCAACTTCTATATTACGACTCAATCTCATCTTGCAGCCCCCAAACAATTTTTCTTTCTTTTTTATGGTTTATGATCTTTGAGTTTCTTTTTCTTAAGACTAATTTTTCTTCTAAGGAAGAGAAATGCCCTCTCTTTTTAAAAAAAGAAATCTTATTATTTGTCTTCCTGCGGGAGGGAAATGGATGCACTTCTATGGCATTCTTCTTTGTCATAAGCAATTGCTGTTGTGTCATAAATTTAAAACAGGTTGTGCTTCTGAAGCTCCATTCAAATCTGAGAAGGGGACATGTGGGATATAAAGGTTTATTAGTATAAATGGATAAATAATGAATGTTGAGTCTCTGGAACCTTGTGTTCCAGCTAGTTGGCTCCAATAACATGTCATAATATATTTTTTAAAATTCCACTAGGCAATATCTTCACAAAGATAAATTGATCTGAACTCTAATTGGAAAGGCATAGAAAGCATATTGACATGTTCATTTCTTTACAATAAATAATTGGGGTCTATGAATTCAACTGTGATTTATTTGTAAGTATATCATAATCATCAAAATGGGTGACAGACATTAAAAAAAAAACACAACTCATTGTTGAATAGATTCAGAATTAAAACCTGTTAACTCCAAGAAGATCTGTCTGAACATTATCTCAAGTGATATTTGCCTGTTGTTCTCCTTCTGGTCTCTGACCTTTCTCTTCCTACTGCAATATCATTTAAATGAAAAGATTCAGCACAAATTGCATAGTGCTGCAAAAAAGACTCAGAGTGATCTTTCGAGTCAAAGGAAAATCTAACTTGACAAATAAACTTAAATCCCATCTCCTGTTTTCAAAGAAGAATTTTTAAGAATGTCAAAATAACAGTTTTCAAGTTTCAGATTAGTCAGATTATGGAACTATCAACCAACTGTTAAAATCACAAGTAGAAGTACATTTAAAAATAAGCATTGGGCATGAATTGGGTAAGTTTAAAAATGACCCAATTGTTTTCATAATTTCTTTGTGGAAGAAATAGGATTAGCAAAAGGTAAAGGAGAACTCCTAGGATATAAAATGTGGAATCATTTAGAGTCCTGAGATGCTAGTTGAGCAAAGAGGAGGGATGGGTAGGTATGGGTGGGACAGAAGGGAGAAAAGGAAGCAATGTAGGAATTAACATATTCCCGGGAGTTAATATGTATTCAGACAAAAGCTGTGATTTAACATGTGGTCTTACTAGTTTGTGTGTCATGTAATACTTGAATGTGTTTAATCATGACAAGGAGATGATTGAAGAATTCCAGACCTTAAATGGGTTCCAGACGTTCATTGTCTATATTTCTTCATATTTGGTAAAGGAGAAAATGTCATATATGGCTCTAGGGACACCCTAGCCCAAATGAATCAGACACTAGTGGTGGACATGGCCTTCCAATGGAGGTTACTAGAGTGGGTAGGAGACTGGGCCAGGTATAGAAGCTACTTTTCATTTGCTATTACTGCAATCACTATTGTTCACTTAACATGGCTATAACCTTTTATAGCTTTTAACTTATATGTATTTATGTGTATAGAAGTAATTTCATTAGACCTTCCCAGAAGTCTCCAAAAATAGTAAATTATTATCAACCCAATTATGAGTGATTTGGGGAAAAATCACTCATGAGAGAAGCTGTGAAAAAAAAAACAACTTGGTTTGGTGAAAGGAAGGTATGAAAGGAAGATGAAGAAATTAAAGAGAAATTGTAAAATTTCTTTAACAGTCATTTGCATAGCTCTTGGTATGTTCAAGGCAGTCTTAGGCACATTATAAATATTGACTTATTGATGCACATAAGATTCATGTAAGGTAAGTGCTACTAATAACCCCATTTTAAAGATGCAAACCCTGAGATCCAACGAGGTTAAATAACCTGCTCCAGGGTCTGGCAACCTGGCTAGAGTCCACGGATCCAACCAGAGATGTTTGCTGCCTCTGCAGGTAATGGCTTGGACATTAGGAGGATTAAATGAGGCGATATAACTCAAGTGTTTAGTACAGCCTTTGGAAAATGGTGTTTAGAAGAACTTAAGTACACAATCAACCACATGGAGAAGACAGCTGGCAGGCTTTTCTGGCTCAAGTAAAGAACACAAACTATGACATTACACAATAGGAGGGAAGTTACACAAAGTATGATAAGAGACTTTAAAGACCATCCTCCACACAGGAGGTTTCCTGAATGCATTAGCTTCTGTTTGTGTTATTTCTACCCAGACTTTGGCCTTCTGCTGAGCTTGGAACACTTCATACCAATATCAGATTACCTGGGTATTCTTTTTCCTCTTAGTCCCCACTTCATCCTTACTTCAGTTCTCATCTAGAACTAGTTTGCCCAGTATCTTGAAATAATTCCACAGCTCAAACTTTAGCAAGTTGCCAGTTGCAAAAATTCAAAGATGAAGAATCTACAGCTTCACCACTCAAGCAATGAACTTCCTAGAAAGTGATGACAGACATATAAGTCAGTAATAATAACCATGTCATATATAAGGGCAAAAAAATCAAAGTTTGCCCAAAGAACAGAAGGAGCACATAAGAGTAATGTTGCTTTTGTCTTGAGGCAGATTTCCTTTAGAAGTAAACTAGGAAAGCTTGGAAGGGAAAGAAAATGGGTGTGGAAAGAAGTGTAGATGAAAGACAGTCCAAGCAAATTACACGAGCTTGCAGAAATGGGGTGTGCTGGAGGACTCAGGCATGATTTGTTATTGCTCAAAATTAAGTAGGAGGAGGAGGCTTAGGAAACAGGAAGAGCTAGGAGGCATGAAGAGGTCAGGCAGGTGTCCTGTCATGGAGGCTGTGTGCACCATGGGAAGTCTCATGGGAGAGAGAATAGAAAGGGGTAAGCAGAGAAGATCTGTATTTTCGATCATAACTCTCCTGAAAGCATCGTTGAAAAATTTGAGGTGGAATAAATCAGCTGCAGAAGTCTATTTCCAGGTGAGAAATGTTGAGAGCTTGACCTAAGACAGTGTTAGTAGGAGATGAGGAAAACAGAAGATAAGTTTGCAAGTCAAACAGGAAGACAAATTGAAAGGAATATTGTAGCTGGGACTGACTCTTAGATTTCTGGCCTAATGACTCTGTTAGTGGGGTCACTGAAGCAGATAGCAAATACAGGAGGGAGAAGAGGTTTGGGGATAAAGGAAGGTGATCATAGACTTTTGAACAGGTTAAGTTTAAAGTGCCTTTGAGGCATCCAACTAGAGATGTCTAGTAGGCAGTGAGAGGAAGATATGAGCATATAATAGGCATTCAAAATTAGTTTCCCTTGATATATTTATGTCCCCTGCAACGCCAGTTGTTTTGGATATATTCATCCTATTGAAATACACAGGACCCCAGTGATTCTTTTCTGTTTACCACTGCTCACCCCCAGGGCTCCTCCTGACTGGCTTCTGGATCAATCTGGCCAATGGCAGAAGATTGAAAGATGGAAGAAATTAGAAGTTGGATCATCAATGTCTTAATTACTCCCTCCAGTGCTGCTATAGACTGGTATCCTTCAACCCAGTGTCACAATTTTTGTTAGATAACTCTTCAACTGTTCAGTAGTTCGTTCTCTCTCTCTCTCTCTCTCTCTCTCTCTCTCTCTCTCTCTCTCTGTCACTATTGTTCTCTCTTTCTCTTCTTGTCCCTTCAGGCCCAGCTGTCTTAACCCCATTTTCACCCCTTGGGTACCTCAACTATTTCCTTGGCATTCTTTATGTTGTGATCATACTGTCATAAAAAAAATCCCTTTATTAAGCTCTCTTCAAGTACTCTACCTGTGCCCTGACCAGTTTGGCTCAGTGGATATAGTGTCGGCCTCCGGAAGGGTCCCAGGTTCGATTCCAGTCAAGGGCATGTACCTTGGTTGCAGGCACATCCCCAGTAGGGGGTATGCAGGAGGCAACTGATCGATGGTTCTCTCTCATAGATGTTTCTAACTCTCTATCTCTCTCTCTTCCTCTCTGTAAAAAATCAATAAAATATATTTTTAAAAACATACTCTACCTGAGTGCATCACCTTTTTCTTGCCAAAAAAGACAGCTAAACTTAGTTTTAAGATGTCGCATTCTCCCAGTTTTCCTCCTATATCATCATCCATCCATCTTAATATCCTTCGCTGGCTTCTCCTCATCTTCCCAATACCTAAATTCTAGAGTGCCCTGGGACTCACCTCTCAGATTTATTCTTTTCCCTGTGTACCTTCAGTATGATCTCATCCAGATGACTTTAAATACCATCTATGTGGTACCCACCAAATTCATGTCTCCAGCTCCGACCTTTCCCACCGAGTTCCAAACGCAGCAATTCACTTGAAAGGCTAATTGTCAAATCGAAGTTAAATTTTCCAAATCATGCCCTCTCAAAATCCCTTCTACTTGATCATTCCCATCTCATCAGTAGCACCGCCATTCATACAGTTGCTCAGGCCAAAATCTAAGAGTCACCTTGGACTCCTCTTTGTGCCTACCTTGAAAATAATCCAGTAGCAAGTACCATTAGCTCTACCATCAGAATACACCCTGAAACCAACAACTTCTCACTCCTGCACCATGGGTATCCTAGGGTACACCTCTTTCATCCCTTTCCTAACTACCTAATGATCTACTACCAGATCTCCATGCTTTCATTCTCTCCCCTACTGAAGAGATCTCTTTAAAGCACAAATCAGAACATATCACTCACCCATTCATATGCTTTCTATCTCAAACTGAATGAAATTCAATCATTTTCCCATAATTTTAAGCTCTCTGTCTCTGGCCTCTGTCCAGCTCTCCAATTAATTTGTTCTTTCATAGCCACTCAGCTTCTCACCGTCCATTACAACAGCCACTGGCTACATGGGCCTATTGAACACTTGAACTATGGTTACTGAGATTGAGGAACTAAATTTCTCATTTTATTTAATTTTCATTAATTGAAATTTAAATTTTGCAACATGTACTAACTTAATTACCAGAAAACCCTTAAGTATGTTTGAACAATATAAATATATTAACCTTCCTTATCAATTATAAATTTTATAAAGTCAAAACACAAGGCAATTATTTCCAATGAAAATATCTGAATTGAAACATGCTTTAAGTATAAAACATGTACCAGATTTGGAAAAAAATTGAATGAAAAGAATGTAAAATATTGATTACATGTTTAAATGATGAAACATATATAATTAAAATCAGCCATGCTATGCTCTGTGTCTGCTCAGGATAAAATCAGCCCTGCTGGTGTGGCTCAGTGGTTGAGCATCAACCTATGAATCAAGTTGATTCCCAGTGAGGGCACATGCCCAGGTAGTGGGCTTTATCCTCAGCAGGGGTCATGCAGGAGGAAGCCAATCAATTATTCTCCCTCATCTTTGATGTTTCTCTCTCTCTCCCCCTCTCCCTTCCTCTCTAAAATCAATAAAATTGAGTTGTCTTATACCCATGGTGTAGGGAAGTGGGTTTACGATATCTAAATCCAGCCTACCACCAGGAATGCTCAGGACCTACTCAAGAAGGCAAATAATCCCTTCAACTAATATTTACAGGGTAAAATAAGATTGTTGTTAGAGTAACAAATTTGACAGTAAAATAGTAGTCAAGTTTTCAGACAAATTTAAATTGGCTAGTTGAAACAAGCGAATATTCTAGAAAAATTAATTGTACTGGACAAAAAGGTGTTCCTAAAGTGTTAACTAAAATTTTTATTGGTACTTCATCTCATGATAAAATTGTGCACCATGTAATGAACCTAAAACAGTAATATTATAGAGCAAAAATTAAAATGTAAAAGCCATCAAGACTACATTATAAAATTTTCAAAAGCCTCCTAACATTTAAATCAAAAAAGGAGGGTATAGTAGAAGAATATCATGTAAGGAAAAATAACCTGTAATTAAATTACATCTGGAAAATTAATACTTTAGAAAATTAATTGTAAGGCTAAAAGCAAGACACCCATGAAAAACACACAAGTTGTCAAAACAAGCCAGAGGAAAATCATTTGGGCAAAAAATGAAATAGGATCTCAAGTCAAATTTATAGAAAATATTCCTTTATTAACTTTTGGTCGAGAATATGTTTGTATATTTTCAGAAAACAACTCCGAGACCATGTGGATTCCAGCAACAGAGAGGAATCGACAGGACTACTCCAGCCATGAAGACAGAAGAGAAGCAGTCCAGAGATGGAAGACGCTGACTTGGTCTTCCCATACTAGCAGTTAGCAGCTGTGCATCACTGCAGGTTGCCCAGGACCAAACCAGAGAGTCGGACCTGCATTACCACCATTTGTCCACCATCCAGAACTGTAATGTCAGTGCTGACATGTACACGTAAGGAGCTGTTGGACATTGTAATTGGGTCTCAAAAGAACTGTTGGCCCAGAAAGAAACTCACTACAGACTGATTCCTTTCCTGTCACCATAACTATTATTGCTTGTCTAATTTTCGGTTCTTATAAGTATATTTCTAATAGCACATGATCTCACTCATCTAGTGGAAATAATGAACAACATAGACTGATGAACAAGAACAGACCCAGAAACAAGGAGGCACGGATCAGACTGTCGGGCCTCAGAGGGAGGGTAGGGGAGGGTGGGGGTAAAGGGGAGAGATCAACCAAAGGACTTGTGTGCAAGCATATGTGCCTAACCAGCGGTTGGGGACAACAGGGGGGTGGGGGCATGTGTGGGGAGGGGTGTGGGATGGGAATGGGGGCATGAGGACCAATATGTGATACCTTAATCAATAAAGAAATTTAAATATATATTTTTTTAAAAAAATCAATCTTATTTTCCCTGACCACACTATCTAAAATAACCACCAGCCTCTCTCTTTTATCCTACTTTAAAGTTTCTATATAGCTCTCATCACTGCACCTATTTGCTTATTCTCTGACTCTTATACCAGGAAGTAAAACTCATAAGAGCAGGGATTTTTTTTTCCCCTGTACAATGCTGTATTCTCAGGGCCTAGAAAGAAAATAATATATACAAGCACCTACTCAATATTTTTTGAAGAATGAATGAATGAATGAATGAATGAGTGTAATAAGCCACCAATACTCCACTATGGCATATCATGGACAATTTCTATCTGCATACTCCTTAGTTCAGCATTTAAACCTCTCTACCACATTGGAACATAAATGAGCATTGAAACATTTCACTCATAGGAACCTAGGACCCTGCGATTTCAAAAGGGAACATAATATAGCAAGATGTAAACTTGAAGCCTTCTAAAATGTCTTTTGTGTAGGATGCCTTAAAATTATACCTGAACAGTTTTTGCAATGCAGGTACAATTAAACACACATGATTTCTTCAATTTTCAAAAGTCAGTAGCAGGTAATTCTAAGGAGAAAGAAAATTAGACTACCATAAAAATATTCTCTGCTCTCTCCAATGTGAAATATATAGAAGGCTTATGATTTGTACGCTGCTGGGAATCACTGTGAATTTTTGACTTAGATTTTAAACAGAAATATCACTTCAGGTACTAAGACAATCCTCTTTTTTCTAATATGAAGCTGTATATATATTTAGCATGAACACCATGGATTTTTCAATTTTTCTCTCAAATAGCATCAATTTGTACTTCCTAAACAATAAAGACTGAGCTAACAATAGCACCACTGCAAATGTCAAAGAACATGCTTTCACTCAGCTTAGGAATTTCAAAGCTGAAGGAAAGGTAAATGCATCAACATAGCAAAGTGGAAATAAGACACATCTTTATCTTGCCTTCCAGAAGTTGCATAACTTTCTGTAATTGTAAGGTTATCATCATGGATAAGTTCGAAGGATGTTAGCAGACTCAGGCAATAAATCTTCAGTGCTGGGAGGAAAGGACGGGGGAGGAGAGTTCTCCCTCCAGAAGGCCACAGTAGTGAGGATATGTGAGGACAGCTGCCAGCCAGCTGATGGCCAGAGTCTCAAATCATCTCTGGATGACTATTACCTTCTTTTTTTTGTGGACATGGAGTAATGAGTCCAGGTTGGGAGGAAGGGTAGGTGTGGAGGGTCACATCAACCATCATTTCCTACCCCCATTCTGCAGGCATGGTGTTGCTGGGTTGCTTATTTTGCTCATCTGCTTCCTAATTGGCTATGAATTAATGAAGTGGGTTAAACTTGTGTGACTAAGAAGAACTATATTTTATGCCAAGTTTGGAGGGGGTATCTTTTCTGCATATTTCTAATCAGTAGAGCCTTATTCTTGTGACCTTTGTCTGAAGGCCTGAGTCACATCCAGACTCTCCACAAAATTAGAGATTGAACTGGTGGGCTTGGTGAATATTAGGTGGGAGAGGTTATCATTGACCTCTTACCCTAATTTTCAGGCCTGTGGAGTTAGAAAAATCACAGAATATGAGCCTCTGGAAATGGTTTTGCTGAGACTTGCCACAGTGTTCAGCAACAGTGACACTGATTCTGGGTTCAAGACATGTTGGGCAGAGCCTACCCATCTAACAATAACCTGGATTGTCTCATATCCTCTTGAAAAATGTACATTCCTGGGTCTACTCTCAGTTGGTGCAAGCATTCAGGAACATGAAGCACATTGAATGTCAAATGCATGCATACACTGAGCTATGCATCAATTTGTAAGATTCTGGCATGCCTCAAATTACAATCCCTTCTCGATAGTCTTTCAAATCAAAAGGTTGTTTATGTGGAAATGAAAAAGGGGAAAAATAAAAAATATTCAAAGTGTCTTTTGATCCCTCAATGTTTATTTTCATTTGCTTCATTCTTTTCTACCTGGAAATTGCTTTATAACCCATTTTTCACAATTCTCTACTCTTGTCCTGTGAAATCCTAAGCTTGGATGTGCACCTTAAACATAAACTGATATGATAGTGGTTAAATCTGACAACACTTTCTTTCCCCCAGAAAATATTCATAACTATTTCCTATGCCAGTGATTCATTTCAATTCTGATATCAAATAGCTTTTGTTTTACACCTCTGGCTGTCAAATGCATGTGCAGGTCTTCCTCAAAATTTAAAATCCAGTCAGGGGAATGAAGAAGATAACACCTCTTTTATTACAGTTTGGGAAAACAATAAAAATCATTTTGAATATTGAAATATTTCACGAAGCACTTGGGTATATTTCACTCTGTGCTAGGAAAATTGCAGACAATATATTCTAAGAAACAGATGTCAACTAAATACAGTTAAAACTATGATGCCTCTGTAGTCACAAACAAGTTTGCAAATACTACTAAAATGAATCAGTAAATAAGCACAGAGAAAACTAATTGCCTGGAAAAGGAAGTTCCACTTGCTTTGTCATTAGCTACTTAAAATTCTCTACAAGTGCAGCCTATCTGAAACCAAATTCCAGAATAGAGATCAGTCAGATACAGATATAGAAACCAAGGCCAAGGCTTGTGTCTCTCACATACTTCAATCAGGGCAGCCAGGACTCAGAGAAATCTCACAGATGCAAAGTAAACTTACCAATGCTATGCTGTTTGTTTGAGAGCTGTCCGTCAATACTGATAATTCTAGTTCAAGGCAGCACAAACTTTATTGTATATTGTGTATATACATCACCTTGGATCTGGATAAAATGCAGATGCTGATTTTTTAGGTCTGGAGCAGAGCCTGAGAACCTGTACTTCTAACCAGTTCCCAAATAAGGCCACTGCTGCTGGTGGTCTAGGGGCCACATATTAATAATGGGAGTTCACTTGGCTCATATTTTCTCTTGGAAATCAGAAGACCTGAATTGCAATTCTCACTCTTCCAGTAATCCACTGTATAGTTGTAGGGAAATTGTCAGACCAATCAGTGCCTCCCTTACTATGAAAAGGCATGAAGTTTAAAGAGATCACATGGACATGAAACCTCACAGAGTTAAAGATGTTCTGTGAACGCATTTGGCTGAGCAAGCATGTTTCAGGGCATGAAAGACATAAGAAGAGTAAAGAAATGAGTCTTAAATGCTGAGAACCTGAAGTACAACAAACAAACAAACAGGCCCTGTTGGAAGCAGAACCACTAGCAAAAGAACAAGAACGTATGAGTGAAAGAAAAACAGAAAGCAAAGAGTCACAAAAAGAGTCATTTGAAGGAAACTCAGACTTTGGGACAGAGAAATACTCGTAGAGGATAGTGTGAAGGTACTATAGTCTTTAATATCTAAAGAATTATGGCCACAGACATTTCCAAAGGACAGATCTTTGAAGAGAGGTGAACAAAAAGATAATGTAGCATATATTTTTTTAAAAAATAAGAAAATTTTGGATGAAGTACAACAAGTTATTTAAAGTAGACAATAAAAGAAACAAACCATCTTTCCCCAAAATGCTGGGTCAATTTTTAATGAAACTTATTTGTTGGCTTTTTGGCACTTTTTTAAGTACCTGGGACATGCAAAAGTAGTACAACTTTCAGTCATTGTTCAGCCATATATTACCACCAACATGAGATGAATCAAGTTGCCAAGAAGTTCCAAATGTTCTAGAGGTTAACACTGAAACTCTTGGTACTGGGCTCTCCTAAGAAAGGCAGTCTTCCTTCTTATCCTCAAATCCTCCTTGTGACAGGCACTACCTAGAAGGACTCAGGAGCAAAAAGGATGGAAAACAAACAACATTTTTTATTTATTTCCTTTATAAGTCACTAATTAATTAAACTCCCATATCAGCAAAGATGGAAAATCCTGCCTATGAGGAGTAGCCGTCATTTATTCTGGTAGCAAGCTTGAACTTTTCCAAGGTTGAAACTACTGATTAACTTCTGGGAATACCCGTGGTAACTATTTCAGACCTGTGAACTATCACACCTTCTCAATGTCAACAGACACCCACATCAAGCACAATACCTTTTCAAAAGGCTATAAGATTGCATTGCATTTCAGTTTTAGAAGTGACCATTGTAGCCACCAAATGGTAATACTCTCTCTGAGCCTGCCAAGGGCCATGGCTGACTTTCTTCCAGATAAAGGCACTATCTGCCTAAGAATAACATTCCCTATAAATCATCTGTTGCTGTACAGAGACTGAATCTGAAAGCTAACTGGCAATTCTGACACATCTACAGATAGAAACAAAGGGGCATATTTTTAAAAAGTGCCAGTTAGAGCATTTGCCACAGGATCAGTTGTTGAACAGGGCAAGGGAGATGGAGTATTCCTCACAGATAAAGATAGCAGTACAGGAATAGTAACCTGGCCCTCTAAATTTACCAAGATTCACTCAAGATTCTACTGCCATGCTTACAGGCTTTTATCTCTCTGACAACCAAACCCAAGAGGTTTGCCAAAATAGAATTCTAGTATAGGGGGAAAGAAGCTAAAGAATTATGCATTAATAACACCTTTACCCACAGGCGAAACATATTTTCATCTGCACACATCAGGAGCTGGAGATCTTAGGTTATTAAAGGTGAGGGAGGCTAATAGTCTTTGGGATGGCTCTCTTGGGACACCTATTTGCATAATGAAGCTAATACATGGCATCACAACTCAGCAGTTCTTTGGAATCAGCTACTTGTAGTCTCACATGATATTTTTAATTCACTAACTAAATTACTTTGTGGAAGAATTGTTGGTTGCTAATCTCAAAACTATGTCTAGAAATAATTCATGAGTATATTTACCAATGAAGAAGAAACCTAATTGGTAAAGATATAGGGTTTCATTAATCTGTCTTTTGAAAAAATCCCAAATTAATGCATAAAGATTAAAACCCTGCCCTGGCTGGTGTGGCTCAATTGGTTGAGCATTGTTTCATGCACTAAAAGGTCAGTGATGCAATTCCTACTCAGGGAACATGCCAGGGTTTCTGGCTCTGTACCCAGTAGGGGGTGTGCAGGAGGCAGTCGATCAATGTTTCACTCATCTATGTTTCTCTCTCTCCCTATCCCTTTCTCTCTCTCTAAAATCAATAAAAACATGTTTTTAAAAAATGTTTTAAAAAATGATTTAAACTCTGCTGAAGTCATCTGCACAATATAAATGCAAGAGGCAGGGACTCTGTCTTGCTCTGAATGCCCAAAGCCAGGAATCCTAGATCAGGGAGCCGCTTCTGCCCAGAGTTCTCCAATATCAAGGAAAAGAAAGACACAATTTTTGGACATGGTATTATTTTTATATTTAGTTGTTAGCTATTTGTTAATCTTTGTAATGATGGCTACATGTCAGTAAATATTTGTCCAAACCCATAGAATGTACACCACCAGGAGTGAACCCTAAAGTAAACTATGGACTTTGGGTAATTATGATGTGTCAATGTAGGTTCATCAATGGTAACAGATAGTTACCATCAATAGTAACTGAATTATCAGATCTCCTGGGAGGTCTTGATGCAAAAGCAGTGTCTTGGTTTCCCTAGTACTTTGCTTTTTCTATGTGTGTTTTTTATATAGAAATCAGTGTGTATGTATATCAACATTGACATGTCTCTATAAACACCACAAATGTATTAGGCATGTATTTGGTATCATTCAATGTGTTAGGAGATAAATGTTAAGAAGCTCAATAAGAGGGCCTCCTTCCCCAAAGATCTCTGCATCTCCCTGACACTCCTTGAAATCCTTATAACACAACTGAGTAGCTATTCCATTGGTTGTTAATTAGTGATCAGTTATTTTAGCACTACCTATTACACCTAAATTTACCTTCTTTTGCTTTCTTGAGTAGCTTTCTAACCCAGCACAACTTATCTTTCAACTCAAAATTAGGGAAAGTAGCCATCATATGCCATGCTGAGTTTCAGATGAAGACAATTAAAGTCAGATCAGTCCTGCAGAAAAGAGAAAAATAATATAGGAAAATTAGGAAGTTTGGGGGAGCTGGTCCCAAGACAAGAAAAGGAGAAGAATGAATGTGGTCCATCTAGTGGTGGAGCCTCTTAGAATCCAAAATGAAGAAACTAGATAAGCAGAGATGAAATAGGTTAGATGATTATAATTCTGCCCTAACTGGTTTGGCTTGGTGGCTAGAGCATTGGCCTGAGGATTGAAGGGTCCCAGGTTCAATTCCAATCAAGGGCATGTACCTTGGTTGCGGGCACATCCCCAGTAGGAGGTGTGTAGGAGGCAGCTGGTCAATGTTTCTCTCTCATCGATGTTTCTAACTTTCTATCTCTCTCCCTTCCTCTCTGTAAAAAATCAATAAAAAATATATTTTAAAAAAGATTATAATTCCCCCTTCCTTTGAATGCGGGATGAACTTAGTAAATTTCTTCCAATAAATAGAGCAAGGAAAGAGGAAAATAATAAATTTACAGTGGAAAAGTCATCATAATTATTTGCCATGTATAGATCACCTGTGATAAGGGCAATTCATTCCATATATGAATGTAAAATCTATGTTAAAACACACAGACATGTGTTTTACCACATAGATGTGGCAACGGTGTTAAAAACAAAAAATTGGGTAATTAAAAGTATGTCTATAATATTAAGGATGAGGAAGGCTTAAATCTAAAAATTGAGATAAATAACATTATTAACAAACAATGCAAAAGTCCTGGACTCTTATTTAAAACTGAGGCCCAATGCACGAAATTCACGCAAGGGCCTCGGACCTCAAAGCCATGGCTTCGTCCAGACAGTCATTCTGCTGTTTGATCTAATTAGCTTATTAGCTCTTTAGAATGAATATAGGATCATCTTCTATGACAAGTTAAATGACTTTCAAATTGAGAAGTGTGGGTAACAACATAGTTTTCAGGGAAATTTAGTTAAAGATGCTAGGAGGTAGTAAAAAATATAGCTTGAAATAACTAGAAATTATCAAACTCAAATGTTATCCACTGGGCCAGTTAAAAAAGAAAACACTTAATTTACCATAAAAGTAAGGTGTTTCAGTAGATAACACAGGGGCAGATAGTCCAACATTTCAAAATAGAAAAATAAATTTGTAAACTAGAAACTCCATCAAGTTGACCTGTATGTTGACCATGGCTATATTCTGGAGTAAAGTTGAAACCAAGGAACCAACATGCACAATAAAATTGTCATGCCAAACTAATTTTTGTTAAAAGTAAAGAAAAAAGAATCATAGGCAAGAAGGTCAAGAAAATACCATACAATGAATATATGTTGATTTCAGTAAGTTTAAAATATGTCATATGTGGTTTATTTTACAAAGTTTCCCTCTACATCTTTAACAACAGGAACATACACACACACACACGATGAACTGCAGTTAGCATAGCTACACTAAGCATTGTACCTAAAGTGTGTTCATTAATGGGTCAATAACAGAATAGGGTGTGGCAGGACTCTACAATAGTCATCATCTAGTCTGTCGCTTAGTTACTATGAGCCCAGAGACATCCTTATCAAGTTTATATAAGATACACATCTGGTGACGACATCAGTTTCAAAAAACCTTGATAAGCTAGAATTGTGCTGACTTCTGTTCAAGTCCTACACTTGGGCCTCAAGAAAACAACTGCACCAGTGAAGTGCAGAAAATGTCAGATGTGCCCATGAGATTGTTTATAAATCTGCTTTGGAATTTTGGTTGAAATTTATTTATGAGCCAATGGAATGGCATAATTTCCAAATAAAGCTAATGCCTGTTTATTGTGCACCAGTTAGAAGTATCCTATCTAAAACAAAGAAGGCACTGTTCTTGCAGGCACACTCTTTAGTTTAATCCTTGCCACCATAGTAAGAGAAAGACTTTGATTGACTGGGGCTTATCTAGAACAGTGAGACCAGAACTGTGGAGACACTAGGAAGTGGGTTATAGGAGTAATTGTTGGAGAGAAAAAAAAAGACAACTGGGGACAGCATAATAATTATTTTCAAATATTTGAAATTCCATTTTAATGAAAGGGGATTGAACCTACTCCACAAAGCCCCAGAAGACAAAAGTCAGATCAATAGGTTGAAAATTTGAATAGGCAAAATTGAGCTCAGTGCAAGAAAGAACTTTCTAATAATTATAGCTTTTTAATAAAAAGAGTGAAATATCAGTATCACCAAGGGTATGAAAACATGAATATTTTTATACAATTGAAATGGAAATGGAAATTGAATCATTCTTTCTGGAGAGGCAATTTGTCAATGGATTTAAAAAGTCTTAAAAGCCTATATATTTTAATTCATAAATTCCGCTTATAGACGTTTACCTACATAATTAGAAATGCTGGGAAAAGTTTATAAAAAATTAGCTGCACCATTTTTGTGGTATACATTTTGAGATAATCTAAATGCCCTTTACATATTTGACACATAGAATGGAATACTAAGCTGTTATTTAAAAAACACAGAGTAGGACATATTTTGTAAAAGCTAATATGAATAATACATTATTAGTTGAAAGGAGATCCCAACCTTTCCTTTTTAAACATAGAAAAATAGACAGAGAGAGAAAATGAAATTAAATAGGACAAAATATTAGCATTGCTACCTGTTAGATAAAGAGCAAGTTTTTCCCTTACTGTTGTTTATTCATCTGTCTAAAATGAAACTATACACATTTTCAACAGAAATATAAAAAAATGAAGGCATAGAACATGTGTTCTTGTATTCCTAATACCTAACTCACAGGAGGAAGGCTACACAGTTTTTTGTTTAATAAATTAATGAAGTCATATTTTATTGAATAAACTCTCTAAAAGAGTTAATAGCTCCATGTGTGAGCAAAGGCTGAATGGCATAGATAGAGGGCATTCTTATTTTTATTTAGATTAGTGGTTCAGCATAGATAGAGAGAATTCTTATTTTTATTTAGTTTAGTGGTTCCCAAAATGAGGTGTGTGGGAAACCTAAATTCTCCCCCATTTCATGAAATACAAATTTCCAGTTTCTACCCAGATTTACTAGCTCAAAACCTACAGGAGTTGTTAGAATTTTGAGATTATTTTCATGCATCTGGAAAACCAACCTGTGGTCCTGGATCCTGTAGAGGTTAGTCAGGGCCTTCGCATTGACTGCTCACTGGCCTGCCATACTCAGCTGGTGTCTGAGGACTGGTTGGTGGTGCAGAGGAGGAAAACCCACACATAGGAATTAGGGTACAGAATTGTCAGCCAGCCTCACAACATCTCTGCTGGTGACTGAGTGGGTGCGTGAAGAGAAGCCTTAGGTACACACTCAGGTCCCAAAATATATAGATCAGGCCAAAAGTGAATGGGTTCCCCTTGCCTAGCATTCTTCGTGTGAAGACCCCTCTGTCCAGAACCCTAAAGAAGAAGAGAGCTCCCTAACATTCACCTTAACAATTACGTCGAATAAATGAACGTTTTACTTGCCCAAATCCCTACCTCTTGTTTCCCAACTGTTATTTATAACAAAATACTGCACAGACTTTGAGCAGACAGGGTACAATTGCTGACTATCAAGTCAACACAATTAAATCTGTTTTCTGTCTTATGTGTGTCCTTTCACTTGCTCTTAAAATGAATCATTAATTAATTCTTGTCAGGATAGATGTTAATTTGTCTGGGACTACATATATCCATATGCTTACTTATCTCCTGAGATTGTTGCATGAAAATCTTAGGTTAGTTTCAAAAGATACTATACATATTTCTGTGATGACAAATTAGAATATATTCATCCAATTTATTTTCCATCCTGTTTTCTTCAGGTAAAAACTGATACATAAAAACAGAGTCTTTCTATTAGATAGCAGAAATTTATATCCATTTATTTTTAGATGAAGTAAAAATATCTCCAAACACACACACACACACACACACACACACACACACACACACACACACACACACACTGTAGCCTCTCATGATGAAATACATATGAATGCTACTGCTGACACCAAAAACTCCAATTACCCCAGGAATTGAGTGCTGACTGGGTCCTGATTTATTTTAGGCAAATTGGGCACATAATGAGTAAAACAAATACTTTGAGGATCAAATTTAAATGAACAAATGTAAAGGCTTTCAGGTATAAGTCTGATTTCCATGGTTATTTCTTCAATTGTGGTAAAGTCTTGGCAGCTGCAAACATCAATGAATGAGCTGGTGTGCCAACAATAACAGAGTACTGCTCAGAATAGATTTATAGAAAATATGGCCAATCTGATCCAAAGCTACCAAATTGGCAAATTTACTAGAAGTAGATGGATAAAATTATACTGTGCAAGACAATGATGACAAAAAAATTCTGCCATACAGAAAACGATTGTCTTTGGGGGTTTAGGAAAGAAAAATCACTTTTTTGCCCATTACGTTTCCAACTGGATATAATGACCCACATGTGTTGGGGAAGGTCATCAAGAGATGACTGCAGGTTTGACCTGAGAGCTGAAGAATCCTCACTCCCTCCCCTGTGCTTGAAATGTGCCTTCTGCTTGCCTTCCCCATGTTCAAAGGTGCCCAAGGCCCCAGCCCTAAGATAGCAATGTGGTGATAAGACCATCTGGGCTGGGTTCATGACTAACTCCAGGTGAGGCCTCTATATAAACTTTTAAGATTTGGTGAGTGGGTCTAGCAAACAATTCATCTGTGGCCTCCAAGACAAGCCTCATGAATAAGTATCCTTGCTCCTTCCTTCTAATCTGGAGGGTTCTACCACTTTCTTCTGTCTCTCCCCGCCCTGTTTACAAGGATCGGTTTCAGATTTCACCCAGAAAGCTTCTGCAGAGGCTGCAAACTAGCATGGCCATTGTGTTTAACAGTTTAAAATGTTTCCACAAACATCATCTCATAAAATGCTCACAACAACCCCGTGAAGCTGATGTGCTTACTTTAACAGATGAAGGAATGGGAGCTCCGAGCAATTAAATAACTTCCCTAAAGTCTCACAAGAAAAAATGTTCCAAACAAATGACTGTACAAACAGCTGAAACTACAGAATAAATATATAAAAATGACCATTCATTAAAAAGGCCAGATTGTACCACAGCCTCTTTCTTTGTGACCCAAATAGACAACTTCCTTCACTGGCAGTGTTTTCCTAATCAGTAATGACCAATCGGTGGCCTGTGGGACATGGCAAACCACTAGGTGATGGAGAGCACTCCAAGGACCAGACACTCCTGGATAACAAATGCTGACACATAGTTCCTCATAGCCCCCTGGTCCTGAATTCATCTGCAGCCGGTTCTGAAACACATATAAAACTTTCCTTCTCAGGTTTCCAGGAACTCAAGGATGTGCTTTCAACAAAACAAAACAACGTTACACATAAATTATTGGTAGTGTTAAATTCTGCATCTTGCCCCCTTTCTCACCTCTTTCCATTTCTAGACACATATGTCTAGGCATAGAAACCAGATTAATTGCAAAAAAAATACTTGAAGAATATTTTGTAGTTAAAAAAAATGTAATTTTGAATTTGAATAGAAGGATCCAATGTATTGGTGATCCTCAAAATACCAAATAGTTCGAAGACCTAATTGGCAATTTCCTACTAATCACAGCACTTCAAAGGTGGACTTTTGGAACCACATATGTTCAAGTTGTAAAGAAATATAGACCCTCTCATTGAAACCTCTTCTTTTCCCAAGGAGGAAGGCCCAGCGACAAGAAGTGACTTTTTATAGGTCATGCAATGAATTAATGTCTGAGCCAAACCTAAAAACAAAAGTCCCCTGACCTGTCTAGGTCTTCGCAGCTATGACTGCATAGTAAGAAGGGGCCTGCTCATGAAAGCAACAATTCTTAGGATCAGTCAGCTCTAAGCTGCATAGATGTTCCTTCCTTCCTGTGAACAGAGTCCAAGAAATATTTTTTCACTTCTTACTTCTGAACTTTCTCAGGGGGAAATAAACTGGTATTATCTTGAGGCCAAAACAATAAAATCTTCAAGAATTTGAGACAAAACCACATAAACTGCCTATAAGATATTGGGGACCAAATTAAAAATAGTAAATGCAAGACATCGGTCTAAGCAGGGAGTGACCTTGAGGTATGGAAGGGAGTCTCATTTTTAAAGTCTGCATAATAGCACATGACTTTAATAGATGCCATTTATTCCTGAGCAACATCATCTTACCAACAGGGGGAGGATCTGAGACAGCACAGAATTTTTCCATGTCTTTTATAACCCACCAACCTGAGATCTAGAGTAGATGCTCAATAAATTCTTCTTGCATAAAGTCGTAACATAATATATTCCTCTTTCAGTTTTTAGCCCTCTTTAAATAGGCAAAACACTCAAGAAATATGAATTACCTAAACTCGCTGAAAATATAAACACAAATTGTTACAGAATAATAGCTAGATACAATCTCCAGAATTATTGAATTTAATCTCCTTGTATTATATGCAAGGAAATAGAAGTCTAGTGCTACAATTGTACACACCCAAGACAGAGCTAGGATTAAGTCCTAGTTTGCATGAGCTTTCAACACTGCAAGCAGTCTCAGAGTGTCCCAGTTCTGTGAGCCACTATATCACAGAGAGAAGCATTTGAGACTTTGCTAATTAGTCCAGTTTTCCAGGCACATAGCGAGACCATCAAAACCAACACACTGTGCCAGATAGCATCATTCTTTTAACTACCATTCAAAATCCACCCACTCACCCAGCACCATCTGCATCTTGCTCTGTGCACTTAGTTTGACCCACTCCCTCTTTTTTCCGCTCCCTCTGAAACCCTTCCCTTGTCCCTTGGTCAATTTCAGACTCCTCTCTAGTATCCACCCTTTCTCAAATTGTTCTTCCCCCATCTTGTCTTAACTAAAACTCAGTTGTCCTCCGACTGCTTCTTTGAAGACTGCTCACATGAAGGAGGCTTTTACATTCCTCACTCATGTGTCAGAGCATCCTTTATAATTCTCGTTGCTTCTTCTAGTCCAAGACTACCCCCCTTTCTGCCAAAACCCCTAAACTCTTGAGGCTTACATTGTGCAAATACGTCACTTGCTCTCTAATTGTTATGGTCATCTACCAACCTCCTGGTTACTCTCCTCCTCATTCATAGAAGACTTCAGCCCCTAGCTCCAGTCTTTCTCTACACCTCACTACTTTTCATAGCTTATGAACATGACAGAATTACCAAATATCATGATCCTAGATTTACTCCTACCCATGTATGTGTTTTCAGATGTCAAAGAACACAAGCTTTAGCACAGGAAACAATAAACTTGTCCACCTCACTAGTTATGATATGGTAAGTTCTACAATATAAGAAGTATTAAGCTCTAAAGAAACAAAGCTAGAAATTTTATTAATTCTCTCTCATGGAATTGAGAAAGTATAAATGGGAGTGGTTAAACATTTGTGATAGATCTTGAAAGATGAGTATCAGTGACAAGAGGGACAATGGCAGAAGAGCATGCCAGCCAGAGGAAACAGCACAAGCAAAGCCATACTATGACGCCAAGGTCAAAAACAGAAAATAAAGAGATATGGCTAAGATATCAAGTGTGTTGGGGAAAGTGAGAAGAGATGGGAAAGGTGCAGGACTAGGCCAGATTAGAAAGTGTATTTAAATAAGCCAAGAAATATTGAAAGAAATGTATTAAATAACAAGCCAAGAAATATGGAATGGAGTATATTAAATGCTAAGCCAAGAAATATTGAAGATTTGAAGAAGAATTATATGGTCAGATTAGTGTTACTAAACTAATGACTGCACAATGTAATGAGCAGTTTAAAAGTGGTAGAAACCAAGTGCACTTAGGTTATAGGCCAGGGAGAGTTTAATCCCACTTCAGCAGCAAATTCTTGGCAGAAGCCGAAGATACAATTTTAAAGAAATGTTTTTTTATTGATGATAATAACATTCTAATTTGGTCAACTTTCAATGCTAGAAATAGAGGACAGGTTTCTTAGGTTCATGTTAGAGAAAAGCAAAAATTGTGACTTTTCTGGGGTAATTCACAGTAGCATTGGGCTGTAGGTTCCCATAGCTCTCTCCCAGTCCCCAGAACTCCCTTAGACACTTCAAGGCTCAAATGTAGAATAGACTGGGAATTCCTTAAGCATCATAGAATTCCTCTGAACTCATCAAGAAGACCTGAAACTGAATCAACTCAGTTTATTTTCCACTGAAATGGGAGGTCTGCCTTCTCTCTCAAGACCCATGTAGATCTTTAGGGTCAATATCAAAGCTCTAAATAATCTGGGAATTAAGCAGTTTGGGTTGAGTATTTGCTTCTCTAAATGACTAATGTGGGATGAAACCAGTTTATTTACAAAATTCTCAATTTTGTGTCAGAGGGGGATTTGTATGATTTATTGATATTAAAATGAACTACTTAATTTGATCTAATTTTATTCTTACTTTTTGTATCTGAATCCTTACATACAAAACATAATGACATTTTTATGGTTTGTGCATGAAAATATATGCCTATGAGATTAATAATTCTGATTGAATTGAAATTCTGTCCAAACATTTATGCTATTTTTTATTTAACTGAAGTGTTCAGTTTGACTAATAAACAAAATAAACATTTTAATTGAACAGGATCCACCTTCATCTTTAATGTTTAGAATTGTTAATCCAGTTTTCTCACATAGATATCATTCAGTGACTGGAAAATAATAGAGTGTAATTTTGTTGCAACTCATTTTTTAATGGGATTTAAATTTCTTCTCAATTTTTTTTTCTAAATATAGACTTCCCTGTTTTCATGGCTTCAGATGTTAATACTTATTTCCCTGTTAAGAAGTGTATTATGATGCCCCTAAGGGATCTTTTGCATTTGCCTGAACTGACCTCATAAATTATTGGGAACTAATTTGTAACTATACAATATAAACACATAGTTCAGAAATTAAAAAAAAAAAAAACCACTTATTTTGTCTTATAAGGCCAAACATGAACTGGAATTTTATAAAGAAATTACAAAATGGTTACTTAAGTGATATTTCTACTTTTAGTTAATGACATCACTAGTGAGATTAATATTAATTTGAGAAGCATGTTAGTATGTATACTCCTACAGACATCAATAGTACATATGCAATACATATGTATGTGGATTTATTTAAGTCAACTTGAATTCAATTAAACCTGGTAAGAAATATGCACATTTCCTCATTTTGAAGCTCTTGAAAAAGAATCTCTTCAGGATGAGTTGCAATTATGTACATCTTGAATTACATTGAATTGAACTTGACATTAGATTATAGGGAAAGCTACAACACAAGTGAATTAAAGTTTCCATAAGGACTTCCCTGCATGCTTACAGATTTCGGGTCTGTCAGTTGAAAATTTGAACAATTCAGACTTAAAGGCCTTTGGACCTTTATGGTATTTGTCTATGGACAAAATCTAACACGTTCCCATGCATACCTTTCTGAGAAAAATACAGAAGTGTGTTCTCCGATAGGGCCACGGGGCAGTTCTCCAGCTGTAACAGTGTGGCATGTCTGACAATCATTGTCTGCCTGAAGTGCCAACTCACGTCTGCTTTATCTCCAATCCATCTGAGTATAAATGGATGTTTGCAAGGCCTTGAGACTATACGAGTCACCTCAGGCGGAATAATAATTGTTCTTGTAGCAGCAGCTAGGCTATTTCATGGACATATTGGGTTGGCAGGAAAGTGAATCAATTTTAGAAAGAGTGTGCAGCATTAGATAAAGCCCAAGTCCCCATGGTCTTATCTGATGCTTTACTTTGTTTTTCGAAAGTGAGGTGCCCAGAGGTATTGGTGCTCTATTTTAAGCAGACGGAGAGTTTAATAGGAAGGTGCTGACAAGCAGCTGAAAGGTCACCAGCAGACACTACTGTGCATCTAACTGAGTTGGAAGTTTACACCTTGCAATTGCATCAGGTGTAAATAGGCATATTGTTTCAGTGAATTCCAGAACAAAATGCTAGCCCTGTTATGCATCTATTGTAATCAAGAGGTTGACAGTTATCAAAATCTCTCTTATTATTTTTTTTACTCTCTACTGAGTATAAATACAGTAGATCTTCTAAACAGCATCGCTTCATTCAACATCATTCTGTTATGATGTTGATGAGATGCTGTAGGAACTTGACTCTTGTTTATATCAATTAGCCTGTTGTAAAATTGGCATTGTTATACATTTTGCTTAAAGACATTAAGTGAAGTCTTACTGTATAGTACCCACCCTTGGAATTGAGCACTAAACTGAGAAAATATAGCACAAACTAGAAGGAAAGAGAGATAGTGATTCTCTGAAGTGATATTACAGTAGTGGTCAGCAGCTATGGGAGTTGAGACTTATGAATAAAACATAAAATGTATGAACTATTTTGTTTCTGAATACATTCCAGGAGGGTCAGGTGAACCAAATAGACCTAGTGAGATAGAGAAAAATGTAAAAGGCCAAGGAGAGTCTTATCAAAGATTACCAATGAAAGTTGCATGTAAAACTTATTCCTATTATGTAAAAAGAAACTGAATGAGGGTAAATAAAAGCAAAAAAATTAATAGCGAAACTTAATCTCTTAATTGGTCTCTCTGCTTTGATTATCTCTGCTCAATTCCTCCTCCTTACTATTCTCAAAGTTTGCTTCTGAAACAGGACTGAACGTATTACTATTTTGTTTTAAATGTTCAATGGCTCCCCTCTAAAATTTCATAATTTGGAATTCAAAACACTCTATTATTTGTGTCCAATCTATTATGCCAACTACAGCTCACCCTGCCCCCAGGAGAATCAGTCATTCCAACCCTCCTTTATACATCGGCAATTCCTGGTCAAATCCATTCTCCTTCCAAAAGCCCCCTCTGCTTCTGTTTCAGAGGGAGAAATTCAGGAAAACAGAGAATGTGTCTTCATTCTGGACAATGTCGATGAGCCCTACTGGGTGCAAAACACTGTGTAAAATGTATACTTTTATTGTGTTACTTATTTTTTAAATATTTTTTATTGATTTAGAGAGAGAGGAATGGAGAGACAGAACATCAGTGATGCGAGAGAATCATTGATCTGCTGCCTCCTGCACATCCCCTGCTGGAGAAAGAGCCCACAACCTGGACATATGCCCAGAGCTGGCATCGAACTGTGAATAGGCCAATGCTGAACCACTGAGCCACACCGGCCAGGCTTATTGTCTTATTTAATGTTGACAATAAGCCGCTGAGGTAGCCCATTTTATACCTGGGAAACTTCAGCAGAGAAAGTTTGATTAACTTACCCCAGGTCACACAGCTAGTAAAGGATGGGGCTAAAGCCAGGTTATCTTAATGCAAGAGTCTGTGCTCTGAAGCTCTTCAGTGAACTACATTACATCTCATCACTTAACCAGCTCTCCACCAACAGGTACAATTTGTATAATGGCCAATAACATATGCTTGAACCAAAGCCTCACTAGGTAATATAAAGAAAAGAATAAAATGGTTTAAAGAGAGAGAAAAGTACATGACTAAGAAACAAAATGAAATATTGACTTCATAGAGAAGCAATGCAATAAAAGGGAAAAAGTTTTGTCAGCAAATCCATGTTGTTGTGTAGTAGATACTGTCTTGTAGGTAAGGAAAGACATCAGAAGGAAGGATAACTTACCACAGTGGACTAAAAACTAACAACACTGACTCTGGAAGGTTCTGGGAGGTTGATGAGTGAGGCTTTACACTCACCTGCAGGGAAAATCAAGTTTCAATTCAAGGCTTCAACTGATTACTGAACATACAACTCTATTAAGTCTTGAAGGAGCACAGTAGATCTAAAGATAGTCAACGAAGGGTTGCCAAGCTGAAAACTTACTATGTAAAGTAAAATCAAAGAAGACAGTTGAGTGTGGCAAAAAATCCATCAAAACAGTGACAACACCAAGACAAAAAAATTCAAGTGACATGGGCCAAATGAATTGAGAAAAAGAAACTGAAACCTGGCTGGGGACATTGAGTGGGCTCTTGGAGAAGGGACTGGAGTTGAGCAGAACAGAATACATAGAGTTTGAGTAAGTAGAGACCTTTGAGAGAAATTTCTCAATCAATTGTTAAAGAATATGAGCCAGGATCTCTTGGGGATATGTCTGCCACAATATTTTCTAAGCAGTATGCCAAAAAACATGAATCCAGCCAGATGTTCTATGGAAAAAAGAGTTAGTGGTTAAGTCAGTCTTAGACAGGCTGAACTATCGAGGTCCCTGCTGCAAACTCAGAGCACTCATGAGCATACTGAAGCATCTGAGAATCCCCACAGTAGTAGCAGTGCTACAACTAATAGTGATATAGCAGGAGCAACTTACATTCCTTGTGTTCTTACTATGTGCCAGCCATTGTGCTAAGACTTTACATGGGCCTCTTATATGTAGCATTCCTTATGTGATATGTGTATCACTGCCTCATTTGATAAGTAAAGAAACCAATGCTTAGATAACAAACTAATCACCAATGTCATGCAGCTGGAAAGTGATAGAATTTAGATTTTAAATCAACTACTCTGACCTCAGAGTATATACCCATACATACCACACTATTACTGCATCCTACTAAACATTCCTACTTAACATTTTTATACAAACCTTTTGAACCATAGCCTATCTACCTTGTTCATCATTGTTTCCTGTACTAGCATATTCCCTTTGACCTAATAAAACCTCCTGTTAAAGTCAGCTTTCTGCATGAACGCTGTGTAGTGAGAGGTGTCCTGTCCGGCTGCTGTGTTTGACTGTGACTTTGGTCTAGTTCTCTTCTTTGATGAAAAGCCTGCCATCCTGCTTTATTTACTAAACAGCATTCTGCAAATTGGAAAACTATCATGCTCAAGAAGGACCTGATTTTCACTCACAGAGCAGATCAACAGTCAAAATTATATCATCTTCTGGCCCCTTTCCACCAACTTCCTTCTTCATTGACTAAAACAAAATACAAAGTAGCCCTTGGTTGGTGAATTTATTATGACTATCTTTCAACTCCCTGCCAGAAAGCTTCCTGAAGTAACTAAGAAAATATCTATGACATTGTGTTACCCACTTTTTGGTAGATAGGTTATATTTCATGATTAAGCCATTTTAAAAATATATCTGTGTTATAACAGTACACCTGATCAAGGGAGGTATGCTTTCAAAATTCCTTCCAGGGAATGCTGACTCTTGAGCAATCGAACACCAAGCTGATAATATCGGGCGCTTACAGAGCAAGTGCCTTATGAATTTCTAGATATGATAAGTCTGGTTAGAAACATTATCACCACCCTCCTATGGAGTATGCATTTGTCATTTCCATTGCAGGCCTGAAGTTAACAGTATTTCAGAAAATGAATTTTTTTCCAGGAAAGGCTCAAGTACCAGGGCAGGGCAAAGGAAGAGAGGGAATTTCTGTAATAGTTTTGCTTGTGACCCTGCCAGGTAACCTCCAAAGAGAAAACTCAGTGGCAGCCACCAGTAGATGAATGTCTTCAGGGAGGCAGGTCAGGAAGGGACACTGCTCAACCGACAGTCTGAGAGGAGATACCCCAGGTTTCCCCAGCCCTCCATATCTGCCCCAAACTGCTCTTTCCTTTATTCCTACACTGTGGGCTCCTTTGATGAGGACTTTAAGGTTTCTGCTATCCCTGAATCTTGATCTGTTTGGGTAATTTACAAAAACAAACAACCCAACCAAACTTCGAATTGATTCCCAATTGATGGAAGGTGCTGTCTTTCTGCATTTGCCCAACAATGTCACTAAAAATAAATAAACCAAGCAGTGGATTTCTCAGGGCCTGCCAAGGAATCATTACCTCCGTGAGCCCTCGGAGTATCTCTTTCCTGTTGACAGCTGGTTTTCTTAAACAAGTTCGTACCTGCTGAGGTGGGTTGGATTTTATCTGATCTACCAGAGCTGATGACTTTAAAAACACCCCAAACAGCCCCACACTTTGATAATTTGCAAACCGCCACCATGTAGTTAAATAGGCGCTCCGTGAATAAACAGCAGAATTACAGCTCTGTACTGGGAGACTGCAATACAACTTGCTAAGCTGCACTCGATTTTTCCCAGGCAGGACACGTGGTGTAATTTTTTCCTTTTGATTACATGATGTCAGCGCACACTCCATCGCCTCCTGTATAACTGACACTTGACAGGCCTATTTCAATGTATTCTGAGTCTGCATCAGCACAGTTATTGTTTCCAAGCTTCTAAGAGCAGCAGAAGAATGGGGGTGAGTTTGGTTTGATTACCAGGCTGAAAGGTTTGAGGGAGCCAGAGCGGCTCCCTTTCCATAAGCCTTCCCATCAAAAGTCTCCACTTAATTGGCTTTAGAAATGTCCCATCGTTGGTGAAAGTAACAATGGTTTCAAAAAAGAAATATGTATTTAACCACTGTGGATCCAGAACATAACAGATACATACTGGTCTCCATAGAGCACATGTCTAAACATGAAATTGGGAGGGATAAATCTCTGAGAAAGAGAATTCGCTTCTTGCCCAAAGGTTTGAAGGAGCTGTTAAGAAACATCCAAACACTATTGGATCCTCATTAACATTTTTATTACCGTCTGTGTGTGTGTGTGTGTGTGTGTGTGTGTGTGTGTGTGTAATAGTGGAAAGGGGGAAGAGGGTTAGGTTAGAAGAGAAGCTACAGTGACTGTGGAAAAGGAGGATTTATTTGTAAAAGAGTCCTATTCTAAGTTAGAATGTTTTGTGACTCTTCTTAGCAATACTTCTTCTCTCCACACAATACCCATGGCCCAGAATTCATAATTATTTCTCAGAGAATCTGGCCTGTTTGGAAATCCATGAAATGAATGCTTTGTAAAAAAAAAAAATCAGAAAGAAGGTATACTCTAGAATATGTCTCTATAGGAAAGTGAATTTATGCCCTTTATGGTTATTTACTACCCCAAGGAATACAAAATTATTCCTCATTAAGTTGATCTCTTTCCAGGTCAGGACTTTGTTAAGGCCGAAGCAGAGTAAATCATTTTATCCCGAGGACAAGCTGTCAAACCAGAAGGGAGAGCACAACCCTCATGGTGGAAGTGAGTCTGATTCATCTTCCCAAGAGGTGGGTGTCACCTTGGCTGGCTGAACAGCTTGCCAGTACAACCACTCAGAGAGCTCAAACCACCTCCAGAAACTCCCCCAGGCAGCAACCCTCAAGCACTCTTCAGCTAGTGCTAGGTGGACTTCAGGGCCAGGCACATCTGAGCTTACTGCCACATTCCCTCATTGACTCTGTGATGGTGAACAAGTCGACATCTACCAAATAAGGTTGGATATACTCCTAGTGCATCTGGGAAAACTGCATGACACAGCCCTTGGTTGTCTGAAACACAAGAGTTCAAACATGGAATTGTATCCACCTAAGGTATTCACATCCAAGACTAATCATGTTTACAAAACAGAGGTTGCTTTATCGGTGGAGGCTCATGATTGGACAACTTAAAATTCCTGTTAACAACCTTCAGTGCTCTGCAGACAGCAATCTCCTGTTTCTACCATCTCAGGTTCTAGAAAATATATTACACTTGCTTCTGAAAGGCAGCCCTGCCCATGCAAATAGCAGCTTTTTAAATAAATTATCAGAGAAACTATGATAATCCTCCCTCACTCTCTCCCCCCAACCCTGCCACCATCTCCACCCCCATGACACAAAGTTACCATGATGCTAACAAGGCTTAAACTTTAGGGCCCTTTTACGACAATGGCCCATTCCAATGCCTCATAACCAACATAGAATTGAGTATTAATATTCTTTTTATAAAGAGGCCTCCCAACTAGTATATATTCTGGACCCTCAAAAATACAGATCTGCCCTTGGACTGACCATAATGACTGTCTTCGTGATCTGACAGCTAAGGAAATCCGGAAGATCATCAAGAATAAGACCGGAGATCATCAAGAATAAGCTCTGAGTGTCTGAGCTCCAGCCTCAAGTGTAAGCTCCCACTTAGGTTGCACGCTTTACAGAGGCACCATCTCCATTCACCCTGAGGCACATCTCCCGCCTCTGCCACCACCCACACTGCAAAACCTAATTAGAAAAAGCAAACGGGGGATTCTGAAGGTCCACATCTTACAAGTAACTATGACTAAGAAGCTCATATTTTTGTTAGTATAAGTGGTAGATAAATTTCACTTAAGTATAAATATGAAATTTTGCCCCAGACTAAAGCAAACGCTGATAATTATATAGTTGCAAATTATTGTGCTAACAAGAAAGGTCTAAATGATCTCCTCCTAGCATTTAATGAACTCAGCTGCTTAACGAACGCCCCCAGTGCATTGCCTTTCCGCCTTCCACTTTCCCCTCGCTGCAGTGGAATTGTGTCTGTTGAAAAGAAGAGGGATTCCTATGTCATCCTTATGGAACACTATTTATTTGCCAAAAGGAAAAATGGGGGGAGGGTGGGAGAGACTAAGTTGTCTTTGATCAGCAGGAATTAGTTGCGAAAGCTCAATAAAAATAAAAGCTGCATTTGACTGTTAGTATGTTTAGGACTTCAATGATGCAATCCCCCAAATTTAGAATTTATAAGGTTGCTTTGTTCAGCTCCTTCAGCTCCGTTCCCATGTAAATGTTTGCTCGCAGGGCAAAAACATGAAGCATCTGGATGGAATCTATTCTGGCTGCAGGAAGACGAAATGCCAACATTGTAGAAAAACGGTCCATCTTTAAATTAAATTCAAATCCAAACAGCTTGCACCCTAACCAAAGTCTGTTTCCCTCCATCTTTTTTAACTATATGATTTAAATCATCTGTGCAGTGAGTCCTTTTTTCCCTGGTCTTCGCAATCTTTTGGAATAAATGCGGTGCTTGTTCACATGAGGAATTGATAGTGTGTTGCCATTTTCTATGGTCTTAACATTTGGGAACATTTGTAATCAATAAAGGCAAACATAAGCAAACAAATTTGATAAGTGTTTTAAGGAATAAAGATAGAATATTAAAACAAGAATCAAAAGAAGTCCCCTTACCCCAAATCTAATAAAGTTGTAGCTTGAAATGTTTGACTAGCTATCTGTCATGTCATCCAACCTCCTTCTACATATTCAGGAGAGCTGCTTCTCATTCATGTTTGCCCACATTCTACACAAATGCCGTACTATCCAGGCACAGTGACAAGTCAGCTCACTAGTGTCCATTAATTCCATGTGGCACTTGCAAATGACAACCAGCCAATCTTCACAAAGGCATCACACAGTCAAATGCTGGTCTATGTGACACCAACTTTCTTTTATGACAATTTTCTTCCATTTCTCCACCAGTAGAAATGCCCATTTCTCCCTTTGCCACATGGTTACACAGGACGACCAATCGCAGCTACAGAATCTGCCATGTCAGATAGTATGTCCTGTCTGAGCTGTTTCCCACCCCTCTCTCCACATCAGCATGCCTCTGTCCAATGTCTGACCTCACAAAGTCATAATCTAAACAGGGCCTCTCACCTTCACTTAGCTTTGCTGATGGAACTAGTTTATCCCAGCTCTGAATCACCACAGAAAAATCCCCACTCATTATTGATGGACTCCAACGGAATATGGTAATACTTTCACATAAAGTTTATTATCTTTTTCTAATGGAAAATAGTAATAGTACCTTAACTCAAAGAAGGGATTCCAAGATGAAAGTGACAAACAGTGGTGGGAAGGCAGGTACCCAGAAGGACCCCAGGAGGCAGAAAATTGTTGGCACGTCTCAGGTGACACTTCCCAGGAGGCTCCCTCTATCTAAACTTTTCACAGAATGGAGCTATTAGGACTACAAACATATTATAGTATTACCTAATTAGAACGAAATTTTCCAAACACTTCTTCTACGTATCCATAGTTCTGCAGTGGCCAAGGATCTGGAGATTGTTAGAAACAACCTGAGAAGAGGAAGGAGACGGGGAGTTACAGTGTGAAGCTGAGTATCATTCTAGAAGGTCCACTTCTACCTTACTTACACAGTGGGATCTAGTCATATTTCTTTTGTAAAGAAGAAGCCTGATAAATGACCTAGATTACCCTACTTAGTACCTAGGTAAATGAAATTCACAAAGAAGAATGAAAGAAAAACCTAATTTCTCTCTCTCTCTCTCTCTCTCTCTCTCTCTCTCTCTCTCTCTCTCTCTCTCTCTCCTCAGTATAGACGCCTGATTGTACCTATTTTACACTGATTCCAGAAGGGACCTTACACTGGAGAGCCAGTCTTCTTTCTCAAAGATCTGAGGGGTAGGGCTTTGGAAACTCTTTATATGCAAGAAATTCATGTTCTTCTGTGGTTCCAGTTAAAGATGTGTATAACTATTTTTTTAAGCTAAGTTTAGAAAAATAGACACATAGACCAATAAAGCACGTAATATCAAAATTTAATCATGATAGACTTAGAATGATCATCACAAGCTAAGCTCAGAAAGGCAGAAGTACCATTTTAAAATAAATTTAAACAAATAATCCTAGCAGAGGTCCTGTAAAATTATTGTTGCCCCACAATATCCAAAAAGGTGACAATGGCTTCCTTTCATGCTCACACAGAGTGAAATATGCAGAAATACCTAGATTGTCCTGTCCTATATTTATCCCCAGGTTATGTGTGATGGAAGCTAAATATAGAAACCAAAGAAGGAAGGAAGTCATTTGACAATATTGCTGTCTAAGGTCCCAGGGCCAGATATCATAATTGAATTTTAAAATTACCTTATTTTACATGATCCTTATTAAAAGACCGCACACCTTATTTCCTCAGTTGTAGAATTTAAGCCTGGAGGTTGATCAGGATTAAACTATGCTGGCTGCCTCCGAGTTAGAGAACATGTATTCCACTCCCATTGTGTGGGTGAAACACACTCTGGAACATGTTTCTTAGCACATTCCGCCTACTTCCCATCCTTGCTTCCTTCTTTAAGAAACAGACTCTTTTAGGATATAGTCCCAAATGTGATGAAAATTCAGACTTGTTCCTTATTTCCTAGTATGAGGCAACAATTGAAGAAAAATGGAGAACATGTTTTAAAGAAGTTGTAGCATCTCCAAACAATAAATAAAATACAGTAAATTACCATTGAGCTGGCTTGCAAACCATTACAAAAACAGATACCAAAAGCCTTTTTGCAGCTTTTGCATTCTTTTTTGAGAAAGAGACAAATGACAAGTAAACAAGCTGCCATGGGGGATGCATTCAATGTCCAGAGAATACCCCTGGCTCTACTGAGACTGGACACCAACCCTTCTGAGTCATCTGGGTTCTTTTTTACTCAGCAATGAGCTAGTGTTCAGAGTCCTGGACCTTAGGTTCTTCTGAACCTCAGATGCAATACATGCAAAATAAGTGTACTGTTCATGTTTTAAGTGTGTGCAGTCTGGAAGTCCACATAGGTAACTATAACCTTCTAACATGCATTATGTTGCTCTCCATCATGAACTATACCTTCGACTGAAGGCACAGTTCTCTCCTACAGAAGGCTCTACCTCCTGGTGCTGGGAGCATGGGTGCCAGGAATCCTTTTTCTTTCTAGAACAAACATCCAGTGAGTAATTACCCATAGAGAAATCTAGATTTGGGGGTGGGGTGGGGACAGATGCTGGTCAAGCCCTGGGCTCCTGGGAGCATGGGTGCCAGGAATCCTTTTACTTTCTAGAACAAACATCCAGAGAGTAATTACCCATAGAGAAATCTAGATTTGGGGGTGGGGTGGGGACAGATTCTGGTCAAGCCCTGGGCTCCTTGGGACCACATGTCAACCATCACAACCCCTCCAGTCTCCCTTCCGTGGAGTTCCTTACTGGAGAGTAGGGTTCTTTGATCGTTATTCAACTTCTATTTTTTACTATTTGGGTTTTCCATTCTTTAAAATTACATTCTTTATTTTGTGATCATATAAGGGATTTTCCCAAAAGTAACATATCATTTTAACTTAATTTGGAATTACATTTCATGTCACAGTTTTTCTTCCCTTCATCTAGTTTTTTCTTTTAATTAAATGGGATTAGTCACTCACACTCACTTAGAATAGAGGTAAGTGACATGGGTATACTTCCAAAAGCTTCTTTCAAGCACATTTAAAGGTTCCTTTTACTAGCCATCATGGGCCATTTTCCCTGGAAAGCAGACTGTGAGGCTTGCATCAGGAGGTTTATGGAGTAGTACCCTCAGGAATAGCACTGGCAAGAGGTGAGGGAAGCTGGGCCCAGCAGAAGGAAAAGTTGAACTGTGATACAACTGCAGGAGACACCTCAGCCAGTCCTATGAAGAGCTCTGGCACTGGAATGGCCCTTCAGAATTGTTCCACCTAAGGCAAAGGTCCTGGGTTTTGTGACCTCTCCCCCATCCCCGTATCAACCGGTTGATGGATGTGGGCTGTTTTCATGGTGAGAGTATATGTAACTTGGACAAAGTGACTTCTCTCAAGTGGAGGACAATTCCTGAGGAGGGACTCAGCTATGGGCCATCAGTGTCTAATATTCCTGCCAGCTGGAGAATAAGCCATCTGTCCTGAAGGGGAATCTGGGTGGCACAGCACAGTTCTGATACTACATTCTATTCTTTGCAAACCATTTGCATGTTATTGAGAGCTCTTTCTGTCTGAAAATGGCTGTTCCCAGATTGGGTTGGTCTCTTTTCTTAGAGAAACGTACCAGAGGAAGGTTAATGGGACAAAAACTAAAGCTCACATCACTGCAGCAGGTACCCTTTCCTCCTATATTACCCATCCTAGATCCCTCTTATCATTCATTAGTACTGATTTTGGTCTTGGTAACTTTGGTAGGGTAACCAAGGCTCTCATCCTTAAAGGGACTGAGCTCCTGTTAACATGCCCTTCTCATGCCTGGGCACTTGTCCAAGTACCATCAAAATGGATAAGAATGTGACAACCAATGCCCCAGTAGATCAACCAGTGCCAAACAAATATTTCTCTGCCCTCATGGTATAACAGAAGTCTCATCTTTATCAGATGATAAGGGTCAGTTAGCCCGGCCAGGTTGGTGACTATTCCTTACCTCCTGGTCTTTTGGCACAAGGATCTCAAAAGTGATTGATTGGCAGCCGGAGTGTAAAGTTTAGTGGGACACTCACTGTCCCTGGGGGAAGCGCTTCTCTGTGGCTCAGAAATTTCAGAGCCTAGAGTTATGGGAGCCACAGATCCCCCCAAGGCATTACTGAGTGTAATGATAGCAAGGCCACTCCTACTCCCACTTTTTGGCCCCCCAGACCAACTATTCCTTCTTTTTGGGACACAACACCTTATAATATCATAAATGTAGAGTGTATATTGCAGCCTGGAGGAGGGCTCCTCTTTCCTGAAGGTAACCATCTCTAATCTGGTACCTCAAAATAACAGTCAAAGGCTCATTCCATCACTTTATCAGGACATCAGGTTTAGGGTCATATGGTTTAATAGTGAATTCCATAACCAAGTACACAGGGCCACATCTTTGATGGTGTGGAGCAGGTCCCTTATTCTGATGTAATGTTTTCCAAGATTATATATCACATATTACTTATTGCCTAAGTTCTCCATGGTGCTGGTTGAAGCCCTGTAGTCAGGAAAAGCAAAACCCTACCCAAAATATCAGTCTATTTCTATCAAAATAAATATCTACCATTTCTAGAAGATATTTAATCTAATCAGATTTCTACCAACCAAGTAGCTAGTTGGTTCCTCAAGGAATAATGCTTCCTCCTCAGATCACTATCTCTAATCTTTCCCTTTCTGGCCCTAGACCAACCAAGCAAGCATTACAAATATATTTTCTCACTACACATACCTCTAATATAAAAGATTGACCAGATCATGTTTTAGTCACAGTCTGGACCAGTTGCAGATGCCTGTCCTGACTGCTCTGTGTTAACTTAAAAAATTGGTAGTTCTTTCTGTTACTGGGTCAACCAATCAGAGCACATAATAACTAATCAATATGGGAGAGTTCTTTAGACTACCAAGTATATCCATGCCAAGTAGCCATTCAGGGACCAAAGGTAAATGACTCCCTGGTGATGGACCCAGAAGACCTGAGCCAAAACTCCCTTTATTACTTGATCCTCATATGTCACCACCCTTATCCTGCCAACTCAGATGTTAATGGTCTCCTATCCATATTATATTAGAACTAGAGGCCCTGAGCACAAAATTTGTGCATGGGGAGGGGGGGTTTGTGTTCCTCAGCCCAGCCTGCACTCTCTCCAATCTGCGACCCCTCAAGGGATGTCTGACTGCCTGTTTAGACCCAATCTTACTTGGATCGGGCCCAAACGGGCAGTCAGACATCCCTCTCACAATCCAGGACTGCTGGCTCCCAACTGCTCGCCTGCCTGCCTTCCTGATTGCCCCTAACTGCTTCTGCCTGCCAGCCTGATCACCCATTAACCACTCCCCTACCAACCTGATTAATGCCTAACTGCTCCCCTGCCAGCCTGTTTGCCCCTAACTGCCCTTACCTGCAGGCCTGGTCACCCCTAACTGCCCTCCCCTGCAGGCCTGGTCACCTCTAACTGCCCTCCCCTGCAGGCCTGGACCCCCTCAACTGATCTCCCCTGCAGGCCTGGGTACCCCCAATTGCCCTTCCCTGCAGGCCCGGTCGCCCCCAACTTCCCTCCATCTTGGACCACATGGGGGCAGCCATCTTGTGTGTTTGGAGTGATGGTCAATTTGCATATTACTCTTTTATTAGATAGGATAGAGGCCTGGTGCAAGGGTGGGGGCCAGTTGGTTTGCCCTGAAGGGTGTCCCAGATCAAGGTAGGGGTGCCCTTGGGGGCATGGGGCAGCCTGGGCAAGGGTCCTGTGGTGGTTTGTAGGCCAGCCATGCCCCTGGCGACCCAAGTGGAGGCCCTGGTATCTGGGATTTATTTATCTTCTATAATTGAAACTTTGTAGCCTTGAGCGGAACCAAGCCTCCTGCTTGCTCCATGGCCATAGCCATTTTTGTTGGGATTTATTTATCTTCTATAATTTAAACTTTGTAGCCTTGAGTGGAGGCCTAGGCCAGCCAGGGTGTGTGGAAAGCTTGGTTTCCTCCATCGCTGGGGGCAACTCAAGCTTCCTGCTCTCTCCAGCTCCATGGCTACCACCATTTTTGTTGGGATTTATTTATCTTCTATAATTGAAACTTTGTAGCATTGAGTGGAGGCCTGGGCTGGCCAGGGTGTGTGGAAAGCTTGGCTTCCTCCATTGTCTGGGAAACCCAAGCCTCCTGCTCTCTCCATGGCTGCAGCCATCTTGGTTGGGTTAATTTACATACTCACTCCTGATTGGCTGGTGGGTGTGGTTTGTGGGTATAGTGGAATGATGGTTAATTTGCATATTACTTTTATTAGATAGGATTTGTGTAAGTGATTATAGTTGCCTTTGAGGAATCCCTGGAGTAATCATTACTGAATATACTTGCTATGATTTCATAGGGTCCTTCCTTGTAAGGACTCACTATCTCCCTCTTTTCAGTGGGTTCTGATCTGCAAACTGGCTTGGTTTTAGAAACTGGTCAAAAGATAATGACTTTTGATTGGAGCACTTGCCTTCTATCTACTACAGATAATCCATCCTTATTTTCTTTTGTATTATAGAACAGTTAATACCCTGGGTTGTATTTCATCTGGAAACTTAGCAGGGTAAGAATCTGCTTCCAAGTTCATTGAGGTTGTTTCAGAGTTAATTTTCTTGTGGTATATACTCTGGCTTTTTTGCTGGCTATTGGCTGGAGGCCACCCTCAGGTTCCAGAGGGATCCCCATAATTTCTTGCCACATGGTTTCCTCTACATGGCTGCTTACTCCATCAAGCCAGACAGGAGAATTTCTCTGCAGTCAGTTGAGGAGTCACATAGCACAATGCAATCATAGAGTGATACATTCCATCACCCTCATTGTATTCCATTGGTTAGGAGTAGTCACATGCCCTGAACACACTCAAAAAAGGGGGATTGTACAAAGGTGTAGTCACTTAGGGTCTGTCTGCCACATGTGCCCATTGGAGGACTGCAAGAATAAGAATGGTAACCAAGACAGAACATAATAGAATTCATAGCCTCTTGGAGTAACTTCAAATCGATGAAAAATGCATTCAGCCCACTGGCTAAAGTTTTGACTGAATGGGTGGGGTTATCTGTCCAAATGGGCCTCAGGTTTTACTGAAACATAAATATGCAGGTGTTTGTACATCCAAGCCAATGCTTGCTGTTTTATTCTTTTCTTTGAAGAAGTATAATAATCAAACACATATACAGTATATAATCTATTATGTGTCAGACATGGTTCTATAACTCAATCACTGTTTTAGAAAAAATTTTGTTATGACCATTTCACAAAAATGAATGGAAACACAGAGAACTTTTAGAGCTAGTAAGTGATAGAGTTGGAATTAAAACCAGGAGTACACTCTGTCCCTTATTTATCTGATGATATGAAATAGTGAAGTGAAGGATGGAAGAAACTCTGTGAAAGGTCAAAAAATGTAAAAAGAATAAAAAAGTTATCAGAAAGTTGTTGTTCTATCACATCGAAGCCCACTCTCCCCAGTACAACTCTTTACCATCTGGCTCATTCACAGATTTTAATGAATGTGACTAGATCAAATTTTAGAGTGCTATAGTCCATCTGTTATAACTAGGACTATGGAAATATAACTTTTGCATTCCGCTAGTCAATAACCGAGACTTATTGTTTAATTCCTATCTCTAAACTACAAGTCATAATCATTGATGTCTCCATGACAACAAATCTAATTTTAAAAAGAGAGATATTGGCAATGCATACACAGATATGTATACAGTGAATTTCTGACATGTGAATTTACTAAGCCTGCGGTACCGTAAGGCCTTGTGTTAAATGTAAATGTGTTGAGGGGATATAAATGAGGATGGATTCTTTCTGCCCCCAAGGAGTTTATAATCAAGTTGGAAAGGCTGATGTATAACAAATATAATAAAAGACAGAACAAAATAAAGTGCTACTAATAGGAGAATAAGCAATATGGTATGGGAATACAGAGGAAGCAGGGATGGGCGTTACAGAATGAGTCAGATGTCAAACTTGCTCCCAATCTTACCTAACTGCAACCTTCTCTGTGATCTGAAAGTGTCAACTTTCAAAAGATCTGATGCCAACTTAGAGAACAAAGGGGAAAGCATAGAGAGGCCATGAAAACTGCTCATTGTCAGTCAGTCACAGATGGGGCCACAGGGAGGAAGGCCAGAGGCAGTACACTCCTTCCACTGGATTTGTTTGTTATCCACCTGTGAGAAAGATTCTTTCAGAAACTGACATCAAGGGACTTTCTTCTTCAGGTTGAAAACAGGAGAGAAAGGAGAGGAGACCAGAATTTTAAGGGAAAATAAATTTAACTAGAGTTCACAAACTTTCCAATTTAATCTAATAAACATAACAGGTTCAGACCTCTGGGATAACTTTTATGATGTTTTCCAATAATAAGATTACCATATTTATCTAAATTCAAAGAAATAATCCATTTTCTAATACTCTTTATCACTCAAAACTCTAGGAGGCATTTTGAACAATGCTTAATGTCTATAAGAAACACCTGGAAATCTTGTTACAGTGCAGATTCTGATTCAATAGAGCCGGGTTGGGAGATTCTGAATTTCTATCAAGATCCCAGGAGATGCCATTGCTGCTGAATCATGGAGCAGACTTTGAATAGCAGGGCTTAAAGAAAACTTTAAGGATATACTAAGTACACAAACGGTTCACTATAAAGGTGCGGTTGTGGCCCAGCTTGCAGACTGAATGACTCCAGAATGGATTGGGAAGAAGAGAAGCATTTAGAAAGTAGATCTTAACTGGTGACTTATCATGAAGAAGAATATATTCTGCTCCAACGCAGGACATAAAATACTTGTATACGTGTGTGTGTGTGTGTGTGTGTGTGTGTGTGTGTGTGTGTATTCAGTCTGCCAGCATATTTTAAATAATTATTTAATTTTATCTTTGGTCATTACACCTTCATCATCAGTCCTTTAATATCAAAACCCTAGTTCTTGATTTTAGTTAGTGTAGATCCAGATTTAGAGGAATGGAAACCTTAAACATTCAGAGACATGAAAGCATGCAACAGACTGATGTATTTCAGAGGAAAGGCCATAGGAGGAGGGTGGACAGGAATAGATTAACCAATGAACGTATATGCATATATGTACAACTCATGGACAGACAATAGTGCAGGGAATGCCTGGGGAGGGGATGGGAGCAGGTTGGAGGGGGTCAATGCCACATGTGCCCATTGGGGGACTGCATTCAGCCCACTGGAAAAGGGGGATATATGTAATACTCTCAACAATATACATTTTAAATAAATAAATAAATAAATAAATAAATGCAATAATTTGTATTCTGTTTTTTAAAGGTATAATGTTGCCTATCACAGGCAGCCTCTGATTCGGAAATGGTTCTTCTCTGGAAAGCCAGCTGTTCAGAACTCAGAACAGCACACCTGTTACATAATTACTTTCTCTGGGCAGCTCACAAGAAGTCTGTTCATTCTATAACATGTATCCCATAATGATATAGATTATTAAATCTTTGTTAACAACTTTCTGGTATCACAATATATGAGAATTCCTCCGCTCTGGGCTGTCCAGAAAGTTTCTAAAAGGTATCATGCTTTCAGGCCCCTAGAGACCTCCCAAGCCCTCAAGTTCATTGCAAGGATGAGAATCCAACCCTTCCAGCCCCAGATCAATGGCAGCTGCAAACCTAGACTAAGGCAAGGAAGAAAACTGGGTAAAGAGTAAAGGGTGGAGGATTTCCCACATCTCCCTCAGAATAGCCTCAGTGCAAGCTCAACTCCTAGGGGCTTCTTCTCTTCCTTAAGCAAGTCCCAGAATGTGATCTGTCTCTTCCCCTCTTGCCATCTGCTACTCCCAGCCTGGGCTCCCATCCTTCTATGGCTAGTGGGAGACAAGATATATTATCCCAGCCTCTCCTCCAATTTCCAGCTTAACTGTAGTTTTTGCCTTTTAAAATCTGGTAGTGCTGCTACTTGCAAAGGAAACAGATTGGAATGGAAAGGTTCTTTCCTACACACAGAGGTCTTGGGTAGGCTATATTAGAGAGAAGAATAAGGTTTGTTCTCATTTTATGGACCTAGCTTTTCCCGGTATATAACCATGGGAGTCAAGGCCAGGTGCTAGGAAGGGCAGGGATAGGGGTGCTAGAATATGAGCAGAAAGGTTGAATGGATGAGGTAAGACTAGGAAACCTGCTGAGGATACTAAACCTGTGGATGTGGTCATGATAGCAAAGAAGAGAATAGGACGTGGGGGCCCTTATCCTCACTCCTCACCTCAAACCAGTTCTACCACCCAGTTCCTTTCTTGGATCCTTGTGGACCAGTATAAGAAAAAGTGGGGAATGGGGGACAAGAGCGGGGTCAAAGGCAGCCCTGCAAGGTGTGAACAATAGACGTTAGAAACAGAGGACAGCCAAAGCAGTAGCAGGAGAGAAGAATGAGGGTTTGTTCGACCAGCTAATGCAGGAGGCTTTCACCAGCTGCTACTCCAACTTCAGGAAGGTAAATGGAAATTGTGTAGAAAGTCACATCAGACAGTGTTGGAACAAGAGAATCAGAAGGGCTGACTCCTACTCCTTTGCTTGAGGTTCAGAATACCCTTGTAAATATTTCTTTTTTTCTAATGAGGTACAATATCTTTGGATTTTTTTTCTCTTCTTTCCTGAAGGTTTTTTCTACACCTTGTGTTTGCAGCAAAAACAGCCTTCTACAAACACAATTGCCCCATAAAATAAAGTTCTTGATTCTTGATCAGACTTCAACCTGAGGAAACCTTTTGCCAAAAGAAGGAGTATCCAAAGTTTGTTTTTTAAAGAGCCCCATGTTGGAACCCCGGGGAAAGTGCAATCCTTGCAGGCTCGAAAATTCACACCCTAGCCTTGTGCTCCAACACTGTTGTTTCATTTCCTATACACTTTCTCCCTACTCACTTTAATTAAGGAAAGCAATTCCTCAACTTTTATTAAAAAGATAAACTTGATGTATTTCCCAGAACTATTCTCATTTATCGCAGGCTACTTATTTGTGTAAGTCGCATAATCTAGGTAACCTTTTAAGCTGCCACCTTGTTTCCAACACAGCACACGTGGGTATATGACATAAGCACATGTGTCCAAGACCCAAGGCTCTTTGGGCTTCATTGTGAGACTTCTTTTTAATATTGTGGCCCGGCCACCTCCATTCACACATCCCACACAACCCTGTAAATTGGTAGGTTAACTTGTTGTCCACAGGCCATTTGTCTCTGAATATAATCAAGTATAATCTTCATATCCTCAGGCAACACCAGCCTGAGTGTAAAAATGAGGTTAGTGTTTATCTAACTCTGCCTTGACCCGTTAAAACAGGCCCTCCAATCTCTTCACTCCTCCATACTTTACTGGGAGTCCTTGGGAAATATATTCTGTGTGATTCAAATACAGCCCATTCTACCAGTACTTGGCATCTATTTTTTTTTTCCTCCTCCAGCTCCATCTTCCTTTATGAATGACCACCAACATAGCCACCAAGCCCATGAAGTATGACTAAAGTGCCTCCGTACTCCAGGAATATTGGGAAGGACTGCCAAAGTCATGCTAGTGCCATTTCACCTACACCAGTGATGTCTTGGCAGCAACAACTCTGGGACTTAATTTGATAGACTAGGAACATTTCCAAGAGGGTGCCTTATGGTGCCCTTCCTGCTGGTGATGACACTTTGGTCCTGAACCTCTCTGGTGCCCAAATCACCAGTACCATAGGGACAATCAATAACTGGGTATTCAAGAGGCTAGCTGTGCCCTCTGACCTCTTTGCCCATCTTGATATCACCTGTGGTCACACAAAGGGGCTCCAAGTAGCAGTCTCAAGTCCCTCCTACTTTTTCCATATATCTCTCTTTGCAGGGCTCAGGCACAGATTTATGGCAATGTGCAGCCTCAAGACAATTTTTAATAGAGACATACCACTTCCATCTTTCATACACTTATTAAGAGCTTACTATCTGTCTGGCCCAGCACCCAGGGGCCAGATTTACAGTGGTACACAGCACAAGCCACTGCCTCCAGAGCTTGTAATCTGGTGGGAACTCAGATAAATAATGAAGGGAGTGTGAAGAGTCTTATGATCAGGGAGGACCAGAGTCATGTTAGAGCCAACTTCAGTAGCTAAGAGCAGTGCTCTCTGCAGAAGACTGTATAAGACTCAATTCTGGCTTCATCACTCACTAGCTATGTGGCCTAGGTAATTTACTTAATCTCACTGTATCTCAGCTGAAGAATTATTTTGATAGCAAGGCTGATGAAAGTACCAGATATAGTAGACATGCATAAGAATACTGTCTCTGGTGATTACCAGAGGGAAAGGGGGTGGTGAGAGCAGGCAGAAGAAGGCAAAGGGGGAATAAATGGTGATGGAAGGAGACTTAACTTTGGGTGGTGAACACAGAATACAATATACAGATGATGTATTATACAATTGTACACTTGAAACCTATATAATTTTAGTAATCAGTGTTGCCCCAATAAGCTCAATAAAAATTTTAAAAATAAGTCAGAATAGTAGAATAAGTAGTGAGTAAGAAGTGAGCAAGATTTCTGGGTTATGGAATAGTCTATATCTTAATCTGGGTAATTGTTAAATTTTGTAATATCCTTGGTTTATACATGCTTAAACTATCATCTAGATGTACAGTTAAGATTCATTCATTTTATAACATGTATGTTATATTTCACTAATAAAATAAAAACAAAATTTATGGAGAAAAAATAAATAAATAATAATACTATTTCATTAACTTTGTTAAGTGACTTTAATCTGTGTTACTTAGAAATGTGTACACTTTTAATTGCTATTATAAACATATTAAAAGCAATTATTATTAATGTGTAATTTGCAAAATTCATGTGGTGTTCATTAGTTTCCAGAAATCATGAAAAAAAAAAAACTATCATAAAATAAGCATAAAAACCTTGACCCTATTTGAGAAATTCAGGGAAATGCTTACCTTGGAAAAAATTATATATATTTCAAAAAAAAAACGTAATGCCCTCTATAATTTCTGTGTTAATAAGGGACCTGATAGGTTTGAGATGGTGGATGGAGAATAATTCAACCTGATCTTTTGTTTTGTGTATAGCCACACAACTATTTAATTATCTGCTTTCTTTGGCTGTCCAGACAGGCATGGTTTTATCGGGCAGACCTAAAAGGTCCATGATGACAAAGTAATTACAATTCCTATGACTGCAGAAATACATGCTCTATAGCAACTCACTTACTCCACATCAATGATTTATTACATTTGTATGTGTGCACATATAAGTTTGCCATGACAAGTTGATGCTTAGTAATTAATTTGCCTACATAGCTTTATGTAATAGAATCCAGCCATACTAAATGCACCCCATTTAATAATAGAAAGTGCTTAAACAGAATTCTGTTCTGTAAAGCCATTTGGTGTGATGGTGAAACATCAGGAAACCAAAGCAGAAATGTAAAGCAGGAAGCCAAAATCTAAAACAGTGCTGCAAATCCCAAAGAGGTAGCTGTTTGAGTTGTGAAGACTTCCCATCCCAAATGGCAGTGTTCTTGCGTTACATCAAATTGAGGGGTCTTCTGGGAACCCGAAGAGAAAGAAATGAACACTATTTCTTATTCTTTTAGATGGCCTGCAAATTTGTGCATGAAATATTAGAGATTGCTTGCAATGGAGACATTTGAAGTTCTGGGAGTGTTTCTATTTTGAGCCTCGGTTCTCAGAAGTGACATCATCGCTGGTATAGCTCACCTTCACATGGGGAGCTGGTCGTTAGCATCTCAGCTCATGAGTGAAATTGTTTTTGTTTAATTTGTTTGGAAAGAAAAATTGATTCACCTTTTGTCTTTCAAAATAATATTAGTGATATGCTCTCTTGAGTGGAACATCTCAGAGCAGACCATTTTTCTCCCTTTAATTAATGGCTGCTGAAATTTTTATTATAAGTTGGTTTTGTGTGTTATTTTAAAGGACATTTAAGATCAAAAGGAATCAAAGCACTATCTGTATGTGGAACAAACAGTTGTAAGTCTGATAATCAATCTGAATATTCTCCCATGATTAAAAGTCCTCCAGAAAAGACAGACAAATGCCTGTCTCTTTTTTTGCATGGCCCAGCCTGCTCACCACACTCCCTAGATACCTCCTCCTTCCCTCTGCATACAAGTCCTCCTCCTACAGGAAACAGCAGCATGTGTGGAAGACGATGTGCTCTCACTGATGCTATTTGGCTTCTATTACACAAGGACTGTCCAGAGGATAATAACCAATGCAAATGAGTTTGGGAAAAGAGCAACAAATTCCACTTCCCTATAAATTTCTGCCCATCTCCGAGAGAAGTGTTTCATGATTTATGTCTCTCCTCTGCCCTTATTGACTTCCCTTGGCCCTTGCTGATTTGCCTCCCTTCATATGTTATCTGAAAATATTTGTTTTCTGTGTTCATCGACTTCAAGTCACTCTACACACTCTTCAGAAGGCCACATGCCCCGTATCCCATCCGTAATGCCGAGCAAGATGCATCTACATTCATGATATCATGCCACTGTTGCAGGAATTTAAAATCTAGAAAGGGCCCTACCTGGTTTGGCTCAATGGATAGAGCGTTGGACTGCAGACTGAAGGGTCCCAGGTTCGACTCCAGTCAAGGGCACATGCCTGGGTTGCAGGCTCGATCCCCCAGTAGGGGGCGTACAGGAGGCAGCTGATCAATGATTCTCTCTCATCATTGATGTTTCTATCTCTCTCTTCTCCTTCCTCTCTCTGAAATCAATAAAAATATATTTTTTAAAAATCTGGAAAGGTATATAGATTGTTTCATTCAATTGCTTCCCCAAAATGCTTTTGTAATCAGAAAACAACAAGTAATTGGCAAAGATGTTTACTTCAGGAAATTTGAGCCTTGGAGTATTAAGAGAGTATCATTGTAAAGATATAGGTGAATTTTCAGTCTTTCTAAAAGAGGTGGAGAGACAGATCACTTTGTCCAGTTCCTGCACAATTGACTATACCCCATGCAATGAACAGGAGTTACAACAATTCTATCACTACATTTAGAAGAATAAGAATTTTGTATACTGCAAATATTCAGTTTTTGTACCTAGAAATAGGTCACTATGCTTGTTTGATTTAAATTCCTCGGTGAAGTGTTATAGTTTTCTTAATAAAACTTAAAAGTTTTTTCTTAAAGCCTTCATACTCTTCTTTCTAAAACATTTTGCTAAGTATTTGTATAATTTTTCCTCTTGTGAGTGGAATCCGATCTTTTTATTTTCTAGGGTGGTATATTGAAAAGCTATTATGTTTTTTCTATGAATTTCTTACTCAACTCTAATTAGTGCTAATAACTCCTTACTCAAGCCGACATTTTAAGATGAGAATAAGAATCTTTTATGGAAACAAAAAGTGCAAGAGAAGATAGAAGCAAAGAAAAAAAAAAAGTCAGAGATTAATGGAGAACTTCCTGGTCTGTGTGTGTGTGTTTGTATTCATGTGTGTGTGATATGTGGGTGCACGTGTAGATAGAGAAAAGAAAAGTTGAATAATGTTTTGAACCCTACCTTCTACATGCCTTCAGATGACTACTTATATTGTGAGTGTATGTTATATACTAAGTTCTTAACCTATGTTTTTTAAAGAAATAAATATAAATTGCAAAGCAGAATTTGAATAAATAGAAATATTACCCATATTATGTGCATAAAATCACTAGTTTCATATTTATACAAAAGAATGATAAAGGGGACAATATTCCCACATGAAAGGCAAAAGAAAGCTGAATTGATCAATCTAGGCCATTAATCCATGGACACTGTCAGGTGCAGTTGACAGAATTGGGATTTTTACATGGTGACATACATCAATTCAGGACTCAAAGGCAAGATAAATTCATATTTTGAATTAAGAAGTTCAACTAAACAAATCTGTGGGGAGGAAAATGGGTATTCTGGGATCAGTGGTTACTAGGAAACAGGGTAAAGCTCTTTGACATGGCCCCAGCAGCAATGGGACATACAGTGGGCATCACTTAGGCCACAGCCCACCCTCCTCCTCTTAGGCTGTAAATCAAACTAACCTTTCTAAGATGGCTAATACTGGTAATTTCTTTTTTTTTTTAATATATTTTTATTGATTTCAAAGAGGAAGGGAGAGGGAGAGAGAGATAGAAACATCAATGATGAGAAAGAATCATTAATAAGCTGCCTCCTGCATGCCCCCTACTGGGGATTGAGCCCAAAACCCGGACATGTGCCCTATTGGGAATCCAACTGTGACCTCTTGACCTCCTGGTTCATAGGTGGATGCCACTGTGGCTGGCAAAACTGGTAACTTCATATATATATATATATATATATATATATATATATATATATCTAATAATAGACAAATATGCAAATTGACCATACCTCCGACACACCCACAAGCCACGCCCACAAACCATGCCCACCATCCAATCAGAGCGAGCATGCAAATTAACCCAAACCAAGATGGCTACAGCCACAGAGAGCAAGGTTTCCTAGGTAACAGAGGAAGCCAAGCTTTCTGCCAGCCGTTGCAGGCCTAAGCCTCTACTCAAGCTACAAAGTTTCAATTATAGAAGGTAAACAAATCCAAACAAATGGTGGCAGAATGGAGCTTGAGAGAGCAGGCCAGGGTTGCCGCCAGCAACAGGGGAAGCAAAGCTTTCCACACACCCTGGCCAGGCCCACCCACTTAAGGCAACAAAGTTTCAATTATAACCCCAACACAAATGGCTTCGGGCCTCTGAGGGAGCCCCAGGCTTGGCTCTGCTCCAGGCTACAAAGTTTCAATTGTAGAAGGAAAATAAATTCCAGATACCAGGGCCTCCGCTTGCGTTGCCAGGGGGCGTGGCCGGCCTGCAAACCACCACAGGCCCCTCGCTCAGGCCGCCCCACGCCCCAAGGGTACCCCACCCTGATCAGGGATACCCTTCAGGGCAAACCAGCTGGCCCCCACCCCTGTACCAGGCCTCTATCCTATCTAATAAAAGAGTACTATGCAGATTGATCATCACTGCACACAATATAGCTGCCCCCATGTGGTCAAAGATCCTGCCCCCATGTGGACACAGGATCGCCACCACAAGATGGCCAGCAGGAGAGGGCAGTTGGGAGGCACCTGGCCTGCAAGGGAGGGCAGTTGAGAGGGACCAAGCCTGCAAGGGAGGGCAGTTGGAGGTGATAAACACTGCAGGAGAGGGCAGTTAGGGGTGACCAGGCCGGCAGAGGAGGGAAGTTGGGGGCAAACAGGCTGGCAGCAGAGTGGTTAGGGGGTGATCAGGCTGGCAGGCAGAAGCGGTTAGGGGCAATCAGGAAGGCAGGCAGGCAAGCAGTTGGGAGCCAGCAGTTCTGGATTGTGAGAGGCAGGCAGAAGCGGTTAGAGGCAATCAGGAAGGCAGGCAGGCAAGCAGTTGGGAGCCAGCAGTCCTGGATTGTGAGAGGGATGTCCGACTGCCCGTTTAGGCCCGATCCCAGGGATCGGGCCTAAACGGGCAGTCGGACATCTCTTGAGGGGTCCCAGATTGGAGAGGGTACAGGCTGGGCTGAGGGACAACCCCCCCTCTGTGCACGAATTTCGTGCACCGGGCCTCTAGTATATATATATATGACTGTCGCAACAGACAACCGAACAGGCTACGTGGGCAACCAGGCTGGCAGGGGGGATAGTGAGGGACAACCAAATGACTGAACAGCAGGCTGTGTGGGGCGACCAGGCCAGCAGGGGTGTTAGTGAGGGATGACCAAAAGACTGAACAGCAGGCTATGTGGGGTAACCAGGCCAGCAGGGGGGGGGGGGGGTAGTTGGGGGCGACCAGGCTGGCAGGCAGGGGCAATGAGGGGTGGCCAGGCCAGCAGAGGGGGGCAGTGAGGGGCAACCAGGGTAGCGGGGGGGGGGGGCAGTAAGGGATGACCAGGCTGGCAGGGGGCAATTGGGAGTGACCAGGCTGGCAGGGGGGCAGTTAGGGGCGATCAGGCAGGCAGGCAGGTGAGCAGTTAGGAGCCAGTGGTCCCTGATTGTGAGAGAGATGTCTGACTGCCTGGATCGGGCCTAAACCAGCAGTCAGACATCCCCCAAGGGGTCCCAGATTGGAGAGGGTGCAGGCTGGGCTGAGGGGACCACCCCCCATGCATGAATTTCATGCACCGGGCCTCTAGTAAAATTATATTCTTCTATGTGAGGATTAACATTTAAATAGCAATAGGATTATTTTCAGGTGCTTTACAAAAATTAATAAAGATGGGGTGAAAAGAGAATTATTATAATCAGTCAGGAATTATTTAAGCCACTCTGGTCTGCTCCTTCTACAGACGTTTGCAGCCTAATACTGTACAGAGTTCCTAATAAACTCTTGCCTTTAATCCTTTTAAATACCCAAGATAGTAAAGAACCATGAGAAAGCATAAACCTCTCAAAATTAAAGCAAAGCATTTGATTCATTGGGAAAAAAATCCTAATTCTTAGATTCATTAAAACTGTTCGGTTGTGGGCAGTGTGTGTGTGTGTGTGTGTGTGTGTGTGTGTGTGTGTGTGTGTTATTACCTCCATAAAAAAAGTCCCCATGCACTGTTTCAAATTAATTTGTGCATTAATCTGTATAGGGAGCTTTCTTTATTTGATAAAAGAGGGAAGGGAAAAGACATCACTTTGACTTAAAAGTTTTGACTAATTTCTAACTGTGCCTGAGGAGTTTTCACTTTGTCTTCCAATCAGCAAAGGATTTGTGACTCTTTTCAGTGTGACTGAGATTACACAGACAAATTATTTAAGAGCCCAGGGAGATTATCTCTAATTGGCATAAAAAGGACATGGCATTAAAGACAAAATTCTCTGAAGCTCTGACAGTGCTTCCTGCCCAAAGGGTAAGGCAGTTCCCAATGCAGGACTTCTGTGGAAATAAATACTAGTACATCAGCTGTGATAGAAGGTGGCCTTTTGGGGTCTTATGTAGATTTGAGGAATTTAACTTCTCTTGCCCTGTTTCACAGAGCTTTGTCAAACCTGCAGAATGAGGGCAAATGGTAGATTCACCTTGGCAGCCCCTTTTCTTGCTGCCTGCTTTTGTCATAGCTAATTAATCCCCATTGTTTGTGAAATACCAATATCAACACTCACTAAAAGTCAATAGGAAATACTTGATGTTTGCATAATACAGAGACCAGAGATTTAAGACATTTGGGGAGCAGTGGGAGGGGCAAGGAGGTGAGGTTCATACTAGCAGATAGGTAGGAATATGTAGCAGCGAATCTCACCAGGTATTTAGTAAATGATAATAATCACAAGACTCTTCATTAGGTCATGGACTGGTATCAAATTTCCTGCCATCATAGGGTTTTAAATCGCATACATGGGGAAAATAATACACATTCATCATCAAACTGAATAAAAGTAACAAGGAAAAGGCAATAGAAAAATTCTAGAACAAACATCAACAACATTAGTTAAGCTACTAGAGATCACCCAAACCATGCCCTGCATTTTGTAGTTGAGAAAACTCAAGCCTAGAGAGATTAAGCATCTTGCCTGTGGCCACATAAATGGCCAGATAGTCTGGCCCAGAACTTGGGTCTTATTTTCTTACCAGTATACCACACTGCTTACAGAATACAATGTCAAATAATAATGTCAAAGATAGGTTTATGAGTTCAGGAAAGAGAGAAATTATTGTGTAAAATAGCAGGCTCAAAAGATTTTACTTAATACATTAAAAAAAAAAGAAAAGAAAAACAAGCCTGTAAACAGCAACAAAAACCAGGCCTTGAAAGGGAGGTAATATTTCAAATTGCAGGAAGGGAGTGGGCTGGAGCAAGAGCATGAGCTCAGGCTTGGGTGGGGAAACAGAACCATGCTTGGAACATGGGGGACCTAAAGGGCTGAGCTGAAGAGACCTCATGTAAGAGCAGTGGGAGTGGAAAGAGGCAGCATTTTCTCTCTAACACCCCCAAGAACAAGCTTAGGATTTAGAATTCTCTCCAGGGTTTAAGGCCAGCATCTTCCAATCAGTTGAGTCCCCTCATTAGGCTCTAAATACCATGTTCTTCCTAACCCTTGTCTTTGCTCATGCAGATCCTTCCAGGACACATTCCTTCAAAGCCAGATGGAAAGCCTGCTTCATTAGAATGTCCCCGATCCTTAGGCCCATGTACTAGTAAAGCTCTGTTTTCTGAACTCTGCCGATTACTGGTTGCAATACTTATGCAATTATGTAGATTGTAAGCTTTGAACAGATCGGTATCAAAACTGCATGTTCCCAAGAATTGTTGCTTTTTGGCCAAATGATGAATGGAAGCCATTCTTCCAAAAGATTGTGCACCTGTCATTAAATCATCACTTATCCTTGGGTCTTCACCTGAGCTACAGAATGATGTTGGTGATAATGATAATGAGAAGGCAGAGGAAGATGGTGGTAGTGGTGATGGTGATGGTGAGATGGTGATGGTGATGGTAATGGTGATGGTGATGGTGATGATAATGGTAGCCTGCCCAGAGTGGCTCAGTGGTTGAGCATCAACCAATGAACCAGCAGCTCACAGTTCGATTCCCAGTTAGGGCACATGCCCAGGTTGCGGGATTATTTTCAATGACGGGCATGCAGGAGGCAGCCAATGAATGATTATCTCTCATCATTGATGTTTCTATCTCTATATCCCTCTCCCTTCCTCTCATAATCAATAAAAAATATATAAAAAACAAATCCCAAGCATCATTTTAAAAAAAAAAAGAGATGGTGATGGTAGTATGGTAGTGGTGATAATGGTGATGCTGGTGATAATAAAGTTAATGACAATAGCATCTCACATTTTTTCAGTACTTTCAGTATGCTAACCAGACACACTTCAAAGCACTAACATATTACTCCATTTAATACTTGACATAATTTTATGAGACACACACTGATATTATCACCATTTTATAATAGATGAAAATTAGGCACCAAATGCTGATCATACAAAGCAAAAAAAATTTCTATGCAGAAAGCTTCCATTCATGGTGGTAGCATATTAACTAATTTGTATTTTAAATAAATTCAGATTTTTATAAAATAATTGGGGTTAAATATTGCTCTCCTTGTTCAAGCAGTTATTCAAAAAATAACATTGTTTCCTTCTGCATGAAAGCAGGCGAGACACTTCAAGTTTTAACAACTCATCAGGCAGGGATATCAGCCTTTAACTATAGGAACTTGACTATCAAGTCTGTATGGAGGGACGTTCTATCAGATGGTCACTCTCATCCCTCACCACCACCATCCTCCCCTCCCACCTCAGGTAAGGAGAGTGATGTATCTAATGGAAGGAAGGTTTAGCGGAAGAGTCTGGGCATGCATGGCTTGGGGACTTCCTCTTCCTTTTCATAATCTGGTTCCTGAAAACTGTACACACTACTGAGCTCCTCTAGCACCTAAGATTAACAGCAAGCTTGAGACAGGGTGGGGAGAACCCGTGTCATTTTGAAGTTGGGTATTCAGCAGCACACTGTTGCCACATACCCTAACAAGAGGTCAAGAGCTCTACTAGAAGTGAAACTGACGTTTTGGTTGCAATACCTCAGCCTCTTGTCTTGCTCGGGGTGATTCTGAAATTGATCAAGGAAGATACATGCTATTTATTGGGCTCTCCCAAAACTGCACCATGAACCAGAAGATGTTTCTACATAACACAGGATTTGCAATAAGAACACAAATTTATACTTGAGTACAAAGCTTTAATTCTATGTTTAACATGGAACTTTGTTAAGCAATATTTTATTTAATCTTTGTATGTCAGGGATGAGACTGTCATTGAACCTATTATATCAAAGGCTCTCATAAAAATGGTATCATTGAGGAAATAGTTTGGACTCTGACAATGCATCCACACTTGTTTGTACCACTTCTTTCTTTTCCATATTTTGTAGCGACATGAAATGACAAACCTAGCACCAAAAAAGACTTTTTTTCCCCTAATGAGAAAATAATGCCATTCTTAAATGCTTCTAAGTTAAGAAGTCACACTAGAATCTATTATATTTACATATTATAGTAAGATGCTATGTCAACCATACGTATACTTTCACATTTTGAGAGACTTTTTTTTTAAATTAGTTTCTTTAATATAAAGAATAATAGTCCTTGTTCCTTTCATTCAAGAGAGACATTAGTAAAATGTAACAATGTTATGTTTAGGGATTCTTTTAACATTTTTAAGCCCCAGACTGGCAAGAACAAAGAATCACTTTGCTAGCTAATGTATTAAATATGTTGTCTATTTATATAGTAATTGTTTGATGGAAAATTCATCTCTTTTGTTCCTTCTTATCTTTTCTTTCCTCTTGTCCATGCAGTGTATTTATGAATTATGCATGTGAACATAATTAAAAGTAACAATTGGTGAATTGTACTTCATGGACATTGTTCCATGTTTCAAGTCTTATTTAGACTGAACCAAATTTATGCAGAAAGAAGAGCTTATGATTAAATTCATAGCCATCTTTCCTGGGAAGTTTTTTTTTTTTTTAATGTAAAATGCATTGCTTGCTAGAGGCTGTTTTTCTGACCAAAATCTTTTCCTAGCATGTTTAAGAAATCAGTAGACAATTTAGCAGCAGCCCCCACCCGTCCTACAAATGAAGATTTCCTATAACTGGTTCTCCATCTTCCTTTATTCTCTGTAGCTTGGTTTACTCTGAAGATCATGTAGAATCAGCTTCTACAGTGGCTCTTTTATTTGCAGTCTAGGAACAAATACAACATGGCAAATGATGGACTGAAATTAATTCTTACAATGCATTCCTTTGATTATTCTCAGGAGCTCTTACAGATTTTTTCATCTTTTGTGTTCTTGGTTATTTTTATGTTCTAAGTGCAAGAATCCCGAAAAAGGAAAAAGACAGCTGAGACCCTTTGGAATGATATTCTATCCACGGGGATATTTCTTCAGGAAGGGAAAGAAAATGACTGTGAACATCAGCCCTGCTCCAAACTTCTTTCTTCCCCATTTACATTTCTCAAAGTAATCTTTCCTTAGGAAAATAGTTTTTATTAAGTGACTCTATTTTTTTAAGCTATGATCCAAATCCCCAGCTTAGTGTCATGAGTATACTTAACTGAAAATTATTAAAGATGGGAATATTCTGTTCAGAACCTGTCACATATTTTACTAGCACATACCTGCATCGTCTTTCTCTTTCTTGACCTAGGGCGTTTTTAGCAATTTCTCTCTCTGCCCTTGCTATTTTCCTGAAACAAAAACCCTCCTGTAAAGATACCACATGATAAATTTGTAGGAAGGAATTGACTATTTCCTTTCACTGCTAACAACCATTTCTAATTCAAAGTCAATTTCTCCGCAATGTGACATTATCATGAGATGCACAGACCTGGAAAAACTGCTGTTTTGCTCTGAGACTCAGGGAAGAATGTGATGCGCAGGCGCGGCCGCCTGGCCTGCTGTTGTGAAATGTACTTGGATACTAGCTCCTCTTCCTCCCTCTGCTCTTTCCTTCTCCCGTGACTTGAAAAATGTCACATTTAAAGCTTTGGCTGGCCCACAGTGTCACCCACTTGATCCATCATCATCTTCTCAGCTCATCCTTCTCTCTATTAAAAATAAGATATTTATACTTCTAGATGAAATGGGAGAAACCTGGGCCTGATAAATGACTTCCTGGTGTCACTATTGCCGAGCAGTATATTATTGGAGAGAGGTCAGCCATGATCTAGTGTGATTGCCTTCTGTTATGCTGACTGGAAACGATCACTCATTACCACATACTGTAAAGTTTATTTTTAAAAATTAAACTGCTAATTAAAGAGAAGAATAATGAAGCCAGGAAGCAGGAATAGAAAAGTGGTGACAGATGTCACAGGCTGCAGGTGTTAACGTCTATGGAGGAGATCCACGGATTCCCTTCAATTATCCATATCTCTGAATAGCTGAGTGAACGTAACTGTTATAAATCGGAGGTGAAAGAAACAGTTGTTTGAAATAAGCACTACTCCTATTTACTATAGAGCCCCTGGCCCTGGGGAAGGCAGCCCCTTCACAAAGCTGCTGAAGAGTTGCCCACCGGAGCCTGGAGTGTGGGAATGTTGAGGCCCTGCAAATGCCCAGCAGTTCAGGAGAAGACCAGAGGGGATGCCCAGACATAGCACTATGTACCTCAAATCCTATAGTGAGGAAAGCATTACTATTATATTTAGTCTTTATTCCTATATCTAAGAGAACGTCTCAGGTGGTGTATTTCTTTAACATCACCCATCACAGGCTAATCTTCCTTTTTAACACAGAGAAGACTATGAACCTTCTAACAACACCTGGATAGAATTTAGGAATCTCAGTTTACTTTTTACTTGTTTTTGTAATTCTTTTCTATCTATGGTAAGCAAAATTGGTCTTTCATTTATGGTAGTCATAGGGCATTACCTTTTAAAATAAACTAGTTTAAATTTAAAAAGTAAATCAATCCAAATAAAATATTATGTAGGTAGTAGTAGACATGATACCCAGATGTAATGAAATAATTTGAAGAAGAGAAGTCGTAAAATGAGTATGTTTTAAAAAATGTTAAGGTTTTCACTATGTTTGCGAAATGCTGGGTTAGCAGGGAGTTGTGTCAAAAAACACACATAAGGCTGAAGTAAGTCTTTATTGTGGCAATAAAAAGATCAGAAAATGAAAAAGAGATACTGAAATAAAATCAGTATTAAGTCCACAAGGAAAAGTTGCCTGATATTTTAACAACTATGTTTAGGGTGTCTCTTAATATCTATTACTAATTAAATATTTCAGGTTCTTATAAGAAATAAGATGTTCAGCAAAATTAAGTAGAAAAGGGTTTAACAATATTTAATTCCTTGCCTTTCGTGCATTCCATTCAACATGACTCAAACTGAAACTTACAAAAATAAGTATATTTTGATTGGAAATGGAAGGTCAGGAGTCAGAAATTTATTTTCAGTTCATTTGACCCTTTGTGGAGGGATGTATTATACTGTCTGATAGAGATGGCTTCAGCCTGCTAAATTTCTGTTCTTTTGCTTTGAAAAGACTCGGGTAGTAGGATTTCCTCTTTCTTTATGAAGCCATCTCTCTTACTAGACTCTCTAGCCTCTAAGACCTCAGAGGCTGAGCTCATCACTGTATCTCAGAGACTAATTCATGCCTCCCTCAGAGCTGACACTCATAACTATCGAATGAGTGAATGAATGCATAAGCAAATGAATTTAAGATCTTTATATAGGAGTCAATCTACTGAGATGTAATAAAAGGAAAGGAAAAAAGCACCTCCTCTCCCAGAAAAATAGTAACCAAACTACTGAAGTCGACAGTTTGTTTTCCCCACTATTAACCTTAAGAGAGAAGGTCATACATAATCAGTGCAGTTCAGCCGCCCGCTTTACAATCAGTGCACAAGTTTTGTTCATCTCTCTGCGAAGCTGAAAAGATTATAATGAAAATGCCTAAAGAAAGAAGGGAGGGACATGGTAAATAGTTTTCTCTGACAACTGGTATCAGCATTTTCTCATAGCCTTGCATTTATTCCGACTAAAACGACCAATGTATCACAATGAATAGAGGAGATCTTTCTGTCTGGAAGTGGCATAAAAATAAAACAATACTGTACTGATTTTTCTCTCTGGGTATTGTCCTCCTCACACAATTGCGGGACATTGGCAGAGCTGTTAACACCATTGATAGCAAACAAAGCAAAACTTAGAGGGATTCTACAGCCTGGGGCTTGTGAGTGTCTGGGGTTTATAGCGCAGCTGGATGCCCCTGTCAGACTCCTCTGGCTTCAATATCCTGCCAGCTACGAGGGTGGCTTTTCTCTCTTCATGAAAGTGCACCTTTTCCTCAAGGTCACACATTTAGTTTCTTAAAGAGATTCCTATTGGTCCTGGGACTTCTTTCAGTCTGAGGAGCCTCCTAGGTGCTTTGAAGTATGGCTTCCTGCAAGCTGCCCTACAGCCCCTGAACTGGAGCTGGAACCTAGAGAGATGGACTGTTTGGAATTGAAACCACTGAGTCCCTCTGCCTTCCCTGTAAGCCCAACAGTGAGCCACTGAAATGATCTCACCAGTTTCCTGGAAAACATCAAAGTTGTACTAAATACATCCTAAGCATACCTGAGGGCAATTAAGTCAAGTCTATGATATAGCACTGGGAACAGAGAGCAAGCTTAAAATACTTCCTGGCCCATGCCCTACATTTGAGTTTTTAATGGGAACATGGTAACTTCTCCCATTCTGGAAATGATGGGCAAGGTTCCAATCATCCCCCGCTCTCCACAAACCTCTGCCAGGAGGGAGCTTCATTTCCTGATGAATCATCCCAACTTAGGACCCTGGAGGGCCTCACAGGGCAAATGCACCAAGGCCAAGTTCCCAGGGCACTCTGAGCCTACAGTCAGTCACATCTCGAAGGAGGAAGTGATGCCCTTGTTCTATAGGTGATTTGAGGACACGAGTCAGTTGTTTTTATTCTATTTTTCCTTAGTCCCTTGTTTTACACCCTCTGACCCATGGTGCAAGGAGATTACAACTTTTAAGGTCTGTGGTGTCTTTTCAAAGGAGCCTGGGTAGGAAAACTCTCACGGGCATGGTAAACCAAACTGAAGGTGAACTGACTGAAATGCCCATGAAAAATGACCCAATAGAGCAAGGATTCCAATTAGAGGCATCATAGTGTCCTGAGAAGAGCACAGGCATAGACCTGATATAGATTTATGTTTGATTTCAAGCTTTTCCCACCTTAGCTAAACCACAGACGTTGAATGCACCTTCATTTTCTCATTTGCAAGTGGGAGGAAGGAACATGCTTCAGAAAGATGGGGCATAATGTCCATAAAGTATCTAGTGTATAAACAACAACTATGTGCAAGGTGCTGAATCAGTCTTTCACCTGTGAGAAAGAGTATTATGGGAAGAGGTGTATTTTGTCCTACTCTGTTTTCAAAATTTATTCTGCTCAATTATTCCTTTAGTATATAAGGCTCTAGCTGTTCAATTCACTCCACTGAAATTAAATGTCATGAGAGCAGGTCACTATTTTTCTAATTGCTGTGTTACCAACTATTAGAATATTATTAACATGTGGTGGTAGCTCAATACATTGTTGTTGCTAGATCCCATTAATACTCAGCATTTTGAGCAATAGTAAGAACACAAATACTATTCTTTATTCTAGAATCAGCTCTTAAATTATACCTTCCCAGAATAACTCAGTCTCACATTTGAGATCGCTTATCTTTTTTAGGTTGTGTCCAGTATCTTCAAATAGACTGGAATCTGTCAACAGCAAGAATATTTCTTGAGTCTGACCAGGGATATGGGGGAGAGAGAGAGAGGAGAGGGCCTCATGTTTCCTTACATACCTCCTAGCTCAGCACTTCACTCATAGCCGCATATGTTAATATTGACCCTGGCAAATACATCCTGAGAGAAACTGTTGTGGCTTTGGTAGAAACCTCCTCCAAGTCTTATTTCTGTCAAAGCACTTGGTTGTTCTTACCTACCATTAATCATGGTCTATATGTTTTCATTCTACTTATTGGGTACTATACTTTATGAAATTTCTAATGCAGTCAATAAACACACTTCACAATACTAAAATGGACTTTCTAATTGATATTTCTTTAAAAAAGGCAAATAATAAGATACTTTTTTTACCTTCTATTTAGTTTTTCAGAATACCTAGCAGTATTTTTATTTTTTTTGCAAGTTGTATCAATCACCCTTAACACTCCTGAAGAAACAACAGTGCTTCTGAAAACTCAGCTTCGATCCTTTTGACTTCATTGGGAGGCCTCTTCCTACAGAATGGCTGGTTTAAGTGTACATTCTATCACAATTTATCTTTCTTCTAATGTTGCAGAGTAAAGTGGTAATGATCTATCACTTAGAGATGAATCTTCCTTTTCCCTCCTTGACTGGATATGAGGAAACAGCCAGGAGCATGCATCAAATATTGACTGTAGAGATAAGAACTGTATTCTGGGGGAAAAATAGTTTTTCAATGTTATGCTCATGACATATTTAGGACTCCTATTTTACCATTATTTGGCTGCACAAATCCCATTCTAAAACATGCTCAGAATATCAAGGAATTATTTTATGTATCTATCATATAAGTATATTTAGAGATTCTATCCAAGCTCATTTTCCTGTGGCTTTTGAAACAATCTTTTGTGTGGAAAAGCCAGCATTTCTAACATCTTTCTTCCAACAGAGATGAATACAAAGCCAGAGGAATCTTGTCAGAATCTCCTCAGCTTTTTTCCTTCTTACCCTAGCCCTTGTCACATCTCATTCAAGGGGAAACACTGGCATTCATCAAGGATATGTAGAAAACACAGTAAGGACATTGCCTGGCATGGAAAACTCTACTGGATGGAGCAAAGAGATCATTGTTTGTATTTTCCTCAAGAATGGGTCTCTTTCTTCTCCTATGGCTAGAATAGAAAATCTTCTGCTGTTTTTCACCTTAATAGCACACGTCCAATTCACAAAAGTCCAAGTGGGACTAGGACAGGATAACAAGTGACAAGGACCCACTAACATAGGTCTTTGAAGCGAGTATCGGGAAATTGGTAAACTCTTTCCAAGAGTCAAAAACTCAGAGTGGATAGTGGTAACCTTCAAATAAAAGTCCATAAACAACTTCTATATATATATAAAAACAGGCTTATTAAAACAAAAAACAAAAACAAAGCAATTGTGAACTATAATGTGTGTCATTGGTCAGTGAAAACTAAATATTAATGGATTTACTAGAAGGTCAATGAAACAAGTCTACTACAAATCCTATATAATAAAGAGCTAATATGTTAATTACACCGGACGGCAGAAGGACCTTCCAGAATGACCGTCTGGAATGACCAATGGGCTGGGGGTGGGACCGTGAGGCAGCCAGGACTGCAAGGGCTGAATTTCGTGCATCGGGCCTCTAGTACATAAATAATACACTCTAGGAGCTATCAATTTGAACAGAGCATGGGCAGAAGAGAACCCACTAAATGTTATCTGGGGTCTCACTCTTCTCTCTGCCCAGTTTCTGCACTTGCTAAATGCTTTATCTCTAAAAGTTGCCCAGATCTCTACTGTTTTTCTTGCCTTCAGAATCTTAGATATGCAGAGCTCATGGTAGAAGCACGAAGATTCTGTGACCCATGTCTCCCCAGTGATTGTCTTGGCTTTGTCTGCAAATTACTCGCTCTACTTTCAATACTTTAGAAACCACACAAACTGCTATCCATGTGTTTAAAATCATTAAGTAAGGGCAATTGTGGAGAGAATGAAATATAAGGAACATTCTTATACAATTACAACCACAGTGGTTTTATCTACTCTTTGTTACAAATTGTTTCTTAACCACATCTCTGATTCTCAGACCTAATGGATTAGGGCCAACCCAAGATTCTTAATGTACAATCCTTGGCCTAAATCACCTGTCTCCCACTGCCTGGGCTTGTTTTTATCATGCTCACCAGCCAGTTCTGGCCAATTCTCCTTCCCAGGGGAAGGCAAGGCTCTAAGCGTAGTGTCCATTGCTAACACAGAGGACCAGACTTCTAGGTACCCATGCAAACCGGATAGCATCCTCGCTCGTGTGTATTTGTTCTTGGTTACCTGTTATAAACTGTCCCTCTTACCTGTTCTCAGCCTGGAAGATCACCCTGCCTTCCTCCAGCAACTAATTTTTTTTACTACTAGTAAGCATAATTTTCTCATTTCTTGTCTGGCACTTCCCTTTAGTTTAACATGTACTAATCACTCCTGGTTCACATCTACCAGCTCATCCTCCCCGAAGTAAGAGATGTTCTGATGTACCCATGGACTTTTTTTCCTTCTTTTATATGTTAAAATTCATTCTCCCTGTACAATCACTTTGGAAAATTATTTGGCAGTATGTACAAAGCTAAATATATACTTGTATTAGGACCCACCCTTTCAATTCTTAGGTATAGACTTAGAATTGCTCACAAATGTTCAGCAAAAGAAATAAGATGATGTTTATAGTTACACTGTTGGTATTATTCAAAAAACAGGAAACAAACTCAATGTCCCCCTACAATAGAATGAATAAATTGAGATATGTTCATTTGAATAAAATTATTGCATAGCAAAGATGATGCACAAACTAAAATTACACACAATGTAGAGAAATCTCACAAACAATATTGAGTGAAAGAAGCCTGACACAAAAAGAAAAATACATGTAGTTTTATTCCATTTTATTACGTGTAAAAATGGGCAGTCCTAAGCAATGTTGTTGGAAGTCAGGCTGGTGATTACTTTTGAGGAAGGAGATTGGCTAGTGACTGATTGGTATGGGAACCCTTCCAGGATTCTGGTAAATTCTATTTCTTGGTCCAAGTGCTAGTTACATAGGTGTGTTTATTTTAGAAATATTCACTGAGCTGAGCTGTGTTCTTATGAATTGTGTACTTTTCACAATTATTGTATACTTTAATGAATTACTTGAATGAATGTATATAAATTAGTGATGTGCTTACATAAATTATTATTGATTAACACTACATTATGTATATTAATACCATGATATATTAATTATCATTAAGGAAAGAAGGTTGAGGGTAAGATGGGCTGAGGCATATTTTCCAAATGTCACCTATTAATTTGGTTTTATAGAAATCAACCCTGGAATCCAGATCCTGGGGAGAATTAAAAAAATGACATTTTAAAGGATGACAATGTATTTGGTGGTAAAATTAGAATAGAAACCAGATACCATGACTCGGTCTGGTATTCTTTGACCACACAACATTCTTTTGAATAAGAAAACATATTGAAGTTCTCCATAAAAATACTTTAGGCTTTTCAACTCAATTTTTTATTCTTCTACTAGGTATGTAAAAATTCAAACATTTTTGTATAATGAAAAGTTCCTGGTTATGACACTTCTGGACTGTGAGTATTCCAGTGCCCCAAGAATCTAGGCCACCTACAGAAGTATGTGGTCAATCCTGGGTGAAAAATTCATGGTTTCCATCCAGTCCCTGCTCCTTCCATATACAACATCTTCTTCACTCTCCATTTACTATCCACATAAACTATATCGAACTCCTAAACATATCCATACATTCAATACGATTAATATCTGTCTACAAGGTACAAAGCAACATTTCCATTGTTCTAGCAATAATATTGGATTTATCCCAAACCATCCAGACTCTCTTTTTAAGCTTTCTAGTAACTAGAATATTATTAATTTGTATAAATGATTATAGGAATCAGTAAAATGATTCCATCACAAAATCTTGCTTCCTATCCCAAGAGTTCTAATAAACAGATAAATTTATATCACTCTACATATAGATTTGGGTGGGGGTAGTCTGTGGAAGAGATAAAGATGAATAGTCTTTATCAACACTTAATATGCTATAATGGTCCTACTGATCTCTCTCTAAAGCCTTGATTTTTAACATAAAATTTTTAACAAGTTATTTAATATCTCTAAGCCTCAATTTTTTGGCTGGAAAATGGGAATAATAATATCTACACCATTTTTATCTTGAAATTTTTCAATTAAAAACTGTATATAAAACAATTGAACCATGCCTGGGAAAGAGTTAGAATCAGTCCAGGTTAGGTAATACTATTACTATAATTCTTATCCTTGCTCTTAAAACTAACTCCATTGTCTTGGCTATTGGTTTATTGACTGTCCTATAACAGGTTCTCCGAGAAGCAGACTCAGAGGTAAGGACTCAAATGCATGTGATTTATTAAGGGCTGGTCTTAGTAGAAACCAACACAGAATTTAGGGGAACATGCTAAGACAGGGAAAGAAATCAAGAAATTGTGTGATTTTAGGTGAAGGACAGCCTCAGCCTGATCTCAGAAACAGCTATGGAATCTGAAGTGTACCTCAGATTTTGGCCCATCTCAAGACCAAGTTGGTGGGCTTTGTGTACTCATGCACCTGTTTGTCATTGTTTAAGGGGCAGGAGAGGATGAGTAACTGCCCCTAGAAGGTATAACTTCTGAGAACTTTGGGCTCTTCATTTTTGTGAAGCAATTCCAGATACCTAAAGGCAACCCTCTGAAGATTTTAATTGAAAAGCAGAAGTCCAGAAAACTGCAAAAGAGATTTGAGGGGCTTTGGGCAGACTGATAACAGTGCCTGCTACAACTTCCTACAACTACATTTGTGCAATCTGTTGCCAATTTGCCATGCTTAGTATTTGCCTATTTGAATCTCTGAACCAACTGACCATATTCTGATTGGCTTGAGACCAAAATGTGTCTTCCATTCCCCATAAGAATGGCTCCCATGCTCCTTTCTATGTTGAAAACCCCTGGATCAACTTAACCTTGAAAATCTACATGTCTTACCACAGCCAGATTCTGTTCCTGTTTCTCTCCCAACTGGCAGGAGGAAGACTGACATCACATCTCTCTTAATTTTGAAGAATAGAATTCTTACAATTATTCAGAACTCATCTTAAGAGTCAATTTATTTATTTTTAATTGTGTATACAACTATATGTTACTTCTAACTATATCTTTGGCTTAGTTTGAGAACATGAGCAGTCACAGGACTAAAAGAACTGAGAACTAAATACCAGTATTTGTAGAACCAAGGAAATAACTTGTAAACCAAATAAATACAGTAGAAGAAAAGATGCAATATCAAACTTGGCACATACAAACAATGCTAAGTGAATCAAACCTATGTATAAAGATCAATTCTCCTCTTCATAATTTATGACAATAGTTTACATGTAATAAAATCCACTCTAAGCAAAGAACTGATAAAGCAATAAAGCCATCAGATGCAATACAAACTGTTTGACGGGACTATCTAGAAACACTGCCATTCAGAGGCAGATATCCTGATATATTCCGCTACATGCTGAAAACATTTATCTATTGTGTGATAAACCTGACACATACTAAAGCAGCTGCCTCAGAAGGCTCTCTGGAAATGCACCTCTACAAAGGCTGATATTTAATTATATTACCCTGAGTGTGAGATATAATTGCACCTATTATGTGATAGGGGAAAAATGAGAATAGAAATTAACTCCTATTGAACAACAAAGTGATTATCCATTATTGAAGATAAGGTAGGACATTTCCATTGTCTTTTATGACTGCACTTATTCATCAGTAGTTCTTTTGCTCCCTCTACATCTACATGACCTAAAAGGAATGTCAACCCAGCAGCAAAAATGAAACTTGTGAAACTTGCTGACATCTGAAAACATACACTAGTATAAGCTCCAAATAAAATCAAGATGTTATCTTTCTCCTCATCCTGGTTTTTCCTCCCATTTTTGTTTTGTTTTTTACCACCTCTACCCCAACAGTTGCCCAAGCTATAATACTTGGAATTATTCTTAACTATCTTCTGCTCCCTTACATCTTTTGGGGCATCAATCTTCACAATTCTATGTCCTAAATGCCGATTAGTTCTGAGTCCTTTTTCTCGTTCTCCAAATCCACTAAGATTTAGGTTCTGAACATTCCTTGCTATGTTCGTTATATTTGCCTCCTGCCAGGTCTTACCAAACCCAGCCTTGAGGTTCCCCAGGCTACTGGCAGGACACTGATGTCAAAGTAGTCTTCCATAATATAGAGCTAGTCATGTCACTTTCCCACCTTAAAAATGGCCTAAGTTCAATAACAGAGAGTTCAGAAGAAGAAGCCAGACATGAAAGAACATTCTCAAAGATTCCACTTAGAGAACATTAAAAAGCATAGGTAGTGTTTAGGGAACCACACTTGGGTGGTGTATTAGTATACTATTACTGCTGTAACAAATTACCAGAAATGTAATGGCTAAAAGCAAAACAAGTTTATTATCTTATAGCTCTGGATATCAGAAGTCTGAAATGGATTTTTTCAGAGCTAAAATTAAGGTATCACAGAGCTGTGTGTCTTCTGAAGTCTCCAGAGGAAAATCCATTTTTTTGCATTTTCCAGTTTTTAGACACTACCTGCATTCCTTTGTCACCCCCTCCCAGCAATCAGATCACTCTGACCTCTGCTTCTGTCCTCATATTTCATTCTCTGATTCTTCTGCCTCCCTCTTTCACTTATAAGGATACTTGTGATTATGTTGGGCCCATTCAAATAATCCAGGATAATCTTTACCTCTCAAGATCTTTATCTTAATCACACCAGCAAAATCCCTTTGCCAAGTAAGGTAATCTGTTCACTAGTTCTGGGGATTAGGACAGGGATATCCAAACTGGGATTGGGAGTGGGGATGTGGGGAGGGCATTCTTCTGCTACTACAGGTGGCAAAATCATAAAGAAGCCTAAGGATGTGATAGCCATGAAAGTCAAAACAGCTTATCTATGTGGAAGAAAAGGAATGTGATTAGAAAGAAGCATGCAGAGACAGGCTTGTAGGGGGCTAGAAATTTTCTGTTTCCTGCACCAAGTAATGGTTATGTGGGTATTCACTTTAAAAGAATGTTTTAAGCCATACGTCTACATTTTTTTTTGCATTTTTAATATAGTTGTTTATTTCACATAAAAAATTATTTTAAAAACTTGCCTAAAGGTCTCTATTATATTATTCAAGACTAGAGGCCCGGTGCATGAATTCGTGCACAGGTGGGGTCCCTCAACGTGGCCTGTGGCATCAGGCCCCAGCTTACACCCCCAGCCTCGCAGTCCCACAGCCCCGCCTGGCACCCCGCCATGGCCTGGTGCTGCCCCCTCACCTGCTCCACCATCCCACCTGTGGGGGGATCAATCGGGGCTGGGCCCCCCACCCAGCTCCCTCAGTGCCTGGGAGCCAGGCGGCAGCCCCGCCCCCACGGCCTCCACTGCTCACATCTGCTGAGTGATCGGCAGGGTGATTGGGCTGGCACCGCTCGCTCACCTGCTCCACCATCCTGCTGCAATCCCACTCTCTCTGGGGCCCATCAGGGCCAGTAGTTCCTCCACTGCTGCCCACTGCCAGCACCGCGTCACCAATGCCCTCCACATTTCACACCACCCCCTGGTGGTCAGTGCATGTCATAGCAAGTGGTTGAACTCCCGGTCGAACAATTTGCATATTAGGCTTTTATTATATAGGATAACTGGTTCTCACAAGTTGGACCCAGCTTTTTTTGCCAACCTCATCTCTTAGGATTCCTTGCCTCTCCCCCGGTCCTCCTCACCTCTCCCACCTCACATTCTATGTTCCATCCTCACTGACCATAGAATGTTCTTTTATACCTTTGTGTCTTTGCACATGAAATTCTGCTTTGTCTGCTTTTACGCTTTTTGCTTGGTAAATATTATCACATTCCTTAAACCCAAATAAAATGCCACATGCCATGTATGCAAAGCTGTCCCTGACTCCGCTAACCTCCTCCCTTCCAAAGAGAGTCAGCAGGTCCATCCCCTGTGTCGTCACTTCATTTTGTCCATAATCCATCATAACACCATGTTCTGTTGTGAATTGATATTTATGACTCTATCTTCTTAGCAAATCTCCAAGCAACTTTAGGACATCACTTTCGTAGTAAAGTGCTTGGCATACATTCTGTACTTAATAAACATGCCTTTTTTAAAAGGTGTGAACCATTGCACTCTATGAAAAAGGCTAGAGCATGGGGTTAAGGCAGATGGAGGTTGAGAAAATGGAGAAAAGCCAGGTTCACACAATCATATTCTAGGCCCCCTAAGTTGGGTAAAAGAAATTGCAGTTTTGAAAATAGGCTTAAATCCAACGTGCACAGACACTTCATATATAGTTGATTCTCATGATAGTTAGGTTCTATAAAGTTGTTGGAAATAATGAATCTTTGTTCCTAGCAAGAGAAACCGGGGCCGTAAGGACCAGATATCCAGAGTAATATAATAGAAACTTTTAGGCAGGTTTTTAACATTTCTAAATGTGAACTAACACCTATATTAAAAATGCATAAGATAGTGCTAACCAATTGTTCCTAGGGGAAATACAGAGGTAGGGACCTGTGAACCTCTGCTAACATTTCCATCAAAATCTCAATACATAACCTTGTTTTAGGCATGTTTCTGTTTAAAGATACATAACTTAAGTATATGTTGTTGATTCATTAACCTTGAACTCATGGTCAACAGCACTATAACTCAATCCCAAATAAAGCTTATCCAACACACATATTTCCTCCATAAGATACAGTACATCCTCCTTGTGCTTGGGACACTTAGACAGCATGCCAGCAGTATGCTCAGGGGCTATTTCAAACAGCAAAGTCATCAACAAAAGCACAAAAATGTGAAAAACATGGCACTAAATATGCCTCGAAAGGATACTTGTTTACAGTGGGAGAGCTGAAACAAAAAGACAGAGATTCTCCTCACCTTGTTCATATCAACTGGGAATATACACATCTGGTGACTGAAATATTTTGCTGCTTTGTGCATGCCCATGTCCACAAATGACCACTAACCTGTGGCTGAGTATTCATTTGGGGATTAAAAATAAAATTTAGCAAGTAGACAAATTCCCAAATACAGAATCCACAAAGAATGAGAATCAACTATCCATTATTCTAATTTCACTATCATTCCACTTTCCAAGAGCATAAGCCAAGATTTAGAATACTGATGAGCCTAAGGTCAGGTCACTAGGCTGATATGAAGAGGCAAGATTTAAACCTCTGAAACTCTGCCTGGGGCTAAGGCTTGTGTTCTGCCCCCTACAGGCTAGCTGTAGACCTGCAAAGTGGCTTTTGGAGTGAGTCAAAGGGAATGACTACAGGTTTGGGGACTAAGTTTTCTATGGTTTATTTTGCTGTCATTCTCTGACATCTTAGCATATTTACTGGTAGCTTGTCCTGCCTCTTAACAGAATTTAACTTTGTTAATTTTTAGCTTGCTTTCATGTCATTAATAGATTATTTAAAGGAACTACTTTTTTGTACACATCGCAAGATGTTCCAAAATGATAAATTTAACTAAAATACTCTAATACCTGAGAGTTTATTAATCATTCTTCATTATTAATTGATAAAAACTCAGTTAAGATTTATGTTCTCCTTCAGTATAGTTTATTGACTTTACTGACCTCGGGTCTTTAAAAATTATAAGAGTAATAGAGCTTCTCTGAGCTCATCTCACATTTCCAGGAATATAGGAGCCCCAGATAAGGGAGAAAGCTGGTACACAGATACCATCTGTGTGGCTTGCCAGTCCATGGGACATGGAAGTCTGCAATGTTCTTCAATGTGCAGATTTCCAGCTATGGCCCATTTTCCATTTAGCCACAATCAATGGGGATTAAGCAATTTCATTATTGATTTACCATGCAAAAAATGTTTTCCATAATATACTTTCCAGTGTAAGTGTTCATCATAAGCAAAGTGTTCTTAGATACTCATTTTATGAAATGTAACAGCCTTAAGCCAACATAACCACAGATCATAGCTTCTGTCTAAGTATAGTAATTTAACCAGAAGATCCTGGTTTGGACTAAGTGTTCAATAAATATTATTCTGTCAACATCTCTTTACTAATGTTCTTTTTAATGAAATTATGATCATGATATTCATAAGATCAAATTCTAGAATTTCATATAAGGGCAACCAAATAATTTTGTAATGCCTACTAAGAACAAGATTGTTCCACAATATTGAAATAAAGTTGAATGTTGATCAAATCAATCTGTCCTCAAACCCCTCCCATGTTCAATCTTGGTCCCTGCTATTATTTCTTACAGAATTGAAATGCAAAGGGAAATAAATATTTAACAGGTAGTTAGAGAAGTGTTGTGCTTAAATTATTTACCTTTTTTAACACGTTTTTCCTTCTATCACTTCTCAAATTATATTGATCATTAGCTACTCCTCAACTTAGGTGTCTTTCAAAAGTCACCCAATAAGATAGCAGGTCAACATTTTATTTCATTCTTGTTAGAATGAAAACCAAATGGCTTCATTTTTTTATACTTGAGACTTACCAGGTGAAATTCTCCCTTCCCTCTCTGATTGATTCAAGAATTCCACAGCAATCTTAAATTGTTCTGGTGAGTCAGTACTGAGTTTTTTTTAAATTTGATTACAATTCTAAAAATGACAAACAGCCTTTTACTCTGGATGCTATTGGAGGTTAAGAAAATATTTATGTAATCAGCAATGAGCACAGAGAATCCAAGAAGTCATTAGTGACAAGTTATTTTATGTGAGGGATTGCAGGCGGGTCAGATTCAGAGCTTAAGCAAAAGTATTTTCCTGTAACTTTTCTCCAAATGAGCACATTAAAGTCAGAGAAAGAACAATGCTTTTGCCATAATTCATAGTTTTCTGAAAGCTAAATGATCTTTTTAAAAAATTCTTGGCCTCAAGATGTGATAAAAGTGGAAGGCATATGAATACCTACCATGCAGTAATGAATTGTAAATGACTTAGTAATCCACCTCCAGTGCTCACAGATCCTGTCCCAAAAAGCATCTATTCATACATCTGAGCCATCCAACAATAGCTCCTTTTGCTGATATCTGAATTCCACATCAAATTGAAAAATTATTCTGGTTATTTAAAAAAAAGTCTTTCCTACACGATTTGGGTACATTGTTGTTTACTGTAGCTAATTTAAAATTCATTCTAACATATCAAACAGTATGCTATAGATCAAAATAAATACATTAGTCAGGCTGCTCCATTAGCTTTACATTTTAAGAAAAAATATCGAACGCTGCAGTCCTTTTCCTCCTTCCCAGTAGGAGTGGCTCAGATTGTGCTCTGAATAGAGAATCCAGACCCTTCCAGTTCCTCAGGTACATTGTCTGTCACTCTCATTTCAAAGCCCCACTCCACCAAGGACATAATCAGGTCATCAAATCCAAACTGGAGAAGTGGAACTCCGCAGCTATCTAGAACTTCAACTTCTAGACTCATTATAAATAATAATAATAATAATAATAATAATAATAATAATAAAGCAATTAGGGGCCTTTAGTCAGGAGTCCTGGGTTTTCATTCTAGGGCTATTATGGCTTAGGCTTCAGTTCTTCATCTCTGTCACCCTCTCCAATTATTATCATGATGAAATTACCTTGAGAGACTTTCACATGTAGCCCAATTAGATCTGGATCTCAGGAAGTAGGGCCTGGGGACAGGCTTAGATAAAGCTCCCTGAGTGATGCAGGGTCAGGACCAATGAGTTAAAGTCACTGTTCTCTCTTGGAGAAGTTAAATGGACAAATCCACAGACACACCACCTGATGTGGTTCAGCGGGAAGCTCTTCCTAACTCAGTCACCAAGCCCTTCAGGAGAAAGTGCACCTCAGGAACAATGGCTGAGTCTGTGAAGGGAACCTATGGAACCTGCAAGTGGATGGGTAATTTTGGAAGTAGGTCCCATGCCCAGCAAATACCCCTGGGGCCCAGACAAGATACGGGCCCAATGGGGACCCTTGAAAGTATGGACAAGATAGATTAGACTGTACAGAACCGCCTGGTTCTACAATGACTCCACATAGCAACAACTGAAGCATGGATAAAGGACAGGGTTCCACTAGTGAACTGATTATATACTCTGGCTATTTCTCAACTTAGCATTTGGGAGCAGATCTACATCCTTTGAACTAAGCAAATCCCATGATGCTTAGTCAACCAAGGGGCTGGGACTGGGATGAGGAGAGGTAAGGAGAGACTCAAGAGAGATACTGGATTTCCTGCTCATTTACCATTCTTCAAATGCATTACATAGTACATTATTATGTATTACATAATCAGAAAATTATTTTTTATAAATATGTAATATACGATCTGAAAAAAGTTATTCAAAAAGTTGACTCTAGATGCTTCTATGCCTAAAGGATACAAATAACATCTCTGTAGATCTTCCATTTAGCAAAACATGTTGTTAGGCCTCTTAGTTATAGAAAACAAAGGCTGAGAGCAACAGCTAGATGATAAATAGGTGAAACTAAAAGAAGTCGCTCTACATTGTGTTCCACATTATGACTGCACTAGCAGCCCATTTGCACGAAGATTCGTGCAATAGACCTTCATTCACCTGGCTGCCTGCACCAGTTTTCTGCCGGCACCAGGGACCCAGGCCTTGGCTGTGGCCACCGCCTTCTGCCTTCTTTCAGGGTCAGGGCTTGGCCCCGGGTGGCGGCCTTGGACTCCACTGCACCCAGCCTCCCTGCTAAGGATCGCAGGAGCCGACCCTGGTGGTTGCCTGCAATCCCTGCAGACTTCTGGCTGGTGCCCAAGGCCGGGAAAGCCTCGGGCAGAGGCTTTCCCGGCCTTGGGCTCGGCCGAACCCCAGTGTCCCTGCAACGGTTTCCTGGTGGGCGTGGCTGGTGGGTGTGGCTGGTGGGTGTAGCGAAGGTACGGTCAATTTGCATATTACTCTATTATTAGGTAGGATTAGGATTTCTTTATTTGTTCCCTACAATGGACATTTTTGCTGTTTCTAAGTTTTTGCTCTTACAAATAAATATACATATGCAATATTTAGATATAAATATAAAAATGTTCATTACAAATACATATCAGATAGAGAGAGGTATATATAGATAGGTAGATACATGCATGTATGTTAGTGTTTCCATTGAATAGATCCCAGTCAGTGAGATTTCAGTACTTCTTAACTGTAATAGGCATATGAATAATCACTAGGGATCTTGTTAAAATACAGATTCTGATCCAGTAGGTCCAGGATGTGGCCTGAAATTCTGCATTTCTACCAAGTTCTCAATATGCCCATGCTGCTGGTTCATGGACCACTTTTTGATATGTACTTTATTTTATTTTGAAAGTTTTGAAAAAGAGGAAAAGAGGGGAAGGTAAAAAGTTAAAAGTAGCAGAATGAAGGAGAACAAAATTTTTTAATTTTATACATTTATTTAATACTAGAGGCCCGGTGCACGAAATTCGTGCACTGGGGGGGTGGGGGGGTGTGCCCCTCAGCCCAATCTGCACCCTCTTCAATCTGGGACCCCTCAGGGGATGTCCAACTTCCAGCAGTAGGACATCCCTCTCACAATCCGGAACCGCTGGCTCCTAACCACTCATCTGCCTGCCTGCCTGATTGTCCCTAACCCCACTGTCTGCCTGCCTGCTTGCCCCTACCTTGATCTCCTGCCAGCCTGATTGCCCCTACCTTGCCCTCCCCTATCAGCCTGATCACCCCAAACTGCCTGTGCCTTGGCCCCCAGTCTGGCCTCCCTCTGGAGGCACCACCCCCATAACCCCAATGCTGCTGCCACTGCAGCTGGTTATGGCTGCCTGAGCCTTGGCCTTTGTAGCCACTGCGGCTTTGTCTGGAAAGATGTCCGGAAGACAACCACTCTAATTAGCATATTACCCTTTTATTAGTATAGATTTGGGGACCATTACAACCACGCAGAACTTGAAGAAAACACATGGCCCTGGTCAGTTTGGCTTAATGGAGAGAGCATCGGCCTGTGGACTGAAGAGTCCAGGTTTGATTCTGATCAGGGGCACTGGGTTTCGGGCTCAATCCCCAGTAGGGGGCCTGTGGGCGGCAGCTGATCAGTGATTCTTTTTTAATATATTTTATTGATTTTTCACAGAGAGGAAGGGAGAGGGATAGAGAGCTAGAAACATTGATGAGAGAGAAACATCAACCAGCTGCTTCCTGCACACCCCCCACCGGGATATGTGCCAGCAACCAATGTACATGCCCTTAACCGGAATCGAACCTGGGACCTTCCAGTCCGCAGACCGACGCTCTATCCACTGAGCCAAACCGGTTTCGGCTGATCAGTGATTCTTATCATTGATGTTTCTCTCTCTCTCTCTCCCTCTCCCTTTCTAAAATTTTAAAAATATATATTTTTTAAAGAAAACACATGATCTTCACTTTGGGCTTTGTCATCTTACAATATCCTTTGTGCAGTGTTTTAACTTCCCTCAACTTTCCTTTATCCACCTTTAAAGTGCAATCTATTTTGGGGAAGATGATCAGGAAAGTGATTCCAATGGGTAGAAGTTTTTTTTGGAGGGGATGGGTCATGAAGATATTTAAAAATTGAGCATGGTGATGGTTGTACCACTCTGAATTTACTTTAAAAAACCAGTTCATTGTACACTTTAGGTGACATGTACAGTATATGGGTTATATCTCAACAAAGCTGTTCTTTTATTTCTTTTTAAATAAAGACCAGTCTTATAATCAATTGCAAATGTTTTCAGAGGCCCCTCAAGATTTGCTCACCATGTCCCAAATCACGGCTGTGATTCCCAGTTGCCTCCAGTCCTGGTGGATCTGGATGGTATGGTTTGCAAAAGAGAAGGTGGCAAGAGGCTTATGGAATTTCGACAACCCCATTCCCCCGGTCTCCTCATAGGGCACCAGGGCCATTCCCACTGTGCCAGCTCTGCTCCCTTTAACCTGTTGGGCAAAAGAATCCTGCGTGCTCTGGCCAGAAAGTGCATTCTTTCTTAGGTGGCCCGGATGCTTTTTTTAAGGTCGTTTTATGGATTCAAAAGAATAAACAGAGATGTGGAAAGCTTTTGTCAAAATCCTTTTACATGGTTCTTCCAGTCTCATGGGAAATGAGATGTGGCTCTGAATTCATCCCAAAGTGTGTCTTTGGGCAAAAGCACCCAGAACGGCACAACTCCTGCAGAATGCCCCACACACTTTGCTGTCAGGACTCAGGGGGGCTTGAGGGTGAGCGAGGCGGCGGTGCCAGCACAGGACCTGGGAGAAGGTAGCGCTTTCTACACTGCCCAGGCCACGTGGACTACAGCAGTACCCGCCCAGGTGGGCAGGGTGTTTCTGCTGTTTTGTTTTGGTCTGGCCTCCACCCCGTCAGCCACAGACCTGTGCCTGCACTGAGACTGAATGGTTTGATGGCCCTACTTTTTGGTGGACAGTGGATGCACTCCCAGAGACTGGCAGTTAGACTCTGGCGGCTTCTGAGTCCCTTGCGGGGAGAGCCCGGCCCTAGGTCAAGAACAGACTCAGGCGTCCTTGGCCAGGAGGCCTCCTTGGGCTAGGGGCCGCCACAGTTTGAAGGCTGGCCATGACCCCAATCCTGGTAGGGGTCTCCTCTGGGGTGCTGGCAGGCCTGGGCTCTGGCGCCGCAAAGGGAGAGGTTCCTGAACCTGCTTCCCACACACCTAGGCTAGGATACATCTTGTAGGAGGCGGCTTCAATGCCGGGGGTCGGTGACCAGGTCCTCCAGAGCCTCGCTTTCTGGGCTGCAGTCCCACGTCTCCCAGTGCCCCAGCCTCGGATGCGCCCACGCAGTTGCCCCCACCACCAGCCACCTCAGCGCAGGCCACAGCAGCTAAAGCCAGCCCCTTGGAAGCCAGGCCACCACACCCACCACCGCTAGTAGCTCTCTGCTGCTCGCTCTCTGTGCCCTGTCCACTGGGGTGGGGGAGTGCTCCCAGCCCAGCGGCCCTCCCTCCCTCCGCAGCCTGGCTTGGGAAGCTGGCCTCATGCTGGGGCTACTATGCCAGCATGCCCACTCGGCTACTATGGGTGCGACACGGGCCCCACGGAGGCCAACCTGGAGAACGTGGACCCCAGCTCTGCATCCGGCTGCTGCAGATGGCCTCGGTGGTCAACTACCACCTGCTCCTTCCACTGGCCCCATTGATCCCTCTCAGCACCAGCCATTTAGGCCAGGGTGGCAATCGCCCGGGAACCCCGGCCCTGGAGCAGCTGGCTGTGCCCGGCCACGCCCCCCGGGTTCCTGATCTGCCCGGGGACCCCCGGGAGGCTGCTGGCCGTGCCCGGCCACGCCCCCCTGGGTCGCGATCCCGCCGGGGACCCCCGGGAGGCTGCTGGCCGTGCCCGGCCACGCCCCCCCGGGTCGCGATCGCTCCCCAGGACCCCCGGGAGGCTGCTGGCCGGGCCCGGCCACGCCCCCCCGGGTCGCGATCACTCCCCAGGACCCCCGGGAGGCTGCTGGCCGTGCCCGGCCACGCCCCCCCGGGTCCCGATGGCTCCCCAGGACCCCCGGGAGGCTGCTGGCAGTGCCCGGCCACGCCCCCCCGTCGCAATCGCTCCCCAGGACCCCCGGGAGGCTGCTGGCCGTGCCCGGCCACGCCCCCCGGGTCGAGATCGCTCCCCAGGACCCCCGGGAGGCTGCTGGCCGTGCCCGGCCACGCCCCCCCGGTCGCGATGGCTCCCCAGGACCCCCGGGAGGCTGCTGGCCGAGCCCGGCCACGCCCCCCGTCGCGATTGCTCCTCAGGACCCCCGGAGGCTGCTGGCCGTGCCCTGGGACCCCCGGGAGGCTGCTGGCCGGCCCGGCCACGCCCCCCCGGGTCGCGATTGCTCCCCAGGACCCCCGGGAGGCTGCTGACCGTGCCCGGCCACGCCCCCCGGGGTCGCGATGGCTCCCCAGGACCCCCGGGAGGCTGCTGGCCGTGCCCGGCCACGCCCCCCCGGGTCGCGATCGCTCCCCAGGACCCCCGGGAGGCTGCTGGCCGTGCCCGGCCTCGCCCCCCCGGGTCGCGATTGCTCCTCAGGACCTCTGGAGGCTGCTGGCCGTGCCCTGGGACCCCCGGGAGGCTGCTGGCCGGCCCGGCCACGCCCCCCCCGGGTCGCGATGGCTCCCCAGGACCCCCGGGAGGCTGCTGGCCGTGCCCGGCCACGCCCCCGGTCGCGATCGCTCCCCAGGACCCCCGGGAGGCTGCTGGCCGTGCCCGGCCTCGCCCCCCCCCGGGTCGCGATTGCTCCTCAGGACCTCTGGAGGCTGCTGGCCGTGCCTGGCCACGCCCCCGGTCGCGATCGCTCCCCAGGACCCCCGGGAGGCTGCTGGCCGTGCCCGGCCACGCCCCCCCGGTCGCGATTGCTCCTCAGGACCCCCGGAGGCTGCTGGCCGTGCCCTGGGACCCCCGGGAGGCTGCTGGCCGGGCCCGGCCACGCCCCCCCGGGTCGCGATCGCTCCCCAGGACCCCCGGGAGGCTGCTGGCCGTGCCCGGCCACGCCCCCCCGGGTCGCGATCGCTCCCCAGGACCCCCGGGAGGCTGCTGGCCGTGCCCGGCCACGCCCCCCCGGGTCGCGATTGCTCTTCAGGACCCCCGGAGGCTGCTGGCCATGCCCTGGGACCCCCGGGAGGCTGCTGGCCGGGCCCGGCCACGCCCCCCCGGTCGCGATCGCTCCCCAGGACCCCCGGGAGGCTGCTGGCCGTCCCAGCCACGCCCCCCCGGGTCGCGATCTCACCTGGGACCCCCGGGAGGCTGCTGGCCGTGCCCGGCCACGCCCCCCCGGGTCGCGATTGCTCCCCAGGACCCTCGGGAGGCTGCTGACCGTGCCCGGCCACGCCCCCCGGGGTCGCGATCGCTCCCCAGGACCCCCGGGAGGCTGCTGGCCGAGCCCGGCCACGCCCCCCGTCGCGATTGCTCCTCAGGACCCCCGGAGGCTGCTGGCCGTGCCCTGGGACCCCCGGGAGGCTGCTGGCCGGCCCGGCCACGCCCCCCCGGGTCGCGATTGCTCCCCAGGACCCCCGGGAGGCTGCTGACCGTGCCCGGCCACGCCCCCCGGGGTCGCGATGGCTCCCCAGGACCTCTGGAGGCTGCTGGCCGTGCCCGGCCACGCCCCCCGGGGTCGCGATTGCTCCTCAGGACCTCTGGAGGCTGCTGGCCGTGCCCGGCCACGCCCCCCGGTCGCGATCGCTCCCCAGGACCCCCGGGAGGCTGCTGGCCGGGCCCGGCCACGCCCTCCCTGGTCGCAATCGCTCCCCAGGACCGCGGGAACTAAGAGGATTTGGCGCCGCCATCTTGGTTTTCTCAACGGCCAGATAGGCCACCCGGAGTCCCGCCCCCAGCCTCTCGCAGGCCCAATCATGGGCATAGCGGAGGTGCGGTCAATTTGCATGTTTCTCTATTATAATGTAGGATTGTTGGAATTTATTTTCAACTTTAGTAATTAAAAAATATACATTTAACATAAGCAATAAGGTAATTTTAATAATTAGCAAGTAAATAAAAATATTATTTTCTCTCTTCTTAGTAATAAACAGGTGGGTTTCTCCCATCCTCTCCAATGTAAATGAGTTTTCCAATATTACTGCAAATTTTCTAAAGATATTCTTATTTTACTATTTATTTGCTTCTACTTTAAACTGTCCTCTTTCTGTTTTTTGCTTTTTTCCCCAAGAACCTGCCTAGTGGCCCCACCCTGCATTCAGCCAGGTGCCTTATAAAACCTCCACAGCTTCCCCCTCTGTGTAAAGTGCAAAAATTTCAGAATATTTTATTTCAAAATTGTTTGGCATTTTATTGGTCAAAAACTCAGAAGAGTGAACATTTCATAGTTTATAGATTATAAACTAAAACAAAAGTATTTACTGGAACTATAGATCTCACTTTTTGATCCTTTGCAAAAACAACACCCAACATTCGGGGGACAGAGCTGAGAATCAGAATAATTTTTCTGGTTACAAAGACCCACTTATGGAGGCAAAAAGCAGAATAAATTTGTCATTACAATTAGAGAAGAGGGCAAATGCTAAGGGTGCATGCGCATGCATGTGTGCATGTGTGTGTGTGTGTGTGTGTGTTTGTGTGTGTCTTAAAAACATCTTGCAGGTGTCTTTAAACCTAAAGTAATCAGGGCAGAATTTACCTGTTCTTTCTCCTCAGGCTTTCTTAATAACGCTGTGTAACATGCTGGTATCAGAACCCAGAGAGGAATGTCCTAGCACTGGCCAGTCAGGTGCCATTATGATAATACAACAAATAAATCGAGAATGACTTCTAATTCAGTGGAATTGGTAAGACATTCTCAAGTATTCATTTACCATTTGCTCCCCTGTTTTGCTCTTATCTTACCCCCTCATCCAGACTATGCTTATTCTGGCAATATGATCACAGATGAACAATTATTCCATGAGGTAATTATACATAGCAACCTTTCCAGATTCTCTGGGAGACTCTGAAATTGCAAATTGGGTTTCAACCAAAGATGTCCTATGCTGGAGTAGCTGCAATAAACTGAAACCATTAGGATTATTTGCAAACTAAGTGGATGTGTCCTTGTTAAAATTTGATGTTTATTTTTAATATGGTTGCCTGCCCTTCTCTATTTGAACAGCTCATTACACCTTAAATATAAACCACATGCGCACTAGAGCATTTATGTAATTTTCTGGGGCAAAGAATTTGGGCTGTGATCCAACACTAAAATATATTACTTTAATATTTATTTGCATCTGTTTGGTATTGTCATGATCCATACAAGACTGGATCATTTTACTTTCCTTTAAAAAATAAAAAAAGGGAAGAAAAATCTCTGTTCACAGACTACTTCTAGTCAAGTGGATTTGAAAAGCTTAATTTGAGATTCAGTTCCTCTTTGCAGATATTAGTATCATAAGCATTGATGAGGAATAATATAATGAAAGATGAGTTCTGAACAATACTATGGCTGATTTGGTAAAGCTATGTTTTTAGCTTAAACAATAGGATGTTTGATCAAATCAGCCACAGAGAAGGAAATGGTATTGCAGAAGATGAGTTTCTAATTGAGCTAGACAATGAACCCTGCATCAGAAACAGCTGCAAAAAAATGGATCCCACTGCATTTCTACATGTTAATATGCTGAATTTCCACATTAGATGGTCACAATTTGAGTCCTAGCACATCCAGGTGCCTTTACATCTGTGTAGTATATTTAGAAAGAAATAAAGATCAAGTGGAAAATATGTTATTTCAGGCTTTTCCTTATTAATTTCATTATTATTATGACTATGCAAATGAAGACAGCCTTTTTGGCAAGGACATTATGTATAAGGTTAGATGGCACAGTTCCTCCCTTTCCAGGCAAAAGGACATGCTCCCTGGTTCTATGGTAAATTTCTACATTTAACTTTAGGTAGTATGTTGAAAGAAGCCAGGCAACAAGTGTTATTTCTCTGCAGAAGGTACTTGTACTAAGCAAGGAAATCTGGGAACAAACAAACCACAAAGCTCAGTGATTCCATGATGTAAATGTTCATATGTTGCTGTGATGTGTTTCCCCTGAATTTATATGTTGAAGTCCCCAGTGTGCCCCAGTGTGATGTAGAGCCTTGTGGAGGTAATTGGGTCATGAAGGTAGAGTGCTCATGAATGGAATTGGTGCCCTTATAAGAAGAGATATATCTTATGGCCATGTGAGGATACAGCAAGAAGACAGCCATATGCAAACCAGAAAGTGGGCCCTCACTAGACACCAGATATGCAGGCACCTTGATCTTGAACTTACCAGCCTCCAGAACTGTGAGAAATAAATGTTTGTTGTTTAAGTCACAAGCCTATGGTATTTGTTATATCAGCCCAAGCTGACTAAGGCAGTTGCCAAAATTATGTATCCAACATAGGTCAGCAGGAGGCTTTGCTCCACATTCACCAAAAGCCCCAGGTTTGAGGACACTCTACCATCTTATAACATCACCATGTTGACACATGACATTCAGGATTGACACATCAAGGAAAAAGAGCACAAAGAACTCACACCCACCCTCAGTTCCTTAAATCTACAGTGGCATGGCCCTTGCTGGTTTGGCCCAGTGGATAGAGCATAAACCTATGGACTGAAAGGTCCCGAGTTCGATTCCTGTCAAGGGCACGTGCCTGGGTTGCGGGCTTGATCCCCAATGGGGGGCATGCAGGAGGCAGCCACTCAATGATTCTCTCTCATCATTGATGTTTCCATCTCTCCCTCTCTCTTCCTCTCTGAAATCAATAAAAATATATTTTAAAAAATCTACAGTGACATGGATCACTTTCCCTAGCAGGTCACTGGCCAAAACTGGTCATCTTGCCCCCACCAAATAAGGGAGATAAGGGAGGGAAGCAATCGAATATTTGGTGAACATTATTGTCAGTGCCATAGCGCTTTTTTCATCTGTGGGCTAAAAAGCCCAAATCAATTATCTCCTTCAACAGGATATATTGTGTTGGGAGTCAATGTCATCTCTTTACGCATTAGCAAATATTGTGTATCTTATTAAATTCAGTTTTTAATTTTCTATGAAACTACTGCAATTTAAAAAGAAACCCTGATGTGAATTTACATATCATTCACAAAAAATAATTATTTTTCTAATAGCTACCTCTCCTGGATTTTATGGGACTTTTTTTCAAATTCTTTTTAAATATATATATATATATATATATATATATATATATATATATACAGTGAGACTCTTGATAGAGAAAGAGAAAAACCATAAAATTAATGAAAGCATTGACAAGTCCTATGAATGGCCTCCAAGGACACAGACTTATTATGTGCCCTTTATAACATGAAATAATATGTGCATTGATACCAACTCTCATTTTGGAAATAACTAATTGAACTCATCCTCCTTATATAGAGCTGAAAAGAAGTTTTAAATGAGCATTTATCAGTGGGTTTGGTGGAAATGGATCAACAAATCCCAAAGGCAGGTTTGCTACACAATGATCTCAGGAAAGACCTGAGCTCCAAGGAACACTTGAGAAATTCTAGGCTGAAATGGGGTAAAGGGGGAAGCCATGTGACTGTCTGAACTGTGCCTATGGAAGGAACATGGGAATAGGCCAGTATAACTGGAAATATTAGCTAGGGATCAAAAATGTTCCTTAAATTACAAAAAATACATTAGACGGATCAGGGAGCTTACATTAAAACATTAAGAATAAAGTGAGGGAAGGAGATGTCAACTTGTAGAACAGTTACATTTATCAAAGCTTAAATACAAATGTCACACTCCTATCTACACATGGAAGATAAGGTTAGAATAAGGACTTTATTTGCATGTTACTGCTTAGGCAAATGACTAGCTGTTGTAAGGGAAATGATTTTCTTGCCTTCAAAAATGTTTTAGTGCCATGGAAAAAATTCAAGTTGTGTTTGAATTCCCATAACCTCTACATTTTATGGCAGTGACCCAGATCCTATTAACAGTTTTCTGTTTCAACACCTGTTATCAAATCATAACATTTTTGTTAAACTGGCAAGTGATTCTCTTTCATAGTGAAAGTGTAAATGAACTCTGATTTAGAATCATTTTTCTAATTATTTTGTATACTGTGGACACTAATAGCTGCTCAGTCTTCTAATATGACCTAAATACACATTTATCTCAATGCAGTAAATAAAAGTAAGCAGTGTATATTCTATCTCTGCTACTAGAACATAATCTTTTCAAGGACAAGGTCAACGTTATTCTTCTTTCGAGTAAGTCAGCATGTATTTATGCACCTTAAACAAAGATGTTCCTCAGTAAATGCTTACCAAGTGATACACACCTAGTCCAAAGGGGAATAAGGATGTGTTTGATTGATTTACCATGGATGCCTTTTGGTTCAGAATCACTTGGTGACAGAGGCTTTATAACCATTTATATTTGGAGGGAAAAAGAATACCTCAAGCCAAAGATCATAAAACAAATTTTGGGAAGAACCATTACTTAAGGGATTTCTCAGTATAATGGGGTTAGAATGCCTACCTGCCCAGATTAACATGGTTATTAAATATTATTTTTAAAGTTTATAGCTCACAGCTTTTCCATAAAGGAAGATAATGTCTAATAAGAGTGTATGTTTTCCTTACCAAAAGGTATAAGCTTACCCATGTAACTCCCTCATCCTTTTAAATACTTGGGCCTCAGTGTTCCCATTTGTGGTTCAGTGAATCGGTCTAAGATCCATCATGGACTTGGCTGCCCCCCATAGCTCTGAACACTTAAAATGTAGCTAGTATCACTGAGGAACGGAACTTTTAATCCTTTTAAATTTTAATTAATTTGAATTATACAGTCACCTGAGGCTAGGTGCTATCATTCTATATTGCACAGATACAGGACATTTCCATCAACGAAGATATTTCCATTGACCATGATACTACAGAGATTATACATTCAGAATGTGGAGATCAGATCTTACTTCCTGTCTGGCTAACTATGCTTTTTAAGGCAATAGCATTCTCCATTCTGCTTCATTCTACTCTCCCTAGTCCTTCACTTGAAAATATTTGGAGAAAGTTTCTTTTTATTTAAACATTTATGTTCCTATCAGCCAGTTTAAATTGAATATAGATGTATAACTGAATTTCTGTGAACCTTTCTCCAGTTGCATTCCTCTCCCTCTTTCCCAAGGAGTAACCACCATCTTGACTTGGTGTTTATCATTTCCAGTCATGCTTTTAACTTTTACTATATGTGTATCCATAAACAAAGACAGAATTCTTGGGCCAAAGCCCATAATGTGCCCCTCAGATGACTGGATTCTTAACTGGAAGAGAGTTTACATCCTTATAAAACATGGATGTTTCTCCAAACCAGATGATTTCTGAGACATGTTTCCAAGTAGCCTACCACACCAGGGGTTGTAAAGTCCGTCTCTGGAGGAAACGGCAAAGTTGTATTTACTTGAACTCACATACGAAGATCATTCTGAGATAGAGCAGAGGAATAGAAAGACATAGTTTCAAGCACAGAACACCAAGACTGCCTTCACAAGCAAAATAAATCCAAATATCTGAGGAACTCATCTAGTAACAGAGGCAAACCTGCAGAGGCTCTATCTTTTCTATAGACATTCACACTCTCTAATAACTACCTTCCTCAAGATCCTGTCCTGCCCCACACCCCAACCCTGTCCTCTCATGAATTCAGTTTTAACCACCTCAAGTGCTCAAGGCCCCTCAGTTATCTTCCCACCTCTGAAAAGCTCTAATAAACACTTCATATATTCCAATGCGTTCCCCAGAAGTGCTGAGATAAAATAATGCAAGTGTTCTCTTAAGGAAGTTCTCCCAGGAGATGCCACCAAAGAAGTGAGGAAAACAGGACAGCGACAAGGGAAGAGTCTGATTCCACAGAGGAGTTCTGGAGAGGAAGTTTCTTCAGAATTGTCCTGATCCTACTTAAAACTGGAGTCTGACCTTTCAAGGTGGCACTCTTAGCCAGCATTGGCTACGAGTCACCTGGAAGTAGGGTGGGAGGAGTACTAAAGGCCCAGCTTTCTACACATCCAAGGGGGCAAAGTGGCTCCTATACGATGAGATTTGAAACACTGGAAGCAAAAATCCATCAAAACCAGAGGAGGGAAGCTTCGAAAGTATAAAAGTGATCCATGGAGGTCAGGTCAGAGCATGGCAATGTCCACCATACAGCATTTGTTGGAGTTGATGGATCATTGCATTTTAGTAGTGATAAAACCCTTGAGCTAATGGGATGACTTTAGAATTTCAGAAATTAACATTTTGAGTTGAAAAATCTTTTAATATCTGTACTTCCCAAAAGCCCCTTCTCCAAATCAGACTCTGAAAATAGGCTTTAAACAGTTGCTAAGTCCAGCTTCAACTGACAATTCATCACTAATAATGATAATTGCCACAGATTTTTGATAGGTGCCCTTAATCAAGTTAAGAAGTTTCACTCCTACTCATAATTCACTTAAGCGTATTTTCCAATTAATATAGCTTGCATCTTATCAAAATACTTTTTAAAAATTATATGTTGGAATGATCATAAAGTTTTCCTCCTTTAAAATATTATTGTGTTGTATTATAATAGATTTTGTTGAGGTTAAAACTTCCTTGTATTCATTAAATAAAATCTTCATCATGATGATATTTTAATTCACCAAATTTTATTATTTTTGCAGCTATCATCTCAATAATATCAGGCTATTCTTTTTCTTCTATTATTCTTGACTGGTTTTGCAATAAAAGTAAAATTGGTTCTTAAAAAGTTGGGGAATTGTTATTTTTCTGTTTCCTGAAAGCATGTTTAAAATTAATGCTTTTCTTAACATTTTGGTAAATATCACCTGAAAACTACCTGGGCTTAGTGGGTTTGATGGTCTAGAAGTTTTAATCTCAATTTGATATCTTTAATACTTAAATATTTAAGATTTTTATTTCTTTAGTCAGTTATGGAAAATTATAGTTTTCTAAGAAATTCTCCACTTGGTTTACATTTTCAAATTTATTACCATAGTCATTCTATATTAATTTATGATTCATTTAATCTCTAATTATAATTGTCTTTATTTTCATTATTCTCATCTATTAGTTTAATATATTTGTTTTATCTTTCTTTTTTTGTTTATTGTTATTCTTATCTATTGTTAATTTTCAAAGAATCAACTTTGGGTTTTATTGGCATTTCTTTATATTCCTGTGCTCTAATTTATTATTTTTTATTCTTGATTGAAACTTCCATTATTTGTGTTTATTCTGGTTTAGTTTTTCTTCTCTTTTATTTAAAATATAGATATTTAGCTTTCAGTCTTTCTTCTTCTCTAACATGTAATGGCACACTTTAACCTCTGAGTGCCACCTTCACTGTGACCCACTCACTTGTATGAGCTGCGTTTTCAGTGCCACTCAGTTCTCAACATTTTCACATTTTCTGATTTCTAAATTTTAATTTTTGTTCACAAATTACTTGTAAGTGTGTTGTTTTTCTTTTATTTACCAAATCTATAGGAAAGAGGGTTGATGTTTCTCTCTCTAGTCCTATATTCACTTCATGTGATCAGAGTAAGTGTTCTATGAAATGATTTTTTATATTTATGACCTGGTATGTGGTCAATATTCATAAAAGTTACACTTGTGCTTTTAAAGAATGTGTATTCTCAAATGCAGAATACAAAGTTTTATACATACTTCCCATTACATCAAGACTAATAATTGCATTTTATGAAAATACTGTATTTTTCCTAAATGATACTTGCTAAACAAATCAGTCCCGACTTTTTAAAAAATATGTTAAAATATCATGTATTTATCAAATTCTACTTATAATTTTACTGACTTTATATACCAACCTCAAGTTGGTTCATATGCTTAACAATTTATTACCTCTGGCAATTTCATAAATATTGTCTTTTCTTTCTTGTGAGCACAACTATATATATGTAACATTTTTTTTTATATTTTTATCTAACTTTTCTAAGTGGTTGTACCAAAAAGTTTTTTTAAGGTTTTCTTTTTGTTTTTTATTTGCCATACTTCCAGAAGGAGAATATAATAGGAAGGAAGGGAAGAAGAAATGAAAGAATAACGGAAAGAAGGAATAAAGGGAAGGAAGGAATAAAGAGAAAGAAGGAAGGAAGGAAGGAAGGAAGGAAGGAAGGAAGGAAGGAAGGAAGGAAGGGAGGGAGGGAGGGAGGGAGGGAGGGAGGGAGGGAGGGAGGGAGGGAGGGAAGAAGACATTCTGAAAGATGGATGCATTGTATATATTCCTTTGGGTTCTCGTTTCTACAGGTATTTTAAAAATTTGTGTCAGCCTATACTGAGGCGGATGTATCTGAGACTAAGGAAGCTCCCCACTCCATATGTCAGTTTTCCTTCCTTTATGCTGAAACAGAGGACCAGAGCCATGCTGGACTGGTGGGGAAACAATTTCTCTTTACAATAAGAGCAACTAGACTACAGGGAAAGTGTTTTGATATAGCACATGTTGGAGACCATCTCCTGTACCTTCTAACCTAATTAGTTCATATTTGTGGCTTTCAGTTAAAGAACACTTATGAGGCTTCTGCTGTGTTTTTCTTTTCATCTCTGCTAATTACTATACCTGCAATCACATAATCAACCTCTTGGGTTGCAAAGAAAAACAAGGGTGTGAGTAGTTAATTGCAAAAGCAAGTGGCCCATTGCTTATGCAATCAGTAGACCTCCAGCATATTAAATTTGGTGCTCAGTTATAGCTCAAATATTACAAGTGGCAGAGGCTGTCCTTTTAAAACTGACTTCACAGGTTCACTTGCAATTTTCTCAAACTCTTCAACCCTTTGCAATTCTTTTTCAAAAATCACAAAAACCAAAAGTAAAAGATCACTGTCATTGGCCCACTTAATGATTTCATTCCCTCCACTTACCAAGCGGTGACACCTTTGTGTTTGGATGCAGAAACCATTTTGGTGGTGGCAAGACAACTGGCTATGGTATGATTTATAATTCACTAAATTACACAAAGAAAAATGAACCTAAACATAGACTTGTAAGACATGGCCTTATGAGAAGAAGAAGACCTCAAGAAAACAAAGAAACACAAGAACAGAATGAAGGAAGTCAGGGAGACTGCAAAGGTCAGTGTTGGTGCTGCCAAAAGTGAGCTGGAGATTGGACAACAGAAGGAGTAAAGATTCTTCAGGAACTTGATCTGTGGTGATTGGGCAGATTTTTCATGAGAGTATTAATAAACTAAAAACTTCTTTTAAAAATGAAAATGAATTGGTAGTAGATAAGCTTGTTTTCAGTTGTAATGTTTTAAAGCTATAATGCAATTCAATCACATCTTTCAAACAAATAAGAGCTTTGTTCAGGGTCATTTGCTAAATGTCTCACACAAAATCTAAAAAGAACAGTAGTTAATTGTAAACCCTGAGCTAATGGTGTTCTTTCTACTCAAGATCTAATGAGGCTCAACCCCTCACAATAGGAAATGATTTAACAACAATATTTATTTAGATGATGCACCCGGTTCTCTGACCCATATGGTGATGTGCAGCAATGGTGTAAAGTATATATCTTCCAGATGGACATTAAAGCCCCAGCCCCATTCATTCCAGCAGAACTGACACATGGAGGGCAAGGTGTGTTTATTTTTTAAACTGAGCCCAATAGTCCTTAGGTTGGTTAAATCAGTTTTGATAAGCTATAAAAGAAACTTTAGAAGATACCTCTAGGAAATAATTTTCAAAAGTCGACATACCATGACAATGTTTAATTGGATTCTAAAAATTAGTGCGATTAGCGAGGAATTGTGATCAGAAAATTTGCATAAAAGCTCAGGCCCTCCTGTATGACTTTGAGAAAAGACTAAGCTTCATGAAGTCTCAGTGTCTCCATCTTCAAAATGAGGCTAGAAATCCATAGCTTTCATCCCTGAAAGGACAAATGCATTATAAAGGCAAAAGTGCCAGGAAAAGCAAGCTGTTATTTTTGTTATTTATGAGGATTCTTTGACACTGAAACAAATCATGGATTGTTATGTCACCATGTCTCAGATCTGCTATTGCATGTTTATGATGAACTTTTGGCCTATGACTTGTCTTGACTCTTTGGTTAACAATTCCAACAGCCGCATGTGAAGGGTCCTTTTTTGCATGGTATGTGGGTGTGTTTTCCTCATATTTTCTGCAGATGTTTCAACTGAGTGTCAAAGTCAGCCCTATGGAGTCAGCCATATGGGAATAAGCTGTCATTTTACATGATCCAAGATCTCCTAATCCAACCCCCTTTCTTTTTCTACCCAACTTCAATTTCCAGGTAAAGTTCAGAGTTTTCATTTAAAGTGAAGTGGCTTGCGGAAGGGCAAAAGGTATTAAAAAGCCCAGGAAGGGCCCACTCATCAATCCTGTCTTCTTGTAGGGCTGATCTTCTCTTTGAGCTGGAAGGCATGTTTGATTTCATATTGTCTCCAGCACTTTCATGAGATCTAATTTATCTAACATATCCCGAATGATTACGACTGACAGCTCAAATGCTATTTTTAAGAATCAATGTCCATGCCTAGCCGGTTTGGCTCAGTGGATAGAGCGTCGGCCTGCAAACTGAAAGGTCCCAGGTTCGATTCTGGTCAATGGCACATGCCCAGATTGTGGGCTCAATCCCCAGTGGGGGACTTGCTGGAGGCAATTGATCCATGATTCTCTCTCATCATGGATGTTTCTATGTCTCTCTCCCTCTTCCTTCCTTTCTGAAATCAATAAAAATATATTTTTTATAAAAAGAATCAATGTCCAAAATTACTTCATCCTATATAATAAATAGGTAATATGCAAACTGACCATCACTCCAACACACAAGATGGCTACCACAAGATGGCTGGCAGGGGAGGGCAGTTGGGAGAAACCAGGCCTGAAAGGGAGGGCAGTTGGGGGCTATCAGGCCTTAGGGGAGGGCAGTTAGGAGTGACCGGGCCAGCAGGAGAGCAGTTAGTTGTCGATCAGGCTGTCAGGGAGTGGTTAAGGGGTGATCAGGCTGATGGGCAGAAGCTGTTAGGGGCAATCAGGCAGGCAGGCAGGCAGGCAGGCAGGCAAGCGGTTGGGAGCCAGCAGTCCTGGCTTGTGAGAGGGATATCTGACTGCCCGTTTAGGCTCAACCCTGGGATCGGGCCTAAATGGGCAGTCGGACATCCCTCAAGGGGTCCCAGATTGGAGAGGGTGCAGACTGGACTGAGGGACACACACCCCCACCATGCACAAATTTCGTGCACTGGGACTCTAGTATTAAGGTAAAATGCAATATATTTATTCAATCTTTGTCCTTTTCATCTTTACTACCACACACATAAAGCCTTTAAGACCTGGTATTGGAAACAAAATTTCCTTAATAAACTAAGTAAGGAATATGTTTAAAGTGGCCACATAAAGTTAACTCTAAAGGGACAAGCCTTTAATATTTCAGGTTCAGGTGTCACAGGAAGAAGGATTTTCCTACAATCTCTGGAATCACACCAAATAGAACTAAGAGCTTCTATTTACTGAGCCACCAGAAACTATTGGGTCTGAGATAAATCTACCAGCACACTGAATTTTTCCTCTCTAGCAAACACTGCTAGTGAAAATGCATATCATATGTTGAGACAGCCTTTGGAAAATCACATGATATGGTATAAAAACAATATGATAAATTAATTTTCATATTCTCACCCCTCTATTCTACTTGTAGCCTGTAAACATTCGCTTACAAACATCCTAGCATGATATAATCCTGTTTTTTGTACTTTTTATGAAGTAATCTATAAACTCAGTAATCCTGTCCCAGCTCTCTGCAAAAAGTCATGCTCTGATAAACTCAAAAGAGTTTATGGCTGTTAATCCTGTGGCTTTGTTTGCCCTTTGATATTTCTGTGGCAATTCTCTTTCTACTTATGGGAAAATTACCCATTTTATTGTATCCTACTGCTATATGATCAATTTATAGAATCAGTTCCTAACCAAGGACATCACATTTTAGTTATTTCCTTCAAATCTCACCTACGCTCAACATAATAGAATAGTATGTAAGGAGGCAATAACATTTTTTTTAACTTTCTATGTCATGAAGCAAAATAGAAGTAAAGAGATCTTTACCTTATTGCTTTGTGACAGGCTGACTAATATGAATGCTTGATAAGTTTCAAGGAAGGTAGAAACCAAATGATACATACCATTTCCCCAACTACCCAAGCACTGATCTGAGATAAGAGATGGATCATATGGAGTACAGAAAATGCAGGGCATTAACAGGTGGTTCTTCTTCACAGAGAGGGACCAGTTCTGAGGACATGTAATTAACCTGAAGCTCAACACATATAAGCATCAGTGAGCAGCACAGTCCTATATCTCTAGGGAGGACATGTTCTCAGAAGTTGTGGTTGGAGCCATCTATCATGGACAGGTGAAAACCTAGTTGTTGGCCAGGAGAGTCCATGCAGAGGGCTGCAAGGGATTTCAAGAGACCCAATCCAGGGCAGATGAGAAACAAATGAGAGAAGAGTGGGCTTCCTCTTCTCTGATATAGGGATTTTAAAGGAAATGGTAGAAACATATCCAATTACCAGCAGTCGTATTAATCTTATACAGAGGGGATGGGAGAGCTGGACAACTGGAGAGCCAGGTAAATTTGGGTTGGGTTTAAGGATGGCTCCTTTCAGTAGATGAAAAATAGGGCTGTCTTAAAATTCCTTAAAAATTATCTTTGAATTATCTCTTACTTTCTCCCAAATCTTTTTCAGCAGCTATTCTAATTTTCTTTCTTCCAAAACTCCTCCAGCTCCCTCTCTGTCTTTATCTATTCTTCTTCTCTTCCTCACAAATAAGGAGGTTTAGATTCATCTTGGGCCATCACCTCCATTTCTTATCCAGAAAATTGAGCTTAACTCAGTTTACTCTTTTAACATACTCCATTTACATTCTTGTAAAACACTTATGTGACCTTGAACTTTTTGGTAAAATTAAATGCCAACTAGTTTCAAAATCTACTATCTCTGAGTTAGATTTTGAGGAACTTCAGTTTATTCTGCCATGGTACATCTTTTTTAAGAATCTTTCTTTCAGCCCTAGCTGTTTGGCTCAGTGGATAGAGGGTTGGCCTGTGGACTGAAGGGTCCCAGGTTCGATTCTGTTCAAGGGCATGTACCTTGGTTGCAGGCACATCCCCAGTAGGGGGTGTGCAGGAGGCAGCTGATCAATGTTTCTCTCTTGTCAATGTTTCTAACTCTCTATCCCTCTCCCTTCCTCTCTGTAAAAAAATCAATAAAATATGTTAAAAAACATATTACTTTGATAAATAAACAATGATGAATGAGATATAAAAAAAGAATCTTTCTTTCATTTATTCATTCACTCATTTGCTTTCTCAAAAAATTATTTGATGAATATTAATGAAGTTTTTATTTGCAGAGGAACTGTGTCAGATGTTGGGGGAAAAAAATAACCTAGACACAGTCCCCATCTTCTAAAGGTCACCGTCCTTTGGGGAAGACAGGCAACTAAATGAATTCCAGCTGAATATAATGTAAACATGTACTGAATCATAAGGAAACTTAGGAGAAAAAGCAATGGCTTGACTGAACAAACTGGGAAGGTTTCAAAGCAAAAAGTATACTTCATATGGTTATTGGAAGATAAGTAGAAATTCATCAGGCAGACAAAGGAAGAAATAAAAATAATGCCAAGTTACAATGATAAAGCTTGTATATACCAGAAATTGTGCTGAGCCATTTCTATGGATCATCTTATTTAATCTTCCCAATAGCCCCAGTGAGGTAGATGTTTTTATTATCTTCATCTACCAGATGCCAAAACAGGCTCAGAAAGGTGAGTAACTTGCCCAAAGGGGATGTCAGACATGCATACAAGGCATTGCCTTTGAAAAAGCAGGGAGAATTAGGGAAATGATCAGTAGTTTACTGTGCTTAGCATGCAATCAGGGAGAAATCCTGTGGGAAAAGGGCAAAAAAAAAAAAATAAGACAAGAATTATATCTGAAAAAACCTTATCTAGAGTTTAAAATAAATTCATTAAGCAGCATAGACTACTTGAAATTTTTTCTCCCCCCCCCATAATATTTAGGAGAAGAGATAGATGCCCCCACTTCCAGGATTCTTACCTGCTCCTCTTTGCTCAGCTAATTAATTGCCAACATTGTAGGATGTGAGGGCTGAAGCATAGATGCCCTCCCTCTCTGGGGTAGATGAGCTTGACTTAAGCTACAGTAGCTATTACTTGGATAACTCAAGGTTTTCCATGGCTGAAATAGCGCAGAATTTCAACAATTAAGAGTCACAAGGATGCCGTCAACCATAAGGGAATTTTCCCACTCTCTAAATCCTATTCAGAAGGAAATTTTGTGGAGTTGGAATTATGGTATAGTGGTTGTTCTAGGAAACTTCCTTACTTATCATCATTGAGACATTCCCAAGACAGGACAACCACCCAATATCCATTACCCACAGGGATGGTAGACTCTTCATTATAGTCAGCCAAGGGCTAAGCAAAAAGGGGTACTTCACCTTTCTGGTATGCCTTAGGTTTTGACTTACAAAAGGCTTTTAGTCAACTCTTACCCCATGTCACATATTTACATGCTCAAATCCTCAACATAAGTAGAAATTTATGCCAAGCAAATACCATGGACTCTTACCTGTCTACAATAATAAACTGAAAAGATTTAATAAAAACAATTTTCAGTTAATTAAATTGAGCCTTCTGAAGGCTCTCCTTCAAAGCAGTGATGGAACTGACGTTCATGCCTCCTTTGATCTGGGTAGTACGAGGAGGAGAAAGCAAGGTTAAAGCAAAGTGAATAAACATTAGCAAACAACTGCACTGCCAGGTAGAAGGTACAATGTGACAAGGGAGTTGCAATGTACTCTGAGAATTCAAAAGAGAGAAACCTCTGTTTGCTGAACATTTTTTTCCAGAACATAGTAATAAGTAGAAAACTGAATGCTATTTAGATATCACTTCTGCTTCCTCTCCACAAATGAAAGGTGTAAAGGTGAAGCAAAGTAAATGAGTCATCCACAAATTGAAAAGTGTGGAACTGACTACATTCCTGCTTCCCAGTGTACATGGACAAATAAATGTATTGTCACATTCACATCACATAGCTCTCTATCTATGAACAATTGTATTTTATTGGTGCTTGTCTCGTCAGCTAAAGTAGAGCCCATCCCAGAGCAACAGGATTTCTAGAAATCCCCATGATTTGGCAAACATACATATTTTTTAATCCCTGTCAGTCATTTCATGCCGGCCTTTTTTTTCCTCTTCCGCTCTGCTTCCTTCCCTTGAGTCCTTCTCCAAATCACACCACTAATAAGTGGAGAGCCAAGCCAAGACTCAAATTCAATTTTGTCTGACTCTGAACCTAATACTCTTAGCCAGATTGGATTCTCATTACCTACTCCCAAGAAAGAATAGATCTTAGTCAAATTAGTGTTTTTCTAACTGTAATGATCTGAAAGACATTGTTCAAGTTCTTATGAGTTTTTAGGCCTTAACTAGAATATTCTACTGTTCAACTAGAAAAAGGAAGTGGAAGGCCATTTTGTAACCAAAACCATGTCATCCACTCACCCATGTATTTCTTTTGTTTATTTTCATTTAATTTGTTTCATTAATTCTTTATTTTTTATTTAACATATTTATTACTTATATATGAACCAGACACTGATTGAAGCTGATAAACTGATGGGAAATGAGACAGCCTAGCTTCCCATATTTTTGGAACCTACAATAGAACAGAAATCAATGCTTTTCAGAAAGCATCCTTTCCCTAATCCATCCTTAGATCCTCAGATTCATGTAGCCCCTTGGCTCCAAAATCATCAGTGATTTCACAAAGACAGCATAATTCTTCTCGTTATCTTTCAAGGACCCTGGTGTGATCTTCATCTAACTAGCTATCTGTGAGGCTATTACTGGAATAATCATGTCACTTTATACATGATGCAGTAGAAAGCCCACTAGACAAGCAGAGAAAAGTAGATTTGAATCTCATTTCTGCCAATGTTAACTCTGAAAACTTAAATAAGTTCATTTCTTTGGGTTCCAGTTACCTCATGTATTAAATTGGGAGTGGAAATAGATGTGGATTCAATAATTTTAAGAATTATTCTCTTAACGCCTAATATATATATATAAATTCCACTAGGCGTTTTCTCTATTCCAATTTATATTTTATTTAAACCTCTCTTTAATAATGAGCAAACTGAAGACAAATGATTTTGACTTAAATAAAGTTACCTAGCTACTAATTGGCATAGAATTTTGTTTGAACACAGGTGGCTTGACTTCACTTTAAAACCTGACTAGATGACCACAAAGAACTCTGCCAGTTCAAAATTTCAGTTACTGCAACCTTTGGGGTTTTATCTCTACTTCTCAATTATTCATCAACTCTTTAGCCAAGCTGACTTCCTAAATATGCATTCCTTTGCTAATGGAGCCCCTTCTTAAAAAAAAAAAAATCTAGCCTGGCTGATGTGGCTCAGTGGTTGAGCATCAACCTATGAACCAGGAGGTCATGGTTTGATTTCCAGTCAGAACTGGGTTGTGGGCTCAATACCCAGTAGGAGCCATGCAGGAGGCAGCTAATCAATGATTCACATCATTGGTCTTTCTATCTCTCTCTACTTGTCCCTTCCTCTCTGAAATTATAAAAAAATATTTTTTTTAAATCCCTATGTTATTGAGCAAGATAACCTTGTCTTTTATCACTTAATACAGATTAGCATCTACTCAAATCTTTATCCAAGGGATCTAAGATATTTCATATTTAAGTACAAGCTAGATAGCATATGAGAAAATTCACCATTACACATCAAAATGCCTCAGGTGTTTGATATCAAGCAATGTGGTCAAAGTCCTATTATGTGCAAACATAACAAGAGTCCAAGGGTCTGTATTAGAGGTGAATAGTAATTAGGGGATTTCTCAAATCAACCTGACAAGGACAAAGACATTCTAGGGATAAAACCATCAAAGGATTTATACCTATCCTCAACCCTGGCATCAGAAATCAAAACATCAAAAATATAAGAATTCTGAGCCATGCCAGATTGTTGGGCCATTACCAAAAGGGTTTCTCAGTTGACTTTAAACACATATGCTGAGACCCAATCATTATTTTAGCAAATAATGATTGAAAATAAACCAAGACTCTTACATTGGCAAGGAAGAACTCAATTCCATTGCATCCTATCTCTGGTTTAGTGGGATTCGTTCCTGAAAAGCTTAAAATTCCTAAGGATATAGTGGAAGGACATAAAAAGAAGAGGAAAGAGTTCTGCCATGTTACCTTTTATGGCTGCTGTTTACCTTTAATGAGATTGTGTAAAAGCCTGCCTGTAACAAATGCAGCATCTATGTGAATCCGAACAGGTTGAGGAGGAAACTAGGAACCAGAGATGGCACCAAGAGCTCCAAAGCTCTTCGTTTCACACTGGAACAGGAAGCCTAAAAATCTGCTGTTTTGTCAAGATCCATTTCAAACATGCACTACTCCATGAAGTGTGTCTTGATTATTCAACCTTAAATAGCTCTGCTCATTCTTACTGTTCCTTTCTTTAATTATTGCTCATTCCTCTGACATATTAGGTCTGTCTTTGTCTTTAACCCTAAAGCTCTTGATATCCTCATGCCTGGGTATTCAGAGGCCTACTGACATCCATACCCTTTGCATCATGTGTTCCTCAAGACATTGGCTTCCTCTGACTTGAATTCCACACATGCTCTGCATGACCTTGCAGGATGATGCCCCCCTATAAAAACCGAATCACCTTGAAACTCACCCAGGAGTTCTTTGTATATTTCCCACACTTGAACATGTTAGTTACAAACATGAATTCAGCTAGTCCCTCCAGTTTCCTGCTTGCTCATAACACAGAATAGGATACAGAATAGCCAATGTAGCACTCCTCCTCAGGCCTGGCATTCACAGCTTGAAGCTAGAACTTCACCAGTGTTTAAAAGCATGCACAGAACTCAGTTGCCTTGTCCTTTAAATGCAGCTAGTCTTGTTCTACTCTTAATCTCTAAAAGGCGAGTGGAGAATCTCTTATCTCTGTAATTGGATAATTGTTCTCAGCTTTGTGCCCTTGAGCCACGCCATACAAGAGCCCTAGGTGTGAACTCTCTGGCACCCACATGGATCAGTTGAAGTTCCCCACAGCATAGCCCCACCCCCCGCCATAAAAATAATTGCCCATAATCAGAACTTCCAAAAAGTGTCATTCACCAAGGGCAACATATTGTGTGTCTGTCTTAAAGACTCTCATTCAGATCACAGTAGCTAAGTGCCAACTACATTACTCTGAAAACTCACTTGGGCTAATATAAAACTTAAATCACCAAAATTAAAAAACTCTTCCCCCACACTAAGTCTATGGCCCATAAACCATACATCTTGCCCACCAAAAGCCTTGTAACAAGTATAATTTGCACCCCCACTCAAATTTCACTCTTTGTTTTAATTTCTCAGTGCCACCGGCCAAGGCAAAACATATTGGAGGATTTTTAAGTTACTACCTGAAAGCTGCAACCTCACTCCTCCTATTTGCCACTTAGCAGAAGAAGGCCCACGCAGGACAATGCCACTCAGGACAAATGCTCAATGCAGGGAGGCAGGCTTCTGGGAAGAAGGGAAGAATCTAGACGGGCATTCTTCCCAAGTTTACAAGTCAGTGAGTCCCCCACCTTCACTGATGGGTAGTGAGTTACAGGGTAGAGAGAAACTAGCAGACATACTTGGACATGAAAGAAAATGTCAGGAGTGGGGCCAAACCAGTTATCCCTTCACAATGTCCTATTCATCCCTAGCAGTGCCTAGCAAAAATGTCTCATTCAGTGGATGCTCAATATATATGTAGTTATTGGCATGAAACTGAATTAGAAAGAAACCTGGATGTTTTTCCTGCTCTGTTTCACTGTCACCCTAACAGAAAACCTTTGCAAATGTGAAAGAAGCAAAGTGTCCTGAAGTGTACATTAATTCCTAAATCCCCCTAGTATACAGGGTTAGTTAAGGAATGAGATCTTTTATTGACTCTAAGAGGTTTAATTAGAGAGTCCTTTAAAATTAAGTTCACAATCAGTCATTTCTCACTCTCTGGCTCAGGACATGTTTTCAACCAGCTGTTTTAACCCGTTTTCCCCATGTGGACTAGTAGGAAATAGCAAAAGAGCCTTTCATTCTGGAAACATCACTGTACTTATTTTCCAGATGGCTGTCCCAAGGCTTAGCCAAGACCAGGCTTCCCTCATATCTGCATAATTGCACAGTATTGAACTGGAAAGGATGACACAAATCAGCCATAATAATGTTCTCATTACTCAGTTTTAAAAATCGAAGTCTAGCTAAAACAGTGATATTTCCAGGTTCCTTCCACACCTGCAGTGGCAAAACCCAGGCTGGAACCTGGGCCATGACCCTGTGAACAGGACTCTCACGGCTGTGATGTCTTCTTCCTAGTTCTTGGACCAAGGGCCAGCATTTTTGTTGTCCTGTTGTAGTGGCTGCAATATCATACACAAGGAAAAATAGACACATGAGCTAAAACAATTACGATTCCACCAAAATTGCCTTACGTGTTTCTCTTAGGGCCAGGGATGGGGAGGTGCAGACATTCTTCATCTAAAGCTGCCTGACCTCTATTTGATTGAAAGCAACATCTGGTCTCCAGGCTTCCAGCGGTGTTTCTCCTATTGAGAGGTAGCCAATTGCAGACAGATGTGACATTTCCTCAACACGTTGTGTTGACATCACTGACATATACCTTATTTGAACAATGGGCAGCCAGGCTTCTCAACACCTTTACACCCAAAGCAATTCCATCCCAAGATGGCAGAGGAGCTATACTGTGGGTAGACTTTTCCACAGAGAGATGCAGAACATGTCCAGACCCCATGTTTTCTCTGCCCTATATCCTGTTACTTAAGCCCCAAACCATTCCCTTTCATACAATAAATGTGAATTGCAGAACTAAAGTCGCGAAAAGGTATATAGCCTATAGAAGAAAAAAAAAGACTACATCTTAAATTTCAGCCACCCAAAAAGCCCCGCTTCACAGCCATGTGGTGACTTCATTCTTACTCCAGGACACCAGCCTCTCCCTAATTCATTCTCTCCTACCTACTTCTCTGTTCCCTTACTACCCTATAGTTCATGTTGTACACAGACAGGTTACCTCCAACTAAAGCGCAATTAGTTAGAAATGGAGACAGGATGTGAACCTAGACAGGAACTGAGTCCATACAACGAATCACTGTGCTATTCTCCCTCGAGGCACAAACCAAAAGTCCTCAGATCCACATGGTCAGGTTTAGTAGTTGTTTAATTAAAAATGTTAACTAAAACAGGAAGTCATTTAAAAGAGAAATGCAGACCTACATTTATCCTATTCAGTTATTTTAAGTTAAATGGTATTTTTTAGCAACCCGTTGTTTTCAAGTATTTTAAAATCATTCACTGGCCTTATTGTGGTGATCACTTTGCAATATGTACAAGTATTGAATAATTATATTGTGCACCTGAAACTAATATAATATTATGTCAAATACACCTCAATAAAAAAAGAAAATAGAACTTGAGTTAGTTCAATTATGTAACTCATTCTAAAGCAATTGATTAAATCATGTCAATGTTCACTATCGTTCAGCCAATTTCTGTTTTTTGCAGAAGGTGAAAATCCTCAGAAGTTTTTACAGAATATAATAAAAATTTATGATACATGTTTTGTTGAAGATATTTTAGTGGATATTTTTTGACTGCAGATACATTTGCAAACTTTTAAAATTGATCCTAAGGGAACAACAAAAAGAACAGTATTAAAATTTCTGTAATTTATCTTATAAAATGGAATTATTTAGGAATTTGTGATCTAATATTTAAGCCTCTTCCTAACTATTTTAGATATTTGTTGCTTCATGGGAAAGAAATGTTTCAAATATCAAATTAATAAAAAATGTTCTTCAATAAAAACAAAACATAAACCTAGTCTTCCAAAACCAAGTCACTTTTGATGGATGCTTATATTTGGTTGAGCCACATAATTATATAGTAAGTTTCAATGGGCATAAAACAAGTTTTTTTGAAGAAACAAAGAAACACAACTGGCTCTTGGAAAACACAGAAATAAATTTGGAGCATTCAGCAGGCCACAGGTATCATTATAATGTTTGCAAGAAAGAATGGAAAACATCAGTTAGACCAGTAAGGTGAGTAAATGGGTTAGTTCATGTAGATGCTGCTATTGCTAATGCTAATCTATGATTATGCTATTAAATAAATATGCTACTATGTGGCATACCTAAATGGCACATAAAAAATCTCAATTTTAATTCTAAATTAAAATTAATAAAACAAGGGCTTAAATTTTACCCTATCTATTGGTTTAGATAGAAAATATTACCTTAATTCACCAAAGAAATAGCTCAAAGGAAGAACGTAAGAGGCTTAAGAACTGGCTAGTTATAGGAAGAAGAGAGAAGACAAAAGCAATTCTGAGTTTTCATATGCCAGGGTGCCTAAGAGAATGAATTACAGTGAGAATGAGAACAATTGATGGAGGTAAGACAGGATTATCAGACTATGTAATCAGTGTTATTAGTTTAAAATTAGCAGAATATTTAAGAGTAAATATTTATAAGGGCTTTGGGATTCGGTGTTGGATCTTGATATCAAAGTAAAGATCGCTGAGGCTATAAATTTGGGTACGTTTTCCAAGGAAAAGAGAAGAAAAGAGAGACCAGATTTTTGAAAGAACACTAGAATCATTATGAAGTGTCAACAACTACAACTTAGGGATGCAGGAGAATGCAGTAAAGGGTGGTCCATTTCTCTGCTGTCATGGCAGCTGGCACTCCTTCAGGAGCTTAAGGTACAAAATAAAACCACTTTCTTTTTAACAGTTTTAATGTCAACTACGTCTAGAAATGCCCTTGCTTCTTTCTTCCCTGGAGCCATCCTTTCATGATTACTCCAAGACAGCATGTAAGAGACAAGTGCCAGACATGAACATGGCAATATTCTCAGGGACCAACACAGGCTGGTGACTCCTAGGTACTACGCTTTTACAGTCAGTGAAATCTACTAACCCAGCATGTGGGCCCATCCCTCTCTAGAAAAAGAGATGAGCTTATAGTCCAAGGATCACTGCTATGGTCCAGCAATAGTGTTCATTTCACCCAGGGGCAAAAAAATTCTCCTTTCCCTGCCAAGTTGCACTCCACTTTCAAAGTTTGATCCTTCCCCTGGGCCCAGTGTTCCCGCTGTTATTGTGTTTTAATCCCATGTTCACACATACACACCACACTCTTAGCTATGCTATGTGCCTAAAATACTTTTCCTAACTTTCCCATCCCATTTCTAGAGCAGAGCAAGTCCCCTGCATCTCCATCCCCAGGTTGATTTCCATTTCTGTCTCAGAATGAGTGACTTTCTTTAAGGCAAATCTCAGTTCTGCTGTTTCCAGTTGTCTGAACTTCTGGAGAGCGAAAAGTAGATCTAATTGCTTAGTGAGAATATGTTAGAACGTGTTACCCTTCCCATTAAAACATTACTGTGATTTAGTTGTATGCATCAGAATTTTGAATAGATAAGGAAAAGCAGTGAAGTAAGTTCACATTTAATGGTAGAATTGTACACTATTTTTTTCATAGAGATTTTCCCAGCAAACCTTAAAAGTCCTCTACTTAGACAGTCATCTGCTGTTTAATCTGGCCCTTTTAAGTCTTTGCACTTCTTAATTTTTGCACTTCTACTAAGTGAGAAGCCCAGCACTGAAGGAAAAAAAAGTGATCCATGTTCCCCTGAGACTGGAGTTTTGACAAGATTCCATGACCATCCTAAATTCACTGAGTGTCAATCAATGTCCCTAATATATCTGCTCAGGGTTATACATATTGGTATCCCCATTGAATCAGATATCATATTTCCAGATATTAAAATGTAGTGCTACTTCTTAGTTGTGTTCATTCTTTTTGCTAGATATCAACTTGAAGGGGGAAAAAATTACAACTCTTTTTAAAGTAATATTGTTCTCTCTACTCACTTTGGAAAATTAGAAAGTAATTAAAAATAAATAAAAATCATCCATAATCTCAATCCTCCTTGAAGTGGTTGCCATTTAACATCTGGTTATATTTACCCACCTCCCCCCATTTTATATATTTAGCTATTTTTGCCCAAACTTGTGATATTGTTATATAACCTGACTTCTTGATGTATATTTTATTGGAAGAATTTCCCACTCTTTTAAAAATTTTCAAAATCATTTTTGGTGTCTGCATATTTCTTCCCTCTTTGTAAGACACCTAGGTTATTTCAGTTTTCAATATATTATCACTACAATTATCAACTTGAGGGTAAATGTTCACTCATACTCAACAGCTTCCCATCTCAGACTAGTCCCTTGACTTATGTGCAAATCATCTGTTCCTTTACCTATAAAATGCAAATAACTATAAGCTTTCATTTCTAGGTGGCTTATAATATTAAGGAGTTCATATTTGCCAAGTTCTTAGGATAGTACTTGGAACCTATTATGTGCCATAAAGTTTTGATGCAGATATGAGTAAATTTTCAGCCCTTATTCTTTTCACAGGTCAATCAAATATTAATGCAATGAACACTTTGTTCTCTGCCCTGTGCCAGGGTTTAAGAGAAAGAAGAGAGGATAAACTATAAGAAGCGCATGCCATCCTTCTCATGTTTAGTGAAGCCTTTGGTGATTCTAGACAGGGCACATAGCACACAAAATATATGCATGACTTGATCTCCTCAGAAAGAAATGTTCTTCCTTCTACAAATCAATAGCTAAATAAATGGATGATTGGTTTCTATAATGAGAAGATAAAGTTTTACTCATTAGATCATTGCAGAAAAACCTTTGTCTATTCTCAAAACATATCTTTTTTTCACTAAGGATTTTGTAAGCCTTTATTATTTTATTTCTTATGCATTTATAATTTATGTTATATATCTTTATTGCCAAAATATATATATTTAAAGTAGGCAGAAAGAAAAAAACACCAAAAATCTAATTAGGTGTAAATACAAATGTCATATTGGTGCCTATCTTTTCAGTGCATAATCAGACAGTTTTTCCATTTGTGCCCAATAAGTATAGTTTCTATTCAATGCTACACATATTATTTTATAACCAGCATTTTTATGTAACATAATATAAATACCTTTCCATATTGATAACTGTATAGCTATGTTATTTTGTAGAAATTCATTTTATGAGTATACCATAACTGACTTAAATGAACCCCGGTTATTGCAGTTATAAACTTCTCACTATTATAAACAAGACTGTAATAAACATCTTGAGATAAATGTCTCTGTATACTTGTCCAATTCTTTCCCTTAGGCTAAATTCCTCAAGACAGAATTGCTGATCCAATCATACATATATTCCAAGACTTTTGCCAAATTGCTGCCAAGAGCATAAACTTCCATCAGCAGAATGTGTCTTTTCCTATGTTGTTGTCAACACTGAGCAATTTCATTCTTGCAACTTCACCAATGTGATAAATAAAATGTAGTATCTTATATTTACATCTCTTTGATACTAATAAAGTTTAAACTTTAAAAAAATGATATATAGAGAGTCTATGAGTAAGGGGCTGAAAACTAAAGATACTCATAATGTAGTAGTTCTTAAAGTTATTTTGGTTCTGATCTGATGAAAACTGGGCAGGAGCACACATACTAACAAAAGGTTGCTTGCAATTTCATACGACCCCTATACGTCCGTCTGTGAGCTCAATGTCCACAGAGGTGTCTGCCTTAAATTAGAGCTCAATGGGCAACCACAAATTCACCACACTTCCACCCTGCTTCACTGGAACATGTCCAGAGAGTTTGTTTTCCAGTAGCAGGGCCCAGAATTAGAACTAATTCCACCAGCAACTTCTAAAGCTGTGCTATATTTAAACAAAGTCTCAGCATGAGAAAGGTAAGCAAACAAGAAAGCTCCAGCTTCGGTAATGGATGATTTGGGTAGACGAGCTATTTTTCTTCAAGGCATCCGAGGCAGCGAGGTCTAAGAGGGGAGACAGGACACTGGCAAAGGAGCACTGAGGTTGAGTCATTAATCCTCAGATAAGTCACATACAGCTCCAAGAACTATTAGGCCTTATGGATTTTATAAAGCTTATGGGGGGGAAATGAATACAGGCGAGCTTGTCTGAGAAAAATCTGCCATAAAATAGCCAATCTCCGGGACATAAATTCGGGGATAATTATTAACTTTTCTTAGTGATTTTTCATTTGACAATAGGTTTTATTATAGGTCTCCTGTAAACAGTATCTAAGAACATTTAAAAATAATACCATTTTTTAAAATGTGATTTACCACCCTCTTATTGTGTAAAATGTCTTGTTCTCCTGAGACTAAGGATGTTCTATGCCAATAAACTATTTTAATGCATCATCTGTGGGCTCCTAGGGAGGCCACAATGCATGATAGATAGTGGGAGTAACCCCCTGTGTTATTACAGAGGCTGTACTCAAAAGGATAATCAATAGATTGGTGTCAACCTGAGGAGCAGAGGGGGAGCATCACTAGTGGATTTTTTTCTTGACTTTGACTTGAAAGTATTGGTATTCTATGTTTCTGCCAGTGACCTGCATGATGGAATAGTTAGCAGAACAGTAAGCTTTGCAGGTGACACAAATCTAGAGTGGCTGGCATTTTGCATTGGAAGATTAAATGCCCTTGCGTATTTGAAAATTGTTTAGGAATAAAGAGAATTGAACATGAAAAGGGTAAGTGAAGGAGAGTTTCACTGGACAGAAACATGAGCTACCAACTGAAGACACACAAAGGGGAGAGGACCTCCCTGACTTGAAAAAAGAAGGCAACCAAAAAACATTTAAAAATCACATTTGAGGATACGATGACCTTCAATTTTAAAATGAAACCATTCACTAATTTACTCAGTAATATCAATCAAGCACCTATTCTGGGCCAGTCCCTCTAACGCTGAGAAATGTAAATATAGGCACCATTAACCTGTCTTTCCAACAGATCATTTTTTATAATGGAATGTGTTTTACTAAGAGCTAAAATCCAGGAGCTTTCTTCTCAGTTTTGGAGGAAGCATGAAAACTCTAGACCATTCAGGGAGGGGCACATAACAAACATGTTCAAAAGTTAAGAGATTGAAAAGACCAAGTAGGTGGGGTTTTTCAGCCTAAAGAGTGAATTAAAAAAGGAACCAACTATTTTTCATTTACTTAGAATGGGAATTCTTTTAAATGGGCCTGAATACTGCGTGAGGATATATATATATATATATATATATATATATATATATATATATATATATATATATATACAATGTTGAGGGTAGTTAAAGTTAAAATAGGATTTAGGTGGATAAGATGGGAATCTCCCTTGAAAAACTCTGAAAACATAATAATCCCTGTTGGCTAGAGCCCCTGTTAAATGAAGGATATGGTTCATGGCTTCTTGTAACTTTACTAATTGATTCATCTCCATGAATTCTAATCCGTGCATGCTTTTCAGATTTTCAAATTGGAAATTAGCCCATCACCAGACCAAGAGTAAATATTTTTTGGACTTGTTCTATTCTTAGACATTTATCTCCCTTATTGAATTACAGTTTATCTTACCCACTGTCTCATGATCCTACAACTTGAATTGATATATGGGAAGGGGTCCCCTAAATTGAAGTATTACAACTATTTTAGAGTTTGCGGATATTTCTCATTATATATGCAGAACTCTATTCTGTAGATGCTCTTTTTAACCTTTTAAGCATTTATTTCTAGTAATGGTTTTATAATTTAAAAGGTAATATTTGTCTACTAAGGGTTTGGAAAATTTATTTATAGAATATAGAAAACTCAGGAAAGCAAAAGGAAAAAATATAAATTGCCCAAACCCTATTATTGCTCAAAGATAACCATTATTCACATTTTTATTTCATCTGGCCTGTAATTTTCTGCATTTATGCTTTCCCTCTTTGACACACACTTTCATATGGAGGACATTCCCATAGGCTCACCCAGATTTGGACAACTGGGCTGCAGCATACAAAACATAGCCTTTGGTTTATTCACAATTCCCACAGTTACTGTAGGAGTAACTGTTTCTTCTCAAATTCTGGCAGGGTAACAATGTAAAATAGTAGGTGGAAATGTGACATAGTATTTATGAGTTTAACATTAGACTTCCTGAGATCAAATCTACCCTGTCTCATTGGTGTGATCATGAGCAAGATAGTTAATAACTAAGTCTGTTTCCTTATAATTAGAATAGCTAGTAGCCTACCTCATGAGCTTATTGTGAGCATTAAATAAATATTCATAAAACATGCCCAGTACAATGTCCTTCACACAGAAGGGACTCAGTGTTAGCACTTGTTTTTCATATTATTATTTTTTTATTATTATTATCATCATTATTACTATTCCCCAAGTGAGAGCTACTGCTCTGTGTACGTATATGTGTGTCGCCTGCTTTGGGGGAAGTTAGTGATCACCTGTCCATATTAAATGTTTTTCTAAAATATTACCTTTTTATTACATTTATTGGGGTAACAATATACCTAATAAAAGAGAAACATGCAAATTAACCATCACTCCACCATGCCCACAGCCAATCAGAGTGAGTATGCAAAGTAACCCAACAAAGATGGAGGTTAACTTGCATATGCAGGTGCAGAGCGGCTAGGAGGGGCATGCCACCTGCTATGAGGGGAAGGGGGGGCAGCAGAGGGAGCTACAGGAGCGTTGCTGTGGCCAGAAGTGAGGACTTGCTGGCTCCCGGGCGGCCGGGGAGCGGGGTTGTGCCAGCTCCTGGGCTGCTGGGAGTGAAGCCAGGGGAAGGAAGGCCTATTCTTGCACGAATATCGTGCAACGGGCCTCTAGTTGGTTAATAAGATTATATAGGATTCAAGTATACATTTCTAAGAAACATGATCCATATATTTCATTGTGTGCCCACCACCCAAAGGCAAATTATCCTCCATCACCACATCACATTTTTAGCTCCCTTTACCCTTTACTACCCTCTCTCCCCCTTCCCTCTGATAAGCACCATACTATTCTCTATAGGTTTCAGTTTGATATCCCTCATATGAGTGAAATCATATGGTTCTTAGCTTTTTCTGACTGATTTATTTCTCTTGGCATAATATTCCATCCATGTTATCACAAATGGCAGTATTTCATCTTTTCTTGTAGCTGAGTAATAACCCGTAGTATGTATGGACTACACCTTATTTATCCCAAGCATCTACTGAAGGACACTGGTTGTCCTTAAATATAACTTTTAAATGTCTGCATAATAGTCCATCATTTGCACTTATTCCAAGTTCTTTAACAATTCCCTATGTAGGATAAGTAGGTTGTTTATAAAATTTAGATGGTTATAAATAGTGATGTGGAATTAGGGAATTGCAGAGCTTGTACAAGTTCAAAGGTCTTAACACATGTTGCTGAATTACCCTCCTGAAAGTCTGGATCATCTTACAATGCCACTTGCAGTATACAGAGGTCACATGTTGGTTTTTAGGTGGAGCCTTTCACTCTACAAGGCCCTATTTAGCTTCACTTAAACCTCAGGATAGTAATAAAAATAGGTGCTTTTTTGCTTATTAATATTCACCTTGATTGAAATCAAGCTTCAGAAAAATTAGTTTAACTCCTTTTGACTTCATGCCTCTCAATGCCAAGAACCACTTCGTCAGTGTATGCTTAAAAATTCACCTGTTCATTTATTCATTCTGCTTCCTTGCCTTCTGAAGCAAACGAATGCAAAATCTTGGGACATTTCCTCCAAAATCTTGGGACTTTTCCTCCTGCTTTCTTTTCCATACCTACTGTCATTTGTCATCAACTGAACAGATGGCCTTCCTCCTCTCTGGCTAATGCCATTGCAATAAAGACCAAACAGATCTCTCTCTATTCCATCTCTTCCTTTTTCATCTTCCTCCACCTTGCTCCCTTAGTTATCTGATAATGCTGGTCTGCACTAAAAATCTTCCAGAGGGCCCATAAAGTCTAAAGTTATTCATCTGGGATTTAACATCATTTAGAAAAAAGTATGACCAGACATTGTTGGCTTTGAAGCTGGAGGGGTCCACTAGCCAAGGACTATAGGCAGCCTCTGGAAGCTGGAAAAGACAAGAAAACTGATTCTCCCATTGAGCTCCACAAAAGAACACAGCTTTGCTCAGACCTTGACTTTAGCCCCACAATACCCATTTTGGATTTCTTATCTCCAGAAATGTACAATAATACATTTATGTTGTTTTAAGCCATTAAGAAAATGATTATTTTATAGCATCAATAAAAAACTAATATAAGATGCATCATAGTGTCATGGAAAGAGTATAAATTTGGGGTAAATATATCTGGATTTTTATCCCAGGTCTGCCATTAACAGTGTGATGCTGGACATGTTTTTGTTTTTAACTTCTTTATAACTCAGTTATTTATAAAATGTGGGGGGAAATGCTTACATCATGGGTTGTCATGATGATTAAATCACAACTTTTTTATATATTTAATGCTCAAGATAGTGTGTCTGGCATATAATAGACAATCTACTAAATCTTTAAAAAATATTCCTTCTATTCCTTTACTATAACCTTTAACACATTCATTCTTTAGTCATTGCTATGTGGGAATTTGCCTTATCTTTGCCAGTATAGTATGGGTAATCAATGTCATATTTTAAATTATTACTTCTTTATACCAGGTTCTAAGCACACAGTTAGCCAGGTGGAGAGAGGGAAGGAAGGAAGGAAGGAAGGAAGGAAGGAAGGAAGGAAGGAAGGAAGGAAGGAAGGAAGGAAGGAAGGAAGGAAGGAAGAGGGAGGGAGGGAGGGAGGGAGGGGGGGAGGGAGGGAGGGAGGGAGGGAGACAAAGTTGAATAAATTTATCAATTTTCAGACAATATTTTCTATTGTATAATTTTGAAATATTCTGCCAATCTGGATATAAAAGAAAAAAATGCTTCATAAAATTCTTCCCAGGAGAAGAGAAATAAGAGTAAATATGTTTTGTTGTGTTTTATAATTAAATTTTAGCTTTTTATAAATGTTCTACATCAATCAATGGTAGTTTCAAATTGTAAATAGCTTCTGATGATCAAAACAAACAGCAAAAATAGGCCACAAATTGATACAAATAATTTTCTCTCTAAGGTGTTGATTGAACAAAATGGAACCTCATTGAGATCCAATTAAGAAGAACTCCCCAGGAAGCCATAAATGACCCAATGCGTCTTCTGGGTTTACAAAAATAGCTCATGGAGTGAAAGAGTGTCTGCTGCTTTTACTTTCAAGTTTGCTCAAAGTATTGTTTTAAAAATCATCTTAGGAATCGGTTGCCTATCAACATAAAGGTTTCCCATATTGGTTAGAGGAAGCAAGGGAGAAAAAATGAAAATAGGGAGGGAGACTAACACTTCATTTACTCCGCTCATCCCAAGACCTTACTGAGCACTTTCACGTGCATCTCATTTCATTAAGGACATTTGAAACTGCAATTTGTGGACACCTAAGTAATCCACTGGGCCGTGCTGACAACAAATTGGTCTCATAATGCTCGAATATAGACTTAAGCCCTGAGTTAAGGGAATTCAGCTCTTGTTGAATTAATGAAATATCTTTAGCCTAGCAGAATTTGTTTCTTAATGTTTTATTCTGCAATAAATCAAACTCAATTTTCTCAGGTACAATCTTCTAGTTTAATCTTCAAGGAAACAAACTAAAAAACTAGTAGCTCCTTTTTATAAAAAAAAAAAAAAAAAGAAACAGACCAGGCCCTGATCCACCATGAAACACGGTGCACTTTGAAAGTAGCAGGTGGGACTTCTCTCTCACCACCTGATTTCTCACAGGCAAAGGGACAACTTGTTTACCGTCATCACCAACATCCATTAAGCACCTAATGGCATGGAGACTTATGCAAAGAGAGTTCCAAACACAGTTTCCTGTACTCCTCACCTTCTTAAATCATGCAAAATTAGCTCTGTTTGACTACAGATTTGCAGAGGATTCTTCTGGTACCTGGTTCCAAGAGCTTATTACTCTGAGAAAATTGTGTTCAATCGCAATTCATAAAAACAGACTGTCAGGCTGCCAAAACCTGTCATTCTGGGCTTTATTCGTAGCATTTTTGTTATTGTTATTGTTAAGCATTACACCTGAGCAAGAACTATTTTCTGGAATTTGAGTTCAAAACAATTAACTACGAAATGATCTTTTATCTTTCATTTCAATTCTCATCTGTATCTCAGTATAAAAGTATGCAAATTTAATGCAAGACTAGGAATGACCTTTCAAGGAAGAAAGTCACCAATCATCTCATGACTGGATAAAAGTGCCCAAGTATAGATTCCAATTTCATTTATTCAACCCTAATTGCTCACTGTGCGCCACAGTGCTTATGGCATCTTATTTAGCACTCACAATAACCCTATCAAGTAATTACTATTAATGTCTCTGTAGGTGATGACATTAAATCTTAGGGAGGCTAAAAAATATACCGAGCTGTATAGCTGGTCAGTATTAGTTATGATTGGACTCCCTTTCTGATTTAAGTACTTTGCTCTTTCACCATCACTTATTGCTTTCTTACATTCCCCCCCACACACACACACACACAAACACACACACACTCCTATAATAGCTGCAACCACTCTCCTCGCCTCCATTTCAATGGTTCTCTGCTATGCTTTAAATATCTGTTTTATCTGCATGTAAAATATGCTGATTGATTGGAACTCTACCTGATTTACTTAGAGTTTATTTTTAACAGAATGATACAATGTTTATCTCCAAAACATTTCTTGGGCAGATTGAAAATTTCAAAGCTGTTGGGTCCAGTAAGATGACAATTATTAATTTGTGGCATCCCTATGCGGAGACATGTGCTAATCATTTCCTTTTCTTGTTCAAGTCACTCCAAAAAAGAATCGAACTTCAACTAGAATGAAGAAGAAACCAACTAATGAGCAGTTCTATCTGTTCATTTCCTCTGTGTTTTACGTTGGATAGAGAAATTACTATCACAGGCTTTGGAAATTCTGGCACCAGCATTTATTAGCTTTGAGTGTTGTGTAGTCATGTATAGTCCCACAAGCTCTCAGTTTCCTCATCTCTAAAATGTTAATAATAACAGTAGTAATGAATAGTTTATAATAATAGTATGACTCATATAATCTTTCAAAGCATAAATAAAATATATATTTATGAGCTTAGCATAATAAAGGAGAAATGATAAGCACTAAACAGTCACAAAAATTTATTTTATGACTTTTTGTTTCCAAATGTGAATAGAAGAACTAAACTTGGGTTCCCATCAACTAAATTATTTAATCAGTTGCAGCATTGTCCTCTGATTCTTCCAAGCCATTGCAAAGCTTTCCAATAAGTTATTCCAACCAGAAACACCACCAGTGAAGATTGTGACTGATATTAAACATTCACTGTCTTTCCAAGGAATATTAGGGGGAAAGGACCACAACAGTTACATGTTTTCCTAGGGTCAACTTCAACTATTTTTATGAAAGGTGTGAAATGGAAAAGTTTTGTGTGCTTTATCCCCCATAGAAAAAACAAAAAGAAATTTCCATAGAAATGATTTCTCTGGCATTTCTATTAAAATACTAGACAATTACATCTGAGATGTTTTTATTCCAAAATAGAAAATTCCATGATAAACAGAAATGAAAAGGTGAGGATTTCTTGGTTCTTATCATTGAGTCCCAGTTGCACAGTGTTAATCACTGTGATGTATGGTATCTCATTTAGTTCTGTCAATAGTATTCCCACTGTTTCAGCACCACAAGAAATAAAGAAGAAATTCCAACACTGTAGCACCATTTGCCACAATACTTTAGTACCTGTGAGCAGACATTTAGGAATAATGGGAAACACTAAAGTTGGATTCAGGGCTTAGGAGATCATCATTTCCAGGATCTAACTCAGTACTTTTCCATCCTCAAAATAACATGCTTTAACTGCTATAGCAAGAGGAATTCTAGTTCAAACAGCTTATTCACAACAGCAGAGGGTGTGTGCACCATGTACACTGGACTCAGCAGGGCTCACCAGAGCCCCAAAAAAGAAACACCTACAGTCAAGAGATCTCAATCCAAAAATGGTTTTCTACATTTCCTATGGGAATCCCTAGGAAGTTTCTTCACAAAACTCATATTATTTTCTCTAAATTAGGGAAACTTGGCATGTCACCTGATAGGGATGGAAGGTAAGCTACCTAGCACTACATATGTTAAATGCTTTAATTCCATGATGGAATGGATTTCATGTTAATGATTCTAGGAGCACCACTTTGTGGAGTTTCCTTGCTTCTTCAAATATGGCCCATCACTAGGCCACCAGAGAGCAAACACTTTGATGATGCCACAAATCAACAAGCTACCATGTTTTATGGGACTCTCTGCTAGGAAGTATATTTTGGAGTAAGACTGTCTACCAACAGATCAGGAAGAGAAGAGAGTAAATTTACCTTCATTTATAACATATTACATCAGCACAAAAATATTTCATTAACCAAAATCCCCTGTGTCGTTCCTTTTAAAGTTCTCTAGAGCCAGGCAATCTGCTTTTTTATTCTTGAGCCTTCCCTTAAAATTTTCATATCAAAAGTGCTCTGGCTGTTAAAGAATACATTTTTGTATGGCCATTTTGGGAGTGAATCACATTGGTTAAGTTTTTATTGATATGAAAAAAATAGAGAAAACTTTCCATTTGACCCACAAAAGCTATGCTTTTGGAAAACTAATAAATAGAAAAATTCAATTATAAAATTCTTACAATGTTTTTATATTTTGATTGCCAAAAAATATACCATTTCTACATCATAATCCCAAAGTAAAGAAAGGAAGGGGGGAAAGAGAAGGAAGGAAGACAGAGAGGGATGGAGGAAGGAAGGAAGGAAGGAAGGAAGGAAGGAAGGAAGGAAGGAAGGAAGGAAGGAAGGAAGGGGAGTTTAAATGTTTAAATCGTGGGTATAAACATGTATTCAAATTTCAATCAAACAATGTATACTGTGCTCATTCAATACGTATTTAACTGATACTGGAGTAAATGGATGAAAAGCTTCAGATTATTACCAGTAATATTTATAGCAGTATAATGCATTAACCAGGCACTGTTACAAGCATTTTAGAAGCATAAACTCATTTAATCTCATAGTAATCCTAGAATTTGGGTGCTATTTTTATCTCCACTTTACAGAAAAGAAAACTGAGACACAGAATTTTAAGTACCTTATCTAAGAGCACATGACTAGTAAGTAGCAGAGCCAGGATTTGGACCCAGGCAGTCTAGTTGCAGAGTCCATGCTCTCACCACTGTATTTTCTAACTCCAATTGGCTTAAACAATGAAGAAAAGCTTGGGAAGTTGAGGGTTATAATAAGTTCCAAGAGTGATATAATCAGTGATCAATGTTTTTACTTCAAAAGGATCCAAGTTCTTTTTATCTATCTATCTTGTCATATGTATTGTTGCTTTCATCCTAAGCCAGGTTCCCTTGGTGGATACTGATTATCTGTTAGTATTTGGAAAAACAGAAGAGAGAGAAATCTGGGATGCACCAATAATTGAGAGTCAACCTAATTGCCTACTATAGTGTTTTGGTTTAGAAATGGCTGCAGGCTTACAGAGAGACCAAGTTTAACATGCTGTCTTCAGAATAATCATGTCATAATGACTTCATCGTAAACTTTATGAATTGGAACATTTTAGGTTAAGCATTCTTTGATTTTATTAATTCATTATATTTTTGTTAACATTTCTCAGGGTAAAAATATTCCTAGAGAAATATTTTTGTACATTAGGTTTTAAATAAATCAAAATTAAGCTTGCATCATTTGCCATATTGGTGACTTAGAAGGGAAGCATCATGAAATAAAGGGAAACTTAGGCACTGACTTGCTCTTGTGGTATCTTAGGAGCAGATATGTTCCATCATTCCCCTATTATCTGCCCATTTTTGTCCACATAATAAATGCAGAAATGGACCTTAGGCAGGTCTGATGTGTGGGCCAGCTCAGAGATTTTACACCTGAGAAAATGATCTTTGATTCAGTTGGTCTTACAGAGAATACTCAGGAAAGTTCCCAGGCTGTTGTTTCTTTACCATGAGCTGGCATAGAGGCAGGCCGAGTCCTCATACCATCAGCAAAGGACGTGAGAATACAAATATATCCCAATAATGAAAAAGAGGCACTTCTCATCAATGTAAGGACTCTGTCTTCATGCAGGTGTTATCAGAAGCTGTTGTGTGTGCTTAGAGAGATCTAGTGACCTGGAAAGACTTCATCTGGAAGCACACCTTCTTGTTTCCTGCTTTTGTAATGATCTTCAGTTTCCATAACTTTTGCCATTAAGGAAACATTGTATTCTATAACTGTGTCTATTGGCCTTTTACTATCAATCACACCACTCCCATAGAGACACTCATGCAGTTACACAGGAAATTGAACAAGAGCAGTTTGAGAGTCATTCATTTTCTGTAAAGTTTTTATGTATTGAACCTAGAAATGGCTGAAAGGCAATTTTCCGAGGTGTCCTATATGGTTCTGCTCCTAACCAGGAACACCCTAAAATGATTGAAGGGATCTACTTACATGAAGTGTCCGGTGGGTCGATGAGAATACTTTTGCCTTGGCAGTGAGAGTAATTCTCTATTGAGTTGAATTTTTTAGAACCTTACTACTCAAAAGAGTAGTTCATAGACCAGCAGCAGCCACTGAAAGCCAGTGTCTGGGGGCCTCCTCCAGAACTACTGAATCAGAATCTGAATCCTGACAAGATCCCCAAGTGGGTTCTATGCACATTACAGTTTGAGTAACTATCACTGCTTTAAAGGACTGCCTTCTTTGTCTTACATTTTACTTCCTCACATTCCTTCATTAAATAGAAAATTCATATTGGGTCAGTCAAATACCCATATCTGGAGTCATAACTTCAGAATAATGCAGTAAATGAGACAGACATACACAGATGATATACCCCTCCATAAGTACCTGTGCTACTTCTAAGATTCTAGATATTCTTACCTTCAGAGCCACTAATATAATACTAATTTAACTAAATGTAACTGTTTCAGCTGAAGTAAAGTGATTTAAGACAATATCACTGGCATTCTCAAGCACATGAAGGCTGGTCACATGAGAATACTACAAAAGACAGAAATACCATAAAAGATAGATGACAAAAGACAAATACTATAGAAGACAAAAGCCATCAAAACTGTATACCTCAACATTCCAGGAACAGGAGGTATAAATTCTGCAAGAGGACTATCTTACCTAATAATAGACAAACATGTAAATTGGCCATACCTCCACTACACTACCAGCCAATCAGGAGTGATAGGCAAATTAACCCAAGAAAGATGGCAGTTAATTTGCATACACAGGCGCCGAGTGATGGGGGCTTGACGCTTGCATCATTGCCATGGCAACGACGCAGGTGTTCTGCCCCACCCCTGGTCTCTCAGGGCCTCTGGGCAGCGTGGGAAGGCGGGACCAGAGCAGAAAGAGGTGGCTCCGGGGCCTGAGGGGAAAGGGGCTGGGCCGGAGTGGAAAGGCGGTGCCAGCAGCCAGGGAAAGGAAAGCCCATTCTAGCACAAATCTTCATGCATTGGGCTTCAAGTTAAGAATAATAGTGAGAAGAACCATTCCTGCTTCTGTCCTTGATTCTGGGATCCATGTACTTTGGCAGTAGGAGAAACACCACCATACACTGATCACTGATTCTACCTGCCATGATAGAATTCCAGTGTGTTTTCTCTTAAATGAATAATTAAACCAATCTTTAGTTGTTCATTCCACCATTCCAGTGGATCAGTTGTTTCTGAATGGTAGGTTATGTAATAAATCATTGATAGTAGAGCTAATCTCCTCAACTCCCTACCTTAATGAACCTTACTCCACAGGTGACAGGGCCCATGTGGATGCATATCTCCATTCCAATTATGCCTTTGGAGAAATAACAACAGGAGGGTTCTTTAACCCATTTGGTCCTATTGCAAGAAAGACTTGGTCCAAAATTTTATTTATTGCTTGTGATCGCAAGTCCCCAGTTGACTGGTGGATCTTAGAATTGTTTGTATTCTCAGAAATTTGTATCAATTCAAAGACAGTGTCTGTTAATTCCCCATTTTCTGAGTATTTTTCTTTCTCCAATATTTTTTTTTCTTCTATTCCCTTTCCCAAAGTCACTCTTATAGATGGAAGAGTTAGGTGTGTATTGGAAAACAATAATATAAACTAACAACACTCTCTGGTCTCCTTTATTTTTCTTTATAACATTCATCTTTACCCAAAATCACAGCATATGTTTATTTGGTTTTCTCTTATATTCTATTTTCCTAATTAATATAATATAATATACTAGTAATATAATATAGGAGGACTAAATGTATTATTATCACTGTATCCCAAGCACTTAGAAGAACTGGCCCTTAATAAACAATGAATACTTGTTAAATGAATGAACATTTCTGTTACATGGGTTGACAATGAATACCAAAAGCTTTAAAAATGTGTAAAGCCTATGGCCTCTGAACATTTATCTTTAGGAAATACTTAGATATGAGTAAAATTTAGTATTCGAAGAACTCTTCATCGATAGCATAAAATTTGAAAAAATTACCTAAATATACAATGAGAGATTATTCATTCACTCATTCAACAAATACTTTGATTGATCACTAAGTACCAGGCATGGGGCTAGGTACAAGGGACACTATAATTAACAAAACCCATATGATTCCTCAAGGAAAACAAAGAGATAGATGTCAAGAGACAATTTTACTTTTTACTATTTTAATACAGAAAATAACTGAATGTCAGTTTATAGATACTCCACTAATAATAGCAATAATAATGCGGATACTTTATATTTGCATAGCACTTCTTTCAAAGTAACTCTCTAGCTATTATATTTCTTAAAATTAGGTCATATTAAACTGCTCTTGAACTTTATTATTAGATATCTTCTGAGAAGAGGATTGAGAGAGTTTTGGCCCTTTTACATTAATTATGGACATATAAAATGAATTAATCAAATTCTGCTGTATTTGCTATTACTGTCAATGGTGGGGGGGAAAGCCACTCTCAGCAGGGTTTAGAGTAGGATGCAGCAGAGAGGATTATGCAAAAACAAAAGTTCTTAAAATGGCTTTAATTTTAAATAAGCCCTAAACCCATTGTCTTGATGAAGCATCATTAAGAGTCTATAAGAATACTACCATTTTGCAGATTCAAGTTAATTAGCAAATGCAGATTTACAGTGAATTTCAGGGCCAAGGCTCTGGAAAGGGACTCAACAAGGTAATCAGTGACATATGTTTTTTGACCAAAAAAAAAAAATACTTTTGACCTCAATCAGCTTAGATGGACATCTCTTTCCTTCAAACTTACCCTCTTTTGCTTTTTTTTTTTTTTTTTTATGGTTAGGTTGTGCTAATGTAGCCATAGGCAGGGCTACCTTTAGGAAATGCAGGGCCCCCGGCAAATATTTTTGTTGAGTCTCTGCCTATATAAACAATTTTATATAAAAAAAAATCTTACAAAATGTATGGGTCTGTGTGAAATATAGTTAGAAAAGTTAGAATAAGGACTGGAGATAGCCAATACATAGACCCATACCCATAACTCAAGCCTAAGGGTTAACAGTGAACCATCAGTAGCTCAGGGCTTCAAATTCATTCTGTGTCAGATGTGATTGAGTCACCCAAATGAGTCTGTGAGCACTATTCTAGTGGTCCAACATATCAAGATGCCATGGAAGAAATGCCATTGCTAGTGAGTGCAACCCACTCTACACCCAAGTCCCACAGATCACTGGGGCATCTGGTCAACCCCATACATGAGGTAGAGGATCAGAGAGCATCCTAAAGGTTGAAATAAGGACCAGAGGCCTTGCTGGCCCAGGTCTAGTGTCAGGGTGCTTCATCCAGCTGATGCTGGCCAGTCCCAGTCAATTTCAAGAACCAGAGAGAAACTTAGACAATTTTGAGGAAGGGACCCAAAATACATAACCCCCTAAGGCACAGTGTCAGGGTGGGGGCCTTGCTTACTGGAGTTTAAGGGTAATATTAACCATAGGTGTTTTAATATGAAGTTCAGAGGATGTTGATTTAGAGGATACATTTGGAGTTTTGTGAAATACATTTATTTGGATTGACATTGCTTCCATGTGTAATTAAATTATTACTAGCCTTCCCAATGCAGAAACAGCTTCCGGAAATACTCATTACCCAGCACTGTGTTACAAAGGTGCAGGGCCAGGGCCATGCCATAATATGACATTTGCATCAAAAGAACATGGGTAATGACAGGAAACAAAGTTTGAAAGTAGGGAGCCAGAAGCTAGTCTGTGGAGATTTTTTTCATATCATCTCACATATGAAAGGAATATAATAGAAATTTTCTCAGATTTAGAAATATTAATTATTTACATACAATTACCAATAACAAGGTGCAAGATCAAAAAAGCTTAAAAACCATAATACAAATGCTAAATAAGAGAAGGAATAATCTTTTGCTTTTCTATACAGAAAATGTTATAAAATCATTTTCACATAATGAGATGCCTAAAGAGTTTACAACCCAAGAAAAAGTATTTCAGAGATACGTTAGTCAATCTACTAATAGCTCTATAATGTTTCTGGATTTTGCAATTTTTATGACAGTCAACTTTTAAATTTGTAAGTCACTGTGATTTCATCTCTCATTATATATATATATATATATATATATATATATATATATATATATAATCACTTTGTATTCCGTTTTTAAGGGCTATTAAAATTGTATGAGCTCAGAAAACCTAGATCTATTCCTCTTTATAGGGCAACATTTTACATAATTCAAAATATCTGACCTGTCAATTGAAATTCATCACTGGCTATAAAAAAAATACATGTCGATTCATGAGTTCTTCTGCATAGGAACTACAGTATTTACTCCCCAAAAGAAGTCATTCACACTTAGAATCAAATAAATACACATATTCTTATTAAATGAGACATTCACCAGATGTAAACACACTCACAAATAATCGCTTACCTCTTCAATCTGACTGTTAGGAGATGGAATCATACTAGTAGTGTGTCTGGAGAAGTTCCTGTTCCTGAAAATTTGTTTAATTCCTAAGCAAGGTTGACATTAATTTCATCTTTGTTTTCCTACCAGCTCCTACTTTCATGAGATTCTCTTGGGAGAAGTTCCTAAAGTATTGAGGACTGTGGCGGCCAGCTGTGCAGGGCTGGGCTAAGGGCCAAGGTGTAAATATGTGCAAGGTCACCAGGTCAGCAATCCTGGCAGGGTTCTGCTCAGGCTGCATCCTCCAAGGGGCAGTTCTCCACTCCATCGCTGGGGAACCTGACTCCCACAGCCACATATGCTGTGTATGACCCACACACTAAAGTGGAATCTGAGCACTTGAGTGTAGGTGGTCACTTTCAATGCAGCAGATGGAAGAGAAGAGCAGCATACCATGGGGAGTATTAGAAAGCTGGAACAGTTTAGAGCTAATCTTGTATCATCTGACTGTAAAGCATTTTCCATAGGCTAAGTCAGGCATAAGATAAAATGCATCCTCCTACAGTCAATATGAAAAGAACGGGTTATGACCAGCAACTTACTCTACATTTAGCTTCCATAATTAACCATTCTCTTATTTTCTGAAATTGTGTTGGCTCAGTGGTCGGCAAACCGCGGCTCGCGAGCCACATGCAGCTCTTTGGCCCCTTGAGTGTTCTAACGCCACTTCTTCAAAACAGACTCGCCCAGGCCAAAAACCGACTTCTGCGCCTGGGCCACGAAGTTTCAATCGCACTGTACGTGCGCGCCCGCATGTGGTATTTTGTGGAAGAGCCACACTCCAGGGACCAAAGAGCCGCATGTGGCTTGCAAGCCGTGGTTTGCTGACCACTGTGTTGGCTGAAGCAATTAATGTGAACTATGCTAACAAAAACAAAATCTCAAAGGGTTAACAAAATAAAAGTTTATTTCTAACCTATCCAAAGTCCAGTACAAATGCTTGTGTGAATCTCCTCTAAATAGTGACTCAGAAAGCCACTTAAAGAGAAACTGGGCTTTCTGTATATGCAGGACTGCAGGTGGCGTTTATCACTTCTGCCCACATTGCATTGGCCAGAACCCAAACATGTAGACTCACTTAGCTGGAGGAGAGACTGGGAAGTATCACTTAAACTGTATGCAGAGAAACGACAGGAAACAGATTTGGTGCCACTGGTGGTGTCAACATGAACCAGCTGAACCTTGAATTTCAATGTCAGTTCTCCACACACCCACAAACACATTTGCATGCTGGGAAACCCTTAAACATCTCCACTTATTGCTGACAATCACTGATTTGATTTTGTGCTTTAAATTAATATAGAATGGTCATAATTTGATTTGTACAATTCTTCATGTGTTTCAGTAAATCAATTGAACATCTCTTTCCTCTTATTTGGTTTTATGTGGATATTTGCTGCATGGATTAAAGCTGGTAGAATAAATATTTAAAATTCAGAAATGTTCTCTCTTTTATCAATCCACCATCTATTCCATGCTTTCTGGTTAACTCAGTTGATACCTTCTGGCCTCTGTCATATTTATTTCAGTCCAACCTCCTTCCCACAAGAATTTTACAAGGCACTTGCAGTTAATTTGATGAACTAATTTGAACTAAGGACTTAGGTTGGTTAATAATGGCTTCAAATATCGTCACCCCCTTGTCCAAATTTGCATTGTAATCATTAGTTTTCAATGTTTTCATCAATCCTTCTTTATTTTGAGCATTTCCTCAATTATGTTTCAGTAAGTGTCAGCCTCAAAAGATGTTGATGGGGTGTAAATAGGTGAAATCTCCCTCTCAGCCAAGTTCAGCCCTCCTCACATGGCTATACACTGTAGCTCTTCTTCTTACAATTCCTAATGCACCTGAGAATATTACAGGTCCTGGGAAATTCTGCCATTAAGATTTCTGTTTTCAGCTTTCCCAAAATCCTTCAGCCACAAAAGGTTTGTGGTTTTTCTTAATTGTTTTTTGGTATGGGGTTTTATTGTTTATTTTTGTTTTTACACAACTTTTACACAAGTCATGAGAAATGTCCACTGGAAGAATTTTTAAGCCCAACAAAGGGCCAGTAAGAGCAACAGTTGAGGCCAGGGATTTTCTCATGGCCTCAGCAGCCATCCTCACTCTGTTTGTGGGGTAGCACTAGTTTAAGCTTCCCATCCCTTCCAATCCCACGTGTTTGTTGAGCTCTTAATTCCATGTTTTACCATTCAAAATTAACATATTCCCAGTGATAGATTAAAAAAATATATATGTGAATCTAAACATTCAGTCCCCTCATGGGAATCCCAATCTCTCTCTTTTAAATTAAAGGATAATCACAGTCAGCATCTCTGTTTTATTTAGTCTTTTCCACATCAAAAAATTTAAATCAAATTTTAAATTTTCCCACTTTGGGCTTTGCACTTAAAAAGAAAAGAACTTTGTGCTCTCAGAGGGAAGGATTTTTAGGGGGAAAAAATAAACCAAATAAATTCAATAAGCCCCCTGCCAGCAGTTGCCCTTCTTGTCTAGATTTTACCCTCTGGGGGGGGAAAAATAAACTTTCCATTTGAGTCTCCCTTGCTGACAGTCTCTTCTAACTGCATCGCAAACTGAACTTTAAAATAAATAAATGGATAAAACCAGCTGCTATGGGATGGGAAATACAGAGATGTGTGAGTAGAACGTTCTGAGAAAGGAAACTTCAGCATCATCTGAAAACATCTAAGTCAGTGTTTTTGACATGGCCCTAATATAAATGGAGAAATAAGGAGGTGTCTTTTTAGCCATAGTGAGTGATGATCACATCAAAATAAAATGTAAAGCCTTGTTTAGATGATTCACCAAAGCCAGATAGAGAAAAGAAAGGTAGAGTAACCCTGAACAATGCTCCTATTCCCATTTCCTACTAAAATAATCTATAAAAATTAATCACCAGGAATGGGAAAGACAGCACCAAACTGGTTGTGGAGGGTTCTGAATTGACCAAACATGATGCCTCCAGCCAAATGAGGTTTGAGCATAATACTGAGTGACTGCCCGCCTCTCAGTTCACTCAAGATATGTATGTACATTTTACCTCTCCAGATAGACTGTAAATACTTTGGTAACTGGGAACCATTTTTAGATTACCTTACATTTCTCACAATGTTTGGAACACTGTTCTAGGACTGCACAGATGTTCACTGGGGATGAGGTACAGATCATGGGTCACAGGTCATGAATTCTAGGTCTTCCTTATACTATTTATTAACCAAGTAACTTAAGCAGGTCACAACTTTTCTGAGCCTCATTTTCTTTACATACATAGTGTTAAAATAAAAACCTTCACTGCTTCCATCACAGAGTTGTTAAAAGAATGGGGTATAGTCCCAGGGTAAGAGGTGGGCAGAGGACAGGTGGCATTATGAGGTCCAGGACCTCCTCATCATTTCAACTCCATCAGCTCTGCTTTTATCTATCTTACATAATGAAATTCCACATAAAATTTTGTTTAAGCAAAGAATTGTGGTGCTTAGAAATATATAAAAAACATTTTTGTGTGAGGATGTGCTTGTTAAACTAAGAAGCAGTGTAACAGGTACTTACAGTATTGTATTGAGGTATAGTTTGCATAAAGGAAATGTACACCTCTCAAGCTATACTCAATGACTCTTTTTATATAGGTATACACATATGTATGTGTATACCACCAAGGTAAACATAGTAAACACTTCCTTCAGCCAGAAAGTTCCCACATTCCACTCTTCATTGAATAGCCTTCTTCCACACACATATTCACCTGCCCAAGGTAACCATTGTTGTGATTTCTATCATCATAGATTTCTTTTGGCTATTTTAGAACTTCATATAGTGAAATCACACATTATATACTCTTTTCTATCTGGTTTCTTTCTCCCAACATAATACCTAATCTTATTATATATAATTGAAGTTAATTTTTTAAATTCTGCATAGTTTTCCATCACATGAATGTACCACAATTTGTTTGGCCAGTCACATGTTGACAATCTCTGGAACTTTTTCCAGTTTGGAGCTACTATGAATAAAGTTATCAATATTTGTATCCAAGCCACTTAGTGGTCATCTGTTTTCATTTCTCTTGGATAAATACTAATGAGTGGAATTGCTAGGTTATAGTGTAGCGTATGCTTGACTTTACAAGAAACTATCAATCAATTTCCCCAATTGGTCTTACTATTATATATCCCAACTAGGTAAGCAGGAGAGTTTCAGTTGTTCATTAACATTTGATAGTGTCAGTTTTGTTGTTTTTTTTTTTCATTTTAACCATTTTAATAGGTTCAAATTATCGCACTGTGGTTTTATTTTTTTAATATATTTTTACTGTTTTCAGAGAGGAAGGGAGAGGGCGATAGAAATATCAATGATGAGAGAGAATCATTGATTGGTTGCCTCCTGCACACCCACACTGGGGATTGGGCCCGCAACTTGGGCATATGTCCTGAGTGGGAATTGAACCCTAATATTCTGGTTCATAGGTCAACTCTTAACCTCAGAGCCACATCCCAGGCTATCACACTGTAGTTTTAATTTGCATTTCCTTGATGTTAAATACCTTTTCATATGCATATTCATCATTCTAATATCTTTTCTTAAAGTGTTTATTCAAGTTTTTGCCCTTTTTTTCACAATTGGATGATTTGACTTTTTATCACTGGTTTGTAAAGGTTTTTAACATAGTCCAAATAAGAAAACTTTGTTAGACAACTGTATTGTGAATATTTTCTCCCTGTCTGTGGCTTTTCACTTTTTAAGTAGTGTCTTTAAGAACATGTAATACCTTAATCAATAAAAAAAAATTGGGGGAAAAAAAAGAACAGACAGTTCTTGATGTTTATAAAGTCTCATTTTAAAAATCTCTGCCTATACAAGTTCTTTCATATATTCTTCTAGAAACTTTACAGATTTAGCTTTCACATTTAGGGCTAAACTGAAAGTATGTATGTTCATTTGTTAGCTTCTTATTTGATCTTAAATAAGATGTTTGAGTTTGAGAAATGCCACTTGAATGATTTAAGAATTAGAATCTTGCAATTAGATATCAATAAAGAGTATCTAGGTCTAATCTCTGTTTGTCTACCTAGCAAGTTGTAACAGAATTTGGAGTAGGGCATTTTTGACAGTGAAAAGGGGCACCAGCAGAACAATACCAAGACAAGAAGCATAAACCAGGACTGTTTGTGCCAAACTCAGACATATAGTCACTCTACATTTAGTTCTCCTAAGTCCAGGTTGAGGATCACCCTTGAATATTTTCCAATAGTGACTCAGTTCATGAAGGTCTACTTTTGTAGTCATGCCTATGTTTGTTGCAATCATTAAAACAGCATAAGGTGTCAAAAACAGTTGAAGATGGACCTTGTCTGGCTCCTCTCTCAGGTGAGGGACAAAGGACATCAGACGTGGTTTAAAAATAAAACTCGTAACTTCTTTATTCTTAAAGACTGACCGTTGAGACTGAACAAAGAATTTTCAACTCTGGTGTTCCATGATTCCTTTGGGGAAGTCTTCTAAAAAGATATATTGTTACTGCTCTAGTTTGCATCACCATTTGGTTTAATTATTATTCGTAATTGGGAAATAATTAGATAAAACGATGATGTAAACCCCAGTGGAAAAAAAGACATCTCTTAAGAACTCTAATGTTTTCCGTCACTTGAAAGGAAGGGGATATAACTTACTGGAGGAAAAAACTAATTAGAAAAGCAGACACATCTTCTCCCTCTCCTCATATTTCAGGCATGCTGGCAAGTGCTCAAAAATGATCAGAGAGTGGCCTATTTCTCAAGGACCCCAGGAGAGCATGATAATTTAAATCATCATCTCAGGAAAGTGCCCTGAGCACTTGTCTGTGCTGTTTTGTGATCTTCAGTCAGGGGAGGTTTGGCTCTCCAGACTGGCATGGCCATGCAAAATACTGACTGAAGGAGAGCTGAGGTCACACCCACACCTAAGTGAATCCAGACAAGTTAGGATGCCTGCCAAGAGAAACACATTTGAGCAAAGTGAGGAGACAGAAATGTTTAAAACAATGCTGTCCCCCAGCAAAATGAAAACAAAGCTTTTATCCAGGGACACAAATCGGCTTTCAGAAAAGTTTGACAACACAAGGAGATGAGAGGGGAGTGATTAGAAGCTCAGATGTGGGCCTAGCAACATCAAAACCCTAAGTAAATCTCTCTAAAACCTTCTGTCTGGAATTAGGTCATTTTATTTTAAAAAGTTGAATTAACAATAACCAAAAGAAATCAGTGAATGTCTCAAGGAAAAACATTTTAACACACACACACACACACACACACACACACACACACACACACACACACAAAAGCCAATTTTATAAAAATGACATCTCAATGATGGGATACTAGTTAAGTATCCCATTTTGAAAATGTAAATATTTATTAATAAATCACAATGAGGTCATTTAAAGAGGAAAAACAGGAAGGCTTGAAAATAAATAATTAGGATTGCAAATATACTAAAAGGCTCTTAATACTTTCTCCCAGTTCCAGTGAGACTTTTGCTCCTTGACAAGCAGACAAAAAAGTAAATCTGGCTCTCCAAGACTCAATTCTTGGCTATAAACCAGAAAATGTGTCTTTGACTAGCCTCTCCATAGCAGAAAGCTATAACACCAACTCATCTAAGCACAAATATTAATTCTGAATTAATGAGTTCTAAGAACTTCAAGTACAACCTGATCCTGGATACATGACCTTTATTTTTTTCCTTTCCCTCATGCCTTCACTTAGGAAAAAAGTGACTCCCCAGACTGCTTTCAAGGTTAATAGGAACCCTTGGCTATAGGATGTGGGGGCTCCAAGTTATTAAAAAATATTTACAGAATTACCACTAAATAAAAGGCCCTTGCGCTGGTAGTATGACATGTAAGTTGATGAGTGTTGTTGATAAGATGTGCTATTGTGGGGAAAGTTTTTTCTAAGAAGGTGTAATTTTAGTTAAGAATTGGAGTAGATAGGCTGTAAAGAAGAGGGAAAGGAAGCGCACTATTAGCAAAAGCACTTAGATGTGCATGCAAGCAACATGCACAAGAGAGTGAGAGGGGAGTTTGGTCAGAGCCAGGCACTAGTGTGATGGAGAACAGGGAGTAGGAAGGCAAAGGACCATGGGATCCACACTGTGGGATGTCTTATATATATCACATAGTGCATGAGGTTTAACTGAATGGTGATGACTCCTTAGAAAATCAAACAATTGTCTCATTGCAATGAGCACAGGCCCTGTCCTTCAAATATGCCTTAGCAGAATATCCATTTCTGCCGAAACCAGTTTGGCTCAATGGATAGAGCGTCGGCCTGCGGACTCAAGGGTCCCAGGTTCGATTCCGGTCAAGGGCATGTACCTTGGTTGCGGGCACATCCCCAGTAGGGGATGTGCAGGAGGCAGCTGATCGATGTTTCTCTCCCATCGATGTTTCTAACTCTCTATCCCTCTCTCTTCCTCTCTGTAAAAAATCAATAAAATATATATTTTTTAAAAAAAAGAATATCCATTTCTGTTGGCTTTTTAAATAAAAGATTAGAGTGTGCTGAGGAAGGGGAGATTGAAGCCATTGGAAGCTTTATATAATGTTAAAAAGTCCCAATTTCATGGTGTAAATACCCCTAGAATGGTTAATTTTGAGTTTCCAACATAAGGGATGCCACTGAATGTAGAGTTCGAAACAGGTATAAAAATCTCTTCTTGCAAAATCTATGCTTAGAGCCGGCTCTACCATATCATTGTACCAACTCCTACTTTTTTCATTTTTGAAATGGATCTATTTTATATCCTATCTTCCTAGGTTCAGCACCTAATTAACTTGCCTGTGTTCCTTTGAGATTTTTCTGAATTTCTCCTTCTCTTCCCAAGAAACATCTATAACTGGAAATTAGAAGGGCATATTGATCCATTTGCTCTCTCCATTCACATCTTTACTGGTCACAAGAATGATGGGAAATGAAAGATGAATCAATTTATACCCATCTTATTCTAAAGTAACAAGTAAAAACCCTTGCTTAGCTAAGAGTGGGTTAATATTATTAGGTACAAATCAGACTACACAGTGTGTTGTCTTTTCCATAAAACACCAGATATGAAAAATTGACTCAAAAAGTCTCTTTTTGGAAATGCTTTTATTCATAAAACTTTTATTTACAATTTTGTTTATGCTATTCAATATAAAAATATAACAAATAGTATATTTAGAGTTTTTTTCCTCTTCAGTATTCTTTTGTAATTAGTGTCATGAATTCTTTCAAAATCAAGAGAAAAAGTATTTTAAGGGTGTTTTGTTCTTTGTTGAAACACGGTTTAGTGTTTATTATCATAATTTTAATTGCTATTGTACCACCTCATGTGATGTATTTTTTACTCAGTGGCCTATTATTTGGCTTACACTCATAATTTGTGCATTAATACCATTCAAGGTTATGCAATAACAATCAGAAATTATGATAATAAACACTGAACCACTTTTCAACAAAATATGACAAAATCATGTGAGGTTTTTAAAAATGTTTTCATTAACAAAAATCTTATGCTTCAGTGACACTTTAATTACCAAGAAATTACCCAAGAAAATATGCAATTATTTCTAATAATTGACAGTGATTCTATATGTAGCACTTTTTATGTTAAAATAATTGTTAAAATGTGACTGTTTTTCCAGACATGTGGCTTAATTGATTGCATTCTGTTTTTCAAATAAAAAGTTAATAAAAATACCACCACTAAAGTACATAAGTAATTCTGGTTCAATTGAGGCATGTTTTAGTGACCTCAAAACAATTTTTTATAATGATCAGTATTAATGAAATTATCCTGATAAACTTAGGGTAATTATTGCAATTTCTCAATCTACCCCAACATACTACAACATTCTCTTTCCCAGAAAGGTTTTACCATCATCCCAAAACCTCATGTACGTTGCAAAGAACATTCCCCCAGTGGCTATTTAAAAGATCAAAATCCTTTGCTTATACATGAACATTCATTAAAAGAAAAAGGGAAAGCTCCTCTCAAAATCTAAAGCCACTCTTGGGAGAAAATCATTTTGATTCCTCCTAGCTTTAAAATTTCAATATTTTATGGTTCCATAAAGCATTTTCATAACTTAGACACATTCTTTAAACAAAAGAAAAAAAAACAATAGTTCAAATGTATGTACCTCTCTGCTTCCTGTTGTTTTTCACTTGACAATTTGGACTAGTGAAAGCCTCACTCAAGAACCAGATGCACAGCTCCTTCCACAAACCTCTGCTTTTTCATTATTTTCCCACTGCTCCTTTCCTCCTGTCTGTCAGGACAACACATCTACCAGATAAGCCTTTGTCATCACACACCATCTGTTTTGAAACTGACCAACATGGTGAATTTCTTTTAAGAAACAATATAAAACCGTGACCCATGCAACAACATAGTATCAATATAGTTGAATTTCAACAATAAAATGCAGATCTCCACAAAATAGAGGACTGAAATTTGTTAAGAGCCTGGACATTGTAGGACACAGATATCCTCTGGTATGTTTCTCTCCTCTTTGTAAAATCACCCTAAGGGTCATTCTCCTACTGAAATTTAAGGAGAATGCACACAAGTCTAAAACCACATAATAAAAGCCTGAGATTTCTGTTATGTGATCTCCAGGAGGGTTAGCATGGGCGGCTATTTTGGAAACCCTGGATGCCTAAAGACTTGGTGAAGCTACTTGAAGGGATGATGGGAAGGAGCAGTGGATAAGGTAAGCAATGGGTCCTTGGTCCCTCAGCTGTGCTTCAACCAGAGCTGCTCTGAATTTATTTGCTGTACGCACTCGATTTTCATTTGAAGACAGTCTTTATTTTCTCTCAGTTTATAGATTAGGAGATGGCATTTTTGCAAGTGCAACTGATTTGCCCTGAGTCAAACATCTGCTCAATGGCAGTGCCAATTCTAGAGTACAGTCTAAATGACTCGCAGTCCAATGCCCCTTTTTCTAGAAGCTGTCCCCATTCTGAGAAAGAAAAGTGTCCCAGTGTTTTGATTAATAATCTATGGACTGCTCTTTAGAGTTATCATCGTGTTTATTTAGGGAGATAAATTCGTCCATGATCTAAGGCAATGAGCATCACTGAACAAAAATATTGGCCCTGAATCAGGACTCAACTGAATGTAATATGCAGGAGCACGTCACATAATTTTCTCTCTCTTTCATCCAGGCTCCAGACAATTAGTCAGCCATGCCCTTGGGAGACGGTGCCTCCCCATAAGCAATATCTAGATATAGAGTAGGGCTTACTTCTGCTTACGTGGGCCCTCATTGGCTGAAAGCTTCAGCACAACCTCTTCATCACAGGCGCTTCAAAGACGGCGACAACGTCTCCTGTCTTCAGTTTATATTCTGGTCCAATCTTCTGCTGTGCATGCTGGGTGGCTCCTTTCTTCCAATCCCATTCACTGCAGAATTCATCTCCTTCTACCCCTTGCAGACGGAGAATTTTTTTTTCAATGCAATGGGAAGCCTGAAAGCCAAATGCTTTGGGAATAATTTTTCCTGTGTTTGTTTTCCACTTGTCTCGATACATTTTAGGTTTGACAGCAAGAAAGGGCTTTCTGTATTTCTATGAGCTAGAAAGGGTCTCATCACTCAACAAATCCCGTGAGCTTTTACATTCTCAGCACCGTGTCCTTCTCCTGACCTTAAACTTTCTCACTGGCTGGAAAGAAAGCTTTTCATGAGAAATCACAAAACCCTACAAGCTGAGTCTGACAATGACATAAGCAATGAGCAGGGCAGATTATCGTCAGAGGAAACTGCAACTTCCTCATCAAAAATCATTGGTTTAACATAAAACCCGGGAGTTTACTGCAAGCTAACAGACTTCCCTCCAGATTATAATTCCTTAGGAACACAGAACAAGTGCGGCACTTACAGAACTAAATGACTTTATTTCTCCTTGCATTAGACATACCCTCCCCCCATTTCTGGCACAGAAGGATGCTCAGCTGCTTTCAACCCAACCTCAGGGAGAGCCTCGAGCTACAGCAGAAGCACTGTACCTTTTCTGCTACTTCTGGTTGGAATTCCACTTAAGAGACCCGCAGAGGATCACAAAAGGAAGGACATGGGGACCAACACCAACCTGTCCTGAACACCCAGTGGATGGCAAGCTTCTTCTGAGTCGCTGATTGAGTATTATCTGCTGGTAACTCACTAACAGACCACAGGAAGGGGGCTGAACCTGCCAAGCACTGTTTCCTGATCTTTAAAATAGGACCAAAAATTGCACCTGCCTGCATGGAATTGTTGTGACACTTAAGAAAGATAAAAAATGTCAAATCATTGACCAGAGCTAGCTCAAGCTTGCTGTTCAGTAAATGTCACCAGTTAAAATTAAGTGTCCTTTAATCCTCTTAATGATCCTGTGAAGCAAGCCCCATTCCCATTTCACAGATCAGCAAAATGAGACACAGACTATGAAGAAGCTTGCACAAGACCACCTAAGTTTTCCTATTTATGGCACCCTATCTCCCTTGTAGGTAGCAGCCTCTATAGAGAACTTCAGACTCCCATAATTATCTGACATATGACCAGAGAAATAATCTAGTCATGCCCAAATAGACCTTTGAGTATTAGGATCTAACTCTACCCTTGGCAGGAAGAAACAGCTCAGCCTAGGAATCAGAGATAAACTTAATCTTGATAGGAGAAGATCAACTCTTTTTCCCCAATCCACCTACAGTGGGCTTTGCCCCCCAAGGACTTGGTAGAGCAAATGCCCTCTGCTGCCTGTGAGATTCCAAAACCCCCCATAAAGGGAGTCACCAGGCTATAATTGTTTCTCATTTAATTTTCCACCTAGTGTGAACAGAGTCAAGGTTCAGGCCAGGTACTTCAAATAACACTAAAGTTATTGTTCCAGATATTGTGGTTCAGTTATTTCAGTCAAGCAAGGATAGGCTGCAATCCTTAAGTCCCAAGTTCATTGTAAACAAAGAAAACCCATCAAAAATAGAATCTCTCAGGAGAAATCCTTTCCAGGCTTTTATTACTGACTGCAAAGGATACAAATCTTTCAGCTTGCTGAAGCCTTAGTGTCCCCATGCACATTCACAGTGAGGTGATTGTTTTTTTCAGGCGAAGGCTTACATGTCCTCTGAAGGAAGGCCATTGAAACGGTGGTTGTTAAATATGTGTGTGGATCTCCCAAGCCCTTCAGCACCACCTGGCTTAGTGTCCGGACCCAATGCAGTGCCAGAAAGAGGAAACATTGTTAAATGTCACTCTTAGACACTTGAGCTCTTGGCTATCAGATGGACATTTTATCAATAACTCCTTCCATTTTAAAAACTCTGATTTAGAAGTCCAGGAACTTTGCTTCCTTCTAGTCTCATAAACTCAGCATGGAGACCTGCATTAATGGTCTTACCTTTCTGTGCCTTTCTTTAGTCACCTGTAAAGTGGGAATAGTAATTGTCCTTCTGATCTCTTGGGGTTTGTAGTTGTCAGGGCTCTCCAAAAAAAAAAAAAATAGAACTGGTAAGATAAAGGCAGGAGAGAGAGAGAGAAGAGAGAGAGAGCGAGAGAGAGAGAGAGAGAGAGAGAGAGAGAGGAGGTTTATTTATTTAGGAATTGGCTCACAAATTATGGAGGCTTCTAAGTCTAAAATCTGTGTGTGGGACGAGTTGGCAGTCTGGAAATTCAGGTAAGAGTTGATGTTACCATCTTGAGGCCAGATTTCACAGGGGAGCAGACTGGAAACTCAGTCAGGATTTCTATGTTACAGTCTTGCAGCAGAATTGCTTCTTCCTTAGGAAAACTAAGTAATTTCTCTTCAACTGATTGGATGACGCCCACCAGATTATGGAGACTAATCTGCTTTACTTAAAGTTCAACTAATTATAAATTAACCATAGCCACAAATACCTTCACAAGCAATATCTAGACTACTTCATGCTTGACCAAACAACTGTGAACCATAATGTAGTCAAGATGACACATGAAATTAACCAGGTCTGTTTTAAATATCACATTAGATGAACTTATACATAGGAAAGGAATTTCAAAGATTTGAAGAGCTGCACAGATATTAGTGTTTTAATAACCATCGTGTTAGATGAGGCTTTGAGGAATGTGGATATGAATACAACAAAAGGCCTGCCTTCAAACTGTTTATCATCTAATTGAGATTCTAAGATTAAATGCATAGGGAGTAAAATACTACTAGGCTGCCCACGGAAGTGCTGAAGGGACAGTGTGAAGACACAGGAACCTGTGGGCCAAAGGGTCTCAAGTAGCCTCTTTGAAATTAAAAACACTTCTCCAGAAAGGTATTTCCAGTCACTCACTCCACTCTCATTCAAATTATGTCCCCTCTGTCACTTTCATGACACTACCCTTGTTACACTTTGTAACATATTGCAATATGCATTTAAGTCTTTTTTTAAAATATATTTTATTGATTTTTAGAGAGAGGGGAGGAGAGGGTTAGAGAGATAGAAACATCGATGAGAGAGAGGAACATCATCGATTGGCTGCCTCCTGCATGCCCCAAACTGGAGATCAAGCCTGCAACCCTGGCATGTGCCTTGACCGGGAATTGAACCCAAGACCTCTTGGTTCCTGGGTCAATGCTCAACCACTGAGCCACACCCACCAGGCTGCATTGAAGTCTTGAATAGCTAATTCAATTGTAGTATAAAAGTTCTATGTCTGTCTGGATTTGTCTGCTTGTTTCCTTATGATGTCATTTAACTTGTTCTTCCAGCTCCTGTATATGCTAGAAACTAGAAGTTAGGCCTGAAGGCTTGATTAGGTTCAGGTAAACATGTTTTCTGAGAATGATTGATAGGCAATGCTTCTCACTTCACATTGCATCCTAGCAGGAGTCACACATGTCAGCTTGTTCACAATTTGGGATGTCAAGGTTAACCACATGATCCAAACAATGATCACCTGTCCTGTCTGTTACATATTGGTGCATTTCCCCATTTGTATGAGCAGGATCTTATTCAAGCAATTTTTTGAAAATTTATTTATATTTGAAATCCAAGTTAAATGTCTTTCTCTATAACTTAATACTAGATGAGTCAAAAAGCGTAGTTTAGAGAAACCAAGATGGCGGCATAGGTTAAACACCTAACCTGCAGCCGGGCACAACAATTTCAAAAATACAACTAGAGGTCAGAACGGACATCGTCCAGAACCACAGGAGAGCTGGCGGACTGAAATACCCACAGCTGGGGGGAAGGAGAAGGCCACGGGGACAGTCGGGGAAGCCGTAAAAGCCTGAGGTATGGAGAAACGGGCGGAGACACGAGCACACGCGCCTGCGGGGAGGATGGAACCGGAGAGGAGGGGGCGGCTGATGACCTGGCCGGAGTTCACTGGCAGGAAGGAGATAAAGGCTCCGGAGTGCGCTGAGCACCGGCTCCGATTGCACTGAACCCCATTCCGGGCGAAACCCTGGGAAACTCACTCACTTTCGCAACTCCGCCGCCCCCGCAGGCCGCCCGGCCCGGGACGCTGGGGACGCCGCCGCAGCGGCGGCGCCCGGAGCCCGGCGGCCTCCCAGCACCCGTCCCCGCCGCGCAGCCCCCGCGCGCCTGGTGCCGCGGGCCGCGCGCCCCGCACACCGGACGGAGGCCCGGGCGCCCTCTCCGTGCACCTCCCGGCGGCGCTAGACTTCAGTAGAGTTGACTGAATTCAAGGGATTAAGAAGTATAAATTGGGGGGACGCCGCGGCGGCGACGTCCGGAACGCGGCGATGGCGGTGCCTGGAGCTCGGCGGCCGCCCAGCGCCCGTCCCAGCCGCGCGGCCCTCGCGCGCCTGGTTCCGCGGGACGCGCGCACCGCGCACCGGACGGAAGCCCGGGCGCCCTCTCCGTGCACCTCCCGGCGGCGCTAGACTTCAGTAGAGTTGACTGAATTCAAGGGATTAAGAAGTATAAATTGGGGGGACGCCGCGGCAGCGACGTCCGGAACGCGGCGATGGCGGTGCCTGGAGCTCGGCGGCCGCCCAGCGCCCGTCCCAGCCGCGCGGCCCTCGCGCGCCTGGTTCCGCGGGACGCGCGCACCGCGCACTGGACGGAGGCCCGGGCGCCTTTTCCGTGCACCTCCCGGCGGCGCTAGACTTCAGTAGAGTTGACTGAAATGAAGGGATTAAGAGGTACGGATTGAGAAGTTTGAAAAAGATGGCGGCGGAGGTTAGGGGCTGTTCTGTTGCCTCGCACCCAGCGAAATCGGAGGGGATGAGGTGTGGAGGTGCGTGGGTCTGGCTGGTGGCGGGGGAGGGGCTTTTGTTCCAAACCTAGAGGAGATTGGCTCTCCATCACCCTGAAACCCATCTTCTGGCGAACCCCGGGAGACCCAGATGCCTGCGGGGAGAGGCGGGACTCTTCCGGAGGTGCGCCCAGCAATCAGTGTTTGCTGCGCTGGAGTGCGGAACGAGGGGTCTTAGATACGTGGAAGGCAGAAGGACCAGACTCACAGCCATCTCGGCTCGCCGCACCATGGCCTGTGGGCGCCCTGAGACCCCGCCCCGCCCTGGGACCCGCCCCGCACGTTTTGAAGACCTGCCCCGCAAGTCTTGCAGGCACACCTGCGCCCCAAGCAACGGCTTATGCATGTGGGTGGCCTGCCCTCTGGCAGCGGACCAGATGATCTGCTGTTCTAGTCGGACTGCTCCAGGGCCACTCAGACAGGAGGAAGAAACTACAGTTTTTGCTGTAATCCTTGCTGAGTGCCTAAGGCAGTAGCTGATCTACACCCCATTGGAGACCCAGAAACGAGGGCATCTAGTGGTCTGTGGGAGATGACACCAGATTTCAACCACGTGCATAAGGGACACATTCAACGGGAATATTCAGTGAGCGCCAAAGCTTTGCTGCACCAAGACCCGGCCCATAAACGTGTCTCCTGCACAGCAACTCTTCCTTTATAGACAAAGAGAGCCCCCCCAGTGACACCAACAACAATCAAGACTTAACTATACAAAGGAGGACCAAGATGGAGGCATAGGGCGGAAGCCTGATTGTTGCCTACCACAACAACTTTGAGACTACGACAAGAGAGCAGAGCAGACACCATCCAAGACCACCATAGGGCTGGCTGAGTAGATGCTCTACAACTAGAATAAAAGAGGGGTATGTGGGATGATGCTGATGCCGGTGACCCAAAGACCACACTTTAAGAACTACGGCTCAGGCGACACAAAAGAACTATGGCTCAGGCGATACAACAGCGGCCTGGAACGTGCTCGGCGCAGTTCCCCTGGCGGTCTCCGGCTGAGGGGACGGCTCCACTGGCAGCCAAGCACGGACAGACGAACCCCTATGAGACATGGGGTGGGAGACTCCGCGCTTGCTGACCTCTGAGTCCGTCAAGAATCTCAACGCCCCGGAAGCGGCCAGGTGCGCATGCTCGGCGACCGGCCACCGATGCAGACCCAAGGGCCGACGCAGCGACGCCAGACTGGCCCACCGCCATGCACCGGGTGCACCGGAGCTTCGCCGAGCCGCCGCCCGACGAGTTCTGCAGCAGCCATACTGGAGCTCTGGAAGGATGGCCAGGGGAATTGCTGAGGGGGGATTGACCGGCAGGAATTGGGATTGGGAAGACGGGGCCCCGCTGAGACCCGGGTGCGGGCGGGGTTGCGCGCCTCTGGGCTCGGGTGTGGTCACACGCCTCTGGGTATAAGTGAGGCCTCAAGTCCCTGGGTCCAGGTGAGGCCGGACTCCGGGTCCGGGTGAGGCCAAGTGCCCCTGGACCCGGATGACGCTGGATCCCGTGCCCGGGCGAGGCCAAGCGCCCCTGGGTCTGGGAGAGCCCACACACCCCTGGGTCCAGGCGAGACCATGTGTCCCTGGATCCGGGTGAGGCCGCGTGCACCTAGGCCCGGGTGAGCCCAAGTGGCCCTGGGTCTGGGAGAGGCCAAGCGTCCCTGGGTCTGGGTGAGACCATGTATCCCTGGATCCGGGTGAGGCCTTGTGCACCTAGCCCCGGGTGAGGCCATGTACCCCTGGGTCTGGGAGAGGCCAAGCGTCCCTGGGTCCGGGCGAGACCATGCGTCCCTGGATCCGGATGAGGCCTCGTGCACCTAGGCCCGGGTGAGCCCAAGTGGCCCTGGGTCTGGGAGAGGCCAAGCGTCCCTGGGTCCGGGTGAGACCATGTGTCCCTGGATCCGGGTGAGGCCTTGTGCACCTAGGCCCGGGTGAGCCCAAGTGGCCCTGGGTCTGGGAGAGGCCAAGCGTCCCTGGGTCCGGGTGAGACCATGCGTCCCTGGATCCGGATGAGGCCTCGTGCACCTAGGCCCGGGTGAGCCCAAGTGGCACTGGGTCTGGGAGAGGCCAAGCGTCCCTGGGTCCGGGTGAGACCATGTGTCCCTGGATCCGGGTGAGGCCTCGTGCACCTAGGCCCAGGTGAGGCCACGTGCCCCTGGGTCTGGGAGAGGCTAAGCGTCCCTGGGTCCGGGTGAGACCATGTGTCCCTGGATCTGGGTGAGACCTCGTGCACCTAGGCCCGGGTGAGCCCAAGTGGCCCTGTGTCTGGGAGTGGCCAAACGTTCCTGGGTCTGGGTGAGACCGTGTGTCCCTGGATCCGGATGAGGCCTCGTGCACCTAGGCCCGGGTGAGCCCAAGTGGCCCTGGGTCGGGGAGAGGCCAAGCGTCCCTGGGACCGGGTGAGACCATGTGTCCCTGGATCCGGGTGAGGCCTCGTGAACCTAGGCCCGGGTGAGGCCACGTGCCCCTGGGTCTGGGAGAGGCCAAGCGTCCCTGGGTCCGGGTGAGACCATGCGTCCCTGGATCCGGATGAGGCCTCGTGCACCTAGGCCCGGGTGAGCCCAAGTGGCCCTGGGTCTGGGAGAGGCCAAGCGTCCCTGGGTCCGGGAGAGACCATGTGTCCCTGGATCCAGGTGAGGCCTTGTGCAACTAAGCCCGGGTGAGGCCACGTGCCCCTGGGTCTGGGAGAGGCCAAGCGTCCCTGGGTCCGGGAGAGACCATGTGTCCCTGGATCCAGGTGAGGCCTTGTGCAACTAAGCCCGGGTGAGGCCACGTGCCCCTGGGTCTGGGAGAGGCCAAGCGTCCCTGGGTACGGGTGAAGCCAGATCCTGGGTCCGGGTGAGGCCGTGCGCCCCTGGATCCATCCGGGTGAGGCTGGGTCCCAGGCCCGGGTGAGACCACGCGCCCCTTGGGTATGGGTGAGGCCACGTTCCCCTTAGTCCGGGTGATGCCGTGCCCCTGGGTTCGGCCGAGACCAAACCAGAGGGAGTCGGACCTCCGTTACCACCATTTGTCCACCATCCAGAGCTGAGGGGTCAGTGCTGACATGTACACATAAGGAACTACTGGACATCGAAATTGGGTCTCAAAAGAACTGTTGGTCCAGGGGGAAGCTCGCTACAGATTGATTCATTTGCCTGTCAGCATAAATATTATTGCTCGTCTCACATTCAGTTCTTATTAGTATATATCTAGTGACATATGATCTCGTTCATCTAGAGGAAATGATGAACAACATAGACTGAGGAACAAGAACAGAACCAGAAGCAAGGAGGCATCGATCGGACTATCGGGCCTCAGAGGGAGGATAGAAGAGGGTAGGGGGAGGGTGGGGGGAGGGGGAGAGTTCAACCAAAGGACCTGTATGCATGCATATAAGCCTATCCAACGGTTAAGTTCAACAGGGGATTGGGGCATGCGTGGGGAGAGGGGTGGGATGGGAATGGGGGGATGAGGACAAATATGTGACACCTTAATCAATAAAGAAATTTAAAAAAAAAAAAGCGTAGTTTATTTGTAGAACTTTTTATTCCTTTTCTTTTGGCAGAAGGGGGAGATGATTACATGGAGGGGTATTCAATTAGCTTTATAGAAAATGTTGCTGAGCTTAAACTCAAATCTTCATGAATTCTAAAGTAAAAGCACCCCCTCAACATATATTTTAGAGGACAGCAAAAATTAGTACATATTTTTGACTGTAGTATTTTTCACTCAGCATTAATTACTTTTCATCCTTCCTGTAAACTGATATTATTTATTAAGAAAAGACACAATTAATCTTCATGATTCATTGTTTCTCCTGCAAAGAACTAACGCATATATAGGATTGAATTTTTTCTCTACTAGGGCTATATAATTGGGTTAAATCAGTACTGCTCAAGTCAGAGGATCTTTTAGGGGTGTGTGGTAGTGTGCTGGGGGTACTCAATAAACATGTGATCTCTTTCTGAAGTCATTTTTTCCTTAATGATAAGTAATTTAAAACATCTTCATATACCAAAATGAACTCACATATATTACAGAATAAAACAAAAATTTCCCATGAATTTAAAGAAAGAACATAAGGTAAGCCACCAGTCAGTAGCCTCTCTACACCCTACCACCTACCACCCACCTCCAGCCCACAGATTATCATTCTCCTCTGCTCTTTGAAGCCCTAGATTAATTAAAAGACCTGGATAACTTGCCAGCAAAATTTACTTAACAAAAGCAAACTTCTGAAAATTTACCTAAGATTTCTAACAGCCGAACTCTCCAATCCCTTCTCTGTCAGATACAGGTAAGGATTGCCATTAGGAGACCCCACCCATAATTAATGAAACAGCTCAGTAAAGGTCACTTACCTGCCTGTGCTTTCACGCTCAGTGTCTGCTACTTCTTCTCTCCTACACCCTATATTTCCCTTAATAAACATTTAGAAAGGGCTTACTATGCACCAGGCATCTTTCCAAGCACTTGATTAGTGGTAATTTACTTCACATCAGCCTTTTAAAGTAGGTACTAATAGGATCACCATGATACAGGTGAGGAGAGTGAAGCACCAAGAGGTGACTGGCCCAACGCAGCTATGGACTATTAGAGCCAGGATTTTAAATCAGGAAACCTGACATTCTAACCATAGTACTTAGCCCAGGACTTTGCACTTAAGACCTCAAATAATGTGGTTGATAATGTGGCACAAAAATCTGGAGTCACCTTTGATCCCTCCTTCAAACTTATATTCAAGCAACCAACACGTTCATTGATGCCGTAAATAGTTCTTTTTCCTTCTTTCAGCAAACAATATCAGTATTATCATGAAAAGAGTTTTGATCTCATGAACCCCCTGAAAAGGTTGTGGGAATCCCCAGGGGTCCCTAGCCCACACTTTGTGAACCACTGCTTTTGATATTCTCTTTAGAATGTTCTTCCCTTTAATTTCTTATTATTAAAACTTAACCCATCCATCAATGTTTAAAGTGTCGCTTCTTTTACGACCTCTCTTCATCTTTTGCACTTCTGAAGCACTTTGTACCTTGACTTACATTTAAGCAACAAATCATTTGGGCAACAATTATTAAGTGATTTTTATAAACGTGGGCTGTGTCTACCCATTCTCCACTATCTTTTCCCTCCCTACTCCCTCTGCTTTAAGATTTACCTCCAGCCCTGTCCTCTTTAAGCTGACTATCAAAGCAAGCCATTAGTGGTAGAATTTTGGGTACACTGGTATATTGGTAAGAAAATTATTTTTAGACTCAGAGGACCTTTTAAATTCCATCACATAAACCATCTGATTCTGCCATTATTTAAAATCTCTATTATACTTAAACCACACTAAAATAGGTTCAATTTTGTTTAGTAAGCATAAAATTAAGAGAAAGTCACATGATAAGTATTTATAAACATAAATTGAACCACTGTAGCCCTTGTCAAATACACCATGAATATTCAATTTGACAATTATGTATTACAACAGTAGTCGAAGAGTTTGAATCCCAGATGAGTGGGATGCTCTAGTGGCTAGCCCATGTTTCTGTAATGCTAAGCTTCAAATGAGCATTAAGTATTTCAGCAAGGAGACCCACGTCTAGTACCTCTCTCTGTAGTAATGATGTATGTAATTTTATGCATGACACTGGACATTTCTAGAACTCAGTTTCTTCCATTCAACTACAATCCTCCTGAAACCAAAAGTCATGCCTTTTTAATCTCTGGTCACCACAGTGTCTGGCATATAGTAAGTGCTCCATAATTTTCTGTTGGGGAAAAAAAATGGCTCCATCCTTTTCAGTTAGAAGAGTGCAGAGCGCAGGGTCCACATGGCATACCACTCATTAAATATTTGATGCACACAAATAAACAATTGAACAGTCCTAATCTCTGATTATACTATGAGAAAGATATTGCCCTAGGCACCATGGTGTCAAAGTAACAGCTAAAATATAATCCCTGCCCTGCAAGAACTCAAAATTTAACCCAATACTAGCTTTTAAGACAGCCATAGAGCAAACAAAGCACCCCCATTCCTGATTCTTTATCTGACCTGAAACACCAAGATATTTGAAATTCCACCTTTGACTGGCAAAATCACTTTTATGTCTGCTTCTCATAGACACATAACTAAAGGCAGGGGCTAATGGGATGTCAAAGCAGTGTCATCACAGCTCCTTAATTGATTTGAAGGTACTTGGGTAACTATTCAAGGCAAAATGATGTTCTCACTGATGGGAGATACAGAATGTACAATTTGCATCTCATCAGAAAAAAAAAAATCCTTGGTTTCTTCTACAAAGCACTAATGTTCTCAGTACTGCTGAGTGTGCTATTTTGAGAAATAGCCAGCATGCCCTCCGCACAGTTAGAGAGCAAGAGGAAATATTGCCTCCCCGGGTGTCAAATTTCCTTTCTATAATGGAAGGATGTGTGGGACAGCATTTCAAACATACGCACAGAGGAAAAAGGAGGCTGACAAGTAAGATGGATGAATGAGAGGGGAAACATGTGTTGAGGAGGAAGCTGTCAAAAGTATATCCCGTTTGTGCATCAGAAGTGTCCTAATTAAAAATGCCCATCATAAGAGCCTTTGGAGGGAAAGAAAAGAAGGAAGCCCACATCTCTGCAATACAGCAATCTCAGTTGAATGGCAGGACTCGGAGCCCCACTGAACTGTGGTATTTACATTCGTGGCTGTATTCTGGCATCCAGGATATTAACTGCTTCTATAACTCTACCCAGGAAATCTGCAAGTTCATTAAGGATGCCTTTGCTTTCTAAAGAATATCACAAATCCAGCTGAAATATCAGAGTTGGAGACATTGGGGTATTACTATCCAATTCGGGGCTCAGTTCTTCCAATTTCTCATCAATAATGATTTCCTTTTCCCCATAGTAATCGGAGTCCTGAGCCTTCTATGTTTACAGCGACATTAGTCAATTCCCAGATGCACTAGGCCAAATTAAATAAAGGACTGCAGGGAAATTTATCTATAGAGCATGAATCTTTAATGAGCCTTCATCCCTATAACTCTTACAGTAGAGAGAAACTTACAGAAATGGATTCTAGTCACCCATGAAGGCTGGGTGGACTTGAACACATAAATAAGCATCCCTGATCCTTTTTTGCTTTATGTGTAACATAAGGGGGATGGATCAGATAATCATTGAGGCCCTTTCTACTCTGAACTTCAGAATCTATCGTTCTTCTCAAATTTCCATCTTCCTTACTAGGAAGTGGTTAGGGGCCATTGTTAATATGTGCTGGAGTTTGTGGCAGTGGAATGTGGTAGCTGAGAGTGTAGGCTCTCCAATTAAACTGTCCAGGTCCAATCTCACCTCTGCCACTTACTAGCTATGGGAATTTGGGCAAGTTACCTAAATTTTATGTGTCACCGTTCCTTCATCTGTAACATGGGGATAATAATAGTACCTCTATCTCAGAGAGTTGCTAAGAATAAACAAAATAATCTATACAAAACACTTGTTATAGAACCTGCTACATAATGAGCATGCAACAAATGTTTGTTGATATGATGTGTATTGCACCTCTAGTGGTGGGAGAGGAAACTTTCTCTCAGAATGGACTACACTGTGGTCAGAGGCAGACCTGCCAAAGTCAAGTGATTTCCAGGGGCATGAAAGAGACCCTATTCCTTTAAGACAAGTAAATGTTACTCGCTGATGTCAAAATTTCTTTTATAGTATGAAAAAGCAATAATATATCAGTTTAAATTCAGTCTTTTATAAATAATGTTTACTCATTTATCAACTTATTGACAATAGATTCATTTTAAAAGGGTACTTTATGGAAGAAAGAGAGAAAACACAAGGATAAGTCAAGAATAGAGCAAGAGAAAACCAAGTGAATAAAAAATCAGCTTCTATTACTTTGTATTATTGCCTAGTTTTAATTCCACTTCTATGTCTATATATGTCAGATTTCATTTGTATCAACATAAGCACCTTCTTTGAAAAGGTTCACAAGGAATGCAAATTTAGACTTTATTTGTGAAATCTATATAAAGCCTATATATGTGAACTGGTTGTGCTCCAAATTTTAGTTTTATTAAGATATATTCCATCCTGAATCCCCCTCCCAAAAGAAAAATATATATATATTTCTATTAGCAGCCATGTTTGAAGATTTTTTATATATTTCAAGACATTCCTGGTATTAAATACAATCAAGCCCTTTAGTGTTCCTGAGGGTCTGACTATACAAATAGCCTGCTATAAACCTGGGAACACTGTGCCAAAACGGTAGTCTCAAGATCTTAAAACTGTCCAGAGTGCTATATCAGACACAGATGTCTCTAAAATTTGGCATTATCAACCTTCACCAAAGATATCAACCAAACTCAAGCCAGAATGCATTCAACAGTACATTGAGTTATATGGCCACTACTGCCTTCCATTGAAAATAAAGACAAAATACAACAGAGAAAAAGGCCAAATAAAGATGACAACTTCATTAGATAAAAAAAAAATACATCCAGCCAAGCTGGTGTAGCTCAGTGGTTGAGCATCAACCTGTGAACCAGGAGGTCATGGTTAGATTCCTGTTCAGGGCACATGCCCAGGATGTGGGCTCAATCCCCAGTGTGGGGTGTGCAGGAGGCAGTCAATCAATGATTCTGATCATTGATGTTTCTATCTCTCCCTTTGCCTTCCTCTCTAAAATCCATAAAAAAAATATTTTGTAAAAATCCATCCACATTAGTATTTCTCAGTTAGTAGGATTAACTCGTCTGTCAGATTTAACTATAGTATTTATTTATGTATTTTATTAATACAAAAGCATCATAACAACACAACCTAGAATTATACAGCAAACCAGATAAAAACAAGAGCAGAAGAAAGAAGGAAGAGATGGAGGAAGTAAGGGCAGGAGCCTAGTTCTAAAATTAATTCAAACTAAAAGTAAACAATCCAAGAAATAGCAAAACCTACATACAGTCAGGGGAGTTTTTGTGTGCCTTTGTATGTCAGATTCATTCAGAGGCCATTGCTTGACTTTTTTGTTGTCTTATTGACTCAATCAGGTCAACCACACAGTCAGTCAATTTTTAAAAAAGTAAGCTGACGACCCCTTTCAGGGATAAAAAGTACATGTTCTAGAAAACAATAGTTTTAGTGATGCTGCATGACACAATATATTCAACAAAGTTGTCATTCAGTAATGATATAGTGATTGGTTTAGTTACCCTAATAATGACAAAAATTAGGCTGATAAATAGTCCAATTACTACTTTTTATTTCCAAACCAACATATGAAATCTGCCCCTTAAATTAACTTAAGAATTCAAATGTGTTCATATTTAAGAATCCAAGATAAGAAATAACCAATCCTTTCCAAGGAAAGTTCACTGTTTTTCTTTCAGTTGATAGTAGACACAAGAACAAGAAATATTAAATGTAACTACTTTCAAAGGGATTGAGCTTTATAAGTTCTATTAAATGACATGTAAGAGCAATAGAAGATACCTACTTCCCCTCATGTTATCTGTTGAAGAGTAAATGAGAACCTGCACTGCTAAATTGATCATTTTTCATCAATGTTTAATCATTTAGGATAGAGAAAATGTATTTCATTAATATTACATGAACATAAATTCTCTATATCCTGGGGTAGAGAGAAAAAAATTATTGGCATTACTTGACCAGTTTTCATGAAATAGATATTGAAGACTTTTACTACAATTTAACAGATTCTTCATCTACATGGAAAATGCAGGTTATTTGTAAAAGAATAACTCTGAATGGAAGAAATAGCAGAGCCAAAGATTTCAGGTGTTTTCTCTTTTATAAATGTATATAGTACTCAAAAATAGACATCAAAATGTAGTGACTACGAAAAACAAAATAGAGCCCAAGAAGTTTTGTAAGCAAATCCCTTCAAACTTTCAAGAAATCCTGTTTAAAAGAACAGATATATGGAGGACTATGAATGAAGAAATCAGAAAAAGGAAGCAAAATGAAATGGAACAGAAAATGGGAATTAGTAAAATAAAGGTAGAAAATGACAAATCTGGAAGAAAAGCTAAGATCCAACATATAAATAATCGGTGTTTAAAATAATTAGAAAATATGAAATGGAAATAATTTCTTTTCAAAGGATTAAAAGGCAAAAATAATATTGCTGAAATATAACAGAATTAAAATCTACAGATTAAAAGAGCACATGATGTTCCAAGGAGTGATGTTTCTGAAAGATCAATATAGACTTGCCCTGGGTAAGCTACCAGACTCTTGTGGGCATTGTGTCAAGAACATCAGATCAACTATGAAAGAAAAAAATTTATCAGGCTGACTTCAGGTTTTTCTAGTCACACTCAATGCTAAAAGGCAGTGGTAAATGGTCTGCAAAGTCCTGAGATAAAGGAAAAGTAATTCCATAATTTTACATTTTGGCCAAGTTTTCATGAAACTAGAAAGGCCAAAAACATACATCCTCATATATTCCAAAATTCAGGCATGATTTAAGTCCTCTCTAACCCCATAATCCATGCGACAAGGTGACAATATTTCCAAAAAGCAACATTAGTCAGAAACATATATATGCTAAGTCAGATAATGTGATCCATACACACAGGCTAGCTCTCTATAAAACATAAATGGAAATTAATAGAATTACCTAAATATTTTTCCCATGAGAGGACATAGTTTTTAATCCCTAAATGAGCTGTTTTTTCACACAAGTATAATAAAAGGCTTAGTGAGTTTGAAAAGAAAAAACATTGTAATGATTTATACAGCACACCAGATAAAAGCAAGGGAGGAAAAGAAAGAAGGGAGAGATGAAAGAAGGATAGGCGCCTCATTCTAAAATTAAATCAAACTAAAAGTAAACAATCTAAGAAACAGCAAAACCTGGGTCCAGTCTGGAGGAGTTTTTGTGTGCCTTTGTATATCAGAGTCATTAAAAGTAATTTACAATTTTTTCTTTTAATTTCTGTGATAGATTTTCACTTTAAATGTGTGTGTATGTGTTTTCACCTTTGTGGATTTCTTTTGCCTCTAATAAGTCATTACTGCTGCAGTTGGATTAAAGAAAATGATTGCCCTTGAACTCTCTCTGTATTCCAAGGCAGCAGAGCAGGAAGAAACATATGGCACCAGTGCCATAGCAGCACAATTTTAGGCCTCCTCAAGAGCTATGTGGCCATGGTGGTGATTTGCTATCAACAATTTTGAGACTCTGATTCAGAGTAGTGGATTCATGGCCTAAAGATGCAAACCTGTGGGCCAGCCAGGCAGTCTCTCTCGTGTTGAGAGCCAGCCAGCTTTTCAGCACACAGCACCTGTGTTTCTCTTTACACGACCACTGCACTCAGGAGAATTTGGACCAACTCAGCAGGCAAGGACAATAGGACAGGCATTTGCTCTGTAAATAGCACACAGCATGATTATTAAAACAACTGACTTTGTATAAAAAGAGAGGAAGAAGAGGGCTTGCATGTGATTGCATGTCTATGTGTGTGTGTGCTTGTCATGCACAAAACAGGAAAAACTGCTCATTTATGATCATTAACAAGACCTAATATACAAGGCTTGACTATATAATGACTTTTTTTTTTGGTTGCAAATTTGTGAGTTTGAAAATGAAATTTCACCTCACTATCAGAGTATTGACATTGGAATTTCTTCTCAGCTAAACTCTAAAGTACCCACAATTCTCAGAACTATGGGTCTGGCATCTTTCTGGTTTGCTGAATTTTTTTTTTCTGGACAGCTTTGATGTAGTAATAGATTTTTATTATGTGAGTCTAGTCTGCATTCTTGCAAATTTACAGTTCATTTTCCTCAATTCCTTCAGGACCAGTTTCCAGAGACGGTTTGTGTGACCTTGTGAAAGCAAGTGTAGGACAATGATTTTTCTTTGCAAACTCACTAAATCTTTTATTATACTTGCATGAAAAAAAAGCTCATTTAGGGGGGATTAAAAACTATTTTATCTCATAAAAAGATATGGGGTCCTACTTTAGATAATGCTATTAAACATATCACTGGCTTCCCTCTTTCTTGGACATGCTGCACTCTATATCCCTTGAATCCTGATAGAAAGTGCTGCTACACTTATTTTTCATTATAATATAGATGGGTGACTTTGCAGGATGTATTTTGGTGATAGAAATGATCCCTTTCCATCAATCCTGTTGTTAATCCTTTGTTGAATTTCATTATGCCAATAAACAATGGGTACTTTGCTATCATGCAAAGGCAGGATTGCTAGTTAGAATGGCATGACCACAACCAAGCTTCCTCCTTCCGTGTCCTGCCCCACAACTGCTCAACTCACTCTCCCACTCAGGTTACATTATAAGCAAATAGAGTGGTTTCCCACAGGCATGTTCTCATGGGCAAGAATGCACAAAAGGAAGATAACACACACCCTGTTTTTGAGTAAGGATGACAGGGAGTATCAATACTGACATCCAAATATAACATGAGAAAGGACAGATTGTTGAAGACAGCAATCAGGAAATTCCAAATGTTGTCCCTCATCAATTCAAATCTGTAACCCTTGACCTTGAACACTACGTTTACTCCTCTTTAAAAATCCCTCAGAGGTTCTCTCATCCCCAGGCTAAGTGTCAAGATCCTTAGCATGGCACTCAGGGCATCTATGAGCTGTGCTCAACTCTATGTTTCTTATCACTTCCTTGACCTTTTGTGCACTAAAGTGGGTTCTTCGGGGACCCCACACAAATCAAGTGGTTTCCACTTCTGGGCCTTTGCTTAGGTTCTCCCATATACTTAGAATCCCCTCCCCTGCCTTTCCTTGGCTAACATCTAATCCTGTAACACTTGTCCTCCTGGAAGGTGGCCTCCCCGTCTCTTTGTTCCCATAATGCCTTGCATATGGATCTCTCATTTTAGTTAGGTTAATTTAGTATCATCACCTGTTTATGTGTGTATTTTCCTGAAGCACTGTGAGGTTCTCAAAGTATAGGACTGTGACTTCTTCACGTACCTATCCTGAAGTCCTGGATAGCTCTGACAGATGCTAGGAACTTAATAAAGATAGGTTGAATAAGTGAATTATTTTGAAAGGCCCATATTTAAAGGGAAAAACTGAACCATAAAAAATAAACCTAATTAGTTCTTTGCTCTGTTACCTTGAGAAAGTTACTTTGCCATCAGTCCTAATTTCCTCACTTTCACAATGGGCATAATATCACCTACCTCATAGAATTGGTATGACAATTAAATTTTTTAAAAATGCCTACTAAGTTTCTTAGCCAAGTTCCTAAAATATAATCAGAATTAAATAAATGTTAGGTGCTATTATTAATTAATTAAAGTCAATGCTAATCCTTTGACTTCTAATAGACCTATATTTCAAGAGTTAAATTTTCAGAATTATTGGTATTGATTCGTGTGAGATTGTTTTGGTCTCCTTTTGAAGGTTTTTATATTGTGTTACACTTTTTTTCTGAATTATGCTGATCCTGCCTTCAATTTTCTTCCTCTCTGTGTGGGAAGAAATAGCCAGTAATTCAGGTGCCCAGTAATTCAGGACTGGGTAACTCACACACATGTGGAGTCAGCAGGGACTCCAATTTAGAACCACATCATCAGACATCATTCTCTGTAAATATTTCAAAAATTGATGGGCATGGCTGTTTTCACTATTCCAAATTACCATATGTGTCCATCACTCAAATCTGTTTCCATTCACAAATAAGCTTTGTGATGTTCTTCTGAAAAAAAGAAGCAGTGAATCCAAATTTCTACATACATTAGTTTTAGTCATTCTCACTCCCATCAAAATTGGCAAGAGAAGGGGAGGTTTATAAATTGGTGACAAGAGTAAATTGTACGTAATCCTCTAGGTCAGCAATGCCTCAAAGCCTGTTCATAACTAAAGGTCAAATCCCCAAAAGTCAAAAGTTATTTTCCAAGGGCAGTAATCTTATTTTATTCCTTTTAAGACCACAAACATACTTATTTCCCTAAAGGTTTTGAAGATTTGCTTGTACTGTAGGGAGACTTGGAAATGAAGTTAACTTCAGCACTCCACTAATTACAGACCACCCTGGTGCTTGAGTCAGGGCAGTCTCCTCCTTGTACCACAAATATACCATGCCCTTTTCCATCTTCTTGCTTTTACCCACAGTTTCTTCATCCTGTATAATAACCTACTACTTTCTTGGTTCAAATCCTGGCTCCACTGTTCATTAGCTCTGAGACTTTGGAAAATGTACTTCACTTTCCCTACACCTCAATTTCCTCATCTATAAAATGGGGATAAAAATAGTATCTAATCTCAGAGAGTTGCTCTAATAATTAAGCTAGACAATGATTTAATTTTTGTCCAATTTCTGGCCTTACATGACATATACTTTATGACAAATAGGTATTTGTTATTCTTCTGTTGTCATTCTGCCTATCCTACCCACCAGTAAAGGCTCAGTTCACCCTATATCTTTCCTCACTGTTCTCTCTCTCATATGAATGTCACTCTTTACTTCATTTAATATATTTAATACTAGTCATGCTGTGGTACATGATTATGTATAATATATACAGCACTTGAGATTATACATATTATATATAACATGTAGAAATGTACCATAGTGTTTACATATGTAAACATATATTCTTAGCACTTAGCATATATATAGATAAAGATAAATACATAGATAGATATAGATGAAATAGACATAGACAGATATATAGATGTATAGAGATAGAGATATATAGATATATAGATGATATAGATATAACCCTTTATACTATGGTATATGCCAATAATAAGTTCTCCTATTAGGCACAGAGGAAGATTATATATCCCATCCCTAGCTGTTCCAGATAGAGGGAGCCCACATAAGTAGTCTGGCCAATGAGTTGTGTATAGAAGTGGATGACATATCATTTTCAGGTCACAGCATTTATTACTGGTGAAAGACTCTCTAGAGTTCTTTCCCCACACCCTAGTCATTGGTCCTGGGATTATTTGTTGAGACAAGGTCTCTATCAGCCTAGATTTGAGTGACTATAATGAGCAGAATCCCCTGATATCCATTATGTGTCTGTAGTTTAATAAGAAATAAATCTTGTTTTAAGTTTCTCGGGCTGGGATGAGAAGTTGTTTGTTACTGCAGCTATCCTGACTACTACACACACATTGGTTTTGTCTTTGTAACTAGAATGCAAACTCTTTGAGGAGAAGGAGTAAAGTCTGACCCTTCTCTTTACCCTATACACCAATCACAGGCCTAGATACATAGTAAGTATCTTGTGCATGACTAAAAACCATCCAAGTGTACTTCAAATGAAGAAACACATAAATAAGGCTGTCCTCCAAAGATTCCTATACTTCAGTAATAATCAGAATCAATGACACATTTTTTAGAATACAGATTACCAGTGAGCATCTCAGACTTACTTATTCAGAACCACCTGGGATGATGTGGAGGGAATACATTTCCAGGTCTACTATTAGCACATAACTCAGCAAAACGAAGTGAACTCTTTTCTGGGTTACATGAACTGCTCTGCTTTCTCCACAATTGTCATGCAATTTTTTCTAGGAGAACCATGTTCTCTTTGGGGCCAAATGTAATTATTTTTGTAGGTGTCTGAATGGCACTAGAAATATCATTGGAAGAACAGTCATATTCTTGAGCAGACGTTCTTGTGACTAATCAATTTCATAGAATGATGCTGTAACAGTGTTAAAACCACTCTTAAACCTTATTTTCTGATAATAATATTTTAGATCTGTGCTTCTCTGTGTCACATGACCTAGACCAGCCTTATTTACAGGTGCTATTACGTCCCTGACACACCTGGTTTCTGGGATTTGCCATCAGTTACACTTGGGGTCTGCCTGGAAAGAAATCTATTGGCTTTAGGGTCTTACTCAAGTATTTGGGGGCTGACTATTTAGTTTAACACATTTCCACTTTAATAACTAGCAATTGGGCCTGGGGATCTCAATTCTCCTCTGTTTTCCTATAAAAAAGAATCATTCCTTTTGCAGCTGGGGATGTTCTGAGTCCCAGGGAGAAAATCAAGGTGCTATTCATCCTACAGAGAAAGGCACCTGGGAACTTGGGAGGATGAAAGGGAAAGTTGGTCAAAATTGTTCCAACTTTTCCTCCTGCCATTTGAGAACCCAAAACTAAGAGGAAGTAGGGGCTCCAAGGAAATTGGGGTGGTCCCCAACATATGTTTTAATTACAGCACTATCGCCAGATGTTTTCCTGAGGGACAGAACCTCATGTGGTTACAGAAAAGCCTGGGAGACACCCCTGGGAGGTTTTTTTCTCCTTCTTTGTTGCCATTTTACCTGCATCAAGAGAAAATCCAAGGCAATGTAAATAATGTATATATTTTCTTTAAAAAACAGTGTAAATATTTCATAGACTCTACAGTAAATAATAAATACATTTGGAAAAAATTATATAAATATTTGATTGTTCACAGAGCAACTGTTAAGCCTGGAATTGCATATGCATGTTCAAAGAAATCCAATAAATCCTAAATTACATACAAATGGTTCAAAAGTCACCCGAACATAGTCATGGGTACAATTTTTTAAATCACAGTATTTGTTTCTTAGCCAGGGGAGTGTTAAATCAAGATGTCACAGTCTGTAACAGCCTGTTTGTGAATCATCTGAAATTTTGGTAACTCCCAAGCTCCTATGCCTTCTGATAATACTGGGCGTGCATCTTGAAATAATAAAACACCCTCTGCCTATGAAAGAAACGCAGGAAAACCATGCCATGCAGCTGCTAATTTTAATGCAAAGTTTCCAAACCTGCAATGGCTATTCCCACAGAAAGACTGGGTTACAAACATCAAGTGCCTCTTGTAAACAGAGTAGGTAAAAATTTCTCACACCTAACAGTGGGCCAAATCTCTTTGTAGGAAGCTTCAACCTGATAAATGTTTTTTCAGATTATCAGGTATGTGTTTTATTTTCATAAAACAATCAATCCATCCTGCCTGCAGACTCCTGATTCTTAATCTGCTTCTTTTCCCACCTCTCTGTTCTTCCAGAATTATATGGAACTCTAGTCCCCATGACCCAGCCACATTCATCTATGTTTTTCTCCACTTCTATTCTTTCCTGTCAAGTATAACCTTTGAGACACAGCCCCAGCATCACTCCCCTGGGGAACTGTTCTCACTGAACCTCGCACATGCCTGTATTTCAGCATCTGTCTCAGAGAATTGAAGTACTTGGTTATATTCTTTATTCACCACTGTATCTCAGAATCTAGGAGACTGGCTGTCACATAGTTGACTCTATAAATATCTGTTGAATGATTGAATGAGTGAATGAATGAATGAATGAATGTCTCCCCTAGAGGCCAGGGACACTATTTTTTATTCATTGTCTCCTCAGAGCCTGGTACAGTGCCTCACACCAAGTAGGTATGCAGTAAATATATTTTGAGTGGCTAAATAGAGCTTATCAGGCAATGTATCTGTGTGTGGTGAATGTATATGCAATATGTGAAATAGAATGAGAGAGAGAAGAGATAAGAAACAGGGGTGTACCAAAAAAAAAAAAAAAACCCACAGGAAAAAATAAAAAGAAAGAAACAGGGGTGTACCAAACTACAGCTTCACTGTTCTCACTGAAACATTGCCCTAGGGAAGATTAATAGGTATATGGAATAACGAAGGTTTATGAAGAGGATGACGAGTATTTTTTCCCAAAAATAAAAATCCTCATAATATTAAAAAAAACATCCCTGATTATACCTATATAGTACGTACATGGCACATACCTCTAAGAAGCTCAAAGCATAACCAAAGTTAGCATGTTAAATTTTGCATCAAATACCCCAGTGTGGTAGATGGAGACCATTAGTCCCATCATTTTCCCCATGGAGGAAGCAAAGGCAAATTAAAGGAAAGTGTGTAATGGACTTCCCAGAGGAACACGAGGATCACAAACATGCAGCAGCGAATCCAGTTTCCTCTCCACAGCTCTGAGTGCACATTGCTCAAAAGGTTTAGACGAGCAAGTCTGGCATTAGGAAGCTCCAGTGATCTATAATCCACCAATTAACAAAAGTCCATGGAGTTGAAGCACCCTGGAGGACTTGACAGAGAGGTATGTGAAGCAAAGTAAGATGTGTCCCTGTCCTTGTGGAAGAATCTAATTGAGACCATAAGACAAGACAAAATCCAGGAAACACTTAAATCCCAAATGCATAGCATTAAATGGCAGGTGCAATTAAATGGAAGAAATAATGTATCATTAAGGGTTCTTTTGTTGCATGCAACAGTGACTGAAGCAGAAAAGAAATATAATGATGGCATATGAAAAGCCAGAGGATAGGAAAGAAGGTTGCATAAGCAGGAAGCTCCAAGGAGCTCCCTGAAAGATTACCCAGCCACCGCTTCTGTAATGAACAAAAATTTGCCAACCATTTATTTCTTTTTTTTAATTTCTTTTTAATATTTATTGACTATATTCCCTATGTTGTCCTTTACATCCTGGTAACTATTTTGAAACTGCCAATTTGTACTTCTTAATTCTTTCACTTTTTCCACCCACCTTCCTAACCCCCTGCCACCTGGCAACCATCAGTTTGTTCTCTGTATCTATGAGTCTGTTTCTCTTTTATTTGTTCATTTATTTTATTTCTTAGATTCCACATATAAGCAAAATCTATGGTATCTGTCTTTCCCTGTCTGATTTATTTCACTCTAAGTCCATCCATAATGTTGCAAATAGTATGATTTCATTCTTTTTTTTAACTATATGGATACATATTGCCAACCATTTCTTTTTGTCTTTTCATGATTCTGTTCAAAATTCAAACTCCCAGTAGAGAGAGTATAATTGGCTAAGTTTAGAGCAATACTGTGACCTTGGCTATATTGGAGATGAAATAGGAAGGATCTGGACAATGAAGCCCCTAAGGACCTCTCAGCCTCTCACCTGGGAGGGCAGAGACCCCTGATTTATTGTCCCTATGTGATTCCACTCAATGAGTCATTTCCCAGAAGGGCACTGGGGTGTTTTCAGAACAGAAGAATGTACAAAGGGCTTCCAGAAGAAGGCAAATTCTCTTTACCAAAGATTCCTGTGAAAGGAAGTCAACAGAGGGGGAAATCCCTGAACATGAATCAGTGAATAACTATGGAGAAGGTGGGACTTGAGATTGGACTAGATGAGATTCCCACATCTGATTAAAAAGCAAGATGAAAGCCATGACTAATATACCAAGAGGTGAGGATGGGGGGAGTGGGTAAATACTGCCGTCAAAGAATTTAAGTCCACTGGAGTTCAATAATAATAAACCTAATTTAAAAAAAATAAATAAAAACAAAGAGGAGTCTATTTAGTTGCAGGCAAGAGACCACACAGCAGTGAAGAAGTGCACCAAATTAGCAAAGAGGTGAAAGTCAGGATGCTTTCAGTTCTAGCAAAGATGTCGATAGTGGTTATGTTAACCTAACTCAGTGGTCGGCAAACTCATTAGTCAACAGAGCCAAATTTCAACAGTACAATGATTGAAATTTCTTTGGAGAGCCAACTTTTTTAAACTTAAACTTCTTCTAACGCCACTTCTTCAAAATAGACTCGCCCAGGCCGTGGTATTTTGTGGAAGAGCCACACTCAAGGGGCCAAAGAGCCGCATGTGGCTCGCGAGCCGCAGTTTGCCGACCACTGACCTAGCTCTATGGGCAGTCTGGAGTGATTGATAGATCTGTGAAGCGTACAGGATTTTCAAACACGCCCTACTATCTGTGGATTAAAAATAAGAGTTTTCAGTTACATTCAGTAGAACTGGAATAAGGGAGTCACTCAGGTTCATGGTTCTTTGACTATTTTAGGTAGTTGCAATCAAGCATTGCATTCAACTTAGGTATCTTTTGGACAAAGGCAAAAGTTCTTTTGCAGCACTTGGGTACAGTTTAAATCACATAGTATAATAATCATGCTTTATATGTACAAATACTTTAACATTTCTCAAAAATTTTCACAATGCTAAGTCAATTGAGCCTCTCAAAATTTCTATGCCATACCTACGACCTGTTTCTAATTTGATTTTACAGAAAAGAATCAATCTTAGAGACATAAATGACTTGCCCAAGATAACAGTCAAGGTCATCCAAATGACTTTATATGTTCTTCTTTCAAGTTGTGCTAAATAAAGAGGCAACAAAATATTGCACCCATCTACAAACGTTAGAAATCCATGTTCTCCTTAACATTCAGACTGAATCAAACAACCTAATAAATATTTATATCTTTTTAAGGATAATGATGATATTTCTCTGATTAAAACAAAATAATGATAACAGCTGTTTCAATGGGAGAAGAGCCCTGGAGAGAATATTTCATCAGTTAACAAATATTTACTCTGTACTTTGTGAAAAATCTCCCCCAAGAAAAGCCAGGGCCCATGGCCATGGAGCTGGGAAAAGCCATCAGAATAGGACCAGATGGAGAAATGGGGGAAAACAGGACTGGCCTGTGACTAGAGTTTTAGGAGAGAGGAATCCAAAGGATTTCAGACAGGGCAAAACAGGAGACTAGAAATGAGCAGGCTATGGAACCAAAGCTGCAGCCTAAAGAAGCAGAAAAAGCAGGGAGAAAGCAGATGGTAACAAGACAGGAGCCAGAGGTCGAAAGCACAATGGTGGGGAGAGGGTGCTGGAGGATGAGGATGCTCCCCAAGGATTCCTGTGAAGTATCCACAGCCTGATCTGGCTCCCAGAGCCTCAGGAAAGGAAGACATAAGAAAGCCCAAGACAGCCCTAATCGGCTTGGCTCAGTGGATAGAGCGTCAGCCTGCTGACTGAAGGGTCCCAGGTTCGGTTCCGGTCAAGGGCATGCACCTTGGTTGTGGGCACATCCCCAGTGCGGGGTGTGCAGGAGGCAGCTGATCGATGTTTCTCTCTCATCGATGTTTCTAGCTCTCTATCCCTTCCCCTTCCTCTCTGTGAAAAATCAATAAAATATATTTAAAAAAAAAAAAAGAAAGAAAGCCTAAGACAGAATTTCCTTTAAAGAGCTCCTAATCAGGCTGGAAGGATAAAAGGAACAGTTGATAGCCTAAGACAGGGAACCAATACCAAACAAAACAAGGTAATGTTCAGGTAAGGAAGGGACCATTCTAGGCTAGGGCAGTCATGGAAAATTTCACCAAGGAATCACAGATCTTGAGAAATGTGTTTGTGATTTATCTGTCTTGCCAATTTGCTTTGAAATGTAATGCAGACTTGTATTTCACTTTTCAGATTGTCACTCTTGGGAGTGTAACCCTTGGTCCCTTTATTTATTTTTTTAAATATATTTTTATTGATTTCAGAGAGGAAGGGAGAGGGAGAGAGAGATAGAAATATCAATGATGAGAGAGAGTCATTGAACTGCTGAACTCCTGCATGCCCCATTCTGAGGGTGGAGCCCTCCACCCGGGCATATGCCCTGACTGGGAATTGAACCGTGACCTCCTGGTTCATATGCCAATGCTCAACCACTGAGCCACAGCAGCCAGGCAGTCCTTTTATTTATTTTTTCTCTGCCTGTACTGGATGGTTTCTCTGAAATCCAGCCAAAGTATCAGATCAGTATGCCTTCATTGTATCTAATTTCAACAGACTATGTTGGGCGTCTCTCCTCTGTGCCTGACACTGTACTGGACAGAAATTTTCCAGCACTAGGGAGAAGATCATAAGAGGAGAGGGGAGGGGGAAAGCATGAAGTCAAAACCAGGTAAGGTATTTCACCTTGAGGGTAAACTTTGGGATGGGGAGGGTATGGTAGGAACTCTCAGACTGGATTCAGTGATCTCCCCCAAGGGGAGAGGACATGCTTTGTGTTGTGCTGGGCACACACTATAGAAAGCATTAGATTACTTGAGAAGATAAGATATGAGCATGAAGTCAAATGGGTGACATGGGTAAGCAGGCAGTTTTCTGTGGCTTAGTGTGGCTTCTGGGGGCCTAGGAATCATAGCAAGCCCAGTTGGGGAGGGGTACAATGAAGACTGATGAGTCAATATGGGATTACTGAGACCATACATAAGCCATGATGTTGGTCTTTAGCAGCATGAGCCAGTGTGGTACCCCCAAAGCAGGTGAGTCCAGCTACCCTCAGCAGACACAGGTGCCAGTGACCAAGGGAATGGAGGACCTCTCGGAGGAATCCAACAAGTACCAGGCAGCAGCACCACTGCCTCTCAACCCCCCATAGCTGTGCAAACTTATCACAGTATGTGCCACTGAGAAGAAGGAGGGGGTGGGAGGTCTCCTAAAAGGAAGAAAAATGACTCTGATTAGGAGATTGAACTTTCAAATTTGAAAGAAACTATTAGAAATGTCATATTGAATCAACTGTAAATGATGAGATCAACTTCCCCATTCCACCATCAACAAAACTGGTAATGGGGGAATAAGGACACATATGTAATACCACAATCAATAAAGAAATTTAAAAAAAAACTAAAAATAAATCTGAGGGATGAGGCCAACTTCGGAAAATAAAGTTACTTTTTTTTTTAACCTACTTAGTTGAAAGACCACATGTAGATAGTCAAAGTTATAGTGCCAGGGTATTTAGAGACAGCCTGTATTACTTATAAAACAAATTCATAGACACAGATAATATTATGATGGTTTCCAGAGGGGAAGAGGTTGAGGAGGGTGAAGAGGTTAAGGGGAGTCAAATGTATAATGACGGAAGGAGACTAGATTTGAGGTGGTGAGCACACAATGCCTTATACAGATGGTGTGCTATAAAATTGTACACCTAAACTTATATAATGTTACTCAGCCAATGTCACACCAATAAATTTAATTTAGAAATAAATAAAATAAATGTTCTATTTCATTGTCTAGTTCATCTTGATTTTCATTTAGAAAATAAAATGTATTATCCAGAGACTATTATCATTTCAGAAATGGTTAATCTTTCTAAGAAAATAGTCAGCATGCTCTTCCCAAATAAAAGGAATCATTGTTACATATGTAGAAAATACAAAGTCGGTTTCTAACAGTAAGTGAAACTTCTCTTCCAACAAAAGCTTACTCCCACTTGCTTTGGTGAAAGGAAAATTTTCTTTTGGCCTCCTTTCAAGTAAAAAGGAAATCTCCAATGCTACATACACACTATTCCCAACTTATGAAGAGATGGCAAGTGCCCAATATAAATATTATAGCCAAAGAAAACTAAAGAAAAAAATTTCTGTAGGATCAAAAAATAAAATGCTCATAAAGGCTGAGGGCAGAATAGGTCTTAAAATGACAATTCTGGGTACAAAGAAGCATATTAAAGGGCCTCATTCCTTTACTAGACAATGACTACACCACCTCTGCTTCCCATTTCTCAAATTTTTTTCCAAATCTGAGAGAAGTCTTGCTTTTTTCCAGCTTGAGAGTAAGTTTACATTACTATGTTACACAACTCGAGGGATGCAGAAAAACAATAAATAACCTATTTACCTTAGGTCAGCATGAAACCTGAAATTACCATTGCAAAAAGTAGCTAGCATGATAAAAGATAATTTTCCCTTATAATGGAAAAATACAAAATAAAGTAAAACAGAGGTGTTGTTTTCCAGTTCAAAAATCAAGGGGCAAGTACTTTTGATGATAATATGCAATTCTCATGAGGTTTCAGTGATGATAGCACTCGCTGCTGGTGGCCTACATCCTTTTCCTACACAATATGGTGATATCTAGCCAGAGCCACAGAGGCATTCCCAGTCTCTGAACAGCAACACTATCATTCAAGTCCTAAGAATTAACCTAATAATGGAATTCAGAAAAAGCAAACAGCTGCATGCGCAAAGATATTTACAGCAGTCTTGTCTATACTAAAGCAACTAAAAAACGGGGAAGAACTAACTGTCCAAAATAGGTTTACTACACATTAACCTAACATTCTGCTTCCTTGAAATCATGTATAATGCAAACATCTGAAAACATGGACTACATTTATTATATAACGTTAAATAGAACAATAGAATATCAATTAGTCCCTCCCCTCTGTCACAGATATGTTGGAAATATTCACTTGCAATCTATATATACAAAAGCCTAAGCAACCAGCTGATTGGCCAGTAGCTATCACACGCACTGACCACCAGGGGGCAGATGCTCAACTCAGGAGCTGCTGAGCTGCTGAGCTGCCATGACTTGGCAGCTGCGGTTCTCCGGTGATGCACCAGGAACCAGAAAGGAGGGAGCCCAATTCTGGGGTGTGTCACCTGAGAACCACCGTCTTGCAATCCAGGACCCCTCAGGGGATGTCAGAGAGCTGGTTTCAGCCAGATCACCGCAGGCCAGGCCAAGGGACCCCACAGGTGCATGAATCCGTGCACTATGCACCAGTCCTCTAGTAGGAAAATAATAAGAATAGTTTTATTCTGGTCTTGGGATTCCATATTTTTCTTTTTTAAGAAGTCCTTGACTTTATTTTTGTGATCTTAATAAACAAACTATTCTACCTCTTAAATGTATATTTTTTAAGAAAGTCTCTTCAAGAGGCAATGTGTTCTGACATAAATTCAGATGGTAGAATGACAACACATTTAGAAGGATTGTCTTTCAATGGAGACAATTTAGAGATTAAACAATAAAAGAAAGGGAAAAGGCTGAAGTGAGGATGGTGTCTAGGCGATGCCTAACTCACAGTAACTATCTCTTCAACAAGGAGAATCACACAGGGAGTCCTGGTGAGGGAACTTTTAAAGTTCTGTTTCAGTTTTTCCCTTCTGAAGCTTTCTCTCTTTTAACTATGGAAGGTGAGAGATTTTTTTTGAAAAAATTAAAAATCACTTCTGGGTTACTGCTCTGCAGAGCTACTGCCAAATCTGAGCAGAAAAGAAAACAGCAGCTTTGACAAGAGTTTGCAACTAAATAAGATTCTCACACCTAAGAAATAATTGCCCCCATCAAAAGTGCCCAGAGGAGCATTTAAAATCAAAGCCAAAAGTGACTTATGGGTAGTCTGAACATTGGACAGAGCCCAGCATCTGAAGGTTAAAGTGTTTTCTAAGGAGAGGACAGAAACCAAAGTCAATTCAGTAGATACAGATAATAAATGGAATTGAGTGTTCAAAGGTGCATTATACTTGGGAGTTGTACTTCTTTGAATCGCATGCTAGAGCAGAAAGGGCACTACACCAGGCATGAGAAGACTGAGTACTAATCACAGCTCTGCTGCTAACTACCTAATGCCCTGAGAGAAAATCACAACTTTATTCGCTATTTTTGATGTTTTCTTTTAATCTGAAAATTGAAGAAATTCAGTTAAATTGCTCAGGTCTGCTTACAGAACAGAACTGTCTTGGTGGGGCTGCCTGGGAGGCTGGTACTCAGTGTTAGTAGATCATGTCAAGAAGCATGTTTTCATCAAACAAATATTTCATGGAGATGGAGTCTCCATTGCCAATGCCCTCCAGCCATAAACCACCAGAAATATACTTACATTCAGCAGGTGAGGCTGATTGGCTCTTTGCACAGTATTTGTGTTAAGATAGGAGATTGCACGGAATTTTAAGGAAGGCTCAAGAAAGCATGGTTTTGTATTGAATTGGGTACCCTCAGAAAGCAGGGATAATTCTATTATCTTAGTAATTCTTTTCTACTGGACAGGAGGAACAGGGTTGGACTAAAGCTATAACACTGTTAAGAAGCAGCACCCACTCATGTGGACCCAGAAAGGGGAGTGTTTGGCCATTTTGATTTGGACAGTGTGCTTGTTTTCAACTGTGTGCAGACATGTTCACGCAGTGGCTTTGTCTTTGTCTTAACTCCACCCATGCATGGTCAGAGAGTGGCACCGTCTGATGCCAATATTCTGAGAAATTGTTTCTGTCTAACAGAGCTCCATGGTCCAGCTATTGGAGCCAGACAGCTCTAAGCTGACAGTAGTCAGAGGCTGCACTTCCCTTCTCACCATGATGAAAATAATTAACTCCAGGGAGAAGTAATTAGCTCAGAAGCCAGAAAGGGAGGCCCCAGGCTGGAAGCGATTGAAAGGTAGAGAGTCAATCCATAAATCTAAAGCTCTAGGAAAATGAGCCAGACAACAAGTGAAGGGTATTGACTTTGGAGAAAAAAGACAGAGACGTATGAGCAGGTGACACAAGATAGCTGAGGAACTAACTCCTGGAACGTAGAGCTTCAATAAGGTGGCTCCATTGATGCACAGACCTGCAGCTTTCATTGCTAGGGCAGATTTTTAAAGAGATTACGCTAGGCCAGACATAGTAATAGCTCAAGTATTTCCCAGCTCTGTACTTTTCTGACACCTTGCTCTAAATGGTATTTTACTTTAAACATGAAGCTGATTTGTCCTTGAAATAACAACTGTTGGTCTATTTTAATAGTTTATTGTATTAAAAATTGAATTAAGTCATGAGATGATGGGAACTATTCAATCTCTCAATAGTCTGTGTGTGGATAAGAGGACCATTGTTTACCTTTTGAAAGTATAGAAATGATATTTAGGAGGAAATCAGTTTATACAGATGGGAAAAATATGCATTTCAGATGCTCTGGAACCTTTCTGGTTTCAAAGAGTGTAAGTCCCATTTCTCAAACAGTGTATCTGCTCACCGCAGAGCATTTACCATTCTTCCAAGCCTATAGAAACTATATTAAATAAAAAAAATAAAAATAAACTTGTCTTGCCCATGCAGACCTATTTAGTGATGCTAATTTCCACAGCCCATACTGGTTAATTGGTTACCAATTCCGGGAAGCATCTGTGAGACAGGAAACTGGTTAAGACTGAAAGTGTTTAGAGAGCACATATGGAGGCACAAAGCCCCTTCATCCTACATCTCTGAGTTTCCTGGGTGCACACTTAGCCAGGATGAGAACTAGATATCGCACAGGGTGACCAGTATCTGAGAAGGCCCTCACCAATCTTTCTAAGTTGCAACAGTATCCATGGGCTGCAGAATGACAAAGTGGTGATTCTGGGTTCCTCCAGGGAAGTCTGGCAGGTACTTGGGTGGACCCCCAACCTTTGGCAGAAAGAGCAGTATTTGAAAATAGCAAATCAGGAAAATAAAAACAATTTTTAAAAAGGCAATTTCCTAAATGAATCTACATGAACTGAACTACCTGCCACATTTCATCAGAAGGGATGAAGATCACCCAGAAGGTTTTAATGACTCCACACCAGTGGATCCTGCAATACCCTCTGAGTGTCGTTTCCTAAACCTCCTTCTTGGGGGAAAAAATGTATTACCAGGAATAAATAGAAATGTACTTGACCCTTACCCATTTCAGGCCTTTGTTTCTGGTCTCTGTTTTAAGATGCGTATGTGTGTGTGTGTGTGTGTGTGTGTGTGTGTGTGTAAATATAATATATAAAATATAATATACTTATAATTTATACTCACTGTAATTTTTATGCATTAACAAAAAGTAAAAGAATATTCTTCATTCTCAGGGAAACCTTTCATAAGACCTTTTCTGAACAGAGTTTTAGTGGAAAGAATAAATCATGCCATTATGGACTAGCCAGACTTTCTTAGGGTTCAGGTTCCTAAACCACTGTTATTGGACCTCAAAAGGAACTTGGAGATGCAGCGATTCATCCTATCTTTTCAGTCCCTAGTGATGTGTGGATGAAAAAGGCGGCACATACTAAACCTGACAAGCGCAGGGAGGCCTGCATGACGGGCATGACAAACTCAGAGACCAAAAGTAGCCACATAGGATGGCAGGAACATAAAAATCCCTAATTGAAAGCAGGTCATGGCGGGTAGTCATATCCTAGGCCTGTAGCTTCCTTGACAAAGGTCAGTCTTTACCTTAAGTGAACCTATGTCTTTTTGCATCTAAGATATACCTTCGGAATGTCAGAGTAATCTCCTTTTCCAGATCCCTCAGGGCACAACCACCCACCAAAGCATGAGACCACAGAACCCCTCATGTTATCTTGTACCCCTTATACCACTCTGTGTGTTGTAAATGTTATTAACTATGCTGCACACACCAATGTAAAAGAAGTACGTGCTTCTTTATTTTGCCTTATTTCCCAGTCCCAGAAATCTCCCAGCCCCCTTGGCTTTGCTTTCTCAATTTGTTGAGATTTTGCTTCCTGGCAATTGTTATCAGTTTGACTCAAATAAATTCATAAAAATTCTCTACCAATTTGGACATTTCTTATGTTGACAATGAGAATAGTGAACTCTGTTAAAAAAAAAAAAAAAAGAATGCCTAAGTTCACAGCAGCTCTCAAATGTGGGGCTCTTTAAGGATGTCTCTCCGTGGGCTTGATCACATCCAACAACCTGTCTCCAAGGATGTCCTTATGCCCCTTCGGGGTAGGATATAAATGAGGCCACGATCACCTCCACTGAGTAGCTCACATGAGTCACTGTTGAAGTGAGTGGTTCTCACACTTTGCTGCATATTAAAGTCACCAGAAGACTATTTTAAAAAAATCCTGTTACAAGGCCCCAACCCAGGCCATTTAAATCAGAACATCTACTAGTGGACCCAAGCATCAGTACTTCTTAAAGTTCCCAAATAATTCTAATGTGCCACCAAGTTTGAGAACCACCGGTTTGAGGTAAAGGCACAAAACATACAAACAACAAAGGTCAGTAAATATTTCATTACTGTGGCTGGGTTGGAATGGAGCCAAACAAACCCCAATGACATTTTAGAGACAGCCACTCCCAAGAGTTGGGGAGGAGATAAAAGGAGCATCTTCACTTTGAACAGAGGCCCATTTACTTCTACAACATATGTGTGCAGGATGCTGTAGTTCAGCCTGTGGGTGGAGCAGGGTCTAGTGAACCATTCTTGCCAAACTTGAAAAAAGTAGAACATGCTGAGAGAATGCAGGACGGGATCCCTTTGTGGATCTCTGTACCTGAGTAGAAATGATTTCTATCTCCTAAGGCCATAGTTGATGAAGGCCTATAAAGCTACCTTTTAGGGTATGAGACAGAGTCCAAGAACAGGACACTTTTTTCAGTTTGTCTAGGTCCTCCCAAGCATTCACCTTCCTTTGCTGCCTCTATTTGCATGCTTTCCTTGGGTACCAAGCACTTGGGAGCCAAGTTCTAGTGACAAACAAACTTTGATGTCAAAGCCAGGATGCAAAAATGGGCAGCTGCTATTTTTCTATAAAACTCAAAGAATATTTTGCCATATACTTGAGCCAACTAGTAAGATTCTATTCAAAGTTGTATATTCTGCTCAGTGTTAAACTTATCCACACAATCAAAGATAGTTCCTAACAAATTTGCTTTAATAGCTTGCTATTTAGTGACAATCTCAAAGTCTGAGGAATCTTAAACTAAATGACCCTAGTGCCTAGCTCCTTCACTACTTTTCAGTTTTTCTGGTTCCTTCCTTCTTGTTTGGATGATATAAACACTGCATATTGCTCAGAGCATTTTATATTTAATTCTTAATAAACATATGTTGAATAGATGAAAAGCAATCGCTCTTAATAATATGGTACTTATTATGGGCCAGGCATTGTTCTAAGCACTTTATACATATTATTATACATATAAGCACTTTATACTTATATTAACTCATTTAAGCCTCATTAAGCCCTATGGAGTCAGTACTAGTAGTAGGTTCATCTTACAGTACAGGACAGTGGAGCACAGAGAGGTTAAATCACTGGATCAGTATCACAGAGGTAGAAAGAAATCACAGACTGGAAAAGCCGGATTTCTCCCCGGGCCAGCTGGCTCCAGCATCTTCTTTATGAAGACTGAGTGAACCATGAAGCCTTTCCCTTGCTACTGCGTGTGTCTTCCTTTAGACCACGTACTTTTGAATGTACTGCTTTTTTTCCACTCAGAATTATTTTCAAGGTCTTCACATTGCTATATGGAAACATAGCACATTGTTTCCTTAAGAAGCACAGAACAGATTTTACAAAGCCATTCCTCCCTGACCGGAGTGGCTCAGTGGTTGAGTGTTGACCTATGAACCAGGAGGTCACAGTTTGATTCCCAGTCAGGGCACATGCCTGGATTGAAAGCTTGGTCGCTAGTGGGGGGTCATGCAGGAGGCAGCCAATCAATGACTCTTTCTCATCATTGATGTTTCTATCTCTCTCTCCCTCTTCCTTCCTCTCTGAAATCAATAAAAATATTTTTTTAAAAAAAGCTATTCCTCCAGGGACAGACACCCAGATTACTCCCAGCTCTTGCTATAACAAACAGCAAACAGGATGCATCCTTATATTTATCTCTTGTGAACTTTTGCAAGAAAGTTTCTGCAGTGTCTAATGAGGAGAAACTTCTGGGGTATAAAGTAATGGTGCAGTTAAGTTAACTAATCATTGCCAAGTTACTCTCCAGGAACCCTGAGACTGGCTCATGCTGATGGTGCATGAGCAAGAATAGCTCTGGATAGGGTCCATGACCAAGCACAAATGAATAACGCAAAAAACCATTTGTAGTATCTTATTCTTCCATTGCCAGGCTTCTACCTAAACCCCTTTTAGCTTAAGCCAAATTTTTAAAGAATCGCTGTAACTATTTTTATTCTCACTAAAAATAGATTATGTATTACATAGACTCATTAATACCACATTTCAAATCCCAGTTATAATTTCAAATATGACTTCATCCTGTGTATAACTCATAATATATAAAAACTATCATGTATGTTTTTTTGTTTTCTATGCCACAATAATTCAAAATTAATATGAAAGTTAAAATATACCTATCCCTATAAAGTATGTACAAATATACTAGCTAGCAATAGCACTCTGCTCAAGGAACCACCTTAAGAAATGACAGTCCAGCTCTGGCCAGTGTGGCTCAGTTGGTTGGAGCATCATCCTGTATATCCAAAGGTGGTAGGTTCGATTCCCAGTCAGGGCACATATCCAGGTAGTGGGTTCTATTCCCGGCTGGGGTGCATGTGGAAGGCACCCAATTGATGTTTCTCACACCCATATCTCTCTCTCTCTCTCTCTCTCTCTCTCTCTCTCTCTCTCTCTCTCTCTCTCTCTCCCCCCATACCTCCTTCCCTCCTTTTCTCTCTCTAAGATCAATATTTTTAAAATGTCAGTCCAACTATAAAGCATGCCCGAGTTTATAAAGGTTTTGGGGGCAAGGGTGCGGGGGGAAGGGAGAAGAAAGAATAAAGAGAAATTATACCCAACATATAAATCGCCAAGAATGTGCTGGCCAGATTCAGATTGTTGGCAGGAAAACATTTTTATAATTTCTTTTCCATAATTTAGCTTAGCCGGATAATTACATTTAGAAAAATAAGAGCGTAACCACAGATGTGTATGTAATGGAATTTTTTAAAATGTAGATATATCTCTCATGGAAATAAAAGGGGCAATAGAAGGCTATCATTATCAACTTTAGAACAAAAGTTGTATTCATGCCAACCGAAAGAACAATTAAAATCAGTCAGGGAGACACAGAATGCCAATCTTATCCACTTGTCACTTCAGCAAGCTAGCTTGACAGTTGTGCACCCACTCTCGCTGACGCATTTCTAAGAAATAGATCAGCTTCGACAGGTGTGGGAAGCAAAGCTTTTGTATCCAAACCAGTTTCACCCAAAGAGTTCAGAACTTTGTTTTAAGCAGCAGCTTTGGCTAAAATCATTCTTGATTCTCCATAAATAGTTGACATGTTCTGGGAAGGCAGCATGGCTTTGAGGTCACCTGGGTGACCGTTCCAATGGTTATATGATCCTGGGAAAGTAACTTAACTTCTCTTTCTGGAGGTTCCAAAGAAGAATCTGATTCCTTGCCTTTTCCAGCTTGGATGCCTTGCCACCTGTGTTCCTTGGCTCCTGGCCCCTTCCAGCAATCACATCCCTTTGACCTCTGCTTCCATCACCACATCTTTTTCTCTTACTCTAATCCTCCTACTTCCCTCTTTTACTTATAATGGCCTTTAATGATTGTATTAGCCCCACCCAGGTAATCCAAAATAATCTCCCCATCCTAGGTCCTCAATTTAAGCAAATCTGCTAAATCTCTTTTGCCATATACTTGCAGGTTCCAGAAATTAGGACACCGGCATCTCTGGGGAATACTATTCTGACAACCACATTAGCTGTATGACATTTGGCAAGATGGAATCTTAATGGACCTCAGTTCCCTTACCTGTCAGATGGAATTTTTAATTTATGAGGATTGAATCAAATAATGACTGTAGAATACTCAGCAAAGGCCCTGGCTCACAGAGCACATGTTCAGTAATTGCAAGCCATAACAACACCAAGAACAAAAATTAAACAACAACAAAAAGAATGATGCAAATGGACTAAGAGTTTTATCATTTAATTTGTTTTCATTTCTCCATTGAAAGGCATCTTTATGTTCATATTGAAACAATATATCACTTGATTTTTTTCAAGCTATAATCAGAACAGGAGTTTATGTCATAAAACTAAAGGATTACTTAGAGCCGTGGTCAGCAAACTGCGGCTCACGAGCCACATGTGGCTCTTTGGCCCCTTGAGTGTGGCTCTTCCACAAAATGCCATGGCCTGGGAGAGTCTATTTTGAAGAAGTGGCATTAGAAGATGTTTAGGTTTAAAAAATTTGGCTCTCAAAAGAAATTTCAATCGTTGTACTGTTGATATTTGGCTCTGTTGACTAATGAGTTTGCCTACCACTGACTTAGAGCATTAGTAATAGGTTAACAAGAGTGCCTAATAGAAAAGACTAAATGAAACTTATCTTAGCTCAAAAGAAAAATCAGAGAGGTGAGCTAGAAAATAGATATAAAAAGCCTTGAAACTCCACATTCCCAATGGCCCAGACAACAGACATCCACTAATGTATATCCAAGAGATATGGGCAAAGATTCAGCTACATGGTGTTTGCAAAAGCATAGATTATAAAAGAAAAAAAGTGTGAAAATCTAATTGTTGTACAGTAAGAAACTCTTTTAATAAATTAAGCCAAATATGTTTTATTAAAAGAAGAAAAAGAAAGAAGAAACATATCAAAATGTAGTAAGTTTTGAATTGCAGTTAATGGTGGGTAATTTTTATTTTCTTTTATTTGCTTAGTTTTATAGTCTAAATTTTCTACAGTTCTCTACTTTGTAATAGACCAAATTCAATGTTGTTTCTCTGCAGAGACTGTTGGTTTTACATTGCAACACAGAATGAGCAGTTCAGTTGGTACTCTGCCCCACTGACGAGCCAGTGGTGCTGGAACTGAAGAGCCAGGCAAGAGCTTCCCTGGTTCCCAGGAGTCCAAGAACTACATTTAAGCCAGACATGAAAGTAAGCAAGTGCCACAGAAGGGTGCTGGATAAGTAGAGGTTCTGGATAATGGAAAAGGCTAAAAAAAGTATATCCTGAATTGGGTACAGATAGAACTGAGTGGTTAGATCAAGACATCCAAAATAAAGAGGTCTCTGAATATAAGCCTTGACTACTTATTCCATGTCATGCCATTTTTTATATTAGCATTCATTCTCTATGCCTGTATTTACATGAGTAAACCATACTCCATGGTGCATTCAAAAGTATTGACATGAGATTATCTCAGGTAAGCAGGGGTTTATAGGGGATGCAGGGGAATGACTCTTCTGATGTTATAGCCCAACCAAAAAAAAAACTACAAATAATATGATCCTCATGCAGCACCTCAAGTAAGTACATCTGTGCTCTAGACTTGCTTTTCCATTAATTAACTGTGTGACCTTGAGATCAATTATCCTCTCAAAATTTATTTCCAGAGACAATCAAACTAGAATTAATGGTTGTCTATTATTTTTGGAAACAGCAGGAGGATGGGGCAAGGGATAAATGGAAAAACCCCACCCTTTCCACTCTTGCTTAAAACCAGAGCAATTATCATTTTTATCTTTTATTAATTTACATTTCTTCATAAAATTTTGTTTAAAGAAAGAGTTCCATTGTCTTTATAAAGCAATTTTTAAATTCCTTGACTAGATGACTTCTAATGAAATCCCAAAATATAACCATCTACCTAGAAGTACTTCAGATGGTGGCCAGGAAGTCAAGAAACAAAGAATTCAAGGGCCCAATGCCTGAATCTTGAGGACAAAGGGACAAAGGTAATGGCCATATAACTCAGACCAAATGTAAGCGAACACCCATCAGCAGTTAGGAAGCCAGTGAATCTGGTTCTACATCCTGTCTTCCCACTTTTCCAGGTAAACCCCTGCCACCCACAGTTCTTAAGTGGAGCATTTGCTTTATTGTGATTACATTGGCCAGGTCAAATGGGGCCAACAGTGCATTGCAATTATACTCTCCACCCAAAGCTTTAAATGGAAAGAACAGGATGGGAGCACATGCATATTTATTCGTATCTTATTGTCACTTCTAGTTTAGTTAATTACCAAGAATATGGAATAGAAAAAAAAAAACAAAGGAAAACAGAAAAGGGATTGTATTTGCTTAGGTATATAGATAAGAATAAAAGCCAGCACTTACTCCTTATTACTCTTTGTTCCCACCCTCTGAAAACCTGTACACCTAACTCTACCTCAATCCTGGATAGTAGCAGTAAGAGCTGCCACTTATTCCACACCACCTATGGGCTAAGTGCAGTACTACATACTCCCCATACCTAATCTCATCTGGTTCTCAGCATACTCCTATTAGGTATTATTGATCCATTTTAAAGATTATAAAAGCAAAACTCAAGAAATGTAAATAACTTTCTCAAGATCTCAGAACTAGTCAGAGAATAGTACAGGACTCAAACCTTGATGTTCCTAGCTGCAAAGCCTGTTTTCACAATATGGACAGACCATAGAGTTTATTGCATGAGCCACTAGGTGTGTGAAACTAGAGAATTCACACAATGGTCAAATAACTAGTAATTTTCTCCACCTACTTATTATTCTTTGTAACAAACACATTTTGAGTAATAACAGACCATGTGATTTCTTCAAAATGTTTTCTGAAGGTCATGACTTTTAGCAGAAGTTACTATTTTCTATTTTAGTCTGGTTTTAATTTGGGTAATAGTCTGATTGAACATAGATATTTATGACATTTATTAAAAGCTTTTATTACTAATTTTACTCAGAAAAAAGTTTTAATGGAGATGTATTGGAGAATTTCCATAAAATTAATGTCCAGACTTAATGGATGTCTAAGGTATCATTCTTAACGGGAATGTTCTGTATACTAGGATCCTTTGATTAGAGATTAGATACAGTTAGAGCAGAACTTATTTAAAACTGGACACATGCCAAAGTATCCAGAAATTCAATTTAAACACATTCTAGAGGCTAATGCTTTATTTAGATTATGTCTTTATGATGCCAAATGAAAAGCTGCAGTTACAAAAAAATCAATTGAGTCGGTCAGCTGCTGGATGATCTAAAGACCACATCATGCTTGGTTTGACTCCCACTGATGCCTACACAAAGCCAGGCAGCTGAATCAAGATGAATTTTCCCACTGTAGACATTGACCGCCACCCATACAGAGGACATTCTTAGTGGACCCGCAGCTCGGGTCTCACACAGTGCTTGACTGGCCCCATCTTGACTGATGAACTCAGTGAGATTTTCTGTCTTTACCAAGACCTCAAACCCACAACTGTGATTCTCAACAATATGGGGAAACCCAAGCTCTTGCTGTCATTTTGCAAAATGTATTATCAAAGAGCCCTGGGGGTGAGTACATTTTCATACTACACCTGCCATTAACATCAAAATTCTGAGACAGAGAATCCTCTTTTAGAGTTGGCTTTAAGGTGGCCAGGAAGAGTGTCACATGGGAGTGTGAGCTTTAGTTTCCTCTGAGGAATACTGAGCCATTCTCAACTTAAGCAATTAAAACCAACTTGAAAGTGGCTGGAAATATCAGAGAAAGGGGGAACCTCTGTATTTCTAATTCCATTTCAGTCCTCTACTCCCCGCAGGAAATTTTCTGGGTTGGTGGCTATGAGGTGGCTATGGGGTGGCTCATCCCTGGAGCCCTTTACTAGCAAAGCAGAGGGAAAGCTGCTATGTCTGAGTCAGTGATTGAGGTTGTTTTTATTAAAACTTGCCCTGAAGACTCTCATTTTTCCAACCCTGGACCCAAACCAGAAGCAGCTCACCAGTGGCCCACAGACATGTTTTGTTTGGCTCACAAAGCAGTGTCCCAGACAATATTTAAAACAAATTAACAACAACAACAACAACAAACCTGAATTAGTTCCTAGCTTTCAAAAATTGTGAGAATTCCTAGAAAATGTATATCTTCAGCTTCTCTGAAAAATTTAGAATATGTGGTACTTCTGAGCTCACATCCCCCAAGTGCTCCTTTAGTGAGTCTCCTCCTCTCTCCGCCCCCCCTAACCCCCACCGCTGCCCCTATTGTCCTGGATGCTGAGGCCAAGTTTTCCTTAGACTTGTCTCACTTGGTTTGTTACTATCACCTGCCTGGCCCCTGTGGGCATTTGATTCTGCAACTCCTCCTCAAACTGAAAAGGCTGGATTCAATGGCAGAGCTGGGAGTAGATTCCAGGTCTTCCCATAATTTATCATGTCCAATGAAAACTAACCCCACTGACACTGACACAATTGGCCATTAGTAGCAAATACAGCTAAAATGTATTAAGCCTTTAATATAAACCTGGCACTGTGTTAATCTCCTTTTAATATGTGATTCTCAGAACAATACCACGAACAATGTACTTCTGTTAACCCTGTTTCACAAATAAGGACACTCAGACTTGGAGAGATTAAGAAACCAGCCCCCCCAAAAAATAAAAATAAATAAACCTTTTTAGACCAGTAAAAAAAAGAAAAGAAACCAGCCCAATGTCTCACATTGAGGGGCAGACCCATGGTTGAAAAGCCAGAGCCCAATCCCATAACTGCTCTCCTTCCTCTGAGTTCTGATTCACTCATTTATTCAACAAATTCCTGTGCTCTTATTATGAGCCCTTTACTGTTCTAAGTGCTGGGGATACCGAAGTAAAGAAGCAAAGTGGCTGCCCTCATGGAGCTTGCTGTCCATGGCAGCATGCTGGTATCATCGACTGCCTGTATCATGATCCATCATTTCAACTTATGCCACTTCACACTGTCATGTTTTATATGTGTAAAATTGTTCTGCTTGTACATCCCACTAAGTTCATGAAATGTCCTTCTTTTATATTGCCCATAACATCATTCAGCACTGGGATTGGCTCCTATTAGGTGTATAAATATCATTAATCTGAATACAAAGGAACACAGGAAAAACAGGACAAAAAGAGTCAAACTGTCCAAGGTTTAGCTGGATGGCCCTGACTCACACGTATGGTTCCTGTCTGTTCCTCTGCAAATAAGAACTTGCTATGTGACGCACAATACTTGCTCAGCTACCTACCTATTCCCAGGTATCCCTCCCAACTTTCTAGCCAGTCTTCCCCATTGCTGCAGAATGTTGTAAATTGGTCTGTGAAATAAAAACCAAAACTGTTGCTTTGCCTCCTAGAAGCCAATTCTGCTGTCCTCAATGGGTAATGCAGGTCCTTACCCCTTGGGCCTACATCTAGTCAATTCGCTGATGGGTGCAAATAGATACCAGCTCAAATGAATTGAAAAGCCCCATGTGCAATTTGATTAGAAGAGAGTGCCTGATTACAGCCTAACCAGAAAAGAGCTCTTTTTTGCCCAGGAAGTGGACAGAGTTCCAGTGCCCTCTTTGTGATGAGACCATCTGATCACTGGTGGAGAGAAACCCCTGGGCCCTCAGCTGACAGCTGCTGTCTGCCCCCAAAGCAATTGACAAGGCTGCAGACTGCAGGTGCTCTGGCCATGAGCATGATTAGTGCAGCCAAAGCAAGACACATGGAGGGAGAGGGCAAAGTATTTCTTTAGTCCAGTCACAGGCATCTACACAATGAATTTCCTCACCCACCTGAAACCTCTCTGCACCATCAACTAGCTGCCATGCAAAATGCACCAGAAAAATATGCCACATGACGAGTAACCTGCCTCAAAGAAGATGCCACGAAATAGTTTATCTTTGAAATCATTGATTTATTAATTAATTCATTAGTCTTCCAGTCAAAAGCAAACAAATACTGAGTACTTATTATGCTTCAGGCACATGTTTAGCCCCTAAACACCTCAAGCTCTTTCATAAGTTTGCATAGATCTTTTATATTTTAAGTTAATATTTTTAAAATGTCCAAAACTGTTCACTGAGTGAAAAGAGCTTATGCCTCAGTATTATACAGACCTATATATTTTATTTCACTTTGAATATTTTTTCAATCATTCTCTGATCCTGTGACATTTAGTCACTGACAATCTCTATAAGGTCCAGGGTCCTTAAGCAACCCTTGTCAATCTGTGTCTTGGCCTTATCCTGAGATTAAGTTCAATCATATGTAAAAGCCTATGCAATGATTCAAAACCAAAAAAGCACTGAATGAATGAAGGCATGGATTTCAATCTAGTATGTTACTAAACATTATTTTTTAAATTGGCTCCTACCCTCCAAAGTTAAGGATCAGTGGTACTCTTTTTAAATGCATAGGTTAATAAAGGTACCCAACATGTTTTACTGAAGGTAGAATATATGTAGCCCTAAAAGAAGCTATGTAAAACTGGAATGCAAAGGAGAATTGTCTGACTCTACTTTCTATTTTATTATTGTTCGAGAAAATAATACAAGTATAACATAAAGAAGCATTGAAACAGAAAGACTACTTAAAAGCAAGGGTAATGGAAAAATAATCTCCAGATTTCAAGAGGGTACCATTAAAAATATGGCAGGAGAACCTGGCCAGTGTTGCTCAGTGGTTGATTGTCAACCTATGCACCAGGAGATCACAGTTCGATTCCTGCTCAGGGCACATGCCCCAGTTGTGGGCTCAATCCCCAGTAGGGTGCATGCAGGAGGCAGCTGATAGATGATTCTCTCTCATTATTGATGTTTCTATCTCTCCCTCTCCCTTCCTCTCTGAAATGAATAAAAGTGTATTAAAAAAAATAAATGATGGCAGTAGTAAAGGACACACACATACATATACATGCAAAAGGGAGAGGCATTAAAAGCTGTAATAAAAATTCATCCATTCTAGGAGAATGAAAGCATAAAGAGAACGAGATTGACCATCAAAAACCAAATTAACAAAGTAAAAGACTATAAAAATAGGCTCTTTAATTTCCACTATTAGCAAAAACAAAAACATATACCAAATGTCAGAAATGAAAATCTAATAAAATTTTCAAGAAAAAAATACTTTTAAAATAAGTTTCTCAAAAGAAAACAACAAATCTCACACTAATTCCAGATTTGATTTGATGGTATAATAGTGCATGAGATGAAATGAGATAAGATCCTTCTTCTGATTCTCTATTGCTAACAGGTTAAAATTATGTGGGGGGAAAAAAAGCTATTGATTCTTCTACTTGTTCAGTATTTTGTAGGATGGCTGGTATACATGTGTAACATGCAAATGAAAATTGGTTCAGTATCTTTAAATTATTCAGACACAGATATATTTTCCATTATTCAAAGCAATTTCCTGTTGCCTTTTCTATAAGATGTAGATTCAGAATGTCTTCAATTTGAATTAAAAACCAATGCCTGCATTTTTTTTAATACAAAAGTCAGGTGCTGATGTGAAAGCTTATCTGATAAGGAGTGTTATGGTATAAGGTCCCTCAAGTAGCCTCTGGGTGTTTTAAACATGATAGACTTTCTTTAGAGCCTGGATTAGTTGATGTTTTTGCTTTTCTTTTTTGTTGCAGGTTATTTTTGTTGCAAGTAACAGAAAGTAAATGTCTTTAAAAGATGAATCTATCTCACAAAATTCAAGGAAGAATTGAACAAAGAAGGCTAAGAAAAGGCAGGAAATAGCTATATGGTAGAAACCATCTAGAGGAGATCAGGAATTTTCTCTCTAAAAATCACATTCTTCGTGGGCATGATATTGCCCACAAGAGGGCAAAAATTAACTACAGGGGGGAAGGGAAAAATCTTACTTTTTTATGTAGAAAGCAGAGTTAAATATATATGGTGCATACCAGATATACATTGTTTGTGGTATTTAAAATTTTATGGGAGTGGGAGTCTTTAGGGGGAAAAAAATGTGTAAAAAGGCTCCTTAAAGGGCTCTAGTACTAGTACATCTATCAGTATGGAGACCCAACTCAAGAATTTTCTATTTCTGTGATTCCCAGTTTTCTGTTCTAATTCCTTAAGACCCAGAGTCAGCCATTGACAAAAGATCAAGGTCATGTAGTACAGACATTATTATTGGGGACCCACTCATGTATTTCAAAGGCAATTTGAAAAAAAAAAAAAAGACAGAATTGGAGTAGCCAAACAGCTCCCTCCAGAGGCATCTAATATCAAATTGGGGTCCTCCATATTCCTCTCCCCAGAATCATTTTCCATGATGCTACCTCTAATGGTCATACCCTTCCTTCTCTCCTCTTAACCAAGGCTCACCTCCTGCTATAAACTGAATGTTTATGTCCTCCCCCATTTCATGTCAAAATCTAATCCCCAATATAATAGTGTTTGGAGGTAGGCCTTTGGGAGGTGATTAGGTCATGGCTTTGAAAGAAAACAGAAATGCACCTTTAAAGAACAATTTAGAATGGATTTAATCTACATATTGGAATGAACTGCATATAATTTAGAAAAAAAGCTAAATTAAACATAACTACTGTAATAATGAGTTTCAAATTGTAACTTCCAATTTTATCTAACTAATTTAGACCTGTGCAATGCGTGTCCAGTGCCACTATGGAAATATACCAATTTTGTATATCTGGGTTCCTCATAGTACTTGCCAAAATAAAAACCTGTCCCTTGTTTATACAGTTACTCAAAATTCACTTAAGTGCAGTGCATTCATCAATTAATTGCTTACCACCAAGAAAATTGCATATTTCTCTATTTACATGGCCTTGAAGTTTCTGTTTCTCCTTCTAGCTTTTTGTCCCTTTGTCCTTTATTCCTTATTCTGCCTCTTCAGAGGCATAAAAGAGTGAACTTTTAATTCTATGGATTAGTATAAAGAATAACTTTTCCATTGGCCTCCAAGTAGGAAAAATTAGGCTACCTTCTTGAACAAGAGGTTATAGTAATTTCTATGCAATTCTAGTGAATATCGATGATCTTTAACCCTAGCATCCATTTCTCCTTTGTGACACAGCCCTGATTTTCCTTTAGGAGTTTTCCCTTCCCGAATCTCATGTTATGTGGCCTGGGTAGGGCCCGCTCCTAGCCTAAGGCACACCGACATATACAAATCTGCACATTGCATTCCTCCTCCCTCAGCCATTGGTGCACAGATGGCCACGTGGTCAAATCCATGCAATTTATAGAGAATTTTAGGACCAAAAGAGCTCAGGGTTTTCATTGTCTAACTACAACAAACCCAGTATACTGAAGGAAATAGAGTACTGGCACATAGAGAACATTTTGATAGCTGTTAGTTTTCCTTCCCTCCTACCCTTTCCTCTTTCAGACATGCTCATTTTAGATTTCACATATAAGTGAAATCATATGTATTTGTCTTTCTCTGTCCAACTTATTTCATTTAGGATACTACCCTCTAATCTCATACATGATGTCCCAAGTAGCAAGATTTCATTCTTTTTGATGACTTATATGCCATTGTATATATACCACATCTTCATTATCCATTCATCTACTGGTGAACCCTTAGATTGCTTTCATATCACGGTTATCATAATCTTTTGAAATTTTTGAGATTTGCTTTATAATGCAGCATATGGATCTATCAGTAAATAAATGTTTTATGTACACTTGAAAGCAATTTATATTATATAGTTGTTGAGTGTAGTTTCATAAATTTCAATTAGGTCAAGTTGGTAGATAGTTATCTGTCAACTCGTTTACATCCCCAATGTATTTTGTGTCTGCAAATTCTAACAGTTGTGTTAGAATAACTTGTATTATAATAATTTCTTATTCTAACAATATTGGCTGATTATTGTAACAACTTGAATTATGATTATAGATCTGTCAATATCTCTTTTTACTTCAGCTACATTTTCCTTTATATTTTTTTAGTTTATCTTAAAGATTATTATTGTATTTCTGTTGAATTGGTTCCTTAAACATTATTAACTGCTCCCATTTATTTCTAATAATACTTTTTTACCTTAACATCTATTATGTCTGATATTAGTGTAAATATACTAGCTTACTTTTGGTTAGTGTTTGTATAGTATATCTTTTTCCATTATTTTACTTTTAACCTTTCTGTGTCCTTATATTTAAAGCATAGCTCCTGTGAACAGTACACCATCCGGGTAGGATTGGTTAAAATGAGAAAGCGAAAATTAAGTAGACTTAAAGAAAACAATTTTAAAGCTCCATTTCTTATACACCTGAGCTTATAAAATAAAAACCACACTCACTGTACCTACATGTAGGTGTGTGTATGGTGAGTACCTGGCCCAAGAACAAGGAACTTGGGACTAATTATAATAGCAAAGTGGTTAAGAGCACAGACTCCCTCCTGGCTCTTCCAGATTCCTGCCAGCAGTGGCCAGGACAGCTGTTTCCCAACCTATTTGCAAAAATCAGAGAAAGTTGCAGCCCTGAATAGTATGGGGATGGGGCCAGGGAAAGGAAATGGATTTCTCTGAAACTAGAAAAATCTATTCACCTAAAACAATGTGCACACAGCAGCAAAGAAATATATCCAGAAGAAACTAGTGGTCCTGATACCAGTTTCAGAAAAAGTTGGTTATACCCCAGGCATGTGAGTTTTTCCCCTATAAATCTCCTATCTGACTCTCATGTGGGATTTTAAACCTAAAAGGATTCCATCTGCAGTTATTACAATGTGAATAGTGCAACCTGGATTGAAAATCTGAACATGTCTTCCATTTTCCACACCATCTCTAAGATGACCAAACCTCTTGAAATAAATGACACAACAATGTTCAGAAAATCCTTCTTCCTCAAGATTCGAGTTGGTATAGAAAATACTAGAAAATTGAAGTTATTAAGTCACATTTCTGTTAGTTCAAATGACCTAGGAGGGCCACAGAGCTAAACAGTGGCAGGGCTATACTCTTTTTTTTTTCCTTCATGATAACAAGACCGATCCATATACAGGTATATTTTTCAAAATATTGTACCAAGAAATATTGGAATGCTTATAAGTATGTCAATGCAGCTGTATGGTTAAGTGTTATAACCTCTGAAGTCAAAAAATTTGAATTTATAGTTGCCACATTAAGCATAGATGTTAAAGCATTAAAGTTAACACCATATACAGTCATATAAAATATTACATGTGTAAAGGGGCTGAGTTACGTTCATACTGGGAACCATAATTTAGAATTTCCTGACTTCTGAACATGTAACACATCATAGTAATTGATCTAGCTCCTTGGAGCTAATATAAAATAGCTTGTTAACATGTTTTCTATTCAATTCTTTCATCATTTACCTTTTGGCTCTTGGAGAAACAATCCATCATGCTCAAATGTTTTCACACACCTGCATTGAGCTAATAGAGCAATGAAAAAGCCAATGCAACTAGGATTGAGTGAAAAGATTTGTAACAGGCAGGGATGCTGTTATTGTTGACACTTAGTCAGGATCATGCAACATGACACTTTGCCTTGGGCTTTAGAATTTTGTTTGTTTTGTCATGTCACAGTGACAGCCCCATATTCTGCTGGATGCTGTGGGGTACAGGAGATCAACATAGCCTTTGCATGCAGAGTATCTGCAGACTTAGTTCACAAACTGATGTAGCAAAGAAAGGGATGGCCTGCTCCATGATGGAACATGTGGATTTCCTGGAATTCCCCTGAAATTCATATGTTGAAATCTGAACTCCACACTGTGATGGTATTTAGAAGTGAGCTTTTAGGAGGTAATTAGATCATGAGAGCAGAACCCTCATAAATGGGATTAGTGCCTTTATAAAAGGCATCCCAGAGAGCCCTCTAACCCTTCTGCCACCATGCTGGTTACCTAGCTCTTGGACTTTCAGCCTCTAGAATTGTGAGAAGTAAATGTTTGTTGTTTGCAAGCCAATCAGTCTATGGGACTTTGTTATAGCAGCCAGAACTAAGACATGCAATCTTTGATGGAGTTCTGTGCCAAGTACTGGGACTATGTGTTCTTCCCCTCAACAGAACCCCTGTCTTTATTTCATTTAACTGAATGTCAAATTCACTGTATACTAACCCACTTCTGCTTAGTGTGTACCTCCTGCTGCCTTGTTTCTCAAATGGCAAAGGAAACCAGTAGCCAATAGTTTGAAAGATATTACCAGATTCCGGGCACTGCTTAAAGCACCTAAGAACCATTGATGCATTTAACCCAGTAGAGTAGACATTGGCAAACTATGACCCATGAGCCAAATCTGCTCTGCTGCCTCTTTTGGTAAATAAAGTGTTTTAGGAACACAGCCATGCCTATTTAAGTGTGTAAGAGTTTAAGTGCTATCTATGGCTGCTTTTGCATGACAACAGCTCAATTGAGTAGTGGCAACCCATATGGCTAGCAAAATAAAAAATATGCATTATTTATAGAAAAGGTTCCCCCACCCTGCACTAGAGGATTTCCCTCCATGTGGTCAGCAAACCAGACTCTCCAGAACACATGTGAGAATGTTAGAATCAGTATTAACAGAATTCTTGGGTTTGGGAAGGAGAACGATTAAATAATGACACAATTGTCTATATCTAATAGTTATGCATTAAGACCTGCCTTTTATCAATGTATGGTTGGTATTGGGAATCCTTTTCAGTTCAAGTCCTAGTCAGGGCGTTCATCATTTCATATTCTGTTCCTCACTCATTTGACCTTGTCCAGACTTTTACTTCTTACAATTTTCTATCACAAATTTAAAAGTGCCTACCAGGACCTGACTTGTGGAGGACAATGACATACCAGGACCAGACCGGAGGAGGGTAATGACATACCCACAGCAGGGCTTGCTTAATGTGGTCTGTTTGCCGCTAAAAGGAGGAGGCTGTATTTCATAAATCTCCAAGGACCACAGTTTACTATGGAGTTCTTGTACCCTCTTTCCAAAAGAGAACATGTGCTTCCTTGGCAGGGAAGAGAGGGGAGCTTCCTCTGACCCCTCCCAGAATTTCCCCTTTTGTCCAGAAGCTACTCCCCAGGACAGCAAAGGGGCCATCCCACATGCACATGTTTGCTACATATTCACATTGCCAAAACATCTGGAGTGAGAAATGCATTTAATCATTCAGATTATTTTCCCCTGAAGCAATGCCAAACATCTGTCTAACTAGAAACAGCTGTGTATTAGTTTGGGGATGCCATAACAAAATACCACAGGTGGGGTGGCTTAAACAACTGAAATTTATTATCTCATAGTTATGGAGGTTGGGAGTCCCAGATCAGGATGCCAGCGTGATCTGGTTCTGAGGAGGACTGTCTTCCTGGATTGCAGATGGCCACCTTCTGGTTGCACCTTCACAAGGCAGAGAGGTGGAAGGTGAGGGTGGCCCTCTGGTATCTCTTCTTATAAGAGCATCGATTCCAACATGATAATTTCACCCTCATAAATTCATTACCTCCCCTTGGCCCTAACCCCAAATACCATAACATCAGATAAATTTCAGGGGACAAAATTCAGTTCATAGCAAGCTTTATCTCCAGCAGGAAGTAGGACAGTATTTGGTGTCTGTAGGATGCACTACCAGTGGTTGGCAAACTGCGGCTCACGAGCCACATGCGGCTCTTTGGCCCCTTGAGTGTGGCTCTTCCACAAAATACCACGTGCGGGCACGCACGTGCAGTGCAATTGAAACTTCGTGGCCCATGCGCAGAAGTCGTTTTTCGGCTCTCAAAAGAAATTTCAGTCGTTGTACTATTGATATTTGGCTCTGTTGACTAATGAGTTTGCCGACCACTGCACTAGGCAAAGGTTCAGTGAGTCCCAGCACCAGAGACAGCATGCTCCTTAGCTCTCTCTTAGTTCTCATCGCCGATAACTGTGTCCACCTATGAATTTTCTTATGAGGGAACCACACAAAGCCAATACCCATGTTGGTGCTACAGGCTTTGTCCATTTGAGAGCTTTCTCTGTGCTCACTATAAATCCAGACTGGGTGAGCCAGGATGAAAGTGTACCAGATTCTCACTGCCATTCAAGTTGCAGAAACATGTACTAGTAGCTTAGAAATCCAGAGCAAAGGCAGGATCACATGACTAGACACCTTTACAGTTGTATCTATTTAGTAACAAACAGCCCCAAAACTCATTGGCTTAAAACTTAGCATTTATCATTGTCAATCTGGGTAGTTTAGCAGACCTAGGGCAGACATGGCTAACTTCTTCTGGGCTTGCTCACATGTCTGTGGTCAGATCCAGGTAAGCTGGGGAATGGATAGTCTAGAATAGCCTCAGTCACAGGTCTGACATTTGTCTAGTTGTCACCTAGGTTGACTGGCATGACTGAGTCATGTGGTTTCCAACCTGCTATAGCTAGATCGGGTCTACTCTCAAGATGTTTAAAAAAAAAAAGCAGAAGCACATGAACTTTTGGAGACTTAAATTAGGCACTGGCACATTGAGACTTTAGCCACCTCTATTAGTGAAAGCCAGTCTCAGGACCAGCCCAGAATCAAAGGAAGTGGAAGTAGACTCCACTTCTTGCTGGAGAAGCTTCGAAGTTGCATAGCAAATAATATGGAAACAGGAATGGGGAAAGAACCACGGCCATTTTTGCAGTCTTCCATAGGAGTGAAATCTGGGAAATAGTAGTTCAAAAATGAATAAGCTTCAGACAATCATTCTCTTCTTCTCCTCTATTCATTGCCTTTTCTTCGCTAAGAAATGAGCATGGAATATTAAGCCATGGAAAAGAAAACAGAAGTCTTCTAGGCAAGCAAGAGCTAGAAGGACTGTGTTTTGCTTGTCGCCTTAGCAACAATGAGCTATGTTACCTTGAATCAACCATTTTCCTCCTTTGAGTCTCTGTTTTATTTTCATCTTGAAAAGAAGTATGAAAGACTATTTCATATTAATGAGTCTTATCACTTGGATGTTCTGTATTCCAATCGGATTATTCCCTGTAGACCTTTCCAATTAGACACCTATACAGCATAGTGTCAGAGGTGCTTTCCCTAGCACCTGGAGTCATTCCTCATTCAGAGTAACACTGAAAAATAATCATTAATGTATCCTAGGTCTGCTTCCACCTCTGAGATTATGTGATTGAAGCAATTAGACATTGTGAACACATCCCTGACCAGGCAATTTGGTAGATTTGATTTCCTTCGGTATCTCTTTAACATGGGTTCATGCCAATAGGACAAGAGTTTCTCTTATTCTCATAGCCCAGAGGATGGAGAATGAGCCCTGAGAAGGACCAGCATATTTCTATCTTGCCCTCTTTTCATGAGCTAAGGCATGCTCCTTCTGTGTCTCCATTATCTCTCCTATCACTTGTGAACAACATATTGGTAGACAAGTGATACATAGTCCAGAGTGTAATTATTACACTAAATTTGCAAATTAAAGAGGTATGTAAGAAATACAATCTTCTCAGTTGAAAGTATGAGTATTTGCTATAAGACATTGGCACAAACAGCCCATATGCATACTTATCTTTCATAAAAGCCTAAAATTATTCATCTCAGCTCTGTAGCTTACTGAAATCTTGAATTTCACTGTATGCAAACCACTGTAATATGCAAACCACTGTAACTGACACGTAGTATGTGCTCATTAAATACTTTATGAATTTAAGTCTATTTGTGGGGGAAAGGAGAAATTTACTTATTATATTAAGGTTTTGTTTGCAGGTTGCCAAAATATCTAGTTGAAAAATGAAAGCTCCAATCATTTCTATGCCAAGTTATGCCACACATTCCAACATCTGGGAAACATTATGGGCATTTTTCTTTCCCCTGACTGTTTTGGTGTCCTATAGAGGCAAGCCTCAGGAAATGGTTGTGGGTGTCTGTGGTGAGGGGTGTGTGCAATGTGGGAGGTAACATTTTGAAAGTGGCTTCTGGGAAGGGGTGTGCTGGTAAACTCAAATTGAAAATTGGTTCACTTCTTTATGCTGATTGCCATGTGAATTTGTGCTAGCTTTTCTTTTTCTCACAAAGGGCAATTAATAGCAAAAGTCACCACAGTGTCCATTTCCCTTTACTCAACAATTTCACATCAATAATTCAATATGACATAATGTTTAAAAAATTGTTTTATAGCAACTCTATCAAAATATGTATTTCTCATATAAAATATATAATAGATATCCAATATGTTTATTAAAATATAAAACATGAGGATTTTTAAGCAACGTGGAAAAATATTTATAATAAATGGCTAATTAGGGGGAAAAAACATAATGTCCTATACATTAATGATACAAATAGCTAAAATATAGATGAGTAATGAGTGGCATCCTATAGGAATATACCTTGTCCAACCAGGATTCTACACTGCATTACTTACAGGAACTGACTTCTTTCCACCAGCATTGTAACTTCATGTAATGGCAGTCTCATCTGGCTCATGTATCTCTCCTCTCAAACCAAGTTGTTTATTAATTCATTTATTCAATATTGATTATGAGTTTACTCCAAGCCAGGCACTCACTCAGAATGTCTATCTTTGAAGGGCTCTCACAGGCTAATGGTGTAGGGAGGTATGTCAATAAATAATTCTTAAATATGAATTTAACATTGTTATTAAAATAACATTGTTATTTTATTATTTGGGGGAGTTTTGAAAATTAATTTGACAAAAATGTGACAGGTCTTTTCAGCAGTTTTGGGTGGCCTACAAAGTGTGTAGTACCTGGCCCTAATCCCCTTACAGCAGGCAAGGCAGAGGGAACATCTGAAATGAGAGGGCAGCAAAGAACCACAGAGATAGGAGTCCTTATTTCCTAATGGACAGGCCTTTTGGCTATACACTTCCTGAAAATTATTTCTTGCCACTCAAAACGATCAAATCAGGAGAGATTTCTCAAAACCATGCATCTTTGACATGCATGTTTTTAAAATTATAAATCCAAAAAGCTAAATTCACTCTTCTCCTAAACCCATATCTGAATCATTTAGATTATTTCATTGCCATATCCCAACCAAATATTATTTTTTCATTTTGTAGTTGATATAAGAATACTGGCTTGGTATGCTTGTTTTTTTTCCAAATTATAAATGTTTTCCAAATTAATTATTATAATACAAAATTATTAGCACACTGCCCCATCATGGGGGATCATTATCCCATAATTCCTTGCCAGTTGAAAGTTACAGAGGACTCAGAGACCTGAGATTTACACTGAGAGCCTAGTGCCTACTTCATTTGGAGATTTGATCTCTCTATGGCTGGAGATGGCAGGGATTAATGAGAATTGGCTCTAACAGCGCCATCGGGTACATGAGCCATGTATAGGATGTACATTTATATCTTTCATCAGTTCCCCAGACATCACTGATAATTGAGCTCATCCCTAAAAGGTAAAGAGTTATGACCAAAAAATGTAAGATGTTCAAGATTCAAGGAAAATTCTTCAATGAAGATGCTTCTCTCCTGCACTTTATTTTTAAAAATGATTTTATATAAGCTAGGCCTACTTAAATCGATTATCAAAGGCCACACAAAAAAATGTTACCTTGAAAAGTGTGTGGCTGGATGCTGGATATATGACAAAGTAGAAATAGCCTTATGTGATTGAGTTTACACATGATTCCAAATATTATTCACTAGAGGCCCAGTGCATGAAAATTCATGCACTGGACAGGGGGGTCCCTCAGCCCATCCTGCCCCCTCTCACAGTCCAGGAGCCCTCAGGGGTGGGATGCGACCTGGCGGCGCCCCATCACACCTCTGCTGCTGCCACTGCTGGCAGCACAAGCCTAGGCTGGCCATGGTTACCTGAGCCTCAAGCGGCCCTGGGAAGGTGGGCCGCCACCATCCAAGGCTTGCCTGCACCTCGGGCCGACCCTGAGTGGCTGGGGGACTGAGGGAACTCGGGGACTCTGGAGGCAGGCCTTGCCACATGCCTGCCGCCCCCACGGGGCTGAGGGAACTGGACGCCGCCATCTTGTGGCTGTGGGCACTGCCATCTTTGTGACAGCGTGAGGGTCAATTAGCATATTCCCTCTTTATTAGATAGGATGACCAGTTGTCCTGTGTCATAATTTATTAGACCTCCCTTATAGATGCCTCACTAAGATGCACAGGGGCCCTCAAAAGGCAGAACCCAGGAAATCATCATCACTATTTGTCATACCCCAACTTGACTAGGATGGTAACCAACTGATCATTTCTGATGAAATTTTCAACTGGTACATATTTTACCATTGTCATCCATGATAGGAAAATTATGTGACAAGAATATAGCCATTCAAGGAATGGAAAAGTCATTTAAGGACAAGTAGAAGGTAAAAGGAACTTGGGAGTAATCAATATAACATGGGCAGGAAAAAAATGGCACATTTTAAAATGGAAAACAAAATAGTATTGATAAAATTTTCCATAACTTCAATTGCCCTTCATTTTCCAAATGTGTGCTCTTTTAAATGATTAAGGTTTTTAACAATCCAGAATTAAAGGAGCAAAGAATAAAAGAAAATAAATCTTTCCATATTCAAAATTTGCAATATTGAAACTTGCCAACAAAAACACGAGATCATTTGGAACCAGTTCTTGGCTATAATTAAATTAGAATGTGTTTAAATTCTTAATAGCATGGTATTTTACACTGAGTTTTAAATATACACCTAAACACTTCAGCCATCATGAGTTATTAATATAATATGCCCAATAACTGGAGAAGTATTGCAGCATATTATCACTCCTCCCTGGCTAATGAAACCAATCATCCTCTCTAGCATTTTAGCCACAAAAACCAGAATCACTCCCTTTGTAGCTTAAAAGGTTTCAGAAAGCACTGAAGCAGCTAAAAGGCAGCCTTTTTTGCCTGATGAAATGACCCTGAAATAAATGTTGGGTTGTTTTGACTGAAGTGTGTGTGTGTGTGTATGTGTTTTCTTTTTAAGCTTTATGCCTTTCCACTACTCTGCATGGAATAAAAATCTATTCAGATCCTGAGAGACACAAATAGCATGAGCACAGTTTACTAATTGTTATCAGGAAACTTCTGTGTGAGAAGAAAATCACAGATTAGAAAATGAAACCTGCCTGTGTAGTATTGCGCTTATTTTGATAAGGATTTACTGAAGTGCATTTATTAAATAGTCCTTGGTAATAGGTGATGGAAGTCCATTGAATCTAAACTGGTAAGAAATAGTGTAGGTATCAAGTAACTGTATCATCAAGCATTTCATTAAAATTAGGGCTGCCTAAAACTTTTAACTAGCAGGATTCATGGGCCAGCATTGGGACTAAGGGCTTTGGCAAGAACCATGGTCTCCTCCCTAGACATTTTGGCATAGAATAAGGGCAGTTATGCCAAATGTATTTCAGTGTGCTCTACCCACTGTACTAATGATCCTCCTAATTGTTAGGCTAGGCCTGGTAAAGCAATCTTCATAAAAATAGGTGACAGAAGCAGAATGGACAAAATATTGCCAATACTATAAAAATAGGAGATTGCTAGCAGCTTTCTCGCCATGAGGAAAAGGTGAATTGATCTTAGCATATTCTTACAAGACAATTAAACTAGGAGGAAAAAAAGGGGTATTATCTAAGGAACAGAATTTAGAATCTAGGATGGAATTTTGTGCCAAATGAACATTTTGATATAATAAATAAAAACACAATTTGATTGATCAAGGACTTCCTAATGACCAAACCCAGACCATGACTAGAATTTCCCCAAGCTTCCTTGAGAAGCCAAGAGCCCAGCAGGAGCCAGGGAAGGCAGATGCCTTGGGGGTGGCATGGGAGAGCCATGTCAGAGAGTCCCCACATTAGACTTGGCCACCAGGTTTTGGGGATGAGCACAGTGCTGGAAATGGGAAGCCAAACTGAGAAATCAGAAGCCAGAAAACAAACAATGCAGACGTGTGGAGTAAAAAGGAGGGTGGAAATAAGCAAGTCCAAGGTGATTACTAACATTGGAGCCATGTGTCAAAGGTTTTTTTTTAATTTGATGTCATCAGCTTGGGGCTTGGATACTAAGGTATACCATTTCAAGGTATAGAAATGGGTAGATTTCTTTTTAATCCTCACCACCTGAGGATATTTTTTCCATTGATTTTTTTTTTTTTTTTAGAGAGAGTGGAGGGGGAAAAGAGGAGGGGGAGAGAGAAAAACATCTATGTGAGAGAGACACATCAATTGGTTGCCTCCAGTTCCCACCCAAACCAGGGCCAGGGATTGAGCCTGCAACCAAGGTAAATTTCCTTAGCCAGGAATCTAACTCATGACCCTTCATTCCGAGGGCCAATGCTCTTAACCACTGAACCAAACTGGCCAGGTCTGGGTAGAAAATTTATGTTAATTTTTGAAGGGTTCCTTTGACAATAAAATACTAATAAACCTAACAAACATTATTACTATTTACTGAGCATTAGTTTATGCTAGAAATTATCTTAGGGGATTTCATTCATACTATATTAAAACCAATGTTAGTAACAACAATAATAACTACTCTTTATTAAGCATTTAGATGTTCCCAGTATTGTGTGAGGTGCTCTAAACACATTATTTTTATGTTACCCAATACATCGGCAATGTCATTTATTTATTATTCTTATTTTATAGATAAGGAAACTGAGGCTCAGAGAAGTAAACACACTTGTCATAGTTCACAGAGCTTATAAAAACAGAACCAGCATTTACATAGAGTTTTTGTCTGAATGCAAAGACCAAGCTATTTCCAAAGGTTGAGTGATGGTACAGACAATAGGGACAAGAAGACTAATATGAAATGTGTTGATGACAATCTATTAAACTCAACAGTTTTGATGTTATAAAAGCAGTTACACTCATAACAACTCACTTGTTCCAAGTGACCCAGGAGCAGAATAACTACTTGTATATATACAACTGCAAATGATGATCATGACCAAGGAGAAGAAAGAGAAGGAGATGATGACTATGATAACGAAAATTATTATGATGCCGATGATTATAGCAGCAGGACCATCCTCATATTCAGGTGGAGCTATTTGGTCTCAGATGGGGCATACTTTGGGTGGTACCACCAATGTCTTATCACCTATTTCCACTTAATAATACTTAAAACCCCTATAAGAGATCAAAGAACTTTTCATGGTTAGAGACAATGGTTAAAGATTTCCTTTACACAGGTTAGAGTGTCCTAAGTTTACTTGAAGGTATATTAAAATATCCAAAACCATGTCTAAGAAGTGTTTTTGATAAAGACATGGTGATAAAGAAGATAAGGAAGTGGAATATAGGTAGACTGATCTGCAATAAGGAAAGAAACAGTCATTCGGTCCACAAATATTTACTGAGCTCTTCTATGACTCAAGCCATTTAAGAGTTATTATTCCTATTTTCAAGTGTGGAAACTGAGCCTCAGAGAGTTAAAACAATTTATAGTGGAGCAGCCAATGTCTTAGTTCAAAGTCTGTTCTCTTGCTGCTTAGCCTGGGGTGGTGGAAGCCAAAGGCCCTAGGGACTTCGTAAGTACGCAGGTAAAATTCTCTGATAGAATGGCAATACCATATCATCTGTGGGTCTGCCCAACACCACCGGTCTTGGTCCAACACCAACATCTGAAAAGAACTCTTTTATAATTATATTTCTTTTATGGCTTCAGACTTTGATTCCTGATTCCATAGTTGTTCCTAGTTCTGATTATGGTCATTTATATCAGGAACAGAGAGCTTTATCACAGGTTGGGACTCCATATAACACACAAACTCATAAACATGCATTTACCTTGTTAGACTCAAAGCTTTGTAACTAGCAATATTAATATTAAAATATCAGTAAAATTTCATATGGCAACAAATTTTTCTTCTTATCAAAGAAAAGAAAAGCCCAAATGCTACTGTGAGTGAGCATGTAGTCATGGGACCAGGCAGTGCCCACAGGAAGCCTACTGAGATTTTCCTATTCTTCACCAGCCTGGGCTGCTTCTCTCATTGACCACCTCTTCCCACATTTCATCTTTCCATGTGTTCAAGCTGTGTCCGGGGAGAGAGGTGCTAATTCCTTTTGAACAACTTGTGGCTTAGTCCCTGGCTGCTTCAGTCAAGGGGCAGTGCCTCCAACCATCACAGCTACCAAATTCACATAGAAATTGACTCCTGCAATTAGGTATCACAGAGAAACTGGAGAAAGAACATAATTGCAAACTGCAGACAATCAACAATAATTCAGATTTGTTTTTATTGCATTTTCTTCCAAATTTACCTGGACAAAGGGAAGCTAAAATATTACTTTTAAAGAAAGAGCACAAATCACATGAATATTAACAAGAAGTAACCTGGTGGTCTAACAAAGGCATAGTGAGTGTGGTAAACAATCCTTTGAGAAGGTAGTTAAGTCATCACAGTTGGCAGTATTTATAAAAGGAAACCACATTTTTTTCTTTAAGACTTACAAGAAATGCAACTATATTAGCACATGCCAGAAATAAGTTAACTAGATCCTGAATTTTATTACCCTGTCTGATTCCCCAAAGACAGATTTTTGTCTAAAATTCAGCTATGAGCTCAATTGTGTCCCGTCAAAAATTTTTATGTTGAAGTCCTAACCCTCAGTACCTCAAAGTGTGACTGTATCTGGAGATTGGGTCTTTAAATAGGTGAGTAGCTTTAAATGAGGTCATTAGAGTGGGCCCTAATCCCACAACTGGTGTCCTTATAAGAACAAAAGTAAGACACAGACTCCCACAAAGGAAAGACTCTGCGAAGACACAGGGAGAACACAGAGAACCTCTACAAGCCAAGAGGAAAGACCTCTGACAAAAGCATCCCTGCTGACACTTTGAGCTCAGACCTCTAGCTTGCAAAATTGTGACAAAATAAATATCTGTGCTTAAGCCACCCAGTCTGGAGTACTATGCTATGACAGCCCTAGCAAAATAATACATAATCCAAAACTGTAGATGTTTGACATGGATAACCTAGGACAGTTCAGCTGAAATAAATCTACAATACAATTGCTTGCTTCCCAGGATCATTTGCATTCAACTCTCAAAACCACTGAAATTAAGAGCATGGCCTTCTGTGTACTTAGTTTTTCCCTTAACCATGAGTTCAAGGACTCAGTCTTATGTAACATCATTATAATTCCACTGAATGAATGAGTGGATAAATAACACATTGGGTGAAAGCACTTTGTAAACTTTAAGATGTTATATAAATACAAAGCATAATTAGCATAATTTATAGATTTGAAGGCTTATTAAAGCAGAACACGTGTCCTCTTTTCTTCCCATACCTCATTTCCTGAGTAAAAGGCAACTGCATTGATTCATTTACTCATTATTTGAAAATGATGCTATTAATGGACTCTCATATGGAATAAATTATGATTTATAGCAATGTGTGGGTTCTAAATAGTTTCATATATCTGATCTCATGTTAATTTTCACAAATTCCCTGTGAGCAGATATTCTTATTCCCATTAGAGGGGGAAACTGAGGCTGAGGAGTTCAGTAAACTGTTTAAGTCTATGCATATAGCAAGTGGTAGAACTAAGACTTCCCACCACCCCACTGCTGCCATCTCAATCAAGCTGCTTAGTAACTGTCCCTCCTGGGCCAATGGTGACAAATGACAGACAAGGCTGAGAGGACCTATGGTTGTGTAAAAGGAGATTGTCCTATAGGTTTGTCTTGAAGCAGGGAAGAAATTTTTCTTGGAATGAGCTTTTTTGAGCCACTACGGGAGGATTTTGCTTTGTACCCTATTTTTTTCCTTTATATGTATCAACTATAGAACTCAAGCATATTTTGCTACTAAAGTCTAAAATATTCCTGTCTGCATTCTATTTTGAGACAAATTTCTCCAAAGATTATTATGCTGTTTATAATATAATATTATACTTTTGACAGATGAAATATGATATTGTTATGTTTTCTAAGGTTAGTGCTTCCATCTACTGAATTAGGTACTTTTTTCCAGGGGATAATTTAGTTCTGTGATTATTATTTCACACATCAAACTTATTTATTATTTCTGTTATCAGAACAACATTCATAACAGATTATATTCTCTCTTGAGATAACATTTACAAAATAATTTTGCTAGGAAAATGGATTCTGTGGTCAAAGTTGAAAGACAAATGACTGGATATGCAAAAAACATTTGTAACATACGTATAATGATCAATGTTAATATCTCTAGTATAAAAAATCTCCTACAAATAAATAAGAAAATTTTCAATATAAAAATGGGCAAAGAAATAGGAATGAGAGTTCAGAGAACACATAAAATTGTATAGCTAATAATCAATAAAAAAAGACACAACCTCATTGACAAGTTAATGCACATTAAACAGTATTTGCTTTCAAATATACCGGCAGAAACTTTGTAAACTCAAGACATCTATATAAGCAAAAATATTTTGAGGTGTAAAGTAACTTATGTGAAGTTAAGTAATTATTCAAAGTCCCATGGCTTGTGAGTAGCAAAGCCGCTGAGGATTTGAACATGACCACTACACTAATAGCTTCCCACCAATGATGTGAAATGTTTAAAGTGTGTGGCATAGAACCTGGCACAGAGTGGACTTAATATTTCTCTCCTTCTGACCCCACCCTAAATCAAACTGCAGAGGTAAAATAATGCAGGCGCGCACACACACACACACACACACATCATTCAAACAGCCTGAGGTTGTCCTAACAAAGAGCCTTTATCAGCTCCCTTCCCTCCTAGCTCTTACCAAACCCAATCCTTCAGAAGATAAACACCCACTGATCTGGTGTGGAAATCTCACCCATCAAAATGATCTGTGTAGGCAAAGTGATCAAGGGCTTTGTGATTGTGGTAGGCAGTCTTCAATGATGGCCCAGCAATGACCCACACCTCCCTCTATTCATGATCTTGGGTAATCACCTCCTGATGAACCTGGACTGTCCCTGTGATTCACTCACAACCAATAGAACAAGGCAGAACTGACCCTGTAGGACTTTGAAAAGCAAATTAGAAAAATATTTGTCATCTCTGCCTTAGTCTCTGGGAACACTCACTTTGGGGGAAAATCAGCTTCCCTATAAGAAATCTGACTACCCTGAGACCACCATGCTGGGAGGAAGCCCAAGGTACCCCCATTTCAGGCTGAAGAGAGAGATGGTCTACCCACCACTAAGTGTTCCAGCCCAAGATCCTTCAGATGCCTCCAGCCTCAGTCACCATCTGACTGAGACCAAATGAGGGACTCCAACAAGCAACAATCGACTAGCTGAGCCCATCAACCCTCCGAACTGTGAGAGAACACAATAAATCATTGTTTTAAATCACTATGTTTTGGAATGATTCTTACATTGCAATGGATAAACACTAATCACCCTGCAAGCACTCCATTTGGAATTTTTTTTTCTATGTGTTTTTTTAGTTAATAAACACAATGCTTCTCTAAATATTAACTATCCATTCCCAAATGTCCAGTCAGCATGCTTTTTCCCTTTATCCATACTCAGAATAATAACATACACTTTATCTAATATTTCAGAATTACCACCTATCATGATACTCAGACAAAGAATATTTTGTTTCTCCTTTTTCAGGAAACAGTTGAAAATGAACATAATAATCAACATTTTCCAAGCAACCTTCTGCTCCAGAACTCATGGGACTTATAAAATAAACCAATACTAAGAGGGTGAAATGGCTCACCTTTTAAATTCTTTATATCTTGAAGTCTTTGAATTAAATCATTATTATTTTTTTTATAAAAATCAAATCACACAGTGCTCTTAATAAAGCATTATTATTTCAGGGGAAAAGGATAAAGCTTTCCAAATGCAAATGCTTAGCTGGAGTAGAGTCTTAAAAGATTCCAAGACATTAGTCAGGAGATGGATTGCTTTGCTATTACAAGTCTGGGTTATAATATCACTGGAACCAAATTCCCGTCAGATTAGTCTTTCCTCAAAATGAATGTTTGTAATTATGAAATGAAATAAGTTTTAATTTGAATTGCCTAAAAAGGGGAAACCAAATATTGTGTAATTACAGGAGAAGAAATTTGAGATGGAAAACAAGATAGTGTTATTTACAAGTAAAAAAGCTTTTATGGGATTACAGGGCTTTTATGTGCATATTTGCAGGATTTGGGGTGGCAGAATTTGGAACTCAAATATTTTTCATCAGCGTTTATTTACAGTGTGCACGCAAGAAATGGAATCCCAGACACATCTGATATTGGGCTTATTTAAACCTTTTATATCCCTACTAAATCTGAAAAGACTCAAATGTTAGCCACACATAATGGAAGTAATCATGGAGTGTGATAAAATAAGTATTTGAAAACCACATGCAACTTTTAGGCTCACATCCAGAACTATAAAATCCACCTAAAGACATAATGAGCCCGACTCTCCTGCTCAGAGGAAGAAAAGCAGTGAGGGGGTGAGGCATGTCCTATTCTCCAGTTTGTGGCACCTGAGTGGAGCCCCCAAATGGCTTGTAAGTGCTTTACTGCAAAGGCCGCCCACAGGCACCATTTTGCTTCTCTGTAGGGCCGTCGCTTATCCTCTGCAAATCCATGACTTCTTTTTTTGTTTCTCTCTTACATTTCTCCTGTCCCCTTCTAAAGTCCACTTCTTCTGCCCACATATCCAAGAACCTAAACTATAAACTATCTTTGCCATATGTTTGAAGAGGGAAATATCTCTGGGAAGGATGGTTCATTGTAAGTGAGTTTGTCCACAGCGGAGAAAAAACATCCTCCATAGGAAGGCGTGATGGCCAAGAAGGTTGGGGAGAAAGGTTCTGCACTACCAGAGCTGAGTGGTGCAGGCTGTGGGATAGATAACTGCCCTAAGGGCAGCGAGGGCAGCGAGGGCAGCCTCCCAACCCTCCTCCCCCTGGCAGCCCTATCTATGAGAATAGCGAGGGCAGGTCTTTTACCTATATTATACGGTTGTTACTGGAAAGCTGTTGCTCAGACAAGCAAGCCATCTCCCAAATTTTCTTGCAGATGGCCGTGGCCATATTACTGGTTCCAGACAATGAAATAGAGACAAAACTGATAACCTATGCTACTGCAAGGTTGGCGCATAAACACCTCTCACACAGCTCTTCTCCGTGCTCTTTCCCCCATTCAGCTGGCTGGAAGGAAGACAACCCCAGGGTCATTGGGCAAACCTCCATTAACCTGGATTCCGGAGTGAGTTAATGGTAGAGAGGCACCGCATGCTCATATATGTCCTCCCAATGTGGTTTAAGAGCAAGAAATACAAGTTTGGTTCTTCTCTCTCTCTCTCTCTCTCTCTCTCTCTCTCTCTCTCTCTCTCTCTCTATCTCTCTCTCTCTCTCCCAGTTATACTATTCTAAATACTTAATCCAAAGGAAGCATTCTCTACTGACTGAAACAGATAAATTGGATGATGGAAAAAATTTCCCAATTCCCTGTAAGTCAGCCAGTTTAAAAGTTACCTACATACAGATAGTTTTACTAGATCTCCAGCAAGGGTTAAAGTCAGGCACTGTGTATGGGTACCCATGTGTGTCCATTAGTGACTCTGCCCTCTGGCTGCCTTCCTGCCCAAGGACTTTCTTCAACCTAGTTTGTCAGTGCCCCAGTAGTCATTGCTGAGCCTCAGATATTTTCAACATGTTTTCACTGATCAATGAAAATACCCTATGTCAAAGGGAAACCAAGATGGCAGCATAAGGTAAACACCTAACTGTTGCCTACCACAACAATTTTGAAACTACAACTGGAAAACAGAGCGCACACCGTCCAAAACCACCAGAAAGCTGGCAGAGTGGAAAACCTACAACTAGAGAAAAACAGAGGGGGACGCTGAGCCTCAGGAGCTGTGGAGGTGCGGAGATCCGTGAGCGCGGAAAGGGCGGGCGGCTGAATACGGCAGGCTTGCTCGCAGCGCGCGGAGAGGGAGGGCAGCTGACGCTGGTGGCGAGCTTTCTCGTTTGGGAGAAAAGCAGGGCCGCCCGACTGCACTGAGGTCCAGCTGCGGTCGGGGAGAAACTGGGCTGTTTGGCAGCGGACGAGGCTTGAGAGCAGCCTTATCTCAGAGGCGCGCAGCCATTAATTCAGGCACAGAGGAACCAGCCCTCTTAGGGCGGCGCAGACGGGAACCAAGTTTGTCTGCGCCACCTGAGACTCCGCCCCATCCAAGCTGAGCACAGCCCTCCCAGTGACTGCATTTCTCATTTGGGAGAAAAACAAAGCCCCAGCTGGGGAGAAACTGGTCTGTTAGGCAGCGGGAGAGGCTCGAAAGCTGCCTTCTCTCAGAGGCGCGCAGCCATTAATTCGGGCACGGAGAACCCGCCCCTCTTAGGGCGGAGCAGACGGGAAACCAAAGCTTGTCTGCGCCACCCTGAGACTCCGCCCCATCCAAGCTGAGCACAGAAGCTCTCCCAGCCGAGACACTGCTGATCCTCACAGCCAACTGGCTTGGAGATCAATTCCCGCCAGTGATACCAACAATCCCAACCATTCTGAACTAGTTTCTGGGGACACGCGGGGGACCCAGACGCCTACGGGAGGGACTCTCGGCTGGTCGGAGAGTGAGAGTAACTTTTCTGTCGGTGTGGACGACACCAGATTTCAACCTCATAAGGGACACATTCAGGAGGCAGACTCAGTAGAGCACCAAAGCCCTACTGTGTCTCCAGCACAGCAATTCTTCCGTTATAGACACAGCAGGCCCTCACAGCCAATTGGTCCGGAGGTCAATTCCTCCCAGTGTACCAACAGCAATCAGGGCTTTTAACTACACCAAGACTTTCCACTCAGCCCACAAAGGGGAGTACCAAGAGCGACCACCTAGGGTGATTGGGGAAGCTGAGCTACCGGCCCCTATAGGTCACCGACCACACAAAGCCACTCCATCAACACAGGGAGGCAGCCAAAATGTGGAGGCATCGAAGTATGTCACAAGTAGGAGAAATAGATGAAAGCCAACTAATGGACGACACAGTGTTCAGAACCATATTTATAAGGTTACTCAAGAATCTTCTAAAAACCGCTGAGAAACTTGAAGAGACCTTCAAGGACCTTAATGAGAATACCAAACAAATGGAAAAGGACCAGTCAGAAATTATGCATACACTGTCTGAAATAAAGAATATACAGAGTAGACCACCACACCCGAAGAGTCAAACCAAAGAGCTGGAATATGAGGAAGAAAAAAACACCCAACCAGAGAGGCAGAAAGAAAGAAGAATCCAAAAGTGTGAGGATAGCATAAGGAGCCTCCAGGATGGCTTTAAGCGTACCAATATCCGAATTTTTGGGGTGCCAGAAGAGAGAGAGCAAGATACTGAAAACCTATTTGAAGAAATAATGACTGAAAACTTCCCCCACCTGGTAAAAGAAATGGACTTACAAGTTCAGGAAGCGCACAGAATTCCAAACAAGAGGAATCCAAAGAGGACCACACCAAGACACATCATAATTAAAATGCCAAGGGCAAAAGACAAAGAGAGAATCTTACAAGCAGCAAGAGAAAAACAGTTAGTTACCTACAAGGGAGCACCCATACGACTGTCAGCTGATTTCTCAACAGAAACTATGCAGGCCAGACGGGAATGGCAAGAAATATTCAAAGTGATGAATAGCAAGAACCTACAACCAAGACTACTCTACCCAGCAAAGTTATCATTCAGAATTGAAGGGCAGATAAAGAGCTTCACAGATAAGAAAAAGCTAAAGGAGTTCATCACCACCAAACCAGTATTATATGAAATGCTGAAAGGTATTCTTTAAAAAGAGGAAAAAGAAGAAAAAAGTAAAGATAAAAGTAAATTATGAACAACAAATATCTATCAACAAGTGATTCAAAAAATCAAGTGAATTAAAAATCTGAGGAACAGAATAAACTGGTGAACATAATAGAATCAGAGGCATAGAATGGGAGTGGATTGATAATTCTCAGGGGGAAAGGGGTGTCTGTGTGGTGGGTATGGGAAGAGACTGGACAAAAATCATACAACTATGGATAAGGACAACGGGGGGGAGGGAACCGGGTAATGGGGAGATATGGGGGGAAAAAAGGAGAAACAATTGTAATAATCTGAACAATAAAGATTTATTAAAAAAAAAAAAAAAGAAAATACCCTATGTCGTGATCTCATCAATTAATCATTCATTCATCCTACATTTATTTAATACCCCAAATATCAAGTATTGTGTTAGGCATTGACTGAATACAGACAGCTTATAACCACTGGTGTCAGAAAATAATGAAAACAGATACAAGCTTTAAAGCAATAATGTAGGTTCCAATAGTATAATTATCATTATAGCTGAATTTATTGAGCCCATGTTATGCACCAGACACATTGCTCAGAACTTTATATTCTTTACTTTATTGAATCTTCACAATGCTCCTATCCTTATATTACAGACAGAGAAATCAAGGCCTGGAGACATTGAACAGCACGCTGAAATTGCATGAATAATTACAATCAGGGTTGAGATTTCAACCAAGTTCTCTCTGATTCAAAGTCATTTACTAACTGTGTGACTTTGGGCAAATTAGTTAAATGCCACAACTGTCCATTTCTAATCTAAAATGTCATCATAGTCACAAAGAAGTAATTTCTACTGAGAGTTGAATAGCAGGACAGGGATGTTTACACTCTCCTTGCCCATAGTATACTTTATGAATACTATGTGTAAAAATCTGGCCTCTTGAACAATTTCCTTGCTTCTGAAATGGCAGCAGGGGGTAGAGGAAGCTTAAATAAATATTTACAGCATTCATATTATGAAAGAATTTTCCAGTTGGTGAGTCTTGAAATACTGATTGCCTGCACACAAGCTGAAACACTCTCTCGGCCCTACCCCCTCCCAGCCCCCTGCCCTCGCATCTCAAACTTCATCTTCACAACTTAAAACAGGTGATCACCAATGATCGCATTACACCAGGGTTCCTGTTCCTGTTCCATGCACCCGTGCACCCCAGTGAGCGTGACTGGGGGCTCTGGAATGTCCCAGAGAGAGTGCCTCCTGCCTGAGTTTCTGGGCTACGATGTGTACGGCACCAGGAGCCTCCTCTGAGCCTTTGTTGCCAAATGCGCTCTGGATCAAATCCCTGCTTTCCAGGTGCTTATTCAGGCTCAGCCTCGGACTGATAGTTGAGCATCCCCCGGAGAACTGAGAAATACATACTTGGAAGAGACTTGGAGACTGAGAAGTGCTGAGAAAGAAGCACAGAGGAAGGCTGCCCTTGCAATTGGAGAACAAAGCCCATGCATGCCTATGGATTGAGGACCAAGGAGGGCACACTTGGAATCTTTATTCCCAGGCTGCAGCCATGGTGTCAGTGGGGTCAGTGTCACCTTTCAGAGATGGACTGAGTGAGCAGAGCAAATCTAACCACAACAAAGTTTGCAAAGCAAACCTATAACAAACACTCACGGGTCTCTAAGGAAAGTTGCGTGTGTTCATGAAAAAGAATTTATTTTCTGGGTGTGTTTTTTTTTTTTTTTTTTCCTTTTCCCCAGCTGAATTGGGTTGTAAAGTTAAGAGTGAGACTTCTGGAGTCAGACACCTAAATTTAAAGTTTTCCTTTACTACTTCCTGTGTGAATCTGGGCAAGTTTCAAAACCCCTCTAAACCTCAATTTCTTTGACTATAAGTGTGAATAATAATTATACCTACTTCCCAAGGTTAACAATAATTAAGTTTCACGTAAAACACTTAACACAGTGCCTGGAATTTGGGCAATGCTTAAGCAACTTTTCCCATCTGTATGGCAGATTTGGGATAGGAACCAATGAGATAAGCTGCTGGAAAGTAGCAGCTCTCAAAGGTATGGTCTCAGGACCCCTTTATATTCTTAAAAATTATCAAGGACCTCAAAGAGTTTTTGTTTATGTAGATCATATCTGTTAGTAGTTGCCATATTAGAAATTAAAACTGAAAACACCCTTAAATATTTATAAATGAACTTATTTATAAATAACAATAAGAAATCCATTATATATTTTATAACATATTTTTATGAAAAAATATATTTTCTAAAACAAATAATTTAATGAGAAGAGTTGCATTGTTTTACATTTTTGCAAAGCTCTGTCTTGTCTGCCTTAATAGAAGCAGCTGGAATCTCAATATCTGCTCCTGAATATGATCAGTCATGATATGTTGTTTTCATTAAAGTGGGTAAAGAAAATCCAACCTCATACAGATGTGTAGCTAGAAAATGAACCAGTACTTTATTAGTCTTTTCAGATAATTGGAATCATCTTTGATGGATCACCAAAATTCTACAAGTGGCAGTTTCTTTAAGGCCAGTTGCAATGAAGAATCTAAAACTATATAAATAAATTCAGTTTTTGAAGTCTCTTGCACTTTGAATGGATCTTTTGTTTATGCATGATTTTGTCACACCATGCATTGGTCATTTGGAAAATACTGGTTCAAATGACTGTCGACACATTTCATTATAGAATGTCATCACACAATGTGTAGCTTCTGGAATACTCCACTGTACACTTGTGAGAGAATAAGTGAAAAGGACAAGTAGTCACTTAGTATTATGATGATATAGTTTTGACCTTGAAGACCCCATGAAAGAGTCTTAGGGACTTGGGTAAGAACTGCTACTTTAAAGCAACACAGAAAACAAAAACAATCTGTTTCAGATAGAAATCTGGGAGAGAGTCAAGAATAACAGAGTCTGAAGGAAGGTCCTAAAAGAAAGCATACCCACTGCCCTCACTCCAGCAAGTGGTAGAAACGCTGAAAGGGAGTTTGGCAAGTGATACATCTAATTTATGTTTGTAAGGTTTTTCTCTGTCTGCCCTGAAAAGTTTCAGAAACTAATGTTGTTACACAGGTGAAGTCTTTGGCAGTAAATTGAGAGAGAGAGAGAGAGAGAGAGAGAGAGAGAGAGAGAGAGAGAGAGAGAGAGAGATATGGTTTATGTCCTGTTCTGTATAGCCTGGAAAAAGCATGCTTGGTCACAGGACTCCAGAGCAAAGATGAAAGTTCTGGGGATTTGCAGGGTGAGGAGGAGGGCATACATTTCTAGGGAGAAAATGGCTTCCCTTGTCTGGGGAAATAGGAGTTTGAGGTGATCCTATCTGGTTGTCAAACTTTGAATGGCCCCAGCTGACAACTAGGGTAGTAGGCAACAAGGGGTCATCCTGTCCTCTTACCTAGGGTAGCCTATGATGTCTTCAGCTGGCTAGCTCTACCCAGGAGATAATGCCCTTCTCCTATCACAGGGGAGTGGCTAGTGCAGGTAAATTAAGGCCCAAGTAGATTTTTCCAGAGGAAGTTGGGGGCAGTGGAGAATCTTCATGTGGAGAGAGGGAGCCAAAAAGTCCTTGATCCCACTGACCTTAGTCCAGTCTGGCCTGCCCAAGAGAGAATAAAATCAACAGGTCTTAAGAAGAAGGCCTAAGCCAAACATTCTCAACTGGGAGCAATTTGGCTCCCAAGGAACACTTGGCAAGTGTTGGAGACATTTTGGTTGTCATCACATGGTGGGGAGGAGTATTATTGGCATCTCATCAGTAGGGTGCTACTAAACATCCCACAATGCACAAGACAGCCCACAACAAAAAGGGTTCACTCCAAATGCCAGTAGCACCAAAGCAGAGAAACTCTGGCCTAAGCCAGTCACTCCCTGGGATGCTCTGGGCCCAGCCACCCTGAGTTGTGTTGTTTCATTGGATGTGCAGCTATCCCTACATGAGGAGCCACAAGCAAAGAACTAGGGGAGAACAAGAAAAATAATGAATCATAAATACTAAACGTGCTAATGAGGTTGTCTGTAGACCAATTGCCTTCTGTACCTTCAACCCCCTTACCCCTTACTACCCACCCCTTTCCCCACCACCCAAAGCCTGTGGTCTCTATTCCTTGCAAACCTGTTCCTAGGAAAAGATCCAATGTTGGTTCTTAATTGTAGGATGAACGTAAGTCACCATGATTCCTCTCTCAGTGATATTAGCCTTTTAAGCCACATTGTTAACTGTGTAATGTAGGTCTTTGGGGTAGGGGACACAGTTACTTACATAATGGAGTATAGAACAAGGGCAAATACATAGGGGAATGTTTAGGGTTTAGGGCTAGAATATAGCAAAAGGTTCCTATTGGTAGCCTTGAAATCACATCCTGAAAGGCAAAATAGAATGAAAACAAGAATAACTATTATATTAACTGGGCACTTACTATGGATAGGCCCTGTTCTAATTGCTTTACCCATATCAACTCATTTAATCTTCACAACAGCCTGTTGAAGTAGTTATTATTGCTATCATCATTTTATAAATGAGGAAACTGAGACACCAAGAGACTAAAAAAAATAACTCACTCAAAGCCCATTAGCAACTGAAGAAGTAGGAGTCAAACCCATACAGCCTGACTGTAGAGGAGAGCAGGGGCTCTTGGTACCCCTGCTTTGATGCTTTTCAAGCTGTAAAAATGACTCTGGGAGAAATGGGCCCCACACTGCACTAGAAATGTGTTCGGGGCAAGTCAAACTGCACTTGGGGTTATAGTTTCCTTATTTACAAAGTGATAGGGTTGCACGAAGCAATCACTGAGTTCTCTGCAGTCACTAATGTTCAGTGATTCTTATGGTCTCGATCTTAAACTTCAAAATAAGCAGACTTCATCTTATCTTTGGTGTTATTTTTACTGAGCAACATGGTTAGGTACAGAGCATCATCTTAAGGGAATCTAGCCATAAGAACTTTGCTCTACAGGGATCCCCACTGCCTTCCCCTAGAATTAGCCCCTTGCTCAAGAATTGGCTGGGCCACCAGAGCTAAATCCCGATCCCCTTGTTTGGTGGATCTCTTTAGATAAGAGAAAGAAAAGCATAGTAAATTAATTTATGTCAAGAAGAGGATGGATGGTGAGTTTCAGAGACTTCCCTTGTTCTACATTGTCAAGAAAAAAAAAAATCTGTAAAAGCAATGGGGAAAGAAAAGCTATTTGGGAGTATGACGAACTTGGATAGCACTCCAAAAATCATCAGCTCTCATTTCTCTCCAAGTCTAAAATTGGTTCCACTGAGCTGGTCTCATATTTTTTCTGTCATAATATCTAGCCAAAATATAGGTTCAAATCAGTGTTCAAAAAGTTCCAGTAGGTTGACTGAGAAAAAAATGGCTCTCTGTGCCTTAAGTTTTAATTTATTAAGTTAATCTCTGTTGGAATAAAGTTAGAATTCTAGTTTAGCTCTTGAAAAATACATCTTCACCACCTAACATGTCAGAGATTTATCAGAATGTTCCTACATGTTCTGACCTTACATCTTCCTGGAGGGAACTAATGACACATACCCAATATTTTGCTTCTCAAAGTACCAAGCATGGGAGGGGTTATTATGATATATTGGGAAGGGGTTGGAGAATTTGACATATAAAGCTACCTAAAGAATTTCCTGTTTAAATCATGAAGATTATTTTGCATTTCTGGAGCAAGTTTGGGTCTAGAGATTACAATTAAACACACATAGGCATACACACATCCACACACACACACACATGCACATGTCCATATGCAACACACACATACACACAGAGGCATCATCTCTACTCTGCAGCATTTTGCACCCTAGTGAAGGACATATGTGTAATAAAAGTAACCACCATCATTATGATGGTACAATAACAGTGGTGGATTCAGTGTGTGAGGGAAGGGTAAGAGAAATTACCGTTTACCTGGGGGACTCGGAGAAAGTTTGGCAATTAGTCAAAATTGTCAAGAGCCTTTCAGTTTTAAGTTTCAATACAGAAAACTATTTCAAAGAGTGTCAAGCAAATGATATCTGTTGCCTATCACCAGCAGAAGCCCAAACACTTCTCTTTAGTGCATCTGGGTATCAAAGTCTCCAGGAAAACACAGCTCAGTTAAGCAGTGGATGGAATAGCACTTCACTCACACAGGGAAGGGAAAGATCAGCCCCAATGATGGGCCTCAGTCTCCCATGGCTACTAGATTCAGGGTACTTGGACCTCTTGTGCTGCACTAGAAGGAACCAGTCCCCTCCCCGAAGAGGACAGATAAAGAAGTAGGGTTGGCCAGGTGCCATATGACATCCACGCTTAAGGAGAACAAAGGAGCAAACATTAAATCTGAAACACAGAAAGGTATTCCCACACAAGGTGATAAGCCTAGTATAGGCTGTTAGAACTCTACTCTTGGCAAGGAAATGTTCCAGGCCCAAGGCACATTTTTATATAACCAAGTTGGGATGGAAAGAATGTCTACATGAGTGCATGAGTCTACGTTTTCCAACAGAGGCTTAAACCAAAAGAAGAAAAAAAAGAATTTATTATTTTATGTCACTAAATAATCCAGGAGCAATTGGCTTCAGGCATATCTGTATCCAGGTACTGAAATCATGTCCCCATTTTCTCCATTTTGTGTGCTCTCCTCTGCTATGGCTTCATTCTTAGACCAGTTCCCTTTAGGCTTAACTTTCCAGGATTCCCAAAGTCCTGCAATTATTCCTAAAAACTCCCATTGGCCTGTTTTGGGCCATGTGATCACCTCTGAATTAATTGCTATGGCTGACAGATCTAGATTTGAATCCCCACTCTGCTATTATGAGCTTGAGGGTGAGACTCCATGTTGTCCTGTGTTGAATGGCAGACAGTAATGCCCACTTTGCATGAGTAAAGCCAGTGAATGCTCATTAATTAGTAACTAAGCTTAGTGTCATCTTTAGGAGTCTTACTCCTAAAGGAATTGACTTAATTTTTCAATATTAGGAACTGCTATTTTTGTTTTCTAAGCAATTTTCATTAGTTATATGATTGTAAAGCTCAACATTTACAAACACCTATATCTGCTCAACATTCGTCCTAGAAATCAAGGGCTGTTACCATACCAAGTGGCCCAAGGTGAGTGACCAGAGCCCCATCCATGGCAATTTAGATTTCGACAGATTTTAGATAACTTTAAGAAAGAAGAAAAATTACAAACCCTCAGGGCCCCAAAGATTTAAAACATCATCTATCTGTGACTTCCACAGGCACTTTAGATTCTGACTTGGATCCTGACCCTACTCCATAGGAGAAGGTTTACAGAGAATGTTTTCCTTTGAGATCAGGATCACAATTCCCATCACTCCTTCCTATTTTTCTACCTTGTTTTAATTTATCCAGGTGGATACTGGCAATTGCACTCCTTGAGAGCATTTCCATGTGGGTTTTAACTCCCTAGGCTCTATTGAATGAAGCCTGAGTAGAAGAAAGGCTGTAAAATGATGTGGTTTGGTCATCTGGAGTATCAGAAAAGTGGACAAGTCCTTGTAAACATAAATCAATTCTTAATGCATCCCGTGGAACCAAGGTCGCACAAATGTCCAGGGCATTACTGGTCATAGGTCCATACCCACCCAGAAAGGACAGGGTTTAGGCCAGGCCCTCCACACAAAGAGGAGTTGATAGCAGACTATCTCTTTGCACTTCTATTGTCAGCATTAACAATTCATATGAGCTTAAACCTTCTCCCCATTACAGTCAGAAATAGCTGCCAATGAATGATAATGTATTTGAACTTAACCTATTATTTCTAAGCAGTTGAAGGAGTCTCCACTAATTTTTTTCAGGGACAGATGAAGGAAAAACAGCCTCCTTGTGCTAACAAAAGGTTACTCACAGAATACATATAAATACATAGTTAAGAAAACAGAAAGCCAAATGACAAATACAACCAGCCAGCTGGAGACAAATATCCCTTCTCAGAACATACCTAAGAAGGAAGCAGGGAGAGGGGGAAAGAAAGAAGGAGGCTAATAGACTGCTCCCATCAGCAGCATTGCCTGTTATTTGAAGCATTAGATCTCTTTCTCCTCCCATGGTCCCATCTTTCCACTTTAAAGGAAAGTGCTTGCTCTAGGATTAGACCAACTTTCTTATTTAATAGAAGAAAAAGGGAAAAACAAAGGAGAAACATCAAATGCATAACAATGATGACCTTCAAAAGGCTGAGCTGAGAGGGCTGGCCTTTGCTCTGTGCTTGTAGCAATCTCTCAATAACTGATTAAAGGATTAACCACCCAATTTGTTCAAAAGAGCACAAGATTTATATACTTATAAGGTCTGGGAAGACATACACCTGAATTAGCATAACAATAACCTACACCCTGGAGTCAGACCAAAAAGTAATTCACATTTATAGTTTGGATTTTAAAACTAACTATAAAGTAGAAAATACAGGCTACCTTGCAACCAGCTGCAACAGCATGAGGAAATGTGTTGGTTTTGTTTGTACTTCTTGAGCAAACAAGTCTAATTAGAAATGAAAATCGTGCATCAATCGAATATAGGTTAACAACTGACAGATCTACACATGTTTTATCTGGGGATCTTAAAGGGATACCATCTGATTCTAACTGGCATGGAAAGAGGTGAATTCCCAGCAGAGAATGTTAAGCGCCACCCAGTATTCCAAAAAAGGGGGCCAGGCTGGACTAGAAGGGTGTCATTAAATGCAGTGAGCTCACCCCAGGGAGGCAGGTGCTAGAGAAACAACATAATCCCAAGCTTTTGTTTCAGATATGGCCCCACCCTCTACTGTACAGAACTGTTTACTCAAAAGGACGAGAATACATTCCCTGTGTCAGTACAAGTGAAACACACCCTTTTGGGGAGGGTCAGATGGCTGGGTTAGGTATGGGAACAAGGGTGTTGAGCCCAGAGGAAATTTTCCCAAGCAAGTCAATGCAGGTTGATGTGCCCCTGGGAACAGGCGGCTGGCTAATCTGTCTGATAGTCCTCACACAGAAATGAAAGTGTGGGAGAACCCACTGCACTACTCTTGATGGACCACAAAACCCACCTTGTGAGGACCGACCTCTGGCTACAGGTTATAATCCCTAAGCAGGGTTTAGTGAAGGAAGTGAGGAAAGAAAAGAGGAATTAGGATTTTAGTATTGGAGAGTAGGACCTTACAGTAAAAACCATACCCAGAAGCAAGCAAAGGGGAAGAACTAATATGAGTCCAATTTTATCAGGTTTACCTGACTTTCCTCAGAGCTAGGAGATATTTCGCCCATCTTCCCCACTCTTCTTCCATCTTTTCAGCCAAGAATGTAAATTAGCCAGTTCTTAATCCTAAATTTTGGCTCCTTCGGATTTCATCATCTTCCTCTGCCCTCACAATCTTCCCCAAATGCTCTTACCTCCTTCAGAATCCAAGTTCACATTCTCTACTCCAGACTGGTTGCTCATGCCTGGACTTACCCCTTCTCCCTGGACCAGCCCCCCCCCCCCCATCCCCTCCATGAATGCTGCTCAGCCTTTCTTCTTCTAAAGCCTGCTTCAAGTTCACATTCACAAAGAGGCCTTTACAGAAATTTCTACCACCCTCTACTGCAGTAACTCTAACCAATTCTGAGTTTCTGCCCATTCATCTGACACTGGTTGGGTTGTGTGGTTTCACTGTGATTTTATTAGTGATTATTGTGTGCCTCCTTAGGGGTGTCCTCCCACAACTGTCCCCCCCCCCCCCCCCCCCCCCCCCGCCAACCACCACCACCAAGGGCTCTTTACTATGCTCTAAACGTCCTCAGTCTCTAGTAATGATGGTGCTGGAAACCTAGAAACTCCCTGCCTGTCTTTCTGGGCCAAGTTGCATAAATCAGGAACACACAGAAACCAGCCAATCCAATTAATAACAAGCTCAATACACCATCAAATTCATCATCTAATTTCAGCCACTTATCCACAGGTGAGGAGTAAACCCAAGTGACTGAGGTTTGGCTGGTGCTGTTGTTGCTGTGGGTCTGATGGAGGTATGTAAACCATGTTATACCACATCACTTCTTGACTTTTTTAAACTTCATTTGAATCTTCTTTTTGTACTATTGAGACATAGTCCTATAACCACAGGAACCCCAATTTCTGAAATCAGAATGCAGTGGCACAGCCCAACAAGGGAAATTTTCCTATTGATAAATTAAGGTGAGAAGTAACCTAATTATAGAAAATTAAGTCCTCTTTATTTTAAATTAAGCAAATCACCTTTCTACACAAGAATAAAAATTATATTAATTGGAGCATTTTGAAAAAGGGAGAACACGTGATCACCAGATATCAAGAACAAATAAATCCTGTTTGATCCCTGTAATTCTTTCAGTGCTAGAAGCCATGGTCATCTGGAAAATAAGCCTATGAATGGTAAATAGGGTTCTGAGATTAGTAAATGAAGCACTCTTAGATTTGTTTATTCTGTGTCTCTGACCCAACCTCTTTGAAAGCATGTCAGTCTTTTGGAATAAATCCCTGGCACGCCAACAAAATTAACCAAATGCTAAAGTGGCTTGAGACTGTCTGAGAATGGACCAGGGGACATCTAGAATCAGGTCCGGAGCTTCAATAAATGGGAAATAACCACAGGCTGATAGGAAGTGGAAAATGGGAGGGGGGAGGGAGGAACTGTGAGGGAAGGGAGAGAGAAGTCAAGAATAATGCAGACAGAGGTTGTATGAAGCTAGCAGCTCTCATTCTCAAAGATGCTAGAATGCCACTGGGGGCTTCACAATATAAGAATAGTCCAAACAGGTCCTTTCTTGTGTTGATCAAAGTGATTTCCCTGTAGGGCAGCTTTGAAAAGCATCACAAAAATGAACAAGGTCCTCAAACCTACCTCCTCTTCCTGCTCTCCTGCCTCTTGGTAATAAGTTACCAAACAGAGTACTCATACAAGAACCTCACTTTCAAGAGTTAACTTCATGGAAGTATTTGTTTTTCAGCACTTGTCTCAGACACAAATGGATTTAGGCCACATGGTTTTTGTAAAGCAGTGGAGGAGAGATTCCAAGGAAACATATTTATGACTTATAATATGAAACCATATTTCTGATCACTTTCCACTAAAGGGAGGAAGGAGATTAATTGGCATGAAGCAATTTCCAAGGTCGGCTCAGTGACTTTTCACTGATGGGCAAACCATATTCCTGGCATCATAGAATTTTAAAGCTAGATGGGGCATTGGAGATTATCTCACCAACTTTTACATTTTCCAGATGAGGAGCCAAAATCAGAGATATTCAGCAATTTTCACAAGGTGACATAGTATTAGAGGCAAAGCCCGAGTTAAAATAAAGGTCTCCAGTCTCTCATATATTCAGCTGTATTCTGTTGCCTCCTTCCAATTAGCTGAGAAGCCACCTTAACACATCATCTCTAGGGGAAATACAATGGCCATGGACTTAAAGAATCCAAGCTGGCTGAAGGCTACCTCAGTCTTACAAAAGCCCCACAAATCCCAATATTCCCTAGATTAACGATTTGACTGTTGCTGTTCATGAAGGCACAGGTGTCTTTTACTATCTAAATTTAGTCATTTCTGCCAAGAATATAAGCAGATTTGTTATTATTCTAATAAATAGTATAAAAGAATAAGATTATGAAAGAATGCACCTATAGGTCCCCTCCCCACCCTTGCCAGAAAACCCTCATAAACTTCCAGAAAGCCACAGGCTTACACCAAGTGTCTCCTGGACAAAGAATCTACTTGGTGAATGCATGCATGCTAAATCAGGCATTCAAAATTAATTTTTACAACCATTGATCAACTCAAACAAAAGACATCTTCAAAATCATCTGATGGCTGTGACCCCAGGTACAGCATTTGTAAACAGATTCTTCAATGTTTAGGTAATTCAGTCTATTACCAAAGAACAACTTCATTAGTGAAGTAAAAGGGTGCAACTCTGAAGAACAATAGCTGTAAGGTGCTCAGGTTTCCTATGCTCACTGTTGCTGCCCTGCTCCTCACACACTTTCCCTGACCCAGGACCAGGAACAGCTGACAGTTAACCCTGCTTTAGACATTGGTGGCAAATGCTGAAATTCCAGGTTTCTCCCTTTCATGTTGCCATTTGAGTAAAAAAAACAGCTGCATGCTATCACACTCCAGATACCCTTCATCTACGTGGAGAATGTGGTGAAGTCATTCCTGTATGGCGTCATGCTGTTCCCTCTAGCGTGCACCAGCATTTGGCCTGCATAGGTGAAAGGGACTAAAATTCCACTCAGTGAACCATGTTTATGCAGGTCAACAGCCCATCCTTTTCACACTTTTCTGTGGTGTCAGGTTCCATTTCCCCAGGCCCATTTTCCTGTGAAAGACATATTTACCTATCATAAAATTTCTCCTATGCCCCCACATCCATCAAAATCATGCTCCTTTTCCAGGCTAAGAAGAGGGTGAGGGCTAGGGGAGAAGTTGTAGCTATGGAAGCTCTCTGCACCTTCCAGGTGATAACCACCAATTATGCAGTGTTTTTCAACATCAACAACTAATTCCCTGATTCTCCAGGCACTGACTGCATGCCCAACAATTCGGTTCAATCCTAATACTATCTACCAGGAGTTAGCATCAGATCCCACAAGTTAAAGGGGCTCAGTCTCACAAGATCGTCCTCTTTCAGATGTCATTTGCAAGCCCTGAGCTACCTGTACACCTAATCAATTGTCATAAATTGTGGGTTCACACAACCCTTTCCATAGTTTTGGTAATTTGTTAAAACAGCTCACAGAACTGAGAAAAATACTTTACTTGTGTTAGTTGCTTTATTTATGAAGGATACAATTCAGGAATAGTTAAATAGAAGAGATGATTAGAGCAAGGTATGGCAGTCAGGGTGGCACAGAGCTTTCATGTTCTCCCTGGGTGTGTCACTCTCCCAGCACCTAGATGTGTTCACCAACACAAAAGATAAATGATGACCAAACATACAACCAGGTACCAATGGGAGAGACCTGAGCAGCATTACCCAAAATGTGTCTCCACAGAATACCATCTCATGGGAAACTCCCCCACAAATCAATTCTGTAGAATTGAGAAATGACTGCATGCTGTATTGGCCAGATACACACACACACACACACACACACACACACACACACACACACACTAGAGGAGGCCCGGTGCATGAAATTCGTGCAGGGGAGGGGGGAAGGGGGTCCCTCAGCCCAGCCTGCACCCTCTCCAATCCGGGACCCCTCGTTTCCAACTGCTGGTTTAGGCCCGATCCCAGCAGTCGGATAGCCCTCTTGCAATCCAGAACCACTGGCTCCTAACCACTTGCCTGCCTGCCTGCCTGATCACCCCCTAACTGCCCCCTGCCAGCCTGGCCACCCCCCAACTGCCCCCCTGTCAGCCTGGTTGCCCCCTAACTGTCCGAAAGGAAGTCAGATGTCCGGAAGATGTCCAGTCACCCAGTCTAATTAGCATATTACCCTTTTATTAGTATAGATATTTATATAGATATAGATAGATAGATAGATAGATAGATAGATAGATAGATAGATAGATAAAATCTATTAACATATTGACAGCTTTGAGAAGTAAAGGAATTTGAAAAACTTACCCAAAGATTCCAACACTAAACTGATCACAGAATGCTTAATTCTCATTAATACCTCTTAAGCGAATGTTAAACTGGAAGGTTCCTCTGCCCCTCCAGGTAACACACAGCCTTCTCTAAAAGTCTTTACATACATTATTGAACATGAAAGAGTGGATCTGATGATATTTTAGGACCTGGATGATAGAAATGGAGTAGTCCGTATAGTCAGGTAGAGAAACTATCTCAGGGGCACACAGCATTGCAGAAAATTTTATCATGTGGTGGTCATGACCATGGTTTACCAAATAGTTCAGGCCATAGGATTGCACATCTTGCCCTCTTAATGTTAGCCATGTGACTTGCACTGGCCAATAAAATAAATGGAAGTGTCATGTAAATCTTCCATAAAAATGTTTCAAAAGCTAATACGTATGTGACCATTCTCTTCCCATTAGTGAGGTGATTGTAGAAGCCTGTGCTGAGATGCATCCTCTATCATCCTGGACCTTATGGAGCAGAGTCCCTTTTATGATCCACAATAGACATGTAGCCAAAGAGAGAAATGAATCTCTGTTACAATAAGCCGGTGAGATTTAGGTGTTGTTTTTATCACAACATTAAATATTCTAATACACACTACCAATTTGACTACCTACATGATTTTATTTTTACCTGGCCCTTTCTCGATGCCTATTTCTCTCCATCCCCCTGAGGTTCCACCACTATCCATGGACTGAGTTCACCCTAAACAAAATTGCTCTTTATTAGAATGTGCATAAGAGAATCTTTCAATACTCAAGAACTCCCCACTCTCCATTCAAGGCTTTTCTACTGGGTAGGGTGAATTAGCCTCAATGGTTTAGAAAGATTCATGCCTAATTTTATTGAAAAGGGAAATCAGTGCATTCCCTTTGTAGATGGTGTGACTGAATAATTCATTGAAAGCTTCATTATCTATAATTGTGATAACACACACTTGTATTGCACATATCAAATATTCTTGATACATTTTTGAGCAAATATGTGCACATATGTAATCAGCTGTGGTAATCAACTGCACATCAACAAAGAGTCGGAGTGTTTTAGGGGCGTAAGATGCTGTTACAGTGAACAATCATTTAGCAGTGTGGCTTATTTTAATAGACACATCACTTTGAAATAAGTCTTCACCATCTGCTTCAGCCTCTAATTACAAATGCAACAAGAACATAATTCACAATTGCATCATTAAAAAGTAAGGCATAAGGGGTTTAATGCATGCCTATGTCCTTTTTTAATGCAGCAGACATCTATTCATCTTCTCTTGTGTTTCAGGCACAAATTTGTGATAAAACTTTCTTTCCTCTATGTTGAAATTTCTGAGAGAGTAGAGTGTTTCAGGAAACAACAGGAAATTCATATAAGGGTGCTATTTTCAAAAATATTCACAGGCTATAATCCCATTGATATGAGATTGACTTCGCAACATTGTTTTTCCTGTGCCAAGAAAAAAATCTTCAAACAATTTAAAAATGAAGATAAGAAAAAAATCTATTCAGCAAGAACTACAGATAGTGCAATTTAATCTTACCAATATAAATAGCTTGGAAATTCACTCTGGTTTAGGTGTCCAAAATAAATTAACCTTTTGGAAAGCCACGTTCCAAATGTTGTGTAGAACTAGCTTGATGAGTTAGGCCTCTGCTAGACACATAATTAACATAAGAATGTATATTACTAAAGCATCTTGTTTAAGGTCAATTCTCCATTTTTTTCCTCCAGATAAAACACTAATTATTCAAAGACTACTGAAGAAAAGAGGTGCCATAGCATAAACTGTCAATTTAGAAGTCTGGGTCTGCAGTACTGATACTTTGTCTAAAATAGTGTATCCCTACCAGATGAATAAGGTCATGGTTATGACCCTGAGGTCTAATAGCAATGTTATCAAATAAAAAGTCTAATATACTCTATTATGCCTTTAAATATAAAATTATCATCATCACTGTCTTTTATTTAATAAAACATAAAAATACTCATGCATTACTAATCATCATAGGAAACTCAGAATTATGTGGAAAGAATAAAACACATCAAGGTGCTGTATTCTAAGACCTTCCTTTTTTATGGATGGAAAAGGACAACAGTTGTCCATTCTTCAGTGCAATAAATTGCCTTCCTGTATTTTAATATTGACTAAGTTCCCCCAGTTATATAATCCCTTGATTAAATAATATAAATGCTCTTATCTTGTTATTATTTTAATTTCACTGATATTATTTGGTCAGTATCAATCCTTTTCTTGGAAATGTTATAAAAATATTTTTTAAATCAGGTTTTTTTAGCCATATCTAATTTTAACAGTTATGGATTCTGCCATCTTGAGTTTTCTTTATTTCCACAAAGTTCAATTTTCCCAGATCAGATTTTATATGTCTAAATTTTGTCAGGAAGATTTAATATTGCCATCAATTTCTTAGGCAATAACAAATTCTACCACAAGCCATTTTAGTCATTGTCAGTTTTATTTTTGTTGTGATCAGATCTTCTAGTAATAGCAATTATGGTTTTGATAAAAGAAAGATAGCTTGTATTTATTTCTTAGCTAACCCATGAGAAAATTGTCAGCAGTTTCTGTCAGACAGAAATACAGGCAAAAAGCAGGATGTAAAAAAGAGAGAGAGAGATAGACGAGGAAAAAGGAGAGACCCACAAGGAGGTAGAAACAAAGAGCCACACTGAGTAAAGCCAAGAGAGACGCCACAGCAGTTTTATTGTATTAACAGCTTAGTGTTTGGTGTTGTCAAACTTTCTCCAGCCAATATGGCAGAATCTAAACCCACAGCCTGCCTGGCTGGCATAGCTCAGTGGTTGAGCATCAATCTATGAACCAGGAGGTCACGGTTTGATTCCCGGTCAGGGTACATACCCTTGTTGCAGGCTCTGTCCCCAGTGTGGAGCCTTTAGGAGGCAGCCAATCAATGATTCTCTCTCATCATTAATGTTTCTCTCTCCCTATCTCTTCCTCTCTGAAATCAATAAAAATATATTTAAAAAATAAATAAAAATAAACCCACAGCTTTGTTACAGTTTTTCAGTTATTGTCCAGTTTCATAAACTTATTTTTTAAGTTATAAGGACTGAGACTGAATATTATACTCTCCTAATGGTTTGATCAGTGCTCTGTGAAGAGGAGAACTGGGCTATGATTTGTGCAATCATCCATTTCTTCACTCATCCATACATAATATGAAACATTCAGCTCTCAATGTGCAGGTATGGTGCTAAGTACTGACGAAATGGGCATATGTGGGACAACCCAAAGGCCCTGCCTGTTCTCAGAGTCAAGGCTATATATATATATATATAAAATAAGATATATGCCAACTGTGATCAATGGTTTGAAGCAATAAGAGGGTGATAAGGCAGTCAATGGGAGGTAATGCCTCTAAAAGGAAGTGAAATTGGAACTGAAACCTGTAGGATAAGACACAGGGAGCTAGGAATTGAGCACTACAGATAGTGTAGAGAGACAGGGAAGGGGACTTACGGAAAAGAAATGAGGTGGAATGTTCAGGGATTAGTGAACAAACGACATATTCCAAAATAAGATATCATCCTCTGATGAGTATAAATTAGAAAACACACAAAATATTTATTTTCAATAAGATTAAAATTTAAATGTTTGAGATAAATGTTGGAATACTGAGGTGAGAAACATTAATTCCACTATTCAATTTGTCACTAAACTGGCATTCAAATAATCTTAAGTACTCAAAACTAATATGTAAGTATCCAAGTCATATTTCATATTAGTAAGTCTAATATTACATTTTTGAGGAATAATTGGAGGTCTGCTCTTGCTCGAAGTTCCTGAAACACAATTTTCCCTATTGGTTTAACCCATTACACAAAGCCCGGAGGAATAGTCCAGCAACAAAGACTTTCCCCATCAAATACAGGAAGAAAACTAACTTCATTTCCTCCTGTTCCTTCCTGCCACAAATCTAGCTTCATATCAGAAGATAAACTGACCCCCAAACACAGGTGTAATTCAATATTCTATTTCAAATGCCATCTGATTTGCAACCCAAGTAATTAACAGCTCACTAGGGACCCTATTGAAATAAAACCAACTTTGATCCTATTCCCAAATCCCTTGCCAAATGGATGGGCAGCTCAAATCCCTCTGCTTTTGCATTAATTGCAATGAATAACTATATCAGAAGAATTCTGTTTGTGTAAGAGCAGGTAACAAGGAGGGTGTGTTTTTCAGCTTGATTATTAGAGGAGCTAATCTGAGTGTTGGAATGGGATAAATATTAACATGCACAATTATTCTCTATCCTGAGCTAAGCCAGCATCTTGGCTCTATGGCATTTTGAAGGAACAGAGGCATGTGAGATGTGATGCATCTTAACTTCAAGAAACAAACCTCTGCTTCTCCTATTACATCCAAGAGAAGAGCCATATTTTAATTTTAAGATTTTTACATACAGAGAATGGCCTTTTGGCCCAGGTTTAATGTACACAAACTATGTGTGTATACTAGTAAACCGGAGAGTTTTCAATAACTTGTTCCTCTTCTGTTCCCATGATTTGATTACCTATAGTTGGGTTACATAGTGTAGTCTAAACAACAGATCAGCTTTATTTTTACAGAAGTCACTTGCTAAGGCCAAGGAGTCCCTGGTGAACCACCTTGAAATAGATAATGGAGACATAATTGATGATCATTGGTAAATACAACATTGGTTCAATAATAGTGGCCACTCGTTGAACTCCTACCTTCTGCCAGGTACTGTGCTTCAGACCCCAGGCTGTTTTCCTCCCAGTACCTATCAGTTATAGCACCAGGACTAGAGTCAGGAACTTAGTTTTCGGTCCTAGCTCTGTCCCTTCCTAGTCTGTGACTTTGCACAAGTGACAGTGCCCTCTCTGAGCTTCACTTTCTTCCGCTACCAAATGGTGACTATAACACCTACCTCAAGAAGCCATTGTAAGGGTGAACTGAAATTTTAAAAAATATAAAGTAATTCTAAACAATAAAATTCTACATAAATATGTACATAATTATTATCAAGTACTGTTTATAAAACACCTACAAATTGCCAAATCATAAGCTAGATCTTTACAAACATTTTCTCCAGTTCCCACACACCCTGATGAGTACCAGTAAGTATATTCCCCAATTTCCAGACAAGGAAATGGATGTGCAGAGAGGAGAAATATATTGCCTGAGATTTGGCTGGAATAAAAATCCTTGTCCATTATGGCAAAAAATTCTCAGAGATTATACCAACAAAAGGTGAATTCAAGTAGAAACAGTTGTTGTCTTCCTTTTAAAAAAAAAAAATCTTACAAATAACCTGCAAATGTTACATGTATGTGATCACAATGTGTGTATACAAAAGAAATGCACACCTATGTCTGTATTAAATACATTAAGCTGTCAATCACAAATCACACATAAACAAAGTAAAACTGGGCATGGGTAGTAAAAAGTCATTGAGTAATCTAGCATCTCTCTGTGCCCCTAGAGCTTGTACAGCCTGATTAAGTAAAATTAGCATGTGCCAAAGTGGTGAAGGTGAGCTACTGGAGTTGTAAATTACCTTAAGGTGTCAAAGACACAGCAACTCCTGGGTGATATATGTTACCTTCCCATCTGCTAGGGATATTCATTACTTTCCAAATAACCTGAGTCATTTTTAGACTAGGTAACAGCACAATTGAACTGGGTGATGACTTCTGCCTTGTTGTTTCCATGGTCCCTGTAGAGTTTAACAACTTCTTGTACTTTCTCTTTCAGAATTCTCAAGGTCTAAGTGAGTTTATATGAAAAAGAAAATAGAAGGTGCAAATAAACTGTGTCATTGTAGGAGATGCATCTGTAGATATCTAGATGTTCCATGAAATTCCATGGATTATTGGCCATCTGTATTAAATGGTCTACTCTAGGTTGGGGAAACAAACAGCTAAGGTCTCAGTAGCTGAATACAGAAAAGGTTTATTTCCTGTTTATACAGAGTTCTCTTCTGGGTGGAACATCTATCCAGGGAAACTGTCTTAATAGTAGTAGTAGTAGTAGTAGTAGTAGTAGTAGTAGTAGTAGTGTTTTGGTGGCTCTGCCATCTCAACATCCACCAGAGCAACAAAAAAGAAAAAGATGCAGGATCACATAAGACCTTGTCATTGCCTCAGACTAGAAATGACACCTGTCACTTCTGTTTCTTTCATTGGCAGGACCAAGTCACATGGCCCTTCCTAATTGAAAGGGTCAGGGAAGTCTCTTATCCTCCCCAAGGAGGAGGGGAGATCCAGAGGGAGCACTATTCATATTATTCCATGTGCAAGGGAACTGTGCTGGTGCTGGGAATTGAGGATAACTTAGACCCAGTCTCTGCCCATGAAGGGCTCACATCCTTATAGAGGAGACAGGAATTACCGAGTTTGCTATGAAACAAGCCACACTATGATTTGTACTCTAATTCAGCAACAAACACGGGGCTTGGGGAGTGCCAATGAACAATTAATTACAACAGGGATGAAGAGAAGATTTGACAGAAGAAGTAATATTTGAGTGGAAATGAAAATAGTTTTTATATGTCACTCAACAAAGTACATAAGGACAATATCTGAGAAAAGAAAGACAGCATGGGGTACTGTAGAGCTCCCCCAAATCCTTTCCCAGAATGGTCCCCAACAGCACAGGGATGAGGAGGCCCTACTAAAAGGAATCCTGAAGTTGCCTGACCCATCTTACTCTGAGTGTAAATTCCTGTTTATAACACAAACTAGTAGCCCTGCACATGAATCCGTGCATCAGTAGCTCTCTGCGGGGCCTGGCGGCTCTGCGCCCACTGCCCAGAGGCTCTCCGCGGCCCAGAGGCCCATCTGCAGCCCCGTGGGTGGGTGAGTGGCTTTGCTTCCCCTCTCTCTCAGTAGCTTATAGCTTTTGCTTCCTAGGGGAGAAGGTGAAAGAGGGAGGGGGGCGGGCTTCAGTGCCAGCACCCTCCAGGCACTTTACCCCAACCATTGATCACCTCTTTTGAGGCCTGGGTGCAAGACTGTCTAATACCCAACCCCCTGTGGCTTCAGGCTGTTGCTTTCTATGAAAGAAGGTTCAGGGAAGTAGGTGATGCTTTCTGCATTTTTCCTCCTCATCCTTGGATTCCCCGTGTTGCCTGCACCAACAGCAGCAGTTGCTCTGGTCTTCAGCTGGCACTGATCTTCCCCATGAGCCTCCAGGGAAGCCCAGGGGAAGGAGCTTACAAGTACAGACTACCCTTATAAAGGTGCCTCTTCCCCTCAACCCCCACCCCCAACTACAGTTGGCATTAACTATTACTTTATATTTCCAGGGCGACGACGAAAGCGTTCTGCACCCCAGCCTGGCCAGAGGCTCATCTGCGGCCAAGCATGGAATGCTCACACTGCCCACTCTCAACGGCCACCCTCCTCCCCCACCCCACCCCCGCCGGGACTGGGGGACTCCAGTGGGGCTGAGAGGACTAGGCACCACCATCTTGTATCTATGGGCACTGACATCTTTGTGATGGAGTGACAATTAATTTGCATATTACCCTTTTATTAGATAGGATGTGTATAATTACACAGCTCTTGCTCTTAATACAAATCATACAATTTCTTCCATAATCTTCAAGTAAAATAATACTGAATTAAGCTCATTTTGCCCTGATTTCTTCTACTCTTAGCATAACTCCATGTGTTCCCTGCAGGTCCACAGACTCTAGGTACAAAGCACTGAATCAGAAGTAATCTAGAGCTGAGAGGCTGACAGTATTGCCCCAAGAATGATCTGTGTGGCTTTTAGAGGAGTTATTTAACTTCTCTTCACCTTAGTTTGTCCAGCTGTAAAATAAGATTATCATATGCCATTGTCAAAGTCTCTGTCTGCAGCATATTTTTCTGTAATGATAGCGTAACTTTGAAAATGTATGCAACAGGTGATAAAAGCCCACAGCAGTTGAAGTGGATGTTGTGATTTAGCTCTCTAGACCTCTAGGCCACAATGCTTTCAGCTACAAAGGTTGCAAACTGAAAGCTGTGTTCTCAGTCTCTCACACTGAGGGTTCTACGTGAAGCATGATTGCACACCTATAAGATTTTAGAGGCAGGAGAGAGGTGGTGACCATCTGCCCGCTCCTCTTGACTGCCTTCCTCCTGGCAAGAACGGTCCAGGAAACATGATGTTTTTCTACAACAGCATTTGAGGGTCCATCCTCCAGCTTATAGGCATCATCAAGAGGCAGAGATGGCAGCTTCTTGATTCCAGCTTCCTGATTCCTGGATATAAATTTGCAATGTGCTCTTGACTATATCAACAGTGGAAGCTACAGAGATGAACGCTCCCTCCCCAGTGGGTAAATTCCATATTTTTCTGAACATAATCACTAATAATCCAGCCTAGTAGTACTTTCTCAGGGGCCTTTATAAGCACTTTATTCCCTCTATAAAATGCCCTCCTGTTTAAAATACCTATGGTGGCCATCTCTATTTAATCTACTACTTAAACAATCCTAAGCCTTCCTGAACTTTCTTAACCTCAAACTCCCAGTCTGTGGAGGACAGTAAACTTGAAATGGAATTGGCTCATGGAAGGTGTCTGGGCCACCTCAGGAGCCAATCTCAGATTTCAGAAATCTGCTCTTATTTCATCAAGAAACAAGAACAAGGAAGGGCCTTACTGGGTTAGGAAGAAGTGAGGAGAATGATCTCCCAAGGCATAGTTTTAAGAAAACTACCCACTCAAATTGAAAGGAAACAGAATTCCCACATTCAGGGTGAGTCTTTGAACAGAAGAGTATGTGTCCTAGATGTCCCATATCAGTCTTCAGTCTGTTCAAGGGTCATGAATGGGGATTTCTAGGAAGTACATTTCTTATATTCTAAACTTCCAGCTGGATATGAACATGTCCTGAAATGAATGAACCTGCAAAAATGGAGGAGGTACTTTTCTTTCTGGGGACAATGGCTAACTAATTTTATATTTAAGAAGGAAGCAGCCCTGACTGGTTTGGCTCAAGGGATAGAGTGTCGGCCTGTGGACTCAAGGGTCCCAGGTTTGATTCCGGTCAAGGGCATGTACCGTGGTGGCAGGCACATCCCCAGTAGGGGGTGTGCAGGAGGCAGCTGATCGATGTTTCTCTCTCATCGATGTTTCTAACTCTCTCTCCCTCTCCCTTCCTCTCTGTAAAAAATCAATAAAATATGTTTTAAAAAAAAAGAAGAAGAAGAAGAAGAAGAAGGAAGCAGTATCCAGTCAGCGTGGCTCAGTGATTAAGTGTCAACCTATGAACCAGGAGGTCACGGTTCGATTCCAATCAGGGAACATGCCCGTGTTGCAGGCTTAATCCCCAGTGTGGGTCAAGCAGGAGGCAGCCAATCAATAATTATCTCTTATATTTGATGTTTCTCTCTCTCTCTTTTTCCTCTCCCTTCCTCTCTGAAATCAATATAAATACATTTTTTTAAAAAAAGAAGAAGGAAGCAAAGAATATACAGGAATGGCAGAAATGCTAGAAAATGGTTAATGAGGAACGTTGTCTCTAAAAACCAGCTTGTGCCAAAGAGATAGCAACACAGACTCAATAACTAAGAGGAAGAAACTCAAGCAGAATACTGGTAAAGGGCCAAGCTGTGGTCCTGAGGCCACAGGATATGTCAAGGGTCCAGACTTCATGCCCATAGAAACAGAACTGCCAGCCAGTGTCCCATAGATTAGCATCCTTGGTGAGACTGCGAAGGCTGGTAGCAATCAATTGTTCCTCTGAACAGAGCACATAGAATTCAGCAGGAGACAAAGAAAAACTCCTGCTGCCATGCTATTAACAGTGAGTTATCTGGGGTGATATCTAAAATATTGCAATTGCGTGAGAATTCTAGTCTCCATATGCAACCTGCCAAGGAAATATTGTGATGTTTTCCATAAAGTAACTTGTATCTCTACCTCTGATTTCCCATGAGGTTTTAAATGAGATTGGTAGGGTGCATTCTTCCCTCACCCAACTAAAAACACAGTTCTTCCTAGAAAAGCTGCCTCTGAAGCAAAGGAGAGCACTGGCTAGGCCAAGCTGAAGAGAAATTGCTGCTCTTCGTCCAGCCAGCACCAGACTGTTACTGCCTGTGAAGTTCTGGAGCACCTCCAGAAGCTTTATGCCAGTGGGAGCTGCTGCAAAATGGCAGATGAAGGCTCAGAAGGGTTTGGGGTTTCCACACCGCCATCCCTCACAGCCTATGCCTGGATGTTTGAATGCTGTGGGGGCTCAAGGTTATTACCACTGCTCTAAATTCCCCCAGGATTCATTTTTAGCCCTTGATTAAGCTTTTTTTTCCCAGGTTTTCTATTTCTTCATGGAACATTTCTCCAGATTCCTGGTTATAGGACTTTTAGGAATCTTCTAACACCAGAGGGACAGAATTGGCCACCCAGCTCCGTGGTAACTCTGGGCTATTTATAGCTTCCCTCAATAGCCACCTGCCTGTGGACATCATTGATAACCTCATTGATTGCCTTTAAGCTGGACCTCAACTCTTTCGGTTCATGTAAAAGTTGGCTCAACTCATTTTCCCAAATCCTTTGGGACCTCTTGTTCATAGATGTCCTCTCAGACAATGCTAAGTGCTTCCTAATGGCCAACCTATTTGTGACCAATCCTGGCCACCACAACAGAGCAGAGATGTGGTACAAGGGGCGAGCATCACAAAGTGCAGAGTCCTATGAACCTGAGCATCACTCTGGAGCAGCACAAAGGTATGACATCAGGAACTTAGTGAAGAGTCAGACCTGTGTAAAGCTGGGCTTGAGCACATCACTTAGCCTCTCTAGATTTCAGTACCTGAGCTCTAAACTCAGTTTCTTCAGATAGAACCACATGAGAACAAATGTCCATTTCTGAGTCTTGCTATCCCATGATAAAAAACAGAAGAGTGGAAAGAATAGGAGCTTCCACATTTCCTGTGAAGAGTTTATAGGAGCCTGTTTATGGTCCTAAAAGTCAGTAATCAAATCAGATTAATTGGATTAAACCAAGTGAAAACAGAAGCACATCTTCCGTACAAAATAGTACTAATAGTAACCTGCATTTCTAGAGCTCCATGCCCTTTTAAAGCACCTGTGAGTACATGTATCTCAGTTAGTCTTTTATTCTGTGAGGAAACTAACTGGAGCCTGCACTTTGGGCTCTACATCTCCAATGTGTTTTACAACCAGAAGATCTTCGTGATAAAACCTGTATATTTGCTTCCACTCTCAATTTCTACTAGGCTCAGACCTGCAGTCAAGAGCTCTGGGTTTTTCTTGCTCACAGAAAATGTTCTGAAGGGAGTCTTCCAAGAGACTAAACACATGAAGCCCTGACCTCAGAGTCTCCCCATCTTCACCCCCTAGAAAGGGGAGGGTTCTCCCAAGCAAAAACTTCTTGAGGGAGTGCAGGGCAGCTATTGGAAGGAGGTGTATGTGGTTGCACCTGAAGCCTGGGCTTCCCTCAGGAGCTTAAGAGGTATGTATATTCTGAGGGGAAACATGTTAAACACATTGGAAACATCAACTCCAGCCTCCAAAGAGAAGGTTTTATCTGGGGTGAAACACAGGCTTCCCTGGGGTCCTTCCTAATGGTGCCCTATCTGCCTTAGTGTCTGCATTTCTCTTCCTTGCTTCCTCTTCCCTCTTCTCCTCAGTATGTCCTTCACCTTTTCCCATATTCTCCCTATTTCCTCTTCTACCAACTTTCCCTCCAGCTCTTTTCCCAGTCCTTCCTTCCTGCTTCCCTTTTCTCCCCCAAGGAGCTGATAGGCCTATGTTGTAAGCCTAGGTGGCTTTGATCTGGATTAATGCTTAGAAAACAAAATACTTTGCAATAGGAGCATTTGCCTGCCATGCAATTCTGTTGTTTACTTCTTCTTAACCAGATTCAGCTAGTAGATTGTACATTTGTTTCACTGTTTTCCTTTCTTAGCGAAGTACTTAAGAGATCCTGTGTTGTGTACACTTAATTATTTGTATGGCCTACCCTGTATTTATCTGTTTATTTTTGCCAAATATTTCCACAGAATTCTCAGTGATTGGCTAGTTAAAATTCTTCTGGCTTAATGAACATCCAGCCTCCCTGTGCTGATAGAATCATCATTTATACATGTAAAAAGGAAGGTAGACTCTCTATCTAAAATTTTTTCTGACTTTCCTTATAACCTGCAGTTATCTCTTGGCCTTTGGCTTATCTGGAAAGGAAGCTAAGTAAAAAAGAACATTACTTTGTTTTCAGAACTCTACTGACATGAAGAATTTTTTTTTTAATTAACTGTCCTGGAGCTATTTTTCAAAATCATCCATGAAACGAGGCAGAGAATCCTAGTATATCACCATAGCCATTTCATGACATCTGAGCAGTTCTGTGATAGATCCGTAGTGCTGTGAGAGACAGCATGTCTTTGTCTTTGTCCTGTGAAGTTTTGAAGCTCAACATTACAATCCTTTCCTAGCCTCATTGCCCCCGAGGGCTTGAAGATGTCTTGTTATAGTGCCTGGGACAGACTTCATTATCTGACCAAATGGCCAAGGGCAGTGGCAATCTTCATGGGACAGGCAAAGTTAAACTCCCTGCAGGGCATGCAATGAATCTCAGATGATGCAGCATGACCCTAATCCATATCACAGAAACTTCAATTCTCAAGTCATCTGTCAAGTGTGTGTGTGTGTGTGTGTGTGTGTGTGTGTGTGTGTGTGTATAAAGATCCACATATGGCAAACAGGAAAACCGCTATCCCAGTTTCTCCCAGGGAAATACTTTTAAGCGTGGCCACAATAACCAGTGGAATTGCATGTGTTGCGTGTCAACATTGAGTTTTCTGAAATTACACAATCTGAGTCAGTAATTCAGAAGGCGTCAAACTAATAAATACATACTGACCAATTTTCAACAGAATGATGACTTTTTTAAATAAATGCACATGCTCACTCCATCTTTAGTTTCACCTGTCTCACTGTTATAGCCATCTAGGTTTTTTTCATTTTAAGACTATATAAAGATTTTGAATGCAGCATTTTCTACCTTCTCAAATTGCTATTTCCTAATACAAAATTTTTCCCAAATACATATCCTCCAACAAACAGAGTTGGTTTTTATTTTGTTACATTCTTAAAAGGAGCTGTTTCTAAAGTGTGGCATCTTAATAAGAACAATGCCTTGTATTTGAGCCATTACTTCCATCCACAGACTTCTTTCATATTTATTACCTTATTATTATTTTGATTCACACAACACGCAGGTACTGCCACCTCCTTCACTTCACAGATGCTTAATCTGAGAGTTGGAAAATGTAAGGCATATGCCCAAGGGCTCAGAGCTAGTGAGAGCAAAGCTAACATCACATCTCAGTCACTCTGACTCAGAGTCCAGCTCTCCTTCCACTCTCTGCCTTGCCCCTTCTGAATAAACATTATGATGAAACTGTGCTTCTGACAAGAGTGATAAGTAGGAGACTTCAAACTTCAAATCACCTTTGGAGACTCTCTCCTCTGAATTCCTTCTCACTTACTCTCAAAAAGGGTCACATATCCAAGAAATGAGCCAGCACACAACAAAAACCTTGAACCATCTGAAAGATGCTGATACAGTCGCGAAGGTGGAATGAAGAGAAGCTACTTACCTCTTCACCTCTCAAGTCCTCCCAGCCATGATTCATATTTCCAAGGCCACATTACAAGCCTAAGGTCAGCCCTTGAGCCTCCTGCCGAGGAGACAGCCAGTCTTCTTCCCAATGCAGTCATAAATCTATATAAGTCAGAGATCGGGGGGAAAGAACAAAGATTTTGATCACTAAATTATCCAATGAGCATGGCTGACTAGCTCCTCACATTTGTAGAGAAGTATTTTCTTCTGCTCTTTAGCTAGAATTTCAAAGGTAATGGTTAATGTGGCTTGGTAATTATTACCATTTATACACATACCTCTCAAAATATGGTACATGGAAATAAGAGATATGAGTAAAAAATAAAGCAACTATTGACAGCTACATATGAACAAAAGAGATAAAGAGGAATCGAGGGAAAGAAAAGTCATGTCCTAAAATATTGAGGGGATGACAGGAGAATATCAGGGTGTCAACTGAGATGACAAGTTACTTGAGTCTAAGGTTGATGTGCAAATGCAACTCCCTGCCATTTCCTCCTCACTGTCTGCCTGGAATTCTCTGCAGTCAGGCCAAACCCAAGAGTCACTCTATTTTCTCTGAAGCCCTGGGTCTCCCAAGAATCTGGGACTTTATGGTACTCCATATGCAAATAAAGCAATTGTCGATGCTTAATATCACATATTAATCTGAACCATTCTGGTAGCAAGTGAGAGGAAACTAACTACTTACTAACTCAAAGTCCACTGAAATGTAATGGACACACATAACAAAGGGGAGTCCAGAGGAGGAGATGGCTATAAGGAATAATGGAAAATGGGCACTTAAACATTTTCATTAGCTCCCTCTTTCCCAGCCCGCCACTACTTATCATGTTGCTCTCATTCTCTCCTTATAGCCTGTGTCCTTCATGAGTGAGAGTACAGAGTCCTGGGGAAGGCACAGTTAAACAACTCCAGGTTTATACCATCCCTGAGAGGAAAAAGGAAGTGTATTACCATAACCAAGGGGATGGGGGATGTGGTACCATGATTAATCAGGCCTAGGTCATATGACCACCTCTGTGCACTGTGGTTACTACAGTTGTCTACCCAACTAAAATCAAACAAGATAGTGTAAGGAAAACTTCCAAAAAGAGAGAGAAAGAGAGAGAGAAAGAAAGAAAACTTATCCCACCCTCCCATTAAAAAAGGAAATGATGATATTAGAATAAGGGTTAGATGAAGGAATTCAGAGAAAAACAAGTATCCTCCACAAGGCACAGTCAAACTGTGGATCATCCTAATTATGCATTTCATGCTTGTTAGTGGAAAATCAAGGACCAATAAACTCATGTGGCTTCAGCCTGCACTGCATTCATATGATCCATTTTTTTCACTGCCCATTAAGAAAAATCCAAGATATGTTCCAATTAGGCTTCTGTTGAAAATTAAAAGCTACCAAATTTTGATAAATCTATGAAAACCAGATTATTCTTTAGTCTACAAGTCTTCATAAAAGTCATTTGCGGATTCATTGAGAAAGCAGAACTCTGAATCCACCATTTAAGATGTGTCTTTTTGTGTAGAAAATGTAGATGAGCCTTATAACTAACGGAGTGTTATCATTTGCTGATAACAAACTAAGCTAGAAGCAAAGCTGGGGCTTTGCGGGGGGGGGGGGTGTGGGCAGAGAGGGAGTCAAAGAGTACTTGCTTTCCTTGATCACATTATTCACAAGTTGCCCTTTGAAACAATTTTAAAGGTAATAAGTGAATTATAAGACTATGATGAAAATAAAGTCAGAGTCAAAGCAAGGCCCTAAAGACACCAAGAAAGCAATCAAAGGCTGGCATCGACTTTATATACTGGTTCTCCAGGGAACTAACAGCCTAGGCCTCAACCCCTGCCTTTATAAGAGGCTGTTTATTCCTCTGAACCAAGCCTGTGTTGGAGCCAGAAAAATGAAATGGAGCATTGAGACCATTATTTGGATACTGGAGGGGAACACACGCAGAAAAGAAAACCTAGGAAAAGTTCCATTCATTTGAATTAATTGAGATGAGCATTTATTTTTTGTTTAAATTGACCCTGTAATTGTTTCCACTTTTTTCCCCCATGAGGTATGTAGAGACATAACCTCGAGGGCTACTCCATTTATAGTAAGAAAGAATTCAGCACTGCTGAGACACCCTGTATCATTCACCCATGCAGGTCATAGAATTGATTCTCTCGCAGAGACCAGCCATATGGATTGATTTAGCAGCATTTCGCTGGCTGCCTAGAGACACGGTTTGAGTCATCCTGTATAAATTACTTAACTCTCCACCACAAAGAGGAAAAAAAAATTGTTTTCTTGCACAGCAGTAGCAATTAATGTTCAACATGTTTATGGAGTTTAATAATATATGGCCCAGCACCAATCTCTGTAGGCAATACAATTATCTTGAGAGAGAAACTTAGGTGGTGTCATCAACATACACGATGTGGATGATTGATTCATCAATAACTGAGCCTGGCCTTATTATAGCAAACAAATTAGACATCATAGAATATATGACCATTTAGACAGGACTTCCTTCTCTTCAAATAGATGTCATAATTAATAGTGTGACCTTTTGGCAACACTGGAAAACAGCTTGCAATTAACAGGCTCCCTCTTCTTTGAGAGCTTGGTCCAGCTCAGTAGAGTGGAGCAAGGTCTAGACATCTTCCCAAGAGAGTGTCAGCCAGAAAGGTCAATCACTTCTTCATCTTTCTCATATTTCATTCCAGAGGAATGCAAAAGAAGGAAAGTGGTGAGTCGTCAACAAGTATTTATTGGGCCACTTCTGTGTGCCAAGTACTGTTCTAGAGCAAAGAGCAAGACAGAAGGACCCCCCTCCGCACACCAGGGGTGGAGAATGAGAAGAGGCATGTAAACAAACAAATAAATACTAATAACATTCTGACAGCATGCTGAAGTTAAAATAGAGCACCCTTGAATCTATGTATGTTTTAATAGCAAATAGGGATTTCAAGAATAGGAGATATTTTATGTATTCAGCATCTATGTGATTAAATAATCCACAATGTAAGCAAGATCCTGTTATTTTTATATTTTCTCTTCCTCAAATTTTAAAATATACTTCCAGTTCTGAAGAGGGATGGGTATTGTCTGTGATTTGATCATTTTAAAAGATTTAACTTTTTAAAAATAATTATTGTGGAGCTTCACAACAGCCCAGATAACAAAAATATAAATAAATAAGGTGGATTCAATACTAAATAAGGTGTTCAATACTAAAAATGTATAATACAAGAAGTGTCAGGTCACACCACAATCACAGTATGACTAACATGCTATATCTGTGTAGCTTGAATCATTCATGGAACATAAGGTCCGCACATTTCATTCTCTTGAAAGTTTTTATCTCTGTAATATGATATAGATGATGTCTCTACAGATAAATTTAGGTTCATAGTTAAGATAATAGTCCACAAACAAATCCTTTAAGATGAAATACATAAATAGCTCAGACAAAAGTTCCTTCTCACATGGATTCACTGGAATCTTCCTTCAATTATTCACTCTAATTTTAGACATCAACTTGCCCCATTTATTTATGATGTAAGAATATTCCAACCCACGTGTTGTGGTGCTGAATCCCTTTGTAGCAGTAAACTGGGACAGTTGGGTTGGTTATGAAGTATGTCTCTGTCATAGGTCATTTATCTGCACTGATTTACTCTTTCTGGTCTCCCATAACAATGCCACTCTCACTCCTGTAAATCTCAGTGTCCTTCTTGAGTGGAAAAGGAGAAGAGATGTGTGCTGGCCATGGCTAATGACCCTGGGCACATTCGTGACATTCATGGGGACATGATTTGCAAATCACCATTATCTCTTATGCATGTCACAGCCAAAAAAAACAGTCATGAACAATTGCACTAAATAAATACTGATCAAAATAATAACTTATTACACATACGGTACTTTAGGTAGTTTTTCTTTCTGCCTCCCACTTCTTCCCAGAGTGAGGTGGTCCCACAGGCCTGTTCATCCTCCAACCTTTTCATCATCCTTTCCCTGCTCGGCTCTGCACACAGGGGGGCTGCCCTCCGTGGGCATCACTAGGCTGACTTCCACTGAATCAACTGGATTCAGACAATGAGAGCAAATGGCAGAAGAATGTAGGGCAGAGGGGAGGGAGAACCCATGCATTCCTCTCCCTGCCTCTCTGCTTTGGGAATAATCTTTGGCAGGAGAGGTTCCAGCTCCCTCCAATTAAGTCTTCCTGGATTCCAGCTTCTAGCTGGAGGCCCCACACCTGTTGTTCTGACAACTCCACCTCCTCCTAGGGTGGTAGCAAGTTCTGCTGCTGCTACTTTCTGCTTTGCCTCACTGTCCCCTATTCTCAGCTCTTCAATCATCTGTGCGAGGAATTCACAGTATTAAAATTCCTCCATTTTAAATAATCAGAGAAGTTTCTGCTTTCTTGGGGGAAGGGGTGGCAGGGGGTTGCACACTAATTAATACAGAGTTTTCAAGAATTCCGTTCAGTTCATATTGAGCATCTACTGTATACCAAGCATTGAACTACACATCAGGGAGACTATGATGCATAAGACACTGTGTCTACCACTGAGGAGTTCTGAATCTAGTGGACAAGTCACTTCAAGATTATGTGATAAGCATTATAAGGAGTTGAGGCCAGAGGGTTTTGGCATCACTGAGACTGGCTCCTTAGCTGGGTCTAGGGCTCAGAGAAGGCTTCCTAGAGGAAATTCTGGTTGAGCTGAAACTTAAGAGATGAGAGATAGCCAGCTGAAAGATGCTGGAAGTACCTTCAGACAGAAGAAGTAGCATGTGTAGCTGTACCAAAGCATGAAATCGAATGCCCTGTGTTTCTGTGGTTGGTGTTAGAATGGGTAAAGATGGAGCTGGTACAGAATGGAAGCAAAGTGGTATCACTAGACCTCAGGTATGTGGCCAGAGAATAGGAAAAGAGGTAAGAGACAAAAGGCAAGTAAAGGGTTTGAATTCTCTTCAGTGCACAATTAGAAGAAATTGATGAGCTTTAAATCAGTGACAGCATGGTCACATTTACAATTTATAATTTAGATAGATCACCTGGGCCACCTGTAATAAATGGTATCTCTAAAAGAGGCAAGATACCCACCTTTCAGCATACATAGTTATTACAAGGTGGGTACTAGAAATATGGGGGCAACACTTTGCAAAGTACATGATTGTCTAACCATTATGATGTACACCTGAAACTAACACAAAATAATACTGAAATAAATTTTAAATTCTTTTTAAAAAGAGGCAAGGTAGAAGAAAGAGAAAAAATCTACTTGAACCAGATCATACTAATCATATCATTCAATTCAGCCTACTAGTGTTGAGTCCCTATGTGCCAGCCACGGTGCTGGGAACAAGAGGGATGTGAAATAGCAACCCCTTACATTTGTATGTTCCTTTATACTTTACTAAATTAAGCACATCTCATAATTCTCTTAAAAGTACCATGAGTTAAGTATTAGAATCCCCATTTTTCAGATGAGAAAACTGAGTCTCAGAAGGTGATAAAATATGTCCAAGACCATATAATGAGTAAGAATTGATCCCAGCAGTCTGCTTACTGCTGAACTTAATAAGATAGTTTTCTGTTCCCCACTGTATGACAGAAAAAAATTGATGTCCCAGAAAATTGAATGTTCAGAAGCCAGAGAAACAATGTAGGGACTCCAATGTACACATACATCAGACTGTTTCAGAATTAATGCATACTCTACCAGGCATGAACTTGATGTTTGTTTTTTTACTCCTCTCAAGGCAGACTCTAGTTCCTTAGGGTGCTGAGAATAATCATAGGTAATTGACTCAACCTCTCTAAATTGAGACTGGTTGCAGCCAGAATTTTAATCAAGATTTGAATTAACCTTTCATCCCTCCTCCAACATAACAGGGGTGTGAAGACAGAAGATATTATTTTAAAGAAAGTAATTGTACAAGTATTTGTTGAGGAGTATATATGGAGTCTAGAGGGCAGCAAAAAATAATTACTTTCTCTATTGAGTGACTTTTTTTCAATCCCTCTACCACAGTATTGGTCAAGATCATGAATTCTTCACTGGTAGCAATAACTCGACCCTTTAGAGAAGTGGTTCTCAACCTTTCTAATGCCGCGACCCTTTAATACAGTTCCACATGCTGTGGTGACCCCCAACCATAAAATTATTTTCGTTGCTACTTCATAACTGTAATTTTGCTACTGTTAATGAATCGTAATGTAAATATCTGTGTTTTCTGATGGTCTTAGGCTCTACAGCAGCAGTTCTCAACCTGTGGGTCGAGACCACAGGTTGAGAACCGCTAGCAGGATCACCTAAGACCATCGGAAAACACAGATATTTACATTACGATTCATTAACAGTAGCAAAATTACAGTTATGAAGTAGCAACGAAAATAATTTTATGGTTGGGGGTCACCACAGCATGAGGAACTGTATTAAAGGGTCGCGGCATTAGAAAGGTTGAGAACCACTGCTTTAGAGGAACAGACAGGGCTTCCTGGCTTTTCAGATCATTAAACCTCCCTCTTGCCATACTGATATCCTCTAATGACAAATACTAATAATGCATTGGGATGCTGCCCACCCCCATTCCTAACAGGGATTAAAGGAGAAACAATGGGACTGATAGGAGACAAAGAACCCAATGCCCCGCCACAAATATAATTCCCTTTGGAAAGCCCGCCTCTCAACTCACTCCTTCCCTGTCCTGGGATAGCCACTCCCAAGCCAGGAACAAAGATCATGGCACACTCAGCACCTCCTGAGATTAGAGCCAGTGATTTACAGACTTACTTCCACCCCTAACGATTCCCATCAGTAACAGTGATTTATTCAGGCAGCCATGATTCTGCCCACATTTGAGAATCACTTTTTGACTTTTATGTGCATGCATTCAGACTTCACATCTTTGTCATAAACTCCCCCTCATCATGGGGAGGTGGAAGTTGGGACAGCTCAGAAACAGTATCTCTTGCCTCTGGCCCACATATGCCATGAGGATATTTTGTGCAAATAAGACTCCAATTGACTATAAGTTTGTAAGTACAAGGACCTTTTCTGTCTTTTCTATTTCTTCGTTTCCAGCATCTATTACATTAACTGGCATATAATAAGCACTCAATAAATGATAATAACTAACATTTACTGAGCATGTACTATGTGCCATGGCACCGTTCTAAGCATTTTACACACATCTATGCTCATTTAACCTCAAAGCAACCCTGTGAGTTAGGTGGTATTGTCTGTCTTATAAGACAAAGTCCAAAGCACAGAACAGTTATGTAATTATCTTTATGACATACAGATTATAAGCAAAGAACTTGGGATTCAAATCCAGGCAGACTGGTCAAAGAGCTAGTGCTCATAACTATTAGGCTATACTGCCTTTTATTGATTAAGTGATTGGGCAGACTGGTCTATCAGGGGAGACTACCTTCCTTCCTCCCTTCTAGCTTACCCTCATCTGAGTCTGTTTAAAGGCATGATTCAAATACTGCATCCTGACCCGGTGACAGTCAATTTCAAAGGAATTTTGCTCTCTTGCTTTGCCAGCAGTTCTCTCCCTTGGCAGGAAAAGACTTCAGTAGCCTGAGCAGCTTTACTTTCTCTGTAGGAACCTGCAGTTTGCTCTGTCTCCAGGTCCCCTGGCTATACATAGTGCCCATAAGTTTTCTTATATAAAACGAGGGTGCTGGGTGGCAATTTGTCACTTTTAGCAAAGCCAGCATCTTCTTTCAGGGTGGCCATGCATTTCACAAGTCTCTTGCTAATAATGTTAGAGCTGGACTCTGATGGGGAAAAAATTTCTTTGGATATGAAATCCACCCCCCCCCCCTTCAAATATCTGTTCTTATTTCTCATCAGAAAAACCAGAAGGGAAAAATGAATGTTCTCAGCTTGGGCTGAATTTCCACTAAAAGTTTCATATCTCAGTAGCACTGCGGTCTTTAAATGAGCATGTGTCTTTTATAATGGCTACCCAGGTGATTTTAGTCTCGCCAGAACATTCACCTTCTGATCCAGTTCTAAAAGAGACGGTACCACTAAAAAGCCGCTTTAAACTTGAAAGTGATCCTCAACACTCAGAGGAAATGCTTATGAGAAAGAAAGATGATTTTGACCTAAATAGGAACATTGTGGACGAAAGTGGTTATTATTCTTCAAGAGCCCTGCAAATAGCCAACTTTTCCAGCATCGAAGAGAAAATTCAGAGACATCATTCTTACTGAATCCTGGACACTTTCTTTTGTTTGCTAGCAAAGTAAATATATATCAACCATGGGGCATATAATTGGACTTTGATCCCATTCCATGAGCCAGCCGCTACAGACCAAATAATGCAGTTGGATATTGTCACAGACCAATCAGCTGTAGAATGATAGATGCATAGAGCAGGATAGAACCACACAAGGAGGCCACACCTGCTCTAACTCGAAGACATCTCTTTCCCCCACTTTTCCTATCCACACCACCACCAAGTTTTAACAGCTCTACCACTAAAACACAGAGGCCCCCAATCAATTTACTTCTCTCTATCTCTGTAACTTCACTCCAAGTCACTGTCTCCTCTCTCCTTGACTATTGCAGAAACTTCTAACTTATGGTCCCTCTGATTCTATTCTTTTTCTTTTTTAACAGCTTTATTGAGATGTCATTTATATCCCACAAAATATACCTTTTCAAAGTCACAGGCATTGCTCATACTACTGTGGTTTGCTGCCTATAATCATAATTGAACGAAATGCTATATTTCAATTAGAGATGAAAGAAAATGAAGGTATTTTTTTAAAACCATAAAGTTAAAGGCGCCTTGAGTTCCTTCCTGGCTTAAAACTTTAGTAAGTAAGGCTAGAGCTAGGAATCTGCCTTTTTAACAAGCTCCCCAAGTGCTCCTACCTATCATGGTTCTATGGTCAACACTGGAAGAAACAGTGATTAAGGAGTGTTGTATGAAAAATACTGGGAAGTCATTTCCCTGTGCCAAGTTTCCCCTCATTCCAACAAGGAGACCACAATGCTAATATGGACTTGGGTCAGGGACTCTTCAAGAGAGCAAAAAGCAGCTCCCTCTGGGTATCTTCTGCTAAAACCTGGGAGAAGGAGCTAAGTCACAGAAAGTCAGAAGGAGGCATCAACCAGCCGTCAAGAATTCCACAGACTTCAGACACCATGGCCTGTTAATAGAGGAGATACCATCCTTGTAAGTCAGCAAAGGCACACACTTCAGGACCCAGAGGATGTCAAGAACACATTAAAGAGTTGGGTTGCTGAAGAAAATGAACACTTGGCTCCAGACTACAAAAAGAAAGGTGTAAAATCCAAAATTAGTACATAGTTCAATTAAAAGTCTACAAATGTAAAAATGTTCCAAAGAAACATTATAAAATCCTTGCCAAATCTTTAAGGTCCCACACACACACACAAAAAAAAATCTGTATTTAATTTGGGATATGGGTTAAATATATTTGATATGATGTGAAATGGGACCTCTAAAAGTAAGAATGCCTAGAGCCCATAAAAGGCTTAAAGCCCTTAGAACCAGACAGGAAATGAAATGAATGGAGACAGGTACAGAATGATGATCCACAGCTGATGCCTCGACCCCACATCGAATATTGAGACGTGGCAAACACATGTCCTTTCTGAAAGGGGAGCTGGTTTCGTAGCTCGAGCTAATTGTTGTCTCTTGGAAAAGGGATTTACTATTGCCTGGTAGTCCAATTTCTGAAAAAAAGTCAGGAATGCTGATTCTTATGTAAAATCTCCAATTCCAAAATACTGCCAACCAATTTTAATAATCACCCTTTGCACCACAGCAAAACTGGCCACACTGGTTTTGGAAACATGAGGTCAGAATGCTCATTCATATCCAAGATAGAAAACAAAAGAAATTCCCTTCCCAGGTAGTTGGGACATGCAAGTTCTCCAACATAGTGTGTGTTGTGTGGGGTTGGAGGTGCAGGACTATGCAGGAGAGTACACTATAAATGACTCAAACTGGTATTTATAGGTCTGGAATTAGGTTCGTCGTGAATATTATAAAATTATTTCAAGAATAATTAGTTCGATAATGAGTCTGCAGGTGAGAAGCAGCTATTTTGCTCCTGGACTCAGGGTCACTGTCTGCTGTGTGAAGAGTCAGCAGTAATTAGAAAAGCCCATGGTGCCAAACTAAATTAAAATTTTTCAAACCGTTACTCACTGTATGATATAATTTGTTTCATGTTACCAGGATGAGGAAATTTGAATTAAGTCTCTATTCATTACAAAAATAGGCTAACTAATTTAAGGCTATGAACTATCTGTTTGTCGATGGTATTGAATGGTTCTATCTACTCTAACAGATCATTCTGCACTAAAATAAATGGCAACTGGTTACATGCCAATGGTTTATTTAACAGCACTCAATTGTACTGAACTCTGAAGGCATAATGGGTCTCAGTGGACCCTCTTGCCTGCTATTTTTCTGAAAATAAAATATTGATGTAATTGGATTTCCCACCCACATTGATCCTCAAACACACAGATGGGATCAGTTTAAGTAAAAATTGGGAAAGGAAGAAATTGTGATAATCACTGAATAAAGTTATTTATGTCAAGACACTTGGGTGCATTTAATTAAGCTGTCCTTGAATTATGGAAACCTTTGAATGGTATATTCTCAACAGTCTTAGGGACTGCTGTAGAACTCCAGGTAAAGACCCGGAAGGAAAAAAAAATCTACAAATGAATATTTAAAAGGAGAGAGAAGAAACCTCTCAAAATATTTCATGGACCATATTCCTGTGATACCAGACCAACTGATTGGTTCAGTCAGTTTAATGAGGGAAATGCTATAGAACCAGTTGTTCAACATCTTTTAGGGGGAAGAAAAAAAAACAGTGTATTAATTGAATCTTTTACTTTTCAACTTGGTATTTTGCTATTGTATAGACATAGCTTTAATCACACCCTGTAAGCAGCCAATTTCACTGATGTGACTGTGTAAGCACGACCACAGGGTTGAGCTTTTAATAAGATGGGCTTACTCTAATGAAAGTTCTTTCAACCTTTCCTTTTAGGTTCTCTCTGTTTTCTTTAAGTCATCAGCCTCTGCACTAATCTTGTTAATAGAATGATTTTGCCTGATTTTAAATGTCTCCTCTGATCCAATCCAACTTGAGCAATAGAAATGCTTTCTTTCATCAGCATTCAAAAGGCAGCATTAGCAACAGCGATAAAAAAAGAGGCTCAAATCCTTAACTGAATTTTCCCATCATTCCTGAAACAAGATAAACAACTCCCTGGAGTATTGAAGTTCTCAGCATCTGGGCAATTAAATACTTTCTGCCTTGAATGTAGGCCACACCCTCACAAGAAGGGGACTAGTCAGATGGTGCCAACCAAAGGTTATTTAGAGATCTGCTCAGTTTTGCCTACCATTAAGGAAAAACAAAAACAAAAATGGCTTCCCTCCCTCATCCTCAGCCCCCTTGTCTGAACAAATCTTTATGCTGGAGCTGTCTTTCCTAAAGTGATATCAATGGGGTCTTAAACATTAGACCAGTTTTTAAGTATATTGGAGGTCCTGAGTTTAAAGAACTTCGTTGTGAATCTTTTTGTAGTGATTTATACCTTAATTTATCTTTTCTGAGAATTTGTTGGAGAATTTGGATTAGGTTTCCTTAGAGAAAATATATGTTAAAAAGTGTGTTTTCACCCCCCAAAAGATGAAATGTGATCAAAAAAAGAAAGATCCAGAAGAATCAAGATGGTGGCATAGGTAAACACCTGTACTCACCACCTCCCACAATCACATCAAAATTACAACTAAAATACAGAACAACCTTCATCCATAACCACCATAAAGCTGACTGAATGTATACAACTAGAGAAAGTATACAACTAGAGAAGTAAAGAAGAAAGCACACTGAAATTAGTAGGAGGTGCAGACGTGCAGAATGGGCTGGGCTCGCACCCACATGGGCCACTTTTTTAATTGGGAGGGAGGTCATCTCTGCAGAGGCCACTCATGAGGAGTAAGGGGTCCCAACCCCACAATAGAAGCCAGCCCAGGGGTCCACACCTAGGAAGAAGAGTCCCTGTAACTACTGGCTGTAAAAACCAGTGCAGATTGGGGCTCAGTGACACAAAGGCTGCTAGAGACCCAGCTATTCCTCTTAAGAGGCTGGCACCATAAACTGAACTTACAAGGTCCTACTTCCTCTGAGCTCCAGCTCCAGGGATTGGCTTTGGGAGACACAGACACATATGAGGAGGAACTGGATCATCTGGCATCAGGGCAAGAACTTGGGGGTGACTTTCTACCAGATGCAGGTGCTCACAGACATCATTGTCCCTATGCTGGGACTGGCAGCCATTTCTGTTTGCTCTGCCCTGCCTCATCCAATTTACAATCCCACCCAAGCTGTGTGCAGCAGCTTTTACATATGAGTGGCCTATCCTTGCTCAGGCTACAATCTCTCAAACAAGCTACAGCTGGGTCAGGGAACCTCAAACCTATCAATAAAAAGGCCAAGACTCCACATCAGCACCAGCCTGCCTTTCTTCATAGCTAGGCCTCACCTGGGCACTTCCAAACACAATACAAAGAGGAGGAATCTTCAGATCTCTCTGTAGCTCCTGCTGGGTAGTCCCAGGCAGTGGCTGACTTTGCAACTCCCTGGAGACCCAAGTGCCAGTGTACCCAGTGGTCAGTATCAGACCACCTGATTACAACTCTAAACATCCATAAGTGACACACTCAAGGGGATCAGTAAGCACCAAAGCCCCACTGAAACAAGTCCTCCTCCACAGGGGTGTCTCCTGCATAGTAGCTCTCCCACTGTAGTCACAGCTGGTCCCCACAGCCAATTGGCCTGGAGGTCAATTCCTCTCAGTGACACCAACAGCAATCAAGCTCAACTACAATAAGACTGTGCTCACAGCCCACAAAAGGGTGCACTTAGAGTTCCCAGGTCAGGTAACTGGGGAGGCTGAGCCACTGGGCCCTATAGGATACCTACTACACAAGGCCACTCTACCAACTCAAGGAGACATAGCAGCTCTACCCAATACATAGAAACAAACACAGGGAAGCAGCCAAAATGCAGAGACAAAGAAACATATCACAAATAAAAGAAATGTAAGAAAGCAAGCTACTGGCTATAGAGTTCAAAACCACAGTATAAAGTTACTCAAGAATCTTGTAGAAACTTTCAAGGGACTTAGTGAGACTTTCAAGGATCTTAATGAAAATGCCAAAAAAAAAAAAATTCAAAAGGACCAGTCAGAAATTAAGAATAATATACAGGGATTCAATAGTAGACTAGAGAATTCTGAGAATCAAATCAACAATTGCTTGACTGAAATAAAGAATAATATATAGGGATTCAACAGTAGACTAGAGGATTCTGAGATTAAATCAATGACTTGAAATATGAGGAAGCAAAAAACACCCAACCAGAAGAGCAAAAAGAATAAGAATCCAAAAATAGAAGATAGTGTAAGGAGCCTCTGGGACAACTTCAAGCATACTAACATTTGCATTATGAGGCTGCCAGAAGAAGACAGAGAGCAAGATATTAAAAACTTATTTGAAGAAATAATGACAGAAAACTTCCCCTACCTGGTGAAAGTAGACTTACAAGTCCAGGGAGCACAGAGAACCCAAAACAAGAGGAACTCAAAGAGGACCACACCAAGACACATCATAATTAAAATGCCAAGAGAAAAGACAAAGAGAGAATCTTAAAAGCAGCAAGAGAAAAGCAAGTTAGTTACCTACAAGGGAATACCCATACAACTGTCAAATAATTTCTCAACAGAAACTATGCAGGCCAGAAGGGAGTGGCAAAAAATATTCAAAGTGAGAATAGCAAGGACCTGCAACCAAGATTACTCTACCCAGTAAAGCTATTGTTTAGAATTGAAGGTCAGATAAAGAGATTCACAGATAAGCAAAAGCTAAAGGAGTTCATCACCACCAAATCAGTATTATATGAAATGTTGAAAGGTATTCTTTAAGAACAGGAAGAAGAAAAAGATAAAAAATATGACCAACAAAATGGCAACAAATACATTCCTATCAACAATTGAATCTAAAAATCAAAATAAATGAATAAGAAATCTAATGAAGAGAATAAACTGGTGAATAAAATAGAATCAGAGGCATGGAAATGGAACAGACTGACAGTTCTCAGAGGGCAGGGGTGGGGGGGGAAGAGATTAAACAAAGATCTTATATGAATATATGCATTACCTATGGACACAGACAATAGGGTAGTGAAAGTGTGGGGTGGGGCGGGAACCGAGTGGAGGGGGGAATGGGGGAAAAAAGACATCTGTAATAATCTCAACAATAAAGAAGAAGGAAGGAAGGAAGGAAGGAAGGAAGGAAGGAAGGAAGGAAGGAAGGAAGGAAGGAAGGACTGGATCTTACTTGGTCTAGCTAATTTTTCTGATCTGCCAGATTACCTTGGAACAATTGCTGAACCTCTCTGGACCTCAGTTTTCTTATTTATCAAGGCAGATAAGAATCAATTCTACTTTCCAGAGTCCTAAAGGAATTAATTAGGATTCTTCTTAAATATGTGGGTGTGTTGTGTGTTTTTTTATATATAGACTATAAGTGCTTTCTATACAACACAGTTGTTAATAATAATTATGGTCAGGGTGTGAAAGAGAACAGTGTTGGGTGGTCATCAAAGCAACTGTAGGAGGACTTGTTGCTAACCTGATCCTTCAAATCCCACTAGAAATGGCATTCTCGGTTTGATAAGATTTGTGAAGGTCACTCTCCAGACCCTGATATTCTCTTAAAATATCTTATCAAAAACACATTCATCTGGAGACTTTCCCCTGGAAAATGCAATGAGTCTCTGGATGTGCACATAGATGCAGACCTCTGGTATATTATTAAATTAGCACATGAAGGAGTCTCTTGTGTTTTCTGGGGCAAGTGGAGGAAAATCTAGCTGCATGTTTATAACATTTTAGTATTTCATTTCTTTTACTCCTGGGATTCCTGTGCACATTTTCTATAGTAAAAAAGTAATTGGTAAATTTTTTAAATTTTATTTTTCCCCTTTGAATGATGAAGAAATGGGAGTGTGGTGAGCAGGTAGGCATCCAAATGGCAACTAGGGTAGATGAGAGAGTTTATACAACTTAATACACCAAGAGTCTAATATCAGTATAATAGGAAAGCCGAATTTATTCCTCCAATTGTATTCTTTTAAAAAAAATGTACCAACACCTTATAAATGTCTGAATTAAGGCTGTATAAGAGAATTTTTGAAGCCACTTAATGGGAGAACAATGACTAGTAAAAGAGGTCTAAAATTAGTTTCTTATACCAGGCCTCCCCAAGAAGTGGTAAAGCTGAGCATATGGGAGGTCTCCACCTCCACATCCCTGAAACGTTATGTAACCTGTGGGGAGTTATTTAACCTGTTTGTCTCTCTTCTCCATCATCAAAAGAGGTGTTTAGCTTGAGTTCTCAAGCCTAAAAAATACAAAAGGTGAGTTGCATGTTTTAATCCAAAACTAGGTTATAGGTAAAATGCATTAGATCACAGAATGAAGATTATTACAGAATCAAAGGATCTTAACAGTTAATACCAGGAGGGCATAAACCACTGGCGGTCTGGTTACACCAGTCTCCTCAGAACTTGATCATTCTGAATTAAATGGCAAAACTTAATCTGAGCACCCCCTAATCTGAGGACTCCAGATTTCTAAATATGGGTGAGAACTCAACCTCTTCATTATCTTATTATTAGTGAAAACCCTGCCCATCACTCCTACAGTGCCTTTTACTCCTATTTTAACTATAACAAACAAAGCCTTGCATTTAAAAAGTCGTTGATGGTTTACAAGGTACCTACATACACATTGTCAGGCAGGGCAGAGATTATTCACAATTTTCAAAGGAAGAAATCATTTATGAGGAGGTAAGTAATATCCTCATGGTTTACATTACAGGTAAGTAATAAAAGCTCATCTAGAATCTTTCTAGAGAGGAATTGCACAAACTGGTTAGACCACAAGTCCTTTAAGGCTCTGAAATTATGGGGTTGAATTATATCTATAGAGAATCCCAAAATGTGTCCCCCACAATGTCTAGCATAATCTGGAGCAAATAGTGTATACATTCAGTCAGTAGTTTCTGAATTACTTGGACTATTCCCAAGATCCTTTACACACCCAACAAATAAACAATTTCACCCCATTCTTTTTCCTTATGATGATTCAGAGTCTAACTTGGTAGAGACCCAAAATTTCCCTCACAAACAGCTCCATTCAGTGACTAAACCAAAAACTTCCCTACCCAAGATCAAGGCAGCAGGTGCATTATTTAGAGGGTGTTACTGTAGCTCAGATAATTCAGCAACCCCTACAGCTCCCCTTACCCCAGCTTTGAACACAAACTGGTACCTGTTTTTCCTGTTTTTAACCTGCTGCATGAATTTCCCCATTTCACCTTGGCCCCTAGTTTTGCCAACACTGTCTGCTCATTCATGGATTTGGGTTCCGTCCTTTGCTGTTGTCTCTAGTGCACCAAAGCCTCAGCATTATATCTGGCTACAGGAAATATAGAAAAACAGGGTTCTCTCTGCTGACATCAACCACAGTATCTTTTGCTGTTCTTATTTCAAGAGCCATATCTGCATATCTCCAAAGCTCAAGGATGCATTTTAGTTTCCCAAAAGACAATTGCAACATACAGCCTGCTGATGGAGCAAGAGCTGAGCCAGGAGTGGGCAACTTTAGAGATAATGGGCTCATGAACACACAGCCCACACCTGACATCTGAGGCCTTTGGGTCAGGCCTAGGGCCCTAGAGCCTGAAGAACTAGAAGGGCAGAATTAGCCACATCTTTAATTCATAAAGTTCTCCCTAAAATATTGAATTTCCAAATTATTTACAGTTGGATTTTTTTAAGAACCTTGACAACATTCTTCCACATCTTTACATGCTTGACATCTCATTACTCTGGTCTCCACTCAAATAAATGTCAAACCCTCAGAGTAGAATTCCCTAACCATTCCAAATAACCAATGAAGAATGAGCCTCACTTCTCCCTCCATCATTGTCTATCCCGTGGCCATGATTATTTGCTTCCCAGTACAAGATAACTCACTGAATTTTTGTTTCCCTCTTTATTATTTATCTCCCCTAATTAGAAAGGAAGCTCCATGAGGGCAAAATCTTTGTATATCTCATCCATAGTCACTAGATAATCCCTAGCATGGAGAAGGCTTTTAATAAGTGTTTGCTTTCATACATGAATAAATGGATGGGTAAGTGAATGATTAGATATGAATGGATGAATCTACTACTGGAGCTCTTATATATGCCAAGCACTGTACTAAGTACTTTTCATACATTATCACGGTGATTTTCAAAAACTTCATTTTTTTTTTTTTTTTGTCTGGGCAAAGCCTAATGAGAAGCTCTTTATATGATCCAGAAATCAAAGCATAAACAAAAAGGCCAAAGGAAACAGCTCGGGGTGCCCAGCCACTTCTTCCTCTTTGGGATCTCAAATATCATTTAATTGTCTTACCAACTCTATTGGATATGAATTATCATAAGTCTCATTTTATGGTTTAGAAAACTGAGGCTAAGGAAAATTAAGTGACTTGTCCAAGGTCATATAAGATAATAAGTCAGAGGACATGGTTACAAACCAATTCTATCTGACTCTAACCATGCTTAGCTCTCTAAACCATGATTATAAAGAGTCTGAATATTTTCTAAAATCCTGGGGAACTCTTTCCAGAATAAGTTAACATTAGGTTAGTATTTTCAGTTCTTATTTGAATAAGATTAGAATAGCTTATTGTAGTGTTTAATAATTAATTGCTATAGGTATATGAAGAATGACTTTTTCTTAATGAAAAATTTCAGGATGATATTATAATGTTAATATTCTCAGAAAGTACTCTCATGTGACATGGGCCTCAATGTTAATGGAAGAAAGTATATTCATATTTTTTTCACAGATAATTCTTGAAAGCCAAAGTATTTAAGAACCTTCACTGAAGCAAAATTCTATTATATGAGAAGTAGCTGCTTGGCAGTTTCTAAGAATTTAATAAATCTCTTTAGGAAAATGTTAGTTTCAAAAGAAAATTTCAAAAGTGCCTGAGGCATACTGTTTTCTTGCATTCGAATTACAAATAAAGAACCTTTTTGCTGGCTTTGAGAAGCCAGAGCAAACAAGAATGATCATTTTGCATTACTTGGTGAGTGGTATTGTGTTACCATTTTTCCCTTTTAATATGAGAAGCCCACAGATTACATGATGCAGATTTTCAGCTACAGAACACTTGTTAAGAGGTCTGTGGAATATCGCTTTCACCGAGCCACACTATCTCGGAGTCGTATGTTTTTCAGATGACTTCAGTGAGAAACGATGGCTTCCATACGTAGGTCCAGGAATGGCTCCTTGCAGGACCTGCCCTGAGCACCTTACACTCTCCTTGTCTTACTTTAGGCCACGTATTCCACATCCTGTGTGTGTGTGTGTGTGTGTGTGTGTGTGTGTGTGTGTGAGAGAGAGAGAGAGAGAGAGAGAGAGAGAGAGAGAGAGAGAGAGAAAGAATATGCATAATATAAAATTTACCATTTTAAGCATTTTTAAGTGTACAGTTTAGTGACATTAAGTACACTCACATTGTTGTGCAAAGATCACCACCATCCATCTCCAGAACTTTTTTATCATCTCAAATGCAACTGTGTACCCATTAAAGAAGAACTCCCCATTCTCTCTCCCCCGAGTCCCTTCTGTCTCTGTGATCTGACTACTCTAGGTACCTCATAAAAATGGAATCATACAATATTTGTGCTTTTGTCATTTCAGATTCTTGGTACACTTGACCATCATTTCTTTCAAAATTAAAGACATTCTCTGGTGTCCACAGTGAGATGGTTATGCAGTCCTGCCACATGACTCATAGGGGACACTTTGAAAATGTTATTTTTTTAAATACTGGATTTACACACTCAGTGGTAATAGTGCTAATGAGGCTGCAACATTTTGTCAAACCAATTATCAAGATTATATCATTTGGTCTTTCTTTTATTAAAACACTAGTGGCCTGGTGCATGAAATTTGTGCATGGAGGGGGGGGTGTCCCTCAGCTTGGCCTGCACCCTCTCCAATCTGGGACCCCTTGGGGGATGTCAAACTGCCGGTTTAGGCCCGAGTCAGACATCCCTCTCGCAATCCGGGACCGCTGGCTCCTAACTGCTCACCTGCCTGCCTGCCTGATTGCCCCTAACCACTCTGCCTACCTGCCTTCTGGCCCCCAACTGCCCCGCCCCCGCCGGCCTGCTCACCCCCAATTGCCCTTCCCTCCTGCCTGATAGCCCCTAACTGCCTCTGCCTCGGCCTTGCCACCATGGCTTTGTCTGGAAGGACGTCCGGAAGGTCTCCCGGTCTAATTAGCATATTACCCTTTTATTAGTATAGATGTAGAGGGAATTAATAAGCCCCATTCTCAAGGAATCATATTAATTGGCACAAGTCATCTTTCGGGACAGCCTAGAAAGTCAGAAACTGTCATCACAGCGTCCCGATGGAAAGTGACCAAAAGGAATAATAATTCTCAGTCCTATAGCCTTTTGTAAAGTTCTATAACTTTGTTCATGATTTTTATCTTTGTAGCCTGCCTTTCTAATGATGGTGAATGGGGTGGGGGTGGAAGTGGGTAGAGGGCAAGAAACTTACTGTGTATGTATGGGGTGCAGGTAAGACTTGAAGCGGGGCTCAGGAAGCAGCAAGGAAGGAGGGAGCTGAGGTATCCGTTCCTCACTGAAGCTGGTCTGGGGAAATGAGGACCCAAGAAAATCAAGTAGGAGTTAGAAACTGAGGAGAGGAGAGGCAAGCAGGCAGCATCTGGAACCTCTGAGGAAGAAGAAGGTTTCCAGAAGGACATGGCCACTTGGGGTCCCCTGGCAAGTGCCTAGGTCAGTCTCTGGTCGGGTCAGGGACAGTTCTGGTACTCTGATCACACAGCCACACAGGCTGAAAGCCTTGGGAGGAGTGAGAACACGAAGGCTTCCCACAGTGCCTTCCACAATGACTGCCAGTGTAGGAACTGGGAGGTGGCCCTGGTCCAGCATCCTTTCAGAATATCTGCTTCAAGACAATTGTGGGGTCACAGAATGCAACCCACAGGCTGGAATAGAGGGAAGAAATAAGCAACAGGAGAAAGAGGTCATGTTTAAAGAAAAAAATCCTATTTGAATGCTCTCCAATTTATTGTCATTTCTAATACTTCTACCACATGGTGCCCAGTTGGCTTCAACCTTGCATTTGCTTTCTTAACTAGAAAGTCAAGGATGGATTCTGTGGATTTCTCTTGTACTGTGGGGACTCCCTGAAGTCTTGGGGTTAATTTCTAGGAATGTCCTATTGTGTTTCTATACTCAAATATTGAGCTCTCTGCCTCTCTCCTTTGCCATATGGATAAGGTAATGAGGGAAAAATAGAGCTGGTTTATATAGTCAGTTATTATGCCATGCCGCTCCTATTTATCCTTTGAGAGGAGTTCTTTGCTTACCCAAGATAATCACTACATGAGCAGAGGAAAGTTTGGTCAAGTCTCAGGGTTTTTTGTGTGTGTTTTTTGTTGTTGTTGTTGTTTTTTAATCAGTTAATGTCGACAAGAACTTCCTGATCCTCACCCCTCCACATTTCCCATATCTGTCGGGAGTCCCAATATGACACCACCTGGGGAACTGGGCCTATCTATGGTTAAAGACTAGTAAGATAGAAAATAGATGAGAAGACTGAATTAATTTCCTAGGGCTGCCATAAATTGGGTGCCCTAAAACAACAGAACTTTCCTCTCTCACAGTTCTGGAAGCTACAAGTCTGAAATCAGGGTGTCAGAGGGCCATGCTCTCTCTGAGACTCCAAACAGAATCCTTCCTTGCCTCTTCCAGCTTCTGGTGGTGGTTGCTGACCCTTGTCATTCTTTGGCTTGCAGATACATCATTCCAACCTCTGCCTCTGCGGTCACATGGTTTCCTTCATGTTTCTCTGTCTTCAGGTAGCATTTGTCTTTTCTTAAAGGCATAGTCATACTAGATAGGAGTGCCCCCTAATGACTTGACTTAATTACATCTGCAAAGACTCTGTTTTCAAATAAAGTCACATTCACAGGTACTAAGAACTATGATTTCAACATATCTTTTTGGGACATAATCCAGCCCATAACAAGACTCTAACCTCAAGTTCTTGCTTCATCTGGGGCCAAGCCTTCTTGTCTTGATTCTAACTTGCTGATTCCAAAACTCCTCTCCAAGATTCCAGCCTCAGTTACCCAGTCCTTCCTTTCTGTGGTTTTGTTCCTGAGTGATAAATCAGACTTCTATCCACTGGCCCCAACCTGAAATTTTTTGACATTTGTCTGACTATCCAGTCGCTAAGGCTACAACTTGTGGTTTCAGGGAATATCCAGACCTGTCCTCAGCACCAGGGCCCCAGCTCTGTGAGGGCCACTGTGTAAGTCCTCCCCAGGGTCCAGCTCTTCCTTGGCCCACCACCTCTAGAAGCCTCTTTAGACCTCTTTTAAGGCTTCCACCACCAAACCTGGCTTCCATCACTTGACAGGCCCAGCACAATTCAACTATAGCATTGCTTTTCCAAAAGCAAAATTTTCTCATTTGCTTTGTATACATCTTGAATAAGGATCATGTTTATGATGTGAAAGATGATAAGCCCTGCCTCTCTACAATTCTCATAAAGATATATATATATATATATATATATATATATATATATATATATATATGCCTTAGCTTCTCAAACTAGCTTGAGAAAAAATTAGCTAACTTTATGGCATGGCAGTAAATAAAATAATTTAGACCAGTGCAGTGGCCAATTATAAATAAATTAATTTCTTCAAAAGTCAAATAAGTAAATTGGTCCATATTTATACTAGCAAAAAATAAATGGAAAGCTGGAACAATTTTTTAAAGTTTGGGGTCTTAAAATAAGTCTTAGCCACAAAATATCTTTAACTTAATTATTGGATTGATTGCATTAGTCTCCCATTTACCATGTTAATATAGACCTGGTTTAAAGCCAGATCCACATAGAGGAGCAAACCCAACTAATCCATTAGCACAGTGCCCTCTTTCTAAACAACAATGCTTGGCTAACTTAGAAAGGTTTGAATATCTCGCAAGTCTATAAAAAGTCAGCACTTTCAAAAAAGCTACAATTTCCATTCCTTCAACACAGAGAGATGGCCAATAGTAGAATTAAGCAGACTGAAGTTGCCAACAGCCATGTCATCTTATAACTGTAAAAAGCCTGTTGCTTACAATTTATAAAAAGATTAACAGCTTGGCCATACTTTGGGTCTATAAACATAAACTTAATGACAACATTAGAATCTTCCAATTGGCTATATACATGAACCCAAAGAAGAAAACCAACAATTTTCCCACTACTAGTCATTCTGGTTATTTTGTGTGCATTTATCTAATCTGCCTGACCACCCCCCCCCCCCCCCCAAGCCTCTTGTGAAGTTTTAAAATAAATCATTCTCCCTTGGTAGAAAGAAACTGAAAGAACAACTGACCAGCACAAGTTTTGCTACCAACCCAAACCAGCCAATTCTCCAGCCACTATTTCTACTTATGGGGCCACCAGAGACTAAATGGAATATTTCCATCCCTTGCCAAGAACATATGCCAGTATTTACTAGTACTTACACAAAATAATTTTCCAGAATCACTTTTCAAAAGCTGAATGCTCAGTTGACTTATAAAGTCTAAAATGAATTAATAGGAAAGAAATAGACAGTCCCAGATGCACAAGTTATCAATTTTATGCACAGGATGAGTAAGCCTTACATATTTCAACTAAGCTGGAATTACAATAAGCCCATTTCTCTCAGGAGACATGTGGCTGCTGTAAAAATGAAGATGTGATTTGTTTTACTTGCATAACAGGAAGTATTCTTGGCTGGATTAGTCTGGATTAAAATGATTGGCATGAAGGCTTGAAGATGCTGCCTTACCAACTGATTTGGCACCAGTTCTAAGCCATGTCTACATGACCGTGGTGAGCTGAATGATGTCAGATGATCTCTGTGTTCATTCATTAATTCAACCAACATTTACTAGGCACTTATCATATTCAAAACATTATACTAGGACCTCTGAATTCAAAGACACAGAAGAAAGTGTTCCTTCTTGCTTTCAACCTGCTCTGGGTACTCAGCAAGTCTCCTAACATCTCTGATGCTCAACTAGCATCAGAGGGTCGGAGCAGAGATTGGCGAACACTTAAAAGCCAAGCATATTAGAACTGGGACACAGATTATTTCATCTAACTCGCGTTTTCCGATAAGAAAACTGAGACTGTGGGAGTTAAGCACTTCTTCCAAGATTGTGGGCTATTTCTCAGGGAGCCAAAACTAGGAACAATTTATTTGGAGCACAAGAGGCATTGAACCACATGTCAGTGACAGGAGTGAGTGAGCAGCATATGTGAGGTAAAGATGCACAATTATAGTCAAGTCCATGCAAATAACCGGCTAGAGATGGCAAAAGAAGAAAGGCAGTTGATCTGGTCACCTAGTGTCGACATAGCCCACAGGCAGGAAGAATATAAAACCTACAGGCAGACCTGGAATGTATAAATCAGAACAATTGGGTATAATAATTCGGCTATCAACTGTTAGCCCAACAGAAAGACATTTCCTTGGGAGGAAAGGGGAATAGAAAGAAAGCATTGTTATATATTGCACTCAAACCTGGTGAAAACATCAAAATAATCTCATTAAAGAGCAACACACTTACTCAAGACAGACAAAAGGAATTCACAGCACTCTTAAAAATTTGTTTAAGGAATTTCACTTAATCCTGCCCTTCAGTAGACTGGTGTGTGTTTTTTCCAAATTTGCCAGTTGGTTAAGACTTACATCATTGCATTTAGAGTAAGAGCCTATCCGTGCAAACACTTATTTAAATAAACATTCCTTCCACAATCTAAAAGGAACAGTTAGTATTGAATCTTATCTTTCTACTTCATTTAGTGACAAACCTTTCTGAGAACCTCTTAAGCCACAGGTGACCTGTCTTCTGTTTTTTAATAAGCAGTATTTTCTTTTAGACTAGGAGGAGATAAACAAGGTCACTTTTAACACCAAAGAAACATTTACATAAACCAACAGTATCCAGAGTATGCAATTTAAAAGAAAATGAATGGCTAATGAGCCTACCAAATTATATGCACCCCTGCCCAGAGCAAATCTTACTAAATGATGAGTGATAGGGTTTTCCATGGTTGAATCTCTTTGTTAATTGAGTGAAAAAGTGAAGGTGAGAAATAAAGTATAAAAATAAAGACAATATGTGGAAGAATGAAGGATAGTAGTGTTCAGTAAAAGAGTAGGGAGATTTATTTGCTTTTTAAAATTTTTGTATCTCCTTTTCTTTTAACAGTGTGTGTGTGTGTGTGTGTGTGTGTGTGTGTGTGTGTGTGTTGCACATACACAAAAAAAGGTGTAATGTAGCTCTTGGAATCACCTCTCTTGTGCCTGTGTTCCTGAACCAACCTATTCATTCCTTAACACTTCTACCAAGAAAACAATATACTTCAGTCTGTGAATTTATTGATCACTAGGTATGGTTATTAGCTCAGTTCTTCACTTCTCCTTATACCCTTGATTCATGTCCAGCCATGTGACCACTTGGCCAATAGAGTCAAATAGACATGAAAGTGTGCCAGTTCCCAGATGAGTCTTACGGTGCCTTGCAAGTTTCTGCTTGACCTCATACACCTCTGCTTCCACCATGTAAAGAGCCTGCCCAGGCTAACGTGCTGGTCCAAGAGGAGAATGAGGAGTACATGAAGCAGAACAAATCTGTCCAAGTCCATCTTAGGGCAAACAAGTCAGCCAGCCAATTTCAGCAAAGCTGCCCAGCCAAGACCTGCTGACCCACAGCTAAACCACAGGGTTTGGAGCAATAATAATTCTATAGCAATAATAACTACTATAATATATAACTATGATAACATAAGAATAGTTGTTTTATCCCCAGAGTTTTAGGATGGCTTATTATAAGGCAATAGACAAAAGATATACGAGATTTGCTCAGAAATTCAATAAGAGGTTTCATCCTAACATATTTTGAATGATAGGGAAAACATTTACCCACCAATGCTCTACTTTTCCCATTTGTACACAAAAGCTAATACTAGCTGTTACCTTCTTCCAAGGTACTACTAGAATTAAATGCCCATAAACCTCTTACTCTAGAAAACTCACATGATTGAACACAAAGGATTATGCTATCATACATTGAAAGATAAAAATCAAGGGTACAAGGAAGGGGTTATAAGGGTACTTCCCACACAGAAGGTAACTTCTAATATTCTGCTCAGCCTAGAACTAATAAACAGGAAGAAAGAGAGGGAGGAGGAGGAGAGAGAGAGAGAGAGAGAGAGAGAGAGAGAGAGAGAGAGAGAGAGAGAGAGAGAGAACGAACCCTTCTCTCTAGAGATCATTGTCTGACTTGAAACATCCAAGTGAATAACTGAAACATTTGTTAAAATTGATGGAAATACCAACATCTCATTTTAAATAATCTAGATAACTCCTTTGCATCAGAAGATATAGATTAAAGATACATCTGAATATCCAAATTAAGTGGTACAGAGAAACTAGAAAAGTGGCATCTGCTCATTAAATGAAGCCCAAATTTCTTCTTCTCTTCCAGGCTTTCATGGAATTCTGCCTGAAGGGACAATAGCTGAGAAACCTTCACAAGATTACTCTTCCAGAATTCGAGTAACAGCCTCAGACTGCAGTGCGGTGAGTTACTGAGGCTGCAGCGCCCTCCTTGTTAGGGGAAAACAGCACAGCAGAGATACTGCACACTTTGTGTTATGCAAGTACAGTGAGCTGAATCATTGACTAATTATTAATCTGCCCTGCCTTCCATCTATGACCTTACCACCCAAATTGCCAATGAGATAGCTGTTGGCCAGCTCTGTGCTCCTAAGAGAAATGGTACTTCTACTAAGTTGCCATTATCTGAATACTTAATTTGTAGAGAAAGCTCCATCAGGAAGAGTTGTGTGTGTCCCATTTGACAAATCCAAGCACAGGCAGAGACAAGGTCGGCTGTGTCTTTGTCAACCAGAACCTGGCACCACCACATAAAGGTGGTATGTGGGAGAGGTGATAAGAGGGGGTTGGGATGCTGAGGAGCACCTGGCCCAGGATGCAACACAGGTACATAGACATACACAAAGGGCAACCTGTAAGCAGAAGGAAATCTCCCCCTGTCCACCACTGTATTCACTACCTACTGTTGAGGTCTGTTTGGTTTCCTTGACTGTCAGACACTTACAGTTTCTCTCTCCCTCCCACACAGCCTGGAACTGATTTTAAAAAAATAAACAGGCTACACCTTCAATCAGACACCCAATTGCAAATGAAGCTAGGGTGTCCAGATCAATTTTACATGATCAACATCTTTCCCTTTGTCCCATTAAGCATTTCGTAGCAACAGTCCAGCAACTAAGAGAATCTCATTGCCACTAATAGTACCCAGTTGCCCAGAAAAAAAAGAAAAAAAAACCTGGCCAGGCCATCATCCTGAGAAGTTTACCTGGCTGGGTTGATGGAAATATATCACACATTGGAGCAGAAAAAAAAGAGGCAGTGTGTTGCTAACACTGCTGGAGAAAGGGCCTCAGTCCCCCAGCTATTCTCATGTCATGAGTGCAAGGAGACTGGCTCCTTCCAGGAAACAGCACTGTTGCTCCTGGGTCTCTAGGATTAACTTCCTGTAGTTAACTCTTCTTTACAAGGTAAATAAATGTTCTTCTCGTCTTAGGAGAGTGGATAGCAGAGTAGTCTTTCACAACTTGATATGAGTGTGATTGGATTATTTCTGTCCAATAGAAAAGGGTTGATGGTGAAAGGAAGGCCATTTGCTTGGGTGGGAGAAAACGGGCAGTTTGGAGTTCTAGGCAATGCAGAGGATGGGAAGGGATTGCCAAGTACGGACTTTTAGAGGCATCTGTAAGGTTGGTCCCTATACACTGCAGGTGCAGGAATTAGACTGGGTGGCTAGAGGACAGTAAAGTCTGAGAGAGAAGTATGGAATGGGAACCAGGGGGAGCCATTCGCAATGCCTCTATGGTGGGTCTTGGAACCCAGGTCTCCTCCCAAATAGTGTTAGAATGGTCACAAATGTACTCAACTGTATTTTCTATGTGTTCCATGATATAAAAAAGGTTAGGAAGCCCTGGTCTAGCCTCATGGTGTAACAGAGTAAGTGGTATTTTTTAAAAAAAATCTCTACTTTTACTGTAGTTAATCAGTTCCTGATGTTTCCTGAAGCCAAGAAATCTGGTTTGTCATCCCAGCTCTCTGCATTCCCATCAATCCCCCTGCCCATTTTCTCATCTATAAAATTAGAGACTGTACTAGATTGTCTTAAAGGTTTCGTGTGGTTCAAGATCCCACTGACTTCCTGACTTTCACATTCTACCTCTCCCATCCATTGTCCATCAACTTGAACCATCCCAGGACTCAGCTGAAGTGTCACTTACAGACCCAATCAGACATAGACAAGTTTAAACTCCTTTGCAATATTGTGCTTTCCCTTTGAAAGTCTCATTCTACTTGCAATTATTTCATTCATCCATCCATTTATGCACACAGTATTTGTTAAGAGAGGGTCTGCCCCGTTGAGAACATGAGTTTAGGAGCTGGACATGTGGGTTTATATCCCAGGACCATTGCTTCCTGTCTGTGTGACCTTGAATGAGCCACTTTCCTCATCAAAAGAAATTAAAAATTGTGTCTACATCTCAGGGATGTTGTAAGGGTTAAGTGAATTCAAGAGTTTATAAAGCACCATGAGTGACATAAAGTAAGCACTCAATAAAGTAGCAAAGATGATGTTCATGATGAGTTCTTTACATCATGTAAGACAAGGCATGTACCCAATGGCCTTCTCCTGCTAGGCTGGAACTCACAGTTGTTTCTCTACCACCTGAATCTCCAGTGCCTCCCACAAAGCCCGGCATTTAATCACATATCAAGATTCAAAATTTTGGTTGAGTGAATCATTGAAACACAAGTAGCTTGCTATGTTTTCAGTCCCATCAATTTTTCTCAAGGCTAATTTTCACAGTTAAATTTCTGCCAATTCAGCTTAAACTGAAGTTTGCTTTGTTCTCAATCTTTGGGGAGATCAAGACCAAATGTTCACTTCTCTGTTCACAAGAGAAATATTACCGTTTGGGGAAGTTGCATGAAATTCTCACAAATTTCCTTCTCCCAGATCCCAAGTCTAATTGCCATTTAAGGAATAATAGTTTGGATAACCAAATAACATTCCCAAGAAAAGGGGAAAACTCAAAAATTGATGTATTCGATTTCCAGATGTGAGCAACTCTTGTTTTTGCCTAAATGGTGTTGACAATTTATGGTTGTCTTTGGAAAATCATTTGATAATGATCCAACTATCTAGAACCTCTTTATTTTATGCCTGTTAAAAGAAAAGAAAGTTATTACCCAGGAAAATTTCCAGACTGCCATAAAGTAAAGCAATTGCTGCCAAGAGCCATCTGCCATAAAACCTCCCCTAACAGCTCCTTACCTTTATGTATCTGTAAAGCACCCTTTTTAAAAATGAGGAAAGGCCATCAATCATTTCTTTTAAGGCTAATTGCAAATGTTTAATACAGAAATTATATATCAAAAAGTATGAAATAAGCTGTGTGGCATTCTAGAATCAAACACGGGCACCTCCCAGAGACGGATGCAAGTGTCCAGATTATAGAAGCAGCGGTGCCACTAACAGGTTGCAGGACCTTTGGCAAATCCTCCCTTGGCTACCTGGCCCCTCAGTGCCCACATCGGCTACAGAGGATGACGATGGAGGTCCCACTCATCCTAAAAGGTCTTGTATGAGAATCAAACGAGACAAGAGCAGTGAAAATACTTTGAAATATTCAGTGCGGTATGAAAACAAAAGATGTCAACTTTCTTAAGAGAAAACAAAAGAAAAACCTGTATGAATAGTTTCTTGTTGATATGATGGTCAAAGCTATTGTAACGAAGGTACAATAAAATAAGGGGTTGGGCTCTAGGTCAGTGGTTCCCAAATCTGGCTGAGCATCTGAATCCCTGAGGATCCCGAGTTATTAAAACAGAAGTGTAAATCCCACCATACATCTACTGAATCAGACTATACATAGGCCTATGGAATTAGGATTTGTGCAATAGACCTAAGAATCTGTATTTTAGTGCACCGCCCTGGAGATGCTGACAAATGGGGCGATTGGGGAAATGCTGGGCTGGATGATGTCTAAGCTTTTGGGCAGCAGGGAAAAGAAAACCTGTTATCTTCTTTGTTACTGTCTGCTGCCAGAAGTAATGATTCCAGTGTCAAATTCTACCTGTACTGGTATATTGCTCTACCTGACCTCTCCCAGTGCCCATCAATCAGAGGGACAGATTACAGGCTGCCATTGGCACCAGCATCACCCACAACAGGGATAAAAGGGAAGGATTAGTGGAAGCAAAGAAAAACACCCCCTCCCTCTGCCTGGACCCAATGAGTGGCTAATGCTGGTTCCAACCTGACCATGACTACCCTGGAAGTGGGGCATTTTGTGTTACGGCCACTATTTCAAAAATTAAAATGGAAACTGGACATCTATCCAGAATAACTAAACTTATTCTTCCCTCCCTTCCTCCTTTCTTCCTTTACTGTTTATGGCATACCTGCTATAAGCCAGGCCCTCTGCTAAATGCTAGGGTTCCAGGCCAAGCCTGGTGCAGCTCACAGTCTGTGGGAAAGTCCAATATGATGATTCCCTGAGATGATTCTACAAAGAAGGGAACTTATCTGTAGAACCCATAACAGAATAGGACCCCATCTGGAAAACTAGCCCATGAAATATAAAGAAGAGGAAGAGAAAACAGCTTATACAGAGGCCCTACTGATCTAAGGCCAAAGTGGCCATCCCAGAGAATAAGAGGAGAATGAGGATCACCTATTTAACATTTTGGAATTTATCACATGAGCCCTAGGGAGGCACTGAAGGGTTGTGAGCCATGCAGAGAGGGGACTTAATCAGAATGCTTCCACTGCAGTGAAAGCAACCACTAGGAGGCTGTTGTTGAGGGGGCCCATGTAGTCTGGCCTTGATGGTGGCTGTGAAGATGGGGAGAAATTTACATTTCAATGGATAAAATTAACAAGTGATGAATTAGGTCTTTTAATTGTGAAACAAAAATAAATTCACTATTTATTCAGTTTGTTAAGAGAGCAGGGCAGTGGGTGGAAGGAATAATAGAGGTGTCCTTGCAATATGAAGTTTGAGAAATTGTGATCTAATCTAACTCCCACACAGTGAAAGAAGTCTTGACCCAGAGATATAGAGCAACTTGTTTAACATCACTTATTAGTGTGGTAACAGGGAGATGGCTAGAATATTCCCTTCCCCAGGACAGCGTGATAATGAAGGCAGAAAAATTAACCAGCTGAGGCCAGGTTCAGAGTCAAGCCAATACCAGGCTCTGCAAAGCTGTTGGGAAGTAAGGAAATGTGTTCTGTAGCCATGGGACTCTAGGCTGGCCTGGACCTAATAGAGCTTCATGCTACAGCAACCACTATGAGAACAAAGAGCACACAAAGAAGGGAGCTAAGAGTCCTGACTCGGGATGTTAGGGCTACAGCCGTCCTCCATTCCCCCAGCCACACACTCAAACAGCATCATTTTCAGGACAAATGCAAGTCACATAGGTCTTGGTCACCCTCCTCATGACACACATTGCACCTCTGCCTCTCCTTGTGCATTCTGGGCCCCACACATTTCCTTTCCCAGATATGTTCCCTAGTCTGATGGAGCACAGCTTGATGCACAAAGCCTCTGGCCCATGCAAGGCTTGGGGCTTTGCAGACAACTGAACAAATGGAGGCAAGAGGCTTCCCCTGGTGTGCATTACACTCAACCTCAGCCAAAAAGATGAGCACAGCCAAAGAAGTCAGAGACGCCACGTGATATCTGAAACAACTTGCCCCTCATCCAGATTGATAGAGCGGCTGCTACAAGATTAATTGTGTTTTTCCTGGAACAAAGCTGGAAATCACTCAAAGGGCAATAAATGCTGAAATCCGTCTATGCTCTGCCAAAATTTCAGACAAAAAGCCAATAAGGCAATTTTTACCTTATGTGCTTGAATGGATTTTTTAAAACAAATCCATATTGAATGCAATGGACTAGGTCAGCCCAGGAGCTCAAAAGAGACTGCTCACTTTGGGAAGGTGAGTGAGTTCTCCTGGGTCAGCCATACTTCACACCACGTATTGAATATGCCACCCAAGGGAGTCCACAGCCTCCATACCCTTGTTAAATTCCATGAAGAAAGAATGGCCTGCCAAGTATGTGGACCAAACAATGCAGTTCCTAAGGTCACTTCTTCTTGGAGTAGAGAAACCAAAGATGTGAATTTTATGAGGGCAAGGCAAAGGAACCTGCTAGCCACATCTACTTTGGGGTTTGCAAAACATTTCAAAGATTAATATTGCAAAACCTCAGCCTGGAACAAAACCAATACTCTTTAGGGCTCCCTTGGGGTTAAGTAGGTGGTGATAATAACCTGTGTCTTATATGTGTAAAGTAATTCATAGGCTACACAGAATTTTCATACATTATCACATTTGTCCTCCCAACAACCTTGTTAGTTGGGTATTATTATTAATCTCACTTTTCAGGTGAGGAAAATAAGGATCAGAAATTATATACTGGCTCATAGGAATTTGCTAGAAAGAATGATCAGACATGTCTAAAGACTGCTCTAAGATACAACTGCTGGTACAACAGATAAAATGGTTCTATCAGTCAGGGTTCCGGCAGGAATTAGAAAACTCAAAATGGAATCATTTTAAGAAGTTTAACAATTGATCATTTTACAGAAGTAAAAGTCAGGTATGGAAAGTACAGGAAGGAGAGATTAGTACTCCAGGACTAGTAACAGGGAGGCGGTTACATTCCTAGGCTGAAGGATTATTGGAAAGAGGAGGAACCTGGACAGAGCACACCTTGAAGGGTGCTGTGACCTTCAGTCAAAGCAAGAAGTGAGCTAGGAAAAGAAATAACCCAATTGTCTGTCTGGGTCCCAAATTAATCAAAACCAACTGCAAGTCAGAGGACAACAAGACAACTGAGTTAACCATACATCTGAGTCTCCAAGAGCAAAAAGCAGGTTGGGAAAGGTAAGGAGTAGATCAAATTCAAGATATTGTCAAGTGTTATTTATAATTAAAAACCAATCTACATGCCCAACATTTGGAGAGTAGTTAAATATATTAGAGTTTGTAGAAACAATCGAATATTAATACAGCCATTAAAAATCATTTTCATTCTCAAAGAATGACAGCAGAGAGTATGGTCCTCATATAACCAATACTAAAAGGAGCCAGATTTTTTTTTACAAAAATAACTACATATATAGTATGGTTCTAAAGACGCTTGAAATAAAGAATGACTAGAAGGAAAGACAGAAAAATGTAAACATCTCTGAGTTATTTCTGGAATATAGAATTAGATTTTTGTCATTGTTGTTTCCATTTATTTAATTGGATATTTATCTATTTTTCTGAATGTTCTATAATGAATACATATTATCACTACAACCTGGAAAATATTTTTATTAACTTAAAGCAGATTATCTTAAATTCTTAGAAATTCTGAAGAATAAAATCTTAAAATTCCTTGGCTCTAGCTAGCATTCAATATAAGAAAAAACAGGAGGAAAATAATCATCTATTCCTCTGTTGATATCAGGCTAGATGTTGGGGATTCTCAGGATATCAAATCAGGTGTTTGTAGGTCTCATAATGTATCTCCATAACAATCCTTTGAGGAAAAGGTCATCTTCTTCTACAGACGAGATGACCTAGGTTTAGAAAAATCATATCCTCTACACAAGGTCACGCTGCTGGTAAGTGACAGAGCTAGGATTTGAACCAAATTGTCTGATTCCAAAGTGGATGTTATTCCAAAGAACTGAGCCATGACCCTAACAGGAGCTGCTGTACTCCCAGGAGTCCTGTCCTACACAGCAACCTCTCCTTGACCATCCTGACTCCAATGAACTATATTCCAGCAAAATTTCTCAAGCATTTTGGGGGCATCCTGAGCTAACAGTCAAGACTGAGAAAGTCCAGGGTACACAAAAGAACAAGTCCTAGTCTGGTGTTCTATTCATCAAGTCCTCACTTACAGAATGAGGTGTTTGCTGATCTCAAGGTCCTCTCAAAGGTTCCCTCGTTATGGATAATAATGATTACAATCAGCCTTCCATATCCATGGGTTCTGCATCTGTAGAGTCAACCAACCACAAATCAAAAATATTTGAACAAAGTTACATTGTTGCTGACATATACTATGTAATTAGGCAAGGATGATTGCCATGGTTGTTGGTTGTGTCTATACTGAATATATACAGACTTACTTTCTTGTCATTATTCCTGTGACAATACAGTATAACAACTACTAATATAACATTTATATTATACTAGAGGTCCGGTGCACGAAATTCATGCACAGAGAGGGGGTTCCTCAGCCCAGCCTGCACCCTCTCCAATCTGGAACCCCTCAGGGGATGTCCAACTGTCGGTTTAGGGATCAGGCCTAAACCAACAGTCAGGCATCCCTCTCACAATCCCGGATGACTGGCTCCTAACCACTCACCTGCCTGCCTGCCTGATCATCCCTAACCCTTCTGCCTGCCCTCCTGATCACCTCTAACCCCTCTGCCTGCTGGCCTGATAGCCCCTACCTTACCTCCCTGCTGGCCTGGTCACCCCTACCTTGCCCCCCTGCCTGACTGATCACCCATAACCTCTCTGCCTGCCTGCCTTATTGCCCCTAACTGCCTCTGCCTGCCTACCTGATCACCCCTAACTGCCCTCCCCTGCTGGCCTGATCACCCCTAACTGCCTCTGCCTCAGCCCCCACCACCATGGCTTTGTCCGGAAGGAAGTTGGACATCTGGAAGATGGCCGGTCAACCCTGTCTAATTAGCACATTACCCTTTTATTAGTATAGATAGATTATATAGGATAGGATTGCTTAAATGGGGGCGGACCTTTTTCAGCAGGAGGAGATGCTCTTGGCAGACAAAAACACATAATCTCTATATCTGGACTGATAGCCAGCCATATGCATTATACTGCCAAACTAGTCATTGAAGAATTAAATCACTTTCTTACACCTTACACCAAACAGCTGTTGCCCTTAAAACCTCTCCTCAGCCCCCACCTTAGGTTCTGCCTTCACAGTTCACCCAGATTTGGTTCTGATTGGTCCATTTCTATGCCAGTCAGTGTCAAAAGCTTCACCTCCTAGGCAGCCATTGGCTTCTTGCACTTCACCCAGATTTGGTTCTGATTGGTTGGTTTCTATGCCAGTCAGCATCAAAAGCTCCGCCTTCTAGGCAGCCATTGGCTTCTCACACTTCACCCAGATTTGGTTCTGAATGGTTGGTTACTATGCCAGTCAGCATCAAAAGCTCCGCCTCCTAGGAAGCCATTGTCTCCTCGCAATTCACCCAGATTTGGTTCTGATTGGTTGTTTTCTATACCAATCAGCATCTCCAGGCCTATCTCTGGGCCTTATCATAGAGACAGGGCTGATTAGCAGCCACCCCAGGCTGCTGGCCAGTGGGCTGAACTGCTGACCTCTGGGAGAGAGAGAGGCTTGGCTGCTGGCAAGGCCTGGAGAGAGAAGCAGGTCTGATCACCCTGCATCTCTCTGAGCATCGCCAGCACCCACTGTCGCTGCTGATTGACCCCGCCTCTCTCTCTCTCTGAGAGGTTAGCAGTTCAGCCCATTCACCAGCTGCGTGTGCAGCCTGGCATTTGGTCCACGCTGCTGGCGAGTAGGCTGAACTGCTGACCTCTGGGAGAGAAAGAGAGGCTTGGCTGCTGGCAAGGCCTGGAGAGAGAAGCAGGGTCTGATCATCCTCCTTCTCTCTGGGCCTCGCCAGCAGCTGTTGCTGCTGCTGATCAGCCCCGCCTCTCTCTCTCTCTCTCTGAGAGGTCAGCAGTTCAGCCTGCTTGCCTGCTGCATGCACAGCCTGGCGTTCAGTTGAGCCTCCAGTCGCTGTGGATGTTACAACCCTGGCTCTTTATATATATAGACTAGGTACTATAATATGGAGATTATTTCAAGTATATGGGTGGATTGTGTAGGTTATTTCAAGTACTATGCCATTTTATATAAGGGACTTGAGCATCCTCAAGTTTTGGTATCTAAGGGAATTCTGGAGAGAATACCCTCATGAATATTAAGGGACCACTGTATACAGGAAAAGATTTATTTAGTACTGACTATATGCCAATCACTGAACAGTGTGCTTTGATACTTATCACATTGTATCTCCATGACAACCTTCTGACCAAGTCTATTACTATCCCTATGTTATAAAGGAAGACACTGAGTCTCAGAGAATTTCAATTAACTTGCCCAAGACCAAAGAGCTAAGTAAGTGACAGACTAGGATGTGAACACAGATTTGTCTGACCACAAAATCCAGTCTCTCAGAGCTTATTAACTGGGGGAGGTATGACAGGCTTATTTGAGAAATCACAGAATAATAGATCAGCAGTTCTTATTAGTACTTAATAATAATGTCTTCCACTGGGCTTTATGTTGCTCAAAATCCCACCCCAAGGACATCATTGGACATCATTCTATTGTGTATTTCTCTCCCCCACCATGTGAGATGTCACTCCTCAATGCTAGAAAATGTGGCCTGCCTATGTGCCCAGGAAGAGGAGGACACAGATTATAGGTGGGCTTTAGCAGTTTCTGCCACAGACAGCAAAGTGGCTCTTCCTCTGAGTCATCAGCCCCAGACCTCATTCTGAGTGGCAGAAGGAGCAGAGGTTTGAAGAATGGTCCAGTGATGGACCAGTTTTAGCCTCCATTTAATTATCTTATTCTATCCCCAGCACTGTTACAGCACAGTCTCACACAACACTAGGCTCCAGTTGCCATGGACAGCATATTACAAAACAAGACATTAAAACTTCTCAAAGAGACTGAACCACACAGTTCCCTCAGATTTGTCTCTCATCATTTTAGAAGTTCATAATAATTAACCCATACAAGTGTTCTCTGCCAACACAGTATCTGCATCCTGGGAATGACAGTGATGCCCACTAAACCGACCTCTCCTTGCTTCTCATGCTCACTCCTCCACTCCAGCTCCATAACCAGAGTTTACTTTTCTCCCCACAAGGGCCTCTGTGCATTAAGCTTCCATTTCACGGTGGGGCAAAAGGATAAGATGTATCTTAATTTACCTGTGTTCTGCCTACCTGGCTTATTTAGATTTTTGGCCTGCTGAGAAAAAATTGCACCAGGCTTAATGATCAGCTTAGCATTTAACCTGTTGCTAACACTTGAGTGTGTTCTAATTCTGGTTAAAATGCATGGACAACATTCAGGCTGGCAGCTTGAGGATAAGAGATATTCTCTGGCCCTCTGTCATTATTGAATTTTCTGCCCAGTAAAGTAAAAAATAAATAAATAAAGTTATAATGAGATTAAGTCTGAACTTGGAAAATGTCATTCCTTGAATTCCAGCAGCTGGCTTTAAATGCTTTTTGGCATGGGTGATGTCCCATATTTCTAGCCTGACACCCAAGCTTTGTGGTTCCTACAGTTTCCAGGGGCTTGGTGATTCTCTTCTGCCTACCTTCTACAAATTATTAGAAATTAATTTGACTTGGTTCAGCATTATCTGACAATTGCACTGACCGTTCCCCCCTCCTCCCCACCATGAACCTTTCTGGCTAATTTATATCCCCGCCACACATTTTAATGTCTCCAACGCTGGTGCACATTATTTTAAGCTCATGCCAATTATAATTTTTAATACAGTCTGAAAAATCATGCTGTTACTTAGCAACAAAGGTCACTCCAATAAATAATACCTTGAGAGCCTATTGATAGCCTTGATTCTTTTTCATGGGGATTGAGAGTTAGTGGTGAGACCTTTCCCAGTAACTGTTAATATCTGAACTATTGATGAGTGTCTGCTACTGGCAGTTTCTTCAATCTAGCTCAGCCCCCTTTACTTCAAGTCATCTTTCTCTTCACTTTCACCCCTTTTAGGTAGTGATAGGGTGGGCCTGGTGAGCTCCTCTCTTCCCATCCCTAATCTCCAGTCTCTCTCTTACATGGGGGCTAAAACAGAAAACCTCATTAATGTACATATCCAAAGGATAACTGGATTTAGAAACACCAAGCTGAAGTTCCAGGAACCTTTTTATATCAGAAGCCAAGGATTGAACATCACCAATGACATGGAAGACCTCAAAGTTTTTCTTCTTAAAGAATTTTTTCTCAGCATTTTCCCCTGGGAGATAATGACCTTAGCAGCAGGCATGTTACATGGGCACAAGGGACAGTCCCTGCAGTAACCAGGGCTTAGGGATTCCACAGCACAGCTGGACCCCAGAATGAAACCCCAAGAGCATCCCCCTTGGTGTCTCCTGGGTTCCTAGAGCACTCACTACCTTCTCTTTTCTGTTGGGATGAAGCTCCCCTTCCTCCCTGAGCAATGGGAAGCCAAAGTCAATTTGGAATGCTCGTCACACAGGGTTCTTTAAAAATTGTATATATTAGGAAATTCCTGTTAAAGGGCAATCAACAAAGATCAAAGGCATCTCCACGTAGCCTGGCAGAGTCTCTAGAGAAGGAGAAGTCCTGCTGCTCCTTCTGCCCCCTTCTGTCTTTCCAACAGAAAACTGTCCAACATAAGTTGTCCTGGAGGTCAGACTCAGATCATGGACCACTAACTCCAGGCTCATCCCTCCCCATCAGGAGCCTCCATCCTTGGAGGACCACACATGGATTTTTTTCCTATAGTTTGACTCATTTGAGTCCTCACAAGTGCCTAAACAAAAGGAGAGTGGTCTCACACTGTCAGTCCATATTTTATATTCCATAGAAAGCAAACCCAGCTTTATTAGTTAATGTTTATTCATCACCTAGTACTGTGCCAAACACTTTACAATAATACCCTTATTACAATAGTCCTGAATAAAGTCTTTTTTACCATTTTAACAAGGATTAAAATAATTTTTGTCTTGAATAACAGGTACCACTATTATTCACACCTAACAAATAAGAAACTGAGGCACAAAGGAGAACTCTATTATTTGGCCAGCATATATCAGAGACAAAATTTGAAGGCAGAGAATCTGACCAAAAATCCATGCACTTAACTAATTCCCTTAACTGCCAATATGCTATAAAGTCACTCTCATCCCCTTGTTAGTGATAACACTTTTTTTAAGGGCCACCAAATCAGACCAGACTTTAAAATCCTGAATGGTCCCATCTTCCACAGACAAGCTATAAAACAAAATTAAAAGAGATCCTGCCCTTTTAATCTTGTTTTCCTAAATGAACCCCAGAACACTGGACCAGCTAAATGTCTCACTCCTTGGCCAGTTTTCCTGTAGTTGGAAATACCCAGCCTTCATAGCATAATTCACTGAATGCTGTCCATTTGTAAGGTGTTGTACTAGGCACCAAAAGAAACATAGACACATAAGATAGTCTGGTTACGATCTAAACCCATGTCCCATGGTTATGAAATATCCTAGTGAGATAAAGAATCTAACCGAGCAAGACACTAGCATCATTCACTTTATCTTTCTTATAATTATAACTTCATTTCATTCCCAGGGACTGGGGGGAAATGCATGCTGGTTTTCTCTAGACCAGAGCTTTTGATATCCAGAAAGAAGGTCAATGGTCCACAGAGAAAGGACCCTGGTTGTATCGTTTCAACAGCCATAGCCAGGTCTTCAGCTCACCATCATCCATAAGCCACCAGCTTCTATTTATCTGATAACCCAGGTGTGCATAAAGATCTAAAGGCATTGATGCCAGGCCAGAATATTTTCCTTTGAATTAAAAATCATCCGAGAGTCTGTTCCTAAATCAGTGTAGCCTGGGGCCTCTAAAGGGGCAGCCATAAGAACATGCTCACCTCCTGAGGCTTCTGCAGCACATCAGTCAGAACGAGGGTGTAAGCCCTACAGGTCTCCAGCTCACCCTCTGGCAGGAAGTTGCTTCCTATAGTTATCTATGGGCCAAAATCCAGCCCCACCATCAGAAACCATGAAGAGGCCAAAAGGAAAGCATCCATCCTCTCAGATCTAATTCACTTCAGTATCTCTGCTCCCCAATTCTGCTCTCTCTCTCCATGTGCTATTATATTCCTAAGCCTACTTACCTGGATTTCTGAAATGTGTTCATTTCATCATGCCTCCATGGTTTGCATGTCTTCTTAACTGTTAGCTTAACTGTTAGCTTAACTTTGACCAATGGTAAAAGAGAGCTTTCTTCAAACAGGGTCTCCATGATCTGGACTTGTCCATGCATTCAGTCACCAAGTTGGGAGCTATTAGATGTCAGGTTGTGCAAGATTTTGAAGATAAAATTAATAAGATACCAGCCTTGTATTTATGGAAGTCAGGATCAATTAATGGAAATAACTATGTAAATCAATCATTGCAATGCCTGCAATGAAGTTTGTTCAAATCTCAGAAATAGCACAGAAAGTGACATTGGGAGAAGCAGAGACATCTACACAGAGGTGGAAGAGAAGGGGATAAATGTGCTAGATCTTAAAATTCAGAGGGGAATTCCAGTAGGAGAACTGGCACAATCAGAAACAAAAGTACATGAAAGAGCCAGCTGGGCTTAGGAAATCCAGTAAGTTCTTCACTGTCAAAGTCTGGTAAGTATGTTATAAAGCCCAAAAGAAGGTGAGGATAGACAAACAGCAGGGGCCAGATTTTGGAAGGCCTTGAGTGACCTACTGGGGACTTTATTTAGCAATATTAACAGCCTGAAGTCTTTAAGGTTTACAATAGACAGAGCCCTGCACAATGCACTACATGTGTATGACATCATCTAGTCCTTATCAGATCCCAGTGAGGTAGGTATTAGGTTGAACAATAAGAAACATAACTAATACTTCAACAGTTGCCCTATGGATGTGGAAACCTCATGGTTCAACCTAATACTGTTATTATTATCACCATTTTAAAAATGTGGAAATTGAAGCATCTTACTTTCTTTCCCAGGTCACATGGCTACTAAGTAGAAGGGGCAAGACTCAAACTCAGACAGTCTGACAAGTATTATCAGATGAGGAGTAAATTTTTAGATAAGGGACTAAAAGACCCCAAAGGAGTGAAAGTGAACTGTGTGGTGCAGAAAATGCAAATTCCCTGAGAGGAGGTGCAGAAAATGCAAATTCCCTGAAGCAAGAATATTCCTGGTATGTTCTAGAAACCCAAGGAGGCCAGTGTGGCAGGAGTAAAGAGAAGGGCAAGGAAGAACATGTAGGATATGAAGTCTGAGAGATAACCTGGAGCAAGATTGTGTCAGGCTTTATAGTTCAGTAAGGACTTTGGCTTTCATTCTGATTGAGATGAAAAAACACATGACATATTTTAACAAGATCATGTTGGCTGCCAGTTGAGAATAGACTACAGAGGAGCAAAGGCGAAAGCAAGGTCAGTTAGGAGGCAAAAGATGATGGTGATTTGGACCAAGGTGGTGGCAGTTGAGTGGGGGGACTCATCCGGATGTGTTGATAATCTGGATAGAAAATGTGAGAGAAAGAGAGAAGGCAATGATAGTGCCAAGATTTTAGAAGAATGAGATTACATTAACCAAGATGAGGAGGTTGCTGGTAGAATTGGCTACAGGAGATTATCAGAAGGTCGTGTGTGGAAATGTCAAATGTTCATTGGATCAACTAGAATTATCAAGTAGTCAGTTGGATATATGTGTCTATTTTGGGGGAGAGGTCCAAGCTGGAGGATATATTTGGGAGCTATTAGCAGACAAGTGGTGTGAAAACCATGTGACTGGAGAAGATCACCCAGGGAGTGAGTATGAATAGAAAAGAGAAATGGTCCAGGAACAATCCATGAGACACTCCAGTATTTAGAGCTCAGAAACCTGAGAAGCAATCAGCAAAAGAGACTGAGGGGAGTGATCAGAAATGTGAGAACCAGAGGCAGCTGTTAGTTTGAGCATAGAGATCATGAAGGTGAGAACTTACTCTAACTTCCCAGACCACTTCCTTCTTCCCACTGCTTCAGGTTCCCATCTGCCCAGTGCTGCTGGTCCCACAGACCTCAGTGCAGACATAAGTGTCTGAACTACCAGGGCAGTCATCACTGAACTATTCCAACATCAGAATGTTTTTATTCAGTTAATAAGAAAGCATCATTGCCTGAATTATATGACTACATACTCTCTGTAATCAGAAAATCCCTTAAGATTGGGAATAATTTCATGTATTTTATTTTTTTAGTTCAGGGTAGTTACTATGAAAATAATTAAATTTCTGAAAATTCTGGTACTTTTCATGTAATTTCTAAAATTACTATTTAGAATTATCCACAAAAAAACTAATATTTTGCCCTGGCTGTGTGGCTCAGTTGGATGGAGCATCATCCCATAAACCAAAAGGTTGCAGGTTAGATTCCCTATCAGGGCACATACCTAGGTTGTGGGTTTGGTACAGGAGGCAACGATCAGTGTTTCTCTCTCTCTCTCTCTCTCCCCCCTTCCTCTCTCTCTAAAAATCAATTAAAACATATCCTCAGGTGAGAATTTAAAAAAAAAAAAAAAAAAAAACACTTATGTTTTGCTGCTGGAAATTCCAGGAGAACTGATGTTTGCACCTTCCCAAGTCAATCTTACCCTCTTTGATTACATCTGCAAGCCGGTGCCTTAACAAGGCCAGAAGCTCCTCAGCACGTGTGAAACTCCCCTATTAAATGTTGACACAAAAGCAAACATTCATCAAGGAGACTTCAATGGCAGCCCCCACAACCCGGAAAAACAACATATAATCAATAGCAAAATTCCATTTCTACAATTTGCTCCTTGCCTTCCAGTTTTTATTGAAAGTTTTCTATCCCGTAGGAAAATTGCTTCCTTGATACACAGGTCACTTTCGTGATCCTCACTTCACTCACACACACAGTTTCATTTCCTCTCCCATTTATAACGCTGTGCGCTAAGCAGCATTTTCTCTTCCGAATCTGTTGTAAAAGAAATGATGACATTTCACTGAACACAGAGTCAAACATCTATATGAACACACAGATACGGGTAATACAAGCATGAATGAGTTCCATATGTTTTTCAAAAAAATAAGGTTCTACTAGAGCAAGAGGGCACCCAATGTTAATCATACACACATGAATTTTACTTAATAGTCTGCCAGTGGCTTTGATTTCTGGGAAAATTAACATTTTGGTTTATGTAAATAAGCTGTGCCTTTGAGAGAAACAGAAGGGAAAATGATGTTATTTTTTTCCTTTCCTGCAACAGAACTTCCTCCTTCTGGTTTGTATGCACCAGCTGACACCAAGGGAAAATCTTCTCCTGCCTTCCAACACTCACCTTCCCTTGACCTTGATTAATATCTGGAATAGCTAACAAATCACGTTTGGCTGTCCAGGTCTTACTCATACCTAAAGGAAATCAGAGAGCATTTATGCACAAGGCAATGTGTCTTTGCAATCATTTTAAGTGAATACACAATGAGAACTGCCGTGAAGTGTGCTCTGGCAGATGGCTCTTTCCCTGCCAACCCCCAGAAAATACAGATATGCTGAGCTTTTATTTGAACTTCTAGAGGCTTTAATGCACCATTATGTGATTTCATTGCCCTTTACACGTGTTAGCGTATGTGTTACACCTTCAAATACAAGCACGTTGGCAAATCTACCCCCACCCTCCAAGACCTAGGGGAAAAAAGACTTTGCAGGTTTCTGGCACTGCCCTAATGTGGCATGAGTGTTTCCACTGTGAGCTTCAGAAGAGCACAAAGCTCAGAGAATTCAGCTCTGTTGTCACCCTTTTACTCAGGAAACAGACTCTGGGACAGAATCAAAATCACTTCCTTCTGAGAAATCAAGGATGCTTGTAATACATCATTTCAGGAAGAAAAACTTCTGAGGTAGTTTTTTAAAGAAAACGATGTCTATGTCTCCGGCAGCTATTTAGTTAGAAGTCTTTTGATGTGGGATTTTGACACCAATCAGTATTGCCAGAGGAATCATTTCAGTAGACTTCAGGTTTCTAATGGAGTCCCACAAAGAGGCTTCAACCACAGCCTTCCTCAGTCATGTGGCAGCATTTCAGCCACATGGCAGCTTTGGGAAATGCCCAGGGAGGGAGAATCCTGACACCTGGTTCTGAAGCGCTCCACCTGACCAGTATCTGACTAACAGAGTCACTGATCCTCTATCAAATTGCACTTTCTTTATTCAAAAGGGGGCTATTAGTCCAGATCAGACAATCCCAATATTCTAAAACAAGGGAAAGATTAAGCAAGCCACAACACATCCAATATATGGATTACTTTGGAGTCAAGATGAAGAATGAGGGAGCTCTATTGGTGTTGGTATGGAAAGAGTTCCAAGATACACTAAGGTACTATAAATAAAGAGCAAAGCACAGAACCAAAACCTACAAAATATTCTCATTTTATAGAAAAAGCATATTATTTCATGTAGAAAACTAAACTTTTAATAAATTCATCACATGTTTATGTATAAATATATATGAATATATAAATATATCTATATAGATATAGAGATAAAGATAGAGATAGAGATTAAAAATGATATATGAATGTGTGACATACATGTCCATGCTTAGAGATATGTCTAAAAGGATGTTCATTGTATTGATAACTGTAATTATCTCCAAGGAGGGGAGTATGATTGGGGTTAATTAAAGAGAGGAGTTTTCTCTTTATCCTGTGTACTTAGACATACTGGATTTTGTTCTACAACAAGAATGCATTCAGGTATTACTTTCATAACATAAAATTGAATAAGCTTAAGATGATGTATCATTTCTTTATTTATTCACCTAAGATTGAACCAATGCTATGGCAGACAGTTGCCTCTCTACTATTCATTCCTCTCTTCCTCCTTGATAATGTGATCTTACAATGTTCCAAGCTGAACATTTTCTTTCCCCACCTCCCCTCCAGCTCCAAATAGCCAGGGATGTATTCTGGACAATGACACATGAATGCAAGTGCCAGAGGGAGGTAGGAGGTGATACCTCCTCTCCCTGCCCTGAAGGGACAGGATGTCTGGAACTGCAGCAGCTTTCTTGGCGACATGAGGTGTCAAGTATGAGGCAAAGGCTAAGAGAATTATAGAGAGGCCTTGTGTTTCCTCACCAACACAAGTATCTATGATACACTGAACAAAATTAAGTTAGAGATGTTGACTTTACAAGAGAGAGGAAGCATTATCAGCAGCATAAAGCACCTGAGATTATGTGACAGGATGAAATCCAAAATATAAATAAGAAGAACAGAAATAAAATAGGAGTGCAGTAATCTGCATAAGGGTGTGGAGTCAATTAAATAAGATTCTATGGAGGAGAACCAAGATGGAGGCATATGCAAATGCCTGTACTCGCCACCTCCCACAACCACATCAAAATTACAACTAAAATACAGAACAACCATCATCCAGAACCACCAGAAAGCTGGCTGAATGGAAGTCCTACAACTAGAAAAGTAAAGAAGAAAGCACACAGAGACTGGTGTGGAACAGGCTGGTCCAGCACCCACATGGACCACTTTTTTAATCAGGAGGGAGATCACCTCTGTGGAAGCCACTAGGAGGATCAAGGGGTCCCAGCCCCACACCAGACGCCCAGGCCAGGGTCCCAGAGCTGAGAAAAGAAGTCCCTATGGGCAGTAAGAACTAAGGGCTGTAAAAACCAGTGTGGAATGGGGCTGAGTGAGACACAGGCTGTTGGAGACCCAGCTACTCCTCTTAAAAGGCCAGCACCGTGAACTGAATTTATAAGGACCCACTTCCTCTGAGCTCCAATACGGGGTGAGGCTCTGACAGACCCAGACACATAGAAGGAGAAACTGGACTGTCTGGCATCCAGGCAGGAACTCAAGGGAGGGAGGTGTTCAGAGTGGTCATTGTTACCTTGCTGGGACCTCCCGGGTTGCAGGGTTGACTAGCAGCCATTTCTGTTTTCTCAGCCCTGGTAATTCCCTGAGACCCTGCCCCCACCTAATTTACAACCCCACCCAAGTATGCAGCGGCTTTTGCATATGAATGGCCTGTCCTTGCTCAGGCTAAAAACCTGTCAAATGAGCTGCAGCTGGGTCAGGGAGCCCCAAACCTATCAATAAAAGACTCCATATCCGGCATTAGCACCAGCCAGCCTTGGTTCACAGCTGGACCTCATGTGGGCACTTCCAAACCTGATACAAACAGGAGGAATCTGCAGATCTCTTTGTATCTCCTCCTGGGTGGCCCCAAGCAGTGGCTGACTTTACATCTCCCTGGAGACCCAAGAGCCAGTGTACCCAGTGGTCAGTGTCAGGCCATAAAAGATTAAAACTCTTCACATCCATAAGCAACACACTCAAGGGACAGACTCAGTGAGCACCAAAGCCCGACTAAAGCAAGTCTGGCTTCATAAGGGTGTATCCTACACAGAAATTCTCCCACTGTAGTCACAGCCAATTGTCATGGGGTCAACTCTTCCCAGGACACCAACAGCAATCAAGTCTCAACTACAACAAGACTGTGCACACAGCCCACAAAGGGGTACATGTAGAGTACCTAGGTCAGGTGACTGGGGAGGCTGAGCTAGTGGGCCCTATAGAACACCTACTACACAAGGCCACTCTATCAACTCAAGGAGTCATAGCAGCTTTACACAATACATAGAAACAATCACAGGGAAGCAGCCAAAATGCAGAGACAAAGAAACATGTCACAAATGAAAGAAATGGAAGAAAACAAACTACTGGATATAGAGTTCAAAACCATAGTTATAATGTCACTTAAGAATCTTCTAGAAATCTCCAAGGAACTTAGTGAGACTTTCAAGGATCTTAGTGAGAATGCCAAAAAAAAAAAAAAAAGGAAAAGGACCAGTCAGAAATTAAGCATATACTGACTGAAATAAAGAATAATATATAGGGATTCAACAGTAGACTAGAGGATCCCAAGAATCAAATCAATGATTTGAAATATGAGGAAGCAAAAAACACCCAACCAGAAGAGCAAAAAGAATAAGAATCCAAAAATAGAAGATAGTGTAAGGAGCCTCTGGGACAACTTCAAGCATACCAACATTCACATTATGAGGCTGTCAAAAAAAGAGAGAGAGCAAGATATTGAAAATCCATTTGAAGTAATAATGACAGAAAACTTCCCCTACCTGGTGAAAGAAATAGACTTAAAAGTCCAGGAAGCACAGAGAACCCCAAACAAGAGGAACCCAAAGAGGACCACACCAAGACACATCATAATTAAAATGCCAAGGGCAAAAGACAAAGAGAATCTTAAAAGCAGCAAGAGAAAAGCAGTTAGTTACCTACAAGGGAATGCTCATATGACTGTCAGCTGATTTCTCAACAGAAACTATGCAGGCCAGAGGGAGTGGCAGAAACTATGCAGGCCAGAAGGGAGTGGCAAGAAATATTCAAAGTGATGAATAGCAAGAACCTACAACCAATATTACTCTACCCAGCAAAGCTATCATTTAGAATTGAAAGTCAGATAAAGAGCTTCACAGACAAGAAAAAGCTAAAGGAGTTCATCACCACCAAACCAGTATTATATGAAATGCTGAAGGGTATTCTTTAGGAAGAGGAAGAAGAAGAAAACAGTAAAGATAAAAAATATGAACAAAAAAGTGGCAACAAATACATACCTATCAACAACTGAATCTAAAAATCAAATGAATAAAAAATCTGAAGAACAGAATAAACTGGTGAATGAAATAGAATCAAGGGCATGGAAATGGAACAGACTGATGATTCTCAGAAGGCAGGGGGTGTGGAGGTGCAGGAAGAGATTATACAAAGATCTTATATGCATGTATGCATTACCTATGGATACAGACAACAGGGTGGTGAGGGCCTGGGGTGGGGTAGGAACTAGGTGGAGGAGAGCTATTGGGGGGGGGAGGGTAAAACATCTGTAATAATCTGAACAATAAATATTAATAAAATAAAATAAAAAGATTTTATGGCCGAAACCGGTTTGGCTCAGTGGATAGAGCCTCGGCCTGCAGACTGAAAGGTCCCAGGTTCGATTCCGGTCAAGGGCATGTACCTTGGTTGCGGGCACATCCCCAGTAGGGGGTGTGCAGGAGGCAGCTGATCGATGTTTCTCTCTCATCCATGTTTCTAACTCTCTATCCCTCTCCCTTCCTCTCTGTGAAAAATCAATTAAAAAAATTTAATAAAAAAGATTCTATGTGTAAAAGATATAGAATGTAGGGGTAACAATGTACAAATATAAGGGCAGATTTTTTTTTTTTTGCATTTTTGGTCAGGGTGTGCTATGAATAGTGGCTAAAATTTCACACCACAGTGTTTGAAATTGTGGCATACCACACATATGAGCTAATTTCTCTGTACCTCAGTTTCCTAACCTGTAAACTAGAATCACACTAATAATTACTCCCATAGGACTATTGCAAGGATTAAATAAAATAATGTTCAAGAGTTTAGCACAGAGGTTGGCACATGGTGAGTCTCAGGATGAGTCAGTCATTATTAATATAGGATGATGTAAAGGACATCCAAAGATCCCTAGGTGCCAAAATATACCTCCCATGGCCTCCCTGCTAGTCAAAGAAAGTCCCACGATAATTACTATCTGGCTTAAGGCCTCAAAGATCACTGTTATACAAGAAATGTAGGACTCACCTGAGGAAAGTTAAACCTTGATATTCCAGAAATATTTGTAGGGCAGCTATGACAAGTGAGCAAGGCACTGAGCAGGACAAAAAAGAATGCCAAAGATGTGCTCTGTGTTCTCAGGGAACTCGAGGACATAAGACATTAAATTTGCAAGGAAAGTGAACAAATATATGAAAGGTAAGTAACAGCTCATAGTTGTACAAGAAGTGTCACGAGTCAGTGTATGATGAATTGGCAAACAGTGATGCAGAGAAGCATTAAAGCCATCCAAAGCCCAGAGAGATGGCTGTGGGGGTGATCCAGGACTGTTTCCAAAAGAAAAGGAATCTGCACCAAGGAGGGATGGCTTCTGATGAGCAGAGGAGCATGCCAGGAAGAGGGTGCAACATGATCCAAGTGATGAAAATAAATTCCTGAGCACATATGAGAATGACATGAGTATGGAGACCATGAGTGTGGGAGTGAGCCTGACCAAAGCAAAGGGAATCAGCAAGAGCCGTGCTATATCCTTAGAGAGGGGGAAGCAAGGGTACCTGGGAGTCTGAATACGAAAGACTTGAGATAATTGAGAAGTTTGAAATGCAGCAAAAATAACCATAGCCTTGTGTTGACACTTGTCAGGAAGCAATGAGTAGAATTCCAGAGCTGAGAGAGTGAGCAAAAGACAATTCACTGGGACCTGCTGTAGTGACACAAACTGCATATCATGGTGAGAGCCTGAACTGGGATGGGTCAGTGGGAGCAGGCAATGAGCACTCAAATAATGGCAAATATTTTCTGGTTCTATTTTTACTGATTTTCACCTCTACTCACACTAGTTTATAAGATTAGTTACTAGCCGAAACCGGTTTGGCTCAGTGGATAGAGCGTCCGTCTGTGGACTGGAAGGTCCCAGGTTCGATTCCAGTCAAGGGCATGTACATTGGTTGCGGGCACATCCCCCGGTGGGGGGTGTGCAGGAGGCAGCTGGTCGATGTCTCTCTCTCATCGATGTTTCTAGCTCTCTATCCCTCTCCCTTCCTCTCTGTGAAAAATCAATAAAATATATTTAAAAAAAAAAAAAAGATTAGTTACTGCATGAAGTGAGATCTGAGGGGGAAAAGCCCAGGGCGGGTAAGTTTCAAGGAAGCAAAGGAGAAAAGAAAGCTTAAGAGCCAGGACACTGCCTTAGCATGCAGGTGGAGAACTGTGTGCAATCCAAGGTATGCATGGGAGTGCTGGGCTCTCAGGGAGATAGAAAGGGAAGAGAAGAGAGGAAGACAGCAGAGGAGAAAAATATCTGGTAGGAAAGATTTGACCCAACTTGACCAATGGATAGTCTGAGCTTCAGCTAAACCCAAGTCAGTTCAGTCTCTCAAATACTGAGACAGCTCCTCCTGTGTGCCTAGCCCCAATGCTCAGTGAGGTTAGAGTCTGCTAGCATGTCTCAGAGCTATGCTCAGATACCTATACTGCAGAGCCAATGATAGCTGTCAGAGAGCAACCAAATGTTTTGTGAACTCAGTCTAAGGAAAGGCTTCCCCTGGATGGGCTGAGGAAGGGAACTTACCTCAGATGAGGTGGGATTGAAGAGGCCAACTTTGGATGGTCTTTGGAAACAAGTGGACTCTTAGAGAAGGGAGAAGTGCTCTAGGAAAAAAGAATCTCACAAACCTAGTGCCAATTGCAAAAAAGACTTGTGCTTATCTAAAAACAAAATAGTCCAGTTTTGCTGTAGTAAAGATAAGAATGAGACATAAAGGTGAACAAATTGAAGATGTCTGAGAATGCCAGGTGACATGTTTGTCTTAACTGAGTAAAGAATGGAGAGTCAGTCATGCTCTTCCCCAGGGGAGTGGAAGTGTGGGCAGCTGTCCATTTTGGGGGTAAATCTGACATGGAGTGGAATGGCATGGAGAGGAGAGACATATTATAATAGAACAGGTAATGGCAGCTGTAATGGAATAGAGGAGGCAGGTGTGAGCAACATCTGGAAAGAAGATTCTATAAGGCCAGAGGACTGATTAAACACCATATGAGAAGGGGGCAATATGTAAAAGTCAATCCTAAAGTTTAGGTAACTATGAATAAGGACATAATTTATTCATTCACATTGGGTTTGAGAGTCCCAAAGGATGTCCAAGTGGGCAGCACCACAGAGATATGCCTGATTCTATGGGGAAGGGGGTGCAGAACATTCCATTTATGGAGTGGAAGAGTAGGGTGGGAGAATAAGGCAAGATTCTACTGAATCAAGTCCTTCTAAATATAGAAAAATTCCTTTGGGAAACTACAGTGGCACTCATGGGAGCATCAGGACTGTACAAAACATGAGGAAGACTAAGAGCTAATCACTCAAGAACTGAGGAGGGTTGACTTAGAGGAACTGGAAGAAGTAGGGTAATCAGTTGGCTCAGCATAGTTTTTGGAAAGGTTCTACCTTGCAACAGATTAGTTAATAGTCAGAGTTGGAGAGTCAGCCAAGTTCAATGCCCAGGATCAGGCCAAAAGTGGGTTGTGAGAATGGTTTGAAGAATCAGGCATGTCTCCACAGGAACTCATGCTCTAACAGAGGGCCCAGAGCTTTGAAGTTCAGAGGGAAGGTATCCTGAAGCTCATGCTCTAAGCCTTCAAGAATCCATGTATAAGAATGAGCTGATTTTCTCTGAAAGGTGTGTGCAGTAGACAGGGAGGTGAAAGGAGAGGGAGTTTGTCTTTGAGTGTCCTGGGAAATCAAATCCTGTGAAGTCAGTCCAAACCTTATATAGCTTAGATCCTAGCTTCTGCCTCTATATCACTTTTCTCGTGACAAATATTGGCGTCCCCAAATGCAGAAATATAAATTCACTGTAAGAGTGAGGCATGGTTCATGAAAGTCCAGTGCACACTTAATTGAGCATTCACTATGTGCTAGTCACGGCTTGACTCTAGGAATCAAAGCTGGACCAGACACTTTGTGTTCCAACTACCCGTGGCTGTCTCACAAACCACCCCACCATGTGTGGCTCGCAACCACCACCATTCTGTTATGCTCATGATTCTTGGAGGCAAGAATTCAGTGAGAGCACAGAGGAGCAACTCTAACAGCTGAAGAGGACTGCGATAGCCTGACTAGGGCTGTATGTCTGTGGAATAGTTCCTAGTTCTCCTTCAGATTCCTCAGCTTCGCGTGGCTCCTCAGGTGGTCTACGGGCAGTTAGGCTTCTTCTATGACCAGCCATGGATATATAGGGAAACAGAGAAGCACAGAAAGCAAAACCTGTCAGTCCTCTTGAAGACCAGATCCTAAAATGATAGAGCATCACTTCCACCATATGACATCTGAGTGAGGCAGGAAGGAACTGATGGCAGTTATCTTGTAGATGAGCTACCACACGGGGCCTGCCAGTGAGGCGATGATTAGTCTGGGAGTTCTATGAGGGCAAGGCCCCATCTGGCTAGTTTCCTGCCGCATACCCCAGTGATTGTTATATTTCCTGACACATAATGCACACAATAAATATTTATCAGCTTAGTGAAGAAAATGTGTCCAACAAGACTCCAACCCAAAAGTATCCCTCAGCAAAACACGTGTGTGCCCTCAGAGAGTTGTAACTTTAAGGAACACAAAGAAAATTGGGGTAGAAAAACTGGCCTCAATTCTCTAGTTTGGTATTTAGCAGAAAATAATCAAAGTTTCACATCATGTGGTTAGAAATGACCTTGACAATCATCTAAATTCTAGCACTACCACACAATCCCTAAGATATGAAACAAAAGTGCTATTTCCATTGATTTCACAATAGTCCTGTCAGGGCTTATGCTCCACTCCTGCTGAGATGAACTGGGTGGCACAGAAATAGGGTTCCCTTCATCCCTCTCACCCCTCAAGATCCAGTCAGAGCCATCCCTAAGCAGACAAAAGCATGGGTCTCACCCTGGGCTTGTTCAGCCTTTCAGATGCCAGAGGTGACTCTCAAGCAGAAGACCCCAAGCTCCATCTCACCACTGTAATAGGAAATGGCTGCTTCCTGTTTCAGGAAGGAGACAGAACACCCAGGAAGAGCAAACTTCCAACATCCCACCTGAGATCCCCTTTGTCTTCACAGTGTAACCTCCTTCAGGCCTGGAGATCAGGGGGTGGTCTGGGTTGCCTGGTCATGTCTTCAGTGTATCTATGATATCCTGAATGCTTGTCAAGATCTCTTAAAAATAATAAAAGCCAGCATTGATTGAGTACTCAACATTGTGCAAATCTCTGTTCATAAACGATCTTCCTGAAGCACTATTTTGTACCCATTTTACAAATGAGGAAACTGAGGTTTAGAAAATTGTTCCACTAACTGAGCTGGTAGATGGCGGAGATAATATTTGAATAGGGGCAATCTGAATTCAGAGTGTATCCTCTCTAACCGTCTTCTTACCCACACGATCCTTCCTCTCCTTCCTCCCTAAGGTAGGTGAGCACTACGTTGCTTGATGGTTGGGACCACTATCAAATAGAGACCCAACTGGGCACTTGGAATTAGGGCTGATATTCAGGATTTAGAGTTCATGATGAATCAGGCCCCTGGGTTAATGAGATCCCACAGAGGCTCCTGAACATCTCTGGCCTTCCCGGTGGTCTGGCCAATCCTCGCTGAGGTGGCACCTCTAACAATCAAACCCTCTTTTTAGCTAAGAGGATACATAATGATGCTCCTTACTGCTCCTGTAGAAGAGTGTATTCCCCCAGAAAGTTAACATCTACGTGAGAAGGGAAAATTCAGCTCGCTGCCAAAAAGTCCACCCTGGCTTCTTTTCCATCACTGTACTTTAACAAATCCACCATAGGCTTCCTTTTTACCCTGTCAGAAAGCCAAGAGTGGCATTTCAAAGGACACGTTTACCCCCTAGCAATTTTTCTCCTCCACTACCATGTGCTTTCTTCTCATAAAATCAGACCAGACAATGAAGCCATAAACCCAGCTGGTAAGATTGATGTCCTAGTTCTCCTGCCTCCCTCCGGTGGGTATGGCTCAGGACCTGCGCACTGTGAACAATAAACATTTCTGTGAAAATGCTTCAAGATAGAGACCATCACAATTTAATAATAACAACAAGTCAAGGTTTTAACTGATATAGCAGAGGGGTGAGTTTGAGAGAACATATGGCATATAAATAACGAACTGGACAGAGCTGCAAGGAAAAATCTCGACCTCGGGTTTCTGGAAAGCTCTACCTTACTGCTCGCCCACATCTGGAGCACATACACCGGGAATGGACTGCTCCTGTGAAATGTAACCAAACAAATCAACTGCTCTGCTCCTTATTTCAGACACTTGCATTTTTACAATGAATGGGAAATCTGTGGCAATCACTGTTAGATCATTTACGATTAAAAAATCAGCAGGTAGACAGATTATAGAAAATAAAACAGAGTTTCATATATTCTGCAAACTTATCGTCTCCATCAAAAATGAGCTGCTAAAATAAACCCCAGAAGTTTTATATTTTTGTCTGCCACCTTTTGTTTTCTTACCCTTATAAGGACAGAATTCCAGTGGGCCTTAACACAAGCTGACTCCACCACACTCGAGATACGGCAATTTTATGAGAAATTAAAAGCCATTTGTGGGTATCTCATTCCCTCTATTTTCTGTGACAATTGGCCAATGAACTTTTCCATTCCCCAGATTCCAAAAGTGAAAAATACGGAGTTGACATGTGTTAATCATCAAAACAAAAATACGAAAATTGTAGCACTTCTAGTGGTAGAGGGTCACTTATCAACCAAAAAAGGATCTGCTCACTGCTTGAAATGAAAAACAAACACCCACTTCATTGTTTTCCTTTAATTTCCCCACAGAATTTAAACACACATCTCTGTTTTCAGAGCATGAGCTTCATGTTCCTTGTCCATGAGATGAAAATGTGGAATGGATGATCTCCCAGCTGCCTTCCCAGTTCAAACAAATTCTATTATATTAAATACACACACACACACACACACACACACACACATATATATATATATATATAATACGTAAATATATATGTACATATGTGTGTATAATATGCTGACACGTCAGGATAATTTTAAAATAAAAATGTATTTTTCTATGCATCTGACATGCATTTAGCCTCTCTCAGCCTCAGTCTCTGAATCTAGACCCAAAAAAAAAGTAAAGACCTGGAATCATGGGTGGAAACTGGATTTCAATTTGCTTGCCAAATCTTATCCTTTGCCAGAATCATTATGTTGGAAAGCATTGGTGAAGCTATGCCTGGGCTCAGCATAAAAGAGTGCTTATATTTATAATGAGTATTTATAATGAGTATTTATATATAGTGAGCATTTATAATGAGTAATTATAATAAGTTATAACACAAGGCAGATCATACATGAGATTTCCATAGCTCTCAATAAGCCTATTAAATCTAAACCCTATTCCCTTTTTGGGAGAGTTGGTGTGAAGATAAAAGGAAAGTTTGGAGTCTACCCATTGGGATTTTACAGCCCAAGAAACAAAGGTCCAAAGAGATGAAATTATTTGCCTGTGGTCAAAATTTGAACCCCAGAATTCTGAGTCCAGATCCATTATACTATACCACATGACCTTCCTTAAATTCCATCAGGCTCTATGCAAGGGAGTGTCTTACCTGTGATCAGTGAATCAGTCAGGGTCCAGCAGGGAGTAAGGAACCTCTCTTCTCCAGATATTTTCAACTGAGTAAAACTTATTTAGGGGTAAGTTACACAGATAGTTAAAGAGCTAAGGAATAAAAGAGGTGAAGCAAAGCAGGGATTCGTAACAGAAAGTTGTTATCAACCTTGGATAAAAGAACACAGATATGTTGTTCCCAGAAACTTTCCAGAGGCTATCTGGAAAGAGCTGGAACAATGGAGGAAGAAACTGTGGGAGCTAGAACCATGGAAGAGATGTAGCCAATGATAGAACATGAGGGCAAAGAGAGAGAAAATGCCCTGTCTTCTCCTCCTCCCCCACCTCCAGCCTTCTGCTAGTGCCTCCATGGACCAAATCTACTTAGAAACCTAGGAAAGCCTAAGAAACACAGTTGTAAGAAATGACAGGCACAGATGAAATAATATGTAGAGCGACAAGGATATAAAGATAGATATGATTTCAGGCCTTGTGGTAAAACTGAAAGGCTATATCCATAACCTAAGGATATGCCCAATTGTTCCTACCTAATCTATTTAATTTATTCCTACATAACATCTCCCCTCTCACAAATGGAGTGAGAAAAGGTCACTTCTTTATACCTGAGTCTTTTGACTCTAGACTCATGGTCAAGGGGCAGAGATTAGTATAGAGCAGTCTTGATGGAATTTTGCACTGAAGCCAAAGTAAAAACAATCTTCTATTCAGGTCACTCCAACTCTTGTGTGAAATTTTAAGACCTTGAAAGGAAAAGGAAATTACCAGAAAGGGAGGCCCAGGAAAATTAGCTCTCCTCAGAGACCTGCAAGTTAAATAAAGATGTCTTTAAGCTATAGGCTGGAGATGGTTCTATAGCTGCAGGATCCCTGACTTTAGGATCTAACACAACAATTTGTTAACTGGTTCTGGCTGTCCACAACAAAACTGCTTTGAGACTCCTGTTAAAGACCTAAACTAAGACCCTGCAGGTGACCCATGGAATTAGCAAATCTAGAGACAGAAATCTATTGTGTTTTTGGAAGTCTCTCTAAGATATTTGGGGAATAAGGGTTTCTGGACAAGGAAATCCTTGGTATCAACAAGAAATTTAGGATGTGGCTGCCAGTATTCCTTCCCAAGTGTGCTAGTGATACTCTTTAATAATGCATGCCATCTATAGGTGCCAAGAATGTGGCTCTGTTTGATAATCCACTAAAGGCCTTCTGACTGCTCCAACCTGTTCCTTGGAATATGTTCCACCTCTGGACTGTGTATTTATAGTTCTCTCTCCCTTTTATTCTTCCATAGAGAAAAAGTCAGAGGCCTGACAATTCAGAAAGCTTGCTTTCCTCTCTACTTCAGTTCTCCCCCATCCCTTACCTCCATTCTCTCTTGTTTTGGTCCCACACTGAACTCCTATCCTGAAGCTGGGGGCCCCCAAGCTGCCAGCTCCTCTTGTTCCCCATGTCACTCTGAAATGGCAATGTCATAGATACAGCTGCCCCAGCTATGGATCTGGGAGGCTTGCCTGTCACAGGTTCTGGGGACTCTGGCCCCTCTGGGGGTGAATGGTACTGAAAGGCCCTGAGGACTGTGCCATGTTGCACCTGATCCTGGGAGATGAACATTCTCCCCAGAGGTAAAGCCTGAAGGATTGCACTCCATGGATTTACAGCCTCTCTTTTTTCTCATCAAGTGGGAGGCGGTGGTCTGGGTGCAGCATTGTCATTTGTTCTGGTAGAACAGTGTTTCTTTCCCTTTAAACAATCTACAGGGGCCACCTTCCTGGAGATGAAAGATGAAAAGACGGTGAGATTACCTGCCAGGAACATTTAGGCTTTAATGATTTTCACATGAGCATTCCCAGAGATACCGTACAGCAACCAAGTCACAGGACGCTGTTCTAATAAAATTAAAATTACTAAAATAAACTGCCGGGCATCTGGAAAGCACCAAGAACACCACACAGTATATAAACTGACATCCAAACATTGTATACCTACATGGTGCTTGAGTTACAACAAAGACGTGATGCATGCTAAAGCCTTATTTGTCTCCATTTTAATATCTTCGTAAGTAGATTTTAATCACTAGGAAGCCAAATCATATTCAATATCAATATCCTTTATGTTGCCCATGATTTACAGTTTCTGTGCATCCAATTCTCAAGTTCACATTTACAAGCATTCTAGAACTACAAATATAAGAGAAGGACTAAACAAATGGAAAGTAAGAGTATTTAGGAATATTCAAATAAAAGGTTCCCCTCCTCCTTTTTATATCTAGCTGTGTTGGAGTCCATTAGAAACAGACTCGGGATAAGACGAAAGGTCTAAATATGAATACTTTGTGACTTTATGAAAAGCAAGCTTTGTAGAACACTATTTTTAAAACAAATATTAAATACCAAGTGACAGTTTGATTATGAATATTGATAATATAATATTTATTTTAAATATAATATATTCATCAGTACTCAACCCCAAGTAAAATTAAACTCATCAGGATCAGAATAACTGTTTGGTTTTGCAAAAGTCAAGGACCCTCGTTGGGTGGCTTAATGACTTCTTGTTTGGGTTCTGTTTGCATAAATTATCCATCAAGTGCAGCCATTACACCAGATGCAGCATGGCACTGTGGAGGAGTGAAAGCCCCATCAGGACCCCCATTAAAGGGAAATGTGATTGGAATGGAGTCATCATCCCGTGCCTGGTGATGGTCTGCTATCTCCATTCTCTACCCCTTTGCACCCATTCCAGACCTGGATTTTTAAAGGCAATGGCTGCAATCAAACAATAGACGTTGTAAATGACAGCCGCTCTGCCTGTAGCCAAATGTGATAAAGAAAGGGGAGAGAAACAATATAATGGGTTTCAAAGCAATCAGACGAGTCTCTGAGAATGCAGGTGCTGGGTAATGCTCTCTCCACCCATCTAGCAGTTTATGTACCACAAAAGAAATTCCTTTTCTTAATATCGACAGACATTCTTTCCACCTCATGGTGTTACTCCCCAATAAACTGGGGATGGATCAGACCCAAGTCATGCTGTGTGTAATACTAATTAAGGAAGACAGACAAAAATAATGGCATCCTGCTTCACATAGCATACTCATCACGCTCCAGTATGGACACATCCTGCAGCTATTCCAATGTAATTGTACCACTCAGCTCAGGAAAGCCTCTGAGACAACACAAAATAAAGTTGTAGAGCACCAGAGAAACCAAATAATAGGAAGAGAGAAACTTCCCAACTGAGTGATAAGATGTTGTGTGTCTGAGATGTGCAAAGCTGAGCATATGTTATATTGGAATAAAAAATGCAGGTGAATCCAAGGGGAGTGAGAAACTCAACCACTTCTCACTGCAATATAAAATAAAATTGCCTGCATACCTAGTGAGAGTTCTGGTTTGGATCACACACATTCAGCTCTGAAATAAGAAATTGAAGAACATTATCAAATGATGATCATCACCATAAACTAGCCTTAGCTGAACCCGCCCTCAAGGCGGGGACACAATTACCCCAGCTTAAGCTTGTCACAAATGTTACATGCAAGACAGCATAACTATGCAAGATCCACACAGCTGGGGCTCAGAGCCTGGCTATAACTGGTTGAGATGGGTGTTTAATACACTAAACTGATAGCAAAAATGGCTGGGAGGTGATGTACTTAGTTATAAAGTATATCCTCAGGCCTGGTAATAGCTCATAATACAACCTTACAGATGGGTTCAAGTACATGAAAGGACACTGGACACACAGGTGACAGGAAACAGCTGTGCTCCATTTACAAAGAGGACAGGAAAAGAGGGAATAAAGTTTAAATTACAACAGGCAGGTGTGACTGGTATAAAAAGACAGAAATAAGGATGACTAGGTTATTAAAAGAAGTAAAACATTATAAGTGGCCCAAAGAGAGTGCAGGAGAAATGGACATTAAAATATTGAACATCAACATACATATACATGGTAAAATGACATGTTAATTAGAGCAATCAATCTGGACACAAATTTTTTTTCATAAAATATTATCTTGCACAACACGAAATTGCCATTCGGTAGACAGCCTCATGTGGTTCAACCTAATATTTCTGCCTTAGATCAGAACCTTGAACAGCACCTACTACATATTAGGTGATCTATAAATATTTGTTGAATGAAAATGAATTTTCAAATATTTAAAATGAGAATGTTCATCTGAATGAGCAAGAGTTCTCTAGTTTGTTTTGCATATGGGGCAGTCTTCTGTGTAAATTTCTTTTTCTCATTTACATTGATTACTTTTCTATCAGAGATATCTCCTTGTAGTTCATTGTTGAAGTTATGATCACTATTTTCAGGAACTCTGAGCATTTATAGACACTGTTAATAACTACCTTCCTTACTCTTTTAGATTACCAACAATGAGAGTTACAAAAATTCATCACGTCCATGTTCTTTTCTAAACTCTTTGGATATTAATTGGAAAAACAGATGCCAGAGGATCCAATAATCATTGTTTACTTTTGAGTATTTTTGCTGGTTTTAAAATGATAAAGCAAAAAAATGCTCATTATCATTGAAGAAGTTTTAATGAGTTTTGTACATCAAACTTGTTGAGATGGATGATAATTATTTAACATCTTACTATATGCCAATTCAATTCTTTCAGTTCTACAAGCCAAAACCCTTGCAGTGATCCCTTTCACTTTTTGTTTTGCTCACACCCCATATCCAATCTATCAGCAAATCTTGTAGCACTACCTGCAAATATATCCAGAATGCAGCCACTCCTCACCACATCTGCTATTCATCCCCACACAGAACCCCTCCAAAGCCAAGCCATGATCCTTTCTCACCTAGATTATTTTAAGAAATTCTAACTGGTCTCCCTATTTCTGTTCTTGCTTTCCTACACTCTTTTCTCCACAGAACAGAAAAAAATCATCACCCTCAAAAGCTTCCATTAACCCCCATTTCACTCAAAGTAAAAGCCAACATCTTAACACTGTTCTAAAAAGCCCTTTCCCATCTGCTCCATACACCCCACTATCTCCCTGGTTTTATCTCCTGCTACTCACCCTCCTGCCACTCTGCTCCAATCACACTAGCCTCCTCCAGATATTTACTCAAATTTCACCTTCTCAGTGAGGCATTCCCCAGGCAGCCATCTAAGATGACAACCTACCCTCCATCAGCACTCCATTCTCCCTTCTCCTCTTGATCTTTTTCCCTTAGTCTCTGTAGTGGTTTTAAATACATGGAAAATTCTTTGGTATTCTTCCCTTCAAAAAGGGGAGCCTCATTACTCTCCTCTTGAGTATGGGCTTTACTTAGTGACTCACTTTTGACACCTAGAATGTGGTGGAAATGATGGTGTATCGCTTCTAAGAATAGGTCTTTAAAAGGTATTGTGGCTTTCTCCTAACACACTCTCTCACTCTTGAATCACTTGCCCTGGGTTTGGAAGTCAGTGGCCATGTCATGAGGATACTCAAGCAACTCTATGGAGAGGCCCACATGGCCTCCTGCAACAGGCATAGGACTGAACCATCATGGAAGTGGATCCACCAGCCCCAGTTAAGCCTTTAAGTCATTACAGCCCCGGTGAATATCTGACTATAATCTCATGAGAGATTTTGATCCAGAAATCTCATGAGAGATTTTGATCCAGTCATTACAGCCCCGGTGAATATCTGACTATAATCTCATGAGAGATTTTGATCCAGAAACAACCAGCTAGGCCACTTCCAGATTCCTGACCAACAGTAACTATAAAAAAAAAACACACCTTTTTTTGTTGTTGTTTTAAGCCTCAAAGTTTTGGGGTAATTTATTACATAGCAATAGATAATTAATATAGCCCTTATCACCATCTAACCTTATTATGTATCATATTTTTTGTATCATTGCTTATTGGCTATCTTCTGCAAGGAATGTAAGTTTTATGAAAGCAGAGATATTTGTCTATTTTGTTCATTACTGTAATCCTGCATCTAAAACAATTAAATGAATCAATATTTTATTTTTAATAACAACTAAGTGGGTATCCAAGACTCTCATACATTAGTAGGTCAGCAAAAATGCAAGACTCAAGATGGGGGGCGGGGGGGTTTGAAGGCATGTGTTGGGAGTTGGGGACTGCCAGGGAGAGGTCAATGGGGGGAAAAAGGAGACTTGTGTAATACATTAAACAATAAAGAACTTAGACTTAAAAAAATGCAAGACTCAGACATATACTTACAGTGACTGCAAGAATTTATATCACTTGAGTAAAGGCTGATAACTCTTGATCATAAAGCGACACCTACCATAGATGTGTTGCAGAAATAATATATCCTGAATACAAAGAGTCTCCTATTTTCCTACTAAATACTGAAGCTGTGTTCTCACAGAAAAACAAAGCACCCAGTAGATAATTTGCTAGTTGTTGGTTCTTCTCCTGAACAGACAAAATCCTCAGCAGAGCTTCCTATAACCACAAATGTCCAGAATCCACATCCTAAAATCCTGATTCAGAAGATTTGTAGTGAGGCCTTGGCATCTGCTATAGACTGAATGTTTGTGCCCCTCCAAAATTCCTATGTTGAAACATAATCACCATGTGGTGGTATTTGAAGGAAAGGCCTCTGGGAAGTCATGAGGTCATGAGGGTAGAGTCCTTGTGAATGGGATTAGTGTCCTTATAAAAGATATACCAGAGAGTTTCCTTGTTCCTTCCACCATGTGAGGGCACAGCAAGAAGACAGCCATCTAGGAATAGGGCATTGTTCCTCACTAGGCAATGAATCTGCCAGCATCTTGATCTTGAACTTTCCAACCCCCAAAACTATGAGAAACAAATTTCTGTTGTTTATAAGCCACCCAGTCCATGGTGCTTTTGTTATAGCAGAGCAAAACAGTGTCTTAACTGCAAAAACAAAAAAAGACCTCTAGATTATCCAGTCTACAAGTACTGGAAGCTTTTCATATAAATTCAGCAACTCTGAATCCCCCTTATACATTCATTCATTCATTCATTCATTCATTATGTATTAAGTTGTTGGACACTGAGTTAAACTCTGGAAAAATGAAGAGCATGATGAAGCCCAGGGTCCAATGAGGAAGATCAGACACTCACCCAGTTGAGATGTCCAAGCCAGAAAGCTCGTCATTAAAATCCTAGCCCCAGTAGAACTTCCCCCACATACACACACCTTGGGATGGAGATAGATTGGGCATGCATCACCAAAAAAGATATGGGCTCTATGAGCAACTGACTGCAAGAGAGGGGGTGAGGTCATTCAAAGTGAACATGCAAAATGCAAAGGAGAGGAGCTAACCCCAAGGAACCCCAGAATGTGAGGACCACTGGAGGGAGAAGAGCCTGTGAAGGAGACTAAAGCACGGGTTCCCTAGAGCTAGGAGGAAAGCCAGACAGTATAAAGACCTTAATTAGAAGATGTAGCATTCCTAAGCAAGAGGCATGGCCTAAGTCCTACATCTCTGTGACAGGAATGGTGCCCGACATGCTCAGATCTATAAACTTACCAAGCTACAAAATCTTTCACCCAAACAAGGAATACTTCTATCCTAGTAACTCTAATAGTCTATTTAATCTTCAGCTAGTTAGTTTCCAGACCATGGTTCCAGTCCTGGTCCTGGAGTCTCAGAAAATCATTTCAATTGCTTATGGGTCTCTGTTTCCTTAGCTATTAAGTTACAGTGTAGGAATAAGTAATCTTTTAAGTTATTTTTTTCTTTTCCTATCCTAATGTTCTGTTAAAATTATATATGTATACAGGTGTGTACATGTAACAATCAATTATCCAGTATGGTTCTCCAAGAAATGGAGAGCATTGTGTATAGGGAAGAAATTGTAACTTGACTTTATTGGTAAAGGAAGTAAACACTGGCAGGCATATGCTAATTTCCAGAGTAGTAGTTGACAGTGCTATCTTTCACTTGGAAAGTATTCCAATACCAATTGGATGAGTTAGAACAAATATCCCAGGGCATTCCAGCAGTGCCAGATTAGGCCCAGGAGTTTATTTGGGTTTTGCAATGCCCTGGGTTTCTAGGCAACTGACAGCACAGAGTGCTTACCCTCCCCTCCAATTGCTCACCAGCTCATCCTGGTGCCAGAAGGGTATCTGAAGACTACAGACCCACATCAACAGTCCAACACAGGTCTCTACCTTCGGGCTTGATGAAGGCAGGAACATGAGTGATGCTGCTGCAGGTGGGAAGGTGAAGGCCAGGAGAAGTTGTAACTCTTTGTTCCCTCTGCCAACTAATTCCCAAGAAAGAATCATTTTAAAAAGAGATTTCTAGCCCTCACTCTTCTCCTTCTAGGGGAGCACAATTAGAGATTTAAAAAAGCAATGGCATAAGGGGGACCAGAGACTGTCATTCCCACCTTACTCTCTAAAGCAAGAGTTCTCAACCTTGGCACCCTTAACATTTGGGGCTGGATAATTCTCTGCTGTGGGGCTGCCTTGGACATTGTCAGATGTTTAACAGCATGCCTGGCCTCTGCCACAAGATACCAGTAGCACTCCCTCCACAGTTGGGACAACCAAACTATTTCCAGACATTCCCAAATGTCCCCAAAATTACCCCCATTGAGAACTACTACTCAAAGGCTGCTCTCTCTCACACACACAAAAGGTCCCAGACAAACCCAGCTGGTTGAAGGCAACATTGCCCACCTTCCACAATGAAGCTGCAGTCAACACTACCTGCACTAATTGTGTGGTTTATGCAATTTAAAAAAAAAAAACTAACAAAACCTCTACAGACAATCCCACCATGCTCCATTCTCAAATCCTGCATGTAGGTATTAAAAGTTCCAGCTGATAGCCTTCCTTTGGGCAAACCCATGGTACAAGGTCAACCTTCTGTTCTCAGCCTCTGCTCCTCACCCTAGCCACTCAGGCTGGAAATACCCAAGTGGCTCTAAGGGGCTGCCAAGAACAGGCTGTATGTGGCAGTCAGTCCTTGTGAATGAGGGTGGGGGGCAGGGAAAGGAGGGTCTAGCAATCAGACAAATAGGCTTGGAGCTCTACCTATATCATTCACTAGCTGTGTGACCTGGAGTGCACCACTTAAGCTTTCTAAGACTGTTTGCTCATTTACAATTGAGAGTAAGCTATCTACCTTGTCATTCTCAATGGATCATTGTGAAGCTCCCACTACAAGGTGTATAATATCTATAGAGCACTACACAATGGTTAGGAATCACATGGCTATTGTTACATATGAGTATTATTGTTGCTGTTACAGCAGTCCATCTCTTTCATAACACACTCCACTGCCGGAATCTGGGGAAATGCTGTAAGACCAGTTTTCTCTCATGTTAGTGCTAACTTGACCAGAAGTCCTCTCTGCTTAATTTCACCAAAATGTGAAATATCTCCAAGCAATTTCCAACTCTGTACCTTTAGGATATATCAGCTACCTAAATGGACCAAGATTCCTGCCCTAAAAGGCTTAATTTTTTAAGGGGGGAGGAGATGTAAACAATAAACAGACAAAAAGACTTAAATAAAAGTAAATGCCATAATATGTTAGAAGCTGATAAATGCTATGAAGGAAAAGGCAAGTAAAGGAAAAGGCATGGTGTGAATGTGTGTGTTGGGGTAGGGTGGTTTTCTGTTTAAACAGGGCAGCCTGGCTGCAAAGTGAGATGTGGGCAGGGGAACAGCATTCCAGACACAGGGAACAGCCAATGCAAAGACCCACGGGCTGGAGTAAACCTGGTACCTTCAAACATCAACAAGCAGAGACTATCATGACGGGAGCAGGGTAAACAAGAGGAAAAGGAGTAGGAAATGAGGGCCAATGGGCTGGAGGCATTTGATGAATGTGGAGGGAGTTCTGCTCCATACCAGCCACAGTGCTGCCAGGAGCTGGAAACCCACAACGGAGGCATGCTACCAGAGGAGAGGGGCAAGGGGGCTCTGAGAGAGATGGGCTAAATTCATGGCCTTATTAAAGAGTAGTTTAGGATTAAGGGGGTCAGCAGTCCAGGACAGCCCTCTGTTGCATATAGATTGCTCAGGCATCTCAGATGCTCTCTGAGCCAACACCCCCCACCATCACCACCAGAAAATGGTGAGTGAACCCTCCTGTACATGGGACACCTGGGACCCACTAAGAAAGGTCATTGCCCCTGTTCTTTGTAGATGCTCAGCCTGGTAAAAAAAACAAATGCCAAAGGGTCTGGTTCAAGGAAAATGTGGAGCTGTAAGACCAAGTTCGCCTTCATGATGTCGGTCAACTCACTCCTACGCCCCCACCCCCAGGCAGGACTATGCTTCTGACTAATGGAGTGCCAGCAGTTTGCCCCTTGGCCCCCTCATTTCTCCTCACTCCCTTCAGTCCTCCCCTTCCAGGAGTAAGTCGGGGTCCTAGACTATCAGTTTCATGTTGGATGCAGCTATCTCAGCCTTGCCTCTTCTTCCCCAAGTTATTTGCAAAAGAGGCACTTGCAGGAGCACACACAGTTGGCTTTGTGCCTGAGGGAGAGGCAGTCTAAAGCAGCAGGGGATGTGCCTCTTCCAATAAAAATTAATGGAACAAAAACCCCCTGTGTGCTGCATGAGTTTCATCTCCCAGGGAGCTTACTCTCCATCTTCTTTCACCAAGCCCCCTCCTGGCTCTCTTGTCCCCTGCAGGTCTTTGACACAGGTCAAAGGCCATCATTAAAGAGAAGGAGGCCAGGGTAAATCAGGCCAGGAGGCTCACGCACGCCCAATACACACATGCTTATATACACATGCAGACACGTGTGTGTATACATGCACTATAAACACAAGCACACTCATACATGTGCATGCACATTTTGCACAAGCATGCACCTTTTCAGTTTGTATTTGCTACAAGTGAAATGTTGGCGATCTCATGAGGGTGAGTTGGTGAGGGGAATTACACCATGAGGGCAGCAGGAAGAAATTATAGGAAAGGATGAAGGAGCCTATTAAGGGTTTACAAAAAAAGTTAAGAGCCTCTGGCTTCCTTTTTTTTTTTTTTTTTTTTCTTTGTTCTCATACACAAGTATTCCATGTGCACATTTTTCTTGTGAAGAGTTTAGGACAGTATGCTTATGTACAGAGCACTGCATGCAAGAAGACTTTGACCTTCTGGCTACAGCCCACAGCCTCAAAGTTTGGACTAGATTAATCTTCTGTTAATTCGGTTACTCTGGAAACCCTAAATCCCAGAATCTCCTTTCCTGTGTGGTCCTGGGTTCAAGTCGGTGATTTTCCAAATCACTACACATGAACGCATCCATGGATACACATGTGCATGCACACACACAAACTCGTGCTTCAAAGTCTGCTGCTCAAGCTTAATATCCCTTTAAATATTTTCTTTCCCCAAACAGAACTAAGGTTCTAATAAAAATAATCCATATCAATAAATATAATTATGTGTGAGGAATTTTGTTAAATATTGTACATGTCTTATGTCATCCGAGGTAGGTATTACCCCCATTTTACAGATGAGGAAACTGAAGTTTGGAAAAGTTAAACCAACTAGTGAGTTGCAGGGTAAGAATTTGAACTCATCTCTATGTGACCAGACAACTTTTAGCCACCAGCCTGCCAGTTCATGAAACTTAAGGACACCCCTTCATTCACAGTAAGGTGTGCACTTCAGCTATACCCGTGGTCGGCAAATTGCGGCTCACAAGCCACATGCGGCTCTTTGGCCCCTTGAGTGTGGCTCTTCCACAAAATACCACAGCCTGGGCGAGTCTATTTTGAAGAAGTGGCGTTAGAAGAAGTTTAAGTTTAAAAAATTTGGCTCTCAAAAGAAATTTCAATCATCGTACTGTTGATATTTGGCTCTGTTGACTAATGAGTTTGCCGACCACTGAGCTATACTGTCCTGAGAGCAGCATTTCCTAAAGAAAAGGGCATTGGGTGTGAGAAAAGACCAGTAAGAGAGAGAGAAGATTGAAAAAAGAAGAGGTGGAGGGTATAAATCCCAAAATCATCAACTTCCCGGGCCAATGGAAAGGAGCCAGAGCTAGATTCTCTCAAAGAGATATGGGAAGATGACCAGAGCAGGTGGAGGGTCAGCTTTCCCAGTCGGGGCAGCTCCCCCGGATCCTGTGTTAAGAGCAAGACAGACACCGGAAGTGGTGGAAAGGCATCATTTCTATAGTCTCTCTTCTCCTGAAGTTTCTATCGTTCCAGCATACATGGGCCTACCCTGTGACAGACTACTTCCCTACTGGAAAATAACCCCCACAAAACTCGCTGATTTCAGAGATCAGTGACATTACAGATAGGGAAGGGGCACAGAGATGACGGGTGAGGAGGTACCAGCTTGGGGTCGGGTTACGGCAGACTATGGGATGGTCAGAGAGACCGGTGCTAGAAAAGGAACAAGGCAGAGAGGCTTGGTGAGGAAGGACAAAGGATGCAGTAGGAAGTCTCAGGAACAGTGCAGCATACACGTGCAGACCCAACAAAGGCAGCGTGATGAGGGCTGGGAGACAGTCAGTTTCCAGTAGAGCAGAGCCTGTACAAAGTCCTCAGAAGAACCACAATCCCAAGGGGGCCCAGCCCCAAACACAGATCCTGCGACAATCCTTTAAGAAGTCTACCCTTGCTAGGAGGCCTGAAAAATCAATCCTTTCAGCGAGTTGTAACCACTCTGGGAAGTCCTGCTCATCTTGAGATAAAAAAGGAAAGATGCCTCTGGGAATCAGTGATTAAGGAAAACTTCTCAGGAGTGTACCAGGCTGGCATGGAGTGGGGTGGGCACAGCAGCACACTTCTGGGGAGGTGGCGATGAAAGTGGCTGGTGCCGTGTTTAACTGGATGTCCATCCTGTTGCTGTCCCCACCAGGGGTCTGATAAAGATGTTCTGTGTGTGCCAAGGATCTCTTCGTCCCAGTAGAACCTGTGGATGCTGAGAGATGAGCCACTTCAGCCACAACTAATGACACTGTGCAAACTCAGAGTAAAAGACGTGATGGGGGCCAGGCCTGATGGAATGAGGAGCATTCAGATGGAGCTATTTATTGTACTGAAAGCTTGAAAGCCACATAAATAGAACCACATGAATCTAACTGATGGCACAGCACTGGGTGGAATATTATACAGCCATTAAGCACGATAGCTATTAAGACTAAGTAGCAGTATGGAAAGTTATTATCATGTGCAACCGCCACTGGTGATTCCAAAGATGCTCTTTATTCATGTGGAGAGGTGAATAAAGAGATCACAAAATAGCAACAGTTGTGGGGGGATAGAATTATGAATGATTTTCCCCTCTACTTTCTACATTTTCTATCTGTTGATAGATTAGTTTTATGATCATGTAAAAAAGGTGAGAAAGGAAAGGGGTCTGACTAAAAATGGAGGTGCCTATGATGAAGCTATGTCACTACGCAGTATTGTTTCAAAGTGAGTGGGAGAACCAGACCCACCTCCCCACATACACACACAACCCAAACACATATATCATGCACATACAACACACACCATGCACACACATACTCTATACACACACACACACAAACGTATACCACACACACAATAAACGCTATACTAGTACAACACACACACACACACACACACACACACACACACACACACACACCACAGAGGCACACTCATGTGCCTTCATCTCCATGTGCATTTCACATGGGTATCGGTTGACATAAGAGTCTTTTGTCAGGGATCCTGCTTAGCTGGAGAGCAAGGATACCTCTCTTTTTCGCCCTCAGGGGAAACTGAAGTTTGCTCTCCAAGCAGAGCATGCCATGAGCCAAATGGGATCCCTAAACCAGTCCCTATCTGCAGAATCTTCAGAGCAATGCCCTGGACGTGCCAACAGACAGACAAGTGGTGAGAAACCTGATAGAGACCTCCAGGACAGCCACATCCTTTGTTTGGGAAAGCTTAGGCCTCATCCATGCCATATAGAAACTTCCTCTAGTGTCTCTGGCACAGACCTGGCTCCCGCAGCTTTATGTGCTGATACATGTGAAGCCTGCCCATAACGGTCCTTCTCATTTACGATGCTAGTATCAGCCTCACTGGGTCTTCCAGCGTTCAACATTAGGCACGGTACATCGCGTGGATATAAATCAAATTAACATACACTGCCACTGCCCGGTGAGCAGCTGTATTCTCTTTGTTAATTTCATAGATAAAATGAAATACTTTTCCATCACTAAACTGCAGCTCCGACAGGCGACTGTGATGGTTACCTGCCAGAATTAAGCCAGATGATGCCAGCCCTGTCTCCAAATGACAAATGCAAGCTGGATTGACAGAGTGACTGAGCAGTGGCTAATTGACACCAAAATATAACACTGGTGTTGATTCACATCTTTGAATTAAACGTTCCTATAAATTCAGCATCATCAGTAAGTCTCTGCCTGGCCCGATGGTCAGAGCAGGGTGCGCCAACAATGTGTGGCCTGGTTGATTTGCTCGCTCACAGCCAAGGAGTCTCCACTGTCTCGTATGTGCCGGCCACGCTGACACACGTGGAGTACCCACTGCACACAGTACACTTCACAGACCTTCTACGTGTCCCTTTTCCAAAACAGTCATCATCAGCATTATGAGCCCCCCATCCATAGGAGAAAATTGAGACCAGACTCAGGAAGACTGTGGCCTAGTGACACAATTAATAAAGGACATGGCCAGGACTCAAACCAGGATCCGACTTACTCCCACACCTCTGCCCCTGCCTCTCTGTCCAGCTGGTGCTGGATGGCACAGTGCAGACCCACAACTGCTGGAAACAGCAAAACCACCGAGAGCACAGGCCTTGCTGCTGATGGATTAATAGTGGCATCTCCCCACAGAACATGCATCATGGTTATTCTTAGCACACTGAGTGCCTGCCCTTAGGACCCCAGATGTCCTTTTCCCTGTCACGTGTGGTATAGACGGTCCATGTACAAGACCCAAGGTTACGAAGCGGCAAAGCTTCCACTCCACTGCCCTGTCAGCCTAGACGTCAGGAGCATCCATTGCCTTCCATGAGCCTTAACACTTCACAGGCTGGTCCCACTTGTATGCACCCCCCTCAATTCTTGGTGGGCTTTAGGGGGGGGGGCTCCCAGACCTGTGTAAACAGCTTCCACCCCAGTGCCAGTCAGAACTGGCTTTAATCTGTGTTCCATAACTGGTACGCTTTCTGTCTCCTAACTGGGCCTGCCTGCTATACCCATCACATTTCACAGCTCCTGGAATCTGCCTAATACCTGGGCCTCAACTCATGTGGCAATAGCACATAGAATCCTGTGCTAACGAGTGTTGACGCAGCGAAAAAAAGGAAAGGCAATCAAATATACACTGAGCCTGAAGACTATTCTTACGAGGGCAGCACACATTTCAGTTTCCTGGGCCAAGGACTGTAAATCTCTCTATATGCACGCAGAGCCTATGCAGCTACAGAAAAACCACTGTGGGTCAGGACGCCTCCGATTGGATGGCCCTCGCTAGAGTGATTATCCAAATATTTTGGTAGACCACAGAATAAAAGAATTATGAGTTTAGGACCGGAGATTCTTTTCTCTGCCAAACAGCCGTCTCACCGCAGGGTGGTAGCACATACTTTCCACTCCAGATAGATCAATGTTGCAATTAGGATGCTTAGCAGAGCGGGCCATTTCAAGTGCAACCTCAACGGGTGTCTGCATCTTTGGGGGAGGGTGGGTGTTGTCCAGGCTCCAGGTCTGACCCTCAGCAGGATGCGTTCCGAGGGCGATCAGGCCCTGAACGTTGACTCGATGTGTCCGTACAGCAGCGATTTGTGAAACTGGATTAATAAACTTGATGTTGAGTTTTCTCTCAGCAGAAAAAGCACAAGCTTGGGGAATAGAGCGATCTGGGATGAGCCACGTGATAGCTGTGCCACGATGGGCAAGTCACTTCCTTCAAGCAGTTAACATTTATGAGTGGTGGCAGTGTCGAGTGGTGGCAAAGACCACAGATACCAGAAGTCCAAGTGTGTCCTCGGCCCATACCTGCCATTACTCCCTGTCTGACTGCCTGAGTTTCCCTATAGGCAAAATGGATTTAAAAGTAGTACCCATGTTTTCTTTTGGGGTGTTGAAAATGCCTTGGAATTAGATAGAGGTGGTGGTTGGATAACATTGCAAATGTACTAAATGCCACTGACTTGTTCACTTTAAAATGGTTCATTTCTTGCCATGTCCATTTCACCACAATTAAAAGAAATTAAGTACTACCCACATCATAAGGTTGTGGTAAGGATTTAAAGTTAATATATGTAAGTTCCAAGGACCATGCTGGCCCCCAGTAAGTGCCATGCAAGCTTTAGTTATTATGCCCCGGGAAGTGTGCTGAGCAATTCACAGTCACCCATGAGATAGACACTGCTATTATTCCCATTTTGTAGATAAGAGCACTGACATTTGCAGGGTTACAGTGCTGTTCCAATTACTCTGGCTCTATAGAAAATTCCCCCCAGATGTGCAATGGAAAGAAGCCTGTAGATTCTTTGCTCAGAGATGCAGACAGAGCACAGCAAGGACTGCCCATCTCTGTTCCACAACGGCTGGGTCTCCCCTGGATGACTCAAAGGCTGCGGGCTGGGATCGTCTGAAACCTTGTTCACGCCCACGTCTGGCATTTGGTGCTGGCAGTCAGCTAGGAGCCTCCATCCCCCTCCACGGGGCCTCTCCATGTGGTTGCTCTGTGAAGACTTCTACATAGCGTGGTGGCTGGGTTCCCCAGGGGAAGATCCCCAGGGAGGGAGGACCTGATGAGAGCTGTATCATCTTCACAGCCTACCCTCAGAAGTCATGCAGCCTCACTTCCGGCACATGGGATCCCCAGAGGCAGACCCAAAGTCTTTCCCAGGTTCAAGAGGAGGGAACGGCGGGATTCTACCAGAGCACGTGGGACCAGAAATGCTGCTGTGGCTATTTTGGAACAATACAATCTGCCACCAGGACCTTCCTGCAGCCACCTCAGCAGTCGGCGAAAGAGCTTGGGATTCAAGACTGTGAGGCCAGAGCCCAGTTTTTATCTACCGTGTGCTGAGCTGCAGTGTTTTCATCTATCGAACAGAAACAATAAAGTCTTCCGCTCCAGAAGGCTGTAAAGATAAGTTGACATATCCTAAACTCTAAAACGGGGGTTAATAAAAGTCCCTACCTCTTTGGGTTGTTAGAAGGATTAACATACTGTTAATAATTAAAAGCGATACGCAGACTGAAACATTCATGTCAGCTGGTCAATACAGTTTCTCCCCCATACAACCGTCGACCTGGGAACCCAAATTAAGATCAGAAGTTTCTTTGCTTAGGATTATCTATAAGGACTGTGCCTGCTCACTCATATTTAGACCTACCAAGAGGAACTTTTATCTTTGCCACTACTCTGTAGGCAGGACATAGACAAATGACTACTCTCTCATTCTTTATCTTTTCCCTCCTTTTTTTTCAACTTTGTTGTTGCAATGTCACCTCATGTGGTAATTAAGTAGATTACTGTTTATCTTATATTCATTATTGTACAATGGTGTCTCCCCAGTGAGATTTTCAGAAAAACCCTAGTCGGCAGCAAATTTTAAAACCTCTCTTAGGGAAGATGAATTTCTAGGAAGATTTTCACATAACAGCGAATCTCTCCCATTTTAGGTTAACTCTTGTCAGTTTCCCTTCCAACCAGGAATGCTTCCGGTCTTGATTCTCAATTCTGGGGTCGTGCTTCGTTTGGGTCCTGCAGCTCATGTGCAGGCGACATTCCACTTGAGTCAAATCATTAAATGAAGCAATTGAGTCACTGCCACCCGCCGTAATAACACATTCTGACACAAACTTGAAAGATAGTGTATCTCCGCCTTAACTCATGCGAGGATCAGTAGAGGGGAAGAGAGTAAATTCTTTTAAAATACAGAGAGAATCTTTTATCAATGAAAACCTGTCATCCGGTCTCTCTTATCTCTGTGTGCAGTGACAGCGGGATTTATCTTTCTTAGAAGCAAGGCTCCCAATGAATATCATGCTTGTTTTGCCAAGGTGAGCAGTTTGTCATTGTTGGGCAAGCAGACATGTTGTACACGGGTGTTGTGGGGCACGCACGCCATCTGTCACCGATCCCCATGCCCTCTAAGGTGTCCGGAAGCCCTTAGCGTAGCCCGGTGCTCTCACAAACAGGAGAGCCCTGTGTGCTCACAGCCTGCTCGGCAGAACCCAGGGGAGCAAAATTCTCAGGACACAATCTCTGCGTGCAGCATATCAGCTCTAGTGTGGCGGTCTCCCTGACAGTGAGGGAAAGCTTGACTAGAAACTTCTCCACTGGTGGAAGGAACAGCCCGGGTTGGAGCCAACATTATGAAGAAATCTTTCCTCCAGCGAAGAGCACTCTGCCGTGAGCACATCTCCCTAGGCACCTGCACGTAGCAGTTTCTTCTTTTCATTCTTTGGTTTTTAAAAATGTTTCTGTGTTTCTGTAAACCCAGCTTTGGGTTTTCTCCTCTGGGTTTGCTTCCTCAGTAGTAATGGAGGAGTGATCAGTATCAGGATAATAATAATAGCTAACATTTACTGAACACTTACTTTGTGCCAAGCACCACTCTGCACATGCTTCTTCACTCATCCATCTTTCTAACAGGCTGTGACATAGGACTATGATTGTCCCCATTTTACAGACAAAGAAACTAAGACACTGTGGCCTGAGACTGAGGGGTCGCACAGGTTATAAGCCGGTTTTGTGAAGCCAGGTCAACTGGTTCCGGAACCTGCAATCTCAACCGTGTCTGTCCTGCCAGTCCGGAAGCTCCAACATGGCTGAGCTGCACGGTGGTTATTTGCTAAACATCCCAGAAACATTACAAGCTGATACCAGAAGCCCCCACTAGGTATTCTCTCCTTTGCTCAAAGTGGGAGATATCATTCCTATTAAGCCCAAATTGAGGCCAAACCCAGGGTCACAGGAAAAACCTCCCCCACCCAGGCTAAGTCACAAGGGTAAACTCTTTCTAGCTGAGAAAGCTTGGAAGTTCCCTCAGTCAAGATTTGGGGCTAACTTATGCCAAAAAGGAAATTCATTCAAATAGTACTGAGAGGCTTACAGAAACAGAGGAAGAAGGAACCTCAGGCCTCGGGAAGAATAGGAGCTCAGAGACAGTCTCTTCAGGCCAGGTCCACGGGTGACCGAGCTCTCCTGCAATCTGTCCGCACATGGCTCATGAACCAGTGTAAATCCCCAGGACAGAACATCTTCTTGTCTTACTATGGGTCATAAGCCCAAGCCTGAGTGTCCATTAGAGGATCCTCATGGTGAATTCTGACTCAGGGGATCAGCAGCACAAGCTTTGAAAGATACTACAGCTCACCTTCTTACTTTTATGTGCATTTTGTAAACTACGAAGCAATTCCATACAAAGGCGAGCTGCCATTGGAAACTTCCAACAACTCTGGAAAAGATGTAGGACAAGCATCACATTCTGCAGATCAAGACTCTGAGAGATAGGAAGGTTAGTAATTTCTGGGGACACTACAGTTAGAACTGAATCTCGGGTCTTCCGACTCCTGCATACCGCCTCTCTGCCCTAATGTCCCCTGCAGAGCTGAGTGCCAAACCAGGGTAGTTTTGTTTGTTTATTTGTGTGTTTTTTTTAAATATGTTTTTGTTGATTTGAGAGAGAGAGAAAGAAAGAGGGAGAGAGAAAAACATCAAGGTTGAGAGAGAATCATCGATCATCTGCCTCCTGCACACCTCCTACTGGGGATGGAGACCTCAACTGGGGCATGTGCCCTGACGGGGAATCAAACCAATAACCTCTGAGTGCATGGGATGATGCTCCACCAACTGAGCCACACCAGCCAGGACCAAACCAGGATAGTTTTTATCACTCTGTGGCTTAGCATCTTATGGCTTTGTTGCTCCTTCTTCCTCTCCACACTCAACATACACTGTCATGCTGGCACACTGGTCCCCTAGCCCATACTCTGCCAAGGAAAAGGGGAAAACAAAAGTAACCAAGAGAATCATCTAGTATGCTGCATCCTCCCCCTCTGTGGAGAAAGAAGAGGACTGAACCACTAAGTATGCATGCTGGAGCTTGGTCAATGGTGACAGACCCAGGCTGCAGGCTCGGCTCTCTCTCTCGGTGGAAATACCAGAGGCACATTCTCCAGCATCTTCTGCACACCAGGGCCACAGTCAGACTCTCCCAGTCACTGTTATGTCTGTTTTCCTGGAGCAGGCTAGGGGGAGGGGGAGGTTTTATTAGATGCAGCAGGGTGTGTGGCTCAAGGAACACTTGAGCAGTTTCCAGTCAGGCATGAATGCGTGCAGCTGAAGGCTCTGGGCTGGGGGCTGGGAGGGAGGCAGGACTCTCCCATTCACATCTGGGAGAACACCTGGCTGCATCCTCCAAAAGGCAGTGCCAAAGGGAGAATCAGCACTGATCTGGACCCCATTGGAGTTAACAAAGTAACATTCACTTATGCTAATGGACGTCAAGGGTTATTTCATCATCGCTAGTGAGGCGGATTGGCCTGAGACAAGCTGAGGTCATAAAACACCCTTAAAATCTCTCTGTCTTGAAACAGGCAAGGGAAGAGAATTTATTGTTATTGTCCCTCAGTCACAAGAAAAAGAGAGAGAGAGAGAGAGAGAGAGAATAAAAATGAATGAAGGTCACCGTTCCCTTTACAGCTGATCGACTTCCCTTGCTCTCTGTTCCTGGGCCTACATAGTAAATTGAAGGTGGAGACAGAGCAGCATACTAGATGATTCTCTTGGTTACTTTTGTTTTCCCCAAGAGGAGAAGGGACAGTCCATTGAAAACAATGGAGCTGCTATATCACAGGGCTTCTTGTTTACAATTCAAACATCACTGAATGATACTCCAGCAGCACTGAACATAATAGGGACTATGAGCACCGCGTTATTTCAACAATTATCATCCAAATACACATGTAGTTCAGTGCTTTAGAGTTTCCCAAAATTTATACATATAAGATTTACCTAAATCTTAAGATGATATACATGTATATAATATGTAACTATTCACATAGATATAAAGTAATATGTAATACATATAATATGCATTTATACTATAGATTTGCAAGTAAAATATATTTGTAAAATACATTTGTAAAATACTTGACTTTCACACACAGATGGATGAAACTGAGATTTAGTTCAAGTGACTTGCCAGACAGAAATGCAGAGCCACTCATCTTAGTTTTATGACTTCGAGACCAGCGCTCTTTCCCATGATTCTTTATTTTTCCATGTACTAGCCCAAGACATATTAAGAGGCATCAAAACAATTACTCTGTGACTCCTCTAAATAAGGCATGTGTGCCTAAGTGCATGGGTGGTGCTTATCCCATGTATCAATGGGACAAATGTCTATAATAAAATAGCATGGAAGCAAACCCTGAACTGGTATAGATCCCTCAGGAGCAGGATGTTCAGGGTCAATAGCTCTGGAAACATGGATAAATATTTAAAACAACAGAGGAATTTTCCCTATGGGAAGGTGCTTAGCATCAAGAGTGGTTAGAAGTGTGAAGGAGTGTATGAGAGGAGGTACGTGTGTTTGACGGGAGTCTTTTTTGGGCCCCTCATACAGGCCCAGTCTTTCCACTTACTACACCCAGAACTATTTTTTATTTTAAAGAAGTCGAGTCCCTCTAAGGGGAGTGTGAACAAATGTTGTCTATGTTAGCATTAACGTGCAATGAGTGTGGCTCTGAGCCCACATCTGCTCTCATAGCACTTCAGCCTCCCCTCAAAACCTCCATCAATATGTCAGGGAGGCCCCCAGAGTGCCCCCCATGCTCCAGAACAAGTCTGCAGAGTTTCTTCTTTCCCAGCCCCCTAGACAGGGTCCAGCCCGCAGCCTGAGGCCCAGCACCCCCAGTGAGGTTCTGCTTGGCTCATCGACCTCTCCAGGGACCCACATGGGGACCCTCAGTACCAGAGCTCCATGAAGACCTGTGAGGAGTTGGGAGAAAGGAGCCCCTCCCCCCAATTCTGTGTTCCTCTGTCACCTGGGCTTTAAATTGACCCTATGTGTGCCCTGAGTCTTACAAAGTCTTCATGATCCCAGCTCTTTCAGCCCTAAACTTAGAGAGATAGTCAGTGTTCTCATCTCTCAGAAAACTACCTCTCTATGAGAAAATTCCTCCCTTCCCTTTCAGACTAATGTCTGCATGTCCTAATCTATATATATAAACAGGGAATATGCTAATTAGCCGAACATCATGACCGCTCAGGAGGAGCTATGTGCGCAGATGGGCGGGAGGGGATGCGTGCCGCCCCCAGCCCCAGCGGCCACCGGGAGACTGGGGCTGGGGGCGGCACGCCCAAGAATCACTTGATCCTGATCTGTTCACAGGAGATCAATTCAACTCATACCCTAAGGCCATCTCACATTTGAGCAGGCGGAACCAAGACATCTAATTCAGAAGAACTGGATCCTCCCAAGACTGACCAGCTTACCTCATCCAGGGCAACTTTCTCTAAGTACAATTCCATTTCCCCTCATAGTTGTTGAATCCAAGACTACCCCTCTCAGAAAACACCAAATTAAATACTAACTCTGATATCAGATGTTCTCATCTCCCCTGTGGTACCTCAGTTCCCTGCTTTTGATACAAAGCTTGAATGGTACAGTTAGGGTGGATGGAAGGTGCCTCAGAATATAAAACTCTAGAAAGCCCACTCTTTCGTTTGTTTGTTTGTTTGTTTGTTTTAATTTATTGATTGGAGAGAGAGAGAAAGAAACATCAATTTGTTGTTCAACTTATTTATGCATTCAGTGGTTGATAACTATATGTGCCTTGATGGGGGATCAAACCCACAAACTTGGCATATCAGGATGACACTCCAACCAACTGAGCCACCTGGCCAAAGCTAGAAAGCTCATTTTTTAGATGAATGCAGATTCCACCCCAGCAACTGCCTTATCAGCCAATTGAGTACAAGTCCTGTGACTATAAGCAAAAGAATGCATCACAAAACCAATTTTACCATGTGCTAATGAATATAAATAAGACTTAAGTGCCTAAGGCATCTCATCCATGTTATAACAAATCGATGTTATTCAAGGACCTGCTGTATTAACCATCTAGTGCGATAGGAGATTCTGCAGAATCCGGGCATTTTTACTGCAGTGTGGATTGGCACTCCAGAGCCTGAGGTCTCAAAATAGGCCCTTCCTCTGGGCCCCAAACCCACATTCTTACATGTTAAAGCTTCCAATGACTTTAATGTGAGTTCCATGCATGTAAGGCCTGCAGGATTGGACCCTGTGGGAGTGTAAAGTGACAACATAATAGAGAAAAATCACTTTAGCAGGCAACAGTGACAGCTGGGCAGGCATTAGAAAAAAGGGAAAAGGCCTCGCTTTAGACAAATTACTGAATGAAATGATCACATGAAAAGCCCTTTTTACAGCTGCCACTAAGAAATCCAGAAAATATAAAACATGTGAAAAAGTAAATAAAGGAATTTTTGAACCTTTTTCCCCCCATTAAAGGTGTGGTAAATGGTTGAAATGCTCTAAAAAGATCTTCGGTGTTCTGAGTCATAGGCCCAAATGGAAAAATGTGGCTGTTTGGGTTTTTCACATCAATTACCTTATAACCAATAAAATATAAACAATGAAAGGGAAACCTGGAAAATTCCAAAGCCTATTTCAGAGTTTCTACAATTGTACTCAGATCCTCTCATCTCAATGACTTTTGACATCTCATTACCCTGCATTATACTCTTACAGATTCATTTTCCAGCTTATATAAAAATGACTTAATGCATCCTCAGAACCATCTCAATGACCTAATTGGTGAGTGCTATCAGCCACTTAAAAATAAAGCAGATATTTCCTTAATAAAATCCTTGGGGTGAGGGGTGCATGGAAAGAAGCTTGTGTTGGCAAAAAGAAATTTAAATATAATAGGCAGAATGGTGTAGCAGGGTGGGGATACCCAACTGGGAGTTAACAGATCTGGTTTCTGGTATTAATTCTGCCACTAATTTGCTCTGTGATTTGGGACTAATATTAACCCTCCGTGGGCCTTGGTTGCCCTGAAATGAAGGAATTTGAAAGGATGTTTTCAAGGCCCCTTCGTGCGCTGACAGGTTATGATTTTAAAAGCTTCCTCAGGGGAAGACCTCTTTAGAATATGTACTTATGATCTAGTCATTTTCAAATTTAGAAACAAAACCCATTTTAAATTCTCCATTTCTTTGTATACGCAGTTACAGAATTGGGAGGGATCAAAACGACAGCCACCTAACATGCTCTTGAGCAGAACCCCATTTTATAAAGTAATTCCCAAGACCATCTCAGATGAAGTCCAAAGATATTTTCAGAAAACTTCCCAGCTGCCTTGGAGAGGATTTTAGGAATTCCTTAGTTTGCAGGACAAGAGGCACCTGAGCCAGGGCACCCTGTGAGGGGCTCAGATGCTAAGAGCCAGGCCAGCGCTGGCTGAGAAAGTCCCCAGCCAGCCTGTGTCTACCAGCAAGGAACACACTTTCAGAAAAGAAGAAATTATGACACAGGATTAATATATACTTATTCAGGCTGTGATAAAACAGATACACAAGAAATACATTATTCAACAGTGGGAGCATTTTTAAAGTTCTTTAAGTAGTCCTTGAGTTTGGAGAGATGGGAGAGGAAGAGGGAAGGACGTGCTCAGGTGTAGACACTTCCAGCTTATTAACGTGCCTTTTCCCTCGGGCCTAGACCAGTGATTCTCAACCTTGCTGCACACTGGAATCACGTACAAAGCTGTAAAGAAATACTGATGCCTGGATCCCAACTTCGGAGATTTTGATCTAATTGTTCTGGGTATTTAGATTCCTAAACATGACAATCACTGCTCTAGTCCCTCTAACAGTGGGTTCTCAAATATGGCCTTGCGTCAGGACCATCTAGAGGAGTCCATGATTGCTAGATCTCACCCCAGAGTTTCTAACTAAGTAGCTATAGAGTGAGGCTCCAAACTGAATTTCTTCCAGTGAGAGTATCACTCATTGAATGAGTTACCATTAAGAGAGGCTGGACTAGGAAGGGAGTTTCAGGCACAAGTTGGCAGGATGGATCTGGGTTTGGAGCAGAGGATGGGAGGTCAGAACTGGAGTTCTTCTCTGAGCTAATGAGATTAACCATTCCTGGATGCTTATCTATCAGGTGGGGAATTGAGGGAGGGAGAAGGGAAGGACTGTGAAAGGTACCAGACTGGTATACATAGGAGTTAGACTTCTTCTGAGACATGTCCACAAAGACTGCATCTTAGCTCTAGCATATGTGCATCCATATTCCTTTTCACTTTCTGCTTGGAACTGTCTGGGGAATTTTTCTTAAACAGAGATATTCAACTGGCAGCCAGGAACCCGGAATGGAAAAGTGAGAAGCAAACAGATATTTTGGAGAGTAGTAGAGGGCATAAAGATTTTTGTATCTGTCTTATCTCTACCACTAGAGACTCGAGGTGGTGGGGAGTAGAGGACTCTTGGGACAGAGGAGCAAGAAGGGAGTGACAGAGCATTAAAAAAATGGGTGCTAATGATGTGTTGGAAAGGGGCATGGGGAATGTAACAGGTATCACAACTAATGATATGAGGTCAGGCATCGACTCTCTCAGAGGGTCAGTGATACCCATGAAATTCTTATTAGCCACAATAGAAAAAACAGACTCAATGCAGGGGACACCCATCCTGAGGTGGGTCATTATAGTTCCTGATGCAAGCTTTAGTTCAATGCTCCTCACTCCTGACTCATCCAGTGAGCCAGCAATCACAGATTCACCCCAGTGGAGCTCTAAAGCAGCCCAACCAAGGTCATGGGCCACTGATAAAATATTTCAAAGCATGTCAAACATTTTACAGATTCAATATTAAATATAGCCTGATAGCCAGGACAAGCTTTGTGGAGTCTTGTCTTCCATTCCAACTGACACTTCTACACTTTCCTACCAGCTCATACCCAGTCTATTCCAGTCATTCTTAGACTGGTCTCTCTGGCTGCACTCTCTCCACATCAGCCCAACCACAACAGGCCAATTAGTGTTCCAAAGCACCTTTTGGACGGTGGCATTTCCAAGTGCCTTTTTGAATTATGTCATTTCCAAGTTCAAATAACATTCCCTATTGCAGAGAGAGTAGTAAAGGTGCTTAATCTGGCATTCAAGACCTTAGCCTGATTTTCCAGGCTTTTTTCCCTTAACTCACCTACACAAACCCTATGGTTCACCCTATAAGAATTAACAAACATATGACTGACCAGTCAGAGCCCAGCCCATCCTGAGTCATCACCATACTCTTTATCCCAGAGCCCACCTCACGTCTTTATCCCTGAGGTGAGTATGGGGAACCCTATTGCCAGGCCTAATTTCCTATGTCAGCCTCATGGTTATAAATTATTTTATCTATATTTTATCTATACTAGTTAATAGTTGTGGACCACTTTGTTGTGCCAAGTCTTAGAGATACAAATAAATAAGACAGAGTCCCTGACCTCAAGGAGCTGGGCATCCAGTGAGAGAAACATGTAAATAAATAATTATAAAACAATGTAATATCACATTACAGAAGAGGGACAGATGGCTCTCAGGAGTGGGAAGAGAGTAATCAGAGAGGAGAGAACTCTTGATCTAAATCCTGAAAAATGGAGAAGGAATTTTCCAAGTAGACAAGGAGGGGAAGGGCATTCCAAGCAGAGAAACAACATGGAATAGAAGGAACTGCATACATTCAAGTAAGCAGATGAGCAAGAAGCCACCATAGGACAATTATAATCAGCCATTAATTAAGATACAGGAAAAAAAGAACAGGAGAAATTGAAGGTACCTGCTACTAGAGCCACAGTGGGTTATTCTTTTTACTGCTATGGATATACATGTTTAGTATATAAACAAGTACCCATATCAATGAACTGTTTAGTAAACTGATTATTCTCTGCTGGGGATTCAGTTTTTCTTCACTGACCTTTAGGTTGTTGTGATAAAGCTCCCCCTTCAGGTCCTATAAAGGAGAGAGAGATGAAAACACTTGGACTAGTTGGGCTTTGAAATCAAGACCCTGCTGCCCAGAGGGAGCAGTCCAGGGAACGAACTGCGTCTCTCCTGCGTGGTTACACACACTGAAGTTCTCTCCCTTGGTTCTGAGCTTTTAGGAGCTTCCACACACCTCCTTCCCTTCACTTATCAAACCATCTCACCGGCTAGTTTATATGACTCCCAAAGCTAGCAATTTAGGAGCATGATACCAAAAGTGGTACCCAGATTCCTGTGGCACACACCAGAAGCAGAGGACAGCTGACAATTAGCCAGGGTGGACAAGTCAGACACAAGTCCCCATTAGCCACAGCTGGCTGCATGGTATAGACACAACCCCTGAGACTCAAAGAACCTTAGAGCCAGTTGAAACTTTTAGTGATCCAGGCAGACCCTCCTCCCTCCTGGGCTGCACAGTCCTGGAAAGCCTTGTGTCACACAGAGTAAATGGTCAGACTCTGTTCTCCTTTTATCCTGACTCCCTTTCCAGTGCTCGTGCCTGGGGCCTGAGGATGTGACTGTGTTTCCACACAGTCTACCTGCTGATGTGGGCGATGAGGACGACCAGCTCATCCAGAGGTAAAACAGGAGACTGGGAAGTGTGTGATACACCTTTGAAATATATTCATTTTGGGTTTGGGTTTGTTTTTGTTTTTTACTTGAAACCCCCTGGTCTTATCACCTAGTCTCAAAAGTTCTGAACATCCAATACTTTTACTAATAGATACTGGTTATGTACAATGACTTTCAAAACATGTTTCTTGGTTCTGCTCTTTTATTCTGACAGTATTGACAACTGGTCAATAAGTATACACACATAAGTAAAGGTATAAACCTTCAAATTTCCACATTTATAAACAGTGCAATCAGGACTGCTTTTTACAGTAATCATTGCCCCATGCTCCCCACCATCCTTATTACTTCTGATGCGGAAAGGGGGCGGGGGAGAATTTAAAACGGAAACTCCCTGCTCTTAAGATAACTTACTGGTGACCCCTGCTAAATGACAGCCAAGCAGAACTTCAAGGAACTTGTTACTTAAAGCTTGAATTTCAAGCAAACATCTTCCTGCATTTCTAATGAAAAACGGATCCTTCCCCCTGCTTTTGAAGTGCTCTTTGGGAATTTGAGTGTTCTTTGCAATCTTTTATACCCAGCCTAAGGACTCTGACAAACTCTCTCTTTCCCTTCAAAGGCTTGTTAACTATGTGATGAATACACCTGTCACTTCCAATTCTAACCTGACTTGCTGTTGTGATGGCTGTAGAATTTGGTATCTATGGCAACTTTTCAGTGGCTCAACATCGATTAAAAAATGATTGGCTTATCAGGGTTGCTTGGTTGATTGATGGAAATGATCAGTTGCTCAAAATAATCATGACAGTCTCTTAATTAGCTAGTAGTTGCAAGATTCAGAAATTTTAGATTTCATTACTTTTTTATTATTATTATTTCCATGCAAAAGTAACTGCAATTTAATTCTAATGAAGCAGTTTGTTGCAAGTTACTGTGGACTGTCTCGATGATGAAAGCTTGATTCAATTCACACATCTTATTTAGAAGCCAAATAACACATTTTGTTCTAGAAAATCCACTTCTTGACTTTTTTTAAAAATATATATTTTATTGATTTTTCACAGAGAGGAAGGGAGAGGGATAGAGAGCTAGAAACATCGATGAAAGAGAGATATCGATCAGCTGCCTCCTGCACACCCCCCACCAGGGGATGTGCCCGCAACCAATATACATGCCCTTGACCGAAATTGAACCTGGGACCTTCCAGTCCACAGACTGACGCTCTATACACTGAGCCAAACCGGTTTTGGCACACTTGTTGACTTTTTTAATATCCCAAGGTCAGAGCCAAATTCCTGGTTTTTTTTTTTTTAAAATCAAGCTCGATACTAAGAAATTTTTTAGTCAGGTTTAGAGCATTTTCAAATCAATTATACAGCTTTTTATTCTAATACTTCCTCAAGTATGTAAAGCAAGGAGCAAAAACATTGTGGGGAGAAAAATTACCCAGAGCCTGAACTTCCTAGTAAATCTAAGTGCCTTATTTTGAAAAAGAACATTTTACACTAATGACTTCAAAAATGTAGCAATTTACCAAGGATAGTAAACAAGATAATTTTAGGTAGTCCACACTTCTTGCAATAGCCAGGTATTCATTTTAATGTGAAATTGCTGTTATTTGACCATTTTGTATCTTAAAGATACAAAGGTGATCATTTCATATGGTTTAAGCTAGTATTTTATTTTTTTTAAATAACAGTATTAGTTTCCCAGCCATAGCAAAATACCACAAACGGGTTGGCTTCAAACAACGAAAATGTATTATCTCACAGTTCTGGGTGCTAGAAGTTTGACATTAAGGTTTCAGCAGGGCCAGGCTCCCTCTGAAACCTGCAAGAGAAGACTACTTCCTCCTAGATCCTGGCATTTGCTGGCAATCTCTGGCATTCCTTGTCTTAACATGCTATTCCTCCACTGTCTCTGTCTTCACATGGCCACCTTCTTATAAAGACAGCAGTCATAATGGCTTAGAGGCCCACCCTACTCCAGCATGACCTCATCTGAACTAATTACATCCACAAAAAACCTATTTCCAAATAAGGTCCCATTGTAAGTTACTGAGAGCTGGAAATGTAATATGTGGATGTTGGAGGGACACCATTAAATCCACAACAATAACTAACACATTAAGTCTGTGATTTCAAAGATAAGATTGCTTAGGAGGAAGTTAAAATAAGTCTGTGGGGGAGTTATAATACATTTTTATTGATTTCAGGGAGGAAGGGAGAGGGAGAGATAGAAACATCAATGATGAGAGAGACTCATTGATCGGCTGCCTCCTGCATGCCTCCAACTGGGGATCAAGCCCGCAACCTGGGCATGTGCCTTTGACCAGAATCGAACCTGGGACCCTTCAGTCCATAGGCCAGTGCTCTATCCACTGAGCCAAACTTGCTAGGGCTGTTTTGTTTTTGTTTTTTAAGTTGAAGTTGAATTTTTAAAAGGTAATAAAGACGGTATGTGACTATGGCAAACGTTGTAAGCATTATACAGAGAATGACTAAAATTAGAGGGAGAGGTTATTATAAAACTGGCCAAAAATTCTTCTCTTCCTTGTTTCCATACCCCTTTACAGTGTGTCCTTACAATAATTCCCATAGGTGTAGAGTCAATTTCTGACCCCTTGATTCTGGCTTGCCATGGAGTTTGCTTTGGCCAATGGGCCATTTGCCAGTAAGCCATAAGCAGAGGCTTGATAAGTGCATGCTCACTGGGCTTGCCCTCTCGTCCGGGCTTACCCTGTTGAAATATGAGAGACCACATAAAGTAGAACCAAGGCAACCAGCTGGCCAGCCAGCCCCTAAGCTGACCCAGCTGCTGACTGCAAATACATTTGAGCCTCTGGCCAAGCTAGCCAATCCCCATGTGTAGATCAACAGAACCACCCAGCTGAGCCCAGGCCAAATTGCCAACACACAGAATAGCAAGCTAAAAAACAATAACAAAAAGTTGGTGTTTAAAACTATTACTTAAATGTTCTCATCAGTGGTCTATTTATTCTGCCTAGTGATTACAACAGTTTCCCAAACTTTCTAGGGATTGTCTTCATCAAAATTGCTCTTAAGGTCCCAATAATATTGTTTCAGGGCTGAAACAAACACATAATTTGGAAGAGGTTTGGAGGGCTAGACAAGGTATCTTGCAGCATTTCACTTTGAAGTCCATTTATTCATCCCCCCTTCTTTCATTCGTCTGTGAATTCAACCAAAAATACCCTTAGAGTAGAAAGAACAAAGTCACGCCGAACAGGAACACAGCAAATGAGTCATATGCCCACCAGGGTCTGTTGTCTTCCTGCCGGACACTTTCAGGTCAGGAAGAATTGGTTTTGCTCATCAGTTTAATCCCAAGCCTACTGCTTAGCATTAAGTGGATACTAAATAAAAGTTTACAGAATGAATGAAGTTTAGCAAAGGCCTTAAGATTCATGGTGACTTGCAGCTATGGACATGATTCCTATCTATTCATGTACATAAATGTTTATTCATGCAGTAAACACTTATTCAGCACCTAGTGTGTGCTAGATCCTGAGAACACAAAGATAAATAAGATAGGTAGATGCCATACCAATTCGTCTGCAGGTTGAGTTCTCTTAGTGAATCATAGTTTCTGTTCCCATTATATTCAATCTACATTCCACTTTGGCCTGGGTATAAACAACCACTGAGATTTTATAAACCATGTGATATTTATTTAGCATTGCTATTTACATTCATTGCACATATATGATTTGATTACCTTAATGTTACAAACAAAAATCCTTCTACATCATTAAAAGTTGAAAAGGCAATTGTCATGCTTTCAGAAATATATCCTGATTATGGTCCCAGAAAAACATCTCTCACTAAATTTTTTATGGTTTCATGGGTAGCTAAAGAGAGAAAGGACAGGTAAGGATTTTAGGATATATATTTAATTGAAAGATACATACTAATTTTAAAAATCATTCCCCAGGACTATCGTGACTATTAAATGAGTCACACATTTTTTTTCAGAACAGTGTAATATAGACTAAATTAAGAGGACGTAGAAATAAAGTACGTTTATCATATTACACGCCAATGCTTCTAAAAGTCCTGCAAAACCTAATACATTTAATAAAGGTAGAGTTTAGGACATTTACTGGCCCCAAAGCTTGACTTTGTAAATTCCTTTAAATCTGAAAATTACAGCTACCATGTGATGTTTGCCTGACATCTGCCAGGCTCTCTGATAGGTGCTTGACAGATATTATTCTAATCCTCCCAATTATCATGGAGTAGGTATCATCACTCCCATTTTACAAAAGGGAACATTTCAGCTTAAAAAGCTTAAATAATTAAAAAGTAGCAAAGCCCAGGTTCACACTCCCACCCGTTGGCTCTCACAGTCCATGCTCTTTGCATTATCCCATGCTGCCTCAAAGCTGTCAAGAAATGGGTTCTGGCTGACTCCCTTTGTGGAAACTCTGGGATATAAAGAGGTAAATTCAATGAATTAAAGTAGGTTTTGCCTCTATTTTGAGACTGGAAATGTGATTCCTAAATGCCTTCCGGAGCTCAGGAGAGAGAAAACAGAAGTCTTAAGGTCTTCCATCCGTCTCCATGAAGCAATTTCCCCTGTAAGCATGTTCAGTTCAGACAAGGAGTGATACAAATAGAGCTGCTTGCAAAGTGAAACTTCACCTAGGAGAGCTGGGGACTGAACCCTCTCTGATGCGTGTCCAGAAGGATAAGGTCTTTCTCAGCCTGCAACAGACCCTGGAATCCCCACCACAGGAGAGCTCTTCAATTTGGTTAAGCTGCTATCCCAGGAATCCTCTTTTAAAATTCATAGGAGCCTCGTAGAATAATTAGACAATTAATACCTTGGCTCATTTGGTTTGCTTGAGAGCAGTTAACTGATCACCTACCAGTCCTTAAGGAAGCAGACCAGAGCAAGAAAGTTCGGGGTGTGGAACCTCTCCCAAGAGAAGGAAGAAGTGTAACTGGCCTTCCCTTCCTTACAAGGTCGTCAGGGGCCAACCTTAGCTGCAGTACAGGTAGATCGTCCTCATTTTCCTCCTATGAAGAGCTATGTTTTGATGTTTCCATCTGTAAAATGGGGGTAAAGATAACAACTACATCATAGAGTTGCTTTAAGGTAAAATGACTTGAACAGCACCAGACATTATTCTGGGCAGAAGGGGGAGGCCTGAACCCCTGCCTGGCATACAGCAATCATTCATTATGTGTGGGTCTGAACCTCTCTAGACCTTAATTCTCTTATTTGTAAATTTGTAAATTGTTAATGCTCTACATTGTAAGTGCCTTAATTCATCCAACAAATATTTATTGAGTGCCTCCTCTGTGACAGCCACAAGGATACACGGCTGACTATAATATACAGGTTTCCAACATTCATTGAGCTTAAGCTAGAGGGAGAGACAGACTTTATCAAATCTCAGTGACAATATCACACAAACATTTAACTACAAATGTTACAAGTGCATTGAAGGACAAGTACTGGACCAGTGAGGCCTCCAGGGGGTCTTGCTGAGGAAGTGACATTCAAATTGACTTAAAGGTGAGCAGGCTGGACAGATGAGTTGGAGAAAGAGCACTCCAGGCAGAGGGAGCGCTGGGTGAAGCAGCTTCAAGATAAGCCTCAGGACAGCTAAAAGCATTAATGCTTCTGAAACAAAGAATGCGCTGGCCTCTGCTGTGGATAGAGGCAACTGTAGCCAACTCATGGTGGGTAGACAGCGTTGGGTCACTCAGCAGAAGGCCACGTGGCCTGTGAATGCAGCAGAAGTGAGCCAGCCAAGTGTCTTTGGGAGCATCTGTTCTTGGTGGACTGAATCCAGCCCCTGCACATTCCAGAACAATTCCTCTCACCTTCCCTCCCCTGTTTCCCCTGTGACCCTCTGCTCTCTCCTATTACCAAAGTAGATAAGTGTGAATAGCAAATTTTAAGATGCTTTTGGTAGAAGTTGAAAAGACGAATAATATCAAATGCTGGAATAGATGCCAAAATGTAACATCATCATTCATTTGGGGAATGTGTAACTTAGTGATGCCTTTTTTGAAAACAATCAAAATGGTTTTCAAATTTTAAGTGGACATGCCTTTTGACTGAGCAATTCCACTTTCAGAAATTATGCTTTTAAAAAATCCTTGCTGCCCTAACTGGTTTGGCTCAGTTGATAGAGCGTTGGCCTGCAGACTGAAGGGTCCTGGGTTCGATTCTGGTCAAGGGCATATGCCCAGGTTGTGGGCTCAATCCCCAGTAGGGAGCATGCAGGAGGCAGCCGATCAATGATTCTTTCTCATCATTGATGTTTCTATCTCTCTCTCCCTTCCTTTCTGAAATCAATAAAAATATATTTAAAAATAAATAAATAAATAAATAAAATAAAAATTTAAAAATCCTTGCTCATATGCACAGAAGGAGGATGTTAAAAGATCTCTATCACGACTTCTCATTGGATGAGAGTGAAAAACCTGAAACACTTAAATGCCCACCAGTAGGGGAGCAATTGGTATAAATTATAACATATATACATTATGGTACACTATGAAGTCAATAAAACAAGAATTAAACCACAAATGATTTCCAAGACATGTTGGTACATGAAAAGGAGTAAATTGCAGAACAGTTAGAATCTGTGTATTCCTTGACATTTTTTAAAAGAAACATGTATATAACAGGCATGTAAACATGTGAATACATAGAAAGGAAACTGGGAGGATCATCACACTAAGGACAGTGGACAGAAGTGATGATCATGTGGGGGTGAGAGGAAAGCGTTCATGGTCTCCTGGCTATATGAGGTTCCTAGAACAGTCAAATTCACAGAGGCAGAACAGTGATCACCAGGGCTGCAGGGAGGAGCAAATGGGGAGTTAATGTTTCATGGGCACAGAGGTTCTGTTTGGGAAGATGAAAAAGTTCTAGAGACAGAAGGTGGTGATGGTCACCAAACAATGAGAATGTACTTAATGCCACAGGTTGTGTACTTAAAAAATGGTTAAAATAGTGAGTTTTATGTTATGTAAATGATAGCACAACTTTTAAATGTATTAATACAAACAATCCCATCAGATTTGTTTCCAGTGTGGTTCATCTGAAGACCAGGGAGCACTCTTTTCTGGAGTAACTGCTCCTAATGCCAGGCCGTCACTGAGGGAGTAACCTATCAACCTCCCACCCATCAGACTCCATAATGAGAATGTTTACAGGGTATTTACAGGATGAGCTTCAGTCCAAGTTCCCAACTCCAAGCCCTGCGAAATTATCTCCTTACAGGACCCAACCTTCTAAACTCTCGATGTTCAATGTTGTGAATGAGGGACAGACTCATAACTGTCATTTAAGAAAATAAAAAAATAAAAAACAAATAAAGGGCAGAAAGGCCACAATTTAGCCCTAGCTGGTTTGGCTCAGTGGATAGAGCATTGGCCTGAGAACTGAAAGGTCCCAGGTTCGATTCCAATCAAGGGCACATGCCCAGGTTGTGGGATCGATCTCCAGTGGGGGACTTGCAGGAGGCAGCCAATCCATGATTCTCTCTCATCATGGATGTTTCTATCTCTCTCTCCCTCTTCCTTCCTCTCTGAAATCAATAAAAATATATTTTTTAAAAAAAAGAAAGGCCACAATTTAGCTCAGTTCTTAAATGCTCCTCCTTGGAACCAATAGCTAAGCCTTTTTATTTTTTTTTTATTGTTTAAAGTATTACAAATAGTAGTACATATGTCTCCTTTTTCCTCCATTGACCTCCCCCCAGCCTTCCCCAACCCCGGCACATGCCCTCACCCTCCTGGTATCTGTGTCCATTGGTTAGAGTGTACATTAAATGGACAGCAGGCTGAGCAGTGGCTGGTTTTCTCTGTGAGCTGGCTTCTTGGAGAGAAAGCCCTACTAACAGCAAGTCAGAGGTGCAAATAAGACTAGAATTAAGCTACCTTGTGCCCACACACGTCATGTTTTGGCATCTGCACATCATTGCTCGAAGCCCATTGAACAAAGCAGCACTGATTACATCCAGCCAGACCACTTTGCAGAGAAACCAAACAAATACAAACAAACCCACGTCTCGTAATGTTTCATTGCTCTTCTACAGGCATCTGTCAGAAAGAAAGAGAGGAGACGTTTATGCTGGGACAGGAAATCAGGTCAAAGGTGGAGGGAGGAAAGGCTCCAGTACTTAAGAAGAACCCAGGGCAGGAAGGCAAATGTCACTGATAGAAAGTCCATCATTGCCACGGGTAACCAAATATGCTCAGCCTTTGATTTTTACAGGCAGGTGATTTATGAGTCATGACAAAACAGAAGGGACATACCTCGAGCAAATGCCCATTTAGAAGAGGGGATAAAACCCTGGTGTTTACTCTCAGTCCTGTTAATATCTCAAATGAATACTAATCAGAGATGTTGATTGAAAACGAGAATGATGCCATTTTTCCGCTGTATCGCGTGTCATCGGAATGACCTTGCACTTGAAAACAGCAAGGCAAGAATTTATTCAGTCTCCAGGAAATTGTGGAAGTTGAAATTAGCAAAGTCAAACTACACAAGCACCCTTGAAAATAAAAAAATAAATAAAAACCCTGAGGAAGAAGCAAAAACTAACATTTGGCAGGAAAAAGGGAGCGCAGGCTTAATTTTCTTAAAAAGCTTGATATTGCTTTCACACCACGACACAGCAGCAGGAAAATCGCATTTTCTGGTGACTGTGACTGCAGGGCCAACCTCCCCCCAGAGCCCAGTCTGGCTGAATCACAGTACTTGGAGTTTGGAGGGCCTTGGTGTGTCCCCTCCCTGCCTCCTACTTACTGCAAGAATGCCCTCAGCCCTGGCAGAGCCTCGGAGCTCACACTTACTCTTTCACATGCTGCACCCCTTCCCCAAGAGCCCAGAGCTGAGATGAGATTCTCTCCGGCCCCTGGCCCTGCACAGGCCCTGAACCAGCACCAGTCCCCCCTGTCGCTGCTACTGCTTTCCAGGACAGCTCTCACTTCCTTCTCAAACTCTCCTCCAGGTGAAACATTTGGTCCTTCTGTGAAGTGACTTTTCCAAACACTAGACCCTGCCCGATATCCTGGTCAACACTTCCATCCTCTTTAGCCCAAGAGTTTCTTTGAAGCAAAATCTTGAAAAAGCAAATGCCTCCTATACCCCCACTAATACCACTCTAAGCTGTTAATGATCAATTACCCTGGGTATGTAGGAAAGCAGAGACTTTGAAGAGAAAGGTTAAAGCGGAAAGGGAGAGGAATACAGGCAGTCCTCCGGTTACGTCGGACTCGACGTATGTCGTTTCGTGGTTACGTAGCCATCTCCAATTTATTTATAAAAAAAAAAAAAAAAGTGCCGTTATTTCAATGTATGTACATATGTGCTTTATGTTTTTTATCATTTATTTACCACAAGTAAAGGTCAGGAATTGTTATCTTTCTTTTAATTTTTTTTTACTGTTTCACTTCATTACTGCTGTGTATGTGCTCCATGTGAGTGACGTAGGTGCTTATGGAGGTGGGTTCCGACTTACGGCGAAAATTGCATTACATTGCGCTGTAGGAACGGATCTCTGACGTAACCTGAGGACCTACTGTAAAGTATTGGACCAGGAGGGAGAAACAGTGAGAACAAACACCAAAAAATCAGAAGGAGGAATGACAGGAAATATCTTAGCGTTCATCACAATTCTACCCAAGTGGATGTGGTGCATGCGTGTGCACCAACACACCCATGCATGCACACATGCAGACCCCACACTTACTAAGTAGCCCAGACAAGCAGCCAACTAGCTCAGTGTACCCCCTGATGCCTTCCTTCTGACCATTAATGGGTCCTATATTTTCTCCCTTAAGCTTAATCACTTACCCATCATCTTTTTTTCTAAATGGACTTAGAGACAGTGTTTGGGTAAAGACCTTCAATCTCTTTACAAGCAGCCCAATAAAGATAAGTGGAAATATCAAAATTCTCAGTGAACTAAAACCTCAGACTGCAGAGGTTTCTCACATAAAATACTTTCTAATGCTGACCAGGAGCCAGATGGAATAACCTAATAAAAGTTAAAACCAGGGCAGGCAGAGCTATAATGCATATGGCAAAGTGAGCTATTCTGATATGGAAATTTCCTTTGTAGAAGTGAATAGGTTCTGTAGGCATTTTCCAGACTCTAATCTCTCTGCTTGATTTTTCAACTCAAAGTCTCCATCATCAACCCCCTCCCTAATCACAAATCTGTCCTTTCACCCACGAAATCAGCTAATTTTTCAAGTCTTTTGTTTTAAGGTTATTAGGAAAAAGCAAAGCCTTCTTCTGACTGCAAATGTCAAACTCAATTCAATCATTTATTTACCTTTTGTCTAATGTAATTAAAACAGGAACCACTTTTCCCTTGCATGCTGATAAGTCCTAAATATTACATCATTTCAACTGGTTCTCTTATATTGAATTAAGGAGCACAATACCCCTCCTCAAACAAGTGGAGATAAGGAGAATCGAAGAGGGAATATTGGAAAGGGTAGTAGAAGAAAGTGAGATATGCATTACTCAGTCATCTCCTTTAGTTAAGAAAATTATGAAAGTTTTAATTGCATATCAACTTTACAAAGCACTTTCATGCAAATGATATTGAGTCTCAGGACACACTGCAGAGTAAGCAGGGAAGTAGTCATTGTCTCCATTTTACACACAGAAAATTGAGGATCAGAGAAGTCAAGGAATTTGTCTCAAGTCATGATGACTGCCAGACACAAACACATAGTCCAGCCTGTATTTGAGTCCTAACTGTCACTCTTTTTGAAAGACTAGTCTGCCTGGCTCTGGATTTCTTGCAAAATTGGAGGTTCTAGGAATTCTGGTTATACCAAATCTCCTGGCTGTGTTCCTCTCCTGTCTTTGGATCCCTTGCCTGCCCAATGCCAACACCAATATCATCAATACCTATCTGATTATGCTTCTCCACTCACCTCTTCAGCCAGCTCTCATAAGGGCAAGTAACCTGACAAATCAGCTCCTAATTAAGCTCAAAGAACTTAACTTGTGGACAAGGTCCACAACTAGTTAGTGGTAGCACTAGGATTTGAACCCAAAACAGGGTTTAATCCCAGGTCTTACTAGGCATAGTGAAGTATACATTCCCAGAAATGCCTCATGACAACCACTTGGGAAATTACATTCTCTGCATGCATCATATTAGATGGGAGTCAGGAAACACATCTTTAAAGATTCCCCAGACAGAAGTCATTTTGCATTTGGAGTGGTCCTGTCACAGGTGAAAAGGGCACCCTTTCCAATCATACCAGATTCCAGGTAGACCTCCAGGTTCTGGATTTACCCAGAATCTACCTCAGAGCCTCAACGTGAACCGAGTAACTGATGTCTCTCTTCCCACACCTACTACCCTGCCTCTCAGATTCACAGCCAGCAAGTACAGCCCTGGCGTGCCCCTAACTCTGTTTCTGCTCAAATCTTCAAAAATACGCATATAAGGGAAATTAACCTACACCCAATACTTAGAGCTATACCCTCAACAAAATGGAGAGAACATTCTAGATTATTCTATGAAAACCTCTGATTCTGGTTAACATTTTGTTAAGCAGAGATACATGTCAAGCCCTGGTGCATGGTTATAACTCAATGATGGTAATGATGGTGCCAATCACCCCTTCCTGAGCTTTATCTCCATGTCACACCCTGTGGTAGTCCCTTTAGTAATATTAGTAATATTATCTTCTTCAGTTCTCATTAACCCTGGGAGGTATATGTTATTATTCCCATTGCAGGTGAGAAAACTGGGGTCTATACTGAATAAGAAATTTGCCCATGGATAAGTAGGGGTCCAGCCAGGATTCAATTAAAAGTCCTGAGCTCCTAACTGGGCATGATCATTAACACGGGTCTGGGCACTGAGAAAAACTCAAATGCTTCAGAGTGGCTGGAACAAAACACAAATACGCAAGTACTTATTTCCACCACCCACGCAACACCGTGATGCTGGATCCTGGCAAACAAACAGACACTGAAAACAAGCCCCTTTTCAGAGTAGTTTCTGTTCTGGGGCCAATTCTAAATACCATATAACCAGACTTTCTCTGTGTATTTTTGGAACTTTCTCAGGCATAACAGGAATGAAAACACATCCACTGTAAGGGGAAATGGAGATGAAGTGTGGAAGAAATGCTTAGCAAGCAGTGCTGGTGTGCAGGTGGGAGCAGGGGAGGTGGGAGAGGGGAAGCTGGGCTCCTCCTTCCCTGTTTTAGGTAGAGTGGAACCCACCCATCAGACTTGGCCATTTCCCTGAGCTCCTTCTCTAGCTTATGTGTCTAAACCTTTCTAAATCCATCTCTTTCTGTGTCAATTCATTCTGTCCTCTTTCCTCTGTGCTCTTTTTCCTCTTGACCAATAGAGTCAATGTATTGGAAGGACACACAGATGGGAGGGTACCCAGAAGAGGGAGATTAGAATGCACAAAGTCAAGTTATGGTGCTTTTCAGTTCCTTTGCTCCTCAAATTAGGCAGTAGAAGGAGACAATCCACTGGCCTAGGAATTAGTAGCTCTGAATTCTAATCCTGACCAACTAAGTGTGTGACCTTGAGCCTCTATATGTTTGAATATTAAATGGGAAGAAACAAAACTTTCTCCCAAGTTCCTTCTCAATTTTAAACCCTAGAATTTCTGTAGCTGGAAATAGCACTACAGAATAATGGTATTACAAAATAATAGTATCACAAAATAATGACAATAATAATAGTATTACAAAATAATTCATCTACTAGCTGATGCAGTGACTCCTAGGTGAGACCCGAAGCCTCTTAGCTGCCCTCCAAGTGAATTTCTGATTGGGTACTTGTTTATTGCTCATTGTAAATTCAGGCCTGATAATCTAGACCTCCCAAAGTAGATATTTTTGTCTAAATAACTCACTTAATCAAATGAATCCAATAGTTGCCCAACTTCTGCTTTGAGCGGCAGCAACACATCTAAAGCTGAGGCTCCTTTCTAATTTGAGAAGGGTTTCCAGGCAACAGTGTGAGTGATCTTTTCCACTCGGTGTGCTTTGGCTGTACATTATTTCCACACTAATGTTGATTTTGTCAGACTTCTCAGGAAAGGAGACACTTAAAGACAAATAAGAGTAAATTTTAAATGCTAGACATTTATTTTATTTTCAATCCATCTTCAAGGTGAATGCTTCTTATTATGGGACGGACAGGTCTTCTCATTTTAAGAGCTTATCACCAGTCCAGGGCAAAGTTACAATCTGTTAACAAAGAACTATTGTAATCAAAGGAATCTAACAGAAGGGTTTCTATTGCTGCTTGCCTGGGAAAGAAAGTTTTTCTTTCCCTAACTAGTTATTAAAGTACTTATGTTTAAATCGAGGATATTTCAGTGACATCAGACTACGGACCAACCCCAGGCCTTTGTGAAAACTTAAATTACTAGAAAATGTTCTGTCAACTTACAATTTTTATGTTTTCTATTTTCTCATATACCTTGCAACATTCTCTTAGCGGCTTGTCTTGATTCAGTTAGCCAAAGGAGCTTTTATTTTCTTTCTCTTTTTTTTTTTCTTTTTTTTTTTGTTTGTTGTTGTTTTGTTGTTGTTGTTGTTGTTAAAGAAGGAACATAAGAACAATGCTATTCTTTGAACTTAGTTGAAGGTAGCTATTTAGAATTTTCTAAATTAGATAGACTGGCCATTTCAGTTCTATTGAGCGCACTCATCTGATAAGTCTTTGATGCATATCTCTACTGGCTTGTGGTAAGAGCAAAAATTAAAGGCAGGTGGGGAAAGCAAGCCGCGCGCCTATGAGGCAAATCTAGAACATGTTATAACATTGTTATTATTGGCTGGGGTCAGGGCTCCGCATCCTTCCCCCGCATCAGGAGTCCAGGTTTGTTTGGCTACACAGAAGGAGGCCCTTATTGGACTCATATTGGGCGACCGTGGGAGAGAAAGTGGCCAGAGCTGCTACCAGGCAAGAAAAGAGTGTATCCTGGTGGCCGGGAAAGAATGTAGCGGAGGGAGGTGTGGCTCATGGCTTTGTAAGGTGATGACTTTCCATACATTTTAACAACATAAAAGCCATCATTATTGGTGTTGAACATCCCACTTTGGAAGTCAGAATAATTATTTCCCTACTATTTGGGAGATTCATAAAGTCAGATTCCAAGACTAAAAGGTGACTTTAGAAATTCCAAATGTGATGAAGATCAGAGGTTTATGTATTTGTTCCCTTCCTCCTCCTCCTTTCCTGGTACTGAGTAGTTGGGAAAAAGAAAAAGGGTGCAGAAAGAGGGAGGGGTAGCAAGTTTGGACAGCCAGCTTTCTTCCCCCCCTCGGTCACCCAAGAGGCAGCAGCATCTACACTGGCTGACTTGAAATTTCTGTTCTCTGTATATGAACACCCCCCCCCCCGCCTCATTTTCCTCTTTAGATTTAGCCATATTTCGTAGTCAGCAGACTTTACCACTCAAACAAGACATTGTAAGAACTCAAGCAGGCTCAATTCACACTTTAAGACTCTCGGGCACACCCTGGGGAGGAAAGTTTGGCTTCTCTGTCAAAGTCAAGGTACAGTACTTTTGCATACAGCAAAAGGATAAGGAGAATTTGTTTCACTTACTGCATGCCCGAACTATTTGTGCATAACTGGCAGGCATCTGAAAAACACCAAAAAAGTATGTGTCAGAGCCCTGTGCAATGTGCTGACAAAGCCCTGCTGGCTTTCTGGAAGCAACTACCCCTTGCTTGTTGAGTCATTCCAGTTCTAGGAGGCATTAGCCAACACCCCAGTGCTGGAGGCTGCCCAGGGGATGCTGTATTGAGAACAGCCTAGGACACTTGTAGCTGGGCATTTGGCTGTGAGCTCCACAATGTCACCAAGTACTCTCTATGCCCAGAAACTTGACATTGAGTGATCTCTCTGTTGTGCATGCCAAGCTGAGACCCACTGTGTGAAATCCTGGAGACAGCATGGCTCTCTCCTTCTTTGGACTTCATCCCCACATTATATTTGACTTTTGCTGCTGCTCAGCCCACCCAGGAGCCACAGAAGTTTGCATGGGACAGGATGAGATGCTCACATGCATGCATGTCCCTTATTAGAAGGAACTCCACCTTTCTCTCTGGTCACATGCAACCCTTGGGATCTAAGCTCCACTTTCACAACACCTTCCATATCCTTCCCTTCTGACCCATTTTCTTTTCTTTTCTCCAAATTCCTACCATACGAGTAATAGCTAACCTTCACTGAATGCTCACCTCATATGGGGGCTTTATGTGGGTTAACTCAGTTAACCCTGTCATGATCCCCATTTTAATGATGAGGAAATTGAGACTAGAGTGTTAGCAGCCAGCCCAAGATCACAAATGTAAAAAATAAATAAATAAAAAAGATTTGAAGGCAAACTTTTGAACTACCCAAACTTACACCCACAAACCATTACATTATCTTTCCCCATTGTTAAGATATTGATCACATCAGGGTTACCCTTAATATTTACTTAAAGCCTGAGTAAAAATAAAGGGTGGGGAGTGCAGAGTGGCACTAATTTGGGGGCGGGTAGGGTTAGGAAGAGATTGAAGAGAGACTTTTCCGTGTTGGTCCAATGAAGCACAGATGTAGTAGCAACAGTCACATTTGAAAAAAGCTTCATCTGTTCCCCCCAAAACATTCGAAAGTGGGGGAAATTCAGTTGGTAGCTCTATGACTGTGTGCTTTGTGTTTTGTTTGTTCATTCTGTTTTGGGTTTTTCCCCTTGAGAGGTTTTGATGTTTTAGCCTGCAGGACTCATAGTCCTTAAAATGTTTTTGCCCTGAAATTTCCTACCTGGGACTGGTGGATCTGTCCAGAGAACCGCCCACAAGCCCCCAGCATCCAATGGGAGATAGGCTGGTCAATTAGTCTCCTGGGGAAGGGACTACATTTTCAAAATATGGAAACAGAATTTCAGACCTAGAAAAATTTTAAAGATTATTCAGTGGAGACCACAACTGTTATAGATTAGAGACATGGGGAGACCTTCCAGCACTGAGAACCCTGACTCCTAGTCCAGGTTCTGGAAAGAACCCACCAGTGTTTCCTAAAGGTCATTTATTTGTCTACTCCTTCAAAACAGTCTCTCCTTTCTGCCTCACCTTTCTCTCTGTACTGTTACTATATTAACATTTCTCTTTAAGTCAACTCAGGTTTTTACTCACATTTATTCAGGAAGCAAATTTTGAGTCAGTACTGTAAGTGAAAGATCAATTGCTAGAAAAAGATCTCAAACCTCCCTGTCTGAATTTCATGAAACTTGGAGACCCTGTGGTTTTAGATAAGGAGAGACACTGCTAAGCCGCCCGCTGCCTGGGGCTCTCAGCCTGGGGCCTGCTCTCTGCTTGTGGAAAGGTGAGACTGGCAAGTTTCAGGGAGATATTAGAGCCATACCACTGGTCAACTGAGACTTGTCTTGATTCATCTGAGGATTTAAAAGAAATTGAAAAGGAAGTATAATTTAAAATGTAATTTAAAGGCCATCCCACCTGCTGCTATCTCCCGCCCACCAGGGGGGCCCATTCTTTGGTTACGGATACCTACACTGTGGTTGAGCAGATTCCACTGTCCTCCTGCCCCAGGCCATGATTTCATGTCTCCCCTTGGTCATTCCTGTTTGTGCTGTGCAGAGACACACTAAACCCTGTCACACAATGGAATTGTCATGGTCACCTCTTTCCAGCCAGAAGCCTGAATATAGAGGCAGGTTATTCTTTTCCTTTCTTTCCCTGGTGATGGCTATCATGCTCCAAAGCAATGAAATGTACACGGGCCAGAGGTCTTAAATCATTCCTCTGCTCAGACACCTTACATGTCTCCTGCCACCTATAAAACACAGTACAAATCCCTTAGTCCAGCACTTAAGGCCTCTTCCACCTGACCCTAACATACTTTTAAAGAATCAAAGTCCCTCAGAGTTAGGAAGGAGAGACCCTGTGGATTTAGATAAGGAGAGGCACTGTTCTCTCACTCCAATGGAGTCTCTAGCCAGCCCTCCATTATGTCAGAATCCACCAGAGGCTGCGGCTCTCTTGGCTGCCCATTACAATCACCTGGGGAGCCTTGAACACCCCCAATGCCTATCTACACCCAAGACTAACTGAATCAGAATCTCTAGAGATGGGAACCAAGGCATCGCCAGTTTTAAAAGCTCCCCGGTGATTTCAATGCACAGCCAAGAGAACCACTATGCTTGGGCCACACTTCATACCTATGGAAATGTGATCTTCAAGGGTGGGATCCAGGAATCTATATTTTAAATAAACACTCAGGGGATTGTAATGTGAAGCCAGGACTAGTCTAACTTTAATCATCACACAAGAAACAAAAGCCCTGAGTATCTAGATCACAGAGCCTACAGGAAAATCTAGTCTATGGCAGAACTAAATACAGACTCCATATGACCAGATGCCCAATGTTCTTCCCAGGATGTGCTGCTGCTTTCTAACCTTTTCTCACTCCTACTTTCATAGATACCTTTTTCTCCAGTCGAGCCCCTCTGCCCAATGACACCGAAATATTCTGGCTTTTGTCATGTTAGTGCTGCCACTTGGAATAGCTATGCCATTCATTTCATTTAAGTCCTTGGCTTTAAGGCCATTGCCAATTCCTGCATATGCTTTCTTAGCTGCCACTCCACCTCTCCCGCTCTCCACCCCTGTAGCACTTATGGTCACGGTTTAGCATTGAGTTATTCCCTAATAATGCAGGAGAGAAACTCCCAGAGGTCATAGACTGTGGCTTATGTTCTTCTCATACCCGCCCAGTGCCCGCAGAGTGAGCACTCCGAAAGCTCATCCATGCCCAGACAGCAAGCCTCAAGGCTCGTTCAAGTATACCTGTTGAAAATCACCTTTTGGGCCCATTTTAAAATTGGACTCAAGGAGGAAAAAAAAGAAATTTCCATGTTTCTTTTTCTTTTCTATTTCATTTTTTAATGGCCTTGAGGTTTATGTCACTTGCAATCAAGGGGTAATGAATGTGATGCCTAGAATACTTAACTTTTCAAGAGACCAGCATGGCATTGCATAGATATTGTGCATGTCCCCTTTGCTGTGCTGTCTTTCAGCAAATGGCAGTGGCTTTTCAGAATAATAGATGATCCTGGGCTATAGCAGCACCTGCACGGGTACTACTAGAAAATACTCAGTCTTAGAAATAAACAGAAAAATCCCCTAATGACCCAGGGAATAAAGGGAAATACAAATGTGGCAGTTCTCATCATTTGCCTCTTCCACTCAAGTGACAGCCTTAACTCTAAAAACACCAACACTTTCAAACTCGAAGCTCAGCTTAAGATTTCTCATTAAGGAAATTCTCAGTTGCTAATTGGTTTTACTAAGTTGCACACATATATCTGTAGTGCAAACAAGTAGCCAAGATATGAATTACCTCGTTAGTGATTAGCTCTCATGAAAATGCAAAATAGTGCAGTTGCTTTGGAAAACAATCTAGCAGTTCCTCAAAAGGTTAACCAGAGAGTTACCATGTGACGCAGCAATTCCCTTCCCAGGTCTACATCCAAGAGAAATGAAAACATGTGCCCACACAAAAACGTATACATAAGTATTCACAGCAGCATTATTCATAACAGCTAAAAAGTAGAAACAACCCAAATGTCCATCAACTGATGAATCAATAAATAAAATGTGGTATATCCTGCCCTAACTGGTTTGGCTCAGTGGATAGAGCGTCAGCTTGCGGACTGAAGGGTCCCAGGTTCGATTCCGGTCAAGGGCATATACCTTGGTTGCAGGCACATCTCCAGTGGGGGGTGTGTAGGAGGCAGCTGATCGATGTTTCTCTCACATCGAAGTTTCTAACTCTCTATCCCTCTCCCTTCCTATCTGGAAAAAATCAATAAAATATATTTTTTTAAATGTGGTATATCCTTACAATAGAACATTATCTATATATATAAAATGCTAATATGCTAAGTGTTGGTCCAACCGGTATCTATGACGTGCACTGACCACCAGAGGGCAGATGCTCAATGCAGGAGCTGCCGAGCTGCAGTGACTTGACAGCAGCAGTTCTCAGGTGACACTCCCCGAAACCAGAGAGGAAGGAGCCAGATTCCTTGCTGGGCCGTGCGATTCCACTTTTGGCCGTGGGTTATGTTGTTTCTGGGGCACTTTCAGTCCTGAATATGGTTTACTGCACACCTGCGTTTGCATTCCACACCCTGTATGACAGCAACTTTGCAGAGTGCCCTCTCGCACTCTGGGACCCCGCTCACTCCGCAGATGCCCTTCGAGACACAGCGCCACCCCAGGTGCAGCCGGCTGGGGAGGGACCATGGGAGGTTGGCTCCAGGGCATGTCTGGCCCCTCTCACCCAGTCCCACCCCACCGGCCACCTTCTATTTAATTTCCTTTCAATGTGCACAAATCCATGCACTGGGTCACTAGTTCAGTCATAAAAATGAATGAAGTACTGATACATGCTACAACAGAGATGAACCTTGAATACATTATGCTGAGTGAAAGAAGCCAGTCACAAAAAATTACATGTTGTATGATTCAGTTAATCTGAAATAGGCAAGGCAGAAAGTAGACTAGTGGTTGCCTAGTGCTAAAGGGCAGAGAGGCATTGGGGAGAAGTAGAAAGTGACTGCTAATGAATATGGGACTTCTTTTTCAAGAGATGATTGCACATCTGAATAAAAACCACTGAATTGTGCCCTTTAAATGAACGAATTAAAAGGCATATAAGTTATATCTTAATAAAGCTGTTACATAAACATAGTTTTACAAAAAGAGATCAAGGGTTCCAGTTCATCTGTCTGCCACTTACTAGTGGTGTAATCTTGAACAAATTGTTTAAGTCCCTAAGCTTCAGTTTCCTCATCTGTGAAAGGGACTTGCATTGTTGTAAGGATTTAATAAGATAATACATATGGAGGGTTTACACCAACACTTTCAAACTCAGACTTCAATTTTGAGATTTCTCATTAAGAAAATATTGTTTCTAAATGGTTTTGCCAGTTTTGCTCAGTTGCATGGATATTTTTAGTGCCAACAAGTGACCAAAATAAGGCCTCAATACATGTTAGCTGCATTAACTATTATTTCCGAATCCCTAAAGGAAAAGTGTATATCTGGGAGCCTCCTCCATGAACCCAACTGAATTCTATGTAAGTGGAAGAAATCACATCAGAAAAGTGACTTAGATATAAGAGGAATCTTCTCTAGAATCATCCTTTCCCTTCCCCCTTCAGTCAGACCCCACTCTCTCCTTGCCTCCAATACCCAACTCCAATGTGAAAAAGGACTTAAAATATATTTTCCCCTCTCTGCATAATTTCCATTTTGTAAACTGCCATTTCAGCTGCTGCGGCAATGTTCCAGAAGTTCTGGAGACTTGGAAGAACTAACCAAGAGAAGAAAAGTGTATTTAATTAAGGCAATGGGTGAAAGGCAAATGGAAGAATGCTTACCTGCTGGGCACACCTCACACATCTTCCCAGGCTCAGAAAAAATCCATTCTGAAGGGCACCGAAGCTATTACTACCTAGAGCAGCCAGCCAGTGAGAAATTATGCTCTGGGTTTCAGCTCAGCCAGCTTTCATTACTGCTGAGAAATATCACCATATAATTCAACCCAGCTCAAGTCTCACCTCCTCTCTCAAGACATCTGACCATCCAGTCCCCAGAAATTACTCCCACCATTGAATTCCTGTAGGATTAATGCGATAACATATGAAATCACCTAGGACTGAGGCCAGCACATTAGTGACTGCTCTAAAACCATCACCTAGCCATCCTGTAACACTTATTATTGGCACTGGTCCTTTGGCTCCCAGAAGTCTCCACCCTGTGTTGTCATTTATCTTTTTTCATAGCCATGTTCCATCTCCCAAACCCAGCTGTAAGGCCAGGGAGGACAGGGACCCTATGGTATACTTCCTCATTTCCTGGCATCATGAGGTCCTCTGTAATAAGGTACTCAATAAGCATTTGTTTATGGTGATAATCCCCATCCCTTCTCTTTTTGCAGAATAATGTCTGTGACTATGTGGGGGAAAGTAGTACTATAATATTCTTCAATGTAAAGCCCTGTTTTGCCATTGAGATTTCTAATCAAAACTGCACAAATAGATGGGATGATTAAATTTTGAAACAGCAGGAGTAGAACAAAGTTGTGCTTAATAAAGGACTGAATCTACTCAAGGAAAGCTATAGCTAACTTACTTGACCCAAACCTCTCCCAGCTTCCATCCAGTTGCCATTATGAATACAGGCCTGAATCTCTAAGGGGCTGGGGTAGGAAGCATTGTAGAGGTATAGCCAGAGGTAGGTATGGAGTCTGAAAGAAAGGAATTTGCATCCAAGTCCTACCTTGCTGTAGTTGGACGTGTTACAGAACAACCCTGAGCTTCAATTCCCTTGCCAGGCACTTGAGGGATAATAAAAGCTATGTCTTAGTATCATTGTGAAATGAAAGGCACAATAAATGTCAATTACAATTACTGTAATACTTTAATCAGGTGGTGTGTTTTTTTCTCAGTCATTTATTAGCTGAGTTATCTGGGATAAGTTGTAGCTTCCTTACCTGTAAAATGGGAATAATAATTTCTAGTTTTGTGCCTGTGACAAAGTCTACTAGCTATTCATCAAACATTCCATTCATTTCCTTGTCTTTCTGAATCATCCACTAAGCTACATTTGCCAGCCATCCTTGAAGTCAAGGATGTCCATGAGACTCAGTTCTAGTCAATGAAGTGGGTAGAAAAAATGATCATGTGTAACTTTTAAACCAGAATCATAAAACCTCCCATACTGATTTCCTCATGCCCTTCTCACTCACTCCTTCTAGAAGTTGGCATTAAAGACAAACTGGGCGGGGGGGCGGGGGGGAGAGGGGCAGGGAGGGAGAGGCGCAAACTGGAAAGCCACATGTTGTAGAAGGCAGAGCTTCCAACAGCCTGGATCCCTGAATCTCTGCATGGAGCAGAGGTCCATCCCTTCCATTCACCCCCAGCCTTGACACTACTGTCCTGAAACCAAACTAGGTTGTTTTTGTAAAGGAAAAATAATCTATTGCACTAAGTCACTTAAATTTACAGGATTATTTGTTATAGTTACTTAACACTAATCCTGACTAATACTTGTCCATATATGCAGACTGTCCCTGACTCAACAATGGTTGACTTACAATTTTTCAACTTTATGATGATGTGAAAATATACATATTCAGTAAAAACCATACATGAATTTGGACCTTTTCCCAGGCTAGCAATATGCAATATGATACTCCCTCAAGCTTCTGGGCAGTAGCAGTGAGATTACTATGCCCAACATAGGCTAATGTAATGGTTCTGAGCACGTTTAAGGTAGGCTAGGCTAAGCCATGATCTTTTGTTGATTAGGTGTATTAAATGCATTTTCAACTTAAGATATTCTCAAAACTTATGATAGACTTATTAGGATATAACCTCATCTTAAGTCAAGGAGCATCTGTATAGGCTTTTGATAAAGATGAAGTAATCCTCCAATATAATAAAAGGCCAATATGCATATTGACCAAACGACTGAATGACCAGTGCTGTGATGTGCACTGACCACCAGGGGGCAGATGCTCAATGCAGGAGCTGCCCCCTGGTGGTCAGTGCACTCCCACAGCGGGGAGCATCACTCAGCCTGAAGCCCGGCTCATGGCTGTCAAGCACAGCAGCGGTGTTGGGGGCCTCTCCTACCTCTGCGGCAGCACTAAGGACCCCTTGGGGGATGTCCACCTGCTGGCTTAGTGCACCAGGCCTCTCGTATATATATAAAACTCCTGAGTCACAATAGCTCAATAATGGTTCATTCCTTTCCATTCATGGGCCTGCTACACATCTGCAAGAAATACTTAAATGTACAGATTGGGACTAACTCTGTAAGCTTATCAGGCAACATTATGGAGGGAAATCTGACCACTTACAACTTTAAATCACTCTGATCTCAGATATGATGCTTGCTTTGAAAATTAACTTGAAGCTGAGAGAGGTAGAGATTCTGGAACAGAGACACCTCCCCACTCAGTGGACAGCAGGCCCTTTCAAGTTTCCAGAGCAGGTCACACTTCCCTGTAATTTACTATGGGCTTCATCATCATATAAATACATCTTTTTTTTTTCTTACTAGGACCAATTTGGGACTATTTCTTTTTTAAGTATCATTTATAAAATATTTGTTGGTACTTTATATAAAATCCCATCGAGTTCTACAGCCATAGAGACAAAATTTTATAACTACCACTTTTACTTTAGCAGTAGGAAGTCTGCGCCCAGGATGGGCGGTTGAGTTAATAGAGATGAATGGAGACAAGCTAGGGATAAAGCCAGCATCATGAACACAGAACATGATGGGTAAAACAGGAAATTATGGTCAGTTTTTCCAGGCAGTAACAATGAAACCGATTTGAAGAAAATAATGATATTAGCCATTGCTAATTAATGAGAAAATAATTTAAAATAGACTGGACTGGCATTTCTGGGAAGTGTGGGGAGGGCCAGAAGCTCAATTTGGACACAACTGAGAAGTGCTTCCCTGCCATATCTCCTGCCATGGGCACACTTGGGCTGCTGTGGCCTGTGACAGCAAGTGGTCAGAGAAGCACATGAACATATTGAGTGGCCCTGGTCAAGGTGCCATCCAGACAAGTGGGCATACCAGGCAGCCCAACAGTCTGGCATCCCTGCAGACTGATATTCTAGAGGGTAGAAGAGGCATTGGAAAGATAGGTTTTATTTTCAAAGTTCCACTTGGGGCTGCTAGATACTTCTCTGATTACTTGCAATAACCTGAATTAACTGACATGCTATTTCCAACTTTTCCAGTGATGTCTTAACGCCTCTGAGCTATTGCCCAGCAGGCCTGCCCCTTAATTGGGCTCTTCTGAGTGATCTCCTCTTTTGAGGTAATGCCAGGGAGCAAACTGGCAAGCCAGAAACTCCCCCTCATTTAAATCCATCCCTCCCTCCTCTCTCCCACCTGGAATCACATTCCATGTTTCTAATGACTCACTTTGGAAAGGAAGAATGATAAGGCAGAAAGAAAGAAAATCTGCATGATTGGGCAACAAGTATTTCCAACAGAAGTGTCTATTAAATTAAGACACAATCTCATGAGAACACTAAAGCAATTCAATATTGACCTGAGAAAAGGACAAGGAAATGTTTTACAGATGAGGCAACCTGCCTCTGGGAGCTTTCTTTAGTATGTCGGTTGTTTTTATTCTATTTCTACTCTTCAGCCTTCCTGCTGGACTTTCTTTTTCTCAGATAGCATGTATGTGCCATGTGTATATGCATGTGTACATGTGTTCATGTGTGCATCTGAATTGTAGCTTGCAAAACTGATCTTCAACTAGGATATTTCAATTTCCATTTTCCTGGACTATGCAAACCATGAATTCTTATTCCAGGGTTTCTATATCAAGGCTAAATTATGTTGATAGAATGAAAAATAATAATATATTTTTTCAGGTATTTATATGTGATTGGAAATTCTCAAATTGTACAGAATCATCGTAGAAAAAAAGCATTTTTGTCACAAAACACAAAGACCCCAGAGGTGGAAACACCTTTAATTTAGAAAACTCACAATGTCTAGACCTCTTCTGTAATTTACAATAACTTGGTTCATACTATGCAGTCCTTCAGTATTGCAAAACTAAATGGAACTGAAAATATACATGTAATTAATAAAATTTAATTCTTTAGCCTTCCTTTCCCTCAAAAAATAAATTACCTGACCTTCAAAACATGCCTGCGTCTAACTTCGTTAAGGGTTGCTTTTGTGTTTTCCTTTGGTAGAAGACTGATGGTTTAGTCCAAGCTGTCACTCAAAGCCTCCAGGTTAAAAGGTCTCCATTTATTTATCTTGGGTGCTCATATTAACCAGTTAAATGGTTGACTAGCAGTCAATGACTGAGAAAAACAGACATCTGAGAACTAAAACAGTTGGTACTTGAAAAATTACAGAAGTTCTTTGGTGGAGTTTATTATTCAGTAATTATTGACTAAGCATAAGAAGTTGTATATTTTCCTAGCTTTGAAAATAATAAATCATTCCAAAGCTCCACACCTCATTCTAAATAGTTGGTAGAAATTGCTCTGCAGACCTAACAAAACCAGAGGCTTCGAGGAGCTTTTTTTTCCAACTGCTGACATCCTAGAGATGTGAGACTCTGGCACATGACCCGCCCTCCCCTCAAACACACACATGAGGTAATAGCAAAGCCAGAATGGAAGATTGGTCTTGATGGTGGTAAGTCATGGTGACTCTATGGATAAGGGAAGGGCTTTCTACACTTTAATGAGGCCAGAATCCACCTTTACAAGCAAAGCAAATTCACCAGCTGTCTTCCCAGCAGGGTCACCTTCCCAGTTTCCTCACATCTGTCAATAACACCACTGGTGTCTCAAGCAAGAAATCCGTCATCATCAGCCCCTCTCTGGCCGCCAGCCCCTATTTGCAACCTGTGACCAAGCCTGTCATCTCCACTCAGAGCCTCTCAATTCGCCCCTCGCTTCCACAGGGAAAGGTTTTGTAAGCCTCCTAAGTACAAGGTAACGCTGTGGTTGGAATATCTTGCCCTGTACTGCCACCCTAGCTCCAGCCTTCACTACTTCCCAGCACACTTCTGTCTGTCCTTGAGGACACAGGCCATTTCAACAGGATTTGCTGGGCGGGCGGAGGGGGGGGGGGGGGGGAGGCGGGGGATGGAAGGTAGCAGGTCCCTGCCAAAACATTGGACTGACTTCTAGCCTCCAGAACTGAGAGAATAAATTTCTGTTGTTTTAAGCCACCTAGTTTGATGTACTTTGCTACAGCAGTGAAAGAAAGAAAGAAAGAAAGAAAGAAAGAAAGAAAGAAAGAAAGAAAGAAAGAAAGAAAGAAAGAAAGAAAGAAAGAAGTTGATAAGGGCAGAGGGAATTATTCAAATAATTAAAAGCTTTTCTAAAATATGTAACTGAGGCCATAATTAGCTTGAAGCCCTAAATCATCTCCTTATTTACCTTAACTTAGGGTATATGTATAGGGATATGGAATAGCCCCCGTGCAATTAATGATAATGATGATCATTTTTATAATTATACCCATCATTTATCAGGTGCCAAGTTCGGTTAATTCCATAGGTTATGTCCTTCTGTTTTCTACCAGGCAAATATCATTTTCAACCCCCTCCCTTGAGGATCTTAGCCCATAACAAAGTAACCTGAAAATAAATTCAGTTCATTCCTCTAGACATTTACACAGCCTTTTCCATTGGAAGCATCTAACCTGTACAAATTCTCCTTTGCTGCCATTGATAAGTGGGGGCTCCCAGTAGGTCTCTTGACCAGCATTTTTCTGCTGATGGGGTTTCTGTTCCTGCCTCTGGTACCCACGGAGGAAACACAGGCCTCTCCTCCAAGGACAGCCCAGCTCCAGGATCACTTGCTATTTGGGATCTTCATTCCCAATAGAATCCCTGTGTTCAGCACCAACCAACCACCTCTGTTCTAGGATCCCTCTCCAAAACTCTTCCCAAGGAGATGCCTGATGAAGGAAACTCGCACCATCCCGCTTTGCTCCCTGGCCATTTCTGCAAATGGCACTGTTGCGACAGGAAATTTCAAACAGATGCCCCTCGACCCTCTGTGCCCCTAAGGTGACTGATCATAAGGTCAGCACGTGGCCTCTTCATTTGAGCAGAGCCAGGGCCCGGGCGTTTTAATTGGTGGTGTCGTCTGTTGCAGCTGCAAACAATTAGGAACAAATTCTTTTCAAAGAAAGCTTTTCTTCTGCTCTTGCTGCTGTTGCGCTTATTATGCCTGGAGACATACAGAGGGCGAAATGCAAGCTTATTAAAAGTGTCAGGTAGGCAGACAAAGTATGTTTTACAATTAAATGACAATAGGAGATTGCATTCATATCTAGGAAGTGTGAGACATCCAGGGAACTTCCAGGAGGAAGCCGAGGTAGAAATCTATGCTAATCACAAACGTGGCCTTGAATGCCAGACTTCACATGCAGTTTCTCCCCCACTTATCCCTCCCAAATTTTACTAAAAGAACTACCGGGCAGACAGCCCCTTTTTCCCCACTTCAGTTTCCGCTTGGGTGAGGGAGACACCTTGGTGGGGAACAAGACACACACACCTGCAATGAACTGAGCCTGGTTTATAACAAGCATGCTAGAACCGGTACAACTACGGAAGTCTGCTGCCTTCCAGGGATCTCTGTTGGGAGGGGAAACACTCATCCCAACAATGCCAGGACTTTCTTCAAGAAACCTTGGCACTTCTTTTTGGAGAAGGATAATGCCCTCAGAGTCAGCTTCATGAACCAGGCACGTGCAAAGAAGCATACAGAGCTTCACGCTCAACCACAATTTGGGGGCCCACAAATAGCATTGTCACCTTGGTCATTATTGGACTCACTAGGCCAGTGGTTCTCAACCAGGTGTCATTTTGTCCCTGGGGAACCTTAGCCAATGTCTGAAGACATATTTGATGGTCACAACTGGGGGTGTGGGGGTAGAGTTCCACTGGAATCTTGTGGGTAGAGGCCAGGGATGCTAGGCACCCTACTATGCACGTGGCAATTCCCCACAACAAACAATTATGCAGCCCAAAATGTCAATAGTGCCGTTATTGAGAAACCCTGCACCTAATCACACTGCAAGTGACTTCAGAAGGCCAAAGCTTCCCTTAGAAGACTGAAGAGTTATTAGGAAGACTAGCCTAAGCCTTTGGTTTTAATTGTAACAGTTAACAGCAATTTGAACAAATGCAACATCATTGGAAAAATATTTGGTTTCCCCAAAGGAGAATTTTGAAGAGAATCCACCCATTTCATCTCTCTTGGTTCCCAGAAAAGTCTCATGTGCTCAGATATGGCCTCCCGAGATGCTTCAATAACAAGCTCCTAAAGTGGAGGTTTTCAGCTTCCTTTCTCTTTGAAACTGCTAAGTCTTTTCTCAGAATGAAACTATAATTATAGGGAATCCAATATGTTTAAAAATTGTAATAGCACTCTGCTTGCAGAAAGGATAGGAGGGCTGGAACCTCCCTCGGGCAGAGCCAGCCTTAACCATCACCATCTCTCCCTACCTCAGCCTCCACCTAGGACTCTTACAAGTGTTACCTTAAAACTACCGTCCAGGAGCTGACCTGAGAAAAGAGAACTACATGAACCAGAAGACCTCTCTTATGCTAATCTGCCTCATGACAATGTATTCTGACCCTCTGACCCCAAAATATATTCTCTTGGAAATGTTTCTGTCATGTTGATTAATCTACTAGGTTCTGAGGAGCAACAGCATTGACTGTCCTTCCTTGATAAATTCTAACTAATTAGACAGTCACTAATGTGAATAATACACAGGTATCATTAAGAAGCAGTGGAAGTAACCACAAAGCAGATGATTTTTTTTCTAAATCTATCATTTCGACATGCCTTAGGCACCTCTCTGCTCTACTGGCACCCACCTATTAGTGTGCTGAAAGTAATGCCATGCCTATAAGGCAAGAATTAGCAACTTTGATTCTAATTTGCCATTTCAAGTCTAGGAGAGATGATGGCATAAAGCCAAGAATGCATTCGATACTTCTAATTGTATGGGATGCTCATCTTTCTTCCAAATAGTCAGAAGCTGCATACGCTGAAATGATGTATGTAAAATTGTAAAGAGTGTTTGGATTTAAATTCCATAACATCAATAAAGAAATACATAGAGAAAATAATTCTCAAATACACCGGAGGCCATATGAACTGAGCAACACCCATCTGGAAAGTTCTTAAAAATGCTATTTTCCACTGAGACAAAATACTCCAATTCTGCCTGTGGCAGCAAGCCTCGGAGATGGTTCCCAATGCCCCCCACCCCCTGGTATTCACACCCTTGTGTAGTCCCCTCTCACACTGTACCAAGGCTGGGTCTGTATAACCAACAGCATATGGCAGAAGTGATAATGTGTCACTTCTGAGGGAGCTAGCTGCCGTGTGGTAAGCTGCCCTGTGGAGAGCCCCACTTGGCTTGTGCTGAGGAAGGTCTCCAGTGAAAGCCAGTGAGGAAATGAGGACCCACAACTGCGTGAGCGAGTTTGAAGAGGACCCTTCAGCTGAGACCGCATCCCCAGCCAACAGCCTGACAGCTCGTGAGACACCTGAGCCAAAACCATACAACAAATACACTTCTGATTTCATCCCCCTTAGAAGCTGTATGAGATAATAAATGTTTGTTATTTTAGGCTGCTAAGCTTTGGGTTAATTCGCTAGGCCGCAAAAAATTGCCTTAACCATTATCCTCAAATCCAAGAGGAACCAATTATAAAAAATGGGATTCATAAGACATCTAAAGGTGAGGACAAAGGAATGAAAAAGATTGGGGAACTCCAACTCTGAGTATAAACCAGAGGGCAAAAGTCTGGCTGTGATTCCAGTTATCACAGAAAAGGATGGAGAAGGTGGTAGGAGAAGGCCACTGTGAGACCTCTGTAAGCTTCTACCACCAGCTTATTTTTTTTTCTTCTGTTTCTATGAAGTGATCAAAACAAAACAAAAAGGGCCTGTAGACTCTTTGCTGAGACAACAAAAAGACTGAACTGAGAGAAAGAGAGTTCTACTCTAGAGCCAACTTTTGATCAGTGGAAGAATCCTAAGACAAGAAAGCAGACTGAGGCTCTGGGACCTCGTGCAAGAAAGAAAAAGAAAGTATAGAAACAAAATGAGCCTGAAATGGGGCTGAGAGCTTAACTCTCTGAATCAATCACTAAGCACACATTAAATGAGCATCTACTATATTCTAGACCGTGTGCTAGGGATGGTAATAACTCCAAAATAGCATGATAAATAGTCAGGAAGAGGTATGCACTTAAAGCCATGGGAACCTAGTAAAGAGACATTTAAATCATAATGGAGAAGGAAGATCAGAAAGGCTTTCCAGAGTAATTGGGATTTGATGTGAGTTTTGATGAACTGGTTATCGAGACGAACACTAGGAGAAAAGCTTATCTGTGGCAAATGTAACATGGAAAAAAACACAGAAATTTTCAACATTATGGGATCCTAGGGAAAATGCAGATAATACAGTCTACTTGGAAGGAAAACTATATCTAGGAGGGTTGTATAAAATAAAGAGGTAACTGGGGCAAAATCATAAAGTAATTCGTGGATGAAAGTATTAACCTTTTTTTAATCTTTATTGTTGAAAGTATTACATGTCCCTTTTTTTCTCCCATTGACCCCTTATAACCCACCCCCACCTCCTACCCCAGGCCTTCACCACCCTATTGTCTATGTCTATGGGTCATAGTTCTTTGGTTGATCACTTTCTACACACCCATCCCCACCTTTCCTCTGAGATTTGGCAGTCTGTTTCATGCTTCTATATCTCTGAATCGATTTTGTTCAACAGGTTATTTTGTTCATTAGATTCCACATATGCGTGAGATAATGTGATACTTGTCTTTCTCTGACTGGCTTATTTCACTTAGCACAATACTCTCCAGGTCCCTCCATGCTGTTTCAAAGGGTAACAGATCCTTCTTTTTTACTGCTGCATAGTATTCCATGGTGTAAATGTACCACAGCTTTTTTTATCCACTCATCCATTGCTAGGCACTTCTTAGAAACTGAAATCTATGATTAACCATTGAAAAATCTTAAGCATATATACACACATTCAATCATTCCATGATATTAATGGAGCATCTATGTTGGGCAAAGTGTTGTGCTGGAATGGAGCTAGAAACGCATCCCTGCCCATGCTCTGCTTATGTTCAGAAGAAAAGAGTGCATTAATGAATTGGTGTTTTAGGTAGATCCCTTTAACAATTGTGTGGGGAATGGATAGGCATGGGAGGGGGGGGAAGGAAGATGAAGAGTTTCCCAAATGCATTTCCAAAGACATCCTCATATTCTATCCTCAACACCATTGATCTCACCTTGCCTTCATATTTGCCAAACACACTTTTAAAAATTCCATTTCTAGGATAACAGTTGGGTATGCCCCAAGCATTTTCTAAATCTACCCTCTAACTCCTTTCCTCTCTTTTCTGTGGCAAAAAAGGACTTACTAAATGTCAGAATTGAGCAAGACCAAATAGATCATCCTCTGCGAACCATGCATGTTACAAACATGGAAACTGAGGCACAGAGAGAGGAAGGAGCCCCTCAAGGCTGGTGGTGGCAGAACCAGCTGGACTTTGAGTCTCCAGGTTCCATGCCAGTACTTTTTCCACTGCATCTCACTGATGCCATCGTCCTCTGAGTGCTATTCTTCAGCAGCCTGCAAGAGCAGCATGCCGAAAAAAGCCAGAACGTGGCAGAGATTTTAGCCTCCTGAAATGGCGATGGCTTCATTCGGCAGCTGTCCAGGTCCCTGCTAAGGCTGTTTTCCTCCACTCAATTAGACAGAGCACTGGGGAAGATCAAGCTGAGAAATTCTCTGGGGTTCCATCTGTTAATTAAAGCCACTGTCAGATTTTCCACACTATGACAAATGATCAAAGATTTCTACTCCCTTTCTTTATCAACCTCTTACTTCAAGACAACATTAGGCCAAATTACAAGTCAAAAATACTACCATCTATTTTACAATGGAAATAAAGCAGTCAAAGGGGACCAGATAGGCCTAATCACTTAGATCGTTTCAAATTTTGATGCCAAGGAGCATTCATTTTTTTAAGGGGGCGGAGTATCACATTTTGGACAATTCTATCAATTTGTGAGCCTAGTCCCTCCCAGCCATGTTCCAATCATCTGCTGTCTGGTTTCTGGGGTCCTCCAGGCACTAGATGCATCAGTGACTGGCAAAATAACAGCCTGAGTCTCTATTGACATTCGTGTTCTCAGCGTAATGGTTAATTTATTTAATGAACAGCTTCGGTCCTCTCTAAGAGGGTAGGATGTCAAAAGTGACTTGGACTGGGCAATATGATAAACAAGTGAAGGGGTTTCTTCCTCATTCCCAGAGTTAATTTTTTGCATTTCATTCATTCCATAATTTTTTTTTTTTTTAGTACCTACTATGCGAGTGCCTGGGCCCAGGCTTGGTCTGGAGCCTCCTTCTGAAAGGCTCTCCCTCTACCCAAAAAGGGCTCAAGCTCAGGGGGTAAGTCATATAAGCCGAGTACCCAACAATGAGATTGAGTGCCCTGTATCTCTCTGAGTCAAATGAAGCTACTTGCATAAAGTAGTAGCCATTAGATTGAGGACTAAAATGTCAACCTAAGCACAAATCTATGAATTTGCTGATTATCGATGAACATTGGCCCCCAAAAATATAGGCACAACTATTTCTAGTCCAAGAATTGCCCATCCTAAATAACAGGGACAAGAAAAGTTCTACTTAACACGGACAGAACCAACAATTATCTTAGGTAAGATTTTTCAGTCACTAAAATCGGGACAAAATCTCTCTTGCTTCATCCTTTGTTTTGACAGAGCATTGTCTCAGCTTCTCACAGGCTATTTTCTGTCTCTCAACACAGCTCTCTGCAGATGTCCGTGTCCCTTGCTCCATAGTAATGCATGAGAATTCTGAGTCTGGTGCCTAAACCACCGCCTGGCTGTGCTGATTTCTCAATTAATGTTAGTTGAATTGAAGTGAAATTCTAAAACGGAGGATGTTTCTCGTCATGGATCCCCACCCCCCTTCTCTCATTTAAGACTGTAAATGTATAGAGAAGTGGTTAAAAGGGCAGATCCTGGAGCCCTGCTGTCTGTGTTTGGACCCTGGCTGGCACTTACTGGCTGTGTAACCTTGAGACAAGCTACTAATCCACGCTGTGCACCAGTTTTCTCCTCCTTTATAAAAGGAGGATAGAAATGCTTGTTAGCATTGTTGTGAGATCTAAATGTATTAATATATGGGAAAAATCAGGGTTGGGGGTTGAGAATGAGGAAATTCTGCCAAATTTGTCTTGCCCAGGGACAAAAAAATGTCCCAGGAAAATTTCTTCCTAATAAAAGTGGATTTGCCATCTCCAGAAAGTTACCCATTTGAAGGTCTGAGCCACATTGTAGCCGAGTCTTAGTCCCATGCTTTAAGTTTTCCCATTACCTTTTTTGTATTAAAAAGAAAGTCTAACAAAGACTAAGCAGGTGTTACATAGGTCAGTGATTTATACCTTTCAAAAATCGGAATTACAAGGAAAACTGGCAGCCTCCATAATATTTTGAGTCCCTCATTAGGCTGTTCTCTATACTTTTAAATAGGTATTACAGGAAGACACTGTGAAGCCTATGGAAGTAGAAACCATATCTTGATTTTTTTAAATCCTCACCCGGGGATCAAACCTGAAATCTGGGTGTGTGTCCTGACTGGGAATTGAATCCATAACCTTTTTAAGTTTATGGGATGATGCTCCAATCAACTGAGCCACACTGGCCAAGGCAGAAACTATATCTTCTTTATATTTGATGACACATCACCTAATACAATATCAGACCCATCATAGGTTCCCAATGAATGTTTCATGAATTGAATAGCTCATCTTATTTTTGGTCACATCATTTATATATTTCCTTGACATAAATAAAATCATGAATAACATTAGTTCATATATACACATGTGTATGCATGCATGCTTGTGTAATTCCTCTCCATTTTATTGAAGTGTACAGAAAGTGGGGGGGAAAGGCTCAAAAGGAACCATAATGGAGGCTGTGGGCAGAGCAGTGAGCCCAAATCCACCTATAATTGGAGGCAGCTTTCCAGGGACATTTTTGTCCCTGGGTAGGACAAAGAGCTGGACACTTTATTTTCTAATTTCCTGCAAGATATCAGAACCCAAACTTATGAATTGTGCAACTAGCATTTAAAACTATTAAAAATTAACACTGGTAATCTTATATAATAAAGAGCTAATATGCTAATTAGACCAAACAGCCAAACGACCTTCCGGATGACCTTCTGGACAAAGCCAGGGCTGTGAGGGCCGGCCAAGGCTGCAAGAGACAAGCCCCTTGCACAAATTTCGTGCGTCGGGACTCCAGTTTCAAATAAAATGCATCGGGAGCAAATGTCCCTAATCCCATCTACAATGACCTAACAACAGCCACAAGCAGAAATCAAGAAGCATCAGGACACTTGGCATCCTCCCTTTACAACCAATACACTCCTGGCTTCTTCACATCTTCGCCTGGAGACAAAAACTAATTCAAATCTTACTCACTTTGGTTCAATCTTCTGTCTTTCTTCTGGGTGCTATCCTTGATAAGCCAGGTACTAAACAAGACTTAATTAGGTTTTAAAACTACTGTGTGTGGATTAGGTCAAGTATGTTCCTGTGCTGTGTTAACTTGGAAGGGGAACATTTGGAAAAAAAATTCTAAGTGGCAAAATACTGTATATAGTTTAATCCATGATAAACACAAGATTTTAATAGGCATAAAGAGCTACCATTTACAACTTCTTCCTCCTAAATACTTAGGAATAATAGGAATTTTAGCAAGAAGTTGAAAAGAAAAGTTTCATTTTAGGTCATTTTAGTTGATCAGAAAGGCAACCCACTTGTCTAGATTATGAGAGGGAGAGAACTCTGTTACTTGAAGAAAGCAATTAAGAGAAAGGGGTGTTAATAAGAATGGTCCAGCTGAAACCGGTTTGGCTCAGTGGATAGAGCGTCGGCCTGTGGGCTCAAGGGTCCCAGGTTTGATTCCAGTCAAGGGCATGTACCTTGGTTGCGGGCACATCCCCAGTAGGGGGTGTGCAGGAGGCAGCTGATCGATGTTTCTCTCACATTGATGTTTCTAACTCTCTATCCCTCTCTCTTCCTCTCTGTAAAAAATCAATAAAATATATTTTTTTTAAAAAAGAAAAAAAAAAAGAATGGTCCTATGAGAAATAGAAAGTGGGAAATAAGTCTTTTGCAGGTTCAATATCAAGACCATGTTTTTAGCTTGGTTGTGCTAAAGAACACACGAAAAATGTATGTGAGACTTCTGTTTGTATTTCCTATAATTTTCTTCATCTTGCATAGCTTTTTTTTGTTTAAGTAAACAGATCAATATTTTTGTCCAATGTTTTAGCTCAGGTACTCATGCTGTCATCATCAGTGAAAGCCTGTTACTCCAGGCTGCTCAGAACTTATAGAAATAACTCTACTGCCACCTGATGCCAATATCTGGAAATTGCAGGCACAGATCTTTCAACCCAAAATTTTTTGAAGCAGGAGACTTTAAATTTGCATAACAAAGAAAGCTTTGTACTTTCACAAAGAATGCAGCTTTGATGGACACCGATGCAAAGGAGAAAATATAATAACTTAAAAGAAAAAACTAAAAGCAGTTTTTCAGTCTTGATAAAATAGCCAATAAAATATTTCTGCACAAGTTCACCTCATTGCTATACTGTTACAGTGTAAGATTTTGTGCCTTTTTTCTCCTTTGGCAGAGATATTTCCAGAGATTTGAACAATTCCTTAAATAGTGACTGAGACAATTGCATTAGTCAGGTTACTGGTACAGCTGCTGTAAGAAAGAAATCCAAAATAATAAAATGATTCATATACATTAGAAATTTATTTCCTCAGATAAAACACCATGGTACAGATATTTGATAATATTAAGTAATTATTGTTAATTTTCTTAGGTATAATAACAGTATGGTAGGTATTTTTACATCCTTCAACTTTTTAGAGGACTGAGGGGAGTGGGAGTGATCAGGTAGCTAGCCAAGGGCTGGTATGGCTGCTTCACAATTACCAGAGATAATCTCGTTGATGAGTCTCATGGTCTGTGAAAGCACTCCTGCTATCACTGTCATATCTTTATCCCACGTTGCAGAAAAAGGGGAGGAGGGAGAAAAACATTCTTTCCCTATAAGGGCTTGATCGAGAAATTGTACACATTACTTCCATTCACCTCCCATTGCCCATGATTGCAGTCACATGGTTACATTTAAAGGTCATCTGGGAAATACAGTCTTTCTATTACTATATAATTATATTAGAAAGATTAAAGGGAATTTGGCACTCTCCACAATATTTAGATTCTCGCCTTTAATCTACTCTAGATGCTCTTAAATATGGATCGCTTTAAAGGAAAAGTAGAAAACTATTCCAGAGTAAAGGAGGCTAAGAAGACATGGCAACTGAGTGCAATGCATGATTTGGGATTTTATTTTGCTATAAAGGACATTATTAAGGCAATTGGTGAAATCTGAATAAGGTTTATAGATCAAATACATAATGGTATTGTGTTAATTTTCTGATTTTGATAACTCTACTTTGATTACATAGGGGAATATCCTTATTCTTAGGAAACACACTGAAGAATTCACAGGAAGAGACATGTCTACAATTTTTTCTTAGTCATATGTACATATATATATATATATATATACATATATATATATATACACTCACACACATATATATGTGTGTGTGTGTGTGTGTGTGTGTGTGTGTGTGAGAGAGAGAGAGAGAGAGAGAGAGAGAGAGAGAATATGAGAGAGGGAGGGAAAGAGAGAGAAAGAGAAGAGATAAAACAAAAGTAGTAAAATATTAATATTTGTGAAATCTAGATAACAGGTGTCTGAGAAGACTTTGAACTATTCTTAAAACTTTACAATGTGTTAAATTATGTCAAAATAAAAAGTTAAAATCAGTACTACTTTAGTTCTGACTCAAATTAATTCATTAGATTTTTTTAATGAGATTCATTTACAGTTTAGCCATTCTATAACACCTTGGTTGATGTGAAATTTCAAAAAATTTAGTAGATTTCATTACTCTATTTGCTTTAAGATTCCCCCCACCACCACCCCACTCCCCCCACAACCCCACCCCACCACACACACACACACACACATTGAAATTAGCAGAGCTGAAATGGAGAAACTATTTGCAGCATTACAAATGGTGAGAAGAGGCCACATCCATGTGCAGATACGGGTTTCTGTACTACGCAGGCAGGGATCCAGAGGAGGCAGCAAGGAGGCTGCCTGGCCCAGGACCAGAGGCAGAGACTCTGTCTCAGCTTCTCCCTCTGCCAGACTCATTCAAGCTTCCATCACCAAGACACTCACAATCTATGAGCTTCCGTTTGGGGAATGCCTAGAAACCTCAAGTGCTCCCAGGTTAAACCAAATTCAGCATCAGCCAAGGCCTTATGCTTTATCCTTGTCAGAGCAGACAAAGCCATCTCAGTGCCCATCTCTCCATGCACTGTCTCCAAACTGCAATCGCCCTAAGACACCTGGTTCCACAGTCCTCCTGGGAAAATGTACCTTGCGTCGGATCTATCATGTGACAAGCAGTCTAGCCTGCTGACTCTTTCCCTCCCCCTGATGGTGACATCCACCTTGAACATGGGCAGAGAACTTCATTCAAACAAACATATCCAACTCTGCAGTCACAACTACTGGTCCTTGTCCAGGATCAGTTATGTTTCCCTTTCATTTTAAGCACACCGAGCTGCCACATAGTTCCTAAAATGTCACATCCCCCTCCATGCCCCTCATCTCACCTCAGTGGTTGTAACAGCTCTTATTAGCACTTCCCAAAGGGGGCACATCAAAGGAAGAGCCAGGAGTGAGCGGAGACCCTGCCCCAAGTGTGAGCCACCTCCAGCTGTGTCGGGCGGACTTGAAAGCAGCAAGCAACCCCCCTCCCCAGCAGCCCATTAGGCAATGGCAGCCAGGAGCACCTCCTTTGCTGAAATCACTCATAAACAGGACCCTGGGGGAGGGGGCCTCTCGTCCTTTATGCCTTGCTGTACTCAAAGGGGGAAGTAAACCTATTAAATGTTTTTAATATTCGCAGCTAATAATGCCCTGGATTTTTCAGGTAACATTCACACCTTCTCTTCCTTTGAGATTTAAAAAACACCTATTTCCAAACACATGCTCCCCATAATTTGGGGTTTTAATGATAGAGATGCTCAGATTCTTTAAATGTTGGATTACTGCGTTGTTTGGTTTGGTTGGATTTTAATCAGGAAATGCTTCATGGCATTGAATAAGAATATTTCATCTTCAGTTGCCACTACCCCCCCTCTAAAGAACCAGGCAGCTAGATAGGTTCAAACAATAGTCAGCATCATCAGAGATTTGTAATCTGCAAAGTGGCAAATAATCTTGGGACAACAAAGGAAATCCTACATGTTTTAAGTGGATGGTTTTGGTTTGATTTTAATCCTATCGCTCTGCTTTAATTGAATTCATGATCCCTATAATGGTTTATAACAGCTGCAGCAAAAGCAATGGCATAGATTCTACTTGACCTTCCTCCAGCCAGACACTCAGAAGCCAACACTTCAAGGCAGGCCCCTGTTTTAATGAAACGAACTATTTCAAGCTGCTCTGGTCATAAGCTACAACACATTTGATGCCATGGTTATTTCCTCACCATTGAACTTACATCTGGGCCTGTCGATGGCCCTTTTCCCTGCATGACCGCTGATCTGATGAGGAAAAAAATTGCTGGCGAAAGGCACGTGTTCCATTTCCTGACCTTGGCAGCTCTAAGCTTTGCAAGACTCTCTTGAAGTCACCACTGAGCAAATCCCTTCCCCTCACTGTAAATTTGTTGAAAAAGAGAAGGAAAGTTGCAGAAACACTTGCAAGTAAACAGCCTCTGAAATCAATGAAGACAGAGAATTATTCTTCTTCCTAATCCCTTTTTCCTCCCTCACAGAACTGCCAATAACCTTGGCCTGATTCTAACACCGATCGAGACTAATTCTCTCTCTGCCTTTGAAAGAACATAATACAGTACATCCCCAGAACAGAGTTGAAGGGAGAGTTGGAAATGCCACGCCCACACTCTTCAGAACACTTCTGTTGAAATTGGCATATTCTAAGTCACGCAGAGAACCACTCGCACAGCCTTCAGGTAAGTGGTTTTCATAGCTGCCTGGGAAACTGATACACTGGGTGTGGAATGGCCAGTCTGCCATTCACAGAGGGCTGACTTTGCACTTGGGCACACAGTTTGCACCATAAGCAGGCTAGCAAGCTATGATATCATTACAAGGGCCAAGTAATCAATCCTTTCTGGTATCATTCAATACTTACTGGACACTTATCTGTGTAGCCTGGTGATTAATCCAAGGACTCTGGTTCGAATCCCAACTCTGCCACTTAACTAGCTGTGTGACCTTGAGCAAGATACTTCACTTTTTTACACATTAATTTTCTCATCCATAAAAGCAAACTACTTCATAGAGATGTGAGAATTCACTAAGTTAATCTGTAGAGTATTTAGAATAGCAATTGGCACTTAGTAGTGTCTCAACAAATATTCGATTTGTCATTAAAAGCTAATTTTAATAACTATTATCTGTTTTTACTAATCTTGGCCATGTTTACCAGGACCGGGAAAAACCTGAATGAAGGTTCACTCATTTTGGCTACTCTCCTGGGTTAAATGGAGCAAGAACATAGGTCAATAAAGAGCCGGAGAAGCGGATAATTCTAAAATGCCAACTTTAAGCCTCTGGCACCAGCACTGGTTACTTCCCACCCACCCTGAGCCCTAAGGCAATGTCTAGTGTCACAACACCTATCCCCACCTGGAGTCCTCTACTTTTACCTCTGTCTCCTAGGTCACTTTCTCCATTCTTATCTCTAAGTTCTTAGAGTTTTTGCACTTTTCTTTTAATACCTGTATAGGGTGTAGGGCTTAGGGCTTAGAGCTTCATTAGTGACACTGCTTAGCATCACAAGGCTGAGATTTCTGATCCCTAAACAGTGCCTGAAAGAATTCTTACAGAGGTGTGCTGTTCACAGCTCAAGTATTAGTCTGCTTCTCCTGGCTGCCATAGGGTTTGTAAGGGTCAATGCAAAATATGCCAAAAGGAAATTCTTCAGCTGTGATGGATTGATATTCTAAATATATATATATTTACAAGGTAAATTTAAAGTTGCTTTTGAGTTTTTTAAATAAATCACTATTATCTCATCCCATATTTCCCTACATCATAGAGCAATGCAAGAGCAGTTAGCCAGAACTGGAAAGACTGGCTTCTCATAAATTTCTGTCACTTGCTAATCATGTAACCTGGAGAAATGAATTTCAGGATTTGCATTTAGCTAAAGTATAGACAAAAATGCCTAAGTCTATTTTATTGGGTGTTATAGGGTCCAGTGAGACAATATATATGAAAGGGTTTTGAAGACTGCAGAATGTTTACTAATATAAAATCATGTATTATTTATAACACATGACAAGTCCTAGAAAGCATAAAGCAGAGAAAGCATCCAGCAAGGAGTCAGATTGGAATTCTAGTTTCAGATCTGCTACAAATCAACCCTGTATATTTGGACAAATAACTCCCCCACCCCTGGTCCTCAGTTTTCTCATCTGTAAAACAAGAGGATTGGAGTAGATGAGCTCTAGATTCTCTTCCAGCTCAATAGTCTATGAATTCAAGCCAAACATCATCAACAAAAAACTAATAAAAGTAAAAGGATATGTTACAAAAAAAAGACTAAATGTAATAATAATAAAGAAAATGAAAAAAGTCAGCGACTGTAAAGGACTGATCAAGACAGACATGGCTTATTGATCATGACACTCCTTCCCCCAAGTCAGACATGCCCTCATCGTCTGATTTGCCATTAACAACAAATGCTTCTTGCAATGAATTGACAGTTTCATGTCTGCGTGTGTCTATGTGCAAACACACACACACACACACACACACACACACATTCACTGACACTTGGAGAGGCCAACCCTAGTGAAGGTTGCCTTGGTTGCTTCAACGTGTGGGAGTCAATACCCTATAAATCTTCATTCCCATAGAATTTTAAAGCCTGAGGAAATTGAAATACTTAAAGGCTAAAATGAATTGCCAAAAGTCAATGGCTATTTAGTGAGCAAGAAAGCAAGTCACCTGATTGGTTATTGCTTTTGTTCTATGTTGACACTTTCTTGAGCTTGACATCTGACTCAATTATAATGTCCCCATATCTTACCCAATGGTGTCCCTTCAAACTGGGGTGTTTTTCTTGCAGTCTTGCTTTTTTTAAAAGATGCCTCAGATTACTCTGCTCAAGGTCTCTTTGTGTTAAAGTCTTTACTGCACCACATTTACTCATGAGGTTGATAAGCTGTTAACTTTTACATGTATAAACACATTCTTTGTTCCTACATACCAGACATTTGCTCACAATTCTATGTTTAAATTACTTTTTAATTGAACTATATAAATTGAACCTTCAACTTTTTATTTTAAGTAAAATTCTAACAACTAACCTATAACTGTTTTCATCACTAATATAATTATTAAATAATAACTTGTGTGCTCATTAACATAAGAAATCGCATTAATTGCATGCCTCACAATGAAATTAACCTTATGAAGATCAGGCACCAAACCTATAAGGTAAGCAGAATCAGAGAATCTCTTTGCAGCAGGCTATGCAAATTTTCAAAAAATGTAGGCCTCAGAAGGTGGAGGCAGAGTGTTGGGGCAGGGTAGCTGCAGTGTCAAAATAGTAACAACAACAATTAGAGCAATTAAGGTATAAAAACAGTTCATGAGGGACTTTAAATAACAAAATGCTAGAGAAATAATACTAACAAATGAATTTAGGAATGATCATAAAATCAAGGATTTGATAGTCAGAAGGAAGAGAATGAATGAGAGAAAATTCCCTCTCCCAGCCACGTATGTGCTGGGATCTGGTTTATTGGTAACTCCCTGGTGCTGATATTAAGTGTCTTGAGGTCAAATCAGCCATCACTTACCTTTCTATGTTTTCACTCCTATTTTACCTCCCACCTTCACCTTCATCCATTATTAACTTACCTTCCTATTCACTTTGCCACAATCCCCATTTGCCTACAAAAATTCTCTACTATCTTAGCCCATCCATAGTGTCTCTTGGGTTTTTGCTTTTTCTTTTCCTGCCTCTCAGTGGCCATGCTTGCACCAATAATACATACATTAACCTATTTCTTTGTCGTTTTGGTGATAAAACTGTACTTGCCACTTGTCCCACATTGCCCCTTATTTTCACCCTGGAACTTAGTTGTGATATTTAAGGCTCCTGAGTCCTTTCAGAAGGTACAAAGCTGTGTGCTGTGAAAGATGATAGATTTGGGGTTAAATATGAATGGACTCTGAATCCCCCAATGACCATTCCTTCTCAAAAGATATCAATGGTTCCTCATGGCACACAGAATGTTCCAAACTCTTCATCCTATCTTTCAGAGCTCCCTATAGTTGATTCCAAAACATATCTCTACTCATACCACCCATCTAGGGTGGTCAATTGTACTCCTATAAGGTCAGACAATGGATTTGACAATTATTTTTATTATTTTTTGTATCTAGAAGTTCTATCCTTCTCCCAACCTGTTTGTCATTTGAACGGTCCCTTGTTTGTTACTCATACTTTTGATTTAATCTTCTATTTCTTTAAACTGATAAAACCTGGCTACATTAGATTCTGTTTCCAATAGTTCCCTTATCTGAAGTCTTTGTGGGAATGCTTCTGCTGTTTATTGTTTGTTCTGATTCTCACTCATGGTATTTTAGCTCCTCGTATGTTTTGTTACTTGTATATCAATAATTGTGTGAGTGCATGGCCATTGGAACTTTATATGTGGGAATTATATGAAGCATGTGTTGAATGGTTTATTCCTCCAGAGAGGATATAGATTTGTTGCTGCCAGGTACCTGGGGTCACCACCAACTTGAAACTAAATTCTCAGCGTCTTCACACCTTGTACATTGTGTGAGTCCAGGCCCCAAATCCACATGAGAGCTAGATTTGTGTTATGAATTCTCAGAGAGAACTTTGTCCTTACCCTGAAACAAAGACTGAGACATCAAGTTTCTTTTTCCTTTTGTGTGCCTTTTCTTTCCTAGGTAAGTTTCTTGTACTCTAAGAGTCCCAGTGTTCGGGGAGGGAGCTCAGGAGAAGGTACAATTCAATTCCATACTTTAGCCACTTTCCCCACGTAGTCACCAGAGATCAGAAGATTCCTGAGGGCATCTGCCAGTTTCAGCACACTCTTAGCTCTCTGCATTTGTTTTCCTACCTTGTTTGATGCCTCTGAAAGTTACCTTTCCTTTCTTTCCAGTTCAAACATACATTTAAAGAGTGGTTTATTTCTACTTCCGGCAGCATTTTGGCCTTGTTGCAGCAGGATTTTAGGAGGTCAGATTTATTGCAAGAAATGGGAGATCTGCAAGAAGTTATAATATCTTTTGCACTGTTTCTTCCCCTAAGAACCTTGATACAACTATAGTGATTTTGCTTCTGAGATGAACAACAATCAAACATTCTGGGACAGCATTTCTGTAATATTATAGCACCAAGTATCTCTAATTCTTATTTCAGTACTCTAGGTCAGGGGTCACAAACTTTCCCGTAACCTGCCAGATGATAAATATTTTTGGCTTTACAGGCCACACAGTGTCTGTCACAACTACTCAACTCCACCACTGCAGCAAGAAAACAGCCATAGACAATATATAAATGCATGAGCACAGGTGGATTCCAATAAAACTTTATCCTTAAATACTGTAATTTGAATTTCATATTATTTTCTCATGCCACAAAACATTATTAAAAATATTTTTGAACCATTTAAAATGTAAAAACTATTCTTAGCTCATAATCCATACAAAAATTGGTGGTCCGCTGGACTTGATGTGTGGCCTTTAATTTGCTGACCCCCTGCTCTAGGCCATGGTTCTCTACTGGTTCTCTACATGATCAGAATCACCTGTGCAGCTTTTTAAAAACAGGTGCTCAGCTCCCACCGCAGACCTACAAAGTGAAAATACCTGGTGGTGGAGCCCAAGGTAGTATCCATTTTTTAAGTTCCATAGTTTTTTCTGATAAGCACCCCTAATTCTTACAGGTGCTCTAGCTCTTTCTGGACCTTTGCGATGCTCCCCACCTAACACAGTCTATTGTGTACATTTACCCCATTTCTTTGACTCCAAAGCAAGTCACATAACTGTCTAATCAAAATAAACTGCCACAAGGCAAAAGTAAATACACAAAGGAGAATGGCTCAACGGTTTTTTATTTATTTCCTGTGAAAATTACCTAAAATCTGCAATAAAAAATTTTGATGTGATAAAGAAGACATTGCAAATAAAAAATAAAAAGAGAGGAATTCAGTCAACCAAATAGGTTCACAATTTGGAAACAAGAAAAATGTGTATCCATGTCTCACACCATACACCAAAATAAATACCATATGCACTAAAGAGTAAAATATAAAGGAATAAGCCACACTAAGAAACTGAAAGGCAACTGAATTGAATATTTGTCAATCCTCTGGAGCAAAGAGAAATTTCAAAGCTTAAATGCTTAGAAAAAGCCAGAAAGAGAAACAACACAGATTTCACTGCCTAAAAATTGTAAGCCTCTGTACATAGTAAGATAAAATAACTGAATTAAGAGATAAACTGAGAACTATATTTGCACAATTAAGGAAGTACAACTAGTTAGCAAAATATGGAAAAAAAGAGTCTGAGTAGTAAGGTTATATAAGGTTAATGCAAAATATTATTCTGATCTATCAAATTAGCCAAGGGTTTTCAAATATGAAATAAGACCCGGGCTGGCTAGAGCATATAAAACACTTTCATATACTGCATATGGATAGTCTGGAATGGAGAGAAACACAAACTTGATAAGAGTTTCAAACCAAATTTCTCCTCTTGCTAGCTGTGTAATTAACCTCTCCAAAAAACTGCAAACAACCTTCAGGTCTAAAAGACGGAACTGGTTAAGCAAACTATAACATATTCACTTAATAACAGATTATGAGGCCATTAAACATTATGTTTACAAATACCATAAAATAACATGGATAGAGGTTACGATACATTAGGTGAAAAGGGCAGGATATAAAATTGTGTAAATACGGTGGTTACAATTCCATAAATCTTAAATACACCGATTCATAAGGGGGGAAAGGTGAAAAGAAATACAAGAAGACATTAACCATGTTTGTGTGGGTAGTATACGTCGGTGATTTTTGTCAGATTCCATTCTCCAAAATCGCATTACATTTACAGTGAGAAATAATCTTTTGAAAGAGAAAATGTTTGGCAGCACAGTCAGCAGAAACCATATTCTGAAATTTTACTATAAAAAAACCCGATTAACGCAAATAATTCATGTGGCAAAATTGGTAGAGTAGCAAACCTGAGAATTAAGTTTTAATTCTGCCCCAGGTTTTCTTTACACTTGTTATATCAGTAAGACTATAAAGTAAATAGCTACTATTCGCACTGATAACTAAGTGAAGCCTAATTGTGTAGTTTTAATCTCAATTAAAATTGCTGAAAATGTGAAGGCCTTCCTAACACTCTCACAGATAAATAACACTTTAAACACACAGCCTTTGAACTCTTTAAGATTTCCTTACCTTACCTTTCTGGTTATTGCTGCGCATAGATCTTCAGAGCTTTGCATACTTTCATGACACTTAAATTTACCCTTCTGCTTTGTCTGAACTTGATACAATTTCCCTATTTGTTAAAGGACATGTGACTTTCAAGACAATATGCAATTCTTTAAATGACAAAGGCATGCAATTTAAGCATCCGAATTTGCAACTGCCACAAGCCTTTTGTATTCAATCAAGTTCCAAAGAATGTGTTCCAATTCACAGTGATTTCTATGAGGAACTGGCAAATCAAAAACAAGATCTCTCCTCCCCCTCCCCGCAATGCTTCATGGACCCCCATCTTGTTTCCTTCAGTGCTTTCTAACCTGTAAGCTAGAATGTCGGAGGAACATCTGCCCGTAGGTGGAAAGCTTTTTTAATAGGAACATGAACTGTCTGGCTTCCTTGTTCCTGCTGCTAATGTGAGAACAAACCCTTCAAGTAATGTCTGCCTTCAAGATTTCTTTTTTGCAGGTGGCCAAGATGAAAACTGCCTTCCGTGCAGGCTGATGAACACGATGTGACAAATCTCATCTTGAGTCACAGCCAGGTCTTCCTGGAGACCCTGTTTTAGGGCTTTGCAAAGTGAAGGACCGTCCTTTACAGCCAGGCATGTATGCCTTCAAAATGCTCATTTCTTCTTATGAGACAATAAAACGCTTCCTGCAGCAACAGCAGGTGAGCACAGAAAGTGTCTTAAATATCTGACCTGAAGTGCTAAAGATGCTTAATAATCTTTAACGTTACCAACAATATTGTTTCCTTCGTTACCAGGATGTTGTAAAATGTCCTAATTAGTCTTTATGATAATGCTGACACCTCCACAGCACATAAAAAGGACTTTTAATTTTTAAAAGGACAACTCTGGTCGGTTTGATTTTTATCTCTAATTGGCCTATAATGTCTATTCCTCTGGCACTCCAGACAGGCAAACATTAATTTAACAAGCAACTCATACACCATGGGGGACCAGAGAATTGAGTGTGAAAAAGAAGGTTCCAGTATTCTGGACAAGTAATTGGCTCCATTCTCTTTTACCTCCTGGAAGGTGCTAAACAAGTTTGTCCACCACTCAAAGGGAGGTCCTTCGAAGGCAGCTGCTTCCTGAGGACCCCCTGCACTCCGTCAGTCCCCGCTGGGGCACAACCAGGACTCCCCCTGTCCTGGGGAGTGGTCCCAGTCAGCACTCCTAGAGACGCCCACAGGAGACCAGAAGGAGTGGTGCCATGGACCAGGCCAAGAAACTGAGGCCAGGAGAGCAGATGCCAGTCCCTGGTTATGTACCAAGGGCTCTGTGGTCTTAGACCTGTCACTCTTCTCCCTGGGACTGCTTCCCTGGCTACAAAATGACAGGAATGATCTAATCTCCAAAGTCCTCTCGAGCTTTCCCATCCCAAGATTTACTAGTGAGCTCTGCTAATAGCACCGATGATGATGATGATGTAGGTTCCCCGCCCGCTGGTGATCCAGAGACTGGCTCACGCCACTGGGAGCATCAGCTCTTCCTGCAACACCTAATCCGATGCTAAACCCCCTCCCAGCCCAGCTCCCCACCACACTGCCCAGACACTGCAGGCACAGGTGGAGAGGAAGCCAAGTGCTGGTTGAGTGCACTACAGGATCGAGGATTGATCCTCCCAGCCTCTGCCTCACGAAATATATTTTAGATTTCAGGAGATTTCGCTGAATGATTCTAATCATCTCACTTCCAAAATGGGAAGCTATAGCTGTGACTCCTCCTGAACCAAAGGAACATTACCTTCTGTGGGGGTCCTGACCAGAGTCCACCGGAGGTTCAAGGCCCACTCGCCATATGCCTGGCGCAGGCAAGGACACAGTAGTATCACTATGGTAAAGGCCCCTTTGCCCTAGCATGCGCCAGGGAAATGACTCAGCAGTAGCACTATACTTACTGCGCAAGCGCACCCTTATATAACCTGTTTATGTTAATGTGGCACAAGCGGCACTAATCGGCACTAATTGGCCCGAGGCAGCTTTTGTTTGAGCGTGTATATAAGGTGCCACTGACCAGCCAGTTTTCGGCTGCTTTGTTCGTAATAAAATATGTCCTACCTACAGTCACTCATGTGTTCTTCAAATTTCCTGCACCCAAAGGGGTCAAGTCCCTGGCTGAGGAACTTGCCCCCAACACCTTCCCACTAACTTAGAATAGAAGAGGCTTTTCTGTGCTTTGAATATTGATTCTACTTCTAGATATAGCTGAGGGTTTGGTATGTGTTTGGGGGACTCAAGTATTTCTGTTGCAATGGAGACGTGGTACGGGGACCCCACATATAGACCCCAGATGATTCGAGTTGCTGACTAATGAGATTTCATTGTCTGCCCATTTCCACCCCTCCCCCTTTTCAAGTTCCAGCCTCCTCAAGGAGCTGCTGGCAAAGAAAGCAGGGGCTGAATTGAATAACATTGCTGTTGAAAAGCTTTTTTCTTCCAAAACCCAGAAAGCCATGACAGTCTTTTATTTATATTTCCAATACTTCAGTTTAGAGTGATACGTGTAATGGCACTGCTGTTTCCCTAGCCACCTCTCTTGTAAGTAATGGCGCCATCACCAGGCATCAGGCACAGCTCATCAGCAAAGCCAGGGCTGGGGCAGGAACAGGGCCTCGGAACTTGTTGTCTTACTCACACTGCTAGAAATAAAAGGAGCTCCTCACGTGTGACGTTGTGCTATTGAGAGCGTGGTCCTCTGGTCGGTCTCACTGAGTGTCTGTTAAATCAATCATGCTGTTAAACACATTAACACCACACACATACATATTTTTAACACAGGACCATGAAGTCTGAAACAAAACACAAATGATGTAGAGAAACATGGAGCCAAATTTTCACTCAAACCTCAACGAGGCCTCCACTCAACTTTTCATCCATTCTACTCTCTGGATATTTCCCTCCTTGTTCTCTTAGTCCAAACCCTAATTAATTACAGGGTAGGAGGAAGAGAGAAATCTACATGAGAGCAGTGGTCAAGAGTAAAATTTTGGTTTGTACAACTTGGAATGATACCCAAGTTTAACTTTCTCCTGCTGAAAATTACTTTTTTTTTTTTTCTTTCAGGCCATATGGTACCCATCAATCCTAATTCTAAATTCACTTCCTTTTGTTCTGTATGGGGTCGAATCTAATCACTACTTTAAAATAGAATTTAGGATATGTTGATTGACTTCCCCTCAGCCACAAGGCATGGAGAGAAACAATATTTCTCATGCAGAAATGCTTGTCTTAAAGTGGTAGAAACATTATAGTCTTCTATGAAAATATATCAAATTATGAGCCATTTGTGGGGTTATGTGAGAATCCTTAAATTGTGTGAGACCAATTCATGTAACCATCATCTGCTATCCTTGCAATCACCGTAGAATGAGGTTGTAAAGAATCACATGCTCGCTCGTTTTACCTCCTGGTTCAGGAGGAGTGGCATGGTGCCTGGATTGCTTAATGCTTTGGAGAATCACAGATCTGGGTTCATTCCCCACCTCCACCACTCACTGTGTGATTTTTTTTTTTTTTTTTTGGCATAGCTTGAAGACTCAGAAGCTGACAAAGTCCTAAGAGATAAACCAAGAAGCTACAGTAATAATTTCCAAGGGAAGTAGACCATGGAATCAAAGTATATTTTATTTAAAGCTAGGAATAACTACAGAAAACTTATAGAATGTGTGGGGGGGGGGCAGGGGAGAATGTCATTTTCTTGGGATGTAGGACTCATGGGAAAATACTCAGTGGAACTAGGAATTGGATTCAATAACAGCAATGTTCCTTAGAGCTATACATATTCTTGTTTGTGACTCATATCTGACCCTTTTTGAAAGCCACCTGAATCCTAGTAAGCTCTGGATTCACCTCCCATTCCCATTAATAATAAACATTTGTGTAGAATTTATGGTTTTCAGAACACTTTAACTTTTATTATCTCTCTTGATCCTCCCCATATCGCTATGACATAAATTTTATTATTCTCATTTTATTGATGAGAAAACTGAGGGAAAGAGAAGTTAAATAAGTTACCCAAGGTCACCCGGGTAATATATGAAAGAGTTGAGAACTAAGGTCTTCTAATTTCAAGTTCAAAGTTCCCATTTTACACTGGACCTCCCTTCACCCCATTCCTGTAACACATTGAGATTCTGCTACAGATCAGCAGCAATTGGTTTGAAATAAGAAATCTTTGTATTTGAATATAAACATGAATATGAATATTTGAAAATTGCTAATTTGGGCCAAATGTTGGGTTCAAAATGATTGCCAACCTCTTTTGTGTGCTCAAACTCCCTTCAATCATTTGTTCTCATATAACATTTAGCTAAAGATGTAGAACACAATACACATAAAGTGGTTCCCAAATCCAACATCTTCCAGCTTCTAATTCATTTTAGGCCATCAAAAGAGGGCATAAAATAACTCCAGAGCTCTAGATTTTTGCAATTACCTTGTGGAGAGGGAAAAGGAAGAGTGGAAAGAGTTTTTACAGCTGAGAATATCCAGATTTCTTATTAGTAATGGTCTAAAAATGACAGCCCCTGCCTATCTAACAAGCCTCCCTTCCACCCCACCCCTAACCACAAGCTGCAGCTGGCAGAGCCTGCTGATCACATTTTTCTGCCCAGCAATCCATCTACAGACCTGAGCAAAGAACCCGTTTTTGCACAAGATAGAATGGTCCCAAAGGCCTTAGGGGCAGAGTATCACCCAGGATGACTAGAAGGAAGCACATAAGAGTGCCCAGCAACAGCCCTAGGCCATGGCATGTGGCCACCAATAGCCTGCCAAGAAGTGGAGCCAGTGGAAGGCCCCTCCACACGCACAAGTTCCCTTCCCCGACCAAGAGCTCAGAAGTGAGCTTAATAAGGTTGCCCCGAGCTCCCCATACTTCCCATCCCCAGAGGTCTTTGTTTATCCTACTTGACCGCAGTCAGGAGAGTCTGGTGAATGAGGTGAGAAAGGTTACCCTCCCATCAGAACTGGCAGAAAGTGGAGCAGCCACACCTTATAGCTCAGAAGGAAAGGAATATGACTTCTTAGATTCAGAAAGCCTCTTTGCCCCCAGTTGTATTTCAGCAACGACAGTTCAGCTACCTCCATAATAGGGTGATATTCTTGTTAAAGATAAGACCTAAAATAGAGGCAGTCTGTTTATCATTTTCTAAGATACCTTTGACAGAGCTACCCCTCTTCTTCTTTCTCCCTCTCTTTTATTCTGAGTTCTTTACACCATGTCCCACATGTTACAAATTGTACTTTCCTATACAAGAAGGCACAGTCTAAGTTCTCTCCACATCTCCCCCCCCCCCAACTCTACCTCCCTTAGGCATATAATAATGATTGATCACAAATTTAAACCCCCAACAGAGGCCTGTGCTCCAGATGCAAAGAGCTCAGAGCAAAATGGTTAAAATCGTCCAGGAGGACAGATGCATTCCATCCAATTAAGGTTAAAGCCTTGGCTACATATACTGGTACAAGCACCAAAGAACTGGTTTGAGTGAGATGGGAAGTTGCCTGTTGAAGGTTTACTGGGGCAAGCAGGATTGGGCAGACACACAAAGTGGTTGCAAGGAGACTTCAGGCAATCTGAAGGGTCTAGAATGGCCTATACTAGTAAGATTTGCCCCATATTGAGACAAGAGGCCAGGACTTTTAATCCATTCATTTATCATGCAGTTATTGGCCTTAGGTTGTCCTCTAGGAAGGGGTGCATGCCTTGGGTGAGGCAGTTCTCTGTGGCTGAGAGCAATATCCGTTGAGGGAAAGAGGTGTGAGCCATTAGCAACTAATATTCCCAGGAGCCAGAAATCGTTGCATCCGTTTGGAAGAGGTATCTGGTTGCAGCACAGCAATATACATTAGGCACTTGGTTTTTATAGTAAGTCCGCCCCATCAAAGGAACAGCTTTCCCATGATTCTGGTTAACCTTGTTTCCAGGAGAAACTTACAAGATAAAGACTTGTACAAAGAATAATTCTTGCTGTTACAGTTGATCTCAAGGCTGAAGCTGATAATCACCCTTCTCCTCTTCTACCACATTTATTCTAAGTTCCCACTGTTAGAAGCAAATACAGAATGTTGGGGACTACCTATAATTATAAGAAATATTTATCATGCTCTATTAACCATGATTGTTTTGTTCTGATTAAAGAAAGCACATTCCAACTGGCTGGGAGTTGCATGCAGGACCTGGGAACTCACCTGGAAATTCGGGCCATCCTCCACATCCAGGAGCTGCCTAATCATGGAAAGATTAACAACCTTGTTGCAGAAACCAGAGACCCCAGCCCTTTGTATACCCCCAGGACTTGGCATACCCCCCAGCCCACATTGCCTGTAAATTGCCCATTTTGCATATCCATTCTTATCCTTTTTGCCTACTTATCCCAGGTAATCTTTGTCTTTCTACCCTATATAAGCAGGTGGCTTATGGTGGGGTGCAGAGCAGATTTTCCTGGATGACCTGCTGCTCTCCCATAATCCTGGCATTATTGGAATAAACACTCATATATGATTGATCCTGTCTGCTTAATTAGCTCACCCTAGCTGGTTTGGCTCAGTGGACAGAGCATCGGCCTGCGGACTGAAGGGTCCTGGGTTCTATTCCAGTCAAGGGCACATGCCAGGGTTGCTGGCTTGATCCCCAGTAGGGGGCATGCAGGAGACAGCCAATCAATGATTCTCACTTATCATTGATGTTTCTATTCTCTCTCCCCTCTCCTTTCCTCTTTGAAATCAATAAAAATATATTTTTAAAAATTGGCTCAAGTAGTATGAGGCACCCTGGACCCATTGATTGTCTGGTTACACCATCACTCTTGTCTAGAACATCTGCTGGTCTAAATGGCACATCTAATAGGATGACCCAGACCATCTCTGAGGGCTCTGAGCTCCTGAGACTACAACAGTTTCAGGCAGGGACTGTTGCACTTTCCTATTTTCCATTAAAACTAGGTAAGTTGTCCCAGTAATCACATAGGAGTCTCTGTGTAGCAGTAGCCTTACTAGTACATCTTCCTAATAATGAAGGCCAATTACTCATAGCAATATGTAACTCCTTTCCTTGGCTGTTGGTCTTGGAACAAGAAACACAAAGTGTGACCAGGTGGCAGCCCTAGTTCAATGGGACACTTACTGTGCCCCCTTGCAAATGCATTCTTCCTATGGGAACAAGGACCTTTAGACTATTCCCACTGAACCCAGAGTTGTAAGGAAGGGAAGTAACAATTCACCAAGTGAGTTATTGAAAAAGATGGTCAGGGGCCACTCCTACTTCTAGCTCTACAAATCCATGTGTTCTACCTATTAAAGAAGAGCAAAGAATAACATTGACTTAAGGCACACACCTTAAATGGAGGGTACTATCCCATCTTTGTAGTATATCATCTTTAAGCTCACATCTAAGTGATTTCTATAATAGACCATTCCACTACTATATTATTTTTGTATCTTCTGAGTTATACAGTAAATCATAAGACCAATGGCCATGAGCCCACTGCCAAATCTCCTTTTGCTGTAAAGTGGGTCCCTTTGTCCAAGGCGATGCTATATGGTCACATGTCAGTAGATTAAACGTTCCAAAAATGATCAGGTATTGATGCTTGCTGCAGGCCTGCAAGCAGGAAAGACAAACTCATAACTGGAGTATGTGTCAACTTCAGACAAGATGATTTGTTGCCTCATTCAGGTGAAAGTGTCCAGTGTAGTCAACTTGTCACAAAGAGACTGGTTGGTCACCTCAACAATTAGTGCCATATTAAGGGCTCAGCAGTGGTCTCTGTTGCTAGCCTCTTGAACATTTGGCAGTGGGAGTAGTTAGATCAGCCTTGGTGATTGGGAGCCCATGCTGTTGGGTCCATGAATCACTTTGATCCTGACACTGTGGTTACTCTATTATTCACCCATTTTGCCAGCACTAATATGATCCATGACAGAGATGAGCTGATGTTATCTGGTTGAGTCACTTTACGTGGTTGTTTTGTGTCTCTTCTATGTGATAGATACTCTTATGATCATTTACATGCAATCAAAATTCGTGCTCATTCCTATATATCCATCTAGAACTCCTGGTCCCTGATCTATCTTTCTCCTTCCAAGCCTCTGATCAAGCCTTGCTCTACAAAAGCATTTTCTACCATCATTACTGACCTACAAGAGCCAATACCCACTGGGATTCTTATCAATGCTGCTGCCCCTTTGGGATCCCCTACGGAACCTAGTTAGCTGATGAGTTTTTCAGTCTTATATAGAATATCCACTATAACGTGTCCACTTCTCTGACCCTTTTTATTTCTTCTTCCATCATCATATTGAAACATGGGGTTTGGGATACAGACATCTTCTCATGAGTTCTTGTCCAACGGAGATGAAGAATAAATTCATGGAGTAACATTTCTTTAATAAAAATGTTTTTTGGGCCCTGACCGGTTTGGCTTAGTGGATAGAGCATCGGCCTGTGGACTGAAGGGTCCTAGGTTCAATTCCAGTCAAGGGCATGTACCTTGGTTGCAGGCACATCCCCAGTGGGGGATGTGCAGGAAGCAGCTGATAGATGTTTCTCTCTCATCGATGTTTCTAACTCTCTATCTCTATCCCTTCCTCTCTGTAAAAAATGAATAAAATACATTTTTTAAAAAATGTTTTTTGGAAGCATATACAAACTCCATCTGGGCAGAGGCATCCCCAAAGGGGACCCCCTGAGGAGGGGCCCACAAATGGGAAAAGCCTGCTCTCTCTCTATCTCTCTCTCTCTAATGGGAAAAAATTTTTTAAATCCTCCCTCATGTCCCTTTGTCTCCAGTTTATATATGCTGCAGTTCTTTGTTTGAACCTGACCCTTTCTAATTGGACCTTTCATTAATTTAGGGCCCCCATGCTCTCCTCATTGGTTATTTTTGTTACATAGCATCAGTTTCAAAGGCCAAAGCCCACATGGTGCCCCCTCTTTCTCCTTATTTTAAAACATTCCTCTATTCTCTGTGAAAATATGTTTCCTTCTTTCCATTTTCCTGTGACTTTCCTTTATCCTCTGTGAATGTATGTCTTCCTCCCTCCTTATCCTGTGGCCTTTTTCTATCCTTTGTAATAAGATAAGCATTTCAGTGTCTCCAAGCTGCTCAGGTCAAGGCTTCTTTTGATCTACCTTATAATTTCTTTAATTGCTCAGGCCAGAGATTCCTTGTTCTTCATATATGCATTCCTCCCCCATGGACCCTCTTTATTCCTTAAACCTGCCTATTTTGTTCCTAGAATTCCTTTCAATATCATCTTCTTCACTTAGCAGATGGAACTTTACTCTTGCAAAGCTTCGGAGAGTTGAGCTACATGTTAGTACCATTGCCTGGAATCCTTGCCAGTATGTCAAATTATGTATCACAGAATTGCATATTGGTAAAATCACATTCCACCCCTCCCTCAGGATCCAGTTCCATGCACCCTCTCCCAGCTCCTGCTGGTACATGCTGACTGGGTCCAGCAGCCTTTTGGTGTATAGTTCCTCTCTCTCCTTAGCCAGCAGATAAGCATCAAGAGGCCTGCTGGTCACCATCAGCTATTAACTAGCCATTTGACCTTCTTAGTAAGTCATTTAACCTATTCCGGGTTTAGCCTCTTCCTGTGTAAAATGAATGTAAACGTGGATGTAGTTGAGTCTTAGACTGGGACTGGGCATGACACTGACTCTGCCAAATTCCTGTGTGATCTTACACAGGTACCTCACCACTCTGGACCTCAATTTATAATCTTTAAATGAAGGACTAGAAATTCTATCCGCTAAGGTTCCCTCTAGTACAAATAGTCAAAATTCTTTGCCGGTAAATTCCCAACCCTTCCTAAAAATGAAGTCGATTTTTATGCCAACACCTTTCTTGTGGAAAGTTTCAGGTGTAAAGAGAATCAGCTTGTAAAACAGATGACTGAGCATTTCTCAAAATAAACACTTGCCATTGTAAGTTAGACAAGGAATCGCCTGGAGTTATGAGCTTCAAATGCAGCATTAAAACTTTTAATGGACTTAGCAATTCATTTAGAGATTTAGTACTTATTAATTTCCCCACTGATTTTATTTTCCACTCCAAATTCAATGCAAATGCTATTTTTACCAGCATCTTTATTATATTCATTGAATGGCATAAAGACATCTTATAGAATCACACAGAAATGTCCTGAAGTTGCTTTTAGAAATTGCTATTTTTAGAGTAAATTGAACCTGCTGCCATGTATCTAATTTATATAAAGTTCAAAGACAGCAAGTTGTTAAACAAAATTGTATTTAGTGCATAATATAAGGAATCATTCCTCTTAATGTTATAGAATACAGGCTATCAAAATGATCTTTCTCTACTAAATGTAATAGCTGGATTTTGTTTATGTTGTATATTATATATATCAAGATCAATCTAAGCCAATAAATATGGTGGAATACAACAATTTTTTCACTAGTATTGGCAGATAAAGTTACATAATTCAATATTTTGGTAATTTAAGCATTGATAATCAGCTCTTGAATATATTAATGATGATCCATTTCACTGCACATCATGGTCTGGATCAATTTGTATATCCCCTCTTTACATAGAACTAACTGGCTCAACTTCCATTCACAGATGTAAAGTACTGTCAGTACACATTACGTTTTAGTACCGCTTTCCTCAAATATTGATTTTTAATTTTTATGTCAAAGAAAACATGTGCTCTCATTTTATGCTACCAAAACACACACACACACACACACACACACACACACGTGCACGCATCTGAAAGCCATCACACTATATACAATTTCCCTAATATGTAGGAACCGTTATGCATGAATGTGAATATTTTTTAAATTATTTTTGTTCCAAGAAACAGAAGCTGAATGTGACTTAAGTAAAGGAGGGTAGAATCCTCATTGGAAGGATCCCAGGTTATGACCAGAATCAATAGGAGACTTCAATGACCAGGACTCAGAGAGCAAAGGAGCCAGGGTATGTCCTGGCCCTCAGGAGAAGATAAATAACTGATGTATATTAAATATTTATTTGTGTCTGGCACTGATCTATGCATTTTAAGGTTGTTTTCTTATTTAGTCCTCCAAACAATGTCATGAGGCACATTCTATCTCCATTTTTTAAACATATTTTTATTATTGATTAGAGGCCCAGTGCACGAAATTCGTGCACAGGGCAGGGGGTGTCCCTCAGCCCGGCCTGCACCCTCTCCAATCCGGGATCCCTCAGGGGATGTCTGACTGCCTCTCAAAATCCAGGACCACTGGCTCCTAACCGCTCACCTGCCTGCCTGCCTGATTGCCCCTAACCACCTCTGCCTGACTGTTTATCTCTAACCACCTCTGCCTGCCTGCCTTGATCACCCCTAATTGCTCTCCTACTGGCCTGATCGCCCCTAACCGCCTCTGCCTTGCCCTGCACCCGGGACCCAGGATTCCCTCCTCCGGCCAGTAGTAGGCACATAAGTGGATATGATGTAATCAGAGACTTGAGATATGCTTGCATAGTTGGCCTTGTCTTCTTTTGCTTTTGCTTCTTCCATTATTAGTGAAGAACATGCTCTGGGCAGTCTGCTAGTCTGCTTGTCTCAGAAAAATGAGAGCCCTGGGTGCCAACCTGAACAAAGGTCAAACCCTGAAGCTCAGCCCAGAGAGCCTGGACTAGTTCAGCCCAACCTCAGGTGGCCTGCACATGTGGAGTGATAAATACATGCTCATTGTGTATTCCACTGAGATTTTTACATCAGGTCTAGTTATAATATTTAACATATTATTCAGTTATTCATATTACTTTAAGACTTACATTACATAAAATAATACAGAAACACAGTGCCTCATAAAATAATACAGAAACATAGTGCCTCTTCCATTTTCAGACTCCTTGAAACATTTGTGTTAAATGTTTACAAACAGCATTCACAAATGACTCACACAGCAACATCTTTGTGTGCACAGTTTTCCAGAGCACACACCTTCATTTCCATCCTAAGCTGTGTAAGGAATTAAATTGTTCAATTTTGCACTAAAAATGTACACAAGTACCCAGGCTTATAATAGTAGAATGGGTTTTGTTTTGTTTTGTTTTCATTCATTGCAATTATCTTAATGTAAATTCTCTATTGCTTTTTCAAATTGTCTTTAAAAGTCTCGCCTATAGTGACATTCAATGATTGTAATTATGAGACCATAACCTCAGGATTAATTACTAGACTGTGTTAAAATTTTTGCCTCCTTTTTTTTAACCTATTGAAGTAATTAGCTAGCACTAATCAAAGTCATTTTAAGATAATGTGTCTTTCTCAAGCTGTTCTCTACCAGTCAGTGATATGAGCTTTCCCCGATTATCTGGTGAGGTTACCACAAAGCTCAGTTGAGGATTCTTACCAACGGTTCATAAGAGCAAACATTTTTGCAAAATTTGTAAAGTAAGATATTTTAACTGTTCTAACTTATTCTCCATGAGCCTTTTCCATATTCCAGGTGTTTCTGGAGTGGCCATAGGCATTTTAGAGATCTATCTAAGGAAGAGATGAGTTGGGACACATTCAGTATGAGTTCAGTGGGATACATTTTGGTGGCTCACAGTCACTTCTGTGCACAGTAATATTGTTAGCAGTGCCAATGTAGAAACAGTTTTTAGGAACACCCCTACCACCCACCGTATCAACTCACCTGGCACAAGGACCAGGGCTAGAGGTCATATAGAAATCTTCACACCCTAGCTGGTTTGGCTCAGTGGATAGAGCATCAGCCTGCAGACTGAAGGGTCCGACATTCAATTCCGGTAAAGGGCACATGCCCGAGTTGCGGGCTCAATCCCCAGTAGAGGGCGTGCAGAAGGCAGCCAATCAATGATTCTCTCTCATCACTGAGGTTTCTATCTCTCTCTTCCTCTCCCTTCCTCTGAAATCAATAAAAATACATATATTTTTAAAAAAGAAAGAAAGAAATGTTCACAGGTTTTATGGCAGGCACCCAGAGTGGAAGTATGTGGATACTGGAGGAGAAACACAATTTGAGCTGTGTTGAACCAGAAGCCAGTCTGTGGAAAATTCTACCAATCATCAGAGATTTAAAATTGTAAGTAAAAGATTTGGTTCACATTAAGGCTTAATAAGAACAGAAGTTCTTTCTTATTGAGGAAATACACTCAATAATGCAGGATATACCATTAATAAATGCACTATTGGGGGTTATTTTTTATGAGAAACATGTGATATAAATTTATCAGAATTCCTGAATCTACTGGGAAAAACCCATGGCAGTACCACAAACTGAGTATATCATCTGTAACAGCTCAATTATAAGTGAAACTCGCTAGTGGTTTTCTCAGATCTGTCAGCCACCCTGAATGTAAATGACATTACCGAGAACAAATTATGAAGTTCAAAAGAACTTTCCTAAACTATTTATAATTTATTTAAATGCCAACAAACTGAATTATCTTTATATTCGCATTATGGAAAATGATATTATAAAACCATTTTCATATGAAGACATTTTTTTCTGGATTTTGTAGTGCTTGTGAAATTTATCAGCTTTTGAAAGATGATGTCTTCTCTCATTCTAAATAACTATTCAGCTTTGAGCAAGTTTTGTTAGTGAGTCCCTGAAAATTGATTTTTAAAGGTTTATTAAATTCAAAGTGATCATCATAATGGGGTTTGAGTCTGATATAAGTGAATGTAGCTCCCCGCATCATCCAACCCTAGGTGCTCTTCACCATGTGCTCCACCCACCAGCTCTCTTTCCTTTGTTAGTTATATGCATCACAGACCCAGTATTTACCATGGGCGTGTCTAAAGCTGAGAGGCAGAAGAAAAGGAGGGAGAATTTATTAAGCTGCTACTGCCAAGGTTCAAATCCTGGCTCCTTCTAGCTGTGTAATCTTGGGTACATTAATTAATTATCACTCTGGGAATAATGATAGCACCTCTCTCATGAAGCCATTGCATTAAGTTAGTTAATTCATATACAGTGTGTTTAGATCAATACACACTAGTACATGGTGATAATCTCTCAATAAAGGTTAGCTCTTATTACATGATTGTTATGCCCATCTGCCAGGCCCTGTTTGGAGTGCTAGTACCTCATTTAGTTATCATAACAAGCCTGATCATTCACATGCTGCAAAAGGACAAAATAAGTTTCATAGAGCTTCAAATTTGCTCAAAATCTTATCACACAGCTGGTATGAATGATAGAGGGAAAAACCAAATCCATGAATCTGATTCTACCCTGTTTCTTTCAATTTTACCACAGAACTCAGATATTGATTTTGTTCTCAATCCACACAAATGAAAAAGATGGATTATGTTAGGGGAAGAAAGTAAGAAGAAAGAAGAAAGAAAAGAAAAAGAAAGAAAGAAAGAAAGAAAGAAAGAAAGAAAGAAAGAAAGAAAGAAAGAAAGAAAGAGAAGGAAGGGAGGGAGGGAGGGAAGGAAGGAGGGAGGGAGGGAGGGAGGGAGGGAGGGAGGAAGGAAGGAAGGAAGGAAGGAAGGAAGGAAGGAAGGAAGGAAGGAAGGAAGGAAGGAAGGACTATCATAAGTTGCCATGATAATAATCATAATAATTGATCATTAGGTTGTGAAAGGGCTTATTTTCTGTTTGGTTTGTTTGTTTGTTTGTTTGTTTGTTTGTTTTAAATAAACAGAAAATTTTAAATGTTGAAGAAAAATTATATATATGTAATAGTTGTTATTCAGACTTTTTACAAATCTAGAACCATTTGATTTAGAGACATAAAAGCACACTTTATGTAAGTTAGCTTGCCCTTACAATTAGTCTGTTATATCAAATTAAAAGCATTTTTATTTATACAATTCTGACAAATTTTTTAATTGGAGTTGTTTTTCAAATGGAGCTACAAGCTACTGCACATTAAGAAATTCATCATTGCTTTTTTTGTCATTTTATAAAGAGGCAAACCATTGAGAATGGAAGAACTCAACTACACTATAAAAAAAAAAGAGCTATTATGTTGTCTGAAGTTAGTTTTCTTTATAGTAAGGTGTAGAGACAAAAGCACTCACTTTCAGAAAAAGAAAGTGGTTTGGCTCAGTGGATAGAGCATCAGCCTGTAGACTGAAGGGTCCCAGGTCCGATTTTTGGGCTCGATCCCCAGTAAAGGGCATGCAGGAGGCAGCCGATCAAATATTCTCTCTCATCATTGATGTTTCTATCTCTCTATCCCTCTCCCTTCAAATCTAAAAACAATAAAAATATTTTTTAAAGTAAAATTATTAAAGAAGAAGAAGAAGAAGAAGAAGAAGAAGAAGAAGAAGAAGAAGAAGAAGAAGAAGAAAAGAAAAGAAAAGGAATAAGAGGAAGAAAAAAAAAAAAAAACCTCTCACTTCTTCCAGGTCCCCCAGTGGATTGAGTGCAATGTTGCATGCAGCACACAATAATTTTCTAAAGTAATTTTCTCAGTTGTTGTGCTGTTTTCTCAAATTAAATCTTATCAGGACCTGCAATATACATACAAAACAAATAAAAGCCAAATATTGTTAGTACTGCATTTTATAAATTCAAATTTATAAAACATTTATTTATTGGAAATTCACTCAATAAGATTTTTGAAAGTTAGTTTTGAGTGACACAAAATTTTAAAATAAGATTTTAGAGCTTTGCTGAAGCCTCATACCAGCATTAGTGTACAAGTTATACTTCTATTTATCTTTTTTCCAGGATATTTTTTTTAAAATATATTTTATTGATTTTTTACAGAGAGGAAGAGAGAGGGATAGAGAGTTAGAAACATCAATGAGAGAGAAACATCGATCAGCTGCCTCTTGCACACCCCCTACTGGGGATGTGCCCGCAACCAAGGTACATGCCCTTGACCGGAATCGAACCTGGGACCCTTGAGTCCGCAGGCCGACACTCTATCCACTGAGCCAAACCAGTTTCGGCGAGCCAAACCGGTTTCAGCCCAGGATATCTTCAACTGGTCCAGAAGCTTGAAGAGTAACATTAGGAATCATTTGCTGTCCAACTAAAATCTCCAACAATATCACCATTTCTACTCATAGTTACAAAATTCAGACACACACATGGAACAAACAATAAATATGTATTAAAGGAACAGATGAAAAATTATCACACCATGATAGTTGCACTTCCACTTATTGCACAATACAATTTTCATTCAGTAAGCATCACTGCATGACCATAATGTGCTTGGTGCTGACTGTGCCCTGTGTATACAGTGTGCATAAGATTCAGAGGCCCTGGCTTCAAAGAGTTATAATCTAGTAAGAGATGCAGACAAGCCAGAACTTATCTGGACCCAACTGAGCAAGAGCATGCATGCTCAACCGTGTACTTACTTCTCCAACTTCATGTAAACCTGGACACTCACAGGATGGCAGCACAAAATAGGAGCTAGAGAAATGGTGGATAAAAAGACACCAAAGGTGAGAAAAGAATATAGATGTGAAAACACCAAAGATACATGCTTTTCACTTTCATTTTTCTCCTTTGACCTAAAGAAATGGAAAGGAGCCCAGCCGATGAAGCTTAGTGGTTGAGCATTGACCTATGAGCCAGGAAGTCATGGTTCTGTTCCCAGTCAGGGCACATGCCCAGATCTCCAGTGAGAACCATGCAGAAGGCAGCCAAAAAATGATTCTCTCTCATCATTGATGTTTCGATCTCTCTCTACCTCTCTCTTCCTTTCTAAAATCAATAAAAATTATATATATATATATATATATATATATATATATATATATATATATATTAGTAGCCCTTTGCAGGAAGATTCCTGCAATAGGGCTTCCTGCTGCGCTCTCCCCCGGCCCCACCTGCTTTCCTCCCTTCTCCCCCAGCCCCACCTGCTTTCCTCCCTTCTCCCCACCCCACCTGCTTGCTTCTCTGCAGCTTCGCTCCCTTCTGCAGCACTTGGCTTCTTTCTACGCTGTCTTGATATGCAAATTAACTGCCATCTTGGTTGGGTTAATGTGCATACTCGCCCTGATTGGCTGGTGGGCATGGTTTGGGCGTAGCAAAGGTGCGGTCAATTTGCATATTACTCTTTTATTAGGTAGGATATATATTTATATATATATATTTATATATTTATATATAGATATATATATATTTATTAGGTAGGATATATATATATATATTTATATATAGGATATATATATATTTTATTTATATATATATATATATAAAAATATAAAAATAAATGGAAAGGATACCAACAGCAAATGCCTAATTGGTCACATACTCTTCTACATTATTCTTGTACATTACCTCATCTAATCCTCATAACCACCTCATAATTCACCATCTTATAAATGAGAAAACTGAAACTCAGGTCACTAATAAATTGAGGGGCCAGAATTCAAAGCACATCTTTTTTTCTTTTTTTTAATCATACAACTTGGGTTTTTCATTACAGTATATGTGTGGCCACCAGGGCTTTAGTATGAACAGACTCAAGTTAGATAACAGAAGCAGTGTGGAAAGTTACACACACCTCAGCCTGAACTAATTTAGACAAATCACTTGGAAAAACTAATCCAATCATTCCCAGTTCAGCTCTGGCTGGCCAGTAAAGTAGGTCAACTTATCCCTCCTTGCCCTAAAGCAGTGGGGGGGGGGGGGGGGGAGGACGGGGAGGAGGAAAGAAAGAGGATAAAGGGAAAGCTTTGTTCTTGCATTTGCCCAGAAGGAAGAACCAGCAAGTGTAATGATGGTAATATTTTCAGATTTTTAGTGAGCTTTTCTCCCTTTCTGAGTATACTACTTTTGCTCTGGTCCACATTTATAACCATCTGCAAGGAGGGAGATTAGAATTTATCCATGAAGGAATACAAAGACATATACAAAATAATTTACAACTCCTGCGATTGAGAAATAATATTTTGTAGCATGCTAATATCTTGAATGATACCCATCCTTAGATCTGCCTCTCACATGACCAGGGTTAATTCAGGAGGACCCAATTCACTGAGATATGTCACAGTGTAGTTGCCATTCTTGGTTGTGTATGTTGTGCACTGAACACAGGTGATACATCTGGTTGGGTGACCTCATCGCAGTTCTTGTAGCTTCGTTTATCTCGTATAACTATGTCTGATGTTATCAACCAGGTGTCTGGTTATACCAATCATTATATGGCAATTTTCTGACAAATGGAGAATAAAGTATCTTGAGAAAGGCATTGTATGGGTTAGCAGCATCCCAATGTAAAGAAAATTTCCTTTCCTTCTAAGCTTCTTGGGCTTTGTATTAGCCATACCTAAAGATGCTATATAACAAACAACTCAAAAAATATCAGTGACTGGACAACAACAGGGCTGCTATTGTAGATCACAGAGAAAAAGAAAAGAAAAGCATTTATTTATTTTTCATGGCTCTACAAGTTTTGCTGTGCTCTGCTGGACTCAGCTGGATTTGAACCAGTTTACCATCAAGGCTGCAGGTCAGGTTTAGTTCTGATCTATGTGTCACTCATTCTGAGACTCAGGCAAAATCAGCTACAGCTACCTAGAGCACGCTTTTTCTCGTGGCAGACAGCATGTGTTCAAGAGTTAAGCCAAAACAAAGAAGTGAATTTAAAACCTCTGATCTTGTCACATTCACTCACCTTCCATTGACCAAAGCAAGCCTCATAGCCAAGTATATCAGAGGGGTAGGAAGTATGCACTCCTCCCATGGAGCAGGGGAGGGGAGAGTGAACTTCTGCTTACCAGTAACATAACCTGCCACAGACAGACCTACTAATGGCACTTCACAGTAGTAGAAGGATGTGTTGTCGAAAAAGCCCATCACTATTACAGCTCAGAGAATATTAGAAACTATTTCCTTACTGAGACAAACCATTTCCCATATACCACTGGTGTCTGCCATTTCCCATACACCACTGGTTTCTGCATATTGTTTTAAAAGAGGTCGGTCTGCTTAACTTTCACCTTTTTGTAGATTAGTATAACATATCATGGGCCAGCAAACCAAGCACTGTCTATAAAGGATCTAAAAGTAAATATTTTTGGCTTTGCAGGCTCTATGGTTTCTGGTGCAACTACTCAAATCTTATCATTAATAGTGCAAAATCAGCCATCGGCAATAAATACTTAGACAAAAGGTCATGGCTCTATTCCAATAAAAAATGTATTTACAAAAATGGGCTGTGGGCCAGATTTGGTCCGTGAGTCATAATCTGCTGATTTCTGTAATAAATAAAACTGTAAAGAATATATCTCTTATTTTGGTTAACTATGGCTGCACAACATACACCCGAATCTTAGTGGCTTAAAACAGCAATTATTTTATTAACTTTCATGATTCTGTGCATTGATTAGGTTCAGATGGGTGTTTCTTCTGATCCATGTGATGTTGGCTGCATCTGTAGGCATATGAGGTATCAACTGGGCTGGAACATTCAAGGCAGTTCGCTCACCTGTCAGGCACCTTGGCAGGGTTGACCAGAAGGATTCAGCTGGAACATGCAGAGATCTAAGTCCCAGCTGCTATGCTTTTCCTCTCTGTTATTACATGGCAACTCAGGACTCCCCAAAGTACAAAAGGGGAAACTACCTCACCTTTTTAAAGCTTGGGCCCATTCTACTTGTAAAGCACCCCATCCTTCATCTGTCATTTATGACCATGTCATCTGTGCCCCATATTGACCTATGTCAGAATGTAAACTTTTTTTTACTTCTGAACCTTCAGATGAGATGGAGTTATTTTTAGTGCTTTACATTCAAACTACTGAGCAGATTTCTCATCCTATAAGGCAACAGAAAAACATCTGCTCCAAGGACTTCTCTCCCAGAAAACTGTACCTCAGTCCAACTGCAGGGGGAATTAATTAAGGTCATTTAGTTTGAAAGACAGGTTTCCCAAGTCCAGTCATCTCTGGCATGGCTTGAGACAGTTTGAACATCCTCTAATATAGACTGAGTATAAGAGGGTCTCTTCTTCCAAAAGACCCAACTCTACCCCAAACATCTGGCTCCATGTGCCATTTGTGTAGCGTGACACAACAGAGCTTGGAGGTGGCAAGGGGGGGAGGAGTGAGCAAAAGCACAGAGCTCTCTGACGCCCATAAGAAATGTTGAATCCAATACAATTCTCACCAAAATAGCACCTCCTAGGAATAAGTTTTTTCACTCTTCATCCTAAAAACTTGAAAAATTATTTTAGATTTTATAATGCAACTCCCAAAATGTGATTCTGATCATGATGGGTGAACTCTTCAAAATGATATACTTCTTGTATACTGGCCTCTGTCTGCTTCCATCAATGCACTTATTCTCTACATCTCAAGGTCTTTGCCATCTGCCCCTGTCCAGAATAAACAGACATTCTTTAGACCATGCTGTTTAAAAGACATAAGTTATTTAAAAGACCATGCTGACTTTTACCCCAAGCTCCAGCATCAATGCACATACACGTTATCTACCACCACTCCCTGCTATCCTGAACTGCATCCAGATGTGCTCTCTCCCACACCTCCTTATCCCAGACTCTAACCAAAGACAGGTAGCCAAAAAGGGCTATAAAAGAAATACCAGATTATGACAGGCACCTTTTCCAGCTCCAAAACCTAAAACCATGCAAAGGAGGTGATTGAGAAGAGAAGTCACAGTAATATCCCAGAATATACCTCTGTTCTTTCACTGAGGGAAATGGGAGCTGCCCTGTTCCAGCCCATATTGCATAGAGGCCTGAGGGATGGGGGATGGTGTACAGACCCATCCAGACCCTGTACCTTTAACCCAGCCAGAAACATCCACACACTATGGACCTTTGGGGTCATAAGTTTGAGCGATGGACACCCCAACAGAGCTCACAGCGGTCATCCTGGAACCAACTCACTCTAATTCCTTCCTAATCTGCTGTTGATCTGGTTATTGACTCTCGGTTCTTTCTCCCATTTCTAGTCCTGGTAGCTTGACAGATGTGTGTATTCTCCTGGTCTCTCAGCGCTCCACCAGAGGCCCTGGCTTGGTCTTGCTCACCAGCTCTCATGTTTTCTACTTTCAGTATAATATCCCCCAAAGTACCTGTGAGGACATGACCCAGTTCATTCATGGGGGCTATATCGGGGAAGGGGGACAGGAATTCACAAAGGTCAGGCCTTTAATCCTCAGCGCAAGGCCCATATCAGGGACTCATCAATGATTGTTGAATAACTGAGTGACGCATACAGACTTTGACTTCATAAGCAATTGTCCCGTCAAACCCAGACAACTTGTCCACACAATGAGCTATTTCTAAATGAGTTTGTGTAAAGTGCTGGCAAAAAAGTAATACCCAATGGAAGACTAGCCAGATTAGGAAACAAAGCATCTTTGAGAAAAGAGATTAATTAACTGTTTCCAAAGGGAGCAGAAAGTAGGAGGTTGGGGGTGATGGGAAATTGTATATAAATTTCCAAAGGACAGGGACTTGAATGTAAGCTAAGGGAACTTTTAAGCTCTACATTTTTTACAGCTTTCCAGCATTATGGCTTAGTGATGTGCGATAGGCACTCAAAATTGGGACTTAGTTATGTACAAAAGAAAGCTCTGAATGAGAAAAACAATAAATTAAATGCATACATTGAGAGGATTGGGGATTTTTAGAAGTTACTGCACAATATCCTCTGAGAGTGATTTTAGACCAGACCTTGACAGGGTGAGATTGTGAATATAAAAGTGAGCTCTTGTCAATCACAGGGCACTTCTGCAGAAATAAGTTTCGCAAAAAGAACCAAAGGGAATTTCAAAGATCTAGTTTACATTCTCTGTGTCTGTGGGACCATTTCTTTGGGATTTAAGAAACCATAAGGATTTTGAAATCTTAAAACAGCCATATAAAACACTGCTTGGTATGAATCTCACAGTACCTGGTGCCCCCAGTCACAGACATTTTATTTCAGTCTGTTCTTCTACCAAACTCTGTTGTCCACCAGCCACCATGCCTCCAATCCTGGCAAGGTTAGCCAGCTTCCTAGGGAGGAGAGAATGATAGTTATATCTTGTCTGTCCAGCTTGAAACTCAGAGCACAACAGAAGGAGGTGAGGATATGTCATTAGGTGAAGAGGTTCTGGAACCAGGATACTGGTTCCTCTGGAAGGAAATAAATCTGAGAGGTCACATACAAGTGTTCCTCCAACCAGGAAAGGGTTTTTTTTCTGCAAGTATCTGGGCTATTTCTGTTCAAATTGATCACTTCTATTTATCAAGCATTCTGTAAAGAAATATCCTATATAATAAAAGACTAATATGCAAATAGACCAAATGGTGGAACAACTGGTGGCTATAATGTTGCACTAACCACCAGGGGGTGTATGCAGAACATGGCAGGTGTTGGCCACAGCAGGATGGTGAAGCAGGTGATCAGGGGCACCAGACCAAGGCTGAGCGCCAGTCACTGTCATCGGGACGAGCCTCTGGTGGTTACTGAAAATTCTTTGCTCCAGTGCGTCCCAGTCCCGCCTGGCGCTCATCCCTGCTACCTGCGCTGGAGCTGCTGGTCTCTGCTGGTCTCACCCACTGCCAGCGCCAGCCCCGCTCGCACCCGCTGCTGGTGCCAGAGCTGCCGCTCACACCCGCTGCCAGTGCCCAGCGCTGGTCCTGATTTCTTGGTGCTGTCAGTGGGTGCGAGCAGCTGCTGCCGGCCCCGATCACCCCTGAGGGCTTCTCCACCTCCCCTGCTCCTGAGGAGCAATTGGGGCAGCAGCTGCCACTCGCACCTATTGACAGCACCAGCCTGGCTCGCACCCCTGCTGGCGCCGGCCCCACACTCCATGCTGTCAGCAGGTGCAAGCAGGGCCGGCGCCATCAGCTAGTGGGAGTAGCAGTGGTGGGGGCTGCCAGCGGATAGGGTCTGGAGACCGTGGCAAAGGGGCCAGGCGGGGGCATGGAGGATGGGCTGAGACCCGCCCCTGTGCCCACCACCACCTCATGGTCCACAGTTCCTTTCAAGGTGTACGAATTCGTGAACTGGGCCCCTAGTATTTATATATATATATTAATTCTGCCATTTTGATCATGAAAAACAGCCCAATCCTATTGTTTTACTCCAACACTGTTTTGATCCTGCTGCATCCAAAAATTTGGCCATCAATACACTGAAACAGCTATAGTCTACTTGGTTATGGTGTGTGTGTGTGTGTGTGCACATATACTCTTATTCCCTTGCTCTGTGATAGCCTGTATGTTCACATACTAGTATACAAACGCATGTGCATATACCTGAATGCCTTCTCTATGTTTCTTGCTCTGTATTTCTCTGTCTCTCTCTCTATGTATGACTGCCTCTGTAAATCCTCCAGTTCCTCTCAGTCTGTATCTTTGTCTTAGAGGAATTGGGAGATTGACAGAGGCAGTCATACATAGTATGATTTTTCTGTCATAGTACTTTTCTGTCTTTGTATTTTTATATATTCCTCTCTGTTTCACTGCTCGCTCGCTCTGCCTTGTACTGTCTCTGTTTCTTAATCTTTTCCCTTTTCTTCCTTTCTGTCTCTCTTTGAATATGATCCAAATAACAATTTGATTAAAAATGTAAAAATATAAAATGTATTTACTGTGCTAGCTAGAGTATTAATCAAGAAATTAAACTGAATTAATGGAATTGCTTAAGAAAAATACATTTTCAACAGAAAACAATTAATATTGGTATGACTCTATTAAAATTCTTGTATTCACAATGTCCTTAAAGTAAAATGTCAAGCTAAAAATAATCTGGACCCCAAAACTATGAGGCTCTGGGCACCTGCAGCCTGCTTGGTCCATTCCAGCAGCTCCCTGGACTATGACTGACGCCATGCTCGGTAAAAGAGGACTTCCCAGGGACAAAAGGTCATTGTGGCATACCGAGCATCAGGAGTCACCCGCCACGGCCCTTTCTGACTAGCCTCAGGAGACTGCAAGTCCCAGAACCTACAGCTCTGCTACAAGCAAAGCACTCAGCTCAGAGCTCTAGAAGGCACTGCCAGGCAGGGACAGCAACTCAGCAAAATGTTGGTCTCTTCTTGTTTTCTTTCTTGTGTTGAAAACCAACAGAGAATCAATCCTGGGGATGCTTGAATCTCACTCTGATCTTTTTAGAAAACTCACCACCTGCTTCTTCCTTTTCTCCCTGTTTGCCCAGGGTCCCTTCTCCCAGCAACTCAATTGCACTCTTGTGCACACAGACACCCACATGCAGACATCCACATGGAGACACAGTTGATTCGTTTCTTCCGCCTTTCTGTCCTTCTTGTGGTGAATAATTTTTTTAATATTTATTAAAAGCTAATCACATGCCAAGCACTATTTTGAACACCCTTCATGGTTTATTTCATTTGCCTCTCACAGTATCTTATGAGAGAGCTATTATTATCTCTAATGTCACAGAGAGAGGAACTGAGGCACAGACAGCTAGGTAACTTACCAAAACTCACACAATTAACAAGGGAAATACCAAGACTCAGACTCCAGAGCCTGTGCCATAAACCATTCGGCCATACTGTCTGGAGCTGAGTGGTGAGATTAACAGACATTAACAGAGAAAACTGTGTGCCTTGTTTATCCTCTAATGAGCTCCTAGGACCCAAAAGATAACAAGTTTCTCTTAAGATCAAACAGTTTTCATATGCTGAGCAGCACGGAAAATTTGGGGTCCTTTGGAAGGAGGACTAACTTCTCCAAATTCAGGGCAGGGGAGGGGGGAAAATCACATTTCCTGACTTTTTATTTAGAGAATAAGCAAGCAAATGTTTCCCCTTTCTCTCTCACTGAATACAATTTATCTTTATCAAACCAGAAAGGAACGCAGCTCTGGCTGGAAGTTTCTCACAAAGCACTGGGAGATGAAAGTGCAGTAATATAGATACACAAAGTGCTTGCTTTTCATCTGGGAAGAGCTGGTTTCCCATGATCCTTTCAGAAAAGTGAAAAATAAGACATTGTGTGTATGTGGAGCACACATTTGTCTGTGTCACAAAAAAAGAAGAGTCTGGCTGTCCACTGGGACAGCCTGAATCCTTCACTGTTTGCACTTGGTCTGGCCCAGGTTCTCCATGACAGTGGCAAACCTGCTTTTGAAGCACCTGAAGTAGAGACCAAGTAGCCAATTTAGGCTCCAAGCCGCTGCATTTGTTATCTGTCCGAAACAGGAGCCCAACCCATACTTTTTCCTCAGCTAAAAAAAGGGAACACTGAAAATTTAGTAAGCAGGACAATTGATGGTCCCTGGCTTTGTGTCAAGCAAGAGCCAGCTTCTGCATTGAAAAGTCCTGACCTTGAAAAGCTGGTTAAAATGGATGCTGCGTGGGCTGCTTGCTGGAGAGCCAGCCGGGAAGTAGGTCAGCGAAGTTATAGGCTGGCTTCTGTCACTCCCAGCCAGAACCATGCAACCCAGAGGGGGTGGAAATGTTCTGAGACAGAAAAAGACACTGTGTGTGGTTCCAGGCAGCATGTCGTATTGACAAAAACATCAGCACCGCATGAAACCAAGGAGAGGAAGCTGTCGGCCCCTGCCACATCCAGAAGGCTATTTTTTTCTTGTTTAATTAATTAGGGGTTGTCTTGTTTTGGTTTTGGTTTTGGTTTTTCAATCACAGAAACAAACTTTGTTGTCCACCATTCCCTGGACCTCACTACACTGTCACCTCCTATAGGCTACCTGCTAGGCACTTACTGGCCCTGGCTGGGCTGATAGACAACAGGGGCTAATGAGGAAGGCAGATCTCAAAGGGACTTTGGGGAGAGAGCAAGAAGCTTTCTTCGATGCAAGTCAATCTCTGGATTATTCCCTCTACCCCTGACCCACCTCCCTTGCATAGAATCTCCTTTTTTTTCTGATTTTTAACCCTTTGGGCTCACATCCTAACCTTTCTTTTTCTCAGTTTCTTCATCTTCAAGATAGGAATAATTGTACATGCCTCATGGGATTATTGTGCCGGGCACCCATCAGAATGCTAGGAGGACGCAGTGGACTCAAATTTGGAAACCCAATGATTTAATAAAAGAACCATTTACAATGGAGTGTAGTGGATATACCACAAGTGAGGGTGCAGTGCCCCAAAGCTGGCAACAGTCATTGTCACCTCTAGGTCATTATCACACCATAAATGTAGACATCTATACCCCAAAAAAGTGGGGGCTCTGTGAAGATGGATGCCTGATGTGAGTATGACCTTCAGTACAGGGACACAGCCAGCTGGTAGCAACTCACAGCCAAGTTGCTGCATGAATGAATACATGGACCTCTCCCTCAGGGTCTCCATTCTTCCCATTGGCTGAAACCAAAAGAAACCAGAGGGCAAGGGAGCTCCTTAATACATTCACATGGGCACCAAGTAGGGTGGAGAAGAGTGGAGAGTGAATCTGCACGGAGCAAAGGGCCACTACAGAGCACCAAGAAGGCGATGAGGCAATGTAGCACAGCACCTAGAACACACATTCAGTATACTTGAACAGCTTACTCCAGGTTACTAATTATTTGTTCTTGGACACAACATAAATTGCATGACTTGGGCTACGTGGTGCTAATTGCAGGTGCTCTGTCAATAAGGTTCAGATGTCAGTGAAGCCATTGCTTCTTTCACATCCTGTCCCAAGGATTCTCCCAGGTTCCTACTGGTCACACAGCTACACAACTACTTGGTCCTAAGAGGAAGCAAAATCCCAAAGTGGGGAGAAGTTGGCCTGAGCTCCTTCAATGCTCCACAGGCCTCTGGTGACCCCATCTATTCTCAGCACCACCTAACCAGTTTCAAAATTTGGTGGGAGGGAGACAACTGATACTTTTAGTAACACTTTACACATACATGGAGCATATACATACTGTAGTTCTGGCTAAAGTAGGGTCATACCTACTGGGCTGAGCTCTCAGCTTGACATAACAGCAAAAGCCCCTCAGTGGAAGCCAAGGGCTCCAGAGATCACTTAATGGCCCTGGCTGGGCTGATAGACAGGAGGGGCTAATGAGGGGGCAGATCTCAAAGCATCCCTCCGATGTTCCTCCTGATGCTCTCAGTCCCCGTCCTGTGTGCTGAACCGGGGACCTCAACTAGTCAACTAGTATCTATGAGGAAATTTTAAAACCTTACCTTTGTAGAGTGCTTAACTGATTATGAAGTCCTTTCATACATATGGTATTATTCTATCCCCAGAACAAGCTTGTGCTCCCCAAGTTCATATCAAAGTGAACAGCACAGCCAGGCCTGAAATTCCTTTTTTTTTTTAAACTCCAAAACCACTAACCCCACACCAATAGCTACCCAGAGACCATAAACTAGAGACCAACAGATTGGATTGGGGTGTCCTAAATGATATTTATTCATTTATTATTTCCAACAGCTTTCCTTCTAGCACTATCTAAAATCAGTGTCTCTATTTGCTTGTACAAAGTCTGCCTCCTCCTCTAGAAATGCCAGGCCAGCCCCCCAAGAGGAAGACATGTGTCTCCTTCATGACAGTATCCCTGATACCTAGTCCCGTGTCTGATATTCAAAATGCACACAGTACTTATTTATTGAATAAAAGAATGAATCTCCTGGTCCCATTCTTTTAGGTCGTGTACCCTAACTAGGTTTCAAGGCTCCCAAAGCTAAAAATACCCATGCTTTGAATCAGCAGCTGGCAAAAGTCCAGGTTACTTTTATCTTCTAAGGTCAGGGAGTAAAATTGGGCCAGACCTAAATGGAACAAACGGCCAAGCAGTGCATCCTTGCTTGGCAAATGCTAAGGATCCACGTGTAACAAATATTGACAAAGGCTGGCTCTACTTTTCCATTTTCCCAGAGGTCCCAAGCCTGAACAGCCCAAAGTTTGAAGTTTATGGTTCTTTCCCAGGAGATTGTGAGCTCTTAAGGAACAAGGATTCTGTCTTACTCATCTTTGTTTCCCTAGGATCTAAAAGGGCACCTCGATCAGGCAAGGCCCTGAGTAATGGTTGGAGGAATGGTTGTGATTGGTTAGCGATGCAAGCCTGAGCACCAGAGTATGGAAGTGGAGAACTAGAAGGCATTTCAGCGACCTCTAAAACTGCTCTGTCCAATATGGCAGCCACTAACTATGTGAGACAATTTAAGTTAATGGAAATGAAAGAAAATTAAAGTGTGCCTTCCTCAGTCAAACTTGCACCTTTACTAGGACTCGATCATGGGGCTATTGTAATGGACAGTGCAGACACAGAACATTTCCATCATCACAGCAAGTCCTCTTGGACAGCACTGAGGAGGGTCTTGTTTGATGACAAGAGAACCGAGTCTCAGAGAAAGTAATTTCCCCAGAGTCAGTCAATGAATGAGAAACAGAAACAGGACCAAGAAACCTGGTTTCTGCTGTTTTCCAACCATTACACTGGATTCACACACTATGGGGGACTCACATACAAAGGCCACTAAATGTCCTTCTCTTTCAACTGAGCATGGCTTTGAGGAGCTGGTAAGAAATCCTGGGTGCACATAATAGAGAAGTAATGCTAGACCCAGCACACGAGGGCTGGGGAACCGTAGCTTCCCACAGAAAGCTGGAGGACAGGGCATCTGAAGCGGGCCCAAATGTGGGTTGCCTTCTTTTTAAAGCCTTTCAAATTTGTTTTAATTTCAATGTTGGAGGTTAATACCCAAGATGGCACTCTTTTTGAAGAGTTCCTTTTGATTTTAATTTCTTAGAGTCCTCATTTGAACTCAGCTTTTTGTTTATGTTATACCCATCCCACAATTTTTCTTTCTCTCCAGGTAACTTGATCCTCAGAAATGTACAGAATCCATCCCTTCCCACTGCTTTTAATTAAACATCAACTCATCTTTTCAACCAGGTCATTAGGGTTTTACATTGCCTTTTCTAAATGTATGCTTTTTTTTCCCTGAAATTATACCAAATTAAGTTTTCAAAAACTACATTTTCCTAATCTTTAAATAGCTAGAAATGAATTTTGGCAAAATCAAAATCTATAAAAGGGAAGTCAGTTCTACCCATTTCTCTCCCAGCTAGAAGCAGGGCACATGCCACATGCCAGGGCCTGCATACACAGACAGACCTCAGGGCACTTAGCGCCCATCTGAGGCCCTTAAACCCAGGGGTGGGTGCATATTCCACATCTGAAAGAAGTCTACACATCTTGTCACAGACACAATGCAAGTCACACCTTTGTTTTTATTAAAACAACACTGTGAGGCCGAAACCGGTTTGGCTCAGTGGATAGAGCGTCGGCCTGAGGACTGAAAGGTCCCAGGTTCGATTCCGGTCAAGGGCATGTACCTTGGTTGCGGGCACATCCCCAGTAGGGGGTGTGCAGGAGGCAGCTGATTGATGTTTCTCTCTCATCAATGTTTCTAACTCTCTATCCCTCTCTCTTCCTCTCTGTAAAAAATCAATAAAATATATTTAAAAAAAAAACAAAAAAAAACAACACTGTGAGAAGCACGATGCAAAGGAACAAGTATTTATTATGGGTGGCCTAGGCTCCTGGTGGAAACATAATGACAACTCAGGCCTCAGGAGCCAGGGAGGCAATGATGAGCCTGGATGTTAGTAGGGGCTTTTGCGGGGGGCGGGGGTGGGGGGGGCAGGGGAGGAGAGAGGGGATTCAAGCTCCCAAAGATCTAATTAGGGTTCCGAGGACTTCAAAATCTGTAGAGGAGCCCCTCCTGATGGACTAATGGAGTAGGGAGAGAGAGTATTTAGGAAAATTCCACTGATGAATCATATTTTTTCCCTGGTATGTCCCCTAGGGTTTCTAAAGATTTCATTATCCTCATAAGTGAAATTCTTAAAATTACTGAAAGAAGGTGCTTATTGAAACCTATAGCTCTCATCCCTTGGCAGACTTTGATTTGAAACATTCAAAGCACATCCAACAGCCTCTTCTTCCCTGAAGACAGGGGCTTTAATGTCTAAAAAAAAAAAAGAAAGAAAAGAAAAAAGCCAGATCCCCCTATAGCCAGCTCCCTCCTCTTAAAGAAAAATGTTACCTAAAAATTAAACTATTGGAGCAAAAATATAGTAGTAACCTTTAAAATCGGAGTCAAGCTCTTTGTTCCTAATGAACAAAGAAACACAATTCCCATAACCTGGAGCCATGTGTGCACAGTTTCAGAACAAGGGCTGGCAATGTAATCTAGACAAACCTCTTTATACTACAAATGAGGAAACTGAGGCCCAGAGAGGTTAAAGAATTTTAACAGCTAGCAGGTGGGCCGAGTCGACACTTGGGCCAGGTGTCCAGAGTCCTGATCTTTTTGCACAAATGGAAAAAAAATTCTATTACTTAGCCTAAGGAGAGGATTGTTTAAAGGCTGGAATTAACACAGGCAGCTTAACCTCCCAGCTCAGCTGTAGGTATGTACAAAATACAAACTAATTGGAGAAGCAGCACAAAGACATGTACTGGAAAGAGCATCAACTGATGAAAATAAAAGTCCCCACCTACCTCACAGGGTATGAAAATATAGCCATGCATGTGAAAGAGCTCTGAAATATACGGTACTATGAAAACGGAAGTGATCATGATTCAAATGGATTTTGCACAAGGGTTAGCAGCATGCAGCCTCCCCTGAGGACATCTCTTTGTGCCTTTGTAATGGCTGCATCTAGAGACACTGTCCCTGCCCCTTCTCCCTTTGTCCATCCATTAGGGACAACTATGGTGGGGGTAAGGTTGACACTGACCATGAGGAACTCAATCACCTTCCTTCCCAATTCACTCCTCCCCAGAGGAAGGCAGGATCAAAGACCATGCTGCTAAGCACAAAGTCTTTTGTTGTTGTTGGTTTTGTCTTTGAGTCACCTTTAGTGGGGAGTGTTTGTGTTTTACTATTTCTGTATGCCCAGTGCAGGTGCACTTTTACTTTCCACACCCACACCTGAGATTCATCTTTGGAGGACTGCCCTTGGGCCACTGGAGCACTCCCCCAACACAAACAGCCAGGACTACCTGGGAACTTACCTCTTTTGGAGGACCCTTGACCAATGGTGGACAAGTACAAAGGTGTACAAGCCTAGTTCCCTTGAATAACTCCTAGAATAACTTATACTCCAGAAGGTCCTTATCAATCAGAGTAAAGCCACCTCTGGGGACTTGTGCCTGAGATGGCCCCCTTGCTTGCCTTCATCCCCTACAGGCAGCCCTAAATATGACAGAAAGATAAGGACTGCAATAAGCAGACCTTTACCAAGGACCCATAAGGGAACTGATGGCCTTAGGACTCCAACACCTCACTGACTCAGCAGCCACTCTTTCCCCCAGAGTCTCTCCCAGGAGGAGGAACTTCCAGATGTTTCTCCAGATCAAACGCTAGCCAAGCACTCATCTCACCCAGCAGAGCTGAGGAAGCCAAAACACCAACTGAGCTTGGAGAAGGGAGGCTGTGAAGATGGACTGAAATAGAAAACAATGCCCAGAGCATACAGTATGCAGATCTATGTAAATTATATATAAAAGCCAGAATGCAAACCTTCAAGTGATAATGCTCTCCAGCTGTCATGTATGATGATCTCCATTCTGGAGACCGCTGGGACTCCTGGGAGCCAGCAGGCAGCATAGTTCAGAGAGAAGGGTATGGTTTTCCTCTTTCCTTTAATCTGGGAGCATGAGTTCACTGCATCCCTAGAGATCCATAAAATATGGAAGCCTGTTGTTTTTTTAACTGGTTGTCCACTTTTATTCAAGTAAATGAGGCACAGCTTCTTCCGGTGGGTCTTTAGCTTCAGAGAGTCAGATAGCAGGAGGATGTCACTGTCCATGGCATCTGCTGCAGACACTGGAAGGGAGATGGTGACTGAAGCATGTATTTCAATCAGAATCAGTAGCCTGACTTGAGGCCCCAGTTGCCACTTATTTTATGACCTTGAGCAAGTAACTTCTTCTCTGTGAGCCTCAATTTTCCCATCTACAGCATGAGCAGCTTGGACTAGGATCACCTCTAAGGTCTCTTTCAAGCTCTAGAGTTCTCTGATTCTAGGTAAGGCCCCTTCTATCTAAATGTCAGTCAGAGGGAATGCCTCTGCCAAAACCAAATAAATCCATTCCCACGTAGAGCAATTAGTGAGGCCATTCCTACCACATGTCCAAGATGATAGAAAACCCGACCCAGATTCTGTGCTGTATAATTGAGCATTAAGACACAAGGGCTCAGTTGCGGCATAATAATGCATGCCTGGCTGATTTATTAAGCATCCGACTCAGAAGTGCATTGTTCCGTAATGCCTTGTAGTTTAGGCAGCGCTCCATGAAAAACACTTGTGGTGCATGCAGTTGTGTTCAGATCCTGTTACATCCCACTACTTCCAACTTCCCCATCCCTCCACCACAATCTTTACATCCCTTTCTGTCCTGTTCACAAGCTTGGCTGCCTGGGTCTTGATCAAACCTCTTTTCACAGCCAGTTCTGCACAGTCTGTGGCGCCCCCTATTGGTACTTGGATTTTGTCAGACACACCAACTCTACAACATCTAAGCTGAGGGAGTTAATGTCACAGTTGCTATAACTGGGGGAACCTTAGCAATGACTCCAGGCAGAAGACAAATGCTGTGAGAGAAAGAAAGGGATGAGTCTCTCACAACCTGTCCCCTTGCCCAGCCTAATTTCCTCTAGAGCACTTATCTCCACTTGCCACACTTAGATTTATTTTTACTACTTTTATTGTCTGTCTTCCTTAGCTAGACTTTACGTCCAATGATAGTAAGGCCTTTGTCCATTTTGTTCTTTAATGGACTTCCAGCACCTCGAGTATTGCCTGGCATTAAGGAGGTACTCAGGAATATTTGCTGAAGAAATCATGTATTCATTCGATAAATAAATATGCCAGGTGGTAGCAAGGGCTAGTGAAGAAAACAAAGCAGAGTAAAGAGAGTGGGAGTGCCAAGAAAATGAGAAGGGCTGCTACTTCAGATAGTGTGGTCAGGCAGGGCTCCCATAATGACATTAAGCAGAAACCTTTAGGAAATGAGAAAATGAGCCACTCACATATATAGGGAAAGAATGTTCTAGATAGCACAGCCAATGTAAGGGCCCACGCCAAGGCCTATGAAGATCAGTGGGGCTGAAGCAGAGGACAGAGCAGACTTAATAATGTCCAAGAGGTCCACAGGCCAAATCAGCTGGAACAGAGGTCAGGAAACAGCAGCCCTGGGCCAAATCCAACCAATTGCCTGTTTTTGTAAATAAACAACCATGCCCACTCGTTTACGTACTGACTGTGGTTGCTTTCATGCTATAGCAAAGGTGAGTAATTGCCAGAGACCACTGGCCAACAAAGACAAAAATTATTTACTATCTGGCCCTTTACAGAAAACAGTGTGCCAGGCCCTGCCCTCAGTCACAAGAGGCCACTGTAAGGACTTTGGCTTTTCTCTGAGGAGCACGAGAAGCCATTGGAGGACTTGGAGCAGAGAACTGACATGACAAGATTCACAATTTAGAAGGATCAGGGTGACTGCAGCATAAAGAATAAATTGTAGAGGTGGAAGCAGGGAAACAAATTAGGAGGTGAGAAATGAAGGTGATTTGGACTGGAAATGTAATCAGATTAGAAGATGCACAAAGTTTAACAGTTCTGGCAGCACAGAATGAGCTGGGTATGTTTTGTCCTGATCAATTTTGGTTTTATGTGTGGGAGTTGGGAAGTAGACAGAAAAAATAGGTAGTTTTTTCCAAGGCAGGAGAGAAACCACAGTAATGATGCTAAAGGTTGCAATGAGCTAATACCCTTTCCCAGCAATCTCCTTTGGCTGCATATTCTGGGCTTGGGCTGGGGTCCAGGCAAGATCCTGCTTCATTTCCTGGTGGAGGAAGCTGCTTTTGCTGGGGTTCTTTTCTCATTGGGTGTGTATAGCTTACCTTGCTAAGGCAGACCTCAAATGGTTTGTGGGGGATGGGGATTATAGGTCAGAAGGGCTAAGACAGAAAGGAGCCAATCCTTAGAGCAATGGTATTAACCAAAGTCTCAGAAAGTCAAAGGCTAGAAAAGGAAGTGGTGCCCACAGGAGATGCTCAAAAAGAAGGTGTGAGGGTCTTCCCATGAGCCCACCAACCGCCAAGCCTGGGAATGGGGTTTCTCTTCCCACCATCTCCCTCCTCACACCACCCACAGAGGCTGCCCTTTAAATAAGAAATGTTTTCCCCATTTACTTCTATTCTTGATGCTCTTTTCATTAGTCTTCTGTCACATATGGGTGTCTGAGAGGGGCTTAGTGAGATCATGGCAAGTCCAAGAGAACTTCTCAGCAAGAAAGGAGGAAAAATAGGAGTTTGGGAATCTGATAGCCCCATAAATATAACTTATTAGCTGTGTGACCCAGGGCCAGTTACTTAGCCTCTCTATGCCTCAATTCCATCACCTTGTAAATAAAGGGGATACGAAGGCAGAGTTGTTTTGAGGATTGCAAATAAGAAACCTCTGACCCATATCAGCAGCTATTACTGACAAGACAAAATTATGGCAAGAGTAAGCTTTGTTTACCAGGTGTATAATCCTGAAAAAGATAAATAACCTTTCCAAACTTCACCATTTTCCTTGTCTGTAAAGTGAAAAGAATGTCACCTATAACACAGGAGTAGGGATTAAATTCATTTAACAAATAACAGATAGAAAGCACTTAGTAGACTTTTGGTATAGAGTACACACTTCAGAAAGGGTGTACTCTATACCAAAAAATATATACATGTATTTTAATATATTTTTATTGATTTCAGAAAGGAAGGGAGATGGAGAGAAAGAGATAGAAATGTTAATGATGAGAGAGAATCATGGATCAGCTGCCTCCTGGGGATCAAGCCCACAACCCAGGTATATGCCCTGACCAGGAATCGAACTGTGATCTCCTGATTCATAGGTCAAAGCCCAACCACTGAGCCACAACAACTTGGCCCAGACACCTTTATTATTTGTGAAAAGTCCTGAAGCTCTGAAGTTAAGACTTTCAACAAGAGGGTAGGAAGGAGACCAACAAACCATTTAAGATACAGCAGGCCAAGACCAAAGATGACCAAAGGCCAAGGGGCCAGGACTTGTGGAGAGGTAAGAGTGCCCACCCAGCACAGAGCGGCCATGCCCTGTTGAATCAAGATCAACCCAGGATATGATTGACTTCAATGGCCTTAGGCCTGGTTTGGCTCTTACAGGATATGAGAGGGTGGTAAGTATTCCCTGGGAGGAAGAAGGGAAGAATCTCATTCCTTCTTTGTCTCTCATACCTCAAGGCTTCTCACAATACCACTGAAAGGTTAGAACTGGCAAGCTTGGGACACTGCAAAGAATAACACAGTGTTTGTGAACTGAACAGTGTTATGGAGTCTGAAGACTAGAAAGGATCTGTGAGGTCATCTAGAATTCTAGAGAACAGTGAACAAGTCTCTTACCCTCTCTGAGACTGTTTCTTCATCTGTAAAATAGGAATAAATGGTCTTTATTAATCTCATAGGCTTAAATTGTTGTGAGATTAAAGTTTGAGAAGAAATAATTAATTAGTCCAAACCATCTAATGTATTTATCACAAGTTCCATCTCAGAGAAGGAAAATAAAAAGGGAGTGGGAAGGAGTGTAGTGTTTAGCCTCTCAAGCTCCCAATTGGCCACAGAGTTGATAGAGCCACTTTCAGACTTCTGACCCTCAGTTCTATGTATTGGGCCTACTGTTCATCATCTCAGGGTACTTATTAGAGTGACAGGCTATGTGTGCTTCCAACTAGGTCAGTGTGTAGAGTCCTGGGGAACAGAAGATGTTCTGAGACCCATCCCGCTGGGCACCCTGAGATGCTCTGATACAACCTGAAAGATGTGGGTTGGACTAGTAGGTGCTCTAAGGAGATGTGGGAGGAGACCTCATATGACAGTGATGAGTGATACAAGAGTGATGAGTTCAGACTTCCTGACTCTTGCCCTCACCACCAACTCCCTGCCAATTTCTGATCCAGAAGTGTCAGGAATTACCACCATCCACTGCTTAGACTCACCACAGTGCTTATGGAGCATATAACAGGGGCGCATAAACTTCTGTTTGTTAAATGAGTGAGAGAATGAATGAAGAAATAAATGTTATAGTTTCGAATCCTTATGGTTGATTCCTACAAACCTCAACTAATGCCCTTGTCATTGAAAATGACACTTTTCCATCCAAGCTCTAGATGAGAAGATCCAAGTAATGAATGTCACCTTGGATTAACCCAATCTGTTATCTTCTCCATAAAATGATAGTGGCAATGGCTTCTTAGTTTACTTCACAGGATAGTACAGAAGGTCAAAGTGATAACAAGCATGAACATGCTTTAACCCTTTGCACTCACTTGCTTTTTTCTCGATTCCTTTATTCTAATGCTAACCGTGTCGAGTCACACTCAACATCCGAGTGCAAAAGGTTAAATATAATAGGATGTACAAAAGTAACCAAACATCACATTGACCTGAAGTTTTCAGAAGTTTTCATGAGCCCATTTGATGTCAAAGGGGAGAGTACTGCAAGCTGGAGAGGAAGAGATGAAGCTTTGATCTCATACCAGCAAGGTCTTGAATAGTGAACAGCCTGTTCAATGCATTCCTCTCCGGACCCCATCTCTCCATGTGGAGAATAGGAGTATGTTATAACAGACATAATAGCAACAATAGCAGCAGCAGAAAGAGCAGCTAATATTTAATGAGTACTACTATGTGCATGGCTCCATGCTAAATGCCTCTCGTCATGATCTTATTAAGTCTTCAAAACATCTGTTTAAGCTGGGAATGGTATTTAGAGCATTGTAAATATTCACTTCCCATCTCCCTCCACAGAAGGAATATTATTTCCCACTCTATACGCATGAGCTTGGCCATGTAACTTGCTTTGGCCTATGGAATAATGGCAAAAGTGATAGTGTATGAGTTGCAAGCCTAAGGAGGATTACAGGCTCTTGCTCACCGATCATGAAGCTTCAGAACTCCACCCTATGAAGAACATTCTCCAGATAGCCACTGTTCTCCATGCAGGGCCCCAGAATAACCCACATGGAGCAGACCCACAATCTGGCTCCAAGGCTCACTCTTCAGCAATCTGAAGATGCACTGCCCCAATTGACCAGCAGTACATGAGTGAGAAATGAATGCTATTATTGGATGCCACTGAGATTTTGGGGTCATTTACTACACAGCAATAATAGACACAGTGAATAATTATTTTATAGATTGGAAAGCCATGGCTCAGAGAGGCTAAGTAATTTACCTGAGGTCAGCCAGCATATAAATGGCAGAACTAGGGCAGAACCCAGGTCTTTCAGACCAATCAAAACTATGTTCTGGATCATGATACTGTCCCTGCTTCCTACTTGCTCTCCAAGGAGGTACATTTTGTGTCAAGCTGTGTGAAGAGACTAGTCAGAGGAACAAGAAGTGAACAAAAAGTCTCTGGGCCTAGCTGGAGAAATGTGACAGCAAATCCAGAGAGGTGTGCCCTGCTCTCCTGCATGAGGAGCCTTGGCCCTCTGCACCCCAGGAGTCCCACCCTTTCCAGCTATCTTTCCTTACACCTGGGCCCAAAGCCATAAGAAGACTTCACAGAGGCTCCCAAAGCCAGGAGCAAGCTCATAGGTCCCACCATTTAGTAGTACAACAACCCCCCCCCCACCCACAACTGACAGTCTGACCACCCCCATACAGGCAGGACTGTATCAAGAAACCCCAGTAGACTCCCAATCTTCAGATGGCAGTGGTAAATAATGACTTGAACATTCTGAAAAAATAATTTTTAAGTATGTCAGGAAAAGAAATGATCTAGTCCAGCCACGTTTCTGTTTTTTGTGAGTCTGTTTGTCCTTACTCAGAATGACTTCTCATGTACAAAATGACATTTTCAATCCACAAAAATGTATCCTACCCCCTCCCAATTCACTTAGAGGCTCACTGTTCTCTTCTAATGGGTACTAGGACATAATTATCTCAGGCATAGTTTCCTTTTTCTCTCAAGAAATGGAAAATTAGTAAGGAAATGAACAAAGCAGTTGTTCATTAAATGCAATTCCCCCCAAACACAGGAAACCCAGGGAATCCCTTTGACAAGTTAATCTAGAACATCAATAAAGCCCTAAGCCGTAGAGAGAACTGAGAATATGAGAAGAGGCCCAGTCTGGTGCACACACGGTGAACACCAGGGCTCTCTGCTCTGCTGGGCCCTCCCTGCCCAGGCTCATATTTCCTTCCAGCTCCAGACAACTCTTTAACCTGAGACAGAGCAGCACACTGACTCTTAGAAATCCCACTGTATCATCCATGGGTCAAATTTGGCTGCACATAACAAAAATCCCTCTTAATAGTGATCCAGGTAAAATAGAGATTATTTTTCTTCATGAAAGAAGAAGCCCAGAGGTAGAAGGTTCCTGGCATTGGTTCGGTAGCTAAGTGCATCAGGGCAAAGTCTCTGCAAATGACCTTTCTAACAAGGTCATGAGATGGCTGTTCCAGCTCAAGACATTTCATCGGTGTTCCAAATAGGAAGGAAAAGAATGGATCCAAAAAGAGGGAGGAACAATGCCTATATTAAGTAAGAAAAATTTCCCAGAAATCCATAACGGACTTCTGCTTACATGTTATTGGCCAGAACTGTGTCACATGGCCACCTAGCCACAGGGAAGCTGGGAAATATGATTGTGTAGACGAGCACATTGGTGGCTCCAACAAATTAGCACTTGAGACAAAAGAGGCTCAAGGTTGTTCTTAGGCAGCTGGGAGTAAATGACAAACTCACCAAACAAACTTTCAGAGTTGGCATCAGACTTGGTTGTGCCATTTAGATCCAGGCCAAGGGACAGCTTCAAATTCCTCCAGTTCCCAGTGTTAATTATGACCTCTTTTATTCCTTCACTCTGAGGCATTATTTCCTAAATACTAAAGAGGTACAAGTGGATAGAAGACAATTAATGCAAAGCAGCACCTTGGATTTGAACATCCGGACTCTGTTGACAGGGAGATCAGAAGGAAAGACAGCCTTGGAATTTTTCTTTTGAGATGACATTTGTTTTTAATAGCAAATGACTTTCATGTTTGGAGTAAGCCAGTAATAGAATTTACCAAATGAAAGTAACAAAAATAAAAGTCTAAGGATATGACCTTTGCATCTGAAAGGGAATCAGACAAATTGGGGTCCCTATCGTGGCAGATTTTTCTGGATTATCTAGAGTGATTTTTCAGAAGCCAAGCAAATTGCCTTGGTGCAGCCTGCACCCAGGCAATACTTTGATGTAGCAGGATAAAGATTTCAAAATGCAAATGACTGTAAATGGATGATGACTAACACAACCAAGAAAAGGAAGTGTTGCTCTGACTGCTGAAAGAGCAGAGGTAGTAATATGGTGGCCCTTTTGCCTCCTTTTTGTTGATGGAAAGAAACCCAAGACCAGGCTACACTTCTACCATCTATACATGCTCAGCTCTTGGTCAGTCATGCAGGCTATCTGCAATAAGGACAAGCCTGTAGCAGGTATAGTCGTCCTGAGACATAATGTGCCATCTACCTACCTTAATGAAGAATCTAAGCCCAGTAGAGCATGTGTGTATGTATTCATATTTTTCTCAGATGTGTTTCTGAAACCTTGTGGACAAACCATATTTATAAATTAAGTCATCCTATATAATAAAAGGCTAACATGCAAATTGTCCCCTCAGGAGTTTGACCTGTTTCCGAGAGTATGATTGCTCGCTATGACGTGCGCTGACCACGAGGGGGCGGCGCAGAACATGACGGGCGACCAGTGGCTTCAGGGCGCTGAGGGAGCGAGGGAAGGAGGAACCTGATTGGCCCTGATCTTTGGCCAGGACTAGGGACCCTACCTGTGCAGGAATTTCATGCATCAGGCCTCTAGTATTTTAAATATTCTGGAAGAGATCACCCTAAGTGAATCCTATCAAAATGAAAACTACTCATCCCCTAATTCATCTGTTTGTGAATTTAGAGGGTTATAAATATTGGATTTTCTTAAAGCAAGCCATGACAATACTAGTACAACCCCCATATGTAATAGGTTGTGGTGAATTATAAAAAGCAAATCTTTCAAGCGTGTCTGATTTGACCATACCCATATAAACATTCATTGACCAAATAGAACCCGTCCCAATTTTAAAACTACATCTGTTTTCTTCTTTAAAACTTTCCCTTAACTATTTTTATATGCCTCAATTCCTGGGTCAAGCCAGATGTTGTTGCTTTGGATGGATGATCTTATTTGTTGAGATTCAAAGCTGAGTTACTAGAGCAATCTCCCTACATACAATCCTTCTAATACTCCACACAGGCACAAATTAGCAGGGTTGTAGTGAAAGACCTCTAGAATTTGTATTCTTTTCTAGTCTCTTTTCTTATATATTCTTGACCAAGATTTCCTCCTTTTAGTCTTCCTTCTTCCACCAAACATAAGTTGTCCCCTCACTGATAGGAATTTGGAAATTCTACTGCTATGCTCAGATCAATGTGACAAACCTATAGGACTTTCCAGGAAGCAAAACATATGCTCCCCCTTTACTAAATTATATTCCATAAATGTATGAACCACAGTTAGCAGCAGTGAAGTCAGGTCAAAGTGACATAAAATATTTCTCTGCCATATAAGAAGGACAAAACACTAATAATAAGAAACAGAATTGTAGTACCTGCTAATGCTTCTTAATGGTCCTCTGGGAATCCACAGAATAGGGCTAAGAACACAGAAAGTACAAAATAAATTTTGTTGAAAATAAGAACACACCCTATCTGATATATATAATACAAGTTTTACATTGGTATAGTACTTTCTGATTTATAAAATATTTCACATGCACACTTTCATTAGGTGCTCACCACAACCCAGTGCAGGAGGGTAGGTGAAATACTTGGGTCAAACATAAGTAAAAAAAAAAAAAAATGATTTTTTTTTCATAGTACCTAAAATGACCCTTATTCCTTTGTTTTTTTCATCTGGCTCCATACTTGGGCACTGGAAGGTGGCATGCATATTTTGTTACCACCTACATCTGGAGATAAAACCAAAATGACCAATACATAGTTTACTGTCCTCTCTACAGTAAGCACACTAATACCAAAGACAGAAGAAATGTCAAAATTATAGGCACACCTCTGCTTTAAATAACTCAAGACACATTGGCTAACATTAATCTGCCCCATAGCTTATTGTCTTACCCGGAAAGGTTTTAGAGCCACCTGGACCACAATTTTGCTTCAATTTTTAATCCAATATTTCATCTAATTTATTGGCCCTTATGACATTTTGATAACAAAACTCTGGAGGGCCTTCCCAAACTCTACTCAAGCCTGAAAACTCTTAATTCCATAAAGAGGTCTCGATTTTGAGCTGGTTGTTGAGAACAGAGGTCACAATAGCTTCCAGCTTATAGAAGGGGATCAGAGAAATGGGAGCAGGAACAGATGACTTGAGGAACCCCATGTGATATTACAGAAAGATATAGGGTTTAGGTATTGAACAGAATTTTTTAACTGACTATGGCAAATTTATTTAACAACTCTGAGCCTCAGTTTTGTCAACTGAAAAACTGATCTAGAAATATTTACCTCGGGTGACTCAAGAGTATTAATAGTGATTGAATGCATTTGCTACATAATAGGCTTTGTTGTTGTTGTTGTTGGTTGTGTTGTTGTTGTTTTGGTGTGTAGTCTCTGAGGGAACAAATCATATCTTACTCATCTTTGTATCTCCAATACTAATCATAGTGTATAGAACATGGTAAGCTCTCAACGTGGCAAGCGGGCCTCATAGAGAAGGTAGTATTTGAATTGAAGAAGCATTAAGTGATATGTAGGATTTGATCACATGAACATGGTGGGCAGTGTGGGGTGAGGGTAAACTCAGTCCCATGAAAGACACAGAGAAGTACTAGGCCCTCAAGATCAAATCTGATGTACTGACTCTAGCACATGGATCAGCAAATCTTTTCAAAATGTTTACATTGAATTATCACTTTTACATGTCACAAAATATTATTCTTCTTATAATTTTAGAAGAATAATAGAATATAGAATATTCCACTTAAGAATATATAAAATATTAAATATTCCATTCTAAGCTCATGGGTTATACAAAAGCAGGTAGCAAATAGTTTGATGGCTATAGTTTGATAACTCCCATGCTAGTGAACTGACCCAAGGACTCTATGTCTGCATACTCACCCTCCTTAGTTGAATCCTCAAAAAGCCCCATCCTATAGCTGCTGTAACAAATTACCACAAACTTAGTGGCTTAAAACAACACAAATGTGTCCCTTCTAGTTCTGGCAGTCAGAAGTCAAACATGAGTCTCACCAGGATAACAAACGCAAGGTATCAGTACGTATGGTTCCTTCTGGATGAACCAGAGGAAAATCTTTTCCTCGATTCTTTCACTATTCAAAGACTGCTAAGACTGGTGGCCACATCACTCCAATTTCTGCTTCTATTGTCACATATCCTTCTCTGCCTCTGACGCACCTGCCTCCCTCTTATGAAGATCCTTGAGATTACATCAGAACCACTGGATAATCCAAGATAATCTCTCCAGCTCAAAATCCACAACTTAATCACATTGCTATTCAAAGTAACATATTCACAGATTCTGGAGGGCTCATGTTCAGCCCACCATACCGTTGTTCAGGGTTTCACAGGGTCAGTTCACAAAAGAGAAGGTGCCACCACTTATATGCAGACCTTGTGTTCACACAAAGAGTATGTATGCTTTCCCTTTCCTCTCCTCCCCCACCAAGCAAGGAGAAGCCAAGGTCAATATGTTCCCAACTTCACTCCTCTCAACTCATCCTTTGAGTCTTTACCATTGCATTAGACACTGATCCCAGTAAGTAATGTAAATGAAAATAACTCCTATGTCTTAGAAAACTCTCTCCATATTGGCCCTGTTTTCCTCTGAGTTATTTTTAAAGTTATACAAATTCTTCTCAAAGGCATACCAGAAATTTTCTTTCAGCTTCTTATCTATGCACAGCACAGACAATTGCATTATACCTAAGAAAATTAATGTGATTTAATTATATAATATGTGGTGGTAGCTTAATATCAAACTTCTTTTGTATAAGAAATTATTTCTTGGTGAAGTTAAGCTAGCTTATTATGTTCATTCTTTATTCATTAAACTCATTAAGATCCGTGGGAATTGCATATAAATAACTATACCACTGATTTGAAACATAGCAGTTAAGTGAGATATTCTGAGCGTATGAGAGCATAATGCTTCTTAGTTATTTTCTTGGGAATTCATATATTGGGATTCTATGTGTAGCATACTTTCCCAAGAATAGTTGATACACCATTTAAATTTCCTCTCCTCTAGTGAAGAGAAGTTGGGCAATAAGTGGACTATTATCTTTCTCAGGAATCCATTAAAGGGAACTAAAGCCAGGGCCACCACATATGCTTGTACAAGTTCACTCACTGCTCAAGGGTATCCACCAAAGAGGGAAACAGAGCTAAAGTCTGGCCTATGTTCTGCTACCAAACCATTCGTCCTGGCCAAACCCATGCAGCCCACTTGAGAGGGATGTCTTTCACTTTGCAAAGGCACCTAATGGACCAGCAGAGACCTTGGCTGAAATCCATTTGGACTAGATTATGCAAGAAAAATGATTGCAAGGTTATAGGTCTATTTCTTGGCACCCAAGAGCAAGAGGTACAGTAGATATTATATGGGATGAGAATGAAAAATAGAAAGCTGTCATGAGAGGGAGGCAGTAACTAAATAAATCAATATTTTTCTGCACATATAGTCTCACAACAACCTTGCTAGATCAGAATAATTAATGCTGTTCTATAGATGAAGTCTCTTGCCAAAGGTCACCCAGCTGGTAAGTGACAGAATTTTCAAATCTAGGTGCATCTGTCTGCAATGTCCTTGTGCCATCCACTACTTCACACACTTTTCTCACCCTCAGTATGTGGTTGGTGTTCTTAGAGCTACGCACTGACATCTCCTGTTCGCTTCCTGCCAGGCACATAGGAGAAATGCACTTCCCTTTGAAGTTAAGCATGCACTGATTTGCTTTGGCCAATGAAACATAAGAAATGACATGTGTCACTTCCAGTGGGAAGCCTGTAAGAACAAGTGTGTGATTTGCCCTTTCTTCTCCCCACTATAGTGACCTGAGACATTCTAGGTAGTGGTGGCTCTTTCGGCCTGCATCCCTGAAAAACGACAATTTGGTACAGCATCCTCAGCCACTCTGCAACATGCTTGTAACTCTAGCAAAAGGTAAGATTTGGCTAATTTAAGCCAGTAAGATTTGGGCTTGTTACTGTGGCACAATCTGCAGCTGTGGCTGACACAGCTCTCAAGGGCCTTTCCTTTACTTTTGTACCTTGTAAATCTCCTTGCCCGGTGAGCCACACAAGTTCTTCCCTTTTCCTACTTGCCCCAAACTGTGCCATCTTTCACAGGCCAGGTTTCCCACCTGCCCCAAAAGCCTTCTTTAACTCCCCCAGTTATCATTAATCCTTACTCTTTGTAATCATAATTGTACTATCAACATCATATAAATTAAACCCAACCATATTGCACATAACACATTATAGCTCATGGCATGTTGTTTTAACTTGCTTCTTTAGGACATGTCTTAACTCCCCAACTAAATATCCAGCCTTTTTCAGGCAGAAATAATGGGTATACATTTCTGCAGACTTCCTGGCACATGGGCAGGTAGAGCATACAGACCCAATAAATAGTTATGACATCAAATTATTCCAAAGTAAGTACCTTAAACAGGGGGAGGGAGAACAAGACAAAGGAAACAGCAAGTCTAACTTTTCCTTCCCCTGTGCACCTAGACAAATTTGAACAGTGGGTCATTCCTCTATGTGGAGGAAGGAAAGAGTTAAATTTTAGTAGATTGTATCCTGAGACAGCTAACATCTTTGGAGGTTATATTTCTCATTAATGTAAAAGAATGAATTATACATCTTGGAAATTCTATTCATGCCAAATCTTCATTTAGGATTAAGTCATGCTTGATTCATTCCTATTCAGGCCTTAGCCCTGACAGTGTCTTGTTCTGTAAGGCCATCTTACTACCTGTCCTAAGGACCCACGGGGGCTTCAGGAAACTATTCTCACAGTGAAAGATTTTGCTGAGAAGATGACCTACACTGCAAAATACTTTATATAACCAAAGGCAGGGCATAAATATTTTATAGCATAGAGTCCGTAAAAACACATCTTCATTTCTGTAATGTGCTATCTCAGAGCACAGAGCTAGGGGAACAGGACTCGCCTGGAAGACTCAACAGCACCAATTTGCCATAGCTCATTAGGATGCCCTAGAGAACCAGCATGATAAATAATTCTAGATCCCTGATGCTCGTGAGCTAGTTAATGTGGAATGACCACACAACAGTAAACCTTTCCACCTCATGGAAAAACCACCTTGTGTGTGCAAAGTGCATTTAATAAGGAATCAGACAATGTCGACTGGAAAGAGCCTTTGAAACATCCTTTTTCCACAGGAAAAAAAAAGCCCAGAGGGATGACAGGAGTTGGGGTTAGACTCAAGCGTAATCCTTCACTGTTCTGTCATAACCACAAAATAAAACCCGTGGGTAAAGTAAAAACAGAAGCACATGCACTGATTAGAACTGCATTGCCAACTTTGAACTACAGTATCATGTCACCATTCAGGCTTTTCAGTAAGTGGTGCTGTGTGTACATATCTGTGAATAACTGCAAACTTCTCATTAATAATATATCGTTCCATAAATACTAAGCCTCACTGGACTCCCTGGCATTTGAATGTTAACATCTCCCACCATTAATTCTTTGATAAGAAAATTGTTTCCTAGTAAGTGCTCTATAGTGATGAAATAGAGGCTGCAGCTTAAATTCAACTTACACATCATTGTTTTTCTTTTGCTGATCTCCCACTATGTTCAAAATTGGTTATACCCACCCAGATCTCTTGAGCCAAAACATCACTATACTGTGTAATTAAATTCTAAAGTAAATAGCAAGGCCTTGATACAAAACTGACCTTTTGATTCAGAAAGTACTTCAAAATTTCAACAGGACAAATAGAAAATTCTTAGTTTTGAGTTGCCCATGGGATCAACAATAGCTCTGTAATCCCTTTGTCAAGCCAAAGCATACAAGGAAAGTAGGATTCACTTTTTTACTTCCTATCAGAGGTTTCTTTTATGCTTCCTCACCAAGGACTGTAGATTTGAGGAAATCACTGTATAACCCTGTTTTCAAATGTTCCTTTCAAACGTAGTTTAAATTGTTCAGAGAGGAGAGAAGGGGTGGCCCCTTTAGAGGCAAATCTTGCAGAAGCCCGTTAAAAGGAAAGCTGAAATCCTGGAGCGTCTCAGCAATAGCACTGCTGACCTTGGAAGGAAGAGTGATCAAGTGATAAACAAGTAGCTGCCTGTGAATCCGAACTTCAAATAAGCCAAGCATTCAGCAGGAAATATTATTGAGCTAGTAATCATCCGCAGGTGCAGCTTCTCCTAACTCCGCCCCCCCCCCCCGCCCCCGCTCCACCCAAAGACTATAAGGGCACTGGGGGGGGGGGGGGGGGGCGAATTCTCAACAGCAAAAATCAGTGTAGAGTCGACTTAATCCCAAAATCCAGAAGAATCACCACTATATATTAAACTAGACTAAACTATACACTCAAATCTCACTCTTGCCATACACAGGATCCACTATGAAACAAGGGACTTTAAAGATCAGAAGGGAGAGACTGTGGGGAAATGTTTAGGACTATACTATGTACCCCTCACCCACCCGCCTCCAGGAATCAGGGGTTATGTATCAACCAGGAAACTGTGTAGACACTATTCTTTCCGGGAGTCTATATCCCCTTCAAAAACAGCGCCTTCTTATATCCCCCTCAAAAAATACATAGAAGTTACCTGGAGAGCATTGCCTCCTGGGAACTGTAATCTCGACAGGTAAACAGTGCTTTGTGGGAGAGGAGAGCAGAGACCAGAGGAACCCTAGTGGAGCATTCTGGGAATTGTTGTTTCTTTGTGTCCTCCATTCATTAAAAGTACCAATGAAGTAAGCAGTGAACTCAGAGAATCTCTGGACCTGAGTTACCTGCTGGCTATGGGGATTTGTGCTACAGTTGTGCCCTTTAGCATGCTTTAACCGTCTACTAGATGAACAGAGAAATGAGGGGCTTTAACCATATACTAGATCGACAGAGAAAAGAGCCAACAACTAACACTGTCACCTAGAAGATTCTGAGTCTGCATAGATATTACCTCATTCAAAGAGGAAAGACAAATATCATAGGGTCTATGAGACAATGCAGCCAGACAAGAGAAAGAGGGTGGAATCTTGAAGACTAGGAGGTAAAAGGTATTTCTGAATATATTTTGCCAAGGGAGTTGAAGAAAAGATGAAACTCAAAAGGATACAAGGCAAGGCCTCCATTAGAAAGAAAACATGCAAAAGAGACAGCAGAATAATGCAAAGAGAAAGACCAGTAAGATAAGGAAAGATTTCAGGAAACCAAAACAATAACATATTCATAGTGACAGTGATAAAGAGCAGAAATAATAAAATATAAAAGCTCAAGCCAATGAATCACAGGAGTAACTTGAGGTGCTTTCTCAGAATTCAGTGGGGCAGAGATGAGAATAATGAGAGTTAATATAAAAGAAAAAATGGAAGAGAAAAAATTAAGGTTAAAAGTGATTATCTCTGAATATAAAATAAGATTTTTATTTTCTTCCATTTGCTTTTCAATATATAAGTAGAATTTATGCCAAAAGACACTTAAAACTAATATAAACACATAAATATAAATCAAGCTTACGCTATATATCAGGAAACAGCAAGTATTTTCTGTAAAGAGCTAAATAGTAAATATTTTAGGCTTTGAAGATCATACTGTCTGTCACAGCAACTCAACTCCAATATTGTATTGTGAAATAAGCCAGATAATATGAGCATGGCTGTGTTCCAATAAAACTTTATTTACAAAAACATGCTGGATTGGCAGCCATAATTTTCCAATCCCTGTTATATACTACTATTTGACATTGAAGATTTAGAAATTATTTACATGTACCATTTTTTGCTTGTTTGTTTTCTGTAACTGTGTAGGACAAATGGCATGTGTCTAAAATAGTACTGTCCAATAGAAGTTTCTGTGATGATGGAAATGTTCTCATACGATAGCCACTAGCCACATGTGGTGTTGAGAATTTGAAATGTAGCTAGTACAACTGAGGAACTAGATTTTTACATTTTTATTACTTAAATTTTATTTTATTTTAAGTAACTCAAACTTAAATAGACACATGTGAAGCATACTGGATGGCACAGTTATATAGCACATGTTATTATTACATTTTCCATCATCCCGGCCTAGGAAGGGCACAACTACTTGTTTTGTAACTTTAATTTCCTGCCAGACAATATAATCTCAGATTCATTGCTTCTCAATTCTTAGCAAAAATCTCTTGTAAGGATTGAGCATCATGAGTATTGTCTGAAGAATACTTATTTATTTATGGGCTTATATATTCAAGAGTATTCACTCAGCTCCTAATATGTACAGATACTATGCCAGTCTTTGGCCATACAATAGTGAATGAAACAGACAAAGTTTCTATCCTCACATTTTATCCTACAAATGATTTAAAGATGTCAAATATATATATATAATACAAATAAATGAAATTGACTAAGGGGAACCAAATATATATTGCTTATGGGGGAACCCACTTAAAGATAAGAATAGTAAGAGGTTGAAAATAAAAGTGTGAAAAAGGAGCCCAATTAAGACCACAGGGAAAGATGGGATTCTGTGAAATCAGAGAGTATTCCCTGGCAAGGGCTGGTCAAAGTCAAATATATATTTTTAACACTCTGTTGGCCAATCAAAACCTATCTGTAGGCAAGAGCCAGCCCACCAGCGGCTACGGAGTAGCCACCTAACTGTCACCTTATTTGGAATCCAGAGGAGAAAGTTCTATCTTTCAACTGATTGACAGATATATATTTTTATTTTATGGAATCTGTGAATCTTTTCTTAAATTTTAAATCTTAAATAAAAATAAATTTAAAAAATTAAGTGAAAAATAAATAGAACGATTGAAATAGTGTAATTTGATGAGTTTTACAATTGGCTATACCCAGGTAACCACCACCCTAATTGTGATTTAGAACAGGAGTTGGCTCAGAGGGAAGGTAAGGGCGGGTGGGGGTAAGGGGGGGAGATCAACCAAAGGACTTGTATGCATGCATATTAGCCTAACAAATGGACACAGACATCAGGAGAGTGAGGACATGAGTGGAGGGGGGGGTGGTTTGGGGGCAATGGGGGGGTAAGGACACATATGTAATACCTTAATCAATAAAGGGGGGAAAAAGAACAGGAGTTGGCCAGTGGACCACATCTAGCCTGCTGTCTGTTTTTGTATGGCCGACAAGCTAAGAATGGTTTTTGTATTTTCATATGGTTGAAAAAATGTATTAAAGAATAGTATTTCTTGACATGTGAAATACATATGAAATTCAAATTTCAGTGTCCACAAATAAAATTTCATTGGAATGCAGCCATGCTCATTCATTTACATAATGTCTATGGCTGCTTTAGTGCTACAATGGCAGAGCTGAATAGTTGTAACCCGGACCATACGATGGGAAAGCCTAAAATAGGTACTGTCTGATTCTGAGCAGAAGTTTGCTGACCCCATATTTAGAATGTTACCATCACACCAGAAAATTCTCTCATGCCCCTTTTCAGTAATTCTCCACACCCTACACTCATTCTGGGCAACTACTGATCTGATTTATAGCATGATAGATTAAATTAACCTGTTCTGGAACTTTGTATAAATGAAGTCTTATAATGAATATATCCATTTTGTCTTGCTTCTATCTCTCAATATAAGTCTGTGACATTGTTGTCTAATCAGAAATTTGTTCATTTTTATTGCTGAGTAGTATTTTATTGTGTGAAATACCGCAATTTGTTTATCTATTCATCCATTGATAGACAATTGTTTCCAGTTCTTAGCTCTTATGAATAAAGCTCCTGCTACCATTGTATAGAAGTCTTTTCTCTGCAGACCAAGAGACAAGTCTCTTAGCTAAATACTTAGCAGAATTACTGGGTCATATAATAGATGCATGCTTAGCTTCATAAGAATATACCAAACTTTTCAACTCTCTTAGTAGTAATATATCAGAGTTCCGGTTTTATTACATCCCCTCTAGCACTTGATATTGTCAGTCTTTTCCATTTAAACCAATCTAGTGGTATCTTATTGTGGTGTGTTTTTTTGCATTTCCCTAATGACTAATGATGTTCGCTTCTTCCAATGTGTTTATTAGCCATTCATACATTTTCCTTTGTGAAATGTCTAAACTTGTGAACATTAATAATTATTCTTATTTTTCTATTTGCTTTGACTACTTGGAAGCTTAGCTCTCAATGAGAGGCCAAAATATAACAACTTTACAGACCTCCTGTCATTTTGGGCTCCAATCTTAATCTTAGTTTTATCATCTTTACTAGAAGCCCAGCACATGAAATCATGTGGCCCCTCCCACCCATGCTGGTCTTTAGTGTTATGGCGTAAGGGCCACTGGTTTTTTATAATATAGATTTCCCTTTTTTCAGTTTCTTCATCTACTTAATTTTTATCCTGTGTTTCTCAATTTCTTTAGCATAACTCAAATCCTATTTTAAAATGAGACAAATGACAACCAAAGGGGAAAAGAATGACAGTGGTTGGCTTGCCTCTTATGTGCCAGGAACTGTGCTGACACCGGAAATACAGAGAGGATATGTCCCTATCCTCCAGGAACTCATGGTGGGGAAAGCCAGTAATTAGAATACAAGGTAACAAGTGTATCAGGATGAATTGCCCTGAAAGACAGTGAGGAAGATGGGAGGTGAGGGGCCAGGGAACTTACTGGAGAAAATAATTTCTGACTGATGGTTGATCAAAGAATGAGTCAGTGTTGCTGAGAAAGAAAAGGAGCCCTGATGATGGGATATATGCAAGAGAGTATATTTTAAACCTAGGGAATAGTTAATTCAAGAGTGTGTGATGCAATCTGGGAACTCACAGAATTTAGCAGCTCAAGATGGGGAAGGTCAGGAAACGAAGGGCAGTCATTTGACAGCTTCTAAGTCACATGGCCAAAGTCAAGAACAGGGAAACATCACTCCTCTTTAGTATCAGGACCTGCAAAGTCACGTTGTAAAGGATGTGGCCATTGGGAGGGTAAAGAATGGGGGCCATTCATGCAATCTACCCCAGCAGCATTCCATGGAAGTAGTAATAAGTGCCGAAAGCAAAAATCCAGGCAACAGACGGATCAGATGAACCAGATTACTGAACGCCATTTGAGTATGAATTGCATGCTGTGGTTTTATACCTCTAAGGCAGTTCAGGAAAACATAAGCGCAGCAAAGAAGATTGGGACTGCCCAGAAATTGATCTCTAAATAACTACAACTCAGATACTACCTACCACGGAGTGACAGTTACTGAACTAAAGCCACATCTAACAAATTGAAGTCTACCTACCAAATATGGCAGATATCACACTGTTCTCTAGATTGGATTTTTGTGTTTAGAACTAAAACAGAGAGGCTGCCTCAAAACTCCATGTCAGCAGTCATTCCATTGCCCAATTATCATTAAGCGTGTGATTATAACCATCGGATAATTAAACTATAACCAGCACTAATGCAATTGCCTTGTAAAAAATATTTCTGTGCACCACACTTATCCGAGTAGTAGTTAACAACTATGTTAATGTCTCGCACACGTGACTAATAATGAAATGAGTTATAACTGTGTGTTCGGATCACATTACATTGCTTCGAGTGTATCATAATATTTTATAGCTTAATGGAGAATCTGGCTTATAGCAATACAGGAAAAATAAATCTCAGCCAATCATCATCCATTAAAAAAAAAAATCTACATTCAGCAGCCGACAAGATTTTAACCATCAATAACAATTACCCTGAAACCTTTCTGACACAATAGGTAGATATTTAATATCAATAACATAAAATATACCCTCCTTAATGGAGATATATTAAGTTATTGATTAGTTATGCAAGAAAGTTTATGCTTATTTCATTCCCGCTAGTAATTATGAGCAGGCTATTGACTACTCCTTGAACCACATCTTTTAGTCCATTTCCCTTTCTCTACCCAAGAGTACACTTGGCTGGCAGATAATCAGAACAAACAGACATTCCTAGAAAATGTGAACCATATGTGCAACCCCCGCAAGCGTTTGCTGAATGTCTACTAGGTGCACTTGACTGTGTGAGGGTGCCAAGGCTACATTGCTGGGAGGCACAGCCCCTTGGCTCAAGATGCGTACCATCTAGTGGGGAGACAGATAGGACGACAGAACACAGGGTGGGGAAAGATAGGATTGGGGGCATGTCGAGAGGCAGCTGAGCCAGCCGGGTGGGGAATTGGACCAGCAACTAATGACTGTAACATAAGGCAGAGGAAGCAGAAGCAAGGCTGGGAGGTAGCAGGGGAGCTGGAGCACCGCTTCCAAAAGTGGTGCCTTTTCGACATTTTTCTTAAGTTAATATGTAGACATGACAGTTGCTAGGACTCTAAGGGGGGAATGTTAAAGAAAGTAATGTGAAAGCAAAACCTGGAGATGTGTGCAGGCAGGGAAGACTGGAGGCTGCCCGCCAGATTCAGTAACCCAACCACATGGCTGTCCTCTTCGCAGCCCAGCTCCCCACAAGCACCCCAGGGCCTGACTACTCCTCCCAAGGTGAAGGTCAGTCCCTCAAAGGAAGAACAAGAGCTGTAGAGCTTGGAAGGAGGAAGTTCTTTTCAAGAGAGTGGGGAAGAATGAGCAGTGAATAGTCAGAAGAGACTGTGGAGGCGTGGCATTGGGAACTAAATCACTCAAAAACGATTCAAGAAACAAATATATTTCTTTGCTGTTTCAATTGCAGTAGATGATTTCAAATGGTTTTATTTCTCTCTGGTGACATTTGCTTGCCTTTTAGTTTCTATGCCTACACCTCCAAAGGGTGTTCCCTGTCCCACAGCTAGTCCTGGATCATGTTCCTGGCATGTCTGAGCACAGTGAGTGGTTTTGTGGCGCATCAGGACTGACCAGAGAGCCCCAACCACCACTTTCTGCCCCCAAGCGTTGTGTGTAGCAGCCATTCTGGACTCAGTGAACTGCTATGTTGGTTTGGGCAGCAGGAAACTACCTGGTGAAGGTGCCACCTCAGCTCTGCTAGGTCTACCATGAGCGAAGCTCACTTGCAATTCAAAGCAACAAGAAAAGCACACTCTTTTAGCATTGCAGGCATGTGCCAATTCCCCCGGCAGTGGAAAATGACAAAGACTGATGTTTTGATGTTATTGTTTTAAAGGCAATACCAAAAATAGAAGATTTCCATTTTTTTCACATTCCCTCGCATGGCACAGAGGTAAATGAAGTGAGAGAAAGAAGCCCCTTTTTAAATATGATCTGTTTCCTTGTGTGCAAGCTGTTTAGAATGCCAATGCCTGCAGGCTACAGGGGAATTCTTGTGAGAGAATTTCCTTGTTCCAAATTAAAAAAAAAAAAAAATACACAAGAGAAGTAGACCTCAAGGCCATTTCTGCCTTGAAACTCTTCCTTGAACATGGTGTTTCACAATTATAATACACCGATTAACAAAGAATGATTTCCTTTCAACTAGGAGTATAAATGTAACACAGACATCCCGAGGGTTACTCTTGGTGGCAAAGTTGGTACAAAGCAAATAACAAAGCACTGGGGGGCGACTACGGTTTTCTTGTCAGAGCCAGCCAACAATAAGTTTATATGTAACAGTGTGGACAGAATCTTATTTTCCCCCTTGATGCCGAGAGAGAGGGTGGCCTCTGCCTCATTGTAGGGGTTGGGAGAGCATCCCCTACGCACAAAGGTGATGCCAATTATAAAAAGGTAACCAAACCTAAAACTCATCAGAGCCCCATAACTGCGTCTACCAAAAACTATCATAACTCAGACAAATGGTAATGGAACTTTTAACCGCTGGTCCCTGATGCTCCCACCAACGGTTCATGGAGCCCTTCTAACTCACCTCCACAACCGTGGGGTATCTATTTTCCTCAACTAGCTGGCCAGCTTCTAAGAACTGGGCATATCACATTCATCTTTCTATTCTCACCTCCTACTATAAGACCTGCCTATTGGTAAGCAACTAAGATGTGTTTATTAAATAAATGATGTAAAATTTGACACCAAGGGAGCTTGTCACTTGCCCAAGGTCACACAGCTAATTAGTTGCAGAATTAATTCAAATTTTTCAGCACCCAGGCCCCTGTGTTTCCTTCTCAATGCCTCAAAAGGGGCTAAAGATGATTAATAATGGCTTCCATTTATTGAGGACTTTTTATGCATCATGTCCGCACCCCTCCCAACCCCCCTATAGTACATGTATTGTTAATTTAATCTTCATTACAACCCTAGAAGATAGATAGTCCCCATTTTACAAATGTCAACCCAAAGGCCCCATCTTTCCCAAGTCATAGAGCGAGGCAACAGCAGAGTTGGTCAGTGGACCTAGACCAGCCTGGTCCCACATCTCATGCTTTTCCTGCCCCAGGATCGCTTCCTCTCTAATGAACAGAAACCAAACACATTTGCCTGCATGAATCCTGAATGGTATGGGCCTCACATGATAAAGAAAGTTGTTGATGCTTTTTTTTTTTAAAGTTTTGAAAATCTGTTTCCTTTTTGGTGAGAATTTTATGGCAAAAAATCAGAATCGAGTTAAAAGTAGGAAGAGAGATGCCCTGGCTGGGTGACCAGTTTGTTGGAGCATCATCCTGTACACCAAAAGGTTTCAGGCTTAATTCCCAGTCAGAGCACATACCCGGGTTGCTGGAGTTCGAACCCTGGTCGTGGTGTCTAAAGAGGCAACTGATCAATGTTTCTCACCTCTCTCAAAAAAAAAAAAAAAATTTTTTTTTTTTCAATAAACATTTCCTCAGGTGAGGATTTTTTTTAAAAAGTAGGAAGGGAGAGAAAAAGAGGAGTTTGGAGATGCTGTCTACCTGTTCAAATAGAACTAAGACACAAACTGAAGTCCTTTAGGGACACAAACAGGGAGAAGTAAACACTGCTCACGAGTTGGCAAGACCCAAAGGATTCAGGGTGCAGCTGTCTGTGATGTGCCTACTCCACCAAGATTATTAGTCATTTAAGAAGCTCATAAAAATAAGTAAACAAACTTTCAAAAGGCTGGACCTACATCTTTCTCTCAAAAGCCAACAAGGAGCTCCTGCTAAGAGACTGTCACAAACATATAAAGAATCACATTACTACCACAGGAGTCTTTTACCTACAGCTTGGAAATGTGATCTTTTCTGTTCAAATGTGGTTGAATTTTGTTGGGACTGGAAAATAGATTATTCTTTCCTTAAAAAGGCACACTGTTTTGTGCCTAGCACAAACAGGTTTTATCTTGGCTGACTGAGACTCTACTTGTGTCAGATTGGAACAAACAACGTGTCTGCTCTGATTTTCCCACCGTCTCTAGACAGCCAGATCGTATGGACTTTTGTGATTTGGGCACCAGAATGCCAAATGCTGGCCTTGAGGTTCAAGGTTCACAAGCACGCAAAAGAGCCAAAATCAAATTGGAATCATACGGACTCTAGCATCATGGACTGTATGAGCAAAACAGAACCTGTGATGCTTCAGCAGTCTCCTCACTTTAGAGACAAGGAAACTGAGGACCAGAGAGAAGTGACTTGTAGCCTTATGAGCCATTCATAAGAAATGATGTTGCTTTACACCATAGACTTGAGTCCACAAGTAACCAATCCAGCAGAAGTGCTATGTTGTTTGTTATTGTTGTTTTAAATTAGAATTAGTTGCAAACATTAATGGTTTCTGTCCCTGCTTTATGGCACAGAGCTCCTAAAACTCATAATTTCCTAAATTATCAGAGCACAAGGCACATTTTCTTTTTGTTCTAATATTTGTCCTTTGGTCCAGGTTCCCAATACAGAGCTTCTAAATCCCTTGGAGTGTCTTTTGCTCAAATGAGATGACTCTTGATAGTTTCAGGATGGGGCTGGTCACCACAAAGACAAAATATGATTAGAAACTTGGAAATTTCAGCCCCACTCCACTCCCATCCTCTGGGAAGGGGAGAGGAGCTAGAGACTGAGTTAATGTTCATTCATGAATACATAATGAAGCCTCCAAAAATCCAAGAAGTGTGAGATTTAGAGAACTTCTGGGTTGGTGAACACATCTATGTGCCAAAAATGCGGTGCACCCTATCTCCATGGGACAGAAGTTCCTGTGCTCAGGACCCTTCTGGACCTCGCCTATGTACCTCTTCGTTTTGCTGTTCATCTGCATCCTTACCCATATCCTTTATCATCTAACAAACTAGTAAACACCAGTCTTTTCCTGAGTTCTGTGAGCTCTTCTATTTAGTAAATGACTGAACCCAAGGCAGGGTTTATGGGTACCCTACAAGGGTTTATGGGTACCCTAAGATATAGTTGGTCGATCAGAAGAATAGGTAACAATATGAGTCCTGTGACTGATTCTGAGGTGAGGGAGACAGGCCTGTGGGACTGATCCCTTATGTGTAACCTTTGGGATTTGCGCACCCTCCAATTAGTGTCAGAGTTGAATTGAATTGTAGGACACCTAGCTGGTTAGAGACACCCAGAGAGTTAACTTGGCATGGGGGAAAAAAAAACACGACTGATGTCAGAAATCAGGTGAAATATTATGCATGTGATAGTGAAAATAAAGGAAAGTAATAGCACCTTTTTCCTAAATGTTACCTGAAAGCATTGAAAACAGGGCACTCAGAAATTTGTACACACATCTTCATAGAACCATTGTTCACATTATCCAAAATGTGGAAGCAATTCAAATGTCCCTCAATAGATGAATGGATAAACACAAATGTCCTCTATACAGTCATCTCTTCGTATCAGGGGAATTGGTTCCAGGGCCCTTACAGATATCAAAATCTGTGGTTGCTCAGTCCCTTATGTAAAACTAATAGCCCTGCGCACGAGTCCGTGCTCCCGTAGCTCACCAGTAGCTCGCTGCCGCCCTCCAGTAGCTCCCCCTGCCCCCCTTCCCCCCTCATAGATTGCTGCCTTGGCCCTCCCGTAGCTCTCTGCTGCCTGCTTGTAACCAGTAGCTCGCTGGCGCCCTCCTATAGCTCTCTGCCCACTGCCCCGCCCTCCTGTAGCGCCCTCCCCCCCCCTCCCCATAGCTTGCTGCCCTGCCCTCTCCTGTAGCTCTCCACCCCACCCTCCTGCTGATTCGTGATCCAGTCATTATGGGGTCGGTCGTTACACTTCATGGCATAACGACTATTTGCATATTACATCTTTATTATATAGGATGGCATAGTATTTGCATATAACCTACACACAGCCTCACATATACTTTAAATCATCTCTAGATTACTTATAATACCTAACACAATGTAAATGCTATGTAAATTGTTGTTATTATGTGCTATGTAAATTGTTGCTATTATGTAATATTATTATGTAATGATGAGGAAAAAAGTCTGTACATGTTCAGTACAGATGCAATCATCATAATCCTAACTACAAAATACACATCAGCAACAACATAATATTTTTGATTTGCAGTTGTTTGAATCTACAGATGCAGAACCCATGGATACAGAGGGCTGATGGTACATATAGTGAAATATTATTCAGCCTTAAAAAGGAAAAAATTCTGACACATGGACAAACAGGGACAAACCTTGAAGACATTAGGCTAAGTCAAATAAGCCAATCACAAGAGAAAAAGTATTGTGATTTCACTTATAAGAGGTACTTAGAGTCAGAATGGTGGTTGCCAGAGGGAGGGAAGAGAGAAATGGGAAGTTATTGTTTAATTGGTACAGAGTTTCAGTTTGGGAAGATTTACAAAGTTCTGTGGATGAGTGGTGGTGATGGTTGCACAACAATGTGAATGTACTTAATGCCACTAAACCATATATTTAAACATGGTTAAAATAATAAACTTTGTCATGTATATTTTCCCAATTTTTAAAAAATTTAATTTCCACATAAATATCCAGACTCCATTGTCTTTTAAACATAGGAGATTTGGTAACACTAGGAATCCACACAGCAGCTGCCCCTGACAGACCACACACTCTCCAGGTTTGAGTGGCCACCTCCTCTCCCCCTTTACCCATCTACATGACAGCTGGGCTCCTGAGGCTGCTGGTTCCCAAACCTGGCTGCAAACTGGAATCAACAAGAGCTTTCAAAAAATACTCCATGTCTAGGCTCCACCCCAGGTAACTGAGTCAGGATCTCCAAAGGGTAGGACCTGAACGTTAGTCATTTGTAAGAGCTGCCTAGGTGAATCTAATGTGCATCCAAATCTGAGGACCCCCTGCCCAGATTCTGGTTTGCATGCTTGGCCTGAGCAGGGGGCTTCAAAAACAACTGATATATCTCCCTGTAGGTTCTGACTTAATTGTTAGGGGATGTGGCTGAATATCAGGATTTTTAAAATACTCACTAAGTGATTGGATATATAACAAAAATTAAGAATCACTGCTGTAGGCATTTGAGTTTATATCCCCAGATATAGAAACACAGTACTTGCTTACCTTAACCCCTCCACCCTCACAGATTAATATATAAATACTACATATATTATTCTTTTATATTATACTAGAGGCCTGGTGCACGAAATTCGTGCATGGGGGTGGGAGGGTCCCTCAGCCCAGCCTGCAACCACGCCAGCATCCCGCGCCCTGGCTGGCCTCTGGCCAGAGGCCTGCCCTCCCTCCGCGGGCCAGGGTGCGCGGGACACTGGGGCTCGTTACCAGGGTAACGCCGCCAGCGTCCAGTGCCCTGGCTGCTATGGCGCTGCCATCTTTGTGATGGAGTGATAGTTTGCATATTACCCTTTATTAGATAGAATACTAGGCCAAGGGACCCCACCGGTGCATGAATCTGTACACTGGGCCTCTAGTATGCATATAAGATCTTTGGTTAATCTCTTCCCTCCCTCCTCCCTCCCCTCTTCCCTCTGAGATTCATCAGTCTGTTCCACGTTTCCATGCCTCTGGTTTCCACTCCTGCATTGAGTGTTCGCCCCCTGGTGGTCAGTGCACATCATAGCTACTGGCCAGCCAGCCTGCTGGTCAGCCAGTCAGCTGGTTGCTTAGGCTTTTATATATATACTAGAGGCCCAGTGCACAAAATTCGTGCATGGGGGGGAGGGGTGTCCCTCAGCCCAGCCTGCACCCTATACAATCTGGGACCCCTTGAGGGATGTCTGACTGCCTGTTTAGGCCTGATCCCAGTAGGATCAAGCCTAAACGGGCAGTCAGACATCCCTCTCACAATCCAGGACTGCTGGCTCCCAACTGCTCACCTGCCTGCCTTCCTGATTGCCCCTAACCGCTTCTGCCAACCAGCCTGATCACCCCCTAACCACTCCCCTGACAGCCTGATTGATGCCTAACTGCTCCCCTGCCAGCCTGTTTGCCACTAACTTCCCTCCCCTGCAGGCCTGATCGCCCCCTAACTGCCCTCCCTTGCAGGCCTGGTCTCTCCCAACTGCCTCCCCTGCTGGCCTGATCACCCACAACTGCCTTCCCTTGCAGGCCTGGTCCCTCCCAACAGCCCTCTCCTGCTGGCCATCTTGTGGTGGCCATCTTGTGTCCACATGGGGGCAGCCATCTTGTGTGTTGGAGTGATGGACAATTTGCATATTACTCTTATTAGATAGGATAGAGGCCTGGTGCATGGGTCGGGGGCCAGCTGGTTTGCCCGGAAGGGTGGGTGTCCCGGATCAGGGTGGGTATTCCCTTGGGGCATGGGACAACCTGGGCGAGGGGCCTGTGGTGGTTTGCAGGCCGGCCACGCCCCCCGACGACCCAAGCGGAGGCCCTGGTATCTGGGATTTATTTATCTTCTATAATTGAAACTTTGTAGCCTTGAGCAGAGCCAAGCCTCCTGCTTGCTCCGTGGTCGCAGCCATTTTTGTTGGGATTTATTTATCTTCTATAATTGAAACTTTGTAGCAGAGACCAAGGCAGGCCAGGGCTGTGGGAGCTTGGCTTCCTCCATCTCCGGGGGTAACCCAAGCCTCCTGCTCTCTCCAGCTCCATGGCTGCCGCCATTTTTGTTGGGATATATTTATCTACTATAATTGAAACTTTATAGCCTTGAGTGGAGGCCTGGGCCCACCAGGGTGTGCAGAAAGCTTGGCTTCCTCCATTTCCGGGGAAACCCAAGCCTCCTGCTCACTTTGTGGCCACAGCCATCTTGGTTGAGTTAATTTGCATACTCGCTCCTGATTGGCTGGTGGGCGTGGCTTGTGGGTGGGTGTAGTGGAGTGATGGTTAATTTGAATATTACTCTTTTATTAGATAGGATATTATATGTATATGTTTACATCTATACATATACATATACATATATGTACACACACCTATAATGAGGTCTGGAAGATTGATAATTTAAGGGGCTCGTAAAAATAAGTAAACAAGTTGTGGTGCACACACACACACACACACACTCACTCCACCAGCCATTTTACTATCCATGATTGACACCAAATTCACCCTATAAACCAAAGATAAACCATCACTGAGGCCTAGAGAACAGTGTTCACATTGAAGTTTAGTAATGAATCAGTTGGGTGATTCCTCATTGGAGTTAGATACAAAGCTGTTTCTTGAGCACTTATTACAACACTCATGCACATTTCTGAGTTATCTCATTTCATCCTCCCAGCAACACTGCGAGGGAGACACTGCCATCCCCACTTCAGATGAAGTAAGTGTAAGGACGCACTCAGTGACTACTTTGAAGGAAACACCACTCCTTTGAATTTCTAAGTTCTGGAATTTTTCTTAAAATCAGCCATAATCTTTTACAATCACACCTTGTATGTTCCCAAAATGTTCTGTTAAATAGGATTTTTGTAATGTGATTCTCATTTTAGAGGCACTGAGGGAATTGGTTATTTTTAGGGAACGCTTCAGAGACCTTTTTTGTAAAACAAATAACCCTTTGGTACTGTGAACACTGAGCTCTTAATGTAGCTGTTTTGTGAGCTAGGTGTTGCCATTGCAGCGCTGGTTTTCTTACAGTATACTGAATCTGTTTCCAATGCATATTCCAAAGAGTGTGGGTGTAAATCAGAGAAGGTTTAAGAAAATGTGTCCTGAGTAGAAGAATAAGCTTCCAAACTCTGCCCTCTAACATAATAATAATAATGATAAAGAAGTTTTAGGTTTCTTTCTTCTTCCAATTTTCCAATCGCAAAATTTGAGTCATTTTTCCTCTCGGAGGAATGTCGGAATCTAATAGAACTTAAGCCCACATCTCTCCATCCTACCTAAATGGCCTTTCTGTAATCAATTTTCTGTCATTGTGGCAGATGGGCTGACTGTCTGCTGAGAGGCTGAGGGAATTTGTCAGCTAAAGTAACAGCATGGACCATCCTGAACTCAACTGACTGTTCTGTGCTCCACTGTTAATAACACAAGAAAAACCTGACTGAGCTGAAAATGGTCTAGTTGGTTGTACCATAGGCAGAGAAATAAACAGAAGCACAGAACTTTGGGACAGAATGTCCCTTTTATAAAGAGAACTGAAAAGTATTTCTTTTCTACAAGTTAAAAACCTACTACAGTTGTTAATGCCTCAGGTCCTAACAGAGATAACCTCTCAGGACCTATTGGTAAAAGAAGAGGATGGAATACAGAATAAACCACTACCACTGGGATAAAACTTATGAGAAGTTGCATTCTAAAGTATGGACAGTTTCAAGATTTTCTTAAATTGACTTTTAGAGAGAGAGGAAGGAAGGGAGAGAGAGAGAGAGAGAGAGAGAGAGAGAGAGAGGTAATGTCAGTTGCCTCCTGCACCATGCCCCCACAAGGAGGGATTTAGTCTGAAACCTGGGCATGTGCCCTGCCTGAGAATCAAACTGTCAACATTTCGGTGTAAGGGATTCTCACCTAACCAGCTGAGTCATACTGGCCAGGGCTGGGCAGTTTTCATTAAGAGTCTGACTTCTAAATGTGCAGATGGTTACATTCCCTTGATAGCCTGCAAGTGTTTATTTAATCATTCATGTCTTTGAAGAGGAGTACAGATAGTAGCTTTGCTAAGGTCTGGGTCCCAGAATGATGAAGGTGGTAAGTGATCCTGGGGCAAGAGAAGGAGGAAGTGAAGAGGGTAGACACAGAGAAGGAGTAGGAGGTAGAGGTGAAGAGAGAGATGTGGTGTTGCCTGAAACAAAATTCTGAAATAATAAACATTTATGTTTGACATTTCTTTACCTCACTTGCTGAACTGTATTCTCAATACCTCCCCAAGTTAATACTCAGGAGTACTCAAACATTTTCTCCCTGGACACAGCCACTTGTAAATCCAGAGCTCTGCAGATTCTGAAATGACTGTCTCAAGATAAGACCACACCTAGAAAAGACACACACCTTAAAAAGAGGCACACTTCAGGAAAAAAACTTTCAAAACTAAAGTTGAATAGTTAAAGGCCAGATTAATTATCTTCCTTTTCTTTCTTAGAAAGATGTGGAAATGACACAACAGTTCCTTCTCTAATAGACACCCCCACACAGTGGATCACTCGCTATCAGATGGCCATATAAGATCTGCAGACTTCAGAACGCTAAATCTGCCTCTAAAAGAACCAAATGTTAAACTACGCCACACATGTCGTTAGTCTCTCACAGCATTCAATTTTCTCTTCATCTTATTATTTTTAGGTGGGATTCCAAATAGCCACCAGGGATATCCTATCTAATAAAAGAGTAATATGCAAATTAACCATCACTCCACTACACAAGCCACGCCCACAAAGCCACACCCACCAGCCAATCAGAGAGAGTATGCAAATTAACTCAACAAAGATGGCAGTTAATTTGCATACACGGAGGAAGAGAGAGGGAAAGTGTAAAGCAAGGCGGCTGTGGCTGCTGGAGGGAAAGCACTGGCAGTGTGTGCTGGGCGGGGCGAGATGTGCAGCGGTGGCACGCGCGGCTGCAGAGGCAGCAGCAGTGGGGGAGGTGGGCATGGTGGATCACCCTATGGTGGTAGCAGCATGCGTGGCCTTGGAGGCCGCGGTGGCTGTGGGCTGGGTTGGGTGGGTGGGACAGGCGGGGGGCGTTCCGCCCACCTCGCCCGCCACAGCGGGAGACGTGGTGGGGCGGAACAGGTGGCCATGGCAGGAGGGAAGTCTGCCGGAAGTCTTGCAGGAATATTCCTGCAACGGGTCGCTAGTATTTATTATGAGAGAGAATGTTGTTTTGGTAGAAAATGTGTTTACTCCTCAATAATTTGTCAAGATTGGTATTTTTTTGTTCATATGAGATGTAGCTTTTCATTTACTTAAAATACAGTAAGTTACTCATATTCAGGACATCAAAAAATGTCAACCCTTTAGTTAGGAAAAGAATAAAATTGGTCTACACCAGTGATGGTGAACCTATGACACGCGTGTCAGCACTGACACGCATAGCCATTTCTGATGACACACGGCCGCTGAGGCGGCCACATGCCGAGGATGAAACATTTGCTGCTCCTGAGGATGAAACATTTGCGACTAGAGTCTTGGAGTCCCCAAGACTCTAGTCGCAAATGTTTCATCCTCCCCTATTAGACACTCTGTGCCAGAGGTCTGTAGGCCAAAACAACAGAAGTCCGGCACAGAGCGTCTAGTTCTGGGACTTCTGGTTAAGCCGGGATCTTTGCCCTCACTTCCGCAGGCAGAGCAGGGAGCAGCGGAACGCAGCTCTGGGGGCCCTGCCATTACCAGTAACCAAATAACAGTTAACCACAGCAACCATTATCTACTGGTCTGGGGTGTCATGGATTTCTAATCCATCATTACTGAGATAAGTGAGGGGGAGGCTGGGAGAGGCGAGGGTTTGTGGTGTGCTATGGGTGCCGTTTCCCACCATTAGAAATAGCGGCAGCCATTTTAATTCACATAAGGAACACCATCTTGCTCCATAGTGCAGACTCCATTTCACCACTATTACTGTTGTGCATCCTTATTAACCCCTATTTCTGCTTATTAACCCTGTCCTTTCCTAAAAGACAGTTATATGTACCATTTTGTGGTTAGTTAGGCTAGTTAACCCCTAATTGCCTGCAGGCCTAACAAGCTATCTATAATTCTATCTTCTGTCACTGCCCTCCTGATGGAGAACCCAAAAAATAAAAAACTAAGGTTAAGTAAAGGAAGTGGTAGTAGCAGTGGCTGATCCTTTCAAGAGACATGGACCGAGATGTATGGCTTTATAGAAAAAAATGGCAGATCATTTTGCGTTCTATGTACTGAAACGGTAGTAAGCAGAACGTGGAATATAAATAGACATTTTGAAACTAATCATTCCCAGCTCTTGGAAAAAAGTGAGGATGAAAGGAAAGAATACATTTCCAGGCAGCTACACCTTTATAAGAGCCAATCTAATTCCATCCTTAAATTTATGAAAGGCTCTACAAATTTAACATCTCTAAGTTTGAGCATTGCTCACTCTATAGCTCAGCATGGAAAAGCGCTCAGTGAGGGAGAATTTATTAAAGAAACTCTCCTAAGATGTGCACCAGTTCTATTTCACGATATGCAGAATAAAGATGCAATTATTAAGAGAATATCTGAGTTACCACTCAGTAGAAATATCATAAAAGACCGAATAATGAGACTGAACACAAATATATAACATCAATTAAAGAGAGACATAAGGAAATGTAAATATTTTTCGATCTCTCTTGATGAAACTACTGATGTCACATCACATGCTCAGTTGGCCATTATTGGTCAATATTCTGATGGTCTCACAATGAGAGAAGAGTTGATAAAGTTAGTATCAGTGTCAACAAGTAAATCAGGAAGCGAAATATGTAAGGTTGTTATACAAACATTTCGTGACCTAAGCATTGATATCTCTAAAGTTGTGTCAGTGACGACAGATGGGGCACCAATTATGGTGGGGGAAAAAGTCAGATTTGTCAAATTGTTTACAGAAGCTATTGGACATCCGATTGTGCCTTTTCATTGTATTATCCATCAGGAGGCTTTATGTGCCAAGGCAGGATTCACCGACTTAAACGACTTAATGTCACTTGTTACAAAAATAGTTAATTTAATAGCTGCTCGCCCCCTTCACAAGTGAGAATTTTCGGCACTTTTACTGGAGGTTGATTCCACCTACAGTGGACTGCTGATGTACAATAATGTAAGATGGCTGAGCCGAGGCAAAGTTCTTGAGCGCTTTGTGGAGTGCTTTGAAGAAATTAAGGTATTTCTTAACGATAAGGATCTGGGAAACGTTCCTCAGCTTAATGATGATAAGTGGGTCAACACCCTGATGTTTTTTACAGATCTCTCTGTTCATATAAATGAACTGAACTTAAAGTTACAAGATTTTGGCAAAAGTATTGACGTTATGTTTGGATACATAAAAGCTTTTGAAAGTAAAGTTAGAATTTTCAAGCGAGATGTAGAAACTAAAACTTATAAGTATTTTCCTCGAGTAACAAAGTATTTTGAGAAGGCCAGTGCAGCTGTACAAAATGAAATGGAACTCTTGCATATGAAGTACCAGCATGTTTTAGACTCGTTACTTGACCAGTTTAGTGATAGATTTAGTCAATTTAGAAGTCTAGAACAGACCATGAAAATAATTAAGTATCCTGATGTAGTAGTCTACAGTAGTTTGGAATTAAATGGTTTCCAATGGATGCAAATTGATGATTTGGAGATGCAACTTGCAGAATTTCAAGACAATATCTGGGCTCAGGTGTTTGTCAACTTGAGGTCAAAGCTTGAGAATCTGGAAAGGTGCCGCTTGGAGAATCAAGAGGAGTGCCACTACGAACAGGAAATTTAGAGTGCCTGGAACCGACTACCAGACACTTTTAGCACCCTGAAAAATATAGCAATGGCTTTACTCACAATTTTTCCCTCTACATACTTTTGTGAGGCCTTATTCTTAGCGTTAAATAATATCAAAACCAACAAAAGAAACAGATTGACAGATGAAGTTAGTAGCGCTTGCTTGGGCCTGAAGTGTACAAAATACCAACCTTCAATTGAAGATTTAGCCAATGAAATTCAGCAACAAAAAAGTCACTAATAGGCAGGTTAGTTAAAGAATTCCCCCTCCCCCTCACTTATCTTAGTTCACAGCACCCCACACAAGCTAAATAATATCAAGACCAACAAAAGAAACCAACTGACGGATGAACAAAGAAGTCACTAAGCAGGTAAGTTAAATATTTAGTTTTTGATTTATTAAATACAATTATATATATAACAATTATACATTTATGTTATCTAAACTATAAATATCGCGAAATAATGTTTTTTCCTCAAAGTGACACACTACCCGAGTTATGCTCAGTTTTTTGGCAAAGTTTGACACATCAAGCTCAAAAGGTTGCCCATCACTGGTCTACACAATTATCTTCTCCATCACTAACCATCCTGAAAAAAGTCTTGGGGAACTTCTCTCTTTAACGCTTCCAAATATTCTGCTAGAAACTGATATAAACTCTAAGAGTCTCTCCTCCCAGTTTTCCATCTTCATTGTTTGGTCTACTCAGACATCTGCTCTTCAGCCCTTACGTTAGAGAATCAAGCTCAATAAAACAAATTTTTTTCAAAAGCAAAGTCTCTATAGAAGTAATTTAAATAATAACCTTATTTTTTCATCAGAAAAGAACAAAAGGGAAAAAAAACATGAGGCAAAAATTTATTTACAGTTGAGATCCATTAATTTGTATCATCCTTCTGTAACCTTAATCTGTACTTGTATGTGGTTGTGATTAGGAATTTCTTTATTCAGCCCACATTTTGACTCTGTGGGTATAGATGTATGATCATGTTAAAATGAATGAGTCTTTCTTTTAGGGACACTGGATGGATCCCTGGGTGATGCTAATTACATCTGCATCAAAGTAGATTTTAGTTTCCATCTTTAGGATAACTAGAATATTTAATTTTCATAGATATTCAATACTTGACTTATTTCTTTGACAAGCATATTTTTCAATGTAAAATATGCCACTCGAAATCCAAATATAAATGTAAATACCTGAGATTCGGCCAAGAAACAGACTAGGTATCAAAAAGGAATATCGTGGTATTAACTTATGTGTTAATTACTCAAAGTGGAATTGATTCCCCCAAAGACACTTTGCCTGACATCTATCAATTAGTTCTTTTGTGTAAATCAAAGTCATCTAATCAGTTGCAAACCTCAGAAAGAGTGATAAACACATTATGACTTGTCTCCTCCTCTATTTTTGCATGGAAGTCATTTGCCATTATCTATCTTTACATCCAGCCCCAAGATTTTTTAAGTGGCCCAAATACCACCCTCAATATACTCCAAGATCCCAGCCCTGACACTATTTATGAGCCAATCTTTTCTCCCTTCATCTCTCTAGTCAGGGGAGGAAGAGAAACACAGTCTGTTCCATTTCTGTAAGTATGCTCTGTTGTGACTGAAAGGTGTGGTCTGTTGAAGGCAAATTCACACTGCAATGAGCTGCAGAGGGAACGAGGGATCTGAAAATCATGTTCCTCCAGTTCATAGCATATTCTTAATAAGCAGAGACACTGATTTTGCCTTTTTTTTTTAATTCACCATACCTGGTAATTATTTAAACCACGTCATTAATGATGTTTTTGCAATATTGTTATTTGTTTTAAAAAAAATATGTCCAAAGCATGTTTATTCCCTTTAACAGGAAGTCCACCTATGTGTATAAAATGGTGGGGAGCAGTGCCCCTCCACCCCTTCTCCATGCACTGAGGCTCATGCCACCATGGAGAGATGCAGATGCAGAAGTCAAGAAGGGCCACAGCCCGGGACCCTCTGAGGGTGAGCCAACGTCTTAGATTCTCCAGCCCACAGATGCCAATGGCTACCTTCCTCCTCACCTCCTCCCCCAATCACTAGAGCATGGCTGCAACCGTGCCACATTAGAACAGCTCTTTCATCAAGTTGCTTCCAATGAACACTCGCCCATGCACCCGTTGATTGAACCAGCAAAGCCTTCCAGGCCTAGAGGCTTACAAAGCTCAGGCCAGACTTAGCTCACCTCAGAACCCAGGGGAAATTTCTGGGGTCACTCAGCTCCACTCTCTCTGACTGCCAAGTACAACTATCAAGTAGAAATAATTTAAAGGAGAGAAAGAAAAACAGCTCCGAATATGACATTTCCAGTAAAGCTGCTCCATTGCAGTTCTTCGAAGCATTCGCTGTTGCACCAAAAATTCATCTTTCCCTCCACCTGGGCTTTTTCTAAGTACACATGGTTCCCATAAGCTTATAAATGAAGTGAGAAAACAGAAGGTTAAGGGATGTGTAACCTCAAGTCACAGATTCTGAGAGTGGAGTGACCTAAAAGGTCCTCTAATATAACTATTTTGTTTTACAGATGAAAACACTACAGTCGAGAGACAGTAGGTGTAGCTTACCTGAGATTATAATTTAGTGATCTAAAATTGATTTAATGCACCCTCCTCCCTTTACCTTCCAAAATAAATAGTTATCAATTACCAAACTAGTGATGATTATGATGATGATAATGATAATAATAATGTAATATTTGTTATGTGCTTACTGTTGCCAAGTACTGTGCTGGCTGCCCTTCATAGATTTCATTTAAATCTCACAACAATCCTAAGAAGTAGGTACCCTTATTATTCCCATGTTAGAGATAAAGAAACTGACCACTGGCTGGAGGTCTCATAGCAAGTGGATGGAAGAGCCCATGTCTTGGTCATGGATTCCATATTCACTGACATTTGATGCTCCTGTTGTGAACCCAGGCATCTCCTGAATCATCATTACTTTCAGGAACTTTGTAGATCTTACATGGTCATAGAGAATCAGGATAACCAATTTCTCCAAAAGATCAGAAGATCAGTTAACAGACTGTGTCTGCCTTCCCATGCGTAGGATCTGATTGACTAAGTGTTCCAGCCTTCTCCATACTCCAAGCAAGCTGGGTTGTCTACAGAAAGGCCAAGTCTGCTTGACATAACTTTGAAAAAACAACTCTTGTTTGATATTTAAATGACTTCTCAATATTTCCTGTATACTTTTACATTGTCTCTAAAACACTTTTTACCCTACCACCTTCTAGCAAGCATGGACATCCAACTCTGCCTTTGAAATTCTAACACTAACAAATTCACCCAGCTGTCAGCATCCCAGAGCCTGGAGCGCCCCACCCTCCCCCCACACACACACCAGGGGACCCAGAGCAGACTTACCACTCACTCGTACATCAACCCTACCCCACAAACCTAGAAAAAAAGGCCAGAAAGGCTTTCTGTTGAAGAAGTCTCTTCTGGGCTGTTCTGAAATGTATAAAGAAGCGGCAGAAGCATTTAACATGAGTTCCTCATATGGCCAATATTCCCCATCTGGGAGCGTACACATGGCTGGACAGAAAGGCATTCTTATAGAGGCCTTTTAGGACGTTGGTTAGAGATAGTGAGTTCTATAGTCAGACCTCAGTTTGAATCTAGGATCTTGCATTTCCAAGCTTATAGATCATGGACAAATTGCTAACCTCTCTGAGCCTCAGTTTCCCCTATTTGTAAAAGGGAAAGAACAATAGCAAGTGCCTCATGGAATTGATCTGAAGATTAAATTAAATAATATGTTGTAAGTGGTTAGCACATCATAATAAAATTGTCACTGTTTATGTTTTTGTTATATTAACACCACCTCTTTTCAGAGAAGAGGGAATTCCTCCTCATCTTCATTCCAAGATAGGAAAGAAAGATGAGATGGACAATGGTGGGTGGAAAAGGGGGGATGAAAATTTAGGCAGCAAATTCTAATGCCAGTGGAACCCAAATCCAGGAAAATCTAAGAAATGACTCTGAGTATGGGCACAAAAAGAGAAGGCAGCCAATTATACCTACTTTCCAGTACTTTTCAAGCACATATTTATAGCGTATGTTTAGGTGTTTATGCTGTGTATATAATTAGCCATTTTTCTTCGGTGTATCCAGTAATTATTTTATAAAATGCACATCTGTTTTAATTAGGCATGTACACACTTTACTATACTGTAAAATGTCAAACACACTGTAAAATAGCTCAGAGTACATTAACACATAAAAACAAAAATTCATTTGACATATCACAAACAGCTGCAGGAAGCTCATAGACCCACCAGCTGCTCCTCGACAACTTCCAGCCAACGGTGGTTCCATCAGGTCCTTCAGAGACTGCTCCCAGCTGGAGCTGCAGTCCCTGTTTTCAGTTCACTTGCCTCAACTTGATTATCCACTGTGGTACGTGGGGAAGCATGTGTGGCTTGGCTGCCATATATGCCAACTTGTCTTCAGCCTGCCCAGTTGGAGAATCTTAGTGCAGATGATAATACCAAATCCGCTACCTCAAACCCAAAAGGGGCTTCAGCAAGCTGCCACCTGGTAGACTCCCTCATTGTACAGATTGGGGGACACAGACCCAGAGGGAGAAGCTGAGTGAAAGAGCTGTGGTCATTCCTGAGTCAGTGGAATTCTTTTCAGCAATAAAAAGGAACTATTGATACATGCAAAACCATGGCTTAATTTCACTGACACCATGCTGAGTGAAAGAAGTTGGACACAGAGTTCACCCTGTAGGATTCCATTTATACAAAGTTGTAGAATGGCTAAAACTAATCATTGGAGATGGAAGTCAGAACAATAACTGCCTCTGGAGGGGGATGGCACTAACTGGGGAGGGGTTTTCTGGGTGATAGAAATCTTCTACATCTCAATAGGATGTAGAAGATTACATGAATGTACACATTTTGAAAAATTCATCAAACTGTACATTTAAGATAGATGCTTTTTATAGTACATATGGTTTTCATAGTATATATTAAACTTCAATTTAAAATGGGGGAAATAAAGAAATAAACCAACAAAAAGATAAATTGCAAGTACTACAAGAACCTATTTTTACTAAATTATTACTGTCTTCCCTTCCATGGTTCATTTATTTACCCCCTCACTGGAATTCCAACACCTCCCAAGCAACCTGCTTACATTCAAACCCTTATCTCGGGCTGTGCTTTTGGGAAACACAATCTAAGGCTTGTGAGTAATGGACCTGAGATTTGAAAACAGGTCTTTCTGATTCCCAATTCTCAGTACATCATTCTGCCTCCAACACACACTTAGAGTGGAGGGTTTTATCACATCGTTACCAATCTATGACAAATCAAGTAATCAAAAAACAAAACAGAGAAAAAGGATTTTTGGAATTTATAAGGTTAAATTGTCATACACATATGTGTATGTATATATATTCTGCCTTACACAAAACATACCTTCTTTTTAAGCATGTACTAAAATATCCTTAATATATTCTAACAATTATAAATTATTTCAGTCATATTCTCTGAACACAACAGGATAAAACTAGAAGTTAATAACAAATGCTTAAATAAACAAACTAAAAAGAAACCTTTCTAAACCCTTGGGAATTAAAAGGAGAAATGTCTCTTCTAAGTAATGATAAGGTCAAGTAGAAATTAAAAGTACAATAGCAGCTGATAATATACATATACATATGTACAGGATGTAGCTAAAGCTGAACTTTTTTGTAATATGTAGTTTCAAATAATTGGTACTATTTTAAAAGAAAATAAGATAAAGTATTTTTAACTCAAGAAACTAAGAAGAAAATGACAAAAGGTAACTCAGGCAAGGGAAAAAGATAATGAAGATAAATAAATGCATAAATGAATTAAAAAATAGAAAAGCAAAATTGATAGATGATCCCAAGGACTGGTTCTTTGAAAATTCAATAAAACAAACAAATCTCTGGATAAGCTGATCAATAAAAAAACAGAAAGTAAAATCATAAATAAATACATTTAGAAATGAAAGATGATAGAGGAATGGATACAGAGATTTTAAAATTATAAGTGAAAAATTCACCAGGTGTGTAAATAGATTAGCAAATCTCAATAAAATGGATAACTTTGGCAGGGGCAGGAATGGGTGAGGCATAACAAATTGACTCAAGAAGTAGTAAGTTAATTTTTAGTTATCCCTCACAAAAATTCTGGAGCCATGTAATTTTATAGGTAAGTTCTTATAAATTGTCAAAGAGCAGAAAATCTCATTCTGTATAAACTGTTTTATTATTTAAAAAATAAAATAAAAAGAGGACTGTGCCCAACTTATTTCATAAAATCATTCTGTGATACCAAACACTGACAAAATGGAACATGCACACAAACATACAAACACAGGTGTGCAAAGAATTGTTCACACACTAGACTGACTGCTGACTCTTAGCAAGACCTACTTATAAGATTGGCCCATGTCTGGCATCTGAGAATTTAAAATTCAGGAGGGTTCCCAACCACCTAATTGATGAGTGGCCTACTGTGCCTAACTTATTTATACAAACAATATGTTTTGTACTGAGCACCAGCTTTCCCTCTGGCAGACGGGCATTTTGATACATACCTAGCAGAGGCTGCCTACATGAGCAGCCTCTAATAAAAACCCCAGACATGCCCTGGCCAGTTTTGTTCAGTGGATAGAGCATCGGCCTGCGGACTGAAGGGTCCCGGGTTCGGTTCTGGTCAGGGGCATGTGCCCGGATTTCGGGCTCGATCCCTAGTGGGGGCATGTGGGATGCAGCCAATCAATGATTCTCTCTCATCATTGATGTTTCTCTCTCTTTCTCCCCCTTTCCCTTCCTCTCTGAAATCAATAAAAAATAAAAATAAATAAAAACCTCCAGACACTGTGTCTCTAATAAACCTCCCTGGTAGAGAGCATTCCACATGTGTTTTAACACACGTTGCTGGGGAGGAAGGGTGTGGGGGGGTGGGAATAGGTGCATCCCATGTGACTCCACTGGGAGAGAACTCTTGGGACTTGTGCCTGGTTTTCCCCACTTCTCCCCCTGCACTTTCCCCTTTGCTGATTTTATTCTGCATTATTTCACTGTAATAAGTCATAGCATGAGTATGTGCTGAGTCTTGTGAGTTCTCGCAAATTAATAAACCTGAGAATGATGGGCACAATAAGCAATAGCTCTTACATATAGATGTTAAAATTCTAACTAAGATACTAGTCAACATTAAAGTAGTAATTTCACAAAGCCAAGTTTTAGGTTAGTAATATAAGTATTCAATATCTACTAATGGAAAGAAAAAAATTGAGTAATATAGTAGCTCACAAATGTTTTTATTCAGAGGCTGAAAGACATTCAATAAATTAATATTGAATCCAAAAGATTATTTAAAACTAAAAATAAAAGGATACTTTATTTAGAGCTTTCTTTATCCTACATATGATGAATATCCTCAAACCTTTATTTTCATGTTAAATAGTAAAATATAGCTCCTAAAACTGTCCCTATTTAAAATTGAGACCAAAATAAGAATTCTTACCATAATCACTATAATTAACATTGTCTGGAAACTCCTCATAATGCAATAAAATCTGAAACAAAAATAAGAGATGGTAGTAATTTTAAAATGAAATTTTGAAGAGTTTGGAAAACTATCTGAATATCAGGAAAATATTTTAAGAAGTAATTAGCTTTACTTTGTACCATTTATCAGTAATTTAAAATACAGAACAATTAAATAGCCCATGCACAAAAGCTAAAAGAACTACACAATATGTAAAAATAACTTTAAAAAGCAGCATAAATGAACCATAAGAAGTAAATTCAAAACACTCTTGAATATATGAATAAGTTGAGTTATATCTTGTTTGAAAATACTGAATGCTATTAAGCTACCAATTCTTGAGTTTATTTATGGTTTTAATATGAGAGACTGAATATACAAACAAAAAATAACCAGACCCTATATAAAAACAGAACTGTGACCCACACCTGCTTAGGAAACTACCCCTTATCTATAGTAAACAGGCCAGGAAGCCAGCCTACTGTAAGCCACACTTGTAGGAATCAGACTATTATCATTAATCCAGGAAGTTAAAAGGTAACTTCTGTAACAATTGGCCCAAAAATGGCCAGGGCTTGATTAATAACTGACAGATTCCCTAATTTTTGTCCCCACTTACACCTTAGGGCCAACCAGAGAAAGTCATATACATACCCCTAACCTAATCACATAAGATGCCACACTTCTAGTTGACCCACCTCCTGCATCCCGGGCCAGCAGCTTTGGATCTGGGCACCTGAGGCCTTCCCTTTTTCCCAGGAAAAAGCTTTCCATTCCTCTGCCAGCCTTTGAGCCTCTACTAACATGCAAGTGATGGTGGCTAACTCCCTTGCCACAGCAAACTCTGAGTAAATAGCCTTGGCTTCTTCTCATTTGGTTGGTTTTTTGTAATTGTTGTTTTCCACAATATCAACAAAAATTCCATCAAGACATTTTATTTTAACATTTTAATTCTAAAGCTTATCTTTAAGGATAAACATCTGAGAATAATCAAAGTATTTTTTTTTTTAAAAAAGTAGGAGAAACCAAGATGGTGTCATAGGTAAACACCTGAACTTGCTACCTTGCACAACCACTTTAAAACTACAACTAAAAGACAAAACGGACATCATCCAGAACCACAGGAAGGCTGGCTAAGTGGAAATTCTACAACTAAAAGGGAAGAGAAAAGCACACTGAGACTCAGAAGAGCTGCGGAAGTGAAGTGCAGAGGTACAGAGGCACGCGTGAAGAGGGCTGGCAGCTGAGTATGTGGCTGTCTTTTTCAAGCGGGAGGGAGACACAAGCTCCTGACTGCTCTGAACTCCAGTTCCCAGCGAGACTCTGGGGACCCAGACTCAATCAGGGAGAAACTGGACTGTCTGGCAGCTAGCGGAACTCAAGGGCGGCTTTCTCTCAGAGGTACTTGCAGTGATTACCAAGGGACACTGAGACCTGGGGGCCTCATAGGGCAGGGCTGATGGGAAGCCATTGCTGTTTTCTCTGCCCTGAGACTCCACCCCATCCAAGCTGTGCACAGAGGCTTTTGCATATGAATGGCCTGGTCCTTTGAAATCTAAACTTACCTAACAAACTGCAGCTGAGGCAGAGAGACCCAGAACATCCAAAAGAAGGCCCAAGGCCCCACAGCAGCTTGCATTGCTTCACAGCTGGGCCTCAATGGGAACCTCCAAAACCCAAACAAAGAAGAGGAATCTGCAGATCTCTCCATAGCTCCTGCTGGGTGGCCTCAGGCAGAGGCTAAATTAGCACCTCCTTAAAGATCCAAGAGCCAGTGTACTCAGTGGTCAGAGTGGGACCATCCAGATTACAACTCCTCAGATCCATAAGGGACACACTTAGGGGGCAGACTCAGTGAGCACCAAAGCCCCACTGAAGCAAGTCTTGCCTCATAAGTGTGTCTCCAGCACAGAAGTTCTCCCATCATAGACACAGCTGATTCTCACAGCCAATTGGCCTGGAGGTCAATTCCTCCCAGTGATACCAACAACAATCAAGGCTTAACTACAACAAGACTGTGCACACAGCCGAAACCGGTTTGGCTCAGTGGATAGAGCATTGGCCTGCGGACTCAAGGGTCCCAGGTTCGATTCCGGTCAAGGGCATGTACCTTTGTTGCGGGCACATCCCTAGTGGGGGGTGTGCAAGAGGCAGCTGATCGATGTTTCTCTCTCATCGATGTTTCTAACTGTCTATCCCTCTCTCTTCCTCTCTGTAAAACATCAATAAAATATATATTTAAAAAAAAAAAAAAAAAGACTGTGCACACAGCCCACAAAGGGCTGCACCAAGAGTGTCCACCTCAGGTAACTGGGGAGGCTGAGCCACTGGGCCATAAAGGACACCTAGCACACAAAGCCACTCTATCAACTCAGGGAAGCAGCCAAAATGTGGAGACAAAGAAACAGATCACAAATGAAAGAAATGGAGGAAAGCAAATGACTGGATATAGAGTTCAAAACCATGGTTATAAGGTTTTTCAAGAATTTTCTAGAAAAGGCCAATAAATTTAGTGAGACCCTTGAGGATATGAAGAAGGACCAACTAGAAATTAAGCATACACTGACTGAAATAAAAAATGATATACAGAGATCCAACAGCAGACTAGAGGATCGCAAGAATCAAGTCAAAGATTTGAAATACAAAGAAGCAAAAAACACCCAACTGGAAAAGCAAAAAGAAAAATGAATCCAAAAATATAAAGATAGTGTAAGGCGCCTCTGGGACAACTTCAAGCGTACCAACATCCGAATTATTGGGGTGCCAGAAGAAGAGAGAGAGCAGGATACTGAAAACCTATTTGAAGAAATAATGACCAAAAACTTCCCCCACCTGGTGAAAGAAATAGACAAATAGACTTACAAGTCCAGGAAGCAGAGAACCCCAAACAAAAGGAATCCAAAGAGGACCACACCGAGACACATCATAATTAAAATGCCAAGAGCAAAAGACAAAGAGAGAATATTAAAAGCAGCAAGAGAAAAGTAGTTAGTTACCTACAAGGGAGCACCCATACGATTGTCAGTTGATTTCTCAACAGAAACTATGCAGGCCAGAAGGGAGTGGCAAGAAATATTCAAAGTGATGAATAGCAAGAACCTACAACCAAGATTACTCTACCCAGCAAAGCTATCATTCAGAATTGAAGGTCAGATAAAGAGCTTTACAGATAAGAAAAAGCTAAAGGAGTTCATCACTGCCAAACCAGTATTATATGAAATGATGAAGGGTTTTCTTTAAGAAGAGGAAGAAAAAGAAAAAGGTAAAGATAAAAATTATGAACAACAAAGTGACAACAAATACATATCTATCAACAAGTGAATCTAAAAATCAAGTGAATAAAAAATCTGATGAACAGAATAATCTGGTGAATCCTCAGGGGGAAAGGTGTGTGGGGGGTGTGGGAAGAGACTGGACAAAAATCATACACCTATGGATGAGGACAATGGGGGAAGCAGGAAGGGCATGGGGTGGGGTGGGAACCTGGTGGAGGGGAGTTATGGGGGGTGGGGGGGGAGAGGAACTGTAATAATCTGAACAATAAAGATTAAAAAAAAAAAAAAGTAGCCCTGGCCAGTGGAGCTCAGTTGGTTGGAGCATCATCCTGTACAGCAAAGGGTGAGGTTGGATTCCCAGTCAGGGCACACACCCAGATTGTGGGTTTAATCCCTACTTGGGGAGCATACAGGAGGCAATTGATCCAATCAATCAATGTTTCTCTCTCACATCGATGTTTCTCTCCCTCTCTCTCTCTAAAATCAATAAGAATGGGGGGGGGGGGCGGAGAGTAATGAGAGTGTCTAGCTCTGCCATGTTTTAAAACAATTAATGAAAAATCACACATATTTAGCCTTAAGCTAAATACTAATATGTGTAAAATTTCAGTATCTAATAAAAGAGTAATCACAAATCAGTAGAGAAATGAAGATTTGTTCACTCAATAAAACTGTAATGATCAGCCATTTAAGGGTAAAAGTCCATTTTTAAAATTGCACCTCAGAAATATTTCAAAGTAGTAAATTCCAGATTGATTAAAAAGTTAAATATAAGAAGTTAAATGATTAAAACAAAACTATAAGAACATATAGGTGAATAGTGTCTAATTTCTATCTAAAAGGAATGAAAAAACATAAAAGAAAATAATCAATAAATTTACAATGTATGCATTCAAAAATAAAAAGGACAATAAACAAAAAATAATTATAGTAAATACAATGTAAAAATTATGAATATGATATATATGGCTTTGGTAAATAGGTCAAAGACAAGTAGGGAAAGTGCATGGAAAAATCACAGACAAAAATAGCAAGGCAAGCAAAGAAAAAAAATTGGCAACAATTTGAGTAATAAGATGCAGCTTTCTTAGCTCTAAAATTTGTCATTTTCTTAAAAAATAGGATTGATTACCCAATGCTGATGAGGTAGAGAGAAAGGAAATTCACTGCTGGTGGACTGTCAGTGGTACAATCTTTTTGAAAGTGTTTTGGCAATGCCTGTGAAGACCTCAAAAATATTCATATCAGTCAAGCCATCCAAAACAGGGAAAAAAGAATCCCGCACAAAGTTGCTAAATGAAGTACAATTTATAATAACAAATAAGTTGGAAAGAACTGAAATGCTTCAGGATGGGGGATTGGATAAGCAAATTATGGTGCATTCAAAAGAAAATGTTATTCACTTATTTTAAATATTTATGAAGAGTTTTTGGTAATGTGGGGAAATGCTTATGTCAAATATCAAGCCAAAAAGCAAAAAGTATTCATCTGGAAAAAAAAAAAAGTATTCATCTGTTCAGTTCCACATGATCTTAATTATATAAACAATTTAACAAATATATACACGTATATGAATATATAGATATGTACCTATGCCAAATGTAGCTTGATTGTCTCAGAATGGTAGAGTTATGAGAGACTTTTTTATTCTTTCTACTTTTCACCACTTTCTTCAATTTTCTATGACAGCGGGGGGAATGGGGAACGGGCTTTGTTTCAAAAATAGTAATAGTTTGTCCAGCTTCTCCTTTTTTAAGGAAAGGGACTTAGAAAAAGATATAATGTATGTTGGTGCCTGGGGTAAAGAATTCTGATTAAATACTGCTGAAAGGGGTCCCTAGGTAGGTATACCCTTCATTAAGGCCAAGGTGGCATAATTATCTTGGCAGTACCCCCACAATGTTCTAGAATCTCCCGCCTCTTACAATATGCAGCAAATGGTGGGGAGCACTGAAATCTAGAACAGTTGTGAAAAGTTTTCAAGTTTCCTTTTTTCCCCCTGACTTTTTTAAACCAGTTGCCTGGGGGTCCATCCAGGATTTGCAACTCTGAAGACTTTTTTAACCCTCTGTTTCTGCTCACATGCTGTAGAAACCAGCTTGAAAGGGTTGGTCTGTGATATGATTTCACCAGGGGAAAAACGTCCAAGCAATGCCACATAATTCAGAACAATGAATGTTTCCAACCAACATTAGCATCTTCCTAAACCTTTTTAGAGTTGTTCTCATCTTGCCCTGAACATGTATTTGGTTCTGCATCCATTATGTTCAATCATAATAGAACTGGTCGGAACTGCTCTACAAATATCAAGTGCAAATTCCAATATTTGTTGTTTTTCTAACCAATCCCTCAAATCCACACAAGCCTTTTTAGTAGGAAGTCTAATGTCTCTCTTTTGAGACTCTGCTCACCCTTTGATAATCCAAACTGGCTGATAATGTTCTTCCAAGATGGAGATTCCTATGTAGGTCACCACAATTCTTTCTAGAAACATCAACTGGTCCCTCACTCAGCTCCTCTGAGGGAGCATCCATGTTGGGCCACCAAGATTTAGCTCTTCATGCTTTGCTTCACTTAATGTGGTCACACCCAGGTACCACTTGGACCCAAAGAGCAGGTGAAGATTGGACCAGGATCTGCCAACACGGAGTCCTGAGGCCCCTTTCCTCTCCTAGGATCCATTGCCCAGAGGTCTGGACTTTGCCTTCTGAACCCTGAAAACACAAAGAACCTAACTAGACAAAATCTGCCCCCCAACACAGAGGCTGCTCTTTTGTCTTCTAAAGTGGGCTCCAAGGACCTTCCTCCTAAATCTCTGAGACTTTCCCAGTGATTCCAGATGCCCTTGTACTACCCACTCTTCTAAAGGCTACTTTCATGGTTTTTTGGCAGAGAAGATAAAATGCACAAATGTGTCTCTGCCCCAATGAAAGTCCTTCTATTCCCACAGGACTTTCCATATCCTGTCACACTGCGATTTTATCCCCATCCTACAGGTTAGGAATGTGACTTGCCTAAGGTCACATGGCAGTGCTTCCTTTAATCATTTTCTCTCTTCCAGTCTAAGCCCTTGTCTTCTTATTTCCCTCTGTTCCTTCTCTATCCAAGTCATCTTCTCCTTCTCTATCTTTTTACTCATCAACAATATTCATTGAGAACAAATATTAATCTAATATCATACTAGGACAGTAATGATATAAGAGTAAGACATTTATCTATGCTCTCAAAAAGTTTGTAATCTAGTTATAGAAAGAATATTGGCACAAGACATAAAACAATTGATATCAATTTTATTTCTACTTCTCATTTTTTTCTCCACAACAAACCCCACTGTTGCTCTTGTCTCTTTTTTAAAACATTTCATTATTATATACATCATACACAAAGGCTGAACTGTAACTGCAGAGCAATAATAAAATAAACATCTATGTACATTCCATTTTACTTAAGCAATAAAAACATTACCAGTTAATGGTTGCCTCTTGATAGGATCATTTATTTCTGTGGGTGTTTCAGAATGAACAAGCTTTAGAAGACTTAGCATCCTTTCAATTAGAGAAAAAGAGTTGGGGGAGTGGGGGACAATGCAAACATATGCTTTCTATGAGCAGCACTTTGGTTCAGAGACAGAGTATGATCTGATAGCCAAGAGTTACAGGGTCTTGATTGTAACATACTGTAGAGGATTCAAGAAATTTGGGAGCTGATCAAGGTAAAGGAAATAACCATGAGAGGCAATAACTGCTTTATTGATAGCTACTTGGACAGAGTTGCATGAGAAGGGACATCCCTCAGCATAAGACTGTCCAAAGGGGGCTGCTACTCAGAAGGAACTCCTGGGAGAGAGGGGCTTCGGCTCCGCAGGTGGCAGGGAGTCTCTTGGTCAGAGAACTGCAAAGGGCCCTGACAGGTTGGGCTCTAGCTTATCAATGGCCAGCAGATGCTGGGGGAGGTTTTGCATGGTATTCAAAGCAGGCAGGCCCTAAATGACTAAAAATATCCTCGTTATTTTTTAAATAATTGGATATATAAAATTTTGAGTTTGGCACAGGCAGGCTTTTGAGCTAATGGGTCTCAGTCTGCAGTGAACAAATAAACAACCTAGGGGCCAATATATAGAGGCATTTTGGGCCCATTTATATAACGTAAACTTATCTACTCAGTGTGGTGGTGCTCATCATCTCTTGGAAAAGACCCCCATCACCCGCCCCTGGTTGCCACCTCCATGCTAATCCCTTCCCCACCTGCATTGCCCAATCTGACTTCCAGACACTGGTGATTCGAGGAGAAAGGGGAATTCTTACTGAAGAAGGCACTGGGCAGACCCTGACCCTGAGAGCTGACAGCAGAGACCTGCACACCAGCCCCAAGGATGCCTGTGTATCTAGGCAGAGGACAGGAATCTCTACTTCTCTCTGACCATCAGGGTTTGCTGACAACAGGTAAATCAAGGGGCCTACAAGCATCTCTAAGAGTCAAAAATGACTTTTCCTCTCCTATTTCTACACACATATGCATGCACATGCACACACACACACACACACACACACACACATACATCTGTATGCAAACTCTCTTTGTAAACTACAAACAAAAAAAGTAAGCTAAACATCTGAAAACAACACTCAAGGTCAAAATGTAAAAAAAAAAAAAAAAAAGTGGTAACTTTTCCAAAAGTTTCTTTTGAAATAGGACCTTTGATGCCTAATTGGTAAGGAAAAATCATTCAACCATAAAACATTTCATGGAGTGCTTCATAATCAACATACAGGGGCAGACAAATGTAGGCTAAATTACCAGACATTATTACCTAAAAGATAAATCATAAGTAAGGATACAAAATAACAGCAATAAGAGTAAAACAAATAACACAATAATTAAAAAATAATAGAAAAATAAACTCTGTGTTTCATGTACTCACAACCATACATCTACTTTTGCCTACACTTGTATTTTGTAAATAATCTTCTTTTGACAGAATCAGATATAAGGATATTTTTTGAAGTATCAGGTCACCCAGGACTCTCGATGATGCAAGATTATTCCTATAATGTACTTACTAGAATTTACTTATCTAATGAACCTTCCATGGCATCACATGGGAGACAATTGCATGGTTTTACAGGTGATACTCTCAAAAATCTTATTCTGATTATAGTGTGAAAAGAGCCAATCTCAAAGAAAGGCTAGACCTCTGGGCTTGAAACCATCCCCCTGCACAAAGTGAACTAGAGAATTGAGAAAATTATCTCAATAATTCCATTTCACCTTTTCTCCTTATCTCAAGAAAAGCTTCAGAGAGCCCTGAAAAAAAAATGTTTCTTGTTTGCTTTTGCTTTTGTTATTCACATTTGCTTATTCAGGCAAATATATTATCTACCACTTTACTCAGGGCAAAGGATCAAGTAACATCTTCATATCTTTACCAGCTGCTGGGGAAAAAACACTCTGCAGCCCTGTGCCCACACAATGTGACACATTTTGTCAGTTTTCTTTTTCCCAGTAGGTGAAATTTAACCAATACTTTGTTAGCAAAGGTCTAGTCATTCCCCAGAGGAAAATTACAGGAGTGGAGATATAACCTTTGCCATGCCACATCTGAGCTTAAAAGGATAGATTTCTAGGTCTAGCCACCGTTTTGAAATTAGGTCTTTAAAGGACTAGGTTTGTTGCTATGGCTTTAAGGGGCAAAAGGGCCAACATTCACTTGCAGTTCTCAAAAATAACAGTGAGCAAGAATATTTCCATTCTATTACTGAAGAAGAAGAAAACAACCTCCCTGTTAGACAAAAGTGAAGTAATAATGGCCATAAATGCTAATAACAACATTAACTTTGCATTGTTGCAATTCACACACTCAAATCATTACCAATGCATCCTCCAGATTAAAATAGACATAACTGGTAGTGTGAAACTAATAGCAAAGGGCTGCCTGGCCATCACTCTGTCAATTTCATCTCCACCACTAATTCCCCTGACAGCTTCTTCCAGTATATTTCCACCAGCTGTAAAACCTGCCTTCTCCTTTTCTCCCTCTAGGAAAAGCCTGCCAGAGGATTTGGATGCATTAGGACAGGCTTTATTAAACAACTTAATCCATCTCTGCCTGCCAAGCATGGCCTAGGGAGTCCTAATTAATCAATAAGCATTTATGGAGTGTTCCAATATGCATAATGGTCCTGAGTCAGGTGCTGTGGAGCCTTTGCAGATCTAGTTAGGAAAATGGAGCACATTGCCTCCTACTAGAGCAGTGGTTCTCAACCTTTCCAATGCCGCGACCCTTTAATACAGTTCCTCATGTTGTGGTGACCCCCAACCATAAAATTATTTTCGTTGCTACTTCATAACTGTAATTTTGCTACTGTTATGAATCGTAATGTAAATATCTGTGTTTTCCGATGGTCTTAGGCTCTACAGCAGCAGTTCTCAACCTGTGGGTGGCGACATGGGGAAAAGGATGTAACACTGGTGAAGGCCTCCTGGGTACACATACTGTGCTAGATGCCTTATATACAGTATTATTTCAGTTCATCTATATTTGTTTGCTAGGACAGCCTTAACAAAGTACCATAAACTAGGTGGCTTAACCAATAGAAACTTATTCTCTCACAGTTCTGGAGGCTAGAAGTCCAAGATCAAGGTGCTGGCAGTTGGTTTTATTCTGAGGCTTCTCTTCTTGGCTTAGAGGTGGCCATCTTTTCCCTGTTTTCATATGGTCTTTCCTCTATATACACTCACACCTGTGTCCAAATGTCCTCTTCTTATAAGGATACCAGATTGCGCTAAAGACCTTTATATATATATATATATATATATATATTTTTATATTATATATTATTATTATTATTATTATTATTGATTTCAGAGAGGAAGGGAGAAGGAGAGAGAGAATCATTGATCAGCTGCCTCCTGAACATCCCCCACTGGTGATTGAGCCCACAACCCAGGTATATGCCCTTGACCGGAATCAAACCCAGGACCCTTCAGTCTGCAGGCCAATGCTCTATCCACTGAGCAAGACTGGCTAGAGCTAAAGACCTCATTTTAATTGAAAAGACCTATCTGTATATATGGTTAGGACTTCAATAAATGAATGTGAAGGCACAATTTGGTCTATAACATAATCCTACCATGATGGTGGGAGAATAGATCAGAGAAGACTCTATTTGTTTAAAAAGCAATCAAAGAAAACAGAAAATCTGACTCAAACTATGAGTTAGGATTAAGTTCACTTGTGAATAACTGAAAAAAAATAACAGTGGCTTAAATGTAATAAAAGTTTATTTCTCACTTTCAAAAAGATAAATATTTCAAAATTGGAATGGGGCTCTATGGTGGCAGGGACCCTCACATCTTCTATAGTTTCTATTCCCAAGGTCACCTTATGGTGTGAGATGGCTGCTGAAATCCCAACCATTAAGTCTATGTTCCACTTTGTTGATTGAGTCTATACTCAGAAAGGTTTTTACCTCACAACTGTAAGATGTCTTCAGCATCCTCAGGCCTTATCTTCCCTAAGCTTCAAATCTAGTAGAAAATAGAAAGAACCTCTTTTCTAGAAATACCAACGAAGTTATACTTGTGTCCCATTAATCCTGATTGAATCACATACCCATTGTTGTGACCAGGAGAATGTGATATTCTGATTGCCTTGAGTCTGGACACCTATCCAGCCATGAGCAGAGTGTGGCTGGCATAAACCCCAGAGGGATATTTTGTTTAATGTTTTACTAGGAAAAGGATAAATGGATGCTGTGCAGGACAAACCACAAATGTCCACAGAGTATTATCCAGGAATTTCAGAGAAGTGCAATGAGACTCTGAGCAGCTAAGTTACTTGCCCAGGTACCTGCACAACTGAGGAGCCAGGAATCAACTCTACATCTGACAGCAAAGTCCTTTCTCTTCTAACTCTGTTGCCTTAATAGTTTCAAAGCCAGGGGATGTAACTATGGGATGGAGCAAGGTGGGAAGTCTTCCTATAAGAGGGGAGTTAATGAACAATAAGTAAGATTTAGATGCCAGGGGAAACCAAGGTAAAAGCCTCATGAGCAAGTGTTCTTCACAGCCCAAAGGGAACCTGTGGAATGGCTGTCCTGGCAAGACACCAGGGCACACTCAGTCACCACTACTGAGAATCAGTTTGCAAATTTCTCAGCTCGTTAATAAGTATTCTGTGGGGGAGAAATGTATTTCTGAGCCAAATGGCTTGAGGGAAACCTGTCTCTGTCCTGTCAGTGAGTCACAGTAAACAAAAAATAAAGGCAATAAGAAGTCTTGAAAGATATTATCTCATTTGGCTTGACCAGACTTTCTCAAAAACTTTTGTTTCTTCCTCAAACTGTTTGCTTGTTGGTTGCTTGGTTTTGAACACCTATTAACATCTTTCATACTCTAAGAAAGCAATGTTCTTTGGAGTGCTCTTCTGGAAATAAGAATCACTGATTTAACCTAAAGCTTGATTTTTCCAGAAGAGGAACCCGAGGTTTAGGGAAGTTAAGGGACATGACCAAGTTGTCTAACAGGTCAGTGGCAACTTTGAGATCAGGACCTGAGTGTCCACACTCCAAATCAGTTTGTTCTAACTTGCCTGGGAATGGTATTTTTCAAAGTAATTTTATATGAAATTAACTTATTACAAAACTAAACCTAACATTGTGCTTATTTGACATTTCAATTTTAAATGCGCAAGGATCCTAGGCTGAGAACCTAGGGATTTCAATTTTCACCAGGTGATAGTGTCACTGATAGGATCATCTAGGCAGATGATCAGTTCCTGCATTTCCAAGAACTGGGGGAGAGAGAGAGGTTGTGTGTGGGGGGTTGGGGGGGGGGGGCGGGTGTCCACAGGTCTTGCATTCACCCACCCCAGAGGCAAAGGCACTCGGAGTACATTACTTGCCTATGGCTATTCAGCCAATATAGGGTGAGGAACTGTTCTGAATCCTCTCTTTCCTCTATAGGTTTTGAGTAGATACATTTATCAATCAATTAAGAAATGTTTATTGAGTGTTTATTATGCTCTCAGAACTATTCTAGACCCTATGGGGGACGCAAAACAACTATAAATCAATCTGGTGATTATATATTGAATATTTACCATGTGAGAAGCCCTGTACTAAATATTATGGGAAGTACAAAGTTAAACAAGCTGTTGATCCTTTCCCAAGAAGTTCCCTGTTGAATGAAGAATATAGCTCAAATAAATACAATGAAAGGCAACATAAACAACAGAAGGAAATCATCATTTAATTTTTAATGGAGGTAGAAGGCATTTGGGCTGGAGTTGAAGTATCTGACCGAACTGCATTGGGCCTGGCTGGATAGAAGGGCTTTCCTCTCTGCAGGTGAGCAAAGTGAAGTTATAAAAGCTGTTGGGCTTCTGATTTTGCAGCTGAATGCAGGAAAGCCTCTAACAGCGTTCTTAACCCAGACTGCAAATTGGAATCACCTGGGGAGATTTTAAAACACAGATGTCTGAGGTTCCATCCCTGACTAGCTGAATCAGAATCATGGGGCTTAGAGCTTTAGGGTCATATTTTTCTTTTTAAAGCTTCTCCAGGTGACTTTGGTATGGTCAGTTTGGGAAAGCTGCTGACCTCAAGCTTTTCAGCAGGCCAGATGGAAGTGGGGGTGGAAAAGAAGGCCAAGGCAGGCTGTGGTAGATGGAAACAGAGAGGACTAGCTGGACCTGAGACCTTGGTGGAGGAAGAACCAAAGGTCCCAATGAGAGACCAGATACATGGGGTAAAAAAGAGAGCATCAAAGATGACTTGAATACACTTGAAGCCACCAAGTGTTAAGTTGTCATGGGCAAGAAGAGAAGAGTTAAAAAGAAGATCCAGAGCCCAGTAGAGTTGACTCAGTTTACCTTAAGTCTTTCTCTACCTACGTTTTAAGAAATAGCACACTCCAGAGCATTTGTCCTGATGCCCCAGCTAGTTTTTAAAGCACCATAAAGGCCATTTTGTAGAGGGAACCCACAGCCACTGCTCTACAGCCATTTTTTTAATCATAGCTGCAAGAAGGGCTAAGAGCTAGTGAGTGTTTACTGTGTGCCAGGGCTGTATTAGAACTTGGGCTCTATTATCACCCCCTCCTTGCAATCCCACCACAGTGACCAATGTTATCCTCTTATCACAGATGAGGAACTCACCGTTCTGATGAGTAGAAGGACTAAATTGTTGAGAATTGATCAAATTACTGTTTTAGTCTATTTCCCTTTGTTAAAACTTATACTATGCGTAGAGTGTTCATATACCAATTTTTGTTGACTGAATTTTTGCTAAATTTCTATAAGTGCCAGAGATTGAGCTAAGTAGGATCCAAGATCCTGTCTGAGGGCATTTGGACCTGCTGAGATGCTAATAGGAAAGCCCCAGAGGATCTGAGCAGAGAAACATATAATTTTATTTAATTTTCACAAGTCTCTGAGAAAACAAGGTCAGAGATGTTAAAAGCCTTGCCCAAGCACTCTGGAAAAAGAGGTGAAAGTGTGATTTGCACCTGAGGTTGTCTGAACCTAAAAACACATGCTTTTTTCATGATAGCCTGCTACTGCCCCAGTGTACCTGGGTCTAACCGAGGACCCTGACCTGATGGGCAATTGTCAACAAACTATCCTCCTGATGTGAAGACACATATCCCCTGTTCCTTCCTCTTCCACCTGCCCCACCCTATAAGAGTGGGACCCCTGGCTCTGGCTCCAGCTTCAGGACAGCCCCCTCTTAAAAAGGCCAGTAAGTGGCTTCAGGTGGCAATTGGGGTGAATAGCCTGAGGCCTCCCTAGGCCTGTGGAAAACATGGTCAGGAACAAAAACCCAAGAGAATTCCTCCACAGAGCTGGCAGCCTCTTGAAGCACAGCAGGCATTTCACTTCCATAAAGAAGGATCAGCCTTCTGAACATCCAGGTGCCAAGGCAGAACTGACTACTGTGGTCCCCCCTTAGCAGCAGGATATGTTCCTAGACCCCCAGTGGATGCCTGAAACCTCGGATAGTACCAAACCCTAAGCAACTTCTATTCTGCTGGAAATGTGATGGCAACTTCTTCATCATCAGACGCAGCCTCTCCAGTAGTTTTTATATTTTTCAGTCCAAACCTATTCCTGAATCTGTATAACCATCCTTTACTTGCAGTAAATGGTTTGGCGCTCAGTTGAGGGGATCCCTTGCTGAAGTCTTCATTTAGGCTCAATGCTTTCTGGTGCAACATGCTGCTGTCAATCAGAACATGTGTGCTGCTCATGTCTTCCACCAACAAAATCATGCTTTTTTTTATCTTAACTGAGCACTTACAACACATTATGGCCATTAATTTTTCAGTTTGAGGTGCAACAGCAAAAACTATCACAAATTTTTTTTCACAATATAATGGATAGAAGATTCATTCTTATTCTTGGCAACCTCAGCATACATTTTTTCTTTCCTTATTAAGGAAGCACTTTACAGTCTCTTTGCTAGCATCACTACTCATGTGCTCAGGGCCTTTAAGTAAAATAAGGGTGACTTGAACACAAGCACTGCCATACTAAGACAGTGAATCTGATAACCAAGATAGCCACTAAGTGACTCATGGTCGGGGAGTATATACAGGGTAGAGACAAAGGGATGATTCACATCCAGGGCGAGACAGAGCAAGATGTCATCACACTATTCAGAGTGGCTTTAATTTAAAACTTATGAATTGGTTATTTCTGGAATTTTCCATTTAATACTTTTGAACCATGGTTGACCAAGGATAACTGAAACCATGGAAAGTGAAACCACACATGACGAGGACTACTATAGTTTTCTTGTCTGGGGCAGCAAGCAGGGAGGCAGGGTACCCTCCAGTGACTCCATCTTTCCAGGGTTCAGCTTCGCTCAGGCCCAGCAGGAGAGTCAACCTGTCACCAGCTACTTCTGTCAAGCCACCTGGGTGCCCAAAGAAGGGTTTGGCCAGAGCTCTCAGGAACTGGAAAAGTACCCATCTCATGTCACCAGTACCCTGCAACTCATACACTTAGGCCACAAGCTGAAGCAAGTGCAGGACCCTCCACCAAGGCAGATGGTGGGAGGGGGTGCCTGGAAAGTGCCTCCCTGGTACAGTTACAGAAGCATTTTCAAGACAGCTCATTGATCACACAACCAGGGAAGGTCAGAAAATCCCTGGCCCCTTGCTACTCAGTGTGCGGTCCCAGTGCAGCCAAGGCAGCAGCACCTGGGAGCTAGCTAGCAATGCAAGCTCTCAGCCTCCTCCCCAGGCCCACAGAATCAGAGTTTGAGAAGTGCTGAGCTAGAACACACCTCTTCTTTTACAGATGCGGGAACAGTTCTAACAAGACCAAGGGGCTTTCCCCTCGGTCCCATAGCTGGATCCAGGCAGACCAAAGATGGATAATGTCTCACACATTTACTGAATTTTCCCCTAGGCTCAATCATTGAATCCTCACAACAGCTGCATGAAGTGGGCAGACCAGAACTGTCATCACCATTTTACTTGTGAGGAAACTGAGGAACAGAGATATTGAGTAATTTATCCAAGGACACACAGGAATTGGCAGAGCTAGGATTCAAGCCAGGAATTCTACCTCATCTGACCCAGTGTTCTGAGGCAGGGTCCACAGAGTTTTTCTGTACAGGGCCAGGGAGCAGATAGTTTAAGCTTTGTAGACCATACAAGTCTCCATGACCACTATTCAACTCTGCCATTGGAGTAGAAAATCAATAATGGATAACACATAAATGGGCATGACTGTTTTCTAAATGTATAAAAGCAGGCAGCAGGCCAGGTTTGACCCCCATGGCTGTATTTGCCAAGCTTTGCATCCTCTTCCTCAATCCTTGAGAAGGCAATCTCTACATCAGCCTTCCTATGCTATCCCAGAGTCTTTGAAAAGAGGAATGAATGAGTAGCACTTTCTCTCCCCAGGAAAGCTCCTCCTAAAATCTCATAGAGCACAGAACACTTTTATCCTGGTCCAAAGGGGGTTTGAACAAAACAAGGTAGACCTCACCAGGGATGCTGCGTGTGGTTGTGTAAGACATGCCCTGAGAGGGCTCCAGGGGCCTAAATCCCTCTACACTCTGCTTATCCGCTAAGACCCTGGTCCAGGATGCACAAGCTGGTGAGATGCAAGCCCTTTGCTAATTGCTCTGCCCAGAGGGTCCCTTTCTACAAGCTCCCTCCCAGAGGGGGTGCCTTTTCTTCTCTGCATGAAGGAACTTCGTTTAGTATCAACCCTGGTAACTCCAGTTCCCACCACAAGCTGAGCTCCTCCTCCCTAAAAACATTCCTGCTGGGAAGGCCTGCTGCAGCTGCTCGGTGAACACACTTGAGCTGCAGAAAGGGTGCAAGAGACAAAAGGAAAGAAACCCCAGTAAGCAATGTCTGACTCAGGAAACAAAGCTGGGGACCATCCTTTAATGTTTGCATTCATTAATGTTCCCGTCAATTTTAAACACTGGGGTAGAGTTGCCAGACTTTGCAGATCATTTAAAAGCTTAAAGGATTATCAAACCAGTCATTTAAAATGACATTTTCACTGCGCAAATATTATTCTATTAAAGAGCATGCATGGCACAGGCCAGGATCAGCTATGGCAGGGTTACAGGGCCTTCCTCCATCGCAAAGCCCACTGTTTCCTCATAAAGCTGTCAAGCCTCCGCTTAATGAAACATATATAAACGCAATGATGTTAGCCATGTCACAGCAAGCTAATTCATTCTGGCATTTTCCCATTGCGCTACCCTATTAAGGCTTTTATCAATGTATCCTCTCAGGATCACCCCCAGCAGGTCTGCCATTGGCCCAAGGAAATGAAATCCAAGAAAGTGTTTAATTTCCAAACAGGCCAAACATATTAAATAAATAAATAACCAACAGACCTGGTTCAAATGTACAAGGCAGACAATTGGGGTTTCACTGGGAAAGAGATACTGTAAGATTAATAAACAAGCTTGTTCTCTTTAAGGTCCTTTGACTTGATATAGCTGCTGACTTCAGTTCTTAGGGATGGGGGTGGGTGGGTGGTAGGAGATTCCTTCTGTAATTACTAAATTACTAAAAGAGAATCCAGTTGGTATGGCCAGGGCTTAGGGAAAAAAAACCCTTTTGAGCCCTGTTTCCAGATTGTTTTTCAAAACATGTATCCCCGTGGCTTTTCTGGCTCAGCCGTTCTTCACATTCTCGGGTTTGCCCACACCGTCTGAGAGGAATGGAAAAGCCTTTTGGTGTGGTTTTCCCCTGCAGTCCAGTGAGGCGAAAATGATTTAGATGGAAAATGTGGAAGCCTTCACAGACCCCGAACCCCCCCTCGAGTTCAAATCCTTTCAGACAACAACAACAAAAAAGAGGACTGGCCAAATGATCAACCCCCCGAGAATCCACGAAGCCAGGGAGGATCCTTTACCCACCGTATGAGAGATGCCTGCATGGAACCATCCCAAAGGACCTGCCTCCTTTTTTAAGGGCAAATAAGAGGACAGAACTTCTCAGGGAAACACCATTTCCAGCGACTTTGTTCTTGCCATAAAATTACTTCCCTGAACACACATCCCTGAGGAAATTGGCCCAAATGACTGGATGTCACTATTTTCAGCCTCAGAAATCTGCTTACGTCAATGGCAAGCTATAAATAGCAAGCCACTGGGAATAGCTTTTCTAATTTCTCCCATGACTATGGCACTTAGAAAGAAAGAGTTCTTGAGGAAACCCGTCTGCCTCGGTGATCCCAGAGGAAGAGAGCGGTTCTCCTCTCTTCTCCCACCTTCTCTTTTCTACTGCCCCCATTCCAACCACCATCTAGACACACATACCGAAGCCATCTACTGCCATGTGCTGTGCATGACACCTGACTCAGGCCTCCTCTCCAGGGATGACTTGGGAAATGCCTGCTCAACCTGCTCCTGATGGGGGCCACCCTGCCCTTTTAGAGAAGGCAGTACCTATTTCTTAAGATGCAAAGGGTCAGATCATTTGCAGAGTAAATGTCTATCCCTTTCTAGGTGATTCAAAACAAATTTACATATTAAAGGTTCTGGAAAGATCTACAGTAAAGATACTTATTAAATTAAATTGGGTTGAACCTGGCATTTGTCAATCTTAACTTCCAAAACCTCTGTTCGTCACATTCATTCTTAAGAAACTCAGTCTTAGAAGCTCTGGTTAAACACAAACTTCCACAGAGAAGTTCTGATGACCTCAAGTCTGTAGTCTTCAAACAGAATATTTTTAAGTCAGCATGGAAGCTCCTAGGGAAGGGGGCAATGTATTTGTAAGAATTCCGATTTTTCTAAAACCAACAGCCAACCGTCCCTCCGCCGTGCTGTTAACTAAAGCAAATACCACATGGCGTGTGCAGCTGTGTATGTCTGACACCAGGCATCTGTGTACAGACCTTCAAGCCATGAAGGGGAGAGGGAAATTTGTTGCTGGGGAAAGACTGCAGTGCACACTGCCAACACCAATAGTCTTCCTCCACAACAGACTTGGTGCCTGTGCCAAAAATCACTCTCCGTTCCCTTTTTAATTCTGCCCTCCTTTATCCACGAAGATGGGGGCGGGGGTAGTTTTATTGGAATTAGACAGCCACCTGCAGCTAGATCTTTAGCTGTTATTAGTATTCTGTTTAAGCCCTTTCACAACAAGCTCATTGAAAAAGACAGTGGACTTTTGAAGTTGCCCAATACTATCTTTGGTGATTTTCTCAAGTTAACAACCTTCATACCAGCCAATTGTGCTGGCTGGGGAAGGTGATAATCTCCTCCCCAGGGTCGTGGTCAGGAATTAAAGGGTCTGGGATAAATTACAGGTGCGATCTCTGCCAAGAACTCTCTTCTCCTTGATCTCGCCCCATGCTTCTTCACTATATTTCTATTTTAACACAATGTTCAGGTGCTTTTCTACTCTCCTTTTCCTAAATTCCTCCAACATTTCAGGCCTTTATGTATTTCCCAAGCATCACACCCACCTAGAGTTGGCCTCATACGTGTATCATTTCCAATTTGGAGCAATGCCTCTAAACATTGCTACTTCCAATGATTTCTATCCAGTTCCCTGATATTTCTTTCTAATGGAGAACACAAACAGTTCCCCTCATTTTAAATTGCCCAACACTCCAGCCTCCAACACCCATTACACCTGTAATAATAAGCCTTTATATTCACTTATTTATGTATAGCTTACAAAGAGCCTTCATATACAAATTTCCCACTGAGGTTCACGTGGTACTATCACCAGGGCTTGGGAACAAGTCCTCCATTGCTTATTATGCAGCCACTGAACCAGGAACCAACTTGGGTTATGTTTTTCTGGATCAGTAAATGAAGGAACACAACTAAGTCTGAATTGGTTTCTATGATAAATGACAAAGCGAGAGAACTCAAATCCTCTCCAGCGGCCCAAGGCAGAGCTCACAAAAACAAAGTCCTAAGACTCAGAAGAGTCTCTTAATTCATTGTAATGCTCAGGATGAGACTCAGTGGGCTGCCACAGAGAACAATCTTTGATCCCTCCAACGCTGTCCTCCTTTCCCTCCTGCCACCGCTGAGACCCATTCCAGGAACATTCATGCCATGCTGCTTTTCTTAAGGGGCAGAGAGGGATGGTGGGTTTTTCTTTCTTTGGTTTTACTTAATTTTTTTCTAATCAGTGGGTACCCATTTCTCCACTGTTAACACTATCCTTTCCACAGGTAAAAATAGAATTTAATAGTAGAAGAGTTAAAACAATGGAAGAGTTCAAAGGAAAGACTCCAAAAATAAGAAGTCCACCAGGATTCAAATCCTAGCTTCACCATTATGTGCTAGGTTACCTTGGGCATATTACTTAACTTATCCAAGCCTTCACTTCCTTCTCTATAAAATTTCCTTCTCTATAAAATTGTACTTCCTTCACAGTCGGTGAGAATCAAAGCAGTGAATAGATGGTTTGAAGCACCTAATAAGCACTAAATGGTATTTTATTACTGTCTGAATCACTAGAATTATTATTATTATTATTATTATTATTATTGAGCAATTTATTCTCCTTAGTACAATGAGTAATCCAAGAACTACAGCCCACCTTTGTCATGAAAAGTCCGTTTATTCTCTTACAGAATCTCTAGTTATTAGAAAACCCACAGGAAATGAAGGTTACATTCTGAAAAATAGTAATGATATATTGCTAAGTTTAGAAAAGCTACGAGGGAAATCTGGATTCATCTTTCCAAAGCCTTAAAGTCAGGGGAACTTACATTTACTGCATGTCTCTGAAGGGCCTCTCTGTCCTTACTTACAACCATGAGAGAATGGCACTGCCACCCCATCTTAAGCTGACACAGGCAGACTCGGACCATGAAGAACTTGTCCAAGAGTCAATAGCCTGTAAGCGGAGGAGGGATTCAAACCCAAATCTCACTGACTCCAAAATCCATCCCTTCCACCATACCCTCCCTCACCAACACATCAGAGAGAGGAAACTAACCAAAGAAAATTGTTGCTCTTGATGGCCTAGAAAAACCAAATTTTCGTTGACCCCAAGGACATATATTTAAATACTGTTTTATGTAAACTCACTGAAAGGGTTAAAGAGAATAAAACAGGGAAGAGAAAAACGTATTGAGCTTGGCAGATATATTGCAGAAAGCTCGCAACCTTCCTTGAGCACCGCATAGCCCAGATAACCACTAGCCATCTGACGCTGGGAGGAACCGAGGACGGACAGGACCCTTCTGCCAGCAGAGCGGCTTACAGCCAGCAAAAATTAATAAAAAACTATCTCTCCCTGCTCTCTTGGCTGATGCCTTTCTCAGTCTCAGCCCACCTGCACCCAGGTGCCTGAAATAAAATCGTTTTTGATACATTATGGCCTCATGTTATAGGTGCATGACCCCAGCCCACTCCAAACCTTTCACTCACTAGCCTCTAGCCACCCCCACTGCACCCCAAAATCATTAAATGATAAATCAGAAGAGCCAAAAGGAATAAGGGAGGAGGGAAATCAAGCTGGAGTAGAAGCTAGACAGACCTGCCGTCTGCTAAAACTGTACCCTGTAATGTTTCAGAAGCTTCTAGAATACTAAAAGAGTCACTGACTCAAGAATCAGGGTAGTGGTAAGAAAGAAGGCAAAGCTGAAAAACAGCCAGCACAGGACCTGAGTTTGTTTTTGATTTTTGGTTTGTTTGGGGGTTAGAGGGGGTTGTATCTGTGCATGTATTTCCACATGTACACACATACACGGACCTTACAAATTGCGGGAAAATGAGCCTGCTTGGTATACCTAGGAAGGCTCTGGGAAAACTTTCGCTCACACACAGCATCACAGAATAGTAAGTCCCCAGTGAAGGCTTTTGGAAGCCAAACTGAGACTCCTCAGAGGCTGGGTCAGGCCTGAGAGCTGGACACTGAGGAGAAGTAAGCCCTAAGGTCTGTCCATCTGTCCTCACTGGTGTCAGCTTGTGTCCTGCCTCACACTGGCTACTTCCCAGTGAGCTGGAACAAATACATCCGGATAAGCCAGTGCGTGGATCTGTAGTTGGTTTCAGGGGTAACACCTGCCCTTCTTACTCTGCACCCTAGAAGCTGCACTCTGGCCCCTCCTGGCTCAGGGCAGTGAGAGAACTCAGCCTCAGAACCAGCAGATCTGGCATTGAATCTTGGCTCAGCCACGTACTAGATGTGCAGCTCTATTCCACATGCCCAGTTTCTTCATCTGTGAAATGGGCTAATAATGTCTACCACTGGGGCTGTCATGAGAATTAGACATAATGTATTTTAATGTGTTAAAATACATTATGCTTAGCACAGGACCTGTCATAATAATGATAATAATAACTAACGTTTATTGAAAGCTTACAATAAGCCCGGCTACACACTAAATGCTTTATATGTATCATTTAATTTAATCTTTGCAACAGCCCCATGCCTTGATTCCATTACTTTTTTGTTTGTTTGTTTAAATTTGTACCCCATTTAAATATAGGGAGATTGAGGGGAAAGGCAGCTAAGTAACTGGGGGACACAGCCAGCCAGGCAGTCTAACTCCAGGGCCATGTTCTCACTAACTGGGATACAAATATGGCTACTGCCCTGCCAAGCTTTATCTGCACCATTCTCACCATCGATATCCATCCTCCCCACCAACATTTTCCACATGAGGCATCATCTCAATTTAGGTACCATTCTCAGGACTCTGAGGGACACAAAAATGAGCAAGACACAGTTTCTTCCCCAGAGGGCATCAGAGCTTAGCAAAGGAAAGAGTGAAGTAGGCAGGTGCTTTGATAAAATGTGATATGTGCTATACAGCAATGCTGGGAAGCAAAACAATACTTCATCCGGGACCCTACACCTTCCTTACCAAGGACCTAATGTTGGTGTTCTTACAGTACATCAAGCACTCCTGGATGTGCCTCCCTTTCTTCTCATCACAGCCCCATGAGAAAGGCACCAGGATTAGGCTCGTCTGATGCATCAGAAAACCACTTGCTGGGGTTATACAGTCAATAAATGGTAGAGCCAGGACTCCTGACTAAGTGGCCTGGCCCTGTGCATGTGGTACCCTAACCATAATGCCATACCAGCTCCCATATGTGCAATGCACTGTCTTGTTTCACATCTTCCTATCTCCTAATCCTCTTATCAGCCATGAGAGGCTTGGAGGATATCACTTGATTTGGATAGATAAGCCACTGAGTCAAGCTCAAGAGCAGAAAGCATGTTTGCATGTCACGCTCTACAGCCTGGGTCTCCCCTGACAATGGTGCCCTGTGGCAGGAAGGTAACCCCTGGCAGGCAAAGAGAGAGCTGGCAGCCTTGTAAAGACCCCCATGAGACAGGTGGGCAGCCACTGCTGACACACTCTCCCCTGGGAGCCCAGCCAGGCCTTTGTGAAGTCAAAAGTGCAAAGCTTGTCTGTTGTAGCCATTCCCCTCTCCTGCCAGAGGGCACAGTGCTCAGAGAGAATGCGCTCAGAGAGGTGTCCTCTTAGGCTTGAGGACTTGGAGACATCAGCAAGGGCCAGCATAAACAGCTGTGGAAGGGAGAGGTGGGAGACCTAACTGTTCTGTCTGAGTCTGCTCAAAGTCAGAAAGATGAGCAAGAAACTTCCAAGGGGCCCACAGGAATCTGCAGTCTCACTGAGGAAACTAACAGGCAATGGCAGAAGATAGTGAAGTGAGAAAATGAGTGACCCTGAGCCTGTCAAACATTCTGAGATTAGAGGAGGCCCCAGAGTGACCGCTGGGAAGCTATCATGAACAAGATGGGGATTGAGCTGTGCCCAGAACTGTGTAATGCAGTCCAGAATTTTAAACAGAGCCCCCTCTGAGCTCTTTCAACACGGCTCTACATCTGATGACAGGACAACTGTTGTTTCTGCCACAAATCTCTATGCAATGTCTCCCTCCAAATCTTCTGTCCCAGCTTTTCAGACACTGCCTCGTGGGGAATAGGGGAGGCTGGTCCCTTGAACCCAGCATCAATCTGGTTCCTCTCGCCCTGAGAGCTGGTATCAGGTCTAAGCCCTGGTGTGGATTTATAGGCCAGGTGCCTGCGGTAATCAGACACACTGGGCCTTGCCACACAAGGGCCTGGCACTGTTTCTACTCCTGTTTTAAATTAACATAAGCATTTCTCAAAACACACCTTATATTAAATTGAAAATAAAATCAAAAGGTATTTACCGGATAGCCAATAAAATGTGAGGCTCCCTCTTCCAAACCCAGCTTCTTTCTGCACCCAGTTTTATTGTGTCATGGACAAAGCTTCTTAACAGGGCAGACAAAAGGGATGCTACCACATCCCTATGAGGCACTGAGACTAATAAGTGCAGGAGGAAAGGCACTTAATTGTTTCTCCCTTCCGAGCACAGTGACCTCAGTCAGAACTTTGCTGTTCTCTGGCGGCAGGAATGGGAGCTTGATTTCTGGCTGGGAAAACCGAGCCCAACTCCAAACAACAGCTCGGCCCTCAGCAGATCCTTCCCCTTTGCTCGCCTGGCAAAGATGCCAGATACAGAGCCCTTGGCTCTTGCTGCACATTTCACCTACAGTGTTTTGCAGGATGAACATCAAGTGAGTGCTGTCCCCAAAGAGCTGAAGGTCACAGTGCAGGAGTGGAGATTTATAGAGTGTTTCCAACAGCTCCATTGGCTCAATGCAGGCAAGAATGCCTGTGTCCCAGTGGCAAGTTCTAGTTGTTTCTTTTCTGAAAAGATGTATGAGATGGTGAGCAAACACTGGACACGGGGCCGGAATTGGTGAGAACAAATAATTTCTGCTTCTGTAACTTATGATTTCTTAGACTTTAATTGTTCATTGCCCTAAATTTTATTTTTATGTTCAGGATCCTCCAACCCTAGCAAGTCAGTGGTAGAGAATCTTATTTTAAGGAGTCTATTATAAATGTTCCCAGGGTTTCCACAGATTTCTGGGTCATTTTTGTCACTGGTAGGTGGGACTAGCCTATGAACCATCATACTTATTCATCAGCAACCTGAAATCCAAACAAGCTGAACAGAATAAATAAACTTAAAATATTAACAGTAAAGCAAAGTGTTTCTTTCCAGGCCCCCAGGCTGACCTTTGCAAAAAGGTAGCATCTGAGTCTGTATGCCCAACAATCTCCTTTCTCGTATGCATTGAGGATATCCCTACCTTTGAGGGGGGCTATATCTTAGAATTACGGCTTAATGAGAAGATCTCTGGATTTGAAGTCACAAGATCAGTGACCGTGACCTTGGGCATACCACTTTATGTATTCTGACACTAATTTGACCAAATTAAACTCAACTAAAAGTAGTAGAATCCATCAGAAGCCTCACAAGTTACAACTCAGTAATTTATCCACCTTATGGTTACTACAAGGAAGATGTGAAAATATTGGAAGAGCTGGGAGTCAAAAAACCCATGTCTTCTTCTCTTAAAGGCCAGCATAGGGTCTAAAACACATGCACAGTAAAGCCTGCCAGCCACAGGCTCTGGGTGACTTCAATGAGATATGGGAAAGAGTATACATTTCCTGAGGTCCTACTGAGCTCCAGGCACCTCATACATATCTTCTCACACAGAAACTCTATGAAGTTGGTGCCTTTATCAACCCTCCTTATTTTGCAAATGAAACAGAAGTTTAGCTGTGCTGAGCAATTGTGAAGGTCACTTGCTTGGAAGAGTAAGGTATAAGGTCCACCTAAAGTAGATGCTTCTTCAGATTGTGACACCTGGCAAAGTGCCAATCACTTACTGAATGGCTTTATCACTGAGAAATGCAATGCACTGCAATCCATAGGGTCATGGTCTGAGAGGATATTTTGGTTTTTGGTTGTTGGTGGTTTTTTGTTTATTTGGTTTTTATAATAGGCACTATTTATAGTACAGCTTCTCTTTTGATGATCCTCTATTTAATATTGTGTTGCTGACAATACATACTGACTAAACTACACAAGAAATCAGATGTGCCTTCAGTAACAGCTCCATGTTTATCAAGTGGCAGGGGGAGAATGGCCAAGAACATTGCCCAGTAGATGCTTCCTGCTCTGCCTTGTTGATGAGTTATTGGCTAACTTCATGGGGCCTTTGTCAGAGTCAGAAGATGGTCTTCAGTCTAAACCTACAGCACTCACTTCATCGAGTGGACACAAGCTTTTCTGAAATAATATACACTTCAGAAGAAGTTTTGAGCACAATATCCCCCCTGCATGGCTATCTCTATCTTCTGAAGATATTTGAGGCTGTTGAGAAGTTTGTCAGAATAGGAAAATACGGTTCAAGCCTAGCAATCAGTTCTATGATACATGGGTGGCTCCACAATCTGGCCCCAGTTTATCACTCCAGTTTCAATCTCTGCCACTCCCCAAGGGACTTCTCTGTTTCAGCTTCCTGATATGCTTCACACATGCTAACCTCTGTGACTCCAGCCACATCATTCTTCCCTACTACCCCTCCACCAACCTTGAAGCCCCGCCCTCCACTTCTCTATCAAAATAACATACATCCTTGAGAAAGAGCTCTAGTCCCATCATTTCCAAGATGTCATCCCTGACTGCCCCAACCCACAGTCTTTCTCTCCTTCCTCCAGCCAGCCCACACCCTGATATCTGTTGTGAGCTGAATTGTGTACCCCCACCAAAAAAAAATATGCTGAAGTCCTCACCCCTGATACCTGTGAAGGTGGCCTTATTGGGGAATAAGGACTTTGCAGATATAATCAAGTTAAGATTAGGTCATACTGGATTAGGGTGGGACCTAAATTTGATCACAGGTATCCTCATGTGGAGAGAGATTTGAAGACACAGAGGAAATACAAGGAAAAAGTTCATGTGAGGACAGAGGCAGAGACTGGAGTTGTGCTGGCACAAGCCAAGGAATGTCAAGGACTTCCAGCAAATACCAACAGATAGAAGAGGCAAGGAAGGAGACTTCCCTAGAACCTTTAATGGGAGCACGACCTGCTGACACCTTGATTTTGTACTTCCAACCTCCAGAACTGTGGGAGAGTAAATTTCTGTTGTTTTAAGCCACTCAATTTGTGGTACTTTGTTAACAGCCCTAGGAAACTAATGCAACTTCTTAGGCTATTCACTGGGCTTGAACATTCCTGCCTCACCATGAACTACTTGTCACTTTCTCGTGAATACACCATCAGCCTGCGAACTGCCTGAGGATAGGAAGTATCTCCCAAACATCTTTCTAGTTTCCCTAGCACCTTGTGCCTAGTTGCTGGATTGGTTTAACCTCAAGCATGGTGACTCAACATTCCGTCAGGAACAGGGGCTGCATTAGAAAGGGCACTTGCTTTCTACTCAATTCAATAAATTCTAGTAACGTGGCAAAGTTGAACTATGTTTCAGAAACTACAAACCAGCAATTCAATAGCATCAACATAGTGAAACATGCTTACCCAAATCCTTTCCTTACACCCTACTGCCACCAAACCTATACCAAATGCAATACAAACTCTTTCCCCTGGCTCTCTGTCTCTGCCAGACTGGCCTCCTACCCTTACCTTCCACCACTACCCCCCCACACACACACACCCTTACAGTGTAATTAAATTGAACTTGACTCTCAGTCAAATGTTATTTGGTGTTAACCTCTGAAATTAGATGGCACAGCCCCAGCATAACTAGGCAGAGAGATGACCACAGCTAAAAGTGCTGGCCACTTTACCAGCCTCCCCAATCTGTGCACTTGGGCATGAGACTGGAAAGGAGAACCTATACTTGCCTCATCAGGTCTTAATCTGAGCAGGCCTCTGACAGTTCAAGCATCTCACCACACTGGATGTGCATTTAAAGATTCTTCATGTAACATGGCCCTAAAGTCAAGCCCTCTCACATACCTTGGGCCAGACCCAAGAGGCAATAATAAGGGAAATTTGATTATAAGTGACTTTTGCTTAACCCCCGAGTAGTGTATGATTCATAAGTATTATTTTCCCTCTTCCCCCTCTTCTTTACCTGGATCATCCCTGTCCCACCTCTCAGTAAATCTAAGACCTACTGAGCCTTCAATATTCAATTTGAATGTGGCCTCTTCTCATAAACTTTCTTCCATTCCCCCAAGTAATCACTCCAGTCTCTTAGCTCCTATTGAAACCTCTCTTTTGGCATATGATTATAATTACCTTTTTTTGTGGGCATTTGAATATTCCTTTTATTTACTACTTAAACCCAGACTTGAAGGCTCTTGAGAACAAAGATTATGTCTTACAATTTCTCCCTTTCAAAGTTTTGGGACTCAAATGAGAAAATGTAATTAAAGGGCCTACATCCTAGCACACAGTATGTTCTCAATAAATGTCAATTCGTTTTCCCCTGTGTATGTCCCAGAGCACCTTGCAAAATGCTTTGAATCTTGTAGCTGCCTAATAAATGTTTGTTGAACACATGAATCAATGCATATAAATGGTAGTATTTCAAATAAGATCACTGAATACAATTTGGATATTTTTATTTTTGTCCCTCAGCTCCTGAACTTGTGGGCCCATAAAGATTATTTCTGTTACATGTCTCTGAAGCTGAAAGCAATATTGTGACGCTGGAGGCACATGGTGGAAGGCCGACGTCACCCAGTAGTCAGTCCAGAAGCAATCACCTAAGATCCCTGCAATAATCTGAGACCTCGAGAGCAGGCTGGACAAAATCAGGCAGCACCCCAAACAACCTTGAAGCCAGTTAACTCGGGCCTTGTAAAGAAATCGTGTGCAATCAATCCTTATTTTTGCACTCATCTCATGCCTTTGATATTCTTTTATTAATTTCTAATGTTTTTATGTTCATGTAACCAGTAAGCCTCTTATCCTGCATATCACCACTTTTCTTAGCAAGTGCTAAGTTCAACGAGGTTGAACCCAGTAGGGCATATCAGGAAGTTTGCATAGAGTTGGCACCTCTCAATGCTATCAGTTACTAGAAGCTGAATGAATTCTAGATGCTTCTGAGAGGAAGTAACAGCAAACAGAGATGAGAAGACAGCTCCTTCATCCCTACTCTTGACATCACAGGACCTATGCATGTCTCTTGACTGAGAGTAGGAAGAGTCCCCAAGCTCCAGAAACGCTGGTCACTCAAGAGCCTTCCAGCTAACCCTTTGGATGGAGTAGGCTTGCCCTCAGTGTCAGGTTACCCTTGTTTATGTTAACAGAAAGAAAAGCCAGCCCAGACCCCAGGACCCCCCTGGCAGAGCCCTGATTTCACACACATTTTCCCCAGATTCCTATTGGCTTGGCTGAAAACCACATATTAAAACCCACCAATCTTTCCACTTGAGCCTGATGAAAGCTTCAACAGAAACAGCTGCACTTCACATGTGGTTTAAGTTAATATCTTATCCCGACGGTTTAACTCTAGCTGGCTGGGCTGCTTTTTTAATATTCACAATCCTCTTTTGTTTCACATTAAGAATATGTCTTTCATTACTCACCAGAGCAGAGGAACACAATGAAGCTGGTAGCACTTCATTTTTGAAATGTCTGAAATAATTGTTTGTATTGTGTGTTACTCTAGGAACACTGCACGTTAGGTATCTCTGCAGCAAATGAAAGCGTTAACGCACCCTAACACAAACATTGCTAGACCTATGGGGAACGTTTCCCTATTAAAAGAGTAAAGCCCCACACTAATGGCTCAGAGTTCATTTCTAAATCCCAGAGCTCGCTGAGTCTAGCAACATGGTAAGTTCATTGTTTTGTTTCCTCCCGTGGCTCTCAAAACCATCCCATCCCTTCAGCATAGAGCCAAGTTTAATCAATATGTGGCTAATTTCTCACACAGGCACACCACACACAAATGCACACACGCACACTCCATATCCGTATTGGGCACAGTTTACTTTCAAGTTCATTGAAATCACACAACTCAAGTTCACCTGGAAAACGCACAGAGGTTCCAAGGTTTTGCCATCGCAGCTCCTCCTTGCAGGAGGTGATGTCACCTAGGGGCATCTGTACCTCGTGATGTCATTCATTTTGCAACAGTGAGCACGAGGTGCTGGGAATATTCTGCAGGTTTTCCTTTGTCCTAGCTGTTGCCTAAAAAAGGTCAAAATTGGAAAGACTTCAATGAGCCCTTTTTGTTCTCATTAGTCATTAAAGACATGGCTACATTTTTTTGACAGATCTTCAGTTTTTCCCATGCTTTTTTTCTGTGTTTCATCCCTGATTTAGAATAAGAAATATTAATAATAAAAAGAAACGAAATTGCTAACCATTAATGAGCATTTTAATATGTGCTGGGCACTGTTCTACATGCAATCTAGTTTAAGCTTCACAACAACCCTAGAAGTGAGATATTATTATTACCCCTGTTTTATAAGATAAACCGAAGCCCAAAGAAATTAAATTACTTAACAAGATAGCATGGTTAGTAACTTATTGTGGCTGAGACAACTAGTTAACCACATTATCTTTTTTCTCATTCTTCTCTAGCTATAGCACTACAGAAATCAGAGCTATATTGCTTACTCTTGGCTGAGAGCAAGATAAGAGGAGTCTGAAACCCTGAAATTACAGGGTTGCCTCACCAGTCCTGAACTACTGTGGGAATGTGAGATATACTTCCACCTTATTTGCTGAAGGCTGTTATTTTGTGTCTGTGTTTCAAGGACTGAAACTATACGTTACCTAATAGTGGCAGAGCTCAAACTGAACCCAGGCATCTAACCCAGAGCCCATTCACTTAGCCCTTGCACCACCCTGCCTCTCTGGCAATAAATGGCATCAAAGTAGAAGTGAAATCTGATACTATTAGAGTTAGATGGGATTGTACTGGTTAGGCCAGTCAAACTAGTTAAACAGACAAGGAAGAGACACTCAGATCAATTGGGGTGATAGAGATTTATTGAAAGGCTATGTGGGAAAATGGGGTCACAGGAAGTTGCCTCATCAACTTTGCATCTGAGTTCTGAGACATACGGCAACCTCATGGAGACACAGATCCATCACTCAACATCTTAGGGTGGTACCAAGCTCAAGTGATCTGCCAGATTTCTTAGCATTCCTTGGAGGAGAAGACAATTTAATTCAGTCATATTTCCACCAGTCAACTGAAAACCTTGATTAAGCAGACTCTCCATCAGGCATCTCTGAGTCCTTCAACATGCCTTTTGTCCAATAGCTGCCTCTGGCTCAGCATGTCTGCCCGGCTAATCACCTGTAGCCAGAATAAAAATTGGTTTCCCTCAGACTCATGACCTGAGCTATACATGAGATGTGGGAAAGAAGTGGTTTGTGCTGTGCTGTCTGACAGAGGTGATGTGTGACCATAGCTGCCACTCCAGTCCTGAGAGATGGCTGGTCTCTCATCCTATGGAGAAAGACCCCAGAAAAGGAAAGAGACTCACCCAAGTAAAGCTTTCCCCTAACCAGTTGCTTTCCCCTAACCAGAACTGTGCTGCACCCCCCTTACCCAGGCTGTACCTGTGGGCATTGCTCTTCTGCTTCTAGAAGCCATCCCTAAAGTCACCTGAATTTAGACCTAATGATGTCTCCAGCAGAGCACTGTCTCCTGTTTATTTGTGATAACAGTTTTCAGATTCTTGTCACTTCCTGCAGAACATCATTTCAGAACTCAACAGACATGCCAAATCATGTAAAAGAAAGTGAACAATTGAGTCAATTTTATATCGGGTTTGAAAAATCCATTTTGACTTGAATAGCTAAATAATTCATTGTCTCCATTTTTCATATGTTGTTGTGATGTAAATCTGGTGCATTTACTTTTTAATAAAGTCCAAAATTCACAACAACCAACAGAGAAACTCCTGGTATTTCACAACTTTAGTAACCCTTATCAGAGCTAACTTAAATCTCTCTTGGGGTAGTTTAAGTCCTTCTGTGCCATCCCCTGAAAATGTTTCCCTAATATGAGCGTGCTGGGACCCTGATTGACCAGGTGTCGCCACAATGTGGGAGCTATTGCAAATCTCGTATGGCACTCACAACCTTCCGTTGTTGGACCCCAACCTCCCTTTCTTTCTCATCATTTTCCACCATGCCCATTCACTCCAAAAGATATGTGAGGCCCCACACCCAAAATACTCAGCATTTCTGCAGTGCCCCCTGCTGTCCACACCTCAGCCCTGTCACACCGACATTACTTAACAAGAATAGAAGAGTAACTTGAAAACTCACCAAAGTTGGAGTCACTGCCCATTCTGGCTCTGCCCTATTCTATCATATCCCCCAACTTCATTCTAGAGTCATCTTTCATCTTGTCAACCAGTCAAGTTGTTCCAGATTATTTATTGCTGTTGTTTTTTAATCCAAATCCCCCCCAGTTCTCCCTCTCACCTACAGTCATATTTGTAGCCAAGAAATTACAGTATATAGGAAGGTATAAAAATCTGTTGGAGTGAGTGACTTTGTTTTTGGTTGTTGTTTTTTTACTTTGTTTTCACACCATTTGCTTGAGCATATCTGAGCAGGTGTGGCATTTTTATTTGGTGTTGTTATGTTTTGCTTTTAAATTGTTTAAGATTCTCCAAAGGCCTTTAAAAACAAAAACAAATAAATACATAGGGAAAGTGAAGAACAATAGAAGTTTCAGTAAAAATTATGCTTACTTCTTCTCTTCTGAATTTTCCTACATTGTGCTAAAAATAGCATTCACTTTTTTTTTCAGCCTGCCACAGTGTCTGCCACAAAAATAATAAAAAGCAATGAAAAATGGAAATGAGCAACATGACAAAATGAGCCCCCTTGAGGATTCAGCTAAAAAGCAAAATGGAATAAACAGAACCAAGGCTGCAGCAGTACCTACAATTAGCATTATCAGCATCAATGAGGTGTCAAAATATCAGAATTAATGAGCACAGGTCAGCCACCCTAGTAATGGCCACATAGTCCTAGGAACTCACAAAGGGGAGACCCATGGTCAGACAATGGGTTCTAAAATTCTTAAGGGGGAAGACAGGCAGCAAGGTAATGAATGAGCCAATAAAAAGGCAAATGGTACATCCATGTATTCAAATAGTTAATACCAGGCAACTGGGTTTTTGAAAACCAATACGTGTTCCTAGTCTGGACTGGCACTGAGAAAGCCATTGACATTTACCAGAGATGACAAAAGAAAGGAAGAGGAAGACTAATTCCCTCATCTCCTCTCTCTTAGGCAACTCTCAGTCTGACACCCCCACTGCCAATGTGGTCTGTGGAAGGTTCCACAAGCCTTGCTCTCAACAAAGCACTAATTTCAAATGTGATAGTTCATACTGACATAAGCCTAACAATGCACACCCCTCTCCACACAGGAGGATGACTCTGATCCCTGACATTCTGATTTCTTCAAAGATGGATCTTAAGAACTTACACCTGCATTAATTTTAATATGAAAAGAATACTGTCCATTCCTTCCCCAGTAAATGGCGATCTTTTCTGGGGCAGGTTCTGTACACTCTGTTTACCCTTGGGGCTTCTTTATCCCTGATGCTATCATTTCACATGGCAATGGGAGGGGCACAGGTTTAAAACACCAACTTTTTCTAAGGTTGTTGCATTTCAGTAGAAGACTCTTCAAGCTGGAAGAACTGAAAGGGTTGAAAGAATGCATCTTGAATGGTGAAAAGACAGGCAGTTTCGTTGATACTTTTGGAGAGAAGATTTCCCTTGTCCATTCCTCTCCACCTCCCACAATGATGTGGCCCCTGGGCCAACCCTGGTCCTAGGCTATCTTTCTAAATTTGAATCTATTTCCCTTATTCAAGCTCAGAGGTAAGCAATGAGTTGCCCTTCGTCATGCAGGGGAAGCACGGAGCCCTTCCCCAGACCATCTTCCTACACTCCCTGAGCCTCTCTGTGGCCTGGTACCAAGGCAAACGCTGGCACAGACTGCCTCAGGGTCATCTCTTCATGCCACAGACATCAGCAGCCATCTCCTCCATCTTGATTTGAAGCTATCTGTCTGCCTCATGCCTCAATATGACCAAAATACATGATCAACAAAAGAATTTGGGGCCTGGCAGCAGGACTCATCTCTTAGAAGCACAGATTATCCCTTGTAGCTGAGAGATTGGCAGGGCAGTTCTAAATATACCTTGTCTGAATTTCTGACCCACAGACACATTAAAAATAATAAAACAATTGTTGTAAGTCACTAAGTTTTGAGATCGTTTGTTATGCAGCAAAATATAACCAGAACACCAAGAAAGGATCCACATCCATGAAAGATTTCAATTTCTGAGTTAGAAATTTCATTTGTATGCAAATAACAAAGACTGGGAGACACTGGTAAAAGCATGATAGGGCCTTATTTTCTCTCACATAACAAGAAGGCAAGGCCTCTAAACATTACTTTGGCAACTCAGAGCCAGGTCTCTGCAAATCCAAGGTCTTTCCCTCATGCAACTAGGATGTCTATTCCAGCTGCAGCCACCAGCATACCAGCCACTAGCATTCCAGGCAATGGGAAGGGGAAGGAGATGGTTCCTTTATCAGAAAGCTCTTTCCTAGAACTCCCCAGCAGGGATCTCTCTCTCTCTCTCTCTCTCTCTCTCTCTCTCTCTCTCTCTCTCTCTCTCTCTTCTCTCTCTCTCTCTCTCTCTCTCTCTCTCTCTCTCTCTCTCTCTCTCTGTCTGTGTGTGTGTGTGTGTGTGTGTGTGTGTGTGTGTGTGATCTCACTGGCTACAATTATTTTGCTTGGCCACCCCATACAAGGGAGACCGAGAAGTATAGCTTTTTCACTGGCAACAGCCAGTTAAACTGGCAGAGCAAAACTGAGATTTGGTCAGTAAGGAAAGAGGGAAGCATGATATTGGAGAAGCAACTAGCTGTTTCTGCCACAGTCAATAAGAAAATCCATTACATTAGCCAAAGTGCAGAAGCAGAGCAGACTGCTGGGTCAATCCAGTGATGCCGTCAACGACCCAGGAATTTCCCATCTCTCTGCTCTGCTATTCATAGCACTGGCTTCAGTCTAAGGCCAGCTCTCCTCCACTTTGTGGGATGGCTGCCAATAGCAATCAGGCTACATGCCTCCTTCTTCATAGCCAGCAGGAGAGTCTGGCCTCTTAAGAGCAAGGAAGCAAGGGGCCACTTTTAAGCACAGACATTAAACTATGATTGATACACAGTGACTACCTTTCCCAGTTCCAGAGCCAACAGGGATCTCCTTGCCAACAAGGGCTTTCATTCACAAATTCTGGTTAGACTAAGAGTGAGAGTGCTGCAGCCAGCCTGCTTGGGTTAACATCAGTCCCATCACTTTATTTGTCCCTGAATAAGTCACTTAGCCTCTCTGAACCTCAGTTTCCCTGTGTGTAGAAATGGGTAAACTAATAGAATCTATTGATATAAGTTTAATATAAGAAATGATTTAAAAAAAAAAAAGGAAAGTACTTAGCATGGTGCCTAGAAACTAGTAAGCATTAAATAGATGTTAGCTTTTATGACCATGGAGAAAAGTTTCACATAGGCCCTGCATGAGTTTGGCAAACACAGAAATAAATGTAAATCAGTAATGCACAACACCCCCCCCCTTCTCCTCTCTTTGCAGTTTTAATAATATCAACTTCCACTCCCTGGAAGACCCAATATATTTGTTTTTACAAGTCCTTTTTCAGAAATGACCTGTTTCATCCCTCATGGTGCTTACAGGTAAACTTGAAATTCAAACCATTCATTTCACATGTAGGCTTATCTGAAGAGATATCTGCAAATGTATCACTAAACAATCCATTGAAGGACCCTATAATTAATTCAATTCAGTTACTAAACATATCATTAAATAGCTGAAACAGTGCTTTCTGTTTTTTCCCACAATTTATTTTAACAAGAATCTAAGTACCTAGTAACCAAATCAGATTATCTATACAGTAACCTCATGCATTGTACCACAGTCAGCATTTACAATTACCCCAAAAAAGTAAATCCACAGTATTTTTTCAGTTTGACTGAACAATATAGACAGAGCATAAACATATTCTATAATAGAAACCAATTGCTGATACTTATTAACAATAACCATTGACATTATTTCATTTACTAGCTATAGGCACCATGCTAAATGCTGAATAATAGTATAGAGAGTTAGTATTATCCCCATTTTACAGGTGAGGAAACTGAGGATCTAAGAAGTTAAGTGACTCAGTTATGATCAGATTTCCTAAGTAGCAGAATCAGAATTTGAAAATCCAATTATGTTGATTCCAGAGCATGAGCCCTTGAACAGCAAGCGCACCAGTGTGTGGTACCACCTCAATAGAGAAACTTTCAACAGATTCTGAAATTTTATATGTGGATAGAAAGCACAATAAGTGCAGAAATCATAGGTTTTGGAGTCCAACTTGAGTCTATATGTACTTTGTCATTTAGTCTTTGTTAGTTGTGTGATCTTGATTGAGTTATGTAGGCTTTCTGAGCCTCGATTTCCCCATCACAAAGGCTGAGGCAAGAATAAAGCAAGTGCAAAGATACTAGAATGTTCTAATGCCCAGCACAATATTGGCCCTCAATAAGTATTAGCTTCCCTTTCCCTTATTTCCATTCCTCTTTTTGTGTAATCCTCATATTCTCCTTTGAGGAAAATCAATAATTAAAGCAAGATTTATTACTTGTTTAGGCCTTCATCACCTTCTAAAAAATGCACAGTATTCAAATTTGTTGAATTAATGAATGTTGGTAAATAATACATGTTTATATAAATCAGTGCATTTCTTTAAAACAATGCCCTATTAACTCTCACTTTAATTATTCAATAATTAAACCAAGCCTCAGACTTCAGTCCTGTCCAGGATCTGTGTTGCCTCCGCTTAGAGTTCCACTGGCCACAAAGCCAGGCCCAGTCCCCTCCTGACCAACCACCTTTGACTAGAACCAGGAAAGAGTCTTCCTAGGATGTCGGTAGCCCAGGTAGAGCTTGGGGAATAAAAACAGGAGGTATAACCACCCAACTCAAGAACAAACCAATTAGAATGAACATTTGTCTTTTGACACCTTTGAACCACCTTTGAACACCTCTTTGAATCTGAGCAATCCCCCACCTTATGAATCCCATCTCCCACTGGAGAAATCAAACACTTCCTGAATCAGATTGTGAGCAAAATGACCACAATAATTCTCATATCCCCGATTTCCCATCCCTTTGCAACATGACTTTGCTGCTCCTCCCATCAAGAATTGGAATCCATGTCCCCACCCCCTGAGTCTGGGCATAAGTGATATGTTGGTACTTTGGAGCCTATACCTCAAGAGATGTTAAGACTTCCACTATGACCCTCTTTTCCTCCTTCTCTGACTTTAGCTGCCATGTGAGGAATCCTGGGCTAGTGACCTTAAGGATGAAAGACCATGCAGAGGACAGTAATTACCCACCACCAGTAATGTAAGTGAGGCCACCAGAGACCATCCAGGCCTAGTCGAGTAGCCAGAGGGTATAGCCCCATGCATGACCACAGGTGAAAACAGTATCCAGCTCAGCCCAGTGCCGTCTGCTAGTTATATAAAACCATGAGCAAATAAAATTGTTTTTTTTTAAACCACTAAATTTTGGGGTAGCTTGTTACACAGCAATAAGTAACTGAGATACTTGTAAACATTTCTATAGCTAGAAAGAACACATGGGTTCTAGGGTCCACCAATGAGATACAACTCACTCTAGATTTTTATCAGAGGTTAGTGGCTTGAAGAAATATTCTTTCAAGAGTAAAGGCAACTATGTCTGGTTCCTAAGGGGCAGTGGCAAAGCTTCTAGTGGGAACAGCCAGTGCCCAGGAACATGTGTGTGGCCCAGTGGAGGCAACAGTGGCATGGCCAATGAAGCAGTCCTGTGGATGACTCGGAGCACTCTTTCTGGCTCTGTGGCCTCCTGGCTGTCCTAGGGATTCTCTGAGCTACCTGTCTTAGTTCAAGTCATCTCAAAAGCAAAGCCTAAGGCAAGGATATGGGCACAAGTATTTATTTGGGAAATGATCCCAGATTCCGGAGTGAAGGAAAGGGGAGAGTTAAACAGAGGAGGAGGAAAAGTCAGTAAGTATGAGCAACTGGGGCTCATTCCTATGGGGGACCCACTGAGGAGTCATGCAGAATGTGATGCAGAATCGTCTCTCTCTCCAAAGGATGAGTATCAGGCATCTATCCTCTGGCTTCCCGTCCCTTTTTGTTTAGATTTGCACTTCTGATAGCTGAAAGCAGAAGTGGTCCAAGGAGATGAGACATGAGCACAGAAGATATCTGCTATGCCCTAACATCCAGCCAGGTGCTGCTAAATGTTTAACTGGCTCTTCAGGGGAAAGATGGGGCAGGTAAAAACCTGAGCAACTAAAATCAATGGCAAGAGGAAGGATTGTACAGGCTGGGAGTCAGGAATTGGGCAAAAACCAGCAGTCTGGCATCATAGGTTTGCATTCTGGCCTCTTTTCTCTGGTCAGAATGAAGCTAAACCTTCTCCCTACCTCAGGGCATAATTTCTAATCCCTTAACTGGGAACGTTATTGCCCTCTAGGTAAGAAATTTAAGGAAAGGGCCTGGGCAGACATAAACTGAAACTCCTGCAGTGATAAACTATTTTCAATGTCAGGAAATTCTTCTTTCCCTGAAAATCAAATCCCCCATGTAACCGTTTAAATGTTTTTCCACCAGTTTTATTCTTAGTGGAGACAGGCAACTATCCACAGCCTTTAGTAAAGTAACCTTGCAGATACCTGAAGGCTTTTGTTCTCCAGGGAAACAGTCCAAGTTGGGTTGGCTTTTTGTGGAAAATTCAATTTTCGGAAGCTTTAGCCTTCTCTAGGGCTTTCTATCTAACCTTGTCCAAATTCTACGTGGCCTTATTAGCTGTAGAACTCAGACCTGGACCCAGGATTCTTGCTGTACTTTGACTGCAGAGAAAACAGGGAAGGAAATGGGCTCCCTTAGGGCCTGTGCATCCCATAGTTATTTATAGATTCCACCATCATGGGTTTTATTTCCAACTCAGAAAATAGCCAAAACAGGGCAAGGAGACAATTATAAGAACAGAAGTGGTCAATTTTCAGATGGAGCAGGAGGCCTCCTGGCCAGAGTGACATCCGGGTCATTTCTTACTTCCCCGGTAGAAATCCTTGCTTTACAGCCTGCCCTACAACCAGGAAGGCACACCCCAAATCCTACTACATCAAGCACCAGAACACCAGAACGTTTTTAAAATTCCAAAAGGCACACCCAAGTGAGAGGATTTAGTAAATCTTGGAAGGGATACAAAACTCCAGAACAGGTCACAAAAATCTAGGGAATTTTGACCTGTCTCCCTCTCACTAATTCAGACCCAAATGATGGCCTAAAACAGTGCTGTCCTGCAAAAATATAACACAAGCCACAAACATGAGTCACAAATGTAATTTTATATTTACTAGTAGCCATCATTTGAAAAAAGAGAAACAGGTGAAATTTATTTTAATCATATATTTTATTTAACCCAATAGACCCAAAGTACTTTCATTTTGACATGTAATTAATATTTTAAAATTACTAATGAGCTATTGTACATTCTTTTTTCATATCACGTCTTCAGAATCTGGTGTGCATCTACACTTAAAATATAGCTCAAGTCAGAATAGCCATAGTTCAAGTACTAGTGGCTACCATACTAGATAGCTGGGATTTAAACCATCAGTTGCCAAAGTGTGGTCCCCAGACCTGAAGTGTCAGCATCACCCGGGAACTTGATATCAATGCACAATTTCAGGTCCCACCACAGACCTGCTGAGTCAGAAACTCAGTGTAGCCTAGTTGTTGTATTTTAACAAGCCCTCCAGGTAGGTCTGATACACACTCAAGTTCAAGAGCCATTGGTCTATATGCTGCCAAATCAGAAATACTTTGTCAGCCCTTCATTTACACTACCACCAATGTCTAGTGGAGGATGTGTGTCTTTAAGAACCTAAGGCTCCCTGTTTTCCTGTTGTTAGGGAGCCTCAGGTAGCAAATTTGGTTCCCATGATTTATGTTTCTTCATTTTCTTTTTTGTGCCAATTAAACAAGTTTTTCATAGGTGAACTCTTTTTTTTTTTTTCTCTCAAATGATCCATTTTACCCTTCTTTCCCCATTGTCTTTGGATTTCATTCCTTCATCTTCTTGACTTTTTACAGGAATCATAACCATACTTACCTTTTCATATATACCTAGGGTGGTAGATTTAGCCAATAAAAATACAGGACATCCAGTTAAATTTACATTTCAGATTAACAATGAATGATGTTTTAGTATAAGTGTGTCCCATGCAATATTTCCCAGGAATAACAGGGACATTATTATATTAGAAATTATTTATCTACTAGAGGCCTGGTGCACGTAATTCATGCATGGAGGGGGTGTCCCTCAGCCCAGCCTGACCCTCTCCAATCTGGGACCCCTTGAGGGACATCCCTCTCACAATCCAGGACTGCTGGCTTCCAACTGCTCATCTGCCTGCCTGCCTGATTGCCCCTAATTGCTTCTGCCTGCCAGCCTGATCACCCCCTAACCACTCCCCTGCTGGCCCAATTGCCCCTAACTGCCCTCCCCTGTATGCCTGGTCCCCCTCAACTGCCCTCCCCTGCAGGCCTGGTTGCCTCTAACTGCCCTTCCCTGCCAGCCTGGTCACCCCTAACTGCCCTGCCCTGACAGGCCTGGGTCCCCCACAACTGTTTTCCCCTGCAGGCCTGGTTGCCCCCAACTTCCCTTGTCAGCCCAGTCACCCCTAACTGCCCTCCCCTACAGGCCTGATTGCCCCCAACTGCCCTCCCTTGCAGGCTTTGTTCCTCCCAAGTGCCCTCCACTGCTGGCCATCTTGTGGCAGCCATCTTGTGTCCACATGGGGTCAGCCATCTTTGACCACATGGGGGAGGCCATCTTGTGTATTGGAGTGATGGTCAATTTGCATATTACCTCTTTATTATATAGGATTTAGAATTCAAATTCAACTGGGCATCTTTTTCTATCTGGAAAATATATTTCTCTCTTCCTACATCCTCTGACTCCAAATTCCTCCGGTGACCAAACTGTGAGGGTCTCCTGGGTCATAAGGGTGCAGAGGAACAGCACCAACTCTGAGCACTGCAAGACTGTGGTCTCACTCCCCAACAAGAAATAATTCTGGATAAAACCAGCTGCCTAAATGTATTCCTTGGCTTTCTAAGGATGGGTCCTCTGGCTTCCAGTGAATGCCAGCTGCCTCTCAGGATCAAGCTCTCATTTTTTTTAAAAATCAAATCAAACAAAGAGTGCACTGTCAGTCAATCAGAGCTGCACAAATGCACCCACTTAGCTCACGCTCAAATTGGGCCTCCAGATTTGTGCTATTGAAAAGGAAATTGGCCTCACTTGCTTCAAAACAGCCCCAAAGTGGAGAAATTAATACAGAAGACGCCAAGTTATAATGAAATCTGGCAACAGCAGTGGGTTGTGTAGCATCATCCAATTACAGCAAACATAGACACTGTCCAAGGGGAGAAGCCAGTCTGGACACCAAGCAAAATTAGGATCCTACACAGTAATTACCAGCGGAGAGTGGAAATGTGTTAGGATATTACAAAAATTGGAGAGTTTGATGAACGCAAAGACCCTAATAAATGCACAAGATCATTACCTGTTTCCTGAGGCCACTGCAACCCACCTATAAAGTCACATCATTCATGAATGCATGCATGCCTCGAGGAGGTTTTCTGTCACTTTCACTGACTTTGTTCTTTCCCTTCCTCAGCCTGGTAGACTCTAGGGAGCCACAGCCACCAGGATGGAGCCAGGAACATCATCCCAGGGGCCTTGACCTTGCCTGGTAAACCAGGATGACACCAAGACCCATGAGTGAGAGAGAAAGCGGGGGGGAGCTATAGGGAACAAGGAGAAAAGACAAGGAGATCAGAGAGAGAAGAGACTCCATATGGTCATCCAAAATAAATTCATATGAACTGATGGGGAAAATAAAAAGAAGTTGTGCCCCATGTCTGGACACCATGTGGGCTCATAATCAGAAAACATTGTTTTATTTCCCCTGCAATCTCTTGCATACTTGGGGGAGCATAATATAGGGCTGAAAATGAATTAAAAGGGTATGAAACCTGATTGTTTCAGTCCATAGTTTCATCTCGGAGTTATCTTTAAGGTGAATTGTGTGAATTTCAACCTAATATTAAGGGAAAAGGGACTGTATGCCCTTATCCTGTTAAAGGTAGAAGAGTTTTGATTTTTAATAGAAAAATACAATAATACAAAAATGAGGGTTAAATACCAATGAATAAATATGGGAAGTTTATGTCATCAAGTCACTTGATTTCCAGAGGCCAACAGAAAATGAAATAAAAATATAGCATGGTTATGGGATTCATACAGATGATGGAAGAGGAAAGGAGAAAACTATTACTTTTATAAGTGGAGTGTAGGGAGTCAGGAAACTTAGGAGGAAGACAAAATTTCTCTTACAGAGAAAACTTGTCTTTTAGTTAAAATAAAAAAAGTGTCAAAATATTTGGTTATGGAAGGTGGAGCCCTGGAAAAGGTTTAGACAAGGAGATGGTAAATTTTTCTGGTTGGATAAGGAACAGACATTGGGGAGTTTATTGGTGGCTGCTTACCGGTAACTGAAGGAAGAGATTTGGGGAACATGAAAAGGAGAAAAAGGTAAAGGGGGAAGCAATTAAATGAGGAAGTCTTGGGACTTAGCAGGTTAGAGAGAAAGTGCCATGATGGAAAGGATCAATAAATTTGGAGACGAGTGTGTGTCAGTCATTAAAATACCTGTAGTTCTGCAATGTGATCCCAACCCTTTGGTCACATCTGCTATATACAAGAACTTGGGTTGGAGGAACTTTACAGAAAGAAGTAGGGCCTCCATGCTATGTTCATGATGATTCAGGGCAGAAAAAAAAAAAGAGGTAAAGGAGAAGAGACATGCATGTTTGCAAGAATTGCAGAAGCCTTGTTAAAAGATAAACTATAACATATTAAAAACTTTTAAGTTTATTTGAGCAAACATTAATTTGAATTGGGCAGCATCTGATCTAGTAGAGAAAGAGCTCCGAGGAGCTGTACAAAATGAAACACCTTTATAGGCAGAAGAAAGCAGGAACAGGGAAGTTATACTAGGTAAAAGTGGGTTGGTTATTACAAGGTTGCTTTCATTTAGGCCCTAAAGTTTAGAAGATGGAAAGGGTCTATCTATCAGGCAGATTAACTAACCAATGCCGATAAAGTGATTCCTGATTGACTGGTTTAAGATTCCATTTCTAGGAGAGCCAAAACTGTAAATTAAGTCTGTTTGGTGACATGGGGCTTAGCATAAGTGACTCCATTTTGGTCCTGTTGTCCTTTTTGGGTTTTGTGTGTATGTGTGTGTTAGTCATCACCAAGGATATTTTTTCCATTGATTTTTAGAGAGAGTAGAGGGAGGGGGAGAGACAGAGAGAGAGAAACATCAATGTGAGAGAGACACATTGATTGGTTGCCTCTCCACGCGCACCCTGATTGAGCCTGCAACCGAGGTGTATACCCTTGACCAGAATCAAACCCTTAACCCTTCAGTCCACGGGCTGAAGCTCTAACTACTGAACCAAACCAGCTCAGGACTGTTGTCTTGATTTTAACAGCCCTTTGGGAATTTGCAGAAATACTGGGTAGAACTCCAGACTTCCAGCAAGACCTGAGATGGAGGCCTGAAACAATGTTTTTCTATCCTATATAATAAAGAGCTAATATGCTAATTAGACCAGACGGTGAAATGACCTTCCGGAACGACCTTCTGGATGACCTTCCAGAATGACCAGTGGGCGGGGCCGTGAGGTAGCCAGAGCCACGATGGGCCGAGCCCTTTGCATGAATTTTGTGCATCGGGCCTCTAGTTATAGATAAATTAACCCCCCAGGCTAGAGATATCTGATTTATACAACCAGAATTGAAGCTACTAAGTATGGGTGAGAGGTAGGGAGGAAGGGGAAGAAGGGAGGAAAAGAGGGAGAGAGAGGGAGGGAGGGAAGGAGGGAGAGAGAGAGGCAGGCAGGAAGGGAGGGAGAGAGAGAGGGAGGGAGGGAGGGAGAGAGGCAGGGAGAAAGGGAGGGGAAAATAAGAAAAAAAGACAAAGAGAGAAGTCTGATCACTACACATTTTAACTTGACACCAGTTTAGTTCTAAAGGATGTACATAATTTAGACGTGATGGATAACACAAGTAATATTAATAAAGGAAAAAAGTTAAAATGTAAAGTAAAGCAAGTGAAATAAAACAAATTAACTTTGTTCGTTACAAGGTACAGGGGCAGTATATTTTAAACAGGTTAAGAAGGGGCTTGCAAGTCAGACCAGCCAGGTTCAGTTCCCAGCCTGACCCCTTACTAATCACGTAATCTTAGCAATTTACCGGACCCTCTCTGAGCATTGTCCTTGCCTATAAAAAGAAGATAATAACACTTTGCTTATAGAGTTGTGGGGAATAACTGAGATAATAATGTATGCCTAATAGAGTTTTATTCCTGGCAATGACAAACTGGATTATTTCAAAGCAACATTCCCACTAAGATAAATCAGAAAAACTGAACAATTCCTTTTTACAGCAGGAAAAAAAGATCCCATGAACCTTTGAGGTCTCCTCCCGGACGGAGACTCAAAGTCTCCTTTTCCCAGCTCCCCTGGAGTTTAGCCATCAGAAAAGGTTGAAAAACTAAATCAGTTCCTTCCCCACCTGCCCCAGTATGAGTCTGACAGTACCCACTATGCAGCTTTAATCATCAAAAAACCTTTCGTTCCATAACTGCACTGAAGGGGAAATGGGTGTGCAATTTGTTTCTACATGTCATGGTTGATTTTGCTTTTTATTTTTTTACAAGAACCCTGTTTTGTTTGAACCCTGTTTTTTGTTTTTGTTTTTGTTTTAATCCTGTTTATTTATACCCAGAAAGTACTTCTTAGAATAAGGAGCCTGGCAGGTATCACTTATTTAATGCATAACTTAATGGTGTTTTACTGAAAAGCAAAACAAAAGTCAAGGTAAAGGAAGGAAAAGACATAAAAATAGGTGGGGTTGGGACAGGTGGAAGGAGAAAGGTGAAATAGAAGGGAAAAAAATAGAAGCAAAAGAGAAAGAGTAGAAGGGGAGCAAAGAGGGAAGACGAAGGAACCCCTTGGGCCAACCACCATCCAGGAGAGGAAAGTTTGCCCTTCCAGGGACAAGGCAGGGAAGACACCAGGTTTATCAACATGACTTTGTGATTTGATCTGAATTCTTGTGAACACCCAGATCTTCAGACAAACCCCTATTTACATGCAAATATGACAAATGCACATGGAGTATTCAGTGCTAACAATACCATCCAAAAAGAAAATTCAGGGTTTTCTGAACAAGTTTTTGCATTCAGTGTTTTGTTTTGCTTTGCTTTGTAACCAAAGCAATAAAACCAAGGTTCTGGAAGATTTCATTCATCCTCATAATGACCTTGGGAGAAATATGAAACCCTTACAATTGTTTGTATTTTCTGGTCTCACACTGGAACTTGTATGGAAAATAAGAGGCCTTGTCCACTAAACATGACCCCAAATGTAGAGTGTATGGCTTTAATCACTGTGTGGTTAGAGGGGAAATTTGTGTGTGTGTGTCTATGACTATGTATCTTAAAACACTGAGCAATTTTGCATAAACTTTCTCATCTACCCCTTAAGGTTTCTCAGGAGCTCTAAGCAGCACATCAGGTTACTTCACTGGATAAACTATTTCCTGATCCTTACAACTAAAATCATCTGGTTTATTCCAGGGAAAAGTAGGAATTCTTCAACAACAATGTTCCAACCTTGAAACCTGGGGACCTGGAGCTCAGAATGGGGCTGCAGTGGGTGAAGTCACACCTGGTTCACAAGCTTGATAGGATCAGGGGAAGAGGTGTAAAGCATGCTAAGTCCTGTTCCGAGGCCACACTTTTCAACAAGTAGGATCTAATTAAGGAGATTCACCCTTCATCTGTTTTTCCAGGGGTTTTGTTCCTACTGCTATTAACTTCTGCTAAAAGCTGTGTGGGCTTTTTTGTCCTCATCAAAATAGAGAGAATATGCAAGATGAAAAACACTTGTATGAGTACAAGAGGGATTCTCTTTTTAGGAATATAAGCTCCTTGTGAGGAGAAACAGATCCTCTGGTCTAGGTGACCCTTTAGGAATGCTTAGTAATATGTTTGTTCCTGGATCTTAACCTATGGAGAAGAACTTGACCAAGTATTTGTTGCAAAGTGCTCTATTCTGACTTCTGGGAAGGCTATAACACATAAGACATCAATTTTTTTTCCTCAAAGAACTTAAAGTCAAGTTGGAAAGACAAGAAATAAAGATGTAAAGAGTTAATTAAATAACAGGATGGGTTAATTAATAAGATAACAGCAAAGGACAAGTCTTGAAGCAATGCATTTTTAATTTTCATGTGAATTGCCCAGCTAAGTAATATCTCAAGAGTACACAGAGATTACTTCTAGCTGTAGTGGAAATAAAAACTTTCCTGAAGGAGGTAAGACTTAAGCTGAGCCCTCAAATTTGCATCAGTTTTGGGTAATAATCAGAGCTTACTGTGTGCAATATACTATGTGGTTCAAATTTCTCATTTAACAGTCCCCAAAAGCCACAATAAAGTTGATATTATTGTTCCCATTTTGCAAAAGGGAAAACTAATGCTCATTAAGATTATATAACTTTGCTCAGGATTAGGATTCAAACTTAAGTCTACCTTTGGAACCTACACCCTCATAACACATTGCATGGCTGTTTGATACCTTGTAAAAGTTTAAGCAAAACTCAGATGGAAATGCATAGTGGCCAGACCATATGAAATATACTGATCCAGCACAGGTGAGAGGTCAGTTGGAATCCTCAAAATCAAAACTTTTGGAGAACAGAGTGATGCAGTTGAACAGGTAGATGGAGTGAGCCTTGCCTATAGTCACCAAATTGTAAATGGTGGTTATTATTGTGGATGCAAATTATGAAAGACTTAACTGTTTAACTCAGAACATTTCTACTTTTTTTTCCCCTCTATGTGGTTCAGCAGTACTGAATTCCTTTTTAGTGAAAATGCCAGACCTCTAGAACTCTTAATTCTGAACCCGGGATAATCTACATATGATTTTGCACAACTTTGCATATCAAATTCAAGAACTCCTCCTCTCCTGGTTAATTAATAGACTAGTGCAAACTCCAGCAGTTTCCCCCTCCCTTACCCCTTCTGCCTACTGCCCACCAAGGTGCAGGTGTTTTACTACAGAGAGAATGAGGGGCCATTCTGGCAGAAAGCAGTTGGCATAGCTGCTTATCAACCCCAAATCTGAGGCTTTGGAGAAGAGAACCTGCCTCACCTTGTCAGGAAGAACAACAATGAGCACTTGCCCCTATGATCCCTGCAGCTCAGGGGCAGAGAAGAGTTGTCCAGAAGTCCTTGGATTTTAGACAGAAACTTGAGAGCGGAATCGATTGGGGGAGAAGTCAGCCTTGGATCACCTACAAAGAGGAAAGAAGAACTAAAGATAGAAAGAAAAGAAGAAAATCATAGCCAGACTGTGCCACTGCTAAGACTTTCGACTGTTTTTCCTTCTCTTTTACCTTCAGGCAATAGAAAATTATGGGACTCTAAGTCCCACAATGTCATGATAACACCTCTTACCTGGAAGGGGGACTACAAGGTCCCCTCACTACAGCTCAGGAAAAGAGCAGTCACCAAGGCCTCAAGACACCCACATCAGCTTCTGAATGCCTTGACAGAAGTCTCTCTTACAAGCTATAGAAAATAACACCCAAACCCTTCTAGGTTCTTGGCTGATAACCCCACCCCACCCTCCCACATACACACCCTTGTAATAAAATGACAGATTAACAGAAGAAAAACAAACAGAAGTTTAATAACATGTATACCTACTGTACACAGGTAGCCCAAGCCACCACCTTAAATACCATCTCTGACTAAAGACAAAAGAAGATGTTCAGATGGGAGGTTATCAGGCACAGTATACAAGGGTATGGTTGTGAGGCAGGTTTAAGTCCTTGCCTTCTCCATTGACTAGAGTTTCTGGAGACTTAGTTATTCTCCTCTTCCAGGTGTCCAGAGTGAGACATTCTTACAAATGGAGATTTCCCTGATAAATGTAAACATCATTTACAATACCAAAGGATAACTTTTACTCGATTTTCGGAGCTTCTTTTGAGTCTGCCCTTTCTTAAAAATAACCAGCTCAAGATCATCCTTATGACAAAGAGGCATATTTTGGGGTGGCATATTGTGCTCCCCTTTACTTCCTACCACCTTGACCCCACCACCTACACAATCTAATATGGCAGGCAGGTCCTTTTATGTCTATGAAACCAGCAAAAGCCTGGATTTTCAGTTTCTAGAAAGCCAGGCATGAGTGTCCCTCTGAACCCTTTTAGCACCTATAATGTCTCCCCACTCAGTTTTTCCTTGGAGATGTGAGAATGAGTTCAGTTAAAGTGTTATCTCTCCTTGAGCTCAGAAAATGGAATGCTTTGACTACTGAAATAATTTTAGCTTATAGTGTATTTTAGCAAATATGGGGTGGCAACTCAAGGGACAGGAGGACCTTCTTTTTGCCCCCAAAATCACATCACTTGTGAGTCACCATAAGGTTTGTCTTGAAGGCAAGCCAGCTTTAATTTAAAATCTGTGAGAAAAAAATGTTTTCTCAAAAAACTATAGACCTAAGTTATAAAGCACTAGTAGAAGAATTATTGGAACCAATGTTTCTAAGGAATCCGATTTAAGTATTTGTCTTTTGACAAGTCTGTGTCAGTGAGTAATCTCTGGTTTTGGGTCCCTCCGATGAGAATTAAATTATGTTGTAGTGTCAGGCAAAGAGTCAAAGGACGGCCATAATTTAAAAACACTAAAAGAACTTGCAAAATCAGAAAAGAACAACTATAAAAATATAGTTTGTCCCTTAAAATAAATAATAAGCCCTATCCTTTGCATAAACCATTACCATTTATTGCATAATTTATATACAACAAAACAATAATCATACATATTGCCAGATTAACTTTTAACATTTATTTATTACAACCCTGAAATGTTTATGTAAATGTATTCTTAGTCTTTCTCTTCCCCCTAATACAAAAGCATATTCTAACTTCCCTGACTCAGTTTTGCAGAGTTGGGGGTGGGGAGGAGCATGACAAGGGACAGAGGACAAAGACACTACCCAGGTACCCAGGCTAGACTTCAAGGGAATGTTTTTTCAGAAACTTTAGAGGAGAACCACTCTGGATAATCAAGGGAATGAGATAGAATTATTCAAATAGAAAAGCAAAGTTTTAGAAATAGTGCTGTAAACTTCATATCCAATTCATGATGTTTGAAAAATTGCAAGAACTGGAGATATTATAGAGTTGCCTTTTAGTTCCTGGGCTATTTCTTGACTATAGCTTTGAGACTGGACCATGTATGGTCACAGCTTCAATAGGGTTGCATGTGGTAATCCTTCTTAGCTTGTACTTAAAACTTTAAAAGCATCTGGAAGAGAAACTGCTCTATAGCTGAAAACTCTACCACTTAACCTCTATCAACCAAGAGTCTTACCATGCTAGGATGTTCTTCCCTATATAGACATTGGGTTGAGTATTATTTTGCATGTACCACTATTTAAGTCATTTCATGAACACAAACTATAATTTAGTGGTAATATATCAATGCCCGCAGGGTGATTTCAATGAAGATTAAGTGAAATTATACAAAGGGCTTGTAAATAACTATATGACTATGACATCTTTGGAAATTGATCATGCACAGCAAACTACAAAAATTTGTAGAGGATGAAGCAACAATCATAATTGCTGAGTTGATCATTCAGACTTCTATTAAAACTTCAAGAAAATGGAAGCAAACATATTCTGTCCAGGTATATCTCTGGGGTCCCATTTCTTTTAAATCTGAGAGGAAATTGGACTCAAGCCCCATCCTACATATTGAAACCCTCACTCAGATTTCCTATTCCTGGTGATCTCTCAAATTGCCACATCTCCCCTCCAGTCTTTTCTTTCTGTCCTGTACCAAACTGAATGTTCGGTACAGCCCTTTTCTTGTTAAATCTCCAAAGTACCCACCACACTAAAGCTGTTGCATATTGTTTTACTAAAGGTTGGGGATTCCAGAGGAAATTGTATCACAGCATTGCAAACAACTCAAAACTAGAGCTCCTAGACCATTTCCACCCTGGAGTTTTCCTCACTGTACAACTGTCTTCCTCAGCACCTCTCTCCCCTACCATATGGCTTCTGTCTCTGCATCTCTTCCCATCCTCCCCCTCACTTTTCTGTGTTCTCTCACCTTTATTAGGCAGAGTCATTCTGATCTCCTTTTTCTCACCACTTTTTCAAGGCATCTTTTTGGGGAAGGGGAGAGGCTTCATCTTTCACACCAAACAGGCCATTTGGGTAGTTTTCTAAAGAAAGAGTCACGTCCCCTAATGTGAAATATTCCCCTGGCGTTAGTATGGCAAACCAGCTGCAGTGGGTTCTCATTTTCAATAGAGATTTTCTTTCTTCCTGCTCTATATGCATGTGCTGGTGAAGGAGAGGGGGGGCTTGATATTTTCTTGAATTATCCAGACTATTCCTCCTACTTAGCGCTTGATTTTACATGGCTAGGAAAAGCCTTGGTGTGCCTCAGCTTTCCTGCTGTTTTCCATGTCTGCGTAATGAGAGAATAGCTGATTCCAGGTTTCAAAAAATCCAGCAGAATAGTCAATCACTTATATGTACAAATTAAAGTTATTACACTGGCCCAAATTGGACCAATGGCCAATTAAATGGCTGTGCAGATGCATACTCCAATGTTAGGATTCCTCTGCTGAGAAAAAAACTGGGAAGGAGTAGGGATGGATCAGCCATAGGCATCCACTCAAACCTGTTTCTTGATAGTTAATGGCAGGAATTAGGACTTTTGGTCCCTGGTTTAGATTTTTAAGTGATTACAGAGAATCATGGTTCGAGCAGGGAAGAGTGGCAGCAGATCTGAGTTCAGTTCTGCACACTGCCTCTTTCTAGCATTGAGACTGTGCACTTCATCTGGAAACTGCCTTAAATCATTTCTAGAGTGAGATAGAAGATAGACAGATGAACGGATGAACAGAGGACTGATGGACAGATGGGCTTTGATCTGTGAAAGGGAGATAATAATGCCTACCCAGCCTATTTTCAGGGGTGATTGAACACTTGAAAGAGCTCACCACTATTGTGGACTGGTTTTGTGTGCTTTTTCTACAGCCAGAAGAGACACTAATGTTAAATTTTTATGGAAATGCAGTTATTGATGCATTTCTAAAGAGCCACTACTAAAGAAGTTTTGTAATTGCAGAGAACACCTCTAGAGAACAAGGCAGGACACCAAACAAGCTCCCTCTCCACTTCTCTTGCTGGTTCCCACCCCTTCTGATGCCCCCTCCAACAGTCCACATTTGCCATCCTTCATTTCTCACCCTGTCCTTTCTCATCCTAAAGCAGTACTTGTTAAAGGCTCTGTGACCACTCCAGCTATTTCCTTTGAGGAGGATAACACTGCAGTCAAAGCTTCATTGTTATGCTAATCGAGCTTGGTCTGAGCTGCTTTCATAGCTGCCACATTAAAGCATCCCACAAGGAGAGGCTTCCAGAGTCATTTGCATGACACTGAGTGAATATTAATGAAGGATGAGTCTGGAGGAGTTGTTTTTGAACCACCCCCCCAATCAGGTAAAGGGACCCAGCTTTCACTGCCATAAATAAATAAAGAAGTAAACAACCAAACAAACAAGCAGATTATAAAACACAACATGAGAGAGCAAAGCTGCGGAGGAGGGAAAAAGGAAGGAGGCTAGCACAGCACAAATGTCTTCCATTGTACAGTGTGCATTGCTCTTTCACGGTGACCTTAATTATCCTGATTTTACAGATGAAGAACGTGGGCCTCATACTTATCAGAAGACTTCTTCAGGGCCTTACCACTGCTCAGTAACAAGGTTTTTCCCCCTTCTGCATGCAGGCCAGCCAGTGACAAACCTGAGGAGTTAAGTGAGGTGATGGAGCTAAGACTTGAGGGAAATTGGATGTCTTCAAGATTTGAGCCTCAGGAAGGGAAAAAGTGCACAGCTCTCTTGTATCCTGATGAAAATATATAATCTACAACCCTCCTGCTTGCTTTAGCCATTTATCAGTGGTGTCTTATGGAAAAGTAAAGGAGAAAGACAACCTGTAGGTCCCAGAGGCATTGCAGGACAACTCGGAGGGAATGAGAAAGGAAAGTCCCCTGTACTGGCAGCTTCAGGGTGTGGGAGATGAATCTCTCTTTCTTCCTGGCTATAAATCAGGGAGCTGGGCAAGAGAAGGAAGCCAGAGCCACTCCTGGTCCCTATATGCCAGACTTTCACCAGGAAAACTCTCATGAGCAACCATCTCGCTAACTCAGATGCCCTAAAGGATTCCTACTCCTCTCTACTTCCAGCCCAAAGAACTCCTGAAAACATCATTGCTGGCTGCTGCTCCCATGAGTTAGACATGACTACAATATTCCATTTCTTTCTTAAATATTTCTAATCAAAGATGAACACACCTCATTACACCATTTAATTCTTCTAACTTGGAAAATAAAGACTCTCATGTGTGGTGGGATATTCAAGAGTCTTCCCAACTCCTTTTATCCTTGCTGACAGATGCCTGCATATTCTCCAGATGTTGGTAGCCAACCCTCTTTCCCCCGCACTGTGTCTTCAGCCAAGAACGTTCCCCTCCCACCCAGAGCTAAATGTTGATTTATTTAGGCCAGTAGTGTTGATCCCACTCACATTCCAGTGATAGATTTAGGTCTAGACATAGGGTACAATCCTGTCCATAGGATATAAAAACAAGACTCTTGTGAGTCATTGGGAAACTTTCCAGTGTCTTAACAAAAGGACACACACAAGGGATTTTTTCCCCCTTTCTTCATTTGAATGTGGACAATGCTTTGAGCTGAAACCAATCATATCAATAAAGCCAAGAGAATCATGGAGGAGCCAATAGGAGTCTGACAGCCCTGAGCTTCTGAACCCACCAACTTTGGAAACACCTACTGCTGGTCTTCTTGTTATGTGAGATAATGAAATGTTTATTATGGTTTAGGCCATTTTTATTTGAATGTCCTGACACATATAAACAAAATTGTCCTGATATATTCCTTTTCCTTTGGAACAGAATCCCAATTTTGTTCAGATAACCTATATAGACTACATAGACTATGTGATTAGCTAAATTATTGGTGATATCCCTGTTTCCTTACTAGGGATTGGTCTAGGGTACAAATGTGACCCAAATCTACCAATTAAGTGGGAGGGGAAGTCCAGGAGAGGCTTCTAGGAAAGAGTTCTTGCTTTAGGAGGGAAAAAGGCACAAGAAAGAGAGATTTTTCTCCCCCTGCTGGACATCATCATGCTTAGATGTCCTTTGAATAGAGCTATGGCAGCCATCTTGCAACCAGGAGGGACACTGGTCAGAGAACGTTGTTGTGCTGAGGTTTGGTAAAGCCTTGAAATTAAAGATATTTCAAGCTAGGGTTTCTGTTATATGGCCTTGTAATGATGAGCTTTAGCTTTACAATTTAAGAATAAATTACTTGTAGTTATCTATCTATTCATTTGCCTTCCAGGTGCTCTCTTGAGTGGAGAGGAAGAGATGATGTAGTCTCTAGATAAAAGGAATTTTATTTCATACTAGTGGTCCGGTGCACAAAATTCATGCACGGGGGTTGGGGGGAGGGTGTTCTCTCAGCCCAGCCTGCACCCTCTCCAATTGGGGACCCCTTGGGGGATGTTTGACTGCTTGTTTAGGCCCGATCCCTGTATCAGACATCCTCTCGCAATCTGGGGCCGCTGGCTCTTAACCACTCACCTACCTGCCTGCCTGATCGCCCCTAATTGCCTCTGCCTGTCTGCCTGGTTGCCCCTAACCCCTCTGCCTGCCTGATCACCCCTAAACTCTCTGCCTGCCTGCCTGATCACCCCTAACTGCCTCTGCCTGCCTGCCTGCCTGCCTGATCCCCCCTAACTGCCCTCCCCTAATGGCCTGATCTCGCCCCCAATGGGTGAGCCCATCTCTGCCTCGGTCCCCACCACCATGGCTTTGTCTGGAAGGAAGTCAGACATCTAGAAGATGGCCAGTCGACCCAGTCTAATTAGCATATTACCCTTTTATTAGTATAGATAGATTATATAGGATAGGATTGATTAAATGGAGGGAAGCCTTTTTCATCAAGAGGAGATGCTCTTGGCAGACAAAAATACATAATCCCTATATCTGGACTGATAGCCAGCCATATGCACTATACTGCCAAATGGGTCATTAAAAAATTGAACTGCTTTCTTACACCTTACACCAAACAGTTGTTGCCCTTAAAACCCCTCCTCAGTCCCCACCTTAGGTTCTGCCTTCGCAGTTCACCCAGATTAGGTTCTGGTTGGTCGGTTTCTATGCCAGTCATCATCTCTGGGCCTATCTCTGGGCCTGACCAGAGAGGCGGGGCTGATCAGCAGCCCCCCCTCGGAGGCCTGGAGAGAAACAGAGGCATGGCTGCTGGCGAAGCCGGGAGAGAAAGAGAGAGGCAATGGCTGATCAACAGCTGCCACAAAGGCTGCGGATCAGACCCTGCCTCTCTCTTCAGGCCTCTCTCTGGGCCTAATCTGCAGCCCCCTCAGCAGTCAGTGCTGGGTCGCCACACCCACAGCAGTGGCAGTCAGCGCTGGGTCGCCACGGCAACCCAGCACTGACTGCAGGACTGACTTCTGGTCGGTCGAGCCTTTGGTCATTACAGACCCTGGGTTTTATATATTAGGATCCTGCCCTATCTAGGCCACAGGAGTGGGGATTGCCAGTTAGGGGTGTACCATTAATAATTTTGGCAATTGTAAATTACCATGGTCCTTGTGAGGTTTTGTTTTATTATAACCTCCATTTTCTTTTTAATTTAATCATTGCTAAATTTTTTATAAGGCAGAAGGAAGGTAAGAATAGGTTAAGAAAGCCTGTAGAGTCCATTACATCTTTAAAGGATGGATTTTATTACTCACACTAGAGGCCTGGTGCATGAATTCGTGCACAGGTGGGGGTCCTGCCTGCCCGCCCAAATCAGGGTCGCGGGCCGATTGGGGTTGGGGCTAGCCAGGGGAGGGGTTACAGGCAGTTGGCCAGCCAGCCCCACCCTCTGGTCAAATTCCCAGTAGAGGGGACAATTTGCATATTAGCCTTTTATTATATAGGATTCTTGTAAAATGCTTTCGCAAATATCAAGTTCCCTCATACTCCTCTCACACATACATGAAAAAAAAAAGAAAAGAAAATGGTGGTGGTACAATTCACTCTATTTTCCTACAAAATGATTTGGATTCTGTGAAAACCTGGGTAGACTCATTGGCATGTATCTGGCATATGACCATCATCTAAGGTGTATGTCAGGACAGAACATGACAGAGGACCACAGCCCTGGCCTGTGGTCAGTCAACCGTTTTGAACTTGACTACTACTCATTGGGCTCTAGCCAAAAGCCCCAAATGTTTCTAGCCCATGCAGTCAAAGACAAAGTTGGGGAAAGTGTCATTTTAATTTGCAAATATGTGAATGGCTGCCATTGAACATCAACAAATACAATTATGTCAGATAGATATAACCAGCTCAGCAAAAAATATGGTTTGTCATCCTTTATCTTCTTTTCCAAACCAAGAGAAATATCATCTGCACAGAATAGTGTGATTATTATTTGGACTAGATTGATTGATGTGGTTTAAGCTAGAAAAGCTTACACAATCCATTTTGAAGTCACAAAAGGGTCTCTAATGCAGAGAAAAAGGTATATGTAACAAATACCTTAGAAGTCAAGAGTTCATTTTTTTGAGAAACATTACAATAAAGTGAAAGAGCATTTGCTTACAACCAAAAGATCTGAGTTGTAGTTCTGATTTCATCAATAAGTAGTTGTATGTCTTTAGCAAGTCACTTTGGCTCTCTGGATCTCACTGCCCAGCCTTGTCCCCAGAAAGATATGATCAAGTCCTAAGTCCTGGTACCAAATGTGACACATGGAAATAGGTCTTTCTGGATGTAACTGAATTAAGATCTCAGGATAAAATAAATCATCCTGGAATTAGGATGGGACCTAAATTCAATCACTGGGTCCTTCTAAGAGAAAGAAAATATTTGAGACATGGACACAGAGGCACAGATCAAAGAAGGCCATGTGAAGACAGGCAGAGACTGGAGTGTTACAACTGCAAATCAAGAAACACCAAGGATTGCCAGCAGCTTCCAGAAGCTAGGAGGGAGGCATGGAACAGAGTCTGCCTCAGAACCTCCAGGAGGAACCAATGCTGCTGACACCTTGATTTCAGACTTCTATCCTCCAGAACTGTGAGAGAATAAATTTCTGTTGTTTTAAGCCACCAGTTTGTGGTGATTTGTTACAGCAGCCACAGGAAACTAATGCAAATTTTTCAGTTCAGAAATTATACTTGAAAGCATCAGTTTGATTAGCGACAGCTCTCTCCACTCTGTGATTTTGGGTGGGGTTACAGGGGAATTAAATATACCACATACATGGCCGGCTGGCATGGCTCAGTGATTGAGTGTCAATCTATGAATCGAGAGGTCATGGTTTGATTCCTGGTCAGGATACATGCAGGTGTGATCCCTGGGGGCAGGGGAGGGTTGGGGCATGCAGGAGGCAGGCCATCAATGATTCTCTCTCATCATTGATGTTTCTGTCTCTCTCTGTCTCTCTCTCTCTCTCTCTCTCTCTCTCTCTCTCTCTCTCTCTTCCTCTCTGAAATTAAAAAAAATTAATAAATAAATATACTACATACACACACACACACACAAAAAGACATCAAATCCTTTGTTTTGAGGTTAGAGTGAGGAATGGTGCCCAAAACTTCAATTTCTTTTTCCTTTTTTCATCTAAATAAGGCACTAAAACAGTCAAGAAAGGGCTACTTTAAAAATATTCTCAACCCGTTCAGAATAAAAGCAATATAAATCTCAGTGGAAGATCTATAATTCAACCAGGACAGGCTGGGCCTGCATTTACATTGTGATGAGATTCTAGTAAAACTCCATCTTCTTGGGAGATGAAGAGTAAAGAAAGCAAAAGAATTGCTTATTTCAGCAAGACTATTCTATCTTTAAAGTTTCTCCTAAAACTTAAAGTTTATAGCTCAAGAATGAATCTTGTATGTTTTCAAGTTGATGAACAGCTGGAGATAAATATGCCACTACATTCCTTCATCCATTCAGTTATTCATTCATTCAACAAGTGTATGTTGACTCATCATCATATACCGGGAGCTGAGCTCAGGGATGAGATATATTGGGGACCAGAGAAGACAAGGTCCTGGCCTGATAGAGGACTAGGAAGTAGGAGGAGGCAAGAGAAGATAGGGGAGATAGGGGCAGCAATGGGTGACAGAAAATAAGCAAATATACAAATATATAATTACAAATTGTGATCAGTTCTAAAAGCAAATGGTACAGGGTCAGAAAAATAATAGGGACTCAGGGATATCAAAGGGCCTCTCCCTGGATGTAGTATGTAAGCCTATAATATTTCAGGTCTGAAGATGAAAAGGGCCAGCCAGGGAAAGAGTAAGTCAGAGGGAGCATTCTAGGCAGAGGGAACCAAATGCAAAAGCCCTGGGTGGGAGAAAGAAGCCAGTGTGACAAAGAATTGAAAGGTGGCCAGTGTGAATAAAGTGTAGGGTCAGGGGAAAGAGAGGTACAAGACGACCCTGGAGAAGTAGGCATGGGTCAGATCTTGCAGGACCTCAAAAGCCATGATAACATGTCTGGGTTTTATTAAATGTGCAATGGGAAGCTGCTGAAAATTTTTTAGCAATTTGTGTTTAAAGGAAGGGGCAGAAATAAATGTAGGGAGATCATTAGGAGGCTCTAGCTATAATCCAGGAGAGAAATGACAGGGTTTAGACATTGCAGAGGGAGAGAAGTAGATGAATCGGGGGGGCAGCACCATTAAGAGGCAGATAGGAATTATTTACTTCAATCCCACTGGCAGTCATTTGTGGAACACTCGGACTGTGCTCTGGGTGAAATCACCAAAAAGAGAGGTCCAAGCAGTCGCCTGTGACATGCTTTCAACCCAAATAGCCAGAGAGGGACAGAAAATGTTCACACAAGCCAATATTTTGAATTTGAATTTGGATCCATTTGTAAATCTCAGAGGAACCCCAATTACTGCCTTTCTATATTGAGATTATGGCTCCATTTCAACAGACACCAAAGAGACCAAGGCAAACTTTTTAGCATTCAGAGAGCATGGGAGGTAATGCTTTCCTGCTAGGATATCCCAAGAAGGATCATCAGACATGAGAGTGTGGAAACCAGGGCATATAAGAGGAACAGAAAGGGGGTGCTGGGCCTGGAAATGGGAATGCTCAGGGGGCACCTGAGAGTTGAAAAACTCTCACAAAGAAAGTTCTGTGTAGCTGCCAAGGCCCAGCTAGGATCACTGTTAGAGGCTGGAACCAGGGTTCTCACTAGTGTCCCCATAGCTGCTGCACTAACCTTGCTGTGAGAGGAACCACATCAAAAACTTGTCATGTTACAATCCCTTCCCTGGAATGATGCTCAGTTGGGCCACGCTCCTGGTGCACATGTGAGGCATCATTAAATCTCATGACAGGATGTGAGCAAAACATCAGGGGCCTTCGGGGATCAAAGAAGTGCAACACAGTTGAAAAGCAGCTCTTTAATAGGGGGTGGGAGCAGGAAGTTTCTCTTTGTTAAACAGTAGACCTAATGACTTCTCTCTGCTCCCCTCATAAAGGCTGCCTAATTATGTCACATATGTCTGCACCTCACATTCAAGGCCCCCTTAGTGTCTGGGTCCCCTACTGTCAACCTTGCAGCCTTTGAGGTCATAAAAGCCAGAGGAGTCAGCTGCTGGAGAGCTGGTTTCATAGCTGGTTTTTCTGGCTTTGGACATACAAACTCTCATTATATTTTAGCAGTGAAACTGGGGAATGAAGAGAAACAGTCTTTCCTCAAATGAATCCCTGCTTGTTTCATCTTCTTTCAATCCTGTGGGACCATCACACTGGTATTTAAGATTAAAGGTGGCATCTCATTTTCAAACAGAGAGCTAAAGAAACCCAAACTGTATCTCAGCAGTGGGTAGACCATATATCCAATTTTTCAGCTCCGCCTGTATTAAGACTGGAACTAATTGGACTCCTGGCAGTCTTATGGGTGCCACAACGGTCTTTGAAGGCAATAAAAATGGCCAGACCAGCTGCACCACATCCTCAAAGACCTCCTTCTTCTAGGTCCCTGGCAAATACCCACTATCTTGACCACCCATCTTGATACTTAATTAGACACCTCATTCTTACACGCATCTATCACTCTAGCAACTTTGTTGAAAGCCAGTTACAAGGGTTTGGTTTGGTTTGGTTTGGTTTGGTTTGGTTTGGTTTGGTTTGGTTTGGTTTGGTTTGGTTTGGTTTTGGTACACCTCTTTACGTTTCAATAGGGGTTATACAAATAGCATATAATGGATGGATGCATGCATGCATGCATGAATACATGGATGGATTGATGCACGGATGGATGAATGGATGAATAGATAAAAATAGACACTACCATGTTCCAAATCATTAAGTACTATTTTAAGATGTAAATCCACACCCTCCCAAGTGGTTGTATGATTGCTTTGATCACATCTGCCATATCTGAACCTTAATTCAGAAGAGCCCTGGCCTTAAGGTTAATTTCTATCACAAGAAACTTTTCTCCCTAGTACAGAACACTGCAGTAACTCATGAATATTCCAACATCATAAATCTGAACTATGGCCTTTGGAAAAGACACATGAAAACCACCCTGGTAGAATTGTTTTTAACTCTTACATAACCAATTTCTTCAGGCCCCCTAGTGGCCCAATGCCCTCATCATAACTGACACCTGTGTTTGCCTACCTGGCTTCAGTGAAGTGAGTGCCCCGTGAGGGGCAGTGTCACATGGTGGATGTCACCCCTTGGGACTTGGACAAATATGAGTTTGAAATTTGACTCTGCCACTTTCTAGCTGTGGGACTTTGGATGGAATATGGGGCAACCCCTCTTAGCCTTGGTTTCCTTCCCTATAAATTAAGATTCCTCCCTGTGTTGTTGGAAAGGTTTAAGGAGATAATGTGTGTGCAGGCCAGGCATGCAACAATCTGCTCACTCACTGAACAGTCACTGTTACTGCAATAGCCTGTGGAACAGCTTGTTCTTAGGATTCACAGTGACTAAGGTGGGTGCCCACCTACAAAAGATGCACCCAAAGCACAAATACATCATGCTGACAAATATAGACATACATAAATATTTACACATAACGCAAACCAGCTAGCAAGCAACAAGTTTTTGTGAGAATGGTAAAAAAATGTACAGATGCAGAATCCCATCAGGATTTGTCCCTGGTCCAAAATGGTTCTGATTTATAGCACCTTCATTAGGAAAACAAAACACAGTCATGAATATTGCATTTACTTAGGGAAAGGTGGGCAATCCCCACTCCATTTCTCCCCAGTAACAAGGCAACCAAACTGCTCTGGGAGGCAGGAAGGGAAGGAAGAGCTTTACACTGCAGGTTGTTATTACTCAGCATAAAGTTTTTGTCCTACTCTGCCTCAGTTTCTCACCTGTAAAATAGGACAATAGACACCTTGCTTGGTTGTTGTATAGTTCAAAGCTAATACAGTTGATAGCTTAAAAAAGGAATGTTTGTTGAATTGCTGATTCCAAGACAACTGAAGGCATGCTTGCTGGTATTACTTGCAATTTTAAGTCTTAGGTTTGTTTCAACATTTTCAAAAATATTAAAACTCTGGCTTCTTTATAGTAGAGTTTTAGGTAGATTGCTTGGCAAGAGGCTGCAAAAATGAAGAAGCAAGAGTACAGTAACATCTGACATTCAAATTTGCTTCTAAGAAGATACCCTTTTAGATTTTGCTTGTTGGGTTTGACAGGTTGCTGCTGTCAGGGCAATCACCAAAGCTCCACAGTATGTGGTCCATTTGGGAACAATAAAAGAACTACAGGGCCCAGAACCAGCTCCAAGAAGAACATTTTTAGCTTCTCCTTTGAAGCCAATGTTAGATTGTTGGCACTGAACTAAAGGCTGCCTCAATCTGGAGCTATGTTTTATCTCGAGATGCAAATTCGTCAGGCAAGCCCACATCTAGCTCTCACACATTGCAGCTCCAGGCTGCACTGTTCCAGGGTTGTATCCTCACAGGGCTGCTGACTCCAGCAGGAAAGAAAGGGAAGTCTCCTGGAGCCCTGCCTACCTCCTCAGCCACAGATGGGGGAGTTTGGTGTCACTGCTCCTTGAGAAGCGTGATCAAATTCTGGCCTCAGCTATGCTACCATGATTGAGTCAGCATTGAACTCTACAAGCATTTAATCCAATTTCTCCCCCAATGTAAGACATCTTTTCACTGTCACTTCAACTGGTAGTCCTACCGTCTCTAAATAAACTCCTCTATTGACAAGGAGCTCACTCGTCTGCAACCAAGACCATTCTATGTTGCACAGCACTGATTGGAGAAATATTTTTTATTGTGAGCTGAAATCTGCCACCATATAATTCTTACTTACTGGTCTTAGTTCTGCCCTTCGAATATTATGAATAAAATAAATTGATATCCCAAAGGATCAAACGAGATTGAGTTTACCACAAAACCAAATATTTTTTATTTTGAATATAAAAAATAGTTGCAAAATTCATAATCCATATGGCTTTTCCTATCCCCTTCCCTTCTTCTCCCTGCTTTAAAAAATATTAATACGCTTCCTTCCTTAATTCTGTCTTTCTCCCCTCCTCCCTCCTTTACGTCCATCTTCCTTTTTTCCTTTCTTCATCCAAACACCATTAGGCAAGCCCAAATGAGACAGGAGGGCTGGGGGAGGCAAGGCCAAGATGGTGTCAGGATCCACACACAAGGAGGGTTGGCTACAAGGAGGGACAGAGATAAGGGGAGCCAGGTTTCTCACAATTGAAAGGAGGAACAAATACGGAAAGGAAGAACACTAGAATGTACTCTATGATGTTGGGTTGGAATTGGAAACACTGATATGAACTCACGGCTTTCAATATAGATGTATATTTGTGTATGTTATAAAATGTGTGATTTCCTAGCTCTCTTCATTGATGGGGCCTGAGAGCAGTGACATCCCACTAGCAATGAGCACACCTCTTGCCCAAATCTTGGTTTAGAAATACTATTCTCCACTAAAAGGAACCAAAACTCCTTAGAGAAATGGCTGATTCTAGGGATGGGGCAGGGAAGTGCATGCACCTGGAACATCTTGTGCTGCCAACAGTAAAGAAGTGCTCAAAGAATGGCGGAAATGTGTCCAAAGAAAACAGGAGGCAGTTTGAATGGGTTCCCACTGGCTGAACTAGAAAAATTAAAATAAACTATGATAGTAAGAGATTAGAGCCCTTGAATATAATAGTAACCCATAAATCCAAACACATAAGATATAAGATTTTAAGTGAATAAATAAATGAGGGGAAGGAAATATTTTTCTTTGTAGAAAAGGAAATAGAAAAGGAGTCACAGTATTAGAAATTTACCATTTGACAACCACCAAATTAACCATTCAGGCAGGAAATGTCTAGAGATGCTTCAACTAGTGGGTGAAGGTGGATGAGGAATGGGATTTTACACCATATTAAAGTCCCTCCTGATAAAAGCATTCATTACAAAGAGAAGGAAAGGATTGCTTTAGATGAAGAGACCTGAAGTGATCAAAGTTACCACCACCAGTAAAAGGACAATGGTGGCATTCTCTAAAGTCCCCACCCACTTAGGCTCTGCTCCAGTCCAGACAGGCTCTCAAGATAGGATAGTAACAACAGGAACTACACCAGCATACAATGTGAATATGCACTGAGTCCTCACATGTGCCAAGCATGTGCTACAATTGTCATCTTTATGACTAATTATCCCCATACACCTACCACCCAAAAGGTTTCCATGAAAAGAATACAGCAGTTAGGTTGCCCAGGACCAAACCAGAGAGAGTCGTACCTGCATTACCACCATTTGTCCACCATCCAGAACTGAAATGTCAGTGCTGACATGTACACATAAGGAACTGTTGGACATTGAAATTGGGTCTCAAAAGAACTGTTGGCCCAGAAAGAAACTCACTACAGACTGATTCATTTGCCTGTCACTATAGCCATTATTGCTTGTCTCATTTTAGGTTCTTATAAGTGTATTTCTAATAGCACATGATCTCACTCATCTAGGGGAAATAATGAACAACATAGACGGATGAACAAGAACAGACCCAGAAACAAGGAGGCATGGATCAGACTGTCGGGCCTCGGAGGGAGGGTAGGGGAGGGTGGGGGTAAAGGGGAGAGATCAACCAAAGGACTTGTGTGCAAGCATTTGAGCCTAACCAGCGGTTAAGGACAACAGGGGGGTGGGGGGCATGTGTGGGGAGGGGTGTGGGATGGGAATGGGGGGATGAGGACAAATACGTGATACCTTAATCAATAAAGAAATTTTTTTTAAAAAAGAATACAGCAGTTATGATATTCTGGCTAAAAATGCATAATCTGGGCCTAATGGAGAGGAAACAATGAACAAACACAAATCAAGGAACATTCCACAAAATAATGGGCTTGAATCTTTAAAATGTTCAAAGTCATAAAAATCAAAGAAAAGGAAAGAACTGCTCCAAATGGAAAGAGCCAAAGGCACATGACAGCATAGCACTACATGTGATCCGGAATTGGGGCCAGGGTTTTAGTGGGTGCTACTGGGCAAGGCTTGAGTGGGTTTCAAGGTGAAAGGTATCCAGGAGTTCTTTGTACTATTTCTACAAATTTCTGTAAGTGTAAAACAGTTTTAAAAGAAAAGATTTTTTAATTCATATAGACAGTAATCCAATACTTTTTGAAGTTTCACCCTTAAGAAAACCCTCTCTAGAGAATGATACCTAAAATTCTATCAATATGGTTTCTACCCACTCCCACTCTCTTCTTACTAAAACTTAACTCTTGAGACTAAGTTAAAATGGAAGTATCCCTGGAGAGGTAATATTTAAGCCAACACTCATCTTCAATCATGTTTCTCAAAGTGGCATGCAGTGTATTAGATCTATGAAACTTCTGTTCATTTGGTACTAAGGCAAAGGAGATTATTTTTTTTGTTAAAGAATTTTGGAAAACACTGAGTTACACAAAGTTTCTTTACTGCAGGATTCCTCTGAACCTTTAAGAAGTTGATAGGTATTTTAACTTGGCCTTAGGGGAAATTGCAATTGGGGTTATTTGATCATCGCCCCATATGTTCCAAAAAACACCTTTTGGAAAATGCTGGCTGACAGATTCCAATCAGGCAATAAAGCGTTGAGAGTTTGGGCTCTGGTATTAGATGGCCTGGGTTAAAACCCTGACTCCCCACTTAGTAATTGAGTGGCCTGGGGCAAGTCCATTAAACTCTCAGTGCTTCAGTCTCCTCACCTATAAAATGGAGGGGAGACAGTTCCTATGTTGGTGTGGTGGGGATAATTAGTCATAAAGATGACAATTGTAGCACATGCTTGGCACATGTGAGGACTCAGTGCATATTCACATTGTATGCTAGTGTAGTTCCTGTTGTTACTATCCTATCTTGAGAGCCTGTCTGGACTGGAGCAGAGCCTAAGTGGGTGGGGACTTTAGAGAATGCCACCAAGGTCAGGAGTGGAGGGAATGCATAGCAAGAACTAAAAAGCTGAAGGTACTCCAGACAAACTCCTGACATCCCAATGTTGAGAGTATTGTTGTAAAAGCCCCCTCCTGCACATCCATCTAGACTCCCCCAATATCTCCAGTGTGCTGTGGGGACAAAGACCCAGACAAGGCCACCCTGCTCCATCCTGCATCCAAACTAGGGCACCCATCTTCCCCAGAGAAGCACAGAGTCCAAGAAAACATTTATCCCTTTGAAATAATTGTAGCTACTTTCCTCTCTGTAAATACATTTAATGGGTCCATTGAGTTAGCCCCACTGCCTGCCCCTGGCCCCTTGGCCATTCTCCCCTGTGCCACAAGAAGGAGGAAGAGGGGTATAGAGGGTGAGGCTGCCTGCCAAATGGAGTGCCCACCCCCTGCCCCAGAGTCGCCACTGAGGAGCTGACCCCTGCGGGCTGTCGGCTCACCACAGACAGGCTTCTCCAGCGCTTCAGAAAATGAAAAGCTTTATTACACTTTCAAGTCCAGAACAGATGTGTCCAGACATAAATATTCAAAAGATCCCATCTGTTAGGTAAATCGTCTTTCGATGTAGTAACGGAGGGACCATACGTTAGCGAGACCCCATAGCTCTGAGGGCCCAGGAGTGTCAGAAATCCTGCAAGCATATGCTCCTGGAATCAAAATGAAAGAAGCCTGAGCAACAAAGAACACACAAGGCAAGACCGTGGCAGTGTGGGGTGCAATCAGGAACCGAGAGCCATGAGGCTAAAACCCACAAGGGGGCAGGGGTGTCAAGAAAAATTAACCAAATCCACACACACACCCACAGCCAGGTTTTGGTTAGAGATATTGAGGTTCTCCCTGAGACAGTCATTCTCCCCCAATCAGTCCATGCCTTAGGCATGACACCACTCTTGGCCTGCGTCTCCTCATTTGGAAAATTAGATCGCTGAGCATCCTTTTATGTATCAGTCTACACTGAGCTTTGTGGAATGAATAATAACATAAATAACAATAAACAACTTACACTTATATAGCCATACTCCGTGTCGGGCACTATTCTCAAAGTTGGACACTCAGTAACTGAATTCATCTTCCTAGCAACCGTCTTGAGATAAATACTATTATTTCTATTATACAGATGAGGAAACTGAGGCATAGAGAGAATGAGTGATTTGCCCAGGGGGTCATGGATGGTATGTGCTGGGCCAGGATTCGAACCCAGGCATATGGTTCCACGGCAGAGTGTGTAACCCCCATGCTGCAATTGGGACAGAACTGCTTCCTGCCAGGAGGGAGTTCTGGTGAGCTCTCATGTAGAAAAGGAAAAGACATTAGAAGACGGAAGAAAACATACACAACTGCTTGGGAATTCTGCTCCCCAGGGTAAAATGTGGTACTTCCTAGTAGGTAATGGGGCTGCTGGGAGGGAGGTACTGACCCCACCCCCAGGTCTGAAACCCAAAGCTCTGGGTGGCAGCTCCCAGGCCGGTTTGGCTGCTCCGTGTCCTCTCCCCCTAACAGAAATGGCCAGGCTCATCTACTCCCTTTGTCCTGGCTACACTTTGCCCTCTGTGCCTACAGCACCATCCTCCTCCTCCTTGCCTGCCACAGTCTCCCCAACAGGTTCACACCTTGACCTTCCCCAATGCATTCTCATTGAATGCACCTAGTGAGCTCCTTAGCTCCTCCGAAGTCCCAGCACCTATCACACGCACATTCTTTTAACATACTTTTAATGTATGTTTTCAGTCTTGTGCTGTCAGATATCCAAGGGCCTAACATGGGCTCAACTCCCCACACACCCTGTGTTCCAGCAACACTGAGCTTCTCGCCCTCCTAGAACACACTAAGCATTATTATAATCACAATTTATCTTGGGATCAAAGAAGGCTTTTCATTGTAGAATATAGAATTCCAACCAAAACTAGTTTAAGCCAAAATTTCTTTTAAAAGGAATCTGTTGGCTCCAGGAACTGAGATGTTCAGGGGGCTGGAAAGCCTAGGAGTAAACTGGTAAAGTTGGATCCAAATGCTTGAGCAAGATCTGTCTCCTCCCTGCCCGCCCCACTCCCAGACAGGTGTGCAGGGTGCTCACATCCCACCAATCCAACAGCCCTAGCAGAGAGAGGGATCCCCTTTACAGTTCCAGCTGGGCTCAGGCACCATCCTGCGCCAGTCACTGCCACCAGGGTATTCAATGATCTCATTTGCAAAGCTTTGGTCATATGCCCACCCCTGGATTCCACAAGGAGGGGCAAGGGGAGAAGACAATCATGATATGGACTGAAAGGGGGAGAGGCATTTCCTCAAGAGGAATTCTGAGTGATGCTACCAGGAAAAAGGTAAATGAATGATGAGCAATGACATTACCATCAACCACCATCAAAATTGATACCCACTAAATAAATTCATTTGTTGAGTGTTTACTGTGCTATCATGATTGGACTAGCAATGCCTGAAACTGAAGATTAAATTATGCATTTTAATCACTTGGGTACATAGTCAATGCTTAGTAAACAGTAGACACAGGTGACTTGGTAGGTTCTATTACACTGTGTATGACTAAAGTGACAGTGTTTCTTTTATCACCAAAAGCTGTTTTTAAATTGCTGCATCTTACAACCATTGTATCATATAATCAAGGAAACATGGTATTTGCATAGATCTAGGCTAAGTTCTAGAGCTCCTTGAGCAGGAGCTTACTCATTTTATGTCCTAACACTTAGCAGGAAGTCTTTTATATGTATGCTAATTAAACCAAGGAGGGATGTGTCTTTAACATTCATTCATTCATTCAACAAATATTTATTGAGCACTTACTATATGACAGGCATTGCATAGAAAGTAAGAATATATTATCAAACAATCCTACTCATACATCTTTGTTGTGTCTTAATAGGGATAGACATGAATCTGAGGGGCAAGGACAGAGCCATGCCACAAAGCTGGCAGCTTATGTGGGTTGTGTCAAGCCAGAGCAAAGATGAGAAACCAGGAGGTTGCAGGAGATGAAGGCAGTTAAATGTGAGTTTGCAAAGGTCTTAAAACACATGCTGGGGAGTTTAGATTAAAGGTGGGAGGCAAATGGGAGCTCCTGCCGATTTCTGAATGGACAAGTGACAAAATCAAAATAGCACTTGGAGAAAATTAGGCTAGCTGTTGGGTATAGAATGTACCAGGAGGGGTGAGGCTGCAGGTGGAAAGGCCCACTAGAAAGAAGGCTACTGCAGAAATCAGCATGGGAGGTCATCAGAGCCTGGACACCAAGGGAGGCTTGGCTGTGTCAATGGCTTGAGAAGGTCAGATCCCAGAGATAGAACTGCCTGCCCATTCTGAGAGGGACAGACCCAGAGAGGAAATAGTCAAAGGTGACTTCAAGGTTGAATGCTTAAAAGTCCAGGTGTCCTTGGGCGATCCAAACAGAGAAAGTGAAGGTCAAGGCTGGAGAGGAAGTGAGAACATGAACCACATCCACTAAGCCTTGTGTGCCAGGTATTGGGCCACCTATCCAGAAACCAGAGAGAAACCTTCTCTCTTCTGGGCCTGGAAAGACAGCTCCATCTCCTTTTCCTGACTCAAGAGAGGAATCAAAAAAAACTCACTACTTACATCTTTGTTACAAGATGGTCAACAATTAGGCAGAAGCCCTAGCCAGTTTGGATAGAGCATAGGCTAAAGGGTCCCGGGTTTGATTCCAGTCAAGGGCATGTACCTTGGTTGCAGGCTCCTCCCCAGCCCAGGCCCTGGTTGGAGTGCATGCAGGAAGCAACCAATCGATGTATTTCTTTCACATAGATATTTCTCTGTCTTTTCCTCTCTCTTTCACTCTCTCTAAAATCAATGGGAAAATATCCTCAGGTGAGGATTAAAGAAAAAATACACACACAATTAGGCAGAAGACCCAGCTGGGAAAGGGTTAATTGACATAACTTTGAGTCACTGCACAAGCAAGATAATCAGTGAAGATTCATTAAGCAGCAAAATGAATGGCACAGAATCTAGCGTCAGACAGAGCCCAGGCTCAGTCTCCAAATCTTCATGAAAGTTTATTGTCCACTTGTTGTCACATTCTGGGCAACTCTGACTAAGGCCTTAGCGCTTAGAGTTTTGGTCATGGTCTACTGCACTTACTGGGGGTTGGGGTAGGCTCCAGTGGTATTTTTCATTTTGGTGATTCTCAGGAATAAGCCTCCTAGATGTTAAAGAGGACTAATGGGCAAATGAACAGAAAGTACCTACAAAATGCCTGGCACGTAGTGAGTGCTCAGTAAGTGTTGAGTCCTAAAGATGCATTTGGCTGTTAGGGCCTCAAAAAGATGAGAGAGAAACATAGATCCTGGTACCTTCTCTGAAAGAGACTCATGAAATCAACAAGTCTCACCTTAAATTGCTGCAGCCCTGACTTTTAAAACAGAACAAAGACCATGTCTCTACTTCCCTACCTTTATAAGGATGTCTGGACACTTCCTGTTAAATGCTTAATTCGTTTCAGCTACTAATCAGAATTGTCATCTCCCAGGGGTATTTACATTTCCGGCTTCCTAGCATTTGAGACCAGACAGATCTGCACACCCCACCCCACCCCAACCCAACCCACCCAGTCTTCTCTCTTTTGATGGTCCAGGCCAGGCAAACACAATGGCACATCTCTTGCCCATACATCCTTTGAGTGCTAGGAGTCTAAACTGAAGTGGCTCATTAAGAGCCACTCGTGCATTGCTGGTAGGAATGTAAAATAATGCAGCCATGATGGACAACAGCATGAAGGTTCCTCAAAAAATGAAACATAGAGTTACTGCATCTCCCAGCAATTTCAATTCTAGGAATAAACTCAAAATAATGGGAAGCAGAGCTTGAACAGATATTTGTGCTCCCTTGTTCATAGCAGCATTACTCACAATTGACAAAAGGAGGAAACCTCCCAAATGTCCATCAATGGAGTGATGGATAAATAAAGTATGCTATAATTATTTGATCCCACCCAGGTGGTGGACATTATGGAACCAGAACCACTGAACTCTGGGTTTCCTTGCCACTTAAAACAAACAAAATAAAACTCCACATTTTTCTGAAAAAATAAATAAATAAAGTGTGCTATAGATACACAGTGGAATCTTAGTCTTAAAACAAGAAATTCTTACCCATGCTACAACCTGGACGAATATTGAAGACATAATGCTAAGTCACCAAAGAACAATTAATATTGTATGATTCATTTATATGAGGTGCCTACAGTAGTCCAATTCATAGAAATGAATTGGTAGAATGGTGGGCAGGGGGAGAGGGAAAATGGGGAGTTATTGTATAATGGATGTGGAGTTTCAGTGTGTGGACGTAAAGTCCTGGAGATGGGTTATGGTAATGGTTGCACAGCAATGCGAATATACTCAGTGCTGCTGAGCTGTACACTTAAAAATGATTAAAATGGTAAATTTTATTTTGCGTGTACTTTATCACAATAAAAAATGTTAAAAAATAAAATAAAAAATTTAAAACAGTAGATGCCTTAATGCAATTTCAGCAGCAAGCTCAACCTCCGCCATGTTCCTCAGTCACCTTGGTGTACTTTCTTCCCCAGAGCCGCCCAGCCCCTGCTTGAACACTGCCTGAGCCAGGAAGCTCACTCTGCCTCTAGGCAGTCTATTCAACTTTCAAATGGCTCTGCTCTCCTTGGTGACAATTCTCCATGGCGGTTCACCTTGCTTTCCCACACGGTTCAACCTTCCCTTAATCAGATTCCTGGTAGGAAAGTAATTAGTCCAGCCCCCCTCTGCTGTTTTCCCACAAAAAGTAGAGACTCCAACCGTTTTACAGGGGATGTGACTAGACCAGCAGGCACCTGTTTTTCTTTACACTGTCTTAAACTGGGAGGCATGGGGAGCTCATGCCTTAGCCAGCCTGCAAAAGCTGTCGAAAGGCTAGGTGCAGGAATTTGCCTCTGGCTTGGGGATCAGTGGCAATGTGGATTCCAGTTTGGGGAATGGCCTCGCCTCTCCACTTAGGTGGCTTTTAGAGAAGACCCACAGTTAGCAGAACGCTCCTGAAACACAAGCCTGCCCACAGCAACTGAGAATGATAGCAGCAGGGAGGCTAGCCAAGAGGAAAATGAAAACATTTGGCCCTGGGAAGGCTCTGCAAGTCTAAAGCTACCTTGATCAGAAGCTATCTTGATCAGATCCTTATGGAGAAAAACAACAAAGGCTGTGCATGTACTGAGGGCAGAGGTACCCACCAGGACACACACACACACACACACACACACACACACACACACACACCCTGATACCAGGGAGGACACAAAGGCATAAACTCAAAAATAATGGAAAGCAGGACTTGAACAGATATCCATACATCCTTGTTAGAAAGCTAGCAGGCCTGGCTCACACCCCTCACCTATCAGGACAGGCCCACCGACCCAGTGCCCTCCCAGACAGATGCCCCATGTTCAGAACAATAGAGCTGCTTTCATGCAGCTCAAACTTGGAAGGCCATGGCACTTTGCAGAGCTGGCTTTGCCATGGATAAAAAACCCAGCACATCCTGGCCATTGACCTTGGCTCCTATTGTGGGCCTCACAAGCAAAGGATTTGCACAGTCAGGAGATTGTAGGCCAGATCTGGACGAGATCCCCTAGAGCCATGGTCAGCAAACTGAGGCTCACGAGCCACATGCAGCTCTTTGGCCCATTGAGTGTGGCTCTTCCACAAAATACCATAGCCTGGGCGAGTCTATTTTGAAGAAGTGGCGTTAGAAGAAGTTTAAGTTTAAAAAATTTGGCTCTCAAAAGAAATTTCAATCGTTGTACTGTTGATATTTGGCTCTGTTGACTAATGAGTTTGCCGACCACTGCCCTAGAGCAACTATTCCCACCCCTGGTTTTGGAGATGAGGCCCAAAGAGGGGGTGCCCCACCCCAGTAAGTGGGGGCAGAGCAGGACTAAACCTGAGGCCTGGCCAGGCAGGTTAGCCCCCCAGGGTGTATAACTCATCTACAAACACCTCAAACGGCTCTATAAAGTCCTTCCACATCTGTTAGCTCTTTAAGGATAAAGGCCGAGAATTAACCTTGCTCCTTATTTCCCAAAGTGTCTGACTCAGTGCTGAATGTGTGGTCCAAGCTCAGTAAATTCTTTCCAAATGAGAGAATCCCCACGACAGGCCCAGGAAGGACATGAGGCAAGGATTAGTGTTCTCACTTCCGGAGGAGGAGGGCCGAGCCCCCAGAAGTTCCCCCATAGTCAGCCAGGAGGGGAGGAGTCAGGACAGGCTCCTTAGAGTCGATAAAATACATGTATCCTCCCGGACTCTCATTAGCTCGGCACCATCTCTAGACTCAGGCTAAGGTCCCCTGTAATCTTACAACTTTATGGCTCTACCACATCCAAATCTCACATCCATGTACATCTTCTCCCCATGGGACAATCCCCCATCTCAAGCACAACAGCCTTCCTAACTAATATTATCTGCCCCTTTTCCACTTAATGGGAAGCAGGGCAGAGATCCTCATCTCCCACTCATGCTCCTTCCTCTTCCCATTTTCCCAAATATTGCTGGTGCCTCTTTGAACAAGATATGGCATGTGGTGTGTTTGTAGGAGGCAATAAAGAAGCAATAAGTTGGTTTGTGCATAGTTGTCCCAATGACCACATTCAATTCACTGCTCTGACAAGGAACCACCTTCTTATTCATTCCTAAAGGGTCCCCCCAGGAAAGAGCCAGCCTGGTGGCTATGCATGGCTCCAGCACAAAGACAAACCTATGTGTCTATTTCTTTGGGGAGCTGGGTTTTAACAAGGCAGAATTTTCATTTCGTCTTTATTTACACTTTTGCTCCAAAACGTGTGTATCACCGTTGTACTACTTTCTTTACTCTTGAAAGTTCTGTGGAGGAGAGATATGCTGTTTCCCTTATCCTGTTTCCCTCATGGCCTGTCAGCCAGCCCTCCACCCCAATTTGTCTTTAACACCCTCTCCCGTCCCTATAAATGGGTGGAACCTTTTAACTAACAAGAGCAACCATGGACAAGATCAGGGACCACACACATTACATTTAGCCAATGTTATTGCTTGGCTGGTTGGGGAAAAAAGAGAACATTTTCCATTTACTCAGATTTTAAATTAAGAATAGAGAAGGTGACACTTTATTCTCAGTAAAAAGAGCCCACCTCCGGCAATCATAGCAGCATTCAATTTGTTTCCTGATTTGACTTTGTTTCTCTTTATGTATTCCCTCCATGTCAATTTCCTCAGTTATTTACATTATTCTGTGGTGTGTTCTTGGGTGAGATATCTCAAATTATTTTTTACATGAGGCTGTAAAAGAAACTATAAATATATTCATGTCACAAATAATGAGAAAATACTGAAATTTTATAAAATATGTATGAATATGGCCAGTGATAGGAAAAAGAAAGTAGAGGAGGAAAGGGGATAAGTGGCGGGGAAAGGGGGAGAGGAGAAGAGATGGAAAAATAAAGAGTGAGTGGGAGAGCAAAGAGGGAAGGAAAGAAGGCTGGGACCATAGAAACCAAGTCTCAATAGCCTGTGCCTCCCTGATAGCACAGAAATGCATGTACACACACACACACACACACACACACACACACACACACAGCTTCTCATCAAGCAGAGCTCTCCCTCTTACCAGTTGGTTCTCTGGACCTAACAATAAGAACTACTACTAGTGGTTTCTCCATCTCAGGAGCATGCCTGTGCCTTTTCCTTCCTCTCTTCTCCCCCCCCCCCTACATTGTCTTTGCCTTTCTCTTTCCTAAGCCCCAAGGGCCCTTCTTTTGCTTCTGTGTTTCCTGAGCCTACACAGCCCAGCTGGCTCACTTCTATTACCTCTGTAGCTTTCTAAATAAACTTTATCTTATAATAAAGAAAGCAAAAAAAAAAAAGAATTGCTACTAGTTATTGAAGGCCTGCTATGTGGCAGGTGCTTGTGCCTTAACTACTTCCAGTCCTCACAATAGCTCTGTGAAGTAGGAACTGGACACTTGAAAAAACTGGGCTCAGAGAAATAATGTCATTGTTAAGGTTGTGTTGTAGAGGACGTGAGCTTCTTTTCTGTCCCACATCCATAGCCTCTTCTTTGGTAACTGAGCCTCACACTCACTTTAGGAAAACACTCTCCTCGCTAACCAGCTCACATTATCCCCTGGCCACCAAGGCTGAGTCAGGGGCACACAGATGATCCCATCCAGGCCAATGAAATTCAGCTCTGCGAATTTTGTTCCAAAAAATCCAATTTCTTTCCACTAGAGTAGAAAATGAAGTAACACGGACAAAAGGGAGCTAAGGGTGGAGACACTGAGGGAAAGAATAAGAGACAAGTCTTACAAGTCCCTTGAGCTCTTGAACACAGCTGTGGTTGCACTTCCAGTTTTGGAAGCCAGTTAATCCCCACAACCACCACCTTTTAAATTTTTTCAAGCCAGTTTAAATTCTATCACTTGCAACTCGAAGAGTCCTGACTAACATTCCTTGTGTGTGAGCAGCTCATTCAGAAAAGGCTCCTCCATCCCCAAAGTGTAGCTCTCCCTCTCCCAATGCCCTGCCTCCCTAGAGCATGGTAGGTCTGGCAAGTTGGTCACCCTGCCCCATTCCCTCACCTGGAAAATCCACACTTCTGGCTGCTGCCTCCCACCAATCCCACATCTGCCATGCCTTCTTTTCCCCTGGAAAATGAAGGGCCTAGCACAGTTAGATTTTGTAATTAACATATTAGTAGAAAATCCCAGCCATTTGAGAGTACACTAATTGTGTTTGTTCATTGTAGCAGGAAAGACTGAGATGCTAAAAAGATAATTTAGACAACTTGCCTCAAAGAATTAAAACCAATACAAGAGTTAGATCAATCTCAGGGTCTGAGGCTCCCATCCTTGGCATAGAGATTTCTAAAGAGGGCAAAGCTAATAGGATTCAACCCTGATACTATGGCAAAGTTGAGAGGACACAAATCTAAACCTAGACATGGTAGGAATTTGTAAGTCATCTGCTTCAAAATCACCCAGAACTAAACTCCTCCCCAATTTCCTAAGCATTGATTACCCAGTCTTTGTTTGAATTATCCTTATCACAGGAGAATCACTACCTATTAAGACTGTATATTTCCTCACTGAATAGCTCAGAATATTAGCAAATTCTTTCTCAAATGATGAAAATAAAAATGATTAATGTGTGCCCACTCAGAGTGTCTCAGTAGTTGAGCGTCAACCCATGAACCAGGAGGTCATGGTTCAATTCCAGTCAGGGCTCATGCCTGGGTTGTGGGCTCGATCCCCAGTAGAGGACATGCAAGAAGCAGCCAATCAATCATTCTCTCTCATCATTAATGTTTCTATCTCTCTCTCCCTCTCCCTTCTTCTCTCTAAAATCAATAAATATGTATTTTTTAATTATTAATGTGTGAGTGCTCTGCCTCCTCAGAGTATTTATTACCTTTTTTAAAAAGAATTCTGTCTTTACCAGCTCATGGAGCAATGGGGAGAAAAAGGAAGAAAGAACCAGAAATGCAAAAATGGGATATATATATATCAGAAGTTGGCATAGAAATAATAGAAATAAAGGGGAAAGGGAAGAAACTAAGGAATCCACCAAGGCAGGGTGATGGGAGAAATTCTTGGTTTAAAATCAAAATGAAATATGGAGGAGTCTGTGGGGTGGGGAGTGAAAGATATAGAGAATACCAGAGATGGGAAAAAGTTTAACAAGACTTGTTATACATTAAAAATATATTCATTTCCCTTGACACTCTTCCCAGAAATGCCAGTAAAGTTTTAATTTAATTTAATTGCTTTGGTTGCTGGACTGTGTTCCTCAGAGTGCAATTCTGCCTAGGTTAGACCACATGAGGCCTAGTTTGGGGTTGAATTACAATTATATTAATTTCAAATCTACTTCCTTGTAAATCCCATCCAGGTTAGAAGGAAAGAGATTTAGAGATGAATACATAGAACCAATTATGGACCTAGGATACAGGATGGAGACTTGATTATACAAGAGATAAAAATGAAGTTACTAGAAGTAGAGCCTGTTGTAAGAAGGGGAGTAGCTGAAAGAATGACTGATTTCATTGTGAATCACCTGAGCTGATTAAATTTCCTAAGAATACCATCAGCCCCAGCAATTACAGGTTGAGTCAAGTGCAGAGAGAGGCAAGCCATAGAGGTGGGGACCCATGCAGATCGTTACAGTGGAGGTCTCCCAGGCTCCTGCAGTGCAAGCAACAGAAGCTGCCTCTCTAAGCAGAAAGGAGTACTCGGCAATCAGCTCCCCAAGGAGAGAAATCTGACCAATGGAAAATGGGAGGAGGAGGGGACTGGCCATTAAGCTCCCCATATTGTATCTCTTCTGTGGATAACTCCAAGGTATGGTTTTCCCTTCAAGTGTGGTTTTCTTTCCAGTCCTTCCTAGAAAGTCCCACACGTGAAGCAAACACACCTACTATGTGACCTGCTGTGCTTCCTTGAGGTTAATTGGGAAGTGATGACCAGCGTAATCACACATTGCATCCCAGTGTTTCACACCTTTCTTTGCTTCCCTTCCACTTCTCCTCACCTTCACTGCCCTAAGCTTGCATCTCACACATAAAATGTCAGCACTTTAACCCTTACCTCAGGCTCTGCTTTCTAGAAAACTAAAAAACTCTAAAGAATGCTGGGCTAAAACAGCCATTTCTTGGCTTCTAGCTTTAATGCTTTTTCTACCACCTTCCAACACCAAATGGTGCCTTTTCTCCCTCAAAAAAATATACACATGTATGCACTTAATTCTTCCTGACTCTGAAACCCAATTCTTTGGCCAAGCTCCTGACTGCCTCCCTTGAAAGCTGATATAATTCCCCTCAGGGTCTCGTCCTCCTTCTACAGTAGCTACATTAATAAATCTTAAGTGGGAGTTAAGAAGTCTTCTTTCCTGGCTTGTTTGATATTATAATTCCTTGTCCCCAAACTCCATGGATGTCTATATTAAGATACTCTTAACTTCAAGCCTTACTCATCATCTCTCTCCCTTTTCTTTACTCCTCACCTCTCCTTCTGCTCATCCCAATCTCTCCTATTCACTTCCTTACACAAGTACTTTCCCCATCGCAGATTCAAAGCTCTTGCCAGGCCCTGGGGTATGAGCTTTGCCTGTGTCATCTCATTTCATCTTATGACACACCTAAGGTATAAATTGGCATAGACCAGTGATCGGCAAGGTATAAATTGGCATAGACCAGTGATGCCATTTTCTACTTTTTCCTAAATTCGAGAAGCACCTTTCTCCAGCTTTTCAAACATCTCTTAAAATTCCAGCTTTCTAAAATGCATTCCTCAAATGGTATAGGTGGTGTCTGATTACCTCCACTACTCGATTTCAGCATTAATAGGGTATGACGCTCCAGACAGCACATCCTCTACTGCTATATACCTGGTAGACCTGGTGCTCCCAGAGCTCCCAGACACACCTGTTAGAGCACTTGTCACTGAGAACTATAATGTTTTACATATCTTCCCAAGTAAAGTATGGGCACCTTGAATGTAAGGAGCATGGCTTATAATTTTTTTGTATTTTGAATACCTAACACATAATAATACTTCTTTAATGTTTTTTGAGTAAATAAATGGATAAAACATTTACTTATATAATCCAACTACTATTGCAACAGGTTCTAAGAAATTCATCTGGATTTGTTGGTACTCTGGAACAGCTTCATGTCAAACACTGCTTGAAAGATGTGAGATACCATTGAGGAGAGAAAATTTATTATAACCCAATGGGAAAAGACAGAGGCACTACATCAAAATATAAACAGGAATGGCCAATAAGCATGAAAAGATGCTCAACTTCACTAGTTACCAAGAAGTGTAAATTAATATAAATATTGATAAGGTATAAATTGGCATAGACTAGTGATCGGCAAACCGTGGCTCACGAGCCACATGCGGCTCTTTGGCCCCTTGAGTGTTCTAACTCCACTTCTTCAAAATAGATTCGCCCAGGCCAAAAACCGACTTCTGCGCATGGGCCACAAAGTTTCAATTGCACTGTACGTGCACGCCTGCACGTGGTATTTTGTGGAAGATCCACACTCAAGGGGCCAAAGAGCTGCATGTGGCTCGCGAGCCGCGGTTTGCCGACCACTGGCATAGACTTTTGAAAGGATAAATGGGCAGTGTTTATCAATATTTCTTCATTTTGATGAAGCAATTCCAATTCCCAGGACCTCCCCTGCTGGAAGGCCAGAAAGGGTACATGGGTAAGGGCTATGATTACAACAGTTTGTAATAATGAAAAACGTGGAATTTTTAAATGTTTGTTAAATAGAGGGATAGTTCATGAATGATGGATATTGATATCATAAAATATTAAATAAGAGTTTAAAAGGGTAATATAGAGCTCCCAAAATATTTTGGGGAGAGAGAGATAGAGAGAAGAGAGAACAAAGTCATAGAACAATATGTAAAGTATGATTTTATTTATGTAAAAAAGAAAGAACCTATGTGTATATATGTAAATGCAGAACAATAAGAATGACTCAAGTGCTGACAGGGATGACTCAAGGGAAAGGGAATGGGAACAGAGCCATAGGGGGATGTTTCAATGGGAACCCTTACCTTACATTCTACATGCTTCCATGTTGTTGGAATTGTTTACACTGAGCATATGTTCACATACTTCTTTTGCAAGTTAAAAAGATGATTGAAAAGGTGTTATGCAGATGTCACCCCTGTGTCAATTCCCTAGAACCATTGCACGTGCAAGCTAAAAGGAACCTGAGCATCATCTAACTCTGGAAGTTTGTAAATTGGTTTCTCTGGGGTTCCACAGACATACCCAAAGGTGGCAGAAGCCACATTTACACCCATTGCACATTAACTTGTGCTTCTAGGAGCTCATGTTCATGTAGTGCTCACACCAAAGCATCTCTGTTTAACTAAAAATTCTCTGATATTGCAAGAGACCCTCTCAAAAATAATTACCATTTACAACTACTTATGTATATGAAACAGGACTTCCTCATTGATTTACATCCAAAATAATATGCACAATGAAATTTGATACTTAAGCCTGGATGGCAAATTTTACCCATAAACCTGGTTTCAAATGATTATATTCATCAGAATAGCCACACTGCTCTCAGTAACTGAGTTATTGTTATAATAGGCAGATCTATAAAATATATTCACAATCATAAAATACTATTTCTTTATTTTATGTTGAAGTATATATAATTTTATTTTTTAGATTTCCAGAAGAAAACAACAACAAAGATTTGAAAATCATAGTCTCATCTAACCTGCTAATTTTTCAGATGAGGAAACTGAGCAGAAGTAAGGTGACTGCCCAAGATCCCACAGTTCACTAGTTGGAGCAGCCCAGCCGGCCCTGACCCAGTAAGTGCATTATAATGACCTTCCTAAACCCCAAGTTTCAAGCGCTTTTCACATGTGTGATCTAACCTAGTCTCACAGCAATGCAGTGGAATAGGGGTGTGCTTATGTTAGTAAGATAAATGAGGCTCTGGCATTTCATTTCAACTTTCCCTAAATCATACAGCTAACAGAGTGTCTCAGTTTCCCCCAAAGAGTGACCTCTTCTCACAACATCACTGGGTCAGGTGGCTACAGGAAATGGGGAAGGTGGGGTGGTTTGTCTCTAGTGCAAATTATAACTTCTTGATGGCAGGTACTACCCGTAACATTGCCATTTCCACCCATTTCCACAAAGCTGCTAATAGAACTCAGGGTCATGTGAGAAAAGATGCTCACTAATTAGCTCCCCAACCCATTAAGATCTACTCATCTCCTGCTTCGTATCTAACCTGCATTGGGGCAATGGACATATAAAAGGCTAATATGCTAAGTGTCTGTCCAACCAGTAGCTATGACACACACTGACCACCAGGGGCAGATGCTCAACACAGGAGCTGCCAAACTGCTGTGACTTGGCAGCGGTGGTTCTCGAGTGACACACTCTGAAACCAGAGAGGAGGGAACCTGATTCCTCATGGGGCCACACCAGTTCACCTTCATTTGTGAGTTATGTTGTGGCTGGGGCACTGTCAGCCCCGAATCTGGTTGACTGCACATTTGTGTTCCACACCCTGTAGGACAGCAACTTTGCAGAGTGCACTCTTGCACTCTGGGACCCCTTAGGGGATGTCGAAGAGCTGGTTTTGGCATGATCCCCACAAGCCAGGCTGAGGGACCCCACCTGCCGGCACAGGGTGGCGGAGGCAGGGGGGACCCTGCTCACTCTGCAGATGCCCTTCAAGCCACAGCGCCAGCCCAGGTGCAGCCGGCTGGCCAGGGAGGGACTGTGGGAGGTTGGCTCCAGGTTGTGTCTGGCCATCTAGCCCAGTCCTGTCCCACCAGCCACCTTCTAGTTAATTTCCTTTCAATGTGCACAAATATGTGCACCGGGTCACTAGTTTAAAATAAAGATACCACCAGCATTATAAAAATGTACCTGAGTGCTGTCCTAGTTGCATAAAATGTACATTAATTTAGTTTAACTTCAATAGAGAAAGAATTCATTGGAAGAATATCAAATTGGAGAAATTACTAGGAACACTAAAGATTGCCGCTTTGAAAACAGGGAGGAAGCAATGGAGGATAAACAGGCAGAGTAACATCCAAAATCATGGAAAAAGTCAGGCTACAAATACCACACACCACCCAAGGGTAGCCAACTCACCCTTGAATGTGGCCCACCAAGCTGTCCAGGCCCACAGTATAGAAGCATACTGCTTGTTCTCCTTGTTACAACAAAAGATACCATTTGCTACTATTGCTGCTGCTAAAGGATTTCATTCTAAACTGGACTCTGCTCTGTTATGACTCTTCAGACTCAAGGTCTTAGACACAAGCATCTGATTGGCTCCGTGGAGGTCACATGCCCAAGCTCTAATTGCCATGAATCTGGGAGAAGAAATTACACACACACACACACACACACACACACACACACACACACACACATGCCCACCAGCTTTCATTGTGTGAAATGGAACATTTCTCTCTTTGTGTATTAGTGATCTTTGCCATGTAACAAATTATCCCAAAACTTAGCAGCTTAAAACAATAAACATGTATTATCTGACACGGTTTCTGGGAGTTGGGCACCTACCTGGAAGCAGCTGGGTAGTTCTGGCTCAGAGTCTCTCATGAAGTTTCAGAGAATGTGTCAGCAACAGCTATGGTCTGAAAACTTGACAGAGGTCGAAGGGTACACTTCCAAGGTGGCTCACTCACATCACCTCCTAGTTCCTGGCAGGAGGCCTCAGTTCCTCACCACTTAGACCTCTCCATCAAGCTGCCTGAGTGTGCTCATCACATGGCAGCTGGCTTCCCCCCAGAACAAAGGATCCAAGGGAGAGCAAAGAAGCCACGATGTAGTTTATGACCTAGCCTCATAATCACATGCAGTCATTTCTGCCATTGCTATTGGTCACACAGACTAACCCTAATTCAATGTGGGAGGGGACAACATAGGGCATAAAGATAGATGACAGGGATCATTATTGACTATCTTGGAGGCTGGCTAGTACTGTACACTTGGGTTTTCCCAAAACAAGAAAAGATGTTAAGAGATGGGGCAGCCCATTACAGTTCATGTCCACTGCCAGCACCTCCTAGGCACAAAGCCTGCCTTCTAGGTTGTTGGCACTTTGATAGAATAAAATACTAATAACATAAAAATAATGCTATCTCACTTTAATATACTGGTATAAGTAAGTATCCAATTACCTCTTCTCTTGGTGACATCATTCTCTATTTTGAGTGAGGTTATTTAAAAATGGAGGTAGGGTGGCACTAAAGAAAATTTCAGTTTTACTTGGACTTAGCCCTAGAAATAACCATTTGCACTTACTGAGCTGAGATTCAATAGAAAAATAAGTGTTTCCATTTTGAGTGTGTTCCTAGTGCTCTTTGTTTCCCTGGCAGCAGTAATCCCGGTAATTGAGGTAATCCATGACCTTCTGGGGGTTCCAAATCTTCAGAACCAAGCTCATTAAGAGTTTTGCTTTCATGACAGACTTTTCTATATCTGATTGCAAATTAAAGGAAGCAAATATATTGAAAAGCTGGCCAGGACCAAGTTATAGAAGCATAAACCGTATTCTCCTTCCTTTTCCCTAATCTCTTTTTTCTTTGGCTTGAAAGTATTGAGTCTATCCTACCCCAGACTTGAGCAGTTATCTTGACTTGCATCTGTTCTATTCCTCCCCTCCAGTCTTAATTTTCCATCTCAGTACTTTCTTTTATTCCATTTATTCAAGATGAGGTTGCCTCCATGTATTCCCAGAGAATAAAATAAATGGGGGTTGGAGACTTCTTATCGGTTTTGTTTTTCTATTCTTGACAACCAACATCATGCTCATAATTCTGAGCCAAGTGCCTAAGAGAGAATGGAGTGAGTTTTAGAAATCAGAACATCTGGGGTCCCTCATGAACTAGAGTTCACAATATTCCGAGCCTACTCTAAGCAAAAATACAAAACATATCTTTAAGTTTCTCAGCAAACTAATGTGCATGTGACAAGAGCTGTAATCAATAAGTAACTTGATAAAGTGGATAAAAATTGACCCAGGAGAGGAGTGTAACATCCTATTAAGCAAATTCAGTCCAGACCACTTTGAATCAGCCATACCAAGCTGCAAAACTCAGAGACCGAGGTCTCTGTGGAAGGAGCTAGATCAATATGTTAAGCCCAAACTCCTTAACTTTGTACTAACAACAAAACAGAAGAAAAAAATGATGCTCTCTAAATTTAAAAACAGAAAAAGGATGGGGAAAGCAAGGGAGGGGCAAGAAATATGTAGGCTATAAGTTACGCACAACTCCCAAGGAACGAATCTATCTTTCCTGAACTAGACAAATGCTTAAATCCACCAGCCTGGCCACAAACAATCCTTCATGAATACTGAAAGAGGAGAAGGAAATATTCAGGTCACAAATTTATCTGATTGAAAGTCAGGAACTAAGTGAAGCCTGCAAAAGTTTGATTTCTTTTCCATTAATATTGGGGGAGGAAAGAAAATACTCTGAGATGCCAGGGTGCAGAGGAGAGGGAAGCAATGTGGGTGCAAATTTTTTTTTCAAATTGCATGAATAGCATCATATAAATATTTTCATTTGTGAGGGAAGTGTGATTCTGTGTAAAAGAGTTCTCATGAATAAGAACCAAGCATCCCAAGCAGGCCTCCATTGGAATTCCAGAAGCATTTCTGCCACCCTAACCTGAGCACCGGGCTCTTCTTACCTATGCACAATAGCCAATCAAGAAAGCAATTCTCAAAATTACAGTAGGCTGAGCCAGAGGAGATATCAAAGGGCTGAGTTTTGTGCGCTTTGATTGGATTCTAACTTATCGGAACTACCAAATGTCTACTCATATAAGGTCCAAACAAAGAAACGGAAAGTCAGAAACAATGCCAGGAAGATAGCCTCAGTGAATTATTTTATAGCCATTTCTTCTCTACCCTGACCCTCTGGGAAAGAAATGACTTAATCAAAATGACTTCCAATCATTTCATTTGCTTAGTTTATTGTGGATTTATGAGAGCCTATTGTGTGTTAAGCACTGTAGAGTATATATAAGGGGAGAAATGCCTGAGATTAGTCCTCCCTCAGGTTGCTCCAAACTGTCCAGCATCTGGGTGAAGGAGAGGCAGCTGGTAGCCCCCTTGTAGAAGGGGAGTGGAGAGTCGGCCGGCATGTAAATGTTACCACTCAAACCTTAGGTGTTTGTAAATGTGGCTGAGTGGAAATGGCAAAGGCTTGCAGTCACAGAAACGAGGGTCCAAGTCCTGGCTGTGCCACTGAATTTGAACAAGAAATTTAATTTATCTGAACCTCAGTTTCCCCATCTGTAAAATGGCAGGGGGGAAAGGGAATACCTATATTATGTGGAAGGTTAAACAAGGTAACATATGTAAAAACAGCTAAGAAAATGCCTAAAACTAAGTAGGTGCTGACTAAATGTCAGCAACTTCCCCTCTTTTCACAATGAGGGAGGGCAAAGTAAACTCTATCCTCCACGCCACCCCCTCATGTCTGGTAGGAGAGCACCTGGGCACAGCAAGGAATGTCAACTCCCCAGCCCCCTCTGGCCCTGCAGCTCACCTGCACGGAGCTGTAGTGCTGGGTAGAAAAAGGACCCCGTTGGAGTGGGGAGAAATTGGATCCAACTCTAGGAAAGATGATTGAGGCATTTCAGAAATTAAAAGTTAATGTGAATAGACAGTTTTCAAAGCCATTTGAACTAGGTGACCTGCTGATCCTCCAGGGGAAGAGTCTCTGGAAGGAGCTCCTCACTCACCCAGATTCACTGAGTACACACAGAAAAGAACCGGGCTGGACACTGGGGTGGATCCAATGAAAAAGGCAGTCAAGACATGGTCTTAGACCCAAGGAGCTTATAAGTAAATCAGAGAAAGGAGATAAAAGTGGATTAAAAGTTTAATGTCAATTACACCATCTGCGCATGGCCACTCCCCATCCAAAGGGATCACCTCCACCCAGCCCCTACTCCACACACTGATGTGGCCCAGATATAAGAACAGACTCTGAACCCATCTGATAGTGGTTCAGAAATGTTAACTGATGGTTGCCTTTAGCAGTAGGAGCTGAAGCTGAAAAGTTGTAATGCAGAGAACGGTGCCAAGATGGACCATATGCAAGCTCAAGTTGGGAGGATGTAAAATGTATGAGTAAGAAGACAGAAAAAAAAAATAGGCAATGTAGGTTGTATCTGTTAACCTACCTGACAAGGGCCTGGCAGGAAAACGACTGTACACTCTGAGTAATGTGAGAAAGGTTGGATAAAGAGATGATGTTCAAAAGTGAAATCAGGGTTTAAGAAAACTGACAAAGGATGATTCGTACCTGAAGGCTGGCAACAACCAGGACCGTTACACCCCTAGGCCCGATGTCATCAGACCAGGAGAGGGGAGCTGAATGGAGAAGGCTGCCTTGGGCAGAAGATGTAGCCAACACACAGCCACCCAGCAGGAAAAGAGCTTCCCCCTCCTCCTGCCCCTTAGTCTCTGGAACTGCCTCCACTGACCAAATGAAACCAGAGCCAATGGGCAATCCATTTAGGTGTAGAGGAAAAGTGTCCTCCTTGCCACACACTTTTCCCCCAAAGATATCAAAACTGAATGTGCATGGTGTTGCAGCTAGTTCTGGAATTGTTCACTGATCATGACTTGGAGAGACCAGGCCCTTACTGGGCCCTTATTCCAGTCTCCTTCCTCACCAATGAACAAGGGACTTGTTTAAACCAGCTGGATTCATGCCTATCAGGAGTGTTAGTTTGATCTTTAGTTGGCACACTCTCCCCAGCATAATTTTTTTTTTAATGCAGTACGGTTTCTCAGTTCCACTTTGGGAACCAAGTCAAGAAAAAAATGAGCCTTCCTATCTTTTAACTAGAGGAACAGGGGGGTGGAGGGTGTCCCTCAGCCCGGCCCGCACCCTCTCCAATCTGGGACCCCTCGAAGGATGTGCTACTGCCGGTTTACAGGGATGGGGTCTATACCGGCAGTCGGACATCCCTCTCACAATCCTGGACTGCTGGCTCCTAATCGTTCACCTGCCTGCCTGCCTGGTTGCCCCTAACTGCCTCCCCCCTCTGCCGGCCTTATCACCCCTCACTGCCTCTGTGTGCTGGCCTGATCACCCCTAACTGCTCCCCCTGCCAGCCTGGTTGCCCCTAACTGCCCCCTGCTGCCAGCCAGGTCGCCCCCAACTGCCTCCTCCCTGCCAGCCTGGTTGCTCCTAACTGCCCCCCCCCCCACCGGCCCGATCACCCCTAAATGCCCCCGCTGCCGGCCTAGTCACCCCTCACTGCCCCCCCCTGCCAGCCTAATCCCCCCAACTGCCCCCCCTGCCAGCCTGGTCACCCCACGCAGCCTGCTGTTCAGTCATTTGGTCGTCCCTCACTAACCCACCCTGCCAGCCTGGTCGTAGACAGCCATATTTTGAGGGCGTGAGGGTTAATTTGCATATTACCTCTTTATTATATAGGATGGTTGGCCCTGGTTTTTATGCTAGATCATTCTAGAAAGGTCGGGATTCAGTTTCGTTGTTCCCCTGCCAGGGAGAGGGGTATGGAGTGTAAAGGGTATAGTCAGCCCTCTCTAGTTATACAGTATAAGAAAGTTCAGAATGCATAGGTGACCCAAGAGAAGTTTGGCCCTTGCAACCAAAAGCCAAGCTAACCCCAAGTCCCAAGGAAGGAGAGATCACTGTGGGCTGGCCAGGTCCAGCCAAAGACTCAGCTAAATATGTCCTCTTTAATCAGCATCAGCATCCAGGCAGCAAGCCTGGGGTCAGTAACACAGTATAGTTGACTCAGGATTGAGGGCTAGGAGGAGTTAATTTAAGTAGACACATGCACTATTTAATCTGCAATTGGAAATTCTACAGCCAAACCATGTGGAAAGCAGCACTGCAAGCAATATTTTACAGTTTTCATCAAAGAAACTCTGCTGCCTGCCTTTCTGAGGTTCATTTCCCAGAAGAGAAGAAAGGAAAAACAGGCAGGGATGTGTATATGTGCACACGTGCATGCGTGCGTGCGTGTGTGCGTGTGTGTGCATGTGTGCGTGTATGTGTGCGTGTGTTCGTTCATTCCTGTACGTATGTTTGGGGGAGGAGTGAGAGCTGCTCCAAAGACAGCCCTAAGAGAAGACGTATCTAAAACATGTTGGAGAGTAAAGAGGAATGAGGGGGACGAGGTGTTAGCAGGGGAGTGAGCTTGCATCCTGCTCCTCAGGGACCCTGACAAGGATGTAATAAACCTGTTATCGGCAGCAACATCTCCACTAAAGCCAACTCCACTAAAGATGGCCATGGGGCAGATCTAACATATGGGCAAAACAGGGAGTCATCTAGAGGCCTAAAAGGGGGCCCAGCTGCTCCCCTAAAATTTATCTTCCCTACTGATTTGCCCCAATATTCCCAAATTTCCACAGTGAAATTCACCTCTGTCCAGAGGTGATTTCCTCTGCTCCAATGCAAATATCTCGTGGTTCTCAAACTTCAGCATGAATCGCCTGAAGGGCTTACAAATTCAGGAGGTGCTGGCCCTACCCCCAGAGTAGATCAGGGGTGGAGCCCGACACTTTTTATTTCTATATGTTCCTACGTGACGCTGCTGGTCTAAGACTACTTGTTGAAAACCTCTGGCCTGCATTGAGGGATGCTACTGGTTTCACGGATCTGGCATGTGTCACTTGGCAAGGAGCAGCAACCAAAGGGATAGGACATCAGAGCTGTAAATTCTGACAGTGGAAGGCAGGAAAGGTGGCCTGAGAATGAGCCCAGCAGTAAGCTCAGCCCCACTGGAGAGCACCAGCCTGTGCCTGCAAATCCAAGAGGAGTGGGCAGGGCTGGAAGAACGTGGTGGAGAATCACATGGGAAATGAGGGGCCTTCGCTCCTTTCCTTCAGAGGGGCACACTGCTAGCCCCCTCCCAAATGGAGGGGCAGCCTAGGGTTGCTGTCTGAAGTCTCAACTTGGCGAGTGTGGAGTAGCCCGTGGAGAGGCTCGAAGGCCAATGGCTCCTTTCCCTTCACATTCACTGTCCACGTCCAACATCCTTCCTCCAGACTCTGCCCTGTTTACCCACACATCGAAAACTAGGGGTTCTGCATGTGACTTCAACACACATGTTTTCCCTTTGCATGTTTCTCATTCTGATTCCTCTCTTCCTGCTTCATCTTTCTCAATCACAATGCAGTTCCCCAGTAGAATTCTGAAAAGCTCCAGGAAAATCTGAAGGGTCCACTCAATTTAAAAATTGAAAATCTTCTTAATTGACTCACCCACTTTGAAACTGAGAGCATGCATTCTTCAGAATGAGGGACAAAAGGGCCGCCTCTCCCCCAAGCCACACAGTTCTGCAGGACTGTTGCAGGACCACAATTAGGAAGGGTGCTTTGGATTTTTAAAATGGGTTTTTAAATAATACAGGTAGTACTTTGTTTTTTTAGAGAGAATGGCTTTCAAAGGTCCAGGTAGCTACTCCTTTGCATATTAAGGAATTTTTTTATCTATTGAAAGGATTCTATGGGTCAGGCTAGGAACAAGGACAGAAACTTCAAAGATCAGGAATAATCAGCTGCCCAGTGAAAGCTATTAATCACAGCTCTATACCTACACAAAGAAGGTGTCCTCGCTCTAGGTGCTGATGCTAAAAGGCGTAATGCAAAAGATCGTGGCCACATAGAGTAGTGGAATGGACAAAAATATACCTGCTTCAGTTGACGGCTCTTCAAACCCAATTTTGTTTTGGGGCAGCTCTTTAAGGAGAAAACTAAAGCAATGAGCCCAAATTCCCCCGCCCTCATTCCTATCCCCCACAGAGAGCCCTGCTGTGACTGAATGGTCAGCTTGTCTCTGCTTAAGCATTTGCAGGGATTTCCCTTAGCAGCCTTTTTCTTCAAACACCAAGTTAGCCTTGTTCATAGCAATGTGAGCTAAACCAATGCGCGCGCGCGCACACACACACACACACACACACACACACACACACACACACCAGCTGTCTTCCCTCTATCTTCCCCCGTCTGCAAATTTGACTGGTCACCCCACGCAGAAAAATTTGACTGGATATCAAGAGTTTTTGCGAAGCTGCAGTCATCATGAGATGTGTTCAAATAACAAAATCACTATTCTGTGTATTTCTTGGCATTTACAGCAACACTTTGTCAGGTTTTCCCAAACCCATAAATACTTTGTCATGAAGGTCCCCCTTTATAGCCCAGTGTGGAGGAGCTCAGCCATCTGCTTTCAGGTTTCCACCAATTTCACTATCTTCCACTTTGTTTTACGGGCAGGGATTAGGCCTGGATTTCCGCAGATGCCCGGGTTTCATTCTAGCGTCTGTCAATTTTTCCGTCTCTGGCCACATGTGTCTGCTGATAAGTGGAACTCAGACACTCATCCTGCCTAACAAATAGTCCTTGTCAGTGACCTCTAACCTCCTTGGTGTTGCCCATTATGAAGCACATCTTTTACTCTCTCAGGGAAAAGCTAACAAAAAACCCTGCTCAGGAATGATGTAGCCAAACGTTGCAATTCAAGAAAGCAAAGGCTATAGCATCCCCTGACATGAAGAACATCCATCTGTGGATATAAGTTCTGAGTGGACAGAATAGCTTCACACACTTTTGGAGAAATAGAGAGATACCGAAATACACAGTAATTGTACCCTTGAACAAGATAACAAGAGTACAAATTTACCACTTGTGTGTTGGGCTGGTGTGCTTATGGGTCAAGGGTGAGCCCTACAATAGCTTACAAAGTGGTTCTCCAAGTGTGGTACACAGACCCACATCAGCAGGATCACCTGAGACTGTGTTAGAAATGCAAATTCTCAGTCCCTCTCTAGAACTATACATCAGAAGCTGCATTTAATAAGATCTCCTGGTGCCCAGCCAATGTGGCTCAGTGGTTGAGTGTCAACCTATGAACCAGGAGGTCACAGTTCAATTCCCAGTCAGAGCATATACCTGGGTTGGGGTCTCAATCCCCAGGGGAGGCAACTGATCAATGATTCTCTCCCATTCTTGATATATATATATATATATCCATCTTCCTTACTCTCTGAAATCAATACAAATATATTTTAAAAAATAAGATCTCCTTGTGACTGGGAGGCATCGCAAAGCTCGAGGAGACCTGGCTTAGCAGTCACATGTCCATTACTGTGTAGCAGAGAGCCTGTATGGCATAATATTCAGAGGCCTGGCTGGTTTGGAAAGCCCTTGATTATAGTCCCAGTTCTATACTAGCTGGCACCCTGGGTCAGTCACTTTATTTCTTGGGAAAGCTGTGGAAGATCCCTGATTTTCCAACTAGACTGCACATTAGAATCATCTGGAAAATCAGCCAGATCCCACCCGATGAGATTTGGATATAATTAGTATGGAGTGTAGCTTGGGCATCAGGATTTTTTAAAGCTCTCCAGGGGATTATAATGTGCAACTAGGGTTGAAAACCAGTGCACTTGATGGCCTTTAAGATCTTACTAGACTTAAAAGCCAGTTATTTGGACAATTTTATGGCTCTAGATAAGTATTAGAGGTTAAAAATTTAAATTCAAGTATGTTTAAACCTAAACCTTGGACACTCCAAGGACTTGATTTATTTTATTTCTGATTTAGGCAGGTTTAAGAATAATGGTAATTGAAAGCTCTGATTAATTAGGTTCTAGTTAATTGAAGCCTTACTCTAATATATTTCTTTTAGGGGATTTCATATTTCATACAGGAGTTTTACAGCATGGACTCTTTCTTAACAGAATCTCCCGCTTAAATTTTATTTAAGCAAGTTGATGACTTGCCTAGCTATTTTTTTTCCTTTGAAGTTAAGTTATAAATATATAGGGAGTTCTGTCCTCTAATACAATCTTGTGATCTTTTTCAAATCCATATGTTCATTGAAGTTAGAGGAGGATATTTTAAAATAAGGATGAGCTGTTTTCAATCTCCATTTTGAACGATTGCATTGCATTTCATCCCTTCCTATGTAGATTTCTTGCTGTTTTATTTGGGAAGGAAAAACACTATGGTTTTGGTTTCCATTGGCTGACCTATTTAGCTTTCCCACTTTGGATAACTTTGGCTAGGTGAATCAATTTATATAGTTTCCTCTGAGTTGTCACTCTTAGTGACAAGCAGAAAATTGAAATTTGCAAGCCATTAGCTGTTAAGATGCTACATGAGATTTTAAGATTTGTTTAAAAAAGAAAAATTTGACTGGTGATATCAAGAGTTTTTTATTTGAAAAAGAGAGAGCTCTCTACATATATACACGTGGTATGTTTTAAAGAGGGTTTTAATAAAATTAATAGAAATGAACACATCTCAACCTTATGGGAAACTAAATCTCAGTCTGTGGAGCCATCAGGAACCAGCAGCCCCTTCCAGTTTCTCTCTCAGGCCCCATGGTGTTTGGGAGCTGCTCTCTCTGAACACCTGCTTCCTTCTTCTCTGTCCAGGGACCAACTTTCTCCGTTTCCCCATACTCATGGCAAATGGTGCCTCGCCACTTTTGACTTTATAACACTCAACTCCAAGCAAATACCCCAAATCAAAATGACTCTCTCAGTCACAGCCTGAATGCCCAGGAGAGAGGATATGATGCCATCGTCTGTTGGAGACCAAGAAAGTAAAGGTCAGAGGAAGGGGAGCATCAGGAACTGAGCAGATCCTCCAACGGAAGTTTACCACAGTTACCCCAATACTTGAAAAATACAGTTTCAACAACAGGTTCTCTAAGATCCACCATCATTCCCCCAAGTTGAGTTTTTGTCATAGCTATTAGAAATATCACCCCCATCTGAACTCACCTACCCCTGCATGCTTCACTAAATGGTGGTAGAGACAATAGACAATCCTGTATTCTATATTGGCTCAAGCACGACTCACATGACCAAGACTGATAGTTATCCCCAATACCTACTTCATCTTCTCAATTAGACCCTGTAGTTAGGCAGATGGCCATCCAGAATAAGATTACATTTCTTAGACTCTCTTGCATCTAGCTATGGCCATTTGACCAAGTTCTGGCCAACAGGGTTTGAGTAGAAGTGATAAGTGCTCATAGAGGAAAGGGGTTCTCCCTTTTTCCTTCCTCCTTCCTCCATACTGCTGCTTAGAACATGAACATGGTGGCCAGACATCTTGGACTGTGAAGATGTGGGGAATACTCTATAATTGGCAGAGCAACAACACGGAAGGTACCTGGGTGCCTGATCATGTCGGACACCAGAGCCAGCATATCACTTTGACCTTTTACATGAGAAATACATACACCACAGTAACTAAGTCCTAGCTAATACTGCTTGTACAATCATAAAGTTCCATAATTTAGAAATTATCCATTCCAACCCTTCATAATACAAATGAGGACTTAGAGACCTAGAAGAGAGAAGTGACAGCCTTATCATACATTTAGGATTTGACCTAGGATTTCCAACCTGTCCTCACCGAAATCCCAGTCCCAGAACTTTCTCTATCATACTGCAATAATCTTCTCTCCTAAGTAGGTAATGAATATTCAGCAATGTATTATTAAATTTTGTTTTTAAATCTTTTTTCCACATATGAGATGATGTGTAAGTGAAATAGTTCCTTATAAAAGGAACAAAGAGTTCTGGTTCTGGTCTGCCTGCTTTTACTTTTTTACAGCTCACACTTTAGATCCTTACTGTAGCCTCACACCCTCAAAGCCAGATTTAGCATAAGGGAGGTGCTGTGGGACATGCAGGAAGACATTGAATTTCCATGGGCCTCCTCTTCCTCCTTTAAAAAATGAAATTGGATAAATCCATTCGACTCTGAAAATCTAAAGTTCTATTAAGGTTGCAAGCTCTCCAAGCTCTCCAGTCTGATACTGACAAAAATGATGATTTCTTTTGAAACCACTTTCCACTTTCAAAGGACAAAATAAGCTTTTTAACATAAAAGCTTCAATTCATCCCATGCTCCCCATGCCCAGGACTCATGCAGGCCATCCTGGGTGAAGAGGAGTAAGATACTGTGGGCAGAGCAACATGAGCCAATCACTCACAATCAGTTCTGTTGTGCTAACCCGTTCTTTGCCTCTTTCCTTTAGTTTGTTATTTTAAAGAATATGATGGAGACAGTTGTGATTCACTGTGCCCCAGATAGCATCTTGGGAAGGAGAACCTTCAAGAGCAAAGGTGGGAAGGAAAAAGCAATGACGACACTACTTTGGGTCTTTCCTTCTTTTGCCCTTTTTGGTGTTTACAGTAACAGAACCTGAGTTTGGAACTCCCATTTTCATCCACTGTGAAAGGCACACATAGAACACAAAACACACAATCTGATTGTACCCCACCACAAGCCTATTGCTTGCTTTTGGAAAGAATGAAATCAGACAAAATGGGCATTGGGTTCCCAAAAGTTGTTTGCCTCTCCTTATGGATAGAAGAGCAAAGAGCAGAGGGAATATCAAACCAGAATTCAACAGTATACATATAATCATCTACTTCCTGCCATCAAAAATACTTTAAAATTAAGACTAAATATTTGACACTTTTTTCTTTCTGGCTGCTCACTCTTTAGCTCTTCAGTGTGCTATCGCATCATTCCCTACAAAGCAAGATGTAGCCTCCACAACCGCTTTACAGGGGATTGGATGAGAAAGCAGCAACAGGCTAGGACAGAGAGTGATCACACATTCACGGGGAGAATTTATGAAGCCTTAAAGAGGGTGCCTAATCCCTAAATCAGAAATGGGGAGACAGCCAAAACCGGTTTGGCTCAGTGGATAGAGCGTCGGCCTGCGGACTGAAGGGTCCCGGGTTCGATTCCGGTCAAGGGCACGTACCTTGGTTGCAGGCACATCCCCAGTAGGAGGTGTGCAGGAGGCAGCTGATCGATGTTTCTCTCTCATCGATGTTTCTAACTCTCTATCCCTCTCCCTTCCTCTCATAAAAAAATCAATTATATATATATATATATAAAAGAAATGGGGAGACAAGACGAACAGCTCAGTGAGACTTGAAGGAGTGTTCCATATCTGGTTCTGGTGCAGACGCAGCACCTGCATTAAACCCTGTTTTGTCACTTCCATCGTAGCAGCCCAGGAACTCGGTGATCACCTGTGCATTTCTGGACTCAGAATGCTTCATCTTTCCCAGCTCACCTCCCAGGCCCTATGGAAACATTCACCCTCAACACAGAGGAAGAAACTATGTGCCAAGATGCTGCACAAAGCCAATCCAAGCCTCTCCCTGAGGTTACAAGATGCCAGACTCTGCCCAAGGGAAACCAGAGGGGCCTTTCCAGGACACACATCTCCAAGTTAAGGATGAGGGTTGCTGGGGCAGGTTGATGTCACCTATCTCTCTTGAGAATGACCCTTTTCTCTTTCTAAATGAGAGGCTAACTGGTTGTGCTCCAGGGCTGATGTTAGGAAGGAATCGAGAGCACAGCCTGGCCACTTAACACACATTATCTCATGTGATCCTCACAACCACTTAAGAACTATACATGATTGATGTCCCCATTTTACAGAGTTAGAGAGATTAAGTGACTTGCCCAAGATCATATGAGCAGGCAGGGGTGAAGCCAGATTCCAGCTCAGACCTGAGCCCTTCACCAAATTAGAAGACCTGCCAAAGCACAGAAGGTCATCTGGGGAGCAGCTGTTTGAGCCCAGATTCAAGTGTGTATCACAGAAGTCTGCACCCTGAAGGAAGGCCTCTCAGAATGTCTCCTAAGATGCTCTGGACAACAGGAACAGTCTGTTACCTTCCAAATGGAAGTTGCTTTTCTTCCAATACTTTTGCTACACGGTTCACATTTTGGGGAAATTCATAATCAGGCTAATGAAATTTTTTCTAGGTTTCTATTTTTGAATACTCTCCATGAACATGAGTTCTAGGTCTAAGAACTAATGGTTGTTTCTATCTTTGGATTTCTCTACTCATTTCTGAAAAGCTTTAAAAAAAACAAAGTTGAATTTATGGCATTGTCTTTTCCTCTTGTCATATAGATTCTCTCTACAATGATCCATCATGTCCACACCTCATAGAAACTCAGCCTTTCCCTTTAAAAAAAAAAAAGGCAATAAATGCAAGACCTCCTTTGCAAAGGGCAGCTCAAGTTTCAAAAATATGCCAGGAAGAGTTATATGTTCGCACGCTGGATCAATTAGACTTTGGTTTAATGAGTCAGTCCAAGCCTGCATTTGTACCAGCAGGCAGGGTTCTCTGGTAACCAGTACTGTTCCCACCCTCACAGCTTCTGCCCCAACCCCTGGCCCTTGTTCCGCCTCTTGGTACCAATTGCAAATAACTGAAGTATGATCTTTCCCACATCAGAAATTGTCTTTAAAAAAATATTGTCCTTTATCCACTTGAGATAGCTACTTCACATTTCAAAGCTAATAGGTTCAAGAATACTAAGGAGGCAACAACAATCACTAGGCAATGTTAATTAAACCTGAATCAAATAACTAATTAAGAAAAGACCTGGGAAAACAAAACTTTCTTCAGTCAAATTAAAATCTCTCTGTGAGGTACAAGTTGAATGGCGTTTAGCCTTTCAACTGCGACTCATAATACAGTTCCAGGAAAGTCCTTACTGAGGACAAGCAGCTCTCAGGATGCAGTTCACTGCAGCCAAATTCTAACATCCCCAACAGGGGCAACATTTTAAACTATGTGGATAACATTAAAATAGTCTCCACTTTCATAAATTCAACCTCACTGGTATTTGTGGACACTGAATTTTGAAAATCACATCATAAATTAAAATTTTACAGGCTACCACCTCTTCTTTTCACTTGGCCAAAAACCACACAAAAAAAAAAAGATTATGATGTTATATCTCTCCAAAATGTGTAGTCTCCAGGGACCAAGGGAACCTCATCAAATGAAGGAAGAAGGTGTGTGGTCCCTGGGGGCCTGGGTAGCCTTTTCCAGAAGCCAGGAGATGCCTCTACATCTTGTAACTCCTACAGCTTAAAATGAAACATAGAAGCTGACAGATAACAACAAATACTCAGACTCAAGGAGAACGAGGATGTAATAACCATTACCATGTGCTCCTGATGCTCAGCGCGATCTTGGAGACATCAATCCTTCTCCAGCTGTCCTGGAGATCGCAGTGACTCGGTGGCTCAGGGGAGGGGAGTGTCTATTGTGACTGGGTGCTCAGGAAAGAAGCTGTAAACTAGATTGCACTCATTCATTCTTTTAATGCTCATTTATCAAGATCTATTCTGTGCCAGGCAATACTGCAAATAGTGTAAGGACTTCCGAACAGCACGAAGATCCCAATAGGCACTTGGCACCAGCCCTTGGAAAATGTGTGGCAAGAACAGAGCAGGTGGGAGCAGCTGACTTTCCCTTTGTCCCTTTAGGACTGCTGCTTCCACTTCTCCTTCCCTCTCTTCAGTGACTCAAATTCACCCTCTCTCTCTGCCCCTATCAAATCTGCTTTAAAGAGAGTACCTGATTCAATCATTTACACCTCCGTATAAACTATCTGACTATTGTTCATACAATCAGCTTCCATTCTGTTGGGGTTTACTCGGCGTCAGGCCCACCCACATAGGAAACTCTCCTTACATTGGCTCATGTCACCCTTACCAAGCTCTGTATTAGACGCAGCTTAGAGTAGCAGGGGCTGCAGAAGGCCTTGTGTTTCAGAACACCCTTGGCAGAGAAGCCAGCATGAGCTTGACTGAAGCCCTGCTCAGCAGCACCAGAGTGCTCACCGAGTGCCCAAGAGGCCCTGCCTTAGTTGCCCTATTGCTGGCCTCCTACTTCATCTCCCTGCCTTGCTCTGCAAATTCCTGAAACATACCAGCACATGTCTGCCGTGGGGCCTTTGCACTGGCTGTTCCCACTGTATATGTTCTTCCAGATACCAGGGGGGTCACCATCTCAGTGCATCTTCCCCCGACTCCATTAAAAATTGCAACACTAGCCCTGGCCAGTTTTGCTCAGTGGGTAAAGCATTAGCCTTCAGACTGAAGGGTTGCAGGTTCGATTCCAGTCAAAGGCACATATCTTAGTTGCAGGCTTGGTCCCTGGCCCCAGTCTGGGCGTGTGCAGGAAGCAACCAATCGTTGGTGTGTCACTCTCACTTCAATGTTTCTCTCTGTCTGTCTCTCCCCCTCCCCTCCATTCTAAAAAATAAATAAATAAATAAATAAATAAATAAATAAATAAATAAATGGGAAAATATCCTTGGGTGAGGATTAACAAAACAAAAAATAAAATAAAATAAAAATTGCAACCTCTCGTTGCCCCCCGCCCCTCCTCCACACACACACACTCCCTATTGCCCTTCCCTACTTATTTTTCTCCATAGTAATTACCACCACCTAAAACATATTATTTACTTATTTATTTGTTTATATTCTCTGCTTCACCCCCAATTATAAGCTTCCAAGGCCAGAGGTGTTTGTCCATTTCATTCACTGCCATAATTTCAGTGCTTGGAAAGTAGAAACCCAATAAACATTTATTGAATGAATAACCACATGAAGATCTTATTTAAAACATAATTCCCCTCATTATTCTGCGGCCTCTTGGGGTATTTCTGATGGAATATAATACAGATGGGCTTTAGTGAGGACATAGAACTGGATTGGACTACCAATTCCTTCTCTACTACCAGACCTTGTTGCTGCTCTAGTTTTCCTTATGTGGATAGAAAAGATCGATATGAAGGAGAGAGGGTGGCTGTGGAGTGCTGGGAAATTATTGTGGCCCCTTTTCAGAAGCCACCCACAGCATCATGTGATTTAAGGGACAAAGGAGATCCCTGTCCCCAAAACAGAATCTGTCCTTGTTCTCTTTAGCTCTTTGTATTGGGGACTCAAACAATGTTGTCTACTTGCCTTTCTGTATTGTAAGGCTACAGCATTTCAGTGTATTACTCCTAGAAGAGAGGGCTTTCTTACTTGGCATTCACATGTGAGTTCTAAAGAAGCGTTCTGGTTGGCCCAGTTTGGCCATCCCCATGCCATGCATTGTGATTGGTCAGGCCTGAATTTTGTGTCCACTGCTACAGCCCAGAGCTGAGGCAGTTTCCCTAGGACCACTCGGCAGAGGGAAGCGACAGTTCTCCTTTAGGGGGTGGGCTATGAAAAACAGAGAGAGGATGGTGGGAAGTTAAAACTCTAGGAAACTAGTATATTCACTCCAACATATGCCTCTTTAACATAAAATTTATTTTGAGCCACAGGCACTTAAAATAAAACCAGAAGGTGCAAGAAGGGCTGTCTGACCCCCCTTTTATTCCTGGAAGCAGGAGATAAACACTCCTATGGAAGATGTCCTCTCCACACAGAAGGAAAAGTTCCATTCTTATCACCAAGGATGGCAAGTTGAGACTGAGAGGATTCTGTACAAACAGATCTTGTCAAAATAATTCTTCTCTTCCATTAGCCTTCCCACATAGTTTAGATACTTTTCCACAATTGCCTCTCTTTGTTCCACCTAGTATAAAAGCATTTAGGTTTTGCCACTTCTTCGGGTCTTCATTTCCTTGTGAAGACTCCTATGTCACATAAAACTTACATTAAATAAATTTATATGCTTTTCTCTTGTTAATCTGTCTATGCCAACTTAATTCTGAGGTCCAGCCAAAAACCCTACGATGGTAAAATTGTGCCTCACCTACAAAAACAACAGGCAACTGATACAGAGGTGCTATGTCTGGTCTCATGGCAGTGATACAGGGTCCTCCACATTAAAGATAACGGTCCCTAGAGTCCTGAAGGCAACCTAAGGCCTTTACCCTTCTCTCTCCTTCCTAAGGATACTGCTTGAAGTCCCAATGGGCAAGTGATCTGAGAACTCAATGATACCATCATAACATTTGTGTGACTTTGTTCTTTCATATTTAATTATCTCTCTTGATTCCCCAAACTAGGTTTGCAATGTGGACACAAGTTCAGAGAACTCAAAAATATTAACTTCGAAGTCAGAGGGCTAGCAAACAGCAAAGCAGAACTGACACTCAGGTCTTCTGGCTCCAAGTTTGTGCATTAAATTACACTTTGTTCTCCTCACAGAAACCTCAAAACATTGTGTACTTTATGAAGTAAGAGAGCTGAAAACATTGTGTTATTTTAACATATATTCAATGTTATAGGCATTTGATAAAGATCAAGATTCCTGCTATCTTAGAATTTGACAACTCAAGGTTTGGATCCTCAAACGAAGAAAATATAATATTTTCACATTTAAGACTGGAAAAGCTTTCAAACATTCCTTGGGACAGATGTGGAATTTAGAGCTTGGCCTCCAACACCATTCTTGCTTTTGTTCATTATATTACACACTGGCACACCATTCCTGAAGATCTCTTACACATCTATTTACCAGTAGCCATGAATTCAAATCAGAGGGCAATCTTGGGATCCAGCTGTTGCTTCTCCAGCTACAAAAATCTCCACCACCAACACTCCCCAGAGTGCTAAATTACTACCTCAGTCCTCTTCCTTTAACCTCAAACTAGGTCACCCTCTAATCAAGAAAAATTAATGACTAGCAACATATTTTTCTTTTCCTCTTAATTAGAGTAATTCCACCCTAGCAGTAACTCTCAGACTGAAACTATGTTAATGACAAAGTTTTAATTCAAAGAAAAGGGACAAGTGATCAAAAGTAAGTAGCCCATAGTATTCCTGGTTAACTGCTAGTCAAGAGATCAGACCAGTGGCAATTTACCATGAAGCTAATGAGGCGTCAGCTTCAAGGGTCCTCACTTTGCCTGGCTCTTTCCAAGGCCCCAAGCAGTAGGTTCATATGGTCATAGCTTTTGTAAATTTTTCAGAAGAACTTTTAACCACATTGGTTAAGATTAATCTCTCTTTCCATTCTCACTTTTTCTTTGCTATACATCCCCTCAGGTGGGGTAACACTGGAGTGGCTGCTGGCGTTTTTGGAATATGGATAAGGAGCAGTGTGTGATTCATTTAGTTTGTGTTTAGAGGGTTGTATGTATGTAGTTTGCAGTCATTTCCATGTATAGTAAGTTAGAGCTGGCTGTCCTGGTATAGAAAGGGCTTTCATGAATACTCCTACCACTTAGGGCCCACTTACCCATGGTGCAGAGGGGAAGGGTCAGAGGTCACCCTGTAGTAGGTTGCCCATATTGGACAAAGTACTTTAACCTCTGGGAGTATCAATACCCATCTTCAAAATGAGGATAATGACATTGCTTATCTTGAAGATTAACATGATTTATTAAAATAGATTATTATTACTAACACTAATATTACTCTGTATCAGGTATGGTGTTACTAGCTTAACATATGTTATCTCAATTAACTCCAACTTTAGAGAAATAAGGTAATTTATCAAAGGTCATGCAGCTGCTAAACTGAGGATCCAAGAGGTGAATATAAGCAGTCTTGTAACTATGCTACATACACAGGCTTAACCTAGAAGCTTAATATTATCATGAATGGCTAGCATTTATATGAAACTGGACAAACCCGAAGCCAGGCACTATTGGAGATTGAATGCAACCAAGACCAGAGAGAGGTCTAGGCTGTAGTCCAAGGAGCAGGATAGGTATCATAAGCTTCAGGGAAAAAGCTCTCAGTCCTTCCATTCCAGATTTTGGGGTAGAACACAATGGATATTGCCTAAGTCTCCAAATCAAAAGTGTTCGGATTCAATGTTCTGGTTGCCTCCCATACTGTTGTGATCACAAGCCCAAGTTAAATCACTTATTGAAGAAGATGTCTTCCCAGCTCTTGCTCTCTCCAATGCACCTTTCCTGGCATGCTACCCACCCACCTTCTTTAGGACCAAGAGAAGAACAAATTCCTCAATTCTCCCTTTCGAGCTGCCATTGAAAGGAGAAAGACTCATTCTCCTGCCCAGTTACTCCTGACTTGTACCACGGTGGGTGCAGGAACAACCTGGACCAGTTCTGAAGCCATCCAGGAACACCATCAATGTGAGCTGGCTCCCTTCCAAAAAGCCTCATCTCTTTTCAATCTTGCCCCCTCCCAAGTACCCAAAGCTAGTGATGGAGAGAAGCCTTTCAGCAGAATGGCCTTCTCCAGTTGCTGACTAGCAGCCTCCAGTCATCTCAAACATCACCCTAAAGTAGTGTTCTCAACGTTGGCACTCTCAGCATTTGGGGTCAGATAATTCTTACTTGTAAGAGATTGTCCTGAGCACTGTGGGGTGTTTAGCAGCATCCCTGGCCTTGCCCATTAGATGCCAATTGCACCCCTCGACCTACTTTTGACAATCAAAAATGTCTCCACACATTGCCAAATGTTCCCTATTGACAAAGAGCCTCCCCCTTCCTCCACCCCAATGCAGACCAATTTTCTCTTTTATCTGTATATTATAGTGTGTGTGTGTAATACAAATATAAATATATATTCCTATAGTATACATATTATATATATATGTATATATATATGTTTTGTCCTTGTCATTTCCTTCTATGATTAATTCTCTACCTGCCTCTGAGGGCAGACCTTTATTGCCCCAAGGTAGAAGCTGTATTCTGAATAGTGTTACATACCCAGCACCTAGCAACATAGCACAGGGTGTGGCACAAAGCAGGTACTCGATAAATCCTGTGGAGTTTCAGTGATGGCTTAGTGGATCCCAGAACCTTTCAGAAACAACCTAGAGGTGTAACATTTTGTTCTCTCCCAAGCTGGGGTGGGAAGGAGAAGTGGATGGTGTGTGCATTTATTGAGGAGAGAAAAAAACTAGATTTTATTCTTTTTGCTGACAGAGATGTTCAAGAAAGTTTGGAGTTGTGTTGAGGATTACTTTCAATAAGTTTTAGGTTAAATCTTGCTAAAATGTACCCATGGGGGCTAAATTGCCTAATTCCAAGAGAAAAATAAAAGAAAGAATATTCCCAAAGCCTCAAGGCATTGATTTACAATTGGTGAAACTCTCCCTGAATCTCATCTGAGGTTACTTATAATAAGATGTCCTGTGAGTCCCCAGTGGATAGACTAGCAGTGAAAATGTGCTCATCGCAGGCCATGAGGGATTGGGGTGAGCCCTGGGGTAGTGGCCACTGTCATCAGGGACATGAGACAGTGGAGTTCATAGCCAGATTCCAAAAAGATGGATTTTGAATTGCCTCAAACACTCTTGAGAAGAAAAGAAAAAAAAAAGAGAAAAGTGGATTTACTTTTTGTTGGACAAGCAATACCCTTCCCTCCAGCAAATTCTATGTAAAGAACCTTGATGTTGAACACCTCTGAAAGAAATTGACCTTCCAAAGGATAAATGGAGCCTTTAAGGAATTTCCTTAAGATTTTTAAATGAGCTTGGAGAGTTTGTAGAAAGTATCTCTTCCCCACCCTCGCTGGGTTAATGAGCCTGCACGGACCACACTTTTAAGAGGAGTAGGTGGTTTCCGTGGGACCAGAGCCAGCAGTGGGGGTAAACAACGCTGCTTTCCCCAGAGTCCGCCATGGCACTGGGAGGCCTACACCCTCTCCTACCAAGTTCTAGGGCAATTGAATAGCCCAGGCCCAGCCCCAGTCCACTCTGACCTGGCAAAATAGTGTCCTGCACAGACCTACTGGTCCCAAAGCTTCTTGGCTTCCTTCTTGGGTACAGTTTGAAAGCCTTGAAATGGGGAGTGGGAATAAGCAGGGGCTGAGGCCTGGACTACATCCAAGAACTCCCAGAAGACAACCCCCACCCCCTAAGTTAAACCTGCCTGTAAGGGTAAAAGCAGATATTGTCAGCAAGGGCCTTCAGTTCCCAATAAATACCTTCCCACTGAGTCTGGAAATCCCCCATGAGAGCTAAGATTCACACTCATCACACCAGGAAGATGTAATAAATCGCCCTCAAAACATTCACTGTAAAGTACAGACCACTCCTCACTGAGATCAGTGGCCCCTTCCTCCCACCCCTTGACCTTTCTTTCTCAATGATGGTTCCTTCTTATCCTTCAGACTAGAGGTTAAATGCCACACCTCAGAGAGATTTTCCCTGTCCATTCTGTCTTAAGTCAATCTGGGGAATAGTGATTGTGGCTCCCTCTGAATGTCCTCATGACCCCCTCAATGCTGGAATCACAACTTTGGTGTAAATATTTATCTCCCTGCTCAATATTGTCAAATCCCTTCATTCTTTCATTCATTCTTTTATTCACCAATAAAGATTATTTTCCAGAGAAGATGTAGACCAGCAGGTAAAAGGCTATAGGACAGTCTGGTAAGCCAGTGCCAAGTATGCTGGGTTCAATCCTCCTGGTTTTAAGTCCCAACAGGTAAGTGACTCTGATTCCTATTTATAATATAGCCTATAGCTTATGCAAGAACATGTCACTCTCAGCACAGTATATCCTTGTACCCAGAGCCATAATCATAAATCCCAGGTAGCATGGTTTGCTAAAGGTAGTTGTTGCAACCAAATGATAAGGCTAGCATTTCTGGGGAAATTCCAGGAATTCTATCAAATATGGATGAGAGCCCAGGAATCTGAGAAAGCCTACTTTCAGGGAGTCTCCCAATTTGTAGGATTTCCACCTGGAAGGACCTGGGATTTTACAGAGGGAGCCGAGGCCGGACTGTGGAGAAACATGACAGCCCAGCTCTCTTGCCTTGAGGCAGTGAAAAAAATTTTTGTTCTAGATCATTCCACAGGTTAGGCTGGAGTCTAGAATATCACCTGAAATTTCACCCCTACTTAGCTTCCCCTCTCCCTATCCTGCTCCCCCCATACCTTTCCTTGCTTTCCCTGGGAGAACATCTTCAAAAGTCCCTTCCTGTGGATCCTCATCTCAGGACCAGCAGCCCAATCTGATACATGAGTAAACTGCCAGTGATTCTTCCTGGTTTGGTGTTAACCTAACTATGCATAAATAACCGCAAACCAAAGCAGCATAAGGCTGACCGTCACTATTCCTTCTATCTCCACCCTACCCTGCCCCCCAGAAAAGCAATACTCAGATTTACCTCACTGCAGCAAGCACCTCCAGAAGCATCAATACAATCCCATTATGGTGAAATTGGCCCTATTACTGAAACTAGACCCTAATAGTTTTTTCCTAGCTTTTTTTCTTTTACCTTCCAGAATGTAAAGCAGGCCTCCTCACAGCACCCAGACCACCAGACCAAGCCGGATCAGACTGGGCTCAGAGGCTTACAGAGGTGCAGAAAGCCAACAAATGAACTCCAACTAACCCCCACGGGGAGCCAGAACCAAAATGTGTCCCTTGCCAGAACCTCTGTGCTCAGACCAGATCCTCACAGACGTATTTGAACAAAAGGGTGTCCCCAGTCAGACCCTGCCAGCTCGGAATTCCTTTATGCTTTCTCTCCCCTTTCCCATTCCTTACCTTAGATGACTTAGCTCCAAGATTGTCTAATCAAGCTTCCTTCATTATAATTAATAAATATGCATTGCTTCTCTGTACCATTATCCTTTATATGTGCTCTAAGTCTTTATTCCAGGAGGCTGATTAGAGCCTTGTTTCCCATCACCTCATTTGGCTGGCCTGACGCACAAATCTCTCTCTGCAGAAGCCTGTTGTCTCAGACTTTGGCTTCTCTGCAGGCGAACAGCAATGGACCCACCAACTCTCAGGTCAGTCACAGCGGCACTTTGAAAGAACTGGAATGGCCTTTCATAGTGAGTGTAGAACCTCAGTAAACACAGAGGAGAGAGGCACCTTAACCAGGAGAAATATTCAAAATACTTAACAACCTGACGTGGACACCAATCAATTAGAATGGGAGGCAGCTGTAAACAACTGGTGCCTGGTTCTTGTATTCTGGATCAAAAGATGGCCATCTATAACCTGTAGGTTGCTAGAGCTCAAAGATAACACCTTGCCTGGCCACCAGTTCAGTTCCTGGTCAAGGCGCATGCCTGAGTTGCAGCCTCGATCCCCAGTGGGGTGCATGCAGGAGGCAGCCAGTGATGTTTCTCATCCATGTTTCTATCTCTATCCCTCTCCCTTCCTCTCTCTCTCTCTAAAAAAAATAAATAAATAAAAATAAAAATAAATTTAAAAAGATAACACTTTTAATGTCTTTGTCACTTCCCCAGTGCCAGATTAAAACAATCCCAAGTCTGTCATTTACTGTCTGGGTGCCTTCAAAATGATTCCATAAAACAGAGGAAGAATAAAGACAGAAAATGGGTGCTGCAGGGTAGAAACAAGAAGAAATAAGAAGAGAGATAAGAGAGGAGTGTGTGAAAGATGGTAACAAAGTGCAAGTTGTAGAGGGAGCCGCTCATGCCCACTGCATCAGAAAACACTGCAACCAGACTCTTCCTGGGACTTTTCACCAGGACCCCGAAATACGCACACAGCTGTCTAACGACAGTCACGGCGCCAGGCGATGTGAGAGTCCCCTTGTGATTGTCAGAGAAGAAGAAAAACCCTCTCTCGCCTTAAACTCCAGGTTGTTTCAAGTATCAATCTGAACTAATTTACATTCTCAGCTTTGATGGGTGAAGGGCCAGCCGAAAAAGTCTGCCACTATAACTGCATTCGAGGAGTGTGCTAAATTCTCGTGGATGGCAATTAGCATCCAGCTTCTTTACTCCGCCCACACCGTATTTTCAAATCAATTGCTCAGCATTAGTGATTCTGCTGGGATTGATTTAATAGCCTAATATGAAGCCTCAGCCCTTCTGTACAGGTTAATTACATGTGGTCTGATACATTCTAATTTAAAATACTGCCTTTGCAATTATCATCAGCACTAAAATGGAGCACTAGTAATGAACCTGGGCTCGAATTTTTTTTCCAGAAGTAATGAATTGAAAAACAGAAATGACTTTTAATTTCTTTGGCACTTACCATTTCAATCTCTCCTCTGCAGGAAGTATAAATCAAGGGTCTCCTTATTTCAGGTTGTTATGAAAGCAGGCAAGATTGCCTTCAACAATGTAGAGGCCTTTGGTTTTGAAACAGGCAAGACTTGACTATCTGGGTTTTGGCCAACTCCCCTACTCCCCCAATTAGGTATGTTTTTATGGGTGAATTTATTTATTTGACAAATACATGGTGTTTACTGTGTGGTGGGTATTGTTCTAGGGCTTTATGAATATTAACAACCTTATTAGGTACTGCAGTAGTTATGTAACAAATTACCCCTAAATGTATCAGCTTAAAATAATAAACATTTATCATCTCACAATTTTTGTAGGTCAGGATTTGGGGAGAAGCTTAGCTGGGCGGTTCTGGCTCAGGCTCTCTCACAAGGACCAAACTATAAGTCAGAGCAGCCATCAACTGGGCCTAGAGAATCCACTTCCAAATTCACTCATGTGGTTCTCGGCAAGCCTCAGTTTCTCCCCAGGCAGGCCTCTCTACACACTGCCTGAGTGTCCTAGCTTCGTGGCACCTGGCTTCTCCAGAGCAAGTGATCTAAGAAAAGGAGAGGCAGAGAGAGAGATAGTAAATTTGATTATTGCTCCCACATTACAAATAAGAACCTGAAACTCAGAAAGGTTAAGTGACTGGCTTAAACTCACGCAAAGCTAGAAATCACACCTGAATATGTTTTACTACAATGACCATCCTGTTTCTATTAGGACAAGGAGGGACAGGGACAGGGACAAGTTCCTCCATGTTTATGCAGAGCAGGCAGGTACTGCCCCCATCCCACTGTGGGTTCTGATCTTTCACATCCAAGTGGTCCATCAGAGGATTTTTCTCAACAAAGGCAATTTCTTCTCCAGAAAAGAATTTGGGGCCAGGTGTTAAGATGCCTTTAAAAAAAAAAAAAAACTTTTCTCCACTAGCAAATAAAACAATATATCAGAGGGTTAGCAGCCTTCTTAAAGGACAAGATAATAAATATTTCCAGCTTTATTTCTGGGCCATATGGTCTCGATCACAACTACTCAACTCTGCCATTGTAGCAAAAGCAGCCGCGAACAATACGTCAATTAATGAGCATGGCTGTGTTCCAATAAAACTTTATTTGTGGACATGAAAATATGAATTTCATAAAATGTTCTCAAGTCATGAAACATTCTTCTTTTGATTCTTTTAACCATTTAAAGATGTAATATTCCTTCTTAGCCCACAGGTACCTCAAAAACAGATGGCCATAGTTTGCTGACCCCCACAATATTCAACAGAGGAAGTCAGAAATTCTCCCAATGAGCTGAGTGACATGGATTTTATCAAATCAGCCAAAAGCCAATTCTTGAGAAACGTATTGTCTAGAGGATTGTTTTGAACATAAATGTGCAAGGATAAAGTCAAGTGGATGAAGTGATTTCTCACTTTTCACACACTTCCTGAAAGACTGGCTGGGAAAGCCAATGGGGGATGTGACGTGCACTCACCAAGTCCTTTGCTGTGCCTTTGTGACAGACAGATTTCCACCTTATCTCTCCTGTAAGATCAAAACAGTGGCTGAGCCCTGGTCACCTGTGTGTCCCCACATAGCCTGTCAGGGCCTCTCCCTGAACCTTCAACACACCCAGTGGCCATGTTGTCCAAGCCAGAGAAAGAAATGAAAGGCTTCGCAAGGGTTTATTGTTGTTTTTCTCATATTGTGGAGTCTTCTATGTGAAGTGTTTAACAAGGATATAGAAATCAAATCAAATGTAAATATTTCACAAAGCATCTTATTTTACAAGAATGAAATTTGGATCTATACTGGAAAATTCTGGACATAGATTCACATGAATATGGCAGGTTTTAAATAGTGTTAAATTAGCAAAGAAAAAAATAAAGGGAGGGGGATAAAAGGAGAGAGATTAAAAAAGGCAGTGAGGGAAGGAAGGACAGAAGGAAAAGGCAGAATATAGACTATTTCCCATCACACTCTTCCCTAATATACTCAATAATTTATTTAATAGAGAGCTGCTATCCACTAAAGTAGAAGTCAATGATTCACTCCATGTCATGTTTGAGTAATGTGCTATTTCCCAGAAATACCACCTTCATTTTCTCTTTAGCTACCTTTTATACTAATAAGGGAAATTATTTATATGTATACATACTAGTATATCTAGAAAAGCATCATCTTTTAGAATTATGGAGACTATAAGCACATCAAAATTAGGTCCAGTCTTTTCATTCAGAGCATTAAACTGCCCCTGGAACCTAGGATAAGATAACCAGGCTTCCCACAATACACAGTACAAGTTTCTGTAACAATGGGACCAACCCCACTGGACGCTGGGTTTTGGAGGGCAGGGACTGTCTTATTCGTTTTGCTACTTTGGGGACCTGGCACTGGAAGGCATTTGATAAATGTTTCAATGAAAAGTAAATGAGGGAAATGTTTCACCGTAAGAGAATTCAAACCTATTTTCTACCAACACAATAGCACTTGAACAAGGCGAGTGTTCCTGGGAGATAAGAGACTCGCGGGAGAATCGAACAGCAGAAAACAAAGATGAGTGTTGTAAATGTCAGGGATAGTGAAACTGGAGGGGTAACCCTGGGCTTAGAACAAATGCTCCCCATAAGAGATGATTTGATGATAATCCAATGAAATTCACCTCTTTGCCTAAAATGGAAAGGAAAAAAAGCATCCTTAAATTGTCTCAGGCTTAAACAGGGCTGAGTTAGACTCAGCATTTTCCAGGATAAAGAGAAAAGCAAGGGAGTCAAAACACCACTATCATATTAAAGTAGGAGCTACTATCAAATTCGGGGTTTTATTTTACAAAGAAAGTTAAACCAGGCCACCAACATTAAAAGTAATAATAATCAGTGTTTCTAAGTGTGGGTCTAGGTTGTTCCTCCAGCTAATACTTAACTCATTTCCAGCAGACTGAGTGTCAATCAGTTGTCACCAAATAAATACCAGTCAGAAATAGAGGTGCCATTAGCTTCTTTGGGTGTAGAAATCAGTGCAATTTTTCAATCAGGGCACCCACAGAATATGAAAGTGAATTTTTTATTAAGGATAAATACATTGGGGAACAGGTTTTGTTCCCTGTGTGGTTGTTTATCTGAGAACCAGGACAAATCCTCACCTCATTCAAGTCAGCCTAACCACTGTGGCAGCTGGGATGATCTGAGATAAATTATTTCCTCTTTCTCATGTTACCTATCCCACAGTGTAATTAAGAGATATGGCCAAGACCGACCAGCTAATCTTCAAATCTATTTCCTATCCTTCCAGCCAGACTAAAGTTCCCAGCATCCTTTGTGTTAGGTATGCCCATGTGACTGAGTTCTAACCAATGGAATGTGAGTGGAAGTGGTGTATGCCATGTTCAGATGTAGCATATAAAATCATTTACTTGTATTTCTCCATGCTTTTCCCTCTACCATCTTTTTGTAGACAGGCACAGTGACCTTGGAGCCATGTACTGAAAAAAGCAGAGCCACAAGATGGGAAAGGCTTGGGTTCCTGATGACTCCTGGATGACAGCCACCTACCAATCGTGAACACTATCTTAGACATTATATTAGTTTACTAGGGCTGCTGTGACAAAGTATCACAAACTGGATGGCTTAAATAACAAAATTGTCTCACAGTTCTGGAAGCTAGCTAGATCAAGGTATGGGCAGAATTGGTTTCTTCTGAGGCCTCCCTCCTTGGCTTGTAGAGGTAATATATGGCACCAGTCATATTAGTTTAGTAATCTTATTTTAACTTCATTACCCTAGTGACCTCATTTTAACTTAATTACCTCCTTGAAGGTACTGTCTCCAAATTCAGTCACATTCTGCGGTACTAGGGGGTTAGGACATCAACAGATGAATGGGGGCACATAATTCAGCCCATAACACATGGTCAAGCCCAACATCAATGAGACAGCAAAATGGACTCCACCCACCATAGCAGACGTGAGAAAAGAGCAAGAACTGTGAGCAAAGTAACATAACCTGCCACTGGAGACAGTGATGCTATACTGTGATAAGTGCCAAGATAGAAATAGAACATACAATCCAAAATATCTGGCATTTAAATCCTTCCAAAATCTGACCCCTGATGACCTATCCTTCCTGATCTCAGCTTTACTGTAAAATAGCTTCGAGCCCCAGTACAAAGGGGCAATGGCAAGTACATGTGATGTAGTAGTAAGAGATATACTGGGATTTCTACAACTATTACTTTCTACGTGATACCCTGGTTTCTCATCCAATGTGAGCCAAAAACCATCTGTGCAATCCTGGGAAAATCCTTTTTTTCTCTCAGGATCTATAATTTCATTTCTAACATGAGGAAACAGACTCCAAGGTCCTTAAGATTTTTTGACCCTGTTTCTCTTCTTTGTGATGTGTGTTCCACAGAACATTAGTCCCAAGAGATGCCATACAAATAAATGTTTCCATGAGCAGATACACTTGGAAAATGCTGCATACAATATCCCTTTCCTAGAATACCAAAGGTTATGAAAAGTCCTGCAATAAAAAAACCTGTTCAATATTTGGCCTGATAATTTCTCTTTCTGCCCCTTGTAACATGACCCAGAACCAATGAACGAATTTCTTAAGTGCATACCAATTTGGAGAGTTAGATTTTTTTAATGCCTATGCCCGGTTTCTTCTCTCTATTCCCAGAGAGCATGGTGCTCCATGAGCTCTTGCATCTAAGCCATGTGATGCGGTTCCCTCTCATAGGCCCCACATGCCACAGCCCAATTTTCCCTGTTCTCTAACAGCTCCACAAACAGGTCAACAAAAGCACTAGCATCACATGCCCCGCTGATACAATCCCAATGTTACTCAAAAGACTTTTACACCTTCTTTTTGGTGGATTCTCTCCAGTCTGTAGCACATTTTCCAACTGTTTCAAGTAACGACATGTCTTTGTCCTTTGTGGGAGAGATTTGGGCTTTGGAAACAATAAATGTCTACTGGAGCCAAGTTTGGTGAATAACTTGGGGGACATGAAGCTGAGAAATACTGTTCTGTATCAAAAATGGAGAGTGCAATTTCTGGCAGACCCATTCTCCTCTGAAATAAGAACAGTCACTCCAAATGAGATCTCCTATGCGTTCTGGAATCTCACACCCCTTATGCTGAACTGTCTGGGGGGCTCCCTTGAATAACAAACAATCATGTCCACTTGTTTGTTTTGTTCCTTTATTCGGTCCCCTTGTCTGAACAGAGATGCATAATGCAGTGTTTCTTGCATTGTGAGTTCTCATGGGGCTATTCATGTTTCTGTTGCCAACTATTGTTCAGAAGACTATCCCCAAATTGCACATTCGCATCTTTAATTGAGCCGGAAGCATTCTAACGCCTCCCTTTCTTCCTCTCTCCCCTTATCCCCTGCACACCCTCTGCACACAATCACTCTGCCTCTCCCTGGCTTTGATCCCAGGGTAAGGACTGTTCTGTTTTTTAACACTATTCCTGTTATTCAGTAGTCAGATTGCACTTTTTCTTTCCTTCAAATAACATTTAATTGCTTTAACACAACTTTTTCAAGGAGGCAAAGGAGTGTTCTTTGAAGATCCAAATTATTCTCAAAGCTGGTCTCTCAACGTTGCTGAGATTTGTGCTGACTTTTAATAACCAGAACATGAAACAAAAGAAAGAACTTTTTACCACCTTCTCTGAGAGCATTTTAACTGTGACTATAGAGCCAGAGATTGTCAGAGCTAGGAGGTAATGTAGAGGTCACAGAGGCTCAGTGTGTTCCATACTTATTTAGCTATAGAGTTCATTTCAGATAGAGCTTCCAGAATCCAGAATATTAAACAAAAGCAATGAGGGCTTCTCAGGACAGTTTAAATCTTTAGACTAGCTTTAAACATTTCATTGTTTACAGATCTGAAGTTCTTCTGCTCTTGGGTTTGTTTTTTGTTTGTTTGTTTTGTTTTTAAATATATTTTTATTGTTTAGAGTATTATAGATATCTCCCATCCCTCCCCTCCCCCCTACTCTTCCCAGCCCCTACCCACCCCTCCAGGTCTTCACCACCCTATTGCCCACATCATGGGCTATACATGTCCTATATAATAAAAGGGTAATATGCAAATGACCAAACTACTGAATGACTGGTTGCTATGACGCACACTGACCACCAGAGGGCAGATGCTCAGCACAGGAGCTGCCCGCTGGGGGTCAGTGTGCTCCCACAGGAGGATCTCTGCTCAGCCATAAGCCAGGCTGAAGGCTGGCAAGCACAGCGGAGGTGGCGGGAGCCTCTTCCGCCTCTGCAGCAGCCCTAAGGTTGTCCGATTGCTAAAGGGCACAGGCTGAACTGAGAGGACCCCTCTTCCCACCCCACTTCTCTCCCCCCCCCACCCCCCAGTGCACGAATGTCATGCACCGGGCCTCTAGTAAGTATATAAGTTCTTTGGTTTATCTCTTCTTGTCCCCCCAACCCCATATCGAGGCATGTCAGTCTGTTCCATGCCTCCATGCTTTCGGTCTTATTTTGTTGGTCAGTTCATTTTGTTCATTAGATTCCACAAATAAGTGAGATCATGTGATATTTGTCTTTCTCAGTTTGGTTCATTTCACTTAGCATAATATTTTCCATGTCCATCCATGCTATCCAAAGGGTAAGAGATCCATCTTTTTTTACAGCTGCATAGTATTCCAGAGTGTAAATGTCCCACAGCTTTTTTATCCATTCATCTCCTGATGGGTACTTGGGCTGTTTCCAACTCTTAGCTATTGTAAATAATGCTACTATGAACATAGGGTGCATATATTCTTTCTGATTGGTGTTTTGAGGTTTTTAGGATATATTCCGAGAAGTGGGATCACTGGGTCATACTCTTGGATTTTTTTTTTTTTTATCACAGCTCAAAAATACTTTACTAATGACAGAAGTGAGGCCCAGTGAGACTCAACTAGTACCTGACAGGTCCAGAAATAGAATCTGTGTCCCCTGGTTCCTTCCACTGGGTGTAGCCCTATGTCGGGCTACACATCTGAAGCACTGGGGAGCTGGTTAGAAACACAGATTTGGGGGCCTCGGCGGCCTCTGAGGATTCTGATTCAGAAGATGTGCAGTGAGAACTTAAAATAGCATTTCTTGAAGGTTCCCTGTGAGTCTGATGGAGATGTAGGTTTAGAACCACTGACCTATACTATTGGGTCTCCCATGCCCAGGTACCAAAGGGCAATTGATTGTTCTTAGGAAAAACAAATGAATAAATTCAGAGAAAAGCCTGGATTTGCTCATGAGATGACCATCACTACAAATGATAAAGTATTATTAATTGGGACTATTTTAATCAGGTCCAAAAATTAATTACTGGATTCAGTACCACTCAGAAGGAATTTGACCAATGTTTTGTACCCTGGATATTTGCTTTGGATTTTATAAGTGTAATCTCTGAACAGTATCTTGAACAAGATGGATCATGCTATGCCTTTTACAAATTGGCTTTTCATGCATTTCTTAGAAGAATAAGGCAAGTCTTATTTTCCCTATTTTACAAACAATACAACTGAGATTCACAGAAGAGAAATGGCATAATGAGGAAACACAGCTAGTAGGGCTAGATCTAAATCCAAAATCTTGGATTCTGAATCTAATATGTCTCCTTAATGCATCAAAAACTAATCCATATTAACAGAGCCTCCTCTTTTCTGCTCACTCCAGCATAATCACAAATTGTATTATAAAATGGAAAGCTCAATAACTCTAATAGCTATTAAAAAAAACACTATTGATGCTCACAGCCAGGACCTCATGATGTTTATTCTAATGTCCTCATTTACTACTATGCTATCATTGTAAAATGAAAACTGTTCAACAAAATTGTATCCTTTGACTTCTGAAATCAATTTCTACTGAGGCTAGGAAGTACAATAGTAGGTTAAAACTCAAAAATGGCAAGACTCTATATCACAAATTATTCATCAACAACAACAATCAAAAGTCAATATTTATTTCAATTTCTAAAGGAAATAGAACTTGTTAAGAATCAACATTTTTTAAAAGCGGCTTAAGAAATGTGAGCATTTCATACTTGGGCGATATTCAAGGGAACCAAGTTAGCCATGGCTTGAGTGATTTGATGATTTTTCTCCTCATCATGATCAATTTCACATCAATGGACTGTACTCCTCAGCATTAGAATTCAATGTGATTATTATCCTGGCTAAAGTCCTTGCCTCCTTCCAGGGACTTATCATTTCAGCCACACAGACATGCTGTTTTCACTCAATTCTTTTTAGACATGAGAGGAGAGCAAATTGCTTTGACTAAACATGCTTCAGGTTTCTCCTACATAGAGTTAGCATTGCTCTCTCCTGGGAAGTTGGGAAAGTTCACTCGGTGCCAAAATATGTACCAATCAGAAGAGAGTTTTCTAGGCCCTCCAGAAAATCCCTTTAGGCTCCCCCCTTGCTCCTGATCGTGGCCCTGTATCTCTGTTTGATCCCCTTAATAACAGTTCTAAGGGCTTTGCCCTACCTAATATTAAAGTGTACTATAAAGCTACAATAACTAAAGCAATATAACAGAAGTTCAGAAATATACAAAAAGATCTCAATATTCACTTTGTTTCTTTATTAACTCTCTCTCTCTCTTTCTCTCTCTCTCTCTCTCTCTCTCTCTCTCTCTCTCTCTCTCTCTCTCTCTCTCTCTCCCCCCCCCCTCCACCTACAGCTTAGAATAGGTAGCACTGTATGAGTGCGTGTTGAATGGTTAAAGGACAAATTGGTACCCAGGTAGAGACTGAAAGGAATAGCTGAGTAATATCAGAGGGAAGGATAGGAGAAACATAAGAGGAATCAGAAGAAAAATGCCTTAATAGGAGTTGTGGCCGTTGTTTTTTAATGGGACATTATCCTTCCTGTGTCTCACTACTCTTTAGTGAAACCCTAGCTTAACAAAATACATGTAAATATATACTACACTAACTATGAGGAGGAGAGGGGCTAGGATTGAAGGAGTATTTTCTTGGAATTTGTATAACAGGCATATATTCATGTATTCTGGGTGGGTATCTTTGACCCAAAGATTTTAAGATTCATTCTATGAAAATCATTGGCTAAATTTTGAAAAGATGTAAAAATTATATTTATCCCTCAGTTATTTATAACAGTGAAAAATAGAAAACAACCTCAATAGAAGACTGTTAAGTAAATTAATGTGCAACTAGACTCTATGCAGCCATTTAAAAATAAGATGTAAGTGTAGATTTTTATATACTGTTATGGAAACATATCCACAGACTATTGTTAAGTGAAAAAAGCAGCTAACAAGATAATATGCATAACAAAATAATATTGAATGTAAACTGTAACTGAAAAATAATTTAAGTAATAAAAAGAAAGAAATGTAAGCATTTTATGATGTACTAAAAATTTTGTATTAATTTTTCAAAAAAATAAAATAATATGTGTGTATATGAGGTGACTTTTGAAAAATACAAAGATACTTGTATAGAAAACCATCTGGAAGAATAGTAACAGTGGTTACTTCTGGGAGGTGGCATCTTCCCCCAACTAGACCTCTTATGGAATTATTTACTTTGGGGGAAACTATTTGCCTGTTTCTAGAACATACAGCTAAGTACACTGGAATATGTTTTTACAAAGAAAAACATAGGGGTATTTTCCTCCACCTAGCCATCCAACTTTCTACATCTAGAATTTTATTTCTCCCAATGAACTGTAAAAGGTGTGCCTCATCTAATACAGTGTAGGCAGTAAAGGAGGGTTTGAATACAGGTCCAATTCAGTCAATTTTAAGGCCAGAAATGATTTCCCTTTCTGTTGAATGTAGCATGCCAAGAGATGTTGCAAGATAATATTTTAAACATTTAGATTAAAGATTTGCAAGAGGGGGTCACATTTTGGAAGATTATAACAACTAAGTCACTAACTTGGAACTAGCCACTTTAAGTCAAGGAAAGTTACAGTTTTGCTGTATTCAACAGGGAAAGAGGCCCCAGGAGAAAACAGGAAAGATACTGATGGCTTCTTAACTCTTACCTAAACCAACACCTCTACCATAATTACTACAACATCACAGTCATCACAGTCATCTCTTTGTGTGGCCTAAAACCAGGGAAGCAATTTCTCCCACCCACCCGTGCCACTACCCATAAAAGCAGGAGCATGAATAGAAGATGGGAAGTTAGATCAGAAATGATCTCCTCTCTCTTCGCAGAATCAGTATGACCAGTACCTACTCCCCTAGCTTCCAATGGGAGAGCAGATTACCAGAAGACTCTGCGATCCTTCCTTTGCTTAGAGGCTTTATGAGAGAAAGACGGAGAGATTGAGAAAGAGGAAGGGAACAAAGTAGGAAGGAAACAAGGGAAGAAGATTCTTTCCCCAGACATAGCAAGATCATGGCTGAACCTGTGTCTAGAGCAGAAATTGGCTTCACAAACATGACAGATCTGAGAAACGAAATCATCATCAGCTCATATGTTCCACCAAATTGATGTGGTTATAAAAGTAGAATAGCCTCTGGATAAAAACCTGGTTTCTGAGATCATGGGCCCTGTTACAATAAAATTGGCCTGTAACAAGTTAGGCCCAGGTATATAGAAAACACTTCACTTGCGGAGATTTTCCCAAGTGTATTAAAATTCTTATTTCATCCACAATAAAGTTTGTTTTCTCCAGAAGAGATATGAGAGGTTTAATAAGGGAGTGGCTTTGCAGTGTTTTCTGACCTGGTTTAGGGAGGCCAGCTTTCTCTTGCATGCCAGGGATGGGGGACTCTTGTAGACATGGAGAAGGTCATCCTCCATGGGTTTTCCATGATTAATTCTAGAGCTGAGCCTTGGGACAGCCTTGGCACAAATTTCTGAGAGCTAACCCCTTTCACACGCCGCCTGCTACAGGGCTTAATAAGGTATGAAACCTACGCATTCTGGAAATGTCCAGGCAACAGCGCATTATTGTTAAGCTTCCCCTTTCTGCATACTTTTCCTTACTCTAGGCACACAGGACTCTTCATATACCAAAACTTTCTCTTGGGAAATGACCTTGTGTCAGTCATTCACAGTTTAGCAGGAATTCAATCATCTCCGCTTCCAAAAGCATTTAAATTATAGCCCCTTCTAATTGTGAGAGAAAATATTTGTGTCTTATAGGAATCTCAGGCATATTTTATTAGATTCTTTTGGGGCATGAGAGTGAAAATGAAGACTTTTCCAGCTCCTTGAAATCTCACCAACTTCTGAGTGGATACTTAAAACTAATGTGGTCCAAAAAGCCAAAAGGCCATAGACGCATTGTATATTTACAATTTTTTTTCATTTTTATTAAATTTATTGAGGTGACATTGGTCAATAAAATTATATAGGTTTGAGGTGTACAATTCTATAATACATCACCTGTATATTATATTATGTGTGCACCTCCCCAAGTTGTCTCCTTCCATCACTATTTATCCCCCCTTTACCCGCTTCTACCTCTCCCCACTCCACCCCCTTTCCCTCTGATAATCACCATACTGTTGTCTGTGTCTATGAGGTTTTTTCTCTACTTAATCGCTTTCACTTTTTTCACCCAGGCCCCCAAGCTCCCTCCCTTCTGATAGCTGTCAGTCTGTTCACTGTACTGAGTCTGTTTCTACTTTGTTAGTTTATTTTGTTCATTAGATTCCACATATAAGAAAGGTCATAAGGTACTTGCCTTTCTCTGACTAACTTATTTTACTTAGCATAATACTAAGGTCCATCCAAGCTAACACAAAAGGTAAGCTTTCCTTCTTTTTTACAGCTGAGTAGTATTCCATGGTATAATTGTACCACAGCTTTTTTTTTTTTTTTTTTTTTTTTTTTTTTTTAATTTCTTTATTGATTAAGGTGTCACATATTTGTCCTCATCCCCCCATTCCCATCCCACCCCTCTCCCCACGCATGCCCCAATCCCCTGTTGAACTTAACCGTTGGATAGGCTTATATGCATGCATACAGGTCCTTTGGTTGAACTCTCCCCCTCCCCCCACCCTCCCCCTACCCTCCCCTATCCTCCCTCTGAGGCCCGATAGTCCGATCGATGCCTCCTTGCTTCTGGTTCTGTTCTTGTTCCTCAGTCTATGTTGTTCATCATTTCCCCTAGATGAGCGAGATCATATGTCACTAGATATATACTAATAAGAACTGAATGTGAGACGAGCAATAATAGTTATGCTGACAGGCAAATGAATCAATCTGTAGCGAGCTTCCCCCTGGACCAACAGTTCTTTTGAGACCCAATTTCAATGTCCAGTAGTTCCTTGTGTGTACATGTCAGCACTGACCCCTCAGCTCTGGATGGTGGACAAATGGTGGTAATGGAGGTCCGACTCCCTCTGGTTTGGTCTCGGCCGAACCCAGGGGCACGGCGTCACCCGGACTAAGGGGCACGTGGCCTCACCCATACCCAAGGGGCACGTGGTCTCACCCGGGCCTGGGACCCAGCCTCACCCGGATGGATCCAGGGGCGCACAGCCTCACCCGGACCCAGGATCTGGCTTCACCCGTACCCAGGGACGCTTGGCCTCTCCCAGACCCAGGGGCACGTGGCCTCACCCGGGCTTAGTTGCACGAGGCCTCACCTGGTTCCAGGGACACATGGTCTCTCCCGGACCCAGGGACGCTTGGCCTCTCCCAGACCCAGGGCCACTTGGGCTCACCGGGGCCTAGGTGCACGAGGCCTCATCCGGATCCAGGGACGCATGGTCTCACCCGGACCCAGGGACGCTTAGCCTCTCCCAGACCCAGGGGCACGTGGCCTCACCCGGGCCTAGGTGCACGAGGCCTCATCCGGATCCAGGGACACATGGTCGCACCCGGACCCAAGGACGATTGGCCTCTCCCAGACCCAGGGCCACTTGGGCTCACCCGGGCCTAGGTGTACGAGGCCTCACCCGGATCCAGGGACACATGGTCTCACCCGGACCCAGGGATGAGTACCACAGCTTTTTTTATCCACTCATCTACTGATGGGCACTCGGGCTGCTTCAAAATCGTGGCTATTATAAGTAATGCTACAATAAACATAGGGGTGCATATATTCTTTCCAATTAGTGTCTCGAAATTATTTTAGTTACACTTGGAAGGACAAAGGTCAGGAGCAGATGTCAGACATATGAATTAAAATTAATGATCATTTGTTAATGGAGTGAAGAGCCATTCATCATTTTATTGGAACTAATTCTTAAAGCCGTATGGAAGCTTTTATAATGGAGCAAATCTTTATTCTCTTTAGAATATTAAGATTTTGATTTTTTTAAATGCAGACAACAGGGTTGCCCAAGTAATATTTCCTCTTATTAAACATTAGAAGTTACCAGTTAGTATGACAAACTGGATATGCTCCTGTAAAGTAAGTATACAAATGTTGACCACAGAATGTCATCCTTCCTTCATTCCTCCATTCCTTCCTTCATTCCTTTATTTAACAAATCTTATTGAGTGTCAAGTACCATGCTAAGCATAGAGATACAATAGTGAACAAAAACAAAGATGGTCCTGACTTTTTTTAGTCTAACAGTGTAAAGGGAACAGATGTTAATGAAATAATTACACTCACAAAGTAAAATCACAACTATAAAAGGCAATAAGCATGTGCCAAGGCCCTGTAACAGAAGGTATCCCAGAGCATACAATGAAAGGACCAGAAAGCTAGAGTGACTGGAAAAATAAGCCTGAGGAGGGACGTGGTATGAGACGAGGTTGAAAAGGCAGGCAGAGGCTTATAAGCCACAAGTGGAGTTTTACCATTTTCCTAAGAGCAATGGGAAGCCAGCAATGGGTTTGAAGAAGGAGTGTGGCGAGGTCAGATTTCAATTTTGAGATCACTCTGCCTACATGGGGAGTCTAAATGGGAGGGTGGGAGGCAGAGTGGATATGGGAGCATTGCTCTGGAAGTTAAGACCAGCCATCCACAGAGCTGACAGAAAGCACCCGTGCCTTGCAGGTCGCTGACCTCTGGGATGGATTTGGCCCAGGACATGGCCCCAGGATTCTTTGGGGACTGATCACCTTATCCTCCCCATGCTTGGCTTTCAGGAGCTCCCAGGAATACCATTTAGAATGCAGTTTGTGCAATTCTCCCTTTTCAAATACAAGGCAAAAATGAGTTTCTCAAGATTGAGCTGTTGAGCCGGCTATAAGCATTCCTGGGACTGAATACCCCCGGGCCCAGCAATCAATGTCCTCCCCAGGGCTGGGACTGGCCATTTTCAGGCTCAAGTGTAATTTAGGGCTGTGCTTATTACAGGCTCAGACCTTGTTTGATGCACTGGAGTGGAAAAAAGTTCCCTCTCTGCATGTGGCCGTGTCCTCCGTGTCTATCGTATCTTTAACAATGTAAACATCAGAAACAGATGGGGAAATCCAGGCCGGTGCCAGGCCAAACAGCACTCGCTGCAGACAATATGCCATGGTGCCAAGACAAATATGTTCTGTGGATATCACTAACTCATGGCGCACTGGAACCAAGCAAAACAAATAACAATTAAGGCCCAGAAATCTTAAAATGAATAACCTTTCTGTACACAAACTCAATGCCACTATTAAAAGGCCATCAACTGTGACAAATATATGAAACGTAACAAAGGAAATCCTTCTTATGTGAATAATTACTGAATAATTACCAGGAAAGGGGGCATTCCTCTGGTGTGCAGAATCTGTGGGTTTTGCACACTGAGTTTTGCTTTTGCAGAGCACACAGCCGCTTTCCAAATGCCTTCACAGACTTGTGTCACGGGGAGAGGAAAGAGTACGGCATGGGAGGCCCTCATGGGTGTGCAGGCCCTCATGGCCCCTTTTCCAGACAACTATAGCATAGATTGATGGAGAGAGCAGCCTGGTCACAATGCTCTAAGGGACAAATAGGGTCTGAAACTAGGTCTCCTGACTTTCAGTCCAGTGTTCCGTCCACCAGTTTGCATAGTCCTCCCTACTCACACCTGCAATCCCCATGCCTCTCACTCCCCATTGTGTCTCTTAACTAGGGAAACAGGTGCTAGAAATTTCTTAAACACAGAATGGCAGCCTGGGGATACAGCAGGGATACAGTCATTGCAGTGCCCAGGTGTCCTTCCAGTTTATAGCCTATCATCTCTCTTCACCAGCCAAAGCAGGTGCCTTAACAGGGGCAAGGGAACGAGTGAGATTACTTACTAGCCACAAGCTATGAGCCAATTGGCTTCAGCTGAATGAATTCATTGTTCAATCAGATATGCATACCCTTTGGGGTCACAACTCAGGGCAGGAGTGAAAAGAAGAATCCACCTGAAAACATAACCTATGCACTCTCTGCCTATAGCTCGCCCACCCGGTGGATCACTCCCTTGATCTGGGCACAGCCCAGCAGCAATAGTGCCCATCTTGTATGGGTCCACACCCTGGGGATCTGACTCCCGGAGGAAAAGAATCCCAAACTGTACCTGATACATGGATCCTGAGTGTCATTGACAAACACAATAAAAGCCATTCTTTACCTATCAGATTCACAGAACATTTTAAACACTGGTTATTTTAACTGTGGTGATAGGATAAGGAAATGGGTACACTTATAAGTGGAAGAGGGTAAATTGATGCAATATGTTTAAAGGAAAGTTGGCGATTTCAATTGAAATATATTAGGTTGAACCATAGGCCAATAACTACCGAAGAAATTGAAGCAGCAATAAAAAAAATCTTCCAGCAAACAAAAGCCCTGGTCTGGATGACTTTACAGGGGAGTTCTTCCAAGTATTCAAAGAAGAACTAAAACCTATCCTCATCAGACTATTCCAAAAAATTCAAGAGGAAGGAACACTTCCAAGCTCTTTCTATGAAGCCAGCATTACCCTAATCCCAAAACCAGATAAAGACACCACAAAAAAAGAGAACAATAGGCTAATATCCTTGATGAACATAGATGCAAAAATCCTCAACAAAATTCTAGTAAATTGAATTTAGCATTACATTAGAAAGATCATACACCATGACCAAGTAAGATTTATTCCGGGGATGCAAGGATGGTACAATATCCACCAATCAATAAACGTGATACATCACATAAACAAACTGAGAGACAAAAATCACATAATCATATCAATCGATGCAGAAAAAGGATTTGACAAAATCCAACACCCTTTCTTGATAAAAACTCTCAGCAAAGTGGGAATAGAAGGATCATACCTCAACATAATAAAAGCCTTATATGACAAACCTACAGCCAACATCATACTCAATGGACAAAATCTAAAACCATTTCCCCTAAGAACAGGAACAAGACAGGGATGCGCATTTTCACCATTCTTGTTTGATATAGTACTGGAAGTGCTGGCCATAGTAATCAGACAAGAAGAAGAAATAAAAGGCATCCAAATTGGAAAAGAAGAAGTAAAACTATCCTTATTCGCAGATGACATGATACTATACATAGAAAACCTCAAAGATTCCATCAAAAAACTACTATACCTAATAAATGAATTTGGCAATGTAGCAGGATACAAAATTAGCACCCAGAAATCTATGGCCTTTTTATACACCAATAATGAACTCACAGAAAGAGAAACAAAAAAAAAATTCCATTTACCATTGTACCAAAAAAATTAAGATACCTAGGAATAAACTTAACTAAGGATGTAAAAGACCTGTACTTGGAAAACTACAGAACATTGAAAAAAGAGATAGAGGAAGACATAAACAAATGGAAGAACATACCATGTTCATGGATTGATAGAATCAACATAATTAAAATGTCCATACTACCCAAAGCAATCTACAGAGTCAATGCAATCCCCATTAAAATACCAATGGCATATTTCAAAGATCTAGAACAAACTCTCCAAAAATTCATCTGGAATAAAAATAAAATAAAAACCAAATAGCCACAGCAATCCTAAGAAAGAAGAACAAAGTTGGAGGGATTACATTACCAGATATCAAGCTATATTACCAAGCTACGCTTCTCAAAACTGCCTGGTCCTGGCACAAGAACAGACATATAGACCAATGGAACAGAACAGAGAACCCAGAAATCGACCCAAGCCATTATGCTCAATTAATATTTGACAAAGGAGGCAAGAGTGTACAATGGAGTCAAAACAGTCTCTTCAATAAATGGTGCTGGGAAATTTAGACAGATACATGCAAAAAATGAAACTAAATCACCAACTTACACCATACACAAAAACAAACTCAAAATGGCTAAAGGACTTGAATGTAAGGTGGGAAACCATAAAAATCCTACTAGACTCCATAGGTAGCAAAATAGCAGACATATGTCGTAGCAATATCTTTACAGACACAGCTCCAAGGGCAATGAAGACAAAGGAGAAAATAAACAAATGAGACTACATCAAAAGAAAAAGCTTCTGCACAGCAAAAGAAACCATCAACAAAACAACAAGAAAGCCTACTGCATGGGAGAACATATTTGCCAATAAGGGTTTAATCTCCAAAATTTACAGAGAACTCATACAATTTAACAAAAGGAAGATAAACAACCCAATCAAAAAATGGGCAAAGGATCTAAATAGACACTTTACAAAAGAGGACATACAGAAGGCCCAGAGACATATGTAAACATACTTAAAGTCACTAATCATCCAAGAGATGCAAATCAAAACAACAATGAGATACCATCTCACACCTGTCAGATGGCTATCATCAACAAATCAACAAACAACAAGTACTGGTGAGGATGTGGAGAAAAATGAACCCTCCTGCACTGCTGGTGGGAATGCAGACTGGTGCAGCCACTGTGGAAGACAGTATGGAGTTTCCTCAAAAAAGTTAAAAATGGAACTGCCATTTGACCCAGTAATCCCACTTCTAGGACTATATACCAAAACACTAGAAACACCAATTAGAAAGGATATATGCACTCCTATGTTCATAGCAGCACAATTTACAATAGTTAAGATTTGGAAACAGCCCAAGTGCCCATCAGCAGATGATTGAATTAAAAAACTATGGTACATCTACACAATGGAATACTATGCTGCTATAAAAAATAAAAATAAAAAAAAGGAACTTTTACCATTTGCAACAACATGGATGGAACTGGAAAGCATGATGCTAAGTGAAATAAGCCAGTCAAAGAAAGATAAATATCACATGATCTCACTCATATGTGGGATATAATGATCAACATAATTTGATGAACAAGAATAGATCCAGAGACAAATTGTAGGGGAAGTGGCGGGGGGGTGGTTAGAGAGAAACCAAAGGACTTGTATGCATGCATATTAGCATAACCAATGGACACAGACACTGGGGCGGTGGGGGCTTGCCCGGGGTGAAAATGGCTGGGGAGGAGGGGGTCAATTGGGGAAAAAGGAAACATATGTAAAACTTTAGATAATAAAAAATAAGAGGAAAAAAAAGAAAGTGTTCATTTTTTCAGTGTGGTATTAGTATCCTATCTAATAAAAGAGTAATATGCAAATTAATCATCACTCTGCTACACCCACAAACCACGCCCACAAGCCAATCAGAAGCGAGTATGCAAATTAACCCAACCAAGATGGCTGCAGCTACAGAGAGAGCAAGAGGGAGGCTTGGGTTTCCCTGGCAATGGAGGAAGCCAAGCTTTCCGCACACCCTGGCTGGCCCAGGCCTCCGCTTAAGGCTACAAAGTTTCAATTATAGAAGATAAATAAATCCCAACAGAAATGGCTGCCGCCACGGAGTGAGCAGAAGGCTTGGCTCCGCTCCAGGCTACAAAGTTTCAATTGTAGAAGATAAATAAATCCCAGATACCAGGGCCTCCACTTGGGTCGCCAGGGGGCGTGGCTGGCCTGCAAACCACCACAGACCCCTTGCTCAGGTTGCCCCATGCCCCAAGGGAACCCCCACCCTGATTCGGGACACCCTTCAGGGCAAACCAGCTGACCCCCACTCATGCACCAGGCCTCTATCCTAGCTAATAAAAGAGTAATATGCAAATTGACCATCACTCCCACACACAAGATGGCTGTCCCCATGTGGACACAAGATAGCCACCACAATATGGCCAGCAGGGGAGGGCAGTTGGGAGGGACAAGGCCTGCAAGGGAGGGCAGTTAGGGGTGACCAGGCCTGCAGGGGATGGCAGTTAGGGGCAAACAGGCTGGCAGGGGAGCAGTTAGGCATCAATCAGGCTGTCAGGGGAGTGGTTAGGGGGTGATCAGGCTGGCAGGCAGAAGCGGTTAGGGGCAATCAGGAAGGCAGGCAGGCAGGCAGGTGAGCAGTTGGGAGCCAGCAGTCCTGGATTGTGAGAGGGATGTCCGACTGCCCTCGAGGGGTCCCATATTGAAGAGGGTGCAGGCTGCGCTGAGGGACACCCTCCCCCCCCGTGCACGAATTTCATGCACCAGGCCTCTAGTTGTGTTTATATTTGTAAATAGTCCTTATTTGTTAGTGAGGCATAATGAAATATTTATGGTTGAAATGCTATATCTGGGATTGGCTTTAAAATAATGTAGTAGGAGAAAGTGAGTGGAATTAGATGTTTCAGATTGGATGAGTTGATAATTATTGAAGCTGGGTAATAAGCACATATGGTTCATTATATTATTCTTTCTACTTGCATATATTTAAAATTTTCCATAATAAAACATTAAAAATAAAGTATCAGCTCCTAAACAAAAAAATATAGTTCTGTATGCACTGTCAAAAAAAAAAAAGAACATAAGTTGCAGTACAATATTACTTTGTGATACATATTACAGTATACCAGTTATCCTATATAATAAAAGCATAATATACAAATTGACCCTAACAGTGGAATGACCAGGAACAACCGGTTATTATGATGCACCCTGACCACCAGGAGGCAGACACTCAACACAGAAGCTGCCCCCTGGTGGTCAGTGAACTCCCACAGGGGGAGCTCCACTCAGCCACAAGCAGGGCTGACAGCTGCAAGCGCAGCAACAGTGGTGGGAGCCTCTCCCACCTCCTCAGTAGCACTAAGGATGTCCAACTGATGGCTTAGGCCCACTCCCCCTGCTCCCCCAGGAAGCGGGCCTAAGCCATCAGTCAGACATTCCCTGAGGGCTCCCAGGCTGCCAGAGGGATGTCTGACTGACAGCTTAGGCCCAATACCCCAGGGAGCAGGCCTAAGCTGGCAGGTGGACATCCTCCAAGGGCTCCTTGGCTGCCAGAGGAATGTCTGACTGACAGCTTAGACCCAATCCCCCAGGGAGCGGGCCTAAGCTGGCAGTGGACATCCCCCGAGGGGTCCTGGACTGCAGAGGGCACAGGCTGAGGGACCTCCCCCAAGTGCATGATTTTTCGTGCACCGGGCCTCTAGTTTAAAAAATAAAAACACAAAACTACACACATCCCTATATAAATATATATTTTAAAGTTCAGAAGGTAATATTCTAAATTAAACTGTTAATAATAGTTACGGAGGGTAGTAATGGTTGAAAAGAACTTTCTATTTTATCTGTTGTTTGTATTTTTACAAGAATATATTAATGTACTATTTATGTAATTAAAAATATTAAGCATCATTAACCACAAATTTTAAACAGCACTGGGGGAAACCTCGAGTTGTTTTTATGATGACGCCTTGGCATTGGAGGTGCTGAAACACGGTGGCCAGCTGAGTGTGGGTGTGGGCAATGGTATGTTGGTTCATTTCTTGTTTATGAGTCACCAGTGTCCACAGGGGTGGAGATAGAGAAGCAATTGCCTTTTTACTAGGCACCTACTAAGTACCAGGCACAGATTCTCATCTATCATTTTCATAATAACCATGGACCATTGTGGTCCAGAGGTTAGGAACTTTCTCAAGTCCATTCAGCTAATCATTGGTTGAGCTGAAACTCAAATCCAGGTCTGACTCCAGAGACCACCTTCCTTCCACCATAACATGTGAACAGAAAGATTCTTCCCTGCCTGGGGCTGAGTAGGACAGAGCAGAGATGCCATCACAGTAGAAGGAAAAAGAACAGAACCGCCACACGAGACTGAGAGGGGAGGAAGGGGTGTGAGAAGGGCAGGAGGGGTACAGGAGAGATGGAGATGATGGCTGTTGGCAGCCGGGTCTGATAACTGACCATCCCCATAGCCACGATGAGGAGCACAGTGCTGATGCTGATGCTGATGCTGATGCTGATGCTGATGCTGAAGCTACGCGGCTGGGAGTGACAGATGTGATGGCAAACTGGCTGATAGGAAGCAGGATCTGCTTTCTCATCAGTTTATCAGGGCAAGTCCCTGAAGCCAGGGAGGATTCAGAGCTGAGGACAGTAAGGTGACAGTGGTAAGTGGAAGTGAGAGTGGCAGTGGTTTTTGGCAGAGGAGACACACACACACACACACACACACACACACACACACACACACACACACTCACACACTCACGGAGAGGAGAGGGAAAGGACAGATAAAGACAGTGAAAGACACAGTGCCAAGCTCTTAAGAGCTTTGCCTCCTCCAGCTCTTGGTAGAAATTTCATAAGTAAAAATACATCAAAACAGTTCCTCAAACCTATCAGTCTGTTTCTCAGACATTTCCAGGTGCAGTTAGTTCCTCTGCTTAGGACATCCCGCCTCCACCCTCATGTGGGATCCTATCCTTCCAGGCTCAGCTGAAATGCCGCCCCCTCAGAGAAGCCATCCTGTCTGCTCTAGGAGATGCCCTTCTCCAGCCTCCCTCCCTCCCTCCTAGTTATTACTTACAGCATGGATCACACTTTGTAATTATTTATTCCTTTTTCCACTTGTTAATTACCATCAAAATGCATCCTAAACTCCTTGTTGGGGAAGAGATGCACACAGATCAGGTTGGTTTTGTTTATCACTATCCCCAGCACCCAGCAACCTATCTGGCATAAAATTGATGTTCAATAATTATTTGAAGGGTAGATGGATGAAAAAAGAAGGGAGGGAGGGAGTTATGATAATTCACTTAAGTTCTCTACTACCCAAGGGCAAAGGGGTACCTGGCAGGCAAAGAAAACTTCTCTGAACATTTTTTTCCAGTAGCACCTACTCCAAAGGAACACTTTCAGTTTGGAAACCCTGCACTAAGCTGATTCTTCCCTGGTTTTATCCGCTCCCAACCTCCCCTCCATTACTCAGGATAGCGAAGAATTGGCTGGAAATCGCGTGTTGGATTCGGCATAGAAAATGATGTGTGCATCTGAAATGTTATGCAGTTGTCTGAGAGCTGCTAGACGACATTCTACGCTGGCTTCACAGAACATTTATAACTGCCAAAACAAGTTACTTCAAATATAAACATGGTATTTTTAGCCCAGTGTTGTTGATAACCTATTTCATTAAATCATAAGCTCGGCTCAGAATCAGCAGTATGTCTTCAGTCATCCCTGGTGATGGGAGCTTGGACACTAACCCGTGACAGGCAAAGGAAGGAAGTCTGGTCAGATATCTTTGGAAACCATGGCTCACCCTCTGTTCCCTTACCTCTCAATGTTCTCTTCTTCCCTCTGTGGATGACAGAAATCAAAGAATAAAAGTGAAATGGCAGCAATAAGAATGGAAAAAGGAAAAGAATTGGGGGGGAGAATACCCAAGTGCCACCTTAGCAGATGCCAAGGGAAGCCAAAGATCCAAGAGAGAAAAGGAGGATGAGAAGGCAGAGGGAAAGGAACCCAGACAGAAGGCTCCTCCTTGACCAGAGGAGCACGGCCCACCTTAGCAAGTAGAGCAGCGATTTTCAAGTGGTGTGCCCCAAGAATTCTTAAAACATGCAATACCTGACTAGTTAGTTAGTTAGGGGCACTGGCCTCTTTCCCCTTAGATTATCAAATTCAAAAATCATAACAGCCAACATAAGAATAGCCATTCAGTACTGAATGAATCAAAATTATACCTGTTTTTGTGTTTGTGTTAGATCGGCAAAACAAACAAAAAACAATGTATTTTGGGTGTGCTGCAGAATTCTAGTAATAAGTCTATGTGTGCCATGAGATGAAGAAAGGCAAAACTCAGTGGTGGAGAGGACGCTGTGGGGAGCCCTGGCCCTGGATTTGAAGCCTGTCCACCTGAGACAGCGGTTTCTGGGAAGGAAAGCAAGAACACAGGAAGCCTCAGCCTTCCATTTTCTCAATAATGCCAACATTTTCCTATCCCATTGCTGCTGCTGCTCTGTGATGAAGATTCTCAAGTATGGCGAGGAGAGTGTGTAAAAGTGTGGGCATCAGATCTAGGTTTAAATCCCAGCTTTGCCACTTACTAGCTGTGTGACCCTGGGCAAGTTACTTAACCTCTCTTGGTCTCAGTTTCCTCAGCTACGAGATATGGAAAATAAAAGTACTTGCCTTCCAGCCTGGCCAACATAGCTCAGTGGTTGAGTGTCAACCTATGAACCAGGAGGTCATGGTTCAGTTCCTGGTCAGGACACATGCCTGGGTTGCAGGCTTGATTCCCAGTAGGGGGCTTGCAGTAGGCAGCCAATCAATGATTATCTCTCATCATTGATGTTTCTCTCTCTCTCTCTCTCTCTCTCTCTCTCTCTCTCTCTCTCTCTTCGCTTCTCCATTCCTCTCTGAAAACAATAAAAATATATATTATTTTTAAAAGTACCTACCTTCCAGGTTGGGAGAACTAAACCCACTAATCTTTATAAAGTGCCTGTCACATTTTAGGAATAAATGTAGGCTCTTGTTTTCATTTCCCTTCTGCCTCCTACCCCCAGTCCCTCTTTCCCGTATAACTAATTGTCCCCTGTATGACTATACCTTCAGGGTAAGGTGATTAAAATCTGAACAAGGACTATGAAGGAGAGAGGAGGGACGGACCCAAGAACTATTGTTTGGGACAGATCAACAAGACTGATGATGATAATAGCACTGAATGTCTGAGGCTCAGCCTGCCCTGGCTTCAAATCCCACTTCTACCATTTACTAACTATGTGGCCTTGGACAAGTATATTCATTTCCTATGGCTGCTCTAACAAATTACCACAAACTTAGTGGCCTAACACAACACAAATTTATTCTCTTACAGCTCTGGAAGTAAAAAGTCCAAAATCAGTTCACTACACTGGCTAAATTGAAGGTGTTGGCAGGGCTAGTTCCTTCTGAAGTCTCTAGGGGGAATCCATTTCCTTGTCCTTTCCAGCTTCTAATGGCTACCTATATTCCTTGGCTTCTGGCCCCTTCCTTCATCTTTAAAGAGCTTCATTCCCATCTCCCCTCTGTCATCACATTGCCTTCTCCTCTGACTCTGACCCTCCTGCCTCCCTCTTATAAGGATCCTGTGATTAAATTGGGCCTTCCTGGATAATTCAGGAAGATGTCTCCATCTCAAGATCCTTAACTCAATCCCCTCTACAAAGTCCATTTTACCATGTAAGGTAACATTCCCAGGTTCTGGAGATTACAACATGGGCATATTTTGGGGTGAGGGATTCGGGTGGAAGGTATTATTCAGCTTACCACTTCAAGTGAATTCATTTCTCTGAGACCTCTTTTCTCACATCTAAAAAAGAAAATGGTATCTACTATAATGGTTAATTTTGTGTGTCAACTTGGTTAGGCCATGATACCCAGATAGTTGATCAAATGTCACTATGAAGGTTATTTTTGACTAGAGGCCTGGTGCACAGATTTGTGCACTGGTGGGGTCCCTAAGCCTGGCCTGCACCCTCTTGCAATATGGGACCCCACGGGAGATATAGTAGTGTGCCCAGTGGCAGGCAGCCAGGGAGGAGCCCGAGGCCCGGCTGGCCGCCACTCCCGCTCATCCCAGCTCTGCTGCACCGTAGCCACTCGGTAGCATTGCTGCGGAGGTGGAAGAGGCTCCCACCGCCACAGCTGCACTCGCCAGCCCTGAGCCCAGTGTCTGGCGCACATTGGTCAGCCAAGGAGCGCTCCTGCTGTGGGAGTGCAATGACCACCAAGGGGCAGCTCCTGCATTGAGCGTCTGCCCTCTGGTGGTCAGTGCATGTCATAGTGACCAGTCAACCGGTCATTCAGCTGTTCAGTCGCTTAGGCTTTTATATATATAGATGAGATTAACATTTAAAGCAGTAGACTCTGAGTAAAGTAAATTGCCTCCTATAATGTGGGTGGGCTTCATCTAATCAGTCAAAGACTTTAAGACAAAAAAGTCTGACATCCCCTAAGAAAAAAGTAATTCTGCCTACAGACTGCCTTTGGAGTCTAGCCCAACATCAACAATTCCCTGGGTCTCCAGCCTGGCAGCCTGTCCAGCAGCTTTTACACTTTTAGACTTGCTAGCCCCACAATCACATGAGCCAATTATATATGTTATTGGTTCTGTTTCTCTGGAGAACCCTACCTTTAAAGCATTGCTGTCCAATTTAAATGATATAAAACATACACAATGTTCAGCACAAGGCCCAGCACATAAACGTTAATAAATATTAACAATAAAAAATGTGCCTCCAACTCTGAGTTACTATTATGCCACAATGGACGAGGGGAAGAGCAGTACCAAGACCAGCTCTAATTGCTGTTTGGAAACTTCCCTACAAACTGGTACAGAAATTTCTTCAGAGCATTTTCTATGATCCCATTTGTCCCTAAATTAGGGTTGTGCCCTCATCAAGTAGTTTCCTACAAAGAGAAGATGAGTTGAAAGCTTTGAATAAGCCACCACCTAGGGATGTGGCCTGCAGCCTTAATGGTTGCTGGTGTAGCCATGGGAGTGGAAGCAAGAAGCAAACTAAAAGTCAGAGGGATTTGCCCACAAGGAAATGTTCTGAAGTTATGCCTCTTTGTCACAGGCTTGGGGCAGGCATGCCCGCCGCAGAGATGAGGGAGACCGCCCACATGAGCAACCTTGCTGACCCAGTGAATGAGACAGAGGAGGGAAGAAGGGAACGAAAAAAAAGGAAAACAAACACAGCGTCTATGTGTTGACAATCTAGGGTTGTCAATGCTTGCCATTTCCAGGACTGACTCATGGCATCACACTATAAACTGTTCAGAGTTGTCCTACAACCACTGGCCTTAAAAGAGGAAACCTGATGAGAGGTCAGCAGGGAAACACCTTACGACGTAGTCTATTCAGCTGTCATCTTTTAGCAGCCACTCAAATGTATTTACAGGAGCTCGCTGAAGTCAAGCATATGGGGCTGTTTAGGTGATTCAGCGCCTCAGCTCTGGAAGGTACTGCACCTCTCCCCTTCCGTGGGAGTCACAGAAGCTCAAGTTCATTGAGCTGCAGCAGACAAAGGTGTCTTAAGTTCAAACTGTGGCAATTTGCATGGTAATTTACACTGCAACCCTTTGTCCCCCTGTCATCCCAAAGAAGCTCTCCAAAAAGTTGAGGGAAAGCAGCTCAAAAGTTTATAGCCTGCTTGACACGCTGTGCTTTCACCCCGCCTCTCATCAGACAGAAGGGGAGGGGACAGAGGGTGTGGGTTTTATTGTGGTGGCTGGCGTTCTTTCACATTCTTCAGTGGAGAGGCTGGAAGAAAGACTGGATAAAGTCATCATTTGGTTGCATCATAAGAAAACCTAATATTGGAAACTATTTGTGATTAGCTAGAAGTTAACCTTTCAAGTAGTAATAAAAATAAATTTTCCCATTGATATAATGCTCTCCACTTTTCAAAATATATTTACATTTATTGTCTCTGGTGGAGAAAAGCAAGTTCTATATTAGAAATGTTGTGAACTAAATGTTTGTGCCCCCCAACTTTATTTCTTGAAGCCCCGTCCCCCAATGTGATGATATTTGGATGTGGGGTTTTGGGGACGTGATTAGGTTTAGTTGAGGTCATAGGATAGGGTGTTTATGGTGGGAGTATTGCCCTTATAAGAAGAGACCAGACTGTTTCCCCCCATACACACTCCACCATGTGAGGACACAAGAAGGCAGCCATTGCAGTTCAGGAAAAGAGCCCTCCCTTTACCAAGACTTGACCATGCTGCCACCCTGATCTTGGACTTCCAGCCCCAGAACTGTGAGTAGTCAATGTCTGTTGTGTAAGCCACCAAGTCTGTGGTGGCTCAAAAGCACACTAGTGACAAACAGTGAAATTTCAACACATCCGATTGTTTTTAGTTAGCCCAAATAAGCATGATTTTAGCCACTTAGAGCCTGCTTGCTTTGCATACCCAACATCAGCTAGCCATAGATAAGATCTATACAGATCCCCAGCTGCTGCTGCCCTTTGGAGCCCTCTGACCCAGGCTGGGCTGCTGAGCAGCAGCATGTAGACTATCATCCTCTCCCAATATCCCTCTCCCTAGAAGCTCCCCTCCCTGTCTGAGTAGTGACATAGCCTCTGGACAGTTCATGCTAGAAGGGACTTTCCGCACATGCAAACCTTCCAGAAACACCCATGTAAGCCCTGAGTGTACTACTGCCACCTCGTGGACATATCTTTTTCCTTGATCAGCTTCAAAATCCCTCCAATTCCAAGTGAAGTCAATGCAAGTATGGCTTAAACCCACAGTGATATGATACTAGGAAGCAGCAAATTCTCAAAGTCCAACAGGCAGCAGGCGCAAGGCCCAGAGGACCACTCCACATTCACATCCTTACCAGTGACTGGACCATGTGAAACTTCAACCTCCCTCTAGAGGGGGATGGCCAGTGCCAGGCCAAATATCAGGATGCCAGCCAAGTAGAGAACTATGCAAGGAAAGAAAGCAAAGAAGAGGTCATGCATCATGATTGGCAGGAGGTGGAGCTCACACTCTTCCTCAGAGGTACAGTGGCTACAGCCAAGGCTAGGACAGAGCAGGGGCCCAATATCTGCATCATTGCCAGATATTATTTTATGTCAGGTACCTAGAGAGAGTCTCTGGGAAGGCAGGTTGCTGTTGCTGCTGCTGCTGATGATGATGGTGATGGTAGTGGTGGTAGTCATGGTGATGATGATGATGATGATGATGACGACGATGGTGGTAGTCATGGTGATGATGATGATGATAATGGTGGTAGTGGTGATGATGATGGTGATGAGAATAAAGACGATGATCTGGATAATGATGATGATGTTGATAATCATGATGATAATGCTGGTGATCATGGTGATTATGATAATAGCAATAATGGTGATGGTGATGATGATCATAAAGATTATGATAATGTTGGCTAACAGATATTAAGCACTTATTATATAGTAGGCATTGTGTTAAGCACTTAACGTACATTATTTAATTTAATCCTATCAACCACCCTATCAGGTTGTTTTCCCCTAACTTCACATATGAGAAAACTGAGTATCAGAGAGGTTAAGAAACTTGTCCAAAAAAATGTTGGCGTCAGAATTCAATCCCAGGCACTACTCCCTAATTCTATACTCTTGTTCCATACTATCATTGTGAAACAGTGGCCTTATGACAGAAAAGGCAAAATTTGTTCCATGCCCCATTTTGAAAGTTTCTGAAACCAGTCTCCTAGGAAACAAAGAGAAACATTGAACATGCAACACATAAAGGTACTTCTAACATCAAAGTGGCTTAAAGCTCAGAGGCTATATTTCTGTGACCTCTGAACATCCAGGTACAAAATGAAAATTTCATAGGGTGGTGACGGCCTGGGGCGGGGGTGGGAGTGAGCAGGAGGAGGTCAATGGGGGGAAAGGGGACATATGAAATACTTTCAACAATAAAAAAAATTTTAATGACAATTTCAGCAGATATGCAGGTTCTTGGAAGGCAGGGCTGCTGCTTCTACACTGTGGGTCATACCCCCAGAATAGAGCTGTATAAAGAGCATGGCATCACTGCAATCAACGAGGAACATTAGGAATTAATACATCCAGGAGTAACAAACTAAAAATGCATTTTGAAAAGGTATGCACAGTCAGTGACAGCATCAACCAACCTGTCAGAAGTATAAGCAGATAGAAAATTCTGGCTTTCCATTAATGGAAGGTTACTTTGTTTTACTTTCAAATGCCTCAAGGTGGGTGGCAAGCTATGTGTCACAACCCACGGGAAACTGTCATGAAAGACACTTGTGGCTTCATGGAGCAGTTTCCAGTGACAGCCAAGGAAGAAAGCAAAGGCCACCAAAATCCATTTCTGACCCAATGCTGCTCAGAGGTGTGTGCCTCCCTCTGTGATCTAGAACGATAAAAGGAAAGGCCTCTTTATTAAAAGCCTAGTGCAATAACAAAGTTAACATAAACCTGTGATATAATTTAAGGCATGGTTCTATGTATTCCTTTCATCATCCAATTATTTCCTTTTGTCCATCTGTCTCCTCAAAGATTATAAGCTCCTTGAAGCCAAGGGATATATACTCATAGCTCTCATTTCCCCCCATAGCAACCAGTGCAAAGGTAATATAGCATGGCTACCAGTTGTTCTAGCAATAAAAATCAATCTTACACCCACATTGCAGGCTCCTCAATTTATTTTGAGCCAAATGTTATCATTATTGAATCTATCCATTTTTCCTACATTGGTGAGCAGGTAACTGCAAACTGAGTCATAATTTCTCTTAGCAATAATCCCATGATTGGGAGTTCTGTTGCTAATCAAAAATTCAGCATCAAATCAATCATAAATATCTCTAAAATCATTTAAATAGAATCCACAATCACTTAAAAGAGTGAAATTATTCTCCAAGTAGAACTTTAGAATGTGAAAGGACCTCACAGGTGCTTTAGTCAGCACCCTTCACTCCACACAAGCAGAAGCCCTGGGAAGGTGAGCCATTCAAAGTCACCAAAGGAGTAAGGGCAGAGTCTGGACTTGACCTCCAGCCTGTGGGGTTGTCTCCACAACACACTACTATGCCTCTTTGGCAGTCTCATAAAAGTGGCATAAATATATCATCTTTCTTTATCTTACGGGGGGTCCCAAAGCACCCATTTCAAAAATCCAACTCTACAGAATCATCATCAGAATTCCCTGAAGTGGCATTCCTAATATTTGTCCCACCAAATGTTAGCAGATGCTGTGCCAGAGACTGCCTATGTGCTTTTAGCCTTCGCTCCTGCCCCTCTGTGCTGAATTATGGAGGAGCTGCATTTCCCAGACCTCCTTGCCAATGGGCTTCCAGTTATTTTCTGCAAATGTGAGAGAATGGCAGGTGAATAGAAGATGGGAGTGTGTTTGCTATTGCTTCCAAAACAATTTACCACAAACTTACTGGTTTAAAACAACACTCATTTGTTATCTCACAGTTCTATAAGTCAGAAGTTCAGTGAGCTCAGCCAAGTTCTCTGCTTAGAGTCTCACAAGGCCAAGATCAGAGTGTTGGTCAGCCTGGGCTCTTCTATGGTGAGAGATTCTACTTCCAGGCTCATTCAGCTTGTTGGCAGAATTCAGTTTCATAAAGCTGTAGAACCGAGATCCCTGAGGTTTCCTTGCTGGCTGTCAGCTGGTGGTCATTCTCACATCCCTAGAGGCTGCTCACATCCCTTGGCTTCTGGCCCCTTCCATCTTCAAAACCAGCAAATGTACGTTGAATCCTCTCATGCTCTGAATGTCTCTGACTTCCCATTCTGACTTCCTCCTCTACTTTTAAGGGCTAGAGATCACATTGAGTCCATGCCAGATAACCCAGGATTAGTTCCCCATCATAAGGTCAGCTGATCAGTAACCCTAATTACATCTGCAAAGTCTCTTTTACCATGAATGTGACATAATCAGCATGCTGTCAGGTGGCAGAGGTCATGGGGATGAGAATCCTGCCTATCACAGAGGGGACACCCTGCCAGGAAAGAGCTCTAGAGTGCTTCTACAGATCCAGCACCCACAGCTCACCCCACTTCTTGTGTCCCAGCACTAGGGCTTAGCACCTCGCCAGTAGTCCTGCCCCTGCTCTATGTGTCCCACCATGCTCTGTGCCCCACTTGATGGTCTTAGTACCTTATGTGTTATCCCCAGGATTAGAGAAGAAAGTACTAGTATGTCCCACATTCTGGGAATACCATGTCTACACTTTGGGGTTGCAGCTACCAGTACTTTCTAGAGTTGCCAATCTCTGAGTCACAGCACCTTTTTGACTCTTTCAGCTCTCCCAACACTTTTAAACTAGAACTCTATAGCCAGACCTCTCTGAATTACATAGCTTATTTATATTTTCCTGAATAAGCTCTGACTGATGGAGTACCATATAACAAAAGTACCCAGTGGCCTTGGGAAACAAAGTTAAACACTCTTCCTTCCTGCAGGACCTCTCAGAGCATTGACTATATTAATGGGTATATTGAATACCCAAGAAGGGTATCTAGCATACAATATTACTGTTTCCCAGATATTTTTGTCAAGGGACCCTTATTTCATAAAGCATTTCATGAGCCTAGAGTTTGTGATGCTTTAAAAAACACCATCATAATTGAAATCCTTTCAAGATATCATGTTAGTTCTAATCAGCACAAATATTTGATTAATAAAAATTGAACCTATATTTTTAACATTTAGAATAACATTTGGGAGTTGATTTTCATGGCTAAGGAAGTTAAAACTGATAAGTTACGTTTATTTCCTCAATCAGTGTCCTACATCCAACTTTCCTCTATGCATTGAAAGCCATTCCAAAATGCAAGTGAAAAAGTCATTCTCAAAAATAGCCATCAGTGAAGGGGCTTACGAAGGTCAAGGCCACCCAGCCAGTGTGGTTCAATTGGTTGAGCATCATCCCATGGACCAGGAGGTCCCCGGTTTAATTCCTCGTCAAGGCATATACCTGGATTGCTGGCTCCATCCCCAGAAGGGAGCACATAGGAGGCAGCCGATCCAGGTTTCTCTCTCATCGATGTATCTATCTCTCTCTCCCTCTCTCTTCCTCTCATTCTAAAAAATCAATAAAAACATATTTTTAAACAAAGAAGCAGCAGCAGAAGAAAGTCAAGGCCAATGTTTCCTTTGAGCTCTCACCTTTAGGAATCTTAACTTGGAATGCATGTAAAGCAGGCTTCTCTTATTTTATTTTTTTTAATATATTTTATTGATTTTTTACAGAGTGGAAGGGAGAGGGATAGAGAGCCAGAAACATCGATGAGAGAGAAACATCAATCAGCTGCCTCCTGCACACTCCCTACTGGGCATGTGCCCACAACCAAAGTACCGTGCCCTTGACCGGAATCGAACCTGGGACCCTTCAGTCCGCAGGCCGATGTTCTATCCACTGAGCCAAACCGGTTTCGGCAAAGCAGGCTTCTTTTAACTCCCTCTGCTTGGGTGCTGTCTTTCTCCTCCTTCACTGCTTGCCTCACCTTCTTCCCTTACCCAGAGGACAGCAAGGGTCATGATATCAAGGGCAACCCCCAGTGAGAAACAGACAAAGAAGGAATGTAAAAGGCCCCACAACGGAACAGGGGTTAAGTAATCTACTCCCCTCTTGATGAATTCTTATATAGCATTAGAAATGATAATTACAATGACTGTGCAGCAACATGGAAAAAATGCTTATGATATAATTAATGCTAAGTGGAAAATGCAGAACACAAAATGATAGCTACACTATGATTATGACCATTTAAATTATATGTTCATGGGGACAAAAACTGGAAAGCAATATGGAAAAAATAAAAATAGTTTAATTTGTCAGGGATGACATTGGTATCATGGGTGAATTTTTTTCTCTCTTTATGTTCAGCTAATGGTTCTGTAACGCCAAGCAAATTTTCAAAAACTAAAATAAAAAACAGACTTAAGAATGTGTGGAAGTGGGAGAGGATAAGTCATCATTCTCATTTGCCTGAGGGTGAGAAAATAGGATCTATATACAAAGATAGGAATAGTCAACTTGTGTTTTATATCAAAATGCAACTTTGTTTTCTTGCTGACTAAAAATCAGAGCCTGGTGCTTCTAAGCAACCAACGAGGCCCTGCTTGGGAAAGCCAACAGTATGTTACTAATCTAAAGAACTCTAATCTAAAGGGTGATTCCATCTCCCTGATTGGGTCTTGAGGGTCATGGTGACAAGAAAACAAGAAGAGATTTGGACTTTCTGCTGGGTACAGGTGAGATAGATCTGGGAAGAAAGACTTCAGGAAGGAACCTGAATGGGGCCCATTCACCCAATGTCCCACTCCAGAAAGTTGTCCAAGAGCAGAGAGATGCCACAGGAAGGATTGCACCAACCACGGGCCAAGAGAATCTCTTCAGCCAACTACTCCAACATTGTGTTAGGGTACACTTATATACCTGCCCTCAGAGTGCCCACCTCCAGTGGCCTCACTATGGCATGAGGCCACAGTCCCCTGCCTGAGCCGTGGGTGGACTAGTAAGGCAATAGAGGTGCTCCTGGGGCCACATGAACATGTAGAGTATTTGGAGCTACGCAGAGGGGAGCACAGGCTGGACAAGGTAAAGGAAGCATGATTATTGGAGGCACTTCTGATAGGGGAGACAGGGTGAATCCATGACAGTGAGCAGGCTCCCCTAATTACACTCTGGAGAATAAAGCCACTTAGAGGAACATAGTTGGAAATTCATCCTAATGAATAGGAGTATGGAGTGCTCTGAAGCCAGGGAGTTTGAAGAGAGGAAAAAGGGAGAAGAACTGTTCCAGGCCAGTGGCCACGTGGCCAAGGGGACAGGAGTACTGGCAGTCCTTAAGAGGAAAAATTGTGTGGCAGCCAGCTGGAGAGACTCTGGAGCAACCAGATACTATGTAGGTCAAGGAGAGAAGCTGAGATATGGTACAAGCTCAGCACCCAGATAACTGACCACTGTCTTGGCAATGTTCTCTTGTACCCACCCACTGCCTGCAACAGAGGCACTGCTCAGATGCTAAACTTGGTCCAGGGCAAGGATCCCAGCACTCAGATACCTGTCAGGTGTGCTGCATACCTGTCAAGTGTCCCAGGGTCTGAGCTACCAGAAACATTAAGAGTTCAAATAAGTGAGTCATGAAAGTAGTATACACAGTTATGTGGTAGGCTGAATAATGGCCTCCCAAGGATGTCCTCCTGATCCTCAGAACCTGTGAATATGCTACCTTACATGGTAAAAAATGTGATCAAGGTAATGGACATTGAAATGGAGAGATTATTCTAAATTATCTAGTGTACCCAAGGTAATCACAGGTATCTTTATGCGAGTGAGGCAGGAGGGTCAGAGTTAGAGGATATGTACAGTAACAACAGAAGCAGAAGTCAGAGTGATGCGAGGCCATGCGCCAAGGAATGCAGACCAGCTTCTAGAAGCTGGGAAAGGCAAAAAAAAAAAAACAGTTTTGCCTCAAGCCTCCAGAAGGAACACAGCCCTGCCAAGAAATTTATTTTATCCCAACAAACTGACTTTAGACTTCTGACTTCCAGTGCTATGAGATAATACACTTCTGTTGTATTAAGTCACCACATTTGTGGTTATTTGTTATAGCAGCAATAGAAAACTAATACACAGCAGTTAAGACCCAAAGCCTCACAATGACAGCAAGTAGAGATCTTTACATTCCAACTGCAGCTGCTCCTGGGTAGAAAGACACTTGATAGTGTTAGATAATAATTTACACAGAGCAGCATGCACTTCTAATGGGAGAAAGACTTCCAGGAAGCACTCAGCTTGTCAGTTATTCATTCCTGCCTGATGCAAGTTAAAATGTATTGACTACTTAGTATCTACCAGACCTTGCTGTATGTACCTGACATATCCTACCTCATATAGTTCTCAGAACAACTCTATGATGCAGACACAATTGGTGTCACCATTTTACAGATGTGGAAACTGAGGCTCAGGTAGGTGAGGTTACCTACCCAAGCAGGAAATCTGGGATTTGCACCTATGCAGCCTGGCTCCAGAGCCTGAGCTCTGAACCACTATATGATGCTCTGTATCCTGTGCAGAGAGCTGTCCTCCTGAATGAACTATCTAGTAGTGAGTGGGCACAGAAAGGGTTGGCTTTCTAGAACTTCAAACCACTAACTCCATAAAACCTAGACAAGACATTCTCTAAGTTTTGAAGACTAACCTTAATGATCTAACTGTCCAAGAATATAAGGGATTGATGGACTAAGTCATGGTTCATCAATACAATAAAACACTAGGCAGCTTTTTAAAATGATTATGTAGATCTATACTTATTGACATGGAGAGATGTTCCTCATACATCATTAAGTCTAAAGAGCCAGTCACTAAACAGTATACACAGTATGAACCAACAGAAAGGAGAGAGAGAGAGAGAGAGAGAGAGAGAGAGAGAGAATTGGTTGGTTCATATTGAGAGGTGGAAAATACATATACAAAAGCATTAGCAGTGTTTATTTCCAAGTCATAAGAATACAAATGATTTAATTTTTTTCTTCCAGCTTATCTATTTTGTAAATTTTCCATAATAAAAAAGAAATTGCTGGGATGTTTCAAGGTAGGGAAACTGAACTCTAGTAATTCCAAGCAAGGATAAGAATGTACAATGATAAAAATGTTATGAAATATCTACTACCTAGCAGACCAAGTGCTAATAAATTTATATAAATGTAATCCTCATTTTTACCCAGTAAGATAAGGACTGCAGTCCCCATTGTTTCATTTATTTTTTAAATTAAGGCTCAGAGAAATTAAGTAATTTTCCCCTGAAGTCACCCAAACTGAAGGCATTAGGCTGGGATTTAACCCAGATCTTCCAGTTCTAAAGTGGATACTCTCTACACTATGTGACTCTGTAATCTTTTAACTCTAGTACCATGAGGGTTCCAGGCAGGAACACAGAAGGAATCAAATTGGATCAGAGGATATTGAGGGAAAGGAGAAAATTAGGAAGGACAAGAGTGCATTACTCCCACTCTTGTGGTACCTGAAGCAGAGGCTCTCAACCTCGACACTACTGACATTTTGGGTGTAAGAGATGGAGAGAGCAGTTTGTGCATTGTAGGGTCAGTAGCAGCATCCTTGGCCTTATAGTAGCACCATCCTAGTTGTGACAACAAAAATATCTTTAGACATTGACAAAGGGAGGGTCAAATCTCCCTTGATTAAGAACTACTGCCCTAAAGAATTGCTACCCCCAGAATACCAAGGGGGAGGTCCTGGAACAGTGTTTATTATATACTATATGTATTCATGCTTCAGCCAACCACACAGTTCATCCCACTGATCTGTCCTCCTCAACTAACCCTTTAGTCCTTATATATTGAGGCATTGTTAAAGACAAATGTCCTCATTGGTAAGCCCCTAAAGACATTTGTCCTTATCTCCAGAGAACAGATAGTTCAGTTGTACCTCTTCAAGAATAGCCCCACAATGGGCCTTCTGTCACCCTTTTGTGGGAGTTTATCCATGCCCCTGCATTCCCTGAATTAAAAGTTAAGGAAGCTGGTTTTTCTTGTAAATACCAAGCTGTGCAGTCATTACAAGCTTGCTTGGAGATAATCAGGGCTGACACTTGCTGTACAGCTAGAGTTTATTGGAGACCACCCACAAAGTCGACTCAACACAGAATGACACTACTAAGTAATCTAATCCCAAAATGCAGATTTCATTCCAACAAATTGCACACAAGTGGTCTCCTGCTGGTTTAACTGTTGCCTGGAAAGGCAAGCCCAACTGACTCCATGGCAAGTATGTTAGCACAAAGCATCCAAACCGTAAACATAATGCAAATGCCATGTCTGGGACCATAAACACTGAATGTCTCAGAAAGAAGTGAATGCCTTTTATATTGAATTAAAATATGATTCGAAGATGAGTAGATCATACCATCTTTGTCCTAACTCATGTCCCCCTTTGAATCAAACACCAAAAATAGAATATAAATATGAAATATTTTTTGCTTTGCATCAAAAACTGTTTCCTGCAGGGCCATATGTTCTAAGATGAATTAAAATTAGAGAAAATCAGCACCCTGACTTTATCCCCATTCAACAATTGTGTATCTTTAGCTCCAAAACACACAGTCCTCAACCTCCAATAGAAGGGCATTTACTTTATTCCCACACTACCCTCCCCCTTAAAATTAGCTATATAATAAAAATTGATGAAAACTAAGATTTTTTTTTAAGTCTGATAGATGTTGGCCATAAGTTTAATGTGAGCCAGCAGTTTGCCAAGGTTGCTTAAAAGATTGATTCTATCTTAGGATGCACTAATAGAATTTACTGTTCAAATTAAAGGAGATGACAGTCTTAAGGTCAGGTGATTTGACCACATGTGGGGAACAGGTGTTCTCAGATTGACATTGAGGTGGACATCAGTGCTATTTGGGCACCTGCTTTGAGTAGTAAAATCTGACCCAGGTGCTTAATGAGGAATGGGCAACTCAGGTGTTTACCACATCCTCACCATCCTGACTCACATTCTCACCAACTCATCACCCTGAAGGCAGGAACTATGTCTTACCCCTCCACTGTCTCCCCCCACAGCACTGAAAACTATGTTAGGTACCTTGTGAATTGTCAACAAATGCCTGGTGGATTTTCAGAAAAATCTTTTCTGAGGCTATATCTCTACATTAAGAAACCAAGAAGGAAAATATAAGTATTTCATGTAGATCAGTGATTTTTCACACTGTGGGTCATAACCCATTAATATTTCATTAAATTCTTTAGTAAGTCCATAGTCAGTTCCTTTTAATGAAAAAGAAGAGAAACACTCATGGTGTCCCTCTCCTGTTTTGTAGAACTACATTGGCATCATCTGAAATCCAACTCTCTACCTGCTCTGGACTGCACCCCACAGTTGAATGTGGCTGGAGAAAACCATACAACCAACACCCACTAGTCTTAATGTAATTGATTTCCATGACCTCAACTGGGTCCTCATGCTACCTGGCCATCACACTTCATTCCCTCCTAGATGACAGTCATCTTTTCTCAGCCTTCAGCACCTCCTCGCCTATCCTCACTCACAGCTGCTAACCTTACTTCCTACCTCACTGAGAAAACAAAAGCACTCAGAAAGGAACTACTCAGTCTCCCACTTCCACTTCTACCCACCCACCAGCATCTGCTCCCATAAACTGAGCCTTCTTCCCTTACTATGGATGGGCCATCCTTGCTCCTAAAGAAGGCCAGCCTCTGCACTTGCACCATGGATTCCTCTCAAGGATTTGGCTCAAACAATCCTCCCCTCTCACTCCTACATCATCAAAATTTTCCTCCTCTACTAGATTATCACTCATTGACATGTTATTTCTCCCACCTTAAAAAAGAAAAAAAAAAAAACACCTTTTCTCACTTTATTTTTCCTCTGATCACCACACCATTTCTCTGCTCTCCCATGTAATAAAACTCCTTGTAAGAATTGTCCAGTGCCACTTTGCCAAATCCTCTCTCTCCTCTTGTTCTCTTTTATACTCCCTCCAATCAGATGATCCCCATCACTCCATTAAAATTGCTCATCGAAGTCACCACTAATGTCCATGTGACTAAACCCAACTGTCAATGCCCAATGCTCATCCTACATACCACTGGACATGGCTGCTCCCTTCCTCACCTTGAAACCCTTTGCCCACTTGATTTTCAGGCCACCGCATTCTTCCAGTTTTCTTCTTACCTCATAGCTGTGGCTTCTCATTCTCCTTCATGTACTCCTGATGTCCCCAACCTCCTCATAACTGGAGGACACAGGGCTCAGCATTTAGTCTCTTCTCTATATGTCCCATTCCCCCAGTGATCTCATTCAGTTCCAGTTTATCTCAATTACCCACTGACAATGCCCAGATTTTTGTCTCCGGCTAGAACCTCTCTGAACTCCAGACTCATATATTCAAATGCCTACCCACCCTCTCCATTTGGATGACTAATAGACATACCAATACTGATATCTTGATACCCTCCCCACACACACACACGTATACACACACCCAAAATCTGTTCTTCCATAAAGCCTTTTCCATCTAGTGACTGGCAACTCAGCCCATCTAGTTGTTCATGTCAAAATCCTAGAGGCACCCTTTACCCTCTTTCTTTCATACTCTGAATCTAACTTCAATATATACCCAGAATCCAACAGCTTCTCACCTCTTTCAGCAATACCTCATACTCCAAGCAACATCATTTCTTACTTCCCTTACTATCTATCCCTAACACACCTATCAGAGTAAGTCTATGAAAACATATGTCAGATTGTGTCACTCCATGCTACATGAGGACACAGCCTTAACAGGAGTCTTCAGCAGTTCTGCCCCCTTCTGCATGAGGACTACAGAGATGCCACTTGTTTGTGGCTCACTGAATAGATGTCTTTGATAGGGACAATCTGTTTATTAGGAACTGTTACAGCCAGCTAATCATTCCATTCATAAATGACTAACCCTCATCCTGAAATCCTTTTGACTAATTCAAGGCAGGTGTGATCCCATGACCTCCAGGTGAGCACTGGGGTATCCAATTTGCCACCCTGGAGCCATCCATCCCTCTGGCTTTGGAGTCCTGATGTTCCATGATATTCCCTTCCCTGACAAATCTCCAGTCACCCAACTCCATGCAGGTGCATGCCTCATATCTATAGCTGCAGCAGCTCCTGCTGGTATCAGTGCAGCTGTTTCTTTTCATGGGCCTCTTTTGTGCACTGACATATCTGAAAATAAAAAGAGGGGGAGCATATTGAATTTCAGGAGATGAACCAGCTGGCTTAAGACAGAAGAGAAAGAAAAAGAAGACATGGTCAATGAGACACTTTTCATGAGAATATAGTTCCAGAAATCCAGGTCCATACAGGGTGTTGCACAGTGTTAATCTTGCCCCTGAGATATGGATTAAGGAAATTCTTCCCATAAAAAATTCATGCTCTTCAAATATCCTTCCAAATCTGGAATGTAGAGACCGCTCAGGAGCTCAGCATCTGAACATTGTCATTATAGCTCACTCTGGTTTCAAAATCACTTTGCTTTCTTTCTTGTTGTATTTTTTTTTATTTTTTCCAGGTGCAGAGATTGGTTAAATGGCCACAACATACTCTCACTTAACATCAGTGCTGACTGCTTGAGGACTCAGTTAGCTAAATTGGCACCAGGGCCAATGTGTGACTCTTTGACCTTGTAATTGCAAATATGGAACTGTTTGTTTTTTTCAGAAGGGTCTAAAACATGTGGGACAGGTATAAAGTTTCCACATAAGCCAACCTCTTTGGTTCATTTTGGTCTAAACAAACTGCTTCCCACAGCTGGGCCAACAATATTCCTTCCAGTCTCATCTTTTTGAACAGTCCAAGCTTGGAGAGTTCCAAGATGGAATTTCGCCATGTCACATATGTGGCAAAATCTTAAACCAACACTTCTCAGTGCCAGAAAAATAGCAACCTAGCCCAGGAAGAAATCAAAGTTGCATTACTATTAAATAAGATTATTAACATGGTAGAAAGAGGAGACCATTTTGTTAATGATCAAACATAGAGGCTTCAGCCAATTAGAGCTTTGAAACAAATGACTGTAGATGGGATCCCTCACTGGAGCTAATCATTATAGCAAATGATATTTGCAATCTTATTTTTCTCCTAACTCTAGGAATTGAACGTTAAAACAAGTTGCCAACATGGCATTTAATCTTCTCAGCTCAAAGTGCACTTGCTCCAAATTGAAGAGCTTTGAACTTAAATGGAATACCTTCCTTTGCCCAAATTAGCAAAACAGAATTTGCCAGAAACTCCCCAATCTAATCTAGCAACCGAAACTGAGTCCTGGCAAAGCTACAGGGAAGGGAGTCAGGTGCTGGAATAAAGCAAGCTCCAGACAACCAACCTCAATTCCTGTTCTGTGTCCATTTGGCTGTTTTGTCCATTTGGCTCAGTTCGTCAACAAAAGCTAACAAAGAGACCAAGGCCTCTGTAGGCCGGTTAACTCTGTTCCAGTTTTCAGTCCAAGATGACACCCTTCACTTGGCCATTCAAAAAAAAAAAAAAAAAATGCAAGCCCCTTCTCTCCTGGGAACCTCCAACCCATGGAGGGGGAGGGAAAATTCTCCACCTTCGCTGAAACAGCTCAAATATTTTCATTATAGATTGGAAGTTTGGCATCATCAAAAAGTGTAAAAAGAGAATGTTACTATGAATTCTAGATCGGTGAATAAAATATGAAGTGAATACTCCATTCAAAAGAGGCCCCATATTTCATATTCTTATGCAATAGTTATGTATTTTGTACCTAACAAATTTTCATGTTCAATCTTTACTAATAAAAGCCTAGGTGGTCCTTGTACCCTCACGCACGATGTCGTCTTAAGATGGCTGCAGAAGATGGCCTCCACAAAGATGGCCACCTCAATATGTCTGCCTCAAGATGGCCACCACAAGATGGCCACGCACACAGTGGAGGCTGGTCCCCATGGAGGAGGCAGGTTGCAGCAGCGGAGGGCAGTTGGGGGCAATCAGGTTGGCAGGGGAGGGCAGTTGAGGGTGATCAGGCTGGCAGGGGAGCAGTTAGGCATCAATCAGGCTGGCGGGGGGGCAGTTAGGGTGTGATCAAGCTGGCAGGCAGAAGCAGTTAGGGGCAATCAGGCAGGTAGGCAGGTGATCGGTTAGGAACCAGCAGTACCAGATGATGAGAGGGATGTCCCAGATTGGAGAGGGTGCAGGCTGGGCTGAGGGACATCCTCCCCTGTGCACAAATTTTGTGCACCAGGCCTTTAGTATCATAATAATAATCCCTTCCATTTTATAGGGATTTATAAAACACTCATGCATATTAATATTTTAATACTATCAGATGGTAAGGTAGACATTATTACCCCACCTTACAGATTAAAAAAAAAGAAGAAGAAGAAGAAGAGACTGAAGCTCAAAGAGATCAAGTAATTTTCCCAAAGTCATACTATGAAGCAATTAGAGAAACACCCCAGTCTGATCCCAGGTACTTACCTCTCTACACATACTATTTCCTAAGTAACTGGATTTTGACACCTGTCCCTGCAGAAATACCAAAAGTAGTAGTGTTCATTTCACTTACAACTATTTATTAAATCTCCACTCCTTATCAATCTGGAAAAGAATACCTTATCCCACAGTAGAGCAAGAAGCATGGCATGGACCACCTTGCTTCCTCACCATCCACTACAATTACCAGGCTCCTCTGAGAGAATGTGAGAGAGGAGACTCCATGGCCAGGGTCAAAAATGGTGGTCTGTATCCAAGCACAGCCTCTAAGTTTTTAAATTCCCTATTATTTTCGATGTAAAAGATTATATACATGCAATACCATTTGTTGTTGAACATCCTACCTAATAAAAGAGTAATATGCAAATTGACCCTAACTCTGCTACACCCACAAGCCGTGCCCACAAGCCACACCCACCAACCAATCAGGAGCAGATATGCAAATAAACCCAACCAAGATGGCTACAGCCACAGAGAGCAAGGTTTCCCAGGCAATGGAGGAAGCCAAGCTTTCTGCCTGCCCTTGCAGGCCTAAGCCTCCACTCAAGCTACAAAGTTTCAATTATAGAAGGTAAACAAATCCAAACAGAAATGGCGGCAGCCACGGAGCTGGAGAGAGCAGGCCAGGGTTGCTCCCGGCAACAGAGGAAGCGAAGCTTTCCACATGCCCTGGCTGGCCTAGGCCTCCACTCCAGGCTACAAAGTTTCAATTATAGAAGGTGAATTAACCCCAACAGAAATGGCTGCCGGCCACAGAGCAAGCAGGAGGCTTAGCTCCGCTCCAGGCTACAAAGTTTCAATTGTAGAAGGTAAATAAATTCCAGATACCAGGGCCTCCACTTGGGTCGCCAGGGGGCGTGGCTGGCCTGCAAACCACCACAGGCCCCTTGCTCAGGCTGCCCTATGCCCCAAGGGAACCCCCATCCTGATCCAGCACACCCTTCAGGGCAAACCAGCTGGCCCCCACCCCTGCACCAGGCCTCTATCCTATCTAATAAAAGAGTAATATGCAGATTGACCATCACTCCAACACACAATAGATGAGCAATCTCTTTTAATTTGTCCCCCCTGTGGTGGAGTCTAAGACTTGTTCTCTTTATATACTACTAGAGGCCCAGTCCATGAAATTTGTGCATGGAGCGGGGGGGTGTCCCTCAGCCCAGCCTGTACCCTCTCCAATCTGGGACCCCTTGAGGGATGTCCGACTGCCTGTTTAGGCCCGATCCCTGCTGGCTCAAAGATCCTGCCCCCATGTGGACACAAGATGGCCACCACAAGATTTCCAGCAGGGGAGGGCAGTTGGGAGGCACCAGGCTTGCAAGGGAGGGCAGTTGAGAGGGACCAGGCCTGCAAGGGAGGGCAGTTGGAGGCGATCAACCCTGCAGGGGAGGGCAATTAGGGATGACCAGGCCAGCAGAGGAGGGAAGTTGGGGGCAAACAGGCTGGCAGGGGAGCAGTTAGGCATCAATCAGGCTGGCAGAGGAGTGGTTAGGGGGTGATCAGGCTGACAGGCAGAAGTGGTTAGGAGCAATCAGGAAGGCAGGCAGGCGAGCAGTTGGGAGCCAGCAGTCCTGGATTGTGAGAGGGATGTCCGACTGCCCGTTTAGGCCAGTGGGATCGGGCCTAAACGGGCAGTTGGACATCCCTCAAGGGGTCCCAGATTGGAGAGGGTACAGGCTGGGCTGAGGGACACCCCCCCCCCCCGTCCATGCACGAATTTCGTGCACTGGGCCTCTAGTAGTATATAAAGAGAACAAGTCTTAGACTCCACCACAGGGGGGACAAATTAAAAGAGATTGCTCATCTATTACTTGGACCAACAACATAGCACTTCCTCAGAATATTGAAAGATTGTGGGTGGACAGGGTACATAGGTACAAGCTGAAAAACCAGCGTTAGGTAAACAAGGAATATTAGGAGAGGCCATCAATTAAAGTAGGAATGGGAAACATGGCAGTCTCTTCTTAGACCTGTCTATAGCAGACGTCATAATGGACACAGCACCCTTTACCCCAGCCAGGGATCGGACCCTCCTAGATACCACACTTCAAGTGGCCACCATCATTCAGCTGGGACTGACAAACAAGATGTCACCTATTTGCCATCTTTGATTAAATATATGGGGTAATATCTAATCTAATAATAGACAAATATGCAAATTGACCGCACCTTCGCTACACCTAAGCCACGCCCACCAGCCACGCCCATCAACCAATCAGGACGAGTATGCAAATTACCCCAACAAAGATGGCGGCTAATTTGCATATCAAGACAGCGTCCAAAGAAGCCAAGAGCTGCAGAAGGGAGTAAAGCTTCGAAGAAGCAAGCAAGCCTGGGGGGAGGAGAAGGGCGGGGCGGAGGCGGGGCCAGGGGAGAAGGGAAACGCAGGCGGGCTGGAGGAGAAGGCGGGGCGGGTGACAAGGGTGGGGCGGAGGCGGGGCGGGGGATAAGGGAAACGCGGGCAGGCTGGAGGAGAAGGCGGGGCGGGTGACAAGGGCGGGGCAGAGGCGGGGTAGAGTGCAGCAGGAAATCCTATTGCAGGATTTTTCCTGCAACGGGAAAGCTAGTTGGTTAATAAGATTATATGGTTTCAAGTGTACAATTCTATGATACATCTGTATATTGCACTGTGTGCCCACCACCCAAAGTCAAATCTTTTATCACTGTTTATTGACCATGTTACCTTCTATGACTCTTCCACACCTTTTCCTCTGATAAGCACCTGCCATCTTTGTGTTTAAGAAGGTTTCCTCTTGCTAGAAGTAAGCATTTCACATGTTAGGTCTACTTCATGGTACTTCCTCATATGCCTCTGATTCCAAGATTCCTGATATTAGATTAGCAATCCAATTCTGATCTCCTACAATTCTGACCTTATTTCACCCTTAGACCCTGACTTCTAACCAGGGTTTCTGACCTGGGCCTGGTGGCCTGCCCCAACTCCTGCTTCCTCTTCTGCCTGGCAAACTTCTTGTCATTCCTCCTGCTGACTCAATTTACCCATCCACCACTGGGGCTCAGTGGAAAGTACCCTGGCCAGGTCAAGGTTTCTTACTGTGGCTGTGCAACAGCACAAGGTCACTGAAGAGCTGAGGTTGGCACACAAAGGTGGGAAATTTCCTGCCCCATAAAGGACAGAGGTGGAATCTCCCTCAGCTATGGAGTTTATCTGAAAGTTGGGCTCCATCTTTATCCCTTCAGAGAAAGTGAAAGATTCCAGTCCTGGCTTTTTCTGCTTTATGGTAACATTTCTGCCTTCAAGGTAAGGAGCAGATGTTTCCTAAGCTCCCAGGGATTTATCGGCCTTGTTCACACCTTCAGCAGACAGGCCATTGCAGGTTTAATTTATACGGTTCTATTTCACTAGTAGGACAATAACTCTCGCTCCATCTTAAGTCGCAAAATGGCTGAGGAAGAGAAATCCAGGCTGCGCTTGGCCAGGCCTCACTCTGGGTGCTCACCGCCTACCTGCACCTCCCTTCCAGTGCATTTCATATCCTCTGCCTCCACACAGTACAGTCAATCTCACATTTACAACATGCTGCCAGGAGAGGCTCTGTGGCACAGCAAGAACTTCAATCAGGAAGCCTGCATGCTGGGCACCAAACCCAGTTCTGCCAGCAATGCACCAGCCAAATCTGTTCCCTTCTCTGGGCCTCAGTTTATTCATCTGTAACCTGCGGGGGTGGGGGGGATCTTAATGATTTATAAGATCCCCTTCCAATTCTGATAGTCTATTAAACTCAAGTTTATCTGTGAAGGGAGGCTTTCGACCTCCACTCAGGTTGTACCAGCCACACTTCCCACAATGCCCCGCTGCTACACCCCCACTATTTAAGCTTAACCAACAGAGGAAGAATCATTCCCAGCTGCTGGCAGCCTAATCCAGCTGCCATGTGAGGAGTTCTGTTACGCAGATTTCACAGTGGGTCATGTCAAGTCAACATGTATTTCGTAAGTGCCTCTGACAAGCCCAGAAAGAGGGTGGAGTCCTCTGGGGCCTCAGTGACTTCATCTGTGAAATGAAAGGCTTACACTCGCTGGGCTTCTAAGGTGCCTCCCAGCTCTGAAGTCCTGAGAGTCAGGATTCCACCAAGGGAAGGGAAGCTACACCTAGGATTGCCAACTGCCAGCCCCATCCCTGACGTGACCCAGGTCCACTCCTTTCAAGCTTGTGTACCTGGGGCCACATGTGGGCAGAGGAACCCCAAATCCTGGTATAACTTATTCGGAGACTAGTGTCTGTGTCAAAAACACAGTCATATCTCCAACACTTCTCCATGCCTGAGTCTCAGGCCTGCCCCAGCCCCAGCCCCCGGCTCTCTGGGCCCCGCTCTCATAAGTGGGGAAGAGGCAGATGCTTGTCTAGATGATGTGATTTGAAGAAAGTCCCCACACACTCCACAAAATATCTCTCTCACAGACCTGCCTAAAATCCTCAGCACAGGGTTCAGATTCTTTGCATTCAAGCATCTTGCTTCCAGAAGTTTCCTGTTAAATGCAAACATGCACAGAAAAGTGGCCTATACCCAGGCTTCAGCTTCTTTTCCCAATGCTACCCTCTCACCATTAACATTTGCCAGCTTCTATTGCCATTCCCCACCCTGCAAAAATATCTGGCAAACACAAGAAGAACTTCTCCTACCAAGAGAGGCACAAAACCCCAATTTACAACGAAGAAAACTAACTAGGAATGAGGGATAAACAGGCATGCTGTCTGACTTCCACCCTGATTTATTTTATATCCTCGACAGCTAGCAAAATAAGTGGGATTGCAAAAGGACTTAATTAGGGAAGAAAAGAAGGATGAGGGATAATGTAATGGCGACATTCAAACCCACTGTGTCATTAGGGTTTTTGAGGAATAGAAGTTCTCACTTCTGAGAGTCATAAAGCCCCACCACTGTTTGTTTGACTTGGCTACATGTACCTCTTCTTAAATTACTGCACATGTTTGTTATTTAAATTTGAATGAATAAAAATTAATTTTGAGTGGAGAAATTTTGAGGGAGAAGTGTAGATACACAGATGCAAACCACAGATATACAGAATTAGGATTCACTCCCCAGTTGAGGCCAGGAAAAAAAATGGCTTCGCCCTGCCTCCAGTAGGACTTAGGCCATATGGAAGACTTTCCTGAAGTGTTGTTAAATCTGAAAGAGGGAATTAAAGGAGACTGTGAGGACATTTTTTTTTTTTTTTTTTTTTTTTTTTTTTTTTTTTTTTTTAGTTAATCCTCACTCGAGGATATTTTTCCATTAATTTTTTTAGAGAGAGTGGAAGGAAGAGGGAAGGAGGAAGGGAGCGAGAGAGAGAGAGAGAGACATAGATTGGTTGCCTCCTGCATGTGCTGTGACCAGGGCCTGGGATGAACCTGCAACCCAGCTACTTGCCCTTGATCGGGAATCAACTCACAACTTTTGGTGTGTGGGCCGACACTCTAACCACTGAGAAACACTGGCCAGGGCTGGACACTTCTTTCCTCTATAAATATTTTTAAAGCAGAATCAGTTCCCATTTGCTATTATCTAAATTGTGACACCCTCCCCTCCACCCAAAAATCCCTATGTTGAAGCCAATAAACTGGGTCAGTCAACAAATGGGGATAAACTAATCTTCTAGGCCATGTGTTTAGGGAAATAAATATGACCATGTCCCCAGCAGGGGAGAGACAACCTCCTCACAATACCACTAGCCCATAGGTCCTAGAACCCACATCCTTTTTTCTAAAATACAGCCTCTGGACCTACATCAATGTACCTCTCTCAGAGTGGATAGAAGCAGTGCTCACTATCTGGGTGAGGACGGTGATGAATGAGCAACTTTCTCTCTTCCGAATATCCAAGTGCAATGATTTGGAGTCCAGATTTGACCTGTGAAGAAATGAAAGGATAATTCTATGGAGAAACTGGAAATAGCCATCGTCCCTCACAAACAAACCCAAGGAGGGTTTGGAATGGCTTCTTGAGCCTAAAAGGACTGATGAAGAGTCTGATGCATTGGGGTAAGGACAATGTCTGGGACAATTACCCTCAGGAAGCCAGAGGAGACAGGAAGAAGCAAATGAGGGGATTTTAAAAGGAAAGTTGGGCTAGTATGGGCTTAAAGAAAGGAATCAAACTGTACCTGAAAGCTGGGACAACTTGCCCATCTTTTAAACAAACTCTGGTTAAAATTAAGAGTAGAAATCTGTACTTGATAAAAGCAAACAAACAACTTTGTTTCAAAGCTTTCGAAGGAGTAGGAGAAGGAAGTGAGGCTATTTTATCTCTTTTTTTCCTAGTAGATATTTACATCAAAACAACCCCAAAGTGTGTCACTGTTAAAATAAGGTGTTGTGAAGTATGTTTCAGTTGGTACTAAAAGGAGCATGTCAGCTGTGGAGGATGGGTAAGCTGGAAAGAGGTGAGGTTTGATTTGCAGTGTTTGCCAATTTCCCTGTTGTAAAAATTCCCACCAAGGCTGACTTCAAGCTACCAATGTTTTAAAAATAAGATTGCAAAATTCCTGTCTATTTATCCACAGTCTCTGGCAAGCCAGCATCACTTCTACAAGGCATGATGGGCAGGCAGGTAGCAGGTGACTCAGCCCAGAGCCAGCTGGGAGAGGCAGAGGTTCAGTGACCAGTATGAGGCAGACCCCAGAGAGTGATGTCAAGAGCACAGGCAGATTTTCCTCTCTGGGATGCGTGGCCTCACATGCATTAATCAAAGTCCACTGTCACGGTCATTTGGCTACCCCACTTCCTGGAAGGGACAGGTACCTTTCTGTTCTTTAGGAAGCACTACCTCATTGCCTGTACACCAAGATTGTGCTACCTGGAGCCCAAGGGAAGAGCAGAGCCACAGAGGATCCCAAAACACACTGCATTTTTATTTTTTTTTAATATATTTTATTGATTTTTTTACTGAGAGGAAGGGAGAGGGATAGAGAGTTAGAAACATCGATGAGAGAGAAACATCGGTCAGCTGCCTCCTGCACACCTCCTCCTGGAGATGTGCCTACAACCAAGGTACATGCCCTTGACCAGAATTGAACCGAACCTGGGACCTTTCAGTCCACAGGCCGACGCTCTATCCACTGAGCCAAACTGGTTAGGGCCACACTGTATTTTTAAACTTGCCAACAAAACACCAACAAAAACTGTGATTTACAGAAAAAGGGGAGAAAAAAAAAAAGAGAAGGAAGGGAGGGAATTTAATTTAGAAAATATCTTCACCAACCATTGTAAAACCAATAAGCCCAACTTTCCCAGGGACCCCAAGAAAGTGCCTATTATTTCCCCATTGAAGGGAAGAAGAGAATAGGAATTCCTGAGATCCATTTTTGGGTTTGGCCAGACACGTGCTGAGTGTCACCCCACCCAATCCCCCAGTGCAAGGTAACAGGACTGGGGCAATTCCATCACTCACCACCCCTGACCTTCTGTAGACAATACTTATGGAATGACCCATACTCTGGACACGCATGAATAATCCACTAGAACTTTATTCTGTAGTCCAATGTTAATCTTCAAATGAACTACAAATAGATGCTTTTATTTCCCAAACAAAACCAAAACAGAAGCCAAGACTAGGGTTTATACCTCTCTAGCTTACCTTCCCGTCCTGGCACTGGGCGCTATGTTCAGTCCATGTTCAATACTTCCACATCCTACTTAATTCCTCCTCTTTTCCCTACAGAAACTCACAAGGGAATTCTCTCTGAGGGCTTGTGCCAGTCACCTTCAGGGGATTATGATAACTACTCTTTGGCCCATGAGTCTGAGAACTGGGGGAAATTTGAGCTGGCATCAGTAAGCATGGAATAATACTTGATAAGGTGGATTGACCAAAGAATAGGATTATTATACGTAACCTAATGGTTCTTCTTATATGTATGCAAGTTATCCACTTAAGAGTCCAGGTAGATTCTATGTTTAAAAAGTGCGTATGTAAGAAGATACAGTGGTGTGAATGATGAATATATTTCCACCAGCCCTGTGGCTGTGCTCCCAGCTGAAAACGCCTGCATTTCTTGGACTAAGGAATCACAGCTAAGAAGCCACTTACTGGGAATGATAGAGGAGAAAGGGTGACCTCTGCTGGTAAAATGAGTTTTTAAATCTGACTGTTTTCCCCCAAGTCTATAAAGAAAAAAAGTGAGCAGAGAGTAGGAGTAGGTAAGAGCATGACCAAGTCCTCCCTGAACAAATGACCATTTTTCCACACTAGTAATTTTTTCTAATCTTCAGGAAAAGGTCATTGCCTATATGGCTCAATAACTCTTCAGCGATGTGTAGACATGAGATTCAAGTTGGTTTTACTGTGCTTAATAGTTATTCTCTAGGAAAAAAATAAAGAAATGCTCTCACTCGGAACTCAATAATTTGTTTTCTTTTGCTTTTTTGCTTTTTGATATTTCATTACTGAAATGAAGCATTTGCAATCATTTTTGAAATGTAGGGACGACTAATTAAAGGAAAGTGCAGGCCCCAAATGTCTCATTAAGGTTTATATTTATTTGTTAAACAAATGCACATTTTAGGAATTAAAAATTAAACATTTTTTAAAAGTCTCTACATGTTATAATTTAATGTTTAATGAAAAACTTGAAAAAAGTTACTTTGCTTTAACACTCAGCAATGCTCAAAACAAAATCATTTCCATAGCACTACCATTCTGTGGCTTGATTCTGTCCCTCTGCATACCTTTCATCACCTTTGACAAGCCGAAAGCATGTGTTGTGCTACTGGCTCTAATAGTCTCCAATTATTAGTCAGACTTGCCCTCATCATAGACATCACTTTGGTCTTTAGCTTTGCCAAGTTTAAAGCAAAAACTTCATTTTAAGTTTTCCAGAGAAAAGCTGGGCATGATCTTTTAAAAGTCTATTTCTTAATTGGCTAATGCTTCTGCACAAATAATTATTCTCTATGTGTAATCAGGCTCACAGTGGGGAGGAAAAGAAGAGGACATACATGAAAACAGACTAGGAATCCCATGCAGCGGTCTATAAAATGGATCATATTTTGAGGGAATCATGTATCTTTTGGGAACCATAACTATGAAAGATATCAGGATCATATCCTCTATCTTGACCAATAAAATTTGATATTCAAATTAAATAAAGTGGTCATTTAGATGCATGTTTATATACCTTATATAATAAAAAATTGGATTTTTGTCAGATGCTTTTCTTAAGCCCAGGTACACTTCCCTCCCACTTCTCTCAGTCTGACGGGAAGCCAAACTATTTCACAATGAACACCTCGTAGGAAATTTGGCAGAGAAGACAGAGTAGGGGAAAGAGTAAAGTTAATTTTAATTGGTTGTGCTACTATTCTGGGCCTAAACTGAGGTGGGAAAGGAGAGAAGAACAATAGTAGCAACAATTCCAATAGGATTCATGCCATGACCCCTGCCCCCTTTTGGTTTACTATATCATAAAATGAATGTATTTGTTCTTTTCAAATACCAAAGATATGTGAAATTCCTTGAAGGCAACATATTTTTTTGTTTTCATGAAAAAAAAATGTAAACATTTTTTAAAAATAAATGTTAACATTTATTTGAATATTCAAGTTTTTTTAAATGCACATTAAAGATTTTTTAATAAACATAAAACTAAAATTTCAAGTAGTTGGATTTAATATTAATGACAAGAAATAGTAATAATAGAAGAAACATATTCCCAAAACTGTATGTTTCTTAACAAAAGAATACTTTACTGGTGTGATCATTAATATTAACATTCAAAAGACAACCATCAATCCATCAATTAAATAGCTCTCAATAAGTGCTCAAGTCACTTCTCTTATGTGATTAATATTTATTAAGCACCACCTGCATGCCACACATTGTATTGGGCATTAAGGAGGCAATGACTAATAAAGTCAGTAAACTTACTAGTCCTTCTATAGCTTACAATATCATGTGAGAGCCAGACATCCACCAGCTATCATACCAGTAAATATAAAATTACAACAGCAATGAGTGCTACAACCTAGAGGTAGATGGTGCTACTAGAGCGTTGTTTTTCTTAAACTACGAATTCTGTTTTAAAAAGTCATCTGCATAGAAGGCAAATCCAACATTGTTGAATTCTGGCCTAGGGCAGAGAAAACTCAAATCAATGAACCAAAATCAACATTTTATAGACACAACATAACCAAAACAAAACTCCAAGGCACTTGTTCATAAAGGTGCCTGATTCAATTTACATGAGTTTCTTCAGCTTCTATTCTGTGTCAAGCAGTGCTTCTCAAACTTTAAGATGCATGGGAATTACTTGAGGATCTTGTTTAAATACAAATTCTGAATCTAGGGTGGGGCCTGAGATTCCAAATTTCTGACACGCTCCCAGGTGATGTCATATATCCAGTCCATGGGTCATGGCCTGAGTAGCTCCAGTGAAGCCAAGATACTGAACGAACATACAGATCACTTTGGTGACTGCTTGATCCCCACCCCCACTACCCCATCCCCATCTACTCCAAAGGAACTAGAAAAGTAAGAGAAAAAAAACATTGTGACCAGCTCCTAAGTTTACTGGGTTTGTTTTATACTGGTGATTGTGGAGTGGTGGCATTGTCCTGAGACAGGACACAGCCCAGCAAGATTTTGGGGAAGATAAAATAGAAGAATTGATGGAATTCTGCTCCTGCTTTTCCCAATCCTCCCCCCCTCACCTTGTGGCAAACAGTGCCTACATCCCTCCTGCTAAGACATAGAGATCTGGGGCAGATGTCCTCAGAAGAAACAGAAAAACCAGGGGACCAACTGACTTTTAGAAATTATTTTCACTTCCCTTCTTCTTCAAACTCCCAGGGTTGGAGATTTACAATCTAGTCTTGATGAAGAGTCTCAAACTTGGCTGCAAATTGAAATCACCTGGAGAGCTATACAAGCACTGTTGCTTCAATTCCACCTTCAGGGACTCTAATGAAATTGGTCTGGAGCATGGTGTGGGCATCAGGACTTTTTAAAACTTCCCAAGTGATTTCAATGTACAGCCAAAATTCAGAACCACTAAATTCTTAGTCTCTTGTGAATCTGCTTCTCTCTGGGGAATAAAGGATGAAGACCTGACCTGAGAGGTTGTTTTGTGGGGTAAGGAGCAATTTAATGTAATTTTCTGGTGTCAGAGCTCAAGACTCTGAAGTTCACCTACCACTAACCCCCTGAGTTCACTGGGGGTCTGCCTTTCCCCATATGCACTGCCTAATTGAGCAGCCAGCACCCTGTAGAGGTGAAGGGAGGGGGAATAATCACATAAAACAAAATAACAAGATATTTGAGGAGCACACCTATTTCAAAATGAAGGTAACCTCCTGGATTACAGATTCAAATAGAAGCAGAAATATCAAAACATATGGATTAACTATTTTTAATCAGCCTGATAAATATATGAAAAGATACATGAACAATCCTATATAATAAAGAGCTAATATGCAAATAGTCATCACACCCTCACGCCATCACAGCTTAACAGCTCAGACACTCAACACTGGGAAGAGAGGAATGGGGACCAGCCAGGCACAAATGAGCTCACGAGAGAGGAATGGGGACCAGCCAGGCACAAATGAGCTCGTGAGAGAGGAATGGGGATCAGCCAGGCTTTGGCCTAGAAGAGGGACAAGCCACCCACCCAGTGGTCCTGGGTACCAATGGCTGTGCCTGAAGCTGCAGCCAGCGAGAGGGACAAGCTGCCTGCCCTACAGTCCCAGGTGCCAGCGGCTGGGGCTATAGCCCAGGAGAGGGACAAGCCACATGCCCCATGGTCCCGGGCACCAGCAGCTGTGCCTCTGCCTACAGCCCGGCCTGGAAGAGGGACAAGCTGCATGCCCCATGGTCCTGGGCACCAGCAGTGAGGGCTGCGGCCCAGGAGAGGGACAAGCTGCCCGCCCTGCAGTCCTGGGTGAAGTTGCAGCCCACAGTCCGCAGGAAACATAGAGAGTCCCAAACAAGAGGAACCCAAAGCCAAAACCGGTTTGGCTCAGTGGGTAGAGCATCGGCCTGCAGACTGAAGGGTCCCGGGTTCGATTCCAGTAAAGGGCATGTACCTTGGTTGCGGGCACATCCCCAGTAGGGGGTGTGCAGAAGGCAGCTGATGGATGTTTCTCTCTCATTGATGTTTCTAACTCTCTATCTCTCTCCCTTCCTCTCTGTAAAAAATCAATAAAATATATTTAAAAAAATAAAAAAAGAGGAACCCAAAGAGGACCACACCAAGACACATCATAATTAAAATACCAAGGGCTAAAGACAAAGAGAGAATCTTAAAAACAGCAAGAGAAAAGTAGTTAGTTACCTACAAGGGAATGCCCATACGACTATCAGCTGATTTCTCAACAGAAACTATGCAGTCCAGAAGGGAGTGGCAAGAAATATTCAGTGATGAATAGCAAGGACCTACAACCAAGATAACTCTACCTAGCAAAGCTATCATTTAGAATTGAAGGTCATATAAAGAGCTTCACAGATAAGAAAAACCTAAAGGAGTTCATCACCCCCAAACCAGGATTATATGAAATGTTGAAGGGTATTCTTTAAGAAGAGGAAGAAGAAGAAAAAGAAAACGATCAAAAATATGAACAACAAAATGGCAACAAATACATACCTATCAACATTTGAATCAAAATAAATGAATAAGAAATCTAATGAACAGAATAAACTGATGAATAAAATAGAGTCAGAGGCATGGAAATGGAACAGGCTGGGGAGCAGAAAGATATTAAATAAAGACCTTATACACATGTATGCATTACCTATGGGCACAGACAATAGGGTGGCAAGGCCTGTGATGGGGTTGGAACCAGGTAGAGGGGGACAATGGGGGGAAAAGAGAGAGACATCTATAATAATCTCAACAATAAAAATTATATATATATACTATAGAAAGAAGAAAACAAAGACAAAGAAATAGACAATATAAAAGAAATACTAAGAGATAAGGAAGATAGACAGAGATATTAACATCGAGATAATAAGAATTCCATTAAAAAAGATTAAAATGGAGAGGAAGAAGTATTTGAGAACATAATGAAGATCAATTTTTCTTCATTTGAGAACATAATGAAGATCAATTTATATATATATTTATAATATATATATATACATATATTATATATAAATATATATAATATCAATTTATATATATATATAGATATATATATATATATTTATAAGAATAATATACAGGGGTTATATATATAAAACTAGAGGCCTGATGCACAAAGATTTGTGCAAGAATGGGCCTTCCTTCCCCTGGCTGCTGGCACCGCTTTTACTCCAGCCCAGAGCTGCGTTTCCACCTTCCCACGCTGCCCAGAGGCCCAGAGCGGGCAGTGAGGAATGCCTGCGTTATTGTCATGGCGACGACGCAAGCATCCTGCCCCCACCACTAACGCCTGTGTATTCAAATTAACCTGCCATCTTTTTTTGGGTTAATTTGCATAGCCACTCCTGATTGGCTGGTGGGCGTCGTGAAGGTATGGTCAATTTGCATCTTTCTCTCTTATTAGTGTAGATCAGGCCATATATATACATTCATATATATAACCAGAAAAACACACAGAGCTTATTCCTGTATTAGTATTTTTTTTCACATGAACAACTCTAAACCTACTTTTCCCTACCACTGTGTATATTGATTTTTGATGAAGTTATGCAACTGTGTTCATTTGTCAAAATTCATAAAATTATACATTAAAAAGGGTGAATTTTACTATATGTAAATTCGTCCTCAATGTAAAATACATGTATGTGTATATATACACATATGTGTGCACATGGATGTATATATCAGTTAAGTGCCCTTTTGACAATCCACTGGGCCAGGTCCTCCACCCTGCCATACCCTCCAGCCTTTCCTACCTGCTATACGAAGAACAAAATGAAAAGTTGTGTTAATGGAAATGTTATAGTTTAAAATACTATAGAGACTAATCTTGCAAAAGGACTGGGACAAGAGGAGGAAGTGTTTCAACAACCAAAGTGATGTATATAAAAGGGACTGAGGAAAATAAAGGACTGAAAACTGCTTTCTTTGCCTTGGAGACGGTGGTCAGGCGGGGGTGGGGGGGAGTTACTGAGTCATTGTCCAACGACCTTCCACACTGGGGGACCCCTCCCCAAATCAGCAGCCCCATTTGGTCCACATTGACTTTGCCTTGGGATGCTCCACAGATGGCCATTAGCAGCCCACAAAGAGATTAAGAAAGAATTCCATTTAATAGAATGCACAGTTTAACAAAATGTTCCTTGAGTCAGAATGTTCTGTTCCTGCTATCTTTTATAACCAAAGGAGCAGGGGTTTTGAGGTCACAGTCAGCCTGACCATATTTTGTCCTTATCTCCCTATTTTCTACTCCATAATGAAATTTAAATAGCTCGCTATCGCTAAGTAAATAATTAGAACCATAACAGCCTTCTGGAAGCTTTTAATCGTGTCAAACCAGCTCTTCAATTCTAAACATTCCTTACAACCCAGTGATATTTAGAGCTTTGGGTGTCTTCTTGGCAGATAGAGAGGAACACAAGATGGGATAAAGAGGCCAGAACTTCCCATTAATCATGGCAGTGCTCCTTTATTCAAAGATCATAAAAAGTCTGAGGTCATATCTTTAACCCGGTGGGGAGGAAGGGGACTGCTTGTGAGTGAGAAGCAGAAAGTCTGGATTTTAAGTCCCTTGTGGACTCCTGCCCAGCTTCATTATTTGGGACAAAGCACGGGACAACCTCTCTGGACCTCATTTTCCTCCTGTGTACACCAGACTCTGCAGCCAGGGTGTCCCTTCCCCACTGTCCCAGGTCAGGCAGTCTAGTGAGCAACAGGCATGTACCCCAAAGGTCCAAAATGGGAACTCCACATTTACCTATACAGCTGTATATCCAGGAATCCACTTGGGTCTTACCACTGTCCTAGGGTCATTGTGGAGAATTGTCCCCACAGGATGGTCAAACTATGTGGCATGCAAGAACTCCAGGCTGCTGCTGCCAGCCCACTGCAACCCAAGATGAAGGATTACCAGGGACAAAGGTGTCTGTAGCCAATACAATGGGAAACATCAAGGGAAACAAAGCAGATTTCTTTACAGCAGGACTTCCCAGTGCCTTTACTTGCCCGTGTGCTTTGAGACTTTCCTAGAGGGAAGGACAGAAGAATTTGACCAAGGAATCCTGTTTCAAAGGTCAACACACAGGTCTGGCCTACCTTAAAAACAGTGGTCCAAATTTATGATGCTGTTTATTTGTCATCCCTTATCCTCTAATCAGGAGGTACTCAACCCTGGCTTCAAAATAGCATCACATGGGCCCTTTACCTGGGCCTCATCTCTAGAGATCTGGCTTTAATTGACCTGAGCACAGGTATTACTTTCTAATGTGCAGATAGCCTGGAGAACCACCAGCTCAGGGAGTATGCGAAGGAGCCTCCTCTTCCTGTGCCTATTCTAGAGCATTAAAGGGGGAGGTCAGTACTGGGGAGCAAACCAGAGGAATATTTCATCTCTCCACCCAGAGCCAAAACCACAAGATCTGCCTATAACAGAGAACCTCCTTGGGAAATCATTACTTCAACTGAGATTCTAGCCCTGATCACCTCTGTAAAAACCCTATAGAGTTTTCCTTTCAAAATGGAAATCACTTTACTCATTTTTCTGATTGTAAATTTGATGCCCGCTCTGTGGGTAGAAAAAGAAACACATAAAAGTATAAAGCAAAAAATAAATAATTGTTCATAATTATTCCCACACTGTGTTTACATCTAGACCTTTATATGCTTTTAGTATTGTTTCATAATCTAGTTTTATTACTTAACAATATCCCTTGAATGTCTTTCCATCCCAATATAAATAAAAGGACACCATCATTTTTAATGGTCCTATCATATTCTGGGTAGACCATAAATTATTTAATCCATCCTGGTGTTTAGCTATTCTAGTGTGTACCATCGATGAAGGGGGAGATATCTTTGCATGTGTAACTGATTGGTTCCTGAGAATAAATTCTTACAAGTGGAATTGTTCAGTCCAAATCCTCTCCCAACGAAACCCTCTTAGCTGGACCACTCTCCCCTCTCGTTTCTCCATTCCTACCCTTTCAGCCTTTTTCACTTCCTGGCCTTGCTCATAAAGTATTTTCCCAGATGCTGTTGATCCAGGTCCCTCCACCTTTTATCAAATCTCCTTCAAGCTTTATCTCTTAAAGCCAGTTTTACTTTAGAAAGCCTTCTTAGCTTTGTACACCTCTCCCCGTTCCTTGCTCCAACTGGCTCAGTTCAGGCTGGAGTCTCATCTCCCAGCAGAGGTCACCAAATCCTCCTTTAAGGAACCAGCAAGGAGGTAGCAAGCTGAGGGTGACCTTTCTGGGAAGTCTCCCACCCACACTCCCACATGCCACCAAGGCCCCCCACCCTCCCCTGGAGCACCTGCACTTGCCTAGTAGCAGCTCTTGTCACTCCGTGTTAGAATTGTTTACACGTTGGTCTCCCCCAGAGACACTGAATGGCTTGTTCCCTTCATCCCTGTGCCTCATGACCAGCATCATGTCTGGCTGAGAAGGTATTCACAGCTTAATAAATGTCTGCTATTAAAATGCCACATTTTTCCAAGAAAAACTCCAAGCTGTATTCCTCATATTAAAATAGTAACTACTAGTATGACCCACATCCCCACCTTTTGCCAGAAAAGACAGAGCCTCAAGTCCACGCCTGGGCTGTCTTGCATCACCTCTAAAATAGTGAGAACACACTCAGAACCAAAAGGAGCGCAGCTTCTCTGGGTGTTTCTCCACCCCAGCGCCCCTGACCCAGCCTGGCCAGCTGCAGGGACAGGAAGGTGCTGACAGAAACCCGTCTCCAGGCCAGCCTGGCTCCCGTGGATAAGGGCCCGTATGTTTTGGTCTTGCCAGCTCCACTGTTCACAAGTTCGTTTGTTCAATGGGTGTTTGTGACTGGAAACACTTGCAAGCAGAGTCCCAGCCTTCAAAGAGGTTACATTTCAGGGAAATCTAGTAAACTAACAAGGTAATGATAGATTTTGGTGGATATTTCAAAGGATATAAAAAGGAGGCTAAAATGAAGAATAGGCAGATTTGTATTATTGATCACTCTCACTTAGGGTGAGGAGGGAAGGCCTGTCTGAGGAGGTGAGATTTAAGCTGGAGAGCAGGCTCTGTGCCTGCAGGGGGTGGGAAGGGAACATCCCTCCTAGAGAGGGAGCAGCACTCTGAGGGACCCTGAGGTGGGAAAGGCCGTGGCATGTTTCAGGCTTGGCGTCTGGTGAATGGAAAACAGACTGGAAGTGAGTTTGGGGGACCGGGAGAGTTGCAACATGGATGATACAGTCAGGCACCGCTTAACGACAGGGATACGTTCTAAGAAATGCGTCGAGAGGTGATTTTGTCATTGTGTGAACAGGATGAAGTGTGTTTACACAAACCTAGATGGTATAGCCTGCTACACACCTCAGCTATGTGGTCTACCACCTTCATACATGCGGTGCATGACTGTAGTTAGGTATGTGAGCTCTAAATTATCTGTCAGAATTCCGGGCCCAATTGGTTATTACCATTCAGTTATCCAGATTAAAAATTATTAAATGCCTCAGGCTTTTTTATATCTCCTATAAACAAAACAAAAAAAATATTCTCTTGACTCTTCAAAATGTCTAAAACTGTGGTCATGTTAAGACAATTCACCTGGATAGAATAAAATTGGGACAATATGTTGAAGGACACTCACATCAAAATTCTCCAAAACTCTAATTTTAATGTTTCCAATTTCTTTTCATCAAAGAAATAAAGTATATCAATGTCATTGTGGTGTTTTTCTTTCTAGTTTCAACTCTTAAAAGATCTTCACAGACTCCTCAGCAAAGGAGAAAGAACGCAGGAGGAAGTAAGGCAGGAAAGAGCAATTTCATACCATTTTTGAAACAGGAATGTGGACCCTCCTCCACCCTAAATAAGGTTGCTTAACCCTCTCATTCTCATCTCCACGCACCTATCCCTTTCTAGAACCCACTCCCACCCACAACTTCTTTCGATGAAAGCATTTTGCCTCGGAGATATATGTAAAACTTTAGACAATAAAAAAAAGGTAAAAAAAATAATTTAAATAAATAAATAAATAAAAGCATTTTGCCTCCATGCTCATGTATATTTGTCTGTCCCAAAAGTCAGAAAATACCCAGGCGGGTGTCGGCATAAACAGAGTCTGAAAGGAACCCATAAATGAGGAGCTGTTTTCTGCTTTAGGAAGGGAGGGTCACACTGGCTACTTCAAGCATGTGTTATTGGGAAATATGACAACATTCACACAAAGTCTTTCTTATTCGGGGCTGTTTGTGAATAAAACACGCATTGACTCCTTCTAAGGGCTGCTTCTGATACCCTGCCTCCCAGTAAGAACACCTCCAACTGTTCTGCACCAGGAAGTTGTCTGTGTGGATTCCCAAAAGTAACATGAATCTAGACCCCTGAGGAAGGGAGGAAAGGCATGGCGGGGTGGAGAAGGCACAATCTATCTTGAATTGCCTGGATTAATGATGCTCAACCAGCCTTTTTTATTCTTACCCTAAAAAATAATTCCAACCGAGAAATCCCACTTATAGGAATATATCCCAAGAAACTAGAAACACCAATTAGAAAGGATATATGCACCCCTATGTTCATAGCAGCACAATTCACCATAGCTAAGATTTGGAAACAGCTTAAATGCCCATCAGAAGATGAGTGGATTAGAAAACTATGGTACATCTACAGAATGGAATACTACGCTGCTATAAAAAAAGAAGGAATTCTTACCATTTGCAGCAGCATGGATGGACCTGGAGAGCATTATGTTAAGTGAAATAAGCCAGGCAATGAAAGAAAAATGCCACATGATCTCACTCATTTATGGAAAATAAAGAACATTATAACCTGATGAACAAAAAGATAGATACAGAGGCAGTAAAGTACCGAACAGACTGTCAAATTACAGCGGGAAGGCTGGGGAGTGTTGGGAAGGGGGGGAAAGAGATCAACCACAGGACTTGTATGCATGCATATAAGCACAACCAATGGACGCAAGACACTGGGTTGCGGGGGGATGAGGGCATGCGACAGGGGGTAGGAGAGGCTAGGGGAAGGTCAATGGGTGGGGGGGAAGGGAGATATATGTACTACTATATGTAATACTTTAAACAATAAAAATAAAAATAATAATAATTCCAAAAACACAAATATTAAAGCCTGAGGTATTTAATATTTGAAACAATGCACTTTGAAAATATATACTGAAGTTTTAGATGGTTTGCAATATTACCTGGAACTGTGACGGGGTGGGGGAGCAGGAAAGCAAGGCATAATAATGGCCTTCAAAAATGCTACTGATGCCAGGCCCACATGGCTCAGTGGTTGAGGGTCAACCTATGAACCAGGAGGTCACGGTTCGATTCCTGGTCAGGGCACATGCCCAGCTTGCAGGTTTGATCCCCAGTGTGGGGAGTGCAGGAGGCAGCCAATCAATGATTCTCTCTCATCATTGATGTTTTTATCTTTCCCTCTCCCTTCCTCTCTGAAATCAATAAAAATAAATTTTTAAAATGCTACTGATTAAAGCTTTATTAGAAGGTTCTTGTCATCAAAGGGGGCAGGGAAGGATGAGGGGATCTCAGTGGAAGGCAGCCAAGCAGCACTACAGAACTCACCTAAAAGTGGTACAACATGCTGTGGGATTCAAAGGAGGAGAATTCTCCAGCCATCGTGAGGATCAGGCATAGCTTCACTGAGAGACTGACTCTGAATTCTTCTGTGCTGCTCCTCATGCCTCAGCCCTGAGGAAGGTTCTGACAGAGGTTGGGCTTAGCCAGGGTCAGCTTTTCTTGCCACTTAAATTGCAAAGAAATAGCACTGAGGTTGTACAAGTACAAGAAAGTTCGGGGTTCTGACATCTTAAAAAGGAAGACCGAAATTCTAAAATATCAAGATGAACATGCCAACCAATTAAACCCAAACTAAGTCTAAGTATAGGGGATTTTTAACACTGCCTTTGCCACACCCTCCACTAATGATTCCTGTGTGGTGCTGTGTGTCATATGTGCACAGGGAAAACACCAGAGTGTCAGTGAGGAGTCTCTGTCTAATCTGCAGATCCATAGCTAAGGCTCCTTGTTACTAAGAAAGCACATAAAATAGACTGGTGCTTATGGCCAATGCGGACATGTGTTCTCTCCAACCAGAGCCCCTGAGAGTTACTTTTAGTCCAGGAACACCACATATGTTGCATAGATCTGGATAACTTCCCAAACAGACATCATAAATAGATCATAGCACTCATTCTTACTAGACCAGATGCTATCCCAAAATCCCTCTCAACATAGGACTCCAGTAAGTCATACCAATCAACAGAAATTGTTTTAAGAAATAAAATCCAAGAGCCACCTCTATCCTCAGTTCACCCTAGGGGACATTTGTCTTCCTACAAAAAGAACAATGGGGCAGGTAGCAGTTAGGGTCTTGGCCCCACAAAAAGCCTTATAGAGACTTGAGGCAAATCACTAAGATGGCTATGTCTTTTTTAAAAAATATTATTTTATATTAGTTTCAGGTATACAGCACAGTGGTTAAATAATCATAATTTACAAAGTGATCCCCCAATATTTCAAGTACCCACCTAGCACCATACTTAGTTATTACCCTATATTTTACATCCCCATAACTATTTTGTAACTAACAATTTGTACTTCTTAATCCCTTCACTTTTTTCACCCAGGGGCCCCTTCCCCCCCAACACCATCCCCTCTGGCAACCATCAGTTTGTTCTCTGTATCTATGTGTCTGTTTCTGTTTTGGCTACATCTTCTTAAACAAAGTGATTTTGTTATGTACAATCTTCCAAGGTTTACTGAATAAGTAATACTCTTACATTTTGGTCGACTTGGGTTTGAGTTTTAAAATAAATATATGGAGATTCCAACTTTCAGAGTAGTTAACTTGGAGGGTATTAAGTCACTTTACAAAAGGGTTTGCCAAAGATTTATTTAAATGCCAAGATCCTCTTCAACAAATGTGTTAAAGATTCTTAACTACCTGAAAGAAACGAAAAGGAAGCAGATGGTTGAATAAGCCTAAGTCCCATCTGCGAGGCACCACAGCCATTTGAAAATGAATCCCAAACAACCATGAAGCAATGACAAGAAAATATGATTCTCTTTCCATGAGCCTTATCTACACACAGTTCTTCTGAAACAACTCGGTTCTTTGAAATAATCACACACTGGGCTTGACATACAGGGCCTGGTTGCTGAATAGCTGTCAAGTGTGAACCACAGGCCAAGGACAGAATAACCTCATGGAGAGGCAGGAAAGGAACTGGTCATTTATCACTGAAAGAACCCATTAGGACATGTCCAAAAAACACAAGTCAACTGCTCTGAAGTAATCCTGAGGTTTTCACCCAGTCACAATACAGTCACTCATCCAGCAGTTAATAAGGTCAGTTGGACCATGCCCAATGTAATTGAGAGCACTGGTTGTCAAACTCCATTCTCTGGAGGTGTCTCAGAGCTGCCCAACTGGGAGTGGAAGGTGAAGTAGACTTATACTCCCCCCAACAATCAGAGCAGCCCTTCTTCCATCTCTTCTACAGCTTGACATTCCACATGAGATTTCATTTGCAAGGAGAGAGCTTCACTACCAAAATAAAAGTGTTTTTTTCTTTTAGATTACTGATGTTATCTATTGTAACAAGTAGTCAGACATCAACATGGTCCCCAGAACCAAAACCAACAAACAGAATATTAGGGAGAGAAATGTTCCTGCAACAATGCAGATATGCAAGACTGATTTTTTTAACTATTTATTTGGAAATAACTTTAAACTTAGAGAAAAGTTACAAGAATAAAAATAGTACAAGAACACTGGATTTACTTTTTTTTCTGAATTTCAACTATTGCTAATAATTTGCGCTCTTTCTCTCTCGCTCTCTCTCTCTCTCTCTCTCTCTCTCTCTCTTCCCCAAACCCCATATATTCCCTTGAATCACTTTAGGGAATATATATTTGTGGCCACTTACCCCTAGATACCTCAATTCTATTTCCTATGAACAGAGACATTTTCTTACACAACTATCTAGTATGGCTATCATCTTTAGTAAATTTAACATTGGAGCAATACTTTCGTCTAATCTGTCCGATATCCCATTTTTGTCCATTGACACAATTATGTCCTTACAATAGTTTCCCCTCCAGTATAGAACCTAGTCTAGGGTCAGGGATTGCATTTAGCTGTCTTGTCTCTCTCCTCTTTAATCTGGAACACTTCCGGAGCCTTTCTTGGTCATTCATGACAATGGTGGTTTTTAGTATAGAGCTGCCCTCTCCCCAGTTTTTAAGGGAGTATTTCTCATTTAGAGTTTATCTAATGTTTTCTCATGATTCAACTTCAATACATTCTTGGCAGTAATACTACATGGGTGCTGCAATGTTGTTCTCAGAGTATCACATCTAGAGGCACATGATGTCCATCTGTTCTCATTGCTGATGCAAATTGTGGTCAATCAGTCAAGATGTCAAATGTCTCCACTTTATAATTCTTGTTCTTTCTCTTGGAAATAGTAATCAGTCTGTGGGAGATACTTTAAGACCATACAAATATCCTGCTTATTATCTAAATTTCCCCCTAAATTTAGTGTGCATTGATGATTCTTGATTGACCTAATCTTTACCAGGATTGCAAAACACTAACTTTCAAACCCTAGCACCTCTACCAATTTACCAGTTGTCCTTTAGCATTTCACTATAAGCAAGCGCCCTCCCTTCTCCCCATATATTTATTATTAGCATATCCATTTATTATTGGTATGGACTCATTTTTAATAGTTTATGATTCACTATTCTTATTTTTATTAGTTTTATTAGTTCTTATTTTTAATAGTTTATGATTCACTATTGTACTTATTTAGTTTGATATTCAAATTGTCTCTGATTTAACTAGTAGGAGTCCTTTCAAGCTGGCTACTATGTCCTTGTGACATGCTCCCATATCTTTTTGAGCACTTGCTTAATTTCTAGTATAACAAAATGTTCCAGCTCATCTCATACCCACCCTGCCCTGGAATCAGCTATTTCTCCCAGGAGCCTTGGTTCCTTTTAGTGGGGAACAGTATTAGAGACCAAGATCTGGGCACTAGGTGTGCTCAGTGCTATTGAAATGTTATTGCTTCTTGGCCCTTTCAACAGACAGAGCTAGATAATAGATGCATTTATATACATTTATACATATATATATACAAAGATACATCTATACATGCATATACATGCATAATCACATATGTATTATAGAAGCATGGTACACACTGATACCTCCAATTTTTATGTATCCAAACAGATTTCTTGCCTTGCCTTATTCCATATTATGACTCTTCTTCCCTAGTAATAATCCTGGCTCCCAAAAACAATAATACATTTACTCATTTGCTCAATTCGATAAACCATATAAAAGTACTTCAGAATCACTCTTTCCTAACACTACAAAAAAAAAAATACACAAGCCTAAGAAAAAGATTTCTGTGTAACCCCCCTACTATGCCCTCACTTAAGACTGAGAGTATATAGTCAAATGCTGCACTCATAAGTGACTTGGATTAGTCATTTCTTTTTTCTTTCTCTCCCTTCAGTATGATTATAGTATTAATTTGAAATATAATTGGGTGATTTGTTTCAGTTTGCCTTCAATTTTAGAGATGAATTTTTCCCCTTCCCATCCCTATTAATTTTACTTTTGAGCCTTCATAACATTAACAAAACTATGCAAAAAGATATATTCAGCTGCCAAAACCGGTTTGGCTCAGTGGATAGAGCGTCGGCCTGCTGACTCAAGGGTCCCAGGTTGGATTCCGGTCAAGGGCATGTACCTAGGTTGCGGGCACATCTGCAAGAGGTAGCTGATCGATGTTTCTCTCTCATCGATGTTTCTGGCTCTCTATCCCTCTCTCTTCCTCTCTGTAAAAATTCAATAAAATATATTTTTTAAAAAAGATATATTCAGAGAAGTATTATTCCCTCTGTATCTCTTCTGCCCTATTCCTGCCACCTCTGTAGGTAACCAACTTTAATGTTTCCTGAATTGTCCTTTCTATATTTTGTTTGTAAAGATAAGCACATTTATATGTTTTCTGAACTTCCTTTTTCTTACATAAAAGGTGCATACTATGTATGTTCTTTATTCACTTTTGCTTTTTTCACTTAACAATATTGTATAGAAATCACTCCATATCTTGGAGATCTTCCTCATGCTTGTTTACAGTTGCATTGTGCTCCATTGTGTGTGAGTACCATAGTTTTTGTTTCCTATGTCTGGACATTGAGGTGGTTTCCAATGGTTTTGTGATTACAAATAATACTACCTTGTGATATTTGTGCTTTGTATATTTGTGACATATAAGTATAATATTACATATACAAATCACATATGTATGTTTGTATATGAGTAACCTATGTATTTGTATTTTCATGTTGTTGGAAATGTATAAGGATAAATTCCTAGAAGTCAGATCGTTGGGTAAAGAATAAATGCACATATAGTTTTTGTTAATATTACCAAATTTCCCTCCATAGGAATTGTACCATTTTTCATTCCCACCAACAATATATGAGAATACCTGTTTCCCTGTAGCCATGCCAAGAAGTGTACTGTCAAGCTTTCAGATCTTTGCAAATGTGATGGGGCAAGGTTGGATTTTAAAGAAATGAACACAGATATACACATTAAAAATTTATAATGGAAAAACAAAAACACATACAAAGATCACTGGGGAGAATGGAGGTGAGAGGGATGATCTAATGTGTTTTGCATAATAAATAATAAACTAGGCATTAAGAAGCACAATAAGATGAAAGAAAGAAGAGACTGAACTAATAAAACACAAATTATTTCCAGATCCCTGAAGTGAAAAGGATTGTGAAATTAACATAAGCAAACAAGAAGAGTCAGTTTTGCTGGGTGATGGGTGAGTTCTGAGGTTGCATATTTAGACAGGGATAATGCCAAAATGCATTTTCTTCCTGTTGAAATGCCACCTCTGCACCACAAATTTATTAATTCAATGGCACTTGTCTCACCATATTACAATTATTTATTTTCAATTCTGTCTTCCATCCCAGATGGTGAGCTTACAGAGGATGGAAATACATCTTATTCCTGTCTGTATCTTTGGGACAGAATAATTACAGATAAGTTTGGTCTCTTGCAATTAAATCCTGGTTGAGGGAAAGAAAAAAGACATGGAATGAAAAGAGGGAGTATTCAGTAACAACCTAGAATGGAGGCACTATGTAGCAAAACATCGAGGTCCATTCCAGTATGAGATTTTTGTTCAAGGAAAGCACCTTTCCCACAGTCTACTGACTGCAGCCTTTCAACAAGACATTTTCTAAACATATATATAAGCACAGATTCCCATCAGAGTAAGATGAGGAGGTCACATCCCAGGGATGATGGCTAATGCCCAATGAACAAGAAAAAAATGAGAAACTTCATGACTTTTGTCATGATTAATCTTTTGGTGCCTAAGTAAATCTCCAAGCTTTGATTACAGGTGTCAGTGAAGTACGTACCTTGGTAAGAAATGGAAGTCGGTGGGATCCAATGAAGCATGAAATTTAAGTACAGAGTCATTTTCCAGTAGGCATTAATGACTAATATCCATCGTTATCACTAATGTAATAAATAACTAAACTTGAGAGCTTGCCAACACTTTCACATATTAATTCTTTGGGTCCTCATAGTCTCAAGAAATAAGTTTTGTGATAATATTTTTACAGAAGGGGAAGCCAGATCTGTCTTACTTTATCCATAATCACTGGGTCCTCATTGTCTGAACTCTAGAGCTGCACACTGCTGGCCAAAAGAGCTGACTTAAAACCTAACAAGTGATTAGAATTGACTGGAGAAATAGGAACCCAACCCTAATTAAGAAATTTGCTAGTTGTCCTCTCTGCAGACATTACTTTATTCTTGGTCTTTAGCCCTGGCACAAACTTGACCTCAATCATGCTTTCTGCAAAACAGCAATGGCAGACAGAGAATATTGTTTTCAAGTTACAGCTGGCCACAAAACAAATCCCTTCTGTCTTTTTCAGAGCTATATCCCAAGGCATTGGAGCACAGAGCTGCCCACTGCCCCCCAGAAACCATATGAGGAGCTCCCCATTTTTCAGTCTATCCAGAGCCCACCTTCCTGATTCCCCATCCAGTCTTTCAAGGTTCTGAGACCCTCAGGCTTCCCTTTTAATTCTTCCTTCTTCTCTTGCCCCATTTGGATATAGATTTTGGGCAATCTACTTCCTGACAAAGTGAGACATATCCAAGATGCAGCCCCCAGAACCCATCCCCTGGGTCCCACAAGGCATTGATAGTGAACAGTGCCCACTCCAGGCCAAGGCTTGAAATTGTCAATGACCAAAAGAAGGGATAGGTTTTTAGATCTTGGAGTGTTCTTCCAAGCCCAATGCAAAAATCAATTCAGCAAGTTTTCTTTGCCATCTACCACTGAGCACTAGAGAAGTTAAATACTATACTCAACGGGAAGGAGGAACAATGTGGATAAAAGACTTAGTATGAGCACATGAAGCTAAGTTGCCCTGTGTCTCCTCTAACTGTTCATTCCCACCACAAGCACAGTGGTTAAGGACACAGTTTCTGGAACCAGCTGCCTGGGTTCAAATTCTGGTTCTGCTACTGATAGTATTATTTTGGGCAAGCAATTTACCCATCCTGCACCCAATTTTCTTCATCAGCAAAATAGAGATAATAATACTAGGACCTATCTCATAGGTTTGTTATAATAATCAATGTGAACTACATGTGAAAGCACTTAGAACAGTGCCTGGTACATATTAACTATCGTTTCTCCACTTCCTTTTACCCAGACTCCAAATCTCTCTTATTTTCATGCCATTTCTAATCAGTTGTCAAGCCAGTCATTATGTTAATGAGTGTCTCATATATTCTCCCCTTCTTCTCCATTATCTTTGTCACTACTTGAAGCCCAGCTCTAAGACAGTCTACCAGTTGTCTTCCCCTACAGTCCTCTCCCCTTTCTCCTTAATAACAGAACCCTCAATTTTAGTCAGACATATGGCCATCCAGTTAAAAGACTCCATTTTCCAGACTCCCCTCCATATAGGTGTGGCCATGTACAAAATTCTAGCCAATGAGAAGTAAGTAAAAGTGTTCTGTGGAACTTCTGGTGAGTTTCCCTTAAAAAAGCATGCTCTTCTACACTTTTTCTCTATTTTGCTGCTGGATGAATGTTGATAACAATGGCAGCTCCCTAAGGGATGGCAAGCAAAGAATGATAAAAGACTAGATACCTGATAACTATGGAGCCTACACATCAGTTCTTTTTTTAATTTATTTATTTATTTTATTGATTAAGATATTACATGTGTGTCCTTATCTCCCCATTGCTCCCTAACCCCGCCACTCATGCCCTCATGCCCCTGTTGTCTGTGTCCATTGGTTAGGCTCATATGCATGCATACAAGTCCTTTGGTTGATCTCTCCCCTTTACCCCCACCCTCCCCTACCTTCCCTCTGAGGTTTGACAGTCTGAAAGATGCTTCTCTGTCTCTGGATCTGTTTTTGTTCATCAGTTTATGTTGTTCATTATTTTCCATAAATGAGTGAGATCATGTGATATTTATCTTTCTCTGACTGGCTTACCGAGGATGCAGAGAAAAAGGAACCCTCTTACACTGCTGGTGGGAATGCAGACTGGTGCAGCCACTGTGAAGAACAGTATGGAGTTTCCTCAAAAAACTAAAAATGGAACTCCCATTTGACCCAGTGATTCCACTTCTAGGAATACATTCCAAGAAACTAGAAACACCAATCAGAAAGGATATATGCACCCCTATGTTCGTAGCAGCACAATTTACCATAGCTAAGATTTGGAAATTGCCTAAGTGCCCATCAGCAGATGAGTGGATTAAAAAACTGTGGTACATTTACACAATGGAATACTATGCTGCGGTAAAAAAGAAGGAATTCTTACCATTTGCAACATCATGGATGGAACTGGAGAGCATTGTGCTAAGCTAAATAAGCCAGTACACATCAGTTCTTGATTGTTAACCACCACTTCTTTTGCGTGAGAGATAAATAAATGTTTACTTGTAAAAGTTACTGATACAGGTAGAAATTAATCCTGACTGATACAGATCCCACTACCTCAACCTCTGCTACATTATAGTACTGGCTTCCCATCTAACCTCTTTTCCACCTGGCTGTCAGATCAATCTTCTCAAAGCACAGTTCTACACCCTCACAGAACCTTCAAATTACCCTCCCCCATTGCCCAATCTCCTTAGCTACCATAATCTGGCCCCTACCCACCTTTTCACTCTTACTCCCACTCCTTCTCTTCTTGTCCAACCAAACCCAGTGACTTTCTGTTTCACATCCTCACCCCATTCTTCCCTGCGCTTCTGTCTACTCTGCTCCTTTTTAGATCTGATGTGCCTAGATCTGTACTGTCTTTCAGGGGTCAAATGACATTCAACCTCCTCCATGGAGTCCACCTGCCTTGATCCCCCAACCCATGAGTAACCCTCTGTCCTCAGAACCTCTCTAGCACTCACTCTGGCTTGTATCAGAACCCCAGAAACCTTCCTATCTCAAAACCAGGTCACAGTTCCTGCCCACCTGGCCCCAGGACTTGCCTGCTCACCTTTTCTCTTGGTCTTCTCCCTTGCCAGGCCCAATCTCATCAGCACCACCAGCCCCGCCTCCCTGTCCCCAGAGACAGGGATGCTGAATCCATTCACTTAAAGGCTTTACTCTCAATTCCTAAATCCCTATGAGGAAACCTTGGGAAGGGGAAGTAACAAACATAATAAATGTGAGACAAGCCACAGGCTTAAGGAAGCTCACAAGCCTCTTCTGACTTTGTCCCTGCTTGCTAGTTCTTACATCTTCTTCAGCTGAAAGCCATAGGCACCACTGGGCTTCTGCCTTTTGTTTTCATTCCTACAGGTGGGGCTCACCAAACTCCCTACCCCATTTTAAACCTGCTGTCACTATCCCCCATGAAGGCTCTCTTCCCAGCAATTAGGAAAGAAATAGATATAAAACCCAAAAGATTTCTCCTAACTTAAGTGAACATATGTTTTTCCAAAGAACCTTCAAAGTGGAGAGAACCCTCCCTTCACAGGAGAGAGTTCTTTGGGACATTTCTTCACATCCTCTTTCATTACATTGCATCGCTTTCTGCCTTAACACCCTGTATAGTAACTGCCTGTTTATTTGTATCCCTCCCATCCCCAGCTTTACTTTACTTCTCTCCTGATAGACTATAAACTGCTTAGGAAAGGATTTACATCTGGTCCATCTTTGTAGCCACACAAAGCATATCTAGAGCAATACCTCACATGAGTAACTACTCATTCCAATATTAAATTTAAAAGAATAACATTAATTAATAAAATTAGTGATGACCAGACTTGACAGAAAGAATCTACGAGGAAGATATGACCCCAAACCATCATACAAAGAATGGATAGAATTTATATTTGCTGAGGAAAGAGAAAAATGTTGTGAGTAGGGATTACTAGAACCTGAGACCAAAGATCTAAAAAAAATTCTCTCTCTCTCACACACACACAGGCACATATTTGGCCACATTAAGAGGATCCTTCAGCCTTCTGAAGAACTCAAACACTTCTGAAGAAAGGTACCTCAAGACCCTTAGATTCTAGGTACATTTGGAATAATTGGTTTGCTGGAAAACCAATGACAGTTTCAAGTTTTAAACCCCGCCCTGTAGCTCACACAATTTTCCCATCCCCACAACTCCTATCCAGTTTTGGAATTTAAAAAATAATAATAATATAAGCTGTGTGTGTATTGAGGAGATGGAGGAAAGGTTAAGACAAAACTCATTGAATAAATGTGGTGTTTCATATTCTCCAATCTGCAAAATTCATTTAAAATAAAAAGAACAGAAGAAGAAACCAAGATGGCAGCATAGGTAAGCACCTAAACTGCTGCCTCGCACAACAATTTCAAAACTACAACTAAAAGACAGAACGGACATCGTCCAGAACCACAGGAAAGCTGGCTGAGTGGAAATTCTACAACTAGAAGGAAAGAGAAAAGCTCACGGAGAATCAGAGGAGCTGCACAGGGCTGAGATACAGAGACATGCACACAGAGAGGAAGGGTGGCTGAGTGCCTGGCTGGCTTTCTCTGGCAGGAGGGAGAAGGAAGCTCCCGACTGCACTGAACCCCAGTTCTGACTGCACTGAACCCCAGTTCCAGGCAAAACCCTGTGGACCCAAGCTCATACGGGGGGAGTCTGGACTGTCAGGTAGAGAGAAAGGCACATGGAGACTCAGGGGAGCCACAGAGGGCAGGGGTCTGGAGGCGCATGCGCAAGTGCGCACAGAGAGGACTGATTGCTGAGGTTGCCGCTGGCTTTCCCTAGCAGGAGGGAGTCAGAAGCTCCCAACTGCACTGAACCTCAGTTCCGACTGCACTGAACCCCAGTTCTGGGAAAGCCCCTGGGGACCCAGGCTCTTACAGGGGGAATCTGGACTGTCAGGAAACTCAGGGGAGCTGCGAAAGGCAGAGGTCTGGAGACATGCGCGCAAGTGCGCGCAGAGAGGACTGACTGCTGAGTGTACCGCTGGCTTTCACTAGCTGGAGGGAACCGGAAGCTCTCGACTGTGCTGAACTCCGGTTCCAGACAAGAATCTGGGAATCCAGATTCATTGGGGGAGAAACTGGACTGTCTGGCAGCGGGTGAAACTCGAGGGTGGCTTTCTCTCAGAGGTGCTTGCAGTGATTACCGAGGGACACTGAGACCCAGGGGCCTCATAGGGCAGGGCTGATGGGAAGCCAAGACTATCTGCTCAGCCCTGAGACTCCACCCCATCCAAACTGAGCACAGAGGCTTTTGCAAATTTGCAGGTCTTGTCTCATAAGGCTGTCTCCAGCATGGAAGTTCTCCCAGTGTAGATACAGCTGATCCTCACAGCTAACTGGCCTGGAGGTCAATTCCTCCCAGTGATACCAACAACAATCAAGACTTAACTACAACAAGACTGTACACACAGTCCACAAAGGGGTGCACCAAGAGTGTCCACCTCAAGTAACTGGGGAGACCGAGCCATTGGGCCATATAGGATACCTAGCACACAAAGCTACCCTACCAACTCAGGGAAGCAGCGAAAATGCAGAGACAAAGAAACAGATCAAAAACCAAAGAAATGGAGAAAAACAAACAACTGGAGATAGAGTTCAAAACCACGGTTATAAGGTTTTTCAAGAATTTCCTAGAAAAGGCCGATAAATTTAGTGAGACCCTCAAGGATATGAAAAAGGACCAACTAGAAATTAAACATACACTGTCTGAAATAAAAAATATTATACAGAGACCCAACAGCAGACTAGAGGAATGCAAGAATCAAGTCAAAGATTTGAAATACAAAGAAGCAAAAAACACTCAACTGGAAAAGCAAAAATAAAAAAGAATCCAAAAATTTGAAGATAGTGTAAGGAGCCTCTGGGACAACTTCAAGTGTACCAACATCAAAATAATGGGGGTGCCAGAAGACGAGAGAGAGCAAGATACTGAAAACCTATTTGAAGAAATACTGACTGAAAACTTCCCCCACCTGGTGAAAGAAATAGACTTACAAGTCCAGGAAGTGCACAGAACCCCAAACAAAAGGAATCCAAAGAGGACCACACCAAGACACATCATAATTAAAATGCCAAGAGCAAAAGACAAAGAGAGAATATTAAAAGCAGCAAGAGAAAAACAGTTAGTTACCTACAAGGGAGCACCCATACGATTGTCAGCTGATTTCTCAACAGAAACTATGTAGGTCACATGGGAGTGGCAAGAAATAGTCAAAGTGATGAATAGCAAAACCTACAACCAAGATTACTCTACCCAGCAAAGCTATCATTCAGAATTGAAGGGCAGATAAAGAGCTTCACAGATAAGAAAAAGCTAAAGGAGTTCATCAACACCAAACCAGTATTATATGAAATACTGAAAGGTATTCTTTAAGAAGAGGAAGAAGAAGAAAAAAGTAAAGATAAAAATTATGAACAACAAATACATATCTATCAACAAGTGAATCTAAAAATCAAGTGAATTAAAAATCTGATGAACAGAATAAACTGGTGAATATAATAGAATCAGGGGCATAGAAAGGGAGTGGACTAAAAATTCTCAGGGGGAAAGGGGTGTGGGGGGTGCGGGAAGAGACTGAACAAAAATTGTACACCTTTGGATGAGGACAGTGTGGAGGAGGTAAGGGCAGAGGGTGGGGTGGGAACCTATGGGGGGAAATGAGAAACAATTGTAATAATCTGAACAATAAAGATTTATTAAATTAAAAAATAATTATTATTATTAATAAAATAAAAAGAACAGATAGAATCATATCTCTGATGGAGTCTTTTAAACACAATTGTTTGGACTTGCAACCAAGGCAAAAAATTCTACCTTTGGAAGGGAAACATTCATTTTATAAGATGAGCTATCAATCCCAAAATAATTACTGATGGTTAAGGAAAGATTCAAATCAATTAGGTTTTCTATTCAAGTTGATTCCATCCCATTTTTCAATGCCCCTGTGAAGTCTTTATGTAATCCAGGGTGAGTCACCCCCCGCCCCCCAACCACAGGAGGACTCATATAAGAGGGACCACCTGACCCAGGCTTCATGTAGAGCAGATGTCCCTGCTTCACGCCAATTAAGAGGCAGGAACTGTGCTTCTGGCTCTAGCCTCTGATTATCTGTTTATATGAAGTTATATATAACTGGAACCTCTTTGAAAGCTGAGCTGCTGTGAGGAAGCCATTTAAAATCATTTCACTTCTAATTACAGAGCTGTTTTCATGCAAGGGAAGGAACACTTCAGAGGCTGTCAAGGTTCAGAACTTCCATGTGTGCCAGAGGTGGTTTGAATATTTGAAGAACTTTCTGTGTCCATGATAACCTTGACTGCAGGAGTGAACAGGGGAATTTTAAAGGAAATACGAACTTTGCATACAAAGTTGGAACACATAAAACACTTCTCAGACCTCGTTTTAGAAAATGCATAAAGGGGGAGTGGCATTGAGTTAGCTTGGGAGGTCAAGGATGGGCTGTGGGCTTTGGTGCTGGGAGAGTTAGGCTAAGTAAATGGGCAAGTTACTAAATCTCTCAGAGCCTCAGGTTATTTATCTATAAGCAATGGGAAGTAATTCCTATTTACAGTGGTGTTGTTCTAAAAATTAAATGAAATAATATATCTGAAAACACTAGCCCTGAGTTTGGCACACGGCCGTTGCTCCGCTACATGACAACTATTATCCTATTTATTATTATAATTATTACTATAATTCATAATTATATGTTTGCCATAGAAGGTCAGGACAAATCTACAACATATGACTGGCTTTGCTTAGGCAAGAAGAGTGTACAAAGTCCTGGGAAAATTGGATGAGAGAAGTGCAATCTCAAACTTTATTACTATTACATAAATCCCAAAGCCTTTTGCCTTTTTCCATCTCTTTGCAATTCTCAGCCCTTCTAGGCAGAGTAGTACATCTCAGAAATTCAGTGTAGAGTACAACATTCGAAACTGAGGACTCCAGGGGTCAAGGAGATCAACTTTCATAATCTTGCAACAAAGCCCATACTCAACTCAAGAGCTAACCTAGTAAGCTGACCCATCACAGAGTCAGAGGCCAGAATATGATTGGACCAGATGAACAAGTGCATTACACTAGATTCAAGGGAGAAACAGTCACATGTAAGAGATATTATTGACCTATGGTCCCAGGTCTAACCAATCCCCATTTGGAAGTCTACCCATTAGACGTTTAATGGACTAATTAACAATTCTTTCAGCAGCACTCAGTTGCCTCATCTGATGAAGCCTGGAGGTAGCTCCTTGTAAATCCATTGCACTTCATCAGTTGCCCATAAATTTTAGACATGTCAGTTAGCACTTATTTTCAAGGCTGGACAAGATATCTTGGCTTACAGTTTGGTAATACAACCTACATGTGAACAAGGTAGAGATATAAATCAGAAGCAGTATTCGAAATATTCTGACAGCCAGTACAACAGAGCAGGAACCCTGCATCAGAAAGGACACCGTCCTTTTCCACAGACATCGGTCCAATAGGCCCAGTGCGTGTTGGCTGAGTACACTGAATGGGATTAATTTTTCTTCACACTGGTGGTCAGAATGTACATTTACCAGCTAACACCAGCTTTCTATAAAAACTTGAGTGACAAGTTTAATCCTGTGTAACTGAAAAAAGCTGAGCTCCACATCCCTCCCCTCCAAACTGGGCTTAAATGCAGAACTCAACAGGCTTGTAATTACATGCAACACCATGATCAAGCATGACTATAATACTATTTTACTACACAAAGAAGAACTATTGAGTTCTATTCACAAGAGAAAGTGCTACAGATTTCTATCTCAGTGGGATAAAAAGAGTATGTCATTGCATATATTTTTCCCATAATTAATTTTTATGAAACCAAGCATAAAGAATAATGTGCCTGATTTCTGTATTTTTTAATGTGCCCTGGGGGAGTTCTAGCAAACCAGGCGAAGCAGGAACAATGATGAGACCCATCAGATTTCAGCAGATGAGTAAACAGATAATCCCAGTGTGAGAACTGAACTTGTCTGGGTATCTTTAACTGCCCTTTCTCCCATCTCCTATCCCTCACCCCTACTCCCCACAGGCAAGACCACACAAAATACACCCTAAATAGATGAGCCTTTCCCTTGTCAAAGGCCCCTAGGAAAGTTCACTTGGTCTTTATCTCAATGACTAATACCTCATTGTTAGGAAACCCTGCCTCCTAGTGAAGCTTTATGTAAAGGAGATGGCCAGTTTTTCTGACTCACCCACATTTCCCCAGGGGGAACTTTCATGCTTCATCCTCTCTCCCAAGTATGAGCATTTGAGCCCCCCTCACTGAGTGAGTGCCTACAGGGACCTGTGAGAGAGCTCAGCCTGAGCAGGTGGAGGGACAAGCCCAGGACACGGTGCCAGGAGGCAGGATGCCCATCATTGCAACACTTCATCTCTGCTTCCATCCTCCCCCACTTTGTGGACTGAAAGCCAGCCCTATGTGGACAAAACATGAGCCACATACCAAACCTGACAAACTCAGAGGAGCCAGAATGGCAGGCCCTACAAACTAAAAGTAACCACATAGGATGTTCTGAACATAAAAATTCTTAACTAGCCCAGCTGGTTTGGCTCAGTGGATAGATAGAGCGTCGGCTTGCAGACTGAAGAGTCCTGGTTCGATTCTGGTCAAGGGCATATGCCTGGGCTGTGGCCTCAATCCCCAGTAGTGGGTGTGCAGTAGGCAGCCAATCAATGATTCTCTCTCATCATTGATGTTTCTATCTCTCTCCCTCTCCCTTCCTCTCTGAAATCAATAAAAAAAATTTTTTTAATTTCCTAACTAAAAGTGGGTCATGTCAGGTAGTCCTGTCATAGGCCTGTAGCTTCCTTGACAAAGACCAATCTTCAATTTACCTTAATAGAACCTGTCTATTGTCTTTTTGCATCTATGATAACATACCTTTGAAACATCAGAGAAATCTTGTTCAGACCCCCTCAGCGCATAACCACCCTTCAGAACCCCTCATGTTCTTTACCCCGAATACCATCTCCATGTGCTGTAAATGTTAATTATTAACTATCCTGTAACCATCAGTATAAAAGAAGTCTGTGTCTCTCCATTTTACCCTTTATCTAATCCCAGAGATTTCTCCACTTTCTTTCTCCTGCTTCCCTAATCTACACCAATGGATTTCTTTTTGTTTGTTTGTTTCTTTTTTTTTCTTTATTGATTAAGGTATTACATATATGTCCTTATACCCCCATTGCCCCCCAAACACCCCCACTCATGCCCTCACTCCCCTGGTGTCTGTGTACACCAATGGATTTCATGTAACCTTCCTTACATCTCCTCCTCTGATTCTAATCCTATCTAATAATAGACAAATATGCAAATTGACCATACCTCCAACACACCCACAAGCCACGCCCACCATCCAATCAGAGCGAGCATGCAAATTAACCCAAACCAAGATGGCTACAGCCACAGAGAACAAGGTTTCCTAGGTAACAGAGGAAGCCAAGCTTTCCACCTGCCCTTGCCAGGCCTAAGCCTCCACTCAAGCTACAAAGTTTCAATTATAGAAGGTAAACAAATTCAAACAAATGACGGCAGAATGGAGCTTGAGAGAGCAGGCCAGGGTTGCCACTGGCAACAGGGGAAGCAAAGCTTTCTGCACACCCTGGCCGGGCCCACCCGCTTAAGGCAACAAAGTTTCAATTATAACCCCAACACAAATGGCTGCCGGCCTCAGAGGGAGCCCCAGGCTTTGCTCCGCTCCAGGCTACAAAGTTTCAATTGTAGAAGGAAAATAAATTCCAGATACAAGGGCCTCCGCTTGGGTTGCCAGGGGGCGTGGCCAGCCTGCAAACCACCACAGGCCCCTCGCTCAGGCCGCCCCACACCCCAAGGGAACCCCCACCTGATCCAGGACGCCCTTCAGGGCAAACCAGCTGGCCCCCACTCCTGTACCAGGCCTCTATCCTATCTAATAAAAGATTAATATACAGATTGATCATCACTGCAACACACAATATAGCTTCCCCCATGTGGTCAAAGATCCTGCCCCCATGTAGACACAAGATGGCCACCACAAAATGGCCAGCAGGAGAGGGCAGTTGGGAGGCACCCGGCCTGCAAAGGAGGGCAGTTGAGAGGGACCAAACCTGCAAGGGAGGGCAGTTGGAGGTGATCAACCCTGCAGGAGAGGGCAGTTAGGGATGACCAGGCCGGCAGAGGAGGGAAGTTGGGGGCAAACAGCCTGGCAGCAGAGTGGTTAGGGGGTGATCAGGCTGGCAGGCAGAAGCGGTTAGGGGCAATCAGGAAGGCAGGCAGGAGAGCAGTTGGGAGCCAGCAGTCCTGGATTGTGAGAGGGATGTCCGACTGCCCGTTTAGGGATCCGACTGGCAACTGGGATCGGGCCTAAACGGGCAGTCGGATATCCCTCGAGGGGTCCAATATTGGAGAGGGTACAGGCTGGGCTGAGGGACAACCCCCCTCCGTGCACGAATTTCGTGCATCGGGCCTCTAGTGTATTAAATAAGTTGCAAAACTGCCATTCTCAGGAACATTTTCTCAATGTGTTGTGATTTTGCTTCCTGTCAATTGTCAGTTTGGCTCAAATCAACTCAAAAATATTTTCTACAGGTTTGGGTGTTCCTTATGTCAACACCTAGAATGCAGGAACCAGGTGGGCTCAGCTTTCACTGCCTCTGGACCCAGAGTCCGAGGCACCTTCTCTTCCCCCAAGTCTCCTTCTGGGACACTGGTCCCAGACCCTGGCCCCAAAATGTCATGTCATACCCCCTTTTCTGGAAAATGGAACTACCCATTACCTTTCTGTATCTACAGGAATCCCAGATCTCTTCATGGAGGTGGAATAGGGTATACTTTCAGTGGTTCAAAGATTTATTCTCCTTAAGACACCCAAGGTATATCTCTGACCTCTTACAGAACAGAGGGAAAATACAGATTTGATCTCTAGTAGAGCACACTGCTGCATATATGGTGTACATTTTTAAATTGTCTATATAGTGAACATAGAGTAAAATTGATGAGTCTTCTCTATGTAATCTTTGACAATTATTATAGAAAACCTCCCCATTATTCTTTTTTCTCATCTTAGAACCTAGTTCATTTGCTTTGCATGCTAGCTAATTCAGATAAAATCCCACTAGAGCAAATACAATTAAGTACATATTTTACATAAAGCAATTTGTTTTTCATTATAAAATGCCAATTTGAAAACAGTAAATTTTTACTTCAGCAACTTTATGTTCACACCAACTATGGGTGCATATATCTTGTTTAAAATGGTAGCAGTTTACTGATTCATTGATTGCACTAAAGAGTTTACAAGTTTGTTCACTGCTGTTCCTAATAATTGTTGGTCTTTATGCATGGTATATAAAAATCCACTGGTACTTATAGGATGTGTGTTTGCACCAAATAAATTCAATCTAATCCAAGAAGAAAGATTCTTTTCAGGGAAGAAATTATCAAATTTAGTGAAAACCCTAAAACCTAGATATCATTTTTTAATCTCCATGTTACTCCATATCCCTACTAAATAGTCTTTGACAGGCTATGGACTTTGAGATTCCAAATGGGAAATATGACACCCAACAGGTAGCAGTACACACACCAAAATCTGCCCCCAATTTCCTGAATTTGGATACTAACACTCCAGTCTCCCTGTCCAATTTGCAATTGTCCTTCACCCCTGATCTTGGCCTCTCATTTCTCTTTGGAAACACAGTTGAGCCCCTTCTGCTAAATACCAGCACAGAGCCAAACACACAAGCTTAGAGAAACCATACTGTGGGTTCAGCTACCTTAGGCTTATTAGTAGAGCATCTCATACCTGAGTCAGAATTTCTAGGAGCAAAAACCTAGCAATCTGCATTTCACAGGCAGCTCAGGCTGAAATAGTGAGCACCAGGAGGGACAGGACAGGAGATCGTGATTGAAAAGTCTCCTGCAAATGTCTATGCAGAAAATTGCTGGGCAATTGTGTTCTTGTTGAATTCCCTTGTCTGAACACAGTGTAAGACCACTCTGCTGTGAGTGGCAATGTGAGGTCTACTTCAAGGGACAGGCCCTTCAGGAAGCCACTGGTCCAGAATAAGACATTAAAGCCCAGGAAGCAGGTTTGACTAAGAGGCAGGGACATCCTTCCTCCTGTGGACATAGGTCTGTTAGGCTGAATTCTAAGTATTGCAGAGATTCTAGGGGTGCTGCTGAGTTGTGTGGTGGCAAAGAATTGTTTTCACTAGAGCCACCAGCTGGGGGCTGCAAAGAGAGGCAGCAAGACAGAGCTGCTCCAGCTGCAGCCACAGCTAGCCATCTGCTGTAAGCAGCTCTCTGTGTGCAACCCCCTTCGATGTCCCCAAGAAACCTGTGCTGGTGTCTGAATCAGTCTCATCTCAACCCACAGGGGAAAAACTGTGTCTTCTCTTGATAATCAGGGAACAGAGTTCAGACACTGGTGGGTGACGATATCAGTAAACAGCCTCCCAAGAGGAAGACAAACCTCTGGGGAGCAGCATGGAACTGAGAGTTCTGAGAGTTCCTCCCTCCACAAAGAGTGGCTTCTTCTGATAAACTTGGGAAGTGAACGAATGAAGAGAAAAAGGGAAGGAGCTAGAAAATAACAGGGTGGGCTGGGGGTAGAACCATGAAATGGAAGATTTATATGACCATCTAAAACACTCCTGCCTCAAAAAGGGATGATTCAAAACCACTGAGAATAAGTGAGATCTCACCTCCCACAGAGAACTCCCAGAAGGAACGGAAGAAGAGAGGTATACAAATGTCTTATCACTGTGTTGTACACACCTAAACTAATATAATATTATAAGTCAACTATAATTGAAAAATAACTTTTAAAAAATGAAAGGAGAAACGACAGTTGCATATTTAGAACTTGGAACCCTCCGCCCCTCGTTCTTTTGTCCCTCAAACATCCATGGAGTGCTTACTGTATGCCTGGTGCTGTTAGGTGTGGAGCCGTGAGGGCAGTGCTCCCAGGAGGATGTGGGTGGGAGAAAGGAGCTCAAAGTCAGGTCAGAATCCACCAGTCTGATCAGAATCCTGGGAACTTCCCAGAACCCAGCATGGCTTCCTAACACCATCCCCTCTAGGGAATGTTCTGCACCTTTACTAGAATAGCACTAAGTGGAGAATCCCTAGCCAGTTTGATGAGCAGGACCCAAGTACAGGTCAGGCAGAAGAGGGGGCTGAAGGGTTAGAAACATTACAGGAAACAGATCCCAGCATAAACCCAAATGCAAAACCAAACTGAACAATTGAAACGTTTTACTTCCAATAGGCCTTCATCATGAAAGCCCGGGCAGTCGCCGCCAATCAGGTGCTCTTGTTGAAAAATTTTTTAAATCAATTTAGGCTTTTAATGAAAATGAATCCTGTGGGATGAGAAAATGTTGTTAACCATCAGTGTCGCCTAATCATGGCTAACGAGAATTCTCATGCTATACTTGACTGAGGATTAAGATGCTGGCGGCAAGTTTATTAAATGAAATCATTGTAATAACGCACCCAGCTAACCTTGCAAAACTCTGCTCTGTGGTTCATGGTGGGTGTCACTTAACCAAGAGCATTGAGCCGATGGGCCTTGATAATCAGGCTAATCTGCCTTTTCATTATGATCTAGAGGGTGTGACAAAAAGGAATTTCAATATGATCTAAGGACCAGTTGCATTAGATGAGTGACAGCAGAAGGGTCTCTTTATCCCATCAAGAAAATCAAGGAGCCCAGACTGCCCTCCAGTGCCCACACCTCTGTCCCAAGACCAGACAGCCAAGAACCAAGTATCAGGCCCAGATCTCGAACCAAATATCCAGTCCATTATCAGGGTCCAGACCTCCACAGTAGTCTAGATCACCATTCCATGTCAAAAAGGTCCAGCCAATGAACCAGTGCTCCATAAAAGGCCCAAGACCATCCACCAGGGCCCAGACCTCCCTCCCAGGACCCAACCCTCCATCCAGAGCTCAGACCTACATCCGGGTAACAGACCTTCATGCCAGGGCACAGAAGGACATCCCAGGGCCCAGTCCTTGAAGCCAAATTCCAATACTTTAGCGGGGTCTAGACCTCCACAGTAGTCTAGACCAGCATTCCATGTCCCAGAGGTCCAGCCACTGACACAGACCTCCACCCAGGGTCCAAGACCGCCTTCCAGTGCTCAGACTTCTGTCCAAGGACCAGAACTACATCCTGGGCTCAGACCTACATCCAGGACCCTGACCTTCCTGCCGGGGCCCAGACCTCGAACCCAGTATGCAGTACTTTAGCAAGTTCCAGACCTACACATTAGTCTAGACCAGCATTCCATGTCCCAGAGGTCCAGCCCCTGACCCAGACCTCCACCCGGGGCCAAGACCACCCTCCAGTGCCCAGACCTTCATCCCAGGACCAGACCTCCATCCGGGGCTCATACCTACATCTGGGTCCCAGACCTGCATGGCAGTGCCCAGAGGCCATCCCGAGGCCCAGACCTCGAGCCAAGAATGCAGTCCGATTTGGGGTCCAGGACCTCTATCCTTAGTTAAGACCACCATTCCATGACCCAGAGGTCCAGCCCATGAGCCAGACCTTCCCCAGGGCCCAGACCTCCCTCTGCGGCCCTACTGCCCTCCCAGGACCCAGACCTCCATCCGGGGCTCAGACTTACATCCGGGTCCCAGACCTTCATGCCGGGGCACAGAAGGCCATCCTGGGGCCCAGTCCTCGAACCCAGTATGCTATACTTTAGCGAGGTCCAGACCTTCACAGTAGCCTAGACCAGCATTCCATGTCCCAGAGATCCAGCCCCTGACCCAGACTTCCACCTGGGGCCAAGACCACCCTCCAGTGCCCAGACCTTCGTCCCAAGACCAGACCTCCATCCGGGGCTCACACCTACATTCAGGTCCCTGTCCTTCATGCTGGGGCCCAGACCTTGAACCCAGTATCCAGTCCTTTTTAAGGATCCAGACCTCCACAGTAGTTCAGACCACCATTCCAAGACCCTGAGGTCCAGCCCCTGACCCAAACCTCCATCCGGGGCCCAGACCGCCTTCCAGTGTCCATACCTCCCTCCCAGGACCCAACCTCCAACCAGGGCTCATACCTACATTGTGGTCCCAGACATGCATGGCAGTGCCCAGAGGCCATCCCGAGGCCGAGAACTCGAACCAAGAATGCAGTCAAGTATTGGGGGCCTGGAGCTACATCCTTCCTTCAGACCACCATTCCATGACCCATATGTCCAGCCCATGAGCCAGACCTTCCCCCAGGGCCCAGACCTCCCTCCGCAACCTTACCGCCCTCCCAGGACCCAGACCTCCACCCGGGCCCATGACTGCCCTCTAGTGCCCAGGCCTTCGTCCCAGGACCAGACCTCCATCTGGGGCTCAGACCTACATGCGGGTCCCAGACCAGCATGGCAGTGCCCAGAGGCCATCCCGGGGCACTCAAACCAAGAATGCAGTCGAGTATTGGGAGCCAGGACCTACATCCTTAGTTCAGTCCACCATTCCATGATCCAGAGGTCCAGCCCATGAGCCAGACCTTCCCCCAGGGCTCAGACCTCCCTCCGTGGCCCTACCGCTCTCCCAGGACCCCGACTTCCATCCAGGGCTCAGAACTACATCCGGGCCCCAGATCTTTATGCTGGGGCCCCGAAGTCCATCCTGGGGCCCAGACCTTAAACCCAGTATCCAGTCCTTTATCGGGGTCCAGACATCCATAGCAGTCCAGACCGCCATTCCATGAACTAGAGGTCCAGCCCCTGTCCCATTCCTCAACCAGGGGCTGAGAGCGACCTCCAGTGCCCAGACTTCCCTCCCAGTACCCATACCTTTATCCGGGCCTCACACCTCCATCTCAGACCTTCATGCTTGGGCACAGAAGACCATCCTGCGGCTCAGTCCCCAAACCCAGTATCCAGTACTTTAGCGGGGTCCAGATCTCCACAGTAGTCTAGACCAGCATTCCATGTCCCAGAGGTCTGAACCTGACCCAGACCTCCACCCTGGGCCAAGACCACCCTCCAGTGCACAGACCTCCATCTCAGGACCAGACCTCCATTTGGGGCTCATACCTACATCCGGGTCCCAGACCTGCATGGCAGTGCCCTGAGGCTATCACGGGGTCCAGACCTCGAACCAAGAATGTAGTCCAGTATTGGGAGCCGGGAGCTACATCCTTACATCAGACCACCATTCCATGACCCAGAGGTCCAGCCCATGAGCCAGACCTTCCCCCAGGGCCCAGACCTCCCTCTGCGGCCCTGCGGCCCTACCGCCCTCCCAGTACCTAGAACTCCATCCAGGGCTCAGACCTACATCCAGGTCCCTGGCCTTCATGCCCGGGCTTCAGACCTTGAACCCAATATATAGTCCTTTTCAAGGGTCCAGACCTCCACAATATTCAGAACGCCCTTTAGTGCCCTGACCTCCCTTTCAGGACCCATACCTCCATCCGGGGTTCAGACCTTCATCCGGGTCCCAGACCTTCATGCCAGGGCACAGAAGGCCATCCCGGGGCCCAGTGCTCGCACCCAGTATTCTGTCCTTTATCAGAGTCCAGACCTTCACAGTAATGCAGACCACCATTCCATGATCCAGAGGTCCTGCTCCTAACTGAGAACTCCATCCTGTGCCCAAGAGCACTCTCAGTGCCCAAACCTTTGTCCCAGGACCCAGACCTCCATCTGGCCATCAGACCTACATCCGGTCCCAGACCTTCATCCCAGTTCCCACAAGTCCATCCTGGGGCCCAGACCTCCAACACAGAATCCAGTGTTGTATCAGGGGGCCAGATCTTCATCCATAGTCCATACCACCATTCCATAAGCCACGGGTCCTGCCCAGGAGCCAGACCTTCACCCTGGGCCCAGACCTCACTCCAGGGCCTGAACCGCCCTCCCAGGACCCAAAATTACATTCAGGGCTCATAACTATATTTGGGCCCCAAATCTTCATGCCTCGGCCCAGAAGTCCATCCCAGGGCCCAGACCTCAAACCCAGTATTTAGTCCTTAATTGGAGTCCAGACCTCCACAGTAGTCCAGACCACCATTCGATGAACCTGAGGTCTAGCCCTTGACCCAGACCTCCACCTGGGGTCCAGATCGCTCTTCAGTGCCCAGACCTCTCTCCCAGGACCCATACCTCCATCCGGGGCTCAGGCCTACATCCAGGTCCCAGACCTTCACCGCAGTTCCCAGAAATCCATCCCAGGGCCCAGACCTTAAACCCAGTATCCACAGTAGTCCAGACCACCATTCCTTGACCCAGAGATCCAGCCCCTGTTCCAGACCTCAACAGGGGACCAGAGCTTTCTCCAGTACCCAGACCTCTCTCCCAGGACTCATACCTCCATCCAGGGCTTAGACTTACATCAAGGTCCCAGACCTTCATGCCAGGGCCCAGAAGGGCCATCAAGGAACCCAGTGCTGGAACCCAGTATCAAGTCCTTTATCAGAGTGCAGACATCCACAGTAGTCCAGACCACCATTCCATGATCCAGAGGTCCTACCCCTGACCCAGACCTCCATCGCAGACCCAAGACTGCCCTCCAGTGCCCAGATCTCCGTCCCAGAACCCAGGCCTCCACCCGGGCTTCAGACCTTCATCTGGGTCCCAGACCTTCATGTCAGGGCCCAGAAGGCCATCCCAGGGCCCAGACCTCAAACACAGAATCCAGTGTGAATTTGTACTGCCCCATAACCACCCTATAACATCTCCAAACACTCAGTGCAGATCTGCTCTGACTTTGTCACTGGTGCATTGGAACAAAGAAAGAAGAAGCATAGTTTCCAGCAGACAATGAAGCAGAAAGAGGTGAAAGCAGCCCTGAGAGAGAGCGGAAGGTGAGGAGAGGACAGTGAGAGACCAAGGGGGTGAGCATGGGCAAAAATAATGTATTATAGGAAGGTGACCTCTAAAATATATCAAATATTGCCCCAACCGGTTTGGCTCAGTGGATAGAGTGTTGGCCTACAGACTGAAGGGTCCCAGGTTCGATTCCAGTCAAGGGCACATACCTTGGTTGCGGGCGCATCCCCAGTAGAAGGTGTGCATGAGGCAGCTGATCGATGTTTCTCTCTCATCGATGTTTCTAACTCTCTATCCCTCTCCCTTCCTCTCTGTAAAAAAATCAATAAAATATTTTTAAAAATTTAAAAATTTTAAAATATATCAAATATATATAAAGGGAGAAGGCAGACACTTGGGTCACATGTATAGACCTGTTTTTTAATTTAATGCCATAGCATACACAATCAAAATGAAGGCTGGTTTATGATAATGTAGACTTGCCCGAAGGCTGCTACTTTCCTTACATTTGGTTTACACATTCCAAAAACATTTGGCCTTCCCGGTTATCCCCAATATAGTTTCTAAATATGATAATGTCTGCTAAAACTCCAAACCATAAAAATGAAGACCACCTGATGTGAGAGCAAAATCTTCAAGGCATCTTCATCTTACAAGTGGGAAGCTTTACCAGGAAAAATAAAAGTGCAAAGGGCTGAAAGCAAACACAGCCTCAAACAAGGGATCAAGGCCCAGAGAGGTTCAGGATCTCATGGAAGGTCACACAGTGAAGAAGAGGTTGCAGGAGACAGGGCTCCATCCATGAAGTGCTGGATTCTTTCCACTGAAATCTAGCCTGAGGGTGTGCCTGTTGGGGGCGGGGGAGGGGGAGATGACTCACTTTTCAATTCTCAGTGTTTTGAGACTAGAACTTCTATAGGACAGTAAAGCCTTGTCTAACATTTTTTAAAAACAAACTGTTTTCCCCCAGAAGTCTGTTCTGGTCCTCTCCTTTGCCCTTCCCACCTCCATACGTGGGTCAAGCCTATGGATTTATTTAGTCGTGGTTGGTGTGAAGAGGGTGCAACTGCGTCTATAATAAGCATAAGCTGGCTGACTGCTAAATCCTTTTCAAGAATTGAAGCTTTTGCTGTCTCACCGATTTTCAGTAAAATTACAGGGAATGATGTTTTGGATGATTAGGTCTGTGATGAAACTGGTTATAGAAGCCATTTCAGAATCCACAGTGGTTCCCACTTAAATCAGAACATGAAGGCCTGCCAAAGATACTCATCTATAAAACTATTTCAACTTGTCACGGTCTTCTGCACATGTCAATATGCTCTCCTTCACAAAAGTAATCAATAACTAAAGAGAAAAAAGCAAATCTTGGTTAAAAAAAAAAATATCTTTGGCTGGGTAAAATACTGTTTCAGGTCTGCAAATTTCAGTTGTATTTGTTGGCCCTAATGAGCTGAGCTTTGTTCTATGTATAACCTGTCCTCTGAACTATTTTTGTACTCTGTGTTTACTTTCGAAATTGAATTTCTTCATTCCCAAGTGTGCCAAGGATGCTATTGTAGACAATCCAAGCTCACGCAGCAGAAAGTGGAGTTAATATTTGATAACAATCTGATTTAGTGTGATCATCAGAGAACATCAAATTAGTTCTTTCAGTCCCAAATGCCCATTTTAGGGTCTGAGAAAGCCCTCATAGCTCTAAAAATTAATCATGCTAACTGGATAATAGCCACACTCCCAACATCCTGTGTGCTGTGAAGACTTCGCCTAATTGTTAACAGGCATGAACTGATGGTGGGGCAGAGGTGTAATGGCCTTCATAACAAGAAGGTATCTTCAGACCAAAGAATGATGCAGGCAATGCCATAGAATAGTAGAATTTATTATAGGATACTTTACTTACAGGGACATGGGGTTGGAGCAGACAGGCAACTCAGCAGTTCTGTGCAAATTATTCTCCGCTACAGACTCCTGTTATAGTACTTTTTAAAAATTTTTCAATTACCATTGACATTCAATATTATATTAGTTTCGGGTATACAGCATAGTAGTTAGACATTTATATACTTACAAAGTGTTCCCCCTGATATTTCCAGTACCCACCTGGCATACAGGGTGTCCCAAAAAGAGCATACACACTTTTTTCTGATAGTTCAATTGATGTTTCTTTCTTTTCAGATTTAACCCATAGAAATTAATAATTATTCAAAGTGGGTCACCTTGAAGTTTTTGTAATATTATTAACTGTATTTCCTATGCTGTATTTTACATCCCTGTGACTATTTTGTAACTGCCATTTTGTATCAATCTCTTCACCTTTTTCATTTAGGCCCTTACCCTTCTCCCACCTAGCAACCATCAGTTTATTCTCTGTACCCATGAGTTTGTTTCTGTTTTGTCTGTTTTGCTTATTTTGTTTTTTAGATTCCACATATGAATGAAATCATATTTGTCTTTCTTTGTCTGAATTATTTCACTTAGCATAATACCCTTGAGGTCCATCCATGTTGTCATAAATGGTAAGATTTATTTTTTTAATGGCAGTGTAATAGTCCATTGTATATGTGTACCACATCTTTTTTATCCAATTGTCTATCAATGAACAATGTCACTAATCATCAGAGAAATGCAAATTAAAACCACAAATGAAATATCCTCACACCTGTCAGAATGGCTATCATCAATAAAACAATAAACAACAAGTATTTGTGATGATATAGAGAAAAGGTGCACTAGTGATTGAATTGCAAATTGGTGCAGCCACTATGGAAAACAGTATGGAGGTTTCTCAAAATATTAAAAATAGAACTACCATATGACCCAGCATTTCTGGGCATTTATCCAAAAAAATTCAAACACTAATTTGAAAAGACATACACACCCCTATGCTAACTGCAGCATTACTTACAATAGCCAAGATATGCTACTATATTTTTTTAATAATATAACTCAGGTACTAATGATTGACAACACAAAGGAACAAAGAATGTAGTGGCGCCAGGGGTCATGCCTCCTGGTGGTCTTGTGATAGATGATTGTTTATAATCAATACTATCACCAGTTTGACATTTATCTCAGTTGTCATGCCATTCTATTTTAAGGAACACAAATAATCATCAATTAGAAGGCTTTGTTATGTTTGCTAAGAACAGTGAGGTTGGTCAAAGGTCACAAATGAAACTTAAAAATGAAATGAAACCTAAGACACAGAGATGGAGTTGGTGATGTTGACATCTACATCTATTCACCCAACACCCTGAAGAGAAATCGATTCGAAGACAACTGCATCTTACTTACTTTTGGCAAGTGGGATTACTCTTTCCACTTGAACCGTTAATAACCCCTTAAGGAGTTTTGTTTCCTGCCCTGAATTCACTGCAGATTGAGTATAATAACGAGTGTAGGAAATAGCAAGAAAACGCCTTTAATACCATGTCCGAGAGGCAATGACATCCTGGAGAGGAATAAGCTAGCTAACATCTCAAACTGTAATAAATATTTCCTTTCTCCAGATGCACACAAATTGCTAAAAATCAGAAAAATCTTTAGCAGTATGAAATAGCTCATAAATGTGGGTGTGCTTTGTAAATGATAAAGCATATATCAATGCTTGTTGTCACTATTACTTTGATCAATGTAAATGCAATAGTTCTAAAAATGCTCCTTTGTGATGAACAAGATGTTCACGTACAGGAGCTCCCTCTACCTGCTTATAGTCTGGTTCTTCCTAGGAAAGGCCTCAGATTATAGGGAAGCCATGTTTTCCCTTTGGACTTCCTCAGCTGGCTGACTTTGGCAGGGCTCTCTGTGAGTCCCACGAAGAATAAAAGGAAAGGTGGCATTTTCATGCCTATAAATTGAAGAGGAAAATCCCAGTGGTGTGACCAGTAAGAGGATCGGAGTATGCCAGTGGTGTGCTGGTAAATGTTTAACAACTTCTAGCTGGGGGAGAAGGGAAATGTGTGCATATGTAGAAATACTACTTATATAAGTTTGATATAAATTTTCCCAATATAAAAAATGCATGGCACCAAATTATCAATAGAAACAATTTGTGCAATACTCTTTGTTTTTTGTTTTGTTTTGTTTTTTCAAATATATTTTATTGATTTTTTACAGAGAGGAAGGGAGAGGAATAGAGAGTTAGAAACATCGATCAGCTGCCTCTTGCACACCCCCTACTGGGGATGTGCCTGCAACCAAGGTACATGCCCTTGACCGGAATCGAACCTGGGACCTTTCAGTCCGCAGGCTGACAGCTCTATCCACTGAGCCAAACCGGTTTTGGCAATACTCTTTGTTTTAAATACCATATAGCCAATGGTCTCACACAATGTTTTATTGATCTTTGCCGAATTCTTGTGTCCATAGTCAGCCTACTTTGTAATTGACAAATGAGTATAGTTACAACATGAATGTTGGTTGATATTTTCTTTTATATTAACAAGTAAAAAGAGCACAAAATAATAAAAGCATGTCAGAACTTCAACTGCTCATCAACAACATGAGTGACTTCCTTGCTGAATCAGATGACAGTTGCAAAGACTAGGAGAACTTCCTCAAATCAATGTAACAGTTACAGACATGACACTTTTTAAATTTAATAGGCATTATGACTTTCTCAAGTCAAGGCAACCAACAAAACAATAAACCAAGCCCTGATTTGTGGCCTTTACAGGTTTTGGGGGTGTAAATACTCCCACCATGGCTGATTCCAGGCTACCAACATGATGCCATGGGTTGCAGTTGGGAAAAGATGCACAGTAGCACACCATGATATAGTATTTCCACCATACTGGTAAAATACATATAATTACCTCAAGATCATAGAAAATAATGAAATGTAAAATAAGTAGAACGTGGTGAGTTTTGAGTATTTACTACCTTTTAATATAATTTATTTAATTGTAAGTTTCTATAATTTACTTTTTAATAATAGCTGTGTGTAACAACCGGCTTGCAAAATTCCTGAAAATCTGATGACCAGCTGATATGACAAACAAGCTGGTATGAGCCAGCTCCGTATACATCCAAAACACACCTGTGGGGGCTGGACTTTTTGAGAAGCTGAGCATTTGAAGCATTCCTGTACATGGGTTTTAGGTCTTAGGTAAGTTGCCTACTGTAAAATAATAGAAAATATAGACTGATCTCTTCCCTCCTCCCCGGTTCCTGGCACAGAGCTCCTAAAACCCTTATAACTTCCTAAGTGATAAGAGCACTAGGAGCATCTTTTGTATTTGGTCTTTGACCCCAATTCTTGACACTGAACTCCTAAATCCCTTGGAATTGTCTGGGTAATAGCAGAGTCTTTTATCCTAATGAGGCAGCTCCTGCTCCTGGGTGGGGTCTGAACACCAGAAATAATACCAAGCTCTGATTAGTAGCTTGAAATTTTCAGCCCTGTCCCCACACCAGCCTCCAGGAAGGAGACAAGGGTTGAAGATTGAGTTGATAAGGACTAATAGTTCCTATGTGATAAAATCTTTACAAAAACAGATTCTGCTAAGGGTTTAGTGAGCTACCAGGTTGATGAACACATCCACATCAGGAGGGTGGCACACCGCAACTCCTTGGGGACAGAAGTTCCTGCCCTTGGGCCCCTTCCAGATTTCACCCTATGTACCTTCTCACCTGGCTATTCATTTGTATCCTTTAGTGTATAATAAATTAATAAATGTGTTTCTCTAAGTTCTATGAGCTGTTCTAGCAAATGATCAAATCCAAGGAGCAGGGTATGGGACCTCCATGTGTATTTGGTCTTTGACCCCAATTCTTGGTAAGAATTGGGGTCAAAGACCAAATACAAAACAGAAGTTGTGGGTAAGCTAGAGACCTATTGCTTGTGATTGGCATCTGAAGTGTGGAGCAGTCCTGTGGGACTGAGCCCTTAACCTGTGGTTTCCACAATAACTCTGGAAAGTGTCAGAATTGAATTGAATTGTAGGAGGTGCAGGTGATGTCACAGAATTGTTGGATGTGTGGAAAACACACATGTCTGGTGTCAGAAGTATTGTGAGTATGGCAGTATTGTGAGAATAAAAGAGAAACACAGGAAGAGTGTGGGAGAGGGAAAAGAGAGAGAAATATCAATGATGAGAGAGAATCATTGATCAGCTGTCCCCTGCATGCCCCACACTGGGAATCAAGCCCACAATCCAGGAATGTACCCTGACCAGGAATGTATCCTGACCAGGAATCGAACTCTGATTTCCTGGTTCATAGGTGAATGCTCAACCACTGAGCCACATCAGCCTGGCTTCAATCTTTTTAATTAAACTTAAAAGGAGTGACTTAAAACTTTTCAATCATCATGGGCCCACAGTAGAAACTGTTGGAGACAGGAAGATGTGAAGTCTTCCCACATATACCCTCCTGCCTCTGAAGGAAAGCACCAGCCTGGCTAAATCATTCCCATTACCTTGAACAACCCCATATCAAAGTCAGGGTTCATGGGTTTACCCAAAGTTATCTACATTATCATTCCAATTAAACATATGGCTGAGGAATCTAATGAAGAAGGCTTGAGTGATGGCCATGGGATCAATAAAGTCTTTCTGGACTTATCGATTTAGCATTCCCCATGCAGTAGAATTGATTTATGTCCTCAGATTTATTTTGATAACTCAATGATAACTCCACTATTCCTAAATTAATGTCATCTTTTCTTCAGGCCAAAATTTTTTCTAGGCAAGGAGAAAATCTTACATGAAGCCAAACTGATTCTGCTAAGTAATCCCATGGTTAACAGGATGTCATAAATCAAAGAGAAGCACGTACTATAATTGTAAATCAGCCTTGGCATGGAAAAGTACAACAGAATTTATTTGTCAGAATTACGATTGAAAAATACATGGCTTCTTCCTTATAAAAAGTAATATCTTCCAATAAAACATTATTGTTTAATGTGCAGTTTCATAAGTGCAATAGATTGTTTTAAAACTACATTAATTTTTATCTCCCACATTGTAAGCTTCCAGAATGTGTGCAATAGGTAGGTCTCAATTCTTAATTAGCATGATTTTATTGAAAGAGATAAACCATCATCTTTGTGCAAGATATATTCATCTCAGGCATACATAAGCAAAACAATTAATCAATGCCATGCAAATGAGTATATTTTAAGATGCTTTTGGGGGGAAAAAAAAAAAACAGTATTTTTCCAACCAGCTCTGTAAACCAATAGGAAAGACAAATAAACTGTTCAATAAAGTGATGTCAGAATGATCCAATCAGTCTCCAAGTCCAGCCACGTCCACCTCCTACATATCTCTGATATTAACCCAGTTCTCTCTATCAGCACAACCACCATCTGGTCCAGGAAAGCACCACTGCTCACTGAACTGCTGCAGCAGCCTCCTAGCTTCTCTCCCACCACTTTTGCTTTTTCCCATTTATTTTCTATATTGCACCTCGAGGGATTTCTTTTTCAAAAATGAAAAGCTAATCATGACATTACTGCCTACACCCTTCCCACGGCTCTCATAATAAAAAAATATGAGCCTGGCCTGTGTGGCTCAGTGTTTGAGCATCAACCTATGAACCAGGAGGTCAGGGTTCGATTTCCAGTCAGAGCATACGCCTGGGTTGCTGGCTCAATCCCCAGTGGGGGGGGGGGGCGTGCAAGAGGCAGCCGATCAATGATTCACTCTCATCATTGATGTTTCTATCTCTCTTCCTCTCCTTTCAATAAAAATATTTTTTGAAGAAAAATATTAGAGCCTGCCTTCCTCTCCCACCTCCTCTGCCTCTGTGCCTGCTCTGCTCTAGCCAGGCCAGTCTTTTCTCAGAATCTCCAACACGCCCCTCCAGTGCACATACATAGTGCCCTCTGTCTATAGCACACCCTCTCCCTCTATTTGCCAAGCAAACCCTCACCATCCCATAGCTCTGGCTCAAATACTATTTCCCCAGGAGAGCTCCCCTGAGCCCCCAAATGGATTTGACCCTAGAACATGCTTCCTTCAGCAACCTCTCTTCTCCTTCCAGCCTTTGTGATTCTGTCACTGTCTGCCTTCCTGTTGGACTGCAGCTCCTTGTGGATGGGGACAGTGTCTGCTTACTCTCCACTCCTCTGTCCCTTCCTGGCACATACTGGTTGGTGCTCGGCCCATGTTTGATCATTCTTGACTGAAATGGGGCAGACCAGCAGGAGCAGGGACCTGAAGAACAGGAGCAGACACTGGGGCAGAGGACTAAATCCAAGCACTGTGGAGCACTGGAGACAGCAGGGCTAGGCCAGCAGTCTACAAATGTCTGAGGTGCTACTGTTACCATAGAGCCACCTTCTGAATTAAACTTTATTTGCACAGAACTTCAGACCAACATAAACATTGCAAAAACATTAAAAATGAACTCTCAAAACTTCACTTAGATTTGCCCTTCAGTCACCTAGTTCATTGTTAACATTTTACCATATCTGCTTTATCTTTCTACATATATGTGTGTGCTTATATATACACAATTATACATGTTATTTTTTTTTTTCTGAACCATCTACACCAGTGGTCGGCAAACCGCGGCTCACGAGCCACATGCGGCTCTTTGGCCCCTTGAGTGTGGCTCTTCCACAAAATATCACGTGCGGGCGCACACATACAGTGCGATTGAAACTTCGTGGCCCATGCGTAGAAGTCGGTTTTCGGCTCTCAAAAGAAATTTCAATTGCTGTACTGTTGATATTTGGCTCTGTTGACTAATGAGTTTGCTGACCACTGAATTCTACACTAATAAAAGAGAAACATGCAAATTAACCATCACTCTGCTACACCCACAAGCCACACCAACCAGCCAATCAGGAGAGAGTATGCACATTAACCCAATTAAGATGGCGGCCGGCCACAGAGCTGGAGCAAGCAGGAGGCTAGGGTTGCCCCCAGTAATGGAGGAAGCCAAGCTTCCTGCCCTGGCTGGCCCTGGCCTCACTCAAGGCTAAAAAGTTTCAATTATAGAAGATAAATAAATCCTAGATACTTGCTTCCAGCCGGCCCTGGCCTCCACTCAAGGAGGTGCTGAAAAAAAAAAAAAAAAAAGTAAAAAAGGAGGGACTGGGACCTTGGGTCGCCGGGGGGTGATCAGGCCAAGATGGGGCAGCAGGGGCCATTGGGGGTAAGCAGACCAGCAGGGGGGCGAGTTGGGGGTGAGCAGGCCATCAGTGGGGGTCAGTTGGAGGTGATCAGGACAGCGGGGGGGAGGGCAGTTTGGAGTGAGCAGGCCAGCAGGGGGGCAGTTGGGGGTGAGCAGGCCAGTGGGGAGGGAAAGTGGGGGTGAGCAGGCCAGCAGTGGGGGCAGTTGGGAGTGAGCAGGCTGGCACTGGGGGCAGTTGGGGTGATCTGACTGGCGGGGGGGGGGGGGCATTTGGGCATGAGCAGGCCGGCAGGCAGAGTGGTTAGGGGCAAACAGGCAGGCAGGCAGGTGAGCAGCTGGAGCCAGCAGTCCCGGATTGTGAGAGGAATGTCCACCTGCCGGTTTAGGTCCAATCCCTGTAAACCGGCAATAGGACATCCTTTGAGGGGTCCCAGATTGGAGAGGGTGCAGGCCAGGTTGATGAAGACCCCCTACTCCCCCCCCCCCCGTGCATGAATTTCGTGCACCGGGCCACTAGTTTGAAATAAGGTGCCAACATATGACCCTTCACCCTAAATCCTAAGCATGCATCTTCTAGGTACAAGGATATTCTCTTCCATAATCACAGAGGTAGGTATCAAAGTAGGGAAATTTACCATTCATACAATGTTATTACCTAATTATAATCCATATCCAAATTCTACCAACTTAATTCATGTATTTAAACATCTCACACAACTACCAATTGAGGACAAGCAAGCTTAGTCTAGTCAACTGGGCAGAACCTTGTCTCCGAAGTCCTCCAGAGTGGAGAATAATGAAAACCTATAAAACCAAAACAGGGAAAGTAAAATCCCTGGGTTTTTTTCTGAACAGAAGCAAGCCAAGTCCTAGCACAATTCTGGGATCCATTTGGCCTCTTGAAAATCCTCCAGAGACAACCTCCTTGAGCTTGAAACTCCTCAAATCTGATCAAATCCATCGTGCATGCATTGTTAGGTGGGTCGATAGCAGAGTGCCAGCTCCTTCCCAAATGTGAGTTCCACCTCCCCAGATGGGACCAAAGTGAAATGTGGAAACCAAGCTAAAAAGGCAGGGACAGCAGCTGGTCCTGGGACAAGCACAGGCAGGGACACCTGGTAAATTAAGTGGCCCATGGGAGGCAATTCACATTTGAAAGAGCAATTTAAACTATTTATGATCACTGATGGGCCCTGAATTAATTATAACTTCCTAAGGAAAAGAACTTGAAATTATCACAGAGAGTCCTAAAGATGGCTGCTCAGTGCTCGCTGGAGGTCACAAAGGAGAATGAGCTATTAGTCTGTATTAAGGAGAAGCGAACACCACGGTAATGGTGTGCTCGTGTGTAATACAAATGCGGGCGGCTTGACCTTGACTGCCATTCAGTTCTGGGCACTTCATCTCAAAAGGAAATAGAAGAGGCCACAGGAGGGCCAGGGGATGATTAGAGTCAGTGAGGGCTCCAAACCACTAAATAAGAAACCGTTTAATTATATAGTCAGTTAATTAGGAAGAGAAAGAAGAAAATGGCAGAGGTGTGGACATGGAAAGAAAGGGATTCGGAGGTGACTGAGAGAGGCCCCAAAGGTTCTAAATTGGACTTTTATAAAACATTCACAAGGTCGCTTTTCAAACATAATTTTCAGTGGATCAACAAAATTTTTGAGGAAATAAAAGGCCTCATCCAAGTGGATCAAAACACCTGTTTGGAATTTACCAAAAAAAAAAAAAAAATGTTTTAAGCACTTAGGAACTGTGGTTTATTTAGAATATTAGATAGAATAGAGTCCTGATTCCTGCCATTTGTGGTGATCAGAATTGCCATCAGCTAGAAAGAGTTGATGGAATGTCACTCTAACACAAGAGTCCGCAAACTCTGCCCCACGGGCCAAGTCCAGCCTGGTGCCTGTTTTCGTACCATCAGCAAGCTAAGAACGATCTGCACATTTTAGGATGGTTACAAAAAATCAAAAGAGGAATATTTCATGACATATGGAAACTATATGAGATTTAATGTTTTTTCATTGGAACACAGTCACTCCCATTCAATTCTAGCTACTTTGCACAATAACAGCAGAACTGAGTGGGGGTGACAGAGACTGTGTGGCCCACATGTCTAAAATACTTAGTTTCTAGCCCTTTTCAGAAAAAGTCTTCCCACTCCTGCTCTATATGCTGTGCCTGTTATATATTTTCAGTGTGGTCAAGACCCTGGGCAGCCATCAGGGTGCTGGTCTGCAGCTAAAGATCACTGGGCCAGGGGTCCTGTAGGGGCAGCAGGGGGAGATGCTCAAAGGAATGTAGGTAAAGGGATGGAAGAGATCTTGAGTACCAGCAAAGAGGACCACACACCACAGCAGACCGGATTCGGGCAGGACTGCCCAGTGGCCTGCTGGATTCCTGTAGAGGTCTCCTAACAAGCCAACATCTGGTCTCAGAATCCTTGACACTTGGTAAGCACGCAAAGGCTGTTCCATGCACCAGACAGAAGAACACCTTACTAGTAGGCACGTGAAATGCCCTGGGGTGTAAGACATGCCTCAATTTTACAGAAATCCTTTTGGAAAAATAAAAACATAAATCCTAGGGGGAGATGTTATTTTATTCATTTAAATATAGAATACAGTATTGTGAATCAAAACACACACACACACACAAATTTTTGCTATGCAGATAGTCCTTAAAAAGACTTAAATCACAGAGCTCAAAAATAATAACAGGTTGTAATGGAAATACATTTAAATCCATAACACAAGGGGAATTAGATCCAAATCCTATGTTCATCTGTGTGGTCTCTAATTTTTTGTTTTTAATAAAAAGTTACAAAACTTTCCCTTTTGCTGAGATGTGTGTTGCCATACTCTGCCACTAGGGGGTACCATGACCCATTGTTTTACCTCTTTCAGCTTTCAAAGTATCCCCAAAACTATTGTGTTAGACTCAGAGGAAAACTTGTATTATATATTGCATGTATTATATATGATATATTCTAGAATACATTATACATTATATAAAATATAATCAAATGATATATTGCACATCTACTCTAATTTGGGCAAAAGTGGAGCGTGTATGTTATGCACAGGTAAACAAAGAAAGTTTCACTGCAGCACAAAGAATTCAGTTGGAATTAAAAGCAGAACAGTGCTGCCCTAGCTGATTTGGCTCAGTGGATAGAGCGTCTGCAGACTGAAGGGTCCTGGGTTCGATTCTGGTCAAGGGCACATGCCCGGGGTTGCAGGCTCGATCCCCAGGGGGTGTGCAGGAGGCAGCCAGTCAATGATTCTCTCTCATCATTGATGTTTCTACCTGTCTTTCCCTCTCCCTTCCTCTCTGAAATCAATAAAAATATATTTTTTAAAATATAAATAAATAAAAATAAAAGCAGAACAATGCTGCTTAATGTCAAAAGGAGAATAGGTATATGAGAGCCTTCCCACTAGAAAGTTCCAGAAAGGACTTGGTCCATCTGAAAGGCTGAGTGGCCATTGACCAACTTGTGGAAGGAAAGGCAGGAGGAGAGTCATGGGATGTACAGAGCCAGTAGCCAAGGAATCTGAGAGATGCAAAATCTAAATCAGAAACCGTGACACCCAAAACCAGAGGCCAGGAGCGGAGATGGCATGAGAGAGCCTGGGGTCTCCAGATGAGCTCCGATGGGTAGTGAAGCCAGGTCAGGAGCCCGGGGCTATAAGCAGCAGCAAATGGATGCCCCAAATAACTCAGGGGGTCACACACTCAGAATCTCAAAAATGTGACTTTAAGTTTGTTTCCAAAATAAGACTAGGAGTGGCAGAAGGGAGATTAAAATTCCAGCCTATTCAGACATTAGGAAACATAAAACCCTGAGTGTTTTGGGAAATTAATCCAGAAACTATCTCAGTCAGCTTCTAACATCTGCTTGAGGGGTGAGGAGGATAACAGTGGAGATGAAGAGCTTTCCAAAATCTTGAAACCTGGGGGTGAAGGGCAGATCCCAGCACTGGTAAACATCCCTCTGCTGCAGCCAGGACTAACGTTACCTCCTGCATAGTCTGCAAACATGAAACGTCCACATTGTGCTATTTCCGTGAATTGTTTTATTTAACCCCCTTTAAGGACTTATGGGCAGGTGTTAATATCATACCCATTGCACAGATGAAGAAACAGACTCATAGAGCTTAAGTAACTTGCCCAAGGTCACGAAAGTGAGTGATGGTGCCAGTGCTTAACAATGAAAACTCTTCTCACTCCAGAATTGCTTGTCCTTTCCTCTACGTTTGCTGCCTCCAGATACAAGTATTTCTCTAACACCCAAGAGGTGAATAAGAAGATGTTACAGCCCTAACCAGTTTGGCTCAGTGGATGGAGCGTCGGCCTGCGGACTGAAGGGTCCCAGGTTCGATTCTGATCAAGGGCATGTACCTCGGTTGTGGGCACATCCCCAGTGGGGGGTGTGCAGGAGGCAGCTGATTGATGTTTCTCTCGCATCGATGTTTCTCTCTATCCCTCTCCCTTCCTCTCTGTTAAAAAAAGTCAATAAAATATTCTTTTAAAAAAATAAGACATTACAAGAAGACTAAAAGGCTTGTTTATATTAAAGAGAAAAATAAGCAGACATAAACAATAGATTTTCCCCCCAAAAGGCTAATAGGGAGCCAGAGGTCACGGAGAGAAAAAGAGCAGGAATAAGGGGAGAAGGAAAGGATTGGGTCCAGAAGGCAGGTGGAGGGGGGAGATAGATAGGCACTACACTCGTGTCACTCCACAGCAGGGGCGGGGGTGCCTGCTGCAGTTGGTGGCCAAAAGTTCCGGGGAGTCTTTGCTTAGCAAAGGAATGGAACCAAGAAACGTGTCTGGGGCATACTGAGAGCTCAATAAAAAGTTGTGGAATGGCCCTGGCCAGTTTTTCTCAGTGGTTAGAGTATTGGCCTGAGGACAGAAAGGTCCTAAATTCAATCCCTGGCACTGGTCAGGGAGCGTGCCAAAGGCAACCAATGGATGTGTCTCTCTCACATCAATATCTCTTTCTCTCCCCCCCCCCCGCCCCCCGCCCCTTCTTCCTCTCCATTCTGTCTGAAAATAATGGAAAAAATATCCTCAAGTGAGGATTTAAAAAAACATACTTGCGGAATGGATGCGCAAAGAAGGCAGGTTTCTCAACTGGTTGGATGGCAAAGGATTGCAGTGGGAGCAGGGGGGTTCTGGAGACTGAACAGAAACAAAGAAATTGAGAGCATCCAAATTAGGTTTCTCTCCTGAGCACGCTTCATTCTTTGTCTAATGACCTCAGTCCAGGAGTATCTGCCCCACAAGGCCTGCAGCTGGTCAGAGAGCACAGTCCCTGCTGTTGATGCCCGAGTCCAAGGAGGGGCTGCAGGCGATTCTGGAGGCCAGGCCCCGGGGCAGGATTCCTCAGGGCTCCTGGGAGATGAGTAATGACAGGGCCCTCGCCCAGCACACTGGACCATGTGGAATGCAGGGTGTGCTGGAAGTCACACTTCCTGAGCCACATTTGGTTCCACTTCAGCCCAGAGATAATGAAACCAGCCTGCAATTTGCTGCTTTTTCCTTCCCTCCTGCTACTTTCTCTGTTTTAATGTGAGAGAGAATGAGAGAGAGACATGTGTCTTTAACAGCAATAAAATGGTTGTGCATCCAACTGGAAGGCATGTGAAGGGAGAAAAAAAAAAGATAAATGTGACATTTCCAGCAGAGGCTGGCCTCCTGCGAAACCTTGTAGTGTCCCCTGGGGGACTGCACAGCGTGGCAAGCCCAGCCTTTGTTCCTGCTCTTCACAATTTCAGTCAAGGAGGGAGGTGGTTCCTCAGGTCAGGTGACCTTGAGACAAGTGCTCAAGAGCAGATCCGTGCCCTGCTGTTCCCCAGGCTACTTGTACCCAAACAAACTGCTTATCAAGGACTACAGTCACGGTGGTTTAGTCTACCCACTGTCCTCTGATTTCCTTGGGGAACTCATCTCTCATTCCCTGTGGTCCCCTGGGGCGGGCACACATGGTGGGGACATTGCAGCTGTGTGTGTGTGGAGTGGGGGAGGGGGGGACCTCCATAGGCTGTCCTTTCAGAGAGACCCCTTCTGTCAGATTCCCTGTCTGTGCCTCATCACTCAAGAATGACCCCAGCAAGCCCAACGGTGGTCTTGCAAAGGCCTGATGTTTGCATGCTAAGAGGTTCAAGGAAGGCGCTGCTGGCTTAGATCAAGAACAGCTTCTCTACCTTTGTCTCAGGCTTGCTGCCTCCTGGTAGCAAGATGGCTGCTGGATGTCCAGCATCGTACTAGTATTGGCTTTTCAGCTGCTTCTCCTCTTTTATCAGGAGAACAAAAGTTATCCTGAAACCCAGACATCTTCTACTTAGCGATTCATACCCCAAAGTGCATCACAGACCACTTCTAGCTGCAGAGGAGGGTCGTGAATGAGACTGTAACTCCCCGAGTCTCTTGAGTAGGTGAGGACCAGAAGAAAGAAATTAACAATGGCTGTTTGGTCAGCCCGGAAGAGTATCTGCCTTGCTCTCTTAAGGCCCGTGACACAGTGGTATCTTTTATTATAGTTTTTCACATTCGAAACCTGGAACTCCCCCCCTGGGAAGGGACTGAGATCGCAATCCCTACCACTCACAGGCCCCAGCACGCAGCACTCTGATAAGTGTGTGCTCAGTGAATGTGTGTGCTGCTTCTTGCTCCGGCTCTTGGGGCCTCCTGGCAGGCTGAGCAGATGTGTGGCTGCACAGGGTAATTAAGCCTGTGCCTCACTTTGATCTCCGAGCTCTCCTGTTTGAAATTCATCCGGACGAAGCAGAAAGATACCAGGTAAGTGTGCTCCTGTGCCTTGTCTAATCATCAGAAAGGGTTAAACCATTTCTGTTTCAGGTCTCTTGTGGTCAAGGAAGGTTCCTTGGCAAGAGTGTCTATTTGGTGCCTTGAAGGCAAGCAATTGTGAGAATTAGGAATTAGCGCTCCTCTCTAACTGTCCCCCTGATGTAGTTAGAATAAAAGCAACAGTGACATTGCAGATGACCCAGATGTTGGAGAAACCTTGGACTAAGCCACAGAGGCCCTTGCTTCCAAATCCCATAATATTGCATTAACACGGACTCAACCTGCAGAATTGGATTTCAACCCAGCCCTTAAACGCTCACCCTACCTCACCCCTTCCCCACACCTAATTTCATTTTGTCCTGAGTGTTGAAAATAATGGTAATGCAGCTGCCCTGGAAAGTGGCTATGTGAGCATTTTTTCACATTAGAAAACCTCTTAATAAAGTAAAAGTGCTGTAAGCGCAGAAGTCTCTTCCTTTACATTCCTCCTGCCTGGATAATAAATAGCACGTCGCAGCTCCAAACTTCTGGGGCCGGCCGTGATAAAGGGGTTGGGACAGCCATGCGCCTTTCCCTGAGCAGTCACCATTTATTCAACACTTGGGAGAGGCTAAAAACATTGCACATGTGGTCTCACTCCATCCTCTGGACCTCCCTAGAGGCTGGGTACTATCATTACCCCCATTTCACAGATGAGGAAATTGAGGCTCAAAGAGGTTAAGTCAGAACCCCACAGCTAGCAGGGGAGAGAGCCCCATGCTGCCTGGACCCCTCCTTGTTGGGCTGTGGTTCTCAGCCAGGGGCAGTGAGAACTGTTGGAAGCCCAGCCCAGACCAATTTGATCTGAATCTCTGCGGATGGGGGACGGCATCAGGATATTGGGTGAAGTGAAAACAGCACCTGACTTAAGGTCAGACTTCTGGAGTGGCGGGTTCTGTTTGACTTGAAGATGTGATCAACCCGCACTGCCAACTTCACAAGCAGTGCGGCCAATGCTGCAAACACACTGTGTGAACACTCAAGGGCTCTGGCACAGGCAGACCCCGGCTCGGGGCAGCCAGGCCCAAAGCCAGCTGCTCTGAGAAGTGCACCAGGACCCTACAGTTAGTAACTTCACCTGTTAACTTATCTAGTCATTCACTGAACAATCGCTTATTATGCTCGCGGCTGTCAGCTGGAGAGGGAGGAAGATAAAAGCTCCTTCCACCCAGAGGAATTATATTGCAGCTCCCTGAACCTCAATCATTTATGATATAACCAAAAAGAGCAGTTGACATAAGAAAAACAACAGCCACATATCACTCACGTGCCAGAGGAACATCCCAGACCAGGGGACTCTAACAAGGGAGAGACCCCCAAGGTCAAGCTGCTGTGTGCAAGAGGGGTGGCTTGAGCTAGGCTTCGTATGTGCTCAACCTTTCCGCTGGGCTGCAGAACGCAGTAGGTTCCCATCCCATGTTGGGGCCAGCCCCAGCAAGGTTGGTAGCTCATCCTGGAGTCTGTGGCCCAGCACAGAAAGGCACTGATGATGGGGAGAGAGAGGGCAAGTGAATGACAGCAGGGCGGCAGGCACCTCCCACTCCATCAGAACACCTTCCACCAACATACAGACTGGTTTTCTCACCTGATAAACCACGACCACATTGCCCTTTTCCAGAGCCACTGGGAAGATCAACCATTACAGCGACCACTGGTTCCACCTCCATTGATGGAGTTCTCTCCTCGGACCAGAGGCAATGTTCACTACTTCACCCACTATCCAACCACAGTGACTCCAACAATGATGGGAGAGGCACCATGATCACATCCCATTTTCCAGTGAAGGAACCTGATCCTCAGAAAGCTTAATCAATTTTCCCAAAGGCACATAACTAACCCGTAGCACAGCAGATGCAAGCCCAGCCCGTATTCTAAGCCAAGACACAACAGGAATTTATAACCTGGAATCTAAGACTACCAAGGAGTCCATGGATAGAATTCAGGGGTCTATGAACTTGGAGGGGGGAAATCTGTACCTTTATTCAGTGGTATGCTGGAGTTGAAGGCAGAGAGCAGTGGGAATCTTTGGCCCCTGCAGCTAGGTATTTTATCACTGACATAGTTTAAAATCAATGGTGCATGGTGATAATAAAAGCAAGACCAACTTCAATTTTGTTGTTGTTTTTAAATTTGCTACACACACTGTACCTTTTTGTCTGCACTATCTCTAACTAAAATTTAGCATTTCCCTCCACCATAAACATAGACATCCTCTGCGGAAGTATTAACAGTGCCTATGATTTTTGTCACCAATGGGAACCACAGATACAATATGTTGTGCCATATTATAGTTCTTCCAGGTATTTCCCAGGTACCAGTATATATTTTATACTCTTTGCTACTTCAAAATCATGGTGGTTGTGGTGTTATTTAATGGGTAATACAGAAGATTAGCTTTTACTACATTCACTAATCCGGTTTTGGCTTTGATTTTGGCTTTTAGTATTTGGATAGCCATGTTTCAATAAATTTGGTCTACTTTGTAATCCTATGTATTATAAAATCAGTCTTTGGGTTCCACAAGACTCACAAAGAAGATGAAAAGTTCCTGCTACCCACTCTCATGGGTAAAAATGCTATTTAAAGGCTGGAAATATTATAATCTTTGGACTATTTTACTTCCCATGTATGTCTTATTTCCCCAAATAAGTTACCAGCTCTTGAGAACATGAATTAAGTCACATTGTTCTTTATTTCTTCCTTAAAAAGAGTAGTCACTCTACCACTGTTTGTTGATTGACTGGCTGATAGAACTCCTTCAGGCTTCCATGGTCTGAAACTAGCATCACATTCACTAACCAGGAGATGACCAATATGACAAGAGGAGGAAAGGTATTGGGGTTAAATCTTCCATATAATTGCCAAACCCTAGGGATAGGCTGCTGGTACTTGCTTCTTAGAAACTAAATATATCTGTAGGAGGAAAAAAAAGCCATTGGAATTTTCCATCCAGGCTAATAGAGTAGGGCAGAGTGCCCAGATGTCATGGGAACCAAAGCAGACTCCAAGCTGGGAAAATAATCCTGAACAAGATGGCATCATTTCTGTACATACTGGGAGGCTTATAAAATAGAGGCCCAGTGCATGAGATTTGTGCACTCAGGGGGGTCCCTCAGCCCGGCCTGCACCCTCTTGCAGGCCGAGAGCCCTTGGGAAATGTCCGTGCAGGCGGGAGAGGCTCCTGTCACTGCCATTGTGCTCGCCAGCGATGAGCCTGGCTTCTGGGCTTCTGGGCTTCTGGGCTTCTGGGCTTCTGGCTGAGCGGTACTCCCCCTGTGGGAGCGCACTGACCACCAGGGGGCAGCTCCTGCATTGAGCATCTGCCCCCTGGTGGTCAGTGCACAACATAGTGACTGGTCATTCCGCCATTCGGTTGATTTGCATATTACCCTTCTATTATATAGGATGCCAGCCAGCCTGGGAGCCTAAGGTTTGCAAAGAACCACAATCTGTGCAGAACATCACCCAACTACTAACTCTCTAACACTAAGTAGCTAAAAAGGGTTCTGGCACTCTGGGTTGCAGTTGATATCAAGAGACTGACTGTTCTAGCTATCTTTGTTTTGTGATAAACACCCAAGACTGTGTGTTTATTATAAAACCTTTTTATTTTTCTCAAGATTCTGAGGGTCAGGAATTCAGACACAATGTGGATGGTTCTCTTCTCTTTTTTTAATATATTTTTATTGATTTCTGACAGGAAGGGAGAAGGAAAGAGAGAGATAGAAACATCAATGATGAGAGAGAATCATTGATGGGCTGCCTCCTGTACACCCCACACTAGAGTTCGAGCCCTCAACCTGGGCATGTGCCCTGACTGGGAATAGAACTGTGACCTCCTGATTCATGGGTCGAGGCTCAACCACTGAGCCATGCTGACTGGGTGGTTCTTCTCTTCTTCACAATGTCTGGAGCTTCCAAGTTGTCTTCTGCAGGCATATGTCTGGCACCTGGGGTGGAATGGCCAAAGAACAGACCAGAGTCCCTACACATGGCCTCTCCATGTGGATTGGGTTTCTCACAAGATGGTGGGAAAGGATTTCTCAAGAGAGGTCTCTGGAAAGCGAGCATTGAGAGGACCAAGTGGATGACCCATGACCTGTTCTAGCCCTTCCACCATATTCCACTGTCAAGGAGGTCACAACCTACCCAGAATCAACAGGAAGAGACATGGATCCCACCCCTTGACAGGAAGAGTGGGAAAGAATCTTAGAGCCATGTTTTACAACCACCACACTGATAAGACAACATTACTGCTCCTACACTTAGAGAATAGACCTAGATCCATGGCCTCTCATCTGCAAACCGCAGCCAAGCACCCAGGCTTGTCTCTCAAGAATGAGTTCACCCTGCTCCAACACAGGCGCCCCAGAGGAGTCTCAGCCACCAACAATGCTTCACAAATGAAAAGAACCCTGTCATCATCGTAACCCACATCCCATCTTGATTGCCATTCCACCTACACATCCTTACACCTCTGAGAGACCTGCTCCCACAAAGTGAGCTCTGCATGCTGGTGTGCCTCACTGTTCTATTAAGACACATCATTCACAAACGCTACGTTTCTTAAAAGATACCCTCAGCTGTCACTTACATAACAGAACTTGGCAAAACAGATGGAGCGCTCCAGTGGTGTCTTTGCCTGGGGCAGTATATGCTAATAGCTTGGCACAGGCACCTTGAACAACTTTGTTTCCCAGCAAAGTTCCATCAGCTGGAAAATTCAAAGGCATCGAGAGTGAGTAGAAGCAGCTTTTTCCTTTTCCCCAAGAAAATGGTATCACCTTCTCATCGGTCAAATGATTAGAGAAATCGATAAAGCTGCTCCCAAAAATCAGCAGGAAGGGAGGAAGCTGGATGCTATCTAAAGAAAGGTATTTACTATGTGCTGCTATGAACATAGGGGTGCATATATCCTTTCTGTTTGGTGTTTCTGTTTTCTTGGGATACATTCCTAGAAGTGAGATTACTGGCAAATGGATGGGGTGGCGGGGGAGAGGTCAATGGGGGAGGAAAGGGAGAGTCGTGTAATACTTTAAACAATAAAGAATTAAGAAAGAAAGATATTTACTACACATAGAAGGAGGAGATGTGCTACCCATGACTTAGGAGAAAAGAGCATTTTAGAGAGAGAGGGTGGCATGCACAAAAATGGGGAGGCAGGATTGTGCCACTCTTGTTTTCAGAGCATCATGATGGCTGGCCTACCTGGCGTGGAGGTTTTGGCTTTGGGAAATGTAGGGGATGTTTATCATTTTATCTGCCCAAACAGCACCCGTTCCTTCTTGGGGAAACAACTCCTCTTCCATTTAGTTCTCTTTAAACCTTGGGATGGGCATGTGACCTGGCTGGGGCTAATCCTAGTAACCCAACCTTTGACATCAGTGATTGGTCCAGGAATATGCAAATGACCCAGCCAGGCCAATCAAAGATGCTTGGGAATGTTTCTAACCAGAGTAAGGAAGAATTGCTCACTTTTCTCTCTGCTCTTCAGAGGACAGGCAGGAGAGTGTTCAGGGTTTAAGAGCCCAAGCTCTTCAGTCAGAATGACTCCAATCCCAGGCCCACCTCTTTCCTGGTTTTGTGAGTTTGGGCAGGCTCTTCACCAAGGCTCTGTTTTCTCATCAGTAAAATGGGGATAACCACACCTACCTCAAAAGCTTGTGCTAACGTTGAGAATGTGTCGCATGCTTAGAATAGTGCCTGACACTTACTAAGAGCTACCACACCACGTACCAGCTTTAGGGGTAAGTCAGTCATCAGAGGAGGGGTAAGTCAGTCTTCTGTAGCTTTGTTATAGGAGTAAGAAACTCTCCTTTTTTAAATTTAAGCTGGTTTAATTTTCATTTCTGTCACTAGCACCTGAAAAGTGCTAGAGTGATTTTTTTAAATTAAAGGAATAATATACTTAGAAATATATTCATCATGTTTTCCTAATTATACAATCCATTAAAATAATGCTAGTTCTGTGACTATTTTTTTTTTTATTGTTCCTTCCTCCTAAAGTTACTTGCTAAGCTCCTGAGAATAGAAGTTAAGCTAGAGGATATTTCAAGAAGAAGTTGGGAAGATTAAGTGGTCCATCAGCCTTGTGGATTCCAAGCACTGAGAATCCCTGACCCCCTAAAACCTCTGACCCTCTCTTGTCAAACCAATGAGAGCCCAGAGTGCTAGTCAGAACTTAGGTTCAGTATCCTGAATTCATAGGTGGAGTCAAAGAGGCAGAATCCTCATGAAAAACCAAATTAAGGAACAGGAGAATGCTACTCTCACCACTATAACTTAACATTGCTGTGGGAGAATAAAATTCATAAACATAAATTTAAAAAGTGATCATTATTTATGGCTAGTTTTGACTCTACACCTGGAAAACCAAAGAGAATAAAGTTTTTTAAAAAAAGAAAGAACAGTTAAAATGAATAGGATAATCCAATAAAGTGACTAGCTATAAAAATTTATATATGAAAATCAATAGCTTGCTACATATACAACTATATGAAAATATAATGAAAGAAAGAAATCCTATTTAAAAAAATAAAATAAAGTCCAAACAAAACAAAAATAGTTAAGAATAAACCTCATAAGGAATATGCAGAACCTACATGAAAAAAAAACTTTAAAATTCTAATAAGGTCCTTCCATCAATTTTTTAAAGCTGGGAAGATGATGATGAGGCAGATTGGGAGAACACACATACAGTGCCAGAGAACAGAGATCTCGAAGAAACCAGACAAAGGAGAAAATGGAAGCAGGGTGGGAAGGCACAGCCTGGAATTCTTCTTGGCTAATGGCAATACAGTTGCAGGTACTTTCCTGGGGTGCCAATGGTTCTGTGGAGGAGCTGACCTGCATGCCCACCACCCATCTCTGAGTCACCACTCCCTCACTGAGGACATGTTACAATCCATCCCCTAAGATTTAGGGCAGACCTGGGGTCTAAGAAGCATTGCTGTTAGCAGAAGTGACAGCCCATTCCAGCCAAATGAAAAGCAGACCTGTTTCAAAATACAGATTTATTGTCATTCAGGAATGGTGAGGCCAGCAGATCAGGAGACAACTGCCATCTTTTCAACAAATGTTGCTGGGAAAACAACATCCACATGCAAAAATATATAATAATAATAATAATAATAATAATAATAATAATAATAGAATCTAGACACAGACCTTACATCCTTCACAAAAATTAACTAAAAATGGATCACAAGATTATAAAACTATGCTATCCTAGAAGATAACATAGAAGAAAACCCAGATGACGTTTGGGTATGGTGGTAATTTTTTAGCAACACCAAAAGGATGATCCATGGAAGAAATGATTGATAATCTGGACTTCATTAAAATTAATAACTTTTGCTCTGACAAAGACAATGTCAAGAAAATGAGAAAATAAGCCACAGACTGGAAAAAATCTATTGGCAAAGGCTACATCTGAAAAAGGACTTTTATCCAAATATACAAAGAACTCTTATAACTCAACAATATCAGAAAATAAACAGCCTAATTTTTTAAATGGACCAAATAAACAGCCTAATTTTAAAAATTGGCCTGACACCTCACCAAAGAAAATATATGCAAATAAACATATGAAAAGATGCTCCACATCATATGTCATCAGAGAAATGTAAATTAAAACAACAGTGAGCTATTACTACATATCAATTATAATGACCAAAATCCAGAACACTGACAACACCAAATGCTGGTGGGGATACGGAGCAACTGGAATTCTCACTCATTGCTGTTGGCAATGCACAATGGTACACTCACTTTAAAAGATAGTTTGGTGTTTCTTAAAAAACTAAACATACTTGTACCATATGATCCAGCAGTCACTATCCTTGGTATTTACCCAAAGGAGTTAAAAATATGTCCACACAAAAACCTGCACATGGATTTTTATAGCAACTTTACTCACAATTGCCAAAACTTGGAAGTGACCAAGATGTCATTCAGTAAGTGATAAACAAACTGGGGTTAAAAAGAATTGATCATTCAAGCCATGATGCCCTAGCTGGTTTGGCTCAGTGGATGGAGTATTGGCCCGTGGACTTAAGGGTGCCAGGTTCGATTCAAGGGTCAAGGGCACATGCCTGGGTTGTGGGCTCGATCCCAGTAGGGGCTGTGCAGGAGGCAGCTGATCAGTGATTCTCTCTCATCACTGATGTTTTTATCTCTGTCTCCCTCTCCTTTCCTCTCTGAAATCAATAAAAAATATATTAAGATAAGACATGGATGAATCTTAAATGTATATTACCAGGTGAAAAAAAAAGCCAATCTGAAAAGGCTACATACTATGTGCTTTCAACTATATGACATTCTGGAAAAGGTAAAACTACTGAGACAATAAAAGATCAGTGGCTACCAAGAGTTAGGGTGGGGGTTGGATGAGTAGACTGAGCACAGAGATTTTTTTAGGGCAGTGAAAAAACTTGTATGATGCCATAAAAATTAATACATATCATTATACATTTGTTCAACCCCATTGAATGCATAACACCAAGAGTGAACAGTAATATAAACTATGGGCTTTGAATGATTATGATGTATCAATGTAAGTTTGTCAATTGTAAAAAATTTATCACTCTGGGGGGTATGCTGCCAGTGAGGGAGGCTATGAATGTAGGGTGGTAGAGGGGAATATGGGAAATCTCTATACCTTCCCCCTCAATTTTGCTGTGGACTTTAAACAGCTCTTAAAAAGAGAGTCTTAATTTTTTTAATGATTAAGTAATTAATTTTTTTAAGTTTGTTATACATTAATAGGTCCCAAAGGAAGTGGGCATGCCATGCCACTAGGGGCCACACAGAGAAGCACCGGGTCAGTCAGGTGGCAGAGGGAGCAAGGGGGAAATGGGGACAAGAGCCTTTACTGTGGTTTTTGCAAGAAGAGAAGATGAAGTAGGGTCATCAAGTTCAGCACTGGCTAATTCTGATAGTTTCAGTGGGAACCCAGGACACAGGGACTGTCCCTAGTTGTCTGGTACCTGGCCCTGGAGTGGATAGGGCAGAAGAATAGTTGCCCAGGGTATAAGAATTTGATAAAGGAGCTGGTTGGGGGTATGGGCTCCAGATTGGTGGGTTGCAGGTGAATTGTTTGCTATATTTAGGAATTAGCTAACTCTGGAAGGGGCAATCTCTCCAGAGTCAGCAAGGCCCCAAGATGTCAAAGCATTGAAAACACAGAATAAAAGATATGATGAATACACCCTCCCATCACATCTCCCAGTCTACAGAGCATTTTCACTTTTATGAGCCTGTATCTTCTTCACTACTTCCCTGAGAAAGAAAAAACTGGGGGCAAATATCTATGGGCCCAGTTCCCTGAAGCTCAACTTGGATAAACCAACTACCCAAGGGTCACCCATGGCTCTTTAGTGGACAAGAATTTGGATCTTCCAACTACCAAACCAAGGCAGTTCTCCTCTACAACACTCAATAGACAACTTTATAAATACTAGAGGCCCAGTGCATGGATTCGTGGACCGGTGAGGTCCTTCAGCCTGGCCTGCGCCCTCTTGCAATCCAGGATCCCTCAGGAGACGTCCGAGGCCCAGTGCATGGATTCAGCCTGATCTCCGCAGGCCAGGCCACGGGACCCCACCAGTGCATGAATCCATGCACTGGACCTCTAGTATGCATATAAGATCTTTGGTTAATCTCTTCCACCCTCCACCCTCTCCCCTTCCCTCTGAGATTCATCAGTCTGTTTTATGTTTCCATGCCTGTGTGTTGAGCATCTGCCCCTGGTGGTCAGTGCACATCATAGCTACTGGTCAAACAGTTGCTTAGGCTTTTATATATATAGATATCTACTTGTTGATAAGAAAAGAGGGGTAGGGAGTGGAGGGCTGAGGAACCATGGCATCTGTGGTTGCTGTTTGCAGTGGTCTGGGGAGGAAAAGGTTCACGCACTTCCTTATGGCTGCTGCCAGCTGCCCAACCCAGGAATTCAAACGGTGCTATGGAGAAGTTGTTCATAATATAAACAGGTAACCAGCAATGAGGACCTGCCCATTCTAATGGAAAATCCTTATAAGGAGCCTCTTAAAAAGTATATCTTGTGTGGAAACGTGTAGATTATAAGAATGTACAGCTTTTGTTTCAGTTTATTTCTCCATTTACTAGACACATTCATGGAAGGCACTTAACAGGTTTTTGTGGGAAGAAACAAAAAGAAATCACAAAAGTAATTAAGAAAACTCAAATAATGGGGTTTATGCCAATTATATACAAGGATCCTAAGCATCTCAAAGACCGTAAAGTTTGTAACATCAAATATCAGGAGTAAATTATATAAAGTTATCATAAATAAACTTATATTAAAATTTTAAAAAAAGAAAAGAAGGGCGGGTAGAAGGAGTTCGAGGAATTTCCCATCCTGATCGAGCTGGCTGAAAACTCCCTGCCTTAGCAAAGAGCTAAGTATTAAAGGTATTAAAGCTCCCTTTTTTTTTTTAAATTTATTTCAGAGAGAAAGGGAGAGGGAGAGAGAGATAGAAACATAAATGATGAGAGAGAATCATTGATCAGCTGCCTCCTGCACGCCCCCTATGAGGATCAAGCCTGCAATCCAGGCATGTGCTCTTGACTGGAATTGAACCCAGGATCCTTCAGTCTGCAAGCCAACATTCTATCCACTGAGCCAAACTGGTGAGGGCTTAATGCTCCCTTTTAAAATGCAAATATCATCTAGAAAAGTTGACACATTAACCACCGCCTTTCATTAGTCTCTTAGTCCAGAGCAGTTTGCCAATCACTAACTTTTCTCCATGCCACTCAAAGAACGTTAACTTGGGATATGTCTGGACTAGACACTGATTGGGGACAGCATCTGGCAGGACATCTGTGTTCTGACTTCAGTGTTTTCAAATGAAAAATGGGTGGGCTGGATTTGATTACAAAATCCTGAGGTCAGTGCTCCATTTCCATCAGAAGGTCAACTCTAGCCTGAACAGGTCCTGGGAATCCTGGCCTGACAGTGTCCCGACCCAGATCCATCTCTGTTTGTCATTTTAATCCAAATCTCTTTGTTCTGTTAGGCAGCTGTGTAGGGTGTTTTACTCATTTAATAGGTAGATCTTTTTGAAGTTCTCATTTAAAATAATTTGATATTCAAGCAGTATGTGTGTGGTTGAAAGTCATAAAATTATTCATTTGGAAGACTTCTCCTTTTCTCTCAGATACCAATTGAAGTGTGTAGCAGTCCCCTCGAGCAAAGCTCGCTGCCTAGGAAGCCTTTGCTTCATAATGCTTTGCCACTATCACTAAATTGAGTTATTCCGACAGCCTTTGATGCGCTAGGTTTTTTTTCCTAAGTGTGCATGTGAAAGCTGAACAGCAACATAATTTAATTCTTCAAGATTTACTTTTAAATCGCCAGGGTGGTTCTTCTAGGGGACAGAGAGTTGACCCCATTTTCTCAAGTTGAAATTGATTTAGGTGGAACAATTCTTGGAATTTGAATTAGATATTTTTCTCCTTATCAGCATGAACTTTAAGCTTCATTTTCCAGCAGCTGGGAACATCTGTGCTACCTATGAATCACAAGTGATTTGAGGAAACCAAGTGTGGGCAAAGAAGCTATTCACCACTCACTGAATTCTCTTGGCAAAATTCTTCATGATGATCTGAATTGATGTCTAGATACAATTGTGTTACGTGTCTGAATTCCTTTTACAAAAGGAAAATGAGACAATTATCAATGTAATCAAAACAACACAACCATTTTACTGTTGAATAAGAAATCTTTCTGTAAACACTATGGCATATTATTATTCTGGAATAAAAAAATATTTACCATGAGGGAATTTTATTGAAAAACATGTCATGGAAAGTTAAGGGCTGTCTTCCTCTAAACTCCAATGTGCACCTCCAGCATTAAAGGCTGATTATTTCTTCAATAAGCAAGGGACAAATTTACCTGTTTATAATGAAGCACCCCCCTCCCTTACATCCACAAGCTGTTTCTCCACACAGGGGTTGGGTTTGAGTATATAATTTTTCCTTACCATTTGTCATTTACCCTTAGTAATAAAAATAGCAACTTAGGTTTTCCCAATGAAAGAGGATTCTCTGAAAACTGATTAAAGAATGAAAGCAGGAGATGGCTTAACTTATAGATCAAGGACCAAAAGCAGAGTATCTCTGGTGACATCCCCCTACAACTCCATTGGCCCTCAGCTGCCTGCAGAGTCATACCTTTATTTATTTGACCATCTAGGCACCCAGTGAATTAAACTCCCTGGTGTCCAACTGTCCTCCCATACTCCCAAGTTAGGCTTTTTTAGGAGTACAAAGAAATGCTGGTGTGGATCCCCAAACCAGATTCCTAGGAGGATGTCAATTTCATAAAAGTCTTAAAGATTCAGACTGGACCAGGGTCTCATGAGATCTTTTCTCTCCCCACCAATGCAACAGAAACATCTCTAGCCAGAGAGAAAAGACTGAGACATCCTCATATCAACTCAAAATACCTCTTGAGCACCAATTATATGCCCAGCACTGTGGCCAAGGATTCAGGCATAAGATGACACAGGTCCTGCTCCAGCACACATTAAGCACTCGGTATTTATTGAATGAAGAATTCGCTGAAGAAGATGGCAGTGTGAACAGGAAGAATTAACAGAAAGACACTGAGCTCAGAGAAATTGCTCAGGGAAACTTTGGAAGAGCTAATGACTAGCTAGATGGAGAAACTAAAGAGAATGGAAATTGAACTGTGACCCCAAAGGTTTCAAACCTTGGGGCCTAGATAACACAAATACCATGGATCCAAATAGGAGATTTTGAGGAAAGAAGTCAAGCACAATTTAGTTTACAGTAATAGCGCAAATAAGTACCCTACCTCTCCTCATGCAGCCCTAATCCAGAGCTGGCATAAACTGCCCTAAAACTGATCCCCAAGGCAGCCCCAAGGGGAGAATTCTGGAATCCTCACAGAAATTCTCACAGTGGGGGTTTCATCAAAGGCCTTTATTTCAACCACCCATATGATTTAATTTAATTTATGGGTTTTGTTAGCCAGATTTTCTTTATATGGTCCCCAAATCTGCCTTTCTGTAATAACTCAGTTAGATTATGTCGTTTCCTGAATTTTATGTTTCCGTCTTTTTTTAATCTATTTGTATCTAAAAGCACGTGTTCTTCAGGTCTTTCTGCCTTCACCCAATTTTGCCTGGCTTCCTCCCTCATTGGTAATAGCTGTAGTTCGTTGTATTCACTATATGGTGACCTCGATAAAAAACACATCCTGCTCTCAAGGTCAAGCTGCCTTACTAATCGTTGCCTTCAACAAGTATTTCTTTTACAACTCACTCAACCTTTCACTTTCCAGGTGAATTCTGCTGGTTGCCCTGATTCTTGTTCAAATAACAGAGTCCTTCTTAAAAGGAATGGGCCCCTTTCAGATACGTGAACATCTAGCACTTGATTCTCAGTTTTACCATCTTCGGGCTTTGGCCTTTAGCACATGATTCTTGGAGGGAAGGAGAGGAAAAAACAAAAAGGAAATCCCACCCAGGCCCCTGTAATTCTTTCAGGAAAATCATGAGGGAGGCAGAAGAAGAAAAAAACAGACACTTAGCCCTCCCACCCCCCATCAGTTTGAAACCTTATTAAAGGGGTGGCAGCAATTCCAATGATTTTAGAATTATTGACTGACTGACAAGGTGCCTTCAGTAATTGCTAAAGCTGGGGTTGGAGACCTAATAAACTCGTGTTTGAATTAGTTAATAGTTCAATTCCGAGAGGTTATGATTGTAAATCCCAGGACTGCCGGCTTGGCTCTAATTTGCAGCTCATGACTATCTGTGAGGTTGCCATTTACAGTCAATTTCCTCAGAGAGAGAGCAAGAGAGAGGAAAATGAAAAGAGAGAATATTTGAATGTCAAGTGGGTGCTTTTAATGGCCTAGATTAGCCCCAAGAGAATCACAGTGAAGTTGAAGGTACACAGGCTGAGACCACACGTCTCTCCCTTTGAGTGGCACATTTGTTCTTTAGAATCTAGTGGGTCATGATGATGGGAAACGTATGAGCTGATCCCCCCTCCCAACGCAACTCCCTGCTTCACCTCTCGAGTCCCTGCCCCACCCCCTGCTTGTCTCTGCCTCTCCTGACTTGAAACTTGTTTGACCCTCTCAATTCATGTTCCTAAAGCCACCATGATCTTATCCCTGTTTTAAGGACAGGCAAGAACCAGTTTCTGGCATAGCCCTGCCTGTGCAAATGGGGCCCCGAGAAAGACTTGTTTATATAGATGCTGCATATCTAGCTTGGCTACCTGCTTAACTACTTATACACGGAGCCAGGTCTTTGATGAGGCTACAGGCAGAACACTCGCTGCCTGGACCGTGATTACAAAATGTGTGAAAAAATGGGCTAAAATAAGAACAAAGCCATCAGAAAGGGAGGATGTGGGGTCATTTACTGCACTGATGGCAACCTGTCCCTCAGACCCTAGCCAGGAGAATGTCAGCTCCCTGTTTGGCAAGCAGAACACAGGTCCCAGTTTATAGCAGTGGGGTCCTAAGTTTGGATGGGAACACTGCAGAGCCTTCTACCTTCTGCCTTATCTATATATATGAAAGGCTAATATGCTAAGTGTCCATCCAACAGGTAGCTATAACGCACACTCACCATCAGGGAGTAGACACTCAACACAGGAGCTGCCGAGCTGCAGTGACTTGGCAGCGGCAGTTCTCGGTTGACGCACCCCGAAACCAGAGAGGAGGGAGCCTGATTCCTTGCGGGGCCACGTGATTCCACCTTCATCTGTGGGTTATGTTGTTGCTGGGGCACTGTTGGCCCTGAATCTGGTTTACTGCACACTTGCATTTGCATTCCACACCCTATATGACAGCAACTTTGCAGAGTGCCCTCTCACACTCCAGGACCCCTCGGGGGATGTCAGAGAACCTGTTTCGGCCTAATCCCCGCAGGCCAGGCCAAGGGACCCCCCTGCTGGAGGGATCCCACTCATTCTGCAGATGCCCTTCGAGCCATGGTTCCACCTCAGGTGCGGCCGGCAGGGGAGTGACAGCGGGAGGTGGGCTCCAGGGCAGGACTGTGCAGCCCATCTCACCCAGTCCTGCCCTGCCAGCCACCTTCTAACTTATTTCCTATCAATGTTCACGAATTTGTGCACCAGGTCACTGGTCCTTTAATAACCTCCTATTCTCCTAGCCGAGGCAGAGTGGAGTTTTCTGGCTCTCTCCTAAGCTAGAATGATAAAGGCTTTGGGGAGGTGAGAAAGAAAGATTCCAGAACTGTATTCATGCACTCACCTTTTGCTCTAAAAGTAGGTTGGTATTAGTAAGAGAGATGCTCATCTTGTAGACCTTCCACTCTGGGGTGGCCCGAAAAGCCAGTCCTGGGCCCAGAGGCAAGTCTTCTGAGCATCTAATTCTGCCTCCTCAGAGGCTAAGTGGGAGGCAGGGGTCGATGGCTTTGTAAAATTTGTTCAATGGACAAACAAGATCAATGGCTTTGTAAAATTTGCAAAAGTAAAACATTTTTGTATTCTTTTCCTTAAAGAAGGCTCCCAAGATCATATAAACTTCAAACCTATAAAATCCTATTCTACCCCTACCCAGATCTGGAAACATGTCCATTGCCTCTGCCTCCTCTGGGAGAACATGAAGCTGAGTGAGTGGCATACTGGCCACAGAAACCATAGGGTAGAGGAGGGAAGAGTGGGACCTAGAGGACAGAGCCAGGGGGGAGGAGAAAGGAGCCGGGAAGGAAGAACATCCTGAAGAGCTCACCCTTCGCCCCTCCTTCCCCCTCAAAGAGGGCCTCCAAAGGACTGGTGAGCAGGAAGGCAGAGAACAGGTTCCCAAGTTCCTTTGGACTCAAAGTGTAGTCAAAGCAACACAGTGTAATAGAACCAGAGTGCCTTGGGTGCTCCTCAATTCGGGCTCAACCTCTTACTGGCTGGGTGATCTTGACCAAGTTACTTGACTTCTCTGTGTCACAGTCTCCTCATTGGTCAAGTAATAAGAGTAGCTACCTCATTAAATTGTGAAGATTGAAGGAGCATATGCATGTAAAATGCTTAGAACTGTGTGTGAAATATAGAAAATGCTGGATGGCGACAGTAACTTCCCTGTGCTTTTATTTTACAATCAGGGTGTTGCAAGTCTTGATTATGCAGAGATGCTAATCCCTGAGTCCTGTGAACTCCCATCATCATGTTCCAATCTTCCCTCCAAAAGGAGGAATAGGTAAGGATTATCCTACCTGACTGACATATACCTTCCTGCTCTTTTAAACAGAAAGGATAGCTAAGGAATTCTGAAAGTAAGGCCACTGTACATTTTGGCACTTCCATCACCTTCAAATGACAACATTGCCATCTTAAAAACATCCAGAGACCAGCTCCCCTTCTACACCAGCAGTAGAGACCTATCCATCTTACATCATCATCTCCACTTCCTCTAACACAATCTGCCCCTTTGGATGGGGATCCCCTACTCTCTGCCATGATTAAACCATGCTCCTCTCAGCCAGCCTCAAACTTTTGCCTTCCCCCCTACACCTGCCTCCCGCAGGAATGCCTTTCACCCAACTCTCTAAATCTAAATCTCTGAATTCCTATGACACTTAGGTATTTTCTTCTCTTTCATTCTTCCCTGTAATGATTGCCCTCTGGCTCAGTAAATAAAGAAAACATCACTATATATTCCATGCTAATTATCATCTGAGCTTCTGTCAAGGAATGAAAACATAAAAAGGAACAGGCACTGTGGTGGTGGTTGCACATATCCATTTATTCATTCAAATAGCACTTATTGGGTGCCTGCCACATGCTCACATTCTAAAGAGGGCCCAATGTTATAGAACAATGAGCATCAGTACCACCTGGAGAACTTGTTAAAACACAATCCTTGGGGTTGGCCCCGTGAATTTGCACCTCTAACAAGATCCCAGATGATGCAGATGCTGTTGGTACAAGACAGCACTTTGAGTAGCATGCCACAGAAGGCAGCCCTCACTCAGTGACTGGTCTGTGATGGTTCATAACTCAGTCATCTCCCAAGCACTATTCACTCACACATGCATGCATCCCTGCCTTCGAGCCTCTGCACATGCTCTTTCCTCTGCAATACTCTTCAACCCTTCCCTTCAGCCCCTCCCTCCCTCCATCCCTCCTTTCATAGCTGGCTTGTCCTCATGAAAAAGTCTCCCCACCCCAACACACATATACACACATGATAGTCTCTATTTCTGCCTCCTATTTGTCTCTTTCATCGAACATTCAGAATTTGTATTGGCATTTGTTTATTGTCTCTCCCACCAGAATAGAAACTCCACGACAGCAGGAACAATATCTATTTTAATCCCCAGTACCTAGCACAGAGCCTGAAACACAATAGATGCTCTGCAAATATGTTGATCCACTGACTCATTCCTTTGACAAATATTTCATGAGCACTAACTCTGCACCAAGCACTGTTCTAAATGTTGAGGACACAACAGTGGACAAAATTAGCTAAAACCCCTATTCTTGGAGTATTCACTTCATGCAGGGAGACTGTCAATAATCAATGAGCATAATAATTAACTGTTAATAAGCAATAAGGTGTTAAGTGCTATAGAAAATAGAGCAGACTGGGGGTTTAGCAGGAACAATCAGAGGGGGGACTGGGTTTTAAACTGAGACTTTAGGATTTGAGGGATTGGAGGGAGTTTACCCTGTATCTTTGGAAAGAGCTTTCCAGCCAGTGCAAGTCCCAAAAGCAGAGCTGTACAGTAGAACTTTCCATGGGATGGACATGTTCTATGTGTGCACTGCCAATGCGATAGTCACTAACCATGTGTGACCGGTGGGAACAGAACTGGCAGCACAGCCCTAAAGCGTGAACATGTGGAGTGCAGGTGCAGTGGAGCGGGTGGGAGCAAGTAGGTGAGCTCAGAAAAGTGAGGTGAGATCATGTAGGATAGGACCTTGCTGGTCAGTGCTGGGACTCCAGCTTTTATTCTGAGTGAGAGGGGAGCCATGAGAGGGTTCCAAGAAGAGCAGTGATCTGATATAACTTATGTTTTAAAAGATTCCTCTTGCTGCTGTGTTGAGAATAAACAGTGAGGAGACAAGTGGGGAGGCCGCTGGAGGCAGGCAGGTCAGAGATGGAGGCGGATCCGAGCAGGATAGTGGCGGGAAAGAAGGTGCTAAATGTCAGGGTCTAGATATATTTTGAAGATGGAGCACAAAGGATTTTCTGACAGGGGCTGATTAAAACATATATTAAACTCCTAATAGATGCCAGGCACTAGCTATGAACTTCATCTAAGCCAGATTTGCCAAAGAAATGTCACCCAGGCTTTGACTGGTACCAGCTTTCCCTAAGACAGATAGCACTGCGGGGCATTTCTCACGTTCAGTGGCCCACAATTCGATCTTCGAACATCGCCTCTTCGGATCAGAGCCGATAGAGCCTGCTGGCACCGTGAAATGTGTTGTGATTATTCACCCAGCATCACTCCATGGTGTGTACATTAAGAAAATAGATGACTCAAGTCCTACATAAATCCTTTATTCTCCTGTTTTATTCCCCTGTCCATCACCTCCTCATTTATTCTTAATATTCAGGTTTTGCATTCAAGGCCAGGTCAGGTCTCTGGAGGACTTCCATCTTCCTCCTCTCGCATCTGCCCGGTCCTCCTCCAGAGACTCCTTGGCCTGAGGACGGGAAATGGAGTCATCCGTCTTCTGTAACCATATGGATAAGATGTAGTCATTTAGTGTTGTCGGCATTGTTGTGCTTCGGAAGCTAATTAAGACAATTAGCTATTAAATAGCAAAAACAATTAAGCTCATTGAAGTAAACCATATGCAGTTTACACCCGTGCATAGACAAAAAAAATTAACATGTGGCTCGATGGTGGCGCTACAGATGGTCCGGTGCCAAAACAAATCAGGGAACATGGGGGCCGAAGACAGAGGTGTCTTGGCACCCAATCAGTTTCCATCATAAAATGTTTCTCAAAACATTTGGCTTGATTTGGGGATGTGTCTTCTATATTGAAAAAAAAAAAAGTATATTCCTGACCAAATGTTTCTTTCAGGCTGTAAAACGGCAGAATCATGCCGTTCTCCTGCCTCTGACTCAACTCCCCAGCTGCCCACAGCATCCAACGGAGAGAAGACGCCTGCTCAGGGGACCTCTGAGGATCGTCTGTAAGTTAACCAGATCTGTAGATGGAAAGGGGTTTCCCATGGGTGTAGGTTGTGGCTGGCAGTTTTAGATCACATATATAAATTCCAAGTAGAAGGGCAAAGGATGGAGAGCCAAGAGGAGGAAGAGAAGCCGTGGAGGCCACAGGAGGCTCTATAAGGAATGTGTGTTTATCTGGAATTTGTTTTGGCTGCATGTGCCCAAAAAACTCAGCTAGAATTTGCTTAAGCCAAAAATGGAATTTAGCTAGGAAGGACAAGCTGTGGGGAACAGGGCCTCAGGGGCTCCCAGGGACTTAGCCCAAATAAGACTCATATCCGTCTGTCTCTCATCTCTGCCCAGCTCTGTGTTGACCTCACTCTGGCTGCAGAGAGGCCCTTCCTTTGTGGTAGGGAGCATGGACGCTGCCAGTGCCAATTTAGCAACCCTAGTAGATGAAGAGTACTCCTATACCCAATGTCCATGTCTGTGCATGCCAATAGACCAGTCTCCATAGCTGCAATATAAGATAGGATAATTAATTGACCAGACCCCTATCCAATGGCCCACCTCCCCTCATTCCCATGCCATCTATAGCCAAATAGAGAAGCATCGGAGGAAAAGTTTGCTGGAAAAGCAAAACCAATGGTTCCTACATCAGGGTGCTAAAGAAAGGATCATAATTTGATGGAGGCAGAGTAGAGAAGACACTGCCTGGGGAAAATAAAAAATCTGAGCATTCATACGGCTCTATTTTTTATAGTTCCACCATTCTGCCAATTATCTGCTGAATTTTCAAAAAAGGAGATTATCAGGATTCCTTTTCCCAGTATCCACATTACCCACAATCCACAATTGCCATGTGTAAAATTGGAGTAGAAACAAAGTAGAGAGGAAATAGCCTGAAGAAGAGCCCAGCTTCTTCCTCTTCTCATAACTGATCTGAGTCATTATCTATTATTTTTAATATATTTTTTATTGATTTCTTTACAGAGAGGAAGGGAGAGAGATAGAGAGTTAGAAACATCAATCAGCTGCCTCCTGCACACCCCCTACTGGGGATGTGCCCGCAACCAAGGTACATGCCCTTGACCGGGATCGAACCTGGGACCTTTCAGTCCACAGGCTGACGCTCTATCCACTGAGCCAAACTGGTTTCGGCCATTATCTATTTTTTGATGGACATTTATTACTTGGTTGAGTGTAGGGGTGGCCATGCAATATCTAAACCTACTTCTTATATTTAGGAAATTTCTCATCTTATAAGCAGCAGTGTCCTGGTAAAAGTTTAACAACCTGCTATGAAGAGAGAGGAGACCTAATTTGCAGTGTTTGCTCATTTCTGTGATGTAGATACTCCTACTGTGGCTGATTTCCAACTATCAACGTGATGTCACTAAATGCATTATTGGGAAGAGAGGCACAGCAGCACATTATTCGAGAATAACTCCTCCATACAGATAAAACAGGCATAAATAACTTCAAGAGCACAGATAATAGTAAAACTAATACAATAATAGAAAGTGATAAATTTAGAGTATTGAAGTCTATTGTTTTTAATATAATGTATTTGAGTTTATATAATTGGTTTTAAATTAAGCTTTTTATTCTGATATCAATATCACAACAAGGATGTTGACCTTGACCCAGCCAAGATACAGAACATTGCCATCACAACTCGAGGGCCCACCCAAGCCATTTGCAGTGGCCTTTCCATACAAATGAATTGTCTTGGCTCATGCTTAGAACTTTCCTAAAAGCTCTCAAAGGTTCACAAACCTCAAACAAGCACCACCTGGCCTCGATGTGCCTGCACCTTTTGCTAAGTGACCCCAGGCCCAGTGCTAGTAGCAGCCTGATTCAGTCCACACTTGGCCTCTTCTGCATACCTTCAGGCCCAACACCAGTAGCAGCCATCTGTTTATCACTTTGTAGCTCATGCTGGGTGGTCCCTGGAAGGGCAGAGGCGGTGGCTGACGTTGGCCTGAACCTCCTAGGAGGCCCCAGAGCCAGCACACCTGGTGGCCAGTTCAGACCATGCTAAAGCACCACACAACCACCTCTACAAGTGACACACTGAAGGGATGAACTCATCAAGCACCAGAGGCAAGTTCAGCTCCCTGCACAGCAACATCTCCTCTGTTATCACAGCCAGTCCTTGTAGCCAATTGGCCTTGGGTCAATTCCTCCCACTGATGTACCAATAGCAATCAAGGCCCAACTACAAAAGGAGGGTGCACACAGCCCACATGGGGATAATGGCCCTGAAGCACCCAGCTTGACTGACCATGGAGACTGTACCACTGGGCCATACAGGACACCTATTACATAAGTGGCTGACTTATGAAGACTAGGAGACATAGCAGATCTACCTAATACATATAAACAAAGACAGAGAGGCAACCAAAATGGAGAGACAACAAAACATGTCCCAAATGAAATAACAGAAGAAATCTCCAGAAAAAGAACTAAATGAAATGGAGGCAAGCAAACTACCAGATACAGAGTTCAGAACAATGGTTATAAGGATACTCAAGGAACTTAGTGAGAACTTCAACAGCATAAAAAATTACATAGAAAGGACAGAAAAGAGCCAGTCAGAAATAAATAATACAATAACTGAAATGAAGAATACACTAGAACAGCAGTCGCCAACTGGTGGTTCATGAGGTCCAAAGGGTTTGTGACCGCTGGTTTAAGGAAACCTTTGGAGCAGTGGTTGCCAACCAGTGGTCCGTGAGGTCTGAAAGGTTGGCAACTGCTGCATTAGAAGGAATCAACAACAAATTAGATGAAGCTGAAAGTCAAATTAGCGATCTATAAAACAAGATAGCAAAAAACACCCAAACAGAGCTGCAAGAATAAAAATAATTTTTTAAATGAAGATAGTTTAAGGGACCTCTGGGACTTCAAGTGTACCAACATTTGCATCATTGAGGTACCAGAAGGACAAGAGAGAGCAAGGAATTGAGAAGCTATTTGAAGTAATCATGACTGAAAACTTCCCTAATCTGGTGAAGGAAAAAGACATACAGTTCAGGAAGCATAAAGAGTCCAAAACAAGATAAGCCTAAAGAAGCCCACATCAAGACATATCATAATTAGCCGAAACCGGTTTGGCTCAGTGGATAGAGCATCGGCCTGTGGACTGAGAGGTCCCAGGTTCAATTCCGGTCAAGGGCATGTACATTGGTTGCGGGCACATCCCCAGTAGGGGGTGTGCAGAAGGCAGCTGGTCGATGTTTCTCTCTCATTGATGTTTCTAGCTCTCTATCCCTCTCCCTTCCTCTCTGTAAAAAATCAATAAATAAAAAATAAAAAAGACATACCATAATTAAAATGGCAAAGGTTAAGACAAAGAGATAATCTTAAAAGTAGCAATAGAAAAGCAGTTAGTTACCTAAAAAAGCATTCCCATAAGACTGTCAGCTGATTTTTTGACAGAAACTTTGCAGGCCACAAGGGATTGGCACAAAATATTTAGTGATGAAAAGCGAAGAACTACAACCAAGATTACCCAGTAAAGCTATCTTTTAAAATCAAAGGAAAGATAAAGAGCTTCCCAGACAAGAAAAAGCCAAAGGATTTTATTACCACTAACCAAAAGCATTAAGTATTAAATAATCTTCTTTGAGAAGAAAAAAAAATATGACTAATAAAATGACAATAACTACATATCTATCTACAATTGCTTTAAAACCAAATGGATTAAATGTTCCAATCAAAAGACATAGGGTGGGTGAATGGATAAGAAAACAAGGCCCTTACATATGCTGTTTGCAAGAGACTCACTTCAGATCGAAAGACAAAAAGACTGAAAGTAAAGTGATGGAAAAAGAAATTTCAGGAAAATAGAAACAGAAGAAAAAGCTGGGGTAGCTATACTTATACCACACAAAATAGACTTTAAAACAAAGGCTATATAACAAGAGACAAAGAAGGACCCAGCAATTCCACTTCTGGGTATTTATCTGAAGAAACGCAAAACACTGATTTGAAAAGACATATGCATCAATATGGTCATTTCAGCATTATTTACAACAATCAAGATATGGAAGCAACTCAAGTGTCCATCAGTAGATGAAAGGATAAAGAAGTGGTACATATATACAGTGGAATATGACTCAGCCATTAAAAAAAAAAGAAAGAAATCTTGCCATCTGAAACAACATGGATGGACCTAAAGGGTATTGTGCTGAGTGAAAGAAGTCAGACAAAGAAAGACAAATGCCTTATGATTTCACTTATATGTGGAATCTAAAATTTAAAAATGAACAAGCAGAATAGAAACAGACTCATAAATACAGAGAACATTTTGGCAGTTGCCAGATGGGATGGGGTCAGTGGTGGAGGTGAACAAATGAAGGGATTAAGAAGTACAAATTGATAGTTATAGAATAGTCATGGAGTTGTAAAGTACAACATAGGGAATCTATACTAATAAAAGGGTAATATGCTAATTAGACTGGGAGACCTTCTGGACAAAGCCATGGTGGCGGGGCCAAGGCAGAGGCAGTTAGGGGCGATGAGGCCAGGAGGGGAGGGAAGTTGGGGGTGATCAGGCCAGTGCAGGGGGCTGTTGGGGGCGATCAGGCTGGTGGGGGGGGGGCAGTTGAGGGCAAGCAGGCCAGCAAGGGGGGGGGGGGGAGTTGGGGACGAGAAGGCCAGCAGGGGGACAGTTGGGGGCAAGCAGGCCAGCAGGCAGAGTGGTTGGGGTGATCAGGTAGGCAGGCAGGTGAGCAGTTAGGAACCAGCGGTCCCAGATTGCAAGAGGAATGTCCGACTGCCGGTTTAGGCCCGAACCCTGTGGGATCAGGCCTAAACCGGCAGTGGGACATCCCCCGAGGGGTCTCAGATTGGAGAGGGTGTAGGCCAAGCTGAAGGACACCCCCCCATGCACAAATTTCATGCACTGGACCACTAGTCCTATATAATAAAAGGCTAATATGCAAATAGACCGAAAGGCAGAACAACTGAACAACTGGTTGCTATGACGTGCTCTGACCACCAGGGGGTGCACGCAGTACATGGTGGGCATCAACAGCAGGCGCAGAATATGGAAGGCATCGGCTGTGGTGGGATGGTGGAGTAGGTGAGTGGGAGTGCCTAACCAAGGCGGGGTGCCAGTCTCTGTCACTGGGGCAAGCCTCTGGTGGTTACCGAAAATTCTTTGCTCCTGCATGCTGCAATCCCACTGGGTGCTCGCACCCGCTGCTGGTGCCCAGTGGTGGCAGGAGTGGGGCTGCAAGCAGACAGGGGACTGGGGGCCATGGCAGGAGGGGCCGGGCAGGGGTGTGGAGGATGGGCTGAGACCCGCCCCTGTGCACACTGCAGCCCCACTGCCCACAGTTCCTTTCAAGGTGCACAAATTCGTGCACTGGGCTCCTAGTATAGTTAATAATATTGTAATAACTATGTTTGGTGTCAGATGGGTACTAGATTTAATGGATCACTTCATACAAAAGCTATATAAATGTCTAATCACTGGGTTGTACACCTGAAATGAATATAATATTGTATGTCAACTGCAACTGAAAAATAAAACATTATTTTTAAGAGAGAGAGAGAAAGAGAGAGAGAGAGACTGAATGAATCATGAGTCTCAGGGAACTCACCGATGTATTGTTCTTCTCCTGTCCCTTTGGAGTCTTCTTGTGTTTCTCTTATATACAATGTCCAGGGGTTTTAGTTGTAGGAGGAATAAGGGAAAGTATACATACTATAACTTACATTTCAATAATGGTTGTGTTTAATAATTGGCTCAAGTCCCTGAAATTTTAACAATGGGCTCTTATAAGCTGGCTCCAATAGCCCACTGCTAGGAATCTCTGATAGTCCAAGCCCAGCTCCTGCCACAGAAGCTTAAATGCCACATACTCTTTCCCAGCCGTCCCTGCACCTTGGGCACAGGTGCATTAGTTACCCAATCAGACACGTGCACCTGAGATTTGAACAAGCTAGCAATGCAGAGAAACAGGATCGCGGCGAATCATTCTGGTGGCCATTTCAGGACAGTATGGCAGCAATACTCATGTTGGCACCCACCACCAGGGGCTCGAACTGTGCCATCTCATGCTCAATGGTGAGAGCAGCGTGGTCTCCAAACTTTTTCTACGCCATGCCTTTAACTGTGGTTCTCTGGCCAATATTGCCTCTCAGCTGGATTTTCCTGTTGGTTCTGGGAGAAGCCCTTCAATCGTGCTGTTTCTGCTTAAATTGGCTACAGCTGGCTTCTGTTGGATGCAAATAAGAAGTCTGACTCTCAAACCCCGCTGGGAGAAAAAAACCTCAGGCTCTAACACAGAACATCCTTATTTTTGCTCAGGGGAAATGATTTAAGCAATAACTTACAGCAAACAGAACCATGGAATTCCACCTAGAAGGGCTTGCTGAGAGGGGCTGCCAGGAAACCAAAGCCATCACGACTCAACCTGCTATCTTAGTTGCCAAACACCCTCATCCGCTATTCTGATCCCCCACGTGGGAGCATAGACTTAATTATAGTTTCTCCCCATGAGATAAGCAATTTGGCATTGGGCAAAATACACTAACTAGCCTGACCTTGGGGATCAGACAATCCCGATGACACTAAACTCTTCTTTTCCCTTCTCCACTCCCACTCACCCTCCTGCACCACTGAAGACACACTCACTGGCTAGAGGAAAGGTTTTTATGTCCTCAGGGTGGCTTTTATGTGCAGAAAAGACTACTTACTCATAGCTTTACTTGGGTCTTGAAAATTAGTATTTGATTTATTAAATGTATAGTATCAGAAATTTATGGCTCTTCCTAAAGCTTTTAAAATCAGCTTAGGAATCTTATTATCCTATTTATAAGTCTAGAAAATATTAACAATCACTTTGAGAGGGCTTTTGATTAATGTTCAGTCCCATTTAAACACTTAGTTAATTAAACCTCCTTAACATTTTAAGCAGCATTTGTAAATTTAATATATTCAATTCCTTTGGAAGTACTTCATCTGACTGAGAAACCTTCCCAAGTACTAAAGTGACTCTTATAGATTTAAAAAATTAAGCGCGCACACACACACACACACACACACACACACACACAGAGAGAGAGAGTAAAGCTTAAATTCTCTTAAATTTCAAATCTATATGCAAACTTAGAAATATTTCAATTTAAAAATCACAAATCTTAATCAATTATTCAAGTACAAACAAAAGTAGAATGTTAGGAGTGGTCTATTATTCTAATAGCCAAATTCTCTTTAAAATTGCATGTTTATAATATATCATTGGCATGTACTGAATATTTGTCTTCCCCCCCACCCCCCGCAAAAAAAAAAAAAAGTTATATATTGAAATCCTAATCCCCAATGTGATGGTATTTAGGAGATAGGGCCTTTACAAGATAATTAGGTCATGAGGGTGGAGCCCCCATAAATGGGAATCAATGCCCTTATGAAAGAGACCCCAGAGAGCTCCCAAGTCCCTCCCACCATGAGGACACAGTGAGAAGACAGACAGCAGTCTTTGAACTAGGAAGCAGGTCCTCTCTAGACACCCAATCTACAGCACTTTGATCTTGAACTTCCAAGCTTCAAGAACTATGAGAAACAAATCCTGTTGTTTATAAGCCACCTAGTCTATGGTATTTTGTCACAGCAGCCTGAACTGGCTAAGACAATAATATATGCACAAATTCTTTTAATTTGAAAATATAGATGCTCCTTGACTTACAGTGGGGTTAATTCCCTATAAACCCATTGTAAGTTGAATATCATTAAGTCAAAATGCATTTTATACTACTTTATAGAATATCAGTTGTTTACCCTTGTAATTGCATGCCTGACGGGGAACTGTGGCTCCCTGCTACTGCCCAGCATCACAAGGGTATCACTAGCCCAGGAAAAGATTAAAATTCAAAGAATGATTTTTACTGAATGCATATCACTTTTGCACCATCATAAAGTCAATAAATTGTAAGTTGAACTATCATAAGCTGAGGGCCATCTATATATATATATATATATATAAAAGGCTAATATGCAATATTTCCTCTAATTAATTCCCTTTTAATGTGCATGAATTTCGTACACCAGGTCACTAGTCTATATATATAAAAGCCTAAGCGACCGTCACAACTGAAACAACCAAACGGACGACCAAACAGGCTGCGTGGGGCGACCAGGCCAGCAGGGGGGTTAGTGAGGGACAACCAAACAACCAAGCAGCAGGCTACGTGGGGCGACCAGGCTGGCAGGGGCCTTAGTGAGGGACGACCAAACGACCAAGCAGCAGGCTGCATGGGGCAACCCCCGAGGGATCCTGGATTGGAGAGGGTGCAGGCTGGGCTGAGGGGACACCCCCCATGCACGAATTTCATGCACCAGGCCTCTAGTCTATATATATATAAAAAAGGCTAATATGCTAAGTGTCTGACCATCTCACCGGTCGCTATGACACACACTGACCACCAGGGGGCAGACACTCAATGCAGGAGCTGCCGTGACGCACACTGGCCATTTACAGAGAAATGGCACCACAGATCTGGCACCCACAAAACAACACCCAGCTTCCCCCAAATGGGACACAGGCCCTACCACCACCCCGGAGCGAAAGCCCACCAAATCCCAGCCAATACTGCCAAGACCCCATGGCGCAAAATGTGGCCCACAGCCCAGCCCAGCCCAAAAACAGTGGCTGTGGACATTGGGTAATGACATCATGTAGCAATGACTGGCTTCCTCTCCCTAGCAACTAGCCTCCTTGCAGTTTCTTCAGCCCAGGAACATGACTTGCTTTATAGCCAGGTGGAAACATTTTACACTTTAACCAAATGTCTGTGAAGCATTTTCCTGTGCCTCAGTTCATTTGATCTTCACAGAAGTCCTGGAGTAGGTAGATAGGAGACTCAGTAGAATGTTATTTTCTTTTCATTAACTGGAAAATTGAGATCTAGAAAGCTTAGAAACTTAACCCAACTGAAAAGAAGTAAGAAATGGTGGACCTTGAAAATGATTTCAGGTTTTCTCACTGCACAGAATATAGTCAAACACAGCTGCAGTTAAATATTTTACCCTTTGTTTTCCCTACATGATCTACAATAATAATCTGCTTCATGTTGATATTTACTGCTGTGTTGCTGACAATTACCTGAAAGAGAAGTTGGGGTGCTTCACTGGGCTGGAAAAAGTTTAGCTAAATTAGAAAGCATTTTAAGCAAGTTTATTCTATATATATAAAAGGCTAAGTTGACACACACATGCATGATACATATAAAGCTCTCACTGGCGCCAATTGCACGCATGTGTTTTGATCTGTCATTATCAATCATGAATTTGGTTGACACTTCTATTATACAGAAAGAACGAATAGTGATATTAAAGTATTTCTTCTAATTAATTTCCTTTCAATGTGCACAAATTCGTGCACCGGGCCACTAGTCTGTTCATAATAAAATATTTTAATTGAAAAAAAAACTACAGTTATGATTCCCTTAAACGTTTGTATGCTCAAGTTTAAATTTTCCCTGGGTTACTAAAATGTCTGCCCATTAGGGAGTTAATTTCCTTCTCTCTGACTGAGGCTGCTAATCAATGAGAGATTTTGTGTGGGGTTGACTGGATCCTCATTGGTGATTCTATGGACCATCAGGGCCTATCTCCTGTCTCCAACATCCTAATTTAAAGGTGGAGGTGGCCAAGAAGACTGATTACTATTAATTACTACTTTTCAAACCAGAGTCCAGTCCTTAACCCCCATTCACAGCCCTCCTCTGATTTTGCATTTATTTGACCCTTAAGGTATATAACTAAATATTTTTCTAACTCTAAAGAATCCTGCATTCCTTTCATATGCTTCTTATTTCTTGGGACTGCTCAGTCTTTATGGATATTAACTTTTATCTAATTGAATTCTGGTTCTCTCTTAGAGCTTTGGCTGAGTATTCAGTCATGGCTCCCAAAATCATTCTCCAAGGTCATTGCTCAGCTCCATCCCTCACCCTACTTTACCCCCTGTGATACTTGAGTTCCTAATTCCCCTGGGAAAGGAAAAGTGGGCTCCCCCAAGATCTATGCGCCCTTCCAGCTAGAAGGCTAAGGAAAAAGTTCTAAAGCCTAATATCTTCACCCAGAAATTGACACTACAGCCTCCTGCTTTCCACCCTTCCAGGAGCAGACACTGCAGTGGTCAAGGTCTGTTGGATGAACAAGGTCCACATAGGAGGCACTAGAGCCAAACCCCCAATCTCCCAGAAGGATGAGGGGCCTTAGCAAAGGTCACCAGCTATGGTAAAACCCAGGACTCCCAACTCCCAGCCTGTGCTCTGGCCACTCAACCACAAGACCCTCAATGAGGATCAAGTCATCAGAGCCAGAAAGGAGCTCACAGATCACAGCCCCAATCAACCAGCCCAAACATTAGAGTATGTTATGTACAGCCCTTAAGTTGCTTGGTAAACAGAATAGAAATAGGCACAGTTCTTACCCTTTCTATAATAAATATGCATGCCATGTGTTTGTATTTCCATACTGAGGAGAAGTAAATATAAGAAATAACTTTCAGCCTGGCTGGCATGACTCAGTGGTTGAATGTCAACCTATGAACCAGGAGGTCACAGTTCACTTCCTGGTCAGGGTGCAAGCCTGGGTTGCAGGCTCGATGCCCAATGTGGTGTGCAGGAGGCAGCCAATAGACGATTCTCTCTCATCATTGATGTTTCTATAGCTCTCCCTTCCTCTCTGAAATCAATTAAAAAAATTTTTTTTAATAAATAGCTTTCTGACTATTTGAAGATAGCGCCGTAGGTAAATGCCTGTACTCACCACCTCCCACAGCCACATTAAAATTACAACTAAAATACAGAACAACCATCATCAAGAACCACTGGAAAGCTGACTGAATGGAAGTCCTACAACTAGAGAAGCAAAGAAGAAAGCACATTGAGACTGGTAGGAGGTGCAGAGGCACAGAACGGGCTAGTCCAGCACCCACGTGGGCCGCTTTTTTAATCAGGAGGGAGATTGTCTCTGCAGAGGCCACCTGGAGGAGCAAGGGGTCCCAGCCCCACACCAGACTCCCAGCCCAGGCTCTCAGAGCTGAGAAAAGAAGTCCCTATGGGCAGTAAGAACTACGGGCTGTAAAAACCAGTGTGGATTGTGGCTCAGTGAAACAGAGGCTGCTGGAGACCCAGCTGTTCCTCTTAAAAGGCCGGCACCACGAACTGAACTTACAAGATCCTGCTTTCTCTGAGCTCTAGCACCAGGGCGAGGCTTTGGGGGACACAGACACGTACGTGGAGGAACTGGATTGTCTGGCATCAGGGCAGGAACTTAGGGGTGGCTTTCTCTGAGAGGTAGGTGCTCGCAGGGATCACTGTTCTTATGCTGGAACCTCCCTGGGTCACAGGGCTGACTGGCAGCCATTTCTGTTTGCTCCATCCCCACCCCCACCCCCACCCCCACCTCCACCTGAGCTGCATGCAGCTGCTTTTGCTTATGAATGGTCTGTCCTTGCTCAGGATAAAACCTCTCAAACAAGCTGCAGATGGGTCAGGGAGCCCCAAACCTATCAATAAAAGGGCCAAGACCTGGCACCAGTACCAGCCTGCCTTGCTTCATAGCTGGGCCTCATCTGGGCACTTCCAAACCTGATACAAAGAGGAGGAATCTGCTGGGTGGCCCCAGGCAGTGGCTGACTTTGCACCTCCCTGGAGACCCAAGAGCCAGTATACCCAGTGGTTAGTGTCAGACCATACATATCACAACTCTACACATCCATAAGTGACACACTCCAGGGGCAGACTTAGTAAGCACCAAAGCCCCACTGAAGCAAGTCCTGCTCCATAGGGGTGTCTCCTGCACAGCAGCTCTCCCATTGTAGTCACAGCTAGTCCTCACAGCCAATTGGCATGGGGGTCAATTCCTCCCAGTGACACCAACAGCAATTAAGTCTCAACTACAACAAGACTGTGATCACAGCCCACAAAGGGGTGAACCTAGAGCTCCCAGCTCAGGCGAATGGGGAAGCTGAGCCACTGGGCCCTATAGGACACCTACTACACAAGGCCACTCTACCAACTCAAGGAGGCATAGCAGCTCTACCCAATACATAGATACAAACACAGGGAAGCAGACAAAATGCAGAGACAAAGAAATGTGTCACAAATAAAAGAAATGAAAGAAAGCAAACTACTGGATAGAGTTCAAAACCACAGTTATAAGTTTACTCAAGAATCTTCTAGAAACCTCCAAAAAAAATGGAAAAGGACCAGTCAGAAATTAAGCATACACTGATTGAAATAAAGAATAATATACAGGGATTCAACAGTAGAGTAGAGAATTCTGAGAATCAAATCAACAATTTGAAATATGAGGAAGCAAAAAACACTCAATCAGAAGAGCAAAAAGAAAAAAAGAATAAAAAAATATGAAGATAGTTTAAGGAGTCTCTGGGACAACTTCAAGTGTACCAACATTCACATTATGGGGGTGCCAGAAAAAGAGAGAGAGCAAGGTATTGAAAACCTGTTTGAAGAAATGACAGAAAACTTCCCCTACCTGATGAAAGAAATAGACTTACAAGTCCAGGAAGCATAGAGAGTCCCAAACAAGAGGAACCCAAAGAGGACCACACCAAGATACATCATCTAACATGCCAAGGGCTAAAGACAAAGAGAGAATCTTAAAAGCAGCAAGAAAAAAGCAGTTTGTTACCTTCAAGGGAATGCCCACACGACTATCAGCTGATATCTCAACAGAAACTATGCAGGCCAGAAGGGAGTGGCAAGAAATATTAAAAGTGATGAATAGCAAGGACCTACAACCAAGATTATTCTACCCAGCAAAGCTATCATTTAGAATTGAAGGTCAGATAAGGAGCTTCACAGACAAGAAAAAGCTAAAGGAGTTCATCACCACCAAACCAGTATTATATGAAATGTTGAAGGGTATTCTTTAAGAAGTGGAAGAAGAAAAAGAAATAGTTCAAAAATATGAACAACAAAATGGCAACAAATATATACCTATCAACAATTGAATCTAAAAATCAAAATAAATGAATAAGAAATCTAGTGAACAGAATAAACTGGTGAATAAAATAGAACCAGAAACATGGAAATGGAACAGACTGACAATTCTCAGAGGGAAGGGGGGTGGGGGTGGTAAGAGATTAAACAAAGATCTTATATGTATACTAGAGGCCCGGCGCATGCAATTCGTGCACGGGGGTGAGGGGTGTCCCTCAGCCCAGCATGTACCCTCTCCAATCTGGGACCCCTTGAGGGATGTCTGACCACCTGTTTAGGCCCGATCCCGGATCGGGCCTAAACAGGCAGTTGGACATCCCTCTCAGAATCCAGGACTGCTGGCTCCCAACTACTCGCCTGCCTCTGCCTGATTGCCCCTAACCACTTCTGCCAGCCTGATCACCCCCTAACCACTCCACTGCCAGCCTGATCGACACCTAACTGCTCCCCGGCCAGCCCGATTGCCCCTAACTGCCCTCCCCTGCTGGCCTGATCACCCCTAACTGCCCTCCCTGCTGGCCTGATTGCCCACAACTGCCCTCCCTTGCAGGCCTGGTCCCCCCCCCACCACTGCCCTCCCCTGCTGGCCTGGTCCCCCCCCCCACTGCCCTCCCCTTCAGTCCTAGGTCCCCCCCAGCTGCCCTCCCCTGCAGGCCTGGTTCCCCCCAACTGCCCTCTCCTGCAGGCGTGGTCCCCCCCAACTGCCCTCCCCTGCAGGCCTGCCCCCCCCAACTGCCCTCCCCTGTTGGCCTGGTCTCCCCCAACTGCCCTCCTCTGCTGGCCCGGTCACCCCTAACTACCCTCCCTGCTGGCCTGATCACCCACAACTGCCCTCCCCTGCAACCTGGTCCCCCCCAGCTGCCCTCCCCTGCAGTCATGGTCCCCCCAATTGCCCTCCCCTACAGGGCTGGTCCCCCCCAACTGCCCTCCCCTGCAGTCATGGTCCCCCCCAATTGCCCTCCCCTGCAGGGCTGGTCCCCCCCAACTGCCCTCCCTGCAGGCCTGGGTCCCCCCAACTGTCATCCACTGCAGGCCTGGTCCCCCCCCCCCCAACTGCCCTCCACTGCAGGCCTGGCCCCCCCACAACTGCCCTCCCCTGCTGACCTCGTCTCCCCCAACTGCCCTCTTCTGCTGGCCCGGTCATCCCTGGCGTCAGTCCCAGCGCCACCTCTCAGGCTCCCCACCTTACCTCCTGGGCTCCTGGGGCCTCTGACGCACTTTGTCTTTCCCACCTGCCACTGTCTACTCATCAGCCTCGTATGCAGAGTCGCCAACACCTCTCCCTCCAGCTGGCTCAGAAAGAAACCCACAATACCTCTTTGGGTATTGAGAGTATCACTACTAACAGACACAGAGAAGTGACAGCTGTAATTGAAACTACCAAACATGCTAATCAAAACATTTCCAGAATTATTTATAAGTTCTACTGGTGTCACCCTTGGCTTTCACTAGATCCTAAATAGGGCAGCGTCCTTGACCTACTGGCCCTTTCTTCTCTGCCACCTGTTCACCCCTATGCCCTCCACACACCCCTATGACCAGGCACTAGTGCTTTTTGTTAGGGATACAAAAAAAGCTCAGGCCAGGTCTCTGCCCATCTTATGGCCTAGAAGGGAAAGAGACAAATACAAGTCACAGAAGTGTGGTGAGAGAGGTGCCGTGGCAAGCATACTGAGGGATCCTCCAATCAAAGCTTTATCTTGTGTCTCCTCAGTGCTCCCTCCCACCCACCCGCATCATCCCAGCTGCTCCCAGTCCCTACCCCACCTCCTCTCTGCCCTTCACCTCCCAGGGTCCTGGAAGCCCTGTCCCAGGAGCTCCCTGCTTCTCCATCAGGCTCCCAGATCCAAGTGGGACTCACCCACCACCCAGAGAACATCCCAACAGCTGTGTGTTTACTCAGCATTTGATATAGAATCGTTCAATAAAAAGAAACAGTTCCAACTAAAGCAAAAATAATCCCAGCAGAGATCTCCAATATTAAATCTTCCCTCTGGAACAGAAACCCTGTAAATATTAGAGTTTGCACTTTGTACAGTGGTGAGTCATGCGAGCAGTCAGGTTCCCTCTCAATTATATAATGTATTTATCTGGAAACCAAACTCCTCACTTTGGGTTTCCTACTTGCCACATTGGATTCAATCCCGTTCGGTGCTTGCCCAGAACCTGTCTTATTGTTGTTTTCAGAATGGCTTAAGCACCAGCTGTATGGGCAGCGTTGTGTGCAAGTGCCCTTGAGTTCTGTTTTGCCCTTCTAATGCTGCTCAGAATTCCCTCTGAGAGCTCTAGGTGTCAACAGGCATGATCATTATTGGAGTCACCTGATACAATACAAGAAGAGATGTCACACAGGCTGCCAAAGGGGACACATTATTGCCAGGTTCTGTGCCCTAAAGGAGGGGCCCAGGGCAATCCAGGCAGATGGCGTTTGAGCTCTGACAGCCAGGAGCTTTCATGAGGGCATCAGACGTCGTGAGTGAGCTGACTCCTCAGCATGGAACGAGGAAATGTCAGCTGCCCTCTTTGCTCAAAGTAGAAGAATGAGTTAGCACTTCTTTGGGCCTAAAGTGGGCTTGAACCTGTGCAAGGATAATGAAAACTTTATCAGCAACTGTCCAAGATGTGGCCTTAACCCCACTCAGAGAGCCGCAGGGGGTAAGATAGCAATGAGACTGCCATCCTCCTTTGCTGGAAGGGTGCTGGGCCACCTTGCACCTGCCCACTTGTCAGGTTGCTTCCAGTCTAAAGGAGATGGTGTGGGACCTGTCACTCAAAAATACCATGGCCTCCAACCCACCCCTTAGTTCACCAGGACCGGATGGGGCTTCTCTCTGTTGATTCCCCTCTACACCTGGAAGAAGTAGGCCTTCATCAAGCTTATTCAGGAGGAGAAGGTTGGAAAGTAAGTGAAGAGAAAGTTAGGGGCTACAATGGCTTTAGGACAAACCCCTAATGTCCTCAAATGAAAAGATTTCTAATTGCCCAGCCTCCCTACCCCCACCCCGGTTGCCTAGCTAGGGGTTTGCCATGGCCCCATTACCTCTTGTCTTTCTCTTTGATGCCCAACCTGGCCCCACTGACGCGATCCTCTCTCATCCCTCAGTAAGCTTCTGGGTTGCTATGGCTTCTTAAGTCCTCTCAGGGCCTCCACAGGCCCCTACCCCGAGTGCGGAAGCATCCTCCCTGAACAGGCCCAGCTCAGCATGTGTTTGGGCCAACTCTGGCCTCAGGTACTTAACCAAACTGCAGGTGCTTGCCCTCACGGGCTGGGGGGGTAAGGGCAGGTGGGAATTGCATGGTCTTCAAGGCTCCTGGCTCTTGGGCCTTATTCATGTACTTCTTATTTGGGTGGCATGTTCACTGGCCAGAGGTTATGTCTGGTTCTATCCTTCACTGAAAAATGTTCACCTCTTTTTCTGAGGCCTCCGGGCCTAGTTATACTAGAGGCCACCCTGACACACCACCTGGGACCAGAGTTCATTCTATTTCAAAAGCTTCCACCTTATTTCTCATTTTCCAGGTGAGGAACATCCACAGTTCTCAGCTATTTGCCAAACAGAGATGACTGACACAACCAGGGTCCAATGAAGAGCCAAGCCTTCCTGGTTCAGGTTGCCTTTTCCTCTCAGAGGCTGGGGAAGAAGTGGTTCCTTCCTGTGAAGGTCTTGGCATCGCCTACAGCCAGCCCGCCCCCACTGCCCTTAATCCCACTCAGAGAGCCGCAACAGGCCAGCCTGCTCCCACTGAGGCCCACAGGGGAGCCAGGCAACCTGATGTAGGGCTCGGGAAAGGAATGGAGTCCTGCATGCCAAACCTCTCAGCCGTGCTCCTCTGCCTGGCCTTTGGTATCTGTGTTTGGAATCTGCTCTGTACACATCTATGTTCGAGGTTTTTGCGTTTGCCTTTGCTATCAAAGTTCCTCTGAAATTCCACCTGGCCTTGGCCAACCTCAGAGAAAAGGCCCTCAGGCAAGGAGATTTTGTCAGAGGCCAGATGCTGTTAGGAGACATCGTGGCGCCAGAGACCAAGGGAGCCAAAGGGACTGGATGGAAATCTTAAACCTGGGTGACAATCCCAGACAGCTGGAAGGGGGCAGTCTTCCTTAGGAACACAACAAACAGCCTCACAGTAGTCTGTCCCTTCTCTCCTGACCAGCTACCCAGCTCTAGCTTTTTGCCTGAGCCGAAAGGGAGGAAAACTGGTCAAAGGATAAGGAAGAAGCAGGGCTGGCTCCAGCGGAAGTGACTAATGGGGATGAGGGATCCTGGCTCTGGATGTTCACAGCCTCCTAGGGCTGTGAGACCCCAGCGAACCTCTCTCAGGAGAATGTGCTTGAATCGGTTCTTTGACCACAGCGGGTCCTCCAGGAGGCTGGGCATCTCCTACCAGATGGGGCAGAGCCTGCAGTGTGAGAGAGCGGCCACCAGAGGGCCACACAGAGACAACTAGCTCCGACAGGCAGCCGGTTGCCAAGCAACTGTGACGTAAAGGGCACCCAGTTCGAACCCTCCTCAAGGCCCCCAGGTTATTTCTGGTTTAACAGGCTGTGGCACAAGGAGTGGACTCAGGAATCCCAGAACTGCCTCTCTTTTAATCCGAGAGGATCTAAAATGGTCAAGGGACCCCAAATCCAGCACCATCCTGGCGTCTGGGGGATTGGGCTACTGTCCCTGCTCCTCTGAATGCCAGGAATCAAGAAAAGAAGATAAACGTTTTTACATTCCCTTCTGTAGCTCCACAGCCCTTGGGCAAGCTCTGATTTCCCTAGCGGCTAAAGCAAAGCAACCACCACCTTCTCCCTTCCCCCACCCACCCCTCCCAAACAGGGGCAGGATTTAAGCATGTGACCTTGAGCCAGACCTTGAGCCTCCCGGCTCCTCCTGGGCTGCACCTGAGGGGCCTCAAGGGGGTGATGCTAAAGCCCAGCTCTGACCTTCTGTGGTCTTGATTCTCTCCCTTTCAACCAAGAATTCTGTCCTTGCCTCAAACCTCTTCTCAGGTTTTGATGACCCTGAATATAGAATTCTCCCAATTCTTCCAATTCCAGATGGATAACTATGACCTGAGAAACCAGACATGGAACCAAGAAAGTGAAGCAGACACAAGACAAGGGGTGTGGTTATAATGAGCTCAAAGCCTCTGCAGGTCTGTGAAGGGGCCTGGTGAGATAAGGTCAGAGCCTCGGGCACAGTCAGGGCCCCTCTGGCCGTGGCATCAGTAGTGGTTCCAGGCACGTCTTTGGGTCACGAGGAGCCCGCCCGCCCTGGGGCTGGGCTCTGACAGGGGCCCAGGTATCAGTCACTAAGACGTCGGGGGGTCTCTCAGGGTCACCGTGTCGGAGGATCACACAGGCATGTGCAGCTCGTTGTACTCATCCTGGCCATCCTCGTCGAAGTTTGGTTCCGCATCTTCCGAGTCCAGCTGCAGAAGGAGCGGAAGGTCAGAAGAGGCAAGGAAGCCAAGTGGCGCCCCCCAGTTCCCCAGCTCCTCCCCAGCCAGCAGCCCTCGCTGCTCCCAGACCTTCCCAAGCCTCGCAGTTTGCAGGGGCTGTGGCCCCAGATTGAAGCACTTCCCATGGGCCAAAGCCTTCAGGTCACCACCCCCTCCGGTGACAGCTCCTAATAACAATACCAATGATAGCAGCTACCATATGTGAAGCACTTTCTTGGGGCCACTCCTAGCTAGCTCTTGCGGTCGACCTCCGCAGACCATGTCTGGGTGGATGATTTGCAAAAAGATGCCCCTTCCTCTAGAGGGCAAAAATAGGGCTCAGATGGATTTCAGCACTGCCCCGCCCCCACCCGCCCCTCAGCTATGCGCTTCTCTGTTCAATGTACAGCCTGCACAGCTGTCTGCAGCAGCCTTGTGCTTACTTCACACCAAACCATCGTACTCAGTACTTCACCTGGATTAGTGTTTAAGCCTCACAGCAACCGTATAAGGTAGGATCTTCTATTAGCCCTTATATAGATGAAAGTAAGAGTTCAGGTTAGGTTACCTGTGTCAGTCACACAGCTGTCAGACGGTGCAACAGAGGTTGGAACCCAGGCCCCATCCACACTGACCCTGCCCCAAGCACAGTCCCTTACCGCCTGCAGCTCTCTGTCCTGGAAAATCCGGGGCAGAAGGCAACGCCTCAGAGGCACCGTGAGCAACAGCAGGAAGGGAAAGGCGAGCGAGGCCGCCGTGGACTTGACCACCCAGAGCAGTGCGATGCAGCCCAGCTGGATGCAGGTGAACAGGTGCATCCGCCACGTCTTCACCTGGGAACAGGCGTCAGGTCTCACCACACTCCCACCCACATCTCTGGGGAGTTGGCTCCCCAGGTCCCAATATATCTTCATAGTCATCCTGTCCTGTCCATGTCCAGCCCAGGGATCCCCTGGACACCCTCACCATCACCCAGCTCCCCACCTCTATGCTTCCTGGCCGTACCTTGGTCACATAGGGCTGCTCGGGATGGTGTTTTGCTGGCATGAAGATGAGCAACAGCCGCTGGGACAGCTGGATGCCAGACAGTGACGTGACTCCCATGTACAGGAAAATCCCAAAGAGCACAGCCAACGGGATCTGGCGCAGCACAGCCCCCATGACGATGGACAGGCCTGGAGGAGGAGACACAGACCTACCTGACCCCTCAGACAGCGCTGTGAGGACAGACGGACCTGGTGGGGAGGGGGCACAGACCATCTAACTGACCGGCTGGGCCTCATCACCACGAACAAGAGAAGATGGAGCAGGAAAGAGAACCAGGAAAGGGCATGAGGAAAAAGGGCTCATGGGGGTCAGGAAGCAGGGCTGGCAGGCAGGGCAGGGGCTAGACAGGCCACATTTGGAGAGTCAGAAGGGACCTGGCCCAAACCCAGAGGGGAGAGCTGATTTAAGACCTTGGGGTCCAAGAAGGGAAGTCTAGGGAGTGGGGCCAGGCCTTGCAAGGTGGGCGCTCTCACCCACAAGGCTGGAGATGAGCACGCCAGTGACCCGCTGCTCCCGCACCTCCTGGATCTGGGGCTTGTCTCCAGGCGCGATGGCGGTGCGCATGACAGTCAGTGCATTAACGTGGGTGACTGAGCGGACAGTGGCAGCCGTGAGCCAGGGTAACCCAAACAGCCCACAGAGACCCCCCAGGGAGCCGATCAGAAGCAGGTCCAGGTGGAAGCCGGAGCCTTTGAGCAGCCTCCGTGCCTTCTGGCTGACAATGAGCCTACAGAGAACGAAGTGGGGGTGAGTGGGCCAGCAGCCGGGCCAGGCGCGCACAGCAGGGCAGGGTAGTCGTGGGAGCAGAGAAGAGCTCTCCCAGGATCTGCCAGCTTCCTCTTTCAAGTTCCCAAATTAAAGTTCTCACATTTAAGCAAATCTGAGCCAAATTCCTTACACTGTGGATGTTTAAAATACCATAAAAGCCAGATGCCAGATCTCACCACATTATTGTGACTTAACCAAATTGAGATCATGTGAGCGTCACTGGGTGAGAGAACATACTGCCAGAGCGTTCTGGGAACTGTCAAGTGCCACCCTGCAAATGCCGGTGGCACCAGACAGATGGCCCGGCCGAGCACCACAGGCAAAAAACTGTCCCCTTTGCTGCCAATCCCACCATCCGCACTCATGCGCCCAGGGCCCCCCGCCCTCTCACGCAGTGATCTGTGTCTCCATGAAGATCAGGATGAGGACCAGCAGGGCGGGGACAGCAGCTGCCACCATCATCCAAGGCGGGAAAGGACGGGCACTGCCCAGAGGCGGGATGAACCACGTGCGCTTATGGGGGGAGGTCACCGAGAGCCCCGTGGGCACTGTCAGCTTCTGCGAGGCCAGAAGGAAGACAGGGTTCAGGGACACTGCCTCCCCATGCTCGGAACCATGCAGCAACTGCTCCCGCAAAGCCGTGTGTCCCCAGTACCGGGGCTCCAGGGAATTGGGTGTGAACTGGTTTGAAGGAAATTAGTTTTGCACCCTCCAAAGTTGCTGTCCCTACAAGGGTCCGGTATAGGGCAGAGACATGACATACCTTCTCCCAGATCCCCAGAGCTGCCAGGAAACCTGCTGGGGGGCACCTGTCATTCTGCCCAGCCCCATACCTGCTCCTCCAGGTCTTGCCTACGGGTCACACACAGCCTTAGGCTGCTGGGTGGCCTCCCCAGTGGGACCACATGGCTGCTTCTGAACCGCCAGCTCATCCGTCTAGTGTGACCCCAGCAGGTCACTGCCATTCCACCAGGAAAGCTGGGTTCCAGCCCTAATCTAACTGCCGCTCAGGCCAGGGGTGAGAACCAGCTGCCAGAGAGGTCGGGCTCACTCGCCTGTGTGTAGGTGTCTGTAATGGAGTAATCCACCAGGACCATCACCAGAATGGAGATGGGGATGCCGAAATCCCCGATGATGCGGCGAGCCTTAGGAGAAGGGAGCAGAGGTGGGGGTGAGGGCTGGAGACTCACAAGGGCTTATTACCCCTGACTCTCTTGGGTCTGAGCTGGTTCAGGAAGTTCCCCAACCTGTCCCTTTAAACCCCATGAGTGCCAGCCAGCCCAGGTGGCATTCCTCTTCTGAGTAGACTTCTCTGAGGCTCTGATGGGCTGGGGCCACGTCAGGGATTGACCAGGAGAGGGGGGCAGCCCCGCTCTGGAGTGGGGCCTGGCAGTGACAGCAGGAACGGAGAGTCCCCCAGGGGCTCCACGGGCCCCACTCTGGAAGCCATGTACCTTGCCCCCCAGGAAGCGGCTGTTCCTGAACTTGCGCAGGAAGAAGGCGATGAGGAAGGTCCCAAGCATGAGGATGAGGGACAGCAGGGCCGTGTTGGGCTGGTTCCTCGGGCCTGGTGGCCCCTCAGTGGCGGGCAGAGCACTCCCATTCAGGTCCAGCCTAGGCTCCAGTGCCCCCTCAGGGGGGTAGAATGGCAGCAGTGGGTGCTCCGTGAACACCTATGTGGGTTACAAGGCTGCCCTAGTGCTCACCTGGGCAGGTGACGCTGATTCCATCAGCTGCGAGGGAGAAGGCTGTTCCCTCACCTACCTGACCAGGCAACAGTAACACACAACATCCAGCTACATCAGACACACACACGCACTCTGCAAAGGTGACCCAAGGACACCCAGCCCTTAGCGTTAGTGACCTTCACACACCTGTGCGGGTGAACCCTGGCGTTCTGACCAATACCCTATGGGTCTGATTCCTTCCCCTTCAGCTCAGACCTACCCCAGGGTGTCCCCAACCCCCCACGCCCACACACAACAGAGCCCCCCTCTTTGAGCCCTCTGCCCCCAATCTCCATGCCACCACCTCCCATGCTCCTCTTGCCAGGATGCTGCCCACCCCCATCTATACCTGCCCTGCCCCCAACCCCGCTCTGGACCTCTACCTTGTAGAGCTTGTAGAAGGTCTCATAGATGAAAATGAAAGAAATGAGGAAAGCGAAGATCTCCTGGGTGAAAGGCGAGATGTAGCGGACCAGGAAGCTGCCCTCAGCGGCCACCAGAGCAAGAACAAAGACCACCAGCCAGAGGCCAACCCACACCCGGCCGGTGAGGTACTCCAGGTCATGGGATTGGCAGAACTGGTGGCCAGGAGGGAGGAGTGGTTACCCACAGCAGTCTGCCCTGAACATCAGGGCCCCATGAGGTAGGGAGTGGGGCGGGGTGGGGGGTAACTCCAAGGGAGAGGAGGGGGACCCAGCAGGGACCTGTCACCTGGGCTGAGGGGCCAGGGGAGGAGCAGGTGATCCCTGGGGAGCAGCAGGGAGGGCTGTCACCTTGAAGAAGGCTTCTTCGAAGACCAGCAGTGGCCCTGAGAAGCCAACCACAAGCAGCGGTTGGGCCCCCAGCAGAGAAAAGAGGACTCCAAGCACAGCCGTGGACACGATCAGCTCAGACACTCCCATCAGCCCTTCGGTCTTCTCCCCTGGGGAGGGCAAGGGTCAGTGGGACGGCCCTGCCTGGCTCCTCCCTGGCCCCTCTTCCTTATCTAGCTTAACCTAACCTGGGGACCCAACAAGAATGGAGCAGCCCCCCAGAACAGTACATAGGGCCCCCTTACTAAGCCCATACCTCCTGCCCCTTCACCACCAGCTCTCCAAGGTGATCTTTATAGCCCCCCCCCAAAGTGAACTCTGGAATCCCCTGACCCAGCAGCTCAGGATGGCCACACTGACGACTATCTCCTCTCACCCATAAGCCCCTAAAGTGATCACTGGGGCACCCTGTCCCAGAAACCTTGGAGTTGGCACTGAGCCCCCACCCCTCCGCCTCACCTAGCAGCCCCCCGAAGGTGATGGCAGGGCTGAGGGCAGCGAAGTAGATGAAGAGCACGGCGGCCACACACTGGTAGTGCAGAGCGTCCCGCAGGTCACTGGGGTAGTGCGGGTAGCGGCGCTTCACGTCCCGGACAAGTCCCCCAAACACCGAGCCGGTCCGCCGCAGGGGGTCGTCTTCAGGGGTCACCTCAGAGCTCCCCAATTCCAGCGACAGTCCTGGGGAACAAGGGGCTGCTGGAACACAGACCACCCCTCCATCCTTCCCGGCCTCGCCCATGGGCAGAGGCCTGGGTCAGGGTTTGGGATTCTGGGAATCAGGACGGAGCTGAGGTCATGGACTTAGCTGTGTGGGGGAGCATGGGAGCCTCTGGGTCCCAAAGGGTCTGACCTTTCCCAGGGGCCACGTAGCCTCCCCGGGTGGTCATCTCCACTTTGTTCTGCTCTCGCTCCCGCCGCTTCCTCAGCAGCTCCCGCTGGAAGGCGGCCACGGAGCGCAGCAGGTCGCGGCCCTCCACCTCCGACGGGGGGATCACAATGCTGCCGTCCAGGAACTCGCTGATGGCGCTCAGGAGGTCCTGCCGGTCGTCAGCCTGGTAGGCAGCCTCGTGAAACAGCTGGGGGCAGGAAAGCAGGGGCTGAGCTGACCGGGGGCCCCGGCACGGGGCTTCGGGGAGAGGGGTTAGGACGTTCCGCCACATACCCAGGTCCAGTCCAGTTGTCAAAATTCTGACTCACAGGCCCGGCTGGCCGGCAAGCCACAGCCCTCAGCACTGCCCCCTCCCAGGGCCCTCTATTCCCCTGGGAGCCTCCAGACTTTCCCACAATCCAACAACTACAGGGTAACACCTGGCACTGCAGAGGCCTCCAAGACCATTCTGCCCGGACAGTGCCCACGTCCTGCAGGTTGGGAAGTATTTTGAACATCCCTCTCCTAGCCAAGCCCCGGAGAGGCCACAGCAAAGACCAACGTAGCCAGGCCCTTCAAGTCCATGTCACATCCAAAACCCGGAGGTCTGGGCTGCTTCTCCCCGTCCCACCTTCCCTCCCACAGCCCCAGCTCAGAGGGCTCCCTCTCTCCCCTCGGCCAACAGCCTCTCCACTCTCCAAAGCGCTGCTCCACCCAGGAGGGCCTCTTGCACCCCTGCACCCATGGTCCCCGGGGGCAGTGAGAGGGACAGAACAAGGAGGGCCCAGGGGACAGGCCTGGAGTGCCCAGCCCATGGGCCGGAGGACCAACCTTGTCAGACATGAGGGTAGCGATGGAGCGCCCCAGCTCGTGATAGTCAGTGCTGGTGTGGCGGGGCCCGAGCATCACGAAAAGGAAGCGAACCGGCACGGGGACCTCAAGCACAGACTCCAAGAGCACCGCCTCACTCAACCGCACAAAGGCTGCCGCTGGCTGCTCCAGGAAAGGCACACAGCCTGGGGAGAGACGGCACGGGGCGCTGGGCACAGGGGCGCGGGCAAGGCAGCCCGGAGGGGGTGTCTCGGGAACATCATGTGCGATGGGGCAGGTGTGCACTGAAGAGAGAAGCCCCATTCTAAAGGAGACTTATTCATGTATATGTTTGTCCATTTTGCCACAATTTATCAACAGATGGAAATTAAGGGGTGCTTTTCTCTAATTCTCACAAAGGTGCTAGATGGCCTAGCAGTCATCCAAGGTAGCCGAAAACTGGAAGGGACGCAGGCAGAGGACTGGGGAAGAAAAGGCTGGGGATGAGGTGGGAGGGGCAGGTGGGGCCCAGGTGGGGATGGAAGAGGCACAGAGCTCAAGACCGGCACGGAGCCCACGCCCCTGCCCCTGCCGCTGCCCCCAGCGCCCGTCCCTCCTTACCCACAAGCACCACAGTGGCCTCAGCATCTTCGGGGATCTTCTCCAGCAGCTTCAGGCTTTTCCCCCGGTGACTGTCTCCCCCAGACATATGGAGGGGCTTCTGAGGACGCAGAACTGGAATAGGGCTGGGACCCAGACCGGAGGCCGTGGCAGGCCCTCCCTTCCCTTGCTCCAGCCCTGGACTCTGCCCGCCCACCCCTGGATCTCCCACCCTGCTTCCTCCCACCCCAGCCAGGGGAAGGACTACGGGTGATGTGCCTCACATCAGGAGGGGACCAGCCCAGAATCCGGACCCCTCCTCCAAGCCCCCCACAACCACCTCAGCCTTCTCTTGTTTAAATGGCGCCCCTGGGTCTGCCACATCATCCCATTTAAACCTCCTGTTTCTCCAGAGTAGGGGTCCCTCGTGGATTCTCCCTAAAGATCCGCCCACATGCCCAGCATGACGCCAGGCATCCCACCTTCCTGACCCACTCAGGGGCCTCTTTGGAAACTAGAAACCCTCTCAGTTCCCCAACCCAGGGCAGAGGAAAGGCGACTGACCTCCTTGGCATCAGGGTCGTGAGGCCAGAGTGGGGCTGGCTCCCCCAGGTCATCGGCCATGGTGGGCACTGCCCCATCGGGGCCATGACTGGGGGTGGGGTGGTGATTCCCCATGACCGAGTTCACACTGGAGCTGGATGTGTTTCGGGGGAAAAAGCCACTGTCCTTGTCATCATTGGGGTGGCTGGGGAAAGAGCGAAGGGGGAGGTAGTGAGGAGGAGAGGATCTTGGCGACTGAGGTGATGAGGAAGTGAGAAACGGAGGGACAGGGCCCCTATCCCTCTGCCTCAATGTAGGAAAGAACTTTCTAATGGGTAGTGCTGTCCAAGGATGGGTCAGGAACCAGCTCCCCCTCACTTGGGTGCTCAAGCAGAGGCCGGAAGCCCCACAGGAGAGTCTGCTCCTGTAGAGACAGCTGAACCAGGAGGCCCCCTCCCGGGCACCCCCTCCCCCCGCACCTGTGCTTTAGTAGCAGCGTGCGCAGGACGCTGGCCCTGTCCTCTGGCCGGATCTGGTCAGACACAATCATGGTCTCCACCACAAGATGCGCGATGCCCGGCAGAGTGGTCTGCTCCAGGTCCAGGAGGGTGGCACCTGGGGGCACAGTCAGAGGAGGGGACACGGTCCTATCAGATAGGGAAAACCCGCCCCAGCGGCCTTGCTCCCCCAGGGCAGGCAAACACGCTGGGGGAGCCAAGCACCCCACCCCCAGGCAGATACACTGCTCCATGTGGCCATAGCCCAGCCAGAGAGATGGTCGTGAAAACGGAGCACGGAATGAGGGCATGGCCCCTCTTCACCCAGGGAGGGGGGTCGACTATGCCAAGGTACAGTGCCAGGTACCAGGGGCAGCACCCCACCCCTCACAGCTGACAGCTGGGCAGGCAGTTGGACTCCACATCCCCAGGGTGGCAGCCAGATCGTGCCTGGGCCCAGGACTCCAGGGAGGAGTCTCGGGAGGTGGGCAGCCTGGCACAGGCTCTGCAGTCTGTGAAGAGGGCATGCAGCCCAGGGCCAGGCCTGCAGGGCCCTACCATGGGCGATGGTCCTCCTGAGCTCCAGGAGGCTGCGGAAGGAGAGCGAGGCCACGTGGGGCTTCCCCCAGCGCTCTGTCTCTTCCTCCACGTCCTCCTCAAACTTGATCCAGCGCGCCGTCTCCCGCCAGTGGGGCTCCTGGCTGCGGTCCAGCATCAGCTCGTTCAGCTCCACAAACACCTGGGGCAGGCACCAAGGATGAGGGCCTGGGGGCCACCGGATGGGACCCAGTGCCAGGGCACGGCGGGAAGTAAGGGAAGGGGAGGCTCTGGGAGCAGAGGGAAGAGGAAGCTGATGGCCCACGCCCGGGTCCTGTACCTCATGAGGCCTCCGGTCTAGCTTCTTCTTCTTCTTCTTCCTGCGCAGGATGGGGGCCAGGCCACCGGGGCTGCCCCTCCCGCCCTGTGTTCGAGATGGCTTCTTCACCAGGTGCCGCCGCATGCCAGGGTTGTCTTCCAGGCGGTGGCCTGCGGAGAAGGTGGGCTCGGCAGTCCCAAGGGTCTAGCTCCGGGCCTCAGGGCCATGGCCAGCCCCTCTAGCTCCCTGCTCTGCCCAGCCAGCCCACTGGTGGGCACCACAGTCACCCAGGGGCCATGCCAACAGGACCACCTTGTCAATGTGGCTACTTCATAGATAGGAGACTGAGGCCCAGAGCGGAGGAGGCACTAGCCCAAAGTCACACAGAGGACCACTAGCCAAGCCACAGTAACAAGGCAGATCCCGACTCAGGCCGCAGCCCCACCACGGCCACTGCCTCTCACTCGGAGTGCCAGGACCCACATGACGCCGCCAGGCCCCAAGCCCCCAGCACTGTCCCTGAGCCTCTCTCGGCACCCAGGTCTAACTAACCCCGCAGGTCCTCGGCCGGGCAGATTCAGACAGATGTTCTCTCCCTTCCTCCCCACCTGCCCCTTCCAGGCCAGCAGCTGGTGGAAGGCCAGCAGCCGTTTACTCACAAGCTGGTCCCCCTGCCATGGGGCTCAGCTGGTCCCTGGTAGACTCCCACGGGTCACAGTCCTCAAGGTCCCGCACAAACATCTCTAAGTCCTCTGAGGCCAGCGAGTCTCGAGGGCTTTGAGCTGGAGCCCTCCAGGGGCCCAGGCCCTCGGCATCCCAGGGCCCGGAGCTCAGTGCCCCGTTGGGCTCTGTGAGCTCCAGCTGGCTCGTCATTCCCGACATTGGCTGTGGCCTCAGCCCTGTCCCCCCAAAGCCCCGGCTCTCCTGAGAGATGGGAGCCTGGACAGGAGTGGTCTCTGTCCAACCAGAGCCCGAGATGGCCGGGCCTCTCAACTCCAACTCCCAGGTCCCCAGGGCTGCTCCCGGCTGCTTTAAGCCCCCACCCTGGATCTGTAAACACGCCCTCCCTCTGACCCTCCCCAGCCCGCCAGCAACACTGCTGCTGCCATCGGATTGTTCCTGTCCCTGTCCTCAGGTCCTGGCAACTTTCCATGACGTATTGAGCTCAAAGCCCTCCTCCCCGCCCCCGCCCACACACTGTCCTAAGGGGAGGAAGGCGGGGTCAGTGATGCCTCTGGCCTGGGCACAGAGCCCCGTGGGTGATGACAGGTGGCACAGAAACCAGGGACTGATAAGATGGAAAGAATGTGCCGAGATCACAGCCAGGCCAGGCCAAGGGTGGTGGGTCAGGAGCGAGGAGGTGAGCCCTTGATAGAGGGAGAAGCAGGGCCTGGCAGAGTGGCTCGGACCCAGGGGGCTGGTTTGAAAGGGTGAAAAGAGTCTGCCCTGAGAAGAGGAGGGGGGTATGCTGATATCTCCAGACATCATGTGGAAGGGGGGCGGCCCTATTGCAGGGGTGACTCAGAGGACCGAATCGGGGCAGAAGGGCAGAAGTGTCATGAAGGGAAATCTCCGCTCTGGAAACAGAGGTGGTGAGCTCGCCGTCACTGAGTGGGGAGAACACAGAGCCTCTTCAAGGTCCCTCACAGGCCCAGTGCTCATGGGAGGGGGCCATGGGGGCTGCCACGGGGTGTCACTCACTCTTCATGTCGTCCAGGTCTGCAGAGCCCAACATCTGAGCCTCCGCCTCGTCAGTGGGCACCTGCTGCTCTGGGCCACCCAGGCTGCCCAGGGCACTGCCTGGGCATAGCCGCTCCCGCAGGTCATAGCTGGCCGACGGGCTCCAGGGCCGGCTCTTCTCTCCTGTGACTCGGGGGGCCCGGGCCCGGGGACTGGGGGAGCTGAGGAGGCAACAGGCAGCCTTGGATGACAGAAAACCACCGTGGAGATAGACCAGGATCGGGGGTTCCTTGGCCTCCAACTTGGGGCAGGGCCTGGAGTGCCCCCCTGGGCACTAGACACAGGCTCCTCCTGGGCAGAGAAGAAAGCTCACCTCCACCTTACTGCCCCCATCATGCTGGTCCCCCTTCCTCCCGATCCCCACCCTCCTCTTCATGCTGACACTCTCTCTCCTGGAGGACTCTCCCTCTTAGCCTCTGACTCTCTCCTCCTTGCCAATCATGCGGACAGACAGGGGCACCCCTCCGTGCCTCCTCTGCCCCCCTCCTCTCCTCTCTGGGGTCAGAGGTGGACACACTCCCCAGGATCAGGAAGCAGCTTGGGATCTCCTCTGAGCTGGGCTGGAGGCCAGTACCTGACCGAGTGCCGGGGGCTCTTGTCCGGGTGAGCGTCCGCCGAGGACAAGGGCTTGGTGAAGACAGCCCTCCCGGGGAGGCCGGGACTGTTGTCCTCATCACTTCCAATGGAGAACTGTGGACGAAGCAGACATGTCCTGGGCCCTGCCCCAACTCAGCCTCTCAGCCTGGCGAGGCCTCCTCTCTCACTCCGCCCTAAGCAGCCAGCCCTCCCTCAGGGCCAGACCCCTACCTTCGCTTTCTGTGGGGACCCTGCGGGTAGAGGCTCCACAGGCTCTGCCTCGTATTCCCCTTCTTCTTCTTCCTCCTCCTCTTCCTCTTCCTCCTCCACCCCGGTTGCCCCCTCCTCCTGGATGGGAGGGGTCCCCTCGGAGGGAGCAGCAGAGGTTTTCTCCTTCTTCTTTCTCCTGCTTTGCCTGGCAGAGGAGGGGGGCACTCGCCGCAGCTTGTGGGGTGGAGGCAGGCGCACCGAGAGCGGGTGGTGGGTGTGATGGGATGTGTGCCGGTGAACTGCGGGGGCAGGAGAGCCAGTTGGGACCCCCACAGCAGAAGGGGACCCCACACCACCCTAGGGACACACACCTTATTCTAGCTCAAGGCCTCAAGCAAGGGCACCTTAGTCCTTCCTCCAGAGCCAGACTCCCCCTAACACCTGTGTCCAAGTCCTGTCATTGGTGAGGCCTAGTAGAGTGGGGGGCCAGGAATAACGGAGGGGGGCATGAAAGAGGGGGTGGTGGGAATGGGAGGACACGATGCAGCAAAGAAGGAGAAGTAGTCAGAGAACTCAGGTCGGGAGATGACGAGGCGGAGAGAGGAGGGCCAGGGGTGTGGCAGAGCCTTGGGGAAGACAAGGGTCACTAAGGGAGGCCTCTGGCCCATGTCCCTACATCTCCCCTGCGACTGGGACCGGCTTCCCTGACAGGCGAGCAGGCGATGGTGAGTGAGCAGGATGACTTAACATGGCATGGTGGCCCAGCACAGCGTCCAGCACAGAGTCCAGCACATGATGGCACTGGGTGACCAAGCCAGTGTGAGCACGGTGATGGTGGCAATGAGGTGATGGTGGTGAGGGCGGCCACACTAGGGGTCCCCAGGCTACCCACACTCAAAGTCCCGCTCGCTGTAGCTGCGGCTGGGCTTCTCGGGGTCCCAGGCGGGGGGCTTGCTGATGAGATCCCCAAACCTGCTCACAGCCAAGGTCTTGCCCAAGTCATCATCCTCCTCCTCCACGTCTGGACTCAGAGGGGGCTCCTCCAAGGGCACCCGGACCTGCGGGCTCAGACAGCTCACCTAAGGACCCTGGACCCAGGAGCGCCCCACACCCGCAACTCCAACCCTGGGTGGAAGAGGGGCGGGGACCAGCAGGCTCCATCTTCTAAGGCCTCCTCTTCCAGGCCCCCAAGCTGGGACCAGCGCCCCAGCTCCCAAGGCTTGGAGAGGCGGGGCAACAGATCCGAAAAAATAGCAAAAGACCCCCTCTTTCTCCATTCGGCCCAAGATGGAGCAGGGGTGTCCCAGGGTCAGCCAGAGGGCGCCCCTCTCCTCCTTAGGGTCTCTCCCCTCCTCATCCCCCATCCGGACGCGTCAGTCACCTGGGGGAGGGGGGAGGCGCCCCCGGGCGGCGGGATCACTCCGTTGGCCATGGCCGGGGAGGCGCTTGGGGGGCTCTCGCTCACTGAGGGACCCGCGACCCGGGTGAGAAGAAGGGGGCGCTGCGGGGACCTAGTGGAGAGTCCTGGGGAGAAAAGCAGGGTCAGGTCCTCTCCCCCTCCCGGTCCTCTCCCCCTCCAGGAGCCCGAGCGCCCAGGCCCTGCCAAGCCCGGGACACCCAGGGGCCCGCCCCGGTCCGTGTGCCGCGCCCCGCCCCGCCCCGCCCTGCGGTACCTCGGGGCTCTGGAGCCTGCGGGACCCGCGCCGGCCTGCGCGCCCCATCTCCCTCCCGCTTTCTCTCCGGGGCCTGTCGCCGCGCAGGGCCAGGCAGTCGCGGAGCGCCCACGGCGGAGGCGAGCCAGGCGAGCTGGGGACGCAGGCGCCGGAGCCCGCAGCCCGCGGCTCCACCTCCCGCGCTCGGCTCCGCAGCCCCGCCGCCCCGCCGCCCCGCCGCCGCCGGGCCGCACAATGGGAGCGGGCGGCGGTGACTCACCCCGCCCCGGCCGGCCGGCCCCCGCGCGCGCCCCCGCAGCAGCCTGCCAGCCCCTTCTCCGGGCGTCCCACCCATCGCTGGGGGTGGGGGCACGGCCCTCCAGTCCCACAATCCCCACATTCCCTCCCCCCACCTTGCTTTTAGCCTCCCCTCCCCTCAAGAGACCCCGGGGGCGACCCCTCCGCAGACATAAACCCCTGCAATCTTAAGAACTGAGTTCACAGCACTGGGGAGCACACATCACTCCCAACATAGCCCCTAAAGCCTGGCTTCCGCCGGCAGGCACCGCCCAACATTTGACCTTGGCACATTACCTCCCGCCCAGGGCCTCCGTTTCCCACCTGTAGCCAGCAGGCCTGGAATAGGAGTTTCCGAAGTTCCAAGGGCTCTAAGATCCTGTGGCTGTTTCCACAGCTCCTCTCCCTGGTCTCCCACTCCCTGAGGTCACACCTCCTTTTCCAAGGGCAGAGGTCTTGGGAAGAAACGACTGGATCCCAGTTTGACCCTCTGAGGTCTCTCTGAAACTGGGCACCTAGCACGAGGCCATGCGCAATAAGGCCATCCCTGAATCCTTAAGAAAAACTTAAGAGGTTGTAGAGGGGAGAACTGAGAAGGGGCTGGTGGTCAGAGGGAGATGGAACTGGCCAGGCCCAGAAGAGGAACTAACTCCTAGGAGGAGGAGAGGGAGGGTGCTGGCCAGGATGGTGCTCCAAAGAGGGGGGAAAGTTTAACCCTGAGACCCTAAACGGGTAATTTACCCTCTCCAACCTCTGTCCTCATCTGGGTCTCCGCTCAACCCAAAGGAAGATCTCTCTACATTCAGAGCTGCACTAGGGGGGAGGGGCAACACCCACTGTGCTTTATGCCAGTAGCCTGTGCTCAGTCCTCTCCAACCCATCTCAGACCCACGACGGAGGTTCAGGGAGGCTTAACCTGCTGTGGTCACAGCTGGGAAGCAGATGCCCACAGAGCATCATTGGTGTGGAAGTAAATGCCTGAGCCACAGCCATTTAACTGCTGTAGGCCTGTTTCACCGATGTGCGCAGGCCGGGGCCCGGGCCCCTGGGTGTCTCGCACGGTGTTGAGAGGGTAAAACAAACCGGTGTGGGAATCAGCTGTGTGTGAGCAGCGCGTGTGAACAGCACCAAAGTCTCAGGATGTGAGTCCTCTCCGTGATGGGTCGAAGTGTGTTCCCCCAGAATTCGTATGTTGAAGTCCTAACCTCCAGCACCTCTGAATGTGACCTTATTTGGACATAGCACAGTTACAGATGTTAAGATGAGGTCACACTGGGGTAGGGTGGGTCCTTTTCCAATAGGACTGGTGTCCTTACAAAAAGGAGATTTTGGAAGCAGATGCATCGCACTCGGGGAGAAAGCCGCCGTGTGAAGACTGCAGTTATGCTGCCCCAAGCCAAGAACTACCTGGACCTGGGGGAGAGGCCGGAACAGACCCTTCCCAGCTCCTTCAGAGGGAGCGTGGTCCTGCCCACGTCTAGATCAGACTTCCAGCCTCCAGCATTGTGAGATAATAGATTTGTTACTGACGCCACTCTGGTCATGGAACTTTGTTCTGGCAGCCCCACACACCCGTGCTCCATCCCAATCCTTTACCGCTGAGCCAGGTGATTGGGTTCCAAGTCTCCACCTTGAGTGTTGTTTGGGTGGAGCCTTCACTTCCTCAGAGATAAGCAAGCGTCTTGGAGCCTTTCCCAGCGGGGACATGTTGGAGGGCTCTCTGGTCTTCAGCCTACCTTCTACATCTGGGTCTTGACCTCAGTCCCTGACTTCCACCCAGTAAATTCTGACAGTAGCACCTTTAATACCAGTCTGAAGTGGGTCTTGCCAACATGGGACCTCGTGAACTGGGCCCTGGACATTGATGCCTTATGGGCACCACTTGGCTCGTCCTCTGAGGTCCTGCACAGGTCCTGGTCTCCCTGAAACCCTCAGACTCCTCTCCTCTTCCCAGCTGGGGACTCCCCCACCCCACCCGCAGTCAGCAGCTTTGGTCTCAGGCCTTGCCAGCTCTTTCCTGTATCCCCTAGCCTAGCCCATGGGATGATGGAGTGCAATCTCCCGTGAAAGGATCTTATGAACTTAGACATACAAGTTCATCTCTCCTTTCAAGGCCAAGATGCTCACAGCCACCAGTTGTTTCCGTACCAGCTCATCCAATTAGTTTGTCAGTGTATGCTTCCATTGTTCCTACTCAGATCTCCTGGCATCCTGGAGGCTTTTCCATTGTGTCCTATTGCCTCCAGTCCGCTATAGACTGTTCCTGATGGGATCTTCATTCCTGTGACAAGAATGCTCCTGTGGTTGAGCATTGACCCATGAACCAGGAGGTCATGGTTTGATTCCCAGTCAGTACACATGCCCGGGTTGCAGGCTCAATCCCCAGTGTGTGGCATGCAGGAGGCAGCCGATCAATGATTCTCTCTCATCATTGATGTTGCTCTCTCTTCCTCTCTGAAATCAATTAAAATATATTTTTAAAAAGAATACTTCTTATATGCACAGAGGATGGCCACTGTGTGTGTGTGTGACACAGAGGGAGGGAGGGAGGGAGAGAGAATGTGTGTGTGGCTGCCCTATCAGCTCCCAGCTCAGAGCCTGTGGATACTTAAATGGTGACAGGAAAGGTGACAGCAAAGTCAAAAGCACAGGGCCCCCCCCCCTTCCTGCATAGTCCAGTCTGACTTGAATGTCCCCACCACGAACTTCCCAGATGAATTTTTTAAGGAGAAGCCATTTAAGCATGACACTTGGAGCCCAGCGACCTGAGTTCACAGTTCATCTGTGGCTAGGATGACATTTTGACAACTGCATGACCTTGAGCAAGCAATTTACCCTCTATGGGCTTCAGATTCCCCATCTGCATAACCACCATCATAACGGGCTGGCTGAGAGGATGAAATAAGTTCAACCATGTAAAGCACTAGAACAGTGCCTGGCACATAGTAAGTGTTCAATAAATGTCAGCTAGTTTCACTACTACAAATTGAAGATACACAAGTACTGGGAAGCCCTCAGGTAATATGAGAAATGAATATACACACAGGAAGGAAGTGGAAGTTGGCTTATACTTACAAAGACAAGTCCTCCAGATGCCACCCATGTACATTAATGATTAAAATAAGACAGAAAGATCGGAACCACTTTTCTCTCTACCAAGGTAGATTCTGACACTCCTTGGCCAGTGGACCTATCTTTGCCTTTGTAATCCTAACTTAGCAGGCCAAAGAGTTTCTGGAAGATGGTAGGATGTGGGTTCAGGTAGCTCGAGGTTCTCTTAGACTGACCTGGAATTCCCTTGTCAAGAATATCTCCTCCCTGCTCTCCAGAGAGGAGGACCAATGTCATTTGCTGTAACTGGCCTCATGGTAAGACCTTATTTTTACAAGAGGTAACATGGCATTTAGAAAGAGCCCAGCCTCTGGAGATAGAGATGCTATATATAAAATGCCAGTTCAATGCTTGGCACACACCAAGTGCTCAATAAATGCCATTCTTATTTACTATGGTTGTTACTCTACAGTGGTTAATCCCATCATAATCCTTGTGTCCCTCAGTAAATCTGGACTTAGATTTGAAACAAATCCAACCTCAGGCCAGCACCGCCTGTCCCTGGAGATTCTCTCGTCCCTGCAGAGCCCACCTTTTAGCTCCAGAGGTACAGATGCATCTATGGCTAGGATGACATTTGGACATGAAACTATGTCCTCTCTCTCTCCTTCCCCAACCCCACCTGAGCAAGTAGCCTGTTTTGAATTCTGCTGTTTTGGGGAATGGGTAGGGAGGTTTGCAGAGAAGGAAAAAGGAAGGGTTAGCGAGAGTAGATACAGTGTCTTGGCCAGAAGCTGGAGTAGGGGTGGAGGAGCGAGTCTTTGCCCGCCCCATCAGCAAAGCAGGACATTCCCACCCCCAACCCCTGCCCAGCCAGCCGGTGTGGCTCAGTGGTTGAGCGTTGACCTATGAACCAAGAGGTCACGGTTCGATTCCTAGTCAGGGCACATGCCTGGGTTGTAGGCTCAATCCCCAGTGTGGGACATGCAGGAGGCAGCTGATCAATGATTCTCTCTCATCATCGATGTTTCTATATCTTTCTCCTTCCTCTCTGAAATCAATAAAAAACATTTTTTAAAAAGAAATTTGGATGAGAAATATCATCAATCGGCTGCCTCCTGCACGCCCCCTACTGGGGATTGAGCCCACAACCAGGCATGTGCCCTGACTGGGAATCCAACCTTGGTTCATAGGCCGAAGCTCACCCACTGAGCCACACCAGCTGGGCTAGACCGTAAGCTTCTTGAAAGCAAGAGCATGTCTGATTTCTCCTTGTATTCCACCCCCACTCCTCTCACACAGAGCCTGGCACACTTCAAGAGCTCAGTAAGCATCTGTGGAATTGTGGACCAGTGTACAATTATAGTGACTAATAAACTGAAGAATGTTTTTGTGGAGGACAGAGAAGTCACTAAGTCCAAGATCAAATGACAAAGGATGAGCCAAGAAAAAACATGCCGTGGCTTGCTCACATTCCAGCAGTGTCTGAAGCAAGTGGAGAAACAGCCACTCATAGGCACATGGACAGTGAGATGCGGGTTTTCCCTCTTCTGATGGCAAAGGGCCTTTCTGGGCAACAAAGCAGGTGGTAACAACTATCAGGCAGGCTTTTAAATAAGCACTTACTTAATGCTTTATGGTTCTCACAGCACTTCCACATACAGTGTGAACTGGGTACGTGATTGATTAGCTTCATGCCCTCTTTGTAGATGAGGGCACCATGAGTCAGAAAGGCCACGTGACTTGCTCGTGGCTAAACAGTGAGCTGCAAAACTAAGGCATAATCCTGAATCTTTTTGGGTCTAAATTCACTGTGATTCTCCCATATGACCACCACACCACACTGGCTCCGAAGTGGGTAGATACAAAATACTGCACGTGCCCAGAGATGATTAAGGCATCACACACAGAAACCTGGCTGAACTTCCAGCCGCAGTAACCAATCTGGGCAGGGCCTTGTCAGAAGCTACCCCAGCAGCATGACAAAGGAGTGGGAAGGACCTCACCCCTCACTCTATGTGAAATGACTCATCAGCCAAGATGACCCCTCTCCTCTCCCATTGAGATAGAGAGATGGATCCTTCAAGCTGACCCACTCCCCTCTTCCAAAATCTTAGGAATCAGCATTAATATTGCTCAGTTTGACCACTGACCCCTGAGGGTCTCGTATACATTTTTAAATCTAATTTTGAATCATAATACATTGAGAGTTTTAAAACACTTTAGATAAAATGTAAAAAAAAAAAAACTCAAAATCACCTATTCCCCCTTTCTGCCTTGTTCTCGCTTTCATCCCCCATTTTCCCTGTCTATCCCTCTAGAACTTATTTATATAAGCAGAAGCAAACATGAATATGTATTTCCCTCCCACCTTTTTTTTCCCACAGAAAATACAGCATCGTGTAGTTATGTAGAGTTTCAGGGCGTGAATCCTTTTTCTCCACTGCCACTGCCAGCAAGCCCGAGGCAGAGGCAGGCAATCCATAAGCACGTGTTGGAGGGCAAGGCCAGCCTGAACAGACGAATCCATTTCCAGGGACAGTCCAGGGTACGAAGGCAAGTTCTGCTGATTGACATCTGTTTACAAGTGTCAGTGGCAAAGCAGTCCCGTCTGCTCAGAGCACGGCAGGGTCTGAGAAGGCATCTTCTCCTGGAGGGGCACAGAGCTAAAGTCGCCCACTTTCAGGAGTGGTAACAGTCAACAGGCAACACCAGCACCTGTCTTCTGGGTCACCAACGAAAGAGCACCCACAGGACAAAGGGTGCAGAGGGTGCTGGTGAATCGTTCAAGAAAACAAAAATGTTCAGAGATCTTAAACACAAAGAAATGGAAGAAGCTCTTCTTTCACCTGCCCCAGCCTCACACCACTTTTCAAATCACCCTAAAAAAGATTGGAGATCATTCTGTCCCATCTGGACCAGGACCTGAAGGGGCTTGTGGGAAAGTGAGTGTAAATGGACCCGACCTTCATAGAAGGTAGCTCTGGGTCAAAGACTGGGCAAGGCTTCCTCGGGTCCTGCACTGGCTCGTGTTCACAGATGGTGCAAAATCACTGATGGGGAAGCGGGGGTGTGCACGCTGCCGGGAAAGTGGACTAATATTTTTGGGAAGTTTTAATTTGCTTCAATTAAAAAATTCAGGCCAGCTCTGAGCAAAACAGAAGTAGGTGAACTTCTTTTCAGAGGACTGTGCACAGTCCTCTCTGGGCCCCTCCACCCTTCTGCAGGCCTGTCACTGAGGGACCTCCACCCCAGCCAGCACTTCCCACTGGCCAGTTCCAAGATTCATACCATCTCCTCCCCACTCTCCCCCCAGACCAGACCAGGGCCTTGCTGGGGGAGAGAGAAACCACGGGGCCCCAGCGGACAGGAGAAACCTGGGTCTGGGGCCTCAGCACCTGCCTCCAGGTCTGGGTCATGTCTATACACTGACGACTCTTTTCTTGAGCAAATGGGCTCTGTATCTTGTGATCAAAGGAGTATGAGAAACGCTGCTTTAAAGAATGTATGGAACATAGTAAGGGCTCACTAATCTAATCTGTTAGATTGTTACCCTCATCACTGTGTATAGGCATTCCTCTATAAATCTTCAAGAGAGCTTTAAATACTGACCCCCCGCCCCCGCCTGCAGCCCTGGCCGAGAAGGTAGCTGCTTTCAGGGAGGCAGTTTATGAGCCACTGGGGAACCCCTCCTGCCCTGACATCTGCTTTAATGGGCTCTGCGGTAGAGCCTGTGTCCTGCTAATCTCTGTCAAGTGAAAGTATAAATAAATTCACCCGTTCATTGTGTGTGAGTGAATATGTAATGCACACATTTCAGAACAGGAACAATGCTGGCCCGCAGTGGGGGTCAGGAAAGGCAGAGCTGGGAAGGGTGGGCCTAACCACACTCACAGCCTCCTCCTCCTTGAGGCCCAGCAGCCCTTTCCCTGGGAACCCAAGGACTTCCTGCCCTTGATGAGAAAGCCCTGAGGCTGAGGGACAGTCTGCAGTGCATTGCTTCTTTCCCACAGCGGTCCACCTTTCAGGGCCCTAGGGTTTGTATAGGGCTGGCTGGGTCACGGGTGGAACTGGGCTCCAGGGGGATTTAAGGCTCCAGCCCACTACAACCATCCCCCTCCTTCCCCACCCCATCCAGGAGGCCCCACCTTGGACTTGCCAAAAGTTTTAAATGAGGTCTGACCAAGTTATCAGAACACACACCTCCTCCAGGAACCCTAAGTTGAAGGCCCATGGGGTGGGGGGGGGGGGGGGAGGACCTTCAAAACCACTACAAAAGAACCACACCCTGCCCCCCACCGCCCGGGTCCCTAGGTCCATACCTTCTAAACCTGTCAGTGTTGACTTTTCCAACAACAGATGGGATCCCAGGAATGTAATAGTCCCCAGGTAGGAAAAAATGTTAGCTTTTTCACTACAACTCAACTTTATCCTTATAATGAGCCCAGTGATTTAAACTCAATCATTTCATGTCTAATTGGGTCACATCCCCTTTTGGGGGCTGGGCCTATCCCAACCCCCAGCAACCTTTCAGCTGACTTCCAGGGCCCACAGGATTCTCTGGGACACCTCCCTTTTCCAGGCAAAAGAAATCTGGACAACTGTCACCAGCCCTATCCTGTCAGGTCCTTCCAAACTGCCATCTCCTGCTGCCTTGGTGGCATGGGGAGCATCTGACAGGTCACTAACCCCCTAATTCCAAGCAGGGAGTGAGGCACAGGGCCCCTCCATCCTGAGAGCCCCCCACCCCAATGTTAAGGGACTTGTTCCTCCACTGCTTCTAATGCTCTTCTCAAAAACCCTCCCCTCCTCATTCTGGAGCTCTTACCTATTTATGGTCCCTTTTCAATCTCTTCTGATAGCTTAGCCCTTTCACTTAAAACCTGACATCTTTATTCTCTCCAGTTCGGCTAGGAGGGGTGAGAACCACCCATGAATTAATATTTCACCTAACACCTCACCACACTCTGGGGGAAAGAGAAACCAAATATACGTCTGGGTCTGCCTGTCCCAGACAAGTCTAGGATTGTTCAGGAGATCCCCAACCCAGGGCAGGTGGGCAGTGACCCCTGTCTGTGAGTGGGGATGGGCCTGTGTGCAAAGGAGGGAGTGTTGCCCAGTGGTTTGCCGACAGCCCAGGCTTTGAAGTCATCCAAGCCTAGACTCACCAGGTCTCCTCCATTTACTGGTGTGATCTAGAGCAAGTCATTGAACTCCTCTAAGCTTCTGTTTCCTCGCCTGTAACAAGATGCCACCCACTTCCCAGGACCCCTGTGAGGAGCACAATGCCAAGCACTTAGCTCAGCACCTGGCATGTAAATGCTCCACAGATGAGATCCATCCGTTATGACTCAGAACCCCACACACACTCAGCCCGAGCCCAGCTTTGGGGCTCAAGGGCAGCTTGACTTGAGTCCCCAACACACCTTCCCCAGCCCTCTTACCAGGGCAGGGCCTGTCTACACAAGTATGTGGGTGCCACTACCGCAGTGCTCATTCTTGGGGACAAGCAGCAGATCCCACTAGGCTAGCTCAAGTCAGAATGGGGGTTCATGTAGTTAGGACCTTTTCAGTGGCTCATATTTGGCTCCAATTAGCTTAAGCTAAAAAGAAAAAAGAAGAGGTCTCCCCTAGCTCAGCAGTCACCAACCTTTCGGACCTCACAGACCACCAGTGGTCCACAGACCACCGGTTGGCGGCCGCTGCCTTAGCTCACATCACCTAAAAGTCCAGGGTTATTTGCCTCCAGGCACGGTTGGGCCAGGGGACTCCAAGGACGCTACCAGGACTTGTCCCTGCTCACTCCCCCTCAGCTCGCTCTTCTCTGCATGTTCCAGTTCCAGCAAAGCTCTCCCCTCAGGCCAGCGGCTGCAGGCTTATCCTCTCAGCAACCCGCATGGGGAAACTTGCTTCTTTCTTGATCGCTCCACCAAAAGGTCTGGGTGTTGGCAGGCCAAACCGGCTACATGAGCATTCCTGAACCAATCACCGGGGCCACATAGACAGAGGTCAAGGAGTGGGGTCAACCTCAGCTGGCCCCCAGCGGAGTGAGGCAGTGCTGACAGAAGGCAGGAGCAGAAACCACCAGATGCCAACCCCAACTCCACGTACCCTCTCTCCAGTCACCCTCTCATGTCAGCCCCCACTGCCAATGGCCTGAGGTCCTCACCAGTTCCCAAATGCATTTCAGGAGTGAGAATCTAACTGGCCCAGCTATTTGTTAGGCAGTGATTTCCAGGCTGAGCCACATACCAGGCGCTGCGCGCTGAGGACTGGTGCCCATGGGTCAGCAGTCCCACTTGCTCCCATGATGAGGGCAGAGGAGGGCTGAGACAGGGTCTCACAGGAAAAACAAGGCAGCTTGGGCCCCTCACTGGGCATGGCAGTTCCTGTCAGACAATGTAGAAGAACCACAGGCCTCCCGAGTGACGCATCTAAATACACTCATGACATCTAGAATGGAAATAGCTTTACTGATACCTGAGAAAAAGTGCAGAAGAAACATTCCTATGGCCACTTAGCCTGTCCTCTCGGGCCAGGTCATCCAGAGGCCTGACCATTCCTCTCCCCCTTCCCTGGAGCTGTGGGTCATCTGGGGCCCAGACCCTGGGGAAGTCCACAGCCAGAGCCTGGAGAACACCTGTGGCCAGGCTCCTGCGGCCAGGGCGGGGCCCGCATGGAGGCTTCACCGGTCAAGGTCTAGAGCCTCTTGGGTCACAGTTCGGAGGCCAATGGAAAACAACTGCTCCCAGGGCTCCCGGATCCAGGCCAGCAGGGGGGTCAGCTGCTCTGGACACACGACACGGAGTGCCCAAAAACTCTCAAGCCGGGACACCTGGCAGACCAAGAGTGGCAAGTGAGACTCAGAGGGCCACACCAGGGAAGGGGCGGGGAGGTCTCAGGGAGGACCACTGCCCCCTTGCTCCTGGCCTCTTCCCTTCCCCAAGCCAGTGTCACTCCCCATAAACGATGCTGACTTTTTAAACAGAACCCCACCGATGCTTACTGAAGGCCCCCGCTATCTTGTTTCTTTAATCTTCCCTGTTTTCCAGAATGGAAGCTCTGGAGTCAATTCCAAGCAACTGCTTGGGGTTCAGTTCCTAGCTCTACCACCTGTGACCTGGGCAAGCTGGTTAACATCCCGAAACTGCAGTTTCTGCATCAGTATTAGGACTAATGATAGGACCTCCTCACGTGCAGGTTGTAAAGGTTAACTGGCTGGCAGAAGGGCCCAATCAAATGCAAACCCCAGGGAGCAGCCGCCGCTGGGTGCTTCACTCAAGGCCACCAGCTAACACGAGGCTGGGCTCCAAGTTCATGGTGTTTCCACAGCCTACAGCTGCCCACCCTCCCCCCACTTGCTCTTGTCCAAACCCAGTGAGCCTCCCAGGTCCTTATACCCTACTTCTCTGTTCTCCCCATACTGCCCCCAATTCCTAGTCTTCCTAGACCCATTTCCCACACCACAAACCACCTCTGCACACCTCCCCCCCCCCGCCACTCTCTCTCACACATTCACATACACATGTGCACACACACACCTCATCGTAGAAGACCAGCCGCAGGTCCTCCGGGGCCGTGCGATAGAGCAGCACCGAGCTCAGGCTGCTGAGTGGCTGCTGCTCCCTGACACACAAGGAAGGGCCAGGCCCCGAGGGCAGGGCCTTCTCAGAGGCTTCGCCAGATGCCGCTGGAAGAGGGGCTTCTGCCTGGGACCCTACAAGGTCCTCATCTAACAGGTACAAGGTGGACAGAGTCAGCAACAGGGACACAGGACAGGTCGCGGGGCCTGCAGTAAAAGAGGCAGGTGAGGATGAGTGCAAGGCTGCAGAGAAGCCCAGACCCTGTGGCCAAGGCCCAGCGCGTGGGAGAAGAGGGCGAGCCACACTGAGATGGCCACAAAGCAACTAAGCCTCTGGGACAAACGTCAGGGACCTCTAGCCTCCAAAACTTCTGAGGCCTAAGACAAAGGAAACCTGCCCACCACCCACCCGACTCAGAAAGGAGGGTCCACTCTCGCCTCCTCCCACAGGATGAGGCAGAGCAGACCCAGCCAACCTGCTCCACCTCACAGCGAGCCTGGGCCCGAGAGCAAAGGTTTCTGGGCACCTCTCGGCACCCCCCAGAGAGACTGAGGACACTGAGGGGGTTATCTGGGTATGCCCAGGAGTGACAGGAAGTCCAGAAGCCAGGAACTGAGAATTGCTACAAGGGCACGGAGGCCTGGGAGAAGATGGGGTACAGAGGCCTCACCTTCCACCAGGAACACTTGAAGGTAGAAGAACCGGGAAGGCTCCGAGGAAGAGTCTCTTTCCAGTAGTGGCCTGCGGGGAAGGTGGCAGCCCCAGGAGAGAGTGGTCAGCTGGAGGGGGGGGGGGGGGGGCGGTCACAGGAGGGGCAGACAGGGAGGAAGAGCCAGGCCTGGGGGCCTGAGGTCAGGTAGCCTGTGTTCTAAGAGCAGCAGCTGGAGACCAACCCCAGCCTCACCCTCCCACTGACTCACCAGAATCGGTGCTCTGGGGTCACCTCCTCCTCTGTGGCACTGACGCTGCTCCTCCAGGCTGGGGGCAGAGACTGCAAGACATCTGGACGGTGCCAGCCAGAGACAGGGAGCCCTCATGACACCACCTCTTCTATCCCAACCTCACTGCCTCTCAACACCTTCCCATTCTCCGTATTTCTAGATTCCAGGAACTTCTCTGAGAGGGGAGTTTCATTACCCATGTGTCTCAGCTGTGGGTGGACCTATGACCCTCGGCCTGCCCTCCCTGCCTCTCCCTTCCTCTCCCTTTCCTCTCTCACCAGTGAGTTCCTCTAGGAAGGCTCGGCAATGCTTGGCATCTCGGGGCAGCAGGACACAGCTGCCCGCTCCAGCTGCCCACTCCAGCCGCAGGCTCTGTCCTGCCAGGCCCAGCTCTATGCAACTCAGATCCTGCAGGGGAATGGCCAGGGTTGGCTGCAGCCAGCCAGCTGGAGGCCCACTGTGGAGAGAGGAGGGGAAGAGTGGCGGGAAAGAGAAGACTTAAGTGAGACCCACAGGGGAACCCTGACCCTTCCCTGGCCACAGCCCCGTTCACTCACCAGATCTCCCCTGTCACTTTCAACACATAAAGCCTGTGGTCAGACACAACCACGAGACACAGACACTCCCCAGGGTGGCCTGCCAATACCAGTGGCACCTAAAGAGCAAAGGTAAGTTGATGAGAAACAGAGAGGACTAGGAAGGCAGCTGCCAGATGGAGAGCCGAGCTCCTGTGAGAGCACCTTCAGCCTGCCCCTCCCTGCTCATCCATCCCGGCCTCTCCATTGGCCACGCTCTCCATCCCACAGTCCCTGCCCTCCACACTCTGCCAGACTAATTGTTCTAAAACATAAAACTGGGTGCCACTGCCCTGCTTCCAATCCTTCAGGGGCTCCCATGGCCTTTGGGATCAAATCCAAACTCCTTAGCAGACACACCAGGTTGCTCCTGAACTGGCCCCTGCCTGCCTGTCCAGACTCCTCTTGGTCATGGTCCCCCACACCCCCCACATTCTGGCTGCCCCCATCAGGGCAGTTCTCCCCACTAGTTACTCTCTCAAGTCTCCATGCATGTGTTGCTTCCTTTTCCTAGAACATCCTTCCTCCCTTCTCTGCAACTCATCCTTCAGGACTGGCCTAGCCATCACCTCCCCAGGAAGGGGCAGCTTCCCTAACCTCCTCAGGCTGGATCAGATGCCCTTCTAGGGCCTTCGCCTGATCCCAGCACTTTTGCATCATGTGATCATTGTCTGTTTCTCACACGGGAATGTAAGACAGAGGACAAGACTGATTTACTCTAGCTCCTTCGAGTCCAGCACATGCTAGGTGCTCAGCAGAGGGTCCAAAAACATCCTGTTTTTACAGTTATGACAGGAGGTCCCACTTACTGAGGCCAGGTGCTGGGCTGGGCAATTTACAGACTTGACTCTCCCTGTTGCTACCACACTCTGAAAGGTTAAGTATTATTCCCCTTACAGAGGAGTGACAACAGCGACTCAAACACCAAGGATCGTGTCCACAGATACACAGCAAGAAACTGCTGAAGCCAAACAGGAAGCCAGACCTAGCAGTTCCAGAGCAACAGCTTAAGATTCCGTTGGCTGTGATGGAACGAGCAGGCGCCCTGCTCAGCTAGGGGCAGGGGCAGTGCCAGGCTGGCACAGACCTTGATGCAGCACTGGAACTCCTCCTGGGCATCGGTGAACACCTCAACATCCAGGAAGAGCCGGAGTCGGTGGTCCACAGAGCGGAGGCCACAGCGCTCGGGGGCTGGGAACATGCAATGGGCCATCAGCCTGCCCCGGCTGTGCGGCTCCATCTCCCCTCCCCGCATTAGCGCCCCTCCCTTCCCCTCCCCCAAACACCAGCCCCATCTCGTTTTGCCTATACTCACGGGGACTGAGGCTCCACCTGTGGCGGTCGTGGGAGCCCAGTGCCTGAGATGGGGTACTATCAGCCCTGGTGCTGTCGTCACTTTCACCAGGAGGGTCATCGTGGACTGTGCTGGGGGACTGCGACGTGGCTGGCAGCTGCTCTTCCTGGCTCTCCTCCCCGTTGGGGGCTCCCCCGGACAGAGCCAGGAGAACCACATGGTCACTACCACAGTTTGGACACACAGTAGGAGACTCTGGAGGAAGGGATGGGTATAGTCCCCGTGAACTTCCACACAGCACCACAACCCCCCACCACGCTCATAATGCTCCCCACCCACTCTCAGACTCACATCTCCAGCTTCATACACTACCCACCACGCCCAGCACACCTGCCTCCCTCTGCAGGCCTGGCTGCTAACCAATCCCTCCCCATCCAGTGAGGGACAAGCAAACTCAGATCCATGGACCACAGCCCCTCAAAATATACCCTGTCATTTCAGGCCTTCTCAGAAGGAGCCAAATTCAACCACAGCCAAATTCTGGTTCCCTCCCACAGCCTGAGCTGGTCATGTGCTTCGATGCTCTACCAGCAATATCTAAAGCCCCAAATCAACAGACCAGGAGGGCAGGGTACCAGAGATAGGTCCAATTCCAGGCTCCATCACATAAAAGCTATCATCTATGCCAGTGGTCGGCAAACTGCGGCTCGCGAGCCACGTTCGGCTCTTTGGCCCCTTGAGTGTGGCTCTTCCACAAAATACCACGTGCGGGCGTGCATGTACAGTGCGATTGAAACTTCGTGGCCCATGCGCCGAAGTTGGTTTTCAGCCTGGGCAAGTCTATTTTGAAGAAGTGGCATTAGAACACTCAAGGGGCCAAAGAGCCGCATGTGGCTCGCGAGCCGCGGTTTGCCGACCACTGATCTATGCAATTATGACAAGTCTCCTAAGCTCTCTGTGCCTGGTTTCTCATCTGTAAGATGGGGATGATGACAGTGCCAATGTGTTTTTTTTAGAGAGAGAAGGGAGAGGGAGAGAGAGAGAAACATCGATGAGAGAGAAACATGGATCGGCTGCCTCCTGCACACCCCCTACTAGGTATCGTGCCCACAACCCGAGCATGTGCCCTGAACAGGAATCAAACTGGCGACCTCTTGGTGCATGGGTCGACACTCAACCACTGAGCCACACAGGTCGGGCAACAGTGCCAATCTTATAAGGTTCCCAGGGTGAGTGAACGTAATCAGGTAAAGGAGCCAGGACAGGGACCAGCAACAAGAAGCATTCTTTGAGCAGCTACAATGTGCTTGGCATGTGCTAGAACCTTCAAACAACTGACACACCCCTCCCAAGACTTAGTTTAGGGCCCAGCACTGTGCCTGGTGCCTTTCTGTCACACTTAAATCTCCCACCAGCACTTTGGGGCAATTTCATTCTCATCTCTGTTCGGACAAGATACCAGAGACTCAAGCAAAAAGTGAATGGAGCTCACAGGACTGTTCATTAATAATGCTTCCACTGAAGAAACCTCAGGGGCCACAGGACCCCATGGAGGACAGCCAGGGCCCAGGAGGAGGCAGGGCTATTTCCACTACACACACTGCCCTGCTGAGCTTCTGGGGCCTGCCGCCCCCTGGGTAGGCTCAGGGTGAAGTTGGAGAGGGTCCATTTTCTGAGTAAAATTTAAATTCCTGCTCCAGCTGCTGCCAGGAGGAAAGTAATAAAAAGCATGCATTTCAACATAGGAGTTATCAAGAATATCTTTCTTGTTCAATGTCTTCAAAGGCATGGCTTTTTGACTGTTCTACAATGGAAAATTTTCTCATCTTAAAGAACAGAATGCAAAGAGATGCCACAAGGCACAACTCAGTATCTAGCAGCTTCCAAGGTCAGTCAGGAAGGACAATCTCAGCCAACTCCCAAAGCATCTTACTCAACAGCCAGACGTGCTCGGATGGCATCACTAAAACCCAGCAGTGCACTGAGGGCTCATTAGGTTTTATGTAGTTTCTGAAATGTTAGCCAAAAAAGGGGGAAAGCCTCCAGGTTATGAAAAAATAATGAATATGTTTAAATAGTTACAGAGATTGTATTTCCTGACATTTCAGGGGGAGTGGGGGGAGGAGATACAATTTCTCCTTTTTTTACTTTTGTAAATGTAGCAGGCAGATAGTTTTATTTTTCCTCCAGGCAGAAAGTGGTCGCCACTCCTTTCTTCCCTGGGGGACCCCTCCACACTCCCTCCCTCCAAGCCATTTTTCCCACAATGGCAGGAGGTGCATGGGCAGGAGGTCAAGGGCAGGGCTTATACCTGTATTTTGGAACAGAGGCCTCCAGCCCTCCACACTGTCCAGTTCCAAACTGGTATCCCCTGGCTTGAAATCGTGGCCACAACGTAGACACTGGAGTCTGCCCCCCAGCTGGTCCCTTGCTTCCCCCAGCTGATGCTGAACCTTGGTGGCTGCCGGGGTCAACACAGCAAGCAGCTCCTGAAACAGGGCGGCCGGGCACAGCTGTGAGCAGGAGGACCCCGGCCCTCGGCTTCCAAGCTCCCACCAGCCTCCTGGGCCCCATCACCTGGACAGCGGCTTGGGCGTCAGGCTCTAGCACCACATAGCGACGCAAGTGCCGGTCCGGGCGAATGTAAGAGAAGCGAAGAGCGAGGACAGGGGGCAAGGGGGGCAGCTCTGAGCCCTGTGAGGAAAGAGGGGACCAGAAAAAAAACGAGAGAAAAAAAAAAACAGCAGAGGGATTAGGGTTACACTGAGAGCACAGAGGGAAACAATAGCTCTGGACTCCATTAAAAGGCTTTTGCTACCATCGCGCTCTGGCCCACAAGCTCTGCTCCTGGCCAGCCACCCAAGCCGCCTGGAGCCGCCTTTGGCCCCCAGCTACCTCCTCACAGCCCGGTGCCCAGCACTCAGAGCCATGTTGTCAGAGCTGGCTCCCAAAAAAAGCCCAGCGCCTCCTCCAGAACCCCCACCCCCACACTCACCTCAGGCAGCGGTTCCCTCTGGGCTTCAGTCTCAGGCTCTATTTCAGCTGCCTCCAGACTCTGGAGCTCGAGCCGTTCCAGGGTTCGAGCTGCTTGGAGTTCCACCTCAAACAGGTGCCCAGACGTGACCCGGAGAAAGCGCTCCTTGCCCCGCACGCCCTGAGGCCCCTCCAGGGGACACACCAACATGGGGCGACAGAGCTCCGCTGAGGAGAAATCAAGAGGGGGGCCCTGTAAGGACAGGAAGGTACCAAGACTCTGCCCTCCCGTGAGCTGGCCCTCCATCCACAAGGGGTCAGCCACCCCACTCTCCCAAACACACCACCCTCCAGCCACCAACAGCTCACCTTCCACTTCCTTCTGCTCCTCCTCCTCCTCCTCCTTTCCCTGCTCCTCAAACTCCTCTTCCGCCTGTGGCTCCGGCCCCACGCTGACCTCCTCTGCCATTTTCTGTGGTGACTCCTCTGGGAGTGGAGGACTGGGCACAGGCTCTGGGCTCGGTGTGTCCGGGGGCAGTGTGCTGAGGGCAGGAGTCTTAGAGGAAGCCAGGGCGGGGATTCCCGAGGTCTCCAGGTGATTCCTGTACTGCAGCCAGTCCCGGCCAAACTGTTCCCGGAAGCTGTTCATGAGTTCAAGTTCCCGATGCTGCTGCACAAACCGTCCTGGACAGGTGTGTATTGGGGCAGGACAGGGGGGTGGGGGGGGGAAGGTACACAGCTTAGCCAGCCCCGTCCCTACCACCACCCTGTGAGTGCTCCTCAGGGTGAAGGAAGAGTCTGTGTAACAGGTGGAGGTGGTAAGGGTTCAGAGAGGCTAAAGGCTTCCCGCAGCAACATCCCCTGAAGCATATTCTGCGAAACACCCTGGTCACAAGCAGTTCACAGCCACACCTCATGTACTACTTCGGGAGATTCGCAATACAGAGCAGCACATTTAAGGCCCTACGATGGCCCAGAGGGAGGACACCTATTTGTCTAACCAAGCATCTCCCAAACATATCTGGCCACGAATCCTTGTGACACCCCACAAAATGAATGCTCCTTGTAAAACACTTCAGAAGGTGCTGTCCAGGAGCAGTCTCTTCTCCTTTCCCCAAAAAGAGGGAAGACTAAGAGGCCCTCTACAGTGCTGCACTCCACCAAACAAAATTCCTGACAGCACTGGGGAGCGCTGGGCTGGGACGCGGGAGGCTGGGGGAGGGCTGACTTACCAGCCGGGGAGGGGTCCGGAGTCCGGGGCTCTGGGTCCGTGTCACTGGGTTCTGAGATACTTGCCCGCCTCACGCGAACTCGGCCCTGAGTTTGGGTAGAGTGATGAAATTCTATGAAAGCCAGGCCGCCCACCCAACCTACCCAAACCATCCCACCCACACGCAAGGACAAAGCCTTACTATTCTCAGCCCATCAACAACCCAGAGCCCCAGTCCAGGGACCCAACCCCAGTACAAGGCAGCCTAGGACAGTTACCTTCAACTTACGAATCGGGGGCTGGGCCACAATGCCCCCTGAGGAGAGGCTGTCACTCAAGTCAACACCCCCTGAGGTTTCAGTGGTACTCCCCACCGGCCAGGACGGAGTCGGGGCCTCTGAGGATGTGGAGGTCTGGCGTGTGACAACAGGAAAGAGAAAGAGGTCAGAGCCAGAGGAACCTCTGTCCTATCCAAGCTGGCCGAGAGGCGGGACCCATCTCCAGCTGCCCGGGAAGCCCCTTACCCTGAAACCCTGTTTCCTTCAGCTAGGGTCCTCCCTAATCAGCCCTTGCTGTCCCACTCCCGCCACTCCCCATCACACTCACCTGAAAATCAGTCAGTAATAAGACCTTCCCATCAAGAAGGAACTGAACAAAGAGAAGAGGAGGGGGCAGTGTTGGTGGGGGGCTCATTCCCTGGGGGAGCTCCAAGCCAGGGTGGGAGCCCTCCTGGGCCTGTGAGGACCACCAGGCTCAGCCAGGTGGTACCAGCATAATAAGCAAGAATAAACAAGGGATCCAGGGAGGGGTGAGAAGAGGCAAGAGGTGCAGGGGTGAGGGCGGCCAGGGCAGGAAAGGGAAAGTGAGCGGATATGGGAGGATCACTCACACCAGAAGCAGCACCCCTGGCCCGGGGTGACAAGTACTGGGCGGTGGCCGCTCGGTGTGCAGGGTGGAACCACAAAGGGTTTCCCTCCAGGTAGAGCTGAGGGGCAGGAAGGAGACAGAGGTGGGTGTGAGCCTCCCTGTGGGAGGAAGGCACTGACCACATCAGCACCGGAAGGAGGGAGGGGCGCAAGGCTGGCTTCCAGGTCTTTGAAGTGCCCAAGCCTCACCTTGCGGAGCTCAGCCAGCAGGCACAGTGGTGACAGCGCCCTGTGTTCTTCCAACAGGTTGTATGCCACATCGAGGTGCCGCAGCTTCCTCAGCTGCTCCAGGCCTGGGCGGAGGCGAGGAAAGAGGAAGGGCATGTGAGTGAGAGCAAGCGTGGAGGGGGTGGGATTAGGGCTGGGGGTGCAGTGCGTGCTGGGGGTAGGCTGGGGAGGGTGCAGGGAAAAGGTAACCCTGGGCACCTCAGACCTGCGGGTGAGCGTGCATCAGCTCTGAAGGCACACGGTTCCCAGGCCGCCTGGCCATCCTGAGTCTCACTGCCCCGATCCCCTCCATGTTTGCCCCACCCTCCCCTACTCCCTGCCTGCCACCACTGCACTCCCCCACTCACCATGCAGGCCCTGGAGCTCATTGCCTCGCAGTATCAGGGTCCCCAGAGTAGCTCCTGAGGGTCCTATTCTCGGCACCAAACACAGGTGGTTATAGGAGATGTCCAGATGGTAGAGCTCAGACAAGTCCTGGGAGGAAGCGGGGTGACAAAGATCCTCTCCTTGACCAAACTCTAGGCTCCTCTAAGCCCTCTTCTCCACTAGGCCTTACCCTTGGCCTGTGAAAAGTGCAGACTCTCAGCACAAACGATTTCATCTACCCATCCTCTCCCCCACATTAAACTTGAACAAGTACTAGTTTATTTTCTTTTTTTTATTATAGTGCTAGTTACATGTTTGGGTTTTTATTTACTTTTTTTAATTACTTTATTGATTAAGGTATCACATATTTGTCCTAACCCTCCCCCCCCGCACCACTAGTTTATTTTCTGATAGCTCAAGCCCACATCCCTAGGATGACGACTCCAGCCACTTACATTCCTGCCTGGAAAAACTCAAGGCTGCCAAGAGAACTGAGTTTGTTCCAACCAACACCTAAAGATAGGGCCCGTCTCCCAGCTTCCGTGGGGTAAGAAGCCTAACTTTGGCAAATGCCACTTAATAAACCCAGACAGGTTGGTTTCATATAGTCCAATGTCCCCTTCCTGCCTTTTTTTTTTTTTAAAGATATTTTTATTGATTTCAGAGAGGAAGGGAGAGAGACAGAGATACTAGTAGAAACATCAATGACGAGAGAGAATCATCGATCAGCTGCTTCCTGCATGCCCCAACTGGGGATCAAGCCTGCAACACTGGCACGTGCCCTTGACCAGAATCAAATCCGGGACCCTTCAGTCCCCAGGCCGATGCTCTATCCACTGAGCAAAACCAGCTGCTAGGGCCCCTTCCTGCTTTTTGTAAATTTCCACTTCCCTGACTTCAGAGGAACCTGACTAGAGTCTGGCCAAGGACAGAATACGCTCAAGCCTCCACTGGCCCCCTCCCCATCTCCTCACTCCCACTTCAACATGTCCAATTACCTCTGTACAAACCGAACTGGAGTTCAGTTCATGCTGAAGAGTTTATTACTGATTAGGAGTTTTACTACTGATTAAATACCATAATAGTTTATTACTTAATAAACTACTACAATAGTTTATTATTATTAAAACCTGTTCTTACCACTTTAACTAGTGTCTGGCTTTCTCTTTCACAGGGAGACACGAGAGAAGGGTTCTTCACTGTCATCACAAGAGCCACCCTTTTCTGGCTAGGCACTGAGCTAAGTAGCATCAGATACTCTTCATAATCATTCTCATATAAAAGTGAGTACTCCTGCCCTGGTCAGTGTGCTCGGTGGTTAGAGCATCAGCCTGCACACCGAAGGACATGTACCTAGGTTGCAGTTTCGATTCCCACCCCAGTTGCAGCGCGTGCAGAAGGCAACCAATAGAATGTGGAAGGCAACCAATCAATGTGTTTCTCTCACATCGATGTCTCTCTCCCCCTCATTACCTCCCTTCCACTCTAAAAGCCAACCAATGGAAAAAATATCCTCAGGTGAGGATTAACAAAAAAAAGCAAAACAAAAAAGTTTCCACTCCTATTGTTTCCACTTTTCTGGTGAAGGAAAACAGAGATGTTAACTAATTTGTCCCAAGTCACACAGGGATTAGGAGCTGAGATTTGAATACTGGTTTGTCTTATGCTGAGCCTGAGCCCCCAAACAACACTGCCTCACAGGATACAGCTCCATCCTAAAGGCAAGAGCACGTGGGAGCAAAACTGGGTCCAAGAGAGGTCAGAGCAGAATGATCAGAGGCCCCAGTGGCATCGGCTCCAGGCAAACTGCTCACACTCACCATCAGGAAGTCCTTGCAGCCCTGGAGTTGATTGTGGCTCAGGTTCAAGAAGCGCAGAGCTGACAAGAGACGCTGTGGAGGATGGGAAGAGGAAGCAGAGGATCAGACACCTCCAGGCAGCCAGCTGGCCCCTCTCCCTAAACACCCATCCCTGTCCTTCCCCAAACCCCCTTCCCTCTGAGGCACTCACCAGGGAGCTGTCTAAGGCAGTCAGTGCATTGTAACTGAAGTCGGCAGAAAGCAGAGCCAGCCAGGGCAGGGCAGAGCAGAGGTCGCCACCGCAGGCTGAGAGGAGCTCCTGAGACAAGGTGCTCAGTCACCTCCATTCTCCTCTCCTCCCCACACCAAGGCCTCACTTTAGGGCCCAGCCATTCATTCATTCTTTATATGCTGAGTTCAGTCTGAGTACAGACCGAAAGAGAGCCCAGGGCCCTATCCTCAAGGCATCCACTGTGGGGAGAGTGAGGTGACAGAGAGGAGAATATGTAATACAATATGGTAGGTGTGACTAGGAATATATGGACAGGTACAGAGTGTTGTGGGAGCACAGTGGAGGGAGGAAGTACACTGTCCAGAGGGAAGTGGGAGGCAGGAGCAGGGAAGGCTGCAGAGAAGGGGGAATGTCAGAGTTTGGTCCTCTATGTCTCTCACGACAAGGCATCTGGACCCACCCCCATCCTCCTTACCTCTAATGTCTGGATGCTCCGGCTGCAAATCAGGGTCTCCAGCTGGGAATAGATGCCACGGAGGCCATGAAGGCAGTGGACAGGGACACCTCGGAGCTATAGCAAAGGAAGGGAAGAAGGGAAAAAATGACAAAGCCAACTATGGTTCAGGGAAGCATTAAGTGGTAAAGAGAGTAGATGCCACATTACTGCAGAGCAATGGGCACTCTCAGGCCTGCCCCTCCTCCACCAAAAGAAGCCACCTCTCTTTCCCATCCTCAAATGGCTGCCTCAAGCTGGGTTTAGTGTTGCAATATCCCCCAATGCCCCATACCTCCAGCTGCCGAAGGGACTTGAAGGGAAAAATCTTGATGGGTCCTGGGAGGCCAGGACCAGGGACATGGACCAGCTAAAAGGAAAAACATTCAGGTCAGTGAGGTTGGGCACACCTCCCTTTCCTTGGCATTGTCTTTCTTAGCCCAGCCACCCATAGCTCACACACCTTTTGGATCTGAGCCCTGCAGATTTCTTGCACCCATGCTACACCCCAGTCCCACCTCCACTATTCTCCTGGGCTTTTCGTATATCCTGCCCCGTTCCCATCCCAGAACCTTGAGTGAAAGCGTTTTCTGCAGCACATCGAAGAGGAACTGAAGCTGGAGGATGACAGGGGAGTCGGTGGGGTGGGAGGGCAGAGCCACAAAGCCTGTCTGGCCAGGGCCCCATGGCCCCAGGTACAGCTCAAATACGTGGTTCAGCTGCTGCAGCGTGGCAGTCAGCAGGCTCAGTGTGCTACAGCCAGACAGGACCACATCCCCTGCAGGGAGAGGGGCAGACAGGAAGGGGGACATAAGGAAAGGGTCTTTCCCTTTATTCTGAGACTTTGTGACACCCTCCCCGCCCCCAGGACACACCCACTCCAGTCTATATTGTAGGATCAAACTTTTTATCTTCTCCTCACTTAAAAGTCCTCAAAGGCTCCTCTATCTTAAAAAAAAAAAAGCCCTAACTCTTCAGCCTGACATGTGAGATTGCTTCATTACATGCCTCTGACTTTTCTAAATTTCCTTTTCCCTTCTGCTCAAAAGAGCCTGTTCTACTCACACTGCTGGAGACAGAGTCAACCTGGTTCACAGCTCCTTCATTTTCTGACACAACCCTTCCACTCTGCCCAGCTTGACACCCCCAGGCAGTTTTCTCAATACACAATACTGTTCAACTTTTCACTATACTCACTCTTTTTATGTAAAAACTAACTGGGTGTTTTATCTTTTTTTTTTTTCCTGGTTGCAAAAGTAATATGCACACTTACAGGAACTCTCCAACAGTACTAAAATGCATGTCACAGAAAGACTAACCACTCATGACAGCACCGAGGTATTGCTCTCTCTGGTAAAACTGCTCTCTCCAATGAGACTATCACCCTTCAGGGAACCTTTTGGTATTCACCCCTGTACCTAAAAAGGTGCAACTATATGGTAGGCATGGAGAATTTTTTTTTTAACCTTTTTAAAAAAATATAAGGATACAGTCAAAGGATGTCCTAGCAATAGTACAAATAAGTCCCCCTAAAACCCTTCACCCAGTTTCCCCAATGGTTACATTCATATATAGTACAATATCAAAACCAGAAAATTGGCATTGGTACAAGGTATACTTATAGTCCTATGTCATGTCATATGTGTAGATTCCTCAAGCCAACACCACAATCAAGAGACCAAACTATTCCATTACCACAAAGATCTCCCTCCTACTACCTCTTTTTACCCACACACACTATCATCCCTAACCCCTGGAGCCAAGTCAGACTTTTGCTGAATAAATTAACAAATCCCATAACCTTGCATGAAGGATTTTCTATGTACCAGACACTAGATACAGACATGGTTCAAGGACTCTTCCCACCCTCAAAGAGCCTCCCAGTCTAGAAGAGCAGATTAGATATGTGCACAGTTAATTACACAAGCCAGTTTTAACTGCTACAAAGAGAGATTTCACAGAGACCATCAATGGGAGTGCAGTGATGGAAGGCACCTACCATTAACTGAGTAATATGTGCCAGACAACTCTGTTACTTCATTTAAACTTCATCAAAATCTCCTAAAGAACACTATTAACACCCCTTTCACAAATACAGAAATTGGGGCTCAGAGAAGTTAAGATTTGATATCATATAGCTGGTAGGAAGCTGCTGGTTCTGTGTGATCTCAAAGCCAACACTTTTCTAACCACAACTAATGCCAAGCATGTGCTGAACAACTATTATGGCTCCACTGTGCCCAGGCACTGAGAAGTGCTATTATAATAACAGCTACCAATTTTGAGCACTTACAATATACGCAAACACTGTACTAAATGCTTTATGTGAATTAGAATTAATCCCCACAACCACCATTGAGCCAAGTACAGTCATTATGCCATTCTGCTGGTGAGAAAAACAGGCTAAAAAAACTTAAAACAATGAGGCCAAGTAAAGAGAGTTGGGATTCCAAATCACGTGGGTCTGACTTCAAATCTCGTGCTTTTAACTATGCTATACTTAGGTCCTCGCCACACAACAGTGATTTGGCCCTGTCTCTGGTCTCGAGGGGCTTACAGCCAAGTAAGGATCACCTTCCTGTGAGAGTTTCGGAGGGCGCACGGAGGAAGTGGCAGTGAAGCTTGGGCGGGAAGGATGGCTAAGGTTTAAACTGTCAAAGACAAAGGACACTAGGCAACAGCGAACAAACCCGAAGGAGTAAGGAAAGGGACACACACACCCTCGTGACCCTAAACAGCTGTAACTCCCTGACTCCTCAGGGGGAGTGGCCCTGGAAGGCAGCAAGCAGCCGACCTTGCCCCAGCTCCAGCTCAACCGGAAGTCCGCTCACCTGATTCCCGCAGCAGCCCCGCGAGCTTCCACAATAAGGAGTCCCGCGGGGCCGTTGTCATGGCCACGGGACGCGGGGGGCGGAGCCTGTAGGAAGAGGAAGCGAAAGAGCCTCAGGTGGGTGGTACTGCCCAAAGGCCAGGATGTCCTTGCAAACCGAGGCCTCTCGAGGAGAAATAAAGCAAGAAAGAGGCTAAGAGCGTCCTCCATGGTGCCATTTTGAGGAGCACGAGGCCTGGTCAGACAGACTCACCCCGCTGGGCGATCCGCTCACCGGCTCTGCAGCCCGGCGCCCAGCGTTGAGAGACGGGAAGTACCACCCCGGAAAAAAAGCCAGATGGAGGGAGAACCGGAAAGCACGCCTCCGCTGCCGGAAAGCACGCCCTAAGTCGTGCACACGTGTCGGGTGGGGGCGTGCTCGCTGCTGCAGGCAGAGGCTGGCCTTGGGGCGGAGCTGCCTGTGCCCAGACCGCGTCCCAGAGCTGGGCCCCCATCGCCTCCGCCCCGCTGTGGGCCCCTCACAGGCTGGGGCGGCCGCTGGGCTCGTCCGGGCCCCTCCGAGCCAGTGAGGAAAACCCGACTGGCTGTTTGCAAACTGGGAGGGGAAGCAAAGTTTCGAGAAATGGAATTTGCTGTTAGGAAAAGACTCCTCCAAAGCGAATTGCAATGAAAGGAGAGCGTGTTTTCCACAGCAAGTGAAAGAGCTGGGGTTAAAAAGAGACATAAGTAAAACTTTAGACAATAGAAAAAAGAAAGAGCTGGGGTTGGCGGAGGTGCCACTTCTGGGGTTCCTTTGGCACTTTTTCCTAAATCTCCCTCCAAACTCTGGGTGGTTTTTTTTTTTTTTTTCTTCAGCAATATCAGGCTCACATTAGTGATTGGTAACGTTCTACGTGCATCTCGTCCTTTGTTTTTACGGTGCTTCACCTCATCAGAAAATTATAACAAACTAGCGGCACGCGGGCCGCGAGTTGACATGCTTGAACGTGTTAGGGAAAAGGGGACCTGGCCCTGAGCGCATCTGCCTAGTGTTGCAGGTGGTGTGCGGGTTCTTGATTTACTGCAGGAAAGATCTCACAGTACGAGTCCTGGTGATTTTTAAATTATTAAAGTTGGGGACAGTGAAACAAGGAAGAGACTAGGATAGATGCAACAGGAGAGGAACTAGGCGGAAAAATGAGCCTAGGCTGGGCTGCTTTGGCTCACTAAGAAGTCAGAGAAAAGGGGCCCTGGGACAGGTTCAGGGAGTTAGCCAGGACAAGCTGCCACTGTCCACTGCTCCCTGGTTGCAAGTCTCCTGGGGTCCCTTGGGGTTTAGGAGATGCATGCTTTGGGGGCAGAAGAAGGGAAAAGGGAAAGGAGCCGGCTGTGCTTCTAGGAGGGAGACTGCACCCTGGGTCCTTTATCTTGAGGCTTTTATCTCTCTCTTGCTTGGGGGACTCTTAGAAGAGGTTTCAGGGGAAGGTTTCAGCAGAATATTCATCAGTTTATCACGTGTGTCCTTTCAGGGTCATGATCTCTATGGATTGGTCAGGGCCAGGGCAGGGGGTCATTAGTTGCTGCTGTTGGACCTGGGGTCCCCCACCTGGTTTTGCTGCTTTTCTGGGTCTGGAGTTGAAATTCAACTGAGGTCTAGATGCCTCACCAGATTTGAAAAACTGGTTCACACAGGCTAGGTTGCTAGCAAAGGTCATTCAGTTAGTAACTGATTGTGCCCATTGTAGCTCCCAGTCAAATACCACCTAACTAAATTAAGTTTTTAAAAAAAAATCTTTAGAGAATTTCTGGTTTTCAGGGAGGATTTGTTTGGTTTTTGTTTTGGGTTGTTTGGTGTGTTGAGTGTGTTTTTTTTAATGAAGTTCCCCTTTTCTGGTTCATTTTCAAAATGAATCATAAGCTAGTTGAGAATAAGAATCCTATATAATAATCCTATATAATAAAAGGCTAATATGCAAATAGACCCAACGGCAGAACAACTGAACAACTGGCCACTATGACGTGCACTGACCACCAGGGGGCTCACACGGAACATGGCAGGCATCCGCCATGGTGGGATGGTGGAGCAGGTGAGCAGGGGCGCCAGACCAAGGTGGGGTGCCAGTTGGTTGCTTGTCATCAGGGCGATCCTCTGGTGGTTACTGAAAATTCTTTGCTCCCGCACGCCTCAGTCCCACCCGGCGCTCGCACCTGCTGCCGGTGCCAGAGCTGCCGCTTGCATCCGCTGACTGGGCCTCCAGCCCTGCTCACACCCACTGCTGGTGCTGGCCCCAATCGCTCCATGGCTGTCAGCAAGTGCGAGCAGGGCGCCCCTCAGCGCCTGGGAGCGGTGGTGGCAGAAGTGGGGCTGCCAGCAGACAGGGGAGCAGGGGACCGCGGTGGAAGGGGCCCGGCGGGGGTGCGGAGGATGAGCCGAGACCTGCCCCTGTGCCCACTGCAGCCTCACGGCCCACAGTTCCTTGCAAGGTGCACGAATTTGTGCACGGGGCCCCTAGTAGGTTCATAATCATCTTTATACCAAGCTGCAAAATTTGGAGCACCCTATTTTCTAAAGACAAAATGTTTGAAATGGTAATCTATGCTCCTAAACCACACAATGTAATGTTTATGGCATACAATGTGTGATCTGAGCCAAAAGCCTAAAAAGTGGGCTTTTTAGGGAAAGCACGTTGTGAACAGCAAAGCAGTAAAATATAAAATAAGTATATTTTTGTTGCATTATTAAGCCTATAACCGTGATGACTGTCAGCCTGTTTATCAAGGCACCTGGATGTAGAGAGGAAGAGTTTTCCCATACTGCAACTGCCAACTCTAACCCCCTTAGGAAAAGAGAGCAAGAACCTTTTGAAGTTCCTGACATTTCAGTGTTCTGAAATCTGTTTCAGGGGTGCTTCCCCAGCCCACAGAGTTTTCTGAGAATTGCTCCATTCATAAGGGTAACCCCTGTAGCCAGATTTGTTCTACACCCCCTTGCTTCCCAGAAAAGTGGAAGTGGGACAAAAAGCAGCAAGGAAAGTTGAACTACAGAGGGAGAGAAAAACAGATCTACTGAGAGAAGCAGCAACAGGAGACTAAGCAGTTGTTGTTTTTTCCAGCCCCCTTCTGAGGCCCACTCCTCTTTCTGCCCTTGGCCTACAGGGCTTGGCCACCTTCCAAAGAATTCTCCCTTTACTTTTTCTGCCTAAGTTTGAGTGTATTGCTCTAAATTGCTGCCATATGAACCTTTACTAACACAAAGTCTTTTCAAAAAATTAAAGTCTAAAAGAAAAAAATTATCTCATTCACCATAACAGAAAAAAATAAAGTATATACCTAGAACATTTTAAGATGTATGCCAGATCTATGTGAAGACAACCAGAGAACTTTAAGGACATTAGAAATGATCTAAGTAAATGAAAAGATAACATGTTCCTGATGAGAAGATTATTCTATTTAATTCAATATTATAATGATCTCAATTTACTGCAATTTTCATCAAAATTCCAATAGGAAGATTTTGGAACTTGACAAGTTGATTCTAAAATTCCTCTGGAAGACTAAACACATGAGCACGGCCAAGAAATGTTAGAGAGAAAAAAATACCAAGAAGCACTAGTAGGGGCCTTGCCCTGCCATATAGCAAAATGTCTATAAGGCCACAGTAACCAAAGCAGCATGATACTGACACAGAGATAGATAAATATTGATAGAAATACAGAAACAGCCCTAACCGGTTTGGCTCAGTGGGTAGAGTGTCAGCCTGCAGACTGAAGGTCCCAGGTTCGATTCTGGTCAAGGGCATGTACCTTGGTTGCGGGCACATCCCCAGTGGGAGGTGTTCAGGAGGCAGCTGATTAATGTTTCTCTCTCATCAATGTTTCTAACTCTATCCCTCTCCCTTCCTCTCTGTAGAAAATGAATAAAATATATTTTTTTAAAAAAGAAATACAGAAACAACCATGATTACATGGAAATTTTTTTTACTATATACAATAAAATTTATTTTAATGGCATAAATAATGAGTTCTTCAGTAGTTTGGGAACAATTAACTTTCCATCTGGAAAAAAAACTAAATTCTGTCCCTCATTCAATGCACATTACATTTCAGAAGGATTAAAGAGCTAACCATTGTTTTAAAATTAAATCTAAGGATTCTTCAAAGTTTAAGGTTCAAATTCACTTCTTAAAGACTGCTCTTTATTTAAAAGGCATGCAATGTGATTTAAAAAAAAAAATTTTTGTCCTTAGAAAGCAATGTTATATATATGGCCTGCTACTGCATAATTTCATATTACCATGAATGAAAATGTGTTTCTCAGAGAAATGCTATGATAGCACACTCTAATAAAACTCTTCTGGGGCCCAGCCGGAGTGGCTCAGTGGTTGAGCATCGACCTGTAAACCAGGAGGTCAGGGTTCGATTCCCAATCAGGGCACATGCCTGGGTTTTGGGCTCAATCCCCAGTAGGGGGTGTGCAGGAGGCAACCGATAAATGATTGTCTCTCATTGATGTTTCTACCTCTCTCCCTTCCTCTCTGAAATCAATAAAAATTTAAAAATATATATATATATTTAAACTCATATATATATATTAACTCTTAATATATATATTTAACTTAATATATATATTTAACTTAAAATATATATTTAACTTAATATATATATTTTAACTCTTCTGAGTTTTATGCCCCAAGAATAACACTCCACCTAAATGTGCCACTGGGCCCTAGGTGGTTTGGATAAAGCGTTGGCCTGGTCCTGGGTTCGATTCGGGTTAAGGGCACATGCCCGGGTTGTGGGCTCGATCCCCAGTGTGGGGCATGCAAGAAGCAGCCAATCAATGATTCTTTCTCATCTTTGATGTTTCTATCTCTCTCTCCCTCTCCCTTCCTCTCTGAAATCAATAAAAAATATATTTTAAAAAATAGTTTAATAAATAAATAAATGTGGCCCTGGCCGGTGTGGCTCAGTGGATGGAGCGTCAGCCTGCGGACTGAAGGGTCCCAGGTTCGATTCCGGTCAAGGGCATGTACCTTGGTTGCGGGCACATCCCCAGTAGGAGGTGTGCAGGAGGCAGCTAATCCATGTTTCTAACTCTCTATCCCTCTCCCTTCCTCTCTGTAAAAAATCAATAAAATATATTTAATAAATAAATAAATAAATAAATAAATGCCGCTGGACCTTCCAAGCACATGACCAAGACCTCCCAGCACAGCAGCGGATGTGGTACTAGCGAGGCCCAGCTCACCCACCTCAGGCTTCACTCCCCCTGTTATAATATGTGAGGAGAGAAGTGAGTTGTAAGCAGCTGCCACTGGTAGCTTCCCTGCCACTCCTAAGTTTGCTGCGGTGGCCTCTGCACAATGTGTGTGACTAAAGGGGTAAGGAAAGGTGTGCTGGTCACTAGCTTAGGCAGCATGGACGGGAAGAAAGAAGGAGAGGGTATCTTCATACAAGAATGGCAAAATCAGCGACCGGAGGACACAGACCCCAGGGTCCTGGTCCAAAGCCTGCTTGTTTCAGTTACCTTGGAGCATGCAATGCCCTGGACTGTTGCCCAGAGGGGAATAGAAGTACTGGTTCATCTTTAAGATATGAGCTAGACGTGTCCTGGATCTAGACCTCACCACTCTGGGGCTACAGCCTCCTGTAGCAGATCAGATGCCTGAGTCCTGAGGATTCCTCCAAAATGAACATTTTACACCCGAAATTGTGTTGTGGGTGAGAGGGTGAAATGGTACAATCTACTTGTTTCATCAACTAGGTATCTTCATGGAGTTGGAATGGGGGGCGGGGTAAATGGAAAAGAATGAAGAGGTGTGATTATTACCTACAATAGAGTCCTTGTGCCTGGTGCCCATGGCCCCAGCATTGAGTGGTCAGAGGCAGTTCTTTATACATAAGTTACCACACATTGTGTCCCTTGGCCCATTCAGCCACAGAAGACACCAGGAATGTACCCAGTCTCAAAAAATCAAACATATGGGACATATAAGCAGCGTTGGAGGAAGTCTAGCATGAGAACTTTGCAAGGGACCACTACCAAGCAAGCCCATCAGAGCCTGGTTCCAGGAGAGACTAAACATGGGCACACGGAGAGAATGCCAGAGAGGCAGAAGCCAAGCTTCATGTGAAATCAGAGAAGCCATGGCTTGAGAATGGCTGCCTGAGAGGAGGCAAGAAAATAATATTCCAGTGACCCAGCAGCAGCTCTGGTCACCCAGCCTGACTGGACTTTGCACTTCTGCACAAAATACACTGAGGGATTCTCTGAGTGTCTTTCTAGAGCGCCTTTAATTCTTTGTCTATCCTAAAAGCCCATGGAGTCATCTGAGAAGGGGGTTGCAAAGGGCCATAAGAAAGATAAGGACCCTGTACTTCATTCAGAACCCAGAAAGGAAGAGATGAGGTGAAGCCTGCATTCCCCATTCAAGCACGCGGGAAAAGAGTGAACGAACGCCTGATAGGAAATGTGAGTGGAGGCATCCATGGAGAGAAAGGAAAGCCGGAGAGGAAGAGAAAGTCACTGTTTCAGGCACAACCCGCAAGCCTGTTGGCAAAGTTAGATGCATATGTGGCATGTACTTTCCATCTCAATTTTCCTTGCCTACAGTGCTGGAGAGAGGAGGAGAATGGTCTAAAGCAGGGGTCCTCAAACTTTTTAAACAGGGGGCCAGTTCACTGTCCCTCAGACCGTTGGAGGGCCGGACTATAGTTTTAAAAAAAAAAAAAAAACTATGAACAAATTCCTATGCACACTGCACATATCTTATTTTGAAGTAAAGAAACAAAACGGCAAAAACACCCGCCTGTGGCCCGCGGGCCGTAGTTTGAGGACGCCTGGTCTAAAGCAAGAGAGAGACTTGCAGTGTGAAACATGGGTCAATTGGAAAAGGAAACAAGAGAAGAGTGAGATCAAAGCGCTTAGGGTCTCCACGGCTGAAGGAAGGGGAAGGCAGAGGCTGCTTTGGAATTCCAGAGCCTCTGTAGAACCTCAAAGCTAGAGCAGTCTTTCATTCACTCACATGTTCAAGAAATATTTACTGAGCCCTGACTATGGGCCAGATCCTGTGCTGGATTCTGGGTAAATAAAGGAGACGAGAGTGTGGCTCTTGTTCTGCAGAAGCTGGCAGTGCGGTGGAAGAGACAGACACCAGCAATCACATTTCAACATTGTATTTGTTTTCTGTTGCTGTTGCAAGAATTTACATCAAATTTAGCTGCTTAAAACAACGAACATTTATTACCTCATGGTTCTCAAGGCCAGAAGTCCAAAATGTATCTCACTAGGCTAAAATTAAGGTGTCAGCAAGGGCCTTGTTTCTTTCTGGAGGATCCAGGGGAGAATCTGTTTCTTTTCTTGGCCCGCTTGAGAGACTGCCACTTCCCAGCCAACAATGGCCAATTTAGCCCATGAACCTGGAGAAAGACACCAACTGGGAAGGGCTCCTGGTGGCTAACCGTGCTCATATTTAAAAAACCGAAGCCTAGCCGTCATTTCTACATGGGAGCTTCTCACACAAGCTGCACTTCAGGGAGAAGCCGCACTGAACTGCCTGCCTGCCTGCACTGTGCTTGTGCCATCTGAGCCACCCCTTCAAAAGGAGTTCCTGGAATTCACTTTCAACCGATAGGACTGAGGCTTTCCCCATCCAATCAGGACACCGCCTTTTGGACCAAACTATAAGGATTTGGAGCCCTCATTTGCATGAGGACAGACCAATAAAGGGCTAGGGGTAGAGACTTCTGTCTATATAAGGCAGTTCCTCTTTCTTTTTCTTTCTTATATATGTTTTTTAATTGATTTCAGAGAGAGATAGAAACATCAATAATGAGAGAATCATTGAGGGGCTGCCTCCTGTGGTTGAGGCTCCACCACTGAGCCACACGGCCAGGCAAGGCAGCTCCTCTCTAGCTAGAGGTAGTGCTATGGGAGATGAGAACACACTTTTCCTTACCTACCACTTAGCCTGTTGTCTCCTGGCTGAGCTGAAACACTGGGCTGGAAGGGACGGTGCAGGCCAGAACAGACCAGCATGGAGCAGAGCAGAGCTGTCTAGTGAGAGAGGCTGTATCACAATTGAGCTGTTTTGCACTGAATAAAGTTTCCTCTTTTACCACACCCTAAATTGGGGATTCCTGTTGGTGTTAAACTGGCACCAACTACCACCAGTTGACAAGTCTTTTTCACATCACATCGCTCTGACACTAACTCTTCTGCCTCCCTAGTTCACTTTTAAGGACCTTTGTGGACCACATTGGACCCACCTGGATAAGCCATGAGAATCTCCCTATTTTAAGGTTATCGGGTTAGCAACCTTAATTCCATCAACAATCTTAAATCTCCTTTACCAGGTAAGGTAGCCTTTTCACAGGTTCTGGGGAGTAGGATGAGGATTATATTTAGGGAGAGGGGGCCATTATTCTGCCTACCACAAACATAATGCACATTATGGTAGAGGTAGTGCTATGGGAGATGGTTCCAGCCCCAGATTGCAAATTGAATACAGTAAAACCTCAGTTCTTGAACATCTGCCATCTTGAACAATTCGCTTCTCAACCCTTTCATGCTCGTACCTGTATGATAAGCCCCTTGTCTCTCAAGGGACAAAGGAGGGTATGTGTGAGTGTGAGTCAGTTTACCGCTAAACCTCCTGTTGTTAACATCTCAGGAAATTGTGCTGTGATTATTTTCCTTTTTTTTTTTTTTGGTTCCTTGTCTTTCCAAATTCCAACGGCTGCATGTATTCCTTGGCTTGTGACCTCCTTCTTCCATCTTTTTTTTTTTAAATTTTATTTCAGAGAGGAAGGGAGAGGGAGAGGGAAATAGAAACATCAACGATGAGAGAAAATCATAGATTGACTGCCTCCTGCACAGCCCACACTGGGGGTCAAGCCCACAACCCGGGTATGTGCCCTGACTGGGAATCGAACCAGGGACCTCTTGGTTCAAAGGTCAACACTCAAACACTGAGCCACACCTGCCAAGCTCTTGTAGGATTTTTAAAATCAGTTAGGTGGAGTGCCTATAGATGCGCAAACAAAGACAAGTGCCGTTTGGTCTATAATAGTCTTCCAAAATAGAGAGGTTCACATTAGGAGAGACGCGAAACATCCAGGAGGGATGAGCAACACTTTCACAAATGCTGCATGGTGTTTTGCTTCATTTAGAGTTGTTTTCCTCAATTTCTTTTTATTGCTGCAGTCACTGTTACTTTTAATCATCTCAAAAAACATTATGTAACAAGCAGTTAGACAACCGTGTATAAGGTCAGTCATTTTGCACAACATATCTAATAAAAAAGTTTGAAGTGTCTGCTTACCAGTAAAGAATGTTTTCACTGAGAATAAAAAAAAAAAGGGGGATAAGAAATTTCAGATTAAAATTTATTGCCAAAAATAAAAAGTGATTGCTGTCTGCACAAGTGTCCTGGAGCTGGGACACCCCTCTTATCAATGGACACAAATAGTTTTGTCTCTCCAGCAGGCAGATTTGAAGAACAGCGGAGAGGAGAGGTGAGGTGGTAATGGAGTAGAGCTGTGGTGCACAGACTCTGGAACAAGACTTCGGACGTTCAAATTCTGTGCCTCAGTTTCTTCATTTGTGCAATGGGCATAATAATCTCAGTGCCTACCTTATAAGTTCCTATGAGTGTTGCATGAGCTTTTAGTTGTAACATGCCTGGCACGGTAAGTGCTGTGTACATGTTTGTTACATAACTAATGCAATTAACAAAAGAAGCTTATTTCTTGGGGGCAGAAGTATGGTTGCTAAGTGTGTGTGTGGGAGGGGTAATAATAGGACTAGAAAATAAAGTCATAGAAAGCTCTCAGAAATAAAGTAAAAGAATTGCATCACATTCATAAGGCATGGTAACGGTTGTGGGGAAGAAAAGGCTATTTCTATAAGATAGAAGTATGTATATAAACTCAGAAATAGGTCTGGCAGGATACTCACCTCTGTAGAGGGGACGGAAATTGGGAGAAACAATCAAGGAAACTTCATATATTTTTTATATTTGAATTCAAATATATTCAATATTTGAATCTTTACTATTAGACTGTATCTGTGTGCTACTATGAAATAAAAAAATAAGTAACACTTTTTATTATTTTTATGTTTTTTTAAATATATATTTTATTGATTTCAGAGAGGAAGGGAGAGGGATAGAGAGATAGAAACATCAATGATGAGAGAGAATCATTGATTGGCTGCCTTCTGCATGCCCCCTACTGGGGATCGAGCCCGCAACCCGGGCATATTCCCTTGACTGGAATTGAACCTGGCACCCTTCAGTCTGCAGGCCTACACTCTGTCCACTGAGCCAAACCAGCTGAGGGCCAAGTAACATTTTTTTAAAAAATTGGCATTAAAAAGCAATGTTCCCAAGAAGCAGTGAGGAACAAGTGGCTGACTCTACCACCTGGGGGTCAAGGAAAGTCACAGAAGAGATGACATCAGGATTGGATTTTAAAGGAGGCATTGCCTGGGGAAAGAGACATGCTGAAGATACATGGCAGCTTGAGAATAACATGATGTATTTGAGTTTGCGTGTGTGGTTAGGTGGGGAGAGGAAGGGAGAAATGGATGTAAGATCAGGTTGCAAGGATGGGTTTAGGGTCAGTTGTAAAGGGCACAAATACCACACAAAGTGGATTGAACTTTGTGTAGATAAGGGACATGATCATCACAAAAGAAGTATCCTCTGGCAGCCAGGTGGGCATGCCCTGGACAGAAGGGTAGGGAATGACTGGTTAAAGAGACTGCTAAATTGCCCAATCAAGAATTGCCCCTACATGGCAAATTGGTGTCTATGTAGGGAGAGAGAAAGGGCTGGAGGTGAGAGATAACTTGGAAGAGAAACCAACAGTACTTTTCTCTAGCCTCTACCCCTTTTGGGGAGTAATTGTCCCCTTCTTTGGGGATATCACCTTGTTCACATTTAGCCCTTGTGCTTCAGGCTCTGGGCTGCAGGGGTAGGACACATAATCTAAGTCATTAACTCATTCTGTCCCCTTGGCCACCCTTCCTGGCGGAGAACATGACCCTAATCAGGACAATCAGGCCACTAAGACTCCTTCTGGGACTTCTGTATGTGAAATCCCTCTTGCTAGACCAAGTAGGGTATGATGGGAGGCCGCTATGGACCTGGGACAGAGCTGACCCAGGGGATGTAGACCCTATGGCTGGATCCTCGTAGCATCTTTGGAGCCCAGAGTCATAGCTTAGCCAGCTGTGCTCACAGACTTGATATGAACCAGTGGTATTTTTATTTTTTATTTTTGGTCTAAGCTCATTTGGGGTGGGTTTTCTATTCAAACTGACTCTGAATGAAGAGTATTCAGTGTGCCTACTGATTAGCACTGGGAACAGAGAGGATCTCTGAAGTCTACTGCTCTTAGTCTCGTGGCAAAGAGTGAGGGCAAAAGATGTCTTTAGCCACTCTCTGCGCTCTTGGGGAGGGGCGGCTGTAGCTTCCTGATTTGCTAAGTTAGCAGAATCTAAGGCCTTAAGACCCTGGAAGGGGTGGCCCAGACCAGTGACTGACTCCCAGATTTCAGGGTTTCGCAGATTTGGGAATTGGATCATTTTCATCAGCAAAATTACAAAGAAAAATCTTAGGCTCCAAATAAGAATTTCCAAGTTTTAATTTTGCTAATTAAAAAACTTTAAAACAAACAAAAACCCACTACCTTCTACCATCACCTGAATATCATAAAAGAAATAACACTTGGGCACACACACTCGCAGAGAAATGATAACTTCGGGACAAAGGATAGCCCTTTGAAATGAATACCTTTTGGGGGAGAAAAGGGGAACATCTGTAATACTCTCAACAATAAAGATTTTAAACAATAAAATGAGTACCTTTGGCTTCGTTGAAAGACACTATGTTGTACTCACTTTTCTCGCTTTGCCTCAGATGCGTGAACATTCTTACCAGCAACACCAACCTGCTAAGTGACCTAGTGCTGAGCTCTGTGCCCTTCAGTGGTGTCCCCAGCCCTGGGATCTCATTCACATTCCTGGGACAAGGACAGTCTAGATAACACAGGGTCGCAGGTGGCGCCACCCCGCTCCCCACCCCTCCCAGCAAGAAGGAGGAGGATCCTGAGCCTAGTAGGAGGATTGAAGAGCCCAGGGAAAGGCCCCCCTCAGGCAGGGAGGATCTGGCAAGGGAAGCCACAGGGAGAGTGGTGCTCAGGCAGGCTTAAGGCACATCTCCCATTCCCGGCACTGGCCGAGCCCAGCCAGTCACCTCCCCAGTGCACTGCCTGACCGGCTGCAATGCCGGGTCTACATGAAGGTGCTGGGAGTGGGAGCTATGACAGGCAGATCTCCTCTCCAGCAGTTTCCTTTGGGATTCAGTGTCAACAGAGACGGGGCTACGGCAGGAGTGTGGCCAAGGGAAGGCTACTCTCGTGGACTCTTGTTTGTCTCTCCCTCTCTCTCTCCCTCTCTGTCACCCCTCTGGTTCTGATGACTGCACTCTCTCCCCATCCAGTACAGTATCTCACTCAGCTCAGTTCATGAGGGGGAAGGTGGTAGCCAAAGGGTGCCGGATGGAGTTCTCTCCCTCCACATGCCCTTCCTGGGTATTACTGGCCCTCATGCCAGCTGGACCTGATATGTCCATTCAGCTGGGTTAGTAGGCGGGAGTCTTTGATGAGTCAGACTGTTAGGAGAAATACACATGCAGTTGTGCAGTCAGCATTAGAAAGTGCTCTAGAATTTCAGTTTGAGGGACCTGAGCATCCCCAACCCTCCCCCACACATACCCCCATTAAAGGGAGACTGGATGGAACCAGACCAGTGACTCCCAGACTTTGGAGTCAGAGCGGGAGTAGGGAGTGAGGTGAAGAGGCGGGGGAGGGCAGGAGGATAACAAGACCCAGGGGAGAAGAGTGAAAAAAGCAGGGAAGAAGGGGTGGGGGTGGGGGTCCCAATGGCCAATTAAGGCAGGCAGAATGGACCCAATGGGAAAAGAAAGGGGCTCTTTGCACCCTGCTCTGGACTCAGCATGTACACAAAGAGTGTACACAGATTCACATGAGATCACACATTTTTTTTTCAGTAGTGGGCTCGGCCTTTCCACACTTCCAGCGTTAAGGGGTAACATAAAGATACACAGGGCAGATGGGCCCAATGTGGCTCAGTTGGTTGGAGCGTCATCCTATACACCAAAAAGGTTGCAGGTTCGATTCCCTGTCATAGCACATACCAAGATTGCAGGTTCAGTACCAGGTTGGGGTACCTGTGGGAAGCAACCAATCGATGTTTCTCTCTCACATCAATGTTTCTTTCTCCCTTTCTCTCCCTTCCCCTCTCTCTAAATTTGTAAACATTTTAATTTGGGATTTTAAAAAAAGATACATAGGGTGCATCAAGGGAGCCAAAGATTTCAAGAACCAGGCTTCATGAAGGGCTACATCAAGACCCAATGATAGATTTGAGGGAGTTCCAAGCCCTCAGCAAATTAAAATCCTCAGGTCTTCATTCTTGCACCTCCTCTCTGCCCTTGTTAACTTTCAGACACACATCTTTCCCTCATGTCCCACCCAAGTTCCTGAGAAAGCCAAGATCTGACCAGCTCTGAACCTCTGTGTTAATGGGGCCCCAAGCCATGATCTCTGACTCTATGAATCACCTGACCTTTAGGTAGGTCTCCATCGCTGGGTCAGAGAATGGCAGGGGAGAGGCTTCTGGCCGCCTTAGAGGTAGGCACTCTGCATGCCTCAGTTGCCTTTACGTGTAGCAGACATATCAGGTCCAGCTGGCATGAGGGCCAGTTCTGTCTCCAGAGTGGCTGTCAGGAGCATGGAGCACCTTTGTGTCATCCCCAAGCGTTACAGCTTCCCACCAGATAGGCATCCAAATCCAGCTCCTGAACCCCAGATCTCCGGGGTCAAGTGAGGCTGAGCGACCTGAGATCCCACAATCCCATGCTCCCAGAGACCAGATCTCCCCGCCACCCTGACCATATCAGAGAAGCCCTAGGATGCAATGTCAAGTCATATACATAATATGCACTGGGTTCTTTATTGTCATAGGGGTGGGGAGGAGGGGAGTCCTCAGGCAGAGAAGTAGAAGGGGTGATGGCAGGGCTCGATCACCAGCAGTACTCCCTTAGACGCAAGCACAGTGCTGCGTGAGAAGGTTGGGCACCGTCTCATACTTGAAAGAGTAACCCCCATCTGAGGTGGTGCGGACACGCAGGGACCTCATGGACCCCGGGTTAGCAGCACAGCAGGGCTGGGCCCCTGGCAGCAGAGAGAGGGGCTGGAAAGGGGTAGGGGGAGCTCCAGGGACTGGCAGAGACGGGTCCGGCTGAGTAGGCAGCCCACAGCCACCGTGACAGTAGTAGAAGATGAAGCTAGGAGGGTGGACGATCCAGTGATCCCAGCCCAGCTCCTGGAAGGAGATGTTGAGGGCTGCTCTGTGGCAGTGGGCATGGGCGGCGGGCTCCTCCGGAGGCCTCTGCAGCAGGCGCAGTGCAGCGGGAGACCAAGGCCAGGGCAGCGGGGGAGTGGAGCGTCGGGCTCTTTCTCCTCCACTGGGTGGCTTGGCCCGTGTGTGGGCCACCAAAAAGGGCGTGGTCTCGGGCCGGGCTGAGCAGGAACAGAGAGGACAGCGCAGTAGGAGTACCAAGATCGGATGGGTCAGCAGAGGGAGAGCAGAGGCGGCCAGGTGTAGCACAGCCCAGCGAGGTGGTGCCTGGCCCAAGGACATAGGCACAGCCATGGGACCCCCAGATGACAGGGCCAGCAGGTCTAGCAGGGGCCCGGAGCTATTGGAGGCTGCTGTGCCCCGCCTGTCCCGTCCAGTGTGGAACCACAGCTGGGCCGAAGTCACCTGGCGGCTGCGTGTGTGCTGGGACGGTCGGAACATGTATGTGAAGAGGCCCTCCTCCGCCTCCTGGGCCAGCTCTCCCGCAGCTGGCTGGTCCTCACAGCGGGCACCTGCAGGAGACAGAGGGTAGAGAGAGGGCAACCTGACTGGCAGAAACCGGGAGCCCTCCTCCCAGACAGGAGGAAAGCGGCTGCCATTCAGGAGCCTGCCAAGCACTCCACTGAGAGGTCTGCCAGACTCAGGGACTCTCCCCAGTCTTGGGAGAACTGACAAAGGCTCCCCCATTTGTTATTTCATCATAAAAGGATTTCAAAAATACAAGACATTGCCGACTTCTCTCCACAGTGGTTTTACCAGTTTATATTCCCATCAGCAATGTGCAAGAGGTCCTGCCACTAACTACACCGGCACTTGGAATTGTTAGTTAGACTTCACGTTTTGTTCATCTGATAGTGTGAAATGGCAACTTGAATGCTGTGTACACAGGCATTTGTTATATTACACTTTATATCTTTTCACAGGTCAGAAACAGTGCACGATAAATTCTTTAAAATAAGTCCGCTGTATAAAGAGGAGGAAGAGGAGAAAGGCTATCGCTGAGAATAAAGGAAAATGCTTTCTAAGAAAGTGCAGTTGGCATCCTTACCCTGACAGGTACACAGGCTATACTAAACAAGCATGAACCAGCACCAGCTGAGGAAGTGGCAACTGGGGCTATACTGTTGCATGGATTATCTCATTATAAACCTCACAACAATTGACCCATCTTGCAGATAAAGAAACTGAGGATTAGAAAGGTAAAGTGGCATTTAGCTACTAAGAGGCCAGGCTGGGATTCTGCCCAATCCGAAAGCCACACTTCTAACTCACTGCGCTGCAGGGGGACTGAAAAGCAGGGAGGCAGGGGCCCTCCCTAAAAGAAAGGTGGGCCAGATCATAAGAAAGTCCACGCAAAGGAGGCCTCTACTCATTGAGTTAGGGCAGTGGTCGGCAAACTCATTCGTCAACAGAGCCAAATATCAACAGTACAACGATTGAAATTTCTTTTGAGAGCCAAATTTTTTAAACTTAAACTATATAGGTAGGTACATTGTTATTAACTTAATTAGGGTACTCCTTCAATCGCACTGTACATGTGCGCCCGCACGTGGTATTTTGTGGAAGAGCCACACTCAAAGGGCCAAAGAGCCGCATGCGGCTCGCGAGCCGCGGTTTGCCGACCACTAAGTTAGTGGAACAAGGAAAGGTGAGAAGGGAACTGAAGAGAAGCTGGACTAAGTGTCCCAGGAAAGTTTCCCAACGAATCTTTCTCCTGCCTCCCTGACGTCTTCTCAGACACAGCTACTTGGGGCTAAAGAAACAGGGTTTGGAGCAGGGAGCAAAGACGGAGATAAGAGGAAAGGTGGCAGAAAGGGTCCCACACCAGATACCTCTGTCTCTAGAGACCCTTGGCCTCCCAGGCGAAAATCCCCCTAAGCCCTCCTCTGAGTGGTGCACTCGGAATACACCATCTCCCTGAATCCTGAGAGGTGGGCATCGTTACCCATTTTATAGATGAGGAGGCAGAGGCTCAGGGAGGTTTAGTCATCGGCCCACGTTGCAAAGCCAGTTGGGTGGCAGGTCTGGGATTCAAACCCAGATCTGCCTGCCTGCCAATCCCATGCTATACACCACACTGCTTCTCGGAGTCCCCAGGTCCCCATCCTCATTACCTGCCGCTGGGAAAAGGATGGCCTGGGAGACATCCTCCTCCTCAGGCTCAGAGCGCCTGCGCATGATGCCCCCCACAGCATGTCTTCGGGGCAGACGCCTGCCTCCAGGGTCCCCACCTTCACCGTTCACTGCTGGGGGCCCCAAAGCATCCAGGAACAGGGCCCTCACTTTGGCCAGGACAAGTTCCCGGTCCAGCTCTGACCCTTGGCAGCCATGCCCCCACTGCGGGGCCACCAGTAAGAGGAGCAGCAGTGGCAGCTGTAGCAACATGGCTCACCTGTCCCTGTCAGTGCTGAACCCACACCCTATCACTGCCCCTTTGTCAGGGTCTGCCCAGAGCCTCCCACTGTCCCCTCCCCATCCCACCCCCGCCCTCTTCTACCCTTCTCACCCCAGTCTTCCCCGGGCCTTCCCACGCCCTGCAGTCTGAGTTGCCCCTGCCTGTGGCATTGAGACCTCCTCTCTGACGCAGATGTCTGTGGCCCTGAGCCTTATCTCCCACTCCCGCCAGGAATGTGGGGGAAGGTGCTGGGGAGGGTTTTCACCCCGAGCGACCTGACCCACACATACAACCCCTTCCCCTCCCCCACCCCCACACACCACTATGTGGGTCACATCCCAGACCCAGCACAGAAGTGACATCAGGTGAGACAGGAGGCTAGGAGCTGGGGTCTACCAGCTCCTAAAAGTGTTATTTGTCAGGGAGACGGCCCCTCAGACCTCCTGGGGCCCCCTTCAAACCAGCAGCTGCCGGGTCAGGCATTGGAGGAAGGCCGCAGGCTGAGGCTGGGGCTGGGGCTGGAACCGGGGGTAGTGTGCGGGCAGGTGGTCCCGCCTGCTCTAAACTTAGCCTGGAGGAGCCAGTCTGGGCTTAGTCCTCCAGCTGTGTCATCAGAGAATATTTTTGGGATTGGCAGCGGCGGGCGCCTCTGACACTCCGGCCCCAGCCCAGCGGGTGGTTGGGGACCTGGCGGCTGGAGGAGGGCGGGAGGAGGGGAAAGAGGCCCAGGCTGTGGGAGGGGGCCGGGAAGAGAGGCTCTCGGGAGCAGGAGGCCCAGACGCTGCCGAGGCGGCTGCAGGGCTCCTCACTGTGAAGGCAAACAGGAAGGACTGCCCCCTGAGCTCTGGGCTCCCGGCCCGGAATCTCTGCGCCGCCGAGCCACAGCTCCGGGCGAGGGTAAGGAGGCGAGCGGAGGCGGGCGGTCCGGGGAGAGGTCCACGGATCCCCACGCCGGGCTCCCGGACGCCCCCCGCCTCCCGGGCTCCCTCCACAACTTCGGGCCTCCGCGCGTCCACCCACCACCCGCCCTTCCCCAAGCCGCTGCGGGTCGTCTGCGGCCGCCGCGATGAAGGCAGGCTCGGGCGATCAGGGCAGCCCCCCGTGCTTCCTGCGCTTCCCGCGGCCCGTGCGGGTGGTAAGTGGCGCGGAGGCCGAGCTCAAGTGCGTGGTCCTGGGGGAGCCGCCGCCCACCGTCGTATGGGAGAAGGGCGGGCAGCAGCTGGCGGCCTCGGAGCGCCTGAGCTTCCCGGCCGACGGCGCCGAGCACGGCCTGTTGCTGACCGGCGCGCTGCCCACCGACGCGGGGGTCTACGTGTGCCGCGCCCGCAACGCGGCGGGGGAGGCCTACGCTGCGGCCGCGGTCACCGTGCTGGAGCCCCCGGGCCCCGAGCCCGAGCCCCAGCCCGCCGAGCGCCCACTGCCGCCGCCTGGGGCCGGAGAGGGCGCCCCGTGGTTCCTGACGGGCCCCCGGTCGCAGTGGGTGCTGCGGGGGACGGAGGTGGTGCTGGCGTGCCAGGTGGGGGGCCTCCCCGCGCCCACGCTGTACTGGGAGAAGGACGGGATGGCCCTGGACGAAGTGTGGGACAGCAGCCACTTCGCGCTCGAGCCGGGCCGCGCGGAGGGCAGCGGGGGCGTGAGCCTGGCGCTGCGCATCCGGGCGGTGCGGCTGCCCGACTCGGGCGTCTATGTGTGCCACGCGCGCAACGCGCACGGCCACGCGCAGGCCGGCGCGCTGCTCCAGGTGAGCCAGCTCCCCGAGAGCCCGCCCGAGGACCCCGACGAGGCCCCCAAGCCCGTGGTGGAGCCGCTCAAGTGCGCGCCCAAGACCTTCTGGGTGAACGAGGGCAAGCACGCCAAGTTCCGCTGCTACGTGATGGGCAAGCCCGAGCCGGAGATCGAATGGCTCTGGGAGGGCCGCCCGCTGCTCCCGGACCGCCGCCGCCTCATGTACCGCGACCGCGACGGCGGCTTCGTGCTCAAGGTGCTGTACTGCCAGGCCAGGGACCGCGGGCTCTACGTGTGCGCCGCGCGCAATTCGGCTGGCCAGACGCTCAGCGCCGTGCAGCTGCACGTCAAAGGTGTGGCGGCGCCCCCTTCCGGGTCCCCCTAACTCCAGCCCCCTCGGTGCCCTGTGCCCAGGCGACGGTGGGGGGACTGGGGGACAGGAGGCGGGGTATTAAAATCCCATTGTTTGCCCACTTCCCACCCCCAAGGATTTGGATTTAATAGGTCTCCAAGGCATCCGGGACCTGCTTAGCACACTCCCCAGGTGATTCTGAGGCATGAAGTGGGAAACCTCCCTTTGACTCATTAACTGAGAGAGGCCCAGAACTCTTCTGGTCCGGTGATTTTTCAGCCTGTTATTTTACTTCCCCTCCCCCAATGGAAATCCCATCTAGGGCCCCAATATATGATAAGAGAGAGGAAAGGATCATTTTCTGGCTGTAAGTTTCTAAGTCCAGATTTAAAACGTACTTATAGAGCCGATCAGTGAGAACGGGGGCTGCTTTATCGAATACACACAGTTAAAGTGGAGGTTGTACTCATTACTGGGTCTGGTCTGCGAGCCCTGTGGGAAGGCCTCACATTGAGCAACTCCTGATTCACACTAAAGGTGAACTGGAGGGAGAAAAACTGCCCTGCGATTTTTAGCCCTTCTTTCATCAGACGGCTCTGCCCAGGTTTGCAAGAGGAAGGTGAAGGAGAAGAAACTGATATTTCAAAGTGGAGTCACCAACATCTAATAAATACTCACAAATAGAAAACGGGGGTGGGGGGGAGCACCCCCAAACTCATCCTGGAAGTTAAAGCTCTCCATAATAGGAATCCATCACAACTTGCAGGATTATACTGTTATTAGCTATTGTCCAACTTTTTTCCTCAGAGGAAAAAAAAAACTCGGCAAATCTCCTGAGCCCAGCGTGGCACACATTCAAACATGAGGCACCTGTGCCACAGGGGTGATCTCTCGGGCATGCCACCCACACTGGCCAGGGGAGCCAAACGCTAGCAGGACAGGAAAGCCCAGCGGGCAGGCAGAGCTTCGCACTGCTCCAGCAGCAGGTGAACCCCCGGGGTTCCTTCCAGCATCACGCTTCCTTTTTGCAAAATGCAGTTCTGGAAATGCTACGAGTACTTTAAAAAGAAAACTCAACTCAGAATTTGTGTGGTGCCTTTGAAGGGCCCCAGGGGACAGTTTGAAAATCACTGATGTGGTCCAAGCCCTTCCATCCCTTTTCCCACTTACAGGCGAAAAACCTGAGGCCCAAGGTCACTACAATGGCCTTGCCCAAGGGGATGTGGCTCGTGGCAGGGTGAGGCAAGGATTTAAGCCTCTGGCTTCCCCTCTGGAGGTTTTCCTGTGCGTCCACAATGCCCGCTGGCTCCGGGAGAAAAGCAAATGGCGTGAGCTAATGTGGGTTTAGGCCGTTGACGATGCCAACAGGAGTCCCTCTCTAGAGCCTTCTCTGGTCTCTCTCCTCTCCACAGAGCCCCGACTCCGCTTCTCCAGGCCCTTGCAGGATGTGGAGGGCCGGGAGCATGGGATTGCCGTGCTGGAGTGCAAAGTGCCCAACTCCCGCATTCCCACGGCCTGGTTCCGCGAGGACCAGCGGCTGCTGCCCTGCCGCAAATACGAGCAGATTGAGGAGGGCACCGTCAGGCGCCTCATCATCCACCGGCTGAAGGCGGATGACGACGGCGTCTACCTGTGCGAGATGCGGGGCCGGGTGCGCACCGTGGCCAATGTGACAGTCAAAGGTCGGCTGGCCAGCGGGAGGAGGCCGAGGCTGAGACAGACAGGTGCCCTGACCCCGGGCTAATGGACTCCCGTCTGCCTCTCAGGGCCTATCCTGAAGCGGCTGCCCCGGAAGCTCGACGTACTGGAGGGCGAGAACGCCGTGCTGCTGGTGGAGACGCGAGAGGCTGGGGTCGAGGGGCGCTGGAGCCGCGATGGGGAGGACCTGCCGACCACCTGCCAGAGCAGCTCCGGCCACATGCATGCCCTGGTCCTTCCGGGGGTCACTCGAGAAGATGCTGGCGAGGTCACCTTTAGCCTGGGCCACTCCCGGACCACCACTCTTCTGAGAGTCAAATGTGAGGGCGTGAAAGCCCTTGGTCAGACTTCTCAAGGGCTGGACAGGAGAGCCAGGGCAGGAGGGTGACCGGGTTGGACAGTGGACCTAAGGAGGAAGGGCGGAGGGAGGCTGGGGCAGGGCTCCCGTACAAACCCTGCCTTTGTCTCAGGCGTCAAGCACAGTCCCCCGGGACCCCCGGTGCTTGCAGAGATGTTCAAGGGCCGCAAGAACGTGGTCTTGCTGACCTGGAAGCCTCCCGAGCCAGCTCCCGAGACGCCCTTCATCTACCGGCTGGAGCGGCAGAAGGTGGGCTCGGAAGACTGGGTCCAGTGCTTCAGCGTTGAGAAAGCCGGGGCCGTGGAGGTGCCGGGAGACTGCATGCCCTCCGAGGGTGACTACCGCTTCCGCATCTGCTCCGTCAGCGAGCACGGCCGCAGTCCCCACGTTGTGTTCCACGGGTCTGCTCACCTCGGTGAGTCGGTCCTCCAGTCCAGACCGGGCCTGTCAGCAGTGCTATCCCACGTTATACCCTCTCCTTCCTTCTGCAGCAATCGGTCCCGTCTGCTTAAATGCCTTCCAGCTGCAAGCCCTCTGTCACCCCTCTGGTTCTGATGGCTGCACTCTCTCCCCATCTCAGTACCCACAGCGCGCCTGGTGGCAGGTCTGAAGGATGTGCAGGTATACGACGGGGAAGATGCTGTTTTCTCCCTCACTCTCTCCACCATCATCCAGGGCACCTGGTTCCTTAACGGGGAAGAACTCAAGAGCACTGAGCCCGAGGGCCAGGTGGAGCCTGGAGCCCTGCGGTACTGTGTGGAGCACAATGGCCCGCAGCACCGACTCACCCTGCAAGCCGTCAAGCACCGGCACAGCGGAGCGCTGGTCGGCTTCAGCTGCCCGGGTGTGCAGGATTCGGCTGCCCTCACCATCCAAGGTTGGTGCTGGTGGGGACCTGGGTGGCCAGGACACAAGTCCTGTTGACAGAATGAAGCAGATGCTGTTCCCACTTCTCACATCTGGACCAGGAGAGTAAGGAGCACCCATGGTGGCCTCATGGAAGATTCTGGTCCAGAAGGCCGGCTGTAACCCACACGCAACGTACAGGGCCCCCTTGTTAATTTATCAGCATCATATCCACATTCTTTGGAGCGCTTTATGGTTTACAGAGCTCTGTCATGTTTGTCATCTCAGAGACATAGACCCTGGCCCCTAGGCCCTACCTTCCTGCCCTATCATGTAATCGCTAACTGTCATGGCTTCTTCCTATGTGCCAGGCACAGTCCTAATCACTTTACATATATTAACACAATGCTCTCAACAGCCCTAGAAGGTAGGTTCTTCTGTCATCCCATTTTACAGATGAGGAACCTGAGGCACAGAGTGGTAAAGTGACTTGGCCAAAGAAAGTCACAGATCTAATGAGTGGCGGTGCTGGATTATGAACCCAGGCATTCTGGCTCCAGAATCACACTCTGTCACTTGTGGAGACAGAGAAAAAGAGGGAATGAGGTGCCCTGAGGAAGACAGTTGATGGGGGTCTAAAAGTTCAGGGAACACACTGGCATTTGCCGCCTCACCATTGCTGGAGATGTAACGCCAATCAAGGAATTCCTCAACACCCAACACAGGCCTTGAGGTAGTCGGCTTCCAGCATCCCAGGAAGACGGCAAAGTAAGAAATAACTAGCAGCCGGAGCAGCATTTCCAAATGTGACCCAGGATCACCAACATCAGAGTCATCTGGAGGCTGGGTTATGATGCAGATCCCCTGGCCCTTCTATGACTGGGGAGGGGGCGTCTAAGAATCTGCATTTTAGCAGGATCCCTAGGAATCCTTACACTAAAACCACCGCTCTTAGAATTGGTGAATAAGCCCAAACCTGTTTTTTAAGACTTCAACAAATGTGTGAACAGCAGTTGTCTGGCCTGATGTTCTCAGCCCCCTACACTGAGCGCATGCACCCGAGGGAAGGAGTGCTTATCCCAGGCAGAGCACGACGAGGGCCTGCATGCGACCAGCGCCCGCAAGTGACCAAGTTTCTCCTTATACAGAAAGCCCGGTGCACATCCTGAGCCCCCAGGACAAGGTGTCGTTGACCTTCACGACCTTGGAGCGGGTGGTGCTGACATGTGAGCTCTCCCGGGTGGACTTCCCGGCGAGCTGGTACAAGGATGGGCAGAAGGTGGAGGAGAGTGAGTCGCTGGTGGTGAAGATGGATGGACGCAAACACCGTCTGATCCTGCCTGCTGCTGAGGTCCGGGACAGCGGCGAGTTCGAGTGCAGAACGGAAGGGGTCTCAGCCTTCTTCAGCATCACCGTCCGAGGTCAGGAGCCATGGCAGCTGGGTTCCTCTAGCTGAGGCTGATTCTGGGGGCCATGCAAGCCCTGTCTCCTGTCTGCCTGCTTTGGGGGGAGGGGTGGTTCCTTCCAGGGTGGTCCTGGTGGGCCAGAGGACGTGTTTTCAAATCACATACACCAGCACGCTTGCCTACTACATACCCTTATGTGGGGGTAGGGTGTGGGGAACTGAGTTCCGCTAAGGGAAGGAGAGTGGGAGCTAACATTTATTGGGCATTTACTAGTCAAGGTACACACTCTCGTGTACTCTTCACAGCTAGGTGAAAGGCAATACACCTCCGGTTCGCAGATGAAGATATTGAAGCTCAGAGAGGTTATTTGCCAATTATCACACAGCTAGCAACCACCCCGCTGGGTTCACACACAGGACTGCTTATCCCGCTGTCCCAGGCAGCAGGGTCAAAAGGAAGTGTTAAGTGCAGTGGTCCAGTGGTTCTCAGAGCTAGTCCATGTTCTGGCTGCTTCAGAACTGTCCTGGAAGCTTGTTGCAGTGCCTGTGCCCAGGCCCCCAGACCGCCAGAGCCAGAACACGCAGGACAGAGCCCGCAGAACCACTTACCCAGCTCATCTTCACTTTAAGTGGAAATCCTGTTTCAACTCCAAGGATGTCTGCATGCACTCCATGACAGGGAACTCACTACCTGTGGAGAGAAGCTGTCCCACTGGGGCCCCCTAGGTCATTCCCACCTCCTGCCCGACCGGGGCCAGTGCCCTGAGGCTTCTTTTCAAAGCAGAAGCTAGCCTGGGCCCCACACAGCCTGTGATGGTGGCCTCCTCTCAGCCTAGACAAAGGCTCTCCGTGCCTCCTCCCTCCATGTCCCCACCCAGTGGTGACTTCTGGGGACTCACATAGCATGCTGGTGTCACATGATCTGTCATGCCTCATGCCATTACCCCGAGCCCCCTGCACAGCATGGCCTTAACCTTCCCAGTGTCCTCCAGAGAGAAGACTTGCGGTCAAGCAGCCAGTATGAATTCGCATCTCTAACTGAGGGGGGTATCTGTCTTGGGGGGGTATCTGTGTGACCCTGTCTCTCTCCAGACCCCCCAGTGCACATCCTGGACCCTCGGGAGCACGTGTTCGTGCACGCCATAACCTCTGAGTGTGTCATGCTGACCTGTGAGGTGGACCGAGAGGACGCCCCTGTGCACTGGTACAAGGACGGGCAGGAGGTGGAGGACAGCGACATCATGGTGCTGGAGAACGAAGGACCCCATCGCCGCCTGTTGCTGCCCGCGGCCCAGCCCTCGGACGGGGGCGAGTTTCAGTGTGTCGCTGGAGATGAGCGTGCCTACTTCACCGTGAACATCACAGGTGGGGGTCCAGGCAGGGCCGCGGGACAGGGGAAGGTGTTCCCCACCTCTTCCTTCTCCAGCTGATCCCACGCCTACCCATGGTCTGCACCGCGAGGTTCAGTCATGGCAGGAAATTCGTTGTCGTACTACACTGGTCACAGGTGCATGAATCACAGGGAAGCCCTGCCTTCGCCATTCTCCTGAAGACCCCTCTAAAGAGAACTTGAGGGAAGACAGTGGTACCATAGGGCAGGTGGGCACTAGAGGGGTCAGGAGATCTGAGGCCTTCAGGAGACCCCAACTCCTCTCCCCAGTCCCACCCTCCCTACTGTCCCTGTCCCAACCCAGAGAATGTGGAGTGTCCTACGGCTGAGGCTGCCGTCGAGCCCTTGATGTGACTGGTGACTGTTCTGTCTCCAGCTACGAGTGCGAACGGCTGTGAGACCCTGTCTGAGGGGGGGCCCGATTGTTCCATTTGTGGCACACTTGGCAGGAGTAGGGAACAGGCGTGGATCAGGCAGGGCAGCGGGGCCCATCGACTCCAGCCCCTGATGTCCGGCCACATGGCCCCCGTCCCCCAGACGTCTCCTCATGGATCGTGTACCCCAGCGGCAAGGTGTATGTGGCGGCCGTGCGCCTGGAGCGTGTGGTGCTGACCTGTGAGCTGTGCCGGCCCTGGGCCGAGGTGCGCTGGACCAAGGATGGCGAGGAGGTGGTGGAGAGCCCAGCGCGGCTCCTGCAGAAGGAGGACACCATCCGCCGCCTGGTGCTGCCTGCCGTCCAGCTCGAGGACTCCGGCGAGTACTTGTGTGAAATCGATGACGAGTCAGCCTCCTTCACCGTCACTGTCACAGGTGTGGACCCACCCCAGCTGCCCGGGGTCACCAGAGGACAGTCCCGAGCCCTTGGAGAAGCTGGCCACATAGCCCCTAGCTAGCACATTGGAGGGTTCGGGGAGCCCGTGGGTGCATGTACCAGAGCTCCCTGCTCAGAAGAACCGAGGGTCTGTGTTTGAGTGATCAGGTCCCCCCACCCCCACCACACACACACACACACACACACACACACACACACACTCACACACTCACACACGCCCTCCCGTCCCATGCCCAAGGCCAGGAAGGAATAGCTGTGGTTCACAGACGAATTTACTGAGCACTTTCTATGTGCCAAATTGGGTTAAGTGCTGTGGGTAACTGTATGCAACGCAGACCCCTCCCATTCTCAGAGCTGCCAGTCTAGCTGGGGCAGTCCCTGTTAACCAGGGAACGCAAATGGGCAGTCCCTAGCACCCCATGCAGCCCACAGATGTGTTTTTGTTTGGCCTGCAGAGTCTTACCAAAGTCAGGACAGTTCAAATAACAATCCGGAGCTATGCGTCCTCTTGAAAAGGCCGAAGACCCGGCGGCTCTGGTCCCGCTTTCCCCCATGGCGACGAACAGCTGGCGCTGAGTAGCAGCTGCCCCCATAACTCGGGGCCCACTTTCCTGTCCCACCCTCCCGCTTCTCCCCAGACTACTTCAATAAACATGCAAATAAATGTACAGCGACACCTTGTGACCAGTGCTGTGAGGGACGAGGGCAGAGGGCCCAAGAGAGCAGAGCAGGCGAGTCAGGAAGGGCCTCGGAGAGTCACCGTGCTTCCCTGGGCTGCGCTCTGGATGCTCAGCTGCTCCCAGGCCGACACGCCACTTCCGGCCAGGAGCTCACCATGGAAGGTCTTAGAGTGTGGGGTTGTCAGGTGTCCTGATAGGGAGCAGAGGGAGCCCAAGGCCTGGGTCTGTTAACCAGGTTGGCGGCAGGAAGTGCCTTTGAAACCGATACTTGGGGCAGGGGCTGAGTTAGCTGAGAGGGAGTCGGGGTTTGGGCTGAAGGTGGGGGAAGAATATCCAAAGTGAGAAGAGCACAGGACGACTATGGAAGTGCTAGTCATTCGGTGCTGGGAGCTTTGGAAGTGCAGCCCAGCACCAGTCCGGTGTGGAGGTGTGGGGGTGTGGGGGTTGGGGGATGCAGGGCCTAGGCACCTCTGGGTGGTGCAGAAGAACCCCCCCTGGCTACACTAGAGCGACCATCCCGCTGCTGGCACAATCTTGCCTTCTCCCCTGCTCTGCCCTGGGAACAATGCCTCAACCTAGTCTGAGCAGCTTAGGGCCCCCCACTCCCTGCACCCAAATAGTGCAGCTTGACACATGCAAGCCCACAAAGTCAGAGAGGCCTTTGCACATCTGTCCTGTAGTGAGTCCCTTCAAACTCACCTGCCCTAAGCCCTGGCCAGATATATACAGTACTGGCCACAGCTGCACATATGCCAGCCCACATTTGGCCTCCCCACGAAACACCAGATTTGAATAAGGAAATTCACACACCACCACCTCGGTGTGGATGGGGGAGAATTAAGTCTGATACCAAGCTGAGATCCCACGGCGGTGCAGGCACCCCAGCCCCATCGCTCCACCCAGTCCTCACTCCACTGCCCCTATACCCTCCCTCACCCCTCAGGCAGCCACAGTCTGCAATTAGCTGGCCTTGATGGGGCCCAGAGAACCCGCCTGCATCCTCTAGACTCAGGAGGAGCTCAGTTAGGAAGGTGGTTTGCAGAGGGAGAGGGCTGAGTGGGTGCTGATGGGCACCTCTGCCCATGCTCACACCCCTGCAAAAACAGACCGGGAAGCTAGCAGTTCCCCGGCCCAGCCACAAGGGGGCCGAATGCTAAAGAAGCACTAAAGTGTCCTGTAGACAAGATTCTGGGTGACCCCCAGGGTGCCCAGGGAATGTGAGCAGGCCCTGGCTCAGTCCACTGTCCTATTCAATGTTGACATACTTTTCTCTCTGTGGAGGAGCAACAACCTTTCAGCAGTTGGAGACGAACTCCCAGGATCGGCATTGAATATCCCTAGGGAACTCTCAGACAGGTGTTGGCAACCCATGCACAGATGCAAAAATCATTAGTGTTCCTGCAAGCCTTGGCTCAGAATCCCTACCACTGGTTGCAGAGTCTGAGTGCTCCTTTAACAGGTGGTAGTTCTTCCTCCTGCCCTAGAGTAGGTGTAGCCAGCTGTGACCTTAAGGAAGTTAATCACTCCGTGCCTCAGTTTCCTCATCTGGAAAACCGGGATAAAACAAAACCTACCTCCTAGGACTGCGGTGAAGGTTAACTGTGTAATGTGCTTAGGAACCTTAGAAAGCGGTATATAAGTATTTGCTATTACAGATCCATGATCCCTTATCCACAGTTTCAAAATCCAAAAATCTCTCAAGACCCAAAGGCTTTTGTAAGTTTGGTATTCAAAGTCATTTTAGTAAAACTTGAGCTTAATTGCTATGAAGCTATTTGTACTCCTTAATTATTCTGCTTAGAGTGAATACATCTATCTGTTACACCGAAGAAACGTTAATGTGATTGATTATGGGGGTGCCCCGTGGGGGCTGAAGGGGTGGGTAGATGAGATGTGATAAATGCACCACTTCTGCAATCTGAAACCTGCTGGATTCTGTCCCACCTCTGGCCCCAGGGGATTTCAGAGAACAAATTGTAGACCTACGATTCCCTGTTATTATCCTCATTACTCATTATTGTGGGTGACAGGGACTTCACGCTGCCAGATGGCTCCAGGGAGGCTGGCAGAGACTTTGTAATAGCCTGTGGTTGCCCTCACTCTGCAGAGCCCCCCGTACGCATCCTACACCCCCGGGATGAGGTGACCTTGGCCGCCGTGAGCTTGGAGTGTGTGGTGCTAATGTGTGAGCTGTCGCGGGAGGACGCCCTGGTGCGCTGGTACAAGGATGGGCTGGAGGTGGAGGAGAGCGAGGCCCTGGTGCTAGAAAGTGACGGGCCCCGCCGCCGCCTGGTGCTGCCTGCTGCCCAGCCCGAGGACGGGGGCGAGTTCGTGTGTGATGCTGGAGACGACTCGGCCTTCTTCACTGTCACCGTCACAGGTGGGAAGTTTCTGGGGCACACTGGAGAGCTAGAAAAGCAGGAGGCTGAGGGACAGACACCCAAACCCCTGACTTCCTATATCTTAGGGCTCCCCTCTGGCCCCACGCAGCCTTTTGCCTTCTCCAGCCTCCTTATTCTCAGCCAACAGAGAGCCCTAGATGACTCAAATCGGGTCGGAACAGTGACCAGGGGCCTGGTCAAGAGAGTCTAGCAATCAGTACTCATCCATTCATTTTTTCAACCAGTACTTATTGAGCAACTACTATGTGCTTGGCACTGTTCTAGATGCTGATGGATACAGTAATGAACCAGTAAGAGAAAGCCTCCTGTCTTCATGGAGCACGCATTCTAATGAGGGTGGACAGACAACAAATAACTAAAATAGATGTTTTTCCACATGGTATACGTGCATCAGAGGCAAAGCAGGAAAAGTGGATAGAAAGTGGGTGTGGCATCGGAAGGGTGTGCATTGGGGTCAGGCAGATCTGGGCTACCCCTTTCTGTCCGTGTGACCTTGGATGAGTCACTTTCCTCCAAAGAGGCCTCAGGTCCTCATCTGTAAAGTGAAGCCAGCAGCAGTGCCCCTCTGGAGAGTGTCAGGAGTAGCGGAGAAAGGAACTGCCGTGTGCTTATCACAGCGCCTGGCACACAGTAGGTGCCAGTGATTATAGCTGGTACCATTCCCAAGAGCTGCGCTGTGAAGGGAGAAGCTAGCCGGTGAGGCGGAGCCCACACGTGCCTCTCTCTGTTCGCCCACCAGCCCCGCCAGAGAGGATTGTGCGGCCCGCAGCCCGCTCCCTGGACCTGCAGTTTGGGGCTCCGGGGCGCGTGGAGCTGCGCTGCGAGGTGGCCCCTGCTGGGTCCCAGGTGCGCTGGTATAAGGATGGGCTGGAAGTGGAAGCATCGGACACCCTGCAGCTGGGTGCTGAGGGGCCCACCCGCACCCTCACCCTGCCCCACGCCCAGCCCGAGGACGCCGGGGAGTATGTGTGTGAGACCCGTGATGAAGCTGTCACCTTCAACGTCAGCCTGGCTGGTGGGTGCCCCCCAGCCAGCTCGGGTGGGGGAGGTGGAAGCAGCCCAAGCTGACCCCTCCTCTCTCTGTCCAGAGCCCCCAGTCCAGTTCCTTGCCCCAGAGGCAGCCCCCGGCCCTCTCTGTGTGGCCCCCGGGGAGCCGGTGGTGCTGAGCTGTGAGCTTTCCCGGGCTGGCGCCCTCGTCTTCTGGAGCCACAACGGGAGGCCGGTGCAGGCGGAGGAGGGCGTGGAGCTCCACGCCGAGGGCCCCCGCCGCGTCCTCTGCATCCGGGCTGCAGAGCCAGCCCACGCCGGCCTCTACACCTGCCAGTCCGGGGAGGCCCCCGGCGCCCCCAGCCTCAGCTTCACTGTCCAAGTGGCTGGTGAGTACAGCCTGGGCAAGAACCCATGCGTTTCCCCGCTCCTCTAGCGCGCCTTGCCCCCTCCTGTACCTTTCCCCATCCTGCCTCCACTGCTCTCCATATAGCCCTTGAGCCACTTCCTCCCGGTGATCCAAAGCTCTGTCCCCACAGAGCCCCCCGTGCGGGTGGTGACCCCAGAAGCGGCCCAGACAAGAGTTCGCAGCACCCCAGGCAGGGACCTAGAGCTGGTGGTACACCTCTCCGGGCCCGGGGGCACTGTGCGCTGGTACAAGGACGGGGAGCGACTGGCGAGCCAGGGGCGGGTGCAGCTGGAGCAGGCCGGGGCCAGGCAGGCACTGCGGGTGCGGGGCACACAGAGCGGAGATGCTGGGGAGTACCTGTGCGACGCACCCCAGGACAGCCGCATCTTCCTCGTCAGTGTGGAAGGTAACGGCACCCCTCACACCCTTTGGTCCCCGGCTCCCCGGGGTCCACACCTCTCACCATGCTGGGATCCCCTCATCCCCTCCCCCCACCTCACTGCCTCTGGCTCCAACCAATTCATGCACAACAGTTCCTTGGATAGGGGCTCAGAGCCCCCTTGTCTAGAAACTCTCAAATAGGAGGAGGCATAGCCCAGTGGTTAAAAGCAGGGGCTCTGGAGTGACCCACCCAGGTTCCAATCTGGATTCTGCTTCTCAGTAGTTGTGTGACCCTGGCAAGTCGTGTAACTTCTCTGAGTCCCAGCTCTGAAGTGTGTGTGTGGGGGGGGGGGGGGGGGGGGGGGGTGGTCACGGGGGGGAGGTGCTTGTCTTTTTTTTTTTTTTTAATTGATTTTTCACAGAGAGAGGAAGAGAGAGGGATAGAGAGTTAGAAACAGATGAGAGAGAAACATCGATCAGCTGCCTCTTGCACACCCCCTACTGGGGATGTGCCCGCAACCAAGGTACATGCCCTTGACCAGAATCGAACCTGGGACCTTTCAGTCCGCAGGCCGACGCTCTATCCACAGAGCCAAACTGGTTTCGGCGAGGTGCTTGTCTTATAGGGCTATTGTGACAGCTAAATGAAATAAATAGGGTCCATGGTAAGTGATTTATTGTTATTAGGGAGCCAGAGAGGCAGGGTACCAGGCCAGGATGGAGAGGAGTTGGCCTAAAGAGGCATCTATCTAGTCCTTTGGGACATCCCTGTGGCTGACACACAGCAGGTCTCAGGAAAGGTCTCTTCAATACCTGGGGGTGAGGCCTCTACCCTCTCGAGGGGATGAAAAGGGGGGAGGGAGAGAGACCCAGCCCGCCTCACTGCCTGACCTCCCCCCACCAGAACCGCCACCGGTGAAGCTGGTCTCAGAGCTGACACCACTCACTGTCCACGAGGGCGACGACGCCACGTTCCGGTGTGAAGTCTCCCCTCCAGACGCCGACGTCACCTGGCTGCGCAATGGGGCCATTGTCACTCCAGGACCTGGGCTAGAGATGGCCCAGAGCGGGTCAACCCGCACCCTGACCGTGCGAGGGTGCCAGCTGAAGGACGCAGGGACCGTGACTGCCCAAGCAGGGGGCACAGCAACAAGTGCCCGGCTCCACATTCGAGGTTTGGTCCCAATGGGGGGTGCAGTGGTTTTATTCCCTTACCTATCCTCCTGGCCCCACCTAGCAGCCTTGCCCTTGTGCCCAGGGACAAACCAGTGAGATGGAACAGGGGGTCCACGTCCAGGCACGCCCAGGCTCCATGGCCCCCTCCCCCTTCCTCCCCAGAAACCGAGCTGCTGTTCCTTCGGCGGCTGCAGGACCTGCGGGTGGAGGAAGGCCAGGACGTGTGCCTGGAAGTGGAGACGGGCCGAGTGGGTGCAGCAGGGGCCGTGCGCTGGGTTCGAGGTGGGGAGCCCCTACCCCACGACTCTCGCCTGTCTGTGGCCCAGGATGGCCACATCTACCGCCTCTTCATCCATGGTGTTGTACTGGCTGACCAAGGCACCTACGGCTGCGAGAGCCACCACGATCGCACCCTGGCCAGGCTCAGCGTAAGGCGTGAGTGCCCTGTCCTCTCCTAACGAATTGTCCGCCCTACAGCACAGCCTTTCCTGGCTGGCCCAGGGCCCCTCAGACCCCCTCAAAGTGACCCTTGCCTCTGAGGCCAGTCAGCCCTGGCTGACCTCCAGGACCGTGACCTGAAGTGGCCTGCTGGAAGCATGACTTCCTTTTTCTAAAGTTTTCTATTTACCTCAGAAGTCCATGCGGATTTTGCATTCCATTTCATATGTCCAATTTGGCTTTGCTATAAACATAAATATTATCCTCCAGAAAGACTAGCGGTGTTTATCCTTTAGTCACAGGCCCCAGGATACGCAGGCCCATATCAGAAGCAGGGATGGCCGGCAAATAGCACCCCCCATCCCCCAAGCTGGAGCCCTCTAGGAATTGTGTGACTTCATGCAAAGTACTTAATCACTCTGAGCCAAGTCTTAAAAATGAGGCTGATTCCTGCTTCAAGAGTCTTTGGGAATATTCAATGAGATAACATGAAAAATGCCCACAAAAACCTGGGTAAATGGTTCTTGTTGGTGATACATATTCTTTTCTAGTTTATTTCATCACAAAAAAACACATATCTCAATGCTATTCACCTTGGATAATTGGAGAAACTAAGGCCCAGAGAGGTCAAGCAGTTTGTCAAAGGTCACACAGTATACAACTATGTGGCAGAGTTAGGGTCCAATCTTGGTATGTCTGACTCAGAATTCTGTGCTCCTTCTGAGTGAGGGTCACAGCACCCCTCACCCATACTCCTCAGCCTTCTAACCACACCTCACCCGCTTCTCCTAACCCCAATAAGCTCCCCTCTCGCCCTAAGTCTGGTGGGCTGTGCTCCCTTCTCCCTGCACCCTGGTTCTGAGCTTCATTTGATAGGCCCTTCGTAGGTTAGGTGTTAGGGGTGGTGCAGGTAGAGCCAAAGGGTATGTGAGACCCCCAAAACCCAAGCCCAGAGCTGGAGCCCTCATCCTCCTTCTCTCCCCATCTCCCCCCACCAGCAAGGCAGCTAAGGGTGTTGCGGCCTCTGGAGGATGTGACCGTCATCGAGGGGGGCAGCGCCACCTTCCAGCTGGAGCTGTCCCAGGAGGGTGTGATGGGGGAATGGGCCCGGGGCGGAGTCCGGCTGCACCCGGGGCCCCAGTGCCGCATTCGCACGGAGGGCCGCACCTACCACCTGGCACTCAGTGGCTTGGGCCTGGCCGACTCAGGCTGCATCTCCTTCACGGCAGACGCCCTGCGCTGTGCAGCCAGACTCACTGTGAGAGGTGCGGCCTCGGGGACACTGCTGCCTGCTGACCAGCCTGGGTGTGACTCTGCTGATCCCACTGCCTGTGTGGCCCCCACTGACCATGGCCCAGTGTGCCCCTCACTGACCTCTCTGCCAGAGTGTGGCTCCCCCGACCCTTTGGCCCTGTGTGGCCCCAGCGACTGCCCTGCCTGAGTGTGGCTCCTCTGGCCCTCCAGTCCCTGCAAACCACTGACTGGGCCACTGTGAGCGTGCTATGCCAGTCTGATCCTATTGTCTGCCTGTGCTGACCATGGCCCCACTCACCACACTGAGTGTGACCCCACTGACCACACCTGCCTGCTGTGCCCTGTCTGCCTACCTGAGGGTGCCCTTCTGACCACTCAAATCCCAATGACCCTCTGTCTGTGTCCCCCATGTTTGCTTCTAGCCCAGTGTATTCCCCCACTGACCACACCTGTGGGTCTCCCCATTGCTACTCTGAATACATTGTACCCCCCATTGTCCAGGGTCTCCTGTTCATCACAGACCATGCCTGTCTGTGGGGGACTCCACTGGCATCTCTGCTCTGGTTCCCGCCATGTCCCTCTAGCACCAGCATGCCCCACACTGACCACCTTAAAGTGTGACCACCAGCTGGCTACTCCCGCCCCATTAACCCCTGTAACTCCACTGTGTCCTCCACCAACCAGCATCGTCCACTTGTCCTAACACATCCCCACTGGTGACCTTCACTGCTCACCTTGCCTCAATGTGTCCACCACTAACCCTCTGTGCCCTTGTGTGTTCTCCTCGTCCCCGGGAGCCGGGCCCCCATCCTGCCCTCACCCTGTTCCCTCTGCACTGTCCTCCTCTTCCCATCCCAGAGGCCCCAGTGACCTTTGTGCAGGTGCCACAGGACCTAGAGGTGACCGAGGGCGACACAGCTACATTCGAGTGCGAGCTTTCCCAGGCTTTGGCTGATGTCACCTGGGAGAAGGTCAGAGCCCAGCCCCAGCCCCAGCCCAGCCCACCTCGGCATCACAATAGCAATAATGCCCCAAACTAATACTGAGTGGATGTGCCCGCCACTGTGCTCAGATGTGCTGTACCTTTAATCCTTTAATCTTTACAACTCTTTCAGGTAGGTCTTATTATCTCCATGTTATCTCCAAGGAGACTGGGGCTCTGTGGGGTAAAGTATTGCCCAGGGGAAGACAAAAGGGGCAGAGCCCATATTTGAATCCAGGTTTGCCTAATTCCAGAATCCATGCTCATGGCCAATGTGGTTGGTACATGACCCTGGGCTTCCCGCGCCTGTGGAGTCCCTTCTCAACCTAATGTCCCCTAAAGGGCGACACCTTCCCAGTGAGGCTCCTAGCGCGGCTCGCAAGCGCAGGACGGCTCCACCCCAGACTGGGGGGACGCGGATTAACATAAACACGCCTCGAAACTGCTTGGCATCAACAAAGGGCGCCACCGCCTCCCTGGGCCGCGGTCGCCGGTGCCCAGCTGAGTTCATCCGGACCCTCTGCCACCCCCTAGGACGGGCGCCCGGTCATCCCCAGCCCCCGGCTCAGGCTCCAGGCCCTCGGCGCGCGGCGCCTCCTCCAGCTGCGGCGCTGTGGCTCCTTGGATGCTGGGACCTACAGCTGCGTGGCGGGAACGGCCCGCGCCGGCCCCGTCCGCCTGACCGTGCGCGGTGGGTACGGGGTGCTGCTGGGGCCGGGCACTGAAGTGGGCTCGGGGGCTGCAGACGAGCCTTTCCCTGGGACTGACTTGGGTGCTCCCCGACGAGGGGCGGGGCAGGGTGGGTGCCACCCTCCGCCCTGCCCCGCCTCACGCCCCCGGCTCCGCCCCAGAGCGCGTGGTGTCCGTGCTCTCCGAGCTCCGGCCGGTGAGCGCCCGCGAAGGCGACGGCGCTACGTTCGAGTGCACCGTATCCGAGGTCGAGGCCACCGGCAGCTGGAAGCTCGGAGGCCGCCCACTGAGACCCGGAGGCCGCATCCGCATCCGACAGGAAGGTCTGGCCGACTTGCTACCCGTGGCTCCTCGCTGCCCCGCCCCCGGCTCGCATAGACCCCGCCCATTAGGATTAGCCCCGCCTCCATCTCGAACGGGCCCCGCCCCACACCCCTAAGCCGTCTGCCTGTCTCTCTGAGCCCCGGAGTCGGAGCCCTCGGTCCTGGCCCGCTCCTCCTCCCCCTCCGCATCCCAGTTCCGCCCATCCTAGCGCACGTTTGTCGCGTCCGAATCGACCCGGCGACCTACTCCCGCCCCACCACCCTCATCCCCGATCCCTTCCCAGTGGTGGCTCCGGCCTCGCTAGCGCCCCCTTCACCCTCAGGGAAGAAACATATTCTGGTGCTAAGTGAGCTGCGCGCGGAGGACGCCGGTGAGGTCCGCTTCCAGGCGGGACCCGCCCAGTCCGCAGCTGAGCTGGAGGTGGAGGGTAAGCCACTGCCGCGGGGGTGGCCTGGAGTGGGCATCACCTTCCCTGGGACTGGCAGGCTGGCGGCTTGTCCTAGGAACGCTGCCTCCCCCACCTCCCTTTCTCGAGGGGCTCTCCCGGGGCGGGTCACCGAGGGCAGCGCGCCGTCTCCGGGGGAGGAGGAGACTTTGGGTTGAGGGTGCAGGGGAATGGGCCCGTGGCATTGAGATCTGAGACCAGGAGCAGAGGCCGTGGAGGGGAGGGAAGATGCATTTCTCTTCCTGGGGGTCCTGCGTGTCCCTATTAACTTAAGCCCTCGTCCTCCACCCCCAGCACTGCCTCTCCAGATGTGCCGCCGCCCGCCTCGCGAGAAGACGGTTCTGGTGGGCCGCCGGGCGGTACTGGAGGTGACCGTGTCGCGCTCCGGGGGGCACGTGTGCTGGTTGCGGGAGGGGGTCGCGCTGTGCCCGGGAGACAAGTACGAGCTGCGCAGCCATGGCCCCTCCCACAGCCTGGTCATCCGTGACGTGCGACCTGAGGACCAGGGCACCTATTGCTGCCAGGCCGGCCAAGACAGCGCCCACACGCGGCTGCTGGTAGAGGGTGAGTGAAGCTGACTTGGGCAGGAGGGCTGGCCAGGCAAAATTGGTCACCTGGGAGCTGGTGGGCTGAGACACACCCACCGCAGATTTTTCAGGGCCTGGGGTAGCCAGTCGGTCCTGGGATGTACTGAAGGTAGGAAGTGGGGAGGCAGGGATCTGTTAGGCTGAGGAGAGGAAGGAGTTGTGTTCTCCACGGGAACCACTGGGCTCAGGGCAGCTGTTCCCACCTTTCTACACCCCTTCCTGTCCAGTACTCTCCTCACTTCCTCCTGCCCCTGGACCATGTTTGTCTCACCTGAATACCCCATTTGTACCCAAGTTCTTATCCTCCCAATTACCGGCTCCTGGTTTGTGGCGCCCACAGGCCCCTCACCCCCTCCTGCTCTCTGCTGGCTTCTGCCCATCTCAGTGAGTTCAACATCAGCCTGGGCAGAGGGCTCCTGAGCTAGTCCCATTTCTTTCCTCCCACAGAGGAGATGCCCCACTCTCCACCCAAATTCCTGCATTCCCTTCAGATGCCTTGCCCCACCCCTATCCAGCCCCCACTTTCCTGCAGCACAGACAGCCCTGACAGAGGCCTAAGAAAGAGTGGGGCAGAGGGTGAGGGGCACTCTTCCTGTGTGGGTGCCCAGGTTCTGCCAGGGAGGATGGTGGTACCCACTTTCTCCCCAGCCCCACGCAGAGTTATTCCTCTGCAGGTAGCTAGAAGGACCGAACCGGGCCAGGCGGGTGCCCTCGGACAGCTTGGAAGGCGCATGCCCTTACCCTGGGCAGAGATGGAAGGCAGGGGAACCAGAGGTGTTGAAAAACAATAAAAGTGGTGTAGCCCTTTTCCTTGGCTCTCTGGACGATGAAGGAGGGCAGAACTGGCCTGGAGGACCCTGTGTAGTGAGTGACACAGGGGACCAAGAACTACAGTGCTTCTAAGTTGGCCCCGTGGACATGCCAGCCACCGAAGATCACTACTCTTGGCAGAAGCCACAGTTTGGCACATTTATAAAAGATGTAAAACAGGGTGGGACGGAGGGAGACAGAAGCATGAGGTGTCCAGGGTGGCAATGACAGACACCAGACATGCATCGTGCATTTAAGCCCCCTGAGCCCCAGGTCCCCTTCCCAACCCAGCCCAGAGCAGCAGCCCCCACCCCCATCCTCTGCCACTGCCCTCAGGCTGGTGGCTTTGCAGAGGACAGGGAACCAGGGTGAGGGGTGCTGCAGTGGAGAAGGAGAAGAAGCCTTGGATGAATCTGGCTGAGAGGCAGAGCAGTGGGGGAAGAAGGCAGGCCTCCCCCACGTAGACATGCAGGAGAGTGGCCCAGGGGACCCCAGCAGTGGGGGAGGAGGTGGGCAAACCTTGCAGCAGCCCTGCCAATCAGAAATCTAAGGCAAGGGTCCCAGTGTTCCCTCCAACCCACCCCTTCATGCACACGCACACACAGGTGACACACTCACAACCCTGAGCACACCCCAAAGGGGCTCACACCCCATCCCTCAGGAGCTCCTTGGGAGAGGGCTTTCCCCCAGACCAGGCATAGCCTGAGACAGGCCCTCCCTTCTAGCAGCCAGGCCAGTCCTCTCCAGGGTAGAGAAACAGCCATAGGCTACAGGGCGAGGTGGGCTGCGTCGTGGCCCAGCAGGCCTCCGCAAGCTAACAGAGCCGGTGTGACCACAGAGTCCAGGTGGGCGGGAGCAGCTAGACTGCTATACCCGCACAGGGGGCCCTGTGCAGGCTGTCAGTGGTCCCCGGGACCCATATTCATAGTCCATGTCTGTGGGTGAGGCCATGAAGGAGCTCAGTGAGCTTCCTGTCTGCCGGTCCCGGAAGCTCTGGATATAGCTCTGTGGGAGAATAAACACAGATGTGAGTGCAGCCACAGACCCCTGCCCTGAGAGCCCCCTCAGGCAGACATCCTCTCCCTGCACCCCCACAAGCCTGAGACTCACCCCAGACTGCTGTAGTCCCAGGACCTCATCACACTCATAGTCTAGCCCTGAGACCCTACCCCATACCATACTTCAGGCGTCCTCAAACTACGGCCCGCGGGCCACATGCGGGTGTTTTTGCCATTTTGGTTTTTTTTTTTTACTTCAAAATAAGATATGTGCAGTGTGCATAGGAATTTGTTCATAGTTTTTTTTTTAAACTATAGTCCGGCCCTCCAACGGTCTGAGGGACAGTGAACTGGCCCCCTGTTTAAAAAGTTTGAGGACCCCTGCCATACTTAGTTAAAATTCTTCCTCAGGCACTTTCCCCCCATCCCAGCGCTGGGCCCATCAGGCTCCTGGTGCAGGGGTTATGATGGGTGGACAGACACTAGGCCTTCTAGACAGTGCCCAGCCCCTGGGGAAAGCCCAGTCCTGCTTGGACGGAGCTTACACACTCCCTCGACCCCATTCGGATTGGAGGGGCTCGGAGTGCTCACCGGGGAGAGGACATCTCCATTGAAGCGTTTGATGGGCACTGGCCTGCGCCGATAAGCAGGGTCAGGGGGCCCAGGCCTCGGAGGAGCCCGGGAACCTCTGGAGGGAGCCCTTGGGGGTCTCTTTTTGCGCCGCTTCTCCTTGCGCTCTTCCTGCTGCCGTATCCGCATCAGCTGCACACGGCGTCGCTGCCGGCTGATGACCACTGTGAAGGGATGGGCAGAGAAGAGTCTCAGGGGTCCACACGTGTCCTCTCCACCCTTCCTACCTGGTGGCCTAGGGCTTCCAGATTCCCCTTATCTGTAATACCCCGCCCCCCCCCCCCGCCCTTTCCTGGTCTCCCACCTCCCAGATGGGACTTCCATTGCTCTTTATCTCTGAAGATCTTTATGGAAGATTCCTAGACTCTAGGTACCATCTCTCCAGCCGTCATCCCTCTCCCAACCCTGAGCTCTAGGTGACTCACCAAGACCAGCCATCATCCCTCTACTGGACAACCTCCGCTGCCTCCTCACTGGTTTCCCTTCTACACTTGCCTTCCCCAGTGTTTCCTACATTCAGCAGCCAGAATGAGCATCCCAAATGCTAAATTAGATCATATCCTCCCTGCTTCAAGCCTCCAGCAGCATCTTATTGCCCTCCTAAAAAAAAAAATCCAGCCTGGCCAGCGTGGCTCAGTGGTTGAGCGTCGACCTATGAACCAGGAGATCACGGTTCGATTCCCAGTCAGGGCACATGCCAGGGTTGTGGGCTCAATCCCCAGTGTGGGGCATGCAGGAGGCAGCCAATCAATGATTCTCTCTCATCACTGATGTTTCTATCTCTCTCCCCTCTCCCTTCATCTCTGAAATCAATAAAAATATAAAACATAAAATAAAATAAATAAAATTCAGAGTCCTCATCATGGCTCAGAGGGCCCACATAATCAGCATCCCTCAGTCTCTACCATCCAGCCCCATTTCTTCAGCAAGCCAAGCCCATCCCTTCTCAGGCCCCCACTCTTGCTATTCCCTTTTCTCTAGCTCTTTGCATGGCTGGTCCCTTATTCTGCAGAACTCTACTTAAATGTCACCTCTTCCAAGTGGCCTTCCTTGAGCACCCTGTCTATAATAGCCTCTGAAGGTCACTCATATTACCCTGCATATCTCTTTCATATCACTCTGCACAACCGGAACTATCTTGTTTGTTTGCATGTCTATTAGGGAGGGACCTCTTCTATTTTTGTCTCTGTTGTATCTCCAGTTCTGGAGTGGGCTTAGCACAGAGCTGCTGCTCCGTACATTGTTGTGGAATGAATAGTACCACTGAGGTCCTATCTTCCTTCCTAGACCATGATCGAGTCACCTCTTTAACCCTATTGAAGCCTTCCACTGCTGGTGTGCACAGCTTCTCCCCCCACTCCCCAATTGCTCACCCCCCCCCCCCCCCCCCCCGCCCCCCACTTCTCTTATGACCACCCGGGTCCGTGCCCTCTCACCTTCCGTGTGGGAGTCCCCCTCGGCCGTCACCCGCCACTGCACCAGGACGCCCATCAGGCTGAGCAGAGGCCAAAGCGCCAGCAGGGCCCAGCTCCGCCAGCAGAGGGGAGGCACAGGGGCGGCACGCAGCCGCTCCACCGCGTAGCGCCCCAGCAGCAGCAGCTCAGCAAAGTAGTCAGCGGCAGTGGCGATGAGCGCAGCGCCAGTCACAGCGGTGGCCAGAGTGGTGAGCGGGCGAGGCCAGCGCAGGGTGAGCAGCGCGCAGAGCAGGCCGCCCCCCAGCAGCAGCCCCAAAGGGCTCCACACGGATCCCGGCTGGTAGTAGGGGGTGGAACCCAGCAGGGCAGCAGCAGCGAGCAGCAGACCGAGCAGCAGCCCCACCAGGAAGAGGCCCACGCTGCGCACCAGCATGGCCACCAGCCCGCACAGCAGCCCGATGCCCAGTGCGATGCCCGCACTCGCCCCGGCACTCAGCTGTGTCTCCAGCACCCGCTCTCGGTAGCACAGCAGGAAGATGACCACCGAGCCAAACAGCAACCCAGTGAGGAAGAGCACTGCCTTGAAGCAGCGGTAACCTAGAGGGGAACAGGCGCCAGTGAGGGGCCAACATGAGGTCACCTGACTGGAGGCAAGGGGTGGAGGGGTCAGAACGTGAAATCACAGGGGAACCAGAGGCAGGATACTAAGATAAGAAAATTGGGGGTCATTAGGGTCCTGAGGGCACCCGTGATGGGGCCACTGGGGTCAAGGGAGGTCAGAGAGATAGGTCACTAGGAGTCACTTGGAAAACAGAGAGACAGACATTGAGATAAACATTTGGTCTTTGAGGGTTAGAGGAGTCAGAGATAGGTCATTGGACTCAAGAGTAAATCAGTGATAGGGTCATTGGGGTCATTGGAGTCATGAGGATCAGAGAAATAGGTCACTGGGGTCACAAGGGGATCAGCAATAGAGTCATTGGGGTCTATGAGGAGGGATTGTTCACAGAGATGAGGTATTTGGAAGTCAGAAAGAATTTGAGAGATGAGGTCTTGGAGGGGTCACAAGGCTTCAGAGACATGGCATCATTAAAAGGTTACATAGAGAAAAGGGAGGCAGGGTTATTGGGGACTGGTTCCAGGAGATGAGGCCTTTTCAGGTCAGGGGGATTGACAGACATGGAATCATTGGGAGTATTAAAGGGTTTCAGAGAGAGGGTAATATTGAAGCCAGAGAAATGGGGTTATTGAGATCTTGGGGGGCAGGGAGCAATCAGGCAATGAGTTCCTAGCAATAGCTAAGGGAATTGAGTCAGAGGGATAAAAGGTGATGAGATAGCTGGAGGAGGGGGCGGTCACTAGGGCTTACAAAGGGTCATAGGGAGTCAAGGAGAATTATAGGGTGAAATAGTGGTTGTGGAGTTCCAGGAAAATGGAGGTTATAGGGCCATGGGGTCCATTAAGGTAACCAGAAGAGTGAGGGACTTGCTGATCCTGAACAGTTGGGAAGATGGGGGTGAAGGGGTCAGGGAGAGCCAACGAGAAAGGTCAAAGAAACGATTCAGTTCTGAGAATGAAGGGAAGCCTTAGAATCCAGGAGGTTCTGGAGTCAGAGAGAAGAGCAGGGAATACACAAGGTTCAGAGTCCAAGAGCCTGGGAGTGGGGGCATCCAAGAGGGGTGAGGCGGCAGGAAAGCACAGGAGAGGGAATGTCAGGTTGTACTGAGCAACTGCAGAGGGATTGGGTATGGGTGTGGATATGGGTAGGGGAGGGAGTGAGGTAACACAGACTCCTTGGAGCCCCAGAATGTATCCTGAACCCACAGAGGGGCACTGCCTCCTGCCCACTCTGCAATTGTTCAGCCAAGAGTTTGGGGGTGGAAAGAAAAGGACCATCTGGCTCCCATTCCTGCCCACTACCCAGCCAAGCTAGGGGGAGGTGTAGAGGCATCAGAACACAAGTCTCACCCCACCTCTGCCAAGCCTGGAACCCAGACCTTCAGTCTTCCTTTACACTTCTTTCAGTCACTGATCATGCTCCTCTTGGAGGCTTTCCTTGGGCCCCCAACCAATAGAGATTGTTCCCCTCTCTGAAGTTCTGCAACTCTTGCTGTAGAGTCACTGGGCACTTACTCCGTCTATCAGGCACCTTTGTGCACATTAGAAAAAGGGGGGCCACCCAGGCCAGTGTGGCTTAGTTGGTTGAGTGTCCCATGCATCAAAAGATTGCTGGTTTGATTCCCAGTAAGGGGACATGCCAGCTGGTGGGTTCGATTCCTGTTTGGGATGCATATGGGAGGCAACTGATCGATATTTCTCTCTCACATCAATGTTTTTCTCTCTCCCCCTCTCCCTTCCTCTCTCTCTAAAGTCAGTAAAACATATTAACAACAACAACAAAAAAAGAGAAAGAAAAAGGTACGCCTTCCTCTAGGCACAGCAGCCTTGTGCCAAGGCCTAGAGTTTGGCAAATGGAGCATGAGCTGGATTTCAGGCCCCACTTGCCTATTAACTCAACTCACTTGTATAGTAGCCATCCTGTACAACTGTTCACAGCCACCCTGATTATTGGAGCCTACCTTATAGGTGATCTTCATGTGTATGACTACTATCTAGCCTACTCTACAGTTGACCTTTGAACAACACAAGTTTGAACTTCACAGGTCCACTTATACATTATTATTTCCAGTAAATATATAGACAGTCCTCCAAACCCTCAGGTTTTACATGCACAGATTCAACTGACTGCAGACTGAAAACAGTATTTTGGATCTATGGTTGGGAATCTGTGCATGCTGAGAGCCAACTTAAGTTGTATGTGGGTTTTCGACTGCACCCAAACCCTCGTGCTATTCAAGGGTAAACTGTAATATGTATCAAGGTGTGAATACTCCAGAAGTCTCTCTCTCCCCCATTATACTCTTTGTGAAGGGACCATGCTTAATCACCCTGCTAAATGTTTTCAGTGTCTAGCTAGAACAGTGACCCAAACACATCCTCACCACAATAGCTATTATTTATTGAGTCCCTACTAATTCTCACAACAACCCTATGTGAGGTAAATATCATAAAATCAATAAAAACATATTGTTCCCACTGTTCAGATGAGAAAACTGAGCTAAGGCAAGTTAATATGCCCAAAGCATCACAATTAGAAAGGTACAAAGCCAGGTTCAAATTGAAGCATGCCTAATTCAAAAAAATCTGTGTTTTCTAGGATCTAGAGTCTAGATCAGTGGTCGCCAACCTTTCGGACCTCCCAGACCACCAGTGGTCTGCAGACCACAGGTTAGCAACCACTGTTCCAAATGTTTCCTTAAACCAGCAGTCGCCAACCTTTTGGATCTCACAGACCACCAGTGGTCCGTGGACCACAGGTTGGCGACCACTGGTCTAGATGATATAGGAACATGTGGTATGAAAGGAAGTAAGAAAAGGGAGTTATCCATGCTAGTTTTGGTGGGGGGGGGTGAAGTTCTGGAGGAGATTTGGAGTGCATCAGGGAAATAGGGAGAGAATGGGGAGCCCAGGTGAGGGATGAATTGGGGGTCTCACCGAAGAAGCAGTAGACGACTCCAAACAGACAGCACATGATGCAGACGAGGGCCGGCAGTGCCTGGTACCTGCGCTCCAGGGGCTGTTCACAGGGTGCACCCCAGAAGGCATCATCTGGCTCAGGGGGCAGGAGCTGGAACCGCAGTGTCGCCACAGTGCCTGGCATAGTGCTAGGAACGAAAGGGAGTCACCCTCCCAGGTCAGCCTGACAGAGAGGAAGCTGGAGTCAAGGAGGAGTCCTGGGTCTCCACCAGGATGGGGCAAGAATGGGAGTGGGAGACCTAGGCAAGGACACGCTGGACAAAGGAGTGGTGCCCATATCAGGCAGCTCCAGAAGCATCCCTAATTGGGGGACAAAAGACAAAGGGAACAAAAGTGTCTGGCTGGAGGGGGCCAGAATGAAGAAGTCAAAAGGGGAACTGGTTGGGGGGAGATGAGGGCAGTGTGCTGCCAGTGAGGAGGCAGCCAGGAGACTCTGTGGGCGGCTAAATCTGGGATTGTCCAAAATCTACCTGGGCTGGAAGCGACCTGAGCTTTTGAATGAAAGAGGCTGTGCAGAGGCCAGAGGGTCCAGGGGTGCTGGGCGCCAGAGGCCCCAGCTGCCTGGGGTCCAGGAAAAGTCCGTCGTGCGGGGAAGGGAGCTGCTGGGCCGGAGGGACCTGTCTCTGCGCGACGGCGCCGCTCCGCCTCCAGCACCGCTTGGCACTCCAGTCCCGCGGCGTCCGGGGCCTCGGGCTGGGCCTGGGGAAGGGAAAGGAGCAGGAGCAGGGCTCGGGCCGCTCCAGAGCCGCGGCCCCATGCCCCGAGCCCGCCCGCGGCCTTTGGTGCTGATGGACAGCTCCGGCCTCGGCTCCTGACGTCACGCAGGCGCATCATTCGGGCCGGGGCGGGCTGCTTCTGACGTCATCGTGGACGCACCAACCACGCCGGGGGGAGGTAGGGGGCTCCGCCCCCGGCGTCTCCCTCTCGCTCACTGAGGAGGGGGCACTTCCGGGGGTCCTTCCCCTTTCACCTCCCCCTTCTCCTCCCTCTCCGGTAGCCGGAGCCCGAGACCCCACCCCGGGGGCGGAGCCCTCGCAGTGACACGTCGGACAGCGGCGGCGGCGGTGGAGGCTTCCGTACCGAAAGCGGAGACCCTGCGCGATCCTGAACGGCGGCCGGAGCGGGATTGGAGCGCGTCCCCGGGGGGTTCGGCTCGGCCGCCAACTCTGCTCGGCGGGGTGGGAGCGGGCCAGCCGCTTGGCCCGGGGCCTCCGGATCCGCCCCCTCCCCGGTCCCGCCCCCTCGGAGCCTCCGGCTGCTCTGGGGCTGCTCCCGGGCTGGGGCCCGCGGTCCGGGCGCCATGCGGGCATCGCTGCTGCTGTCGGTGCTGCGGCCCGCAGGGCCCGTGGCCGTGGGCATCTCCCTGGGCTTCACGCTGAGCCTGCTGAGCGTCACCTGGGTGGAGGAGCCGTGCGGCCCAGGGCCGCCCCAACCCGGGGACTCTGAGCTGCCGCCGCGAGGCAACACCAACGCGGCGCGCCGACCCAACTCAGTGCAGCACGGAGCGGAGCGCGAGAGGCCGGGCGCCGGCGCCGGGGAGGACTGGGAGCCGCGCGTCTTGCCCTACCACCCCGCACAGCCTGGCCAGGCCGCCAAAAAGGCCGTCAGGTAGGGAGCAGCCCCGCCAGCTCCACCCCTGGGCACCGGCCGGGACGGGCTCTCCCGGGACGCCGCCGGGGCTGGGTCAGGCTCCGGAAGGAAGAGCCTGGCCGGCCAGGAAGTCTTTGGGCCGGATAACTTCCGATGGCCCTGCTTGCCCCGGCCGTGGAGCCCGTCTGAGGCCCTCTCTGGGCTGAACCTGCCCTGTAGGCTCTGTGCTAAACCGGCTCCACTCCCTGGTCCCCCAAATCTCCTCTGAGCTCCCTGGCTGGCTGTTGGGTTTAGAGAAATGATTGGTATGAAAATGGATTTATAGAGAGAGGGGGAAAGAAAAAAGATAAAACTAGGATTTATCTGTATCTCTTGTTCCTGGGTGGGACACCTCGTGCTGAGGTTTGTGGGAGAGAAATGATGTAGCCATCCTGCTAATGCCCCTGCCCAGGAGTTGAAGTAATTCTCCTAGGTAACACTGAGTTCAAATTCCAGTTCTGCAACTTACCTCCTGTTATGGAAGGTAAGTTACTGGAACTCCTGAGCTCCAACTTGCCCTTCCCCCAAACACACTCAATACACCCCTATGCCATGTATTCCATTACATCACTTCTGTGATGTGTTTGTGGTATAATGGCATATTTATATAGAAATAAGTACTGTGTACATGGTGTGTAGAGTACCTAAGAGCCAAGCATTTGCCTAAGTGCTTTAAGTAGATACAGTCAACCCCATTTTTCAGATGTGGCTACTGAGGCTCAGATACGCTAAATAACTTGCTCAAGGACAACTACTAAGTAGTGAAACAGGGACTCAGACCCACAATATATCTCTCATATCTGCATGGATATTGCCATCTCCCAAAAGCACTATGTAGGTAAGACTAACATTTCACTTAAATCCACATGACACCTGGGAGAGACATGTTATTCTCATTCTATTCATAGGTGAGGAGACAGGCCCAGAGAGGACATGACCTATGGAAGCCTATGTATGCTGCCTCCTGTCTTCCTTAAACGTTTTTAAAAAATTAATCTTCGAGAGAGGAAGGGAGGGAGGGAAGGGAAAAGAGAGGGAGAGAGAGAAACCTCGATCAGTTTACCTCCTGCATGCGCCCTGACTGGGGATGGAGTCCACCACCTGACTATGTGCCCTCATTTGGGAATCGAACTTACCACCTTTTGGTGTAGGGACGATGCTCCAACAACTGACCCACATTGGCCAGGGCCCCATTGTCTTTTTTATTATTTTTTTATACTTCTATTGATTTCATAGGGAAAGGGAGAGGGAGAGAGATAGAAACACCAATGATGAGAGAGAATCCTTGATTGGCTACTTCCTGCAAGCCCTCTACTGGGGATCAAGCCCACAACCCGGGCATGTGCCATTGACCGGAATCGAACCCAGTACCCTTCAGTCTGCATTCCGACGCTCCATCCACTGAGCCACACTGGCCAGGGCCCCATTGTCTTTTTGATAATTGTGTGCCTTCTCCTCCCCCAGGACCCGCTACATCAGCACCGAGCTGGGCATCAGGCAGAGGCTGCTGGTGGCAGTGCTGACCTCACAGGCCACGTTGTCCACTATGGGCGTGGCCATGAACCGCACACTGGCGCACCGGCTAGAGCGGGTGGTGTTCCTGACAGGCTCTCGGGGCCGTAGGGCACCACCAGGCATGGCTGTGGTGACGTTGGGCGAGGAGAGGCCTATTGGCCACCTACACCTGGCACTACGCCACCTGCTGGAGCAGCACGGCAACGACTTTGACTGGTTCTTCCTAGTACCTGATACCACCTACACCGAGGCCCACGGACTGGTGCGCCTAGCTGGCCACCTCAGCCTGGCAGCTGCTGCCCACCTCTATCTGGGCCGGCCCCAGGACTTCATCGGTGGAGAGCCTGCCCCTGGCCGCTACTGCCACGGAGGCTTTGGGGTACTGTTGTCCCGCACCCTGCTGCAGCAGCTGCGCCCCCATCTGGAAAGCTGCCGCAACGACATCGTCAGTGCGCGTCCAGATGAGTGGCTGGGACGCTGCATCCTCGATGCCACGGGGGTGGGCTGCACTGGTGACCACGAGGTGAGGAGATAAGCCGCCCCACTGGGGCCTCCTATCTGAGCTTGTGTACTTCCCCTGAGAGGCTAAGGGGTGGTTGGAGATATAGGCCTGGATTTCCATGCCAGTTTTGCCCTTTTCTATCCCTGTGACCTTGGGTAAATTACTGAATCTCCCGAGTGGCAGTATCCTCATCCATACCAATTATTGCTCAGGGTTGTTATAAGGATTAGAAAAAAATAAGAGAGCTTTGCACATAGTAGGTGTTCAATATTGGCAATTATTATTTTATTTGAGCCCCTGGACAGCTCTGAGATAGGATGCATGCCCATGTCCTAGATGAACTAGCAGAGGCTTGACCAAGCTTACACACAAGCTGACAAATGGCCAAGGTACTTAAAACCACAATTCTGATTGCAGGTCCACAACAGGTCATAGGGTGGGGAAATGAGACACACACTAGGAGGTGAGGGGTAGAGGCTGTTGCATCCTTCTTCCCTTTATGGATCCCTACTCTTTCTCTCCCCAGGGAGTACATTATAGCTACCTGGAGCTGAGCCCTGGGGAGTCCGTGCAGGAGGGGGACCCTCGTTTCCGCAGTGCCCTGACCGCCTACCCTGTGCGTGACCCTGTGCATATGTACCAGCTGCACAAGGCTTTTGCCCGAGCTGAGCTGGAACGCACATACCAGGAGATCCAGGAATTGCAGGTATGGTCTGGGCTGGGGTGGGGTGGCAGGTCCTGTGAGGTCTTAGATCCCAGGGAAATAAACTATGAGCACTAGAATCAGAACTCATCTACCTCCTGTCCGTTTCTTTCTATCCATTCTGAGAAGCCCCTCCAGAAACCCCCCTTTTAACTCTCAGGCTGCCTCCATCTGCGGAAAGGATAGGTAGGGGCTTTGGAAGGCAGATGTTGGCAGGGGACAGGACCCATCCCGAGTGGCACCTGCCATCTGCCCAGTCCCCCAGCTGGCCCCTGGGGTCTCTGCCTTGCTCACAGTCTGTTTCTCCAACCCAGTGGGAGATCCAGAACACCAGCCGTCTGGCAGCTGATGGGGAGCGAGCAGCCGCTTGGCCCGTGGGCATTCCAGCACCATCCCGCCCAGCCTCCCGCTTTGAGGTGCTGCGCTGGGACTATTTCACTGAGCAGCATGCTTTCTCCTGTGCCGATGGCTCGCCCCGCTGCCCTCTGCGTGGGGCTGACCAGGCCGATGTGGCCGATGTTCTGGGGGCAGCCTTGGAGGAACTCAACCGCCGCTACCACCCAGTCCTGCAGCTCCAGAAGCAGCAGCTGATTAATGGCTACCGTCGCTTTGATCCTGCTCGGGGTATGGAGTACACACTGGACTTGCAGCTGGAGGCACTGACCCCCCAGGGTGGCCGCCGGCCCCTCACTCACCGGGTGCAGCTGCTACGGCCACTGAGCCGCGTGGAGATCTTGCCTGTGCCCTACGTCACCGAGGCCTCACGTCTCACTGTGTTACTGCCTCTGGCCGCGGCCGAGCGGGACCTGGCCCCTGGCTTCCTGGAGGCCTTCGCCACAGCAGCTCTGGAGCCTGGCGATGCTGCGGCAGCTTTGACCCTGCTGCTGCTCTATGAGCCACGACAGGCCCAGCGGGCAGCCCATGCAGATGTCTTTGCACCTGTCAAGGCCCATGTGGCAGAGCTAGAGCAGCGTTTCCCCGGTGCCCGAGTGCCCTGGCTCAGTGTGCAGACCGCCGCCCCCTCACCACTGCGCCTCATGGATCTGCTCTCCAAGAAGCACCCGTTGGACACGCTGTTCCTGCTGGCGGGGCCGGACACGGTGCTCACGCCTGACTTCCTGAACCGTTGCCGCATGCACGCCATCTCCGGCTGGCAGGCCTTCTTTCCCATGCACTTCCAGGCCTTCCACCCAGCTGTGGCCCCACCGCAGGGCCCGGGCCCCCCGGAGCTGGGCCGAGACACGGGCCGCTTTGACCGCCAGGCGGCCAGTGAGGCCTGCTTCTATAACTCTGACTATGTGGCGGCCCGAGGGCGGCTGGCGGCGGCCTCGGAGCAGGAGGAGGAGCTCCTGGAGAGCATGGACGTGTACGAGCTGTTCCTCCGCTTCTCCAGCCTGCATGTGCTGCGGGCAGTGGAGCCGGCGCTGCTGCAGCACTACCGGGCCCAGACGTGCAGTGCACGGCTCAGCGAGGACCTCTACCACCGCTGTCGCCAGAGCGTGCTGGAGGGCCTGGGCTCCCGCACCCAGCTCGCCATGCTGCTCTTTGAGCAGGAGCAGGGCAACAGCACCTGAACCCACCCCGTACCCCAAAACCCTGGCCTGGGGGTGCTTCTCCCCAACCACCCGGAGCCACCTGTCAGCCTCCCTGGACAGGGCTGGCTGGCCACAGCCTCAGACTCCAGGACAGCCCACTGGCCTCTCTCTCTGGCTTTGTGGGTGCTCTGGCTCAGGAGAAGCCCCACGGGAGGTGCCCTCAGAGCCACCCCTTCCTGCCCCTGACACTGCTGACTCAAGCTGTGGCCTCAATATTTATGTAGTGCAGTCGCCTGACGCCAGGCCTGCCTCTAAATCCAGGGGCTGGGCTGTAGATGACTTGTTGGGAAAGGGGGGAGCTGAAAGGAGGAATGTGGGGTGTCTCCCAGCTTCTCCCTTCTGGACCCCGATGAAGCTCTCTGCCTTTAATAAACTGGCTGAGTGTGGACTGGTGATTCTGGGTTTTTGAAAGGTAGGTAGGGGGCAGGGAGAGCTGACAGTGAGGATGGAAGCTGTCCTGGCTAGGCCTGGATTTCCTTTTCCTGGGGACTAAGTCATGCATATGCCCAGCCACGCCCCAGCTCCCAGCCTGGTCACACATACACACAGAGAATTCTTTATGCCTCTTTATTCCTAATTTCGTCAGCACTTATAAAACCAGACTGGAGACGCAGGCCTGAGAAAACTTTCTTCCCCACCCCCAAGCTCAGCCAGGGTCTGAAAAGTTTGCCTGCTCCTTGTGGAAGGGAGTCTGGGGGTGGGGATGGGACAGGGGGAATTGGGAGCTGGGCCAGGCCTGCTGGGCCATCTGCTCCCCCTGCCTCCATGGAGCTGGGCCTGGAGAGGGGCAGGAAGTAGGAGAAGCCCAGCAGTCCCGACTCCTGGGAGCCCGCCCTCTCCTGCTGACACTCTAGGGCTGGGACCCTGGCTGCCACTGAATCATCCACCCCCATAGCCCCACCCACCTTCTATATCTGTACTCCCACCCCCACCCTGTCCTCCCTAAATATATACAAATGTACAGAGGGTTCCACCCCTTCTGGGGTTGGCCACTTCCTCCACCTCCCTCTCTTCTCCCTTCTCTCCTCCACGGGGGGCCATGGTCTGCTCTCCAGCTCTCCCCAGGCACCAACCTCGGGAGGGGGTATGGACAAGAAGGACCCTTGTGCGAAGCAGCTGGCGCCAGGGTCGGTGAGAACAGGAACTGAGTGTCTTCCCAGTGAGCACCACCCTCTCCCCGTCAGCCTTGGGTGCCCACAGGCCTTCTGTCCCGGGAGCAGGAGGAGACTATTTTGGGGATCCAGGGAGGAGTCCCAGATGCCTTGGTCCTTTTAGACACAGCATCATCCTAGCAAGCGAAGTCTTCAAAGAGGCCTCCCGCAGGGCCGTGTGGGTGGTGGTGGTTGGGGAGCAGGTTGCTGGCTCCCCCACCTTCAGCCCGGCCCCGGCTCAGACAGGGACTCTGCAAGGTGAAAAGGGAGAGTTCAAACCATGCCCCCAAGCGTCACACAGCCAACCTTTCCCTGTCTCCTGTGGCAGAGGCTCCAAGGGAGCCCAGGAACCCCTCTCAGGCTGGTACAGAAACCATGAGGGTGCTCAGTCCTGGGAGAAGGCGCTGGCTGCATCCTCTCAGGGCTCATCCTCACCTGCTCCTTCAGCTCCTGCAGCCCTAGGGTGGAGATGCCCCCAGAGGAGGTCCGCAGGGGGGTCTTGGGACGACGCCACACCCTCTTCAGTCGGTCCCAGGACACCTTGGGGTTCAGGGAGAGGAGACAGTTGTGGGCTCGGGAAACTTGGTAGAGAAGGGCAGTAAGGAAGCGGGGGAAGAAATATCCTGGCATCTCTCCCTGGTATTGGTAGAGAAGGGCAGACTAGCCAGGTTCACCTTATAGCGCTTGCTACCCAGCAAACCCCAACTAGGACACCCTGACCCACTTCCCCCACCCCCTTTTCCTGACTTCTCAGCACCCTCAGGCCTTCTACTCAGGGGACCCTGGCAAAGAACCCAGAGCTTGACTTCCTGGCAGCCGGCTCCACCAGGAAGCCCACACTGCCCCTCTGCTTTTCCCACAGGCCCTTCCTATCCTCCACCAGCTGTGTGGTGGCCCCCGGCACCCCCCTTCCTTGCCTCATAGATGTAGTCGAGGATCTCCAGTAGAGTGAGGATGCTGGCCCCGATGAATAGGCCCATCTGTCCCCCGAGGTCTCCTGGGGATTATGAAAGCAGGGTCAGAGGGAGCAGGCCCAGCTGACCCATGCCCATGGAATCTGAGCCAGGTCTCACCCAACAGGGCTGACAAGCCGTAGGCTGCTCGCTGTTCCATGGCCTCGGAGGTCAGTGCTTCAAAAAAGACATCTAGGACCAGGAAGTTCTCCCTGCGGAGGCAGGAAGCAGTGTCCATGTGGGACCACCTTCCAAGGAGGTGGCTGGCAGAGACATCCCAGGTCCAGCAGATGCTGCTCTGAGACCCCTTGTGCAGAGAAGCTGGTGACTACCCTCAGACTCCCCAAGGCTGTGAGGGGAGGCAGTTCCAGATACATGTTAGCTTCACACTTTGAGGGCTATCAAAAGGCCTGGGAGAGCAAGAATGCCTGGGCCTGCAGATTCCCACCTGTCTTCTCCTCCAAAGCAGCAAATAGTCGCCTCATCCCTATACCTCTCTAGAACCTTCAGTGGCTCCCTATTGCCCAACAGTCCACTCCAAAATTCCTCTTCCAGACTTCCAAGACTGCCCACGATCTGTTGCACTGTGCCTTCTGATTAATCTGCTTTCTTACCTGCTTCTCATCCCCCTCCTACTCAGGCCAATCTCCACACCACCACACAGTTCTCTAACTGGGATGCCACCCCTCTCTCCTCCTTTCTCTTCCTCTCACAGACCCAGGGTCCTCAGAGGCCCAGCTCATGCCTACCCTGCTTCCCCTACCCCATGCACATTAATCTCTCCTGGGGCCTGAGAAGCATACCACACCCTCACACATGGGCTCGTCCACAAATTGTGGCATAGGTTTTGTATCATAATCATCTGTTTTCACAGGACCCAGCACTGGGCTTGGCACCCAGAGGATGCTCAGCATTTGTAGACTGGCTGCCGGGTGCCAGACCCAGTGCTTAGTGTGGCCCCTCCTCATTCCTCTCCCTCAGCACAGCATTCACTCAACATGCATTTAACAGCCCCAGGGTGCTGAGGAAGGAAACACATAAACGGGGGGTTCTAAAACAATGGGTGCATGCAATGACAGAGATAGGTACAGGGTGCTGTGGCTGCTCAAATGAAAGGCATGTGGACCAACAAGGACTTCCCCGGAGGTGGAGACAAAGGATGTGACTTGGAGGATGGGTGGGGGTTAGTTAGAAGAAAAGGATTGAAAGCATTCCTGGCAGAAGACTCATTATTAACAAAGATGCAGCCTACTCCCCGTCTCCATCATGCACCGGGTGTGAAGGTGGCTTCCACCTCACACACACACACACACACACACACACGCACGCACACACGCACACGCACACGCACACACATACCGTATGTAGGTCTCATTGCGGTTGTACTTCCTGGCCAGGTACCGGGCTGAACCCCTGTTGGGGATCCTGACCATGGAGATTTCTTTCCCGTAGCGGGTCAGGTTGCAGGGAGTAGGACAGAAACACGGGCCCTCGGAGCCCCCACCCAGGGAGTCTGCAACACAGAGGCACCAACTGCAGTGGGGGTGGGGGTGGGGGTGGGTAGCCCAAAGGCCCACCAGCTGCAGAGTCTGTCCTGAGGCAGCCATGCCCACACTAAGGGCTTTTACTGGCCAGCACTGGCACTGCCTAGAGGACACTGGATGGGGGTGGGGGGGAGGTCCCTTCCTGGACCAGCTTCAGGCTACCCAACAAAGCAGATGAAGACAATGCTCCCGGCACCCTCCCACAGGCTTGGCCCTCTGTCCCCAGCCCCCTGGGCAGCAGGGAGGGAGGTCCTCATGGGTCAGAGCTAATCAAGTACATGACGCCTCAGACACACAAAGGACTTGGAGAGGAAGCTGGGATGAATGGGTGGATGGATGGAAGGACAGATGGAGAGACAAAAGAACAAGTGGATGGACAGGATTTGTATGCTTAGTAAGCTGGGTTTTCTCTGTTCACACCTTCAGATCCACTCTGCATTCTCTGTCTTTCACTGTGCCCAGGAGGCTGAGCTCTGCTAAATGCATCACCTGACTCCCTCATCCTCTGGCTTTGGGTTGGTTCTGGACGATGGGAGGCCCCAGCAGGGTCAGAAGGCCAGGAGGGGAGAGATACCAGGGTATTTCTTTCCCCGCTTCCTTACTGTCAGGCCATAGTTAGCAGAGCCTTCATTCCTCCTCTTGTGACCACAGCTCCTGCCCATCAGCCCTCTTGGACAACCACAGCTCTCTCTGTGAGTTCCAGGAGTCTCCCCTCCTGCACCCATCCAGGCCTGGGGGAGGAACGCCTCCTGGTATTGCTAGTTCTGTGAAGTCTCACCATCCCTTGTGGTTTACTTATCCCTGCTCACACACCTGTTTCCTCACTAGACACGCTTCACCCACCTCTTTGCTTGCCACAGTTGGTGTGTGGAATAGGGAAGGCCTCAATGTGATTCTACTGCCTCAGCATCTCAAGCCCAACACTTCTCTCCTCCCCTGGCCACGTCATCTGGATTATTGCCAGGCTCTTCCGACTCACCCTGCTTCTAGTCTCACTCCCCACCAATCCATTTCCTACATCTAATCAGAGTCACCTTCCTAAAATCAGATAGTATTCTTGCCTTGCCTTAAGCCATTGTTGGCTTCCCAGAGCCTCCTCTACTCTCCCCACCCCCTCCTCTGTGCTTTGCCCTCCAGCCACACTGATCTTTCTGTGCCCCAGACGTACTCTCTCTCTGGCTACAAGGTCTTTAGCATGTGCTCTTCTTACTGTCTAGAACATGTCCCCTTTCCACCTGGGTGACTCTGACGTACCTTTCAAGTCTCAGTCTCTGTCACTTCCTCTAGGAAGCCTCCCTGCCTTCCCAGGTGCATGCCCCTCCCTGGGGCCTTGTCGGATCCCTGAGGTTCCCCTACCCAAGGACTAACACACTGTGTCTTGATGCCTATCCACAGCCTTGCCCAGCAGTGAGCTCTGCAAGAGCAGGGCTCTTGTTCCCACTCTTACCACCAGCACAGGCTGTAAATGTCTGTAGAATGAATGAGTGAATGAATGAATGAATGAATGAAGTGCAGATCAGACAGGACCTATGGACAGATGGGGCCTGCCTTACCCACACTGGGAGCCAGCAATGCATTTTTCCTTACACCAAGAAAGGAGTCATTTCACTTCCCCAGAGAGGCAAGCTCATTTGCTGAACCAAACCTAGAAGCCTGGGTTCTCTGCAACCCCTCACCCAGCTGCCTCCACTTACCCAAATGTTCACACCTGCAAAGGTCTTCAGACCCCTGGAGGTATGGGATAAGGCTCAACCCCCAGGAGGAAGCCCCAGGAAGAGACTGGGAGGAGGAGAGCCAAGGTTGTTAGGTGAAGGGCAGACAGAGAGGTGAAGAGGAGGGTGATGGAGAGGCAGGAAAGGGAGCAGGCAGCACGGACCCAGTGTGTGGTCGGCACACTCAATGTAGATGTTTGGTGGGCAGATGGTCTCATTGCCTGAAAGGAGAGAAGATTATTCCTGGAGTCTACGGTTCCATCCCCTCTGTCCCACCCCATTCCCAAATGTGGGCACACTTGTGCATGCACACACACGTGCGCACACATGCCCCCAAGATGTGCACGTTTGCACACACACATGCAGGCATGAATTTATACATGCTCAAGCATATAAGTATGAAAATCTACACATGCATATAGACATACAAACATATGCACCTGTGTGCACACATATGCACACACGTTTATATACATGGGTTGAAACATGTGCACACAACCCCCAAAAGTACACAGGTGTAAACGTACATGGTCACGTGTGTATATAAATACATATCATCATGCTTATGTGCATGTGTGAAAACATGCATAAAATCCTAAACACACACACTCACATGGGTATAGACATGCACACATGTTGCACACATGCACCTGCCCGTGCACATGAGCAGTCCTCTGCCCCGGGAGGTTCTGGAGCCTGACAGGGTGGCACAGAGGGTCGGCAGGGTGGTGGGTGCCCACCTGGCATGTGCACCATTCGGCAGTGGCAGCGCTGAAGCACGGCCTCCTTTTCACAGCGCAGCCGGCAGGCAGACACACTGTAGGCCGAGTAGCCCTGAAGCTCAGGCTCCCTGAGCCCGCTCTCCGCCCGGCAGTTGCCCCAGGGCTGGGGCAGATAGGTCAGCTGCAGAGGTGGGCATGATGGGGTCATGCCCAGGAGAACCATCTGGCCCTCCAGTGCCCACAGCCCCAGCAAAGTCCCTGGGTGGACTGGTGGGCTGCGAGCTTAGGAGGGCAGGTCTGGTCAGCATCCCCTCTAAGCCCAAAGGCCCAGCCCCGGGCCCAACCCAGTGCCCAGCTGGAGGTGATCACCCGCTGTTCCTGGCAGGACACGAAGGTCTGGAAGCCTGGGGACACGCCGAAGCCCAGCTGGTGGATGTAGGGTGGCTCCTCCTGGCTATGGATCTGCACGCGGATGCCAGCCTCAAATGATGTCTCATCTGCACAGTGGAGAGGGGGACTTTGGAAAGCCATCCCCGGCAGCTGGCCCAGGCCAGAGTCCCCAGGGTGGCCCTGTCCCTTTCCTGCCTGCGTACTTGTCTCTCTCCAGATGGGCAGGTACTCCTCCTGCTGGATGTCCAGCATGATCTCCAGGCCACTGCCCATGCCCCCGGCCCGGCTGGGAAGGGAGCTCTGCGGGTCTGCATTGAAAGTATAACACTTCCCATAGCGAGTATAGACCTGCAGGGTGAAAGAGAAGAGAAGGGGAGATGGAAGGAGGGCTAACACTCCTTGGACTTAGGTTTCCCTGCACCCCCTTCCCTGCCTGGGCAGCCCTATCCCATATTCCAGGAATCAATCTACAGCCCAGCCTCTCACCTGAGCTCCATCTTTTCTGCTGACATCCTCCCTTAGATGACTGAAGGCATCTCTAGCTTAACAAACAATAGCAGAACTCTTGACATCTTCCCAAATCCTGCCCCCACCCCACCATTCTCCTGCTCTGAGTGAAGGGCCCCGCTATCTACCAAATTTCTCAAGTCAGAATCCCTGAAACCTCCCTTTCCCTCACCAGCAACTGTTTTGGGCAATTCTACGTCTGAAACCTAGTTAGAATTCATCCACTTTCCTTCCACATTGTGTCCCCCCTCTCACCTCATCGCCCACCTGGCCACAGCAGTGGGCCTCTAACTGCTTTCCCCTCGCCCATCCTTGCCTCTGCCTCCAGGCCGTTCACACAGTAGCCAGAGTGCTCCTTCCACCCAAGTCGCCTGTCAGCTTAAAGCCCAACAATGGCTTTCCATTTCCTGCAGAACAAAGCCCGACTCCTTCCCTCGCCTGAAAGTCTGCGTGTGACATGACCCTTGCCTGCCTCTCCTGCCACTCCCCGCGCCCCCCTCCCCCGCCCCCAGATCTCTGACAAATTCAACCTCATGGTGCGCCTTCCTTCCTCAGACCTTTGCTCACTTGGGTCTCTCCCCTGGAATGCCTCCCCCTCCCATTTTGGCAGGGCAAGCTGTTCACCTCTTAAACCTCAGCTTAAGCGTCTTTCCTCACTACACACTCATATACCACACACACACACACACACACACACACACACACACACGTGCACAGTTCCACCTCCACCCGTCAATCAACGTGTTTGTTGGTTTGCTCAAAGTACTTATCAAGACCTAAGATGATCTTGTTTATCTGTTTGTCTCTTAGTTCAATGTCCATCTCTCCCCCACCAAGAGACTGCACCTGCCCCATTGCGGGGGTGGAGGGGCACACAAAGGACTCTTTCTTTAAAATATTTTTTATCGATTTCAGAGAGGAGGGGAGAGGGAGAGAGACAGAAACATCAATGATAAGAGAGAATCATTGATCAGCTGCCTTCTGCATGCCCCACACTGGGGACCGAGCCTGCAACCCAGGCATGTGTCCTGACTGGGAATCCAACCGTGACCTCCTGGAGTCCACTGCAACCATTTAGCCACACCGGCCGGGCAAGAACTGTTTAATAAGCAGTTACTGCAGCGCTGAACAAAGCCCATCTTCTAACTCTGCGGAGACTTCTCCAGCATAGACACCAGATGGCACTAGCGCCCTGGGGATGGAAGTCGAGGCTCCGCTGGGACGTAGCTGTGGTGGGGATGTATTCAGCAGCTGGGGTGGGGAGGAGATTGAGGGAGCAGTGGATGCAAGTCCCCCGCCCCTCCCCGCCTGCCTCAGCGCACAGAGCCCCCGTGTCAAACCCATCACAGGCAGCACCTTCCCTGGGGGCCAGGGGTCGGCGCACTCAATCACTCTCTCTCACTCCGCCTCCCCTCTCCTTGGGAACATTTCTACACTGGCAAAACTGGGAAGAAGGCATGAGGCATGTAAGGGAAAAGATACACTAAATGCCTAGCTTCAGAGGGAGGGTGCAGAAGGCAGAGGGGTTGGGTTGAGAGCAGTGGGAATGAGGATCTGGTTGTGGGACAGGGTTAGGTCTCCCATCCCTCACTAGGTGAATCACCTTGCTGATCCTCCCCTCTCACACGAGTCTTCCATCACCCTAATACTCTGCCTCAGGTTCCTAAAACAAAACAAGTGCCATGCAGTTTACAGAACAGGGCCTCACCCACTGCTGCCCCATTCCACCCACTCACCAACCCTGGTATCAGGCCGCTTGAATTAGCCAGATTATTACAGACAGGAAACCGCAGCTCAGAGAGGTGATGGATTTGCTCAAGGGTCACACAGCTCATCAGTGGGAGGAGCGTAATTCATCTAGATGTGGGTGCCCGGCCCCCCACCAAGTCTACTCTCAGCCCTTGTTTCTGCCCCATTCCGCTGACATGTGACCCAACACCCATCCATCCCCTTTTCTCCACTCTCTACACCCTCCTCACTTTTTCTTCTCCAGATCTGCTGCCTCTCAATTCTTCACTCCCTCGCCTGTCCCTCCCCTCCTCCTTCTGCACCCTCACTGTCTTCTGGGTTCCAGTTCTTGACTCTGTTTGTGTCACCCCTGGCCAACTGCCTGCCATATGTCCATCTGTGGGGCAGTAGTGGACATCGCTGGCAGTTCCAGAGCCTCTTTCTGGCCCAGGCACTGTGCCAAATGGGTAGCATATGCTTTCCAACTGCATCCTCACAACCACCCTATGTCCTACAGGTGAGGAAACTGAGGCTTGGAGAGGGGAGCTGATCTGCCTAAGTCTCCAAGATCAATGCTTCTCGAATGTCAATGTGTCAATGTGCACACATTAGGATCTTGGTAAATGCAGATTCTGATTGTGTTGAATGTGTTAGGGGGCAGGACTGAGATTCTGCATTCCTAACCACCTGCTAGACTAGCACTCTCCCCAGAGAGAGGGGCATCCTGAAGGGGGCTGGGTGCAAGCTATCTGGGCCCCCAGTGGTGTGGGAAAGGCAGAAGGGAATACATAAGCATTCGCCCCAAATTTTAAAGCACCCACCCTCTTCCTATTCCGGGCCAAGATGTTGGAATCAGCTTTTGCTGATGCAGCCAGTCTTAAGTATACGCTCCAGTTGAGAGGCTAAACAAGGCATGAGCTGTGTGGGGACCAGCGTAGTAGACTGCTCACTCGTGTCTCCCAGCATGCTGCACCACCTCGGCAGAGCCCTGACTGCCGGCTACTCGTGGTCTTCCCACATCTCAGCCTCATCCGTGGGACTATGGACCGTCTGAGGCCAGGAGCCCCACTTTACCATCCTGGCATCCCCAGAGCCCAGTGCCATTTGCAGAAGGAGGCATGAGATGGAGGGAAGAAGTGCAGAGTGAACACTGTCAAATAGCCCCACTTAGTACCAGATCCTGTGCTACGTGCCTTTGATCTATTTTCTCCTTTGAGCTGCCAAGACAACCCCATGAGGTAAATATTATTACCTCCATTTAATGATGAGGAATCTTAGAGAGGGGCAGTGACCTGGCTAAGGACATACAGCAAGTAAATGACAGCAGAGATTCAAACAGAACTGAGCCCGATGCCAAAACAGAATGCTTATAAAACACCTGGTATGTTCAGCGAATGAATGACGCAGGTACCTCCAACGTGTACACACAGACACACATCGCATGACCCTGAGCTCAGCCCTGTGCAGGGCCAAGCCTATCGGGGAGGATTTGGCTCTGATGGCTTTGGAGGGGAGTGGTTATCTGTCACCCCTGCCTCAAGTTGGCTGTGCAGAGTGGGTGTGACAAAGGGAGATGGGTAGAAGGAATCTGAGTCTGATGGGTATACTTTGCAGGAAATGGACAGGCCAGACAGGCAGGGCCAGGCCACCTGCACAGCCTGGGTCAGGCCCGACTGCTGCGCAGAGCAGAACGTTGCTCTGGAGACGGCCCCTGGGTCAGGCAGGCAGCGCAGGTGGAGCCGCCAGCTCCTAAGTGGCAGAACATTTGTGGCAGCACAGCCACCGCCTCTTCCATGGAGACGGCACGGCCACTCAGGCACATGGTCCCACTGCTGTCCACAGCTCTCTCCCCCTGGACAGGCCTGAAAGGAGGGCATGTGCACAGGTGCTGAGAGGCTAGGGCTCAGCCATGGGAAGGGGCAGGTTCCAGGCCAGGATGTGACCCGATGGGTCAGGGGCTATCTCCAGATCGCCCACCACCAGCCCTCTGCCTCTGGACCCTGTCCCCATCTCAGACCCCACCTCCCCCTTCAAAAGGCCCTCCTCTTCTCTGCCCTTCCTTGCTCTCTGCCTTAGTCCCCAGGTCCACCCTCCTGGCCCTAGCCTGAGACACCCTTCAGAGGTATTGCGAGGAAAGAAACAATGTACATAAATAAGAGCCACAGCTAACATATATTTAGCCTCCCTCTGTGCCAAGCACAGTCCTAAGTGCTTTATTAACTCCTTAATCCTCACAAAAACCCTAAACTGGAGGTCTCTAATCATCTGCACGTTACAGACAAGAAAGGAGGCCCAGAGCCCTCTGGCCCTAAGCTGGACAGCTGCTTGATGAGACTCTGTCTGCGCTGCATGCAGACCCTTGGGCCCTCCCCCACCTTCCTTCTGGCCAGCCTCTACCTGTCACTCCCGGATCACCCCCCTTTAGTGTTAGCCTGAACCAGCTCTGGGTCGGTCTGTCTCCCTGGCCTCTGTCCCCTGATCTGTCTGTCTCTCAAGTCCCTCCTCCTGGCCTGTCTGTTCTCAGCCTCCAGTCCATCTGGTCTCTGTTTTTCTGCCCCTGGCCTTTTGTTGGCCTGTCCATCCCCCTGGCCTCTGTCTTTCCCTCCCATTGGTCTGGCTACTACCCCCCCTCCCCCACTACCTCGCACCCTGTTCCTTTGCTGTCTATATCTCTACCTTATTTGCTTTCCTCCTTTCTTCTCTGTCTGTCGCTTAGTCTAGCTGTCCAGTGACTGTCTCTTGTGTTCCTCTTAGACTTTTACCTGGGCCTGAGAATGCTCCCCCTCCAGCCAGGAACCCCTCCCTAGGTATGCTCCTCTTCTTCACCTTGCCCTCTCTCCAGGTCTGCCCCAGTCCATGATCAGCGGTTGGGAGAGATCTAAGCGGCAGCTTTTCTCAGCCCCCTGAGTTCCGTCTATCCACAGCTCCCATTTCCCCTGGCTGGCTTGGCTGTGTTCTCTCCCATCCCTCCCCATCCCCTCATCCTCCCTGCAGTCACAGAGACCATGGGGTTAACAGGCAATTAGCAAGTCCAGGGCTCAGAGCTTCCAGGGAGCGGGGCCCAGCCTCCAGGAGATAAGAAGCGGCCAGGAGCAGCCGAGGCTGGGCTAATCCCGGAGCTAATCTGCAGCCTGGGCTTTATCTCTGCTGCCTTTTGGGCACCCTGCCTCTGCCAAGGCCCTGGCACAACACCCCCCACTTTTCCATGGCAGCTTCATTTCCCCCCAAATTCCATCAGCCCTCTTGCTGCTGCAGTCCAGTCTCTTACTAGTACTTAGGCCCCTGGGATCATTGCCCCTCAGCCTGCAGTGCCCTGGGGTCCAGTGGAAGGGGATGCACCTGCATATACCCTGGATTGTGACTAGCACCCCCAGGTCCGAGAGCTCCCAGCCCAGGTTCGAAGCCTCCTTCTCTATTCTCACCAGGGGCAGAGGAAGAAAGATGGCAGCAACTCAAAAAACCTGGCGTGTCTGCAAAGGGGAACTTGGAAGTCACTCAGTCCAAATCCTCACTATACAAAGGCCTAAACAGAAGCCCAGAGACGCAAGGTGCATATCTAAGGACACGCAGAAAAAAGGGGGGCAAGTTCAGAATGAGAACCCAGTCCCCCCACCCAGTGGCCCCAGCTTTCTCCACTAGCCGCAGTCACCCCCGGGGAATCAGGAGACCCTGGTCCCAGCTCCAGCTCCACCACTGACAGCCTGTGGAAGCTTGGTTAGTAAAGTGATTTATTGACTTCTTTGGACCTCAGTTTCCTCATCTGTCAAGTGAGGACAGAAACTCCTGCTTGATTTATTTCACAGGGTGGTTGTAAGTCTCAAAATAGACGATATATATGAAAGCCATTTGCAAAGCGAAATCATATACATGATGCCTCAATATTAGTATAATAAGAGTGCTGTAGAGACCAACAAGAACCAAGCTATGGCAGAGGTCAACCATTGGATACGGTGCCAGGAATGGAGCCATCTAAGCTCATAACCTAGGGGCAGGGGCACAAATCTTGAAGCCTGACAAGCAGGGCTCAAATCCTGACTGCCACCAACCTTGAACGAACAGCCTAGGCTTGTGATTTCACCTCTCCGAGCCTTGGATTTCTCGTCTGTAGAAGGGGAATAGGATTCCTCCTCCTAAGATAGTCACAAGGATTAGAGCTCAGTTCAGAGTAATACATAGTAAGTGCTCAAGAAAAGGGGGAGCCCTTGGGGCAACCGCACTTCCTGCCAAAATGGTGCAGCCACTTCCATCTTGGATTCCCACCGGACCCCCTCTCACAGGGCCTCATGCACCTTGGCAAAGGCTTTCTCAGCATTTGGGGAGAGACAGCGCTTTCATAGAGGACAGAGCTCTGCCAGAGCGAGACCACCCCCCCCCCCGGCTCTGAGCTCCGGCTCCCCCACCAGATGGGAAGCAACACCCAGGGCACAGGCCAGAGGCCCAATGTGGTTCACACGTGGGCCCTGCCCTTATTGTCTGTGGGATGTGACCAGTCATTTAACCTCTTGCATCCTCCATTTTTCATCGGGTAAAATGGAAGTAATAAGAGACACCCTTCAGAGGTATTGCAAGGAAAGAAACAATGTACATAAATAAGAGCCACAGCTAACATATATTTAGCCTCCCTCTGTGCCAAGCACAGTCCTAAGTGCTTTATTAACTCCTCAATCCTCACAAAAAAAAAACAACCCTAAACTGGAGGTCTCTAATCATCTGCACTTTACAGACAAGAAAGGAGGCCCAGAGAAGGCAAGGAGGCTGCCAGGTCATGCAATGTGGCGGGGCTGGGGACCAGGCAGTCTGGCGCTGGGTCTGTGCTCACAGCCACTGTGCGAGGAGATACACCTGGCCTTGCACCAACAAACAGTAGGTGCTGAAGAAACGGCGAGGATTCTAACAACACTTATTAGCCCAACACTTGAGGGTGTGTCAGATGCTGTGCTTGGTACTGGGGATGATTCAGAGGACAAAACAGACAGCCTCTGCCCTGAAGGAGCTTGCTGTCCGGCTGCAGAGACATTCGCTCATGCAGAAGGTGTTTAGTGAGCACATACACTCTGAGCCAGGTGCAAAGCAGTGGGCCACAAAACTCCAAGCGCACAGGCACAGACAGACCATTAGTAGCAGTGACTGGTGCTCTGATGGGGGGCTGGTACCAGTCCTCTGGCAGTGGAATCAGGGTTCAACTGGGCGGAGAGTAAAGCTCCTCAGAGCAAGCCCAATTGCCCACCCAAGAGGGGCATCAGACCGTGCCAGTCAGAGGGAGAATACCCACTCCCCAAGCAGGCCTGGCCCCCTCCCTTACCACACGGCCAACACAGTCCCCCCATCCTCACCCCCAACGCCACCCAAGTGCTTTTCTCGGGGTGACTTCCTCCCTGAGGTAGAAGTGCTGTGGGTCAAGGAGGAAATGGGCGCAGGGTTTGTTCGAATCTAAACGTGGGAGCGGTGGTGGAAGAAAAGTAGGAGCCGGGTCTAAGCCCTGTGACTTGAGGCTGCGGCTGAGCTGGAGCTGGGAGCCCCAGAGAGCTTGGGGCCGGGCGGAAGAAAGCCCTGACCCCAGGCCAGCGCGCGTTTCCACCGGAGAGGAGCGCTCAGGACCGCCAGGCGCAGGTAAACAGCCAAACCTATTCCCAGGTAACAGTTGCCTAGGCCTTAACCCCTAAAAAGTCAACTTTCCAGGCGGGAGTATTTTTAATTTGTAACAAGGTCCTTCCCCGACATTTCCGCCCCTCGAAGCAAAGTTAAGCGTTAGGAGTTTTGCTTACAACGTGGAGCACACACCCCCAGCCCCCGCCCCCACCCCACCACCACCACCCCCCGGCCCGACGGGAGTTTAGGAGCCAAGACTGAGAGGTGGCGGTGGCAGTGGCAGTGGCAGTGGCAGTAGCAGTGGCGACTGCGGTGGGTGGGAGGGTGTGCGCCACTCAGGGCCCCACTGTCCGCACCGCCCCCCAATCCCACCCCGCACAGACACCCTGGGGTCCAGACCCGGCCCGCCCGGCCCATCCGGCCCAGAGAGCCGCACCCAGAGGGCCGCACCCAGCGCCGCGCGCTCCTCTCCGCCCCTCCTCTCTCCCGCGGGGCAGGCATCCATCACCGCGCCGAGCGCCCTCCCTCCCGTCTCCTCCGGGCTCCTCAGCTCTCCTCCCTGGGTTTGCCTCATTTGCATTCCCTCGGCTCCCGGCTCCTCGGCAAAGTGACCTCCGCACACAGCGGCGCCAGAGGCTTCCACTGCGGAGGGAGCCGCCGCCGCCCCCCGCCCGCCCAGGGAGGGGCGAGGGGCGCGAGCCTGGACGGCGGGGCGGGGCGGGGGGGGGCCGGGGAGAGGGTGCTGCAGAGTCGGGTCCGGCTGGCGGGCCTGGGAGCGGCGGGAAAGGCCTGGTGCGGAGGGCCGCGGAGGGACTCGGGAGGGATTTGAACCCTCCACCTGGGGTCCCCAGCGGGCGGGAATGGGACTTGGAGGGCAGCGCCTGGCCAGCAAAACTGCGCCCCAGAAACGAAACCCCTGCTTGGAACCTGGGGTTCCCCGACACTCCGTTTCCCTCCCCCTGGAGAGGGGCCAGCCGTACAGGGCAGTCGCCCAAGGGTCCCCAGCCCTCGCGGGGCCGCCCAGCCCCCGTCCCTGCCCCCCTGGCCCTCCGAACCGCCGCCCCTCCCCCGCTTGGTATTTACACCTTTCACACATTTGTAAGCTATTATCCTGTCCACGCTTAGTCACCGCTGAGCCAAGCGCCACGGATTTAGCTCCTTTAATCTTTCCTCCTAAATCAATCCTCCATTTCCCCTTAATCATCCGGTGGCTCCTCTCTGAACTCTCGCTGCTGCCTGGGCTGCTGCAGCCCAAGCCTGTCTCTCTGGAACGGCTCCCCCTCCAACCCAAACCGATGTCCCAAGGGCATGGTGAACATTTAGGGGTGGGGGGGTTTTCAGCGCTGCCAGCCTCTGGCCTGGGAGCCACGGTAAGAAGTGTAGACACCCTCTGCCCCTCTGGAAAACAGAGCCCTCTGAACCCTCCTTTCTCCCCTCCACTCCCCACCCCCGCTCTGTTCTGCCTTCCCACCCTCATTCATCTGAGATGGTTCCAAGACCCCAAGCCTGCACCATGATTTGCAAAAAATAATAACCCAAAACACCGCCTTCGGCATGGTTCTGGCTGTCCCCTCCCCAGCTGCTTTAAGGAGGTGGCATTGCTGGGAGAGCCTGGCAGGGCAGGGAAACACTGATAACTCACCAGCCTGAGGCTGCCCTCTCCTCCTCCTCCTCCAGGGTGGCTATCCAACTCTCCTGACCATCCATGTCTGCACCCGGCATTCACTCCCTCCCCTCTGCCCAGGGGTTTCAACCTGAGCAACCCTGAGGTTCTGATGCTCCCTCGGGTGCTCCCACCTCCCTGCCCCCCCATTCCTGATCCTTCCTGCCCCATCCTGGGCTGAGCAGAGGCAACCCTGCCGCCAACCACGAGAGGGAGCAGATTCCTCCGGGAAGCAGCAGGGCAGGGGTGGGAGTCCAGAAAGAAGCTCGGGTAGGGGAGAAGAGGGGGACATGGGGGCCATTTCTTCAAATGCTAATCAGCATCTTCCGGCAGTGCCGCGAGACGCTGAGCTGATAATGAGCCCAGCTCGGGGCTGATTCCTGATTAATGAAGAGGCCACAGGGCTGCTGAGTGGGGCCGGGTGGGGCGCGTCCTTCATAGCCCTCCCGCTGCCCTTGCAGACCAGTCCTCTGTAACAGTAACAGCCCCTGTCCTTGGCCGCTCCACCAACACCACTCAAATCCCTCTCTGCCATCTCCACTGGCCAATGAGAAGCAGCCAGACTGAGAGCGCCCCCTCCAGGAGGGCCTGGGGGCAGCAGCCTGTAGCAGGGCGGAAGATGAGGGCTAGTACACTGGGTTTCTGCAATCTGTGAGTTCAAGGTAGCCCTCAGAGAATTATTTTTTTTTAATCAGGAAAAAAGTTATTAAAATAATCAAGGCTCAGGGCTTCTCTGGACAAATTGGAAGAGATTTTCAGTTCTCCTCAGACCCCACCCTTCCCAATTGCATGCCCTTCTCGACCTGACCTGCCTGGCTCCTGAAGGCAGGACCAGCCCTGAACTTAGATGTTGAATTAAATGTTCTCAAGTTTCATGCCTCAGGAGAAAATAGACCAGAGTACAGAGGGCTAGAGGGTGGGGATTAGAGGTAGTAAGAGCCCTGAACCAACCTCAGTGGGTACCTCCCCCTCTCCCCTTTCAGGCCCTGGAGCCAGTGGCAAAGTATGGAGTGGGATATGTGTGAAGTGGCCCCTCTCACACCAAGGATAGGGGGCAGAGATGGTCAATATGGGCCCCACCACACCAGGGAAGGGAACAGGCTCAGGAGGAAGCTTGGGAAGAAGGCAGGGGCTTGCTAAGGGGCCTCGAATTGGGGGCCAGGAAGCCAGAGAATGATAGAGGGCTTGCATGTTGCTCCCCTTGCCTCGTAGCTGTCCTGTTGGCAGCTGGGGTGGAGCCGGGAGAGGAGGGAGAAGGACAGGGAGGGGGACTGCCCAGCTGGAAGAGGCCTTGTCTAATTGTGCCTGATTAGTAGAGAGGAAGAGAACAGGGCGAGTGATTAATAGTCTCGGCAGTCACCAGCATGTGCAGAAGGAGGGTTGGAAGGGGGAGGGAAGTCAGAGCCCAGAGGGAATGGAGACAGTGAAGCGCCCACAGGTCCCTGGTCACCTGCCGCTCTAGAGGCTGCCTGGACCCCACAGAGAGGGGCAGGGTCCTACCCCCCGCCTCCTCAAGGATTCTCCGTCTCCCCTGCGCCTCAATTTCCCAGACAGCAGAATGGAAGAGAAAAGACCACGGTGTCACATCCTGCACCTGGGAAGAAAGGTGTACTGTTCACGTGATGTTTCCAAACGCCTCGATGTACCCACACAGGCTCTATCCTCAGCTCAACCCGGGACCTCAGCCCAGAGATCGGATGCCAGGCACAGCCCGCAGCTGTCATCCTACGTTCTTTGATACCAGTTGGAGCTCCCAGCCCCACCCAATCGGGCAGTCCGAACCTCGTTCCCAGGACCAGAGCTGCTCTGTCCAATACGGCAGCCACGAGCCACATGAGGCTATTTGAATTGAACATTCATTTTCTCTGTCACACTAATCACATTTCAGATGCTCAATAGCCGGGGTGGCTAGTGACTACCATGTGGGGCAGCACATTTCTGTCATCACACAATGTCCTGTGGGAGAGCGGTGATCTCAAGTGTGTGCTCACACTCCTGCACCTGTGCCCGTGTGCATGAATATTTGGGAGGGTTGGCTAGCATGGGAATGCCATAATAGGGGAGAGGGGAGAGGGGAGTGCGGGCCTCAGGGTGAGAAAGGGGGAAGGTTAGGTGAAGGAGTAGGGAAGATGCCAGTGTCTGGGTCAGAACACGGCAGGCAGTGCCGGGAACAGTCAGGTTAAAGAGAGCCAGGAGTTGGGGTGGTGGCATTTTAACAGCTGACACTTCCCGAGTGCACACTATGAGCCTGCCAGGCAGTGGGCTAAGCCACCTCTTTAATCCTCACAGCCACCCACATTTTTCAGGTTCGAATATTCTATTGAATGACTACGGAATCTGTTGCTTAGGGAAGCTTTTTGACTCCTCCAAGGGCACCCAGCTTAAAGGGTAGAGCTGAGGTTCGAATCCACATGGTCTGGCTCCAGAACCCACACACTTGACTGCCATACCGTGCAATCCCCAGCTGAGAGGAGATGCTGAGTCTTAGAGTCATCCTTGCATTTTACAGCTAAAGAAATGACGCCTAGGAAGAAGCAGTGATTTCTGCCTTCTAAGTAAGTGGGCAGGCTGAGAGCAAGCTGCAGTGGGGAAAGCGTAGATGGGGCTTGGAGCACTGGGGTGGGGGACCAGACGGCGGAAGGAATCAGGGAGGAAGGGGAGAATATAGGTGGCGGTGAAATTAGGAGGTGGAGGTGGGAGCGGCTTGGTATGAGACTGAGTAAGGAGAGGGAAGGGAAAGAGAAGAGCCGGGTAGGCTAGGTGGAGGGCATCATGGGCGAAGAGGCCAGAGTATCCTCACCATCCAGGAGCCATCTTCTCTCTCTCTCTCTCCCCTCCCCTTTCTCCTTTCCAAACCTCGCCCAGCCCAGCGTGGCTCATTCCTTAAACCTTCCCAGGACTCTTCGGCCCAGAGTAGCCTCCCTCTCTGAACTCAGGCTCTTACCATCCATGTACCTAGTTTGGCAATTAATCCTGGCACCTCATGACACCGCTTGGTGTGCATGGCTGGTTAACTCTTGCATTTGGTTAAGCTTTTGAGTGGCCCTGTCCCCATTCCACCACAAGACTGTAGGTTGCTTGAGGACAGGGACTGGGCGCTAGGGCTTCCCTTCTTTGTTCTCCCTGCAGCACCTGGCAGGGAGCCTGGCCCAGGGTGGTGCTCGGAACACCGTGTTGATTAACTGAGTAAGTAGCTGATTGGGAGTCAGCGAGGGGATATCAGGAAGCGTGGGAGTGGGGGTGGTGGGGAGCAATCGCAGTGGTAACAGAAGCAAGAGCAGCAGCTTAGGGGACTGGGGGAGGGTGCATTACCCAGAGTAAAAATAGGCTGGAAAATGTGACATTTATTAACTTGGATTCCGGAGGAAAGGTCACAGCAGAGTGGGGAGTGGAAAGAAGGAAACAGGAAAAGCAACACAAAACACACAACAGCCCCTTCCTTACCCAAAGCGTGTCTCTGTCACTGGCCATCTCCCCACTCACGCCCTGGCCGTTTCTCCACCAACCGGTCCCTGTACCCATCTCCCCACCATCGATCCCAAATCTCTATCATGGCTCCATGTTCTCACCACAGTTCATAATGGACCTCATGCCCTCATCAGAGACCCCATGCCACTTCTCCCATCTTGCCACAACAATACTCCCCATCTTCCTCAATGCCATAGTTCATGGACCCCCATCACAAGCCATAATCCCAGACCCTGTGAATTTGCAGCAGCCTCAGTCCTAGAATGCCAGGTCCAACGGAGAGAGTTACACTCAGCAGATGGGGGAAGGGGTGCAGGCAGAGGGTATGGGGTCTAGGCTGGGTCGGGGAGAGGGGGAGCACTATCCAAAGAGAAATTCCTTCCCCTCGATGCTTGCTTTGCCCCTCTGCCCCTCAGCCCCAGAGCTGAGACCCACACACCTGTACTATCCTCATCTCCCCAGCCCCAGCGCACACAAGGGCCTGTGGGAGATCCACCTTCATCTCGCTGGGGCATCCCCAGGATTCAGACTCGCCAGCCTTGCACAGGGGACTCCCTCTTCCCATATCCTCTGGCACCTGCTCCTCTCCTGAAGGCCAGGCAGGAACCCCCTGCCTCCCTCACCTTGCTTCCCCATCCCTCTATCTCTGCCTCCCCTTCCCTCCCGCCGGGGTTTCATCACCCTTCCCTCCCCACCCCAGCCGGGGCCAGGGACACAAACTCCAGCTCCAGGACACAAAGCGCCCATTGATTTCTGCCCCAACAGCACCTGCTAAGACTGAGCTCTGTCCCCCCACCTCAGACGGGCGAGGATGCCATATAGAAGAGCCCCATGGATCTGAAAGTCCACATTTACACGGCACTCCCCACCTCTTTTGGGGGGACACTCAAGCTCTGGCTTTGGGAGCAGTGACTTTTTCATAAAAGAGGGGGTTTGTAGCAGGATGACAGGTCAGTGCCCTGACTCCTGTCCCAGCACACCCCTCTCCCTCTGCCCCTTCCCCCCTTCCTACCCAATGGCAGGAGGACCCCGAGGCTGCAGGTGGGAGGCAGGCACCTAGTGGGAGCATGTTTCCTGGTGATGCTGAGGCAGTGAGTGAGTGAGAACCTGGGTAGGGGTGGCCTGGCCATAAGGAGGGAAAGTCCCCCGTCTCCTGGGCTGGCCCTGGAGGCTGGGCTGGAGTGGGTACCATGTCGACAACACATATGTGCATATGCATCTGGGCAGTGGTAACACGCATGAAAACACTCACATACACAATGCTGGGAGTAAACTGCACTGGGACAGGCATCCCAGGCACCAGGAATAATAGATAAGCCCTGACTGGGTGAATGGAGCACTGACAGACAGCATGCAAGACACCCCCCACACACACACACACTCACATACATGGTGAGAGACGGTGACAGCAATCCCCACATGGGGAGCAGGGTTGAGAGAGATGGGGGGTATCACAAGAGGGCATGGCATCCACAGCATGACCCCGTGATCCTTGGCAGCTAAGTAAGAGCTGGGATGTGGGCACAGAGATATGTAGCTCTCTAGCTGTGTGGGTGTGCAGGTGTGCACGTGAGTGTAATGGCAGGGACACTGAGTGTGTGTGACAGGGAGTGTGCAGGAAACTGTGTCCCGGAGCCATAGGGGTGTGTGTGTGTGTGTGTGTGTGTGTGTGTGTGTGTGCGCGGTGGGCAGCAGTGAGGGTGAGCCATGCACACAAGAGTGAATGAGTGATTCTCAGTGTCAGAGCCAGAGCCGGGCAAGGGAGCAGCAGGAACCAGGAAACAGAGGGAGGGACTGGAACGCGGGAGAAGCCGGAGGGGCAGCATGAAAGAGGGATGTGTGAGGGAGTCTGTGAAAGGGGGTGTGTGTGAGAGACAGAGACAGAAGAGACACTGACACCCAGTGTACACGAAGATCCTCTCCATCCAGCCCGCCGGCCGGGCCAGCTCCCTGGGAGGCAGTCGGAGGCCCTCCCTTGCTGGAACCCCCCACACAACCTCTCCCCTTCACCCTCATTTGGTGAGGAGAAGAACCCAGAAGCCACAGAAGAAAAGTGGGGTCAGTTGGCCCAGCCTTGGCGTGGTGCATTCCTTCCCTGCAAGCTGACCAGCTTTGGGGCCCCTGGGCCCCTCCAGGACCCCCAGCCCCAGACCTGGGCACTGCGGTGGCAGCAAAGCCAAGAGGAGGAGCAGCAGCAGCGCCAGGGTAAGCCCCTGGGTGTCCCCAGCTCCATGGCTGGGGAGCCAGAGGGAAACACCAGGCTTGGGGGAGACTCGAGGCCAGCCTCTGGTGGCGGAAGGAAGGAAAACCCCGTTGAGGATGCCCCCACACACCACCACCACCCTCCAGCCACCCCGGGCCAGGCAGGCCAGCTGGCAGGACTCACCACAGAGAAGTTGCTGGCGGAGCAGTGATGCCCACTGAAGTTGCAGCTCTTGAGCATGTCGGCAAGCTGGTGGCCAGTGCGGTTGAGGATGTCTACCATGTCAGGCTCCGGGTAGCGTAGGCCGGCGGCTCGGTGCCCGTCCCGGTCTTTGGGGGGCAGCCCTGTCAGATTGGCCAGGTGGAAGATGTCAGCGTCGCTGAGTGCCGAATGCCGGAAGCGGTTGATGTTGCAGAGGGTGACCGCCGGGAAGCCCGCCACTGGGGCTGGGGCGGCAGGGTCCATTGCCACCAGGTGAGGCCAGCTCAGGTAGCCCCGGGCCAGGCCTGCCGCCTGGTACAGGAAGGCGGTCAGCGAGGTGCATAGAGCCAGTGCCCACAGGGTTCTACGAAGTCCGTGGGGGCCTGGGCCACAGGCCCGGCCCAGCCCATGCAGAGTGCTTGTGCTGGCAAAGGTGGCCAGGTCCCGGGGTGCTGCTGCCCCCCGCGCAGCCCCCAAAAGGCTCTGCTCATCCCCTGCCTCCTTCTCCTTGGGTTTCGCATCCTCCTCTGCAAATTTGATTTTGCACACAATCTCGATCGGCATCTGTCCCCGGCTGCTGGAACTGGCCAGAGCCTCCCTGCCCCTGTCCCTCCCTGGCCAGCAGCCCCCGGTGCCCTCCGGAGTGTCGGTGGTGGCAGCGGCTGTTCTTCTAAACTCAGGGCAAGCTGGAGGAGGATGGGGACAGGGTGGGGGCCCGAGGTGGGGGAGTCACTCCCACTCCCAGCAGCTCCGCAGCCCTGGTGCTGCCTCTGCCGCTGCTGCCTCTGCCGCCGCTTGTCTCTCTCCTCGATCGTCTCCTTGTGGCTTCCCTTATCAGCACCAGCACAGCTGTCAGCCCCTGCGTGTGTCCCTGCGAGCAAGCGAGTGAGCTGCTCCGCCACGCCGCGCAGCCCCAGCCGCTCCGCTCAGCATGTGCTCCGGAGCCCACCCCGTGCTTAATAATTCAGGACATGTCAACAGCGTTTCACCGGCGGCACGGGCGGCAGGAGCCAGGCCAGGGGAGGGGGCAGCCCCCTGGCCCAGGACAGGGATCCCTGGTCTCTGCCTGAGACCTCGAGCTGCCCCACCAACTCTTGCTACACCCTAGCCACTCGCGGGGTCCTCTGATGGCCCCACTCCCAGGCCACCCAAGGAAGAGTGCTGCACCCAGAGTCCTCAGCTCGTTCTGCCACTTTTCTGGGCCACACCCCAGGAGGGGTCAGCCAACTCCATCTCCCAGCTCCTGGCCTCCCTGACTCCTGACTCCAGCATCCAGCCACCATCTGACCCCCCTACCCCGCTCACGGCAGCTTCTAGAAACTCCTTGGGAGAGCCACTTGTTTGAATGGGGGGGGTGGGGGCGGGCAGAGGCAGAGGAGGGCAGGATAGACAGACAAGGGGACAACATGAGGCCACCAAGATTCTTGGCTTCCTTAGAGCTTTGCTCTGGACTTCCACACCGACCATACCCTGCCCCCTCTGGGACGCCGGCCACCCCTCCCCCACTTTCTCCCACCCCACCCCGACTCAGTCACTCCTATGTCTGGGACAGAGGGCACCCTGGCTGACTTGCACATCTGTGGCCACTTTGCTTCCCCAAATTTCTAGCCACAGCCAGGCTGGGGGTGGGAGGACGCTGTTGAGTGAACAGGCCAGGGCGCAGAGAGGCCAAATGGGGGTATTGGAGGGAGCGGATGTGTGCAGGGCTTGAATGGCAGGGTGTGCAACCCAAAAAAACAGACTGGGGGTGTCCCCTGGCAGAGTGGGGCAGGGGAGCCCAGGGGGCTGCCGTCCTGCGGGGAGTGGGGGGGGGGGCAGGCATGTGGGCTATTATCACAGGCAGGGACAGACCCTGTTGGCAGCCGGGGCGGGGGGGGGGCGGGGGGGGCGGGGGAGATGTCTCGGTTCCCCAGGGCAGGTGGGGGGTGAGCAGCTTGTGATCTGGGGTGCCCTGTGAAAGCGCGAGTCCTCAAGGAGGAGGAAGCACTGGTCCCCTAGAGGAAATGGGGGGGGGGCTGATTAATCGGGGCGCTAATGAGCAGCAGGGAGAGGAAGCTCAGAGGGGCGGGGGAGGCGGCTCCATCGATCCGAGAGCCGTGGAACCAGCAGCTGAAAAAAAAAGTGAGAAGGGAATCGATCTGAGGGAAACTGCAGCTGCTGGGGATTAGAGCCCGAGGTCCCCCCGCTGCCCAGTGGCCACCCCTCCCGCGTGTCAGGCGTCAAGCCTGCCCCTCGGGGCGCAGCCCCTGCCTGGCCCTGGAGGAGGGGCCCGGAGATAGCCCCATGGGGGTGGGGTGTGCAGGGAGCCACCCTTGGCCTCAAGACCAGGTCAGCCCCTTCAGTCATCACAGGTCACCCCCGCATGGATCTCAGCCCCCCACACACACCCTGGCCGTGTGTGGCACTTTGCTGGGATTGTCCCCAACCTCTCATCAAAGTAGCATCCTCAGGGGCCCCAGGGCTGAGCTTTCCCACAAGCCAGCACCCCCAGCTGGGAAGATAAGACCCCTGGGGCCAGGGGCTGCATCTGGCAGGGTCCCCAAAAGAAAAGTGGGGTTAGCACTGGGAGCAGCTGCTGATAGTCCCCCTCTCTCTGCCCCCTGTCCCGCAGCCCCTCCCATGCTTTCCCCTCCCTGCTGGACTTTTAAGTCTAGACCCTTCCTCCCCCACTCCTTGTCCTCCCCCAGCCTCTCTCTTCCCCTCTCTCCTAGTATTGATTTTTCTTTGCTTTTTTTTAAAGGTGATTTAATTGCTTTTTTAAGGTTATTTCAGTCTGGGGCTCAGCCAAGAAAGCGGGGAGCTACTCCCCAAGCTTTCCCCAGTACTCGTTGCTGCCCTGGACTCAGTGCACATCCCTAAGTTGCCCTGCCTTCCATTGAGATCATAGTCATACTCCCCACAACACATCGGCCTCCATCAGGAGCCAAAAGCACATCCTCTTTCCTCCCGAGGGCCTGGCAGGGAGCCTTCAGCCTCTAGAGGGAACGAAGTTGGGTGGTAACTGGTGTGGGGGGAGGAGCGGGAGCGCCGGGGCACTGGAAAGTGGAAGGGCATGCGCCCCCACCATTGCCCCACAGACAGCTGTCTCCAGCTGTCCCACGTCCCCATCATACAGACTCCCAGGAATCAGGCTATGCGCAGTGGGAGCCCCCCACCCCATCCTTTCAGCCCACCCTTTGGTCTCCCCGCGCCCTCGGCTTCTCCAGTGTCTCCTGTTTCCCCCCTGGCCCCCTACACCCGCTCTCCCTCTGGCCCCTGTTCTTTCTCCCCTCCCTCTCCCTGCTTCCCTGCCCGCCTCCCTCTCTGCCCGGCTGCAGTTGGGTGATAATCTCCCTCATTTAGCCTCCTGGCTGCTTCCCCGGCTCATTGCCCAGCTGGTCCCTGGGGCCCGGCCCAGCTTCTTCCCCACCCCCACCCCCAGCCCAGCGCCCAAGCTCTCCCATCCCCTCCCTGCCCCCGCCCCCCGCCCCGCTCCCAGGGGACAGGCTGCCCCCTGCAGTGAGCATCAGGGCCAAGTGTAGCTGGCCAGAACCTGAACTGGGTGTGATCAAAATGGGAAGGGCTGTGAGGGATTCCAGCTGGGAGTGCGAGTGCCCCGTACAGAGCGGGGGCCTTGGTGGTGGGGTGATTACAGGGTCTGGCTGTGAAGCCTTAGCCAGGTGTCCTCTGTCCCCTGTTGTCCCCATTCCCCAGATTTGTTTCCAGTTCAATTCCCCCCCCCCCCCCCCCCCACGGGATGAACTAGGCTTCCAGACCAAGAAAGAGAACGGTGGATGGACTGCGAGGTGAGATTAGTGTGGCATTTATACAGCCTGCCGAGGCAGGGCATGGGAATGGGGGCAGAGTGACGGAGGTGACGGGGAGGGCAGAAGGGTTCTGACTCAGAGCACCTGGGAGGGGGCAGGAGGTGTTATTCGGGCAAAACAAAACCTCCCAGAAGGCAGCTTGTGGGGCTCCAAGGACCCCTCCAGGTCTTCCTGCATCAGGGCTGCTGGGCTCTGTCTCTTCTCCCAGCACAGGGACCCCCCACGCTGAGCTGCATTCGCCCTTTCCCACCACATGTGGCCCCAACTCCTTGTCTTGGTGGTCCCATTCTAAATGACATGACCCCCAAACTCCTAGAAAGCATTCCCCTGGAGAGAGTCCCCAGCCTCCCTCCTGGTCCCAAAGGACACCCCCTTGCCATCCTCAACAGCCCAGACACCTGTTCCAGCCCCGGCTCTGGTGCGGACCAAGGGATGAGCCAGTGTGGGTGGGCAGGGACCACGCTGGGGGGTGGAGGCCGGGACTGGGCCAGGCCTGGCTGGTGAGCAAGCAGCGGTGACAAACGGGCTGTGCGGGGGCTGAGGGGCGGGGGGCGGACCGCGGCTGATTTATCTGGGTTATTTATGCTGCGGACGAGGCAGGAGAAACGGTTAATGAGAGTCCCGGAGAAGGGGGGTGGGGAGGCCCGGACGTGATCTGAGGCGACTTAGGAGGGTTAGTGTCCCACCACCAGGCCCTTCCCCCACTGCCCCCTGCACTCTGCACCCCAGACCCCATCCTAGGGCCAGCCCAGACCCCACTCCTGTGGCACCCTCAACCCCCTTTGGGATGCCCACACTGAGACAGTGGGTCACTAGGGACTGAAGGAGACCAGGTCCAGGATTGAAGGGCGGCTGGAGGAACTGGGGAGGGGGCCAGGAAAGGGAGGGCTGGGAAAGAAGAAAGATAAATCTTGACTGGACAGAAACTGACCAAGTCTGTGGGGCCTTTGGGGTAGGGGTGTTGGGGGGGGGGGAGGCCAGTGTAGCAGTGGGTAGGCAGCTGGCAATGTCGGAGCTGAGGCTGGAGAGAGGGCATTGGGGTGCAGATCTGGTGTCAGCTAGGAGCCATCTCCCGGCCTGAGAGGCGGGGGAGGGGGGGGGCAGTGCAGGTCAGAGCGAAGAGAGAGCCAGGGAAGGAGCGGGGAGAAGATCCAGAAGAGGAGGGGGAGAGGGCTTTGCAGTAGTGAAAGCTGCTGGGAACAGATAAGGCGGCACAGCAGCAGGAGGGATTAAAGCGCTGAGGGGTGGGGGCGGGGGCGGGGGCGGGGGCGAGGCAGGGAGGAGAGGGTTGAGGGCAAGACATCAGGACCAAGGAGATGATGGGAGAAACGAGGGCTGCCAAAAGGGCAGGATTTAATCAGGAACCGAGAGGTGATCACCCAGGAATGAGGGGGGATAGAAGGGACCCCAGCGCATCTCCTGCGGGGGGTGGTCTTTTCAACCGTTGGCGAGTCCCATACCCTGCACATGTCAGAGGCAGCCGAGCTAAGCAGAGGGGGGCATTGCTGAGGGTAGGGTGCTGGTAGATTGTTGGGTGGGAGTAAGTGACAGAGGCCAGCCCTGGGAGCTGCTGAGCTCCTGGCAAGAGTGAGGGCACGCAGCGCCTCCTAGAGGTGGCCAGTGAAACCCATGGTCGCGGGGAACGTCTGTAGGGTACCCAGCCAGCCTGTCCTTGGATGGAGACCTCATCGTGCCCAGGGCGGCAAGGACCCGCATTTCAAGGGGGGTTCTTTGTGGGGAGAGGTGTGGGCTCGGAGGGAGGGCAGGTAGCTTCCCCAGGCTGGCGCCCTGGATGGGAAGCCCCTTACCATCTCCAGCCCTCCTGTTCCCCAAGGGGAGGGTGAGACCCCTGCTCCTTCCAGGAGAGTGTCTGCAGCAGCTCAGAGGTGGTGGAGGTGACGGAGGGGGGCCTGGAGGGAAGGAAGAGGAGGAGTAGAGGGGGCAGGGGGAGGGGAGCGGGGGTGGTGGGTGGGGCAGAGTAATTGCGTGTTTGTCAGTTCTGTCTGCACTCGAGGGAGCGTGTGTGGTGGTGGGTAGAGCTTTGCCACTAGGAGTATGTCTGTTGGCAGAGGTGTCAGTGTGTCTGTCTCGGGGGTCTGGGCTCTCCTTGGCCTCCGCCCCCTTTGTGTTTTGGGGAAGGTGGCTCTGGGCACACCCAGCTGTGCTCCGTGCTGATGCGGCAGATGTGGCGGGCCCCAGCTGTGTCTGTTTCCCGGAGAGGAGGAGGGGGATGCAATCTGCTCCCCCGATAATGGCTGCTAAGTGCTGGGGGAGGAGGTGGAGAGGGGGGTGGGACTGGGGCCCAGGGCAATCCCACCAAAGGGGCAGGGAGGGATGAGGGCTGGTCCCCGCCCACCCTGTCCTGGCCAGCCTCCTGGCAAGCTGTGTTCTTGGCTTGGCCTCTCCCCTGGTTGGTTCTGGAAGCCCATCCAAACCTCCCCGTCCCAGCTCTCCTCTCCAGGCGCCCCATCCAGCTTGGTGCCAGGGACCCACCCCTCTCCCCGGCCCCCAGCTCGCTCCCCCTCGCTGATTTTACAGAATAATCTTTTTATGGAAACAGAGAAAAGCACTAATGGCAGGAGCGCACCCCTCCCCCGCATCCCTCCCCTCCTCATCCCCCACTTCCCACCCCAGTTCCCTCAGTTCTCCCTTCTCAACCCCTCCAGGGGGCCAGCACCCTTACAGTGAGGTCCCAGAGGTGATTGAGAAGGGGGCTCCCTGCTCTCTCCCCTCCAGAGGCAAGGGGGCTCCCACATCCTGGGCCCTGAGGGCTGCCCTCAGAGCTGGAAGGGGCTCTAGGCCCCCTCTTTCTTAGTCCCCCCTCCACCTGAGCACAAACACACAACAGTGGCTCCATCAGCCTGGGGGGCATGTTACAGCTTCACTAGCCCCCTCCCACTTTGAACACTGACCCTTTCCCCTTCCAGTGCCTCCCCACCAAGTCCCCACCCCCACTGGGCATAGGAGGGGGGTCCTGGGGGCCAGGGCCTGACACAGACTTATTGGATTTCACGGTGTTTTGCTGAGAAAATAATTAAATTATCATATTTATGATGGAGCTGCCATGGCCTCTGCCAACCATTCAGAACAGAAGGGTCAGGACTGGGGGGAGGAAAGAGAAGGGACCCAGTCCCTTCCTCAGGGAGTTGACCCCAGGCCCAGAGTAGGCACCTGCAGCCTCCTCCCAAGCCCAGCAGAGGTGATGGAAGGTCTGGGCTGCAGGAAACAGGAAGGGGCTGAGTCAAGGCAGGTTAGAAGCCACGCCTGCTAGAACCCTGGGTCATTTCCCAGGCGCTCTCATCCAGCCTGCAGGACCTGAGGGCCTGGGAGGTCACTTCTAGCCCAATCCCCATGTCACCCTCAGCCCCAGCTGCTGAACAGCTCATCTTCCTAACCGCCTGGCTATGAAATCCTGGGCTCTGTCCCAGGCCCTGGTGCTGATAACAAGGCTCAGCACCCTGCAGCCTGCTGCCAGGACCCCCTCCTCCCTCCCACCCACGCCCTGCCCCCCCATTCTCTTCGGGTAATTAGATTCCTCTCAATTAGCAGATTACGATCATTACCAGCTCATCTGGCAACTAAGCTCCGCACCCACAGCTGGGGAAAGGGGGGGCACCAAGAGGGGCACGCGGGGGTCATGGGCAAACAGGAGCGGTGCTGGGTTTCTCTGGGGTTTCAGGAATGTGGTGTGGAGGGCTGGGACCTCCCAGAGACAAAGCCAGGATGGTGGGAGGTGGCAGGTGTCCTCTTCCCCCAAACAGCTCTGCCTACGGTGATTACGGAGGGAAAGGCACCAGCTAGGCCCACCGTGCCTGCCAGGGGAGAAGACAGACACCAAGCTCTGGTGGGCGAGGGGGAAACACCACTCTGCCAAAAAAGCTGGGCCAGGAGCGGATGGAGCTGGCAAAGCAGAAAACAGGGTGGGCCAAGGCAGAAACTGAAGACGGGGGGTGTCTGTGATCCAATCTCCGACTTGGGGCTCCCAGTCCGTGTCCGCCGCCCCTACCCGACTGCCCAACTGAAATCCTTTACCCTTCCCGTGGCAAGTCCTCCACTCCCAGGTCTGAGCCAAACCCAGTGAAGAGGAACAGGGAGGCGGGCAGGCAGGCAGCATCAGGGTAGGGGTGAAGGCGGGGCCGGCAGGCTGGGAGCCTTGAGGGCCTTTCTCTGAGCAGCAGCGCTGAGGCTGAGGCAGTGGGAGGGGGAGATTTACCAGGGCTCCAGATTCATTATTCATGAGCCCGCAGCAATGACTCCAATTTAAATGCTAATGTGGGGGGGCCTGACTCAGCTGCCCCCCTTCCACCCCCACACCAGTCCAGGCACAAGCTGAGTCCTCACTGGCTCCAAGGTTCATGGGGTTTATTAGGGAGCAACGGAGAGGGAGGCCGAGTCCTCCACCCACCCACGTTGCTCCCAGTGTGTGAAGATTCTGCCTGGCTTCCCCAGGTCCAATCTGGATAGAGGCTGGAGGGGTAGGAGTTGGGGGGGCCTTCTGGCGGCCCCCTTCAGAGGATGATCTGGTTGGTAAAGCTTCGGCTCAGCTCCTTGTGTGGTAGAACAATCGAGTTCAGGATGAGCACCTCAGCAGGGATCCGGACGCGGCAGCCTGCAGTGTGGACGAGGGCACCAGGAGGAGGCCATGGGGAGAGGAAACCAGGGGCAAGAAGCTGGGGAGCCACTGCCATTAGGGGGGATCCCTCCCTGCCCATCTGTGCCCTGGCCCCATGCCCCCAGTGACGCACACAGGGCCTGGCACACAGCAGGCACTTGGTAAATGTTTGCTAAAGGAAAATACACACACACACACCCTCACACAAGCACAAATTCTCCCCGTAGAGCCCACCCATCACCTGAGGTGGTTTCTCACAGCCCTGAGTCCCCTGGGAAGCCATACCCAGGATGGTGATGGCAGGCAGCAGCTTCCCATCCTTGAAGAGGCTCTCACTGTCCATGTGGGCCCGGGGGTCGTTGGGATTGGGGTCATTGGGGGTACCCTCCACGCGGGCCCAGCGCCCCACAGTGCTCCCCCAGCCCACAATGCTGTGCAGCACACACGTATGCTCCTGCCAAACAGGACAGTGTGAAGTGAGGGGGCAGAGTCCATGGGGTTTCCCCTCTCCCCAGCTTCTTGGGGCACATGCTGGGGTGCCTACCTGCAGCGTGGCTCCATGGAGGACAATGCTCTCTCGGAGCCGCACACCCTCGCCCACAGTCACCCCCTCCCCAATGGAGACGTTGGGGCCCAGCTGTGGAGAGGAACATATACCATAAGCCCTGGCGGGGGCGGGGGCTTGGAGGACCCCAAATCCAACCTGCTCATAAGGGGAAAGGAACCTACTTGAGGCCATATGACAGGATGTGACAAACATAAGAGACCTGTACTCCAAGCTCTGGAGATACCCACCCCACCCCACCCACCTTCCTCCCTGGGCTGGGCCACTGCTTACCACAGCTGATGGGGCCACCTTAGCCGTGGGGTGGATGTAAACATTTCCTAGAAGCAGAAGAGAGGACCTGGAGACAAATGCCCCAAACCATATCTGGTTCAGGGAGGGCAGGGATCCAGATTTCACCTCTGGGTCTGAGGTCCAGAGTCAAAGCTCTGAGGGCAGAGGAGATTGCGGGGGGGGGGGGGGGGGGCAGAGCTTAGGAATTGTGGCAGGATGGGTACCTCGGATCCGCGGCCCCCCTGGGCTGTGCTTGGCCAGGCGTTCGGGGTGAGTGAGCTGGTACTGACCCAGATAGAGGCGGGAGGCATAGAGGGCTGAGCTGGGAGCCACAAAGTAGAGCAGGGGCTCAGGGGCCAGCAGGGCCTGTGCCCACCGTCCTGAAGTCTCAACCCCCAGACACCCCATCAGAGGTCTCCCCCATACCCTGCAGACTTGATCTGGCTCCAGATACCGTCATTAAGGTGCACGTAGATCTGGCCCTGCCCAGCCAGGGCTGAGAACACGTCCTGCTCCAGGCGGATGGTGCCTGCCCCCCGCCACAGGCCTGAAGAGTCCTCCCTGGTAGAGGGGACAGGATGCTGACATCAGTTCCCCAACTGAGCCCAACTGGGTGGCCGACAGTCTCTCAGGAAGGGGAATCAGAGGGAACCCCACTAACTTGCAAGGCCTGGTCAGATCCTCTCCCAAGGATGCTCACCTCCCAGGAGGGTCACCCACCACTCAGCCCCTCACTCTCCCAGCTGGGGATTATCCCAGGGGAGCCCCAGGCATAGATCTGCTGCCCATCCTGCCCCATGTCCAGAAGGAGTTCGACCAGACATGGCTCCCCCCAATTACCCCATTATCCTCCCATCCACCCCTCTAAGCCCCACCTCTGGTCCCTCCCTCTCACTGGATGGAATGAAACACAGACAGACTCACCCCAGAGGAAGGCAGCTGGTGAGGGCAGAGACAGTCACAGAAAAAGAAGGAGAGAGAGATGGTACAGATGCCAGTTCAGCAGAAACAAAGAGGCCAGGAGAGATGGAGAGAGAAGCAGAGATAAGAGTGGGAGTGAAAAGATGGCGATGAGGGAATGAGGCATGGGAGGTGATGAAGGCAGGGGAGCCAGAGAAGGGAACCGTTCCCAGGCTTAGGAGGACCACCCTGGGATTGTGGTCTGTGGTGAGCATAGCTCCCTTTAGGGCACTATACTCCAAAGGGAGCCTCCTCAGCCTGAGAGTGTGTGTGCGCGCGCACGTGCACACACGCATGCCTGCACCCAAACATATGTGCACCCAAGTGTGTGTGTTACCGTCTGTTCTGAAAGACATCTCTGGGACACTCAGGGCTTGAGAGAAATGGACCAGAAGGGGAGTGGGCAGGTGGTGACAGAGGAGGAACTGGGATGGATAAGGAAGAGGGACAGAATGAGGTTAGAAGGGGAGGAACTGGAGAGGCTTGGCTGGAGATGACAAGTAGAAGGGGAGGAGGAAGGGAGGAGGAAGATGAGCTGGCTGAGATGGAGCCAGCAGAGACAGGGACAGGGGGGCTGTGACTCAGGGTACTTGGAGTTACAGGGCCATGGGGTCTGCCTCACAGTTGCCCATTCTGCTGATTACGCTGGAAGACGTCCCGAAGGGGCTTCAGGGCTTCCGGGGAAAAGAGGTAGATGCCGCAGTTGATGATGTCACTGACAAACGTGCTGGGTTTCTCCACATAGTGCAGGACCTGAGGACAGAGCGGGCTGGGGTCAGCAGAGGAGGGGCCACGGCCACCATCCCCTAAGACCCTCCAAATCTCCAGGTCCTCCTGTTGCCACGGGAGTCTTCCTAAAATGCAGAGCGTACCTTGTCACTGTCCTTCAACTTCACCTTCAAGATAAGTCTGAACTGTCCGCCTTCTTCCTCCCGATCCTCCCCACCTCCCAGCAGTTCCAGAACACAACTCCATGCCACGGCATGCCGGTGCCTTTCAGAATGCCCTTAACCAACTCTTCGTCTGGAAACTTGGCTTTCAAAAACCCAGTTGACATCGTCACTCCCTCTCTAAGTACACTCTTGTCTGCCCCAAAGTCAGCTTCTCAGCTCTGGGCACTCCTGTTCTCTGGCCACACCTCACCCACCCACAGTGGCACTTGTGTCATCTGCAATGGTCAGTTTTTGATGTCTCTCCCCCAGACTGAGGGCTCCTGAGAGGCAGGGTTGTGTCTTTCCAGCTGTTTCTTTCACACCTAGTTAGTGCCTAACACAAAACTCTGTGTGTGTGAATATCCTATATAATAAAAGGCTAATATGCAAATCAACTGAACGGCAGAATGACCAGTTGCTATGACACGCACTGACCACCAGGGGGCAGACACTTAACACAGGAGCTGCCCCCTGGTGGTCAGTGCGCTCCCACAGGGGGAGCACTACTCAGCCAGAGGCTGGGCTCATGGTTGGAGATAACTGCTTAAGCCGTCAGTTGGACATCTCCTGAGGGCTCCCGGACTGCAAGAGGGTGCAGGCCAGGCTGAGAGACCCCCACCCCCCACCCACCCTGAGTGCATGAATTTTGTGCACTGGGCCTCTAGTATATATAATGTATTCACACATGAATTTTTAATACTAAAACCTGAACAGACAAAAGGGGTGTATGAAAGTCAGTGAGGCTCCAAAGCAGGGAGTTTCAGAGATAGGGACAGAGATCCCCAGCCCCACCCCTGCCTTGCTAATTATGCTCCCACCTCCATAATTCTGGAGGCACTATGCTGTTTCCTGCCTCCATGTCTTTGCATATATCGTTCCCTCTACCTGCAATGCCTTCCTGTCTCCTTCATGCTGACAAATTTAACTCAGTTCAGACCTCACCTCCTCCAGGGAGCCCTCCCCACCTCCACCAGGTAGGCTGGGTAGGGGCCCTTTTTGTGTTGTCATAGCACCTTGTGCATATATCTATTGGAGCACCACACTCATGGCATTTATCTATTACCTCTTCCTAATCTTTCTTAAAGGGACAGAAGGGAACAACTGAGGGTGTGCCACACCTGTTTGACAAGATTGGGGCCCACCCCATAGCATTCCAGCATTTTCCAGATGCTGAGGAGTGGGAAAATGATGATACACAGAATAAGCACCCAGCCAGCCTCCTCTCTGCTCTTACCTCATGTGTCTGTGGATTCTCTACGATGCAGCCATAGTTGAGGGACTGTGTCCTGTTAGCCTGAAAGACAGACACGCCGAGGCAGTGACCTGCCTGCTCCAGGGCAGCAAGGTCTGTTTTCTCTTTCTTGCTTCCCCTCTCCTATAGCACCTGGCACGTAGCTCCGCCACTGACAAGCCTTCAGATGGGGTGAGTACTGACAGCTGCCCTCCCCGCTCTACTTCTGAGCAGCTAAAGGGCTCAAGGTCTCTCTCTACCGCCACCTCCATTACTGCAGGGTTTCTAGCACCTACCCCTCCTGACGTGCATTCCCACTCCAACTCCCTGTTCTGGCCCTGCCTCCCGAACACCCTGCATTCCAGGAACCTCTCTGGATCACCCCCTCGACACCCTCCAGCCCCCCTCACCGTGGTGCCCAGGAGCAAGAAAGGGTGAGGCTGGTGTCTGTGCGCAGCCAACATAGCGCTCAAGGGGAAGTCGGAGCAAACATCAGCGTTGAGCACGAAGAAGGCCTCAGGGCCCCCAGCCAGGATCTGATCCCGGAAGTGGTAGAGACCACCTCCTGTGCCCAGAGGGGCAAATTCCTGCAGGTACCTGTCCCCAGAGACCCCAGAGCCAGCTCAGTGAGATCAGAGGAGTCAGATACCATGAATCTGGGCACTGACCCCTCCTGTTCCCAGGATATGCCTGCCCAAGGCCCACAGAGAAACTCAATATAGAAACCTCCTAGTGTGTGAGGGTGACTTCTGGCAATGCTGACTCAACCCACTCCTGAGAACTCAGATGCCTAGGGCACTGCTCCCCCACCCCAACACAGCACATGCACACCAACACCTGACCTGACCGGAAGGTTAAACTCTTGCTGTGCAGCTTCTAGGAACCGGGTAAGTGCCTCATCAGGTTGGTAGAAGCCAATGAGCAGAATCTCCTGCATCCCAGGGACCTGAGGTCAAGGGAAGAGATTGAGAGAAAAACAGCATCTGATAGGAGGGAATTATGGGAGGGAGAAATCCAGGGTACTGGCCCAAAATCCAGAAACCACACGTTTAGTCTCAACTATGGCCTTGGGCATTCATTTTACCATGCTGGTCCGATTTCTCCTCTGGACAATGACCAAGTTAGAGTCTATTTCCCTTAACTAAAAGACTCTCAAAGTTAGAGTCTTTTCATCTTTTATTATTCTATTATCTCCCCCCACCCCCAATCTGAAGTGGAGTTCACCCTAGGAAAGATTTTGCCTATCAAGCTACATTACAGGATAATCCATTCATTTCCCCCATATTTATTATCTGTCAATCTGAGCTTAAGATCACCATGAGGTTAAGGATACCATTTATCAAGTGTCTACATTGTACTAAGTACTTTATAAACATCATCTTTAAGCTTCGCAACCCCACAAAGTAGGTCTAATCACCCCCACTTTACAAATAAGGAAACTAAGGCTGAGAAAGGGTGAGAAATTTGCTCAATTCCTTTTAGCAGGCAGAGACTGGACTCAAATCAACCTTGCCAGTCCCAATACCAAAAGCAATAAAGGAATTAGCTCCATAGTGAGCAAGAGTAGCATGATTCTGTGCTTTGTTATCATTAAGGTTTCTCATGCTACGGCTTTAAGTTGTCTCTAAGATTCCTGCCTAATCTCACATTCCATAGGAGTGAAATATGAGCAAGAAGAAGCCAGACAAGAGGCTAGATTAGGAGAAGACGCATGACAACTGCATTGCACAACTGGTGGTGATGGTGGAGGGAGATGATGCATAGTGTCATTTGTAAATGGTGGTCCCTGGAGTTATGCCTGGTGGGAAGAGGTCATGGTTGCTAAAGGGGGAAATAAATATAGCATGAAGGAGATGAATGGAGGTGGGAAAAGGGAGCTTACGGGATTACCTGGGCACAGGCCTCAATGTGGTGCTGAATCATAGGGACCCCTGCCACTGGAAACAGGGGTTTGGGCACCTCAAAAGACAAAGGCCTGAAGCGAGTCCCTGAGAGAGGAGAGAGAAGCATATTTTTGTTTTCTGCTTCCCTCTACCCCCACTCCACCAACCACTCCAGCCCAACCGCCTCCCGACATTCCCCTGGCCCCTCACCCTTTTGAGGGCCTCCAATCAGGATCACAGCTTTAAGCATGACGGCAATTGCTACCTAAACTTCAAATAGCAAAGAAAAGTTAGGCTCAGATCTCACACCCCAATCCTGGAACCCCACTCATACCCCAACTAAACCCTAAACCCAAAATAGCAACACCAAGCCCTCCCAGGATATAAATTCAATTTAGTCCCTCCCTGGGCACACCATCTCACAAATCTCACACATCTCAGATCCCAACCCCAATCCAGTCAGCCTTCAAACCTCACAGTGATTCCTCCCAAATTCTGAAATCCACACCCCGCAATTTGATCCCTAACAGACTTCCTTCTGGCTGAAAACTCAGCAAACTCCAAAACTCAGCAATAGACCTCCTTCTCACACCCCAAACCTTCAAAAACCAAACCCCCAAACCACTGATTACCCAATTGGTCCATCCTCCCTCTAGATATTAAGCCCTGAATCCCAATAGTGAATCCTGATATTGGACCTCAAATCCCAAGTGAGCCCCAAATATTTCACTACAGTCCTAAGAGTCCACTTTAAGTAACACTGATCTACATTTGACAACTCCAAACCCTGGCAAAAACCCTTTTTATGCTGAACCTAAATCCTAAAATTAACCTCTAGGTGATGATCCCTGAATCAAAAAGACAGGTTCCCTTAGCATCCCAAACACATTATGCCAATTCCCTGTGTCCCAAGACTGACAAGTGCTGAATCTTTGGGTTCAGAGGACTGACTGATTGCTGACCCTCTGAACCTCACAACTAATAAACCCTAACCTCGCGTATCCAGGGTTTGTGGGACCAGTACTGCATCCGACGTGCGGAGAGCCAGCCGGGACCTCCGGACCGCCCTTCGTCTAGGGGCCGTGCCCTGCCCTCTGCCCCTTTCGCCACCCCTCCATCCGATCTTTTTACCACTAGTCCCCTTTCTGCCAGCTCTGCCGCCCGCTACTGCTAGCTCCTTCCGCGCACGTGTCTTCTCGCAACTCGCGAGAACTTCGCAGAGTCTGCCGGGAATTGTAGTTCTTAAGTTCCTCCCTTGTTCCAACTGAGAAAGAGGTGGAACTTTTGGAAGAACATGGAGGCGTGGCCAAGGGATTGAAGGGGAGGGTGGAAATAAGAAGAAGGGTTCAGCCTGAGAAGCCGAGGCCGGAACCTGGGTTGGGATCACGAGCTGTCTGGGGACGGGCCCGGGGGTAGTAGTTCAAGGAGAGAAAGTAGGTCACAGGGGAAGCGAGCCTGGAGACGAGAGTGGGGTGTGGTCACCCTTGAAACGGACGTGGGCAGCGCGCAAATCCCCCACGAAAGGGTGAGGCTTGAGGGTTACAAAAGAAGAGAAGGAGTCGTGGACGCCTCTGCCCTCCTGCTGGGAAGTGGAGCAGCCTCCGACCGTGAGAGAAGCCTATCTCACTCAGATTTACTGTCTGTACATAAAGGCACTGGACTAGGCACTCTCCAAACTTCCCTCTGCCCCCAACACTGTGACTCTGGTGTGTGGGTACCGGGGAGTGGAAATGGCGACTCAAAAGAAGAGAACAGAAGCGGAGGGTCAGAGAGAGCAGCTTTATTAAGCAAAAAAGAAGGGGGTTGTTCGTCCCACCCACCCCAAGGCTTGGAAACAGAGCGAAAGTTCCGAGCGTCCCTTTCAGGCCACGTCCACGCGAGCGAAGCTCTGGTCCATGCCCAGGCTGTTCTCCACGAACACCTCGTACTTGCCGCTGTCCTGAGGTGTGGCCCGGCGGATGGTCAGCGTTGTGTTGGTGCTGCCGATCTCGAAGTAAACCCTGCAGGGGGAGGGGGCGGAGCCGCGTGTCAGTTTACGGGCTCCCCGGCCGGGCGACTTAGCCAGCTCCGCTCTTTGCCTCCCAGTTCCCCTCCCTCGTCCCATTCCCGCGGGTTTTCCGGGCCCCATCCGGCCCAGGCTCCCGCGCCAGGCCCTGCCCTGGCAGCAGGTCCCCGCCCTCGCCTGTCATCCTCCTCGATGTCCTTCCCGTCCTTGGTCCAGCCCACGTCGGGCGCGGGCTCGCCCATGATCTCCGCAGTCAGCGTCACCGTGGCGCCTTTGCGCGCCTTGGTGTTATCCGGTCCCTTTTGAATTTTCGCCGGGACTAGAGAAAGGGGAAGGGAATGCGACCCAGTGAGGGACCTAAAGGTGAGGCGGGACATCACCCTCCCAGCTATTACCCGACCCTAACTACGGTATGGATTTGAACTCTCAGCGTGACCTTGGGCAAGTCTTGAGCCTCTCTGGGGCTTCAGCAACTCAGCTGCTGAACGAGACTAATCCCTGCCCCTCCTACTTCCTTAGGGTTGAATGGAGGGTGAGAAGAGATACTACGGGTGAAAGCCCAGGAATGCTCACACCTCTCGGGGTGCCTTGGAGACAGCTCTGGATAGTGGAAATTGCCCTGGGTTGGGAGCCTGAAGATCAGGGCTCTCTCTCACCCTAGCTCTGCCTCTGGATCGCTGTGACCTTGGCGCTCTGAAGTCGTGGTTGAAACCCATACCGGACTTCTTAAGCCTGGGTGGGATGGGATCCCGAGGTAGAAAGGACTCCACAGGCCGTGCGGCTCCGCGCCCTACTCTGTGCCTCAGGCTGTGCCAGGGGGCTGGGCTGGCCACATGCCCATCCGGACTCAGCTAGGCCCAGGGATAAACGCGCGGCTGAATCGGCTGCAGACGCCGCGGGGAGCGATGCCGCTCTGCTCGGCGGCATTGCCCGCGGGGGGCGCGCGTACCTTCCACGAGGATGCGCGCCGAGTCGGAGCACTGGCCGAAGGGATTGGTTACGTTGATGCTGTACTGGCCTAGGTCCGCCAGCTCGCCGTCGCGCACCACCAGCGCGACTACGTCAGGGTCCTCGAAGATGTAGCGATACTTGGGCCCGTCGCGCAGCTCCTTGCCATCCTTGCTCCAGCGGATGAACGGGTCCGGGAAAGCCGAAATGCGGCAAGTCAGCTTGGCCGCGCTGCCCTCGATCAGCACCACGTCCTTCAGCGGCTCCAGCACGCGCGGCGGCCCGGTCTCCCGCAGCTCCTTCCGGGACCTGCTCGCGAGCAGGGTCAGGGCCCAGAGCTCCGAGACACCGTTCGCACCCTCCCGCAGCCCGGTCCGCCCGCACCCAGTCCCCTGCCCGCCCCCTCGGCCCGACTAGACCCTTAAAGTCGGGGAGGTGCGGGGGAGGGGCCGTTCCTGAAGCATTACCCTGACAAAATGACCTGCTCTTGTCGGCCTCCTGCCACACCTCAAGCAACTGCTCTCCCCTCAATCCAGGGACCTTAGCCGTCCCTGGCCCTGTGCTCAGCACCGCCCTTCCTCCGTGCGCGAATGCGGATTCTGCAGCTCCAGTTCCCTTCCTTCAGAGGCTCTAGGGCTACCCCCTCACCTGTGGCCCCGGTAAGAGGCCTGGATACGAATGGCCGCTTTCTGGACCTGGGGGTCGTTGATATCCAGGGTACATCCCGGAGGCGGGGCCGTAGCCGCCGGCTTTTTGGCGGGAGCTGCTTTGGACATCTGGGCAGCGGAAAAACAAACACGGGGGTCTAGGCGGACACAGAGGCTGCGACCTTCAGCCTTTGCCCTTCGGATTCAAAACACCCCCGGGATGGAAGTGCCTGGAGCTGGTCTGAGGATCGGACTCACCGTGGGGGCGGGGGGCGTCGACTTCGGACTTGAGTGAACTAGGGTGGGGAGCAGGCGGTGCGAAGCCCTTCCGATGGCACAGTAGGGGCGCGGGCAGGTGCTCAGCCCTGGGCCCTGGTTTTATACGGCGCTCCCCTCCTTGCCTTGTTTGGCGTGGTTGCCCCAAGCCCCCCGGGACCCCAGCTCCCGCCCCTTGACCCAAGCAGGCTCCTTATTTAGCTCGAGGATGCCTGGGATGCTGGCTCAGTCGCTAGAATAGGCCTAGGGGGTGGGGTGGGGGGAAACTCGAGCGGCTCTGGGGTGCACCGGGCGTCAGCGCCTGGACAGCTGGACAGCTGGACAAGACCCCATCTCCTCCCGAGGCAAGGGGTACCATCCCACTCCGGGGAGGACCAGACGGGCCCCACGCCGACAGGAGATTCAACTCCTTTCGGGGGCAACTTTACACTCCGTCGGTCCCTGGACAGTGGGACAATATGCCCTTCCGGAGATACTGTAAGTTAAGGAGTGCAAGTGTTTGGGGGTGGGGGTGGGGAGGGTTTCCTTGAATGAAGCCAGAGAAGTGGCGGACTTGACTGTCCATCCAGCCAATTAGGAGAAGGCCACGTGGCTGTCGGGACCAATCCGAAAGCGCCTTACCCCCACCCCCACCCCAGAGTCTTCTAGGTTGTCATTTCCGCACTGCGCCCCCTGGCGGTAAACTGAGATAAACCTAGAGGGGACCGTAAAGATTTTTAAGAACAGCATCCCTTCCTGCCACCCCCATCTCCACTCACTCTCCTCCGTGTGATACGGTATGGGCTGCACTGTCCCTGGAGATTGGCACTAATACTGACTCAGCAACTTTGGGTCGGCCCAGGCCCATTATGGGGCAAAGCTGATGTATAGGGGCATCAGAGGTGATGGGACATGCCTGGGGTCCAGTCTGCCAGGCAGAGAGCATTGCTTCCGTTTACTGCAACTGCCCACCCGGGTATGGAGCACTGTCACCTTTTGATCAGAGCAATTTTGACACAGCTCTGCTGATATAAATTACCTTTGCTCCTCCGAGTTTGGAACAAGCAGTTCATATGCCATTTCCAATGGAGATGGGAAGGGAGTTCAAGATCAGAAGGGGGACGGGAGAGGAATTTTACCATTTATCAAGATATGAGTTCAGGCACCTCATTTTTATATGAAAACACTTGCAGTGAGTAGGGGATTACAGATTCTCACAGGCAAACTGTATATCTTCATCGCTAAAATGACAGGTGAGCTAAAAGATGTCTCTCTGGTCCCTTCCAGCTGCTTTAACTGCTGTTTTATGATGATAGGTATTGCCTTTTCCCTCAGGTCCCGAGAAGCCAGAGGCTGGGCTGGGATGACGCTGTTTGGGCTCCAGCCAAGGGGCCCTCAACCTACATCAGCAACACACCAGCACCAGCTCTCTCTGCTCATGGTGGCAACTTTATTCTTGTCACTTTGTCAAGAACAGGGTTTTCAAGGGGTGAAGGGGGGGAGGACAGTCCCTTTGGACCCAAGGAGAATTGGCTCCCTTCTCTCCCCACCTCAGTTCTAGAACCCACTAACCATTCTGTGGCACTGCAGCCAGAGCCAAGGTGCCTTCACCCCCAGCACACTTCACAGCAGCTTGCCATGGGGATCAGAAGGTCCAGGCTGGGTGTCCCTGGGGGTCTAGGAAAATGCTCGTCTGTAGCATCATCACAGCAGACACACTGCCCAGAGAACTCACAGCTGCCCCGGACAGCTGGTGCCTGGTTGGTGCTCTGACGCTGAGCGCAAGGGGGGTGGGCCTGTCCTGGGCTCCTGGGCAGCTCTTCACACCACCTGCTCTCATCACGATAAACCCCCTCTGCTTGGGGCACCAGGACCAGAGCTGGGAAGCATTGGAAAAAGAAGGCTGAGCCAGCATTGCGGTGTGGGCCGGTCCATTTCTGAGCCTGGCATCTTCCAAGGTGTGACGATGGAACATGTGAGAAAAGGTGGGAACCACCAGAGTGTGGTTAGAGCATTGTAGTGAGGATTCAGGGTCCTGCCAGGATTCCAGAAACTTCAGAGGGAAAAGCAGACTGAAGTCTCTCTTCCCTCTAGGAATAAAGAAGAGGTAAGGGGCCAGGAGGGTCAGGGAGGGAGGAGGACATCTGAAGGTGCTGGCTGGTATACCTGGGTTTTCACTGGCCCAGAGAAGGCTGGAATACTCCTGTCGCAGCACCTTGCTCCCCAGCCATCTCTCCCCATAGATCACACATAGGTCCTGCTGCTTGTTATTTTTATTTCCCTTGTGACAGACAGACAGACAGCTGCACAGACAGCTGGATGGCTTGGGTGGAGGGGGGTGGTCAGGAAAACATGAGCAATTAGGATTGGGTGGAAGGAAAACTTCATAAAAGTCAATAAATAAATAAATATGAATGGGAAGAAGGGCGAAGACCACGGAGGGCCAGTGGGGACATCCTTGGGCCAGCACAGAGCCCAGAGCTGCACCCACTGAGGCAACAGGAGAGCACTGGGTTGAGTGGCCACTGCCTCCTGCCTCCAGCCCTCCACAGTTTTTCTATGGGATGCTGGCGGCTGGCCCATCCCATCCCCACCTGAGTCCTCTCTCCTCTCCCTCCCCTATCTTGCCGCCCTCTCTCACATGCTGCCTCTGGCACCCTGCCACTGTCCCATGTCCTGTCCCTGCTTCACTGACACTCCCAGCCCATGGCCTTGACACCCTGGGCTCCTTCCTTTTCCACATCTCCAGCCACTCACACCTCCTGGGTTCCTTTCCCCTGGATGCACTGTCCCCCATTCCCAGAACCTTCCTAGAGTCTCCCACCCCTTACCCCTCACTTTCCCATTCTGTTCTTGCCCCTCTTCCTGCTTCCAACTCCACCCAGCCTGGCCAATGAGTCTCCAGCTCTGGCTCTGGCCTGGTGGCATTGGCCGAAGCCCCCGAAACTGGGGCCTCTGTCCCCGCAGGTCCATGAGGTAACAGCCCGGCTGGATTTTTCTGCTGGTGGTGTCCGAAGCCCTGAGTCCACCCAGTTCAGCGTGGGCCCTGGAATGTCCCGCAGCATCCGCGGGAGCCCCGAGTGGAATCCCGGGGCCAGGCTGTGGTCCGAGCCACTAGGAGCTGCCTGGGTAGGAGCGGAGCAGCACCTTGTGACGGGTGGCGGCCTCGGCCCTGCGACGCCGCTGCTCACCCAGGAACTCCTTGAGCCGGTTGGTGGTGAAGGTGAGCGTCTGGCGGCGCAGCTTCATCAGGTAAGCGTCCTGCAGCCACGGGTGGGCCAGGCAGTCCTGCAGGGAGGGCCGGCTCCTGCCAGGCCCAGACAGGAATGGTGAGCCCGGAGGGACGGCCTAGAGCAGAGCTGGGCTCTGTCCTCCCAAATATCTGAGTCCCGCACCCGGATTCACCCCTAAGTGAGTGACTCTGGGCAACTCTCAGTTTCCCAGCCTCTGGAACGGGGACAGGGATTCTGCTTGTGTCATAGGTCTTAAATGGTGGGTAGGACAACCACTTAGTAGTAGTAGTAGCAACAGTGTATTATTGAGGGCAGGGGAGGAGTCGGGGGATCCTAGGCATGGGCTAGACTAGGGCAGTCCGAGGCCAAGAAGGTAATACTGGGGGGTTGGCAGGTGTAGGGCCCACTCACCAGGGGTGTACTGAGAGGACCTTTCGCAAGAAGAGGGTGGCGCTCTGGGAGGTGTTGGGGTACAACTGGAAGGCATCAAAGCGGCCCCCCACAATACGAGCCTCCGTTTCCTGGGGGTCTGGCTCATAGAACGGAGAGTGTCCACTGAGCCTGTGGTGGAGACAGTTCAGTTGAGACATATGAACAGAGGGTCAACTCACAGGTCCAGGGAGACATCAGTATGGGGGTCCTAAGGGGCACAGCACTCAGGGACAGGGCACCTGGCACCTGGATACACACGTGCTGGGGAGGGGGAAAAGCGTGGGCAGAAGGTGGGTCCGGGGCACTCACATGATGTAAGTGAGCACACCCGCACCCCAGATGTCTGTGGCGGAGCCGATGGGGTCTCCCTTCACCATCTCAGGAGCTGACAGGAGACAGAGGCCAAGTTGAACCAGTTTCCTGGTGGCAGGGAAGCAGGAAAAGGCTGGGGAGGCCCCTGAGGTCACCACCGTGGGTCTGACCCGAGCAGCAGGCAGGGTGGAAGTGGGGGTGGCCTCCAGGGGAGCTGTGGGCACCTGAGGAATCAGCCCCGGCTCTGAATGGTGGGGTCACCAGAAACGCAGAGTTGCTGAGAACCAGGGTCACTGGCTCCCTCAGTTCAGCTCCCAGGTGGAGAGCCCATCACAATGAATGTGGCCAGCACAAAGATGAAGAGCCTTTGAAATCAGCCTGGCCGGCTACAATCCCAGCCTGCCCCCTTCTAGCTATAGGACCCTGGGCAATGTACTAAACCTGTCTGGCACTCCAATTTCCTCATTTGTGAAGTGTGGCTTTCAGAATAAATCTAAAGGATACAGATAATGAACATAACGTATTTAGCAGGTAGCTAAATGGTAGCTGGTTTTCCTTACTTATATAAATTAATATTGGTTCTCCTATCTTTTCAGCTTTATCAAATCCCGGCTCAACCTTTTAAAACTGTCTTATATGGGACAAATAGCCTCACTATACTTCTGTTTCCTCATCTGTAAAATGGAAGTAATGTTACGCCAATCTCCAGGACTATTGTGAAGGTAAACTGGGGGGAAACCCCACAGAAAGGACTTTGTTCATTTCTTGCATACAGTAAGCACTCAATTAAATGGCATCTATGTGGGTGAAGTGGGGGAAGCTATGGCTGCTGCCCCAATGGCAGTACCCCAACCCCCTACCCTGGCTGGCGTGGTGCCCTCACCCATGAACTCCAGTGTGCCCGTGCGGTGGCCAAGGGGCCGCAGGGCCTGGGGGTTGTAGGGCTGGGCGCTGCCGAAGTCCACGATCTTGAGGGCGTTGTCAGAGGCCAGCAGCAGGTTGTCTGGCTTGATGTCCAGGTGCAGCACGTGCCGGCCGTGGAGGTAGTCCAGGCCTTGTAGCAGCTGCACCACGTAGGTGGCCACATCGTCCTCTGAATATCGGAACCTGGAGGGTCCAGGGAAGGCAGGTGATATCCCAGCCCAGCCCCCCCTACTCTCGTTCCCTGCTCCCCCAGAATGCCCAGCTACCTGTCACTGAGCCCACAGAGGAGCTCCCGGTTGCCACAGCTCTCAGCGATGAGCACGAGGTAACGTGGGGTGATGTAGGCCTCATGCAGGGACATGAGCCGCTCGTGGTGCAGCGTTCGCAACACTTCATACTCCTGCAGGACTCGCCGCTTGCCCTCAGCTGCATAGGGCACGATCTTGGCCACAAACGTCCGCCCAGTGGCATTCTCCCGGCATGCACGCACTACACCAAAGCGCCCCCTATGTGTTAAGGGGACACCACAGGCTTAGAGGAAAGAAGGAACACCACCATTGTGAAGGCTAAGGGGGCTGGGGTTTGGAGAGCAGGGACCCAAGTGTGGGCTCTGGGGTTTAATCTTAGAAATCTGGGTTCGAGTCCCAGTTCTGCCCTTCAGTGACTCTGTACCTTAGGCAAATCCCATAACCTCTCTAACCTCAGTTTTCCCATCTGTGAAATGGGTGATGATAATAATGCAGTGGCTTCCTCTCCAAGTGCTGAAGATTAATTGTGATCATATGGCCACAGAGCTTAGCACAGTGTGTGGCCCAGAGAAAATCTGAGCTCAATAGTGCTGATGACCCAGATCTCAGCACCTTCCCCATGCTGGGTGGGCAGCCCAGTTTTTTCTCTGAATTCCTGTGTCCCCTACGCTCCACCCACTCCCCTCTCTGTCCTCCATCCCTTCCCCGCTCTGCTTGCCTGGCCTTCTCCTCCAGGAAGGTGTAGGGTTTCTGAGGGGGGCCCTGTCGAAGAGCGGTGCCCTCCGGCCCCGGAGAGCTGCGGGGACCGCCGCCAGGGGAGCTGGTCATCTCCTTGGCTGAACTGAGGGTCTGAACAGTTACTTTGCTGGACTCAGGAGGGGGTTCGGGGGCTGGGGGTTCGGGGGCTGGTGGTGCAGACACAAAGGACGTCACCATATACAGGGGAGTAGAGGAAGACGCTGGTTTAACCCCTTGAGGAGTGGAGGCTGGGGTCGGGGTCCCAGTGTTAGGGACGGAAGACTTGGGCTCACTTGGGGTGACCTGGGCACTGGGTGGGGAGGGCTCTGCTTGCCGGGCGGCCTGCAGGCCTCTGTGCTTTCGTGGGGGGGTTTGGGGGGGTGGACCCACAGCCTTGAGTGAGGACAAGGCCTGGCTGGGGGGTGTTGGGGGAGATGAAGGGCTGAGAGCAGCTGACTGGGGGCCTGGGGGACCAGGAGCTGCAGCAGTGGTCGGGGATGGGGCCAGTGAGGTAGGAGAGTCCGGAGGCGGGGCCCTGGCTGGCCCTGAGGTAACAAGGGTGTCTCGGTGAGCAGCAGGTAGCAGAGCTGAGGAATCTGAGGAAAGACAAGGAAAATCATTACCAAGGTGCCCCTAGCAGCAAAACCATGGTGCTCTGAGAAGGGGGTGGATCCTGGGCTTAGGGTCCCCTTCTTTTCCTGGCCAGCCCCCCCGCCCCCATCGCACTGACCTTGCGTGCCCCTGACGAGGACCTTCTCAGAAGGGTTGCTGAAAGGCCCTTGTCCCGCACGGTTGGCACAGGCCACACGGAACCTCACAGTCACGCCGATTGGTAGGTGGGTCACATTGTAGTAACAGTCGAGGATGCCTGAGCCCACTGGGTGCCAGGTAGACTCCCCTGCGGGCACCATCGGGGAAGGGCTGAGGTCACAGAGGGGTGGCCCAAGCTCCCAGTGCTATCGGCAAGGAGTCTAGGGAGCAGAACTCTGCCCGGGGAGGACACTTGCCTCCCTGGCTTCTTCGCCTTCCACCTGCCACCCCTTCCCCCAGCCAGCCTGTGGGGTCCCTCACCGTCCACCCGCCGCTCCAGCGTGTACGTGCAGGGCGCCCGGCTGTCTCCTGGCTTCCAGAGCACCAGCGCTGTGTCTTGGTAGGTCTGGGGCACCTCGGGAGGGGCTAGCTTCCCTGGGACACCTGGCAAGAGAAAGGGAGCCTCAGTGAGCCCCTATGCTCCAGCTTAGAGCCCATCTAGTCTTGCCCCACCATCCTCCATCACTGCCCTCCCCACCCCCGCCCCCCGGTCCCTGCCCCAGGCTCACGGGCCACAGCCACGGTACAGGAGCTGGTGACACTGCCCAGGACATTGGTGGCTGAGCACTCATAGAGCCCCGCGTGCCGCTTGCTCGCCCGGGGGATGCTCAGCAGCTGCCGTCCATCTTTGCAGGACACGATGACCACTGAGGGCTCTGACCGCAGGGACTGCTTGTCTGGGGACAGAGAGGAGCAGGAGGGGCTGCTGAGTGGGGCAGCACGTATGGTCCTCCAGGACCCCTTGGCCGCCACTCGCCCAAGCATCACCGGGCATTGGGATCGCATGCCATGCCCCTCTCTGGGGAGAAGTGATCTCACCTTTCATCCAGGAGATGCGGGGTGCAGGGCAGGCTGCCGGCAGGCAGAGCAGGGTAGCTGCCTCTCCCTCCAGCAGCACCTGGTCCTTGAGTTTGATGTGGAAGACTGGGGGGAAGTCTGCAGGGAGAGCAGATGGCCATGGGTTGCAAGGACCTCCGCTCACACTGCTGAGGGAGGGGAGGGTACACGTGAGAGGTGGAGAGCAGAGTAAAAGCTGCTCTCTTCCCCGTCAGATGTGGAAAGTGCCACCCCAGGCCACACTTTCGATAATTTTCTTTGGGGTGAGCATCACTCTCTCCAGGCACTCGCTGTGTGTACAGCGATCTCTTCCTTTCGCTGACTATTGAAGATGCATGGTAGTGACCTCATTCATATGTTTGCAAATCACTCAGAGCAGCGCCTGGCACTACGTCAAGTGCTCTATACACATTTGTTAAATAAAATAAAAAAGTAAATATTGAAAGACCGCAATGGTTAAGCTGGCAATACTCACTCCCTCTGGGACACCACAGGGAAGTGAGAGGAGCTGGTGACCTGAGCTGAGAATCCTGGGGTTGAACACAATGTTCAATCAAAAAAATGAAGTCTCTAAAGCTCTGAAGTCAAGGCAAAACGGGGGGCAGAGCCAGAAAGTGTGTCAGCCTCCCCACCCCTCATTGCCCCTGGGGCCCAGGGGTTCAGTTCTAGACTTCTAATACTCCTTCAGGTCAGCTGAGTGGTGAGAGCCTTTGAAGGGGCAAGAGACAGTATTTGCATGACCTTGGACCGTCTTGTGTAAATTGAGGAAAAGAAAAAAACACCAAGCTCATGGGGTTGTTGTGAGAATTACAAGGAGCCTATACAGTGCTTAGCACGTGTCTAAGATATAACCATAAGTGCTCATAAGCCTTAGCTCTTATTACTGTTATGATTATTAGCTCATGAATATGCTCAGTAGCGAGCCAGGCACAGACCCTCAGAGAAAGAGGCGGTTTCGGCAAAGCTGGCTTCACAGCTGGCTGGTGAACCGGTCATGGTCTGGGTGCAGATGGGCCAAGGTCTCTGCTCAGTGCAGTCGCCCCTGGCGCCTTAGTGCCATGAGCACTTGTATTCCTGCTCCCCGGCATGTGTCTTTAGAAATATCCCAATCTGGTCCTGGCCACTGGGGGTGGGGGTGGGTGGGTGGATTTTTCTCACGTGGGCAGAGAAGGCTGAGGGATAGATGCCCCAAGGAGCCCCAGCTGCTGCCTGTCTAAAGAACCAGGAGGGAGTGGGGGTGGGGTGAGCTGGGCAGGAGAGGAATGCTCAGCAGGACTGGAGGGTCAGTATAGCAGCATGCCCGCCCTTCCCACTGTACCCATTTCTTTTTTTTTTTTTTTTTTTATTGATTTTTTACAGAGAGGAAGAGAGAGGGATAGAGAGCCAGAAACATCGATGAGAGAGAAACATCGATCAGCTGCCTCTTGCACACCCCCTACTGGGGATGTGCCCGCAACCAAGATACATGCCTTGACCGGAATCGAACCCGGGACCCTTCAGTCCGCAGGCTGACGCTCTATCCACCGAGCCAAACCGGTTTCGGCTGTATCCATTTCTTTAAGGAGGGGTCCCACAATCAGGCTCCAATAACAAAGTGAATATAGTTCCATCAGACCAAGTGAGGGTGCTGGGTAGGGGCGGGAGAGGGAGGCCAGGAGGCAAGGTGAAAGGTGATCCTGGCCCAGCTCTGCCAGTTCTACCTCCACCCCCCAGAGGCTAGCCCTAGCTGGTCAAGTGGACACAGGGCAGCCTTATTCTGCAGGGAGGGGGGAGGAGGAGGTAAGGGGACACTGCCTCAGCAGGAAATCAGCTGCACAAGCAAAATGGACCTGGGAGGGAGGCCCCTGGTGGGAAGGGATCAGCTGTCCCCAGGCCTCTGTGTTGGCTTCTCTCTCTCTGTCTCAGTCCCTCTCCTTCTCCACCCCTGCCCCCACCAACTGCCTCCCTCCCTCTTCCTTCACTACAGCCCCCGCAAAGCCCACTGCCTCGAGGAGAAGGTGCCCCAGCTCCCCTGGCCAAGGCCAGACACAGTCACCTCAAGCCTAGTGGAGGCACAGCTGGACCCGTTTGGAGGAGTTTTATGGGGAAACTGGGGAAGAACAGACTGCTGACTGCTGAAGAGCCTGCACACAGCCTGCCCTGGTGGGCCTGCTCCTTCTGCGTGCCAGCCTGGGAAACCTGGCCTCCCGAGCCTTTGTGCATAGTCCTTGAGTAATGCCCCTTTTTTAGGTGAGGGATGGGGTGACCCCAGGTGGGAAATATCTGCCTCCTTGCAGCCCAGGATACTAGGCAGAGAAACAGACCAGAGCAAACCCCATGTTCCTCTCCCTCCAGCAAAGAGCCCTGAAGGTGCTGAAAGTGCTGGAGACCCTGCAGGGGCAGGACAGGGGACAGGGAGGGGCAGTCGAGTGTTCAGGCTGCAGAGAAATGGAGAATTGGGGGCACAGTCCAGATTGCAGGGCCTCTAGACTGGTAGAGATATAGTGTCTTTGCATACACACATCGGTACGGGGGTGTAGGGGCAAGGGAGCCTTACCCCGACCTTCAGAACTACACGGAGTTACGGGGACCTTCTAGGCTCTCCCATGAAGGAGGAGGCTAGCCAAAGAAAAGCATTAGTATGGTGTCCCGAAGCCGCTTCTGGGGTCTGGGGCACAGGGGCAGACAGTCCAATTCTGGCTGCTGCGCTTACTACCACCTCTGTGCCTCCCACCAGCCACTTAGCATGGCTGAGCCTGTTTCCTCACCTGTGCCATATGGACCTGACACAAACAATAGTTCAACAGTGTGGGAGGGTTGAGTGAGGCAGCCCTTGGAAAGTGCTTGATAGGACACTGGGCATTGCTAATGAATGACAACTGCTGCTATTATTATTGTTGTTATTGTTTTCCTGATCCCAGGTCCCTTGCATCACTGCCGGGGCTCCTCAAAGTGGCCCATCTCCCACCCAGCTACTTACCCAGCAGGCACCTCCTACCTGATTCACTGGGCACATACTGCTGACCCAAATCCTCCTGAACGCTGGCAGAGAGGTTTGGCTGTGATGAGCCCTTGTCTTTCCGCAGCCGAGAGAGGCCCCAGCGCAGCCGGCTCCGGCTTTCCCCAGGAGCTGTGAAGACCCAGGGGCCTTAGTACCTGCCCAGCCAGGGCCAGGCAGCTCCCACCCGCTGCAGGCCTCAGCCCAGAGAAGTAGAGAACACCCAGCCCCGCCTGGCCTTCTCCCTCACCAGCCTCTGCCCCTCACCTCCTGCGCTCCAGCCATGCCAATTCAATCCTCGGTGGGGGTGGGGGGGGGGGGGGGGCTCCAGCCCCTCCTCAGCCTCTTACTGGTGGGTGTCCCCGCCCTCTCCTCCTCCCAGAGCCTCTCGTCCAGCAAGCTCCACCCTCTTCTGAACTCTGCACCTGTCATCCCAGCCCCACCACACCCCCAACCCACCCATACTTGTCCACACATTCTCCCTGCGCCCTGCCCCTCCTCACCTGAGCTGCCCGATGTGGCGCTGGCCTCGGAGCCCAGGGACTCCTCGGAAGGTGTGGTGGCGCCGGCCTGGGCGGCCAGCTGGTTGTGTGGGAGACCGAGGCGCCGCAGACTCTCGCCCTCGGAAGTGGCCCTGCGTAGCCGTCCGAACAGCGGCGTGCTCCTGCCGGACGCGCCCCCGGAGTCCTCGCTGCTGCCGCTGCGCTGCAACCGACTGGACAGCCGCTCCAGCGTGGAGCTGAGCCGCCTGCGCACCGTGAGCACCGGGGAGCCCCGCGCCGAGCTGCCGCCCTCCGAGCTCTCCCCGTCCCCGCCGCGCGCCTCCGAGGCCGCGTGGCGCTGCGCGGGCGGGGTGCGCCGCAGCCGCTGGGACAGCGACAGCGAGAGGCGGCGGACCAGGCCCGGCTCCCCGGTCGCCCTGAGGTCCTGCACGGAGCGCGAGCGCTCGGGCCGTCGCACCATCTCCAGCGGTGTGCCCGCCGGGCTGGGCCGGTACATGCCGTCCTCCTCGGCCCCGCGGAAGGGGCCGCGCTCCTCTGAGCGCGAGCGGCTAAGCATTCGCAGCCCCCGTGCCAGGGGCGACTCACGGCTGCGCTTGAACTTGGCCTCGAACACGGCCTCGGACTCCAGGTTCTCGATGCTGCTGCTGAGACTGCTGCCCGGCCTGCGGGGCACCGTGGGAACCCGGGCTTTCTCGGCCGGCGCTGGGGGAGCCGAGGCTGCAGGCACGAGCTTGGTAGAGGCTCCAGGGGGTGGGGAGGCCACCCTGGCGAACACCGCGGGGTGGGACTTGGGCTCCGTCGGAGGTGTGGCAGGGCCCTGGGGAGGGCCTTGCGTGTGGCCCGCCAGCTGCAACGACTGAATGATCTGGGCATAGGGTGTGACGGGGGGCGCTGGGGTTTGCGGGGCCACGGGAGGCTGTGCAGGTTTAGGGGCTGGGACTGGCTCTGCCTTGAACTTCGGAGCCTTCTCTTGGGCAGGCTGGGATGCCAAGGGCTGAGAAGCATCACTGGGTTTGGTGGCGGGAGGTTCTGAAGACTTGGGGGCACTGGGTTGGCGGGCACTGGCTTTCGGGGCACTGGGCCGTACAGGGCTGGGTGGCTGGGTCTCGCTGAGGGCAGACAAGGAGGGAGACTCCTGTAGTTTACGGGCCCCAAGTCGGGCCACGGGGATCTCAAGGGGCGCCCCGGCTCGGCGGTGCCGGCCCCGGGGTTCCGCCTCACCCTGCGAGAAGCTACTGCTCTTCTGCAGGCCCCGAGTCTCTGGTGGAGGCTGGTGGTGGGGTGCTGCTTCGCTGGAGGCAGCCCGTGCCAGCCGGGGGTCCCGGGCACGCCCCCCCAGGCTCTCTAGCAAGGGACCCCTGAGGCCACTGACCTTGCCATCCTCAGGGCCTCCCCGCAGCAGCCGCTGGCGCAGGGCCTGAAGCCTCTGGGCATACTCACCCTCGCCCAGGCCTCCCCGGGTCAGGCGGGCGGTGCCCGGGCTGGGGCTCCGGCGCTGTGGCAGCTCCACAGACGCTGCCTTTTGCAGGTCCCGGCCCGGCTCCCGCTGCCCGGCCCGGGGCAGGGCGCTCTCAGCTGAGCTGCCCCTGCGGAGCTCTCCCCGCCGGGGGCTGGGCCCAGCTGGGGGCTCCTGGCCTGGGGAGGGGAGGGCAGGAGGGCTCGGGGCCTGCTGGTCCTGAGAGGTGGCCCTTCCCTGCTCCTGCCACTCCATAGGGGTGGCAGCCCCAGCCTCCGGGGTCCCCAGGGCCTCATCCTCAGTGGGAATGTCGGTGAGGGACACTCGAGAGCCCGAGAACTCAGGCTGCAGTGGTCGGGGCACTGAGGGTAGCTCCTCCAGCTCCTCCTCTTCGGAGTCAGAGGAGGACGAGAGCCCCCCACTGGGTGGTGGTCTTCTGGGCACGGCCACCCACACCCGCTCGGGGGGTGCCCGCAGCAGCTCAGGGATGGGGCGCAGTACCAGGTGGCATTTGTAGCTGATCTGGGAGCGCTGAAGACAGAGTGCTGGAGTCAGACCTACGGTTCCCCGGGGGCTAGATTGAACCGCTCAGGCTCACCTCAGCCCCCCGAGAAGGCCCAAGGCAGACAGAGAGAGGGGCAGGGGGCATGAGGGAAACTGGGAGTTGAGAGAATAAAAAGCAGATGAAGACAGATGAGCAGGAGGTGAGGGCACATGATAGAGAAAAGGCAAGGTTAGAGAGAGAAGGCTGCAGAAATGAGAAGGTGGAAGGCACAGAAGCAGGACCCAGCCAAACTCACCTGCCACCTCCGCCGGGAGAGGAATAGCTTTAGGTGATCCGTGCTCACCTCTGCGCCCTTTGCCTGTGTCTGCAAACCCGGGAAAGAGGGACTTAGAGAAAGTTATCTGTCAACCTAGACCCTCAAGGTTTGGCAGTGGAGAGAGAAAGTCCACAGGAGGGGAAAATGGACCAAACAGCATTGAGTCCGGGTCCTGGGGGTCCCCTTCCCCTTGGATCTATCACAACAACTCTAACAGCCAAGGTGCCCACAGGTAGACAAATTTCCTGAACCTAAGAGGAGAGGCCAAAAATTGGTGGCTTCTGGGGTGGGCTTCAGAGCTTACACCAGGGCTCAAAGCCCTGTCCTAGTACAGTGGCTGCCTGGGCGGCCTGTGCTTAGGCCCCTGGGCTTGGCCCTACTGCCCAGCTCACCACCCATACCCATGTGGAGCTAGCAGGCCCAGATATCTGAGCCTTGGTGGGCCAGGCCATGACAGAGGTCTCCCTCAGCGACCCACCCAGGCTGTCCTCTTTGGGGCTCATTTCTGATCTGGGAGACAAGGCTAGTTCTCCAAGGACAGATACCAGAATTACCTCAGCCTTCAGTTGACCCAGCACAATTCTCAATGGATGGTTTATTTAGTTGCTCTTTCTGGGTCATTTGCTGAATCTCATCCCCCACTTGGCACCGTGCCCTGAAGTGCTGGGGTTTGAAGATGAATGAGAACTCTGCCCACACAGAGCTCAAAGCCAAGAGGCCAGGCCACATACCAACCACAGTGTGGGACCAGCGCAGGATAGAGGTGGACACACGGTTGATTTCAAGAGCCAGAAAAAAACCCTGCTGAGGACCCCCGGGATGGGAAGTCCAGATCTATGCCTTGGAATCCATGAGACCCCAACTCGAGCCTCTGTTTCCTTATGGACAAAATGGGAGTTTATACCTTCCTTTACAGAGCTATTTGAGGCGGACAGATCATAAGTATTTAAAACACCTATCATGGTAACTGCACACAGTAGGTACTCAATAAATGAAGCTGTTCACATGCTCTCTCTCTCTCTCTCCACCTCTTCTACCATGACTTTGCAGTACTAGACTCACTTTGAACCAAGGATGTTCTAGGGTCTCCTCTGCGGTAGGCCTCCTGTAAGGAATGAGGATTAAGAAAGGATTCATCATTCATTAAATTAGTCAGTCAATAAATGTTTGGGAAAATGGGGCCTCTAAGGACTTGGAGGATTGGATGTCTAAGGGCAGAGGCTTGGGCAGCAGTAGGGGTGGCATGAGGGGACTCTGCAGGTCAGGGCTCCTCGGGGCCTCGTACTCACAGCCGGTCCTGCACCAGCACTTTGATGAGGAAGCCCCGGGCCTCCCTGCTCAGGCTCAGGAACGTGTTCTCCTCAAAGGCCACATTGTAGTTCCGGATGTTCATTAACGTTGTCCGATCGTTTTCCCCAACAAACGGGGAGATTCCCGTCAGACTGCAGGGGTGGAGAGAGCTGAGTGAGAGGTAGGCAGGGCCCTAGGGCTAAGCAAGAGATGACAGGATGCCAGTGGGGACATAGGGCCAGGGAGAAGTGGAGGCCTCAGGGCTGTGGGGCAGACAGAGGCTGGGTGAGTCTGGACAGAGTCTTTCGGACTCTTGCCTGTCCTATTCCCACCACTACCCCAGACAGGCGGCCACCAGGCCCCTGCCCTGGGCCCATGCTTAGAGGACCTGTTCTGTGCCTCCTCCAGCCATGGCCTGTCCTTGAGGTAAGGAGTCTGGCCTCAGGGGGATATGCCTCCCTGAGCCTGAGCCTACTCCTTCCAGTCCCTGCTGGACAGTCAGGACCTTGTAGCCCCTGCCTAAATGGCACCGAGCCTGCTCTGGCCTCTCCATCCAGCTTGTGTGCCCACCCCTTATGGAGGGGCATGGCGGTGGGAGACAGACACACAGGCTGGGACGTCCACATTCCTGCATATGCGGCCCCTTGCTGTGCAGGAAGCAGCAGGGGATGTGGAAGAGAAGGGGTGGGCTGCACACCCCCAATTACTTGCTAGCCCCAGACCCTATACATGTTTGGGCGGGGGGGGGGGGGGGGGGCGGGTGCTAAGAGACCATTGGAGACTGGGGTTCTGAGTGCAGAGAGGTCCTTACCAGAGGAAGGCAACGACGCCCACGGGCCTGTGGGGGAAGGAGAGAGGGTCGGTGAAAGGTCAGCCCACCTCCCAACAGAAGCGAGCCGTTCTCGGCTACCAAGAATCTAGCCAGAAGCGTCCTCTCTGTGAACACTGTTTGGACAAATGGATAATGCAAGGATGCCTCCTTCAGGGAAGACTCTGCACTCAAAGGTCCAGACATCCCTGGAGGAGTGAAGGGTCATGGCAGGGCCAGCCCAGGAAGCTACGAGAAGTCTGGGAACCAAGGGATGGTGCCTGCCTCACTGGAGGGGTGGAGTAGGGGGAGGCAAGGTGGCTGCAGACGGGGTGGCTGACCACCCAGGGGAGATAAGGAACCAAGGACAGACAGGCCCGAGGCCTTGAGTGCCTGGGTCATCCCTGATTGATGAGGGGTAGGTAGCTATGTGGGCAAGGGACCCGTGAGCAATGCCACCCATCGACTGTGAGAGAAAGAACCTGGGTTTAGTAAAGCTCCTCTCTGCCAGTGAGCACCTCCCCAGACCTGAGAGCAGCTGCCCTGGCCCACCCCAGCCGCTCAGGATGCCAATGTTACCAGATGTCAGTGACTCCAGATACAGGGGTCTGGTTGACAATCTCGGGCGCCACGAACTCAGGAGTGCCGTATTGGCAGTACTGGGGCTCTCCCGGAGTCACCTCCTGGGCGTTCCCAAAGTCACAGATCCTCACCTGCTCTTCACCCTCTGCACCATCCCACACCAGCAGGTTCTCAGGCTGCAGGACACGGGGCAAGGTGTGGGAGCTGAGTGAAAAGGGGAGGACACCCCGCTGCCTGGCTCCCACGGGGCTGCCTGCTCCCCACCCCCACCTGCACCTCACCTTGACATCCAGGTGCAGCACATGGTTCTGGTGCAGATAGCATATTCCCTCGAGCACCTGTAGCATGTAGGCCCGGATCTGTGGAGACAGGTGACCCAGAGTCCGTGGGGAAAGGGTGGGGCATCATGTTTGATCACCACCAGGGCTGTGGCCAGAGGTCAGGCGTGCCTGGTAGGTGGCCTTCAGGTGGCTGGTGGAGGGGACTGGAACATAGGTTGGGTTGCTGAGACCCAGGGCCTCCATGTACAGCGACACAGTCAGGCACACCACAATTACAGAAGGAAGTCGTTTACATGATGACAAATAGAACTGTGCAGTGCACAACTTGCACGCGCCCCATGCCAGGACAGAGTGAGGCTGCGTGGAGTCCAGGTGGAGCCCGTGCTGGGAGGAGTGTCTGAGGAATGTTGACGGGAGGAAGACTGGGAAACACAGTAGGACAGGGTGGGTCTGCTGAGATTTGCAAGTCCCCGGGTGGGGGTCTGGTCTGGTGCAGGAAAAGGGCTCTGCTGCCCGCCTACCAGTGCTCTCCAGGGCCACCCCTGGCCTATTCATGGGCACAGCTGGCATGTCCAGGACCCACCCCTCAGCTCTCAGAGTTCAGGTGGGTGAACGCTAGTGCCCAACCTGACCCCTGCCACCCACTGCCCTCACCTCAGACTCACACACGGTGGGCTTCCTAGCCATTCGCTCCAGCAGCTCCTCCGTGCAGCTATGTCCTGGATCAAGGAGAACAGTGACCAATGCCAACTGCCCAGCCCTCCCTGGGCAGTGCCCCCACTCCCACAGCTCAAGTCAGATCCCAGCTCAGCGCAGGCTTCTCCTTTCCCTTAAAGCACATCTGGTACCATTAGCCACTGTGTCTTCACTCTTCCGCCTGTCACCTGGGTGCACAGATGGGACAACCCTGCTTGTACTCTCACTTGCTGTGGGATCTCAGGCAAGTCACCTAACCTCTCTGAGCCTACACTCCCTCAGGAGTAAAATGAGGATAACACCTCCTCCTGCCCACCCTGTGAGGTATTTGTAGGGATCAAGTTGGAGCAGAATTTTGTTGACTGTAGATGGGACTTCTTGACTATTAGAGAAGGACCTAGAAGGTCCATGACACATAATAATCAGCCATTTTGCCAAGGTTTGGGTTCTAACAGTGCAGACTGAGAGCCTGGTGTGAAGGACATGGTCACCCTGCTTGTGAGAGTGATAAGCTAACCACCCAGCATCCTTACCATAGTGTGCCTTTGTTTAACAAACTCTCTTACAAAGCTAAAACCCATTCTTTATGGTAACAGCCTCCTAATAAAGCCAAGGATTGATGCTCATCTGAAATGGGGTCACTTCAATGTTCAGATGTACTGTACTGCATTTCGTGATAAAAATCACATGCCTTGCCAAAACCGGTTTGGCTCAGTGGATAGAGCGTTGGCCTGCGGACTGAAAGGTCCCAGGTTCGATTCCGGTCAAGGGCATGTGCCTTGGTTGCGGGCACATCCCCAGTGGGCGGTGTGCAGGAGGCAGCTGATCGATGTTTCTCTCTCATCGATGTTTCTAACTCTCTGTCCCTCTCCCTTCCTCTCTGTAAAAAATCAATTAAAAAATATATTTTTTAAAAAATCACATGCCTTTTCCTAGCTGTGTGACTTCTAGTGAGTTAACCTCTCTGTGCCTCAGTTCCATCATCTGTAAAATGGGGATAATAAAATTCCACAAAATAAGTAGGTATACATGAAGATTAAATAAATAAAACTCTTAGACCACTGTGGCACACATTAAGTCCTATGTACCTTTAAGCTAAAAGGGGGGGGGGGGCAGAAAATGTTGGTTTTTAAATACTTCCACTCTATGAGGTATTTATAAGATGCCTTCAGAACTCCCAATTGTCAACGGGCACGTTTTGTAAAGGTAGTCAGCCCCTCCCAACTGCCAATGGGGCCACTCTGTTAAGTGTGAAGTTACTAATTGGTTGTTACAAGGACCGGTCATTCAGGCCAGGTATCCCCTAGACACCCAGCCTGTCCCAGGATACAGCTCGGTGACAATGACCAGCCCCCGACGCCTCTCGAAGGCCTCATGGAAGTAGAGGACACAGTCGTGCTGGAGCCGGGCTAGCAGCCGAGCCTCCCGCCATGCTGATGCCTTTGGCTTGGCCTGGCTGGGGATGAACTTGGCTGCAAACTCCAGGCCAGAGCTACGCTCCACCACACGCCGCAGGTAGGAGAAGGCACCCCTGGGTGATGACAGATGGAGAGGATGGGATTCAGGCATTGCTGCAACACTGACTCTCCACACCTCCCGGCCACAGACCCAGCCTTTCTTGGCCCCCCGACACCACACCCCACAGCTCGCCCACACCTGCCGATCTCCTGGTGGATGTCATAAAAGTCGCTGAGTCTCTTTCCTCGCTGTTCCTCGTCTTCCCGGGCCCCATCTACCTCCATAGCTGTCTGAGCTGGAGAAGAGAGGCCTGGTGTTAGATGGGAAGGGCAAGAGAGGAATGAGGACAGAGACTGAGACAGGCAGGGTAGATGGAGAAGACAGAAGAGGAGCAAGAATGTTGGAAGCCCGAGTGGGGTGCCGGGGCTGGAAGATGTGGGAGCCAAGGAGTGCAAGGCCGGATGAGTGACTCCTGGACAGGGGCTCATATGGATCCCTGGGGGTGAGCACTTTGCCCTGAGCTCCAGCGCACCTGAACGCACAGCCAACTCTGCTTTGCAGAAGACTTCTCCAGCCAGGTTCCGGGCAGTGCAGGTGTAGACGCCTCCGTCCTGGGCGCCCGTGCTGAGCACCACCAGGGAGCACTCGTTCTCCTCGTACACGAAGCTCACGTGGCTGCTCTCAGTCAGCAGCACCTCATCCTGCAGAGTTGGCCGTCACCTCCAGCCTGGGCCTGGCTTCACCTCCACCTGGGACCCAGCTTTACCTCCATGCCACAGACCCAGTCTCACCCCTATCTCAGGGCCAGGAACCCCTTCTACCCCAATTAGTACCCCAGTTCCTCACACGCCCACCAGCGTCACTCAGCACCTCTGGGTCCCACTTCCTTCTAAAACGTACCCCTCCTCCTAAGGCTGCCTGGACCCCTCCCACACTCCCAGGAAACCCCTCCTTCTTCCTCCCAGGCTCCTGGCCAGCCCCAGGCTAGGCCTCCCCTGAGGCCACCGCGTCACCCTCTGACCTTGTACCACATGATGTCCGGCAGTGGTTTCCCCTCAACCACCACAGCGAAGCGAGCGGTTTCCCCAGCCCCCACCTCCACGTCCTCCATGATGGACTCAAACCGAGGGGCCTCTGAAACACAGGAGGTGGGAGTGGAAAAGGGAGGGGGACAGAATGTTGGGGTCACATGGGCCTGCCTCCTCAGCTCCTCTCCAAGCCCTTCCTCAGCAACTGAGGAAGAGGCCCTGGCCACCCAGAGCTCCCCCCTCCTCCCTCCTCCCCCCTTTTCTCCCCCCATACACACACACTTCCCCAGACCCCAGCACCTCACCACTGGGGCTCTCAAACTCCTAGCTTGGACCAACTGCTCTCCCTGTAAATCCATACGTGTTGTCCCTCAAATCTCAGAAAACCTAAGCCAGAGGGGGCAGGCTTGCTTTGTTTGACCCTCAGTGTTCATCTGCCAGCTTTGAAATGAGATTTTCACACACAAAAGAAATCTGGATTTCCTGTCTCTCTTGACAAATCAGGGCTGGCCATCCTGAGCCTCTTCCTTCCCTGCATTAATGGGCTGGCGTGGAGTGGCTCAATGCTGCCCCCTGTGGGCGATCGCCCTGTGCACAGTCCCATTGAGGGCTTCTCAGACTTTATTGTTCTGAGCTCCAAAGTCCGCTGAGCCTGTGACCCTGAATCAAGTTCACGATGGCATTGCCTCTGCCTTGACGCTTTCTCTCTCTGAATCTTGTTTAAGTGCTTAAGGGGCCCTCTGCCATCTTGGAGATGGTAAGAACAAACTGGAGCCGAATCTCAGCTTAGCTCTCTCACATGTGACTGTGGTTTTATTCTCTACACATATCATGTGATCGTGTTATTTCCTTATGAAGTGGCTTCTAATTCTCGTGATGGAATTAAATACATATTCCAGTGTGCTTTGCAGAGGAGCCTGTAACTTCCTGGTGCCTCTTCCTGAGCATGGTTGAGGAGCTACGCTGTAAGGAGAGTGGAGTGGTCAGGCCCTGGGGAAGAGCAGGGCCACTGGGCAGGGACCCCCACCATCACAGCACACTGCTTGGTTTTATATAGATAAAAGGGAAGGGCATCCTGGGAGTGGGGAAGATCTAGAGTGAGGCGGATGTGGAGGAAAGGGGAGGACAGGGGCCATTCCACTTGCCCTGCCTAGGGTGAGGGGTGGGGCACAGTGGGAGAGCGTGTAGATCCAAGCCCCAGGCCTGTTCTAGCCCTGGTTGGCTGGAACACAGTCTCCGTGTCACTGTCCCAGCCAGGCCAGGCTGAGGGCTGGGTGGCCAGGGCCTCTCCCTATATCTGGAAAGAAAGATGAGCCCTGCAGATGGTACTATCAAGGAGCAAAGCGGTGATTGAGGAGAAATTGACAGGGGATGGGGTGGGGGAAACTGGGCAAGGAAAAGACACGTAAAAGGGAGATCTGGAGCCCAGATGATGTGTGGCCTCACCCCATCCACCGTCCACAGGGGGGCAGTGGGGCTTCCCCATCTTCTCACACTCGCTCCTGCCACTTCTCTTCCACTTTAAAGAGGCTCTCCCTCCCCTCTAGGAATCTGGCTTCTAGTGGGAGGGGAGGATGTGGGGGTGAGAGGGTAGGCTCTATGAAGGTTAAAGCACTAGGTGCATCAAATAAACTTGAACAATTTTTTAAAAGCACCAGAAAATGCACATTTCCCCACAATAAGCTTGCCTGTGCTAACTACAATGTCACTTTCTTTGCATTTGGTTGGAATTGTATCTACTCAGCAGGTAACACTATTTAGCTGGCGCTGGTCCGAAATCCTGAGTGGCAGTTACATATGTCTAGAGTTAATTAACAAACTGGAACACAAGGCAATTACTACTTAATGCATGCTGGGGGTTGAGAGACAACGTCTTTGATGGAGAAATTACCAAAAAAAAAAAAAAAAAAAGTCCTCACAGCAAAGACTGGGAGGCTCTGTCCGACAAGTTGAGCAAAGGGCAGCCAGGATCCGGGAGCTGAGAGTCTCGTGATAAGATGCACTCCCTTGTTTTTTTTCTTTTTTAAATTGATTTTGTCTCCCTATGCTTGTTACACTTGAGGTATTATTTCCTGCTGTGTTTAACACAGGAACTAGGAGCACCCTCTGGCTTTGGAATTGGGTATTAGAACTTGAATCCTAGTTCCCGGTCTTATTAGGTTGTGTGACTTTGAGCCTGTTATTTAACACTCTCTGAGCCTCAGTTTCCCCATCTGTAAAATAGGGATAACAACCAACCCCCCATCTCACAGGGTTGATGTAAATATTAAATGAGGAGTTACATGTGAGATACTTAGCACTAAGCCTGACACATTCTAGGTGCTTAACAAATATCTTATTGGTACTATTACTATTAGTGGTAGTAGTACTGGTATTAGTATGGCCATCAGATGGGCAGGCTGAGAGGGAAGACCTAGGACTGGCCAATGGGTGTGTGACCTGGGGGTTGGAGGAGAGGGCTATGGGCCTCAGAGGGAGGAGAGGGAAGGGGGTCTGCTATCACCTACCTGCCAGTTCCAGTGTGACCGAACAGGCCTGTGTGCCGTGACGGTTGCGGGCAGTGCAGGTGATGGGCCCCATGTCCCGGCGGCTAACCCGGCAGATCCGAAGACAGTACTGGTCGTCATCTGGCTGACTCAACTCGTACACACCTGCCCGCGCCTCTAGGAGGGCCCCTCGGCAGCTGAGGGACACACGAGAGGGAGATCACCCAGGATCCAGCCACAGGAGGTCATGCTAGGATGGCCGGAACTGGACTGCCACTTGTGGGAATGGGGCATGCCAGGCAGGGCCCCACCTCCTCCAGACGACCTGGGCCTCCACGTGGTTGAAGGTGACGGTGACACTGGCAGGCTGTCCCTCCACCACATACACGATGTCTGGCTTGTCCAGCACAGCGGGGGCCTCCTCCAGGGGCGGGCCTGAGAGGAGGAGATCCTTAGGACCCACTGCTCCTCTAACCCTCCCCATCGCCCTGTGAGCTCCATTTTCATAGATGAGGAAGCTGAGGCTTGGAGAGGGTTAGCACTTTGTCTAGGAGCCGCAGAACTGGGACTGCACTCCCAGCTTGTCTGACTCCAGAGCCTCAGCCTCGCCCACTGTGAGTGCTGCTTTCAGGAGTGAGAAGGAAGCACTTTGACGGTCAAGGTCGCACCCAGCCACACTGTTCCTGTCAAAGCTCTAATGTCCAGACCAGCCCTTGAGCTCCCACTGTGGGGACCCAGTTCCCCGGCCCAACAGTACCCACCCCCGCTCCATAAGCACACCCAGGCTCACCTCGCTCCAGCAGCTGCACAGGCTCAGAAGGGGGTGATGGTTTGCTGCTGCTCTTGATGGTGGCACTGAGGACCCGGAAAATGTGCTGAACCCCCTTACGCAACCCTGTGGCTGACCATCCAGGCTCCCGCAAGCCCGTGGCCAGCGCTGTCCACTGGCCTGAGCCCAGCACCTGGTGCTGCACGGTGTAGGTCAGGGCGTCCGGGTCTGATGGGGAAGCAACTGTTAGAGACGGGCATGGCTGGGGCATCCTCCACTCCACCCCCACTCAGTTCTTCAGGACCCAGGAACTCATCATTAGTCTGCTCTGAGGACCTGCCTCAGTGTCTCCTGTTGCTTCTAACTGCTCTCCATCTGCTCTTGCCCAACCACTGGCCTAGCCAGGCTAAGAGCCAACAAAGTGCCAGGCATGGGGTCCAGTTACAGGCATGGAGAGAGCTTGCATTGTATCCCAATTCCTTGTTACTATCTGAGGTGGGGAAACTGAGGCAGAGAGTGGGAAGAGGTCACGAACAGGGAAGAAGAGCATATTCCCGAGAGCATGACCCACGCACCCAATCCCTCTGAGAAAGAGACGGGAATATGGTGGCTCCCTTTGTCCCCTCCTGACCCGGAGCTCCATCCACCATGCAGAGGAGGCAGTCAAGGTTGCTCCTAGCCGTGCTCCCAGTACTCCGTCCACTCCCCACCCTGTATGCTTCCCTGGGCCTTGCCCTCCCGTCCTGGCTCTCTTGGCACTCTTGCCCGAGCCTGCCCTGCCATGCCCCATCCCCACCACTCAGCCCTGTGTGGCTCTGACCCACCGATGGCCATGTCCAAACTCCTGGGGGGGTTCCATGTGAGGGTGATCATCCTCCCAGTCACAGCCACCACTTGTGGGGCACCATCTGGGGGGCCTGGAACCACATCTGAAAGCCAAAGGTCAAGCATCCGCGGGGGCCTTTAGGTCCCAGTGGCTCCACAGGATCACCAGGCCTCAGGGGAGTGGGCTGGGGGCAGGGACGAGGCCAGACAGTTCCCCAAGGGATTGAAGGAAGAGAGCAGGTGCAAAAGCCCCCCCCCCTTTCACCAGCCCCCTGGGTAGGCCAGAGGCTAGGCTGTGCATGTAGCTGGCTGGGAGGGTGCCTGTCTCACCTGTGACATAGAGGTGGGCATAGCAGGCAGCTTTGCCCAGCTTGTTGGCGATGACACTCTTGTAGACACCAGCATGCTGAGGTCCCACAGCGGGGAACACCAATCGATGGACATCCCTGTCTGGGGGGGCAGGGAGGGACAGTGACACTGGGCCTGAGCGAGGAGAATACTTTGAGGGGTGTGCCCATGCCACCCTAGACCTGGCCCTTCACCCCCACCCACTCAGGGAGGAGAGGAGAGAGAAGGAATAGGCAGACAAGCAAGAAGTGTGTCCATCGTGTGGCAAACCCTAGGTCCAGACTGCCAAGTCTACACCTGCAGCTCTGGCCCATCTTGTCTGTCCCTCCACACTTCAGGCCCCACAGCTTCTCACCTTCCTCCCACACCATCCACCAACGGTTGACTGCCCCTCTTCTTCGCACCTCTGGGGAGGGTGTCACACCTCTGTGTCAAAGTTCTATCAAGGCTTTGTTCCAAGGGCCCTTCCCATGGCCACTGGTGGCCCCAGGGCCAGCACAGAGCCCCTGAGAGCACCCCACTAGTGCAGCCCACACTCCACCTACAGCACTGCATGTTGCGTCTCAACCTGGAAACCGTAAAAGCACCTACTGCACAGGCACCTACTGACAGCAGCCAAAGCACTCAGACTAAACTCCCACCTGGCCACGTCCCCTGCTAGTCCTCCACCATCTGACCCTGACAAGCCAGCAGGTCCCTGAACAAGCCATAGGGGCTCCATCTTCAGATCTTTGCTCACAAAATTCCTCCCTTCTGGAACATTCTTCTCTTACTAAGGCCTCCTTCTCCTTCAAGATAGTTCAAGTGAGTGCCAGCCTGGGAAATCTCCTGTGCCATGACTGGGGGCCCCACTCTGCACCCCCATCTCTTCTCCCCTCCCCAGGACCTCCAGCAGAACCCACTACCTTGCATGCAGTAAGTGCCAAATATATGTATTATATTATAAACTCCAATAAGAGTGTTCTGCTATGCCAGCTATTTGACATACATTTTCTACCCCCATAATCCTTTCAACAACCCTGCAAAATTGTCCTCATTTTGCCAATGAGGTCAGAGACATTAATGGACTTGTCCAAGGTCACACAGCTAATACATGATGGAGCAATGGCTTGAACTTGGTTCCCTCTGAATTCAAAGCTCTGTGCCTACACCGTGTTCCCGGAATGATGATAAGGAAGCTGTCTCCAGCAGGGACAGGAAGAGGAAGAGGCCTACACTATCCTCATTCATATAAGGGCTATCCCCAAATACCCCTCCCTCCTCTTAGTGGTTATCTCCCATGGAACAGTCACCCATTTATCTCTACTGAGACTATTTATAAAGGAAGAGAAACCAAGGGCCGCCACTGACCCCAGATACAAACAGAAGAGACGCCAGCTCAGATCCTGAGACAGACACCCACTCAGGGCCTCAAGCAGACGGAGAGATAGGAAGCCTGTGGGCTGAGCAGACAACTGCTGTGGCGGGGGGGCAGAGGGGAAGGACCTTGGTGGTGGCACTGGAAATGGGCACAGCCGACAGGGAGCATCCTGGTTAGGAGGTGGGAGCCAGAGTCAGATGGTCCTTGCCTGCCTTTGAGCAAGTCCTTGACCCTCCATAAGCCCCAGTTTCCCCATCTTTAAACAGGAATAATAGTACCTGCCTCACAGGCCCGTGGTAAGATCACCCATGCCAGGCCTTTAGCACTCAGAGCCCGGCACACGTGAGGCGCTGAGTTTTGTCACTCTGCCACTGTGAAGGGGAGGCCATCGCGTGGCACAGGGTGGCACTATCGGATGGAGGCAGGTGGCCCTTCCCACTGGAGACTCTGATTCCTTCGAGGGTGGAACTGAGATAGTCCCATGGGAAACACCCCAGGCTGAGAGGACACGGTCCCAAACACACCCCTCTGTCTTCCTCCAGTTCCTTCTTTACTTGCTATTCATTAATAGCCTTGGCCAAGCATCCTCTCGGTGCCAGACACTGGCCACGTGGGCCTTTTCACTGAAATTTCTCTGCTTTGCTAATGAGAATGACAATGGTGGCAAAAACAGTAGCAATAATCATAAGACATGACACGTGCTGACCACTTGTTATTTGCCAGGCCCTGCTCTAAGTGTTCTGTATGGACTTGCTGATCTAATTCTCTAACAAACCGATTACAGATGAGGAAACTGAGGCACAGAGTGGTTCTGTAACCTGCCCACAATCAGTCGCAGGCTGTCTAGTAAGTTCCTAGGGAGCTACTGAGGCCCAAAGTAGTGACTCAGCAAGATGGGTGCTGTGTGGGCTCAAGGAAGGAGGCGACCTCATAGCCTTTCTGGGCTCCCCTCCACTAGACGCCTCATCCCTGACTGGGCTCGAAAAGAAAGGCCCGAGGGTGAGCACGGCGGAGGGCACCGCAAGCAGAGAGGATGCTGGAGGGGACACTCCCCAGGGCCCCTCCCCTGGGCACGTACACTGCATCATGCGCCGGTCATCACTGCTCTGGATACGGTGGCCATTGTGGAACCAGCTGATGGTGGGGTAGGGCAGGCCGGTCACCTGGCACTCCAGCATGGCCTCCTTGGCCAGTCCCACTTCCAGGTCCTGCAGTGGCCGCAGGAAGTCGGGCATGGACAGCCGCTCCAGCTCGCCGTGCTCCGGCTCCTCAGGGATGGATGGCATCTTCTCCAGCTTCGAGCTGCAAAAATCACAAAGCTGCCCAGGGTCCCAGAGCTTTGCCTCCTGTCACAGGCGGGGCCGGGGCCCCACAGAGGCAGCGCTGGCGGCTCCGGCGCCCAGGCAGTACCTGGGGCCCGAGGCAGCTGTCCGAGGCTCCTCCACGTAGAGCTGGGCTGAGCAGTGGGCCTGGCCGTGGGTGTTGGTGGCACTGACTGCGTAGAGCCCCTCGTCCTCGCTGCCCACATGGGCAATGTGCAGCGAGTGCAGCCCCCCATCCTGCCGCAGACGCAAGTTCTCACTCTCCTCCACGGCGTGGCCTGGGGGGAGGGAGGCGGAATGCACAGCAGACTCAGAGAGGGGTCCTGCTCTCTGGCCCTTGGGGGTCCCCCCAACATCTGCAGGGTAGAGGGCCATACCGAAATGAGTCCAGGTCACGGAGGGGGGTGGGGTGCCACTGATCTTGCAGTCGAAGCGGGCCGTGCGGCCTTCCAGCACCTCCAAATCCTCCAGCAGCCGCGTGAACAAGGGCGCCAGTGAGGGCCGCACCGTCAGCCGGGCACTGCAGGTCAGCTCATCTGCAGGAGGGATGGGCACTGGGGCAACAAAGGCCACGGAACCCCAGGCACCCCGACCCACAGGCCCCCTGCCTGGGCCAGGAGCTGGACCCCAGCAAGGTCCCTAGGCACCGGAAGAGGCACTGGGCCTTCTCAGGAAGGTGGAGGCCGGCAAGGGTGGCAGAGGCTGCTATGGTGGCTAGGGATACGATGGGTGTCCAGGGCCCCAGCCCGGCTCTCCCATCCTCAGCTCAACTTGCCCACCCAGGGTGATGCTCAGCTCAGCAATGAGGCCTAGAAGGCAAGCCCGTTTCCTCCCCTGCACCCCCTTTCCCTCCCCTTGGAATTCTCCTCTGCACCTGGGTTGTGCCCATACTTCCTCCCACCACCCCAGACATAAAGCACATGCCCCTTTGCCCCACTCCACTGCCCCCACAGACAATCTTCTGGGGGAAGCGACAGCACCTGACGCTGACCAAGGTCCCTCCAGTGTCACCTTAGGTGCTCATTACCACAACCCGGCGAGGCATTGTCTCCACTCCTCAGACGAGGACGGGGACCAGGTCAGAGAAGGCATTCATAATACTAATGGCTGACATTTATTAGGTGGCACCCTTCGCCAGGCGCTGTGCTTTGTTCTTTACATTCATTATCTTATTAATCCTACCGATCCCCGAGCTAGGCATTATCATGATCCCTTTTTTTACAGATGAATAGTCTGAGCTCAGAGAGATGAAGTGACTTGTCCAAAGTCAGGTGGCTGCTATGCGACAGGGCAGGGACTGGAACCCACATCCAGGTTTGTCTGCCACACCTCAGCAGATGGGCTCCTACAGGAACTGCAGCTGGCACTGACACGGGAGGCCCTTCCGGCCAGGTGCTGCTCTAGGTGCTACTCCAAGTGCGTTTACTGAGGCAGGTGTATTGCACCCTCTCCCACCCACCACTCTTCCCCCCGAAGACAGAATCCATCTCATTCTGCACCCAACTCCTTCCCCTCCAGGCCCCTCCCTCCAGCTCTTGGGGGCCCAAGGCAGCCCTGGGGCCCAAGCGGGCCGTTACCTTTGGCCGTGCTGAGCTTGCAGGTGTAGACGCCACTGTCGTCCTCGTGCACGGAGGTGAGCAGCAGCTTGCATTTCCGACCATCGAAATGCATCTTGCATTTGAGCAGCGCGGGCTGCAGCAGGCGGCCACGGCACAGCCAGTCCACCTCCACGTCCGCAGGACCCGCCACCAGGCACTCAAACAGCGCCATTTCCCCGGCCCCCACGTCCACGTCCTGCAGGGGGGCCAGCACGGCCAGGGACCGGCTCTCAGGGTGTGCTGGGGGAGCGGCCACGGGGAGTAGGCACACAGGGAGCGGAGACACGGGGTGAGGGAGACACACACGCACACAGAGAGAGACAGACAGACACAGAGAGAGAGATGCATTTTGTTCCTTTGGAGACAGAGGGAAAGCCCACCCTCCTGGCTGGCCAGGACCGTGCGGAGGTCTCAGGCCTGGCTTCAGGACAGCGACCCCAGCTGGGCCAGGGAGGGGGAACTCGGGAAGCGGCAGGAATCAAGGACAGCGAAACTGAGGGCCATGTAGCGGCAGAGACGGCGGCGGAAAAAAATACCACACAGCACACCAGCTGGGTACAAACTGGACTTTATTTGAACTAAGAAACAGGAACTTCTGAATATCTCCACACCCTCTACAGGAGGCCCCTACTCCCGTGTCAAGTCTGGCTAACTCCCTCACTCCCGGGCAGAGCCTCCCGGACTCTGACAGTGAAAGGGGGAGCCCCAAGTGGGCCCTACACCTGCCCACAGCCGGGACTCAGCCAGGCCTCCTCATCAGCGCAGGGCCGGGGCCTCTGGCTTTTGGCCTCCTGTGAACAGTGTTGTACCACTGAAAACCCGTTTCTGGAACGGTCAGTGCTCTGCCCCCACTTCATGAGCTCCTTGTCCACAGCCCTGACCCCTCTGGGCCCTCCACCTGGCAGGTGCTATGCCCTGTCTCTCCCCCTCCGTTTTATCCCATGCCAGCTTGGAGGCGTCCTTTCCTGACTGTCACAGACACACAGACAGACAAACGGATAGACAGACAGGGCCTGTAGCAGTGGCAGCACATGCACTCACTGGGTGCTCCCCTGCAGGGAGAGACTGGGAAGGGGTCTTGATAGTCCTCATGGCCACCCCCTTCCTGGCACTCAGTCCATGTGGGGGCTCCCAGCCAGCCCAGTCATATGTCCACTTGGGGAGGGAGGGGTCCACTGGGGCCCAGGACTACCCCAGGATGCTGCACGGGGAAGGGAGGGGAGGGGAGGCTGGAACAGGGTCCAGGCCGGCAGGGTCTGTGGGCAGGAGGCAGTGAAACACAGCGAGGTCCGAGAGGTGCCTGAGACAGGGCGCAGCTCGGAGGGTAGCGGGGGGAGTGCAGTCGGCCCCCTGAGCTCACTCGCCTGTGTACAGACAAAAACCTCAGTCAGCAAGCGGCAGGTTAGTGCAGTACACGCACACGCACACGCACACGCACACACGAGCACGCACGCAGCCTGGCTAGGCCCCCAGCACAGACAGCTGCCTCTCCAACTGCCAGGGCAGCACTGCCACAGTCAGCTCTCCCAAGCGCAGCCCTGGGGTGGGGGGCAGGCAGCCAGCCAGAGGCCAGGGCCCTGGGTTTTCTGGGCAGGTAGAGGCCCTGGGCAACCAGGGGAGAGGCATTCACAGTTACCAGGAGCACCCCAAAACCTGAGAGATGTTGGGGAGAATTCCAAAGAGAGAGAAGCACTGAGACATGGGTTAGCACAGAGAAGCAGGGCAGACCAGACCCTGAAGGGGCAGGCGCAGGCCAGGGAATGGGGCCAGGCTGTGGGATGGGGGTTGGGGGTGGATATGGAAGAATTCAGAGACTGAGGAGGAGGCGACCCCAGGAACAGGAGGCACAGGGTCCGGTAACTGAGGCAGGCAGGGTCCATTGGGGCAACCATGACTGTGAGGGTCTGGGCTCCGGCAGGGTCTGGAGATCCTGGAAGCTCTCAGAGCTGGCCTCTGCCAGAAAGTGGGGACGATGGCTGAGTGCAGAGCTGAGGAGGGGTTCCCAGCCCTGAATTGGCCATAGGGAAAGGGGAGGCAAATGGCCAGTCCTTGGGAAGAAAAGCACTGCCCCCCAAGGCAGCCTGGCTAGGGCCTGCCATCCCCGATGCCTGAAAGGCCTCCTACCCTTAGGCCCGACTCCGAGACCCAGCCCTCTCCACATTTCACAGCTCTGCTCACCCCGGGTCCCGGCGATGCTCCATGCCCAAGTCACCCCAAGGGCCCCTCCGAACGGGTCCAATTATCAGACATTCCCCACTGCCACCCCCAGCCACAACAGATTCTGCACAGCAATGAGATGGGTAATAGGAGAGAAGGGAGTGGGTGTGTGTGGGGGGGAGCCTGGGAAAGGCAGGGTGACAAAGACGTAGAAGCGTGTAAGGAGAGGATGGCTGGTGGCAGGAAGCAAGGTCTCTGGCCGGCATCAGGGGCACGTATGCCTGAGCACAGGGAAGGCGGTACTGGGTAGTAAGCTGACCGCTGGGCAAGTTGCCATGTGGCCTGGGCAAGTCACTTCCCCTCTTTGGACCTCAGTTTCCTCAGCCACAGTGTGAGCAGCTAAACTTGGGGCTCTCAGAGGCCCTTTCAGTTCTGGCATCCCATAACTGAGGCTATGTGAGCATTGGCAATTGGGCAGGAACGAGGCCGGGGCCAGGTGGGGGGTGAGGGGGTTCATGGGGAGTGGGATGGACTCACCTCGGACCTCCAGGCGGGCCTCGCACTGCCGAGCGCCATACTCGTTAACTGCTTTGCAAGTGTAGAAGCCAGCGTCACCCCGCTCAGCGGCCAGGATCCGCAGCCGGCACAGCCCACCCTCGGCCTCCTCCGCGAAGCGCCGCTGGTCTGGGCGCACGGGCTGGCGGTTTCTCAGCCTGTCAGAGGGGCAAGAGCTCAGTCCCAGGGCCCAGGGTCCTCACCTGCACACGAGGAAGTGGGGGCACAGAGCCAAGCTGGCCTCTCCTCCCTCTTCGTCATTTGTCCCCTCCCCAGATCTGTCCCACTGACCACGGGCCCCCCTGCGTTACAGACAGGTTTTCACCCTGACTCCGCATCCCACCTCCACCAGGAACTTCCAGATCATGTCTGCCCACCTGCATCTCTCCTTTCTAGGAACTTAACTGCACTTAGAGTGGCGCCATGCTATTCAGCTCATAATAGCTCTTAAATTTCCTCATGTCTTATTTTTATTTCTTTATAATGAACAGGTAGCTTTCCCACTTCCCAAAAGGGACATGTTAAGAAATCACACTGGGGACGAGACAATCAATTAAAAATGAAAGTAGAACCCAAACCAATAAAAAACAATAACCTGAGCGAACTAATCAAAGCTCCAGGCACCTGGGATGTAGCACCACAGATGAGGCCCGAATTTAACTCTGGGCTCTGGCAGCTCAGAAACAACTGGTTCCACCTGGGCTCAGCACAGGGCTGGGCGCAGAGAAGGCCTCAAAAATCAGCCTGTGGTCAACGGACTGGGGGCGGGCAGCCTCCTCAGGGAGTGAGATGGCTCCAGGCTGTTCAGCCCGAGTGAACAAACCCCTCCTCCAGGAGGAAGCCCCCAGTGAGCCCTGAACCCAGGCAGGGACAGAGGCAGGGGCAGGTTGGGGGAGTGGCACCACTGTACCTGGGATGTGGCCCCCTACAGATCCAGGGAAAGTCCACAAAGGGCCCAGCCGCCTCTGCCCAGAGCCAGGTCTCGCAGGGCCAGGCCTGGGAGCGGGGAGCTGGCAGGTGGTGGTTCGCTGCTACTCACCAGGAGACCACTGGCTTGGGCTCCCCCTGCACACGGATGCTCATGGTAACATCTTGGCCTTCTCTTACTGACTGGTCCATAAGGGAGACCTGCAGGGAACCCCAAAGTGTCAGGGCCCAGCTTCAGCTCCTGCGGGGTGGGGGATCTGGGACAGAGGCCTCTTCCACCCCAGGCTGACCTAGGCTGGCTCTCAGTTAATGGGGTCGAGCTCCAGGCTGTGCTCGAACCTGGAGTGGCCCCAAGAACAAGAGGCCACGCAAAGGAATGGAGGTACTCAGGAGACTGAGGCTGGGCTCCGTGATCTGACCTTGAAGGTGGGGGGCGCCTTGGAGCCAGCATCTGAGGAGCGGCGGTTCTGGCTGGGACTGAGCTTCATGGTGGGGGGTTGGGGCCAGGTCTCCCCAGGCTCCGGGAACTCCTCTGGGGGGCTCAGGTACTCCTCGTCAGAGGTGATGGGGCTGCTGAAAGGGGATGTGGACCCACCTGGAGGAGAGACGGAGGAGAGACGGTGGCACACAGAGGGATGCCAGGAGAGGAAGGAGGGCAGAGAGACTGAGAGAGCTACATGGATCAGCCTGAGATCAAGGACCCGATAACGTCTGGAATGGGAGCCCAGGAGGTGAGACGGTTCCCGCAGGCTGGCCCAGCCCTGACCTCACTTCCCGGGGCTTGCTTGCTATATGACCTTGCCAGTTATTTCCTTCCCTGAGTCCCTGAATCCTGCCACAGACTCTCCTAATACTGACCCTGCTGATCCTCCTGAGCAGGGGAACCAGAGGGAATGGCCTGGGGCCAAGGATTCAGGCAGCAGAGGGGCCGCTCCTGGGCCTCGTGGGAGACGTGGAATTCCACTGGAGCCCGGAACCCACACATTCCTGGCACAGAATCGCAGGCTCCTAATGCAGGTGGTTCACGTCTCTGGACCCCGGGGTGGCACAACTAGGACACCCGTATCTTGGGTGAGCTGGGCCTAGTGCAGAGGAACACACACCTCAGACAAACCCCATCCTGACCTCAGTGCCAGGGCCAATGAGGTGGCACTGTCCAGCCCGCCCTTCCCCCTCTCTGTTCTCAGCTTCCTGCCCCAGATACCCCAGGAGCACCTGTTGGCCCCAGACCTAAAGCATGGGCCCCAAAACTCTCAGGAGATGGGAGAGCAGAGTTTGAGTCATCCACAAAGAAAGGCAGCTGGGGAAGAGGAGGGGGCACCAGTGTGTCTTTGGGGGAGGGGTGTCTCCAGGGCCCTGACGCCCTCCCCTGCTACTGGCCAGGGGCCCAGCTTCACTGAGCTGGCTCCGCGCCGACTGCCAAATACAGACATGAATCTGCCACAGCCCCCTGGCCCCTCCTCCTGGTTCCCCCACCCCAAGTCCCTGTGGCCCGGCCCCCCACAGGGCTGCACCCCAACTCACCTGGAGACTCTGCCACACAGACCCCAGCCTGAGCCTGTCCCAGAGGCTCTGCCCTGGCACCAGGCCTTTCCGCTGCCTGCCCACTACCCACCCCGCCAGGTTCCCCAGAGAGCAAGAGCCCAGCCTGCCCAGCCCCACTCACTCGCTGACCCTGCTGAGGCTCTGCACGAGGTCCTGGGGGAGGGGAAGGGGGAGGTGGGGGCTGGCCTGGTGGGGACAGGCTGGGTGGCAGGCAGGCAGCTGGCTGGAGAGGTGGTGCCTGCTGAGACCACAGGCAGCCTGGGCCTGGAGTGGAGGGGGAGGAGAGGGGAGGGGCAGAGTGCAGCGGCTGTATTTAGCCACCCTGCTCATTCCCAAGCAGCAGGATCTGCCTTTTCTCTCCTTACAGCTTCTGGACCCTGACAAGCACAAAGCCCCCTCAGTGGCGCCTCGATTCAAAGCGCCAAGGCCTTGGTCCCCGGGGGAAGATGGGGGTGGCACTGCATGCAGCGTCCAAGACGCTTGCCCTGACCCACCCATTTCAACGAGTTCCACCAGAGGAGGTACTGAAGGCAAACAGCCGCTATGAGGCCCCTTGCTCCGACCAAACCAACGAGATTCCCAACAAGCCTCAAATACTACGAGCCAGGCCACAGCCTGTTTTCTCTGGTGCTGAGAATCAGAGAACTCGGCTCCCAGAGAAGCCCCTCTCCGTCTGAGTGGGCCCAGAATCCCATCTCTGTCTCCCCATCCTGCCACGGCAGGTTTGGCCCAGCAGCCGCCACAGGACACTGGGCCTGTGCCCAACACTCTTCCTACGGGCACTACCAGTTGGCACTTGTCCCTCCCCTCATCAGCCCCACCAGGGCCAACGGTCAGCAGACAGGGGCTGCTTCCCCCAACAGCCCCTCACTACCAGCACCCATCTGTATGTGGGGTGAGGAAGGGGCTTGGAGACAGAGCAGGAGAGTAGGGGAGCTGTTGAGAGGTCACATGTCCTTCTCCCTCCTCCTATCACCCCTGCCCAGGGCCACATTCCCAAGCTATGACCTGTGTTTCCCATCATTGCCAGTGAAGAGAGGGGGGGGGGGGGACTGGCAGAAGAGGGGGCTCACCATTCAGGCTGGCTGTCTTGAGGTGGGGGTGGGGAAGGAAGTCAGAATGGTCACTTGGTGAGTATCTGCTCGGGGCTTGCCATTAGCTTATGCTGAGATCACAGGCATGGCCCCCGAAGGCAGGCACCCCTCCCCTCTGTGGATCCTGGTGACCTCTTGAGTCACCTCCAGGTTGGACAGCGCTGAGGCCACTGGCCCAGGGAGGGAGAGGAGAGATTAAAGCAGATGGGTCAAGTTTGCAGGGATCCTCAGAGCCCTCCAGTGGTGGCTAGGGGAACAGCATGTTGGGGAATTCAGTGGCCAAGCTAACCAGAGCGAGTCCTTCAAGCCCCTCAGAGAGGGGGCTGTCAGAGCAGCCTAGGCAGGAGGCTCAGGCTACAGAGGGGCCAGAACGGGGCCTCTCTGAAACAAGGCCATGGCCCCCACCCCTCTGTCCTCCCAAAACTGTGTGGCCAAGGAGGCTGATCAGGGATCTCTGTCTCCAGGCCCCAGAGCCGCTACGGTTCCACACCCGGCTCTGGTACCGCCCCTTTTCATTGGCCCCTCCACCAAAACCACCTTTGTAGCCAGTCCCTACATCCCAGCTGTGCTCCACCCACAAGGCCCGCTCTCACTGGGGGAAACAATTACCCCAGCCAGGGGATGGGAAGCAGGTACCCCCCAAACCCAAGAAGCACAAATGCCCACCATGTAGGTGCTGCCCCTGCACACCCCACCACTGCAAAACACACTGACTCTGCATATGTCTGGCCTGTCAACACTGCTCCCAGGTCAGTCAAAGTACTGTCACTGGGGAGCCCACAAGTCAGGGTCACCTGCGTGATAGGCGTCGCGTAAGGCCCTCTACCTCAGGGCTTCTCAGAATGGTCCTTGAACCCCCCACAGCAGGACCACCTGGGAGCCTGTTTAAACTATAAGTTCCTGGGCCTCACTCTGACCCCCAAAATTTGGATTTCTTGAAACAGAGGTCAGGAAATTGCATTTTCAAAAGCACCTAGTTGATTCTTATGCGCATGAAAGTTTAGGGACCTACACAATCCCCATGTGAGAAGGACGATAACCCTGAAAGGTGGTATTACTCAGTCCCATCTCGCTCAGCCACCAAATTTCAGCGCAGGGCTCTGAACCTCAGAGGTCTGGCTCCATGGCCCACGTGTTCCCACTACAGCCAGTGGTCGGCAAACTCATTAGTCAACAGAGCCAAATATCAACAGACCAACGATTGAAATTTCTTTTGAGAGCCAAATTTTTTAAACTTAACCTTCTTCTAATGCCACTTCTTCAAAATAAACTCGCCCAGGCCGTGGTATTTTGTGGAAGAGCCGCACTCCAGGGGCCAAAGAGCCGCATGTGGCTCACGTGGGGCCATGTGGCATTCTAAGGTCCCCTCCACAGGCAGCCAATGACTTCATAAGGAAGAATCTGCCGGGGCCAGGGCCAGGCCAGGAGAAGAAGGGGGCAGACAGGAGTGCCGACCACGGCACTATACCATCTGGCCTCCCACCTGCACAAGGTCCCTAACTCTAGGGCAGTGGTTCTCAAATTCACCATTCACCAGAATTACCCATAAAGCTCCTTCAGACACAGATTGCTGGGACCCGCCCTGAGTCTCTGATTCACTAGGTCAGGGCTGGAGCCGATGATGTGCATCTCTAACACATGGCCGAGGTGATGCTGATACTCCTGGTCTGGAGACGACACTTTGAGGACCACTGCTCTATGGTCTCCTCTGTCCCCCAGCCTCCACCCTTAGGCAGGTCCTCATTACCCTTCGCAGATGTGTGTCTCACCCAGCCTCTGTGTGTTATCCAGGTTGTTCCGGGGACTTGGAAAGTCCTGGGGATCTCTACCCGCCACTGTCAGCTCACCCACAGACCTTGACTGTCCAGGAGGACCACCAGGTATGGCTTAGAGTAGTCAAAGCACAGCCATAACCTGAGGAGCCTTCTGGCTGATGGGATGACAAACCAGGTTACACACAGGACTATAAGAGCAAACAGGAACAAGGAAGGTGGCAAGAGAGGGGCAGAGAAGGCCGCAGGAGTGAAGCGAGTAGGACATTACTTTGGGCCCAGGGAAGAAGAGGGGACTGAAGGAAGGGGTGTATTAGAATGAAGAGTTAGTTCAGTTTAAGCAGAAAAAAAAAAGCAATCCTGGAAGAGGAAACCACGGGAGCAAATGTTCCGAGGCAGGAAGCGTGTGCAGAGAACTGTAGCTCAACCCCGCCGGCTACAGAACTAGGTAAAGAAGAAAGAAATGGGACGTGACCACGTTAGAGCAGGTCCCTCCCGCTGCCTCAGCTGCCTCCAGCCACCCTCAGATCATCTTCAGGTGCGGAAGGTGGAGGCCAGCTTCCGGAGTGTGCCTTCCCTCTGAGGGCTAAGGGAGCTCTTTGAGGTGTCTGCGGAAGGGAGTGTGTGCTGGAGGTTCACAGTCTTGTGCGTGGCCTGGCCGCTCACAGGCGACTGTCCACCAGCACCGTCCCAGTGGGTTTCTCCAGGGGCGATTTGTTTAAGTGCCCGCTGTGCTAATCCCACCATGAAAGGGAGGGAAAAGGAGGAGTTGTGCTGAGAATGTTTCAATTTTGGGTTTAAAAATAGACAAGGAAGCAGAGAGCATTTCACATGGTCAGCCTGACCTAGGCGTGGAAGTGGTTCAGTTCTAACATATGGTTATTTAGGATTGCTATTTAAGATTGCCCCATGTTAGATAAGCATTGGCACCCACAATAAATTAGGTCCCCATTCCTCTGATAGGCTGTGTGTGATGACCCTCATTCTGAGGTAGCAGCCCTGGGAGGACACCTGTTGGGGCAGACCTGCTTCTGGGAGACAGAAAAGGGGAGGGAGGGATGAGTCTAGTCAAGAGACCACACTGCTTTCTTTCGATGCTGTCCAGACCCCATCAAGGATGGGCCATGGGGCCATGGGGCATTCTAAGGTCCCCTCCACAGGCAGCCACTGACTTCAGAAGGAAGAATCTGCCGGGGCCAGGGCCAGGGCCAGGCCAGGAGAAGAAGGGGGCAGACAGGAGTGCCATAATTTCCTTCCTTTCCTTTTATGTTCATGACCTCCCCAAACCACCTCTTTTCTGTTGTGATAGTGTCATCATACAGATGGGACCAAATGAGCTTTGATAAGCCATTTCCTCTGGCCAAAGGCCCTTAGCTGAATCTTCAGCTCTGCAGAGCCTCACAAATCTGACTGAGAAAGCAGCCCAGGGGTTATGATCCTTGCTGCTCAGATGAGGACATGGTGGCCAGCTAAAGCGAAGTGAAGAGGCCAAGGTCTCTGCTGGAAAATGCTAGAGCCTTAGACTCAAATATATGAGACCTGTGCTTAAGGGGAGGACTGACAGCAGCAGGATAGAGGCCTGGGTACATGAAGCCACCCATGGCCCCCTTCCTCCTGACCAGAGCCCTTGGTGGGGTGAGCCAACTGTGTGCACACTGGGCATGCAGGGAAACAAAGCAGGACCACAGTCACAGGGGTGGGGGGAGGTCAAGAAAGGAAATAAACCCAAGGGCATCGGCAGTCTCTGCTCCCACCCCCACCCCATGAGCTCATGAGCACAGTTCTACCTGAACCCTGAACCTCTTGAGTAGAGGAAAGGGGACAGTGTGGTGCAGTGGTTAGGAGTGCAGACTTGGGAGACCCGAGGGCAGGGCTTCAAATCACCACCCAGCTTCCCACTGACCCTATGCTCCTATAGCTGAGCAAATAGGGCGACCACTAGCCACTGAGATGATTTAAATGTACATTAATGAAAGTTAAATAAAAAATTCAGCCCTTCAGTCACACTAACCACATTTCAAATGCTCAGTACCCACATGTGGCTAGTGGCTACCATACTGGACTGTGCACATATATAGTAGTTCTATCACAGAAACTTCTGTTGATCAGCACTACTCTAGAGCACTTTGCTAAAGCTTTCCGAGTCTCAGTTTTCTCATCTGTAACATGGGCATAATAATAGACCCTACCTCAGAGGTTGGATTAAATGTGAGAACCCAATCAACGCAGGGCCTGGTACATACAAAGTGCTCAGGAGATGCTAACTAGTCATGTTATTTTCATCTGCCATCACACTAAGTTTATTTTTTCATAGGTGAGTATTTCAATCACCTCTTGCTTACAGCACCCCAGGCAGATTACAGATGCTAAGTAGAGATGCTGGCCTCGTGCTATCTCTGTGTCGCTTTACTCTCCCCATTTTCACCTTCCCATCTATAAACTGGGAATGTCACCACCCGTCACGTCCCTCCAAGAAATATACAGTTGACCCTGAATAACAGGGGTTTGAACTGCAATGGTTCCTCATACACGATAGTTTCTAATTGATCTGAGCAGTTCAAACCCCCGTTGTTCAAGGGTCACCTGGCAGTTGGGAATCTGCCCACCTGGAGGCCCAACTAAAGTTACATGAGGATTTTCTACTACAATGGCAGTTAAGTGCCCCTAACCCCCGAATTGTTCAAGGGTCAACTGTACATGAGTGATGTAGCTCAAGTAAGGGGAGAGATGTGAAAGGGTTTGGAAAAAAGCATATGGCACTCTCCAAACACATGAAACTATTTAGGGAGATGTAGCACTTGGCACCCAGTTGGGACTCAATAAATGCCTGTGTGATGGATGCAGGCAGCTGTGAAATGCTTAGCTTCAGTTAAGCACTTCTCACACCCTCCAACCCACTGCCCTGATACACACACCCTTTGGGAGCTCAACTATGGCCTCGGCAGTTATTCAGTGAGGTGGGGCAGGAGGAGAGGGATCCAGGGCTGGGTGGGGCTGCCAGAGCTGGTGAGGACACTGTGCCCCCCCAAACCACAGCACCAGGGTAACTACATTCTCTAGTTACCGATTCCCCGTCCCAGTGGTTCCCAACCAGGAACTGAGATCTGTGAGCCCTCAAAAGCAGGTCCTGTGGAGGTGGGAACCCCAAGAGGGCACTGGGCAGCCAGTCCTGGTTACCAAAGGGGTTGGTGAGGAGCAAGAAAAGAAGGTGGTTCCACAAGGCCTCTTCCCAAAATACACTAGACACTCCCTCCCTCACCCTACTCCTACCCCACCCACAGCCACACCGCGGAACACCCTTCCCTAGCCCCCCTCCCACTCCCTACAAACTCCAGGCCTGGGACCCCGGCCTTTGCCAAATGTCTGTGCCACCCACTGGTTCCGCCCATCCCTGCTGCTCTCCCGGTCCACTGGCCTCCATCCAGTTGCTCTGGACCAAACAGAGCCTTGTAGGGTAAGAAAGTCTGCTTCCTCCGCAAGAGCCGAGTCTGGACCCACGTGCCTGCCCCTCAAGCCCTGGAGCCTGGAGCCAGTCTGACTTTCAGGAGCCATTCTCTGGGTGCACACCCTAGCTCCCCGGGGTGGAGAGGCACAGAGATGCTGTGACATCTGGGAAATATGGGGGGTTGGGGGCCGCGGGCTTGGCAAGGGCAGGGAGGAGACTCCAAGGCATAAACAGTATGAAGAAAGGAAAGGAGAGGGAAAGACAGCTCCCCGAAGCTTCGTGGGAACCTGAGCTCCCGTGCACAACAGCACCACTTAATAATGCTAACAACTAACATTCGCCTATAGCTTTACAGTTCACAAAGCTCGTTCACACATTTGCTTTCTTTCTTGCAAATAGTATAATTATCTCTGGTTTACAAATGAGGAAACTGAAACTGCAAGGAGGTTCAGCAGGCAAAGACAAGTGCAGACAGCTGCCTTGCCCCAAGCCTCCTTCCCAACCATAAAAGGTTCCCAAATGGCGCCGAGCCAGTAGTGGGGAACACCCCCCGCCCCCCACTCCTTGCCAAATAGTCCAAGCCAGGTATTGACCAGAGTCCTGGACCCATGCCTGGGCCCCCTAAACAGAGCTGGGAGCTGGGAGCTGAGTCAGAAGCAGATCCCAGAGGTGATGGAAGGAGGAAAGCACACAGAGGAGGGACAGTGTGATTCCTTGAGGTGGGAGGGGCAAGGGGAAGGAGAGAGCCTTAAATCTGAGCTTCTGGGAGTGGTCTGTAAGCTAAGACCTGCCCTTCTGCAAAGCGAGAGAGGTACAGCCATAAGGATGTAAAGCAGGACTTGGACTCAGGTCAGATACCACCAAGAACTCCCTGATCGTGAAGGTGCTGAGGCCCTGACCCACAGCAAGACAGGCTCTATAATCGTGTCACCAGCAGGGCTGAGTGAAAGAAGGGAGAGAACAGCGTGTTCTCTCCCCGCTCCTGGCATGCCCACCCCTCCCGCTGCCGGTCTAAATCCCAGCCCCCTTCAGGGCCCTCATGTCTCTCAATCCAGCATCCCACAACACTGACCAACTGCTCGACTCTCCTAGGGACAGGGTTGATCTGCCCTGCACTTTCCTCCAACCTAAGTCCTCTGGTGGAGGGTCATCACCCAGCGTCATCTCCTGGAGGGTTGAGTCTGCATCTTTTGCTTCTGGAATGCCCCTTTCCCAGGCTCAGTTCCTCCCACCCCCACTGCCCAGGGTCAACACATTGTCAGGCCCAGTGACCTGAACGAGTCGAACAGGCCATGGCCATGGCCATGGACACCAGTCCAGCCCTACCCTGAACCTGAAAGCAACTGGGCTTAAACCCAAAGGAAGTAGTCTGACACCAAGTGAGGACTTTCATAAAAATAGAAAACAGGGCAGCCTCAGCCACTGCCACCTCCCAAGAAGTGGTCTCAGCTGGATCCTCTTTAGAGCTTTGGGTTCAACAGAAGGAACAAGGGAAGGAGGAAAGCACTTAAAAGCATCTCTCTTAAGGGAGCGGGGGACGGGGGGGGGGTTGGGGGGGCCCTGTTCTGGAGAGGAAATTATCTCAGAAGGTTCCTGATGGTTTTTAAGCCCTTTGAGCAGGGAGATGCTTTTTCTCTGAGACTCAAGGATAATTTGCTTTCCCCTTAGGAACGAAACGCCATGAAAGGATGGCATTTAGAGGATGTCTAAAGACAAATTTCAGTGACTTCATGAATTGGCCAGCCTGCTGTGTGCCTTGGGAATTTGGCCTCTGCCCTGAGGCCAAGGCCATTTAAAATGCTTCCCCCAGAGCAATGGACACAAGAACAAACTGCACACTGGTTGAAAGTTGAGCTCTAGGCTGGGAGGGGAAGGGGACCTGGGCCTACAGGGAGGGGTCACTGCTCACCCCACCCGGCCCTGGGGCCCACAGGCTCCCTACCAGGTCTCACGGCCAGCGTGGCAGCGCAGCTGGCCTGGCCCAGCTCATTGGTAGCGGTGGCCGTGTAGTTCCCAGCATCCGCCGTCCGGGCCTCCCGAAGCAGCAGGGTGTGCCGCTCACCCTCCGCCCGGATGAGAAGGTGGCCATCACTGCGCAGCGTGGACCCATCCTTCTGCCAGGACACTGGGGGGAAGCAGCAGGGTGCCCAGTCACCATGGCCCACTGGGACAAATCTCCCCCCACCCCAGACCCCACACAGAGCCCAAGCCACTCCTCTCCCCACCCTAGGGAATTCAGAGGACTCCCCTCACTCACAGAAGCCCAGGCCTGCCCTCCCCTCTCTCAGGGGATTCTGGGAAAGCTCTAACACATGCAGGAGTCAGGCCAGCCCAGCCCGGGGAGCAGATGAGCTTCCCTCTTCACCCACCCCTCCCCGTCTCAACCTTAGCCAGGCCCCGACTCTGGAGCTCACCTTGGGGAGAGGGGTTGGCGGTGATGATACACTTGAGCAGCACATCCGCCCCTGGGGCCACCACCGCGTCCTGCAGGGGGATCTCAAACACAGGGGCCTCCAGGGGCTCTTCTCCAGCAGACACATAAGAGTCGTCCGAAGACTCTGCCAGAGACACGGGTGACAGGGTAAAGGGATATGGTCCTGTGGAGATGACTCGGGGGTAGAGGGTGTGATGGGAGCCTCGCATCTTAGAAATCCAAACCCAGAGAGAGGGGCTTCTCGAAGGTGGGGGTTGGGGAGCAAAAGGTCTCTCTCCTGAACATCCTGAGACAGGGAAGAAAGGAAGACAGAAAGGGGGTTCTCAAGCAGGACAGGGCATCCAGGACTCTACATTAGTTTGTCTGCTCTTCAACCTCAGCCACAGTGTTGTTTCTGGAGGAAGGCAGAAACCCTGCCACATCTTTACATAAATCAGTGGTCAGGGATGGTAGATCATCCCTGTGCAAGGCATGCTGAGGGGCGCAAGATACTACAGGTTTCCATACAGACAGAAGACAAGCTAAAGGCACCCCGACACGGAAGTAATAATAGTGATGTCACAGGGCAACATGGGATGTACTGTCATATTAGTGATGCTGCCCTATAGTCTGAGAGGCCCCATGGAAATCAGCTTTGATTTTGTCCATCCATCAAACAGTAACACTGCAGTGACTGCATACTAAGCTCTGCTTGGCACCAGGGAGATAACAAGAAATAAGATGTGGTCCCTGCTTACAGGACGCTTGTACACACAAAGAGATCTCGCTGGGTATTTTCTAACTCTGACATTCCATAAGCTAGATAAAGCACAGTGCCAAAAGAGCAGTGAGAATCCCAATTATGCTGTCTCCTAGCGACATAAACCGGCAAATTAGATCATCTCTCTCTGTGCCTCAGTTTTGTCATCTGTATGATGGAGCTGATAAATAATACCCAATATCTTGCAAAGCTGGCATCCAGATTAAGTTAAAATAACACCCCCTAGGCACCCAGTTAACAATGCCTGGGACATGGCTGTGCGTATGCAATAATGATGGCTAGTAGAACAATGGACAGGGGCCTAATCATCTCTAGAAATTCTGGGGCGGTAATACCCAAATGAAAAATAAAGTGACTCTGCTGAAGAAAAATACAGGGCGGTAAGTGCAATGAAAAAGACATACAGGATCTCCTGGGCGGGGTGTGTAGGGGCCTCTGGCCTGGGGAAGCAGCAGCGGGTGGGAGCGAGTGAAGGATGGTTTCCTCTGCGTCAGCCCAGGAGTGGGCCCCAAGTTGGTGTTAGGGATGAGCAGAGTTAGGGGCAAGGGCAGTCTGGCTATGGCCATCACCCACAGGAAGATTGGGAGACCACACCCAGGCTGGCAGGTGACCAGTCAGCTCAGCGATGCGGGGACTCAAGAATGGGAGCAAAGAGGCCAGCAGGAGAGGCTGGCTTAGACCTTAGTGGCCACAGATGGGTCAGGGGATGGTGCCAGGATGGGGAGGGCAGAAATGAGAGTTGGCTGATCCAGAGCTTTCCTGTAACGGGGACCTAACAAATGATACTGGTATATTGAGACAGGCTTCCATCTCGTCCCCCACGGAAGGGTGGTGTGTGGAGGAGCTCCTTAGATTTCCACCAGGGCCTTCCATCAGTTAGGTCCTTAGCCCAGCAGACTAGCAGGCCCCTAGGCCCAGAGCGCCTATGGCAGGCATCTGGGCACTGGGTGTTTGCTCACACCTCAGCCTCGCCTCCATAAACACACACACACACTAAAAAACACAACACACACACAAAAACACACACACTCTATCTCACCAGCAGGCAGGTTTTAGCACATCAACCTTCACAACTTTCACTCAAACTTGCGCTTGAGTCCATACCTTCCCCGGGAAACCATACCCTAGCAGCCTCCCTCTCCCCAAACGGCCTCCCACCCAAGTCCCAGCACCTTCTCGGTGCTTCCGGAGGGCTTACCAAGCTCAGGCGAGGTGGGCCGGGCCCTGCGACCTCTGCCCTGGCTGCGAGTCCCTCTGCGGTCCCAGGCCCCCCAGGGACCATCCTCCTCCGGCCCTCGGCGCGGCCTCTTCTCGGCCTCAGGCCCCGCCCTGCTCTTCTCCAGCGTCTGGGGCACAGCAGCGCCCTCAGGGCCCGGCGTGGCCCAAGGCAGGAAGCGCACGGCTTGTGCCGGGGGCTCCCGCTTCCGACCCGGAGGGGCTTTTGTCCTGGCCTCGGGGGCATCCCCCGGGGCGGGGGGCGGCACGGGGCTCCGGCTCTCCTGGATGGTTCTGCCCCGGGTCAGCGGGAACTGGTCCCGGCGCCGGACCTCCTGCTGCGGGCCTTCCCCCAGCTCTGTCCTGCCTGCCGGCCCGCGGCTCTGCGGCCTCCCCGGCTCATCCCCGGGCCTCCCCGCGACGCTCGGAGGGGGAGGCTGGGCGGCGGCAGGGCTCACGGCGCGCGAGGTCTTGGGGGTGGAGGGCTGCGAAAAGAGCGGGGGCTCGCCGGGCTCCCGGGGGGACGGCGCGCGCTGCAGCGTGGCGCGCAGGGACTCGTGCGAGCGCACCAGCTCCTCCCGCGACGTGGAGCGGCGGATGCGGCCCAGCTCCTGGGCGAAGCGCAGCTCGAGGTCGGAGGCCGGGCTGCGCTGCCGCGTGCGCTCGTCCAGCGAGGCGGCCTTCTGCTGGAACAGGCGGCGCCGCTCGGCCACGCTGCCCGCCGGCGCCCGCAGTTCCTCCTGAGAGGCCCCGGGCGAACCCCACGAGGCATCGCCGTGGGACTTGGGGTGCTCCAGCGAGCGGGCCTTGCGCAGGGGCACCCAGGGCCGCAGGGGTGCCGGCGGCGAGTCGCTGCGCTCCAGGCTGCGCCGTCGCTCCTCGAAGAACTGCAACTTGTCCAGGATGCGGGAGCCGGCGCGCACCAGCCGCGGCGAGCGGCCCAGCGCCGACAGGCGGCCCGAGGCCTCGCTCAGGGGCGTCTGAGGCCGGGACTCGGCCGTGCCCGCCAGCGAGGGCCCCGACGACTTGGCCTTCTTCCCTCGCTTCTCTTCGGCGGTGGCGTCTTCGAGCAGCACAGGATCCTGAGTGCGCCGGTGGGGCGCCGTGGGGGTGGCCGGGGGCTGGGCGCTGGGCCCCGGCGGGGGCCGCTTACCCACCCGAGGGGACGGTGGGGGCAGCAGCGCGGATTTGGAGGGAGGCGGCAGGGCCGGGCGACGAGGGGCTTCGCTGGCCGGCTGAGGCTGAAGGTCGGGCTCCTCCCTGTGCAGGCCGCTCTGAGGGACGCTGCTGCGGAACCGAGACCAAGAGGGTAGAAGATTCAGGCGGCCTCCCCTCCTAGACCCTCAGCTCGGGACAGGGGGTGGCGGTGGGGCATGCTGGGAAGGCTTGGGGTGACAAGGGCCAGACCACCACCCCCTCCCCGCAAAGAGGAAGGCACAGCCAGGGCAGGTGCGGTGCTGGGGAGAGGCGGCAGCTCTGGCACCGGGAGATGGGGCTAGTGACTGGGTCCAGGTAGGACTCGGCCCCAGGCGCTCGGACCAGCCCCTCCCCCCAGCCCTGGAAGCTGGGGAACAGCGGAAACAAAACGGAGCGGTGGGAGAGAAAGGAAGGAGGTTTAGGATCCAAAGGATGAAGTGGTGAGGGAAGGCAGAAGGGGTGCACCGGGAGGGGCCCTCTCAGGAATGCAGCCTCCCACCCATTCCTGCCCCCAGCTGGCCCCCACAGTCTTGCCCATCCTCAGCAGGACATGGGCCCTTCACAGCAGCCCCAGAAGTACAGGCACCAGCCTTTCAGCCTTCCTTCCAGGAGAAGGAGCATAGCTCCATCCCTGGGGTTACCTGACACCAACTCTGACCTGAGTCCAGTACTGAGAGGACACAGCAGGTGGTAGCTGGGGTTCCCTAGGGTAGGAGACTAGGATACCCAGGTTCCCATTCCATTTCATCAATCTGCCCCCAGTGCAGGCCTTTGACTTTGTCCTGCCCCTGGGAAAGTTACCTGAGTCCTTGGAACTCCCCGGAGAAGCACAGAGGCTCCCCAAAGGGGTATGCTCAGAAATAACTCAGTTCAGAAATAACTACTGCGTGGGCCTGAGCTGGGAGTGCGGGAGAAGAGGAGACGGAAAGGAGCTGGTCAGCCCAGAGTACACCTCTCACCTACAGAGCTTTGAGGTCCAAGAGCTGGGCCTCAGTTTCCCCCATCTGGATCCTTGCTAAACATAAAGATTAATAAGAAAAGGAATCTGAGATGTTAGCATCATACCTGACACATTAGAGCGCTTAATAAAAAAGTATGAAATGACTCACTGAGTACTTATTGTGTGCCAGGCATGTACTACATGCTTTAAATGCACTGAGTCATTTAATCCTCACAACAATCCTTTCAGATGGGAACTGTTAGGTCCACTTACAGATGAAGAAACTGAGGCTTATAGAGGTAAAAGTGCCTTAGCAGGGTGAGACTGCTAGGAAATGGTGCTAGGATTGAAAGCCAGCAAAGTCTGGCTTCTGAGCCCTTGCTCCCTCCAAAATGTCTGGGATTCTGGGGGCACAGAAGGGAGGAGAAATAGGGTACCAGCCACAAGCATAAATTCTAAGGATGTTTTAGACTACCTGGGTCAGCAACCTCCACTGCAGACCTCACCTCAGACAGGGGTGGGGGGACATGGGGAACATGGGGATGGCAATGCATAGTTCCCTGAGGGCGTGGAACCTCAGCCAGCCACCTGACGGGAAGCAGAATCTACTCTAGGGGAGGGACAGCAGAGTCCCTGAGGAATGGCCCATGGGAACTGGGTGAGGCAAAGAGAGAAATTGGGACAGCAGAGGAGGCCTCTTGCCGGCAGATTCTAGCTCCAGGCCAGCCTCTGTACCACAGACATCACTAAGGAAATGGGTTCCTCGAAGTTGCCATAGCAACTCCAGGCTCTGGCTGGAGCCTGGCAAAGACAGGCAGGGAAGGAAAAGGCAAGTCCAGGGCACAGGAGCACCTGGCTAATGCCAATCAGATAAAGCAAGGGAGCCGCTCCTGCCCCTGCCCCTGCCCAGACCTCTCCCCTACCCACCACTAGCCATTCAAACCTCCTTACCCACAACAGGCCCCTTCCTTCTCTTCCATGATGATCCCTCCCCTCCACACCCACACCCATCACAAATCAGGCCCCCTGTCAGCTCCCCAAATGCCCCCAATACATCTTTCACCAGCCACTCCCCTCTTCTACCATAGCACTCTCTCCTGTATCAGCCAACCCCCAAATCTCCAAAAATGGCTCCAATGTCTCACTTCAACACCCCCTACCAGGACAACCTTCAACCCCACCCTCGGGCGTTTCCCACAAGATCATCACAGGCACCCCCCTCCAGCATTCCAACCCCTCTGCCTCTACCCCAGCCTCCTGTCTCCATCACCCCCTGCCCTGGTCCCTACTTCCCCCACCCTCCACATACTCCTGCTTCCCCAGGCCCCTGACCCCATCTGCCCCCTGACCACCTCGCTCTCTTCTCTCTCCTGGTGTGCTCTTGCTTCCTTGCTCTCTCCTGCTCTCCCGGGAGCTGCCGTGGTTCCGTTCCTCCCAGAGAAAGGCCCACAGGGAACAGGAATGTGCAGAGAATGAAAAGGCAGCAGCTGCAGAGACAGCAGGCACGGAGGGGGCCCCAAGGGGGGGGGGGACCCTGGGGACAACTGGAGCCTGAATGGGTGAGGCAAGAGAGGGCCCCAGGGAAAGTGGAGATTTTGGAGGGGACAAGGAAGGGACAGAGGGGTCCAGAGCCCATGGAGATGGCATGGTGAGCCAAACAGTAGGTGTGGGAGGATGTGGGTGGTGATGGCACAGGAGACGGATGGAGCAGTGTGGGAAGATGAGTGAATAGCTGGGGCCGGGAGTGGAAGCAATGGAAGGTGGAGAAGTGCGCAGAGGGGTGGATGGTGCCCGGGAGATGGAGGTGGAGGGGCAGTGCAGGGCAGCATGGTAACGTGGGACAGTGCAGGCCCCTGTGAAGCATTACTTACACGTGGATCGAGAGCGCCCGTCCTCTGTACAGACTGAATGCGCTGCCATACGGGTCACTGGCCACCGAAAGGCTATCCTCTGACCCCCAGCTTGCGCCCACCAGATTAGCTCGAGATGCCCGTACCAGCGGCTCCACCCCCAGGTGCCGTGGCCCGGCCCCGGCCGCCTGTGCTTGCCTTGGGCTGCCCGGGAGGCGGCGGGTGCCACCCCTGCTGCCCACTTCCTGCTCCAGGACCGTCTGCCCGCTGCCCCACCAGCTCACTTGCTCTTCGGAGGTGCCTGTCATGGAGGTCGGGGGAGTGTCCAGGGAGGTGCCCACCAGTGTGCCGGAGCCCCCTAGAGAAAGGAGCGTGGTGAAGCCCAAATGCCTCTCGTGGGAAGCCCACCCACACCTGCTTTTGGAGCACCCCAGACAGCTCACCTGTGGGGGTGCTGAAGGTCCTGTCACCCCGAAGCTCCAGGCGCTGGGTCCCTTGCACATCGCTGATGTCATCCTCACCTGTCTCCAAGTCTGAAGAAACAGGGGCCTGTGTGGGCAGGGCCCTCTTCGCTCTCACTCCAACTCTTCCCCGTGTCCCCTCCTCCCTCCCCCACAGCAGGCTCCATCTTACCACTGTAGGGCGTCTGGTACCTATCTTCTCCTCTCTTCCACGCCCCATATTCCCCTGCCCATCCTGGGCTGCTCAGGGTAACCCCGCCCCTGCCAATTCCCTGGCTCCCACTCTGGGCCCCTGGGTACTCACCCTTGCTTCCTTGTCGTCCCCTCAACTACCTAATGAATTACCAGGGCCTCAGCCCCTGTCCCTCCTCCCCTGCCAGTGGTAGCTTAAGTTCCCATGCAGCCCCCCAAATCACAAGGTCCTAGGTTCCAAGGCTCTAAATGCTGGGTTCCAGTACCCCAGGAATAAAGGGGAGTCACCTCAGAGTCGTATTGTCAAGGCACTCGACCAATCGCAGGACCAGCCTGTCCTCTACCCCACGCCAGCCGGAACACATCGGGGTGCAGCTGAGGCAGGGTGAGGAGAGGCGGGTTGGGCAGGGAAGAGGGGGAGTGGAGGGCTAGGGCAGGAGCCAGTTTCCTACCGTAACTTTGCTTTCTGCAGGAGCGGAAAACTTCGCTTCCATAGGAGCAGCAGAAGAGAGACATGGACAGACTGTTATCAGAGCGTTTGTGGGGTAGGGCACGGTGGGCAGGCAGCAGAGAGGGCACAAGGGTACCCAGTGCCCAGAGATGCCCTGCGGGGCCGGGGCTGGGAAGGGAGACCCCTGGGGCGGGCAAAGCATCTCTAGTTCTTGACTGCCTGCAAGCTCCCAGTGTGCCCAGCGCTGGGAAGCCCACGAGCTTTGGCTGGTTATTCCTGTATCTTTGGCACTTTTACTGGTGCACGCACTGGTCACACATACACGTACATACACACACACGCCTGCTGGTGCTCAGCCCAGCCACCCCGCCTTAGGGGTCAGGCTCACCTGCTATTACAATATTTGTATTGTGCTTTGACCCCTCCTTGAGAACCACCCCCTCATCTGTTCTGCATGTTTCACTTCCCCAGACTCTATCAAGTTCTGAGCCTCAGTTTCTCTATGAGCGCCACGAGAAGCAGGAGCCATGTACTGGTAGGCAAAGTATGGCAATGAGCTCATCCTCACTTTGCCCCATGGGTGAAGAACAGTGAACCTATGGCGGAATGTGTATGACTCCCCCACCCCGCTTTGCTAGGTCCTCTCTCAGAAGCAGGGCACAGGGGCCTTCTTGGGTGGTGGGTGAGTATGGGTGCATGTGTGTGTGTGGGGGGGGGGAGGGTCCCACATCTCATGAGCTGTCTTCGGGACTTGGGACCAAGAGAAGGAGTGGGCACGGGGTAGAGCAGGAAGCCCACAGTCCACACACCATGGGTGAGGCGGCTAAAGGCCCGGCGGGAGTGGCCGGTTTTCTGAAAGAGAAAAGCCAGAATGAGTTGTTGAGGGGAAGGCTCGCTTCTGACATCCCTGTACCTCCCGTCCAAACATTCCAGGGGCCAGGGGGCAGCGGGGTGGAGGGAGGTGGACAGAGACTCAAGGTGGCCAACTTCCCCCACAGAGAATGTCTCCACTCTTCCTTGCCTGTCAGCCCTCCCAGCGGGAGGTCAGCTTGGCTCTGGGGAGGAGCAGGGGAGGAAGGAGAGAGAGGATAGCAAGGCTGTGGGTCAAATGCTGGGACTCATAATTCATAATCTCTCAGCACTGGGGGCCTGAGCGATACCCCCAGAGACAGAGGCTAGGAGACAGGATGGGGGGCTGGCTGAGGTGAAGAGATTGGGTGGGGAGGAGGGCAGTGTTTGTTTGGATGATTCGGAGATGAAATAAAGGGAGAGATTGGGGGGGGGGGGTGTTGCTTGGATGACTGGGAGATGGAGAGATAAGGACACAAATTCCCGCTGGGAGGAAGACAGATCCCAAGGATAGGTGTCAAGCGGGCAGGGAGGGTGATGGGGGACAGAAGGCAAGGTACCCCAAAGGGCCGGGGTTCTCAGGAATGCAGGCAGGAGGCCCGGGTATGCGAGGACAAGGCAGGCTTGGGGAATCTATAGAGCTCAGCCCGGGTCCCTGTACCCGGCTTCCAGGAGCTCGGGAAGATGGAAGAAGGCTCCAGAGTGGGGGGCTGGGGGGAGCCGGGCAGGGCCCGGGCCCAGGTTGGCCAGAGGCTAGAAGAGAACAAGGTGGCCAAGAAGCTAGTGGGCGCTCCACACCAAAGGCGGCGCAGAGATCTCCCCGGGTGGGCGCGGGGAATGCAGGCTAGGGGGATGGGGGGCCTCCGCGCGGGGAGGGGCGGGGGGCTGTGCGCTCAGACAGCAGATCCGGGAGCCCCCTGGGCGCCCGGCCTCGCGGCCTCAGTGGCCAGGGTGGGACAGGCGCGACTCCAGCGCCCCTTCCCCGGGCCCAGCCGCGGTGACCCGCCCTCCCTCCCTCCGGGTGCCCAGCCCTTCCTACCCCCTCCCGGCGCCGCCCGCCCCCGGAGCCCTCACCTGGAAACGCTTCTTCACCCACAGCTTCTTCATGGCGGGGGAGGGGGCCGGGCGGGCGGCCGGGCGAGGAGGGGACGGGCGGGGGCGAGGCGGAGTCGGAGTCGGAGGCGGGGCCGGGGGCGGCCGGGGAGCGGACTGGAGCCAGCGCCGGTGGCGGAAGCAGCCTCGGGGGCGCGGGAGCCCAGGCGCGGGGAAGGCGGCGGCCGCGCCCAGAGCCCGCCCCTCCCCCGCCGGCCCGCACCCCACCTGGCGCCCCTTCCCTGGCCTGCACCCCTGCGTCCCCTGGGACGGCTGTCACCTGCGTCCCCGCACCCCCATCCCGAATCTGCCTCCCGGGCCCTGGACACATGGGGAAACTGAGGCACAGAAAGGGGTGCAGTGGCCCCCACGAGAGATCGGGCCACGCTCTCATTGGCAGCCCTACGCAACCTCCACGCCACCTCCTTCCGCTTCCCGCGGGACGGCTCCGGAAGGTCAGCGCATCTCGACTTGCTCACTCTACAAACATGCGCACACGGACCTGTGCCAGGCGGTACCCAACTCGCTTGTGGCTGAGTATGCTGCAGGCCACAGCGCTGGGTGAGGGCGCCTGGGTCGTACACAGGACGAGGCTCCTCGTGGCTGGGGGCTACGTGCTGACATAGCCCCAGACTATAAACACCCCCAGGCTTCTCAGGAAAGCCCAGAGAGGGCTCTTGATTTTCTAGATGGTAGGTACTCTACCCCTGAACACACACACACACACACACACACACACACACACACAAGCTAAGATGCCAAGAGGATCTCCTATTATTCACAAATAAGACCCATTTTCGCATTCACAGGTGAGCATACTCACCAAACTTTCTTTGTTCTCCTATAGCATTATGCACACTTTGCCTACACAAAACTCCACTTTCCACCCAATTACTGTAACTTTCTTAACCATCTACTAAGTGCCAGGCACTTTATACATGCTACCTCATTCACGACAACTCTATGAGCTTGAAATCTTTATGAGCATTAACTGGCTTCATTTAACCTACAAGACTAAGGCCCAGAAAAATCCCAGCACTTAGCCAAAGCCACACAGGTTGTGTGTCTCCACGTGTCGCCCAGATCCAAATTTCCATCCTAGCATACACAAGTAGTGCCAGTCCTGGTTTCTGAGATGTAACTACAGAATCACATCAACACTTATTGTATGCTTAGTATGCACCTTAGCATGTTAAGCACTTTCTATGAATAAATTTGTGAAATCCTCACAACAAGGGGAAGACTGAGGCACAGGGAGGTTGGTTACCTGCCCAAAGTCACACAGCCAATAATTGGTAGAATCAGGATTCTAATCCAGACACTGTGGTGGAATTAGTGACCACTATGCCATAAAGACTCACACATGAATGGTCAGTATGTTCCCTAACTTTATTTCTTGAAAGCATGGGTCCAAAATAAATCCAGAGCCAACTGATGAGTTTTGTTCAGCCTGCACAGTACATATTTGGGGGGGGGGGCAAGCATGCTCAAGTTCAGCCGCTGACAACAGGACCTTGCTCATGATCAGTTTCCACTTGGCCCCTGAAGTTATTTGTGGCCCCTTTACTTTAAAGTCATGTCTGGTACATTCTGGGTACATGCAAGTAGTCCAGTTCCCCAGATGCCCAGAGGCAAATGTTGCACATGCAGACACATGCACAGGGACGTGTGCTGAGAGGGTACACATGTGTGTCTATATCATTTCCAGCCAGAGGACCCTGACCGCCCACAGGCGCTTTCCCTGCCACCCCCAAACACACCCACTTACAGATGGGGGAGCTGAGTGAGGAGAGGGAGTAACTTGAGCCCCTGTTCTCCAGGAGAATCCGAGGGGCTGGCACATTCCATAGCAAAAATAACCAATGGGCAACGGGCGTGAGTGACGGGACAGCTGGGCTGAGCAGAGAGGCCTGTGGGATTCTGTGTTCCTGCTCTGGGCCTGCTCTGCTCACCCCCACAAGGTTGACCTGGGGCATGCTTGCAGGGTAGATCCAATATTGCCCCATTTTTCCTCCATGGCTGTACTGCTGTGCCCCCCTCCCCCTGTCATTTCCCAAACCCAGACTTCTAATTTCTGCACTGCCAGCATTTCCCCTACCACAGAAAACCCCTGTCATCTTGTCTTGCTTCACTCCCCTCCTCTTTGCCTCCTCTCTTTCGTGCCTAGATTCAGCTTCTCCTTTCCCTTCTTTCACTTACCCTGAGCTTGAAATCTTTAGGAGCTCTGTATTTCTAGCATACTATATAATTTTTGCTTATTTGTTACGTGTATTGACTGCTCATTAATCTCTAGGAGGACAGGAGTTTGGGGCTTGACCCCCTCCCCACACTCATGTATCCTGAGAACAGGAACTGACACACAGTAGCCACTGGATAAACATGGGAGCGGATGGCAGAGCTGGAGGTGGAGAGGACAAGAGGTGGTGGGGATGGGGATAGTAAATCTTCCTGCAGCAGCTCATTCATCCAGCCTTCCTCCCTTCTCTGTCCTGACCCAGACCTTTTGCAAGAAATGGCTGGAGAAGTTACCATCTCACATTCCACTCAGGTTCTGCTTGGGAGGGCCTGCCTTGCTTCAGGCTGGTTTCTGGGTCTCTCTGCTCTTCTCTTCCTTCTCCTGGAGCTCCTCTCTGGTCCCTCCTCCTCTCCTGATTAGGGCCTGCCATGAATGGATGGAGACACTCTCCATACCTATCCCCAACTGCATACTAGTTCCTTCCTGGCTTTTTATCCAGACATTCCAAATACCAGGTGAAAAAGATGACAACTGCAGAATATACTTCAATGCAGGCTCTGGTGTATTCCCCACCTTTCCCTTGTCTAAACTGGCTCTTTCTCACCCGACTGGTGTGGCTCAGTGGTTGAGCACCAACCTATGAACCAGAAGGTTATGTTTCGATTCTTGGTCAAGTCACATGCTCAGGTTGTGGGCTCAATCTGCAGTGGGGGGTGTACAGGAGACAACCAATCAATGATTATCTCTCATCATTGATGTTTCTAGCTCTCTATCCCTCTCCTTCCTCTCTCTGAAATCAATTTTTAAAAATCATATTTAAAAAATAAAATAAGTAAACTGGCCCTTTCTCCCTGTCCCTCACCTCTCCTTCCATGCTTTCAAATCCCCCACCTCCTGCATGGTTCACTACCATCTGTTGACCTTTGGCCCTTCTGATTGACACTGGTTTCTTGGCTATGAAACTTCCAGCTGGACAGTGAGCATCACCAGATCCTCCTTACCCGCTGCCCTTTAGTGAAGGCCTTCCCTTCCAGCCACATGCCCCAAGCTTTGAGGGTGGCACTTACTCTGGTCACTTGATTTGCACATGCAGATGGGAACCTGATGTTTTGTAGGAGAAGACTGCCTGCCTATCTTGGAGATGGGCCAGGAGGTGACTTTGGGATATTGACAGAAGGATGGTTATGATGAGAGATCCTTGCTTTAGTCTTCCCATGCTTCTCTTTCTGAAGACAGGAAATGTGGACCTAGAGCCAGAGACCTGGCTTTCAGATCTGGCTCTGCCACCTTACTAGCCATGTGAGCTTGGGTAAATTCCCTATATAAATCCATTTTCTTATATGTGTAATAACAACAGTAACCTGGGCTAAGGAATTAAAAAATGAAATGAGATAAGGTGCTTTACACATGTTAAGGAGTCTATATTTCTACCATCTTCACTGTTCCTATTCTTTCCTCATTTCTATGCCCTAAATCCCAGCCTTCTGTTTCTCATCTTTCAAACTTTCCATCCTTCAGCCCACTTGTCTTCTCAAGGGCCCAGCCTCCCCAAGCCATGCAATGTCCTTCCATTCTTGAGCTAACAGCTCAGGCTTCAGGAGTGCCAGGAACCTCAGCATCAACCCCATCTTGCTGAGCCAGACAACAGTTCCAGCCAGGAAACTGCCTCCTTCCCTCTGCATCCAGGTCCTGGCTGGGCTTCCTCGAGATCCCTGAAGTCCTCCCACTATTGATCCTAACCAAGAACGTTTTCCATGAGTAAGTCTGAACAATGCTGAGCTGCTTGCCCAGCTACCCCTGACTAGAACTTGCCATTGGGCAGGGACTGGTGGGGGTGAGGCAGGCAATAGGAAGAGAAAGAAGCCAGACTCACCTAGTCAGCCCCCAACATCACCAAAGCAAAGCCCCTTCCTCCCCCAAATCATGTGGGAGGGGTGTAGTAGTTAAGCACATGGTTCTTCTTCTCAGTGGAACAAACCAAGGCTTTCATCCCTGCTCTGCCACCTGCTATCTGTACAGCAGTACATGCCACTTAATCCCTCTGTGCCTCAGTTTCCCCAGGGCTACGTAGGATTTAAGTGATATGTCAAAGGATATGACAGCATATTGCCTGCCACACAGTAGCATAGTAGCTATTCATACTATTATAAGTTACTACTAAGAATTATTACAAATTAGTACTAATTATAAAGCTGCTCTTGGGCTAAAGTTTTCACAGTTGGGAAAAGTTCTCAAATGTGACTTGCTGCAGCCCAACCCTCTTCGTGTTTAACATGACTGTCAAAAGGCCCCAAGTCCAGTGCCACTGCCCCCAGGGTCCTTTCCTCTCCCACATGCTGTTCCAACAGAACAGCCTGGAGACCATCCCCCTGGCCTCCATCTAGATATGCCAGCCAGGGCTCACTCTGCTGGCCATGCCACCCAGATGACAGAGGGGTTGAGAATACAACCCTGCCCCAAGGAAAGGGGCTCTAGTACTCTGTCACTCTGTCTACTTTGGGGGACCAGGGCACGTGAGGAGGCTCTCATCTTCAAGACCAGGCCTGAGCTACTTTCTGTACAATGGACAGCTCCCCTTCGCCTCTCTCCCTCTAGAACTCCTGGAGCAGTAAAAAGCTTCCAGGGAGAAAACCTGGGTTCTTAATTCAGGGCGGCCATAATTAGCTGTATGTCTTTGGGCAGATCTCCCTCCGCTCTGGACCCCAGTGTCCTCACCTGTAAAAGGAGGCATCTGGAGCTTCAGTTCCTTGTGGTTCTTTCCAACTCTAAACAAACTTTGTGACCACCAAGCTCCTCAGCACTTCCTTTCCCTGAGCTGCAGTCTCATCACTCTATCTACCGTGCCCTTCGGTTTATGTTCTGTTTCCAATCCCCTTAGGGGACCAGAGCTAAGATCCCCAAGGAGTCTGCTCCTTCCCCAGCTCCTTCACTAGGATGAGCCCCATTCTCTAACTCCAGACTGGGAAAGCTTGTACCTGGCCAAGTACAAGGCCAATCAAGAGAAGCCAGCCTTGGCCCTCTCTGCCTCACGCTTGGCCACAGGAAACTCCAAGGAACCAGTCACTGAAGACTGTACGAGGGTGGGCAGGGTGGAGCTACGGAAAGAGAAGATGCTGACAGAGGGAGGGTGAGCCCCTGCTCCATCACCTGCCATGGCTGCACCTAGCACCTTCTTTCCCCTCCAGCTACAAAGGCACTTCATCCCTATGCCTCCTCCTCAGCCCCCAAGGATGTACCCCTACATGACACCAGCCAGCTGGAGTGAGAATTTCCTCTTGAAACTGCCCAGACACACTCAGTGACCGCCACCCCCCCTCCCAAGCTCATTGCCATCTCCCCTAACTGCAGCCTATTTCCTCAGAATTCTGTTTCTTAAGGCTTAGTCAGCCTAAGGCTCTGCCTTTGGCCTAGAGAAGGTCAAAAAGGAAGTCCCAACAAGGACCTAAGGAGAATGGGCCCTGGTCAGGCACACACACCCACAGGACCCTGAGCACCAAGCCCAGCCTCAGACACTCTCCTGCCTGGAACCATCATTGGTCCTTCACACACAAGACTAGCACTCTACACAAGATGGGCAGGGCCCCGGGCACCTGCCTAAGCATTCCCTTTCCATGCTCTCCAAACCTCTGCTAGATATGTCCAGCCCATGGGCTTTCTACACCAACTCCACAAACCTCTGTCCCTCATCTGCTCGTACCACCAGACTCCTCCACAGCCCACAGCCCCCACACATATGCACACAAGCACATGCTGACATGTAGGTTCTCAGGCACACACCTCCATACATGCCTGGGAGCCCCCAGACCTATCTCCTGTTGCCCTGGACCCCACTTATTCATACTCATCCACCCAATGGCCTCTTCCGACCAACCTGGAGCTGAGCATACCAACTTCCCCAGCAACAGGCTGCGAGGAGCTCTGACCCATCCCCTCAACATTGCAGTCGGACCAGGGGTGCACACACCTGTCAGGAGCTGATCAGGAGTCTCCAGTCTAAGTTACTGGAGCTGATGAAGATGATTTTCTGCAGGTGGCCTCTCGCTACCGGGAAACTAAGAGGGTGTCCACTATGGAATTCCCAGAGAGGCCTGAGTGGGGCTCAGGCTTTGTTTACCCACTGCTGACCCATGACCTCTGACCTTCCTGTGGGGAGCTTCTCTACCTTGACACCCCTTTCCCTGCACCTTCCTCTTGGTGGGCACTTCTGGGTCAGTGCAGCTGAGAGGCCAAAGCACCTGGGAAGGAGTCTGGACGAATCCACGTGGCCCTGGCCGTCCTCTACCTCTGATCACCCACCCAGCCCCTGCCTCCCCATTACCTCCGACCTCCAGCACTGTGACCAGGGCCTCGCAGCAGGCCTGGCCCCGCTCGTTCTGGGCCCTGCAGCTGTACTTGCCGGCGTCCTGCGCCCCGCAGTTCCGCAGCCACAAGCAGCTGGGCTCCGGGGCTGGCGGAGGCAGGAGCTGCCCATCTCGGAACCAGCTGAGGCTGGGCTGGGGCGCTCCGCTCACCACCACCCGCAGCCGCACGTCGCAGCCCACAAACACTGCGGCGTCCTTCAGGGGCCGAAGGAAGACTGGCGCCCCGGCCGCGGGCCCTCCGCCGGCCCCGGCCCCTCCGCCGGCCCCCACCTTGGCCCTCTTCGGAGGCACCCCGGGGCTGGGGGGTGCCCTGGTGCCCGCCTCCTCGCCTCGCAGGCCCCGCGATTTCTGCATGGCCTCTGCGAGCTGGGCTGGGGGGTGCTGGAACCGACGGCCACGGGGGGCGCCCGGGGGATGGTGCCTGGAAGATGAGTCCTGGGGGGCCGGCGCCCTGCCTTTCTGCTGCCCGCCCGCCTTCAGCCTGCGCTACCCAGAAGGTCACCAGGGCGGCCTGCTGGCAATTGCTCCTCGGGGGCTATTTTTAGGGCCCCCGGCTCCAGTTTCGAGGGAGCTGTGGAGGGAGGGGGCAGCAGAGGAGGGGACTTGGGCTCCACTCGGCTCCTTCCCTCCCTCCAGGTGGCCCCAGACCCCCACCAAGTTTAACCGAGTTCCAGCCCCTTCCCCCATGGTGTGTCTGCGAGCAAGCCCACTCCTGAGGAGTCGGATTACCCTTGGGCTCGATCCCATTTCCCTTCCTCCCTCCTCGCAGGCCCCTGATTCCCAGCTGGGAAAGGGACAGGAGGTCTTGGGTGAAGTGTCTGAGCGGCAGATGGGAAGGAAGGCCCGGCGAAGGGGAGCAGACAGCCAGAGAAGAGGGACCAGAGGCCTCCGCAGCCTCCATGACAGTGTGGTAAACAGCAAGACCAGGAGCAGGGAGCGGGGTGGATTCTGGCTCCCAGCGGGTCCTGCCTATGCTTGCTGGATGACATCAAGCCTCTCTCAACCTCCAAGTCCTCATCTGTAAAAATGGGTAGTTGAATAGGTTTGCAATAGGCAGAGAAGAGAGGGAAGGACATTCTAGGTGGAAGGAACGGCATGGCCGAAATCAGAACATGATGAAAGCAGATGATGTGTTCTAGGAATCAGATGAGTTTGGAAGGATTGAACTGCAGTGGGGAGGGTGAGTGGAGGTGGGAAGTGGGGCCTGGCCGAGGGAGCTTTGCTTGCTAAAGTCAGTCTCCTGATGACAGTTGGGTGCCACTGCAGGGTGCTAAACAGCAGGATAACATGGTCAGAGCTGTGTTGTAGAAGAATCCCTCTGGCAGCCACAGTGTGGAGGGTGGATTGGAGGTGGGAGAGTTGGAGGCCAGTTAGAGCAGTGGTTCTCAAAATAGGCATCTGTAAAAAGTAGAGAATCAAGCTCCACCCCCAGAGATGCAGGTTCAGTAGGCAGTGCTAGGAAAGTCTGGGAGTCTGCATTTAACTAGTGTCCCAGGTGACTGATGCACCTAAGGGTTGCACTTTGAGAAACATCAAGATAGGACATAACCACTTTTATTTATTTATTTATTTTTATTTATTTATTTATTATTTTAAAATGCCTGCTGGCAAATTCTTTTTAAAATATTTATTATTTCTTTTTAGAGAGAGAGAGGAAGGGAGAAGGAAAGAGAAAGAGAGAGTTCTATTGTCTGACTCCTACACACCCCCTACCTGAGATCTAGCCCAAAATCCACACGCCCCCTGACCAGGAATCGAACCTGCAACCTCTTGGTGCACTGGATGATGCCCTTCAAACTAAGCCACACTGGCCAGGGAGGGACATAACTGCTTTTAAAAGTCCAACGGGGACTTTTGTGCTGGAACAGTTTTATATCTTGACTGTGGTAGTGGTCACATGGGTCTACACATGATAAAATTGCATAGAACTAAATGCATGCACGTGTATGCATGCACACGCACACACACACATACACACAAATCATATATATATAAACCTGGCAAAATCTGAAGAAGGTGGGTGAACTATATCAATGGCAATTTCCTGGTTCTGATAATGTATTATAGTTATGCAAGATGTTACCATTGGGGAAACCAGATGAAGGGCATACAGGTTATCTCTGTATTGTTTTTCTGTGTTGTAACCACATGTGAGTTTACAATGATCTCAAAATGAAAATTTTTTTAAAGTCCAGGTGGGAGGCCAAGGGATAAGCCTGGGAAGGCAGAGAGGAGCGACAGGAGGAGCGCTGAGTCATTTGCAAATAGAGAAAAGTACTCTCAATGTCACCCCCTTATCCCACTTCTTCATTCTGGGAGACCAAAGTCAAAGTGTGCTCGTGTGTGTGTTCATGGAGAGGGAAAAGAAGAAACCATTTAAATAGTGAATTTTGTCCATAGAGATTAAAAGCCTTGAGGAAGGAAAATTTTGTTGTTTGCATACATTAAAGCTTACTCTTGGTACTGTGCAGTTCTCAGGTTTTGAAAAACGCAGAGAATCATGTATCCACTATGCCAGGACCTTACAAAACAGTGATCATCCTAAATATTTGCCTGAGCATCCCCTTTGTAGTCAAACATGCCCTCTGCACCAGCCCCTGGCAACCACTGATGATAAACTGAATTTTTAGCTGTAAATTGAATTGTTAAAATGTAGAGGCAAGCCATTGCAAGCAGATGGAACATCAAGAACAAAGGACTAGAGACTGTTTTTAAAAACCAATAACCCAAAGCCACCTAGCACTGTGCCTCAATGATTTGTGTAGAATGCAGTAGATGGTCTGTAAATGTTGGCTGGTTGGTTGGTTGGTTGGTTGGTTGGTTAGTTGGTTGAATTATGAACTGTGTGGTCTTGACATCTCTAAGCCCCAGTTCCCTCATCTATAAAATGGGGGTGATCCAACTCAGGGTTTATTCATTCATTCAACTAATTCTTGAGTTCCTACTATGTGCCTGGCACAGTTCTAGGCACTAGGAGTATAGCAGCGAACAAAGCAGACAAGGATTCCTGCCCCTGTGTTGCTTATATTTGTTGCTTATTTCTTCTTTATAAAGAAACTAGAGGCCTGATGCACGAAATTCATACAAGAGTAAGCCTTCCTTCCCCCGGCTGCTGGCACCAGCTTCCCTCTGGCACCCCAGACCTGGGCTTTCCTCGCAGCCCCGGCATTGTCCGGTCTAATTAGCATATTACGCTTTTACTATTATTATATTTTATTATTATTAGAAGAAGATAAGTGCTGTGGAAAAAATGGAACAGGGTATGGAGATAGGAATGTGGTAGGGTGGTTAGAGCTTCACTGGGTGAGGAAGCAAATGGCACAGATGTCCAGGTAGGACTGCTCCCTGCAGAGGTGGCCTCCAAGAGGAGCCAGGAGACCAGTGGGGCTGGACAGAGACATGAGGTCAGACAGCCTAGCATCTGGTAGGCCCTGGCACTTTTATTCCTAGTGAACCAGAAAGTCAGCTCAGAGAATTTTGAGCTGAGGAATTACATGATCTGACTTAGGTTGTCATGATGGCTTTAAATTATTACATTAAATATTAACATGAATATTAACTATTTAAAAAGGGCCTGGCACAAAGCCTGGCACATGGCTTGTGTGTCTCCTGGCCGAATATTCACAATATGGGCATGCATTGATGCGCAGGCAGAGGTGTGTGGACCTGGGGTGTGTGGGCCTGGGTAGGGAAGGCACTGACCTGTTCCAGTCACTGGCGCCCTCTCCTGGAGGAGCCTGCACTAGCTGTGACAGCAAGAAGCCATCATACTGGCCAGGCCTGTCACCCAGGGCAGCTGTCTGCAAGGTGCTCATCTGTCCCTTAGAATGGGCCCCACAGTGCCCCGCGGCCTGGCGCCGGGCTGGGTGTGTGCTGCCAGTCTGCCCTGACTAGCAATCACAAGCCTATGGTGTCATGGAAAGAGATCTGGGCTCCGGAGGCCAAGGAACCTGGGGCCCGGTCCTCCTCTGCTACGGATATGGGCAGTTCACCCCACCTCTCTGGGCCGTGGGGAGCTTCCTCTTACTCATAATGATACACCACGTACCCGGAACATGGTAAAAGCTCAGTAAATGTTGGTTGAATCAGTGAATGAAGTGGGGGCCATGGGCCTTTCTGATAAATATTTAATTTAGAGAAAAGCAAATAAAAGTGCCCAGTGGGTATTCATTCAACAAGTACTTAAATATTTAATGAGCACCTTCTATGGACCAAGCACTCTTATGGGCACCAAGGATATAGTTAGTGAATAAAAACCTTGCTCTTGGGTAGCTGACATTTTAGGTGTTGAACCAAAGGTCACTGATGTATTTGCATATGTGTCCTGGGCAAGCTTGTGGTGAGAGGAGGATGAGAAAGCGGTGAATGGGTGTGATGCATTGTCTCAAGGAGCTGGGAGGGTAGTCAGAGTGGACAGACAGGGTCAGAGAGTGCCCACTGAGGCCTCAGTTTCTGGCTTAGGGATATATTTGCCTCCACAGTCCTTCCTACTCCTCCAGTTGGTCTGGAACTGGTCCCATGTCTCTAGTGGGAAGCTGTCAGTCTTCTGTGAGCCCTCTTATTTCTCAGGGTTCAGAGTCTTAAAGGAGAAGATGTTAAGTGCCCCTAGCATGAGACACAGATCTTCTTTGGTTTATTTTTGTCCACTCTCTAGGAGCACCGCACCTGTCTCCCAAACCCCTAACTTCCTGTGTCAGTGTCCAGCTCCCAAGGAGGCAGACAAAGCCAAGGGCTCAGAACCGGAACTACTAGTCCCAGGAGGGCTCTGCTCAGAGAATGCGTCCCTACTGTGGGATACAGGGTGGGTCTGGGTCTTCTCTCTTCTCTGAGGACAAGTGTGTGGTCATCACAGGACACAGATGTGAGCTGAGAAGGATGTGTGCAGAGCCGTCCCAACTGGAAGGGGCCACCATGGAGGCAGGGAGTTCTCTGACACAGAGACTTCCAAGCAGAGCTCGATGATTTCTCATCAAGGCATCGGAGCAAGGCTGGGGAGGGATTTCATCAGAATGGGGATCATTGCCTTTGAGGTCTGACTCTGAGTCTAGGATTCCTACTCTCCCTCCACCATGGTGACTAGTCCACATCTAAGCTTTTCTTTGGAGGATGAGGCTGCCTCTCAGACCTTCCCTGACCTGTGTGGCCCTTTCTGCTTTGAGGGGTAGATGAACGCACATAACTCATTCAAGGGAAAGAAGGCACCTAGAGGCTCCAGAAAGTACTCACAGATACATACATCACCTCTTATCCACCGGGGCCCAGTCTCCCCCAGGTGTTTCTCTCACAGAGACTAGCTTAGATTCCAGGGTCCCCAGCAGGCTCAAGGATAAGAAACCCCTCACCGATCCCTCCTCCCTTATTCCAGTGTGAAGACCCTAGAAATGCCATTTCTAATTTCTCTTGGAGCTCTGCTACAGGTTGATAGGGGTAATTCTGGGGCCTGCAGGGTTCACCCCATTGGAGCACTGGGGGAAAGCAGTGACCATGAGTTGATAGTGGACCGTGGCTGAGGGTGGTGACCAGGGTGCAGCCCCAGATGTTCCTAGCGCAAAGGTGAAGAAACACCAAGAAGCCCTGTGCACTGAAAGGCAGTCGGTTCCAATTCCAATCAGGGCACATACCCAGCTTTTGAGTTCCATCCCTAGTTGGGGAGAATATGAAAGGCAGACGATCAATGTTTCTCTCTCATGTCAATGTTTATCTCTCTCTCTCTCTCTCCCTTCCTCTTTCTAAGCATGTCCTCAGGTGAAGGTTAAAAAAAAGAAAAGAAAAGAAAGCCCTAGCCGGTTTGGCTTAGTAAATAGAGCGTCCGCCTGCAGACTGAAGGTTCCCGGGTTCGATTCCCATCAAGGGCACATGCCTGGGTTGCAGGCTCGATCCCCAGGAGGGAGTGTGCAGGAGACAGCGATCAATGATTCTCTCTCATCATTGATGTTTCTGTCTCTCTCCCTCTCCCTGCCTCTATGAAATCAATAAAAATACATTTAAAAAGGGGGGGGAAGGGGGCCTTCATAGAAAGAGGGACTACAGCCTAGAGGGGAAGGAGCAACTTGTGAGGGAGGAGTGCATCTAAAGAGGGGAGAAAGACACCAGAAAGGCTTTTGGAAGTTTCGGGGTGGGGTGGGTGGGGGGGAGAAACACCACATAGGAACATCAGACTAGCACCTTAAGACTAAAACCCCATTAGGTTTATTTCCCCTACAGACCATCTGAATTTATTGTTTGTGATCTCTACCCTCTTCCCATCTCTAAAAGGTAATCTCTCAATCTGTGAGGAGTGTCAGGAAGGCTGAGACCCACATGGATCCATCAAGCTTCCTAAATCATTGATCCACCTGGAGTTTATTTTTTGGAAGGAATGAACAGAGTTAGAGCCTTCATCCTGTCCTCTGCCGCTACCCAATTGCCCCTCCGCTACCCATCAGTGTAAATGTTTTATTCCACAATTTCCTAATTTTCTTTTCATATGTCCTATGTTCCTCTCCCATCTTCCCAAATTTTCCCCAAATTTCCCTTTAGTGTTTGAGATAGCATGGCATTAAAATGATAAGTTAATGGGGGATGAATGGACAGCTTTAGAGTATTGGGTCTTCTTCTCCAAGAACAAGAACAAGCTTTTCATTCTCCTTAACGTGGTTGTTTTTCCTGAACTGGCCCTTGCGCATAAAGGTGCTCAGGCAGGTGTCATGGAAAGGTGTGAGTTTCTTTGGGGAAGGAACTGGGGAGGAGCCCTACTTCAGAGCCAGTCTGTGGGGAATCGTGGTGACTTTCAAAAAGAGCAGCCGTGGTGTGCCTGGGCTCTGATGATCTGAAAGGGGTAGGAGGCCCAGAATTGGGCCCTAATAGGAGGTATTTGTGGTTCCCCAACAAATGCCCTGTTCACCTCCCGCCCCCATATGCTACACACAAACAACAAGGCAGGGAGGCTCTGGGAGCAGAAGAGCTGCCAGGCCCTGGGGGACAGTCTGGCTGGGCAGGAAGGCAGCACAGTCCATCAGGAGAAGCAGTTTGACAGGGCCCCGGGGGCTCCTAAAGGAGACCTGGCAGTCAAAACAACAGGGGACGTGCTAGGCTTGTGCTTCTCTTTTTATTGTTTCTGTCCGGCCCCTGCAGTGGGGGAGGGGCAGGCACGGGAGGTGGGCGCCCTGCCACCTTGCCTGAGACCGCTCTGCCTCTGTCCTCTCCTTTCCTCTCAGCATCTCGCCCACCCTCACTCCTTCTGAGTCTCCTGCTCCCACATCTGGCACCTTCGGGGGTTCCCTCTTGCAGCCCCTGCTTGCTAAGCCTACCCTGGGAACATAAGGGACTATGGGGCTAATTTAGTGCCCCCCAGTCTCCACAGGGACTAGTCCCCCAGTTGCCTGCCTGGCTTACTGAGGAGGCCCTTTCTTTCTCTGACCTGGGCTGGGGAGTGGAGAGGTCCACCCCATGGGTCCCAACACCCTGCTGGGGTGAGGGGCCCTCTCCAAAGCCAGAGGCTAGAGCCTGAGGTCACGGAGGTGGGAGGGGCAGGGTCACTGCTCTGCCTTGGCTCCATTCAGGCCCTGCCCAGCACACCCATGGGCGGCCAAGAGCCAGGCTCACTCACTTCCAACATCCAGGACTCACACTGCTGGGGGCTCCCTGTGCCGGGCAGGGATGGGCCATGTCCCCTGTGGGGACCATGAGGGGGGTGGTGAGCGAGGGTCAGAGGCTGTGAGGGGAGACTGTGGCTGGGTGTGGTGCCCTTCGATGGAAGGCGGCTGGCTTCAGGAGGCAGTGAGGACAGGGGCGAGGACGGTCTCTGGTGGCAGAGGGGTCTCTGGCTTTAGAGCACCTCGTGCTGCTGCTGTGTGGCCTCGCTGACGACCTGGGGAGGAAGAGAAAGATAGTCCAATCCAGTGTTGGCAGGAGAATGGAGCCAAGGCCAGCCACCCAGCCCCCTTTCCAGAACAGCAGGACCCCCTCTCCCCTCAGACAGGGACTCAAACAAGCACAGCTGGCCGAAAGCGCCTGGCTGACAGCTTCCCAGACACACCCCATGGCCCCCACCAGTAAAGGGACCGGGCAGACTGCTCACCTCCCCGTCCCGGGTCTCAATGGTCTTGATCATCACTGTCTTCTTGGTATGGACTTCGGAACCCCTTTGTTCAGGGCTTGTTTCTGTAACAGACCATCCACATGCTCAGCCTGACCGAGTCCAGACCAGGCTGCTCCAGGAGCTGGGAGTCCACCCCTGGTCCCACGGGGCAGAGAGAAGACTCCCACCCCTTCTATATGGATCTGGTACTTTTTCAGCAGGACTTTTATCACTTGTCCTTGAGCCCAGTGAGTGGCTCTGTGGACCCCAGGGTTAGTCCCATGGTTGAGATGAGATCGGGAACCAACAGATGTGCTCCAGATGTAAACTGGTTCAGGAGGGCAGGACCCCTGAGGCCCAGGCCACCCAGCACTTCCATCCCCCATACATCTTGCTCCCTGTCCACCCTTGGGCCGCAGGAGAGCCCTGCATGAATTTGTACCCTGACAGTTAGAACCCAAAACCCAGTCCCAAGATATTCTCTTGGAGGACCTCATGGTACCCAGTCCCCTTTAAGGCTCCGGATGAGTAACTTGATGTCTTAATGAAAGAGAAACGGACAGGAGTCGGTCACTGATTCATCGTGTTGGTGGCCAGTGACTTGCTCTCTGTGCCTCAGTTTCCTCATTGTGAAATGGGAACAATGATTCTTGCCCTATCATGGCTACAGGACTATTAATTTCAAAAAGCATGAAGCAGTTTTAAATGTAAGGCTCACACTTGGTATCTGCATAAACGACTAACTAAAATGAGAGGTTCTGAGTTTCATAGTAAGGGTCAAGTTTAGGTCCTTGGTACTAAGAGTCTGGTGTTCATGAATCTCCTTAGCAAGCAATCAGCCTGTGATGAACGTTGTAACTCCGTGGAGCCAGCATGTATTTTTCCCTGATGGAAATGAACATCGAAGATATAAAAGGTTTGATCTAGGAAAGGCAAAGCTGCCAAGGACTCTGACTTCCTTTCCTAATGTATCATTATAGTGTGTTTTTCTGTTCTCCAGGGTTGGAAAGCCATGTGATCTGCATATTACTAATGGCAGAATGGCACAATGCCCTAGCAGCTACTTCTTCTCGTTGTTTGGCTTCGCTATGGTTTGGCTTCATTGTTATAAACCTAATCCAACATCTTGTTCCAGCAAACTGGAGGTGTTCAACAAGCAGCGGAGAGGGTGGGGGTGGGAGAGGTGGCACTTGGCAATTTGCCAGACAATGGGTGGTTGGTGCGTTATAGCCAGGGAGTATGGTCCTAGATGCTTCTGCTGCCAGGCCCCTAAGGACACCCCTGGTTCCTTCAGAGTTTGGGTATATCAGGAAAAAGAAGCTGTTTGCTGATGCTCAATATTTCCAGAAGGTTCAGGGGACATGGTCAATACAATATCATCCTATATAATAAAAGCCCAGCCACCGAATGGTGGAACGACTAAAAGGAACGACCGGTCAAGCAGTTGCTATAAAGCGCACTGACAACCAGGGGGCAGACGCTCAATGCAGGAGCTGCCCCCTGGTGGCCAGTACACTACCACAGTGGGAGCGCCACTTGGCTGACCAGGATGAGCTGCTGCTCCCACTGCGAACCCCAGGCCCACAGGCAGGAACCCGGGCTGTGATCATCGCCTCCTCCTCGCTCCCTGCCGCCTCCTCCAGATGCCACAGTCCACAGGCCTCTCAGAGCTGACCCCGGAGGCTGGGAGGCAGGTTCGTGGCTGCTGCAGGACTAAGGCCTACTCTGCTGCCTCTCAGTGCTATTGTCCCTGGGCCCACCCCGACCGGGTCCCCTGGAGCGGCAAGTGCTCCGGCTCCACAGAAGATGCCGGACCAGGGAGCAGCCGCTCAGAGGGCGGGTCCACAGCCACTCCACTGGCCAGGAGGAGCAGCAGCGCTCCCACCGTGGGCTGATTCCCGCAGGCCACACCCCCCCACTAGTGCATGAATCCTGTGCACTGGGCCTCTACTGAGATAATAAAATAGAACGATCTCTTTGTCAGAAGATCCTCTACCTAACCCCCCTCCCCCCACCCCCTACTCCCCGGCAGCAGCCCCCTTTCTCTTCTCCAAACCCCAGTCCTGTCCCCACAGTTCCATCCTCCCCTCCTGGCTGGCCTTGAGCACTGCCCATGCTGGATTCATGCCCTCCACCACCCAGGCCTCCACTTGCTAACATACACTCACCTCGAAAGTTGAGGGCAGAGAAGGTCTGGATAGGGAGGTTGATCCTGGAAGGAGAGAGATCAAATCCCAAAGGGTTAGGACCCTCGCTCTCTCCCTGTGACCACCTATGAAGTTTGCCCTGGTCCTCTCTAAACACCATCCTCAGCTGTCCCAGTCCCAGGGACCCCAGCACTCCCACTGCCATACTGCTCAGGACATAGGGGCAAAGGCCAACTTTAGCTGTCCCAGGAACTGTCCCTTTAGGACGGATCACCCATTCTATCTCTGACCTGCTGGCATGACACCAACACCCCCAATCCTGCTGCACTGTCCAGTTCACCAGGATTCCCTTCTTGATCCTGACGCGGCAGGAAGTATGGATAGCGGCTCTGGGGGACATCCATTGTGTGTGCCCTCCAGCCAGGGTGGGAACCTCTGGCCTATGCACATGTGAGGCCAAGTTCCAGGAAATGCCATTTAGCTACCTTAAAAGGTCATTATAGCCCTAGCCCATTTGGCATAGTGGATAGGACGTCGGCCTGCAGACTGACGGGTCCCGGGTTCAATTCCGGTGAGTGGCATGCAAGAGGCAGCCAATCAATGATTCTCTCTCATCATTGATGTTTCTATCTCTCTCTCCCTCTCCCTTCCTCTCTGAAATAATAATTATATATTTTTTAAAGTCATTATATATAGGTGTTACTCTACGAAACCTGAAATGTGTAAGTCTCCATCTAAACATGTCGGCTGATTTCTAAAAACTGCCAATATTATCGTTTTTATGAGTATCAATGGACATCATTTTTTTGAGTTAATGACCTGTTTTAAATTGAAGTTAAGTTTACATACAGTGAAATGCGCAGATCTTTAGTGTGCAATCCAGTGAGTTTTGATCAGTGTTTAACTGCAAGTCTAAATAAAGATATAGAACATTTCCTCCACCCCAGCAGGTGACCTCATGTTCCCTTCCAATTGTGTGCTGTTTTCTGTGTCTAGAGGTGAATTGACATGTCCGAGCTTGTCATTCTGGTCTTTTCCTATGAGCACATGTATGTATGTATGTGTGTGTGTGTGTGTGTGTGCACATGTGCGCCCTCAGTGTTCAAGTCTGCACCCTCTCTTCTAGCTTGTCTCTCCTTTATCTGCCCCTCCCTTTCCTACCTCATCATTCCCCACTTTGCTCTCATCTCTCCCTTGACTGGCAGTAATATTTTATTACCATTTGCTGAACATGGTTTTATGCTGCTGGTTCTTAATTCTGAAGGTAGAAGAGGGAATAGTTACATTTCTCTTTTTATCAAAGCTATTAATTAAATCACTTTACTCAGGTGGCCTTGGTTAATTCTCTGCTATTAGTGGAGTGGTGGCCTCTTGTATAAAATTGTTTCCAGGTCTTGTTGAGGTGATCCTGAGCCCCCATCATGGCAGGAATGGGGGCCCTAGCACCCCCCCCCCCAGAACCCCACTGCCAGCCCTGCCTTGCCCCTTACCGGCTCTCCTCGCCCTCCAGCAGCTTCCGGTAGGTGGCGATCTCCACATCCAGGGCCATCTTGACATTGAGCAGGTCTTGGTATTCACGGAGGTGGCGGGCCATCTCATCCTTGAGGTGACGGATCTCTTCCTCTAAGCGAGCGATGTTGTCCTGGTAGCCGCTGGCCTCACTAGCAAAGCGATCCTCCAGCTCCCGCATCTGCCTCATCAGGGAATCATTCTGCAGGGGAGGGGCGCCCAAGTCAAGGTCAGGTTGTTTTAAGTGGGGGGACCCTTGGGTCCAGGATGGGGGAAAGACAGCCTCAGGGCTGGGAGACACTCCAGATAGTCAAGCCCACGAGTTGTCAAACTCTTCTGAGCCAGGGAACCCTGAACTCAAATTATGTGGAAACTCAGACAATAGAACTGACAAAGGGCAGCATCGATGTTCAGCCTCTGCACCCCCTCTCAGGAGCCTCATGATTTCCTGAGAGCCCAACTGGCAATCCACCTGTTCTTACCATTGTGGTAGATTTGAGGGGACAGAGGCCCAGAGAGGGCCTGTGATGGGCCTAAAGTCACAGAGTGAAGGTGGGAGCTATAGGTAGAAAGGGCCTGGCCAGGCAAGGTGGGCAGGGACTCACAGTGCCTTTGAGAGCATCGATCTCGCAGGTATAGGACTGGATCTGGTGCCGGTATTCCATCATCTCCTGCTTGGCCTGGCGCAGTGCATCATTGTTCTTGTTGGCTGCCTGGGTCAGGTCGGACACCTTAGGGGCAGAGAGGGGCCCTGACATGAGGAGGATGCAGGATGCAGGTGGGGGTGGGCAAGGGAGCATAGAGGCCCTGGCTCACCCTCCTCCCCATGGATGGAGCCACAGGAAACACTTCCAAACTGGACTTGAGGGGGACATAGGGGTCAGGCTGCCTACCTTCGACTTGTACCACTCCTCAGCTTCAGAGATGTTCTTAGCTGCAATGGTCTCATACTGGGCCCGGATGTCCCTGAGGGCAGCAGTGAGGTCCGGCTTGGTCATGTCCATCTCCACATGGACCTGCTGTTCTTGAAGCTGGGCCTGTAGCTCTCGGATCTCCTGCAGGGAGCATCTGGGCGTCAGTCCCCTACCAGGCACCCTCACACCCCCATTCCCAGAGCCCAGCACCACGGTCCCCCCTTTCCACCTGCTTTCACCAGTGTCTAAGGACCCTGAGGAGGAGGGCCCAGAGCATACCTCTTCGTGCACTTTCTTAAGGAATGCGATTTCCTCATTGAGAGATTCGATCCTGCGCTCCAGGTCAATTCGAGCTAGAGTGGCGGCATCCACATCCTGGGAGAGGTCAAGCAAGAGGGACAGGGTCACTGATCACCCAGGCAGGGCCGAGGGAAACCAGGGGCCACACAGGGCGGGGACAGAGAGGTACGGATCCCGGGTGACTAATGAGGGCTCACCGATCGGAAGGCAGCCAAGTTGTTCTCTGCTTCTTCTTTCAGTTGAATTTCCTCTTGCAGCCTGGTGGGGACAGACAGACAGAAAGAAAGATAGATGATTGGTGGGGATAAAACTGCCCAGAGAGTGGGCTGAGAACAGAGAAAGGAGGCCTGGCTGCTGGGTAGAAACAGGAGAGGCCCCACCCAATGGGGGGAGGGGACAGGAAGTGTGGCCCAATCTCTGCCCTAGAGCCACACCCTGGAAGTCTATGTCCCCATCAGATTGTGACCTCGCTGAGATTAGGAAGCCTGTCTATTTTATCCACCTCTATGTCCCTGGTTCCTAGCCCCAGCTTGGCCCGTGTAGGGGTGCGATTAATGTTTATGACCTGGGTGGCAGGGTGGTGACTCTGCTCACTTGAGCTGTCAGAAGCAGGACCCATGAGCACTGGCTCAGACTTGTGGCCCTTTCCTACCGGGAGCCCAGTGGAGCCCACCATCCGGGCCTCCCAGCTGCCTCGAGGGCCCCCACCCACTCTCCCCTTTCCTCTAGGTTATCTGTTCCCCTGTGAAATGGCACAGCCTCAGCTAGGCCCAGGGCCCACCTCCCCACTCTACCCCCCTCTTCAGGGTCTCATCACAGAGGAGCTGAGAGCTACTGCTTGGATTCCCCGCCCCCTGCCCTTCCCAGCTGGCCCCAGATTTCCTCCTCTCCTATCAAACCCCCTTTCCCTCTGACTGAACCTGGGCCCCTCCTCCCTCCACCCATCTGCCTGCCTGACCGCCAGCCACATCACCCCATCATCTTCAGATGCTTTTTAAGGGGGCTGTCTATAGGGCCTTCCAAGGTTTCCCATTTCCGCCCCATGATGTCTCCAAGGAAACTCTTTTGCAAGCGTGGAGCGCAGGAGAGAGACCTGGAGTCCCTCCCGCTCAGGGGACACAGGCTGATGACCTTCTCCCTGCAAGGCGCCCAGCCCGTGGGAAGGGGTTTCTGGGAGCACAGGGTTCTCACTTGGCCTTGAGCCGCTGTAGGTCGTCCAGCAGGTTGTCGCGCTCCAGGTCGACGCGGGAGCGCTGGTTGGTGAGCACCTCCACCTGGCGCCGCAGCTCGCGCAGCTCCTCCTCGTAGATCTCGGCGACCCGCGTGGGCTCGCGGCCCTTGAGCCGGTTCACCTCGGCGGCGAGCGCTGCGTTCTGCTGCTCCAGGAAGCGCACCTTCTCGATGTAGTTGGCGAAGCGGTCGTTGAGCTCCTGCAGCTCCACCTTCTCGTTGGTGCGCGTGGTCAGGAACTCCTGGTTCACGGCGTCGGCCAGCGAGAAGTCCAGCAGCTCGCCCGCGCCGTAGGAGGAGGGCGCGCGGGCCGTCCCCAGCCGGCTGGCCCGCAGCCCGCCCAGGCCCCCCGCCCCGCCCGCCGTGCGCGACATCTGGTACACGCGGGATGTCATCGAGCTCGAGGAGCCCTTGGTGCCGAAGCCAGCGCGCGGGAACACGGGCGAGCTCAGCGGGGAGCCGAGCGAGAAGGCCGGGGCCCCGCCGAAGGTGCGGCGGTAGGAGGACACGCGCTGGCTGGAGGAGTAGGCCTGGCTCATCGTGGCGGCGCGGGCGAGGCTGGGAGGCGAAGAGAAGGCGGCGGGCAGGCGGCCGGCTGGAGAGTGGATTCGGCAGGGGACACCGGGCCCCCAGCAGCCAGCACTATTTGTATCCCTCCTGACATCAGCCCCCGCCGCCCCTCCCCTGACAGCTGCAGGATCCGGCTGTCCTGCCAGGAAAGGGCGGCCACTGGCGAGGGGGCGGGGAACCCAGCTCCCCCGCAGGAGGCCTGTGGGGGGCTTGTAAGGGGTGTGAGAGAGGCTGATCCACCTAGGAGGGCAGAAGAACGGCCGGCCTGCCAACAGCTTCAGCAGGGCAGCAGGCACGCCGGAACCCCCAGGCAGGCCCCTTCAGCCTTTGGGTGCTGGCCTCATACTGGCCGTAGTCAGGGGAGAGAGCCCGGGAGAGGCTTCCATTTAGTTTGAGGGTCTCCTTTTTGCTCCAAGGTCATTGCTCCAAGAGACTTTGGGTCATTTCCTGAAGGGACAAGGCCTGTTCTCAAGAAAGGCTCCCAGTCACCATTTTTCCAAAGATTCTCTGGAAGTGGCAGAGGTTTGGGAGGGCTCAGGCAAAGACCAGGAGTCCACCAGCCAGACCTAGAGGAGGAGGGTCTCTAGGCAGCCTGAGCGTGTGAGCGTGCCCTAGGGTCAGACAGCAATCATGGCCAGAGCTGTCCACTGGCACCTGGGTTCTAGCTCTAAGCCTCAGTTTCCCCCTAGACTAGTGTAGGCCTTTTCCTCCCCACCTACTGATGAGGACATGGCCTCAAGTTTACAAGAAACAGAGTGACTTCCCAGAATGGTCTGGTGTACTTTCAGTTTCCAATGGCTATGTGCACTCTCACCCCCACACCACCAACTTCACCTGGCTTCTGCCCCCTTGTGTCCACTCCACCCCTCTCTGACTCAACCCCATACCCACATCACCCACGCCCACACACACCAGGGGTTTGTGTTTTGTCACGAGCCGCATGTCAACCCAGCCATCTCCCTGACAGCAACAGCTGCCAACCCGAAATACCAGAGCCGGTATTTATAGAGGAGAATGCATGGGTCCGGTAAACAAGCGCACAGAAGAGAAGCTCTGGGGGTGGGGCCCCAGATACCTGAGGAGGAGGCCTGAGTGTCAGATGGTGGAGGAAGGCTTGGGGTGCTAAGGCCCACTCACTTCCCACCCCCATAATGTCCTAAGCCCCCAGCAGGAATGGAGCCCTGCAGAGGTCTTGCCCATCCGCAAGGCACTGGCTGACCCAACAGGACATGCCCACTTCTCCATGAACACTGCTGTCTCTCCACACCTCCACCTGGCACTCCACAGGCCTCTCTTAGGCCTGACCCTTTTGGAATGCAAATCCTGGAAACAGAGTTCTGGTCCTTCCCTAGCTCTGCCATCACCAGCAGAACTAGTTACTGGCAGACAAGTCCTTTACTTCTCAGTGTCATTATAAAGAGAGAATACTAGCCTTGCCATGTTCACCCTATACATGTTTGAAGAGCCTAGGGAACAATATGCAATAATAATAATAATAATAACGCCTTACATGTACGAAGCACCTACTCTATGCCACTCTGCTGAAGCAGTCTGACTCCCGAGCTCATGCTTTGTCCCCAGGGTGGGTGTCAATGTGCCAGGTGATCTTAAAGAGCTTTGTTACTGCTGTCTTTTCAAAGCCCTTTCACATTATGTGTCTAATTTTCACCCAAGAGAACAAGCTTAGGAGGTCGGTGGGGAGTTCCAGCTATTCTTATCCATTCTCGGAGTCACTGCAAGCTGTTGCGTTCTGGTTATTTTTGTGTCTCATCTCCCAAACTAGATTCTAGACTCCTGGAGAATTTTGGAGATCATGTGGGTTCTTAGTACATTCCAGGCAGCACTGTCCTTGTTGTAGTTCAAAGTAGCCTGTGAGCTTCCTTTCTCATTTCCTTATTTTGGTAACAAATGTCTCTCTCTCTCTCTCTCTCTCTCTCTCTCTCTCTCTCTCACTCTCTCACACACACACACACACACACACACACATCAGGAGTGGAAAAGTGACTCAGCTCCCAGCCAGTCTTAGAACTGCATCCCTCTTACTGTAGTGATTGGCTCAAAGGGTGGTGCTGGATCTGAGCAGGGCCAATCAGAGACCTTCCCTGGGATTTATAGATGGAACTGGGATTACTAAATTGGAGCCTGGGGCAACCATGTTTCCTACCTGCTGGAAAGGTCTTTCTGGAGGAAAGAGAGGTCAACACGAAAGGAGAGGCAAAGACACCTGGAGAGGAGGAGAATTGCCAGGCCGGCAATCCCAAATTCTAGGCCCTGGTTCTGCAGCTCTTACTCAATTTCATGAGCTCTCTCAGTGCTCTTCCTTGCTTTGAGGCCAATAAACTTTTCCTATTTTTCAGTTAAGGAACTTGGTGTTGGCTTCTGTCACTTGGAGTCAGACAATCTTGACTAATCTACTGTAGGAAACTCCGCACCTATTTCCACCATGCTGGGGATGAAAAAACATTTGTGGGGCTCCTCTCTGAAAACAGTTTCCAGTTCACATAAGGAAATTGCCCTTCTACCCCGCACTGTCCACTCCTGTTGCCCATGTGCTACCAACCCCCTGAGCTGCCCCAGCAGGCGCGGGGCAAGCCAGCTTCATGTGTACGAGGAGGTGCAGGCCTGGCCCAGTCCACAGGTCTGCGTGTCTGTCCCCAGCCCTCTGCAAGGCTAGAAAAGGAGAAAGAACCCATCCAGAATCCCTGCAGGACAGGAGAAGGAGGGGCTGTCTCAGCAGGAAAAACTCTACAGTGAAAACGATGGAAAGCTGGAAAGTGAGGGAAAGACTGAAGATGATATAGATACCCAAGGTGAAGGAAAGTCTATGAGGAAGAAAAGCCAGAAATGGAGGGGAAGCCAGAGCATGAGGAGAAGCACCAGTATGAGGGACAGCCCGATGATGAGGGGAAACAAAAGAAGCAGAGCAAGTCGGAAGGTGAGGGAAAAGCACAAGGTGAGGACAAGTCAGAACCCAGGCCACGGGCTGCCGAGGAGCGCCCGGCTGAAGATTGTGTGCCGCAGAAAAATAAAACCAAAAACGGACAGGGGGACAGATGATTCCCCCAATGACTATCAGTAGGACTTACAGGAAAGGCATTTGGGCGGTGAGGAGATGATGAGGAAATGTGGAGACACCTCAAGGGCTCAGGAAGAGCTAAGTGGGGATAAAAAGAAAACGGATGTTTTCATTGGATGCAAAGAGATGTACAGGATCCATTCCTACCTAGGGGCTAACGGGGTGGAGATAGGGGCCAAAGGGACTTACATGATATCCCATATCTTTAAAGCCCTTGGACTTTAATTCTGATTTCTCTGGTAAGAATATTCCAACCCTGTTTTCTCCGGTGGGCATTTGCCAGGTGATGTGTTTTCACCTTAAGCTAATAGTTTGCTTCAGGTGTCTGTCATTCTGGATCCCAGCAGCCTTTTTATCCAACTATACAGTGCTCTATATCAGTAGGAGATTTTCACCCATATGCATGGAAGAGATGTTCATGGCACTTTGTAAAACAATAAAGGAAAAAGTTTACACACACACATGAAATTGCCCTTCTGACTAGTCCAACAGCTCAGTGTAATTGTGACATGAGGCAGGAAGCAAATAAGTAAATAAATAAATCCACCTATTCTCTAGTAAAAATCAACCTCTCTACCAGACTTGGCTCTGAACCACTTGGGTCTGTTTCCAAAGTTAAGTTTCAGCCCTGAGGATTTGCTACCATGGAGGGCAGCAAAACAACACTCTGAGGCTTGAACGACAGGTGAAAAAGGAGCGCTCTGTTTAAGCAGCAGTGCCGCTGGGTTGGGTTTGCTAGTAGCCTCCCCAGGGACCACTTAGAAGTGAACACACCAAAAAAAATAAAAACTTATTTGGATGGTTAATGTACTCATCACAAAATGCAAGAGGCCCATTCTGTGGGTTGCTTTTTCATTCTGTTGGTAGTATCCTTTGATGAACGAAAGTTTTCAATTTTTATGAAGTCCAATTTATCTATTTTTTCTTTTATCGCCTGTGCTTTTGACTTCATATTCAAGAAATCATTGCTAAATCCAATGTCATGACTTTTACCCCCTGTATTTTCTTCTAAGAGCTTTACAGTTTTATATCTTTGACCCATTTTGAGTTCATTTTTGTATGCCGTGTAAAGGTAAGGGTCCAACTTCATTCTTTCACAAATGAATATCCAATTTTCCCAGCATTTGTTGAAAAGACAGTCGTTCCCCATTGAATGGTCTGGACACCCCTGTTGAAAATCATTTAGCCATATATGTGAGGATTTATTTCAGGGCTGTCTATTCTATTCCATTGGTCTATCTATATACCTGTCCTTATGACAGTACCATATTGTTTTGATTACTGTGTGTTTCCAGTGAGTTTTGAAATCAGGAAGTATGAATCCTCCAACTTTGTTCTTCTTTTGCAAGATGTTTTGGCTACTCAGGGTGCCTTGAAATTCCATATGAGTTTTAGGATGCATTTTCCTATTTCTTCAAAAAACATTGATGGGCTTTTGACAGGGATTATACTGAATCTGTAGATCACTTTGAGTAATGTTGACAGTTTAACAATATTAAATCTTCCTTTAGTAAACATGGAATTCCTTTCCATTTATTTCTGTCTTTTTTAATTTATTTCAGCAATGGTTTGTAGTTTTTAATGTATAAGTCTTATATCTGCTTGGTTAAATTTATTCCAAAGTATTTTATTCTTTTTGATGCTACTGTAAATGAAATTGATCATTTGGGGGCTTTCCTGCATTCTGTTATTGTGGTGTATTATCCTAATTGATTTTTCATATCTTGAACCATCCTTCCATTCCAGGAATAAATCCCACTTGATAAAATCAGGAAGAATGAATCCTCCTGATTTTATCAAGTGGGATTTATTCCTGGAATGGAAGGATGGTTCCGTATATAATTTCTTTAATATGCTGCTGAATTTGGTTTCTAGTATTTTGTTGAGAATTTTTATAGCAATATTCATAAGGCTTATAGTTTTATTGTGTATCTTTGTCTGGCTTTGATATCAGGATAACGATGGGATGACAGAATGAGCTGGAAAGAAGTCCCTTATTTTCAAATTATTGGAAGAGATTGGTGTAAATTCTGAAATGTTTGGTAGAATTCACCAGTGAAGCCATCTGTTCCAGCTTTTTTCTTTGATGGGAGGTTTTCAGTCATTCCTCTTACTATCCTCGTTTGTATTTCACTGTATAAATTTGCAATAGTTTATTTGGCCAGTTTTTTTATTGATAGACATTTATATTATTTTTAGTATTTTGCTATTATAAACAATGCAGCTATGAACATCCTCGGAACACTTTTTTTTGGGGGGGACACACTTTAAATATATAAATTTTAAAAAAATATTTTATTGATTTTTTTACAGAGAGAAAGGGAGAGAGATAGAAACATCAATCAGCTGCCTCCTGCACACCCCCCACCAGGGATGTGCCCGCAACCAAGGCACATGCCCCTGACTGGAATCGAACCCAGGACCCTCCAGTCTGCAGGCTGACGCTCCATCCACTGAGCCAAACCGGTTTCGGCTTTAAATATATAAATTTAGCAGTTACATTATTTTATGGTCACACCTCTTAAGCTAATTGATATTGGAAATGGGAAGCTCCACCAAGACAGACCAGTTCATTCAGCACTTATCAGAAAAAGAAAATTCACAAATTTTTTTTTCTTATTAATACAGTATTTATTTTTCTTCCTTCTGTCAAACCCTGAGCCAACCACTTTCCCCAGGCTGCCTGGGGAGGTATAGGAAAAGGAACATACAGGGAAGACAAGACTCGGGAAAAAGAACTATGGGAGGTGGAGACAGCTCCTTCACATGGTGAAGGGGATGAGAAAGGCCACCATCAGGCAGAAGAGCTCCAAGGCCTTTGAGAGGGCAAAGCCCAGATGGCTAGAAATAAGAGAGGTCAGGAGATGTGGGGCCGCCCAGCTGCTGAGGCTCTCATCTGTCAGTGTCTCTGTCTCTGATAGTTTCAGCACCACTGCAGACAGTGATCGGCTCAGAGAGGGGCGGGGGACAGGGGGAGGGGGGGCGGGGGCGGGAAATTCACAAATTTGTGTATATGATATGGTGCCTTGTACAGTGGGTGCTATCCATATATTTTGTTGACTCAAACAAAAAAGAAAGTCAGTCCTGAAGTCTTGCTTGAGATCTTTCCAAGTTACTCGGACCTTGGAGAGTCTTGGAAACTTCAGGTTGAAGGTAACTTTATAAATCACGAGGTTGACCAGTCTCATGGCCCCACTTCTCAGTTAAGGCTTAAGTCTTCTTCATTATGACTCCAGCAAGCCTGCTCCAGCTCGAATCCCTCCACTGCCTGGGAACTTGGCGTTCCCAGGCAGCCCATCCCATTCCATACAGAGTCATTGGGTACCTAACACATGTCCGGCACGGGACAGAGGACAGGTCTGCTGTTAGAAAATATGTCTTTGTATTTGAACCCAGGTGATATGTCTCTGCTATGCCGCTTATTGTAACCTCAGAGCCAAACAGAGCACGAAGAACCCCCTTTCACAGACCTGCTCCTCAGTTACTTCTGGGGAGTGCTCAGACCTTTTGGGGATAGCCTGTTTCACCATCACCACTTTCTCTCCCTTCCCTGATCTACTGCACCAGCAAAACCCAAGCTCATCATGGCCCCCAAGTGCCCACAGGACTGGCCCTGCCCACCTTGCCCTCTCAATTCACTCACCTCCCCTTTGTGCTCACCTCACCTCGGGCACACTGCCCTCTTTTCTGTTGAATCATATTGCGGAGCTCTTTCCAGCCTCCGGGCTTCTTTGCATTTCCTGTTCCCTGCCTTCCCCTCTGCGGAGTGTCTGGAGGGCGTATGGATGCCTAGGCAGGTCTCCGAACCTCACAGAGGGCTCCCTGGCAGACAAGGGCCCTGCCTACCCATAGGACCTCCCAGACCCCGCGGATGGCACGAATAGGGAGCAGGTGGCTGATGTGAGTGGATGGCTGTGATGGGGACACTGACCAGGACAGCACAGAGCATTTAGATTGAGAAAAACTGAAGGAGGTCCAGAAGGAGAGAACTAGAAGTGACTCTTCCACTGTGCCCTGTCTGAAAGCACCTCACCTTACCCCAGGGCCACCCCAGAATCCCTGGGGGCTGACACCTCCCTCCACGATTCACACCCACCTAGGGGGGGGGGGTGTCCTTTGCCCCTTTCTCCAGGGCTTATCCTCCTCCTCTTCTTTTTGTTTCCCAACTGGGGACCTCATGCTTCCATCCTTAGCCTGGATTGGGGACAGTGTGGCCGGTGTGAACTTGAGGAGCCTGGCTCTGGGCTCAGCTTTAGCACTTGGTAGGAGGCCCAAGCCTGGGGCTGTGGGGGTGGCCTGCCGGAAACAAATCAGTTTTACTAAAAAGAGAGATGTTGACAGGAAGCCAGGAAGGCTGGTCAACAACCTTAATTGCTCTAACCACTCACCCTTTAGTTGAGATATTGTTAGCTGAAGCAGCTTCCACCTTGGTTTGTCCCATTAAGTTTTTGTTATTTCCTGCCTAAGGGCTACATGTATATTTCTATTTATCTTGCCTAAGATGTTTTCCCCAAAGCCTCAATAAAAGGGATGGCAGAGCCAGAGCAGTGGTTAGTTCTCCCACTAGAGGTGGACTACCGCCTGGCCCCCCATTTCGCCAAATTGAATTTCTTCAAGTCTCCATTCATTTGTGTGCGGCCCTTCTCCAGAACCCGAACCCTGAACCAGAACCCTGGACCACGCGGGACGTGGAAAGGGATTCCTACTTTCTGGCGCCTACCGAGGGACTTCTGGAGGAGAAGGTATTTTTCGCCTAAGAGCGAAGGAAGGAAAAAGTACACCGAGGAAAGGTGTGGAAAATTCACCGGAAAAAGGTGAGGGAAGTTCACCGCACACAAAAGCCCACGGCCAGCTGCAGAGTCGCGAACTGTAAGTAGGGTGGGAACTTCTTTTTCAGCCAGGCTAATGGGGAAGAATTAGGTTATAAATATAAAGTAAACTTTATTAGAATTTTTGTTTGAATGCTTAACAAATTAAAAGATTCAGAAGGTATTCTTTTATGTTATAGAACAGTGGCCCACGATCCAGAGGCTAAGACAGAGACAGCACTCATCCTGGGGTTTCACCAACTAAACATCTGTGCCACCTGGGTAAGTCCGGCCCTCCCCACCCCCCGCCCCCACCCCCACCCCCACCCCCCAATCAGGCCCAGGTGTGAAAGGGGACCAGGCAAGGTCATCTCTGAAGTCCCTAGTGTCTCCCATCCTGAGTCTCTGGGCCCAGTCTCAGGGTGGGACAGGTCCCCAGCCGAGCCCTTGCTCCCAGAAGCCTCCCTGCCTCCTTGCTCCCAGAGCCCCTCCCCCAGCAGCCTCCCTCTTGCTGCCCCCTCCACCCACCTTCCCTCAGCTGTGATGCTGCTTAACCTCCACAGGCTGCGGAGGAGCCCGAGTGACTGTAAAAGGGAAGGAATGTCCAGAGGCAATTGTTTCTCCCTGATATCACTGGGGGGAGGTTGAGTTGGGGGGCCCAGCCAGACAGTGGCGGAGGCAGGATTCTCGCTGAAACGCATCTCTCCCTCCTGCGCTGGCCCCTCTTCCCCAGGCGCAGGCAGCGATCCACCCCCTCTCCTCTGTGACCCTCCGCATCTCATTAGTTTCAGACCTTCAGGCGGTAGCCTCCTCTCCCAGCTTTCTCCACCTGACCCCAGACCCTTCCCTAAGCCCCTTCCTCCGCCGCACACCCACCCCAGTTCTCACAAACCCCTCCTCCGCCTCCCCCTCATCACCCCACACCCCAGCTCCTTCTCCGGGCTCCAACCCCCTCCTGCCCCGCGCTCCTTTTACAGACATGGAGCGCTGCGGGTTTTCTGCCAAAGTAGGAGAAGTCTGGAGCTAATCTCACCTCCTCCCAGCCCCCAACCTATCCTACCAAATAGGACGTCTGGCAGGCTGCGGGAAGGCGGAGGTGGCCGCGGTGGTGGAGGGAAGAAGAGAGGGCGGGGGGTGAAGCTGAGCCTCAAGGGGAGGAGCTAATGAGAAGGGTGGAGGTGAAAGCACCCCATAAATTCCAGGTGTTATGTGCATCAGTCAGAGATGGGGGGATGGGAGGATCGTGAGAATGGGGTCGGAGGTCCAGTCGAGGAAAGGGGAGGAGACTCAGGTAGCATTAAGGGAAGATCCCCTGGAAGGCACTCTGATGTGTTGGGAGCAGCTTGTGGCTGGGAGTCGGGATAGGCTGTGTGCCCTCTCTGGATCTCAGTTTCTCTCTCTCTCTCTCTTTTTTTAAAATATATTTTATTGATTTTTTACAAAGAGGAAAGGAGAGGGATAGAGAGCTAGAAACATCGATGAGAGAGAAACATCGATCAGCTGCCCCCTGCACACCCCATACTGGGGATGTGCCTGCAACCAAGGCACATGCCCTCCACCGGAATCGAACCTGGGACCCTTCAATCCGCAGGCCGATGCTCTATCCACTGAGCTAAACCGGCCAAGGCTCAGTTTCTCTTGCTTGAAGTGAAATATCCCTCTCTATTCTGATCCCAAAGAGAGGAGTGACAGAGGCCCCTTTCTTCAGAATCCACCATCAAGTGAGACCGAGATCACTGGCATGTCCCCAGAACAGCCCGAATCCCACCACAGGGTGATGGATGTGGCTACACCTGCCAGCAGAAATGGAATCAGCTTCCTCAGGCACATGTTCTCCCTATTTCCAGGTTCCTCCCTCCTTCACCCTCCTCCTCCTCTCCCTCTCCCCAGGCTTCCATCTTCCCTGTGTGAGCACCTGGTCCTGCCCAGCACAACAAACGCATCCCCCTTAGGACTCTGGCCTCTCCGTTGTCCCCTCACCGTATCTGGCCACCTCCTCACAATTCCCAGAAGTCCACCCTTGAACTTCTCCAAATCCACCCCACCTGAAACATTTCCTGAAGCAGCAGAGACTGGAGGCAGAGGAGCCCCAACACAGACATACACACACACACACACACACACACACACACACACATTGAAACCCCCTAGCAGAACAGGAGCAAATGCTCTTTGAACAGAGTAGGCGGAAGAGGGTAAGGGGGTGAGAACTGAGGTGTGGGGATCAGGGTGAGCCGGAGACAGGTGGGATGTGCAGGATGGTACTCAGCCCCACTCCAAGGAGACTTCACAGTCTCGTTCACCTATGCTGGGACTCGCACCTGGACAGCCGCTCACGAACCCTAAGCCCTCTGCTGAACTGTAAGCCCCTTCTTTCTTTAGACATTAACCCAGATAGAGAAAAGCAGTTTCCTTTCTCCCCTGGAATTCTGTCAGGTTCTTAGTGCCGTCATTCAGCCTTCTCTTCGGCCTGATTCATTCATTCCTTTCATCTTCCCTCATAGGCTTTTTTTGGTTTCAGCCCCTCCAGTTTGGTCAGATCCCTGCTGTCCTGGACCCTTTCCAGGTTTCCTACTGCCCTTAGAGGCTGTGGGGTTCTTTAAACAGGGCCTGAGCAGGCTGGCAATGACCTCACAGGGCCACTATGCACAGTTGCTATATATAGCCTTATAGGATCATCCTCCTCTTCCTCCAACCAGCTGAGTCACAGTCAGCTTGGGGTCCACTCAGACCCCAGGACCTTCTCTGCCACTCCAGGCCACAGCCCACCACAACACCCTGAGCTGTTCTTTATTCTCCAAACCATCCAAGTATGCAATGAAAGTGAGTCTTGGGTCCAGAAGACCTTCTTGGGCCCTCAGTGTTTTGTGTTTTTTTTGTTTTGTGTGTGTTTTTTTCTCAAAAAATTTTTTTAATATATTTTATTGATTTTCCACAGAGAGGAAGAGAGAGGGACAGAGAGCTAGAAACATCGATGAGAGAGAAACATTGATCAGCTGCCTCCTGCACACCCCCCACTGGGGATGTGCCCGCAACCAAGGTACATGCCCCCTACCAGAATCGAACCTGGGACCCCCGAGTCCGCAGGCTGACGCTCCATCCACTGAGCCAAACCGGTTTCGGCCCTCAGTGCTTTTATAGCCTCAGTCCTTCATCCCTCTATCTTCTCATACCTGGCCAGATAGCCAGCCATGGCCTAAATCCCATTTGACTCCACAGAGGTGTGAGCAAGGAGAGAGGTTTCGGAGCAGCTACTGGATCACCACCTGGGCTTAACTCCTCTACCACTCTTGGGTAAGTTACTACCTCTTGGAGCCTCAGTTTCTTCATCGGTAAAATGATAATAACAGCCTAGGTTTTCTGGGAATATTAAATGGGAAATTGTCTGCAAAGCACACCTGGCACACAGTAAGTATTCAAAAAGTATCAACTATTGCTAGAATTTTGCCTCCTTTGACTGATAAAGAGCTGGTTCTCGGATACCCAGGGACTGGCTTGAATCCTTGCTTCAGGTCAGCAAGTGTAGGACCAAGACTAATAGCCAAGACTGACTGCCTACCTCCAAAGCTCTCTATCAGAGGCTATGCTACCTCTAAGAATAACAGTTATACCACATATTAAGTACCTACTGTATACTGGACACCTGTCACGTAAAAAAATCACTGTATCTCCAATCCTCACAAGGCTGGGAAATAACTATTATCCTCATTTTACAATCACAAATTCTCGGCTCAGAGAGGTTAGGTAAGTTCTTTAAGGTTGCACAGCAAGTAAACACACAGTCTGGATTTGTATCTTAGATAATGGCTCTTGGAAGCCAGGCTCATTTCTCTGCGTGGTCTCTCAGACCTCGCCACAGACTGACTTGGCAGGCTCAAGCAGTTTCCTTTCTAGGCACTTCTTTTAACGGCCTTATTGGGGGATCTCCACTGGAAAGCCCATTGTCCAGCAGAGGGCAAGCCCCTCCCAACATTCTGCCCTGCTCTTCTCCCCAATCCCACTGCTCTCCAGAAAAGGGCCCCGGCTTGGAGAGGGCGGGTTGTTAGGGGGTCAGGTCCCATCAGCGGAGGAGGCTGGCCTTTATCCCACAAGTCCCCGGGGGTGGGGGGGGGGGGCGGGGGAGACACTGACGATCTCCTGTGTGGGGAGGCCACTGGGGCTCCCCTGCAAGCTGGAGAGGCTCCCCTGAGTGCGCCCTGGCCCCAGACTGCCCCCAACCGGCCTGGGAGAGGGCCTGGGCAGCAGCAGGCACAATCCCGTCCTGGAGAGGCTGCCTGGAGGACTGGCACTGGGGGTGAGGCTTGCTCCTGCAGCCTCAGGGCTCAAAAGCCACTGGGGAATCCACTGTCAGCTGCCGGGGATTTCCACTGCCCAGCTCCCAGGCCCCAAAGCCACCTAGAAAGTCCCAGATACATTCCCCTTCCCAATGTTAAGGACCCTGAGATACAGTTTGTGGAAAATGGAGCACTGAAGCTTTTTCATCCCTCCTGTCCCACAGAGCCCCCTGGTGCCCCTCCCCATCCAGCCTCAGGGGAGGGGCAAGGCTCTCTTCCTCTTCTGTCCCAGGCTCCTGGCCACCCTGCGCACCAGAATAGACCACTGACCACCTGCCCTGGGGACTGGGAGGGACCACAGCCGGTGCTGCCACTCAGGCTGGGAGTGGGGTTGGGAAGAGAGGAGCGCGGAGGCTGGGATTGTGGGAGGGCGTTCCTGGGACCCAGGCTGTTTCCAGCTGCTCCTCTGTGTAGTGCAAAGAGCTCTCCACCAACACCCTGCAAACAACAGCCAGGACAAGCTTGGAGCTCCAGGCCCCCGCTCAGGGCTCAGGCTGAGTCTCCGCCCCAACTTCTTTCCCCTCTCAGTCTCTGGCCTCCACCCCTCCCCAAGTCTGGTCCCTGCCCCTTCCCTCCCCTTCTCTGGGGTCAGGGTCTCTGCCCTCTCCCCCAGCTCTTTCTAAGAGGATGCCCTCTCTTGGTGACCCCCACATTCCAGCCTTGCAGAGCTCACAAGGGCTTCCTGCCTCCTGTGAGATCCCTGCCCCCACCCTTAGCTCCGGCAGCCTCTCCGGCCATCCAGCGGCTGGCCCTCTGCAGTTCCCTTCTGGGAACTCTCCCTCAGCCCCAGGCCCAATTTAGCTCCTTTAATCTTCCCTGTAATCCAATCCGGCCATTTCCTGGCCACACACTGCACTTCCAAACTGCCAGTCCCTGGAGAGGGGCAGGGCCAGGGTGGCCTCAGCTCTTCCCTAGACTGGAGCACTGCCCGCCCCCCTTCCTGGGCCCTTCTGCTATACCCCCTCCTCTTCCCCCCATGCCAAGGAAACCCCAAGGAAACCCAGGCCTGAGCCAATCCTGACTCCTCACCTCCTGCTTTTCCACCTTTGCTCAAGGAGAGGTTCCCCAAATTCCAGAGGACAAAATCTGGAATCAGACTACCTGGCTTCCTAGTCCCAGCTCTGCCTCTGACCAGCCACGTGACCTTGGGCAGGTTGCTTCCCTCTCCTTGTCTCTGCTTCTCATCTGTAAATGGGGACCATATCAGCACGTACCTCAGAGAAGGCTGTGAGGATTAACTGAGTTACTTTATGTAAAGTGTTTAGAATAGCTCCAGATACATACTAAGTGCTTTTTAAGTGTTAAACAAAAATTCTCTTTCCCAGTCTTGTATTACAATGAGTTTATTTCCTCCAAGTTAAGATACCCATGAATTGTGAAACACTTCATTTATTTAATAACATCATTTCAGGGGGAGGGGAGAAACATTGCCATATAAAATGTACAAAGTATCTGTGAGCCATTTTCCAATTTCTTATGTGTAATTTGTTCAGTAACAAAATTCATGTAGCATACTCATCTCTCCGAGGTCTCCGCTTCCACCCAGAGAGTCCTTTTTCAGCTTCTGTGCATTCATTGTTTTGTTTTGTTTTATTGATTTTTAGAAAGAGAGGAATTTGAGAGAGAGAGATAGAAACATCAATCAGCTGCCTCCTGCACACCCCCTACTGAGGATCAAGCCTGCAACCTGGGCATGTGCCCTGACCAGGAATCAAACCAGCAACCTCTTGGTTCATGGGTTGATGCTCAACCACTGAGCCACACCAACTGGGCTGTGCATTCATTGTTGAAGGCTGGTACCCAAGGTTTTGGGTTCAAATCCTTACTCCCAAATCATACTTAGTTGAGCCACCTCAGGCAAGTTCTTTGGCTTTTTAAGCCTCAGTTTTACCTAAACAGCCAAGATAACTCACAGCAATTGTAGTGAATATTAAATGAGATCATGTATGTTAAGGCGTTTAGCGTGTATCGGATATTCATTATACAAGAGAGATATCAATATTGTGATGATTTTTAAATGTTTGTTGAGTTGAACCTGGACTCTCAAAGACTGGGTTGGGAGGTGAAGATCTGGTATTTCATGGTCGAAGTGCCCTCCAGTGGCCATACTCTGAAACTGCAGGCTTCCTGATTCACTTGGGGAGTCCTTTTGCTGGTCCAGGAACTAACTCAGCTACCCCACCCCCAGGCCAGGCTTATCTCACCCAACTGGAATTCTTCACTTTATCTTTCCTTTTACAGAGGCCTTAAGGGGCTTTCTAAAGTACTTAATAGGACAAGACACCAGGGGCAGAGCTTTGGCCCAGGAAGGCTACAGCCTGGACATAAACTGTCTCTCATAGCTGTGGGCGGAGGGGCCTGCGGCAGGGAGGTAGGATGGTGGAGTGCTGTGTGCTGGGCAGAGTTCTCCTCTGACCTGGACACTGTGGGATCTGGCTGGTGGGAGACCCCTCTTGCTGCCCACATCCAAATATCCAGCATAGAACAAGTATAGCCCACTTCACGAATCTGCTTCTGGACATTTGTTCAACCTTCCCTCCTCCTTCCCTCCCTTTTCTTCCTTCCTTCTTTCCTTCCTCCTTTCCTTCCTTCCTTCCTCCCTCCCTTCCTCCCTTCCTTCCTTCCTTCTTTCCTTCCTCCCTCCCTTCCTTCCTTCCTTCCTTCCTTCCTTCCTTCCTTCCTTCCTTCCTTCCTTCTTTCCTTCCTCCATCCATTTTATTGAACACTGGCTGTGTACCAAGCCTCACGTCCTAGGTACTGGGGGTTAAAAAGATCAATCTAATACAGACACAAATACTGCTGCCAAGCGTTGTTCACAATGTCCCAGACACCACCTGCAGAGTTAATCCTTGCATCTGAGTGTTTACAGCTTCTTTCTCTGTGTGGCTGAGTGAGAGGGCAGAGGCGGGAACCTCAGATCCAGGCTGCCTGAGGCCCCTGATGACATGTGTCCATACTGGAAGCTTTGTCTGGTCAGGTGTGGGGGCTGACTTCCTCCTCCTGGGCCACACCGCTCCTCTGAGAAATGTTCCCCGTCTCAAACATTAATCAGACTCCCAGCTCCACCTGCACTGGGGCCCCTGACCTCCCCGCCCTTTCCCAGCACTGCCCAGGGTCCAGGGCTGGGAGTCAGGGAGGGGTGGTGTGTTTTTAACCCACCTTGCAATGAATGGCCTGGGTTAACTTGCTCAATATTTAGCATCTAACCCCAGCTCACTGGCCAACTCCCTGTTGTCCAGGATTGAGAAGGAGGCTTACTCTAGAGTCACTGGGTGAAGAGTGGCTGGAAGTGCTTCCATTTTTGGAAGATGCCTGCGCGGCAGGAAGAGCTGGGTGAGTGTCTGTTACAAATGCCCATTGTCCCTGGGACTCTGTTGCCTCTTGTGCTGCCATCCTCCCTCCTTCCACTCACGATCACACTTCTCAAAAGTCTCCTACCCCTTCCTTGGCACCCCTGCTGCCCCATTCGCCATTTCCTTACAATTCTTCGCAGCTGCAGGAGCCCAGGTCCCTCACTGGGTCGGTCCCCTCAACTCCCAGACCAATGCTGTCCAACAGAAATACAATGGAAGCCACGTATGCCATTTATTTTTTTTCATAAATAATTATTTTTGTTATTTTAGTTTATTTTTTAATTACAGTTGACAGTCAATGTTTTATATTCGTTTCAGATATAAATAATTTTTAAATAAAATGACAAACTGAAAGTTAGAAGTATCACTGTCTTAGCTAGTTCTTTGTTTTGCTGTGTTTCGGGGTTCTTTTTCGTGACATTGGTTAGGATAAAGGGGGAATAAGCGGTGACGGACACACATACAATATACAGATGATGTAGTATAGAATGGTACACCTATGCCATTTTAAATGTCCTATTAGCCACATTTCAAAAAGGTAAAAGAGACAGACTAATTTTAATAATGTCTATGTAACACGTTGTATCCAAAATATTATCACTTCAAGAATGTAATCAATATTTTACACGTGAGGTATATTAAACATATTTTTGTACATTATTTTACATATCCAGCACCTCTCAGTGTTCAGTTGCCACTTGTGGCTTCTGGCTACTGGACTGGACAGCACGGTTCCAGGGCCTTCATTCTCTCCTTGGCATACACACTCTGTGTGGTTGACGGTCTCATCCCTCCACGTCCTGTCTCCCTAGCAGCCCCCTGACTCAGAGTCCTCATTTCATTCACCCCTGCATCTCCCACAGCCCCTTAACACTGCACACCTAAAAAAACAACACTGTACACCACACTCGGGAGGCCCTCCACACATGTTTGTTGATGGGAGTGAGCGTTGGGGATTGATTTTTGTGGTTTAGTTATGGCTGTAAATGGCGTCTTATAGATTGCTTCTAAAGATGCACCCTGCTGCAATATTAGCAGAAACAAGCAGCCGTGGCTGTCAGCACAGACAGAGGCCTTGGGGCAGAGGAGGCCCCCTGGGTGGAAATCCTGCCAGACCACATACCATTTCTCTGGCTTAAGAGCCTGTCATTGCCACCCTGTGCTCCTCCCTGCAACCCCATCTCTGTTAAACCTTGGATATATAGCTCTTGTCAGGGTGTATTACACAAAGGATGTGTCTCCAGCGTTCCACCGCCAGCCTGGGAGCTCCTGGGGCAGAGAAGGAGTTACTCAGGTTGACGAGAGCCTGACCCACAACAGATGTGCAAAACATGCTTGCCGAATGAATAAATGAATGGATGGCTGGAGCCCGCAAAGACTGTCCTTGTTGTGGTAAAGTGCAACCACAACATCTTTACTGAGCTCTTACTCCGTGCCAGGCACTGTGCTAGGCCTGGGGGATTCAGCAGCAAACAAGGCAGCTGTGGGTTGTGCCCTCCTGAAGCTCATCCTCTGGTGGGGGAAACAGACGACACACAAGAAAACACACAAGTCGAAACCGGTTTGGCTCAGTGGATAGAGCGTCGGCCTGCAGACAAAGGTCCCAGGTTCGATTCCGGTCAAGGGCATGTACCTTGGTTGCGGGCACATCCCCAGTAGAAGGTGTGCATGAGGCAGCTGATTGATGTTTCTCTATCATCGATGTTTCTAACTCTCCATCCCTCTCTCTTCCTCTCTGTAAAAAATCAATAAAATATATTTTTAAAAAAAAGAAAACACACATATAAGATCATTAGCACATTGACTGGGAAGGTAGCAAAGGGGCTGAGCTGGGAAATGAGGGCGGAGGTCTTCAAATAAAGCAAGTCTACATCTGTAGCCTCCTGGAACACAACCAGCTCAGGGTCATCATTTACACATTGGCCACAATAGGCTAACCTGAGGCCTGGGTGCTGTGAGGACATTACTGTATCAGATCACACCGATGATGTCATAATGGGTTCTGCAAGTTAAAGCCGAGAGGCCAAGACAGAGGGAGAGGCCGGCAAAAAAGAAAAAAAAAAAGGCAGTAGGTCCAGGCGTTGTCCATCAGCCTCTGAAAGACCCAGCCCAGCTCCAGAAGAAGCAAGCAGCTGACCATGAGGCTCAGCCTCTCTGCCACATCTGTTCCCAGCAACTGGCTCCCAGGCTACCCTGAGGGGACCTGGCCTGTGTCTAGGTCTGTCTTCCGTGGGAATGTCCCCGCCAGGGCAGGGCACCAACCTGTGAGCCATGCACTCTCTTCGGGATTGGATTGCAGGGAATAAAAGATGAATGAGACATGGTCCCTGCCCTCAAGTTACTGTCTAGTTAGAGCCTGAGCAAGGGGTTTACCAGCGCAGTACTCATCACCGGCTAAGTGCAGTATGCTAAATGCCGATGGAACCACTCCAGCCAGCCCTCTCTGGGTCCTGGAGCTTCTCTCCACGTTGCCCTACAATGCAGCAGTGTTTTCACTGCTGGCATCAGTGTTTTCAAAATAACAGATGAGTAATCTAAGGATAGCAGCATTATTTGCAGCATGGGTTAAAACTGCATATCCCTGGGCCTCAGCCCAAACCTTCCAAATCAGAATTTTCAAGTGTGGGGCTCACGAACCTTCATTTTAAAAATCACGCTCGGTCATTCTTATCTCAAGCACTGCCCTAGAGTTGAAACACCTACCACAGTACCCACATCCCATGTCTGGCTGACCAAGGTGGGTCGGTTTCTCTGTCCGGGATGGGTGTGAGCTTTTCATCTTTTTATTACTGATGATTCACAGGCTGCTGGTAGACAGCTGACAGCTTGGAAGGAATCAGCAGCCACTGAGTACAGAAATCTTTATCTTTTCGACCCGTCTATAAAATGCTTACCTGAGCAGACACTGTTTAAAGGCCATTAAAATACCAGACACAGAATAACCTAGTGCCTGGAACTTTATAGATATATTTACTCAAACCCAAGTGCTTGCAAAGAGTAAATAAAAGGGAAGCAAAATGAGCAAGCGCCCCTAGAAGTAAGAAATGAAAGTAAACAGCCCTGTTCACTAAAACAAACAGGACAAATCCAGCGAGGATTAAGTGACCTGTAGTCAGACAGGCTCCAGGCACAGAGCCAGATATGCCCCATCTTGGCTCCCTGAGGACGGAGATGTGCGGGCCTGTCCCCAACGATAGGGGTGCACCCCAAGAGTGCCACCTAGGGAGGCCAGGGCCAGGCCTGCAAGGCATTGGGCATTACCTTGGGGGGAGTGCGAGTGCTGCTCAGACCTCCCTGGCAGCCTGCCACAGGGCCTGAAAATCTCATGATGAAAGATCAAAGTGTGCCCTAACAGGTCTCTAATAAAATGCAAATTTCCTGGAGGTTGAAGACCTCAAGGCACTATTGTCATTTATTCATGAATTTAGAGAGCATTCATTTAGCCCTTGCTGTCTTTCAGGCCCTGTGCCAGTCACTAAAGATATCGAGATGAGTAAGGCATGAACTTGGCCTCAAGTAGTTCACAGTTTAATATGAGAGATACTGATGTGAGAGATAAGAATAGCCAACACTTATTGCTCACTTACTATTTGACAGACTTCATGATAGCACCCTCCAGGCATGGTCTTATTTAATCCTCAAAATATTATGAGGTGCCCTGGCTGGTTTGGCTCAGTGGATAGAGCGTCAGCCTGAGGACTGAAGGGTCCTGGGTTCGATTCCGCTCAAGGGCACATGCCTGGGTTGCAGGCCTGATCCCCAGTTGGGGGTGTGCGGGAGGCAGCCGAATGGTGATTCTCTCTCATCGTTGATGTTTCTCTCTCTCTCCCTCTCCCTTCCTCTCTGAAATCAATAAAAATGTATTTTAATTTAAAAAAAAAACATTATGAGGTTATTACTGTTATCTTCCCCCATTTTATGGATGAGGAAACTGAAGCTCAAAGTCTATGCAGTGGTCGGCAAACTGCGGCTCGCGAGCCACATGTGGCTCTTTGGCCCCTTGAGTATGGCTCTTCCACAAAATACCATGGCCTGGGTGAGTCTATTTTAAAGAAGTGGCGTTAGAAGAAGTTAAAGTTTAAAAAATTTGGCTCTCAAAAGAAATTTCAATCATTGTACTGTTGATATTTGGCTTTGTTGACTAATGAGTTTGCCGACCACTGGTCTATAGTGTGGTGGTAAATGCTGAACAACGAGCTCTCTTGAATAAAATAAATAAATAAATAACCCTGATTTGTCATGTTTGCCATTCTTGGTAGTATAACTTCTGCCTGATGTCACCAAGTATGGAGTATGTGCTGACTCCAGCGCACCCCTGCAAATATGGCCTGTAGCTAATCAATGGAGGAGTCCAGATTTGAACCCACACTGTCTGATCCTGAGCCCACCATATAACCACTTGGTTTTACTGTCAATGACTATACAAGATCATTGACATTCAAGAGGGATACATCTCAGACCTTTGCAAAATGCCAATTTACAATGCTCCATAAAACTTCCAAGGTTTAATAATCAGCACTTCCCTGTATCTCTTTGTTTTTATCACCAAGAGGAGCAGTGGGTCTTCTTTTGAGGGCCATTTCAAAAACCTTTTTATTTTGAAAGAATTATACATTCACAGATGGTTGCAAAAATAGTACAGAGAGGTTCTGTGTACCCTTCACCCAGTTTCCCTCAATGGTATCATTTTACACAACTACAGTACAATCTCACAACCAGGCAAGTGACATTGGTGTGTGTATACTGGTAGGTCCATGTCATGTTTTTTTAGAATTGCCAGATTTAGCAAATAAAAATATAGGACACTGCCTGGCCGGCATGGCTCAGTGGTTGAGCATCCACATATGAACCAGGAGGTCACAATTTAATTCCCAGTCAGAGCACGTATATGTCTGGGTTGTGGGCTCCATCCCGAGTGTGGGGCGTGCAAGAGGCAGCCGATCAGTGATTCCCTCTCATTACTGATGTTTCGATATCTCTCTCCCTCTCCCTCTCCCTCTCCCTCTTTGAAATCAATAAAAATGTATATTTTTTTAAAAGTAAATAAAATTTACTTATTTAGTTTTTTAAAGTAAGTGGTATATGTATGTAGAAAAAAATCAAAAAGTGCAAAAGGAGCCCTAGCTGGTTTGGCTCAGTGGATAGAGCGTCAGCCTGAGGACTGAAGTGTTCCTGGTTCGATTCGGTCAAGGGCACATGCCTGGGTTGCAGGCTCGATCCCCCGTGTGGGGCGTGCAGAAGGCAGCCAATCAATGATTCTCTCTCAACATTGATGTTTCTATCTCTCTCTCTCCCTCTCCCTTTCTCTCTGAAATCAATAAAAATATATATATATTTTTAAAAAGTGCAAAAGGATTTATAGGAAAAAAGAAGTGTGCCTTTCACCTTAGACCCTGAGCCCTTCCATTTCTCCTTCCCAGAGCCAGTTACTATTTTCTTGTGGCATATTTTAAACATATAAGAATATATATGTGTGCCTCTATGTTCACACACACATACCAATGGCCCCATATCATAACTGCTATTCTGCATCTTGTTCTTTTCACTTAATAGTCTATCTTGGAATTTGTTCCTTATTAATATCTATAGAGGTGTTTCATTCTTTGTAACTACTATATAAAGTGTTTTTTAAACCTCCCTCCTAGAACATAATTGGTTGGAAATCATAATCTTGCCTGAGCCTCTCACCTCAAGGCATCCTGGGAGTTGTAGTTCTTGATCAATTTAGTCTTGCTTGGAAAACAGAACTTGAGCAGAAGATACACGTTGGAAACTAAAGTGCCCTTCGAACAACACTGTCAGAGGACAAATTGTACAGTTTATGCAAGTTCCTGTCCTTTTACCCAAAAGCAAATTATTTATTCATTAAACCACCAAGATATCTACCAGCAATGAGACACCCAGGGCTGACTTGGCATCAGGAAATCAAGATCATCTGATTCAGCCCCATTCTGCACCCATTTTAGTAGACAGGGACAGGCAGGACACACACACACACACACACACACACCACACCACTCTTCCTTACAGCACTGCTTTGGTCTCCTACATCCCAAATCACCCTTAATAATTATGTGACAAACTACTACTTAGAAAGCTCTCTCATAAACTGATGGGTCAGAAGAGACAGGCATATCAAATCAACTCACACTGAAGTGTGTATAACCGATTGCAATGTTAACTCACAGGCATTTGTTAAACCAAAAAGGTAAATAAATGCAAGATTTTCTCAGGATGCTCGAGGCAAGCATGATCCTCAGAAACTCTTTTCAGATAGCTAAGGTTCCCCCTTGGTCCTCCCACCTCATATCCAATATCATCCCCCAGTCCAGACACAACCACTTTCCCAAACCTTTTCATGTCTATTTTTATAAAATCTAGAAATTAGCTCATTGTGTGAGTTTTACCTAAATGCCCTGTAAACATTATTTTGCAAATTGCTTTTTTTTCACTCAACAATATATTTGGAGTTTTTTTCTACAATACATAAAGATTGGCCTCACATTATTTTTTACTACCACATGGTATTCAAACACTGTGTCTCACACTTTAACATGCATTCAAATCCACTAGAGATCTTGTATTGCATTTGTAAAAAGTGTCCAGGTAAAAAAAAATCACACTTTGAGGATCAAAGATATAGATAGAGTATGGGTAAAGTTGTGTGCTAGAGCCAACTTGGACCAGCTCATAGAAACTGTCAAATTTCCAGGAACTTGTGATCCCATTGTTAAAGACAGCAATCACTTAAAATTTCAATTACATAAACTTACAATTACATAAATTACATTACAAACAGAAATAATATATACTCAGAAATCATCATTTTCCTAACTGTAAATCTATGCTTTTGGGGTTAATGTCTATTATATCTCTACTAGAGGCCTGGTGCAAGAAATTTGTGCATGGGGGGGTGTCCCTCAGCCCAGTCTGCACCCTCTCTAATCTGGGACCCCTCGGACATCCCTCTCACAATCCGGGACTGCTAGCTCCTAACCGCTCGCCTGCCTGCCTGCCTGATTGTCCCTAACTGCTTCTGCCTGCCAGCCTGATCGCCCCCTAACCGCTCCCCTGCCGACCTGATTGACGCCTAACTGCCCTCCCCTGCTGGGCATCTAGTGGTGGCCATCTTGTGGTGGTCATCTTGTGGCAGCCATCTTGTGACAATGTGAGGGCGGCCATCTTATGGCAGCCATCTTGTGATGACGTGAGGGTGTCGCACGAGGGCGCAAGGACCACCTAGGCTTTTATTAGTATAGATGGTGGGAGGAATCTATACAATGCTGTGCTTTTGCAAATCTCTTCCCCATTCCTCGTTCAGTTCACATTGGCAACTTGGAATCACCCCAGGGAGTGGTTGTACCACAGAAATGGGGCATAAAGGCATGTATTTCCCAGCCTTCTCCAACACTTGATATTACCAATCTTTTTCATTTTTGCTAATCTGACAAATCAAAAAATGGTATCTCATTTTTAACTTGCATTTCCTTAGTTACAGTGCAATTGGGTCTCTCATATGTTCATTCCTAGGAATTTAATAGTATTTTTTTGTAAATAGGACATTTTTTACTATTACATATTCTAGCTGATTCTTGCACAGGAAAGCCGATAATTTTTAACATCAGGCCATCCTTTCCACCAGTTCTAAAAGTTTGTCAGTTTATTTTCTTGGAGGTTCTAAGTAATCAAATAATCTACAAATAATGACAAATTTACTTTCCCATGTATAATTGTTTATTTTGTTCTGTGGCGCTGGCTCTGACTGCAGGCCCACATTTGCTACCAGTGGTAACAGCTCACCTGTGTCTTCTGATTTGAATAGGAGCAGTTCTGTACTTCCCCACTAATGTCTGCTATGAATTTCTGGTAAATAGCCTTTATCCTTTCTCTTTGTGGTTTCTTAAGAGGGTTTTGTTTTGTTTTTTATAAAGAACTAGAGGCCCGGTGCACGAAATCCGTGCACGTGGAGGGGGGATGTCCCTCAGCCCAGTCTGCACCCTCTCCAATCTGGGACCCCTCGAGGGATGTCCGACTGCCCATTTAGGCCTGCTCTCACAATCCAGGACTGCTGGCTCCCAACTGCTCACCTGCCTACACTTCCTGATTGCCCCTAACTGCTTCTGCCTGCCAGACTGATCACCCCCTAACCACTCCCCTGCCAGCCTGATTGACTAACTGCTCCCCTGCCAGCTTGTTTGCCTCTAACTGCCCTCCCCTTCAGGCCTGGTCACCCCCAACTGCCCTCCCCTGCAGGCCTGGTCACCCATAACTGCCCTTCCCTGCAGGCCTGGTCCCCCCCCCCAACTGCCCTTCCCTGCAGGCCCAGTCACCCCCAACTTCCCTCCTCTGCCAGCCTGGTCACCCCTAACTGCCCTCCCCTGCATGTTTGATTGCCCCCAACTGCCCTCCCTTATAGGCCTGGTCCCTCCCAACTGCCCTCCCCTGCTGGCCATCTTGTGGTGGCCATCTTGTGTCCACATGGGGGCAGGATCTTTGACCACATGGGGGCAGCCATCTTGTGTGTTGGAGTGATGGTCAATCTGCATATTACTCTTTTGTTAGATAGGATAGAGGCCTGGTGCATGGGTGGGGGCCGACTGGTTTGCCCTGAAGGGTGTCCCAGATCAGGGTGGGGTTCTCCCCCCACCCCCCACCCAGCAACCCAAACGGAGGCCCTGGTATCTGGAATTTATTTATCTTCTACAATTGAAACTTTGTAGCCTAGAGCAGAGCCAAGCCTTCTGCTTGCTCCATGGCCGCAGCCATTTCTGTTGGGATTTATTTACCTTCTATAGTTAAAACTTTGTAGCCTGGAGTGGAGGCCTAGGCTGCCTGGGCTGCAGAAGCTTGGCTTCCTCCATTGCTGGGGGCAACCCTAGCCTCCTGCTCTTCCAGCTCCGTGGCTGCCGCCATTTCTGTTTAAATTTATTTATCTTCTATAATTGAAACTTTGTAGCATTGAGTGGAGGCCTAGGCCGGCAAGGGCAGGCAGAAAGCTCGGCTTCCTCCATTGCCAGGGAAACCCAAGCCTCCCTCCTGCTCTCTGTGGCTGCAGCCATCTTGGTTGGGTTTATTTGCATATTTGCTCCTGGTCGGCTGGTGGGCATGGCTGGTGGGCATGGCTTGTGGGTATAGCGGAGGTACAGTCAACTTGCATATTACTCTTTTATTAGATAGGATGGATGCTCAGCCAGGCCAGTGTGGCTCAGTGGTTGAGTGTTGACCTATGAACCAGGAGGTCACGGTTCGATTCCCTGTCAGGGCACATGCCCAGGTTGTGGGCTTGATTCACAGTAGAGGATGTGCTGATCAATGATTCTCTCTCATCATTGATGCTCTATCTCTCTCTTCCTCTCTGAAATAAAAATATATTTTAAAGAAAGAACAGATGTTCAGTTTATCTTTAACTTTCTAAGCTGTGCATTTTGGTGATATTTGAATTTCTCACATTTACATGTACTCTTTTTTGTGATCAGAAGAACATTGAAGATTTTTCTTTTAAGTCTCCTTCCCTTACACATTGTACCCCTGTTTCAGCTCTTTTCACTGTCTTCGAATGTGTCCCTTCCCCAAGGACACATGTCACATCAACACTGAACCTTTATACATAATGGCATTTCCATAAATGGTTGGAAAATGCCATGAATTTAACCTATCACCTAGTGTGTATAATCTTTTTTAAAAATATATATTTTATTGATTTTTTACAGAGAAGAAGGGAGAGGGATAGAGAGTTAGAAACATCAATGAGAGAGGAACATCAATCAGCTGCCTCCTGCACACCAGGTACTGGGGATGTGCCCACAACCAAGGTACATGCCCTTGACTGGAATCGAACTTGGGACCCTTCAGTCCGCAGGCCGATGCTCTATCCACTGAGCCAAACCAGTCAGGGCCTAGTGTGTATAATCTAAAAAAAAAATTTTTTTATTTCACAGAGGAAGAGAGAGGGAGAGAGATAGAAACATCAATGATGAGAAAGAGTCATTGATTGGCTGCCTCCTTTATGCCCCACACTGGGGATAGAGCCTTGAGGCCCCATTCCAGGGATGTGCCCTGACCGGGAATTGAACTGTGATCTCCTGGTTTATAGGTTGTCACTCAACCACTGAGCCACACCAGCTGGGCAAATATGTATATTCCTGAACATTCCCCTGCAATATCTACTCCTTTGAAGTGAGGACTGCAGGACCTTTCCAGCCTTGGACATTCCCACCCCAGTACATACATGAAGATTGCTCCATCCACCAGTCAAACCTGGGAGCTCACAACACCCCTGGTAGCAGGACTTAGAGGCCTCCAAGAGTCCTGATCAGAGCCTATGGTTAGGCAGGTGAATGGTTTTATTAAATTGCTACTCACCATTCTTGACACAGGAATATGAGAAATATCTCCAAGAACAAATGGATCTAGGTGTGTGTTTTTTCTGTCTTAAGCTGTGGAGTACATATATTAGAGTCGAATCCCAGATGTCTCCAAACAGCTGTGTGATCTTGGGCAAGTTCTCTGTCCCTCAGGGGCCTCCCAAGTGACATAACACTTACCAAGAAAAAGAAAGGCCCAGGAAAGACCTGAGAGTGGGTTGTTCCAGGGCCCCGTAATTAATTAACCCTTTGCACTCGCTTGCTTTTTTCTCGATTCCTTTATTCTACTCGGGATTTAATTTTTTAAATACCCCAGATTTTACAAAGCGCGGCAGTAAAATAAAAAACTGGAGTTTCTTTTCATACAAACTTACTTATTTGGATTTTTTTATATTTCAAATTGTTGATACATTCAAAGAGTAATTTTAATCTCGACATCCGAGTGCAAAAGGTTAACTGAGTCCAAACTCCACCTCTGCCATTTACTACCTTGGACAGGTTGCTGGTCTCTGTGTGTAGGTTTGTTCATGTATAAATGATGACAGTAAAAGTACAAAGTCGATAGGGCAGTTGTGAAGATTAAATGAGATGACACCTCAAGCTTTATCATAAAGCCAAAGCTCATGGTGAGGCCCCATGACCATTAGTCGTGTTGCTTTTACCATCACAGGGTGCCTATGAAAGAGAGGGCACTTTGTACAGTATCCGTCAGACCAGGTGAGCTGGCGGGGGACAAGTTTTCTCTGACTTTCTGACCTCCAGGAGGGGTGGGGACGGTGTTTGGCGGCTGTCCTACCACCTCCGGTGCGGCAGAGGGCACCCGCCATCGCCGCGGAGGGTGCGGGCAGGGCGGGCGGGGACAGGCGGACAGCGAAGCCGGGCCTGGCGCGGCGGGAGCGGGGGCTGGCCAAGTGCAAGCGCCTAGCGAGTCAAGCCTAGCCCACGAATGGGGCCAATGCAGGTAGGTGGCCACCGCCCGCCCTGCTCGAAATTCGGTATCAGACCCAGCCCGGCCGGCTCGGGCCCCAGCTCCCCAGCACGCAGGGTTGGGGCTGCGCCCATCCCTGAGCGAAACCGAAAGCCCGGCCCCGCGTGACCTGACCGTCCTGAGGTTGTAAAAGGGTGGCCTGCGAGAGACTGGGGGGCGGGAGGAGAGGGGGGAGGGGAGTTGGAGTGTTCCCTGGGGAACAGGGCTGTAATTTCGGAAAGGGATCACGCACTTGGTGCTGGCGGGCTTGGAGTTAGAGACCCGACCGGGATTTCTCAGCTGGGCGGGCACGTGGGGCGGGACTTAGGGGCCGGGCTGAGGCTTCGGGGCGCGGCGTCTTGGACGGGCTGGGCGGGGATCGCTGCTGGGGTTGTGATACTTTGGCTCGAGCGCCGGAGCTTTCTGCAGATTGAGGTACGGTCCGCGGAACTAGGGGAGGCAGCATTCTGAGCCTTGGAGCGGTCCCTATCGTGGTTGGGGTGGAAGTCCCTGGAGCCTCTGAGCGCCCCCTCCCCTAGGTGGCCATGAACGGCAGGGCCAGCAAAGAGGCGGTGCAGGCTGCGGCCCGGGAACTGATCAAGTTCGTGAACCGGAGTCCCTCTCCTTTCCACGGTAAGTGCCCAGGGCAGCGGAGGAGAGTGGGAGCTGGTGTGCCCCTACCGGCTTCCCTCGCTGTGAGCAAGGTCTTTTCCCCACAGTTGTGGCCGAGTGTCGCAGCCGTCTCCTCCAGGCTGGCTTCCGTGAACTCAAGGAGACGGAGAGCTGGGATCTCAAGCCCGAGAGCAAGGTACCAGGGATGGGGCAGGGGCAAAAGTCAGGTCCTTAAGGCTGGGGCTCAAAGTCCTATATGCCGGCAGGCTGGCTAATCCGATTCAAAACCTCCCCTCCCCCGCCCCCAGTACTTCCTGACCAGGAACTCCTCCACCATCATCGCCTTTGCTGTGGGAGGCCAGTATGTTCCTGGCAATGGTTTCAGCCTCATTGGTGCCCACACGGACAGCCCCTGCCTTCGGGTGAGCAACTGGGGCTGTGCTGAGAGGGGCGGGGCAGGGAACAGGGCAGAACAGAGCCAGGAGGTACATATTCGGGGCACTATTCCCTGGAGCAGGGCCTCTTCCACACTTTGGGCACTTCTGTATCCTGAGTCTTCATTCTGTTACTTAGCCTGTGAACAGTCTTTCTCATCTCCAAATCATGCCAAGCAGCCTTCTCTGACATCACATTCCCCATCTTCACCCTCAGGTGAAACGGCGATCTCGCCGCAGCCAGGTGGGCTTCCATCAGGTTGGTGTGGAGACCTATGGTGGTGGCATCTGGAGCACCTGGTTTGACCGTGACCTGACCTTGGCTGGGCGCGTCATTATCAAGGTAGTAACGGATGGAACCTGGGAGGTTCTCGGCTTCAATTGCCTGAAGATTGTCACCTTCCTTCAGGGAACCTGTGCACGGCCCCCCTGGGGAAGGGGGTTGGGATGGTCCAGGTCAGAGGACCACCTTGGTTCGTTTGTGTGAAGTGGGGGCTTTAACCAGCTGTGGTTGGGAGGCAGCCTGGGCTGACCAGGCCTGATTGGCCACAGTGCCCTACCTCAGACCGGCTGGAGCAGCGGCTGGTGCACGTGGACCGGCCCATTCTTCGCATCCCACACCTGGCCATCCATCTGCAGCGAAATGTCAATGAGAACTTTGGGCCCAACACGGAGACACACTTGTGAGACTGGGCAAGGGCTGTGGTGACCGGGAGGGATGGGGTGTGGCACCCGGTGACGGAAGGAGCCCCAGTGGGACCTGGGAGAGTACCACCCAATGGTAGCCGCCCTCAGGTTCTACTCTTGGGGCCGAGGTGATGTCCAAGGGCCTCACTACTCTGCCATTGGGGGGGTGAGGGGGGAGGACTAGTAGATGCCTGAGCTGAGGTATGCCCGCCCTGCTGTGCCCTCTATCCCCTCCTCATGTGTCTCCCCAGAGTCCCCATCCTTGCCACAGCAGTCCAGGAGGAGCTGGAGAAGGGGACTGCTGAGCCAGGGCCTCTCAATGCTGCAGTAAGACAGCCCCCTGCTCACCGGGAGGGGTGAGCAGGTGGGGAAGGGACCGGTCCCCTGGGAATGGGAGAGGAGGGAAGAGCAGACCCTCCTCCTAGCATCCTTCTGCCCTGCAGGATGACCGGCACCACTCGGTCCTCATGTCCCTTCTCTGTGGCCATCTGGGGCTGAGCCCTGAGGACATCTTGGAGATGGAGCTCTGCCTTGCGGACACCCAGCCTGCGGTGAGGAGCGGCTGCAGATCTCATGGCGGGGAACCTCGGGCATCCCAGCCTGTCCCAGTGTGCCCCCGAAGCACTCACCAACGCTGCCAGTCCCCCAGTTACTCTCATTTCTGTTCTTCCCAGAGACACCACCTACCTCTGTGTCAAAAAAATGGTAGTTTCCCACACTAGACCTGCTTCCCGGACTTTCTGGTGTGGGGTGTGGGAATCTGTTTTTCCAAGATTCCCTAGGAGTTTCTACCACAGGTGGCCCTGTCCTCTGTGACCCACACTGGCTCTGAACCTCTGAGGGCAAGAGGCCTCGATGTGCCCACCCTTTTTCTGGAGTCTGCCCTCACGTCCCTCCCAGTTGCCGACCATAGGACATTGCTAAGGCTTTGGATGTTCGATCCTGTTTGAACGTGCACTAAGTTTCTGTGTGTTGGCTGGTCTCTTCCTTTCTTTATTTCCTTAGCTTTTCTTGTGACCATTCAGATTCTCCCTTTTCCTGTCCCATAGGAACTTGTCAGGAACTATAGGCCTGCAACCTCCCCTCCCTCTGCTCCAGCCCAGCCCCATTCTGCACTCAGCCCTGCACAGCAGTATCAGTCCTAAGCCAGAGGTCAGGGAGAGGTTATGCAAGGAACCAAAGAGGTAGCTCAAGCTCAGGCCCTTGAGAGCAGGGAAAAGCAGGTGAGTTGGGATGAGGGTTTAAAGGTCAGGCTGACGGTCCCGTCGTCCTAGGTGCTGGGTGGTGCTTATGAGGAGTTCATCTTTGCCCCTCGACTGGACAATCTGCACAGCTGCTTCTGTGCCCTGCAGGTGAGCTGGGGCACCCCCACGGGGCACACAGCCCCAGGAGAGGTGGAATAATGGGGGTGGGGGCCGTCTGAAGCCCCAGCAGTAGTGAGATAACTGTAGCCCCCCAGCCCTCCCAGTCTGCTGTGTGGTGGACCATGGGGAGGGGTCTAAATGCTTCAGCCTCTTGGCTCCATCCTTGCTCTGATCTGGAGGCTGGGGCTGCAGTGGGGAAGGCTGAGAGGTGGTTTGGGGCACCATGGTATCTTGTCCCAACCCTGCTCCTGCTGCCTCTTTGTTAAGTTAACTCTGCTTCCAGGGAAAGGCCTTAGCCCATCAGGCAGTATCACCCACCTCTCTCTGCTCCTCTCCATCCCCCTACCCCAGGCTTAAGCCCACCCAGCCTTCTCTCTGTGCCTGGGGATCTCTTCCTCCTAGCCACCCTGGTATTCCCACCATTTCTCCTCTTACCCTTGCCCCTCCCTCTGCCCTTTTTACACCTCTTCTTCCCTCCCATCCTGTTCTTAGAGACAGACTTGGGGCTGTAATGGAGGCCAGAGCTAGACCTGGGACACACATTCACTTCTGCCACCAGCCAGCCAGTCATGTCACCCTGATGGAACCACAGTCACTCCCTCGGACCTCAGTCTTTTTGCTGAGGCCGATTAGTTTGCATGATCTGTGTGGTTCTTTTGACTTTACGAGATTCTCAGCCCTTCCCTCTATCCTACACATCTGCCTGTCTTTTGCATGGGAAGGTGTGGGAGAAGAACCCCATAGGGTGGCACCTCCGAGGTGGTGGTGGGCCGAGTTACAGAAGCAGGAGGGGTGAGGATGATGCTTTTGATCCCCTCCTCCCCCCAAACCAGGCCTTGATCGATTCCTGCGCGGCCCCTGCCTCCCTGGCTGCTGATCCCCATGTGCGCATGATTGCCCTCTATGACAATGAAGAGGTATGCGGAGGGCTGGGCTTGGGGGGGCCCCTCTGGGGAGTCTTCCGTGGCCAGCCCATGCCAGGCGCCCGCTGAGCCAGCAGGGGAGACGCTGCCTGTGCTCCCTTAGCACTTGGTCTCCTCCGGCTCAGCCTTTATCTGCCTCTAGTGTGACCAGACCTCCCAATTGCTCTGTGCCCTTTTGTCCTCAAAGCCCCAGGGCAGCACATGGTGGGTCCTCGTGCCTGCTGGTGCTGGCTGCTGTCTTGAACGCTGGAACAGGACTTGAACAGCGGGATGGTTCTCTCTCATGTAACCGCACAGGTCAGAGTTAGCAGTTCGGGACAGGTCTCTGCCATCCTGAACACAGGGCTTCCAGCTCAGGACCCAGGGTGGCTGTTCCAACTCATGCCATCACGTCTGTACTGCGTTAGTAGAAAGGGAGAAAAGGGCATCGGGGTAGTGCCTGCCCATCCTTTAAAGGGCATGACCCAAAGACCCCATTTATCACTGCCTACATTCCACAGAACTGAGCACGGCCATGTGTAGCTTCAGGGGAAAGTAGGAATGTCACCTCACCTTGGCACGTCATGTGCTTAGCTTGGATGTTCTGTTATAGGAGATGCCGTGGACAGAGTCTCTGTCACATGCGTAGAAGAAGATTCATCCTTGTGGTGGGGCACCTGTGCCGAGCCCCGGTTACCAGGGTCGGGAGAAGGAAGGGGGCCGTGCAGGGAGCCCACTGGAACAGCGGTCGCCCCTGGTGGTCTGTGAGGTCCAAAAGGTTGGCGACCGCTGCGCTAGAAAGTGCTGTTTCTGGCCCAGAGATGACTGAGGATTACTTTGACCCCAGCCCACCATCAGGTTTTGGTGACACTAGGGTTGGGGAAGTTGCTGATAACATCCCACATTCCTCACCCAGTGACTCAGTGGGGTCCTGGGCCAGTGTGTGCTTTAGGCCCCTCTCCCTGGCCTCCAACTCTGGCCCCTCAGCCCAGATCCCCAGAGCCAGGTCTCTGCTGTTGGCAGGTGGGGTCTGAAAGTGCCCAAGGGGCACAGTCCCTGCTGACGGAGCTGGTGCTGCGGCGGATCTCGGCCTCGCCCCAGCACCTGACGGCCTTCGAGGAAGCCATACCCAAGTCCTACATGATCAGCGCGGACATGGCCCATGCTGTGCACCCCAACTACGTGTGAGTGTGCCATGCCAGGCATGCAGTCTTCACACAGCTGGACAGCTGGGCGTAACCCTGAGCCCTGGCTTCTTCCCCCTTCCCCTTACTCATTCAACTGGGAGGTTCAGTGGGACCTTCCTCTGACTGCTCCCAGGCTGAGCTTGGTCAAAGTCACATAATGCCTGGGCTCTCTCTGCGAACTCATTTCCATCTATTGCTAGAGGCTGCCTAGAACACTGTTTGGCATGACTCGGGTGCTGCCGGGCTGGTGGGAAAGCATGCTGGGATCCATTAGTGATGTCTGCTGTGGAAATGGTGGGTGTTGACAGGCCCGGCTCCTGTTTGCCATCTCTTGCCCTTAAACTGCCTCTTACAGGGACAAGCATGAGGAGAACCACCGGCCCTTATTCCACAAGGTGAGGTGCCCCTGGTTGTTTTTCAGAACTTGTCAGCTTGGCTGGTTCTGGGCCTCCTGGCGGCCTCACCGTTGATTCCTGGTTTCCCTCTCCCCAGGGCCCTGTGATCAAGGTGAACAACAAGCAGCGCTATGCTTCGAATGCGGTGTCAGAGGCCCTGATCCGCAGGGTGGCCAACAATGTCGGGGTGCCCCTGCAGGTGAGACCTGGCACTGCCTCGGAAGGGAGCAGAGGGGCACAAGCAGATGGGCCCTCAATGAGTGGGGAGCATGGTAGACAACCTTTAGTGGAGAGGGTCCCAGTAGAGTGAGGAGAACAGGGGTTTTGGATATAGGCAGAGCTGGGATCCATGCTGATTCTGCCGTGGTACTAGCCCTGTGACCTTGGACTAGTCTTTGAATTTCTCGGAGTCTCAGTTTCTACACCTGTAAAATGGGGCTGATGACGATGCCTATTCTGCTGGATTTCTCTGAGGATTAAAGGTATAGTGTGCTTATGGCACATGGTGAGTTAGTCCTGCCCATTTCCCATCCAGCACTCCCACCTCCCCTGTGTCTCTCTTACACACCCTGGGGGCTTCCATAGGGGAACTTCAGGGCTGGGGAGCTTGGAATTCTTAACTATTCAATTTCACTCCTGCTTTGGCATTGGCCCATCTAGTCATAGGTATAGGTATAGACACAGGCATACCTCGGAAATACTGTGGGTTCGGTTCTAGACTTCCACAATAAAGTGAATATCATAATAAAGCTATTCACATGAAGTTTTTGGTTTCCCAGTGCATATAAAAGTTATGTTTATACTGTATTTTAGTCCATTAAGTGTACTATAGCATTATGGCTAAAAAGTAATGTATAACCTGGCTGGTGTTGCTCAGTGGTTGAGCGCCAACCTATGAAGCAGGAGATTACAGGTCAGGGCACATGCCCGGGTTCCAGGCTTGGTTCCTAGTAGGGGGCATGCAGGAGGCAGCTGATAAATTATTCTCTCTCATCATTGATGTTTCTATGTCTCTCTCCATTCCTCTCTGAAACCAATAAAAATATATTTAAAATAATAATAATAATGTATACACCTTAATTTAAAAATACTTTACTGCCTGGTGGCGTGGTGTGGCTTTCTCTCTCTCCCTCTCCTTTCCTCTCAAATCAATGAAAAATACATTTAAAAAAAATACTTTATTGCTGGCCATAACTGGGTAGTTCAGTTGGTTAAAGCATTGTCCCTGTACACCAAGGTTGTGGGTTTGATCTCTGATAAGGGCACATATAAGAATCAACCAATTAATGCATAAATAAGTGGAACAACAAAGTGATGTTTCTCTCTCCCCCTCCATTCCTCTCTCCCCTCCTCTTTCTCTAAAAAATGTCAATAAATTAAAAAATACTTTATTGCTAAAAAATGTTAATTATCATCTGGACCTTCAGCAAGTTGTAATCTTTTTTCTGGTGGAGTGTCTTATCTCCATGGTGATGACTGCTGACTAAATCAGGTGATGGTTTGGTGAAGGTTGTGGTGACTGGCAATTTCTTAAAATAAAACAATGGTGAAGTTTACTGCAGCAATTGACTTATCCTTTCACAAATGATTGCTCGGTAGCATGCAATGCTGTTTGATAGCATTTTAACCACAGAATAACTTCTTTCAAAAATGTAGTCAGTCCTCTCAAACCTGAAGCTGCTTTATCAACCAGATTTATGTTTTATTCTAAATCATTTGTGGTCATTTCAACAATCTTCACAGCACCTTCACCAGTAGTAAATTTCATCTCAAGAAACCACTTTATTTGCTCACCTTTAGAGTTGCATTAAAATCTTACAAGATTGCAGCAATTCAGTCACATGTGCAGGCTCCACTGCTAATTCTAGTTCTCTTGTTACTTCCACCACATCTGTAGTTACTTCCTTCACTGAAGTTGAACTCCTTAAAGTCATCCATGAGGGTTGGAATCAATTTCTCCCAAACTGTTAATGTCGATATTATGACCATTTCCCCGTGAATTGTGAATGTTCTATAATGGTGATCCCTATTAGTTTTCAATTGCTTTGCCAGATCCATGAGAGGAATCATTTTGTAAGGCAACTATAGCCTTATAAAATGCATTTCTTAAATAATAATACTTGAACGTCAAAATTATTCCTCGATCCGTGGGCTCCAGAATGGATGTTGTGTTAGTAGGCGTGGAAACATGAATCTCTGTATGTCTCCGTTAGAGCTGTTGGGTGACCAGGTGCATGGTCCATAAGCAGTAATAATTTGAAGGTTGAGGCGGAGGAACTGTTGTCCACTGCCGCCACTCCAGCCTGTTCCACGAGGTCCATGTGGGCCCCACCTCAGCCCTGATGATCCCCAGCTTCCAGAACAGCCACTAGGAGGATTTCTCCAGGCCCTGGAAGCTGATGGCAACCAAGACCCACATCATGAAGTCAGTGGCAGTGGAGAAGTTAGCTGACGAATTGCATATGCCACCTCTCCCCAGAATGATGTTTGGAGACAATGTTTTAAGAATCCAGCATGGCTTTGGGGTTGAGTTCAGTGCTACAAATGCCTAAAGTAGCCTGTGTGGAAGAGTGGCAGGGGAGCAGGACGGAGGGTGAACCCTCCACAGAGGTTATTAAACCATACAAATTGGACCTATACAACAGATTATAAGGAACATTTCTTGGAGAGTCACTCAAGTTAAAGATTGTGCCTACAACAGATCTTATAGATACAGAGAAATGGAAAGCCAGAAAACAGATTGGTTTGAAGAAGTTCTGTTTGAGGATGAGCTTCATGATCATGGAATTTCAAGCCTAAGTTTGAAAATTAGAGTAATGCCTTCCAGCTTTTTTTTGCTATTGTAATTTTTCTTGATAATTGATGGAGTGCTTATCAGAATGAATGGCATGAGACTACCACGAGGCTAACAAAACATGTTACAAGTACATAATGTCGCAAGAGAGCAAAATTGCTAATTTCATGCATGTTTCACCTTTCCTCTTCATGGAACCTAGTGAAATGTGACAGTATTTACCGATCAGGGAGGAGTTTGTGAGAAGCTACTATTTCCAGAAAGAATTGATCATAACCCCGTAGAGGCAAAAGAAAGTGCGCCTGTGGAATAGAATGTGATGTACCGTATACTCACCTTGGAACCCGATGGAGACGGGTATTCTTATTTTGAGAATTAATTGCCTTGTCTATGTGCCGATTTTCTGTAACCTCAAAGGAAAAAAAAGATTGTTGCAGGTCGGCTCCACCCAACTGCTGTTTGTACTGGCTGTCTTGGAATTCATAATCAGATTTATGTTTCCTGGAGTCACCAATGGCGTATTTCACAGAGTTAGAACCACGAAAGACCCTGAAGAGCCACAGCAGTCCTGAGAAAGAACAAAGTTGGAGGAATCACACCACCTGATATCCTTCCAGTGTAATGCCTGTGTATTTTGACATGGCTAAAGTTTTCTTGCTTTTTGGCACTACAAGAAACTACAGGCTCATCTTGTTCATTTCTCTGCCCAGACTTGGTAGCTTTTAATAGATAATGATATCGGAGACCATGGTCTGGCATCAAGAGTGTTCATTGTTATTGGGAGGGCATAGCTAGAAGTGTCAAAATTCATAATATATGTATTTTGAAAATCATGAGTTAATACTGTAATTCTTAAAAAATGAGCTGTTGTTACTTAATTTGATTTTATAATTCTGTTTTTCCCTTATACTAAAGTCTTGTTATCTAACTTGATTTTCTTATATAGTTTTTTACCAGAATATAAAGAAAATAGTTTAAAAATGTCAATAGCAAAACTACAGAGTGGTTTTCCTTTGTGTGTTATATGGGGGTGAGTATGTGTTAAGCGAGAGAGTGGCATAAAGGATACTTTTTTTCTTTAATTCCCCTGCCTGCCATCTAATGTTTTGTGATTTTAGCTGGTCACATCCACTCTCGGAGGGGGTAGAAGTAAACCATCTGCCAGGCCCCTTTCAGCCCTGAAGTTGTCAGGTGACTTCCTCGTTGGCCTTAATGAGCACAGACTACATGTTACTCAAAAACCTCTTCACCTCTCCCCAGGATCTCATGGTCCGGAATGACTCTCCCTGTGGGACCACCATTGGACCTATCTTGGCTTCTCGGCTGGGGCTGCGTGTACTGGATTTAGGCAGCCCTCAACTGGCCATGCACTCCATCCGGGAGACAGCCTGCACCACAGGAGTGCTCCAGACCATCACCCTCTTCAAGGTGACTCCCACCCCACCCATCACCATCGGGCTGAGCTCCTTCCCCCTCTAGTGCCTGGATTGGTTGCTGGGGCAACATCACCATCATTAAGTGGCTGGCCTAGGTGATGGGGCTGGTTGTCTTGGTACTACCATGTAGAAAAAGAAGGGTCCCTATTATTCTCAAGACCTGGGCCTTGATCAGCCCCCAGGGGATAATGAGGGGCAGAGAAGGGATCAGGGACAAGACTGCAGCACTTGTAAGTGGGCGAAACAACTATGCTTCTCGCTGGGGCCCACGTTGGTGGGAGGTGAGGTGGGGCACCCCCATCTGGTCTCCACTGATTGCAAATCCCATGTTGCCTCCCATTTTAGGGCTTTTTTGAGCTGTACCCTTCTCTGAGCCGTAACCTCTTAGTGGATTGAGGCCTCTTGGAAAGACTTCTCTTGTACTTGGAGAAGTGAAGTTCTCAGCGGAGTTGAAGCTAGAATATTAAAGTGGATTTTTCACTTAAACTCCTGCTGTTGTGTTTATTTGGTGATTGGAGGGGTGGAGTTTGGCCTGGCTTAAACCTCTGGAACCCGAACAGGGGAGGTTGGGGTGCAGGTAGAGGAGACCACAACTCCTGGGAGCTGGTTTCCAATCTCTTTTCTTCCTGAAGCTCATGCCTGAAGTGTGTGGAAGGCGGATGGGCCCACAGTGGAAAGGTCATCTCTCCCATCTTCAGTCCTCCCTCAATGCTCTTCCCTACTTCCATTCCCAGAATAGTCCTGAAGCCCAGCTTAGCCCTTAGGTCTCAGTGTTGAGCATTAGCCAGCCCCCCACTTGAAAAAGGGGAAAACACTGAAAGCATTCCCCTTGAGATCAGAAATGAGACAAGGATGTCTGCTCTCACCACTTTTATTTTACTTTTTTTTAAATACATATTTTTATTGATTTCAGAGAGGGAGAGAGAAAGATAGAAACATTAATGATGAGAGAAAATCATTGATCCACTGCCTCCTGCACTCCCCCTACAGGGGATCAAGCCCGCAACCCGGGCATGTGCCCTAGACAGGAATCGAACCCAGGACCTTGCAGTCTGCAGGCTGACGCTCGCTCTACTGAGCCAAAGCAGCTAGGGCTGCTCTTGCCACTTTTAGTTAACATTATACTGGAGTTTCTATCCAGGGCAATTAGATGAAAAAAAGGTACTACTAAAATGAGAAGATGTAACAAATTACTTTTGCAAACCACGCAAAAAATATTTGATCGTGTGAACACATTGCTAGGGCTTCTACCAGAGCCTTGGAAGAAGTCTGAAGATGAGGACCCTTGAACCTAAAGATTTGTTAGCTTCAAAGTACATCCTACTCTGAACTGTAATGGAATGTTATCCTACCTAATAAAATGGTAATATGTAAATTACCATCACTCCGCTACGCCCACGATTGGGCCAGAGGGAGGCGCAGGGGGCGGGACTAGGGGTGGCCAGGGTAGCCGATTGGGCCGGCAGGACGCTGAGCTCGCGTCGCTAGTGGCGGCGCCAGCTCACCGTCTGTGCCATGGCTGTGCTGCAGAACAGAGGGGCCTCTGGGGCAGCGAGCTCAGGTCCCGCTGCGGACCATCAAAAGCGGGGGAGCTGGGTGCCTGTCTACTCCGGCACCAGGCCTTTCAGAAGCCTCCGCCAAGCCGGAGGCTTCTGAAAGGCCTGGTGCACCAGCGGACAGGCACCCAGCTCCATAGCAATCGAAAGCGAAAGCTTGTAGGGGACCCTACATGTGCATGATTCAATCATGCACTGGGCCTCTAGTTACACAATAGAAAACTATACAGCAATGAAGATGAGTAGGATATAACTACATTCAGCAATATGGGTGAATCTTTAAAATGTAATATTGAACAAAAGAAGTCAAACACAAAATAATACATATTCTACTGAGTTAATGGAATAGTGTCTCCCAAAAATTCATGTCTACCTAGAACTTTAGAATGTCCTAATTTGGAAATAGAGTCTTTCAGACATAATTAGTTAAGTATCTTGAGATGATTTAGGGTGGGCCTAAATCCAATGATTATTGTCTTTATAAGAAATATAAGTGACCCGATACCGGTTTGGCTCAGTGGATAGAGCGTCGGCCTGCGGACTGAAAGGTCCCAGGTTCGATTCCGGTCAAGGGCATGTACCTTGGTTGCGGGCACATCCCCAGTCGGGGGTGTGCAGGAGGCAGCTGATCGATGTTTCTCTCTCATCGATGTTTCTAACTCTGTCCCTCTCCCTTCCTCTCTGTGAAAACTCAATAAAATATATTAAAAAAAGAAAAAAAGAAATATAAGTGAAAGGAAAGGGAGATTTAGAGACACAGGGAAGAAGGCCATGTGAAGATGGAGGCAGTAATTGGAGTGATGCTGCGACAGGCCAAGGAATGCCAGGATGCCCGGGAGCTGGAAGAGGCAAAGAAGGACCCTCCAGAGAACCTTTGGCAGGAGCATGGCTCTGCCAACACCTTGATTTCAGACTTCTGGCCCCCAGAACTGAGAGAAGAAGTTTCTGTTGTTTTAAGCCATCAAGTCTATGGTAATCTGTTGTGGCGGCCCTAGGAAGCTAGCACACTGTATAATTACATTTCTAAACACTAGTCTTTACAAATGTGTACTTATGTTGTACAACAACAAAGATAAAGAAGGACGTTATGCCCACTAAGTGAGGAGAGTGATTAACTTTGGGAGGAAGAAGAGAGGGAAAGTTGTAATCTGGAAGGGACAAGGGGGTGTTTGGGGTACTGGCAGTGCTCTGTTGCCTGCAGAGTATCACATGGTTGTTCACACTAATAATCCGTTGAGCTGAACCTTTATCTTTTATCCACTTGTTTATCTGCATTACTTTTCACAATCATAAGGTAAAAATACTTTTTTTAAGGGAAAAAGAAAAAAGCATAAAGGCTTCCAAACACAAAAGTGAAGCATTCTAAATTGAAAGAGGAGTTGCTTCTAAAATGATTGGATTGTTAGAAGTAAAGAAATGCCCCCTTCTTACCTAATAAACCCAGAAGCTCCTGGATTGGCCCTGGATGGAGACTAATGCGAGTTTCAAATGGGCTCTCCAAGAAAATCCCCTTCCCCTGGCTCATCTCTCTGTTTCCCCCAGAGGGCGCTGCTCTCCACTGAACTCAGCTTCCAGGGACTAGAGTAAGCCCTTTGCTTAGTGCACAGCTCAAGGAAGACTGAAATATTAAAACAAAAATTAACTAATAAGGAAGCCTTGACAAAAGAGAGCCAAATGCAACCAAAAAAAGAAAAAAAGGAGATCCAAATGCACAGAGAACCATGAATCTACACGTTCTGGCTTCCTCCACAGCACGTAGCAGGTGACATTTCTAAGCATGCATGTATGTGCCAACACACTTATGCGCGCACACCCATACACATGTACATGCTCATGCACACATATTCATATATACAGGTATTCATATATACCACAAATTTATATATGCATATAATCACAAACATATATACATGCACATGTACACACTACCCACACATATACCTGCATGTACATACAGTCTTTTAACTGTGTAGGTCTCTCCTTTTACCTGACATGTAAAAGGGATCACTGCCTCAAAGCCCAGCTCCCCCTGCCAAAGCCCCTTCTCTCATGGTAGGGTGCTGAAGGGGGTGGGGGGGGGCCTTTCTCTCTCTCTCACTTTTAAATTTTCTTCTTTATTTTTTATAATTACCGTTATCTATAATAGTTAAAGAGATAATGATTTTTCCATTTACAGTGGAAAAGCTTCCTTTTAAAATAATATTTCTTGAATTAAAGACAACAACATGAATCAACTTTCAAAAGTAAGCCAACCATAGTGCAATGACACAAAGATAAGCCAAAAACCATGTTGGTGGTTCCTAAATAACTGGTTTGGGGAAAGCTGTGTTAAGCTATAATGCTTCCATTTTGTTAAACTAAATTTATTTGTGATTTTCAAATAACTGTATTGAGATATAATTGCTCAATGGTTTTTAGCATATTTATGGAGTTGGGCAACCATCGCCACAATCGATTTTATCATACCCCAGAGAAACCCATACCCTTCAGCATCACACCCTGCCTATCCTGGACATTTCATATAAATGAAATCATACAATACATATACACTGAGTGGCCAGATTATTATGATATCTGAACGCATAATAATCTGGCCACTCAGTGTGTGTGTGTGTGTGTGTGTGTGTGTGTGTGTGTGTGTGTAGAGGCCCGGTGCATGAATTCGTGCATGGGTGGGGTCCGGCCAGCCTGGCCAGGGGGAGGAGACATGGGCGGTTGGCCAGCCTGCCTGCTGGTCGAACTCCTGGTCGAGGGGACAATTTGCATATTAGCCTTTTATTATATAGGATATACACTGAGTGGCCAGATTATTATGTGTTCAGAGATCATAATCTGGCCACTCAGTGTATATCTTTTGTGACTAGCTTCTCGCTTAGCTTAATGTTTTTAAGGTTCATCCATCATCCCTCTCACAATCTGGGACTGCTGACTCCCAACTGCTCGCCTGACTGCCTTCCTGATTGCCCTAACTGCTTCTGCCTGCCAACCTGATCACCCCCTAACCATTCCCCTGCCAGCCTGATTGATGCCTAACTGCTCCCCTGCCAGCCTGTTTGTCCCTAACTGCTCTCCCCTGCAGGCCTGGGTCCCCCCAAACTGCCCTTCCCTGCATTCCTGGTCCCCCCAACTGCTCTCCCCTGCAGGCCCAGTTGCCCCCAACTTACCTCCTCTGCCAGCCTGGTCACCCCTAACTGCCCTCCCCTGCAGGCTTGATCGCCCCCAACTGCCCCCCCTTGCAGGTCTGGTCCCTCCCAACTGCCCTCCCCTGCTGGCCTGATCACCCACAACTGCCCTCCCATCTTGTGGCGGCCATCTTGTGTCCACACGGGAGCAGTCATCTTTGACCACATGGGGGCAGCCATCTTGTGTGTTGGAGTGACAGTCAATTTGCATATTATTCTTTTATTATATAAAATTAGATAGGATAGAGGCCTGGTGCACAGGTGGGGGCCGGCTGATTTGCCCTGAAGGGTGTCCCGGATCAGGGTGGGGGTTCCCTTGGGGCATGGGGTGACCTGGGTGAGGGGCCTGTGGTGGTTTGAAGGCTGGCCATGCCCCCCGGCGACCCAAGTGGAGGCCCTGGTATCTGGACTTTATTTATCTTCTATAATTGAAACTTTGTAGCCTTGAGCGGAGCCAAGCCTCCTGCTCGCTCCGTGGCCGCAGCCATTTTTGTTAGGATTTATTTATCTTCTATAATTGAAACTTTGTAGCCTTAAGCGGAGGCCAAGGCAGGCCAGGGATGCAGAAGCTTGGCTTCCTCCATTGCCGGGGGCAACCCAAACCTCCTGCTCTCTCCAGCTCCGTAGCTGCCGCCATTTTTGTTGGGATTTATTTATCTTCTATAATTGAAACTTTGTAGACTTGAGTGGAGGCCAAGGCAGGCCAGGGCAGGCGGAAAGCTTGGCTTCCTCCATTGCCGGGGAAACCCAAGCCTCCTGCTCTTTCCGTGGCTGCAGCCATCTTGGTTGGGTTAATTTGCATACTCGCTCCTGATTGGCTGGTGGGCGTGGCTTGTGGGTGTTGTGGGGCATGGTCAATTTGCATATTATTCTTTTATTAGATAGGACTAGGGGCCCAGTGTGAGAAATCGCATGAGACCCAAACCCGGCGCATCATGGGATACAGCGTCAAGGCACCTCCTGGTGATTGGTCTTTGGTCATTATGGAGTTATGACAACTGGGTTTTTATTATATAGATAGTATTCTATTGTATAGATATATCACATTTATTCATTCATCAGTTGATGAACATTTGGTTTGTTTCTACTTTTTTAGCTGTAATGAATAATGCTGCTGTGAACATTTGTATAGAAGTTTGGTGTGGACATGTTTTCATTTCTTTTGTGTGAATACCTAGGAGTGGAAGTGCTGGGTCATATGGTAACTCTATGTTTAACCTTTTTTTTTTTAATCCTCACCCAAGGATATTTTTCCACTGATTTTTAGAGAGAGTGGAAGAGAGGAAAAAAAAAAACGCATTGATTGGTTGCCTCCTGCGTGTGCCCCGACCAGGGCCCAGGCTGGGGAGAGGCCCGTAACTGAGGTATGTGCCCTTGACTGGATTCGAACCTGGGACCCTTCAGTCCACAGGCCAATGCTCTATCCACTGAGCAAAACCAGCTAAGGCTATTTAACCTTTTGATGAACTACCAAACTGTTCTCCATAGCAGCTGCCACCAACGATTTACAAGGGTCCCAGTTTTTCTACGTTCTCACCAGCACTTGTTACCATGTCTTTTTTATTCTAGCCATCCTAGTGGGTGAGAAGTGGTATCTCACCCTGATTTTGATTTGTTTTTCCCTGATGGCTATAGAATTTAGCATCTTTTAATGTGCTCATCCCCACATATGCCAGATTCTGAATTTTGCAGTGGGCGGCTCAGTGTATGGCAATGGATGACATGAAAGATGGGGGTGGAGAGTGGGAGGTGGGTTCCTCAGAAAAATGTGTCTGACCCTTTCTAAAATCAGTTTCATGGTTGCAGGGTTCAGAAGTTTTGAGTTCAAATTGCTACTACTGTTACTAATAGTGTCTAATGTGCGAGAAATACCTTATGTTTGAAAGCACTCTTTCCATCCTCAACCTCACTGAAGAAACAACAGCATTATTATTAAATTCCCATTTGATCACTTACTATATGCCAAGCACTGTGCTAAGAAAGTTATATGCATTATCTCCTTTAATTCTCTCACCAATCCTCTGAGGTTAGTCATTTCATGGATGAGAAAACTGAAGCTTGGCAAATTTAATTACGTTTCCCAGGGTCACAGAGCTAATAAGAGCAGGGATTCAAATGCTGAGGTGGGCAGGATGCAAACTTCTGTACCCTAGCCAGTCTCTGATCCCTCCAATGCCCTGAGGTCCCTGTGCACTTTGGGGAAAGCAACTTCTGGTTTTTGGGGTGTGTCAACTCTCCATCCTTTTACCCTGCAGGACTGTTCTAGAAGGATGATATCACTCAACATGTGAAGACCAGAAGATACCCAGGTTCTATGCCCCAGAGACCTGCATGAGGGATGGGCAAGCAGCCTTCACCACCAAAACCACTGGGCTGAGGGGTGTGAGGCCTGTGGTCTGGAAGACAGAGCAACCGGGAAGAGCATGAGTGTTAGGGGTACAGGTAGGAGCTATGGGAAGTCCAGTGAATTGAATGAAGAGAACACCTGTCTGATTTTAGCCAGAAACAATCTCATGCTCCATGAGTGATAACTGCAAAGGAAGGTATTAGGAAGTATGTCCGCTATTTGCTGTCTCCCATCTTTGTCTTCTAGGGGCAAGCATGAAGAGAAACTTTAACTATTGTCCCCTAAGGTGAGATTCTTTCAGCAAGTTTGAAATCCTTTATTTGGGTGCTCTCGCTCGCTCGCGCTCGCTCTCTCTCTCTCTCTCTCTCTCTCCCCCTCAAATATTTTTATTGATTTCAGAGAGGAAGAGAGAGGGAGAGGGAGGTAGGCCTGTTTGGGGCTACTGAATTGTCCAGCTGGGGTCTGGTGATACCTTGGACTAAGATCCTGGCAGCATCACTGGGAAGCTCCTAGCTGGGCTCCATCCAAAGGCAGCCCGCATCTGAAAGGTGCTTTAGGCCCTCACCCCTTTCCAAGAAATTAGTCTCCACCCCTGTCACCATGGTAGCTGGGCCTCCTTCGCTCGGATTGGTTGCCAGATCACATGTCGGTCCTGTGACTGACCTCAGGACAGGAACTGGTTGCCATGGTTCTACCAAATACGCAAACAAGGAACTGCCATTCTTCTTCAGGCTCAGGAGACCGAGGGGGCCTGTCTAATGGAAAATCCCCGGAAGGAGACAGGATTAGAGGTGGGGATCAGGGAAGCGCCTACAGAAATCTACTTCAGACTTTTACAAGTGCCTGAATCACTCGTCTCAAGGCTTATTTAGATCAAGACTGCTATTGAAACTTTTTTTAAAAAATTTTGTGGGGGAGGGGTGGGGAAGAGAGTGGCAATCCCTGCCTCTGTGCATTCATTGAAAATCCCTTGTTTCTCCCCATTTTAGGATGTCCTTGAGCCATTTCCTACTTTGACTCACAACCTTGTAGTTGATTAAGGACGGAGGGGGGAGGGGGGGAGGGGGGGCGGGAGGGAGGAGGGCGGAGAGGAATGTCCAATCCCCCACACTTTCCCTCATCTTCTCAAGAAGGGTAATTTCAGGCTGACCCAAATCTGGATTATTAAAGCCAATTCTCAATTAAGCTTTTTCTAGACTTTTCTGGAGACAAAATGGATGGGGTTTGGACATGACCAGAGTCAGGTGGGACAGGAAGGTTGGGGTGTGGTGTTCAGAGAGCACAGCCCCTGGTTTCAGATCCCTCCCTCCCACAGATCATTTCTAAAGCAGGTGAAAGGCAAGGTGAACTCACAGCTGGAATGACAGCCATCCCCACCCACAGCTTTCAAATGTGTCTTGGTTTTGCTTCCATTTGTAGAAGGAAATCCCTCCAGAAACCCAGGTCAGGCAGGCCTGGGACCTTACTCTGCTTTTTGATGTTCACTGTGTCCTCTGAGCATTGGGGTCCCCTACAGAGCAGTCATGTCAGCCCTGACCCCAAGAAACCACACAAAGAATTCTGCAACCAGCCCTAACTGGTTTGGCTCAGTGGATAGAGCATCAGCCTTCGGACTGAAGGGTCCCAGGTTCGATTCTGGTCAAGGGCATGTACCTTGGTTTCGGGCACATTCCCAGTAGGGGGTGTGCAAGAAGCAGCTGATTGATGTTTCTCTCTCATCGATGTTTCTAACTCTCTATCCCTCTCTCTTCCTCTCTGTAAAATATCAATAAAATATATTTAAAAAAAAAAAAAAGAACACCGCCCCCCCCCCCCCCCCCGGTCAATGGTGTCCCGCTTTACCAATGTTAAAATCTGGTCACCTTATTTAAAGGGTGTTGACTTCGTTCCAGCAGACCATTCAATTTTGGGCAAAAACTTGAAACCTGGTTAGGACAAGAGTATTTCAGTCCTGTCTTAATCCTAGGGACTTAATCCTTAGTCCTGGGACTTTGGATTTACAGTACACATGCGGTGTGGTCCTTGTAGGGTTTCAATAAAAATCCCAAGGTGTTTACCAAGTCCCTCTAATTTTATAGGTCCTGAACCCCAAACGGTCCCTCTAACACTGTGGAGGCTTCCAAAATTTCTGTTCAGACATTTTACTTTTTCACTAGGTTCCTTGAAATCTCTCTCTGCAAATGTGTCATTTAGAAGGTAGCTAAGACTTGGAGCGAACTTTGCACATGGATTTGGTTTCCCCTCTCTATAGCTCACTCATTTCCCAGATTCCTCCTTCAATTTCCAGTTGCTCTAGAAACCCAGCCAGCCTCTGCTTCCTCGGTCAGTCACACTGCCACTCTCTGCATGAGCCATGTATCCCCCTGCGCTGCAGGGAATGGTAGGTGAAGTATCCTCAGGGGAAAGCTTGTTAAATGTGGAACACATAAAATTCTTTTTTCAAGGATTATATTCCACCTAGTTTTTCTTGGCTTTTGGCTGGTCTCCATGCTTCCATACAGTTATTTTTATATTTTGTCTTGTTAGTGGGAGGGTCTGACACAAGTGATTTTGTCACACCAGGAACTGGAGGTTTATCTGGTTATCATTGATTTGTGTTATACATAATATTTTTATTATTTATTTATTTATTTATTTTAAAAATATATTTTATTGATTTTTTAAAATATATCTTTATTGATTTCAGAGAGGAAAGGAGAGGGAAAGAGAAATAGAAACATCAATGATGAGAGAGAATCACTGATTGGCTGCCTCCTGCATGTCCCCTAATTGGGGATCAAGCCGGAAACCCAGGCATGTGCCCTTGACCAGAATCGAACCTGGGACCCTACAGTCCACAGGCCGATGCTCCATCCACTGAGCCAAACCACCTAGGGCTTTATTGATTTTTTACAAAGAGGAAGGGAGAGTTAGAAACATTGATGAGAGAGAAACATCAATCCTGCACACCCCCTACTGAGGATTTGCCCGCAACCAAGGTACATGCCCTTGACCGGAATCGAACCTGGGACCCTTGAGTCTGCAGGCTGATGCGCTATCCACTGAGCCAAACCGGTTAGGGCAATATTTTTAAATTATTGCCTAAATAATATGAGGCCTAGGAGCAAATGAGTGTGCACATTCTTTGAGAAGTATACTACTACAGGACATCGTGACATATGCTCTTTGGCTAGCACTGTTGGAGAATGTATTGGTAGAGGGCAAGAGTGGAACAGATCGACCTGTTAGGAAGCATTGTTTTGGTCCAGGGACACTGGGTGGCTTGGATTGGGCTTTCTCAGTAGAGCTGAGCATCTCCAGCTGGCCATGCACTCTACCCAGAGGCAGCCTGAACTTCAGGGGGAATTCAGACTCTCATGCTCTCCAAGGAAACAGCTTCTGACTCCTGTCACCATGGCAACTGTGCTTCATCTGTCTGGATTGGTCGCTGGGGTGACATCATCATCACTAAGTGACTGATGCACTCAGAAAGAACTGGTTACCATGGTTCTAAAGTATGGAACCCTATTCTTCTCCAGGTCAAGGTCCTTGACTAAACCTAAAGGAAAGGAGATCAGACGTGGAGCCAAGGGGAGGCCAGCTGTCAGGCAGTTGCTGAGTCCCTCTGCCTCAGGACTTGCCCAAATCAGGACTGCTATTAGAGCATGTCATTTATTGGGGGAGGGGAGGTTTATGTTGTAGAGGGGGAGTCCTCCAGCACAGAAGCCCACAGATTACAAATCCCACATTTCCTCCCATTTTAGAGCTGCCTTGAACTCTTTCCTTCACTGAGCAAAACTTTGAGGCATTCCCATCCCCCACCCCCTGCATTGCCAGTCAGAGGAGATAGTCTAGGACAACCTACCTCTGGATTTTTAAAGTGGTTTTTGTTGAAACGCTTTTGTTGGTCTTGTTTGATGTCAGGGCAGGTGGGTTCCAGCCAGAACCTCTGAAGTAAACTACATAGGACCAGAACAGAGGAGATGTTGGGTGGGATGTAGAATAGATCCTTGGTGGAGGATGGAGGCCTGGTTTCTGAACCCTTTCTCCTTCCAGATATCGTTCATAATGTGAATGCAAGGCAGAATAAGACCACAAATGAGTTGCAATCTTTCCTCAACCACTCCCACCCCTCCATCCTCCACACTTTATGATGGTCATTTTTCCCCTTGGGAAAGGAACTTCCTTTGAACCTCGAGTTCAAAAGGCCTGAGGATCTGCTTGGTCTTCTGAGAGTCTTGCTCTCAGAATTAGGGCCCCTCCAATAAATACCAAAAAGAAGCACAATATCAGTGCACATGTAATTTATCATTTTCATAGCTATTTCCCTGGTAGTTTGACATCTTAAAGTGGAGAGAGAAGCACTCCCACCTATGCTCAACCTACCCAAAGAGCATATGTCCCTGTGTCCTATAGTATTATACTTCTCAAAGAATGTTCACACTCATTTGCTCCTAGGCCTCATATTATTTAGGCAATAATTTAAAAATATTATGTATAACACAAATCAGTGATAACCAGATAAACCTCCAGTTCCTGGTGTGACAAAATCACTTGTGTCAGACCCTCCCACTAACAAGACAAAATATAAAAATAATTGTATGGAAGCATGGAGACCAGCCAAAAGCAAGAAAAACTAGGTGGAATATAATCCTTGAAAAAAGGATTTTATGTGTTCCACATTTAACAAGCTTTTCCCCTGAGGACACTTCACCTACCATTCCCTGCAGCACAGGGGGAAATATGGCTCATGCAGAGAGTGGCAGTGTGACTGACCGAGGAAGCAGAGGCTGGCTGGTTTTCTAGAGCAACTGGAAATTGAAGGAGGAATCTGGGAAATGAGTGAGCTACAGAGAGGGGAAACCAAATCCATGTGCAAAGTTTGCTCAAATCTTAGCTACCTTCTAAATGACACATTTGCAGAGAGAGATTTCAAGGAACCTAGTGAAAAAGTAAAATGTCTGAACAGAAATTTTGGAAGCCTCCACAGTGTTAGAGGGACCGTTTGGGGTTCAGGACCTATAAAATTAGAGGGACTTGGTAAACACCTTGGGATTTTTATTGAAACCCTACAGGGACCACACCGTATGTGTACTGTAAATCCAAAGTCCCAGGACTAAAGATTAAGTCCCTAGGATTAAGACAGGACTGAAATACTCTTGTCCTAATCAGGCTTCAAGTTTTTTGCCCAAAATTGAATTGTCTGCTGGAACGAAGTCAACACCCTTTAAAGTAAGATAATTCAGTCGCTACCATGTCTCAACCAAATACATCCAGTGTGTAAGAACAAATTAACTGATTGATGTTTCTCTCTCATCGATGTTTCTGACTCTCCGTCCCTCTCCCTTCCTCTCTGTAAAAAAATCAATAATATATATATATATATATATATATATATATATATTTTAATATATTTTATTGTTTTTTTACAGAGAAGAAGGGAGAGGGATAGAGAGGTAGAAACATCAACCAGAGAGAAACATCGATAAGCTGCCTCCTGCACGCCCCCTACTGGAGATGTGCACGCAACCAAGGTACATGCCCTTGACCAGAATCGAACCTGGGACCCTCAGTCTGCAGGCCAATGCTCTATCCACTGAGCCAAACCGGTTAGGGCTCAATAAAATATATATTTTTAAAAATGGACTTAAACTATATTTTGTTGACAAGAGTTATACTTTATTTTTTTAAAACATATTTTTATTGATTTCAGAGAGGAAGAGAGAGGGAGAGATAGAAACATCAATGATGAAAGAGAATCATCGTTTGGCTTCCTCCTGTATGCCCCCTACTGGGGATCGAGCCCAAAACCCAAGCAGGAATTGAACCATGATCTCCTGGTTCATAGGTCGACGCTCAACCACTGAGCCATGCAAGCCGGGCAAGAGAGATATCCTATCTAATAAAAGAGTAATATGCAAATTGACCGTTACGCCAACACACAAGATGGCTGCCCCCATGTGGACACAAGATGGCTGTCACAAGATGGCCAGCAGGGGAGGGCAGTTGGGAGAAACCAGGCCTACAAAGGAGGGCAGTTGTGGGCGATCAGGCCTGCAGGAATGGGCAGTTGGGAAGGACCAGGCCTGCAAGGGAGGGCAGTTGGGGGCGATCAAGTCTTCAGGGGAGGGCAGTTTGGGGGGACCCAGGCCTGCAGGGAAGAGCAGTTGGGGGGGGGGGGGACCAGACCAGCAAGGTAGAGCAGTTAGGGGTGATAAGGCTGGCAGGGGAGGGCAGTTAGGGGTGACTGGGTCAGCAGGGGAGGGCAGTTGGGTGGGACCAGGCCTGCAGGGGAGGGCTGTTGGGGGGGGGGACCAGGCTGGCAGGGGAGGGCAGTTAGAGGTGACCAGGCTGGCAGGGGAGGGCAATTAGGGGTGACCAGGCTGGCAGGGGAGGGCAGTTAGGGGCAATTGGGCTGGCAGGGGAGCAGTTAGGCATCAATCAGGCTGGCAGGGGAGTGGTTAGGGGGTAATCAGGCTGGTAGGCAGAAGCAGTTAGGGGCAATCAGGAAGGCAGGCAGGTGAGCAGTTGGGAGCCAGCAGTCCTGGATTGTGAGAAGGGTCCCAGATTGGAGAGGGTGCAGGCTGGGCTGAGGGACACACACACCCGTGCATGAATTTCGTGCACCGGGCCTCTAGTACTTTAAATATATTGACAGGGATTACTTGAAAGTAAAATAATGAAAAAAGACATACCATGAAAATGCTAACCAACAGGAAGCTGTTGTGGCCATCAGAAAAAGTAGGCTTAACCCTTTGCACTTGCTTGCTTTTTTCTCGATTCCTTTATTCTAATGCTAACCATGTCGAGTCACACTCGACATCCGAGTGCAAAAGGTTAAGATAAGCAGTATTACTAGAGAGGACGTGACATGTGTCCTTGGGGAAGGGACACATTCGAAGACAGTGAAAAGAGCTGAAACGGGTATATTGTGTAAGGGAAGGAGACTTAAAGTAAAATCTTAAATGTTCTTCCGATCACAAAAAAGAGTACATGTACATGTGAGAAATTCAAATATCACCAAAATGCATAGCTTAGAAAGTTAAAGATAAACTGAACGTCTGTTCTTTCTTTAAAAAATATTTTTATTTCAGAGAGGAAGAGAGAGATAGAGCATCAATGATGAGAGAATCATTGATCAGCACATCCTCTACTGGGGATTGAGCCCACAACCTGGGCATGGGCCCTGACAGGGAATCAAACCGTGACCTCCTGGTTCATAGGTCAACGCTCAGCCACTGAGCCACACTGGCCGGGCTGAGCATCCATTCTTTATTAAAAAAAAAAAAAAAAAAAAAACCCTCTTAAGAAATTACAGAGAGAAAGGATAAAGGCTATTTGCCGGAAATCCATAGCAGACATTACTGGGGAAGTACAGAACTGCTCGTATTCACATCAGAAGACACAGGTGAGCTGTTACCACTGGTATCAAATGTGGGCCTGCAGTCAGAGCCAGCGCCAAGAACAAAATAAACAATTATACATGGGAAAGTAAATTTGTCATTATTTGTAGATTATTTGATTACTTAGAACCTGTTTGTTTAGGCCCGTGGTCAGCAAACTGCGGCTCGCGAGCCACATGCGGCTCTTTGGCCCCTTGAGTGTGGCTCTTCCACAAAATACCACGGCCTGGGCGAGTCTATTTTGAAGAAGTGGCGTTAGAAGAAGTTTAAGTTTAAAAACTTTTGGCTCGCAAAAGAAATTTCAATCGTCGTACTATTGATATTTGACTCTGTTGACTAATGAGTTTGCCGACCACTGGTCTAGGCCATCTGTAGTCACCGGAGCAGCAGCCTCAGGAAATAGACCCCTCCTTGCCCCTCCTTTTGGGGCTTTGACTGGGTTCTGGGAACAGCTGAGCCCTGTGCCCCAGGGGAGACGCCCTAGACCTCTCACTGCAGGGGCTCACAGGGAGATTCATCCCTGTGTCTGTGCCTCTGCCCTGTCTCCCGCTCCCCTGGGGGGTCCTCAGCAGTGACAATGCAGTGGGCACACCAGGGCAGGCTGCTTGGTGGGAAGTGCAGGCTACGTGGCTCAGAAACTCCTCACCACCTTGCCAAGCCCCCAGCTGCAGGATGATGCAGGGCACTCCCCAGCCTGGCCCTTACCTCCCAGGCCTTCGCCCTTATGACTCCAGCCTGGGCCTCTGCTTCCTGGAGCCCCTGGGTTGACAGGAGCCAACAACTGGGTTGTCGTGCCCATATTCTAGATGCCAAAACTGAGGCTCAGAGAGGGGGAGCAGAGCCTAACCCAGCCCACCTCCCCCTCAACTCAGCCCAGCTCACAGGTGGCTCCCCCAGCTGTCCCCTGGTTGCCATGGTGTCGGAGGAGGAGGAGATTTCTGAGAAGCAATCCAAAAATACACACCAGGTGGCCCCTCCATACTCACTCCCTCTCTCCAGCTTCAAAGCCTCCTTTTGAGCAGGTAGGAGGGGCCTCTTCCTGGCCAGGCAGCCAAGGGCAAAGGAAGTCAAGGAGGCAGAGGGTACAGGTAGTGGGTTCTGGGACCCCAACCTCACCCACCAGATTTCCCAGGCCTGGGCTCCAGCACCCTCCCACAGTTGCCACACCACGAGGGCTTTTTCTGCCTCCCTGCCTTCACACATGCAGTTCCCTCCACCGGGAATGCCCTTCCTCATCCTTCAAATCCCAGCTCAGCTTTAACTCCACTGGAGAACCTTCCCTGAGTCACTTGGGGCTCCCCCTGGCATCCTGCACCCACCCCAGTCACAGCTGTTTTCTGGATGATGCTCTCACTGGGCGGTGAGGTCTTGGAGATGCTAGCTTTGCCTTTGTACTCCAGCCCCTGGCACAGACAGGTGCTCAGTAAACCCGGAAGGAGGGAAGGATGGGAGCAAAGAAACACCTCTCATAGGACTGGAGAGGATCTGGACCGTGAGCACCTGGCACAGGGCTAGGCACAGAGCAAAGCCTACTCCCTTCCTGCCACCTTCACTTGAGCCTGGGCTCCAGCACCTTCTGCCTCATCCGATTGGAGCCGGCTCAGGGGTTGTCTCCATACCCGCAGGCCTGTGTCTGTTGCCCATTTGGATGCAAGGTAATTACACCAGGATGCAGACATGCACTTGACTTCATAAGGAGCTAGTGTGTTTAGGAGAAAGGCCTGAGGGCTGACCTTGAGCAGGGGTTTTCAAATGGTTTTCACACTGAATACTTTCTGCAAACAATGCCTAACCTGATGGCCATTATATAAAACAGATGGAAACTAAGCTGACTGGGGAGAAGTGTTGAAGGTACCCACCTGGGAGACAGGACCAGAGTCCCCTTTCCCCTGTAGCTATGGGTCCCGGGGAGATGAGGGTTCGGGTGGGTCCTGGTGGTGGGATGGGGCAGCCAGGAAAGATGGAGAGCCCTGGGGAGAGTCCAGTGGCTGATATTTACTAACTGGTACAGAAGGGCTTCAATATTTTCAGAACTGCGTGTTCATGCCAGTGTGGCTGGGCCAATGAACTCATCTTTCACAGCAAGAGGTCAGTCTATACAAACAAAAATGAAAATATGTCCTTGGAAAAAATCATAATGACTTCAACCTTTAATGTTCTCACAGTTTCTTTTCTTTCTTTCTTTCTTTCTTTCTTTCTTTCTTTCTTTCTTTTTTATCTTGAAGGAATATTTTAGGGGAAGTATCTCTTGTCTAGAAGAAATATTTATATGAACTCAGCAATTCCATCAACTTCTCTTTCTTTTTCTTTTGTGAAATTCAAGTAAAATTAAATTTTAAATTGTATCTGAACAAAAATACTTTTCACATGTACCTGGAACATTCACCAAGATAGAGTATATACTATGAAACAAAGTCAAGACAATTGAAGTTATGATGTTACAGAAAACCGAAGATGAACAAAGCAATACCAGAGAGATGGAGTTACATTTATTATGCCCGGGTCCAGAGGAAAATGTCTCTCAAATTCTGGGCCCCAACATGCAGGAATTTTCCCTATTTACATGTTTTTACCTTCTTTGTCTCCCAAATATGGAGTGTTACCGGCCCCTTTTGCAAGTTCTTAAAGAGCCCGTATGTGCTGGGCCTTGAGACCTCAACCAGAGGCCTACCTAGCCTGGTGCCAGCAATGATAACCTTGTCTGGGGAAGGTTTAATGGCCTCTCTGAAGTGGGAGTAGTCTTAGCAAGCAAGAATTTACAGAAGCCAAATAGCAGGGTTAAAATTTCAAACAGCAGTTTTCATACAAGATGGATGCTTCAATACAAAGCATGTTCTCAGACCACATTGAAATTAAAATATAAATAAATACCAAAAACCTTAAAAATTCCCAGTGGTAGCATTGATTCTAAGAGATGAATATTGAATTATTTAGGAGTGAAATGCCATGATGTCTGTAAATTACTTTTAAGTACTTTACCAAGAGAAAGAAGCAATTGTGACCAAATCTTAATTGTTAGTCTGAAAAAAATAATTTTTAGTCTGGGTGGTAGGTATGTGGACATTCATTAGATTCTTCTCTTTTTTTAACATTGAAATTTTTTCATAATAAAAATTAAGCTTAATAAACAAAATATTGAAATGCCAGTCTAGGGTTTAGAAAGCTCACACACTAACTATAACCAAACAAGAGTGGAAGCAAGAGTATAGTTAGTTTGTTAGCTAGTTAGTTGTTTCAATAGCTCTATTAAAAAAGAGTACAGTGATTTGAACCAGGGTGGTGGAAGTGATGTGGAGAGAAGTGGATTGATGTGCAATCCTACCTAATAAAATGGTAATATGTAAATTACCATCACTCCGCTTCGCCCACGATTGGGCCAGAGGGAGGCGCAGGGGGCAGGACTCAGGATGGCCGGGGTAGCCGATTGGGCCGGCAGGACGCTAAGCTCCCGTCGCCAGTGGCGGCGCAGCTCAGCCTCTGCACCATGGCTGTGCTGAGGAACAGAAGGGGCCTCTGGGGCAGCGAGCTCACCTCCCGCTGGGGATCATCAAAAGCAGGGGAGCTGGGTGCCTGTGTGCTCCGGCACCAGGCCTTTCAGAAGCCTCCAGCTCCGAGGAGGCTTCTGAAAGGCCTGGTGCACCAGCGGACAGGCACCCAGCTCCACTGCAATCGAAAGCATGTAGGGGACCCTACACGTGCATGATTCAATCATGCACTGAGCCTCTAGTATACTAATATTTTGCATTTCAAATCCACGTGTGCTGAAGATCTTTAGGAAGATGAGGGTACAGTGAGCATCAGGGATAATAAAAATAAACTAAATACAGAGCGTCTACTGTCCAGTCCTTGTTCATATTTAATCCTCACAACAAATGTATGAGGTTAGTACAATTCACAGCCGCATCTTACGTGCTATCTAGTTCTTCAGCCATGGGTAAGGAATAGAGGCGTTAGTCCTGGGACCTGATTTACATAAAAAAGGAGCAGGAGCCTGGGGGTGGGGACCTTAAACGGAAGAAGGAGTTGGGTAGGCGTTCCCAGGGGCAAGGCCGGCCTGCGATTGGCCGAGCTCCCAAGAGAGGGATGTGCAGATCAGCCACGCGAGCGGGTGGAAAGCAGCAGCCCGGCTTAGCGGCTCCGGCTGCGGTCTCCTCCTTCTCTGAGACTTAGGTGGGGAGCGAGCGCGCCGAGCCTGGAGCTCCGTTTGCTCCTCTGCTTCTTGCTGCTGAACAGCCGCCCAGGGGGCTGCAGAGACATTAGTGGCCACGGTCAGGAGGAAACCTGGGGAGTGCGGGCAGGGCCAGAGAGCGATCCTGAAAGAAGTGGGGCAGGGGGCCTCGAGGTTAGGACTTAGGAGGAAAAGAAAATGTTTAGGGACGTGAAAAGAGATAAATGTAAAAAGAGGCCCAGGCTTGGGGGGCGGGGAAGAGGGGGGCTCCGCATTTGGGATCTAGACCCAAGAGAAGTGGACTCGGGAAAACTGGAAATTCGTGAGGAGGGCGGGAAAATGGGCCAAGGAATCTGTGCGACCACAAGAAGCAAGAAGCGCCGCACGGCCAGGGAAGAGCTGCCCCGGGGCTGTGGGGAGGACAGGGGACCAGCATCTCTGGGTACAGGAGCAGGGATTGCGAATTGGGGTCCTGACTCCTGAGAGAATCTGGGCCGAGAGATGAGCCAGGGCTTGTTCGTAAGCCCGCAGAGCCTGCTGTCTGCTATCCGGCTCTGTTAAGAAGGGGAGGGCTGCGCTAGGGTAAAAGCGATGCTAGCGGAAAGGGTCCGGCCTTTCCCTCCGCTCGGCTCCGCGCCAGCCGGAGACCAGCGCAGACTCAGCTGAGCGGCCGGAGACCAACTGCGCAGCCTCCAGGATTCCGCGCCTGGGACGCGGGGAAGACGGCCGAATGCCTCGTCTGACGCCAACTCTCCCCTCCGGATTCTTGGGTTTAGAGGCCAATGCAGAGGACTGAGGAAGAATTGTGGGAGGAGGCCTAGTGGCGGAGGACAGGAGGGGAAGAACCGAGTTGCGGGAGGAAGTGGGGGGCGGGGAAGCGGGGCGTGGGAGGACCGTCAAGCCCTGTGGGAATACCTTGTACTCTTTACCCGCCCTGAGCCGCCTCCGTGTTCCGGCACCTCTCAGCACCACGGACAGCACCTGGAGTCCTGTGGGTCTGACCCAGGGTCAGGCTTGGGGGGCGGGGAGGAGGGGGGAAGTCACCTCTTTTCCTGCTAATCCCGAAAGCGCTGCCTCAGAGAATGATCTTCTCTTCCAGAAACTCTTTTTCTTTCTCAATAGGGTCCTGGAGTTTCTGCTCCTTCCTAAAGCCAGGAAATTCATATTAGGATCCATTTGATTGGGGAGGAGAATTCCCTTTTCTTAAGGCTTGTACATAATGAGTCATGATAATTCCACTACAGGAAAAAAAGGACTCTGGGAAAACCAAGATGGCGCCATAGGTTAAACACCTAACCCGCAGCCGGGCACAACAATTTCAAAAATACAACTAGAGGTCAGAACGGTCATCGTCCAGAACCACAGGAAAGCTGGCGGACTGAAATGCCCACAGCTGGGGAGAAGGAGAAGGCCACGGGGACAGTCGGGGGAGCCGCAAAAGCCTGAGGTATGGAGAAACGGACGGAGACACGAGCACGCGCGCCTGCGGGGAGGATGGAGCCGGAGAGGAAGGGGCGGCTGACGGCCTGGCCGGCGTTCACTGGCAGGAAGGAGATAAAGGCTCCGGATTGCGCTGAGCGCCGGCTCCGACTGCACTGAACCCCATTCCGGGCGAAACCCTGGGAAGCCAGGCGCAGGCTGGGGGAATGAATCTGGGCTGTGGGGCGCAGGCACAGAGGTGCGGCGGAAGGCAGAGCTCCAGAGGCGCGCGCAGGAAAGGGCGCAAAGGACGGACTGTTGCCTGCGCCACTGAACTGCCCTAGCGGGAAGGAGACAAGGGCTCCGGACCGTGCTGAACCCCAGTTCCGACTGCACTGAACCCCAGTTCCGGGCGAAACCCTGGGAAGCCAGGCACATGCTGGGGGAATGAATTTGGCCTGTGGGGCAGAGGCACAGAGGAGCGGCGGCTCCAGAGGCGCACACGGGAGGGCGCGCAGAGGAGGGACTGTTGCCTGCGCCACTGAATGGCCCTGCTGGGAAGGAGACAAAGGCGCCAGACTGCGCTGAGACCCAGTTCCAACTACATTGAAACCCAGTTCCAGGCAGCGGGCGAAACTCCAGGGCGCGTTTCTCTCAGAGGTGTTTGCAAGGAATACAGAGGGACACAGACACAGGAGCCTCATGTCTCCTGCACAGCAACTCTTCCTATATAGACAAAGAGGGTCCTCATGGACAATTGGCCTGGAGGACAATTCCTCCTAGTGACACCAACAACAATCAAGACTTAACTGTAGATACTCACTCAGTTTCGCAACTGCGCCGCCCCCGCAGGCCGCCCGGCCCGGGGCACTGGGGACGCCGCGGCGGCAGCGGCGCCCGGAGCCCGGCGGCCGCCCAGCGCCCATCCCCGCCGCGAGGCCCCCGCGCGCCTGGTTCTGCGGCCGCGCGCCCCGCACACCGGACGGAGGCCCGGGCGCCCTCTCCGTGCACCTCCCGGCGCCACTAGACCTCAGTAGAGTTGACTGAATTCAAGGGATTAAGAAGAACAAATTGGGGAATTCGAAAAAGATGACGGCGGAGGTGAAGGCTGATGTGTTGCCTCACATGGCAGTTTCGGAAATACAACTGGAACATGGACTAGTGAGGGTGGCGACTGCTGCTCGCGTCTCCCCAGACCGGGCGGCTGCTCCTCTCAGTCAGCACCGCAGCCGGGGCCATGGGCTCGTGGGCGCCGCAGCAGCTGCTGTGGCGGCGGCCGCGGACTCGGCGCAGCGGCTCTCTGTGAAGGAAGAGACCATCTTTCTGCAGGAGGGGCGCATCCGCGCCACCGACCTGGCCGAACTGCGCAGTGAGATCCTCGAGGCCCCGGAGGCTGCCAACACCAATTTGGAGGATTCTTAGGAGTTCTCATCTTACATTCAAGCCCTTTAAGCCATTTTGACAGAGGAGAATCAAGAAGGCGGCTAAGTTAAACAAAGGAACTGCGAACTCCACCGCGCACAGCAATTTCAGGGGCACGAATGGAGGACAGAGCCTCTGCCATCCAGAACTACAGGAGAGATGGCTGAATGGTAGATTTATAGCTAAGAGGGAAGAGGAAACCAGCGAATCGGAGGGGATGAGGTGTGGAGGCGCGTGGGTCTGGTTGGTGGCGGGGGAAAGGGGCTTTTGTTCCAAACCTAGGGGAGATTAGCTCTCCATCACACTGAAATCCAGCTTCTGGGGACCCGTGGGAGACCCAGATGCCTGCGGGGAGAGGCGGGACTCTTGCGGAGGTGCCAAGCGCCCCTGGGTCTGGGGGAGGCCGCGCTCCCCTGGGTCCGAGTGAGGCCAGGGGTCCATAGATCCAGGTGAGGCCTCGCGCATCTAGGCCCGGGTGAGCCCAAGTGGCCCTGGGTCTGGGAGAGGCCAAACATCCCTGGGTCCAGGTGAGACCATGTGTCCCTGGATCGGGTGAGGCCTCGTGAACCTAGGCCCGGGTGAGCCCAAGTGGCCCTGGGTCTGGGAGAGGCCAAGCGTCGCTGGGTCCGGGTGAGACCATGTGTCCCTGGATCCGGGTGAGGCCTCGTGCACCTAGGCCCGGGTGAGCCCAAGTGGCCCTGGGTCTGGGAGAGGCCAAGCATCCCTGTGTCCGGGTGAGACCATGTGTCCCTGGATACGGGTGAGGCCTCGTGCACCTAGGCCCGGGTGAGCCCAAGTGGCCCTGGGTCTGGGAGAGGCCAATCGTCCCTGGGTCCGGGTGAGACCATGTGTCCCTGGATCCAGATGAGGCCTTGTGCACCTAGGCCCGGGTGAGCCCAAGTGGCCCTGGGTCTGGGAGAGGCCAAGCGTCCCTGGGTCTGGGTGAGACCATGTGTCCCTGGATCCGGGTGAGGCCTCGAGCACCTAGGCCCGGGTGAGGCCACGTGCCCCTGGGTCTGGAAAAGACCAAGCGCCCCTGGGTCCAGGTGAGACCATGTGTCCCTGGATCCGGGTGAGGCCTCGTGCACCTAGGCCCGGGTGAGCCCAAGTGGCCCTGGGTCTGGGAGAGGCCAAGCGTCCCTGGGTCCGGGTGAGACCATGCGTCCCTGGATCCGGATGAGGCCTCGAGCACCTAGGCCCGGGTGAGCCCAAGTGGCCCTGGGTCTGGGAGAGGCAAAGCGTCCCTGGGTCCGGGTGAGACCATGTGTCCCTGGATCCGGGTGAGGCCTCGTGCACCTAGGCCCGGGTGAGCCCAAGTGGCCCTGGGTCTGGGAGAGGCCAAGCGTCCCTGGGTCCGGGTGAGACCATGCGTCCCTGGATCCGGGTGAGGCCTCGTGCACCTAGGCCCGGGTGAGCCCAAGTGGCCCTGGGTCTGGGAGAGGCCAAGCGTCGCTGGGTCCGGGTGAGACCATGTGTCCCTGGATCCAGATGAGGCCTCGTGCACCTAGGCCCGGGTGAGCCCAAGTGGCCCTGGGTCTGGGAGAGGCCAAGCGTCCCTGGGTACGGGTGCGACCATGTGTCCCTGGATCCGGATGAGGCCTCGTGCACCTAGGTCCGGGTGAGCCCAAGTGGCCCTGGGTCTGGGAGAGGCCAAGCGTCCCTGGGTCCGGGTGCGACCATGTGTCCCTGGATCCAGATGAGGCCTCGTGCACCTAGGTCCGGGTGAGCCCAAGTGGCCCTGGGTCTGGGAGAGGCCAAGCGTCCCTGTGTCCGGGTGAGACCATGTGTCCCTGGATCCGGGTGAGGCCTCGTGCACCTAGGCCCGGGTGAGCCCAAGTGGCCCTGGGTCTGGGAGAGGCCAAGCGTCCCTGGGTCCGGGTGCGACCATGTGTCCCTGGATCCAGATGAGGCCTCGTGCACCTAGGTCCGGGTGAGCCCAAGTGGCCCTGGGTCTGGGAGAGGCCAAGCGTCCCTGGGTCCGGGTGAGACCATGTGTCCCTGGATCCAGATGAGGCCTCGTGCACCTAGGCCCGGGTGAGCCCAAGTGGCCCTGGGTCTGGGAGAGGCCAAGCGTCCCTGGGTCCGGGTGCGACCATGTGTCCCTGGATCCGGATGAGGCCTCGTGCACCTAGGCCCGGGTGAGCCCAAGTGGCCCTGGGTCTGGGAGAGGCCAAGCGTCCCTGTGTCCGGGTGAGACCATGTGTCCCTGGATCCGGGTGAGGCCTCGTGCACCTAGGCCCGGGTGAGCCCAAGTGGCCCTGGGTCTGGGAGAGGCCAAGCGTCCCTGTGTCCGGGTGCGACCATGTGTCCCTGGATCCGGATGAGGCCTCGTGCACCTAGGCCCGGGTGAGCCCAAGTGGCCCTGGGTCTGGGAGAGGCCAAGCGTCCCTGTGTCCGGGTGAGACCATGTGTCCCTGGATCCGGGTGAGGCCTCGTGCACCTAGGCCCGGGTGAGCCCAAGTGGCCCTGGGTCTGGGAGAGGCCAAGCGTCCCTGGGTCCGGGTGCGACCATGTGTCCCTGGATCCAGATGAGGCCTCGTGCACCTAGGTCCGGGTGAGCCCAAGTGGCCCTGGGTCTGGGAGAGGCCAAGCGTCCCTGGGTCCGGGTGCGACCATGTGTCCCTGGATCCAGATGAGGCCTCGTGCACCTAGGCCCGGGTGAGCCCAAGTGGCCCTGGGTCTGGGAGAGGCCAAGTGTCCCTGGGTCCGGGTGAAGCCAGAGCCTGGGTCCGGGTGAGGCCGTGTGCCCCTGGATCCATCCGGGTGAGGCTGGGTCCCAGGCTCGGGTGAGACCACGCGCCCCTTGGGTATGGGTGAGGCCACGTGCCCCTTAGTCCGGGTGACGCCGTGCCCCTGGGTTCGGCCGAGACCAAACCAGAGGGAGTCGGACCTCCGTTACCGCCATTTGTCCACCATCCAGAGCTGGGGGGTCAGTGCTGACATGTACACATAAGGAACTACTGGACATTGAAATTGAGTCTCAAAAGAACTGTTGGTCCAGGGGGAAGCTCGCTACAGACTGATTCATTTGCCTGTCAGCATAACTATTATTGCTCGTCTCACATTCAGTGCTTATTAGTATATATCTAGTGACATATGATCTCGCTCATCTAGGGGAAATGATGAACAACATAGACTGAGGAACAAGAACAGAACCAGAAGCAAGGAGGCATCGATCGGACTATCGGGCCTCAGAGGGAGGATAGGGGAGGGTAGGGGGAGGGTGGGGGGAGGGGGAGAGTTCAACCAAAGGACCTGTATGCATGCATATAAGCCTATCCAACGGTTAAGTTCAACAGGGGATTGGGGCATGCGTGGGGAGAGGGGTGGGATGGGAATGGGGGGATGAGGACAAATATGTGACACCTTAATCAATAAAGAAATTTAAAAAAAAAAAAAAAAAAAAAAAAAAAAAAAAAAAAAAAGGACTCTGCCACCCCTACCACATCTAACTGAGGACAGCATTAGGGACTATCCTCCCCACCTTCTGTCCTTTGCTGAGGCACAGTTGGGCTAACTGTGGCCTTCAGGACAAGGGTCCAGACACTCAAACCCTATACTTTCTCCTATAAAGTATCCAGGCCTCCTCTCTAATACCCTTCAGGCTTCAGATTCTTTCCCGAGATGCAGTTCACCTGCTTCCCAGGCCCCACCTGTTCACCTGGTTTTGTATTCCATGTGTCTGTTTTGTATTCCATTTTGTAGCTGCCTGAGTCTGCTTACCTCAACCTCCATAAGCTACTCTTTGCCTGTAAGCTTGGTTCTTACCTGGGAGTCGGTACCAAAGGTGAATGAGGTGCAGGGGCTGAAACACAGGACAGGTGGTGATGGGGGAAGGGAAAATGAAAAGAAGGAACACTTAAAAGGGGAAAGGGATCTGGTGAGAGGGACAGAGACCAGGAAACAGGAGTCATAGTGGAAGGAAGCTGCTTTTCTTCAACTGGAATTCGGAAAGGTTCTGGCCAAGCTCCTTGCTGACGCCACCACTTTGCCTTTAGATGATCAGGACCAAGTGGGAGCGGGGCAGCTCTGGCCCTTCCAAGGACTTACCACCCTAGTCTTCCAGTACTTGCATGTTGTAGTCCAGCAGATTGTGCCCCAAGGTGAGTAGGAGCTGGAGAAGAAAGGCTGTGGCCTGGCCAGATAAGAGGGGAGTGGGGATAGTGAGGGGCTGTTTGATCTGAGAACGGGCTTCCTTCTTCAAACGTCTCCACTTGAAACTTTCCTGTCATGCTCACCTTATGGAGAAGGGGTGATATGAGAGTGGGGGTGAAGTTGGATGGGTGAAGCTGTTTGCCCTTGAACAATCTTGGGAAGGGCCCAACGGAGACTTCTAGAAGTAGCCCCTGAAAGAAGTTATCATCTAACTCTTTGGACTAGTCCCAACCCCTGGCCCTTGCTTAATTTTTCCAGGGCCAGGAATCTTCACATTCTCAGCCAGGAAAACACACACACACACACACACACACATGTCTGAATAGGAAGAAGAGCAAATTGTATGACAAAGGAGAAGAGGAATGAAAGTGTAGAGAGTCCCTTGGAGACAGATGGCTGACCACTCCTTAGAGCAGAGTTTCATGAATGGGAATGGGGGAGGGTCAGAGAAGAAACCTGCCTTGAGTTCACATTACTACTACTATTACTACTGGTGTCTAACATGTGTCTAATGCCTTAGAGCAATGGTTCTCAAAGTGAATCCTATGACCAGCAACATCAGGGAACTTATTAAAAATGCTAATTCTTTTTTTTAAAATATATTTTATTGATTTTTCACAGAGAGGAAGGGAGAGAGATAGAGAGCTAGAAACATCGATGAGAGAGAGACATCGACCAGCTGCCTCCTGCACACCCCCCACCGGAGGATGTGCCCGCAACCAATGTACTTGCCCTTGACCGGAATCGAACCTGGGACCTTTCAGTCCGAAGACTGACACTCTATCCACTGAGCCAAACCAGTTTCGGCTAAAAATGCTAATTCTTGAGCTTCACCCGAGACCTACTGAATCAGAAACTCTAGGGTTAGGGAACAGTAATCTGTATCTTAACAATAACAATCTGTATCTTTGGGAATCACTGCCTTAGAGTTTTGTAAGCACTCTCTACCTTCCTAATCTCATTTAATCCCACAATAGTATCAAATGAATCAGCAAAGAGACTATAATCCTAATCCTAACTGAATATTTATTACATGCCAGGCATTATCATAGGTAAAATTTTTATACCATCTCATTTAATTCTCTCCACAAACTGATTGTTCACCTACTTGAGGGAGAGGGGGACTATTGATCTCATCTGGTCCCTGGAGTGGGCTAGCGTGTCCCAGATGTCAATTCACTGCATCCTTTCACCCTGAACATTTGCTCTGGAAGGATGACATCACCCAGGATGTGATACCCAGAAGATGGAGCCTATCAGCAGACTCCACTCCCAAGATCCCTGTCTGAGGGATGGGCAGGTGGCCTTTCCCACAAAAATCACTGGGGTGAGGTATGTGAGGCCTATGGTCAGTCCATGCTGTCTGGCAGATAGACCGAGCAGTGAGGGACTAGGTTTTAAACCTATTGGTAAGATCTGCCAGAAACACATTGAGAATGGAGGTTCTGTCTGAGATCTGCAAGAAATAATTCCATGAATCATTAGTGATGTATGCAAAGGGAGAGGAAGTAGATGTTAGCAAGCCTAGGTTCCATTTACCATCCCTGTCTCTTTTGGGGGCAAGCAACTTTGACTCCTATTACCCAAGGTGAGACTCATGTGTCTTCCCAATAATTTTAAATCTCTGACTTTGAGTCCCATCTCTCCCTCTGGGGCCTTGCAACTCTTTTCTGCCTCCTTTTTTTTTTTTTTTAATTAAACAAATTTATTGATTGATTTTTAGAGAGAGATAAATAATTGATGTATTGTTCCATTTACTTATGCATTCACTGGTTGATTTTTATATGTGCCCTGACCTGGGATCAAACCTGCAACCTTGGTGTATTGGAACAAGGCTCTAACCAACTGAGCTATCCAGCCAGGGCCAGCTTCCTTCTTGACTCCTGTCTTCCCTCCTCACAGAGCCCAATGGTCAAGGTGAACAAGGATTGGTGCTTTACCTCCAAAGTGGCTTTGAAGGCTCTGAAACAACAGGTGACCAACCCTGTCAAGGTGAGGGGCTCATTTTTTCTAGGGAGGCTGGAACCCCAAGGACTTGTTTAAATGAGGGAGACAGGTATGAAGAAGAGAATGAGTACTGAGGCATGAATGGATAAACAGAAGAAAAGATCTTTTCTTCCCCAACTGAAGCATACCCCCACTTTCCTTTTCTCTCTCACAGATCACCTGTGAGTATCCATATGAGAGGTTGGAAGGGCAGGTGCTGGGAGCCTCTAAGGACAAAATGATCTATAGGATCATGTGTAGACATTGAAAATTGCAGTTTTCAAAATTAAGTAAAAGGTCCTCCTTGCCGAGACCGGTTCGGCTCAGTGGATAGAGCGTCGGCCTGCGGACGGAGGGGTCCCAGGTTCGATTCCGGTCAGGGGCATGTACCTTGGTTGCAGGCACATCCCCGGTGGGGTGTGTGCGGGAGGCAGCTGGTCGATGTTTCTCTCTCATCGATGTTTCTAACTCTCTATCCCTCTCCCTTCCTCTCTGTGAAAAATCAATAAAATATATTTAAAAAAAAAAAAAAAAAAGGTCCTCCTTTTCTCCATACACTCCCTGTTTATAATAAGTAATAGCAAAGTTCCTTTGGGTAAATGGGAGAGGTAGCCCAGAGGCCTTCACATTCAGAACACACACACACACACACCACCTTCCTCTACTCTTTGGCCTGGGCTAGCCACTTGGTAAAGTTCAGAGTCAATTCCTTGAGATGCTTGAACTCTTCAGAATCCAGATTGTACACACTGTCTAGCACTCCCATCTATCTTTCTGGATGGGACATTGGGGCCTAGGCTGATCAAGGGACTTACTCAAAGATGCATAGCAGGTTCATGGCAGAGCCAAGCCTGGACCCAGCCTTTTACCCGCCAGCCCCTGCCTTTCCTCTCTGAGACCACAGTGGGGGTTGGGCTGTTCCAAACATCAGACTCTCCCACATTGACAAAAGTCTTTTTTAGGGGACTATGACCTAAATTACTAGGTGTACTGGTTAATGCAGATTTTGTAATTGAAGAAAACACGGTAATTTCAAGAGAAACACCAAAAGTGCTTTATTCAAAGTAATGTCCATCACTAGCTACACATTTCCCCCATCTTTCAGGTAATTTGTGGATACTGTCTCAATAGAACTTGTCTTGTTTTGAGGCAAACAATTCAGAGACCCAATTTTCCACTTCTTCGTACTTTTTGAAGTGCTGCTCAGAAAGTGCGTGTGCCATCGATCAGAACAAGTGGTAATCTGAAGGAGCAAGGTCTGGTGAATACAGTGGGTGGGTTACTACTTCCCAGGCAAGATCTTTTTAACATGTCTAACTGGTTTTGAAGTGTGTGATGGTGCATTATCATGAAGCAAAATTACTTTGCCGTGTCTTCTGGCCCATTCTGGTCGTTTTACGATCAAAGCATGGTTCAGATTGATTATTTGTTGTTGGTAGCGATCAGTATTAACAGTTTCACCTCATTTTAGAAGCTCATAATACACCACACCTTCCTGATCCCACCAAACGCAGAGCATTGTCTGCTTTCTGAAGCGATTTGGTCTTGCAGTCGATGTTGAGGGTTGACCTAGATCAACCCATGATTTTGTGCATTTGGGATTCTCAAAATAAATCCACTTTTCATCGCCAGTCACAATTAGATGCAAAAAAAAAAAAAAAAGACTTTCTTTTGTGCCATTGAAGCAACATTTTACTGATGACTTCTCGATTTTCCATTTGTCTTTCGTTCAGTTGATGTGGCACCCATTTTCCTTCCTTTAAAATCTTTCCCATTGCTTGTAAACCAGTGTTCACAAGTATCTTGAGATGGAACATGTTCACCATAAGCTTCCTGAAGTAGACGATAACTTTCAGCAGCACTTTTCTTCAAAATAATGAATTAAAACTTCCCTCAAATGCTCTTTTTTTGGGCACGAAATTCAACATTTTTAAGCATAAAAATATCTATGATGTTAACACCTTCAGCAAATTTAACATGAAGTTTTGAAGCTTGCTGTCAATACAACAAAATAGCATACATATCAAACCACATATATATCAACATACGTGTAACTCCATCTATTGAAAAAAATCCGCATTATTAACTGGTACACCTAGTATACTAGTAATCAGGTGGCAACCAGAGGAAAATATAAAGGAAGTCCTCCCAGGCAGAGGGCACTGCAATGACAAGTGTTCTGAGACAGGGATACCATGGCATGTTAGAGGAACAGACAGAAAAGTCAGGGGGAGAAGATTATGTGGGAGAAGTAGGCCCAGGACTGACCATACTGGGCCTCATAGGTCATGGTAAAAAACTTGAATTTTATTCTTAGTATAGTGGCAAGTTAACAGGGAGCTTTTAAGGAAGGGGATTTCATAATGTGATATATGATTTTAAAAGGCCACTCTAGTGCTGCTGGGGAATGGATTGTGAAGAGAAGAGTAAAACAGTCCTGTAAGGAGCCCATCACCCTGGTCCAGGGGAGACAGGAGGCCTGGACTCGGGTAGTGGCAGTGGGATTAGCACCTTCAGCTGGCCACTCCATCCAGATGCAGCCTGCATCTCAGGGGGCTTCCAGCCCGCATGCTCTCCTAGGAAACTGGTTCCCACTGCTGTGAGGTGGCATTTGGGCTTCCTAAGCCTGGATTGGTTGCTGGGTCAATGCACTCAGCCAAGTGACAGACCCACTTGTGAGGGACTGGTTACCATGGTGCTTCTGCAAATGCAAACAAGGTGCTGTCATTCTTCTCCAACCCTGAGCCCAAGGGAAAATCACAGGAGCAGAGATGAACTATGTGTGGGAGCCAAGGAGACAGGCAATTGGCGGGCTGAGTCACTGGGCTTACTCAAACCAGGTGTTATTGAAGCTTTTGGGGAAGGAGAGTGGATGAGGGAGGGGTGACTTCACCACATACTGATTCCAATCCTTTGTTTCTTCTTCTTCTTCTTCTTCTTCTTCTTCTTCTTCTTCTTCTTCTTCTTCTTCTTCTTCTTCTTCTTCTTCTTCTTTTGCCTATGTTTCTGATCTGGGCACTACCAGGGGCACTTGCTGCCCTCGTCAGTGAATCAAGACCAGCAGATTCTCTCCGAGAACTCTAGCACACCAGGACAATAGCTGTCAAGATGTGACTCTAGTCTCGGGCTTTGTTTCTTCTTTTTTTAAGGCTTCTTTGAGCTCCCCGATCCCCACAGTAGGCCACAACCTTGTCGCTGATTAAGACTTTGTGTGAAACTGCTCTACCCCATTGTCCTCCCCATTATCCTCCAAAGGGGGCAAAGAGGGTGGTTCTAGGATGAGCCAAATCTGGATCATTAAAATGGACTTTCATGCAAACTCTTTCTGTGGTTTGTCCTGAGGCAGGATGGGTGGGGTTCGGACCAGGCCAGGGCCTCTGCAATGAAAAAGGTGGGACCAGGAAAGGAGGTGGGGTGAGGAGAGCACAGCCCCTTAGTGCTCATAGAGGCTGGTCTGTGTTGTTTTCTCTCAATGACCATTCCTAAAGTGGGGAAAGTGAGGGTGGGACTACAACTGAAATGCCAGCCTTCCCAGCCCACACCCAGCTACATTGTGTGGTCTAGTTGCCCACCTTTCCATGTCAGACAGGCCTGCACCCTGCTGTTTTATGAGGGTCTTCACCTCCAGCATTACAGTTTCTGCCAGGGCTCTCTCACTCATCCTGCTACCAAGAATCAACACAGAAATGCTATAAAGTGTACACACATTAACTATTTTGATGGCTCTTGCCAGTTTGCTCCTAGGAGCTGAAAAATATTAAAAGGGAGTGGGTGAATTTGACCACCCATGCTCAGCCCACCCAAACACTGGAATATCCTATCTGCAGAACTTTATACTTCTCAAAGTACTCTTACTCATTGGATATTCATATGTATAAGCAACTGGGTAGGTATCAAGATTTGGTGTCTCTAAGGAGTAATGGAGTTGTATACATATACTAATAATCACTGTATGGCTAGAAACGTAAGTTTGTATACTTTACTGGATATAAGTTATCATTAAGTAATAACCTATGAACCTCTCAACAATGTAAAAAGTAAATATGATAAAAATGATTTTGAAAAGAAGATGGGGTCATTTGCTCTGATATCAAGACTTAGTATAAAGCTGTAGTAATTTTAAAAGTTTGGTATTGATGAAAGGATAGACAGGTAGATCTATGAGACAAAGGGCCCAGAGATAGACATGCAATGTGGACATTTTATTTATAATAAAGATGGCAGAGAAGAGAGGATAGTCTTTTCAATAAAAAATTCAGGAACCATTGGGTACTCTTGTAGAAGAAAAATTTACTTTTATTCATAACTTAAAACATACACACAAATAGAATCCAGGGAGATTATAGGCCAATGTAAAGAATTAAACAAGTTTATTCCAAAGCTTTAAGCCATTTGATGGTTTTATTTCACTTTTCTGAACTCCTACTTTGCAAAACTTTGTGACTAAGCATTTAGAAGATAGTATAAGGTAATAAAGTCCTAATGGTTCATGTCCTAATAGTTGGAAAATATTTTTTTCCCCTGTAAAATCCTCTTTTATTTATTTTATTTTTTAATCTTTTTTTGTAAATTTCTTTATTGATTATGGTATCACATAATTGTCCTCATCCCCCCATTTTCATCCCAAACCCCTCTCCGTGTATGCCCCCACCCCCCTGTTGTCCGTGACCACTGGTTAGGCTTATATGCATGCATAAAAGTCCTTTGGTTGATCTCTCCCCCTTTGGAAAATATTTCTTAAAAAGGAAACAAAAGTGCTAAAAATAAAGTAAAATGTGGTACATTTAATACATTAAATTAAGACTCTTGCCCTGGCTGGTTTTTCTCAGTGGTTAGAGCATCAGCCCAGGGACCAACGGGTCACAGATTGGATTCCTGGTCAAGGGCACATACCTGAGTTGCAGGTTCCCCAGCCTTGGTAGGGACGTGTGGGAGAGGCAACCAATCAATGTGTCTCTCTCATGTTGATGCTTCTCTCTTTCCCTCCTCCCTCCCTTCCATTTCTTTCTCCTTCTCCTCCCTCCCTTTCACTCCCTCTAGAAATCAATGGAAAAAATACCCTTGGGTGAGGATTTTTTTAAAAGATTATCTATAAACTCTTCCTTACAGCTGCAGACAGTGTGAATACACTGTCTCTGCTGCTATGTGAATACAAACTTCTTCCAGCAGTCTGTTCTGATGAGAATGGAAAAGAAAGAATTTTTAAAGTGATTGTCCAGCAGAAATATAATATCTCATTACATAGGTAAGTTTAAAATTTCTAGTAGTCACATTTTTTAAAGAAATAGGACTATGTCAACTCTCCTCTGCAAATTATTCAATTGGAAGCATACAGAATCACCTATAAAGCGTTTTGCTTTAAAATTTTTTAGACTTGATCCATCAAGACTTTAGCCATAACTTCCAGTTTATAGGAAATAAAAGGGAAATATATATACAGGGGAAATATATCATGAGGAAATAATCAGACAAATTCAGAAGAAAAGCTGACTTCATATCCTCAAGAAAATATTAAAAATTGAAGATGGGGAAGGGGAGGAACTCTGTCTATGCTAATTTAAACAGAATTAAGAAAATAAACCAAACATAATGGTGGTCTATGACTCCTATTTTGAACAAAACAGCTGAAAGGGGCATTTTAAAATACAATTTGAGAAATTTGAATATGAACTGAGCATCAAATAATAGTAGACATTATTGAAAATTTTATTGGATGTCATAATAGCATTTTAATTATGTGAGAAAATATATTTCTTGGAGTTGCATATTGAAACATTTATAAGGAAAATGTGTACTATTTACTTTTAAGTACTAAAAAGAAGCAAATATGACAAAATACCAATAACTGTTAAGTCTAGATGGTGTGTGCATGAGTGTTTACTATACACTACTATCATTTTTTGTATTTTGGAAATTTCTTACTGAAAAGCAAGAGAGTAAAGTGATCAAATTTGAACTTTAGAAAGCTCACTCCCTAGCTCATTGGGTGACGAAAGTGGAAGCCAAACACTAGTTAGATGATTACTGCAGTGGTCGTGAGGAAAGAGCACAGTGGTTTAGATAGGATAGTGAATATGGAGAGATGTGGAGATATAGTATTTTGCAGGTAGACCATTTTTTTAAATAGACTCAAGGTGGAAGAGGGCGAAAGAAAGGAGAGTCAAGGCTAATAACGAAAGCAAGTATGCACCAAGTGTTTAGTATATGACAGTGCAATCATTGTTCAAGCGATCCACATGAGCGAGGTGCTATTAGCACTTCCATTTTACAGATCAGGAAAGGGCGCAGCGAGGTTAAGCCACTTGCACGAAGTTGTACCCTCAGTAGATGGCATTGCAAGAACTGGAATCCGGGCATACACACAGAACCATTCCTGCTCCTAATTTAGATACCTTTGTGGTCACTTTTATGCTCCTCATCTTAGGGTTTATACTCCCCCACTCGCGTGTCTTTCCTGGTCCCCATCCACCCTTTTCGCCAGCCCTGTGGCTGGGTCAGAGAGGCGGTGGTCTTTAGGGAAAAGCATATGTCATAGGGATAGGGCCAAGTGGGAATTCTAGTGAGACACATATCTGGTGGAGGAGGAAGAGGGTGGGTAGGTCCCCTGCTAAAACAGTGCTCTTACGCCACGTATGACGCAAATAAGCTAAGCGTAAGAGCCGGGGGTGGACGTGTCGTCACTGCCCGCCTGGGGTTGGCCAAATTGCAGCGAGAGGGGCGTGTAGACCCCGCCTCGTAGGTGGGTGGGGAGTGGCAGGCCCCGCCTTGGACCCTCCGGCAGGCTCCCGCCAGCGTCGCTGCAGCTCTAGCTGGGCAGCCAGCGCGCGGAGCCCGGAAGGATGCGGCGCCCGCGGCGGCCTGGGGGTCCCGGAGGATCCGGAGGTCTCCGGGTGCTCCTCTGCCTCCTGCTGCTGAGCTGCCGCCCGGGAGGCTGCAGCGCCATTAGTGCTCACGGTCAGGAGGAAAGGGGGGAGCCGGGGTAGAGGAGTATGGTGCCGGGAGCAAAACTCAGTGGGGGGTGCGGGGCAAGTGTCTCCAAGGTGGGGATCTCGGGTAGAATACGTGTGGAGTCGGGTAGGGGGAGGCATTGCGAGATGAGGACGACAAGAGGGCGTCAGACAGGAAAGGGGCGTAGGCCTGGAGGCTGGGCTGGGAATATGGGGCGGGACCTTAGAGAAGTGGGCTCAGGGGAAGATCGCGGGTTTGGGGGGAGGAATGGGGGTATATGGACAGAGGACTTAGAGACAGGCTCCAAGTCCACGGGAGAAGCAACTCGTGCCGAGGCGCCAAAGTGGCGACCGGTGCTGAGGGGTGGCGAGGGGGGTAGGAGGAGGGCGGGGGCATCCTGATCTCCGGGAGATAGGCGTCGGGGCCGCGAGCTTAGGAGTCCCTGCTCCCTGTAGAAAATCAGGCCGAGGGGAGAGTCAGGGTTTCTCTTTGTGCCTAGAGAGCCCGATTGCTGTGTTCTGATCTCCGACAAGAGGGCGACAGCTGGGGGAGGGGACAGAAGAGGGTGAAGAGGGAAGGGTCCTCTCCCATCCCCTTCCCCACAGCCTGGCCCAGTGCTGACTCACTTCTCATCGGGCAGAGACAGTCAGCGCTGACTCATGGGCCGGGGAGGGTGGGGGTTAGGGGCTCCTGGGAGAAGGGGTGCAGCCTAGCCGTCTGGCGCCCTCCTTCACCACGGGCTTGGAGGCAAATGAAGGATACTTCCTGTGGCGCCGTGTTGGTAGGATGGTAGATGAAGGCTGGAGCGAGCGGTGGAGGGGTCAGGTCCCGTGGAGACTCCTTGCCTGGTCACCCCTCCCTTCCCATAACTGCTTCCAGGCAAGCCCCCCGAGGCTCCAGGCTCCAGGCTTCAGCACCGCGGACAGCGCCAACGGGCCGGGGCCATCGAGAGTGGTGACAGTGTGGGGAGCACTGCCTTAAAGTCACCCCACCCTTTTCCCTTTCCCACACAGAAGGGAGATGTGCTAGGGTTTTTACCGCTTCTGAGTCCCGGGCTATCGTAGTTAGGATGCTTTTGGAGATTTGGGGAGGAAAATCCCCCTTTCCTCAGAATTTGGCCACAAACTCCCCCATGGTAATTCTATGAGAATAGAAGTGTGTGATCCTACCCCCATGCACATGGAAAGCTCCTTTTCCCCATCAGTCGGTTAAGCAAACTGAACCTTTATGGAAAGGATCCAAGACTCACAGATGCTTAAAACCCAAAGCCAGACACTGTGTTTCCTTCTCTTAAGAATTCTAGGCCTCTTCCCTCTTCTTCCTTAGGATGGAAAAATAGACCCATCTGCTTCTCCCTTTCCCAGCCTGTCCATTCGTCTGACTATTCTATGGGTGGTTGTCTGAACCTCTGCTCACCTGTCTCTCTACAGGCTGTCTGTTTGACCGTAGACTCTGCTCTCACCTCGAAGTCTGTATTCAGGGTGAGGCTTGGGTATAGGATTTACAAGATGGGGGGACACAATAGACTTGGGGGGAATGCCTGGAGGGGAGAAGGGGTACTGGGCTTGGGCAGAAAGGCAACTAGCCTGGAGGAGCAGACCTCTCTGAAGCCAAGAGAGGAGATGTGGAGAGTCCTGCCCATTTGTAACCTGGACTTTGAAAGGCTTTTTGTTCACATCCTGTATTAACACAATTTTTGTGCTCTTAGATGGCTTATTTGGACAGTGCCAAGTGGGAGTGGGGCAGGCTCGGCCCCTTTTGCAAGTCACATCCCCAGTTCTTCAACGCTTACAAGGTGTGCTCCGGCAGCTCATGTCCCAAGGTGAGGTCTGTGTGCACTGGAGGAGAGACTGGAACTTGATTAGATAAGGGTGGGGAAGTGAGGGGCCACCTGACTCAAAGATTTCTCTCACGAAACATTTCTATCACACCCATTCTTAGAGCCACACCTTTTCAGCCCTTGCTGGACAAGGAAGCAAGATAGGAGTGGAGTGGAACCCTAGAGATGGGCTCTTCGCACTTAGACTCTCTGGAGGAGTCCAGAGGAGGCTTCTAGAAGAAGCCACTGGAAAAAAGAAAACTAAGTTTCAGGATTAACAAAAAGAAGAATATAAATAATAATTATGATAATAATAATAGCATTTATTGAAAGTTCACTATGTGACAGGTACTATTCTAACCACTTTACATTGTGTTATTTTAATTATCACAACAATCTTAGGAGGTATAAACCCCCATATCACAGATGAGAAAACTGAGGCTCAGAAAATTTCAGCAAATTGCCCAAGGTCACACAATTAGTGAGTGGCAGAGGATTGAAACCCAGTCTTACTGGAGGCAGTCTGACTCCAAAATCTTATCCTGAGGGTGGGAGGAGGACAGCTCAGATCACCCACCAGGTCTCCGAACCTCTCCACTGCTCCTCTGCTCTGTCAAACTCAATACACTGCAGAGAAGAGGTACAGTGGTGATCTCTACTGGTCCCTGTTACTGGACCCTCAGACTGTGCTGAGCCAACCTTACCCTATCCTGTCCCCTGGCAGGATTGTCCTGGCATGATGACCTCACCCAGTATGTGATCTCCCAGGAGATGGAACGCATCCCCAGGCTTCGCCCCCCTGAGCCCCACCCAAGGGACAGGTAGGCATTATTTCTCAACCACCAGCACCATAAGGCTGGTGGGTCTGTGGTCTTGCTGGTGGACAGAGGGAAGGAGATGGGTGCCAAGGTCAGCAGGCTGAGGTATGGGTACAAGAAGTACAAGAATGGTCATATACCCGATAGGAGCTGAAGTTGTTTAATGTTCAGTTTCATTACTGTGTTGAATTGGATATGGTAGGCGATACTGTCATTTTTTTGTGGTAAGGGCCTCTGAAGGCATTGTTCAGACCCTGTAAAGCAGAGAAAAGTAAAGGAGGGCATGGGACCCAGATGATGATATCCAGTGTGAAGAAGGTAGAGTGGGGTGGGGTGCAGAGTATTGAATATTTGAACCTACATGGAGAGTAGGGGACATGCACACAGGGGCAAAGGGGCAGTGCAGCCACAGTCCATCTAGAGAGGCTCCAGGCTGCCTTCCTCTGCTGCTGTTCTCCCCTTCTCCATCCCTAGCCTCACGTTTCCCTAGTTTCTGCCCCTGTGTTTCAGGGACCCAGGCTTACCAGAGAGGCTATAACTTCTTCCCCAGGCTTGGCTTTCTGGCCTTCTCCATGCTGCTCTCTCCTCCCCTGAGCCTGCCTCATTTTTTAAGAGGTCAGCCTCATTCTAAACTCCTGAGCCTGTCTGGCCCCACCGGCTCTGCCTTGTAGGCTCCATATGCCCTTGCCCCACACGCCAAGCTCCTCCCCTCCCACACACACTTTGCTTTCCTCCCCAGATCTGGCTTGGTGCCCAGGAGACCTGGTCCCGCTGAGGAACTGCTTTTACAGGGCATGCCCACTGGTCCCGCCCCCGCAGCCCCACACCGACTGCTTCGACCTCCAGCAGGTGGGGACGGGGCTGGGGCTGGCTCCTCCCTGTCCCCTCTGCAGGCTGAGCTGCTGCCCCCACTCTTGGAGAATCTGCTGCTGTCCCCACAGCCCCCTCACCCTGCCCTGAGTTATGAAGCTACCCTGCTGCAGCCCTACCTGTTCCATCAGGTGAGCCCTAGACACTGCCCCACCCCCGCCCCAATCCCCCAGCCCTGATCTTAACCTGGATCTCTGGTTTTCCACAGTTTGGCTCCCGTGATGGTTCCCGGGGCTCAGAGAGCTCCCCAGGGATGGTCAGTGTTGGCCCCCTGTCCAAGGCTGAACCCCCTGCCCTCTTCAGCAGAACTGCCCCCAAAGGCATGTTTGGGGCTCACTCTGGCCACTCCTATGGGGACCCTCCAGGGCCTTCACCTGCTCAGCTTTTCCAGGAGTCAGGTCTGCTCTACCTGGCCCAGGAGCTGCCAGTGCCCAGCAGGGCCAGGGCACCAAACTTGCCAGCACAAGGGGCCAGCAGCCAGGCAGAGGACTCCTCAGAGGGCTATGAGGAGGAAGGACTGGAGGGTCTCGGAGAGAAGACTCCTTCCCCAGCAGAGCAGCCAGGTAATAGTCCTCAGCATCTGCCTGTGGAGGCTGCTTTGGGGGGCTATCCTGACTACCCCTATACTTGTTAATTTGTCCTTAAAGCCATTCAAACATTGAACTAGTGTTTACTGACAAACTCATCTATGCCAGGCACTAGGTAGACAGTGTAGGAACAGTGGGGGTGGAGCTGACATGACTCTTTCAGATGGAGAGTCTAGGTGTCCATGGACAGCCTAAGTTTGGTCTTGGCCCCAGGAAGGTCTTTCCCCCAAAGTGTGGACAAGGGCTGGAAGGGGAGAATATTAGTGCCTTGGTGTTTTAGAAAAACCTCTTAAATGTGCTAGTCCCCTCTTACCCCCAACTCACGTATCTGAGTCCTACAAGTCCATTTTGCCAGCAGCCCTTAGCTCTGTGTCTGGCTCCCAGCAGATGTGACTCTGCAGAGACTGGCAGCTGTGCTGGCGGGCTACAGGGTGGAACTGCGTCAGCTGACTCCTGAGCAGCTCTCCACTCTCTCAACCCTGCTGCAGCTGCTGCCCAAGGGTGCAGGACGAAATCTGGGTGAGTGTTCAGGCAGAGAGACCAGCAACGGTCTCGTGCCCCACCTCTCAAGATCAAATGTAGCAGCCTAGAGGGGAAGGGTCAGGGTCAGGGTCAGAGTTCTTTTGAGACATGGGGTCATTGCCAGCAAAAGGCAGGGAGCAAGGGGGTGCAGTGATGAGCTGAGGGGTTAGACCAGGAAAGGACTAGCAGGTGGAAGTCATGGAAAACGAAGTCAACAGGAGGCGTGAGCAGGAATCAGGAGGCACTGGGAAAGGTAAGTGGATGAAAATGAAGACCTAAAGAGGCCAATTCAAAGAGGGGCGTGGCCAATTCAAAGAAGACAATATTTATGGGTAGAGGGGGAACTGAACAAATAGTTTTGAGAGGTGTGGCCAATGACCGAGGGAAGAGTTAATAAAACAATTAAGAAAGAAGCACAGAGCCCTAGCCAGTTTGGCTCAGTGGATAGAGCGTCGGCCTGTGGACTAAAGGATTCCAGGTTCGATTCCAACCAAGGGCACATTCCCAGGTTTCGGACTTGATCCCCAGTAGGGGCTGAGCAGGAGGCAGCTGATCAATGATTCCCTCTCATCATTGATGTTTCTATCTCTCTCTTCCTCTCTGAAATCAATTTAAAAAAAAAAAAAAAGCAAAGAGACATGAGGCCATGCTAAGGATGAGACCAATGATAGAGTCTTGGTCACTGACTGAGAGGAAAGAGCCCACCGCAGGTGTAACAGGCTCAGGCCTCTGGCCCTTCCTGCCATCTGTGTTGTGTGGACCTTGGCCTTGGCCCTTTGCCCAGAGTCTTGTTTTTCCTGTCTCTACAGGAGGGATTGTAAACATTGGAGCTGACATCAAGAAAGTGAGTTCCCATTACCTCTCTGATTCATAAGTGCCCCATGGCAGCAAACCCCCTTGCTGAAATCTAAACCTCAGAATCAGGACCCAGAATCTGTATTCTCCAACCCCTCGTTTTGGGGAAACCGAGGCCCATAGTCATTGCCTAAGTTTCACCTCAAGTTGATGGCAGAGCTCAGACTAGAAGCTAGCATTTCTTGATTCACTGCTTTTTTCAATACAATACAATCATTTGAGATCATGCTCTGAGGAGCCCTAAGGGAAGTGGGGAGCTGTGAGCAGGCAGGTTCTTAATGCTCCTGGAACTTGAGGAGCTCTCTCTGTTTCATGTCTAATATTTTGTTGCTAAATCAGAGTCTAAAAACTACGTATTGACTGCCTATTCACCTTCTACCTACCAAACCACGCTCCCAAGATTCCCCCCACTCCAGCCCCATCCTGTGGATTATCACAGATCATGTTCCACTCACTCACTCCTTCATTTATTCATCTACTTGGCTTACTTTTTGGGGCGACCTCTCTGTACCTAAACCTGTACTGAGCCCTGAGGATACAGAAAGAAACAAGTCCTAAGCACCACTGTGCTCAAGGTCCAGGGTGTAGACCCCCAGCCCAAACCCACCCCTAGCCCTTCCACTATACAGAGACCATACTTTTATCATCTCTTCTAAACAGACAATGGAGGAGCAGGTGCAGGGTGGAGACGCAGCGGAGCCTGCACCCCCTACACCCTCCCTGCCTGGATACCCCACTGCCCACCCCATCTCCGATAAAGCCCAGCAGGTGCTGAGCTCTGAGCCCCCCAAAGCTGCTGGCCCCCCTGCCATGCCTGTCCTGATGGAGAAGAAAAGTCCACTGGGCCAGAGCCAGCCCACGGTGGCGGGGCAGCCTTCAGCTCGGCCATCAGCAGAGGAGTATGGTTACATTGTCACTGACCAGAAGTAAGGGCTCCAGCCTGGGGAAGCCTTCCAGTCCCCTGGGGGTTGGGCTGGCTTGCCTGGCAGGAAGCAGAGAGTAGAAATCCACATGTGAAGTAGACAGGGGGGTGGGCTGCTCTGCACCCTTGGAGGTGGCCTGTTTCAAGAAAGTGGCCAAGAGGGTCTCCACCTCTTCCTCTGCCTGCTGCCCACCTCCAGGCCCCTGAGTCTGGCTGTAGGAGTGAAGCTGCTGGAGATCCTGGCTGAGCATGTGCACATGTCCTCGGGCAGCTTCATCAACATCAGGTGGGGCTGCTATCTGGCTGGGGAGGCAGGGATCTAGAAAGCAGGTGGCTTGAGTGGGGAGGTGGCTGGAGGAGCTCAAGGGAGGAGGGGAAGAGTCCAAGGTAGGGTAAGAGATGCTCCCAGATGTATTGAAGGTACAGCCACACCTAGCCCTGAGGCTGGCCTCATCCAGTGTCTCCCTGGCTTCAAATACCCTTGTAGGGCATCTCTGATTAGCTTCAACCTCACCCTCTAATTGGAAGAGGGTCAGAGCTGGCCTCTCTTTCAGAGTCTTGGGTCTATGGTGGGTGAGGCAGTAACATAGCTCCTATTCGGCAGTGTGGTGGGACCAGCTCTCACCTTCCGCATCCGGCACAATGAACAGAACCTGTCTCTGGCTGATGTGACCCAGCAAGCTGGTAAATCCTGCCTGGCCCTAGCCCCAGCCCTAGTAGGATATACCCAGGCCCATGATTGATGCTCCCTTTGAAATAGTCCAAGTCCACATGGGCTTCGCCTGCCAACTGGCATAGCGTGACATGAGGTGGGGACCAGATGGGGCTGGAGAGAGCCTGACCTATGTCCTCCCTGCAGGGCTGGTGAAGTCTGAACTGGAAGCACAGACAGGGCTCCAGATCTTGCAGACAGGAGTGGGACAGGTACGAGCTAAATGCACAATCAGTCAAAGCCCTAGAGGGCTGACGTTTCCCACAAGAGGTGGAGGCAAACTTGACAGGAGAACGGGGAGCTGAACCCTCATATACTTGGCTGGCTCACCCACTTCTCCAAAGCAGCCCTTCCCCATGCAGTTTTTTTTCTGGCCAGCAGATGGCCCCAGTGGCTCCTCCCTGCAGGACCAGCCTTCCATATAGAGGAAGGCAGCATGCTTGGCAAGAACTAGTGGAGAGCCTATAGCCTTCAGAGCAATCTCTAAATTCCAAGGGACAACCTTGCACAGAAAAGACATTAAACTCAAACTATATTTCGATTCTTCATCCAACACTGATGCCTCACAGTCTATTCGGTTCCTTGGGTTGTCTCTCCACTTCTCTAGTTCCATTTTTAAATGCAAGGACTCCTGGTGGGGTCACCCACTAAGCTTCCAGCAACTCAGTGTGGCTGAGTTGGTCTCATGGGGATTGAGAAGGAGGATTTGGGGTCCATCTGAGCCCTTCTGCCTGTACCACCATGCCTCTGCTCTCCCAGCTTTGCCCCAGGAGTTATCTTAGCAGGGAGTGTGGCATGGGACAGGGGTGAGAAGCAGCTCCTAAATCTCTCCCCAGCATGGCGCCCCTCGATTCTACCTTGTTCCCACAGAGAGAGGAGGCAGCTGCAGCCCTTCCCCGACAGGCCCGCAGTACCTCTCCCATGCGCTCAGTGCTGCTGACTCTGGTGGCCCTGGTGGGTGTGGCCGGGCTGCTGGTGGCACTGGCCGTGGCTCTGTGTGTGCGGCAGCATGCTCGGAAGCGGGACAAGGAGCGCCTGGCAGCCCTGGGACCTGAGGGGGCCCATGGCGACACCACATTTGAGTACCAGGTGTGCAGCCCCAGAAGCTTGTCGAGGAGAGGGAATGGAAGGGGCTCAGGAGCCTGGGTCTCACCTGGGATGAGGGTGGGGAGTTGGATGGGGAGTGAGTGCCCATCCCTCGGAATGTTTGGGAGGTGCTGGAGGAGCCCCAGTGGGAGGGTTGTGGAGTGTTTTGAATGGGTTGGAATAGGAAGCAGATGGTCCCTAAGTTCTTCCCAGTTCTACAATTCTGGGGTTCTGGGATCCCACTCTGTAATACAGGGGTCCTCAAACTTTTTAAACAGGGGGCCAGTTCACTGTCCCTCAGACCGTTGGAGGGCCGGACTATAGTTTAAAAAAAAACTATGAACAAATTCCTATGCACACTGCACATATCTTATTTTGAAGTAAAAAAAACAAAATGGCAAAAACACCCGCTTGTGGCCCGCGGGCCGTAGTTTGAGAACGCCTGCTGTAATATCTGAGGTTGTCATAGGCACCACCCATGCAGAACAGCCCCCAAAAGGACAAGGGCCAGGACAGAAAGCTCCACCCCAGAGGAGATAGGTGTCATTCAAAATCAATCAAGGATGAGCCTGGGGATCCAGAATTGAACCCAGGACCCTGTTGAAAAGGCAACACTTGCACCCCTCTGGATCCTTCCTCTGCAGGACCTGTGCCGCCAGCACATGGCCACAAAGTCCCTGTTCAACCGGGCAGAGGGTCCGCCAGAGCCTTCGCGGGTGAGCAGCGTGTCCTCCCAGTTCAGTGATGCGGCCCAGGCCAGCCCCAGCTCCCACAGCAGCACCCCGTCCTGGTGCGAGGAGCCCGCCCAGGCCAACATGGACATCTCCACGGGACACATGATTCTGGTCAGGACCAGCCTGGGCCCAGAAGGGTGAGGGGCAGGATGGTGGGAGAAGCAGGGCTGACAGAGTGGCCCAGAGCCTGGCTGTGGGGTCCCTGCAGGCATACATGGAGGACCACCTTCGGAACCGGGATCGCTTGGCCCAGGAGTGGCAGGCTCTGTGTGCCTACCAGGCAGAGCCCAACACCTGTGCCACCGCCCAGGGGGAGGGCAACATCAAAAAGAATCGTCACCCAGACTTCCTGCCCTGTGAGTGAGTCCTGCTGGCTGACCTCTCTCTGCTGGGCATTCTGGAGGGTGTGGGGGAAGAGGCTGGGCTCCTGGTTCAAACTAAGTGGCAGAAATGCCAGGACCCCAATAACTGGAGGGGCACCTGGGGTGGGATACTGGGTCTGTGCAGATGATCACGCCCGCATCAAGCTGAAGGTGGAGAGCAGCCCTTCTCGGAGTGATTACATCAACGCCAGCCCCATTGTGAGTGGTCCTGGCTCCTGGCCCCACCTCTGCCCCATTTTTATTCTTTTCCCATAAACTCCATTCCCGTATGATCACCACCCACCCCACCTGAGGCCCTGGAATTGTGGGGCCTGATATCCTAACATGGAAATGGGGAGTTCTCAGGCTTCCCCAGACCCTGGCCTGCTCCCTTTGACCAGCCCTTTCCACAGAGGCGTTTCCCATTCTGGCTCATGGTGTATCTTCCCTGCCCTCAGATTGAGCACGACCCTCGGATGCCAGCCTACATCGCCACACAGGGCCCGCTGTCCCATACAATCGCAGACTTCTGGCAGGTGGGCTCTTGGAGGGAGAGCTTCTCCAGGTCCCAGGGAGTTTGGAACGGAGCTTACCTGAGTCTCTGTCCCTAGATGGTGTGGGAGAGTGGCTGCACTGTCATCGTCATGCTGACCCCCCTGGTAGAGGATGGTGTCAAGCAGTGTGATCGCTACTGGCCAGATGAGGGCTCCTCCCTCTACCACATATATGAGGTCAGCAGGACCCCACGGACAGGGGACAATGGGAGTGGGGAACGTGGAGGATAAGCATTCATACACGTATGAATATAGAGGTATATACACATACATATGCATACACACATATACTCACATACAGTCTAGGGCCCAGAAGCATTTTTAAGGACTTATCATGAACGTTACAGAAATAAAACTATAAAACTGCTGAAACTGAGGCAAGAAGTTAAGAGCCAAGAGACAGGGAAGATAAGTATGCCCAAAGCCCGTGATTTCAGACCTACTTCAATAATACTTTAAGCCCAACCTAGCTCCGAGTTCCCTGGAAGCCAAAGTAAAGAAAGAAATACCATTTGTCACATGTGGCTTATGAAAAATAGGAACATGCTTTTCCTTTAGGAGAGAGGATCGGTAGGGAACTGAGGCAAAGCAGGGGATGGGAGAACCAATTCCCAATGGGAGGGTCCCCCTGTATGACACCAAGAGCACCACAGAAGCTTCTCGTCACCAGACGAACACTAGTCTTTCTTAAAAAGTTTTTGTATTGGTCTTGCTCATAGTTAAAGAAAAAGTGTCAAATGAAAATATTGCAGAATTTCAGTTTATATGTGTGTGGCACAGACACTTTCCTACACTATGTGAGGAAGAGGAAGGAGAAACTGGCCTCAAGAAGCTCATACTAGTTATGTCTGGGTGGAAAAGCCACCAGTTGCCCTAAGCCGTAGGTAAGTGACACAGGCAGCTAGGATTCTCGGGCACAGCTGGGAAACTGGGGCAGGTGGTTGGGTAAGCTTCTTGAGGATTCAGAATTTGAAGGGGCCGATGAGGCTGGGAGGATTTGGAGAAGCCAAGGAGCGAGCACGCAGACAGGGGAAGGGCCTGAGGTGCTCAGACCCGGACCCCATTCCTGGGCAGGTGAACCTGGTGTCTGAGCACATCTGGTGCGAGGACTTCCTGGTGCGGAGCTTCTATCTGAAGAACGTGCAGACCCAAGAGACGCGCACCCTCACGCAGTTCCACTTCCTCAGCTGGCCGGCAGAGGGCACTCCGGCCTCCACTCGGCCCCTGCTGGACTTCCGCAGGTGAGCTCCCTGGATGTTGCTGGCCCCGGCGATCAATGGGGCGTCCTGAGGGAGGCTCCAAAGAGCCGGGGATCAGGAGGCTGCGATCTGGGTTCCCCACGTTCTAGCCCACCAGATCCTCCTGGCCTTGGGAGACAGACCCTCCCTGACTCAGAGCCTGGCCTCATCTCCAGCTCCCCCTTCCAAAGGGCCCCAAACCAGGACTGATGCTCTCTTTCCGTGCCCATCCCTCCACCCTTGTGGTCCAGCTCCATTTCTTCTCTATCAGATGTTCTGCTGTCTCTCTCTCAGGCCCTTTTTCTCCCCTGCCTCTCTGTCTAGCTCCTTCTTATTTACCTACTTCTCCCAAGAGAGGCTCACCTTATTTCTGGCTCCTCCCCTCTCCTTCTCTCTCTCTACTTGGCCCCTGCCTCCTGGCTCTCCGGTTTCCTCCTGTCCTGCTCTTCCTGGCCTCTGGCACTGTCTCGGTGTCTGCTGTCCCTTCTCTATCTCTTACTCCTCCTGCCCATCTCCCCTCTTTATCCCTCTCTGCCTCTTTGCCTCTATTATTTCTCTTTCCCTCTGTCTTTCCCTCCCTTCCCTTTCCTCTCCACTCTCCCTCTCCTCATTTTTTTAATCTCTGTATCACTGTCTCACTCTTACCCTCTAGCCCATTTCTAACTGTACCCTTTCTTGTTCCCAACCATCTTTTTCTTCACTTCCCTCCCATCTGCCTCTTTTGTCTGTCCTCCCCCTCTTTGTCTCTATATGTCTCCATCTCCCCCTCCCTTTGTCTGTCTCCCCTTCTCTGTCCTTCCCTCTCCCCTCCCTCTTCTGCCTCTCTCTCTCTCTCTCTCTCTCTCTCTCTCTCTCTCACACACACACACACACACACACACACACACACACAGCTGCCAGTGTCATTTTTGTGATCTGCAGCTAGTATTCTCACTCCAGTTGCATAGTCACAAAAGTGATCATTGGCAGGTGTGGCTGCTGCATGGACAAGACAGACAGAACACAGGGTTCAGGGACCACCCCAAAGGCTGCTGGGAGAGCTGGGGTTAGGGAGACACAGAGAAGGGACAAATCAAAGGGAGTGCCCGAGGATCTCTGGATTCTTGGGGACTCAGGGGAATGGGGTGGGGGCTGGGACAGGAAGCTGAGGGACTCACCCTGTCCTGACACCAAAGCCACAACCAGGGCAGGCTTCAGCTTCCTGTGCTTTCCTCTCCCCAGACAGGTGGCTGAAGCCTGTCACACTGGCAGGGCCTCCCCCGCGCTGTGGCCTCCTCCTGCTTCTTTGCCCCTTGCCAGGCTAGCCTGAGGTCTCTAGATGCTGGGCAGAGAGCAGAGGAGCAGAGGTGGGTGAAGACCCGGGGAGAGTTTCTGAGCCTCAGAACAATGGTTTCTAACTGAGACCCATTGGGCCTGAGGCACTGGCTTCTCAAAACCAAGGCCAGGGGCATCAGAGCTATTTCCTGTTTTCCACATTTTAAAAATCTTTCTAGAACATGGACCCATTTTAAGGCTGCCCAGGTAAGCTAAAAAGTTATGTTCCTTTGCTTTAGGCTGAATTATGTAAACCCTGTTTGCATTAGGCACCCAGAACAAATTAAGTGCTACTTAATATAGTATTTATTGAACCAGAGGGAAGTCTCAGAAAGTGACCCCAAGCAAGTTCATTGACCTACCTCTGTTTCCTTACCTGTGCAATGAGATGATGACCCAGCCATACTTTAGTGGATTGTGGCAAGAATCAAAAGGATAAAGTCTGAAAAATCTAGTTTAAGTGCCGGCACATAGCAAGGCTCAATTCTCAATACTGTTTATTATCATTATCATTATTATTAGATGGTTGGGAACCACTACTGCAACTTCTGTTCAACCCCGGCCCTCTGACGTGTGAACGAATGTGCTAGAAAACTATGTGGACTCCTTTAAAACCACTCAAAGTCACCTTGCCCCTACAAGTCTGGGGGAATCTTCCCCTGAAACAATTTATTAACCCCTAAGACAGTCCTCCCTAGTCCTGGCCCATTGTGGGTATCAGGATTCTGCAGGTTACTCTCAAAGCAAGAAGGTAATGGGGCAAGGGCAGGTCAGACTGGGTGACTAAAGGAAAGAGAAATCCTCTGCTCCTTGGTGAGCTGTGGTGAGGGCAGCAGAGAAGAGTCTGAGGTCCAAGTGGACCCCAAGTCTGAATGTGACCCAACCACGGAATGCCTGTGCTGAGGTGAGGCTGATCCAGGGGGATAGGCAGCAAGTAGCACACTGCTTTGAGTTGATTGTCCTGCCCTGGACAAAGGAGCTTTGTGCCTAGAGCTATAGGACCTCACAGCTAATGAGCACTGAAGGGAACCTGAGTGGTGAAGGGGTCAGCCTGGGCAGTTGTTGAGGAGGGCAGAGGGGTGGAGTAGTGATGTGGCAAGATTGACACCTTTGAACTCACCAAAAAGCCCATCCTCCCTGTACTTCTGGGAGATGTGGCTGTTAATATTACGTATTATCGTTAATAGTAACTACCACTTATTGAGCATCTACTGTGTGCTAGACCTGGCACTTAGTTATTTACATGGATTAGCTCATGTAGACATGATAAGAACCCTAAGGAGAAGTTTACTATTATTATCACCCCCATTTAACAGGTTAGAACACTGAGGCTCAAAGAGGTAAAATCAGTTGTTGCAGGTGTGTAGTCTGGGCACAGCGCTTGTAAGTGACAAGGCAAGCCCAGTGCGACCTATACCACCTCCAGTTCTTTGCCTTCAGCCCTGACTCCTCTCTCCAGCCCTCTTCCCTCCTCTGATCTGGGCTTGTGGGGAGAAGAGAGAGAGAGGTCCACAGATGTGTGTTTCACTTTTCCTTTCCCTCTGCTGATGCCCACTGGCCCTCACGCCCATTTCTTGTTGCAGGAAGGTGAACAAGTGCTACCGGGGACGCTCCTGCCCCATCATTGTGCACTGCAGGTGCGTGGAGAGGGGCTGTGGGATGGGGACGGACGGGGACAAGACGGTTCGACACAGCCCAGAGGGCCCTGAGGTGGAGCATTCCTGAAACTCGCCCCTCTGGGCCTACACCCTACCCTGTGCACATCTCCATGCACACTACCTGCCTGTCCCCTTGATGCCTGCTGGCAGTCTACAGCCCGTGGGCTATATTCAGCATACCATGTTTTTTAATGGCCCATGAGCTAAGAATGGTGTTCTCATGTTTTAATGGTTAAAGGGGAAAGAAGAAAAATGAGCAACAGAGACTATACGTGACCCACAAAGGTAGAAATATATTCCATCTGGCCATTTACACAAAAACGGGCTGGAAACCCATCCCATTTCCTCCTGCCTCCTCCACCCTAGGGTTGAGCCAGGGCTCCTCTTTCTTTTTTTTTCTTTAATATATTTTATTGATTTTTTACAGAGAGGAAGGGAGAGGGAGAGAGAGTTGGAAACATCAATGAGAGAGAAACATCCAGCAGCTGCCTCTTGCACACCCCCTACTGGGGATGTGCCCGCAACCAATGTACATGCCCTTAACTGGAATCGAACCTGGGACCCCTCAGTCCACAGGACGAAGCTCTATCCAGTGAGCTGAACCGGTCAGGCCAAGTGACACCCCAGAGGTCACAGGCTTCCAACTCAGGGCCCAGTTCCCAGGGCCCAGGTGCTGTAACCGTTCCCTCAGCCTGAGCTCACTGACACCCTCTCCGAGCCAGTTCTAATGGCTCCACCAGTGTCCTCCCACCCCAGGCCTTCATATCTCCCCCACCCCTCCCCCTATCTGCTGGGTCCTGCACTGAGCTGAGGCTGTGGCCCTCTCCTGTTTCAGTGATGGTGCAGGGCGGACTGGCACCTACGTCCTCATCGACATGGTACTGAACCGCATGGCAAAAGGTGAGGACCTTCCCCACAGGGCCTGCAGCCCAGCCCCAGGCTTTGTCCAAGCCTCCAAGCCTCCCACCCCAGGATGGCCCAGCTTTCTGGGTCCTGTCCTCCTCTGGACACCCGCTGAGCTGCCCTGTGCCCCCTGCCCCCAGGAGTGAAGGAGATCGACATCGCCGCCACCCTGGAGCATGTCCGTGACCAGCGACCTGGCCTGGTTCGCTCTAAGGTGACTGTTCTTCCCTGCCCCAACCCTCACTGCCACCTTTCCCCAGGAAAACCAGCAGCAGCTGCCTCTCCTGCCTGCCTCCCCGCCTGCTGTGTACAACCCCCCCCCCCCCCCCCCCCCCCCCGCTCCCAAGTGACCTCCCAGCTCCGGTTCCTAAAGGCTCCTTGAGGCCGGAGCAGAGACCAGGCCTTCCCGTGACCCTCCTCCCACTGCCCTTCCCAGGACCAGTTTGAATTTGCCCTGACAGCTGTGGCGGAAGAGGTGAATGCCATTCTCAAGGCCCTGCCCCAGTGAGCCCGCGGGGGGCCCCCAGTGGGCAGCCAGGCTCCGTCCCTTCTATGCCTGTGTGAGCATCTATCTGTGTACCCACTCCTCATTCCCCACCCGCACCTTGGTCCCTCCTGGGCAAGGCCCTTCCAAGAGGAGTGTTGGGAAGGTAGGGGAAGGTAGGGGAAGGGGGAAGGGGCAGGCCTGCTCTGCCTCACACACGTGGAGCCCCAGGGGTCCCATGGGGGAGCTGGCAGCCAGCCAGGAGGAGCGTTGTGGGCAGTCGCTGCACCCAGAGCCTCCTCCTGCCTGATTTCCCTGGCCCACCTCTCACTCTCCTGGATGCTCCTAACATGTCTGTAGGGACACCCCCATTTCCCACCTTCCAGTGTGGACAGAACAGGGTGGAAGGGCCACCATACCCAGCTTCCCCGGCTTCTCCAGCCCCTGCTGCCTGCTGTCCTGGCGCCCTGACCCACATTCTGGCCCCTCCCCTTCCTGCCCTCACCCTCAGAGCTCCTCTCCCAACACCCTGCCTTTGGTCACGTGCTGCTCAACTTTCTCCCTCTGGCACAGAACGTTTCTAGAAAAATCTACTTTTGTATCATTGTGAATAAAGTTAGTGTGTTGTGTGTGCAGCTGCAACCTGGACTCCCACGCACTCCTGTCTGCTCTGCTTCCAGACCGGGTCTGGAGCCAGCCTGCGGTCCTCGGGAGAGGCGCAGCCTCTCCAGGGTTCGAATGGGAGCTAATAACCAGGCCTCCTGGGTGCCGGGCAGTCTCCCAGGTGCCTCCATGCTTGGAGTTGGTGGAGTTAGGATTCGAACCCAGGCATGCCAAACCTCTTTGATGCCTCTCCTCTCAGTTCTCAGGCAGCTGCTTTGTGCCCTCGGGCCTCAGGAACGATGTATGTTGTGCAGGATTGAGGTTAAGATTAAACAAACTGCCTGCCACACCGTAGGCAAAATTAGCTAAACTCAGGTAGACGAAGGCTGTGAGATGTCACGACAGACAGACGGTCGCCCGGTGGCAAGGGGCGCCTCTTCCCTATGCCCTTGCTCCCAGAACTGTCCTTCCTGTGTGGTCCCGGACGCGCCCTCCCTTGTGTATCATGAGCATCCTTGGACAAAGGTGGTGGACACAGAGATGAGACAAAATGAACCTTGGGCCTGGAGCTACTTGGGAGTCACGGCCACTTCACCTTGCCAAGGCTCAGTCCCCTCACCTGGAAAACAGGGCAAGTGCCACCTGCCCCTTGCAGGGAGCGAAGGGACCAGCGATGAGACCCCTGGTCCTCCTAAGCCTCACCTGGGCTCGACTGAGGCGCATGCATTCACTTGTTTAATCTTCATACATTCCAGTATGTTTGACCTCTCAAAGGCTAGAAGTGGGCAAAACCACCACTTGGCAAAATTCCAGAAGATCTCTCTCTCTCAAGATAGAAGCTTGGAATTCTTCTTTCAGGTTAGGCTGCTTCCTTGCTTTCAGAAAAATACACTATGGACCTTTGGCTATTGACGATGAAGCCAAGCGTTTATCCTGGAATGGGAGAGAGAGTTGGTGGTGAGCCACACCGCCCTGCTTGGCGATGAAAAGGTGCTTGCCCCATGGCTGGAGGGGCATCTCTACAAGGATCTAGAGAACAGGAGCAGTACCTGGCTTTCTCCTCCCCGGGTCCTGATGAGCTGGGGGCCTGGGCCCTGAGTGGGGCAGACCTGTGCCACTCCACATGGGGGAGGCGGGCCCGAGACTCGCCACTGGCTCTGGGCTAAGGAAACCTGTGAAAGGGCTCAATCTACGTACATTTTTACAGGTTCTCACCACGTGTTCCCTGCTTTTTGTTGTCCTTAGGCTTTCAGTCAAGTCATACCTTAGTCTGGTCCTAACTGTGCTGCAGAGTGTTGGGTGGTGGGTCCCTGCATAAGGGGAAACACAGCTGCCTGGGAAAGCCATTTGTGGGGCCCCAGGAGGTGAGTGCAGAAGAATGTGAGCACTTTTCAGGATTCCACAGGTGCTGCTTGGGGGGGGGGGGGGGGCGGACCTGAGAAGGGGGAGAGCAGACCAGTCAAAGAGGGGATGTCTGCCCTCAGCCCGGAAGGCTTGCAACCTCTAGTGTTTGGGCAATAAAGGAAGGTGTGTCACCCACTGGTCCCATAGGTCCCCGGGCCTCCCTGGAAAGGAAGGACACAGGAGCACAGCACCACCGAGCTCTCGAAACTCAGCTTTATTGACTGACTTCCAGTGTTTCCCTCTGGCCTGAGCTCAGCCCGGCTGGATTTGATAGGTCTCTGAGACACAATGTCACAGGGTCTGGCATACCCCGGCTCCACCACTCCCCTCCCTGGCCACTGGGCTCCCCAGGCAGGGAGGAGGAGTGGCAGCTCAGCTGTGGTGTTGGAGAGAATGGTCAGCAGGGTCAGAGGCCATAGAAGCCATACAAGCAGCAACATGCCTGGAGTACCCATCGCATGCCAATCCCAGATCCAGACACACACACACACACACACACACACACACACACACACACACACCAGAGGGCCCTTCCCTTCAAGCTCTCTGCCGGTCCACACCCATCAACTTTTTAGGGATCCCGTCCCAGCTGTGCCTCAGACCCCAGTACTGTCCACAGGAAAAGAGCCTCTCCCAGATGCCACAGGGCTTTGATTTGTACACGCTAATCCCGCTGCTAGCAAGAAGTGTCAGGGGAATGGAAGCTCAGACCATTACCCCTTCATCCACATTTTCACCATCCCTGCTAGGGGCATATCAAATGATAAGTTCTCCCCATCTCACAGCCAGTGACAGGCTGACCTGGGGTGGAACTACATGTCCCAAGATGCACAGCTCCATAACCACACACCACTTCCCCCAAGCACAATCTATCAGAAATGAGGCAGGGTGTGTTGCATTCTGGGACTAGTAGTCTCCAAGAGACAGCACCAAACACCCAGTAAAGAGTTTACAGGCTAAGACTACTGACGCCTCCCACCCGGCCCCCACCCACCACCCAAGCCCAGCTCTATGCTCAGCACAGGTGAGGGAGAGGAATGGAGGGTCCCCTCCCAGCCCACAGAGGAGAGCGCTGTCCTGTAGGAACTGTGCATCGACTCTGGATCCCGGACATCCAGCTCAGAACACATCTGGGGAGAGAGTGGGGGTGGGTGACAGGAGAGAGGGTCAGCAGCAAGCCATGGAGGATGGTGCCACAGAGCATGCAGACCTGGGCTAGCCCTGTGGCCTCTCCCTGAGCCCTGATGCATGGTGAAGTAGGATGGGGCACGGTCCCCTCGTAGGCCCTATCCCACTGTTCCCGGGTTAGCCGGCCTCACCTCTGCCTAGTCCCAAGGCATAGGGCAGGCTGAGGCAGCAAGAGGAAGGGAGGAGGAGTGGGCTCCAGTTCCAAATCTGGATGACCCAGAAGCTCCCACCCCACCCAGCTAGCCTCCCCGGAAGACCTTAATGGCCCTACCGGCCACAGCATCTTCCTCGACACACAGAGGCCTTCTTGGGGAAGGAAGAAGGGAGTCCTAGCCAGATGGCTGAGAAAGCAAGCGATGCGGCCCACGGGGAATTGCAGAGTAAGGAAGAGCAGCAGCACCAGAAGGGAAGCAACAGAGACAGTCAGAGCTCAACACAGCACAGAAACCAGGGCAGGGCGCCCGCAGCTGGACAGGGAGAGCTGAAGACTCCTCAGTGGAGCTGGCGACTCGGGCTCAGAGAACCCCAGGCCAAGTCCTCCTTCCTTGACATCATCAGCAACACAGGTTGCAGAAGATCTGCGCACAAAAGGCCTGCCCCAAACCACTAATGCCCCTTAGACAAGCCCCATCATATAAGAAGTGCATCCTGGCTCCTCAGGTCCTCCCACAGCCCTGATGCCCCCAGCCTGGGCTTCACCAGGGACCTATCAGCCCAGCAGAGCAAGGCCTGAGTCCACACTGGAGTGCAGGGGACCTGGAGGGAAACTGTAGGGGGAGCAAGGAGTTGGAGGGGCCACACCCTCCTGTTCTGACAGTGAGCAGAACCCAGGTCACCCAGAATTGGGGGGGGGGTGAGCCTGGTGATCAGAGGATGAGGCACCGAGAGGCCTTATCCTCCAGGGGTGAGCCAGGTTTGGCTGTGTCATCCCTTGCACTCTCATGAGTCCCCCCCATGCCCGGATCGTGGTACTGGGCCTTGGGCTGCCCCTGCCGTCTTCGCTGTGCGTCCCGCCCACCTGCCGGTTTCTTCCCAGCTGCCTCCATCTCTGACAGGCTGTAGGCCATGGCAAGCTGCATGTCCTCATCCTCCTCCAAGAGACTGCTGTCAAAAGGGCGTGAGGCAGGGCTCCGCTGCACCTGAGCGCCCCCAGATCTGGAGGTGACAGCCTGTTGCTGTTCCCGACGGCTCAGCTCCAAGCCCAGTGCCAGGTCATCTGGGATACCTGCAGGAGTCACAGCCACCATGAGGCCCTCTGGCCCAGGCCAGGGGAATCCTGCCAGGCTGCTTCATGCAGCAACAACTCTGGCCACTTCCAGCTCCTCTTTTGGAACTGGCATCCATGCATGTGAACACCTAGCATAGTGGTTATGAACATGGGCAGGGATTCAGTTCCAGCATGAGCTACCTCCTTGGGCAAGTTATTCAACATTCCTGAGCCTCCCTTTCCTCATCTATAAAATGGGAATGATGAGAAACCCTGCATTGCCAAATTGTTACAATGATTAAACGAGACAGCACAGTGTTCCCGGGGTCAGCAGGTCGGCAGGCATGAAAGGGTAGCCATGGCGACCACCCTGTACAACGAGGAGTTGTGGTAAGAGTTCATCTCCAGGAATCCTGCGTCCTGAGTTTCATTCCTGGATTTCCTCCTGACTAAGTAGGACAGAGCCTTGGACCTGAGGGTACTTGGGTTTATAGCCTTTTAACTGTGTTGAGGCACAGCCTCCTCCAGTGAAAACTAGGGCAAACACCAACTGACCTGCTTTTCCCTGGCTGTTTGAAGAATATAGAGGATATGGTATACATGCAAGTACCTTAAAAATAGTAGAGTTTCTGCAAATGCACCCCACTAATGATAACGGTCATTGGCTGTGTCCTCGGAGGCTTCTCAAGTCCCTGTCCTGGTCCCCATCCCCATGATCACCATCCAGAGATCCTGCAAGTCTGGCCTGAGGTTGCCATTCCCTCCCTGCTCCAAGGGAGTGGAGACTGCAGCAGTTTGAGGAGGTAGCTTTGGGGCATGGGGCTGGGGCTTCCTGCCAGGGACTGAGTGGCAGAGCTGCTCCTCACCATTGATTGAGACTGACTTCAGCTGCCCGTCCTCCTCCACTTCCACCCGCTCCTGCCCGTTCTCCATGATTCTGTGGGAGACAGCACAGGTCATTCAGCGGGCATGCCTGAGTCCCACAGGCGCTGGTCCAGGCTCTGGGATGCTGCAGTGAACAGGACTGACTGGGCTCTGCCCTCAAGGGGATGACTTTCTGGTTGTATGCAGCTCCCCCTCCACCCCGTATGGCCCCAGAAGGAGCCCTCCTCACCTGCGTGTCGTGATGCGGTGTCCTTGGACAAAGGCGGTGGATGTAGAAACAGAGCGAAAAGCACCAGCCCCAGGACTGAAGGAGAAAGACGAGGAGGAGATATCTGGCATTGGGACAGAGGAGGAGGAGGAGGAGGAGGAGAGGTGGTTAGACCGGGGTTGTCTGCAGCAGACTGCAGTCACAATGGGCCAGGAACCCGTGTGCTCTCCCCACAGGCAGGGCTCCGGATGCACCAGAGAGCCTTGGAAAAGCCAGGAGCTGAGGCAAGGGGTTCCAGGACGTGGAGCTTGTGAAAATGGGAAGGGACAACACTTACCAGCGTGTCCAGGGAAGGAGGTCGAGAAGGCAAAGAAGGGACCTGTGGGTCGGGAACCCCGGTTCTGAAGCTCTGAGAAGGGGCCCAGTTCTTCTGCAACAGTAAGCAGATTAACAATCATCTGGTGAAGAGATTTGCTCAAAAAATACATATATGTATGAATCCTGCTTTAAAATCTAAAAACATAAGCTGCTAATCATAAATAACAAGTCTGATTTTTTTCTTTTCTGCTTGAACTTATTTATAAATTCCTTTTTAATATTATATGTGAAAAAGTTCAGTAGTAAATTCTGTCCACAATAAAGAATAAATGAAGGAGGTGGGAGGGAGAACAGATAGTTCCTTCGATATAAGAGCAGTATGGTGTGATGTCAGGCAAACACAGCCACGAGTCTCGCTCTGCCATCTGCTGTATCTCTAAGCAAGTGATCTGAATGTGCCTCAGTTTTGTTATCTGCAAATGGGGATAAAATTATCTGCCGCACAGGGTTCATATTAAGCGTTTTAAAAAAGGGTATCTGTAGTTGTTTGTGATGGCATTATTCCTGTCACATGAGGCTTTGAGCCTTGCTTCATGGCTGTCATTGTGGAGGCCTAACAATGTATCATTGTTATCGTTTAATAAGACAAGTCTCTGAAGTGCCACTCCGGGGTCATGTGAGTTCAGGCCTGTGTAACGTTCTGTCCCCACTCTCCCTGGGTCCACCCCCACAACATCTTCCGTCTGTGGAATTCTGCTTCCCTCTCAGCCTCCCCCATCAGGACCTCCCAGCTGACGGAGGGCGGGCCTGCAGGGGGAAGTCAAGCTAATCAGAGGCCTCCCGAGTCCACTCACCGAAGAGCTCCGCAAAAGGGTCTCCAGTCCCGAAGAACTCCCGGAAGACCTCCTCGGGGCTGCGGAAGGTGAAGGTGAAGCCAGGCCCACCACTGCCAGGTTCTGCCTGAGATGGGCCAGTTCCTGGAGAGGCAGATTGAGGAGGGGGCTTAGAGTGTACATCCTGGCAGAGCCAGGGGACCTCACCTAAGGCAGGGCCAGGAGCCCCGAGAGAGCATCCACTGCAAGAAGCTGCCCTCCCCCTCTCCTCCCTGACCCACTTCCATTTCTGGGCCCCATCACCCCACCTACCTGCTCCAGTCAGCCCTTCCCGGCCATAGCGGTCATAGATCTCTCGCTTATGCTCTGGAAGAAGAGACCAGGTCATTTCTCCCTGCCTCTGGGATGACGGCCTCCCCTTTTGGCCTAAGACCCTCAGGAGACTGCCCAGAGACTGACACTTGGGGGTAGCAAGGTGCAAAGGGGACAGGGGCTATACATTTTAGCTGCAGCTCATCTGTAAAATGGACATAACGGCACCTACCTCCTCGGGTTGTTGCAGGATTAAATGAGACAATTCATGTAAACAGCTTAACACAGTGCCTGATACATAGTAAGTGTTCTGTAAATGTTAGCTCATTGTTACTGCGTTATTCTTGATCAGGGCTTAGCCTACGTGTCACTTCCTCAGAGAGGTCTCTGGGACCACCGCAACCCCCTGCTACTTTCCTTTGGAATAAATACTCTTGCCTATCTATTTATTTGGCTAATGTCAATCTTCCCTGACCAGAAAGTGATAAACCCATCAGGATGAGGACAGTGCCTTCTTGTCCTCCATTGTTCCCCAGTACCCAACAAGGGCCCAGCACCATAAACATTCAATGAATATTTTTTGAATGAATGAAAAAAAGACTTGGACTCATATTCCAGCTGTGTGATCTTGAGCAAGTTACTTCACCTCTCCCAGCCTCAGTTCCCTTGCCAGTAAAATGGGGGTGATAAATTCTGCCTCGCAGGATGACTGTGAGTACTCTTGGAGATTACACCCACCAATGCCAGGCACAGAGGCGGCTCGGCATACATGCCCTGCATCCTTTCCTTTGTCAGGACCCATGTTGCAACTACCAGGCATTGGGGAGCAGACACTGAGCTCAGAGGATTAGGGGAAGAACAAAAAGGTAGTTTGCACATAGTAGGTGCTCATTTGAAGGAACAAGGTCCCAGAGTCCCTGTGGGAAGTGTGTGTGTGTGGGGGGAGGGGGGGGTACTTAAATGCCAGCTTGGAAAAGGCATGGCTTTAGGAAGGAATGCAATGGGGCATGAAGTGGGGGTGATGGGTGCTGCCCTGCTCTGTCCCTCCTGGCCTTACGGTCTGACAGCACTTCATATGCCTCCGCCACTTCCTTGAACTTCTTCTCAGCAAACTCTTTATTATCCGGGTTCTTGTCTGGGTGCCACTTTAGAGCCTTCCGTCGATACCTGCAGGAAGTGGGTTCAGAGGGGAGGGTCGAGGGACAAATGCAGGCACTTCCCATCAGAGAACAGAATGACCCACTTTCCCATTAGCCAGCCAATGTCCTTTCATACGTGAGCCTGTTCCACCCCAGCTGCTGGGCGGCCTCTGCTGCGGTGCTTTAACGCAGTCCTATCTCTCCTCTGCAGCCAGTGCTAGGACCACGTGTAGTGACAGATGATAATGTGGGGGTGGCAAGGCCCAGCCCTAACTCTCCCTGGGAATCCATGGGGCTGGGGTGGCAAAGGTGTGTGTGTGTGGGGGGGGGTACATGTGGCCATGGAGAGTAGAGGGGCTGAGGTCCCTCCTGGTCACAGTGCCTGGGCATCTTTGCCCAGCATCCTGAGAAAGCCCCCATTCTAGGGGCTGGGGGTTGAGGGCGGACTGGAAGGGAGGAGAAGGGAAAGTTTACTAAAGAAGGACCCAGCTCCCAGCAGAACTTCACAGCTATGGACGTTCTCCTACTCATCCGGGGGTCTCCCTCCTCCCTACAGATGTCAAGGACCTGGTTCTGCCTCTGAAGGGCCCCAAGGTGCTGGTGGTGGGAGGTGGGGGTGGGAGAGGCTTGGCGGTGCGCTGGGGAGGCACTTACGCCTTCTTGATGTCATCTGCGGAGGCACTTGGCGGCACGTCGAGGATCTCATAGTAGGATGCCATGGCAACTTGTCAGCAGTCAGGCGGGCCTCCGTGGGCTGCAGGAGAGAAGGACGAGTCAGGCAGAAAGACCCAAGGGCGCCTCCCTGGGGCCGGAGCCCCCCAGGGTGGCGGGCGGCGCTTCCAGGGGAAGCGGAGCCCACCGGGCTCTGCTCGCGGCGGGTGACTAGGCTCGCTCGAGCAGCCTTATCGGCCCCCGCAGGCCGGTGCCACTGGCTATCTCGGTGCCCAGGCCCAGGGAGCCCTATCGCAGCAGCCCCCTAACTCCGCAGCCCAGCCCAGAGCCCCCAGTCTGAACCGGCACCCTGCCCGCACCTCCTCCGCCCGGAGTCCTCCGGCCCCTGCGGCGCCCCGCCCCTGCACCCCGCGGGGAACCGTCTGGCACCCGCTGCCGGGCTCGCGGCTGCTGCGTAGGACGCTCCCGGCCCAGCTGTGCGCGCAGGCATGCGTCAGCTGCACGGAAACTACTAGAGAGTCAGAGGAGGCCGGCCTGGCCAGTCACCGGGGTGTAGGGAGGGGTGGGGGTGGGGGGGTGCTGCTGCACGGGCTGCCGGGAGATGGGGGCGGAGCCGGCTATTTTGGGCTTGCACCAGGACGACGTCATCCCCAGCTGGGACCTGGGAGACCGCGGCGAGCTCCATCCAGGCTTGACACATTTGCCAACCGACAAGCCACCTGGCCCCTGGTCCCGCTGTCGCTTCTCCCTAAACAGGCTCAATGATCGATAGTTACCCCGGAGGAAATCGCCACCTCAAGGACTCACAGATTTCCCCTTTGGGCCTAAATCCTCCCCCCATTTTTCAGATTCCACCTCTAGCCCCAGGTCCTCAAAAGAGGACAGACCTGCCTCTCATAGCATCTTGTGGCATCCTTAATCACACTTGTCAGAGTTACAAATTAGCATTTATTTGTTTACTTGATAGACATGTACTTTGCCCACTAAAATGTAAATTCCTCAGGGCAGAGCTTGTGTCTTTTTTTGTACCAGAGTATTAGGGCTCAAATACAGTGGTGGGGTTCAAACACAACCATTGGATGATTAAATAATGCACAATTGCGAACCTCTTACTGACAGTTTTGACACGTTTGGGGAAGTAGGGTTAAAGGGTAAAAGGAAAACAAAACAAAACAACAAAAAAAAAAGGAAAGGAAATTCCCTGGTTTTAAGATTTTCCTTCCCAATGTGATCCTATTAAGTAGACTTCTGCCTCAAAGTGACTCCTGGGTTCAAGCTTCATGGGAGATTTAGAGAACTTCCAGACTTGGCTGCTGCTTGATATCCACCAAGCATTAATGGAACATCTTCTCCATAGTAGATGTGGCCAGGATATAAAAAGAAGACTGTGGCCCAATCCCTGCCTCCTCAGAGTCCCAACTCGGTAAGATACTAACCCGTTAATACAGCCCAAAGGTTTGGAAATAGATCTGGATTTGCAGCCTGGCACTACTATGTGATTTGGGGAAACCTCTAAGGACTCCATTTTCCTCCCTACATACTGTTTGACAGTCAGATGAGGTGGGGTGCGTAGTCAGTCTTAGTACAGTCTTCTCTGGCATCATTATTGGCCCACGCAGTAATGGCTATGAACCCAGAAGAGTGTTTAGATTTTATGACCCAGAAACGCTTCTCCAAGGAGAAGGGCTTGAGCCAGATATGGGCAAAGAGTGGTATTTAGAAGTGGTATTCAGAGGGAGTATTTAGAAGCTCATTTTGGCTGAATAGCTCAGCTACGTCCTCAAATAAGAGAACTTAGTCCAGTTGTCCTGGCTGCCCACAGTCTGAGCCTCCTGCCTACATTTGGGGAATTCCTATTGCGTAGGTCTTGATGGCAGCCAGGTCAGCCACCGCCTGCCAGAAAGCCCGGACACTTGCTCTCCTAGACTTCTCGGCTCCAAGGGTGCAGGCAAAAGGCACAGCTCGGCCAGTGGCAAGCTCCCACTGGGACTCTGAATCTGGATCAAGTCACAGAAAAGCTGGGGCAGTTGAGAAATCATTTCTGCATTGTGATGGCAGTGGAGGCAGCAGTGGCCTCTAGTGTCTGGAGGAGAAAATGTCAGCCTCGGTGCCTGGGTGGGAGGGGGCCTCACTGCAGTGGGCAGAGGGACTGGCAGGCTGTCCTGTGCCCTGACCTTGACTATGGTGCCGGCTGCCCACGTTCCCTTGGTGCTTACCTGTTTGCAGAGGCTTGTTTGGTGGCCCTCATATTGATTCTGTGTGCTACCTGATATCTCTCTAAGTCTGTGTGTGTGTGTGTGTGTGTGTGTGTGTGTGTGTGTGTGTGTTCCTTTTTTAATTTGTCAGGGTTAGTTTCTGCTGTTTACAACAAGAGTCCTGACTGATCTTGGTATAAGAGGATAAGGTTAGGTTAGATCACTGTAAAATCTTCCAAATCTCTTTCTTCTCTTATCCCCACAGACATTTTTCTAGCACCTTCCATGTATGTGGTTATATTAAGAATAGGAATACAAAGAGGCTTAAGTTCCAGTCCCTATACTCAAGAAGATGAAAATATAGCTGGGACATAGACAAATGACAGCTGGGAGAAATTATATAAAACACATCTAGCAAGCAGGATTCATCTCCTTTGTTCACAAAGAATTCCAACAAATCACTAAGAAAAGACAAACCATGCCATTTTTTTTTTAATGGGCAAAGGTCACAGACAAGACAGTTCATAGAAGAGAAAGTACCAACTTTTAAACAATTGAAAAGATGCTCAACCTCATTCATAACAAGATAATTCTGAGGGAAATCTGTGACAAAATACTTTCACTTATCAGGTGATTGACCAAGATTAAAAAGTTCAGTACATCATATGGGCAAGGCTGTGGGCACAGGCATTCTCATACACTGGTAGAGGGAGGGTAATTTGGTATAACTTCTAAGCAGAGCAATCTGGGGTATGTTAAAGTTTACATAGCCTTTGACCATGATTGCAATTCTAATAACTTATGGTTGATTATACGTGCAAAGAAGTATACACAAGGGTTGCAGCATTCTTTTCAATAGCAAAGAAGTAGAAACAACCTAAATACCCATTTACCAGTACACTGGTTAAATAAGTGATGGAATGGAATGGAATACTAAATTGCCACCAGAAAGAATGATGTATATTCTAACATAGACCATCTTCTAGATTTATTGTTAAGGGGGGGGGGGGGAACAGGCATAGAACAAAGTGTATGTAGATGTGTATACACACATTAGTATGTATACTAGTAGATGTCTCTGCAAGGAAACACTAACAAAAAAGTTAACAGTGGTGGCTGCCAAGAGGGGAACCAATGAAGGAAACATTTTCACTGTATAAACTTATTTTTGTTCATCTCTTTAGTACTTTTGAATTCTGAAGCATGTGTACATAACTGTTCAGATACATACAGAATTTTTTAAAAATCTAGTTGGGAAAATAGGTTATTAGTAAGAAGCTAAGCAGCCTATGCCAAGTACAAAACGAGTGACAGAGACACAGCAGGGGCTGGGAGAAGCTAGAGGAGGCAGAGCTCCCAGGGTTGGATGGGTTCTGGGTGACCATGACCTAAGCTGGAAGGAATGACAACATGGAGACAAGCAGGGGGAGTGGCATTCCAGAAGGAGGGAATGGTGAGAATGCAGCTTTGGAGGCAGGCATGTTCCTGACACATCAGAGGCGAGAAAATGAAGGTGTACGGTGGGATCCAAGGCTGGGAATCTGTCTCTTGGGTCTGCCTGCAGGAGGTAATTGTAGTCTCGCTTTAGAAGCTTCAGGGATGAAAGCATTCCCCTTCACTGAGGGAGTCCCCAGGAGTCCAGCTAGGTCACTCCCAGCTGCCCCATGGAGGTCAGAGTTGCCACCTCTACACACCCACACCCAGTCCAACCTAGGCCTGCCAGCACCTGCCAGCAGAGTTTCTAGCTGGGAGGCCTTTCGGGTCTGGGAGGAGATGGCCTTACAGCTGCCTAGGGTGGGCTGGCTGGTACCGTGGACAGGAGGGGAGCCTGACTGCCTCTCTAGATGCCCAGCATCCTGACAGGTGAGGCCCCCCTGCTGGCCTCCCCAAGCCCTCACCTCACCTCCTATGAGATGTTGGGGGGTAGGGAGAGGACTTTTTAGAAGGCACTGACAGCCCCAAAACATGGGCCCGAAGACACCTCTGTTCTTGTTCAGCCCAGAAACTGGACCCTTATTACCTTCCCCCGCAACAAATGTCTGGGCAGGGCAGTGTCAAGGGGAGTGTCACCCCCTCCCTGCCTTTGAGGCACCTGAGTCACTGTCTGGGAATTGGGGACTTGGCAGGCCCAGAAGAGTTGGTGTCTGGAGGGGGGCCTATAACTACTATAGGCAGGAGGAGAGGGCATCTGAAGAAGGGGAGGGCAGCAGCATAAACTTTGGCCCAGGCTGGCCTGGGGTTTGAATCCTTATGCCTTCCTTTACTGGCTGAGTTACCTTGGGCAAGCCTCAGTCTGCACATCTATAAAATAGGCATTCATTTAACAAGTCTATTCAACAAATACTGAGTATCTAATATATGTTGGGCAGCATTCTGGTACTAAGAGTAGAATAGACCCTGTTCCCATGAAGCTTCCAGCCCAGTAGGTATAACTGTATTTACCGCAGGATTAAACCAGGTAATATAGACATAGGGCCCAGTAGCTGCTCAATAAATGGCATGATTGCTTGAGGCTCTCTCCCCAAAAACCGCTCTTCCCTCCCCAAGTTTGAAACCAATCGAGAAAGAGAAAGACATGAATCAAATAAAGATTTGAAAATCAGTTCTCTTAGTGAAAACCAGCTTTGAGGATATAGCTGAGCTATTTCAGCCAAAATGGGCTTCTAAATACTCCCTCTGAATTAAATTGCCCCCCCCCCCCCCACCAGCTCTGTACACATATATACACAACCTCAGGCCTCTCTCCTCCCAGGACAGAGCTTCCCGTGTGAGCTTAAATCCTCAAATTGAGAATACTTGCTTTCTCTGAACAAATTATTCCAAACTAGAAGGAGAAAATTGCTATGCCGGGCACGCCCATTTTCTTCTCTAAACCCCCCACCACTCTGTTGCTTCCACTCCATCCTCTACTTACTACAAAGTAATTATTGGAACAAAGGTGACAGGGACAGGTAATGAGTCTCTGGGAAGGCAGGAGTCACTCCATTTCCGGTGTAGCCCAAGGTGCAGGTATGTGTTTTATTAGCCTGTTTTCTCTGAGATCCATTCCTCCATCTTCCCTGCCCTGCTCTGTGTCTCAAAGGCTGCACTTTCTTTTTCCTTGGCCCCTTTGCCAACTAGCTTCTGTCTAGGTTCAGCCAATGGAAGACACTGATCGAAGATTGAGGGTGGGAGGAAGGGAGAAGCCAGGGTATTTCTCCCCCTCTCTCAAATCATGGGGCACCTCAGACAGTCGTTGTGTCTCCTTCATGGCTCTGACTCTTGCCAAATGTCCCTCCCTCCTTATTCCCTCCTGGTCGCTCTGGGTAGCTCTGCTGTGGCTTCAGCTCCCACCTGGTGTCCCAGTTCCAAGCCTCTGGCATTATCATCTCCTCCCTTGGCCTCCAGCCCTAGGGGTGATAGCAGCTTCCTGGTGTTACTCACTTTAGGGTTGGCTTCCCAGCATCCCATCCTGAGAGCGGGAGGCTGCAGGAAGGACTGCAGGGGCAACACTGGGCACTGAATCTCTCCAGAGGGGTGGGGGTAGGGTGGGGTTGCCCAAGTTTCAGCAGCTCCAATGGCTGAACCAACCCTCCAGCCCAGTGGGAGCTATAGAAAGTCCAGATACAAAGATTTTAGGGGCAGCCATCTGGTTGGAAGTGAGGGCTGGAAGCTGTGCTGGAATAACACGTGGCATTTGAAAAAAGGGTCAATTGTCTTCATCAAAAAATGGCGAGTGTTGATGGACCTCGCAGGAGGGCAAGCCCAGCCCCTCCCCAGCCATTCTTCCGTGGTTACTGCCACAGTGCCACTGTTCTGCCTTAATGCCAGCTTCTGGTCTCTCTAAACCCAAACCGCCTGCCTGAAGAAGATAAACCCCCTCTATAGGGTGAACACCAGCTATGTCAGACCGTGTCCGCTCCACCAGACTACTCTAAGGCACCACTTCAGACCCTCCTGGCCTCACCGGCTCCAGTTGCAGTCTTGTGAGGCTCCGACCAACTTCACACACATGCTGTTTAAAAGCACCTTACCTCCTGTCCCAGGGTTTCTTTGTTGACGCTGCAGCCCAAGTGTGTGCAATCCAGAAGTTCAGGGGGGTTCGTGCTTAATGGACTGAAGGTTTAACCAATGGAAGAGTGGAGTCGGTGCATAAATTCCCCCATCCTCACCACCACTCCTACCCAAGGAATGCTTCTGAGATGCCATTTATTCAGCTGCATCTGCTCTAAATTCTCCCTCCTTTCCTGCTTTACGCCCTCTTCCTAGAATTGCACCCATTAATGAAATCTGAAATCAGATCTGCTTTCTGGGGGGCCCAGGCTAAGACACCAGTCTTCCTGTCTCTCATTGAAGCCCTCCCCCCATGGTTTTCCCCAAGAGAAAAAGACGTTTGTGAGACAATAATGCCGCAGCACTTTATTTAGGATAGATACAAAGGATTCCCCTAGTATTCATCCCCCTCCTCTTCTTCTCCCTCCCCCTCCACACTATCCATGCCTACCTCCTCGTAATCCTTCTCCAGGGCAGCCATATCCTCCCGGGCCTCAGAGAACTCACCCTCCTCCATGCCCTCGCCCACATACCAGTGCACAAACGCCCTCTTGGCATACATCAGGTCGAACTTGTGGTCCAGGCGGGCCCAGGCCTCGGCAATGGCGGTCGTGTTACTCAGCATGCACACGGCACGCTGCACCTTGGCCAGGTCACCTCCGGGCACCACAGTGGGTGGCTGGTAGTTGATGCCAACCTTGAAGCCTGTGGGGCACCAGTCCACGAACTGAATACTGCGCTTGGTCTTGATGGCAGCGATGGCAGAGTTGACATCCTTGGGCACCACGTCCCCACGGTACAGCAGGCAGCAGGCCATGTACTTGCCATGACGGGGATCACACTTCACCATCTGGTTGGCAGGCTCAAAGCAGGAATTGGTGATCTCCGCCACCGACAGCTGCTCATGGTATGCCTTCTCCGCGGAGATGACTGGCGCATAGGTGGCCAGGGGGAAGTGGATGCGTGGGTAGGGCACCAGGTTGGTCTGGAACTCTGTCAGGTCCACGTTGAGGGCCCCGTCAAAGCGCAGGGAAGCTGTGATGGAGGAGACGATCTGGCTGATGAGGCGGTTGAGGTTGGTGTAGGTGGGGCGTTCGATGTCCAGGTTGCGGCGGCAGATGTCATAGATGGCTTCGTTGTCCACCATGAAGGCGCAGTCTGAGTGCTCCAGGGTGGTGTGGGTGGTCAGGATGGAGTTGTAGGGCTCGACCACAGCTGTGGACACCTGGGGGGCTGGGTAGATGGAGAACTCCAGCTTGGATTTCTTGCCATAATCAACAGAGAGCCTCTCCATCAAGAGTGAGGTGAAGCCGGAGCCGGTGCCCCCTCCAAAGCTGTGGAAGATGAGGAACCCTTGTAGTCCTGTGCACTGGTCAGCCTAGAAAGAGAAAGTGAAGAGAAATGTGGGGTGTGAAGCACAGCTGACAAACGGGAAGGAACCAGCCTGTGCTGTTTCACATTCCCCCCATGTGTCATAAAATCCTTGGAAGACTTTTTCCAAGAGCACAAAACAGGGCCTGATAAGGTCGGCCCACTCTCTCCTCCTCATCCCTCTTCCTCTCTAAAGCCTCCTGAGGTCTAACAAAAAGCTCTCTTGAATCTTGTAACATAATCATTTTTTTCATCACAATTTGCCAGCTCTACCCAGACTCGTGTCTCCCTGATTTAACTCCAGATATTTCTGGAGGGTTTCTCCAACAATCCGGGAACTTATCCCCAAAGTCAGTCATAGAGCCCTGGGCCAACATTATTTGGATCCCTGCTTTTCATAAGGCCTTCTGCCCCCACCCCTACAATACAAAGTGATATTCTAGGAATGCTTATGGACCTCCATCACTTGGCCAGGCAGCCCATGGACAGGTTTGCCCTGGTGGCCATGCTGCCCAGGATTGGGCCTGTTGCTGGAGAAGATAAAGAAGACATCCAGCTCCAGGCGGCAGCTACACTCTGCCTCCCCTGACCAGGATGCAGGGCCCTGATCCTGTGTGTTTAAGACTTTTCCAGGAGGCTCTCCCAAGGGCTGAAGCTGCCCTTCCCCAATCTGGCCTCCAAACCACAACAAGAATCCCCTTCTCTCACCAGCTTCCGAATCCGGTCCAGCACCAGGTCAATGAGCTCCTTTCCGATGGTGTAGTGGCCTCGGGCGTAGTTATTGGCAGCATCTTCCTTGCCTGTGATGAGCTGCTCTGGATGGAAAAGTTGGCGGTACGTGCCCGTCCGAACTTCATCTGCAATGAACAGAGTTTTAGGCCTCACTCCTCTTGTAGCCTGGCTCCCAGAGCCCCAGGGTACCCAGTAGAAGTGGGATCTCCAAGCTCCAAGTCCTACCCTGGAGGAGCCCAATTCAGGTTGCTGCTATTGCCCTTGACTTTAAGTGTTCATCAAGAAAAGAAAAGGGATGTGGGGTGACATTGAAACTCTAGAGCGGAGTGACAGTGGCTCTGCAGATCTGGAGTTCTAGTTGGCTGCAGTAACTGGGAACCACACACTCCAGTGCTCTCCAGTTATAGAGAAGGACTTGCTGTGGTACCTGGGACAAGGCCATGGAAGAGATGGGTCATTACTCACCAATCACAGTGGGCTCCAGATCCACAAACACAGCCCGGGGCACGTGTTTTCCAGCCCCAGTTTCACTGAAGAAGGTGTTGAAGGAGTCATCCCCTCCCCCGATGGTCTTGTCGCTGGGCATCTGCCCATCTGGTTGGATTCCATGTTCCAAGCAGTAGAGCTCCCAGCAGGCATTGCCAATCTGCACGCCGGCCTGGCCCACGTGGACTGAGATACACTCACGCTGAGCAGACAAGTGGCAGAAAACACCCTTAGCAGAGAGAAACGTTCCTGCCTTCCTTCCTTGAGTGGTTCTCTGGCTGAGGGCAAAGTTTCTTGGACTCGGCTCTCCTTGCCCCACCCCCTGTGGCTAAGCATTTACAGGTGGCATTGAGGACCAATAGGCATTGGTTCTGGGGGCTGGGCCAAACCCCTCAGGGCAAGCAGAAGATGTGGGCAGTTCTCAGATTATAGAGTCTTGCTCAGGAACTGAGCATCTTGAGGAATGCTGAGGGGATCAAATGAGGGCAGAGAACCAAATTCAACCCATGGGTGTTCAGAAAGGAATTCGGGGCCACCGGTGAGGGAGACAAGATCCAAGTGAAGTTTCAGGAGTCAAGGATAAGGAAGAGGTTTATAGAAGCAGAAAGGACTCTGGATTCATGTGACAGCCAGAAATGCCAGTGAGGAATGAAAAAGGGGGCCTGGAATCGACATGCACATGCTACTCTTTCCTCTTGGGTGTGTGTGGCTCTGGAGTAAGGTGGGACTGGAAAGAAAGGTCTTCCCTACATGATTCAAGGCTCGTGGTCAAAGAACCCTTGGCCCCTGAAACAGGACTGTGGGTCTAAGAAACGAGAAAGGTCAGTGTCCTTCCTGGGGAATCCCATGAGAATCAAGAAGGCTTGACCCTCTTGCTTCATCAAAGATTTATTGAGCCTCTACTATGTACTGCACACTGTGCTGACACTGGGGACACATAACACCTAACACTCAGTCCCTGCCCTCAAGAAGCTCCCTGTCTAAGGAAGGGAGAGTTTCACAAGTTAATGGATGTGTGGCAGTGTAGTCAGTGAGGTACCAGAGACGTCTCCCACTTTCCTGGGTACTACCAGAGTACTTCTCTGCTTGAGAAGTAATTTCCACAGACCTTTCAAATAAAATGAGCACATTCATTGCCAAAACCGGTTTGGCTCAGTGGATAGAGCGTCGGCCTGGGGACTGAAAGGTCCCAGGTTCGATTCCGGTCAAGGGCATGTACATTGGTTGCGGGCACATCCCCAGTAGGATGTGCAGGAGGCAGCTGATCGATGTTTCTAACTCTCTATCCCTCTCTCTTCCTCTCTGTAAAAAATCAATAAAATATATTTTAAAAAAATGAGCACATTCATCAAATTTCCCCAAATTAAGGCTTAACAATACAGAGAATGTGGAGAAATGTGAACTCTTACATTGCTAGTAGAAGCCTAAAGTGATGTATCTCAAATTAAGAAGAATCATATAATATGATACCATTTATATAACCAATACTATGCATCATTGACAGATAAATTTATATATTTACTATATAGTCTTGTAATGTGTATATATTGCAAAAATAAAGAAAGCAAAGGAAAATATTAACCAAATTTGGAATACTGGTTCTCTCTGGTAGAGAAGAATGTAATTGGAAAGAGACCCTCTTCCTTCCTTCCTTCCTTCCTTCCTTTCTTTCTTTCTTTTCCTTCCTTCCTTCCTTCCTTTCTTTCTTCTTCCTTTTTTGAGATCCTATTTCTTGAAGTGGGTAACAGGTGTTCATTAGATTATTCTTTATACCTTTATACATATCTAAAATAGTTCATAAATTTTTTAATGAGGATACTTTCTTCATAAATTTGACATTTTTATCCTATATAATAAAACCCTAATATGCAAATCAACTGACCTGTGGAACAACCAGTCGCTATGACATGCACTGACCACCAGGGGGCAGGTGCTCAACACAGAAGCTGCCCCCTGGTGGTCAGTGCGCTACCACAGGGGGAGCACCGCTCAGCCAGAAGCCAGGCTACAGGCAGGCGGTAAGGAGCGAGGGGTCCCAGACTGTCGATTAGATCCCATATATTAAGCATTAATCAGTTCCAGAAACTATGCTAAGTGTTTCACATACATTATCTCATTTGATCTTCACAACAGCCCCCTTGAGTAGGTATTTTTATTAACCCATTTTACAGATGAGGAAACTGACTCTCAAAGAGGTTAAGCAGCTGGTTCAAAGTCATGAGCAAAATGAGGAATATTCAAAGCAGGGACAGCCTGGCTCCAACTATGTTCTTAACTGTTCTTCTATCTTGCCTATGTGGGGAGACAGGTTAAAGATATCAAATGATCCCACACCCAGACAACTCTGAGTAACTAGAAGCACCCTCCCTCCTCTACTCCCTCTCCCCCCCACCCCCAATATGTAACTGCAATTGGGCAGGGCTATGAGGGTGTATCCCCACAGCTGGGAGATGAGACCACAGTGAATCTGCCATGGGGCCCAGGGTTTGTAGGGCAGTGCCTACATTTTGTGCTCCAATCCTGCTTACCCCACACTCCCTACCCCGAAATTCAGAGCCCTTTAGTAGCCCTGCTCCTGAGTCTAGGTTCAGGAAAAACACACACACACACACACACACACACACTCACTCACACACACTCACACATCCTGGTTACCATCACCCTGTCCTTCTTCACCCCTGCACATACCCCCACATATGAGCACATTTGGGAAGGGGCACACACATCTGGAAGTCTCTTTCCCCCTTCCCCACCCCACCTGCCCACACACTTGTAGCCCCATGAGTACCTGGACTCCCAGAGATTCCTCACACCACCCACCTGGGCCCACCGGGACCCTCAATTGCATGCTTAGCACCCCACCTCTGCTCACCATGCTGTTTGGTTGAGTGCTGACTGGGATCGTCTGTTTGCTGCTAAATGGAAAACAGGGATGGGTTTGTGAGAGCCCCACAGCCTCCGGCCTCCTTATGCTCTCTGGTCTGCTCTCAGTGTGGAAATGTTGTTAGAAACACCCCTGGGAGGGCAGGCCTGTTGACTTGGTTACCAGGCAGCAGGCAAGTCCTGGTCCTGGGCCCAAATAGGGGAGTGAGGTGGAGTGTAGGTGGGGCTATGAGGAGTCTGCGGTGAACTAGAACAAGGAGTCCTTGGGCAAGAGATCAACCTCAGGGCCTTTGGGTGGGAACTCTATCATAGAACACAGGGAATAAGAGCTTGGGTTTAACCTCATCTCTAGCATTTAACTTTTTTTGCCTCAATTTTCTCATCTGTAGAATGGGAAGAGGTGGTATTGTGAGGATTAAACAACATAAACTTTCTAAGTGCTCTGTCCAGAACTGCTGTTGTTCTCCATGGGGAAAACAAGCTGATGAGCAGGGCTCAGGGCTATTTGTCAGAGTCTCTCCCTATTTCAGTGCAAGTTGTTGCTGGTCTCGCCTGCCCTGATTTCTCCACAGAAGGACTCGCCCTATGGCCTTAGGCAAAGTTATGAAATCAAAATGTTAATCTCTCACATTTGTATTCTGTGTTGTAGGTCTTAAGGCTGCTTCACCCCTTATCTCCTTTGAGACCCTCAACTTTGTGAGGTAGGCAAGGTGGGGCCTCCATTCCCATGATGTCTTGCCCAAGGTCACATGGGGGTTAATTAGTGGTAGAATTAAGAATCTGGGACTCAAGCCCAGTGCTTCTCCGCTTTCCACATGGCAGAGTTGTCACTGTGCCTCATCCCCGTCCTGTGTCTCTACTTTCTTCCTTCCCTTTTTCAGTTGCAGTGGTGATCATTCTCTTGCATACCCCTCAACTCCCAGGCCTCCCTCTAGCTTCAGCAGACTCATTTGACTAAACCACAACCCTCAATAATCCATTTCTTCACCAAGTCTGTGCCTGCACTGACCCAGCGAAATAGTGGGGAAAAACCAGAGCCAAGCTGATGAATCTGACTTTGAATTCATGACCTCAAATGGACCCTAATGCTGCCTGGAAACCACACAACATTTCGTGTGTCATTTTCCCAAATAGCAACCATGACCTGGAATAGGAATGCCAGATTTTGCAAATAAAAGAATTTTATCTACCAACCCCATCCAGGAAGTAGTTGCTACTGTGAAATTTCAGTCACTGTGGCAATTAGTGGGGGTTATTTTGAGGGAAGGGCTTTTTCAGAGTCCTTCTCATCACAGTTTACTAGGGAGTGACCCCGAATATCAACGTGGTCAACTCTGATTTGGGTTGTAGACTGAAGTCTTCTCTCTTCCACCTGGACCTAAGAGGCCAAGATCCCCAGAGAGAAGACACAGTCAACCAGCACTTCAAAGGTAAGGAAGCCCAGCCTCCTACAGGGCTGATTCATGAAACCACAGACGTCAGGAATTGTCATCCTGGGAATTATTATTCAGATGGAGGAATTTGGGGCCTACCCACTGGGCCCCAAACTCTCTTATCTATCACTTTGTTGAACTTTATTTATTTATTTATTTATTTATATTGATTTTTAGAAATGAAGGGAGAGGGAGAGACAGAAACATCAATGATGAGAGAGAATCATTGATTGGCTGCCTCCTGCACACCCCCCACTGGGGATCAAAACTGCAACCCAGACACGTGCCCTTGGCCGGAATCGAACCTGGGACCCTTCAGTCCACGGGCTGACGCTCTATCCATTGAGCCAAACCAGCTAGAGCTGTTAAACTTTTTAAAAATATGTTTTAATTGATTTCAGAGAGTGGAAGGAAGAGAGAAACATCGATGCACTGCCTCCTGCACGCCCCCTACTGGCAATCGAGCCCAAAACCCTGGCATGTGCCCTGACTGGGAATTGAACTCCGACCTCCTGGTTCATGGGTTGATGCTCAACCACTGAGCCACACCAGTCGGGTTCTTTAACTTCTCCCAAGTGGACTCCCAGTTGGGCTCAGAGTCAACTGAGATATCACCAACTCTAGAGAGAGGCAGGTGGGGGAAGGAGCCTTATGTGAAACAGAATAACGAGACAGATTTTTAAAGCATATTAATGTACCTAAGTTATAAAATAAGAGGCAGTCAATACTCTAATTCCTTCAACAAATATTTATTGAGTGTCCACTGTGCGCCAAGCACTGTACCAGAGGCCAGGGTTACAGCGGTGGACAAAAGGAGTCTGTGCTCTTAAGGAGCTGACATTTTCATGGGCAAACACATAACCAATTAAGAAGACAATCTCAGAGAGCCACAAGCACGTGAGAAAACAAAACCGGATAATGGCACCGAAAGAGATGGGAGGTGGGGGCTGCTGCTGAGAAGGAGCAGCTCTCTAAGAAGGTGACATTGGAGCTGAGAGGGAATGACAGGGTGTTAGTCATGGCGGGATCTGGATAGAGCGCTCCAGGCAGAGAAAATAGTGAGTGCAAAGGTCCATAGGTAGGAGTGAGCCCCATGTGTTCAAGGAAACCGAGTGAGGGAAGGGGAGATCTATGCAAGATGAGATCACAGAGCTAAAGGGACTTGGAAGGAGAATAACTTTGATTACAAGTGCAATAGGAGGGGTTAAGCAAGTATCATTGCCTACTTTGTGTTTTAGAGAGATTATTACAGCTGCTGGGTGGAGACTGCATTATAAGGGTTCAAGAGTAGAAGCAGAAAATTGGTTAGAAGGCCACAGTAGGCATCCAGAAATGGGGGATGGGGCTTGGACTAGAGTGGGGATGATGGGAAATGGCTGGGTTCAAAGTAATGGGGCATGTTAATGTGTGCAGCAGACCTACCCAACAGCCTTACCTGCCCCCTGCCTCCACTTCTTTGCGGGCAGGGTCCTGATTTGTTTAATTACTCTCCTTCCACTTACTCAAGGAAGATGGCTTTCCCCCAGACCTATGAGTGAGCAGAGAGCAGTTTAAACCATTCATGGTAATTCTAGTCCCTCCTTCCAGAGACTGGTCTAGGAATGGGACCAGTGAGCTAGAAGGGAAGTCTGCAAGGATGCTTTAAGGAAAGGTTTTTCTCCCTGATAAAAAGAGATGTGGGAGGAAACCCCCCTTTTCCTGCCTTAGGACAGTGTCAGTTGGAGACCTGATACTTGGAGCTGCTGCAGGCATCTTGTGATCATGAGGGAAGATGTCACCAGCTCACTGAGGATGCCAGAGCAGAAAGCTGGAAATACTGGGTTATTAGTGACATCACTGAAGCAACCCTGGAACCGCCCTACACTCAGAATTCTTGTGGGATAATAAATACCCTCATTGTTTAAGCTGCTGTTAGTTAGGCTTTTCATTATTTGCAGCCAAAAAAAAAAAAAAAGAAAAAAGAAAAGAAATCTAACTAATAAAAGAGGAGAAGGAGAGAGGGAAAGAGGAATGCAGGATGATCCTAGGGTTTTGACTTAAGCATGTGGGCGGAAGGTGATATTGTTCACTCAGAAGCCTAGGACAGAGCAGGTTTGGCAGGTACCGGGGTGAGGGCATTGAGAATTCTAATTCGAATCTGTTGTGTCTGAGATGTCTAATGGGCTTTCAAGTGGTGATGTCAACAATGCAAAAAGTCACATGAGTCTGAAGTTCAGAGAAGTCCAAAATGGAGATACAAATTTGAGAGTCAGCAGCATATAGATGTTATTACTTTTTATCCCATTCTTTCACTATGGTTGGGGAAGGTATAGACTGTAGTTCTGTTCCTTTTGGATAACCCTAGAAATGTTGTAACTTTTTATTAAGGACATTTAAAAATACACTTACAGGAGAGATAATATAATAAAACCCCACACACTCATACGCATCACCCCCCTTCAACAGTTGCTTTTTCAGGAACAAAAACAAAGAAAAGAGAGAGCCCAGGCCTGAGCTAGGGGAACTCCCTTTAGAAATAAACCATGAAAAACTACCAAGAAGTGGCCAGGACAAAAACCAGGAGGGGGTGGGGGGTCATTGAAGCCAAGAAAGAAATGTTTCAAGGAGGAAGGGAGGATCAGCTATGTCAAACACAGCTGAGAGGCTGAGAAAGATGAAGATAGAGACGTAAACATTGGCAAGATGGAAGTCACTAGAGAACTTGGCAGATCATCTCAGTGGAGCATGGGAACCAAGCCTGCATAGAGAGTGGGGAGGAGAGCAGATACGGAGATATCCCTTTAGAAAGGTTGGCTGTGCGAAGGAAGACAGCTGGTAGGTGCTCCAGTCTGAAAAAAAACCAAAACAGCAGGATGTGCACTAAGGCTCAGCTCCACCTCTCCCAGAGGGAGTCAGTGGAGTCATTTGAAACTCTGAGGACATTGTTGCTCTGCTCCAAGATGGAGGTGTAAGGCCCTAGCTGGTTTGGCTTGGTGGATGGAGCATACGCCTGCGGACTGAAAGGTCTGGGTTCGGTTCCGGTCAGGGCACGTGCCTGGGTTGGGGGCTCCATCCCCGGTGGAGGGCATGCAGGAGGCAGCCGATCAATGATTCTCTCTCATCATTGATGTTTCTGTCTCTCTCTCCCTCTCCCTTCATCTCTAAAATCAATTTTAAAAAGGTTTATATTTTAAAAATAAAGATGGAGGTGTAAGATTCTGGGAAAAGGTTAAAAAAGACAGAGATAACAATGGGCAAAGGGAAAAAGTATAGCAATGCAGAGAGTGTGTTTTACTGGACACCCATGAACGGTAGATGGAGTAAGCAGTGATTCAATGGGAAGACTGAAGTGCCTGGAATCATCTTCTAGATTCTGTACATGTATGTGAATGTCTAAAAGTTTTCAGTCTGGTAATATGGACCATTACCTGCATATCCATGCAGAGCTATGGCCCTCATTCAGAAGCATCTGTATACATCCTGAGGATATACACACTCACAGTCATGCGTGTGTGCACACGTGTGCATGCACAAAATCAGAAGTAGAATCTTCATTCCACTAACATGCCTTGGATATTTCTCCCTGCACCTTTGTCTTCTCCATTTTCCCTGCCAGAAGGCCTGCTCAGGGGTTGTAAACTTCTTGCTACAGGGGCCAGGTAACATAAAAGTGTAATGTAGGCTGAGCATATGATGTTAAATGGCAACAGATACTTGTCTTCTGTGTCAGGAAGACAGAGAATGGTGTGTACTGAGTGAATTGGAGCAACTTGTTGCCTATCATAAAGCTCCATTTGTTGCCATAATGGTTTCCTGTTGCTGCTGTAACAAATAGCTACAAACTTAGTAGTTTGAAACAACACAAAGTTACTATGTTACAGTTCTGGAGAGCAGCTATCCAAAATTGGTCTTATGGGGCCAAACTCAAGGTGTTGGAAGTGTTGCCTCCTTCAAAGGACTCTAGAGGAGAATCTGTTCCTTGCTTTTTCCATCTTCTAGAAGCTGCCCACATTCCTTTACTCATGACCCCCTTCCATCTTGAAAGCGAACAATCACACCTGACCTTTGCTTCTGACCTCTCCTTCCCTGACTCTGACTCTCCTGCCCACCTCTTCCATTTGCAAGAACCCTTGTAAGGGCTGATCCCACCCAGAAAATCCAGAATTATCTCCACATCCCAAGATGTTTACCTTAATCACATCTGCAAAGCCTTTGCCATGTAAGATAATGTAATCACAGGTTTTGGGGATTAGGATGTGGATCTTTTTGCAGGGCTGTTATTCTGCCTACCACTGTTGCTAAATGGGAATGCAGGCCTGATATGGCCAGACCCACTAGTTCTTTTCAATTAAACCTAGAAATCCGAATTTTTATTTTTTTATTGACTTCCCTCCTCCTCCCCAATTGATTTCAGAGAGAGGAAGGAAGAGGGAGAGAGAGAGAAGAGAGAAACATCAATGGGCTGCCTCCTGCACGCCCCCTACTGGGGATCAAGCCTGCAACCCAGGCATGTGCCCTGACTGGGAATCAAATCCCAAACCAACTTCCTGGTGCATGGGATGACACTCAACCAACTGAGCCACACTGGCTCAACTAGAAGTCTGCATTTTTAGATGACTGTGTAGAAAAAAGTTAACATAAAAGGCCTGAGATTGCTATCCTTAGAAAGGCCTGCTTACAAGATTGGCCCTTGGCTGGCATCTGGGAACTTGGCTTTTGAAGTGTTCCAAATCAGCAGTTAACTGACAATGATGGTTGTGCCTAGACTCTTAATCTAAATATAATTTATGCTGAACACCTGCTTTTCTTCTAGGAGTCTGGAATTGTTGTATGTGCTAGGCAAAGGTGCCTATGTGACTGACACCCAATAAAAACCTTGGGTGCTGAGTCTCTAATGGGCTTCTTTGGGCAGAAACACTGCAGAGAAATATTGCTCCATTTTTATTCTGGAGGAAGAACACACTTTGTGAGCCCTTACGGGTGGAAGAAGGCATAGATTACTCCATACGCTCTTGTGTTTTTTCCCCTTACTATCAGGCTGTGTATTGTCCTATGTTGCTGTAATAAACCTTAGCTGTAAGTACAATTTTATGCTGAGTCCTTCAAATTCTTCTAGCTAATCTCCTAACATAGGGGTGGTCTTGGAAATGCCCCAACACAAAGACAATTCCTGAATTTTTTCATATTCTAAATGTTACAGGGGTTATTAACACTGTGAGGGCCAAACAAAACATTTCTGAAAGCAAATTTGGCCTCCAGGCTGCCAATTTGTAAATTCTGGCTTCTTAGATGTCTACCCTAATTTTAGTCCCATCTCTGAAGTGAAAAATTCATCCAACACACTCAGCACACGCCTACCATGTGCTAAGCACCATGGTAGGAACTAGGGATGCAAAGATGAATGAGATACAGTCCTTACCTTCAAGTTTGCTATGTAGTGAGATGGAAATGTACACAAATAAATGCAGCATGAGGCACTACACGCACTACTATAAATAAAACGAATAAAATAATAATCCAGGTAGCTGCTTACAGTGCTTTGCCATGTCTATACACATTCCTAAATTCATCTGGTCCTCACAATTTGAAGTTTTCCCACTTTTATAAATGAAGAATCCGAATCTGAAAGTCAAAGACATTTAGGGTCTTGCCTAAGCTGAACTCTCTTTTGGTATTCATTGTGCTGGGGTGGGGTTGCACAAGGGAAAAGAGCCAGGGGTGGTCTGCACGAGGCCAGATGTTCTGTTATCACCAAGGTTCTTGCTCTGTGGAGACCATGACCCCCTTTCCCAAAGCAGCCTCGCTCTGTGCCCTTGTCAGCTCTCTTTTTTATGAACGAGTCTTGTTCTTCCAACCAGATGGTAAGTCCACTGGGAAGAGAGACCTTGTCATGTTTCACCGTATTCCTTTCCCTGCCTTGCCTAAGCAAGATGTCGTTTAGCTATTTTGCTGAGAGAAAGTTGCCATGCAGGTTATTTTGTCCTACTGTGTTGTGTTGTCAGAGTCCTGGCCCCAGGGAACACTATGGTAGGAGAGGCAGGTGAATCCTCTCCAAGGGACTAGCCGGTGGGGACAGGTTCCTTAAGTGTGTGCCGCTGGGCACATGGGGCACTTCCTGATGAATTTCCCCAGTGAAGGGAGACAGCTAGGAAATGTAAGGCACGGCAAGGAAAACAGAAGTGGATTGAGACGTTCATTCTTGCAGGAAGTGGAAATGAAACATAGAACGAGGGAATGGCTTCTGCTGAGGCCTCCACCTGAGTGCTGACGCTCTAAAGATGCAGGTTGTAGATCCTGCCCATGGCTGAGGGTCAGAAGAGGATGTGAAAGTCAAAATCGGCCACGATATCAGAGTCTTCATTTCCTCTTTTCCTCTTCGGAGTCAACAAGCATTCTGATACCTCACAACAATGCTTTCAGGGTGGAGTCGTCTCCTAGTCTCCGATGAAGAAGCCAGGGGTTCAGTGACATTAAGTCACCTGCCCAAGGTCACATAGGGCAGTCAGGATGCGAGTCCAGGTGCTAAGGACGTCAGGCAGAGCTCCCGCGGTTCCGGCAGCAGGAAAGCGCGCTGGCGGTGGTGGCAAGGGCTCGCTAATAGCTAATAGTGACGGCACTGATGACGAGGCCACCATCCGGCGGGCACCGGCCGAGCCGGGGCAGGTTCCCCGGGTCTGCCCTCGCAGAAGGGCTGCGGGGCGTAGCTCGGCGGGGCCGTCGAAGGGATCGGCACCCTGGGACTCAGGCGGTGCAGCTCGCGGTCCTCGGCCGCCCACAGGCGTCGACCAAAGCCAGCTGTCCCGGTCGTGCAGCCGCAAGGGGTTCCTCGAGGACCGGCCGGAGCCAGGCAGCCTGTTGGAGCCGCCAGAGAGGCAGGGCGGGAGGGCACCTGCGAAGGCCGGCTGCAGCCACCTGGAGCAGACAGCCTCCACGGCACCGGCCTAAGTCAGGACACCTGAGCGCCCGGCGCCCCCATGCCGCAGGTGCCGGCGAGACGCGCTCTGGCTCCGCGCCCTCCGTGCCTGCGTGTGGGCCCAAAACCCTGAGCGAGGAGTTCAAGTCCCGATTGCTACGCGTTCGACAGGTGAGGGACCGGGGCACGACTTGCGGGCGGCCGCCGCTCTGGCCCCACCCCTGGAGCCGCCTACCCCTCGCGGGGCGTGGCCTCTGGGCCCCAGCGCCTAGTGGGCGAGCGGAGCACGGCCCGCCTCCCTATATAAGGCGGGTGCCGCACTGCAGCTAGCGCACTTCTCACTGAGACCCGTCGCCCGGACTCTACGTGAGACCCACCGCCCGGACTCAACATGGTGAGTGCGGCCCCGCCAGGATCTTGCCCGCCCCCTGATTGTCCCTCTCCCTCCGGGACGCTCCCTCTGGAGAGGCGCGCAGCCCTCCATCTGGCGTTCCGAGTCTCCAGGAGGCGCAAGGGTGTTTGCCTCACCCCCACCCCCACCCCCACCCCGTCCGACTACTGACTTTGGCCGGGCCGTGTTGTCCACTTTCAAAGGCTGGGGAAGGGGGTGGGTGGAGTGAGACTCTTCTCTAGGAGAGAGGAGCGGTCCTGGAGATCCCTTCCTGCTCCACCAAGCGTTTGCGCCCTAATCCTCCTGAGGGGAGTCACGCGGTCCGGCGCCCAGGTTCCGCGGGCGAGGGAGACCCGCTTGGCTGCCCTCCGCCGCCAGCCTCACCCCACCCAGTCCCTGGGACGGACCGAACACGTGCTTGGCGCCAGAAGGTGGAAGGGGATCGGGTTACTGGATCCAGCATCCTCTTTTCCTTCGGCTGTGTGTGCATCCCTCCTGCCCACAGCCTCCCCCCACCGTGACTCAGCACCCCGCTTCTGAGCCCGGAATGGGGTTCGGTCTCGTGAGGCGGGCCGGCCCCTCTCCAGCGGGCGCCCGGTGGCGCGGACGGGCAGAGACAGCTGTAGCTGAGCGGGAGCTCGGGCCGAGGCCAGGTTGGGGGGAGGGGAAGAGGTGCGTGTAGGGGGGTGGTATTTATAGCCCTGGAACGGGGGCCGAAATCCAATCCTCGCTTTCCGCTGGGATGTAATTGGAAAGAGGGGGGGCGAATACAGGGCGGGGTGCAGGATGGCGTTCATTCTGCCCGGGGCAAGGCGGGGCAAGGCGGGTTACCTCTGGTGCCTCACCGCGAGTTCCGCTTCCTTTTCTGAGTATTTGGAAACCTTCACCCCGCCATTTCCGTGCCGGACAGGGAGGCCGCGCAGCCTGGTGCCGCGCCACTTTGGCGCGTCAGGGGTTACTCTCAGACCGGCGTGGGCTAGCTTAGGGCTGCGACTGCCCCAGTACTCACAACCCCCACTGCCCTCACCTGCCCTCTGCGCTCACAGCATTATCGCTGCTGTTTTCCTGAGGCCTGTCGCCTCGGATGAAGGTGGTAAAGACTCCCAGAGTGCAGTGGGGGAGAGGGAGATTAGGGAGGAGGTGGAGAAGGAGCCAGATGGGATTTAAAGGTGGGGGAGAGGGCATCCTGATGCCAGTGTGGCCAGTTGATGCCAGACTGGAAGGCTGAGATGCCTCTGCAGCCCACAGGAAAGAAAGGGGGAGAAGGTTATATGAAATTGTAGTTGTTCATCCTCAAAGCAAAGAGTTAAGCGAGTGGAGGCCTCTAGCTATAAACTGACAGATCTGGAAAACCTGTCTTTTCTCAGGCTCTTCAGAAGCTGTCTCTGTGAGGGTAGGAATCGGGAACAGCTAAAACGTTGCTTGCCCTTGTCTCAGTTACTGCAGTGGCTGCTGGGTTCATATGCACTTGCCCTCTCCATCCTCCCTGAGTATTCTCTGAGCGTGGCAGGGTCATGTGGAGCCACAGTTCTTGCTTTTTATTAAAAAAAAAAAAATGTTTTTATTGATTTTTAGAGAGAGGGAAAGGGAGAAGGATACAGAAATAGAAACATTGATGAGAAACATTATCAATTGGCTGCCTCCTGCACACCCCCCACTGGGGATCAAGCCCCCAACCTGGTCATGTGCCCTGACTAGGAATCAAATCGGTGACCTCCTGGTTCCTGGGTCGATGCTCAACCACTGAGCCACACCAGTGGGGTGAACCACAGCTCTTAATTGACAAGGTCCCCATGGAGTAGTAGGCTAAGGGGGCTGGCCTGCCCTACTGGGTGCCTCCAGTTGGGGAGCCTGGGCAGGCTGCCAGCCTTTTCTGACCTCTGTCCAGCCCCAAATTTCCACTTTTGCCAACTGAGTCATCCTAGCTAAAAGGTAATAGGATGGCAGAGAGGTTCATAAGTGAGGACTTATGGGTGTGGGGCTTATGCTCTGTCTCCTCTTTTTATTCCTCAGCGTGAATGTATCTCAGTCCATGTGGGGCAGGCAGGTGTCCAGATGGGCAATGCCTGCTGGGAGCTCTACTGTCTGGAACATGGGATTCAGCCTGATGGGCAGATGCCCAGTGACAAGACCATTGGTGGAGGAGACGACTCCTTCACCACCTTCTTCTGTGAAACCGGAGCTGGAAAGCACGTGCCCCGGGCAGTGTTTGTGGATTTGGAGCCCACCGTAATTGGTGAGAGAAAGAAGGGGGTGGGATTGAGGGGAGTGGAGAGTGATTCTAACACTTCTTTCTGGAGAGAGAACACCTAGACCTGGCTTTCCTCACTCAGTTTGAATCTAATCGAAGGCTGGCCTTGCACAGCAGGTCTGGGTTTCTCTCTCACTGGTATCTTGGACTGGCAGAAGGATGAGCTATTGCACATATCTCACTGCAGCTACCACACTGAGGGAGGGAGGTCCGGGCTGAGCACAGCCTTGTGGTTTGGGCCCTGACATTGTGGTTTGTGCCCTTGCAGATGAGATCCGAAATGGCCCATACCGGCAGCTCTTCCATCCAGAGCAGCTCATCACCGGGAAAGAGGATGCTGCGAACAACTATGCCCGTGGTCACTATACCATTGGCAAGGAGATCATTGACCCAGTACTGGACCGGATCCGCAAGCTGGTGAGAGTCTGGCAGGGAAGGGAGGTAGCTTTTGATGATGCTAAGGGTCAGGAATATTTTTTTTCCAGGCCTTTTTGAGGGAGTCATCTCTAATTGTACATGTTCCAGAGCATGTTGCTGCTATGGAATACTCATTAGTCTTTGCTCTGACTCCTGAGACATTTAGGCTTTTGTGGAGCAAGAAGACAAGAGTTCCTCAGGACACTCTCCCACCTCCATTGCTCTTTTTCTTTCTTGTCTTCCAGTCTGACCAGTGCACAGGACTTCAGGGCTTCCTGGTCTTTCACAGCTTTGGAGGGGGCACCGGCTCCGGCTTCACCTCACTCTTGATGGAGAGGCTCTCTGTTGATTATGGCAAGAAATCCAAGCTGGAGTTCTCCATCTACCCAGCCCCCCAGGTGTCCACAGCTGTGGTCGAGCCCTACAACTCCATCCTGACCACCCACACCACCCTGGAGCACTCAGACTGCGCCTTCATGGTGGACAACGAAGCCATCTATGACATCTGCCGCCGCAACCTGGACATCGAACGCCCCACCTACACCAACCTCAACCGCCTCATCAGCCAGATCGTCTCCTCCATCACAGCTTCCCTGCGCTTTGACGGGGCCCTCAACGTGGACCTGACAGAGTTCCAGACCAACCTGGTGCCCTACCCACGCATCCACTTCCCCCTGGCCACCTATGCGCCAGTCATCTCCGCGGAGAAGGCATACCACGAGCAGCTGTCGGTGGCGGAGATCACCAATTCCTGCTTTGAGCCTGCCAACCAGATGGTGAAGTGTGATCCCCGTCATGGCAAGTACATGGCCTGCTGCCTGCTGTACCGTGGGGACGTGGTGCCCAAGGATGTCAACGCTGCCATCGCTGCCATCAAGACCAAGCGCAGTATTCAGTTCGTGGACTGGTGCCCCACAGGCTTCAAGGTTGGCATCAACTACCAGCCACCCACTGTGGTGCCCGGAGGTGACCTGGCCAAGGTGCAGCGTGCCGTGTGCATGCTGAGTAACACGACCGCCATTGCCGAGGCCTGGGCCCGTCTGGACCACAAGTTCGACCTGATGTATGCCAAGAGGGCGTTTGTGCACTGGTATGTGGGCGAGGGCATGGAGGAGGGTGAGTTCTCTGAGGCCCGGGAGGATATGGCTGCCCTGGAGAAGGATTATGAGGAAGTTGGCATCGACTCCTATGAGGACGAGGATGAGGGAGAAGAATAGACCAGCTGCCTGGAGCCCACTCACTATGTTCATTGCAAAATCCTTTCGAAATAAACAGTCTCCTTGCACGATTTCTTGTTCCCTCTGTGATGTGAATACTTGAGCTTCTGCTGCCTTCCTCTTTGTGCTGCTGCTGTTGCTGCTTCTGCCCTATTTGCTGCTCATTATCCTTTTCCCTTCCATGGCTGAAGGTGAGACCTGCCAAGGATCCCTTGCCAGACTCAGGAAACATGACCCCAGGGACCTTAATGTAAGATCCTAAGGGGTACCCAGGATAGGGAGGAACTGAGGACTGAATCCTGGACCAGTCTGTCCAGCCACAAGCTGTTGAAGGATATGAGTCTTCACTTCTTTTCTAAGTAGGAGTTTTAAGTCCGAAAGTTTCTGTGTTTGAGTTGGACTAGACCTATTCTTCCTGCTGCTTCTGCATTCACCGACTCTGGAAGCAAGGCTTGGCCCAGGCACCTCTGTGTTATGAGGGCTTGGGAGTGGGGCTGAGCTGGCCCAAAGTTCCTTGGCATGGAGCCCAGTCATAAGCTTGGGGGATGGGAGGGAACAGGGCCGTCTCCTAGAGTTGTTTATGTCACTGCATAAACACCTTTGCATAGCTTACTGTCTTGCTGCTTTGCTGGGGGCTAGGGCTGTGCCATTAAAAGTCAGGTCGTCTCCCCTGTTTGTGCTTTCTTTTCTGGCCTCGGTCCCTCTGCTAGCTGGTGGGAGCCTCTTGCCAGGGCCCTGGGGAAAATTTCAACTTCGCTAATAGGCACCCAGGACCCACACTGACGTCAGCATGTGGCAGGGGGGATGGGGGGCGGGGGTAAGCAGAGTTGGGGGAAAGAAGCTTCAATCTCAGGAGCAAGCGATGCCAACCCTGCCCTTGCCTCCCCTCCCTGTGATTCAGGGACGCAGTGCCCTTCCCTGGGGAACAGTTCTCAAGCCCAGCAAGGCAGGGCCCCTGTTTACTCAGCAGAGTAGGCAGGAAGTGGCAGTTGGATACTGCCACGCCACACTGGCCTCATTAATCATTAACCATGTATGAGCTAAAACCATCTGGGAGAGACTGGGCCAATATGGCTGCCTCCTCCACTCCCTTGCCCCCAGGCTGAGGCTGAGACCTGTTATCTAGCTGTCTCAAGCTTCCTTGGATGTCTCCACCCAGAAGCCCTTGCCTGGCAAACCAGTTGGGCTGCTCTAAGCTATCCACCCCTGGGAATGAAGGAAGGTAAGAATGAGTTGAATGTGCGTTTAGGGGACCCTGGTTCCAGTTCTTGGCATAGAAGCCTACTCAAGCCAGAGCAAGTTTTTAACTAAATTAAGCTAGAAGAACTGTCCGTTGCCAATCATGCCTCCTGACTCTATACCAGTCCCTCTTTTCCCCAGGCTGTTCCTTGGAAATGGCCAGACTTTGGGCCCCTTATATCTCCTCTCACTCCAGGAACAATGAGACTAAGAGCCACACCAAGCTGCTTTCACTTTATTCTTCTATTTATACATTCTCCTGCTCCCTGATTTGGAAGCAAACCATGATGTAAGCTTGGCAGTCCTGCTCAGATCCTTTATCAGAATCTATCAGTTTGCCTTTCTCCATCCCCCACCCACCCCAACTCAGGCTCCCTGTCCAGTAGTCCTGAGGATAAGAGAACAGAGCAGAGATAGAAGACTGAGCTGACTCTCCCCAGCCCCCTGCCCCAACTATGAGAGAGCAGGCCTGGATAGAAAGGATGGAGATTCCAGCGAAGGACAAGGCACAGGCCACCTCAGCGTGGCCATTGGTTTGTTCAGATTTGGGTAGTGTGCTGGCCTGGAGCTGGGGGTAGCAGAGCCTCCAACTGACTGAGGAGGAATGTAATATAAGGGCGCTGCAGGGGGTCCACAGTCATCATCGAGGCCAGCAGCTGCCGCAATGTTGAAGAATGCCTGTGGAGGAAGGAGAGCAGGGTGACTGAGGGGCACCCATTCGCCGTGCGAGGCTCCAATGTCAAGGAGAGTCTAAAGTGCTTGGTGCCCCTTCATCACTCACCTGGGGCTTTGTGGGATGCTAAGTTGGTTCTGTACAGCCAGGGCCACACTGTCACCCTTCTGAAACACCATGTCATAAGGGCCTTCTCCAAACATCATAGCATATAGCACACAGCCTAGGGACTGAGCAAAACTTGGTTATTCCATAAAAGGGGACCAATGGAGATGGTAACTCCTAATTCTGTAGTGAAAGGAGACTACATAAACTAAAAGGACTATGCTAATGTCAGCCACATGACAGAGAAACTGCCAGTTAGCTGGAGGCCTCTGCAACCTTTGCTTAGCCACTGAGCTGTTACTCTTAGCTGTACCAACCCTGTTCAAAGGGCAGAGTTTTACCACTTCCTGAGCAATTGAGTACAGTGTCGGTGACAGTTCTCAGGAAGGAAGTTGAGGGGGATGGGGACATACATGGTTCCTGGGGCCCCATGCACTGGAAACCAAAAACCTGCTCCTCTACTCCACAGGAGGTACAGAGCAGCTCCTCTCCCCCCAGATCCCCACCCGCATGCTCCTCACCCAAACATCAGTCCGCTCATCGATGACACAGTGGCTCTGCACAGAGAAAAGCTCCGGGGCCCGGTAGGAAATGGTGCACCGCTGGGCTGCCCAGTCCTGGAACAGTGGCCTCAGAGCTCAAAAGTGGGGCACAGGTCATGGTCATGTGACGAAATTGGGAAATGCACCAGAAGGGGGTCAGGAATTGGGAACAGGTGGGCAAAAGAACTTGCAGACTCTTACCTGCAGGGCCAGAGCTTGGCGGGAGCTCTCCACATGGATGCGTGCTTGCTTCATGGAACCCAAGTCCATTAAAACCGGCTGCCCCTCATCTCCAAGTAAGATATTGGTGGGCTTCAGATCCCTGTCGGGAAGTGGAAATGACCCATGAGCATCTCTGGACAGGAGGCTAGAATCCCAGTGAGGCATAAGAATCACGGGGGCTGCCCTGACCGGTTTGGCTCAGTGGATAGAGCGTCGGCTTGCGGACTCAAGGGTCCCAGGTTCGATTCTGATCAAGGGCATGTACCTTGGTTGCGGGCACATCCCCAGTAGGGGGTGTGCAGGAGGCAGCTGATCAATGTTTCTCTCTCATTGATGTGTCTAACTCTCTATCCCTCTCCCTTCCTCTCTATAAAAAATCAATAAAATATATATTTTTTAAAAAAGAATCACGGGGGCTGTTGCTTAGGAGGAGAGCTCAGACCTCTCATTTCTCTTAGTGGGGGCTCTTTCTGTCCCAGAAAGTACACAGGGCGCTCCTACTGACCTGTGGGCATAACCCTGGGCATGAATGGCTTCAAGGCCTCTGCAGATACCCAGCAACAGCTGAAGGATTTCATCTTCAGTCAAGAAGTTGCCTTTGTCTTTCAGCCTTTCTATCTCATTCCACAGCGTACCTCCCTGCAACACAAATATCCCTACAGTTGGTTTTTCAGCTTCTGTTCCAAGTCTGATCCCTTCCCTACGTCAAAAGTTATCAACCTTTTCACCACACAACCACACCCTACAGTCCCATTTGGATTCCTCTAAACTCCAAATTTGAAGTGGTCAAACCCAAGACATAGCCTCTGATTCCTAACATACTTGACTGCTCACACAGCTCTTGGTTGGTGGCTCTGTTGCAACCCCTCCATAGCCAAGAGACTTTCTGACCTTCAAGTAAGGTAGTAGCAGCCAGGCCTCATGTTTTGTGCCCCGCTCCTTCAGACAATAAGCCTCGAGGCGAAGGATGTTGGGGTGATTGAAGAGGCGATGCATATCTGCTTCTCGCTGGGCCTCCTCCACATCCTGCTGCTCGTGACACAGGATTCGCTTCAGTGCGTAGAAGTGTCCATCATGTAACCCCTCCACTAGGTCCACATAGCTGAACCCACTGTGGGCCAAAAGGGTCAGTGAAGGGCCACGGTCATCTCCCACATTGCATGGACCCAGAGGAACTCCCTGGGGAGAATGGGGATGTCTTTCCCAGTTTAGTAGAAACCCTCCCAAGATGTGACTCTAAGAGAAGTTTGGAGATTATTACAGTTTGAGCGCAAGAGCTGGGACATAGTAATATTGAGGTCCTGTGGTCTTAACCCAGTGTTCTGCACATGACAGATGCTCAATAAACATTAAGTGAATAGTCAACATATAGGTGCTGTGAACCAGGCACTGGCAAGACATTTTATATGCCTTATCTTATTTAATCCTCACAGCTCCATCAGTGACACAAATAGTAATTATCTCCAGTAAGCAGATGAAGAACCCATGGCTTATCAAGGTCACACAGGTCGATTAGGAGGCCTGGCTCCAGAATCCACTTTCTTGACTAGCCTGTCACTAGGCTCTGTCAGGTGAGTTAAAGGATAGGCTACAGAATAAAACCTTTGTGCCCCTAGTCATGTGCAGACTGCTGTCCTTCAATCATCATAACCCTGGGGACTAATCATTTCCAAACACTCACCCCTCCCCTAGTTTCTGGATGAAGAGGTAGCGCTTATTGTCAATGATGACAGTTCCCGGAGAGCAGATACACAGCGCGTGGCCCATAGTGTCTCAGTCATCCTCCTCAGGGACGGTCTGAGGTGCCAAAGCGTTCGTCCAGGTTGAGTGGGCTCTTCCGGGCGATGCGCTGGGGGCCCAGCGGATCATGCTGGAAGGAAAAGAACGGCAGGGTCGCGGGTCGGACACAATCCAGACGACCCTGAAGTACTGATGTGGAGAGCTCAGGCCCAAGTCTCGGAATCTAGAGAAAACAGGTCCTGGCGATACCATCTCCAAGAAAGCTGGGATCAGGTGTCTTAGAGCCTCAGGCCACGCAGCGACTACCAGACCGCTTCCTCCACCACCAGCCCACCTCCGGGCGGCCCCGTCTCCCACGCCCGTTCGCCGCGAAGGCAGGGCAGGGGAGTGCGAGGCTCGGGCCCATCCCTTGCAGAGTCCACCCCCGGCCTCGGCGTGCACACCCGGGTAGGCCAACAGAGATTCCCCACTGACCTGGCTTGGGCAGCAGGGAAGCGCCAAGGACCGGAAGCAGTGGATGCGTCATCATTCAGCGCCGGCGTAACGGCCCGCGGTGTCCTAGCAACCGCCCGGCGTACGGAGGATGTAGGAGCCTGGAGCGGACAAGCCGGGGGCGGGCCAGGCCTGCGGGAGGACGGGTACCTGGGCCCGGGAGAGGGTTCCACACCTGGCCTTCTGTAGGGGTCAGGACGAAAGCACCTACGCCAGCGGGGAGCAAAGCCGGGCTCGGCCCGAGGCCCCCAGGACCTCCATTTCCCAATGCTGGAGGTAGGAGGCCTCATACCTCCGGCGCGCTGGGTGGCCGAGTACAGCCCAGGCCGGAGGGAGGGAGGAGTAACGGGGGGGCGGGGAGGGATGGGGGCGCGGTTGCTGGCGACCTGGACTTCTGGAACTCTAATCAGTACAACCCTGGGGGCTCTGCCTATATCCCACTACCCTGGTCTCACTGGTTAAGAGCTCAGGCTCTTGAACCAGACTAGGGTCTAAATATGGTCCTAATAATAGCCTACTAGCAGTGCGACCTCGGACAAGTTATTTAACACCGCTTTCCCTATCTATAAAATAGGCATACCACTACCTAAGGTTAAGTGCCTGAACCGTGAGGCCAGATTGCCTACTTCAAATTCCAGCTCTACTGAACTAGTTGTGTGACCTTGGACACGCTACTTAATATTTCTGTTCCTCAATTTCCTCACCTGTAAAATGCAAATGATAATTATCTACCTCATGTAGTTGTTTGGAGATTAAGTGATATGTGAAGTGCCTAGCACAATATCTGACACATAGCTCTCAGTAAGTGTTAAACAGAAGTATTATTATTATTATTATTATTATTATCATTATTTTGATGCTCACATCTCAGGCTTGGGACTGTGAAGGCAGGAGTAATGGAAATCCCCAAATTCCCAAGCCTTGGCACCAAGCAACTGTCCTTGACATCTTTTGCACAGACAGGCAGAGGTAAATTAGAAAGGGGCAAACACCCAAAGGAGATGGAATAGACCTTGATGGTGTCTTTTGCTGAAATAGGGCTCTCCAGGAAAAATATCTGTTTTGTAACCTGCCTCCCCAACCTTGCCCTCCTTACACGTCACTGGGAAGATCTCCCTATAGTTTCCCTTGTTTCTAAACCTGTTTTACCCACCCCCTCCGGGTTCTGACATTTATTTAGATTTAACCTGCTACATGTGGGCCCTGTGCCTGATACTGAAGATTCAAGATGAACAAGGTCCCAACCCTTAAAGAGCTCGTCTGGGTCTAGTAGAGCACGGTTCTCAATCTTGAATGTGCTTACGATCGCCTGGGAATCTTGTTAAAATACAAATTCCGATTCTGAGGTCTGAGGCAGGACCTGGGACTCTGCATTTCTAACAAGCTCCCAAGTGACTCTCATAAAGCTGGTTCAAAATGTAGAGGATAGAGCGTCGGCTTGTGGACTCAAGTGTCCCAGGTTCGATTCCAGTCAAGGGCATGTACCTTGGTTGCGGGCACATCCCCAGTGGGGGTTGTACAAGAGGCAGCTGATTGATGTTTCTCTCTCTTCGATGTTTCTGACTCTCTCCCTCTCCCTTCCTCTGTTAAAAAAAAAAAAACAATAAAATATATATTTTTTTAAATGTAGAGGACTTTATCTCTTCCTAAAACTAATTTGCTCTATGCATTTCTATGGCACAGCAAATCAATAAATGAAGGATGGAATAAGGTTAATGATGTTTGTTTTGTTTTTGTTTTTGTCTAAATAAAATAAACCACCTTTTATGGGGGGAACAATGTAGAGGACTTTACAAACTAGTAGAGGAGCCAAAGACGAAAGTCCGGGCTAATTGCCTGGCAACTTGAGGTGGTCTCCGCCCCTCTTTGCTCACTGAAGTTCCCTCCCAGGAATCCGCCACGTGACAGTTGGACCGCAGGCTAAGCGCCATGGCTCCCAAGAAGCCGCTCTGCCTTCTCTCCCTGCTGCTGCTGCTCCTGACGCTGCTGCTACCCCAGGTGAGACAAGAGGATCGAACTAGCCTGCGGTGAGACCGGATTAGATCTGGCGTAGGAGACAAAGTGAAAATAACAAAACTCTCGGCAGACCTAGTTCCATCTCTTCTGCTCTTGGCAGACGCCCGTTACCCCTCCTCCGGACGCCTGCTGAGCACCGCCTCTCCCCCTGCAGGCAGACACTCGGTCCTTCGTAGTAGATCGGGAACTCGATAGATTCCTTCTGGATGGGGCTCCGTTCCGCTACGTGTCTGGCAGCCTGCACTACTTTCGGGTACCTCGCGTGCTTTGGGCTGACCGGCTTTTCAAGATGCAAATGAGTGGCCTCAACGCAGTACAGCTGTAAGAAGGGCTCAGGAGAGCCATGGAGGGGTGGGATTTACTTTTCCTACCACCCCCTTATGAAGGGGGTCGGGACAGGAAGACTGCTTGGGTGTGATGAGGAGTTAGAGCTCCAGGGCTACCAGGCCAAGGGTGGGAAAGGGTGGGCCAGGATCTCCTTCCAACAGCTTCCTGGATATTCCTTGTAAGGCCAGGAGCCCTTATGCCTCCCAGGCATCTCCCATGCAAGCCTTGGGCCCTATTAACCTCTTCCTTTCTCAGTTATGTACCCTGGAACTACCATGAGCCAGAGCCTGGGGTCTATAACTTTAATGGCAGCCGGGATCTCATTGCATTTCTGAAAGAGGCATCTGTAGCGAACCTGTTGGTCATACTGAGACCAGGACCTTACATCTGTGCAGAGTGGGAGATGGTGAGTTAGTTGAAGGGATAGAACCAAAGCTACCCACGTGGGGTTCCTAGGCTATTCCCTTCTGCCCATACTCTAGGGCCACTTCCAGCACTGTACTTAATTTCTTCTCAGACAACAAAACCCATATGCTGCTTTTGTTGTCTTTATGTTTGTCTCAGGGGGGTCTCCCAGCCTGGTTGCTTCGTAAACCTAATATTCATCTGAGAACTTCAGATCCAGGTGAGTTGAAAGAAAAAAATTTAACAAGGAAAAAAAGCAAACAACAATGACAAAATGGGTCATTTGGGTGTCCAAAATATAAGAGACCATCCCCAAATTGGAGATCATTCATTCTAATATAAATTGAGTGTTTCCTTCGTGCCCAGCAGGATGCTAGAAACTGGGGAACCAGACCAACTCAGTCACTGTGCAATGGAGCTTACTATGTAGTGGAAGAAATAGATTTTTTAAGAAACCAAAAATCTGTAATATTATTGCAAGTTGTAAAAATACCACACAAGGAAATAGACAAGGAGTTGAGATAGTGAATAATAGAGAAGACCTCTTTTAGGTAGGGAGGTCAGGAAATGCTTTTCTGAGATGACATTCAGTTGACTAGGGAAGGAAACGTTCTGGTCATATGAAGAGTGAAGTGAGAATGACCAGGTAAAGGGGACAGTGTATTGTAAGGCCCAGAGATGGGAAAGAACATGGCATGATTGAGGCCAGCATGGCTGGAGCATAGTGGATAAGGGAGAGAGTGGTATGATGTGAAATTGGAGATAGGGACTGCCGATGCAGGACTTTGTAGGCCATTCTAAGGGGTTTGCATTTTATTCTAGCATAGAGGAAAGTCATTGAGTTTAATCAGAGATGTGACATGATCAGATTTGTTTTCAGACTACTTTAGCCTGGATGTAGAGAATGGGTTGAGGGGAGTAAGGATCATGGTGGAGAAACCAATTGGGAGACTAAGCCTATAGTTGAGGAGATGATGGCTCCTGGACTAAGGTGATAGTGGTGGAAATGGAAAGAGGAGAGCAGAATTGAGATATAGGTTGCTGACAGATTAGATTGAAAGGGTAGGGGTGGCAGCAGTGTGAGTACCCAGTCAAGATGGTGGTGCCAGCCCCACTGATGTGGCTCAGTGGTTGAGTGTCGACCTATGAACCAGCAGGTCATGGTTCGATTCCTGGTCAGAGCACATGCCCGGGTTGTTGGCTCTACAGTTGGAGTGTGCATGAGGCAGTTAATCAATGATTCTCATTGTTGATGTTTCTATCTCTCTCTTCCTCTCCTTTCCTCTCTGAAATCAATAAAAAAAATTTTTTAAATGTTAAATTATTGATGGAGCACCAACATGCAGTGTAATTTTTAAAAATGGTTATGATGATGAATCTTGTGTGTAGTCTCTCACTTCCTTTTATTTATATAAAGGTTTAAAATTGATTTTTAGAGAGAAAAGAAGGGGAAAGGAGAGAGAGAAAAATCAATGTGAGAGCAAAACATCAATCAGCTGCCTCCTGCATCTACTGGGGATCAGGTCTGCAACCCAGGCATATGCCCTGACTGGAAATCCAAACAGCAACCTTTCTGTGCACAGGATGACACTCAGCCAACTGAGCCACACTGACCAGGGCTGCAATCTCCTGTTTTCTCAAGAACACCAGTAACCTCTTTAATGTTAACTCCATGGTGATTTCTCAGACCTCATCTTCCTTGACCAATCAGCAACATTTAGCACAGTTGGTCACTCTCCTTTGAAATACATTTCTCTCTCAACTTCCATGATACTACACTTATCTGGTCTTTGCCCCTCTCCCCACAATCTTTCCGACCACTCCTCAATCTCTTACTGGTTCTTCTCTGTTTCCTTTTCTGCTAAATGCTTGAGTGTTTCAGATCTCAGTCCTTAGATGCTTCTCTTTTCTATGTTCATGCCCTAGACCAAGCATGTCAAACTCAAAGGCTAACACAGGCCAAATAAACAAGGTTTAAGTTTATGTGGACCACAATAAAACAAAAGCTTCAATTTTCATAGAAACATAGGTTTATTTTGATAGAGACATGCTGAATACAAAGGGCTGAAATAAATGAGTAATTGTTAACATAAAATAATAGAACATTTTAATAAAAATTAATATTTTTTCTTGAACATTAACTTGCCAGACACTGAATACTAGTAACTGCACAAATTAATAAGCATAGTGCAAATAAACCTATTTTTCTTGTTCTCCAAAAGCAAAGTATTTCCTGTTGCACACACCAAACAAGTCAGTACAAGACTAATGACGTGGCAATCGGCTGCTAAAATATTCCCTGCTAGTATTAGTGGAGAGAAATGGTGCACCTGCACTTAAGGAGCGAAAGGGAAATGAATGCAACACAATTATAGTAATCAGTCATAAGTGAATATTGTAGTTCGTTATTAATAATTATGTATAACAGGATATTGTAAAAATTAAGTTACAAAATTTTAATTAAAACGTTTCTTACATACCGTTATATTGGCTGGGCTGCAAAAATATTTGTTGGACCCGTGGGCCGCGAGTTTAACATGCTTGCCCTAGACCCGTCGTTGGCAAACTGCGGCTCGCGAGCCACATGCGGCTCTTTGGTCCCTTGCGTGTGGCTCTTCCACAAAATACCACGGCCTGGGTGAGTCTATTTTGAAGAAGTGGCATTAGAAGAAGTTTAAGTTTAAAAAATTTGGCTCTCAAAAGAAATTTCAATCGTTGTACTGTTGGTATTTGGCTCTGTTGACTAATGAGTTTACCGGCCACTGCCCTAGACAATCTCATCCATTTTCATGGCATTATATTCCATTTATTAGGTAATGACTGAAATATGTTATCTCCAAGACCTTCTTTTGGCCTCCAAACACATTATCCAACTGCCTTCTTGACTTCTGCTTTTGGAGATCCAACAGTCATAATGATACAACTAAGCACTTGATATTGCCTCCCAAACTAGCTATTCCAACAATCTCCCTGTTTCAGTTAATGGCAACTCTTATTTTCCAACTTACCAAACTAAACACTATGGTGTAATTATTCATGTAGTCTTTCTCTTGCACCCCATGTTTGGTCCATCAGAGAACTCTGTCAGCTTTACTCTCAAAATATATTGAATTCAACTACTTCTCATCACCTCCACTGCCACCGCTCTAGTCCAAACCACCTCTCTCCGCTGGATTATTTTAAGCTTCCTAACTGGTTTCCTGTCTTTGCCCTTCTCCCATGTAGCCTATTCTCAGTACAATAGCCAGTGTGATCCTGTTAAAATATGTTAATCAGATCAGATCATGTCACATCTTTGCTTAAACCTCTCCAACAGGTTCTCATCTCACTCAGAAAATGAACCATAGATTCCTTAAAATGTCCTACTAGTTCCTACCTCATCATCTCAGTCACCTTCCTGACCTCTACTCTTCTCATTGTTCACACTAGCCTCATTGCTGTTCTTTAAACCCACCAGGTCTTCTTGCAGAATCCCCTTCACAGTGAGGTCTTCCCTGAGCCAGCCTCTAAAATTTAAGCTCCCCCACCTCACCATTTTATATCTTCCTTTTCTGCTTTATTTTTCTCTCCTTGGCATTAACCCACTATATTTTTTACCTCTTTAATTTATCAACTGCTTCCCCCACTGGAAAGGAAATTCCCAGGGATTTTTGTCTATTTCTTTCTATTCTATATCCTTAACACTTACACAATAGTGCTTGGTGCTAGTCACCACCCATAATTTTTTGTTGAGTGAGGTTTAATGCATGCTTGGATTAAAGAAGGCAATAAAACCTGGGTCTCCTTTATGCAGAATACAAATATAAAGGAATTAAATATTTTATTCCTTTTTTAGAATTAAGTCTTTTAAGGATACAAAAATATCCTCCAAAATATCTTTCATCAAATCCACCTTCAGGAGTCTGCTATCTGCTAGGCATTGTCCTCAAATTATAGGGACCAAACAAATGAACCTGACAAAATTCCTGCTCACTAGTGGGGAAGACCAACATGAAACAATTACAGAAATAAATGCTTAATTATAATTGGGTATGTGTTTGAAAGAGAAGTATCAGGTGATATGAGAGTGTGTAACAGGGGGATCTACCCTAATCTGGGATATCAAAGGCTTTCTTAAGGAAGTGAAATATAAGTTAAGACCTGAAGACTGAGTTGGAGTTGGCTAGGTAAAGGAGGTGGAGAGAAAGTGTCAGGCAAAGGTAATAACATACATGAAGACCATGAGTATGAATCAACAAAAATCACAAATAGGAGTTGAGAATTTTAAGCCATGAAACTTAATATAAGGCTCTTTCTGTTGATGACTTAAATCACCTGGACTGTCTGTCACATCAAGGTGTAGGTCAGGCATTCTACAGTTCTGTGAATTCCCATGTTAGTTCATAGCAATCTTGTATACATTGATTACACAATATAGCTCCATGAGATGTGTTTAACCTTTTCCTTACATTTAAAGAATATATTTACAAGAAACACTGCTTTAAGGTTTCCTGTGCTCAAATTTCTTGCCATGCAAATAGGGTTGAGAGCTTCTTTTCACAAGTTACTGCTTCCCACATTTAGTTATGGACAAGTAGGATGCAAACTGCTATTCCTACAATCTCTCCTACAGTTCAGGCAGCACTGAAGTTCCTAGCATTGATGCTAGGAGTGGGGATTGTGGAGGTGGTGGTGCCCTAATGAGCAGAGCACTGCTCCTTCCTTTAGACTTCCTTGCTGCAGTGGACTCCTGGTTCAAGGTCTTGCTGCCCAAGATACATCCATGGCTCTACCACAATGGGGGCAACATCATTAGCATTCAGGTACAAGTGGAAAGTTGACTAGGCAAGGGGAAGGAGGTTCCAGGGGTTCTTAACCTTCTCCACCTCATGGCTGTGCTCTACTTTTCCTCTCTCCTGGCAGGTGGAGAATGAATATGGTAGCTATCGGGCCTGCGACTTTGACTACATGAAGCACCTGGCTGGGCTCTTCCGTGCACTACTAGGAGAGGAGATTTTGCTCTTCACCACAGATGGGCCACAGGGACTCAAATGTGGCTCCCTCAAGGGACTTTATACCACTGTAGATTTTGGCCCAGGTCTCCTGAGCAAGGGTTAGGGTGGAGTCTGGGGAAGGAGCATTTCTTCTGTGATGTTTATCTTTCACCCATGCCTCCTTTCTGCAGCCGACAACATGACCAAAATCTTTGCCCTGCAAAGGGAGTATGAACCTCACGGGCCACTGGTGAGAAGCCAGAGGGGAGGGCAATCAAGGCAAGAATCACGGGTGGGAATGGGTTGAGCTCGGTTCCCCATCTTGCTCATGGCGGCTCCTTTCACTTCACACTAGGTGAACTCTGAGTACTACACAGGCTGGCTGGATTACTGGGGCCAGAATCATTCCACACGGTCCATTACAGATGTAACCAGAGGACTAGAGAAAATGCTGAAGTTGGGAGCCAGTGTGAACATGTAACTGGACACTGGGGCCAACATGAATGTAATTGGGTGTTGGGGATAAAAGTTCAGATTACACAGGTCAGCTCATGCTTTTCCCCCCATCTTCCCTCATTTCAGGTACATGTTTCATGGCGGTACCAACTTTGGATACTGGAATGGTGAGTCCAGATGGTCCCTGGGGTGGAAGCAGGGAGGTAGCAAGGAATTAGAATTTGAGGGCTGCGTGGATTAGGATATCTATAAGATGGCTATGGCCATCACTGCCCCCATCTGATGGCAAAATTCTCTGCACGTGCATAGATGTATTGAATTAATTAAATTGCTTTGACCCCAGGTGCTGATGAGAAGGGACACTTCCTTCCAATTACTACCAGCTATGACTACGATGCACCGATATCTGAAGCAGGGGATGTCACATTCAAGCTTTTTGCTCTTCGAAATGTCATCAGCCAGGTGCCCTACCACTTCATTAAGTGCCAAAGGCTTTTATTAATTTTGGGGAAGGGAGTGCCTAAATTGTTTGTAAAGAGTTCCCAGAAATCACTGGTGGTTGTCTAGGTCACTGAGCCCTGTGAGCATCCCATAAAAACATTTTCCACTCGCCCAAATGGGACTACCTGGGGAGATACAAGTATGTGTAAAATTACAGGATATTCATGACCCTGAAGCCATTCCCTGGATGCCAGGTTAAGAACCCTGTGCTAGGGTCTTGGAATAGGGGTTGTGTGGTTTTTCTATGGCTCCTGAGAGAATTTGGGCTCAGTTCCAGGAAATTCCCTTGGGACCTTTACCTCCCCCCAGCCCCAAGATGATGCTCGGACCTTTGACCCTACACCTGGTAAGCTCCTCCCTATCTCTTCTGATTCTACCATATTATCCTCTAAATAGCACTCTATTCTGAAACTCCCCTTTCATTCTGATACTGTTTCCTTATTCTAATAGGATGGATATTTGCTAGATTTCCTGCACTTATTGTGCCCCCAAGGGCCCATCCATTCAATCTTGCCAATGACCTTTGAAGCTGTCAAGCAGGTAAGGCATAATCCCACAGCCAGTAGGTAAGGCAACCTTCCTTACCAGCTATAGCCAAAGATTTCCTACGTTCCACATCTTCCCCATTTTCTCTATCAGTTTATCGTAAGTACTCATTCTTCCACACCTAGGACCGTGGTTTTATGTTGTACCGGACCTATCTAACGCAAACTGTTTTTGAGCCAACACAATTCTGGGTGCCAAACAACGGAATACATGACCGTGCCTACGTGATGGTGGATGGGGTACGAACCTAATTCCAGGCTACCTTGTGAGCCCCCCTTTCCTCTCCTCTCAAGCACCCTTTAGCCTTAAGTTCCCCTATCTACCTTTTCCCACTGCCTGCCCACATTTGCAGAGGGTCCAGGGATAAGCTTGGATGAGAAAGAGTTTGACTAAGGGTAAGGTCCAGAATGGAGAGTAATTGACAGATGTGCTACATTCTCTTTCCCCTCCAAATAAGTATCCTAATGTGGCTTCCTGTTTGGTGGCCAGGAGCTAGATGTTGAACCCTTCCCATCATAGATCTTCTTATCCACAGGTGTTTCAGGGTGTTTTGGAACGAAACACGAAACGCAAACTATTTTTGACGGGGAAAATGGGGGCCAAACTGGATGTCTTGCTGGAGAACATGGGGAGGCTCAGTTTCGGGTCTAACTACAGTGACTTCAAGGTGAGCTAGCTTTGCCCGTCCCCTCACCCCATGACTTTATTGACCAAACTCCCTAGAGGGATGTCCCATAGCTCCAGCGGCATCTGAACAGAGGAAGAAAAATGGAAAGATAGGGGCCTAATGGAAGATAAGCAAGAGCCATGTCCTTAGCAAAGTAGTGACTTGTAGGGATCTGGACATGGCTACTAATTGGATCTCAGGGTTTGATTAGGGACAATTTCACCTTAGAGATTAATGAATGTGATGATGAATTTTCATTTGCCTTCTTCACAGGGCCTATTGCAGGCACCAATTCTGGGGCAAACCATCCTTACCCAATGGCTGATGTTCCCTCTGAAAGTCGATAAACTTGTAAAGTGGTGGTTTCCCCTCCAATTGCTGAAAAACTCACGTCCTCAAACTCCCTCTGGCCCCATCTTCTACTCCACAACGTTTCCAATTTTAGACTCAGTCAGAGACACATTTCTCTTTCTACCTGGATGGACCAAGGTATTGCTGATAGTAGTGGTTGGGATGAGGATGGGAGGTGGTAAGACAGAAAAATCATGGAAGAAGGGGGAACAGAAATGATTCCTCTGATTAGAAACCCAAAAGAGGATAATTCTACTCCCCTGAGAACTGACCATTTATTTTCCTCTCCTCCCACTATGACAGGGTCAAGTCTGGATCAATGGGTTTAACTTGGGCCGGTACTGGACAAAGAGAGGGCCACAACAGACCCTCTATGTGCCAAGACCTTTGCTGTTTCCTAGGGGAGTTCTCAACAAAATCACATTGCTTGAGCTAGAAAATGTGCCTCCCCAACCCCAAATCCAATTTCTGGATAGTCCTATCCTCAATAGCACCTTGCATAAGACATACATCTACTCCCTCTCAGCTGATACACCAAGTAACTCTGAACCAATGGAGTTAAGTGGGCACTGAAAGGTAACCCTTGGACCTGGGACATGGAGTGGGCAGGATCCCTTGGTAATGGCCAAGGTGACCACAAAGAATCAAAGACCACAACAACTGTACAAGTGCAGTTTCCTTGCCAAACTTTATTGTGATTAAAGTTCCAGAGACAGTACCAGCTCCACACATCTCTATGGCACTGTCTTTGTCCGGGTTCCTGAGTCTCTCATCCCAATCTTCCAAATACTCTGGTTTCTCGGGAAGGAGAAACCTAGGACCAATGTCAATGTACCCTCTCAGGGTGTAGAGCTGGCCCTGGGTGGAGCTGTGAGAGCTCAGGAAGAGGGCTTCCTGGCCTGACAGCGATGATCCTGGAGGCAGCGTGTGGAGCAGAAAGAGAAGTCAAGGTAGTGAAAGGGAATGAGGCCTTGGAGGGATGTCCCACAGCTCAAGCAGCGTCTGAACAGAGGAAGAAAAGTGGATGTACAGGTACCCAGAAACTTTTCGATCCAAAGTACCCCTGTCCCTCCTCCTGCCATTTTTGTTTCCACTCCATAGGTTCAAAGAACTTCTCACATCCCCTCAACAGCCTTTGTATGTGGGCACTCATTCTACTTGCCCAAACTATGGTCCGCCCATCATCACTCCTGCCCCCCTCCACATACCCAGTATTGACGATTGCAGAGTCAGGGATCTGAGGGGTAGAGGCTCCCAACTGAGCAGCCAGTCGGCGCTCTGCAGCCACAGCTCTCTGAGGGGAAGAGAGGTTATCTCAAGGACAGGCCCCAGTGGTGGGTAGGGTACCCAAGAAGTAACAGTTGAACATTGGGAACGGACTAGACCTCTTAGGAAGTCTCGGGGTGGAAGAGAAAACCTCCAGCCTCACCTTCTCTCTGTCGCTGAGAGCAGCAAATCGCTGCTGCTCTTCTTGCTCCTGCTTCTCCTGCTCCCTCTGTTTCCGCTGCTGTTCCTCCCGTTGCCTCCGGGCTGCCTTCTGCTCCTTTTTCCGCATAGCCTTCCGTGCTTCCATTTCTGATGTCAGTGGCCCTGGCACCTGGAGGATTTCGGGGAAGGTATGAGGTAAGACACGTAAAAACTATCCTTGGTAAATCTAAGAAAGTAGAAGAGATCTAGCCAGGATATATGATGCCATCCCACTCTGCTGCTGCTTCCTTTCCCAGCTGACCTGAGCTTTGCTGTAATCATAAGCATCTGGATTCTTCTCCATGAACCTTCGGAACTCATTACGTGTTGCTTTGTCAGCTGCAACCATATATGGTGGCCGAGTCCGGAAGTCCCTAGGTGTGGAAACCCCAAAATGGGTTCAACTTGCCTATTGCATCTCCTAACATCACCTAACCAGACCAAGGGGAATACTGTCAAGTAGCTAATGCCAACGTTAGTCTTCAGATCATCCTCTCTATACCCTAAAGGGCTCGCCATGGGGACCCTTACCGGACAGTGGGGTCAGCACCTGCCTCTAGCAGCAAGCGAACCACTGAGCCTCTCCCAGCTGCGGCTGCTGCATGCAGGAGGGTGAAGCCACTGGAGCCCAAGGGGGCATTGAGCAGAGACAGAACTTCAGGGTCTATGGGGCTGGCAGCTAGCTGGATTTTCAGCATCCCAATATCTCCAGCTCTGCAAGCAGCAAGAAGCATGTCCCAAAGCTCTGGCTGACCAGGGACCTTGGCCTCATCCATGAAAGGCTCCAACTTGGTTGACTGTGAGAAGGCCTTGTCTTCTTGAGGTTGTTGGGGAAGAGCCACATGTGCCCCAACTTCCAGGTCTTGGCTTTTCTCTCTCTTATTCCTTTTTCTCCTCCTCCGCTTGGGCAATACCTCAAAGTCACGAAGATCCAGGGTCCCTATTGTCGACTCTACTAGATCCAACTCTACCCGGAAGCCATCCTCTCCCTCGGACTCTGAACCTAGGGAAAAACCCGACATATTAGATCCATCTAAAGAATAAGCAGAGGGTATAAGGATGTGGGCTACCCCAGATGCATAAGAATGTACATAAAGAGATAATCCAGATCATCTTGAAATAAAATTATTTGTATTGTCACCCAAGATAAAGTAATACATTGAGAGCTGAATCCATTAGTATGACATGCAGAAATGAGGCTCTCAGTGCCGACAAGTACAGTCCTTAGACTTTCCCATGAGCAGCCTTAAGATGGTGCACACAGAGGAAAGTACAGAAGCAGTGACAGCTATGCAGGCCAAGAGTCTGCAGCCCAGGAAGCATCTAATAAGACAGGTAAATTCTGTGAGATTCATGCAACACATATTTAAACATCTTCGTGCTAAGACTTTTCTGAGTATTGGGGATATATCAATGAACAGAAGCAGTAATAGGAGATCTGGAAAGGTCACTAAACATGTCTCCGTAATTGCTATCACATATCTCATATTATCAACAGACCTGTGTGTGTGTTGCATGAGGCTCATCTATAAATAGGAAAGGCGAGAGTAGGGGATTTGCTACAAACACCCAGATAAAGTTTGATAGTTGACAGGTGGTACTCAAACCCTGTTTGGGAGAGTCCTCATTCTGCTCTACTGCCCCATTCTCATCACTGGGGACCTTTCTTTCTTCCTCAATAGCCTTCTTCCTCTCTTTCATTGTCTTCCAGTATGACTGAGGTGAGTCCAACCTGACTGTCTTCCGGGGGTCTTCTCCTGCCATAAAACAAAAGATGTTGCTCAAGTTTAGCTGAGGAGAACCCAGCCCAGGTTTTCTCCATGAGGATGGGATTGGGCTGCAGTCCAAGGGCTAGAAAACCATCTGGATGCACAAATGAGAACCCGAGGTTTGGTTTAGAAGGTACAGGAAGGTCTATGGAATTGGGATCAGGGTCAAAGGCTCACCGTGGATATGCAAAGTGGTCAGCTTATGGAACACACGCTGTAGCTCTTTGAAGGTGGGTCTGCGGGTTGCGAGGGGGATATCCCAAAGTCGGGGATCCCCCCGTTGCAGGGGTGCCCCTTGGCCTCCGAAGAACAAGGACCGGCCAGAGCGGGGGGCACGCAGCAGTATTGTCCCAGCCTCCCCCAACGCCTTAGCCCAGCCTGGCTCTGCCAGCAGGTCACGGACATCCTAGAGAAGAAAGTCATAGCCCTGTATATCTTCACTTGTTATTTTTAAATCTCCAACCAAAAAATGGCCCCATGTGTAGGGAGTGAAAGGTAGAAATTAACACAGAGGGAGGAAGGACATGACTGAGATTCCTGAGGATCCATCCTATTCTACCTTTACCCAGAAATAATGAAGACTGGAAGATAAAGGAGTCAACTGCTTTACTGTACATTTAATAAGGTGAGGGGAAAAGGTACATTAGTGAGATGCCTAACTTACCTTATATAGTGCAGCTTCATTGTAGCGCCTCAGGTTGGCTCCAGCAGAGCGAGAAGCCCCACCCCGGGCATCATGAAGTCCCTGGGCTGTGCCACGCTTGGCCCGTACTGTGTAGCGGTGAAAGGTTTTGTGTGTCACCACTTCTCTTCTGTAGACAACACAGACTCGGTACTGGAAAACTGATACTCCCAGCTGAACAGGATCCATTCCACCCTTAACCCCACACAGCACCCTCTCACCCTTGGAAAATGGCACCAGCAAAGTGCCCAGCTGCAGCCATGAGTACCACACAGTGTCTAGGACCTCCACTTTGCAGGTTTTGTAGCAGCAGTTCTGGCTCTTCTGGGAGCACCTAGATGACAGAGGAGCAGCACAAACATATCTGTTACATTCATTGAGAGTAAGAAACCAAGTGCCAGTGCTAACTACTTCACATGCATTATCTCATTTAATACCACCCCCTGAGGCATGTCTCTACTTTATAGACAAGGAAATGTGAGGCTTGTAGAGGTAGTCAAGATCAAGTGGTAGAACTAGAATCCAAACCTAGATTGGTCTGTTTCTAAACTTAATTCCATCACACTTGACCAAAGATTCAGGCCAGTTCAGTACAAGACTGCTGTTAAGCCTGATACCCACACCCAATAGGAAGGAAGAAGAGAAGTGAGAAATGGACTGAGTGAAGTGGAAATCTGTGCTGAATGTACAAAAGGTTGGAGTTAACCACACAACCTGTGCCGTCACTTGCCTGGTGAGGGCCTAGGACACAGCGATAAGCATAAAGAAACTGGCCCTGGGCATTTTGGAAAAGAACTCGATGGGAGCAGAAGCCTTGGGATCTGTTAGACTTCTCAAACTCAACCCTCTCCTCATCCAGTATCTGTAAGTCCTCCTCATGGGCTGAGTCTGAGTCTTCTGATCCTGAGATGCTGGAAAGATCTCCTGAAACATGAGATATATGTTTGATGCCTCATCTTTGAACTTTCCTCAAGCTCCTAAATGAGGGCCTTCCTCCACCCCCATGTCCTACTCCCACAAAGGTCTCCCACCAGACATCACCTGTGGAGCTCTGCTTTTCAAAGTCCAGGGCAGACAGGAGAGGCTTGTCCTTGAGACGTTGCTTTAGGTTAAACCGATGCCAGTCAAGCTTATAATGTTCCCTCTGGTAGGAGTCAATGAGGGAAGCAGAATGTGGAAATATGCCCCAGCCTGGCCTTTTATGGTACCCAAGACCAGTAACAGGACTCCAGGAAGTATGACTGGGTAACACCATCTTATTCAAAACGTGAACCTTTATTCATTACCCATCAAATGTCTACCTCTCCTCTCCCACTGTTCTACTTTTTAATCCACCATTTGTTTCTGCACCTGGTGTTTTACCTGTTCCTGATGGTTCTGGAAGGTCTGGTCACAGGTTGAACAAAATAACTTCCCTGAAATATCCAGAGGACCCTGGAATGGTTTCCTTTCTGGGCTTGTTTTCACCCCTGAACCTAAATAAGGGAGGGTAATTAGAGGTGGAAAGGGAGTCCAAATGGATAGATAAGGGAGGGTAATTAGAGGTGGAAAGGGAGTCCAAATGGATAGTACCTGGAATTTTATTCAGGATTTGATTTTATATATATATATATATATATATATATATATATATATATATATATATATATTGCAGAGGAAGATACAAAAGAAAGAGATGGCATGTCCTTGCCTTCAAGGAATTTATAGTCTAGTAATGAATCAATAAATGGCACATGCTCGGCCGGCATGGCTCAGTGGTTGAGCATCAACCTATGAACCAGGAGGTCACGGTTCAATTCCCAGTCAGGGCACATGATTGGGCTGTGGGCTCAATCCCCAGTGTGGGGCGTACAGGAGGCAGCCAATCAGTGATTCTCATCATTGATGTTTCTCTCGCTCACTCTCCCCCTCTGAAATCAATAAAAATATATTAAAAGAAACAAATAGCACAGTAATCACTTTATACTATAAAGATGCTTCTGAAAAGACACATGTAAAATGATTATAAGTCAAACATTGTATTTAGCCAAAGGGATTTAGAGGAATCTTGCAGAAAATACATGTTGGTATGGTTAAAATTATTTTTAACTGTTCAAAAACCACTTCCTGAATGCCAATTTTTTAGTTTATGTTTCCAGTTACAGTGTGCAGTTTGTTTTAAAAAGGTTAAAGAAAAACATAGCCAGAGACAAACTTGTACATAACCAAAGTTGTACATAACCAAATATGATATTGTTTTATATTCAGCATGAAGGAATGATTGATTGGAATTCAGTTAAATTTGTACTATATCTAGGAATTTTTTTTAAAAAAAGGTCTAGGAGTTTTTCAAGTGTTTTTGTAGGTAGGGCATTACTGAGACAAGAACATAAGCAATGGCAAGAGACTTATTTGGAGACACTAGTAATTCAGGGGTCTGTGGTAGAAACAACCTCGAGACTGAGTGAATTTAAGATACATTTTATCCGTGGGAGCAGATGTCAACAAGGGCTCCTGAACTGGGAAATACCAATAGGAATGTGTTCTCTGGAGGAGCAATAAGCTGCAAAGAGCCCTGTCATGTTTCTCGTGGGTTCACCCCAAATCTCCCCGGATACCTGGAGAGGAAGTCCGCAGTGCCTGGGCCAGAGTCTCCCCGGGATGGTGTCTCACTAGGCCCAGGCCCCGAAGGACCGGAGCATCCACGCTGAGATCAAACAGGGAGACCGACGTAGGAGCCTGGGCTGCTGCTGGAGCCGGCGACATGACTGAGCAGAAAAGAGGGGAGAAAAGCAGAGCCCTCCCCAAGCGAGATCCGACAGCCGCGTCTACTGCCTGCCAGACTCGGTCTCCACCGCGCTGCAAGGCACCTCGTCCCTCACCCCGGTACCCGGAGTTAGCTCTGGGGTTAATACGAGACCCCAGCCCGCTTTCTCATACCTCCCGTCTCCGGCCACACAAGAGTGAAATGGGAGAGCATCCAGCTTTCAAATCGAACCCAACAGAGTTAAAATCACTCAAAGCGACCGCTCTTCGTTATTCGTGCGATGAGCTCCATCAATGACTAAACCGCGTGGACTCCTCCCGGCCCTCAGAAGCTGTACCACAAATCCCAAACTGCTGCGAGTTACGCATGTCCACAGCTCCAAATCTGGATTTCTGCAACTCCACAGCAGCCTCGCCAACTACGGGGCCGCGAACAGGACAAACAGCAGCGCCCTCACCTGAGCCCCGCCCCACGTAAAGCGCCCTATTGGTCTTCTGGCCGCTCAAGATCCGCCTTTAGTCCCGCCCCCGAAGCGAGAGAAAAAAAATTGGCCGCGGTGTCTCCGCCCCGCCATGCTCATTGGCCAGGCCGGCTGCTGGTGACAGTAAGTGGCAGACGCCGGGCCTAGCGCTCTGGGTCGGGTCGAGTCCTACGGAGCTGTCGGATCCCCAGAATCCCCGGGGTCACGTTCCTGAGGTGAAACGCGAGACCGGTTACTGGTATCTCAGGGCCTGGGCCGGACCTGGCCGGGGGCGTCCGCGGAGACCTGAGTGAGCTCGCGGCGGGTAACGGGGGAAGGGGCGCCGCGGGCGGGGCGGAGGCGCGCGGCCGGAATGTTTTGATGGCAGGGCACGCGGGCGGGCGGGCGCGCGCCAGCGGCGGGGCCGCGCGCAAGGTTGTCCGCTGTAGGGAGCCGAGCCCTGGGCCTGACCATCCTGGGGCGCGCTGGGCTCCAGTCGTGGCAACTGGGTGTGGGGGGGGGCAACCCAGCCCACCTGGGGTATCCGCTGTCGGACGGGCTCTCACCGCCAACATCCGCAAGAACCCTTGAGCCCAGGCCCGGCCGGCTGGGGTTCCATGGGCCCTGGGTCCACATTGCCCGGTGAGTGGAGAGTTCCCTGAGGGTTTGATCAGCTCCTGTGGACCCAGGGCTCTCACTAACCTAGGGAATCCCACCGGGGCAGGCTGGGCCGTGCTCCAGGGCCCCAGGACTGGGTGAGTGCCACCTAGACCATGCCTGGACCATACCGAACACACAGTTCGTCCAGGATCTGGATCTACACTGGCCCGGTCAGGACTTCCCATCCAGGAGTTGTGCTTGCCTGCTGGCCCTTCAGTGCTAGGGAAGCAGGAGAAGAGGCTGACCAGAAAGGTCTCATTGGGTTTGCGGCTTTGTGGACCCTGTTGGCCTAATTTCTGAGGCTGAGGTGGAGCAATGGAGAGACCTCAGGCCGGTACTGACTCAGTCTTCACAGCTTCAATAAGCCACTTCTTGAGTTGAATGAGTGGTCCTTCATGGTGCTACCAGAGGAAATGCGCATAACCCTAGGCTGTCCCAAGCGTGGCCCCTCTTAGTGGGGTTGGGGGGGGGGGCGGGGGGGATGCCTGCGAAGGTTGTTTTTTTCCTGTCCCCACTCCCTACTCTCTGAGGCCTGACACCTTCTCCTCCAGCAGCTGCAGAGCCAGGACATCAAAGCTGGAGTGAAACAGACACTGTCCATGGAGCTGGTAAGGCCATGTGCTTATTTCAAACCTTTGTTTACAAAATGCTTCCAAACTGCTAGTCTCTTAGGAGACCAGGTTTCTCCAGAGGGCAGGGAAAGGGCCCCTTCTCTCTACTAATAGAAAATGAAACAGATCCCCCAAAGGGGTGGAGTCTGGGTTCAGGCCAGCAGGCCTCAGCATATATACTCAGTAAAGGCTCTGGGAATGACTGACCTCATTAGCCAGTTAAGGTCTCCCAAGCCCTGAACTTACTCCTGTCCTTTCATTACTCCTCCTCCTCTGTCTTTCAGTCAATAAGATGGTAGTGTAAACCAAGGATTCTTTCTTACTCTTGGTCTAGTAGGCAGGACAGCAGACAAGCAATATGGGGGGACTGACCCTGGTCTCTTTTTCCTCATTTCTGGCAGGTGGATAAGGTGGACCGGGGGCGGTGGTGATGGCGCAGTTTGACACTGAATACCAGCGCCTAGAGGCCTCCTACAGCGATTCACCCCCAGGAGAGGAGGACCTGTTGGTGCACGTCCCTGAGGGGAGCAAGTGTAAGTTCTTGGCCATGACAGCCAGGGCTGGGGCATGGGGGAGAGTTGGCAGAGTGGGGAGCAAGGGGCCTTCATTCCTTCAGGGCGCTGACATCTTTATTCCTGTGCCCACAGCACCTTGGCACCACATCGAAAACCTCGACCTCTTTTTCTCTCGAATATCCTTTGTGTCTCTGTGTTGGAGCTGTGGGACCTTTAGCCGCTCTCTCAGCCAGGCCTCTGATGGGAAGTTGGGGTGGTTTTGACTATAATTCCTGTAAGGGGAAGGGAACTATTGAGGTTAAAAGAGGATGGGGAAAATAATGATTGTTGTAATGATATCCCACATTTACCAAGAGCTATGTACCTTTCACTTTTTAAAAAATGTGGGGTTTTTTTGTTTGTTTGTTTTTAATATTTATATTGATTTCAGAGAGGAATGTAGGAGAGAGAGACAGAAACATCAGTGATGGCAAGAATCACTGCCTCCTGCATACCCCACACTGGGGATCGAGCCCACAACCGGGCATGTGCCCTGACCAGGAATCGAACCGTAACCTCCTGGTTCATAGGTTGACACTCAACCACACCGGCCAGGCTGTGCCTTTCACTTTGTGGTGTTTATTTATAAGGAACCTCTCTAAGAGTGATCCTCCTTTTTGATGGGATGCTAATAACCATAATAATTAATGTCTTTTGACTCATTCTGTGTCATCTGTGTTAAATACTTTACATGCATTGTCATAGACCTAATAATCCTATGAGACAGGTGCTGTTATCCCCAATATATCACTCAGACAAAAGCTTAAAGAGGTTAAGTACTTGGCCAAAATTACACAGCTAGAAAGTCATTGAGCAGGACTTAAAGCTCAGGTATGTGACACCAAAGTCTGTGCTCTTAATTGCTGTCTCTACGAACCACTTTTTCTTAAGAATTACACGTTTATAATCTACACCAGAAGAATGGCTTCACTTGTATGCTCATCGGGGAGATCTTTGAGCTTATGTAAGTATAAAAAGTGATGGATCATTTGGTGAAGGAATACATCTCAGTCTTTACTCTCCTTGAGCTCACCCCTGGCCTACCTGCCAATGCATCTTAGTCCTAGGCTCAAAATTCTGCAAACCTTTCTATTTCAGGGACTGGATATGGCACCAGAATTTAAAACCTTCACCATTTTTATCTCCCATAGAAGCTTTCCAAGTTCTGTCTCTTCCATGAAGAGAATTCAGGCTTGATCATTTCATCAGCGCTCCAATGGAATGGGCATGGTTTAGTCAGAGATGCCAGCCCCTTGAGAAAAGTGTCTCTGTTCTGCCTTGGTGGCGCCGTAGACCTGCTGCTGGGCAGAGAGCCTTCTAAGAGGAAGGAGCCATATGACCTTGCCAAAGAGGAAGGGGTTGGGAAACCGTCCCTCAGTAAGAAAAGAGTTCAAATCCCCAAAGGGCTTCTAACTACTATATCAAAAGGAAGTCAGGGACCAGGAACCAGCAACAACAATCAAGACTTTTGAAAGAGCCCAGTAAGCAGTGGCAGAGATTACTGTGAGGCGAAAGACAGAAGCAAACTGATTCTGTAGGGCCTGAAGCTAAAAGCAAAAATAAAAAAGGAGCTTGTTTGTAGGGCTGAGCAGTAGAGAGAGCCCACTAGGAGTTCCCCAGCCCCTCCATTTCCCAGAGGCTGCTCCCTAATCTTGTTCTGCTGCTTCCAGACGCCTCTCTTTTCTACGCTATTTCACTGGTACCTCTCTGACTCTGGGGCTGCGCCCTCTCTTCCCAACTCCCCAGGCAGTTCCTCTTTGTGGTTGCCTTCACCACCTTTCTGGTCAGCTGTGTGGACTATGACATATTATTTGCCAACAAGATGGTGAACCACAGTCTTCACCCTACCGAGCCCGTCAAGGTCACTCTGCCAGATGCCTTTTTGCCTGCCCAAGTCTGTAGTGCCAGGTAAGGGCTGCAAGTCAGAGGGCATCAGAGTCTGTAGTTCTGATCGAAGGTGGGGGATGGAGTGGAATATGAGGCAATAACACATTCCCTAGAACAGAGACTCAGGCCCAGCCTTGCCGAATCCTCCAGGAGAGCAGCATATCTGCCAAGACTCCTTTAAGGCACCTCTTCTCGCCGTTTTTTACCCCACCAGGATTCAGGAAAATGGCTCTCTCATCACCATTCTGGTCATCGCTGGTGTCTTCTGGGTCCACCGGCTTATCAAGTTCATCTATAACATTTGCTGCTACTGGGAGATCCACTCCTTCTACCTGCATGCTCTGCGCATCCCCATGGTGAGACTGGGAAGTTGGGCAGTTAGCGCCATAGCCCAAGATGCCTTCTTCACCTGGGTAAGGGTGGGGTGTATTCCTGGGCATCGGGCCTCCTCAGCTGTCATTGGCAGGTGAGGGAGCATCTGCTTAAGGGCTCCACTCAACTAAGCACAGGACCCCTGAGCCTCTCAGGTAATACAGGGCAAGGGGTCAAGGCAACCATCCCACCTTCCACACCTTGTCTCTTCCCCACCCCACAGTCTGCCCTTCCATACTGCACGTGGCAGGAAGTGCAGGCTCGGATTGTGCAGACCCAGAAAGAGCACCAGATCTGTATCCACAAGCGTGAGCTGACAGAGCTGGACATATACCACCGCATCCTCCGTTTCCAGAACTACATGGTGGCGCTGGTTAACAAATCCCTCCTGCCCCTGCGTTTCCGCCTGCCTGGCCTTGGGGAGGTTGTCTTCTTCACCCGTGGCCTCAAGTACAACTTCGAGCTGATCCTCTTCTGGGGACCAGGCTCTCTGTTTCTCAATGAGTGGAGCCTCAAGGCTGAGTACAAACGTGGGGGGCAACGGCTAGAGTTGGCCCAGCGCCTCAGCAACCGCATCCTGTGGATTGGCATCGCCAACTTCCTGCTGTGCCCCCTCATCCTCATCTGGCAGATCCTCTATGCCTTCTTCAGCTATGCTGAGGTGCTGAAGCGGGAGCCTGGGGCCCTGGGAGCACGTTGCTGGTCACTCTATGGCCGCTGCTACCTCCGCCACTTCAACGAGCTGGAGCATGAGCTGCAGTCCCGTCTGAACCGTGGCTACAAGCCAGCCTCCAAGTACATGAATTGCTTCCTGTCACCTCTGCTGACACTGCTGGCCAAGAATGGCGCCTTCTTTGCTGGCTCCATCCTGGCCGTGCTTATTGCCCTCACCATCTACGACGAAGATGTGTTAGCTGTGGAACATGTCCTCACCACCGTCACACTCCTGGGGGTCACTGTGACCGTGTGCAGGTGGGCAGGGTAGCAGGTGGGAGCGAGCTGACTAGTATTCCCTGGCAAGGCTGACATCTCACTGTGACCCTGATCCTGTAGGTCCTTTATCCCAGACCAGCACATGGTGTTCTGCCCTGAGCAGCTGCTCCGCGTGATCCTCGCTCACATCCACTACATGCCCGACCACTGGCAGGGTAATGCCCACCGCTCGCAGACCCGGGACGAGTTTGCCCAGCTCTTCCAGTACAAGGCAGTGAGTGGAGTTGGAGTTAGGGCCTGCTAGAAACTGGCTGATAGCTTGGTGGTGAGGCCTGGGATCCCTCCTGCTCTCATGGCCTTGGTCCCTTCCCTTGTAGGTGTTCATCTTGGAGGAGTTACTGAGCCCCATTGTCACACCCCTCATCCTCATCTTCTGCCTGCGTCCACGGGCCCTGGAAATTATAGACTTCTTCCGCAATTTCACTGTGGAGGTCGTTGGTGTTGGAGATACCTGCTCCTTTGCCCAGATGGATGTTCGCCAGCATGGGCATCCTCAGGTACTGGGAGAGGAGGGGGCAGGCGGCTAGAGACAGTGCTGGAAAGCTGCAGAAAGGTATCTTTCCTGAGCCAACACATCACAAAACAGCAGCCCTGTCTCCAGGCACACACTGCTTGATAAACAGGAGCCTGGGCTGGATTTTAGCCTTAAACTTGCACCTTTGGCCAAAAAGCTTCCTGAGAAAGGCACAAATCTAGCAATTAGCTCAGCATGTGGCCACTCCTGGGGTGGGCACCAGGGCTCTGGACAAGATACAGCAGTGTATTGCGGTCTCTGTCCTCCAGGGGCAAACATCTCCCTAACAGGAAAGGTACAAAAAGGGTTCCTGTAAGAAGACTATCCTCTCACTGTGGCCTCTCTTGTGCAGTGGCTATCTGCTGGCCAGACCGAGGCCTCAGTGTACCAGCAAGCCGAGGACGGGAAAACAGAGTTGTCACTTATGCACTTTGCCATCACCAACCCTGGCTGGCAACCACCACGTGAGAGCACGGCCTTCCTGGGTTTCCTCAAGGAACAGGTTCAGCGGGATGGAGCAGCTGCTGGCCTTGCCCAAGGGGGTGTACTCCCTGAAAATGCCCTCTTTACGTCCATCCAGTCCCTACAATCTGAGTCTGAGGTGTGTTCCTGGGGGCTGGGAAATGATGGGCAGAGTGGACTCCAGGAGCTGGAGTTGAGGACTGGGCATGGGGTGGAAGGGCCTACCCTATAGTTTTCCTTCTCTCTGTTCAGTCTGTGCCATTGGTTCCTGATGTAAAAAATATTGGGGGCCCCAGAGGCTTCCCTCCTGCCCTGAGAATTCTCACCCCTTTCTTTCATAGCCACTGAGTCTTATTGCAAATGTAGTGGCCGGCTCATCTTGCCGCGGTCCTTCACTGCCCAGAGACCTGCAGGGTTCAAGGCACAGGACTGAAGTCGCCTCTGCCCTGTGCTCCTTCTCTCCTCTGCAACCTGGTCAGGTTTCCACGGGCCGGGCTCCCAGTACCATGACAGGCTCTGGGTGAGTAGAGGTGGGCCAAGATGGGAGGGCATGGCAGTAGCACCTAGTATTTTATATCAGTCTCAGAAATGTTAATAACTGCTGTCTGTCTGTGCTGGGAGGGACAGGATGGATGCCAGGACAGCCAGCTCTGGGAGCAGTGTGTGGGAAGGACAGCTGCAGAGCCTGGTGCTGTCAGAATATGCATCCACTGAGATGAGCCTGCACGCCCTCTATATGCACCAGGTGAGTGGGCAGCAAGGAGCAAGGCCACAGACCCAAGGTAGCAGTTGAAAAATAGAATAGAGGGTTTTAGACGTGGAGAAGCAAGACGTAGGTTCAAATCTCTGCTCTGCCATTTACCTGCTCTGAAATTTCCATTCCAACATATACCCTCTTACTATCCATTTAGCCAAGCTTATTCTCATCCAGGACCTTTACACTCTGTGGTTTCCCCTGCCAAGAATCCCCTTCCCTGAGATATTTATATGGCTCCCTCCTCATCAGATCTCTGCTCTTACCTTTTCCATGTGACCCGTCTCTGGCCACACTAAGGAAAAACTTCCCTTGCCCACCCTTCTGAATCTTCCCACTCCATTTTTCTCCATAGCATTTAGCACCATTTGACATATTTTATTATTTCCTTATTTATTTATTTATTTATTTTTTTGCCCTAATCCTATTTTTGCCTCTTTCCCGCCCGATTTTCTATTTATTTGTTTATTGTCTATTCTCCCTCCTGAGTATACCAGTATAAGCCCGAAAAGGGCTTGGATTTTGGTCTGTTTTTCACTGCTATATCACCAGCACCTAAAAGAGTGCCTGGCACTTAGATCCATAATTTGTTCTTGAATCAAGTGACTAGATACAATGGGTGCTAGTATAACCTTTGCACAGTCTCATTCCAGGGGTCTGCTAAGAATTTAACCTGTAAAACATTGTATGGCCAAAACCGGTTTGGCTCGGTGGATAGAGCGTCGGCCTGCGGACTGAAAGGTCCCAGGTTCGATTCCGGTCAAGGGCATGTACCTTGGTTGCGGGCACATCCCCAGTAGGGGGTGTGCAAGAGGCAGCTGATCGATGTTTCTCTCATCGATGTTTCTAACTCTCTATCCCTCTCTCTTCCTCTCTGTAAAAAATCAATAAAATATATTTAAAAAAAAAAGAACAAAGTCCAAAAAAAAAAAACAAAAAACAAAAAACATTGTATGTATGTTACACACTATTAACACAATAGATACTCTGGTCAGTGGTTCTAGGTGAGGTGGTATAAATGGGAACTGGCTAATACCATGGAGGGGAGCAGCTGTTTCAGACAGATACCCTTCTGTTCCCAACTAATGAGCCTTCCACTTCCCAGCTCCACAAGCAGCAGGCCCAGGCTGAACCTGAGAGGCATGTGTGGCACCGCCGGGAGAGTGATGACAGTGGGGAGAGTGCTCCTGAAGAGGGGGGAGAAGGTGCCCGGCACCTCCAACCTATCCCCCGCTCTGCCAGCTATCCCTGTGCTGCTGTACCCCGGCCTGGAGCACCTGAGACCACTGCCCTGCAAGGGGGCTTCCAGAGGCGCTACGGTGGCATCACAGGTATCCAGTGGGCGTTCAGGAGGACACAGCCTTTCTTCACATCCCTCTTGGTGAAGAAAGAAGTCAGAGGGACCAGGCCAAGGAGAAAAACCCCTCTCTGTTCCCGCCCAGGGCAACCCCAGAACCCTATCCCTCATTCCTGTTTGTATTCGTTCTAAGAGTATGTTTACTTGTGTCTCTAGATCCTGGCACAGTGCCCCGGGCTCCCTCGCACTTCTCCCGGCTGCCCCTTGGCGGGTGGGCTGAAGATGGACAGTCAGCATCAAGGCACCCAGAGCCCGTGCCCGAGGAGGGCTCTGAGGATGAGCTTCCCCCTCAGGTGCACAAGGTAAGGGCTCCTGGACCTGTTAACAGCCAGAAATAGCAACTTCCAGGCTGAGGTCAAAGCTCACACGAAGAAAGTTGGGCCTCTCAAGCAGAGATTCTGCACCCTTTCATCCAAAATATACTCCCCTTTCTTTCCTCACCTGCTCTGAAATACAGGCCTTGATTTTGCCTTTGCTTACCTCCCCAAGAATCAAGCTTTCCTTTTCTTTTATATCCAGGTTTCTGTTAGGCAAGCAGCAGATAGCTGAAGACTATCTCTACTACCAACCCTCTTCTCTCCACAGGTCTAGACAAGGCTGAGGAGGGTCCCTATGCCCCAGGATGGAGGCATCTGTTGCCCTGCCATCCCATCCACCTGCCATGGAGGGCTTCTCTGAGTGTTGCCTGGCTCCACGCGTATGGTGTTTGTGTGTCTGTGCCTGGCCAAGAGAGGTGCCAATACTGGGCTCACCACAGCTCCAGGAGAGAAATTGGGGGCCTAGGAACCAGGGCACACAGGACTCTAGCCTCATCCGCAGGAACCCACTTGGCTCAGAGTGTGGTGCTAGAAACTGGTCCCCAGCCCAGCCCCAGTACTGCCACCTTTGCACCTACCCCTACGAGTTTCCAGAGGACTGCCCACCACAGAAGCTGCCAACCAGGGAGAACCTGTGCCAACCGTGGAGTGGGGAGGTTGGGCCTGGACCCTCAACCCCTGTGGCCTCCCTCTCTCTACCCTGAACAGATGAGCAGCTCAGGCTGTGGCCCTTACCTCACCCCCATTTCTCCCAGTGCTACAGCCTGCTCACCCCTCCCTTCCTGCACATCACTGGCATGTGAGCTGCTTGCTCTGGTTCTGTTCGCTTGTTTCCCTTCTCTTCAACTTTTGATTTGCGTTGGCGTAGAGGCCCTAGCTCCCAGCTCCTCTCACGCTATCTTTTGACACTAAGGATGGTTTCTAAATTACAGGAGCAGGATGGAAATTTTTTGCTGCCCTGTCCAATTTTTCAGATGGCCCCTGGGAGACTGAGGCCTTCCTGGCCCCCATTACTGCTTATTGTACCCCCATCCCTCCCACCTCCTGCACAAGGGACGGGTTGGAGTATGCCCTGGTCCGTCTACCTCCCAGCAAGAGAGCTCTGGCCTGCCTCCTGTTGTCCCCTAGAGGGGGACAAAGGGGCGGCAGGATGGCTTTGCCCTAGGCTTTGGGCTGCCGCATTGCATGCTGGGACCCAGCTCTTACCCTCAGCCCCACCCTCACTCGGCTCTGGTCCGCTGCGGTGAGTGGTGAGTTGCGTTGCCTGAAATCACAGCGGAACGGAACGTGGTGGGGACTGTGTACAGCTTGATTACCCTTAATAAAGAAGGGACTTTGACCAGGTCGCGGCCATGTTGTCTCCACGGCGAGGGTTTTGGGGACAAGCGGAGTGGGGTACATGTGATCCCTACAGGTGGCTGGGGACCGGGACAGGCCCTGTAGGAAAGTGGGCCTATGCGGTGTCTCGGACATAACGAGCAAGCGGATTAGCAAAAGGGCCGTTTCCGATCCAAGACTCCTTGGAGGTCAAGGTCTCCAGCCGGATGGGCGGTCAGATTTCCCGCTCTGAGCACGTGACCGAGCTGACTCCGCTGGTTTGTTTTGCCTTCCCCGAGCACCCCGTACCCCCGCCCCTTCGGTGACACATCGCCAATGACTGGGAAGGGACTGGGCGGTTACGGTGGGCGGAGCTGCTGCGAAAGAATGCGGCTCGAGTCCGACACTGGACATCCGTGTGGACCGGACTCAGCCCGGGGTCCCGTCAGCGAGCGAGGGGCGGCGGGGAGAGACGGCGGACGTGCCCTGCGTGAGTGCGCGCTGAGTGCGTGGCGGCGGCGCACGCGCGGAGCGAGTGGGCGGTGTGGCTGGGTCCACGTGCATCTCTGACAGCGACCCGCGCGGCTCCATGACCCGAGATTGCCCGGCATCCGTGCCCCTCCCCAAGCGGCTGGCCCCGTTCGCCTGTCCCGCAGTCCCCGCAGCCTCGGCCTGCGGCCACGCATTGCCATGGTGACTGTGGGCAACTACTGCGAGGCCGAAGGGCCCGCGGGTCCGGCCTGGGCGAAGGGTGGTCTGAGCCCCTGCTTCTTCTTCACCCTCACGCCCTCAGTGCTGATGGCCCTGGGGACTCTGGCCTTGGTTCTGGCCCTTCCCTGCAAGCGTCGGGAGCGGCCAGCAGTCTCAGACGCGCTGTCTTGGGGGGCCGGTCCTCGTGTCGCTCCCTACGTGCTGCAGCTGCTTCTGGCCACACTTCAGGTGGCCTTGCCCCTGGCCAGCCTGGTTGGTCGAGTGGGCACTGCGCGGGGGGCCCCGCTGCCAGGTTACCTACTGCTGGCTTCCGTACTGGGGACCCTGGCCGGCGCCTGTGGCTTGGGACTGCTGGTTGTGGAACGGAGCCAGGCGCGGCAGAAGCTAGCAATGGGCGCCTGGATCAAATTCAGTCACAGCCCCGGTCTCCTGCTCCTCTGGACTGTGGCTTTTGCAGCGGAGAACTTGGCCCTGGTGTCTTGGAACAGCCCACAGTGGTGGTGGGCAAGGGCGGACTTGGGCCAGCAGGTGAGGGACCTCATGGGAGAGTGGAAGCATGGGTGGCAGGGGCTGGGAAGAAGGATGTCAAGTCTGGTCATACTGGCTCCACGCTTTGTGGTGACTCTAAGGGAAGTAGGGAGGGGCTGACTCTGGCTGGGAGCTGATAGCCAGCTGGTAGGGCGTGTCTGTGCTGAGTCATTGTGGATTTTTTTCCCCAGCCCATTGGAGGCTGGGCCCCTGAGGAGGACCAGGCAGGGTGCATGCCCTACCTACACCAATCCCCAACCCTGTTATTAGTAGTAACAATGGGATTTGGCCCTGTTTGATACGCTCCTCACATGCTTCATTCTAGGTACAGTTTAGCCTGTGGGTGCTGCGCTATGTGGTCTCTGGAGGGCTTTTTGCCCTGGGGCTCTGGGCTCCCGGACTTCGTCCCCAGTCCTACACATTTCGGGTTAATGAAGATGATCAAGATGTAGAAAGGAGCCAGGTACACCTCAACTCCTGAACCTTAGGGTCTGTCTTCATTTCATTTCCTGTCATTTTTTCCTACCATAATAAACTGCTTCTTACCCAAATCTCACATTGTGCCTTGTTAGCCTTTCTGATCCCATCAGGGCTTACTTGTGGGTCTAAAATGCCTGGGATCTGCAATCCCATACATTTTCCCTAGAAGGTTTCTATCTAGTGCACTTCTTTATGATTTCTGAGCTTCCCTCTTCTATGTGTTTCATCATCCTAGGTTCAGTCAACAGAGGGGCCACCAGCGTCTACCTGGCGGGACCTGGGCAGGAAGCTCCGGCTACTGAGTGGCTACCTATGGCCTCGGGGAAATCCAGCTCTGCAACTTGTTGTCCTCATCTGCCTGGGGCTCATGGGCTTGGACCGGGGACTGAATGTGTTGGTCCCCATCTTCTATAGGGATATAGGTGAGGGGGAGGAGTGCCAGCTTAGCGCTCTGGTCCTTCATTGGACTGATTGGGGAAGTGGGGGGTCACCCCAGGGCAGTGCAACCGAGTTGAGAGCTGGGTGGTCAGAAAAAAGCTATGGTTGGTGCCTGGGGCAGTCTCTTCTGAAGAGGGGACTAGGGGGCATTAAGTGGGCTTAGACTCATTTTCTCCACAGTAAACTTGCTGACTGAGAAGGCACCTTGGCACTCCCTGGCCTGGACTGTTACCACCTATGTCTTCCTCAAGTTCCTCCAGGGGGGTGGCACTGGCAGTACAGGTATGGGGGACGCTCACCCTGGTTGGTACTGGCCCTCCCTCTCCTCTGGATAGTTCTCTCCCACAGGCATTCCTCCCCTGGGCTCTTTGGTGCTTTCTGACCTTTCACATCTGGGTGCTGGGCTGATGTCACCTGTCCCCTTAGCTCTACTGAAGCCTCCCCTGGCTCCCCCCAGGCTTTGTGAGCAACCTTCGCACATTCCTGTGGATCAAGGTACAGCAGTTCACATCTCGGGGCATGGAGCTGCGCCTCTTCTCCCACCTGCATGAGCTCTCACTGCGCTGGCACCTGGGGCGCCGAACAGGGGAGGTGCTGCGAGTGGTTGACCGGGGCACATCCAGTGTCACCGGGCTGCTCAGGTACCAAGCCCATGGAAAGGGAGTGTGAGGGGGTGAGGCAGGAAAAGCAGGGGGGCCTGAGAACAGACCCAGCTGGAGGAGCTGCCCCTTCGCCCTCTTTCTTTTTCTAATAAGATTAATGTACATATGCTCTGTAATAACTTAAAGTAGATTGAGAGCAAATCTCTTTTGAATTCTGCTCACTTCTTCAGAGGTTCCCACTGCATTTAGTATGTTGAGTTCTGCTTCTTGGCATTTTTACATGTATATGTGCAGACTCCCATAACTAAAGTGGTATTGTGAAGGTTTTTCCCAAAACAAATGGTATCACAATATAGGCATCATCCTCAGAGTTGCATTATTTTTTTTTTTTTTTTTTTACTTTTTAAATATATTTTTATTGACTTCAGAGAGGAAGGGAAAGGGAGAGAGAGATGGAAACATCCATGAGAGAAAAACATTGATTGGCTGCCTCCTGCACACCCCCCACTGGGGATCAAACCTGCAACTTGGGCATGTGTCCTTGACTGGAATCGAACTCGGGACCCTTCAGTCCTCAGGCTGACACTCTATCCACTGAGCCAGACCACTAGGGCCTCACAGTTGCATTATTAACAAAATGTTATGGAGATGTATTCTCATTGGAGCATGAATACATCTCCCTCTTTCATTATGATAGACCCAGAGCATTCTGTAGTTTGAGCATGCTGTGTTTCCTTTAGCCATCCACCTCCTGAGAGGCATTTAGCTTGATTGCAGTCTGTTGCTGTTGAAAACAAAACACCACACTGAAACTGCTAGAGGTAGAGTTGCTGGCTCTGAGCCCATATACCTTTCTTTGTCCCTTGACTTCCCCTCCCAGCTACCTGGTATTCAACGTTCTCCCCACCCTGGCTGACATCATCATTGGCATCATCTACTTCAGCATGTTCTTCAACGCCTGGTTTGGCCTCATCGTGTTCCTGTGCATGAGTCTTTACCTCAGTGAGTGCTGCTTGGTGAAACCAGCTCCCTGAACTCTCCGAGGAATCCCTTGAGCATGAGCTCTGACCCCACTTGGGTGACCCCGTTTGGAAGACTATAGATTAGTGGACTTGAATCGTTTCCTCAGCTCCCCAACAATGGCGGATGGGCATACTCCTCTGCCACGGAAACTTTAGCTTAACCTGTGTGGAGGACCAGGGCATTGTGGTCACATTAGGTCCTCGTTGTGGATACGAGTCAAGGAGAAAGCTCACTCTGTCACAGATGCAGCTTGCCTTGATTTGCTCATCAAAAGCATTTTCACAGATGAGGCTTTGTACAGGCCGCAAAGATATCTTGGACACAGCCTCTTCCCTCAGGGAGCTTAGGACGTTCCCCCTTTAGAACCTGGGTCCCTGGGCTGTAACGCAGGGTTAGTGTGTAGTAGGCAGCAGACATACACATGTGGTTTCTGCTGTTGAAAATGTTGTCTTGATCTTTTTTTCCTTTTCCCTCCTCCTTTCATGCTGTAGCCCTAACCATCGTGGTCACTGAGTGGAGAACAAAGTTTCGACGTGATATGAACACACAGGAAAATGCTACCCGGGCACGAGCCGTGGACTCTTTGCTAAACTTTGAAACGGTAACAGAGGCCTCAGTGGCAGTGGTGTGAAGCATGGAAATATGGAGGTTTGTGCCTGGGACCACCGAGGCTCCTGAGGAGCTGGGGGGTGCGAGATGTGCTATTTAAAATTAGGAAGGAGGGATTGGGGATCTGGAAGCAATGATCCGGATGCTGAATGCTGCAGCCATGTCAAATGGTGCTTTGAATTCATCAGGTGAAGTATTACAATGCGGAAGGTTATGAAGTGGAACGCTATCGAGAAGCCATCGTTAAATATCAGGTGAGCACGCTAGTTTGAGGCCTACTGACAGCAATGGCCTGGCCTTGTGGAATTGCCAGAGCCGCGAAGAATAAAATTTGGGCTATGAGTTTGAAGGTGCCTGGGCCCAGGTTTGGATTTGGTCAGCGCATATGTGACATTCTTCTCTCCCATGTTATTTCCACAGGGTTTGGAGTGGAAGTCAAGCGCGTCACTGGTTTTACTAAATCAGACTCAGAACCTGGTGATTGGACTTGGGCTGCTTGCTGGCTCGCTGCTTTGTGCATACTTTGTCAGTGAGCAGAAGCTACAGGTGAGAGAACTGTGCTGGGGACAGGGAAGAGGGGGCCTGGGTTCTATGTCTGGTCACCAGGTTCCTGGGTGGGAAGCAGAGAGATGACAGGAAGTGGGCAGGGTGATAACCTGAAGGCCTCTTGTGGATGATCCTTTTCCCTGGATCTCCACAGGTCGGGGACTTTGTGCTTTTTGGCACCTACATCATCCAGCTGTATATGCCCCTCAACTGGTTTGGCACCTACTACAGGTAACCTGATCCCTGGCCCTCACCTGTGCAGTGCATTATTTCCCCAGCTCCTCAGAGGAGCCCCAACCATTACCTACTTGCAGGATGATCCAGACCAACTTCATCGACATGGAGAACATGTTTGACCTGCTGAAGGAGGAGACAGAAGTGAGTGAAGAGAGAGGAGTGGGGCTTGGGGGAGTGAGAGCCGAGTGGTGTTTCTGGTGTCTGGAGGATACCAGACCTGTAACAGCACCACACATTGGTGACACTCTCCCAGGTGAAGGACCTTCCTGGAGCAGGGCCCCTTCGCTTCCAGAGGGGCCAGATTGAGTTTGAGAATGTGCACTTCAGCTATGCTGATGGGTGAGCCCCTCCCCCTTTACTGTCCCCTGGACCCTTTCCCACTATCTACTTACACACTGCCTTCCTGCCCCTCATCCCTGCTTCTTAGCCATCCCTGCTTCTTGAGAAGAGCCCACACGGGAGGGTCAGGGCCGAGTAGTAGCTCTGGTGATGGAAGTGGGCACTGGGAGTGCAGCAAGGCCTGCTGACCATACCCGCTCTTCCTTGCAGGCGGGAGACCCTGCAGGATGTGTCCTTCACTGTGATGCCTGGGCAGACCCTGGCCCTGGTAAGAGGAAACCCAGCCATTTGGCCCAGCCTCTTCCATCTTCCCTTATTCCAGTGCCCATGGTAGCTTTTGACCCAGGCTGAGCGTTAGAGAGCCCTGTCATGTCTGGTCACATGTGAATGTGGCAGCCTCCATGGCCATTGGTGCTCTATTGGAGAAAAAGCCTTAAAAGCCAACAGCCCTAAGAATGGGTTTCCCTCTGTTTCCAATACAACAGGTGGGCCCATCTGGAGCAGGGAAGAGCACAATTTTGCGTCTGCTCTTTCGCTTCTATGACATCAGCTCTGGCTGCATCCGGATAGATGGTCAGGACATTTCACAGGTGAGATTGTTTGGGAGGAAAATGTCATTGTGTGTAAAAGAATGGTAAGTGTTAAGCATCCAGGGAGAGGAGGAGACCTCACTTCTGCAAAAAGCTGGGGCAGGAGACCTTAGCCTTTCTAGCACCATCTTACCTACACAGGAAAGAGTCATGTATGGTGCTGTACAGGATACAAAGGTCTGCAGCAGTCTAGGGAAGCCGGGAGAGAATGGGACTTTTCTCTTTAGCGATGGGGAAACAGACTCAGAGAGGCTGAGTGACTCGTCCACACAGCTAGGGTTTGGGGTGGTGGTGGTGGCAGGAATTTTACCCAGGGCCTTTCATGCCATGTGCTTTCTGCCAGCCCATCCTTCCTCCTAGGCTTGGGGGGATCTCACAGGCCAGGGAATGTGGTCTCTTGGCCCCAGGTGACCCAGATCTCCCTCCGGTCTCACATTGGAGTTGTGCCCCAGGACACCGTCCTCTTCAATGACACCATTGCCAACAATATTCGCTATGGCCGCATCACAGCTGGGAATGATGAGGTGGAGGCTGCCGCCAAGGCTGCAGGCATCCATGATGCCATTGTGGCTTTCCCGGAGGGTGAGCTTTCCTGGCCCTATTTTGCCCTGGGCTGTTACTCCCTCTGTCCTCCGTTCCATCCCTTCCTTGCCTCATGTGGTCACAGAAACCAAGTTTATCATGTGTGACCTGAGGGATGTGGGCAATATCCACAGGGTATGAGACGCAGGTGGGCGAGCGGGGACTGAAGCTGAGCGGTGGGGAGAAGCAGCGTGTCGCCATCGCCCGCACCATTCTCAAGGCCCCCGACATCATTCTGCTGGATGAGGTGAGGGCCCTAGGCAGTTTTCACCCCTCCCTCCTGCCCTGCCTGTGCCCGTGCCATTCCTGTTTTCCATCGGGGAGAGACATCCAGGAATCCATGTTTCACAAAACACCTTACAGTTCTCAAGTGCAAACAAGGTTCTTTTTGATACCCGAGACCTCTGCCAGCAGCTTGCATCCTCCTTCCACTGGGAATTTGGGTGGCAAGGGCAGTTTTACCCACATCCTCTCTGTAGGCAACATCAGCGTTGGATACATCTAATGAGAGGGCCATCCAGTCTTCTCTGGCCAAAGTCTGCGCCAACCGCACCACCATTGTAGTGGCACACAGGTACAGGACCGGGGCAGCAGGCAACGGGGCCACTTTTGGGGTTGCAGTGGGTAACTGGTCTCTGACTTCTCAGGCTCTCAACTGTGGTCAATGCTGACCAGATCCTCGTCATCAAGGATGGCTGCATTGTGGAGAGAGGACGGTAAGGGGCACAGCAGGATGAACAGGGCCAGGCCTCTGAATTGTGGACCCAGGATATGGTTGTGAAGTCCCAGGGAATTCTGGAGGAGCTCTCTCTCGCCAAATCCCTGTTATCTCTGTGGGCTGGTGGCGAGGACTCTTGTGGTAAAACTGATAGTTGGGACTTATACTTTCCTCCTTGCTCCAGGCACGACGCTCTGTTGTCCCGAGGCGGGATGTATGCGGATATGTGGCGGCTACAGCAGCAGGGACAGGATGAAATCGCTGAAGATACCAAACCCCAGTCTAAGGCATGGTGACCAAAGTTGTGACTACTTCCTTCCCAAAGGGTCACTGAAAGGGAATAAAATGTACCCTTCTTCCATGGCATAGTTTATCCTGGCCTTGGGGTGCTGTGCTAACCAAAGTGGGGGTAAGGGACCTTTCAGTAAAGTTATTTTTGGGGAAATAAAAGTGTGGACTGTGCTAGGAACACTGTGATTTCATGATGTGGCATATTGCAGTAGGCCTCTACTCTTAGATTGGGTGAGCATTCTTGACAGGACTCTACTGGTTTGGGTTGGAAAAGAGAAAGAAACACACCACTTGGATGTGTTATTAACTACCACTATGCTTTATTCTTCCCAGGACCCTCCCTGTCCCTACACGTGCAGGCAGCCCCAGTGTGAGGGGGATGACGATGCAGGGAGTTGAGTGGGGCCTGGCCAGCATCCTCCAAGGGCTCAACCAGGGAACAGTTCACAGCTGCTCTCTCCCACGCAGCTGGAGGGCCAGCAGGGCCTTCTATAGGCCGAGTCCTACAGCTGTTTCTCTTGATGCTCCTTGGAAACAGCCTTTACGTCACTCCTCGTCTTCACTCCAGGCTGCTCTTGGCCTCCTCTCCCTGTGGACCTTAGAGATGTGAGGGCCACAGTCCTCCTCAGCTAAGCCTCCCTCCCCAAGCCCAAGGCCCTAGCACAGGCTGCAGTTGGACGGCTTCAGGCTGCGGCTTTGGGCCTGGAGCAAGGAGAGGGGGAGGGGAAGACAGGTGTGATGTCATGGAAATGAGTGGGCAGTCCTCACTTCCAAGCTCAGCATGGGCCGGAGTCATACTGAAAACAAAAAGATAACCACCATTCCAAAACTTTCAACCACTTAGAAGAACCCCCCAAAACTCCTTACTCCCTCCCAGTGCAAGACCCCATCTCTACCCCATCCTCATACCTGCTGGCGTTGGTACTCTGCCTCACTGGCTGACAGTGCTTGTGCTAAAGCTAAGTCTTCTTCCTCCTGCGAACTGGGAGAGAGGAGCAGCTTAAGTTGTATGACAACAATATCTAAAATATAAGCACCTGATCTGTTAGGCATCATTGTGCTGAACACTTTTGAATATTATCTCAATTTCTATATAACCCTACAATGTAGGTATTAGTATGATCCCATTTTATAGAGGAAATTAAGACCCTAATGGGTTAAAAAAAAACTTGTTAAACATCATATAGTTAGTAAGCTTAATTTTGGGCCCAAGTATCTAGCTATTATCTTTTTTTTTTTCCTTTTTAATATATTTTTATTGCTTTCAGAGAGGAAGGAAGAGGGAGAAAGAGATAGAAAAATCAATTATGAGAGAGAATCATTGATTAGCTGCCTCCTGCACACCCTCCAACTGGTGATCAAGCCCGAAACCTGGGCATCTGCCCTGACTGGGAATCAAACAGTGACCTTCTGGTTCATAGGTCGATGCTCAATCACGGAGCCATGCTGGCCGGGCCTAACTATTATCTTGCAACAGATCGGAGTGTTCCCACCTATCTCCCACATCCCATCCTCTTTCACCAGAGAGGAGGTACCTTGGGACCTGGGGTTTGGTCTCTGCCAGGGACAATTCCAGGGCTCGCTGCAGAGCCTCATCCTCACTCTGCAAAAAAAGAGAAACAAGACCTCACTTCCAAGCTCAGCATGGGCCGGAGTCATACTGAAAACAAAAAGATAACCACCATTCCAAAACTTTCAACCACTTAGAAGAACACCCCAAAACTCCTTACTCCCTCCCAGTGCAAGACCCCATCTCTAAAGTCCCCATTGCCTTGGACTTTACTCTGTGTGGTTTGCTTCTGTCCTTTCAACTTCTGCTCAACTCACCAAGCCATTCTGCAAAGCAATCACTGGAGGGGCAGTCCATGATGGAGACGGGGCTGTGGCTCTAAGGCAGACATTCAGAAGGCAGAGGTCAAAAAAAGAGAAAGAAAGAAAAATAAAAGAGGCAGAAGTCAGAGATATGAAGGAGGAAAAGGGAGAGAAGAAATGGGCAGGCCTACCTGCTGGGAGAGGTAGATGAAGGCAAGATCCGACTTGGGCTGGGGACGGTGCTTGTAGAAGAAGCGAGACCTTGGTTTCTAGAGATAGCAGCAAGTCTGTAGGGAAGAGACATTCTTGGCATGTGTCCTAGAGTAGTCAGCTGGCATGTTCCCCCCAGGCCTTACCAGGGAACTCAGGAGGGAGTTCCTCCAAACAGTCTGGAAAAATATGCACTTGAAAAGGAAGTTAAGACTCCCTAGTCAAAGAGGACAGGGTTCAAACTTCCCAGCTTGTAGTTATAAAGACTGAGTCAGTTCAGAAGGATGGGACGGTCCCATAGGTAAGTAGAAGACTTGGCTGCAATTACCCTGCCAGGCTGGTTGGGTGCCCCTTCCCAGAGCAATCATGGTCCAGTGGGTGACGATGCTTGATGCAGAAATTTCGGCCACAGCGTTCACAGGTCAGTTTCATCATTTCCCGCTGCCGGCAGCCAGAGCGTTCACACTTATTGGTGAAGATCTAAGGTAAAGTTGGGAAGGTTTGTCTCTGCTGAAACTTTGACCCCCTTTCCAACCCAATAAGAATAGTTGTTCAGGCCCTGGCTGGTTATGCTCAGTGGATAGAGCATCGGCCTGCGGACTGGAGGGTCCTGGGTTTGATTCCGGTCAGGGGCACATGCCCGTGTTGCGGGCTCAATCCCCAGTGGGGGGCATTCAGGAGGCAGCCGATCCGTGATTCTCTCTCCCTCTCCCTTCCTCTCTGAAATCAATAAAAATATATTTTTAAAAAAAGAATAGTTGTTCAGGTTTCCAGGCATCCATAAACCCAGCTGGGTCATGGCCAACCCCTCCAATGCTTACCTTTCGTTTTTGCTGTGCTGGATCCGAGCGACAGTCTCGGTCAATGTGCTCCCCCACAGCACGGTCAGGGGGCTCCCCTCTGGCTACAGGCACAGGCACATTACAGAGTGGGCAGACAGGTACTTGGATATCCTATAGTTAAGGAACAGAGCTCAGTCTGTGACCCACTCCCACTTCAACCAAATCTCTGGTCCTGAAAGAAACTCAGACAATAAAGGAGAGGAAGCAGGAGGCAGAGGAATTGCAGGGATTCTGCATGCATCCTCCATCACCTTCAGACTGCCCCCTCACCTTTTGGTAAGCAGATCCACAGTGATGCTGAGCATAGGCCACATGGTCTGCACAGAAGATGCCGGAGCAGGCGTCGCACTTGAGCGGCAGAAAATCTGCAGGGAATACGTCAGATTGCAGGTCCAGCGGGACCCTGATATCGTTGCGGGTCAGTCAAGCCTTCCACTCCGAGGAAGGAAAACGCCACCTTGCTTGCAACAAACCACCGGCTCTAGTCCACTCTCCTTAGCCACGCCCCCTTCGACACCATCTCACCTTCGAGCCCGCCCCTCCCAGCATTTCCAGCCCCCGGAGCCCACCCTACGTTTTGTTTGCAGCTCCAAGCCCCTCTCCACCCGGTCCCACCCCCTCGCGCTCCGCCCTCACCCAAGCGCTGACAGCTCGGCTCAGAACAGTGCGCCCCGAGATCCGGAAACTCCATCGCTGGGCCGGGCGGGCCTACTGGGGGAAGAAGAAGCGATGCTGAGCATCTCTAGGGTTCCCGCTCCGGGTCCGGACTGCGACCCCGAACTCTGGGGGGCTCCCTGCCCCTCCCCATCTTCTACCCTCCCAGCCGAGTTACCGGAGCCTCTGCGCCTCCTGGCCCAAGAGCCCCACTCCTCCCCCAGCGCGCACGGGCGCACTGACGTCATCGCGCAGGGCGGGCACATCTCGCGCAGTCGCAGGGCGGCGCGGGGAGCGACCCAGCGGGCCGAGCCCCGCCCAGAAGTGCTTGCCCTGACTGGGGACTGGGTTTGTCCTGCGCCGGGACTTAGCTCCGCGTAGGGCGAAAGGACCCGCGAAGCCGAGAACAGGTGGTTTGTGGGGGAAGGAGGATTGGAGTGGTTTGGGGTCTTTCACAAGACGGTCCTTCGTCCACTTCTCACTCTACACCTAGCCATTTCATTCACGACCACGGCTGCACTTACTCTCCACCAGCTGACTTCCATATTTCTCTCAAGTACAGATTTCTCTCCAGAGCTGCAGATCCTTCCTCCAGGCTTAGCTCTGACGCCCTTTCTGTAAGGCTCCCCTAACCATCCCCAGTCTGAGCTAAGCACACCGGCTCTGTGACCTCCCTGGTTCTGTTCTAGCATCCGAGTCATCTTACTGTAATCAGCTGTTTACACACACAACTATCCTGGGAAGTCAGGAACCACGTCTGCCTGGTTCTGTTAGGTTCCTAGCACCCAGCACAGTGCCTTGAACTGTATGACTTCATTGTGAATGTGAATTACCTATAGTGCTGTTTTAAATGCAGATTCCTGGGTTCGGGAGCTTCTGATTCGGGAGGAAGCACCCAAGCACACAGATTATCCATGTACAGCACACTTTGAAAAACGTGCGACTTGTATATTCTGAGTGCATGTTAAATATTTCTGGAATGAGGCATGAGAGTCACCGGACTGATGTTCTGCTTTTCCTCTGGCAGCTTCCAGCTTCAGCACATTTTGCTTCTCATATGCCTCTCTGGCCCCTCATGTCTGGAAATGGTCGCACCCTATTTTCCCATAAATTTGACCATCAGAACACATAAGCTTAGAGTTGAGCACTGTCCTCCAAAATGGAGGTATAACCCAGGCCACACTTGGAAATGAAAAGACACTCCCTTCTTATTCTTCCCCTAGCTCTCCCCTCCAACTTTTGGCTCTATTTCACAATGTGTCATTTGTGAATTCCAAGACTCCATATCTGTTAGCTCCAGCATTAATCCTGTTAGATTTAAAATTATGAAATTGCTAATGGGTGCCTTTTTTAACTAAAAAAAACACACAATAATTTTGTATGGTTTAATCAGCACATGCCACAGTCAAGAATTCTTTTTCTGCCTTAGCCGGTTTGGCTCAGTAGATAGAGCGTCAGCCTGTGGACTGAAGGGTCCCAGGTTCGATTCCAGTCAAGGGCACGTGCCTCAGTTTTGGGCTCAATCCCCAGTGGGGGGCGTGCAGGAGGCAGCTGATCAATGATTCTCTCTCATCATTGATGTTTCTGTCTCTATCCCTCTCCCTTCCTCTCTACAATCAATAAAAATAATTTTTTTAAAAAAAGAATTATTTTTCTGACCTTCTGTCTAATCCTCAGTCTGTTGGGTTTTGAAACCCAGACATGGCAGCAAACAATCACTGTCTGAGAGTGTGGTTTAAAGTCCATACACCTTAAAATCAGGTGTGACAAATTTCTATGTGCCTTAGTCCTTCAAACTTCCACCATTTCCTGCTAATCATGTCTAAGAAGAAGATATTAGGGTAGCTGTCGTGTCCTGATTTCAGTCAAGCAGCCATAGAAGTTAGTGTGGTGAGGAACTGAGGCCCCTTGGCAACAGCAAGTGAGGAATGGAGTCTTCTGTGAGTGTGCCATTTTGGAGCAGATCCTCCAGCCCTAGTCAAGCCTTCAGATGACTTAAGCCAGCCCTGGCTGACATCTTTATTGCAGCCTTGTGGGACACCTTGAACAAGAACCACCTAGCTAAGCTGCCCTCAGGTTCCTGAGCCTCAGAAATAGTGTGAGAACATATTTGTTGTTTTAGGATGCTAAGTTTTAGAGTACTTTGTTATGCAGAAATAGACAACCAATACACTTTGATATTGACACTTCTTTCCGACTTGTATGACACATTCAGAAATGTGTAAAGGTCAATGAATTTTCATGAATTGAACACCCCCACATAACCAGCACTCAGATCAAGAAATAAAACATTACCTACCCTGGCTGATGTGGCTCAGTTGATTGGGTACTGTCTGAACACCAAAAGGCCAGTTTGATTTCTGGTCAGGGCACATGCTCAGGTTGTGGGCTCGATCCCCTGTAGGGGGTGTACAGGAGGACATCAAGCAAGATGGCAAATACAGAAAAACTTATCTGTTTAGGGGCAGAGGTGGTGGTGGTGAAGTGCACAGTGGAAAAAAGATATATCCAGTTTTTGGTATGTTGAGTAGAAGGTACCCATGGAACATTCAAGTGGAGATGTCTCATTGGAAGTTCTGGGAAAGGAGCTGAGATTTACAAGTCATTAGCATATGAGTAGAAACTAAGTGGGTGAACACGTGAAAGTGCCCAGGCAGAGTACAAAGAAAAGTGATCCAGTGACAGACCCAATTTTGAAAAACAACAACATTTAAGGGAGCAGGTGAAGCAAGTCCAAGGAGACTTTAGTTCAGCGGTCACCAACCTTTCTGACCTCACAGACCACCAGTGGTCTACGGATTACCTGTTGGCGACCGCTGCTTTAGTTGGACACTAAAAGCAAAACATGGTGATATATTGTCCTTCCATGATGGGATGAACAGTTCTTAGAATCTCTGTACTTGATCTTTTGTACTTATAAAGATCATTGAAATCTGTTTTGCAATATTTCTTGACCAGAAAAACAATTCTGCTTAGCACTATTATTAATTAATCTCTTCTCAAATATTTAATTTCTGCCCTCTAAAGTCCTACAGATAACCCTTCAAAGTCTGAAGGCAGCTAATGTGACTCAACTCAGGTCTCTCTCCTTGGCTTAAACATTCTCAATTCCTTCAACATAGTTCCCATATGACGATTTTCAGCCTTCACCCCTGGAATCTTCTCTCTTGAGAACAGTGCAATTTGTTAACTTGTCCACAAGTATAGCAAGACATCTTCTGGCAGTATTCTAACTTGTGCACAGTACACCATAGGTATCTTCCTCGCTTTGGAGACTATATTTCCAGTAATGTAGCCTAAAATTAAATTGTTTATGAGCAGCCATGTTACATTATTGGCTATTTGAATGTATAGTTAAGTGCACTGCCTTGCTCACAATGTAAACATATAACCAACTCTCCCTCCTCCAGTCTGTACTTCTACAACTGTTTTTTATTTAGCCTAATTGTAGGTTTCACATTTTTGCTCATTTTTCTTTCATTCATATGAAAGCTTTCTTCTTGTCCCTTTCATCTCGGGGCAGGAAATGGCCTGGTCACCTGATACAAAATTGTAGACAAACACATAGCAACCATCAAATGAGGATGAATGTCAACAATGATCCCTCATGCCTACCTGGTTTGCTCAGTGGATAGAGCACCAGCCCGCAGACTGACGTGTCTCTGGTTTGATTGTGTGTTTTCCTTTTTTTTCCTTTTCTTTTCTCAGGTTTGACTCTGGTCAAGGGCACGTACCTGTTTCCTCCGTTACAAGCTGGATCCCCAGCCCAAACCAGGGCACGTGCAGGAGGCAACCAATGGATGTGTTTCTCTGTCTCTCCCCACTTCCTTCCACTCTCTAAAAAAATCATTGGAAATATATTCTCAGGTGAGGGGAAAAAGAAAAAAAAAAAAAAAGGACCCTCATGGAATTCCAAACCTATGGTCAATGTTTTGATCCAACTACAGGCTTCTGTCTTAAAATTTCAAGTTTAACAAGAAAATGGATTAAAGGTGGGATATATGGCAGCCAGTGTCTTTCTGATTGGTTAATTCTCGTTTTTAATTGCCTATTTGTTGATTAGAACTGTTTTTCCATTTTCTTCTGAGATCTCTAGATGATGAAGTTTCTGTTCCTTCAGTGGAAGTGGACAGAGACTCAGTCATCCCTGATTTTCTCTCAGGCAAATGTGCAACAAATGGAAAGAAAAAATTTCTCAAAGCTTAGGGGAGATGTGGCATAGAAGCCAACCTCAAAAAGTCATGTAGAGAAACATCGATCTGCTTTCTCTCTCATCGATGTTTCTAACTCTCTCTCCCTTCCTCTCTGTAAAAAAAATCAATAAAATATATTTTAAAAATTTTCAGGTAGAATTGCCTCATGGATCCTCCAGCTGGAGGCTGAGGATGTGAACTCATAAAGGAGGCCATCTGCTTAGTTCTGGGCTTTCTCCAATGTTGTTCTTCCCTAAAGAGCAAAGGTTCTGTGTCCATTCTTTGTAAAGTCAAGATATTAGATTGGTTCTCGAGTGTCCATGTCCTTGAGTATCTCTCCATTTGTGCACTATTAATCGAAAGGAGCTTCCTGTCCCAGTGTGATTGCTGGAGCAAGACTGCTTGGATGTGGATCCTGGCTCCACTCTTGACTAAGACTGTGGCCTTCTAGAACATTAGACTGTGTATAAAATACAGTGAATAACAGTATGTATCCCAGGATTGTGAGGGGAAAAAAGTATCAACTCATTTTAGAAAAGTGCTAAGCACATTTTATGTATTCAATTAGTGGTAGTTCTGTTCTTTAAAAAATGTTTTTATTGATTTTTAGAGAGGGAGAGATAGAAACACCAATTGGCTGCCTACTGGGAATTGAGACCACAACCTGGGCATGTATCCTGACCTGGAATCAAATTGGCAACCTCCTGGTGCATGGGATAACGTGCTACTCGGTTGAGCCACATAGGCCAGGCAATAGATACTATTTCTTTAGTGCTACTTGGTCTGAAATCAATTTTTTTTAAAATATTTTATTGATTTTTTACAGAGAGGAAGAGAGAGGGATAGAGAGTTAGAAACATCGCTCAGCTGCCTCTTGCACACCCCCTACTGGGGATGTGCCCGCAACCAAGGTACATGCCCTTGACCGGAATCGAACCTGGGACCCTTGAGTCCGCAGGCCGACGCTCTATCCACTGAGCCAAACCGGTTTCGGCTGAAGTCAATTTTGATACAGGTATAAGTCCTGCTTGTTTGGTCTCCCCTGTATATACAATCCAGAGCTGAGTTATTGCATATAGATGGGTAAGAATGTTTAGGTTGTAGGAAACACAGTAGAAAACAACTGTTATGGAACCAAATTTGTACTGATTGGGAAGATGAGGCAATTTCTTCCTGCACACTTTATTCATATATGCTAAATCTCACTAAACACATAACCATCAGGAAAAATAGCTAGGGCTGTTAGGGTAATCCCTGTTTCTGGCCTTGTTTTGCACCAGGTAAATAAACAGCCAGGAATAAGATTGGGGACAAGGAGATAAGGGGTGAGGATGGCACAGAGCAGAGTGTAGCAAGCAGTTCACAGTTAGGCAAGCAGGTAGGCAACAGCAGTTCTAGCCAATCAACATTTTATTTTTCCAATCAACACCTGCACAGATGTTACTGTCCACTTCCTCACTCTAGTAGGGGGTCCCACCACACTTGAACTACTCATGGCCCAGCGGAACAGGTCTCCTTTTCTTCCCTGGAACAGTAAGAAAGCCCCTCTTCCCAACAAGACAGAGCTCCTGCTCACTAACACAGTGCTGGTACACGTGCTGTGGGATCCCTGCTCTGCTCCTGTATCTAAAAGGCTGGGATGAACTAGGCCAAGGGTGCAGTGGAGGTTCCACAGGCTTCAGTGACCTAAGTGCTCAACTACTGGCCTGACCCACCACCCCAGGTTTAGTCTGCACCTCCCAAACAGGACCCTCCTTAAAGTTTTAGCCAGGGAGGAGGAGCTGGCGGAGTGGGGATTGAGCTGCTAAGGACAAGACACAGCAGGGAAATAAAGCAGAGAAGAGCACAGGACAGGAGAGAAAAATGTAAAGTGTCTAAACTAAACAAGTGGGACACAAGGACAGACCGGCACAGGTCCCTGAGGATAGGAGGAAAAGGAAAAAGATAGACCACCAGGGTTTAGGGCAGAGTGGAATGAGAATAGAGATGAGACAGGGAGGCAAGTGCAGGCTGAGGGAAGAACTTCCCTAGCCCTGTTCACATCCACTAACCCAAATGTAAAGTTATTTACAAACTTGAAACCAATCCCAGGCACTGTAAGCAGGACTGGGACAACAGGCAGGCAGGTAGGCAGAAAGTGGACTAGCTATCACCTGACAGCCAGCTTCCCCACGTACTGCCGCTCCTAATAGTAGAGAAAGGAGAGAGTAGTGACAGCCCTAGCCAGGAAGCCTTATTACTGTGCCTGCAATTTCTTCCATGGCTCATGGCTCTGCCATGGTCTCAGCTTCTTGGTCTGACTGTAACAGAGAAAGGGTGTTGGGCCCTAGGGGTGGAGGGGGTGGAGCATCAGGGGGCTCTGGGGATGTCTCTGGCCCCAACCCCAGCTCCGCATTCAGCTGCTCCAGCTCCCCCTGATCCAGCAACTCGAAGTCCTCAGAGGCAAGTGCCTCTTCTTCCTCAGGGGCAGGCAGGGGCTGGGGAGAGTCCTGGGGAAGAGGTGGGAGCACTGAGATGGAAGGGACTGGATCACTTTCAGCAAGGCAAAGCAGGGGTGACAGGGTGCTTGAGGGCGTGGCGGGGTCACCACTCACTGCCTCTGGGCTCAGTGTCTCCACTGGTCCTCCTGGGGAGAGCTTTACTTCATCCGTGGGAGAACCTGCCCCATTGAAGTGTGTGTTCACAAAGTGAAGGGGGGATGAGAGCCGAAGCAAGGTTTCCTTGGCTGCCACAACTTCCTCCTCCTCCTCCTCCTCTTCCTCTTCCTCCTCTGAGTCCAGGTCTTGCCTTGAGAGGACCTCAGGGGGGCCCAGCACGTCTTCGGGAGGGGTCATCTCTGTCTCCTCTCCCTCCCCCAGCTCCCGGCTCAGGGCTTCCTCTGGCTCACTTGGCAGGCTCTGCTGGTCCAAATCTGTGCAGAAAACAAAGGGTTAGGAATGAGCCTGCTATTCTGAATGGCCTTAATAGGCCAATATGTTCAAGACTGAGAACTTGGGCCGCTCAGTGGACAGAGCGCCAACTTGTGGACTGAAGGGGTCCTGGGTTTGATTCCAGTCAAAGGCCTATGCCTGGTTGCAGGCTCAATCCCCAGTAGGGTGCATGCAGGAGGCACCTGATCAATGATTCTCTCATCATTGAGGTTTCTCTCTCTCTCTCCCTCTCCCTCTCCCTTCCTCTCTGAAATCAATAAAAAAAATATTTAAAAACAAAACAAAAAAAGAATGAGAGCTTGGGACATGGAATGCTGGGCTAGGCCTTAGGTGTTAAGGTCTTTTAGGATTTTGAAGTAGAATTAGAGGGTCAATTCTCCAAAGAAAACAGTTATGGGGCAACAATTAAGAGAGCACGGTCAGTATCTCACAACTGGGAACAGGAAGATTGGGAAGGGCAAAGGATTGCCCATACCTTCAGAGACATCAGTTAGTTGTGGAGTTGTGGCCCGGGATACTGAGAAGCCGCCACTCTCCAAGATAGATGCCTCCTCATCTGACAGCTCCGAGTCTGTAATGGCCAAAGCCAGTGCTGTTTTCTTCACATCCACCTGCAGGAGAACCAGGATGAACACAACAGATAAAGAGATAAGAGAACCAGTTTTCTAGGAGCACCCCCTCACCAACCCCCACCGCTTAAGAGGTAACTTTTCTAGAGGAGAGATTCCCCTCAACCTTCTACTTGACACCCCATCTCCTTTGGATCTCACCACCGGGGAGAAGCCAGCCAGTTCTGCCTCGCTTTCACTCTCTGTGTCTGCCAGTGGCTCATCACTTCCGGGGAGTGTGTTCTTCCCTTGCCGCTCTAGAGAAGCAAGAGCACCAGGGTACTCACCAAGCAGGGATAGTAGTGGGGGGCAAACCTGGCCAAGGGACTCGAGAATATAGAAATTCTACGGTGTTTCATGAGCCATAAGCTAAGGCCCTCCCCGTGCCCTCCTCCCCTCACCAGGTTACAGGAGCCCCTTACTCCTCTTGTCGTGTTTGTGATGCAGGGTGTCAGCTTCTGCCTTCATGCTGTAGTCCAGCTGCATGAGCAGGGGTTCGAGGCGAGTGTACATCCTCTGGATCAGCTCATGATAAACCACCAGGGGCCACAGCAGGATACTCAGCACTAGAGGATAGAGCATCCACTCAGAGCTCCCTATGCTTATTTCCTAAGGACCCTTATTCAGCTGGTCCATAAACAGAAAGGGCTGAAGGAAAATAAGGTCCTTTCCTGAGGCTGTATCCCCTGCCCCCCTCCCCGATGACACTTCCACTGTTACTAATACTATAGCATCCTTGGGAATCTCTGTATATGGGCAACTGAGCAGAGAAAGAGAGCACAGTCCTCCCTGTAGGTCGGTCCAGGAAAAGATGATAAGGAGAGGGCTTTGGGAAGGGCAAGGTTAGACCCTACTCACAGACAATGTAGGAAATCATAATCCCTGGAACATAGTGTCCCAGCACAGCCAACACAGCACAGCCAGAGCAGACTCGAGCACAGAACTGCAGAGAAGAGCACAGGGTCAAAGAACTTGGGCTGAGGTATGTGCCCCACTCATTTGGGCAAGAAATCACTGCCCAGCTGGTGAGAGGAGGGGTATGTCCTCTAGGAATGCGGTGATTCAGTCTAGTCAAGAGGATGCCCAAGACCACCAGGTCAGGAAGTTTGCAATAGTTGCCATCAAACACCTGTAATTCAAACTGGTCTGCCTTGCAGGAAATAGTGTCAGGACATCAGCTTATTCCTTGAGGCAAGACTGCCTCCTGTACTAGGCTACTAGCTGTGAATGTTCCTAAAGTAGACACTAGGTCTCTTCCTAAAGTGTCCAAGCACTCCTCCCCACCCCCCCACCCCCAACTCTTCTTCCCCACAGTGCAGGGAACTGTTCTATGACATGGGGAGGTTACCTGAGCTGGATTCTGCCTCTTGTACTGCAGCAGCTCCTGCAGGTGAATCTGGAAGGTGAGCCAGCTCTCAGCCAGGTATCTGCACAACTCGGGCACACTCAGCAGGTGCGGCCGGGCGCCTGACCCCGCACCCTCACTGGGGAGACATGACATGACCCCTGGAGGCCTCAGACACCAGCTTCCTAAGCACTTATATCCCTCTGAGCATGTCAACGAGATCTTCAGTCTAAGGAAATGGATAACCCTACCTCCCAAAGGGAGGCTGTCCTGGTCCAGGGAAGCAAAGCCCAGAGCTCCCAACCCTGTGACCCCAAAGGAGAAGGCACACAAACACCTACACAGGAACCTAGAACCGAGCGAATTAGCAGTCCATCCACTATGCTGGGGTCTGTGCCTACAGAAGCTGCAGTGTTGCCCTGCACCATGGTGACACTGGCACTTTGCAAAGCAAGACAAGATTTGGGCATTTGTCTTCAAGAGGTGGCCTGCACTCACCTGTCAGAGTGTGGCTCCTCTGGGGATGATGCTATAGAGAGAGGAGGGGGACAAGTTACTGAGTGGTAGGGGCTTTGGGAGACACTCCCCAAGGCAGACAGTCCCAGAGGACTTTCTTCAGGTGCCAACTGCAGGGAGCATTATGGTGTATTGTTTGTATGAGTCTCCTTTTTTAGACTTTACCCTCCTCAGACACAGGAACTACATCTTACTCATGTTCACATTCCAAGCACCTTGCACACAGCCTGGCACCTAGTTACTCAAAAAAGCCTAGTAAGTAAATACATGAATTAAACACAAACGCACAAAACAGTGAGAGCTAACATGCATTTAATTCCTATCACATATGAAACCTCCTGATGAAGTAAGTTCTATCATCCCTGTTTTATAGATGAGGAAACTGAAGCAAACAGAGAGAGGGTGGCTTTTACAAGGTCACACACATGGCAAGTGGCTGAGCAAACAATGGAACCCGGGCAATCTATCTACAGAGTCCACAATCTTGACTACATTCACACTAACACCCATTTTGAGAAAGGAGCAATTATCGAGTTCCTAACGGGGAGAGTGGTGGTGACTGGGAGGCAGGTGGCCCGCTGTCCATTCCCCTCACCACTCAACTCATCCAGCGGGGTCAGCCACAAAGGGAGTGCACCATGGACTTGCTAAAAAAGGAAGTGACACTCACCTGGCATGTCAGGGAGGAAGCGAGGCTGCCATAGATCCAGCAGAAAATAGGCCAAAAGTGAGACGCTGAGTAGGAAGATGGGCCGGAGGGACGACGAAGACAGCAACCTTCGGGAGAGACAGGCGTCTCAGCGGTGAATGGGTGAGAGCGGCCCCCGCAGCCATCGCAAAGGGCGGAAAAGCGCCCACTGATGGGGCATGGGAACCTCCGGGCCTAACTCGAGACCGGAAGACGGAGTAACAGGGCAACCCGGCGCAAGAGGGTCTTTACAAACGGGGATGGGTCACCCCCCCAGGGCAAGTGTCACCCCCCAGGGCAAGTGTCCGCCCCCGCGCAGCCGGCCCCGCCCCCTTCCTCCGCGGCCGTTACCAGAAGAGGCCGTTGAGCGCGGCCGCCGTGACCAGGCTGTGCAGCGGCTTCTCCCACACCAGCAGCCGCTGCGCCGCCGCCAGCACCGACTCCCAGCCGCGGAGCCGCAGCCACAGCGTCGTGGCCAGGCGTCCCACCGCCTCGGCCGTGGCCGCCTCCTCGTCCGCCTCGCTGGTGGCCTCACCCATGCTTAGGCTCAGAACCGGGCCCGGGCCTAGGCCCAGGCCCCCGCCCGCGCTACCCCCGCCACCGCCGCTCGCCATAGCCCCGCCGCAGCCGCCGCCCAAGCCCGCGAGGAGCCAGGGCTGCGCGGCCGCCGCCGCCGGGGGCGCGTCAGGCGGAAGGGGGCGCACGCCGCGGAGAGCGCCGCGGAGGCAGCCGCCGGGCAACACGTGATGGCGGAGCGACGGGCCTGTCACGTGACGCCCCCTAACCGCCCGGATGGGGCGGCACGCGCCTGCGCGCAGGGGCGACCGGGGACCGGCTCCTACGCAGGTGTGCGCTTTCTGCTGGAGTCGTGACTGCGGGCAGGGTGTTAGGTGGAGTCTCTCTCCTCCCGACAGAAGGCCTGTGTCTCCGTGTTCCCCACCCCAGCCCCGTTTCTTTTCCCTGTGTTGGCCCGGGATTCCGGGTGTGATGCAGCCCGAAGGGGCAGGGAAGGGGCTTCCAGATGCCCCCTACCCCCGGTAGGATCTGCTGCTGCTGCTCTGGCTGGGCGGCGCTGTGGCTTTACTCAACCCTCGACGTACTGGTCCACCCAGTTTCCTCCTCGATGGGTAAACAAACCCCAGCGTGTGACAGGACAGACTCAAAACAGCTTCACCTACTCAGGAAAGTTGTTTCCTTCCTGTGTCTTTCTGTAAACTTTCCCGCCGTCATGTATCCGAGCTCCTTCCAATCCCCTTGCTCAAAGCAGGAGATTGTGGTCAGGGGGTGAATTTAAAAATAAAACCCTGTTTATCCCTAACCGGTTTGGCTCAGTGGATGGAGCGTGGGCCTGCAGGCTGAAGGGTCCCGGGTTGGATTCCGGTCAAGGGCATGTACCTTGGTTGTGGGCACATCCCCAGTGGGGCGTGTGCAGGAGGCAGCTGATGGATGTTTCTCATCGATGTTTCTAACTCTATCCCTCTCCCTTCCTCTCTGTAAAAAATAAATAAAATATATTTAAATAATAATAAAAAAAAAACCCTGTTTAAATGCTGTTTACTCTTTGGGGCATGTTAACACCATTTATTGAGGCTTACAAGTACTCGGCAGTTTATAATCCCTTGAATCACTTAATGTCTGCAATAACCCTACAAGATACATATTTAATTAGGTTAAAAATGCCAAACTATACTAAAAGGTATACAGCAAAAAATAAATTTCCCTGCTTCCTTGTCCACAGTTCCCCTGTTACCCTCGAGACCTCAGTTCTTTTTTTTTGAGATCTCAGTTCTTGTCTTGTTGAGGGAAAGAGTTCAATCAAGACACAAAATGTAGAAAAGCAAGCAAGAATTTATTGTCCACAGCAAAAATATACTTAAGGGAGTGAAACAAGGAAGGACACGGAAGTAACAGAAGAGCATAGGCTAGGCTGCCCTAGCTCACGGGGAAGTCAGAGAATAGGGGGCCTTGGGGACAGGTCCAGGCCCCTAACTGAGCTGCCGCTGCCCATTGCTCCCCTGGTTGCAAGTCTCATGGGGTCCCTTAGGGGGCCTTAGGGGGTATGTGGTGGTGGGCAGGAGAGGAGACAGGAATGGCACCGGTTTGCTCTCTGGAGGGAAAGCAGATTGGGACCATCATTTTCAGTTTTAAAGTTTGGGCATTTAGGGGAGGTCTTACTGCTGGATCAATAAGAATATTCATCAACTTTATGCTGAGGTACCAAATTGAGATTTTCTTGATTTGTCCGTGGGTGTGGTTGCAAATGTCACTAATTGGATTTCTGTTATCTGTCTCCCTGAGCAGGGTGATTTAAACTACCCTCTGGTTGGGGAGAAGTGCAAACTGTTTACTCTTAAGTATCCTTGGTTTAGGGAAGATAGGATTTACTAGGTGGTTGCTGTCCACCCTATTCCACTTGTCCTGGAATTTTCCTAGCTTCTTACTATTCTATAACGCACCCGCTGTTAAGTTTCTTGTGTATCCTTGCCAGCTCTTTTTGGGTACATTGCTGTTGTGTATTTATCTTCCCTTTTAGAAAACAATTGGGGAGCAACTCTCGGTCCTGCATCTTCGTTTTTTTCACATTGAAATCTACATTAGTACGAAGTCAGCCGGGCTCATCCATCTTCAATGTGGCTTAGTTCCCTAGGAAATGTCCCCACTTCTCAAAGGAGGGGAGGGCACGCTGGGGCTCTCAGCTCTGTGACCTGCCCCAACTCAGTGCGACCAGGCTTTGGGGCTCGGCTGCTTCCCGGCCTTAGGCGGCAGCGCTCCGCCCAACGCGCGGCAGGAAGTGCCGATGGCCGAGTCCGCGACACCCCCGCGGCTTGTCAACGCCGGACGGACGCGTGGCGCGGCGCGACCTCGGCTCCATACGCACTGCCTCGCGGCCAGGTCTCCTCTCTACTGTTTGAGGTGAGCGATCCGGCCTGCGAGCCCGGAGCCCGGAGCCCCGATCCCGGCGTCCGGAGCCCCGCCCGGGGCGGAACAGGAAGAGGCGCCCTCCCGCCCGGCCCCGCCTGCGGCTGCGGGCGCGAGGGGAGGGGCGGCCCTGGAGAGGGCGGCGGCCCGCGCGGAGGAAGCCGAGGGCAGGTGGACGGGCGGGCAGGGACAGCTCAGCTGCCCCCTTACAACTCGTTCCCTTCCCATCCACCTTCGCAGGGCGGCGGCTGGCGGCGCGATGGACCTGGCCGGGCTCCTGCTGGACGAAGAAGGCACCTTCTCCCTCACCGGCTTCCAGGACTTCTCGGTGAGCGCGCTGCCCGCCTCCTCCCCGGCCTCCCCGCACTTGGAGCCCGGACTGAGCGGGGCTACGAGTTCGCCTGACAGTCTGCCTGGGAGTTGGGAGGCAGCCGCTCTCGCTGTGCTTACTTGCCCCGGCTGGTTGGGCCCTGGGGAGAGCCTCGGGGTACAGGATTGGGGATAGAGGTGGCCAGCAAGGGCTTTTTCTCGGAGAACCTCACTTGGAGAGCCCTCAGTGGAGGAGGATCTTACCCCTGTGGATAGGCTGCTATTGGCCAACAAGCCGGAGAACACGGGGCTGGGTGGGGCTCCCGACCTACTAGCCTTGAGACAGGCCTGCGGCCCCGCACCCCCTTATAGCCCGAAGCCAGGATATCCTCTCAATCGTACCCTTCCTTGCCCTTACCCTCCACCACCCTCTTGCCCTGTTTCAGTTCCTTCCAGGACACCAGAAGCTGAATGCCAGGATCCGGAGAAGACTCTACTATGGCTGGGACTGGGAGGCTGACTGTAGCTTGGAGGAGCTCTCCAGCCCCATGGCAGGTTAGACAATGTTGTGTGACTGGGCAAGTGAGAAGCAAGAAAATGGGGTTGTCAGCAGGCACCAAAATGACTAGGTGTATACACTTCATAGCTAGCTCATTAGTAGTTGGTATAAGCACTGGGTTTATTTATTTGTATTTGTTTGTTTGTTTATTTACTTGTCACCAGCTGGGCTACTTACTTTTATTTTAAAAAAACATGTTTTATATTGATTTTAGAGAGGAAGGGAGAGGGAGAGAGAGAAACATTGATTGGCTGCCTCCTGTACTCCCCCTACTGGGGATCAGGCCTGCGGCCCCCAGCATGTACCTTGACCTGGGATTGAACTCTGGACCTCTCCGTGCATGGGACAATGCTCAGCCAACTGAGTCACACTGGCCATGACCAAGACTGGGTTTATATTTCACTTTTTTTTTTTTTTTTTTAGCCCAAATGAGTAAAAGACATTGCTATCTTACAAATCTTTATCACTCTTATTTTGTATAACAGAATTTTCCAAGCACATGTTTCTTTCTCAAATGAACAAGAGTGGGAGACAAATTTAAGTAACTTCAAGTGGCTGGGAAATAAGCCTTCCTACTGGAAGGAACTGCAGTTCAAACTTGGGACAGACTTTTTGTCTCAGTGTGGGAGAACTTGATCTCTGTTTGTTACCATGGTCCTGTCTCCACGGCCTCAGATAATAGAGAGCTATCTGGGTCTTCTGCTGAAAGCAGTGGGGACTAGTGTGTGTGTGTGTGTGGTGGCGGGCGGGGTGGGGGGTTGTTTGCTTACTCTGTTTTCCTTCTGCCCCTGCAGACATTGCTGTGGAATTGCTCCAGAAGGCGGCCCCCAGCCCTATTCGCCGGCTCCAGAAGAAATATGTAGCCCATGTGTCCCGGTGAGCCTGGAGTTGAGGGGGACAGGATGAAAGTGTTTGGAACCCAGAAAGAAGGGAATGATTATCTCTAAAGAGAAGCTGTACAGACACAGGGATGGGCCTCATGAGTTACAAGAGCTGAAAAGCCCTTGGGTTTAATTACTGATCCTTTCCACCACCCAGGGAGGCATGCATCTCCCCGTGTGCTATGATGCTAGCTCTGGTGTACATTGAACGGCTCCGGCACCGAAACCCGGACTACCTACAGCATGTGTCCTCCTCTGACTTGTTCCTGATCTCCATGGTAGGACAGCCCCTCCCCTTCATTTCCCTGGGGAGCTGGGAGCCCAATGTGAGCTCTGTTGACACCACCTCTGGTCCCTCTGCAGATGGTGGCCAGTAAGTACCTCTATGATGAAGGGGAGGAGGAGGAGGTCTTCAATGATGAATGGGGAGCTGCAGGGGGTGTGGCTGTGCCCACTCTCAATGCCCTGGAGAGGGGCTTCCTGAGTGCCATGGTGAGTAGCTATTCTCTCGCTCTGTTTCCCTAGCCCATCTTTATGTTCCTTTCACTCTTTGTCTTCTCTCTCTCAGCCTTCTGTTTCTTAATTTCTCTTTCTGCCTGTCCTCCTTGTTAGTATCTTCCCTTTCTAGCCCTCTGGACTAACTATAGCCTTTGAAGGTGCCTGGTGTGGTGAGGCCAGAAATGGAGCATCCCCGCTCCCCCATTCCTCCAGGCCCAGCTGGGTACACTTTGAGTCAAGAGTTTATCCTACTGGGTGCTGATTATTTGCGTCCAGACTTTTTCTACCCCTAGCCTCATGGACCATTAGCAGGATTATTTTCTCCCTGTGCCATTAACGGAGGGTGTAATACAAATGCAGATATGTGATGATTAAATTAGTTAATACATAAAAGCTCTTGGAACAGTATTTGGCACATAGTAAGTGTCAAGTGAGTATTACATATAGTGGCCGTTGTAGTGCTGTTGCCGCTCTGGTTATTAAATGATTGTGGATCATGTCTGAGCCTGGTTTGGTGCCCTTCTCTTCATATCCACAGGATTGGCGTCTCTTCACTGACCCTCGGGAGATATTTGAGGTGCTAAGCTGGTTAGAGAGCTGGTAAGTTCTAGGAGTTGAAGGGCTTAAGGGTTGAGGCCTAAGCCATAGGAGCTAGACATAGATAAGGGTCTGTGTAATGGGGTGGGGGGAAGGGGGAAAAGAGGGAGGAGACAGGGAAGAGAGTTGTCCAAGAAATTGGTTCCCAAACCTGCCTGCCCTTTTTGTAATCGGTCACCTTTGGGAGGGTGGGAGAAGCTTATAAAAAACACAGATCTTGGTCTCACTCTCTGTTTCTGGGATCAACAGGCAACCTAGGAATCTGTACTTTTAACATGTTCCCCAGTGTTCCCTGGTGGGTCCCTGGGAGAATTAAGGTGCCATTGGGCCAGCTGCAGTCGCTCTGTCTTTTCTCCCCTCCCAACAGTGTGGCTGAGCATCAGGGACGACGACGGGGCTGGTACACCTACACAGACCTGTGTGTGCTGCTGGAGCAGCCAGCCTGGCAGCTGGCCCTGGGCTCCCTCTGCCATCGGCTGGCAAAGGTGAGAAGGGGTCAGGAAGGACAGGAGGCTTGAGTGGGTTGGTGTGTGGGTGGGATGATGTAACGCAAATGCTAAAAAGCTCAGGAGATGGGGTTTTGGAGAAGATGTTGACAGAGAGCTCTAACTTGAACTTCTAGAGACCGGGGTGGGTGTGTTAGGACTATCAGAAGCAGGTTTTAGGGGGAGGGTAATTGACACTGACCTTTCTTATCTTCTCTCCTGCAGCTGTCCTGCCTGTTAGCTATAGCATATGTGAGCAGTGTGGCCCTGGTTGTGGCATCAGTGGCTGTAATACACCAGTCTTTGGGGCTGTCCTGCAGCCTGCCACCTGGCCCCCCGGACCTTGGACTGGCTTCCAGGTGCCTCTTGGAACCCTGCATACCTTCTCCTGTGCCACAGTGCCTGCCATCTCCTGCTAATGTCTCCAGCTTCCTGGAAGGCGACGTAGGGCTGCGTTCACTCTGGGGCAGTCTTCTGGCCTCACTGACCCCGCCACCATTGCCTCCCCCCGACCCTCCTGCCCCTCCCACTCTTCTCCGTAACTGTCCCTTTTGCCAGAAGCTCCAGAAAGACTCACCAACCTGCCATGCCTGCCACCGTCCCAACCATACGGGGCCGCCAAGCCCCTGGTACCATTCCCATGGCCTGGCTCCACCCTGGCCCTGGAGCCCAATGCCTTCTCTGCTCCCACAGCCCCAGCAGTGTTCCATTTTCAGCATCATGGAGCTGGCCCGCCTCAAGTCTTTCATTTTCCCAGGCTAGGTAGGGTTCTGGGGAATGCATGAAGAGGACTTGGGAGTCCCTGAGAACCTGAGGAGCAATGCTTGATTTAGATCCTCTCTACCTCTCTGGGTCCTTGGCTGGTCCCTTGTTATCCTGGGTGAGGGAGCTTAAGGGGTTATGGGGCTAAAGGACTAAAGGTCTCTTGCTCTCCTAGACCTCAGTAGCTGGCTGCTTGGCCAGGGCAGTGATGGTGCCAGGGAAACCTCTAACTCAATGACTGGGGCACGGCACAAGTGGATAGAGGAGAAGCCCTTGTCTCTTCACCTCCTCTAGGCTCTGTTAGACTTTAGCTGTTTAGTTCCCTGGGATGGAAGGGAAAAGGTGGGAGATAGGAAATGTGGGCGAGGGAGGGAGGGAGGAAATGCTGACCAGGTCTGTGTGATGTCTCTGAGGCAAGAGAGCCAGGGATTGATAGGGCCAAGGTCGGAGCTCTGAAGGAAGGCAGGGTGAGGTGGGGAGTCCAATCCACACCTGCCCCTGGGATGTAGTCTAAAGGAGCCTGGGACTGCTGGGACCTTCGACCTTGCCCTTTTGTCTTCCAACCTTGTCTTTTTGGTACCCTACTCCTGGGCTTCCCTCTCTCTGGTTCCTCTCTGGGTGTTCTCTTCACAGGCCTCTCTGGCCGCCGCTTTGTATCTGGGTTTTTCACGCTTTTGTAGAACTGAGGTTTCAATAAACAGTTTCAGTTGCATGGCCTGGACTCTTTCCTTCTCTGGCAGCCCTTGGAAGGGCTGACTTCCCATGTCTGCCTTCTAAGCCTCCCTACTTCCCAGTCCCATTATCTACGACTATTCTCTCTGAGCCCCATTTCAGAACTTCCTGTTTGATAGTCACAGGCTTCCATTCCAAACTTCCCTTCACTCCTGCTCCCAGCACCCTGGGGTCACTAGCGCTGCCCAACTTGGGTACCATGGGGCACGGATGGTGACTGTACCACGCCTGGGGTTGGCCATGACTGTTGAAAGTTCTGGGTGAGCACCACCCTTGTAGTTTCTGAATCACATCTTGAGAGAGGCCAAGCCACGTATCCAGCAAAGCGCCATCAGCTTCTTGAGGGCAAGCCCCAAGGACACCTATGAATCCTGACTTCCAATCCAGTCTGTCACGTGGTGGTAGTTGGTGTTAAGAGCAGTCCCAAGCTGGGTTATCATTGGAAGAAGGAAAACCTTTCTGGGCAGCTGGACTGCGGGTATTTGGGACTGCTTACGATGACTCATAGCAGAGGTGTACTGCCTGCCTGCTGGGGGGCATTTTGAAAATGTATGAGGCATTTAAAAATATATATATATTTTATTGATTTTAGAGAGGAAGGGAAAGCGGGGGAGAGAGAGAGAGAGAAACATCAATGATGAGAATCATTGATTGGCTGCCTTCTGCACGCCCCCTACTGGGGATCGAGCCCACAACCCAGGAATGCGTCCTTGGCCAGAATCGAACCTGGGACCCTTCAGCCTGCAGGCCGCAGGCCTACGCTCCATCCATTGAGCCAAACCAGCCAGGGCTAAGAGGCATTTTTTGATGCAAAAATTTTGAAGGTATGCTACTGACATTTAGTTGGCCTGGGCAGAATGCTGGACACATGAGATGCTCAGGACCCCGCTTATTAGGAAGAATTCCCAAGATGACTTTGGAGTGACCGGCTGCACATCCTGCATAGGAAAACCCTGTTTATATTGGACCCTAGAACTACCTAACTTCACATGGAAACACAAAGTCCTTTTTGCACATTTTGAAAAAGACTCCGTTTTCCAGGAATGCACCTCCTTGCAAATTAAAACTTACTTTGCTTTAGCACTTTACCATGAACTTGTTCACTACTTTGGAGCATCAGGTCACCAATGACAGCACTGCCTGTTGTCCATGAATCGACGGGAAAGGACCAGTATCGGCATCGTGGCTACTGCATCCACAGTGATTCATATGGGGGTGGGGACTGGATCACTTCACGGCCTTCTCTTTTAGTTGGGCCCAAACTTTCACATAATGAAATACCTTTTGTCATAAATTATTTTTATTTCTCCTTTATATTACAGTTAGGACATTATACAGGTTGTCGTGTATGTCATTCATTACCCATCCATTACCTTTTAAGGTAGTCCAAGGGCTTTGACCCTGAAAGGGTAGAGGACTGTAGTGTAATGATGGTTCTAAATTGCATTGGAGAGGAGGGAATAGAGTCTAAAATCTTCCCAGGTTATTTTCTAGGTCTCCTCACGTTTCTTATCCTGCTTTACAGAGACTAGAACAAGGGGTCTAGATGGAGATTCTTGGGGGAGGGGTCCAGAACATGACTCCCAGTTAATGGGTGATGGAATTTGCGCAAGAACTGGGCAAAGGTGAAAGTGCTGTGTCTCTCCCAAATCTCTCATTCCTTCGTTCTGCTTCATTGGCACTCCAACCACCTCCCCACTCCAGGCAGCCAAACTCTGACTTCACCCAAACTCTGACCTCATACTGTACTTAATTCTGGCTCAGGACAGTCAACACAAGACGAAAGGCAGGACAGCATGAGCCGATCACACCCCCAAACCATCCAACTCAGATCTGTGAGCTCCAAGCAAACCCGGGCTCCCCTGTCTTCACAGCTTGCTGTCCAAAATCCCTCCTCCCACTCTTGGGCCTCTCTCAGTGGGCCTCCTCCCTGGGGCCTCGGCTGTCTTCTGGCTTTGCAGGTAGGAGGCGGATGTGCAGGAGTTGGTGCTGGCTGAAGGGGGTGTTTGGGGAATAGATGTGGCATTAGAAATTCTCTGGAAATAGGTGTTTCTGCTTAATTCTGAAGACCACCCCTTCCCATACCTTCACCTGCAGCATATTTTGGTCCTGGCTTCTCTCCTCTGTGCCTCGCACCTGCTTCTGCTTCGAAGTCTCCCCCCGGGAGGACTCTCTTACTCCCCTGCCCACCTCCTGGCCTCCAGCCTCTTTGCATGTGGTGTGTCTACCATCCTGCAAACTTGGATGGGCAGCAAGTAAGGGGGGCTCCCTAGAGGGAGAGGGCAGGTCCCGGGGGGTGGCTAGGAGAACCTTGGGAAGTCCTTTTGGCTGCAACCTGTTTCTAGACCTGCTGGGGCTGCTGTTCCTACAGGCTGCCTCTTGTCCAGGCTCCATCCTTTGAGTTCCTTGTCCCTGCTCTGGTGTTGACCAACCAGAAGCTGCCTCTGGCCATCCAGACACCTGGAAACTGTGAGCACCAAGCAAGGGTGAGGGTGGGGTTGGGTGCTAATCTGAGCATAAAGGTGTAGGTAGGTACAGAATTGAGAAAAGGCACCTCGGGGGTCTTGAAGCTGTGCCAGGCATCAGCTAGGACTGCACTGCCATGGGTCTCCATCCCATTTACCTCCTCTCCATGCCCCCAACTTTCCAGCCTCCCACGCGCTGCACCCGTGTGAGGGGCCTGGCTGCCATAGCCTGGAGCTCTGGAATACTTCTCTCCAAGAGGTAGTGCCTGGGGCTGGGGAGGCTCTGGTTTCCATTATGCAGGGAGTGAGCTGCTCTGGGAGAAGGGGGTGGGGGTGCTCTGGGGAAGGGACCCACCCTGGAATTAGGAAGACCAGCCAAGGTCAACTCGGTCAAACAGAATGTTTTCTCTGTCCTCTCCTCCACTCCACTAGGTGTCTGGGGCAGTGGTGGTGTCTGGGCTGCTGCAGGGCACGCTGGGGCTATTGGGGGCTCCTGGCCGCTTGTTCCTTCACTGCGGACCCCTGGTACTGGCCCCCAGCCTGGTTGTGGCAGGGCTCTCTGCCCACAGGGAGGTGGCCCTGTTCTGCTCCGGTCATTGGGGGCTGGCCTTGCTGTACGTAAGTCCTGAGAGGCGTGGGGTGGTGACCAGCGGGGTGTGCAGGACTGGACGGGGGGAGGGCAGAGTTGCTGGCCCTACCAGATTGAGCAGCTATCTGAGCAGGAACGACTTTGTGGATTCATTTGGTCTCCCTAACTTTCACACAGTCTTCCGCTGACCCCCAAAGTACCGTCCTTCCCCGTCCAAGGGGTGCTTTCTTCTCTTTTGTGGTAGTCTGCCACTCCTGTCTCCATTGCCTGCCTCAGGATGCCTGCTTCCCCCTGGTCCTCAAGTTCCTTCTCTCCCCTAGGCTTATCCTGCTCATGGTGGTCTTTTCTCAGCACCTGGGCTCCTGCCAGTTACCTCCATGCCCCTGGAGGCCAGCTTCAAACTCTTCAACTTGCACTCGCATCCCTGCCTTCCGGCTCCTCTCGGTATGTGGAGGTCCGGGCAGGGGCAGTCAAGATTAGAATGGCCAGCATGGAACATTTGCTCGACCCACCCCCTACTATCTGGCCTCTGTTACTCCTCTAAGGCTGGCCCGGAAGGATCTGGGGGGTGGAGGGAGGTTCTTTTCCATCTCAGTCTTGCCCCTCAGGTGCTGGTCCCAGTGGCCTGTGTGTGGATCATCTCTGGCCTTCTGAGTCTCAGCGTCATCCCTCTGGAGCTGTCTGCTCCCACTGAGGCACCGTGGTTTTGGCTGCCTCACCCAAGTATGTCTTCTCCTAGTCCTCCATCCTCTTGCTGAAATGAAGGTGTCTCTTTCTTTCAACTCAAGATTTAATGAACTTAATTTCTGAGTTAAATCCTGTGTTTTCTCAAAACACACAGGGGAGAGAAATTGCCATTCTCAGGGGCAATGCCAGCCCCTCACCACAGATGTTTTATTTAGTGTTAAGAGATGTCTGCCATCCCCAGCACTCTCTATTGATACTCCTTACCCAATTTACACATTTATGTTACCTACCCCACAGGCATTTGAGTTAGTGACCTGTGTATAAAGATTGCTTTTGAGGCATTGTATCTGAAATCTGCTCATTCATCCATTTAATAGGTACTTGATAGGGGACATAGTGATAAACATGACATACATAGTACCTGTTCTCATGAAACCTATAATCTATTGGGCAATACTGATCCTAATTAAGTAGGCATCCAAATAATGCAAAATTTCATGTGGCATGTGTAACAATGGGGAGTACATTGTGTGATGAAAGCTTATAATGGGGGGTCTGACTTTATCAGAGAGTCAGGAAAGGTATTCTTGAAGAAGTGATCATTGAGCTGAGATATGAGAGATGAGTAGGAGCTAACTGGGTGAAGGGAGACAGAAGAGCATTCTAGGTGGAGAGAACAATGTATGCAAAAGCCCGGTGGTAGCCAGCAGCACAGCAAATATAAGGATCTTAAACAAGGACAGTGTATCTGGAGTGAGGGAAGTCAGGCAGAGTGTGGTGGGAATTGAGGCTAAAGGGACAGAGGTAAGGTCAGACCAAAGAGGACCTGTAGACTATGGTAAAAGGATGGTTTTTATTCTAAGAGTTTGATGGTTTTGTCCAAAGACATCTTCAAAGGCAATGGGGCCTCTAGGATTCTTGTAGCACAGTCCTTTGGAGGTAAGGGGATGCTGCAGACTTGAGTCTGGCCCCAAAGTGACTCTTCCTCTCTTCAGCTGAGTGGGTCTGGCCCTTGCTGACCCCCCGGGCTCTGGCTGCAGGCATCTCCATGGCCTTGGCAACCTCCATCAGCTCCCTGGGCTGCTACGCCTTGTGTGGCTGGCTGCTGCATTTGCCTTCTCCACCTCCAATTGCCTGCAGTCGAGGGCTGAGCCTGGAGGGCTTGGGAAGTGTGCTGGCTGGGCTGCTGGGGAGCCCGATAGGCACTGCATCCAGTTTCCCCAATGTGGGCACAGTTAGTCTTATCCAGGTACGTGGATGGGATGTGGGGGGGCGGGGGCGGGTAGAAGGGGGGGGGGCTGTGCTGGAGGTGCAAGAGAGGGGAAGGGAACTCACACTGACTGATTGACAGCTGTGTGCTACACTCTGTTAGGCACTTCACATCAGTGTTCTCATGTAGGGAGGTGCCTAGAAGTGGTAAGGGGCTAGGAGTGTAAGGAAGACACCAAATCAATATTGAACTTCTATGCCTCGGGCACTGTATCAGGGCTGAGGTTCCAGTGAAGAATGTGTCAGATAAAGTCCCTGCTCTCTTGGGGTCTTCAGAAAGGGAGAGGCAGACAATTTGAGAAACACACACACACACACACACACACACACACACACTCACACCCCCCAAAACATAAATAAGGTAATTTCCTGAAAACAAAGCAGGTAGTGGGATAGTGGTTGAGTAAAGGAGCCCCCTTTAGGTAGAGTGCTTGGGGATGCTCCGTGGAAGGGTAACATTCGAGTTGGGATCCAAATGGTGAGAAGAGGCCACCAGGCAAACACCTTGAATAGTCAAAGAGGTAGCTGTGTTTTCTAACGTCTCTTCTTCACGTAGGCTGGATCTCAGCGAGTGGCCTGCTTGGTGGGGCTGCTCTGTGTGGGGCTTGGGCTCTCCCCGAGGCTGGCCCACCTCCTCACCACCATCCCGCTGCCTGTTCTTGGTGAGTGAATGTATCGGCAGAACTGGTATTGACCTAGTATCCCCCCCAGTATCTCCTTAGTATTGACCTAGTGGCCCAACTGTTGCTGTGGCTGGCACCCTTTTTTTCTGAATAGTCTCCCTGATACATGGACATGTATGACAGCTGCCTTCATTTTCTCAGCCCAACAGAAGCCCTTGATTTGGCTTCTGGCAGAATCAGAAACCGGCCTTTTGGTCATCTCTCTCCGTCACAATCTGCCCCACCCTGCAATACTCCCTGCTATGCCAGCCCTCTCTCAACTCCTTTGATGACTTTCCTATGAGACAGGTGGAGTGCTGGGCGTGACCCAGGCTGTGGTTCTGTCTGCTGGATTCTCCAACTTCCACCTGGCTGACATCGACTCTGGGCGGAATGTTTTCATTGTTGGCTTCACCATCTTCATGGCCCTGCTGCTGCCAAGATGGCTTCGGGAAGCTCCGGTCCTACTAAGCACAGGTGGGAGGGAGCGGGGGAGGAGTTGCTCAGTATTGGGAAGCCAGGGCTCGAGGCTTGAGGCTCTCTGAATTGCAGGCCACACCCTTTTCTGGTCTTTCATATACATAGTTCATCCACTTGTTTAGCAAATGTTTATTGAGCACCATCCAAGTTCCTTGGGATACAAAGGTGCCTCCAGATGCTACAGTCTAGTAAAAGAAATGAGATGTGTAGGCACATAACAGGAAAGGTTCAGCTAAAGAGCTGTGCTGCTTAGTGGTGAAGGGATGGATGACTTATGGTTTGAGATGATCCAGGTAAGTTTTATGGAGAAAGTAACATTGAGCTGGTCTTGAAGGATGCTAAGATTTAAGCACATTTGGTGAGAAGGTCATTCGTGGTGGAGGAATAATCATAAAGACATGGAAGTAGGAAGTCATAGGGGATGTCCTGAGAGCAGAAATAGCTTAGTTTGTTAGTTCAGCTTAGCAAGCCGCAGTGCTTCTCAATTGAGAATGACTTTGACAATGTCTGAAGACATTTTTGGCTGTTACAAAAAGGGGATGGGGAATTGTTACAGGCATGTAGTGGGTAGAGGGATGCTACAGTGCACAAGACAGATTAGTAGTACTGAGGTTGAAAAACCCAGGCTAGAGCATAGAAGGTAAGTGGGAAATAAGGTTGGGGATTTTAATACAAAACTTTCCAGAGACAGGGAGCCTGGAACAACCAAAGCATATGTGGAGGGCATGTGGATGCTCAGAAGATAGGGTGTTGAGCAGGGATCCTGTGAGAAGGGCCAGGGTGGAGAGGGACAAAGGACAAAGGGGATGTAACTACGATTCAGAAAGATCTATCCTCAGTCCAAGACTTAGATTTAAGTCTGGAAGTATGAGACTCATTGGCTTTGCATAGTATCAGAGTTCCCCTCCTGCCTGGTCCCAATCGTATAGGCTGGAGCCCCTTGGATGTGTTACTTCGCTCGCTGCTCTCAGAGCACATCTTCCTGGCTGGCCTTTTGGGTTTCCTCCTAGAGAACACCATTCCTGGTAAGTTGAGGTCAGGCCCTAGACTGGGAATGGCCAGGAAGTCATCACTCCCTGGGTTGGGCAATGGCCTGACCGACTTCTGTTTTGCAGGCACACGGCTTGAACGAGGCCTCGGTCAAGGGCTACCCTCCCCTTTCACTGCCCAAGAGGCTTGGATGCCTCAGAACTCCAGGGAGAAGTCTCCTCCAGAGGATGAGCTTCCTTTTCCCCTCCAAAACTTGTGTCCCTGCATTCCCCAGCTGGCCCGTTGCCTCTGCCCACTGCCTGAAGACCCTGGGAATGAGGAAGGAGGGCCTGCTGAGCCAGGAGAGACAGCCGACTTGCTGCCTGGTTTTGAGGAACAGCGCCCCCGGTCTAGCAGAGAAGAACTTAGGCCCCATTAATTCCAGGATTCATCCTTCTGCTCTGGTTAGATTGCTCTATCTCCCAGCTTGCTGGAGAGTCAGCTCCCAGGTTCTACGTTCTCTTAGGGAGCGTGTGTGTGTATGTAAAATGGGTTTGCCTAAGGGTCTTGTTTCCCAATAGGTATGTTGCCTTTCCTTCTCATAATTAGGTCCAACTGTTTCAGAGCAGGGGCCATGAATGAATAAATAAGATTTTGCCAGTAAACTATCTATACTTGAACTCCAGCATTCACATAAATATTTATTGAGTGCTTCCCATGTGCAAGGCCCTGGAACTACAGGTATGGATATGACAGGGTCCCTGCCCTCTCAAAACACTTATGGTTTTGCCCTAGCTGGTTTGGCTCAGTGGATAGAGTGTTGGCCTGCGGACTGAAGGGTCCTGGGTTTAATACTGGTCAAAGGCACATGCCCGGGTTTGCAGGCTCGTAGGAGGCAGCCAATTGGTGATTCTCTCTCATCATTGATGTTTCTTTCTCCCTCTCCCTTCCTCTCTGAAATCAATACAAATATATTAAAAAAAAAAACACGCACTTATGGTTTTAAAAGACTTATGTAATTATTAACTAAAATCCAAAGCAGAAGGCAGTCTGTATCGAAGATTAAAACAATGCTATGGGAGCAAAGAGGAAGAAGCAATTAATTCTGACTTGGGATAATGGGAAAGGCTTTATTGAAAGAAGCAGCACTGAAACTGGCCTTAGCAAGAGGAAGATTTGGGGTTGTGGAAAATGCACCAGAAGAATTTTTCAGCTCAGGTATCCAGCTCGAGAAAAAAATGTAAGTTGTACAAAGTATAAGATGATTTGAGGGATTTCCAGCTTCTCAGGGGTGATGAAGCCTAATTATGGCAATGTAGGGGAGGCAGGGGAAGTGACATTTATTGACAAGTCCAAATACAGGACTCCTCCCCTGCACCTCACAGGGCATTAAAAAACTAACAAACAAAAAAATGATGAGAGAGAATCATTATCGGCTGCCACCTGCACACCCCTTAATGGGGATCGGGGCTGCAACCAGGGCATGTGCCCTGACCAGACTCCAGCGGTGACCTCTTGGTTCATAGGTGGACGCTCAACCACTGACATTCTTTCCACTGGGCCAGCCCCGCTCCCCTTCCACCTCTCTACCAGCGGGCCGCCCTGCCTCTCCAGCTGGCCAAGGTGGACCTCCAGGTCTGAGCGCTCCTTCTATCCGCCCCGAGGGCCCAGATGTCCCGCCCACGTCGGCCCCGGGCTCCGCCCTATGTCCCTAAGGCCCCGCCTCCCCGTGGGGGTGGGGAATGGCTCTAGTCTAGGCCTTTCGGTTTGCGTGGGCGGCAGGCCTGCCGCGGGGAGGGTGGGAGCTGTCGCAGCCGCTCACGGTAGGTGGGGTCGTGCTCGAAAAGGGACCTGAGCCGGGCCGAGCGGCGCGGGGCTACCCCGACCCTGCGCGCTGCCGCGGCCACGGGCGCTTTGTCCCAGGAGGGACCCGCGCGCGGCCCACGTTCCCGGCCCGACCTCCCGGGGTGGGCGGGGCCTCGGGGCCGCGCGCGCACAGCCCGGCTCCCGGCCGCGAGGCGGGGTCGGTGAGGCAACTCCTCGGCGGGCCGCTTTGTGCGACAAAGCAGCGGGTGGTTGGCTTTGTTCTCTCCTGAGGGGTCCCGAGCCGCGCCCCAGTGCAGCCGAAGCTGTAGAAATGCTAAGGCGGACGGCGGAGGCCCTTCTAGCGAGGGCGCCGGGCGCGGCTCCTGGGCTGGGGCTGCAGTCGCGGGAGCGAGGGTTCGTCCCTCCCACAGGAGCGGGGCGTGGCCCAGCCCCAGAGTCGCCGGGGCCTTGCTGCCCTCTGCTGGATGGCGAGGGAACTGCGCCGAACTGCAGGCCGAGGGGCGGGGCTTGGTGCAGATCCGCCTTCCCCGGTGACGTCACCTTGCTGTTGGCTCTCGGTGCACCCTCACTTTGTTCAAGAATAATAAACGGGTCTGCCTGGTGGCTCAGTGGTTGAGCTTGGACCTATGAACCAGGAGGTCAGGGTTGGATTCTATCAGGGCACATGTCGGGTTGCTACTGGATCTCCAGTTGGGGGGGCCATGTAGGAGGCAGCTGATTAATGATTCTTTATCATCATTGATGTTTATCTCTCCCTCTCTCTTCCTCTCTGAAATCAATAAAAATATATTAAAAATTAATAAACGGGCAAATCTGGTTAACGTGAGGGTTAAAGGCGACCTTGAAGAAAAGAAGAAAAAGGTGGGATAGAGAGCCTCAGACCCAACAGGACGCGGGTGGCCGGGGGTGGCGCTAAATATCTCAGACCTTTTTATGGGGCCTGTTGACCCTGGCCGCACTTTAAACTCCTCCCCTACCTCCAAAAGGAAACAACTACCCAAAAGCTCCACAGTTTGATGTTCCTGAGCTTCTGGGCTTTCTGAAGTGACCCGCCAGGATAACCCAATTTTGGTGAATCAGACAGTACACTCTAGGTAGTGCCACTAAGGGAGAGAAGGGTTTGGCGACTTCACTGTGTCTGCGACCTTTGTCAATGAGTTCTGGTACAGTGAGGATTAGCTTAATCATTCCAAGATCTCTTCTTCCGGGAGGAGCAGCACGGTAGGAAATGTGACTGATGTACCATTCAACAAACAAATTTTGAGGCTGCTACAAATGAAAGTCACAATATTTCACTTGTCTACCCACTGTACACATTAAGTTATGTTACAAGGCTGTGTTTAAAAAACTAGGTTGTGGTTGGAAGAATATTGGCTTTGACTGAGATGGAAATGACTGGAGCAAACCATGTTAACTTTGTTAATGAAACCCAAGGAATTTTCTTTATATTCTGAGTTGGGCCCCCTTCCCCCCCCCCTTCACTTCACTTTGTATTTATATACTGAAACAATAAAGGAAATTTTAACACTTCCCCCTTTTTCTAACCCACAAGAAAAATAAAACTTCTTGTCAAGGAGCCATAGTTAATGAATATCTACTAGGTGAAGGCTACAGATTGAGTTGTTGAAGTAGAAAAGTTGCTTTTCAGTTCCTGGATGTGTGGTAGGGCACGGTGTCATTGATGGCAGTGCCTTAGGGTGGGGATGTGGGGGATGAGTGAAGTGGGTGTTCACCATCTCTAACTCTGTGATGTACTCTGTCTTGTATTCATGACGTCTTAGTCGTTCAGGTTCTTCTTGAAATGGGATTTGGGCTTTCCTGTTTGCTCTGGACACAGTGTTTGTTCGCTTTTTATTTGTGTGTCATTGATTCCCTTGAGAGTTTGTCAATAGATGTGGACTTCTTCTCCCCAAATGAGTATATGCATGTATGCACAAATTTTGCATGCAATTACAGAGGATTCACATGCATAGATTCTAGATTAAGAATCTGTCTTAGGGAATATATATTTATATTTTATACATATCATCTATTATATTTGTCATATTGTATATATTTATAGAATATGTATTTCTGTTTAGTGAATATATATATATTCTGAGAGCTTCCAGATTTTTGTTTTTAGATAATGATCAAATAATTTGAATTTTCTCTGATGACACTATGATTTATGCTGTTTTCTGAGACAAGAACTGTTCCTTCTCTTCTAGAAGTTTTGGGAAAAGATAACATTGACATATTTCTTAGGAATGTGATAAATATGCAACAAGAATGGTTTAGGTTTCCACATTAAGTTATATTATTAGAAAACAAAAATATTAATACCAATATGCTGAGGCTTAAACACTATAGCAGAAAGAGATATTTTATACCCTCTAGGAACTTAATATGGAAAAAAAATTCCTCAAAATTCTAAATAGATTTTTAGTGGCAAAGAGGTACTAAGATTGGTGCTCAGTTGGTTATATACTGGGGTTGGGGAGATGGGGGTGATGAGTGGGGTAGAATATAAACCCATGTTTTCTGTTTTATTAGGGAGGAATTTCATGAGACTTATTTGATATTGAACTTTCTGCTGGTCTTCTCAGGCCTATAATACCCCGGGACACTGCTAATTAAGACTTTCCTGCAGATGGAAGAACTGGAGCAAGGCCTATTGATGCAGCCATGGGCATGGCTACAGCTTGCCGAAAACTCCCTCTTGGCTAAGGCTTGTATCACCAAGCAGGGCTATGCCTTGTTGGTTTCAGATCTTCAAGAGGTGTGGCATGAACAGGTGGATGCAAGTGTGGTCAGCCAGCGAGCCAAGGTAAGTGTGAAGAGAAGTACTGCTGTGGTAATGGGTATAATTTATTTCCTACTGATGGCCAGGGGACAGTCACATCAACCAGCTTGCTAGCCTTTCAGTTGTCAAGGAAGGTTGAGTCAGGTTGAGATAATTCCAATTAATGTCCTGTGCTTCTACCGATAGCCCTGGGATCTTTCCACATGGTCTCTGTATTAGTTTATGTACTGCATACAGTACAAGGCAGGATTGTGAAGTAGGCCAGTTGATCTCTCTTCTCATGCCTCTGTCTTCATGTCAACCAGAGTTTTCCTTTGCGGTTACTTACGAAGGAGTCAGTTTCCTCTTAGCACCCTCACTCTGTACAACTCCCGCTACCTTTTTAGGAGCTGAACAAGCGCCTGACTGCCCCCCCTGAGGCTTTTCTCTGTCATTTGGATGATCTGCTTCGCCCACTGTTGAAGGACATTGTTTGTCCTGGAAAAGCTACCTTCTCCTGTGAGCGTGTGGCGGGGGCACTGATGTTACAGGTGCGGAGTGAGCTCTCTGGTCTCCCCTTCTATTGGACTTTCCACTGCATCCTGGCTAGCCCTTCCTTGGTAAGTGAAACTCAAACACGGGGTAGGGGAGGGGACTGCTAACTGCTTTTTTGAATGATTTTAATTGAATTTCTTGTGACATTTTCCATCCTGTTTTATATACAGAATTTACCTATTTTGTTTAAAACTCCTGTAACTTTTTCTAAGGAACACCAGGGGGCATTGTTCCCTCAATAATGCTTGTTCCGGGACCAAAACATTTGAGAAGCCCGAATGATGGTTAATCTCATTTTGCACCACACAGCCCTAGAAACTCAGAATAGTGAGATTGGGGAGGCAGTTCTCCTTGGGGGCTGATGAACTGTAACATTTTTTTTTCTTTTAAAAGAATAATGATATTACAATTGAAAATACGTAAAGAAAAAACTATTCTAGGCCAGTTCCTCTAATTGGGGAGCTTCAATAAGAGGCAATAGTTTTCAGAGTGAAATGAGTCTTGGTTGGCTGTGGGAGGAGTGAGTATTGAACAATTGATTAGTGGTTATGTTTTAATGTAAAATAAAATAATTATTTTTACAAGAAGAAGAATGCCATCCCAGGGAAATCCCAGGACCTGAGGAAACTTTATAGGGAAAAAGTTAGAGCCAGTGGACACTGGCAAGGACGTAGGTGGATACTATTTCAAGTTCATGTGTGTGTCTGTGAGGTCACACAGTCATAATTTTTGTTTGTTACTCATTCTTGTGATAGCTTTTAAATTTTTTTGAATGAGTAATTCATGAAACGACAAACATTTCAGACATTTAAGGGTATACAGTGGAAAAAAAAATAGGCCTTCTTTCTATGACCTTTCCAAGTCTCTCATTTTCCTTCTCTAAAGCAACTACTGATAGCAGCTTCTTGTGAATTCTTTTTTTTTTTAAATGTATCTTTATTGATTTCAGAGAGAAAGAGAGAGGGAGAGATAGAAACATGATGAGAGAGAGAATCATTGATTGGCTGCCTCCTGCACACCCCCCACTGGGGATTGAGCCTGCAACCTGGGCATATGCCCTTGGCCGGAATTGAACCTGGGACCCTTCAGTCTGCAGGCTGACACTCTATCCACTGAGCCAAACCAGCTAGGGCTCTTGTGAATTCTTAAAGAAAGCTATATATAGGTACATATACAGTATATGTATGTATGTATACGTACACACAATCAAATATTATCTGGGTATATGTATGTGTTTTCACAAATGACAGCACACTCTTTACACAGTTCAGTACCTTGCTTTTTTCACTTAATTGTGTAGAACTTAGAAATCACTCATCACAATACATTTAGTCAGGCAGGGTATTATAGGTAGGCCTGGGGGCAGGGAAGTAGGAGAGTACCTGTTTCCTCTCTACAACATAGTGTATTCACATTAATAATTTAATAGTTCTTAGGTCTCTGCAGGATATTATGGAATATATAAAGCTTCAGGTCTCTGTTTTTCAACTCTGAGCCTATTTCCACTCTGGCCAACTTCTCTTATCTTCTCCTCCTTTCCACTCTGTATTCTTTCTAGTATCTAATGTAATTCTTTTTGTTGTTTATATATATTTTTCTAATGTAATTCTTGGTATTCCATATTTTGACTTTCAGATTTGTCACCTCTTTGGCCATTTTATAATTCCTACGACAAACATGCAAAGTGTTGTGTGTGTGTGTGTGTGTGTGTGTGTGTGTGTGTATGTGTGTGTGTGTATGTGTGTGTGTGTATGTGTGTGTGTGTATGTGTGTGTGTATGTGTGTGTGTGTATGTGTGTGTGTGTATGTGTGTGTGTGTATGTGTGTGTGTGTGTGTGTGTGTGTGTGTGTTCGAAAGAGCAAAGACCACAGGCTTTGGAACCAGCAGACCTGAATTTGTAACTCAGCCCTGCCACTTTCATTACTTATATGATCTAGGATAAATTACTGAATTCTTATGAGTCTCGGTTTCTTTATCTGTAAAGTGGAGATACCAGTCACAACCTTACTATGGAGTTATGAGGATTAAATGAGAGGACATACGGAATGTTACTTATCCTTAGCATTATAGTGGACCTGTGAGGGAAAACACTCCAACTTCATAATTTTTCTTTTTTAGAAAGGATTGGGACCATGAGAGTACTTGGGATTAAGCCACTTTTACATCTAGGTAATCCCAGAGCCAGAACTAGAACCGAGGTCTCCTAATTCCAAGTCTGTAACCCTTTTCACTATACCCAGACCTGATACGATTCATCTTGAGATTGATAACTGCCATTCTGCTCTCCTGCCTATGACTTGTGAACATTTCTATGAGAAATCTGAAGACATTGTGGGAAATTATAAACAGCTTTCCCTCTGGAGAAGATTGCCAACTCCTGCTTCTGTATCCACACACTTCCTGACCTCCTCAACTCCTGTGCTCTTTGAGGGCACAGGCCTCGTGGGGTCAGAGCACATATTAGGCACACAGTAGGTGTTTGTTGCACTAACTTGTTGAACTGCATCTCTTCCTGTATTGCTGTCTGTAAATGAAGGGGGTGGGGTGGGTGTGCCCCTGCCCTCCAAAAGCATTTCAAGATTTTTCCTTGTAGTGTCTGTGGATTTGCTTTGAAATCCATTCCTTCAGCCGCAATGCCTTGTTCTGATTAACTGATCTAAGTTAGTGTTCATCTAACTTTGAAGTGAGTTATACCCCAATGATTCAGAGTGATGTAACTCAAGCCTATGAAATATTTTAGAAGTTAAAATATTTACTGATAAAAAGCTCCCCCGCCCCTTGCTATATAGACCCTGGAGTCCAATAGATCATTTTAATTTCCTGGTATAGCATTACCATGTTTAATTAGACATGGCAATGATTAAAACCTGTTTCTCATCATGTTTCATGTTGTTATCCTTACTAATACTTAAACAAATTGCTATTAAGGTGGAGGGAGGCTGGTTAATTAACTTTAGGAGTTTCTATTATTTTATTTATTTATTTTTTAAAAATATATTTTATTGATTTTTTTTACAGAGAGGAAGGGAGAGGGATAGAGAGTTAGAAATATCAGTGAGAGAGAAACATCGATCAGCTGCCTCCTGCACACCTCCCACTGGGGATGTGCCCGCAACCAAGATATGTGCCCTTGACCGGAATCGAACCTGGGACCCTTCAGTCCACAGGCTGATGCCCTATCCACTGAGCCAAACCGGTTTCGGCGAGTTCCTGTTATTTGAAGGCTGTCACCAAATGGCTGGTGATGCTGCTTGTGCAATTACTTTCTATTAAATATATTTTTGTTGATTTTTTTAGAGAGAGAGGAAGGGAGAGGGATAGAGAGATGGAAACATTGATGAGAGAGAAACATTGATCTGCTGCCTCCTGCATGCCCCCAACTGGGGATCGAGCCGGCAACCCAGGCATGTGCCCTGACCTATTGGTTCATGGATTGACGCTCAACTGCTGAGCCACACTGGCTGGGTAGCAAGTGCAGTCAGTTCAACCCACCAAATATTGACTTGCTTTCATACAACTATTCACCTGTTTTTCTTCCTGATCTATCTTGAACAGAACCAAAGTTACCAAAAACAATTCCTACGAAAGAGGGTTGGGTCTAATGCAGATAAATTTTCCCTAAGCATAACTGCCACATTCTGAACAGTACTTCCTGGAAGCTTAAGTTTACACTAAGGATCTGAGCTGGCAGACAGCACCAGTTGGGATGTGCTGTGTGATGGAAAGAAGTGACTGGTATCTATAACTGGACTTGATTTCTGGCCTTCCACTTTGTGCCAGTGCCCCAGCATTTTTTGGGTCCCAATGCTGGTACAAAAGCTGCTGGCACTAACACCTAACACTCCCCCACTCCCCAATGAGAGAAATGTGGAAAAAGTCCTTTTCTCTCCAGTTGAACCACAATACAATTGGAGTTTTTAGTAGGACGTTTTATTAGAAAATTAATGGAAAACAAAAACACAAAAATCTGCAGAGTTCAGACTTCTCATCCTGACTGAAATAAGTCTGGCTTGCACATTTAAAAAAATATTTTTATTGATTTCAGAGAGGAAAGGAGGGGGAGAGAGAGATAGAAACATCAACGATGAGAGAGAATCATTGATTGGCTGCCTCCTGCACACCCCCTACTAGGGATTGAGACCACAACCCAGGCATGTGCCCTTGACCGGAATCGAACCTGGGACCCTTCAGTCTGCAGGCTGACGCTCTATCCACTGGGCCAAACCAGCTAGGGCATGGCTTGCACATCTTATAGGACACTCCCGGACCGTTTCCTCACTTCAAGCCTGTGTAGGGTATCTTGTCTAAAAGTTCTCTGTTTTAGATCGAGGGCTGGGGTTGGTATACTATGGCCAGCAGGCCAACTCTGGCTTGCTGCCTATTTTTGTAAAGTTTTGTTGGAACCCAGCCACCCTCATTTATTACATGTTGTCTGTGGCTCCTTTCATGCTACCAAAGCAGAGTTGAGTATTGCGACAGGGACTTATGGGCCGCAGAACCGAAAATATTGACTCTCTGGCCCTTACAGAAAATGTTTGCTGACCTCTGGTCTAGGGCATTTCTTAGTGCCTCCTTCAGCTCATCTCCTTGGGGGAAGGGAAAGAAACTCTGATAACATCCTCGAGCCACAAATAGATTATTGATTTTAGTTATTTTCTTTGGCTAAGGCTTTCATCTTTCAAAGGCTAATGGACACTTTGCATAGGCGAATTAAATGATAATTTTGTATTGCTGTACATTATCACATGAGAACATCATCCTAGCTGCACTGCAGTATGGCTGTGCTTGCGACCTTCTTGCCTCTTATTAAGACCAAGGTGTGTTGGTGGTTTATTTCCTCCTAGGCTGGTCTCTTAGTGACTGTCTTGCTTCTATTACAATGGCCTTAGACTTTGTGGCATTGGTGGAAACAGATTGAAACTCTGGGCTCATTCTGGGCTATCATCAGCCCTGAAATGGCTCTTCATTAGTGTCTGGATCAAATTTGACTTTGAAGTCTCTCTACTTTCTGTGATTTTTGTCTCCTTTTATACTCCAGCTAGCATACTCTGTTGTAGCCACAATTACTTTCTTGAAGGTTAGTTGGCTCTTCTGCTTTTGTGCCTCTGTCTCTGCTAAAAATGGCTGCACCACATCCTTCTCTTGAAATCACACTTCTAGGTAGCTATTCATGAGTATTCTTTTTTTAAAAAAAGTTTTTATTGATTTTTAGAGAGAGATATAGGGAGAGGGATATATAGAAAGAAACATCAATCAGCCGCCTCCCTGCTGGGGATCGAGCCCGCAACCCAGTCATGTGCCCTGATGGGCAATCAAACGAGGGAGCTCTCGGTTCATGGGTCGATGCTCAACCACTGAGCAACACCAGCCGGCTCATGAGTATGCTTTATTCTTCCCATCTTTTTTTGTCTGTGACTCAAAGAAAATCCTTGAACTTCTTTAATATACTTATTTAATTATTATATTTGTGTATACATTCATGTAAATGGATTGCTTGCCTATGACACTATAAGTTCCTGTGAAAAACATTTATTCTTCAGTATTTTTCTCTAGTTCCTAATGCAGTATCAGGGAGTATTTTATATGTATCTCTTGGCTAATTGCTATCTCTTCCATGAAAGGTCTCCCAGCATTTGATTCGTCCTCTGATGGGCACGAGTCTGGCATTGCAGTGCCAAGTGAGGGAGCTGGCAACATTGCTTCGTATGAAAGATCTAGAGATCCAGGACTACCAGGAGAGCGGGGCTACACTGAGCCGAGGTGAGAGGACATTCTTTGAGATATTGAGTGGGAAATGGTACGGATAATCAAAGGTGCCTCTGAAAAGGGGGGGACTTTATTTGCATTAGAGAGGGCTTCCCCGAGGGTGGGTGCTAGGTTCTGACCAAAACTGGAGACTTGATGGTTGGTGACACCTCTCTCTGCCTGGAACACCTGGCTGGCACCCAACTGGCCAATAGAAGCTGTGACTGAGTCCAGACATGCCCTAGGCATTGGCAAGGAAAGACTTTGGATAGGGGCCAGCAGCTATACAAAATTGTACGAGGGCAACATGAACTTGGGACTTTAGGAAGTTGCATAGCTCCAACTTCAGAATAAAAATTCAGTTTGACCTTTGTCTTCATGTTGGGAAAAACTCCTGGAGCACATGCTGCCACCGAACCTGTGCTTGTTGCTAGTCACCCTCTCCTCCTCCTGTTTGCCCACACCCTCTCATCCCTTCTCCCACGGGACTAGGTGAGTCTGGGTATCACATCTTGGTGCTCTTTCCCAAGAAGAAGTTTTGGGCTCTGTTTCCTTTCCATCTCACAGGTAGGAAGCTTGTCCTAAGACTCACATTTCTTTTCTGTATCCCTTCTTATTACAGATCGGTTGAAGACAGAACCATTTGAAGAAAATTCTTTCCTGGAACAATTTATGGTAGAGGTAGAGCATTTGTTATTTCCTTTGTCCTGTGCAACTTGGCTTTACTTCCTTTTTCCAGGTGCCCAGGTGGTGACTTGTGTTTGGGTGTTAGGTTGCTTGCATGGTTGGAAAGCCCTTTCTTTGAAAAAGTTGCCTACAGAAAGTCTGATTAAAGCTTGAGATGTTCATGGGGAAGATGGGGGAGAGAAGAGGAAAGAATGTAAAAGGCAAAGTGGGCCAATTAACATGCATAAAACATCTCTCTTAAAGTACCTAGGTATTTCATTTGGAATTTTCTAACCTTGGAAAGCTTGGTTGCCCAGTTGCTAAATCTTTGCTTGTTGAGATCTGATCACAATTCTGGACTGTGGATCAGTATGGGGGGAGGGGTAGTTATTATCACTTGTTGAGGCCCCTTTAACATCCCAAAGTAGAGGAAGGTGGAAAGCACAGGGCTACCATTTGGGGACTGTCTTGTGGGCACAGTAGGCTGTGGAAAATCACAGTGTTTATACAAGGGGACTGGCAAAGGAATGAATGGGGAGTAGATAATTGTGGCCTGTCAGAAGCTCCTGCCTAGGTTTCCCTTCTAAGGATTGAGCTTGGCCAAAAGAAACATCTGTTAAATGCTAAACAGGGGGAGTATTATTAATAGTGACCTTTGATAATCCCAGTCAATATTGATCTTCTCTCCTTCTCTAACTCTTCTGGGACTTGTTGGTTGTACGGTTAGTACCTTAGTATTATTGCCCTGTTTTCTAATTGTATATGTTACTCAAGTTGGTACTTTCTTATGTAAGTAAATAATGCTATTATAATACTATGTTATATATAAATTATTCATCTTTCTATCTTGTCTTCTAAGCGAATTTGTAAACTCCTTGTGAGTAGGGGCTGTCACTCAAACTTCTTTTGAACCCCAGATTAGTGCTTTTCACAGAGCTAAGCATAAAGCAGGTGTTCTTGAGGTGGGACTTCCTGTTCTGCCTCTGTGCGTTGACTGAGCAATAACTCCATAAGGCTTGGGGTCTTAACACTAAGGACAAAAAAATGTGAGTTGAGTGCTAAGTCCATCTATTGAAGCAATTGTAACTCTGGAGAAGGAAAGCATATATCGTTAAGTCCTGAAGCAGAAAAGGTTTCAAGTCTTTATGGGGAAAGAGAGACTGTTAAACCTAGACTTATAGTAGAGAGAGATTTCCTAGGCCATTTTCTGTCAGTTAGCTTCCCTTATCTATAAGTTTGGGGATAAGGTTAACATAGGCTGGAGAGAACAAGGTTCGTACATCAGCCCCTTAGTTAAACAATGCAAAGCTTACTCTTAGCTCAGCAGAGGGGTCCCTAGTGCCTACAACACTGTCCAGCTTGGTTTCTTGACATTTTTCTTTATGTACTTTATGCTTCAGTCATATAGAATGACTTTTAATCACCAAAGGTGCTTTTTCTCTAACTTTATATCCCTGTACACATTGTTCCCTTTGTCTGAATGCCCAATGCCCTGGACTTAACTACCTTGTAGATTTCTATTGATTTAAAAATATATATATTTTATTGCTTTTTTACAGAGAGGAAGGGAGAGGGATAGAGAGTTAGAAACATCAATGAAAGAGAGACATTGATCAGCTGCCTCCTGCACACCCCCTACTGGGGATGTGCCTGCAACCAAGGTACATGTCCTTGACTGGAATTGAACCTGGGACCCTTCAGTCCGCAGGCCGATGCTGTATCCACTGAGCCAAACCAGTCAGGGCATCTATTAATTTTTTAAGTGTCAGCTTCAGCCTTTTTAGGAGACCTTTCAGGACTCTCCTTTTATTTACTAATTTATTTGTTTGTTTATTTATTTATTTAAATATATTTTTATTGATTTCAGAGAGGGAGAGAGAGATAGAAACATCAATGATGAGAGAGAATCATTGATCGGCTGCCTCCTGCATGTCCCCTATTGGGGATCGAGTCCGCAACCCGGGCATGTGCCTTTGACCCGAATTAAAACCAGGACCCTTCAGTCCACAGGCCAACACTGTATCCACTGAGCCAAACCAGCTAGGGCTAGGACTCTGCTTTTAAAGATAATACTTCATCCCTGCTACTGTGGTACCTTGGTAAAATTGGAGGCTCATCTCTTCCATGCTGTTAGAGTGGGTAGAAACCTACAGACCTGAATCTGAAAGCATATAGAGCCCTGGCTGGGAGGCTCAGTTGGTTAGTTAGAGTGTCATCCCATACACCAAAAGGTTGCGGGTTCAATTGCCAGTCAGGGCACATGTCTAGGTTTCAGATTTGATCCCTGGTCGGGGCACATGCAGGAGGCAACCGATTAAATTTTCTCTCTCTCTCAAAATCAATTTGAAAAAACAAAACAAATAAAAAAAACCCCACACATATCCTCGAGTGAGAATAACACACACACGCACACACATACACACGCACACAAACCACAAAAGAAAGCATGTAGAATCCAGGTGCGAGTCCAAGGAAGGATCTCGGTGTTTTGGAATCAACCACTTCAAGAATACTGGTCCTTTAGGCTTTGGGTGGATATCATCCAAACCTCATAGACTTGTAGAATTTTATTATATCTGCAAATGCTCTGAGAGACAGGTAGCTGTAGCTTTCCATTTCATAGATTAAGAAATTGAGCCTCTGACAGTGGATAGAGCATCAGCCTATAGACTCAAGGGTCCCAGGTTTGATTCCAGTCAAGGGCACATGCCCAGGTTGAGGGCTTGATCCCCAGCAGGGGGTGTGCAGGGGGCAGCCGATCAATGATTCTCTCTCATCATTGATGTTTCTATCTATCTCTCCCCCTCTCTCTTCCTCTCTGAAATCAATAAAAATATATTTTAAAAAAAAGAAAGAAATTGAGCCTCTGAGAGGTTAAGTGCCTTGCCTAAGGACATAAAACTATAGCTGTATGTTTGGGACCTCCTACATTTCTTGTATAGGATTACCCCTATTTTGTTTTGCTACTTTGGTTGTACATACCAATTAGAGGAGAGTTAGGGCTAAGATAATGTGGAATTCTTGTGACCTCTGGGATCACTGAATGTCCTGCATCGCTGCTAGAGCTGAAAGGTTTCCTAATGGGACTGCAGAATCTCTGATGGCCGCTGCATCTTTTCAGTTACTCTGCTTGCCTGGGGTCCTACAAACAGGACACAGAAGGGTCAAGGGGTCATTCAAGACTGAGCTAAAAGGATGTGCCATCAAAATAAGCCACATAGGAAGATAAACAAACCAGGGACAGAGAGCTCGGGATGAAGGTGCAGGGAGGCCAGGACTGATGTCAGAGGGCCATGCGGTCAGTGCCTGGGGTCTGTTTTCCCTAGTTCTCGTTGCGACTATTGCTGGATAAGAGGCCATAGAGATAGGGCAAGGGGCAGTAGGACAGGGAGGTTTCTAGGATACTAAGACCAGGAAAAATATTTAAGGATTGAACAGGGGTTATTTCTCCATATTTAGTCCTTTTTTCCCCCCAAGAGCCTCTGATCTCTCATTTCCAGGCAGCCCAAGGGGGGCCAGTTGATGGTGGCCTAACTAGAGGGGGAATACTGGCAATGTTGATACAAGTCACCTGGGTGGAGTGGCTACTGGCTTGATTCTAAGAGAGGGCAAGAGCCCCATATAGGACATTTCCTAGGACTAAGGGTTGAAAGTCACCTTTAGCAGTAGAAGATGAATCAAGGAATTGGGGACTGTTATTGCATGGCAGTAGGAACTATGTAAAAGGGGAACTTTAGAATGATTGGGCTGTCACAGCCCACTCTCCGTCTAGTCCACTGGAGGGAGTTCCTTCCCCTGGCCCTGTCCATGCCTTTCTCTCTCCATCTGGTTGCCATCAGCCTGTGCGGCTGCTGGCGGGGCTCTTTATTTATTTATCCCAGTGTAATGGGGTGAGGAGGGAGCTGGCCTAAGGCTGGCATTCCGAGGCCAGGCCACTGAGCCACAGGCGGTTTGCATGGGTGTGTGAGTCACTGGGGCTGCATGCTGCTCAAACCAGACTTGGCCAGGCTCAGGGACAGGCAGCCCAAAATAGAGCCCCGCCCTCTGCAGCTGGCAACCCCTGGCTAGGAATCAGCCCTTGACACCAAAACCTGGGTAGTTGCATGAAGTCGGCTTTCTTAGGGAGAGGAGCCTTAACAGAGATAGACATTTTGCAATTCTCTTCTCTCTCTTCCGAGGAGAGTATTCAGCAGAGCCATCACTTCTATTGCTGCATTCTGTGAGACTTAATCTGTTCAGTATAATACTTTAACCAACTTCTATAGAGTTTTAGTTATATAACTACAGTTAACATTAATTTGACTCAGCATCCTAAATGTAGCCATGGCCTTTGCGTCCTGTCTAGTTTTAGTTACTATCTTCATCCGCTGTCTGGTTGCAGCCTGATTCTAGAGTAGATCTTTCAAGCAATGAAGCTACTCATTGCAATGAATTTATTCATTGCTGCTCTTAGGAAGATTATATCAAAGACACCCATTGAAGATGGGGAGTTCTCTAACTTGAAAATTGTTATCCTGTTAGGTTCACTCACAGGCAGCTTCTACTTGGTTTTGGGGGACTGGCTTGTCATTCTTTACCTGCCCCTTAAATGTTAGTGTTGCCTAGAATTGTGTCCTTGGTCCTCTCACCCTTCACTCTTTTTTTTTTTTTTCTTCTTTCTTTTTTTCCCTTCACTCTCTTTCTGAGTTATGTCATCCAGATCCTAGTTTTAACTCTCATGGTGCACCACTGCGCACCAGGTTTCTATCTCCACTGTGTTTCAGGCCATATTTCTTCCTGCATGCTTGGCATTTCCACCGGGATGTCCTACATGCAACATGTCAAAATTAATACTAGACTTCCTCAAACCTATTTCTCTTCCTATATACCTTATCTTGGGGAATTGTACCATTATCCACTCAGTTGTCTAGCTAGAAATGTAGAAAAAATGGGAGTTATGTACTTTTCTGTTTGTCCTTGCTTCCAAAGCCCAACTTGTCAGCTGTCTTTTGAATCTGCTGTTTTTCTATATTCTTGCTCCCATGACCTTAGATTCACCATGCCCTGTTCCATTTTTGGTTTGACCATGCAACAGCCTCCTAACTTTTCTCCCAGTCAGTACTGCTCCCCTCCAGTTGAACTTGCAGTTGTGTCAGAGTGATCTCCTTGAAACAAAACCTGATTATGTCACTGTCTTGCTGAAAGTCCTGTAGTGGTTCTCAATAGCCTTTAGGATCAAGTTCAAAATTTCTTGCATGTCACACAACATTATTCATGATTCGGTCCTGCTGACCTCTTCAGCCTGATCCTCAGTCACTTGCCCATAGTACCCCCCAAGTTCACTATCCTGAAGTATTGACAGCTTCCTGTGCATACATCTCTGGACCCATTTGCTCTGTATTCTCTTCGCTCTTGTCCCCACGACAAACTCGTATTTAACTTTCCCAACTCTGCTCAGGCATCATTGCTTTTGTGAGTTTTCCATGACAATTTTTCCTTTCCTCAGCCCACTCTCCTTCTTCCAAGCATAGGTATGCTATCTTACTATTCACAGACACCTGTACCTACCTCTGCCACTCTGGTCAGATCCACTGTCGTTTCTCCCCTGCATTTTTGCAATAGCCTCTTTCCTGGTATCCCTGCTGCTATCCCTGCCCAGCTTCTGGCCAACAAAATGATCTTATTAAAACATAAATCACATCATGCTCCTCTCCTGCTCACTTACAGGGTAAAACCAAGACCTTCCGATGGCCTACAAAACCCTGCATGATCTGGACCTCATTACCTTTCTGACCTCATCTCCTACTACTTTCTCCCTCACTAACATACTGCAGGCACACTGGCCTCTTCATGTTTTTCTAACACTCTGAACATGACCTGGCTTTAGACCTTTATGCTGCCTGTTCCCTCTGCCTGGCATGCTCTTTCTTCAGATATTTGTGTGGCCAACTCCCTCACTTCCTTTATGTCTGTATTAATTATCTATTGTTCTATGACAAATTGTTCCAAAACTAGTCTAGTGGCTTAAAACAGCAAACATTTAATATTTCATACAGTGTGTGAGGGTCAGGAATCTGGAAGCAGCTTAGCTGGGCGATTCCAGTTCCTGGTCTCTCATGAAGTTACACTCAAGATTTTGGATGGGAATGCAGGCATTGTCATGGGCTGGAGAATTCGATTCCAAGCTCTCTCATGTGGCTGTTGGCAGGAGGTGCCATTTCCTTGCCACATGGCCTCTCCGTAGGGCTACTCACATGAATATCCCTGGCTTCCTCCAGAGCCAGCAATCCCTGAGAGACCAAGACTAAGACCAAGGTCAAGATCACAGTGGAAGCTGTAGTCATGTTATAACCCAATCTTAGAAGTGACATCCCATCACTATCTTGCTGTATTCTCTTATTAGAAATGAGTCACTAAATCCAGGCTATACTCAAGGGGAGGGTAATTAAGCTCCATTCTTAAGGGGAGGTATGTTAAAAAAAATCCGTGGATGTATCTACATGGACTACAATAATGTCTTTGTTCAAATATCACCTTCTCAATGGAGTTTACACTGACTATCCTATTTAAAATTGTGAGCCACATGCCTGCCCCTCTGCACTGGCACTCCCATTTTACTTTGCCATTCTCAACTTTTTATTTTTTCCATAGCCTTTATTTTCCAACATATTACCATAACATCCACTTACTTGCTTATTGTGTATGGTCTGTCTCCTCCTCCCTGCTAGAATGTGCAAGCTCACCAAGGATAAGGGTGTATGTTTTGTGCACCGATCCATCCAAAGTGCCTAGAACAGTGTCTCTGCATAGTGGGCACTCAAGAAATATTTGTTGAGTGGATGAAGGAATCCTTCCTTCCCATTCCTTTTTAGTTTCCCTATCTTATGAATAGACCATCAACTTATCATTTGTTGGTAGCCTGAGGCTCAGACAGTCCTATGGTAAATAGATGGGTAGCCTAAGGAGAGGGCCACTGTTAGATTGCCATTCTATTACCTGCCTTGTTTCTTTGAAACTTAGTTTACTGAGAGATAGTTCCCAACTCTGAGATGAAACATAAACCTTGAATCTCTTATCATGGAAAGACCCTAGAACCTCTTTTCTAGACCCAGTTAAATTAAATATCTCAAAAAACCAGAGGAATAAGAACTTAACGAAATCCTGGAAAAAAACAGCCATAGAGCCAAAAGTAAGTTAAGTTTCTTCTTTCCTCAATCTTTCCTCTCTCTGGGCTCTACTTCCACAGTTGGGAGCACTGCTCCTCTGCCATGCACCTGTTGTTCAATATGTAGAGGAAGACATAGGATTCAGAGCATGTTTGTCGGTATCCGCATGGGTATCATACAGAAGGATAACTCTAGAGGCATCAGAATGTCCTCCCTACCATTGTGTGTGTCACTTCTCTGATGCAGAGACACTTGCAGTTAATCCATTCTTCTGGAATTCAGTCTAGTGCACGTGCATTATGCCGGGTTCTGTGAGCATAGGAAGTTTGATAATACTGTCACCAGAGAGCGCACTGTGCTTAATGAGTGATAGTAGGGCCACAGTAGTGGAGCAATTGAAAAAAACCTTCCTGTAAAAGACAGCTCTTGAACTGGATTGTAATGATTTGTTTTCAGTTTTGCTAGAGAAATATTTGGAAGGTAATTTAGGTGGAAAGCACATAGGCAAAGTATATATGATAAAAACAAGAGTGGGTGAGAATTAGTAGGAAATAAGGTTAGCAAGATAATAATTAGAGGCCAGGTTGTGGAGGGCCTTAGATGCCGGTCTGGAAGATGGGCGCTTTATTCTGAAGGTAAATGTGTTTTAGCTATTTTTCTGCCTGGAATTTGCTTATTTGCCCATTTCAGTCCAGTTAACATCTATCATTACATGCAGTGTTTCTCAAACAGAGGCACGTCTCCTAGGAAGGAGATGGGGCACTTCCTTCTCACAGTTATTAATTACTGTTGTAGATAGTGGGAAACCATTGAAAGTCTTGACTGAAGAATTGACATATGAAAGTAATCTTTCAGGAAGATTAGGCTGTCAGTGGTATGCCTGTGTGATCTGAAGAATAGTGGTACCATTGACAGGCTGGGAAAAATCATGGGTGGGGCTCAATTAAATCTAATCTTGGGCATATAAAGGAATGGTTTTCCTTATTTAAAACACAAATCCACCAGTATTTGAGCTCTGGAATGAAAATCTCCAGGGAGGAAGGGATGGCTGCACATGTTTCTCAACTATATTTCTTCTGAGTTTTGCCTTCTCTTTGGGGTTTTTCTTACTGTGACTCCTGTAGTCACCACTGAGCCCTGCTGCGAGGGGTCACCACTTCTTTTCTTTGGCCCAAGAATATGTGAAAAGGCCCCTTTCTTTATTTTCCTTTTACAAAGCTTTATAAGGGCGTATACTTTCAAAAGAAAATTTATTTAAAATCAGAGGGAAAACGAAAAGGAAATCAATATAGAAAATACAAATGGGTAAAATGACCCATTTCCAAAAAGACAGGCTTCTGATTCTGGGAATCTCAATAGTGAAGGACTTTAGCATGTTCCAAATTCTTTTACCTGAAAAAAAACTCAAAACCAAATGTTTAAACTCAGATGCCTATAGAGGACAGGTACATAACATAAATATGTGTACCTGGCTGGACAAAAGACAATAGAGATTTGTGGGAGCCTGTGAAAAACTAAATCACATATCCCCCTGGATCTAGACCTAGATAGGCTAGCACAATTTAACAGACACTGCTTCAGGGAGTTGTGTATCTCACTTCATTCAAGAGAAGTTACCAGTTCTTCTAAAATAAAAAACTATTTTGTTGTTTAGCTTCACCAAATCTGTTAGTCTCTCAGGTGGTTTTAATCTCCAGTCTGAGAAATGCACTTAATTCAGAATCGAGTTTGAGGCAGTGTTGATTGATGCCTTATTTCTGGCAAATATCTAGCCCTTTAGGCCTAACCTATAAGCTTCACATGCCTCTGGGACATTTTGCTGTGATTCACAGTTGAATCTTCTTCTTTTCCTCTCTTGTAGAGGAAGGGTTTCACAAAACTCCATTTGTTACAGTATGTCCATTTAATAATGCCTTCGCTTATTAAAAAAAAATTGATGGCTTATATATAATTAGTGTTAATTTGAAAACATAAGATGAAGATCTTTTTTAAAAATGTTTTTTATTAATTTTTTTCTTTTTATTTATTTTTAAAACATTCACAGCAATTTTATTTGTAATAGTGATTTTTTTTTTCTTTTAGAGAGAGAGGAGGGAGAGGGATAGAGAGATAGACACATCGATGAGAAACATCAATCGGCTGCCTCCTGCATGCCCCCTACTGGAGGTCAGCCCACACAACCTGGACATGTGCCCTGACTGGAAATGGAACTAGTTACCTCTTAGTTCATGAGTTGATGCTCAACCACTGAGCAACACCGGCTGGGCAAGATGAAGATCTTTTTCAATACATACTGAATTTAAATGGATTATAGGACATACGAGTGGGAATTCAGGAAAGTCTAAAATATAGGACTGAAGCTTAGGTTGAGAAAAAGGACCTATAGAAATAGATTTAGGAGTCATGTGCAAAGGAACAGAATTGGAGAATGGATGCATCTTTTGCTGGGAAGAGCAAGGAAAAAAGAACAAAAGTCCAATGATGAGATTTTGGGAACAGTCATAATTGGAAGGAGTCATAGGCGCCAGTGAAGGAAATGTGAGTGAGATAGAATGAGGATCTGGATAGAGGAGTAAATTAGCCAAGAAAGAGGAAGTAACCATTATCAAGTACATACTGTGCTTGTGCTAGACACAGTGCTAGGTGCTTTATCTAAATTAAAACTTTTTAAAAATATATATACTTTTATTAATTTCAGACAAGAAGGGAGAGGGAGAGAGAGATAGAAACATCAATGATGAGAGAGAATCATTGATTGGCTGCCTCTGCACACCCCCTGCTGGGGATCCAGCCCAAAACCCAAGCATATGCCCTTGACCAGAATGGAACCTGGGACCCTTCAGTTCGCAGGTGGACGCTCTATCCACTGAACCAAATCAGCTAGGGCTAAATTATAACTTTTAATTCTTACAACAAACCTGTGAGATTAGTAACATTATACTCACTTGAAAGATAAAGAAGCAGAGGCTTAGGGGTTATGTAATTGGTTTCAAGTCACTCAGCTGATTTACTCACATTTGTCTTTACCCAAGCTCTTCCTGTCCAACCAAGTAGGGCGATTCACAGTGCCACATGTGGGAGAGGGACCAAAGAGAAAGGGTTACTGCCTGACTGTCCGAGGAAAAATCCTTTAGGCGATTTGTAATCTATCTGGGCAATATCAGCAGATTTCGGCAGTTTAAGAAGGATCAGTTGATCAGGCATGGAGACATCAAATGTAGAACCCTCATCAGAGAAGTCTCACAATGAAAGGAAATGAGAGCTAGCTGAAGAGCTAGAAGGGGCTTAAGTAAAACCCTTTCTTAAGATGGGAAGACACATATGTTTAAAAGCACAGGAGAAGCCACTGGAAAAGGGAAGTGTGAAAGCAGGGACCTGCATAGCAGAGCAAGTGGAAGGATTAATACTTCCTCTAGGGTTTGTGGACGGCATGGAGGCACGGGATGTATTTGAAGATAGGTGACTTGATCTCTGCCTATTTCCATCCTCTTTCCCCAGGAGATGTAGCTTTTTCATCCCAGAATTATAAAGTCCTTTCCAATGGCTTTCAGCCTGCCTTACTTAAAAAGAGGATCAGCCCAGCTGGTGTTGCTCAGTGGTTGAGCTGCCAGGAGGTCACAGTTCGATTCTTGGCCAGGGCATGTGTCTGGGTTGCAGGCTTGATCCCCAGTAGGGGGCTTGCAGGAGCCAGCCAATGAATGATTCTCTCCCATCATTGATGTTTCTATCTCTCTCTCCCTTTCCCTTCCTCTCTGAAATCAACCAGTGAGCTTCACTGGCCGGGCTAGCTGTCCAATATGTAGGATTCGTGGGCATCCTTGTTATCTCCCATAGGGAACTGTCAAGGCAAACATTACTACAAAGTCTCAGGAAGCATTTTTTTCATTCTGTGTGGGAGATCTTTGGTCTATTTGGAAGCTTTAGTTCTATGTGGATAGTACTTATTAAGCACCAGCAAAAATATTAAACCGTGATAGTTAATGTTTTGTGATACTGAAAAATTAAAACATGGTTTCTGCCCTTGAAAAATGGGCTTTTAAGAGAGATTAGACCACTGGAATTTACACATATGCAAAGAATATTCTAAATACATAAAATATATGTTATCCGAGAGGAGGAAGAAATAGATTCATTTGGATGGGATCTAGGGTTCATACCAGGCTACTTTGGGTAAGGTATTTATGGAAGAGATGAATCTTGAGCTAAGAGTTCAGAGGGATTTTGTATAGTAAGTGGCTGCTGAAGGGAAGACACACTGGGTGTTTTATTCAGTTACACAATCTGAGAGGCTCCCCTGAGGTGTGGTGGTTTGAGGGAATCCTTCAAAAGCTCTTTGGCATCTGTTACTCTTATGCTTGAAGCCGGAGCAGTTCTGATGTTGTACATGGTCGTTTAGAACCTTTTACTCCAAAGAACCCCTGATGTTGATGTGAGTAAAGCTAGGAATGAGGAGGAGCTTTGAGACAATAGGATGACAACACATCTTGGCTTAAAGAAAGAACAGTCGAAGATCATTTTGGTATTTCATTTTGTGAAGTCCCCAGCTCCAAATTTAGGGTAACCTCTGATAATGAGATAAATAAGAATCAATATAAAATGGATGAGATTAGCCATCTATAGAAGTAACTCACCCAACTGTTTATAAATACGTTATTGCTTATGAGACAAGATTGCAAATCTCATCAAGAGCCTAGGCTAGTACCTTAATGCAGGGAACCATGACATCTCTGATACCTTGTACAGAAGATTAGATCAATCACATTTTATGAGCTTTAAGGGAGTTTATCAATTTAAGAATATATCAAGCCTCTTCATTTTACTTATGAGGAAATTAGGGCCCACAAAGATAAAAGAACTCTTTTGTAGACAACTGGTAGTAGATTTTGGCACCAGGACTCAGAATTTAGCACCAGAACACAAGGCTCTGAACTTCCAGTCCAGTATTCTTCCATCATGTCCCATCGCCTTGCCACTTGTTACATGGCTACACATGGAACTTTATGTGGGCAGTAGGCAAGACTGGGTTCCACTTCTGAGCAGTATAGAGACCTAAATTAATTGCAAGATAGGAAAATGGTGCATGGCTAGAGGACTCTGCCCCAAGTACTGCCTCATTTCTTATTCTACATTCCTTTCTTCCAACTCTTGGTCTTGCACACCTCTAGGCTCTTATATGCAATTTGAGAAAAACGGTTAAACAATTAATTCATGACATCTGAGGAGATGTACTAGTAGAGGAGCAGAATGGTATAGAATTAAAAAAGAAAAACCAATGAGTTGCACTTTATTAATTTATCTAGCACGGTGCCAAAGCAATACTATAGTAGAATGTGGATTAATAATGTGTAGCTCTTTCCACACAGTGTATATGAACTATCCCATACAGTCATTTGCTGTTTTTTTTCTTTGCCTTTTTCTGTGTTTAACTAGTAGCACTCTCACTGTTTATTCAGCTTCCCCGGAAAAATCAGCTGAAGATATATCAGTCACTGGAATGGTATAGCCCCCACCTAGTAAAATTGACATTTTAATTTCAAAAGTACTCTCTTATGATTTTAGTTAGCATCAGTCAACCCTCTAGAGTCTGATTATCCTAAATTAACTAATGGACACCAACTTAGGGACTCTGGACCTTTGGTCACCCCTGTAGACCCCTATACACTCCCCATGAGATGCTGCTTAAGCAGCCACTCAGGGTCTCTCAGTCCATGTATCCATTGCCCTTCCCCCAACACTTCTTCTTTTTTTTTTTTTTTTAATATATACACTGAGTGGCCAGATTATTATGACCGGCCAGATTATTATGACCACCCCATCAGTACAATAAAGTGAATTAGTTATGCAAATAATAATAATAATAAAACCTTGAGAGTATTTTCTTAGGAAGTTTTCAATATTCAGTATTTTTGGAAGTGTCAATGAAGTACTGATGGGGTGGTCATAATAATCTGACCTGTCATAATAACCTGGCCACTCAGTGTATATTTTTATTGATTTCAGAGAGGAAGGGAGAGGGAGATAGAAACATCAGTGATGAGAGAGAATCATTGATTGACTGCCTCCTGCACGCCCCCTACTGGGGATCGAGCCTGCAACCCAGGCATGTGCCTTTGACCAGAATTGAACCTGGGCCCCTTGAGTCCACAGGCTGACGCTCTACCCACTGAGCCAAACTGTCTAGGGCTTCCCCCAACACTTCTTATTAAAAATACTGAATGTTGGGGCGCCTCTAACTCCATTTTAGAGTATTAATCTGGCTTTAAAAGCATCGCAGGTAAGTAGCAGAGAGTATTTATTGGATGCTGTGCCTTTCGTTCAGTGCAATAAGCGGACTTGACCATACAACCCCTTTCACTGAACCTGCCATGTGCAGTAAGAAACCCTCCCGTCAATGTTGGGGCTTTGCCCAGCTGGAGAGGCCCTTTGGATGGTGAGTGGGAGGTGTGGAGGGGGTCTCTCTCAGCACTCTCTTAACTCATAGGTTCCCTTTCTTTGACTTCATCCACCAGTGAAGAAAGTACCCCTTTACCTCTTTTTCTTTTCCCATTTTATGAAATTTAGTGTCAGAGGAGATCCCAGAGTTTTGATGTAGAGAGCCCTAATCGAGAGAGCCCTAATACCCCAGAGTTTGAAATTGGTTCTAGCTTTTCTGATCTGGTCAGAACCGCCTGGATCAACTAGCAGTGCTATATAGACCATAGCCCCTCTCTCCTGAAACTGCTTCTGAGGCCTAAAAGCCTGAATCAAATAGCCATTGTACTAACTCGTATCGGGGCTTAGAATGTCAGTTTTCAGCTTGTCCTTATATATAAATATAGGTCTCGCTAGATATAAAAAGTGAGAGAGTCTGTAAGTTGCTCTTTTTTTTTTTTTTTTCTATACCCCCTTTCATGGGACAAGCTAATGAGATGCATATCATTAAAGACCCGATGTTTTGTGGGACGGAGCCTTTTAAACTGGATGTGCCTGGCTTAGTCATGGCAAATATTTACCAAAAAAAAAAAAAAAAAAAAAAAAAGAAAAAAAAAAGGGACATACCATATAAAATTAGAGTTCTGAAAATAGTACTGAGAGAGGGAGAAAGAAAGAAAAAAAAAAAAAAAACAGTGCAGAAAATACAGGCCAGTCTGTTTGGGGAAAAGGGAAAAAGAGATAAAATGAGAGAAACCTCGGCAGTAAAAACAGCATCTTGGTAAACAGACTATAAAAAAAATTGTGACCTGCTTTCTGGCAGCCCCGGCGGCTGTCGAGCGGGTGAAGGTGGCGGAGCTGGCGTCTGTGTGGACACACGGTGCCCGGGGCGCACGGCTCCCCTGGCCGCGCAGGGCGTTAAATTTAGCCACATAATGATGGGCCTGAGGACAGCCTCTTGTTGACCACACCATAATTACTGCTTCACTTTATGAATTTTATTTTGCTTATTCTGTTTCCTCCTCCTTTGGCATGAAGGCGGCCTGGAGTGGGGGGAGTCCCGCCCCCACACTGCTCCCTTACTGGACAAATGAGTCTTCATAGAAACGTGGGCTCTTGGGCCGTGAGGGTAAAGAGTAAACTCCCTTGATTAATCAGAAAGAGAGGAAGGTTTGCTGGTCCCCAAGGCTCTTGATTGTTCATAGCGGAGTCAGAGGTGGGACTTGCTAGCTCTCCCTCTCAGGACTCTTGGAGAAAATCCCTGTCTTTGGTCTTAGAAGGCACTTTCATGTGTCTGTAGAAGTTGACGCTCTTATTCTGTTTGTACCCCAAGAGCTAGTCTCCTAGGTTTGTTGGTTTTTTTTTTTTGTTTTTGTTTTTTTTTGTCTTTGGTCCTAAACTCCTAGCAACCTACTTGGAAGTTTAGTTTGGTCAACCTCTGCATCACGAAGAGGTACATTGTTTTATATAGGTTAGGTGATAACTGGGTTCTTAAAGCGGAGGGTCTAATATAATCAAGTGACTGTTCAGGTAACATAATAATACTTGATCCAAATATTTTTGAGACCTCAGATTTTGTTCTTCTTGGGGGATGATGCAGATCTTCTTGGTTTTAGAGTTAAAACAACATGGTTTGGTAGAGCATCCCATGGAGTTTGTCAGAGTGGTGCTTGGAGGCTTAGCTTTACCTACCACTCTATGGAAGGGGCCAGAAGCCCCAGGGTCTCAGAAAAAAAGTACTATATTGGGGAGAGAAAGTAGGCTGTATAAAGGGCATTGAAGGGTTGTATAGAATAGGTGCTGGGTCATTGGGGGTGAAGTTCTTGAATGGTGACCTAGGCTGGTGGCTACCGATGGCCCCACACTGGCCCTCCAACTGAGGAAGTGGTGGAAAAGGAAAAGCAAACAGGGGTTGTGGTCAGGGTACTGGCTTGTCTATCATTGGCCAGGACTGTCCTGTTTGTGTGTCAGGGGTGGTTGGGCTTCTCCGAAGCCAGGCAAGAACGTGTCAAGGAGAAGCTTCTTGCAGCTCTTGTTTTCCCAAAACAAAGGAAGCTCCTTGCATTGCTGGAAGTAGCGTGCTTGGATGCTGAGTTTGTTATTGCCTGATAACCTGGCCACCAACTCCTGCCCTCTTCTTCACCCCGGCAGCCAGGGCCTTAGTGGGGGCAGCTTCCTCTTCCTCATCCCAGGAGCAGATTCACTCTCTATTGTATCCAGAGGGGAAAGAGAGGAGAGCTAGCCCTCCTACCCCCATACCTATCCTCTTCGTTTCTCATGGAACCTTCTAGAACAGTGCTTTACAAAATAATCTGACACATGGTTTTACTGTGCATAGCTAATATGCAGCATATGCCACATGTGACAAGTTGAATAATACTCAAGCCATTTTATACCCTGGCCATTGAAATGAGTCCTCCGAACCTGTGTTTGGATGTCATGGCAACGTCAGATTGCTATAAAAGTTTTGAAATACTTACATTCAGTCTCTATCCTTACCTCATTATGGGCTAGTAACAAAGAGTTCCTGGATTAGCACCAGGCTGCTGATCACACTGAATAGCATTGTTCTAGAACCTTAAGACCCAGTGAGTTTGAGCTCTGTTGGACATAGAGCTCCTACCCTAACCCTGTTTCGTAGGGGATGAATAGAAAAAGGAGTTATTAAGGACATTTTAGGCAATAAGAAATAATCTGACCTCAGTTGCCATGCCATGCCAAAGAACTCTGACACTGAGGTGGAATGTTGGACTAGAGGGTTCAAGCTTTCTTTCCCAGTGCTGAGGTTCTGTTATTCTAAGGTTAAACAGTGAGGCCAAGAGATAAAGTTAATGACCACGATGATTTTCCTTTAGGCAGCAGCAATTTTCAACCGTGTGCTGAAAGAATTTAAAACATGAAGTATCTGACCATTTAGTCAGGGGCACTGACCGCCTTCCCCTTAGGTTGTCAAATAAAAAACGACAACAGCCAACACAACAATAGCCTTCTGGTGTGAATGAATCAAAATTATACCTATTTATTTGTCAGATTGGCCCAAAAAAATATTTTTTTGGTGTGCCAAAAGGTTGAAAATCGTTGCCTTGGGGTATTGTTTCCAACCTCAACTGCAACTCTAGGTGACGTAATGAGGTAAAGAAAGAAAAGGAGTTATGTTTTCCATAGAGTTTATTTACTAGTGTGTCATTACTGCCTGGATATGAGGTCTTTCTTCTACAGATTGATCATGTGTTTGGTCAGCATTATCTTAATCTTCTGTTAGAAGGCCACCAAATTGTTTCTAAAAGTTGAGAGATCTAGGATTGAAGGGAAAAGTAAATATTGGCAGAGTTGGTGGAATTCAAGTAAGAGATAAGAAATGGGGCTTTGATTAGAAATGTGGATTATTGGCAGGGTTACCTGACAGCTCTAGTTGGGGGTGGGGTGAGGCTAATAGCCCAGGTCCATAGGACAGCTGGTTGGAAAGGACTTGGCACACGGTCAGAGGTTATTCTTTGCCAGAGAGAGGAATAAGGGGACTGAGAGGGAAAACTGTTTGGAAAACAAGACATGATTTTAAAGGGCTAGAGAGTTCCATGAGGAAGGGAGCATGAACCTTCTGGGTTCCACCGTTGCCAGAGGATGGAAGGAAAAGAAGTAGGCCAGGTCTCATTTCTGCTTCCCTCACTAACCTCAGGGATCTGCAATCAGGAAAAGAAACCAGATGGAAGCCCCTGATTAAAGTAATTCTAGCCACGTGTCCCTCTTAAAATTGATCGATGCCTTGCTATTGACCTTAGGATGAAGTCCAAACTCCTTAATAAAACCATTAAGGCCCTTTCAAAAAAAACATATATATATATATTGATTTCAGAGAGGAAGGGAGAGAGAGATGGAAACATCAATGATGAGAGAGAATCATTCATCGGTTGCCCCTTGTATGCCCTACACTGGGGATCGAGACTGCAACCCGGGCATGTTCCCTGACGGGGAATCGAACCATGACCTCCTGGTTCATAGGTTGACACTCAACCACTGAGCCATGCCAGCTAGGCCATTAGGCCCTTTTTGATGTGATATACGTATACTTGCTTCTCAGGCTTCATCTTCTCTTCTGCTAGGCTATACTGCCCCCATTCATACTCCCTACCTTCTGTCCCAAATTTATGCTTCAGTCACAGTGAACTAGTGTCAGTTCCTAGAACCCATTATTCTCTCTCTTATCTCTGGACCTTGGCACATGCTCTTCCCTCTGGAAACCCCCTGGCAGCACAGCAAACCTTCTCACCTGCATAGCTCCTATTCGTTGTTTAGATTTCAGTGAAGATGTTACTTCCTCTAGGGAATTTTCCCTGGCTCTCCAGTTTAGTTTAGTTGCCCTTCTTCTTTTTTTTTAAATATATTTTATTAAATTTTTTTTACAGAGAGGAAGAGAGAGGGAGAGAGAGCTAGAAACATCGATGAGAGAGAAACATCGACCAGCTGCCTCCTGCACACCCCCTACCAGGAATGTGCCCGCAGCCAATGTACATGCCCTTGACCGAATCGAACCTGGGACCTTTCAGTCCTCAGGCCGACGCTCTATCCACTGAGCCAAACCGGTTTCGGCTAGTTGCCCTTCTTATGTGCCACTTTATTTGGTCTATCACAGGCCTTGTCAACACTGCGTTGTAATTACTGGTTTTCCTGACTCCCTCCACTAGATGGTAAGTACCCCGAGGGCCAGGGATATTATCTATCTTTGTTTAACTTGTTTGCTCCATTGTAAGAACTCAGTAAATTTTGTGGTGCTATGCATTCTGCAGAGAATTTTTGACTTTATTATTTAATTTAAGCCTGGTGAAATGAGCAGGCTTCATTGAGTAACATTCAACACAAATATACTGATCAACTACTCAGATAAAAAGAAAACTAAAAAGAAAGAACAAATTTCCATGCTTTTTTTTTTTTACCTCATAGGGCCACTTCAGGATGAGGAGCTCTGATGGATTGGCTCAGAGAAATTAAGTGATCCTGAATCCCACAAGTAATTGCAGTTGAAACCAGAACCTCATCCTTTGACTTTCTAGTACAGAGCTTTTTTTCCACTATCTCACACTGTCTCAAAGGCTCTGTTCTAATGAACTATATTTGAGAAGGGAGGATGCTCAGAGACTAAAAAGTGTTCCTGTAACTCTTCTTAAATCTGCCCATTGAAACATAGACCTGAAATTATAGAAAAATGGCTAAGCACCAAACTGGAGTATCATCACATAGAAGGTCAAGAAAAAAATGTTAGGACCATGAGACATGGAATGAGCTGAGACACAGTTGGAGGGGAATCCTCTATCTTGGAGAAGGATCTGAGAAACACTGACATTTTCAGCTGCCAAAATGTTTTCCTTGGGGCCGCCCTGAGAACAGGATAGCCAAGTGGGATGAGAACAGAACTGGGGGGGTTGGGGGGAGGGATACTTGCTGGCTGTCTTCCCAACTCTAGTAATTTCTTGGCCACCGAACAAGTAAGGTAGATAAGCTAGAACCTTTAAGGCTGCCTCTCAGCCCTTTTTGTCCTTAGGTTCTTGGGAGCTAGAGGGAATTGGTATCCCCCAAATCAGCGGAAACCTAGTCTGTAGCAGAGCTGGCCACAGGCCAGGTTCAAAATTATTCCTGGGCCTTGGCCTTGGGCAGGGGAGAGCATGGCCCGGGTTCTCTCACCAGCAGGGATCAGTAAATTCTAGCCATACAGGACCCAGACGCTCTTTGTCCAGCAATGTTTTCCCAGTGTCTCCTGGGGAGTGATTCAGGGCCAAGGTGACAGTGGGTTTGGAGCCCAGATGAAAGGATCGCAGGGACCACAAGACAAGATCCCTTGTGTGGTGGCCGGCTGGAAAGAGGAGGGAGTGAGTATGTGTAGAGGTCAGTGACGCAATTCTCCTGGCTCGCAGAGATGGAGGAGGAGAAGGCTCGTGGTGTGTCTCCTTATAAAGAGGCCCTTACCACATGAAGCAGGGGGTGAAGGTGACCCCACTGTGAGTCACCCAGGAAGGGACGCCGTGTGCCCAGAGCCCAGAAGAGAGGACTTGTGGATTTCCCCCTCTTTCCTTCTATGATGTTTTGTGTAATATGGTTGCTTTAGTCACTCAAGCTGCACTGCTTCTCTGTCTTCCAGTCTATTCTTGCTCCTCACTCTGTACTGTTCCTGATGTGTATGGGTTTTCGGTCTATCAATTTGTTTTTGATTTCTGTGTTTTGTTTTTTTTAATCTGAAGGTTGATATCTGTTGATTGCAAGAGACCCAAACCATACTAATTGTGTTTGCCTTTGAGAAGATGGCGTGGGGGCTCTTTGCTAAGCGGGGTTGTTCTTAGATAGTGTTTGCTTTCCTTCTTATCTTCAACCAAGGCAGGTATCCTATCCTGGACTGGAATCTGAAGGGATTCTAGGGGCCCCCTGGATTCAATTGCCTGCCCTTTAGTTGAAAGCAGCTCTAGTCTGGCCTTTATTGAGGTTTGGGATTGCAGAGAGCTCTGGGGAGTGTCCCTGTAATCAGCCAGCCACCAACCCCACACTGCCTTGTAATAAAGCAGCTCTATATTTGTTCTGTTTATAGTCTCCTCTGTAATAATGCCACAGCCCTCACTGTTCTCTCTCTTTGGGGAGATTTTCTGGGTAATAGAAAATTTTGAAATGTTAAAGAGGATTGTAGGCTCAGAAAACGTTTTTTATCTAGGATGTGTCTTAAGTTGGGAAGATGCCTAGGAAATCCAGGCAGCAAGTGCTCTTGCGGAGGAGTGTGTTGTGGTGAGCTTGTTGTGTGTGTGACACTGTGGCTATAAGGACCATGGGTGAGGAGGGGAGGTCTGGGAGAAGCTGTGGGTGCATGCGGTGTGGTTGTGTAGGTGTGGAGCACACTGCCCTCATGGTGGTGGTGGCAAGTGGATAGTGCGGTTGGAATGGGGAGTGTGAGAGGTGTGCAAAAGGGCAAGTGCAAGGATGGGAAACCCTATTTTGGCAAATTTCAACTGTCAGGTATGTTGGATGGTGAGACCTAGAAGTTTAGCCTCAGAATGGAACCTTAAAAAACTCACATTCCATTCATTCTTTCAACTGACAACCCCTTTACTCTGGTCCCCTGACTTTTCAGGCCTAGGCTCCGCACAGTTCCGCTGACGTTCCTTCTTCTACCTTCCTGTTCCTTCCAGTTTCTCATCTCTTTTCTTTGTAAACCAGGAAGAAGTCAGAGGCAGACTGTTAGGGAGAGGAGGTGAACAGTAAGCCACCTTGATCTAGGTTAATGAGAGTGAGCCGGATGTCCCAGGCTGATGGCTTTGAAGTTTACCTCTATGGTGAATACTGGGAGTTGTTGTTGCCAGGGCTCTCGCTAACAATTCTGATTCCTTCTTTTCCCTCTCCCCCCCCCCTTTACCTTTGCCCACCCCCAACCCCCGGATTCTATAAATACTTTATTATATGGCACTAGTAAAACTTCAAGTATTTTTTTTTATTAGAGCTACATAATATGGTAATTGTGTGACAGAACACAGCTCCCGTGAGCAGCCCCCACCCTCTTCCTAGGTGTGGCCTCTCACCACCTCGGCTTGGGCTAGGCCGGCAGGCCTCTCCGTTCCTCTTAAGTGTGTGTGAAGGGGGCTGGGTCAGTTTTTCAGGCAGAGCTAAGGGGTCAAGGCCTTTGAGTAGGATTAGGCAGAGGAGTAGAGGCACTTCTCTAGTTTTAAGCACAGTCTGTTCTGATGTGTGAGTACAGCAGGAATCTTATTATTAGCATTAATTCTAATCACTGCATAAGGCCACTTAACCTGCCTTTCCTTTACTAGTTTTGTCACATGCCATTGAATAGGTATTGAACTTAGACCCAGGTCCAGGGTGCATGAGTTTCTTTGGTTGACTCTGATTCACAGCACTTCTCCTTTATTTATTTATCTATAATAATAAAAGTGTAATATGCTAATTAGACCGGACGGCCAAACGACCTTCTGGATGTCATTTCGGACGTCATTCCAGAGGTCCCCAAAGCTGCTGCGGCAGGGGCTGAGGCAGAGGTGGTTAGGGGTGATCAGGCAGGCAGGCAGACCAGTGGTTAGGAGCCAGTGGTCCCGGATTGTGAGAGGGATGTCTGACTGCCAGTTTCGGGCCTAAACTGCTGCAGGATCGGGCCTAAACTGGCAGTCAGACATCCCGCGAGGGGTCCCGGATTGCTAGAGGGTGCAGGCTGGGCTGAGGGACCCTCCATACCCCATGCACGAATTTCGTGCAACGGGCCTCTAGTTTTTAATAACAGGCACCATTCTTTCTGGTATCTCCTGGTTCAAAAGCTATCAGAGCTGAAAGAACCCGATGCCTCCCATCTCTTGCAGCTTCAGCCCTGGGACATCTTTCTTCTTAAACCTAAGCCATTGTTCTCTGTGTCCACTAGTTTCATGAAAGGTGTGGAGCTAGAAACTCCACAGTCTGTAGGTCTTTTGTTAATGTGTGACTAGCTAACTGTGTATTTTGTTGCCTAATTGAGCCTTTTTATTTGATTCAGGTTTTTGCCCAAAGAGATCTGACTTTGAACCTTCCCTACCTCTCTCTCTACTGCAGTGATTGAACTAGGTCAGTGTGTCTACCTGTTCTCCTTTGAATTGAGTAGGACCTGTTTCTGCATCCTTACTGCTGCAAAGCTTGAGGATTGGGGACTTATGCCTGGATAGCAGCTAACAGAGCCCTCAGTGCCAGGGACTGGGGTACAACATTGAGTCCCTTCTTAACTGCCCTTGTGTCCAGTGTTTGCATAGGGACCAACCCCCAAACTAGACTGCCACGCACCCTTTACTCCCCGTGGAGACATATGGGCATATGCTCTTCCCACCTTTTGGGCTTAGCCAAGGTTAATATTAGACCTTCTTGCTGGGCTGCTGTTCCCGAAAACCACAGGGTGTTGTTAATATTCATGTGACCGCAAAGGTTCATCAATATTCATGGGTATCTGTAGTCTTCCTTTAGGCCCTTAGCTTGAAGAAAACAGGAATGATTGGAGTTTCTAGGACTTAAAACTAACCCTGTTTCCTGGAGTCTCTTGAGGAAGAGGCAAACCTTAAGAGTAAATGTCTGGGCCAAGAGAAAAAAGGAGTTTCCAAGCCAATATTCTAAACTGGTCTGACAGCATAGTGGAAGTGTGCTGGATGGCTGCTGGTAATATTACCATCGTTAGCCAGTGTTTATGGACTCTCCCCGGGGTTAGGTTTTTGCACGAGGAGCTGCGGGGGCAAGGGAACTAGCATTGTTAGTACTCGTGAGTGCCAGGGGTACAGCAATGTCTGACATGACTCCTGCCCCGAAGCACATGGAGGAGAAGGGGAGACAGGTAGGTGTGCTTATTTATAAACCTACAATCCAAGGTGAGAGTGCTGTGCTAGTGATATGCACAAGGTGCCGTTCTCTGTGGGGAAATTAGTGAAGGATTCGCAGGGAGCTCCTGACAAGGGGGTGGATCTAAGTAAAGGAAAGCAGAACCTTCTGATTCCTTTACTAGCCCTCAACCAGGCACACGCCCCCTCTAAATGCCCTCCTGGGCTCCCTGCACACCGACCTTGCCTGCTGCTCCTTTTATCAGATGATTTAGCTACTCCAGTATCTTATGTAATAGAATGTCTTTCCTATAAAGTATCTTCTATTTCCTAGGTGGGAAAATGTCCCCCTTTTTCCTGAAAGATTTAACTAGGAAACGCTCTCAACTGTGACATAGTCTTTGGTATAGTTTGGGTGAGTAAAAAGATGAACATCGTTCCAGATTGTATAAATAAAAGAAGGGCATGAGATCCTGAGGCCACCTTCCTATTGTATTTAGCACTAGTGAGCCTCTTAGGATTTGGGGGTCATGCTTGAAAGATGCATGGGGCCCGAGTGCCCATAGGAAAATTAGGACAATAATAAAAGGGATGGAAACAGAATTTTAAAAAAAGTATCCAAGGAAAGTGGGATTATAAGCTCTGTCTTTAAAATATGAAGATTTAGCACATACAGGATGATAAATAGCTCTTTTTTGCATTTCATTCAAGATAATACAAGAAAGGATGAACTTGAATTATAGCAATAAGAATAAAGGTGAAGTAGAGAGAGGAATTTTCTACCTGACTAGATTGCTACTAGGAAAGCTTTGGAAACTCCCTTCCTAGAATTCTTTAAGATTCTTTTCCTGACTTCCTTTTGTGGGTGGTGGTGAATGCAGAGAGAACGCTGTGCAGGCCTCGGGCACGCTGCAAGGGTACAAGGTGGTGGGGTACAAGGTGGTGCGGTGCTGCCTGCCCACCCCCAAGTGCCGCACACCACCCCTCTACCACACGCACATCTTTGCACCTGCCCATGTCGTTGCCAAGTCCCGCTTCTGGTACTTTGTGTCTCAGCTAACGAAGATGAAGAAATCTTCAGGGAAATCACCCTTCGGGTGAAGAACTTTAGCATCTGGCTGCGCTACGACTCGTCTCCTGCAGTGGCACCCACAACATGTACCGGGAGTACCAGGACCTGACCACTGCAGGCACCGTCACCCAGTGCTACTGAGGCATGGGGACTGGCACTGTGCCCGCGCCCACTCAATCCAGATCATGAAGATGGAGGAGGTTGCAGCCAGCAAGTGCTGCTGACCAGCAGTCAAGCAGCTCCACAACTTCAAGATCAAGTTCCTGTTGCCCCACCGGGTCCTTAGTGGCCAGCATGAGCCACGCTTCACCAACACCAAGAGGCCCAACACCTTATTTTAGATGCAGGGCCTCCCCATCCCCTGGTTTACCCAAATAAACTCCTTGGGAAACGGGGGCGGGGGAGAGGAAGATTCTTTCTCTAATGACAGGTGTAGTGTAGAGCTGCTTGGATACAATTTGAGAGCAAGAGTAGGAAAGGGCATGCCTAGCCCTAAGATTCCTGAAAGATTCCCAGTAAATCAGGGGAATGATTGGCTCCATCCCCCTGATTTCCTGGGTCATGCTAAGGCCTATCAGAAGCGTCTCCTTCTACCAGATGACAATGGTTTTTATGGAGCCCCACATATTTCCTGTGGTGACGTTTGGGAAAATACTTGCATGTAATTTAAACTGTCAATCCCAGGCATCTCTCCATAATTTCTACTGAAGACTTTGTAAATCTTGAGGTCTGAGGAAGCTGACTTTGGAAGCTGCATGCAGTTTCTAGAGTTAGGTCCAGGAGTGGGTTTTAGGGGGCGGAGAGGGGGAGAAACTTATCTATAAGGAATATGATGAAAGAATAATATTGTACACATTCATTGTCCCATTCTGTATATCCTTACTTCTGTAGCCTTTTATATTTTTTATTCTGTTTCTTTACAAAGTCTGTTTACATTTTTGTCTTGCACTTGGTTGTTCACACAGGTATTCTTGAAGATGAGTGAGAAATTGCTAGAATTCCTTAATACACCAGGTAAAGATGCTAGCGTGGAGGCTCTATGAGAGTGTGTCTTACTCCCCACTGTACCTTCAGCTTGTTCCTGGTTCATATTAGGTGCTGCAGAAATATTTGTTAAATGGATGAACAAATGTTTATATTTGTGAGATGAACTAACGTCTCAACGAGCTTACTGCTTATTAAATGTTTGCCCAGACCATCCTGAGGACCACAGGAATGGAGGGCAGTGTAAAATATCTAAGTTGTTGCTCTTTGGGTGACACTGCTTTCATTCTACTGTTTGATGACAAAGGATCATGTCATCTGGGTGCAAAATTAGAATTTCTACCTAAAACCAAGAAAACCAAAACTGTGATAGAGAAATAATTTTAATGTATATGGACTCGATTAAATAGAGAAGGGCTTGTTGAGTATTCACAGTTCTCAAATCAGAAAGACTCTTGGAGAAGGACCTTCATAGACTAATGGCTGTTAAGACTGGACCTAAAAACCCACCGAGGAGATTCTGGCTAGTTGGCATTCCTAAGACATCTGTCCCAGGAAACAGGAGGGTGGGCACTGGAGTTGGCCATTGCGTGCTGTGGGAGTATTCCCTTTGGTAGAAGTTTGGTTTCTTTTCTCTGGGATTCCCTCCCTTTTGGGCTTATGATGAATTCAAGAAGGTGAATTTGAGGTCTGTCCAATTTTAGGGTCTATTCTACTAAGCTGTCAGAAAAGGTCAGCAGGTGGCGCCAAAACATTGTCATACATCTCATGCTGGCTTAGGGAAAGGAGGTGGAGAGAGGGAAGGATTCTCTTTTGAACTGGGGACAGAGGGGGCTCTGGCTGTTGCTCAGGTAGGAAAGCCTTGTGGCTCAGTGTTTGCTAGCTTCCATCAGCCAGTATCTGTAGCTGCAATGTCCTACTTTGGGAGAGGATTGGTGGAGAGAGGGGCGTCCACAAATCCAAGAGTGGAAGAAGAACCTGCTCACTCTTTGCCCCTGCGTGACAGTCTCTCCTTCAGGGTCTGATGCTATACGATGCCACGGTTTCTTATAAGGCTCTTGCCTTGTTCTGTGAGCCTCTTTTTCTTTTCTGTGAGTTAGTTTCTATCTTTTGACAGATTCCATCCTAGGATATTTTTCTTGTTTCAGGACACGTTCCTAATGGATAGATTTCTGTTTTTCACCTGCCTCCCACCCCTGTTTCTTTGGGAGGCTGGGAGTGGGCTTACGGGTGTGGGAACGGAGAAGGGTGGGAGTGGAGGTGCTGGTCGGGAGAATGGAGGAGGACAGGGAAAACTGGTTCATTGGTTCTGAGAAGGAAGCAGCGCACCATCAAGACGGTAGGACGCCAAAGCAAAGAGTTAAAAGTCACCTCTAAATTGGCCGAAACTCAGAGTGAGGCCCTTTAGCGGCCACACGCTGGAGCAGGCACAGCTCCCAGCCTGACTGATTCCCACAGCCTGGGCGCGAGCTCGCTTCCAGCATTGTCCCTGACGCCCCTCGTTTCCCCACTCCCTTCGCAAACCCGCCGGGCTGTCTCCAACCTTCATTCCTTGAGCTTGTTCCTTGGGCCGCCCCCCTTCCCTGGGCGGGTTTAAGGGCTGGGCGGAGCTGTCCGCCTGAATCCCTTGTGGCCCCTTTGGTTCCTGGTTCTATATATATCCCTGTCCTTCTGTGAACAGGGTTTGATAGGGCTTTATGGGCATTTCCATCCGCTTCACAGGCACAGCCATCACAGAGACGTGTTTCACCCGAGAAACCTCAGCGGAGCCTGGCCTGTGGCGGACTCAGTCTGGCCCCTGAATCAAGGCTCTCTTCTCTTCCTGCCCTCCCCCGGCCCTCCCCTACGGCTCCCCACTACCTACCCCCAAGTGAATAACAGAGCTCTGGGGAGCACTCAGCCTCATTGGCAGGGCACTTTGGAACTCCAGAGACTCGTGGAGAATGCTTTAGTGTCCCTCTCTCTACTAAGCTCGCCAGGGAAGATAGGAACCCTGACTTCTGGCTTAGATGCTGTAACAGGGCGGTGGGACTTTTCTTGACAAGAATGGAACCCGGTGGGTGCTGGCAGGTTCTCTTGAGGCATCAGAAGAGAAAGAAGAGCCTTTCTGAAGGGAGGCTGGAGGAGCCAATGGGAGCTTAGTGAGGGAGGTCAGGGCCAGAACTGGGTCATATGAGTTCAAAGGGATAAAGGGACAAGGGGATTCCAGACAGCTGGTAGGAAAGAATACTTCCCCAAGAGACCCCCCCTTTTGGCTCATTCTCTGGCCAGGAGATGGACCGATGGAGTCTGGTTTATTAAGGGAAAGTGTGCATAGAATAAAGGGAAACCTGTTAAGCAGGCTAAGATTTGCATGGGGAAGCAATAGAACACCCATCACAAACACATTTCAGGATGTCTGACATCCCAAAGAATAGCTATAATTTTTGTACCTGTTGAGTGCCAGGCCCTCTGGCTGTAAATCTCGTTACTCTTCACAACCTTTTTATGAGTTGGTATTTTCCCATGGTACGGAAAGTGAAACAGATTCAGGGAGTATAAGTTGACTAGAGTCACATAGCTCATAAATAAGTGATGAAGCCAGCTTTCAAAGCCCATGCTCTTTCCACTACACCATGCTACCTCCCTCAGGAGCCCATAAGAAGGTGACAGAGCCGATGCCGACTCAGTTTGTGGTCTGAATAATGTTTAGTCTCTTTCCGTTATTTAAAACTTCACATTTCCACATGGTTCTCTGAACCTGACACCTGTGTTTACTTGTGCGCTTTCTTGACATTCTGGCTGATTCCTTGAGCCTGGGAATTCCCAGGGCACCAGGATGCTTGGCCGTGCCCCATAAAGGAGAGGCCCATCTGTGTGCGTCTCTGTATTATTATCCGGCTGCGCTCAGGCCAGAAGGAAGCTCACTGTCGTTGCCTAAAAGGCCTTCATCCCTGGCTTAGAGACATCAGTCCATCTGTGACTTTTGCTGTGTCCAGAGTGGCCGAGCTAGGTATTTTCTTTTCCCTGCTTTGTTTACTGTTCTTTCGTGGGATTTCAGATTTCCATGATGGCGGAAGGCTTGTAAAATCCAGGGGTGGGGAAGGGTTACCATGGCAGGAGCCCAGGCCAGGCCAGGTCGAGCCAGCATTACAGACAGCTTTTATAATGGTGTGCAAGGCTAGGAGGCTTGTAAAGGCAATGCAAGGCAGATAGGGAGATAAATCATGCAAGCAGTGGGCAGGGTGGTGAGCCGAGGTTAGGAATTAACTTTGTGTTGGATGGAGCCCAGGTTGTGGGATGGGAAGAGAGGCCTCTCCTCCTTTCCTCTCCTCTCAGCTCTGTTCTTCGCCTCTCCTTTCTGTTGGCCCTATTCACTGCAGGCTGTGACATGTTTGCCCTGGCCTTTCCGGTCCCTCCTCCAAGTTGCCTGGACTAAATCAACAAGGGAGAGGGTACCCCAGAGCAAGGGAGGAAAGTGCTCATGCTTCTACCAGCCAGATTGCTTTGTTTTATTGCAAATAGGGAATGGAACTTCCTTCCTACAGCCGTGGACAAGAATGCTCATCCCTAGTTCCTTTCTGCTTGTTCTCATATGTTGTGGCTTTTACCTAGAAAATGGACCGGAACCCTTCGGGATCAGACAAAAAGCAGAAGATGCCCTCCAGCTATTCTGAGATTCCCCCACGTGGTGTAGGGTCTCAAGCTTGCCTGAGCCAGGGTGCGGACTTTGGCTTCTCTTGAGGGCTGAGGCGAATCCTGATAGCTTCATTCAGGAATTATAGTTGATGATGGCATCTTTTTTTGGGGGGTTGGGGGTGTCTCTGTGTGTCATGTATGGAAATGAGAAGGGAGCTGGGAGAAATGCAGAGAGAGGCCACGTGAGTGGTCAGAGTGGACTTAGTATAAAAAGAAGTCGAGGTTAAATTCTCTGCAGAGGGTGCATGTGTACGCAGTGGCCGAGTATTGAGAGGTGGATACTCATTGCAGGGACAGTCTTCAGGTCAGAGTTATGGCTGTTATGATCTTTATTTCTCCTCACAGCCCCTTGTGTAATGCTTTGCAAATTGTGGGTGATCAATAAATGTTTTGGGCTATCCTTTTTTGGCTCTTGATTGACATGATCAGCCAGCCTCTAAGTCCTCTTCTGTCATCCCTCCCTCTCCTTCCAACATCTCTCACCATAAAGTGTCCCTCTAATCATCACAGCTTTCAAGTGGATGGCTCAGCCCAAACTCAAGTCATTGACTGCGTTTCCTCCTCCCAGATCTGTAATAATAGCACTGCCACTTTTCTTTCTAATTAGGCCCTAATTGAAAACTGGTTGCATTTGGACTTTTCTTCTTCTGCTCTGCTTTTTCGTTCCAGTGGTGGAAAAACATTCAGCTGAGGTTTGGGTTTTTCCTTTCTTTCCCCCACCCCTTTTTTTCTTCTCCCCCTGCTTCTTCTTCTTTTTCAATACGGTGGGATTCTTTTGGGAAAGCTGTCCCCAGCCCGTTGGAGCCCCGCTCACAAACCCCAGCCTTCTCCGAGAAGACCGGGTCTTTTCAAGTGGTTTGCGTTGAACACGTCGGAGGCCCCCAATGCCTGTGACAGTTTCTGTTAATTATAGAGGCTCTTTCCCCCTCTCACATTAGTCAAAGGAGTTTTGTGTGTTTTAACAGCGTTTTCCCTTGGCTTGAATAAGACTCTGTTCAGACATTTCCTAGCGCTGGTGAGTCGGCAGCACACACTGGTACCCGGTAGCAATGCTTCCTTATTTGCTTCTCTAGGGGCTTCGGAGATTACAGTGGAGGGATGCTTCCTACTAGGCCTGAAATTTAGTTGTTTCTGGGTTCCAGACATAGTGCTTACACAAGCAAACGCTTCTGCAATGCCTGGGCCTTAGATATGAAATAGACGTGCCCTTGTGTGTGGAGGTGCTTTCCAGGTCTCTGGATCTCTTCTTTGTGCTTTTAGTCTGCTCCCAGTCTTATCCAGTCCCTAAGAGTCCCCTTCTAGTCCTGTTGTCCTTGTTGTCGGGTTATATCAGAGCCTTTCTGGGGACCCTGGCTTCCATTTTCTATTTATCTTTTTAAAAAGTACGTTTTTATTGATTTTAGAGAGAGAGAGAGGAATGGAGAGAGAAACATCTATGTGAAAGATAAACATTGATTGGCTGCCTCTTGTACACCCCCTACCGGGAATCGAGCCCACAACCCAGGCATGTGCCCTGACCGGGAATCAAACCAGTGACCTTTTGGTGCCTGGGATTACGCTCAACCAACTGAGCCACACCGGCCTGGGCCATTTTCTATTTCTTGGGCCTTATTAGCATTATCTCTTGTAGGCCTTTGGAAAACTTATGTTGCTATTATCTTTTAAAAAAATTTTATTGTTGAGAGTATTACAGATGCCACCCCCACCCCGTGTCTCCCTGCTGTTATCTTTAATATTGAAGTGCTCTTCTGTCTTGAAGCCCCCAAGAATGACATTTTGCTTGCTTAGGTCAAGGCGTTCTAAATAGGAATCAGCTCGGCACATGATCTGCTTAGGGACTCCTCTGAGAGGTCAGTCTACCCCGGTTTAGCTAGGAGAGAGCAGGAGACCAAGGAGACAAACAACATTGGACTAGACCTCCTATGTGGGGCTGCATTTTGCTGGATTCTGTTGGATGTAGGCAGCCTGAATTTAGTCTGGGAGGGGGTCAGCAGGGTCTCACAGATGGAGCTATGGTTAGAGGGTCAAGGGACCCCCTCACAGGCAAAGCGTCATGGGCACATCACTTCTAAGTGCTGGATGATAATTGCTTCTCCCATTGTGGGCTTTATTGTTGTTTTTTTTGTGTGTGTTTTCCTCAGAGATTTACTTAGCTCTGAATTTCCCCTTAAGAATATTTTGCTTTTGACGATGCTTGTTTTCAGCACCTGCACCATTTTTCTAGCCTAGAAACCTCCCTGTCTGAGGCGTTGATTTTATTTGGATGAGAACATCGTGGGAGGAGGACCTTGAAGAGTGATAGACTGAGGGGTTCTGTTCAGGACTTCTCCTGTGAGCTCTGTCGCTTAAGAGTAAGAAGGATGAACTTTTTTGGAGTATTAGGTGGGTGGCAGTCATGCTGACACTCATTTCCCTTTTCCTAGAAGTATGGTATACTTGAAATTAACATCAGTTCTGGCTATAGCTTAGGACATACAGGGAAAGTCAGCTATCAGCTTCTCCATTGTTTATAGAAGATGGAACTAAGACCTGTGGAGGTCATTACTCGTGGAAAAGGTGGGCATGGAGTGTGGAGAGGACTCTTTTCTACGTTAGAAAAACAGAAGCCTTAGAGGCCCTGAGTGGCTGGACCTGGAGGCGTGTCACTCCTCTGGAGCCCTCCGGAGAAGGACGAAGCCGCAGGAAGAGGGTTATGGAAATTCATAAGGATTACATTTTGTAAAAAGTCCTTGGACCCGAATTCAAGGAAGCTGGTTCCCCACATGGAGTATGATTTCCCCATTGGCTTTCCTTTTTCTTTCCTGTCTCCCCCTCCCCAGTTTGTCTGGAGTCCCATGTAGCACATGTTCGGTGCACCAAATGCAAAACATCTCCCTGCCCTGTGACCAGGGAGACTGCAGCGTTGGAAATTCTTCCTGAATTGCTGACATGGTGCTGTACATTGTTTATGTTTTATGACACACGTTTAACAATATAAACTGTGATATATTAAGGTCAAACATTGAACAAGTAAAGCAGAGTCAAGAGATACTAGTGACGTGTTTGGTCAGCCCGAGGAGGCAGAGGACTTTAGCTTCATCACTGCAGTTTCCCTGTTCCATAAAGTGACAGACGCTTGTCTGCCCCAGGCTTTGAAGATGTGGAGTGTAAACAGTATACCACATAAAGGCACAGGGGCTTTCTGTAAAACTGGGCAACTAATTTCAGCAACATCTTTTCATGTATTTTTCAAAGTATATTTATTTGAAATACTTTCAGATTGTGATTCTTGGTGGCACAGTGTTGGCGGGAGGGTGTTGTCACGCTCTACTCGGTGGTGATTGGATCAGACGTTTATGCTGATTATTAATCGTGGAAGTCATGAGTGTAAGGAAAATATAAAAGAGAGTGAAGGCAGCAGATTCGGAACAGAACTAAGTAGCCCGGCAGCTGTGAAGTTTGTTCCTGAAAAACTCTGGGTTGCCAGAGATCCGCCGTCAGGAAAATAGTATTGATGAGTCCTTTCTTCCCCTTCGTATTGGGACCTTTTGTAGCTGGGAGTGTGGCTTTTGGGGCATCGTTCAGCAAGTTGGCCTCCTCGTTATCCTGCAGCAGAGGAAGGGTTTAGGTGTATGCTTTGAGGAGGCTTTTAACAAGTTCAGGGGGAGCTCAAGTTCTCCCTTCTGACCTGGCTCTGCTCTTAGAGAGACTGCAGTTCATTGGCCAGTTTGGAGTATAAAGGTGCACAGTTAGCTGGGGTAGAATTAATAAAAGTAATGATTTATATCTGTGTGGTGTTACAGTTGGCAAAGTGCTTTCACTCGCACTGTCTTCTTTGGGTTCTGTCTTTGTGAATTAGGACAAAATACTTGTATTATTACCTCTATTGTGTAGATGGGAAAACGGGAGGGGGTGGTCCTTCAGCTTCCCAAAGCTGCATAGCAATGAAGCAGCTGAGCCAAGACTCAGACCTGGTTAGTTTCGATCGTTCCATTAGGTTAAGTTGGTCACCTGGTCTCCTACCTTATGACTCTTGGTTTGACCAAGGGCCAGGGTTCAAAAGGATAAGCTCCTAGTGTTCTCTCCATTCGGTTTCAATCTCTGTTATATTTTTCACTATTTTTAGTAAACTTTTTCTTTCTGACACTTTCTTTTTCCTCTCTATTCCTACTTTTCTGACCCCCCCACTTTCAGAGACTGCCTTATTTGCTTTCCTAGAAATTTCTCTTTTAAGGCTCTTGGGAACTTTGACCTACCAGTAGTAACTACGTTTAAGAGAGTGTTTAAAATCTCTCCTGCCCCTCTCATTCACCCCCCACCCCCAAAGCATGGCCTCGCCCCATCCTGCCATCGTGCTGGCCAAGCGCGTGGGGCAGCTGTGGTCAGTCCCATTTATAAAACTGGTAAATATGGGACCAGTTTCTGTCCCCTCCAAAGGTCAATATTTGTGCAGAGTTTAATTTTAACTTAACAAGCAGTTGTTTTCTGCAGCTGCCCTAGTGTGTTGTGTTGTGTGTGCTTTCCTTTCCCCTCCTTCCCACTGACTGTATGCGTCTGTGTGTGTGTATCTGTGTTCACACTGTAGACTCAGTTCTGGTCTTCAGAACCTGCAGCCACGGGCTTGGCTGGGCTCTGTATCACCAAGGACATTTGGGCTGAAGGGAGCTAGATGAAGAGCAGTGACCTTAGCATGTGGAGACAACACAGCCTTTTTTTCTAGAGGTCAGGGGATAGAGAACATTATTTAGTCTTCGGTAATCCTAATGCCATCACCATATCTTCCTTTGCAGAAGAGCTTCTAGAATGCAGGATTTGTGTTTTTATTGATTTCAGAGAGATGAAGGGAGAGTGAGGGAGGGATAGAAACATTAAAGATGAGAGGGAATCATGGATCGGCTGCCTCCTGCATGCCCCCTATTGGGGATCTAGCCTGCAACCTGGGCATGTGCCCTGACCGGGAATTGAACCTCCTGGTTCATAGGTCGACACTCAACCACTAAGCCACACCGGCTGGGTCCTACATTGCTTTCTTTTTTTTTTTTTTTTTAAATATATTTTATTGATTTTTTACAGAGAGGAAGAGAGAGAGATAGAGAGTTAGAAACATCGATGAGAGAGAAACATCGATCAGCTGCCTCCTGCACACCCCCTACTGGGGATGTGCCTGCAACCAAGGTACATGCCCTTGACCGGAATCGAACCTGGGACCCTTGAGTCCACAGGCCGACGCTCTATCCACTGAGCCAAACCGGTTTCGGCTACATTGCTTTCTAAGGAATGTTCACCCCTTATCCAAAAACCCTGGGCTCTAATTTCAGCAACTGCTTCTGGCGTAAGATGAGGGGAATGCATAAGATCATCTCTTAAGGCCTCTTCCAGCTTTTAATATTCTATGATTTTATGAATATTAGGGCATTGGACTGGGTATCAAGAGTAAATTCTATTCCAGTTCCTAGCTTTAACCTGATTTAAAAAAGGATTTCTTTGGGGATATGATTTTTGTTCCTTACAAGGATTTTGTGTGAATGGATGAGATTTTATTTAAAAGAACTCTGAGCTGTTTAAACAAGGAGAAATACTTTAATACAAAGCTCCTCTTACCTACCTGTGTCCCCTTTCACCAAGCTACTTAAGTTCCTTCTGCTTGTGAGCATGTCCCTGGCTTAGACAATTTAGTCCAACAGGTGATCAGCCCAGCTCCTCAGAGCCATAGGATGTACCATGGAGGAGGAACTGTCACCAAGAATGGCATGTGGGCTCCAGGCATAGTGGCCTCCTTATGATTGTTCCTTGAACATACTGGACATGTGCCACACCTTAGCACCTTCTCACTTGCTGGTCCCTCTGCTGAGGATGCTCTTTCCTCAGAGACCTGCGTGGCACCTTTCCTTCTCTTTGTTTTTTTTTTTTTTCATTTGCTACCTTCTAGTTGAGGACTTCCTGGCCACCCTCTGGAAAATGTCATCCCCACCCCCTCCAGCACTCTCCGTTCCCTTTTCCTGCTCTGTTTTTCTCCTTAGCACTTATCATTACCCAACATACCACAGATTTTGCTTTTTTTATTATGTTGTTTTTCTCCCCTGCGAAGGCTTGGATTCTCAATGAGGGCAGGGATTTTTGTCTGTGCGCTCATTGCTGTCACCCCAGTGTCCTTAGAACAATGCCTGGCATATTGAAGCTTTTAAAATGTGTTTGTTGAATACATGGAAGGAAGGAAGGGAGGGAAGGAGAAGTAGGCTCCCTAAACTGATGATTCTTCACAAGGGGGCGGGGTACATAACCCGTAGGGGAGGTGGTCGGAATAATTTGGAGGCCTTTTCAAACTATTCATACCTTTGCCAAAAAATTATGATATATGTCCCCTCTATCCCAGGATGGTTAGGAATCATTACATAATGACTTACAGTTACTGATGAAAATAGGTGATATGCTTCATGTGTGTTGGGTGGAAAAAAGTTGGGAACCACTGTCCTAGGCAGCCTGACAGGCCTGTCCCCTCCTGGCCTGTGAATTGCAGGCAGCCATCATGGCTAGGAAGAGATTTGTTGTTTTTCTCCCCCTTCCCATCTTCTCCTACCTCCTGTATACCCCCAACCCAGGCCTCCTTACCCCTCCCCTTTCCTTTATTCTCAGCCAGACACCCACCGCCTCAGCACACAGAGGTTGCCTACATTGTGAATGGTTGTAGTTGGGACACAGAGAGCCCTTGATGGCAGCAAGTGCTTCTTGTGACATCAGCTCTATGGCTTTAGGGGGAAGGCTGTGGCTCTGGGTCCCCAAGGGAGGGGGCTGTTTTTCTCTTCTTGATCCGTTCACGTTGGTGCCGTCTGACTTATAAACTTTAATGGCCAGTTTTAAAGGTTACTGCCATGGGGCACCTTTGTTGCCAGTTTTAGTTTTTTAATTTGGAAACTTTTTTCCCCTTGTGGTCTTGGGAGGAAAGATTTGGGGCCATTTGGGGCTGGGAATTGGCATTTGTGGGTGATGATGAGATAGCACAGCAGCATTCCGGTTCTGGCTCCAATAACCAAAATCCCTGGCATGTTAGCCAATGGCCCAAATGAACCCCCAAATGAGAAGGGGAAGACTGACATTGGGATGTGTAGTCTTGGGCAGTATCGGTCAAGGCCGTACAGGGTTGGTAGCTTGTTGGGCTGTCTGAGAAGAATGGTAACCATAACAGTAAGGCACTGGGAAAGGAAAGAGACTTCTCTTTCTTACTCTAAGCCTCTTAACTCTTCCTTCACCTGAGTCCCAGTCCTTTGCCCTGAATATGAACCTCATTGACAATGGTCAGGTTTAATTGGGATGGACACAAGGCTTCAGATACAGAATTGCTAGTTGGGATGTGGCCCGTTGGTTATTGCCCAATGTAGCATGGATACAGAACTAACAGAGAAAGCCGAGTCTTTTTGCCAAGAGGAACCTGCTATAGAAGGAAGGGATAGCTCAGATCTCCAAGATGTGTAGTACGAGGGCAGGGCCTTCTGGCTATAATCAGAGTCTTGGATTCAAATCTCATTCCTCGCTGTTCTCCCTGGGCCGGACAAAGCTGGATTTGCTTCTTGTCCCCTGTGTTGCAGGGCGGGGGAGGAGGTGTGGGGTTGGCTCGGGGCTGGGCCACAATTAGTGACCTGGAAGCTGGGCTGGGCACCCAGAGGCTATAAATAGCAGACGTGGAGCAGTCGCTGAGCGGACTCGAAGCCCAGCCAGACTAGCCGCGTTTCAAGTGGTCTGGGTGGGATTTTTTTTTCTCTGTTAACCATTTGTACATCTGGTTTCCTCAGTGTTGGTGGGGGCAAAGGAGGAGGGTGGGGTTGTGAGCAGAACCAGAAGTGCGTATGTGGAGTAGCTCCCTGATTAGTTTTGTTATATGTATGTCTTGGAGCTTCCAGGGTCCTTGGCAGGCATCTGGGATGGCGGCTGCTGGAAGCTAAGGTCTCAGAGCAGGACATGTGCTGTGGGAAATGCAGAAGTTCTGCAGGGCTCCTGTCACTAAGGTGTCCTGGATGTTCCTGAAGAGGGAGAGAAGTGGAGTCTCAGATGGAGCCACTCAGATCATTTGGGAGTAGACCGGGGCTTCTTATTTCTCAGTACCCTACGGAACTCAGTACCACAGGACCTCAGTACTCAGTATACGGTCTCTGTCGCAGCCAAGCCAGTCTGCTCACCTTCCTTACAGGCATTGCTCCTTCTCGCTCCTCTGCATTTGTTCCTGTCACCTGCCCTGGATTTGAAGTCAGAATAATTTGATTTGAATTCCAGCTCTTCCACTTACTTATTTGTCACTTGGACATATTCTATTTAAGCTCCCTGGGCTTCTGTTTAGTTCATTTGTCAATGAGCAATTTTCATAAAACACACCCTAAGGTTCCTTGTAGCTTTTATAAACCCATAAATTGAATTCAGTCAGTCCATTTCTGTTTTTCTTCTTCAAGAAGAAAATCCACCTCTGCCAGGAAGCCTTCCCTGAATTATCAGCTGAACCTTATTTTCTCTCACTTCATAGACCATTAAGAGTTCCATACCAATAGTTTATCCTATTTTCACCTGTATTTATCATCTCTTTCTTTGCAATTATTTTCTTGCTATTTTCATATATTTATATTTTGTCTCTGCAAGTAGATTACAAGTTCTTTGAAGCAGGAAACCATATCTTTTCCAGCTCTACCACTCACAGCACTTACTGCTGATGTTGTAGGCACAATCAAAGCCTACTGAAAGTTCCTGAGAAGCAGGCAGGCCGGCGGGCTGGAGTGGAATGGGAAATAGGAAGAAATGAATATGTTTTCAGCAAACTCCACTTGTGAGAGGTGGCTTTGTTCGAGTAAAATGGAAAAGAGCGAATGAGAACACAAATGGGAGATTTCCTGCATTTTACCTGACCATGGGATTCCTTCCAGTCCCACTGCTTTGCTGATTCTCTTCCTGCTCCTTTTTCTTCTTTCACCCCCAGGTGCTTTGACTTATGGGTGCAGTCTGCATCGGTGGGTTCTGGGGACAATGCTTTAATGACACTGAGTATGGGGCTATATTTTGTGTAATGGTAAAAGGACTTTCTGTTCCAAGGATAGGCTCTTTGTATTCAGTTTCAGTTCTTCTAGTTTCAATAATCCATCTGTTTGTAGTCTCCTTTATGCCTGAAGATAAGGATAATAACACTTGTTGGTATCTGTGAAAATGTATTGTTTTCTCTGAGTCCAAGGAGTGCCGTGTCTCTCCTGGTTGGCTTTTCTGTCACAGGACTTTGATCTTCCATCCTTGTTTCATCCTTTCTCCTACTTTGAGCTTTTTGGGCCAGGCTAAACAATTCCTCTCCACTTGGTGTTTACACTCTCCCGATGTTAGCAGAAGGTTATCATGTCTAGTCTCAGACATCACTTAGGCCATCTGCCTGGCTTAAGCCCCAATCGCTCCTTTTTCATTCTTCCCTTCCCCACCCAAGTCAGTTATGTTCTTCCTGGAACTCCCTCAAACTTATCTCTACAGTTTTGGTGCCAGCGTGCCCGATACTGGGCACATGAACCAGGCAAGGTCTCCTTACACCAAGGGAAAGAGACGATTTCTCTGTCTTCAAGGTTTCAGCCCTGGGTTTGAAGGCAAAGAACCCGATTTTGCTGTATTATCTTTCTTTCAGTTCATTCATGTAATAAGCATTTATTGAGCCCCTGTAATGTGGTGGCTTCTTATTAGATACCAAGAATATAATTCTGTTTTATTAAACTTAGCAGACACTTAAGTAATTGCTGTTTGCAAGGCATTATGTTAGAAGATGGGGATTCAAGAAAACTGAATCCAGAATTTACCTTCAAGGAACATATAACCCAGGAGGAGGTTCAGACATGTAAATATTAAACTACAATGCAGTGCAGAACGAAACGAGTGCAAATATAGGTCCAAGTAAGGCACTTTGGACGAAGAGAATAAAGAAGGTTGAACTTTGGCTTTTTGAAGGAGGTAGGTTTGTGGGCAGCAGGAAGCAATCAGGGAAGACTTTGAGAAAGAGAAGAAATTTAAGCTGGAGCTTGAAGGATAAGAATTTCTTTAAGTAGAGAATGTGAAAACGGATATTAGAATGAGCAGCATTCATTCTTTCTTTCCAGGTATAATTTTTGAGAGAATGGAAAAAGGGAATATTCAACAAATGGCCCTGTTTCTTCTTTAAGTATTTTTGAGTGCCTCCTCTGTGTCAGTTACTGTTCTAGATGCAGTGACAGAGCAATGACCAAAACAAGTTTTACTCCCCTAGAACTTACAGTCTAGTGAGTTGTCAAAATAAATGTGGTACTTGTTTCCCATTGCTGTTATTCACTACCCTTTTTACGGTACTAACATCTTTGAACGATAAAGGAAATAATGTCTCATAACCCTTTGGGCATTGTCATCTCCTTATTCGATGCCATCTACATCTTTCTTGATTGTTTCTTTCTAGCCAGGTTTTTGCCAGGTCAGTAACTGAGACCGGATCCTGTCACTTCCTTAGACAGTAGTGACAATTGATAGTTTTGATAAACACCCAGGTCATTGGAAGATTATGTGGTATCTTATATTTCAGTGTTATTTTTATTTTACAACATACTTTCAAATGCTTTGAAAATTGATCATCTGTATGAGTAGCAAATGGTAAATGTTAACTAGAATTCCCCTTCTCAATCAAGCCAGTGATTGGCACTCACTGTTATGGTGTTTACCTTGGTTGACTTTTCTCCATTTCTTCCAGTTGCTGTGCTGATCCTCAGGGCCCATCTTTTGCCTAGCTAATGTGTGTTTCTGTTTTACCCATGGTCTCTTTATGGCTTTAGGCCATTTTAGTTTGGTCAAGTTAAGCCTTTCTTCCCAAGTCTGCAATTGCCTTTGCCTCAATTCTAAGAGAGGCTGACAGTAGGAATGAATCCAAAATTCCATTCATTTTATATTCACCACATCTGGGTTTCTTTTAGCATCATTTTTCCCCTTGAGAATATTTTCAAGGTTCTCCTAATTTTCTAGTGGCTTTTTATTTTTATTTTATTTTATTTTGGTGGCGGTGGAGGGGTGCCCTTTGGAAGATTACTAAGACATTTCCAGGGCTGATTATCTAGTCTTAAGTCTATTTATGTCTATCTCCCTGCTTCTCTCATATAGTAAAATCATCTCCTTTTCTCTCTTCATTTACGGTGCAGGCATCTTATTTTTGAGACCTGAGCTGTTGGTGATACTTACTCTGGGTTCCCCTTTGTGTCCTAAGGAACCATTGATTCCCCAAAGAAGAGTCTTGATTTATCTTGCATTCTCTTGTGTGGGAACACTCCAGTTAGAGGAAGCAGCAATTCGTTTTCATGTCTCCTGATTTCACATCAGCAACTACCCTAGTTCTGTCAATGCTGGAGCTCTCTAGCTAGACCTTTGTAGTTGTCAACACTATTCTCAACCACTAGGGGACACTGTGTTGGCCTAATTGTGGGGAGAAATCTCCCTTTTCCATTAGTCAGTCTGTATCTGGTCCTGGGGCCCACACTCAGCTCTGTAGGTTGTGTACTGTACAACTCCAGTGAATTCCATTCACATAAGTATGATGCCCCTGGAGTCATGCAGTTGGGCTTAATTCAAAAGTATTGGCTATGTATGTAGTTATTATTCTTCTCATGTTTCTTTTCCTTTAGCAATCAGTATATTTCATGAAGATGGTATCCTCTTGGTTCAATGTTTAAATATACAAATTTGAAAATAGTTTTTATTGTTCTTAAACTGATGTATCCTCCTCCACCAAAACAAACAAAACAAAAAGGCATTCACATTAAAAGATGAATGAGATTCTCTCCTCTTATTAGTCGGCAGAAATTAGGATTGATTACTATAGCTTTGGCAAGAGTATGGGGTATTGGGCATTCTACATACGATTTTGATGGGAAGGTAAATTGATACACGATTTTTGGAGAGCAATTTTTTTGGGCAGTATCAGATGTATTCTTTCCTTCAGAAGGTGAGGATGTAATATGTAGAATTATTAACATGTGAAGGCGTGCACAAGTATTTCAAAGCAGCATTGACAACATTTAAAATGCCCATTGTTGCCCTAACCGGTTTGGCTCAGTGGATAGAGCATAAGCCTGCGAACTGAAGGGTCCCAAGTTTGATTCTGGTCAAGGGCATGTACCTTGGTTGTGGGCACATCCCCAGTAGGGGGCGTGCAGGAGGCAGCTGATTGATGTTTCTCTCTCATCGATGTTTCTAACTCTCTTTCCCTCTCCCTTCTTCTCTGTAAAAAAAAAAAAAAAAAAAAATCAATAAAATATATTAAAAAAATAAAATGCCCATTATTACATAAATCTGAAAAATTATGTTTCATCCAAACACTGTAGTTCAGTGAACCCATTAAAAAGAATGAGGCAGACCTGGATTATACCTTGAAAAGATGGCCATGATATACTTACTATTAAGTGAAAAAAGCAAAATGCATAAGAATATCTGTGATGTGATCCCATTTTGGGGGAGGGGAACACCTCAGTGTGTGTATGTTTGCATAAGAATAGAAAAAAAGGCCCTGGCTGGTTGCTCAGTGGTTAGAGTGTTGGTCGTTGGTCCGAAGGGTCTTGAGTTCGATTCCCAGTCAAGGGCACACACCTCGGTTGCAGGCTCCATCTCCAGCCCTGATCGGGGCGCATATGGGAGGCAATCAATCGGTGTGTGTCTCTCACATCGATGTTTCTCTCTCTCTCTCTCTTTCTGTCCCACCCAACTCTCTCCCCTCCACGCTCTCTAAAAAAATCAATGGAAAAATATCGGATACATACCAAATTGTGTACAGGTTACCCGTGAGGAGTGGGTTGGAGGTGAAGAGAGGGGGTCTGTTACTTATATACTTCTATAGTGTTTAAACTTAATGTTAAGCGTAAACTTAAGTGTTAAGTCGGTATGTTTTGTGGTGTGTGTGGTTGTTTTTTGTTTGTTTGCTTGTTTTGTAACCTTTTAAAGGGAGGAAACTAAATGGATGAGTTTACGCAGCACAATTCATTTGCCATTTCTTAGCTCCACTGGTTTAGCTTCCTGGGCTCACTAGTGTAGGTTCCTTTCCTCAACTCTCTCTGGGCTGGGAGTGTGTGTGTGTGTGTGTGTGTGTGTGTGTGTGTGTCTGTATTCTCAGTCCCTCTGGGAATTTACATTCTAATTATCTTCCAGAGTGTAAGCACTGATGAGGTCCTCTTGGCTATATTAATAGTCTCTTTGCTACTCTGCCCTTTTTAGAACACCCTAATTTCTAATTCTCTAATGAGGAATGTATTTTCCTAATTAGTCCCAATAATTCTAATTATGGCTTTAAGTCTATCTGTACTAACCTTGCACAAGTTTCTCCTTTCTTGAAGATTTCCTTAGTTCCTGAACCCTTGAAAACCTGTTCTCAACTCTTGATAGAGGTGTGTCTGGTTGACTTCCTGATATTAAAGCTGGTACTGTTCTTTGGTGAAGCTCAGAAGATTATCCTTCTGTTCTAGACTAGTTCTAGCCTAGGGTTGGTAATGATGTGACTTCTAGTGGCATAGCCACATTCCTGATATATTCTTACCTATGTTTACCTTCTTGCCAAAATAACAGAAGGCTTTTTTCTTTTCTGGTTTTGAAGATCTGTGTTCTCTACCCCCTCTCCCCCCCTACTCCCCTTAGAGGACCTCCCACTGGACTCCACCTTTTAGTCTGCACTTCTTCATCCTGCCCTCTTTTCCCAGCCTTCCCCAATTCCTGAACCCTTCCCCTGTGCCTTGTGGAATTAATAGTGCATCATCAGCAAAATCTAATCTCCAGTCTCTTCTCTGAGCATTCTTCTCTCCTTCTTGCTCAGAAACCTGGCTTTGCCCTGAAGACACTTCTTTCTCTGCAGCCTTCTCACAGGGTGGCTATATTTTCTCCTAAAGTCCTGTAACCACTGACTATTGAGGTGGGTTGTGTCCTCCTTGCTTCTAATTGCTGCTTTCTCACCATTCTCCTTCCTCCCTAAAAAGCCCGGTTTTGAATCTCATATCATTCAGTCCTCTTCATTGTTGTAATGCATTGACTCTGAGTCATTCCCACTCATTTCTTGAGGACTTTAGCTCCTGACTCACTGCCACTTTCTCCAGTTTTCTCTGGTTATCTTGTCTTCTGCTCTATCTCATTCACTGATTTCTGTGGGCATGCTCTAGAACAGTGGTTTTCACCAAGAGGAGATTTTGCCCTTAGGGGAAATTTGGCAATGTCTGGAGACTGGCATCTAGTGTAGTGGATAGCATCCAGGGACGTTGCTCAGCATCCTATAGTACACAGGATGCGCCCCCCCCGCCCCCCGCCCCAATGGCAAAGGCTTGTCCAGCCCAAAGTGTCTGCAGTGTTGCTGTTTAGAAACTCTGCTCTAGAGTCTACTTTAGACCTTGTCATCACCAAAACTGCAACCCCCCAGAAGCTCAGTTTTACACATCCTCCTTTTCAACCACTTCCTCCTCTATTGTTCCTGCTCTTTCTCTACCTCTACTCAACCTTCCCTTAATCCCACCGAGACCCGCAGTTAGTTCATTGATCTTACCCTCCTTTCATTGTCCTGGCTCCTTTGATGTCCTGGTTGCCTTCTTTACCCAGCTTCTATGGTCAATCATTATAATCACTTTCCTCCATGGACACTTGATTCTATTGTTCATCTCTTATGTTGTGTACAGTTAAATCCAAATTTTCTACCTCTTCCGTTCCTGCATATACAGTCAAGCGTAGTCAGAAAAAGAAACATAACAGCCAGGTTGAGTAGTTTTAATTTAAATTCTTGAACGTGAATCTCAAATGCACCCTTAATACTGCCCTTAATAAATTAGGCAATCATAATATTTCCCTAATTTATTAATTCTCCCATCATTCTAGATGACTTTCACACCTTTTTCTCTTTCCTCAAGTCCCTAATACCTTAACCTACATCCTATTTTGCTGGAGGAAAAAAATAGAAAAATCAATCAGAAGTGAACTTTAACAGACTTACACCATCACTTATATTTACTCTAATATCTTTTCCCTCATACACTGCCTTTCTGCCTATTGCATAGATGAATGAACTGTCTGTCTTTCTGAAGGCAGTCCCTCCATTTGTGCATTAGATTCCATGTCACCTATCAAAGAATTCTGTCTGGTAATTCTCCTCTCTCTAACTTTTTTCTTCCTATAGGCTTATCTTATTAATATACAAATGTGCTATTATGTTTCCCATTTAAAAAATCCTCCTCTTGACACCCCAATTTGCCCACCAGTGACTACCCTACTTCTTTGCCCTCTTTGCTACAAAATTCTTACAAGAGTTGTTTATTTTTATTGTGTTCCTCTCTTCCAGTTCTCTCTGGTTCTCATCTTATCTGGTCTATAAGCAACCTTTGATGTAGTAGTCATACAGTCCTCCTCCTCCCTCCTCCTCCTCCTCCTCCTCCTCCTCCTCCTCCTCCTCCTCCTCCTCCTCCTCCTTCTTCTCCTTCTCCTTCTCCTTCTCCTTCTCCTTCTCCTTCTCCTTCTCCTTCTTCTTCCTCCTCCTCCTTCTCCTCCTCTTCCTCCTCTGCTTTCTTCCCCTCCTCCTCCTCCATCTTCTATATTGTATTTGGAATTGACAAAACATTTGCAACTGAAATAATCATCCTACAGACAAGGCTCTAAGCACAGAGTCTGTCCCCAATCATAAAGTTTTACATCAACTTAAAACAAAATTAGCAACAAGTGATCTTTGGCACTAGAGTGGGTAATTCCTTAGCTGTTCATACAATATCCAAACAGCACACCACATGACATTAGATTGCTGGTTAACAGTTGAATTTTACATTTAAGTTACCTTAAAAAATTGAAAGTCCTCGCTTAGTTTGTCAGTATCAATATACTAACCATAGCTAACAGTGCCTAAGGTAGAGACTTCTGTGAGAGATTTATTAAAGAGAACACAATTAAGAGTACAATAAAGAAAAAGATTTCCAATCACGGAAGCATATAACCAAATGTCTTTGTTCAACAAGCCAACCTTTGAAATGCAGAACTCTTGCTTCTTTAATTTCTGTAGCGATTTTGCACAGGAATAGAACTTTCTTCTGTTTGGACTCCTGGATTTTGGAATATCTCAGTAATGATGTTAACTGAGTTTGGGTCGTGCGCATTCCATGTTAATAATCACCCAGTCCTTCTTGACACACTTACTTCACTTGGCTTCCAGAGCTGTGCACCTTCCACGCTTTGTTTTCTACTTCTTGGTTACTTCTTCACAATCTCCTTTGCTGATTCCTTCTTTTCTTCACTAACCCCAGGCCTCAGTCTTTGTTCCTCTACTATTCCCTACAAACATTTACTCTGTTGGTGATTACATTCAATCTCATGCCTTTAAATACCATCTTTAACTATATCTCCAGCCCAGATCCTCCCATATCCCAAACTTGTGTTTCCAACTGCTTGTTCAACATTTCCATTTGAAAGTCTAAGAAATATCTCAAACTCAACATATTCAACCTGAACTCCTGATTTTTCCTCCTCTCCCTATCTCACATACTCCAAGCATACTTCCCCTATAACCTTTTCCTCCTCAACTGATGGCAACTCCATCCTTTCACTTGCTTGGGTTAAAAATTTTGGAGTCATGTTTGACTCTGTCTTTCTCTCATACCCCACATACAGAGTCCATAAGGAAATTCTTTAGGCTCTTCCTTAAAGATAAATACAGGCTTTGCCACTGCTTCACAACCTTGATCTGAGCCACTATCATTTCTTGCTTAGATGACTGCAGTAGCCTCCTAACTTGTCTTGGTGCTTCCTCCTTTGCTCTCCTAAAGTCTTTTAACTTGGAAGGTGGAGTGACCCTTTAAAGTTCTTACAAAAGCCACCTCGGTAGTTAGACTCAATGGAAGTGAGAAAGGAAGAAAGCTGATTATGCCAAGTGTTTCCTTAGCCTTTCTTTGTATCCACTGTCCCCTATCCCTTTCTAGCTAGGGATGGATACAGTCATTCACATCCCTGGTCAGCCTTTTCTTTAGATCCTCCCTTAGGTGCTCTTCTACTCTATCTAGTGGCCTGTGGGGGACGGGATGGTATTATTCCCTGGTATGGGAATCAGAAGGAATACAATTCCTCTCCCACTCTCTTCTGTTTTGGTGGCTGGAGGGCCCGAGCCTTGACAGATAATGTTTTATTATCAACAGGTGTTCAAGATGCCCTGTAACTAGAGCCTAGATTTGGTCCTTCCTTCATCCCCTCACCTGGAGATGAACCCTGGAGTAGCTGCTCTGTTCCCTAGGGTCAGCCTGGTGTCAGGGCTGCCTGTTCTCGCCTTCTACGTGAGCCTGAGGATAGGGGGAGGTTAGCAACTCTTTGGGAATCTTCATATATATATATATATATTTATTGATTTCAGAGAGGGAGAGAGAGAGATAGAAACATCAATGATGAGAGAGAATCATTGATGGCTGCTTCCTGCATGCCCCCTACTGGGGATCGAGCCCACAACCTGGGCATGTCCCCGCAACCCTGACTGGAATCAAACCCAGGACCCTTTAGTTCATAGGCCGACGACGCTCTATCTGCTGAGCCAAACCAGCTAGGGCAGTGGGAATCTTTTTTTTTTTTTAATTTCTTTATTGATTAAGGTATCACATATTTGTCCTCATCCCCCCATTCCCATCCCACACCCCTCCCCACGCATGCCCCCACCCCCCTGTTGTCCTTAACTACTGGTTAGGCTCATATGCATGTACACAAGTCCTTTGGTTGATCTCTCCCCTTTATCCCCACCCTCCCCTCCCCTCCCTCTGAGGCCCGACAGTCTGATCCATGCCTCCTTGTTTCTGGGGTCTGTTCTTGTTCATCAGTCTATGTTATTTATCATTTCCCCTAGATGAGTGAGATCATGTGCTACTAGAAATACACTTATAAGAACCGAAAATGAGACAAGCAATAATGGTTATGCTGAAAGGCAAATGAATCAGTCTGTAGTGAGTTTCTTTCTGGGCCAACAGTTCTTTTGAGACCCAATTTCAATGTCAAACAGTTCCTTATGTGCACATGTCAGCAATGATATTTCAGTTCTGGATGGTGGACAAATAGTGGTAATGCAGGTCCGACCCTCTCTGGTTTGGTCCTGGGCAACCTTCAGTGACGCACAGTTGCTAACTGCTAGTATGGCAAGGCGATGTAAGCGTCTTCCATCTCTGGACTGCTTCTCTTCTGTCTTCATGGCTGGAGTAGTCCTGTCGATTCCTCTCTGTTGCCGGAATCCACATGGTCTCGGAGTTGTTTTCTGAAAATATACAAACATATTCTCGACCAAAAGTTAATAAAGGGATATTTTCTATAAAATTGACTTGGGATCCTTTTTCATTTTTTGCCCAAATGATTTTCCTCTGGCTTATTTTGACACCATGTGTGTGTGTTTTTCATGGGTGTCTTGCTTTTAGCCTTACAATTAATTTTCTAAAGTACAAATTTTCTAGATGTAATTTACTTACAGGATATTTTTCCTTACATGATATTCTTCTACTATTCCCCCCTTTTTTGATTTAAATATTAGGAGGCTTTTGAAAATTTTATAATGTAGTCTTGATAGCTTTTAAATTTTAATTTTTTGCACTATAATATTACTGCTTTAGGTTCATGACATGTTACGTAATTTTATCATGAGATGAACTACCAATAAAAATTTAGTTAACACTTTAGGAACTGCTTTTTGTCCAGTACAATTAATTTTTCTAGGATATTTGCTTGTTTCAATTAGCCAATTTAAATTAGCCTGAAAACTTGACTACTATTTTACTGTCAAATTTATTACTCTAACATCAATCTTATTTTACCCTGTAAATATTAGTTGAAAGGATTATTTGCCTTCTTGAGTAGGCCCTGAGCATTCCTGGTGGTAGGCTGGATTTAGATATCAAAAACCCACTTCCCCACACCATGGGTACACGACAACTCAAACAATTCTTGTTGCAGTGAGAGGGCAGCTGCTGTCGGCCAAGTCTCTGTCTGTTACCCGGGTCCCGATTTGAGCTGGGCATGTTAAGTTAAGCAGCCATGGGGGCAGGAGACTTCCTTCAGAAGGGGTGAGTGTTCAGGCCCCTGCAAAGTTGGGGGGGTGAGGTTCTGTGCCCCACCTCTGTTGACCCCCAAGTTCTCTCCTGATGGTCCCTCTGTGACTGTGACTGTCTTAGGTTGTTCCTTCCCTGAGGAATCTTACCCGTCTCTGGCTAACCAGCCATCCTCCGGGGGGCAGTGAGAATCTTAAACCCACAAAATTATGGCTTTCTGTATCAGTTAGGAAATGCTAAATTAGGTAATCAGGCATTCTCTTCTCCTCAGTACAACCTAGATCCAAAAGAGTGTGTCATGTACTGGACCTACAAATGATCTGGAGTTTTGAGTTCCAGTACCATAGCCAGGAGAGGGCAAGGAACGCTTAAGTCCTGGCCTGAGGGCCCAGAAGTCTCAGGAAGCAGCTTTTAGCCTCAAGCCTGTTCACATCCATGTAGGAGAATTTCCTGCTAATCAGACCTGTCTTGACTCCTCTGCAGATTCACACTTCTCTCCTTCTCCAGCCCCGTTCTCCCACCACCCACCCCCCTTACTGCCCCCACAGTGCCACCACACTTCTGCTCTGAGTTGAGGTCTGACTTGAAGTCTATCTTTTAACCTCTGTTTTTTTCCTCCCTGTATTTCATTTTTTTCTGGTATATCTTTAATGCCTTGTTGGACCTGCTTAGTTTTCCCTAGGCACTAGAATTTAGAGTCATCTTTGAACAATTTTAGGTTACATCCTTCTATTGCTACCTCAGCCATGGATTAGGCAGGCACCCTGTTGTGAATGAGTATTTTGAATTAATAATTAGCAATTGACCTTCTAGCATTTCAACTTCCTAAGTCCACAAATGCCAGTCTTCTTGACTTTATGGAAAATGACTTGATATCCAGAATGGTGTTTTTCCCCCCCCTAGAACTTCTGACTCCTTAGAATCCTGTGCTTCTTCAAACTCAGAGTTCCCGGGGCAGGCATGGGTACAGTCTGGAGAGCGTGTCCGTCAATGGACTTGCAGTGATTGGACTTCGGCAGTCAAGCGGGTGTTGTGTTAAATAATTTTCACTTTTTCCTTTGGATGTTTGATTTGGATTTACCATTTTTAAAAAAAATAAATCTTTATTGTTCAGATTATTACAAATGTTCCTCTTTTTTCCCCTCATAGCTCCCTTCCACCTGATCCCCTGCCATGCCCTTACCCCCCGCCACTGTCCTCATCCATAAGTGTAAGATTTTTGTCCAATCTCTTCCTGCACCCCTCACGTCTTCTTCCCCCCCGAGAATTCTCAGTCCACTCCCTTTCTATGCCCCTGATTCTATTATATTCACCAGTTTATTCTGTTCATCAGATTTTTTTATTCACTTGATTTTTAGATTCACTTGTTGATAGATATGTATTTGTTGTCACTTTGTTGTTCATAATTTTTATCTTTACTTTTTTCTTCTTCTTCCTCTTCTTAAAGAATACCCTTCAACATTTCATATAATACTGGTTTGGCGGTGATGAACTCCTTTAGCTTTTTCTTGTCTGTGAAGCTCTTTATCTGACCTTCAATTCTGAATGATAGCTTTGCTGGGTAGAGTAATCTTGGTTGTAGGTTCTTGCTGTTCATCACTTTGAATATTTCTTGTCACTCCCTTCTGGCCTCCATAGTTTCTGTTGAGAAATCAGCTGACAGTCGTATGGGTACTCCCTTGTAGGTAACTAACTGTTTTTCTCTTGCTGCTTTCAGGATTCTCTCTTTGTCTTTTGCCCTTGGCATTTTAATTATGATGTGTCTTGGTGTTGTCCTCTTTGGATTTCACCATTTAAAAAATATATATATATTTTATTATAAAATATTTAATACATATAAAAATCTATGAGGTATAAAGAATAATAAAACACATTATGTACCCATCACTCAATGCATTTTAAAACACTTAATTAATAGTAATATTCAATCCCTTATACCCTGACTTTCCTGTTTGCCCTCAGTGGGATTACAAACAGTGGGAAGAGCACTGGACAAAACTACTGTGGCACTAGCAGTATCTGTGATTTTGTCATCAAAGAAATCACAGGTATTTTCCTAGTTGCTGGGGATATCATACAATGTAGTTTATGCTCATTACTACTTGAAATATGATAGTTGTTAGAGCCACTACTAGATCTTGTAATTTAATGTGTCAATAAAGAAACACCTGTTATTACAAATTTTTTGAAAAATATTTGGATAGCCCTAGCCATTTTGTCTCAGTGGATAGAGCGTTGGCCTGCAGACTGAAGGGTCCCAGGTTCGATTCTGCCCAAGGGCACATGCCCGGGTTGCTGGCTTGATCCCCAGTGGGGGGCGTGCAGGAGGCAGCAAATCGATGATTCTCTCTTATCATTGATGTTTCTATCTCTCTCCCCCTCTCCCTTCCTCTCTGAAATCAATAAAGAAATATATATTCTAAAAAAATATATATTTGGATAATGGCATTTTAATTAATTGGTTTATTTGATAATGATATATGTTTTATTTTATGCATTTAAAAAGGACCCAGAGCCTTCACCAGATTGCCAGAGGATTCCATAGCATAAAAACAACAACTAAGAATCCATGCTGACGACTTTTAGATCACATGACTGATGGAGAGAGTCTGGTCCAAGGATTGAGTTTTCTTGGGTCAGGTGTCCACCTTTTGTGTAATTTTCTGGGGCTGGGGGATTCTGGTCACATAGTATAGATCTTCCCCCTCTCTCATCTTGCCTTTTCAAGGAGGGCTATGGGTGAACAGGACATACTTCCAAAGAAGGGAGTTTTCCTGAGTTGGCCACCTTAGTTTATCTGTATTCATTTTTATTTGATAAAGAGAACAGTTTTCTTTCATAGTCAAATTGTATCATCCATCTAGAAAATATGTGCTATTGATCATCAAAGGACCCAGGAAGTAGAGTGTAGACATATCAATATGAAGTTAGAAAGAGCCATACTGATGGCACTAAGTAGCATTATATTGGTATGGTAAGAAAACATAGTAGTGATTGGAATAATAGCAAAGTTTTGATGTTGAATGAAAAAGATATATTTCCCTTTCCCCTTACTCAGGATCATGGATCTCGGGAGAGCCACTCTTCCACACACATTTTCTCCAAATTATAGTATTTTCCATGTTGATTATGGAAGGGCTCAGTGTATTCATCTAAGATTTGCAAGCCCTTACACCAGGAGGACAACATGACCCTACCTGCTCAGAGAGGGGCAAGGGAGAGTAATGCCGAGATTAATGCTGGGCTGAGTTCGGAATTTGAGCAGAATTTCCAGAGAATCTCATTTTCCGAGAACACTCTCACACAGATTTAGTTGCAGAACATCATTTCCCACATAACACTGTTTCTCCTTGCCAGCTTTCCTACGGTCCCATCATTAATTCTGCTAGACCTGGCAGCAGTGATTTGGGCTGAGGCTATTAGTTGGCTAGTTCCTGTGGATTTGCCTTCTGTTTTCAACTCAACATGCTATTCTGATTTAATGGACATACCTTGACCTCATTCCCACCCTCCAGATCTACCCCATGGTCTTGCTTCTGTTTGCTGCCAGTGCAGATTAGAAGCAGGGAGTTTGGGGGTGGGGCCAGGAAATCCCTGACAAGGATGAAAAGTCCTGCCTGCTTTCTGCTGTTCTCTCATAGAAGACTGTGCACAGACCCCTATCATAGAGCTGAACATATTTTTCCGAATGCACAATCATTCAGTTATTTCTTTGGACCTAGAACAATCTGGCTTAGAGATGTCTAGTAAGTGACTCTTGAATGAATAAATGTATTTTTTTTTTCTGTAGCTTGAGACTTTTCCTCTGATTCTGTTTTCAGGACATTATCTCCTGTTATTAACCAAGGACTTATTCTGTGTGTGCGTGTGTGTGTGTGCAACACAGATACATAAACACAACCTTGTTCATTTAATGAATTTGAAGCAGCTTTTTCAATAATCCTTTGACTTTTGTTATCTTCCAGTCCTAGAAAACAGTGTCCTTTTGATGTATCCTAAGAGTTCATAGTAGAATATACTCACTGGAGAATAATTCAGCATTCCTAGACCTCAGGCTGGCTTTAGCAGGAAGTACCCTTTGGGGTGAAGTCAGGATGGATGGTCTGAGAACCTCAGGACACTGACGTGGGAAGGGGATGTGGGCTCAGCACTTCCAGGTCTAGTTATTCCTTCTCTGTGGGTCTTAGAGAGACTCTCATCAACCTGCTGCCCACCCCCCTCACCCCAGCCAGTACATCCCTTGCTTGATACTAGCTGCTCTTGCCCTTAGAATGCCTATATGAAGAGCTTTATAAGGAAAGAACTTGCAGAAATGGCTCTGAGGTTGTGCTGCTGGCCTTAGCTTAAACTTCACTGGGCTGTGAGCATGGGGTTCCAGGACTGCAAAAGGAAGAGCTGAGAAGTCCCCAGTTTCAGCCATTTGCTTTTTGGACTCAGTGAGAGATTGCCAACCAGGGGCTCATATCCACCTGGTCTAGTCAGAAGAAGGGCCTCCACCAGGATTGGGATAATCTTCCACCACAAAGCTTTGCAGCAAGTATATACCATAACATCCGTGAGGGCAGTGGCCATGTCTGCACCCCTAAATGGAATTCCCAGCATCTACTTCAGAACCTGGCACATAGTAGATACTTGGGTAAACATTTGCTAAATGAACCTGAGCTCTAGGAGCTCGCAGCCTAGTGGGGGAGATAGGAAACAAGTAAACAAATAAATAATTGAAAAGACAGTCACTTTGAAGGAAAATAATAGTGTGATATAAAAGAGCAAACACTTTAGATGATATGGTCAGGGGCCTGAAGTGACATTTAAACTGAGATCTGAAAGATGAGAAAGAACCAAGCACTTGAAGATCGGGGGAGATAGTATTATAGGAGATGCCCTTAAGCCCCTGGTCAGTTCATGGCAATGCTGAGGAGGCAGTCTGCATGCCTATTTATCTAGATTTTTGTAGGCTATTTATAGAAAAAAAGAAGGGTCTACTGTTGATTCATGGTTAGTCTGTTCACCGCTGCCCCCACCCCACACCGTTCCTTACATATCCAGCTTTGTTTTATAATGCCTTAGACCTAGTGTTATTGACTGGGAATCAAAGGCTCCAGTGTGTGCCTGGCCATGAAGAACAATTATTTGTTTATGTGTCTGACTCCCTAGCCAGACTATGAGCTCCTTGAAGGCAGTGAACTCCATCTTCTCCTTAGGACACAGCACGCTATCTGGCCCACTCAACAATTTTGTTTAATGATTGAATTAATAATAACAGTTAATATTTATTGAGTGCTTTCTATGTGCCAGGCAGTCTAGTGACACTTTACATGCATTATCTCAATTAATCCTCATCCTAACTCTATGGTGCAGGTGGTGTTATTATTCCCATTATCCAATTGGAGAAACTGAAGCTTAGTAAGGTAAAGTAATGGACTTGGGATTTGAGCAGTTCAATTCCAGAGCCTACGCAGTTTTGCTTAAATAAAGTGTGTTTTCTGGTTGCCTTCAAGTAGCTGAGATTGATTGGAACTTTCAAGGGAAAGGACTTAATATGTTACATACATGATCTCTTTTAACAATCCTCACAACAAGCCTCATTGAAAGGAATTATTTTATTCATTTACAGAGAGAAAATTGAGGTTCAAAGAGATTAAGTTAACTTAGCCAAGATCATAAAGACAAATACATAAGCGGTGGACTTTTTTTCAAAACGAGTCCCATGTGACTCTACCTCTCGTGCTCTGTCCCCATTCTATGCTAACTACCATCACTCGTAGTTGCTAGGCAGTAGTCTGCTCCACTGACTGTGTTTAAGTCATTCAAAAGTTGTCCAGGCCTGTTGGGAGCCAGAGAGTCTATTTCTGAAAAAAGGGAACAGAATGGAGAACAGGCAGAGGAAAGGGGGAGAGTAGAGAGTTTATCTTTTTTAAATCCTTTTTCAAAATTGAGAAATAATTCACATACCATAACATTTACCAAAAAGTATACACCGAAAGTGTCCAATAGTTTTTGCAATAATAAATGGTTTTACAATATTCACAAGTTGTGCAACCATAACTACTATCTACTTTCAGAACCTTTTCATCACCCCCAAAAGAAACCCTGTACCCATATGCAGTCATTCTCCATTCCCCTTCTCCCCTAGCTGTTGGAAAACACTAACCTACTTTCTGTCTCTATGTGGATTTGCCTATTTGAAATATTTCATACAGATGGAATCATCTAATATGTGGTCTTTTGTGTCTGAATTCTTTCTCTTAGCATTATGTTTTCAAGGTTCATCCATTAAGGCAAGTATCAGCACTTCATTCCTTTTTAAAAATATATTTTTATTGATTTCAGAGAGGAAGAAAGAGGGAGACAGAGATAGAAATATCAATGATGAGAGAGAATCATTTATTGGCTGCCTCCTGCATGTCCCTTACTGGCGATTGAGCTGGCAACCTTGGCATGTGCCCTGACCAGAATTGAACCGTGACCTTCTGGTTCATAGGTTGATACTCAACCATTGAGCCACACTCACCGGGCAGTACTTCATTCCTTTTTATGACAGAATAATATGCCATTTTTGGCTGTCTCATATTTTGTTTATCCATTTGTCAGATGATGGGCAATTTGGTAGTTTTCACTTTGGGGTTATTATGAATAATGCTGCTATGAACATTTGTGTGCAAGTGTTTGTTAATCCTTACCCAAGGATATTTTTTCCAATTGATTTTTTAGGGAGAATGAAAGGGAGGGAGAGAGACAGAAAGAGAAACATTGATGTGAGAGAGACATATCGACTGGTTGCCTCCTGCACGTGCCTCAACTGGGACCAGGGATGGAGCCTGCAACCAAGGTACTTCCCCTTGCCTGGAATCGAAACCATGACCCTTCAGTTTTCAGGCCAACACTCTAACCACTGAGCCAAATTAGCTAGGACATGTGTGCAAGTGTTTGTATAAACATATACTTTCAATTCTTTTGGGTATATATGCCTAGAAGTACAATTGCTGGGTAGCATAGTAACTCTACATATAACTTTTTGAGGACCTGCCAAATTGTTTTTTTATCATGGTCTACCTTTTATTAATAATCTTTTATTAATTGAAATATAAGGTACATACTAGTACAGAAAAGTGCCCATATCACAAGCATATAGCTTAAAGAATTATTACAAAATGAACATAGCCGTGTAATCAGCACTCAAATCAAGAACTAAAAAATTGTCAGTACTCAGTACCTACCACCTTCAAAGGGTAACCACCCTTCTAACTTGCAGCATGATAGATTAATATGCCTGTTTTGAATTTCATATAAATGGAATCTTATGGTATATACTTTTTGTGTCTGATTTCTTTCACTCAACAAAATGTTTATGAAATCAATCCATGTAGTGTGAAGCAGTATTTTGTTAATTTTCTTTTTTAAAAAAATATGTTTTTATTGATTTTAAAGAGAGGGGAAGAAGGAGAGAGAGAGAGATAGAACATGGATGAGAAAGAAACATCAACATCTATGGGCTGCCTCCTATACACCCCCTACTGGGGATCGAGCCTGCAACCTGGGCATGTGCCCTCACCAGGAATCAAACCGGTGACCTCTTGATGCATGGGTTGATACTCAACCACTGAACCACATGGGCCGGGCTAATTTTCATTTCTGTATAATATTTCATTGTAAGACTGTACCACAATTTATCCATTTATGTTGGATATACAGGATGGGGCAAAAGTAGGTTTACAGTTGTGAGTATGCAAAACACAGTTTATTCTTGTATTATTATTTATTAATTATTACAGCATTTTGCATATGAACAACTGTAAACCTACTTTTGCCCCACCCTGTATACACAAGTGGAATGGTTGTTTCATAGTTATGCATATGTTTAGATTTAGTAGCTATTTCCAAAGTGACTATATCAATTTATACTCACACAGGCAGTATTATGAGAGTCCTAGTTGTATCATATCCTTGTCAACACTTGTGTTGTCTGTCTTTTTCCTTTTAGCCATTATTGTGGTTTTGATTTCCCTAATGACTAATGAGGCCCTGTACATTTGCATGTAAATATTAGTTATTTAGCTATGACCAAGCCCTTTGCTAATTCTCTGTTGTGTTGTCTTTTTCTTATTGATTTTTAAAAATTCTTCATATATTCTGGAAACAAGTCTTTGTTGGTTACATGTATTGCAAATATTTTCTCCCATTCTATAGCTTACATTTTTTGATCTTTTGACGAACAGAGGTTCTTAATTTTATTCTTTTCACCTTTTTTTTAAACCAGAACTTTTCTTTTTCTTATTTTTCTATTATGGTTTACATTCAATATTATTTTGTATTAGCTTCAGGTGAACAGCATAGTGGTTAGAAAATCACATACTAGTCCTGCCCAGTGTGCTCAGTGGTTAGAGTGTTGGCCTGTGCACTGAAGGGTCATGAGTTCAATACCTGGTCAAGGGCACATGCCTGGGTTTAAGGTTCAGTCCCCAGGCTGGATCAGGGCACGTGAGGGAGGTAACCAATTGATGTGTCTCTCTCACATGGATATTTCTCTCTCTCTCTCTCTCTCTCTCTCTCCCTTCCTCCATCCCTTCCACTCTCTCTAAAAGTCAATGGAAAAAATATCTTCAGGTGAGAATTAACAAAAAAGAAAATCATATACTTTACAAAATGTTCCTCCTAATATTTTATTTATTTTTATTTATTTTTTATTGTTTTTTTACAGAGAGGAAGGGAGAGGGATAGAGAGTTAGAAACATCAATGAGAGAGAAACATCGATCAGCTGCCTTCTGCACACCCCCCACTGGGGATGTGCCTGCAACCAAGGTACATGCCCTTGACTAGAATCGAACCTGGAACCCTTCAGTCCGCAGGCCGACACTCTATCCACTGAGCCAAACCGGTTAGGCCCTCCTGATATTTTCTTTAAAAAAAATTTATTGATTTTAGAGAGGGAGAGGGAAATAGAAACATCAATGATGAGAGAGAATCATTGATCAGCTGCCTCCTGCATGCCCCCCTACTGGGCAAGGAATCAAACCATGATCTCCTGGTTCATGGGTTGACGCTCAACCACTGAGCCACCCTGGCTGGACCCTCCTGATATTTTCAATACTCACTTGGTACCATACATAGTTATTACAATAATATTGATCATATGCTATACTTTACATCCCTGTGACTATTTTGTAACTACCAAAGTCCTTTCACTTTTTTCACCCAGTCTCCCAACACCCCTTCCCTCTGGCAACCATCAGCCTATTCTCTGTATCTATGTGTCTATTTTAATTTTGTTTGTTCATTTCTTTTGTTCTTTAGATTATACATATAAGTGAAATCATATGGCATTTGTCTTTCTCTAACTGACTTATTTTACCTAGCGTAATACCCTCTAGGTCCATCCAGGCTGTCACAAATGGTAAAATATCATTTAAAAAAAATTTTTTTTTAAAAATATATTTTATTGATTTTTTTACAGAGAGGAAGAGAGAGGGATAGAGAGTTAGAAACATCGATGAGAGAGAAACATCCATTAGCTGCCTCTTGCACACCCCCTACTGGGGATGTGCCCACAACCAAGGTACATGCCCTTGACCGGAATCGAACCTGGGACCCTTGAGTCCGCAGGCCGACGCTCTATCCACTGAGCCAAACCGGTTTCGGCTAAAATCTCATTTTTTATGGCAGAGTAATATTCCATTGTATATATGTACCACCACTTTTTTTTTTTTTTATCTGCTTGTCTATTTATGGGCACTTGGGTTGCTTCCTTATCTTGGCTATTGTAAATAATGCTGCAGTGAACATAGGGATGCATATAGTCTTTCAAATTAGTGTTTGGGTTTCTTCGGATATATAGCCAGAAGTGAAATCACTGGGTCATAAGGCAACTCCATAGTAGCTGCACCAATCTGCATTCCCACCATCAGTGCACGAGGGTTCCCTTTTTTCCACATTTCTCACCAGCATACTTGTTGTTTTTGTTGATTTATTGATGATAGAGCCATTCTGACATGTGTGAGATGATATCTCATTGTGGTTTTAATTTGCATTTCTCTGATGATTATGATGTTGAGCATCTTTTCATTTATCTATTGGCCATCTGTATATCCTCTTTGTAGATGTGTCTATTCAGATAGAGGTTCCTAATTCTAATGTAGTCCAATTTATCAATTTTTTTTCTTTATGATCTGTTAAGAAATCTTTACCTACCTAAGGTCATGGAGATCAGGCCTTGCTCACAAGTGTGTGTGTGTGTGTGTGTGTGTGAGATGTGGTGTATCACCCTATAGAATAAGATGTTGCAGGGTGGAGAGGACACTGTGTCATCCTATAGGGAGCAGGCAGAGTGGGGTCAGGGAACTCATGAGATCACAGCCTCAGTGGGCTGTGTTCCCAGCTGTCAAGCGTGTAATCTGGAGTGAAAGAGAATCCCTTTGGTGGTAGATGTTCTACAGAGAATACTGCTGGGTCCTCTAAATCACCTCTGTGCCCTGCAGCCCCAGCTGACTGTCCTCTGACTCCGCTAAAACAGAAGAGAGAAAAAGAAAAAAGGAAATGGCACTTACGTGCTGAGCTCGTGGCACAGGGCAGGGATCCGAGCTCTCAGAGACAGATGCCTGCCTTGGAGCCGTGTGTTTCTTTTTGTTACTAAATCTGATGCCTTTTTCTTTCTGCGTTCGACCACATTGCTTCATTTCCATTTGGGAAAAGGATGGTGAGATGGCTGGATTTGAGAGAGGTGCAAAACTATCATTCCGACTTACCCCCTCCCCCCCACCCCAGGCTGGTTGGAGCCCCCTCCCTGAGCCAGAGCCAACAGGAACTGCTTGTTCTTCTTGGAGAAGGAGGGGGGAGAGAAAAGAAGGAATGAGAGTTTGCTACTGCACTTTCTGAGGGCCTCTGAGGATCCGTCCCCCCCAGGAAACCACTTTTGTCCCCCCAGCCCCTTTGCTGCTGTCAGTCGCTCTCCAGACTAGAAAGCCCTGGTTTGTGCTGTGCCTGGGTGGGGCTTCGGGACAGTTAGGGCTCTGGCCCCCCGAAGGGGAGGGGGTGCTTAAGGAGTGAGCAAAGGGTCACAGCTTAGGCTGTACCATTTGCTTGTCACCTTGAGAAGTTCCACCTTGTCTAGCAAAACCTCCTTTCAGAGGCAGCCACCACAAAGGGCTCTTATGAGAGCAGCGGCCCCTGCCCCCACCTTCACTTCCACTCCCTTTGCCATTATTTTTCTTTTGGGGCAGAGCTGAGGGGCCTTCCTGCTATGGCTTTGAGGGGCTGTACTTGTTTTAAAAGCAATTTAGAATCTAGAGCCTCCCCATACCAGAGATTCATTTTCCTGATTTTCTGGTGCCATTGGAGGATATTCAAGGGGTTAAGTCAGCTTTCCTTCTCTGGAGGGCATTGTGTCTTTTCCCTCTTCAGCCTCTTGCGCTATTTGGAGATTTAAGGAAGAAGGTGAGAGCTAGCATCTAGTAGGACTCGACCTCAGAACAGGGACCAGCCTTCTTCTGGGGTGGGTGGGAGGGAGAAATGGGGGTCTCATTGGGTGATTCTAAAAGGCATCAGAGTGAATGGTTCAGTGTATGTGCTGGAACTCAGCTTCCTGGGTCTCCACCCTCCCATTCTGCCACTTTTTAGCTGTGGGCTTGGCCAAGTTACTTAACCTCTCTGAGCCTTTGTTTTCTCATATACAAAATGAGAATGATTTTAGTGTCTAACTGATAGGGTTACTGTGGAGATCAATTGGGATAATGCATTAAATGCTTAGCCTAGTGCCTAGTACCTCAAACGCATTCCAAAATGTCAATCTTACCAATACCATCCAAGCGTTTCATTTGGACCTCTCTATGTTGTTTTTCTCCCCACCTTTCCTCTCTTCTGACTGTATAGTTCAGGGCGCTAAGTAGGTCTCGAGTGGAACTACAAAAACATAAATAATATAAGCAAAACTGGTCTTTAATCTCAAATTGTTTTGAACTCTGCACCTATCTTATCTCCATTGTATGTCCAGCACCATGAGAGAGAGAGTGAAGCAGCAAAGGTAACCCATTTTGGTAGGCGGCCACAAAGCAAGTGAACTAATGATTTGACTAGATTCATACATGCATGCTTGAGTGTAGGTATATGTGCATTCACCCATCCTCCCACCTTGTTTTAAAAGTGTGGAGGGGTGACTAGACTATAATTAATTTGCAAGTTTCAAATACAAGATTAAGTTCAGGCCTGTTTTTCCTTAGCCGAGCCCAGCGTTGAGTGGGTGGTGCTCAGGAGTCAGAGGCGGATGGGAGAGCATGCAGAGGTCAGTGGCGGCAGGAGGAATGGTCAGGGTAGGCCTTGTGCGGCACAGACCCAAACAAAGCTAAACCAGACCAAACACAGGAGCAGTGTCAGCTGTCTCGTCGACTTCACATACGATCTTCAAGGGCAGCATGCCTTGTATACTTAGGGTACTGTGTTCTCTCCCAAATCACCAAGGTTTGTGCTCAATGAACTGAGAGAACAGAGGGGTATTCTGTGAGGAATAAAACAGAGGGACCCCTCGGTGTTGGATCTTGCCTGAAACTCAGAAACAGCTCATCCAAGTGAGATGCTGTGCAAATATTTGAAGTGAGAAGAAGGGAGAGGGAGACGTTTCTCTTTTAAAAATCTGAACATCACCACCATCTCTCTTTTTTTTTCATCCTATCAAAAACCATTTGGCTGTGCCCTGGCTGGTGTGGCTCAGTTGGTTGGAGCATTGTCCTGTGGCACTGAAAGCTTTTGGTTTCAATCCCCAGATCGATGTTTTCTCTCTCTCTAAAATCAGTAAAACATATCCTCGAGTGAGGATTAATAAAAAGAAAAAAAAAGAAAAAGAAAACATTTGGGTGTTAACTATTTGGATGACATACTAGTATCTGCAGGTCCTGTTTTTCTACTTTCAAAATAGTCTTTATTTAGTGTGTTACTTTAAAATGGAAATGCCAGCCCTGGCTGATTTTGCTCAGTGGTTTGAGTGTCTGCCCTTGGACCAAAGGGTTTCAGGTTTGATTCCTGGTCAAGGGCACATACCTCGGTTGCAGGTTACCTGGTAGATTCCCAGCCCAGCCCATGGTCGGGGCATGTGTAGGAGGCAACCAGTCAATGTGTCTCTCTCACATAGATGTTTCTCTCTCTCTCTCTCTCTCTCTCTCTCTCTCTCTCTCTCTCTCTCTCTCTCTCTCTCCTTTCCACTCTCTCTAAAGATCAATGGAAAAGTATCCTCATGTAAGGATTAACAACAAAAAACTGTAAACCAGATCATTTCACTCTTTTGTTTATGAACTCTAATGGCTTCCCATCTTATAGGGGAAAAAAGCTGATAGATTTCATTATCTCACAATCTCTATATATAAAAGCCTAAGCAACCAGCTGGTAGCTGTAATGTGCACTGACCACCAGGGGGCAGATGTTCAACGCAGGAGGGGAAACCACAGGCATGGAAACATGGAACAGACTGATGAATCTCAAAGGGAAGTGGGGAGGGGACAGGGCGGGAAGAGATTAACCAAAAACCTTATATGCATACTAGAGGCCCTATGCATGGAATCATGCACTGATGGGGTCCCTCGGCCTGGCCTGCAGGGATCAGGCCGACACTGGCTCTCCAACATTCCCTGAGGGGTCCCGGATTGTGAGAGGGCTCAGGCCAGGCTGAGGGACCCCACCGGTGCACAAATCCGTGCACTGGGCATCTGGTTTTAAATAAATACAGATACACATGGATACCTGCCATGCTCTGATATAGTGTGGCCATCTAATTTATTGTCCAAGTTGGGACACTTACAAGAGAAAAAGGGAGCTCTATTAACAAACAGTAAGCATAAACTGGAATGGACCCAGGCAAACTGGGAGCCTGGTCACTTGACCCAGATATGTGGATTATACTCTCACTTCCACTTAGGTCTTTTTAAAATGTCACCTGTACACCTGAAACTGGCACAAAATAAGGTTGAATGCAAACTATAGTTAAATAAATTTTTAAAAAATGTCACTTTCTCAGTGAGGCCTTCTTTGACCTCTATTTACATAAAGTTGCAACACAATCCTGCCCCTGTACCATTATGCTTGTGCAGATTTACTTTTCTCCATGGTGCTATCACCATCTTGATCTCCCCTCTCTAGAATGTACACTTCAAGAGGGGAGGTGTTTTTTTTTTTAAAATAAATCTTTATTGTTCAGATTTTTAGAGTTGTTCCTCTTTTTTTCCTCCCATAGCTCCCCTCTACCTAGTTCCCACTCCACCCCATGCCCTTACCTCCCTCCCCCACTGTCCTCATCCATAGGTGTATGATTTTTGTCCAGTCTCTTCCCACACCCCCCACATCCCTTTCCCCCCCCGAGGATTGTCAGTCCACTCCCTTTCTATGCCCCTGATTCTATGATATTCACCAATTTATTCTGTTCATCAGAGTTTTTATTCACTTGATTTTTAGATTCACTTGTTGATAGATATGTATTTTTTGTTCATAATTTTTATCTTTACCTTTTTCTTCTTCTTCCTCTTCTTAAAGAATACCTTTCAGCATTTCATATAATACTGGTTTGGCGGTGATGAACTCCCTTTAGCTTTTTCTTATCTGTGAAGCTCTTTATCTGACCTTCAATTCTGAATGATAGCTTTGCTGGGTAGAGTAATCTTGGTTGTAGGTTCTTGCTATTCATCACTTTGAATATTTCTTGCCACTCCCATCTGGCCTGCATAGTTTCTGTTGAGAAATCAGCTGACAATCGTGTAGGTGCTCCCTTGTAGGTAACTAACTGTTTTTCTCTTGCTGCTTTTAATATTCTCTCTTTGTCTTTTGCTCTTGGCATTTTAATTATGATGTGTCTTGGTGTGGTCCTCTTTGGATTCCTTTTGTTTGGGGTTCTCTGCACTTCCTGGACTTGTAGGTCTATTTCTTTCACCAGGTGGGGGAAGTTTTCGGTCATTATTTCTTCAAATAGGTTTTCAGTATCTTGCTCTCTCTCTTCTTCTGGCACCCCCATAATTCAGATGTTGGTACGCTTGAAGTTGTCCCAGAGGCTCCTTACAATATCTTCATATTTTTGGATTCTTTTTTCTTTTTGCTTTTCCAGTTGGGTGTTTTTTGCTTCTTTGTATTTCCAATCTTTGACTTGATTCTTGCGATCCTCTAGTCTGCTGTTGGATCTCTGTATATTATTTTTTATTTCAGTCAGTGTATGCTTAATTTCTAGTTGGTCCTTTTTCATATCCTCGAGGGTCTCACTAAATTTATTGGCGGTTTCTAGAAAAGTCTTGAAAAACCTTATAACCGTGGTTTTGAACTCTATATCCTCTATTTCTTTCATTTGTGACCTGTTTCTTTGTCTCTGCATTTTGGCTGCTTCCCTGTGTTGATAGAGTGGCTTTGTGTGCTAGGTGTCCTATAGGGCCCAGTGGCTCAGCCTCCCCAGTTACCTGAGGTTCATCCCTTTGTGGGCTGTGTGCACAGTCTTGTTGAAGTTAAGCCTTGATTGTTGTTGGTATCACTGGGAGGAATTGACCTTCAGGCCAGCTGGCTGTGAGGATCAGCTGTGTCTATGATGGGAGAACTTTTGTGCTGGAGACACCCTTATGGGGCAAGACTTGCTTCAGTGGGTCTTTGGTGCTCACTGAGTCTGCCCCCTGAGTGTGTCCCTTATGGATCTGAGGAGTTGTAATCTGGATTATCCCACTCTGACCACTGGGTACACTGGCTCTTGGATCTCCAACGAGGTGCTAATTTAGCCTCTGCCTGAGGCCACCCAGTAGGAGCTACGGAGAGATCTGCAGATTCCTCTTCTTTGTTTGGGTTTTGGAGGTGCCCAGATGGGGCCCAGCTGTAAATCAATGCAAGCTGCTGTGGGGCCTTGGGCCTTCTTTTGGATGTTCTGGGACTCTCTGTCTTAGCTGCAGTTTGTTAGGTAATTTTAGATTTCAAAGGACCAGGCCATTCATATGCAAAAGCCTCTGCGCACAGCTTGGGTGGGGCGGGGTCTCAGGGCAGAGCAAACAGCAATGGCTTCCCATCAGCCCTGCCCTAAGAGGCCCCCAGGTCTCAGTGTCCCTCAGTAATTGCTGCAAGCACCTCTGAGAGAAAGTCGCCCTCGAGTTCCACCCGATGCCAGACAGTCCAGTTTCTCCCCGTATGACTCTGGGTCCCCAGAGTCTCGCCTGGAACTGGAGTTCAGAGCAGTCAGGAGCTTATGTCTCCCTCCCGATTGAAAAAGCCAGCCGTGTCCTCAGTTGCCAGCCCTTTCTGCTCTCGAGCGCCTCTGTACCTCTGCACTTTACTTCCGCAGCTCCTCTGAGTCTCAGTGTGCTTTTCTCTTTCCTTCTAGTTGTAGAATTTCCACTCAGCCAGCCTTCCTGTGGTTCTGGATGATGTCCGTTTTGTCTTTTAGTTGTAGTTTTGAAGTGGTTGTGCGACACAGCAAGTTCAGGTGTTTATCTATGCTGCCATCTTGGTTTCTCCCAGGTTTTTTTTTTAAGTTTCTGTTGTTCAGTGTACTATATTCACATCATCTAAATCATCCTGAATACTGTAGGTGGTCAGTAAATATTTGGTGAATAAAGTATGAAAAGAGGTCACATAGATGTAGTGGAAAGACTAAAAAGGGGAACCTAGAGGAAGCTTCTGATTCCTCATCGTTGTATCAGTTTGGAGCCAAGGAAGCTGTGGCAGGCAGTTATATTGTAGAGAAACAAAAGGAAATTCCCACAGGCACATCCTTACTTCAGAATGCAAAGTCCTTTGCAATCTGGTGGATATGAATTAGCCTCTTGGTCTCATTTCCCCTGAGATACATCTGTATAGCCTGTGTTTTCACACCTTTGTGCCTCAGAAACTTCTAGCACGTTCACAGTCTAACCTAGCAAGGCTGACCTTGATGTCCCCACCTCTGAAGCTTTCTGAGGACTCTCAGTCAAGATTTGTCCCCTTCTTCTCTGGTTCCTATTACCCGTTGTTTATAATTCTGTTATAGCATAACACTTGAAAAAAATGTATCTCCCTTCAAGGCAGGGACTCTGACTCACTCCTGTTCTGAGGAGGGGAGGACTGATGCGTCCATTTCCCCGCCCTCAGTCCTGCAGGGCTTGGCACATGGTGGAGTCTCACCTTTGCCGAGTAGCATTGATTCTGGTTAATCAGATGAACACATTATACAGTAGAACATGTTACACAATATTCTTCCCCTCCCCATCCTGGGCAGTGACCCGCTTTGTGGCTGGTACACCTTGCTCCTGGCTCAGTCATACTTAGAGCAGGGGCATTGCTATTTGCTTTTCTTAGTCCTGACTCCAGCATTCTCCCTTTGATCTCTGCCACCCGCCCCGGCTCGCCCCTGCCATTGTCCTGGGCAAGGAGCTTAAGTTTCTCCTTCCCAGACTCAGGCCTCTACACCTCTCTCCCGTAGCACATTCTGCAGACGCTGCCCAAGGAATCAGTGATGACAGGGAATGGCTAGAGAAAGATTAAGGTTATGGCTTTTCAGTTCCTGCGGCTTCCAGGGAGAGCTAGCTGTCTTTTTTTATGTGTTCACTTTTTTTCTCGTCACCAGAGGAAGCTTGTTCCTGGGCTCGGTGGAATATATAAGCAGATGATCTGTGATGTGAGGGATTGAGGGTTGTGATCCTGGGAAAGGCTATATTTCCCTTTTTTAAAAATATGTTTTATTTTATTTTATTATTGATTTAAGAGGGGAAGAGAGAGGGAGAGAGAGATAGAAACATCAATGATAAGAGAGAATCATTGATTGGCTGCCTCCTGCATGCTCCCTACTGGGGATCTAGCCCACAACCCCGGGCATATGCCCTGACCAGGAATTAAATCATGACCTCTGGTTCACAGGTCAACAATTAACCACTGAGCCATGCCAGTGGGCTACATTTCCCTTTTAATGAAAATTCTGCTATTCAGAGAAGTGAGTAGAGTAGTCATTATATTTATGGGCCCTGAAGTCAGACTGTTTGGATTCTAACTCTGTCCCATCACTTAATAGCTGTGGCTTCCTTGGGGAAATGGGACATACTATTGCCGACCATGTTCATTTATGCACACATAGTTATTGCTCCCCTACTATGGGCCAGGTTGTTCTAGGTGCCAAGGAAATAGCAGTGAATAAGACAAAATGGTCTAGAACAGTGTCTAGCACAGAGCAAATATCAGCAAACGGACAAATATTCATTTCCTGGTCCTTTGGCAGCAACTGTAGCACCAGATCTCTCTGAGAAGGGGAAGGATAGAGGGAGGGCTAACATATAGGTTCTAGATTTGGACTCAGGTCCAGGACGGCGCTGGCATTAGTGGCCTCTCAGTCCTGGCACTTCATTCTGAGACTAAATACATGAGCTGGCTACAGACCACCCGGGAAAATGGATGAGTCTGTTTAGTTCCATAGAAAGGGCAGGAGGAGATGACCCTGGCTGCCGGATTCTACCTAGGCCATTTGTACAAACAGTACAGTGCCAGCCAAGCTGTGTATGGATGACGCAGAGAGGCCACATCTCTTGAGCAAAATGAAGGGAAATCCTAGAGACATGAGGTAGAAGGGAGGGCTCTCTGGCTGTGGAGTAGAGGACCTTCTGGGGGAGGAAGTGGCTTGGGGATTGGAGAGCTGAACCTGGAAGGAGAGTCAGGTGAGGTGGAGGTGTGTGGCTTGATAGTTGGCCTTCCCTGCTTCAGTTTTTTCCTCTGATAATGATGCAGAAGACAGCTGTTTTACTCCTACTGTGATGACTGGCTGGAGTAAAGTTTGCACTCATGGCTTCTGATTCATTGTCTGTGGCTTTCGGTGAAAGTCCAAGACTGGTATAATCTTTCTGGTGGGAATCGGGTTAGAGTAGAAATGTATGTTACATTTCCTGGGATCAGCAAGTTCTTCAGCTGCCACCATAAGACAACTGTATAGTCTTGACTATGGTTCACAGTTACTTCACTGCTTCTGCGAACTCTTCCATCTTTCTCCCACAGTGCATTTTCAGAAATGAATGCCCTTATAGCCCAGAGAAAGTGCCCTTGACAAGAGATATGGGCCAATCCAGGATTCTTGGGTTGGTTCCCATATGAGCTGCTGGCATGGCTTCCTTGGAGACCTGCTAACTTGGCTGGGAACCATAACAATTTGCATGCATAGGGATAGATGAAGTAGTTCTGGGCCATTTCCAAGTTGCTTAAGTGCAGCCAGGTTTGGGAACACCGGATACCATACTCTTTCATCTCGTTTTTATTGCACTTTCTTCAGTCTTCAGCATTATTTCACTTCAGTTCAGACTATATGAAAGTCAAACTAGGGAAAGCATTTTGCTGTGGATATAAATCCATAGTTCATTCTTTATTGAAGGAAACAAATATAATGTGATTTTAACAAGGTTTCTCAACTTTTTTTTCATTATCACCTCCCTAAGGAACCTTTTAAGACATTTTCCCCTAATCACACCCCTCAAGGAAATCTTAAATATCAAAAGGATACCAAAATTCTGTTTATGTTTATACGTATCTGTGCTTTATACTTTAAAGAGTAAGATTGTTTTCACCCCTCAAGAACCAATTTTCACCCCCTTGGGGGCAATATCTGTCATGTGAGTTCATGGGTTATGACAAAGCACAGTGGGATTACAGTAGGAATATAATATGTCGGTTTAGCCTCCAAAGCTTTATAAACTGTATTTCTCCCATCGCCTCTGATGGAACATCATGACTCCATAATTTTTTCTTGTCCCTCAGTCTGCCATTCCCCTAATGCTCTCACTTCCCTATCCTGGATCCCATCTCTCATCATTTTTCTCTCTAGTATGGAGGTTTAGGAGTGAACTTAATTAAAATAGTAATCTGTGCAGCTCAGGGATAATTTAGGGACAGCGATTTCCTAAAGCAGTCCTCTAAAGATCATCCCTTTAGAAGAAAGAGCCTAGAGACTTATGGGGTATTAATGGGAAAATGTAATAGATCTAAATATTGGGGGAAAGAAAGATATACATTTGGAAATTGCCTTTCAGAGAAGAAGATTACCCAAGAGTCCTATGTATTGGTCCCATCAGGCTTGGATATGGGTGCCCTCAGATATGGATCTGACTTGTTTATGTAAATTCTTTTGGGGTTGATGCCAGTGGAATATCAAGTCCCTTTTCTCTAGATACAGTGTAATCAATGACAGCATCTCCTCTCCGCTATAGAAACTACCAGAGGCATGCAGTGTTGGTGATGGGAGACCCTTTGTCACGAATCTACAAAATCTGTATATGGCAGTCACCAGACAAGAGGTCCAAGTGAGACAGAAGCATCAGGACGCTGGTGAGTAGCTCCAGAGGAACTTGGTCTCCTGGGGTTAAAGTTAGGGTCTAGGTTTGTACAGTCTAGGTCTGTGGTAGCTACTGGTGACTAAGTTTAGATTAATAAAACTTAAATAAAATGAAAATGTTATTTCCTCACTTGCTCCAGCCACATTTCAAGTGCTCAGCAGCCGCTAGAGGCTACAAGTTGGACAGCGGAGATACAGACCATTTCTATCACTGCAGAAAGTTCTATTAAACTGATCTAGGTGCTTAGGAGAATTAGTAAGAGAACCAGGAGAAAGATGAATCTCCATGCCTGAGACTGATAGGAAATGTGTAGAACAGTTGGCTATTTTGAGTCAAGGAAGCTCTTTTTCTATCTGGTGAAAGTGGGCCTGGGGACTCTTCAGAGTAGAAACAGGGCTTTTGGAAAGTCAGCTGGAAGTTGCATGTGTGGCTACTTCTGTCTGTTTATATATTAACTAGAGGCCAGGTGCATGAAATTCATGCACGGGGAGGGGGTCCCTCAGCCTGGCCTGCACCCTCTCGCAATTCAGAACCCCTTGGGGAATGTCTGACTGCCAGTTTAGGCCCAATCCTGTGGGGATCCCTGCAAAATCGGGCCTAAACCGGCAGTTGGACATCCCTCCCGCAAACTGGGACTGCTGGCTCCTAACTGCTCGCCTGCCTGCATGCCTGATCTCCCCTAACCACTTGCCTGCCTGCCTGATCACCCCTGCCTGCCTGCCTGATCGCCCCTAACTGCTTGCCTGCCTGCCTGCCTGATCACCTCTGCCTGCCTGCCTGATCGCCCCTAACTGCCTCTGCCTGATCACCCCTAACTGCCTCTGCCTTGGCTCCTGCTGCTGTGGCTTCGTCTGGAAGGACAGGATGTCCGGAATGATGTCCAGGAGGTTGATTGGATGTCTGGTCTAATTAGCATATTACCCTTTTATTATTATAGATACCAACCCTGGCCTTTGTCAAAATGCCTGGTAAATTCTGATATCTTCCTTTATCTTTCTGAGTTTAGGAGCTCCTCAGACCTCAAGTAGTGCCTCTGCACAAGGAACTGATAACCAACTTCTGAACCAGCCAGAAGAGCCAGTTTCCTCAGCACCATCTCTCCCAGTGCCTGACAGAGAGCCCACAGTGAGTCCTGAGCAGCTTCCTGGATGGCATTCTAAGCATTGGAGAAGTCCATAGCCTCTAAGTCTGTGGTCCCTAGAATTGCCACCTAGTTGATGCTGCTTTAATAATATTGGGGGATATTTGTCACCAGGCTTCCAAACTGTGGCTTTCTGGATGGACCTTGACTTCTTTACTATCTTAGCCACTTCCAGTGATGGTCTGTGCGGTTATTCCCTGGAGGAGAAGGGATATATGCACCTCCTGCATATGATCTTTTAAAAATATATATATTTTTTTTTTATTGATTTCAGAGAGGAAACATCAATGATGAGAGAGAATCATTGATCGGCTGCCTCCTGCATGCCCCATACTGGGGATTGAGCCCATAACCCAGGCGTGCGCCCTGACTGGGAATCGAACCGTGACCTCCTGGTTCATAGGTCGACCCTCAACCACTGAGCCTGGCCGGCTGGGCATCCTGCCTAGGGTCTTTTATCACATAGACTTCAAAACACTGTGTCAACCACCAAGAAGGCCTCATCCTAACCAGAGCCGTAGGAGGAGGAAAGGTCCTTTCCTAACTGTTCAAAACCCCTATTAATTTAGGTTGCTTTTTTCTCTAGGGTACTTCAGGCCCTGTGAAGAGACCTCAGCTGTCCAAGGTCAAGCGGAAGAAGCTAAGGGGTCTCTTCAGTTAAGCCACTGTCTCAACTGCTGAGGATGGACCCGGAGAACAGTTACTGGTGCCACCTCGAAAGGAGCTTCTGGGGCAACAGGATCTCTGACACAGTTATGTCCTCAGAGGCTGGATCACTGAAATTCATATTCACAGGCCACCTGAATGAGTGCTATTAACTGAGGGAATCTTGGCTCCACCCACTGGGCATTGGCCTGTCCCAGTGGAAGCCAGTCTCTGGGAATCCCATACCTTCCTCTCTTTTGGTGGAGGCTCTCTAGACCCATGACCCTACCATGGACTTTAGGTGTATAGAACAAGTCAGCAAAAAAAGGCACAACATGCTTAGGAAGCCTTGCCTACCTTTCTCAAGAGTCCCTAGCCAATTCCAGGTGCTCCTCAGAGACCCTCTTCTCTCTTTAGCATGGAACAAAAAGCACTCACACTCCCCTGCTTTTGAGAGGACTTATTCTTCGGAACACATTACCCACTTCACGTTATTGGATTCCACTCCATTGTTGTCTCTTGATAAAGTCTAGGGCCTCAGCCCAATCATTTGGTTCCTCATGTGCTTCTCTACTATGGCTTGTGCTAAGCCTGCATGTGGGAACTTTGATCTTGAGAACTGTCTCCCTGGTGGGCACAAGACAGAGCAGATGGCTTATGCTCTCCTTTGCCTAATTGATGTGGTGGTGGTTTTTTGTCTGTTTCCAAGGCATAGACAACAGGTTAAACTACAGTAGGGCCAAGGTAGTTTCCCACTGGAATGGGAGAAAAAAAAATTTTACCTTCCCATCCTTTGCTCCACTTCAAATAACAAAGTAACTAGAAGAACTAGGAAAGATAGGATGACAGGGAACAGGAAATAGCCACAGGAGTTCTCTGGGACAACATAATTGACTTATAGAATGAATAGTGCTTAGTAAGAAAAAACATAAAGGCCGTATGAGATAGGCAGAATCTTAGATAGAAAGTCAACTCTGGACAGATCTGGACAATGTAGCAGACCAGATTGGCAAAATCCCTTGTTCCTCTCTGCTAGGTTTTCCTATATAGGTAAACCATCTGAAACTCTACCTTGGAGAGACAGGAAGGAAAGTAGAACTCAGATGTTAACTGGGATCTGTAGGGTAGAGGAAGGGGTCAGGGGCAGAATCCACAGAGGCCTTTTCTGATTTATTTACATATGGTGGTCAAATGCCTCCTCGCCCTCATATTCTCTCTGGGATTGGTGTTTCTGTCCTTATGTCAAGTTCTGGGAGAGTGGGCAATCCAAGCAATAATAAAATAATGATTATAAAGAAAACAACAATAACATTTATTGAGCAGTTAATGTATACCAGGTTAATAAGTGCCTGACATTGATTCCTCACAGCATCAGATGGGGAAGATACTGCTAACCCACTAGGAGATGGAGTCTTGAAGAGATTAAGTGGCTTATCAAAGGTCACACAACTAATAAGTAAGAATTTGAACCCAGACAGCTGAGTTCCTCATTCTATACATTACTGAAAACATTTTCCAGGGAGGATGTCAGATTCTTCTTTCCTATCTTCCACGGTGACATCCTTCAATGGCCCTGCCTACTTTCAATAGGATGTTCTAGTCCTCATTGCTCTTCAAGGCAGGAAACTTTATTTTATTTTATTTTATTTATTTATTTTTTTCTAAATATATTTTATTGATTTTCCACAGAGAGGAAGGGAGAGGGACAGAGAGCTAGAAACATCGATGAGAGAGAAACATCGACCTACTGGGGATGTGCCCGCAACCAATGTACATGCCCTTGACTGGAATCGAACCTGGGACCCTTCAGTCCACAGACAGATGCTCTATCCACTGAGCCAAACCGGTTTCAGCCCTCCCTCAACTCTTGTATCAGTCATATGAATTTATGTTTGATTAGTTGACCTCTCTGGTCATTCCAGAGGAAAATAATTTCTCATCATAAAATGAATATATTCCTGATGCTACTCACCTGAGAAATATACTTCATAGAGTAAGGCAGGAAACTTTAAAGACTCCGGAACTTACCTCCATGTCCTTCCTTACCTGCTGGTAGAGTCAGAGAGCGTCAACAGAGCTCATCCCAGTTGCTGCTGTTAACTTTCTTTACCTCCAGACCAGTGTCGTAGGGTGTACCCAGTCGTGACTGTCATTGAAGTGAAATCATTGGGAACCAAGTGAAATCAATCGATAGATGCCTCACTTTGTTCTTTAGTTTCTTTTTGGCATAATTTAGGTAACCAGATTCAAGGATCTACAAGATATGAGACCACATGGAAAATGGAAAGACTTCCCCAGCAAGCTGGGAGAAAATACGGGTTCTTCACCTGGATAACCCCTCTACCTTAAGAGCACAGTCTCCAGAGTAGGCCTTTTTCATCACAGGGGGTTCTGGGGTTTGTGAGTCCCCCCAAATTATAAGTAAAATCCTAGAAGCATAACTTTGTTTCATGTTCTCAAAAGAATGTGTACTTTTTTTAAAAAGGTTAAGTAAGAATATGCCTAATCACCTCTCTGTCCACTGCCCACTGTATCCCCCAAAGGTTGCTGTCTCCAAGGGGATATTGCCCAAACACAACCTCCTATAAACATTGTTTCTAGAGGCCCTGCCTCAGGCATTCTTGCCCTGAACCTCTTACCCCCAAAACCTAGGGGTGGTGGTTGAGAATATTTCGTCCCAGGGCAACTCCAGGGAAATCCCTGCCTTGACAAATTGGCCTAACCAGGCTGTATTCCAGCCCTGCCCCCTGGCTTGGGCCCCTCCCCAAGGCCCCCAGCCTGGCCCAACCCCCACTCCACATGCACATAAAAGGGTCGAATTCTCGTGGCTGCTCCATAAATTTTATTCCGTAAATATTAGTTTTCCCTGTGTTTAATAAAGCAGTGGCCCACCTCCCCGCCTACCCGCCCGCTCCCCGGGGCCGGGGCTGGGGCCAGGGCTGGCTGGTGGGAGAAGGGACTCTTTCAATTGCTTTGGAGTATTTTTAGAAAAAAAAATAATATAAGGTGGTTTACACGAGCCAGCCAGCAAACCAGGAGCAGGACTAGAGACCTCGAGGAAGTTCCTGCAGGAACTTGACCTAAAAAGTAGAGAAATAGCGCCACCTAGGCTGCAAGGCCTACTTGGCCTGGCTGGCCGGCTCACCCCTCCCCCACAGTCAGCTAGGACTGGCCCGCTCTTTGCTGGAAGAGAAATCTTCACCCCTTAGCACTCCAGCTGGGCAGCACCTCCTTTACTCAGGCCTCACAGAGGGCTCTCCCAGCAGTCCTTGAAGGCAGAGCCCAAGCTGGGTCCTGGAAAATCCCACTGGGGTCATTCTCTTCCCTCCCGTGACAGGCAGCCAGTCTCCCAGATCAAGGAGTGTTTCCAAAGGATAGTGACATTATTGAGAAGGTAGGAAGGAGCTCCTAGTTTCTGTCTTCCCACTGAACCCTGAGGCTCGCCCTGGAGTTCTTAGGGTGTAAGGTGGCAAAGAGTGAAATTGGTGCTCCTTGGCTCTGGACCTGGAATCTCTCTCCCTGTCAGATCTAGAGCCTCCCACGCATCTAATGCAGGTCCCCACAGTGAGATACTCAAGTCTCCTGCATACGTAGCCCTGCTGCTTCTTAATTTTATCCTGTGGTACATCTGAACTACCTTTTCTTGCCTTTTTATTCATTATAAACCTCCCATTTTCCGAAGCCCTTATATCCTTCTCCTCGCTGGTCCTCTGGAGATAAGCAGGAGTCCATGTGTCCATAGGAAGATGGCAGAAGGAGCAGGAATAAAAGGTCGTGCCTTTTCTGGTCCTGATTCAATCTTGTTCTTGACATTGTCACCAGTGCATTTTCTTCTCTCCAATTATTGTGTCCCCCATTTTCTCCTAGCTTTTTTTTTTTAAACTGGGTTTTGATACAATTAGGAGATGCTTCTCTAATCTTCGAATTTTCCTAAAAAACTGTTCAAAAGGAGTAAGTGACACACTACACGGAAGCCACCATACTCAGAGCTCAAGGCCCTTGGTTCCTAGTCCCTGGTACCGACATCAGTAAACCTTCAGGCTCACAAAATTTTAATGGATCATGCCAGGCACTTAGATACAGAGAGAAATGCCAGAGGAGAAGGGAGCCACTCTTTGGAGGAAGGGTTTTTTCTAAGACCTCCTGGAAGCTGCTACTGGGTATTCCTGTTGAAGGCTCCTACTGCTCTATTTTTCATGTTCTCTGGGACAGGGCCTCCAAAGATCCAACCCTAATTGGGAGGGTGTGAGGTGTCCATGTGTGAGGGAGAGGGACCCGCGGGAATCCCTCTCTACTTGAGGAATCACAAGCCCATCTAGCCTCCCTATTTCATCCCACAACTTCGAGGACTACTTTCTCATCTCCTAAGACTTTGCTTTGGTGGTCCTTTCTGCTTCCCCTCAATTCTGGGGTCTCATGTCTCTACTATGGCACATGGGAAGTCATTAGGTAGCATGACTTCCAAAGCATTCTAGCAAAGGCTCCATTGCTTTTCCAACCTGTTAAGTCCTACCTGCACTCAGTATCTCTATCTGGGAAGGCAGCAGGTTTTGCTGTGCTCTCCACACTCCCTTTGAATGAATGCTCACTTCTCCTCACTTAAGTTTCATGGGTTCTGGAGGCTCTGGGCTAGCCTGGGGGAACCCGGAAGAGGCATTGGAAGAACTCCAGGGTGTGGGGAGCACACAGCCATTGACTCACCTGGGAAAACTGGGCCAAGGGCCAGGAGTTAAAAGAGCATGCAGTACCATACTCTTCCTCCCCTCACTCGGGCCAAAATCAGTAGCAGGGTTAGAATTGGGGACTAGGACTCCGGGGCTGCTTGGAGTCCCTTTTGAAATCTGGGTGTTGTATTTACTTTTTCATACTGGCAGCTGGAAGGGGAAGCCCATCCCAGCTCGGCATTGTTGTCTAACATGGTTAATCAGATCCTATAATCCTGCTGTGGAAATATTGGGCCTCACTCAAAACAATAGAGACCAAGAATATTGTGGTTAAATTTCAACCAACTGCCTCCCTGGCCTGTTTGCCTAACCTCTACCCCCCTCTCCCGGGCCAGAGTCCTCCTAGCTTTATGGACCCCTGATAGGATCGACAGCGGTCAGAAATTGGTGACGGGAGAAGAAGGGAGAATGGAATAGGGAAAGGGTAATCCTCTTGATTGGCTCTCTATCCTGCCTTTCCCCTCCCACCCTAGGCCTTGAAGGGTGAGCAGGGGGTGGTGAAAGGAGTTGGAGTTGGTGGGGAAGCCCCACGAGGTCGATCTGTGTTCATGGGTCAGGAGCAGTACTTCTGGGAATCCTGGGTGGTAAAGAGTTCCCTTACCCAAGACAGAAAAAGACTGCTGCCAGACCAGGGGGAGACTGCTGCTTCAGTTTATTATGGCTGCCAGGCACTTCTAGGGCACAAAGCAATGCCAGTTTGTCCTATGTCACATATGGGAGAAATAGGAAGGCACCGGTTGGGGGAAGGGGAGTTGGCAAAAAGGATTTGTGTTTGATGAGTAATCTGGTATAATAGCAATATAAATAATAATACTCTGATGATGTGTGAAGGTGATACTGATACCCTCACTGGAGTTTTCTGGTAGTGCTGATGTCCACAATGTTCTCTACAGTGAGTACAAATTAAATGTGGCAGGATGGGACTAGATAAGCTGTACAGTGACATTGTGAATCAAAAAAGGATGCAGTGTCTGGATGGGTGGGGGGAGAAGGAGGTCGTAATACATGGTGACAGGGGAAGATTTGACTTTGGGTGGTGGGCACACGGTGCAATATATACAGATCTTGTAACATAGAAACCCACACCTGAAACCTATATGTTCATGTTGACCACTGTCACCCAAATCAACTTCATTTTAAAAATAAAGAATGTAAAGCGGGGAAATTAACATGGCAATATGTTCACCAAAAGACAGAGAACGTTCCTCTTGCAGATACCTGACTTGTGAAGTGGTCGACTTCGAGATCACACTGGGCTGTCAAGCACCCAGGATGCACTGGGCACAAGTTGCAGCCACACTATGTTTGGAGTGTCAGCAGTCAATGAAGTAAAGCACAATGAGGCCCCAGCTGCAGCACCGTGGACAATTGAATGGTCAAAGTGAATGTGCATTTTTAGGATTTAAAAAATATATATTGTTTATTATTGATTGCAGAGAGGAAGGAAGTGAAAGAGAGAGATAAAAACATCATTGATGAGAGAGAATCATAGATCGGCTGCCTTTTGCATGCCCCACACTGGGATTGAGCCTGCAACCCGCATGTGCCCTGACTGGTATTAAACCGTGTCCTCCTGGTTCATAGGTTGATGCTCAACCACTGAACTGCACCACTGGGCCATTTTTAGGATTTAAAGAATGAAATAGCAGAGCTGTGCCAAATGAAACTATATTTACTTAATCTATTCATACAGTATGGGGATGGAGGAACAACAAAGAGCACTTGATGTTTCTCACCTAGGGTGCTATGAGATAATTCAGGGTCTGACATGGTTCCTGTGGATCATTCATCAAAGCCATTTTAAAGCAGGGACTGCTTGGTGGGGGCTGTGCTTCACACCACAAAGACATGTGGGATATTGTTCCTGGGAGTGAGACTCTAAGAGGTATGTTTGCTCATGGATAGGAATCTCAAAAGTAACTAAATGGCAGACATCAAATGGCATTGTAGCAAGTATGAAACTGACATCAAAATGATATAATGAGCCTGGCTGGTGTGGCTCATTGGTTGAACGTCAACCTATGAACCAGGAGGTCACAGGTTCGATTCCTGGTCAGGGCACATGCCCGGGTTGTAGGCTTGGTCCCCAGTGGGGGGCATGCAGGAGGCAGCTGATCAATGATTCTCTCTCATCATTGATGTTTCTTTCTCTCTCTCCCTCTTCTTCCTGTCTGAAATCAATAAAAATATTTTTTTAAAAAAACATCTAATGATGATGGAAAACATTTCAACAGTTGAGCAACTTGAGCAACTAGTGCAAATCAATGAGAAGAATGATCCCCAATGGAAGCTTCAGAGATCCCTAATGGAAGCTTCAGAGAATGGGCCATATTCCTGACTGAGAGGGGGAATGAAGAAGCTGAACTTGTTGGTTTAACCTTAGGCTATACATAGACTTGAACTGCAAATGGAAAAGTCCAACAGGAAAATCCTGGGTCACTACAAAGGAATTCAAAGGGATGGCACAGGCTTGTAGGAAATGTGTGGGGAATGAGATTGAAAAATCCATATTCAAGCCCTAGCTAGTTTGGCTCAGTGGATAGAGCGTCAGCCTGCGGACTGAGGGGATCTCAGGTTTGACTCCAGTCAAGGGCCGGTAACTCAGATGCAGGCTCCTCCCTGGCCCTGGGCCCTGGTCAGGATGCGTGCAGGAGGCAACCAATTGATGTGTTTCTCTCACATCAATATTTCTCGCTGTCTTTCCCTCTCTCTAAAAATCAATGGAAAAATATCCTCAGTGAGAATTAAAAAAAAAAAAAGATAAAAAAATCCGTATTCAACAAGAAACAGGAATGATTAAAAATGCATTTACTCAAGTTATAAATATACTCACTAGCATCTCACCAATAGGCATTATGCTACATATATAAGTACATGCATACATATATATGGCCACAAAGACATACTCCTGCTTTCAAGGAAACTACAACCCAAAGATGATTTTAAAAGGTTGGATTTCTTTTCCTAAAAAATTTTCAAGCATATGAAGTACAAAGTGAGAACCATGACTAGGTACCTCTTTTTTTAACAAGTTTAAAAGAATTGTATGTATAAGTGGTATTTGTTACCTGCTTTTACTTTTGCTTAACTATATTGTGTCTATATTTCCATGTAACACCAAGTTCTTTAAAGGGTACATTATCTTCATGCTGAGCTTTATAAAAAGTTTGATAAACACCCTCATAATCATAAAGTAGAATCAAGCTTACTCACTCCATTTCCCCCTGTAGCTTCATCTTCCACCACACTGGTCTCCTTGCTACTTCTATAATATGCAAGCATGTTAGGGCCTTTGCTCTATGTAGTTCTCTCTGCTAGAATGCTCTTCCCCCAGTTAACCACTTAGCTGAAGCCCTCACCTCTATCAGGTCTTTGCTTAAGTCCCACCTTCTCACTGAGGCCTCCACTGACCACCCCACCTGGTAGAACACCTGCTTCCTGACCTTTCACCCTCTTCTCACAAGCTGGCTGTGCTCCCAATCCTTTTACACCATCTTTGTATTCTGTGCTCATAGTCTTTCCTTAATCTCTTCTAAACCATTATATATTTTACTTATTTTTATATTTATGTTTGATTTCGGTCTTCTGACTGCCTTCCACTTGAATAAAGCTCCATAACAGCAGAAATCTAGGGGTTTGTTTTTATTGTTCTCTCACACCCCAAGCACCTCGAACAGTGTCTGGCACTTAGTAGTTGCTCAAAAATAGTTGTTGAATGAGTAAATGAAGAGATTATTTCTCTTATACGCACACCAATACACACATCTGCTCACACCAGCAGTATCTTGAAATGGTTTTAGAAATTTGTGGAGATAAATGGATGTAATCTTTGCAGCAACCAGTTGTAAGGTGAGAGTCGGGCTAAAGTATCATTTTGTTAGTTATAGCCATAAGGGAACAAATTTATCATTTTTCAGAAACTAAGAATACAACTTATTTTTTTTAAAAAAATATATTTTAAAAATATATTTTATTGAGTTTTTTACAGAGAGGAAGGGAGAGGGACAGAGAGCTAGAAACATCCATGAGAGAGAAACATCGACCAGCTGCCTACTGCACACCCACTACCGGGGATGTGCCCACAACCAAGGTACATGCCCTTGACCGGAATTGAACCTGGGACCTTTCAGTCTGCAGGCCGACGCTCTATCCATTGAGCCAAACCGGTTTCGGCTTAAAATATATTTTTATTGATTTCAGAGAGGAAGGGAGAGGGAGAGAGAGATAGAAACATCAATGATAAGAGAGAATCATTGATTGGTTGCCTCCTGCATGCCCCCCACTGGGGACCAAGCCTGCAACCCAGGCATGTGCCCTTAGCTAGAATGGAACCTGGGACTCTTCAGTCCACAGACTGATGCTCTATCCACTGAGCCAAACTGCTAGGGTAAGAATACAACCTATTAAAAAGCCAGTGCCTGTATACTTTCCTTATTTGGCCACAGAGCCCAGCATCCTTAGGGTGCTATCTCTACCAAGAGAGACTGGTGAGGTGGGTGACCAGCATAAACCCAGTTACAGAATGCCAACAGGCATGTCAGGAGCATCACTTGAGCATCAAGAGTAGTACCCCTATCCCACTTGACTGAACATTCGATGGACTGGTATTTTCCAAGATTCTCTTTAAGCAACTATTTCTTCCCAAATAGAGACACTGGGGCGGAAATAAAGCTCATTATTTGATAAATATGTTATTATCCATATTTATAGGTATGTCTTCCTGTCTATAAGAGTTTCCCACAATCTTTAGTCTCTGATGTGAGGGGAAAACACATTCTTTTTGTAACTAATTCTGCTGCCTTTTCCTCCCCTTTCAAAGTCATCAAAGCAAGGTCTTTAATGCTTGGAGCTCTCTGAAGTGCCTTGTAATGAGCTTATTGTTTGGGCAAAGGTAACTTGACATTCCCATTTCTAATCAATAGCTAGCTTTCAAAGCATTGTTAGTTTTGAGTGGCTCTAATTGGATCTCTGAATGCATTCTGGACTGATCTGAGGCTTGAAAGACAGGCATGCTCCCATTTCTGCATTTGGTGGAGTTGCTAACTTCTTAAAAAATCCAAAGTAGAAGTTAAGAGTGCACCCAACCAGCTGGGGAAGAGGCCAGTCAAATAGAGTTTGAAGTCTTAAAAGCCCAAGATGAAGATAACAGAAGAGTTCCCTAGATGTAGAGAGAAAATGAGTGACTTGAACAAAGGTCAACAGCCCAGCATGCCTGTCCTAGGAATCACTCACCAAGATACTGATTATTATGGAGTTAAACAAGCCTGGATTCCAACTTCAGTTTCCTTACTGACAAGCTCTGCACCTCAGTTTCTCATTCATAAAATGAAGGTAATGGTGTCAACTGCATCCGGTTTTCATGAAGGTTACATCAGATGATATTAGGGTTTCTCCCCTTTACTAGATCATCCAGCGTGGCTCTTCATCATTACTAGTGCCATCATCTTTGCTTGGACCACTGCCCTTTTCTGTGGATCTTCTTCATTCTTGTCAGTCATTTCTTTTCCTCCTTCAAAATGGACTTTTCCTGCAAGAGATCTCATCCCAGCTCATCGTTTCTTTTTATTTTTAATTTAAAAATTTTAAAATTACAGTTGACATTCAATATTATATTAGTTTCAAGCATACATCATCAGGCATACGTTTCTTAATTCCATATTCTTCTAGACCAAGTTCAGCTTATCTATTAACCTATCTGATTTGTAATACATTATTCTGTACTCACTAATGAGTGGCATTTATGGATTTGTAACTGCCTTTTATTTTCATGATTTATCCTTAGGCGTAAATGATGAATTCCTTGAGGACAACAACTGTGTCTTCTACTTTTCTGTTTGCATTTTCTATCCTTATGTACCTAAAATACTCGTTTGTACACGGTAGATGCTCCCTAATAGAAAGAAGTAGAGCCTCCGAATCCCCACTACTGTTTTAGGGAGAACATATATGAGCCTCCTAGACGGGTAATAGGCTGCCTCTAGTGGACCCAGCAGAGAATAAAAATGAATTATACGTGCGATTTGTACTTTATAGCTTGTACTTTAATCTTCTCAACAATCCCACGAGGTAGGTGATATTAATTTTCACTTTATAGATGAGAAAGCTAAAATTTAGAGAAGTCGCATGACTTACCCAAGGCCACACAGGTTGACGGTCTCAAAGACAGTGTTCAGGCACAGATCTGCCGACTCCAGGCCTAGCGCTCTTTCTACTGGCCAGAGCTGCTGTGCACTGAGTCATGGGAGTATATTTTTCTGACCACATTACTGAAGCTTGTTTGGTTGTGGCTCAGCACCCATGGATTTAGAGTGGATTGATTTGGTCAAATGGCAGAATTAGGAGAAAAAAGACTAGTTGAATATAGAAGTATGGACTTAGTGTGTATGTGAATATATACATAACATATATATTTACGTATATATGAATACATCACTGTATGTACACTATATTTGTATGAGATCGTTACAGTCAAGATTGACTGAAAATACTAATGTGGTAGTCTACTAAACAGATGTTAAATTATCAGGTTCTATGGTGTATTTTCCTCCCTCCCTTTTCTTCCAACCTATTTGTCCAACTTTCACTTTTGTGAACAACAACAACAAAAAGTTAATCATGTTATCCAAAGAAATATATTTTACTTTGTTCTCTTCAAAATAGAGATGTTTGAGGAGAACAGAGCTCTAAAAGTGAGAGCAGAAAAGTGATTTTAGCAGTTGGCCCAGGACCCAGATCAGGTGCCCTGATCAGGCCCTGCCACCTCTGCCCAGACCCCAGGCCTTTGGTGCCTCCAGAGTGGATGCCTCAGTTCCTTAGGTTCCCTGCTGGCAAGAGCCTGAAGGTGACCAAAAAGAGAGCCAGACTTTATTTGATAGATCTAATGGATTGGCCCAATTCAAAAGCTACCACACATCTACTAAACAGCTAAGAACATAGGCAGCCAAGAAATGATCAGGGTTCTTAGGCCCAACTTGGATTAACAGTGCTGCAGGGTCACTGCTGGAGAAGGTATGATGCTTCTAATTTCTCACTTCCTCTCCCCATTCCTCTGCTGAAGGATATTGACTGATGTTGATCTAAATTTGAGCTTCAGCTCTTGAACCACCATTGTGTCCTGAGAAGAGACTATAGCTTTGGAGTAAAAAATCTCCAGGTTCAAATCTTAACTGTGATCACAGGCAAGCTACTTTACTACTAAAGTTCCAGAGTTGTAGATCTGTAAAATGAGAATAATAATTACTGTGTACAGAGAGTTATTGTGAAGATTTACTAAGTGTTTAAAAGCATCTGTAATAGAAAAGATTTGGTCAATGTTAGCTCCGTTTGCTTCTCCCAGTACACACCCTTATCACTGCTCCAAAGACCGTCAGATCGAAGAGAGTCTAAGTTTAGTGCAGTACAATCTAAACCAAGGTCGTGCAGCTGCAGAAGTAGCCTCATCCAAACTACATCAGCACTGCATAAGTAATTCTTATTTGACACTGATCCAATCTTTACCAGAGATTTGTATTCAAGAAGACCACAGTTTAAGAGGGGAAATAAAGAGCAAGAAAGGCAAAATTAATAAATCATTATAAAGGAGAACTTCTGAGAGGATCTTAAAGAAATAGTCTTTCACTTGGAGAAAAGAAGATTGAAAGTGAATCTAACAACCCTTCAAGACCATGGGTAGGAGAGAACAAACAGGATAATAGCCCTAGTTGCTAAGGCCAGAAAAAGAAGAAAGGAGATGAATTTGCATTAGAGAGGGAGGAAGAAGGAAAGATTGAACTTGAGGCAAAAGTTGTATAGAAAATGATTATAAAAGACTGGGCTAGGTGACCTTGCAACCCTACAGGATTTTCTCTTTTGGAACTCCATCAAAATAGGGAGCTCCTGTCTGTAGGGACTGGAAGAGGTACTGAGCTGGCTGCATGGTCTGTCCCAGAAATCGGAGGGGCGGGGGATATTGCAGGGATCATTCTTAAACCCTGGAAAACATAAGTTAAAGCACTCTGAAAGCTTTCAAGGAAAAGAAGCAACATTAGAGTGATCTGTGAGTCAGAGACATAGAATCTGAATGCTAATGTGAGAATGAATGAGGAGTGGGGAGGAAGTATGGGCAAAAGGGGAGGAAAAGAAACAATCCATTTTGTTCCCAAAGACACATGCCACTCCACTCCTGGTGGAGCCATCCTAAATTCCCTGCTGTAAGCCTCAGTCCTCTTCTGTGATATGAAGTGCTTGGGCTAAACCTTATCTTGAGTGAGTCCCTCCCCATTCTGAATTTGTGTTCACAAAATTGATCTAGAGGAAATGTGAGTCCATCTGCGAAAAGCCATCTTAGCCCCAAACCCGAGCTGTACTGAATGGGTGGGTGCTGCACAGAGAGAGGGCCAATATATCTGCTCTGGGGTCCCTCCCTACCCTCAGTGGAATCCCCAGGGGCAGGTTGTTTATCCTCTCTGAAATTCAAAATCTTTACTTGTAACTTGGGGATATTAGCTCATTTGGGGTTGTGAGTTTAAATTAAATATTGCAAGTAATAATATCTAATAGTTTCCATGTATCGGGCACATAAGTACCTGTTGTATCATATTCTGGGGATGAGAATTTTTAAACCTTCTAATTGCTCAGCCTTTTATTTCTACTGCTATTGACTTTGTAGAATATACACAACTAAATCATATATGTAGTTTGGGGGTGTGTGTATGTGTGTGTGTGTGTGTGTGTGTGTGTGTGTGTGTTTTACATACTTGCCTTTTCTTGTTTTAGCAGAATGAAACCTAATTCATTCAGCTTTCCTGAATGGCATATTAAAATAAACACACAACCCATGTTTACTTCTCCAGCTGCCTCTACATATTCTCTGTCCTTGTTAATTTGCAAAGTAGAAGGAAGAGAGTAATTATTTAGCAGCTCCTGTAGTGTATGCCACTGGCTTTTTTTTTTTTTTTTTTTTTTTGCATTCTTAGCAAGCCCCCTGTGTTGCCCCTCTTTATGGTGGCCAGTCGGGGTTTCTTTGGTATTCTGTTGATGTCACTATGTTGGCTGCACTTCTCTACACCTTGGCGTATCCCTTTGCAATTTCATCTTGCTTCTTTTAACAGCATTCCCAGCTTCACAAACGGCGGCTGAGAGGGCGCGTCTCCTGCGCCAGGGTGGGGCACCAGGTTACCAGCGGCCTCCTGCCTTTTGGGTTTACTTCCCCGCAGGGGACACCGTAGGCGGCTGTGCGGTCCGGCCACTGCCCCCCGCCCCTCGCGTCCGGCCGCGCCGTGGGTTGCGGTCGCTGTGGGGGTGGCAGCTCCTGTCCGGGAGGTTTGCGCCTGGCGGGGCACCCCGGAGCCGCGGGGAGCCCAGAGGCGAGGCCAAGGCGGGGTGGGGCGCGTCCGGGCGGGGAGGGCAAACTCAGGCAGCGCAGGGGGCGCTGAGGGCAGCGGGCGGGCTGGTGGACTCGCGGTGGCGGAGCGAGCAGGACGAGGGCTGGCTGGTGCCGGGGGCCGCCCGCCTGAGGGGGAGGAGGCTGCGCTGCCCTTGTTGCAGGTTCGCTGTCGAGCACACAGGAGGCAGGGACATGGGCAGGGTGCGGTCTGCGCGGGGCCCGCGCCCGGATCTCTTCCATTTCCCCTCTCACTCGGCCCCGGGCTGCGCCGCAGACAGCAGCAGCTCCCGCTCCGCCCGAGCCGCCTGACCGCCGGGCCGGGGTGCTAACCGCGGGGCCCGCCAACCCGCCGGCCCGGCCAACCCAGCCCAGCCCGGCGGCCCGCAGCCCCGCCGTCCGCCGCCCCCCGCCGCCGCCGCGTTGCCAAAACAAACGGGCCGGCCTATTTATTGGCGGCGGGCGAGCCGGGCAGCTCAGAGTCGAGGCGCCGAGGGGGACAGCGCGCCGCCACCAGCCAGGGCCCCGGGCCCCCGCCCCGCACCTGAGTCCCGCCGGCCCTGCGCCACGCCGCGCAGCCCATGGCGCCCCCACCCGGAGCCCCCCGAAGCCACCCCGACGCCTGAGCCCCCTTAGGGCCCGGGTCGACTAGCCCACCCATCAGCCCACCAAGCAAGCGCCCTCGCCCGCCGCTCTCCCGGGCTCCCGGCCATGTCTCCCGCCCGGCTCCGGCCCCGACTGCGGTTCTGCCTGCTTCTGCTGCTGCTGCTGGTGCCAGCGGCGCGGGGCTGCGGGCCGGGCCGGGTGGTGGGCAGCCGCAGGCGGCCGCCGCGCAAGCTTGTGCCGCTCGCCTATAAGCAATTCAGCCCCAACGTGCCCGAGAAGACCCTGGGCGCCAGCGGGCGCTATGAAGGCAAGATCGCGCGCAGCTCGGAGCGCTTCAAGGAGCTCACCCCCAATTACAATCCCGACATCATCTTCAAGGACGAGGAGAACACGGGCGCCGACCGCCTCATGACCCAGGTGAGCGCGACCCGCCCTCCTAGGGCGCCACTGCCCAAGCACCGCCACCTGCCCGGCCCTATCCGCCCTCCCTGGCACTTTTGCTCCACTGGCTGGCACGCCCCCTGGCACCTGCCCCTCTCGCCAAACCCAGCCGCTTCTTGCCCAGTTGGGATAGCCAGGGGTCCCGGCAGGCGCGTCGGCATCCCCCATGGATCGTGCCGATGGCTATGAGAAGAGCTCCCTGCTGCCGAGCGCCACAACCCAGCCGGTTGGCCACGGCCCCTCTGCCCCGGCGCGCTGGCAGCTCGGGTCATACGCGGCATCCGGCACCCGGAGGCACCTCGATCTGGCTGCCTCCTGCGCCACCGGGATCCACGCGGTACTGCCTGGCCTAACCCTCCGCACGGCTGCGCCTCTTTCATTTAGAAGCCATTCGGCACCCCGAGGCGAAGCAGCTCCTTTCCTCCACTCGCGGTCGCTGTGGAGGTGGCAACTCCTGTCCGGGAGGTTTGCGCCTGGCGGGTTAGATGCGCTGCCCCCGCTGGGGTCTGGGGTTAAGGAACAGCGAGGAAGGTGAAGGTGGGAAAGAGAACTTGCCGGGCGAGCCCACGTGTCTGTGCTGTGCAGAGAGCTGAGAGGCGCCCCTGCGGTTGAAGGGTGGGGGACGGGGGCCTTTGGGCGCTGGGGCCGAACTTGGGGGACCCCTGGGCTTGCTGGTGGGAATGGGTTGGGTTGGAAGGGAGGGTTTGGGTGCCGGGGAGGCAGGGAGTAGAGCTAAAGTTAGTCTCTGCATGCTGGGACCAGTGCTCAGCACAAGCGCTGGGGGAGTGGAGGGCGGGGGGGGGGGGGCTCCGAGGGGCGGGATTGGGGGGAGACGCAAGCTTTCTTCATTGCAACCAGGTCCGCAGGGGAAGAGACCTACGTCCCCTTGCTCAGCGCTCCCCCCTCGCCCCCCTACACCTCGCAGGCGGGCAGCCCACGTTCTAAGTGCTTTAGGAAAAGCAGCTAGACCACGGCCCTCGGCATGCGCCCTGGCGCCGGGGCTGGCCGGCCAGTGTCGGGGCGAAGGTTGGCTGGTGGCCGGGCCGGGCTGGGCGCAGAGGAATGCAGATAAGGATCCGGGCCACGGGCTGGGCAATCATTGACAGCGCGCGCCCCGGCTCTGGACCCGAAGGGGCGGGGGGTGGCGGGAGAGAGAGAGGCGGAGAGCAGGGGCCGCCAGAGAACAGAGGTGGGAGGCTAGAAGCCTGGAGGCGAGAGCACACGGAGCTCCCTCCTGGGGCAGTGAGCGCCCCAGCTAGCTTGCCCGCCAAGGAGGACTACGGGCCTTGGGCTGTAAACGTTGTTGGCTCCTGGGAGACGGAGTCCAAGGGTCTGTGGGGCCGGGCTCTGCGGGGTGGGGGTAGGTTGAGACAGGGGCTACCCACGCCTGGCGGCACCTCGAACTTCAGAGTCAAGGACTGTGGAAGGGCCCCCTCTCTGGCCGGCCCCTCCCCCCAGTCAACTGCAGGGTCCCTTGGGCTGCAGGCACGCGGGGAGTCAGCACAGACAGGTGATCTCTCCCGTCCTTCCCGCGGGCGCGGCTCTACTCCCACCCCATGTGAGGCGGAGCGTGGAGGCGGCTCCCTGAGATTAGAAGTTCGATTTCTGGAGTCCCTTCCCAGACGGGAGCAGCGCCGAGGCGCGGAGGACTCTGGGCTCGGGGGACGTTACCTAAGATTATCAACCCTGCGGAGACCCTGGTAGCGGGAGACGCTCCGCGTCGCTCTTAATAGGGCCAGGCCGGGCACTAGTCCTTCTACCAACTTCTGGTTACAGGGCTGCCCTACTTCGGCAGGGGTGCGGGCAAGTTTTGGACATAAGAGGGTCCCATCAGGAGTGCTTTGTGGTGCCCGAGGGATCCAGGTATGCCCGGGATTCCCTTCCAACACACCCCCATGCTGCTGGGTCTCCGCACCTGCCGCGCCTCCGGGGCTGGTGTCCCCGGGCCTCAGCCCTGAGGCTACGGTGACACCTACTGGGCATCTCTGGCCTTGCACGCCTAGCAGGCCCGCCGCAGGCCGCTTCCGCCCCTTCAGGTAGCAGGCCGTCCCTGGTCTCCGGTGCTTCCTTGAAACAGAGGGACTGGGCGTTGGAAAGGTGTAGGCTGTGGAGGAATTGGTACCGAGCGGGGCAGAGAAGGGAGGGGCCCCTTATCCGAGAAAGGAGCCCTAAGGGGATAGGGCTTGCCACGCACTTCAGATCTGTGGCGTCACTGTGCGGTCCAGGGGTCCAGGTCCGTGGGGCAGCCGATGCTAATGCTATAACGGAAGTAAGTTAGGGCTCCGTGTTCCAAAGAGAGAGGAAGAGAGACCCCTTCCCGGTTTCCCACCTCCAGCGGCTGCGCTGGGAGAGCGAGGCTACGACTCCACCTGCACGCGGGCCAGCTCCTCCCCCTAACTCGGCGCTTTCCTCTCGCAGCGTTGCAAGGACCGCCTGAACTCCCTGGCCATCTCGGTGATGAACCAGTGGCCCGGCGTGAAGCTGCGAGTGACTGAGGGCTGGGACGAGGACGGGCACCATTCGGAGGAGTCGCTGCACTACGAAGGCCGCGCAGTGGACATCACCACGTCGGACCGCGACCGCAATAAGTACGGACTGCTGGCGCGGTTGGCAGTGGAGGCCGGCTTCGACTGGGTGTATTATGAGTCCAAGGCCCACGTGCATTGCTCCGTCAAGTCCGGTGAGCCGCTGCCGGGGGACTGGGCCCGGGGCCGGGGCCGCAGGGCGTGGGCAGGCGGCGCAGGGCCCGCTGGGGCCGAGAAGAAGAGACCCTCCCGGGGATGGAGGCGGGAACCCCGGGAAAGAGGACGTCGGCGGCGCTCCCCGATTCCGCTTGTGACCGCTTGCTCCTCCCGTGCCTGGTAGTGTCTATGTTGGGAGCCTAGTGAGACAGGGCCCTGTCCTGGCGCTGCTGGGTGCTGACCTTGAGGTCCACAGTCCAGGGCCTGCAGCAGGAGGTTCGAGACAGCGAGCTGAGCGGATGTGGAACCCAGGCTGTGACAGAGACAGCCTCCCCACCCAGCCTGGTGCAGAATGAGGCGGGTGGGGTGGGGGGCAGGGGCCAGGGCTGCCCAGACATCAGCAAGTCTGACCAGGAACCAGGAACCCAGAGGTTCAGAACCTACAACGGGGGCTGCAGGCCAGGCCCTTTAGGGCACTATGTGTGCTCCTCCCAGGGGGTGCAGGCATCCCCACCTCTCCCTCAGGGCCCTGAAACTGGGCATTTTGGGGCAAAGCCAACCATGAGGGCCAGAATAAACAGAGTGGACTCAATAAAGTGTATTTTCCCAGATTTGCCGCCTTGTTGATCCGAATTGGCAGGCACTGGGGCCTTGCCCCTCTCTCAAATCTTGTCAGCATCCCCGTCACCACACTGAATCCAGTCATGGATGCTTCAAATGTTTCCTGGCCCCAGGGCTGCAGGCTCAGCCCTCCGTGCTGGTACCAGGCATCGTCACATGCACAGACCCTGCACACGGAGACCAGGCCCCTTTTTACTATTCCTCATCCCACCTGGCCCACAGGGGTGACCCCACCCCACCCCCACACTGCCCTTCTCCTCAGCACTTTCTTGCCCACGATATCTGTTTCAAGTCACATCCACCCTTCACCTGCAAATACTGGCTCGGTGCCAGTTCCCAGAGAGGCCACTTCCATTCCTTATTCCTGACCCCCAAACACTGTTCTCCAACCCACCCACTGATGCCACTGTGTCCTGTTCCTGCATAAGTACCCAGCACATGAATTGAGACAGTGATTTTACCCTTGCCACTGAGCCAGGCTTCCCTGGAGTCTACATTCACCCCACAGCTGGTCTTCCTTTCACTTCCATATAGACTCCAAGGGCCAGCTCTGGCACAGAACTTGGCATGTCAGTCTGAGAGGGCACCATTGGGGGAGTGAGAAATAATGGCACATTTAGACCCCAGAGGAGCTAAGTGACTCACCTTCTCCATGAGGCTGCAGCTTTCTGGGTGTCAATCACAGCTGACCACTGCCTGGCTCAGCTGCTGACCTCTGACCTCTCTGACTGCTGCACAACATTGTCGGGATTGAAAACAGATGGGGGCTGCATCTGGGCTTCAGGATGGCCTTTTCCTTCTCACTCACTGGAGCCACAATATGCTCCTCTCATTGGCAAAGGATTAGACTGGGGGAAGAGCAGAGATCACATTGTGGGTTGGAATGGGTTCAAGGCTGCATGGGAAGTGGGGATAGGAGCCAGGATATGGTGATGGGGACTCTCTGGGAGCAAGAGGGAGCACTGGCTGGGCTTGGGAAGGGTGCTATGACTGGGAATTGAGCTCCACAGTAGTAACACCTTCATGTCCCTTCTTCCCACAGAGCACTCAGCTGCAGCCAAGACAGGTGGCTGCTTCCCTGCTGGAGCCCAGGTGCGCCTGGAGAGTGGGGCACGTGTGGCTTTGTCAGCTGTGAGGCCAGGAGACCGGGTGCTGGCCATGGGGGAGGATGGGAACCCCACCTTCAGCGATGTGCTCATTTTCCTGGATCGTGAGCCAGATAAGCTGAGGGCCTTCCAGGTCATCGAGACCCAGGACCCCCCGAGACGCCTGGCACTCACACCTGCCCATCTGCTCTTCACTGCCAACAATCACACAGAACCAGCGGCCCACTTCCAGGCCACATTTGCCAGTCAAGTGCAGCCTGGCCAGTATGTGCTAGTGGCTGGGGTGCCAGGCCTGCAGCCTGCCCGAGTGGCAGCTGTCTCCACACATATTGCCCTTGGGGCCTATGCCCCACTAACGAGGCACGGGACACTGGTGGTAGAGGATGTGGTGGCCTCCTGCTTCGCGGCCGTGGCTGACCACCGCCTGGCTCACTTGGCCTTCTGGCCCTTTCGACTGTTTCACAGCTTGACGTGGGGCAGCTGGACCCTGGGGGAGGGTGTGCACTGGTACCCCCAGCTGCTCTACCGCCTGGGACAGCTCTTGTTGGAAGAGAGCAGCTTTCACTCACTGGGCATGGCCGGGCCAGGGAGCTGAAAAGATCCCTCCACTGTCCTCCCGGAACTGCCCAACTGGATCCAAAGGCCTCCCTACCTGGAGGGCACTGGCCCTGTAAGAGACCTGAGCGGGGGTAATGGATCCCACCATTGCCTCCCCTACAGAGATATACCATTGAGACTTGACTGGGTAATGCCAGAGTCCTCCACCACCATCTTGGTGTAGTGACAGAGCTGCAAGCTGAGCTGGCAAAGGGGTGATCTGTCCTTCTAACTATAGACCTCTAGTCTTGCACAGTGGGTCCCAACCCAGCCAGCTCTCGCTACGATTTTTCATACCTGCCTCCCTCAATGGGGAGAGCCCATTCCATCTGTCTTAGGCCCCCCTTTGGTGGGCTTGCACCTCAGTTGATGCTGCTAGATTCCCTGGGAGCCAGCAGGGAGCTGGCTGGACTCAATGCTGCCTGGAACTGAGAAGGCTACAGGGTGGGGCAGCCATCCTGGCCATCCTGAGACATGTTCTTCCTCCCTGGCCACACTCCTTGGGACACACCCAGAGACTATTGCTGTCAGTGGGCAGAGTTCTGTGTTCCAGCCAATGTGACCGTAGTGCCCGGGACAGGGGAGTGGGCTGGATGTCCTCCCTGCCACTGCCCAGGCTAAGCTCCCTCTTCTGCTGAACCATGACTCCCCCTCCTCTGGTCAGTCTCCCCCACCTTATTTATTGGCGCCAAGGGGGAAGCCCATGGGAGAATTTGAGGGATGTTTTGGTCTTTTCTTCCTTTTGTAATAAAAATTATTTAAGTTGTTAGAGCCATAGAGTCCAGAATGCTGACTGGGTTCAATACTTGCATAGTCTGGAGTCAGGGGTGGTCCTGTCTAGGGATATGCTCACCTTCCCCTGAGGACAAACCCTCCAGTACTCCACCCCCTCTGCAGGTCCATTCTCATCAAAGCTCTGCAAAGTCTCAAAAGAAAGCTGTGTTCATGCCAGGACAGGCCTTAGCATGCTGACCCCAAGGTTGGACCAGAGAGAGAGGTGAGGCAACTAGTTCATGGTCACTTTGCTCATCTAGACCATCACCTCTAGTCACAGTGCTTTCCCTGCTGACTCAAGTCTTTCTTGGGGCCTGGGTTTCTGACTCTTCACTGTGATCATGGACCATGGCGTGAAATTATTCTGGAGACATCACATCTGCCTTCTGACTTCTTGGATAAATCAGGGGTCCCTAACCTGGAAGTTCTAAAACCTCAGAATCACCTAGGCAGCTTGTTAAAAATTATTCTTGGCCCTCCTTCCAAGATTTTGCTTTAATAGATCCAGAGTGATGGCCCAGGAACTTACTTTTACAAACACTCCAAACATGGCAGATGGCCCAAGGCCCAGTTTATTGCCAAAACAGAATGATACTTTTGCCAGCCCTGCCCAAATGACCAATCTTGGGGTGAAGGTGGGGCCCTGTGCTCACTACAGGTTAGCCGATTCCCAGGCTCAGTGGTACAATTGTTAAATTTTCAGGAACTTCATGAGCCAATTGATATAGGCTATGGTGGGACTATTTATACCATGGAAATTGGTGTATGCTACAAATTAGGGTTCCTCACACTGTGGTGAGCTGGTTGTTAGAGCATACGACTGCCAAGGTTCTAACCTCCTACAGAGATTACTGTGCTGGGGTGACTGCTCAGATTCTTATCTTACCAATCCCCATCTCCATAGAGGAAAACTCCAGAGAAAACGTCATTCCTCCGGGAACTGTGTCATCTGGGGGAATAGGCCCCCACAAGGCTATAATGAATAAAAGCTGCTATCATTTAATGAAGATTCCCCATTGCCAGGCTTTGTTTTAAGTGCTTCACATGAAGCACCCATTTAATTTTCATAACAGCCCACTGTGGTATATACTATAATATTACCATTTTCCAAATGAGAACACAGAGGCACAGGGAGGTTAGTAACTTGCTCAAGGTGATACAACAAGTGACAAGCAAGATTTGAATCTATGCAACTTGGAGTGAAGGTGGAGACCTGCAACTTTTCTGGGAATCCTGGCCTCAGGTGTGAGGAAACTATGTGAGCAGCGAGACCAGGAGAAACAACCTAAAAAGCCACCCTCCACCTCTGCACTGTGATGGCCCCAAATCCCTCCCTCCAGAACCCAGCTTGCCCCAACCTCTGTACGATGCCAAGGGCCAAATGGAAGGTCAATCATAGAGCCTAGGCCCAGGCAGCTACTGATCCAAAGCGTGGCTGGTGCTCAGTCCTTGGCCAAGGCTGCTGCATCCACAGTTGTAGCCTTCATTCACAGTTGTAGCCTTTAGTCATTGTTTACTGGACACCATGTGTCCGGCGCTGTGCCAGAGTGAGGGAAAGAGACAGTCCCTGCTCTCAATGAACTGGATGGCAGGGAGCAGCACAGGGAGAGGGATGTCCCTGCCATGTGCTGAGTGCTGTGCCTGACATCCTTACAGGGGCTATTGGAGTGCCACAGAGAGGCTGGAGCTAGGAAAATGTCCTGGAGATGAGGACTATGCAGGGAAGGCAAGGAGGTGTTTGCATGGCAGGTGCCTAAAGGAAGGGATCCAGGCTGAGGACACAGTAAGTGCAAAGGCTTTCAGGCTTGAGTGAGGCTGGGGGTTTGAAGGAACCACCACCAGGTCAGCATTGCAAAGCTGTTCCGTGCAAGTGGGTTTGGCAAAGCTGAGGTAGACAGGTGGGTGGCAGTCAGGTTACACAGAGCCTTGTGTCCCATGCATTTGGACTCTATCCTGAGGGCTTGGTGAACCCCTGTAGGGGTTGAAGCTGGGAGAACTTGCAACTAGATTGTTTCAGAAAGCTCACCCGGCTGCAGTGTGGAGGACAGACCAGAGAAGGCAGCTATGGAAGCAGGATCTATATACTGGGTAAAGAAGTTCACTAACTTCTGGACTGAAGAGGTGGCCATGGGGTCAGAAAAAGGCAACGGATTGTAGACATTTTGGCAGGAAAATGGCCAGGACTTGAAGCCCATTTGGATGAGCAGTAAGAGTGAGTAAAGGGTCCAAGTCAATTTCAGGTTTTTAAGCCTGAGATCCCACCTTGGCTGTGAGGCCTCTGGAGCAGCTAGGGAGACTACCTCCACATAGAGGCCGCCGAACCCTGGGCAGAGGCCTCTCCTCAGATCCCCATCCCCAAGTTGTCCTTGCATGCTCCTCTGTTGTGTTTGGAAAGACCCAATCACCTTGGCCATGGCTCTTCTGAAGCCACGTGGGCCTGCACTCCTTCATCTCCCCAACACAGCCTGAAGGTGCTGCCTGCCCGCAGATGGCATCTGGCAGTAAATGGTGCTGTGCTGGGAAAGGCTGAGCCCAATGCACCAATCCTTTAGGCAACCAGGCCTGCTGCTAACACAGCAGCTCAGGTGTGGGAACTGGAAATAGGCACCTCTCCACTTAAAAACGTCCCCTGAGGAGATCTAACTAGAAAAGGCAACTCTTCTGGCCTGGCACCCGGAGACCCTTGTGCATGGGGCATGCTAGGGTATGCAGCATGTCTGGATTTCATGGTGGCAGCTCCCCCAACCCTGCTCTGCCCTTTGGGTGGGATGCACCTCCCGGGGCTTGGCCCCACATCCCATACCCCAGCTTGGTTCTCAAAGCCTCTTTGTTCCACTGGGACAAGCTGTGGCCAGCCCAGACCTGATAAGGCTGAGTCAGGCCAACAGTAGCCCCAAACCACACCCAGGCTGCCTTGCACACACACTGAACTCCCCTCAGACTGGCATAAATGCAGGATGCTTCCTGCCCAGGTTTGGGTCTGGAAGCCTTAACCTCTGGGCTGACCCTCCCTTTGTTCATTTAAGACCTCTCATCTGGATGGGGAAGCAGGCTAAGGGGATTATCCCCATTTTAGAGATAAATGAACTAAGTCTCCAAGAGGAAAAATGACTCACCCATAGTTATTTATTCCACAATCAGGAGCATCAATTATGCTAGGTCTGCTATTACCGTATCTTTTTAAATCCTAACAGTCTGCAAAGTGAAATTGTTCCTAATTCCTACTTTGCAGAAAGGTAAAGTCCAGAAGCCCAGAGAGGTGAAGTCACTTTCCCATGGTGGCACACTAGTTGAAACCAGAACCCAAGTTCCCTGCAGCAGCAACTGAGGGAGGCAGGAACTGACGAGTCATCATCCCAGAAAGATGGGAGGAAGTCACTCCCAGCATCAGCCTAAAAGATCTGATGAGGCTGGGGGTGGCCAAGAACCTGTGAGGGAAAGTGGTTTTGGAGGAATAAGGTTCCAGATACTATGAGAAAATCTCATTTTGGTGGGAGTGGCAATTATTAAAATAAGTCCTCAATTATTTGACTCTCCTCTCTCCTTGAATCTGGCCTGAGGCTAGGAAAGGCCATGTAGATTTTTCCTGGTTCTACCCTGAGATTGTCAAGCTGAAGCAACTATAGATTGGCGTTCCCATCTACAGCCTAGTGAGTGCCCAGCTGATGGCCAGCACAAACTTTCAGTCACGTGAGGGCACCATCTTGGACGACCAGCCCCATGGAGCCTTTGGATGGCTGCAGCCTGACCAACTTCTGAATGCAACTGCATGAGAGACTCCAAGTGAGAGCTTCCTGGCCACACCCTTCCTGAATTCCTGACCCACAAATGCATAAGCAAAATAAAATGATTATTTAGAACCTTGAAGTTTGGAATAATTTCTTATACAGCAATAGTAAACAGAACAAAGGGCAAAGAAGGAATGGGAACTGATGAAGGCATCTTCTAATGCTTTCCAGGGCCTTTAATACACTTTTGCACAAAAGCTTTTTAAAACGGAGCCTGCATGAGGTTGGAGGAGGTGTAGTGCCTTTTCATCTTCTAAAAGGGCAGCATGAGAAGGCACACTGACTAAGCTTGGGGCAGATAGAGATGGAGACAAAGGGAAGAGTTGATAAACACATCTCTTCACACTCAACTTATTGAAAAATGTTATTTATTTATCTGTTCTGGTGGCAGGATCTCTCATGATAGCAAACTCTTGAAGGAATAAAGAACTTTCTGGAAGAAAGGAAGCTCATGTATTTGGGCCAGTGGCCAGCAAGAAGTTATACATGGCCAAGTAGGAGAAAATGCTATTAGAGGTTTTTAAAAACCCAGTGTAGAAGTTGAAGAAAGTGCTCAGAGATCAGGGACAGACTGGAAAAGAGCTGGACATTCCTGTGGACAGTTGTTGGCCACATTTTCCCAGAGTACCCCTGCAAGCAGAAACTTGCAGGGCCTGGACAAAAATGTCCATGAAAACAAACTAGAAGCACCCTGCTGCTCTACTAAACTTCAGGTGTATCTGCATCTGGCTTCTGCACACACCTCCAAATGCCCAACGTAAGTAAATTCAGAGGAAAGTGAATCAGACACATAATGGGACATGGGTGTGGCTCTGGGGAGTGATTGGGAGTGTAGGGGTGGAATGGTTAGTTCAAGGACAGATTTCTTGGTTTTGAACTCATAATCCTAAAAAAATCACAAAATGGGAATGATCAAAATCTAATAAAGATGGGGAAATAGCACATTTACAGTAGAGAATTCTGGCAGACACCACTTTAGCCAAGTGATCAAAGTTAACATCACCAATAAAACATATTGACATCATGTACCCTCTGATACAATGCACTGAGAAGGGCATATAACCTCTCTGATATGATAATGGACACCTCACTGTATTATAAGAAATAATCCCCAATTGAGGAAAATTTTACAAATAATGGTCAGTACTCTTCAAAAAAGTCAAGGTCATGAAAGACTAGGAAAACTCAAGAAATGCATAGGTGGGATCCCAGATTAGATGCTGAAACAGGAAAAGAACATTAGTGGACAAACTTGTGAAATCTAATAAATTCTATACTTTCATTAACAGTATTTATTGTACCAAGGTTAACTTCTTAGTTTTGAGAAATGATCTATGATCATGTAAGATTTTAGCCTCAGGGAAAGTTGGGTGAAGGATTTATGAGACCCCATGTACTATTTTTGTAACTCTTATGTATATTTAAAATTAACTCACAATTTTTAAAACATCTAAAAGATAGAATTTCATAGACCAGTCAAAAATGGTCTCCTTTAGCAGACATGAAGTTCAAGCCAACTTCCATACTCAAAGGAAGCCAATGGTCATGACTCCTCTACTTGAGAGAAGACCCTGATTAGAAGTGGATTAGAAAAGGGTTTGAGGAATTAGATGGAATGGAAAGTAACAGAATAATGGTGTTATTCATTCATTCAGAGCCTGTAATGAGCCAGGCCCTGTGCTAAGTTCTTTGAATATTTTATTCCACTTAAATTTCACAACCTTTGAGCTGTTAAAGTTTTCCCTGCTTATGGAAAGAACAAGATCATAGCTGAAAGCTGGTGCAGTTGGGATTCAAATCTAATCTGCTTTACTCCAGAGCTTGTTCTCAATCACTCCACTGCACTGTCTTCTCAGGGGTGTCCCTCATTTAGTTCGTACCTCAAGGTTTCTGCACTGTGGGTGGGGAAAGAGGAGATAGAAGGCAGGAGGAAGTGGATGGCTTAGGATGGGCTGGTCATCAGGAGCTGTCCATGGTGCTGGTCAGAAAGACTTGGAGCTAGAGGGCCAGCAGGAGATGGTGCAGGGAAGACAGCTGGGAGGTCTCACACAGAGAAGGAGCACTGCTCAGAGTAGGAGGAAAGAGCGGTTAGATGTGGTAACAGGTCCTTCACCAATGAGGAGGAATTAGAGGGGGAAAGAAGCCAGTGAGGTAGGATTTGTCTTTAGGGCTAACTTGCAACTAATAGTATTCAGTATAGCTATACTGATTATTGAAATCTGGAAATACTTTGGCACTAGTTGGTAAATAGTCACTGACTGAGTCCTCCACTGCTGTGGTGGCTGCTTTCTTAGTCCCTCCCTGTACACCCAGGTTCCCCCATGACCCAGAAACTAAAGGGTTAAGGCCTGGCACAATGTGGGCTCCCAGAACTCTGCTCTGGTTCCAAGGCCCCTTCTCGTAGGTCATGCCCATACCTTACCAATTGTTAAATATTTTACCCCCATTTATCCCCATTTTACAGATGTGGAAAGTGAGGTTCTAGAATGTTGAACAATTTGCTTGAAATTGCCCAGCTACTAAATGCTAGAATCAGGACTTGAACTCAAGTCTTCTGGATCAAACCGCAGGTCCTTTTCCCTTCATCTCCCTAGGATTGGCCTGCATGTCTGTCTACTTTTTGTGGGGATGAAGAATAGTAGGAGAAGTTATCTAGGGGGGCTTAGGTTGGCTCAGGAGACTCAGAAAACCCTTTGGCAGTCCCAGGCAGAATAAAACACTTTTCTTTGAATTCTCTTGCCATATGGCAGCCTACCCCAAACTCCTGCTAGTTTTGTGTCACGGTAACTGTTTCAGGCTGGAGGTGCCATCAGTCTCTTAATGCTCTCCCCACCCCTTGCTGCTCCAGGGGAACATGACACTCTAATGCAGAGAGTGCTCCATGCCTGCTCCTTGATCCAGTCCTGAACCAATCCAATGGCCCTTTTGGCTACAGTCTTCTCTCACTCTCCACCTCTTGGTCTGGGCTTAGAATATTTATTCCACTAATTTCACCTCTTTATCTCCTTCCTGTAAATTAAATATGCCTTGGATGAAGACCTGATTTCCGAACCAACACTCCAAATGGAGTCAGTCACAGGGAGAGAAAGGTGGGAGAGAGTTTTGCAAGTGCTAGAGCTGGGTTGCTTTGCCATCTGGGTTGCAGATTACTCTGGCATCTCCTTTTGTCTTTCTCCACCCCGGAGCAGAAAGGCAGCCTCCTTCTTGGAGAAACAAGAGGAGGATGTGGAGAGGAGAAAAACTTCTCACCTCTCCAGTGTGCAGCAGAGAGGCTGGGAGGTGGTAAGAGAGGAGGGTGCACAGGCCAAGTGGTTTATTTATAGGGACCTCCCATTCAATCAGTGACTGTGTGTGTGTGTGTGTGTGTGTGTGTGTGTGTGTGTGTGTGTGTAACTTTCTTGTCTAGCATGTGTCAAGTACTTTACACATTCATGATTACTCAGTCCTTACACCAGCCTTTTGATAATTATCACCAGCCTTTTGATAATTAACAGATGAGAAAAGTAAGGCTCAGAGAGGTCATGTGACTTGTCCAAAGCCACAGCCAGTAAGAGGCAGAGTCAGGATTAATATCAAATCTGCCTGATTTCTCAGACCAGAGTCTTCTCTATTCCATGGTCATGGGAGTTGGGGGTAGCGAGTGATGGGTGGTGTGGATGTGTGTGGAAAAAACGCTTAGAAAAGATACTTTTGTGTGTGTGCACTGAAGCCCAAATCACTGAGTGTGCTTTATCTTTATTACCCCCACACCCAGCTTCCTACTGGAAGGATTTGAGTCCATCTCCTACTCATCCTTCTTCCTCCCTTTCTCCTACATCCTGGTCTTTGTCAATTTCCTGAATTATCACTCACCTTTGTTTATAACCTTAAACCAAATGACACCACCCCCATTGTCTTTTTTAGATCCATGAAGGATATAGTCACTAGGACCCCAGCATCCATTATCTCCTACTAGAGGCCTGGTGCACGGATTCGTGCACCGGTGGGGTCCCTCAGCCTGGCCTGCACCCTCTCGCAATTTGGGACCCCTTAGGGGATGTTGGACTGCTGGTTTCGGCCTGATCCCCGCAGACCAGGCCGAGGGACCCCACCAGTGCATGAATCAGTGCACCGGGCCTCTAGTATGCATGTAAGATCTTTGGTTAATTTCTTCCCTCCCACGTCCCTCCCCCCTTCTCTCTGAGATTCATCAGTCTGTTCCATGTTTCCATGCCTGTGCATTGAGCATCTGCCCCCTGGTGGTCAGTGTGCATCATAGCTACTGGGCAAATGGTCAAACGGTTGAATGGTCGCTTAGGCTTTCATATATATAGATAGGTTCTGGAGTTCTGAAAAGAGAGGCTTCTAATGCAAACCTCAATTAAAGACATGATTGCAGGGACGTCCTCTCCCATCCTCAGGCTCAACTCCTTGCCATGCTCTTTTCCATGCTGTTCACCTCCTGGGGCAAAGTCCAGGTTGGGTCTCTTTTTGCATCTAAGATATACCTTTGAAATGTCAGAGTAATCTCCATTCCCAGACCTCTGAAGGCACAATCCCCACACCAGAGCATGAGACCACAGACCCCCTCGTTGTTATCTTGTTCCCCCAATACCATCTCTATGTGCTGTAATTGTTAATTACTAACTATGCTGCACCCACCAATGTAAAAGAAGTATGCATCTCTCTGTTTTACTTTTTATTCAGTCTCAGAGATTTCCTTACTTTGCTTTCTCCCGCTCCCTTAATTTACCATCTATGTATTTTATGTAACCCTCCTTATGTCTCCTCCTTTTATTCTAATGTATAAAATAAGCTGCAAAACTGCCATTCTGCAGTTTTTTCTCAGTTCATTGAGATTTTGCTTTCTGCCAGTTTGGCTCAGATAAATTCATAAAAACATTTGGATGTTTCTTATGTCAACGCTACTAAGAATTCCCAAGTCAAGAATCCACCAAGGTTTGGGCAGTTCTCTGGAGGGACAGTCCCCCAGTGAAGAGGCACAAGGATGTGTGGCTCCAAGCATGAGCTTTTCCTCCTACTTTTAAAAAAAAATTGATTTCAGAGAGGAAGGGGAGTAAGAAAGAGATAGAAACATCAATGATGAGAGAGAATCATCAATTGGCTGCCTCCTGCATGCCCCTTACTAGGGATCGAGCCTGCAACTCCAGCCCACAGCCCTGGGAATGTGCCCTTGACTGGAATCGAACTGGGGATCCTTCAGTCTGCAGGCTAACGTTCTATCCACTGAGCCAAACTGGCTAGGGCTCTGCTTGTGGTTTTGTCTCTGGGATTCCTGAGGCCACCACCAAGCCTTGCCCCAGAGTCACTGCTCCCTATTTCTTTTTGACCTAAAAATGAACAAACAGGTCCCATCGTTCCAGCTGAGTCAGGCTGACCATTTCAAAAGAGCATAGGGGAAAACAAAAATGAAATCATTATAGAAACTATAAACAGCATAAAAGTTATCATGCCCAAATATCAGGTCTGAGAATAACATTAAAACCAGTTCTAAGCTCAGAGTTCTACATTCCTTGATCCGAAGTAAACTCCAAACCTAACTGTGCTTGCATAACTTAACAGGCCCTTGGCCTGTCCCTTCCCTGCAGTCCAGCCAGCATCTGGCCATGTGATCTCCGACTCTCGATTCCAATAATTACAGGCTATTGTTGTTCCTTGTGATTAAGCCCCTCCAATTCAGTCCACTTTTCAACAAAGTCTATCTTTTACCTTTCACGAGTAAACCCCAACTTTCCCAAAATAAGAATTTATTTTTTGGATTTACCCCTAGACTCATTAAGGTTTCTCCCCTTAACATCAGTCCCCATTACTGTCCTTGGTAGTGAAACATCTTTAATTGTCCAAGAATGAACTTTGAGACTTTTGGCTTCAACCGTCAAAGGCATCTTCACCAAATGAGACCCTCCCCCACAATTCATCCAGACTAATGAACAAAGGGTCCAGAAATCCATAGTATGTATAACAATGCCTTCTTCATAGATTAATCTTCAGATCCCTTCAAAGAGTTAACTTCGTGCTGGTCAGGAGATAAGGACACATTCTCTCCAACCAGCAAAAGGAAGCCATTTGCAAAGCAATGTGCAAATGAGAAATGCTGTGGGTTGCTTTTAAATTAACAACTGCAACCACAGAATGAAGTTCCGCTTGAGATTCAGACCCTGTGTCACCAACTCATGTCGGGAAAGAACAGGAACGACTCCCACTCAGGTGATGAGTCCATGTAATAGCTTTCTAATGAATTTGGTCGTCAATTAAAGTCACGATTGCGAGGATGACACGATAAACAAGGGACTATACATACCATGTTGCAACTGGTAGAAGCCCAGTACTATTTGCAAGGGAAGTCGTAAAATTAACAATGAGGGTAGGACTTAAAAGATGGACAGCGCTTTCGCCTTCTCTGAGCCATGACTCATTTGGGCTGCCGTAGTTGCCCTAGGATACCAGGAATCGACGCGCCCTGGCGTCCTGTATCTATGGAGACGACAACAAGGCGGCGGTGTGAGTTTTGAGCGTTGATCTCGGGGACTCAGGAGCTGCGCGAGTGGCCAGGGAAGGTTATCTGCCCCGGAGATCGCCTCCTCAGTGAAGTGGCCCGGGGTCCCCTCCTTGCCCTTCAGAGTCCCGTGGAACTGACATTTGGACGAGATCAATCAGACTAGAATCCCAAAGAGAAAGGAGGAACAACTGTAAGTAAATTTTGTCCCTTCATTTTACCTATTTCTTCCTCCCCCAACTCTAACCAACGACCTGCCACTTTTCCCACTGGTCATTTAGGAATTTTCAGATTGGAAATTAGAAAATAAAGCAAACTGACTATATCTTTTTTTAAAGTCCTTGAAGTTAGAAAATTTGATTGAAAAACACCACTGCCTTGCGTAATGACTGCAGATGTGTGTCTTTTGGAAGAGTAGTGCAGGCCAATGTGGAGGTTATGGTTGTTAATTATAGTAACATACGTTTACCTAGGGCTTTTTCAAATCCTTTATTTCATTTGAGCTTGGCATTAACTTTGTGAAATAGTTAGCATAACCCTCATTTTACAGGTGAGGAGACTGAGGCTCGGGGATTTGGAGAAACTTTCCCATCTCAAATGAATCTATAAGCAGATACCGGAACCCAGTTTTCCTTGTTCCAGGACCAGTGCTCACTCTTCTAAATCCTAAACCCTGACCTCATCCTCTCTCATTTCTTCTACACTCACTGGGATGTTCCATGTGCTGACTGGAGACTTTTTCAGAGCCCTGAAGTCACGGGCATTAATGAATCAGGGTAGAACTACAAAGCCATCTAGTAGCAAAAAGTAAGGGGACCCTCTTCTCTGTTTCCTCAGCTTGCGTTTCTTTGATTCCATTTGAACGTACACGTCACAATCGAAGGTAGGGGCCTTACCTTTCTTGTCCAGTGACTAAAAGGCATTCAGTAAATGCTTTGTGAATGAATGAATGAAGGAAGGAATGAATGAATCTAAGACAGAATGAATCTAATCAGAGTTTTTGGAGATGTTGCCAATTAAGAAATGAACAGATTCTGAATGAACAGAATCTTTTGCTCTGGGTGGGTGGTGGGGAGGAGATGGGAGAGTGTCTGATGGAAGTATGTAAATTCCTAAAGGGTGACCATAACATGGTCTACTAAAGCGTAATATATTATAATAAGGAGCTGACCCCCAAACCTAAAAAGAGATAACTTTAGGCCAAATAAAAGACAAGCCACATCTACTCATAAACTGTTTTAAGAATTAAAGTACATGTGAAGGCCTTACAACACTGCCTGGCCCATGGTAAGTTCTCAGTAAATGTCAATAGAAGTTTTTTTTTAATTAATTTTGTTATTGTTATTCAAAGAGTTGGGGAAGGATACTGAGTTGTCTGCAAAACATACATATGTTCAAAAAAGATATTAGATTGATGATAGCCACACATGGGTGTGTGTGCTGAAGGAAGTCTGCTAAAGGAAGAGGGTATTTGAGGAGATGGAGCCACAGCCATTTGGGACCCTTGTCTGTTCCCCTAGAGGAGGGCCAAGCATCATTTTGAGTATTTGGTGAAAGCTGTGGACGCTCTCCCTGGAAAAGGTCACATTCCCATACACATGATATTTTGCATATAATTTGCCTATACATTTGCATATAATTTATAGCTCTAGTCCACCCATAGATTCCTTTGCTTTAAAAGTTGATTCATTTATCCTTGGAAGGAGCCATTATTTCAGTGAGTGCTTACTTTAAACCAGGGCTACAGGTGGCATACTGATAGAGAAAACCCAGAAGACTGAGAGCCCTCCAGTCTCATTAGCCTCTTTGCTCCTTATTCTTCTCCTCACAGGATCAAGACACATTCAGGGGAAAGATACAGAGAGTAAAAGCCAGACAAAGGTAATGCATATGCTTCAGTAAGTCTCACTGGGGGGCTTTCTAGGAAATGCCATGGAGGGCAGGGCTCCTCTTCCAGGTGCCTTTGCTAAACGATGATTCTCAAGACTCCCAGGCAAAGCCCTGGATCTCATTCAGGCTCATTCCTCATGGTGCCATCTCACATCTGTTGCCAGAGCTGGGAACCAGGCACTCTTCCGTGATAATGATGGCCAAGGGGAGTCTACTCCATTGGCCTCTCTTTTTCATGTCCCTCCTGTCTCTCCTCTGGTCTCTTCCCAGTTCCAGACTGGCAGGAACATCTGGCTTAGCCAGGAGCTCTCTTTTCCCTCAGAAGGCTCTTCTTGTCATGACCCCGAGGACTTTGTGCTTTATCAATATGTAGATATTGATTACTTTTTGTAGCCCCAAGCCCCATCACAAGGACGAGGGACAGCAGGGATTATACCATGGCCTCCACATCATACCTGAGTACCAGCACAACGGCCATTCCTACGGTCACTGGCAGCAGTATTGCCATGAGTGCCTGCAGCAGCAGTAGCAATGTCAGTGTCCGTGCGAGCCCACATCCGGGGCAGGTGAGGCAGGGTACAACAGGGCTAGGGCTGATGGAGGGGTGGCAGGGGAGGGGTGGGTAGGAATCTGAAAGGACCTGACTCTCCTGTCTAAACCCAGATCTAGACCCTGTACAGATGGAGCACCAAGCTGGCTGGCATGGTGGTAGCAGTGAGTGACTGTGGTGGGAGGGCTCTAGGGTGATGTGAGTTGGAGGCTGATAGAGTAGCCAGGAGCTCTCTTTTCCTTCAGAAGGCTCTTTTTGTCATGACCCCTAGGACTTTGTTTTTGACCAATACATAGATGTCGATTACTTTTTGCAGCTTGTAGGGTTCTCTCTATGTGACAGAGCAGGAGTGGGGAGTGGTGGTCTAACGGTGAGAGTACAGGGTATGGCTTTGTCTTTGAGGCAGCGTGTGCCTGTGTTTGTGAATCCTTAGATGTGGTGGTGGTTGCACTTGCCTCCCTGTGGACAGGGTCATCTCACCCCTCCATCTGTGCCATTCCAGGCCTGTTTGCCTGAAGATTCACTTACTACCCTTCCCTGCTTTACTCTGAGCTGGCAGGAGATTGGAAGGTGGGAGGAGGGGTGAAGCCAGAGTATTTCTCTTCCGCCCTCTCCACCCTCTCCATCTCCAATAGCAGTTGCATCTCCCTGTGACTCCAATGCACTCTGGACAGGCCTGTGGTCTCAGAGAACCCCACCACCTCATCTAACCTAGGTGTGGTTGCAGTTTCTTTATATAGAGAGGGCCTCTAATATATAGAGGCCCTGTGCATGAAAATTCAGGGGCGGGAGGCAACCCGGTGATCAGGGGAAGGCGACACCCCCATCACACCTCTGCTGCTGCCACTGCCGGCAGCGCAAGCCTCAGCTGGCCCTGGTTAACTGAGCTTCGGGCGGCCCTGGGCTGCTGGGCAGCCACCATCCGAGGCTTGCCTGCGCATCAGGCCAGTCCTGGGCAGCTGGGGGGCTGAGGAGGGTGTCTCTGGAGGCAGGCGCATGGAGTGGCTGGGCCCGCCAGCTGGGCCTGGCCTTGCTGCACGCCTGCCACCCCAGCGGGGCTTAGGGGACTGGGCGCACCTTGTGGCTATAGACACCGCCATCTTTCAGCCGGTGGCAGTCAATTAACATATTCCCTCCTTATTGGCTGTGGGCGCCTCCATCTTTGAGGGCGGGACAGTCAATTAGCATATTTCCCTCTTTATTAGATAGGATATACTAGAGGCCCGGCGCATGAAATTCATTGCAGGTACGGTCCCTAGGCCTGGCCTGTGATCAGGGCCATCTTCCCCAGCTGCCACAGCTGGCCCTGCCCCCTGCCACCACCCACCCCCGATTCCCCGTTCGCCATCGGGTGATCAGTGCCTGATGGCCAGGGGAAGGGACCAAGAGGTGGTCAGTGCACCTCAGAGTGACAAGTCCAGTGGTTGTTCTGGTCATTCTGCCGTTAGGGTCAATTTGCATATTACCCTTGTATTATATGAGAATATTTTTTTATTGATTGTAGAGAGCGCCTGGGAAGGCACATGGGCATTTCTTTAAATTGTCAGCTGAACCCAAGGGGACAGGCAAAGCCATGCCCTGGGAACACGCTTTGCCAAAAAGGCAAGGGTGTTATCAGCTTGACCTTCATTTCAGCCCAGGTGTCGGGTAGTGGGTTTTGATATGTAAATCCATTCAAACACCAGGAATGCTTGGGCCTACTCAAGAATGCAAATAATCTCCTTTGTCTTGACTTTTGGTGAAACTTCCTGGTATTTGGGGGTATAAAATAAACACGCTGCATGGGCTCTGGGTCACTGTCTCTCCCAGCAGAAGAGGGCAGCAGTCCCACCCAGTTCCCAGCTTTTTTCCTTCCATTTTGTGTCTTGTCTCTTTCTTTCTTTTATTTCTCAATCCCCAGCTCCTCTACTCAAGAACTGGACCCGCTCTCGCGGAAAAGAGAGAAAATAGTTACAATTGATTTCAGAGAGGAAGGGAGAGGGAGAGAGAGATAGAAACATCAATGATGAGAGAGAATCATTGATTGGCTGCCTCCTGCATGCCCCCTACTGTGGGATTGAGCCCACAACTCAGGCATGTGCCCTTGACCAGAATCAAACCAGGGACCCTTCAGTCCCCAGGCTGATGCTCTATCCACTGAGCCAAACCGGCTAGGGCTGGTTGCATCTTCTTGATGTTTCTAACTTCGGGTTACTTTATTATCTTCTGGTTGTACATTTAATTTTTTATTTTAAATATCCAGAGTGGCTTCTGTTTTCCTGGTTGATTGATGCACCAACTGATATTTATAATAAATTACCCTGCTGAAACCGGTTTGGCTCAGTGGATAGAGCGTCGGTCTGCGGACTGAAAGGTCCCAGGTTCGATTCTGGTCAAGGGCATGTACATTGGTTGCGGGCACATCCCCGGTGGGGGGTGTGCAGGAGGCAGCTGGTCGATGTTTCTTTCTTATCCATGTTTCTAGCTCTCTATCCCTCTCCCTTCCTCTCTGTAAAAAAATCAATAAAATATATTTAAAAATAAATAAATAAATAAATAACCCTCATTCACCCATGTCACCTTTTCTCCATGGAAAAATTGGGAAAGAAAATACGATGTTGGCCAGCTGACACTCTCTGCAAATATTGACATTGAGAGTATAACCTCCAAGAGAGGAGGGATTTGCCAGTTGTGTTCACTATTGCTGTCCTGGCTCCTAGCTCAGTGTCTGGCTCATAATAGGTAGTCAACAAATATTTGTTGAACAGATGAATATTCCGTATGCTATATCCTATATAATAAAAACGTAGTATGCAAATTGTACCCTTGACCGGGAGTTGAATGGTTGTGTGACCAGGAGGTGGGGCTGGCCAGGGGAAGGGAGGGAGGCCCTCAGCTAGTGGCAGCAGCTGCGGCAGGCAGCTGGGGGAAGGGAGGGAGTACCCGGCCAGTAGCCAGCAGCCACTAAGGATCCTACCAGTGCACGAATTTCATACACTTGGCCTCTAGTAACAATATAAAAGTGATCCTTGGTCAAAGGTAAAATGGCAATGAGTTGAGCCTTCATAGCAATGACTGTGGCAGGAAGAGGCACCTGGTTCATCCTCCTTCCACCTTGCCCCCCAGGGGTTTGCCCATCCCCCTCCCTCCTCAAATAGATAGGGATTACAGACAGGAAGCATTGGCACATGGCACCTCTAGTGTCATCAGGAGTAGTGCTTGGAGTGGCCCCAAAGTCAGGGCGTGGAATGGGGGTTGGTTGTAGGCAAATTGGCTCCTTCCTCTATTCCACCAGCCAGTTGAGGGAGGAGAGGGAATGGTGGAGTATCACTGTGGTCTGGAAAGTGCCTGGGATATACCACTCCAGCTGGCAGAGGCTTCTGTAGTAAAGGGGTAGGATGAGGAGGAAGGAGGAAGAGGCAGCATCTGAGAGGAGTGATATCTAAGGGTGCATAAAGGCACACAAAAGGCTAGCTAAGAGCACTAAGAGTGCCGATGGAAGGACCAGATGAGGTGACCCAAGGAAGGCTTTAGGGGCAGGAATCTAGTTGGAAAACCATTCTGGTGATCTTGGTAGAGATAATATCTGATTCCAGGGTCTGCCTGCCCCCTCAGGGCTGGGGTGTGATTCATTACTTTCTGGAGGTGGACAGATCTTTGCCTGTTCTCAGGATCTTTGAATCCTGCTCCTATAATTCGTCCTTCTGTCTCTGGCAACTGAACAGCCAACCAGCTCCAGGGACACTCAGGTGTGCTTCTCAAAGAAGCAGGACAAAGTGAAGAAGAAGGTCGTCTGGGGCATTGAGATGGCTGAGGAGCTGCTATGGAAAGGCTGGGAGCTAGGGAAGGAGATCACCAAGAACCTGGTTCTGAAAAATCTATCCTTGAAAATCCAGAAGATGAAGTACAGGTACGAGTATGAGTGGTCAGGGACCCAGCCCCTGATCTCTCAAGCCCCCAAAGCAGGCGCTCTTTTTAAAAAAAAAACTTTTACCAGTAAAATGTTAGGTGAATTCAGAAGAGTATAAAACACGTGCAGTTTGAAGAATTATCGAAAGTGGAACCCATGTGGTCAGATTAAATAATGGAATAACAGTGTTCAAAGCTCCTTCTATTACGTCCCTCCCCATTGGAACACTAGCCCTACCTATAAAGGTCTGTAAGAAGAATAGTAAAACAAGGGAGACAGGCCCTCCTGTGACAGAGCCCTGGGTTTTCCCCTTTATGGTCTCAAGGACTCAAGCTCTCTCAGCTTTCCAGGGTCTTCCCTTATCACTTTGCCCTGACCCTGAAGTGCTTGTCTTCTGGTTCTCTCCTGCAGGCCCCCCAAGACCAAGTTCTTCTTCACGGCCATGCCTCAGACAATCTTCCTGAGCCCGGGCATAACCTTCACACTCCCCATCATCTTCCGGCCTCTGGAGGAGGTAAGGCTCACCATGGTGAGCAGAGGGCAATGACAGCAGAGGGCAATGACGGACACATGCACAGTGACCTTGGAACTGACAGAGCAACAAGGAGCCCCTCCCCCGCACCGTGCACACCCCTGCCAACTGCAGCAAAACTCCAGCTGGGGAAGCCCTGGAGAGGCTTAGACCCTAAACTCATTAGAGCCTAAACTCATTCCAGTTGGATGCGGGCTGTACTACTATACTGGTCATCAGAAAGCCCCAGGTTCCTTGGCCTCTTCCTGCTCTCAGGATGTTCCCCCGAAATACGTTGTTCCCCACAAAAGGGGCCCCATATCTCTGAGACCAAGACAATGGTAGAGCACAGATAACCAAACCTCTCTTCAGAGACTGAGATGGAGAGCCATAGCCTAGCCCACCCCTCAGTGGTTTGGGGGGATGGCCATGGGCTGGAGAGGAATGTAAGGTCCCTGAGTACCACCCAGGTACGACTGGTAAAGGACTGCCTCTGCCCCCCTCCCCCACACTGCAGAAGGAGTACATGGACCAGCTGTGGTTTGAGAAAGAAGAGGGGGAGTTCTTTGTGGACCTGAGGGCCGCCCTGCCTTGCCACAATCTGATCTGCCCACCGTCCCTGCAGTTGCCCATGTGTGCCATGGGGGACACGGCTGAGGCCTGGTTCTGCCTGGACAATGTAGGGTGAGGGGAGTGGCTGAGGCTCAGAGGTGGTGAGAGCAAGAGGGTACCTGGGAGAAGAGAGACGGGCCCATCTGGTGGGGAAAAGGGTAGGGGGAGTAAAGAGTGCTGCTTTCTAAAGCAGGGGCAGTGAGCATAAGGAGCCCAGTGGCTCTGACTTGCCCCACCCTCCAGGGACCTGCCTACCTTCTTCACGTGGGAGTTCTCAAGCCCATTCCAGATGCTGCCCAGCACAGGCCTGCTGCAGCCAGGTCAGGCTTGCCAGATCAAGGTGACCTTTCAGCCTCTTATGGCTATCATCTATGAAGTCCAGGCCACGTGCTGGTATGGGGAGGGCAGCAAGCAGAAGAGCAACATCCAGCTGCAGGCTGCAGGTGAGACTCAGCCTCTCACCTGTCCCCATAGCCCACCTGCTGCACTTCCCTGGGTCTTAAAGCCTCCATGTGCTCCCCTTCCCCCACCTTCTGCCCTGGCCTGGCCCCCACGGGACCTCCACGAACTTCCTGTCCACCCCCAGCCTTGCAGGCTTTGCCTTTTCTTTGCCTTCCTTGATGTCATAGACTAGTGTTTCTCTGGGTTCACCTACCTTCTTCAGGGGGATGTTCAGCTGGGGCCACAAAGACCCTGGTCAGTTTTTCCCCAAGAGCCTCCCCCTCCAACTCTGCCTCAGGCAAATGTGCCCAGCTGCTAGTGAGCATAAAGCGACCAGAGGACAAGGACGTCGAGGGCTTCCAGAAAGTGCTGCACTTCGGCTCTGTGGCTGTGGGCTGCACCGCTGAGAGGCAAATCAAGCTGTATAATCCATCAGTGGTATACATCCTGTGAAGGGGGTGGGAGTGGGGGCAGGACTCAGGACCACAAGGCTGGGTGCTCCTGACACCCACCCCTGTACAGAATCTCCCCCTTTCCACACCTTTGGCTCCAAGCCTCACATGACCCATGTCTATTGATACACTTATGTATCAACCTGTGTCCTCCTCTCCTCTCATCTGGGGGACTGGGCTTTGGTATTCCCTGATCCTCCAGATCAATCCCCAGATCATTCCCAGGACTGTCCTGACCCCAGAACCACAGCTAGCCTTTATGGTACCTTTGGCCGGGGGAGGTACCCCTCTGGTCAGTCCCAGTACAGAGCAACAAGGAACCTCCCCCACCTTACTGCAGGGCCCCTTCCTTACTCCTGGTGGAGGTAGGGTCACCATGCCCAAAGTTGACAAGTGAGGCACAGGCTGGATGCCAGCTGCCCTGACCCCCTGGGCTAGGCACCTTGGTAATGACAGACTGCCCACCCTGACCTGACTCCTCTTGTTCTCACCTGGCCCACAGGTGTGTGCCCCCTTCAGAATTGAAGTGGCCCAAGACATGCTGCCCAGAGACCAGGCCTTCTCATGTCCCACGGCCTATGGCATCGTGCCCCCAGGAAAGAAGAAATATGTGTCGTTGTTTTTCCACCCCAAGACCTTGGACGTCAGAACTATGGACTACGTGACTGTTATGCCCTCTGGTTGTGCCTCCCAAACCCTGCTCAAAGTCGTTGGTTTCTGTAGAGGTACTGGCAATCCCAGGATGCTGCAATTCTCTGGGGACAGGAGCAGCCCAGGTTTAGGATTGGGAAATAACTCCTTGCCTGCTAAGAGCCGGCTGCCTCCTTGCCCTTCAGCCTCTGTGTCTGCTGCCCCCTGGTGGACTCAGTGAGGAATCAGTTGAGGACACCTGGAGATCATGTGCCTGCCCTCACTCCTGGGGACCTGGAGGTCTGCTCAGGCTGCTGGGCTCCCAGCCTTTCCAGCCTGGCCTTCTGTCTCCAGGCAGCACCACCTCCCATCAGTGGGACCCCTTCTGAGACACCATTGGGGAGGCTGATAGTCCAGCCCCACCCAGGCGGCAGGGCCCACTCACAGGGACCCCATCTCCTATGCCCAGGTCCTGATGTGTCCCTGCAGCACTACTGCATCAATTTCAGCTGGATCCACCTCGGAGAGCGCTCAGAGCAGCCCCTGTGGATTGAGAACAAATCGGACTGCACGGCCCACTTCCAGTTTGCCATTGACTGCCAGGAGAGTGTCTTCAGCATCAGGCCCACCTTCGGGACCCTGGTGGGCAAGACCCGCATGACCCTGCTCTGTGCCTTCCAGCCCACTCACCCCATCATCTACTTTCGGCGGGTGGCCTGTCTCATCCACCACCAGGTGAGTAGGGAGGGAGGGGTCAAAGAGGGGCTCCCCTGGGAGCTGGAGGGACCAATCTGAGGCCCCATCATAAAGACAACGCTTGGTGCTCACCTCTGTTGTCTTGAACTTCTGAGGCTGTCTGCCTGGATCGTCTCCTCCAGAGCTTCAGCTTGGCTTTGGAGCCACAGCATGGCCAGAGGCACCCGAAGTTTACTAAGTCATGTGGGTGTGCCCACTTTGCCCTGACTGCTCCAGGCCAGGGACTTTTCTGATGCTGTTGCTAGGGAGAGGGGGATTGGACCTTACCTCACATTGCACGTGCAGGGCCAATAACCTTGAAGTGAGCACCCCAACCCAAGCTCATTCAAACTGTGCCTTGACCAGCTGGTGGTGAGTGGGGGCTGAAATCCAGCTTCACATGGACAAATGTCACAGGACCCACTGTTCCTGGACCTGATCGGGACCTGCCACTCAGACAGCACCAAGCCGGCCATCCTGAAGCCTCAGCACCTTGTTTGGTACCGCACACACCTGGCTCGGGGCCTGACGCTCTACCCACCTGACATCCTGGGCCAGATGCTGAGCGAGAAGAAGCTGGAACAGGATAAGAACGGGGCCCTCATGATTCCCATGGAGGTTCGATGGACCCCACTGGGCCCTGAGGGCAGGCTATCTCCCAGATTCATGCCCCCTTCTCTAGCAATTCTTGGGCAGTCCTGTGCCCCATAGCATGGTGGAGGGGACCTGTGCAGAGTTCTGGCAGGTTTTTCCAGAAAGAACCATACAGGTGAGGGGCATGCAGGAGGAATGCAGCTGGGCCTCCACCCGCTTGTCTCTCCCACCAGGACCTGGAGGACGTGCCGGCGCTGCAGTATCCCGTCATCCCCCCCATGACTGAGTACTTCTTAGATGGCACCAAGGACTTGGCCATCTTCCCTCCACCCGTCAGCCTGGAGCCGGTCGAGGTGGATTTTGGTGCCTGCACCGGACCTGAGGATCCCAACCCTGTCCCACTGTGCCTGGTGAACCACACCAAGGGCAAGATCACTGTGGTCTGGACACACAGGTCTAACTGCCCCTTCTGGGTGACCCCAGAAACCTGCGATGTGCCCCCGCTCAAGTCCACAGCCATGCGCCTACACTTCCACCCGCCTCACCCAAACTCTCTCTGTGCCGTGGAGCTCGAAGCCTTCGCCATCTATAAGGTGTGTGCAGGCACACAGGACGGGGAAGGCGGGTTCTCTGGCCCAGAGTGAATGGCAGGGAGGGGTCTGAGGGGGTGACAGAGGAGTCCTATAGGATCTATCCTCTTGTCTCCTTGCCAGGCTCTTCTCCTTGGCTTCTTGGCTGGAAAGTAGCCTTACTGGTTTGTTTTCTCCCAGGCTCAGGGCCTGCCTTGGCTGAGGGCCTTCTTGTCTTGTGTGATTATGTCTCAGTCATGTGTGGCCTCCCACCCCCTCCAGAGGGAGAGCTCAGCTGGGTCCAGCCCAGGGGAAATTCTGGTGTAGGAGGAGTTGCTCCTGGCTTCTCTTCTAGTCCTTGAAGTAGGAAGAAGTCCCTCTAAAGGAGCTGGGGACAGGAACCAGGGCCTGGGGACAGGGGCGCCAGGTAATTAGGTGTGTGTGTCAGGTGGGGGGCGGGGCGGGGGGGCTGCTTAGCACAGCACAGCTTCCCTTGGCCAGAAAACTCCGTGCCCAGCCTCAGTCCCAGGCACACATGACTCTCTCCTCATCTCTAGTCAGTCCTGCCCTTTCTCTCCCTTCCCCTCTCAGCTCTGCCCACCTCACTGTCTTTCCCAGTGGCCTGGGTGGTGGGGCCCAGACAAGACTTGAGCAGTGCAGTCAACATTAGAGTCCTTTACCAGCCATGTGACCCTGGGCAAGTCCCTTGATGTCTCTGAGCCCTGGTGTTTTCATCTATAAACGAGGTCATATCCAAACTTCCGAGAAGTCTTTCTAAAACTGAGTCTTTAATTGTCTCCATTGTAATACCTTGGCAATGGAATGTGGAAGTCTGTAGGAATGAGGCTGTGGATACCTGCCTTGGCCGAGGCCGAGCCTGTCAGATTTTTTTTTTCCCTTTATTGATTTTTAGAGAGAAATAGAAACATCAATGATGAGAGGAAATCATTGATTGGTTGCCTTCTGCATGCCCCCTACTGGGGATTGAACCTGTAAGCCAGGCCTGTGCCCTGACTGGGAATCAAACCAGTGACCTCTTGGTTCCTGGATTGACACTCAACTGCTGAACCACACCAGCCGGGCAGCACATCAGATTTTAAGTTGCATGCCTAGCCCTGTGCTGCCCGCCACAGCAGCCACCAGCCACAAGGGGCCACCAAGCACTTGAAATGTGGCCAGTCCAAGTTGAGATGTGCTTTAAGGGTAGAAGACACTCTGGATTTCAAAGACTTAGCATGAAAAGAATGTAAAATACTTCGCAAATCATATATACCGATTATATGTTGAAATAAGATCTTATTGGGTTAAATAAAACATAATAGAAATTAATTTCATGTGTTTCACTTTATGAATGTGGTTCCTAGAATCTTTAAAATTACGTCTGTGGCTCACATTGGTGGCTCTCATATTTCCATTGGCCAGCGTCTCTCTAAGCACATTTCTCCAGGATGTCCTAGGGCTGGTGTGAGGACTGATGGGCGGTTGCTGAGTGTTCAGTGTGGGGAGCCAGGTGTGCAGCAGGAGGGGCCCAATGAGGACTCTTGCAGTGCAGGGGGCAAGCTGGGGTGCCACACAGGGTCGGGCACAGGACTCTGAGCTTGTCCGTGGATCTGGCCCTCCTGTAGGTGCTGCAGAGCTTCAATAATATTGAGGAGGACTGCACTGTGTGCCCCTCCTGGTGCCTGACACTCCGGGCGCGAGGCCACAGCTACGGTGCTGCCTTGGAGCACCACATCCCCCAGTATTCCTTGGACGCCCCCACGGTGAGCATGGCCCAGCAATAGTGGGCGGTGGGCAGGGAGCCTGGCTTCTGCCATGGCCTTCAGATCCCTCTCCCTTCTCTGATGGTCTGAGAAATGCATCCAAGCACCCTCCCTAGCTGTCCCAACCTCCTCACCGTCAGCCCCTGGGGACTCTCTCCTGGGCCACGGCCCTGGCACTGAGGAGAGCCTGGGGCTTAGACAGCTGGTCCCTGCTGTTCCATCTGAAATACATCCCGGTCCTCGCACTCAGGTTTAAAATGCTCCAGCTCCTTCATTTGTCTGTGCCCCGTTTACTGAACACCTGTCAGGGGTAGGACACCACAGAATGAGCCCCTGCTGGAATTGCTGGGGCTTTCACTTTCTCAAAGTGGGGTTCCCCTCGGCCACCTGCAGGAGAATCATCTAGAAGGAGCTGTTCATCCCAGAGCTCCTGAACCAGGACCTCTGAAAGCAGGTTCTTCGAAAAGATGGTTTGAGGGTGCCCTAAAATGAGAAAACTCCTCCTTAACCTTGAGGAGGGGTCTTGGAGGCCTGTTTCCTGGGGCCAGTTCCTATGGTCGCTCCATCTCCCTGTCTGGAGGTCTCTGTAGAACTGAAGCATTTTTTTGGTGCCAAGCTGTGGCCTCCCTCCACTCCCTGAGTGTGTGTGTGTGTGTCAGGGGTGGGAAGGCCTGTAGATCTGAGCCTGCGTCCCTCTTCTCTCGCACCCCAGCTCTTTCCTGCAGTATCTCCCAGTGAGGCTTCCTACCGCAGCCTGCTCCTCACCAACAAAGGCACCCTGCTGCTGACCTTCAACCTGGCCCCCAAGAGCAGCCCAGACATCACCCTGCGGCCCAGCTCGGGCCTCCTGGCCCCTGGGGCCCACCAGATCTTCCTCATCTGTACCTACCCCAAGGGCAATGCCTGGAAGCAGCACGTTTTTTACTTCCAGTTCAATTTTTGCCCCCAATATCTCAAGGTAGGAGGCAGGGGTAGGGGCCTGGGTCCTTGGGAGTGAGCCATAGTCTGGGGTTGCTCCCTTTTCAAAGCCACATGCTGGTGTTGGCCTCAAGTTCACGTACAGTAGCTAAGGGACTGCTGCTCCTTCAGGAAGTACATGGCAGGGAGGCGAGCAGCTCTCTCACCACTCCAGGCCCCTTATGAGGTCTGGGTCAAGAAAAGGGGTTCAGAAGTTCAACAGGAAGGAGCAAGGCAACATAAGACGCATATCTGCAGGTGGTACAAAGGGCCAGGCCAGAGAAAGGGTCTGAGGTGGTGGAACCATCAGTCCCTGAGCTCTTTCTAAGAATCTGGGTCCGTCCTGATCCACTCTGCCTTCGACCGAAGCTGCCCAGACCCAGGCTGGCGGAGGGCCTTTGCAGCCCCTTGGAGCTATCCACCCATGGCTTCCTGGACATTCAGGGGATCCAGGGCTACGGGGTGAAGTCAGGGTACTGACCTCCCTCCTTTGGTCCCAGGAGGTGATCATGCAGAGCCGGGAGGAGCCACTGCAGCTGAAGCTGGACACCTCCAAAAGCATCTTCTTCAAGCCCACCCGGGTGGGCTGCTCCTCCACCAGCCTCTTCACCTTCCGCAACCCCTCACGTTTGCCCCTGGAGTTTGAGTGGAGGGTCTCCCAGCAGTACCGAAAGATGCTGACCGTCCAGCCCGCCAGGGGGCTTATCCAACCAAATGAGAGCCTCGTGAGTTCCCTGCCCCACTGCCCAAGGCCAGAGGAAAGGGTACCCGCCACCCTCACCTCAACCGTCATCTCTTACTCATGCCTATCAGGGGCCAGGCTTACTATGTGCACTTCCCACTTGATCCATCGTCACCTCCTATTCAATCCATAGTCACCTCCCCCAGTCTTACAAGTAGATGTAGTTGTTACCATTATCATCACTTCCCATTTTATAAAGAAGAATTAAGACTTAAAGAAGAAAATCCATTCACTAAGATTGTAAATTAGGAGGTGCAAAGCTGGGACTTAAGCCAGGGTTTCTGATGCCACTGCCCAGGGATGAGTCCACCCTCCACCCATGGTCACCCAAAACCGTGAGATCACCGCTAGGTGGTTTGGAGCAGCTGGATTTGGGCCAGGAGTGAGGAAAGGGACTCCTAGAGGTCCCAGTGGCTGTCTGGAGGGGAGCACAGGCTGGGACCCAAGCTAGCATCCTGGTCTAGGGCCTTATAGACTAGTTGGGAGGCCAAAACAGGCCACAAACCACTAACAAATGTAGGGGTAGTAATCGGCAAGGCAAGAGACAGACTCTGGAGTCAGCCTTGAGAGTTCACACCCAGCTCCCATCAAGTGCCCTCACCACTGTGTGACCTTGGGCAAGTTACCCCAATTCTCTGAATCTCCAGCTTCTCATCAGAAAATGAGGCACTAGAATAATACCACTTCCCTGGTGGGGACAAAGGATTGAGAGGCTTTGGGAAATAACATGATATATAGTGTGTGTGTAAGGTAAACTCTCAGGAAGGGTTACCATCGCTTGATGTCCTGCAATGGGACTTCAGACAGCCTGGGCGGAGAGGGGGGGTTCCCGAAGGCCCCACGCAGGGAGAATCTCTGTGACATAGATGCTGACATGGACCTTCAGCCCTCTGGAGGAGACCAAGTACCTGTTCCGAGTGGGGGTGTGGGCCTGGGAAGCCGGCCTGCCCTCAAACGCTAAGCCCCACACCACCACCCACTACATTATCCGGCTTGTGGGCATGGGCATCACCAGCACCATCTCTGTGAGTGGGAGAATCCCGGTGGATTGGGGGGCAGTGCTGGGGGTCAGTGTATCCCAGGGGACCCAACTCTGAGAGGGCAGGTGATGGGAGCCCTCTGGCCCCTGGCCCGTACCCCTGGAACTGCCCTTCCTTGGGGACTCGGGGATGGGAAAGCCAGGGTTGGGGCCCTGGGGGAGCCCCCAACCCTGGCTGGCTGACTCTGGCCCTCAGGCAAAGGAGAAGGAGCTGGACTTTGGGAACGTGGTGGTGAACAGCCAGCAGTCCAGGTTGCTGGTGCTCCATAATGAAGGCAACTGCGCCCTCGATTATCGCCTGTTCCTGGAGCAGCACAGCCCTGAGAGTATCAGCAACGACCCCCTTGGTACCGGCCTGGGCTGGGGCTGGGGCCAGGGAGGCAGGCACTGGTTAAGACTGGGTAATCAGACCACGGTTTGTGGGCAGGCAAAGTAGAGCTTAAAACTTGGTGCTTCTACTTTCTAGAGGTATGGCACTGGGCTGGCCCTCTCTGAGCCTCAGCTTCCTCATCTGTAAAGCGGGGCTAATGGCAGCACCTACCTCACAGGCTGTTTAGCAAGGTGCCAATGACACAAAGACAGATGCCCTCTGTCTTGGTCTGGGAGGGGGGACTCTGCTCCCCAATTTCTGGCTCAGAGCCTACTCTGCAGCCAGTGCTCTGCCAGCCCCGGGAGAATATCTGGAAAGGAGCAGGAGAGACAGAGCCTCTCTGACCTGCACTGAGGGCCTTCTGCCCTTGACTCCCCTGGGTCATCCCTGAGCAGCTCTTCAGCTGGACCACACAGAGGGGAGCATGCCACCCTGGTCCCAGGACACCATCTGCCTGACCGCCTGTCCCAAACACCGAGCCCAGTTCTCCTGGACCATCAGTTACTCTCTCCTCTCGCATAGAGGTACCTGGGCCCCCTGACACGGATTCAGGGCTTGGAGGAAAGGGGGAGGGCTGTGTGAGCAGGACTTGGGTGGGGAGATGCAGAGGGTCCAGGCAGAGCTAGCTGACTAAGTGTGAGTGTCCTAGGGCGCACTTTTTGTGTGTCTGGTGTGTGTATCTCATACCAACTACCTCTGTTTGTGTGGGTGTCTGGGCATGCGACACCTGTGTAGGCTCAGTGAAGAGTTTAGAGCTGTGCTGATTTACTGTGGGATCTCAGGCAAACCCTCAGCTGCCCTGGGCCTCAGCTTCCTCCTCGGTGGAATGGAGCTGTTGGGGGCACGGGACAGCATCCAGGACAGTAAGAAGAGTGGCTCAGAGTGTGGACTTGAGCCAGACTGCCTGGGACTGGATCTGGCTCCTGCACTTATTAGCTATGTAATCTTAGCAGGTTGTTTAACCTCCCTGTGCCTCATTTTCCACATCTGTAAAATGGGGATAATAACATGCACAGGCAAGAAAAAGGAAAGCAGTACTGATACAGGTTACCACATGGAAGAACCTTGAAAACATGTCAAGTGAAAAAATCCATTCACAAAAAGCCACATAGTATATGGTTCCATGTATGTGAAACATCCGGAATGGGCAAATCTATAGAAACAGTAGATTAGGGTCATCAGAGGTGGAGGGAGGGGAGAATGGGAATGACAGCTACTGGGTTTCTTTTTGGGGTGACGGAAATGTTCTAAAACTAGATAGTGGGGATGGTTGCACAGGTCTGAATATACGAGAGAACACTGAATTGTATGCGGTAAAGGGTTAACTTTATGGCATATAAATTATGTCCAATAAAACTGATAGTAAGAATTACTTTGAACACAAGTACGGTGCACATTAAACACAGTGGTGTGTGTGAAGCACTTAGGACCGTGCCTGGTACGGGCAAGCATCAGACAAGGGCTGGCTGTCGCTGGAAACATCCCACAGCCTGGGAGACATCTGCTGCTCCTAACCAGGGTCCCAGGGGTCCCGCAGGCCCTGCCCCAGGGGAGCCGGGAGGTGAGCCCACTCCTCTTGTCCACACCCCTCTCCCCCAGATAACAACATTGGGGAGAAGCGGGAGCTGTGCCGCGTCTTCCTGACAGCCGTGTACCCCGTACTCTCCGTCCTGGATGTCTGCTCCTTGGGCAGCGCTGGGGGCATCACCCGCAGGCACCTGTGGTATCTCTTCTCCCTGGACTTGCTCAACAGTTACCTGGAGCGTGACCCCACCCCCGGAGAACTCATGTACAAGGTGCCCACCCGGCACAGGTGAGCCGAGCCTGGGAGGGGGTCAGGGCCTGTTGGGGATATTCTTGAAGCTCTCTGTCCACACTCTCAGCACCAGGCCCTGTCAAAGAAGTGGCTCCCTAACCCCCCCCAAATCCTTGCCCATCCCTAGAGGGGCCTTGAGAAGGCAGGGATCGGCTTGGCATCCTAAGTGCTGCCCAAGTCCCAGCGTCCCTAATTCCACCTGTAGGGCGATGAGTGCCAAGCCCCTGGGAGGCCCCCCCTCTTCTTATTCCTGTCTCTGAGCCCATTTCTCTGCTCCACACAGCACAAGTCCGATCCCCCCCATCTACACCCCTCTGAAGCTCGACTTCAATTTTGGGGTAGCGCCCATAGAGGCCCCACCCTCTGTGGTGCTCCTGGCCTTGAAGAACAGCGGAGTGGTGCCCCTGGACTGGTAGGCCTGGCATGGGGGGGTGGCTAGGGGCCTGGGGGGGCAGGTGCTGGAGGCCCTCACTTGCTGCTGGTAGACCTGGCTGCCTGGCATCTGTGAAAGTGGGCACCCCATCAATGGGCTGTGGCGGCCAGGGTGGGACTGTGGCTGCCCAGCAGGATGCAGGGCCTGTCGCTGGCTGAGACATGACCACAGGCTGGGAAGTGGTGGCTTCACCTGCTGGAGATGGCACCGTCATCTCAGTATTTAATGAATGAGAAGCGTCCACTGAGCATCTGCTCCATGCCAGGCTCTGCTTCACAAGCCTTTTTCCTCCAAGCCTCACACCAACCATGTGGGAAGTCTTCCTTTGCTGACTGGTTCACAGACAGGAGGCTAAGCACTCCGCACAGCCAGGTTTGACCCCAGATTTGTCCCTGCCCACACCACTTAGCAAGGCTTAGAACTGCTCTTGTGTACCAGGCACTGTGCTGGGCGCTGGGGCACCCCTAACAGAGCCCCAATCCAGTGAGAACAGGGCCTGCATGGGGGTGAGTAGAGGGTCTCAGGTGGTGGGGGGGATGGGGGAGAAAGACAGGAATCTGCTGCTACCATGGGGTCAGGGAGGAAGGTGTGACTGAGCGAAGCCCCGTGGGGCTGCGGGAGGGTGGAGGCTGGCCCGGGGCAGGCTGCACTTCCCCAGTCACCTGGGGCCCAGGCCGGAGACCCAAGCCGCACACTTGGCCCTTCCTGTGCTTGGCTTTCCTCCCACGGGGCCCGAGCTTGTGCCCAGTAAACATCCCGTTTCCACGCCAGGGCTTTTTCTTGTTCTTCCTCCCTGTCTCTGCCACGCGCCTTGATTTCCTAGTAAACTTCCTTTTGATGACTTCCAACTTTCCTTGGCTAAATGGAGGTGAGAGAGAAGCGTCCCATCTGGGTCAGGCCGGGGAGAGAGCCAGGAGTCCAGCCTGGGCGTGGCAGTGGGTGGATGAGGTGGAAAATACTCAGGCAGCGGCATCTGGGACCTCAGGAACCTTCCTGCCTGAGCAGAGAGTCTTGGGGGTGTAATGCCCCTTACTCTGGGTTACCCTGCCCCTCCCTGTGGAGGCTGCTGGGGACACTGGCTCCCCAGGCGGCTCCTGCTGAGGAGGGCTGGACTCTGAGTAACTGAGGGCTCTGGCCCTGAATGACTAAGGAAGCTTGGCAGGCAGGGCTGCCGGCCAATGGGGAAGGCCTAGGGCCCATTTTGAGCTCTGGATCCGCCATTCACTGGCTCTTTAGTGGCCAGGAGCCAGGTCCAATGGCTGGGGGGAGGGAGGGGTATGCAGGAAAAGCGGCGCTGGCCTGTGTCCTGGCATGGAGCAGGGTATTTTGGTGGATTGTGTGTGCATGTGTGTTTGTGAAGGAGCAAGCCAGCTCCCACTCTCTGTGGAGAGGATCCAGGTTGCTGGAAACCGAGGCGAGAGGAAACCCAGGCAGAGTGCCCATGCACGGGGCCCATCCGTCGGGAGATCACTGGAGGTTCAGGAAGCAGTCTATGCTTCTTCCAGGAGCCCAGGCACAGGGAACCTTCCTTGGATGGCTGGACTCTTCTAGGCTTTCTGTGTGTTGTGTTTCCCTTCCCTTCCTTAGAAGGCTATTTTTGAAAATTCTAGCTGGTCTCGGCTGAGTTTATAAAGAACAAACTGAAGGTTTCATTCTTGCCAAGACCAGCAAGAAACGGGGAGTGTGGACTTGGCCTGGAGGCAGCAGCCGGCAGGGCAGATGGAGTAAGAATCCCAAGGATGCGGAGAGCATGGGGGGAACAGGGAGCCACACCGCTGCCCACTCCCTTCGAGGCCTCCCCTGACGCCTCTCCCCTGACGCCTCTGCCCTGGGTGCAGGGAACACTAGGGGCCTAGTATTTAAGGGGAGATTCCATACAGGGGCCGGCTAACCTCATTTGTTTCCTGGTGCACTCAGTGGGTCATTGGCTAAATTTTCCCGGGGGCTTCCTAGGCACAGGGTCCAGGCTGGCTCTCAGATAGAAATGCAGGCGAACCCAGGCAGACAAGCCTGTGGTGCAGGGTGATGTGTGCTGTGAAAGAAGTGTGCGGCACAGGAGGCCTCCTCACTCCGTTTTGGACGTGAGGAAGGCTTCCTGGAGGAAGCTACAACTAAGCTAGGCCTGCAGCCTCCGGAGAAGCGCAGGGAGATGCACAGAACCTTCCAACCGAGCACCTGGCTTGTACGTGGGTAAGAGGAAAGGGCCCAGCATGACTGGAGCGTTGATGGGGAGGCAGGGTAGGACCTCAGGTGTGGCTGGGGGGATGCAGCAGGGGCCAAGGTCTAGGCCTTAGAATCCTTCTCCTTCTGAGAGTTTGGACTTCTTCCCAAGAGCATTGATGGGGTGTAAACTGGGATGAAGGGCAAAGACATCATCTACTTACCAGGCCTGTCACTCTGGTCTGGGTTGAGGAGAGAGAAACGGATTAGCAGTTTGAGGCAGGGGGACAGGTGGGGAGGCTGCTGCAGTCCCCGATGGGGAAGCCCACACCAGAGGATCATCAGGGAAAAGGGGCTCAGGATTATTTGGAGGGAGACTGGGTGAAGGCGGTGAGGGAAATGGAAGTATTGAAACTATTTAGACGACCCCCAAAATAACAAGATCTCCACTGGTCAATATCCCCCAGATAAAAATGACAAAGGCCGTTTATTCACCTGTAACAAGTCAACTGATACAAGGTGATGGGAGAAAAGTAAGAACTTCCCCTGCCCTCTTCAAGTCCGCTCTGCTGAAGTGATGAGAGCTTCCTCCACAGCATACAGACCCAGCGAAAGCTACAGGGTTATTCATTCTCTCTCTCTCTCTCTCTCTCTCTCTCTCTCTCTCTCCGTTTTACAGTAATAGCACATTTTACATACTACTTTCTGCTCAGCATTATATCAATAACATTCCCTTTAGATAAATACAGATCAATATACAGATCTAGCTCATTCTTTTTAGTAGTTGCATAATATCCCATTACATGGCCATAAATTATTAAACCACTCCTTTATTGGATGACATTAGTTGTTCCCCGTGCTTTTTATTTTGCCACTACAAAGGAGGTTGTAATAAATATTTGTGTGTGTGTGCATTTATTTCTGCATGTTACTTTCCCAAAATATAATTTCTGTTCAGAGGGCATATACATTTTTTATTCCAAATTCCTACCAAAAAAGGTGGCAGCAGATTCTTCTCTCCCTACCTACTTTTGAGGGTATCTCTTCTTCCTAGACATAACAGCATTGGATGTAACTCTTCACATTTCTGATTTGAAAATATTTCAGATCAACTGGAGGGAGTTTTGATCTGCTTTTTCCAACTCCCATTGAGCCTTTTCAGATTTGTTGACCATTTTCTCTTTCCCTCTGACTTCTCCCTGTTCACAGCCTCTGTCAGTTTGAGGCCATCTCTGTGCCAGATCTCAGGTTGTGATCTTGGGCCCCCTTTGTCGCTTGTTTTGTCAGCAAGTGCAGTGTCTACTTTACTACAGCACCAGGCATTTCAGGGGCATTAATCTAGGCCCACCTTTCTTCAGATTCCAGAATGGAAGTCCTGCTGGGACCTCCGTTCTCTGCCCTGTGCCCAAGCTGGACACGGTCCCTCTTGGGGGCCCGGGTTGGTACTGCTGGCATTCTTAGGAGCCTCAAATGGACCTTCCTAGGAGTTTTGTCACAGAAAACCTTCCAGGATTAATGGGCAGCTCTAAGTGACCCACATATATAAGCGACCCCCTTGAGCCCCTGAACCCACAATAAGAGCCTGCCCGGCCTTCAATTCCTGTTTAGTCATTGTGCAATGACATTCTACAGCAGCCACGTTTGCCCAGCCATGCATGGGACAGCTTGCCAGATGGGATGAAGCAGGGAGGCATGGAGGAGGCTGCCCCCATCCCTCCTGGGGTTCAGAGCTTCCTCCTCTCTATTCTGACTAAGAGGCTTCACCCCTCCTGCTTTGTACCCCCTCCCAGGGCCTTTCTCTTTCCAAGTGACCAGCAGATCGACCTGGAGCTGTGGGCAGAGCAAACAGAGTTTGACAGCACCGAGCTGCACCACATGCGCGTACAGGACAATTGCATATTCTCTATCAGCCCCAAGACTGGGAGCCTGAGTCCTGGGCAGGAGCAGGTGGTGGAGCTCAAATACAGGTGCTCCCCCCACCTCACCCCCCTGCACTTCCAGTCCTGGAGATCCCTCCTTTCCCCTGGCTCCTGGAGAATCCTGGCCTTGTACTGTGTGATTCCAGGGTACCCTGAGCAGCTACCACCCTGGGAGGACCCTGCCTCCCAGCTACCACCCTGGGAGGACCCTACAGGGGAGGTTTAATTCCCTTCTTGTCCCTTCCCAACTCAGGGGCTTCCACATGCTCCCAGGAGCAAGCCAGCTCAAAGCCACTGGTGTACTGTGATCATGTGTCCTCCCACTGGTATCAGGGATCCCTAACTCATCCTGGACTTGTGTCCTCCCTTCCAGCCACCTGTTCATCAGCACTGACCGCCTCCCAGTGCTCTTCAAGGTGTCCCATGGCCGAGAGATCCTGGTGAGGCCCTAGCCCTGACTGTCATTGGACAGTCAAGAGAGGAGCAGGGACTTATACCCCCAAGGAGCTGGGGTCTGGATCTCTCTGCGGGGGGCTTCACTTCCTCGCTGGGAGGGATGCTACTCATGAGCTGTCTATCTCCAGATAAATTTCATAGGTGTGACAGTGAACCTGGAGCAGAAGTACGTGCACTTCACCTCCACCATCCACCAGTTCATCCCTGTCCGGATCGGTGACACACTTCCCCCACGCCAGGTCAGTGGTCTACATTGTCCTGCTCACCAAGAGGCCTACTTGTTGAGCTATGTGTGTCTGAAAAAGTTCTTGACAGGGTGACAAAGACACTGCCTTCCAGAAGCCCTCACTCTAAGAGGTGGGCCTGCAGGTTGGACCCCGAGAGACCCAAGGCAAGAGGCTTCAGCTTCCTGGTGCCCGGTGCCCAGCCCTCTGCCAGGCCCCGTTCCCATGCCAAAGAAAGGTTATTATATTTGTTCCTCTAGCACAGGGTTCTTCAAACCATACTGATAACCCAGACCTTACATAACACATCCCAGATCACAAATCAATACATACATGCAAAGTACTCTGATGGTTTGTTTTATTATATTCTGTTCCTTTTTTAAAAAATGCTGGACATAACCCACTAAATTGGTTTCATGACCTGCTCACTAATAGGTCTCAGCCACAGTTTAAAAATCACTGCTTTGAGAGGGACATCTTTTTGCATTGTGAATTCTCCCGAAGCTATAAGATTTTCTTTATTAGTTGGAGGGAATCGGGTTCCTTTGCTGTGAAAACATACATCGGAAATCTTCCAGAGGGGGGCATAGTATTTTCCTAAATATTTTATAGCTCTAAAATTTCCAACTGTTTAGAAGCCCTTGTGTTTCTGGGCAGGGGCCTCTGGCCATTTAGCCTAGAGGTAGAGAAATGACAACCTGAGATGGAGTCGCCAGCCCCAAGCTCTGTTCACTTCCCTACGTCACCCTCTACCCCACTGGCTTCCCAGAAGCCCCACCCGAGGCTGGGCGTGCCCAAGCTTGCTGAGGTCCAGACTCTCAAAAAGGAAGTCAAAGGCTCTTGTGCCCCAAGAGAGCTTTCCAGAGCAACCAGACCACTCTCCTGTGGCCCTGAATGCAGATGATGGAAAACGCCCTCAGACATGGAGCCAACAGACCCAGCTGTGCCTCCAACCAAACTCCACAACTGTGGCCAAGCTTTCTCTTTTGTTCATGATGACAGATGATGGCCTGGACCTGCAAGGGGGCAGTGGAAAGAGACAGAAGTGAACATATTTAAGTTACATTTTGGAGGTAGAATCATTGGGACTTGCTGGGGATTGGATATGGAAAGTAAGAAAGGGAGGGAGCCCGGCTGGTATGGCTCAGTGGTTGAGTGTCAGACTTATGAACCAGGAGGTCACAGTTCAATTCCCAGTCAGGGCCCAGGCCCAGGTTGAGGGCTCAGTCCCCAGTGTGGGGTGGGCAGGAGGAGCCGATTAATAATTCTCTATCATCATTGATGTTTCTATCTCTCTCCCCCGCTCCCTCCCTCTCTGAAATCAGTAAAAAAAAAAAATTTTTTTTTAAAAAGAGAGAGAGAGAAGGGGAGGGATGGAGGATGTATTGCTCTCCTAGTTTGAGCTACTGGGAAAATGTAGTGCCATTTACTGAAAGGAGATATACTGCGGGGAGGAACAGGTTTTAGAGTGAAGAGGTTGGTTTTGGCCAAATTTGAGATGCCTGTGAGACAACCAAGAGGGGTTGTCCAGTAGAAGATGGTACAGGTCTGACGCTCAGAGGATTGTCCAGGCTAGAGAAATAAAGTCAGCATATTCAGTAGTGGGTGCTAAACAAGATGAGAGGACTGGGCCTCAGTCCAGATGAACACTTTATTCTCTCTGGCTTTCGTTTGCTCATCTCTAAAATGAATGATTGGACCAGAAGATCTCTGGTTTCTTCCAGGACGTTCTGTGATTCCCAAACTTTGAAGTTATTCCTGGGGGACCGCATGCCTTCCTTCTACTCTCCCTTGTCTGCCTCTAAGCAGGAATGCCTCTGATAGCAGACGTGGAAAGTGGCAGCCGCATAGGTGACTAGAACCAGAGCCTAGAAAATGATGAAGAGTCAGGATGGTGCTTGCTTGGACAATTTCCCTAAATTCCAATACTAAGGACATGAGCTAAGTGTCCCCTTATACCTTGACAAAGGTAAGTTGAGAACAAATAAAATGAAGATTACAGATTATCTTAAAATATCACAGGCTGAAAATACAGTTATATACTTCTTGGATGATGAAGCCAGAAGGGAAATCAGAGGTACTTAGGGGAGCTCTGGGACTGTAAGTGTGACTTATGGAGAGCTACCTGCCCTCCCGCAGTGGACAAGAATCCCAGGCTCTCTGCATTGCAGCCGTGAGCCCATATGGAGGTTTCCTCATCTCCACCCCCTGCAGATATATGAGCTGTACAATGGTGGCTCGGTGCCTGTGACATATGAGATCCAGACCGACATCCTGTCACAGGTTCAGGCAAAAAATTTTGACCACCCCATCTTCTGCTGCCTCAACCCCGAAGGGGAGATCCAGCCAGGCACCACTGCTCAGATCTTGTGGATTTTCTCACCTATTGAGGCCAAGACCTACACAGTGAGTAGCAGCCTGGGCTAACATGGGACGGGGATTGGAATTGGCCTCCTCAGCAGGACTTGCTCTGACCAGTCCCTTCCCCCCTCACCCTCCTAACTTTCCAGGTGGAGGTGCCCATCCACATCCTGGGATGGCACTCGGCCAAAATCCAATTCCAGGGAGTGGGCTATGACCCCCATGCCTTGGGGGATACAGCCCCTTTCCACAATATCTCCTCATGGGACAACAGCTCCACACATTCAAGGCTGATGGTTCCTGGACAGGTAGGGGGAAGGGAGCTGGGAAGGTCTGAGGCCTAGGAGGAGCCTGAGGGGCCAGGGTGGCCAGTGCATGGGAATGGGGAGGCTGGGAAGGAAATTGTATGATGTTGAGAATGGAGAAATACAGAGGTGAAGCCTGGAACCAGACTTCCTTCAGATTTAGGAGGCAGCACCAGCTCCATGGGAGGCTTACCCTGCCACCTAGTGACCACAGGTGTTCCTGCTCGAGCCACTCCACCCTCTTCTCAGCATTAGGGTGAGGTTACTAGAAGGCGTAGAAAGAAGGGGTAGGTAATACCTAGGGCTCTAAGGTATTATTTTCAAACAGAACAGCCCACCCCTGGACCTAGATGGATTTGCTGAAAGATATCTAGAGTCACTAACACTACCTTTAGTTCACATACTCCTCACTGTTGGGAGGTCTGACCCATTTATCCACCCACCCATCTATCCATCTCCTCCCTGACCTGTATGCCAGTTTACTCATCAATGTATCCCATCCATCCATGCAGTTCTCCATCCATCCTTCCATGCACCATCTAGTTACTACCTGCCTGTCCACCTTTCCACCACTACCCTTTTGGACTTTTACTGCAGGATGAGCACTGTGGAGGCCCTGGGGACACAGAGAAGAGTCCGACAAAGTCCCAGCCCTGGAGGCACTCAGTCTGGACAGAGAGAAAGTGCTCCTTTCATGTGGCCTTACTCTTCCCAGACACCCCTACAACACAGCTCCTGTTCTGTGCCCAGTGACAATAACAACAGCTGGTCACCCATTAATTTATAACCATCCTTTTTTTTTTTTTTTTTTTTTTTTGGGCAAGTCAAATGCAGTAGTGAGAAGGGAGAAATTTATAACCATCCTTCAAGGCCTCAAACTATGTTGGCTTTAGTTCTGTCTTCTCTAAGCGAATTCTGATTTCTCAGCCTTTCCAAGCCCATTTTAATGGTCAAAATCATAGGATTCAGAGTAAAACTGGGTTTACCCAAGCTTCACCTGTGAGAGACCTTTGGAGAAAATATTTATGCTGTCTGAACATTAGCAGTATATCTGTAAAATGGGAATAACAGTAGAACCTGTATAATAGGGCTATTGGGAGGATCAAATGCATGTAAATTGCCTACCTTGGTACCTGGACTGTTGGAAGCACTCAGTAATTGGCAGTAGTTGCTCTGATTATTATTTTTTCACCTCCCAAAGTTGCTGTTGTGTTGTCTCCACCAACAGAATGTCTTCCTGTCCCAGTCTCATGTCTCCCTGGGAAACATTCCTGTGCAGAGCAAGTGCAGCCGCCTGCTGTTCCTCAACAACAGCTCCAAAAATGAGACAATTGTCTTCGCCTGGCAGCTGAAGCCTCTAGACTTCGGGGAGGTGAGAGTCTCTTGTTTCCACAGATTCTGAACCTCCAGCAGAGGTTCCTACCCCCCTCTCACCTTGTCCCATTTCATCCCACCCCATCCTATTCCCTCCATCCATACATCCCATCCCACTTCATCCCATACCATATCATACCACTCCATCCCATACCATCTCATCTTGTCCCATTCCATCTCTATGAAGCTCCAGAGACTCCTTCCCCAAATCAACAGGTGTCCGTGAGCCCCATGAGAGGGAAGGTGGCTCCGGAAGAGACGATCCCATTTGTGGTGACTCTGAAGGCTTCAGTGCATGCCAGCTTCTATAGCATGGACCTGGTATGCAAGGTAGGATCAGCCCCAGAAAGAAGCTGAGTTAGAGCACAGTTCCCAGCCCTATTAGATCCCCATATCCCCAGGGCAAACCAGCTCCTGGAAGGACAGGGGGTCTACAGCAAGATGCCAGACTTTGGTCTTCTCTTTCCTTGTCCTGGGCCACAGGTGTACCGACAGGAACTCCTGAAGAAGTTCCATAAGGAACTGCAGGAGTGGAAGGACGAGAAGGTGCGGCAGGAAGTGGAGTTCACTATCACAGATAGGAAAGTGAAGGTAAGGAGGGCAGAGTGGACCTTAAACACCATAGATATTTCTGATTGGCCTTACCAGAGATGACAGAAGTAGTGATCTGAGGGTGTCTGATATGCAAAACTGGCCAGCCTGCTTTAAGAGGGTAGATTTCTTTCATTAAACTAATCATAATATCTCCCCAAGAGACTCTTTGGATATAGAAGGCTGGCTGACCATCCAGTTTCATGTAGCTAGTACTTAACAGGTGCCATTGAAGTGCTGGGTACTAGGGACCAGAGGATTGCCTTCAAGATAATTCAGAGGTGGGGTGGAGATGAGACAAGATTGGCTGTGAGTTGCTAATTGTTGAAGGTGGGTGGTGGATAATGGAAGATTCTTTGTATATAATTTTATATATGTCTGAAATTTCCCAAGATTAAAATTGAAAGTTTTAAAAATATTTTAAGGTGAGTAAAATATTATCTGCTTTGAGCACTCTTGGGTGGATCAAAGGAGTTAATACATGCAAAGTGCCTGCCCCCCAGTAAGCATTCGTTAAACATGCTATGAGCATTTGTCGGGGGAGACCAATGATAAACATAAGACAAAACATATCTTGGTTCCTCCTCCAATCTCATAGCTTTCCCATGGTAGTATTCATGTTCCTTGATCACCTTTGTGTCCACCACACAACTTCACAGGAGGGACTGCTCCCCTCTAAAGCTCTGGCCCAACTGTGGATGCAAATCATATCTTAAGGCCACCGAAGAAGGGATTTCTGAACTAAACCTTTTTTTCTGCATTAAATCTTAATAAGAGAGGCTGTTTCCTTATCAAACCAAACCACAAAGCTCCAGGGCACAAGGACAAGCTCTTTGGGGGCAGCCTACACATATTTGGCAGCACCTCCTCTTTCCTTCAGTTGGATAACTAAGTTTCCTTGTCTTTAGGTTGCACTTCCCTAGGGAAGGTTCTGGAAGAAGGTGTTTCTTGGGCAAGTCCAAGAGGGCAGCAGGTCCTGGCATTGGCTTCAGGCCTCTAGGCCTCTTGTATCCTAAGCAGGGGTCTCTTTGCTTCCACAGAAAAGGGCATATTATACAGCCTATGAACCTGTGAGGAGGTACAAGGTAAATCAATAAGCCCAAGGGCCATCTCCTTGGATAACTTGAGAGAGGGTCCTTGCTTGCTCTCAAAGATACCGCCAACCCCTGGTCCAGCCTCCTAGAAGGGTAGAGTCAAACCCCTGCATGGCCCAAAAGACCTGGTTGGTGGGCTGGGGACCCACTGGTGATGGGAGTACAGTCCTGAAACCCTGCCATCATGCCTCCCCCTTCCCAAAGACGCTGCCCCCCATCAAGAAACAGCAGTCTTTCGACCCACCCACCAGCTGGAATATTAAGATCCCAAAGGAGGAGACATCCTGGCCATGTCCCCAGCCGCCCTCGCCAGGCATGCTCTACTTGGGCCTCACTGCCCGCGCCCATGCCATCGACTACTTCCTGGCCAACTTCTTCTCTGACTTTCCCCGGCACTTCTTGCACCGGTGAACTCTCAGGGAGTGAGGGGTCTCCTTCCTCTACTCTCTACCCCCTCTCCCTCTCCAGAACAGGGGCTGCCCAGACCCAACCCTTACTGAGGGCTTGGAACAGGTGCAGTGGCAGGGGTGGGGGAGATTGGGGCTAATATGGCATTGTTGAGCCCAAGATGCCCCCATTACTGCTAAAGCCCATATGAGGAGGAGGCAAAGAGCCAGAGGCCCCATAGGAAACCCACCGAGGCCTCCCCATCCTTCCTTCCTTTCCAACTTGGAGCCACTCCAGGTCCTGCATCAACTCTGAGGGTCAGGTTTAGTTCCCCAAATGCAGTAGCACCATGTTTGGGTTAAGGATGGGCCCACCCCAAACGCATCCATGTCCTCTTGATTGGGAGGCCACCACCACTGCTTATGCCCCCAGTCCCAGCATGGTGGCTTGTGCAGGCCACTCAGTGTCATGGCTCACCCCAGGATGCTGCCAAAAAGGAAGTGCATCACGGAGGAGTCGGAGGCTTCTGAGAAAGAATCCCTTGACACGTGGGCCCCTGTCTCCAAGCAGAAGAAGCAGCTTTTGGTTGACTGTCTCACCACCATCATCAGGTGACTGTCCACCCCGTGGACACTAGCCCCCATTTCTCCAGCCCATTCAGTCAATTCTGAGTCCACTCACAGCTGCTGAAGTCCTAGCCTTTCCTTTCCTGAAAAATAAAACTTCCTTACAAGATCATTCCATAGGTGGTCCCAGGCTCTCCAGGATAGTATAGCTCCAATAGAGCTGGCTGGAGGGATCATCAGGGCTGGGTCCTGAGTTCTGCCCTGTCCACGGCTGGTAGATGATGTCTAGAGTCAGTTCACATTCTCCTCAGGGTTCCTGTCCCTCATCTGTGTAACTCAGACTTCCTGGCTCTGTCTCTACCATATAATCTTCACCTCTAAGACTCCATGGGGTCCAGAGATGTCTTCCTCTAAAGAAGGATGGGGGTGGGGACAATGGACCAAGGGCTTCCCTCCCCCACTTAGCTCTTGTTTGTGGGCACAGTAGGCAAGAACCACTACTTGGGGAACGCTGAAACCAAAACCTCACAGGGGGCCGCAAGGCCTCTCAGTGAGAACCTTCTCTTCCTCCCTGCCACCCAGGGGCCTGCTGGAAGATAAGACCTTCCATGAAGCCATGGACCAAAGCCTAGTGGAGCAGATTCCTTACTTTTGCCAGTTCTGGAGTGAGCAGTCAGCCAGGTTCATGGCCCACTCCAGCAGCCTGCACGTAGAACCAGGCCTGTTTCTGTCCTCCAACAGCTGGGATGACAGGGAAGGCAAGGAGCAGGAGGAGGACAAATGGGGGCTGGGAGAGGAATATGGGGAAGAGGAGGAGAAGGAGGAAGAGGAAGAGGAGGAGGAGGAAGAAGAGGAGGAAGAGGAGGAGGAAGAGAAGAAAGAGGAGGAGGAGACAGGCAAGGAGGAGCTGGAGGAGGATGAAGAGATGATGAAGGAGAAGGAAGAGAAGTTGACCTGGGCAGGGACTGAAACCCCACAGCAGCGTTCATCCCAGGAGTCCCTGAAATGGTGGTGGCAGCAGCAGCTGAAGATCATGATGAAGGAGGAGCGAGAGCAGGATGAGAAGGAGGCCATCAGCAGGTGAGCAGACAGACCCAGGTGTGGGTTTGGAGGAGGGCTGTGTGCAGAAGGATCCTTCCTGCAAGGCAGTGGTATACCGGGGTGGCCTCCTGTATGCATCTCTTCCAACTCAGTGTTTAACCGTTGGAAGGGTAAGGCCTGGGTGGGAGTATTTACAGAATGGCAATCTGAGCTTTCATTTTCTCTCCAAGACCTGCCTATTAACATTCACCATCACACCACTTCAAGGAGAGTAGTTGTAGTCTTCAAGATCTCTTAAATGGGTTTCTCGAAGCAGGAGAGAAGTACCACCTCTTCTTGTACCACTTTCCCTGGGACTGCTCTGTGGTTGGGATTTCCTAGGCCCTATACAGTCCCTTCTGTACATTCTCATTATTGGATGCCTTTCCCCAAACGTGGCCGAGAGATGGGGACTATAGTTGCCAAGGTTTGAATCCCACTACTGTGCCAGCAACGTGACGTTTGGTAAGCTGGGCTCTTGAAGTGTGAGCAAACTTGGAACGAGGATGCCGCCTAGTGTTGGGAGGGTGTGTGTGGGGGGGTAAATGAGAATCCAGGTAGAGCACGTGGCACACGGTACAGCACAGAGGAGGTCAGCAGAAAATGTGACTGTGGTGGGTGACAGCGCTGACACCGACTCTCTGGTCCCCTGCAGGCTCCCGGCTTTCGCCAACCTGCAGGAGGCGCTGCTAGAGAACATGATCCAGAACATCCTAGTGGAGGCGAGCCGAGGGGAGGTGGTGCTCACCTCGCGGCCGCGCGTCATCGCCCTGCCACCGCTCTGCAGGTGGGGGCACCCCGGCCAGCGCCGCGTGGACGGCAACGGAGGGGTGTGAGGGGTGGTATGGACCGGCAGGCTTGGTCCCAAATCTCGCCCTCACCCCTACCTGGGGCTTTCTGTCTTCCAGGATTCCGACTCAAGACCTGCTTCAGGGGACGCCCCAAATAGCGGTGACTCGGCCCGTGACGCCGCTCCCTACCGACTCTCTGCGGACGCCAGCGTCCAGCCCCTTCGATTTGCTTCGCTAGGTTCTAACCGGTCCCCTCTCCACTACCCCGCCAGTAAAACATCTAGCTTTTTTTTTCTTTCTTTCTTTCTTTCTATATCTGTCTTTATTTCTCCAACGCGGAAGCAACTCGCACTCGGTTTCCTACGAAACAGATGGTGGGAGCGGCGGATGTGGACTGCAGCAGCTCATTGGAGACTCAGGGGCTGGCTGGGCGATTGCCCTCTCCACTCCACACCCAGCGAGGCTAGGCGAGGGTTCCCGCGGCTGACTGCCGGGCGCCGGATCCGGTCAGGCCAGGGGAGGGCGCTTTGGTTGGGGCCCGATTGGCCTTAAATCCAGAGTAGCCTGGTGGACAGAAACGGAGCGCCAGGCCCGGTGAGTGCAGCAGGTGGCCTCGGGTCGAGGTGACCTCTCCGAGGCCTGACCACTCCGCTCTTAGCCGTTTTTTCAGCAGCTGCGGGGCTCCTGGGGCTCTGCTAATAGCCTGGAAAGAAAGGGAAACCGAAGCGTGTCGAGGAGGGCCAAGAACTAGACGCTGGGGCGCCGGTGTAGGTCACTCCTAGACAGAGGGCCACAGTTTCTACCAGCGACTCCCGTCATGACTCTGAGTCCCCTGACCAGGGCTGTCCCGCCTTCCCTGAGATACCCACCTCGGCTCCCCCTAACCTCCGCCAGGCAGCTCTTCAGCTCTTCGGCTCCTCCCATCCTCTCTCCCCACCCCCCGCTAGAGGCAAGTGGGTGGAAAAGTGACATCTGGTGTTGTTCCAGAGGCGCCCAGGTCCTCGACTCCCCCCTCCCAACCCCCCCCCCCCCCCCCCAACACACACCCGCCGCCAAGGCCTGGAGGAGCTCTGGCCCTGGAGCCCCAGCCGGGGCGGGAGGGGGTTGGGGCGCTCCGCCTCCTCTGAGTCAATATTTGCCCCGAGCAAACGAGCGCCCGGACAGGTGTGAGTGTGCGTGTGTGTATGTGTGTCTAGGGGCGGGGACTGAAGAGGCCGTATAAGAGCGCGCTGAGCCCGGGCTTTGGCACAAGCTCCGAGGCGTGCGCTGGGGACTTAGCCAAACGGGCCCGAGAGGGTGGAGAGTGACCAGGAAGGGAGGGGCAGGCCAGGTGCGCACCTGCGGTGCCTCCCTGGCCGCCGACGTGTCAGCCGCAGATGCGCGCAGGTGAGGCGGCGGCTGGCGGAGTGCAGTGCGGCACTGCGCTCGCTCGCGGAAGACCAGGACCAGATCACCAAGGGCCACAGCCAGGCCCCGGGCCCTCCGCTCCCGCCCCGCGACGAGCCCCTCGCACAAACCGGACCTGAGCGTTTTGTTCGTTCGGCTCGCGTGAGGCAGGGGCGGCCTGTCAGCATCCGCCCGGAGGCCCAGCCCCATCGCCACGCAGGCACCTGCTGCCGCCGCCGCCACCACACGGGTCGGAGAGGCTGTGCGCCGCTCCCAGGCGAGATCCGGCTCCCATCCGGCCTCACCCGCTTTGCCTTGTCCTGCCCTGGCCGGAAACACCTAGGCTGCCGGCTCGATTGGGGTAATCAGGCCACAGGGCGGACTCCACCGGGTGGCATCGGGGGCTGTGACCCAGAACAGGAGCCTTTCGGAGGTAGAAACCCAGTTTCTGGTCCGACTCTGTCCCAGCGACTTCTGTGGCCTTGGGCAAGTCATTCTTGGCCTCTCCTGGGGCTTTCACATTTGCAAAATGAGGATGGTGGTCTGGCCTCCCATGAGTCTCCATATTCTGGTTCCTGGGAAAGTTGGAGGCCCTCAAAGGGATTGAAGCAGTAGTGGTGAGATGTGAAGCTGGATGGGGTGGGCTAGAACCGCGATGGAGATCAAGTCTCTCCTCCAGATCCCCGTGGTACTGCCAGCCTGAGGGTTCACTCACTACCATCTCCCCCGCCCCTCTTTCGGTCTTCTCATGTCTGAGACAGACAGACAGACAGACAGACAGACTGACTGACTGGAAATGACAAACACAGGGTTCAGTAGCCCTTGCCCAATGGGGTCCCAAGGCACAGCAGCTCACCACCTTCCCCAAACATCATAGTTCCAAGGCCTCTTGTTTCAGGATGCGGGTGGGGTCTGTGTGGCCCTCAGCACAGCTGGGAGTCCATGAGTCATTAGCTACAACCCAAACCTGGGACAGACCATCTCCCTTTTCAGGGACTCACTTCGGACATAAAGGAGGGGGACAGAGATTGCTCAAGACCCTGGCCTCCTGCTAAGAGACCTTAGAACTGAGGGCTCCACACAAGGCCTTTGGTCAGTCTGAGCCCCTCGCTGAGTCTGTCCTTGACTCCAGGTGTCCATTCTGCTTTCCAAAATTGATGGTGATGCTGAGCCAGCCCTGGATGGGAGGGGCTAGTTATAGACGGAGGTGGAAGTAGGGCTCCTTGGACAGCAATATGCAGCCCTAGTTCCCCCTTAAGGTGAGGAAGCCTCATGGGGAGGGACTGTATCCCCACACACCCAGGCCTAGGCCGTCCACAGGGATATGAGAACAAGGGTCAGAAGTCACTGGTCCCTTCCAGCTCTAATCTGGCTGTTGCTGGAGGTGCTTGATGGCTTGTCCCCCACTCTCACGGCCCCCTCCACTGCCACCTTTCACCCAACCACTCTCAGGCCCCATGGGGATCTGCTGTGTCCTTGTTGCAGAGAAAGCAAGGGAATGGGGATGAGATGCCTCTGACAGATCCCTGGCAGGTCTGGGGAGAGGGGGGCATTACAGATGGGATCTGTGGGCACAGCAGCCGTGGATGGGAAGGGGGGATGCTTAGGTCCCAGGCTGGGGTGTGTGCAGTCCCCATTCTGGCCTCACTGACCAGGCCTAGCCCTGGGCCTAGCCCTCTGCTCCTTGCCTGGCACTGAATGCTGTGCCTCTTAGGGACTAGGCCGACGGCTGGCTGGCAAGTCCTCCCGAAGTCTTGGAGGGCTTCCTCTCCCCTCCCCCAATCACAGAGGGGGCTAGAGCTCCTCCCCTCTGGCTGGGATTCCAGATCCTGGGGCTGCACAACAAAGGTCTCCCCTAGAATGATCCCTAAGGCACACATAGAGCAGTCCTTTGTGTGTGTGTGTGTGGGTGGGGGGGGGGGTGTTGTTGAGAAAACGAGGCCACCAGTGGTCTGGGACATGCCCTTGTTCTTCTCTCCCCCTCTCCCCCAGAACCTAATTTCCCTGGGCCTCCATCCCCCACCCATCATGAAGACCTGAATTTCCTGGCCCTGGCCAGGGATCTGTCCCCTCATCCAGGTCCCTCCTCCCTTGCCTGGCCAGGGGCGGAGTCTCTAGGCGCCAGGCAGGCCTGCAGGTGCTGGGCTGCCTCCTGTAAGGGGGGTGCTCAGCAGCTGGTGTTTGAGGGGGCCCATCCCCCCTCGCCTGTCCAGATCCCAGCCAGAGCCTGCTTCCTGTCTTCCCCGTCAGCACCCTGGGCAGGGGAGGGAGCAGAAAAAGGGTCTGAGCTTGGAGTTCAGGCAGTGGCGGGACTAGGAAACTGCTGCCTGAAAATGAATGGCATTGGGAAGAAGGATCAGAGGAGGGCCAAGAACACAACCAGAAGACAGATGGACAGACAGAGGGTGCTGCCCAAAGGAGTGTGAGAACCATACAAATTTCAGGGCCAAAGAGACTGCAGACACCCCCCCCCCTCCACACACACACACACATACACACACATACACCCACAATGAAACCAAGAGCTAGAGAGAGACCTGAGAGAGAGGCAGAGACCACCTGAGAGAAACCAAAGAGGGACAGAGACAATGTGAGATAACAGAGATGTACACTTAAGAGAGATGGAGGGTCAGAGGTCAGGTAACCAGAGGTGGAAGGCACAGTATATGTAGAAGAAGGGGGAGGTGATGTGGAAACAGCCTCCACCCCATCCCACATCGGTGAGGGGAAATTGCCTCTAAAAGAGGAGAAAGAGCGGCTTCTATGTGGGCTGCAAATGGGACAGCCAGGGCTGGAGGTGGGAGTGACACCCTCTTTTGGGGGACCAATCTCTCCTTAAGAAGCAGAAGCCAGCCGAAACCTATTTGGCTCAGTGGATAGAGCATCGGCCTGGGGACTGAAGGGTCCCAGGTTCGATTCCGGTCAAGGGCATGTACCTTGGTTGCGGGCACATCCCCGGTGGGGCGTGTGCAGGAGGCAGCTGGTCGATGTTTCTCTCTCATCAATGTTTCTAGCTCTCTATCCCTCTCCCTTCCTCTCTGTAAAAAAAATCAATATATTATATATATATATATATATAAATAAAAGAAGTAGAAGCCAAAGAGGGGCAAGACTCAGGCCATGAGTGGGGCATGATCTGACTCCATCTCTCCCCCTTTCTCTCTCGGCCACAGCTGGACAGAAAGACAACTATAGCAGCTGCCCTGCCTCCACTGTCCACCTGCTGATTCTGGCCCAGCCCAGGAACTTCTGGGTGTGGAGGCTGCCCAGGGTCTAAAAGAGAGTGGGGGGACCTGGGCATGGAAGCAAGGGGGGGTTCATACCCAGGTACTAATCCCCATCAGGCCAAGGCAGAAGCGGAGGCTCAATGACCTTCTTAGAGATTAGTCCCCATGGTGACAGCAGGCAACTCACCCCCTCACTCTGCCTAGGCCTGTGGGGGGGGGGGGGGGGCGGGGGGGGGAGGAGGAGGGGAAGGCTGGGGAGGAAGAGGGGGGAAGCTTCCTGAGGCGTCACAGGATCACAGAAGTCATGGCTGGGAGGCCCCTCCAGGATCAGCAGTTAGCTTAGTTCACAGGTACAAAACTGAGGCCCCAAGAGGGGGAGTGACCTGCTCAAGACTACATATAGAGCCAGAAAAGGTGTGGGGACCAGAAGTCAGATCTCCAGTTTCACTCGCAAGCATTCTTTCCAGAATAGCAGAGGCCTGAACAAGAACAAAGGATTGGGATACTCCCCTCGGACCTTCCCAGTCCTCCCAAACTGAGGTCATCAGCAGAGTGACTGGAATGGGGTGAGGCAGAAAGGCTCCTCATCCTGAGTGCTAGGCTGGCTTCCACAGGCAAGTGTGGGAAGGGGGATGCAGATCCCAGACTTATACTTGCTGCCCTGGCTCCTCTCCTCCACCCCAGCCCCAGGGGGTGGGCAGAACCATGCAGCAAAGCCAGTTATAAACACAACAGGAACAGCTAACATTTATTGGGTGCATACAGCAGGCTGTGTTTTACATGGATTTAAATTTTCATAACAGTTTTTAAGATGATTATTCCCATTTTACAGAGGGAAAAGCTGAGAAATAGTGTACAAGGTCATCTAACTTATAAGCAGTGGAGCTTGGATTTGAACCCAGGCAGCAGCGTGACTCCAGAGCCCATCTTCAGTGTCTGTATGGTGACGGGTGGGTGGCTGAGATGATCTTTTCTAGGTGACCGTGAGTGGGATATGTGCATGTGAAAGTGCATGCTCACATGTCACTCCAACACTCAGCACAGTGCCTGGCACATAGTACATCTTATTAAATATTTGAGAAATGTCTGCCCATCAATGAGTGTGACTTTGAGGTGTTTATTAAATGCTAGGATGTTTACCTGTGGTGCATGTGGGACCTATCCATGTGCCTGTACTGTGTGAACATGTGTATGCGTGCACTCTCTGTCGCCCTGTGCCAGCCTGTGCCTTTGTGTCTGGGTGAGTGGGTAGTGTTAAAAGCTGCCTTCCATTTCCCTGGATGGTGGCCAGCTCTCTATCCCTACTGAGGGGCTCTGTTTATAACAGGGTAAGACAATGGGTCTGTGTGGGTGGGGCTCCCACCCCCTCAAGACCCACCTCTTTAGGGCCCAGCTGTTGGACCCTGCTGGGGCTGAGCTGGTCTCTCACTGTTATCTCTGTCTCCCAGGAGACCAGACCTCACAGCCCCAGGGAAAGTGCTCATCTGCCTGTTCCTGGCTCCAGACCTGGGGTGGGGGCAGGGAGTGGAGGAGCAGAGCTGCAAAGGAGGGGCTAGTGATGGTACAAGGGTGCAAGAGGGCACCATTCACAGAATTTGCATCTTCAGTCACCAAAGCCCTGGCTGATTTCCCAGTGAAATGAGAGGTAAGGGTGGGAGCAGGTTGACTTGATAGGACACGGGCCACCAGGCACTTCTCAGCTGCCCCACAGTACTGAGAAGTTGGGCCTTTTATGGGATGGGGCTCTATATGAAGGAGACATCACTTCTCTGGGGATTCTCAGGGCCTTTAACTGGGATGGGGACCTGGGTAAGAGGCCAGGATTGGGTCTGAGGGTTTCTTTGTTGGATCTACATGTCCCCATATAGGATGGGGATATGAGTGGGATCTACAGGAAACAGAACTGGGTCTAAGGCTTTCTCTGTGAGATCTTAGGGTGCCTTATGAGATGGGTGTTTGGGTAGAATCATAAGAGGGGGAATGGTCCTGAGGATTTCTCTGTGGAACTTGGGTCCCTATAAGAGATGAAGAACTGGATGGGTTCTCTGTGAGATCTTGAGGTCTCTTTGAGGTGTGGATGTGGGGACACTGTTTTTTGTTTGTTTTGCCTTCCTAACTCTCCCTCTCCACACCTAAAGGCCAAGGCTGTGGCTGTGGAGGAGGTAGCAGTGAGGGTGCTGAGCTGGCAAACAAAGCCACCTGTGCATCCACCCTCAGGAAGCTCTGGGCAAAACTGATCTGGGAAAACAAACAGGACCAGCTGCTGGGGGGTTGGGAGGGGGCTAGAAGGGGGTTGGGTGAAGGGAGACTGGGGGACTGGAGCTAATGGACAAAGAAAGGAAGCTGGGAGGGGGGGGTCCATAGTACAGGAAAGGGACAGAAACCCAGAGTCCCATTCTGGCACACCAGGCAGGGCCCCCTGACAGCCCCTTTCTTGCTCCTTCCCCTCAGTGGTTAATTCCTTTCTCCCTCAACTTTGAGGTCCAGAGTCAGGGAGGGGGCTGGGGGACTGGAGAGACCTTGAGAGAAGTCTAGAGGTCTTCTGGGCAACTAGCTACTGGCAGTGTTTGGTGGGTGTGCAGACAGCTAGAATGAAAAGCTTCGGACTGTAGGGTGGGGGCAGTGGTACCTGTACACCTTTTTCCTGATGAGGAAGCTGAGGTACAGGGGAGGGGAGAGGCTGGCTAGCTAGTGCCACACAGCTTCATAGTGCAAGCCAAGATGGGAATTTAGGACTAGAAGAGGAGCAGTGGTCCTGCTCACACACAGGGTCCCCACCCCAAATCTCAGCCGGACTCCTAATTCTAATTGGATCTCAGCTGTACTACTACCAGCACTTCCCCCAAGCCTTTGAACACACACACACACACACACACACACACACACACACACACACACACACGCCCTCCTGCGGAATACAGTCTTCTGATCTGACCAACACTTGTACTGGAAACAGCCCTCCCAGGTGGAGCCCCAACCTCAGGAGCATGCCCAGACCCGGGGCCCCAGCTGCTGTACATACAGCGTCCAGTCTGACAGACAACCCGCGGCCTCGGACCTAACACCGGGACCCACGTCATGGACCAGCGAAGACGCACAGGCTGACGCACTCACAACGGGCGCCCGCCGCCCCTCCCAACCTCAGCCTCCCAACCAGCTGCCTCTTCCACCAGCCTGGTGGCCTCAGCTTCCCTCCCAGAGCGGCCCGCCCGCGCCTCCTGGTGGCTGAATCCAGAATTCTCCAATAGAGATAGGGGAGAAAGGCAGAAAAGAGGGAAAGAAAAATTGTGTTCCTCACTTCGCACTGCTGCCCTAGTGCCGACTTGGGAAGCCAAGGCGAAAGGCCAGGACACAGAGTCCAGGACTGGTTCTTGCCTCCCTTGATAGTTTGTATTTCCTCCTTATGGTTTTGGAGAAAGTATGGTCTATTTGTGTCTCTCCAAACCTCCTCCAGGACAGGGAGTCAGGGGACTGGGCAATCAAACCTGGCTGTGGTGTCCCTGCTCTGACTTACACCCTCCTAACTTGGACTTTATTCCCCATGTTGTAGGACATTCACCTTCAACATGCATTGTGATCCTCAAGAGCAATTCCTCACCAGTAAAAAAGAGACACAGGGGAGGGGAGATTTTGGCTGCCCACAGCACCTGTTCTTGGCACCCCAGAACTTCAGGGTGGGGAACTTGGTAGAATGGGCAAACCTTGTAGAATTCCCATTGGACAATTGACCCAACCTCACCACCTTATTCACTCACTCAGGTTTTACTCAGAGCCTACTTTGTGTCCAGCATGGTGCTAAGGTTTGAAAATAACAAAACTGACACAGCCTGCTTAAATGGAGCTTACATTTGTCTAAAAGAAGACACTTAGCACACCCATAAACCAAAAAATGAAAAAGACAAATTTACAGGGTGACAAATGCTACAAATAAAACAGGGTGATGTGATGGACAGTAAATGTCGGGAGCAGGGTCACCCATGCCAAGAAAGTCAGCCACGCCAAGATTGTGTGACTAAGACACTCAAGGTAAAGGGGAACAGCAAGTGCAAGGGCACGGATGTGGGAATGAATTCAGCTGTGTGGTTAGAAATCCTGCAGCAAGTTGGGAGGAAATGTCTTCCTTGGGGCCCCAAGCCTTTCACCTCCTTTCCTCTCCCACTCTCGCCTCTCTTCCCTCGCCCCAACTGGCCTGGGATTGGGGGCGAGGGCCTAGGACCTTCCGTCAAAACAGAAACTCCAGGTTCACATCTCAGCTGGGACACCTCCTCCACCACATTCCGCAGGACCTTCCTAAGCTGCTGCTTCTGTGAAGTGCAGGGCAAGAACAGCTCCTACCTCTCGGATATGGTGTCAGAATTAGCTGAGATCACGCATGTAAAGCTCCGAGCAGAGCGTCTGGCCTGAACTAGCCAGCAGTGATCAGCTGCTGGCTCTCAGGGAGAGGAAGGGACCCCAGCCCAGTCCCTGGAGCTGTCAGGCGGCTGGTAACCACTCTAGCCACTTCCTTAGTTACTATTATTCTAGGTGCTTTGTAAATCCGAGCCCTCCCTTGGGCGGTTCAAATTTCCTGCGCTCAGCACTGCCTTGCGCCCCTCTCTGCCCCTCAGCTCAAGAAAATCCAGGAACACAGCGCGGATCTGGGAACTCAATTTGGGAGGAAAGAGGCTGCGATGGAGGGATCTTACAGGGAAAAGAAGACTGAAGGGTGTGAGGAGAGTCCTTTCGGGGAGCCTGTCTACCCTAGCGTCGCCCAAAAGAGAGGCCTCGAACTAGGGCAGAAGAAAAGGTGGACGTTAGACCTTGGGAAGAACTTTCGTGCCTCCAGTCAGAAATGCGCAGTTTCAGCGGGCCACTGGATAGCCTGGTCTCTAGTCCCGAGGGTCTGGGCCAGGGAAGGCGTGTTCTGCTCGAGGTCTCGGGCATCCTGCCTGGCTCTGGCCTCCCAGAAAGAAAAAGCTGAGTCACCCTTGGTTGCAGGGTGCGCGGGACGCGTGCCTCCGCACTTTGTAGTGTAATCTCCGAGGACCGGGGCCAGATCCGCGGCTGCGGGGAAGGCCTCGGCTCCCCAGGGGACAGCAGAGCTGACCGCAGCCTGCCCGCTGACTCAGCTCTCCCCAGCCCAGCGGGAGAGGGCGTGCGGAGGGAGGCGAGGCTGAGTATAAAGCCCCGCACGCCTGGCCCTTGCGCAGCCTCTCCATTTCCGTCAGCACTGCGCCATCCACCTGGTGAATATTCCGTCTGGGGCAGGGTCTTTTCAGGGCGGGGGAGGGCGACATGACGGTAAGCCACTAGCAACCCGGGTCCAGACCCCGGGGCCTTCACCCTTAACCCGGGTTGGATGGGCCTGGGCCTGACTCCGGAGGTGGTTCGCGAGATGCTGGGCGCTTGGTCCTGTCCTTCTTGCCACAGCGGCATGAGCTGCACCCCGCGCCAGGCCGGCTGGAGTCCGCCTGCCTCACACTCCGAAAGGAAGAGGACTCCAGGGCCGCCACGGTCTGCTGCTGAGTGATCATCAAGGTGGAACGCGGAGTGTGAGTGATCGCACAGACGTGGCTGGGCTGGGCTGGGGGCTCTGGGCTCCCCTAGTCCACACTCCGAGCCTGAGACATCATCTCTCAGCCCTCCGTTCCCCAGTCTGTAAGGCCTGCCTGATAAACACCCACCAACACAGGAAACCCTCTGGCCTCCCCCAAATCCCCAGCTGCCTCAAGACCAGTCATAGGACAGAGTGCGAGCTAAAAGGATAAAAGTGAAAAGGTAACCTTTGCTCCAGAGGCGGGGGCGCTGTGGGGCCAGCTTGAACAATGAAGAGGTTCCCAGTTTAATCTCCTCTCCAAAGTTTTTCTCTACAAAGTTAGATGGCTCTGTGCTTCCTTTAACAAAAGGAGCCAAATCTCTTCCACTGGCTCCACCTTGGTCTCCGAGAGCCTGGGGCCCTCATGCGAGCTGACTGTTGTTATCATAAGTTGCTATGCAGGTTGGGGTGCAGTAGGGTTCCTACACCTACTTTTGCAGACATCTAAATTCTTGATGTAGAAGCACTTGGTTGGGTGATCTTTGTAAGCTGGAAAATTCGGTCCACCCTAAGGGCACTGAGCTGGAAGTCTGGACCCCTCAAACCCTGTTCAGGGTTTTTAGCCCAAGAGGAGCTGGTTTGTCATGCAGTGGATGCGTCAGGGAAAGGGCCCGGGATCAGAGGAAAAGATCGGTTTCTCAATCTTTTCAATCACAGCAACAAGGGGCAGGGGGAGGAAATAGTGCTGCTGGGCAGATGCTTCCCTGCTCCCCTTATCTTTCCCCAGGATGGCCTATGAGTACCCCAATTTCCAGGGACAGCAATTCATTCTAGAGAAGAGTGACCATTCTCGCTGGAGCGCCTGGAACAACAGTGGCAGCCACCACAGAGACCAGCTGCTCTCTTTCCGGTCTGTGTTCTGCGGGGTGAGCACGGCCCTCCCCCTCTTCTTCTGCCTCCTAGCTCCTGGATCCAGGCCCTGGTCCCACCATGCTGCCTCCAAAAGGACAACCACTTGCTGGGGGTGTGTAAACACATCTCTCTTAGATGGGTGGTAGTGGCATTACTTCCCAGAACTAGAGGGCTGTCCTTAAGTTTGGATTGTGGGCCTAAGCCAGACGTGAAAATCAGCACCACAGACAGCGCCGAGTCCATGCCAGTCTTGAGATGCATGGGGTTTCTAACATCCAGTTGTGGGCAAGAGTGAGAGAGTGCCTCTGTCATCACGCAGCCCTGTGAGGTCTGGGTGGCTGCTATTAGTGTGGAAATGGGGATCAGATGAGACTTAGAACTCAACCCAGGAATCAAGGCTTAGAAAGGTCAGTGTGTGTGTGTGTGTGTGTGTGTGTGTGTGTGTGTGTGTGTTGTGGTGAAAGGGTTGGTAATAAATTAAATATTAAAGGGGAGGATCTCACCTCCTATTTGTGCTGACTTAGGTACCCTACTTGTGAGGCCAGGGACTGGGAGGTGGAGGGCAGAGAGCAGGTGCTGACTTTGCCAAGCTTCTCCATTCCAGGAGACCAAGGAGCCTTTCAGGGGGAAGAACCTGGGACTATGGAAGCCCAGACCAAACCAACACTGATGTCCTGGCCTATCTGTTCTGATTCTGCCATCCAAACCATTAGTTGGGCTGCCCAGGGTTCTGGGCAGGAGATAGGGTTAGTCAATGAGGCCCTTAGGGAAACTGTCTTCATTAATGGACCAGACTTCTCTCAAGACTTCTATTTTTCCTCATGAAAAACAGGCCAATGTCACAAGATGCTTTCTAGCCCTGACCTGGAAAGGTCTTTGGGACACCCCCTCCAGTCTCACCACCTCAATCCAAAGCCATAGAAGAGACCAGACTGGGAATCTCTGAGCACCACAACTTTTCAGGCTGCTAGGAAGCTAATGGAATAACTGCCAGGAGTGTTTGTGGAGCCTAATTATCTGCACAACCTGTGTTGGCAGTGGTGTGTGTGTGGGGGGGGGAGGGGAGGAGTGGTGCTGAGAATGTACCCATTAACACCTCTTTGGAGGGCTGACTTCTACCTTTCTGTGCCTCAGAACCACAGTGACAGCTGCATGACACTATTTGAGGGGCACAACTTTCAGGGTTGCAAGTTTGAACACAGTGATGACTACCTATCCCTATCCTCCATGGATTTGGGGCAGTAAGGATGTGGGTTGCCTTAAAGTCAGCTCTGAAGCTTGAGTCCTGGGACTGGAATAGGGAGATGAGAAGAACAGGGAGGCAATGGGACCAGGAAGGAGAGTGAGGAAAGGTAATGGGCATGCTAAAAGACATAGTAAACGAGATGTTGAAGACTGGAGGACAGAGGGAAGAGAGGGGATGGGAGACTTGGAGGGAAGCGGAAGAAATTGAGATGGAGGAGATTGTCTGGGAGGGAGGGGGCAGGTCATAGGAGTCAGGGGAACAATATAGGGACAGGGAAAATATTAAAAACTTGGATGAGGAGGCAAATGGTGGGCGGGAATAGGAGACATGGTCAGGAAGGTGATAGGAAGATGTGGAGCAGTGAGCAGGGCAGAAAGAGATCTATGTAGGAAAAACTGAAGCAGTGGTGTTGGACCTGGGGGTTGGGAACTGTGAAAGGAGGATTACTACTAATTGAGGACATTGATGGGGCAGGGGCAGAGCCTACTTACCACCCTTTGCCCTCACTGGTCTAGGTGGGTGGCCTACCAGTACCCAGGCTACAGGGTTACCAGTATGTATTGGAGCAGAACCAGCATGGCAGGGAGTTCCATAACTATAGTGAACTCAGCATGCAGGTCCATACTGGGCAGCTGTAGTCCATTCAAAGAATTCAGCAATAGGTCCTATGGCCCCAACACCTCTCCTGAAGACCCTCAATAAACCCCTCTGAACCTGCCCTCTTGCCTCTTTTTTTTTTTTTTTTTGGTGTCTTGCTTTGTGATATCTATCCTCATCTTTCTGAGGGTCCTTCCCTGCCAACCTGCCTCTCCCTTCGGGCTCCAGGACCCTTGATTATGGAGCATAACTGAATTAGGATGTGTGTGGCTAGTCTAGCTGCTAGACTCATGGGGCTGAGAGGAAATGGCTGGTAAGAGCCTTGGGTATCCTGTTAACTACAACTAGTCCCACACCACTCCTTGGTAAAGGCCCATCAGCTTGGGATGGGCATTGTGGCCAAATGGCACTGTTGCTATCTCCTGGTTGGAGTGTGCACAGCTCCACAGCAGGGTTTAATGCTGCATTTCAGTCCTGGGCCAGGCACCATCATGCAGGGCAGGATCCCTGTGCAGGAGCTCTGTTGGGTTCTTCTTTAACCCCTAAGGCCTTTCCAGTCTTTATTGTCACCTACCTCCCTTTTTGGCTGGAGAAGCCTGCATCCTTTTCCCAACCTTATAAAATCTCTGCCTTATAGAAGAGCAAGAGTGTGAGAGGAGGAATTAGTGGGAGGTTTCACTGGCTACCAGGACCTTCTAAGGGGGAGACTTCCTCTCTCTGAGCAGAGCCTCCAGACCCTTTGTCTGAATAATAACGATCCCTCACATTGTTTGAACTCCAGCATTTACAAAGCATTTTCATACCCATCCTTTCCAAACAACTCACTCTTCATTCTTCCTCTTCCTTCCCACTCTTAGGAGAACTGGTGAGCTGGAGAGGCAACCCCTCAGTCACTGACTACAGTGAGCCTGTGTTATGGAGCAGGCAGCAGAAACCAACAGACATGGCAGGACTGAGTGTGGCAGCAGCCACCAGAGCCCCTGCCACCAATGTAGTTTCTTCCTAGTTTCCTCTTTTGTCCAGGTAACAACACCCTCAGTCCCACATAGGCAGGGCCTCCAAGGCTCTGGGGACTCCTCTCATTATGTCCCTCCCTCAGGAATGCTTGTGTTTTCCAGCCCCTAGTGGGCTTATCAATGCAGAGGGGTGGCTCAGATCATTGCCCCAGCCAAGGGGAGGCAGGGCGATGTTGAAAAAACAGTCAGACTTGGACCTGGCAGGCCCCACGGGTCCAGCTGTGCAAAGTCAGGCATCTGCTCCCTGCGGGAAGAGCCCTGAACTAGAAGTCAGAACACCAGAAGTCAGACCCAATCACATACCACCCCTGAGCTTCGATTCCCTCTTTTGTAAACTGGGGCTAGTGATCCCTGCCTTATCTGTGTCACAGGGATGTTTGGAGGATTCAATGAGAACCCCCTGAAAATGCTTGTGGTGTTATGGAAAAGCACTGGGGCAGTCAATTAGGAGCCCCCTTTCCTTCCCCTGTCCTCCCATGGATCCCAGAGTTAGGTCCAGAAACCAAGGGACAGAGTTCCAGGTGGGGTCTATTGCAGATGATTCTCCTAACACACTGCGTGCTTCATCCATTTCACCAATGAAGAAACTGGTGACTTGAACAAGGGCTTTTGACCCCAATCCATGCTAAGTGGAGGCTGACTTGAGCTGTGGCTTAAAGCCTCAGGCCTCAGAAAAGCTCCAAACCTTTCTGGGCCCCAAAGGAGCCTGGGGTTCCTGTCTAGTCACACAGGCTTCTAACTGTCTCTTTGGGGGATAGTAGCAGTAACAATAGCTAAATGATTAGAGAGAGCCTTGTCTGAGCAGTCACCATGTGTTGTATAAGCCTTATAATCCTGTGTAATAGGTACTATAATCCCCATTTTACAGATGAAGAGACTAAGGTGGAGTGGTTATGTAACTTCTCCAAAAGTCACACTAGGAAATGAGACCCAGAGTTGAACCCAGACAAACTGGCCTCAGAGCCCAGCAGCCCATCTCCCCACTCCCTGTTTTGGGAAGCAGACAATGGGCAAAGGGAGATCTGGTCTCTACCATCAGCTGAACTGTTCTCTCTCTGGGAACGTCTGTGGCTGCTGGAAAGAGCAAGATGGCTTCAGAAACTGTCAGTGTGACCCTGAACAGGGCACTATCTGTCTCTAAGTATCAGTGTCCTCACCTGTACAAGGGAGTTGGGGAAGCTAATATTTGTAGCAAACTTTTGTTCTCCCAGACCTGGGGGTCGGACTCTGCTCCCCACACTGACAACAAAGGTGTGGGGGCTGCAGAGGCCCATTCCAGGCAGACTGATGGTTTGCAGGACCCTGTGGGACCTGCACCCTGCGTGGAACTTGCTCATTGGCTGCACTCAGCCAAAGGCCAAAGCGGGTGGAGGAGGACAATTCCTTACTGGTGCAGCCAATATCCAGATGGGGTTAAAGGACAACTCTCATCTGCCACCCCCCCCCCCCCCACACACACCTTTCTACCCTCTACCCTCCCACTTACCCCTCATCCCACACCCACACAAATTCTTCCTGCATTCCACCTACCCTTTTAACACCTGAGTCCTCAGTGAGGCAGCGGCTTAGAACCTGAGATGTTGACCCATCACCAGTTCAGGGTTGGGATGTCTGGATAGACTGCTCACTCTGGGAAGCCTCTCTAATGAGAGCATTAAGTGACTGAACCTTGGTGTCTCCCAGCTCTGACCACCTGCTCCTTATTTTCTATCTGGGGAAGTGATAAGAAAACAGGAAGAAGAGGGATTGTGCCCCAGGCGGTTTGGCTCAGGGAATGGAGCATCAACCCTCGGACTGAAGGGGGAGGGTGTTTGATTCCAGTCAAGGGCACATACTCAGCTGCAGGCTCTATCCCCAGCCTGGTGGCCCTGGTCATGGTGCATGCGGGAGGCAACCAATTGATGTGTCTCTCTCACACTGATGTTTCTCTCTCTCTGTCTCTGCCCCCCCCCCCTTCCACTCTCTCTAAAAAAGCAATGGAAAAATACCCTCCAGTGAGGATTATCAAAAGAAGGAGGAGGAGGGGGGGGGGAGGAAGGGGGAGGATTGGACCTTAGGCTGTACCCTCAAGGCCCTCCGCTCCTGTGAAGCCCTGAGTTTGGTCCTCAAAGAGCATCCCAACCTCTCACCTTTGCTCCCACCGGATTCCACATCCCTATACTGAAGCCCCCATCCTTGTCCCTCTAGGATCCTCTGGGGTCCTGGGGCCCCCTATTTCCCCCTAGTCTTTGAATCCTACACTCCCCCATGGCTCCTTTGGATCTTTACACCCTCCACCAGTAAGGACAAACACTCTGGCATAACAGCAAGAACCCACCACGTTAGACTTTCCAGCCATTCTCAGTCAGGCACCCCAGAACCAGGATCCTACATAAAACTTGCCTATTCTAATCCATGTGCCCTGGAGTTCCAGGCCTCATTACCTCCTGAGCTCAAGTAGTGGGAGAAAAAGGCCTCAAGAGTACCAATTCCAATAGTAGCCACCAGGCGATTCATGGCATCAAGTGGCTCCTGGCCCAGAACCTTTAGCCAGCACCCCTCCTTGGGAGCCTATCCAGAGTTAGGAAGACCCACAGGTGCCAAGAGCCTCCAAGCCACCTGGGAACCACATCAGCTTTGCTAATACACAATCAGCATCTTTGCCGCTTTTCCAGAGTGGATTTCAGCCTCCACTCCCCCTGAGTTGGGGGCCTTGTACAGTACACAACCCTGTTTTAGCCCCTCTACTCTTGTAAGAGCAAGGTGCCAATTCCCAACTGATCTAGGGATAACCAGGATGGCAGCAGTTGGTGTAGGCTGGGATAACACGGAATGGGAAGACTGGGAGAGCAGTCATTATGGTGGAAGTGGAAGGGGGCTCATGAGCTTACTGTATGCCACAAATTAATGAGAAAATGAGGAGAGAGACAGGAGGGAGAGAAAGAGTGGAGGCAGGAGGAGAGATGGGTGTAGGAGAGACTAAACGGAAGAAGAGACCCAGAAAGCAGGGAGGGGCAACCCACTAGCAGTTGTGGGGAAGACGCCCAGCGCTGGCCCAGAGGCCTGGGAGCCCTGGAAAGGCAGACAGGGGAGGAGATTGGGTCTCCAGGGAAGAGCGGAGAGTGGGAGAGGAGGAGGAGGGAGAAGGCTTGGGGAGGAGGGATTCGGAGATAAAAGGAGCTACGGCTGCCCGACCCGGGAGCGTAGCGACAGGAGAGAGGGAGGGAAGCGGAAATTTAAAAGTGAAGATGCAGATAACGCAGCCTGGAGACGGGAACCCGGGTGGGGGTGGGAGGAGGAAGGGGGAGGAGAGTGAAGCGGTGAGGGGGGCGGGAATGGTTGGGTAGCAGGAACTGTGGCCCTGAAGGTCCGAGGTGGGGCCGTGTACTCCACCCCACCGATGTTTGCTAAGAGTCAGGGAGGCGGAAAAGAAACGCGCTCCTGACCCCTGTCAGGGCGCGAGGCCCAGGCCCATCCCCCGCGCGTCTCCGGGCTGCGGGGCGCGGGGGGCTGCCGGGTGCGCTTGGCTGCAGCACGGCGTGTTGGAGACTTTATTGCGATGGGGCGATAAGAGGGGCGGGGGCGGGGTCCCGGGGGCCGAGGCGACAGCGCTTTAATTAAAACGGAAATTGCGGCCCCTGCCCGCGCCTGGGGCCGGAGGGTTCCAAGCTGCCTGGTAGCTGGGAGCGTGGCTCCAGGACCCCCTCCATCCCCGCCTCGCCCGGCCAGCCCCCTCCCGCCAGGCCCTGCCGGACCTGGCGCTGTCTTCATCTCCCAAGTACCCGCGGTCGCATCGGGCGGGGATCAGTACCCCAGAGCGCAAAGCCTGACGCGTCCCCCCTCTTTCACCCCCCCCCCAACCTCCCACCACCCAGCCTCGGGCGGCGATGAGACAGAGCGGCGCCTCCCAGCCCCTGCTGATCAACATGTACCTGCCAGGTACCAGGGACCAGCTGGGGGCTGGAGGCACCGGGACCCGGGGCTGGAAGTCTAATCTGGGGCGTGGGAAATGGAGTGTTGGGGTCCAAGGGAAGGGGCGCAGTCCAGAGATTCGGGTCGTTGGAAGGACTGAGCAATCTAGGGCTTTGGAGGACGGTAAAGACAGATGGAGAGCTTTTGGGGCTTTCCTGTGAGGTCTAGAAGACTCGAAGTGAGCAGATTGGGAGACGGGGAGGCCGAGGGCGCCAGCTCGGGGGCTGAAAGAGCCTGGAGGGGGAACAGCGGTCTTCGATGTGGCGGGGACCGGTGCGCGTGCAGCTCTGGGAGGTTGTAGTCCGCCGGGCGCCGCCCCTGCACCCTCGTGGCTCCTCACCTCCGTGCTCCCAGCGTTCCCACCGGCCCAGCCTTCCGCCCTCCTCTTCTCTCCGATGGGCTCCCGGCGCTCCGGCTCGACAGGCGCAGTCCCGGCTCCTCCGCTTTATAAGGCTCCCGCCGGCCCGTTCGGAAAGCGGATTTCCTTTTTCCTGGACGCGTTTCCTGACTTGGGCGTTATGGAGGGGCTCGGCGCGGCGCGCGCCCGGGCCAGGCTCCGGGAGGAGGAGCCGGGCAGCTGGGGCCCCCAGCCTCACGCCGGGAACCAAGGCACCCCTCCTGGAGCCTTGGCCCCAGGGCCCTTTGGGTCAAGCCCACAACCTCCGCCTAGGTCCCTCTGACTGTTTTCTTCTGCTGCCACAGATCCGGTCGGAGAAGGTCTCTTCAAGGAGGGGAAGAGCCCGGGGTGGGGGCCGCTGAGCCCTGCGGTACAAAAAGGTGAGCTGGCTGGTGGACTGGGTGGGCGGGGGCGAAGTCAGAGGACGGGAGCCAGGGCATCCACCCAAGAAAAGGAGAGGCGCCACCGCTACCAGAACAGAGGATGGAAGGGATGTGCACTGCAGGGCTCTAGGAATCGGAGGGTCCGGGCATAATTGTGGGAAGGATGGAGGGCGGGGGGGGGGGGGGGGGGGCATTCACTTGGCCTGAGCTCCGGCATCTTCCAAGTCTCAGCGCTGGACTTGCAGGCCAGGGCTGAGGGAGAGGATCCTGGCCCCCACTCACTCTTTGGGGACAGGGCTGAGGCTCTTGGCATCCTTTCCTTGCTAGCAACAGGAGCACAAGGCCCCGGCACCACTGGGCAAAGAGACCGGAAGATTTACTCCCTGACCACTAGCACCTGGGCCAGCGCCTACCTGACTCACTGACCCCCAGCGGCCAGGCTTTTCCCACCAAGTCCCCTGGGCCATTGCTGTGGATTCCTATGTTCAAGGCCAGCTCTCCGCAGGTGGCTGCATTACCTTCTGCTTTGCCTTGCTGGTGGGACTTGGCTGGCCTTCCAGGCAAAGCCTCCCTACAGCTCCCCATCCAGTCGGTACCCTAAATGTCATGGTTACAGTAATCATAAAAACAAGGCTGGCAACAGTTTTATTCAAAAGGGAACAGGACTTCCATCAGGACTGTGTTTCTAGGCCTCTGATGGTGCTCAGCATCTGTACGAGCTGCACATTTTTACCCAAACCCTCCTTTGCTTCTGACCTAAAACCCAATGCTCCCTCCCTGGAGCCAGGCAGCTCCTCTCTGGACTCTTGTGGAGGGATTGGGGGTTGAAATTATGGGGAGCAGCGTCTGGGTTCTGAGCGAGTCATTGAAAAAGAAAAAGAGGTTCCCCAGGCTCGATAGGATGAAATCAGACTTTGAGGAAAATCCATTTTATTTTAAAAGGGGGTGGGAGGTGGGTGTATATCAAGATTTGTCTCCGCCTGTCTGATTGAGGCTCCAAGACAGGGGAGTGGGAGTCCTGGGGCATTTGACTCTCCTCACACTAATGTCTGGGGGGAAAACCTCCTTGTCGCTTCCAACAACCCCAGAATAGGGAGAGGGCAGAAGAGCTTGGAGGTGAACCAAAGATGAGAGAAGGCAGGGAGCTAAGTGCGGTGGTTTCCCATCTCACCCCCTCTCCTCAGAGCTGTGCACCTCCCGGGGAAGTATGGCAACTTTGCAGGCCAGGAATCCCGCCTGTTCCGAAAAAGAGGCCCAGCCTATTCAGCGCCAGCGCAGCGTTCTGCGCACCAGACCGTGGGGGGAGGAGCGGGGGAGAGCCTTCAGAGGCTGCCCCTTCTCTCATGCCTAGCGGGCCCCTGTCCCCATTCCTGTCTGAGTGGCTCCGCAAAGAAACCAGCTACCACCTCTTCCCCACCTCAGGCGGCCAGCGGAACGGCTGTATGCCTGGGCGTTGTCCAGTGGCCCGGGGGTCCTGTTGCACGGTCCTCTCCTCTCTCTGGCTCTCCGAATGTGGTCCAGCTGGGATGGGGCAGTTTAAACACCTGGGCAGGCTACCCTCCGGTGGTGGTGCAGGCTCTGTCTGCTCCAATGAGGACTCGGGCCCAAGTGGCCACAGGGGCTGCTAGCCTGTCCTTGCTCACCTTAGGGAGCCCACTGTCTTGCTGCACGGCTGCCTCCATGCAGAGGAGGTGATGCTTCACCCTTGCTCCCAGTTCTCACAAAGCCAGGCGCTGGCGGGGCTTCGTCCTCCTAAGTGCGGGCTGTGTTTCCATTGTGGAAAAGCGCGGTCACGACTAGGACAGCTTTGCTGATCAGCCCCTCCCTGGCCAGCCGCTCCAGCTGGGTCGGTGTCCCATCTCCTCTCACCCCTTTCCCCACCTGCAGCCCCTCCCCCCCCCCATCCCGCCTGTGGCTGACGACCCCCTCCCCGCAGGCAGTGGGCAGATCCAGCTATGGCAGTTTCTGCTGGAGCTGCTGGCGGACCGTGCCAACGCAGGCTGCATCGCGTGGGAGGGTGGCCACGGCGAGTTCAAGCTCACGGACCCAGACGAGGTGGCGCGACGCTGGGGCGAGCGCAAGAGCAAGCCCAACATGAACTACGACAAGTTGAGCCGCGCGCTGCGCTACTACTACGACAAGAACATCATGAGCAAGGTGCACGGCAAGCGCTACGCTTACCGCTTCGATTTCCAGGGCTTGGCGCAGGCCTGCCAGCCGCCCCCGACGCACGCCCAGGCCGCCGCCGCCGCGGCTGCCGCGGCTGCCGCAGCCCAGGACGGCGCACTCTACAAGCTGCCGGCCGGCCTGGCCCCGCTGCCCTTCCCCGGCCTCTCCAAACTCAACCTCATGGCCGCCTCTGCCGGCGTCGCGCCCACCGGCTTCTCCTACTGGCCGGGCCCGGGCCCCGCCGCCACCGCCGCCGCCACCGCTGCGCTCTACCCCAGCCCGGGTTTGCAGCCCCCGCCCGGGCCCTTCGGCGCCGTAGCCGCCGCCTCGCACTTGGGGGGCCATTACCACTAGACAGGCGGCGGGGTGGCGCGAGGCCTCCCCCAGACGCCCAGACCCGCGCTCAACCCCATCTACGTCCTGGGGAGGAGTCCCCACGCCTCCCCACCGTTCCTTTGACTTCAGATTTGACTCCATTCGCTGCACCCAGCCCCGGCCCCCCGGGGAAGGGATCTGAAACCGTCTCAATCTTCCTTTAACAGCTGATTCCCCTCACCCCACCTCCCAACTCCTAGGGGAGGGTGACTGTGTCCCCCCACTTCCTCTAACTTCCATCTTCTTCGAGACCTCCGATCCCTGAAGGGAGGTTTTCGGGCTTTCCCTGTCGTTTCCTTTCCTCCACCTGTGCTTAGGCCTGGCTCCTGGAAGCCCCCTCCATTATGACCCCTCTCTTTTGAATTCCAAATCTTTTCTCATTTTTTCTCTTCCCCATGGAGCTGCCCCGACCCCAGTATGGTGGAGGCCTCTCACAGTCCACCTTCTCCTCCCGGGCACTTCAGCAGGCTTGGTCAGGGCCACTGCCCTCCCCCCTCCCTCCGTGACTTACCTAGGCGCTTTGGGGCCCCTTCCTCCCACCTCTATTCTCTCCGCTGGACCGGCCCGGTGTGTTTCTATTCCCTTCCAGACCCATTAAAGCTCCCAAGTTCCCTGCTGCCTCCTCTCTCAATTCCTTGCTTCACCAGAACCTTGTTTCAGGGAGAAAAGAAGTGGGATGCCCAGCATAGGCCTGAGCAGAAAGGCCTGCCACAGAAGAGCTGGAGAGAGTGAGGGCAAAGAGGCTGGGGTGCTTGCTATTGGAGGGGAGGGAGGAGCCCATGGTGAAGGGCCCAGCCAAGAGGGAGGTGCCATGTTCCAGACCCCCCCCCCCACACACACACATACACACACACACACTCACCTTGCAGCCGACCTCAGTCTGCCTCACCCTGCCTTCCACCCACACCTTCACCCTACTTTATCCCAATTTCATCCCAACACACATGGTCATCTCACCGTTTCCTATCTCACCCATCCTTCACCTGCCCCTCATCTCATCCTAACCTCCATCCTACTTCGTCTCATCTCCACACAACACAAACTCAACCTTTCCTCAGTCTCTCCCGTTTCATCCACTTCTAACCCTCACTCGGACTTTCTCTCTCACCCTCATTCACAAGCCCCGCCCTGCCCACACATCTCCGTGGTTCTCTCTGGATCTGCCGCCTCATTTTCAGGAGGGACCCCTCCGCCTTCCTCGCCCGGCTACTTCCAGCCAGGGCTTGTGTACCCGCCTTCTTGCAAGTGGCGCGCGCCCTCTGCTGGTTGGAGGAGGGTAAGTCCGGGCCATGCTTTGCAGCTAAACCTTGGAAGGCTTTGCTCTGGGCGAGGTGTGTTGGAGCCTCAGGTGTATCTCCCCGCTGCACCCCTCACTGCCCGCCCCCCACCCCCACCCCACGATCGAGGGCTGGAGGACGCCGACACTTGAGAAAGGAGGGAGAAAAATAGGGAACCCCAGCTCTGCACTCCAGGTTCGACCTCAGGAAGTCCGAGAAGTGAGTCAAGTGGGTCCTTCTTCTGGCTGGGTCCTTTCCCTCACCATCTAGAGGCCCTTCTTAATGCTGCTTCCAAGGGGACCATGGCTCTTACGTTCTCTCTGCGCCTTTTACAAAACGTATTGGCAGGAAAACTGCCTTAAACATGTTGCCATAGGTGGAAACAACACCGGGGAAGGTACCTGAAGTGATAGCTGGACCTCGAGCTGCACAACTAGGCAATCTCCTTGCTCCTCCTTCGTCTTGGTTCTGGTGTTTCTTTCCCAAGGGCACATCTCTTCCTGGACCAAAGGCTCCTCGCTGGTTGGTGGGAGAATGCCTGGGATCCCACAAAGCAATTAAGGAGATTTCCCTAAGCCTGTGGGAAGGAAAGAGAAATGTAGGTGGAAGGCTGGACAGTTAGTACAGCCAGAGCCTGAATGCCCCTTCCCAGAGGGCTGATGAAACCAGCCAGGTCCACAGGGAGTCTTGCTTTCTTTTCATTTTATTTGTCTGGCTTTCCAAATAACACACACTCGGCATAGAAAAGTTAGAAAATAAACACATAAGGCCCCATTAAACATTAGTTGATGAGAGTGTAATGAAGAATGGGAAAAAGTCACCTTCAGTCCCATTATACAGAGGCTACTATTCATAACTCTTTGTCATAATTTCCTGCCTTTTAGAATGTAATGGTAGTCTGCTCTAGTCGCCTAGCATTTGGGGTGGTATGTTCCACGTCATGTAGACATCATGGGTAGGAGGGTGGGCTCATGTATTCCAGGGAGCAGATGAGCCAGGGAAGGAGTCCTTAGTGACTTGCTCTGATTGGTTTCTCCGTAGTCCTCAGTGGCCTTTGGTAACCTTGCTTGTAATGTCAAACCCTCCCCCAACCCCTAGAATTACACAAACCCATGTCTCTTCCAGTAATGCGTGCTCCATTCAGCCAAGCTCCACTTGCGTCTATGTGCAGATGGAATCAAAAGCCCAACTAGCCTTAGCTGGTTTGGCTCAGTGGATAGAGTGTCAGCCTGTGGACTGAAGGGTCCCCGGTTTTATTCTGGTCAAGGGCATATGCCCGGGTTAACAGCTCGATGCCCAGTAGGGGGCATGCAGGATCAGCCAATCAATGATTCTCATCATTGATGTTTCTATCCCTCTCACCCTCTTCCTTCCTCTCTGAAATCAATAATAATAATAATAATAATAATAATAATAATAAACATGTTAATTATACCCATTTCATTTTATTTGGTTTGCTGCAAGGGAACAGCATGTGCCTAAAGAATCCATCATGAAAGGCTGCTTCATAATTGTCATTCCCTTCAGCATCGACCAGCCCAGAACAGATACCTGCCCTGTGAGCGCAAACCATCTCCCACCAATCTAATCCTCCAACTCTGCACCCCAGTTCTCCTTCCATGAGTCAGAGAAATTCCTTGCGTTTATGTGAGGTTGGGGGAGAAGAAAGTAGGTAAAAGATAAAAAGCCAGACCCCGAACATTGGATTCCTTTTTCTGGAAGAGGAGGCCAAGTTGCTTAGCAATACGGCAGGAATTTGTCAGGAAGGCTCTAGGCAGTTCTGTCCTTTTGCATCCTGCTGCAGGGAGAGATCTGGGGTGACACTAAGTGAAGAAATGAATGGGAAAAGTGGGGAAGGGTCACAGGCTCGGATGGTAATCTTTGGGCCTCATCCTCCATTCCTGTGATCACCTTCCCAATCCCCTAACTCCGTGGTCGGCCAACTGCAGCTCGTGAGCCACATGCAGCTCTTTGGCCCCTAGAGTGTGGCTCTTCCACAAAATACCACGGCCTGGGTGAGTCTATTTTGAAGAAGTGGCATTAGAAGACATTTAAGTTTAAAAAATTTGGCTCTCAAAAGAAATTTCAATCGTTGTACTGTTGATATTTGGCTCTGTTGACTAATGAGTTTGCCGACCACTGCCCTAACTCTTTCACTTTGGTTTTCTACCCTTGACACACAGAGGCAGAGAGGCAAGTTCTAGGGTCCGTCTTGCACACACATCTGTGCAATGGTCACACTTGTGACCAAGTACCTAAGGGCCAGACTCAGGACCACCTTATAATGTGTACCGTGCTTTACAGCTGACAAAGCACATCCATATGATTTCACCTGATACTACAACAGCCTCTTTAATTCTATGTGACAGATGAGGGGGAAAGTCTCAAGGTTCTACAGTGAGGGAATAGCAGGATCCAGATTTTCTACAAATCTCAGCATATTTCCATTACGTGTTGTAGCATGGATCTTAGTCCAGGCATTAGTACACACTATTCCATGTGCTCTCAGTTTGAAGTTTTTTCATGCCTAGTGTCCCCAGATGCCCCAAGGTACCTCTTCCCTCCCACCAGTCACAAAGCAGGTAAGTTGTGATGGCAGAGTTCAGCTGTTCTTCCCTGCTGGCCACAACCAGCCTGGGGCAGGGGGATCCCTGGAATGGAGAGTACCAAGAGGGGCCTGGCCTTCTGGCCCAAAGGCCTACAGTCTGTGCTAGGCCAGGCTGGCACAAATATCTACACACTAGCAGCTGAAGCAAGTCTCCTGGCTGGCATTCCAGAGAGAGGCATGTGGGTCCTGCTGGGACCAAGTCCTGGCAGCAAAGAGTAAACATAAGTCATCTAGTCACAGATAGCTCATGGGAGGCCCAAGCTTCCTTGGCCCCGTGCTGCCTCAGGGGCCAGCAGAGCTGGTCAGAGCAGCCCCAGGCTCCATTCTGGACTCTGTAGTGGTCCTTTAACCCCTTTGTCAATATTTATTAAAAGTGCTGACAACCAGAGCAATGGTTGTTACCCTAGCAACAGTTACATTGTCATTCCTATCATAGTCATTAGATAGACACAACAAATCCGAGATCCTTGTTTCCATTTGATAGATGAGAAAATGAAATTCAGAGAGGTTGGATAACTGTCCTAGGTCAACAGTTAGTAAATGATAGAGTAAGGACTCAAACCTCTGACTCATAATCTTTTGTTCATCACATCACAATATCTTTACATATCAGAGGGGAGAAAGGAGTCCCGGGGAGACATTCAGCCACCCTGTCCTCTATTCCCAAATTACACACACCAGGAGCATGTAGGCCAACATAGCTCAGTTGGTGTTCTACACTGAACAGCCAATTTGAGTATTTTGATCAAAGTTTTATTTACATCCAAAAAATGGTGTTGTGTATGTATAGCCAGATACACAAAACAGAATATTCCATTTTAAAAGAAATAAAAAAGCAGCTGGCGAAATATGAGAAGAATTTCCATAAGTTGTGAACAAGGCAAGAATGTCCTTTATACCCCTTCTGACCTGTCATTATTGCTACCACTAAACACTCTACTAGAGTAATAAGATAAGAAAAGATATATGCTGTATGCACATATTGGAAAGGAAGATATTAAAATAGACTTCTTGCAGACAATATGACTGCCTACCTAGACAATTCAAGAAATTCAACTGGAAAACAATTAAGATTGAATGAAATTAGTATATCCAGTAAGATATAAGATTAACATAATTTATACTTAAGGTTCTCCTATAACTCTGTAAAAAATAATGGGAAAAGTGGATTTACAACAACAATTAAAATATACTCTCAGATAAACATAATGAAAAATATGGAAAACATTTAAATGAAAAAGCTATAAATCTTAACAATGGAATGTAAAAGAAGACCTGAATAAATGGAATAATTAGCATGTTCCTCAGTGGAATGATTCAGTATTGCAAAATGTCAAATCTGTTCAAATTGATCTATAAAAGTGATACAGTCCCCAAGAAATTTTATGGATATTGACATGTTTGGTTCTAAAGTTCTTCTGGGCTATGTTTAAGAATAGCCAAGCCAATTTTAGCAAAAGATAATGAGTACACTGTAAAACTACAGTTATTAAAGGTGTGGTTTGGCCCTGACCAGTTTGGCTCACTGGATAGAGCATCGGCCTGTGGACTGAAGGATCCCAGGTTCGATTCCGGTCAAGGGCATGTACCTTGGTTTCGGGCACTTCCCCAATAGGGGGTGTGCAGGAGGCAGCTGATGGATGTTTCTAACTCTCTATCCCTCTCCTTTCCTCTCTGTAAAAAATCAATAAAATATATATTTTTAAAAAAGGTGTGGTTTAGCAGAAATAGTCAAGTAGACCAATGGTGTCAAGGAACAGATCCATGTATATGTGGGAATTTCATAAAAAATGAAGATGGTATTCACTGGGGGAACAGGAAAACTATTCAAAGGTTGGTACAACTTACTATCCATTTCTTGCTGCATACAAAAATAAATTCCAAGATAGATTAAAGAATAAAATAAAGATACTATAAAGGTACCAGAATAAAATTAAAAAACAAAACCTAACCTCCAAATCCAGAAAAAAAAAAAACCAAGGCATTCAAAAAGAGAAGAGAAATATCAAACATCTAGGAGGAGTTATAGTTGTGTCCAAAAGATATATACACACATATTTAGTTGTGTATTTATTGGCAACCAAAGATAAGCATAGAAACTGTCATCACTTACCCATTTCATATTTCTGAGACCCTACTACATTGTCAGGCAGTGTGCTCATTGTTTAAATAAAAAATGTGAATAAGTTAACGTGAAGAGAAAAAATTATTATTTGAATAAGGAAAAATGGGTCTTCTATGGCAGTTACGTGTTCTTTGAATGGTCTTGTATGGATCCTTGTAAGGGTGTGTACGTGTGTGTCCATATTCTCTGTATGTGCGTGCACCATACGTGTGCTGTGTGTGTACATACACATGCTTGCTGGGCTAAATAAGTGTCTAACTGCTCTTGTCCAGCAAGGGACGTTCTTAAATCTGAGGAATTTGGTAACAGCTTGGGGTGGTGGTGGAAGGGAGTGAAGAGACTTTGAAGATGTGTGAGAGAGGAGTGGGGCAGGGCTCCTTTTTTTTTTTTAATGCTCACCCAAGGATATTTTTCCATTAATATTCAGAGAGTGGAAGAGAGAGGGAAAGACAGAGAGAAACATTGATGTGAGAGAGACACATTGATTGGTTGCCTCCTGCATGAGCCCCAACCAGGGCCTGGTCCGGGGAGGAGTTAGCAACCAAGGTATGTGCCCTTGACTGGAATTGAACCCGGGACCCTTTGGTCCGCAGGCTGATGTTCTATTCACTGAGCCAAACTGCTAGGGCTGTGTTTTTCCTTTTCCAGACACTGCTCGGCCTCACATTTTTCTTCTTTCTTTCCTTCCCTTTCTTCCTTCTGTCCTTCCTTCCTTCCTGTCTTTTTCTTTCTTTCATTCTTTTAAAAAAATTTTAAATTGATTTCAGAGAGGAAGGGAGAGGGACAGAGAGCTAGAAACATCGATGATAAGAGAGAATCATTGATCAGCTGCTTCATGCACACCCCCTACTGGGGATCAAGCCTACACCCCAGGCATGTGCCCTCGACTGGAATCGAACCTGGGACCCTTCAGCCCGCAGGCCGACACTCTATTCACTGAGCCAAACCATCTGGGTCTCTTTTTCTTTCTTTATGAATTTTCTTTTCTTTCTTTCTTTCTTTCTTTCTTTCTTTCTTTCTTTCTTTCTTTCTTTCTTTCTTTCTTTCTTCCTTCCTTTCTTCCTTCCTTCCTTCCTTCCTTCCTTCCTTCCTTCCTTCCTTTCTTTCTTTCTTTTTTCTTTTTTAGGTCATCATCATCTTCTTCATCATTGTCATTATCATCATTACCAACTAGAAAACTCAGGAAAGTACTAAAGGAGTAAAACTGATCATTTACAATCCCACCATATAGAAAGTTGGGGGAGGTAAAAGAGGGTAAAGTGGGTCAAATATATGGCGACAGAAGCAGACTTAATTTTGGGTGGTGAACACACAATGCAATATACAGATTAAGTATTATACACTCGAAACTTATGTAAACTTATTAACCAATGTCACCCCAATAAAATTAATCTTAAAAATTTTAAATTAAAATAAAATTCCACCACTTAGAACTATTAATATTTTAATAAACATCCTAAAAGTTCCTACTGCTGCACATGTGCGCCCACCTGTGCACACATGCACACACACAATCAGTAATATACCTATTGACTGCCTACTGTGTGTCCAGCACTATGCTAGGTACAAGGACTCTAGCAGTGAACAAGATAGAACTTTATCAGGTGGTGACAAATGCTATGAAGAAAAATCAGGAATATGTGATGGAGGGTGACTGTGGGGCAGGCTGAGATGAATTCATCAGGAACAGGGACTATTAAGTAGAGATTTGAATGACAAGAAGAGGACAGCTATTTAAAGGTGTCTCTCTCATATTATTTTTAACCTGCTATTTTCACTTTTTCATGTTAATTTTTCATGCCAATAAATATAGACTGATGCATAATTTTCAATGGTCCATAATATCCCAATGAATATTGATTTATCACAATTTACTTAATCTCCTATTGATGTATCCATTTTTTTTTATCATTATGAATAATGTTATGGCCCCAGCTGGTTTGGCTCAGGGGATAGAGCATTGGCCCACAGACTGAAGGGTCCCAGGTTCCATTCTGGCCAAGGGCACATGCCTCAGTTGCAGGCTTGATCCCCTGTCCTGGTCAAGGTGTGAGTGGGAGGCAACCAATCGATTGTCTCTCTCCAACATTGATGCTTCTCTTTCTGTCTTTCCCTCTCCCTTCCACTCCCTCTATAATCAATGGAAAAATATCCTTGGGTGAGGATTAAAATTAATAAATGAAGTAATTTATGATAAGCATCCTTATATCAGGTTTTTCCCTACTTACCTTCTTAGGGTAAATTTCTGAAAATGTGGTTGCTGGTCAAATAGCCAAGTTGCTCTCCAAAAAGACTAAACAAACATGTATGTCTACAAGCAGGGTGAGGAAGTGTACATTTCCCTCAGTTTTTTCGTGGTTTCAAATGTTCCATTTTATAACATTTGTCAGTATAAGAGATTCAATACCCCATTACTGTTTTGATTTGAACGTCTTAATGAACGTCAATAATGAAGTTAAGTATATTTTTATGTATTTATCAATTATTTACATTTTTTGTGTGACTTACCTCTTTACGGTTTTAAGTATACATTGAAAATATATTGTATTGTAAATACGTACTCTTGGCTTGTCATTTGTCTTTCAATCTTGCTTTGGTTGTTATTTTTCTTTCTCTATTTCTCTTACTTACGTTCAAAAGCTCAAATGGAGTCAGATGAATCAATCTTCTCCTTTAAGATCTCTCTATCTCTAAAAAGACGTTCTCCATCCAACCCAAGATGCAATAATAACAATACAATAAATAACTCATATTTTATCCAAGTATTTTTATTTAATATTTGACTATATAGTCATATATTAATTACTATTTTCTAATTATGAAAACAACATACTCATGCATTTTTATTTTTAAAAAATTAAACTCCTCATAGTGCCCCATGTCAGAGCAAACTGTGGCCTTGAACCATTGTCTGGCCTCTGCCCATAGGCTGCAGGCATTGAAGTGAGTTACACAGTGGGAAAAAATTTAAACTCCACAGATAAGGTGAAAGTCCTCTAGACATTAATCCCAGTTCATTCCCAGAAGTCACTTTTTAAGAGTGATGTACTAGTATATCTTTCTCAAGCTTCTATTGTGCACACACACACACACACACACACACACACACAGAAATTACAGTTTAGTTTGATTTGTTTGCTTTTGCATAAATGGTATTATACTGTATGTATTGTCATGCAACTATTAATAATACAATATGTTTTGGAGATCTTTCACATCAGTGCATACAGTCCAATCCACTCTTTTTAACTGAATACTACTAACCATAGTATTCAGTAATTTGGATGTCTCAAATTTTATTTAACCCCTAACCTATGGGCAGATATTTAGGTTGATTCCAAGTTGTCTCTCTTCAAATAATAATGCAATGTTAAAAATATTTGTTATGTCTCCTTGTGCACATGTTTAAGTATTTCTCTAGGGTCAATACTAGAAATTGGAATTCCTGAGTAAAAATGTATGTGCATTTGAATTTTAATAGATACTTTGAAATTTCTCCTCTTCTAAGGCTTTTATGGCTTTTTATTTAATTTTAAAAATCAATTTGAAATTTATTTTGGGGTAAAAATGAGGAAGAATTGACCTTTTCCTTCATAAAAATGACTACCCAGTTGTAGCAAAACCATTTACTAACTAATCCATCTTTTCCCAATGGATTTGAAGTGGTGCCTTTATCATATATTAAATTCCCACAATTGTTGAAGTTTAGCTTTGGGTTATGCCTTCTGTTCTATGGATTTGTCTATTCCTGTATCAGTGCCATGTATTTTAGCTACTTAGCTCTATAATACATTTTAATAGCTGGTATGACAAGCTCTCCATCATTATACTTCCTTTTTTTGGCTTTTCTCCATAGCCTGTGTTTTTCTGGGATAACAAATTATTTTTTAGAAGGAGTAAAATGTAGAAAGATTGTAAAGAAATACCTCTTTTCATATTTATATTGTTTACTAGAGGCCCGATCCGGAAGGTCATTTGGCTGTTCTATCTAATTAGCATATTAGCTCTTTATTATATAGGATTATTACCCCTCCTTCCTTCTAGGTTGCCACATATAAGAATGTACTCAGAGAGACTAATTGTATGATTTATGGGCTTAAAGCTAAACATTAATCACAGGAGACCCTAACCAAGGGGTGGGCAATATATCCAAGTAGAAAGAGAATTTGGGAGCAGCTAATTGCTGAAGAAATAGTGGGAAAAAATCTAGGGGGGGCGGGGAATCCTGAAAGCCCAAACTGAATTGGGAGCATTTAAAGCCAGAAACTAAGAGGTTAAGCCAGTTATGGGGGCCACTGGAGTGAAAAGTCAGCTAGCTAGTCTGCAAGTGCATCAGAGAAATTGACTTTGAAAACCTCATCTATGTATTAATCTGCTCAAAGAAACTTGTATCCTAAGACTATGCCCTGGGGTTTATTTTGTACCCAATCTTTTACCACACTGAACTAAAACCATTTTTTTCTACATCCCATTTACATATCTAGCCTGTGTAGGTATAGATGATCTTCTTGTAGGGTGTCTGGCAAGGTGCTGAGAGGCAAGGTAATGGTCTTAATAAAGTTATTTAAATTGTTGAGCTCTGTGCTGTCTTGAGGCCACTCTCAGCAAATGTCATTTATGTACCACTTAAAGTAGGGCACATGATGAGGGTCAGGCCCCACACCTAGCTTCCAAACCAACCCCTATTGTAAAAATCTTCTGGAAATGCCTATTTGAAAGCCTGAGGCAGAGTCCTCAGGTGGATAGAGGCCACAGGATGTCCCCTTGGATACTGCCAGATGCTCTGGTTGCTGGGCATCCTGCCTGGCAAGCAAAGCAGTTACCATGACAACACCCCCCCCCAACTCTGCAATTTTTTGTTTCTCCTTTCCCATTAAGTACTAAGGTATTCCAAGGGCAGGCAAGCATAACTCTCAGGACAGGATGTCCTCTGCACCAGGAAGTGGGGCAGGGAAGGTGGGAGTGGAGATGTGTATGTCACAATTGAATAAATTTTTATCAGTATAAATGCATATGTACCTACTTCTGGGTTAGAGTGTGTGCCTTTTGTTGTATATCAATGCATGTGTTATGCAAATAGTCGGATCACTGTTTATACACCCATTTGCTATTTTGCTCCCCTCCCCCCTCTGCTGCCCCTGTACTGGGAGAGTCACCCCCACCCCCTCAACCAGGAGAAGTGCTGAGTCATGGCTCCAGCTGGGCTTCTGTCTGCTATTCTTCATCTCCATTTTCCCCTCAGTCCACTCCTCACCCCTGCTGGGCTCTCTCTAAAGCTCTGGGCCCCCTTCAAAACCACCTTCCTGAGCCTGGACTCACTTTCCCGAGGTCCACTTCTTGGCAGTAAAAAGGAGGCACTTCGCTCTGTTTCTAAGCTTACTTGCTTCTCACCTTGCCTTCTCAGAAGACAGTTCTGAGCTCTTCACCTTACAATTGCCTTCTCTCCCAGAAAACAGGAGTCTGATCAAGTTGACCCAGAAGGCTAATTCTTCCATGTATTCAAGCTGATCCTCCTCCAGTCCTTCACCCCTAATCGGATTATGGCAAAGCCTCATGCCTTGGGGCACGGCAAGGAAAGTGAGATTTAATTTGACTCCACACACTGAGACTTTTTCTCATTCCAGGTCTCCAAGTGCCAAACCACAGGTTCCTGGAGGGATATGTGTGTGTGTGTGTGTCTGTGTGTGTGTGTGTGTGTGTAGTACAGGGAAGATGCTCCGTCAATGGGTTCAAGGGCAATACCTAATGCAGTAACTCCAATCAAGTAGTCTTGCTAACTAGTTCCAAATAAGGAAGATTAGGACTGTTTCCCCCCCATAGAAAATGAGAGAAATGAGAGGTGGCCCCGCCCATCCGCTCAGTCTGGTTACTATGGCGACAGCCGCGAGGTGACCCAAGTGCTCCTCCCTCCCTCCTTCCAAACTAAGAGAGATGACGGCACCGCGCTGACTGCGCCAAATTCCAGCCAATGGGCGGCAGCTCCCGCCTTCCCTTCCGCCAGTTCTCTCCCCCTCCCCGGGGGAACTCGATTCACAAATCTGGACTGGGGATTTCCGGCTCCAGGCCGGGTCCAAGGGTGCTTGGCAGAGGCTGGGGGAGAGTCGAAGTCTGTCCTCTTAGGAGGGCAAGAGGAAGCCGTCATTCCTGGGTTTGGGGGCAGACTCCTGTAACTCACCAACAGAATTGATCACACCCCACTTCAAAATTATCCGGAAAACCTAGTTGAGACCCAATCCGCGACTCCCCACGCCCCTACAGGCCCCTACTCGGCTCTTCCTGCCCTTGTGTGCAGGTCAGCACCACGGACAGCAAGCCTCGTTCTTGAGGTCTCCCGGTGACTTAGGGTCAGAGACGCCAGCGCTTTTACTGGAGACAGGCTTCCTTGGGCCAATGAAACAGTGAATGGAGCGCTTAGCCATGTGGCTAAGAAGGCAAGGGAGACCAAACAGGGATCTCAGGCGAAATAGGTTATTTCTCTTTCAACCCCAATCAGTGGCTCCTGTCTCCCAGGTTGCCTGTGTCCTAGCCTCCCTAGGGATAAAGAGCCAGGTCTGAATCTCAAGCAGGAATGGTCCTCCCAAGTCTGCTCTGGGTAGGCGTGTGACCGAAGCAGCCTTGAAGCAGTCCAGTGGGTGAGGGGAAGCGTGTGGAGCTGCCTGTGGCAGTCAGGCCCCACCTAAGAGTGGTGAACACAGACTTAAGTCAGGTCTGCCTGGACTCCTGACAGGATATATGGCGGGGAGAGATGAAGAGAAAAGTAGCCACAATAATTAGCTAGTTCTGCCTCAATGGACCACTCTGTAAAAGGGGGACAACTTCTGCTGCCCTCATCGCTTAATCCAGAAACGGATCGGCCATTAATGAGGAGCTAGGTCAGACAAAATGGAGGTGGGGGTGGGGATGGCAGTAAATGGGACCGAAAGAGTAGCAGTTCTCAGGGACCAGACCTTCCTCACTAGGCCCCTGGGGACCTCCTGCCCTGCTTGTGGCAGCTCCACTCCTGCTCCTGCTCCCTCCCTCCCGGGGCCCAAAGAAAGGCCGGCGCAAAACCATCTGCAGGCGCTTCAAGCGCTTTATAGTTATCTTCCGGACAGACGGACAGATAGACAGTGCGGCCCGCGCCGTCGGCCCGCATCATTGGCACCTTGGATTCCGCACCAGGCCCAACCCAGTCCCTGGTACCCTCCGGGGAGGATTCCAGTCCGGCCTCAGATCAGCACCTCAGACAGCTCCCCGCCCAACCCTCCCTCCCTCCCCCCCTTACCCTCCAGAAACAACCGAATAAATTAAAAGAGGGGGAAACAAAATACACCTAAGGATAAGGAAGAGGGTGCCCCTCCCCCTAAGTAAGAAGAGTTTCTGTCTCTTCCCATCCTTCCGCTGAGGCACCGCTGCCGCCGGGGTGGCCTCCTAGGTTGAGTTTGCTCCCAAAGGTCAGCCTCTTGCAGTCGGCATCCCTCTCCCCCCAACTCCCGGCATGCAACACGTTGGAAAGGTAGAGAGAGGCGGTGGGGGTGGGGTGAAGGACCATCCTGGTGGTTGTCTGAGCCTCTGGGAATACAGTTTCTCGCCGCACCTCAGTCCATCCAAATTAAGAACTAATGTTCCTTTTGGTTTGGGGAGGGAGGAATGGGGGCTCATTCGGGGGGAATGAATGCAGGCTGACACAGGCGGGGTGGGGGAGGCAGACAGGAAGGAAGGTGGTGACACATGCCAAGAGCGAGGAAAAAGGGAACAAGATGGGCGATGGGGACACAGGTGCAGAAAGAGAAACGGGGGCAGAGAGAAATAGGTATGGGGTGAGATGGAGACGTAAATACACACCCAAGGAAGTAAAATGGAAAGGCAGATAAGAGGAAAGATGAAGATACAGGAAGAAAGTGAGGAAACGGACAAAACCGAGGAAGCTGGGCTCATAGACACACAGAGAAAGGAAAGGGGAGACCTGGGCAGAGTTGGAAAGATGAGGACGCATACAGAAAGGTTGAGGTAGGGGGATCCCCTTCCCGCGTTCATCCCTCAGCCCCACCCTGCGCCCAGCAAATCCAGACGCCGCGGCCTCTGGCTTCCTGGCCTCCACCTTCCCCGGCGGGGCAGGGGCGGCTCCTCCTCCGGCCAGGGCGGGAGCGGCGGTGACCAGAGACGGCAGCTTGATGGTTCCAGGGCTCCGAGTGTGTGTCAGCGGCTGGGGCGGGGGCAGGAGCGGCCGTCGGGTATCCCTAGCGGTCCAGGTTCATAGTCCAGTGCTTGGCTCCGGTCGCGCAGCTGTCCCTGGCGGCCGAGGAGACGGGGGTCGCGGGCGCTCCCCCACCGGGTGGACCCCCGGCGCCGGCGGCGGCCTCGCCCTCGTTCTTGAGGTCTTGAAAGACTTGCGTGAAGAAGTGGGGGTCGGCGTTGAGCCGCAGCATCTGCGGGCTGAGCCGCTGGATGAGGCGCAGGCAGCGTTGCCAGAAGCGCTCCTTGTCGGGCTCCACGAGAAAGGGCTTGAGCGGATAGGAGATCTCGTTGCCCATGTAGGAGTAGGCGAGGTAGAGGCAAGTGAGGAAGGCGGCCTGCAGCTCGGCGGCGGACGCCAACTCATCCCCGCGCAGCGACTCGCGGCACAGCAGGTACACGAACACCAGGTTGGCAGGCGTAATGAAGGCCTGGTCTTGCCAGCCCTGCAGCAACAGCGAGCGGTCCACTCCGCGGAACCAGCCCACCAGCTCGCCGGGGCTCAGCTCCTTGAGGCGGTAGCAGCGTCGGCACACGAAGTCGCCCAGGCAGCGCAGCAGCTCGCCCGTTGACGCCTGCACGATGACCCGCCGTGGCGAGCCGCCAGGCACCGGTGGCGCCGCCTGAGGGGCTGGGGGTGGCGGCGGCGGCTTTCCCCCGCCCGAGCCTGGCGGCGGTGCGGCCCCACTGCCCCCCGACGGCGGCTCGCAGGTGGCGGCGGCCGCGGGCACTGTGGGCACAGGCACGGCCAGGGGCTTGGTGGCGCCGCCGCCGTCTGGGGGATCCCGGCCCTTGCGGAGTAGGTTCTCGCGGTTGCGTTGCTGGACCAAAGGGTCCGCGCCAGTGGACGCTGGCTTGGGCGTCACCTTCTTGCTGCCTTTCTTCTTCTTGGCAGATGCGGCCACCAGGCGCTTCCAGGTGAGCGCCGAAATGAGCACGGATGGCCGTTTGAGCCGGCTCTCGCCTTTGCCGCCTTTGCCTGCTGGCGGCGCTCCGTAGCCCCCCAGCGCCTCGTCCCCCGCGGGCGGTGCCTTCTTCTTCTCCTCGGGCAGCCCGCCGGGCCTCCGGCCCTTGGCCGAGGAGGCTGGGGAAAGAGACAGCACCGTGCCCATCCTGCAGAGAGGGGCCGGCGCCCGGGCCCCAGCGGGAACCACGGGCGGCGCCGCTGCCGCCGCCGCCGCCGCTACTGCAGCCCCCGGGGACCCGGCGGGGTGGGGGGGCTAGCCCCGACCGGGGCGCGGGAACGGGCGGGGAAAGCTGGCTGCTTTGCTGCTCGGCGACTGCTGCTCGGAGTCTGAGCTGCGCCAGCTGCAGCGTCAGCCCCACCCCTAGGGCCTCTTCTTTCGCTGCGCCGCGCCCCGCTTCACGCTGCCAATCCTCGCCCGAGCTGCCCTCCTAATCGGCAGCTCTTCTGACCAATAGAACCTCACATGCCAATCACAAGTCCCGCCCACCTCCACCCTCTGTTGCTGGTCCTTTCCCTACACCAGCAAGGGGTATGGAGGAGGATGTGGCCGTCGTTCGAGGACCCCGTAGGGTCTGAGCTGGGGAGAAAGAGTGGCTGCTCCCACCTCCCTATACAGGTCTTAGAGACCTGGGTCAGCTTGTCTTGATGCACTGAATCGAGGTAGAAGAGAAGCCATGGGGACAGCCTCCCCTTTTGATTATGTGTTGGTGGCAGCATAGGTAGCAGTGCCGCCATCTGGGCGCTCTGGCTTCGGCGGGGTCTTACTGCACTGGCTCCTTCAATTGGGCTGTCTGACCTATTCCCTCTTAGATCTTCTCCCCTATCTTACCTCCTCACGAGGCCATCACAGAGAGCTGTAGTAGGCACGTTTTTGCTCTGCCTGTGATGGGTGCTGGCAGGGCCTGGGTTTTCCTGAAGGTCACAATTCTCCTTGGGGGGCCTTGCTATAGGGACCACAAGACCCCCATATATGTCCCTGAGGCCGAGTTCTCCGGTCTGATTCTCTGTCTTTGAGTTCTGTGGGGAGAGGTCCTGGGGTTCTGGTCCCTGGATGGCTCTTCTTGTGCTCTTCATCCTCACCAACACACCCTGAGCCCACACTTGGGTGGATGATGGATGGTTGGTCCATGGGGCAATGCTGGAAATTGAATAGGTTGGTCTCCACAGGCTCAGGCAGCAGACAGGGCCTTCTGAGCGGAGGGAGGCCCAAACGGGTTGGCACAACCTCCAGCCCAGTCCCAGGTTCAGGTTGAGGTGGGTTTTCATTGTTAAATGATTCCTGCCAGTCTATCCCCACTCCCAGCTGCAAGCTATTAGGCTGAGTCCTGCACATTTCTCTTTTTTCCTCCCTTCCCTTCCTTCCTTCCTTCCTTCCTTCCTTCCTTCCTTCCTTCCTTCCTTCCTTCCTCTCCTCAGTGCCCACAAAGTCTTTGTCCTGTATTTCAGACTCTCCAGGGCTTACTGCAGGTTCTGAGCCCAGCTGGTTCTGGGCTGTATATGCCTTGTAGGATAGTGCCCACCCTTCTCCAGGCCTGCTCACTGGCTCCCCAACACAGGAGTCTTCTTCTTCTTCTTTTTTAAAAACTTATCTTTATTGTTGAAAATATTACAGATGTCTCTCTGAGCCCCCCACCGATCTCCTCCACCCCTCAACCCCCACCCCCTCCAGGCCTTCACCACACTATTGGCTGTGTCCATGGGTTATGCATACTGGTACATACATATAAGTTCTCTGGTTAACCTCTTCCCGCTCCCCATCCCACAAGTCTTCAGCTTCTTTTGTTTGTTTGTTTGTTTTTATTTTTTGTTAATCCTCACCCCAGGATATTTTTCCATTGATTTTTTTAGGGAGAGTGGAAGAGAGAGGGAAAGACAGAGAGAAACATCGATGTGAAAGAAACACAACGATTGGTTGCCTCCTGCACGAGCCCTGACCAGGGCCTGGGCTGAGGAGAAGCCTGCAACCAAGGTACGTGCCCTTGACCAGAATCAAACCCAGGACCCTTTGGTCTGCAGGCCGATGCTCTACCCACTGAACCAAACTGGCTAGGGCCCAAGTCTTTAGCTTCTTAAGTGGGCCTTGATGGTGGGTATGTTGGCAAGAGAAGCTCCTACCTATGGATTCAGCAAAATCTTCAGAACCATCTCTGGAGTCACCTCCATGTTCCTCACAGACCACCAACACAGCTCCAAGCATCCACTGGTGTCAGGGTTGGTGTGTATGCACATGAGCTTGTGGTTCATTCCAGATAGGCTGTTCCAGAATCCCCTTAGGCTGCAGCTCCTGCCACCAGCTTTTCTCAGCTGTCTCACAATCCTTGCTTACTAGTACTCACACCTGGAGGCCTGTGATCTGCCTGTCTTGATTCCCTATCTGATTCCACTGTACACATGCAGACTTGTACCCCTCCCTGACTCAGCACCCATAAACATGGTCTCATCAGGGTCTCTTTTGCTCCCTTAGATCTGATCTTTAGTCTCTCACAGCCCAAGCTGACCTGCTCAATTTCCCCATTCTCCCTTTTTTCAGCTCCTAGAACTGGTCCCACTTCTTCCTACAAAGCCTTCTGAGTCAGCCTTTATCAGGCCCCATAGAGACTGAGTTGCACTGGCAGAAACACCAGGCATATGGATCTGAATGGCATGTGGGTCCTCCCAGCTCTGCTCCCCAGAGTCCTTCATTGACGTAAACCTGGTATTGTTTAGGACAAGATCTTCTATGTAGTACCCACAGATGTCACCACCACGGTACCCTCACTACAGGCCCAGCGGTGACCTCCTGTTGTCCTCTGGGTCAGAATCAAGAGTCTCTTCCTCTGTGTCAGGGTCCCCAGATCAGGTATCTTAAAAGGTCACACTTCCCTTTCTCATTCTTCACCTTACCCTGCCTCATACCCACTCTCCGGCTCACCCACTCTCCACCTAGTGTGGTTATCTCTATTGAATCTCGAATTCCTACTACTGGGCCAAACACCCTCAAAAATAAACATTACTTTGCCTTCTCCTGTCAAGCCCTTGAAATTCTACCTCCTCCAAGAAGCTTGATTGGAAGGGACCTAATGCTCTTTCCGATATCAGTCTCTCTAACCTCTTCCCCTGAGCAACAGCTACTACATAACAACTTGGTTAAGGGCTGGGCTCTGAGTCCCCAGTCCAAGATGTGCAGGATGGATATGGGTGGAATTTTTTTTTTTTAAAGCAGACAAAATAATCAAAACTAATCCTTAAAGAGTGACAGCATTTCTGTTATTAAAAAGCTAGAGATATTAAGGGAGGAGAGAGGGAGATTATGCCTCTACAGGGTGGAGGCCTAGAGAGCTAAGCGTAGTGAAACCAGAAAGACTTGATGAGAAGGCAGGCTTTACAGAAGGACAATGATGTCCCAGCCACATCTACAAGTGTACTTTTCTGCTTTGGTTATATTTCAGGTCTGTATTCTGTAACTGATGCATTTATATGTATGTTGGTTCTGGTCTGTCCATTTCCCATGGACATACACCAAACATGTCAAACTTGCGGCCCACAACGAATATTTTTGCGGCCCAGCCAACATAACAATATGTAAGAAATGTTTTAATAAAAATTTTGTAACTTAATTTTTAATATCCTGTTATACATAATCATTAACAAACTACAACATTCGCTAATGGCTGATTACTATAATCGTGTTGCATTCATTTCCTTTACACGCATTATGCACAGGCGCACCATTTCTTTCCACTAATACTAGCAGCAAATATTTTAGCAGCCGACTGCCACATCATTAGTCTTGTTTGGTGTGCACAACAGGAAATATTTCGCTTTCGGAGAACAAGAAAAATAGGTTTATTTGCGTTATTGTTTAGGTTTATTTGCTTATCAATTTGTGCAGTTATTCAGTGTCCGATAAGTTAATGTTAAAGAAAAAATATTAATTGTTATTAAAATGTTCTATTATTTTATGTTAACGATGACTCATTTATTTCAGCCCTTCATATTCAGCATGTCTCTATCGAAATAAACCTACGTTTCTATGAAAATTGAAGCTTTTGTTTTTTTTTGCGGCCTACATAAACTTAAACCTTGTTTATTTGGCCTGTGTTAGCCTTTGAGTTTTGACATGCTTGACGTACACACTCCTCTGGGACAGTGCTGGCTGGATTAGACTCCTTTAGATGAGAAACCCCTTGTCTGTCTCCATCACTCTGGAGAACAATGCCCTGTCCAGCTAAGCAGTTATTCCTGAAGGCTCTTTAAGACCAGAATTGTAGGCCTAGACCAGTGGTCGGCAAACTCATTAGTCAACAGAGCCAAATATCAACAGTACAACCATTGAAATTTCTTTTGAGAGCCAAATTTTTTAAACTTAAACTTCTTCTAACGCCACTTCTTCAAAACAGACTTGCCCAGGCCGTGGTATTTTGTGGAAGAGCCCCACTCAAGGGGCCAAAGAGCCGCATGTGGCTCGCGAGCCGCAGTTTGCAGACCACGGGCCTAGACCAAGAAATGGAGGACTGAGATTTTAGCCGGTGTAGGAACATGGCCTTATTGATGAGAACTGTACTTTCACTGTAGAGATGAGCCTTTCACTGACCCCTCCCACCCGCACCTCTGGGAAGATGAACCCCACCTTTAAGGGAATATCTCCAGGCAATGCAGCTCAAACTCTTATGCCCTTTGGCTGTTTTCATCTCCCTCTCTGAGAGTCCCTAGTCTAGGAGGCAGGAGTTCTAGTCCATGGCTTATAAACGGTATGACTTGGGGAAGTCATTTCAGCTCTCTGGTCTCCCTTTCTTTATTTCTTTTTTTAAATATATTTTATTGATTTTTTACAGAGAGGAAGAGAGAGGGATAGAGAGTCAGAAACATCGATGAGAGAGAAACATCGATCAGCTGCCTCCTGCACACCCCCCACTGGGGATGTGCCCGCAACCAAGGTACACGCCCCCGACCGGAATCGAACCTGGGACCCTTGAGTCTGCAGGCCGACGCTCTATCCACTGAGCCAAACCGGTTTTGGCTGGTCTCCCTTTCTTTATATTAAAATGTAAAAACTATATATTTTACTTTTATTATCAGATAAAAATGAATACTAAAGGAATAAGATAACATCTTGGGGACTGAACTTAAAATGATACCTAAAGTCTCTTCTAATCCATGAATCTGATTCAAAATTAATCTGTGCTGTGAATCTGTTTCCCTCTCTAGCTCCAGTTCTGTCTGGTTCTCCCTGATATGTTTCTGCCTGATGGACTCAGTCTCTGTGTGCCCAGCATCTGTGTAAGGCCTGCACTTCTGCAGTTCAGCACAGGAGACAAAGAGAGGGGTACTCAGGCTCTCAGCAATACTTCAGAGGGGCCCCTGAAAGATGGTGAGACGAAGGACAGGATGCCAAAATGGCCAGGGTTTCCCCAGTAAACATGAAGACCAGAGATCCCAGAACCCAAAGTCATTGCACCTCCATTTCTCCAATGGATCCCTCCATAGAGGCTGATGACAATGCAGATTCTTAAAACACCAAGGGTGGAGACTCAGCCTGGGCATCTGAATGCCTGGATCTTGCTACCCCTCCCCCCATACACACACACATTCAGAACCCCCATCCAGTGTCTCAGCTCCTTAGGTGTGCAAAGGGAGAGCATATGCACCAGCCTACCTCTCTCCCTTCTCCTGAGGACTCTAGCCTAGGAGAGCTGGGGTGGGGAGGAGTAAGGCCCTGGGAAGGCAATAAAGGGAGCAGGACCCTGCCCCTGGCAACAGAGGTGAGTGGGGGAGAGGGTGGGCAGAGAGAAGAGATGAACCTGACCAAGGAGATGCTGCTGGCTGCCAGGAGGAAGACCCCCACCTTCTCAACACCTTTTCCATTCCAGCAGGCCCCTTGCTAGAAGGACTTAATCGAGGAGCCCAAATATAGGTTTTTAAGAGCAGAGAATAGAGTTGATAAGCACAGATGAGGAAAAGGTACTCTGGGGCAGGAAGAGAAGGGACCATTGCTGAGATGCTGCAGGGCCCAGGATAAAGGCTCACGGGATGTCATGGGTGAGCTGGGGCTCCTTTTCCTTGCCATAAGCTCTCCTTCCTTCCTTAATAAAGCCTTGGTCTCTCCATCAGGTCAGCCTTCGCTCATCCTCACTCCTGAATCTTCTATTCCCAAAGCCTGGCTCCTGCCCCCACCTCCCTTTGTTGCCCCCTGAGAACAGTTTTTTTCTGCCCAATCTTCCAGCGCTCTCCAGTAGCTTTATTTCTCAGTTCGAGTAGTTGAACTGAGAAATAGAGCTACTGGAGAGCACTGGAAGAACTGGGCAGAAAAAACTTCCACCAAGACCATTTTTTGCCTCCTCCATTTCACCCCCCATCCCAAGCATCACACACACACACACACACACACACACACACACACACACACACACACACATCCCTTCTCTTCCCTGCCCCTGCTGGCGCCCAGCATAGCACTCCAGATGTAGGAGCAGATCAAAAGGGCGGGGGTGGTGGCTGTTGCTTTTCTGAGATATTCTTAGCCTGTCTGGAGGCTGGAGCTGGAATCAGCGTTTCCATCTCAACCAGGCAGTTGGCTGCAGGGAGGCTGCTGCCGTGACTGGGTCTTCCTCTAGTTCTCTGTCCCTCTCCCTGTTCCCATGTCTTCCTCTGTCTCAATTCCACTCTGTGAGCATAGACCCTCCATGAGTCCTGCTTTCCCTCCCCTGTGCCCAGGCATAGGGGGTACCCTCTGCTGTGGCCTAGCCCCAATGAATTCTGAAAACCCTGCTCTGGGACTCTTGGGACCTTCGAGAACTCTAGCTTGTAAGTTCCCTGAATCCACACACAGCCTTCATCTCTGTGGCCCCAAGCTCACTTTCATCTGTCCCCCAAGAAACCCTCCATCGTACCTGGTCCCTAGACTCTAGCCATGACCATGAGAGCCTTTCTTATCTTGACTTTCAGGAATAACTCAGGGTCCCTGGAGTTCCAGGAGCCTACTCCTGAGAGAGGCTGAGCCCTGGGGTCCAGTCCTCCTTTGGGACTGAACAAGGAACTCATGGCCCAGATTTGTTGTTAATAGAGGAAGGGGCCAGAAAGAGATCTGACTCATGCACAATAGCATAGAGAACATTTGTATTTTTAAAAGAGAAAGACAGTATGGGAGTTCCTATGTGGATTCTGGAGCTGCAGGTCTGGGTTCAAATCCAGCTCCTCCACTCTTGAGCTTGGAGGCTTGAGGCAAGTTTCTTAATTCTTCTGAGGTCTATCAAAGTGGACCAGGGCTATTGTAAGATTTTATTTAATCTCTCAATGCTTATATATTATATGTATATGGTGCTTGTGTTTTAAAAATGTGAGTTATTACAAATTATATTGTTATTATTTTTACAGAGCAAGAAAGGTTTGCTTGATCTGTACCATTAACATGCTTTTTTATTTGTTTTTTTCTTACTAGAATATTCTTCATTAATGAGCCAGGTACTATTAAAATTTCTTTTTGTTTGGTTTTTGAGTCTGGAATTTATAGCTGTCCTTTCTTCTTGGCTATTGTGCTGATGGCAATTGTTACTCAGACTGTTCCTAGGGGATTGCTGGATTTGATTCCTGAGGTCACAAAGACCTAACAGCATGTCAGGCACTGTTCTCTTCTCTGGTCCACCACATGCCTCATTAATTTGATGAACCTCTGTGTACTTGCTACGTGCCAGGCACCATGCTGGCCACCCCACCCTCACCCCTTCTGACTGTGCTTTTCAAGGGGTGTGCTCTGGCTACTCATCACACACCTGCTATCTCTCCAATGCTCCAGAGACTTCATGCAGGGTTAGCTCTACTTTTCAAGGGCTTTGAGAAATTGTTCTGAAAAATTTAAAGATCAATTTTAGCAAATACTATTCAAGAAACTGTGGCCTACAAGGTACTGGGCTAGACTCTGGGAACATAAAATGCTGTGAAGTAGGGCTCCCTGTACAAGGAAGGTATAGCAGAGATGACAGAGATATGAAAAATAACAATAAATAGTAGCAAATTGATCAGTATACTCCGATTAGGTGTAGAGAATGCGATAGGATGATTTGGCTAATCCTGCCCATCCCCCTCCAACTTCCACCTTTGCAGCTAATCCATCTCATTTGTCCTGAGTTCTCACTGGTCAGCAAACACTGACAGGGAGTTAAAATCAATTTTTAACTGAGGTCCAGTTCCTCTAGCTGTTATTATGTCCTCTCCAGTCCATAGCCTTCCCTGCCTGACTCCAAGCTGTGATAACCACCTTTCCCAAGGCAGAGCCAGGCCTCAGCAACGCCCTGCTCACAGTGACAGATTCCTGCCCTGTGAGCAAGAGAGTTAATGAGTAACTGCTTGTATGAAGAATCCCGGTGGGCCCGCTTACTGGCCCAACATCTTAGTTGGATAGGAGCCTCTTCTGTTTATCTGCTGTTTGTCCAGGATTAGGGGCAGGTGGGGGATAGGTTTTGAAACAGGTTCATTAATTTATACTTTCCTCTCTCTAATTTCAAAATATACAGACAATTCTTTCTTTTTACCTCCTTTGAGTTAAAAAGGGAAATGCTACTTTTATAAGCTAGAGTCACACATATACTCACTTTTGATTTTGAGTAGGGAGTAGAGAAGAATAAGAAGGTTGTCTACTACATTAATTAGTAGTTCCTATACTACTCTGCCCAGCAGAACCATCTGGGGAAAATGCCATTTCTGGGCTCTATCTCAGACCTATGGAGTTACAATTTCTTCAGGTGGGATAACTATCAGAAAATGTTAAGGGGGAGCCCTAGCAGATTTGGCTCAGTGGATAGAGCATTGGCCTGCAGACTGAAGGGTCCTGGGTTCAATTCCGATCAAGGGTACATAACTAGGTTGCAGGCTCAATCCCTGGCCCTAGTCAGGGCATGTGTTGGAGGCAACCAATTGATGTGTCTCTCTGTCTCTCCCTCACTTCCACTCTCTCTAAAAATCAATGGGAAAATATCCTCAGGTGAGGATTAACCAAAAAACAAAACAAAAAAGGAAAAGAAAATGTTAAGAGGGAGAAGAAAAATCTGGGAGGTGGCTAGATCCCACTTGTTCTTTCTGTTACACACCACTGTCGTTGCTACAGCCAAGCATCCAGCCTCCCTGTGGTAAGAACCAAATTTGCCATTGGGAAATCACTTCTCCCACACTCCAAATCCATGTGATATGCATGGGGCCAATCCCTCTCTAGATCCAAGGGTTGGGTATAAGAACACGGACCTGACCAGCTACCATCCTAGTCACAATGGATCAGGGCTTGGCTGGTGACCCAAATCAATCCAATTAACACTCAATTCTTAGAGTTTTACTAGAACTCGAGAAAGAGATGCTTTCCTTTCTCTAAGGTTTGCTAAGCTGGTAGGATGAGTCTTAAGATCCTGGTGACTCTCTTGCCTCCACATGGACAGAGGTCATTTGAACCAACACATGGGAAAACAGAATCAACAGTTGGAAGGAGAGATTCCTGATTTAATTTGAGCTCCTGTATCCAGCTGGGCCTGATGAAGGTCCATGAGCCAATAAACATCCCTCCTCCCCACTTTTTTTCTAATCATAAGGTAATTTGAGTTGCGAATCTAATATTTGCAAGCAAAATTTTCTAATAGAACTTCATGCCTAAATTTTTTTCTTCTGAAAATGTGTCCACAACTTTAAAGAAGTACATGTTTGGTCTTAGTGACTAAGAAAGGTGGTCTCTCACATTCAATTGTCAGTTAAGGACTGATTCTGAAAGAGACACTATTGACCAATAACCTGGGTTTTGAACCCAAGGCCAATTTCCTGTTGGATTCCTCAAACCAGTGTGTCCAAATCATACCTGGTGATAGTTTCTTTGTTGTTTTTTTTTCAGGTCCCATGACCCTTCCTCAAAGTAAAAGCCTTGGGATAAGAAAGCATTTCCCTACAGCCTGCACAATTCTCAAATCTTCTTTCTGGGTTGACGCCAGGTTGTATTCCTTAGGTATCAGCTTCCTGCTCAAAAAAGAAATTTGATGCTTCACCCTCCATTATGCTTCTGAATCAAGTTTGCCCCCAACCAGTGTAAGAGGCAGCTGTGGCCACACAGAACCATTTGTTATTATCAGGGCCATTAGCACAGTGTCTCTGGGGGCAGGGGTGAAGGTGGGTTTGAGTTTCACTAGTAAGCTGCTCCAGAGTTCTTGTCCAGGACTCCAGCACTCCTAATCTGGCCTTCCTTTGGGGAGCTCTCTCAGGGGAGTGGCTGGAACTCCAATCAAACCAAAATTTACAACATGGCTCACATCTTTTTTTTTATTTTATAAACTCCAAGACTGTTTACTTTCAAATAGTTTGTGGGTTATTCTACAATGGAACAATATTTTCCTTTCCCACTCTGTTGTCCAGATATACAATCTTGATGATGATTCTATGGGTACTTGGGCATCCATTCGTAATTCATCTTTCTATTCATTTAGTCATTCATTTATTCACTCCACAAATTTGAGTTTAAAAGAAATTTTCTTTCTTTCTTTCTTTTTGTTTGTTTGTTAAATTAAATCTGATTTCTAGCCCAATCCTATTGGAGTGGAAGGAAATTCAATCTTAGTTTTTATGGGAACTCATATCTTCCTTCCAAAGGTTATGTGATATTTCCAGAAAGTGAAAAGTCTCTAGCACAGTCCTTTGGAGAGAACTCATAGTCCCCTCAAAGTCTGGCATTTATACTGTTTCTAGTCTGTGGCTGAGGATCAAGCATTTTTTAAATTGTTGTGCAACATGTGAGATATAGAAAAAGGTATAAAGATAAAATAGTATATCCACCACCTAGTTTAAATAATACTGCCTTACACACTTTAATCCTCTTATCATCTCCTCGGTAATAGTCTCCTCTTCCTATCAGCAACCTGCCCCCCCAACAGAATGACCAATATTCTAAACTTGGTATTTATCTTTTCTATATATTTGTTCATGTAGAACCGATTAAGCAAATATGTAGATGCTGATTAAGCAAATATGTGTGTGTTTTATTGCTATCATAACAATTACCACAAACTTATGTTATGGCAGAAATCAGGTCTTTGGGAAGCAACAAACCAAACACACTCGGAGGTTCAGAAAAGGACTGTTTATTCGCACCGGCGCTGGCCCAGCAGAGTCCTCTCCAGAGGCTGAGCGCCAAACGTAGTGGGGTTTTGCCTTATATACATCCCTAGGTTCTTTGTCTCCCATATATATGGCATACATACACATTCTAGACTTTTTTCTAGGTTACATGCTAAACTTCCGGGTATTTCCGTGGGCTTTCCACACCAGTTGCAGTTCGTGCTGAAGGCCTGTTGCCTAGGCTACAGAAGGAGGAGGACTCGGTTCTTTATCTGCGCCTAGGGGTAAGTCCCCAGACTGGGGGCAGAGAGTACCGCATGGACGCAAGCAGACCTCCAAGCAGACCTCCCGATTCTCACTGTCAACCTGCCAAGAAGCGAGCGAGATTACAGAAGCCAGGGGTATGGTTATGGTGATGCAGACAAAAGCGGGGGGGGGGGGGGCGGGGGGGGGGGGGGGGGATGTACTTCTGTGACTAACTGGAGAAAACTTCCTGCTTTTAAAGAGTTCATGTTAGCATATTAGTTAGGCTCACCCAGATAACCTCCCCATTTTAAAGTCAACTGATTAGTAACTTCAATTACATCTGCAAAAATCCCCTTTGCTACATAACATTACATAATCATGGGAGTAACATGGGAAAGAGGGACCAAGAAGGCTATCTCAGAATTCTATCTCTCTATCTTTCTATAGAAAGAAACTGTCCCTCTATTGAGAGACATTTGTTCATATTCTAACTTTATATAAGTAAAACTATACTATATTAATCTGAAACTTACTTATTGATGTTCTGGGGCCAGGCAAGAATGATAAAAAGAATAAAAATTATAAAAACCAATCAGAAAAAAGATAGACAACTCAATTTTTACAAAAGGTAAAATAGGCAAGTTTTTAAAATAAATGGACATTAAACTTTTGAAAAGATGCTAACCTTCATTAGATACCACAAAAACATAAATTAAAATTACAGTGAGATTTCACTACAAACCATCAAAATAGCTAAAATTAAAAAGACAGAAATATCAAATGTTGGTAAGATTATAAGTAACAAGAACTCTTACACATTGCTGATGAGAGTGTAAATTGATATAAGCACTATGGAAAATACCAAAAAACTTTGTAATACCTACTAATGCTGGACATATGTGTATACTATGGCCCAGCCTTTTCACTTCTGGGTTCATACCCCACAGAAATGCACATATATTCACCATAAGACACACATTAGGATGTACACAACAGGGATATTTGAAATAGGCCCATACTCGAAGCTACCTTAATGCCCATTACATTAGTTACCTATTGCTGCATTAAAAAAAAAAAAATGACTCTAAAACTTAGTGGCTTAAAATGATAAACACTTATTATCTCACAGCCTCTGAGATCAGGAGTTTGGGAGTAGCTTGGCTGGATGGTTCTGGTTCAGGGTCTCCCAAGAAGTCACAACGAAGGTAACAAAGAGAGGACTTCAGTCATTTGGAGATTTTAACTGGGGCTAGAAGACCCACAACAAGTGTTTTCCGTTGCTTTCACAAAAAATATTTTACATGCCTCTTGGCTTTGACTTGCCAGGCTCCAGCCTTACTTCTCAGCACAAACCCCTCAGTCTCTGCCCTCCAATTACATTCTCCTTCTTCCAGTTCCTTGAGTGTTCCATGCTTCCTCCACCCTCCACCCCAAGGCCTTTGTAGAATGCTCTTCCCCACAAATCGAGTTAACTCCCACTCATTCTTTAGATGTCAGCTCAAATGTCATTTCCTCAGGCAGACTTTCCTGATTCCATTCGAAAATAGGTATTTCCTTAACTACTCTTTTCCACTATGAACCTTTCCTCTATAATACTTAACTGGGTTATAATTGTACACCTATTTGATAATTATTCAACTAACTGCCATCTCCTCCTCTAGACTGTAAGTTAATAAAGGCAAGGCCATTTCAGTTCTGCTCACTTGTATTCCTAGCATGTCACAGAGTGCAGGGGACAAATACTTGTTTTTCTTTAATGAATGGACAAGTAAGTCATGAAAGTCCTTAAAATTGTCTGGATGATACTGACAGGACAATTTTAGTTGTGTGGACGACTTCTCAGACCACATGGCTTGATCTGGAGTTCTCAGCTTTGCAGTCACTATAGCAAGTGTGGATTCTCTCAGTCCTCCTGTGGGCAGAGTGGGTTGTTTGAATTCCATATTCTAAGGCTTGATTCTAGTGCATTGTCCTCTTGCCCATATTTCAGAACTTAGACAGCATCTGTAACTTGGTCATTCTACCCGAAATGACTAGATGTCTTTTCTACCCTTCTCCACCTGGCCATCTCCTAGTCCTCCCTCAGAACCACTTGAAATGTCTCCTCCTCCATCAAACATTATCTGACACCCCCAGTCAGAATTAGTCACTCTTCTCTGCTCTATAGGATATTGTTATTCACAGCTTCATCATAGCACAAATCACCTGTAAAATAATTATCCACTTATCTGTCTGTCTCCCATACTGTACTTCTCAAGGATAGAAACCTCATCTTCTCCATCTTTGGGCCAATGTCTCCATATGTGGCACCTGGAACATAAAGCGTTCACTATAAAGACTTGTTGAAATGAAATTACGCAAGGGCACAGTATCATGGTACCCGGCGGAAAATATAACAGTGCTTCTCTTTTTCCTTTTCTGGTGGTGTTGATCAGAGGTTCAAAACTACAATCACTTCTGAATATTTCTTTTTACTGTTTCTGGACTCTCCTTCTCCTTGAATCTGTTCTGTTCTCTGCTATGTCCTCAATGCCTAGAACAGTGTCCAGGAGACAACAACCATTTCACAAATAAATTTTGAATGAATGGATATCTTTGATCAGAAGGAATAACTACAGTGCAGCTGGGATTTTTATTTTTTTTTTTTTTGCCTGTTTGCTGTGAAGATGAGCAACATTATTAATCAACTTGACCTTACTGACATTTACAGAACACTCCTCTCAACAACACTAAAATACACATTCTTTTCAGCTGGACATGCAGGACTGCAGCTTAGGAGAGCCATCTATGTAGGAAATAGACTTGAAAGTCATTAGCTTTACAATGGTAATTAAAGGCTTAGGAGTGAAGGCAAAGAGTGTGGAGGGTGAAAAGAGAGGAGGGTATGCCTGAAGTATGGTAAAGGAAGAGGAATCAGCAGAGCAGCCTGAGGAACAGAATGAGTGTGGGTGTTATCAAGACTACATGAACAGTGTTTCATGTAGGGAATGGTCCATGGAGTCAAGACTGCATTTATTCATGCGACAACTCAGAGCACCTTCTACATAGCAGGTACTATGCAGGAGGCTGGGGATACAATGGGAAAAGAAAAAGCAAATTCCTCTCTACTCTCCTGGAGTTTATAGTCTACAGGGAAAGACAATCAAATAAATTTGTAATTATAAAGATGGTTTTGGTGCGAGCACATATCACAGGAAAGCTAACTTCCCTGAGGAAGTGACATTTGAGCTAGATCAAGACAGAAGGGCACCAGATAAAACACCAAAAGTACAAGCAACAATAGAAAAACACAGATAAATTGGACTTCATCGAAATTAAAAACTTTTGTGCTTCAAAGGACACCATCAAGAAAGTGAAAAAAGACAACCTGAGCACAGAAAATATTTGCAAAGCATATATCTGATAAGGGACTTCTACTTAGAATATATTAAGAACTCCTAAAACTCAATAATAAAAATACAACTAACCAAACTAAAAAATGAACAGAGGATTTGAATAGACACTTATCCAAATAAAATACATAAATGGCTAATAAGTATGTGAAAGTAGGTTCAAAATCATTCACATTAAGGAAATGCAAATAAAAAACCAAAATGAGGTACCACTTGATACCCAAAATGATGGTTATAATAATATTTTTAAAATGAAAAATAACAAGTGTTTGTGAGTGTATTAGTTTGCTAAAGCTGCCATAACAATTGTCTCACAGTTTTGGATGTGTTAACAGATAAAATGAGGCATATTAAAAAAATTTTTAAATATATTTTTACTAGAGGCCTGGTGCACAAAATTCATGCATGGGGGACGGGGGGACGGGGGGGGGGTCCCTCAGCCCAGCCTGCACCATCTCCAATCTGGGACCCCTTAAGGGATGTCTGACCGCCCGTTTAGGCCCGATCCCACTGAGATTGGGCCTAAACGGGCGGTTGGACATCCCTCTCACAATCCAAGACTGCTGGCTCCCAACCGCTCACCTGCCTGCCTGCCTGATTGCCCCTAACTGCTTCTGCCTGCCAGCCTGAAAACCCCCTAACCACTCCCTGCCAGCCTGATTGATGCCTAACTGCTCCCCGGCTGGCCCGATTGCCCCTAACTGCCCTCCCCTGATGGCCTGGTCACCCCTAACTACCCTCCCCTGCCAGCCTGGTTGCCCCTAACTGTCCTCCCCTTCAGGCCTGGTAGCCCCCAACTGCCCTCCCCTGATGGCCTGGTCACCCCTAACTGTCCTCCCTTGCCAGCCTGGTCGCCCCTAACTGCCCTCCCCTGCAGGCCTGGTCTCCCCCAACTGCCCTCCCCTGCAGGCCTGGTCCCCCCCAACTGCCTTCCCCTGCAGGCCTGGTACCCCCCAACTGCCCTCCCCTGCAGGCCTGGTCCCCCCCAACTGCCCTCCCCTGCAGGCCTGGTCCCCCCCCAACTGCTCTCCCCTGCAGGCCTGGGTCCCCCCCCAACTGCCCACCCTTGTTGGCCTGGTCTCCCCCAACTGCCCTCCTCTGCCAGCCTGGTCACCCCTAACTGCCCACAAGTGCCCTCCCCTGCTGGCCATCTTGTGGTGGCCATCTTGTGTCCACATGGGGGCAGACATCTTTGACTACATGGGGGTGGCCATCTTGTGTCTTGGAGTGACGGTCAATTTGCATATTACTCTTTTATTAGATAGGATTGATTTCAGAAAGGGAGAGGGAGATAGGGATAGAAACATCAATGATGAGAGAGAATCATTGATCAGCTGCTTCCTGCAAATCCCACACTGGGGATCAAGCCCACAACATGGGCATGTGGCCTGACTGGGAATCGAACCTGTGACCTTCTGGTTCATAGGCTGATGCTCAACCACTGAGCCATGCCAGCAGGGCACATATTAAATTTTTTTAAAGAGTTTATTTGAGCAAACATTGATTTGAATTAGGCAGTATTCAATCTAGCAGATAGCGAGGAGCTCTGAGGAGCTGTATAAAATGAAACACCTTGCCTGGCTGGCTTGGCCTAGTGGTTGAGCGTCGACCTATGAACTAGGAAGCCATGGTTTGATATCTGGTCAGGGCACATGCCCCGGATGTGGGCTTGATCCCCAAGGTGGGGCATGCAGGAGGCAGCTGATAAATGATTCTCTGTCAGCATTGATGTTTCTGTCTCTCTCTCCCTCTCCCTTCCTCTCTGAAATCAATAAAAACATTTAAAATAATTAAAATGAAACACCTTTAGAGGCATAAGGAAGCAGGAATGAGAATGTTATTCTAAGCAAAAAGTGGGTTGGCTACTTTTCTATAGGGATGCATGGCAGGGGTCTATCAGGCAGATTAACTAACTAGTGCTGATCAGTGATTCCTGATTGACTGGTTTAAGATTCCATTTCTGGGAGAGCCAAAACTAATTAAGTCTCCGTCTGGTGACATGGAGCTTAGCATAAGTGACTCCATTTTGAGTCTGTTGTCTTGTTTTTAAAAGAGGCCAGAAGTCTGAGATCAAAGTGTCAGTAGGGCCATGCTCCCTCCATAGGTGCTGGGATATGAATCTGTTCCAGGCCTCTCTCCCAGCTTTTGGTAGTTCCTCGGCTTGTGGCAGCATAACTCCAATCTTCACATGGTATTCTCCTGAGTGTGGGTCTCTGTGTCTAGATTTCCCCTTTTTATAAAGGACACCAGTCATATTAAATTAAGGGCCCGACCTACTCCAATATGACTTCATCTTAACTAATTCCATCTGCAATGACCTTAATTCCAAATAAGTTAACATTATGAGGCACTTTGGATTAGGACTTCAACATGAATTTTGGAGGGACACAACTCCACCCATAACAGCAAGGATGTGAAGAAATTGGGACCTTCATACAGTGCTGGTGGGAACGTAAAGTCGGGCAGTTTCTCAAAATGTTAAACATGGATCTACCATATGATCTAGCAATTCTACTCCTAGCTATATAACCAAGAAAAGAAAAACATTTGTTCATACAAAAATGATACACAAATATTCATAGCAGCATTATTTACAGTAGTCAAAAGGTGGAAATAACCCAAATGTCCTGCAATTTACATATAGATAAACAAAATGTGACATAGAATACCATGGAATATTATTATTTCACAATAAAAAGAAATAAAGTACTTAAACTTATACAATGTTATATGCCAATTATATCTCAATTTAAAAAAAAAGAAGTAAAGTACTGATACATGTCTCAGCATGATAGCATGGAGGAACCTTGAAAATGTTATGCTAAGTGAGAGAAGCCAGTCACAAAAGATCGCATAATGTATGGTTCCATTTATAAGAAATGTCCAGAATTTTCCAATTTATAGAGATGGAAAGTAGATTGGTTACCCAGGACTGGGGAGATTTGCAAGGGGGAAGGAGGGTGACTACTAATGAATATAAAATTTCTGTGGTGACAAAGATGTTCTAAAATTATTTCTTTCTGGGGTGATGAAAATGTTCTAAAATTGCTGCAATGGTTGCACAACTCTGCATATACTAAATTGAATTGTACACTTTAAATGGATAAATTTTATGGTACATGAATTGTATATCAATAAAGCTGTTAATATATATGTGTGTGTGTGTATATATATGTATATATGTATATATGTATACACACACACAGAGTGGCCAGATTATTATGATCTCTGAATGCATAATAATCTGGCCACTCAGTATATATATAAGGCCCAGTGCATGAATTCGTGCATGGGCGGTTGGCTGGCCTGCCTGCTGATCGAACTCCTGGTCAAGGGGACAATTTGCATATTAGCCTTTTATTATATAGGATATACACTAAGTGGCCAGATTATTATGTATTCAGAGATCATAATAATCTGGCCACTCAATGTATATATATATGAATAAATAAACTCCTTAACATGAAAAAAAATAAAAAGAGGGAAGGGGAAGAGCATTCCAGCAAAAAAAACAATCACCAGAAGGTGAATCCCAGAATGGCAGCAATTTTTGCCTGCTTTGTTTGCTGTTGTATCCCAGCACCAAAACAATGCCTGGAAAATAATAGTTATAAGTAAAATAGTATACATATATGTAGGTACAAATAAAATAGTATATATGTATATATACATACATACACACATACTGGTGCCAAAATATAAGCATATATACATTAGTATAAATAAAATAGTATATATACACACACACACATATATTTCATATATATTTATATGCAATGGATGAAGGAAGAGAATATGGCTCATTAGAGAAATGGAAGATCAGTGTATGTGACTGAGATGACCTGGAGAGGACTGGATCTGATCAGGCAGCTCAGATTTGGATCTTAATTGTAAAAGCAATGTGGAGCTACTGAGGGATTCAAAATGAAGATGGATGAGATTTACATTTTAAAAGAATACCTATAGCAGGGAAGAGTCAGTTAAGATAAGGACTGAAAAGTTGGATTTAACAACAAAGTTTAGTGACCTTGGACAAAATCAGTCTAGATGGAGAGATGGGATGACTAATTTTGGGAATTGGAAAGGAAGCGGAGCTGGCAAAATTAAACTACACTTGGTAAGGCCTCTCCATATTCTCAAGTCTCCAGGGAAACCGACCAAAAATATACTTGGCTTGAAAAATAACAAAAGACATGTTTGCATGCATATTCACATATAGCCAGTTCACCAGATGATTCTGTTTCTATTCAAGGATTCCACACTTACCCTGACACAGAGGGAGGACCCATGGCTGCAGTTCTTCTGCCATTCTCTCCCACCAGGTGCTGTCCTTCTTTCATCACTAGCAGGGAGGACATAGAGAAAGCTGCCATCATCTGAGATTTAGGGGCAGTTCAGAAACACAATTTGTTTCTTTTTAGCTTTACTGGGCCTCTCATCTGGACTATTTACAATCCAGACCCTGGAGGCAGACCAAACAGATACACACACAAGCCCTACTCACTAAAAGGTGAAAAGTTTTGGAATAGGGCACCTGCCCCTGGAGTGACCTGAAGTGAGAATCAAAAGGGCTAGGTTCTAATTCTAGTTCTACCAATCACAGTAGCAAAACCTTGGGAAAGTAACTTAACACCTCTGGGCTTCCATCACCTCATCTCAAAAATTAAGGGAATAAACACATGTCCTGCCCTGATCAGAGTGGTTAGGAGGAATGGACAACCATGTAAAAAGATCTAGATTTTGTGGGGCCTGAAGTTTATATCATTTCATGGGACCCTTTTAAGAAAAATATATAATTATAAATACAAAATTAGGTACAAATGTGAACATGTATTTATAATGAGAAATTACATCAAGCTACAATTTTTTAAGTTAACAAATACCCCCCAAAATCACACAAAAAATAATATACTTGTTAAATTAACTTCTTGGCCTATACATTCTTTCCCTCACTACTTTTGGCTTCATATTCTTTAATGGCCTCAAAGGCAACAATTTTGTAATGCTTTCTGTGGAGAGAACAGGAAGATAAATCAGTCTGTTCTCTCTTGTGGTTGATCAAGATTTGTTCTTTATTATTGCTAGTTTAGAAAAGCTTCTTACAGCTTCCTAATTCATTATTTTAGGCTGATTGTCAATTTGGTCAAAAATCAAGATTTAGACATATCACGCTTCTTTTCTTTGTGAGCTGTAAGATTTCTAGGAATTTCACATTTCTTGTGCAGTGATATTTTACATCTCTCATTCTTCTGCTGCTTGACCTCTGGCACCTTCAGGTCACCATGCTTGTAATTCAGCCCTGGAGTATTCCTAGAAGCCACTCCTTCGCCGGAAAGGCTGGCAATAACTTAGGTATGCACGAACCTTAGATAGATAGGTAGGTTGGTAAATAGATAGATAGATCCCACTTAAATTAAGAATACCCGCTACTCCAAAATGCCTAAAAGCAGCCACTTCAATGCCCCCAGATAGGGAAGTCTCAAGGGAAAGACAAAAGCTAAAATAATTTAGTTTGGCTAATTTTATAAAAAAAAAAAAAAAAAAAAGATGATCGTAGGGCCTCTTTCATGCCATAGAGGGGGCCGGACAAGAGAGGGCCCTGAAGGTGAAGTTTCATTAGCGTCGGGCAAACCACCTCTGCGACCACAAGACTCATTCACAGGCTCCACCAACGTGGGGAATGTTACTCATGTTTGGAGGAAGGCGCCGCGGACCTGGCTGTGCGCTGGGGAAGCAAAGATAACCTCTCCAATCTGGTTCACAGAAGGTGGCCGGCCCATGGTAGCTGCCCAGTGAATTAAGTTGTGGCCGCCGCCAGCGCAACCTGACGTCTCCGCTGAGCCAACTTCTCCCTCCTGCGGCCTCCCCTCTATTCCCTGAAGGTAACAAAAACTCCAGCCTACCCTTCTCCCCTGCAGACCCACGTCTCCGGTTTCAAAAGGGGCGCGCTCCCTCACTCCCACCCCTCACTTCCGGCCTGGAAGCTCATTGGTCCCGCCAGGTCTCGCGACATCACGTCTTCTCGCCTTCCCAAGCCGACCGGGACAGCCGCACCCGCAGAGGTGCTGGGTCTGATCGCTCCCGCTGGCGAAGGGGAGGGAGCTCTTAGCCCAACCTGTTTCCTAGCAGCATGGACGGGGCTATGCAGGCCCATCGGGTCCTAAAGGTTCAGATCAGAAACCGAAGGGCAGGGAACCGCCTTCCACCCCATGTTCCGCCTGACCCCGGCCCGGGTGGAGTTCTGCCGCGTTTGGGTGATCAAGGACTCAAATACGAATGGCTGCCTGTTCTAGGCGCTTACAGGGTGCCAGACACCCGGCTCTACACCCGTCCATCGAATCTAATCCCCACAGTAACCCTGAGAGAAAGGTGTGTTTTTAGACTCTTATTACACGGAAGGGGGAACTGAGGCTCAAAAGTGAAGGAGCCGCCGAAACCGGTTTGGCTCAGTGGATAGAGCGTCAGCCTGCGGACTCAAGGGTCCCAGGTTCGATTCCGGTCAAGGGCATGTACCTTGGTTGCGGGCACATCCCCAGTAGGGGGTGTGCAAGAGGCAGCTGATCGATGTTTCTCTCTCATCGATGTTTCTAACTCTCTATCCCTCTCTCTTCCTCTCTGTAAAAAATCAATAAAATATATTAAAAAAAAAAAAAAAAGTGAAGGAGCCTGAGGAGGACCACAGAAAGGATGCAACCAACCTTCAAACCTGGACAGCCTTGACTCCAGCTCTGAGGCCTCATTGCTGTGGTAGAGCAGTTTGTTAGCATATCCCGCCACATCCTAGATTCTTAGTGAAACGTGTACCAAGCTTTGGATTCACACACAATAAGGTTGGAATGAAAATCCAGACACTTTCTATGTTGTGTGACCTTGAGCAACTTCCTTAACTTTTCTGAGACCCTTCAACTGACAGATGGGAACAATAATACTTCATGGGATCATTGTGAGTGTTGGGTGTTTGTTCAGTGCCTACTCCAAAATAAACACCCAAATAAATGGAAGCTACTGCTAATCTTTTTATCCCCTTGCATGTTGTACAGTGTTCAATGTGTAGGAGCTGCTGTTATAAACCATAAATGAATGAGTGAGTGAATGAATGGAGGGAGAAATGAAATCCGACCCTGGTAGAGTAAGGTATCGTTGATGCTGAGCCACAGGATGGTCATACTCATCCTCACATCATTCCAGATAACACTCCTCCCTCTGCTCTGTTTTGTGTACCCCTTCCTCTTTCATGAAAAACTCTTTCTCGCTCAGAGTGATGGACCCTTAGGGCCTCCACTGTTCCTCCCTGCAGTTTGGCATCGACCACAGTCCCCTGGCCCACTAGACTTGTCTGTTCATGCCTGAACCCCAATTGTGAGCATGGTTTTCATCCTCTTCCAAAGAATTCCTGGTGCCATGCAGGTTTAAGGGTTCTGGGCATTCTGCCTGGTGGGGGCATTGTTGCCTACAATCATGAGACAGCCCAGTCCATAGCCCAGTTAAGAAGCCCCATTACACAGATATCATCAAACTCATGCTACCTATGAGGAGGGTAAGGCTCAGATGTTTAAGGGCTTTGTCCAAAAACAGATAGTTCATAAGTGTTAAGAATTAGACCTTGGAGTGCCATTTACTGCCAGTCTAGAAGGCTGGGTATGTCTTAAAGAGACTGAAATGGACCAGATGCATATATATTTTACATATCTACTCCTCAAAACCACGCCAGGAGATAAGTGTTTTATTTCCATATGGGAAATGCAGAAACTGAATTCCAGAGAAATTATGTTACCCAACGTCACAAGGATAGTGAGAGACTAAAGTATGATTCAACCTTTTCCATCCCACAGCCTGACCCCAAAGCTTTCTCTTTCCTCTGCCCTGTGCCACACTAAGCAGAGGGATCTTGACAAGTGCAGACATGAATGGATATGTGGGTAGGATAGGACTGGGGTGGGAGACATTTCAGAGAGAGCAAAACATGTACCACAAAGGGGCTGTATCGGTTTTCTGTGTAACAAACCACTCCAAAATTTAGTCACTTAAAATAATAATTTATTATTATCTCTCACACTCCTATGGGTTGAGTATACTCAGCTTGGCAGTTCTCACTTGGGATCATATGGAGCTGGAGTCATCTGAAAGCCAACTGGGCTGAATGTCCATGATGACTTTTAAAATCACATGTTTGGCACCTCATCTGAATTGGCTGGAACAGATGGGGACTGGCAAGGCATTTCTCTCTCCACACAATCTTTCCATGTGACTTGCTTAGGTCTCCTGATAGTATGAGACCACCTCATGCTTAGGTGGTCTCAGAGTAGACAGACCTCATTCATGGTGTCTGCCTTCCCCCAAAGTAAACATTCTAAGAGGCTGAGGCAGAAGCTGCAGGACGACTTCTCCTTTCCCCCCTCCCTGCCCCCATTCATCTTTTAGAGCAAGTGGAAGAGAGAGGGAAAGCCAGAGAGAAACATCGATGTGAGAGAAGCACATCGATTGGTTGCCTCCTGCACACACCCAAACCAGAGCCGGCCTGGGGAGGAGCCTGCAACCAAAGTATTTGCCCTTGACCGGAATCAAACCCAGGACCCTTTGGTCCACATGCCGACACTCTATCCACTGAGCCAACCCGGCTAGGGCTGCAAGACTTCTTATGACCTCTCTTTGGAAGTCATGCTGCATCACTTCCATGGCAAAAGTGAAAATAAATCACAGGCCCAGACAGATTCAAGGAGAATGGATGATACATGGGTATGAATACCAGAAAATTTGGTTCAATGATTTTTGGAGATAAGCTGCTACAAGAGGCTGAGGCAGGAAGGATCAACTGAGGGAACTGCATATAGTCCTGTTTTAGTGCAGCATGGTGTGCAAGGGAAAAATCTGGAAGTGATCATTTGTGGCAGATGGTGAAGGGCTTCAATGACATGCCCAGGAACCTGTATGTGGGTACATACTGGGGTCATCAGCTGCCCAGCATCTAAGTCTCCTTCCTGTGTTGGAGGATCCTCCTTAATGGAAATCTTTAATGGGAAGTCAGATACTTGCTCCCTTGACCCCTGACAGGAAGGTCACAGAACTGTGACTTCAAAAATGTGCCAAATCAATGATCTCACTCAGGACTATGAATCTTCAGTAAGTGACCCAGGGAAACAGAGAATTGTTTATAATTCATCCTAGAGGCAGCAACAGCCAGATCTCAGGTTGGTGATGGTTGTGTGAGAGAGAGCCCCCAGAGCCCAGGGCAGCAGCCCCCTTATCAGGCTGCTCCTGGGGCAAGACCTTGCTGAGGTTCTGGCTGCTTAGCTTCTCTTGGTTCCTGCCTATTTCCTGATCCTGATTCTTGAGGGTACATGTCACTTCTGCAATTGTCTGATATCATTCCAGTAAATTCCTCTTCTACTTCAGTGAAGCAGAGTCCATTTATGTTGTTTGTAATTAAGAACCCTGATTGGTACAAAGAGCCCACTGAATGCTTCAGCCAGAGGAAATAACATTATCAGAGCACTTTATGGGAGAGAAAAATAGAAAAATCTGATAGAGGTGAATTAAAGAGGAAAAAAAGAGGAATGGCAGAAGTCAGTTAGGAGGCTGTTGTGACATTTGAGCTGTGTGATGAACTACAATATTGACAGTGCTGATGAAATAGGAAAATGGGCAGGTTTTGGCTACTGATTGAATATAGAAAGAAGAGAAGGGAAAGTCCAAGTTGGCATTAGTTTTTAGCCTTAGTAACTAGGAAAATGATGGTTTTACAAAGAGAAACAAGCAAGTCAGGGAGAACTAGTTTGGAGAAGGAAACCATTCATTTATTCAACAAATATTAAATGTCTGCTCTATGCTAGCCACTGTTCTAGGCAGTGAGAAGAAGCAGTAACATAACAAAGTTTCAGTCCTTAAATTAACAAATACATACATGAAATAATGAGGCTGCTTTAATAAAGCTTTAGTTTGTGGAGCCACAGACACACAGCAACGCATGTCTAGCTGGCAGCCAGAACTTTAAGAAAAATCATAGGGCCCTAGTTGGTTTGACTCAGTGGCTAGAGCGTCGGCCTGTGGACTGAATGGTCTGGGGTTCGATTCCAGTCAAGGGCACATGCCCGGATGTGGGGTCGATCCCCAGTAGGGGGCGTGCAGGAGGCCACCGATCAATGATTCTCTCTCATCATTGATGTTTCCATCTTTCTCTCTCCCTCTCCCTTCCTCTCTGAAATCAATAAAAATATATTTTAAAATAAAAATAAAGACCATAGGAAGAAAGGCTGGTCCTAAGGACAGATTGGTAGTCATTCCCAAAGACATTCATTCACTCATTCACTTATATTTATTGAGTACTTACTTATGTAGGCAGTACCCTTCTTGCTATAGAAATAAAGCAAAAAAATAAAGAAAGAGAGAGAATCTCAGCTTTCATGGATTTGCCATTAACCCTTTGCACTCACTTGCTTTTTTCTCGATTCTTTTATTCTACTCGGGATTTAATTTTTTAAATACCCCAGATTTTACAAAGCGCGGCAGTAGAATAAAAAACTGGAGTTTCTTTTCATACAAACTTATTTATTTGGATTTTTTTATATTTCAAATTATTGATACATTCAAAGAGTAATTTTAATCTCTCTAATTTTTCATGGTGTGATATTTTTTTAAACATTCACCCACATGAAGACCTGGTTTACATTCACATGTTTCGCAAATATAAATCGTCTCTCTTCTTCCTCCTTTGACTTTTCTGTTAGAACAAACAACACAATCTTTGTGTTTTTTGTTAGGGTGAGGTGTGATTATATGGAGCTTTCCATCTAAACGTTGCTCTAAGTTAGTGGATAATAATCTACCCCTGGAAGTTAGTGTACCATCTCTGAATTCTCCAACAAGATCATGTACTAGTTTCCTAATAAATTTCACATGTGTTATCGGTTTTTCATTTTTTCTTTTTTGGCATCAGTTGAGATGGCATTTACATTTTACTTGTCCTTCCATGCTAATGAAAACAAGAAAAGATACTGGAAAAATAGACAAAAATCCCCTCCCCCCCCCCCCCCCCCCCTGTGAAACTACGTGTCGAGTGTGGCTCGACATACGAGCTGCTACTGATGCTAACCGTGTCGAGTCACACTTGACATCCGAGTGCAAAAGGTTAAAAAGTGTGTAGGCAGATGGTAAACAAATACACAAATATATCAAAGATGTGATGTGTACTATGAAGAAAAATAAAGCAAGGTAAGGATAGGAGGTGGTTTGCTATTTTACACAGGATGATCAGGAAGGCCTCTCTTGTAAGAAGATATTTCAGTGAAGTCCTGAATGAAGAGAGGCAACATCCATGTGGCTATCTGAGAGAAACCTATTTCAAGCAGAGAGAATAATGAATGCAAAGGCCCTGAGGCAGGATAATTTGGTTTGTTCAAAGACCAAATTTGACCAGGAGGCCAAAATGTTGAAGCAAAATGGATGAGGGTGAGAGTAGGAGGAGGCAAGGTGAATGTGGTCATGGGAGCCAGATCTTGTAAGGCCTTGTAAGGCATTGTAAGTAATTTGGCTCTTGTTCTGAGTGAGAAAGGAAGGCTTTAGAGTTTTGAGCAGAGGAGGCATACTATATGGCTAACACTTTAAAAGGATCACTCTGGCTGCTGTGTGTAGAATAGATGACGATGGGGGCGGGGGGGGGGGCGGGGAAAGGGCAGAAGCAGAGACCTACTAGGAGATAACTGCTGTCATTCAAAACAAAGGAGGTATGGACCAGGATGGTAATGATGGAGGTATGGACCAGGATCTGCTGATGGTTTGGATACGAGATGTCAGAAATATAAAGGAGTCCAGCACCTCCAAAGTTTTCAACAAGAATAGCTAAGAGAGCCCTAACCGGTTTGGCTCAGTGGATAGAGCATCGGCCTGCAGACTGAAAGGTCCCAGGTTTGATTCCGCTCAAGGGCATGTACCTTGGTTGTGGGCACGTCCCCAGTGGGGGGTGTGCAGGAGGCAGCTGATGGATGTTTCTCTCTCATTGATGTTTCTGGCTCTCTATCCCTCTCCCTTCCTCTCTGTAAAAAATCAATAATATATATATATATATTTTTAAAGAATAGCTGAAAGAGCAGTTGCCATTTACTGAATAGAGAGGATGAGAATTATATCTAAAGTTTCAAAGAGAGAGTAAAATTGTTTCTAACCTTCCTTCCTACCTGCCTTTTTATTTTTTAAAAAATATTTTATTGATTTTTTTACAGAGAGGAAGAAAGAGGGAGAGAGTTAGAAACATCGATGAGAGAGAAACAACCATCAGCTGCCTCCTGCACACCCCCTACTGGGGATGTGCCCGCAACCAAAGTACACGCCCTTGACCAGAATCGAACCCGGGACCCTTCAGTCTGCAGGCCGACGCTCTATCCACTGAGCCACACCGGTTAGGGCCTACCTGCCTTTTAAAATAATTTAGCTCAAAAGCCATGATGTGGACCAAGCAAAGTAAAGCATCTATGTGGGAGCAGAGGAAATATTGACTGACATAGGTTATCAAGGCCAAGATGGGAGAAGATGACATCTGCAAGGGAGTTGAAGGAGGTAGCAACAGTGGTGTGGAATAGGTTAGTTACAAAGGGATTAATCCAACAAGAAGGGAGAAGGAAGCTACACAAATAGGGAGAAAATTAGAATAAATCCTGTGGTACTGGATTGGAATTGAAGGTATGTGAACTCATGATTTTCTACATAGAAAAATTGATAGATGATAAATAGATATAAATGTGTGATCAATCATACTTTTATTTCCTAGCACTGTCCACTGAAAGACAATGAACACCCTTAGCAACCAGATCTTGACTTCTACTGACTATTCTCCATTAAAAGAAACAAAGGTCCCTTGGAAAAATGGCTGCTTGCAGGGCTGGAGCAGAGAAAGTATAAGATGAGCCCGGAACATCTTGTGCCAGAAAGTAAGGAAGTACTCAAAGAATTATGGTGACAGGAGCCAGCTTGGCAGCTGGCCAGTTCTGGGGAATTTTGAGCATGAACATAAATAATGAAGCAATGAGTAAAATACTCACATCTGTAATATCGCTGCCAAAGATACATAGCCCAAATCTAATCATGAGGAAACAACAGATAAACCACAATTGAGGAACATTCTTCTTGCACTAGGTCTGTAGTCTTCTAAACTGTCCTAATCATAAAAGCAAAAGAAGCCTTAGAAATTGCCTCAGACGCCGAAACCGGTTTGGCTCAGTGGATAGAGCGTCGGCCTGCGGACTGAAAGGTCCCAGGTTTGATTCCGGTCAAGGGCATGTGCCTTGGTTGCGGGCACATCCCCGGGGGGTGGGGGGATGTGCAGGAGGCAGGTGATAGATGTTTCTCTCTCGTCAATGTTTCTAACTCTTTATCTCTCTCTCTTCCTCTCTGTAAAAAAACAATAAAATATTTAAAAAAAAAAAAAGAAATTGCCTCAGACTGAAGCAGTGAATAACTCGGGACTGGATCCTATCATCATAGGCCAACTAATGAAAGTCCAATAAGGTCTGGGGTTTAGATGGTATTAATGTATCGATGTTAAGTTCCTGATTGTGAGCATTGTATTAGGTTATGTAAGAAAATGTTGTTATTTGTAAGAAACATACACTATAGTATTAGGGGTGATGGGGTATCATGTAGGCAACCTACCATCAAGTGGTTTCAGGGAGGGGAAATTTCTTTGTACTAATGTAACTTTCTGTTACAACAAAAGAAAAAAGACAAAGAAAGAGTGAATGGAACTCTTGAGGCAGTAGAGAATGAGAGGAGAGCCAGGCATTTAACATCAAATATGTGCACTAAAAGGTTGAATATGTCAAAGCAGAGGACAGTTAATAATGTGTAGTGTTGCAAAGACATCAAAGAGGATCAAGATTGGGGAAAGGTATTAAAACTTATTTTTTTATATTGGTAATTATGGCAGCATCTTTATACATCTGCAGTACAATGGAAAATAAATCAGCTATTCCATTCACAACAATACTGGTGGATATATGAATTTGAGGACCCTTCTAATAATTTCTTGGGTTTTTCTGAGCCCTGAGATTCAAAGGTTGGAAACCTGCTTTCATTGCAATCAGTATGATTTTAAGAAGAAAATCCCAGTGACATAATCATATTAGCTCTAGCTAGGAGGTCAGGTCTCTCTAACACCTAGTTTTAAAAATGGTCTTTCTTAAATTTGGTATATTATAATGATATAATTCGATGCTCACACTTTGGGCAAAAATATCCTGGATGTGGAATTACTATTGTACCCAAGTAATATATGTTCATTATGGACAAATGAATAATGTAGATAAAAAGGAGACAAATTTTAAACCACCTATAACCCCATCATCCAAAAATAATTTCTGTTAGCATTTTGCTGCCTATTTTAGACTGTGTTTTTAAATGCAAAACACATCTACAATTTTGTGTTGCAATAAAGGAGGGATCCTGCCCTGTGCTATTTTATATCTTGCACCCACACCCCAAATAGAGCAAATATCGTCTCAGTCACTAAATATACCTCACCTCATTTTTAAGGACGCTGTGAGGAATTCCATTGAGCAGATAGGCGGTGATTTATGTAATCATGTTCCTATTTGCAGACTTTTATCGTGGGCTCCAAGAGATCCCGCCGCAGCACGAGCCCTCGAAGCCAAAAAGGACTAGAAAAGATGGAAGTCTGGGGAATGGTTAAGTCACCGGACAAGATTTTAAACACGCAGAAAAGGGGGGAAAGGTCAGCGAGGGTACGACCGGCGGAATGCATAGGGCCTAAAAGAGTCGATTTGGGAACGGTGGGCGGCGGAGGATGGGTGGTACCCGAGAGCTAGAGGCGCGGAATGGTGGAACCCCAAACCCACCCCAGGCCGGCTGCGACAGCGGGCGGTCCAGGCTCAAAAGCTAGTGCGCCGCCGTTCCTCACCAACAGAGGGCGCTGGGTCCGCAGTAGTTCTCAGTGGGCGGGTCCCAGCTGCCCGCCAGATGTGTACTGCAGGACCGCGGGAGAACTGAGCTCTACCCCAGCCGTTGCAGACCCGCAGGCGGGGTGAGAGCGAAGAAGGGATGGCAGGGGATAAGGGGAGTGGCAGAGTTCGCCACTGTCTGTGCTCTGCAGGCTCCCAGATTGCCTTCACTTGTGTAACAGAAGTGGGTAGCCACCCGCCCAGAGGGGGCGCCGTTTTCTGATTCCCACAGAAGTGCGGTATGGACTGGCAGGGGACCTGGGGTTGGCTCAGCAAGACAGAGCCGGGTCCACGGGGTGGTCCCCGGGCCAGGAGAGATCCACGCGACCGTCTGCAGCGGGAAAGAGAACCGGCCTTGAGGGCTTTGAGCTTCTTGAATACCCAGCCCTCGACTTCAGACGCTCCAACAACAACAACAACAACAACAACACAACACACACACACACACACACACCCTCCTGGCGCTCTTTCTGTCCTGGGTGCGTGTGCTTTCCAGGAGAGAAACTGAGGCACAGCAGGACGGAACAGTTAGTAGAGCCATCCTCTGCACATTGTCTGGAGCAGAGAAGTTGGCCTAAGAAGGCTTCACCCCTAAGCTCCAATTAAGGACCCTGGGCAGGGGACAAGCCCAGGGAACCGCCCTTTTGACCTGCCTGCTGTCCCCACCCCCGGCCGCTTCCCGGACTCGGGAGTAATCAGCTGCTGCGCGCTGTTGTAATTGGCGGTGTAGGCCTACCTAGCAGAGGACCGGAGGGCAGCCGAGGGGCTTAATTGCAGGGCTTTCGGGTCGGTAGTCGGGGATCCCTTCCCCGGAAACTGGGAGTTGGGGGCTTACACCCCAGCGAGAATGCAAGAGGAGGAGGGGAACGTCCCCGAGAGCTGGAGGGTGGGGGGAAGGGGGAGATTCCAAACTCCCCACCCCAACCCCAGAAGTCCTGGTTAGTCTTGTCCGAGTCTCCGCCCTCGTCCTGACCCCCCCCCCCTCCTCTTTCTGCCACCCCCGTCACCTCCCCCCCCTTCTCGTATCCCTAAGGCGCTCCCACCCTGGGGAAGAATGTGCCCTACTAGCGCACCCTTGCCATGGTAACGGCACACCCCCACCCCCGCGCACCGCAACAGCCCGGCCTGGCCCGAAGGGCGGCGAGAAGAGGCGGGGGGCGCCTCCCAGCCCTGCGGACACACCTCGACTGCCCTGGTTGCCACAGCAACCGGGGGCGTTTCGAAGTGCGCAACCGCGAAGTGGCAAAGGGCTCTGCTCGGCTCCCGATCCCTCGCCCCTCTAATTCACCAGCAGAGGACCCTGGTTCCTGCAGGAGGCTACCCTCCCCCAACTTCCAGGACAAAGTCCAGAGAGGGATCATGGGGTGTTACAGCTTCGACGCACTGCAAGCCTAGGGAGCAAAAGCAGCTGGAGAGCCCCAGAGAGCCTGGAACCTAAAAAGGAATCCCCCTTGTCCCCAGCCCGTCCTCCTCTCGCAGCAGAGCCCGAGGGGGGCGCTGGCAGCAGGAAGCTGGGGTAGGGCCCGGAGGCGCGCAGGCCCAACAGCGGAGCGGTGATTACAGGGACCTGTCCCTCCCGCCCCCGGCTCCCACTCTCATTAAGTCATTTTTTCCCCTGTTGGAAAGTCCCCGCGCCTTGAGCGCAGGGGTTGGGGCGACCGCAGGCAGCTGCCGGCAACCACATAAGAAGTGGGAGTGGGAGGGGAGGAGGGGGACCGCGACTAGGGCCTGGCCAAACTCCAATGTGGAAGGCCCCCTGCCAGGGGCTAGCTGGGGGCACCTTAATTCGGGGGAAGGAGGGGTTGGGTGAGGATGCCCCTGACCTTGCTTCTCACCCACCAGGGCCCTCCTACAGCTACCAAAGTCTACCTTTGCCTCTCTCCTCTTCTTTCCAACCGTAGGACCTTGGGAGACTGTAAAGCAGGATGACTGGGTTCTGATCCCCACACTAATCTGGCTGCTTCTCCCTGACCTTGAACCCACCACTGCCTGCTGATCTGTCCACCACCCTCATTCTCTGTCAGTTCCTCCCCTTCCTCCCGTTGGGACCTTCCAGGTTCCATTAGACCAAACTATGTTTTCCTTCTGCAAGGTGACTCAGTGTCCATCAAGGTGAAAGGTGTTGAGGGCGGAGATGGTCCCCTTCTCCTCCGAATGTTCTCTGGTCCACCTTCTGTTCTCATTTGCAAATCTCAGCCATGGTCCTCTCTGAGCTGTTGGAAAGTTCTTCCATCTACCTCCACTGTCCCACTTTATTTCATCCCATTTCCCCTATTTGCAATCAGTACATTGATTCCTGCCTCGCCCTTCAGCCAGTATACATAAGCCCAATGCCTCTTGGGCCCCATTTCATCATCTCCACATCTCCCTTCGGGCCCTCACCAAATCCCACACACCCTTGCCTGTTCAATGATGGGATCCAGCTTTGGTCTCAGGACTCTAGTCAGCTTCTGGCCCAGAGAGAGGTTGGGGGTGGGCAACACCCTATTTGTTCCTTCCGCAACTTTTCCTGTCTTCCTTTACATGTCAGACTAGCATATGTCAGATCACCATGACTCAACTGGTCTGGTGTCCAGCCCCCTGCCACACCTCACCGCCCACCCTTCCTCCTAGACGCAGCATGCTCTCCAGAGTTACACCTCCTGCCTCCAAATTCCAACCCTGATCCTGTATCGCCCATTTTCAGTCTCTCCTCCCCCAGCTCTGTCTTCCTTAAGCATGGAAGGCAGAGGAGGATGGGGCCAAAGCTTATGCTGTAGTGGACACTGCTGGGGGAGGAAGTGCCCACCCCCTATTCCTCCATTCCCCACGTGCCACCATTACCCCCCCCCCCCCACTTCCCTCCTCCTCCTCAGGATGGTATGGCAGGGAACCCAGCCCCCACAGCTCTCCTGGGTGAACAAGAGGAAAGGAATGAGGCAGGTGTGTCTGGCTGCTCCTGCTTACCCCTCCTCCCTGGGGACTCTTACCTGCCTGCCTGCCTGCCTGCCTGTGGAGCTGTCTTTTGGGGGATGGTGAGAGAAACTCTGTATTCCATAGAGGCAGAAGAGCTGAGCATGTGAAAGGAAGGCCATGCTGCCTTAGCATGTCTGGGAGCTGCTGGGATGCAGGCATTGGAGGGGAAGGAGCTGAAGACAAGCTAGTGAGGTCAAATCTCCCAGCTGGTGGGCCTACAAGGGTTCACCCTTTCCTTCTTACCCTTCCCTAGGGGTAGGGAGACATGGGACAGGGCTAGGGAAATATGGGGGATTTTTGTAGGCTGGCAATTGGGGAGAGGAATAAGACTCTGTCCTTGTCTAGTTGATCATGAAGGGTGGCATTCTGGGGTGAACTGAGGCAGACAGCAGGATCCCTAACTGTGAGCAGCAGGAGGCCTGGATGAAGAGGTGAAGTATTCTTTCCCTAAGATCCTGATCCCACCTTCCTCTCCACTCCTGCCTCCTCTTTGAGGATCTGTTCCAGAAAACATCAGATCTGAGAGCCAAGGAGAGTGTGACACTGAACCAGCTCAGCAGTGTTTTCATGGGGACATGGGGATGGGGATGTGCTTGCTGACCTAAGGACACCCTGAGTTGGGGATCTGGGGGCACAAGAGATCCAGGAAGGATGCCTCCCTTCCCCACCCCAGCCTTATATACCCCACCTCCCCTGCCTGGACTCAGAGAGACCAGAATCCAGACAGTGAGTCTCCTTGGCCCTCCCCCGCCACCCTTCTCCCAGCCGCACCTCCTAACCCCACCTGCTCCCTGGGGCACTGGGCTGGGTTGAGCTGGGTCTTGCCCAGGATTACTCCTCTCAGAGTGCCTCCTGTCTCTGCTGACGGGTGCTGCTGGGCACAGCCACTCGTCCTGGCTTGTGGCAGAAGGTTCAGATACAAGCCGGACTGCTAGAGCTCTGGCATCAAGGGCTCTTGATCCAGCCCCTTGTCAACATCCCCTGCCTCCACTCCATCCAGTCTGGGCCCCATCTCTGGGTTGGAAGACAGCTATAAGTCTCCTAACTGGATCCCCAGCTGTCAGCTTGTCCTCCTTCAGCCAGTTCCCCCATGCAGTAATCCAGGTGGGAATTAGACCATGACACTTGCCTGTGCCTGCTTAAGACCCTGTGAAGGTTTCCATTCCTCTTAAATAAAATCCCAACTCCTTATCTTGACCTAGGACACATGATATGACCCTTCCCCTGCACCCTGCTCCTCTCCTGCTAATCTATCCCTTGATTTCTTCACTTCAATCACACTGGCCTCTTTGCTATTCCTCATCAGAGCTTTTGCATTCACATGGCTTCTGCCTGGAAAGCCCTTACCCTCAATCTGTGCATGGCTGTCCTTCTCATGGTGCCCCCAGCAAGAGTATCACAACCCCAGAGGCCTTCCTGGACCAATCAATGGCTTTATCTAAAGGAGCCCCACTCCCCCAAATTACTCTACATCCAGCACCCCGCTTTATTTTCTTCATCGCACATAGCATTGCAATGTTTTGAAATGAGCATTGTCTGAAATGAACTTGTTTACGTATTTACTTGTTTATTGTCCATCTCCCCCAGCCAGATTGTAAACTCCAAGAGGGCAGGTGCTGTCTCTCTTATTCACATCTGTATTCTCAGCACCCCTCATCCCCTGAAGAGTACCAGGCCACAAAGAGTGCAAAATAAATATTTGTTAATTGAATGATGAGGGGCAGAAGCCTGTCAGGGAGGGTGTCTGGGCCTCTCTAGGATCTCTGCAGCTCAATTATGTCCATTTCTTCTTTTCAATCCTCTTCCCACTGCCCATCAGCTTCCATTCATTCCCTCCCACTCCAGGGGAAGGGGTGAAGGATGAAAGGAGACAGGCTTGGGGTTGGCGGCTGACACTTGCCCCAGGATGTGGGGCAATTCCCAGCCCAACTGAGCAGCCAGAGCTTGGAGCCCACAGAAGTGAGTGATGAGGTCTAGACTTTCCCGTGATTACAAACTTGAGGACCCTCAGAACTGTCAGGTTCCCTATAAGATCATGTGACTCAACCTCCTCTCCCAGGAGCCAAGGCGACTCCGTCAAGATCTCAAGCAGCAGAGAGAAAGGGCCAGCCTCAGGGAGGGGAGCCCTCGGCTACTTGCAGACGCTGACCCACTCAGTGATGCGGCACTCCTCACAGACCACGAAGCAGCACCAGTGGAAGCGGCAGTGGCAGCGCTCGCTGCGTGTCTGGCGCAGGATGTTGTGGCCCCGACCACAGCACATGCTGCCACAGCCGTCGGGGCCCGCGCTGCTCTTGTTGCACAGGCGGCCCACGGTGCCCGCCGAGTCCAGGCGCGGCTCGCGCTCGCAGAAGTCGGGCGACTTCTCGAAATAGACCAGGTCTGCAGGGCTGGCCCGGCGGCGTGGCCCGGGAACGCCCGGGGCCGGAGAGGGAGCCCCCCCTGGGCCCAGCTCCAGCTGGCCGCTGTTGCGGTTGTGCGGCCTGATGAGTGTGGCGCGGTGGAAGCGGTTGCGCAGCAGCGCCCCCACAGCGCGGAACTCCGGTGTCACCTGCCAGCAGGTCTTGAGCTGGCAGCTGCCTGAGGTGCCGTGGCACTTGCACTTCCGCCGCATGTTCTCCATCACGGCCTGCGGAGGAGGGAGGCGCGGTGAGAAGTGACCCAGGCCACCCCACTGCCCTCCTTCCAACACAAGACACTGGTCTGAGAGAGTCAGAGGCTTTTGGAAACCAACTCCCATTGGTTGGGAGGCCCGAAGCGGGGTTGGAGGGCGGGGGTCGCACAGCCCCTGAGCCAGGCTGTCCAGAAGAGAAATCTGCCTGCTCTTCTGCTGCTTTCACACCCACCTCCCACCAGGCCAGGCCTTGGGGGAATTCCCTCTTTCCTGCTCACCCCCTCCTCCTGCCCGCCTTTCCCAGCACCTGCAGGGGGCCCTTGGGGCTGGAGGCTCTTGCTTCCTGAGGGGGGATCCCAGATCCTCAGGGAAATTCCCTCTCCTTCCATCCCTCAGGCGGGGGCCAGGAGCAGGGGTTTGCTGGCCCCACTACATCCCAGCCCCAAAGCCTCTGGCCTTGCTCCAGGCTGTGAGTGGGGGCTTTGGGGAGTCTGAAAAAGCCCCTTTCCTCCTCTGGGCCCTGAAACCCTTTGCAGGGAACATAGGAGGCGGGTGGGGATGGAGAGACAGCCCTCCCCCCAGTATACTGTCTGGGGCTTATTCTGTCCAATGCCGACTACCACAGTTCCTCCTAGGAAACAGAACACCAACAGGGCCCAAAGGCTTTACCTGAATGCAGAATGGGAACAGAACCCAAAGAGCCAGGCCCGCCGACCCAGTGAAAGTGGAGAGAGGTTCCCAGACCTCCAAAGGAGGTAGTTAGGGAACAGAACCTACTCACGCCCTGCTCTTCCCTGGAGTCTCCTCCCAAAGGAGCCCTTGGCATTATCCTCACCAGAGGACCCAGAGGGCGTTGACCACATCCTTCTCTCTCCCCATTCCACATCAAAAATACACCCTCAGACAGGGAGAGCCATGATCTGGGGCCCTCAACCTGGGCAAGAGGGCCATAGACAGACCCCCTGTTCATCCATGTTTTAAAGGGCTCCTCAGCCTATATGTGCAGCCTGCGGTGTCAGCACCACGTGGGAACCAGCCCAAAGCCTCCCCTGGCCAACAGCTCCAGAACATCTGCTTCCCACAGGCAGCAGCCATTAATTAACCAGTTTAACGATGAGGAGGAGGCACTGCTGGTATGGGCTGGGAGAGTACTGAAGCTTGGGAAAAGAGCTGCATGGACAGGGCAGGGCTGGGTGGGAGCTAGACTTGACCTGAGGGTGGATATGCCTCAGTTTACTTCACCTCTAAGGCAGAATGGGAAGGGCTAAATCAGCTTGGAGATTTTTTTGGAAGGAGAGGGTGAATCAGCCTGACTGAGGGGCCAGGAGAAAGGGGAGTGAGATGGAGAAGGTGCCAGCCAGAGTGAAGGGAAGCCAGGACCAAGGCCTGAGCAGGCCTGGCAGGGCAAGAGAAGGGGCAGGGTAGGGGTGGAATAGCCAGGAAAGGAGAGTGCTGAGTTACCATGGGGCTAAGGAGGCACCTTAGTGTAGGTGTGTACCTAGAGTAGACTATGCTGTAAGCAAAAGAGCAGGGTCTCAGAGCTCAAGTGCCCAGAGATAAATCCTGCCTCTACCCCTTTCTCACTGGTTATATCACCTTTGGTCAGTTTAGTCGCTCTGTGCCTCAGTTTCTCTATCTTAACCTGAGGTTCATAATAGTACCCTCAATAGGTAGTTGTATGATTAAGTAGGTTAATATGTAGTAAAGTGCTCCAAACAGTACCTAACACATAGTAAGCACTCAATAAATCCAGTTTATTATTACTTTCATATCTCTCTCTCTCTCTCTCTCTATCTCTCTCTCTCTCTCTCTTCAAATGAATGAGACATTTGAGGTAGCATGACCATTTGAGGGTAGGGAAGACTGGGACACAGTTCTACAGAGGTTCCTAGGAACCTCACTTTGAGGAATTCCCCATTTTGCACAGAAAGGTTGGGAGAGAAGGGGATTGCAGCAGAGGATATCATGGAACACTAGAGCGGATGGCCTTCTGGATGATCCAGTTCAAATTTCCCACTTCATTGGAGGAGAGAGGGTGGCAGAGCCAGGCCTAGACCCCTGAGGTCTGACTATAACCCTGTCTCTCACCATTGTTCCCAGTGGAAATGGGCAGAGCAGGCTGCCCAGCAGAGGGTGAGTTAATGAGGGCAGGGGTTGTTTCTGCCCTCTATCCCCAGGCCTAATCAAGTGCCTGGCACACAGTAGATATCCAATGCATGTTTGTTGACTGAATTAGGAGGGGGCAATGAGAAAGTTGCTGAGTTAGGGGGAGCCATGTGATTCCCAGAGGAGAAGCAAGCTGGGGAAGGGGAGGGGCCCGTGGCAGAGGGAGTAGAGTGAGGGGTTGGGAAGGGTAGCTCTTACCTGCCTCCCAACTCGGTTGTTGTGGAGTCTCATGCGTGCGTGGATGTCTCTGTGAGGCTCCCGGGAGTCCAGAAAGTCTTTAGAGAAGCGCTCCCCAAAGCCCACGTCAGGGCTACAGCCGCCCCACTCCCAGGTGTCCTGCAGGCCAGGGCTGGCAGGGGGCAGGGCTGGGTGCTCGGGAACCCCGTGGCTCAGGCCCTTACCCCGCTGCAGCGCATCCAGCTGTAGGCGGTGCAGCTTCCGAAGGAAGGCCTCCTCATCCCCACGCCGGGATGCATCACAGCCGCATGCCCTCAGTTTGCCCAGGGCACAGGCATTGGAAACTGCGTGCACTACGCCGGCTGCAGCGATGGCATATGCGAAGGCACTCTCTCGGAAACCTGCAGGTAGAGATCCAGGAAACTTAGGCTCTGAGCAGCCTTGACAAACCATTCCTCTGCCTTCCCTACCCAAGCTTCTCACCATACAGAGGGGAAACTGAAGCCCAGTGTTGGGAGAAGGCCTGTTACAGGGCACCGAGTCAAAGGGGGTCATAAAGCACACCAGAAGTTCTGCCCAGAGGATGCAGGTGGTGGGAGTCTCCCTCGTAACCCTCCTTTTTGGCACTTATTTCCCTGTTTCATTAACATCACCCTTAGCAAGCTCAGAATTTGTGTCTACATCTCTCCTTTTGGACAGAAGGTATCGTATCTGTTAAACATTCTTTTTTAAAATCAGGGACTTGCCCTAGCTTGTTTGGTTCAGTGGGTAGAGTGTTGGCCTGTGGACTGAAGGGTCCCAGGTTCGATTCTTGGTCAGGGCACATGCCTGGGCTGTGGGCTCGATATATATTTAAAATAAAACAAAATCAGGGACTTAATCTATTACCTCTCTTATAATATTTGCATTGTAAAAATAAGCCTGCAGAAAGAAGGCAAATTAGGTAACCTAAAGAATAAATCAGCCGAGACCGGTTTGGCTCAGTGGATAGAGCGTCGGCCTGCAGACTCAAGGGTCCCAGGTTCGATTCCGGTCAAGGGCATGTACCTTGGTTGCGGGCACATCCCCAGTAGGGGGTGTGCAAGAGGCAGCTGATCGATGTTTCTCTCTCATCGATGTTTCTTTTTTTTTTTTTTTTTTTATGCTGGGTATTTTATTTAAATCTGAGGTCTTTTCAATTTTCTCAGCCCAATCTCTCTGTACTCTCATCGATGTTTCTAACTCTATCTCTCTCTCTCTCTTCCTCTCTGTAAAAAATCAGTAAAATATATTTTAAAAAAAATTAAGAATAAATCACCAGTGATGGAATTCCAGGTTGTAGGAAATGTTGGGCAGATGGGTAAGTCAGAGGAGCTGGTGTCCTCCTAAAGCTCCTGGCCCCAAGATTGCCTGCCTGGTGCCCCGCGCGCCCCCCCCCCCCCTCCCCTGCCTCCAGGTTCACCATAGAACCTTTCTGAGGCCAGAATTGAGAGGCGGGGAAATCAATTGGCAGAATTTCCCCTTTTCCTGTCCACAGGACATTCCTGAACATCTAGGTCAGCTGAAGGTTGTTTGAGGGATGCTAGAGGTGAGCCCTGTGCCTTGCATGGGGTCAAGCATAATAGTGTTGAAAACTGAGAGGGAAGCGCGAGCTAAGGCAGACACTTTCCCTGAGATGCTGGTGGTGGTAGGTGGGGGGGGGGGGGCACAAAGACTCCCTCATGAGCCACTCTCAGGGGCTCAGGGCTGGGCCAACCTGGCCACTGATTATCTACACTGCTTTCCTTCTTGGTGTTCCCAGCCTGAGCTTTTCTCTGGGACATCCCTGGTAGGTCTGGGCCTGTGGCAGGGGAAGGCCTACTTGCAGAAGAGTATCTGGCTCCCAGACCCACAGCTGCTTCTTGCTTATTCTGCATCTGAGAAAGGACCAGCTGTGAGCAGGTTCTGGTACAAGTTTCTGACCAGTCTCTGAACCTGTGTGGGCAATGAAAGAAGCTGAAAGTAATAATAGTCCTCATACAAAGAGGAGAATCTACCTTTGCCATGGGCCTCTGCTGAGGAAGCCCAAAACTAGCCAGAGGCTGAAGGCCTTGGGGGAGGCCTGAGGTTCAGAGGAAAAACTAGAGCCTTCCATTCAGCATCAAAGAATGGAAGGACAAGCTCTCAGAGGACTTACAGCTCCAGAGAGCCAACCAAGACTGGACAGAGACCCTAGCCCAACCTCACCATGTGCACTACAGGCCTCTGTCTTTCTCTTCCTGCCCAACCAAACAAACAAACAAAAAAAACACAAAAAAACAAACAAAAAAAAAAAACCAAGATATATAGTAGTAGTTAAGATTATGAACTTAAAATCAGATTGCCTGGGTTCAAATCTAGGCTCTTCCACTTACTGATGTCAATAGCTATATGACCTTGGCCAAGTGACTTGACTTCTCTGTGCCTCACTTTTCTCATCTGTAAAACAGGGTTATTATTGTCTGCCTCAATGTTGTTCCAAGGATTAAATGAGTTAGTAAATTTAAAGTACTTAGAAAAATATCTTACTCATAGTAAGTACTATATAAACATTAACTATTAAGTTCTTTCTGCTGTCTGACCTCACTCATTATTTCTATAGTTTCAGGCCATTGCTTTTCGTTTCCCTGACCAGGGACAGAGCCTAGAAGCTCATAACCCACTCTACAATAAATTACTCTGGTCACCAGAAGCCCATACAGCAGACTGTCCCTCTCTATTTTCTCTTTCCAACTTGTGGTATCTTTGGGATCTTTCTGTAAAAAGCCAGCTATGAACAGACAAGAAGGGATGGGTATTTGCTGGAGCCTTCAAAGGGGATACTGGGAATTGTTGGCAGCTGCAGAGGAGTAGACACTGCTCTGGGAGGTGGGGCCCAAGAGAAAGGAGGACAGATTCACGCTGAGGAGCACACCCTGTGTTTATCCATTGCCTTTTGTCTATGGAACTCTGAAGCACTTCTCTTATTGCTGAGGGAGTCATCAGCCTGCTCCTTAGACAAATGGCAATACTCAGACCTCGAGAGGAAGCCCAGACCTCAGAAATCTACCCCCCAAACACACACACACACACACACACACACACACACACACACACACACACAGTGAAAGGGAGATGCCCAAGGTCATGGGGGTTATGGAGCTGGACCCAGCCCCAGCTCTCCCAGTTTCCAGGCCTGACAACTTTCTGCTGAAGGCCTTTTGACAGGGAAGACCTGCTGCTGAGTAAGAAACCAGGTAGCCCAGTTCCCAGTTCCCATGGCCCTGACTATGGATGGCACCAGGAAAGAGCAAGAGGCTGGTCCAGGGGGATGTGCTAAGCCAACCATCATATTCTAGGCTCTGTTACATTCAAGGATAGACTGGAGGAATCTGGAGAAATGTAGTCCACAGCCTGCAATGACCACCCATACCCACCACAGGCAGCAAAAGAAACCATTCCATGGTCTCTAGTAGCTGTCACAGCCCCATGTAGGTGTGACCAGGCAGAGTTTGTGCGGCCACCCTCTGTTCTCAGCATCCAGGCCTTGAGAAGTCCAGCCCACTGGGTCTGCCTCCAGTTCCCATTCAGGGCCCCAGTTTCGGTCCTGGCCCCGACTGTCTGGAGCAGACGCAGGCACTGTGCCATCTGGCCAGCTGGAGGGGGAGAGGGGTGGGGCCATGGCCAGCTGGGCTGCCCGGAGCATTGGTTGGGGTGGGGGTGGGGGGCTCGTTAAGACGCACAATTAGCCTCTCTGCCTTTGATCTGGGACAGGGACTGCCAGCATCTAAGTGGAGTCAGCTGCTGCTACAGGCTGAAGCCAATGGCCAGGAAAGGGCTGGGGGAGGAGATTTGGAGGGTAGGGGAGTGTGGAGGAGAGAGGATTCAGGAGCCAGTGGGAACCTAGAGGGGGTAGAGAAGCTTGAGCCCTGCCCATTTGAATCAGACAGGAAAGGGGAAAGGTCTGGTCCCCATTCCCTCTGTGCAAACAATCTGTGCGTGCTCATGTGCCTGGGCTGAGAGGGAGAGAGTTGTGTGCATATGGCAACACTTAGGGATGACACTGAATGTGGCTACATGCTTGCACAAACATGGGTAGGAGTGTGTGTGCATGTCAGTTTCATTTCTTGGACTACTCTTACATTGCACAGTTCACCTCTGGGCACAGAGATCATGGTGGCCATTTAGCTTGGGAGGCAGTATGGCAGGAATTGAGTGGAATCTCTAAAGTTAGCTGGCCTGCACTTGTGTCCTGGTTCTACAGCTCACTTACAAGCTGTGTGACTAAACACAAGTTACCTAACCTCTCTTAGCTTCATTAGTAAAAGGAGGATAATAATAGGACCTACGAATGGGGATTGTTTGAGGACCCTAAAGTGCAGATAAAGTGCTTTAGAAGAGTGCTTGGCACACAGCAAGTACTTAGTATGTGTTGTCTGATTCATTGGATGCCATTAGAATAATGGGACCTTAGGTGACCTTGGGATATGATTGCCTGTGCCTCTGTGTCCCCATCTGAGTTCTACCACATACCCCAAGCCTGGAGACCTACGCATGAAACCAAGACTCTCTGAGGATGAATGTGAAAAGGAAGTGGGAGAAGAAAGAACCAAAACCTTGTAGAACAGAGGCTGGACTCTAATTTGCTGGCTTCTCCTGCACTAGGAGCCTGGCTTGCTGTGGGGCCTCCTGTGCCTTCTATCAGTTTCCAATGGGTCTGGGCCTTAGGGAGGGCAGTACCTAAACTGTGTGGGAGCTCCAGAACCTGCTGTGTGAATCTCCTGCAGTCTCCTCCATCAAGCATCTCCCTGTCCTCTGATCGCTTCTCACTCCAGGGTCCAAGTCCAGCCTGAAGTAGCCCCTTCCTCAAATCTCCCTCTGGTCCCTGAGTGAGAGATGGGTTCTCTAGTTCTCACAAGGAAGAGCTCCCCTCTAGCTGGTCTTCTGCTAACACTCCACCCACCCAGACACTAACCCTCTGGGTCTAGAACTAAAAGTTGGGAATACCAGTGCCCTTGACACTTAGGTCACAGCTGCCCCTGGGCTGGATAAAACAGCCAGTATGGACTGGGAGTCCTCTCACAGCTTTTATTCTGACTCTAGCCTCCTAGAGGCCCCTCTCCTTGTCCCCCAACCCCAGGCTTCAGCACACACACACACCAATCTCCTCTCCTTGGCTGGGTAAAGCCCTGTTATATGCCCTGCCTTCCCAAGAACACACTCCAGGTACTCAACCTTCTTTCCTTTCTCTCTCCTACATTAGAACCCCATCCCTCAGCCCAGCCCATCTCAGGAAAGGTGCCAGGACAATTAGATGACAGTAACAGCATTAAAATGGAAGGCCCAAGGGACCACCTCTTCCCAGCAGTTGCTGCATTTTAAACATGGCAGGATGCACCTTCAAGAAACCCTATTGGCAGCCTGGGTCAGAAGAGGGCTCAGCACCTTGATATTCTATGTGGCAGAACTGAGGTCACCTGGCCCCACAATGGACAGCCCATAGCTTAAAAAGAAGTGAAACTGTGGAAAGGGCCTATACCAGGGGCCGGCTGCCACCAACAGTGGTCCCATGGGATTTAAACTCAGCTAGTCCTTCAGGTCGATGGGCCAGGGCAGACCAGGAAATGACCCCATGAGGGTGAACTGAGAGGTGGAGATGAGAGAGGTCCTTTCCAGAAGCCTAGAGTCCCCTCCTCGAGGGAGAGGTACAAATGAGGTGTCGCAATGCCGGGAGCAGAAGCCGCAGAGGTGTGCGACGGTGTTCTGAGGCCAAAGGAAGGAGCCCAGCCTCCTTGCCAAGCCCAGGAGTCGCTGTCCCGCCCCCTCCCCGCTTTGGGCGCCGCCCCGCCCCGGCTAGCCCTGGCAAGTCTCCCCCTCCACCCCTAACCTCTCCCCCTACCGTCCCCCCAGCTCACCTCCCGCTTATTAAACTGCAGGTGAACCCGGGAGCGCCTGGCGCCGCGCCAAGCCCGCTCGGTTCCACCGCTCGGAACTCGACCCCAGTGTCCAAGACCCTGCGTCCTCCACCGGGCGCACGGGCCTCGCCAGGCGCAGCCACCGGGACGCCTGGCTCACTCTGTCTAGAAGGGACAGGAGGACCAGAAGGGAAGAGGGGCGCCGAGGCCAGGAGGGGTAAAGAGCTAGTTTTGCCTCGCCCCTTCGGAAGCGGCAGGGCTGAGAAGCTCAGCGCCCGCCTGAGTCCCAGGGAGCGGAACCGAAGCAAAGTACTACGGTGCCTTCACGGCGCGGCCCGGGCGCTGGAGGGAGATCGTGGCTTCGGGGAACTCGGGTGACCTAGAGACCCACCCGGAGTGGGAGCGGGCGCGCGGCGGCGGCCAGCGCCGGCCTGGCCCGGCCAGGGCGTGACAGATGCGGAGGCCTGTCACTTGGTGTTGGCCGGCGCTCAGCGGGGCAGGGCGGGGCGGGCGCCGGTGGGCCGGCCAGCCGGGGTCCGGGCCCGCCGCCCTCCAGTGGCTGGAGAGGCTCGAGAGCAGCGGGGCGGGCGGGGCGGGAGCGCAGGGCCGGGCGGGGGGCGCCCTCTCGGAGCGGCGCGGCTGGGCCCGGGAGCCGTCTGCTGCGGCCCGCGGGGATTAGTTCGCGGCTGCATGCCGCCACACGCGTCGGGCTGGGCTCCGCCAGGGAGAAACAGCGCCCCGGGCTCGCGGGGGAGGCAGGAGGGAGAGCGCGCGGGGGCGGGGCGGGCGGCCCGGGGTTGGGCTGGGGGAGACTGGGAATGCTCAGAGGGGTCCTGGGAGGGGTCCTGGTGAAAAGGGGAAGGCGCTGGCTTTCTAAGTTCTCTCTGAAGTTGGGGTCCATTGGAGCCTTATTCTCCCAGAAGCCTCAGGCCCCTAGGCCAAAGGGTATAGGAGTACCCCTCCTTTCCCCTTCACTGTCAACCGAGAATGGGAAAAGTCCCAAGGAGCTAGGTCCCCACACTGTCTCACTAAGCAGCTGAGTAGGAGAGATAGGTATCCAGCCAGGCCCAGCTAGGAGGCAGGACCCCCATCTTTCCCTCAGCACCTGAGTCAAGGCCTAAGATACCAGCCCAGGAGGTAGGTGTGAGCAGAAATGAGCGACAAAACCTTCCTAGATCTCCAGCCCAAGCCATTCTAGGGACTGCCCAGGTGAGACCTGGGTCACCTAGCAGTGAGGAGGGAGGGCAGGAGTCTTAAGTTTCTCTGTGTCGTGAGGGAAAAAGAAATTGGCAGGGCCTCCAGGCCTACTAGGCTGGAGGCACACACACCCAGTGCCTCTGATTCAGAGACAGCTTTCCAGGGAGGTGAGGATGACACAGAGGCTGGTGGCATACCCTGCTGGGAAGAGCTTCTTCGGAAGTACAGACCTTTTACCTGCCCAGGCTTCCCTCACCTACGCCATTTGGCAAAAGTCCCCCATGCCTCTTCATGCTGATTCTGGGTACTTTATCACAGGCTCTCTAACCTCAATGCTGTTTGCTAGGTGGAGGGTAAGGGAGGCAGGTCACAGATATAGATAGTTCCTGGGCCTGAGCTAATGCAGTGCCGATGACAGGGCAGGATAACTCAGGAGTCCTCTTCTCAGGCATGGAACCTGCCACCCTGGGACCACACAGCCCAGCCTCAAGCCAACTCGTCCCCATTTGTCTGCCCCTTACCCCCCTCACTGTGGGGGGCATTTCTGAGACCAGATAAAGGTAGCATGGCTGGCAAATGGGCACCTGAGGAGGTTGCCAGCTTGTGGGAGTGGGTTGGGGATGGCTGGGAGATAGGTTCTAAGGTGGAGGTGCTGGATGGGGCCGGCAGAGGGGCAAGACGAGGGGCAGCTACCTCTGCTGAAGATGGGACTCTCGTAGGGGATCTTATTTCGAGTCTCGAGACTAGAGCAGTTCCAGCGCTGATCCCGGAACTGGTGCTGACATTCGTGGATGGCAATCTGGATGCCCTGGATGGCTGAGGCAGCCACGTCAGGGTGGCGCACGCACACCTCCATCTGCCGCCTACTCAGGCCCGGCAATGTCAGGCACACGGTGTTGGCGTCGAGCACGGGCTCCGGGGGAAGGCGGAGGCCCAGAATGTCGTTGGGTGCAGACCTGCAGAGAAGGATGGGGGTGGGTGAGTGTTTGGGGAACTAGGAGGACCCCATCTAACAATACACAGTCTGTCCCAAAGGCTATAATCCCCAAGGCGTTGGTGGTATAGTGGTGAGCATAGCTGCCTTCCAAAGGCTATAATCCCCTGGCCTTTGAGTTTGGGCCCGTCAGTGTACCCCTAAAGCATTCTCTTTTCCTTGACCTTCTCACCAGCATCAACTCCAACAAAACCCACCCAGCTGCACACCCACACAGGTAAACATGTGCAAATGCACACACCTGGAATACCTGCACACACAGTATTTTACAAGTACATCTGCAGACATAGATGCTTACCCACACGGCATTCCCCAGAAGACCACTCTTTAAGACATGTTTCAGACATATTCCTGAAGACACATTGAGGTGAACACCCAGACCCACTTACACACATGCACACTTCACCAGACATAGTTACACACAGAGACACACAACACATGCACACTTCACCAGACATAGTTGCACACACAGACACACAACACATGCACACTTCACCAGACATAGTTGCACACACAGACACACAACACACTTCACCAGACATAGTTGCACACACAGACACACAAGTACACACAGACACACAAGTACACACATGTGTTCATCTTAACATCTAGGAGCTCTCACATTCACATAAATGTGCACACAGACTGCTATTTACATAACACAGCTTGCTGGGCTCACTCAAACACACACACACACACACACACACACACACACACACACACGGAACCCTTCCATCTTCAGTACCTCACTGACCCCACCTGGGCTACACCCTTCTAACCCCCAACCCTGTCCCTGCCTGTGAGCCATCTCCAAGGTGGAGCAAGGCAGTTTGAACTTACTCCTGGGGTGGGGGTGCATGCCCCCAGCACAGCACTAACTCCAACTTGGTACTTGCTACACACACACACACACACACACACACACCCCTTCCCTTCTAGTAGCCATCACTCTCCTGGGCACTGCCCTGTCTCCCTGGACTGCCCATATTCTGTCACCAGTTCTACACCCTCCTATGAGGACACTGTCTTTCATTGGGCAGCAGGACTTTCCTGCGACACTGTCCCTCCCTCCTTCCAGGGTCCCCAGAGGCCTCTGTGGCTGGGGGTCCCAGCTCTCTAGGAGGGCGGAGCATAAGGTGAGGGCTCACCTGGGCAGGGCGGCAGCCAGCAGCAGTAGGAAGAACAGGAGCGCGCAGAGCGCGGGCCGCGGCTGGGGCCCAGGTCGGAGAAGCCGCAGCCAGGGGCAAGGGTGGGTGCTGCCCATGGCGCGCGGGCCGTGATGGGCGGGGAGTAGGGGGCTCACAGCCCAGCAGGACCCTCGAGCCAGGGGCGACGGCGCATGATCCGCGGGGGTCGGGGTGGCTGCGACACAGAGCTCCGACCTGGGTCACGGCTCCGGGAGCAGACGGCGCCCGCCTCCCCGCTCCATGGGGCAGCGCCCCCGGGCACCGCCCCCGGGGGGGGGGGGGTAGCGGGCGGGCGCACCGGGCACCTCCTGGCACAGGGGTCCAGGGAATTTCCCGAGGCCCCCCTGCGACAACTCCTGGTGCCTCTTGAGGGTAAGGGGGGCCCGGAGGTGCTGCGGGCTGGGGACGAGAGGCTGGGGTGCCGGCAGCCCCCCAGCACTGCCCCGCCGAGCCTTCGCTTCCGAGGGCGTGTAGGGCGAGCCGGGGTGGGGGCTGTGGGGGGGGCGGCGCTGTCTGTGCCTGGCCTCGCCGCCCAGAGAGTGAGTGACTGTCCCAGCTCGGGGAGCTCCGCCGCCTCCCCACCCCCCAGAGTGTCTCAGGGCTCTACCCCACGTGACGTCACGACGGGGTGGAGGAGTGGAGGCGTGTACGCGTCCTGAGGCCACTGCGTCCGCTCAGGACTCTGGGTGGGAGCGGACACGCGGGGGGTAGGGGAGGAGAGGGCTGGGGTCTGTGCGCGCAGGCACAGGGAGGTGCCGGTACTCCGGACGTGCTGGTTTGTGTTGGAAGGTGTGTGTTACTGGGAGGTGTGGGTGCCTGGCTGAGACACAGCTGCTGGGGAGCGGTCCCCCCCCGCCCCCCCAATACACACACCTGCAAGGGCTGGAGGGGGAAGGGCTGGCCCCTCTGCTCGGCCTCCCCCCCCCCCCCGCCCCCACTTCAGGGGGGACTTCCCAGGCTTGGCTGGCGAGGCAGGTGTTGGATCCTGCAAAGAGGGGTTTGGCAGCTTCTGGATCTTGCTCTCCTTCGCCGTGTGACCTTAAACAGGTGCCTGCTGCTTACTGAGGCAACCTTTGCTCCTTTGTGAAATGAGGTTAATGAGCCCCCCTCGTCTAGTCACCTCGTCCAGGCAATGAAGACAAAATTGCTGGGACTCCAGTAGTAAATGCTTGTCTGGGCGCAGAGCACCCAGCGGTGGCACACCCTGGGAGGGGCGGGGTTAGAGAGCCTTTTAATCCTAAAGGTGTGCTTCAAGGGCGCCTTATTTCACCCTCTTCTATTCACAAGAAAATATTTAGGTTCAGAGAGGGTCGTGACTTATTTGGTTGGAACCAAAACCGGTTTGCTTGATCCTGAGCACAGCAGCAACTGCCCCAACGCTGAGGACTGCTTGCCCTGGCCCTGCCACCTGTAGTTGGGCCTCTGGGAGCTCCCCGACACCAGCTTCCGGCTCAGGCTCAGGCCCACTCCTCTCTGGGATCCCTTCCTGTGCCCTCTCCGTAGCTGAACACCGGGCTCACCTCAATATAGGGTGCGTGTACTAGATCCAGGCAAGCGCCCGAGAGCCAGAGGGTTGGGATAGAGGCTTCAGTGCCTGATTCTGGTTCTAATCTGTGCCCTGATAGTGAATCCTACTCCCGCCGAGGCCTTAGCATCCTCCTCTCTAAAATGGGCACAAGCCTCCCACGTTATATACACACCTCCCTGCCAACCTCACTGCCCTCTCTCTCTGAAGAGAGCCCCTGCTGGCTTAAGGACAAACTACGGAACCTCTGGCCTCAGAGACAAAAGGGGCCCTTTCCTGGAATTGGCCCACCCTGGGGAATTGGCGGAGAGGGGCGGGGCCTTCTCTGTCCCTAGACTGTCAGGTGGTGGAGGCAGCCTGAGCAACAGCAGGCTGATGGCTTACTCCCCCCTTCATTCCCTCCTCTCTGCCTGCAGCCACCGCAGCTGTCAGGAATTAAGGACTTGAGGCTGTGGGGGATGGGGGTGGCAAGGAGGAGGGGGAGAAGATTGGCTGGACAGCAGGAAAACAGCGGGGGGGTGGGGGGTGGAGGAAGCCGTCTGTGTCAGCCAGAGCCTTGTTTGACCCCAGCTGCCCTCTGCCCCCACCTCTCTCTCCCACCATGTTGCAGGCACCATGCTACAGGCACAGGAAATTTGGAACTAGACTTTGGGAAGGGTATAGAGAGGGACAGGGCAACACCAGACTCAACACAGGAAGGAGGCATGGACCCAGGGTGAGAGAGGGCCCCAGCACGGGCAAGCCAGACTGGGAAGTCATGCTCCCGTTGGCTGCGAGGGAAACTGAGGCCCAGAAAGGAACACGCTCAATTAGGAATGTGTTCCCAATCCTTACTCCCTGTCTAGTGCTCACACTAGCATTTCCCAGTACCCATGCATCATATGTATCCCTTGGGGTGGGCCATTGTGGGAAATACTGCTTCCAGTCCCAAGCAGCTGAATCATCCTTTCCAGGGGCAAGGCCTGGACATCTGCATGTCTAACTGGCATCCCAAGTGATTTTTGTGAGGCTCACATTTGGGAAACACTGATCTGCTTGAGTGGCTGATTTTTTCCTTCGGCCTCCATCTAATGAGGGAGAGTCTCTTTGCTCTCCCACCCTCTACTGTTCATGAACCATAGACATGTGGAGGAGAGGGAGAAGGCCCTTTCTTCGAAACCCCCAGGAGGCAAATAATGTTGCCCAAGCCCTGCTTGCACTAGGGCGTGGTTCTGGCCTGATGTCATGAGGGTTTAGAAGCACCAAGCCTGGGGCACCTCTCCATAGTTCGGGGGGAGAGGGCATATGTAGGGTCTTGGCCTCTGTGCAGATGAAGCCCAGAAAGAGTGCCTGCCCCAGCCTCATATGACCCACACCATGGGCAGCCCCTAGGCCCCACCCTGGCCCTGCTCTGGGCTCTGGCCCTCAGCCCAGCCCCAGCCCCCGCAGCAGCCTCAGCGCAGCCTGAGACCACAATTACAGGGGCCACTGAGGGTGGGGGAGCACCATGGCTGAAAGGCAGCTCTGAGAATGGTTCCAGCTGTGGCAGCTCTGGAGGAGGTTGCAGGGAAGGGAGTGCTGGGGAGGCACCAGGGTGAGAACAGGTGGGCCCTCAGTCCTGATGCTCTGCCAGAGAAGTGTGTCTTGGTGAAGAAGAGAGGGAAGGAGTCCCAGACTGATAAGGGAGCTTGTTGTCCTATTGTGTAGGTCTCAGGGGCCACCACCCCTCAGCAAGGTAAGGGAGCATAGCTTGCTGCTTCAGTCTCCCAAACACCTAGTTCGTTTAGCCATTGAAGGGAAGGGGAAATGTTTCTTGAGCTCGCAGCCTACAGCTGGTCCTGGCCCTTCAGACAGCTTCCCCATCCATCTTGCATTCAGGCTGTTCCTGATATGGTCACTCACACATCTGGAGCATCTCAGTACTTTCCCGCCATCTCCTTGATTCCACATGTCCTCCATCACTCAGCCAGCAGGAAGCCTTGGTGGCTCAGATTGTGTCTGGGGCTGAGCAATTGGGTCAGCAAGTGAAGGGGGGGGGGGGATGATGGGATATTTTTGAGTTCTGCTTCCAGCCTCCTTCCCAGGCAGCAGTGCAAGAGCCTGATCTTAAAGAGGGCCAGGATAATGGTTAAAATGGTGCCTATCGAGCCATTACTCTCACCCTTCACACATAGCTGTTCCCAGACTCCTGCTAGGCTCAGTCACAGAAGATGGACCACTAACAAATGACTAGCACTTTAAAGATTGCAGTGTACTCTTACAATGTACTAATAAACTACCAGGCACCCCCCACCCCCATTTCATAACTTAGTTTGGGAAAACTAAGGCTCAGAGAGATTAGCTGATTTGATTAAGGTCGAGCTAGCAAACTAGGCCTTTTGTTCACGGTATCATGCTACTTCCTCTGAGTTCCCTTTAACATGCTTGGGTTGGTATCAGTTCATGCCACTGCCTCAGTTTCCTTCTCTGGCATCATGGAGAAGAATATCCAGTATCACCCACCCCATACACTCTCCACTCCCCCCCCCCTCCCCTGGAAGTAAAGATGGGGAGGCAGCCATCCCAGACAGTCTGGAGCCCTAGCAGCTTAACCTAAACTGTCTCTGGGTCTCCTTGCTTCCTTTCATCCTTTCTCCTGCCTACCATTCTGAGTTCCCTAAATGTCCTGCAGGTTCTGATGGTCCCTTTTAATAGGGAAACTGGGCTCTGTGCACCCTCTGGTGGTCTCTGAAGGAAGTTCAGGAGATTATTTTTAAAAGCATTGTACCCATCAAAGAGCTCTGGGGAAGGCAGAGATGTGAATAAAACCCTATCTGTAGGAAGTTTCATTTCGCCTCCACGTGGCCCACAATGCCAGTTCCACTCTCTTCCCTTTGTAAGTTATCCAAGTCCTCTTGTACGAGAAGTTGTGAGTCCAAATTCTCCACGACACTTCCCTGAAGCCCAGGCATTTGACCCGAGGGAGCCAGGAGAAGCAGGAAGGAAAACCCAGATGCTCCTTCCTTCCCACAGCAGCCTATATCCTCTCTCCATACATGCCACATCCTGGAGGGCTGAGCCAGGCTAGGTCATAGATGTGGATGGAGGGGCATTGAGGGGGGAGGACAGATGCACTAGAAGCACGTCCAGGATGAGTTCCCCTTCCTTCTGTTTCATTTGAAGAACTCTGCCATCCTCCCTGTGCCCCTATTCCCTGTGGTCTTGGTGGGGCTGTCAATCCCAGTCAAAGTAGTACAGCTCTCTGGACACTGTTATTGCTCCAGGAATAGGCAAGAAACCCAAGCTGGCCCGGTCAGGGTCTTCCTCAGGACTTCTGCTTAGAAGGCCATTCTTCTTCATATCACTAGCTCTAAGAATGTAGGCATAGAGCTGTCATTTAGAGAAAGTCAATCTGCAGTAGGCGAGAATGAGGATGGCATGAAAAGAGAGGCAGAGGTAAGCAGAAACAATAGATGTGGGGTGGAGGTGGGAAAAGAGATGTATGACACGCTTTGGGACCCTGGTTTCAGCTGTGCCTGAATTCAGTTTTACCCCTGGACTTCCAAGGTATAAGACCCATTAATTAAATTTCTTTGGACCAAGCTAGTTTTTCTTAAAATGTCTTTATTGAGTTTTATAGAGAAAAGAGGGAGAGGGATAGAGAGATAGAAACATCAATGAAATGAGAGAGAAGCATCATTGATCAGCTGCCTCCTGCACGCCCCCTACTGGGGATCAAGCCCGAAACCCAGGCATGTGCCCTGACCAGGTATAGAACCTGTGGCCTCTTGGTTCCTGGGTCAAAGCTCAACCGCTGAGCCACATGGGCCAGGCTGGACCACGCTAGTTTGAGTTGGGTATCTTTATTTTCAATCAGGGTCTGCCTAATACCTACAACAACAACAACAACAACAACATCCCACAGCTTTCTATTCCCATTCTTATAGCAACTACCATTTATTTAGCATAAATTTAACATAAATTATTCTGTGCTGAGTGCTTTTCATAGTTCAAAGATATCCTCCCCACAAGTCTATGAGGACGTGGGATGGATTGTAATGGCTGCAAATTCTTTGCCACATTCCCATGGAGAGGTGGAGTCTATTTCTCCTCCCCTTGAATTTTGTCTGGTTCTATGATTAGTGTCGACCAATAGAGAGTAACAGAGATGCTATGCAACTTCCAAAGCTGGAACTAAAAGAGACGGCAGCTTCTGCCTCCCAGGCTGGCACAGTCTATATCAAAAGTCAGCTTTATGTAAGAAGTCCCACCACACTGAGGCCGCCATGCTATGAGGAAGCCCAAGCTAGACACGTGGAGAGGAGGCCACTGGAGAAGCTCAGCCCAGCCCAGCCAGCCCAGCCACCAGTGGAGTACAGCCAGCTGAATGACTACAGCCAATAGTTCTGCCATAAGGAGCAGAACCACCAAGCTGAGCTTTGACAAATTCCTGACCAAAAGGATCGTGAGAAGTAGTTATGTTGGGGTTGTTTGTTATGCAGCAATGTATAACTGGAACAGGATGACAGTCCCATTATAAAGGTAAAGAAACCGAGACTCACATGATCTGTACTGCAAACTTCTAAGCAGCCGCATCAGCTTCAGACCCAAAGCTCTTGCTTTGCCCTACATACCTTGAAGGGGGCATGTACAGTATTGGGACTATGAGAATATTGGGGGCTTTGAATCCTAGCCTTTTGGCTATCCCCTCCCCCCTTCTCTCTGGAGGAAGATGGGGGCATGAAGTTTAGCTCTGGAGAGCCCGGATCTCCCAAACCTTTCCTCTCTTCCCTCCACACTAACCATCAGCTTCCTGAGAAAGAACTAGAAGGAAGGAAATGTAGTTGGGTGCCAGGAAAAACCTTGGAACAACTTTTCTTTGTCTCCCTCTAAGTGTAATTAGAAATGCTGTTCTGAGCAGTCTTTTCAGTGTTAATGGGGGTAAAGTTAGTTTCAAATGTTTAGTCTGATGTTAGTAATAACATATTTCATCACATTCTATGGTTCATAAAGTGCTTTAATCCTATGGGCTTGGGTGGCCCTAAAAGTCTACCCACAAATCCCCCAGGGATCACAGAAACAGAAGGGCAGATGAGGGTGTCACACTCCCCTAGAATGTTGATGAGAGCTGAGTACGCCAGCAGAGGCTTCCCGTCTGCTTTCCCCAGACCCTCTCAAGAGTCTGTTCCTTTAAAGAGGGATTGCTACTTCTTCTCCTGTAGATCCAGGCCCTAGATGTGTGACAAGAGTGAACAAGAAGAATGCCAAGGGGAGATTTGGCACTCTTCACCATGGTTGCCAGGAGAGCCCAGTCCCATGGGGGAGGGGGGCGGGGGAAGATAGGGACCCAGTTCTATCACAACCATCTCCCTTTAGACACTCCTTCCAGAGCCTGGCCCCATGTTAACCCGCAGGAGACCAGCCCCCCTCCCAAACTGTGGTCCCAGTCCTATTGGTTTAAATATCTTTATTGATACTAAACTCACCCACCCAACACATGGCCAGCAGTTCTTAGGAACCCCGCATCCAGAGGCCTAGAGAAGTTTCCATCTGGGACCAAAAGAGGGAAACTGCAGAGCTCCCTACAGCGTATAGTCTCCCCAGAACCCGTTAAAGCACCTCTGGGGATCCCTCCGATGCACTGGGCCTTCCTGGGCACGCGAATAACTCCAACCTCAGTTTCCAGAGGCTTGGGAGATGGACTTTTGCAAGGGTAAATTGGGCCACGGCAGCGCCCCCTGCTGGAGCCCAGAGGTCACACAGGTACGAGAGGCAGCGCTGCGCGCCGTTGGGAGAGGCCGGCGGCGGGTCAGAGGCAGAGGCTGAGCTCCTTGCGCACGAGGCATTGGTGGCACTGCACTACGCAGCACCAGTGGAAGCGGCACAGGCAGTTCTCCTCGAGCTGCACGCTCTCCTCGCGGTGCCCGCGGCCGCAGCACAGCAGGTCGCAGCCGCTGAGGTCCAGCGCGCTGCTGTTGCAGGCGCGGCCGCGCGTGCCTGGAGAGCCTGTGCGCCGGTTGGGGGCGCAGAAGTCGGGCGAGTCGGCGACATAGAGCAGGTCAGCGCGACTGGGCGGCTTGAGATTGCGGACAGCGGGCAGCAGAGCCTTGCCATCGTTGGTGCCCATGACACGCGAGGCGCCGTGGAAGCGCTCGAGCAGCTCCGCGCCCACCTCTCGGAACGGGGGCAGCTTCTGCCAGCAGGTGCGCAGAGCGCACGAGCCCGACAGCCCGTGGCACTTGCATTCAGTGCGCGTATGGCTCCGCACCGCCTGCGGGGAGCAGAGGAGCAGGCAAATAGAGACAGATGTGGGGGGTGCGGGTCGCGGAAAGGCCCAGAGGATCGACAGACAGAATAAAAAAAAGGGGGGGGGGATGGATGGAAGAGAGGAAAGAGAGAGAGAAAAAAAAAAAAAGCAATGGAGAGCGCAAGGTGAGGAGGAGGAAATTAAGGAAGCGACAGCCGGGAGTGGAGGGTAAGAATGACAATGATGGAGAAGTAGAAGTGGGGAGTGGGGGAAAGAAAGCCAGAGAATAGGGAGAAAGTAGAATGGACAGCGCGGGTGTGAATCTCCCTGGAGCAGGGGAGGTGGCGGTGGTAGCTGTCGCACCTTCTCCCTCCTGCCAACCCTCAAGGCACCAGGCAGGGCTGAGCAGAGGCGCAGAGCCCGCTCCTTGGGCGTCTGTCTCCACCATCCCTCCCCAACCCTCTCTGGCAGGTATGTGGGCCTGTCAGGACATACCTCTCTGGGCCCCTTCCTACCCCCTGCCCATGCCTCAGCCCCAAACTCTAGAAGATACAGGATATGTGTGGGGATGCCTCTAGAGCACCCTAGAACTGAGGCAGGGTGCCCACTGTGGACGCACTACTGAGAACTAGAACCCCAGGTGTCCTGCCCTCTATTTGCTGTTTGTGTCTAAGAGTCACAGCCCCACCAGAGATTATGGGGCCAAATGCCCTAGGAAGATCATCTCTGGAATCTCAGAGTCTAGGGACCAATCTGATTACAGACATTTGTGTCCCTCCCCCTCCCAGGTTCTGTCCTTCCCCTTGGGCACATGTGACCCAGACAGCTTTCTGTCCCTAAACAAGCTCCTGGGGCCTCCTCATTGCAGAGGGAAGGGGAGAGGCTGCCAGAGTTCTGGGCAGGGCCTGGTCTAGGGTTGCTGGGGGGCCAGTTGACAAGAGTCCCGATTCAGTCACAGCTTTCCTGGCCTCTGCCTGACCCCCTCCTGCCTCCACCAGGATCCAGCCCATTGCCCCTTGGTCTAGCCCCTTTCCAGGCCTCCCTCACACCTCCTGGTTCCCCTACCTCAAGACATTTGTCTCCATCCTCTTGTCCCTGCCCTGGCAGCCACATCTCTACCCACCCCAAGCTTTACCCCACCTGTCCTGTTTCAGAGGTATGACCTCTCTACCTGGGGTCCCTAAAAGCCTCAACCGAGTCCTCTTCCCTGGGTGACCTTCCCTACCCTGCCCCAGGCCCTCCCAGGCCCCCAACCAATCTTCCCAAGTGGCCCCCCACCGCCACGCTAGCTCCCACACACGTTAACATTTGCCTACACATACACACCCTCTCTCACACCCTCACTTCTCACACACTTCAACAAAGTGCTCCTACACATTCACCACGCTGTCCTACATCCACCCAGCCACACAACTGTCCCACATCCACTGACACAAGCACACGTTTCCACCGTCGTGCACACACCCTCTGGCACACCCCTGCCCATACTCACCAGCCGGCCGGCCTCGTTGTTGTGAAGCTGCACCAACGCTCGGATGTCTCCACTTCCCCGCTTATGCCTCGCGTCCATGAAGAGCCTGGACTTCTCATCCCCGAAGTCCACATCGTCCCCACAGCCTCCCCACTCCCAGGCTGCACTGCCCTCTGGGGAGCCCACAAGGCCAGGGGGCCCAAGGGTGCCTGGCAGGCCAGGGGGCCGTGGTGGGGCCCGCCTGCGGGGTGCCTGGCAGCCACACTGCAGCAGCTCGCCCATGGAGCAGGCCTGCGTGACTGCATGGCTGGCGCCCGCAGCCGTGATGGCAAAGACGAAGGCGGTCTCCCGGATGTCTGTGGGGACAGGGAGGAGCAGTCAGCACAGCATCAAAGCTGAGTCCTAGGGGACTGTGGTGGGCGGGGCAGTGCGGTGGGGCTGGAAGACAGGGTCAGGGCAGGGTGCCCAAAGATTCTGGGAGAGGTGGGGCTCTGGGCAGCCTCCCCAAACCTCCACCCTCTCCTCTGAGCCCAGAGGTCCCCTCCTCACACTGACCCTGCTGCAGGATGCGCCCAAAGGCCTTGCTGTGGCTGGAGCAGTTCCAGCGGCGGAAACGGAACTGGAACTGGCACTCTCGAACCCCAAGCCGGGCACCCCGCGCTAGCTCAGCCACCACTTCTGGCTCCTCCTGGCACAACTCAGCCTGCCGCCCTGCCAGCCTCCGTGCTTTCCTGCAGATACTGGTGGGGTCCATGACCAAGGGGCTGCCCACTGCCCTGGGAAGCAAAACACAGCAAGTCAGGGGTATAACTCCAAGGGTAGGGGGTAACAGAGAGGGAGACCAACACCCTCCCCCCCAACTCAGCCCACAGCCCAGGAGCTGGGATATGCCTACCCACCAACAACAACTAAGATTGAGATTCTCCTGTCTGGTTCCCCTGCCATTCCATCCACGTCTGTGTTCCCTTTTAACTAGAGTCTAGACTGAAATCACTGTAGAGCCAGAATTCAATCTTATCCTTCTCTGCATATTTTTACTAATAAATCCTTATATAATTTGACTCAAGGTAAAGGCAGCTGGCAGCAGGTAGGCCAAGACTAAAATTCAACAGGCCTCGCCCAAAGGGAGACAAGGAAGAATTTAACAGAAGGAAGATCAAGAAGGTTGTCAAAGGAAAGAAAAAGATTTTAGAAAAAGATCAGAAAAAGAACTGGTCTTAGTGGACCACAAGCTGGATATGTGTCAGCTGAATCGTCCTGATGCTAGCAAGGCATGGGCAATCCCAAGGGATATAGAAAGCCATCTGATGTTAGCGTGGCTGGGGAATGGAGCCTCTGAGAGAAGTCACACTTCCTCTCCAGCCCAAGTTTCTCATTCTGTAAAATGGGAAGGATGGGCTTTGACCTCTAAGGTGGGCCCTCCCACCCTCAGATCCTCTGTTTCCCTGAATTGGAGAGCAGGAAGAAGGAGCTGGGGGCTGAGTCTCTGAAGCACTGGGAAGCAGGTGACAGTGGCCCTTCTCCTACTCCAGGAGCTGTGGCCTTTCCAGAGCAGCATGGCAGCAAGCCAAGCCCATGCACTCGGGTGACATCACTGATTGGAGAAGGGGGACACTGAGCAGGTGGGTAAAGACCTCCTGGGAAGTTCCACACACTTTCAGAAATCCCTCCATTCCCACCACCATGCTGGCTCCCACACGCATTCCCAGCCTTCATTCTGACAAGAGAGCTACCATTTGGTCTCCATACCAGGCCCGTGAAGGTTAACTTGGCTGGGTATTCACACCTGGATGAAAGGGCTTTCATCAGATTGCTCTTATTTGAATGCTTAACTGGTATGCCTGTCTTGTAGGAATGAGTTGAGCACTTGGGAGCTGAGGGTAATTTGAGACCACTCAAAAACCCTTCAGCAGAGGGCAGAAAAAGACTCTCTGGGCGGGGAGAGAAAAGTGGCATCAGGAAATAGAAAATGTAGAGGAAAATGGTGGTAGATAGGTGCCAAAGGTCAAGGTGGCCTTCTTTTCAGTTTAGCTTCAGTGTACATCCACCCCCACTGTCCCCATTTGCTCCACAAGTACAGGCTTCCCAGGCATGTTCTGGCCCAACAACAATGAAATGTAATGGGCTTAAATAGCAGCAAGAGGAATTTAGGTCTTAAGATAGAACTTAACACTAAGGAGTGAGATGCTTGAAGAGGTGGTTGCAGGGAGATATGTAAGTCCTTTAAGGTCTAACACACACACACACACACACACACACACACACACACACACCACCCGACAGATCATTGTTATCATCCCTTTCCTAGTAGTCCAGGAGCCAGAGTTCTCCCCTCAGTGGAGAGACTTACAGTCCAGACCAGCGATTTTCAACCTGTGTGCCACAAGAATTTTTAAAACTCAATACCTGACTATTGAGCCAGGGCACTGACCTCTTTTTTTTTAAAAAAATATTTTTATTGATTTCAGAAAGGAAGGGAGAGAGAGATGGAAACATCAGTGATGAAAGAGAATCGGATCGGCTGCCTCCTGCACGTCCCCCCATTGGGGATCAAGCCCGCAACCGAGGCATGTGCCCTTGACCAGAAGCGAACCCAGGACCCTCCAGTCCACAGGCCGACGCTCTATCCACTGAGCCAAACCAGCTAGGGCGGCACTGACCTCTTTTCCCTTAGATTGTTAAACAAAAAAATGACAACATCCAACACAACAATAGTTGTCCAGTGTGAATGAATCAAAATTATACCTAATTTTTGGGGTCAGATTGACACATTTTTGGTGTGCCACAGAATTTTAGTAATTAGTTTATGTGTGCCATGAGATGCAAAAGGTTGAAAATCGCTGGTCCAGACCTTCCCTCCCCATGCTTAGGACCTGCCCATCACTGCATTCCAACTGTGTCCTGGGAAGGTCTTTCCCAACCCTAGAGAAGTGATGGATGGAGCAGTGGGGAGTGGGCCAAGGGTAGGGCAGCCAAGCTGGCTCCCAGGGGCTCAGTGACCTTCAAGAATTTTAGGTGCTTCAAGAATTGATTTCTACTGCCCAGTGTGGCTCAGTGGTTGAGCGTTGACCCATGAACCAGGAGGTCACAGTTTGATTCCTGATCAGGGCACATGCCTGGGTTGTGGGCTCGATCCCCAGTGTGAGGCGTGTTTCTATCTCTCTCTCCCTTCATCTCTGAAATCCATAAAAACATTTTTTTTAATTTTAAAAAGAGTTGACCTCTATCTATTTATCTATCTATCCCCACTTCCTGCCACTTATTTCACATCATTACAAAAAGAATTTGAGGCAGCTTCCAATAAGATCATATAGGGTCAACAGATAAGACTATAAGCACCTTGAGAGCTATTAGCATCATTTTCTTTTGTCTCCTAGGCAGATTTTAAGGTGCTTAATTCAAATTTCCCCTGGATTTTAATGGAAAATTTGCATATTATGAACAATTACTATAATACTACAATGAATACCATTTAATACATGTTTCTGAATGAATAAATGAGCCATCTCAGGAGAAAATCCTTACTTGAGCCCAGCCCCTGTCCACATGTCATTTCATGAGTCCTAATTGCTTTCCATAAACATTTTATTTCTCCCACTGGATTCAGAGGCAGGGAAGCAGGCCTCCCCAGGCTGTCCAGGTCCTCTCCTGCCACCACATGTCCAGGCCTCCACCTAGGAGTCTGGGGCTCTGCACACTCAACACTCCCCCATGCTACTAAGTTCCCCAATTCTCCTCCCCAAACCCTCTGCTAACTCCCTACTTTCCCAAGGTCGACTGGCCTTATCTTCCCAAGGTTACTCTGCCCCATCCCTCTCCTCTCCCTCCTCCTGTCCCAGGGGATGGAGGGGGTATGCAGGGGAGAAAGGCAGAAATCTCTTGACCTTATCTGTTTCCCAGGGGCTAGAGATAGAAGACTCAGAAGGATTCCTGGCTGCCTGGGAACTAGACTTGTTTACAAGCTGGTCAGGAGAAGGGATGGGCAGTAGTAGCAGCCAGAATCCCAAGGGACCAGTTTGCTCCCTGCCCTCCTGTTCTTGCTCCCATCCTCAAGTCACAGGAAAGGGAACTTCAGAAAATGAGTGGCAGGGCAGCATTGGGCAAAACACTAAGCCCTCTTCAATACCCTGGTCTCTGTCAGCTCTGGGTGAGCTGAGCCACTCTGGGCAAGTCAGTTCCCTCTCTGGGTTTCGGAAACATGAGGAGCTAGCATGAAAGGCTCTCATTACCCCCTCTAACTTTAACACTTGACTCCACATCAAAAAATAACTCCCCCATCTCTCCTCTTCCTTTACCCGCCTTCCTTCCCTTCTGCTTCCTTAGGGAATGAACTCTGCTATTCATGCTCTGAGTCAGCATTGTCCTGGGATCAGCCCACAGAAGCTGTGCCCATTTGGGAACATCTGCATGTTTTGGGGGCTGGAACACAGGGTGGTAAGAAATATGTAATATAGAATATGTAGGGTCTGTGATCCTAATCAAGTAGACATTCCTGGGCATAGAAACAATGAGGCTAGTTTTAAAAGAAATCAGTATGCAGACAAGAAGGGACAAGCCTAGGGTTAGCCATTCTAACTGGCTTGGCCTGCGCCAAAATCTTCCTCCCAGGGCACAACATCTGTAGATCCTGCTCTGGGGGCCCGGAGTCCTGGTCTGCTCTACTTTTCCTTTCCCATATTCACAGGGCCTAAGAGAATGCCCAAGGTCATGCAGGCCAGCTCCACCAACCTGACCTCCATTATACAGATGCACAATCTGAGAAGGGAGGTGACCAACAATGACCACTCAGTGTGTGTGTGTGTGTGTGTGTGGGGGGGGTGTCTCATTGCAAGAAACTTAGGTAAATATTTTAAAAACCAAAGGGCCAGAGGGAAATGCCACCAAAGGTATCAGAAGACATTAGGTAGGTAGCCTCACATGCCACCCTCCATACAGCCCTTACTCCTAGCAGGATTGGGTAACTCTGCAGCCATCCCAGATTCTACTGATAAATTTCTGGACTCAGAGCCAGCCCCTCCCTAGCCCCTAAGTCATGAAAATCTAACCCAACATCTCTCCAAGCTCACCTTAGATACCACTTGCCCTAAGGTGCCTCCTCTGGTCCCCATGCCTCCCTCTACATCATTCTGCCTGTCACTCACTGGGGGAGAGGGGCAGGTGCTTGTTATCCTGCCAGTGGCATAATTATTTTGTCATGTTTTCTTGTCTATCTCTCCAATTAGATAGGAAACTCATTAAAGACAAAGATCTCATGAGAAGCATAATATCAGTAGCAGAGTATACGCAGGACTTTGGGGATCCAGCAGACATGGGGTTGGATCTGGGCTCTGCTGCTTGCTTAATTCTATGATGTTGAGCAAATCCCTAGCATGTGAAGTTGGCATTTCGTATTTGCTGAATGGCTGCTGAGACTTAACCTTCTGAGTCGTTTTTGGCAACTGTGAAATGGAAGCAAATAATAACACCTGCCCACTTCCCAGGTGACATGTGAAAAGAGCCTGTCCAGAGAGTGGGCTTCCACAAGTGATTTTTGTCTTGCCATTCACACCCTTATTCATCTCCTGGCCTGCTCAGTGCAGGGCAAACAGTAGGAGTGCAGGCGGTGTCTGTGGATTCCTGAGAACTCTCTTTTCTCCAACTTACACTTCTCAGCCTGTGTCTCCTCCCCTACCAGCCCTGCCCATGGACCAGAGGACCCTCCAGGACTCCCACCCCCCTTCCCCGATGAGCACTCCTGGGTGGATTATTGAGGCCAAGGGGATCACAGACCCTTTTGATGCCCAGCCTCCTCTGAAAGGTCTCACAGTCAACTCTCTATCCCACCCCCCCACCTGGGGAGGGGGTCCCTCATCTGACCCTCACCTCCAGGAGCCAGCAGAGGGAGCCCTGAACCCTGGGGCTGTGGGTGGGGGCTGCACGGGGGTGGGGGAGGTGGGTGGTGGAGAAGGGGCAGAAAAATGTTGCTTGACTGCTGTGGAGGCGGCTGGGCCCGGGCCTGTGCCCGCCCGCCTGTCCTGTCCTGCTCTGTCTAACTCCCTAATTACTGCTACCCCTCCCCCAGTCCCTACTCCCACCCCAACCACCACATCAAAGCCAGTGATGCCCCAGCTCCATTAACCCCTGCCTCCCCACCATCCACCCTACACCACCACCAGCACCACCCCCTTTCCCACCCCAGTTTGGTTCCCTCTGCCCTGTCCTGGACACTGCCCTTCCCACCTCCTCACACTTCTCTCCTTCCCATCCTCACCATACAAGAGGGCTTCCTATTGATCAGGGCTGTGGGAGGCCAAAGAGTAGACACCTTGAACCTCCTACTGGATCCCCTAAGGACAATCTGTGCCTTCTGCTCTCCCATACTTAGGTGGGAGCAGGGATGGGGGAGGCCCAGTACCCCTTTCCTGAGTCCCACACCCAATGGCACCCAGCGTGAGACCCTCAGCAGGAGGTAGGCTCCTGGCTCCCACCCTCAGCTGCCTGCATTCTGTGTGGCCTCTGGCCATTTCCTATCCCTGGACTTTGCTGGACTTCTTCCTATAAGTGACAAGATGAGACCAGATGATCTCTAAGTCCTTTCTCAGTCTAATTTCTGAATTAAATGGAGGGCTCAGAGCTAGAGGAACCAGCCAAAGAGGCCAGGAGGAAAATGGGAGAACCCTCCCAGCAACCTTTCCCTTCCTCAGGTAGTCCAGGGCAGCACCTACGATTTCCTCCCATCCCACTGCAGACAGGAAGGAGGGCGCAGGCTAGAGGACTCTTACCCAGTCCCCAGGGACAGACTTCTGTGTTCCCCGAGTGCCTCCTGCTCTGGCTGGCTGTATGCCCTGCTGCCAGCCTGACCCAGGCCTGGCTGCCTGCCCCGCCCTGGCCTCATCCCCTCCACAGCTGCATTTCTTCATCAAAGTACACATTTGAATCCCCCTCGCTGAGCCCTGGTGATCAAGCCTCCCTCTGACCTCCCCCCACCAACTCCTGGCTTCTGATGAGAGCTGGGCAGGAGGGGGCTGGCACCTCCCAGAAAGTGTCACAGTGCCAGGACTCTGGTGGGCTCAGGGCATGCTCTGGCCCAGATTGAGCCAGCCTCCTTTTGCCCCTGCCCTTTTCTGCTCACAGCCCCATTGTCTTCCTCCAGGGGAAGCTGCCAAGGCGGGAGGCCTGGAGGGTGGGACTGGATGACCACCCCACCCCCATCCCCACCGCACCCTGAGCTTGGCAAGGACCAGCAACAGGACTGCCCACAAAGGGTGAGGGCCCCAGATAAAGATGGGATGGGAAAGGGTGGCCAGGCCCAGCTTGGGGTGGGGGTCACAGCTGGAAAACCCGGGCTTCAGGAAGGAGCCTTGTCTTTTCCCTGTCTCCCTGTGGGGCCAGATATGAGGCTATCTTAGGCCCACGGTTCCTGTTTCTATAAGGAAGGGGGTGGTGGGGAAAGGCAAGATGAGATGGGGGAACGGGTGGGATTGGGTGGTGTTTTTCCCAGTGGAACAAGGGGAGGGTTCGTTTCTTTCATAGGAAATATAAAACAGAAAGAGGAAGAGAGAAAAAGGGAGATTAATTTGGCTATTCTGTGAAAGTGAGCTATTTTCTACATCCACTAATTAAAGGATAAATGAAGATGGGTCAGACATTAAGAAGAACTTTCGGGGTGGGATGGTGGGGGAACAGGTAGAAGGGAGCTGGTGAGTAGGAAGCTATAGCCTCTCCCTCTCTCTGACTCATTCTCAAAATGGGATCTGTCAGGGTCAGCGCATTGGCTGGACAAGACAGCCTGGTTAGTGTCCTGGAATCTTGGATTCTGCAATTCACAAGGATACAGTTATAGATGTGAGAGAGACAGGCAAAGAGGCTGGGACAGAGTTTAGAAAGCATCAGTTCCATCAGGGGAGCAAGGGGGAGAGGGACAGAAGTGAGAGAGAAATCTTTGGAACCAGGAGCCAGGTCCCTGAGCCTATTCCAGGGCCGGGGCCACTCCCCTCCAAGAAGGACCCTCCTTTCCTAACCAGGTCAGTCCTGTCATTCAGAGTTCCTGGGGTCCTCTCTGCTCCCTTTCTGGCCACTGCTGGAATGTCAGAGCGGACTGCTGCAGGTTGCTACTTCCTGCTCCACCACTAGAGCCCTAACCTGAGAAGTAGGGAGAAGAGGGCCAGCAAGTAGGTCCTAGACATCAGAGAACAGCCTGGAAGTTCCTGGCCTGAAGAAGCTCCTAGCCAAAGTGAAGCTGGAGGGTGAGGGTGAAGTGAAGAGTGGCAGGAGCCTCAGGCCACTTGGGATGCTGGGTCTGGCCCATCAGCCCATTCCTGATCTTGGAGGGCAATGATGGGTGTGGTGGGAACAGGAGTGTAAGCAACCAGAGTCAAAGGTCCTGAGAAAGGGAATCTGGGCTCAGACCAAAAGAATTAAGTATCAGAAACAGACAGAGGAGAGCGAAGGGCCAAGGCAGGCAGGAGAGGCGGGTTCTATCTGAGAAGCATCTGAGTGAGGCAGTCTCTGGACATCTTATCAGCCCAGCCCCTCACTCTTCACCCTGCTTGCCCTGCAGCTGTGGCCATGAAGGCTTCTGTGTTCTCCCACACCTGCCCTCCTCACCTCCTCCCCCACTCCTTGCTTCCCAGCTTCAGGGTCAGTCTCCAAGGGATCAGGCTCCCTCCCTCTGGTTTGGCTCTTACCCAGCAACCCTTCCTGAACAAAAGTACCCCCACAGATACAAATCCCAGAAAAGTGAATCAACCAACCAGTAACACTCCATAAAATTGTCCCCAGCACTTTTAGCCTCCAGGGCCCTAAAGGCCAAGGCTCTGGTTTCCAAGACCAGGGAAGAGAGACACAAGAGGAGATGGTTGTCAAAATGCAGTAACTGGCATAGTTGCCCAATGCATGGGATGGTGCATTGGGAGCACAGAGAAGGCAAGGGAAAGAAGACAGAGGGACAGCTTCCTGGAGGAAGTGTCATTTTAAACGGAAGGATGAGAACAATTTGGACAAATGGAAAGGGAGGGGAGGTAAGGCAACAATTATCAGGGAGAAACCCCTGTCCCACCCTGACAGAGGGCAAAGTTAAGAAAGGTTTTGGAGAGTAAAAGAGAGACCCCCTGCCGAAACCGGTTTGGCTCAATGGATAGAGCGTCGGCCTGTGGACTGAAGGGTCCTGGGTTCGATTCCGGTCAAGGGCATGTACCTTGGTTGCGGGCACATCCCCAGTGGGGGATGTGCAGGAGGCAGCTGATCAATGTTTCTCTATCATCGATGTTTCTAAACTCTCTATCCCTCTCTCTTCCTCTCTGTAATAAAATCAATAAAATATATATTTAAAAAAAAAAAAGAGAGACCCCTTTACAAAGTTTTGTTTGGGACCCTGGACTTTAAAGTTAAATGAATATCCCTTTGCACTCAGGAGGTCTCTGGCCAGGAGAACCTGGGGTGTGGAGGAGGGAACTACATTTAAGGAGTACCTCCCAATGTCAGATAATTTTGCAAATCATCCCACCCTAATGCTCCGACTAAGCCTGTCAGGTAGAGGGATTGTTTCCCAGTTTTATGGTTGAGACTTTGTGGGGCAGCGAAAAAGTGACGTGCCCAAGGGTAGCAGATTTAACAAAAGGAGCAGGTTAGATCTCAGGTCTATTTCAAAGCTGCTACTGGATTATGCGAAGACAGAAGCAAAGGACACATGTTGCCTAGCCGGAACCTGGGTCGTCCTCAATTTGCCCCCTCACTGACACCCGGAGGGATGCTCTCCCGCCAGCAGCTCCCTGTGTGAGCATCCTCCTCTCCATCTCCCTAGAAGAGACAGTTCTGCCTGCTTCACCCCTCCTTCCAAATCCTGGGATGGGGGAGGAGTGGAGTGTAGAGAATCCAGCCAATGACATGGCGATATGCAAATAGGCAAGACCCTGCCTTCTTAGGATTGGCTGATGCCTCAGCGATATTGGCCAAGTCCCTCCTCTCTTAACACTAAGCTATTCCGGGGTGGTTTTTGCTGCTCTGGAGACTGGAAAGGAAAAAGTCCGCGGGACCCAGATATCCGAATGGTCCTGACTTGGCACCCGCCTTCCCAGTCCCTACTTCAGCCCCAAGACTCAAAGTTCCTGCACCCTTCGCTGCCTAGGTGTCTGCTCTAGCTAAGGCCAGTTCCGGAAAGGTGTCCTCATTTCTTAGTTGACCAAGCCTCCCTCCCTTCCACCGGACCCTCCCGGGTTCCAGAGCTGCACATCTACTTGATCCTTGATCCCATATCCGCAAGGTCCGGGCGCCTGGGTCCCTCCTCCTCTGCTCGGGGAGGAGGAAATAGAGAAAGCCAAGGTCCTGACTCAGTTTCCCCTTTCCTGCCACTACCGCCCACACTGAAGGAGCTGAGAGAGAAGTAGGTAGATTTCCGGGGGAAAGGCAGCCGTTTGACCCTGCTTATGACTGCCTACCTTGTTCCCCTCTTTTCCCCAAATCTAGTCCAACTCCCCTAAATCCAGAGCCCTCCTCGCAGGTTCTTTTCTTCGGATCTCTAACTACAGATCTTCCCCCCTGTCTCCCCGGTAGCTTTTTCCTATCCACCCACCAATTCCTTGGTGACCTGGATTGAGCGCATAACCTGGGAGGGAGCTGGAGTGTAGGACACGGGAGGAGGAAATACAATAGAATGTGCGGGGGTTTGGAGTAGATTCGAGCCGCCTGAGTGGTAGTTCGGAAGTGCCACGGGTGGAGGCCGGCAGGAGAGCTGTACGCACCTCCCCCGCACCGCCCCAGCGCGCAGGTAGAGCCGGGAGGCAGCGGGACCGCGGTTCGGAGCCATCCGTCACGAGGTCCCCACCCTCGAGCGTCGGGAGCCGCACCGGGGCAGCGCGCTGCAGCACTCACCACCACAGTCCGCCGACGTGCGCGGGACACAGGAGCAGCAGCAGCAGCAGCCCGAGGCGGGAGGGTAAGGGCGGCAGCATCGTGACCGCTCTGCCGCCCGCCGGTGCGGGCAGGGGGGCGAGGCTGCAGGGCCAGTCGGTGCACGCGGGGCCCGGGCTTCAGGGCGAGTGCGGCTCTGGCGGCGGCCGGGAGGCGACGGCTCCGGCGGCGGCGGCGGCGGGGGGGCCCATCCCGGGCGACGAGGGCGCGGCGGAGGCGGAGAGCGGACGGGGCAGCCAGCGCCTGAGTCTCCTGCCGAGCTCGCTCGGGAGAAGAAATCAGAGCCGGGGGCAGGGGTGGGAGGGGAGCGGGGCCCGGGCGGGGGCGGGGGCCGGGAGGTTGTTGGGGTGGCAGTTGCGACAGTCAGGCGGCGGGACTCTCGGGAGGGAGCTGGGAGCCCCGGGGCGGCAGGCGCAGCGCCGCGAAGGGCGGGAGCGAGGGTCCGGGGCGGGGCCGCGCGCTCGTGGCTGCCCGACCCGCCTGCCTCGCCCCCTCACCACGCCTCTCGCGGAATGGGAGCCCCCCGCCGTCGCGGGAGTCGGGGGCAAGGAGGGCGGGGAAACAGGGTGGAACGGGGTGGCGGGGGGGGGGAGAAGAGGAGCTGAGGAATGGGGGACGGGCTGGAAGGGAGACGTTTGACAGGTTTGTTGACTGTAAAGAGAGAAAACTTCCCAGGAATGAGGGAGTTTGGGTGGGTGGGGGGGGCGGGGGCGGGGAGGGCGGTGCGGGCGATGCTAGAGCGGGGGCCAGAAGAGGAAGTCCGCCTGGGGCTCTGGATGCTCCTGGGAGGGGTGTCTGTGGAACTAGAGGGTAGGGACGGGCGGACTCAGGAGGGGGTCACCCCTTACCGGGGCCGCCTCCGCCCCTCACGCCCCTTTCTCAGCCTTTCCTGGAGAAAAGGAGGAAGCCCTAGGCCTCCACTCTCGCTCCCCAGCCACCCCGCCTCTTCATGCCCGAGTTCAGGGGAGGGAGGTGCGGAGGGGAGATTAGACAGCAAGAGGAACCTCTCGAGGGTCTGCGCTCCAGCTCTCAGACTCAGGAGCGAGCGATAGAGCGGAGGTTGCAGAATAGCAAGAGATTGAGGGCTCATAACTCGGCAGCCAGGCCTCGCGTACCCGCGGGTTCCTGCCTCACGTTGCTTCCCCAACTTAGCGGGGCCAGAAGGGGTAGGAGAGCCAGCTGCAGGTGAGATGGCATTTATTCGATTCTCTAATGCTACAAAAATGTCTTTGATGCCCCTGGCCCCCTCCCCACGTGGGGAGATCAAAGGCTCCGTGGGAAGGAGGGACAGCTCCATTCATCACGGCCTTCGGGCTCGCAACGGCTGCAGTCCCTGCTCCTCCCCTCCGGCCCCACATGCCCCAGGGGTGCTGAGGGACAGGTGGTGCGGGACATTCCACAGCAAGGGCCTTGTCTCCAAACCACCATTTTCTATCTAGAGTGGCCATCAACCTTTAGGAATGTATTGGGGTGGGGAGGGCAGATCTCGGACTTCAAGCCCGAGGTGCAGACACCTCAGGCTCCCACAGCAAGACTCCTGGTGGTCTGAACTTGGAGAGTTAAGCCACTTCCAAGAAAAACACCCGTGGTGAACAGAGAAGGCAAGATTCCGAGTTCCTCAGAGAGCAGAGACACGTGGATCACGACGAGACTGGGGAACAAGGCGATGTGACAGAAGACCATGGGTGCCTACCCCACAGGAGGAGGCAGATCAGGGAAAGGAAAGGATGGGTGAGAAGTGGGAAAAGGAAATGGAGAAGTGTTCACCTAGGCACCTAGGGAAGCCTCTGAGTTTGCTGGGAGCTCCACCCCAGGGCCCTGGTGTCTGGGCTGTGTTGGTCTAATCCCTGGGTACAGAGAGTTCTGGTGAGGGGCTGGGATACTCTAGAAGGGGAGGGGGCCGTGTGGGAGGAGCTGGTGGCTGAGGGAGTTAGTGAGGAGGACATGGTCCTAGTGCTGCCCTTTCCCATGTTAACCCTCCATAGCACCCAGATGCCACGCACAGCCTTGCACCTATTAATTCTGTACACGGTTGCTGTTTCTGCAAGGCAATGCCAACTCTGGGCGCTGCCCACTCAAAGACGTGCCCAGGTTAGGCACACACTCAGGCCAGATGGTGCCCGAACAGATTGTTGGGGGCTCTGTGGGGGTCCCTGGAGGCTGCAGGTGGCCAATGATCAGCCCCCCCTCCCATCCACTGCCTGGGTTCTGAACCCCCTGCCCCCACCCTGCTACTGTTATTGCAGATTATGAAATGCTCTCCCTATCCTGCATTCTTCTTGAAGGCAAGAATTTTAATGTATTTGTCTTTGTCATCAGGGGACCAGGGCTCTGGGACCGCCCTGCCTCTGCCTGAGGAGGGAGCGCCCCAAATCTGGTCCCAGCTGCCTCCAGACCCCAGCCTCTCTCCATTACCACCCCCTCATGCCCTAGCCCTGCCCCTCGCCTCCCCCTTCTAAGACACAGTCTCTCTGTGGGGTGGATAAAAATGATGTTATTGAAACAACAGAATTGGGAGCAGTGGCAGGGAGCAGGGATCAGCTCAGGAAACTGGGGTGTTTGCCAAGAAGCCTTCTCCCCCGCAGGCGGCCTTTCTGCCCCCCCCCCCCACCTTTCCTACAAACACACACAGATAGCCCCACCCCTCCTGCAGTACTCTGTCTGGTCAGATCTTGCAGAATAGTTGGCCATCCCTGGACTCCCCAATTCCTTGTCCTCTCCTCCCACCCCAGAGTCCCATTCCAGAATCTATTGGCTCAGTGGTGCCTGCAGAAGCACTGGGGCAGTGCAGGTGTGGGCTGTAGTCTGTGATGGACAGGCTCCCAAAGCCTCAATTACCAGGGCCTGGGTTCCAAGGGAAACCTTGCCTCTGCTCACTTCCTTTTGCCCTCTCTGCATTCTCATCTAGGAGTTGGCTGGCATCTGGGCAGAGCCAGAGCAATGATTTCTGCCCTTATGCCCTCCAAACCTTCATGTAGATGAATTCAGAAGTTACTAAGACTTCAATCCATCACTATCACCCTGGAAGACTTTCCACAGAGAAGGACCGGGACATAGAGACAAAGACACACCAAGACAGATCAAGATGCATGCACCCCCCCCACACACACACACACACAACTTGGCACAGACTTTCAGAGAACTCCACAGAAACCACAGGACAGCCTCCCCTCCCCCAGACAATGCTGGATAACCCACACATATGGATGGACACACAGATGGGCTGGCTCAGGATGAGACTCATACCTGCTTCTCTGGAGATCAAATGTGTACACACACACACACACACACACACACACACACACACACACACCACCTCTGCACAGACATGCATGTAGAGAAAGGGTCACAAGAGATTAGAATGGGAACACAGCAGCCCAGACGTGAGCAACATGAATGGAATGGTGCCCCACTAATCCCCCTCTCTCTGTCCTCTGGGCACTGGGCACCCTCTACTCTTCCCCCCACTGCTCTGCCTTAAGTCCCAAGAACCTGTTCATTCCAAGTCTAGGCCCTGATGCAAAAGAGAGATGGGAAGGAGAGACACGGGTGTCTGGCTGTGGGTTTGGAGAGGAAGGAGGGGTAGAGTTGGGAACTGCGGAGGGGGGGAGAGGCACCTGGAGAAAGATAACATCAGAATTGCTGCAGGCACAAGCAGAGCCCTCTGTCTCTGTCGGATTCTCTCTCTCTTTCAGTGTCTTTTCACGTTTCTCCTGTCTCCATGATTCGGTCTCTATTTGTGTCTGTCTCTAAATCACTTTCTCCGTTTCTTTGTTTCTCAAAAGGACTGAAGCTGCAGGAGCCCAGGAATTTGGGCCTGTGACCCTTCCCCTCCCAATAACCTCTCTCTCTTCCTCCCTCCCCACGGCCCTCCCTCCCTTCTTTCCCAGCAATGGGACCTAACTCTCATTCCTTTAGGATGGTGGCAGGGCTTCAGAATTCCTCAGGGCCCTGGGTCTCTGGGTCCCAGGAGAACAGAGGAAAGGCCAATTCTCGAGAGAGATGGAGGGAAGGAAACAGATAGAAAAAAGAGTCACTTTCCTCTCCCTTCTGTACCCCAAATCCCTCCACTCCAGCTTTTCCCAGCCCACCTGAAGTCATCAGAATGCACCTTCCCAGCTGAGAGGGTGGGAATTCAAATGTCCAAGCTTTAGCCAGGCTTGTTGCTGCCTTGCAGGCCAAGTTTCCTCTGAGACTCCCTCTGGGCCTTTGTCCAAGGGAACCCCCACTCCAGGCCCAGGTTCCCCACAGAGCCCACCTGCCTCCCATCTTCCACATCTCTCAACCCTATCCATGTCCCCAACCTTCCTATCACCCCATCAGTCAAAGGGAGAAAGAAGCGGGGGGAACGAGGGAGCAGGGGATGAGAGGGAGGGGCTGCTGGCCCACCAGGACTGGGCTAGGAAAAGCCAAGGAACATTTGTTTCCACTTAGCTTGGCCCCAGTGGCCTTGAGTGGGAGTGGTAGGACCCAGGAGCTTCTCCAGCCATCCCAGTCCAGGCCCAGCTCCTGCTTTATGGATAGTGGAGTGGGCAGGAGGACCCTGGGTATTCTGGGGGGGAGCCCCTACCCTCTTCTCACTGCTCCATTCTTTTCCAAGTGACACCAGTTATCCCGGCTGTGTCAGCTCTCACCTCTGAGGAAACCCGGGCTCCTCAATCAGTTCTTCAGACCCAGACTCTCTCCTAATTGTATTGGTGTCTGCTGGTTATCATCTCTCCCTGGGCAGCAGTCAGCAAACATTTAATCGAACACCTACTATGTACCAAACACCCAGCTAGATAATGGAGAAACAATGGTGAGCAAAAGCAGACATAACACCTACCCTCAGGGAGCCGACAGTCATTAATCATAGCATCTCACAAACAATTGGAAAACCACAACCTTGACCTGTGAAGGAGAAAGGAGGGGGCTGTGAGAGGCTCTGGATGGGGGACTGGCCAAGTCGGGAAGGTGAAGAAGGCTTTTCTGAGAAGGGAATGCTCCAATTGAGATACAAAAATAAGTTAGGGTTAACTGGGAGACACAACAGAGGGGAGAACATTCCAGGCAGAGGGAACAGCCTCTGCAAAAGCCCTGTGGGGCCCTGGCTAGTTTTGCTCAGTTGGTAGAATGTTGGCCCACAGACCAAAAGGTCATGGGTTTGATTCCTGGTCAAGGGCATGTACCTAGGTTGCAGGTTTAATCCCTCAGAAACCCTCCTTTCCCTCCTTCCCCTGCCAGCGAGCAGGAGGCAACCAATCAAAGTGTCTCTCTCACATCAATGTTTCTTTCTCACCTCTCTCTATCTCCCCCTCCCCCCTCCCTTCCACTCTCCCTAAAAATTAATGAAAGAAATATCCTCACTCCTGGGGTGAGGATTTTTTTTAAAGCCATGTGGGGATATGGAGAAGGTATGTGGGCACTGAATCAAGGTTGGCACTGAATCACAGGGTGGGAAAGAGTGAAAGGCAGCCTGGTGGGAGATGAGGCTGGAGGTATTTGGATGATCAGACCAAGTAAAGCCTTACAGGCATGGAAAAAATTTTTTTTTCTTATTTTGAAAGCAATGGGAATTCTACAAGACAAATAAATACATTACAAGAGGGAAGAAAAAGAGATGGAAGGGGATCTCTAGTTTAAAGGAGAACTACAGACATCCTATATAATAAAGAGCTAATATGCTAATTAGACCAAACAGCAGAAGACCGTCCAGACGACCTTCTGGACGAAGCCGGGGTTGCAAGGTCCTAGCCCCTTGCACGAATTTCGTGCATCAGGCCTCTAGTATAAATTAAAAAACAAAACAAAGGTGAGCTATAGTATTTAGAGATGCATGCTTGGATGGCAAAAATAAGTTGTCATAAAATTCAGGATAGTACTTGCTCTGGGGTTGAGGGAAGGAGGTAGCTCTATTTTGAGGGGTATGGCTGGCAAGATTCTGTCTCCTTTCATGGCAGTTGGTTTCAAATCTCTTTGATTTTACATTTGATCTGCGCTCTTTTCTGCATTATCTTAATCAAAGGGTTAAAGGTAAAAAGCAACAGGAAGCGCCGTGAAGATTTCACTGGGACAGTGAGTGACAGGGCTAGTTCTACATTTTGAAAAGATGGCTCTGGCCACAGTGTGGAGAGTGGATTGGAGCCAGAGTGGAAGCAGGAAGACCAATTTGGAGGCTCTGTGCAGCCAAGGTGAAAAGCCCTTGAGCCTTGGGCCCGGGTCAGTGGTGGAGGAGATGGAAAAAAGCCAGCAGTTCTGACTGGTATTGGGGAAGTAGAGGTGCGTGGACTTGGGGAGGGGGTGAAAATGGGGGTGAGGAAGAGAGAAGTGGCAAGGATGCCTCTGAACATTTAACTGGCCTAACAGGATGAATGGTGGTGTGTCTACTCATCTAAGAATACTGGAAGGGGACCAGCATTAGGTGAGGTCGGCTGGGGGAGTTTGGGACATGAATTAAAGATGCTTCCGAAACATTAGCAAGAGCTGTCGAGTAGGCAGCAGGATATATGGGTCTGCAGCTCCGAGGGGAGGCCTGGGCGAGTCATCTTGATGTAAGGTGTAATTAAGCCAGAGCAGAGCTGAGATCGCCCAGGGGAGAGTGAAGAGTGAGAGGAGCCATGATGAAGTGCGGTGTTTAATGGCTGCATGGGGAGGAAGAGGCTGCAAAGGGGGCGAAGGAGGGGCTCCAGAGGCAGGAGGGGAAAGAGCGCTGTGGTTCACAGGAAAGACAGCACTTGGAGAAGAGAGCACGGAAAACCATACCAACCACTTCTGAGATGGGAAGGAAAATGTATCTACAGAATACATGAGGAAAACCACTGAATCAGTTCAACCACAGCCTAAAGTTGCCAAAGCACAAATACCACCCCGCCATTTTCTTGCTGTAAAACGTCCATGAGCATACCTTCACTTACAAAATCAAGTCCATGCTTCTTAGCTTGGCATTCAGGCCCCACCACACAGTTTGTCTCTTTGTCATCCCAGCCTCATCTTCCTTTTTGTTTCCACCTGAGCTCCAGGCTTACAGTGGCTCTTGGTCAGGCCTCCATATCCTGCCCCCACACTCTGCTGGCCCAGCTCAACCCCCACATCCTCCAAGACCCCACATACCTAAAGTTGGAGGCAATCACTCAGATTCCCAATAACTCATAGCACTTTGAACCTTTATAGGAAGTACAGCCTTTATACTTGATTTTGTTTGTATATTTTCTTCCACTTGTCTAGGAGTTTTTTGGAGGGTGAGAACTCTGTCTGGCCTGCAGTGGACATTTCATAACCTTGGGTTCTGTTGAACTTCGAGAGAGTGAAGGATATGCTGGCTGGCAGGGCAAGGCCAACTCAGCAGGCGTGGTCTCAGCTCCTCACCAAAACCAAGTCTTCTGAACTCAGGTTGGAAACTGGGGCTTCAGAGGAGACCAGGAGATTTTTTAGCATCCCCTCTCCGGCTGCATACAGACAACCCACCCTGACCGCAGGGCTTCTTCTCAGGGAGCCTAAGCACAGGGTCACAGCGCCATCTCCTGCCAAGATGGGGCACTGTTCCTTCAGAAAGGTTATCTCCAAAACAGAGAAATACAAATTAAAAATGAGAACCAGGAAGAACACCAACCTGTTAAATTACCAACAAAATTTCAGAAGGTGTAAAGTCAAAATTGGAAGAGGTGAGGAGAAATTTCCGTGTGTTGCTGCTGGCACTATAAATTCGACCATGCTTTCTGGGGGGCACGTTGGCAAAACTGCTAATATACTTTGCATGATTTTACTTCTGGGGTGATAACCAGTGTAAGTTACTTAAGAGAAATAGCCCTAGCTGGTTTGGCTCACTGGATAGAGCGTTAGCCGGCAGACTGAAGGGTCCCGGGTTCGATTCTGGTCAAGTACCTTGGTTGCAGGCTCATCCCTGGCCTGAGCCCTGGTCAGGGCTCTTGCAGCAACCAATTGATGTGTTTCTCTCACATCAATGTTTCTCTCTGTCTTTCTTTCTTTCTTTCTTGCACTCTCCCTAAAAGTCAATGCGAAAATGTCCTTGGATGAGATTCAACAGAGAGAGAAGGAGGAGGAGGAGGAGAGGAGGAGCAGCTACTCAATGCATGCAAATGTAATTATTTATATTTTCTATATTACTGAAGAGCTAGAAGCTTATGTAATGCCTAGCCAACAACAGGGTACAAAGCAGATATGATTTGAAACGAAGAATAATCTCTATAAAATAATTTCAAGTGACAAAAAGAGTACCCCAAATGTTATTTTTATAGTAAAGACTGTGAAATAGAAACAGTGCATGCAGCAATGGGGATCAGAAGAGGGTTAAAAATCTTAGAAGTAGTTGATGTTCTTCAATACTGAAGACGAATTTTGAGTTGTTTTTTGTTTTGCTTTGTTTTGGTTTTGCCTACTTATTTACTCTTCAATTGAAGCTTGTTTTTTATTATCAAGGCTTCAGCTATTCAGTGAAAAGAAATCAAATAAGGAGGGAACTGATTAGGAAAATGTCCGAAGCTCATGGGGCTGAGGAGTCTCCTTTAAGGGCAATCAGGGTCAGAGACCCTCCCTGAGTCTTTTCTCCAAAACTGCCCACCTCCTAGCACAAGGTCGTGCACATAGCATGTGCTCAATAAATGTCTGTGGAGCCACTAAATCAGGGGTGGGGAACCTTTCTTCTGCCAAGGGCCATTTGGAAATTTAAAACATCATTCATAGGCCATACAAAGTTATCAACTTAAAAATTAGCCTGCTATAGAAAAAAAAAGGGGGGGGGGAATTAGCCTGCTATCTTTGGTCAAACACTTAATTAACTCACCTCTAATGCCTTGGCAGGGCCAGACCAAATGATTTCTCTAGCCTTATCAGCCTGTGGGCCGGACGTTCCCCACCCCTGTTCTAAATGAAAACGATCAACTGCCTGAAATATTGACCATCTTCCTCCTTGTCCTTCTTCTCTCAACAGCTCTGGAGGGAGGGTTACCCACCAGAATGCCCCTGGCTGGATTGAAGTGGCTGGGCCTTTACACCCCTACCTCACTTGGTCACCAGATAGGTGGGCAGCCACAAGAAAGGCAGAGTGTGTTCTCTGACGCTGACCCTGAAGAAGCTAGTCAGCTGGAGACTGTTTGCTGGCCCCACTCCCTATAGCTGGGCAGCAAGTGCTTCCATGAAGGGGAACCTGGGCGGTGCAGCTCCGTGTTTACTATGGAACTTTTGACAAATGAGGAAACTGAGGCCAAGGTCAGAGTCATGGAGTAATAGAGCTAGGAGTCCAGCTTGTACTTCTGCCTTATCCCCATCCTCCTCTGTCTGTCCACCAGTGGCCCAACTCTACCCCAGGAGAAGGCCCAGGTGGAGCCACCCATTAGGAAGGCTCCCATGGAGCCAATGTTACAGACAGCATGTAAGTGATCAGAAGAGGCCACAGGGAACCCGGGGCATCAGAAAGGCAGGTCCTGGAATGCCCCTCGAATCCACTCCATCTCCTCTCTCTGTCCCTACTCCCAGGACTTGTGGCCCTCCTGTCTCTGATCTTCCTATATTCCTATAGGCCAGGATATCACACCTCCTCATGCCTCTAGGACAGTGGTTCTCAACCTTTCTAATGCCAAGACCCTTTAATACAGTTCCTCATGTTGTGGTGACCCCCAACCATAAAATTATTTTCGTTGCTACTTCATAACTGTAATTTTGCTACTGTTATGAATCGTAATGTAAATATCTGTGTTTTCCGATGGTCTTAAGCTCTACAGTCGCGACCCATAGGTTGAGAACCGCTAGCAGGGTCACTCAGACCATCAGAAAACACAGATATTTACATTATGATTCATAACAGTAGCAAAATTACAGTTATGAAGTAGCAACGAAAATAATTTTATGGTTGGGGACACCACAACATGAGGAAGTGTATTAAAGGGTCGCGGCATTAGAAAGGTTGAGAACCACTGCTCTAGGACAACACTCATATGTGCACCATCTGACTTCCTCCTGCACAACAAATCCCTCCATAGCACAGATGCTTCCCCAGTCATTATCTCATAACTACAGCTTTGCATAATTTTACTTTCTTTTCTTAACCCTCACCCGAGGATATTTTTCCATTGATTTTTAGAGAGAGAATGGGAAAGAGAAACATCGATGTAAGAGAAACACATCAATATGTTGCCTCCTACACGAGCCCTGATCAGGGCTGGGGATGGAGCCTGCAACAGAGGTACGTGCCCTTGACCAGAATTGAACCCAGGATCCTTCAGTCTGCAGGTTGACGCTCTATCCACTGAGCCAAACCTGCTAGGGCTGCATCATTTTACTTTTAATTTCAAAAGACAAGCAAGTTCCCATTGGTCGGCTTTGGAAATAGAGTAGGATTAAATTCAGTCAACCACTTACCAACTGTGGGAACTTGATCAAGTAACTAGCCTGTCCATGCCTCGATTTCCCATCCAGATAAGAATACCCACCACCTGCAGCTGTAGTGAGGATTGAACAATATGATGAAGACACACAACAAGATCAGTGCCTGGAGGATACCAGGTTCTCATTTGCTAGCAATGCTTGTTTTTTAAGTGAAGAACTCAGGGTGAGGACCAAGTCTTCTTGCACTAAAGGCAGACAACAGGACTCCCAGACAATTCCTAGGCAACCAGATGCATCTACACGTTACCACCCAGGGAAAGGTGATGCATTTCTTTTCACCTTTCAGTTTAAAATGAGACAATTTAAGAAAAATATTAGGCAAATTATAGTCTAACTGGCACACGGATATGGCAAATCCATGAAGGGGCCAGCAAATGATGGTGTTTGGGGAAGCACGGCCTATGCCGAGGTCATTAAACCCATCCATGCTCTAAGGGCAGAAATGAGGAGTCCCAGAGAAGGTGAAGGGCCCATTGCCCAAAGCACAGCAGAGGACAGCTAACATTTGTTCCTTTCAATCCTGGGAGCCAAGGAGGGGTCACCTGCTCCAGAGAGTTCCTGGGGGCATGTGTGGAAGGCGGATTCCCCAGCCTGGGAGCCCAGTCTGACATGCCCTATGTTCTTCATTCCCTCCGACAAAGGTATGCTGGGAGTCGTGCTGGCAGAAGAGTCAGAAGGCCTATGTTTTGGTTTGAGGAGCTGATTTGCTTTGTGTTTTTAAGCAAGTCACGTCCCCACTTGCTGTCTGTCTCAGTTTCCCCATATGACAGTAGGGTTGGGGATGGATGAGCTTTAAGGTGAATGCAGGTCAGGCAGTCACATAACGACTGTGGTGGGTCCTTAAGGCCAGCAGAGGGCAGCAGACCCTAAGGAGCAGATTCAAAGCAACCTTCAGACCATCCAGAAAGAACCCCAGTGAGACAGAGTGATGGGGTAATCCTACTGACTGGTGGAGGGACAAGGCTGCTCAGGGAAAAAAAAAGCTCTGTGTAGGAACAGGGCCAGAGATGCCCCAGCCTGGCTTGGGGCAAGGCACTTTATCTCCCTGGGCTAATGGCAATTAGAGACCAACTGGATGGTATTCAAAGGCAACATTTCATTCCAGTACCAACTTCTCTTGGGGCCTCCACTATTGGATGACATTTGAAGATTAGATTCATGCATATTCTCTCTCTCCTTACAACAAACATTTTCAAATACTTGGGGAAAAGAAATGTCGCATCATGGGAAACTATCATGTTCTGCAGAAGATGCAAATGCCTCATTTTCACCTCATCTAAGTTCAAAGTGAATTTGTCATTTCAAGATGTTTAAACAAGACAACTTGTTAGCACATTACTGGTAACAGTAAAAACAACAACAACAAAAACCTGCCAAATAAAACTAAAAACAACCTAAATACCATAAAATATAAACTCTCTACAGATACCAATGGGGTCAAGACATACTATTTGTGAAGAAAACAAGAACAATGCACCAGGATAAATCCTGAAAAGGGTAAATTTCTGGGAGGAAACACAAGTAATTTAGCGCCCTGTTAACAGAGGCATTACCTTCTGGGACAATGGAAAAGGGAGATTTACTTCCCAGTTTTACTCTCCCATATACTGCTTTGGAATTTTCTAACAATGTGCGTGTATTATCATTTTAAAATGTCAACAGGGATTATCTGGTAGGAAGATTATGCATTATTTTTGTCTTTATCTTTATACTTTACATTTAAAAAATGTTGCCGAAACCGGTTTGGCTCAGTGGATAGAGGACTGGAAGGTCCCAGGTTCGATTCCGGTCAAGGGCATGTACCTTGGTTGCGGGCACATCCCCGGTGGGGGGCATGCAGGAGGCAGCTGGTCGATGTTTCTCTCTCATCGATGTTTCTAGCACTCTATCCCTCTCCCTTCCTCTCTGTGAAAAATCAATAAAATATATTTTAAAAAAATGTTTTGTTATTTTGAATGTGTTATACATTATAAAGTCCAGAAAATCAGGACAGTATAATAAATCTTACTCCCACCTTGTTCGAATCTACCCCACTCTCTTAACTCCCCACCCCCCAGCCCATATTCTGCCAATCTGTTACTGGTCCAAAGTCCATGTGTCCAATGCTTTGAAAAACAAACTCAAAACGTCAGTGTTTGGAGTAAGGAAAGGTTTATTGATAGAAAAGGCACCAACTGAGAAGATGGAAGACTTCCTGGTGCCTCAAATCCATCTTAAGAAAGTACAGAGTTCAGGCTTCTTTTATGTCAAGGGAAAGGGAAATGGGAGGGACAAGATGTGATTGACGACTGCAGGCATCTGGGTGTTAGCAGGGGTTCATGTTAGTCCTGTGAGCCCAGTCGTAGTTTCCCCGCACATATTTGATAAACAGTGTATTCTCCCCTTGTCTCCCCAAGCTGAAAGCAGAATGTCTCTAATGATTAGCATGTCTTTATGCAAGACTAAGCAGAAGCTATTAGCCTGAAGGTTATGGGAACAAAGCAGGCTTGAACAAAAGCAGTCAGAGAGGCCAAGCCTTTCAACTGTTACAAATTCTCAAGGTAAGCACTTCTATTGTTTCTTGTATCTTCCCAGTATTTCTTTGTGCAGAATAGACATACAAATGTATATTTTAGTCCCCTTTTCTTATACAAAAGGTGGCATTCTATGTCCACTGTTCTGCCTCTTGCTTTTTCTATTTAACAATGTGTCCTGCATATCTTTCTATATCACTAAAAAAAAAAAATCTCTCCCACCTTCCTCTTCTCCCCTTTTCTAATGTAAGTATTTAGTGCTATAAATTTTCCTTTCAGCACTGTTTTAGCCATGTTAGGGATGTGGAAATCAAGACTCAGAGAAAGAAAATGATTTGCTAAAAGTCACACAGCTAGTGAGGCACTGTCTCTTAGCTGAGCAGAGCAGGAGCTCTGTTGAGGCCCAGACTCTTCTCAAAGGCTCTCTGTGGCCACTAGGTAAACAAAGACTTCTTGGGACAGATGTCCCCTTGAGTTTGCATGCTACCCAGAGGCTCTGAAGGAGAAAACTTGAACTTGGCCTGTTATTAGCATTTAAACATGTGCAACAGGTGGAATGGGATTTTTCTGAAGAAGGTAGACTGAGAGAAGGGGAGAGAGAGGGAAGAATGGTAGGGGGGGGGGAGGGAGGCGGGGAGAGAGAGCTCTAATGGGCCCTGGAGGCAAAGTTACTGTTATTGAAAGAAATCTGGCAGAAAAGGCTGTGCTGGGAAACAGGGCCAGGATGTTGGAGAGTGCTGTGAGTCCAGGTGGAAAGTGAGTCTGTGCTAGACAGTAATCCCGTACTCACTCCACACCCTGAGACTGGGAAGGAGAAGGCTTGGTACAAGGGAAAGTAGGGTATGACTAGGGGCTAGCAGCTCGACTGTGGAAAGGAGTTTTGAAATAGCTGATCTAAAGATCTAGGTAGAATGTTTCTGTTGGCCAAAGAGGGAGACAGAAGCCACAGAGGTCTGTGGCCAGAGGAGTAAGGAAATGCACAAGCAGTGGTGTGGGTAGTAGGGTAGTCTTAGCCACCAGAGAGAAGAATGGCAAGAGCAGAGGGGAGCAAGGCCATGGGACTGCAGCCCAGCATGATAGCTCTGTCTGTGTGTGGAACATACTCAAACTCCTAGAAGGAATAGGGGAGAAAGGGCTTAGTTCCAGAGGGAACATAACAGGTCTTTTTGCTACTCAAAGGAGTATAATTTTGAGCTCCAGGATTTTTGGCATATCATCTGAAAATGTGGCACATTTATTATGATAAGCAGATGAGATATGAATAGACACAGCTCACATTGGTTTATTTTTTTGTCATTTATTTTATTTTAAATCAGTATCACAAGCTGCATAGGAGACATTATTATTATCATTGAATACATGAGGACACTGAAACTCAGAGTTTTCCAAGCTTACATAATAAGAAATAATCACTTCATTCCTCTACCCAGTTTCTTTTAAATCCGAGTGTACATACTAGTAACAGACGATGGAGGGGACTACACATCTCCCAGAGGTCCTGGGTTTGCACCTGGATACAGAGTTGGATAAAGTTCGGGTGGTACTTTTTTAGAAGGGCCCAAGTGCATTTTATTAGGCATGGGGATTTCTGGAGTTGTGTGTAATATAGCATGGAGGTTACATATGAATATTGGGCAACTAAAGGGGAGGGTTATAGTTATAGTTGTTCTTCAGTGTCCACGCCATCTCTCCTTATTTTGTAGTAGTCATGCAATTGAGAGAACTGATCTTAGTCAAGGATGAGCCCTGAGGGGTCTAAGTCAAATGTTTCTCTGGGTGGTGATTCTGGAATGAACATGTGGCCCACTTTGGGCTAATGAGATGCAAAGAGAAATTTGCCGAGGGGTTTTGGAAGATGTTTCCTTCTCTTAGAAGAAAGTACAGGAAAAGGGGGTCTCTGGGTATTGTTGGACATCAATAAAGGCCCCAGAACTGTTGCTCCCACCTCAGTACTTGAAGTCGGCACTGGAAGCGATCCGAACTAAGAGACTCAAAGGAAAATATATCAGAACCACTAGCTTAAATCAACCAGAAGCCCAACCAGCCCTGTTAAGTGAACCAATAAATCTCCATCTTGTTTAAACCAATTTAAATAGAGTTTTCTATTTCTTGTGCCTGAAATTGTCCTGACTGGTACAGCCTGCCCTCTGAGAAATTTAACCTCAATGAATTCAGGATCGCCTCAACTCCTCTGGGGTTGTGTCTAAGTTCCTGAGTACTTATATTGGCTAAGATTTGGGGAGTGAGAGTAGGTATTTGGTCCTCATGTCTTTTCTGCTGGCTCTTGCTCATGACTCCTAGTTTCCTTGTATATCTAGTTATTTTCAACTATGTGCTGGATATTGTTGGAATAGTTTGTGGCTTTGGAAGAGGTAACTTTGCCCAGAGAACATTTATGCTTGCTTCATCTGGGCAAACATAAGGACCACCTCAAGCCAAGTTACTCTTTGATACTCTCTGAACAATTCAGATGAAGAAAACCTTGACTGTAAATCAATCTGAGAACTAGTTTGCTTCTGAAGTGCACTTCCTCTGAGGGTGTGGTTCTTTGAGAGCCCAGCTTTTTATAGGTTGGATTTTCTATTGTAATCCTAACTTTTATGGGTCCTGGGCCCCCATGACCCTACATGATTATTGTTAGAATTGGCAGTAACTTCACTGTGTGCCCATTTTTCTTCAGTTGGGCCTAATAAGTCATTACTATCTTGTCTTTTCAGTGCTTTTGAGAAGATGCTCTTTATATTTTATTCAGCATTTTTGTTGTTTTTAGTGGAATATGTTTTCTAAAAAACCCACCCCACCAAAATTTCCAAATCTCTTGTTTAAACCAAAGGTATTCCCTTTCCTCCAGAAGACCTCGCTTTTAAAACTCAAAAGCCAGGGGATGCTTTTTCTTCTTTGCAGGTATCATTTCTTCCCTGAGGCATTAAACAAGGAAATGCCAAGTTGGAGTGAGAAAAGGGCTATATGGCAGAAGGAAGTACACCTCAATTTGGCTAGTATTTCAAAACATCACTCCACCACATATGTAAATTGCTTAACCCAGTGCCCAGCACATATTTAGGGTTCAGTAAATAGTTGCTGCTGTCATGATTATTATTTCTATATCCAAACTCACCTTCTTTACGAATCCTTCCTTCATTATCCTTGTCCCATTTCAGTTCATCTTTTACTGTATTTTCTCAAAGTACCTTTTTGTCCTCATCATCACCCTGTTGATTTACTCCAATTGCTTCTTCAAATGTGTACTTTTTCTGAGGAAAATGCAGTGACTGAATACAACCTCTAGAAGCCTTTGAAGGTGTCTAGATCTTGTTTCTTTAACTCCGGTATCAGAACTTCAACTGCAGGTGATGGAAGATTCATTTCAAACTGCATTAAATGAAAAAGATTCTATTGGTTAATGTAACTGAAAAAACTTCAGGTACAGTTTGATCTGGGGCTCATTCTCAGGCAGCTCCTGCATGGTGGTGGCAGGATCTCCACACTTACATTTTAGAGCTCCAAATCCAGTGGGAAAGAGTTCTCATTAGCTCCATCAAAAGTTCCAGAATTCACCCCTTTGGGACTAATTATATCAATGCCCCCCTCACTTGTGGCCAGGGAAGTATGATGTGTTGATTGGATAAGTCTGAATCAGAGATATATTTCCTGGAACCCATAGCTAAGCCTTTTGGAAAACCATGTGCTCTGAGATTGGAGGAATTGTGGTTCCCTGAAGGACTTGTGGTTCCTTGGAGGGCTGCCATGAGAAGGTATAATAGATACTGAGTAGATAAAAGCACCATTTGTCCACTTCAATTTCCAACAGCCCACAGAAAAGGGCTCAGTAATGTGAGGCAGACTAAACTACATTAACAAGATTCTGAGTCTGTTTAGGTCCTTGGAACACTGTCATTGACACTGCTTAGTTTCAGCCACACACCGATAGGACAGGAGCTGGAGTGTCTGGGGACTGATATGACGGCTGCTCTCCCAGCCACTCTGGCACAGGGGACACCATTTACAACATATCAGTAAGGGGTCTCGTCCAGGTTACTCCGTTGGCCTCCTCAAGCTGTTTTTCTTTCTCTAATATAAAAATAACACTTACAGAGGATCCCGACCCCATGTTCCAGACAAATAAGCTATCCAGAGATGGCAGCCAAATTCACCCCAGGGTCAGGATGCAGTGTTCTTATCACATCTCCTTTTGAGAGCAAGCCAAGAAACAGGGTTTCAAGAAATAAGATACCACGACCAGAAACTAAAACCAAACACCCAAGGAGTATTTGCTTCCCAACCAAAGCCAGTACCTTCTGCTGATTTGCCCTGTCAAAGAGGATGAGTGGGCTGGGATGGCAGCAAGAGCCAGTGTGGGAGCTCTGAGAGGTGAAGGGCTAGGGCAAGACAGAAAGCTCCTTTCTGACGACCAGAAAATCACTATGATTTTAGTGTTGAGCGGTGCTGGTGTCTGTCCCCAGCTAGAGCCCTCCTCCGTCCCACCCTTGATGCCACCACAAGATGACTAGTAAAGAGCCACTTCTTCAAAGCCTCATAGCTGGAGGTCTAAGAGGACTAGAAGCAGATGGCAAGACAATCCTTTTAGTAACCACTTACTGAGCATATACTACATGCCAGGTCTCTGCTTCATTTACATGAAGCTTAGTGGTTGAAAGTGTGACGCAAGAGTCCAGCAACACTGGGTTTGAGATTTTAATCAAGTTATTTAATCTCTTTGTGACCTGATTTTTCATTTGTAAAGTTATAATAATAAAAGTATTTACCACATAGGATTGTCAGGGATTACATGGGATACTGCACACAATGTTAAGCACTGCATAAATGGGAAGCATCATTCTTTGCACTTGTAATTTCTAATCCTACCCTGATCCTGCACTGTAAATGCATTGCTTAAAGAGAGGCTTGGCTGCTGTAGCAAAGGCTCCGATTGTCTATGGCTTCAACAAAATAGAAGTTTATTTCTCCTTATAACACAGCAGTCCAGAGGTAGGTAGGCAGGCCAGCACGAGGGTGGGAGGTTCTATCATGTTCAACTTGCATCTTCCACCATTAGGTTCAAATGGCCGCTTCAGCTCCCACCATCATACCGTAAGTCCAGTCAGCAGGAAAAGGGAAATCAACCCCTTCCATCTAACAGCACCCTTAAAGGTTACATATAACATTGCTGCTCAGATCCCATTGGCCAAACTTAGTCATATGGCTATCTTTTATCTGCAAAGGAAGCTGGGAAATATAATCTTGCTAAAATTGTAAAATTGTAAGGGTTTACTAATAGAGTAAGAAGAAAGGGAAAATAGATATTACTCTGCCAGAGTTCAACGTCTGTCCACCCCTTACAACGAGCACATTTAGCACCCCTCAGAGGGAGGAAAGGCAGGGTTCCCTCCAGACACAGCACCAGCCCAGAGCCTAGGACCTCCGAGGGACCAGGTGTGGATGTGGTCCTCATGGTCTAGTGACTTGTAAACCAAAGGAAGGCAATCTGGCCCTCCCATTCCCCATAAACAACAGTGGAGAAGGAACAAGATAAACTCAAAACACCCACAAAAGGATAAAAAGACTGTAGGTCATATATACATATATACAATAGAATATTACTCAGCCATAAAAAAAAGAACAAAATCTTACCATTTGTAACACTTAAGTGATATAAGTCAGAAAAAAAAATAATACCATATGATTTCGCTTACATGTGGGATCTAAAGAACAATATAAATGAACAAACAAAACAGAAACAGACTCAGAGATACAGAAAAAAAAACTGATGGTTACCAGAAGGGAGGAAGGTTGGGGAACTGGGTGAAAAAAGTGAAGAGATTGAGAAGTGCAGATTGGTAGCTACAAAATAGTCATGGGGATATAAAGTACAGCATAGGAAATATAGTCAATAATCTATATATATATAAAAGGCTAAGTGACCATCCGACCATCCATTCATCCGACCGGCCAGTACATATGATGCACACTGACCACCAGGGGGCAGACGCTCAACGCAGGAGCTGTCTAGCTTTGGTGACTTGGCAGCAGCAGTTCTTGGGTGATGCACCCTGGAACCAGAGAGGAGGGAGCCCAATTTCTCGCAGGGGCCATGCAAGTCCACCTGCGGCCATGGGTTATGTTGTTGCTTGGGCACTGTTGGTCCTGAATCTGGTTTACTGCTGAGCTGCGGTAATTAATTTCCTTTCAATGTGCACAAATCCGTGCACTGGGCCACTAGTAATGTAATAACTATGTATGGTTCCAGTTGGGTACTTGAACTATCAGGGGGGATACTTTGTAAATTTTATGATTGTCTAACTACTATGCTATACACCTGAAACTAATACAAAGTAATACTGAATGTAAACTGTAATTGGAAAAAATTCTAATGATAAAAACAAACAAACACATCCACTCAACAAGAAAGAATGGCAAACATCCAGCAGTCACTGAATCTTAACAGTTACTAAATCCAGTCAGGTAGGAACTGCAAAGCTGCCTCCCAGCCATGGAGTAAGTTGGGCAGTGCATCTGGCCACTCCTGCTTCTGCTGTCTGGGAGGATTTCCCTTGCCTACTTTCCCCTGTGGCCTCTGGCACTACCTCCTGGGAAGCTTTTCTTTACCCAAGATCCTCTGCAGCTGCATTAAAGCCTTCTTGCAGACCTTACAACTTTTACAGCCCTCTTTCTGCTGGTCCAGATTTGGGGGAGTGGGAATAACTGGGGGTGGGGATGTCGAACCAGGGTTTGCTGACCAGGATTATGGTTTCTTTATGAATACAATACCTTCAAAATCTTAGAAGTCTTCTGACTGGTTCCATATTTGAGTAACCACAGCCAATGAGCAAATCCTATCTAATAAAGAGGGAATATGCTAATTGACCACCACACCCTCACAAAGATGATAGCACCCACAGCCAATAAGGAGGGAATATGCTAATTGACCGTCCCACCCTCAAAGATGGTGGTGCCCACAGCCAATAAGGAGGGAATATGCTAATTGACTACCATGCCTTCAAAGATGGCCTCGCCCAGTCCCCTCAGCCCCACTGGGGCAGCAGGCATGCGGCAAGGCCGGGCCTGCCCCATGTGCCTGCCTCCAGAGTCCCCCAGCCGCCCAGGGCCAGCCCGAGGCGCAGACAAGCCTCAGATGGTGGCTGCCCAGCCACCCAGGACCGCCTGAGGCTCAGGTAACCAGGGCAGGTCAAGGCTTGTGCTGCCAGCAGTGGCAATAGCAGAGGTGTGATGGGGCGTCACCTTCCCCTGATCACCAGGTCACCTCCCACCCCTGAGGGCTCCCAGACTGTGAGAGGGGGCAGGCCAGGCTGAGGGACCCCCCCTCCAGTGCCTGAATTTTCATGCACTGGGCCTCTAGTATAGAGATAACTTTTATGCTTGAATACGCTGGACTTGGTGTACTTCCTAGTCTTTCTCTCACTGCTGGTGATTATCTTGAGGCCAGCTGAAACAAATATGCTTGGCTGTGAAGGGAACTCCCTTATTCTGCCCACTGAGCCAGCTTGCACTGTTTGCTGAACAGGGTGAGATTGAGAAAGATTTGGGACCACAGATACAGCCCTTGCTAGGCCTGCCTGCTCCAAACTACCTCTTAGAACTAGCCTGAATGCATCTGTCTTGTAGGACTTCGCTTGTAGCAGCAAGCAACAGCTAATACACACCAATAATCTCAGTGTTTCCGCTCAGTTTCCATGAGTGTTTACATATGCTTTACCTTTCAAGGGATCATAGATGACAGACTTGTCCTATGTTTTGCTGTAACATAACAATGGTCACCAGTTTACCTGCATACAATATTTTTCTTTGCTTTCTTCTGTCCATTCTTTAAACCAATGACACTTGTCTTAGGCTTTTAAAGCAGTGCCACTTCCAGATACCAAATTTTGCATTAGTTAGTATACATTTGGTTGTTGTTACAAAGACCCTTTTGATTTTTATTGATTTTTTATTTTTTAAAATATATTTTATTGATTTTTTACAGAGAGGAAGGGAGAGGGATAGAGAGTTAGAAACATCGATGAGAGAGAAACATCAATCAGCTGCCTCTTGCACACCTCCTACTGGGGATGTGCCCACAACCAAGGTACATGCCCTTGACCGGAATCGAACCTGGGACCTATCAGTCTGCAGGCCAACACTCTGTCCACTGAGTCAAACTGGCTAGGGCTCAAAGACCCAATTTAAATGACTTAAGAACGTTTATATTTCTTTCTTATAAGAGTTTATAGACAATCCAAACCTGGTAGGGTGACTCTGAAACCCTTAATAAACATCTTTCATCATTGGTATAAGATAGCTGTTCTAGCTCCTGCCATCACATTAGCATTCCAGTCAGCAGAGGGTGAAAAGGAGAACTCATGTTTCTTTCTTTTAAGGCCTGACCTGGAAGTTGCTCACATCACTTCCACTCATATAGGTCACTGGCAAAATTTAGCCACAAGGCCATATTTAGCTGCAAGATAGGTGGGAACTTGTGTTTATAATAGGCAGTCATTCCAGCTAAAATTCAAGTGATTCTATTACTAAAGGAAGAAGAGGAAAATAGATTTTGGGAGGCAACTGGTAGTCTCTGCCACCTAATGTTTTTATCCTCATTTTACATTTGTGGAAACAGGCAGGGAAAAAGTGAGCAATGCTTGCCAAGGTCATATGGCCAGCCAACGGCAGAGCATACATTTTCATCAGGTTCATCTGACCCCCAAACAGGCTTTGCATCACATCCAGCCAACAAATTTGATCATCAAGGTGCCCACTGTTTACTTAGAGATAAAAGGTATTTGCATGTGATTCGTTATGTAAAGGCCAGTCCAGTGCACGCTGAGATGCGTCCACAGAACACTCACTGTCAGACCATTGCAGTGAGGGTGATGCAATCAAGGGAAGACTGAAAAGGACATGGTTTACTGGCCCTGTAGGTAAACCATGTCTGAGGTGGAGGGACAACGGAGTATTGCAAGAGAAGGTAATGGTGTGAGCTGATGTGTATCTGGCTTGTCTGTGTGGGTGGCCTGGGGAGCAAAAGGGGGTAGGGATTTTCCAAGTCTGATGCATCGGATACCTCCAGGGATGGTCCACTTGATCTTTCTCCCATTTGAGGTGTCCCATTAGCTGTGCCTTAGAAGTTCCATCATCTGACAGGGATCCTGTGGAAGGAGAGCTGCACTCACCCCTGCACTATCCAAGACACACATGGATGGGCACAGTCCCTTCCCTGCTGTGTTCTCCCCCACCCCCATCCTTAGGCAGGTCAGGGGCTTTGAGGGAGAATGGAAAATACATTCAATGAATTCAGCAAGAAATCCAGTAATCCATTAGCAAGTGTCCACTCCAGGGCCAGAGACTGAGATGGAAGAGACTGAAAGAAAAAGAGGAAAAGAGGGGCAGAGAGAGAGGAGCTAGAGCAACTGGGTCAGCATGCCTGATTTGGACATTGACTCAGACCCCAGGAATGCCAAGGGAGCGGGTTGGGCAGCCACCAGAGCCAGGTTGGGATCCTGTTGGCACCAGAAGATGTAGAGACAGGAGACACAGCAGGATGAGGGCCTTGGGCTGCTGCACACCTGGACTTACCTTCAAACCACAGGCAGAAACAGGTGTCTCTCACCCTGTGGACAAGTGTAGGTCCCAAGCCCTCAAGCCCATGGCACACCTTCAAGAGGATCATCACAGGTTCCCACCTGCCTGAACCATCCCAATCCTCCACCAGAGAGAGAGGGACAGACTCCCGGGACTGAAATGGGGACATCCGTACACATATTGGCCACTCTCCCGGAACCACCCACAAACCCCGTATCCCTAGCCTCCCAGCTAGCTGGCTGCAACTGCCCTTTCTAACTCTAGCACCACCCCTGACTGAAGTTGGTACAAGGAAGAAAGGTAAGCTCAACCCACCTCTATTTTCCTTCTTTTGGCATCTGACAAAGATGAGAGAGGCCCTCAGAGGAGGAACCCACTTTCTACCCCCCAGTGCCCCACGTTGCTCCAAGCTATCCCTCCCCGCCGCCCCCTCTTCTCCCCCCCAAACACACACACACAGCAGGGTCCTTCCTGCTTGTCCTTAGAGATCTAGAAGGCGGCCCAGGACCAGATATCAAGATTCCAGGTTGCTCCAGTCCTCTCCACCCTGCCCCCAGGCTGCTGGGCTGGAGCAGCTGAGCCGGTGGACCCCTCCCTCCCAGCTGCCTGACACCCAGAGAGAAACTGATATGGGAGGGCAGGATGCCAGGGGCCAAGCCCAGAATAGTGCTGCCCAGCCACAGTGGCCAGCACTTGCTCTCCGTAGGCCCGGCTGGCCCCATGGAGCCCGAGCTGGAGCACTCACTACGCACGGTACAGGGGTCCCAGGGAGGCCGTGAGGGGGGAATACACCACACTGTGTGAATGTGTGCACGTATCCGGGTGTGTGTGTGTGTGTGTGTGTGTGTGTGTGTGTGTGTGTTTGACCTGGATTTCCTCAGTATAGAGCATGTGGGTGTCTGTGTGTATATATTCTTTGTGTAAGTCAGTGTACTTGGGAATGGTTGCATTTGTTTGTTTCTGAGTGTGTATTAGTATTTGTGTATTTGTGTATGGGTATGTGTGTTTATGTGTGTTTGTGGGGTGAGTGTTTATGTGGGTATGTGTTTGTGAGGTGCATGTGTATATGTGTTTACGTGTGCACCATGGGAAGGGAAGGACCTGTGCTCCAGAACGTAGGGCATTTTCCCACCCGTTCAGACATTCTTCTCCCCACAGACCCCATCCTGGAGCAGCCTTGTGGGTTCTCAGCATCAAGGTAGGTGGGCAGTCCCCTCCTGGTGGGCCCAGTCTCTTTTCTCTGGGCCCCCAATCTCACCCACTCCACTAGCCTGGCTTTGGTCTTCCTCCCCTTTTCTTTTTTTTGTTCCTCTTGGTTTCTTCTTCCTTTTCCTCACCTGCTCCTTCCTCTTTCAAATGAAGAGAAGGTGGACCTATAGTCTGAAGACGTAGGCCCTGGTTCTGACTTTACCCCTTACTAGCTGTGTGATTTGTGGCAAATTGTTTAACCTCTCTAACCTTGCTATGAGGTTTGGGTGAGAAATGTTGGAGAAAAGCCCTTTGAAAGCTTGCAAATATTAAACATTACTATTATAATATTTTAATTGATCCTGTTATGCTTTTCCCTATTAACCAAACAGGCCCCCTTCCCTCTTCCAGAGATGAGCTTCCTAGAGCAAGGAGATAGCACTTCTTGGCCGTCACCTGCCATGACCACCAGGTCAGAAAGAAGCCGTAGGAAGCGGGGGGCCAAGGCCTCAAGATGGACAAGGCAGGAGGCTGTGGAGGAAGAGGACCTCCCAGGCCTGGGGGAAGGTGAGGCCAAGACCAGTTCTAGGGAGAATGGGGGCAGGGTGTATGCAGTGTGAAGCCCCAGAGCCTGGGGCCTGGGTTTTGTCCTTGATTCTTCCAAAACACAGAGTTGGGCGCAACCCTCATCTTGCAGCCTCAGTCTCCCCACATGGAAGAGAACTACCACATTGCAGAGCCAGGGACTCAACATGGGTTATTTGGGACAGAAACTATGTCATGTGACTCCCTGAGACTCAGCTTTCTCATCTGCAAAATGGGGCCCCCAACATCCAGGCTTCCCAAGGCTGCTCTGAGGGTAAACTGAGACAGCACATAATAAGGTATTTTGGATGATGGAATTACTGTCCTCTCCCCCTCAAACAGGTCCCCAATCCAGGCCAGCTGCTGAGTTCATTGGGCTGGAGTCCACATTCCCCAAGGCCACACCCTTGGCCCAGGCTGCTCCCTGGGACATCCTCCCCTCTGAGTGCGCAGTCTCAGCCACCGGCTCCAGCAACGAGTTCCCAGCCACAGTAGCTTGCAGGTCTGAGCTCAGCCTGGTGGGAGAGAGGCCTGCCAGGTGCCCATCCCCGCAGGCCCCATTACCCAGGCAGAGCTTGGACGATGAAATGCAGAAGCCGGGAGCCCAGGTCTACATGCACTTCATGCAGAGGCACACCTGCTACGATGCCATGGCAACCAGCTCCAAGCTGGTCATCTTCGACACCACGCTGGAGGTGAGGCCACAGCTCTGCTCACCTCCATCCTCATGGGGCTGCACCACCACTCACACACTCCAGGATACCTAGCCAGGCCAGGCCTCCCAGCGTGTCCCCTTCCAAGCTCCTTCTTAGCACCCTGGAGACCGGTGTGGGGAGGGCTGCTCCTCTCTGTGAGCAACCCCTAACTGTCATCACAGCTCTGCCACTCAGTATCTTGGGGTCTTGGGTCAGCCACGTGACCTCTCTCATCTCTACAATGGGGGTAGGAATGGAAAGGACTCCTAGGATAACCCAGGATAGGTAAGAACACTTTGCAAACCCTGAACGATGTGGAAGATATTCCAGAATGGCTTAGGACACAGAGCAGGGGACTTTCATACCAGATAAATAGGATGAGCTCTGGCCCCTGTTCTTCCTTTGGCTGAGCTACAAAATGCCTCTAATTCCATTCATACCATCACGTGTAGTAAAACAGTGTTTCCCAAAGCAGGGCATATGTGTCGTCCACAGGACATGATTTGATTCTAGGGACTTGTGAATAGATATATTTATATTAGTAGCTTTGTATTTATTTTAATATGTATTAGAAATACAACCAGCATGTTTAGATAGCATTGCTTAGGTAAGGCCAAAATGAGTCCATGTAACATTTATTTAGATAAAAGTATTTTGTAAATCTACAAAATAATTATACCTCTAGTACTTCTATTAGCAAAAGTATACCGTGTGTGCCTGTGCACACATGACTTCTGAGTAGGAACACAGTTGTTTTCACACCCTGGTGCGTGGTGAGGGGATCACCCCAGTGCCTCTGGCCGCCAGCAGCCTTATCTCTGTAACAAACATCCCTGACAGGGATTGTGAGAAAGGCAGGCTAGCTGGTGTGGAGGGGGACCTGTGAGAAGGGAACCCTGGTCGGGACAGGGTACCACCGGGTACAGTGAGAGACTCACCTCGGCTTCTCCCTGACCCTCAGATCAAGAAGGCCTTCTTCGCCCTGGTGGCCAACGGTGTCCGGGCCGCACCTCTGTGGGACAGCAAGAAGCAGAGCTTTGTGGGTGAGGAGGGCTTGGAGGCAGAGGGCTGGGGAAGGGTCCCTCAGAGGAGGGACCTTGTGTGGTGGTTCTGCATTTAATTTTCCCATCTGGGGAGGAGTGACCAGCTGACCTCTCTAGCTTTATTGCCCCAGGGTCCCAGGTCATAAGTGCTAGGTAGAAAAAGGGAAAAGGGAAAGGAAGAACTTAGGAGAATAGAAAAGGATGAGGGGGGAGGAGAGAAATTGGAGAAGAAAGGGAGAACCCCATTCCTCAGGCACAGGAGGGGCTGTTCTACTCCCCTCGTCCCACAACTCCCACTGCTGTCTCAGTAATAGGACATTGGAGGGCCCAGGAGGGGAGTCTGCCTCCCACCACAAGGCCCCAGGCTGATGCCCCAATACCCCCCACCCCCACCCCACAGGGATGCTGACCATCACAGACTTCATCTTGGTGCTGCATCGCTATTACAGGTCCCCCCTGGTGAGGAATGGGCTGCGAGTCCAGTGGGCACCCATCTGGGCTGGGTGGTGGGGAGTTCAGGGAGCCTGGTGGCCCAGGAGCTTGTGTCTGACTTCTGAAGGCCTGTCTATGTCTCTAGGTCCAGATCTATGAGATTGAAGAACATAAGATTGAGACCTGGAGGGGTGAGCGGCCCGAGGGGACCTGGAAAGGGGCTAAGGGTGTGGGTGTGGGACCAAGGAGCGTGGGAGAGGATAGGCCGTGGGGATTTCCTGGACAAAGCAGAGGAAGGGTGACAGGGAGCCTAGGGGGCCTGAGGGAGGGGATGCACTGGTGGGCTATGTGGTAAGGCAGGTTAGCCGGTTCCCTTGGCCTGACTCAGCTTTTTCTTCAGAGATCTACCTTCAAGGCTGCATCAAGCCTCTGGTCTCCATCTCTCCCAATGACAGGTAAGCATCCCAACCACCCACCTGAGCCTCCTTGCTCTACACAGTCCCCTTCCCCACCCCTCAGTTCTGAACACTCATCCTGCAAGGCCCACAAGGCAGCCTCAGCACCTGACCTCCCGTCTAGGGAGCTGGGATGCAGGGTCTCTCTCCCCAGGCTGCCTCAGGCTCACTGTTCCCACCCCTCAGCCTATTTGAAGCCGTCTACACCCTCATCAAGAACCGGATACACCGCCTGCCTGTCCTGGACCCGGTATCAGGCGACGTGCTCCACATCATCACACACAAGCGGCTACTCAAGTTCCTGCACATCTTTGTGAGCCTAGGGGTGACCTGATCATAGGGAAGGGGGCAACTGGGAGCCCTGGAGGCTGCTCACCCTGATGGCACCTCCTGTCCCCAACCCAACCAGGGCGATCTGCTGCCCCGGCCCTCATTCCTCTACCGAACCATCCGAGATTTGGGCATCGGCACATTCCGAGACTTGGCTGTGGTGCTTGAAACAGCACCCATCCTGACCGCACTGGATATCTTTGTGGACCGGCATGTGTCGGCACTGCCTGTGATCAACGAAGATGGTACTCACCCCAGGATAGGACTTGGGGGTGCAGAGGGCCATGAGGGCCAGAGGTCTATGTGGCATCAGCTCAGGGCCCAGGGTGGAGTCTGGGTTAGAAGTCTCTGCCAGCTTTGAGCCTTGGACCAGTTACTTAGCCTCTCTGTGCCTCAGTTTCCTCGTGTATAAAGTGGGCATCTTAACAACACCCATCTTCTGACTTCAAAGGACGATTTTATTTTTTTATTTTTTAACATATTTTTATTGATTTCAGAGAGGAAGGGAGAGGGAAGAGAAAGAAACATCAGTGATGAATCATTGCTTGGCTGCCTTCTGCACGCCCCCTACTGGGGATCAAACCCACAATCTGGGAATGTGCCCTTGACTGGAATTGAACCTGGGACTCTTCAGTCCACAGGCCAATGCTCTATCCACTGAGCCAAACCGGCTAGGGCCAAAGGATGATTTTAAAGGTTTATGTGCCATCAAATGAACATAATGAGAGGAAATAGTAGATAAGGTTTTTCATTTTAATTAACCTTAAAATGGACCATGGGACCTTGTCAGTCCTCAATTTCTTACTCTGAAAAGGGGTCAGAGAAATTACAAGACCACTTCTTTGGTAAACCATGGTTATAAATGATTTAAAAGTTAAAATTGCCACAATGAAGCTACATATCAAGAAGTATTCTAATTTATTTTTTATTATGAAAAATTTCAAATGCATAAAAATGGTAGAAAACCCTATATAATGAATCCCACATAGCCATTGCATAGATTGACAGTTAACATATTGCCATAATCAGTTCTTTTCTTTTCTTTTGCTGAAGTAATTTAAAATAAAATTATAGACATTATGTCATTTCACGCCTAAACATTTCAGTTTGCATCTCTTAAAATATTTCCTCTATCACCTAACAAAACTATAAATAATTTATTAATGTTATCTAATATCCAATTCTAATTCTCATTTCCCTATTTTCCCCAAGAACAAATACATACAGTTGATTTGTTCAAACCAGGATCAATTAAGGCCTATATTTTTCTCCTTTTGTCCTTTAAATCTTTTAACTCAAAACAGTTCCCTCCCCACTTAATTTTTATGATATTGATGATGAAAAGCCTGAGTCAGTTGTCCTATAGAGTGTTCCATCCACCCCCAGCTCTGCCTGTTTGCTTCCTACAAGTGGCCTTTACCTGGTCCTCTATTCCTGTTTCCTGAGAACCAGAAATTAGATTTAAGGCTCTATCAGATCCAGGCTAGAATATTTCATAGGTGACTCGACGTGCTCATATTGTGTCAGGAGGCATGATGGCAGGTTGTCTGTCTCTGTGATGCTGTGTGATCTGGGTCCAGATAGTGGCCACCTGATGCTTCATGATAAAGCTAGTAGTCTAAGGGTGGGTGGGGTGGGTATCGAGGAGTTTATTCCAAAAGCCCAGCCCAAGCCCTCGCACAGCATCCTGGTTCTGATCTGAACCTCTTCCCTGTCTCTTTCTCTCCCCACCCACCACTCCTGCAGGTCAGGTCGTGGGCCTCTACTCCCGCTTCGATGTGATCGTAAGTGTCTGTGGGGAATGGAGGGGAGCTGGAGTTGAGGGTGCTGCAGGGAGGCTGTGGGTGTGAGAATCAGAGGCATCTGTGGAACAGGGGGACCTTTTTGAGTGTGTAGCAGATATCCACTGGGCTAGAGCCTGGTTGAAGGGGTGACTAAGAGCGATACTTCCCTCCCTGCCCAGCACCTGGCTGCCCAGCATACCTACAACCACCTAGATATGAGTGTGGGGGAAGCACTGAGGCAGAGGACGCTGTGTCTGGAGGGAGTCCTTTCCTGCCAGCCCAAAGAGAACTTGGGGGAAGTCATCGACCGGATTGTCCGGGAGCAGGTACCCCATGCCCTTCATACATGCTTCTAACACATATGGTCCAATCCTTCTCATGAACTGCTCCAGCTCTTCCTATACATCAAGCACCTGCCCTGTCCTCCTCTTTCATGGCCAAGCTCTTGGTGTCCATACGGGTCTGCAGCTGGTCCTATCCATTGGCCCATGTGCCATGGGCCACAGCCATCTGATCACACAGAGAGGTCAGAACCTTAACTGGTTTCTAAGAGGCACTCTCTTGCTCTCCCAGTTATGACCAGTTGGTGCCCCTGATTCTTGATGCCAACCTCACTGGTGCCAGAGCTTCATGGCCCTGCCCCCTTATCCAACCTCTGTGGACCCACAGGTACACCGGTTGGTGCTAGTGGATGAGAACCAGCATCTCCTGGGCGTGGTGTCCCTATCCGACATCCTTCAGGCACTGGTGCTCAGCCCTGCTGGCATTGAGGCCCTCAGTGCCTGAGAATATCTGAGTCCTCATTCCCAGACCGCCTTCCACAACCGGAGCCAATGAAGGGAGCCTGACGTCGGCCTTCATCTTCCCCCACCCCCATTAGCTGGTTCGACTCTGGTTCAGGTAGGCTCTGCCCTGGGCTTTTGGCCTCAGCACCAGCCCCTTGGTCTTTCTGGTCTCCCAGATCTCAGATTGAGGCACCCAGAGGATGGAAGTGGCCCAACTCATAGCTGAGCAGCCCTGTGAAAACTGAGTGTCAGGACTCATCATGGGGCCACCACTTTGTTCCATTCTTTTTTTTTTTTAATATATTTTTATTGATATCAGAGAGGAAGGAAGAGGGAGAGATAGAAACATCAATGATGAGAGAATCATTGATTGGCTGCCTCCTGCATGCCCCCTACTGGGGATTGAGCCTGCAATCGGACATATGCCTTGACTGGAAATTGAACTGTGATCTCCTGGTTCATAGGTCGATGCTCAACCACTGAGCCACATCAGCCGGGCATTTTGTTCCATTCTTTAGTTGAGGTCCTAGAGCCCCTCATAAAGAGGGGTGCACAGGGGCCAAGGTAAAGACAAGGGCAGTGTGATGTGATGTCAGGCACTCTGGGGAGATTAACCTGCCCTCTCACAAATCAATTCCCACCTGCTTGAAATTCCATTACTGGAAGGAAGCAAGTTAATAAACATTTGTTGAATGAATGGAATTTCCCTGCTCAGTGAGAACTAAGGCTAAAAGGAGGGAGTTTCTAAATACTCATCTCAGTAAATTCGTCGTGATCTCAGACTTTTTCCTGGGAGTGTGTTTGCTAAGGGTTGGCATAAGGTTGGGACAAAAATTTCGCCTACTTGGCAGTGAATGGCAAGACTGAGGTTCCCCTATTGGAAAGACAACCTCCTCTCCGAGGCCATTTAGTCACCATCTTCTTCTCTTTTCCTCACAGGCTTCTCCAGCCCTCCCTAAATGCCCTTGCCCTGACTATGCTCCCAGAAGCCCTCGGGAATGCCCAGTGCACTATGGGATGATGCAGCTGAGTCAAGCCTAGAGGTCCCTGAACCAGAGGCACTGGGATTGCCCTAAGGCCCACTGCTCCCTGTCCACCCACATCACCTTCCCCCACCTGGGTCGTGACTGGCCCCAGTGGGGCCGTGAGCCCTCAGCCTCTGGGTATAGTCAGGGGCTCTGGATTCTTCCGAGCTCCTAAAAGTCCCAGCTCTTCTTCCCCCGGGATAACCTCTGACCTCCTACTCCCCCTGCATTGTCGTTTCAGGACTGCTGGGGGCACCATGGAGCAGCAGTTATTTGTAGAGCTGCCTGTTAGAGTGGCCCTCCCTCCATTCTCTTCCTCAGCTCTCACTTGCAAACAGTGTTCTAGGTTCCCAGTGATGGCCCTGTATTCAGATCACTGACGATGAAAAACAGAGAAAACAAAAACAAAAAGAACAACCCACAAATTTAGGTTTTATACGTTTCGCTCAGAAAATGCTACAGTCATTTGATCTTGTGGCAAGATCCCTGCACTTTCTGAATTCGAAGACACAGAAGGAAAATCTGTAATTGGCAAACACTGCAAGTGGCGTTTCTTTTGTGCACAGAGTGTTATTCCACCAAAATGTCTTTTTCATCTTTTATTTATAACAAAACCATAAAGAAAATATTAGTTACTTACATAGTAGCTACAACTCACACCATAAACTCTATTCTGCAAAAAACATAACTTTATTTTTCTAACACTGAATGTAATTTCTATTATGAAGCCCCATTTACCAGGTGGTAGAAATTAATCTCAGTCAGTTTTGGGTTCCCCTTCCAACTTTTCCTGGGGTTAAGTTCGGTGATGGGGGGAAGGCTTTCAATAGTATAAGAATTTGTTCCTCGGTCTTCATCAACCATCCACGTCAGCTCCTGTTAAAATATCCCCATTCCATCTGGTTGTCACTTGATTGGTCATAGGTGGGCATGGCCCCTGGTTGGTGCCCCCTCACTCCTTACCATGCAGCCTCATTGGGCCTGCCTGCTCTTGGGGCCTAAGAACATCCCAGCTCCTGGCCCTGCGCCCTCTGGGCTTCAGGAAGCTCCGTGTACCAAGCCCATCTGCTGAGATGCACAGCAAGTGGCCTGTTCTACTCCGAGACGTACAGTTTTCCCAGCCTTTACCCAGGAAATATGGGGCCCAGGGCTCTTCTACCCTTTCCTCTCCAAACTTCTCTGGGGTATTAGTCATTCTTCCCCCTCCCTTCAGGCACAGCTCCTTCTCAGGGACTCCAGAAGCGCCCACCCTCTTTGCTTCCCCAAACCTCACAGTCTGTGGGAAAGAGAGGGCATTTTTCTCCAACCATATATTCTTCCAGATCCACTGTGTGTGTCTTGAGTTTCTGCCAATATATCTAAAGTTTGCCCCCACCCCATTTGCCTCACAGAGCAACATGATGGGCCAGGTAGTAAATGAAGGCATTTTCTCAGACTCTCCGCTTCTGTTTCTGGTTTTGCTCTGCTCTGGCCCTACCTGGGAAGGTCTCGGGCTCAAGTGGAAGGATAGGAGGGGGTGCTTGCTCACTCAAGAGACAGTGTCCTGGGGGGGGCTGCCTCTAGCTGCGCTGGCTCCAGGGAAAGCGCAGAAGGTCAGTCTTTGGGTGGTGCCCTGGGTTGCTCAGCACGAGCAGACCTTCAGAGGCCACAGCACAGGCTTTAGGTGAAAGGGCAGCCCAAGGAAGGCGGGCTTCCCCCTTCAGAGCAGATAGGTCGGCCCACCTGGGCCCACCATCCGAGGACCAGCAGTTCACCCTCCTGGGGAGAACGTTCTTTCAGTCAGAGGTACATGTGCTGTGCTGAGTGCATGTTGACCCTTCCCCAGTTACCCTCAATCCTATTGTTCTTTCCTTACAGTCAGGTTGGGTGGGTTATCAAGGAGCCTCACTGTGACATCCTTCACTGTGACTTCTGGGGGCAGCCCAGAGTCCCTGAGACCCCAGATGCTGGAAGTGTGCCTCATCACTGGCCACTGATGGACGTTGTGCCAAACCTCAAACCAGAGCTGGTGTTTTTCACCCCCCAGAGAGAACAGTGCAAAGGAAAGAGCTCATGCTATTACATCACATCCATCCTGTCAAAGAAACTTACATTAGACAAGTCTTGTCCGGGCATTGTGCTGGAATTTTAACTGTCAGAGGCCATCTTCAAGCCCCCAAGACAAGCAAAAGAACTTCATGTGCACATCTGGTGTATGTGCATTGTTCTGCAGGTATATTATATTTCTATAAAAATTAGCCTGGCCAGTGTTGCTCAGTGGTTGAGCATTGGCCCATGAACCAGGAGGTCATGGTTTGATTTTCAGTCAGGATACATGCCTGGGTTGCAGGCTCCATCCCCAGTAAGGGGCTTGCAGGAGGCAGCCAATTGATGATTCTCATCATTGTTTCTATCCCCCTCTCCCCCCCCCCGAAATCAATAAAAACATATTTTTAAAAAATGTTTTAATCTTATAAAAATTAAATTAAAAAAAGAACCTCTAGTACAAAGAGAAAACTCCTTTGGCCATGTTGTATTTTGTTTTACTCTGTCCGGGGTAGAAGTTTTTGATTCTTTCCTTCCCAGTGCTATGTCTGAGGGCAAGGTTTTGTAGTTGTGCTAATAGCTCTTCGGCTCTTATGTCTTGTGGGATACGACGTTCACTTGTCACCGATGGCAAGGCTTTTTGGGGGGAGCCTCTGAAGCTGTGCCTACTTCAGTAGCCTGCTTAGCTCTTGTTTGGGCTCTGCATTTCCGATTTCCGATTGGAGGTTGGACTTTAGGTCCTATAGGTCCTGCACAGCAGAACAGTGCCGCCTCAGAATTTCCTGTGGTGCCTCTAGAGGCACTGCTTCCCTCGGCAGCTATTTCTACCAACTCATCTCCATCGATTTCTCTCAGTTGAGATACAATTCAGATAGCATTTAAATTCATTCTTTCAAAGTGAACAATTTAGTGGTATTTAATACATTCACAAAGTTGTGCAACCATCACCACTATCTAATTTCAGACCATATTCATCATCCAAAAGAAACTCCATTTTCATTAACAATCTCTTCTCACTCTCCCTTCCCCTTGGCTTCTGGCAACTACTATACTAATCTACTTTTTGTCCCTATGGATTTGCCTATTCTGGACATTTCATGTAAATAGAATCATACAAGATGTGGTCTTTTCCAAATATATGGTGACAGAAGATGATTTGACTTTGGGTGGTGGGCACACAAGGCAATATATAGATCATGTATTATAGCTATCTACACTTGAAACCTGTGTGATCTTATTAACCAATGTCACTCCAATAAATTTAATAAAAATATGTGGTCTTTTGTGTCTGGTTTCCTTTATTTGACATAATGTTTTCAAGGTTTGTCCATGATGTGGCATGAATCAGTACATCATTCCTTTTTTATGGCTGAATAATATTCTATCTATGGATATACAAGATCTTCATAGATTTTAATGGGGAATTAGCCTATATGTTCATTAACTGAGCTATAGATCATGAACGTTGACCCTCTTGGGTAGATACTACAAAACCCCACTTCCAAGCCACATCACACCAACATTCCCCCACCCATATGCCAGCACTGAGGGGTTCATGTTGCTTGGACAGCTCACCTTTGGTGGTCTGAAGGAACAACACACTGGGAAAGGCAGAAGTCTGCTTTGGTTGGCATTGTGACAGGGATCCTGGCACCCTCTGAGCCCAGCCCCAATCCTCTGCATTTATAAGGAGCTCTCACAGGTGAACCCCTACACAGGTAGGGTTGAGATCCACATCTTTATAATCTGGAATTCCTTCCAATTATCTCCTGGTTTCTCTTCTTAATATGGAAAGTTCATATCCATCCCTGTCCTTCCATTTCCTTCCTCTAATTCCAGTCTCTGCTCATTAAATAAACATTTATTAATCACCTCCTAAGTGCTAGACACAAAGTTAGACACGGGGATCCAAACTGAAAGGAGCTTGATCTGTGCCCTCCACGGAATTCACAGCTGGATGGGGAGACAGTCATGTCTACAAGGTGAATAAACTGAGGGCTCAGTTCTGTAAGAGGAGGCAGATAGGGGAAAGCACAAAAGGCAGTGTTCACACTCACCCAGAGAGGTCAGGGAAAGCTTTGCAGAGGTATGACATTTGAGGTGAGTTCTAAGGAAAAGCAAGTTCTCTGGAATTACATGACAGTAGGTGAAGACATGGTTCCAAGGAGAGGGGATATTAAGTACAAAGTATTGAGACCTGAAAGAGCATAAGGTGCTCAGGAAAATACAAAGAATTTGGGCTCAGCTGTGGCAAGAGTATCTGGGTTGGGAGGGGAAGGAGAGAGTATGGAGGGTAGGGTGCCAGGACATGAGCCTTCTAAACCCGCTAAGGAGCTTGAAATTTGCCTGAGTGCTAAGGGTGTGTGTGTGTTGTTGTTTCTTTCTTTCTTTTTTTTTTGGGGGGGGGGGGTGGGAGGGAGGGGACGACACTGAAGGATTTTAATCAGGACAATTATGTGTTTTTTAATGAGTTCAAACTCAAATCCCCACAGACATAAGAAATTTGACTCTTGTTCTCTATGACTCACCAGACATTTACAACTGGGACTGGGACTCTATGAAGTTGGGACACACTGACTCCTCAGGCTTGTGATATGGTACACTGGATCTCAACGCAAAACCGCTTTCCTTCTAGTTGGCGTTCTATACTAAAGAGGCTTGAAAGCTAAAAACAATAATCCCCAGACTCCCTTGCAGCTAGAGTTCCAAGTGGGACTTAGGCTCCACCTCTCAGATGTATATGAGAGAGATTTGTAAGGTGGTTGTGAGGCAGAGGCCATGCTTCTGCTGCCTCTGATCTTTCTGGAGGCATTAGCAGAGGTCCAAGTCCTGGGACCAACAGTTGTAGTGAGAGCTTCCCAACTCTCATCCTCATGTGTGTGGCTACCGTGGTGCTCCCCAGGCTGGTCAGTGCCCTGGTGATGTCCTAGAAGTCACTCCTGTAGACCTAGCCTAGAGCTCTTCCAAAAATTTGTGTAGCACCTTGTAGTGTATATAGCTAAGAACTTTCTGCTCAAAAGAGGGTGCTGTTCTCAGTGTCTAGGAGTATCTCTGCAGCTCCTGCTCAGGTGGGGCCTCAACCAATTCCAGGTGAAGCCAAGGCCTGTCTGGGAAAGCATACGGTGTTCTCAATTTCCATGTGGGGAGGTGGTTTTGCCTCCCACCAAGATTCCTAAGTGGGGAGAGAGCAATTCCTAAACACAGAAAGGGGTTCAGATGCTGAATCATCAAAAAGAATGACCAAGGACTCCAATTATCAATAAAAGTCCCTTTATTCTATATTTCCCCAAGGAAAGCGATGTAACAAGGGGATGGCCTTTTATCTAAGAGGGAGATGAGCACATGATAAAAGTAGCAAAATCTCAGGGTTTTATAGGAAGTGCACTGAGTTTCTCCAACCTTTGGTATCTGGCAGCCCCCTTTGCTCCTCCTCATCTGAGCCACAGCAATGATCAGAAATCGCTGTGACAGGGCCAGGGTCTCCAGGGCAAGCCCCAGGATGGCAGAAGCCCAGCTCAGCAGGGCCTCTGCAGGAAACGCAGGCCCACATTCTTATTAGGAACCAGGACAATGCGGGCCACACTCTTCACCTCCCCTGTCTCAGGGGCCAGGACCACCTTGTACTGCTGCATCAGCTAGGAGGTAAAATGCATATGGGGTTGTTAAAGTCTGTGATCTTCATCTACTGCCCTCCTTCGCATGCTCCCACTCTGTGCCTCCCTTCCTCTCTTCCCCAAGGCCTTCTTTACCCCTCCCTGGCCCACATACCTCCTGCCTCTCCCCACTCACCCTTGCCAACAGCAGCTGCATCTCCAGCTCTGCAATCCTGCGACCCAGGCAACCCCGGACCCCATAGCCGAAGGGCACAGAGCCAAATGGGTGTTGGACCCCGAGTGTATCAGGCTGACTCTTCTTCAGCCAGCGATGGGGTTGGAAGCTTTCCGGCTCAGGGAAGATGCTAGGGTCCCGGGACACCACATAGTGGCAGAGCACAAACTGGGTCTTTAGAGGAAGAATGGGCAGCACATCAGCTTAGGGTTATGGGGCACCCCTGGAAACCCCAGATCTCTAGCTCCACTCACATTCTTGGGGAAGAGGAAACCACCAACTTCAATTTCTTTTTCCACGATTACCCGGGAATTTATGGGGACCACAGGGTAGAGACTGTAGGGAAAAGAAAATGCAGGCCTGCTCTGGATCCAAGAAGGGACAGAGTACTCACCCCCTCAATCCTACCTCTCCAGTCCCCCAGGCCCTTCCTCCCATCCCACCCCTGGCCCTACCCTCAGCCCACCAGGCCCCACTTCCCACTCCTGTCTCTGAGTCGTCCCACACACAGACCCTGTGTTCCCGAAAACAGCAGCTTACCGCAGGGTCTCCTTCAGCACAGCTTTGAGCAGGGGCATGTGAGCAAAGTCCTTGTGCTGGGGTGCCTGCCCAGCGGGCACCACACCTACCACTTCCTCATGCAAGGCCTTCTGGATCTCTGGGCTCTTTGAAAGATGGTACAGGGCCCACGTCAGCGTGTTGGATGTCTGGGAAACAGAGTGAGAGATGAAGTGAAGAGGGATTTCCAGGAAAGAAGCCAGTTAGGTAGTGGGAGAGTGTGTGAATGGGTGATGCAAAATGAAGGAGAAAAACTAATTTCCCATAAGTGTGGAAGGATGAGAGGGTTCGTGGGACCCTCCACACAAAACATGACTCCACAGTGGGATGAGGACCAATGATGTAGGCTCACACTCTAACAACACAGAAGGCTGTAATGTAGAGAAACCCGACATGACAAAAGGATCACAAGGACATCCTACAAAGAAGGATCTTTGTGGACAAGCTTTCAACTCGCCATTAAATTACAGCACGAGAAGAGTTGAGTTAGATGTGAGATGAAACTCCCAGCTGTCAGCAAGGCTCCAAGGGGATGGGATCCCACTACAAAAGGACAATTCCCTGCCCACCTCTCCTGGGCTGAACGACACCCCCCTCCCTATTTTCCTTCTAGCTCTACATCCATGTTACAGAAAGAGAAGCAGGTACCTGGAGGGACGAAGGTCAGGTGAGGGATAGTGGGGAATTGGATCAGGATGGGAGCCCCGATCTCCTCGCTGGCCCCCCTCACGCACCGTGTCTACTCCAGCCATGAGCAGCTCAGGGAGGCTGCCCATGGCCTCCTGAGGACTGAGCTGTCCACTGGTCAACAGGAAGTGCAGGTAGCCAGATATCTGGACCCCTTCTGGCCCTCCTGTCTGCAGTTGGGCCTCTATCTCTTTGAGTTTCTGATCAATCAGTTTCTTCCCTACAGGGACAATGGACAACAGGGGAGGGCAAGGTCAAAAGTCATGATCTCCATGAACGAAGCGCCACTCCGACAGCTGGCATCATGAGGGAGAAGGTCCTGGGCGAGATTGCTAATTCCTAGTCCCTGGGACCTCCCCTCAACTTCATTTCCTGGGTTCCTCACCAAAAGAGAAGATGGTGTTCCAGCCATCCAGGTATCGCTTCCAGAAGGGCAGCAGGGGACGGGTCCACTTGGGAAGGAAGGTGGCATAGAGCGAGTTCTGGAACATGAGCCCGACAGATCTGACGAAGGCCGCAGTGTCCTGGGGGATGGAGCTCTCCAGGCAGCCAATACGTTTCTCAAACAGGATGTAGCAAATAGCTGGCAGTGCACAAAGACCAACACAGGAGGCGGTGCCATGGCACACAGAACCTAGGGGGCTTTGAGGAGGGCAAGCACAACCTCCCCCTGACCGATGCCCACCCAGCCCCTCTCCCCACATAGGTACCTTCCAAGGCAAAGTAGTAGAAAAGGTGAGCCATGTCAGGCACCTGATCCCCAGAGACACTCTCTGCCCGAATCTGGTTCAGTCGATCCATGAAGCTGTCAATCACTTCATTCAGAGCATCCGTGTAGAGCGCAGCCTCAGCTGGCTTCAGCATCCGCTGGTTCAGAACCTGGCGCAGCTGGTACCAGTGATGTCCTTGCCTGTGGGGAACAAAGGGGCAGCACCAATGTGAGTATCTAATGGGGGTTAGATTAGAAGGCATCGTCCCACCATGAGACCACTATGGAGTCTAGGAAAATCTCATTTTGAGGTTGAAAATGATACAATCACCGAACTTTCAAATGATGGGCTCTTTGAATCACAAAACTTTAGAATCTCACTACAGCAGAGTGGAAGTGGTTAAGGTGGGCATCTAGAACCAGACTGCCTAGGTAGGGGCAAATCCCAGGTATAATGATTACTGGCTGAGTGACCTTAGGCAGGCTGAACTGAACACCTTTGTGCCTCAGTTCCCCCTTCTGTAAAATGGGGATAATAAGAGTGTCTATTATAGTAGGGTTGTTTAGATAATTAACACATTTAGATTAGTGCCTGGCACATGGCGAATGCTTACTGATTGTTAACTATGATTATCTTAGAATTATATAACTCCAGAACCTTCTGTACGTGAAATGTGGGGGCGATGTAGTGGTACAGTCCTTCTGTGTGGAAGATGAGGAATGAAGGAGGAGACAATTAGGGTTCCAGGGTTCTCAGATTCTGGACCTTCATGCTCTTCTTGGCTCAGCAGGCCAAAGGGACAGGGAACCCCACTAGGCTGATGCCCCAAACCCTCTTGCCACAGCCATCCAGTAGATGGTTTGGTCCCCACTCTGGTTAGGCAGGGATGCTCACGTTGTTGGGTGCACACTTCCTATGGGGGTGCTTAATGTTCAGGGCTGCCCCACCTTCAGATATCCCCCAAACCTATTACCTTCCCTAAGCAAGTTGGGACGAGTTTGTGTGTGTGTGTGTGTGTGTGTGTGTGTGTGTGTGTGTGTGTGTTTTAATAAGCTAGTTGCAGAATAATAAGTACAATATGGTCCAATTTTAAAAGGAAGAGGGGAAACCCTTCCTGTCCACATGTATATTTGCATGTTTCTACATAAAGTAGGGAAGAATACACACCAAATTGTCAGGATTACTTAGGAGGAGGGGATGGGAGTGAGAGGTAGAAAGGCAATATTTTATTATTGGAGTTTTTACAATAAGTATTAACTTTTGAAAACTAATAAGGTATTTTAAAAAGAAAGACATGAAAAGTCTTAAGTCAAGAATCAGATGTTTTATTTTTAAAAATTATTTGTTTAAAGAAACATCAAACCCCAAGAGTTTTCTTTATTATATTAGGGAAAACCTGAAAAAAATGTAAACAAAAAGTGTTGCTGAGAAATAAATGAAAACCAGAACAGATGCACTTATTGAAAATTCAGGTTGTAGGGGCTTCTCCAAGGGTAAAAATCTCCAACAGTGGGACTCAGATTTGAGGAACTTAGAGCATTTCTGTGGTTGATAAAATACATATTTCTTGGGGAAAAATACTTCATAAGATGAAATCTAAACATATAAATATTAAAACAAAACACTCTTATTATCATAGGTCAGCAAAGTCGTTTTAAATACATATATATGGTATAATATATATAGGAAATAGGCTTTAGAGTAAAAATGTATAAATCAATGACAAAGGGGTGTATGTAAAGTTCAGTTTCAATTCTAAATTTGAGCCTTGAAGTCCAGAGGTGGCCTGACTTGGCAAGAGCCTGTGACCCAGATCTTGCCTTTAGGGTCAGGCATCAAGTTAAAGATTTCTTGAAGAACAGTCATTCCCTATTCTCTTCCCAGAACTTTGAATAACAGGAATTGTTAAGTTCTGAAACTATCCACCTGTGAAGGAACCAGGAAAAAGATAGAAAACCATGCAATGGGAGAATGAGTGTCTAGGCATCAAAGATAGGGGAAATGAACCCCCCACCCAAAGTGCTGAGGCAGTAAGTTCTTGAGTTCCAGAATCAGAGATCTGCTCCACCACTGGCTGGTGGGGACACCTCTGGAAAGTGGTGCAAAAACCTCTCTAGGCCTCAGTTTCTTCATCTATAAACTAGGAATAAAAATCTACTTCATGGGCAAGTTGTGAGGATAAAATGAAATAATCAATGTAAAGAGACTATCCTTGGCCTGGCATGTCATAAATACATAGTTACTTACTGTCATTGTTGTTGCTACTACTACCACTACCAGGAATGACTTTAATCCCTTAAGAAATGACTAAAACATGGACACCAAGCAACTAGGAAAAATAAAAAGCCATTCATTGTTTTTGGAGCTCTGTTAACATATATGGGGCGGGGAAAATGCCTGTAATATATCCAATTACAACCTGTGGCATTGGGAATAATTTATCACCAGTGACTCTCAATTATTTACCTCGATTGGCATATGGGTATATAGCATACTCAGCCCATCCTTTAATTTGTCACTGCCAAAATAACCTGAACTTTTCTAGATATAACTTCAAGACTGAAACCTAAATCTGTCTCTGTGTATGAAGAGCATCCATGAGACATATCCAACAACAAGCATACAATACATAATTTAGGAAACATTTTAAAAATGAAATTGAGCCCTCCCAGCTAATACGGTAATGATGTTTTTTTCAACTATAAACGGATATGTCCCATTATAATTTGAGTTGGTGTATTTTCAACCATAATGTAGAATAATGGAGCTAGAAAGGCCCTAGCGTTACCTTGGAGATACTCTAGTCCAGCAGTCACCAACCAGTAGTCCGCGGACCACTGGTGGTCCATGAGGTCTGAAAGGTTGGCGACTGCTGGTTTAAGGAAACCTTTGGAGAAGAGGTCGCCAACTGGTGGTCTGTGAGGTCCGAAAGGTTGGCAACTGCTGCTCTAGTCCAAACTTCCCATTTTATATATGAGAAACACTAGAGGCCCTGTGCACAACATTTGGGGGTCTCTCAGCCCAGCCTGCACCCTCTCGCAGTCTGGGACCCCTCGGGGGATGTCCGCCAAGGGGTCCTTAGCGCTGCCACGGAGGTGGGAGAGGCTCCCACCACCTCCGCTGCACTCGCCAGCTTTGAGCCGGGCTTCTGGCTGAGCAGCGCTCCCCCTGTCAGAGTGCACTGACCACCAGGGGACAGCTCCTGCGTTGAGCGTCTGCCCCCTGGTGGTCAGTGCACGTCATAGCTACTGGTCGTTCCACCGTTCGATTGATTTGCATATTAGGGTTTTATTATATAGGATAAGGCCAAGGAAGGGAAAATTATTCATTTGTCCAAAATCACAACATACTAGTGGAAAAGTCATTGAATGGTCCCCAGGGTTTAGTCCCGTGGTCGGCAAACTGCGGCTCACGAGCCACATGCGGCTCTTTGGCCCCTTGAGTGTGGCTCTTCCACAAAATACCATGGCCTGGGCAAGACTATTTTGAAGAAGTGGCATTAGAAGTTTAAGCTTAAAAAATTAGGCTCTCAAAAGAAATTTCAATCGTTGTACTGTTGATATTTGGCTCTGTTGACTAATGAGTTTGCCGACCACTGGTTTAGTCCATCCCAACCACTGCTTTCTAGACTGAGTATCAGGTTCAGAGGTTGCAGGGAGAGCCTACCCTGCCCATGATCTACTGGTTGCCCAGTGCCACTGTTCTTTGGGCCTGGCCCTCTGGGGCCCTGTTCCAGTCCCTTCAGGCCCCAGCTCACGTGGTAAAGGGCCCATATGCCAGGCCCTGCAGGTCCCGGTGCTCCTTCCATAGATCCATGTCATTCCGTACTGGGTACTTGCCCTCTTGCCGCATCACTTGCTCCAGGAGTGGGGCACTGGCCAGGTTCACATGGGTCTGAGGTCCTACACGGGTTATCCACATTGGACCATACTTGGCCTTGCTCAGCACCTGTAGGGTTCAACCAAAGCTAAATAACCATGCCCAACCAGGCAGGTACTTCATGGAGAGAAGATGAGATGGGAGAGTGTCTGATGGCCACACCACAGCAAGTGGGCTGGGAAAAACCACATTATGTAGGTAGGCACCGGGATGGCCTATAGTTCCAAAAGGAGAACACTGAAAACAATGAGCACACAGGAGTTAGAATATTGAAAGAATGAGTACCTGGTGAAACTGGGGGAACTGAGGTCCTTGGAGGAATGAGATTTGGGAAAAATGGGATATGTTTGCAAACTGGGGTATGCTGAGGTATAGATATTTGGGGTTCAGGGTTTTAGAGAAACTGAGCCCTTTGGTGAGGTATAGCAGAATGTCTATGGCTCTTCTATAGAAGCATTTAAATCTACTGCAGCTTGCTGTCAATGAGAAAAAGATAAATATTTCATGTAATCAACAATTGGAAACTCCAGGAAAAAAAAAAACAAGAAGCTGATAAGAAGGAATACAAATATGAAGTAAACTATGCAGTGTGCATTTTTAAAATAAAAAATAATTAGCTGTGTTAATTAATGTAATTCTCAAATATTTATCTTAGAATTTCAAAAGCACTTGACAATACCCATAGCATCTATGAAATTGACATTTCTATGATGTCTTTATACCTGCTGAAAAATGAGGAAGAAACTAGATATATTTTGGTTTGGGGGGGGGTGGTAAAATTTTAAAAGAATCCACAAATGTTGAGACTAAAATTTACTGATTAATTTACACTTGCAAACTGAAAGCAAATGAAACAGTGGTTTCCCAGGTACTTCGTCTTTCACAATCTGTTACTAAGGAGATTTCAAGAGAATCAGAATCTGCTCCAGCATTGACATTAGACCAATGGGTTCTGTAAAAGAGACCTCAAAGTTATAGAGATCTGCCCGGCCGATGTAGCTCAGTGGTTGAGCATCAACCTATGAACCACAAGGTCAGGGCACATGCCCAGGTTTGGGCTCAATCCCCAGTAGGAAGTGTGCAGGAGGCAGCCAATCGATGATTGTCTCTCATTGTTGATTTGTTTTTTTTAATATATTTTATTGATTTTTTACAGAGAGGAAGAGAGAGGGATAGAGAGCTAGAAACATCGATGAGAGAGAAACATCAATCAGCTGCCTCCTGCACACCCCCCACCGGGGATGTGCCCGCAACCAAGGCACATGCCCCTGACCGGAATCGAACCTGGGACCCTTGAGTCCGCAGGCCGACGTTCTATCCACGGAGCCAAACTGGTTTCGGCTCATTGTTGATGTTTTTATCTCTCTCTCCCTCTCCCTTCCTCTCTGAAATAGAAAAAAAAATTATAGAGATATGTCATTCATATTATAGAAGGAACTTCACCTAACTCATAGTCTAGAAAAACACCAGTTTTACTGGGTCTTACTATTGGCATTAAAAACTGGATCCTCTTAGAACCAATGCAACATGATTGCCTCAGTATATATTATCCAATTCAGAATCCACCCTGAATAGCAGTTCATTCTGCCAATTCCTAGGAAGGCAACTTTGACAAGCCCCGACATCCATTTAGGCTGTTTCCACTTCTACCTCGCAGTAATGCCTGCCAGTGTGGTATAATTTGGAACAGTTGATTGTCTGTAAACTATATAATTTTTGGAGAGAAACAGGCATATTCTCTTGGAGAGAAACTGGTGGGAGTATACTAGTAAAATGACACAACCCTACATGGAGGACACTTTGTTAATATCTATAAAAATTACAAACACATTTATAAACAAAGTAGAGGACATCTACATAATTGACTACTATTTCACCTTAAAAGAGAATAAAGCAACTCCCTCTGCACTAACATAGACAGAGATAACCAAGATAGATTGTTAAATGGAAAAGTGTGATATCTTTTGTCTAAGAAAGAGGAGCTAAATAAGAATACACAGCATTTGCATTTGCTTTCATGCAGAAACATTGGATTGATCAGAAACGAATTAAACTGATTACCTGTGGGAGGGTGGAGGGAATAGCAGTGGGAGTAAGACTGTGCACTGTAGATCTTGTTTTATTGTTTTGAGTTTTGAACTATGAGAACGCATTCAAATTTTTTTAATCTAAAGGAGGAAAAGAAGAAAGTGTTTTCTGAAACAGTATGTCACCCATCAGGTAATTCAAGAAAACAGGAAAGCCTTACTGAATCTCTGAATTCATGTATACACTCCTGAGATTTAGAAGTGGGCCCTACAGAGTCATTTCATTTACTTTTCTTAAAATTTCCATTAAAAAATACTTTACTTCTATAACTCTTTTTGTCTACTAAATTCCACAGGAGAATTATCCTAAAAGTAAGCTTAATTTGTGTTTTCCGTTTGGTTTATTTAAGATATGAATAACTTAATAGTATTAGTAGTAATGATAATAGGAAATATTTCTACAGAGCTTAGTATAAACCAGACTCTGTCCCAAGCATTTTAATTATATTATGTCATTCAGTCCTTGCTATAGCTCTACGATGTAGGTTTAACATGACCACAGTTTTGTAGATGAGAAAACTAAGGCCCAAAGAGATTACTCAAGGTCACTTTACTGGTGAGTCAGAGTTCAAGCTGAGACCACCTGCTAGAGGCCGTGCTCTCGACCACTTACTCCACTGGTCCCTGAGAAAACTACCTTACTAACCAGAAACAAACGTGGGCCCTTTAAAACTATGTGCTATTTAGAACACCACAACTATGCACTAACCCACGGTGTCTCACAGCACTGTTGACACTCTGGGCTGGATAATCCTTTGTTGTGGAGCCTGCCCGGTGCATTATAGGATGTTCAGCAGCATCCCGGGCCTTTACCCACCAGCACCCTCCCAAGTATGACAACCAAAAATGTCTCCAGATATTGTCAAAAGGTCCCCAGAGGGGTAAAATCACCCCAACTTGAGAACCTCTGCAATAACCCCAACTTCCTAATATGTCTCTTAATTGTTTAATTTTAAAGGAATCTTTTTGAGAAATAAGATCTCATTTTGAAGAAGTATTTATTTGAAATTTGGTTTCTTTTCCTTCTGTTAAGTTCAAGTCAAATTACATGTCACATATTTATAAAAACGCAAACACAGGTTATCTCTGAGTCAGCTTATAGTAGTTTCCTTTCTTCTTTATACCCTGATTTTTAAAATTTTTACCATGAACTTGGAATGAGGGGGGAAATGTCATGTTTTAAAAGACTAGACCAAAAGCCATTTACTTGGGCTTCTTCCCTGGAATCCGAAGACCCTGACACCACGTCCCAGCTATCAGTTTGGAGGTTTCTGGGACATTTCGCCCTTGCCCAGGCCCTGCTTTCTGTCTTCCTTCGTCTTCTTCTTCTCAGTTAGTTTACTCAGTGGAACTTAATGAGGATCTATTTATGTAAGAACTTATTTTAGAAAGACACCAGAACACTTGCTGAGAGATGTGAGCTGTGTCTGTGTGCCAACCATTAGACCGTAACCTGAGCCAGTTAGAAAGTCCCAAGTTCTCAGATAGGTTCTGTCTAAGTACCACTTAGCAGAACAGAACCTCCTAAGGCAGTGGTTCTCAACCTTTCTAATGCCGCGACCCTTTAATACTGTTCCTCATGTTGTGGTGACCCCCAACCATAAAATTATTTTTGTTGCTACTTCATAACTGTAATTTTGCTACTGTTAATGAATCGTAATGTAAATATCTGTGTTTTCCGATGGTCTACAGCAGCTGTAGAGCCTAAGACCATCAGAAACACAGATATTTACATTACGATTCATAACAGTAGCAAAATTACAGTTATGAAGTAGCAACAAAAATAATTTTATGGTTGGGGGTCACCACAACATGAGGAACTGTATTAAAGGGTCGTGGCATTGGAAAGGTTGAGAACCACTGTCTAAGAAGGGATCCTCTCCAGGATGAATGGCAGGGCTGGCCTCTGGCAGGTGACATTCCAAAGAGGGAGGGTATTGAATTCATTCATTAAAACAAAAGTGTTTACTGACATAGAAAGATATTCATATTTCTTTTTTAGTAAATGACAAATAACGAAAGAGAGTATATGGTATGCTTTCATTTTTAAAAACAGGTTATTTGTAGATGACACATGGGGAGAGTGTGGAAATCTATTCACCAAGAACAAGCAAGCAGGGACAATGCCTACTTATTCTCAGGATCATGTGTGTATTTACAGGTTCATTTCACAAATGCTTATCCTGAACTGCACATCCCCTAATGTGTGCAAGACACTCTGACATATGCAGGGTGTTAGGGTTAGGAAAGATTTGATTTTCTTCTTCTTGTGTCCTTATATTTTCTGATTTCTGGAAATAATTTCAACTAAATCAAAGTGATACTCTCTTTTAAATGTGGTATGAAATCACAAATAATTCGCATGTAACTCATATTTATGTGATTTAAAAAAAAAAAACAAGGGTAATTTTTATAGGGAAAAATATTGCCTGTCTCATGGTCATGTGATTTCGTCTGAGCTCAGTCATCCGCGGCTGGCAGCAGTTGAGGAATCAAGGACTACTTGGCAGTAGATTTTGTTCTAGCTCCAGCCCCAACACTAACAGCCTTTGTCACTTTGTTGGGTAATAGCTCCGCCATGGCACCCTCCCTGTGTCCATATACACAAAGGCTTGGACGCAGCCTTCTCTGATCTTCAGGCTGACTGCCCTGCAATCCTCCAGGAATGCCAGAGCCTGGATGCCTGCTCAGAGCTGCCTTGAGGCCACCTGGCACTGAACTGCCTATGTCCCCTAGGAGACAGCTTCTCTTGCTCTGTGGGTTCTGATGGAGTGTGGACTTTCCACCTTATCCCCGAGAAAAGAGGGGGGCTCCGTAACCATGGATTACTCTATTACTTGCATTGCACTCATCTGGCCCCTTTTGATTCAGGGCTGTCCTTTTCTGTGGGGGACAATGATCTTGGCAAACTGGGATCCATTCTTCTTTTCACTCTCTAGGTAAGCAATAAACTAAATCTAAATGTGCCCCACTGTATCTTTCCCAGAAGAAATCTTAAGACTTGGCCTTGCCTTGTGTTGTGTGTGAACTCAACACGTTTGATGTCCAACATGTGGCTGGTAAAGTTACAATGCTCTTTTAAGACCTGGCCAAGTAGGAGATAAATGGATTTCCTCATCCTAGTTTATGTGGGGGAGGATGGGGGGTGGGGGTGGAAGAGGGGGTGGGGGGAGGGTGAGGCAGGGGAAGGATATTCCCATTAGGGGATGTGCAGTTCAGGGTAAGACAAATAAGACTAGCCAAATAAGACTAACATGCAGAGTAGGGGTCTCCCCACAGTCCTAACTATCTGTCAATAAGTGGCCACTGAAAACTGAAAGTAAGCATAATATTGCGCTTTCCGCTAAGCACCTCCCAATTCCCTCCCCACCCGGATTTCCTGAGCTTCCAGCTACTGCATAATTCCAGAAGTGCCTGTGTTAAAACCTTTAGTCCAAGTTTCTGTAAAAAGTGACGAATAGTTTGGGGCAAGAATTGCCGTGGAGAACAAAAGGGAAAGTGATTCTGTGAGTGAGAAGCTTGTGAGCCCATTGCCTCCTACACTTGCAAAAATGTGAGACCAGTAACAAATGTTTAATTGTGAGCATTACCAAAGTGCTAGGAAAATTCCTCTGATAGCCAAAGTTTTCATTGTATAATATCTTGTTGATTGGCAAGTTGAAAGTCCCAAGGTCCATGTTGGGAGTGGTTTTCTGGAAACAATGTTGTGGAATGACAACACTGAATCTCTTGGCAATCAAAGAAAAACTGCTTTTACCAACTGAAACACAGATGTTCCTGATATAAAAGTTGCACCCCGTGATCCTGAAGATCATCTCCAAGGGATTTTTTTTTTTTAAATGTATTTTATTGATTTTTTTTTTTTTTTTTTTTTACAGAGAGGAAGGGAGAAAGATAGAGAGTTAGAAACATCGATGAGAGAGAAACATAGATCAGCTGCCTCCTGCACACCCACTACTGGGGATGTGCCCGAAACCAAGGTGCATGCCCTTGACCAGAATTGAACCTGGAACCCTTCAGTCCGCAGGCCGACACCCTATCCACTGAGCCAAACCAGTTAGGGCTCCAGGGGGTTTTAACCCCTTCCTCCTCAAAGTTGATAAGGTCACAACATATTTTTGGAAAATAGACAGAGACCCCACCAGGCAGATTAGCAAGGTATAGAACAGGATCCTGGCAGGTATTAGCAGACCTGCTATGTTTAGTGACAAGGTGATGAGGGTCTTTGATCATTGTTCCTGAGAGCCCTGGTGAGTTGGTTTTGTTGGTGTTTAGAATAAAAGAGGAGAAGGCTCCATAACAAATTTAAAAAGCATTTCATGGTTGTTCCTTATCCTGAAAGTGAAATTGCTTTGCTTGGACAGGTAGCTGTGATCACAGATAAAATACTCCCTGGTCTTCAAGGACAGTTAGTTCCTCAGAGATATACTGAGGTCCCTGCTTACAAAGAGCAGGAATGGAGATATTAGAGACAAGTTTGGGCAAAAACCTAATGAAACACTAGAAGTCTGGTTGCACTGACTTGCAGAAGGGAAAGCCACACCAGTTCTGCTAAAGGAATGGAAATCAATTCATCACCTAATGACTGCGCCCATGCTCCTAGTCACATTGGCCACGAACGGCTTAGCTGATGACATGAGCATGGAGGACGAATAAGTAAAGATGGATCACGGCTGGTTGTGATGAGTCTTTACATCTATAATGAAACCATCATCTGATAAGCACCACACATGATCACAGGGGAAAATATAACCCAGCCCAGATTTATAATGGAAAACAAGGGTGCCCAGATGTTGAGATAGTCACTCAGAGTTAGATTCAGTGGTTTGTTTAAAGGGCACCAACAGGCCTTTGGAGACAGTTAAATCTTCTCAGGCACCCCAAAGACAGACTCTGGAAAACTAGGCCTGGGCAACAAACTTCCCAGAATGGAAGCCTGGACACGGACCAAGATAAATGCCTTTCAGGCTAAGGGGGTGCTATGAGTTGAATTGTGTCTCTCTCCCCGCCCCCAATTCACATGTTTAAGTCCTAATTCCCAGTACCTCAGAATGTGGCCTTATGTTAAGATAGAATCTTTACAGAAGTGATACAGTTAAAGTGAGGTCATTAGGGTGGGCAAAATTCAGTATGACTAATGCCCTCATAAAAGGAGGAGATTTGGATGCTGATGCACGTGCATACAGGGAGAATGCCAAATGAGCGTGAAGACAGTCATGTACCGGCAACAAAAGAGGCTCCACTCACAGCCCTCAGAAGAAACCAACCCTGCCAACACCTTGATCCTGGGCTTCTGGCCTCCAGAACTGTGGCACAATATATTTCTGTTGCTTAAGCCACTCAGTTTGTGGTGCTCTGTAAAGGCAGCCCTAGCAAATTAATACGGGGACAGAAGGCAGGAATACAGGCATCCAGAATGGTGAAATGCCATAGGAACTGAACTCTTGTTTATATCAATTAGCCTAGGTAAAAGTGGTTGTTTTCCTTAAAGTTGCAGAATCTAGTGACGTGTTAAGTGGGGACTTACTGAATATCTATGTATAAAGAGATTTATTTTAAGGAACTGGCTCATGCAGTGGTGGAGGCTAGCAAGTCTGAAATTTGCAGGGTAGGCCAGAAGTCTGGAAATTCCAGCAGGAGCCAATGTTGCAGTCTTGAGTCTGAAGGCAGGCTAGGGGCAGAATTCCTTCCTGTTCTGGAGTCTTTTCACTGAAAGGCCTTCACTTACATTATGGAGGACCAATTGTTTTACTCAAAGTCTACCTTGACAACATCATAGCCAAGCCAAGTTGACATATAAAAGGTTCACAGTGGATAAGACTTTTTGGACCAATACACACTCAAGTGGTGCTGAATGTATTGTGGGAATAGACATGTTCAATGCATGTAATTCTTCTCTTAATGGTAAAGCAAGTCCCCATTGAGGAATTGCCCCATTTAGAACAGTGGTAGTGGGTTGAGGGGACCATCAGGAGTCCACCTAGTTCTCCCAGCTCAGCCATGTGGTATCAATAAAGTAATGTAGGATTTCAGGGAAAGGGAAGGGGTAGAAGGGAAGATCACTGTCTTGATGAAAGAACTAGACTGACATGCTTAAGATACTCTTAAGCACCTCCTCTCAAGTGTACTCTTGGGAATTGACTGTAGTAGACACCTTTTCAAGGTATGGCACTGCCATCTCCATCCACATAGCAGGTGGATACCCATGGAAAAGGTCTCCTTGGATGGAACATCAATGAAATCAACAAGTTGAGATCTGTTAAGAAAACTATCCAACAGACTGTACAGATTGCCCTTCTACTTGGGCCAGTCAGAGCTCATGAGACTTTTGAACAACACATGCCAGTGACTAACAATTCTACAGACTGGAGCCTGTGGCAAGATATGTAGCATTTATGTAATGGCTCCCTAGGGTTTTGGATGTGACATTTGCCTTATATCAGCACCCAGAATTTCCCATTTGGGAGACAAATGAGTGCTTGTGGATAGTGAGAGAGTGCCAAACAAAGTGTTGCTACCTATCATGAAATGGGGCAGAAATGAGAAGAGCAACAAAGTGAGTATTGCCTAACAAGTCATGTGTGGAAGTGATACTTCCAGGAAAAGAAGTACACTGAGCATTAAGTGGTTGGTTGCCCTCCAGATGTGCTGATTAAGATGCAAAGTCTATGCCAACATCTCAAGTTTCTTGGGAGCTTCGCCACACTGCGGCTCTTGACAAAGCTTGGGTACACTGAGGACGATAGTACACTGAGGATGACTATTTCATGGATGAATCAGCTAAATTGAAGGCCATTGGGGTATACTGAACTGCTGCTGCTGTGCAACATCCCAAAAAATGATTAAAACTATGCCTGGAAAAGAGAACTCTGTTCAATAGGTACAGCTGTAAGCTGGGTTCTTGCCCTCCCAAATTTCAACTTGTTACATTTTCACTGGTTCATGATGGTATGGGCTGGTGCCTGGCAGCAGAGTGCCTGGATGAGCAAATCTTAGCCTCCTGGGGGATGAGCATTATGGCAGCACATCACCCAAGATTCACACCTTCTGCTTGAGACCCAGGTGGATGCTCCTGGAAAAGATCTCCTTGGATGAAACATCAATAGAACCAACAAGTTGATGAGATCTCTGGTGCTCATATAAAGACCATGGCCACCTGGATACACCATTTCATAAGTCATGATAATCCATCTACAATTCAAGACAGGGACCCAAAACAATGACTCCAGCACATGAAATCAAGGAAGCATGGCAAGTATGCCCAGACTCCCAGCTACATAGTCCAGTGATAAAGCAAACTGAGCCACTTAGTGAGAGGTACCAGACTTGGCTTGTCCAGGCAAACAGATTGTATAGGTCCCCTACCATCCTCTCAAGGGTATTCTTGGGCATTTACTTGCAGTAGACACCTTTTCAAGGTATGGCACTGCCATCTCCATCTACATAGCAGATGGGGGGGCACACTATTCAAAGACCCTTCCCTAGATAACTGTGCTACATATTCCAATCCCCCAAGAGCATCCAATCAGACAATGGTGCCACCTTTGTAGTAAAAAGTACCCAGCAGTGGGCAGCTCCCTGGGATATTCATTGGATCTTTCATGCCCTGGATCATCCCCAGGCAACAGGGCGATTGAAAGATGGAATGAGCCGAAACCAGTTTGGCTCAGTGGATGGAGCATCCGCCTGCGGACTGAAGGGTCCCAGGTTCGATTCCGGTTGGGGGCATGTACCTTGGTTGTGGGCGCATCCCCAGTGGGAGGTGTTCAGGAGGCAGCTGATCGATGTTTCTCTCTCATTGATGTTTCTAACTCTCTATCCCTCTCCCTGTCTCTCTGTAGGGAATCAGTAAAATATATTTTAAAAAAAAGAAAGAAGAAAGAAAGAAAGAAAGAAAGAAAGAAAGAAAGAAAGAAAGAAAGAAAGAAAGAAAGAAAGAAAGAAAGAAAGAAAGATGGAATGGACGCTTAAAGGGGAAACTGAAAAAGATAACTCGACAACTAAGACTCAGCTCCCAGTGGAGCACACACTTTAGAAAGTTTGGACTATAAATGTGGCAATTCACCAGAAGGGTACCTCCCATTTAAACAGAATTTTTCATTATGAGTTGGGGAGGTGAGAAGAGGCCCAGATAGGCTATAAGAGACCCAAGCCACATAATTAGCTTTTCTCCCTCTACTACTTTTCTTCCCACACCTACCCCTGGAAAATCAGGCTACTGGAATTTGCAAGTAGCAAGAAGAGTCAGGGAAACTTCTTGCTTCTTTTGCCACTGGCTATGCTTCCTGCTCTTGGGAAATCATGCATATTGATAATAATGATCATGTAAATGACATGACAAAATTCCAGGAATAGGAGATAGTCTAGGATGGTATGAGGTATACAAGGAGGAAATGGCTGAGGCAACTCGGGAGAAACCAGGGTTCACATGAGGGTAAGTCACAAGTAGGACATGGCATGAAGTAATTACTGGAGGGACTGATCACACTGATGACATGGCTGTGGAAAGAGTAACACCTCTGGCTGGGGGGATATCAGGGGTCAATCCTCATTGGTTAAGGGATAAAGAAGGAACTGTTAATCTCTTTTACTCAGCTCGTGTCTACAAGGTATATGGCCAATTTGACCAGACTGCCACCATCTACCCTCAATGACTGCTAACCAAAGAGAATCTGAGCCTAAAAACTCTTAGAAACTTCCCAAGAGCCACTGGCTTCAGAAGGGATGTGTTTCCACTAAAGATGACAGAACAAGATTAACTTTCTGTTCTTTAGCCTCATTCTGTCATAGGTTCTTCTCAATTCTTCAGCCTGGGTAGTAAAAGGCAATTGTACTGACCAGGACTTCTGGGGTCAGCCGAGGCAGGTATTCATGGTTGCTGACACCTCTAGTTGCCCTCCCCATGGGGAGACTGGCTGCAGCCTATACTCCAAATAGGCTTTGGGTTGTGATAAAAGTTCTCTCCTTAACTAAATTCAAGTCAGTAACGCTGTGACCTAAAATTGAAGTTCTCCATAGGATGCAATAGACACTCTCAATAGTGTCTATTTTGTCCTGAAGAGATATATGATTTAAAAATAATAATAATAAAAAATAAAAATAAATTCAAGTCAGGATCCCCTCTGCCCTCTTCTCAACTAGGCCTCAACCTTGGCCTAGAAAAACGTGAACACATTAACATAGTTTCCAACAACTCCAGGTCCCATCCCTAGGATGACCTTCACCCTTAGGATGAATCCTCCCTTAAAGTGCCTGCCTGAGGAAACTCAAGGCTGCCAAAAGAATTTGCTATTTGTTCCAGGCAACACCTGAAGAAAGATAGTGTCCCTGTCTCCCAGTCCCAGTGGGATCATGGGCGCCTGACTTCAATAAGATAAGCACTATTTAGCAAACCCAGATGAGTTTCATGTGAACCAAGCTTCCCTTCCTGCTTTTGTAATTTTTCACTTCCTTGACTCTACTCAAGCCCCTGCTGGTCCCCCTCCCCACTCCTTCACACTCCCTTTAAAACACCTTTTGTACAATTGGAATGGAGTTCATCTCTTTCCCCTTAGTTGCTGAATAAAAGGAATTTTTACCACTTTAAGTAATACCTTTGACAGTTTCATGTACCTTGAAAACTCAAAAAGTACTACATAAGCCAAAAAGTGGAAACAACCCAAATGTCAACAGATCAATGAACAAATTGCAGTAAACTCCTACAATGGAGTATTACCCAGCTGTATAAAGGAACAAAGTAGTGATACTTGATATTGCTACCAATGGATGAACCTTGAAAACATCATGCTAAGCGAAAGAAGCCTTTCACAACAGACGACATATTGAATGAGTCCATTCATGTGAAATGTTCATAATAAACAGAAAGTAGATTACCGTATTTTCCAGCGTATAAGATGACATTTTAACCCAGGAAAATCTATACTCCCAGTCATCTTATACGCCGGAAAATATGGTAGTGGTCACCAGGGGATGATGAGAGAGGTCAACAGCATAGGGAATGTAGTCATAAGGAGAAAAGGGGAAGTGACTGCTAATGAGTACAAGGTTTCTTTCTGAGGTGATGAAAATATTCTAAAATTGATGTGATGGTGGAAAACTTTGTCAATTAAAAAACATTTAGTTGTTAAATGGGTGAATTTTATGGTATGTGACTATATCTCAATAAAGCTGTTACCAAAAGAAAAATAAAAAAAGTAAAATCACCTGGCCCAGCCAGCTTGGCTCAGTGATTAAGCATCAACCTATGAACCAGGATTTCACAGTTCAATTCTCAGTCAGGGCACAAGCCTGGGTTATGGGCTCGATCCCCAGTATGGGGCGTGCAGGAGGCAGCCAATCAATGATTCTCTCTCATCACTGATGTTTCTATCTCTCTCTTCCTTTCCCTTCCTCTCTGAAATCAATTAAATATATATATATATTTAAAATCACCTAAAAATTTCCTCCTGAAAAAAGTGATACTGCATTCGATGTTCTGTTCTACTTGGTGGCCTGTATAGTGTACTGATAGAGTGCTTCTTAGGGAGCGTGTCAGCACAGCAAAACAACACGAACACAGTAAGTAAACAGCCTGAGGACAAAAGTGAGCTCACAAATACCAAGTACTGTTCTGACAGTATCAACAAACCTGACCCTAAAAGCTGGCAGCCACCAGTTGGATAAACAGGCAGATGTAACTTCAGGCACAGGCCACTCTTTTGATGCCAGAAAAAAAGGCCCACTCAGGGTCAAAGGTGAAAAGGACAGTGTTGTCAAAGTGTTGTCAGGGGTTTAGCCTAACCCCCTCACACAAGTGAAATTCACATTTCAAAGACACAGGAGGTGTTAGATAATTAACAGCATTCTCAGGTTCTCCTTGCTCCAAACTTTGCCTTGAATGATCTCCTCCAAGATCAGACCAAGTCAGTGGCACCATTTGGACTCAAGATGAGCAAAATTACTTGTATTTTTTTACTATGAATATTTTAATGTGGATATTTAAATAAAATAACATTATAACCACCCATGCCCCACCTTCTAGAATTAAGATTTGTCATATTTACTTCACATCTTTTTAAAAATGAAAACATTTCAGATACAAATTCATCATCTTATCCTTCCCCCCACAAAGCAATTACTATCCTGAATTTTAAGTGCAGTCTTTCTGTCAATGTTTATATAATTTTACTACATATACGTATCCAATGATGGCTTATAGTATTTTTGTATTTTATTGTAACACTATTCTACTGTACATATTATTCTATACTCAACTTTGTTTTCTATATTGATACATAAAAATCTTGTGCATTCATTCTAACTGTATTCCATTATATGAATGTTGCAATTTATTTATCTTTTGGATGGGCATTTAACTTGTTTCTGAATTTTTTATTTTACAAACAAAGCTGCAAAAAGAATTTTGTGCATGTGTGCGGCTATTACTTCAATAACAGTAAGATGTGTTTTTGTGCAACAAGACAGGACCGTCATAAGTTACCAGGTAGTTGGACAGTAAGAATTTCCTTCTGATTTTGCACTCTAGAGAAACACTAGGTTGAGGGTAGAGGAAGATCCAAGAAAAGGCTTTGCCTGGGATGACCTCAGAGAGGCCATCAGGCAAACAGAAGCAGTGCTCACCCGCCATCTGCAGCCCTCACACACCCAGAAGCAAACCTCAGTATACTGAGCACACTTTGCCTAAAAGTTGGGCTGGGCTGGAGTGAAGCAATGAGAATATTTCAAGAACAAGGAGTAGATGATCAGCAACAGATGTAGAACTGAAAAGAGGATGTCGACACAGAAGTGGACATCAAAAGTAAGGGCCCCAAACCAGACTTAAGTACAACAGAAAGGGCCATCAGAAGATCTCAAAATATTATGTTGGACCAGGAAGCACTTGGTTAGACATCTGTTTATCTCCTGCTCTCCATTCTTTTGCTGTTTATGCCTGGCAGGGTAAAGCCAGAAGAAACTCTGGTGGCGGTCCATAACAATCCTGCAAATAAAAATTAAGTCTTTCTCCTAGTTCTCACCTCCAGACTCAAAGACCCCTACACAGAGGCAACCATCATTACCAATTTCTTGTGTGTCTTCCCAGAGATATTTTATGTGTACACAAACATATAAATGCATATATACCTCACACTCTTTTTTATCCACATAAGATGGCATATTATATACTTTTGCACCTTACTTTCTTTCCATCACTTAGCAAGTGATTCATGTTAATACCCATAGGTCTGCCCCCATTCTTTTTAATGGTTGCATAAAATTTCATCATACAAATATATTATAACTTATTTAATTAGTCCCCGACTAGAACATGGAAGTCATTCTAATCTTTCCCAATCAGAAATATTGCTACCTTGAATATACTGGAATATTCCTTTATCTGTAAGATGAAAACTGGCAGTGCAGTTGATAAGTTGGTATGATTCATATTTTTTACTTCAACACCTAGTTTCAAATTACCCATCCTGAGGCTTAAAGACAGTACACCTAATTCTGCTATAGCTTCAACGGCACCTGTAAATGTCTGCCAGATGAGACTGAAAAACACTTAAGCCAAGTCAGGGTAACTGGAGGATAATCTCTGGAAGGCTTGATGGTAATGTGAGTTCTGAGGAAGAAAATCCTTAATCAATGGTATTAGCCAAACTGAAGAAAGAATGTGTTAACAGAATAGGAGTGGCCATTATAAACCCCAGAAGATGGGAGCCAAGCAGCAAGAATTTGGCAGCATTTATCTCTCAAGAGAGCGATACTTTATGTAATAAACAGACACCAGAGCCCTAGCTGGTTTGGCTCAGTGGATACAGCATAGGCCTGCGGACCAAAGGGTCCCGGGTTCAATTCTGGTTGTAGGCTCCTCCCTGGCCCGGGCCTGGTGTGGGCACGTGCAGGAGGCAACCAATGGATGTGTTTCTCTCACATTGATGTTTCTCTCTGTCTTTCCCTCTCTCTTCCACTCTCCCTAAAAATCAATGGAAAAATATCCTGGGGTGAGGATTAAAAAAATAAACAAACAAACAGACACCAGAGAAGTATATTCAACCACGTTTCTCCAAGGCCTAGATGAAATTTCCTTCATACATTTATATTCCTTTAGTTATGGGGTCCCCTGCATGCCAGCAGTCCACTAGGGTAGTTACTAATTTCTTTCCCTAGGTACCTAAATCATAGGAAGAGGATGTAGTGGATTAAAGATAGCCACAGTCTGGCTGATGTGGCTCAGTTGATTGAGTATTATCCCATGAACAAGGAAGTCACTGGTTCGGTTCCCAGTTAGGGTACTTGCCCATGTTGTGGGCTTGATCCCCAGTGGGTGGCATGCAGGATGTAGCTGATTGATGTTTCTCATCGATGTTTTTACCTCTCTCTCCCTCTCTCTTCCTCTCTCTCTCAAATCAATAAAAACATATTTTATAAAACTAAAATATAGGGGGGTGGGATGGAAATGGGGGGACGAGGACAAATATGTGATACCTTAATCAATAAAGAAATTTAAAAAAAAAAAAAAAACTAAAATATAGCCCTAAACGGTTTGGCTCAGTGGATAGAGCATCGGTCTGTGGACTCAAGGGTCCCAGGTTCGATTCCGGTCAAGGGCATGTACCTTGGTTTCGGGCAAATCCCCAGTGTGGGGTGTGCAAGAGGCAGCTGATCAATGTTTCTCTCTCATCGATGTTTCTAACTCTCTATCCCTCTCGCTTCCTCTCTGTAAAAAATCAATAAAATATATTTTTTAAAAATAATAATAATAAAAATATATAGTCACAGCTTCTTTGACATCCCTCACATTAAGAGGTGAGGTCTACATCTTCTCCTCCAGAGTTTAGATGGGCTCTGTAACAGATTTAATGGGTAGAATACAATGGAAATACTACTGCGCCAGTTTCCAGGCCCAGGCATTAAGAAACTGGCAACTTCCACTTTCTATCTTTTGGGACATTCACTTTGGAGAAAGCTAGCACTCTGGAAGAAGTTTGACTATCCAAAGACCATCATACTATAAGGAAGCCCAAGCTAGCTACACGGAGAGAAAGAAATACTCAGCTGTTCTAACCAAACCATCCCAGACACCAAACATGAAATTTAAAAAGCCACCTTGGAAATTCCAATTCTGGCAGATGTAACATGGAAAAAAAGTGAGGAAGCCAGCCAAAAGCCAGACCCTAGGTTCAACATATGGTCCCAATTAAGCCAGTCTAGTGATCTTCATCTATTTGAACTGAAGCCACACTCCATTGTGAAGCAGAGATGAGCCATTTCTAATGTGCACAGCCCAAATTATTGACCCACAAAATCATACTAGTAAGTATAACAAAATGTTGTTTTAAGCCATTATGTTTTAGGATAGTTTGTTATGCAACAATAGATAATAGAATAGGGAGTTTCTATGTGATGGAATATTATGATCCCTAGGAGGGTTAATTTCCTCAGTAAAGAAACATGTGGTCACTCTAGTCCACAATTTGTTTCTGTGGATTTGGCCAATGTGGGACAGTCCCCAGTAGTCTACCCATGCTGAATATGCTAACAAAATTTAGTATCTGAGCCTGGAAATCTGAGATCTGAAGGGCAAGGCTTAATCAATCTGCCCATCTCCCTTATTGCCTCATTTCACTCTATCTTATGACAAACAACCCACATGAAGGAGCTGAAAAGAATCTCACAAAGAAGTTTACCATCAGATATAGCCACTGCTCAGCACCACTCAGAGCCCTTTGGCTGGTCTATGAAATTTATTCATTTATCAAACAGTACTGAGAACCTCCCCTGTGCTCATTCATGGCTGTGCCTGGCACTGGGGGACCCAAAGGTGGGAAAGACATAGGCTCAGCTCTCACAGCTTCACAGCCAGTCTCTAACCATATACATAGGTTATGATAAGAAATAATTTACTAAATATATAAAGTAAATATTAACAGACACAAAGGGATGGACACACAATAATAGTAGGTGACTTTAATACTGCACTTTAGTCAATGAATAGATATCATCCAGACAGAAAATGAATAAGGAAACATTGGCCTTAAACGACACATTAGACCAGATAGACTTAACAGATATATTCAGAATAGTCCATCCAAAAGCACCAGAGATGGGAATGCAGACTGGTGCAACCATTATGAAAAACAGTATGGAGTTTCTTCAAAAAATTAAATATGGATCTGCCATTTGACCCAGTTATCCCACTTCTAGAAATATTTCCTAAGAAACCCGAATGTATGGACATTTTTTATAGTAGCACAATTTACAATAGCTAAGATCTGGAAACAGCCCAATTGTCCATCAGTAGATGAGTGGATAAAAAAAATTTTGGTATATTTATACCATGGAATACTATGCAGCGGTAAAAAAGAAGAATCTCTTACCCTTTGAGACAGCATGGAGGGATCTGGAGCATATCATGCTAAGTGAGATAAGTCAGTCAGAGAAAGACAAGTATCACATGATCGCACTCATATGTGGAATCTAAGTAACAAAATAAACTGATGAATGGAGTGGATCCAGAGATTCGAAGCATGGAACAGAGTGCGGAATCTCGGAGAGAAGGCGGTGGGTGGATGGGAGGCAATCAACCAAAGACCTTATATGCATAATCCATGGGCATAGACAATAGGGTACTGAAGGCCTGGGGTGGGGTGAGGGAGCAGGGGCGGGCTGTAGAGGGAAAATTGGGGGGGAGGACATATGTAATACTTTCAACAATAAAGAATTATTTTTAAAAAGAAAACAAAAGCACCAGAGAAGGTAGATTTGAGGCACTATTAGGTTTTCCACCTTCTAGGTTGGTGCCTTCTCGGTCAATAAACCTTTCCTTGGGCAAAGGATCTAAATAGACACTTTCAAAAAGAGGACATACAGAAGGCCCAGAGACATATGAAAACATGCTCAAAGTCACTAATCAAAACAACAATGAGATACCATCTCACACCTGTCAGAATTGCTTTCATCAACAAATCAACAAACTGACAAGTGCTGGAGAGTATGTGGAGAAAAAGGAACCCTCCTGCACTGCTAGTGGGAATGCAGACTGGAGCAGACACTGTGGAAGTCAGTATGGAGTTTCCTCAAAAAGTTAAAAATGAACTCCCATTTGACCCAGTAATCCCACTCCTAGGACTATATCCCAAGAAACCAGAAACACCAATCAGAAAAGATATATGTACCCCTATGTTCATAGCAGTGCAATTTACAATAGCTAAGATTTGGAAACAGCCTAAGTGCCCATCAGCAGATGAATGGATTAAAAACTATGGTACATCTACACAATGGAATACCATGCTGTTATAAAAAAGAAGGAACTTTTACCATTTGCAACAGCATGGATGGAACTGAAGAGCATTATGCTAAGTAAAATAAGCCAGTTGGAGAAAGATACATATCACATGTTCTCACTCATGTGTGGCATATAATGATCTACATAATTTGATGAACAAGAATAGATCCAGAGACAAATGGCAGGGGAGAGAGGTGGTTAGAGAGCAACCAAAGGACTTGTATGCATGCATATTAACATAACCAATGGACACAGACACTGGTGGGGGGGAGGAGGGCTTGCCCGGGGTTGGGAATGGCTTGGGGGGGGGGTTAATTGGGGGGAAAGGAGACATATGTAAAACTTTAGACAATAAAAAAAATAAATGAAAAAAATCTTTCCTTACTCCAAACTCTGATACTTTTGAGTTTTGGCCTTTTGAAGCATTGGGCACACAAACTTGGGTTCGGTAACAATTTGGTGAGCCAGCCAGAAGCCCTTGGCAGGCCAACCCCAGCTGGGGTTCCCCTACATGAGTGCTGAGCAGCTGCCAAGGCAGTTTCCCTTGGGGGCTCTGGAGGGTCTTTCCCTGGCAGGCACTGGCCACCCTTGGCACACAGCTCAATTGGAATAAATAAACATCTTTGGAATTCGGTTTACCATTGGTTTTGTTTCGGGGTAAGTTGCTCCATTTCTGGGCATGAGCAGCCGGAATCCTTCTTCTCTATCTGGGCATGCTCTCCCTTGGGACAGAAACTAACCCATATGCTTTTTAGATTCACATGATCCGGGAAAATATTTGATATTAAAGCTGGTTTTGAGTTTGGTTTGGTTATCTTCAGAATCATCAGCTTAAATAATACTTTTATTCTACCTGGTTTTACTAGTAAAATAAGCACATGTTATCTCTTGGCCTCTCCTGGGCACCTCCAAGCCCAGTACAAGTAGCAGCCATCTTCAGAGCACTCTGTAGTTGTGCCGGGTGATCCCAGGCAGGGCACAAGTGGTGGCTGACTTTGTACTTTCTGGAAGGCCCCAGAGCCAGGGAATTCAGTGGACAGCTTCAGACCATGCCAGATTACAACTCTACCACTTCCACAAATGACACATTTAAGGAGTGGACTCGGTGAGCACCAAAGCCCCACTGAAGCAAGTCCTGCTCCATATAGTCAACTCCTGCACAGCAGCTTCTCCACTGTAGTTGCAGCGGGTCCTTACAGCCAATTGGCCTGGGGCGGGGAGTGGTCAATCCCTCCCAGTGATGCCAACAGCAATCAAGGCTCAACTACAACAGGACAGTGCACACAGCCCACACAGGAGCATGCTTGGAGTACCCAGCTCAGGTGAATGGGGAGGTTGTGCGACTAAGCCCTAAAGGACACCTATTACACAAGGTCACTTTACCAACTCCAGGAGACATAGCAGCTCTACCTAATACATAGAAACAAACATAGGGAAGCAGCCAAAATGTGGAGATAAAAAAACATGTCCCAAATGAAAGAACAGGAGAAATATTCAGAAAAAGAAGTATATTAAATGGAGGCAAGCAAACTACCGGATACAGAGTTCAAAACAATGGTTATAAGGATGCTCAGGAACTTATTTAGAACTTCAAGGAACTCAGTGAGAACTTTAACAGCATGAGAAAGGACATAGAAATGACAAAAAGGAACCAGTAAGAAATAAAGGACACTCTAGCTGGTTTGGCTCAGTGGATAAAACGTTAGCCTGCAGATCAAAGCATCCCTGGTTCAATTCCAGTCAATGGCACATGCTCGGGCTCAATCCCCAGTAGGGAGCATGCAGGAGGCAGCCAATCAATGATTCTCTCTCATCATTGATGTTTCTAACTCTCTCTCCTCTCCCTTCCTCTCTGAAATCAATAAAAATACATGTGTGGTTTTTTTTTAAGAAATAAAGGATACACTAACTGAACTGAAGAGTAATTTATAGGTTATCAACAGTAGATGATGCCAAAAATCAAATCAGTGATTTGAAATATAAAGAAGCAAAATACACCCAATCAAAATAGCAGAAAGAAAAAAGAATCCATGCCCAGCCAAGATAGCTCAATGGCTGAAAATCGACCTATTAACCAGGAGGTCATGGTCCGATTCCCAGTCAAGGCACATGCCCGGATTGTAGGCTCGATCCCAGTAGGGAGGCAGCCAATCAATAATTCTCTTTCTACCTCACTCTCCTTCACTCTTCCTCTCTGAAATCAATAAAATATTAAAAAATAAATAAAACATAGTTCTAATGTCGGGGAACTCCTAAAGCTAGGAGCAAAGCAAGTAGCTATCAAAACCCAAACTTATTTTTTCCCCAATGATCTTCATGAGGATTATCATCATGGTTTGGGTCCTGGAGGACTTAACAAAAGTTACTCTTTATTCTTTATCTCATATTAAGATACAGGTATCCTGGCCTGCTGCTACCTCTATTGATTCTATGATCTCTGCTTGTAAATGAACACCTAGAATGCCCCCTTTAAGGCTCAGGGACCATCACAGAAGAAGTAGGTGCATGAGATTGTAAGAGTAGGGTAAGAGGGGCACAATGGGCAGACAAATCTGACTCTATATTAAAGTAAATCTTCCCTCTTAATTGAACCTGGACCCAGTTGCCTTATTTCCCTCAAGTTTGAGGAATGAGCCCTAACTGGTTTGGCTCAGTGGATAGAGTGTCGGCCTGTGGACTGAGGGGTCCCAGGTTCGATTCCGGTCAAGGGCATGTACCTTGGTTGTGGGCACATCCCCAGTAGGAGGTGTGCAGGAGACAACTGATTGATGTTTCTAACTCTCTATCCCTCTCCCTTCCTCTCTGTAAAAAATCAATAAAATATATATTTTTAAAAAGCTTGAGAAATGAGCAACAAAAAGAGGAGATTTGTAACCATAGAATCAGTTCAACATGGTCCTATCCTGTTTAAAGAGATACTGAGTTGCTTTTCAGAGACAATAAACCCAAACCACAAGTCATGCAGCCAAAGCATGTGCAAAGGCGAAAACTCTGACCTGCCGGCTGCACACTATACACACATACACGGAAACAAAGAACCTGGACATAACTAGAATTTGAATACCGGAATCCTTTCAGAAGAACCCTTTCTTGTCCAGAAAAATCCAGTGTTGATGCCCATTACCATAAATGGCCAAGTTCCTAGGTCCACCAGTTAAAACTTACTCCATCAGTACTTCTGCATACCCATTCCCTTAACCCCTTAGAAACCCTTAATCTGGTCTAGCAAACAAGATGGATTTAAGGAACTATTGGGTCTCCCATCTTCTCAATTGATCAATAAATCTTTCCTTAAAAAAAAAAAAAAAGCAACAGAATACACACTTCTCTCAAGCACACATGGAATATTCTCCAGGGCAGATCATAAATAAATTTTAAAAGATTCAAATAATATCAAGCATTTTTTCTCAATAACAAGAAGAAAACTGAAAAATTCACAAATATGTGGAGATTAAACAACATGCTACTGAATAACCACTGGGTCAAAGAAGAAATCAAAAGAGACATAAAAAGAGAACCATGATGGAGGCATAGGTAAACACCTATACTTGCTGCCACCAACAACCACATCAAAATTACAACTAAAAGGCAGAACAACTATCATCCAGAACTGTGGGAAAGTTGTGTTTGGAAGTTCCACAACTAGCGAGGTGAAGAAAGAGCATTGAGACTGGTAGGAGGTGTGGAGGCGCGGAAAGTGCTGGCATCCAGGTGTGCTGCTTTTTTAATCACGAGGGAGATACAAGCTCCAGCTTGCTCTGAACTCCAGTTCTGGGCAAGACTCTGGGGGACCAAGACACATAAGGGGAGAAACTGGACTGTCTGGCAGCAGGACAGGAATGCGAGGGCGGCTTTCTCTCAGAGGAGCTTGCAGCGATTATTATTGTTCCTGCGCGGGAACATGGGAACCTCTCCAGTGCAGGGCAGACTGGCAGCCATTGCTATTTGCTCCGCCCTGGTGATTCCCTGAGACCCCGCCCCACCCAATTTACAACCCCACCCAAGCTAGCAATAGACATTACTTTGAATAAAGCACTTTTGATGTTTCTCTTGGGGGAAAAAAAAGAGAGAGCCATAAAAAAATACCTAAAGGCAAATGAAAATGGAAATACAGCATTCCAAAACATAAAGGGAGGGGTGCTTGGGAAAGAAGGCTGGGGTCTCAAATGTCCATGTGAGGAGTTTAAAGCTGATTCCCCAAGCCTGTGGAGATTCCTGAGCAGGGGAGCAATATAATCAAACATGCTCTTTGGGGCACTGATGTGGCAGTGGTGCATGAGTAGATTGCAGAGGCAGATCAAGCAGCAAGGGAGACCAAGCCCAGACACCATTTCTTCCCAGAGTCAAGATGGTGCTGTTCATGCTGTCAGCTGAGTCACAGATAAGCAAGGAAGGTGACCTAGTGGAGCTGCTGGAGCAGCCGGAACTGGAAAAACAATCCTCTGTGTTGGGCAGAACAAAGCTTCCACAGTTCAGGAAGTCACAGATCATCTGGCCTTTTGATGCTGATGTCCAATGGAGAGTGGGGAATGGAGGCTTTAGGTCATGGGTGGGGAACATTTTTTCTGTCAAAGGCCATTTGGATATTTATAACATCATTCTAGGGCCACACAAAATTATCAACTTAAAAATTAGCCTGCTAGAACATCCAGGTCTCATTCACATCTTCCTTGGGAAGGTGTGTCTTATTGAAGAGGAAGTTAGGGATGAGGTCGTGAAGAAGTCTGGGATGAGGAAGAGGATGAGGAAGTAGGTCGATCTCTTTTCGCCTTGCTATATGAGGGGTGGGGGAGAGATGGGGCCAGAGAGGAGATTTGTCTGCCTATAAACACTTTCTGACCTGCTCCTTCGTGCTGAAAGTTTTATAGGGGCAAGCTGTATTTTTTCAGCCTTCACATGCTTACTTCTGGGATTCAGTAATAAAAAGCTCACTGTTGCTGTCCACGTAAGCCACGTTCTCCAGTCTGAGAATGATAAAAAATAAAGGTGATTATTTTCATCTCCCCCCCGCCCCCCAAAAATTAGCCTGCTATATTTGGTCAAGCATTTAATTAACTCACCCCTAATGCCTTGGCAGGGCCAGACCAAATGATTTTGCAGGCCTTTTAAGGCCCGCAGGCCTGATATTCCCCACCCCCGCTTAGGTGAAGGATGCAAAAAGTGGTAAAAGTCAAACTTTATGGGATGCAGCAAAGCATCCTAAGAGGAATGTTCACAGCAATAAATGTGTACAATAAGAAATAAGGATGATCTCAAATAAACAACCCAACTCTATACCTCAAGGAACTTGCAAAAAGGAGAACAAACTAACTCAAGAGTTAATAGAAGGAAAGAAATAACAAAGCTCACAGGGGAAACAATTGAAATTGAAACTAAAAAGATAAGAGAAAAGATCAGTGAAACTAAGAGCTGTTTTTTCTTTTTTTTAAAATATATTTTATTGATTTTTTACAGAGAGGAAGGGAGAGGGATAGAGAGTCAGAAACATCGATGAGAGAGAAACATCAATCATCTGCCTCCTGCACACCCCCTACTGGGGATGTGCCTGCAACCAAGGTACATGCCCTTGACCAGAATTGAACCTGGGACCTTTGAGTCCGAAGGCCGACGCTCTATCCACTGAGCCAAACCGGGTAGGGCTTTTCTTTCTTTTTTAATGCTAACCAAAATAGACAAGCCTTGGCTAGGTTCACCAAGACAAAAAGATAAGAGGACTCAGATAATAAAATCAGAAATGAAATATTATTTAGCCATAAAAAGAAGGAAATCTTGCCATTTACAACCACATGGATGGACCTTAAGAACATTATGCTAGCTGAAATAAATCCCACAGAGAAATACAAATACTGAATGATCTCACTTATAAGTAGAATCTAAAACAAAACAGAATCAAACGCATAGATACAGAGAACAGATTGGTGGTTACCAGAGTCAGGGGCTGGGAGGGTGGGCAAAATGATTGAATGTGGTCAAAAGGTACAAACTCTCAATTATAAAATAAACTAGAGGCCCAGTGCACAAAATTTGTGCACTGGGGAGGAGGGGTGTCCCTCAGCCCAGCCTGCACCTTCTGCATTCTGGGACCCCTCGAGGGATGTCTGACTGCCGGTTTAGGCTCGATCCCTGCAGGTGAAACAGTCAGACATCCCTCTCACAATCTGGGACTGCTGGCTCCCAACTGCTCACCTGGCTGATCGCCCCTAACCACTCACCTTCTGCCTGCCAGCCTGATCACCCCTAACCCCTCACCTACTAGCCTGATTGACACCTATCTGCTCCCTTGCCGGTCCAATTGCCCCCAACTGCTCTCCTCTGCCAGCCCAGTCACCTCCAACTGCCCTCCCCTGCCAGTCTGGTTGCCCCTAACTGTCCTCCCCTGAAGGCCCAATCGCCCCCAACTGCCCTCCCCTGCTGGCCTGGTTGCCCCTAACTTCCCTGCCCTACCATCCTGGTTGCCCCTAACTGCCCTCCCCTGCCAGCCTGGTACCCCCAACTGCCTTCCCCTGTGCAGGCCTGATTGCCCCTAACTGCCCTCTCCTTCAGGACTGGTCACCCCTAACTTCCCTCCCCTATAGGCACAGTCACCCCCAACTGCCTTCTCCTGTAGGCCTGGTCACCCCTAACTGTCCTCCCCTGCAGGCCTGGTCCCCCCCAACTGCCCTCCCCTGCAGGCCTGGTCCCTCACAACTGCCCTCCCCTGCAGGCCTGGTCATCTACAACTGCCCTCCCCTGCTGGCCTGATCACCCACATCTGCCTTCCCTGCTGGCCATCTTGTGACAGCCATCTTGTGACCACATGGAGGTGGCCATCTTATGTGAGGGCGTGATGGTCAATTTGCATATCACCTCTTATTATATGGGATAAGTCCTATGGATATAATGTACAGCATGGTGACTATAATTAATAATACTGTATTATATTTGAAAGTTGCTAAGAGAGTAGATCTTAACAGTTCTCATCACAAGAAATATTTGGTAACCATAAAAAGAAGCATGAAATGACAAGTATGTGCATGGGGCATTAGAGGGTTCACCAATCCAGGAAGTCCACCATAAAAGCTACAGAACAGATGACTGATCTCACTATTCTAAAGGTTGACATCTCTAAAAGAGATCAATATACTATAAACATACATATAAATTTAATATCTATTCACATTTCATTTTTCCAACACTCTGGATGGACATTATTTTGGTTAAGAAAGAGAAAGAAGCTAGCGTTTATGGACTAGCCTGATTTACACATGTCTCAATTCACACTCTACCCCCTTAAGTCCTACAATGCATACTTAAGCTGATTTGATTATTTTTATGCATTCTATGCAGTTTTTGACAACTGAGGGTGCAGGGAGCATTGTGGTGAGGTGGCCCTATATCAATTACAGTCCTCCCCTTTGTACAGTAGCCACCTGGTTTAGAGGGAAAGACCCAACCCCAGATTTAGGGGTGAGCCTGTTTGGGTCTAAGCTAATTAAAATATGTATGTGGCCACTATGATGTGTTCAGGGATGGACAATTAACCCAACCCAGTCAACTAATTTCTGCAAGACAGCAGGGCCAAGAGAACTGCAAAAAAAAAAAAAAAAAAAAACAAAAAAACTGTAGTTTTGATGATTTCACAGATTTCTAGAGCAAATTATCCCTGAAGGGCACCCAACTATTAGACTTTTCAGTTATGTGAACCAATAAAGCTGCTTTATAGTTTAAGCCAGTGTGAGTAGAAACCAATGGAATTTGAACTGATACAAAGTGGGTCACTGGAATGCATCCTATTTTTCAATAGAGTTATTAACTGGGTTTTATAGATGTACAGGACTCTGCCCTTTATTAACTCACATAAGCCACGTGTAGTGAGTGGGAAGGGCTAATATATTTCCCATGGAACATCCCAGGTTCACATGACTCCAGAGCGTTGGGATATAAAGGCTAGAATCAGGGGACTCTCCTAAATCCTAGCCATGGCCTCTCATTTAAAAGGACACACATTCCTGGCTTTCTTCTGCTTCTTGCTCCTCCTCCTAGGGCCATCTAGGATTTCTTTCATAGTTACTGTTCTAGAGACAATCCTGAGCAAAACCTCCCAGTAATCTTCCCCTGAGAAATTATGAGAAATTCTCAGCCACCACCCTGGACCATTCACTGGGCCTCTCAAATTTCCAGAGGTCAAATCAAGCAGAGGAAGTATACAGGACTCTGGTTTCTTGGCTTATTTAGTTCCTTAGAGCTAAGCTTAAAAGGAATAATTTTTTTAAGCATCTCTGAGTAGCTTAGGACCTGCCTACCAAGTCTCAGAAACAGGGAAGGTCCCTATCCTTTTATGGAGGATAGAATGACTCCATAAAAGAAGCCATAGGCCTGAGGCTACAGGAGCAGAGCAGGGCTGTTGAGGACAGGACGTAGTGGACATCGCTCATTCATAGGGTCACCAGGAGTTGGAGCCAATTCAATGGCAAGTACAACACGCTTCCCTCTTCCCCCAAAGGAGTATATAAACCCCATGAGGGTGATGGCTTTATCTCATTGAATTCTAACACTTGGGAAAATGCCTGGGGCAGAGTGGGTGCATTAATTCAGTTCATTTCCTTAAAAACTTCTCCAACTAAATCAATATTGGGTTTTTTAGCTTCTGTCCATTGACAGTAGGCTATCCATTCATTCCTGCCTCATATCAGTGTTCCATTGGATAAATCCTTCTTACTGGAAATTTACAAAAAAGGTGCCTTTTCCTTAATGTCTATGATTTCCTTAATGTCTAATGTCCCTGAGAAATGACATCTTTTTTCCCCTAAGGGTTGATTTACCAGGTTAAGTGCTAAACCCCTGTAATCCTCCTGAAGCCATTTCCTTTGGAAGACATCTATAGTAGCCAATATAACCACAGAATTAAATAGTGGCTCTATAGCATCTGGCAGCTTATATACTTGCATCTACCATTCTGTTACCAAGACAGTTCCCTCCTCTCTCAAGCTCTGTCCACTTTAAACCTAGCCTCCTTTCTGGTGCCTTCCTGGTTCTTAAACACTCCTAGACCTGTTCATTTCAGTTCTAAGTGCTGTCTACCCTTTGCACATAACCCCTACAGGACCCCAGTGGGTGCCCAGCTAAGTTCCCATGTTCTTCACTTTTTGTCCAACGTCTCATCATCCCCAGCTTCTGTCCCAGTGCTCATTCACTTCCCATTCCGCAGTCCCGAGGCCCTGCTGGCTTACCTGGAGCTGGTGCAAGTGCAGAACGTAGCCTTGCACCAACAGCTGGAATAAGAAGCGCAGCTGCCCTGGTCCTGAAAGCTCCTCCAGGCTCCGCAGCCTCCGGTCGCCAGGCCCGGTTTCGGGAGCCTCGGCTGCGTCGGCCGCCGGGAGGGCGCTTGGGAGCGAGGCCTTGGCTCTGGCCGCGAGTGGACCAAGGCCAGGGCGGGCCACCCGCGTCCCCAGCAGCGCCCACCGCAGCCTCGTGCAGCTCGCCGCGGCAATGCGATTCATAGCTCACGCAGCCGCGCCTGCGGGTCGGGTCGCGAGTGCGGAGCGCCTGGAGCCCGCCCAGGGACAGATCAGGATGGGCGGGTTCAAGGGCAATGTTCCCTTTGCCTTGTTCAATCCCTCCACCGGGAACTAAAGTACTCACAGAAGCCGCCTTCCACAGCTGTAAGCCTCCCGGCCCAGCGCGGGGGAGGGACCAGCTAACCCTACGGCAGGAGATGCACAGGACTTAGGGAGACCCAGAGAGCTCTGACCGTGGCCGCCTCTTCCGTGACTCCCCACATCGCACTTCCGAGAACTGTAAAGGAGAACTTGAAGTTCGCTTGGTCCGAACTCAGAGCAATAGTGCCCAAAGTTCTCGGAAATCCCCGAGGCTTCCAGAGGACCCGGACGGGTTGGGGGTGGGGGGTGGGGGGGCGGCGGCGGAGGGCACACCCCGTGTAACGGGCCCTCGCCTGACTTGCGGGTTCATCACCCCAGGAACCCGCCGCTGAGATTTAACGAGCTGAGGGGCCTTTCCTAAGGCATCCCCTCCACCGCCACCCCCAATTGATCCCGAAGTCCTAGCGCTGAGAGGCAAGAGAACACAAAACAAAACAAAAAGGCCCAGTGTCTGAGGGCATCTGATTCCTGGATGAGGAAGCCAAACAAACAGACCAACAAACACATTTAAAGAGGTTTTTAAAATGCAGTTCTACCCATTCCCCCTCCTGCTCCCCACCCCTCACCGGCCCTAAGTTTGCTAAGGCAGAGTTTTTCAAACTGCTGGTTGAGATCAGATTAGTGTGTGAGCAGAATGATTTTTCAGTAAGATGGAAAAAAATAATACAGAAAATATTGCAAGAAGAAAAAGTATTGTTTCATGAATTCTTTCATATATATTCAAAAGTATACTTTTCAAAGAGTTAAAAACATGACAGAAATATAAAATGAATACAGGGTCACAGTTATTCAACCCATTAGTGACAGAACCAGCAAAATAGTAAAATTTGTTCTAAGAGCATTTGAAGAGTTGGTTATTTATAGGCAGCCAGAGGGGGGAAAGGGGCATATTAAGTTCAAAGGGACAATTAGACTGACAGCTGATATGGCTAGGTATGGATTTCTTTATACTTATCCCGCCTTAGGGGTCATAGAGTTTCTTGAATCTGTGATTTAATGTCTTCATCAGTTTGGGAAGTTTTTCAGGCATTAACTGTTCATTGTTTCTGTTGGAGATGGGGGTGGGGGTGGGGTGGGGTAAAGGCACCAGGTCTTAGACCTGTGGGGTCAGACCTGAGTTCAGCAACTTTGGTACTTGAGTTCTAGCTAAGGAAGAATTCAGAGTCAAGACTCAAACTATAAGAGAACATTTCAACTGGCTGGTCCAAAAGTACACAAGAGCCCTAGCTGGTTTGGCTCAGAGGATAGAGCATTGGCCTGTTGGCTTCAATTCCAGTCAAGGGCATGTACCTTGGTTGCAGGCTCCTTGGGCCCTGGCCCTGGTCGGGTTCGTCAGGAGGCTACCAATCGATGTTTCTCTCACATCGATATTTCTCTATGCCTTTCCCTCTCTCTTCCACTCTCCCTAAAAGTCAATGGAAAAATATACTCCGGTGAGGATTAACAAAAAAACAAAGAAAAGTCACACAACATTTTCTTTTGAAATTTCTGGAAATTTGCTTCCCAAAGTTGTCTGATTGTCCATTATCTTGGTCACCAGACCCAGGAACTTTTGTGAAAACAATAATAATGTATTAAAATAATTCAATCCTTCCCTGCCTGGTATGGTTCAGTTGGTTGGGTGTCGTGCTGTGCAACGAAGGTCTCTGGTTCAATTCTTGGTTGGGATGCGTACCAGGGGCAATGGATTGATGTTTCTTTCTCACATTGATGTTTTTCTCTTTCTCCCTCCCCCTTCCTCTTGCTCTAAAATCAGTAAGAACATATTTTTTAAAAGATAATATATAAATATAACACCTTAATTTTCCTTTCCTTTTTTTTTTTAGGGGGAAGGAATCTCCAAAAAGAAGTATGTTATGGAAAATGTATAATTGAAGATATCTATGAATTCAGTACAAGGACAAATAGTGTGCATAAAAATTGATGTGCAGACCAATGCTCTACCCCTGAGCCAGGGCGGGGTGTCTTTTATTTTGTTACTTTATATAAATTTTTCAAGTGGTGGAATAATGAGTGATTTTTACTTTGGGGATTTTTTCTGTATAGTTAACATTCTTTTTAAAGCAATTGTAAACATAAATTTTCCACTTTTAGGAGGTGTGGAACATTTTTGTTTTATTTTCAAAATCACAAAATGTATGTTAATCAGATCAGTTTTATCTACTCTCACATCTCAAACCAGTGGAAAAAAAATCCTCAGGTGAGGATTTAAAAAAAAAAGACCCCCTGCTCTGCTTCCCCAATTATATTCCCTCAAAATTAAGTACTGTCCATAGTTTGGTACACATTCTTTCAGACCATGTTCTATATTTATATAAACCTTTTTTTTGTTTTTACCTGTAGGTGAAAAATATCATGTTGATACCTTAATGCAGGGATGGGGAATGTTCGGCCGGTGAGCTGTATAAGGCCAGGGAAATCGTTTGGTCTGGCCCTAGCCAAGGCATTAGGGGTGAGTTAATGAAATGTTTAACCAAATATAGCAGGCTAATTTTTAAGTTGATAAGTTTGTATGACCCTCGAATGATGTTATAAATATCCAAATGGCCCTTGGCAGAAAAAAAAGGTTCCCCACCTCTGCCTTAATGTGAATTCCTTTAAATATTATAAAGACTTGAGGTTGTTTTTTAAAATATGCTTATTGACCATTTCTCTTTCTTCCCTGAAGTCCTTAGTCACATCCTTTGAGTATTTTTCTATTGGATTATTTTTCTTTCCTTGTTATTTTGTTGGTGTTCTTTTTCTATTTAGAGAGATTAATGTATTTTTTAAACTTTTTTTATTATTGATTTCAGAGAGGAAAGCAGAGGGAGAGATAGAAACATCAATGATGAGAATCACTGATCAGTTGCCTCCTGCACGCCCCCTACTGGGGGTCGAGCCTGCAACCCGGGCACGTGCCCTTGACTAGAATCGGACTTGGGACACTTCAGTCCACAGGCTGACGCTCTATCCACTGAGCCAAACCAGCTAGGGCTACAATTATTTTTATAAATATATATTACAAGTATTTTCTCCTGGTGGTGTGTGTTCCCTGTATCTTGACTGTATTTAGGGTATCTTTTCTTAATTTGTGTGATTTAACCTGACATTTCTTCCTTTTATAACATCTGGGTTTCATATCTTGCTTTGGAATGCCCCAAGATTATTAAGGGGGGAGGGGAGGAACTCCTATATTTTACCCTGCATTTGATAGTTTCATTTTTACATGCTATATTTTTTTCACAGCTAACAATTCAATCCATGTGGACTTAATTTTTGGTTTTGGAGTTTCCTAGAATCTTAACATATTCTAATTATTCCAATATCATTTATTAAATAATAACTCAGGAGATTTCTGGATGCTTTCATCTCCTATCTGAAACAGCGTTCTTTATTTTATTATTTTTTTATATTTTATTGATTTTTTACAGAGAGGAAGGGAGAGGGATAGAGAGTTAGAAACATCGATGAGAGAGAAACATAGTTCAGCTGCCTCCTGCACACCCCCTACTGGGGATGTGCCCTGCAACCAAGGTACATGCCCTTGACTGGAATCGAATCTGGGACCTTTCAGTCCGCAGGCCGACGCTCTATCCACTGAGCCAAACCAGTTTCAGCTGAAACAGCGTTCTTTAAATTACAGAACTCAGCAGATTTGATCTTCCATTTTCCTCCAGGACATTGCTTTGGTGCCATGTAACTTTCAGGAGCTGGCTCTGTGTCATCCTCTGATACTGCAATGACCACCTGGAGCTCAGAGTCAGTCTACACTAGGATGACCTTCCATCTTTACTGGCGGCCAGGTGGAGATGGTAAGAACAGACACTTCCACTGCCACTCTGTCTCTTTAGTGTTCACAAGACCAACATATCAGAAAGCACATGTTCTTTTAGCAAGAGATTAGGACATTTCCAGGGGGGATTCACTACATAGGAGAATCAAACATGCTAAATCTCACTTACTCAAGTTCCACAAGGGTAGGCAGCTGAATGCTTAGACCTTAATGACCTTGTACTTCAGAGGCTTTTCCAACAGCTTTCTAACTGGGTTCTCCAGCATTGTAGTTTGTTTATTGTCCCTCTTGCAGTCTCTTCTTCCAAGTCTCTAAGTGGGAAACTCCACCTTCCCTTCCTCAGGAAAGCCCCACTTCTTTCCCCCAAGGGCCCTGAATTCCTTTCTTCAGATAAGATTCTGAGTCCTAGTTTGGTAGTCTCATCCAACCCTGAGTTTCAGCCAATGGTTCCATAGGTGCAGAGCGGGGGTGGGGTGAGCATCCAGTTCCTAGGAGACAGTGAAGGAAGAACATCGAGTTCCTGTTTTGACAATATTGCACCCATGAGAATGGTGGCCAGGCAGCTGGTTTGGTTCCTCTATTAGTTAGCTTCAACATCTCATCCTAGATAAATTATTTTTCTTCTCTTTAAGACTCCAGTCTAAACCCACAATGAATCAGTGAATGTTAATTATTTTGCTGCAGAGCAAAGCAGCTAGTTTCTCTTCTGCTTTCCTTGGGTATGCAGGAGAACTGCTGCATCACAGGTCTACATTAGCTCTTAATGACTATATCCAGGGAAAGACACCTGCCTTCATTAAAGTCTTTCAAGTCAACAATTATCTGATTGGGGATGAGAGGGTGAGGCCAACTCTTCCACACAATGCTTCCCCAGAGATTTGCAATACCATATATATCTTTTCTTCAATTCTAATATATAATTAGATCTATTTCTGTATTCTTCATCCCAGAAGGAGAAAAATAGCTTGAAATGAAGAGTGGCAAGGTCAGTTATAGAACTGCATGTATGTTGAAAGAAATTGCTACAGCCACCTTTGGAAAAAACAGTCTCCCATACTAGCTATCAGGGAAATGCAATGTAAAACTACAAGATAAACCTATGCTTCCACCAGAATGAGTAAAATTACAAAGGCAAGTGAATAAAATTAGAAACACTAAAATTACAAATATTCAAGTGTTGCCTCCACTTCAACTGGAACCTTCATACACTGCTAGTAAAGTGTAAGCTGCTATGAGTACTATAGAAATCTAGCCATATTTATGAAAGCTGGACTGTGTCCACCCAATGACGCCATAATTGCACTGCTAGATGCAAACCCGACGGAAATGTGTACATATACTCACCAAAATGTGTCTAAGAATGTTCTTAGTAATACTATTTGTGATAGTCCCTAACTAAAAAGCACTCAAATAACTCATGACATTAGAATAGTAAATTGTAACATATTCATATAATGGAATTGCATACAATGATGAGAATGAACTGCAACTACATACAAGTGAATCTCATTAGAATAATGTTGACTGAAAGAAACCAGACACAAAAGATAACATATTGTTGCATGATTCCACTTATATAAAGTTTAAAAACAGATGAAAGTAATGTGTGGTGCTGGAAGTTAACATCATGGTTTCTCTTGAATGGGAAGGCAGTGATTAGCAATTGGAATGGAGCACAAAGGGGCTTCTGGGTTCTGATTATAGCTGTTTATTGTTCTGAGTGCTGGTTTCATGGCTTTGCAGACATCATAAAAATTCATCAAACTGTGCAATTATGATTTGTACACCTTTATATATGCTATATAGCAATTAAAACTTGACATTAAAAAGACCAAGAGGCCCGGCTGGTGTGGTTCAGCGGTTGTGCTTCCACCCAGGAACTAAGAGATCACTGGTTCAATTCCCAGTCAGGGTACATGCCCAGGTTGTGGGCTTGATCCTCAGTGGGGGGCATGCAGGAGGCAGCCAATTGATGTTTCTCTATCATCAATGTTTCTATCTCTCTGTCCCTCTCCTTTCCTCTCTCTCTAAAAATCAATAAACACACACACACACACACACACACACACACACACACATATGTGTGTGTATTTAAAAAGATAAAGAGGATGTCAGTAAAGTGGTGAGGTAGGCAGTTCCAAATGCCCATCCCTTCACAGAAACATTGGGATTGTCAGAATCAACTTTGTCAAAACGCTGAAAGTTAAAAGTTTACAGCAACCAAGCGAATGCTGGATTTATTGGGACTTGTTTTGTGGCCTAACATGTGCTCTATCCTAAAGAATGTTCTATGTGCACTTGAGAAAGATGTATATCCTACTGCTTTGGGGTAGAATGTTCTGTATATATCATATAAGTCCATCAGGTCTAATGTGTCTTTAAGGCCTGATTTCTTAATGTGCCATTTCCATGTTTCCTTATTTTCTGTTGATCTAAGTGGGATGTTACTGTATTGCTGTCAATTTCTCCTTTTGGTGTCAATGTTTACCATATATATAAATGGTAATATATATATATATGTGTGTGTGTGTATATATATATATATATATATATATATATATATAAATGGTAATACATATATATATATGTATTACCCCCAAATTGTATACACACAGTTTGAATAATTATAAAGGCAGTGTTTGTGTTTATTAAAATACATTTCATTTTCAAAATTGAGCTATCGACTGTTAAAGTGTGTATACATTTTGGGGAGACACCCTATATTTTGGTACTCCTATTTTAGGTGCATATATATTTATAAATGTTGTATCTTCTTGCTAGATTGATCCCTTTGTCAAATATGGTTGCCAATTCAGCACCAACAGGAATCCCCAATTTGGGGTTTGGTGAAGGAAACTTTATTCATTGCAAAACAGCTCAACTGTGATACAGCACATCTGTGAAAACAGCATGGCTGTAGATCAGCTCTGGGGCCAGGTCCCTCTCAGAGATATCTTTGGTGTTTCAGCTCAGCCAGGAAGACAGTCTCCCAAGAATCTGTGGAATGGGAAGTGATGTGCTATCAGTCAAGGGGAGCTGCCTTACATGGACAGGGGTCCCTAGTCACTGATTGGTCCATCCTCATGTAAATGAGGACTCCAAATCTTGGAAATTTGATTGGTCCAAAAGGCACTGTCTGATTGGTCAAAATAGAGCCACTCTGGTTGGCCAGAGCTGCATAGTCCAATTGGACAGGGAAAGCCTTAGTCCTATTGGTTGAAATAGGATTCTAGGAACTGCTTTATAAGAGCTGGCTCAGATGGCAGAAAGCGCAGGCAAAACAGTTCAGTGCAGAGGCAGACAGTTTAGCACCAGCTTGTTTTCAGTTTAAAGAAGTCCCTTGAATATTGTTGTAAGGCCAACATTTTTTGTAAGACTATAGTTTCTTTTTATTGCTGAGTAGCATTCCAAACCAGTTTGTTTATCTGTTGAAAGGAATTTGGATTGTTTCCAATTTTTTTATGAATAAAGCCACAATAAATGTTTTTGGTGAACATCTGATTTCATTTGCCAGGGAGTGGGGGTAGGATACCTAGGATACCTAAAAGTGGAATTGCTGAGTCATAGGTAAATATGTTAACTCATAAGAAACTTCTAGTGTTCCAGAGCAATTGCAACATTTTACTCTCAACCAGCAGCCATATGTAAAAGTCTCAATTACTGCACATCCTCTCCAACGTTTGGTCTTGGCTGCCTTTGTAACTATGCTAGTGTTATCTCATTGTGGTTTTAATTTGTATGCGTCATGAAATGATACTTTGTCCTTTTTTAAAAGTCAAATCTATTTACTTGCATAGAATAAAACTCATCCATATTAAGTGTACAATTTGATGAGTTTGGACAAATGCAGTCAAGATATAGAATATTTCCAATGCACCCCTTTATAGCCAATCCCGTCCCTCATATAATCCCTGACAACCACTGATGTGCTTTTGGTCAGTTTTCCTTTTCCAGAATGTTATATAAATGAAATTATAAATATACAATCGTGTTTCTGGCTTCTTTCACTTAGCACCAGGTTCCCCAAGAACATGAGATGTGAGAGGGCAGCCCCCTTTTCTGCACGGCTGCTCTTCTGGAGGCTCTCTGCTCAGGACTCATGCCTCTGCACCACTAGGAGCACTGGGCCACCTTCCCCTGTGCCACCTGCCTGCAGAAACAGCCGGGTACCAGCAAACCAAAGCTCAGCCACTGCCCTATCATTCTGCCTTGGTGGATTCTGATTTAGAGGTAATCCCACAGATGGTAGTACACCAAATGTCTGAACCTGTGTATTATAGTCTTGATTTCCCTGACAACAAATATCGGGGTTCCAACCTTTCAAAGCTAATTACCTTGATTAAATCCGCAAGTTTGATATCCCATGGATAGAATCAAAATATATTTTATCAAAGTTGTGTAATAGTAACATGCTGTTATAATTTCTTTATGAAGAAATGTTTTCGGTGGTACTAATTTTGTCTGTTTTAAAATATGTTTTAAATCTGCACTATATATCAGGCACCTCTCCTAACTACCCTATAAAGTAGGCTTTGTTCTCCCCACTTTACTGAAACTTAAATGTCCTTCCAAAATTGTGTTGGCTTTTGCTATGACAGTCTCTAGCATTCCATGTGTCTCAATCTATTATATAATAAAGGCACAAATGGGTTTTAAAAACAACTACCCTTTGCCGACACTTCTTGTATTGTTTCACCTATGAGAGATTTGCCAAGAACAACATTAAGACTGTTTGCAGCTTTCATTGCTCCAAAGCTGATGAAAGGTCAATTCAAATGAGCCTTGGCATCAATAGGGTATAAACCTTTAGGGGGAGGGAAATCTAAGAGGCCAAGGGTTGTCAAGGGCTGGATCAGAATCTCAAGTGAGATGAAATGGAGCATCCTTAGCCACATATCTTTGAAAATCGTCAGTGTTTCTAAGTCTCAAAGCAGTTGGGGCATTGGAACAGTAGACAGCTGAGCCTTAGTTTTAAAGGACAAATCCAGAGGAGGCCAGGAAGGGAGGTCTCCCAGCTGCTTTCCAATAACTAATTCAACTGACAAGGGCAGTGGAATGTACTGTGTACCCAAACTGTCAATCTCCTTCACTGGCACACTTCTGTATTGCCCCCGGGGCAATCAGGTATGTCCTTTGGCTCTGGTGACTAAATAGCTTGTAACCATAAGAATTAACCTATAATGACAACTGTCCCTTGGCAGAGCTGTTGGGTAGGTGTGTCTGTTCTTTGGCTCCAGCTCCAGTTCAAGGTCTCTATTTTCTTTACTATGCTCCTCCCCTTCCCAGTCACCAGGCACCCATTGCTCCCTTGCTCTCCTTTTCTTATCAAAGCTTATCTTGGGGTAAGATAATAATTTCATTTAATTCATGTATTTCTAATGCTTAATATGCTTCCTTACCCAGAGAATTTGCATTCTGTGTGCCTTGGGTGAAGGTGGCAGTGATGTGGCATCTACACCCTGTCCTGGCCTTCTTCACCTCAAACTGGCTCTACAGCTGCTTCACTTCCCTTGTGGAAGGGGTTTTACATTTCTTACCTGCCTTCCCTAACCAAGACAGGGTTTGGATAGCAAATAGAAGGAGTGGCCATGAATTAAGTACCCTCTAAGTCCTAAGTGGTTTTACTATATTTTACTAAGCTTTCACAGCCCTGCAGTATAGGTGTATTCATATTATTAAAAAACTGAGACTAAAAAAAAAAAAAAAGTGGTAGCTGAGGTCACACAGCAGAACTGGGATTTGAACCCAAGGTCAGCCTCTAATGCCCATGCTCTTTTCCTATCACAATACCACCTCTTCGTTAGTATTTATTCTAAGTCACTTAGTTTTTTATCAATCCTGAGTGAATCTGAAGTAAACAGCAATAAGCAACCCTTGTCTTCTACCCTAAATCTTTACTCCAGTGCTCCAGAAATACTATGTTCTGCACTCCCCTTTCTCCAAACAGGGTCTGGGTTAAGTTAGGAAAACAACCAACACGTCCTGACATTTATCCTACTATATCCCCAACTTTAAACTTTCAAAGAAATCTCATTACTTCTCCAAAATTCCTTATTCAGCTGAACTCCTTATACTATGGGTATTCATTGCTAAGTATGTATGCTGAATGCTTAATAAGCAAGATTTAATTTTCTCCCAATGATAAAAGGGAAATATAATACATAAACCTTATTCCTTCTCCCATCCAGCAAAACACACCTATCCTATACTCAAATGTGATGAAAATTAAAAACAATGCTTGTATAAACATGTTTTAAACTACTAAGAACACTCTATTTTCATCATTTAATTTCCTAAGCCCTTTCCTGCCTCCCCCCCACCCCCCACTCCATTCCCATCACGCTGCAATGCTGGTTCCCTCTCCAGTTGCAGGGATGGAAATGGACTGGTGGTATCAGAAGGTAGGCCAGAGAATTGAAGCTGGATTGCAAGGAGTAAGCCAGCTCAGGCAGGCCTCTACACCGAAGCCCTTGACCAGACGACCAACCACAACAAAACAAAACTTCTTACACAGGTGGCTAGTTTTCCTAGGAAGGCTGCTTACTGTCCTTGTCACAAGGCTCACTGTGACATTTTGGCATCCAGGTAGGACAAGGAGTTGGCTTCAAGGACCTCTCCTGCTGGGCTACCCCAGGACTCTGCCAAGCTTTCTTCCCAACTTGTCAACATGGCCTTCACACTGGCCAGCCCAGTCACCTACTTGTGTGGCCTTAAACCTAGTCAGACCTCGTAGTGATTTTTTCCATGGCTCCATTCCAGCTTGCCACAGAACTCCAGGAGCCATAAAGCAGAGTAGTCTCCATCTTCCCAAAGCTCCAAATGATGGCAGAGCCCAGGACAGGACTGTGAGCAGAGCTCCCTGCCTGATGTGTAATGGGGAAAACTTGGGTATTCTTGTTGGGCCCCGCTGCTAGAAAAATAAAGTAAAGGGATGACAGGGCAGGGGAGGGGGCAAGCAGTAACCAGGAAGTACCTTTGTGTGGGTTAAGAAGGAGCACAGTTCAAGTGAAAACAACCTTTCTGACCCAAACTTCCCACCTTGGATTCCCTGGGTGCCACTTCTCTTCCTAGGGGAGAGAGAAGTAGACCTTCTGGATCAGATACAAGTGTCTTTGGAGATTTCTGTCTGTACAGTTCAAACATTTATTGAACAGTCACTGTTTTACTGAGTCTTAGGGAGGGAGGTAGATTCAGTTAAGAGTACAAGAGTTTAGCAGCAGTCTGACTGGAAGCCCATCCTACAATGAATGACTGCTTCTGAAATCCACCTGCCATGCCACCAGACTCTGCTTGCCCTAGCGAGCTGTGAATCAGACCCCATTAATCAGAGACAGTAAAGGAAGGAGAGATCATGAGCCTTCCTCTAGGAATGGGGAAATCATAGCTCCTTCTGCTCTCCCCCAGGATTGTGTCCATTGATATACAATGGGATTATCAGGCTCCTTTACTGGGGCCATAGGAAATTCACAAATTGGCTCTGACCCTCAGAAAGCCAAGAGTTGAAGAGGAAACATCCATGACTGAGAAGTCTAGAAGGCTGACTGAGTAGTGTTATGAGGTCAGAATATGGGGGCCACTGGCTGGGTGGACATATGTAAAGACATATGGTCTACAGGTGGTGAAGCTCCCAAGACTAGCATGATAGGACATGGCTTCATCATGTCATGGCCTCTCCCTGTCTGTCTACTGAGGAAGTTTGAAGGTTTCTGAAAGTGGCTTCTCAGAATAAGAGGGAAGGGAGGGAGGGGGTGGGAAGACCTGAGGAAATGAGAACCTTCAGAGGAACCTCCTCAACTACAAAGGACTTCAGGCCCAAACAGGTTCACTATGTTTTCTCCTCTTGAACTCTAATTCAATCACTGCACCATGGCCTAAAACAAACCACACACAGCTCTCTGAAGGTAGAAAGCAAACCCTGCTTTATAAGGCCGAGTAGCTGTCATCGGCTTCTCTGCTGAGATATGAGGTACCAGCCAGTGAACCTTCTTCACCTTCTCCCTGTCCCCACCACCCCACCACCCCTCCAGATACCCATCTCTGTAATTTCACTGCTTCAAAAAAATACTCTGAAGAGGGGAACGGTGAGGGGGCAGGGGCTCAGACTGGCCGGCTGGCCAGTTCCCATGAGGTAGCTACACCAGGCTCCTGGGCAGGGGCTAGTGGAAAGAGGCCAGTCATGGGCTCACAGCAGCCAGGAGGGAGTCACCGGTTGACTGGGAGGTGGGGGAAGCAGAGAGTCTCAAAGTCCGCCCAGAGTATTTGTTCACAGGTAACATCTGCTTGGAGAGGCTGGGCTCTTTGCTGGTGTCTTCACTGTCTTTTGAGGAAATGGGTTTCCTGGGGAAAGAGGAAAAAAGACAAGCCTGGGTCTTCTTGGACTTGGGTATAGTCCCATCTTCAAAGAGTGGTACGATTCCCTACGAGGAGCTGTGTTTTGTGTGTTTTTTTAGAGAATGGGGACAAAGAAATAGCTGAGACACTCAACTATAGTTATATGGAGGTATAAATAATTGTAAAATATATTTATTTGAAGGCTTGAGAGCTTAAGTACAAGTATAAATGTGTGTGAGGGTAGGAGGGCTAAAAGATTTCCTACAGCTAGTGGGTATGGCAGAAAGTGGCCATTTCTACAGATGATTTTGTGCTCAGCTCAGCTCAGCATCCTGGGCATACCAAGAGCCAACCAATTGAAAAATGCTGATTTCATAACAGTCTGGGCATATCAGGAAAAGGATATTATAGCTGAAAATTCTGACTATCAACCAATTGAAAAATGCTGGCCTCATCATAATCTGGGAAGAGAGAAAGGAACAAAACTCTCTGAACTCATACCATTAAGATATTGTGTCTCAAATGTAAAAATAAATTTAAAATAAATTTTTAAAAGTATCCGAAGTCCTACCCAACACCGTTTCCTTGCAGCACTCACCCCAGCTTGCCAGCCTCTGATTTGGAGAAAGCACTGACCATCACATCACCCTTTGGCACAGTCAGAAGTGATGTCGGGAGAGACCACTGAAAGCAAAGGAAACAGTGAGGCTTAAATGTTCCAGGTCTTGGCACTCTCTCGCACCTCTGCCTCTGAGTGATGATCATGGGCTTCCCCCCTTCCCTACCCTTCATGCATGGGCCCACATGGGATAAAGTCTTGGTTTTCTCTCTATTGAGACATAAAGTTGAGGCTACAAAGCACTTTTTGATCCTTGAAAGAAAGGCACCCAGGGAATCCTAGAGGCAATTATTCCTTTGAAAAGGAAGGGCCATGAGACACAAAGGGAGGGCCTAGGGAGAAGTGGGAGGGTCTGGACCTCTACCCAATCCACACTGCAGGCTTCACGCAGAGGAGGGAGGACTCTGAGATGGAGCTGACCCCTCCCTCCCAATGGTATCACTTACCACTGGAGCAGACTCAGTGATGGCTCCTGTGTGGAACCCCTTGTAGCACCAACTCCTAAGCAGATCTACTCCTAGGACAAGATGAGTAGGGGTGGGATTTAAGAGAGCGGAATCAATTGGCCAATTCTTCTTGCCAGGGAAGCCCATTTCTTGGTCTACAGAGATTTAATCTCTCACTACTAGTAAACATGGCCTCCCGTGGGCAGGGAGGACACATCACCTTTGAGCTTGTTGCCATGGTACTTCTGTTCCCACTGGGTGGTGAGAATGTTGAAATAACGTGGCTGCTCAAAAAAGCGGAGATAGCGAGAAGAAATTCGAGAAGGAAAAATTCGTTCAAATTGACCCCGGCGGGAAAACTCGTCTTCCATCTCGACCAGAACCCGAACGTCATCTGGTGTCAGGACATCCAGCACAGATGCATAGAAGTCCTATGACCCAAGGAACAGGGGGGAGGAGAGTATGACAGAAAATATAAGCCAGAAACAGAGAATCAAGAAGCCAGGGTTTCAGGGAGAACAACTCTGGGGCCCTATGGCCCCAGGACTCTCAGGGGACCACCAAGGCAGCCTGGTGAGCCAGCTCTGGACCTCATCTGTTCCCAAGTCTACTGAGCTTAGCCAGGAGATGAATATATTCTTGGTCAGGGTGAGGGGAACCACTGGGGCACAAAGGTTAAGTGATTTGTTGGATGGGATCAATATCAGAATCCAGCAACTCAGATTTGGCAATAGCCTTATGTCTGTCCTCTTCCATCCAGCTTCCTCACCTGCTCTGAGAAAGCCAAGCCTTCCAAGGGCTCACTGCACCTCAGGGAAAGAAACCCAAAGGGTCTTCTACAGCTCTGAGGACAAGGGTGGGCTAGTACAGAATTTTTCCAAGGGCAGTGGTTCTTGAATACATGATAAAGGCCATCAACTCTCTCCCGAATGATGTACATGCCAACATATCTCTGCACACAAAGGAGGTTGTGGACCTAGACTAGGAAACCCTGCCCTAGACAGAAGAAAAACTGGTTGCAAATGTTTGAGTAGGGAAGCTTTCTGTTGGCACTGGGGGCAGTGGGGAGGGGGAGGGGCGGTAATCTCCTACCTGATCAGGAATTTTCTGGGTCAGGTAATAGGCTTTCTTCAACTTCTGTGCAGTGATTTGCTCTGGGGCCATTTGACATTTGTTCTTGGGGGAGCTGGGCAGGCTAAGGCAGAGGGCAGAAAGGGAGAAAGGGTAAGGTCAGCAGCTTCACATCCTGAGGATATGTGGAGAGAGGGTCCAGCTCAGGAAGATACCCTTTTCAAGAAAAGACAAAGAAGTATGGACAGATGTTAACTGAGTAGATTAGTGTGCAATGCACCCCATTCAAGCAGACTGTCTAAGAGTCAAAGAGCAAGTACCATGGAAAAACGTAAGGAGTATGGCCCTGCTGGTGTGGCTCAGTGAGAGCATCGGTCCATGCACCAAAGGGTCTCGGGCTTGATTTCCAGTCAAGGGCACGAGCTTGGGGTGCAGCCTGAGCTGAAGATTTGATCCCCAGCTCCGGAGGGGGCGCATGCAGGAAATAACCAATTGATGTGTCTCTTGTCTCAATGTTTCTCTCTCATCCTCCCTACATTCCCTCCCTCCTATGCTCTGTAAAATTTCCTCAGGTGAGGATTAACCAAAACAAAACAAAAAAAAGTAAGGAGTACAAAGTGCCCCTTCTAGGTGCATTTCAATAGTTAAAAAGGGCCCTGGAATAATTACTGTATATTCAGTTTAATTTAATTTAGTGAACATTTACTAAATACCCAGCTCAACCCTACTGGCTATGTGATCCTGGACAAATTACTTGACCTCCCTGTACCTTGGTCTCATCACCCACATCACTACAATTATCACCGAGAGATACAAAGATGGCCTCCAAGGAGCTCACAGGGTGGCAGGTGTCAAATGACAACTACAGCACAGAGCCCAACAAGAGTCTCTTAAGGTATGGTGAGGAAAGCAAGTTTTGTTACTGGCAACTTAGGAATTGAATTCCAGCTCTACCGCTTTGTAGCTGGATAACCTTAGGTGGGCTACTTAATCCTGGTGATTTTCAGCTTTCTCTTCTGTAAACTGAAGATACCAATACCAGCCTCATGGGGCTGCTATGGGGATAAGTTATAGGTTCTTCTTTACATAAAGCAGGTCCTGGCTAAATATTGGCTCCCTTCCCGCAAGAGTAGTTCTGAGAGCAGGCTTCATGAAGATGTTGCCCTGAGTTAGGCTTTGATGGATGGGTGAAGTCGAAACAGGGAGGTCTGGGTGAGGGGAATTTCAAGAGGAAGAAACCCTATGAGCAAAGGAGGGGACACTATGGGGAAACAGTGAGAAGCAACAAACGTTTTAGAGAGGAGACTGGATTAACTGATCTTTAGGATCCTTCCAACCTTGAGGTTCTCTGAGTGGTCTGGTTCATCAGAGCACGGAAACCAGAAGAGGAGTAAAGCGAGGGGTGCCTTAGAAACGGAGACTGGGGCCTTGATGCCCATGTGAGGAGTTGAAAGCTGAGTCCCCAGGCCCTATGAAGATTCCTGAACAGGTGAGCAGTATAACTAAACTTGCTTTTAGGGGCACAGACATGGCAGAGGTGTGTGGATAACTGTAGGGGCAGATCAAGCAGCAAAGGAGACCCAGCAGGTGGAACATACTGACATTATTCCTTCTCAGATTCACAAAGGGGCTGTTCATGCTGCCAGCCAAGCTGCAGACAAGCAAGGAGGCTGACCTGATGGAGCTGTTGGAGCAGCTGGAGCTGGGAATGTCCTCTGTGTTGGGCAGAACAAAGCCTGCCAGGTTCAGAAGGTCACGGATCATCTGGCCTTTGATGCTGATGTCCAATGGAGAGTTAGAGTGGAGGCTTCAAGGAAAGGTTGGAAAGAGTGGTAAAAACACACTCTAAAACTGTTTCCAATCATATGTCCAAGTCAGTGCTAGCTCCATTTACTCCCTGGCTTCCCCAGGATAAAAGGACTCTGATATTCAAACTCACGAGCACCATCATGGGGATCTTCCTGCCCCACAGATAGTGAGTAACCTTACTCAGGGAGGTTCTTGCCCATGACCTTCATTTGTTAGGGAAAAGCAAGTGGTGGGAGCAAGTTCAAAAGAACAAATTTTAACAACCCCTGCCCTAGCCAGTTTGGTTCAGTGAGAGCGTCGGATTGAAGGGAACCGGGTTCAATTCCAGTCAAGGGCATACGCCTGGGTTGCGGGCTCAATCCCCAGTTGGGGGCATACAGGAGGCAGCCAATCAATGATTCTCTCTCATCACTGATGTCTCCATCTCTCTCTCTCCCTCTTCCTTCCTTTCTGAAATCAATAAAAATATATATTTAAAAAAATTTTAACAACCCCTCTCCATCCTCAAAGAACCCTGAAATAATGGCAAAGAATGAGGAATGAATAAACAAACAGATGCTGAAGGGAAAACACAACTTCTAATGAAGGAAAAGTCTTCCCAAAGCCAGCAAGATTGGAGCAGAAATAGGACCATGAGCATAAAGAAAGGGTTCTGCTGTGAGTGCCCTGACACCACCACCTACCTCGGGGAAATGTTGACCTCCAGGACCCAGGGCTTAAGGTTCTCATCCAGCATGATGTCAAAACCAAAGAGCTCGTGGCAACTATAGGGCCGCCGCACGTACATCTTCAGCAGGCTGGTCACGTAGGGTTCTGACCTGGTCATACGGAGAAGGGAGGCCTTACCCAGAGCTGCCCTGCCAATGAAGTGGCCCAAAGATGGGAGAGCAGAAGCAAGCCAGAAAAAGCAGCTCTCAAGAGGCCTCTGATGTGGGGCCAGCATCTGGGGATGGATTTCATAGAAGAGCAGAATTTAACTCTATCCATTCCTTCCTACTCCCTTAGAAACTGAAACACAGCACTAAGTCTGGAGCACAGCAGTGTGGAACCCATGATAAAAGAGGGGCTTTCGTGGCAGGCCTCACACCAGGTGGCAGTGTGACTCACGAGATGATGGTTTTGACAACAACATCCTTTATCTTCTCCCAGATGGCATCACTATTGACTCCTTTCTGGCTCAGGTAGCTCCATAAAGCCTTCAGTGCCCTGCAACGTGGGAAAGGGAGTACAAGTATTTGGGGTTATATTCTATGAATTGAGTGCTGAAGAGAAAGAAAAAGGAATAAGAAGCACAAAAGTATTTTCTTCCTATCTCTTCTTTTGATGTTTTGAATTAAGACAGAGTTGAGCTTGGATGCAAAGAGACCAATTCTTTGCCAAGTGTTTAAATATCTTGGGTCTTATATTAATCTTCCATTCATCATCTCCTTGAACCTCCCCTAACCCCAGAACCCTGTGCTCCTCTAGGTCTCCATTGACAGAGACACTGCCTAGGTACCATTTGTGGCCCTGGCAGGCCGTTTCATCTGCATTGGCCTGGTACTCAGCATTCTTTTTATTGACACTGTAGTTGGTCAGGTGCATGAACTTGTTACCAAGGCTCTTCATGGAAGGGGAATACCTGAAAGGAGGAGAAAAGCAGAGGTAAGATGAGGAGATAACAATCAGACAATAGTTCAAACATTTACCATATCCTGAGGAGGTAATGGACAAGTGGACAGATCTTTTCAGATGCACAAGAGCCTCAGAAGTAGGTATGGTGGTAAGGTTTCTAGAACAGCACAGCTAAACTCCTCTCCTTTATCCGACCTCAGTCCTGCAGGAAGACCTTCCCCAGATTCACTGAAGTAGAGAACCTCCTTATTTCCCATTCCTCGTATGATATTGTGATTTATAATCCTTGCCCTCAACTTTCTGACACACAGTTCCTAAAACCCTTGTAAAATCCTAAGTGATAAGAGCATTAGAGCATCTTTTTTCTAATATTGGCCATTGGCCCAGTTCCTGACACAGGATTCCTGAAACCCTTATGAAGTCCTATGTAATAAGAGTGAGTTTTATTCTAATGAAGAGCTTTGGGGTGGGCTCCTGGATAAGGCTGGTCACTAGAAAGAATAAGCCATGATTATAAGCTTGGAATTTTCAGCCTGACCCCCCATTCTCTTAAGATGGGAGATAGGCTGAAAATGGATGAGTATGATCCATCATGCCTATGTGATAAAGCCTCCATAAAACCCCAAAAGTAGAGGGTTCAGAACGCTTCTGGGTAGGTGAACATGTGGAGGAGTAGAGAGAATGGTGCCCCCAGAAGAGGAATGAAAGCTCCTAGCCTACACATCTCTTCCATCTGGATGTTCATCTATATTTTTTATCCTATTCTTTCATAATAAATCAGTGAACATAAGTAAATTGTGTTCTGTGAGCCACTCGACCAAATTAACAGAACCCTAGGAGAGGTCATGAGAATCTGATTTATAGCCGATGGGTCAAAAGCACATGTGGCAATGTGGACTTGTGACTGGCATCTGAAGTGGGCAGTGGGGAGCCTTGTGAGGATGAGCTCTTAACCTGTAGGATCTGATGCTAACTCCAGGCAGATGATGTCAGAATTGAGTTGCACTGTGGGATACCTAGCTGGTATTGCAGAGATTTTATTGGTGTGGGGAAAAGTCCCCAGATATTTGGTGACCAGAAGTGTCCGAAGCAGATACAGAGGAGGAAAGGAAGACTAGGTTTTCCTACATATACCTCAAGTTCTCCTTTGCTAACAAAAACTACCAAAACATTTGTTATTTTTCTGTTGGGTGTCCTCCAGTTTCCGTTCCTCTCAGGAAAGCAAATCCCCAGAGCTGTCAGGGTGACACCTCACCACTAGCACATACTTGCAACTGGCAAAGCGGACGAGTCCATCTGAAAAGAGGTAAATCCGTAGAGGATCATAGCAGGTGACGTAAACATAGATTCGCAGATCAAATTTGCTGCCACTGATGAGGTAGGGTTTGTGTAGATACCTACGTACAGAAAGGCCAGCTTCAGGAACATGATAGATGAGGTAGGGTTCAGTGGGTAATTGAGCCATGACAAAAGCCAGCCAACAGTCCCCGAGATAAAGACTAAAACAGTTGGCTGAGGACAGGCTTTGGCTGGAAGGACAAAGGACAGAAGAACATGACAAAAAGGGAACCTCCAGGCTGAGGAAATGAGAAAATGGGAAGGGGGATCTGAGCTGCGGCAGACTCACCTCTGTACCAGAAGGGGCCTTCTCTTGGGGAGCTGACTCCACTTGTGAATGACCTGGATGCCAATGCCCCGAGCTGATGCTGGCTAGAAGTCAAGTGCACAGGAGATGAGATTTGCTCATGGCCAATACTGTTGTTCCCATTCTCAGACCATGACCTACTACCTCACTGTGACCCACTCACTGGTTTAACAATCCACTTTTGGCGGCTGCTGCTCTCCCAGGTTTTGCGCAGGAGCTTAGCATCCTGGGGCAGGATGAAGGACTGGGGGAAGAAACTGAACTCCTTCTTGCCAAAGCAGTTCTGCATGCGGGACAGGTTCCGCCACAGCCGGTCCTTTCGCCCAATTTGGAATGAACCTGGGAAGTGGTTTAGCTACAGGAGGGACAAAGGGTGAGAGCAGGGAGAGGGCCCAGGTAAGATCATGAGGAAGATGGCAGGACTCCCTCTCCCATTCCAACTTCCTTAGCAACTTTCTAAGTTCCTGTTCGATCCTCTTCTCACCATCTCATGGTCCTCAAGAATTCAGCTGCCAAGCACTCACCAAAAAATGATTAAAAGACAAAACAACAAAATTTAGTGCCTTCCAGGAGTTGACAGTTCATGACATATAATACCAATTAAGGCAGATATGATATCCACCTTAAGTGCAAAGAAAAAGCTATTAAGTCTTTTTCCACTACAGCCTATAATACAAAGATAAGAAAGTACCTGGCCTTCATTCAGTAAGGCTGGGGCAAGGGACTCACTCATTCCAATATGAGACCAGAGTCCTCTTTATACATATTCAGCTTGGAGGAAGGGAGGCAAAGTGGTTACAGAGGAAACAATAAACTGAAAACAGTGGTTATAGGGGAAACATAATAAACTGAAAACAGATGTTGCATCTCTAGACACATTAGAGAATAATGTCTTTGAGAGGCTGTGCCTGCCCAAGTCACTGCAGCTGAACTGCTAAATGTGTGTGATCTGCTAGGGTCACACTGCACCCTCTCCTGTACTTTCTCCACTCCTCTATAAGCCTTTCTGACTTCTGTCATCCACCTCTTCCCCCACTACCAATCTCCTCCTGCCCAGTCCAAACCCCTAAAGAGCACCTCAGAAAGAGCTCCTACCTTCTGGTGCCCCCGAAGAGATCGGAAACTAGAAGACTTCATGTGGTGACCCCAGCAGCCCAGCCAGTCATCATTTTCTATAGAAGACACACCAGGGAGTCAGTCCCTAGGACAGAGAGATCCCCAGAGGCCCGAGAAATGCCACTGGGGCTGGGCATATAGCTCTAGACCCTATTTTCTAAGAGTTACCATGGAGCTGTCCTACATGAGGTCCTGGGGTCACAGGTAGAACAATGACTCTCTGTCTTCCAGTTTTGAGGAATAGGCTCCAGCCCAGAAGGAGTTCAGAGCTATGTCATATGAGACTGGCAACTTCAGGACAAGATCCCCACATAGCAGGAAGTATCCAGGGCTCCCTTCCTCCCAAAGCCCATTTGTTGGGACAGATTCAGAATAAGGCAAGTGACTCACTCTTGCTGATTTTGAAGTGGGACCGTCCAATGGTCTGTTTGACAATGTTTGGGGTCACTGTGCTCATCTTCCACCGCAGCAGCTTCCTTTGTTCCCAGGGAAGTTTCTCCACTGGGAGAAAGTGGGGGTGGGGCGGTTGGAAAAGAGCAGGAGAGTCACGGTTAGAAGAGGAAAGAGATGGCATTATTGCTCCACCTTTCCTGAGTAGGTAAGTCACTAAGTATTGTTTCTGATCAGAGTTTCAGTGGGGAAGAGGGGGGACTGCACAGGAATGAGCGCAGAAAGGAGGAGAGGTTGAAAGGGGAAAGAAACAAGGTTAGAGGGCAAGAATAATGCATGAGATTATGGGCTGAGAAGGATCAGCTCAAGGACAGACAAGAAAAAGGTCTGCATATCAAACCGGTGAACCAGGTGGAGGACCAAGCACCATAAGAGACATTCTGGAAAGCCCCTCCAATCCTTTTGCCACCTCCTCCCAACTTTGCTAGCACCCTTCTCCTGGGGCTCTTCTGGGCTTACACAATTGGCCAGGTTTACCTTTCTCATCCCGAGTGCCAAAGTAGATGGTAGGAGGCACATTGGGAAAGAGACTGTAGATAAGGGCTGGCCGGACAACTTTCTCATTGGAAAGAGGTTTCGTCAGAGCCTCAATGCAGCCCCTAAGAAGAGAAACAGACATGTGGTACAAAGGAAAAGCCATGGTCCTGAAGTATTGTTACTACTACATATAATTTCTTTGGGAGTGCTGTCTTTTAATTGTACTTCTATAAGTGCTCAATAATTATTTTGCAAATATCAATAAGGTGCTAACCTATATATAGTCACACCTTTAAATGTTACCTGAAGACAAGGCTTTTGATACTTCATTCTGTAATACAGCTCCAAAATTTCCTGTGACAAGCTACAGGCTGGGGAAATCCCTGGAAAGAGTGGTTCTGGCCCTAGCTGGTTTGGCTCAGTGGATAGAGCGTCAGTCTGCAGGCTGAAGGGCCCCAGGTTTGATTCTGGTCAAGGGAACATGCCCAGGTTGCCAGCTTGATCCTCAGTAGGGGGAGTGCAGGAGGCAGCCGATCAATGATTCTCTCTCATCATTGATGTTTCTATCTCTCTCTCCCTCTCTCTCCCTTCCTCTCTGAAATCAATAAAAACAAATATAAATAAATAAATAAATAAATAAATAAATAAATAAGAGTGGTTCTGAGAGCAGGTAATGAGTTTGGGTGGCTACTAGTAGAGGAATATGCTACACTAAGACAAAGAGAAATAAATGAAGAGAGAAAAAGAATGATATGGATAATTTAAAAAGGGAAAAAGCAACAAAAAGAAAAGAAATAGTGATACTTCTAACTCATTTTATATTTAGACTTCTCTGAAGATAAACATGGTTGATTAATGCTCTCCTCCATCTTGGAAATGATTTGACACCAAATTATGTAACAACTAGAGGCCTGGTGCACGGAATTCATGCGGGGGGGGGGGTGTTCCTCAGGCCAGCCTGCACCCTCTCCAATCTGGGACCGCTCAAGGGATGTCCAACTGCCCGTTTAGGCCCAATCCCGACATCCCTCTCACAATCCAGTAATGCTGGCTCCCAACCGTTCACCTGCCTGCCAGCCTGATCACCCCCTAACCACTCCCCTGCCAGCCGTATTGACACCTAATTGCTCCTCTGCTGGCCCGATTGCCCCTAACTGCCCTCCCCTGCCGGCCTGGTCACTCCCAACTGCCCTTCCCTGCCGAACTGGTCGCCCCCAACAGCCCTTCCCTGCTGGCCTGGTCACCCCCAACTTCCCTTCCCTGCAGGCCTGGTCACCCCCAACTTCCCTCCCTTGCAGGCCTGGTCACCCCCAACTGCCCTCCCCTACTGGCCCAGTCACCCCTAACTGCCCTTCCCTGCCAACCTGGTCCCCCACAACTGCCCTCCCCTGCAGGCCTGGTCACCCCAAACTGCCCTCCCCTGCTGGCCTGGTCACCTGCAACTGCCCTCCCCTGCTGGCCTGGTCACCTGCAACTGCCCTTCCCTGCTGGCCTTGTCCCCTGCAACTGCCCTCCCCTGCAAGCCTGGGTCCCCCCCCCCACAAACTGTCCTTCCTGCAGGCCTGGTCGCCCCCAACTGCCCTCCCCTGCTGTCTCGGTCATCCCTAACTGCCCTCCCCTGTAGGCCTGGTCACCCCCAACTGCCCTCCATTGCATGCCCGGTCACCCCTAACTGACCTCCCCTGCTGGCCTGATCCCCCCCCAACTGCCCTCCCCTGCCGGTCATCTTGTGGTGGCCATCTTGTGTCCACATGGGGGCAGCCATCTTTGACCACATGGGGTGGCCATCTTGTGTGCTGGAGTGATGGTCAATTTGCATATTACCTCTTTATTATATAGGATATGGCAATGTAGGTCTGGGAATCTGGGGCAGTGGGCCATGGGATCCCTATGTTTGTTCAACAATGGCTTGGCCAAGGCTATGTCATGGGGTCTCAGAACAGTGAATATCTCAACTATCTATTAGGTACAAGGTGACAGATGCAGTCAATTTCTTTAAATAGCACTGAAAATAGAGAGAAGAAATGACTCTCTATATTGAGCTGATAGAATCCACAAATATTACTATTTAAGATTAATTTTTAGTTTATAAACAGCCATTCTATCTGTTATTTTGCAGCATAACAGAAATAGGCACAATATGTAAAACATTAAACTTTTAAACCTTAGAAAATTTTAATAAATTTTAGGGGTCAAGTTAAATAATAATTCCCAATTAAATAATTCCAACTAATTCAACTCTATTCATTTAAAAAATATTTTATTTCAAAGGCTTTTAATTTACTGAGTATCAGAATTTAAGATTATTGAAAATCAAGGAGAATGAGTTAATTTAAAAACAATGACAAGTGGCCCTAACCGGTTTGGCTCAGTGGATAGAGCATCGGCCTGTGGACTGAAGGGTCCCAGGTTTGATTCTGGTCAGGGCATGTGCCTTAGTTGTGGGCACATCCCCAGTAGGAGGTGTGCAGGAGGCAGCTGATCGATGTTTCTCTCATCAATGTTTCTACCTCTCTATCCTTCTCCCTTCCTCTCTGTAAAAAATAAATAAAATAAATATATTTAAAAAAACCAAAACAATGACAAGTGACACTCAGGTAACATTGCATGTCAACTGCAATTGAAAAATATAATTTTTTAAAAAGCAAAGCAAGATAGGAATGTAAAATGGTATAGCCACTCTGGAAAACAATTTTTGAAGTTTCTTAAAAAACTATTTGTACCCTAGCTGGTTTGGCTCAGTGGATAGAGTGTTGGCCTGTGGACTGAAGGATCCCCCGGGTTCGATTCTGGTCAAGGGCACATGCCCAGGTTGCAGGCTCAATCCCCAGTAGGAGGCATGCAGGAGGCAGCCGATTAGTGATTCTCTCTCATCACTGATGTTTCCATCTCTCTCTCTCTCTCCCTTTCTCTCTAAAATCAATTTTAAAAATACACACACACACACACACACACACACCCACACACACACCTATCCTATCTAATAAAAGAGTAATATGCAAATTGACCATCACTCCAACGCACAAGATGGCTGCCCCCATGTGGTCAAAGATGGCCGCCCCCATGTGGTCTAAGATGGCTGCCCCTATGTGGACACAAGATGGCTGCCACAAGATGGCCAGCAGAGAAGGGCAGTTGGGAGGGACCAGGCCTGCAAGGGAGGGCAGATAGGGGAGACCAGGCCAGCAGAGGAGGACAGTTGGGGGCTACCAGGCCAGCAGGGGAGAGCAGATGGGAGCTACCAGGCTGGCAGGGGAGGGCAGTTGGGGGTGACCGGGCCAGCAGTGGAGGGCAGTTAGGGATGACTGGACCAGCAGGGAAGAGCATTTGGGGGGGACCATGCCTGCAGGGGAAGGCAGTTGGGAGGGACCCAGGCCTGCAGAGGAGGGCAGTTGGGGGTAACCAGGCCTGCAGGTGATGGCAGTTGGGGGGAACCAGGCCTGCAGGGGAGGGCAGTTGTGGTAGACCAAGCCTGCAGGGGAGTGCAGTTGGGGGGAACCAGGCCTATAGGGGCAGGTGGTTGGGGGGGACCAGGCCGGCAGGGGAGGACAGTTAGGGGCTACCAGGCTGGCAAGGGAGGGCAATTAGGGGCAATCGGGCTGGCAGAGGAGCAGTTAGGCGTTGATCAGGCTGTCAGGGGAGTGGTTAGGGGGTGATCAGGCTGGCAGGCAGAAGCAGTTAGGGGCAATCAGGCAGGCAGGCAGGCGAGTGGTTGGGAGCCAGCAGTCCTGTATTGTGAGAGGGATGTCCGACTGCCCGTTTAGGCCTGATGGGATCAAGCCTAAATGGGCAGTCAGACATCCCTCAAGGGGTCCCAGATTGGAGAGGGTGCAGGCTGGGCTGAGGGACACACACTCCCTCTCCCCCCCCCCACCCCGTGCACGAATTTCGTGCACTAGGCCTCTAGTATATATATAAAAGCACAAAGACCCTTATGGCAGAACGATCAGAATGACTGGTTGCTATGATGCACACTGACCACCAGAGGGCAGACGCTCAATGCAGGAGCTGCCCCCTGGTGGTTAGTGTGCTCCCATAGCCGGAGCACCACTCAGCCAGAAGCCGGGCTCACAGCTGGTGAGCACAGCAGCAGTGGCTGGAGCCTCTTCCACCTCCACAGCAGCGCTAAGGAATGGTGAGCCAAGCAGTAAGGAGGAGCAGGCAGGCAGTAAGGAGCAAGCAGGCAGGCGGTTAGGAGCGAGGGGTTCCCCATTGCGAGAGGGATCTCGCATTGCGAGAGGGCGCAGGCCAGGCTGAGGGCTCCACCCCCCTGCACAAATTTCATGCATTGGGCCTCTAGTATATATCTCCTAAACATGCAATTACCAGATGACCCAGAATTGCACTACTCGGTATTTATCTTAGAGAGATGAAGACTTACGTTCATGCAAAAATATGTACGTGATGGTTTATTCATAATAGCCCCAAACTGGAAGCAACCCACATAACCTTCAACAGGTGAATGGTTAAACAAACTGGCACATCCATACCATGGATACTACTCAGTAATAAAAAGGAATGAACTATTGATATGTGCGAATGTGCAGAGACTATGCTGAGTAAAAAAAGCCAATTCCAAATGGCTACATCATTCCATTTGTATAACATTCTTGAAATGTCAAAATTATAGAACAAATCAGTGGTTGCCAAGGGTTAAGAGGTGTTGGGAATAGGAGGAAAGTAAGTGCAGCTCTCGGAACAATAACAGGGGTCCTTGCAGTGATGAGAATGTATCTTGACTAATGTTGGTATCTTGGTTATACGACAATATACCATATCTTTGCAAAATGTTACCATAGGGGGAAACTGAGTAATTTTGGGGATCTCTATATATTATTTATTACAACTGCATGAGAATCTATGATTGTCTCAAAATCAAAAGTTTAAAAAAGTTTAAAAAGACAGAAAATTTTTGTTAGCTGCCTCTCAAGAGTACTGGACTTAGCCTCTCCTAAAGAGACAGAAAATGAGCATCTATCAATGATCTATACAACCAACACTCACCGAGAGATCACTGCTATCGACTCGCTGGAGGAGACAGCACTGAATGAGGAGCACTCTGAGTCTCCTGGCGGGGGGGAAGCAGAGAAGTTCTGAATGGGAAAGGCTGCTACACAAACTCAGCAAGCCTAGGCAGCTCTTCCTTGGACATCCTGGCTCAGCCTTCTTGCGGAGCCATGAGCATCACTCTGCTGCCTTGTACTGCCTTCCTTGAGCTCAACAGCAGCAGGGAGAAGGCAAGACTGGTGGGACAGCAGGACTAGAGAACAAAGTCCCTGAAAAGCCACTACCCACCGCCCTTGGACCCCCAAGGCGAATGAGTAATGCAGGTGACAAAGTGGATCTAAGACCTGGTACACAATTGTTAGCCCCCTTCCCAAGCGATAGTGACCAATTCCCAGTTGGAGGTGAGAGGGTCCCCTACTCACCCTCCTCCACTTCATTCCCATCATTGCTGCAGCAGTCTTCCAAACCATCTACCAGCTCTTCTTCTAAATCTTCAGCCTCAACCTGGTCTGGCTGGAGGTCAGTAGCTGAACTATAAGAAAGAACCATAGCCCAAGCCCAGCCAATTCCATAACAGAGGTCACAGTTAAGATTCTCATTCCTTCATCATCTTCCAGTGTTTGTCTCTTCCCTGGTCACCAATCTGCTATCTCTTGCCTGAATCTCACAGTTTATTTCCCTTGCTCTCAGAGCTTAGGTCTAGCCATAGTTCCTCAACCCTACACCCCCTATTCTGCAGAGGCACTATGTCTTCCATCTTCTTTGAAGTCCCTCTGAGCATATAAGTCCAAAACTCTGCATTCAAAACACCACCAATGAATGTCTGTTCATTGGCTTCAAAGTCCTTAGACCACTCTCTGGGAACTTAGAACAAGAAAAGCCTTGGTGAATCAAATTAGTAACAAGGAGCTAAGAGAAGAAACCAAGTACATGTATGCCCTAACTCTGAAATGGCTGTCACTCCAAGAATGATTGAGAACCTGATCTGGTTTGGAATTAAGTAGAAAAGTCACAGCCCCCAACTCGTGTGTTTGGAATTTTTATTTCTCCCTGGTTATAACCTAAAGCAGGGGTCAGCACACTCTTCCTCTAAAGGACCAGACAGTAAATATTTTCAGTTTTGTGATCCAGTCAGTCTGTCACAACTACTCAACCCTACCATAGCAACAGGAAAACAGCCATATAGTACAGTAGTAAATGAATGGTCGAGGCTGCATTTCAATAAAATTTTACAAAAGCAGACAGTGTGCGGGATTTAGCTTGGAAGCTGTAGCTTGCAGACCTTTGCCCTAAAGTGAAAACCATAATTCTAGAGCAGCTAAAAATTAAAACCAACCTTCAGAGACACAGGGCCAGTGTCAGCGAGTTTGGGTATATATAGTCTATTGCTCTAAATGAACCAAAAACTTCCTCCAACTTACCCAATATCCTTAGCAGGTGAGTCCAGCTCCCTGGCTTCTATAGGCTCCTCCTTCCCATGCTGGTCCAAATGGATAGAAGAGAGGTGGTTGGCCACATCTGCTAAGTCACAGGGCTGAGGGGGAGAAGGCAGCACTGGCGTCTTGTCTTCTGGTGGTGGGGAGTCGACTGCAGACCCACAGACAGGGCTATGGCTGAGCCCACTGGTGTGTGAGGCAAGGAGGTGAATGCTGATGCGTTTGGTACAAAAGACTGTATTGTCCAACTCCAAGGTGTCTGAGGCTCCAGGGAGGATCCTATTGTCTGCTGGGGCACCCTCCTGGGGGGACTGCTGCCCTACCACAGGAGGTTTCCACCGCCTGTTCCTGTTGAGGAGATCCCATTGCAAGCTTGGGTTCACAAAACAAGACTGTCCAAACTGGGAGCCTTGCCTCGGCTTCTCAAAGCCTCTTGCAGTCAACTGCCTCACAGCCTCAGTGAACGGAGCCTCCTTGGTCAGAGCCTGGGAAACAGGGTCGCCATTCAGGCCACAGGGATGTGGCTTTATCCTCATGACTAAGTTACTGTGGTTGTACTGGGGGGAGGCAACACTGGTGGTGGAAGTGTCTAAGGAGCTAGGGGTAGACAGGGTGCTATGGGCAAGGGCACCATGTACAACAATGCCATTGCTCTTGGGTACCTTGTGTTCAATAGGCTGGAATGCACAGTCTCCAGTGCCCCCTGAATGATGCCAGGACACAAGTTGGATTTTGGGTGAGGACAATGGCTTCAGGCCCTCTGTGGCCTGTGATAAAGGCACTTTAGTGCTATTTGGCCGCGTGAAGGAGTTATTCAGCATGGGCTTGTAGGAGGGTGAAGGGGACGAGTGTGGAGATGGGATCTTCCCTGAGATGGCAGAGGCCAGCCTCTTCCCTGAAGGGTTTTCCCCAGCTGCTCCCAGTGTGAGGTATGGATCTACGGATGAGGATGCCATGGGCTGGGCCATGGGGGAGACCGTGGAAGAAGTGGCCTGATTGGCAGTGAGTCTGACAAGGAGGCTCTTTTGGGGGACAGAAAAAGGTCTTTTTTCTGACGGGCTTGGACGTAAGCAGAAAGACTCCAGCTGCTGGTATGTTTTGTGTCTATGGTTGAAGCGGCGGTACAGCAGGGTACTGCTAAACAAGTCCGGGACAGAGGGCAGGTAACAGGTGTTGCTGTGGCGTGCAAGGGCAGCTGTGGTCCCAGAGCTACATGAAATGCTGGGACAAAAGAAATATGCTGGCTGGGTTGGGAAACCCAAGAGGTGTAGGTCCAATCCTGCTGAAAGGGTGCCCACGTGCTTCTCCAGCTTCCAGATTGTCTTCGCCTGCTGATGAACCTGAAGACCAGACTTTGCCCTCAGAGGATTTCTCAGATGGCACTTTGCCAGAGGGACCACTCTGTGAGAAGCTATTTCCCTGGCCAATACTGTAGTGTTCAGTTCCTGCTGAGGCCATGAGGGGCCCACATCATGGCAACATGGCCTCATGGCCTGGCTCAGGTAAGGTGCCACACATCTCCAGTAACAACAGCTGCATCCTTGAAGTCTGTCAGCCTGAAGGGGAGAGAAACAATTGGGAATGTTAGTCCCAAGAAGACAAATACAATGCTACAGTGGTCCTTGGGTAAACAAGAGTCCCACTTCAGTATTTCTTGGGTGATCAGTCTTGGTCGTCATTTGGGGCCATGAGAGAAGAACACTAGATTCCTAGAGTGTTTTCAAGTGGTCTTCCTGCTGCCCTCATGTGATCAAACCTGGCTACAGGTTTAGGACTGATAAAGTCCCAAGGACTGTGACTCTAAGGCTCTGCCAATTGAGAGCCTGCTCACATGCTTACTCAGAGAGTGCTATCCTCTCTCTCCGAAAAAAATCTTTCTGTCTCACCATTCACAACTTTACCTGAGTGTTTTCCTTCCTTCTTTCCCTCCTCTAACACCAGTGTGGCTAGGAATAAGGCAATTATGGGAGTGGCATAGAAACCAGCCAATATCTTCCTCCTCACCAACCAATTCTGAAAGGCCAAAGATCATTCAAGAAACATATTTTACATCTACTGTTCCCTGACCAACTCTAAGCAACCCCTGGTGTGGTCTGCTTTTCACGGGTAAGTGTGACAAGTTCAGATATGGGCAGAGGATTCCCCTTGCTGACCTCTGGAGTTCATTCTGGAGTTTAGACAGTAATTTCATCTCTTCAACAGTCTTGCCAACTGTACAGACTTCAATTCCATCCCATGTGTTGATGGGAAATAGAAGAAACAAAGTAGATAACAATATTTTTTTAAATATATTTTTTTACTGATTTCAGAGAGGAAGGGAGAGAGAGATAGAAATATCAATGATGAGAGAGAATCATGGATCGGCTGCCTTCTGCATGCCCGCTACTGGGGATCGATCCTGCAACCTGGGCATGTTGCTCTTGACCAGAATCAAACATGGGATCCTTCAGTCCATAGGCCAACACTTTATCCACTAAGCCAAACTGGCTAGGGCTAGATACCATTATTTTTTTACTTAAAATGACTTTATATCCAGCAGCCACAGTGGGACAGGAGAGTTTAGAGAGTAGAACACAGAGGCAAAAACAGGACAGAAGCTTTCTTTACTGCATATCCCGGGCTTCAGTTTGGGCTGATCTTTCAAAAACAACCAACCACTTATTACTTGTGAAGTTTTCCAAGAGTTTCCCGGGCACTACCACTACTCACAGCCATGCTGCATCAGCAGCTACCACCCCTTGGTGACTCACATTAAGCAGAGCTCTGCCGAATAGCAAATCCATTCAATGCTAAAACAACACAGCTGGAATGTTTGGGGAAAAGACAAGGGAGAAAGTACCATAACCCCCACTACCTAGTGGTGAGGTCAAATTAGAAAATTCACATAAAGCACAGTATGTAGTCCATGCTAAACATTCAAGGGCTGGTGGTTATCACACTCATTATTACTAACACCAAATGATCTGACCTCAGAAAACACATGGAGCAGGCAATAATTATTCCCCACAGAATTTCAGCATATAGTACAATACTCTTTTTTCCTAATATGTATTTTTATTGGTTTTAGAGAGAGGAAGGGAAAGGGAAAGAAACATAGATGAAAGAGAGAAACATCGATTGGCTGCCTTCCGCATGCACCCTGACAGGGGATTGAATCCCAAACCTGGGCATGGGCCCCAACCAGGAAATCAACTGGCTGTCGGGTGCACGGGACCATGCTCAACCAACTGAGCCACAGTGGCCAGGGCCAAGTAATACTCTTTTTTTTATAAAAAGACACAACTGTCTTGCCATTTGGGAACTTTTGTGATACTTGTTATATTACCACTAACTAGATTTTCAGCTACAATTGTAGTTTGGTGCTAAAAAGCAACTGAAAAGTGGGAAATAGGATAATTATATTGTCTCTAACTACCTCTCCACCAGATATTTGTTAATCACCAAGGGACACACCATGACTTTACAGCACAGAAACCTGGCAGATCCTACCTTAATCAAGTGGTCAAAATTATCATCATCAGAAATAGAACAAATTGACATTAAGTGTCTCATGATATGATGCACTGAGAACATATCATTGCTTCTCTGATTTCCTGCCAAAAATGCATATATTGAAGGCATGAGAAAGATCAGACAAGGCCAAATTGAAGGCCATTCTACAGAATAACTGGTCTGTACTTTTCAAATGTGTCAAGCTCATTAAAAAACAAGAAAGGCCAAGGAACTATTCAGATTAAAGGAGACTAAAAAGACATGACAACTGCCCTGGCGGGTGTGGGAGGGTCGTCCTGTGAACTGAAGGGTCTCAGGTTCGACTCCTGGTCAGGGTACATACCCAGATTGCAGGTTTGATCTGCAGTCCGGGTGCATGCAGGAGGCAACCGATCGATGTTTCTCTCTCACATCGATATTTCGCTCTCTCAAAAACAAAACAAAACAAAAAAAAACACCACACAAAAAAAAATAAACCTGTCCTCAGATGGGCACTAAAACAAACTAACAAAAAAACCAACCATGACAACTAAATACATGTAACCTGAAACAGATAAAGGACACTGACAAAACAACTGATAATATTTGAATATGGTAGATCTGATAAAAGCATTAGAGCATACCAGTGCCCCAGTGCACTGATTTGTGCACATTGAAAATAAATTAATTAGAAGGTGGCCGGCGGGGCTGGACTGGGCAAGATGGGCTGGAGAGGCCCTGGAGCCAACCTCCTGCGGTCCCTCCCCAGCCAGCCGCACCTGGTGCAGCACCGCGGCTCAAAGGGCATCTGCGGAGTGAGTGGGGTCCCTCTGGCAGGTGGGGGTCCCTTGGCCTGGCCTGTGGGGATCGGGCCTAAACCAGCTCTCCAACCTCCCTCCAGGGGTCCCAGATTGCGAGGGGCAGTTCTCGGGTGACGCACCCCAGAATTGGGCTCCCTCCTCTCTGGTTCCAGGATGTGTCACCCAAGAACTGCCACTGCCAAGTGACCACAGCTCGGCAGCTCCCGCATTGAGAGTCTTCCCCCTGGTGGTCAGTGCTCATCATACCTAACAGAGGATCAGACAGTCGCTTAAGGTTTTTTATATACAGACTAGAGGCCCAGTGCACGAAATTCTTGCACAGTGGGGGTGAGGGGTGCCTCAGCCCGGCCTGTGCCCTCTCGCAGTTCAGGACTCCTCAGGGGATGTCCGACTGCCAGCTTAGGTAAGGTACCACACATCCTGAGATGGCAGAGGCTAGCCTTTTTATTATACAGGATTCTCCAGACAGTGGCCATGGTGCTCTTGATAACAAGTAGCTTAAAGCCACTGGATGGCTCCAAAGCCTATGTAATCTGACTCCTGACTCTCTCTCTGACCTTATCAGCCACTGTTCCCCCTCACCAGGCAAGTTCCGGTACCCCTCACTTCTTACGGCCTGCCTGCTTGCTGCTCCTTACTGCTCGGCTCACTGTTCCTTAGTGCTACCACAGAGGCGGGAGAGGCTCCCACCATCGCCAAGCTGTGAGTCCAGCTTCTGGCTGAGCGGCACTCCCCCTGTGGGAGTGCACTGACCACCAGGGGGCAGCTCCTGGGTTGAACATCTGCCCCCTGGTGGTCAGTGCGCATAATAGCGACCAGTTGTTCTGGCAGTTGTTCTGCAGTTTGGTCAATTTGCATATTAGGGTTTTATTATATAGGATGGTATTACACCAATGTCAATTTCCTGATTTTGATCATCATACTATGGCAATGTAAGAGAGTATCATTGTTTTAGGAAATATTTAGGAACTGTCTAGGAAATATTCTGATGTAAAGGGGCATCATGTCTGGAAATTACTCTCAAACATTAAAAAAAAGTTCACAGTTCACATAAGAATGAATAATAAAGCAAGTGTGGAAAATATTAACATTTGATAACTCTGGGTAAAAGTAAATAGGGATTTTTTGTACTATTTACAACTTTTTGCAGGTCTGAAATAATTTCAAAATAAAAGAAGTTAAAAAAGAAAAATCTACTTCAACTTTTCTTTGAAATTAGACAGGCAAGAATGGATTTCACCAGTGAATGACTCAAGCCAATACAATAAAACTCACTCCTGGTTCCATTACCTGAAGCAGGCTTGACTGTGTGATCCACCTGAACTGAGGTCACATGCCTGATGAAGAGCCTCACCAAAATACAAGCCTTTTCAATGTAGCCACTGGAAGTGGCCACCTTAGCATGAACTAGCCACCCAGCACACTCCACTGTAATCTGCCAGTGAATTTGTAAACTATGGCGTAAGGGGAGTTTAAGGAGGAAGGCACACACTACACCTGGCGGATGAAGTTTAATAGCACTTTCTCTGGGCCCATCAACAGTGTGGGGGGAGTCTCCAATTTTTAGAAAAGAAGTGCTGTTTAAACCTGATTCTATGTGAAAACCTCACTACCCAACAAAACACAAGTCCTGTCTTGCCTTCAACTGAGAGAGCAGCTGCTGTCAGCACCAACCTGAAAAACAGGAACCTAGATGCTAAAATAAGGACTTTAGGGCTAGAGTCAAGAAAACAAGGGGACAGTGTGGGAAGCTCAAAGTTCTCTATGACTGCTGTTATTCAAGGAAAGAACACATTATCTTTTAATCTTCTTGAAATTAGATGGGAATGTCAGATTTTAGTAAAAAGTCATGCTAAGGGAAGTGGGGGGAGGACTAAAAAAATAGGAATGATCGCCAAGACCGGTTTGGCTCAGTGGATAGAGCGTCGGCCTGCAGACTCAAGGGTCCCAGGTTCGATTCCGGTCAAGGGCATGTGCCTTGGTTGTGGGTACATCCCCAGTGGGGGGTGTGCAAGAGGCAGCTGATCGATGTTTCTCTCTCATCGATGTTTCTAACTCTCTATCCCTCTCTCTTCCTCTCTGTAAAAAAAATCAATAAAATATATTTAAAAAGAAAAAAAAATAGGAATGATCAATCATATTCCTCATGTAATATTTTAGAGTCAATTAATCGTTTGGAGTCAGAGACAGGAAATAAGCTGTAATTGCACAAAGAAGACTTCAATAAAAAAATATATATATCCAGGCAGAACGGCCTAAGTCCCTGAGACAGGTGTTTATGCAACACAGAAACTCCCAACATGCCCCATGGTAATGACTTCACCCTAATCTCAGGAGATCTTCACTTCCACTCATTCAATCATCAAATCCTTCCAGCTTCAAATATATGTCCTTGAATCCATCTATTCTTCTTCATGTCCAGTTATTACTTTAATCCAAATTACTATAATCTCTCATCTGCAGGTTTCCCTACTTCTATTCTTGCCACTTCTTATAATCTACTAGAGGCCCAGTGCACGAAATTTGTGCACGGGTGCGGTCCCTAAGCCTGGCCAGTGATTGAAGCGTGAACGTCTGGTGTGGAAGGGCAGGTCCCAGCTGACCTTTGGGCCCTGGGCAGCACCCAGGCCCCCAGGTCCCTGCTCGCCCCCCTCTGCCTGAGTCATCAGGCCCCCGCCCGGCTCCCTCAGCACCTGGGAGCTGGGCGGCGACCCCACCCCCCACCACCGCCATGGTCGCCATCTGCAGGGTGGTCAGGGAGGCAATCGGGCCTCACTCGAACCCGCCTTGGCCTGACACTGCCTGCTCACCTGCTCAACCATCCCACTGCAGTCCCACTCTCGTCAGGGCCCATCAGGGCTGGCAGTGCCTCCATTGCCACCCACTGCCAGAGCCATGTTCTTCGCCGCCCCCCTGGTGGTCAGCACATGTCATAGCAAGCGGTCAAACTCCCAGTGGAGGGACAATTTGCATATTAGGCTTTTATTATACAGGATTCTCCAGACAGTGGCCATGGTGCTCTTGATAAAAAGTAGCTTAAAGCCATTGGATGGCTCCAAGGCCTATGTAATCTGACTCCTGACTCTCCCTCTGACCTTATCAGCCACTTTTCCCCCTTACCAGGCAAGTTCCTAGGGTCTTTGTTGTTTCCTCTACAACACTGCTACACTCCTAATTATTCCCTATCACATTACCTTGTTCTCATCTGTTTCATTTTTCCATTATCTAAAATTATTATATATTAACACTACCTTATAACTGCTTAAAGAAACAATGGAAGGATAAACAGAAACTGATTTTTTAAAAACAGGTTACCAATGGAGTATGAGACTTCTCTATGTATACCTTGTGCTATCATTTTAAGTTCTGAGCTATATAAATGAATCACCTAGTCAAAAACCTTATTAATTTTATTTTAAAATGAAAACTTTAATTATTTAAACATTCCTTTGCTATTTGTCTTCTTCTCTTTCACAATGAACGTTCTATTGTTCGCACAGCATATGCCCAGCCCTGAAAATGTAATCAGGGTTCCTTAAATATTTGCTGAATAAACAAATGTGTCTACAATAGGTATGACCAGCAAAGCCACAAGATGGAACTCTTTTTTTTTTTTTTAATTACTTTATTGATTAAGGTATCACATATTTGTCCTCAACCCCCTCCCCCCGTTACAAGATGGAACTCTTCAGATTAAACAGGTATGTGGCTCCTCTCCTACCATATCTCCTGTTGCTACTTTATTCACTGTTCTTGGGATCTGCAGTTTCCTTTTCCTCCTCCAACTCTGCCACAGCCACCCCCAACACCTTCAATAATAGCTATTCCTCCTGCTGAGGCTCCCTCCAAATTTTTCCACAGTGTCTCTCTTTTATCCTCTCCCACATCAAACCAATCTGCTCCCACAATTTCAACTATTATCTTCAGGAAAAGTCACTTTTCAGACCTGACCTCTCTCAAGCTTCATGTTCTCATCATCAGCTATCTGCCCCACCTTCTCCACGTCCATGTCCAACCATTTCAATCCAGCCTGTCAAATTAGCTCTGTACCTTGACTTACCTAATTTCTTTCAGTGGAACCTTCTTTCTCTCAGTCACCTAAGAGGACAACTTAAGTCACTTCTGCCTTCTTCCTCTGCCAAACCAGACACAAAACTTATGGGATTCTTTCGTCATAACATGCTTCCCCTTTCATTTCCACCACCACCCACCACCTGGACTATCACAACAGCATACAGACTGAACTGAAATCTGTATCTCTAGGGCCTGTCCTTTTAACGCCATCCTGTGCTGGTCTTAACACTCAACTCCTAGAATAAACCTTCCAAAGCTGTCTGCAGGCCTTTACTAAGCCTCTTCCTTTTGAATCTTTATATTTTACTCACCGTTTTTTACAGGCCAGCTCAAGCCCCTCTCCTTGAATATCTGTGTATTTATTCCTCTAATTTGACACTTTGCAAAGGTTATCTTTTACCACTGTTTGTTCTCTTTTCATATATATAGATATGCCTCATAAACTCCATGAAGGTTTTTTTAGGGAAGCCCTGTGTATCTCTAACAGACAAATGCAGAACTAATCTGCTAGAAGGGGAAGATCACTGCCCTAGCTTGGCTTCCTCCTCAGCAATGCTGCCCAACTCTCCTCTCACAACTTCATGGAGGTACTAAGACTCCCTAAAATAAAGTTTAAAAAACAATTCACTTGGGAGTGATGGATATGCTCCATGTCAATTATACTTCCACAAAGCTGTTAAAAGTTTGACTAAAGGGACAAGAAAGGAGGGTAAAGAACTACAGAGCATTCTAAAGATGAATAAAATGGCCTCAAACATCCCTTTCTTTGTATTTGAATGGCTGGCTCAGCCCAATCCATAACCTCTCAGCCCTCCACCAAGTGCAGGACTGTCACAGTAGAATCCTGACAGACTTCCTTGGCTTCAGCCTCTCCCCCTCTAAAGTATCCAGTCTCAGGAATCTCAACATCCTGCTTTGTCATCTTTATACTGCATTCAGAGACTGCCTATCTCTTTCTGCCTTCCACTCTTTGTGGAGTAATTCTGCCTCAGAGTTTCTCTTTAAGTAAGAGTGAATGATGAGCAGCCTAGGCTTAAAAAATCTATGGTTGCTGTCTCAGATCACCAAGTCTCCAGGGACCAGGCCCAGACCAACTTGGACAAGGTATCTATTTCTACAGAAAGCAATTATTCATTACCCACTGATTGAATCACTCTCCTCTATTACAGGAGGGTGTGTGACTCTTGGGATCTGCAGTTTCCTTTTCCTCCTCCATCTAAGTGTTTCCTCGGTCAATAGGGGAACTCAGGACATCAGAAATGGTTCCGAGTCTATAATTCAAAGGATCTCTGATGAGATTACTTTAATTGCTCAGTAGTTATGCTACAAGATAGAATTGACTTATGCAGAACCAGATAAAATGGTACAGGAACCAGATTCATTTTATCTTATGAGATAAATCCCAAGCTATGTCTCCCTAAAGAAAGTTGGAGGAACAATGAACTTACTATTACTATTATTATTTTTTTTTTTAGCAATGAACTTCTTAAAGGAAGGCCACTATCCCAGCCCTAATGAGAAGGGAAGATCAGTACCATAAGTTGAGACAGGTAGCTCTACAGAACACAGTTCAGCACTGCAAAAGGAGTTGGCAAAACTGAGGGAAAGGCCCTGGTCAGGTAGCTCAGTTGGTTAGAGTGTTGTCCTGATATTCCAAGGTTGTGGGTTCAATCACCAGTCAGGGCACATACAAGAATCAACCAGCTCTAACCAGTTTGGCTCAGTGGATAGAGCATCGGCCTGCGGACTTAAGGGTCCCAGGTTCGATTCTGGTCAAGAGCATGTACCTTGGTTGCGGGCACATACCCAGTAGGGAGTGTGCAGGAGGCAGCTGATAGATGTTTCTCTCTCATCGATGTTTCTCTCTATCCCTCTTCCTTCCTCTCTATAAAAAATCAATAAAATATATTATAAAAAAAAAAAAAGAATCAACCAATGACTACATGAATGGGTGGAACAACAAATCTATGCTTCTATCTTTCTCTCTTTCTCAAAAACAAACAAGAACAAAAACAAATAAACACCTAAGGGGCTCACAGCAGCTAGAACTAAGGGAGTAAATCTACAAATTACTGAAAAGTAAAAAAAAAAAAAAAAAAGTTGAAGGCTAAACATAATTAGACTTGCTCCCCTGAAGTCTTGACCTTTATCAGCTTCAGAAAGTACCCTCTTTTCCTCCTCCTAAGGTAAGCTCTAGAGCAGTAGTCCTCAAAGTATGATCCATAGAATCTGAGGGAACCCCTAGATCCTCTCAAGAATTCTGCTAAGTGGAACTATATTCATAACAAAACTTAGGTGTGGTTTGTCTTTTTTACTGTGCTGGTCTTTCCACTCCACTGATGGTGCAAAAGCAATGGTGGGTCAAAACAGTGATGTCTGAGCAGGAATTGAGACAATGGCACCAAGTTAGGTCCTTGACCACCACATATTTCATCACCATACTGAGTGAATAACTGCCAGCTTTACCTAAGACAGTGGTCGGCAAACCGCGGCTCACGAGCCACATGTGGCTCTTTGGCCCGTTGAGTGTGGCTCTTCCACAAAATACCACGTGCAGGCGCGCACGTACAGAGTGCGATTGAAACTTCGTGGCGCATGCACAGAAGTCGGTTTTCGGCCTGGGCGAGTCTATTTTGAAGAAGTGGTGTTAGAACACTCAAGGGGCCAAAGAGCCACATGCTGCTCGCAAGCCACGGTTTGCCGACTACTGACTGACCTAAGACTATCCTTGATGACACAGTAAAAATTAAGTCTTAACCTCAAGTATATCTTTTTAATATTCTGTGTGACAAAATGAGAAGCACATATACTAGTAAAACACTTATGTGCATACAGGAGATGGTGGTTGTCTCAGTAAACATCTGACTGCAAAAATCTCCTGTGGAACACTGTTTATTTGAAAGAATGAATGACACACAAGTGATGGGTTAGTCAGACTTTGGTATTTGGCAGATATTTTCTGGGGGAGAAAACAAAACAAAGTCTGTCATGTCAAGGAAAACAACTGAGAGTATTTGTTGCCAATAATAAAATTTGAGCTTCCAAGAGTAAGTTAGAATTTTGGCAAACTTGTATCTGCCACCATGAGCTTGACAGCTTCCCAATATGTAACCATTGTTCTAATGAGTGTGGTGACAATGTGGATATGACTTTTTAATGCTGTATAATAAAATGTGACAACATTTGGAAGATCTGCATAACTGAGCAAATAAGTATTTTCCAAATACCTATGACACAATGTTACAGAATCATGCCTGGGTAAAGATCTGGTCAAAGTGAAATAGACCAATGGATTTTACTGTAACAAAGTATGAAAAGTTCACTAGTATCATTTCAGATTCCACATTGCAACTAACCATCAGAAACCACCCTTTTGTTAACTTTTGTGAAGTACCAAAGAAGAATACCCACAATTATCTGAAAAGGCTATAGAAATACTCCCTTTTCCAACTAAACATCTGTGTGAGGATGGATTTTCTTCATAATTCAACCATACAACACATCCCAACCAAATGAATGCAGAAAAAGATATGAAAATCCAACTGTCTTCTAAAAAGATATTTGTAAAAACAATGCCACACTTCTCACTAATCTTTTGAAACAATAGCTTTTTTAATTTAAAAAATGCTACTTTGCCCTGGCTGGTTTGGCTCAGTGGATAGAGCGTTGGCTTGCGAAACTGAAAGGGTCCCAGGTTCGATTCCGGTCAAAGGCATGTACCTTGGTTGCGGGCACATCCCCAGTAGGCAGTGTGCAGGAGGCAGCTGATCCATGTTTCTCTCTCATCGATGTTTCTAACTCTCTATCCCTTTCCCTTCCTCTCTGTAAAAAAATCAATAAAATATATTTTAAAAAATGCTACTTATATTAACTTGTAATGGACTTATTGTTTCTAAAGAGTTAATATGGTAAATGTCAAGATATATATTCCACACTAAAAGTACATATTTAAGACCTCAAAGAGCTTAAAGTGCATAAAGGAGTCCTGATACCAAAAATCTGGGCACCTCTGGTCAAGAATACCACTGCCTGCCCAGGATATATTCAGGAGGGCACCTAAGGACAAGGTCCTTTGTATTTCAGGGCCTACAAGACATTAGTACTCTCAGTATTTGTTTCAAAATGCCAAGTCTGGCTTCCCAGTTTTGCCAGAAGAGAATTTTTTTTTCTCTATATTTCAGTGACAGATTAATGCATCTGATCCTATGCTAAAATCCAGGGAGCCTTCAATCAGAACATTCCAAGGTTATAAAGGAATCTAGTGGGAAAGCTAAACTCAAGATCATGAGTATCAGATAGAGCCTGAAGTTAAGGCTTCATCTAGTTTTCAGCAAGTGACTTCATTTACATACTCATTTTTATAATTGATTATAAATTCTCTGCTTCCTTGGTGTTCCTCTGAGCTGTCTTCTCACTTTGCCTGGAACATAATTAAGTGTGCTTAAATAAATGGCAACTGCAATTATTATCACAACACTCCCACAGCAACCAGTTCCATCCCATGACTTCAACCACCTCTTACATTCTTAACTTTCTACTATCATGGCCTTAACTTTCTACCATCACGGTCTCCTGGGCCTTTCTATGTGGATGTGCTGCAGGGACCACAACTCAGCATGTCCAAAGTATAACTCCTTTGTCTTTCTTCTCAAAACTAAGTTAGTTAAATAAGATAGTTAACTTATTTTATCAAATCAAATGACATGTTTTTTTCAATTACAGTTAATCCTTAATTTATTTCTTTTTATAAAACATTTATATTTTCTACTTTCTTTTAAAAAATGTAATTTTTTGTTTTTTAATATAATTTTGATTTCAGAGAGGAAGGAAGAGGAAGATACAGAAATATCAATGATGAGAATCATTGATTAGCTGCCTCCTGCATGCCGCCCCTCCTGGAGATCCAGCCAGAAACCAAGGCATGGGCCCTGACCAGGAATCAAACCATAACCTTCTCCTGGTTCACAGATCAACACTCAACCACTGAGCCACACAAGCCAGGTTCTACTTCCTCTTAACAAAGAAGAAACTTGTTTAAACTTGTGATGAAAAATTTTTGAATTCCACTTTAAGATGTGTAGGGAATACATGGTTTTTAAAATTCTTCTGGGAATATATGAATAAAACCATTTGAAGAGTGTGTTGCAGGAAAATCACAGATAATTAACAGGAAAATAGCATCAGATTTGTGTTTGGGAATACCAATATCCTTGGGTGAGGTTTAACAAAAAAAAAAAGAGAGAGAGAGAGAGAGAAACTGATATAGACAGAGGAACCCATGTCAGTTCATGGGTTGAATATGAAGAATTTTAGCAGGGAAGCAGGGAGCCAATGAGAAAACATCTTTAACTTATCTCCATTCCCACTGCAACCACCGTAAGTCCCTCATCTCTAGTCTGGTCTCCAGAGTGACAAAACCTGGTGCCGAGTATACATAGGGAGAATGAGACAAGGAGCAGTCTGAATGATCCTAATTTCCTGATTTTAGTGACCAGGTGGGTGTTGATGAAGAAGACAGTATTAGGAGGGGCAGCTTGTCGATTAGCTAAACCAACAGGTGCTGTAAGAAAGATGTCACCTCCGGCAGCAGTCGCCAACCGGTGGTCCGTGAGGTCCGAAAGGTTGGCGACCGCTGATTATCTGAGGGATGACTCCATAAAGAAAGGATTAAAACATTTCTTGGATCCAGAATAGGATTGTGAAGACCAGGGAATGGGAATAATGATGTTCCAAATGAGCCTGGGCTAAATATCTTTCTAATGTCCTACCGGAGCACACACCACACAGTATGGCAAATGCTTGTTTAATTGATTAAAACCTTCCCTAGACTACAAACTCCGTGCACACACCTGTCTCCTAGACCACTGTACCCTCCCAGCGCTTTCCATGGTGCCCTGGCTCAGTAAATATTTGCTGATTTTTATTTTAAATTGTTGAATGATTAAATAAAGGGTTGGGTGGGTGGATAAATGAAGTTAAATTCCACAGGACCTCAGATACTGTTTGAATCTCTACAGTTTAGGAGAGTATTTTTCTATAGGCACTTAAGGTGGGGAAGTAAAAAAGTGGGTATCCATGTTAAATTCAGCCTTGAAGCCGGAGGAGCGTGGGCTCACACCCAAGGGAGAATTTAAACCGCAGAGCGGCGGGAAGAGAAGGCAAGGGGCCTAGGCTGAGGGTACGCTGCAGGGTTCGGGTACCCAGAGGCGGGGCCCGCTAAGCTCACGGGCGCGGAAAAGGGGGAGACGGGTTCCGACAAGGCGCGAAGTCCTGGCCGGTGAAAGGCCGAGGCCCCCTGGCCTCGCAGGGGATGGAGAGGTGGCGGGCAGAAGCGGAAGCGGCCGGGAGGCTGGGGACCTGCGTGAAAGGGCCGGGGCAGAGGAGGGCCGGCGGAGGGTTGTTCCTCCGGCTCCGCAGCCACACTCACCTAGAGGACCCCGCTTCGCCCGACTCGGCGCCGGCTCCGCGCGGCTTCCTCCTTTGGCCTGAACAGGCAGGAGGGCTCAGGCGCCCCTAGCAACCACGCACCGCCGCAGGACCCGCGTTCTCAGCCGCCAGCGCCGCTACCGCCTGCCACGCACTGCGCGCGCCCCCAGTGGACAGACCGAGGGCCTGGAAGGGGCGATCCCAGCCGGAGGGAGGCAAGCGCGCGAATCTCGGGGGTAGCGGGGCCGGCGAGGACAGGGCTTCACTGGCCTCGCGCACGCGCACGCGCAGTCGCTTCTGAGCGGTGGGACCCGGAGAGCGGGACTCTGGGAGGTGTAGTCCCGAGATGAAATCCCGGAAAGCCTCCCCCCCAAGATTCTCCCTGCCCTGATTTTACCTAACCCATAGGGACTCTTTCCTTGGCCGTGCCTTAATTCGCCCTTCTAAAATAAAAGATCGAAGGCCTTATTAAAGAATATTCTTAGTAGGTCTTTCAAGTAAAAGTATTTGACTTTGACTGCCAGATCCACTGTTTTCCTCCAACCGAAATTCCCTTAACAGCAACCCACCCAGGAGATACAACTACAGCCACCTGCTTTATGGGCTTCAAGTGTGAACTTTAGGAAACACTACCTTAATTCACCTCCTCAACAAGACAGATCATGCCCCCTCAGTCTCAAAGGTCCCTAGACCTAATGGATTTGGAGATCTAAACAGAGCTAGTCGGTGAAAAGATCTTTTCTAAACAGTCTGCTCCAGGAAAAACAGGGGAGGACAATAAAAGATTAAACTAACCTAATGAAAGCAATCTGGACCAGAGCAAGAATGCTTAATAATTGATTTAAGCAATAGTCATTGATGGAATTGATGGAATTTTACACTGGAAGGATGTCTGCAATCACCTGTATATTTTAATCAATCTTAGATGCTGAAAGGTGGGACAGCTATAAATTATGTCACCTGATGTGATGCAATTTGAACTACACAGTAATATTTAGGTAGATTATTTCTGTGAAGAAATTAAAAGATGAATTTGAATCTAATCGAGCTTTTGGCTCCAATTTCCAGGTTATAGGAAATAAAGAGAAACAAACACCACAAGAGCCCTGACCCGGTGGCTTCGTTGGTTAGACCATCACCTTGTATACCAAAAGGTTGTGGGTTTGATTTCCAGTCAGGGCATATAACTAGGTTTCAGGTTCCCCAGTCCAGGCATGTATAGGAGGCAGCCAATTGATGTTTATCACATCAATGTCTCTGTTTCTCTCTCTCCCCTCCCTCCCTCCCTCCCTTTTCTCTTCCACTCCCTAAAAATCAATGTAAAAAATATCCTTGGGTGAGGTTTAACAAAAAAACAAAAAAAGAGAGAGAGAAACTGATATAGACAGAGGAACCCAAGGAGACAATTGTAACTGGAACAGAAAAGGAACATTAGATAAAAACTAAAGAAATCTAAATACATATGGGTTTTAGTTATTGATATACAGATATTGGTTCACTGATTGTAACAAATGTATCATAATAATGTAAGATGTTAATATAGGGGAAATTGTGTATAGGGTGAGTTTAATATGTGAACTCTGTCCTACTCCTATCTGCTCAATTTTTCTGAAATCTATTTTCTAAAATAATATATATATATATATTTTAAAAAGCTATAGCAACAGAAATTTGCTCAGCCTACCATAGCCAAGTGAACAATGGACAAAAGCAACATCATCAGTTTCCAGATAATATGTACTAAGGACACATCATCACTTACTAGTATGTAGTGTTTCTGCCAAAAATTTAAACCTGAGTCAAATAAAAGACAAAGGATGAGGAATGGTTCTAGATTACAGGCTAAAAACACATCACAACCAAACACAAATCATGATCTTAGGTTGGATCCTGGACCAGGAAAAAAAACTGGTATAAAGAACATTATTGGAATGATTGGCAATATTCAAAAATGAGCTGTAGATTAGTGAATAGTATTATAACAATTTTAAATTTCCTGATTTTGTTCATTATACTGTGGTTATATAAGTGAACATACTTGATCTTAAAAAATTCACACTTAAGTATTTAAAGGTAAAAAGGCATGATATTTACAACGTCTAAGTGGTTCCGAAAAATACGATAAAACTAATTGTGGTAAAATGTTAATGAATCTGGGTGGAGTATGGGAGTTACTTGTACATTTCTTACAACTTTTCTTTAAATTTAAAATTCTTTCAAATAGTTTTTTTAAACTATAGCAATGACAAACTTGAAAAAGGAATAGATAGCCCTGACTGGTTTGGCTCAGTGGAAGGAGCGTCGGCCTGCGGACTGAAGGGTCCCAGGTTCGATTCCGGTCAATGGCGTGTACCTTGGTTGCAGGCACATCCCCAGTGGGAGGTGTGCAGGAGGCAGCTGATCGATGTTTCTCTCTCATCTATGTTTCTAGCTCTCTATTCCTCTCTCTTCCTCTTGTAAAAAAAAATCAATAAAATATTTTTAAAAAGAAAAAGGAGTAGATAGAACCAGTGTGGCAAAATGCTGATAACAGCTAAATCTGTGGGATCAAGGTATGGGAGTGTTTGCTATTCTCTGTACTTGTGTATGTTTGAAAAGTTTAAGCTCCCTGTCCCCCCAAGAAAGGTAAAACCCATATATACATTCATAAACACGAAAAACCAAACACAGGCACAAATCCTCAAACCTTCCAGACATTCTCTGAATTCCAAGCACTACTCAGACCACTCACTCCAAATCCTCTCAGCACTTTCTGCAATGATTGCTAAATGCAAAATTGTTTTCGTATTTCTAATTCTTTAGATTTTATGCTCCCAAGGATGGGAACATGTTTTCTTATTATGCCTCCTCTTAAAGTGACTAAATAGTGTTTTATGGGATAGCCTAAAAAGTTTGGATATGTATATTTAATTTCTCTGCATTATATTCTTTATGTACCAAATAAGCATATTTCAAGCTAGTATTTAATGAATTCTTTTGGGGGGAAAAAAACCTACCCAGTATGGCTCAGTGGATAGAGCATTGGCCTGAGGACCAAAGTGTCCCGGGTTCAATTCTGGTCAAGGGCATGTACCTTGGTTGCAGGCTCCTCCCTGGCCTGGGCCCTAGTTGGGGCTCATGCAGGAGGCAACCAATTGATGTGTTTCTCTCACATCAGTGTTTCTCTCTGTCTCTCCTTCTCTCTTCCACTCCCTCTAAAAATCAATGAGAAAATACCGTTGGGTGAGGATTAAAAAAAAATAATTCTTTCATAAGGTAATTCCTCCTGGGTTATCTTTTTGGGGAAAATCCAGACTTTAAAATACAATACTGGCCCTGGCCGGTGTGACTCAGTTGGTCGTTTGCCCTGTGCATCAAAAGGTTAATAGTTCAATTCCCCATCAGGACACATACCCAGGATGCGGGTTTGATCTCTGGTCAGTTGTGTATAGGAGGCAACTGATCAATGTTTCTCTTTCATATTGATGTTTCTCTCTCTCCTTTCCTCTCTCTCTAAAATATCAATAAAAATATATATTAAAAAATAAAATGCTGGAACACTGGGAAAGGTGGGCGCTTCCCCCAGACTGATTCCCCTGGCACCTGCCTCTACATGCAGGGGGCGCTAAAGGTACACTGCCTGACCCTGTAGCCGGGAGGTGGACCAGTATGGACAAGGTGTGGCCACCAAGCCCTGGCAGCGGGACCATCACCACCTCAGGATGAGAATTGCTCGATGCACCTCCAACCACCCAGTTACCCAACAGATCTGCCAAGCCTGTGCGGAGCCCTTTGAGGCCTTTAAGGAGCTTCTGCCGCAGAACGAGGCAGCTACAGGCAACTGGGTGGAGCAGGTGCACCACTTCCTGCAGTACGCTGAGCAGGTGCAGCCCTGGCGCCCTCCCACAACTGTGTAGGCACAGCACAGCCACTTCCTGCCCCCTGATGACTCTGAGCCATATGAAAACTGGACAGGAGTGACTGGCCACTTAATGCCCCCAGCCCTGAAGAGTGAATGACCAGATGCTGTACTGGGGATCCTGAATGTAGGCCTAGTTTTTGGATATCAGGACTCACAATAAAGAAAGAGTGTGTACATTTAAAAAAAATTTTTAAACCACACTATTGTATTTGCCTAAATACAGGCAAGTCTTGTTGAAATACTGTGGTTTTGTTGAAAACAAAAGCAAAAGTTCTGATCTTTTAGAGATATGCCAAAGTACTCATGGGTAACATTATGTTGCTCAGCATTTGTTTTTAAATAGCTGAGTGAAAAAAGAACAGATACAATATGATAGCTGTTGAAGCAGTGAGGGTGTTTCCTGGACTAATCTCTCTACTTTTGTGTGTGTTTGAAAATTTCCAACTAATAGACTTAACATGCTCAAAATTGAACTTGAGTTTCCCACCCACTACCACTCCACTAATAGCCTCCCCCATTTCAGTTAATGGCAATTCTATATTTCCAATTGCTCAGACCAAAAACCTTGTAGACATCTTTGCCTGCTTTTCCTTTGTTCACACCCCCACATCCAATCAGTCCAGAAATTATACTTGCTCCATGTTCAAAGTATATTCAAAATATGACTACTTTTCACCATTGCATTGGTACCACTCCAGTCCAGAATACCATTCTCTCTCACCTGGATTACTACAATAGCCTCTTAACTGCTCACCCTACTTCCCATCTTCCCGACTCCTCAGTCCATTCACAACACTAGAATAAAGAGGAATCCTTTTGAACATAAGGTAGATCACAGCCCTCCTGTTTTAAACTCAATAGATCCCTACTCTATTCAAAGTACAAGATCTATATCCGGTCCTCATTTCCTTCCTGTCCTCATTTCTCACTATTTTCCCCCTTTTTCACTTCTTCCATCTAAACTGGCTCCACAAGCAGGCCAAGCCTGCATCTATCTCAGGGCCTGTGAAGTGATCCTTCTCTCTGCTTTCCCCTCAGATAGCTGCACTGCTCATTCCCTCATGTCCTTCAAGTCTTTGCTGAAATGTCACCTTCTCAGTGAGGCCTACCCTGACCATTTCTAAAGCAGCACTCCTCATCCTTTTTCCTTGCTTTATTTTTCTCCAGTTTTTATTACTTTCCTACAGACTATATATAATTCACTCATTTGGATTAAGTTCCGTCTCCTGCACCAGAATGGAAAGTCTGTTTCAGACAGGCACTGCTTTATCTCCAATAATTAGAAGTTTCTGGAATACGGGAAAGAACTCAGTAAATATATGCTGAATTGGTTGAAATGATCTGAATAGGAGGAAATTATGGAAAAAATAGAAACAAAGACAATGAGTGGGCAATGAAGATACGAACTAAACAAAATTCCTTGTAAAAATAAGGGAACATCTTTCATTTCTAAAACAATTGGAAGTTAAGGAAGGACAAAAAGTACTCTCCCATTTTATGGATGGAGAAATGAAGGCCTTGGGAAGCTTGTTGCAAGCTATCCAATGAGTCAATGTTTAAGCTTTCCAGAATGTTTCCAGCTGGATTATGATTCTAACTAGTGAGTCTGCCAAATACCCCTTTCTGGCACACTGCGCAGTCTTTATACAGCTACCCTAACAAAGCAGCTAGGCTTCCCTATCCCTAAAACGCCACCCGATAGTGCCACTAGCCACTAAGCCTGAGATTTCAAAGCAATCTAATTTACCTCTCTGGTTCATCCTATCGTTTCCTATTTCAGCTTCAATGGCCTGGGCTTGGAATTAAATAGGTGTCTACATGTAGGTCATTTGGGATGCTGGGAGGCAGGAAAAGATATAAATAAGCTCCCAAACCAGGATGATGTCTGAACAGGACACCAGTGCTTCCAGCACCACACATAAGCTAAAGAGGCGCTGAACCTCCCAACCCCTTACTCTGGCAGCTCAAAGTAGGGTGAGGCACACCTTTTATTACAAGATTTACAAATAGATTACAAAAAAAAAAAAAGATACACTCCCCATCCCCTCCCATGGATGGGAATGTGGGCTACCCTCCACCACAGGGGCTGGTGACATTTATCCCCACAGCCTAGAGCTGAGACAGGCTCTGTCTTCATCAATCCTTGGGCCAGTGCACCTAAATCCAGAAGCTGTTTGGAGGATTATAGGAGCTCCAGAAAGGAAGAGATCTCTTAGGTAGGAGGTATCTCCCTAAGGTTCGGGAAGCATGTTCCTGGGGTTCAAGGCACAGTATTGGAGAAAAGACCCCTGGATGTAGAGAAGGAAGGATCCTTCTCTGGCACCAATAGCAATGAAGTTTACTGGCTAAAATCATCCTGAATTGGGGGAGGAGGGCAGCTTTATACATAAATCCCTCTAGTTTCTCATTCTCAAATCAGTTGAGTTGGCAGCTTATCTCTTTTTAAACCTCCTTAGCTCTCAGTTGAGTTGGTGGCTTGTATAGTAGAAAAAGGAGGAGTTGGCAATAGGACAGTGAAGGTTGGAGGCTGGACCCCAGGAATCTGGGATCATGTGCTGTGGGCTGGCCTCAGGAGATGAATGAGTTTCCTGCAGTGTTTGGCAGAGGCAGGCCTGGGACTGTTGTGAGGCAGTAACTGACTCCCCAGAGAGAGCAAGGCTAATTTCTCACTGGCACCCAGGGACACCAGCACCTGTGGGAGAGAGAGCAGATGACAGGACATGCAGAGGACTCTCATTTGGACTAGCAATTCCTACTCCAGGAAGGGAAGAAAAACAAAGTGGGCTCTTGGGGATTCAAAATAGACTGTGTGATAAAAGAGAAACCTTGGAAGCAGAAACCTCATCAGGGGTCTATTTCCATTCTCTTTGGTTACAGACCATGAAACCAAGGCACCAAGGCATCCAAGCACTTGTCCCCAGGAAGAGGTAATGAATGCAACAGTGATAGTAAACCAGTGATTCCCAGCTGTGGATCCGGACCAGTGGGTCTTAACCTCATTACCACCAAGAATCCTTTTTATTATGTCCCCACCTGGATTACCAGAAAATCCTGTAACATATGTCACCACTATCCTATCAAATTTCTGTTCTGCATGAACCACCTGACACTACTACACTGAACTATTATAACTTGGAGATTTAGCCTTATCATAGGTAGATCTGTGACTTCATTGAGCTATTTATACACTGAAAATTGAGCAAAGACAGAATAAAGCAGTGGTTAAGAGTATGAGTTCTGGACTCAGACTCTTGACTTCAAAAGTCTAATCCTACATACTAGCTTTGTAACTTGGACAAGTTATTAAATTCTTTGTGCCTCAGTTTCATAGCCTGCAAAATGAGGAATGTAACAGCTTAAACCAGATATTAAAGGTAAAATGCTTAGCATGGTGCCTTTAACATGGTGTTAAAACCACCCTATACCTCAACATTTCCAATCTTCCCTCACCTCCCTCTCAGGTAGCCTCTGGAAAAGAGAAACAATGGTCCTGAGATCCCAGGCATTTCTCAGCCCAATGGAGCCCTCTTCCAGGTCCCTTCCCTTCTCTGTGGTCAGAGATGGTAGATGGAAAACTCATTTCCAAGACACTGCCCCTGGGTGTCCTGCTCCCAGAGGGACAAAGTGGATTTCTGGATGTTCCAATTCCTTAAAGACTATCTCAGGAAACTGTTGTGAAATACAACCCCATCATTGTGGTTCCTAAGTCCCCTGGAGTGTACCTGATGGATACAGGGCTCCTGGCCGAGGCTCCGAAGGGCAATGAGGGCGGCCTCCTTCACATGTGGCTGGGGGTCTCCGCACGCCATCTCTAGCAGCCGCTGGGGTACTTGACACTGTAACAGCTCTTCTCCCAACCCCTCAGATCCCAAGTTGCCCAGAGCTGACACGGCATTGCGCCGGATACCGGCCTGAGGATCTCTAAGCAGCTGGGTCATACAGGGTACCGCAGCTGCCAGGGCAGGTCCCAGGGGACCAGCTTGATAGGCTGCATTGCCCACAGCAAAGCTGGCACTGCGCCGCACAGCAGGGTCCTTGTCTCCAAGCCCCAGCAGCAGAAGGCTGAGCAGTCCAGCCTGGCTCTGCAGTGCCCCACGCAGGGCCATGCTGTGTTGGAGCAAGTGTCCCAGGAGCCCATAAATTCGGGCCCGCACAGAATTATCTGGGTGACCTAGGAGGCTACGCAGGGGCCTATAGGACTCATCGGAGCCAGCAAGGAGTTCTTGGATAAAGGACAAGTGACTGGGAGGCAGAACCCGGGCTGTGTGGGCCAACAGAGAGAGAAGGTCAGAGGTCAGCAGCGGCTGGTCACCTAGAAGGGCAACTGAGAGGAATGAGATGATGGTTCCAGGGGAGGCAGCCACTGTGTTCACAAACTGGTTGAGAGAGACGGGATCCGTGAGGGCCAGGTGTGTGAGGAGACTGATGGGCAGCTCCACTTGTGGCAACAGTAGATGCTGACAGCAGACCTAGGAGAAGGTGGGGAGAGGAGCAGCAAGAGTAGCTCAGGGAGAGGGAGAGTACACTGCAGCTTGATAGCTAGGAGCCCAAAATCTGGGAGAAAAGCCAAGCTATGGTGAGAAACACTACAGAGAGCTGAGAGCGATGACCCACTGAGCTCCATGGGAGACACAATGTGGACCCCAAGAGAATAAGTCCTCTCCTAGTTCAGTCCTTGCTCTGCTTGTCAAGGACCCACTGTTTAATGCCAAGAATTGCTGAGTCTCCAGCACCTAGACTGGGATGTTCTCCCCACCGAGCTCCAATGGAATTCAGATAAGGGACTGATGCAATTACCAGCCCCAGCTCCCACCACACACCTCTGTTCAAGCCTGAATGCTTTCTCCACTCCAACTCTTACATCAAACCAGATGCTCCACTCTTACAGGGGCCAAGGAGAGCCCTGGAGCTGTTGGACGTGAATTAGAGTGTACAAGGTCGTTGGCCATCGTCCTCTCCCACCTTCATGCCTCCAAAGTACCTGCAGCAGGTGGGCTGTGACTGCTGAGTCTGTTAGGTCAGCCAAGATACTCTCAAGGAGGTCAGCATCCACATCCAGGGCAAAGGGGAAGCAGAGGAGCTGGCAGACAGAGAGCACCACGACGGGGAGAAACTCAGACCCGTGAGGCCTAAAGAGGTGAGTGTGGAAGGATTCACTCGGCCTTGCTCACTCACCCTTTATTATCTCCCCATCTTCTCAAATTTCCTAGTCCAGCTCTCCTTCCCCAATTGCAGCATACCATTTCTTGCCTCATAGCTCAAGCTGTCAGCTATCTCTCTCCTGCCTTCCCCTCCCCACCCCCCACTGCAGACTCTGGCTCTTCTGGTCTCCCTCCTCTAGCTCAAACTCACGCCTGGCCCAGCTGCTGTAGGAAGCTGGGGGAAAGCAGATGCTTCAAGGTGGACATGAGGATACTTCCATGCTGAGACAGGTGGCTCAGGCATAACTGGGGCTCCTGGGTGAAGGTGGCCACAGCCAGGCTCAACATGGCTGCTACGCCTGGAAATACCGAGAATGAAGAACCAGTGGAGCAGACAAGAATCCCAGATGCTCCTGCTTCCCCATGTCTCCCAGAGCTACCATCTATTCAGTCCCTTCCCAACCCAGGCAGCAGCAGCAGCAGCAGCAGCAGCAGCAATCTCTATGGCTACTCCAGTTCTAGGCTACTCCTCTTGAAGAGGGATCAATACACTGGTCCCATAAAGGAGGCCATGCAGATGCAAAGCTACCTTGGGGTGAGATCAGTGTCCAGTCTGGCTCTGAGCTTGAGCTATGTGGACTGGACAGCGTTAGCTCCTCTTCCTGTGTAGAAACCTCCTTGGAGAGCCTCAGAGCCATGGAGAAGCGGTGCCACAGAACGGTCCACATTTCTGAGCTAACCATGTCCCTTATCAGGTTAGCCTTCCCCTGCTGGAGACAAAAATTGAAAGTAGGTGGGTGGGGAGGTCAAAGTCAGGAGTCAAAAGCCTTTTTTCCACTCCAGTCCTTGACCTACAAGGATAGGAAGTCCCAGAAATAATCCCTTTTGTTTTCCCAGCTAGGTTTTCCCTGTTATTTTAGTTCCCTTTCTTACCACATCTTAACCATGTGTATGTCTGCTGGAAACCAGGAAATTACTCTTTTCTCCCCACTGAATCCTAAGGAATGCATTTGAATAGTTCCCTTTAAAGGGTCCATACTGAAGGCAGGCGGGCCCCTTCTAAAGCCATCACAAGCATAGTAGTCTGTGGATTGCTTCTTCATTCCTAATGTCCAGCAGCTCCCTAAAATGCCTAGTTTCTCTCTCCTTCCTTTCCATCCGCCCTAAGATGTAGCTGTACCTGGGTGAGAAGCTGCAACAGAAGGGTGAGTAGGCCATCGTAGAACCCACAGCCATCAGGTGGAGTCAACCGGACCTGCAGGAGAGAGGCAGGAAGAATGCAGATCTGAGAGGCATGAGGTGGCCTCACAGCCTGTGCACCCAACTCCTGGTCAGGCAGAAAGAGCCCTTCCTCAGCCTGGTGTTGTGTGGAGAGTTCTTCTGAACTTAGAGGAGTCTTGGTTCCTGCTTATTTGGTCAATGACTAACTCTGTTCTAAAGACACACAGTCTGGCAGGGTAAGCAGACATGGAAACAATTATAGTTTAGGAAGATACTTCCTAAACAAGAGGCTAGGATGGAGGTTGAAGTTCATAGTTAAGAGTACCTAACTCTGCTCTGGCTGGTTTGGCTCAGTGGATAGAGAGCATCAGCCTTTGGACTGAAGGGTCCCAGGTTTGATTCCGGTCAAGGGCACATGCCTGGGTTGCGGGCTCGATCCCCAGTGGGAGGCGTGCGGGAGGCAGCTGATCAATGATTCTCTCTCATCATTGACGTTTCTGTCTCTCTCTCCCCCTCTCCCTTCCCCTCTCTGAAATCAATAAAAATATATTTATTTTTTTAAAAAAGAGAGTGCCTAACTCTGCCTCCTAGAGGTAGGAAACTGATGAGATTAAACATTTAAAAGACAGATAAAAGAAAGTGGAGGTAGGGAGAACATTCCAAGTGGAAGTCACAGCATATACAAAGGCAGTCACAGAAGACCATAGTGAATTTGGAAAATGGTAGCCCTTTTGGTCTAGCAGGATTACAGAGCCTAGAGGTAACAGATGCGCTCTCAGTAGCCTGCTAAAGAATTTGGACTTGATCCCAGAAGCAGTGGGAAGCCACTGAGGAATCACACAAGCTCCACATGGGCAAGACAGATTTTGTCTCTTTAATTCATGGCTGTATTCTCAGAACCTAGAATAGTGTCTGGTACTCAAGACCTATTTATGTGTTAAGTAATTACTGGTTAAACAAATAACCAAATTTTTCTTTATTGAAAGCTCACTCTGGTGGCAGTGAAGAAAACGGACTGGGAAAGAGCCTAGAAGAGAGACACTTTAGAGGCAAGTGTCAAAGTCCAAGAGAAATGATGCCTCCTTCCTTCCCTCCCTCTTTAGAAGTCTAGAGTGTTAACAACAGGTCTAAAGCCCTGACCAGTCTGGGCTCAGAGGGGTCACTTATCTGGAGGCAGAGGGTAGGAAAGATTCCTTTACCACTTTTTAATTTACTCTAGACTGGCTGGCATTTGTCTTTTCTCCCTAATTCCAGTCCTTGTTTGACTCAGAGAAAACATGTCTATGCATTATCTAGCAGATCTCACCTCAGCAGGGGCACACAGGGCATGAGTAGCTGCAGGGATCCACTCCATAGGCTGGAGGTCAAAGGTCACCCCTTGCTGTCCAAGCTGTCCCAGTAAACATGCCGCTGCACTCTGGAGAGTTAGAGGAGAAGAAATGGTATTCAGCACAAACAGAGAGGATTTAGGTCTCCATCCTAGTCCAGAAGAATACTGCATAAGCAGCTACAAAGGGGACAATGACTTCCCTACTCCCCAAAGGTTGGATGATAGAGGGAAAAGATAAAAGGTTGAAAACTCACCACAAGAGAGACGACGTGTGAATGGGTAAAGAGAGTAGCAATCTCACTGCCTAGCTTCTCCATTCTGGAATAAGGAGATACAGCAAGGGATGCAGCAGTGTGAAAGGAGGCCGGTGATTGGCCTTCCCTCTTTCTTGGAAGGCACTCTCCACCTAGGCTGCATGTCCAACTCCAAGTCACAAAGCTGGTGGGAATCCAGGTCTATTCTTTGTAGAGAAACCTTCACTCTCTATTGCAATCCCTCCTAAGGATAGGCTGTTCTATGTCAGGGTGAGCTCTGTAGGTAAAAAATTTCAGTGGAGAGATCCTACTTTATGACTCACCCAGAAGGCAGATCTTGGAGCCGAAGGACAAGAAGGGAGAGGAGGTAGAGTGTCACTTCAGTAGACTCTTCCCAATCCACTACCTTTATCTACAAAGGAAACTTAAGATATCAGAGCAACCTCTGATTGAGATGGTGGGGCCACCATGAGATGCCCACCTGTGTTGCTGGCCTACCTTGCCCTGGACCAACATCAACAATGACTTCAAGGCCAGGGGCTCTTGCCCTAGACGACGGCACAGGTGTTCACTAACGTGGCAGCAGGAGTAGAGAACCTAAGGGAGTGGGGAGGAGTCTGTTAGTGAGCAGAGCAGCACCTGGGCTCCTAGGCTAGAAGGCTCAGCTGAAAGCAGGCTAACCTCTCAACAGATCTGGTACCCACACCTCGGGGAATTAGAGAAGCTTGGCCACTTCCGCCTCTTGCTGTAAGAGGGGCCATCTCAGTTGAAAAGATTTAAAAGCAAAAAGGGGTCCTGCAAGGGGTCTCTCCCTCAGTCCTGGGGGGTTAAAAAGAGATCTGAAGTATCAAGAGTTACAGGCAGGCAGTACCTTAAGAAGGTGTAGGCACAGGATGGGATGCTGCAGACCACAGATGAGGGATGGCCTCAGTTGGTTGTTGTCTTCAGTGAGCTGATTTGCCAAATGCCGAGCGATCTATAGGGACATTCCTGAAGACTCAATCCTATTCTCATCATTCCAATCCTATCTCCAACTAATCAAGACTCTCAAACCCTTGCTAGTTACTCTTCCCTAAGTTCACCAGGAACCTCAGACCCATTCCATTCCAAGTCTTCATGGCCAATGGAGAACGAAAAGGAAGGGTCTTGGTTAGCCCCAGGTAAGAGCAGTGTTGCCAGCCAAAAGGGAGCAGAAAATCTGAATCCTGAGCCCTTGAGAAAGTATCACTGGCAGCTTCAGATCAGCTACCCTACCACATGGGCAGTTTGTCACTGAGCTCTCTAATCAAGGCCTCTGGGATTTTAGCTACATCATGTTCTACAAGTGGTAGGATCATGTGTTTCTGGAACTACAGATTAAGAGGAGGCATAAAAGCTTATTTTTCTGCCTTTCTGAGATGCTGGAACCAGCCTCCCCCACTCAGGCAATAAGAGTGAGAGGAACAAAAAACTGCAGCTCAAACCTGCTCCTTGGCTTCCCAGCAGCCAGGCAGCCCTAGAGGAACAATGCATATGGCTGCCAGTGCAGAGGAAATGGCTCCAGGCAGATCCTCACTCTGCTCCCGCAGTGGCTGGCTCACTTGAGAGGCTCCTATGGAGAAAGGCAAAGAATGCAGGGTAGGTCTAGTTGTTTTTCTCGGTTGCCCCTTCATTCTTTCAATTCAGTTATTTATTGGGCACTCACTAAATGCCAGGCACTGTGTCCACTGATGACAGTAGAAAGAGCAGAGTTGGACCTACTCAATGAGTGTGTCCAGAGAACCTCCCCTTCCCACACTGGTTACCTGAGGGTGTGTGGAAAGGGAGCTGTGGGACTGTCAAGCCACGAAGGAGCCCATCCAACACGGCCCGCTGTGTCGTCAGCAGACTGGAGTAAAAGGCTTTGGAGATGGTACAGCTGTTCCCATCCATGGCTTCACACAGAGCAGTGAAACACTAAGGGAGACAAGGGCAGGGTTACTATTAGGACATCAGAAAACTGACTAGGCTTAGAGTAGGCAGCAAGACTCCCCAGAGAACCTGAGAAAGGAGGAGGAAAACCCAGGGAGATTAGCTACCTAATTTTAAGTATTCTTCATACAGAAGATGCATTATAACTGCCTTCACATTTCAAGGACAGGAATATTAGTTGTCAGTTGTTCTTTTCTCAGATCAGCTGCTCCCTAGATGATGTTTCTCAAAGTGTCATCCGTGACCATGAGTATAAAAATTACTGAGGATTCCTGGGTCCCTCCCAAACCAGCCCTCTCAGAATTTCAGGAGGTGGGGTATCTATTCCAAACTCTCTATGCTACTCACTGCACAATGACATATGAGAAGTGCTGAGAGTGAGTCACTGCTGGCCAAAATTTACATTAGATATTAAAAGCTTTCTGACTTGAAAGGGTTAGGAATGTTAAAATAGGCTCTCAGACTACCAGAAATTGAATGGACTGCTAGCTAGAGGCAGGAAAGTAGCCCAAATATGTGTTCCCAATTACCAGTTTGCACAACCAGGCAATTGTTTATTTCCTTAAAAACGTTCCTAATTACCTTCTCTGAGATTTTCTCATTCAATCTTCCATTCCCCTGTCCCTCACTCCTGAGTCCAGGGGAGAAAACCCACATCCATACAGTTTACTAGTCCACAAGACAAATAAGGTTGGGAATACTAACTGATGTGCAAGTCTCTTCAAGAACAAATATTTCTATCTGTGATTCCCTGAAATAGGCACACTGCTTAGTGCTTCTGGGCCTTTATATAGTTGCTCTTTCTGCCTGGAATATCCTCTCTACTTTCCTGCCTATTCTACCTGGCAAACTTCTGTGTATTCTCCAAATCCTTGCAAAGGTTTTTTCCTCCTTCAGGATTTTCTTCTATGACACGCCAAGTAGCGTTAATCTTCTTCAGTGGTGCTTCTGTGTCTTACACAAAGTTCTAATGTACTTTTCACACTACTGTCCTTGACAACTTTACATCTCCCGCACTAGACTATCCCTGGTCCCTTGAGGATAGGAACTTTCTCTTACTCAAACTGTATCTGGCACACAGTCAGCATTCAACGAATATTGGATGTATTGTCTGATCTAACCCTATCTAGTCATAAGAAAGGGGATGGAAGAAACAGAGGAAGACAGAAGAGACAGAAATCTGGAAGTGGGAACAGATTACCATAAGGCTATCCCTCTGCAAAGTCTGCTTGGAGTCATCTGGTTGGGCCAGTAGTTTCCCCAACAGGTCCAAAAAGAGGTTGGAAGCTTCTTGAAATACCTGTAGGCTGGGGGGAAATGAACCCATGGTTTCTTCTCATCTTTCTACTAAAAGCCTAGACATGGTGAATGGGTCAGTTCTGAACAAGTAGGAGTAGTTTAGTAAAGGAACACATCACAATGCTCCCTCCTACCTCCTGCTCAGCACACACACAGTCTCCAAATATACACTCTCCAAGCCCTTCTCTTTGCCATTTCTCTAGGTTATTTACATCTTGATCCTTTTATTTAGTGTATAGTGACTGCTGACCCTTAAAACCCAAAAGTCTTGGGGGAAAAGTTGGAGGTGTCTCAGGGTCTGTAAGAGGATTAGCTGTACTTTGAGGGGCCAGTCAGCTGATCCCTAAACCTGTCACAAATCATGGCTTCTCCTTACTTAGCCTTTTCCTAAAGGAGAAGTAAGAATAGAGATAGAAATTGAAACCAAACTGGCCAACAGAACAAAACTGTGTCTCATCCCACCTGTCACCTGTCTGGCTCCTCTCCAGATTAAAGGTGCAGGCAAAGTAGGCCTGAATCACGGCCATCAGGTCCCGTAAGAAGGTCCTATACCAACATTGCTGCCAAGGAAGAAAACAGAGTAAGGGCAATGTAGGGGATGGAGATAAATAGAAAAGGCAGTAAAAAAAGGTATCAGCTATCCAGTCAGGTTAGCCAGACAAAAAGGGGCAAGAGAAGAGAATGTTTGGACAGAGACAGGAGATCTAGAAGAAACCAGTGGCAGCTAATGGGCTGTAAATAGTCTGAAAATGTGCCTTGTTTGGCCTGAACAGCATTTTCGAGTTTAGAATGTTACGTTTTTCAAAATAGCTCAAATTCTTTTTTCAATTTCTTTAAAACACTAAAAGTTAATACTCATCAGCAGAGTGCAGCTTTCTCAGCTTTCTGCCTGAGCCCAGATCCCATTGAACATCTCTTTATTCTGTTCTCTCAGCTTAGCTGTGGCAGGACACAGCACGAGAAGCAGAGGTTTGCCCCCAAAAACATTGAGTCTCAATCCTAGCTCTTCCACTATCATCTCCAGGACCATTTACAAGTTGGAACCTGTGTATGACTCAGTTACTCTCTGAATTTCAGTACCCTGCTCTGTAAAATGGGGTTACGAAAGCCAAGAATTTAACATTTCAAAGCACAGTGCTCTAGATATTGGGAAATTATGCATAAAAATCTGGATTTCTAGCTTCTCTTGGAAAACTAAAAGATCTGGAAACACTGGGCTGGAGCTGAGAATAGGCTATACCATTACACTGGACATGAGATCTCCAGTTTATCTATTCCCCACTATTCGCATAGTCTGACACAGTCAGCTTTTCAGACTAACATTATCTGCCTGGCCTCAGAAGGCATTAGAGTTTGCAATTCATGCTCTACTAACTAGAAAGAGAAGGAAAGAAAATAAAAGGCAATTGGGCCAAATAGAGATGGCAGTCTGAAGAAGAGAAATCTAACAAGAAACTCCTGGAAGCCTTTAGAGGCTCCCTGCATAGAGCTTACCTGCTGAACACTGCTGCTCTCCTGGCTGTGTCTGAGTAGCCTGAGCAGCAGCCCAGGGAGCCCTGCCTCACGGCAGAAGGCATACAAGGGAACAGAGTCACTGCAGCTGGTCAGAAGATGGCTCAGGACCCGGAGTGCAGGGAGGATACAGGACGCACCCTCCAGCATGTCTTTCAGGATCTGGGTGACGTGAGAGAAAGAAGTAATCAATATTACCAGAGGTAAAAGAAGAGTTCTACATATCAAGTGTCCCCAAGGAGTTGGCAAATCATACCAGATGTTCTTATTCCTTTCTTTGGGAGTCTAAAGCCCAGAAAAGAGAGAAATAGGGCAACTGTACCAGGGAAGAGGAGTATAGATGCTCAGTCATCTAACGTATAATAGCAGTGATCAAGGGAGAGGGGACGATCCCTCAGAATCTCTGTGTCAGACCCAATGCAATTCCTATTTGCTCCCTCCCTTCTCCAGCCCTTCATTTTAAAGACAAAACAAAACACACACACACACTCTGACATACACTTCTGAAAATTAAAAAACAATGTTCACAAAACAATGTTATTCAACTCTAGACCAGGGGTTGACAAACTACAACCCACAGACTAAATCTACTTATTTTTATACAGCCTGCAAGTTAAGGACAATAATATATATATTAATCATCACCCAAAGATATGTGTTTTTTTTAATATGTTTCCATTGATTTCAGAAAGAGGAAGGGAGAAGGAGGGAGAGAAACATCAATGATGAGAGAGAATCATTGATCAGCTGCTTCCTGCATACACCCTATTGGGAATCAAGCCAGCAACCCAGGCATGTGCCCACCAGTAATCAAACCCTGACCTCCTGGTTCATAGGTTGACCCTCAACCACTGAGCCACACCCACCAGGGCAAGGATATGTTTTTATTGATTGAGAGAAACATCAGTCAGTTGCCTCCCATACACTCCCTGAACAGCAATCAAACCTGCAATCCAGATATGTGCCCAGACCAGGAATTGAACCTACAACCCTTCAGTGCACAGGACAATGCTCCAACCCACTGAGCAACATTGGTCATGGAAGTATTCTATTTTTAAATGATTATTCCTTAAAGATTCTTCTTGAAAGAAGAATAACACATCAAGTGCTTTACAGTATGCTATTCACTGCTCTAAGTCTTTTCACATATTTGCTTACTTAATCTTTACAATAACTCTTTGAAGTAAATACAAATACAGTTATAGATGAGGAGACTGAAGCTTCTAGGCAGGTTAAGGAAGTAGTCAATAATCACACAGCTCAAGAGTTCAGGTGGAATTCCAACTTAGGAAGTCTTACCCTGGAGGCAGAGCTTTTTACCTGCTTCCCTACCAAGAAGTTATCCAGTACAACATGTAAGGGCCAAAAGAGAGATGCAAGGTGCCAAGGCAATTCACTGGAGAAAGAAGAGTCTTTTCAACAAATGGTGCTGGGACAATTGTATACCCACATCCAAAAAATGAACTTAGATCCCTCGCAATGTACACCTCACATTTCATACAAAATTTAACTCAAAATGGGTCAGAGAACTAAATGTCAGAGCTAAAACTAGAAAACTTTTGGGGAAAAACAGAGAAGAAAAGTCTTCAAGATTTTGAGTTTGGAAAGTATTTCTCAGATTCAACACCAAAAGCATAATCTACAAAGGAAAAATATGGTGACTGGTCTTCATCAAATTTAAAACTTGTGTGCTTTAAGTCACTCATAAGAATAAAAAGACAAAGCATACACTGGGAGAAAATATTTGCAAATCACATATCTGAAAAAGGTCTTGTATCCAGAATATACAAAGAACTCTTACAACTCAATAAGAAGACAAACAACCAAATTTAAAAATGAGCAAAAGAAGTGAAATTTCACAAATGGCTAATAAGCATATGAAAAGATGCTTAACATCAGAAATTAGCAATGCTATACTATTTCATACTCACAAGAATGGCTATAATCAAAAGATAGACAATAATACATGTTAGCAAGGATGTGGAAAAATAGAGACCCTCATTCATTGCTCTGGGAATGCAAAATGGTATAGTCACTTTGGAAAATAATTCAGTTTCTTAAAATGTTAAACATAAATTTACCATATGATCCAGCAATTCCATTTATTTGTATCCACCCAAGAGAAATGATATGGCCCAAAGATTTCCATGTGACTGTTCATATCAGCATCATTCATAAAAGCCAAAAAGTGAAAACAACCTCAATGTCCATCAACTGGTGAATGGATAAATAAAATGTAATATATGTCCATATAATGGAATACTAATCAGCAATAAAAAGGAATGAAGTATTGATACATGCTACAGCATGAATGAACCTCAAAAACTTTACGCTAAAGAGCTAGACATAAACATTGTATATACCACCATATTATTCCATTTATATAAATTGTCCAGAAAAGGCAAATCTATGAGACAGAAAGTAAATTAATGGTTGCCTGAGACTGAGGGTAGGAATGATGATTAACTGTAAATGAGTATGAAGATCTTATTGGGGAGATGAAAATGTTCTAAAACTAGATTATGGTAGGAAAAAAGCCCTGGCCAGTTAATTCAGTTGGTTAGAGCATCGTCCCATACACCAAAAAGTTGTGGGTTCAATTCCCAGTCAAGGTACATACCTAAATTGAGGGTTCAATCCTGGGTCGGGGTATGTAAGGGAGGCAACAGATGGAGGTTTCACTCTCACATTAATGTTCCTCTCTCTCTAAAATTAATAAACATATCCCCGGGTGAGGAAAAATAAATAAAATTTTTTAAAAAACTGGATTATAGTGATGGTTTCACATCTTAGTTCATTTACTGAAAATCATTTAAAGACTTTAAAAAGAAAGCAGAAAAGATGAGTTCCCAAGAAGGAAGATTACTGTGTTTCAGAGATGCAAGGAAAGGCTTTGTATGAGGGAACACTAACTATGAAAATCAATTAAGCAAAATGTTACTCCCTAAAAAAGAATCTCATTCTTCTTGTTAGCATACCTGTATTAGAAAATATTGTATACGCAATTGTTACAGCTATATTTTTTATTTTGTCAATAAAAATCTTGTAAATGTGGTTTTGCTCATTGTAGAAGTACTTACACAATGTCCTCCATTTTGCCTCGAGGCCTACAATGCCTAAAATCTTTACTATCAGAAAGTTTGCTGATTCCTGCTCTAGATGGATGCTTTTCTCTTCAGAAAGAGAAACCTGAGGGCTTGCTCTTTTTGTGTTACTAAAGCAGGTTAGCAAATCTCCTTGAATTAAGCAGATGGACTGAAAAAGAATTGGAAAGGGACAAACTTCCTTATGCCAGTCAATGTTTTTTAATGTCTCATCTGTGAAAACAGTCTCCAATCCCTTCCACAGTACCCTTCTGCCCATCACCTGCCCTCCAGCCTCATGTAGCTGACTCCGGATGCGCTGGCAAAAGTCTGGATTGCACAGCAGGGTGAGAGGGGTCTTCAGCTGGATGGGCACAGACTCAGTGGTCTCTAGCAGGTGTTGCCACTCATCATCACTGTCTGGCTCCTGAGGCACAGGGGAGAGACAGAGGACAGGAGGAGTTATAAGGTTGAGGGTAGTGGCTCCCAATCTGGGGGATCACCAAGTACTAGTAACTGCAAGAAGCCAGTAACTCCTTTAGCATAGATGTATTTTTTCCAGCTACCAGTTTAAAAGGTATAGCTGACAGCTGGTGAGGGGTCTTGAAAATCTCTTGGAGAACACTGACATGTGTGCATAAAGAGATACCTAGAAAGATGTCCATGGTCGCATGACTTATAATACACACAAAAATAAAAAAAAAATTGGAAATGTCATACAGCCAGTCAGTAAGGGAATACTAAAGAATGGCACATCCATATTAGGAAACATTAAGAAGTTATTAAGAAAGCTGTTGCCTGGCAACATGGTTGAGCATTGACCTATGAACCAGAAGGTCACAGTTTGATTTCCAATCAGGGCACATGCCCGGGTTGCGGGCTCGATCCCCAGTGTGGGGCATGCAAGAGGCAGCTGATCAATGATTCTCTCTCATCACTGATGTTTCTATCTCTCCCTTCCTTTCTGAAATCTATAAAAATATACTTTTATAAAAAGAAAAAGAAAACTGTTGTACTGAGGATGCATCACTTATATAGTCTTCCTACCAACAACGCATAATTTGAATCTAATCAATTTGAGGAATACTCTGTAAAATAACTGGCCTGTGTACCTCAAAATTGCCAGTCATGAAAGGCAAAAAAAAAAAAAAAGAGAGACTAGGAACTGTTCCAGATTAAAGGAGACTAAAGAGACAAGACAACTAAATATAGCATAACAACGGATTAGATCGTGCATCAGGAAAAAAATTTTTGCTATAAAGAACATTACTGGAGCCCTGGTCAAGTGGCTCAGGTGGATGGAGCATCATCCTGTACACCAAAATGGTTGCAGGTTCAATTCCCAGTCAGGGCAACTATTCCTAAAATGATTCAGAAAGTTGATATGTTCATATATATGGAAAGAGAGAATCATAAAGCAAATTGGCAGAATTTTAACAATTAGTGAATCTGGGTAAAGAATATATAGGAATTTGCCGTGGCCAGTGGCTCAGGTGTTTGCAGCATCATTTCATACACCAAAAAGGTTGCACATTTGATCCCCAGTCAGGGCACATATGGGAGGTAACTAATTGATGTTTCTCTCTCATATTGATGTTTCTCTCTCTCTCTCTAAAATCAACAAAAACATATCCTCGGGTGAGGATTAAAAAAGTAAGAGTAAATAGGAACTCTTTGTGGTATTCTCACAATTTTAAGTTTGAAATTATTTCAAAATAAAAAAGTGAAAACCCTAAAAAAACACAAAAGATTGAGTAGAACTATATGTTCAGATGTAGGATGATCTCTAAAACAGATCATATGGTAAAATAGGCACGATGCAAAGCAACATATATATGGGATGAACTCAATAATGTAAAAACAGCCAAACTATATATTTCTATACTAGAGGCCCAGTGCACGAATTCATGCATGGGTGGGGTCCCTTGGCCTGGCCAGTGATTGGGCTTATAGGGGCCAGCGGGGGCGGGGTGGAAGGGGGCGGGGGAGGGGAGGGACCGCAGGAGGTTGGCTGTGGGAGCACAATGACCACCAGGGGGCAGCTTCTGTGTTGAGCATCTTCCCCCTGGTGGTCAGTGCACGTCATAGCAACCAGCTGGTCATCCAGTTTTAAGGGGTTGCTTAGGCTTTTATATATATAGATGTGCATATATATATAAATGTACAGAAAGTTTGGAAGGAGACAGACGAAACTGATAGCAGAAGATACCTATGGGGCCTAGATGAGGCTAAAGAAGGACTTTCATTTTTACTTATGTATTCCAATTTTTTATAATTACATATTCAGATAACTGGGCAACTAAAATCTATTAAGTTAATAATAATAAAGCAGTTTTTAACACACGGGGAGCTCATACTTGGAGCGTTGGGGATCATTGTTCTAGAAAAACAACCACCCAGACCCATCATCCCATGGCATTGACAAGGCCAAGAAGAACCAACCTCTAGGCTCACCTCATTTTCTAGGTCTACTGCACCAGTGCTCTGCTGGCCGGCCTGTGAATGCTCTGGCCTCAGCTCTGGGAATGCTCGTTCACTATCCTCAGTGATCCGGTTTTCCCTGTCAGAGGAAGCGGAAGTAGAATGAATTACAGAGCTTTGAGGCTTTGAGTTTCTTAACTTGTCCCTCCCTCTAAGCCCAGGATAGGAATGAAGAAAAAGCCATGTAGGATTCAATAGAGGAGACCTTCTAAAATATGACCAGGACAGGATAAGTTGACCACTAATTACACACACATTCTTGACTGCCCTCCTACTTCCTTATACCTTGGCAGTTTTCTTTTCTTTTTTTAAAAATATATTTTATTGATTTTTTACAGAGAGGAAGGGAGAGAGATAGAGAGCTAGAAACATCGATGAGAGAGAATCATCGACCAGCTGCCTCCTGCACACCCACTACCAGGGATGTGCCCGCAGCCAATGTACATGCCCTTGACCGGAATCGAATCTGGGACCCTTGAGTCCGCAGACCGATGCTCTATCCATTGAGCCAAACTGGTTTCGGCGGCAGTTTTCACCTGTTGCTCCCAACTCAATCTTCTCTTTTGTACTGAGATAATTCTTGCCCTTACAGTTAATGTACAACTGAGCCATAGAGAAAGGAAAGTTCCTATGTTTCCTGACAAATCAGGCATGTATCTGGAATTAGAATTTAAGAACCCAGGACTCGCACTGCTAGGGCCCTGTCCCTATAAATCCTGGCTCAACCCTCCTCACCGAGGTGCAGGGGGGGCTTCTCCAGCCCCCCACTCAGCCCAGCTGCTCTTCATTTCTGAGGCCATGATGTTATCCAAGAAGCCCGGTTCCTGAGTGGACAGAGGGGTCGTGCCAGTAACCACCTTGATGGTCCTGTCTTCCTGCTCCAGGGTAGGTCCTGTATTCTGGTGTTTCTGTGGGAAGTGGGCAGGAGACACTGGGTGCCACAGGCCAGTACAAATCCTCCTATTTGTAGCCCTTTCACAACCCTAGAAAGCCACTCTCCTTCTCAAGAAACCCCAGTCACCAGCCTGCTCATACCCCACATTCACCACATATTCCTACACACCTTCTGCTTGGCCTCCTCAGCCATGAGCTTACGGGCTTGACGCAAGATGCGAGATCGATTGCCCTTGGGGGCCAGTTGATATGCCTGTTGGTCCTTGAGGACCTGAAGTTCTGGGGGTAGACGACTGGTTAATGGGGTGCCCAAATCTGGGCCTGCTGGTTCAGTTATTACTGCAGGGAGAGAAGAAGAGGAAGACATGATCATACTAGAGCTCCGCCATGTCCACTTGACCAGAGACAATTTCAGTGTCTCCAGACCATTTGATAAAGTGACAAAGATGGAAGAGGGTTGTAAGGGAGGTGGCAAAGGTTAGGCAAAAAGCTAGGAAGGAAGTTCAAGGTGGTGGGGTAAAGAATATATTTTGGATCCAGATGCTGAAAGAAGGTGGGTAAATTGGGGAGAACACTAGGGAAATGCAAAAGCCCTGGGAACCCTAATGACTCACTAGTGACACGGCCAGCAATAAAGGGGTGATGTAAAAGGTCTGGCCAGGACAGGCGCTGCCGGGGGTCTTTGGTGAGCAGTCCCTGCAGGAAGTTCTGTGAAGAGAAAGTCCCCCATCAGCCTTTACTTCCGAATGGGCTGCCTCTAACTAATCAGAGCCTGCAAACCAAGACTCCAGGGTCTAATCTTAGACCCCACCAGCTGCTCTTGATCACACCCTCTTTAGCCCTATCCGTAGGCCTCATTTCCCTGGATGAAATCATAGAACTCACTGCCTCGTCTCCTAGGGTACCCCAATCCCTGTCCTTGGGCATTCTAGAACCCCAGAAAAACAGAAACCTCAATGTCACCAGCTTTGTGAAGAAGTGAAAAAAAACTAGAAGAAAGACAGAGATATCACCTGCATGATTATCTTCAGAAAGCAAACATACAACAGAGTCCCAAACTGCTCACTTTGCCCTCCCTTTGACTGCAGTTTGTTAGGAACAGATGTATCTATGGTTGAAAGCACACACAAGTCATTGTGTAAGATGTGTTTGGGAGCACTCAAAACCAGAAATCTTTCAGCAAGACTTCAGATGATGGAGAGGTAGAAAGACTGTTTCTAAAAAGGGTACATCATTATGAGGTTTCCTTGGGGAAATCCTCAATTGGGCCTAAAACAGGAATAAAAAGTACTAGATTATGACCACTGTTCTAAAACAAGGTAATTAGTATGCCATGGCTCTGGCTGGAGATAACTGCATATCGGCCCCAAGGGAGAATAAATATCCTATGTATATCACTCACTTCAGTTTCCTTTGTTTAGATTCTCTTTATATATATATTATTTATTTTAGAGAGAGGTAGAGAGAGGGATAGAAAGAAACATTGATGAGGGAGAAACATGGACTGGCTGCCTCCCACATGCCCCCCACCGGGGATCGAGCCTGCTACCTGGGAATGTGCCCTGACTGGGAATCAAACTGTGACCTCCTGGTTCATGGGCCGCTGCTCAAGCACTGAGCCACACTTGCCAAGCTAGATTCTCTTTGATAATTACTTGGGCCTCCCCAAACTGAGTAGTTTGGAAGAAAACCTGTCCCTTTTCATCTTAGATAAAATTAAATTACATGAGATTTCACTCTGGGAAAAAGCTGCATTTAAATTCCACTGAAAGTCCAAATCTTACCCTAGATAAGAAGTAAAAAGGGTCCACTCTTTTTCCTCCCTCCCTCCATACCTCCTTCCTCCAATCTACTGAGACTTAGCTGCAAGGAGCAGGCACCACCTTTCTCATTTTCCCCTAATCACCAAGTTAGCACCACTAGCTCTGGCCATTTGGATAACTAAAGATTCCTTCTTTCAAGAAGAGGACTGAAAACTGTGTTTGCAAAGCTAGATATCATCTGATAGAAAATAAGTGGAATAGAGGGTATGTAAAAAGACCAGTATCTATCTCTGGTTTCTTAAAAATCACCTTTCCATTGTGACAAAAGATAGCCTGGCCCAAGGAGAGGCTGCTATTCCCAAGTATGACATACCCTCCCAGAATAAGCCCCTACAGTACAAAAGCAAGACAGCTTGGCCCAGCTCCTGCAATAATTCAGTAACTGCAAAGTCCTTCCCAACTCTGGAAAAGCATTTTTAAAAAGGGAACAGAGGCAGGGGGAGATAGGTTTCTAATGCAAAAGTAATCTCCCTTTCTATATTCCTTACCTTGAAGCAAGGACTAATGGTTGGGGGCCAGCGCACAGGGTCCTTGAGAATGAGGTTGACCAGTTGAAAGATGCTTGTGGTATAGAAGGGAGGGGTGCCTACAGCCAGCTCATAAAGTATGCAGCCCACAGACCAGAGGTCTGCGGTGTGGTCGTATGGTCGCTCTTCCACCAGTTCTGGGGACATGTAGAGTGGTGTGCCTTTGATGGATGTTAGCACCATTGTATTGGTGCTCATAGCCCGGGCAAATCTGCAGGTGATGGAATGGAAATGTAAAGAGAGAAGACAGTCAATAAAACTAGACCTGGTCACTACTCCCTCTCATTGTGTGAGATATCCCAAACCCAAACAGAGCACCCTCCAAAAGACCCAGCAGGAGTCCCAGTCTGCAGCTCAGGTTCTAAAACGAGGACCATGTAAGCCAAGCAAATGGTCTAGGACTGACTGCAGAACTGGAAGCAGAGATGGAAGGTCAGGCTCCTCACCCAAAGTCACAGAGCTTGATGCCACCACCCTTGGCAAGGAGGATGTTCTGAGGCTTCATGTCTCGGTGGAGGATACGGTGGGAATGCAGATAATACAGGGCCGACACTAACTGGGCAGCAATGGCTTGAACCTAGGGATCAGCCAAGTGGGAGGAAGAAAGAAGAGGTCAGAGGAAGAAGCCTGATCAGGAGCCCAAAGACTCCTCCCTAATACTTACAGCTGATGTGATCATCTCTTCCCTTTCTTTGAGCTTCACACAATACCTTCTATAGTTCTTGCTCCCCTATTCATTCATTCTTTGATTTGTTCATTCACTCATTCAAAGAAAATTTATTGAGTCTCACTAGCTGCATGACCATAGACAAATTATCTTGTGCCTCTCAGATTTTTCATCTATAAGATAACAATAATCAAATCCTCTACCTCACAGGATTATTATGAGGATTAAATGAGTTAAAGCATGTAAAGTAATATAATGCTCAGAATGGTGCCTGGCATTTAGTAAGCATTCGATATGCATTAGTTGTTATTAAGACAAATCCCTTTTTCAAAAGAAGTAATCAAAGAAATAAGACAGACAAAAGGAATAAGATGATAAATTACCAATGATGATGAGTGCTCATAAGAAAATACAATGCTGCAACAAAAAGCCCTGAGGAGGGCCTACTTGCTAGAATACAGGAAAACGCCTAGAATAAGTGTGGCTGGAAAATGTGTTCAACCAAATCCCACTGCTAACCACTATGTCTTGATGGTGAATCTTGCCTTAACCATAACCCTCATACCTTCCTGCCCTCTCTGGTACCACCACACTCGCCCTTCTTCCCTAATGGCACCCAATAACAATAACACTAATAATAGCTAACTACGTTGACTATTGTGTTTCAGGAACTCTTTAACCATTTTACACGAATTAACTCATTAATCCCCACAGTAGCTTTATGAGATAGACATTATTATTTCCATTTTAAAAAGAAGAAACAGCCCTGGCTGGTGTGGCTCAGCTGGTTGAAAAACTGTTCCATACACTGAAAGGTTGCAGGCACAAACCCATGTTGAGAGTTATATCCCCAGTTGGGGTGCGGGCAGGAGGCAACCAATCAATGTTTCTCTCTCTCTCTCTCTGTCTCTCTCTCTCTCTCTCTCTCTCTCTCCCCCTCTACCCTCCTCTCTCCTTCTAAAATAAATTATTTTAATTAACTAATTAATTAAATAGAAAGAGGAAACTGAGCACAAAGAGGTTCAAGTAGCTTACCCAAGAGGATCCAGCTAGAAAGTGGCAGAGCCAACCTCTGTATTCAAAGGTTTTGGCTTCACGGTTGATATACTTCACTGTCACACCACATGGCCTCTCTATACACCCAGACTCTTATATTTTTCTCAGACTCACAGTGCCCTCAGCTTTCCCTGCCAGTCCTTTACCTAAAGACAGTCAGGGGTAGGGAGAAGTTTGAGCCTGGAAACATACCTGGTCTTCAGGAAGTTTTCCATCATCTTCCAGAATCTGAAAGAGCTCTCCCTCAGCATAGTCTGTCACTACCACTACCTGAAAGGCAAAGGCAAAGACACTGATGGCTCCAGAATTATGCATTAAGGTTGGGAAGTTCCTAGGACCCTTCTTCTTGGGGAGAGGTGACCCCAAGCCAAAATGCACCTCTTTATCAGTCTCAAAGCTATCGAGCATATGCACGATGTTGGGATGCCGCAGGCCCCGCATGATTTCAATCTCTCGTTGCAGATTCCTCAGCTCTTTCTCTGAGCGTCCCAGTTTTGGAATGAACTTCAGGGCCACCACCTGTTCAGAGGTAAGATGAAGAGTCAAGGCCTAAACACACCACTGAAACTTTAGCCTGAGAACTCCAGAAGTGAGACTTTAGATTGAGCAATTGTCATTATAGCTGCTAGTCTCCCACTCCACTCTCCCCATGGTACTGTGCCCTTACCCAGCCTTTCCTTCCCCTTGCCCTAGGACAGAGGTCGGCAAACTCATTAGTCAACAGAGTCAAATATCAACAGTACAACGATTGAAATTTCTTTTGAGAGCCAAATTTTTTAAACTTCTTCTAACGCCACTTCTTCAAAATAGACTCGCCCAGACCGTGGTATTTTGTGGAAGAGCCACACTCAAGGGGCCAAAGAACCGCATGTGGCTCGCGAGCCGCAGTTTGCTGACCACGGCCCTAGGAGGAAACAGTTTCTGCCAGACAGAACCCTTTGGTGGATTATGGGACAGGTGTTCTGATCAAAGTAAAAAACTCAATATTTAAAGAATTTAGAGGAAATGGAAGGAAGGAAAAAAATGAAGAGAGAATAGAGTTCAGGTGGTTTATTTCTTCCTGCATAGGATAAGGATTAATAGTAGTGATAATATTTATTTGTTGTATACCAGGTGCCAGGCACTGTACTAAGTAATTCAATGTAACATTACATTTAATTCTCAAACCCCACCAATCAGATACTATACTATCTTCACTCTCTAGATGAGGAAACTGAGACAGAGAGAGGTTAAGTAACTTGTCCAGTTCTAAGGCTAGAAAGTGGTAGAGTGAGGATTTGAACCCAAGTAATCCAATTTCAGAGCTCACACTCCCTAAGTATGAAGGAGTCAGTGTCTTAGGAATACAGGTTGGTATGAATGCTTCCTTTCTGGGCCCATTTTTCACTGGAGTTGGGGCTGTGGAATCCCAACCAAGAGAGAGCCCTCTTTTTTCACCACCTGAGCACTGTATTTTCTCCGACCCTTGTACACCCTCCCAAAAGAGCCTTCTCCGATCATCTCCAACACGTGGTACTTTTCCATGACAGAGGTTTCGGGGTTCCTCAGAAGGAAGTTGAGATGGTAGTAAAGAGCTCCAGCTCCACACAGTTCCACACATCTGGGAAGCCTGGTTGGCACATGGAAGGAAGGTTCATGTTAGCCACCTTGCTTTTTCCTCTTTTTCATAATAATCCAGGCCTCAGACCCATAGAGTGCAGTGAATGGGAAGATGAAAGCTTAGAGCAAATAAAGCGTCTCTTGCAGTTCTCCCTCCTTTTCAGCCTCCTCGGGTCCCCAACCCAACCTCGCGCCCACCTATTCCCCGTCTCCTTTCCCCCTTCACCCCTTTCAGCCTCCCCCAAGTTCTTGCCACCGCCAACCTCCTCAGCGACCCCGGCCGCGCCCGCGCCCACACCCCCTGCACGAGCTTCGCAGACCTGAGCTCCGCTTCACCCCCAGCCCAGGAGCTTCCAGCTCCCCAGGCCGAGGGACGCCGGCTCTGGCCTCAGCCCCGCCCCCTCAGGCTGCCTGCACACTATGCCTGACTTAAAATTCTTCCCGACCCCCGCTGCCGGTCTTCTAAAAGACTCCTATTGTTACCAGTCGTGCTTGCTACAACCAGTCAGAGTCCAGAGGTCAAAGGCGGTCAGAGGCGTGGGGAAGAAGGTGGACCGTCCTTGGGCACTTTTTAGGGCACTTCCGAACCGCCCCTTGGCTATCAGGACCCAATAAAGACCCAGAGTCTGCGGTTGCCTAGCAACCGCCGCTTAGCCACGCAGCCGCCATTCCCTTAACTTTCTGCCTCCGAGTAACCCCAGAGTATTTCCGGTTCCGGCTGTGGGCCGGAGGAGACATGGCGACATCTTCGTCGGCAGCTGCCGGGGAGGAGGACTGGTAACTTTGGGGCATGGGCTTTGGCTGACCGCCTGGATCCGGTCCAGGGGACTAGCGGCGCCGTGGACGGTCCGTATGGCGGGCATGTGGGGCGGAGCGAGGGATGGCAGAGACGCTGACATCTTTCTCTGAGAGCTTCTGGACTGGGAGTGGGTGGGTGGAGGGGCGCTGATCTAAGCGAAAGACGACGGGATCTGCGCTGACCAGGCCAGGGCGAGCCGCGCCTTATCTGGTTCAGCCCTCTTTTCTCCGGTCTCATCCTATCCCATTGTCTCTTCTTGAAGTGGATTTGCTCAGGGTCCCGGGGGATGCCTGCTCATCATATCGCCCCACGTCTCTCTTAACCTCCCAGAACCTGTGTCCTCCAGCTCCCGCCCTCCTTCCCTCTTGGATGAGCCGAGGCTTTCCTCTCCCTTCTCCCTCCCTGACAATACTGAGGACTGTTGTCTGAATAAAGCCTTACACTTCACAAAAAGCTCTCTTAGTCCTTCTCTCAAGCATTCTTAAAAGAGATCAGAACCTGAAAGGACTCTGGGATTTGGGAAAAGGATAAAAGGGGTTCACTCCACATTTTATTAGCTGTGTGATGCCGACCAGGCCACCTATGTTCTATGAGTCAGTGTCCTCGGCTGTGAAAAGGTGGGTGTGGCATCTACCTCATAGAATAGTTGAGAGGATCACGATGGATTTGTAACATACATCGGCCTCTGAAATGTAGGCATCTGAGGGGACTAGATGAAGCCTGACAGGTAAAATGATTTGCCAAAAGGTACATAGTTATGACTAGGAATATGGGTTGTCTGTTTCCAAATCCTATATCCTTAGTACTAGGATATTCTACAGTCACCCTCCCCCCTTTTTTTGGTCACAACTTTACCGCCATCCCACCCCATACTTCCTATCAAGGCTCAAGTCACAGCTAGACTGAGTGAAATATGGTATTGAAGGGCCCCTTGATGGCTACACTTCAGTGTTTCATTGATTCAGAAAGCTTAAACAGCGCTGGCCTTTAGTGAAATCATCTAGACTCGTGGTTTTCAGCCTGTTCAGGGGAACATTATGATTTTGAGGAGACACTTTGATCCATGGAGAGAGCAGCAGTAATCGCACAGCTAGCCTATAATGCTGTGAGACAAAAAAAAGTTTTGAGCCCTGGCTGATGTGTCTCATGAGGTGATTAGAGCATTGGGCCTCGAATGGAAGGGTCTAGGATTCAATTCCTGGTCAAGGGCATGAACCTGGGTTGTGGGTTTGCTCCCCACCCCCAGTTGAGGTCCATGCAGGAGGCAACTAGTTGATGTGTCTCTCTCACATCAATGTTTTTCTCCTTCCCTTCCACTCTCTCTGAAAAAGCAATGGAAATGAGGATTAACAACAAAAAAAGAAAATTTTGAGAACCACTAATAAAAAGTCATGCTAAGAACAGTGTTGCTCTTGGTAAAGAGGGAACAGTATACCTGTAAGAAAGCAAACCATTTATGCATCTTTTCATGTATTATCAGTGTCACCTCCAGGGTCATTATGACTGCTGTTTCTGTGATTTAAAATGTGTGTCCTCTGATTTACATCAGGACCACTGGATCCTGACCTGGACAGGTTGTAAATACACTGAATACTAACTATATCCTTCTTTCCTTTTAAGGGAAAAGGTAATATACAAATATAGGCTAGGTACTATGGCCAAGATGCCACTAGATACCTTACATAAACAAAGTCCTTTCATCCTTACAATAACCCTAGAGAGTAGGTGGTATTATTTACATATGTTAGACAGGGTAACTCAGGCTTACAGAGATAAGTAACTACTCAGATCACATGGGTACTATGTGTTTGGTACCTGTTGACTCAGGCTGATGGCTCTTCCACTACAACACAGCAACATAGCTTTTATATCACCTTGCTCTGTTTAGATGGTATCTCCTTTGAGAAGGTTTAGGGTAATTAATATTGGCAGTATATGTAAATACTGCGATCCACATGAACAATCGTGTAGAGAAAGCCAAGAGTGGTATTGGTAAGTTTGATGTTAATCAGTGGACATCATATTTTTGGGTCAGAGAGATGGCCACTAAGGAACAATCAGGAAACCAGGTTCTCATCTGAGTGCTGCCTGTTAAGCCTTGAGATTTGGGCTAGTAATTTCACCTTCCTGAGAATCTGTTTCCTCATCTGTTGGCAGAAATGATCTCTAAAACTCTGTCTCTCTAGGGTCCTTCCCTCAGAAATCGAGGTGTTAGAATCTATCTATCTGGATGAACTACAAGTGATTAAAGGAAATGGCAGGTGCGTATTCTTCTAGAGGTAGACATGAGTCCCCTTAGAAATGAGACGTTTCCATGCAGAATCTGTGAGCCTTGATTCAAAAATGTATCTCTCGTGTAGATCAAGACTATTCCTTTCATTCCCCCCACCACCACCAAAAAAGAGGGGGCCTGTTGCTTACTTCCTCTGCCCGCTTTACTATCTCACCCCAACCCTCCAGCCCCTGCCCAGTCACATCCCAGGTCTCCACTTCATCCACCTACAGATCTTCGCCATGGGAGGTCTACATCACCCTGCACCCTGCCACGGCAGAAGACCAGGATTCACAGTATGTCTGCTTCACTCTGGTGCTTCAGGTCCCAGCACAGGTGAGGTCCCTACCTTATTGCAGCAAAGGGAGTAAGGGGACAGGTCTGGGGTGGGGTGCTTTAGCAGTAATTTGTGGTTTTCTCCTACTAGTATCCCAATGAGGTGCCACAGATCTCTATTCGTAACCCCCGAGGACTCTCAGATGAACAGATCCACAAGTAAGCAGACTGGTTAGAGCAGGGAAAACTCAGGATACAGCTCAGTCTGGGGAGGGAAGGAAGCAGGCCTAATGTTTGGTTTGCCTTCTTCCTCCAGGATTTCACAGGCACTGGGCCATGTGGCCAAGGCTGGGCTGGGTACTGCCATGCTCTATGAACTCATCGAGGTAAGAGGTCTTCTAGCCTGGGGAGATGTCCTTTCTTTCAAGGGAAGCCTTGGCCTAGAATCATGAATATGTCTGTGTTCATCCAATTAGTCCTTGTTTTGGTAAGGTCTAAATCCAGAAAGACAAGACTCTCTTCTGTTTCAAAAAAATCTCCCAACAAGACAGTTCTATAGCTTTCCCAAGTTGCCTATTCCAGCATCTTGATAGAAAATTACATTTCTTCTTTAACTTGCATTAATCTTGCTTTAGTTTCAGTGCATTTCTTGTTTTCTTGGCACTGGCAACTGAAAGTAGCAAGAGATGGATCCCACCTGGAGGGTCTTTGCCATAAATGAACATTTGAAGGCTAGTGTGCCATTATAGCTGATTAGAAAGGCATGGTTCTTTACAGAGTTTCTATCCTAGTGAAGGAAACTCACATGAAGCACCACCTAAAAACTACAAGTTAACATACAAAGGTCACTTTAGCTGTTTGAAATTTAAAAACACACAATTAAGTACAGTCTCATTTTCCTCTACTTTGAGTTCTTTAGAGAGATGTTCAGAAAAGAATAAAGGTGGGTGGTCTGGTGTCAGAGAGAGAGAGTGCATAGGCCATTGTAGCACTCCTGAGTCAGGCCTCCACAAAGCAGTGTTGAACTTTGTGGAATTCCAAAGTATTCACTACTGAAATAACAGTGCAAATGCATATTTGATAGCTCAACTTGATGCCTTTGAGTTCTCTGTTCCTTTGGGTTGTCCATGCCTTGATTTTATTTCTGAAAGCCTATTCCAGAACAAACTCACTGGGGCAATGATTTCAAAGGGGGCTAACCAAGAAAGGCCTAGAAGATGTGTTTTCATTGAACACTTTTTTTCTCTAAGATATATTATTTTCATCCTCAAGAGCTATTAAAGGCGACTAAATGAGTGGAAAAACAAATTGGATTTTGAATCTCGCAGTTTGGATGAGGGTCAGGGATTTAGAGCAGGATTGATTCCAAGCAGAGGGAGCATCACCAAGACAGAAATGTGTGCACACGAGGTAACAGACTGGTGTGGTGGGAGACCAGTTACTCCTGGGAGTAGTGACAGGTTTTACTCACAGTTCTTGCTGCTGCCTCCCTGTTTGAACAGTGTCTTCTCTCCTCTCAGAAAGGGAAGGAAATTCTCACAGATAACAACATCCCACATGGCCAGTGCGTCATCTGCCTCTATGGTTTCCAGGTGGGTCTCTCTTGTAACCTGTGGTCTGCTTAGGGTAGGCAGTGGAGGGCTCATGAGAGAACTCTGATGCAGCGGCTTGTATCCATACTCCCTCCAGGAGAACGAGGCCTTTACGAAAACACCCTGTTACCACTATTTCCACTGCCACTGCCTTGCTCGGTACATCCAGCACATGGAGCATGAGCTGCAGGCTCAAGGACAGGAGCAGGAACAGGAACGGCAGCATGCCGCAACCAAACAGGTCGGCCCGCCAGACTCTGCTTACATTTGACACCGCTGACTAACAACCTTTCCTCTCCGTCCAGTCCAGGGGCTGTTAACCTTCTTATGGTCATGAGTGAACACTCACTTCTGTTTAGAAACAGGCATGCCTGTCCCAGCACTCGGCAGATTAGGCTGGCTGAGTGGTTGGGCAGCTGGTGATCACCCTGGGCCGTGAAGCAGGGGTGTGGTTTTCTCCTCTCTTTTTAGAAGGCTGTTGGTGTGCAGTGTCCAGTGTGCAGAGAGCCCCTCGTGTATGATCTTGCCTCACTAAAAGCAGCCCCTGAACCCCAACAGCCCATGGTAAGGAACTCCCTTCCTAATATGAGGCAGGAATAATGGTATTCTCCAAGGGGGGAGGAACGGCATCTTGTTTGCCTTGAATGGGCTCTGAAATTGGGCTCAATCTGAGACCTCTACAAAGCCACAGGGCCGCTCCCCCCCCCCCCCCGGGAGCCCAAGGCTTCATTCAGGAGCCCAAATCTGAGGGATAAAAACCAAGAACTGTGCACAGATTTCCTGAGGCAGTCCTGGAAGAGCAGGGGCTCATGTCTACCTTGTGTTTATTTTTCTCTCCCTGCCAATCTGCTCCCGTCCTACCAGGAGCTGTACAAGCCCAATGCAGAAAGCTTGCGCCAACAAGAAGAGCTCAGGCGGCTCTACCAGAGGCAGCAAGAGAGGGGGGGCATCATTGACCTAGAGGCTGAACGTAACCGGTATTTTATCAGCCTCCAGCAGGTGAGGAAACCATTTCCCACTCCTTCCCTAGTGACACGAAGTTTCCTATGAACACCCCTCTGCCATGGCCCTAGGGTGAGCTTTGTTCTACCTACGGCGGGTTACAGGCTGATGGTGGTCAATTCATGTAATGGGCGAGAGGCCTGTAGTTCCCTGCTTTGAGAAGCTGAATCTCCTTCACTGCATCTGCTCACTTTTTTTTCTAGCCACCTGCCCATTTGGAACCTGAGTCAGCTGTAGATGCCTCCAGAGGATCCCAACCACTCGGTGCCCTTGCCACAGAACTGTCTCCTTCATCAACTGCACAACCTACCCAGTCAGCTCCTCTGCCTGTGGCTTCCCAGTATATGTGCGAGAAGATTCCAGGGACTGGGCCAAATCAGCAAAGGTTGAGTGAGACGCAGAAAACTATCCTGGATACCCCCCGGGCCAACCGAGGCCTCTGGAGACAGCCTGAACGGAGGCACCTAAAGGGAGAATATAATGCCCACAAAGGTACCAATGACACCCAAGAACTGCCACCTCTTGAGGGGCCCCCCAAGGAGCCCGTGGACGTAAAGCCAGAAGAACCCTGTAACCAAGGGGTTGGAGGTCCTTCCCAAGAGAATGGACCTGGCAACTGTCAGGGTCCCCCGCCCCGCAGAACTCGGGACTATGCTCGCTGGGAGCGTTCCAAGAGTCGGACACCAGGTTCTTCCTATCCCCGCCTGCCTCGGGGTCGGGGAACCTACCCATCTGGTACTCGAAGGGAGCCCTTGAGCCTGGAATCGGAGGATGGTTCCTAGCAGTACTGTGGTGGGGCAGGGAAATAAGGGGTGGAGGGGGGCAATAAAGAGATTTGGCCTTGTTTGGCTTTCTTTGCTCAGTAGCACCAAGCCTGTGAAGTATGGCTGTCTTCCTAAATTCCTAGCAAGGCTGGAGTGTGCCAGAGTAGCCTCAACTTTGCCCTGAGATCTGTTATCCCATAAGATCAGGTCTAGGTCAGAAAGGCCTAGTAGTGGGTTTCAGGGAAAACTAGTGGATGCCAAAATTTAAGCAGTCTGCAGGAAGCACCCTGCCCTGTAACCCACATTTTATTTATGTATACTAGCATTCCCGTTGCAGGAAAAATCCTGCAATAGGATTTCCTGCTGCACTCTATCCCGCCTCCATTCCTCCCTTGCCGCCCGCCCCGCCTTCTCCTCCAGCCCACCCGAGTTTCCCTTCGCCCCCGGCCCCGCCTCCGCTCCGCCCTTGCCACCCGCCCCGCCTTCTCCTCCAGCCCGCCTGAGTTTCCCTTCGCCCCCGGCCCTGACTTCGCTCCTCCCTTCTCCTTCCCCCCGCCCCCCTGGCTTGCTTGCTTCTTCGAAGCTTTACTCCCTTTTGCAGCTCTTGGCTTCTTTCGACATTGTCTTGATATGCAAATTAGCCGCCATCTTTGTTTGGGTAATTTGCATATTCATCCTGATTGGTTGGTGGGCGTGGCTTAGGTGTAGCAAAGGTGCGGTCAATTTGCATATTTGTCTATTATTAGATTAGATGGTATCCCTCAAAAAATGTAAACACACTTTGATAACTCAATTTTGATAATGAAATGTATTTTAATAAACAATGCCTTTATAATTATTCAAAGTGTGTGTATGCATTTGTGGGGGACACCATATATACATGCTTTTAGGTGGAGGACTGTACTTTTCTGTTTACTATAGTGTCTTCTCTTCCCCCTTTGGCTAGGCTGTGTTGCTAACACTTGTATAGGTGGATGCTTGATGGCTCCTGTGATTGCAGCCCCTGCTTTTTACTCAAGTACCAATACAGGGAAATCAGAGACCAGAGTAGTGTGGCAGGTGTTTATTAATCCCCTAGAGGATAGCTGAGCAGGACCCAGTTGTCACCTCCTCAGGGACTCAACATTTTGCATTGCCCCTGTAGGGTCATTTTTATACAGCATGAAGTAGCCCTGCACCTGAGCAGGACTAATCTCAGTTGTAGTTCGAAGGACACATTCTGCAAAGGCCTCCGCCAAAGAAGGTGCTTGCCCTGGATAGAACCTCTGGAACATCTGAGTCAGCTGCCAGTATGAGCAGTAGCCCACGTACTCCTTCATGTCTACTCGCCCCGGGCGTATCAGGGCAGGGTCCAGTCTAAGAAAAAGGCAGCAGAGTCACGGATAGTAGTACACTGGTACCCCCAAAATGATGGTTCCCTCTGAACTTTCTGATTCTCCCAAGGTACAGAGTTGGTGAAGTCTAGCCTCTGTCTCTCACTCCTTCCTACCTGTCAACATGGTTGGTAGTCATGAATACAATGCGGGCCTCAGTGGAAGCCACACCATCCAAGGCATTAAGCAGTCCACTGAAGGTGAGACGACCTAGACCTTGGTACTTTACTGGGTCTAGAGGAAGGGAGAGATGAAGAAGCATAACTGGTCAGTCATAGTCCTACTTAACACATTGCGGACCGGTAGTTTTATTGCTAGCTTTACCCAGTAGCCAGATAAGTTTCTATGGAATGAGTACAAAGAACATTCCACATAAATGTTAAAGGCATGCTTTAAAATTAAATACCCATTACATTTTGAAGTTATTACATGTTCTTACAAGCTAATATCTTTTTAATATTGTGATTGTCCACAAGCCTTAGAACAGAAAACACGAGAATTCTCGTGATCCGTCTACAATGTGTTAAAATTAGCTCTTTCTATTCCCCACCACATTCCCTACTTATCTGAGCCTCTTCTAGGCTTTTGTTGCTAATCCATCCATCCTCCATCAGCCTTCTGGGTTTCTTTCTTCTGTTCCTCATTTAGAAAGCCCCCTTTCCTCAACTCCTTTCACTTACTCTGCACAGCCAGATCTCGACTGAGAAAAGCAGCATCCACGTCCTCTAGGAGCACCAGGCTCTGCTGTGGGGCCGCACTCAGCAGGTGGTTGAGCCGGTCATCAGAGAGGCTGGAATCTGTGAGACTCAGCAGGCAGATGCTGTGCTCCAGCTCCCCAGCCAAGGCTGTGCTATGGAGGATGGGAGGACAGGTGGTTGGCAATCTGGGAATTCGTCCTTGGGCCCAACTGCTTGTTCCTCACTATACTAGATGTGTCAGGCCTAACCCTTCCACCACCCCACCCTAATGTTCCACATGTCTTATGTTTATCCTGGTTCCTGTTCTCCACATTTATTTCTCTTTCCAATCCCAACCCAGTTTTTCTCCAGATTGAGGGTTAAGAGAAATGACACTACTCACATAAAACTGCTCTTTCCACAACCAGGGGGCCCATAAAGCAGGTAGCCACGTCTGTAGGGAATGCCTGGGAATACAGCCAGGATGATCATTAAGACTTCAAGTCAATCATGTACTCTGCCCCAGGTATCTGCATTCATTCCTCAACCCCGTTCCCTGGAGGCCCAAGGACCTTGGTATTAGAAGAAATCATCCCCATAGGCAACCTTCTTTTCCCCTTCATCTCTAGGAATTGGGCTAGCGCTGTATCCACCCCATCTGGCCACAAAGACTAACCTGTTTCCTCCTGCTCTACCATCACATCAAAACAGCCTGGTCAAGACCCCAGCTGCTTCTTACCTCTGTCAATGTACCACTTGGGGTTATCGATAAATTCCCGTATGTCCTTGAGAATTCGGTCAGCCAGACCCTGTTCTAGAACCACAGAATTCAGTGGCCGCCGCCGGCGTGGATATCCAAAGGGGCGCCATTCAGAGCCCACGGCTGTGTGCATCACTGTTTTCCCTTCTTCCTGTTCCAAGGCCAGTGCTCGAGCTGGGAGGGAGGAGATGAGACAAAGCCAGTATTACTCTCTGCTCTGCAACTAAGGCAGAGCTATGCCAAAACAGCTTACCCCAGCCCCCTGATCCCATGGGCTCAGATCCTCCAAGCTTCCCTTCCTCTGATGTCAAATGCTCCCAACCCAGCAACTCCCCCACAGAGCCTGCCTGTGTCATCCCACACCTTCCTCCAAGATGTTGAAGAAAACCTTGCGGTCAGTGCCCAGAGCTGTGAAGGTGACAGATTCCCAAGGAGTGCCCGTCTGCAGGTCTATCATCTGCATCTCTCGGCTTCGTTCCACTCGGATCCATTTCCCCTGATACCTGAATAAGAATGGTCAAAATGGGGTGAATGAATGTGTCAAACCCAGCTCCCCTCATTCTCCTTTGCTACTCTCAGAGCGTTCCCTGGCTCCCAACCTTACCAGATAAAGTGATTTCCAGGGCTGGGTACAAATTCAAACTTAGTAGAGATGCGACCACTCTCATGCTGAAGGTACGAGGTCTCGACACTGAGGTGCTGAGTACGGGTACTGTGGCGGGTGAGCCAGCTAAGCAACCAGGCATAGCTCCTGTCTCGAGCAGGGACTTCCAGTGTGATCATGTAATGGCGCCGGAATGCCACCAGGCCCAGCTGGGCACCCTTCCGAGCCAGGGCCAGGGCTGTGCCCACACCCACCAGCCCAAATCCAGCCCCAAAGTAGGGATTGTCCTTCAGGGTCAGAACAAAGTCTGAAAGGGGCATCTTGAAAAGGAAACACCGAACCTTACAGGCCCTGAGGCAATTTCAAAACCTGGGGATGGGGAGCAGTGGGAATGGGAAAAAACACAAGGTTAGTTAAGCAACTGGACTCCTCAATCCCTCCCTCCTGCAGAAGCTGGCAACAGGAAAAGCAGGTCAGTTACTGGGCCCTTCAGTGTCCTCCCCTTGTGAGTTGGTGGTGGTGGTGGAATGCAAGGGCTGAGACTCCAGGCCCCTTGTCCCATTTGCCCTTCATTTTCCTGTTCATACTTCAGTTTCCTGCCAAAGGACTATGTCTGGAGAATCCTAAGAGAACAATGTAACTGCCTTCAACAGGATAATGGGTAGAATTTTTGTGGTCCGTGGGACCTGTTGAGATAGAAAGGGTCAGCAGGGATGGAGCCATTCTCTTCCATTGACCTGTCAGTAATCACCATGCCTTGTTACAATGAGTAATGTCCTTCAAATATCCTCTCCTTTACATGCTCAATTCCCAATGTCCTGTTTAGCCCTTTAATATCTCCCACCTGAGATATTAAAAAATTTTAGTTTTTTTTTTTATATACTTTTATTTCAGAGAGGAAGGGAGAGGGAGAGATAGAAACATCAATGATGAGAATCATTGATCTGCTGCCCCCTGCATGCCCCCTACTGGGATTGAGCCCATAACCGGGGCATGTGCCCTTGACCAGAATCGAACCTGGGACTCTTCAGTCCACAAGCCGATACTCTATCCACTGAGCCAAACCAGCTAGGGCAAAAAAAATTTAGTTCTTGAAATGGTATCTTAATAGGAAGGTCTCCATCTCTGCTTCACCAAACTGGTACACAGGGGTCCAGTTCTTGCTTCATAAAGATCAGCTTCAACCATATTTCTTTCCCTACTCCCAACATCTCTCAACAGATCCCTGAATTAGGGTAAAAACTCCTCTGCCTGGTACTCAAAGCCCTCCACCTACCTTTCATGGATTAGCTCCTAAAACTACCTGTTGAACAAATAAACAAACCACCTCCCACCTCAGGGCTCAGCAGTTCTCCTAAGCCCATTCTAATGTATTTTCTCCAATGGAAGTCCCGCCCATTTGCTACTTCCTCCATAGAGATTTTTCATAATTCTCCACCATAAAACGTGACCGGGTCTAATTCTAGACTGTAAGATTCCGAGGGGTAGGAAGCCAGTTGGTTTCTTCTAGTACGTCTTTCCCGCCCCTTCCACTTTGCTCTGCGCCTGGCACGCGGGGCGAAGCACTGACAGCGGTGACCTCCGCTGAGGTTCCGAGTTGGATCCAGAATTCCAAAATACCTATGCATGGAAGCCACAAACAAAGCCCTTCCCGCCCCGGGCCCTGGGCGGACGCCCTCTCCCGCACGCCCTCCACACCCCAGCTCGCGCCTCCAGCTGCGAGGTTTCGGGTAATCCGTCTCTCCATCGCCTTACCCGCATGACTCTCTGGCCCTCCCTCTCGATGGTTTCACCCCTTCGGGTTTGAGGGAAGCGCCGCTCGGCCCCACCCCCGAGCCTTCTATCTACTTCCCGCCACGCCCACCAAGAAGGCCCTGCCACTCTGCCCCACAGCTCTCGATGGTGCTCCTCGGATTTTCTGACTCGGGCGGGAGCGGGGATGATAGAGAAAACCATAGAGTATTCCTCCCGCCGCCAAAAGGGAAGAGAGAGTGGCCTTCGTATGCCCGAAGCCCTAGAGTTCCTCTGGGCGGGAGGCGGTCGTAGAAAGGGTATCCCTGGAGGCGACTCCAGCTTCTGGTTGACCATAGAGATGCGGCTCCCGCCGGCCCTGGCCGGGAGGTAAGTGAGTGGCTGTGGGGCGGGAACTAGTAGGGAGTCCGGGTGGAGTGGGCTGGACGCAAAAGTTTCTCGTGCTCCAGGATGAGGGTGGGCCTGGGAGGTGAGAACCCTCGGGAGGAGGTGATGAGCCCGGCGACGAGCGGGGTCCAGGAGCATCACATAGCCGCCCTGGTGCCTCACTCGCGTCACTGCTCTGAACCTCGCCCAGTTACCCGCTACCTCTCCTCAGGACCATAATCGTGACGATTCTACGTCCCTAGCCTTGCAGATTACAAGTCGGCTTTCCCATTCCCTGGCTCTTGTGATTCCTGTTCCAGCCCAACTATGTGGACACTGTCATTGCCTCCACTTCACAGATAAGAAAGCTGAGGCCCAGAGAAGGGAGGTCACTATATCTGCCCAAATCCACGCAGTGGATCAGAGCCCACAGGCAGGTGGAAACTGGGTGCTTTAGTACCTAGGCCAGGTTTCATTCATTCCCGAGGCCTTCTCTCTGCTTTAATCTGTCAGGAAGCCTTCATAATGGAAGTGATATGTGTGTATATTATTAAAGAACTAGAGGCCTGGTGCATGAAATTTGTGCACAGGTGCGGTCCCTAGGTCTGGCCAGCGATCAAAAGTGCGAGCGTCTGTCCTGGAAGGGCAGGTCCCAGCTGACCTCTGGGCCCTGGGCAGCACCTGGGCCCCCAGGACCCCGCACACCTGCTTCCGCCTGAGGCTTCACATGGAGATGCAGTGAGCACGGCTGGATGCTGCAGGCCAGTGTGCAACGTGGGCCTCTGGGCTACCCAGTGGCGCTGCACGGAAGCCAGGCAGGCAGCGTGCTCTCTCCTGGCTTGCCTCGCAGACTGGCTCCTGCGCCAACCCATGGGGAGTCCAACCAGCCCCACCTGGAAGAGGCCATGCAGGTGCGGGGCGGGCTCCTTGCGGGTGCCTGGCACCTGAGCTCGGGTTTCCCTGGCACGTGAGCCCTGGTGTCCTGGGGAAGGGTAGCTGGGGGAGTGAGAGTGAGCTCGGTGGACACCCCACATTCTCACCTCACCTCTGGCCCCAGGTAGCCGGTGAGAGGTCGCAGCCTCCCCTCCACCCACCCGGGTGCCACGGGAGATTGGTCACTACCACCCACCCCCAGTTCCCCATCCCAGCCCCCTACCTGGCTCCCTCAGTGCCTGGGAGCCGGGCGGCAGCCCCACCCCCTGCTGCAGCTGCTGGTCACTGTTTACAGGACAATCAGCAGGGTGATTAGGCCCCCTTTCACCCCCGTCTTGGCCTGGCGTCGCCCACTCACCTGCTCCACCATCCTGCCGCAGTCCCACTCTCATCAGGGCCCATCGGGACAGCAGCACCTCCACTGCTGCCTGCTGCCAGTGCCATGTCGCCGACGCCCACCACGTTCTGTGCCGCTCCCTGGTGGTCAGCACACGTCATAGCGTGTGGTCAAACTCGGGTTGAACTCCTGGTCTAGGGGACAATTTGCATATTAGGCTTTTATTATATACTAGAGGCCCGGTGCACGAAATTCGTGCACGGGGGAAGTGGGTGTCCCTCAGCCCAGTCCGCACCCTCTCCAATCTGGGACCCCTCGAGGGATGTCCGACTACCCGTTTAGGCCCGATCCTGGTGAGATATCCCTCTCACAATCCAGGGTGGTCGGATATCCCTCTCACAATCCAGGACCGCTGGCTCCCAACTGCTCGCCTGCCTGCCTGCCTAATTGCCCCTAACCGCTTCTGTCTGCCAGCCTGATCACCCCCTAACCACTCCCCTGCCAGCCTGATCACCCCCTAACCACTCCCCTGCCAGCCTAACTTCTCCCCTGCTGGCCCGATTGTCCCTAACTGCTCTCCCCTGCAGGCCTGGTCGCCCCCAACTGCCCTCCCCTGCCGGCCTGGATCCCCCCCAACCGCCCTCCCCTGCAGGTCTGGTCCCCCCCAACTACCGTCCCTTGCAGGCCTGGTCCCCCCAACTGCCCTTCCCTGCAGACCTGGTCCCCCCCAACTGCCCTTCCCTGCAGACCTGGTCCCCCCCAACTGCCCTCCTCTGCCAGCCCAGTTACCCCTAACTGCCCTCCCCTGCAGGCCTGGTCCCTCTCAACTGCCCTCCCGTGCTGGCCTGATTGCCCACAACTGCCCTCCCCTACTGGCCATCTTGTGTCGGCCATCTTGTGGCCACATGGGGGTGGCCATCTTGTGTGTTGGAGTGACAGTCAATTTGCATATTACTCTTTTATTAGATAGGCTAGGATAGTTAGGAGTTGGTTAGCCAGACAAGAAAGATGGAGAAGGTCCATGAAGGAGAAAGACAGAGACAGACAACTGCATGTGTAGAAGCAAAAGAGAATGTGGTGAGTCTGCGGAATGGCAAATCATTGGTATGATGGGTTCAGAGATCTGTTGAGGGAAGAAGTGGAAGATGAGTCTGGAGAAGTCAGCAGGGGCCAGACCATGAAGGAAGGGCCATATACCCATGCTAAGGAATAGTGAGGTCATAAAATATTAAAAGGGAAAGCTACCTCTGAGATCCCTTGACCCCACCCAATTTTGTTACAGATAAGAAAACAGATCCAAATCACTTAATGATTTGACCAAGGTCACTTAGCTCCAAAAAACATAATCTGCAGTCTTTAGCATATTGCCCAAAATGTGCTTGTTGTCTCCTAATATTGGCCCTTATTATAATTTTTATACTTTATGTTCTAGACATTGTTACAAAAAGAAAACTTCTAGCCCTAGCCGGTTTGGCTCAGTGGATAGAGCCTGTGAACTGAAGGGTCCCGGGTTCAAATCCAGTCAAGTGCACATGCCAGGTTTCGGGCTCAATCCCCAGTAGGGGGCGTGCAGGAGGCAGCTAATCAATGATTCTCATCATTGATGTTTGTATCTCCCTCTTCCTTCCTCTCTGAAATCAATAAAAATATATTTAAAAAGTAAATCCTATCTAATAAAAGAGTGATATGCAAATTGACCATCACTCCAACACAAGATGGCCGCACAAGATGGCCAGCAGGGGAGGGCAGTTGGGAGGGACCAGACCTGCAAGGGAGGTCAGTTGGGGGCGATCAAGCCTGCAGGGGAGGGCAGGTAGGGGTGATCAGGCTGGCAGGGGAGGGCAGGTAGGGGTGATCAGGCCTGCAGGGGAGGGCAGTTAGGGACAATCAGGCTGGCAGGGGAGCAGTTAGGCATTAATCAGGCTGGCAGGGGAGTGGTTAGGGGGTGATCAGGCTGGCAGGCAGAAGTGGTTAGGGGCAATCAGGAAGGCGAGCAGTTGGGAGCCAGGAGTCCTGGATTGTGAGAGGGATGTCCATTAGGATTGGGCCTAAACGGGCAGTCGGACATCCCTCGAGGGGTCCCAGATTGGAGAGGGTGCAGGTTGGGCTGAGGGACACACACCCCCGTGCACGAATTTCATGCACCGGGCCTCTAGTAAATAAATAAAAAGAAAACTTCTAGGTTAACTAATTGTGGCATGCTGCCATGCAAGGAAATGCCTAAGTGGGCAGGCACTAGGTTGTGTACCCATACTAACTGGGAAGAAAGAGAGATCTAACTATATTTTGTTTGGTTTCTCTTCTCGTTGGTTTATCAGCACTTAAGAGACCACAGCACACAAGTTGGTGGTAATGACAGACCCTATGTTGGATTCACAGCCAGCCAACAGCACTGCAGAGATGGATGGACTGTGCTCTGAGTTATTGCTGATCCCCCCACCTCTCTCTAACCCTGGAATCCTGGAGCCCGTCCAGAGCCCCTGTACATCTGGGAACCCCACACCTTTGCCTGCTGATACAGGCTGCCTGCTGGTAGAGGCCACAACAACTGAAGAGGACACAGGGAACATGGAGATCATTGTAGAAGCAGTAGCTGGAAACCTGTCCTCAGGTGCTCCTGGAGAGACCCCAGGTACAAACACAGTTGCTAGCAGGCCAGTGGGACAAACAGCCCTTCGGTTTTGTCTGTGCTATTTGTGATCCTCGTATGTAGTAGTATAAGTAGGATGAGAACACAAGATAGCATCCTATTTTTATACTGAGAGATGTAATTTGATTTGGAGCTGGTAAATGTTGATTGAGGGCTGGCAAGGTGGTGCACAACCTTGTACCACGCTCTTGGCAGTCTTTCCCTGCAAGGGCATCATGTATGCTAGGCAGTAATCCAGAAGTGAAGACCTGTCTGATACCTCTGCCCAGTCCTCACTCCAATAGTCCTTGGGGATTCTTTCCCAGGAACTGCAGCCAGGGATTAGGCAAAAGTCCCAGTCTCTCTCCACCACCCAGGCTTGGCAGGGCTTCCCGGAGGTAATATGGTATTCCCTCCCGCTGTTTCTTGTGTATAACATACTTAACTCATCAAAGGCATGTGGTTGAGAGTTGAGCATTTACACTTAGGCTGGAAGATTCTCCCCTTTATTCTTCCCGCAGCTACAACTTTTTAAGTAACTTCCCTGTTTTGTTTTTTTAAATATATTTTTATTGATTTCAGAGAGGAAGGGAGAGGGAAAGAAAGATAGAAACATCAATGGTGAAAGAGAATAATTGATCGGCTGCCTCCTGCACACTCCCTACTGGTGATCGAGCCTGAACCTGGGCATGTGCCCTTGACCAGAGTCGAACTTGGAACCCTTCAGTCCGCAGGCCAGTGCTCTATCCACTGAGCCAGATTGGCCAGGGCAACTTCCCTGTTTATTAACTGCCATCCTCCATCTACATTTGTCACAACTTCCTTTGATGGGTATAAAGAATTCTGGGAAAGATTAGCTAATTTTGTCATGTAATATTTCTAAACTTCTATGTGGTGAAAGAAATAATAAATAAAAAACAAACCTGGGAAAAACATTTGCAATGTATGAGAAAGAGTTAATATCCTTAAAATTTAAAGAGCTTCACTATAAGAAAAATAAACAAAGGGAGAAAGAAATCTACATGAAATTCACTAAAGAAATAAAAATAGTCAATAACCATAAAGATGCTTAATCTCACTAATACAAAAATAAATTCCAGTTAAAAATAACTGTGAGATGCCATTTTTGTTTCTCAACTTTGGCAAAAGTTCAACATTTTTATAATACGTAGTGTTGGTAAGGCTGTGGGGAAGACAGACATTTTTATAGCTTATGGAAAGTATAAATTAGCTAATCTTTTGAAGATCAACTTATCTGCTTAACAAAATTTAAAATATGTGTACTCTGACGCAGTAATTCCACTTGTCAGGATCTATCCTATAGAAAGACCCACACAGGCATACAAGGATACAGGGATAAGGATGTGTAGGCTAGCTTTATTTGTAATGGTTGGAAACAGCCTAAATGTTCATCAGTGAGGGCAAAATCTCGTTTTGATTTATCTATGCTCTGAAGCTTTATGAACTGGACAAAAAATATGAGGTAGATCTAAATGTACTCATAGAGAAAAATATCTTTGATATATAGCAAAGGAAAAAAATAATCAAATTGCAGAAAAATTACCCAAAAAGATGTGAAAGGATATAGACCAAACTGTGTGAGGTGGGTTTTAAAAATATATATATATCTCTGTATCATTTAAATTGTTGCACTAAATTTTTATTTCAACAAAAATATAGTAAAGAGAAAAATGATCACCAGAATAAATGTGAGGCAAACCTAGGCTTGAGACATGGCTCCAACGTAAACAAACATGGTGGCATTAACCTTGCAGAATCCCAGGTCCCTCTGCTTATTGGGCAGTTGGAGGACCAAGAGAGTATTTCCTAAGCCTTTCTTTATCAAGGCCCTGCCCACTGCTTAAGAAATGGCAATGGTTATTATGAACATGATTTGGCTTTGTTCAATAGGATGTTCTCCATTTTATGAATTACCATGCTTAGGAAAATCTCTACAGAATATGAAAGTAATACTTAGTCATTTATATTGCAGATATTATCTCCATATTGTCATTTTCTTGTTTTTGGAAGTTTCTAATTTTGTTGTTGTTAATCCTCAACAGAGGATATTCTTTTCATTGCATTGGAAGGGAGGGAGAGGGAGAGAAACATCGATGTGGGAGAGACGCATTGACTGGTTGTCTACTGCACACAGCCTGACTGGTGGCGGGGAGTGAACCTGCAAACCCAGGTACGCATCCTCCACCGGGAATTGAACCTGTGACCCTTAAGTGAGCAGGCCAGTGCTCTAACCACTGATCAACACCGGCCAGAGCCTAATATTTTATTTGGGCAAAATACATTGATTTTTCTTAATGCTTTCTCGATTTGATTAATGCTTGTTACATTCATTTAACAAATATTTATTAAGTGCCTACTTTGTGCCAAGTATTGTGCTAGATATTAGGAATCCAACCCATGTCCCTGTCCTCAAAGAGCTTACAGTCCAGGTGCAGAACCAGTCTTAAACTCCACCTCTATTCCATGAGTATTAAAAGATTCACCACCCTAACCAGTTTGGCTCAGTGGATAGAGCATCGGCCTGCGGACTGAAGGGTCCCCGATTCGATTCCGGTCAAGGGCATGTATCTTGGTTGCGGGCACATCCCCAGTAGGGGTGTGCAGGAGGCAGCTGATCAATGTTTCTAACTCTATATCCCTCTCCCTTCCTCTCTGTAAAAAATCAATAAATATATATATATATTTTAAAAAGATTCACCTATATTTTCTGCTGGTAACTAACTCCTATGAGGCTCATTCTATCTGATTCTGTGCCTTTCTCTGTTGGTCCTCTGCCTGCAGGTGTCCTGGTAAAGGTGGTGGAGGTGTACTTCTGTGAGCGCTGTGAGCAGAGCTTCGCAGAGCCCACTCTGCTGGCCCTGCACCAGTGCACTGAGACCCTTATACAGCCTGTGCAGAGCCTTGCTAACCCCCCATGCTCTGTAGAGCTATCCCTCAGCAACCTCACTCTCCCTGGCCCTGTGCAGGGCCAGAGCCCCTCCAATAATCCCCTGCCATGCCCTGTGTGTAGACAGGAGTTTACCCAACCCCAGGCCCTGAAGAGCCACTTCAAGATTCACCGGGGCCCTCCCAACACCTTCTCCTGCCCAGAGTCTGGCTGTGTGTTCTCTGCTGATGATCGTAAGGGTCTGCAGCAGCACCTGAGACAGACCCACAGAGTGGTTCCTGTGCCCTGTTCTTTCCGGGGCTGCCCCCTGCTCTTTGGGAGCCAGCAGGGCATGGAGCTGCACCGACAGGCCCATTACCCTTTCCACTGCAACCATTGCAGCTTCATGGGCTCCAACGTCAAACTCTTCCGGCAGCATCAACGCAGCCATGGGGCCAGGACACAGGGAGAACTATCGGCCATTAAGGATCTTTCATCCAAGGAGCTGCTGCCAGGTATGAAGCCAGCGTACCCAGTAGTATGCTACCTGGAGAGGCAGGTGTATCTAGTGCCATGGATATATGTCTGATACAAGAGAATCCAGAGTAAGTGACTCAGAAAGACAGAACTGTCTAACATGAGAAGGCATCCAGAAAGCTTGGACCAGTCAGAATATATGGAATACAGAGAAAGTCTTTGTCTATGACACTGAGTAAAATTTGGCTTCAGCTATACTGTGGCCTTGAAGTTACTTAACCAACATTCTCTTCTGATCCATTTTAAAACTTTCTGAGAGCAAAAGCTAAAATGCCCATAGCCTCTGGTAGAATGCCTTTTGATGCCATTTAAGAGCAAATGGGATTAGGTAGGAGAAACCTTCAAGGAGGGTGGTGCTTCACTGATTCAGACTCATCTTGGTGCCAAAAAAGGGGCATTGGTTGAGTAGAGGAGCATCAGGAAATAGAGAAATCAGGCCAGGAGAGGTCAGGATTCTGAGAGAATTTGGCTTGCTAAGACTTATGTGTGCTCTGCTCCCAAAGAGAAGACCCTTTCCCTCCCTCTCCCCGCTGGAAAATAGTGTAGGTCTTTGCCTTACCAAGGAAGCTGCCTCCATTGAGGAATAGAAGCTGCCTCTATTGAGGGAACAGGGTGTGACCTGAATTGCTGAGTTCGGTTTCTCAGTAGAACAATTTAGAGGTCAGGGTATGTTCACCTGCACTGAGCCAGCAGCTGTTAGCCCTGGGACCTCAGCCAGGGAAGTGCAGTCCACCCATTCTCTACCTCTCAGTCCCTTACCCCAACTCCAGTGACCTCAAAGCTCTTACCTTCAAGGAGTCTGAGGATGGTGTTATCTGAGGAGTGGTTTACTTTGGGCTGGAGCATTACTGATGGCTTCACTTCTGGTCTTCCTATAGAAACCCAAGATTCCCTTATGCTAAATGGGGTAGGGGTGATTCTGTCAGCCATTAAGAGGAGAAGTACAAGCAGTCAGTGCTGTCATTGGCCCCTGTAGATTTCATCAAATTTTATGTGTCTCCAGCTCCCCAACTGCCCCCAGGAGAGGGACAGCCTTCAGAGGAAGCAGGTACACCCTTGCCCAGGCAGGAGTCAGCTGAAGAGGAGAACATAGAGGAAGAGAGTGGCACCCTGAAGGACTCCCAGAAAGCCCTGGAGAAAGGCCAGGGGACTCAGCAATTGGAAGGTAAGGCTATGATTAGGTTTGAACTTGGTGGTGGTAGGGAGGAATGGATTGTGGGGAGCCTGGCATTGAAAGGCTCTAGGGTTTGTTTTTCTGAGCTTTGATTCAAATGCTTTCATTCTTAACAGTCCACTTTGGCATGTCTAGTGGGAAAGTGACAAATGTTTACTCTCAGGTATATAGGAAAATTTTTATTATTACCAGCTCCCCATAACCTAGAACTCATGAGCCCATGTTTGGAAGTTGGAATACTTTACCTTCTTCTCTTCTGCTCATTCCGTATGGAGTTATTTTCCTTCCAACCAACTCTGCTGATCCTTCCGCCTGCCCCCATGAACCTGGGCAGGAAGAACAAGAAAGCTCTATCCAGATTGTTCTTTGGAGCAACTCTAAATAGAGGCTCAGGAATAGTGAGTGGGCGGCTGGGCAAAGCACTTCCAACAGGTCACAGCAAGATCTGAGAAGTTCTTATGATGTTGTTTACCTAAATACTTGCATTTCTTGTCTCTTCTTTGAGACCACAGTATTTGAGATGCTATTGTTTGGTTTCCTAAAGAGGAAGGGAAAAGCCACACACTGTTTCTGGGTAAATTGTGGATCTCCCATTATCTGGCCAGCCCCAGGCCCAGCGAAGAATCTCATTCTCAACCCTCTCTTCCTCTCCTTGTCACAGGGGATGTCACTCCTGGCACCGAGTCCCTCTTCAAGACCCACATGTGTCCGGAATGCAAGCGCTGCTTCAAGAAGCGGACCCATCTGGTAGAGCACCTCCATCTCCACTTCCCAGACCCCAGCCTCCAGTGCCCCAACTGCCAGAAGTTCTTCACCAGTAAGAGCAAGCTCAAGACCCATCTGCTGCGGGAGCTGGGCCAGAAGGCCCACTGCTGCCCACTGTGCAACTACAGTGCAGTGGAGAGGAACGCACTCAACCGCCACATGGCCAGCATGCACGAGGATATTTCCAACTTCTACTCAGACACCTATGCCTGTCCTGTCTGCCGGGAGGAATTCCGCCTCAGCCAGGCCCTTAAGGAGCACCTCAAGAGCCACACAGCCGCAGCGGCAACGGAGCCACTGCCCCTTGGCTGCTTTCAGGAGGGCTGCAGCTATGCAGCACCTGACCGCAAGGCCTTCATGAAGCACCTGAAGGAGACCCATGGCGTGCGAGCTGTGGAGTGCCGCCACCACTCGTGTCCCATGCTCTTCGCCACAGCTGAAGCCATGGAGGCCCACCACAAGAGCCACTATGCCTTCCACTGCCCCCACTGTGACTTCGCCTGCTCCAACAAGCACCTGTTCCGCAAACACAAGAAGCAGGGCCACCCTGGCAGTGAGGAGCTGCGCTGCTCCTTCTGTCCGTTTGCCACCTTCAACCCGGTGGCCTATCAGGATCATGTGGGCAAGATGCATGCTCATGAGAAGATCCACCAGTGCCCCGAATGCAGCTTTGCCACTGCCCACAAGAGAGTGCTCATCCGCCACATGCTGCTGCATACAGGTGAGAGGACTTCCTTCCTTACAGTAGTGTAATGGTGGTGGTGATGATAATGGCACACCCACACATGAAGGGCTTTGCATTCGTTCTCATTTGACCTAGTATTCCTAGAGATAAATCTGGTTTTTGGAATTTATGAGCCTTAAGCTGAGTGTTACTCAGCTAGAAAAGTGGTCAGGCTAAGATCTGAATCCAAGCAGTCTGATTCAGAGCCTGTGCTGTTGTGTTTTACCCATAAGGCCCTGCCCAGTTCTGTCCACCCCTAATCAGCCTTGGGTGGGTCAACACCCAGCCTCTCAAAATGAAGAAACTCAGATCAGGACAGATAACCTTCCTTTGCTATTCAAGTTTTGAGATGTGCTGTGAGATGGGGCAGGGGGTCTGAGCCGTCCATGCACGTTATAGCTTTGCAGCTGTGACACTGAAACACGAGCCCATTTGGTGACTTGGAAGTTGCAGATATTTCAAGTCCGATTTTTAATTGGTTACCATCATTACTGATGATTTGAGTGACAACCAAACCAGGCTTCCTGCTACAGCGACATCGCTTTTGTGATCTCTGTGTAAGTACAGTGGATTGATAAGACACTTAAAAATCCCATTGAAGACTGTTTAGTTTGAGAGGACAGTTTTTAGGCAGCTCGGGACAAGGCCATTGTTCCCATGGATACATGTTTTAGTCACAAAATCTCATTTTTATGAGGCCTTTTCTGAAACCTTATAAATATATAGTGCTTTATAGTGTATAGCATTCTTTCATATATATATATATATGTGTGTGTGTTTGTGTGTGTGTGTGTATATTATCTCATTCAATCCATAATAAGAATCTTGTAAAGAAGGCAGATAAAGATGAGAAACTCTAAAAATTGAAATGGCCTGTTTCAGAATCATACAGCTAGTAACAGAACACAGTGTTGCTTACCTTTCACAATGCAGAAAGGGGCTGAGTGGGTGGGCAGGGATAATAAGGAAGGGTCCTGAAGAAACACGGCCCCCAGCTTTTTAGTGCCACATCCTGACCAACTCCAGGAACAGTTTGCCCTCAAGTTCCGACTAGATGCCACTGAAGACTTTGGGACATCTCATGTAATCTTCATATTAACCATGTGACATCAGTATTTTAGTTGCCCTCTTCTTGGAAACAAGAAAACTGAGACTTAGAGAGGTTAAATGACCTGTCCACAGCCATGTAGTAGTAAGCTGCCACTCAATAGCTCTATGATTTCTCGGTGCCTCAGCGTGTTCCTCTGTAATATGGGATAGTCATAGCACCTGCCTCATAGGGCTGTTATGAGGATTAAGTGAGGGGAGGCATTTTTATAAAGTGCTCAGAAAGGTGTCTGGCACAGAGTGAGCACCATACACATGTTGACTATTAATATCTTTATTACCCCTTAACCACCATGGATTCCTTAACCACTATGTTGTTTTGCCTAATTTTTTTATCATTCTCTCCCACAAAACTGAAAGGAATTGGGCTAAGTGGGGCAGTTGGCTGTTAGTGCTAAGCTGTATAATCAGAAGGGACTTTAAAGCTAGTTTTGCAAAACTCAGTCTTCATTTTCTTCCCATCTTCATTGGTGTTGGAGCCCAGAAGGAGTTTTCTGAGAGGGCTGCGAAGCTTTTGCTCCTGCCTGGCATCAGAACAAACTTGCGGGGAAAATGATCTGTCTGCTTACTTGATCTGTGCGTGACCTGTGTTCTCTCCCTTCTCACCCCCACCTCTACATAAGGCGAGAAACCTCACAAGTGTGAGCTGTGCGACTTCACGTGCCGAGATGTGAGCTACCTATCCAAGCACATGCTGACCCACTCTAACACCAAGGATTACATGTGCACTGAGTGTGGCTATGTCACCAAGTGGAAGCACTACCTCAGTGTGCACATGCGAAAACATTTAGGGGACCTCAGGTATGAGCGCACCCATCCCTATCCCAAGAACCGTAGGCTAAGTTAGCCTCCTCTCGAATTCAGCTGTGGCCCCATGCTCTTCTGGCCCAGGGTAGAATCCTCGTAACGCCCCTCTGTGCTCCTATCATCTCAGCTCCATTGCCTATAGCTCGCCTCTGTGCCTGTGGCCCAGTCTACATGGCGAGAGATCTCTGGGCTCAGAGAAGGGAGTATAGACCCAGAGTATAGGTCTAGACACTAAGGTGTCACTTGAGTTCTCAGAGACCAGTCCTGGGAAAGCAGACTACATTATGGCCCCAAACCTGATCACTTCCCCTCTGATCTCTGGACACAGCTGGCGGGGACTTTCTCCTTAGCTTTCTTTTTTTTCTTTTTCCTTTCTATTTCATTTTTTATTAGTTTTTTTTCTGGTAGACAGTACACTTGGGAATTATACTGCACCAGGCATAAGAAGTAAGATTTCTACCACAGGGACATTTTGTATTCAGAACCCAATATAAATATTTCTAGTCAGACATTTCCATAGCTACAGGTATTTGGTTGCTTGATTTATATGCATAGAAAGAAATAGTTGTCATAACTGTAAAAAGCAATACTTAACAAGTACTTTTAAATGATTGGAACAGTTTTCCTTTAATATTACAGTACTGCTTATTGGTTCTCCTTAACTTTCATGCCTCCATGGGAGAATGGGAACTAGACACAGAAGCCTGCCCTGTGGATCTGTGGGCATGTCAGCTCCTTAGAAGTCCACAATGGGTTGCTGATTCATCATGTCTTCCCTTTAGGGAGCGATATAGAGTAGGGGCTAGAACAAAAGCCCTGAAGCTAGACTGTCTCTGCCCTTCACTTTGTAACTTCAGGCAAGTTGTAACTTCTATGCCTTAGTCTCCTCACTTATAAAATGGATACCAGTTTCCTAGGGTAGTGCGAAAGAACATTGACTTAGACGGTATATGTACAATACTGAGTGTAGAGCCTGCCCCATAGTCAGTAGTGACAATTAGTTGTTATGATTGATTTATGGTTGTGATTTTGCTTCCCCTCTCCCCCCAATGTCCTCTTCACCCCTCCTCATCAGATACCAGTGCAATCAGTGCTCCTATCGCTGCCACCGGGCTGATCAGCTGAGCAGCCACAAGCTGAGACACCAGGGCAAGTCCCTGATGTGCGAGGTGTGTGCCTTTGCTTGCAAGCGGAAATATGAGCTGCAGAAGCACATGGCTTCCCAGCACCACCCTGGCAAGCCAGCCCCACTCTACCCCTGTCGCTACTGCAGCTACCAGAGCCGCCACAAGCAGGCCCTGCTGAGCCATGAGAACTGCAAACACACCCGCCTCCGTGAGTTCCGTTGTGCCCTCTGTGACTACCGCACCTTCAGCAACACCACCCTCTTCTTCCACAAGCGCAAGGCCCATGGCTATGTGCCCGGGGACCAGGTCTGGCAGCTCCGCTGTGCCAGCCAGGAGCCAGAGGAGGCCAGGCAATGCCCTACACCACCAGACTCGGAGTCCTCAGGCCAGCTCTCGGCCCAGACTGTGGAACAGGACCACAACCCTGGGGCTGGGGCGGACCCCAGCTTGGACCACACTCTGCCAGAGGCCAGTGAGGAGGCCAGTGCCGGGAGACAGGATGGCAGTGAGGTTCCCCGAGGGGATGACCTGGTTGGCAGCCCCAGTCCAGCGGAGGTAGATGAGGGCAGCTGCACACTACACCTAGAGGCCCTGGGAGTAGAGCTGGAACCTGTGGCCGAGCCACCTCTGGGGGAGATCACTGAAACAGCCCCTGTGGAATTTGGGCCCCTGAGACTGGAAGAGCCAGATGGGACTTTGACAGAGCTGTCTACCTTTGAAAGTGCTGGCACTTCTGGCTTGGGTGCTGAAGAAGAGCCCATTCTGGAAAAGCCAGCCCCTGAGCCCCCCAGAAATCCTCCTTCCTCAGAGGAATCCCCTAACAGCTGGGTGGGAACCTTCAAGGCAACACCACCCACTGAGACAGCACTCCTGCCCCAGTTGCCTGAGTCAGAGTCATTACTCAAGGCCCTAAGGAGACAGGACAAAGAACAGGCAGAGGCACTGGTACTGGAGGGGCGGGTTCAGATGGTAGTGATACAGGGAGAGGGGCAGGCCTTCCGCTGCCCACACTGCCCTTTTATTACCCAGCGGGAGAAGGCCCTGAGCCTGCACTCCAGGACTGGGTGCCAGGGCCGCCAAGAGCCTCTACTGTGCCCTGAGTGTGGGGCTAATTTCAAGCAACAGCGTGGCCTTAGCACCCACCTGTTGAAAAAGTGCCCTGTTTTGCTCAAAAAGAACAAGGGATTGGCCAGAACAGATTCACCTATCCCTCTGCATCCTCTGCCCCCTGACACCCACACCTCAGAGGCTGCAGAAGGTGGGAAGCCCCCACCTGCACCATTAGAAGTAGAGGTAGTGCTCCCAAAAGATGCTCCGGAGCTTCCTAGGGAACCAGAAGAAATAGAGGAGTCTCTGGCCATACTCTCTGGCTCCACAGTACTTCCTGCAGGGAACTCCTCATCCCCAGAGGCCCCTGAGAAGTTTCACTTTGAACAGGGCAAGTTTCACTGCAACTCATGCGTGTTCCTTTGTTCTCGGCTCTCCTCCATTACCTCCCATGTGGCTGAAGGCTGCCGGGGGGTACGAAGTGGAGCAGGAAAGCGAGGGGCCTCCCAGACCCAGCCTATTGTGTCCCCACTGAGCATTAGGGACTCTCTTCCCCCAAACAGTGGGAGTATGAAGTGTAGCCCTGGTGATGGGGACCCAGCTCTGGTTCCAAAGCAGAAGGGGGCTCGCTTTTCCTGCCCCACATGTCCCTTTAGCTGCCAGCAGGAGCGGGCTCTGAAGACTCACCAGACCAGGGGCTGTCCCCTTGAGCAGTCTGGAGAGTTGCACTGTGGCCTCTGTTCCTTCACCACTCCTGTTGCTACTGCCCTGAAGCTCCACCAGAAGCGGAGGCACCCCACTGTGGCCCCAGCCCGCGGCCCCCGCCCCCCTCTTCAGTGTGGGGACTGTGGCTTTATCTGTAAACAGAGCAGGTGCCTGCAGCAGCACCAGCGGCTCAAACACGAGGGAGTGAAACCACATCAGTGCCCTTTCTGTGACTTTTCCACCACTAGACGGTACCGGTTGGAGGCTCACCAGTCCCGACACACAGGTGTTGGCCGCATCCCCTGCAGTTCCTGTCCTCAGACATTTGGTACTAACTCAAAACTTCGCTTGCACCGGCTGAGGGTACACGACAAGACACCCACTCACTTCTGCCAATTCTGTGACTATAGTGGCTACCTTCGCCACGACATCGCTCGCCATGTGAACAGCTGCCACCAGGGCACCCTAGCCTTTGCCTGTCCCCAGTGTGAGGCCCAGTTCAGCTCTGAGACAGCACTCAAGCAGCATGCTCTGCGCCGGCATCCCGAGCCTACACCCCCAGCCCAGGGCTCCCCTGAGGAGGCCACTGAGGGCCCCCTGCATTGCTCCCGATGTGGGTTCCTATGCTCCAGCCCTGCCAGCCTGCAAGGGCACACCTGTAAACAGCACCCGCGGCTTGAGTGTGGGGCCTGCCAGCAGGCCTTTCCTAGCCGGCCAGCACTAGATGAGCACCGGAGGCAGCAGCATTTCAGCCACCGCTGCCAGCTCTGTGACTTTGCTGCCCGGGAGCGGGTGGGCCTGGTGAAGCACTACGTGGAACAGCATGAGGAAACTTCAGCAGCAGCCTCAGATGGGGATGCTGGCCAGCCCCCTCTGCGCTGCCCCTTTTGTGACTTCACATGCCGCCATCAGCTGGTGTTAGATCACCATGTGAAAGGGCATGGGGGCACCCGGCTCTACAAGTGTACTGATTGTACTTACAGCACCAAGAACCGGCAGAAGATCACCTGGCACAGCCGCATTCATACTGGGGAAAAGCCCTACCACTGTCATCTCTGCCCCTATGCCTGTGCTGACCCCTCTCGCCTCAAGGTAAGGTCAAGGACAAAGGGGACCAGGAGTACAGTCTGTGGAGTTAAATTGCCTGGGTTCTCTGATCCTGACTCTACCAAATATTACTTTTGTGACCTTTGTCAATTCCCTTAATTTCTCCAAGCCTTAGATTCCTCATCTGTAAAAATGGGATAATACTTCATAGAGTTGTTATAAAATTCCATAATACATGCTAGTCATGTGAGAAAGGCATGTAATAGGTTGGGCATAACCTAGATAATAATAACAGCTAACGTTTATTGAGCACTTACTGTATGCTGGGCAATGTAATTTTAATCCTTCAAAAAATATGATATAGTTACTTTTACTACTTCTTATTTTACAGATTATTAAGCTGACATTAGGGATTAAGTCACCCAAAGATGCAAGAAATAAAGTGGCAGAGCTCAGTCTGGGCGGATCTAGGAGTAGGCCCAATGGGTTAGGTTGGTGTCAAAGTGGCCAGACTGGGGAACCTGGTTGGTAACGGGAGTATAGATAGGATGGGAGTAGGGAACAGGATTGTCTGCCAACAGTCTTTCTGCCTCCTTCCCCTATTTCCTTATCCTTGAGTACCCACATTTTTCTGGGCATATTCTTTGCTCTTCCCTCCTTCAGTACCATATGCGAATCCATAAGGAGGAACGGAAGTATCTGTGCCCTGACTGTGGCTACAAGTGCAAGTGGGTCAACCAGCTCAAGTACCACATGACCAAGCACACAGGTGAGTCTGCATGGCTTTGACAAGCCCAATGGGTTCCCCCATTCCCTGGCACACCCAACCTCCCTGATTGGGTTCTTACTGATTCAGGGTGCACATCAGTTTTCACTTTGGGGGTGGTGGGTAGGTCAGATGGCTAGAATAGCTTCCCAATCCACTGAAGACTTAACAGAATCAGAAGAGAGGTGAGCCTGAGAGCCTAGGTATGTGTACTTTTCAAAAGCTCCCTGGGTGATAGTGGAACCAGGTCACACACCTCCTGTTGAGAACCCCCCCAACTCAAACATGAGTGACTAAGGGAGGTCTACCTGGTTCCTATAGACCTGATAGAACTACCATGAGTAAAGAGAAGAAAATGGGAAGGTTTTGACTTCTCTTTTTTCCTCTTCGTTATGGAGTCCAAAACCTACAGGTTCTCTGAAAAGGGTTAATGGTGACATACCTGTGATTATTGGGTATGATCTCCTTATGTAAAGGAATTGAACAGATGCATTTCAAGGCCCTCTGCATTTATGAATACTGCTTCTTTCACCTCTATCCCTCTTAAACATTTTCTTTGACTTCTTGAATTGAACAAGGAGTTGTATTTAAATGCATCCCCAGCCCTAGCTGGTTTGGCTTAGTGGGTAGGGCGTCAGCCTGCAGACTGAAAGGTCCCAGGTTCGATTCTAGTCAAAGGCACATGCCCAGGTTGCAGGCTCGATCCCCAGTAGGGGGCGTGCAGGAGGCAGCCAATCAATGATTCTCTCTCATCATTGATGTTTCTATCTCTCTCTCTCTCCCCTTCCTCTCTAAAATCAATAAAATATATTTTAAAAAAATGAAAAGAAAAATAAATGCATCCCCAACTTCCATGAGTACCTATTCCATGACCAAAAGGAGGTTAGAATTTCCTATTTGGAAACCCTATCATATCTGAGTATTCATTGCTATCAGGTGGCTCTTTAGAGGTCCAGTTAGTTATCAGCACTTATTGAGTATCCATTGTGTACAGGGGCTGTGCTGGGAGAAGGGCACAGAAATGTCAGACAAGACTGGAATATTCCAAAGATATGGTATTAGCTTGCTGCTTGAGTTCTTTATGTCCCAGGATCACAGTGACTCTTATGGTTCACTGAACCCTGGTCCATCCCCTTCAATGGTGATCTGTTACCTATCTTTGCCATGTCCTATAGGACTGAAGCCATATCAGTGTCCCGAGTGTGAGTACTGCACCAACCGGGCCGATGCCCTGCGTGTGCACCAGGAGACCAGGCACCGGGAAGCACGGGCCTTCATGTGTGAGCAGTGTGGCAAGGCCTTCAAGACACGCTTCCTGCTGCGCACCCACCTCCGCAAACACAGTGAGGCCAAGCCCTATGTGTGTAACGTGTGCCACCGTGCTTTCCGCTGGGCTGCTGGCCTGCGCCATCATGCCCTCACCCACACCGACCACCACCCCTTCTTCTGCCGTCTCTGTAGCTACAAAGCCAAACAGAAGTTCCAGGTTGTCAAGCATGTGCGCAGACACCACCCTGACCAGGCTGACCCAAACCAGGGCGTGGGCAAAGACCCCACCACCCCCACGGTGCACCTGCATGATGTGCAGTTGGAGGATCCCAGCCCTCCTGCTCTTTCTGCTCCCCCAACTGGACCTGAGGGCTGAGAGCCCATCCCACCTCCCAGGCAAGAAGAAAGTGTGGTCCAAGATGTGCAGACTGGAACCAGAGCTAGCCTGAGAAGCTCAGAGAGTAAGGAAGGGCTGGCTTCGGGATGTCAAGGTTGGCTGGAACTCTCTTGGGACTCGGCTATAGTATTTTGATGTTGATGGCTACATAAAAGAGAGACATGAACTACAGATTGACTTTGTGTTGAGAACCACTGTGTTTTTAACCTGTGAGGTCTTAGTTTCTTCACCATCACTCCACCAAAGTCCCTGACTATAAGGTCCTGGTTTCACCAATTCCTCTTCTCTTTCCTTCTTGCTATGTCAAGTCCTATTTTCATTTAGCATCCTCAAAACAATTGTACTGAACTGCATGTGCTGTTGTGCCTAATGCTCTGTAAAGCATCCTATCTAATAAAGAGGGAATATGCTAATTGACCCTCACACTGTTGCAAAGATGGCGGTGCCCACAGCCAATAAGGAGGGAATATGCTAATTGCCCCACCCTCAAAGATGGCAGCACCACAGCCAATAGGAGGGAATAAGCTAATTGACTGCCACGCCTTCAAAAATGGCAATGCCCAGACCCCTCAGCCCCACCAGGGCAGCAGGCATGCAACAAGGCCAGGCCCACCCCGCCACGCGCCTGCCTCCAGAATCCCCCAGTCCCCTCAGCTGCCCAGCTGCCCAGGACTGCCTGAGGCTCAGGTAACCAGGGCTGGCCAGGGCTTGCACTGCTGGCAGTGGCGGCAGCAGAGGTGTGAGGGGGCATTGCTTTCCCCTGATCACTGGGTCAACTCCTGCCCCTGAGGGCTCTTGGACTGTGAGAGGGGGCAGGCCGAGCTGAGGGACCGCCCCCCCTCCAGTGCATGAATTTTCATGCACCGGGCCTCTAGTGTTAATAGAATGCTTACTAGCTTATAGACTCGTCCATGTCCGTTTTAACATTTCCAGGCTGTCATCTCGATCTGCCCTGTACCCTCTTAGACCTCTGCCTCCTTTTCTCCTTCCATCTTCACTGAGTGATTGATTCTCAAATAGGCCCAAGTCTGCCTTCTCTCTGTTCTTGAAGACTCTTGGCCCTTGCTCTGCTATCTATTTCTGAGCCACTTTGTCTACCTGTAGAGCAAGGGTGGGGAACCTTTATTTTGCCAAGGGCAATTTGGATATTTATAACATCATTCCCAGGCCATACAAAATTATCAACTTAAAAACTAGCCTGCTATATTTGGTCAAACACTTAATTAATTTATCCCTAATGCCTTGGCAGAGCCAGACCAAATGATTTTGTGGGCCTTATGTAGCCCATGGGCCAGACGTTCCCCACCCTTGCTGTAGAGGGAGGACTGCCACTCACTAAGCTTCCTCATGTAAACAGGTATAATTCAACATCATTCCTCAGGCTACACTAGAATTAAAGCATAAAGATAGTGTGAAAGGCAAATGATTGCAGGGTTGAAGGTAAATCTCTAATGCAGAATTCTATAAATATCTTACAGTGACTATAATTAATCATCTAAACTAGGGCACACTAGGGAAATTAAAGAGGGTAGTACTAATAATTGTTCTGGGACAGCAGTCAAAAACCAGGACTGTTCCAGGGAAACTTTTCAGGACTTGGATCCCATAACCTTTGTCTGCTCCTTTTGCCCTGATCCCTAGAAGCTGTACTTCTGTACCATTCTTATGTAGTACATGCAGAGGGACTCCTGGAAACTTTTGTTTTTCTGTCAGCCCAAATGTCCCCCAACCCTTATTCTTTCCCTTATTGCCCAACAATGACAGATCATACTCAAGCCAAATTAGGGAGAGCAGCTCTATTAACACTGGTGGGGCTAGGAAGGAGCAGACCAGTGTGGACTCGGGGCTGTGTAGTGTTTTCTTGAGAGTCACAGTACAGTCTTGGGGTCAGTTCTCTCCCCAGTCTTTGCTTAGGGAGGCTTGAGGCTTGATTTTTCCTTTCCTTGGCTCTGACCTTTGAGGAAGTTGTTGGGGAGAGGATAATGCCTCTTTGGGTTTCTTTGCCCCAAACCCCTCTGGATTTGTAGTTGCAATCTGCCTTTGAGCCAGAGTTGATAAGAGAGATTAGTCCTAGGTCTGGGTAGGGACTAAGCCTACAGCAAAAGGAAGGAAGGAATTCCAGGATAGAGTACGCAAAAGGGAAGGGCAGGAAAGATACCAAAAGTTTGTGAAAATGAAGAAAGGAAAGAGAAAGCAGGTGAAAAATCAGGCCCTAGATTTGCTTGTTAGGAAGGGTGAGGTAACTTTATGCTTAGGAATGCACAACCATGCTTGGTTTTCATCACCTCTGCTTTCTGGAGCATCCTTCCAGGTTTCTCTTACCATCTGAAGCAAGTACACCCACCCTTCCCATGAAGTGCCCACCTTAAGATTCAACCTCCTCCCTCAGCCCTTCCAGCATGCAGATGTGCACGAAGAGGGAAGCTGGGTGGAGGCTGGTGCCATCCTTGGAGAGCAGGTGTATGTGGCGGTAACCTGGAAAGGCATAGGAGGAAAGCATTAGGAAGGCCGCCAAAGTAAGGGGGTTTGGCCAGGGGTGGAAGGACAGGCTCACCTTGTTGCATGCAGGTCCAAGGCAAAGTGTACTGACCGATAAAGTCATTTCGGGATGTCCAGTTGTAATCCATTACCAAAAAACGCAGCATGGCCAGCTCAGGTACCAGCAACTGGAAGCATAGTGTCTGCCCCCAGTATGGATTAAAACCTGGGGTGGAAGAAGGGTGAATGTGGGAGGGAATAAAGGAACAGACATTGTTGACTTTTGGGGGGGACGTGCATTCTGGATTACTTTCCCTGTGTGCTCTTACTTAATGTTCATAGCAATCAGGTGAGGAAATTGAGGCTCTGAGTGGGTAAGCAATTTGCTGTGGTGACTGGACCTTATAATTGAGAGGCCAGGATTCAGACTGAAGATGGTCCAAGCCCTGATTCTTTGTCCTGTTCCACACTGCCTCCCATGGAGGTGGGGGCAGGATGGTGGTGACATGGACTATACTGAATGAAGGGCAGGATGTTAGGAAAGTAACAGTCATGCTCCTCCCCGACCCCCAGCACTGCCCAGTCTCACCATTATTCTCCACATAGCTGGTCTCCTGCCTGGTTGTGTCTGGGCGAACACCAAAGATCTCCACTCTCACCAGTGGATCCACAATGGATCCCTCTTTGGTCTTGTCCACTTTGGGGAGTTGTTGACCACTGATCACCTGCAATAGTTTCTGCTCAGCAGCCCCACTCCAGCTCTCACCCCAGGGGAAGGGGAAAAAACTTAGGGAAAAGAGAAATGCAGGACTTGGTGCTCTAGCTTTGGGTTTGCAAAGCCAATCCTCCATGGGTAATAGATTTTCTTCTAGTAATCTATGTGCAATTTAAAATACATCCAAGTAGAAGTTGAACAAGGTTTGAAAGGTATATTAGTGACAGCAACCCCTTCTATAGCATTTACTGTGCACCAGGCATTGTTGTAAGCACTTCATTTTAACTAATCACCACAACCCTGTGAGGTAGCTAGTAGTATTACCCCTATTTTGCAGGTGAGGAAACTAAGGTTAAGACACTTGCCCAACAATTTCACAGCTAGTAGGGTTTGAACATAGGCAATTGGCTCCAAAGTCCATGCTATTAACAATCAGGCTAGCCTGCATCTCACAAGGAACTTTCCACCCATTACACTCCTGTCAGGCCTAGCCACCTCTTCCCCCTGCTTCTATCCCAGATATCCCAAATTTCTTCCCAGTATTTTTACTTTCCATTATACCTGGATTAGGAGGGTCTGGGCTTTGAACGGGCTGATGGGCCTCTCCGGTTGGAAGGAGCTCTGGGTATCACGTAGGAAGTCTGGCTTCAGCACGTAGCCACAGCCACCATTCTGGCGGAAAAGCCCATCATAGATGTCCATCTCAAGCCCCGCAGTCTGCACATTCATAGCCACTGAGGGCCCCAGAAGAAGAGAAGGGAAGAATTCACCTTGGAGGCTATTTAGCCTCTCAGGGAGTTATAAAAGATATATTCGGTATAAAGGGCCTGCTGGGAATACCTCCATAGATATCTTTCTCAGCCTAGCACTCTTGGAGCATTCCCTGGCCCTACAGCCACCCAGGATCTTGTTGCCAACTTGTTGCTCTCCCATTCCCCCTTCACTGGCCCTACTGCCCCCTCACCCATCTGGCAGCCTGCATTCCAGAATTCCTGGGGGTTGTAGTTGGATGAATCTGTCCTCAGACCACTGGGATACACACGGCTCAACTGCCAGGCGTTATGCTGCACAAACTCATTGCCTGTAAAAAGGGTGTAGGTAGAGAATTGGAAGTGTAGTGGATGCTCCCCCACCCCTCGTCCCACCAACTTCAGTCTTCTCCCCAGCTTCTCCCTAGAGCTTTGAGCCCACTGTAACTCCTGTCCCCATGCCTACTCTGAGAAGTTTCTTAGCTCCCTGATCCCTCCTTAGCTCCCTTGTCTTCTTGGAACTCATCAGCTTGCCCATAAGGCCTGACCTTACCCATCCCATTTCTTCCCTGCCCCTCCCTTTTGGTGCTGACCAGTCTCCTTGATGAGGTTCTTGGCCTTTGTTTCAGAGAAAGATGATAACTCATAAAAGCGGTAGTGCTCCCTCGAATGAGTGAAGTTGTAGAATGAAACAGTCTTTGTATAGACAACCAGGGCAGAGAGGGATGGACACAAGATGGCCTTGGATTTCTGGAAAAGGAGAAAGAAGGTGATGGAATCAAACCATCAGCAATCTGAGAGGGAAGAAGCCAATAACCAAGATCTGAACTTCCCCACCCAACCTAAGCCTCTGCCCGATACCTCCCCACTGCATTATCCCTCCTGCCTCACCTGCTTGGAAAAGAGAGGGAGCCCAGGCTTGGGAAGAGGAGCCTGGACCATAATCTGACAACAGATAGATGAACAAAGCAGCGGGCACATCACAACCTGGGGATGGGAATGGGAATAAAAGCAATCTACATATACTGATGGGATTAGTTTCCTTTGGGTTTGAAGAGTCTGTTCTGTTTTACTTTTTGGGAAACAGTTTTAAATTTTATTATTATTTTTAAACAGGTATTATCCTCCCTGTCTTTCGTCTTTTAAAACAATTATTTTTGGTCAAAATGTACATGAACCCAGATAGATATAGGTATGCAAATGGTTATGTAAGTCACACCTGGGAGGATGTGAGGGTCCCAGAGTACTACCTTTAGATTTGTCTTCTGAATTCCCATTTCCATCCCTGGGCATGGCAGCAAGTTAGACACCAGAGCCCCAGAGGGAATAGTATAAGCTAGGATTCAGTCAGCTGAGCCAAGCAAATGCACAGGAGAAATGCAGGATCTTGATGGTCCCACAAATGACACTCCTTCCCCACAGGGAAATGGACCACTCAGGCACAGCCTTCTCACAGTCTTCACCATCCCTACCTCTTCCTGCTCCTTCTCTTTGGTATTTTTGGCCCTACCTCAGACTCATCTTTTCCAAGAAGCTTTCTCTAACTAAGCTCACTTTAGTTGAGGTCACAGCAGTCACTCCAATAAGCCCTACTTACTCAATATAATAATGCTGCACACACACCTATCAGTCACTTTCAAACTTGCCTTTGAGGAGACTGAGAAGTACAAAGATGTCTCCAGAGTTATCTGGGAGACCAAGGATAGAGCCAAATGGGCATATCAATTAGGATGGCTCTGCATTTATCTATTTTATATACTGAGATTCCAGATAAGATTTCATTAAAAAAGATTTCTCCCTAGAGCTTTGGCCCTCACTGGCTTGGCTCAGTGGATAGAGCGTTAGCCTGCAGACTGAAGGGTCCAGGTTCAATTCCAATCAAGGGCACATGCCCAGATTGTGAGCTCAATCCACAGTAGGGGGCGTGCAAGAAGCAGCCAATCAATGATTCTCAATATTGATGTTTCTATCTCTCTCCCTTTCTCTCTGAAATCAATAAAAATATATTTTAAAAAAATATTTCATGCCGAAACCGGTTTGGCTCAGTGGATAAAGCGTCGGCCTGCAGACTCAAGGGTCCCAGGTTCGATTCCGGTCAAGGGCATGTACCTTGGTTGCGGGCACATCCCCAGTGGGGGTGTGCAAGAGGCAGCTGATCGATGTTTCTCTCTCATCGATGTTTCTAACTCTCTATCCCTCTCTCTTCCTCTCTGTAAAAAATCAATAAAATATATATTAAAAAAAAATTTCATGGCCCAAAGAAGTTGGACAGTCATTGCAATATATCTACTGGTATATATGGCAATATATACTGATGCCAAGTATGCCTCTTCATTGGGGCAAGGGGCATTTTGCTCCTTGGCTCTCTACCCTCCTGGCTCTAGTCTCTTCACACATAGGCTCTCAGCTTGTGATAGTCAAACCAAATGCCAGAGCAAAGACCACTCCTCTGGCCTACCTTCTCATTTTTGTCCTTGCTGCGAGGGCTCAGCTCCTGGGTCTCAGAGTCAAACTGGGTTTCCAGCTCAGGCTCCTGCTCCCCTTCTAGTTCAGTCTCTGGCTCTTCCTCTTCTTCAAGATCCTCCTCAAGTGTTTGTAACTTCTTCCCCTTTACCAGGATCTTCTTCCGTAGCTCCTAGGGCACAAAAATGAAGGGGCTTGGCTACCTGTCTGCTCTGGGACTCTTCTGGGGACCATGCAGGTCCTATTACTCTTACAAGGCCACATCAAAGGCAACAGAAGTGAGTGAGTGAGTAGTCAGAAGTTCCCACAGGAAGGCTGCTTGATACATACAGTAGGAATTTTGTATTGTTAAAAGCAAATTGGTAACATCTCTATCGATATGGAAAAAATAAATGGGGACCCTATCTGGTTTGACTCAGTGGAGAGAGTGTCAGCCTGCAGACTGAAGGGTCCCAGGTTCAATTCTGGTCAAGGGCATGTACCTTGAATGCAGGCTCGATCCCCAGCCTTGGTCGGGGCTCATGTGGGAGGCAATCAATCTCACATTGATGTTTCTCTCTCTGTTAGTTTCTTCCCCTCCCTTCCACTCTTTCTAAAAATCAATGGAGCCCTAGCCGGTTTGGCTCAGTAGATAGAGCCCCGGCCTGTGGACTGAAGAGTCCTGGGTTCGATTCCAGTCAAGGGTGTGTACCTCGGTTGCAGGCTCCTCCCTGGTCCAGGCCCTGGTTGGGGCATGTGCAGGAGGAAACCAATCATGTTTCCCTCACAGAGATATTTCTCTCTGTCTTTCCCTCTCCTATTCTCTCTAAAAATCAATGGAAAAATATCCTTGGGTGAGGATTAACAAATAAATAAATAAATAAATAAATAAATATCCCTACCTCACATTTGACACATAAAGATTCCTCATTGGCCCTAACTGGTTTGGCTCAGTGGATAGAGCGTCGGCCTGCGGACTGAAAGGTCCCAGGTTCGATTCCGGTCAAGAGCATATACTTTGGTTGCGGGCACATCCCTAGTAGGAGGTGTGCAGGAGGCAGCTGATCGATGTTTCTCTCTCATCGGTGTTTCTAACTCTCTGTCCCTCTCCCTTCCTCTCTGTAAAAAATCAATAAAATATATTTTTAAAAAAGATTCCTCATTGATTGAAGATTTACATGAAAATATAAAGAATATTATAAGAGGGGAGAAGCCAAGATGGAGGCATAGGTAAACACCTGAACTTGCTGCCTCGCACAACAACTTCAAAACTACAACTAAAAGACAAGATAGACATCATCCAGAACCACAGGAAGGCTGGATAAATGGAAATTCTACAACTAGAAGGGAAGAGAAAAGCACACTGAGACTCAGAAGAGCTGTGGAAGGCAGAGGTACGGAGGCGCACACGTGCAGAAAGGGCTGGCAACTGAGTATGCGGCTGGCTTTTTCATCGGGAGGGAGACACAAGCTCCTGACTGCTCTGAACTCCAGTTCCAGGCGAGACTCTGGGGACCCAGACTCATATGGGGAGAAACTGGACTGTCTGGCAGCGGGCGGAACTCGAGGGCGGCTTTCTCTCAGAGGTGCTTGCAGCGATTACCAAGGGACACTGAGACCTGGGGGCCTCTTAAGGCAGGGCTGACAGGAAGCCATTGCTGTTTGCTTTGCCCTGAGACTCCGCCCCATCCAAGCTATGTGCAGAGGCTTTTTCATATGAATGGCCTGGTCCTTTGAAATCTAAACTTACCTAACAAACTGCAGCTGAGGCAGAGAGACCCAAAACATCCAAAAGAAGGCCCAAGGCCCCACAGCAGCTTGCATTGCTTCACAGCTGGGCCTCATCTAGGCACCTCCAAAACCCAAACAAAGAAGAGGAATCTGCAGATCTCTCCATAGCTTCTGCTGGGTGGCCTCAGGCAGAGGCTAAATTACCATATTTTCCGGCGTATAAGATGACTTTTTAACCCAGGACAATCTTCTCAAAGGTCGGGGGTCGTCTTATACGCCAGGTGTCGTCTTATAGGGCAGGTGCTGAAACTTCCGAACTGGACTGGAGAATCTGCGATCACCGCATACAGTGTGGGGAGCTCAAAAACGGCCGCACTCCATTCATTTCAATGGAGCCAGACGGAGACCGCAAGTGTCTCCAGTCGACTCCTTTTTGTGCCGCATATGGTCTCCGTCTGGCTCCACTGAAATGAATGGAGTGTGGCTGGGTGCTCACCGCATACGATGGAGATGTGGCCGCAGCCATTTTTGAGCTCTCCCCACTGTATGCAGCGACCGTATGAAAGCAGCAAGGGCGGCGCTGTACAAGTACGGTAGAAGAAAATCCACTCACCAGGATTCGTGGAAAGAAGTGACTTAACGCAGTCCCGATGACAAGGTGAGGGGGCGCCTCACCGGGAAGGTGTAAGTGAAGGGTGGAGCAAGTTGCAGGCGTCCAGGACGCCCGGGATATGGAAAAAAGAGATAGAGCTGTGCCCAGAAAAACACGCCTCTTTCACCCGTCTGGCCTGCCCTTGTATCCTATTACCGTACCTCCTTCTCTGCCTCTCAGATCTCGCTCCTGAGGACTGCAGTGAAGCGGCGTTGCTAACTCGACAGGGACTTGCCTGGCACTTGCTCTCTCTCTATTGTTTGTTATCTTCCTCCTATCATCATCAGTTCCAGTTTGGTTGACAGCTTAGAAAACAAACAGCATGGCAGCTCCCATGGGTTTATTGTCTTATCCTTCCTTTCAGCTTTGGAGTGAATTAGGAAAAGTTTAATCCACTTGCACTGTTTTATGTTTACATGTTTGATGACAAGTAGCCTTATGTTTATAAGTGACAGTTTTTCTGCTAAGTACCTGAATGTCATAAGCATTTGAATTAAAATTACCATATTGAAATCAAATCTGATGTTTTTTAAATTTTTATTTGGTGTGCGTTGGAAGAGGGGTAGTCTTATATGGCGAGTATATCCCAAACTCTATATTTTAACTGGAAAAGATGGGGGTAGTCTTATACGCCGGAAAATATGGTAGCACCTCCTTGGAGATCCAAGAGCCAGTGTACCCAGGGATCAGAGTAGGACCATCCAGATTACAACTCCTCAGATCCATACGGGACACACTCAGGGGACAGACTCAGTGAGCACCAAAGCCCCACTGAAGCAAGACTTGCCTCATAAGGGTGTCTCCAGCACAGAAGTTCTCCCATCATAGACACAGCTAATCCTCACAGCCAATTGGCCTGGAGGTCAATTTCTCCCAGTGATACCAACAACAATCAAGGCTTAACTACAATAAGACTGTGCACATAGCCCACAAAGGGGTGCACCAAGAGTGTCCTCCTTAGGTAACTGGGAAGGCTGAGCCACTGGGCCCTGTAGGACACCTAGCACACAAAGCCACTCTATCAACTCAGGGAAGTAGCCAAAATGCGGAGATAAAGAAACAGGTCACAAATAAAAGAAATGGAGGAAAGCAAACTACTGGATATAAAGTTCAAAACCACCGTTATAAGGTTTTTCAAGAATTTTCTAGAAAAGGCCGATGAATTTAGTGAAATTCTCAAGGATATGAAAAAGGACCAACTAAAAATTAAGTATACACTGACTAAAATCAAAATTAATATACAGAGATCCAACAGCAGACTAGATGATCGCAAGAATCAAGTAAAAGATTTTAAATACAAAGAAGCAAAAAACACCCAACCGGACAGCAAAAAGCAAAAAGAAACCAAAATATGAAGATAGTGTAAGGAGCCTCTGGGACAACTTCAAGCGTACCTACATCAGAATTAGGGGGTGCCAGAAGAAGAGAGAGAGCAAGATACTGAAAACCTATTTGAAGAAATAATGACCGAAAACTTCCCCCACCTGGTGAAAGAAATAGACTTACAAGTCCAGGAAGCGCAGAGAACCCCAAACAAAAGAAATCTAAAGAGGACCACACCAAGACACATCATAATTAAAATGCCAAGGGCAAAAGACAAAGAGAGAATATTAAAAGCAGCAAGAGAAAAACAGTTAGTTACCTACAAGGGAGCACCCATACGATTGTCAGCTGATTTCTCAACAGAAACTACTATACAGGCCAGACGAGAGTGGCAAGAAATATTCAAAGTGATGAATAGCAAGAACCTACAACCAAGATTACTCTACCCAGCAAAGCTATCATTCAGAATTGAAGGACAGATAAAGAGCTTCACAGATAAGAAAAAGCTAAAGTTCATCACCACCAAACCAGTATTATATGAAATGCTGAAAGGTATCCTTGAAGAAGAGAAAGAAGAAGTAAAAGGTAAAGATAAAAATTATGAAAAACAAATACATATCTATCAACAAGTGAATAAAAAAATCTGATGAACAGAATAAACTGGTGAATATAATACAGTGATGGGCAATCTTTTGAGCTTGGTGTCAAACTTCGCCAAAAGCCGAAACCGGTTTGGCTCAGTGGATAGAGCGTCGGCCTGCGGACTCAAGGGTCCCAGGTTCGATTCCAGTCAAGGGCATGTACCTTGGTTGCGGGCACATCCCCAGTGGGGGGTGTGCAGGAGGCAGCTGATCGATGTTTCTCTCTCATTGATGTTTCTAACTCTCTATCACTCTCTCTTCCTCTCTGTAAAAAAATCAATAAAATATATATTAAAAATAAATAAATAAATAAATAGATTACATTCTTTAGGGAAAAAAAAAAAAACCTTCGCCAAAAAACTGAGCATAACTCGGGTAGTGTGTCACTTTGAGGAAAAAACATTATTTCGCAAATGTTTCATCCTCAGGAGCAGCAAATGTTTCATCCTCGGCATGTGGCCGCATGTCATCAGAAATGGCTACGCGTGTCAGTGCTGACACGCGTGTCATAGGTTCGCCATCACTGATATAATAGAATCAGAGGCCTAGATAGGGAGTGGACTGACAATTCTCGGGGGAAAAGGGGTGTGGGGGTGTGGGAAGAGGCTGGACAAAAATTGTACACCTATGGATGAGGACAGTGGGAGGAGGGTAAGGGCATGGGGTGGGGTGGGAACCGGGTGGAGGGGAGCTATGAGGGAAAAAAGAGGAACAATTGTAATAATCTGAACAATGAAGATTTATTAAATTAAAAAAATATGAGTGTATACACACATATATACACATATATGTTTATAGAAGTATTTAAAATCTATTAACAGCAATTATTAGGAAAGTCATTATGGTGGGGGGGATTTCCCTTTCTCTCTTTTTTTTTTTTTATTGATTTTTCACAGAGAGGAAGAGGCGGGATAGAGAGTTAGAAACATCGATGAGAGAGAGACATCGACCAGCTGCCTCTTGCACACCCCCCACCGGGGGATGTGCCCGCAACCAATGTACATGCCTTTGACCGGAATCAAACCTGGGACCCTCCAGTCCACAGACCGACGCTCTATCCACTGAGCCAAACCGGTTTCGGCTCCCTTTCTCTTTATTGTTGGCATAGACTCCAACAATTATGAACTTTCAGGAAAAAAATTAAGATACTCCCAATGAAAAACTAAATATAAGTAAAACTGATTTAAAATTTAGAGAACTCTGTTCAATTAGATTTTTTTTTTAAATTAAATTGTCTCCAAGGATATGAAGAGCAAAATGGTCCATCTGAGAATGAGAAAGCACCAACATGGAGGAAGGAGCCAAAGTGGGGGGATATGGAAGCTACAGAAGAGCTTGGGCTGGGGGAACAGGGTCCCTACCTCCGGTGAGGGCAGCTGAGTGGGCAGCTGCCCATCCAAGGTGGTGCTCAGCAGCTGTTCCCCCAGGATCTCGGTCAGATGGTGTGCTATGATCTCCTGCTGTTCCCAGCTGCAGTGGTTCTCCAGGGACAAGATGACTGGATAGTCTGATGTCTGAAGTGATGGAAGAGGACTCTGAAGGTTATAATGCCTATAACCTCCTTGCTTCTCCAGGCTCACCTAGTTGCTCACTCAACTGAGTACCCTGATTGCTAAACTCCTCCAACCCCATTCTAGGCCTCAAGGAGGTCTTGCTGGGTCTGGAGCCCACTTCACATCTAAAAGTCACTCTTGGTGCAGCCACTGTTCAAAGCAGTATGGAGTTATCTAAAAAAATTAGAAGTGGAACTGCCTTATGACCCAGCAATTCCACTTATGGGACTATAACCAAAGAAACCCGAAACACTGATTCAAAAGAATATATGTACCCCTTTGTTCATTGCAGCATTATTTACAAGTAGTAGCCCTGCGCACAAATCTGTGCACCAGTAGCTCCCTGCCACCCTCCTGTAGCTCTCTGCCTGCTGCCCCGCCCTCCTGTAGCTCCCCCCCGCCCCTCCTCATAGCTTGCTGCCATGCCCCCTTCCTATAGCTCTCTGCCTCCTGCTTGCTTGCTGCCCTGCCCCCTCCTGTAGCTCTCCACTCTCTGCTTGTAGCCAGTAGCTCGCTGCCGCCCTCCTGTATCCCCCCACCCTCCTCCCTCCCACCCCTCATATCTTGCTGCCCTGCTCCCTCCTGTAGCTCTCCACTCCCCGCTTGTAGCTTGCTGTCCCACCCTCCTGCTGATCCGTGATCCGGTTGTTATGCAGTTGGTCATTATATTCCTCTCTTATTATTATTTACAATAGTCAAGAGTTGGAAGCAGCTCAAGTATATATCAGTAGATGAGAACATAAAAAAGCTGTGGTATATTTACACAATGGAATACTACTTGGCTGTAAAAAAGAAGAAACTCTTATCCTTTGCAATAGCATGGATGGGCCTGGAGAGCATTATGCTAAATGAAATAAGCCAGTCAGAGAAAGACAAGTACCATATTATTTCACTCATATATGGAATCTAATGAACAAAATAAAACTAACAAAATAGAAACAGGTTCACAGATAGAGAACAGACTAACGACTGTCAGAGGGGAGGGGGGGTTGGGAAACTGGGTGGAAAAGGTGAAGGGATTAAGCAAAAAAGAAAAAAACACCTCATAGACACAGACAACAGTATGATGATTACCAGAGAGAAAGGGGAGTTGGGGGAGGGATAAATGGTGATGGAAGGAGACTTGACTTAGGGTGGTGAATGCACAGCACAATGTATTGTAGAACTGTACACCTGAAACCTACATAGTTTTATTAACCAATGTCTCCCCAATAAATTCAATTAAAAAGAAAAATTAAGAGACAATTAAATGATGAGCATAATAAAAATTTTAAGTGTAAAAAATAATCCTATATAATAAAAGGGTAATATGCAAATTGACCCTAATGGCAGAACAACCAGAACGACTACTCGACCAGTCACTATGAGGCTCACTGATCACCTCTTGGTCCTTTTCCCCGGCCGGCAGGCTCCAATCGCCTGATAGTAAACAGGGAACCAGGGGTGGGTGGCGGGGGATACACGTGGCGCCAGGCCAAGGCCCGGGCCCCACCAGTCATCCCACATATAGAGGGCCACCCATGGTGGGGGCACACCCGGCGAGAACGACCAACCTATTGGTCCCTTCCCCCAGCTGTGAGGCTCTGATCGCCCAATGGCGAACAGGAAACAGGGGGTGGGTGGCAGCAGGGGGCAGGGCCAACTGCAGGCAGCCAGGGAAGATGGCCCTGATCACAGGCCAGGCTTAGGGACTGTACCCACACATGAATTTTGTGCGCTGGGCCTCTAGTAAATAAATAAAAGTCACTCTTGGGCCATGCCTGTGTAGCTCAGTGGTTGAGCATTGACCTATGAACCAGAAAGTCATGGTTCAATTCCTGGTCAGGGCACATGCCCAGGTTGCAGACTTGATCCCTAGTGTGGGACATGCAGGAGACAGCTGATCAATGATTCTTTCTCATCATTGATGTTTCTATTTCTCCCTCTCCCTTCTTCTCTAAAATCAATCTATATATATATATATATATATATATATTTTTTTTTTTTTTTTTTTAAAGATGGAAAAAACAATTAAAAAAAAACCACAAGTCACTCTTGGGACCCCCAATCTCAGACAAGTGCCAGAGCCAACCCATGCTCCTTTGAGATGTTAGGGTTTTCAGGCTCAGGGTGGATAGGCCAGGCCACTCCCCTTGTTACATGCTCATGTTACACTCTCAGGCTTTAATCTCCAGGTTCCTATCATCCCCCAGTCCTACCCACCACTTTGTCTATTTCCTTATCCACGTCCTCTCTCAGATAGGTAATGAAGTTGTTAGAAATGAATAATCTCTAGATATTACCTCTATGATAACTAATTACTAATAACACAGCTAACACTTACTCATAATAATCCCTTAATATTTGCCTGATGCTGCCCTGGCTGGGTAGCTCAGTTGGTTAGAGTGCCATCCCAATATACCAAGGTTGTGGGTCCAATCCCAGGTCAGGGCATACACAAGAATCAACCAATGAATGAATGGATAAATAAGTGAGACAAAAAATGCATGTCTCTCTCTTCTCTGATAGTCGAGTGCAAGGGGAGGGTAGAATAAATGTAATAGATGTATACTGGGTCCTGCACTGGGAATAGAAGATCCTATTTCTTAACCCTGTGACATTTCTCTTCTGTGTGGTTTTCTGAAATGATTAGAGGCCCGATACACAAAACTCGTGCAAGAGTATGCCTTTGTTTCCCCCAGCTGCCGGCACCGGCTTCCCTCTGGCACCCAGGACCCGGGCTTCCCTCCAGCCACCAGCAGGCACCCAGGATCTGGGCTTCCCTCACAGCCCCAACTTCGTCCGGAAGGTCGTCCAGAAGGACATCTGGTCTAATTAGCATATTATGCTTTTATTATTATAGACTAGTGGCCCGGTGCACGAAATTCGTGCATGGGGGAAGGGGGTGTTCCTCAGTCCAGCCTGCACCCTCTCCAATCTGGGACCCCTTGAAGGATGTCCTACTGCCGTTTTACAGGGATCGGGCCTAAACCGGCAGTTGGACATCCCTCTTGCAATCTGGGACTGCTGGCTCCTAACTGCTCACCTGCCTGCCTGTCAGCCTGATTGCCCCTAACCAATCTGCCTGCCGGCCTGCTCACCCCCAACTACCCCCCACCGCCATCCTGCTTGCCCCAAAATGCCCCTCCACCAGCCTGATTTCCCCATCTGCCCCCCATGTCAGTGTGCTCTCCCCCAACTGCCTCCCTTGCCAGCCTGCTCACCCCCAACTGCTCCCCCCCCCCCCGCTGTCCTGATCACCTCCAACTGACTCCCACTGATGGCCTGCTTGCTCCCAACTGGCCCCCCTGCTGGTCTGCTTACCCCCAATGGCCCCGCCCCCCAATAGCCTGATCACCCACAACTGCCCTCCCCTCTTGGCCTCTAACCACCTCTACCTCGGCCCCGCCACCATGGCTTTGTCCAGAAGAATGTCCAGAAGGTCTCCTGGAAGGTCTCCCAGTATAATTAGCATATTACCCTTTTATTAGTATAAATAGAGGCCTGGTGCACAGTTGGGGGCTGGCTCGTTTGCCCTGAAGGGTGGGGGGTCCCTTGGGGCATTGGGTGACCTGGGCAAGGGGCCTGTGGTGGTTTGCAGGCGGGCCACAGCCCCGGCAACCCAAGCTCCCAGCCCCTCCTTTTTTTCTTTATTTTTCAGCGCCTCCTTGAGCAGAGGCCAGGGTCAGCTGGAAGCAGGTATCTGGGATTTATTTATTTTCTATAATTGAAACTTTGTAGCCTTGAGAAGAGGCCAGGGCCAGGGCGGGAAGCCTGGCTTCCTCCATCGCCAGGGGCAACCCAAGCTTCCTGCTCACTCCAGCTCTGTGGCTGCTGCCATCTTGGCTGGGTTAATGTGCATGCTCGCTCCTGATTGGCTGGTGGGCTTGGCTTGTGGGTATCGCAGATGTATGGTCAATTTGCATGTTTCTCTTTTATTAGATAAGATTGTCTCAGCCCCCTTTCTTCTCTGAGCACCCACTCTCTAAAATCAATAAATTTTTAATAGTTGCCTGATTCTTCACGGTTAAAATCTCTTTTACCAAATGCCATTTGACCTAACCTCCCCTTGTCCCTTCATCCTCTCTAGACCCAGACCCAGACCCAGCCACTTTTTCCTCAGATCCTCTTGTCTCACAGTATTCCCATCCTGGTGTTCCTACCTGGAAGGCATACTGTGCTAAAGTGGCCACGACTTCTTTGAACAGGATACGGGAGGTCAGAGTGTGTCCATGGTAAACAACAGGCTCCCCACTAGGTCCATCCCATACATCCACCTCCACACAGCGGCACCCTCGCTTCAGGGCCCTGCAAGAACCCCAAGCCCCCAGGGATAGGAAGGGTCAAGGTCTAGCCTTCCACCTGGGGACCCTCTCCCCACTATGGAGAGAACAGTGCACTTACCTCTCAAGATCCCTGTTCAAGCTACATCTCCAGACCATTCTCTGCCCACTGGAACACTGCTGTAGCTCACACTGATCTCCAACATTTCCCCTCACTCCCAACCAACTCACAATCTTTCCTTAGTAAGTAATCACATTCTGCCTCATGATGCTCTGATGTTCTGGTTGTATTTCATTATACAACACCTGAGTTACTCAAACTCTCAGTAAATTTATTTTCTCTACTGGACTTCCTAGGGCAGAAACTATATGTTCCATTCATCTTTGTATCCCCTGAAGCTACTAGATCAGTAGTAAGTGCAAAGATATCTTGACTTTCTATCTAATGCATGATTGGTCACCATAAAAGTAGTTACTATTTATTAGTTATTGACACAGATTATATCATTGAATCCTCACAACAACCTAGACAGAATAGACACTATTATCATTTCTGTTTCACAAGTGGGGAAAGTGAGGCATAGGGAGGTGAAATATTTAGCTCCAGAGTAACAGTGAGGTAGTTAGGATTTGACCTCAAATGGTCTGACTCCAGAACCTATGTTTTTACTCCTATGCTTTACTGCAAGCATGTAAAACTCACGGCTGTTCAATAAACGAGGCATGTGGCCCGCTGGCTGTGAGTTTGACATGCTTGCACTGCCTTCCACTTAACATTTAGTTTATTTATTTATTTAAAATAAATCTGTCAGGGCCTGAGTTCAAAAAGAGTTTCATAGCTTATGAAAGAGAGAAGCTCTATTTACCCACAGGTTTTAATACCACTCTCCCACCAGTCTTCAGTATTTCCTCCAAGTCTCTCAGGTATCCAAGGATCCTCAGCCCCCAAACTCACCCCTCACAACATATTTTTGATTCCTGTTACCACTAAGAGTCTCCTAAATTTCCCACAGTTGTTCCCTTCTCATGAGCTTGATTCCTCCCCCCTTCCTCCCCACTGCACCGTATATATCCCTCGACGCTGCTCTGGCCACAAAGCTGGTCCCCCACCAGGTAGGTGTTGTGAGAGGAGTTGATGTAATAGTGGTTCAGGGGTTGAGTCATATCCTGGTAGATGGGGAGGCAGGATGGATTGAAGATGTCTCCGTCCTTCGAGTAGAGGTAACTGAGGAAGCCATCCATGCTCAGCACATGCCGCAGCTTGCCTAAGGTGTGGAGTAGGGGGGGCACTGGAATGAGAGAACTCTGAATGGGAGCACCCCAGCACACCCACAGCCAGTCCACCCCACCCCTCTCCAGGGTCCTGCCTGTCATATGGTGTCCACTCCCAGCCTCCAGAACCTGAACTTGCCCCCATCCAGTGTCTATCATTTTAATCATCCCCACCCTCAGAGAATGTTAAAGCTACAAGGGGAATAATTACAAACATTCTAGTTCGATGCTGTCCTATAGAACTTTTTACAATGATGGAAACTGCACTGTTCGATATGATAGCCTCTAGACACATAAGGCTACTGAGCACTTAAAATGTAGCTGTGTAACTGAGGAACTAAATTTTTAAATATATGTTTTTATTGGTTTGAGAGAGAGAAGGGAAGGGAGAGGGAGGGGGGAAAGAGAGAAAAAGAGAGAAGCATCGATCATTTGCCTCCTGCACTCTCCTGCTGAGGATCAAACCCTCAACCTGGGCATGTGCCCTGCCTGACCAGGAATTGAACCAGTGAACTTTTTAAAATTTATCCTCACCCAAGGATATTTTTTCCATTGAATTTTAGAGAGAGTGAAAGGGAGGGAGGAGGAAGAGAAAAGAGAGAGAAACATCAATGTGAAAGAGACACACAGACTGGATGTCTTCTGCATGCATCCCAACTAGGGATGGGGTGCAAACCCGTAACGGAGGTACATGCCCTTGACTGGGAATCGAACCCAAGACACTTCAGTCCTCGGCCGATGCTCTAACTAGTGAGCCAATCCCATCAGGAAAGAACCAGCAACGAGATCAATAGGTTAAGTCCATAGCTGCCAGGTACTTTCATATGCATTATTACATTTGATCACCAATTATTTAAAAAATGAAAAAATTGAGTCTCAGTGCAAGCATGTCAAACTCACAGCCAGCGGGCCACAACTTAACCAAGGTTACTCAGTAAGAAGCAGAGTGGGAACTTGAGCCCAGGTCTCTTGACTGATACTACCCAGCAGGCAGAGTATAGCATCTGATAGTTGAGTGCAGGGGGAGGGTAGAATAAATGTAGTGGATGTAGTAAATGTAATAGAAGATCCTATTTCTTAACCCTGTGACATTCCTCTTCTATGTGGTTTTCTGAAATGATTGCTTTCAGTCCCCTTTCTTCTCTGAGTACCCACATGAATCTGTAATTACTGATTTCAACACTTTCTACTTGACTCTAAGTTCCATGAATACCTTGCCCTTGTCTTGACCTACTCCTGTATCTCTGGTGCCTAGCACATAAATCTTGCCACATTTAGGTATTCAATAAGCACTAGCGGAAGTAGAGTGTGAAAGAATGAATGAATGAATGAATGAATGGAAAGAAGTGGGAATTGAGACTTAGGAAACCTGGGTCACTTGTCCATCTCTCACTCATCTCATCTCTAATCCTTATTCTCAGAGAGGTACCAAGTAAGAATCAGATGACCTGGGTTTGAATCCCAATTCCTCCTCTCATTAGCTGTTGGCTTTAAGCAAGTAATTTAATTGTTCTAAACCTCAATTTTTCTCTCTTGTACAACTAACTCAATAATAAAACCTATTTCAACAGGTCATTGTAAGGATTAGAAGAGGAAAGGCATGTAGAGATATTGGCACATTATGGAATACTTGGCAAAAGCCCAACCTTGATTTTCAAAGATTGTAGTAAGAACTAAATGAAGTTAAGGCACGTGAAAGTGCCTTGTACATAATTTCTATATATATAAAAGGCTAATATGCAGGGCCGCCCCCCCGTCCCCCCAGTTCACCTGAGAGACCATGAATTCGATCGTGCACTATGACATGCGCTGACCACCAGGGGGCAGCGTGGAACATGGCGGGCGACCAGAGGCAGCTGGGGTGATGAGGGAGCGAGGGAAGGAGGAGGCAGGGAGGTGGGGAACCTAATCGGCCCTGATTGCGGGCCAGGCCTAGGGACCCTATCCATGCATGAATTTTGTGCACCGGGCCTCTAGTATTATTAATAATGTACTAGTAAATTCCTCACATTCTGAAGGGAATGGAGAAAAGGAAGAGGTCTACTAAAAGGGCAAGGAGAAAAATTTGAGGGCAGAGAGGGCATATTTTAATTGTGTTTGATAAATGCCGAATGACTGACCTCATCATCATCCCCCTCAGCCAGGGGCTGACTAGCTTCCTAGGACTTTAAGGGACTCAGAGACTTCAAGAACCATTTGGTAAACTTGGAGAAAGCCCAGGAAAGGGCAGAGAGCCAGCATTTAAAGTGAGAGCAAACAGGAACCATGAAGGGAACTAGAGGAAAATGAATCATATGCACTAGAGGAAAAGAGACCAAAGCAAGAGGACCAAGTATTTTATATTTCCACTGAGGCCAAAAGCTGATATCAGGAAGAACTTTCAGCAAGTGAAGGATGTGCAACATGAGCATGGTGGAAGAAAGGGGTCTTGTGAGAGATCTAGCATTACAGAGGATACTTCTGTCTTATCTGGGCAAGAAATGGAAATGGCTGCACTCCTTTGAGAAGTGGCAGAATGAGATGAAGATGATTGGGCAGGGGTCTGAGGTAGGGGTGGACTCAGCCTTCCTTGAGTTAGACAGAAAGCTGCTGATCTCTGGACCTTTCTGGTCATGGTCCCCTTCCCTGACCCCTGTCTGGTGCCTCTCTGCTCTAGTCCTCTTACCACTTTCTGAAGGCTCATGACGGTCAATGAGTGCCAGAGCAAGGTCAGAAGCATGGTCTCCTTCTTTCTGCTCCTCTTGAAGGAAATCCACAAATTCCAACAGGGTCAGCTTCTGCCCATCAGCCGAAAAGTTTCCAAACAGTTCCTGCACCTCAACACGCTTAGTCAATGCCTTGTAGAACTCTATAAATTCTTGTCCTTCCAGAGTGTCAGATTGGGACGTGTCTGCTGCCTGCAAGAAGGGTTTAGAGGAGATTGGACAAACACTTTAACAGCAACTTTTATGGCCTTTACTTGTCTTATAAGGACAGTCTTACTGACAGATAGATCCAAGTATGCTTCCACAGAATACATGATACTTGGTGTTCATAGAAGTCACTTCAATAAGTGAAAAGCAAAATTTCAGCCATACCATTTGCTACTAGAAAAAATTTTCAACTAGAAAGAATTGAAATCCCCAAAGGTCAAAATATCCCTCCTTCTATTTATTCACATTCTAGTTGGAGTTTTCTATTGTTCTAAGCCCTGTGAAAGTCTGGCCAAGGACAGAGAGGTCCTTGAGGTCTGATATAATAACATATTATCATTTACCTTTTATAAGATTATAAATCATCTTTCCAACAAGACTGAAGAGTAAGAAGCATGGCCTACACTTCCCATTGAACCTGGCATAGTGCTAAGGGCACATAATAGAGATTCAATAAATGAATGTTGTTGGATAGGATCAGAGTACTTATGGTCAAGTGAGAATGTGGCCTTATTTGGTTTCCGCAAATCGTTTCCTGGAAGACTCACCTGGAAAAGCTGAAAGGCGTATTCTTGTTCCATTTCCACATTCATCAGGCGTAGTAACCGCTGGACTTCTTGGAAACTCATCCGACCATCCTGGTTTTTGTCTCCACGCTGGAACCAGTCACTCAGCCATCCAGGTCCGAGTCAAGGCAAAACCACTGTGGTGTGTTTGTATGTGCAAATGTGTGTACATGTTCATCCACTGACATCTCTCCCTATCTTTGCTGCCTGTCTATCCCCCACACAAATGAATTTTCCACATTAGCTTCTAGAATACCACCACCCCACCCCCACCCCCGAAAACCTATCTATCTTATCCCTGCATGGCTCAGGTGCCGGCAGGTACCTCTTTTTTTGGAGAAAGTCCAGATTCCTTAACATAGAGGTTAAGATCTCCTGTGCCCCCATAATCTGGACCCAACCCAGTCTGCTCAACACATCTCTGTCCTTTCTGCACTTTAGCCAGAACCCCAACTCCCCACTCTGTGATGTCTCAGCTCTCCAGCACCTCAATTTCCTATCTCTGGGCCTTTACTCATGCTGTTCCTCAGGCAGGGGTGTCTTTACCTCCTCTCTTAATGTTCAAATTATACTCATTTTCAAGGCTCCACTAAAATACTTCCTCCCTAGCCGAAACCAGTTTGGCTCAGTGGATAGAGCGTCGGCCTGCAGACTCAAGGGTCCCAGGTTCGATTCGGGTCAAGGGCATGTACCTTGGTTGCGGGCACATCCCCAGTAGGGGGTGTGCAAGAGGCAGCTGATCGATGTTTCTCTCTCATCGATGCTTCTAACTGTCTATCCCTCTCTCTTCCTCTCTGTAAAAAATCAATAAAATATATTTAAAAATAAAAAATAAAAAAATAAAATAAAATACTTCCTCCCTAAAGCTTTCTCAGAACCCTCTCAGCTAGAATTAAATACTTCTTCTTCCTTTGAACAGCCTCAAATAATCTAAGTACCATAACTGTTCCATGGTACTTAGATTATTTACACAATCCCATCCTCTCCACCAAGGAAAGCAATATCTGAGTCCCATTTATCTTTGTACCCCTATAGCCTGGCATATAGTGCCTGATACATTCTGTTTAATAGCTGGTGAATGAGTGGATGAATGGATGAAAGAACTAGCATAGAAGGTGAATACAATCTAGGAAACTTGAAGTGAGTTGACACCACTAAGCCTTTGAAGGGATTGCTTCCCACCCCTGTGGTAGTTAATGCCACTAGGATCTTCTGTTCAGCTCTCAGGACCAGCACCTTGTTTGGCCCTTGGCCTCTTGCTGTCCCTTCCCCCAAACCTAGGAGGCCTGATGCATGCCCAAACTCTGCCTGGCTATACTTTTGCCATCTCAAACCTCGATTCCTCCTTCAGTATTCTCAGTCTCACATCGGTCTGAACTGCCCCTACCCACCACATCTGGACTCTTGGGCTTCCCTAACCCTATAATCCCTCCCACCTGTCTCTAGCCCTGTAGCATCTGCCTTTTCAGTGACCCTGGCCCCCACTCTGACTCCATCCTGCCCGATACTGGTCCAGCCTCTCCTGTTGGTCCATGCTGGTGACAAAGTCCACCAATAGCTGGAGCCCCTTTATCCAGATCTGGGCCTCTTCCACACTGTTGGCCACCAGGTCCAAGTTGGAGCGGCGGCCATGGAAGACGATGGTAAAGCCTTGCTTCAGGGGGAACTCCTCTGCCAGGCTGCGCAACAACTCAGATTCATGGCCATTACGCACTGTCTCCACGTCAGAGATCGAGACTGCCAGAGAAGAAACAAGTGGGAAGACTGAGGAAGAGAGTTCGCCAAATTGTAGGAGCTAATGATCAAAGACCATTAATTACTCCCTTCTTCTCTGTGAAGCCATAGAGAGGAGGAACCCCAACCTCCACAGGCTAAAACCCAAAAGCTTTAGTATAGGGAGATGCAGACGCATGGGATTCAGGATTCCACATGAATCACTGCTGTGTTCATAGGCAGCATGGCAAGAGGCCTGTGCTAGGAATGGCAAGACCTGGCTTCCAGCTTTTAGCTGGCAGTATGACACAGACAAAAGAACTTAATCCTCAGTGTCCTCATCTTCAATAAGGGATGGTCCCTTACATGGCCAGTGTACATGGTGATCACAAAAGGACTGGGGGGGCTGACAAATGGAAGCACAGTTACAGGGTAGAAGCAGTTACACCAAAGCATAATATGCCCAATTTCAATTCTTCCATTCCAGGTTTGAGAGTTTCCTCTTTCCAGATAGGAGGGAGCCAGAGAAATGCTCCCACCCTCTTTCCTCAGCTGGAGGTGGTGTGGAATGTGAGCTTTGATATGTCTCTAAAGCAAATTCCCTTAGATGCGTCCTATGATCATATTTTTAGAGGGATCATAAAGTGTTCAGCCAATAGAATGCACACTTATGATGCATTTATGACATTTTAAAATATTCACCATAATGGCTAATATTTATTAAATGCATCTGGTTCCAGGTCCCATGCTTTAGACATTAATTTATTGAGTCCCTGTAATCTACTAGGCAGGTACTGTTTAACATCCATTTTACAGATGAGGAAACTGAAGCTTAGTTTAAGTAACTTGTCCAAAGCCACTCAGCTAGAAAGTGGCAGAGCCAGGGCTTTAATCCAGCCAGTCAGATGCCTGAGATCATGCTCTTATTATAATAAAAATAACAAGATACATAATGTATGATTTATTGAGCCTTGTTATATGCCAGGACTCTTCAAAGTACTTTACATGCAATAATTGATTGTATCCTAACAACAGCCTTAAGAGGCAAATAGGCTCAGGCATAGATACAAGTGGGACAGCACAAGGCAACATCATAGGACCCTGGTCCCTTTCCTGCTATCAGGTGCTGGGCTCCTCAGGATTATATCCACCCATATGCCCACCCTTAGCTATCCATGTCACTTACAGCTGGCCTTGGCTCTGCCTCCGACCTGCCGGGCATGCCAGACAGTCATGCCATCTTCCTGAAGTCTGAAGTATCTTAGCTTCTTCCAGTTTTTGGATCTCACCTTGCGCATCAGCATACCTTTCTGCATCAGCAGCACATCTTGACTGATGGGTAGCCCTGGGCCAGGAGAAGCAGGGGCTGGATAGCCAACCAGGGATGTGGAGGACCCAGGAGGAGCTCTTGAATAGGGGTTCAGCGTCCTCCCCGTCCCTGGGCTGTCTCCCCAAGCCCTCTTCTGCAGGGGTACTCACGGCCTTGCAGCAGGGATGCCATCACCCACTGTTCCACCAGCTGGCGCCAGAGTCACCTAAAGGAGTAAGGAGGAGCAAAAGACTGGGTTAATCTTGGTGATTTTAGAATAACAGAACAAGGGAGGAAGAGAAGGAAACCAATGTTTCCTGACAGCCCACTATGTGTCAGGCATTTCATCTATATAGTCTGTAGCTCCTTTTACTTCTAATTTGAATTTGGTGACTACAAGGCTTAGAAAGGCTAAGAAACCCGCCTCAAATCACATTGGGATTCAGAATTTGAAGCTAAGTATGTCTGATTCCAGAACCTTTGCTGCTTCCCATAGCCATCTCCAGAGAGGGCTAAACCAGGTCTTTCTGCTAAATACTCCTCTCTTTCCCAAAACCCCATATTCCACAAGATAACCTCATGTCACACTGCTCAGCTCCTCATTATTAAAAACCACTATCTTGCTGGCTGCCTTTGCAGAATCTGGAATCTCTACATCCTAGTCTTCTCTTCTCCAGATAAAATCATCTTAAACATCCTAACTTCCCTATTCTGGGAGCCCTCTCTATGCTCCCATGTAGACTATCCAGCTTTGAAATCTTTCTTTATTGTATATTTAAAATTTTTTGTTAATCCTCCCTGAGGATATCTTTTCATTTATTTTTAGAGAGAGTGGAAGGAAGAGAGAAAGACAGAGAGATACATTGATTGCTTCCTCCTGGCCCCCCGTGGGGCCAGGGATTGAGCCTGCAACTGAGGTATGTGCCCCTGACCAGAATCGAACCTGGAACCCTTCGTTACGCAGGCCCATACTCTACCCACTAAGCCAAACTGGCTAGGGTCTTTTCTTTTCTTTATTTTTTTTTAAATTGATTTTTAGAGAGGGAGAGGAAAGGAGAGAGAATTGTTGTTCCACTTATTTGAGCATTCATTGGTTGATTCTTTTATGTCCCCTGACCAGAGATCAAACCCAGAACCTTGGCATATCAGGATGTTACTCTAATCAACTGGGCTACTTGGCCAGGGCTCCTGAAGTGTTTCTTTTGTCTCGTCTACAACACTTCATGTTGTACATAGCTAAATAAGCCATGTTCTTCACCTTCACGTGGTAAAGCATATTTTATACTTCTTTTCAGAACAGTTATTCTGAGAGTTTTAATGGACCATGTAAATTACAAAGTCTCAGAACTGCATTTTTAAGTTTTCTCTACCTACTAAAAAAGAGTGCTTCCTTTATGATATATGCTAATTTAGGACCTGCTTCATTTGTCCTAGTAAGTAACAACAAACTTCCCTTGAAAAGAACTAGAAGATTTTATAGATAGCCACTTAGATTCTAGCTTTGCCCCTATAAGAAATGCTCAATTCTTGACCAAATCATTCAGAAACTGGCAAGCCCATGAAACATAAACCTCTATGCTTTTGTATAAGCAAAGTATCTACACTTGAATAGAAATGTTGTGCTTTTTAATTAATAAGGTTAAAATGTTGACATTGGTGAACATCTAAAAATCTAAAAGAATCTCTGAAGCAATAATTTGATTAATGCTCCATAAAAACATCATGCTGCCTGGCCAGTGTGGCTCAGTTGGTTGAGCATTGCTCCTTGCACCGAAGGATGGCCTATTGAATTCCTGGTCTGAGCATGTGCCCAGGTTGTGGGTTTGGTCCCTGGTCAGGGTGCATGCAGAAGGCAACTGATTGATGTTTCTCACATCAATGTTTCTCTCTCTCTCTCTCTCTCCTTTTCTCTTCCTAAAAAAATGAATAAAAACATATTTTAAAAAACTTTAAAAAAACATCATGCAGCTCAACTCTCAATATTTTACAAATGAAAAAGCAGAAGTCTAGAAATGTGATGTGACTTGTCTGAGGTCACAAAGCATATTAGTACCTTATGTCTCTAGTGGGAAGAGCCTATAAAGTCACCTGGGGATAACTAAGTCTTTGGAAAGAAGGCAGAGGTCACTGAAAATACAGCTTTCCTGACTGTAGCACCTAGAAAAGGCTTTCTAAATGAGTAGCAATGTGCAGGTGTCAGAGGGAATGGAGCAGGTTGAGAATCAGTCTGTACCTAAGTGGGAAAGAGAACTCAAGGCTTCTCTCAAGAGAGAAAGATCCCTGCAATGGTTCCAAAAAAAGAAAAGGTTTTGCTGGCTGAGACTGAATAGGAGAGCCTGGGTGAGAAACCCCTGAATGGAAGAAGGGCTGCAGAGTGCTTCCTGGGAGACAGAAGAGCATCTCTATTTTTCTGGGTAGAGACACACAGTTTGGAACCTGAGGCTTGCAAAAGCTATATTAAGACTGAAGTAGAAAGTAACAAACAAGTCCCTCTTAAGTATCTCAGGTCCTCAGACTCTGGGGTGGGGTGAGCATGGGGGGGTCAGCCTGGAGCTGAAATTGAAACCCCATGGCCAACAACCTGTAATATCACCACTTTGAACTTCAGCTCCCATGTCTGGGGCAAAGGGACTCTGGGATGGGGTGGACCTTGGCCCTGGGAGAAGACAGAATTACCTGACCCTACGCCTGGGTCCAGGAGCCACACAATAATGTCCTAAAACATGGGAAGCCTGAAAACAGAGCCCAAGTACCAGGATGCCCCTATTTTGGAGCCTCTCAGACCAGCTTTAGAAAGTTCTTTTATCCTCTTTTGTCAAACACTTACAACCCCAGAACTTGGCATGCTCTTCAAATCTTGCTCCCATTCCTGAATCACTATTTCAAATCTGTATCTAGGTGACATGTGGCCATGCATAAGAGGGCCAGTTTCAACACAAGGAGCTACAGAATGTCAGAGCAGGACTTCATTTTCTAGAGAAAAGGAGTGAGCACTAGAAAAATTAGCTCAACTGCCAGAGTCACCTAATGAATTAAGTGGCAGAACGTAGGATAACAACCAAGGTCTCCACATGACCAGCTCAGAGATCTCACCAAGACTCTGCCCTTAGACAGGGATTTCACTAGGAAGCAGGTTAAAGCAGGGCTAAGAATCAATGAAGAATATCAAAGTTTTGTCTTTCCCTTCCATCTTTTCTGTTTCCTCCATATCCCACAAAACAGTTTTTTTTCTTTCTTTTCGTTTTCTCTCTTTTCCCCATCCTCTACCTGACCCATACCTTCCCCGCCCCCCCCCCCCAACTCACTCTTTTCTCTCCTGTCCTCTCTGCCTATCTTCTTGCTCACTTGTCAGCCTCTCTCTGTTCTCTTTTCATCCTTCTCCCCATCATTTCATCCTCTCTTTTTTCTGGTTCACAACCCATGAGGATTTTGAAACTGTGGTCCAGCAGCACGTCCCTCTACTAAGCCTCACTTTCCCCCGTATCCTGGGAGACTAACTAAACAAACTGCCCAGAGAATGCAACTTAGAACCCAAGTGTTCTAGGTCTCAGTGTTTCCTCTGGTATCTGAAGGTAAATTGGTAAGGATGCTCACAGCTGGTGCAGGTGTGGTTAGAAAAGAAGACACAAAAGATTTGGGAGTAGGAGCAAGAGGCAGGGAGCAAAGGATGAAGACTGTGAGTAAGAGAGACTGGTCTTAACTGTCCACTCGTGGACACACATGTGGAGATCCTCAAGGGTACAGGTAATTTCCTCTATAATACAGATGAGAAAACAGAGACAAAAAATGAGGTGGGAAGTAGCCAGGGCTGCCAAGCAAGATTTGGTCCTCAACTTCCAGGTGGCTTATGGGAGACATGGCAGAAATGTCAACGGCATTACAGTGGGATTCAGGGTGTCTCCAGTCTCCCTGAGGAGCAGGAAGGAAGAGAATCATTCGTCTACTTTTTTTCTAAGTTGTTACATTTTGTCTACTCTTTTCCTTCTGAGCAGGATTATGCCTGGTTCATGTAGAGAGGACAGAATGCCCCCAGACATCGTTCCTAGCCCTCAGAATGTCAGAGCTTGAAGACTTTTTATAACACATGTAATCCAGAGGTTCCTGGCTACATCAATATTCCCTGGAGAGTGTCTTATAACAGAGATTCCTTAGCCCACAATCTACCAGATCAGAAATTCCAAGAATGGGGCTCAGGTATATTTATTTTTATCAAGCACCTCTGACACACAGGCAAGTCTGGGAAACCCTAAATTCCCTCTTATTACAGATCAGGAAGTTGGAGACCAAAGTCACCTACCTGATTGATGGCAAAGTCAGGACTAGAAGCAAGTGCTCTTCCCAGAACAGCACTTGGGCATGCCAACAAACTGTCTTGGTCCAGTGAGCAGGCCAAGAACGAGGTATAGAATTCAAACCCTGGCTCTTTCCAAGGAAGTCTCATAACTCTCTCTCTATTACCAGGGGTTCCTCTACTCCACCTGGGCCATGGCCAACCCTCATTTAGTAATCCTCAACAATCTGTTAATGAATCTATGCTAAAGCACAGTTATTCCAGTTCTCTCTCTCCTTACTATGATGGGGCTCACCTCTAAGTGGCATCCCTGGGTAGCTAAAAAGTCCCATATAAAGAGGTGATTGACCCCAGCCAGCAGGAAAATTGTAAGTCAAAGAAGATAAGCTAGAGAGAACCAGGAGGTCAGAGCCTTGTGGATCTGTTCTGGCAAAGGAATCCAGGGTGAATATATATATATATATATATATATATATATATATATATATATATATATACACACACACATATATGATCCTCACCTGAGGATATGTTTATTGATTTTAGAGGAAGAGGAAGGGGGAGAGAGAGAGAAACATTGATGTGAGAAACATCAGTCAGTTGCCTCCGTATGCGCCCCAACTGGGGATCAAACCCACAACCCAGACAGGTGCCCAGACTGGGAATCGAACCCACAACTTTTTGTGTACTTGTGTACGGGATAGTGCTCCAACCAACTGAGCCGCTGGGCCAGGGCCAGAGTGCAATTTAATCAAGGCATGTAGAAGGCAGACCTAGGGACTCAGGCAGGCAGAACATGGAAGAAAGGCTGGTCAGAGCCTCCAGGCCCTTACCGTGTGCAGGATAGCAGTCCTGTGTCTGTGAGCTCTGCAGTGCTTGCTCTCCACTGTGGGATGAGGAAACCCAGCCGGCTCCTTTTCTTCTTTGCTCCTCTTGCACTCGCTGGCTTTCTCCCCTCCTCTACTGCAGTTTGCTGCTGTGACTGGCAGAGTTACAGCCAGAAGGAAGGAGTGGGGTGGGGGGAAGTGTGAGCTATCTTCAGTCCAGCCCACCCAACTCTTAAAGGCCCAGGACACTGGTCAGTGAGGGAGTCGTGGGGATAGAGTGGGTAGAAAAGGATTAAGGGGAGGGATTGGAGCACCACATCTCCAGGGAGGAGGAGCCTGGCTGCCCTTCATCTTGGTGCCAGCCCTCACTGACCCCAATCCAGACTCAGCTCTCAAAGTGAAATCCAAGGAGTGTCTGAGTTGCAGTGCTCCATGAATCACGGCTTTTCATTCTGGTTGGTTTCTCTCTGCATGTTATACAGCTGTCTTTGCCCTTATTTCGTCTGGCTTCTTTCCATGGTATCCGTTTCCACCAGCCTGCCTGCTTCTGTATGTCTGCATGCTGCCTTGCAGGGCACTCAGTCTAGCTTCGCAGTGCAGTGAAAGAAAAAAAGGAATAGGATGGAAAAGGAAGATGAGGAGAAAGGGAGGAGAGGAATGATCTTAAGAGTGTAGGAGACAGGTTAGTATCTGTATATATATAATAGGCACTTGCTAAATACTTAAGGAATGTATACAGGAATTCATTTGTTCCTTTACATTCATTCATTCTATGAGCATTTGCTCAGCACCTCTAATGTGCAAGGACATACAGTACATGTGTGTTTATAAAGATGTGTGTGAAGCAGACTCACCATGTGTAAGAATCAAGGGCAAAAAGAGAAGCACAAGACTGGAAAGACCCAGCTGGGAAAGGAAGGTAATGAGCTTCTTATGTAAGGGTGAATGAATAGGCAGCTGAAACAGAAACCAAGATTGAGCAAAGAGGACCAAGTTAGGAGAGGAATAGGTGATTGTAAAGGGCTTTATTATGGCCCCATACTTCACAGTGAGAAACTGAGGCCCAGAGAAGTTTAGGCAATGTCCTGGACTCACCTATCAGTAGAAAAGACAACCAGTCCCTTACACTCGCCCAAGCACTGTGAGCTGGGACCTACTTTTGCTCTGCCTTGGAAAGACTGCAGGGTATGGCTCTTTCTAGACCAGTAGATGACAGCAAAATAGCTGAGGGCATAGGGCATAGCCCTGTACTTGCTTGGACTTCTGTGGGATCCTTTTCCAGTGAGGTCTGTCTTAATCATGGGCACAGAGTGAACTAACTGTATAAAATGATGCAATTTTAAGTGTGCTGAGATCTGGCTGCCTCTCATGGCTCTCCCACATACCTCTCAACAGCCTAATATTCTACCATTAGTGATTATTTATAGCTAAACTTTAGTCCCATTAAAATAAAATCCTTCTAAGTGATTACCATAAATTTCAGGATAGTGGTTACTTTTGGGAGGAGGTAGGAGTTGTGATGGAAAAGGCAGAGATCTGGCTTCTGAAACAGCTGGTCAAGTTCTATTTCCAGTTTTGGGTGCTAAAAAGGGTCTTCACTTTATAATAACTTATTAAGCTATATGTTTTCTTTTTTAAAAATATATTTCTTTATTGATTTCAGAGAGGAAGGGAGAGATAGAAACACCAATGATGAGAATCATTGATCGGCTGCCTCCTGCATGCCCCCCCCCCCCCCCACTGGGGATAGAGCCCACAACCCAAGCATGTGCCCTTGACCGAATCAAACCTGGGACCTTTCAGTCCACAGGCTGATGCTCTATCCACTGAGCCAAACCAGCTAGGGCGCTATATGTTTTCTTTACGTAGTTTGCTATATCTGTATTATATAAGAGGGTTTCAAATTTTTGCACCTGATAATTTCTGAAGCCTTACTGGTTTTTCACAATTTATATCTAGGTTATGTTTACTGTACTTTAGTGAGAGCAGGTTTTGATAAAGGAAGAGGAGTATACAGAGAGGGGAGGCAGAATGAGGCCATTATTGGGAACAGGAAGATTATGGGGGTATCAATATTTAAACTGTGCTGATCTCAGATTTTAATTAATAGAGGCCATGTCTCAAATGCTTGTCGCACTCTCCAATTTCTACTTCCTCAACATCATTAGGTCCTTATTTTTCTATGCTTCCCCTTCACATTCCCACTCCTCCAATGTTATATATGGTTTGCTTCTTCCTAAGTGATTAATGGCTTCACCTTATTGCTGCCCAACCTTCTTCCATTCAGGGTGTTCTATGAGGGGTACTCTCATTCAATCTGGATTTTCTGGGAGAGTCCGATCTCAAATATTCTCTTTCAGTGTCCTCATAAACAGTGTTCCCAGATTATATGTTCTGATTTTTGGGGCAGGCACTTGGAGACCTTCAAAGGTTAGAATAGCTTCAAAGAGTGGCTTAGAAGACATGCTCATTGCAGGATGCTCTTTAGAATAGGAAGGGAGCAGATAGATGTTTCCAGGCACAGGAACTATCCACCTGGTTTGGTTATTCCTATTCCCATAATGATTCCGGCCCTTCCTCCACTGTTGTCTATTATTAACAGATCCAGAAACCTGATCACAGCAGCAGCAGCACAGAGACTTTCTGGGAACCATGCCTAGGAAAGGACCAGAAGCCCTAAATTGAAGCCCTCGGCTGGCAGAGGAAGACCTAAACTCTACACTCTCACACTGCCATCCAGATAAGCCTAGACCCTCCTCCTAACACTAAGGAGTGACATCCTAAACATTTTTCTTTTGGGAACAGTCAGGCTAGGGAGTCAGAGACCAGTTCCCCAGCTCATCCAGCCATACTCACACTTCTGAAGTAAAACCCATCTTCTTGATGGTCCAAAAGGTAACACAAAATATTAAATTTAATTAAAAAAATCATCAGTGATAGTACCTGTATAATTAAAAGAATATATAACTTCAAAAGACCAGAGAATATATAGCCATTCCTTCATTCCAACAAAATTAAAAACAAACAACAAAATAAAAAACACCCAGTGGGAACAAGGAGGTATAAAATGAGAGACTGAAATGATAGAAGCTAGAATAAAAAAATACAAATGGTATATTCCATAAGAAACCTTTCAGAAAAGGTCATATAACAAAATACAAGCGTGTGCTATTAAGACTCATATCTACAAAAAGTTGACAGTTAAAGGACCACATCTGGGAATGGGAGGACTCCAATTTTCTTACTCAAGATAGCTTTGGCATTACCATATACATTTTAGAATCAGCTTGTCAGTTTTCACAAAAATAAATCTGCTGGGATTTTAGTTAGAATTGAGTTTAATCAGATCAATTTGAAAAAATTGGCTTTTTACACTATTGTTCTTCAATTCGTGAAGATGATATCTCTCTCCATTTCTGTAGGTTTAAGAATGTTTCATTGTTTTCAATGTAAAAGTTCTGCATGTCTTTTGATATATTTCTAGCTCTTTAATTTCTTATGTTATTATAAATGATAATTTTAAGCTTTATTTTCTATCTATTGTTGTATTTAGAAACACAGTTGATATTTTTGTATATTGACTTTGCAAAATTCATTTAATTCTAAGAGCTTGTAGATTCTTTTATATTTGTGTATACAATCATATTGTCAGCATTTTTTTCCCCTTTGTAATTTTGTCTTTTATTTTCTTATCACACTGGCCATAACCAATATAACGGTTAAGTGGAGGTGTGATATGAACATCTTTATCTTGTCCCTCATCTCATGGAGAATGATTTCAATACTTTATCAATAATGATTTAGGCCCTAGCCGGTTTGGCTCAGTGGATAGAGTGTCAGCCTGCGGACTGAAGAGTCCCAGGTTCGATTCCAGTCAAGGGCACATGCCTGGGTTGCTGGCTCGGTCCAACGTGTAGGAGGCAGCCAATTAATGATTCCCTCTCATCATTGATGTTTCTCTCTCTTCCTCTCTGAAATCAATAAAAATATATATTAAAAAATAATGATTTCAATATAAGGTTTACTGCCGGGTTTTTGGGATAATTAAAAAATATATATTTTTATTGATTTCAGAGAGGAAGAAAGAGATAGAAACATCAATGAGAGAGAATCATTGATTGGCTGCCTCCTGCATGCCCCCTACTGGGGATTGAGCCTGCAACCTGGGCATGAGCCCTCACCTGGAATCTACTGGTGACCTCTTGGCTCATAGGTAGACGCTCAACCACTGAGCCACACTGGCCAGGCTATCATCCTATATAATAAAAGCCTAATATACTAAGTGTGTGGTCAACTGGTCAGCCATTCAAACCAATCAAAGCATAATATGCTAATGATATGCTAAGGCCGCTCAACTGCTCACTATGATGTGCACTGATCACCAGGGGCAGATATTCTGACCTGTACGTTACCTTGCTGCTGGGGTCTGGCTGATCGGGACTGAGCGAGCCAGGCCGGGCACACCCTGGAGCCATCCCGCAGTCCCTCCCCGGCTGGCCAACCTCCTGCATCCCTCCCCTCCTTCACGATAGGGGCCTTCTGCATCCAGGCCCCAATCATGCACGGGTGGGGTCCCTTGGCCTGGCCTGCACCCTCTCAGAATTCTGGACCCCTCAGGGGATGTTGGAGAACTGGTTTCTGCTCAATCCTGCAGGCCAACTCATTTATTAGCCAATATAATAAAAGGCTAATATGCAAAGCAACTGAACAGTGGAACGACTGGTTTCTATGAAGTGCACTTACCACCAGGGGGCAGATGCTCAATGCAGTGATGGTCAATGCGCTTCCACAAGGGGAATGCTGAGGCAGTGCTAAGGATGTCCAGGGAGTGGGCCTAAGCCGCCAGTCAAACATCCCCCCGGGGGCTCCCAGACTGCGAGAGGGCGCAGGCCAGGCTGAGGGACACTCTGCATTCCCCCCCCCCCCCGCTCCCCGCTCCCCCATCACATGAATTTCGTGAACTGGACCTCTAGTCTTTATATGATGCTAGATTTGATTTGCTTATCTTGTCTAGAAATTTTATGACTATATTCATGGGATTTGGGCCCTTGCTTTTCTTGATATCCTTGATAGGTTTTGGTGGCCAAGTTAATACTAACTATTCTACAATCACCAGTGAATTGAATGTTCCCTTTTTTCTAGTCTCTGGCAGTTAATGAGATTGGTGATTGTAGAATATGAAAATGTCCCTTTTTCCATTTCTAACATTGTTGATGTTATTTTTTCCTCATCAGTCTACTAAGAGTTTATCAATTTTATTATTTTCAAGGGAATGATATTGGGCTTTGTTGATTTTCTTTATTGTACATTAGTTTTCTAATTCACTGGTGTGCTTTTTTTGGTATCTTCCCTTCTATTTTTTGAATTTGCTATTCCTTTCCAGTTTCTTGACATGAAAACCTAGACCATTGACTTCAGCCTTTCTTTTATAATGTGTGAATTTAAAGTCATGTATCTCTTTTAAGTTCTGCTTTACCTGCATGCCACAAGTTTTGATACAGCACATCTTCATTATCATCCAATTACAATTTTTCCTAATTTCCTTTTTTGATTTCTTCTCTGATCCAGGGGTTATTTAGAATTATATTACTGGTTTTTGATTTATGGTTTAAGATTACACATTAAAATTTTTTAACAATTGAATTTAATGGGGGTGACATTGGTTACTAAAATTATATACGTTTCAGGTGTACAATTCTGTAATATATCATCTGCATATTGTATTGTGTTCACCACCCCAATCTCCTTCTATCACCATTTATTCCCTGTATACCCTCTCCCCACCCCCCCTCTGGTATAAATTTTGATTTTTCAAATTATAGTTTATATTCAATACCAGAGGCCCAGTGCATGAAATTAATGCATGGGTAGGGTCCCTAGGCCTGGCCTGCAATCAGGGCTGATCTGTGGGGTGACCAGTGGGGCAATTGGGAGGGCCCTTGACTTGGCTGGCCTAGGGCCTGTGTTGAGCATCTACTCCCTGGTGGCCAGTGTGCATCATAGCGACTGGTTGTTCCACAGTTTGGTCAATTTGCATATTAGGCTTTTATCATATAAAACTAGAGGCCTGGTACATGAAATTCATGTATGGAGGGGGTGTTCCTCAGCCTGGCCTGCACACTCTCCAATCTGGGACTCCTTGGGGGACCCCCCTGTGGGATTAGGCCTAATCCCAAACAGACATTCCTATCGCAATACAGGACAGCTGGCTCCTAACCACTCGCCTGCCTGCCTGACTACCCCTAACTCCTCTGTCTGCTGGCCTGATCACCCCCCTGCTGACCTGATTGCCCCTACCTTATCCCCCTGCCTGATTGCCCCTAACCTCTGCCTGCCTGCCTGATCACCCCTAACTGCCTCTGCCTGCCTACCTGATCACCCCAAATGCCCTCCCCTGCCGGCCTGATCTCACCCCCAACTGCCCTCTCCTGCCGGCCTGATCGCCCCTGCCTGTCTGCCTTGGCCCCCTCCACCATGGCTTTGTCCAGAAGGAAGTTGGACATCTGGAAGATGGCTGGTTGGCCTGATCTAATTATCATATTACCCTTTTATTAGTATAGATTATATAGGATAGGATTGCTTAAATGGGGGAGGGAGGGGGGCCGAGGATACCTTTTTCAGCAGGAGGAGATGCTCTTAGCAAACAAAAACACATAATCCCTATGTCTGGACTGATAGCCAGCCATATGCACTATACCAGTGGTCGGTAAACTCATTAGTCAACAGAGCCAAAAATCAACAGTACAACGATTGAAATTTCTTTTGAGAGCCAAAATTTTTAAACTTAAACTTCTTCTAATACCACTTCTTCAAAATAGACTCGCTCAGGCCATGGTATTTTGTGGAAGAGCCAAACTGAAGGGGCCAAAGAGCTGCATGTGGCTCGTGAGCCGGTTTGCCGACCATGGCACTATACTGTCAAAGCAGTCATTAAAAAATTCAATCACTTTCGTACACCTTACACCAAACAGCTGTTGCCCTTAAAACCTCTTCTCAGCCCCCACCTTAGGTTCTGCCTTTGCAGTTCACCCAGAGCAGGTTCTGATCAGTTTCTATGCCAATCAGCGTCAAAAGCTCCACATCCTAGGCAGCCATTGGTTCCTCGCAGTTCAACCAATTTTGGTTCTGACTGGTTCGTTTCTATGCCAGTCAGCGTCAAAAGCTTTGCCTCCTAGGCAGCCATTGGTTCCTCACAATTCACCCAGATTTAGTTCTGATTGGTCAGTTTCTATGCCAGTCAGCATCTCTGGGCCTATCTCCAGGCCTGATCATAGAGGTGGGGCTGATCAGCAGCCGCTCCAGGCTGCTGGCGAGTCGGCTGAACTGCTGACCTCTGGGAAAGGCCTTGCCAGCAGCCACTGCCGATCAGCCCTGTCTCTCTCTCTCCCAGAGGTCAGTTCAGCCCGCTCGCCTGCTGAGTGTGCAGCCTGGCGTTCGGTAGAGCCTTCGGTCATTTTGGATGTTATGACCCTGGCTCTTTATATATAGATAGACTCTATGCTAGTTCCAAATGTACAGCAAAGTGGTTAGGAAATCATGTAATTTAGAGAGTGGTCCCCTGCTGCTTCAAGTACCCACCTGGCCCCATACCTACTTATCTTATTATTGACTCTATCCCCTATGCTGTAATCTACATCTCTGTGGCTATTCTGTAACTACCAATTTGTACTGCTTAATTCCCTTCACCTTTTTCATCCAGGCCCCAAACCCCCACCCCTGACAATTGTCAGTCTCTTCTCTGTATCTGAGTCTGTTTCTAGTTTATTTTGTTTCTACATACAAGTGAAACCATATGGTATTTGTCTTTCTCTGACTTACTTTGTACTACCCATTCTTAAACAGTTAGGGATTTTCCAGTTTTCTTTTTCCTAGCTTAATCGCATGTGTTCAGTTCTGAGAACATTCTATTAAAAAAAATATTGAGACTTGCTTGATGGTCTAATCATGATCAATTTAGGTAAAATACTTCCAGTCTAATTAAAAACAGTATGTACACTGTTGGTTTGAAGGATAGCATTCTATTTGTCAATTAAACTAGGTTTCTTGTGTTCAACTTATGCTATATTTGCTTTTGAAATAAATATATTAAAATATTTTTAAAAATTAATCTACAACACTCAGGAAAGAAATATCATTTCATTCTATCGTTTCCTATTCAACTTGTTTTTCTTAGGTTTTTGATAGCAATAATTTTGTATATCTCCTCTTTCCCAGCCACTGAGTAGCAGGAAATCGTATATATGGATAGTAAGGAAGGCATGCTCTGAAGGCTACCAATGTCTCTCCTTCCCCTGTTATACCACTGAAACAGTCACAGGCCCTCTAAAACCTTGAGGGGGAAAAGCTGGAAGCAGAGGTTGGCTCTGTCCCACTGAGCCATGACCAGGCATGGAAACAACTCTGGAGATGAGCTCTAAGTCCTGAATCCCAGAAGAAAATTAATATTAAAGTTGATGATAAAATCTTTTAAGTGTTACCTCTTTACTTATAGAAGTCTCTCCCATACCAGTACTAAGTTCTGGCCACTACAGCCAGGAGTAAGGTTCTGTCCCAGTAAAGAGATCCTTTATCAGATAAAGGGCACCACCCCTGTCTCCCAAAAAGCTTTTATACATCAGCAAGACTCTCCCAAATGACTTATCCACAAAGGAACTATCATTACCCTCTTGGCAGGTCAGTGTGTTTGTTCAGGTAGACAAAGGGTAGGCAGGGGCAACAAGGATCATCTGTCTAAAGTGCCTAGATATCTCTATACTGACAAAATAAAATCTCCAGTTTAAAGGAAAAATTATTTTTATAAAAACAGAGCATGTTTTATTTCAATCCTGTTGAAGAAATGCAAGGGATGAAAAACACAGAATGAGGGGAGGGGTCTCTTTATACACACGACATCAGGATTAACTACAAGGAATAATACCCATTTCCATCCCCCCACCCCTTGCAACTCCTATATGGGGCCCAAGGACAGCTGAGAATAGATGGAACAAGAATTAAGACACTATTGGCACAGTAATAGAGCCAATGCACCGAAAGATGGAGAAATAATTTCTCAGGGAGCAAGGGCCTGAACCTCAGCTGTTTCCCAGTGGAGGGGGATGAGAACACTTTGGCTCAGCAGGAAGATGGTTGGCAAAAATTAGGGTTACCCTAGCTGGACTCTCCAGATACAAACTATGGGCTGAAGGGAGTCAAGATGTTTATCCAGTCCATTCTTCTTCTCTGTTCCTCCAAGACCTCTTCTCTTCAGGCTTGAGATTATTGAGCTAGTTTGGTCCTCCTCTTCAGTTTGGAAGGCAGGGGAATAAGTGCTTATCCTACTCTTCCTACATCTAGGCTAGTCAATTACAATTTTCTTGGCTCTAAAGAGACAAAAGTCAACTAACAAGGCTGGCTCCCTTAGTGAAAGTCGGCTTGAAAGAGCCCTTGTATTGGCAAAACTGCCTCTGCAAAGACTTCTCTGAACTTGCCCTTTATGGACTAAACTTGTTCAGACACCTTCAATTGTGTGAGATGTGAACAGAATATACTTGGTCTCTCTCTAGAGTTGGATTAACAATCCCATCTTTCAATGGAGATGGGGATGAGAGAGAGCGAGCAGGTGTTGGTAGGAGGAAGGATTGGGACAAAGCAAGGCAGTTTACACTGGATTGTGAGTAGAGTTACCTAAAGCTCCACAGAAGGAAGTGGGGTGCTCTAACACAATATGAACAGTGAAAAAAATTTTAGTGGCAACCCTGTAATTCCCATAGATCAAAAGGGAATGTGTAAAAAAGAAAGAAAAGACTGAATGGACTGAGATAGTGGACTCAGCCATCTATCTTAAATCTGAATAAAATGAACTCAATTTGGCTAATACTGCTTCAAGTACAATCACAAAGACAGATGGAGCTGCAGAAATTCACACTAAAACAAAGAATGGGATCAAGTAGCCTATCATCTTAATTCCAGGCACCTCCCTTTAAAAAAGTCTTCCAGGAAAGATCTTGAAGGACTTGAATAGGTGAGAACTACTGCTTCCCTCAACATAATAACCTTCCAGGACAGCCTGATGAATTAAGACATCTGTTTTAAGTTTAATTGGAGGAAATGAGATTTGGAATAGTTAGCAGCTGAAGCCAAAAATGAGGTTAAGGTCCCGGTGGCATCCAGACTGAGGGTAGAAGACTGGGAAAGGGAAGGGAAATAGGTGGTTGGGTTCCTGCTGTCCTTTGGCATTATCCCTTTCCCCTGCCTCCCTTTCTTCCCAACAGTTCATGAAGCTATTGGCCTGCTGGAGGGGGTGTTATGCCCAGACCAATGTTTTATTGAGCTTATGCAGCTAACAGATTGTAAACACTGCCAATTGACAAAGTTTGCTGAATATTACAGCTTGTGTCCACTAAACACACCTCTCTCTCTGAGATTTAAAGAAACAAACAGATACCAAAGTAAACAAATACTGAGAGAGAGAATGAAGAGACACATCTTGAGTCTTCCAGGAAGGCAAAATGAAAAAAAACACAAACACCACATGGCTTGGTCCCAGGCGTTCACCATGCCTAGAGTGCCGCTGCTATCACCATTGTCTCCTCTCCCTGTCAGTGGCTAGGTAGAGGTGGGGAGAAGGATCTTGGGCATGCTGCAAATACAGCATTTGCTGGTGTTGACTCTCTCCTGGGGCTGTGGTGGCCGACTGCTATCAGGAACCCATTTTCCTGGGAGTAGCAGAGGAAGCCCATGTCTTCAAAACAGCCTGAGATGGCAGCTCATACACCTCAGCTGGAGTACCTTGCCTTCTTTCTCCAGTGCAGTTCCGCATTGAGGCTGTCTATTCCCAGTCGGCAATAAAACCTGAGCTGTTTTCTTCGAAGGTTCCCCTTCCCTTCCCAACGTGTGGGAGTTGTGGGAGGGGATAGGAGAGGATTATTGAGGAGGGAGGGGGATACCCCGGGGATCGGTGACCTGGCCTTCTTGCAGGTTCTTCACCAGCTGTGCAAGCCAGCGTTTCGTGGTGGTGTCATCTTTTAGCACCTGGGCAAAGGTTGTGTCCTTCAGTTGGTCAGGGAGGCACTGCCTCAGTGCTTCACGTGCCCTACATCAGAAACAAACAAACCAACCAGGGAGACCAACAAATAAACCCACATTTGAGGGACAGGGAAGAGCCCCTTACTTATACATAAATATACAGAATTCTAGAATCTATGGCTCTGTCAAGTTACTGTAAGAAGCCATTAACATTCTTTAAAGCTTATATGAGGTATAGGCTCAGACATCTCCAGAATCCGTAGCCTGCAGATTTTCACAATGATGCCCCAATATAGAATTTCATGACAAAGGAAAATGGAATGAAATGGTATAATAGTTTACTTCAATTCAAACTGCTTTCTGATTTATTACAGTAAATATTGCCAATATGCTCCTATCAGAAATATATGGGTTATAATGAAACATTTCCAAAATCAGTACGCTAACAAGGAATATGACCTGATTCATAGTATGACAATAAACTTGAATTCTAATATAAATTTGTTTCTTTCCAAAAATTGCTTCAGTTTTATAGTTAAAACCCTTAATAAGAGATAAGCAATAAAAACAAAACTATGGTAGCAAAATTATCAGACGAACTTTTACATGCTTTATTTTTTTTTTTAAAGCTGACCAGCAGAAAGTCAAATCTGAAAACCTCAAAAAGGTTTAACTACAGGGGTGGGCAAAAGTAGGTTAAATTACCAGACATCGTTACCTAAAAGATAAATTGTAAGTCAGGATACAAAATAATAACAATAATAAGAAGACTAATAATACAAAATAAATAACAATACAAACAATAAACTATTTTGCATATTCACAACTATAAACCTATTTTTGCTCACCCCTGTATAAGGCAGTTTCATTTTAAGCAAAGTTACGACTCTGTACAAGTACAGTTTTAAATAAATATAGTCAAGCTTCGGTGAAAATAGGAACCACTAAGGAACAGGACAAAATGGTCAAATAAGTAGTTAGGGCTTGAATAACCTCAGTGGCAAGAGTTCACATTAAATCAAGTAATTCCCATTCCTAGGAACACAGAAATCACCCCATTATGTGGTTTAGCAGAATCTGTGCAAGTGGCTTTCAGCATGAATTATGGATTTATAAAGCAAAAGGTCAAATATTTCTAAAATGCATTATACCTACAATATATGATTTCTGGCAGAAAGATTATAAACATAGGGAGATGAAATAATTAGCTCAAGAACTTTACAGGAATCAGGGAGAGAAATGAAAATACATCACGAGCCCTCTGGGCCCTGTTCCTTTCTTAAGATATGTGAAAATATTATCTTTCTGACCACCTAGAGTAGCAACAGAAAGCTCAAATCACAGAAGTAATGTATCCTAAGGTTCCCAGGGAACTATCTGAACTCTGGAATTTTAGAGTAGGGTACAGAGTTATAATGGGGAAATAAAATTCTGACGTTTTTTAAAAATTTAGCACTTCAGATTTTAAAAGGAATTAATCAAGTTCTGCCTCAGATAAACTAAATATAGTTATACCCCTTCCCTGCACTAAAGATATAGAAGCTATGCCATGAGATGAAGCAACCATTCACCAGTTTATTTTCCTAAAGTCCTATAAATTCTGTAAATGTTTACCTGGGATTATCTGAGAGTCGAAGGTAACATCTTACTACATGCTTCAGCAGACGGGCGGAAGGTTCTTTGGATAACTGCAGGACCATCTTACCCTGTTTCTCCCAAAAATGGGGTGTGTAGGAAAAAAACCACAAAACAAAATAATCAAGAGATGAGATTTTGCAAGAATGATTATACAAGGCTCCAGGGTTATTTCTAGTTGGAATACTGAAGTTGCTCAGTGTCAATTGCAAAGGGACTAAGCTGTGTGGTCAGAAGTAGTTGCAAAAAGGGTGGATAAAGGAACTCACCAAAATCATGGCAACATGGGAGAAACGCTCATATGTCTGACATATATAAGCTAAACCGGTGTCATCTAAGAGGATCTTCTGAAGGATGAATGTGGCAACCTGGAGTAAAACAAAATTAAAGAGTCCAAAACATTACTCAGATTTGTCTTCCAACAGTCTATTCAATCTCCCAGAAATAACCATGAATCAGAAAATGAAGCAGAGACCCTTGCATTACATACATCTTACTTGATGAGATATACATAGTAAAAAAAAAAAAATAACTATTACAGTATTGAATACTTATTATCTGTCAGAATTTTTCCTAAAGATATAAAACATGCCTTATTTTATTTTCACAACCTACCTATGAGGTAGGTACCATTGTTATTCTCATTTTACATACACAAAAGAACAGATTCTAGATAATTATCAGATTCTTAAAAAGTAGAAACTTTCTGTTACTGAAAACCTAGTACGTATCAGGTATAATTGATAATCAATAACTTGCCAGGTTATGGTCGCAAGTGACAAAGCTATTAAGGTGCAGAACTGAGATCCCAAACTAGTTTCAATACAGAGCCTCTTTTCTTATCCATGGGCCAAGACAAGATGATTTTAGAGATGCAGCTATGCCTCATCTTTTCCAAATGAAGGCTTTTCCTATCCTTAAAAGACCTTTAAAAAATAAGATTTTTAAGTCTCCCCTCAAAAATTGTTCCAACAATAGTAAAGAATATCCCCAACTTAAGCTCATTAACTCTTACATAGAAGGAATTTAAAAAATACTAGTTTAATTCAAGTTAGTTATTCCAATGATTCTCTTCTTTGCCTGCTCATCAGAATCAACTGTGGGAATTAGTTTATTTTACTATTTTACTGGGATATAACATTGTGGTTAGCTAATAATGGTTTCCAAAGATATCCAGGTCCTAATCAGCGAACTCTGTGAATGCTATATAATATGGCAAAAGGAACTTGATAGATGTGATTTAGGATCTTGGGGGAGGGCGGGGGAGATTACTCATCCTGGATTATCGAGGTATGTCCTAAATGTAATCACAAGTATTTTTTGTTTGTTTGTTTTTGGTGGTTTTCTTTTTTTGTTTGTTTGTTTTTTTAATATATTTTATTGATTTTTTACAGAGAGGAAGAGAGAGGGATAGAGTTAGAAACATCGATCAGCTACCTCTTGCACACCCCCTACTGGGGATGTGCCCGAAACCAAGGTACATGCCCTTGACCGGAATCGAACCCGGGACCCTTGAGTCTGCAGGCCAACGCTCTATCCACTGAGCCAAACCGGTTTTGGCTGGTTTTTTTTTTTTTTTTAAGGGAGAGGGGGAGAGAAAGAGAAACATCGATGTAAGTGCAACCCATAGATCAGCTGCCTCCTGCTTACTCCTTACCAGAGACTGAACTTGCAACTGGGGCATTGTGTTGTGCCCTGACCAGGAATCAAACTGGCAACCTTTCAGTTCATGGGATGACACCCAACCAACTGAGCCACACCAGCCAGGGCATCACAAGTGCTGTTACAAGAGGGAGGCAGAGGGAGATTCAACCACATGGGAGAAGGCAATGTGATAGAAGCAGAGAGAGATTTTAACATGCTCTACTGCTGGCTTTGAAGATGGAGGAGGGATGCATGAGTCAAGGCATGCAATTCCTGAAGATGGAAAAGGTAAGGAAAGGGACTCTCCCTTAGAGCCTCCAGAAAGAACGTTGCCCTGCTGACACCCTGACTTTCACTTGGTGAAACTGATTTACGATTTCTGGCTTCCAGATCTATAAGAGAATAAATTTGTGTTATTTTAAGCCACCAAACTTGTTGCAATTTGTTATGGCAGCAATAGCAAAGTAATACAAACATATACAATAAAAAGTGTACCAAGTGCACTAATCGTGCACTAATCTTAAGTGCATGGGCCAGGGCTAATTACTATACTGTTTATTTTGTGAGTATAATACAATTTATCCTTTATAAGTAAAACTGCTACAAACATTCTTGTACATGTGTTGATGTGTATGAGAGCTCATTTCTTTTGTGTATATTCCTGAGAGTGGGACTGCTGGATCATGGAATAGGCTTATGTTTATAGTGGATACTGCCAAATAGCTTTCCAAAATAGTTATCCTATACACCATAAAGAGCCAACACAATGTAGAATCCATTAAGTTAAAAGCACATACTGTTTTAGAAAGTTCACTTCCAGATTCCATAATGCGCAAACACAAAGGGATAATTTCTGTTGTCAATAAAAAATTGATTACTTCCTGCTCGTCTGTTTTCACCAGAGCCCCTAAAAAAATATGAACAAAAGTATTTCAGTTGTTAGGATTTCCAATAAAAATGAACTCTTTACTGTTTATCCAAGCTAGTTGTGGAACTTAAATAACACAGAACACAAACTGTGGTTTATATGTCAGAACATCAGTTGTACCCATGTTTAAAAGAGAAGCACAGATTGACTGCTATCAGTCAGCTCTAAAAGATCAGGAACCAAGTTTGGTCCATCACAGAGTTAGCAGCAGTGTAGCCATCTAAATCATTATTTTTATCACTCTTGGTAGACAATCATATGATAATGTCACCATCTATTCTTCATTTATTTTAGGTAAGAGAATTCTACATCAGTATTAAAGCACATTACCAGATAGCAAAAAAAATGGTGTCAGTCTGAATCCTATTTCACAATGCACATAAATAAATATTACTTCTCGATTATTAATTGCCCCTCTTTCCTCAAAGAGCACAAACATTTGGATATCCAAACAAAAAACACACATACCCCTAGATTCTAATCCTGGTTCCATAATAGTTTACACTTAAGTTTGATAAAGGTACTTTCCCTTTGTAGGCCTGTTTCTTTATCTAAATATAATAGTTGAAACAAATGATTTCTAAAATACTATTATTCTGTTGTCTCTAAACTAACACCATTGACCAGGTGACTGACACAATTCAGTGGTTTTATTTACATTCTGTATAGAGAAGCAGAAACCCATGAAACAACTGAGTTCTGTATACTTGGTTAACCATCAGCATGATGTTCCTCTTTAGCTTCTACCAGTTGAAATTTCAAGCCTTTCCCCCACCCTGACTTATTTGTGGAGTTCCAATTCTTGCCTTTTGCATTTTCCATCTCAGAAAAGAAGTCGAGGTTGATAAAAAGAAAATCTTACTTCTCTTGCTCCTTTTTCTTATTCAAAAAATATATTTTATTGATTTTTTACAGAGAGGAAGGGAGCGGAATAGAGTTAGAAACATCGATGAGAGAGAAACATCAATCAGCTGCCTCCTGCACACCTCCTACTGGGATGTGCCCGCAACCAAGGTACATGCCCTTGACCAGAATCAAACCTGGGACCTTTCAGTCTGCAGGCCAGTGCTCTATCCACTGAGCCAAACCGGTTAGGGCTCTTGCTCCTTTTTCTTGTTTCTTAAAGTGATTGCTTAAGATATTTAATTAAAGACCTCTCTGCTTTTCTAGTATAAGAATTTAGTGCTACAAATTTCCTTCTAAGCCCTGCTTTAGTTGCATTGTACAAATTTTGATATGTTTTATTTATTCAGTTTCAAGTGTTTCCTAATTTCTTTTATGCATCGTTTCATTTATATTCAAACTTGCCTGATGACTCTTGAACTACATTATAGTGAAACCTCGATTTTGCGGACCTCAACTTAACGAATTTGGGATTTAATGGACAAATTTCCGGGACGTATGTCATACGTGAAAATTAACATCCTGTTAATTTTAAAATGCTTTTAACCAAAATTTGCTTATACTTAAATTAACAGGTTATTTTTTGTTATTAGTTCACTGTTATTTTGTTGTTGTTAATCCTCACCAGAGGATATTTTTCCCATTGCTTTTTCAGAGAGAGAGTGGAAGGAAAGGAATGAGAAAGGGGGGAATGAGGGGGAGGAAGGGAAGGAGGGAAAGAGGAAGAGAGTGAGAAACATCAATGTGAGACAGACACTTTGACTGGTTGCTTCCCATATATACTCTGACAGGTGGTGGGGAGCAAACCTGAAACCCAGGTACGTGCCCTTGACCAAGAATCAAACCCAAGATCCTTGGGAGGGCAGGCCGATGCTGTAACTACACACTGGCCAAGGCAATTCACTGTTATTTATTTACTTTTTGTCTTTATTAATTTCAGAGAGGAAGGGAGAGAAAGACATAGAAACATCAGTGATGAGAGGAAATCATTGATTGGCTTGCCTCCTGTATGATCCCCGACTGGGGATCGAGCCCTGACCGGAATCAAACCGTGACCTCCTAGTTTATAGGTCAACATTTAACCATTAATCGACACCAGCTGGGCAATTCACTGTTATTTTTGACAAATTTTAGGGAATAAGCCGTATGTTAGAAAAAAATAGTAATTTCGCCAACATAAATAAATACATCTACAATTATAGTCTACATATTTAAATCTAAGAGTTACCCCATGTAAACAATGTTCAATGAATGACTAGTATGTGATCATACCACATCACGCTTGGTAATTGGTTCTTTGTTGTGTGGCATGACTTTCTGCAGCAGTTTTAACTCGTGTGGAGGCTGTTCCGATGTGTGCTAAGCCATGCTCCAGCTGTGTGCATTTGTTTACTTGCAGTGACTGGTGAATACACACATTTACTAGACTAATTCAGTATAAATTTAAAATTACTGTTATACATCTAGAAATATTTTTTTGTAAAATTAAACTTCTCAAACAATTACTTAATTTTAATTCCATAAACAGTTCTATGTGAGTAAAAATAGGTAAACTATTTGTCAACTTTTTAACATACGCATCTGGAAAACCTACTTTATGATATAACGAACTTTCAGCTTTAACGGACACCACCTCACTCAAATTAGTCTGTTATATCAAGGTTTTACTGTATAAGCAAAAAATTTAGGTCCAAATGTTCACCTTCAATTGACTTGGAGAAACTGAGTTTCAGAAAAGATATGCAACCGTGAACAATTGGCTTAATATTGTCCAAGTATTTTATTCATCCTTCACTGTTATATTTACCCTACCATCTCATAAATATACCATCCAACATCAACAGTAAAAAAACACACAATAGAAATAGGATGATTTAAATCAGATTTAAAATATAAATGTTTTCTTTTGGCTAAAATCATGTTATCTTAAATCCTACATGAAAAAATTATATAGCTTAAAAGCAGAAAAGAATATATTGGAAAAAAGTTGCTAATTAGAGTACCACTTAGAAAATGTAAAAAACAATAACATTCATCTGAAGTATATGAAGTAATAGTTACTCCTTAAAAGCATAATAAAATGTCCCAGAAATATGTTTTAGAAATACCAAACTTTTCAATTATACTTCCTGATTCATGGTTTATAACCATAGGCATGTGAACACAGGTTGAACATAAAAATAACCTAATAAAACAAAGTTTGAATAATCAATGTCCTTATAGTTTGATTGGTATGTAAGCAAAAACTAGTAGAAGACGCTAAAAACAGAAAGGGTAATTGAGAAAGAAACCTTCTTGTGTTTACATTTCACAAATCCAAAAGTAGTTCTTTACTACCCAGGAGGCTGAGATCTGAAATAGCTATATATTACTAGTGGCCCAGTGCATGAAATTCGTGGACAGGGTGTGTGTGTGTCCCTCAGCCCAGCCTGCACCCTCTCCAATCTGGGACATCCCTCTTGCAATTGGGGACCTGCTGGCTCCTAACCGCTAACCTGCCTGCCTGCCTCCAACTGCCTCCCACGCCAGCCTTCTCGCCCCCAACTGCCCCGCCCTGTCGGCCTGCTCACCCCCTATGACCCTCCCCCCACCCCGCCACCAGCCTGATCACCCCCAACTGTCCTCCCCTCCTGGCCAGATTGTCCCTAACCGCTTCTGCCTTGGCCCTGCCACCATGGCTTTGTCTGGAGGATGTCTGGAAGGTCTCTCAGTCTAATTAGCATATTACCCTTTTATTAGTATAGATAGGAGATATATTATTTTCTTGAGTAAAATGTATTTTAGATACATTTCCCATAGTAAATGTATATGGAAGCATTAACTCAAGCATGCAAAAATTTAACTAGGTGAAATAGAAGGTAAACTCTTTGAGTTAAGGGAAAACAGGTTAGAAGTGAGAAAGAAAGACAAAACAAAACAACAAACTCAAATTCTTATTTCTAGAATTATACTTTTTACTTGTTGACTGAAGTTCTTGTTCTTTACTCTCCCAATTCCAGCAAATGTTTCTACATATACACTGAATTTAATCCCAAATGTTGGGCCTTATTTTTTTTTTAAATATATTTTATTGATTTTTTACAGAGAGAAGGGAGAGGGATAGAGAGTTAGAAACATCAATGAGAGAGAAACATGAATCAGCTGCCTCCTGCACACCCCCCACTGGGGATGTGCCCACAACCAAGGCACATGCCCTTAACCAGAATCGAACCTGGGACCCTTCAGTCCGCAGGCTGACACTCTATCCACTGAGCCAAACCGGTTAGGGCATATTGAGCCTTATTAACAACACCCAGAATGGTACTTGAGAAGAGCCATCATGGTCGATACTCATTACTAAAAACATTCTAAATCTCAAAGACAAAAACAATTAGTGAACTAGAAAACATTGGACAAAGCACTCAAGTTAAGACCACTATTATAAATCAGGACTTCACACTTGCAGAACAACCTTTATTACTCACCAATAACTCCAAGACTGGTTAGCCGAAGATATTCGAAGGGACGTGTTTTGCTGACAGTGTGCAAAAAGGGGTACAAAAAAAGTGGAATGTGTGCTGCAAGAAATGCTGACCTGAGAGAAATAAAAGAACCATTCAGAGCCCAGAATTAATTTCTAAGGATTATAAACATTCAAATTTCCAGATGGCTAATTCTATAAGGTCTTTAACATTGACTGACCAAGGAATCTTTAGGAAAGACTGTTATTGGTCTTTCGTCTAGACCAGTGGTTCTCAATGGGGGACATGTGGCAACGTCTGAAGATATTTTTGGTTGTCACAACTGAGGTGGTGCTGTTGGCATCCAGTAGACAGAGGCCAGGGAGGCTGCTGAACATCCTACAATACACAGGACAGCCCTCTCCCCTCCCCATTTCCTCTCCTCCCACCACAGACACTTATCCAGCTCAAAACATCAATGTTGTCAAGATTTAAAAACCCTAGTCTAGGCCAATGGTTAAGAGAATACATGATTTTTCCTCTTAACAGCACCAAGTACTTTAAGAATATCTAACTGCAGATTTTAAAAAACTAGACCATAAAATGCAATCAAGTGCCCAAGGGATTCTCCTAGATGCCTTCTCTCACTTAAGTTATGGCTGAATAACGATATTCACCAGTATAGTCAGACAAAACCTTATAAACCAAGACAACAAAGCAGCCATTTCAGGTTTATTTGCTATGCTTAAATGCATACTCTTCTCTTTTAATTAGAGAAATTCCAGATACACTAAATATTCTAAAAACATTTTAATTTGCAACTTATGTCAGGTAACTAATATGGAATCAATCTATTACTTTATATTATTTATAGTTAAACCTTGTAGAACACCAAAACTTTTAAAAATTTTATATAATTTATTTTTATTGATTTCAGAGAGGGAGAGGGAGATAGAAACATCAATGATGAGAGAGAATCATCAACTGGCTGCCTCCGGCATGCCCCCTACAGGGGATTGAGCCTGCAACCCGGGCATGTACCCTGACCGGGAATCGAACCAGTGACTTATTGATACATGGGTCGACCCTCAAAGAGCCGAGCCACACCAGTCAGGCTAGAGTTTTAGATTTAAAAGATGAAGAATTATGGAGATGGGTGGTAGTGATGATTGAACATTATAAGTATATTTAATAATAATGAACTATACACTTAAAAGTGGTTAAAATGGTAAATTTTATGTTATGTATATTTTACCACACTAAAAAGAGGTTAAAAAAAGTTAATTATAAGAGAACATGTTAAACAATACTATAACTGTCATCATACTAAAATTTAGTGAATAAGAGACCAGAAATTCTTCAGGGTAAAATCAAAAAGAAAATGTGGATCGTGAATATCCATGCCCACATACATGCACCCTACTGCATGCACCTCCTTGTCATCATTCAGAAAAAGTTAAAGATCACATTCAGTACAAACCTTTCCAAACAGATTCATTGAAAGCATTTACCTGGTTTCTGGGTGTGATGCCACACATTGCAGTAATGCCAGAGCATTGCAAACTCTGTTAGATTGGTGTGCTGTTAAGGTGGGTGGGTTGATAGATGGATAAATATTTACGATTTCCTAAAAAATGGAAACCACCAGATGAACAACATGTAATTTGTTATAAAATTAATTCCCATGATATTAAAGCAAAGAACTTAAATATGCTCCTATTCTTTCATCAGAAATATACTTGACTGAGACTATCTGTGATATTTCTACATGTCCCTAGGAAGATAGCTATGGAGTCAACTGTGGTCACTGACTCTTTATATCCTTCATCTGTGGAAGCTTTCACTTGTGAGGAATTCTTACATTTATAATCCCTTTTTTTGTCAACTCCCTGCTTTAAGTTACAGTGATGAGGTAGCTGGCCAGAAAATGTTAGTAAATCAACCACAGTGACTCATAAAGGACCTTGAGTTTAGTCAGGTAGCAACTACAAAAAGAGGAAGATAAGAACATGGGTATATGCAGTGAATATATGTACTCTCTCAAAAGGTGATGATTTGTTGAATATAATTTCATTCATTTTAATTGTAAAACTTTTACATAAAAAAATATTCCAATAAGAAAGATTAGATTCTTGGCTACATGCAATAGGGATAGAATGTGAACTGACTTAACAGATCTGAAAAATTAATGTAAATATTAGGTATTTCATACAATACTTTAAAGGAAAATCATTCCTAGACTATAGCATATCAATTTGTTCCCTACCAATGACCATTTTGGTCAGAAACAAATTTCAATTATTTAATATTTAATGTACAAGTGTACCCACCTTTAATCTTACAACTGTCGTATCTTTTTCTTTTTTAAATATATTTTATTGATTTTTTTACAGAGAGGAAGGGAGAGGGATAGAGTTAGAAACATCAATGAGAGAGAAACATTGATCAGCTGCCTCCTATACACTCTCCACTGGGTATGTGCCCGCAACCAAGGTACATGCCCTTGACTGGAATCGAACCTGGGACCCTTGAGTCTGCAGGCCGACGCTCTATCCACTGAGCCAAACCAGTTAGGGCAGAACTGTCATATCTTTAACATTTTCTTTCCCCAGCATATACCTTGCAGTCTTTACACCTGACTTTCCACCTTTTCGCCACTGTTATGTAGAACTGTCCTGTAGTACTCCTAAAGCTGTGTTTCTCAAAGTGTAGTTGTTAGACCACCTGCATCAGAATCACCTGAGAGCAGGGGAGGTGCATATTAAAAATACAGATTTTAATCTCAGACTAAATAAACCAAATATATTGGGTAGGATCCAAAAATCTGCATTTTAACAAGCACCTTAGACTTTTTTACAAGATTCTTGCAAATGCCAACATTTAGAGACTTATCCTACTAAAGTTTTCAAAATCATTTGGGCAAAGTGAGAGAGTTACAAGTGTAATAAACAGGACTGAACTACAGCTCATGGATATATACCCACCTGTAAAAGTGCTGCAATAGTACCAAACGAATGCCACAGCATGGGTGCAAGGTCAGGAACAGATTCTCGCTTCTTACTTAACTCCAGCAAAGCATTTTCCCTTGTCTCAGGACTGGACAGCTCATTGATCCACTGATAGATTTTTTCTCTATCCACTTGAGCCAGTGCAGTAGGCACAGGCTTCAAGTGAAAACAAGAAAGTAAACAAGTGAGTTTCATTAGAATCAAACCAAATCTTACTCTACAGTAGTGGTTTAGAGTGAATATACTTTTCATAAATACCCAGGGAGCTTTTCTAAATATCCACACTTGATATAAACGAAGTGAATTTGTAAAATCTAAATTGCACACACACTTTAATGATTCCGTGTTTAGGGATTTATCCCATAGTTGGGCTGTACTGAAGACATACCAAGATATTTACTGTCGCACTGTTTTAAAAGCAGAAAACTTAAAATAACAAGTATCTATCCTTAAGGAACTGGTTAAAAATGTATGGGTATATCTTTATATAGAATACTATGTAGTCTTTAAAAAAGAGACACTGTACCTCTGTATCTGCTGATACTGAATAAAAAGCCAGAAACAACAAAAAAGAGTGTAGAACGGCATAGTATATGCTTCCATTAACATACACATACATTCTTACATATTTACATGTAACATTTCTAAAAGGACACATAAGAAATCGTTAACAGTAGTTACCTCTAAGTTTGTAATCTATATGGGGAGACTTACTTTTCATTGTATACAATAAAACCTTTTGCATAAGCTTTTTTGTATCATGTACTTATAATATTTTTTTTGTTTTTATTGTGTGTTTTTTTAAGAGAGAGGAAGGAAGAGGGATAGAGATAAAAACATTGATGAGAGATAAACACCATTGATCAGCTGCCTCCTGCATGCCCCTTACTGGGAATTGAGCCCACAACCTGGGTATGTGCCCTGACCTGTTGGTTCCTGGGTCGACACTCAACCACCGAGCAACACTGGCTGGGTTGTAATAGTTTTTGAAAGAAAAAAGTTACACCCATGCCACCCATTGCTGTTCTTCTCCAATAATTCCAGCATCCCTTCTGTGAAGAAGAAAACTGATGTAATTTGGAAGAGCTCTTCCTTCTAATGATTCTCCCCTTTGAGAATCATTTGTTAGATACTCAAGTAGGAATTATATAAAAACTTAATAGAACATGCTTTCATTATTGTGCTAAAGAATCACAATATTCCCCCCAAATTGAGGATATCCATAATTCTTCACACTTGTCAAATAGCCTTATGACCTAGTTAAGTCCCTTAATTGTTCTTATCTGGAAAATAAGATGGCAGACTAGAAAAATGATTACTGTTGCTGTTTCGAAAGTCCTAGCAAATTTATGTTCATCTCTGTCCCTATGTCCAATATTTTCTCATATAATTCCTCCCAAACCATGACAAAGAAAAAGTTGGGTAGCTAGAAAGAAAGGCTCTACACTTACAGATGAGAACATTATACTCAAAGGAATAAACCTGCTTAATTCACACAAGTATGAAGGTGCACATTCCAATGCTTTCTTGAACAGTATTACATGGCTTCTCATAGTACCTTAATGTGATAGAATGTTGACCCACCCATCGTACAGATGGAAAGATGAGGAACAAAAAGGACAACTGTTTTTGTTGAAGAACAGACTGAAGTCTCAGATGAACTTTGAGGCTTATTCACATTTACTCTACCCAGCTGAACAATCGCATTCTATAAATGGAAGCTTGATTATAAGCTTTTAGCTTAATGTTTATCATTTCACTTGCTTGACAATGTACCACAAGGTATTCTGCTAAATGAACTGAAACTCCATGCAGCTTAAGTCTTCTTTAAATGCCTAGAGCAGTGATTTTCAACCTTTTTCATCTCATGGCACACATAAATAATTACTAAAATTCTGTGGCACACCAAAATAAGATATATACTAGAGGCCCGGTGCACAAAATTTGTGCACGGGGATGGGGGGGTGGCCCTCAGCCTGGCCTGCACCCTCTCCAATCTGGGACCCCTTGAAGGATGTCCTACTGCCGGTTTACAGAGATTGGGCCTAAACCGGCAATCGGACATCCCTCTGACAATCTAGGACTGCTGGCTCCTAACTGCTCACCTGCCTGCCTGTCAGCCTGATCACCCCTAACCACTCTGCCTGCCGGCCTGCTCACCCCCAAATGCCCCCCGCTGCCAGCCTGATCACCCCCAACTGCCCCCCCTGCTGGCCTGCTCACTCCCCCACTGTCCTGATCACCTCCAACTGACTCCCACTGACGGCCTGCTCGCCCCCAACTGGCCCCCCTGCTGGTCTGCTTACCCCCACCAGCCCCACCCCCCACCAGCCTGATCACCCACAACTGCTGTCCCATCCTGGCCTGATCACCCACAACTACCCTCACCTCTTGGCCTCTAACCGCCTCTACCTCGGCCCCGCAACCATTGCTTTGTCCAGAAGAACATCTGGAAGGTCTCCTGAAAGGTCTTCCAGTCTAATTAGCATATTACCCTTTTATTAGTATAGATTTGTTGATCTGACAAAAAAATTTTAAAAAGGTGTAATTTTGATTCACTCACACCAGACAACTATTGTTGTATTGGCTGTTGTCATTTTTTTTTTAATTTAACCATCTAAGGGAAAATAGGTTAGTGCCCCTGACTAAATAGTCAGGTATTGCATGTTTTAAAATTTCTTGTGGCACACCAGTTGAAAATTGTTGTCTTAGAGTAATCTGTTAAAAGTTGTTTTTGACTCCCAGCAGTGATACTTCTCAAGGAAACACAGGCTCCTATAGTAACAATATAATGTAGAAACAATAGGGTAGCTTCTCCCCTCTCTACAGCAAAAACAGAATTGTCCAAGCACTTGTGCTTAAAGTATTACATCACCTTAAAAGCTCAGTGGAAACAAGGGCTAAAATTTTAGCTTTGGGTTTCCTGCCCAGTCTCTTGAATGACCCACAATCCAGTAACTTAGGGGCTTCAAAGATGCTACTCTAGCAATATAGTATCTACCCTGATTAGTCATTGCTCATTCTGGTCAACTCTCCCCAAAATCCTGTCACCCAGACACTACTGTCAATAAACTCCATTACCCCAACCAAAGCCAGCCTGTGACTTGTACTCAGCACCCCTATACCCCATTCCACCCTAGGGCGCCCTAGGTGAACAACATCCATTAGCATATCATTGCTTCTCAACACCACCCCCATCCCCACACATTAATTTACTAGAGGACCAGTACATGAAATTCATGCACGGGGGGTGATGGTGGGGGGGGGGGAGGGGGCAGGGGTGTCCCTCAGCCCAGCCTGCACCCTCTCCAATCTGGGACCCCTCGAGAGATGTCCGACTGCCCGTTTAGGCTCAATCCCGGTAGGATCTGGCCTAAACGGGCAGTCAAACATCCCTCTCACAATCCAGGACTGCTGGCTCCCAACTGCTCACCTGCATGCCTTCCTGATTGCCCCTAACCGCTTCTGTCTGCCAGCCTGATCACCCCCTAACCACTCCCCTGCCAGCCTGATTGATGCCTAATTGCTCCCCTGCCAGCCTGATTGCCCCTAACTGCCCTCCCCTGCTGGCCTGGTAACCCCTAACTGCCCTCCCCTGAAGGCCTGGTCCCCCCTAACTGCCCTCCCCTGCAGGCCTAGTCCCCCACAACTGCCCTCCCCTGCAGGCCTGGTCCCCCCCAACTGCTCTCCCCTGCAGGCCTGGGTTCCCCCCAACTTCCCTTCCCTGCAGGCCCAGTCATCTCCAACTTCCCTCTTCTGCCGGCCTGGTCACCCCCCAACTGCTCTCCCCTGCTGGCCTGATTGTCCTCCCCTGAAGGCCTGGTGCCTCCCAAATGCCCTCCCATGCTGGCATCTTATGGCAGCCATCTTGTGTGTTAGAGTGATGGTCAATTTGCATATTACTCTTTTATTAGATAGGCTATTTCCAGAGCAGACCTGACTCCAATTAGATGAATGGTATTGGCACCCTGGGAGGCCAATGCCTTGTATCTATCTGCTTGGGTCCCTAGGGCTATGACCACCTGCTACCAGCAAAACTCCAACTTTTGAGACTATTTGTGGGAGCTGCAGCCTCCCTGAGAATTTGGTACTAAGAGAGCTAGGGATGTCAGCTGGGTGGTACTGTGGCCTTCTCAGGCATTAACTTGGAGCTGTGGATTTTGTAGACCATTCTAGCAATGGGAAGGCAGTGAAAGCAGTTTGATACCAGGAAATATCTGGGGTAGGGGCCCTCCTTTTCATCATCCCTACTGAATTTTGCCCCCAGTTTAATAGGAGGCATTAGTTTAAATCCCACAACTTATTTGTTATGGGATGAATATAATCATTTCTTAAAATATAAAGGGAGCTAACATAAACAGTGCTTATTCTGACAGGCATTGTCCTAAATAAATATGTATCATCACCACCTGCATTTTATAGATGAGAAACCGAGAAGCACTTACTTAAAACTTAAGTGGCAAGCCAAGATTTGAATACAGGTGGTCTGGCAAGACTCTTACCTGCTTTGCTAATGCTGCTTCTCACCTGCCTGAAAGATTAGGTCTGATCTAACGATGAGTTTCTAAAAAACTACTTCCTGTGTTTATTTCCTAGACAATAGAGATATGGAATACATAAAAATCTCAAACTAAAATTAAAAAGTTATTACTATTAGTTCAGCAGAATCTGAAAACAATCAACACCATGAACAGTGTCATTGATGTTAAGAAAAATTCTCTACTTGTTGAGATTATAAGGAACTTAATAACCATCATTTTAACGCCAGTCAGTGAAATCATTTGACACAGACCAGTGGTCGGCAAACTCATTGGTTAACAGAGCCAAAAATCAACAGTACAACGATTGAAATTTCTTTTGAGAGCCAAATTTTTTCAACTTAAACTTCTTCTAATGCCACTTCTTCAAAATAGACTGCCCAGGCTGTGGTATTTTGTGGAAGAGCCATACTTAAGGGGCCAAAGAGCTGCATGTGGCTCGCGAGCCGCAGTTTGCCGATCACGGACATAGACCATCGACCCTCAGACTAAAGGGTCCTGGGGTCATCGTACTTCAGTTGCAGACTCAATCCCTGGCCCAGGTCCAGGGGTGTGTGGAGGCAACCACTGATGTTTCTCTCTGTCTCTCCCTCCTCTCTTCCACTCTCTCTAAAAATCAATGGAAAAATATCCTCGGGTGAGGATTAACAAAATAAAAAAAATAGTAGCATTCTAACAGGTATGATGTGATACCTCATTGTGGTTTTAATTTGCATTTCCCTAATATTAATGATTTTGAACATCTTTTCATGTGTCTGTTGACCCTCTGTATAGCTTCCTCGAACAATGTCTATTCAGTTTATCTACCTATTTTTATTTACTTATGAGGATATTTTTCCATTGATCTTCAGAGAGAGTAGAAGGGAGAGGAAGAGACAGAGAGACACATCGATGTAAGAGACACATAGATTGGTTGCCTCCTGCATGTACCCAGACCAGGGCTGGGAACCTGCAACCAAGGCAAGTGTCCTTGACCGGAACTGAACCCGGGACCCTTCAGTCCATGGGCTGAGACTCTATCCACTGAGCCAAAATGGCTAGGGACATCTACCCATTTTTTTAATCAGTTGTTTCTCTTGTTGAGTTGTAGGGGTTCTTTATATATATTTTGGATATTAACCCCTTATCATAAATATCATTTGCAAGTAATATCTTCTCCTATTCAGTTGGTTGCCTTTTTGTTCTGTTCATGGTTCCTTTGATGTGCAGAGGCTTTTTAATTTTTTGTTTTGCTTCCCTTGCCTTTCTAGTCAAGTTCACAAAAACGGATGTCCAAAAGCTTAATGCCTATGTTTTCTTCTATGTATTTCATTGTTTCAGGTCTTACATTCAAATCTTGAATCCACTTTGGGTTAGTTTTTGTGAATGGTGTAAAATTGTGGTCTAGTTTCATTTTTTGATCTTGATAGTAAAACCCAAAATGTATCTTTCTTTCTGAATCCCAAAGATCATTTAGGTATACCTCTCACAAAATTTTTAAAATCTGAAAATTGATGTCTTCTTAACAGTGGGAAGTGAAAGAGGGGGATGAGGGAAGAGAGGGAATTGTACTTTTTAAAAAGCATGGTTTCACTTAGTAATCACAACAATGTGGTTATTATCCTCATTTTACAAATGATGAAACTATGAGTAAATGATGGTGGGCAGATTTCCTCCTCTTCCCATTCTCTATTTAAAGATCACATCTAAAGATTTATAATTCCTGCCCTAACCGGTTTGGCTCAGTGGATAGAGCATCGGCCTGGGACTCAAGGGTCCCAGGTTCGATTCCGATCAAGGGCATGTACCTTGGTTGCGGGCACATCCCCAGTAGGAGGTGTGCAAGAGGCAGCTGATCGATGTTTCTCTCTCATCGATGTTTCTAACTCTCTATCCCTCTTCCTTCCTCTCTGTAAAAAAATCAATAAAATATATATTAAAAAAAAAATAAATAAAGATTTACACTATCCAGTGGCAGATAAACAAAATAATCTGACTTACCTAACAAACACATTAAGAATGATAGGACACTACCACAAACACAGAGATGAACATTTCTTGAATCAAATAAAATCTATGGATCTTTTCCTTAGAAAAAAACATAACTGCAAATTGTTTTGCACATGATTTGTTTTCCACAAAATTTACACATAATTTCAGAGAACTCATAGATAGCACCCCAACCTGTCATTAACCCAGGATTAAGAACCTGTTTATCGCCCTGGCTGATTTGGCTCAGTGGACAAAGCATTGGTCTGCAGACTGAGGGGTCCAGGGTTCGATTCCCATCAGGGGCACATGCCCAGGTTGTGGGCTCGATCCCCAGTGGGGGATGTGTAGGGGGCAGCCGAGCAATGATTCTCTCTCATCTTTGATGTTTCTACCTCTCTCTCCCTCTCCTTTCCTCTCTGAAATCAATGGAAATATATTTGAAAAACAAAAACATGGTCCATCCTTTATATATATATAAAAAAATAATAACCTGGTTATCAAGTTAAAGAATACACTTTAGTTCATCATATATCTAAGCTGACTGTCTTCACTCAGAGCACCATGGGATGGGTTGGCTGTCCATTAGTGCCTTCTGATTTTTGCAGAGTCAAACAATAAAAAAAAAAAAAAAAAAAAAAAAAAGAATAGAAAAGACCTTGATTTGCAAGTAACTACACAAGTATGAAAGTGGAATGCACACTGGACTAGAAGCCAGAACTGTCTTCAAAATACTCTTTTGCCATTTCTAGAATCGTGTCCTTTACTTTTCCAAGCCTCAGTTTTATCATTGATAAAATGAGGGAACTATATTCAACTAGAGGACCAGTGCACGAAAATCATGCACTGGGGCTGGGGGGGTGGGGTGGGCGGAGGAGAGCCCCTCAGCCCGGCCTGTGCCCTCTTGCAGTCTGGGAGCCCTTGGGGGATGTCCGACTGATGGCTTAGGCCCGCTCGGGTGCTGCCGTGGAGGCAGGAGAGGCTCCCACCACCACCGTTGCGCTCACCAGCCGTGAGCCTGGCTTCTGGTTGAGTGGTGCTCCCCCTGTGGGAATGCACTAACCAACAGGGGGCAGCTCCTGCATTAAGTGTCTGCCCCCTGCTGGTCAGTACGCATCATAGCAACCAGTCGTTCCACAGTTTGGTCAATTTGCATATTAGCCTTTTATTATATAGGATTACCAAAGTCTCAATCAGTTATAAAATCTTAGAAATTATTTAGTTTAAAGTAAGAACCTAATCTAAGTGGCCCTTTAAAAATAATATTTTTTAGTTATAATTTGCATACAATAAAACTTTTCAGTATTTGAGAAATCTATACACCCGAATAACCATCACCACAATCAAGATACAGACCACTTCAATTATCACCCCTCAAAGTTTTCTAGTATCCCTTTCAATAAATCCCACCTCATCCAGCCCTAGGTCACCAGAAAGCAGAAAGATATGCTTTCTGCTGCTATATATTAGGTCTGCCTTTTCTAGAAACTATTTATAGAAGGTAACATTTATTAAACATACTATGTGCCAGTCAGTCACTATGGATCACCTCCCTTTATTCTCAAAATTCTAACAGGAAACGGTTTCAGGGAGGTTTAACACATTCAAATTTGCACAGTGAGTGTATGGCAGAATTAGTCTACTTCTCTCTAGAATCAGTAAATCCTAACTGATTTATAGAATTGAAATCACAAATATCCTTCCAAATTGAAGAAAATGTTTCTCAAAAACACAATATAGAACTTTAAGTTTAATATTCTATTATATATAATACAGCTCACTAACAGTTGGATTTGGCTAAACAGTAAGTTCAATTACATATCTAGAAACATAAAGTCATGAGAGTCTGATTTGGACTATTATCTTCAAAGATTAGAAACAGAACCTATTGGATATAACTGTGTCTTTAGTTATATACTCAATGTCAATGGTTCTTTCCTTTTAATAGATGTGTGAAAAATATTTGTATTGTCAACATTTACGAGGGAATCACTGTCCTCTTTTATGTTTAAAGATTTGTATAAGGAAAAAGTATTTCAAATAATTTTCTTTCTTTCAACAAAGCTTAACACGGGCAAGAGATTTACCAAAGTGAGTCACCAATGGTTAACGCCAAGTGTTACAAACACAGGTTGTTGTCAGTTGGTTTTCTATCTATGAAAATCTTAACACCTAATATGAAAAGGAAAAAAATATCTAGAACTTAAATAAAAAGACTCACATTTACCCATAAATAAAAATATAACTTAGCCCATATGATTAAAGTTAAAAATTGATAATGATGGCTCTTGTAAACAGAAAATAGACAAACCTATCAATACAATTTTATGTTTAAAATAACTGCTGGTTTTCCTACCAATGAATATGTAACACTATGGAATTGGATTGAAATAGGTATTTCCCCCCCCCTAATTCTGGAGATGACTCAATATGTGGTTTTGGATGTCTACATAATGATAATATTCAAAAAACCTACACTTCTTAAATAATGCCAAAGGGAAATAATGAATTAACTTAATTATCCTATCTTTCTAAAATAAGGGCCAGAATGTTCTTTAAAATACCTTTTTAAAAATGGAAGTGAATAAGCAAAGAGAAATTAGGCAATCTGCTTAAATTCAACAGGAGATATGGGAGGGAGGAGATAGTGCTTGAATTAGATCCTTCAGAGTGCACAATGTTCTTTTTACCTGACAAAACGAAGGGTGTCTTGGAGTCAGCACAGCTTCAACAAAAAGTTACAAAGTAACTAATAATGTTGCCGCTTAGGTGGAAAGTGATGGGAAAAAAAGGCTTATGAATGTTAGAATTGTCAATGGATATCGGTGAGGCAAATTTTAGAAAATGCATACTCAATGCAATGCATCTCCTAAAGGCTTACCTTTGGCTGTTTTAAATCACTAGCATAACATTCATTAAAGAAGACCCACAGTATATGAAGGTTTGTAATTCCACTATTCTAAAGCAACCTGTGAGGTCCATAACAAAGTGATTTGTTACTCTGCAAAGGCAGGAATTGAGTCCCAAGGCTGAATCTGGGAGCAAGTCATTTCACCAGTGAGTGAACCTAGCCAACCACTGAGCACTTTGCTATTCTTATTTAATCTTTAGGTAATCCTGTGTGGTATGTGTGTCCTTGTTTAATAGACTAGAGGCCTGGTGCACGAAATTCATGCACAGGTAGGGTCCCTAGGCCTGGCCTACGATCAGAGCTGACCTGCGGGATGATCGGGGGTCCACGCTGGCACCCGCCTTGGCTGGCCTGGGGCAGTTCCCACATTTAGCACTTGCCCCCTGGTGGTCAGTGCACATCATAGCAACTGGTCGTTCTGGTCGATTTGCATATTAGGAAATTTGTGCACGGGGTGTGGGGGGATGTCCCTCAGCCCAGCCTGCACCCTCTCCAATCTGGGACCCCTCAGAGGATGTCTGACTGCCCACAGGGATCCGGCCTAAACCGGAAATCGGACATCCCTCTCACAATCCGGGACAGATGGCTCCCAACCACTCGCCTGCCTGCCAGCCTGATCACCCCCTAACCACTCCCCTGCCAGTCTGATCGATGCCTAACTGCTCCCCTGCCAGCCCGATTGCCCACAACTGTCCTACCCTGCCAGCCCGATAACCCTCCAATTACCCTCCCCTGCCGGCCCGGTTGCCCCTAACTGCCCTCCCCTGCCGGCCTGGTCTCCCCCAACTACCCTCCCATGCAGGCCTGGTCCCCCCAACTACCCTCCCCTGCTGGCCCGGTCCCCCCAACTACCCTCCCCTGCTGGCCCGGTCCCCCCCAACTGCCCTCCCCTGCAGGCCTGGTTGCCCCTAACTGCCTTCCCCTGGTCGCCCCCAACTGCCCTCCCCTGCAAGCCTGGTTGCCCCCAACTGCCCTTCCTTGCTGGCCTGGTCGCCCCCAACTGCCCTCCCCTGCAGGCCTGGTTCCCCCAAATGCCCTTCCCTGCTGGCCTGATTGCCCACAACTGCCCTCCCCTGCAGGCCATCTTGTGTCCATATGGGGGTGGCCATCTTTGACCACATGGGGGTGGCCACCGTGTGTTGGAGTGATAGTCAATTTGCATATTGTCTCTTTATTATATAGTATGTGAGACAGAAATTATTTTCTATGGTGGCAATAATGAAGAAATTAGAAGTATTCTGTAAAGAATGACAAGTCTAGCCCTAGCTGGTGTGGCTCAGTGGATAGAGCGTTGGCCTGAGGACTGAAGGGTCCCAGGTTCGATTCTGGTCAAGGGTACATGCCCTGGTTGTAGGCTTAATCCCCAGTAGGGGGTGTGCAGGAGGCAGCCAATCAATGATTCTCTCTCATCATTGATGTTTCTATCTCTCTCTCTCTCTCCCTTCCTCTCTGAAATCAATAAAAATATATTTTTAAAAAAGATAAAGGTTAACACAAATGCAAATTTTCATCATTAGGCACAAAGGAAGCATTTTCTCAAGTGGCTTTAGATTATTGCAGACACTATTGCGTGTATTATAATAGCTACTGACAAATACCATTACTGTTCCTTTATCCAGAGCAGCAGAATAATAAGCAGTTTATCTAATGGAAGGCATAAAGAATTGGGAAAGAGGCTACTCAACTTTTCTATGCTGCCACCTCCTGACTAACCAAATATTCTAGTGAATGAGTGGTACAAAGGAACTTGTCAGCACTTTTGTGTGGTCCAAACAGCATAACAGGTGAAAATGTACCTAAAAGTTCAAATTTTAAATAAATGTAAGGTATTGTAAATTTAATTGGAAAAACATTAATTCAGTACAGCCATTAAAGCTGTTTCATTCAGTAATGAAACACAGCTTTAATGGCTGTTCAAAAGAAGCATTAGAGAGCAAATGAAAATAAAAGTGAATAGGTATAGAGTTTGGGGAGGCACAGGAAAAAGAGCAGCTTGGTATCAAAGTGTGGAGAAGACGCTATCAGAATTTGAGAGATGGACAGACAGGCCAACCTTATTAGAATCCCTTATTTAACTTGCCCCTCCCCTACCAGCAGCAACTTCATCTTGACTTGCTTCTTCTAAATTATACATGTATGGGGGAGATAAGAGATCAATCGAAGGACTTGTATGCATGCATATAAGCATAACTAATGGACGCAAAACTCTGGGGGGTGAGGGCAAGTATGGGTGTGGGGTGGTGGTGGGGACAATGGTAAGATATGTACACATATAATACCTTAATTAAAAAAATAAATTAAAAAAAAAGAAAAATAAATAAATTATACATGTAATTTGGGAGAAGAAAAAAGTTGGGAAACTGCAAATGCCTATTGAGACATATAAAAGGTACCTCTCCACTTTGAATTGTTACAAACACTTAGACACATGGTGACTGGAGTCAGAGATGCCACTGGCTCTGGAAATGATGGTTTTCTACAGCCCAATCACACTAAGCTCACTTTTTATATTTAAAGTTAAGGCGATTTTTTGGTTCTCTATTTGGTACTTGTCATTTTGCTTAATAATGCAATTTCCTTATGTTACCCTCTCCTAAATCACTTCACCTTGGTGAAACATTAAAAGTGGGATGGGGCCGAAACCGGTTTGGCTCAGTGGATAAAGGGTCGGCCTGCGGACTCAAGGGTCCCGGGTTCGATTCCGGTCAAGGGCATGTACCTTGGTTGCGGGCACATCCCCAGTTGGGGGTGTGCAAGAGGCAGCTGATCAATGTTTCTAACTCTCTATCCCTCTCTCTTCCTCTCTGTAAAAAAATCAATAAAATACATTTAATAATAATAAAAAAAAAAAGTGGGATGGGCATTTAGAAGAGTGTGCTCAAATTCTATGGTCCTGTTTTCCCATTACGGCTAAGTGCTCTCCGTAGCCACCTTCCTCATTCAGCAAGTATTTGAGCCCTTACTTTATGCCAGGAACAAGGGTAACCATGTAAACAGGACCCACACTATACCTGTCTCTGTCCTCAAGAGGGAGACCGACAAAACAAGGGAATGAATACAAAAATTACAAAGTGGAATCAATGCTGTAAAGGTACTTTAATAAAGAAAAGTTGAGGGTTAAAGAACTACTTTAAAAAGAATGGTAAGGGAAAGCCAATTCTAGGGAGATTTAGGCAGAGACCCGAGAGAAGAGGAGCCGCATGGTGTGTGTGTGTGTACACAAGGGATGGGAGTAGGAGGAGCATTCCAAGAACAGAGATCAGAAAGTGCCCCTCGGAGTGGAAAAGCACACTAGAAGGGATGCAACGGCGGCCAGTGTTACCGGAGCCTACCGAGCAAGTGACATAAAACGAGACTGTAAACGTGGGTAAAGACAAGGGAGGGCTTTGTATGTCATGGCAAGGAGTCTGGATTTTATCTTAATGCAATCGGAAGCCATAGGATTACTTCAGACAGGTGACTTGCAGGCCCCGTTTTTGTCAAAAAACAAACAAACAACAAAACACTACACTGATAAAATGAGATGTGTGGGAAAAGGTTTTAAGCGCAGAGAACCATAAATCAAACAGGAGCCCAGGTCTGAGATTTGCATCGGTAAAGCATGTTGTTTTGAGTTAGCAGCCCTTTCTTTCCCGCTGTGATGTGCCTAGGCAATGAGTTCCGAGAGCCCTGGGCCCTGTCAGATTGCTCACAGAATTCTCCTCAACCCCACCGACGCCCAGCACGCAACTGGCACCCCAAACTGTCGGTCAGCGCAATGAATGGCCTGTCCCGGCCGCGAGACCGGCGCTCCGGGCGCGGGACCAGGCCCCGAGGCCGGAGAAGAACGCGAAACGCCACGCAAGAGGCCACGAGAGCCGGCTGGCGAGGAAAGTGAGAGCGGGCTCCACCACGGCCAAGTCGCGGCGAGGAGGGGGGCTGGGGCCTCGGGGGTAGAGGGCAGGAGGAGCTGGACTCCGGGCTCGACACAGGGACCTAGGAGGAGGCCGAAACGCAGGGCTAGAGAGGTTCTGGGCCTAGGCCGGGCGGCCCAGTCACTTACCGGAGCCGTCGCCAGACTGTGCATGTTGGGAGTGGCAGCCGCTCTACGCCCACCGCCGGACGCTCCCGACCCACGTCCCCACTTCAGCACTCAAGCCGCCAAAGATGATGAACCACCGCAGCCGCCATCTGCCTTTGGCTCGCTCCGCCCCTTCGCAGCCCTATGACCTTTCACCCCTGACCCCTTACAAACAACTTACTCCCGCCTCCTAGCTCTCAGCAAAGTATGTCCTTTGCCTCTTAAGATTCAGGACCTTAAGGACATCTGCCATCTACTTGTCCCCGCTTCCCCGGGCAGGTACCCCGAGAGAGGGGCGTGAACTCCCACCCTACTCCGGAGGCCAGCGAAGGGCGGGAAAAAGTCCTGGAAGGACAAGTAGTGCGCATGCCCCACCAGGCAGACTAAGACGAAACGAGGGGGAGTCGAAAGTGAGTGAAGTGGAATGCGCATGCGTGCTACCATGGGGCGGAGCTACCTCCGCGGACTACACTCGGTGCTGGGGCGGAACGAGGGCGTGGAGGGGCGGAGTTTGCAGGCTTGCGCGCACGCGCCCTGTCCGGTCGCGTCGAGTGTGCGTGCGTGCGTTGCGTGTTTGCGTGTGGTCACAGTTCCCGCCATCAGCCACTCTCCCTGACTTGGGGGAGCGAGCTGTACCTCTCTTTGGGTTCGGCGTCCCTTCCTTCCTTAACCTTCATTCTTCCCACTCCGGTGCGGGCTCCGGACTCACAGGCACAGGTAAGACGGGCCCAGCGAGCTTCTCAACTGAGCCGTTTTCCGAGACCCCCCTTGCCCCGTGCGGTCCGCCCACTCGGCTTTCACTCTTCTGGAGTTCTCCCTGCTGCTGCTCAGCCTGCCCCCATCCCCTCGCAGCTCCCCTGGCCTCACCCGTACTCCACTAGGGTCTATCCCTAAGCTTTCCTTCTTTGACCTGGTCTTAACTGTCACTCGCTTCCTCCGCAGCCCGAACCTGCCCCATTTCGCTGGGGGCTGTCGCCGTCCGCCACTTGCCCCTTAACGAGGCCTGCTGTCTCTAAAGGGAACTTAAGTTGCGGTTGCCGCACATCCATCAGGCCTTGGACAGGGTACTCTTTACCTCTTGACAGTTCTTCACCTTCCTTCCTCTCCTAATCATCTCTCACCAGAAGGCATGGATTGTATTTTTGTCGTGCCATTTGGTTGCTCCCCAACTCTAGATCACGTTGTCAAGTTTACATATTTTAGGGCATGGTCCGTGAAAGGAAATGATAATCGGTGACAAAATCCTGTGTTTCGGAAAGTTGGCCTGTAATGGTTTTGTGGTAGTTATTTCAAAAATTTGGCTCTGCGTAAATGCCTTTTTGGGGGTGGCAGTATCTGAAAAGTATCTTCCTGGAGATATCTAAGAGAGGATGTCAAGCAGACAGTTGTATATATTGGGTTGGAGCTCAGAGGAGAGTTCTGGGCTGGACACACAGATAAGTGTATATATGTCATCTGCCACCATGATGGTAATCAAAGCTATGGATGTGGATGAAATTGCCTAAAGAGCGTTCAGTGCTAGAAAAGAAAGGGACCTAGGATGGAGCAATAAGGGATTCTTGGCACTTAATAACTGAATACAAGAATACAAGTCTTATAAAAGAAATGAAAGAAGTCATCAGTAGGGTTGGATTCTGCTCAAAAGTAAAGTTGAATGAGGACTGAGAAGCCTGGAGAAATCAAAGTAATTGATGGTCATAGTGGAGTAAAATGGAATATCTGGGTTCAGTCCTATGTCCTGTTCTATTTTATTTCCTTCTGCCCTAAGCTTTCAATTCCACCTGTATATTGATGACTTAAGAATTTTTATTTTTAGCCTGCTCCCTTTGTTTTCAGCTCAAGATCTAAATAGCCCGTCTGCTTGAAATGTCAGCTTTATTTTTTTCTTAGAAATTTCAAATATACCATTCTAAAAATCAAAGTCTTAATCTTTCCCTCCATACCCAAGTTCTTTCTCCTCCAGTATCCCATGTCATTTGTTCACTTACATTGGTTGGACACTTGAAAGCCATTCTTGACTTCTCCCAGATATTCCTACCCTCTTCAACTTCTATTTATTCTATTTCCAATATATGTCTTGAATCTATTTCTGTACATCTTTAGTATCACTTTTCTAGTTGAAGCCACAATCCTCATTCACCTGGACTTAATGTCATCGATACCCTGTTTTCGCATCTGTAAAATGGGAATAAACATTACCTTATTGGATTGTTATGAGGATTAAATGAAGTAACCATAGCATGCACATGGCATTCAGTCAATAGCCAGTAAATATTGTTATTGTAATTGTTGTTATAAGTTAAATCACTCAATATTTTCCTGTATGGTTGCCCTGTTTTCTTTCATTCTTGCTGCTTTCACTTTCCTCCCGAAACCCAAACAAAGCACATCACTTGTCCATTGAGCAGTAATATGTCATTTCTCTGCTTAAAACTCTTCACTGGATTTCCCATCACTAACTGTTTATTACATTTAGGGTAAAATTCAAAATCCTTACAGTGAGTGGTCTACAAGATTCTTCATAATCTGATTCTTTTCCTGCTTTACTAGCTTCATCTTGCACATCTTCCCTTCCCTCTCTGAACTCCAGTCACACTGCTTTTCATTTCTTCAATCACACCAAATTTTCTATCACAGGGCTTTTACACATTTTGTTCTATTTGCCTGGATTGACCCTGCATGACCATTCTTCAGTTAACTCATTCTTCAATTTTCAGCTTAACTGATACTTTCTAACCTCTAACTCCCAAGTCTTAAATCAGGTACTGTATTATAATCTCTCATCATGCCCTGCATTTTATATCATTTTTCAGAACTTCTCATTTTTATATTTACTTGTGTGATTATTTAAAGTCTGTCCCCTACTAGAATATAAGCTAGTAATTATTTTATGTCTCTTTCTCAAAAATTTGTTGAGTGAGTAAGTAAACTGGAGCTTGCTGTAAGAACCATCATGTCTTTTGGAAGCACCAGCTTACTGATATTTCTGTCATTTGAATATTCACTCTGCAAACAAATTAATGAACACAAAAGAAAAAAACATGGGATTTTCCCTGGCTTTGGATGATTTTACATTCTTATGTCATAAAACCATTCAGATTTTAGATGCTTTAAGTGGAGATATAAAGTTTATCTAGGTCAACTTCTCTCTTTCAGCGATAACACTAATTTTATCTCTGTGCATTTGTTTTATGGTTGTTTTTAAGAAAGAAAGCCCTTAGAAATCTGAACAGTGGTTTATATATCTTAACATGTTAAACTATGAGACCGGTGAGGATGATGTTTTCATAAACAGATAAAGGAAAATGTCATATTTAAGTTGGTGGTGGTAGATGTGAAAGAAAATATTAAAATTCAGTAATTTGTGTGTATATAGAACAACATTTTTGTTGAGAAGTAGAAAATAAAACATAGGAAATGTATGAATGCTAAACAAAGAGAGGCATTTGGATTTATTTTATAGGTAGTGAGTGATGAGCTGTTAAAAACATTTAGGAGGAAGTTTCATTTAATCAAATTGAGTAAGTTTTAGAGATATGCCATGGAACATTGTACCTATAGTTAACAGTACTGTATTGAACACTTAAAAATGTGTTAAGAGAGCAGATCTTGTGTTAAGTATTCCTTGTGTGTATGTGTGTTAAGTATTCTTAACACAAAATTCAAAAATGTTTGGGAGGGAATTGGCATCAATGGCAAGTTTTTAGCACTTACAAAGTGCCTGTTATTTTGCAGGAATACAAAAGAAGATAGGACAGGTCCTCCTTCCTTGCTCTCTTCCCCTCCTTCCGGAGAAAGTTAAGGAGACAATTAGTGCATATTGTACTTTCTTTGGTAAGAGATAAAAGAAGTAGTTTTTTAGAAAGGGTATAGGATTCATTGCTGGAATCACTTTCATTGATAAGGATGCTTTATGGTAGTGGTTAAAAACATAGATTCTGATGTTAGACTTACTGACTGTAATCGTGGATAAATTACTTGATCTCTCTTAGCTTCACTTTCCTCATCTGCAAATAGATATTAATAACTGTCCTTTAGGGTTATTGTGAAAATAAATGCATGTATGGTGCTTAGCACTGTGCTTAGTAAATGTGTAATAAATATTAGATTGGAGTGGCAGCAAAGTGATGTGTTTCTGAATTAGGGTAGTAGTTACAAAAAGACGGAGTTTTTGATAAATGGGGATGAGGTTAAAGCTGATAACTAAGATTTTTTACCTCAATGATGGTGGTAGGACAAGTATAGGGAAGCCTTTTGAGGGCACGGACTGTATAATTTTCACATTTGTATCCCTACCACAGTGCTATCAAAATAGAGTAGCTCAATAAATGATTTTTTAGAAGTGAACAAATAAGTTTAAAGTTGTTTTAGTTTTCAAAAGGCAATGAGAGATTTAGAGATGCTTAAATTTGAGGAAGAAACCTGTAAAGCTAGTTTTGAAAAAAAAACTAAGTTTATCAGTCTTTTTAAATTTGTAACAGCACAGTGGTGGAAGTGGTGTTTTAAGACATAAAACATCATTATGTAACAATGTTTATAAAGTCAACAAAGGATGTATTCTTTTTCACTTGCCTTCATAGTTTCAAAATGTAGCAGGGGTAAACCAAGATACAAATGGATTAAGGTACAGCTCCTCCTGGAGTCCCTCAATTTGCACACAGATCCCTAAACTTCTGTTTCCTGTGTGTGTGTGTATGTGTCCTGAGATTATGTTTTAAATTTTTTCAGTAAGGTTAAATTTGTGGTTTTTAAATAATGAAAAGGTTAATCGTCATTGTATAAATGATCACTTTTAACAATCATTTTAATTTTGTGAATTGGATTATTTTTAAAAGGCACACTTATATTTTCTTTAGCTAAGTTGATGGCTTCCGAAGAACTGGGATAGCTGCAGAATATGAGTAGTTCCCTAAGAAGATTGCATTGCCTTTGGCACAAGCATCAGAATAAAGGTGAATTGTTATTACATAGGGTTTTTCAGTAAAAGTCACTGAAAAGTAAGTAATATTTTTATTTTAGATATGTTTCTAAGAGTATGCATAGTGGCAAGAATTGACCATTTTCTTTCTTCTGTTTTTAGTAACAGTTTTCATGCTTTAGCATGTTTTGTTTTGTTTTAACCACAGAATGCCCTTCTAGATAAGGATATTTTTAAAGCAGTACCTAAATAGGAACATTTATTTAATTATTTATTTTTAAGCTGTAGGTTTTTATTTTTTGTTAATTCTCACCGAAGGATATTTTTCCCATTGCTTTTTAGAGTGAGTGGAAGGGAGGGAGGGAGGGAGGGAGGGAGGGAGGGAGGAAGAAACATCGATGTGTAGAGAGACACATCGATTTATTGCCTCCTGTACACTCCCCACCTGAAGTCAGGATCAAATCTGCAACTTAGATATGTGCCCTTGACTGGCAATGGAACCATGACCCTTCAGTGTAGGGGCTGACACTCTGACCACTGAGCAATACCGGCCAGGGCTAAAATAGGAGTATTTAAATATCTGTCCAGGGTATAGAAACATTTTTGGTAATGTTATTGAGCTTTCATAGAATGCTCAAGGTTGAATGGTAGTTTTAATAATTGTGAAGAAATTTAAGGAAAGGAGAATCTGAATGTGTACTTAAAGAATGAGTTTTTATTATATTTCATCTTCCTAATATCAGTTTGGTAGTGAATTAGCTTTACAGAGTTCAAAGAAATCTTATCTTGGTTCTACGTTCATAGAAAGTTTAACAGCTACTGAATTATGCTAAATATTGAAAAAGAAACTTAGTGTGTTTTTTTCTCTTAAGTAAGGTAAACCCTGGAAATATGATGATTATACAAAAATAGATATAGTTAATTCATTTAGTACAAGAGCAGTTGATGGACTAAATTAAGGCATTAGAAGTTTTATTTTATTGGTTCTGCCAGTTTTATGTCCTGCACCTTTCAGGGTTTCTTTCTTCAAAGAAAGAGAGGTTGCTAGTAGAAAAGGTTAAGAAAATATTAAATATCTGAAGTAAAATTTTATATATGTAATTGAAACTGCATCAAATATTTGAAAATTATATAGAGAGAAACAGAAGTAACAATTAAGTTTTTATTTGTGATTAACTTTAGTGAACATTGAAATCTTCACCTCAAATTTTTGTTAAATGCAATTTTTAAAAACAAGGTGTTTTGTGTGTTTTTTTGAGGAATTCAAGGATAATAACCTTTATTTATTTTTGGTCTGGAAGGTACTAATTTGTTTGTTATTTTTGTTGTTGTTGTTTATTCTTAAACTAGAGGCCCAGTGCATGAAATTTGTGCACTGGTAGGGTCCCTAGGCCTGGCTGGCGACCAGGGCTCATTGGGGCCTTCTGGCTGCCGGCCAGGGCCTGCCTTTGTTCCATACTGCCCCGTGGTCAGCGCACATCATAGTGAGCAATAGAATTCCCAGTCGAACTCTCACAGGGACACTTTGCATATTAGCCTCTTATATATATAGATAGTGAGTTGTTTCGTGTATGTCAGACAATGTCCTAATGGAGATGTAAAGATTACAGGACATATTTCCTGTCTTTAAGTAACAGAGTCTAGATAGAGACAAAGATGTAAACAGTTTATATAAAGTAAATAGTTTATATAATATAATGTGATGAGTGCTTTACTAACAGTGAGCACAGAGAATAATAGGAGAATAGAGAAACATTAAACAATGTCAGTGTGGATATGGTGTGAGAGTAAAGTGAAAGGTAGCGAGGAAAGTTCCTTAAAGAAGATAATATGTAAGTTGAGCCTTGATTTTATAGACGAGAAGAAATTATGGAGGATGGGGAAAGTACATAAAAATCCTATAAACATTGACTACAATGTACACATAGCATGAGAGCATGTGGCTTTTTTAGGGAAATTATCAATAGTTCAGATGGCTGGATTTGGAGAGCTTGTTGGGAATAGAGAGGTAAGGAGGTCCTGGGTCATGAAGGGGGTTTATGTCATGTTAATGAGTCTAGATTTTATAATGAGGGCAATGGGGAGTCATTGAATAATATTAAGGAGGAAAATAATGTGATTTTATCTGCAGCTCATTATAAAAATGTCTGGGAGGTGTATGGAGGTAGAATTGATAGTATTCTACCTTGACCTTCCATCCCCAGCCCAATATCAATAATCATCAAGAGAGAAATCAAGGATAACTGTCATGTTTCTGGCATGGGCATCTGGGTTAGGAGTGGGCCACATATTATTTTCTAAAGGACAGAATAGAAAAAAAATCTCAAAGGACATATCCAAACAATGAAGCACCCAATTATTAATTGCCAAAGGAAAGTATTACAAACACACATTGCTGGCCCAAAATTCTATAATTACTGGTTGAGCAAAATGTCATATTAACACACTGGATAAAAACAGTAATGGACTCGATTACTTTGATGGTTTCATATACCCAACAAATTATACTATCTAAATCTGACCACAGTAAGAACTCAAAAAATTTGATGAGATGAGTGACTAACAAACAATAAAGGACTTACAATGCATAACACCTTTTAACTATTTGGAGTGTTTTCATGTCTCTTTTTAAATTTCATTCCCACTTATTTGATGTATACTATGTATAGGCCTCAAACTAGTGGTTCCCAGGCTGTACTCTGCCTACAGGTGGGTTTTGTTTGATTTGTAGCTTATATTTATTTGCTTATTTTCAGTATTTTATTGATTTCAGAGAGGAAGGGAGAGGAAGAGAGAGATAGAAACATCAGTGATGAGAGAGAATCATTGATTGGCTGACTCCTGCACGCCCCCTACTGGGGACTGAGCCTGCAACCCAGGCATGTGCCCTTGACCAGAATCGAACCTGGGACCCTTCAGTCCACAGGCTGAAGCTCTATCCACTGAGCCAAACTCGATAGGTAGCTTTTAAAAATAACTTCGAATATATTGACCACAATTATAAATGGGCAGGTTTACATGAAAATTGGGATGTCATTTTCTTGAAAAATTAGATGATCTGACAATGCTAGGTTTACTTGTTTTCACATGATAAAATTGGCTAAATTTGAATAGCAGTTTTCTTTTGTTTAATCCTCACCTGAGGACATACGTAGAGAAAGGAAGGTAGAGACAGACAGATCGATGTGAGAAAAAAATATCATTTGGTTGTCTTCCTTACGCTCCCCGAGGGTCAAACCTGAAACTCAGGTGTGCGTCCTGACCAGAAATCTAACCAGCACTTTCAGGACACTGAACAGCCCTCAACCTACCACTCTAGGTGGGGTGATTATTGGTTTTCAAATTTTGCCTGCCTAAGTCATCTGGGTGACTTGCCAGGCCTTACAGGCAGTTGAATTGGTAATCCCTGTTAATTTATTTAACTGGTATCTTTGGAGAAGGATATTATAGACCAGGAATAAATTAAGAAAGTGGACACTAATTTCATATTAAGAGCTGGGGTCTATTTAATGCCTAATGTGTGTTATTTAATTCTGCAACACTATAGCATTTGCTATTCCTATTTTACAATTGAGAAAACAAATGGTTAGAAAAGATAAGTTATAAATTATATCAGAGCTGGTTTCTGTTATCTAGACCTAGTATGTTTTGATAACTACTTTACTAAAGCTTTTCTAGGTTAGCTGTTTTTGCAGATGCAAAATTTAATGAATTTTTAAAATTTTATTAAATTATAAACAATAATCTGTATTAGAGCAGCGTTTTTAGAGATTTGAAGTGTATAAAATTTGTTTTAACATTATGTGTGATGTAATTTGATCTGAAGTTCATCGTAAAGATACCTGGAAGGTATATGGATGTAGAATTGTATAATACACATGCTATTTGATAGCATTCTGTGCTATTACTGGAATTGTATTTACCTATTGACATTTGGTAAGCTAATTTGAAGAGTCTTAGACATTCTATTGTTGTAAGCCATTTTTAAGTTATTAGAAGTTCATTTGGGAAATCTGAATATTTGTCATGGATAAAATTGATAGTCTTTTTAGGAATGATAATATTAAATATAAATGATAGATGGGCCTTAGGAAGATAGATTATATTGTTAGTTTTTTTCCCTAGAAAATAAAATGGTTTTCTCAAATAATTCTGGAGGTTAAACTAATTTGATTTTTCTTATAGTTTTGTATTCATTTAATGTCTTCTAAACATGTGGATATGCTTAGACTACTTGGTGATATGATTTGATATTTTAGAAGGAACTCCATTCTAAGAAATGAAGTCAGTTGATTGAAAATATTTTTTTACTTATATTTCAAGTTCAAGATGTATTAGTATTCATGAAGGACTGTAAAAATTGGTCACATTGAGAATGGAATCTTTAGTATTACCGATTGGCATGCCTTTAGTGGCAGCACTTTGATTTGTTAATGGTGCAAAATGCAAAATTTAGGCACTAATAGACACAGGTGCAAGACACATGGCAAAGAAGAGAATGTGTATACAAGAACTAAATGTTGGTTAGATTCAGACACTTAACATGAGTGACTGCTTTAGTTGTCTTTCTTATCTGTGCCATCTAGCTAATCAAGGCCTTTGAGGATGCTTAATAAAATGTGGTTTATGGAAATGGAGAAAAAGACATATAAGATGGTTCACTAAATGTTCTCTTTCATACACTTATTTTAATCACTAGTAAATTGTAACTTTTTATTTTTCTTTCTTAGAATCTGTCGGGTGAAGTTGTATTTTTGTTTTATAATTTTGCTAGAAGCAATTTATTTTTAAAGAAAGTATGTCTCCTCTGAAGATACATGGTCCTATCAGAATTCGAAGTATGCAGACTGGGGTTACAAAATGGAAAGAAGGATCCTTTGAAATTGTGGAAAAAGATAATAAAGTCAGCCTAGTGGTTCACTACAATACTGGAGGAATTCCAAGGATATTTCAGGTACTACCAACTTTTGATTTGGAATAGAACTTCCATCACATCCTTTAGTGAATAGCTGTTCTGTGCCATATTGAGAATTGTGGTAGCCCTTCTACTAATTAATATTTCTTGTTTTTTATTTCCAGGACACTGATACTATTATGTTCTTATTTTATAAATTATTCAGCAGCATTATAGTTAATATATAAAAGAGCAGGAAGTAGTCACCGTTAATTGAAAAGAAAGCTCGTGGAAGATGAGAGGAACTATCTATCTAAGCTATTTTAAATACCACATTAGAATAACTTTATTCTTTTTTTTTTTCTTAACGTATATGATAGATTCATTATTTAGTGTTAGCTTTTAATAGGACTTATTAGTGTTATCTTAATGTTTACTTTCAAAATAATTCTGCCAGAAAGGTGTATGCACTATTCAAGGATGATAATTAAAGGTCATCCATCCTTACAGCTATTTTCTTCTAATAGCAAACTTTGAAAAAATATTATGTTTTTATTAATTTTAGAGAGGGAGGGAAAGAGGAAGAGAAACATTGATGTGAGAAAGAAACATTGATCATCTATCAGCTGCCTCCTGCATGTCTCTTACCTGGGGGGATCATGCCTGCAACTTAGACATGTACCCTGATTACTGAGAATCGAACTGGCGACCTTTGGTGCATGGGATGACACTCAACCAACTGAGCCACACCAGCCAGGGCTAATTGCACACTTAAAGGGTCTCATTATTTTATTACTGCAAAAAAAATAGTTAATCTTGTTTTCACTTCTATGCTGTTTATCTTGTGCAGCCAAGAACTGCTCATCTTGATATGAGTTGAAATTACTTTAAAGTTCTATTTGTTAATAAGATTATACAAAATATATTCATTCTAAACGTGAAGTACCCTATTGAAGAACAATTTATAAAACATTATGCTTGAGAACCTGAGGTGAGGTAAAATTGCCATTTATCTTTGCTTTTCAACTATGAAAATAAATTGCTTATGATTTTGTGTATCAAAGATATATATAATTTTTGTGGGGATCTGGTGAGAACTGGAAGACCTACTAAATAAATTTAAGAAGAACTATTAGCTGGAAAGATATTCTTAAATAGATTAGAAGAATTACATGGTGACATGGGTAATAGAAACAATAGTAATTTCTGCCACATATGTATATCAAAGTGCCCATCTCAATGAAAGATTTTTTTCCAAATAGAGATTTGACTTTTCAGTCCTCAGCCCAAATTAGCACTGAGTACATATTTAAAGCAAACATAGATCTTTAGGAGCATATGATTCTACCTGTGATTCAACCCTCATCTCAGTTTTACATCAGGTTGCATTCAGCATTCGTTAACCACCTACAAATTGCTGTGGTGGGTACTAAGAATATAGAGCTGAATGATACACTTTTCCTCTCGAACTTAGAATCTAATGCTTTCGCAGCTGTAAAAATATTTCAAAGATATGTGGTATTAAAAAAAAAAGATATGTGGTATATATTCGCAATGGAATATTACTCAGCCATTAAAAAGAATGAAATCTTCCCATTTGCAACAATATGGATGGGACCTAGAGGGTATAATGCTAAGTGAAATAAGTTAAACAGAGAAAGACAACTTTTATTGTTTTATTGATTTAAAGAGAGAGAGAGGAGGGGGAGAGAAAGAAACATCAGTGTGTTGTTCCATTTATTTATGCATTTATTGGTTGCTTCTTGTATGTGCCCTGTTTGTGGATCAAACCCACAACCTTGATGTATCTGGATGACACTAACCAACTGAGCTACCAGGCCAAGGCTTAACTTTCATTTTTTAAAAGAGGTATATTGATTGAAATAATGGTTTTATGGGATCTGTTTTTCTGTTGATATTAAAATGTTCATTTATACTTTGGAGTTAAAGCATCTAAAACTAGTTATTGTATTTTGTGAAAAAATTTCTACTCAAGGACATGAATTTAAGACCTATCTATCACTTAAAATATAAATTAAGTCTGAATGGTAAAATTATTTTTTTCATTCTTATCTGAATATTGATAAAGATAAATTTTTCCTAATCAAGAAATTAAATGCGATTACTTCCTTTTTTATGCTGTTCAGAGAGTATGTCTTCACGAAAAGGTAGCTTTAGAAACTTTTGTATACGCCTGCTGAGGGAGCATGTTAAAGAACAAGTTTGCCTGATTGGCAGGAATTTAGGTAATAAAGAAACTACAAAATATATTAATTCTAGGAAAAATTTCAGCCAAGAGAATAGAAAAGTTATCACTTGAAAGCACATGTTCAGAGTCTGGAAGGGTATAAGAAAAGTTACTGAACCAGTTCTGGGGATTGGGAGAAGTAAGCTAAGATAGTTCTAGGATGCTCATGTTCTTTGTGATTGAATAAACGTTAAATAAGCCTCCTTAAACATTAAAAAAGAAAAAAAGATGTTCCTATATTGGTAAAGTTTTGTTTCAATATGTGTTTGAAAGTGGAATTCTTTTGAGGATTATAATTTGGATTAATATGTCCTTTTTACATTATAGCTATTTACACCATTTGCCAGATATGTTATAAGCTTTTGTTGAAAATAAAAAGAAAGCCTCTAATCCACTGTGGCAGCAGTCGCCAACTGGTGGTCCTGGTCCGTGAGGTTCGAAAGGTTGGCAACCGCTGGTTTAAGGATACCTTTGGAGCAGTGGTCGCCTACCGGTACTCCGCAATATCCGAAAGGTTGGCGACTGCTGCACTATGGGGCTTTCTAAACTGATGATGGTAAAAACCATCCAAACTCTGAAAATTAACTCACTTGGTTTTTTTGTTTTGTTGTGTGTTTTTTTAATTAATTTATTTTTAAAGTTTTATTAAATTGATTGGGGTGACATTGGACAACGTGAACATAGGTTTTATGTGAGGGTTTCTATGTTACAAGATCAGTTAATTGCACTGTTTGCCCACCTCCCAAAGTCAAATATCTTCTCCTGTCACTTTATATTAGGACCCCCCTTCTAACTCACTAGTTTTTATAACTTTGTAACTATACCTGAAAATATGCAATTTCCTGCCATAAAAATAAGACTGGTAGGATTACAATGTAAAATAAAATTTAATACTATGTGTTTGCCTCTTCTAAAAGTGAAATCTTTGATTTAAATGTGTCAAGAAGTGGGAACTATTTTTGGTTGGGGGAAAAAACCTAATGTGGGGAAGAGTAAGAAATGTAACTTAGAAAGTATAAAGTTTAATATTCATTATACAACTTATATACTTCATTATCATGTTTTTAATGATAAGATCATTTTCCTTTTGTGTTTATCAGCTAAGTCATAACATTAAAAAAGTGGTGCTTCGACCCAGTGGAGCAAAACAAAGCCGCCTCATGTTAACACTACAAGATAACAGCTTCTTGTCTATTGACAAAGTACCAAGTAAGGATGCAGAGGAAATGAGGTTGTTTCTAGATGCAGTCCATCAGAACAGACTCAATGCAGGTGAGCACTAATTATCCCAAGTACTGGCATTAGTAGTTATAAAAGAATATTACTAAGCTGTAGACTAGTATCCCTGGTGAATATTTATGCAAAAATCCTCAACAAAGTATTAGCAGACCAAATTCAACAGCACATTAAAAGGATTACACTATGACCAAATGAGTTTTATTTCTGTAATGCAAGGATGGTTTATGATACGAAAAAAAATCAATCAGTATAATACCCCAAATTAATAGAATGAAGGACAATAAACCAATGTGATCATCTCGGTGCAGAAAAAACATTTGATAAAATTCAGCACCCTTTCATGACAAAAAAATACTCAATAAACTAGGAATAGAAGGAAACTACCTCAGCATACAAAAGGCTATATGTGAAAGCCTACAACTAACATCACAATGATGAAGACTAAAAGATTTTCCCCTAGGGTGAGGTGCAAGCCAAGGATGCCCTCTCACCATTTCTTTCTTTCTTTTTTTTTTTTTTAATCCTCGAGGATATTTTTTCATTGGTTTTTAGAGAGAGTGGAAGAGAGAAATACCGATGTGAGAGAAATGCATTGATTGATTGCCTCCTGCACGCACCCTGGCCAGGGCCTGCACTGGGAAGGAGCCTGCAACCGAGGTTCATGCGCTTGACCGGAATTGAACCCGGGACCCTTCGGGTCCGCAGGTCAACACTTCTACCCACTGAGTCAAACCAGCTACAGCCCCTCTCTCACCACTTCTATTCAGCATAGTATCGAAAGTCCTAGTCAGAGCATCCTTTATTTTATCCCAGCAGTTCTTATTTTGAGTTTATCCTATAAAAATCATACCATTAGTGCAAGGGATCTGAAAGGATGTTCAGCATTGTTTTCAATTTTTAAAAATTAAAACATTCCAAATGATCATCAGTGGGAATTAAGTATAAAATATTTTTTAAAGTATATACAGCACTTTGCGTGTTCTTTAGTGTTGATTTCTTTGGAATAGAAGCCATTTCACTTGCTGAACTTACAGAGAATGTTTTGAAGTACACATTATTAGAAATATTATCTGTCACTGGTTCTGACATGTCTTCTTGGCATTCATCCAATGTCAGTGTTCATGCCATAGACACATGGTGACTAACTTTTGTATAGTGTTAATTACCAAATATTGATATAGGAAAATTTCTAGCATTTTAATTTTGCATTCAAAATTTTGTCCTAGCCCTAGCCAGTTTGGCTCAGTGGATAGAGCGTCAGCCTGCAGACTGAAGGGTCCCAGGTTTGATTCCGGTCAAGGGCAGATGCCCAGGTTGCGGGCTCAATCCCCAGTAGGGGGTGTGCAGGAGGCAGCCAATCAATGATTCTCATCATTGATGTTTCTATCTCTCTATCCCTCTCTCTTCCTCTCTGAAATAAAAATATATTTTAAAAAATATTTAATCCTCATAACAACCCTATGAGGTACTTTAAAAAAGAAAATCTTGTCCTATTATATGTTTCCAAATTTTTGCATGTTATTTCATTTTTTTGCTTGAGACTAGCTCTAAATTTTAATTACTATTTATATCAGATGTGCTTTCTATTCAGAAAGATTTGGTTAGTAAGCACTTTAATTTATTTCTGCTTCTACTTCTGCAATGCTATATAATAATGATGGCAAATCTCTATATTAAAATAAGTGATTTGGGATTTATTTATTTTTTTCTTTTGCACTAGCCATGAAGCCTTCTCAGGGGTCTGGTAGTTTTGGAGCTATTCTGGGCAGTAGAACCTCACAGAAGGAAACCAACAGGCAGCTTTCTTACTCAGACAATCAGGTATGTTCATTTGAATCTAAAAGCTTTTTAAGAAATGATAGATATTCTATAAGGTAATTGCAGGAAGTAGAATTTAGACTGCAATGCCTAATAATTCTGCCTTTGTCGTAAGGGTCTTTTCCACATACCTGAAATTTACCATTTTAGCTATTTCAGTCTCTTCAGCTATTTTTTATGAACGTCTTTCTAAATTTATCACTTTCTTCCCTGCTTACATACCGTTTTACAGAACATAATGTAATCTTTGCTCGATGTCTCATATCTTATGAACTGCAGTAAAGTACAGTATAGTTTTATGAACTGCAGTAAAGTACAGTATAGTTTTTAAAAGCATAGCTTTGGAGTTGTATGTGAACTTGAGATTTGGTGCTGGCATTTACTAGCTGTGAGTCATCAGAGGGGTTCTTTAAGTATCCTAAGCCTTAGCACCCATCCGTAAAATTGAGACAGCAATGATATTTTAAGGGTTGCTGTGAGGATAATGCATGTGAATACCATATACTAACAACCTGATCAGAGTCTGCTGCTACTATTTCTATGATGCCGTTTTTGTCTGTTCTACATTATTACCTTTGCCCCCACACTATATGATAACAGACTCTTTTGTTGAAGTCTTCTGTTTGCTTTTTAAATAGTTTTTCTTTCATAAATATTCAGCCAGCCATGAGATTTGCTATGCACTGTTGCAATTAAGCAGTCCTATGTCTCTTAATTTTTTTTACAAAGGGCAACTGGGCATAAAGAGAAACTTTGGAATTAATTACTTTTATTTGGCTGTGCAGCGAGGTGATTACTTAGTCTATTTACTGGGATAAGCAGTGAATAAAATTTCATTTTTGTTAGTTTTATAGGATGGGTGGGATGTTTTTACATTTTAGTTGAGGTATAATTGACATTCAATAAATTGCACATAATTAAAGTACAGTTTGAAACATTTTGACTTACATATACATATCCGTAAAATCATCACCACAATCAACCTAGTGTACATAGTCATGACCCTTAAAAGTTTCCCCATTCTCCCTTTGTTGTCCTTCCCTCCCTCTTCCTCTCTGGTTCCTATCTCTAAGCCACAGCCGATTTGCTTTCTGTCACTATAGATTAATTTGCATATTCTAGAGTGTATATGAATGGGATCAGTGTGTAATTTTTTTTTCTTGGTCTGGCTTTTTCACTCAGCATAACTACTTTGAGATCCACTCACTTACTAGTATAGGTAGAAATATAAGCTGTTGGAATATTTAAATGTGTAAGCATTACCATGTATAGCAGAAGCAAATATTTATTCTCCATAAATAATTCCTATTTCTAAGATTATAAAATTAATTTGTGGGTTGTGACTAGCATTAAATAAAGGAAAGAATAGAATATAATAGGTATTATACATAGTAAGGATAAGTATTGGTTTCTGAAACTTGTTTCATTTCTATTTACATGTATGTGTAATAGGTTGCAATGTAAAGTGTCTTACTCTAGAATCAAATAAGGTTGAAGATAATGCAAAACAGTTTGCATATAGTATGCTACCAATTATGTAACAAAAATAATAAAATACTGATTTGCCTTTGCATAAAGGAACAATAAAAGAATACTTATAAGGAGTAGGAAAATGAGAAGTGGAAGAATGGGTGTATGGCATTGGGGTGATAATGAAATTTTTCAGCATGTGGTTTTTATAATAGTATTTTGATTTTTGCATGGGTTTATATTTTTTATTCTGAACTTTAAAAAAAAATCTTTATTGTTGAAAGTATTACATAGGTCCTTCTTTTTCTCCCATTAATCTCTTCCAGTATACCCTTGCTCCCCTCGTATTTTGATTTTTGAATCTGGAGTATGTATCACCCATTTGAAAATAAGTGTAACTTTTTAAATTGTTCATGCAGAGAACCTCAGATTTTTTCTTCCCTATCTTCAGATTGTAATTCTGTAGAAAGTTATTAGGAATACCTTTCATTGAGAAATGACGTAGCTCTTAATATAGTTATAAAATATCAATTTGGCAGAATGTTGGTAGAAAGCACTATTTCCCAAGGTGTGGCAAAAGTTGTCAGTATGGGAAACCGTTTATTTGTATTATTATTTATTAATTATTGTATTATTTTCTGTACAAACAACTAAGCATACTTTTGCTCCACCCTGTTTTTTTTTTTTTTTAATAACTGTTTTCTCTCCAAATGTTCTTGCTGTGAATTGAGGATAGTAGAGTATTTGATTTAGCTTCTGCCAGTGACCTCTATGTCACTATCATTTCCCCCATCATTATATATATTTGTTTCATTTTTCCAAACTGGAACCCCTTCAAAAGTCATAATGAGGTACATGTGACTTGGCATTTGAGTTGTGGCAACCAAATGTCATTTTTGCTCCTTTATGTCACATCTATGTTATTTTAGGACAGTCATACTGGGAAAAATAGAAGGCAGCAGAAAAAGAGGAAGACAAAAACTAAGATGGATTGACACCATAAAAGAAGCCATAAGCATGTTTCTACAGAAGCCGAGCAGGACAGTTGAGGACAGGACATTGTGGACATCACTTATTCCTAGGGTTGCCAGGAGTTGGATACTACTCAGTGGCACATCATACACACATCACTTTAATTTATCATAATTATAATTGGGTCTTTCTGTAAAGATTTATTTCCATTGTGGTTATTAGAACCGTGTCTTTTATATGTGAACCCTTTTTTAAAAATAATTCACAGTATTTCCCTTCTGCCTCTAGGTATGTTTTGGAATTTTTAAGTTTATAAGAATACTACAGGGGAAAAAACGTTGCTCAGTTTATGACACTGATTATATTTTGAATCACCTAGAGTGCTTAAAAAAATATACTGATGAATGAGCTTCATTCCCACACCAATTAGGTTAGAATCTCTGGAGATGAGTCTCCAGTTGTGTGTATTTTTTCATACTTCCCCACTTGAGAATCACTGGTCTAAAAGTTTGCCAATTAATTTGACGATTTGCTATTTCAAACTTTATTCTTACAGGCCTCTTCAAAAAGAGGAAGCTTGGAAACTAAAGATGATAGTCCATTTCGAAAAGTTCTTGGTAATCCAGGTAGAGGATCGATTAAGACTGCAGCAGGAAATGGAATAACTGTCACCCGAACGATTCCATCTTTGACATCTACATCAACACCTCTTAGATCAGGGCTATTAGAAAATAGGTATGAAAGACCTTTTTTCTTTCTTAGTCATTAGCTGTGCCTTTTTATAAATGTCTTTTAAGCTTTATAGAAAGACCAGTTATTTGAGAAAAAGAGTGAGATTTTCCGGTTAGTCAAATGTGTTAGAAGAAAGTATAGAGTGCATTTTTGGTAGATAATTAGTATTTGTCTTATGTGGTTTATGTCAGTGACGCATATTGAGTATGCAGATATATGGTATGTTATTTTACATGCGGTATAGAGAATTAGATAGCAATAGTCACAGTATCTGTCCTTGAGTGTGTTGTTTAATACTTTTTAATGGCATGAATTCTGACTTTTTAAAATAAGGTCCTTTTCTCTGTTCTCTATAGAACTGAAAAGAGGAAAAGAATGCTGTCTGGCTCAGAGTTGAATGAAGATTACCCTAAGGAAAATGATTCATCATCGTAAGTTGCTTTAAGAACCTTTAAGGCCCTAGATCAGTATTTGTTATAGTGCCAATTACAATTGCGAGGGAAGATTATTCAATTTATGGGAATTCCAAAGATAGAAGAGCAGAATTTAAAGTATTTTGGTGATAGATTGACCATTGCTATTGCTTTGATCATTTGATTGCATTTCTCGCATTATAGCTTTTTAAAAAAATCTGCAGTACTTAGAGGAACAACAGAGCTGAAGAACTCTAATAAGTGTTTCTTGCTGTTTGCTCTTTTAGAGTGAAATCCTTCTTTCCCTCTTCCCTTTACCTACAAAAATTTCTTTTTACCTTATTCATGTGAAAAGTTAGCTTAGGGATAAAAAATGTAAACCGTATATAGGTTCTAGGCATGGAGTATCAATCTTTTAGAGTTATTTTCTGGGTTGAACAAAAGTATCCACCTGTAACAAGACAGTCACCAGCTCACATCCTCTTTTTCCTCATGGGAGGGTCTTTTTTTGTCTTCTAGGGGGAGAAAACTTATTTTACACAGTTCTTAGTTAATACCTCAGTTAACACCTTAACAAAAATCGATAGTCAGTTAACTGGTATTCAAGGTTAAGAGGTCACCGTAAAAGAACAGGGGAGAAGCTGGAGGAACTTTATATATTAATTGGGATCTTGGTTCTGCTGCTGAAATAAATGTAAAAATCTGGGTAGGTAATAGGACTGGTGTGGTATCTGAAACCACAATCACCAAGGGCTCAGACTCCTTTTATCTTGTTGGTTCACTGTCCTTAATAAGCTTCCATTTTGCTTCAGTCTTTGCTCTCATGTCTGCATTTCTATCAATGGGAAGAAAGAAAGAGGAGCAAAGAGAGGGCATACTGCTTTCCTTTAGGCTGGAAATTGTACACACAACTTTTATGTATGTCATGTTGACAAGAACTTAGTCATATGGTTATATCAAGTTGTAAGGAAGACCAGTAAATATGCCTAGCCCAAATTTTATAATGGCAGAAGGGTACAATGGTTATTTGGGGACAACTAACAGGCTGTCGTAGTTTACCCCAATATCCACAGAAATAGCCCTGTTTATACCTATATAAGAACACTCTTTCCCTCATCCTAATAGAGACAGCCTCCAAATCTCATTTAGTCCTTGTATCCAGCTCCAAGTCCAGGGTTACTTGGTGATGTGCAGTCCTCTCCGTAAGGTCCAGGTGTACTCTTTTGGACCAGGTGCCTTATGGTCTGGTTCCTAAAAACTAAAAGGCAAGTTAATCTGCATTCCCCATGCCCACCTCCATACACATATCATTATACAGGCATATTTCAAAGATATTGTGAGTTTGGTTTCAAATCACTACAGTAAAGGAAATATTGTAATAAATTTACACAAGTTTTCTGGTTTCCCAGTGCATATGTTTATACTGCAGCCTGGTAAGTATGCAATAGCATTATATCTTTAAAAAAACACACACACAAGGGTATACCTTAATTTTAAATACTTTATTGCTAAAAAATTGCTAACCATTATGTGAACTTTTAGTGGGTCATAATCTTTTTGCTGGTAGAGCATTTTGCCTTCAATTTGTAAAAAAAAGTGCTGTGCGAAGTGCAATAAAATGAGGTATGCCTGTACATAGCTGGAGAAGGCACAGGAGATTCACAGTAAAAATTTTCATTTAGAATAGACAGAATAGGAAACTGGAAGAGTCACTGGTCTGTGGCAGCAATAAAATCTTGCTAGGCAGAAATTGTGAAGGCATGGGAGTAAATTCTTTATTTTTTATTTTTTATTGATTTGAGGGAGAGGGAGGGAGAGATAGAAAAACATCAGTGATGAGAGAGAATCATTGATCAGCTGCCTCCTGCACACCCTCCGCAATGGGGATTGAGCCCACAACCTGGAATCAAACTTGGGACCCTTCAGTCCCCAGGACACACTCTGTCCACTGAGCAAAACCAGCCAGGGCAGGGGAGTAAATTCTTGATTAGCCTATGTAGCAATCTCTGTTCTTTCCTCTGAGAGAAATCCTTGTTCATTGTATTCCATATGACTCCTGGCTTTGTCCTTTGGTAGGTTTCCTTTGTTATCTTTCAAGGCTATAGCTGAAGGTTTTGAAAACTGTTCTTCTTTGTAGCCTGTTTCATGCTGGTGCTGTTTTGGAAGTGTCTATAGAAATCTACTGTCTATAGAAATCTAGAAGTTTCTTTAAAGATAGAACAGGCAGGTTTTTATAGGGTCCAGAAAGAATTTGGACCAGTATTTTGGTTTTGTTTGTTTGATCATTTTAAGAAAACTTTTAAATTTTGGAATAATTTTAGATTTACAGAAAAGTTACGGAGTTGAAATGGAGTGTTCCTATATATCCCTCACTCAGTTTCCCTAATACTAATATCCAAGTTTTCACAAACTACTTTTCCATTTACCTCTTATCATTGCATCAGTTTGATAGAAGCAATTGCATTTATTGGGGTGGGGGTGTTTAGTGAAGTACAGAAAAGAAATCCCTTAAGGAAACCAAAATAACAGTAATAGAATATTATTAGGGATACCCCTAAGTACTGCTATGGAAAACACCTAAATTGAAATAATTTAATCACCATAAATGTTATTAGTAATTGATGTTGACACTTAGTAAATAGTATTTCAAATCCGTAGACTATAAAAGAACATTTTGGGTTTTATTTCTTTGTTTTACTTTTTTCATAAATTTATTCAGCAAACATTTGTTTTAAAAATCCATTTTTCATATACATTAATATATGTATATATTTTGGTCAAACAATATTGCCACCATGTGATATTGCTTACATTGTTATACATGTTCTTCTTGCTCATATGTGTTCTATTTCTTGTGAGGTTTTCTTTTTAATCCTCACCCAAGGATATGTTTATTGACTTTTTTTTTTTAGAGAGGATGGGAAAGAGAGAGAAACATCTATGTGAGAGAGAAACATTGGTTGCCTCCTGTGGGGATTGAACCTAGAACCTAGATATGTGCCCTGATGGGTAATTGAACCCGCAACTTTTGTGGTGTATGGAACGATGCTCCAACCAACTGAGCCACCTGGCCAGGGCTGGATTTTGTTTGTTAGTTAGTTTGTTTGTTTGTTTGCCTCCATAAGTAAACTAGAAGCAGTTTGAGGACAAGGTTACTATTCCTGTATGGTCTAAAAATGTCTAAAATACACTACATATATGACCACATTTTCTGATTTTAAGAATGTGACTATTCTTATATTAAACATGGCAAAAGTAAAAAAAAAAAAAAGAAAAAGCCTCAGTGGGCAATTTTATTAGCTGATATCTGTTGAGTACGAACTGTGTGCTTGGGGTTATTCAGTGATAAACATACTGCTGCAAAACTTTAGAGTCACCTATGTTTCTGTCTTACTCTGAAATAGAATCACACTGAGATAAGATTATAAATCAGTCCAATTCCGCTTCTATACACAGGTCTTTGAATATTTGAGACATCCTCACTCATTCATTCCTTCAACAAACTGTTATGTTTACTTTTTCAATATATTTAGTATCAAGCTCGAATAGTTTACTTCTTAATTGATTCTTTCGGTCTTTTAGTAGCTAAATCATTTAATCTGCTCTTGCTTTTGACTAAGAAAACCTGTATAATCTTGCTGTCTCTGGTTTGACTTTTGTAAAAATAAAATGCTCCTTCATTTTTGCTTAATTAATAGGGTTATGGATTGGTTGGTTTTTGACTTGGTAATGAAACCTTATTTTCATGATTCTCATTTGCTTAAGTCTCTGACCTTTTGAGGCTTTAACACTTTGTAGCATAACTTCCAAGCAAATCCATGAATTCAGCACTTGAAATGTAAATTTTTAATGACAACTATTTAAAATTAAGAATTATACTTTACACGCCTATATATATTGAATTAAATTATTGACTATAGGAACAACAAAGCTATGACAGATCCCTCAAGAAAGTATTTAACCAGCAGTAGAGAGAAGCAGCTGAGTTTGAAACAGTTGGAAGAGAATAGGACATCAGGTAAGTATTTGGTCTTTATATAAGATAGTCATTTATTATATAACTAGGAGGAGGGGGCGGGGTTCCTCAGCCCAGCCTGCCCCCTCTCACAGTCTGGGAGCCCTCAGAAGTGGGAGGCGACCCGGCGATCAGGGAAAGGCAATGCCCCCATCACACCTCTGCTGCTGCCACTGCCAACAGCACAAGCCTTGGCTGGCCCTTGCTACCTAAGCCTCGGGCAGCCCTGGGTGGCTGGCAGCCACCATCCAAGGCTTGCCTGCACCTCAGGCTGGCCCTAGGTGGCTGGGCAGCCAACATACGAGGCTTTCCTGTGCCTTAGGCACTGGCTGGCCAGCTGACATCTGAGGCTCGCTTGCACCTCGGGCCAGCCCTGGGCGACTGAGGGGACTGGGGGACTCCAGAGACAGGTGTGTAGAGCAGCCAGACCCACCTGGGGGTGGTCCCAGCTGTGCCATGGGCCTGCCGCCCTGGCGGGACTGAGGGGACTGAGCGCTGCCATCAAAGTTGGATAAATGTTGTTAGTTGTGGCTGTGGGTGCCGCCATCTTTGAGGGTGTGGTGGTCAATTAGCATATTCCCTCTTTATTGGCTGTGGGCGCTGCCATCTTTGTGAGGGCGTAATGGTCAATTAGCATATTCCCTCTTTATTAGATAGGATATTCTGTATAGACTAGAAATAAAACCCTAAATTGGGACATACTTCTCTGTTATTCAGGAATACTCCATAATTCAGTACTAGTTACTGGGCTCCAATTAGTATCCGGTACTCTGCTAAAATACTTTTAAAGTATTAGAAATATAAGGGACCTTTTATTCTATTTACAAAGAGTCTAGACTTTACCTTCATCCCTATTTAACTGCCTAGAATTAAACTCTCATTATCAAGGTACCTGGACCATAGAATGAATTCAAGGAATTAAAGTGATTGAAATTAAAGTTCATCAGTGTTGCCATTTACTATAAGTTCTATAAGATCTTGAAGTTATTGCCTAAAGCAATTGCTTAATCTCACCTTGTACCCTGTTTTTACAAACTCTAAAAGTTAGATTGTCTATTAATTTTTGTTATTATTTCCTACACTTAACCAATCTCTATGATCCTCTGAACTATGTAGATTTGAATATTATGTCAACTTGAAATTAAATTGAAGCAAACTAAAATATGGCATGATTTTGATAAATTTAGAGTTTAAGGGGATTAATTTGATCAAGACTCTAGAAATGATCTCCTTTTAGCCTTTCAGAGTTGTGACTTTGGACTCCTACAGAAAGAAGTATCACAAATATACTTTTTACCTCTGAAATAATACATTATATAAACTCCATTTACTAGTTGTAAGCTTTATGATCAACCTATAGTTAGAAAATACTTGAAGGTGTAATAAGCTTTAACAATGTTGAAGTTAAGATACATCTTACAAAAGTTGATGTGGAAGAGGTCTCTGTAAGTGGTTAAGTGATAAGAAGGTTCATGGAACAAAATGTAGAAGTGTTAAGTGTGTTAAAGTTACAAAGTTAATCAGTAGAACTAAAATAGCACAACTAATAATTGGTTGGAAGGAAGTAGATAAGAGTAGGGGTAAATGAGAAAGTTCTAATTTTTCCTAAAAGAGAGTAAATTGATACTGTTCAAAATGAATAAGTCAGAAAGGTTTTGGAGCTTTAGGGCAGGAGAATATTCTTAGCTATTATAACCTTTTACACAATATTTGATCTTTTAACATTTATCCAACTTTGATGGAAAGAAAGGAGGGAAAGAGTTAAATATAAATAGGCCCAGTGCATAATTTTATTATTAATTGGACTTCAATGGTTGATTTAGGAATTAAATTGTTCCTGTGTTTCTTCATTCTATAGGACTTTTACCTTTGCAGTCATCAGCCTTTTATGGTAGCAGATCTGGATCCAAGGACTACTCTTCTGGCAATACTAATCTAGACAGGTATGCATTGGTTATATGCTCTGTAAAGAACTTGAAGAGCTCTCTTCTTCAGAATATTTTTTTAAAGTATATTTTTATTGATTTCAGAGAGGAAGGGAGAGGGAGAGAGAGAGAGAAACATCAATGATGAGAGAGAAAATAATTGATTGGCTGCCTCCTGCACGCTCTCTACTGGGGATCAAACCTGCAACCCAGGCATGTGCTCTTGACCAGAATCGAACCCGGGACTCTCCAGTCCAGCGGTTGCCAACCTTTCACACCTCATGGACCACCAATGGTCCGTGAACCACCGGTTGGCGACCATTCCTCTATTCCGTAGCCTGATGCTCTATCCACTGAGCCAAACCAGCTAGGGCTTCTTCAGATATTGAATGATGGGATAACCTATGCATCAATACCCCTTATCCCCTCTCTTTCACATCAACTTGTAAGATGTACCTTAATTTCAACATTAAGGTTTATTACATCATTAAGTATACTCTAAGTGAATACACTAATTTAAAATAACAAAGTTGATGAAAATCATAGACTTGACATTTTAGTTAGAAAGTACTCTACAAATGTTTTAGTTAAAGCTCTTCTTTTTTACATTTTTTAGTAAATGAATAAACTGAGTTCTAGGAAAATTTGTACTGAGGCCACAGGTTGTGACTGGCAATATAGAAACATCAATGATGAAAGAGAATCACTGATCAGCTGCCTCCTGCACGCTCCCACTGGGGATCAAGCCCGCAATTGGGGCATGTGCCCTTGACTGGAATCGAACCCGGGACCCTTCAGTCTGCAGGCCGACGCTCCATCCACTGAGCCAAACCAGGGAGGGCTAAACTGGATTTTTAAGGAGGAATAATCTATTTGCTATTTTAAAAAGAAACAACTGCAATGAAAGATGCAGAAAGGTTGAGAGATAAAGAATGGAAACATATATACCTTGCATTGTCCAAACTACAGTATTTAGGAGTGCATTGAAAGGATAAACTGAAGTAGTTAGTGATAACTTTTAGGGTAGAGGAATAGGGTTGTGTTTGGGAAGAGGCATTTAGGGTATTTTGACATGAATGATTGTTACATAGGTATTTACTTTATAAAGATTGCTAAGCTCGCCCAGCCAGCGTGGCTCAGTGGTTGAATGTCGACCTATGAACCAGAAGGTCATGGTTTGATTCCCGGTGAGGGGTGCTGTGGGGTTGTGGGGTTTATCCCCAGTGTGGGGTGTGCAGGAGGCAGCCTACCAATGATTCTTTCTCATCATTGATGTTCCCATCTCCCCTTCTTTCCTCTCTGAAATCAGTAAAATTTTAAAAATTGTTGAGCTCTACATTTCATTTTTTTAAAAATTAATAAACCTTTTTTTTTTTTAGTAGTTTTAGGTTCATAATAAAATTGAGCAAAAAGTGCAGTGTTCTTATAAACCTCCTGTCCCCACACACATGCAACTTCCCTCGCAATTGACACAGTAGTACACATTTCATTTTTATACACTTTTTTTGTAAAGTATTCTATTTCATGTTTGTTTTGTTTTTTAATCCTCACCCAATGATATTTTTCTTTGCTTTTTAGAGAGAGTGGTAGAGGGAAAGACAGAGAAATATCGATCTGAGAGAAACACATCAATTGGTTGCCTCCTGCAAACGCCCTGACCAGGGCCCAGGGTGGGGGTCAGGAGCCTGCAACTGAAGTACATGCCCTTAATGGGTATCAAACCCGGGACCTTTCAGTCCTCAGGCTTTATCCACTGAGCCAAACTGACTAAGGCACACATTTTTTAATAAAACCAAACAGTGGCCGAAGCCGGTTTGGCTCAGTGGATAGAGCGTCGGCCTGCATACTCAGGGGTCCCGGGTTTGATTCCAGTCAAGGGCATGTACCTTGGTTGCGGGCACATCCCCAGTGGGGGGTGTGCAGGAGGCGGCTATAGGTGTTTCTCTCTCATTGATGTTTCTAACTCTCTATCCCTCTCTCTTCCTCTCTGTAAAAAGTCAATAAAATATATTTTTTAAAAAAACAAAAACAAAAAAACAGTGGCTAACAGGTGGCCTAGCCAGACAATAAGTCATTGGGTGACAATCAGTTTTTCCTTATAAAAAAAAGCAAATCATATTCCTACTTTACAACATACAAGTAAATAAACATCCAAGCAGATTAAAGACCTAAATAGGAGGGAAAACAGGTGTTAAAACTTTTAATGAAAATATTGGAAAACATTTCTATGACCTTATGCTACAGAATGAGTCTTAAACAAGACACAATTTGAAACTATAAAAGAAAAATGATAAATTTGACTGCAAAAACCTGAAACTTATAATATCTAATAGACAAAGGACTAGAAGAACATAGAATGTATTAAAAACTACAAATCTTTAAGAACCCAATATAAAACCCAAGGGTGCACAAAAAGAAATTTAGAGAAGAGTAAACAATTATAAAAATATATTCAACTTCAGTAGTAATCAGGAAAATAAAATAACGAGAGATCATGTGTCACTCATTAAATTGGTAATAATGTAATGGAGACCATGTGAAGAAATGGAAATCTCTACTGTTGGAACTATAAGTTGGTACAGTCTTTTTGGAAAAAATCACACTAGGAAAATTAAAAAATACTAATATTTTCACTTCTCAGCATATAAACTGGAAGAAGTTCTCAGGAGATTGGATAAGAATACTGATTGTGTCATTTTTTGTAATAGTGGAAAAAGTTAACTGTCCAAATGTTTTCAGACTAGGCAAACTAATGTATGATATCCATTAAGTGGTAAAAGTGAATAAAAAAATAAAACTATACTGTTTCTTAAGCCATTGACTTGGATTATTTTGATTGTAGGTTAAGTATTATATGCTTCTTCAGCTCTCTATCAGTCTTGGAATTTGTGGATTTTTTCCTCAAATGATCATTATTACTGGTATTTCCCCAAATTTAGATTTTTTTTCTCAAATATGACTTCTCTGAATCTACTTGGGCGGGGGCGTGGGGGGTGGTATTTTAAAAACGGTTTTGCTTCTTTATTTTTTATTCTTTTTATAGGACTAACATTTCAAGCCAAACTCCCTCTGCCAAAAGAAGTTTGGGATTTCTTCCTCAGCCAGCTCCTCTTTCTGTTAAAAAATTGAGGTGTAATCAAGATTATACTGGCTGGAACAAACCAAGAGTGCCCCTTTCCTCTCACCAACAGCAACTGCAGGGGTAGGTAAATTCTTTCCTTTTGCTTTCTTTTTATAAAGTGATTCAACTGTAGTATGTTTTTGTTCTTAAGAAAAGCATCTTGAAGTATTTAGAGCTAAAGGGATATGATTTCTGCAGCTTACAAATGGTTCAGGAAAATAAAACACAGAGGTATGAAATGATAGAGCATATAGTGCAAAAGATTAACAATTGGTGAATCTAGATAAAGAATATTCGTGTGCAACTTTCCTAAAAGATTGAGAATATTTATAAATAAAAGTTTTTTAAAAATAGGTACTTTGGAAAAGGGTTTTGTAGTAATCATTAAAGCTAAACACAACTTAATATAGAGTGGGACAAAAGTAGGTTTACAGTTCGTATGGAAAATAATACAATGATTAATAATACAGTGATAAACTTGTTTACTCACAACTGTAAACTTACTTTTGTCCTACTTTTGTATTCTATGACCCAGTGGTCCTACTAAGAACGAATAGCAATTTGGGTAAGTCCCCAGCCCCTGTTAGCTTTCATTTGAAAATGTTTAAGTTGTTATAATGTTACTAGAGGCCTCATGCACAAAATTCATGCAGAGTTAGGGTCCCTAGGCCTGGCCGGCGATCAGGGACGACTGGTGGGGTGATCAGGGGGCTACCGCTGGCACCTGCCTTGGCTGGCTGCCTGGCACCGCCACTCACCAGCCCCGCCCCTACTGCTGCCACAGGTTGGGGCCTGCAGGCAACTCCTGCATTGAGCATCTGTCCCCTGGTGGTCAGTGCGCATCATAGCGACCGGTCTTTCTGCTATTTGGTCAATTTGCATATTAGACTTATTATGTAGGACTAGAGGCCCGGTGCACGAAATTCGTGCATGGGGGTGGGGGGATTTCCCTCAGCCCAGCCTGCACCCTCTCCAATCTGGGACCCCTCGAGGGATGTCCTACTGCCCGTTTAGGCCCAATCCCACAGGACATCCCTCTGACAATCCAGGACTGCTGGCTCCCAAATGCTCGCCTGCCTGCCTTCCTTCCTGATTGCCCCTAACCGCTTCTGCCTGCCAGCCTGATCATCCCCTAACTACTCCCATGACATCCTGATTGATGTCTAACTGGTCCCCTGCCAGTCTGTTTGCCTCCAACTTCCCTCCTCTGCTGGCCTGGTCACCCCTAACTACCATCCTCTGCAGGGTTGATCGCCTCCAACTGCCCTCCCTTGCAGGCCTGGTCCCTCTCAACTGCCTTCCATTGCAGGCCTGGTCCCTCCCAACTGCCCTCCCCTGCTGGCCATCTTGTGGTGGCCATCTTGTGTCCACATGGGGGCAGGATCTTTGACCACATAGGGGCAGCTATCTTGATCTTGTGTGTTGGAGTGATGGTCAATCTGCATATTACTCTTTTATTAGATAGGATAGAGGCCTGGTGCACGGGTGGGGGCCAGCTGGTTTGCCCTGAAAGGTGTCCTGGATCAGGATGGGGGCTCCCTTGGGGCGTGGAGAGGCCTGGGCGAGGGGCCTGTGGTGGTTTGCAGGCCAGCCACGCCCCTGGCGACCCAAGCAGAGGTCCTGGTATCTGGAATTTATTTACCTTCTACAATTGAAACTTTGTAGCCTGGAATGGAGCCAAGCCGCCTGCTCGCTCTGTGGCTGGCAGCCGTTTCTGTTTGGATTCGTTTACCTTCTATAATTGAAACTTTGTGTCCTTGAGTGGAGGCCTGGGCCCGCCAGAGTGTGTGGAAAGCTTGGCTTCCTCTGTTGCCGGGGAAACCCAAGCCTCCCTTCTGGTAGCCATCTTGGTTGGGGTTAATTTGCATACTCGCCCTGATAGGCTGGTGGGCGTGGCTTATGTAACAGAGTGATGGTTAATTTGCATATTACTCTTTTATTAGAGAGGATAATGCAGTGGTTCTCATAGTGTGGTCCCAGACCAGCAGCATCACAACATCAATAGATCCTACTAGAAATGCATATTTTTGCACCTTTTTTTTCCAGAATCAAACTCTGGAGATGGGGTTGACCCAGCTGTATGTATTTTAATAAGCCCTCTAGGTGATTCTGATGCATGCTATTCTGGAGAACCTATGCTCTAATGAACATACTTCAGGAACTACCATTGTCTTAAAAAGTATTATTTCTTTCCTTTTCAGCTTCTCCAACTTGGGAAATACTTGCTATATGAATGCTATTTTACAGTCCCTATTTTCACTCCAGTCATTTGCAAATGATCTGCTTAAGCAAGGTATTCCATGGAAGAAAATTCCACACAATGCACTTATCAGGTAACTGTTACATACTTACTGAATAAACTTTTACCTTATTGATTATAGAATAATGAAGTTTTAGACACTTAAAATTCTGTTATGTACCATGTTAATAGTCTTTAAAATATCATACCATTCAGTGTTTTGTAAAACATGCTAAACTGGTCTCTTTTGTTTTACCAGACGCTTTGCACACTTGCTTGTAAAAAAAGATATCTGTAATTCAGAGACCAAAAAGGATTTACTCAAGAAGGTTAAAAATGCCATTTCTGCTACAGCAGAGAGATTCTCTGGTTATATGCAGAATGTGAGTACCAGTTGTTTTTAGCCACTTTAGAGGTAGTGGAAATTGAAATGATCTTAGTGTGTTACCTCATTTTTACTTTAAAGTGAGATTTGTATATGTAGGTTGTGTTCATCACAGGTTGGAGAACCTGAGAACTTCTGGTAAGGTTCAGTGTGACTCTTCTGTGATTTATTATATTTTAACTAGACTCCCGGTGCATGAAAATTCCTGCTCTGGATGGGGGGTCCCTCAGCCTGGCCTGCCTCCTCTCACAGTCCAGGAACCCTCGGGCGGGAGGCAACCTGGCGATCAGGGGAAGGCAACACCCCCATCACACCCCTGCTGCTGCCACTGCCTACAACGCAAGCTTCGGCCGGCCCTGGTTACCTGAGCCTCAGGTGGCCCTGGGCAGCTGGGCAGCCGCCATCCAAGGCTTGCCTGGGCTGCTGGGGGGCTGAGGGCGGGTCTGGCCACACTGCGCCTGCCGCCCCCACCCCCTGGGCTGAAAGAACTGGGGGACTCAAGCGGGGCTGAGGGAACTGGGCGCCACCATCTTGTGGCTATGGGCACCTTTATCTTTGTGATGGCTTAACAGTCAATTTTCATATTCCCTCTTTATTAGATAGGATAATACAGATGTGTTATGTCAGTGAAGGAACTTGGGGTATTTTACCTAACAAAGGCTTTTTTTTTTTAATTACCTTTTTTTAAAAAAAATGAAGTAAGAAGTGATTCCATTATTCATGCTAATCTCACTAATAGAAAAGAATATAAAATTCATCATTTATTCTTATTCACAAAATATGTAGAGTAAATCTCTATTACTTTTTAATAATAATGTTATTGACTTCCAAGTGCTTAGTTTTATAAATCATAATGTTGATAAGTTATCATTGTGACAAAAAAATGTTTTGATCTGATTAAAGATGTTATACCTTCTTAGGATGCTCATGAATTTCTAAGTCAGTGCTTAGACCAGCTAAAAGAGGATATGGAAAAATTAAATAAAACTTGGAAGACTGAACCTGTTCCTGGAGAAGAAAATTCACCAGATATTTCAGCCACTAGAATATACACTTGCCCTGTTATTACTAATTTGGAGTTTGAGGTTCAACACTCCATTATCTGTAAAGCGTAAGTAGTCTCCAAGAAGCCTGTTTTTCCTTTTAATTCTTTTTTTTTTTAATACATTTTTATTGATTTCAGAGAAGAAGGGAGAGAGATAGAAACATCAATGATGAGAGAGAATCATTGATCAGCTGCATCCTGCACACCCCCTACTAGGGATCAAGCCTGCAACCCGGGCATGTGCCCTGACCAGAATCGAACCTGGGACCCTTTAGTCTGCAGGCCAGAGCTCTATCCCTTGAGCCAAACTGGCTAGGGCTCCTTTTAATTTTAATGGCAAGTGATTGAAACTCTTCTGAAGGTTTTAATTCTTATCACATTTTTCTTCCTATGTCATGGGTAAACAGAAATACAAACATCTTTTTTTAGTGTTACTATTTTCTGTAAAAATTCTTGGTGGGGTGAGAACTAAAAAGTACTTAAATATTTTGCCACATGCTTTAGTGTTAACAGTTCATTTTGATCTACTGTGTGTGTGTGTTTTTTTTTTTTATTATTTATGTATATATTTTTATTGATTTCAGAGAGGAAGGGAGAGGGAAAGAGAGATAGAAACATTAATGATGAGAGAAAATCATTGATTGGCTGCCTCCTGCACGTCCCCTACTGGGGATTGAGCCCACAACCTGGGCATATGCCCTTGACAAGAATTGAACCCAGGACCCTTCACTCTGCAGGCCAACACTCTATCCACTGAGCCAACCGGCTAGGGCTGTGTGGAATATCAAGTTATCTGGGAATACTTGTTCTTTTTATCCTGAAAAGACTTGCTATTGCTTATTTTGTTGAACCAATTTGATTTTATTAAAAATGGGTTTTTATAAAATAGATCAAAATTTGAATTATTTTTAACTTCTGCAATGCTTTTTAACCGCATTTACATTAGTAAATCAAATTCACTTTCTAAATTTAATTTCCATGCTCATTATATCACATCAAAAGGTTCTGTTTTGATTAATTTTCCAGTTATTGGTAGTACATATCTGAATTTAGTTTTTCAGAGAGAGTGGAATTCTTTATAGCCCCTATATTAGTGAGAATTAATTCTGTGACTTTAATACATGACCTTATACAGAATTATTCAGTCACATATAGCCTTATCCTTAAACATATTATGCAAACTGTTTCATTGTATCTTTTTAAATTTTTTTAATTGATTTCAGAGAAGAAGGGAGAGGGAGAGAGAAAAACATCTATGATGAGAGAGAGTCATTGATCGGCTGCCACCTGCATATCCCCTACTTGGGATAGAGCCTGAAAACGAGGCATGTGCCCAGATTGGAAATTGAACCGTGACCTCCTGGTTCATAGTTCGATGCTCAACCACTGAGCCATGTAGACTGGGCTGTTTCATTGTATCTTGTTACTATATGTAACTTGGGAGAAACCTGATTTTCTGGATAACCTTTTTCTTCCTGAAAATCTTTCTTATTTATTGGAAATTAGCATTTTCACTAGTTTACATCTAGATATAGACACTTTTTGTTAATTTTGCTTTTAACACATTAAGTGCCCAGTCAGTCACTGGTGACTGACACTATACTTTCCATCCAGAAGACAAAACAGGCTGGGCGCTTAATGTGTTAACATGATGGAGCTTTTTCATCTGAAGATTTGGGGTTTTCTTCAGTTCAAGGAAATGATTCTCTAAATACTGCTTTTCTTCTATTTGTTCTGGAATTTTTTTTAGAAATACTCAACACCCATATATTGACTCTCCATTCTCTGGCTTCCATATTTATCTGTTTTTCTTAGTTTGCTCAAAATGTAGTGTTCACTGAGGTCTCTCAGCTAGAACATTCTAGTACTTTTTTATTAGAATTTTGAATAGCCATGTGAAATGTGGACACTAAAGATGGTAGTTTTGCATTACTCGTCTGTGACTTTTTTTAACTTTTAAAAATTTATTGTTGAAAATATTACAGATGTCCCCCATTGACCCTCTCCACCCATAACCCACATCCCAGGCCTTTACCACACTATTGTCTGTGTCCATGGGTTATGCATATAAGTTCTTTGGTTAATCTCTCCCCACCAACTCTCCTACCCCCACCTTCCCTCTAAGATCCATCAATTTGTTCCATGCTTCTATACCTCTGGATCTATTTTGTTCATCAGTCTATTTTCTTCATTAGATTCTACATATGAATGAGATCATGTGATATTTGTCTTTCTCTGACTGGCTTATTTTGCTTAGCATAATACTCTCCAGATTCCTTTATGTGGCCTCAAAGGGTAAGGGATTCTTTCTTTTTACAGCTGCGTAGTATTCTATGGTGTAAATGTACCACAGCTTTTTTATCTACTCATCTACTGATGGGCACCTGGGCTGTTTCCAGATCTTAGCTATCATGAATTGCGCTGCTGTGTCACCAGTCTGTGACATTTGTTACCTTAATGCTTTCTTTAGCCTTTTTTCCTCCAGTGGATAAATTATTTTTTAAAAGAAAAAGTCCAGGTCTTACAAATTCAGCTCATCTTCTTGTAAAAGCTGGAGAACCCATCAGCAGTTAATAATGTGATAGACTGCCATCCTTCCCTTTCTTCTAATGTACTTTTTTTTTAATCCTCACCTGAAGATGTTTTTTGTTTGTTTATTTAGAGAGAGATAAAGGTTAGTGGGGAGAAACATTGATCTGAGAAACATCAACTGGTTGCCTCCCATATGTGCCCCCACTTGGGGTCAAGCCCGCAACCCAGGTATGTGCCTTGATCAGGAATCGAACCTGCCACCTTTTGATGTACAGAACGACACTTCAACCAACTAAGCCATCCGGCCAGGACCCAGTGCACTTTCCAAACAAAATGTGTTCAAGTCAGAAAGAGAAACAAAATTTTAAAAAATATTTCTTTATTGATTTTTTTTTTTTTTAGAGAGAGAAAGGGAGAGGAAGAAAGAGAAACATGGAAATAGGAGAGGAACATTGATCAGCTGCCTCCTGCATGCCCCTCACCCGGGATTGAGCCCACAACCTGGGCATGTGCCCTGACTGAAATTCGAACCAGCAACCTTTTGGTGCATGTCTTTATTGGTTTGAAAGAGAGGAAGGGAGAGGGGGAAGAGAGAAACATCAGTCGGTTTCCTCCCATATGTGCCCAACTGGGTATTATATCCACAACCGGGGTATGTGCCCTGACCAGGGATCAAACCACTGACCTTTTGGTGCACAGGATAACACTCAGCCAACTGAGCCATACTGGTCAGGGCAACCAAATTTATTTTTATAGAACAGTTTCATTTGCCTCTGATAGAAATGGCCACAGGCAGCACAGGAAGAAAGAAGATGATATCCAAGAGGTGGCTCCAGTGCTGTGCCAATAGCATCAGTCAGGCACATGAGTTGTGCAGCACCCAAATGTCAGGTGTGCAGTTGAGGTGTGTGCATTGGTGCATGAAATGACGTGACTCACAGGATGTAGGCACACCAGGCAGCCAGGCTGAACAGTGGCCCAGGAGTTTGCCAGGTCTGTAGGCAACAAGTTTCTGTGGGGCTACAGCCGCCGTGGTACAACTATCTTCCCAAAGACCATGACTTAATTGCTTTATTAGTAATTTCCTTTAAGACAGTTCTTTAGCCCTAGCCTGTTTGGTTCAATGGATAGAGCGTCAGACTGTGAACTAAAGGGTCCCGGGTTCGATTCCAGTCAAGGGCACATGCCTGGGTTGCAGGCTTGATCCCCAGTAGGGGGCTTGCAGGAGAGAGCCAGTCACTGAATCTCTCTCATCATTGATGTTTCTCCTTCTCCCTTCCTCTCTGAATCAATACAAATATATTAAAAAAGAAAAAGAAGACAGTTCTTCAACCACAAAGTAGTTTCTGGCTGGAGGAAGATATACCTTATTTCTCATATTGTAATTTTTTATGTTTAGCTTCTGTTTCTTCTGACTGTAAGTTAGTTTGGCCAGTTTGCCAAATGTACCTATTTTTTAAAGTATTATAGTTTAAATATACCGGTTTTCAATTATTACATGGCATTTCAATATGTTCATATATTCTTGAAAATGAAGAATTATGAATTGTTCATTTGAAGAACTTAAAATATCTAAAATTAAGTACTTAATATTCCCCATAAAACCTCCTTCTGCAGTCTGTCTCATTAATGACAGTTCCAGAAATGTGGTGTATATCTTAATTCTTTTCTTTCTCTTGCACCCCTACATCTAATTGTCAGCAAATCTTTTCAACTCTTCACAGTACATCCAGAATCTGACCCCTTCTTACCACCTCTATTGCCACTACTTTGGACTATGCTACTATCATCTATTGCCTGGATTATTGCAGTTCCTTCTAAACGGGTCTCTTTGTTTCTGTTCTTGTCTCTCTGTGGTCTATTTTAAACACATTAGTCAAAGTGATAAATTTTTCATGGAAATTAGTTCATGTCAACCCTCTGCTTGTAACCCTTATAATAAAAGCTGAAATCCTTACTATGATCTACAAAACTTCTTATGATCTGCCTTGAGTAACCCCTCTCCCCCAGTTAACTATCTAGCTTCATCTCCTACCACTCTTCCTCGTGCTTATTCTGTTCTAACCTTTTAAAAAAAAATGCCAGGATCCTGGTACCTCAGGGCCTCTTCACATTCCAAGGAAGTCCTTAAATACTTGCCAGGATTACCCTTTGTATTGATTTTTTTGGATATTTTTAAATTGAATTTAGAGATAGAGGGAGAGGGAGAGAGCTAGAAACATCTATGAGAGAGAAACATCAACGTAGATCGGCTGCCTCCTACATGCCCCTTACTGGGTTTCGAGCCCACAATCCTGGGCATGTGCCCTGACCAGGAATCAAGCTAGTGACCTCTTGGTGTTTGGGTCGACGTTCAACCACTGACCAACACCGGTCGGGTACTTGTGATTTAATAAGGGTTAAAGTAACAGGTCTTAAATGTATATATTTCTTATGCTTAATCATAGCCTGTTCATACAGTGGGGGAGCAGTGTTCCTGAAGTACATCTGTATTTATTTTGTATTGCAGTTAGTTTTCTGAATGCTTAGATTTGTCTTCTTTTACAGTTGTGGAGAGATTATTCCCAAAAGAGAACAGTTTAATGACCTCTCCATCGACCTTCCTCGAAGGAAAAAGCCACTCCCTCTGCGTTCAGTTCAAGATTCTCTTGATCTTTTCTTTAGGGTAAGTAATATATTTTGGTATTTTTACATAACTAAATTTTATATATCATAGGTAATTATATTTAAAGTTGGTTTCTTTAAGGCAGAATTTGGACAAAATTACTTGAGGGAAAACTAATGAGAAACATTTATAAATAATTATTTTTAAAAGCTTGATAAACCTAATTGTTAACTCATTGAAGAAGATTGATTGCTTAAGTAGATTATACATTTGACTCGACAGGAAGTGTTTTAAACAACCTTAGAAGTAGTTATTTGTAAACAAATATTAATTTGAAGCCTAGGAAGTGACACATGCTAAAATTTGGTAATATGGATTAAAATTGGAGACACTATATAAGTGAGTATACTGAGATCTGAGGAATAAAAAATGCTCTTTGCTTTTCTTAGGTTGTATGTACTCTATTAGAAACAATACAGAAGTCATGTTTACCTAATGCTGTAAATAAATATTTGTGTCTGTGAAATACTGTTACAGATAATCTGGGGCATAATTGGACCTGTTGTGTAGCAGTCCTTATAACTGAGGGAAATTTGCCAAGATTACCCTTTGTCTTTAAAATAGTGTTTCTTGTTTTGTTGTAGCAAATGGGCAGAATTGTCTTCCTAAGGTTAAAAAACTTCTGTTCTTTAAATGATTAACATTTAGCTCCACCCAATGATAATACTCTGCTTTTCTTTTTGCTTTAATCATTCCTTGCTGTTCCTGTTATTGTCGTAGAATTTGAAGCTTTTCCTGTGTATCTTTATCCCCATTTTTTAAGGATTTCTTGTTTCAGTTTTCTCTAGGTAATGCTATCCACCCCAAACTTTGGTCCTTTTAGAGCAGTTGTTCTTAGTGGGCTGTTACCAGAAGATTGAGTTCCATTATAAGAAAGGGGTAGAGTTACACCTAACAGACCAGGAACTCCGCCTAACCTGAAGGTGATCTTATCTCTGCTATGGCCAAATGTTAGATATACTCTTGGCAGTGGTTCTTGTGTATGTATTCATGGGGAAAAGGTTGAGAATCTGCTACCGTAGAATCTATCATAAATTGAGTTACTATCATAAATAGAGATGTTTCCTTTGTAAAAAAGGAAGTTAGGAATTCTGAAACAGGGCATGATATTATAACTATATTTTGAGCATTAGGTCTTAATTTAGTAAGGTTTGTGACTCTAGATACAAACTAGTCGGAGCTGTCAATCCACTGAAGTAGTATGACTAGAGAAAATTAGTAACATTTAATGGGATAATACTAATTCAACTTCATGCTTCTTTATTTTTCTTTCTTGTCTTTTTATAGGCAGAAGAAATCGAGTATTCCTGTGAGAAGTGTAGTGGGAAGTGTGCTCTTGTCAGGCACAAATTTAACAGGCTACCCAGGTAAAATTAATTGCTCTTTCCTTTTTCTTTTTTAAAGTACTTACAAATATTACTGAATAAGTGAGGCTTACCAGAGTGGATTGGTAAAGAAGGTCAGCAGAGCTGAGATATGAAATGGGTAGCTAGAAAGCTAGAATGCAGAAGACAGGAGGAGGGTTTGGAATGTTGAAGGAACTTCAGAGTCCCAAGTGATGGCAACAAGAGGACTTGGCTGGTGAAACTTGGGAATAATGATAGTGAATACTAGTAGTTTTTTAATTAAGTGATGTATAACATTTAATTATAATATTTTTCCTTTGTTGTGCTGTAGCCCCTCCCTCTCTTATCCCAAACTTTCAGTAAAAATCTGCTACAGACACATATATCTGTGTTGAAAATAAAATAGGAAGAGTACTTTTCTGCAATTTGTGTATTTCTTTATTCAAAGGCTCTTATAAGTTGGTACGTTTTCTGTAATAATAAGAATTGACTAAGTGTGGAGCTTCTGGAACTTAGCCCCTAGAGCCTAGTTCTTTTGCTCCTTTCTAGAAAATGAGATATTTTTTTTAAGAAATGACTTTCGCCCTGACCGGTTTGGCTCAGTGGATAGAGCGTCGGCCTGCGGACTGAAGGGTCCCAGGTTCGATTCCTGTCGGGGGCGTGTACCTTGGTTGCGGGCACATCCCCCGTGGGAGGTGTGCAGGAGGCAGCTGATCTATGTTTCTCTCTCATTGATGTTTCTAACTCTCTATTCCTCTCCCTTCCTCTCTGTAAAAAATCAATAAAATATATTTTTAAAAAAAAAAAAAAGAAATGACTTTCTAGCCGAAACTGGTTTGGCTCAGTGGATAGAGCGTCGGTCTGCGGACTGGAAGGTCCCAGGTTCGATTCCGGTCAAGGGCATGTACATTGGTTGCGGGCACGTCCCCCGGTGGGGGGTGTGCAGGAGGCAGCTGGTCGATGTCTCTCTCTCATCGATGTTTCTGGCTCTCTATCCCTCTCCCTTCCTCTCTGTGAAAAATCAATAAAATATATTTAAAAAAAAAGAAATGACTTTCTAAATCATAACAAAGAATTTGTTCTTTGCTATTTGTGAGTGTTTAGACGCAGGAGGGTGGGAAGGGACAAATATTAAGGCAAAAGATTATTACCAGCTGTCCTTAATGAAGGAAACCGGTGTACAATTAAAAATACTGTTTGACCTGGGAAGCTGAATATTTATTTTCTTTCTAGCTGTCTAACTATATGGTCTTTCAATTGGTAGAAAAAAATACTGAGGGGAATTTATCTCCTTAGTTTTTTTCTTTCTGGTTGGTCACATATGTTAAGGTTAATTTATTCCAAACTTACATGAAATAGAAGCCTTTGTATCATAAATCTTAATATTGGACTCTTTTTGCTTTTGTTCATTTTACTATTAAAGCCAATCAACTACTATTTTTGAAGGGTCTGGTATCTTGATCAAATCTGCCTGACTGGTGCACTTCAGTAGTTGAGCATCAGCCTATGAACCAGGAGGTCACAGTTTTGATTCCCGGTCAGGGCACATGTCTGGGTTGCAGGCTCAATCCTTGGTGGGTGGCATGCAGGAGGCAGCTGATCAGTGGTTCTCTCTCATCATTGATGTTTCTATCTCTCCCTCCCTTCCTCTCTGAAATCAATAAAAATATCTAATGTACTTAAAAAAAATTTTTTTAATCTGTTCATTTCTAGTCCACCTCATCTTTGTAAATCAGTGATTTTTAACTGTACCATCTGTCTTTCATATTGCCTTTTATTTTGGTACTAGAGGTCTGGTGCATGAAAATTCATGCACTGGATGGGGGTCCCTCAGCCCGGCCTGCCCCCTCTCACAGTCCAGGAGCCCTCAGGGGTGGGAGGCACCCAGCGACCAGGGGAAGGCAACGCCCCCATTACACCTCTGCTGCTGCCACTGCCGGCAGCGCAAGCCTCGGCCGGCCCTAGTTACCTGAGCCTCAGGTAGCTGGGCAGCTGCCATCCAAGGCTTGCCTGCACCTTGGGCCGGCACTGGGTGGCTGGGGGACTGAAGGGACTGGGGGACTCCAGAAGCAGGCGCGCAGAGCAGCCGGACCCACCTGGGGGCGGGCCCAGCCGTGCCATGCGCCTGCTGCCCCAGTGGGGCTGAGGGGACTGGGCGTCGCCATCTTGTGGCTATGGGTGCCACCATCTTTGAGGGCATGGCAGTCAATTAACATATTCCCCCTTATTGGCTGTGGGCACCGCCATCTTTGTGAGGGTGTGGTGGTCAATTAGCATATTCCCTCTTTATTAGATAGGATGATTATTTGACAAATTAGTCAAAATATTTGACATCTTGATATTAGTTTTGTATTACATTTAGGCCTCTGAATGCTTACATTTCTAATTGTCAGCAAATTAGACAATTTCTTCACATCAGTTGTATCCTTGTGTTTTCTCAACTTGTGAATGTGAAGGTTAGGAATTCTTGCATACTTTTAAAAGAAAAATACAGTTGATAACTTCAATTTACAGGTTTTTCAGTTTGTGGCTTCTGTGATGAAGGTATATGTATAGTAAGAAACAAAACTGTTTTCCATAAATCAGACATTATTTTTGCAGTATTTGTGAGGCTTATTCCCATAAAAATTCTGAAATTCATTTGTTAAAGTGTTCTTGTGCACTGTGAAGTATATCTAGTCCATCAAGCAAAGATTATGTTCTGTATTAGAGATGAAAGGTTGCCACAGTAACAATTAAAAAAAGTATTCTTACAGATCTAAAAGCCTCTTCAGACCCACAAACCAGATGTGCCATGAAATTTTGTAGAACTTAGAGAAAATTTTTCTATTTGTCTTAGCTTTTTTCAGAGAAAGTTCTAATAAGACTACTTCTTGTCAAAAATCATCTTGTTACCCTAGCCAGTTGCACAATGGTTAGAGCATAAGCCTGTGGACTTGAGGGTCCTGGACTCGATTCCGGTCAAGGGCACATACCTTGGTTGCAGGCTCGATCCCCGGCCCCTGTCAGGGTGCGTGTGGTAGGCAACCAGTCAGTGTGTCTCTTTCACATCAGTGTTTCTCTCTTTCTCTGTCTCTCATCTTCCTTTCCACTCTAAAAATCAATGGAAAAAATATCCTCAGGTAAGGATGAACAAGGAAAAAAAAAATCAGCTTGTCAAAAACCAGTGCTTACCATCCAACATAGGGCTGTTTAATGCTTTAATTAAAATTATCCGTGGCTATATAACACCTATTGTTTAAAACTATATAACACTGAAGTAAATAATTTAAGAATTTAACCCAGTTATCAATATTAGCATTTAAAAATGTAGTGTTCTTGTCTGATGTGGGTTTTTTTGTGTGTGTATTTTGTTTTTCTAGGAACATATAAGTATTTTACCTAAATCCACCCAATGCCACTGTTTTATTTTTATTTGTATTCTTACTACTTAGCACAATGCCTAGCACATAGCAGGTATTCAGTAAATGTTCTTTGGCCAAATCTTTAGTTTGATCAGATGTATTCTTTAAATTAGAGCTATTTAAAGAATAATAGTTGCTGTGATCTCTTCACGCATAACAGCTACCTTTAATATGTACAAACTAGTGATGTCGTCATCTCCTGTTTTCAGGATCCTCATTCTTCATTTGAAGCGATATAGCTTCAATATTACTCTCTCACTTAACAACAAGATTGGGCAGCAAGTCATCATTCCAAGATACCTGACACTGTCGTCTCATTGCACTGAAAATACAAAACCACCCTTCACTCTCGGTTGGAGCGCGCATATGGCAATGTAAGTCCTTAAGAGAGAATTTCTTTGCCTTTGCTTTTAAAGTGGAAAAGCTTAAAATAATAATAGTGTGGAAAGGCTGTAGTGTCTGATCAAAAGAATGACTAAGCTAGATAACACAGCTCCCAGGTAAAATCAGACCAAGGAGGAAATTTTAATTTTGCTTTATTTGGGGATTTTGTGTTAAATTACTGCCCGATTGAAGTAATTGTAATCAATTGAAGTAATAAAATGCTTATTCAAAAATTTTCCAAGTATTAGTTGCCTTTCATAAAGAGTTACCTCTTTAGGTAATACTCTTATGATTTTAGATCACTAGAAGACAGTGTGATACATGTTAAGAATATAAACTTAATTTGCATGTTCATATGCATCACCTGAATACTAAAATACTGACTCCTGTGTTTCTTAGAAGTTCTGTTTCATTAGTTTTAAGATAGGACTTGGGAATCAATATTTTTATCAAAAGCCTTTCTGGCTCTTTGGGATATGCAAATTTCGGAAACAGTATATTGAATGTGATGCTGGGGTCTCAAAAATAGATTTTGTCTTCATAAATGTATTATTACCAGTGGGAGTAAAGAACTTCAGTGGCTCCTAGAAATTTTTACATGAGAAAAGAAGTAACCTTTAATTTTGCTTCATCATAAAATGCTAGAAAAACCTTAGGACTTTTCTGAATACTGCTCTTTCTTCTGAATACTTATATTACTTTGGAACCATATAATGTAGTTCCTTTTTATACTTGGACTCTAGCTTGAGAGAGTCATAAAATTTAGAGTTGAAAAGGACTAGAGATTTTGTCTAAACACTTAAATTTACAGAGGAGACCCAAGGCGATTAAGTAATTTTCTTAAAGTCATATGGTTAGTACACTGGAAAAGCCAGGTTTCTTGGGTAAAGTGCAATAATAGACATTTCAGAAAGTGAATGAACATTTGCTAACGTGAATTGATACTGTTTTGTAAAAATGTATTTCTCCTTGGTTTAATAATTGAAATGTATACTACATCTTATAAGTATATATTAAAGACCTTAGCGGATATACTAATAAAACATGTTTCCAGAGATTCTTAGTGTTTCTGGATTTTGTTTTATGGCCTTTCTTTGGAATAGGTGTGGGCTTTGTGGGGTGTTTTTGTTGTTTTTGTTCATTTTTTTTTACTTGATGCAACTGCCTTCTGCTGGTAGAGTTGTTACTCTTTCTGGCTGGCAGTAGTACTATATCAACCTATCAATGTAGGCTCTTTATGAATGATCCCAGGCCTGAAACCAGGCTATCTGACTCTCTAATTTAAAAGCTTTAAGACTTTGGACAAATTCCTTGACTTAGCTGTAGGGAAAATAATCGGGTTGTTGTGAACATTAAATGCCATGAAATACATGCATTCTTACTCCAGTGCCTGACATCTAGTAAGTCCTCAAAAAATGAGAGCTATTACTATTTTATTGCTTAAAAGTAAAGAACTGAGACAAGATAATTTTTCCCAAGTTGTTCTTTTCATATGCGTTACATTTGACTTTATTTACATTTGACTTTGTTTCTAATGCTGTTTATTTAGGTCATTAGATCAAGGAGAGGCCAGAAAATAAAAAAAATTTAAAAAAAAGGAGAGGCCAGAGATAGTATTACACACACACACACACACACACACACACACACACACACACATATATATCTCCTATATAATAAAAGGCTAATATGCAAATCAACCTAATGGCTGAAGACCATCGCTATGACCAGATGCTCAATGCAGGAGCTGCCCCCTGGTGATCAGTGCGCTCCCACAGGGAGAGCGTCACTCAGTCAGAAGCCAGGCTTGCCAGCGGGCTCATGACTGGCGAGCACAGTGGCTGCGGCAGGAGCCTCCCCTACCTCCGTGAGGCTCCTGCCTCCACTGCAGCGCTAAGGACCCCTCAGGGGCAGGCCAGGCTGAGGGACACCCCCCCGCCCCCCCCACCCAGGTGCATGAATGTCATGCACCGGACCTCTAATATATATGTGTGTGTGTGTGTGTGTGTGTATGTGTGTGTGTGTGTGTGTGTGTGTGTGTATATGTATATATATGTATATATATATCCCCAGAGGAAGGGAGAGGGAGAGAGAGAGAGAGAAACATTAATAATGAAAATCATTGATCAGCTGTCTCCTGCACACCCCCTACTGGGGATCGAGCCTAAAACCTGGACATGTACCCTGACTAGGAATTGAACCATGACCTTCTGATTCATAGGTTGATGCTCAACCCCTGAGCCACACCAGCTGGGCCAGAGATAGTATTTTGTTTTCTCCTTTGGACTCTATTGATAGTAAAAGTAGTATAATTATTTGCTTTTCAAGAGGATAGATAGGGTCTGTAGTTCAGAATAATTTCATTTTGTAAATTAAATATATATTTTTAATAATATAATTGTATACATTATATATTTTCTAATTTTCTGATAGTTCTAGACCATTGAAAGCCTCTCAAATGGTGAATTCCTGCATCACCAGCCCTTCTACACCTTCAAAGTGAGTTACATTTCTTATGTACCCAAAATTTGTATTTTTAAGGATTTGGCTTACCCTAATACCAAAATTATTCCCTCCCCTTTTCTTTATTGTTTCTCTTTTTGCATGATAACTGCTCTGTATTACTGTACTTTGGAATTTCCTTGATTCTGCTTTAAACTATAATCTGGGGTATAACAAGTTTTTAACAATGAAGCAATTTCAGATGATCTTCTCAACTAAAACATTTAAAATCATCTGTTAATATGTAATATTTTCATCCTGTTTCTCTAGAAATTGACTGATGATTAGAAATTTTAAGGATTGAAGGGCTGGAATAACCCATGTTGGTGTAAAGCACCATCCCTCAAGGATAACATGGGAGATAACAAAAATATCTTTTTACTTTTTGCTAGCCAATCTGGGACTTCTTGTCTTAGACACTGAACTGAAGCTATTCTGAAAGGAGACAGAAAACAAACACACACTGGAATGTACCTGCTTTACAAATGTTTTATTTTTTGCTTAAGTCCAAAAGTTTGTCCAAGAAGAGACGCAAATACTTTTTTTAAATATACCTCCTCTGTGATTAAACTAGAACCACAGTTCCTGATTTGACAATTCTAAATGTCTAAATGCTTGTTATTGGTCTTTAAAATTAATTTTTCTAAAAATTTGATGTCCCAAAATACTTTTAGAAAAGAGACATTTTTGTTATTTAAGGGCTTTGGGGGGGCTTATATAACCATAAAATGACATTTGGGAATTGCTATTTTCTTTTCCTCCTGTTAATTATTTTTCAGTGCAATTAAAACCAGATGACTAACATGACTAGAAATGGTACCGATATGAATACTCTTGCCCGTTCTCAAGATACAAATGAGCAATACCACTTGGCTGCTTAGAAAGTGAGCAAGTGATGCATTTACAGGATGAATATTTTTCATTACTACAGGCAAGCTGCCTTCTGTGAATATAGTAACTATTAATGGAATGCACTCTTTATGTACCAAATCACTGTAGTTACAAGAAAGAGATGGTTTCATTGAGCATCATTATACTTGGCATGGTCATCTGTTCTCCAGGGTCTATTGGTATGAGAATTTGAGAGTTGGTCAATAAAGGATGATTAGGCCCTAGAAGACCTGTCATGCCGATCAAACTTAAAAGAGGCTGAGTTATGAAGCAGAATACCATTGGATTTTCTACAGTGTCCTTTGTCATCACATTTGACCCTGGTATATTGGTAGCCAGGTGTCAGCCTCATTCAGCAAAGTATTCATGTGGATAAACAAATTTAACATGTTCAGTTTTGCTTGGTGATCATTAAATCAGAAATGAGAAGTAAAGATGGTTAATTGGCTATTTCTAAGTTATTTTAAAAAACCCTTTGAAAACATAATGGGAGACTATTCAAGTGTTCCGGCTGGAGTGCAGGGATATCCTGGCTGCTCTCAGCCAAAGACTATGTTTGGGATTATCACTGACCACTTGCCTCTTTTCTTTGATCTACATTGCTATGCAATTCTCCTGGTTTCCACTGTGGCCTTTATTTCTTGGTGCCATCATTCTATATGTTTATGTACAGTTTTCACTTTAGATTAATTGCCTTTTTTCCAATTTCCATTTTACATATTTTTATTATTGCATATGAATTTATGTTAACCTCCATCAAAGAAAGTTTGTGCTCTTTGACCTTTACCACTTTTTCCTTTAATTTATTTTCAGCTCACTTGGAAGCCAACACAGTAACACCTTACTTATCTGGTATCATTGAAGAATATTTGATATTCCACATAACTGAATTTTTATATAACTAAAGCTTATCTTTTTAAGCATCAATCTTAAAAAATTTTTAACCATTTTAGGTGGTTATATAGTCTGTAACCTTACAGAAGTCCTTATATTCTTAAGTAAAATATACTGAAGATAATTTAAATATATTGTAATGACTTAGAATCAACATTATGAGTATTAGTTATTGCACTGTGTATTAATATAATAATGCCCTCAGACAGCATTATCCTACAAGACGGTTTACCTTTACATTAAATGACTTATAGTTCTTTATTGCCCTATTTGTGGTTATTCTCTCTCATTTCTTAGCTCTCATTTCTTGATGAACTTGCTACATTATTTTATACATCATTTCCTGGGAAAGAAGGGCCCCTGTCTAAAGAGTAAAGTACATGGGCTTTGAAACTGCTGCCTTCCTCAGAAGCCTTTTTTCTTACTTTTGAATCCCTGTATTTTGGAAGGTAGAGGTTGCCAGATGTCTGACCTACATATAAGTGGATAAGTGGAATGTTACTGTTAATTTTAAAGTACGTGGATCATAAATTAAAATTTCAAAAATTAGTTCTCATACTCTATTGTCAAAAACATTTATTCATTGCTATGTTTGCATGCATTCAGTACTGTACTTGCTTTATAAAGACAATAACAAACTTCTTTGGGGCTGATCATTAAAAGAAAAAAGGCACAAAGTGATTGGTTTACTGACATAATAATATAAAAGCTGTCTAATTATCAAAGCATGACTCTTTTGAAGTGGGGCAAAGGTAATAACGTTTAAGTATACTTTTTGATATATCTTTATTTCTGTTATATTATTTTCCATATAGGAAAAGCTTTTGTTTTATTTTGGTACGTGTGTTTCAAAAGAATAACAAGGACAGTGTTTATTTATCAGTCTTATATAGTTTTTTATTTCCCCTTGAATTACAGGAATTTCCCCTTCAAATCCAAGAGTTCATTGGCTTTGAGCCTTGATTCAGACAGTGAAGATGAACTAAAACGCTCTGTGGCCCTTAGCCAGAGATTCTGTGAAATGTCAGGTTGTGAACAACAGCAGGAAGATCTGGAAAAGGTAAGTAATTTCTTATCAGAATATCTGACAAAGATTTGTATAGCTCTTAGTAGCCAAACAAATGCCTTTTATAATCAGCAAACTTAATACACAAGATGGATCATAAACTTAATGGGTCTGTTCAAACACCAGGTGTTATGGTTTTTAATCATTTTATTTATTTTTCAATTACAGTTGATATGTGCATTATTATATTAGTTTCAGGTGTACACCCCAGTGATTAGACATTACATAGCTTACTACTAGTAAGTGATCGTCTCAATAAATCTAGCACCCATCTGATACCATACATAGTTATTAGATTATTATTGACTCTATTCCCTATGCTGTAGTTTATATCCCCATGACTGTTCTGTAACAACAAATTTGTATTTTTTAATCCCTTCACCTTTTTCACCCATCCTCTCAACCCTCCTCCCTTCTGGTAATCATCAAAATATTCTGTGTATGTATGAGTCTGTTTCTGTTCTGCTTGTTTGTTTATTTAGATTTAATTGTTGATAGATATGTATTTATATCTATAGGTTTATATTCATAGCGCTGATCCTAGAGCCACTTAGTGAGAGATACAGGGCACACTGAGGCCAGATGTTGTATATTTGAGAGAGTTTAGGAAAATCTGAAGCATGAACCAAGACATGCCATTCATATAGAAAAGCCACTGGAAACAGCTTGGGTGGGCCTGCAAGTTGGTGGGGGAGGGTCTTAGGGAATAACCAGGGCAGAGCAAATTGTGTGAGCCAGGTTGATGGAGTCTCAGTTATGGCGCCTGCCTGCCTGCTCTGTGTGGGGAGGGTTCATCAAAGGAACAATGGACTCTGTCAGCATTTCTGTCTGGGAGAAAGCTGCCCTTTGGTTCCCCCCAATCCCTCAAGCTCTCACCTTGATGCTAGACAATTCGGTTCCTCCCTGTATGTCTCTGATGTTTTTCAGGCTGCTACCAAGTGGGAGTGAATCTGAGTAAGTCTACATATGGGCCTTTTAAGAGATTGCCTGGGACTCCAGCAGCCCTCCCTCTCCCTCAGCCTCAATCCCAGCTGATTTTTATAGCCTGACGTTATGACAACTTCTCTTCCTGGCACTGAAACCACTGAGCTGGAGGGCCTGGTGTGGGTCTGGGACCCCTCACTCCTCAGGTGGCACCTCTGCAGCTGAGATATCCCTCCCAATTTTAATCTGTAACGTGTGGGTGTGGGACCAGCCCATTCCACATCTCCAGTCCTATCAGTCTATGTGACTTGTTCTTTAATTCCCTAGTTGTAGTACTTCCATTCAGCCAGATTTCAGGTGGTTCTGAGTGATAGTTGTTCTGTAGTTTAGTTGTCATTTCAGGTGGTTGTGGGAGAATGCAAATACAGAGTTTATCTACACTGCCATCTTGACTGAAAGTCCCTAACACTAGTTTTAGAATGTGATTTCTGTAGCTACAAAACCAGTCTGTTTAAAGTCGGATTGAGACTTTTTTTTAATTGAGATATAATTGACATATAATATTGTATTAATTTCAGGTGTACAGTATAAGGACTTGATATTTGTACATATTGTGAAATGATTACCACAATAAGTCTATTCATCACTATACATAATTACCAAAATAATTTTTTTATTGATTTCACAGAAGGGAGAGGGAGTGAGAGATAGAAACATCAATGATGAGAAAGAATCACTGATTGGCTGCCTCCTGCATGCCCCCTCTGGGGAGAGAGCCTGCAACCCAGGCATGTGCCCTTGACAGGAATCGAACTCAGGACCCTTCAGTCCTCAGGCTGACGCTCTATCTATGAAGCCAAACCAGCTAGGGCCCAAAAGAATTTTTTTCTTGTGATGAGAACTTTTAAAATTGACTCTCTTCACAACTTTTAGTATGCAATACAGCCCGGCTGGTATAGCTCAATGGTTGATCATCGAACAGTGAACCAGGAGGTCTCGGGTTCGATTCCTGGTCAGGGCACGTGCCCAGGTTGCAAGCTCAATCCCCAGTAGGGGGCATGAAGGAGGCAGCTGATCAATGATCTGTCTCATCATTTATGTTTCTATCTCTCCCTCTCCCTCTCTCTCTGAAATCAATAAAAATATTTTTTAAATATGCAATACAAGATTATTAACTGTAGTCACCATGCTGTACATTACATCCCAGGACATATTTATTTTATAACTGGAAGTTTGTACCTTTCAATCCCCTTCACCCATTTTATATATCACACACACACACACCACCCTCATCTAGCAATCACCAATCTTCTCTATATCTATAAGCTTGGATTTTTTGTTTGTTTGTTTGTTTGTTTGTTTTAGATTCCACATATACTAGTAAGTAAGACCTTGTGGTATTTGTCTTTCTCTGTCTGACTTTTTTCACTTAGCATAATGCCATCCATGTTGTTGAAAATGTCAATTACTCAGGACCCTGAGTAAAAAAGAAAAAAGATTTTCTTCTTTTTTATGGCTGAATAAGCTGTATGTATACTATATCTTCTTTACTCATTCATTCATCAGTAGACACTTAGGTTGTTTACAGGACTGAGATTTAAGAAATGAAAGTTGTAGATAAATTGCTTTCTTCTGTAAACTTTCAAAGCTACTTTTATTTTATTTTTAAATTTTTATATATTGATTTTTAGAGAGAGAGAGAGGAAGGGAGAGGAAAAACATCCATTGTTGTTCCACTTATTTATGCATTCATTGGTTGATTCCTGTACGTGCCCTAACCAGAGATTGAACCCACAACCTTGGCATATCGGGACAGTGCTCTAACTGAGCTACCCAGGCAGGGCTTCCTTCAAAGCTTTTACATATTGGTCCTCAAATAATTACTTGCTTTATTTTGGTACTAATTGTTAACCTTTTGCACTCGGATGTCGAGTGTTACTCGACACGGTTAGCATTGGTAGCAGCTCGAGAAAAAAGCAAGTGAGTGCAAAGGGTTAATATGATGGAACCAGAGTAAATGTTTTACATCAACAGACTAACCACATAAACTAAAAGTTTAAATAATGTGTGTGAAAGCATAACTACATTACGGTATTTCCTATCTTGACACATAATGATAGTTAATACTTTGAAGATACAAGCTTTTCTAGGAGTTTGCATTATCTTGTGCAACTGTTTGATTTTATGTGTGTGTGTGTTTTATTTTTTAATATATGTTTATAAGTATTTTTTATTTTATTCATTTATTCAAAAAGAATGAGACCTGAACCCAGAGCATCAAAGAAAGGAAACTTTTTAGAAATAAAATAAACTTCTCACTTTAAACTCTAAGATTGCTATATTTGTAGTCATTCAGGTTTCCTCTAAAAGTAACTCTCTACTTCAGGATTCAAAATCATGCAGAATAGAGCCTGATAAGGCTGAATTGGAAAACTCAGGATTTGATGGAATGAGTGAAGAAGAGCTTCTAGCAGCTGTTTTAGAGATAAGTAAGAGAGAAGCTTCACCGTCCCTGAGTCATGAAGATGATGATAAACCAACCAGCAGCCCAGATACCGGATTTGCAGAAGATGATATTCAAGAAATGCCTGAAAATCCAGACTCTATGGAAACTGAGAAACCCAAAACAGTCACAGAACCAGGTAGGTTTAATGAAGATAGCTGTTAAACAAGGCACAACTGTGTTCAAAATCATCATAGCGACAAATGGCTTCTAAATAATGGGAAGTATGAGATGGATCTGTCTAATGTATAAGAGTTATATGGCCCACAGGCCGGAATTTCCCCACCCCTGGTCTACAAAGAACCGAAAGAAATTGATGGTTAATTTTTTATCTCCCTGGGCAAATGTTCTAAATATATATGTTGTCATATATTATGCAATATATGAGATGTTTATTACATACTTTATGGAACTCTTTTTTTAATGTGATTTTATTGATTTTTTTAGAGAGAGAAGAAGGGAGAGGAGGGGAGAGAAAGAAACATCCATCAGCTGTGCCTCCTGCATGCTCCCTACCAGGGATTGAGCTCACAATCTAAACATGTGCCATGACTGGGAATCATACTGGCGACTTGGTGCAGGGGATAATGCTCAACAAACTGAGCCACACCACCAGTACTATGGAACTCTTGATTCAGAATATGTATAAGGCTTATTTGATTATTAATTCTAAAACACTCATTTAACATACATTATAATAAATGGGGAAAGCTCATTATTAGCTATTTTTGGTTGTCACAACTAGAGAGAGGGGTGGTACTGACATCTAGTAAGTAGAGGCCAGGGATATTGCTAAACATTCTGTAATGCACAGAACAGCCGCCCCCCAACAACAACAAAAATGTACCACCCAAAATACCAATAGTTCTGAGAGAGAGAAACCCTAGTCTACATGTAGTAAGATGAAATTGAATATCCCAAGCAAGCTATGTGTGCGTTTGGGGTAAATTACTCTCTGAACAGTAGATGTCACTCTAGTCCAGAGATTTCAGTTTATTAGGATTTCCCAGTTATGTTTTGTTCTGTTTCCTCAGATCCAGCCAGTTTTACTGAGATAACTAAAGACTGTGATGAGAATAAAGAAAACAAAACCCCAGAAGGACCTCAAGGAGAGGTTGATTGGCTTCAGCAGTATGATGTGGACCGTGAAAGGGAAGAGCAAGAGCTTCAGCAGGCCTTGGCTCAGAGCCTCCAGGAGCAAGTAAGATTTATATTGCTACTTTCTTCATCCTTATCTTTCCCAAAATATAGAATAGTAGTAGTAGTATTCTACATATATAAAAGGCTAAGCAACTGTCCAACAGGTAGCTCTGACATGCAATGATCACCAGGGGACAGATGCTACAACTGGTAGCTATGACACACACTGACCACCCGGGGGCAGACGCTCGGCACAGGAGCTGCCGAGCTGCAGTGACTTGGCAGCTGTGGTTCTTAGGTGACACACCCTGGAACCAGAGAGGAGGGAGCCCAATTTCTGGGTGTGTCACCCAAGAACTGCCCTCTTGCAATCCAGGACCCCTTGGGGGATGTCAGAGAGCCAGTTTCGACCCGATCCCTGCAGGCCAGGCCGAGGGATCCCACTTGCTGGAAGGACCCCCGCTCACTCCATAGATGCCCTTCTATCTGTGGCAGCACCCCAGGTGCAGCCTGCTGGGAAAGGGAGGGGCCGTAAGAGGTTGACTCCAGGGCAAGTCTGGCCCTCCTCACCCAGTCCCGCCCCTCAGGCCACCTTCTAATTAATTTCCTTTCAATGTGCACGAATCCGTGCACTGGGGCACTAATAATAATAATAATAATAACAATAATAATAACAACAACAACCAACATGTTTTAAGCATTTACTATGTATCAGGCATTGTTTTGAATACAATGTCATGATCCACCAAAACAAAATAAAAACCTTGGGGCTTTGCATTGGTTTTGAAACAGAAACTTTGGTAATTTTTCTGTTTTTGAAAATCCAAATGCAACAAAATATACTGTTGGTTACCTTCTATTACAATAATTCATTGCATGCTAAAGCAAGATGGGTTACTAGAGATTATCCCAATCCAACCTTGTTTTGCAAGCTGTGGAAACAGCCACTATAACATTTTATCATTAATATTTTAAGGCAAAGTATTTGTTTTGGCCATTTTCTCACAATCTAAGTCCTTTCCTATTAATTGTTTGAACATAAAATTCTTAGAAATATCAAAAATTTAGATTTTAGTCATAGACTAACATTTATCTGCTCTTTATATATACTAGAGGCCTGATACACGAAATTCATGCAAGAGTAGGCCTTCCTTCCCCCAGCTGCCAGCACCAGCTTCCCTCTGGCACCTGGGACCCGGCCTTCCCTCACAGCCCCGGCCTTCCCTCACAGTCCCGGCTTCATCAGGAAGGTTGTCTGGTCTAATTAGCATGTTACACCTTTATTATAGATTCTGTACTTTAATTTTTACTTCTTTTTTTTTTCTATTTTTTAAAAAATTTTTAATATATTTTTATTGATTTCAGAGAGGGAGAGAGAGACAGAAACATCAACAATGACAGGGAATCATTGATTGGCTGCCTCCTGCATGTCCCCCACTGGGGATCGAGCCTGCAACCCCAGCACGTGCCCTTGACCAGAATCGAACCCAGGACCCTTCAGTCCGGAGGCCAACGCTTTATCCACTGAAAACCAGATAGGGCTAATTTTTAGTTCTTTATGTTTATATTTGCCAAAGCTGGCTGATTTGCACTGTTGCAGTCATCAAGGTATTTGACTTGTGTTGACAAGTCATCAAGGTATCTGACATCTGAAAAGTGTTGTTTTCATGCTTTTCTAATCGTATGCAATCCAAGTCATGTGATTAATAAAAATTTAACAAGACTCCCTAGAATGAACGAACAGTTTTAGTGTTTACAAATAGTCAGATTAAGAAATCTAATTTTGCCTGGCTGGTATGGAGCAGCGGTTGAGTGTCAATCCATGAACCAAGAGGTCACCGGTTCGATTCTGGTCGGGGCACGTGCCCAGGTTGTAGGCTCGATCTCTGATACAGGGCATGCAGGAGGCAGTCAATATATGTTTTTCTCTCATTGATGTTTCTGTCTCTCTATCCCTCTCCCTTCCTCTCTCTCTAAAATCAAAAACATATTTTAAGAAATTATTAAATAAGAAATCTAATTTCTCTGAAACAGTGGATCTTAAGCTTAACTGCACAGGTAATATTAACCTGGGAGTTCAAAAAAATACTGATGCCTGGCTTATTCTGCCTCTCAAATTCTGAAGTAATTGATCTGGCCTGTGGTCTGGGCATCTAGATTTCTTATTTTCCTTTTTTTTTTTTTTTTATAATATATTTTATTGATTTTTTACAGAGAGGAAGGGAGAGGGATAGAGAGCTAGAAACATCGATGAGAGAGAAACACCGATCAGCTGCCTCCTGCACACCTCCCACTGGGAATGTGCCTGCAACCAAGGCACACGCCCCTGACCAGAATCGAACCTGGGACCCCTCAGTCCACAGGCCGACACTCCATCCACTGAGCCAAACCGGTCAGGGCTAGATTTCTTAGTTTTCTTTAAAAAAAAAAAACAAGAATTTTTTTCTTTTAGCTGCATCCCTTTGATTCTAATGTGCAGCCAAGGTTGAGAACTGCTACTTCATTTATTTATTTATTTTAAAATATATTTTATTGATTTTTTACAGAGAGGAAGGGAGAGGGATAGAGAGCCAGAAACATCGATGAGAGAGAAATATCGATCAGCTGCCTCCTGCACACCCCATACTGGGGATGTGCCCGCAATCAAAGTACGTGCCCTTGACCGGAATCGAACCTGGGACCTTTCAGTCCACAGGCCGATGCTGTATCCACTGAGCCAAACCGGTTTCGGCGAGAACTGCTACTTTAAAACCCTTTCAAAACGAGCTCTTCTGTATTCTTTTATTTATAAATAGTACCTCACTAGCTACCTTGTCATCAAGATGTATACATGTCAAACTATTTTACAAATAATATTGATCATTTGTTTTAGAAAACTTATTCTTAATGTAAAAGACCAAGGCCTGGTTTATTATTTATTTTTCTCTTTACCTAAGGGTATGTTTATTGACTTTTTAGAGAGAGAGGAAGGGGGAAGAGAGAGAAACATCAATTGGTTGCCTCCCGTACACACCCCAAACAGGGACCAAACCTGGAACCTTTTGGTGTACAGTACGACACTCTAGCTGACCGAGCCTCCCAGCCAGGGCAAGGTCTGATTTCTTAATAGTAGTACCTTGTAGTATTTCTTGTCAGCTGAGCTCATTAAAACTGACTTACAGGATGGGGCAAAAGTAGTTTACAGTTCATATTGAAAATAATACAATAACTAATAAATACTAGTACAAGAATAAACTGTGTTTCGCGTACTCACAACCATAAACTTACTTTTGCCTCACCCTGTGTTTTTTCTCAGGTGTGAGGGTAGGATTATAAGATGAAGTTTCTTTAGTTTAGTATACCTGCAATATCCTATTAAGAACTAAAAAATTCTCTTTCTGGTTTCAGCATAGACTTTACTTGGATAATTTTAAGTAATCTTATTTTCTCTTAGGAAATATTTATTGCTTTCTTGAATACAGTATTTATTGCTACAAGTAATATAATGCAGAATAGCTCATTCTGAGCTTCTCATATACTTTAGTAACTTTAAAAACAAGTCCAGATTTGAGGAAAGTATAAAATCTGCTTAAATTAAATTTTTTATTTATTCATTTATTGTTTATAAGTTATCTTTTCTCTAAAGATGAGAGGGAAAATTTTTATAGTCAGCATTTCCCTATTTTTTATAATTAGTCCCCTAATTGAGACATTTTCAGAGGTACTAATTTTTCTAAGAGAACCTTAGATTTATTAGAAAAGTAACAGTCAACAGCATTCATTTAGTATTTACCAAGTATCTATTATGTGTCTTGGTTTCTTCAGCAAGAACAAAAATAGAAATCTATGAATAATATCTTGTGGAAATATTGTTTATCCTGCTTTCATAGATTTCTGGTCATTGGTGTGCTAGAGCCAGCTCACTCTCAGCTCAGGAGAGCCAGCTTGTACACACCTCTTTCCAACACTGCATTCAGTGTCATGTTGGTAGCTTAAAATTGGCCATGGTGGGAGCACTTATACCATGGAAATTAGCAAATGCTGTAAATCAGGGGAGAGTAAAGAGAGCAATTTGCTAAGTATCTGCTTTATGCCAGGTATTTCATACATGTAAGAAGAAAGGGGATTATATCAGAACTAGAGGCCCGGTGCATGAAATTCATGCACTTGGGGGTATCCCTCAGCCCAGCCTGCACCATCTCCAATCTGGGACCCCTCAGGGGATGTCCGACTGCTGGATGTTCCCCTGCGGGATCAGGCCTAAATCGGCAGTCAGACATCCCTCTCACAATCTGGGACTGCTGGCTCCTAACTGCTCGCCTGCCTGATTGCCCCTAACTGCTTCTGCCTGCCAGCCTGATCACCCCCTAACTGCTCCCCTGCCGGCCTGATTGATGCCTAACTGCTCCCCTGCCGGCCTGATTGATGCCTAACTGCTCCCCTGCTGGCCCAAAACCCCCAACTGCCCTCCCCTGCCAGCCCGATCGCCCCCAACTGCCCTCCCCTACTAGCCCAATCACCCCCAACTGCCCTCCCCTGCCAGCCTGGTCGCCCCCTAACTGCCCTCCCCTACTGGCCTGTTCGCCCACAACTGCCCTCCCCTACCAGCCATCTTGTGACGATGTGGGGGCAGCCATCTTGTGATGACATGAGGGTGAGATGCCACCTAGGCTTTTATTAGTATAGATGTCACATTTAATGGCTTTTGGTTAGCAAACCAAATGTCGTTGACTAGAAGAGCTAGCATTTAAGCTTTTTTAATCCCCCAGGTTTTGTTTTAAGAGGATAGTGTAGGAAAAAGTAAAGAACTTTTCCACATCCTTCAATAGGTCATGTTCCAAACATCCATGAAATTATGTAACATATTATTAACAATATTTCTAGAGCAACTGATTTTTATCATCACTAAATAAGTTTAATCAGTACCTCTTTAAGTGCCTAAGTTTTATTCTTGTCTTTTTAGGAGGCTTGGGAACAGAAAGAAGATGATGACCTCAAAAGAGCTACAGAGTTAAGTCTTCAAGGTGTGGAGATTATTTTAATTACTTTTTTTTAATGGTAAAATGAATCACACAGAGAAGAGCATGTAAAATTTATTTTTAATAACAATAACAAATTTGAACACCTCCGAGGTAAAGAAATAAAATCTTAGAAGATAGCCGAGACCGGTTTGGCTCAGTGGATAGAGCGTCGGTCTGCGGACTGAGGGGTCCCGGGTTTGATTCCGGTCAAGGGCATGTGCATTGGTTGCGGGCACATCCCCGGTGGGGGGTGTGCGGGAGGCAGCTGGTCGATGTTTCTCTCTCATCGGTGATTCTGGCTCTCTGTCCCTCTCCTTTCCTCTCTGTAAAAAGTCAATAAAATACATTAAAAAAAATAATAATAAAAAATAAATAAATAAATAAAATCTTAGAAGATAACCTGGATTCCCCTTTTTTCCTCCTCCCTCCTAAAAGAAACCACGATTCTAACATTTGTATTCATTAATAGTTTGCTTTTTTTTTTTAAAAAAAATAGTATTTACTGTATCCATATTCCTAAACAATATACATATTTTTTTAATTTTGAAAAAATTAAATAGCAGGGACAGGTATCTGTAATCCATCTATATGAAAGAGCAGTACTCCCACTGTTAAGACTCCTGGGAGAAAATAAGGTGGCTTCAGTTTCCCCAGGAATTTACAAGAGCTCACTCTATGAAAATCAGTGGGCAGTTATGAGTGAGTATTCAGAAGAGTAAGGTTCACCATACTTATGGCATTTGGCAGAGCTAATATATGAACTAGGTGCTGCAATGCCACAGGGGCATGTAACCACAGGAAGTGAGCTAAGTCTGTATTTTCTGTTTCTAAGATTATTGTGGTCTTCCTCCAACTCTCAGAAATAGATCAAAGCAAAACATTTTGATGGTATAAAATGAGAAAGACTGGTCTAGATACCATGACATGCAGGAAAGAGCAAGAATTTGGGACATGGTTGAGACTATTATAATAATAATTCAAGTTAAGCTCACCCAGGCATTCTATTCTCAGATTAAAAAGATGGTACTATGGTGGTGATGATGGCTGTGTCGAGTCCTATTGCTCCAGTCTGGACTGGTTGCCCTCTACATCCATGCACGGCCATCCTAAGATCACCCTAATCATTCTCCTCAGAGTTCCCTCTGATTCTTTGCTCTGAATTTCCCATTGCTTATATCTCACTATTCCTTCTTCTTGATTTATTTGTGCTTTGATAGAGAACACCCCCAAGTAGTTTTCTTGATAGAGGGGATATTACTTAGGTTTTTTTGAAACCTTGTAAGTTTTATTTTACTCTATATTTTATTGGAATTCTTTCCAGTTTTGCAGTCATTGTGAAAACATTGTTTCCCGCCAACTTTGTGCTGCTGGGCAGTGGGAGAAGTCTTGTTTGTAGGGTTGCTGTGTGAAAAGTCTAAAGCTATTCGTTCTTTATGCTGATGTGACCTCTTTTTTCTCTGAAAGCTAGTAGTATCTTCTCTTTGTTTTTGCTGTAATGAAGTTTCACAGTGATGTGCCTTGATGTGGGTCTGTTTCATCATTTTTGCAGGGCACTTGATGAATCATTTTAATCTAGAAATGTATCCTTGAATTCTAAGAAATTTTCACTGATTTCCTCCCTTCCACTCTTTCTCTTCTCTTTGGAAACTCATACTATCCAGACTTTCTAGTATAGTCCTTTTAATTTTCTTATCTCTTCAGGTTGTTTTCATCTTGTCATTTTACTCTACCTCTTGAAAGTTTTTCCTTCCTTATCTCCAACTCCAAAACTTCTTTTGAATGTTTTATTTCTATATTTCTAATTTTTAAAAACTGATTTGTTTTGTGAATGTTCCTTTTTTGTAATTTTTTGTTTGTTTTGGTTTGGAAACAATACCATCTCAATTCTCTGAGAATGTTAAATACAGTTCATTTGTTTGTTTATTTCAAGTTTACTATAGCTGAATAGATTCCATCTCTTCCAGATTGCTCTGTACTAAATTTATTATGGTCTTTATATTTCTTATTAGAGGCTTTCCTCAGATATCTAGTAATCCTTGATTGTCAGCTCATGTTTAAGAATAGGAGACTAAAAAGGTGATTGGACACTCTGAACACATGAATCACTGGGCTAGTCAACTTTTGAATTTTACAGGATGGGACTGTTTGGGGATGATGTTAATATTTTATCCTTTCTTTTGGCTGGTCAGATTCCTAAATGGTTTTCTAATCTCTTGCCTTTGCCTAGAGATAAAAGATGTGGCTGCCAGAGTTCTGAAAGGCAAGTATAAGAATAGGACTGAGGCGGAGGATATGCACATCCTTCAGTACACAGGCTGTCACCTACTCCTGTTTTCAGTGTGGTACTCATAGCCTCCCCTTTGCCTGGCACACTCTATCCAGAAACTGTTTTACCTTCTCCACAGACTTTAGTTATTCTAGTAGCATGAAGTAGGGTAAAGTGGATCCTGGGAGTCTGTTTCTCAAATAACTTTCATCTAATCGTTATTTTTATCCCCTACTTAGCCTCTATTTTCAGAGGTACCTGGTATTTCCAAGTTGTATGTCTTTTGAAGATTATAAATTAAATGGTTTTCAATTTTTCCATTATTGCTTAGGATTTGACTTTGGCTTTCTCAGATCTGTCACCCATCTACTTTCAAATTCCAGGATTTTGAGGCCATAGTCTTTTTTTTCTATTGTTCCCATTCTTAGGTGTTCATGTCCTTTAGACTGGTGGTCCATGTACCACTGGTGGTCTGCGAGGTTCAAATGGTTATCAACCGCTGCTTTAAACAGCTCTGTTCTGTGATTTTAGTGGAATTAAATATATTTCAAAGCAAAGAGCCATTTATGCACAAATGCTCCTGTGATTATTTAAAGATAGATTTATTATTTAAAGAAAAAAATGGGCCCCAGCTGATTTGACACAGTGGATAGAGCATCAGCCTGTAGACTGAAGGGTCCCGGGTTCGATTCCAGTCAAGGGCACATGCCCAGGTTGCGGGCTCGATCCCCAGTAGGGGGTGTGCAGGAGGCAGCCGATCAGTGATTCTCTCTCATCATTGATGTTTCTAACACTCTCTCTCCCTCTCCCTTCCTCTCTGAAATCAATAAAAATATTTTTTTTAAAAATGGATCTTGGGTTTGTTTGTGTAATGTATTTAAGGTGAAATTTAAGAGTTAAAGGTTGAATTTCCTTTATTTTTGTTAAATTTCAAGAAAATGATTTAATATTAAAGAGAATGAAAGGATAGTGACCTTTTTATGGTCTCTTTTCTGTGAGATAATTTATATTTGCTGGTGTTGCCTACAGTATGCACCATGTACTTCAAAATTGTTTATATAATACAGGATTTAATACAATTGGATTATCTTTAAAATTAAATTCTTCTCTTCAATTTTACTCTTGGTGTGAGTTATATACCTTTAATATAGATATATTTAAAAGGAAAAGGAGCATTTCTTTTACAGATATCAGCTACCTGAGTTATTGGTCCCCAGAATTGTCTGGGGGAATTGGATGATAAAATGTGTACCCACGTTGTTCTTTGCTTCCTAATCATCTCTTTGTGTCTATTCCAAGAAATTTTACAAGACTCTGTCTTTGTGTTCTTCAGAGTTTAACAACTCTTTTCTGGATTCATTGGGTTCTGATGAAGACTCTGGGAATGAGGATGTTTTAGATATGGAGTACACAGAAGCTGAAGCTGAGGAACTGAAGAGAAATGCTGAGGTAGGTGACTTTCCATTCCCTGAGGAGCATTGGTCAGTCGGTCAGTATTGCTCCTGCTTTTCATCTTCATAGGCCCCACTGTCAGTTTCAATTGAGGTGCATTTCTGCCCCTTTGATAACCATCAAGTTGTCTTCACTTTCTCTTGTCCTTTGCTCCTCATTTCTTACAAGATTCAAAACAAAATGGAACAAAAACAGAAATACATCCTGACTAGCTTATGTGCAGTTAGGTAAAACCAAGTGACATGGCTCTCAAAGTCACATGTATATTAAATTTCTTTGAGTTCTACCGAAACTATAAAAACTCTTAAAAGTAATAATGTTACTAGAAGGCATTGGAATCTTTCATCTTTTTTACTTTATTTTTAACATTGAGCATTTATGTTGTTTCTGTTTCTTCACTGTAAAAATAAATACATTAAGGAACTGTATTATTGTAACATTTTCTATATTTAGGATTTTTTCTCTAAATCCCTAGAAGTAAATTACTACATCAAAGTTTATGACTATTTTAATGATTTCTGGTTTTCATATAGCTGTATTTGTTCCCAAAATTATACCTAATAGTGCTGCCTTGGTGCAGGAATATCTTTTCAGTGTTTGTTTTATTTTCTTTGCTAACAATATTTTAATAGCATTTTTAGAAATATTTAAAATGTAAATGTTCACCCATAACTCCTATAACAACTCTCCTTTATATATATGTATTGATTTCAGAAAGGAAGGGAGAGGAAGAGAGAGATAGAAACAGCAATGATTAGAGGGAATCATTGATTGGCTGCCTCCCGCACGTTGGACTGAGCCCACAACCCAGGCATGTGCCCTTGACCAGAATAGAACCTGGGACCCTTCAGTCCACAGGCTGACGCTCTATCCATTGAGCCAAACCGGCTAGGGCAACTCTTCATTTTTTTATTCTTTTTTTTGAGTACTTAACCGTTAATATACCTATTTTTATAGAACTATGGTTATTATGTGCATTTTTGTAGGTTTAGAAAACAAGCTAATATGTTGGTAACTCACATGATTTTTTAAAATAGCTGAATAGTATGGTATTGAGTTGCTATACCACTAATGGTTTAGCTATTATTGGGCCTATTGTTAGTTCCAATTTTTTGTTATTAAAGATAATCTCTCCCTCTCCTTTCCACTCTGAAATCAGTAAAAAATATATATATATTATAAAAAAGAAAGATAATGCTATAATAAAAAAATTTTATGCATGTACTCTTCTTTTGAATTTTTTTAAAATATATTTTTGTTGATTTTAGAGCAAGAGAGAGAGAAATATAAATGATGAGAGAGAATCATCGATCAGCTGCCTCCTGCATGCCCCACTGGGGATTGAGCCCACAACCTGGGCATGTGCCCCCCCTGACCAGGAATCCAACCGTGACCTCCTGGTTCATAGTTGAATGCTCAGCCATTGTGCCACACCAGCTGGGCTTGAATTATTTTTTTCGGATACATTCTTGTTGGGAATAGAATTCTTGGATCAAAGAATATGAACAATACCAATCACTGGATATTTTATTGAATCTGACTACACGCACACTAAAACTTAGCCATGTCAGCTTTGATAATAAATTTAAAATTAGTGTTTTGCTTTTTATTCAAATGAGGAGTTAAAAGTCATGCCCACTTCTGTTTTCCAGACAGGATATCTTCCTCATTCCTATCGGCTCATCAGTGTTGTCAGTCACATTGGTAGCACTTCTTCTTCAGGTAAATGGACAAAATGATTTCAGCATTTTATAAATGAGCAGCCAGTATTTACTCCTTATTAGGTTATTCTGTACCTCACTTTGTGAGGAGTAAGTTGAATGAATCAAGAAAAACATTGAAGTCTTTTGTCAAAAAGTTGTCCTGGTATAGTATATTTCTACCTTAAATGTTTCTACTTGTTTTTTTGAGTGGTTTTTAGAAACTTCTGTAGGAGTAAGGTAGATGGGGTAGCTGTTTCTCTTTCTTTCTGAAACTTCATATAACTGAGAGAAATGCAAAGAATTTTTACAGACCTCAATTTTAAAATTTCTTTATTTCAGGTCATTACATTAGTGATGTGTATGACATTAAGAAGCAAGCGTGGTTTACTTATAATGACCTAGAAGTATCTAAAATCCAAGAGGCTTCTGTGCAGAGTGATCGGGATCGGAGTGGTTACATCTTCTTTTATATGCACAAGTAAGAAACTCCCAGATCTGAAGACATAGGTTAAAAACTACCCAACTCGTTTTTCTTCCTTAAGAATAAAATGTTCCCATTTTTTAATTGGTTGATAATATTTTGTTTTGTTATCTTTCCTTAGGGCTCATGTTTTATTTCCTTATAAGTCCAGAATCATTTTCTCTCTTAATTCAGCATTAATTACTCATCACATAGTAGCATCTATGTATGGAACTTAAGACTGTTTTCATAGAAGCTGTCTTATCATAAGCCTTTTTGGTCTTCTAATTGTATCAGCTAGAAGATCTGAGTTATATCGATGGAAACTACATAACATTTTTATGAAAGCTGGCTCTTGCCAGCCTCCTCCCTCCTAATGTTTTCAAAAATCAGCACTTGGGGTTAAGATGGTGACCAAATGAGTGAGCTGCTTATTTAATAAAATTTAGGCACCAAATGGTATTATGCAGGCTTTATCAGTATCTATTTTCTGTATATTCTTTGGCTTTGCTCACTGAATGCTTATTTTTTTGTTTTATTTTAAGGGAGGTCTTTGATGAGCTGCTGGAAACAGAAAAGAACTCTCAGGCATTCAGCATGGAAGTGGGGAAGACTACTCGTCAGGCCTCGTGAGGAACAAACTGCTGGGTTGGCAGTGTGCACTGCATATTCTCCCTTACTGTCACCCACCTCATCTTTCCTCCACCTGCGGAGAAGTTAGAACTCTACTTGATGCGGGAGCAACAAACAGCTCAGGGCCAAACCAAAAGACGAAAATTGCAGTTATGTGGAATGTTCCATGCTAATTGTTTTATGGAAACTTTGGTCTCACCTCTATAACTGATTATCTTCTTTTTCTCCTACAAGAGTAGCACTTCTTTTGTCTTGGAAATACTTGTTGTAAATATATATATGTACATACAAACATATATGTGGAATGAATGGAGCCTTAAAGAGTTAGGATGAGCCACCAGAGTATGCCTGCTCAAAATTAATAGCACAGCAGTTTGGAGAAGAAGTTAAGTTGTCAAAGAATCCATTCACCTGAGAAATGTGTACAGATATACATATCAGTTGACATTTGGCTTTTATGTTCCTTGAGTAGTTTCACTCAAGTCTGTAATCTTTCATGTGTTTCTTATTAGTAAAGGTCACTGGAAAATAAGCTCTCCATGTTACACTAATGACAGTTTGTCCTCCTTGGAAAGGAGGGGCATTTCTGCCACCTGACTTGGGGGGCTATTTTTTAAAAATTCATGGATTTGTAATGCTTTTGCTGTTTACATGTAGTCCCAAGAAATGGATTGTTGTTGGTGCTTGGAATGTGTTATGGTCCCACATTTGGTATTTATTATACACTTTATATTTTCTTTAAAGAGATTCCTTCACAACAGTATGTCATTGTAAATCATCTATATTATAGTGGTGAAGATAGAATGGAGCAAGCATTATCCTAACAGAGTTCAACCAGAACTTTAAAAGGTAGGAAAATAATATTGTCCCAATTGGGACTCCCCAGCAAGGATACTTAGGGATAAGGAGGAATATTAGAATCTCTGTCTCTCCGAGAGGTCAAGAGGAATATTCTTGTGTTAAAAGCTAAAATTCTGGACCACTAAAGCTAAAAGCCCTCCTACAGTGTGAAATAAGTGCATGAGCTGTACGATAAAGCTTGAACATTTAACCTCCCACTGTCTGGCTTTGCCCTTAAAACAGAGTGGGAATTAAAGTGTGATTGGTTTAGGTAATCGCAAGAACTAATATATAAAGGTGCATAATATATTTATCCTACTTTTTAGGTGCTTCGAGTTGAGGTTAAATGGGGGTACAACATTAATTGCTGCATTAGTCACTCAGCTGACATAATCAGCTTGGTTCAGCAGCTTGTGAAAATATATAAAGAATGAGTTTGAGAGTAGAATTCTGTCCAAAAAATAATTTTGTGAGCCCAGGGATCATTAGGATCATACAGAGTTAAGTATAGCAATATAAAACCTTCAATATTGTTTCTGTTTTTTTATTGTAAACAAATTACTCTTCTGAGGTAGGGGAAAAACTGTTAGCAGGTTTTCAAGGGGAGAAAACAGTGTAAAGTTCATTGTCACAGAAGATGCAACACCTTTTCTGGAAAATTGCCATAAGAGAGCTCCAGCCCCACTCTTAAGACTTGGATGTGTTCTGACATAGTAACCTCTTCTAAAATTCTGAATTTTTGGATTGTAAACGGCCCCAGCACTTTTGCTTAACTACTGATAAAAGCTTTGCCTCCTACCACTTACTTAGATATTACTCTAATAAACGTTCCAAATGGTATGGTGGTAGGATACACAAGAGTAGTATAGAGCAGAGGAAAATATTTGTTTTAAAAACTAGGTTTTTATGTTTTATTTCTACTGGGGAGTTCCTTTTTTTTTTCTTTTTTGAAAATAACTGGTTTTCTTATACAAATGAAGTGGTGATCAAATTCTCTAACTATTTATTCCTCTTCCCTGTGTCTGTATTTGAGAGCCTTGAGAGGTGTTAAAAATGATTGGGAATGATTTAAAGTGAGGGGTACATTAGGGCATTAAAAAAAAATTAGAAATAATGCCATAAGCCTACATTGCCCATGAAATACCCTCGTTGACTTGCTTTTCATAGCTTGGTTGTGGTGTATGGTTTAGAAGTACTCTTGGCTCAGAAACCTAATTTGATTTGATCTTCATGTATAGGGCAGGACTTATTAGTTGAATGAATACAGGTACTGGGGTAGACGAGTTAAGTTACTTTCTTGTTTTGATTTAGTGAAAGATTAATGACTACAGATGGAGATTTTATCTGGACCATGTTGATGGGGTTTTTATTATTTTGTTTTTGAGCTGACTATATATTTAAAAATTATAAGTAGATATTTTTTATGCAGTCTGATCAGTTTGCTCTGAGTCAGGGGGTTGGGATGGCATTTGGTATGTTGTGCCAGGAAGGGACAGCTGAAATAGGAACAGAGTGCTTCAGTCCCAGGCAGCCTGCACAATAACTAACTTTCCTATTGAAAATACCACATGTGGTTACAATTTTCTAAATGGCATTGAATTTGGAACTTGACAGCACTTAGTTCTGCATTCAACTGATCTTAATTGGAACTTTTTTGAAAGGGAAAAACAAATTCAAACTTGATTCTTATTGGCTAATGTTATAATGGAGAATTGGAAGGTTGCATGTTGTCAGATTCTCTCTCTTGTCACTTTAGTAGCTATAATTTAAGCCTGTGAGAAGATAGACTGTTTTGTGGGCAAAATATGTGTGTGTGTGCACACTCATAAGTTTTGTTTCAGCAAACTAGAAAAGAAGCAAATCCATGACTTGTTCTATTTATATTTTTATTCCAAACACTGTTTACTTGCCAAGGTCTGTTAATTTCAGGCCTAATTTAATCATTCAATAGCAAATATAACAAATGTAAATGTGTTTACATTTTAAGAAGTAACTACCAGCTAACTCTGGGAGGCAAACAGACTACACAATTCTTTCTTTCTTAGTCTAGTGTAAAATCCTTCTGCAAGAGAAGCTTTAAGAATTAGAACCTCAGCAAGTGAATTCCTGGCTTTACTTACCCTTCCATACTGCCGTTACCATTATATAACTATATAAATATAGCTACAGCTATAGATATAGTTGTATAATGAAAGTTGTTTGAAAATATCTAAATTAAAGAAATTCTTGGCAATGTCTCATATATAATTGAGTGCTTAGAGCGTAGAGAGAGCATAGTGGGATGGGGTGGAAACATACAGAAAGAAGGTAGTTTATAAATTCATTTGTGATCTAAAAAGAGATTATATTAAAACAAATAAAAACATTACCCTTCTTGCTCACTCTTCTCTGTCCTCTGAAATGGTACAGTGGATGCTCTTAGTCATCTAGCCATCTTTTTCCCTGTTTGATTTAATTGATGCTCTTAGGTAGTGTTTTAAGTCAGGGAAACAGCTAGATCTCCAAGTACATGTGGATCTTGTATATGTGTGGAGATTTTTAGAAAACCACCAACAACCCAGTACCAGTTGCAAGTCACATAAAAATGTACCCCCAAAACAGATGTGTCCTTTTCCTCCTCCCATCTTGCTTTACACTGAGTAATGCTCTTTTTATATGTGTACGAAAACCAGATTTCTGACCTCTTAATGTCTTTCTACTATATTACTTCAGAATCCTGATTTTGTCTCTATTGATGGGTCTTATTAACATCTAAAAAGTTTTTTTTCTAATTGGGAAACTATAGTTTGTTAGGTCTTGAGAGTTGTGTGAATTCTTTTGCTGTGTCTCACCACAATCATTGACTCCTATGGCATGCTTTGATTACTAGGCTTCAGGCAGTCTCTTTGGTTGTATCATATTTATAACAATGAGTTAAGTTTTCCTTTCCATGTGTGCTATGTGTCTGAGGTTTTGATGTTTTAATAAAACGTGTGCCAGTATGAATATAAGCAGTTGATTTTGGTAACATTGAAGTACAGAGACGAAGAATAGGTGTGTACACTGACATAAAAATAGAGTGGATTGAGGGTCTGGATCAGAACCCAAGTTCGTTAGGCCAAAACAAAGAAGAGCAATTGACTGGACTGGTCTATTTCAAGAATGGGAGGGGGCGTGTGAAGAATGACTGCATGTGGTTGTACACACCTCGGGTCCCCAGGTTTCCTTCATTCTGACTGCTCTGGCCTGTTAGTGTTTATTTGTGCTAAGGAAAGGAAAACAGAAGTAAGCTTCCTACACTTTGCCTAGTTGAGCCACTACCAGGTTTGCTGGCAGCTTTGGCCACATTATCTGTGAGGTGATTTTCTTTGTGTTCAGAGTGACTTCTGATTCTAAATTTTCATGTTTTTGTTTTGTATGGAGCGGCACTTTATCTGTGTTTTAGCAGAACTGTTCCTCTGTATTCCTTACAGTTTTTCTTTGTTTTGGTTTCCTTTTTAAATTATGCATAGAGGGTTTTTTTGTGTGTGTGAAATTAAAGCCTTTATTAACCCTGTGTTGGTTTGACTTATTTCTGAAAAGGACATATTCTTGCAGACACTTAACAATAGTTGTTGAAGTTGTAGAAATCACCTTCTGTTGGCCTTCAGACTTGGGACTTCCATGCAGCACTGTTAAACCCTAAAGAAAATGGGATGGTAAACCAGCTTATGCACCGAATTCCTGTTGTTTTCATCTGAGGAGCCAGGGAAGCTTTGCAGAGGTTCTGGATAACAGTTTATAAACCCAGCATTGGCCTTAGCGTGTTTGTTTTACCCCTTTTCCAGAGAAGGGTAAAATAGCATTTGCAGTTCATACTTGCCTCAAGCCTAAACCCAGTGGAGATGTTGCTCTCACTGGGAACTGGTTTAGTGAGTATTGTGAAACCTCTTACTAAGGCATCTCCTAGGCCAGTGGTCAGCAAACTGCGGCTCGCGAGCCACATGCGGCTCTTTGGCCCCTTGAGTGTGGCTCTTCCACAAAATACCACGTGCGGGCGCACACGTACAGTGCGATTGAAACTTCGTGGCCCATGCACAGAAGTCGGTTTTCGACTCAAGAAATTTCAATTGTTGTACTGTTGATATTTGGCTCTGTTGACTAATTGAGTTTGCCGACCACTGCCCTAGGCCATTGAACTCCTTCAAAGAAGGGATCCCCTTTAACTTATCACCAGAGGGAGACATATGTGAAAAGGAAAAACTGTTACTCTGGGAAAAGTGTAAAAATTCTTCAGACCACCTGCCACTGATAAAGAAAAGCCTACAGAGGACTCCAGAACAAGTGTTCCCTGGAGTGTTGGGTGCTCTTCTAAGAAGGGGCAGCTCGCCGAAACCGGTTTGGCTCAGTGGATAGAGCGTCGGCCTGCGGACTCAAGGGTCCCAGGTTCGATTCCGGTCAAGGGCATGTACCTTGGTTGCGGGCACATCCCCAGGGGGTGTGCAAGAGGCAGCTGATCGATGTTTCTCTCTCATCGATGTTTCTAACTCTCTATTCCTCTCTCTTCCTCTCTGTAAAAAATCAATAAAATATATTTAAAAAAAAAAAAAAAAAAGAAGGGGCAGCTCTAGAACAGTATGGTGAAAGTGGTGCAATACCCCAGGACAGAAATAATGCAACCACCTTTTTTGTTGTTGTTTTTAATTAAAATAAAAGGTGGCAATGACTATGGTTGGTGCCAGGTGGGTACTCGATTTATCAAGGGAACACTTTGTAAATTATATAAACGTCTAACCACAATGATGTACACCTGAAACCAGTATAATACTGAATGTGAACTGTAATTGAAAAAAAAACATCTTTACATGGTTAGAAAACAGTGATGGCACTCACTCCAGAGCCCATGATTATAACATTTGATTCAATTTCTTTAAAGCAAGGAGGGGAATTGAGAGTCGCTGATTTCTTTGTGCCCTCTCTGTGTGTAAACATCCCAATTAGCATGTAGGTACAGATACCTTTATAATCTGAAATTGGGTTCATTTCTTCATTTTTTTTAAATTAAGTTTATTGGGGTGACACTGGTTAACAAGATTATATGGGTTTCAAGTGCACATTTCTATGATACATGATCTGTATATTGCACTGTGTGCCCACCACCCAAAGTCAAATCATCTTCCATTACCATATATTTGGTTCTTTTTACCTCATTACCCTCCCCCCTTTCTCTCTGGTAACCCAAATACTGTTGTCTGTGTCTATGAGTTTCAATTTTATTCCCACGTGTGAGTGAAATCATATGGCAACCACCTTCTTGAGAGCTGAAATTGGGACCACAGCCTCCTTCTGGAGGCATCATCTTTGTGGAGGAATAGGTTAGTAAACAGAAGCATTGCCACAGACTGCTGCTCACAGGTACAAGTAAAATTTCTCAATTAGTAAAGGATTAGTACCAGTAATAACAAAACAAAACTGCTTTGCAACCGAAGCTACTCTTAAAATAGTCCATTGGCTTTCTTAAGGTTTTGTTGCTTCCATCGAGGCAAGGCAGAGAAGGCAACTGGAGTCATCCCCAAGGCTTTGGTGAAATCCTCAAGGGACAGGTGCTCCTAGAACAGGGACCAGAAGGCAAAGGTCACACTCTTTCCCAGGGTTTGCTTCCGTGAGTCATACAGGTGTGGTATAGAAATCAAATGAAGAGCAAAAACGAAATGTTAGGAGGACTGGGAAAGGGATGAGGAGGCGGGTAAATTCAAGAAATTGGATCCCTGAATTGGGAGCGTAATAAAAAGGACGCTGACAAACATGAGATAGATTGAGCTCCTTTTCTTTTGACACGGTCAAGTTCACACTAGCCCTGAAATAAGCAGGACATTACTTAGCTTGGTTAAAGAGTTGCTTCTCTTTCCAGGTCTTAGTTTTCCTCTCTGTAAAATGGGAGAAATTTCTCGCTGGCTGGTGTGGCTCATTTGATTGAGCATCTTCCCATGAACCAAGAGTTCGCTGGTTTGAATCCCTGTCAGGGCACATGCCGGGATTTCGGGATTTCGGCTCGATTCCCAGTGGGGAGCACACTGGAGGCAGCTGATTGATGTTTCTCATAGATGTTTCTACCTCTCAAAAACATTTTCTTAATGGGAAAAATTTCTTAAAGGCCAATTTTCACTTCTTTTTAATGCTTTTATGGAGATGAGAATAATATTACATATGAAAGGGCATTGGAAATGAGGTCTCTTATTCATCTACCTCCTTATCAAACTGTGACCCTCCAGCTAGGATTCACCTTTCTAGGCCTTGGGTATCTTCAGCCATAAGATGAGGGGATTGCCTGACATGATCTTTGCTCCCGGCTGGTATGATGGTGATACTGTTTAAGGCCAGCTAAATACCCTCAAGGCACATTCAAGTAAGAACCCCAAATTAAAGCTGCAATAGAACAGCACCCTCCAGCCTTCTTCTCTGCTTGCTGCCTCAGGCACCAGGAGGAAACAGGGTGGCGTGAGAGCAGTGGGTTTCTTTTCCATTACCGGGAGTTGGTTGGGGAACACTGCTGACTCCCGCAGAGAGCCCTGGCCTGAACAGCTTGTCAACACCTGCAGCTGGATTTCAAGTTCAGGTGGTTCTGATGCCCCAGTTCTCTAACCTGTCATTAGATTTGCCTCCAGCCACCAGGCTCCTGGAGCACTCCCCACCCCCACCCCCACCCCCACAGGCAGGGCAGTGACGTGCCTTGTTTTGGAAGAAGAGAGTAAATATGAGTGGTTTGGGCATCAGTGAATAGGGAAGAGCTGCCTACCCCAAGTCTGTTTGTAGCTTCCCCTCCCCGCCAGATCCCTCACAGCTGTCTGCAGTGTCCTCGGCCTGTGAGTGGCTTCAGGTGCCCTCTCTGGCCCACCCAGGCTGGCTATGCAGCTTGGTGGAGACTTCTGGACTTTGACCTTCGGGCTAGATAGCAGAGACTGCCCATCCCAGTGGACTTGTATCTTTCCATTGGTCCTGTTCTTGAACCCTGCTATCAGGCCAGCTGATTGCCGGCCTCACCCATGCCCACATCCGCCTCTCTATGGCTTACTCACTGGTGTTCAAACACTTAGATTACACTCTTACTACTGCCTGCAGTCAGACCCATCATCCCACTGTTCACTGTCACTGGCTCCACTTCTGAATTTGGAGCAGCCAGAGGTCTGAAGACCTCTCCCACCTTCCCCACTTGGCATTGCACCCACAGCTCTCCCACAAGAATGTGCTACTCCCATGATAAAAATCAGCAATAGACAACTGATTTTTTTAAAAGGCTCAAAGACTTCTTAGACGGCTTCTACTCCCTTAGGGTTGTGTTGGTTCCATGTGCTTCATTCAAAATTAGCAATCCATTTAGCCTCCTGTCAATCACTTGGTTCAGTAACACGGACTGCCCTTCCCTTTAGAAATCCTTTGTTTATGCCACCTCATATGATGGTAACAGTGGGACTCAGAAGACCTGGTTCTTGGTCTGTCTTTGCTACTAAGTAGTTATATCACATTAGGCAAGTCACTTCCCTGCTCTGGACCTGAGTTTTTTCAGGAGTAGAAGAGCAATGATGATCACATCTTACATTTATAGAGCACTTTTTATGCACTAGAGGCTGGGCAAATAATATTTATAATACTATAATTACGAATAATATATTTGTATCACCCCAGTATTATAGTGAAGACACAGATGGGCTTATCTGGGAGAGAATGCATGAAAGTGGTCAAGGTGAAGGGCAGGATGTAAATGCTCTGGAAACAATACACTTCCATATATATCGGGCCCAAACCCCTAACAGACTTGGATATTCTTGGAGAAATCAGGAATCTCTCTTCAGTGGATGTCCTAATTCATTTGTAAGACTTCTTTATGGTTTGCTACACACAGAATAAATTTTTTCCCTCTCAGCACCCCATCAAGCTAGATTTGAAATCTATTTTGGATCTTCATGAAGTGGGAATGAATATTAGAAATGTGTTTTTAACGAGTTCTTGCCAAACTCTTCCCCCAGGGGATCCATGCAGCTGCAGTTGCAGCTACCAGCTGGGTCTGCCCCGGCGCGCCTCTGAATTGCCTGCCCACCGACACGTATTTCAACCCGGATGTCTCCCAGGTGTCTCAAACCACAAAGCTTCACTGAACTCATGATCACCCTCTAAGCTCAGTCTGACTCAGGGTTTTTTTGTTTTTATTCTTTATCTCAGAGAATAACACAATTCCCCTTCTCTCTCACACAGCCTTTATCCAGTACTTACCAAGTGTCATTAATTTTATCTCCTATAATTTCTCCAAATCTTCTCCTTCCCATCACCTTCCCCACCACCACCTATTATGCTAAACTACCATCTGCCTCTCAGCCTAACTTCCGGCTGCTGCTGTTGACACTTTCCAATGCATTCTTCACTAAGCTGCCACAGCGGTCTTTTAAAAGTAAAAACCTGACTGCCATCTGCTTGCTTCAACCATGATGTCTACCTTCCACTTTTTTTTTTTTAAATATATTTTATTGATTTTTTACAGAGAGGAAGGGAGAGGGACAGAGAGCTAGAAACATCAATGAGAGAGAAACATCAACCAGCTGCCTCCTGCACACCCCCTACCGGGGATGTGCCCGCAACCAAGGTACATGCCCTTGACCGGAATCGAACCTGGGACCTTTCAGTCCGCAGACCGACGCTCTATCCACTGAGCCAAACCGGTTTCGGCCACTTTTTTTTTTAATATATATTTTTATTGATTTCAGAGAGGAAGGGAGAGAGAGAGAGAAACATCAACGCAGAGGGAATCATTGATCAGCTGCTTCCTGCACGCCGCACACTGGGGATCAAGCCCACAACCTGGGCATGTGTCCTGACCGGGAATCTAACTGACCTCTTGGTTCATAGGTCAATGCCCCTGACCCTCCGGCCAGTTGCCCCACCCCACTGCTCACACTGTCACCACTGCTCACACTGTCACCACTGCTCACACTGTCACCACTGCTCACACTGTCACCACTCTGGCATTTTGCTCCACCCTGTGCTTATTCCCTGCCTCTGGGCTTCGTGCATGCTGTTCCCTCCTCCAGGAATAACCCATTCTGCCTGAATAATTCCTGTTCACCTTTCAGAAGGAAGTCTTCTCTGACTAACCCAGGTTCCTTTTATAATACTCTTCATGGCACTTATCTTCACTGAAATTAAATAATAGTGTGATCAGGCTCCTTCCTCTCCCCACACTGAGATGTAACTTCACATGAGGGCAGAGACCAGTTGTGTTTTGTTCACCAGGTCGTCCCCAGCATCTGGTCATCTGCAGGGTACAATCTGGGGGTTAATTAGTGTCCAACGAATGGACAGGCCTCAGCTCTTCCTCCTCCTCAAGTCTGACCCACCTCCTTCCTGCAGGGGTCCACACCCTTAGGGAGCTCCTCCACTGGCTTGTTCACCAACTGCTCCAGCGGAAAGACAGGTAGAGGCCCAGGATTGAGGTTGCTGTTAGCATTGAACACGTCGGGTTTAGGGTTTGTGATCTCCTAGAGGAGAAAAGGAAACACTGTTACTTCAGCTGGTTTGCGGCTATCTCCCAAGCTGCCTTTCTGAAGTCAACATCGATCCTAGGGCACCTCCTCCAAGACGCCTTCCATGACCCCACTTCCACCGGCCCACCCACATACACATACACATATACACACTTGTCAGCCAAAGCTTGGTGGTGTGTATCCAACCAAAGCCAGTGGTTAAAAATGACTCTTTCATTCTATGACATATGAACGTCTCCATGGCTTCCCCCAGATGTCCGAGGTCTACTTTAGACATTTATGACCCTCTCTCTTATCTGTTGTGAACTTGTCATCTGTAAAGTCACATAGCCTTGACCTATCCATACTTTCCTGCCTGTACCATCAATCTAGTAAGAAGGGTTAATGAACGCCACCAGTTTCTCAGCCTGTGGTGGGGCTGAGGAGCCATAAATGTTATCTGCTGATTATACTGGTGAGCTTGGGAAATCACTCCCTTGTTCTGGACACATTCCTGCCAGTCTCATTGGCTTTGTTTTATCTGCAAGCCTGTGAACTTCCTAAAGGAAAGGTTTTGCTTTCGCCTTTCCATGTCCCAGACCTCCAGGCTACATACATTTCTGTAACTAGCTGAAAGATAGCAGGAGTTGCATTATTCTACCTGTAGAGGGGATCCCAAGGGTGACAATAGTAGAGAAATCATTTCTCCAAGTGTCATCTATGGGCTAACTGCATCACATTCCCTGGACCCTATTGAAAAACACACGTATTCCTGCCTCTCAACACAATTTCATAAACCAGAATCTTTGGGAGTGAGTGAGACCTTCGAATCTGTAGCTTAATATGCTTCCCTTACCCCCAGTTCCCCATCACCCAGCCTCTTGTGCGTGACAAAATGTGAGAATCATTTCACTAGCGAATGGAGAAGACAAAACAGCTAGAGATAATGAAGTGAAACAGCAGGAAGAACTTCCATGAGGCGTGGGAGGAAACGGTGGGAAGGAAAACACAGGACACTGGCATCTTCTCTGGAGCTTTCTTAGCTCCCACAGGTTTGATTACGATCAGATGCCCACTGCAGGGCCCAGCCACCTGCCCCATACTCACAGATGTGATCCAGCCCCAGTCCCCAGAGTTGCCAAGCTCTGCCTTCAGGTCCTCGTAGGATTTGGCGTTCTGCATATAAAACAAGCAACAAATTAGGCCTGGCTCTCAGCAGAGGAGACAGAAGACCATTTTCCTTCAAGAGTTGAAAGAAGGCTGGCCTACAGCCTGGGGCTGAGAAAGGGAAGAGGGAGCTAGGCTGGGGCTGGAGGAGGGTCCCTGAAAAAGGAGATGGGATGATGAGGATTGGCAATGAAGGTCAGAAAAGGCCCAATTTGGGGATGGAGGTGTATGATGATCTTACCCTGCCCTCAGAGGCCCATGCAAGCAGCCCTTCAAAGCCTTAAGAACTCTGCCTACACTGTAGGTGCTGAAGGACTCGGGGGTCCTGGAAAACTGGGAGGCTCTTCTGAGAGCCTGGAGGGAACCGTGCCACAAAGGAGTAAAGAGAATAGAAGAGACCAAGGCTCCATGAGCCCCATCTCCATATCCCCAAGACCTGCATCAACCATGACACATGAGCTTCCATTATGATGAATGAATGAATGAATGAAGAATGAATGAATGAATGAATGAATGAAGTCTGAGAGCGAAGCCAGCACAGACTTGAGGCGAGGAAAGATAGCCAGAGTTGTTGACTTGGGACACTGAAGATGTGAATTGAAGAAGTTCTGGCACCTGAATTTGCAATGAGATTTGTTTGACTCCATCCTCAAAACTAAACTCAGCCCACTGAATTTTTTAAAATGTATTTGAGGAAGTTAATCAAAGATCATCTGCTGTGCCAATTTAGCACACCCAAAGCCACCAGGCCGGCCATCATTCTAATTGCCTTCCTCTTTCCTGCAGAAACCTTTGCTGGGGTTCCATCTGAGGACCTGCCTTCTGCTTCTCTCTGGGGCCAGTTTAAGAAAATCCGGGGGAAGTCTGAGTCACTGCCTCTCAGGAAGGACCACGTGTGTGACCCATTTTGCTTAGAATTTAGTGCCACGAGGACATCTGTGAACTTTAGAACTGACATTTCCTTTCACCTGGCATGAGGACCCACCAGCGCTGTCCCATAGAACTTCCTGTGACGATGGAAATGTTCTCTTCCTGTGCTGTCCAATGTCGTAGCCACTAAGCCACATGTGGCTATTGAGCACTTAAAGTGTGGCCAGTGAGAAGTTGAATCTTTAATTTTGTTTCATTTGAGTTAATTTAAGTAGCCAGTACAGCTCTTACCAATAATGTGTAACAGCTTTGAACTAAAACTAATGTACAAGCAATGGACTGTCATCAGCCTGAGTTTCCTTCCCTCACCCTTGCCCTCACCCTCACCAGGGGGCTTCATAACCTCATGGCAGCCTTACTTTTCATTCTAAACTCTTCATGAATATATCACATGTCATCTACCACCCTGCTCTCAGGATGCACCATGAGGAGCCACCTGGAGAAGGATGTGCTGGGCTGGTAGGACCGGGGTGGGCTGGGCCACTCACACTCCATTTGAAGGGATCCCATGCCAGGAACCAGCCCGTGAAGGTCGGGGGCTCGTGTCCCTGCTTCACCACGATGATGGGGGTATCAGGGTCCCGGCCACTGGGGTGGGTCTTGAGGTATTCCTGCACTGTGGTGGCAGCGGCTTTCTTCTCGTCCTCATTGGCATGCTTCCCGATCCAGAAGAAGACCTGTGAGAACCCGAGCTCTGTCAGTCTGCCCTGTCCTCCCGGCCACAGGCTCTGCCTCGGTTCACCCAGGTTCAGCTGTCCAACAGAGGAGCCTGACCTCGAACAGGCACATCTGACCCTTGACTTTGCATCTAGGCAATGAGGAGGTTGGACAGATGCTCTCTACTTGGATATCCTGCAAATTATGTGACTTCAGAGCCTAAGCCCCTCAAAAACACTGCTCTGCCACGTGAAATAAGTTGGATTTGGGAAAAGACATCCCACACAGCAGCCCCTGCAGGCCGCCTTCTTCTTCCTTAGGCTGCTGTGTTCCTAACACTGCTCCCAGGAAGAACATATATGAGAGCCAAGGAAACGTCAGATCTTCCCTATACCTAAAGCCACTGTTCCTTGGCCGGGCCTCAGTCCTACCTGGTCCCAGACATCGAGCAGAAACACATCGTCCTCTTCCAAGTCATCCTGAGTGAAGTCGGGGATTTCTGTGGCCAGAAAGCGCCCAGTCTGGTTGGAACATTCAAAGAGCCGGGGGGTGAAGACCATGGTTTCCTCCTGCAGTCTGCCGGATGCAGAGGGATGGTGTTGGCAGGAGGAAGGCGTGGGAAAGGAGAATCAAGGACACAGAACTCTGACGGAGGGACTCGGACAGGGAAAGCCAACCTCCTAGGAAAATGCTCCCTCCTCTGGTCACACAAAAGGTCCCCCCTCTTCCCACGAGTCCAAGACGGCTCCACGGGAGAAATTCCCACCGATTTTCCAGGACATGCATTCCAGTGGCTCTTCTCTAGCCCGGTTAGGAAGTTCTTTCTGATACCTTCCTTCTATCCCTCCTGCTGCTACTCCAGTAAATGACCTTTTGCTTTTGAACTGGGGGTCATGGACCTTCTTCAGAAAAAACATTTGAAAGAGGGTTTGCAGCTTTCAGGTCCCTCCCGTGTCAACCCCAAAGGCAGAAACTGGATGGGCTCTGACATCTTCTTCCCAAAGAGCAAACCTATAGCCCTTTGAGCTGCCTCCTCTGGCTGTGACCTCTCTTTACCAGGGAAACACCCCACCAGGCCCCAGGCAGACCATGGTGCGAGCACAGCTATAGCCCCTGTGTCTAAGAGGTTCTGAGAGCATTGATGCGCCTGACTCATCTTGTGGCCCTGGGGGCCTGGCACACGGGGGTCCTCAATCCATGCCTGCTGGAGGCAGAGGGACCCCATAGTTACTCACCTCTTGGTGTTGGCATAGGGCGCCTTCCCACCCAGGGCCACCCAGAAGTTGGCCGGCTCCTGCCCTTCCACCACCACTTGCTTCTCTGTCCGGGAGATGATGTCAGCAACCATCTTGGCCATCTCCCGCTCGTCTCCGCTGCAGCCCTGGGGAAAGGGAGGCTGGATGTACTAGGGAGACCATCTCTGGTGCCATGCTGACCCCTACCCTTCCACCACATTCACTGAGCTCTGGAACTGCGAGGGCTCTCTTGGATCAGGACCCCGAACACATGGCCGATGCAGGGACAGTTCTCCCATTCTCTGTCCTCAACACTCCAAAGAATGACAGGGGAGGCAATAGATTAGAAGCTTCACTCACCTTACAAGGCAGAAGAAGGACTATAAGAGGCTGAGAGTCCTCATTGCAGAGGTAGTTGGAGAAGGAGTGACAGGCACAGGGATAGTGAGAGAGAGCCTAAGACATAAAGACAGACCAATACTCGGATAGACCGGGGTGGCCAGAGACACACAATGAGAGACTGACTCAGACAGAGGCAGAGAATCTGAGCATGCCCAGACCCAGAGCTGCGGAGGAGGGGACAGGGCTCGAGGCAGCTGGGCCTGTTCAGCCAGAGGCTCCCACCCTGTGCCAGGTGTGCTCTGAGGCTGGGGGCCTGCACACACCTTCCCACACCACAGGTAGCAGCAGGACTGGGTCTTGAGGATGAAGACATCATTGGAGTTGAGGGAGGTGGCCCGGGCTGGGACCTCAAAAGCCTTAGTGTTATTGGCGCTAGTTCCTCGGACCTGAAAGAGCCGTGTGGCGGGCTCGGGCTCCGGGTTCTTAGCCCGGGAGGTGCCTCCCTGTAGGGTGTGAGGAGAAAGCAGAAATAACTTAGTAACGATGAGGGGGCATTAGAGGGACACAGAAAACCAGGGAGGAAGAGATGGGGTAGGGCCTGCCTGCCCCTCCGGGTCCGCTGATACATCAAATTAATCTTTCTGAAACATTTGGTCATGGCACATCCCTGCTCAAAAACCTGCAATGGCTCCTACTGCTTATAGACTAGAAGCCAGCCTTTCAGAGGGTGCAAACTGCCTTCACTCTGCTCTCTCCAAACCTTCCAGTTTACCTTGGCCAGCCTCCTCACTGTTCCCCACAGATCCCTTCCTCCAGGCCTCCTTCCTTGCTGTGGCCCCTGCCCTGCATGCCCTCGTCACACCTCTGCTGAGCTCTTCAGCTGACCCCAATGTCAAGACTTTTTTCAAACCCCCTTTCCACTAGGAACTCCATGCCTATTCCCAGATTATTGCATTCACATTCCCCTTTGAATTCAACGTGTATTCCTGGCATTCAACCACATGGTGCCACAGGCTGTGAGCTCACTGCTCTCCCAACAAGATGGTAAATAGAATGAGCAAGCATTCTCCCCACTTGGCGCTTTGCAGAGGGCTATGTACTTAGGAGGTTCTCAGTAAACAGATTGTTGCTTAAATGAATGCAAAGCTGTCTGTTTCATTATGTTGGAAGGCACCAATGCATTTGAACAAGTTCGTGGTTTAGGTAAATCTAGCCAGAATAACTTGCTTTTTCATATAAAGGATCAGAAGAGTTGAGGTGTAGAGAGAAACAGTGCTTGCACATACAGCGTGCTCATCACATGGATGTTTAAAGCACTGAGTGGTGTTTCTACATCAGTGATGGAGCCTCAACCGTCCTCTCCTGTGGTGTTTCTACATCAGTGATGGAGCCTCAACCGTCCTCTCCTCACCCACAGCCCGCCCCCATCTCCTGGACGCCCACCCTGCCGCAGTCCAACAGCCACACCTGGTAGACCACCATTTGTCCCTTGAAGATGGACATGAGATGAGGTGGCTCCTTGCCCATCGGGACTCGGATCTGGACCGGTTCATTGTTGTACTTCTGATCCAGCATGACGGCTTGATAGGCCGAGGCTGTGATTTCATCCTGGCTGGCCTGTCTGCCCTGGGATGAGCAGAAGGGAAGGGGTGGGATGAGGTCAAGTCCTGAATCTGACCCCACTCCTGGCCTCAGCGACAACTCGCTGGCCCCAGACCCAACTGTCTTCCCCATCTAACCTCGCCTTGTCACAGCCAGCCCAACCTGCCCCTGATTTCAGTTCTGATCCCAGCCCCATACCCAACCCTTTCCCAGCCCCAGCCCAGCCTGACCCACCTGAAACCCCAGCCTTAACCCCAAACTTCCTCTCCTCCTCGCTGTACCTTTCTCTGGGAAACACCATGGCTACCACGTCACTCACCCCCAGCATCTCCCTGCTCCCTCACATCTGGACACAGAAACCCACAAAGCAGGTGAAGGGAAAATGCAAGAGGTCATGAAAACCAGAAGGGAGACTCAAAAGGGAAAAAAAAACAAAATGAGAAAAGGGTTGTTGTGAATGGGGGTTCTCAGTATCAGGGGATCTCACAGCCAAAGCAGTCCCAAGATGGAAAAGAGGTGAGCTCCCTGTCACCAGGAGTATTCAACCCAAAGGGGATGGCCACTTGGCCAGGGTATAGTGGGGTAGGAGCTGAGCTGGCCGTGTTCTGGAAGCGTGGGCGGGGCCTGACCTGCCAGATGTAGAGCAGGTAGTGCGGCTTCTCTCCGATGAGGTAGGTGTAGAGCAGCAGGTAGCAGTCGCCCCCATAGAAGTGGCCCAGCCACTTGGACTCCACAGGCACCAGCTCGAGGTTCTCAATGCGCCACACCTGGGGCCAGTACCAGGCGAGTGTGAGGTCTGGGCCAGGCTCCACCAACCCTCGCCCCCAGGCAAGGCCTCCCTCCCCTCATCATACCTGCACCTCCCCACTCCCGTCATCTACCATCCTCTGCTGGGCAGCCACCTGAGGCTGGACATGCATGGACGTGGCATCGAACTTCACCTGCTCCACCTTGGCTGGAGTGAAGGGAATCACAGATGAGGTCCCCCGGGTCCTCACAACAGCCCTGAGGGGTGGCTATAATCCTTAGACCCATTTTAGAGATGATGAAACCGAGACCAGAGAGATTCAGTAGCTTACCCAAGGTTACACATGGCAGAGTTATAATACAGAACCGTGTCTCCTTGTCCCCAAGATTCATGCTTCACCAGGGCACCCCAGGGGAGCCCTTTTATCCTCGCCCAGGTGCCTGGCACTGAGCTTGCCCTCAGCCAATATTATCTGGTGAGAGACTGAGCTACTTGGTTTCCAGGGAGACCCAAGCCCATTCCAAATGAGACACAGGTCATTCTGAGCTCCCGTTTGTGACAACTCCTGAGTGTATCCATATGCCCTCATGTCCCCACACCAGCTGGGGAGCACAGACCAGGGTAAAAGTGCACACAGAGGAGGGGTCGCCCGGAAGGAGCGCAGGAGGCAGACCTGAGTGCTCTCCTGGCCCCACTCCCGGCTCCCAGCCACCCTGCCTTGCCCGGCCCTCACCCACGGAGCCCACGGTGTGGGTTTTGCCCAGGCCTGAGGTCTGGTTGGGCACTGTCCACTTCTGGAAGAGCTGCTGGAAGACGGCGGACTCGGCCCCATCATTCTGCACCTCCACCTGCGTGCTCGGGGGGTACTGCTTGGCTTTGATGAAGTTCTGGGGAGAGATGGGGAGGCTGGGGCTGTGTCCCACTCCTAACCCCAACCCCTGGTACAAGCCAAAGCCTGGTTCTTACCCCTGGTCCCAAGCCCAAACTGGAACCCAACCCTAGTCCCAATGCTGACCCTGCTCTGGCGCCAACTTCCGGTCCAAACCAGACCCTAAACTTGACACCATCCCAAATCTACCTCTGACCCCCACCCCAAGGCCAACTCTGACACCATATTTGACCCCACCTCAATTTTAACCCCAGCCGTCAGCCCCATTGTCAACCTGAACCCAATCCTCAACCCTACGCTGACCCCAAGTCAGTCAGGGTGACTGACTCCAGCCCAACAATGACCCCAAACTCTGACTTGGCCCTGCCCCATGCTGACACCATCTTCTCTGTGGGAAGGGCGGCCTCCATTTTTCTTCCTCCATTTTCTGAACTCAGCTTGAGGTAGGAGCCCACATCCTCAGGAGACCCCCATGTTGCCTGGTGCCCAGCTCCCTGGGGTGCAGAGAACCCTCAAGATGACTCTAGAGCAGACCCTCAGACCCCAGTGGGGTCAGGCCTGGAGCCTCCCCTGGCCTCTACGCTCCAGTCTGACCCTCTTCCCTCTCCCTGCAATTCTCTTCCCGACCCCGTGCCCACCAGGGCCTGGCTCATGGCTCCTTTCCTCTCCTGGGCATTGGCCTTCTTCCCCTTCCACACGTAGATCTTCAGGCCCCCCTGGTCCAGGATGTAACAGTCCTAAAGGTGGGAGACAGAGACCCAGAATGAGGGCCTGATGGTGCGCAGTGCTGGGCTGGGGAACTGCTGGCACAGAAAGTCTCCCTCCCACACCCTCCTGGGCCTCCCTACCTCCAACCCCCTGCCCCCCAACCTACCCCACCCCCCACACTGCTTGGCTTGAGGAAGCTTGGGAGCCAGGGCGGGGGGAGGGGGTGGTGTCCAGCCCTCTCACCTCGTGATTGAGCAGGTCTTGCGTGAGTGGCCGCGTGGCGACTTCTCTGACCACCAGCTTTCCCTCCGTGTCGGACACGCTGCGGGACAACGGTACGGCATAAACCAGGGGGGCTCACCCCCTCAGCCGGCACTCTGCCCCCCCCTCCCAGGAAGTCCCCCACCATCCGGGAGGAGCCCAGCGGGGCACTCACTGGTACAACTTGAGGGCGGCCTTGAGTGCAGGCTCCACCACTGTGTCAGGCACTGCTGCCTTCAGCTCCCTGCGCTTGCCCAGCACATGGTTCATGACCTCCATCAGCTGCGGGGACGCCTTCTCGTTCTCCCCATCCACCACGGCCACGTAGGTCCGCCCGCCCCTCTCCTGGTCCCGGATCTCCTTGGCCAAGGTCATGCCCTGCAGAGAAGCCCGGTGACCCACGGAAGCTGGCAGGACAGGACCAAGCCACAGCCCGCCCTGCAGCAGCCCCGAGGGGTGAGGCACCCCAACTTTTCTCCTTGGAGGGGAAACCAGGTAAGAACCCGCTGGGAGAAGGGTGTTTCAGGTGGACATTGTTCGCCTTCACTTTTCACGTTGTTTGAAATTTGTGATTTTACTTCACAATTTTGGACAAGAGCTGAGCTCTGAAGATCACAGTACTCAGTCTCTTTGCCCCATAGCATGCTCAAACACATGTGCACACACACACAGTCATATACACACACAGCTTCACGTGTGCACACACACATATGCACAAACCCACACACCCAGACAGCACAGTTTCTCCTGTCCTCACACATAGACACACACACACTAGGGTGAACAGTCCACATGTTCACACACACACACACACACACACACACACACACACCCTGGCTCATCCTCCTCAGCCCAACATCTACTGTTCAGTTACGGGCATTGAGTCCCACGCCACTCTCCCTCCTTCCAAGGTGATCTCACCCATCCCACATTTCTGTCTCCAGCTCAGCTCTCTGCTCTCACCTTATTTACCCAACTTCCACAAGAGTCCCATTTTAAGATGTCCAAACTGAACTCTGGATTTTCTTCCCAAATCTGTTGCTTCCTGATCTTTCCCATCTCAGGAAATGGGACTCGGTCCAGCCCTATACTGGTAATTGCTCAAGCACAGTGTGAATTCTCCCTCTCTCTTCACCCCCATGCAACACACAAGTCTAGTGGATTCCACCTTCCCAGGCCAAGGAGCCAGGGCACCTGCCCCACTCCTCACCTGATGGACAGAGGGCTCCCGGGGCCCCTTAGCCCCTTCATCCCCTTTGTCACTCAGAAGTCAGGTGGCCTTCAACAGCCTCCCTGGCACTGAGAACAAATCCCAACCCTCTTACACAGCCTTTTGACCACATAACACGCCCCTATGAGACAAGCTCGCCTCCTCTCCAAGCTCCCTGAACCCCCGTCTCATGCTCTCACTGCTCAGGCAGCCCCCCAACCCATTTCTCTCCTGCCTGAGGGCCTTCTCCTCCCCACCCTCATCAACTCCCAGGAGCTTTCCCAGAATTCCCAGCTGTACACCCCACCCTTCACTTCTTCATTATTCCATTCATGTCCATCCTCCATTGGATGCTCAGCTGGAGGCCAAAGCCAGGGCAGGGATCTGCCCCCTTCATTCATCACTGATCCCAAACGCTTGGCACAGGATGTGCCACACAGCAGGTACCCATTAAATCTCAGGGGATTCGCCACAGGTGCACACACGCCAACTCCAACATGCATACCTGTCCCCAAACACATGGAGTTTCAGATCCACCTTCAAACACCACCCCTGGAGAGAAGGCCTGGGGAAATGGAGGCAGCTGGGCAGCAGAAGTCTGGGGGAGGCTGGGTGCTGGTGGCAGGGTCGGGCTTGGGGGAGGGGTGATGCATAGGTAGGTTTACCCTGAGTCTCTCCATGTGGTTACTCTCTGGCCCGTTCCACTGGATGATAAGCTTCCCGAGGTCCAGGAGGAAAACATCCCCACGGTTGAAACTCTTCCAGGACATCTCCACCTGGAGAGCCATGGGGGAGGTGCAGACCCCACTCAGACCCCTTCTGTCATCCGTCATCTCTTCCCCATCGCCTTCCAGACCCTCACCCTTCTTCGGCCTCTGCCTTTCACCCCAACTGGGAGGGGGACAGGAGGCCATGCCCCAGGGCTCTGGTTGATGCCCACCTCTCCGGCCACCACGTTCCTCTTGCCCTTCACATGCAGCAACCGCTGGACCTCGCTCGAGTTGGTCTCCACGTGATTCATGCCAGAAGCCACTCCCCCTTTCCGGATCCTGAGAAGAGAGGTGAGCTGATCCCCGAGAGTGGGCTGGAAGTGTGCCAGGATGTTTGGCTACAGCAGGGTCATCTGAGGGCTGGGGCTGGATGAATGCATGAGGCACCTCAGGTGCAAATTTTAAGGAGACATTCGCTCTCAAGGTCATGCACGTGTAAGGTCCGTGCATGGCCCGCCTTTGCATGACCCTGGCAGTGAGTGCCTCCTGGAAGTTTGCTCCCTAGACCGCTTCATTCCACCTTAGTCTCTCCCCTGCTGGAGTCCTTCAAAGACAGGTGCATGGCAATGTGGAAGGACAGTACAGGACTCGGAGGGCAGGGGCGGAAGAGAAGGAAAAGGGTAGATTCCGTGGACTGAACTGTGTCCCCTCCCAGCCTCATATGCTGAAGCCCAAACCCCCAGTGGGATGGTACTGGAGATGGGACTGCTGGGAGGTAATAGATTTAGAGGAGGTTTAGATGATGTCTTGGGGTTAGTGCCCTTATAAAAAGAGACATCAGAGAGTTTCGTTCTCTTCACCAGGTGAAGACACAGTGAGAAGGTGGCCAGCTGCAAGCCAGCAGGAGAGCCCCCACCAGCAACTGAATCAGCTGGCACCTTGATCTTGAACTTGCCGACCTCCAGAACTGTGAGGAAATTAATTTATGTTGTTTAAGCCATCCAGTCTATTTTTTAATTTTTTTGTATTTTCTGTATTTTGCTATGGCAGCCTAAGCAGACTAAGACAGAAGAGGTGTTAGCTCAGCCCTAGCTGGTTTGGCTCAGTAGATAGAGCATCAGCCTGCAAACTGAAGGGTCCCAGGTTCGATTCCAGTCAAGGACACATGCCCAGGTTGTGGGCTCGAACAGGGGGCGTGCAGGCAGCAGCCAATCAATGATTCTCTCTCATCATTAATGTTTCTGTCTCCCTCTCCCTGAAATCAATAGAAATATATATATTTTTAAAAAGAAATGCCAGCTCAAATGCCCAAATGAGTGAATGCTGCTGTAAGTGTGAGAAGAAGGGGAGCAGCAAGACAAAAGGGAGGGGTGGGGACTGTGGCTAACTGGAGCGCTCCTGGCCTGTAACTACAGACCAGTAACAACTTGGTTCCTGACCATGTGTTTCTATGGGAAAAGTCCAGAGACTGGAATGTGAGCTTTTAGTGTAAAAGGCCTGCTTTAGAGAAAGGAGCAGTCATTTGCCAGTTGGTTGGTTAGAGGGGAGACTTGATATGATACCCTGAAGGATGATTTACAAACATTCATGGCACACGGAGTTACAGAATTTCAGAACGGCATTTGGGCAGCCAAAGACAGCACTTGGAAGGATGAAGACCAAGGGCAAGGCAGCAGCAGAAGTGGGGATGGGGGAGTGGAAAAAACAAATCACCCTCATGGGCTCCCCCACAGCCTCAGGCTCCCTTCCCAGCTCCAGCTCTGTCCCCCAGCCTCAGGTGTGCCTCCCCTGCCCTGGTCCCACCCCCCAGCCTGCAGCGCGCCCCTCCGTACACAAGGCCCTTCTTGAAGTAGCTACGGAAAGCCTCGCTCTCGTTGCCCTGGACCTCTCGGTGCTGGACAGCCCGGCCCTTCAGGAAGTCGTCCATCTGCGTGGTGTAGATGGCAGCCGCCCCTTGCTCATCCTGGGACGAGGCCTGGCCAATCCAGTAGTGGATGTCATAGGACAGGTTGCTGCCCGTCTTGTGGATCTAGGGAGAGGGGGATGTCCAATGTGCCTGGGATCTTGGGCTCCCACGGCGCTCTCCCACCTCCCTGCTTTGCATGGGGTCCCATCACATGCAGCCTGGGCCACAGATGAGCCCTGGGTTGTGGCTCCAGCTCTTCCTCTGAGACAAGGGGCAAGCAGCTTCCCCTCTGGGCCTTGCTCACCGCCTCTTGGAAATAACTGAGCTGGACTATAGCAGCATTTCCCCAAGTGCTGTGCATGGACCAGCTGAGGTCCATGGGTGATTAAGTGATATACAAGCAAACATATATATGAAATTACTATGTAAATATTTTATAGCTACTTTCTGTTTGGGACATGGAACACTGCTTTCCACTTCGGTGATGATATAGTTATATTTTTAAATAAATGTATTTAATTTTTAAAAGTGTGTTATATGCCCGATTGGTGTGGCTCAGCAGTTGAGCAACGACCCAGGAACCAAGAGGCTGCTGGTCAGGGCACATGCCCAGGTTGCGGGCTTGATCCCCAGTAGGGGGTGTGCAGGAGGCAGCTGATCAATGATGTTCTTCTCTCATCGATGTTTCTATCTCTCTATCCCTCTCCCTCTCTCTGAATAAAAAAAATATATATATATATATTTTAAAAAGTTTTGAGAAACAATACAAATGCATTAATAGTACAGGTAGTAGCAGGATGTGGCCAAAACTAAGAAGGTGATATGAAGACGGTTGTGAATTTTGGAAATGTGGACTCAAGTAGGGTGACATTCCACTAACTCAGAAGGTCCCCGAGACTATGAATCCACAGAAGGTCACCTCAGCTGGGAGCTCAGTGGCCCAAGGGCAGGAAGAACCTCTTACAGCTCTGAGCCTACAGAGCTGCCACTAAGCTGGGCACATGGGCACATGGTGAGAACGGTCTGGGGCTGAAGCCAGGCCAGCTCTTGCCACTGCCCGAGCCTCAAGTGTCCTCCCTGACCCCACAGAGGGCTTTGCTCTCTTCAGCCCTCTCCCCCACCCGCCCCTACTCACAGCAAGGAGTACATAGCAGTCACCATCAAAGAAGCTACCAAAGGTGCTGGGAGGAACAGGCACCATCTGCATGGCCTGGGGAGAGAAGGGAGGTCAGAGGGCTGCCCTGGACCACTCAGGACCCGGGCTTCCTCTACCCTTAAGCACAGGAGTTGGGAGAGGCAGAGAGCTAGAAGGAGGAGGGCATGACAAAGCTGATGAGGAGAAGGGCTATGAGGAGGGGAGGGGGTAAAGGAGCAGGGGAAGAGGCCAATGCCCAAGGATAGGGGAGGGGGCACTTGGAGACTGGCACCAGGGGCTCCCACCCAGCAGGGAAGGATCGGAGGACAGTAAGCATAATCCCCAGCCTTTTCTTCCCTCAGTCCTCTTCCCCACCCCACACCCAGGCACACCTCACCTCAATCCTCCATATTTTCACCCCAGGGGTGGTGATGTTGAGGGAGCCTTTGACTTGGGCGCTCAGTTTGGTCATGGCGATGAGCCTAAGAGGGGAGAAGTGTGAGAGGAAGGACTGAGGAGCTGGGAGCGCGTGGAGTTCAGGTGCTGCTCTTCCAGCCCAGCCCTGAGAGCTCCCAACGGTGCCAGGAGGCCAGGGACCTGAGGGGGGGCAGGTGGGGGGGGGGGGGAGATGAGGCTTGGCTCCGTACTGTGGGCCCTGATTGGCTGAGGGCCCAGACCCATTCCTTTTTTTCTTTTTTTCCTGAGACCCATTTCTAATCTTGTCACTCTCTTCCTCAAATGCCTGACTCCTTATCACTTTCTGAATAAAGCCCCCACTCCTTAGCCTATCACTCAAGGCCCTTCTAGCCCCAACAATTTTTCTTTTTGAAAATTTTCATCAAAGATTGGTTTTTAAAAATCATAGAGTTGTGTGTGTGTGGTTTTTTTTTTTAAAGACAGGAAAGAATAACAAGGGCTGAAAAGTGTATGCACCCAAAAGAATTGACAAAACAGGTGTTCAAACAAATGCTTGTACATGAAGTTCATAGAAGTCTTATTCACAATAGCCCCAAAGTAGAAACATCCCAAATGTTCATCAGCAGGTGAATGGATAAACAAAAGGTTGCATATTCCCACAATGGAGTATTATTTAGCACAAAAAGTACGGTACATGTTATAATATAGATGAACCTTGAATACATTATGTTTAGAGAAAGAAGCCAGACACAAAAGGCTTGTATGATATGACTCCATTTATATGAAACACTCAAACTAGGCGAATCCATAGAGATAGTATGGTTTCAGGGGCTGTGGGGAGAGGAAAATGGGGAATCACTGCTATTGGGTATGGAGTCTCCAATGGGGATGTTGAAAAATTCTGGAGTTAGATAGAGGGTGATGGCTGTGCAATGTTGTGAATGTGCTGAATGCCACCAAATTGTATGCTTTGAGGTGGTTAAAATGGTAAGTCTTATGTTGTGTGTTTTACCACAATAAAAACGTGTATGCAGCAGTTTCCTGTTCCTTCCCAGCTACCCCCAAACACCCCTCAATCACTGTTCTCCTGGCCCACAAGAGGTAGACTCCACAAGGGTGGGGTCAGGTTTATTTCTTCAGTACTGAATCCGCCCTCCCCATGTAGCACAGTGCAGCACTTTGCTGGGTGGGTGGGTGGGTGGATAGATAGATGGGTGTGTAGGTGGCTGAGGGGATGGATGAATGGATGGATGAATGAATGATGAATGAATGAATGAATGAATGACAGAGTGAACTCTCCACTGTGAACCACCCTCCACCTACTCAGCTGGGAGAAACCTCCCCTCTCCAAGCTCTTTCACGGTATCGTTTATGACACTTTTGGTTTTGACTTGTAACTGTGTTCTCCACTTCAGCTGCTCATCAGAATCTCGTGGGGAGCTTTTAAATGATACTGACTCTCCCGTGGGCAAGCCACTTCCCAGGGATCCTGATTTAATTAGGTGGGGTAGGCCCGGGCATGGGTGCTTTATTTTCTGCCTTTTGAGAGGCGAGGCATGGGTGCTTTCAAAACTCCCCAGTGGTTCTGATATGAACCAGGGCGGAGGACCTGGTCCCCAGTTGTCCTCGTCCCTGGTTTTCTGCCCCTTCCCACCGAGCCTACCACCCAGCCTGGCACAGAGTTACCCTCCACGAGCGCTCCTCGAACTGATCGGTAATGAGTGAAAGATCAGGGTGCCCCACAGATCCAGCCTCAAAATGACAGCCTGGACTCTATCTAATCTCTGCACCTTGACTCTGAGTCACCTCTTGGGACAATGACCTGGCCTTTTACTGCTCAGAAACTCCCTCTTCTGAGTCCTGAGTGGTGACCCCTCACCCTGGCACTCTGGAGTTTAGGGCAAGGTCTCCCGGCCCAGCTCCCCTCCAGCAGATCGGGGCCACCTGCCAATAGCCAGCACAGAGCTTGTGCCTGGGTCCTGCCTGATGTCCCTGCTGGCCCTGGTCTCCTCCATGAGCTCAACCCACAGGGACTCCTGGCTCAGCAGAACCAATTTGGGTGAAAAGGAAGAGAATGTTTGTTTTATTTCAATCACCACCTTTGTCGACATCCCCTTTTCTTCAAGGCAGATTCTTTGACACTAGCTGTATGAACATGGGGCCTGCTCTTCACCTAGGTTGGGGGTGTCAATTAGATGATCTCTGAAGTCCCACCAGGGACATGCTCTGATTCTAGGAGTGAACAGCAAGAGGAATAGAGGGTAGACACGAGGAGGCACTTCTTGCCCATCAGAGAGGAGCTTCAGGTAAGCAGGACTTGAAAAAGCTCCCAAGAGAGAAATCAGGATTGGGGACCTCCAGCAGCTTGGACAGGTAAGGGGGATCCTCCTCATGGCCAGGGGTGAGCAAGTGGGTTATAGCGAGGGTGGCTTTGAGAGCCCCCCCATGCTGCTTCTCACCCTCCCCTCCCTGTCCTTGTTCCTGCTGTCCCCTTTCCTGATAATCCTCCCCACCTTTCTTCACTTGGCTAATACTTCAATGTTCTTCTGGACTTAATTTAGGTCTCATTTCTCCCAGGAGACTTTCTCAGAATCCCCAGGCTAGTTTCGGGCCCCTCGTCTGGGGCCCCAAAGTATCTGGACCGATGGCTGTCTTGTCCCCCCGACCACATGGTGATGAAACGACCTGTTTGTAAGCCTGAGGTTTTTTAGGCCAAGGTCCTAGACATGTTCGTCTGTGCAGCCCCCAGCTCCTAGCACATAGTAGGTGCTCAGCAAATAGCTGAAAGACTGAACTGTGGAATGGAAGGGGACTGACGTTCTTGGGGCCTTGGAGGGAGTTAGGTTTCCTGTCTGGCCAGGTCCCATCTTTCCTTTCTTCTCTGCTGCCCTGTTGTCCTTAAGAGTTTGGGCCCCAGAGAGCCTGGGATGCTGTCACAGCTCTTAGTCCTCAGTCATGCAGTCCGAGCTGGACAGAGATGTGGCTGTCCCCGAAACAAGGACACCTTCTTGCTTCCCCGGGCCCATAACAACAGAGGGATGGACTCGCCCCAGCCCCCCAGCCTCCAGACTCTGCCCCTACGGACCTGAGGATGCCTGAGCAGGCTTCCTGGGAAGGGGTGGTCAGTATGTCCCAACACCCTAGTCTGGACTGTCTCTTGCCTTTGCTCCCATTTCAGCTGACGGGGGCCATAGTGGCTGGTGAGGCCAGGGGACAACGGGCCCTGGTGGACGGGAGATGGGGCAGGTCGTGGACCAGGGCCAAGCACCAGTCCCCTGCCTCTGCTTTGCCCATTCAATCCCTGATGGCTGTTGATCACACCCTAGGACCCAAGAGACAAGAGTCCCGAGATCCCAGGAGTATCAGGGGAATAGTGACACCGAGAAAGAACCACTTCAGATGGAAGAGAAATGGGTTAAGAGGTGAGAGAGCAGAGGAGGGAGGGCAGTGAGTCCTGGCTAGCTCAAGACTGTCAGAATTTTAAGTCCCAAAGTCCCGCACCTCTGGATTTTCCTCAGGTCCGGGCAATGGGGATGGTTGACACCTGGAGTGAGGCGTGGGCTAGCGGCAGGCAGGGTCCAGGGTGGAGCCTGCACAAGTCTTTACTTGGAAGCCAAGGGAGCCACAGGCTCACGGCTCTTCCCAGACTCCGGGGCGCCCAGCCTCCCCCTCTGGAGGCCCCACGTTGCCAGAGAGAAGCGAGGGACCCTGTCCCCTCCCTGCCCTCTCCCACCACCGATGGTCCCGCGTGTCCCCGGCAGGGTTGCCTTACCTGGCTGGAGAAGGCAGCTGCCACCTGGGAGGTCTCAGGGAGTTGTGGCAAGCTGGCTGCCGGAGAGCGACCTTTGTCCCCACCCCCCTCCTCTAGGAACTGCCCTCTCCATATAAGGAAAGATAGGGCCCTTGAGAGAGAGAATGGGTGAGGGGGTGGGGAGGCAGGTGCCCAGCAGGTCCCTGGGAGCCAGGAGCCTAAGGACAGCTCGACAACCAGACCCCACGTCCCTCACCCTGGGCTCCCTCATTCTGCCAGGGATGGGGTGCATTTCTGCTCAGGGCCCAGGCCCGCACTGTGGGTGGATAGCACCGAGCGGGAAGGAGGCTCCGCAATCCTCCCTCCTCCCCTGGGGGAATGGCTCAGGGGGCAAGGGAGCCTCAGAGCCAGGGATGCAGGGCCAGGGGTTCACTCTCAGGGTCCCTCCAGGACAGAAGGGACCCTGACACCCTAGAGGTCTCTTATACTTGGCATGACACTCGCTCAGAGGGGGCACAAATGTTCTTCTTGTCCCCCCACCCCTCTTCAGGCTCCACCTGGAGTATTTATGAGCTGCCATAAACCAGTGCCTTTGGACTCTGCCACCCTCTCCCAGCAGCCAGCCTCCATTCCCAACTCCTGAGCCTGGGGGCCCAGGATTCAGGATGGGAAAGGAGAGCAACCCTCTCAAGTGCGGAAGTTGGCTTTGCCCACAAATTCAGCATCTGGGCAGCTGCCCTCCAGCCTGCATCCCTGCAGAAATTCTCCTGTCACCTCTGAACTCCCGTCTCCTGGAGGGTGAGATGCAGTGGGCTGGGCGAGGGCAGCCCTCCTCCTGACCACACCTCCGAGTTCTGGAGACCGGATGTTCTATGTGTGCACAAATGTGCATGTGTGTGCAAGAGTGAGCGCTCTCATGGGCAATCTGTTAAGCATAAACACACTGCAATTGAGATTTTGTTTTTGAAAATAATACCCTTCCCTAGCTGGTTTGGCTCAGTCGATAGAGCATCAGCCTGCGGACTGAAGGGTCCCAGGTTCGATTCCAGTCAAGGGCACATGCCAGGGGTTGTGGGCTCGATCCCCAGCAGGGGGCGTGCAGGAGGCAGCCAATCAATGGCTCTCTCTCATTATTGATGTTTCTTTCTCTCTCCCTCTCCCTTCCTCTCTGATATAAATAAAAATATATTAAAAAAGAAGAAGAAAATAATACCTTTTTTTTGTGAATAAAAAGAAGTATATGTTCACTCAATTATACAAACAGGCAAAAAGGAAAGAAAAACTCATCTCTAATTCCACTACAAAGGTAATCTACAGATAAATCACTGTTAGCATTTCTTTCAACAGCGTATGTGTACTATATGTATACTAGAGGCCCAGTGCACGAATTCATGCACAGGTGGGGTCCAGCCGGCCCGCCCTGATTGGGGCCAATCGGACCAGACCAGTGAGGGAGGGGCTGCAGGTGGTTGGCTGGCTGGCCCCACCCTCTGGCTGAACTCCTGGTTGAACTCCCTGTCAAACTCCCGGTCGAGGGGACAATTTGCATATTAGCCTTTTATTATATAGGATGATACCTATCTATGGATCGATTGATCTATTTACATATGTATACTTTTTTTTCCCTGTAAGACAGCGTTTGTTGGGTAAATTACAGAGGCAGAAAAAGTAATTCCTAGAAGACATGGGCTTAGCAAACAAGTTCTAGAGGTAAAGGAAGGGCCCGTGGGGCTTGGGAGTGAGGAAGCTAACTACCATACATACATATAGCTTTTTCTGTGACATGTTTGTTATTTTGCAACTTCATTTTAATTGTCCCACGGCAATCCATTAGATAGCATAATTTCTGTAACCAATAGCTCATTTTCAGACTTCTAAATTATATCCAATTATTTGATTCTACCAAGAATGCTGTGGTAATATTCTTATTATTAAATCTTTGCCATTAGACTGCATTCATTATTATTTCTTTAGGATAAACTCCTACAAGTGGGGTGGCTGGGTCAAAGATGTGAATAAGCAAATTGCCTTCCAGAAAAGTTGTGTTGATTGGTAGCCCGGTGTTCAGGATAGGAGGACAGGAGATTGCCTGTTTGTCTACATTCTTCCCAGCCCTGGGCTCCAGTTTTTAAGAAAATCTTTGTCCGAGTGAGGTATCACCTTACACCTGTCAGAATGGCTACCATCAACAAATGACAAGTGCTGGAGAGGATGTGGAGAAAAGGGAACCCTAGTACACTGCTGGTGGGAATACAGACTGGTGCAGCCATTATGGAAAACAATATGGAGTTTCCTCAAAAAATTAAATATGGATCTGCCATTTGACCCAGTGATCCCACTTCTAGGAATATATCCTAAAAACACCAAAACACCAATCAGAAAGAATGTATGCACTCCTATGCTCAAGGAGCACAATTTATAATAGCTAAGATCTGGAAACAGCCCAAGTGCCCATCAGTAGATGAGTGGGTAAAAAAGCTGTGGTACATTTATATCATGGAATACTATGCAGCAGTAAAAAAGAAGGATCTCTTACTCTTTGAGACAGCATGGAGGGACCTGGAAAGTATCATGCTAAGTGAATTAAGTCAGTCAGAGAAAGACAAGTATCACATGATCTCGCTCATATGTGAAATCTAAGTAACAAAATAAACTGATGAACGAAGTGGATCCAGAGACACAGAAGCACGGGGCAGAGTGCGGAATCTCGGAGGGAAGGCTGGGGAGGGTGAATAGGTGGGAAGTAATCAACCAAGAACTTTTTATGCATATATGCATGGCCCATGGCCACAGACAATGGGTTGGTGAGGGCCTGGGACGGGGGGAAGGCTGGAGGAGGTCAGTGGGGGGAAAAAGAGGACATATGTAATACTGTCAACAATAAAGAATTATTATAAAAAATTAAAAATAAAGTTTGGTTACTCAAAAAAGAAAGAAAAAGAAAATCTCTGTCCATTTGAATGTCAAAAAGAAAATCAGCATTGTGTTGATTTATATATATAGTTTTTATTATCAGTGGGATAGACCATTTTAAAATATACTTATTGGCTATGTCTTCTTTTGTGAATTTTAAAGTAATTTGTTGATTGCTTATATATTTAATGTATTGATTGGTAACCTGCCTGTCATTTATGGGATTCTCTACTACACTTTGGTGCTTACCCTTTAATTTAGCCTCAGGATTTTGGAGGAGAACCTATGTTTTTAAAAATTGTTTCCAATTTCTTTATGAAAATGTCAAAAACAGAAAAAATATAAATGATAGTAAAATAGTATAACAATAAACACTGATGGGCTCAAGAATTCTCATTTGCTCTGTGTGTGTGTGTGTGTGTGGTGTGTGTGTGTGTGTGTGTGTGTGTGTATTTGGAAGTAAGTTGCAGATATCATGCTATTCAGCCCCAAAATTTAGTTTATCACTCATCTCCTAAGAATAAGGACATTCTCCTTCATAACTGTAATACAAGGTCCTGGCCAGGTAGCTCAGTTGGTTAGAGCATGGTTCTGATACACTAAACTTGTGGGTTCAATCCCTGGTCAAGGGCATATACTGGGTTGCAGGTTCAAACCCTGTTGGGCACGTGCAGGAGGCATTCAATCCATATGTCTCTCTCACATTGATGTTTCTCTCTCTCTCTCTCTCTCTCTCTCTCTCTCTCTCTCTCTCTCTCTCTCTCTCTTCTTTCCCTTCCTCCCTCCTTCATTGCACTCTCTTTAAAAAAATATTCTCGGATAAGGATTAAAAAAAAAAGAAGCAACCAATGAATGCATTAATAAGCAGAACAACAAATCGTTTCTCTCGCTCCCTTCCTTTCTCTCTAAAACAATCAATAAATAAAATAACTGTCATACAATTTTCACATGAGAATAGTATCACAAATTATTTATAATATCATCTTCTATCCAGTTCATGGTCAAATTTCTCCAATTGTCCTTACAAGAACTTTAACAGCTATTTTTGTTGATTCATGATCAAATTAAGATCCTGCATTTCCTTTTATTGTTATGTATCTTCAGTATTTTTTTAATCCTTTATCTTCAGTATTATTTTTAATCCTCACCTGAGGATTTTTTTTTTTCATGGTTTTTTTTTTAGGGAGAGGAGGAAAGAGAAACTTTGAGATGTGAGACACATTGATTGGTTACCTCCCACAGGTGCCCCACAAGGGGCCAGGATGAACCTGCAACCGAGAAGGTCCTCAGCTCATGCTCTAAACTTTGAGCCAAACTGGCTAGGGCTCTTCCGTGATTTTAAATCTAGAACAGTCCCCCAGCCTTTTTTTCTATGACATGGACTTACCTGAGTCAAGGACAGTTGTCTTGTAGAATGTTCACACTGTGGATTTGTCTAAATCTTTGTGTATTATTTAATTTGTTCCTCTTCCTCCTATTTTTCCCACAAACTGAAAGTACCTCTAAAGGTTTAGTAAGTCCTGGTTAAACAAATTTTTTCAAGAATACTTGAAAAAGGCCAGCGCTTCTCAAACTGTAGTATCATAAGAATCACCCGGGAATCCTTTTAAACTGCGGAATCTGATTCAGTAGGTCTGGGGTGGGGCCTGAGATCCTGCTTGTCTAACACGCTCCTGGGCGAAGCTGATGTGCCTGCTGGTTCTTGACCCACACTTCGAGTAGCCCGGGCAAAGGTGATACTGTGTACTTCACATTGCATTGACTCAGGGATATATGAAGTCAAGTTGACCCAGCATGAGTAATGCGAAGTTTGCTCCCTTGCTTCCTGCCAGTATTCCCACTGTAAAGGCACTTTCCCCATTTACAATCATAAGTCATCTTGGGGTGATAATTTGGCACTGACAGCACAAAAGTGGTTTTTTAATCCTCACCTGAGGACATGTTTTTATTGATTTTAGAGGGAGAGGGAGAGGGAGAGGGAAGAGAGAGAAACATTGGTGTGAAAGTGAAACATGGGTTGATTGCCTTCTGCATGCACCTTGACCTGGAATCAAACCCAATACCGCTCGACAACGTTCCAACCAACTTAGCCATGCTGGCCAGGGCAGTATGAAAGTTTAAAGTTCTTTATTTACCACCTTATTCTTCTTGTTTTGTAATTACTTTTTTACCATTTTCCCCACAGTATCTGTTTAGCTCTCTGCTGTACCCTAGTGCCTGGTACAGGCATACAACGACTATTTGAAGGAAATACATGGAATTTGAGTTCTGTTTTGATGTTATGTTTAGAAGATTAACTGTTGTTTTGTTTTAAACTGATTTTTACTTTAAAAAAAATTAATAAATGTACCTGGTATATGTATTAAAGGTGTTAGTAAAAGTATTAGTAAAAATGTGTTAGTAAAGGTGTTAGTAAAAATGTGTCCCTCCCATCTTCGATATCTGAGTCCCACCCAGTCCTCCAGCACTAACTCCCCAGGATTAGCCACAATTCCCACTTCTTGTTACCCTACTGGAGTAAACAAAAATATATATGTATATTTGTCTATCTTTATATTGTTCTTTATTGGGAATACACCACACTATTGTTATAAATCTTACTTGTCTTTCTTGGAGATCATTCTATATCTGCTTGGATAGTTCCACCTCACTGTTTTCCATGACTGTATGGTATTCTCTGGTTAGATAGAGCAAGATTTACTTAACCAGCCCCTCACTGTTGGACACTTAGGTTATTTCAAGTGTTTTGCTATTTAAAGCAAGGATGCAATTAATACTGGATACATACAAAATTATATGTATTCTAGAGGCCTGGTGCACAAAATTTGTGCACCAGTAGGGTCCCTAGGCCTGGCTGGCAATCAGAGCTGATGGGGGTCTTCCAGCTGCCAGCCAGGGCCTCCCTTCCCCAGCTACCAGCTGCTGGCCGGGGCCTTCCTTCATTCCACACTGCCCCCTGGTGGTCAGCACATGTCATAGCAAGCAACCAAACTCCTGGTCAAACTCCCGTGGGGACAATTTGCATATTAGGCTTTTATATATATATATATATATATATATATATATATATATATATGTTATTTCTACAGCATAAATTCCTAACAGTGGAATTGCTGATCTAAGGATGTCCGCTAAAATTAAAAATATATATATATATGGATAGTTGTTTTTCTTTAATTGATTTTAGAGAGAAAGAGGAAGAAACATCAATTTGTTGTTCCACTTATTTATGCATTCATTGGTTGATTCTTGTATGTGCCCTCACTGGGGATCAAACCTACAACCTTGGTGTATCTGAACAATGCTGTAACCAACTGAGCTGCCCAGCCAGGGCTAAAAATTACTTCTGAAAAATAGTAGAGTCAAATCACTCTCCAAAGAGGTTGTACCAGTTTATACTCCTGCCAACAGGAGTGTATCAGGTGCCTGTTCCCTCTGTTCTGCGTGTGTGTGTGCGTGTGCGTGTGCGTGTGCGTGTGTGTGTGTGTGTGTGTGTGTGTGTGTGTGTGTAACAGGCAAATAGAGAATGTCTGTTCCATACCGGTCTGTCATTTTCACAGCTGACATCTCCAAAACCTCCACCCCAGTCCCTAGGGCCAACCAGCCACAGCTTCCTGTCAAGTTTATCTCCTAGCTCACATCCATCCTTCCTTCTTTTCACTCTGCCTCTGTGCCCCAGTTGAAGTCTTCATTCTCTATCCTCCACAGCTGTGGTCTCCCAGAAAGGTCTTCTGTCCCATACCCCTGGCTTATCTTCCAACGTGAAGCTGCCAAGATTGAGCACACCTCTTTCCTGGTTAGTGTCCCCGTGTCCCTCAAAGACACCCACTGCCTGCAAGAAAAAAGGCCACTCCCTTGGCAAGCCTATAGATCTGCATTATCTGGCCCATCCTGCCTTCTGCAGCGTCATTTCCCTCACTCCCTGCTGTGGTGGGCTCCTGGCTCTTCGGCTTCCTTTCTGGTGCATCTCCTTGCTAAGGCCACCATCACCTGATCCACTCCTCCTTCCCAAACTCCTCTTAGCCTCATTTCCTCGGGATGCATTTTCCAAACCCTGCATCACCACCCAGGCCAGGTGAGGTGTCCCCTGTGCTCACGCCTGGCCTTCCATGTTCTTCCTCAAACTACATTTCCAGCATTTCAGGTTTTAGATCATCTGTTCAGGTGTCTCTCTCCACACTAGAGTGTGAGTCCCTTGAGAGCAGAGGCATGCCCTAGTCACGGTGTGTCCCCAGTCCTGGCAATGTGCCTGGCACACAGGAAGTGCAGGTACATGTGGTTACCTTGAACTTTGTGGGTGAAGGGTGGGTGGGAAAGGCTGACTGCGGTCTCATTCAAAGTTGGGAGCCCTGGTGACTCCCTGGCTTCTGTGGGCCCGTGGGATGCAAATCTGAGGGACTAGTGTTTGCATGGAGAGCAGGAAATCCATTGAGAAATGTTCTCACAAGTGGTAACCAATCTTCTCCCCTCCTGTGCCCTCCGAGGCAGAGGTGGTGGGGTCTGCATCAGTCCCCACGGAAGAGATGTGAGGACTAGTTTCTCTTCGACCAACAGTCTGGAGACTGTTCCAGGCAAGACTGACCTGACCTGGCCCTGGGAAAACCAGGCGGGGAAGAGGGACCCCACAGAGGACAACGGCAGAAGCAGGCCACCTGGGCCTTAACCCCTCCAAAGGCTCGGAGGCTCCAGCTCACATGGGAGCTGATGGAACTGAGGGAACTGCAGGTTTTCTTCCCAGGTCAGTGCTTCCCAGCACTTTCCTACCAGGGGACAGGGGAGTGGGGGAGGGAAGGAAAAGGGGGGGTATCATACATGTGGCAGGTCACCCTCAGAGACCTGGGGGGCAGGTCAGCATCTGGGACACCAGGAGGAAGGCTTGAGGCTGGATTCACAAGGGAATGAGAGGCTGGGGGTGGAGGGGCAGGCCCCAACCTTTGGAAGGGGCAGATCTCCCTTCTCCCCAGTGTATTGGGGGGGGGGGGGGGGAGGGTGTGGGGGGGGGGAGAAAGGCGGGCAACCCCCGGCAGAGGGGTGGAGAAACGTTCCTCTTTCCAGCCCCCCAGGGTTGGGTGGGGGCAGGTCGCGGAGGGCCCGGCTCAGCCGAATCCCGGCGAGAGCGGAGAGGCCTCTAGCGGCCACCGTGGGAAGCAGGAGAGGGCGGGGCGGGAGGGCACTTCCTGCCAGGGCCCGGGGCTGCCCAGTTTTGCAAAGGAAGTGCTGCCAGGGCTGGACGGGCGGGGGCAGGAAGTGGGCCGGAGGCTCGTGCAAGGGCGCGGCCAGCGGGAGGCCGCGGTGGGGCAGGTGGGGGAAGGGGCGCCCATCTCCCCAGAGTCCCCAACGCCTCAGCCAGCCAGCCAGCCCTTCCCGCGAAGCAGCCGGGAGGCCCACGTCAGCCTCGTTCAAAGGTCTTCCGTTTGGAGTTGAACTTGGCTCCTACTACCCCGCCCCGCCCCCCACCTACCCCCTCGGGGGGCCTCACGAACTCCTCCCCTTCGCTCCGGGGCAGAGACCCCACCCCTTCCGTCTCCAAATACCTTCCAGGGGCCTCGCCTAGGGACGCATTTCTGCTTAGCTTTTGAGCTAATCTTATGGAGTCCTCCAAGGGCGGGCATTTAATCGGTTCTGCAGAGTGCCGATCTCCATTTTGCAGACCAGAAAACTGAGGCTGAGAGAAGCAGGAAAACTAATCGGAACTCAGGTCTCTCTTGCACTTTCACACTTGCAGCCCAGGAGGGTAGGGCAGCCTCCAGGACCACCCTCCTCCCTCCAAAGGGTTAGCTGAAGTGGAACGCGGCTTCATGGGACACCATCACTCCCCCACTTCACCGCCCCGCCAATAACCACAGAGGCAGGTTGGGGGGGGTCTGGCTTTCTCTTTAGTTCGCATCACACTTGAGGGGCTCTCTAACACAGAGAAGGCACTTAAACGAGAGGGTCATCAGATTCAGACCAGCCATGTCCTCCCTCCCACTCCCAGCTGGGGGTAGGTGGGAAATAAGGACATATCCATTTGACATCCCCCCTTGGCACTGATATGTGGGTCCCCTTAACTGTTAGGCCCTGGGAACAGCCCAAGGCTCAGCATTTGGGGGAGGGATTCCAGGTAAAGGAGGCAGAGCTGGAAGGCAGATGTCCTGGGAACAGCCCTCAGCCAGCAGGGGATGAGGCAGGGGGCTGCAGAGAGTGGGCTGGCATGAAGGAGGGGTGTAGTTTGGCAGGAATACCCCCTACACCCCACAAGAAGTGTCCCACCTCCTACAGATCCCCTAAAGGCACGGGTGAAGTATGGGGTGGGTGGTGGGGAGATACTCCCCTCCCCTTGTGCACACACACTCAGCTGGTTGGCCTAGCACAGGCTGGGCACAGAGAAGGTGCTCAATAAATGTTTTAAATGAAGCAAAGAGGGTGTGTGGGACAGAGGACAGGGCCTAGGGCCCCTTGGCCTAGCTTGTTTCGTTCAGAAAATAGCAGTTTAAAAATGTAAAAATTCTTTTCCTCCCTCCCCCAATTTATGGGCCTGGGAAAGGGGTGAGGAAGGGCTGTCTCTACTCCAACCCTTCCCCCTCTCCTTCCCCTAAAAATCTATATACACATATACATATTTATATGGCACCATAAAGGGGTCCTGCTTATGCCCCCACACTTGGAGCTGGGGGAGCCAAGCCCCAGAGCCTTGGGTGATATGGGGAGCAGCCCTCAGCCGAGGAGTCCAGAGAAGCAGGACTCGGTCCTGAAGGACAAACCCCTGCTGCTCTCACAAGTGGTAACCGATCTTCTCCCCTCCTGTGCCCTCCGAGGCGGAGGTGGTGGGGTCTGCATCAGTCCCCACGGAAGAGGTGTGAGGACTAGTTTCTCTTCGACCAACAGTCTGGAGACTGTTCCAGGCAAGAGCTGACCTGACCTGGCCCTGGGAAAACCAGGCGGGGAAGAGGGCTCTAGGCAAGGCACTTGGTGTCCACGCTCCCAGGCTGGGGCCCAAGGCAGGGGGCAGCGGGAACCCTGCCCCTCCCCCAAGCAGAACCGAAAAGGGCCAAGAGGCCCAACTTGGCAGCAGAGAAACATGGCAGCACAGAAAGAGAAAGGGGGAGCAGCATGCAGGGCCCCGTAGGTCCCCCAAGAAGAGCGAGGAGGTTCTAAGGCACTGACACAGGGACCCAGGGCCTCATTGCCCTCTGTGCAGCCTGCTGCCCCTTCACAGCCGGGCCAGGCTGGTGGGGGAGACGCCCACTTCCCCATGGCACTGAGGTGGCCCAGGCCGCTGGGTTTTCCTAAGGAAGAGTCCATGTGTGAAAGGTGTAGGTGTGGTCAGGGGCAGGTCCTGGCCCCAGGGCGCCTCACTAGCTGCCAGGCCTGGGCTGCCTGAGCACTGAGTACACGTCATCCACTCGGCTGAGCTGCTCGAAGAAGGGCAGAAGGTCATGGAGCTCCGTGTCATTCATGTTGTCAAACCACGAGGCCACCGGTACCTGGGCAGATGGGTGTAGGGTCACCACCCTGCACGCAGAATATGCAGTCCACCCCTGAGCACCATGGCTCGGTGGGCTATCTCCTTGAAGCCCCTTACCCACAGTTTTCAAGTATTTTGACAGCAGCACCCAGTAAATCACATTTACATATATAATAACAAAGCAACAACTTTATGAAATGAAACTTAATCTAACTGTGTGCAAAGCACTCTGATATTTCCTATTTTATTTCATTTTTTCAAAACCCCAACTAATTATTTTTGTGACCCACTCACTGGTCACAACTGGCTGCTTAAAAAAATTGCAACTGCTCCAATGCCCAGAAGGCAGAACGATCTGAATGATCAATGAAGTATGGGGCGAGTGGGCACAGGTCTATGAAACCCCCAGCTTGGGAGCAGAGGTGGGGGGGAAGCCCAAATGGACCGACCCTTTTCTTGGGTCCCAGCCCCCTATCCAGGTCCTGCATGGCACTCACGGCATTGTCCGGATGGAAGACGTAGGAGGCGGGCGAGTTGTCCAAGATAAGCACCCGCCGCAAGTCTCGGCCCAGCCTGCTCAGGTCCTTGACGTAGTTCCCCCGGTGGAAGACACACGACTCACGAAACAGCCGTGCTCGGAAGGCCCCCCACTTGTCCAGCAGGTCAGCTACTGGGTCTGCATACTGTGGACGGGAGGTGAGTCATCTGGGGCCAAGAGTGATCCAGGGGTCACTGCCCAGAGGCCACATCCTGGTGAGGAGGGGAGGGTTGTGCCAGGAGCCCTTCACTCACCTTGGCCAGACTGGCAGTGAACAGCACGCACTCGAAGAGCTCACCCATTCGCTGCAGGAACTCGTCCACATAGGGCCGCTTCAGCACATAGACCTGGGGGGTGGGCCAGTGAGGGGACTGCTGGGCCTCAGGCTGGGAGTAGGGGGGTGGCAGGGGGCTTGGAGGGAGCCAGTGAAGGAGGCAGAGGAGCACAGGGGGCAGGCTGGTCCCAGGTCCTATGGGGGCTCCACTTGACCAGCCACCCCAACTGCTGCTAGAGAAGCCACCCCCCTCTCAGAAGAGGATCAAAATGAACCTCTGAGTTCCAGGCTTCTGGCCCTGCCTCAAGGGGCATCACTAATTCCAGGCCCTTCGCCCACCAAATGGAGGGGCCTGGGGCAGCCCCCTCACCCCAAGGCTGCAGGGCACCGACCCCCGAGCCAAGTAATGGAGAACAGGCTGGACAGCACACAACCTATCCTGAATTACTTGAACTGGGTCCCGGGCAAGGTGGGGTAAGGGGGCGCCAAGAAGAACCCCATTTCCCGCAGGCCTTAGAGTCAAGTCCCTGAGGATCTGTGTGACCTTGGATAAGTCTCACACCCTCTCTGGGCCTCTGACATTCCACATCTACCAAAGACCTACACGGAGCTCTCAGGACTGGTGGGAAAAGCCTGTCTGAACAGCAGATGCCAAGCCTACTGCCTCCCCCCAGTCCCCGGCCCCTCACCTGGTGGACAACCCCATCGATCTCCACGGGGATGATGAAGTCAGCATTGTTCACTGGCTATGGGGGAAAAGAGCGGCTGGAGCTGCGGCGAGGCCTACCCAGACCGTCCTCCCAGGCCAGGGCAGGCCCCCTCCGAACCCAGGGCTGGGGGCTGCTGGGCAGGGCCCACCTTGAAGGAGCTGTGCACCAGGGTCTCATCCAGGTCGATGACCACGCAGATCTTGTCCGAGTCCTGGGCCTTGGCCTCGGGGAGCAGATACTGGACTGGGGTCTGCTGTGGGGACGAGCAGGGCTGGCTGGGGGCACCTCTCTCATACCCCCGTCATTTCTTCATACAAGTCTTCCCTCCTGCAGCCCTCTAGCTGGGAAGTCACAGGGACATGGGGAGAGACCACCCTCTTCCCAGATTTGCCCCTGCCAACTATGGAGCCAGGGTAGGCCGCCTGGCTCTCTGGGCCTCACTTCCCCACCTGGGAAATCAAGGCAGCGAACAGTGTCCACCTGCGACGGGGACATTTAGAATTCCCTTGGTGGAGCTCTTGGAGCTTTCAGGTGACAAGCTGGGTAGACAGACCTTCCAGGGCCTGCAGGCTGGTCAAGAAAAGCCCTTTCCCCTAACCCCCCTCGAGGCCGAGCCCAGGTGCCCTGCAGCCCTCACCTGGCCACCACGCACCTTGGGAACAGCTCCGTTTTCCTCCACAAGCAGGGGTGCCCCACTGTGGGTGGGCAGGGCCTCCCCATCATCCCGGCAGACGCAGCAGAAAAGTGAGTGGAAGATGCCCCGGCTTCGGGGCTTCTGAGAAGCGGATGACTTCTGGTCACCTGAAACAGGGAGGCTCAAGGTGGGGGCATGCATATGTACCCCGGTGCCAGCCCTGGGCTCTGAGAGTCTGGCCATACCCCCCACCCCCTTCACTGAGGGAGACACATTAGGATGGCTCCAGGCCACCCCTCGGCTTCCACAAGTCATTCCAGTGTGGGTACAACAGAGGTACCCACATTAGGGAGCGGGCTGGCTGGAGGGGGTACCAGGGTCCTATCTTTTCCTCCCAGCCTCCACCACTGCTGAGGTATCAGCACCCACTTGGGCGCCTCCTGACACCCACCTGACCTGAGCAGCCCCTGCTTAGTGAGGCCCAGGAGGGCCGGGACCTGGGGTCCACTCCCGCCCTCCTTCCATACTCTCAGCCCCGGTGAGTCCAAAGTCCTCTCAGATCTGAAGCTGGATCGAGAGGCAGGGGGTGGACCTGGGCCACCGCGACCCCGCCTCCCCGCCCCAACCTCCAACCTAGAGCCGCGTATCCACCGGCTGATTGACAGCTCCTTCTCCATCCGCCCCGCCCCCAGCCCAGGCCCCCGGGGAGGAGCGAGGCGCAGGCCAGGTGGGCTGACCGGGAAGGACTCCCAGCCTCTGCAGTCAATGCCCGGACGGGGAGGGGCGGGCCTCCAGCCCAGACCCCCACCCCGGGACCCCGCCGAGGCGGTCGGCCGGCTCCCCGGGTCGGAACTTGTGTGCACAGGCCCGGCGCCCACGGTCTGCAGCCGCGACGCCGCGGGCGCGCGCGCAACTCTCAGAAGTGGTTGCTCCGCGCTGTGCCCGAGGGGCTTGGCGCCGCCACGCGTGACGCGAAAGTTTGTGGGAATCGTGGCTGAGTGTTGGCGGGAGATCCTCCCCCCCCTCCCAGCCCGCTGTCACCTCGCGCCCCTCCCGCGCCCGGACCAGACCGAGCCCGGGGGGTGGTGGGCGGGGTCTCAGGGCGGCCGCGGGCGCCCTCCACACCCCGCACCTCCCCGCCCCGCCGGCGCTAAGGGAGGGGGAGCGGGGGGGCTCCTCCCGGGCACTGCGCACCGCCGGCCGGGAGACCCTGACGGAGCCCCATGTCCACTCCTGCCTCAGCTTCCCCGCCGAGCACACGGGAGCGCCCAGAGGCGCCGACCCCGCCCCGTGCAGCTTCCCGGTTCCAAACTCTCCCCGCTCCTCCCGCTGCCAGGCGGGCTCCCGGGGCGGCGGCGGCGGCGGCCCGGGGAGGGTCCTGGCCCCCTCCCTCCCCCCCGCGGCACCTCCTGGTGGCCCCTCCGCGCCGCCCCAGTACCTTTGCCCCGCAGCGGGCCCCGCGCCTCCTCCTTGCTGATCTGAGTAATGACGGCCGAGCTGTCCATGGGGCCCGGCGCGCTGCGCTCCGGCCGGACTCTGGCCCCGACGCCGGCGCCCGGCCTCCCCCCCGGCTCGGGCCGGAATCGGGGCGCGGGGGGGAGGGGAGGGTGGGAGGGAGGGATCCCCGCGAGCTTCGGAGGGGAGGGGAGCCAGGTTCTTAGGGGGAGGGGGAGGGAGGGGGCGCGGAGGAAACTTTGTTACAACATGGAGTTTCCTCCCCGCGAGGCGGATGCAAACATGGAACCCGGGCGCCGTTTCAAGGCTCCCCCTTAAAAGGGCAACGGCTTCGGCGTGACCTGGACTCGGCCGCGGCTTTCACCACTCCTGGGCCGGCGCGACTCCGCGGGTGGGGAGGCGGGTCCGGCCCGGTTCCGGCCGCGCTCCAGGGGGCGTCGCCTCCCTTCCTGGCGCCCGCCCGCGGGGAGCCTCTGCGGCTGCGTGGCAAGACCTGCAGTTCCCGGCTGCGCTGCACCGGGGCCAGGGCCCGCCCCGCCCGCACGGTGCCTGCACCTCTGCGCATTCCAAGGCTCGGCGAGCAGCCACTTCGCTGTTTTCTCTTCTGGGAAATGGGGATAAAACTATCTGGTCCGTAAAACGGGTCTTATCTTTGATTGTTGCAGGGACCGCTTCGCGGAAGTCGTGAGCAAACGGCGGCTCTCGGCTTCCTCCAAGCGATTGTTAAGATTCACACAATTATGCTCTTGACCGGACAGTGACCGTCAGCACCCATCGCAGCCTCGGGGCCCGGTGATGTGTAGGGCGGGAAAATTCCCACTTTTTGCCCTGGGATCCCCCTGCCGACCTCTTCCAACCGCCCCACCTGGCGCCCAGCAGAGCGGCCCCCGTGTCCACGCCATCACCCGGCGCTCCCGCCAGGAGGCGCCCTCTCCGCGCTGTTCCCTCGGCCTGGACCGCGCTTCCACCCCTTCGCGGAGCCAAATCCCTCCGACCTCGAGGAAATGACTGTCTCCACGAGGCCCTCCAGACCCCTCCCCTGCTCCCCGCCGGCCCGCTCTGATGCCTGGGGCGGGGCGTCCGGTGGCGCCCGCACAGTGGGCGCGCAGTCCCGTGGGCCCGGCCCCGCGCTGGGGCCTGACATTTCTCAGGCTTTTAAACGGCGGTCCCACCCGGTCCGTGCAGGCACCCCCTGGCCGCGACCGTGACCGCGCGGATTCTTCACGAAGCAAACCCCCGTGTTATTGGCCCTGAATGTGGGTTTCTTTTTCCTGTTCATTAATTCTTTCCATTCGTCGCTATTATGTGTTCATAATTTGAAAAATAATAACGCCAAGCCTGGACACATACGCCTCAGCACTTCCTTCCCCCGCGGGCCTCGGCGGCGGGGCAGGGCGGGGCGGGCACGTCCTGTCCCGTCCAACCGCTGGGTGCCAGGGCGGCCCGCGTCCTCCCGGCCCCGCGGCGGGGACGCCTGCGGAGGGGGGCCCCACGCGGGGGGCGGGACCGGCCTGAAGGCGCGCTCCCACCGAGCCGGACCCCCGCCCCCCTCCGGCCCTCCCGGCGCCCTCGTGTGGCGAGCGCTTCGTCGGGCTGCGCCCCCTCCCTCCCACTTACTGCTCAGCACGGCCTGCCCGCCCGTTCCTCTGGGGGTTCCCCTCCTGCCCCACGTCCTCTCGTGCCCTTTGGCCTACGAGGAAACTGAACTCTGAGCAGCGAAGCGACTGGACCCAGGGCAGAGGCGGGATTCCGGCCGCCGAGAGGAACCCCGACCCTTCGGGCCGCCCGGGTCAAGGCCTCAGCGTCACCGCCGGTGCCCGGCCCGCGCCGACCCCAACAGGAAACGTGGGGCGAGGAGGAAGTGAAGCCGTGGCTTCGCCCCTGGCCTGAGCCGGCGGTTCACCTTCCTCTTCCCCCTCCTTCTCCCTTTCTGCCCCCGTGAGGGCGGAACCTGGCCTGCGGGCCCGAGAGGGTCAGAGGAGCGGACGCGGGGCGAGGGCACTGGGCAGGTCCCGCACGCCGCGCGCGCGCGCGCGCACACACACACACGCACACACACACTCACACACACACGCGCGCACACACACACACACGCGCACACACACACACACACACTCGCTGTTCCCCGGCCTTCCACCTCCAATGCCCCCTCTAAGCCTTTGCTGGTGCGGCCTCTTCCCCTGGGAGGCCTGCCCTCCTCCCAGGCTCCCAGGCACGAGGTCTGCTGCGAAGGGCCCGGGAAGCTGCGGGGACAGAGGAGCTGGTGGAAGTGCTCTGTAGGGTGGGTGGGTGGGGGGGTGTCTTTGGGTTTCTTCACTGTGTGTGAGGGGGAGGGCGGGTCCCACACCCGGTGTTGTCTCTCTCCACCCCGGCAGCTGGGGGTCGCCTTAGCACAGGGTTTGTTTTTGTTTTTCAGACCAGGAGGAACAAAGTCCTGGGGGCGGTGACTTCTCCACCCGGCACGCCGCTAACCCCATCTGCCACACGGGGCTGGGAAAGCCGAAGGGGGGCCGTGCACGAAAGGCAGGGCTCCCAGGGCAGCTCCCGGGGAAGGTCAAGTTCAACCCCGGAGCTGGGAGAACCGGGGCTACCATGCAGGTTGGGGGAGGCAGCGCTTTGCAGGGGCCTCCCTGGACCTGAACCGACGCCCTTGGCAGGACCGCATCGCTAACCCCTCGCCCACGGTAACCCCTTGGCTGACCTTTGGTTCCCTCCCCCCCTCCCCCCCACATTCCTTGTCCCCAAGTCCTTAGTCCCAGGCTTAACTATCGGTGGGACCTGCCTGCCCATTCCGCGGGGGGTCCCCTCCCTGCTCCATGGGATCTAAGGGAGTTCTCCACTTGTCTGCGCTTACACACACACACACACACACACACACACACACACACACACACCATGCTCATCACCCCTTGGTTATTCCGCTTTCAAAGTCTGCCCAAGGGCCTCCTCTGGTCCTCACCTCCCTCTTTCCTGCTCAACTCGCACATCGATCGTTCCCCATCCCACTGAAGAGCGATTTGTTATTTGCTCGGCCGTCTCCCACCCACACACGGGCCCTCCGTGAGAGATCCCCTCTAATTCGGAAACCTGCCTCCTTCCGCGCCTAGCTCCGGGTCGGAGCCCCTTTGGTGCTTAGGGAATTGACCGGAGGGGTCTGCAGGGGGTACGGATAGCGGCACCTCCAGGAAGCTGGAGAAGGGGGCTGGGAGATGCCTTTCTCCACCAGCGGCCCCCGCCACCCTCTCCTTTAGCCCGCGTGGGCCCCATTTTCTCCAGGGCCAAGCCCGGGGAAGGGACTTGGGCGGCTTTCTTGCCCAGGTAACCTCTTCCACAGTTGCTCTGGCAGAGCCCGACCCCCGTCCCTTTCCGTGCCTCCTTGAGGGACCCACTGGCATCGTTGCCCTTTTAAGAAAGAGGAAATTCTCATAAACAAGCGCCCCATCCTGAGCGCAGAGCGTGCCCCGCTGAATCCCCAGGAAATTAGGGGTGCTTCCAGGCACAGCGCCCGCTTCAAGTTCAACCCAGGGGGGGAAGCCGGGCCACCCCTTCTCCGCGCTGCCTCAGCTCTGGGGCTCGGGTCGGAGGAACGGGAAGAGGCCGGAGGAGGGACTTGGGGGAGCCTAGAAACAGCCCAGGGAGCGTGTGTAAAGTGCAGTCCCCGCAAGGGGCGAAGGTGTGTCGGGCGGCTCCCAGCGGCAGAGGGGGTTCCCCGCCCACACAGCTCTCCCTTCACCCCCTCCTTGTCTGGGCGGATTCTGAGGCCTCAGGGCGGGAGGCCCAAGTACCCGCCTTTTCTTCTTTAGCCGGGAAGGGTGAGGCTGTGGCTGGGAATGCAGGCGCTCGGGACGTCCCTGCCCCTAGGGGGGAGTTGGGAGTCGGCTCCCTGGGAATGTTAACTGCGTGGCGTGGGAGTCCTGGCCGCCCGGTTTCCCGAGGAGGCGGCAAAGGAATCGGGCCTCGGAGGCAGAGTCTCTGGGTTCCTTCTGACCTGGCGCCTGCAGGGGAGAGAACCGCCCCTCCGTTTTACTGCCTGGAAAATGGGATTGGTGGTGGGTCAAAAAGGCGGAGGCCACTCCAGCGAGAGGAACTAGACTGCCAGAGGAGGAGACATTGAACTAGGTGGCTCTTCTTGATGGGGTTTTGTGCTCTCTTGGTTTCCGTCCCCCTCTTCTTTTGGACGAGAATAGAACTGGCATTGATGTAGCATTCACCGGACTGTATTTTACTAGTTAGTGCCCGTTTGGAGCCTGCCCCCAACTGGGACTGTCTGTCAGGGTACTCCTCAATAAATACTTTAGGATTTTTTTCTTTTTTAAAGTCCCGTCGTTGCCAAGCACTGTGTTCAAGTGCTTTACATCCATTGCAAGGTTGATGTCCCATTTTACAGATGAGGACACGGAGACCTATAAGTTAATCACTTGTCCAAGCTAGGAAACAGCAGGTCCCTATGGAACCCGGGTGGGCCTGCCCCCAAGTCTCCCACTCCATCTTCTGCTTCCACCCCCCCCCCCCCCACGCCCCTGTCCTACAGGCCAGTCTGCCCCATGTACTCTCCCCCACCCCCTCAAGCCAGGTCCAGGGGGGAGTTCATCCAGAGGGCTCCCCCTTCTGCTCCTCTTCAGGAAGCCCATACAAGAAGTGGTGGTGGGAGCTGTGAGCCAGTCGGGTGGCTCCGTGGGCAATGAAACAGGTCCAGACCTGGGGGAGGGGTGATTATGAGAACAAGACCTCTGGGGAAGCCCCAGTCCACCCCCTCCTCCCTCCCTCCATCTGTTGCCTCCTCCCCTTGCCCTCCCGATCCCCATCCCCAAGGCGCCTACAGTACCAGGTAGGTGATGAGGCCCAGGTAGGCCGCGCCCAGCAGGGCTACAAGGCCGAAGTAGCCGGGGTGGGGGAGACTGGGCAGGTAGCTGACCACGAAGTAGAGGTTGATGGCACAGATCAGTGTCATGATTGAGGATGTGATGGCCTTGCTTAGCCTGGAGGACAGGAGGGAAACTCAGGATTGCTGCACCTCGCCCTCCTCTCCAGGGCCCACAGCCCGCTGAAACGGGGGTGGGAAGAGCGGGGAGACCACAAAGCCAGCTTCTCTGGGATGTGCGGTCTGGGGCAGACCCCCGTCCGCTTCTGCCTCTTGGGCCCTCCCTCCCTCCAGGCTCCACCCTGGTGGGATTTTGCAAGAGCAGCGTCTGAGGTGAAGGTGAAGAGCTTGGGTTCTAGAAACAGCCCTCACCCCCAGATTTCAGTCCTGGCTCCCCCCCCCCCATTTGCTGGGAAAATTCCTTAGCCTCTCTGATCTCATCTGGATGATGGGGACCATAATGGCCATTCCTGCCTCAGGGTGATTGCGAGGACCAAATTCGGTGATGCGAGTCCAGTGCCTGGGATGGGGAATACTCACCAGCCATTGGCAAACTCCTGCATGAGGGTGGGCATGCTGGTGAACGTGAGAATGGGCAGCACCGCGAAGGGAAGCTGGGGAGGACGGGGAGGATGGGGCTGAGGGACCCTGCCCCCAGACTACAGCCGGGAGGGGAGGATGGGCCAGAGTGCCTTTCACCCTCTGCCCGGCGGGGTGCCCCCCCCCCCCGGGCAAGTCTTCTAACCACTACGTTTCTCCACCTCGGTGCCTTCCAAGTTTGCGGGGCTCCCGAGCAGGGGAACGTGTTTGGGGGCTGTGGTCCCAGGCTGCCTGAGTTTGAACCCCACTTCTGCCATTGGTCACTTAACTGCGTGCATCAGTTTTCCAAGCTGCAAAAACGGGGATAACGGTGGTTTGTACCCCTGGGCTGGCTGTGGGATTATGTGAGACGTTTTGGCAAGCTGTGTTTAGGTTGTGCCTGGAGGAGGGTAAACTCCACATGGGGAATGGGTGCGGTTCCTGTTTAGCTCCGCGAGGGGGAAGGGTGGTCGGGCTGCCCTCACCAGCAGGCTCTGCAGCACGTTGAGCAGGTCATTGAGGCCTGAGAGGTCTCTCAGGTCCCTGAAGACAGCCACGAGCACGGTGGGCAGGATGGCGCAGGAGCGGGTGAGGAGGACCCGGGCAAAGCGTGGCCACCGCAGCTTCAGGAAGCCCTGGGGTGTGGGGTGGGCACCGTGGTGGGTGGAGATTCCAGATGACGGCCCTCTGTCTCCCCTCACCCCATCTCATGCTGGGGGAACCCTCTGTTTCTGCATTTCTGAAATGGGGGCAGCTCTGTCCCTTGTTGGCAACGGATGGGAAGAAATTAGGGGAGTTCGCACAGCTGATGGCTGCAGAAGGAAGAGTTCTAGGTAAACGCCTCCAATTCGTCCTGGGTCTGCAGCCTTGGGCCAGTCGCCTCCCCTCTCTGAATCTCTAGTCTGAATTTTCTAGTCTGTAAAGTGGGGCTTCTACTAGCTGCTTTCAGGTCTGGACTGCTTTAAGGATCAACAAAGCCCGCGTCCGAGCCCCGCCACCCCCCACCCCCCGCCCCGTAATGTGTCCGTTGACCTCGCACCCCTGGCCCCAGGCCCCACCTCCATCACAAACTGTCCTGCGTAGGTGCCAGTCATGGTGGAGCTCTGCCCGGCCGCCAGGAGGCCCACGGCCCAGATGTAGAGGGCGGCGGGGCCGAACAGGCAGCCCAAGATCACGCCCTAGGAGGAGGGGTGAGGTCAGACACGTGGCCCCGCCCTTCTCGCGAGGCCCCGCCCCTTAGTGGGCGTGGCCATCGCCTCCTCGGGCCTCTCCGTGCCGCCCCGGCCGCGCACTTACTCCTTGGTAAAGGTCCACGTCCACCGTGTGGTTGTTCCTGGGGAAGATCCTGGCGTAGTCCTGGAGGCTGCTGTTGGCACAGACGCTGAACTGCGGGCCCCGGGGCGGTCGGAGGGAGAGGGGAAGCGCACACTCAGTCTCAGAAGCTCAGACCCCCAGGCCTTGACCGGGGGTTGACCACTGGTGGCCCGGTGGGCTGAGGCTGGCCAGACATGCCTTGTTTGGCTAACAAGTTGTTTTTTTCTTTCCTGTGAATTTACTGCCAACATTTCAGATGGAGAACTCACATGAGAACCGGGTTCCCAGGGGCGGGGTGGGTTTGTAAGAGCTGGCATCACCACAGAGGCAGTTGGCTGGCAGTGACTCAGCTGAGCCCTCTCTCCCTCACACGGAGCCCACTGCTCCCAGCTCTGTGACTGGCCAGGTCTTGAAGACAAGGGTTTGCCATCCCTCTTTAGACCTGTCTCCTTGTGTGGGGGAGCATCATGAGACCGGGGCGGGGTGTAACCGCGAAAGGTCACACAGCAAGGCAGTGGCCGTGACCATGCTGCTCAGCATTCAGTCAGCACCCAACACTGACCGGCTGTCATGAGAGCCTCGTGGCAGAGACCCACTCAGAAAGGTAGACAGGCCCAGCTCACAGGTCCAGGAGGTCACAGATCCAAGAGAGTCAGCCAAAAGGCCACCTCCTCGGAGTCCCCTCCTGATCACCAGGGCTAACGTGGCCCTCCCTCACCACATCCCCAGTGATGTTTCATTGCTTCCTTTATTTCCTTCACGACGTTGTCCATACTCTTCCCGTCTGTATTGGTTTGTTGATTTGTTTCCTGCCTGCCCACTCACCACCCTCCACATTTAAGCTGCAAGAGGGCAGGGTCTTCATATCATTGACTCCCGTCTCCCCAGGACCTAGGGCACTGCCCGACACATAACAAATGCTTGGTAAATGTTTGCTGAACGGATGCCAGTCTATCAGCTAACGAAGATTATCCTGCCCAGCTTTCCAGGTGCAGCTGAATGCTGGGTCTCCCAAGACTTAGCTCCTCCCTCCCAGGCACTTCCCTTGGATGTCTGTGCCTTGCAGCCCCTTGTGTGGCCTTGACCCTCAAGAGTCTGCCTGTCCCTGCTGGCATGGCTCAGTGGTTGAGCGTCAACCTATGAACCTGCAGGTCACAGTTCAATTCCTGGTCAGGGCACATGCCCGGGTTGTGGGCTCAATCTTCAGTTTGGGGGGTGCAGAAGGCAGCCGATCAGTGATTCTCTCTCATCATTGATGTTTCTATCTCTCTCTCCCTCTCCCTTCCTCTCTGAAATCAGTAAAAAATATATTTTAAAAAAAAAGAGAGAGTCTGGTCCTAGCCGGTTTGGCTTAGTGGATAGAGCGTCAGCCTACTGACCGAAGGGTACCGGGTTTGATTCTAGTCAAGGGCATGTACCTAGGTTGCAGGCTCCTCCCCGGCGCATGCGGGAGGCAACCAATCAATATGTTCCTCTCACATCCATATTTCTCTCTGTCTTTCCCTCTTGCACTCTCTCTAAGGATCAATAGAAAAATATCCTTGGGTGAGGATTTTAAAAAAAAAAAAAAGTCTGCCTGTGGGGGGCTGTGTCTCCCCAGTGAGTTGGGGATGGGAGTCCCAGCCAGAGGCCAGGATCACAGACTCCCTTTGCTACCAATGCCTGGAGTCTAGAGCAGAGACTCAAAGGGCTTAGCTCGTGGTCTGGGGCCCCCAGCAATGCTGAGGATGGGGAGCTGTGGTGGATGGGGAGGTGTGGTGGATGGGGAGCTGTGGTGGTGGATGGGGAGGTGTGGTGGTGGATGGGGAGGTGTGGTGGATGGGGAGGTGTGGTGGATGGGGTGGTGTGGGGGGGGGAGGTGTGGTGGTGGGTGGGGAGGTGTGGTGGATGGGGAGGTGTGGATGGGGAGGTGTGGTGGTGAATGGGGAGGTGTGGTGGATGGGGAGCTGTGGTGGATGGGGAGGTGTGGTGGATGGGGAGGTGTGGTGAATGGGGAGGTGTGGTGGATGGGGAGGTGTGGTGGTTGGGGAGGTGTGGTGGTGGATGGGGAGGTGTGGTGGATGGGGAGCTGTGGTGGATGGGGAGGTGTGGTGGATGGGGAGGTGTGGTGGAGGATGGGGAGGTGTGGTGGATGGGGAGGTGTGGTGGATGGGGAGGTGTGGTGGTGGATGGGGAGCTGTGGTGGATGGGGAGGTGTGGTGGATGGGGAGGTGTGGTGGTGGATGGGGAGGTGTGGTGGATGGGGAGGTGTGGTGGTGGATGGGGAGGTGTGGTTGTGGATGGGGAGGTGTGGTGGATGGGGAGGTGTGGTGGTGGATGGGGAGGTGTGGTTGTGGATGGGGAGGTGTGATGGTGGATGGGGAGGTGTGGTGGTGGATGGGGAGGTGTGGTGGATGGGGAGGTGTGGTGGTGGATGGGGAGGTGTGGTGGTGGATGGGGAGGTGTGGTGGATGGGGAGGTGTGGTGGTGGATGGGGAGGTGTGGTGGATGGGGAGGTGTGGTGGTGGATGGGGAGGTGTGGTGGATGGGGAGGTGTGGTGGTGGATGGGGAGGTGTGGTGGTGGATGGGGAGCTGTGGTGGATCGGGAGGTGTGGTGGATGGGGAGGTGTGGTGGTGGATGGGGAGGTGTGGTGGATGGGGAGGTGTGGTGGTGGATGGGGTGCTGTGGTGGATGGGGAGGTGTGGTGGATGGGGAGGTGTGGTGGATGGGGAGGTGTGGTGGTGGATGGGGAGGTGTGGTGGATGGGGAGGTGTGGTGGTGGTTGGGGTGGGGTGGTGGATGGGGAGGTGTGGTGGATGGGGAGGTGTGGTGGTGGATGGGGAGGTGTGGTGGATGGGGAGCTGTGGTGGTGGATGGGGAGGTGTGGTGGTGGATGGGGAGGTGTGGTGGTGGATGGGGAGGTGGGGTGGATGGGGAGGTGTGGTGGATGGGGAGGTGTGGTGGTGGATGGGGAGGTGTGGTGGATGGGGAGGTGTGGTGGTGGATGGGGAGGTGTGGTGGATGGGGAGGTGTGGTGGTGGATGGGGAGGTGTGGTGGTGGATGGGGAGCTGTGGTGGATGGGGAGGTGTGGTGGATGGGGAGGTGTGGTGGTGGATGGGGAGGTGTGGTGGATGGGGAGGTGTGGTGGTGGATGGGGAGCTGTGGTGGATGGGGAGGTGTGGTGGATGGGGAGGTGTGGTGGATGGGGAGGTGTGGTGGTGGATGGGGAGGTGTGGTGGTGGATGGGGAGGTGTGGTGGTGGATGGGGAGGTGTGGTGGATGGGGAGGTGTGGTGGATGGGGAGGTGTGGTGGTGGATGGGGAGGTGTGGTGGATGGGGAGGTGTGGTGGATGGGGAGGTGTGTGGTGGATGGGGAGGTGTGTGGTGGATGGGGAGGTGTGGTGGTGGATGGGGAGGTGTGGTGGATGGGGAGGTGTGGTGGTGGATGGGGAGGTGTGGTGGTGGATGGGGAGGTGGGGTGGATGGGGAGGTGTGGTGGTGGATGGGGAGGTGTGGTGGATGGGGAGGTGTGGTGGATGGGGAGGTGTGGTGGATGGGGAGGTGTGGTGGCTGGGGAGGTGTGGTGGTGGATGGGGAGGTGTGGTGGATGGGGAGGTGTGGTGGTGGATGGGGAGGTGTGGTGGATGGGGAGGTGTGGTGGATGGGGAGGTGTGGTGGATGGGGAGGTGTGGTGGTGGATGGGGAGGTGTGGTGGATGGGGAGGTGTGGTGGTGGATGGGGAGGTGTGGTGGTGGATGGGGAGGTGTGGTGGATGGGGAGGTGTGGTGGTGGATGGGGAGGTGTGGTGGTGGATGGGGAGGTGTGGTGGATGGGGAGGTGTGGTGGTGGATGGGGAGGTGTGGTGGATGGGGAGGTGTGGTGGTGGATGGGGAGGTGTGGTGGATGGGGAGGTGTGGTGGATGGGGAGGTGTGGTGGATGGGGAGGTGTGGTGGATGGGGAGGTGTGGTGGTGGATGGGGAGGTGTGGTGGATGGGGAGGTGTGGTGGATGGGGAGGTGTGGTGGATGGGGAGGTGTGGTGGATGGGGAGGTGTGGTGGATGGGGAGGTGTGGTGGATGGGGAGGTGTGGTGGTGGATGGGGAGGTGTGGTGGATGGGGAGGTGTGGGTGGATGGGGAGGTGTGGTGGATGGGGAGGTGTGGTGGATGGGGAGGTGTGGTGGTGGATGGGGAGGTGTGGTGGATGGGGAGGTGTGGTGGATGGGGAGGTGTGGTGGTGGATGGGGAGGTGTGGTGGATGGGGAGGTGTGGTGGTGGATGGGGAGGTGTGGTGGATGGGGAGGTGTGGTGGATGGGGAGGTGTGGTAGATGGGGAGGTGTGGTGGATGGGGAGGTGTGGTGGTGGATGGGGAGCTGTGGTGGATGGGGAGGTGTGGTGGATGGGGAGGTGTGGTGGATGGGGAGGTGTGGTGGATGGGGAGCTGTGGTGGATGGGGAGGTGTGGTGGTGGATGGGGAGGTGTGGTGGATGGGGAGCTGTGGTGGTGGATGGGGAGGTGTGATGGATGGGGAGGTGTGGTGGATGGGGAGGTGTGATGGATGGGGAGCTGTGGTGGATGGGGAGCTGTGGTAGATGGGGAGGTGTGGTGGATGGGGAGGTGTGGTGGATGGGGAGCTGTGGTGGATGGGGAGGTGTGGTGGTGGATGGGGAGCTGTGGTGGATGGGGAGGTGTGGTGGTGGATGGGGAGCTGTGGTGGATGGGGAGGTGTGGTGGTGGGTGGGGAGGTGTGGTGGTGGATGGGGAGGTGTGGTGGATGGGGAGGTGTGGTGGTGGGTGGGGAGGTGTGGTGGTGGATGGGGAGGTGTGGTGGATGGGGAGCTGTGGTAGATGGGGAGGTGTGGTGGATGGGGAGGTGTGGTGGTGGATGGGGAGCTGTGGTGGATGGGGAGGTGTGGTGGATGGGGAGCTGTGGTGGATGGGGAGGTGTGGTGGTGGATGGGGGGCTGTGGTGGTTGGGGAGGTGTGGTGGATGGGGAGGTGTGGTGGATGGGGCGGTGGGGTGGATGGGGAGGTGTGGTGGTGGATGGAGAGCTGTGGTGGATGGGGAGCTGTGGTGGATGGGGAGGTGTGGTGGTTGGGGAGCTGTGGTGGATGGGGAGCTGTGGTGGATGGGGAGGTGTGGTGGATGGGGAGGTGTGGTGGATGGGGAGGTGTGGTGGTGGATGGGGAGGTGTGGTGGTGGATGGGGAGGTGTGATGGTGGATGGCGAGGTGTGGTGGATGGTGAGGTGTGGTGGATGGCGAGGTGTGGTGAATCTCACCGCATCCTGGTTGGTCTGCTGGTAGAAGGCCTGCCCAAAGACAGCCACAACAAAGAGGTTGATGAAGAATGAGACAGACAGGGCGATGGCGGCCTCAACCAGGAAGTACATGTTGGCTTCTCGGATGTCAGCCCGTCGGGTCCGGTCTATCTCTCGAGACTATAAAGGTCAAAGGGGAGGGAATAGCCAAAGTCTCTCAGTGCCACCCCAACACCTCCACTCGCACATCTCTATGTTCTCCCCAAACCCCAGTTCTTTCTAAAGCCCCCTACATGGAAGTCTGGGACAGACCCTGGCCAGCGACCCTTTTCCTACATGCCCGGTTTATTTCTCCTGAGGCCTTTGCCCTCACCATTCATTCCCTCCGCTTAGAATATCTTCTCCCCTGATCTTCCCTCCCATCCTTCATGTCTCAAAGGTCACTCCTGACAAAGGCCTTTCCCGACCACCCTTCCTAAAGTAGCCCCGTCTCAGTCATTCTCGATCACACTTCTCTGTTTCGTTTCCTTTAGGGCACCTTGCACAATCTAGAATTCTCTCCATCATTTGTTTACTTGCTCGTGGTCTGTCTCTCCCTCTAGAATGCATGCTCCAGGAAGGCAGACGACTTGTCTGTCTTGTCATGGACCTCAGGAGCCAAAGGGGAGGGGCTCCAGGCTTGGAGGCTGAACCAGGGTGACGGGCAAGGGACCAGGCACCTCTCCCTCCCTGCCCCTGTGCTCACCTTGACCAGGGCTGAGTGCAGGTAGATGTTGTGGGGCATGATGATGGCGCCAACGATGCCCACGGCCTGCAGCAGTTCCGGCTGGCCGCAGCCGGGGCATGACGGCAGGAGCAGCCCTCGGAGAAGCGGTCCCTGAGCAGGACGTGCCACCACGTACTGTGGGGAGGAGCCTGGTCAGGCCAAACCTTGCCCCTGCAAAGCCATCTCACCCTCCACCCTGACCCTGGCCCCTCAGGCTCTGCAGGGGGCAGAGGGAGGGGTGGCCTTCGTGGGGGTGTGGCAGCTCTGGCTTCCCACCTCATAGCCAAAGGTCAAGGCCATAATGGTAATAAGGAATCCAAAAAAGGCTTCCAGCTTCCGCAACCCTAGAGAGAGAGCAAAGGGACAGAACAATCAAATCAAAACAAAACAAAAAACCGTAACGTAAGCAATTATTAACGGTGAGATCTTGAGCACTGTGTTCCAGGCACTGTGCCAAGTGCTTAACATATGTTGCCTCAGTGAATCCTCAGCACAGCCCTGTGACGTCTGTGCTGTTATTTTCCCCATGTTCCAGAAGAAACAGAAGTCTGGGTAACTTGCTCAACGCCACGCCGGGTGAGGAGCTGAGCCCTTGCCCAGAACCGCAGGGCATCCGCTGGCCTTACATTCACTTGCCCAGCCCGCAGTGCAGCCCCCTCTGAGAGGAGGGGCACACCCACCGTAGTTATCCAGGAAGAGAAAGAAGAAAGTGTCCACGATGGTGATGAGGACGCCACCCCAGAGAGGGATTCTGAAAGCAGAGTGGCCTGGGTCAGCCCAGCCTGGTCCAAGGGTCCCAAACTCCCACTCTCAGGGCTGGAGACTGACATCTGATCTCCTGGGAGCAGGGACCCAAGTGGCCCAGACAGCTGCAGGAGAGGGGAGTGGGAGTGAGCTGGAGGGGGAAGACGGCACAGAACGGGAGAGGAAGGGCCAAAACGGGCGGATGCCTGCAAGGTCCCTGGCATTGTGTGACCTTAGATACAATCACTTTGCATTTCTGGGTCTCGGTTTCCCCACTTGGCAAATTGGGCAACAGCTCTGAGTCAAAGGGACTGCAAGAGGAAATGGACACAGGGCAGGAAAAGGCCTGAGGAAGAAGTAGCAGCTGTTCCCAGCGCTGCACTGAAGAGCCGGAGCCCGTGGGGCAGTACCGTCCAGCCGAGAGCAGGCTGAATGCGATAGCTGTGCCGATGACCTCTTGCATGTCCGAGCCCACGATGGCTAGCTCGATGGTCAGCCAGAGGAGGGTGCGGGGCACCTAGGGGAGGAGGGAACCTTCCTTAAGGCGGGACAGGTGTTTGTCTCAGTCCTACATGCACCTTTCCATACGCAGCACCTGTCCTGCTGGGCTAGAAGCCTACTAACTACGTTTGCAAGATGGCCTTGTCAGCTGGCTTCCCGCTGGGTTTGGCAGGAAACACTTATGGGAGATGAGAAGGCCGGGAGAAATCGGTTCCCTGCTTCTGGTGGTGTTTCTGGCAGCGAAAGCACCTGGCAGCCTCGGCGCCAGCAGCACTGGTGGCTGTTTGGGCAGAAGTGGCAATGCTCCCAGAAGCTCGGCAGCAAATGATGGCTCTTGGGCTCCTGCCCAGCAGGTTTCTGACCTCTGGTAACACCCTCCTTCCACTGCTTGCCCCAGCTCTTCCAGCACCTCTGTGGCTCCATCCCTGCATTAAATACCTTTGCGATATCTAATGCTGAAAATTTTTTCCTGCCTGGGCACTGGCAACAGCCAGGGCCCCGGTGTCCATCCCAGCCAATGACCAAGCTGATGCCTAGCTACTTTTTTGCCTTAAGCAAGTCACTTCTCCAGGTTTCCATTTCCCCTTCTATAAAATGGACAGGGTAAGTCTAAAGTCCCTTTCAGTCTGTGTGCTGTTAGTGTGAGCCTCAGTGTTCTATCAAATGGACTTGTAACACCCCACTGGAAAGCATGTATTTATTTGATCATGGAACCTGTAAGTGGCTGTTTCGGGTGTGGGTCCTGTGGGAGTTTCCTGCCCAGGCCCACCAAGCTCACCTTAGGGTAGTAGAGATGGCAGATCTCACCCAAGTCCTTGCCTGTCACCACACCCAGCCGGGCAGCAAGTCGCTGGCAGAGCAAGCCCAACACCGTGGCCCACAGTAGCACCCAGAGCAGCTGTGAGAAGGCAGGGAGAGGCCTTCAGCCAGAGGGGCGAGTCGGTTTAACCCCAGAATTGGTGGCACCCTCTAACCAAGCACACTCCCTGGGGACAGAGTAGGGGAGACAGAGAAAGAAGACCAACCTCCTCCCTTCCTCCCCATACATCCCACCCTCTGGCAGGGATGCCCTGGGGACCTTTTCCGGCCCATTAGAACCTAGCATCTCCCACGAACAGCAGCCATGCAGGCCACTCTGGGGAAATGTGGCAAGCTGGGGTCTCCACTTACTTAACGGGTCATCCCCCCCACCCCCCACAGTGCCCCAACTCCATCACTTTGAATCCAGCCACAGCACCAGCCTGCAGGTCCGACTCGATGTTTCCTGGGTCCAGGAAAGCGATGCTCATGAGGAAGCCGGGCCCCGTGAAGGCCCACAGCTTCCTCAGGCTGAAGGTGCCCTGTGGGTGGAAATGGGGTGAGGATGTCCGGCAGTCACTGGCCTTGGCCCGCCCCCAGCTGAATTCCAAGGGGCTCATCAGCCCAGGCTGGCCAGCCCGGCCCTCCATTCCCCATTCCTGGAGCCGCATTCCCCAGGGGTTCGTGGAGGATACCGGGTGGGAGGAACCAGCAGGATTTGCTGAGTAACAGCCCATCAGCCGCTATGGATCCAGCACATTCAGCAGCCTGCCTGCACCCACCAGCTTACCTCCTGCAGGCCCTGACTCTGCAGATCCTAGAGCCCCAACAAGGGATTTTCCTGGGGTCAGGCCTCCCTGGGCCAGTTCCTCCCTCCCAGCCCCTTGTCAGACCATAGGTCCTCCTCTCTAGAGTCCACTGAGCCAAGAGCCCCCACCCCATTCCAGGGCTTGGTCTGGCAGCCTGGGCTCTGCTAAAGATTCTGGAAATGCAGGGGACAGCATCTAGAAGCCAGCCCACAATCTCCTTTGCTTCTCCCAATGCCCTGGTCTAGGTCCTTTCCTTTGACAACAAATCCTCGAGGCTCCAACCTGAATTCATCCCAAGTCCCTTTGCCTTCATAGGAAAGCTGGGATTTGTCCAAAAAGCCATTGATAATTTTAAGATAAATGGTAAGCTAAGTGCTGGAGACAGAAGCAGGAAGGGAACAGTTACACTGTCCATCACCCTGGCTCAGAGCTGGAAGGGACTTGCCATGGTCTTCAGGGGACTCCCTCACCTATCCCGTGAGACACCCTCCCCCACCCCATATTGTCCTGTCAATCCTGAAAGACCCCAGGAAGTTTCCAGTATTCCCACCAGTTTTGTGTCCGGGATGGAGATCTTCTCACTCAGGTAGGTCTCCCTGGAAGATGCTTGCTGTCGCCCTGCGCTGGGTGGGCTGGAGATGGAGCCATAGCTGCGACTGCTTAGCCTTTGGGGACCCTTGTCACCTGCAAAGGGCCCATGGTGCATGGTGAGGACCTGCTTCTTTCGGTGGCCCAGGGCTAAAGTCATGTGTCCTCCTCCCCTGCCTCCTCCTGGCAAAGTGCAGAATCAAAGCCCAGCTGAATAGGGGCCTTGACTTCCATGTTGGGTCTGTCACCTTCACCCCTTGACCAAATGTTCCATAAAATGTCAGAAGTAGAGCCTTCAGCATTACTCTCCTCCCATGTGAGTGCAGAGATCCCCAAATCCAGATCTCTCTTGCCACAGAGGATGTGGAGAGGGACACGGGGCTCTGAGGAGGGCTGACTGACACTAACACTGACACGTGTGCCCCTTGGTCTCCCCCCTGCCTCCTCCAGCAGCCGAAGAAGTTCCAGGGGCCCCAAGTACACAGAAATCAGACCAAGGAGATGCAAAGAACCCAACCCCAGGCTCGTGTCCAGAATTATGGTCCAGACCAGGACTCCTATGGGGACCAGGGGTTCCTTTGCCTCCCTGACTCTCCCCACCCCCATCCCTGGAGGGGGATACTCACTTGTCATGAGGACGACAGGTCAGGCACTCTCTGCGTGTGAGTGGCGTGCTGGCCAGCTCCTCAGCCCACGTTCCCTCTCTGGGTGCCAGTACATGTCAGTGTGTGAGCCCACACCCTCTCACTCATCCGTGGTGAGCCCGGCTGTCCTCACACACATGGGGCATTGTGAAACACTTCCCAAGGCAGAAGTGGCCAGCTCTGGCGGAAAGGTCTGCCTGGACTTCTGTTCCCCTTCTGGCCTGAGCCCCACAAACCTGTGGCTTCCTTCCAGGCACCCCATGCTCCGTGTCGCCCAAGTTAGCTCTGACTTTAAGATATTTTCTGCCACATGGGCATTCATGTCCAGATCACTTGACTTCCCCCCACCCACCTCCTACATAAGCAGTCCAGCTCTTCTTCTCTTCAGTCTGGAGTCCCTTGACCACCGGTTGGGCCAATGGGAGGGAGGGAGTCCTGATGGCTACCTAGGCTTCATTTCCCATTGAGTGCCTCAGAGGAAAACACCTACCAGACACTGCCTCGGGGACATGCATTCAGTCCTCTGGCCAAGGAGATCTTCGGAAGACAGGGGCACTGGGTCCTGGTCCTGGTTCTGCCGCTAGTTCACTTGAGATTGTCACCAGAGCATATCTTTTCTCTGAGCTTGTTTCTTCTATTAAATAGAGATTCAAACTACCTAAGAGGTTAAAATTTAGATGCCCATGGAGGCCAGGCTGGTAAGATAAACTCTAAGACAGGTTGCGAGTAAGAAAAACAGCACCAGCTCAGCGTTACATGACAAATGATGCTGAGCCTCCGTGTCAGGAGACAGTAGGGAATAGTGGAGACTGTAGCAAAACAGAGGTCAGATGCTCTGTCTGAGGAGGGCAGTGTCTATGGAGTTCCAACCAATGGCCATGTGGGCCGATTGTCACAATGCCTTCTGATTTGTCAAGGATGCTAGGAATTTTATGCAAAATAGGCTTTTTGAATACTAGACCCCAAAACATTGAAAATATTGTATAATCTAAACAAAACATCCCTACGGACTGGATTCTACTTGAGAGGTATTATTCTGTAACCTCTGGATAAATGGTGGGCAAGACTCCTCCAGCTCCCAGTCTCTTCCCCTTGGCAGCTTCTGTGCTCCCACTTCCCTCCCTCAAGTTCTTCTCCCTCCATACACCCCTCATGCCTTCTATCTTGTGGCCTTCTTTTTCTGTCAAGAAGATTCAAAACTGGAATTGTTATGGAGTGTCCAGCTCCAAAGTCTGAGATCTCAAGACCCAGAGAGAATCAAGTCAGGTTCTCAGGGCCAGACCTGATCTGGGATATGATGTATCCCCATGTTGAGTCAAAAACTTTACCAAAGCTCGGAAACCCAGGGTCGGAGGAGGCAGTCAATACCCTGACTTCTAGTTAATGGAGAAGGCTAGAGGGACTGGAAAATCGGGGGGGGGGGGGGGGGGGGCGAATGATGAGTCAGACAGGAGAGAGCAGCATCGTGATTTGTGCAATCCTATTGCTCAAGCTCCTGTCACTGTCCCTGACCACTAGGTTTGTGCACATTTCCCAATCACTGCCTTGGGCTCATGCGGGCATGGCTGGGGTTGGGGCTGGTGTAGTATGTTGTGAGGGTTAATTTTATGTGCCAACTTGATTGGACCAGGATGTGACTGGATATGTGGGTGTGCTTGTGAGGGTGTTTTTGGAGGAGATCAACTTTGAACTGGTAGATTGAGTGAAGTAGATTTCCATTGCTGTTGTGGATGGGCCTCATCTGGACAACTGAAGACCTGAATAGAACAAAAGGCTGAGTAAGGGAGAACTCTCTCTCTGCCTGACTGCCTTTGAATTAGGAGTGTTTTTCTCTTGCCTTCAGACTTAGCTTCGACTGGAACTTACACCGTGGAACTTACCTTTCCTTCTCAGGCCTTCAGATTGGGATTATGTATGCCATTGGCTCTCCTGGGTCTCTAGCTTGCACAGATCAGTGGGCTTCTCAACCTCCATACTCATGTGAGCCAATTCCCTATGTATGTATGTATGTATCTCTCTATCTATCACTTCCTATCCATTGGTTCTGCTTCTCTGAAGAACCATGACTAAGACAGATGTCTTCTTTGTATCTTTTTGGGGCCTTACTTATAGTTAGGAACTCAGTAAGTATAATTGATTAACAACTGATCAATACTTTGTACAACCTTTAACTTAACCATTATAGTGTAATGGTTAAGAGCAGAGGTTCTTTTTTATTTTTTTCAAGAGCAGAGGTTCTGACAGAGTAGCAGAGCGTGGGAACTACATGAGCTAGAGAACTAGAAACCTGCATATCAGTCCCCTTGCACCTGGAACTGTTGCTGGTTACTAAACCCTGCATGCGTGAAGTGAAATTTCATGAAGTGAAAATTCACTCAAAGTGAAGCACAAACCTAAATGTAAATATAAAAATTTTAGAAAAAAAAGTAGGAAAAAATCTTTAGAATCCAAGACTAAATAAAGACTTGTTAAACTTGACACCAAAAACCATGATCCATAAAAGGGAGAAACTGATCAATTGGATCTCATAAAACTTAAAAACTTTTGCTCTGTGAAGGACCCTGTAAAAAGATAAAAAGACAAGCTAAAGAGTCAGAGAAAATATTTGCAAACCACATACCTGACAAAGGACCAGTATCTAGAGATAGGAAAATCTCTTAAAACTCAATAGTAGCCAAAACCAGTTTGGCTCAGTGGATAAAGTATCGGCCTGTGGACTGAAAGGTCCCAGGTTCGATTCCGGTCAAGGGCATGTACCTTGGTTGCGGGCACATCCCCATAGGGGGTGTGCAGGAGGCAGTTGATCGGTGTTTCTCTCTCATCGATGTTTCTAACTATCTCTCTCTTCCTCTCTGTAAAAAATCAATAAAAAAAAAAAATATATTTTAAAAAAAATAATGACCAGCCCTAGCCAGTTTGGCTCAGTGGATAGAGCGTCGGCCTGCAGACTGAAGTTCTGGGTTCGATTCTGGCCAAGGGTACATGCCTGGGTTGTGGGCTCCATCCCCAGTAGGGGGAGGCAGCTGATCAATGATTCTCTCTCATCAGAGATGTTTCTATCTCTCTCTATCCCTCTCTTTTCCCCTCTAAAATCAATAAAAATATTTTTTAAATAAAAAAACCCTCAATAGTAAAAAAATCAAACAATCCTAAGTAATAAAGAGGTAATATGCAAATTGACTCTCATGCCCTCACAAGATGGCCACCCCATGTCATCACAAAGATGGCCACCTCCACATTGTCACAAGATGGCTGCCCCATGTCATCACAAGATGGTCACCCCCACATCATCACAAGATGGCCTCCTCCACATTGTCACAAGATGGCTGCCCCCATGTCATAACAAGATGGCTGCTCCCACGCCATCACAATATGGCTGCCCCATGTTGTCACAAGATGACTGTGCCATGTCATCACAAGATGGCCACCACAAGATGGCCACCCCCACATCATCACAAGATGGCCGGCAGGGGAGGGCAATTGGGGGCAATCGGGCTGGCAGGGGAGGGCAGTTGGGGGCGATTGGGCTGGCTGGGGAGCAGTTAGGTGTCAATCAGGCTGGCAGGGGAGCAGTTATGGGGCGATCAGGCTGGCAGGCAGGCAAATGGTTAGGAGCCAGCAGTCCCGGATTGTGAGAAGGATGTCTGACTGCTGGTTTAGGCCCTGCGGGATCAGGCCTAAACAAGCAGTTGGACATCCCCCGAGGAGTCCCAGATTGGAGAGGATGCAGGCTGGGCTGAGGGACACCCCCCCACCCCCCAGTGCACAAATTTCATGCACTGGGCCTCTAGTTCAATTATAAATGGGCAAAAATCATGAACAGGCATTTTACCTAACAGGGTATACAGATGGCAAAGAAACACATTAAAAGATGTTTCACATCATTAGCCATTAAGGAAGTGCAAAGAGAACCATAATGAGATATCACTACACCCCTATCAGGATGGCTAAAATAAAAAAGTCATAGTACCAAACATTGGCAATGATGTGGAGAAGCCAGACCATTCATAAGTTATGGGTGGGAATGCCAAAAGGATTCGTGGCACTTCAGAATACTAAAGATTTGTTTTCCCTTTGCTCAGAGAAACTTATTTCTTAGTGTTATGGAGCAAGAAGAGAGGGGTCATACAAGTTCCAGGAACAAGTGATAGCATCTAAAATCAACCCAGTTTTGAAATGGATGTCACAGAGCAGGCAGGAAAGTGGTTGAACTCCTTCCCAAGTCATCTGACGCATGACAGCAAGGCTCTCTGTGCATCGGACGTTCCTGCCCTCCCCTCTTCCCCACTGTTGCAGATTATTGGGGTTGGAGGGGGTTATTGGATCTCTGCAGAAATGTGCTGGGTGCACTAGGCTGAGTCAGCCTCGGTTTCAGTTCTCCACAGATGAAGAGAACTGGCCAGGGCCCTGCCTTCCTCAGGGTGACTGAGCACTCTCATCCCCAGCCCTTCCCACCCTGTTGGGCTCCAGCCTTCTGTTTCCAACATGCCATGCTCAGACCCTTTGCACTTGCTGTTCCCTCTGCTTAGAATACTTTTTCCACAGCTCTTCACAGGTCTGACTTCTTGTCATTCAGGTCCCAGCTCAACTGAGACCCCAGAAACCTCTGAAGTCTCCACCCTCACCTCTCCAACCCTGAGTCACTTTGTACTTATGACTCGGTTTTATTTGTTTTCATAAATGTCTGAAATTTCACATCTGAAATGATCTTTTTGTGTTTATTGTCCATCTCTTCATGTTACCTGGGGACAGGGACTTTGTCTTGTCATTGCTGATCTCCCAGCACCACAAATAATCCTGGCACTTGGAAGGGGTCCAATATTTGTTCAACTACTTGCCTGATTGAATGAAAGGAGCTTACTCTCTAGTGCTATCTAATATGGCAGCCACTAGCCACGCGTGCCTATTTAAATTGAAATGAATTTAAATTAAAGTGAAACTCCAGTTCCTAGTCCTATTAACCACGTTTCTAGCTGCCAGTGGCCACATGTGATTAGTGGCTACCACATTGGACGCTGCAGGTACAGAGCGTTCCTATCACTGCAGAAAGTGTTGTTGGATGGTCCTGCTCTAGACCATGCACATACATTGCACTTTCTTACTTCTGCTTATGTCATTTTCTCTGCCTGGAATGCTTTATCGGACCTTTAATAAAAATGCTACACATGTAGAATTTGGCAACTTGTTAAAGCAAACAAACAAAAGCCTTAATATCAATGCAGCAATTACACTCCTCAGAATGTCTCCTTAAGAAAATGATTGTTGATATATGCAAAGATTTAGCTACAAGGATATTCAATGCAGCAGTGTTGATGATAGTAAAAAATAAAAAGGCGGGGGAGGGGAGAGATTGGTTACATTATGGTAGAATCATCAAAAAATGTATACACACTTTGAATAATTATTAATTCCAATGGGTTAAATCTGCAAGAAACATCAATTGAGCTATCAGCTGTTAAAGTGTATATACATTTTTTGGGACACCCTGTAGAAGACTGTGACAGGGAAATATTTTCAAAATATACTGCTAAATGAAAGAACCCATTAAAACACATGAAAAAAGTTGCAAAACACCAGGAGATTGGGGTGGGAATCTAGGGAGATTCCAGCTTTATCTGTATGTTATCTAATATTTGAAACTTTTCAAGACTACAATTAAGTATGCAATTACCAGTTACTGAGAATCAATTACTGTTTTATTTCACTTTTTGTTAAATGAAGTCCCTTAGAACTGTGAAGACCAGATCAAACGTTCTATGTAAAAGTGCTTGACAGAGTAATTGCTGAACAAACACCAGTCACCTTTTTGCTAGCTCAGGGGTCCTCAAACTTTTTAAACAGGGGGCCAGTTCACTGTCCCTCAGACCGTTGGAGGGCCGGACTATAGTTTAAAAAAAAAACTATGAACAAATTCCTATGCACACTGCACATATCTTATTTTGAAGTAAAAAAACAAAACGGCAAAAACACCAGCATGTGGCCCGCGGGCCATAGTTTGAGGACGCCTGTAGTAGAGAGAATATTTGCCAAAACCTGAAGAGTGGCTGCCTCTAGGTAGAAGAATTGAAGTGAATTCACTTTCTTCTCTGGGGTATCAGCTTTTTCTAAGGTTTTTCTAATGAACATAGGGGAGGGGAACAATAAAATATATTATTAAAAATTCTTTAAGGTGCCCAGTCAGCATGACTCAGTGGTTGAGGTTAACCTATGAACCAGGAAGTCACAGTCCAATTCCCAGTCAGCACATGCCCGGTTTTGGGCTCCATCCCCAGTGGGGGACGTGCAGGAGGCAGCTGATCAATGATTCTCTCTCATCATTGATGTCTCTCTCTCTCTCAGCTGATCAATGATTTTCATTATTGATGCTCTCTCTCTTTTCCTCTCTGAAATCAATAAAAAAAAATTTTTTTTAATTCTTTAAGGCTCAAGTGACAGTTCTCCATGAAGCCTTCCTTCCCTGATTCCTGGGCCATGAACTAGCCCCCACTCCCAGCCTTGTAGATATTGGCTGGTATTGCTCACCAGAATGCAGAACTTCTCTGAGTCCCTCCTCTCGCAACAGGAAGTTGGATGAATGAATTGACGGAGGGCACCCCCATTGCCAGCTGCCTTCTGGGAGCTCGCCTAACATTTGTTACTGAGCGGCAGCCGGCACGGGGTAGAAACGAGCTCCTGGATAGACTGACATTAAGCAAGGAACCTGACGGAGGTAGCGACCACCTGTCCATCCTTTTTCTCCGGGAGCCGATAAATGGGGACCCGTCAAATGGGGACCCGTCACACCAGTTTGTGGGGATCCGTATGTCAGTGAGAATGGGGAGGGGGTGGAGTGTGAGAGCTGGCAGCGGTGCTTGGGAGGCTTCGGAAGAGATGAGCAAGACCAGTGGTGGTCAGGATCCCTTCTCCATCTCTCCCCCGCCTCATCTGCTCTTTTTCTTGGGGTGGGGGAGCGGGCAGTTATGTTAAGTGGTATCCACTGTGATCCTGAGTGACAAGAAACCACCCCCCACCCCGCACCCCGCTAACCGAGTGACTAAGAGTGTGGGTTTTGGAATGTAACCTCCAGATTTGAATCCAGCTTCCCACGTGCTTACTCTAAGAGCTATGGAACCTTCGGTGCCTCTAGTTTCTCATCTGTGAAATGGGGATAATGATGAAAATAGCATTTAGGAAGAAACGCTGAGATTCTCTCGATAAACGATGCTAATGGCTCCTATTCTTAGTCAAGACACCAGGCTGGCCAGGGAAGGTTCCAGCTCGGTTTATTCGCATCAAAACCGCAGCAGGGAGAGCAAGGCTTCCGGGTCCCGGCCGGGCCCCAGCTTCAGGGCGCGGGCCTGGTGCGACTCGCGCTTGGCCGCGGGGTCCAGCGAGCGGAAGGGGCTGCGCGGGGTGGAGGAGCGCAGGGCGGGCGTGGGCGGGCGGCGCACGGAGAAGGGCCCGAAGAACTCGGCGGCGAAGGTGACCACGTCGTCCGGCTGGCGCAGCAGCAGGAAGAGCAGGAAGTCGGAGACGATCGCCTGGCCGTCGGGGTGCTGCTGCAGGTACCTGGTGTGGCTGAGGCGCAGCTCCTCCTGGCGGGGACGAGGCTGAGCCGGCCCGGGACCCCCGCACCCCAGGAGCCACCCCCCACCCCCGCCCACTTCGCTAGGGCACTTAGGGACGCTGGGGCTTCCCAGCCCCTTGGGGTGTGCATTGCAACCAGGCAGGAAGAGAGATCAGTAACGGTGGGATGTATGCGGGGGGTGGGGGCGGGGAGGGGGGTGGCTGGAAGGGGTATGGGCACCCCAGGCTGGCGGCGGCCTCTCCTCACCTTCCGTTCCAGGAACTTCGAGTGCAGCTCTATGTCCTCCTCCCACGCCAGGGGCTTCTTCTCAAACACTGGGCGAGGCTCAATCTCATCTGGGAGCCAAGGGAGGGAGGTTGTGCATCCACCCCCCCAGAACCTCCCTCGGATGCACAGGGACGCCCAAGAGCACCCAGGTTGCAGGCAGGTGAAACCCCAGGGTTCTGCCCACATGGGCAGAGTTGCTGGAAGTGGGTCCCCGCAAAATGACCCTCCCCTAATTGCCTTGGGGTCAAGGGCTGGAGGGCAAAACTTCTTTATAGGATCTCCGGCTCTGATGGCACTCATAGCACCCTCAATCCAGCCTCTGCAAGGGGGGCGGGGGGGAGGGCTGGGTGTTCCCACTCTCCCACCAACTAGAGGCTTCACTCACCCTCCTCCCTCAAGACGGGCATCTTGGTGATGATGCAGCAGCCGGGGGAGCCCACCTGGACTCGCTTGGCCAGGTGCCTGGAGTGCCACACAGGAGAAGGTGTGCGTTGTCCTAGACCAGCCCACTCCCTTGAAAGGCAGCCGTCCTGGGGGCTTCCCTCTACTGCTGTCCTCCCACTTATCTTAGAGTTCCCAGGTCAAGTTCATTTCTAATTCCCCAGTAATGGCCCCTGCTTTTCAAACTGGGCACCGTTCCTACCCCTGGAGATACACGCTGGTGTGCCAGGACTGGACCAAAACCTTGAGCGTTGTAATCACTAAAAAAATCACGAGCCTCGGATATGTGACGTGCCAAACAGCAACAACACGCTAAGTGATGAACTAAGCGAGTCCAAGAATGCTCTGATTACCCTGTTTTCCGTGTAGTGAGTACGTCAATACCTCTTCATAAATTTCAAGAAACAAATTCCCCTCCCCCTCCCAAATTTTCTCGAGGTTTGGTCGCCTGCATGTGGCTGATGACAGCTTAGTAGTGTGCCAGAATGCCTCTCCCAGCATCTTATTGAGTGCTGAGTTGTTCAAGCCTTGGTGTTTTTCAATGTTAAACCCAGCACCTGTGACAGCTGCGTTCACTGTCCTAGGTCCTGTGGAACTGGTGGGAGCATCCTCTGCCCTTTAGGGCTCTTTGGTGAGGTCTGGGAGGCATCATGAGGGTCAGGAGAGTGAGTGGATGAAAGGATGAATGGTGTGGATAATGCAGGGGCACTCAGATCTCAACAGCATCTCTTCCTGGTGGTGTCCCCAGAAACTGGTCTTCCTTCTCCTGTCACCTCCAAGGCTGAGTGCCCAGGTTGTGCTCACCCTGCCCCCTTGGCCCGCCCTCAGTAAGTAGCTCACCCGTCAGAGAGCAAGTAGAACTGGCAGGAAAAGGGGATGCCCTCATCCGAGTGTACGGTCTGCTCCACGATGAATACTTCCGCCTGCTGACGGTCCACCTGGATGGTCTGGGAGCCCAGGGCTTGCTGGCAGCAACCACAAAGGAGAGAAGGAGGTGAGGTGGATGCCCACCAGGGTCTCTCTGCCAATCTTTCCCTGGCCCTTTTCTCCCTCTTACAGCTTCAGTCCTTGTTCACCAGCGATGAGCAACAATTGGCTGTCCAGGCGCCACAAGATTTGAGTTGTACCCCCAAAGTTAAGTTGGGGGTCTCCTCATAGCCAGCTCCAGCCTGTTCCTGCCCCAATCCCTCCCCAGCCCCTCTCCATGACCAAGTGCTTTTAGTTGGCAGATTCTGTTACGAGGATGAGGATCAACCAATTAGGTGTGAGTGTGTGTGTATGGGGGGATGGGGGGGGGGGCAGTGAAGCTGAGGGGTGGGACTAGACTAGGATTTGTGGCCCCTGGTGCTGCAGGCAGGAGGCCCTGCTGGAACTAAAACATAAACCCCTGTTAGGGCTGCAGCCATGGGGAGAAAAGTGCTAACGTGAAACATGTGTTTCCAAGAAAACATGGGTAAATGGCATGTGCCTGTTTGTGTCAAACACATTGCTAGGGCTCCTGCAACATGTGATAGAAAAGACTAGAACGTCATTCACAAAGTTGGTCAAATCAGCCCCAAAGTGTGTGTCCAGAGGCACGGCTTTAAAATCACACATTGCAGGGAGTCCTGGGTATGTGGATTATGAAATCTTAGCCCAAACAAAAAACCAAAGGAAGACCCTTCGGGGTTAAGACACAATAAAGAATATTTAAGTGTACTTGGAGATACTGCATTTCCTGTGGTTAAAAAAAAATATGTTTCTTTTTCCTGGACTGAGTGTTGTTTCCCTCAACTGCTCACCTTTCAGTCCCTCTCCTCACGCCACCTGCCCCACGCTTGATCGTCTGTCTAGCAAATGAGGCCTTACCTTCTCCTGCCTGTGCAAGCCCCTGTCCCTCACCCTGGTTTTATCCCCATTCTACCCCCCTTCCACTCTGCAGTTTTCTCTCCCTGCACCTCAGCATTCTCCTGCCCCTTCTAGTTTTCCCCAAGCCAAGCCCCGCCCCCCGCTCCCCCCGGCCTGGGAGATCCCTCACGTAAGTGGAATAGCAGAGTTTGCCCTCCATGTCCAAGGCCAGGAAGCGGGCATTTTTGGGCACCATCCGCCTCCAGGCCATCACCCTCAGCAGCAGCAGGTTGGCAGCCTGGGAGATGAAGCCCGCGGTTGAGTGCCAGGGGAAGAATGTCACTTCGTTCCTCACTTCCTGTTCGGGACAAAAATGGGTTAGAAACATAGAAAGGGACAGGGAGGGTGGGCAAGCCAGGTGCTGGGCATACAGTCCTCCCTGAGCCCCCACTCCAGGCTCTGGTGCAGTTGGGCCTCCTGGCGTCCAGAGGATATGGAGGACAGTCCCCACCTGGCTCCCACCCTCACCTCACCCTCCTTGATACTTCTGGTCATGGCCAGCTGGTCCCCCTGCTTCAGCAAACTCGTCTTCCGTTCCATGGGGAGGACGTGGAACTGCGGGCCAGAGCACGGAGAGGAGAATCAGGGACTCCCAGGATTGTATACGAATGCCCCCCCCCCCCACACACACACACACACACACCAGTCCCAGAAGTCACCTTGTTCCCTCTCCTTTATAAGTGAGAAAACCAAGGGGAGATTTGGATAGAAAACCTTCCATGTGTAGGAAAGCCCAAGAATAGAAGTCAGGCTATGGTGCAGAATAAAGTTAAAAAGCAAACACACTTCAAACACAGGCTTTAAAAGATGGGCATGGTTTCTGTGGGAAGGTTCTTAGGCAGAAGGGGCTTCCACAGTGTAAACAGGTCACGTTCCGGAAGTTAATGAAGCGGCTGGGGCGGTTGTGAGAGGCACAGAGCAGGGGAATTTGGAGGCAGGTGGTGACAGGCCCCTGGGAAAGGTCAGGCTCTGGGAAAGGTCAGCCTGCATGGCCCTAGGACAGTGGTCGGCAAACTGCGGCTCACGAGCCACATGCGGCTCTTTGGCCCCTTGAGTGTGGCTCTTCCACAAAATACCACGGCCTGGGCGAGTCTATTTTGAAGAAGTGGCGTTAGAAGAAGTTTAAGTTTAAAAAATTTGGCTCTCAAAAGAAATTTCAGTCGTTGCACTGTTGATATTTGGCTCTGTTGACTAATGAGTTTGCCGACCACTGCCCTAGGAGATGCCTGGCTTTCAGGCTGGAGGGGGTCCTTGTGTATTAGAAGGTCATCAGAAGCAACCTGCTGCTGGCCTCCTGTTCCCTGGATGGATCGTTTCCACCGCTTTTGTAGGGATTACAGGGTAACTGAGGAGAGAGTTAGGGTGACATTCTATTGAACCCCCTCCCTCCCTCCTCTCTTTCTCCCAGGGTCTCTATTCTCTCGTCCTGGATTGGGGTCAATGTTCAAGGCTCCAGAAGGTACCTTGACGAACTCCTGACTATGTTGTTCCATGATCTCCAGGTTCCAGGTGAGATAGCCTGGGGTGGAAGGAGGGGAACAGTGCCATTGAGGGGGACAGTGTTGGAGATTGCGGGAGGGGAGGGTGGTGGCCCAGGCTGGAAGACCCAGGTATAGTGTGGCCACAGCAAACAACTAGACAAAATCCATGCTCTTGTCTTAAGTCTCCCCCACCTCCCTCATACTCTCTGTGCCTCATTCTGGTCCCACAGTGAAGTCCAAGGGCTGGTCCTGGGGATGGAGGAGGAGGGTGGGAGGATGCTGGGGTGTGGTAGGGGGGCGGGGAGAGGGCATTCAGCAGCAGGAACGCTACCCAGGAGAGAGTTTCCGCAGAGCATCTTGTCCACGAAGCCACGGGTGAAGGCGTGCACGAGGGCGCATTGCGACATGGTGCCCATGTTGTCTTCGTGTTTCCCACTCTGCACCTCAATGGTCAGCTCTCCCTGAGGCTCCCCCGTGTTCGAGACCATGGCCAGAGTCTCGGAGAAGAACAGCATCTGCAGCTCCTCCTGCCCTGGGGGAGGGGGGTTCCATGGCGACAGATGAAGCCCCAGCTCCAAGCCTCAACTCTCTGACCCCCTGGCTACGAGTGCCCCACAGTCCCTACCCACTCCCTCCTCAGCCCCGTCTCCCAGGCAGCCCCTACAGCAGCCAGCAGGTGAAGACACCCCCAGCGACCCCCATGTCCCTGGTCTTCCCTTGGAAAATATCAACAAACATCAACCCTTTCTGAGTCCCAGGAGAATCAAGGCTGAGAGAGACCAGGCCGGGTCTGGGCCTTCCTTCTCTCTCCCCTCCTCTCCACACTTGTGCCCCCCACCCCCTGCCACACACACACACACACACACACACACACACACACTGCCCGGGCTCACTGAGGGAGTCGAGGAAGTGCATGGCTTCAGCATTGGCCTTTGGGGGTGGCCGACTCTCTGGGGCTGGGGCGGGCTGGTCCTTGGCCTTGGGGCCTATGGAGGGAAAAGAAGCTGGGATGGCCGACCCCAGAGGGAAGGACAGGGGTGGGCAATGGTCCCAAGAGCAGACTCCTCCAAGACTACCTCAGGGCAGGTTGTGAGGGAGAAGGTAGCCCTCCCCTCTCCAGCCCCAGCAGCCCTCTTCCCACCTTTGGATTGAACTTTAGAGGACATGCTGCCTGCTGCCTGCCACCCGGTCTGTCTCCAGCTGTCTCCATGGCAACTGGGAGCTAGCTACAGTCTCTTAAAGGGCCATTACCCACTTCCCCAAACACCCAGATCTTACAGGAACTGCATGTGGGTTCCGGGACTCAGCCCAAGCCTGAGATATTGTCCAGCAGAGGGAGCATGTGACATTCTTAAGAGGCAGGAGGATGACATGGGTCATTAGAATGACCTTAGATGTTGTGGTCCTGAGTTAGACTGCCCTAACACACACGGAACCCAATTCGATGTCCTGTGAATAGTGCTGCACGTTGTAGTCCTAACACGTAACAGAGATGGTGGTACAGTGACAGTCACAGCAAACTCAGAAACCCTGCTGACCAACAGGTGAACTACATATGTGGCTCACCTTTGTTGAGCCGCCCAAGTTTCACCAACCTTTTGAAGAAACTCTTGTAATTTATTACATGCTGGAATTGGTTCCTGGCATCTCTCTCTCAAATAAATTTAAAAATATATTTTTTAAAAGAAAATATGGTAATCTACTTATATATAGGATAAATAAGTATAATATAAACTGCCTAAAGCCATTTTAATTTTAAAAAGAAGACCATTTAGTAATCAAAGCCCCCTTAAAAGTTATTAATATTAGCTGAAACCAGTTTGGCTCAGTGGATAGAGCGTCAGCCTGCGGACTGAGGGGTCCCAGGTTCAATTCCGGTCAAGGGCATGTATCTTGGTTGCGGGCACATCCCCAGGGTGGGGTGTGCAGGAGGCAGCTGATTGATGTTTCTCTCTCATCAATGTTTCTAACTCTATCTCTCTCCCTTCCTCTCTGTAAAAGATCAATAAAATATATATTTTTAAAAAGTTATTAATATTCATTAGATTTGTGATTAGAATGATATGGCTGGTAAGTTAAACTTAAGAATTTTTGAAATGCTTATGTTTTAAAATATGCATTTTAAGAAAATGAGCATTAATTTTTTTATTTTTTTAAAATATATTTTATTGATTTTTTACAGAAAGGAAGGGAGAGGGATAGAGAGTTAGAAACATTGATGAGAGAGAAACATCAAATCAGCTGCCTCCTGCACACCCCCTACTAGGGATGTGCCCACAAACAAGGTACATGCCATTTTTTTAATAATAAATCTTTATTGTTCATATTATTACAGTTGTTCCTCTTTTCCCCCCCATACCTCCCCTCCACCCAGTTCCCACCCCACCCCATGCCCTTACCCACCCCACTGTCCTCGTCCATAGGTGTAAGATTTTTGTCCAATCTTTTCCCGCACCCCCACACCCCCTTCTCCCTGAGAATTGTCAGTCCACTCCCTTTCTATGCCCCTGCTTCTATTATATTCACCATTTTTTTCTGTTCTTCAGATTTTATATTCACTTGATTTTTAGATTTACTTGTTGATAAATATGTATTTGTTGTCACTTTGTTGTTCATAATTTTTATCTTTACCTTTTTCTTCCTCTTCTTAGAGAATACCCTTCAGCATTTCATATAATACTGGTTTGGTGGTGATGAACTCCTTTAGTTTTTTCTTGTTGTGAAGCTCTTTATCTGACCTTCAATTCTGAATGATAGCTTTTCTGGGTAGAGTAATCTTGGTTGTAGGTTCTTGCTATTCATCACTTTGTATATTTCTTGCCACTCCCTTCTGGCCTGCATAGTTTCTGTTGAGAAATCAGCTGACAGTCATATGGGTACTCCCTTGTAGGTAACTAACTGTTTTTCTCTTGCTGCTTTTAAGATTCTCTCTTTGTCTTTTGCCCTTGGCATTTTAATTATGATGTGTATTGATGTGGTCCTCTTTGGGGTTCTCTGTGCTTCCTGGACTTGTAAGTCTATTTCTTTCACCAGGTAGAGGAAGTTTTCTGTCATTATTTCTTCAAATTTGTTTTCAATATCTTGCTCTCTCTATTCTTCTGGCACCCCCATAATTCAGATGTTGGTACACTTGAAGTTGTCCCAGAGGCTCCTTACACTATCTTCATATTTTTGGATTCTTTTTGCTTTTCCAGTTGGGTGTTTTTTGCTTCTTCATATTTCAAATCTTTGACTTGATTCTTGGGATCCTCTAGTCTGCTGTTGGATCTCTGTATATTATTCTTTATTTCAGTCAGTGTATGCTTAATTTCTGATTGGTCCTTTTTCATATCCTTGAAGGTCTTACTAAATTTCTCAGAGGTTTCTAGAAGATTCTTGAGTAATCTTATATCCGTGATTTTGAACTCTATATCCAGTAGTTTGCTTTTTTCCATTTCTTTCATTTGTGACCTGTTTCTTTGTCTCCGAATTTTGGCTGCTTCCCTGTGTTTGTTTCTATGTACTAGGTAGCTGCTAAGTCTCCTTGAGTTGATAGAGTGGCCGGTGTCCTATAGGGCCCAGTGTCTCAGCCTCCCCAGTCACCTGAGGTGGATGCTCTTTCACCTCTTTGTGGGCTGTGTGCACAGTCTTGTTGTAGTTAAGCCTTGATTGCTATTGGTATCACTGGGAGGAATTGACCTCCAGGCCAATTGGCTGTGATGATCAGCTGTATATACACTGGAAGATCTGTTGTGCAGGAGACACCCTTATGGGGCAGGACTTGCTTCAATAGGGCTTTGGTGCTCACTGAGTCTGCCCCTTGAGTGTGTCTCTTATGAATGTGAAGATTTGTAATCCAGTATGTTCTCACTGTGACCACTGGGTACACTGGCTCTTGGATCTCCAGGGAGGTGCAAGGTCACTGTCTGGGGCCTCCCAGCAGGAGCTACAGAGATATCTTCAGATCCCTCCTCTTTGTATGGGGTTTGGAAGTGCCCAGACGAGGCCCAGCTGTGAAGCAAAGCCACTGCTGCTGCCAGGTAGTAGGCCTTCTTTTGGAATCTCTGGGGCTCTCTGACCCAGCTGCAGTTTGTTTTAGGCAAAAGAACAGGCCATTCATATGCAAAAGCTGATGCGCACAGCTTGGGTGGGGATGTAAATTGGGTGGGGTGGGGTCTCTGGGAATCACCAGGGCGGGGCAAACAGCAGTGGCTTCCCTGAACTGGAGAAGTCCCTGGTTCTCCTCGTCCAGTGCCCCCCCCCCCCCCCCCCACCCCGCCCCCCCCCTCCCGTGCAGGAACAATGATCACTGCGAGCACCTCTAAGAGTAAGCCGCCCTCGCGTTCCTGTCCTGATGCCAGACAGTCCAGTTTCTCCCCGTACGTGCCTGGGTCCCCCAGAGTCTCGCCCGGAACTGGAGTTCAGAGCAAACGGGAGCTTGTATCACCCTCCCAGTTTAAAGAGCAGCACATCCAGGTGCCAGCACTTTCCGTGCCTCCGCACCTCTTAAGGATCTCATTGAGCTTTTTTCACCTCTCTAGTTGTGGAACTTCCTCTGGGCCAGCTTTCCCACGGTTCTGGGTGGTAGTTGTCCTGCCATTTAGTTGTGGTTGTGAGAGGCAGCAAGTATAGGTGCCGCCATCTTGGTTTCTCCAAGGTACATGCCCTTGACCGGAATCGAACCTGGGACCCTTTAGTCCGCAGGCCGATGCTCTATCCACTGAGCCAAACCGGTTAGGGCGCATTAATTTTTAAAAGCCAAAGTGATTTATGAATAAGCCTCTCTCTGCACGTGAGCCATCAGTGGCATTAGGAAAACTCACAGTTGCTTTGGAAAGCAGTTTATTAGTTCCTCAAAAAGTTAAACATGGAGTTACTGTATGACTTAGCAGTTCCACTCCTAGGTATATACCCAAGAGAATTGAAAACATCTGTCTATGCAAAAACTTGTACACAGATGTTCATAGCACCATTATTCATAGTAGTCAAAAGGCGAAAACAACCCAACTGTCCATCAGCTGATGAATGGATAAGCAAAATGTGGTGTATAAATGCAATGGGATATTATTTAGCCATGAAGGAATAAAGTACTGATACATGCTACAAAATGGATGAACCTTGAAATCATATTGAGTAAAAGAAACCAGTCACAAAAGACCACATATGTATGATTCTATTTATATGGCATGTCCAGAATAAATCTAGAGACAGAAAGTAGATCAGTGGCTGCCTAGTTGGGGGTGGGGTGGAGGCATGGAGGCAGGGAGTGACATCAAATGGGCACAGGGTTTCTATCTAAGATGATGAAAATGTTCTAAGATTAGATGGCGGCCATGGCCAGAAAACTGCCAGTACTAAAAACCACTGAATCGTGCACTTTTTAAAAGGGTGAATTTTGTGTTATGTAAATTATATCTCAAAGTTGTTAACAAAAAAAATAGAGGATTTACATAAAATCTAAAAAAAGCAAACCCTATTGCTTTCATATGTGAATCACATCAAGTTTTGTTTTTTTTTCTGTATTTTTCTTCAAACACCTCGGGGGCCATGTCTACCTCCATTTCTTCTTTATAATTAATTATAGCATCAAAAATCTGATACAGCATTTTCCAAACTGACTTCATATGCCGTTTCTCATCAGACTCTCCTAATAGTAAGTCGAACTGTTAGTGAAGGGTTGTGATTTTGCTGCCTTGCATCATTTCTGGTATCAGACCTCCTGGTCCTTTGGGGGACTCTTTCCCTACTCCCAATGCACTGTGTTTCAGTTGGGTCTGACACTGCCCTTCCAGGTATAGTCATGTGACCTATTTGGCCAGTCAGAGAGGTCCAGATACCTTATCCCTATGGTTGATTCAGGGTTGGTCACATGACCCCAACTGGGCGAATGAACCTCGATCCCTGGGACTATGGGGGGTTCTGCTAAATTGTATGAACTAGTAGCCTGGAACTTCTAGAGAACATCTTTCCGCTGCAGGGAGAAAGCCTGACAGAACCATACCAATACAGAAGAAAGCAGATCTGAATGGTGATGATACTGCTCATATTCATGCCTGAACTCACCATGACATAATCCATAATCCTACTCTTCTTGATTTCATGAGCTGATAAATTTCCCTTTTGGTGTAAGCTCCTTTCTGTTAAGTATTTGTCACTTGTCCTTGAAAAGGTTGACTCACTCATGCTTGTCATCTCCATTGGAAACTGAGGTCAAGGAAGTGACTTATCCAAGGTCACTTGGATGTTGAGTGACAGAGCTGCGATTAGAACTCAGGTCTCAAAGCCCAGTGACACCTGCTGTCCTGCAAGCAAGGAGCAAGTGGCCTGGTTGCTGCTGGTCAGTTGCAGCTCTGGGAGAAGCATGTGTCATCATTCAGGACAGATGCATTTGTGGGGGGATGACCCAAGGCCCTGGGAAGATGTCACCAGCATTAGAGAACCATCACCAAGGGCCCCCCGAAGCTGGGTACCCAGAGTGACCTGGCCCTGGGGCTGGCCCATTCAAGACAGCAGTGACACAGAGACAATCACAGAGCACAGACAACTGCCCTTCTTCAGGAAGGTGAGGACCAGGCCCCTTTCCTCACCCCCACCCAAGGTGCAGCCCTGATCCAGGACAGCCTGGGCCAGTGCCACGGCCCCCAAGTTGGGGTGAAGAGGAGCACCTCAGAGAGAGGCAGAGGTATGGCCAGGGGTGGGAAGACTATGCCTTGAGCTCCCCCCAGGGAAATGTGGAGCTAAGCGAGTGCTTTAGTCTTCAGCCATACCAGCGCCACCTTCAAGAATTTTGCCATAGCCCTAGCTGGTTTGGCTCAGTGGATAGAGTGTTAGCCTAAGGACTGAAGGGTCCTGGATTCAATTCTGGTCAAGGGCACATGCCCGGGTTGCAGGCTCAATCCCCAGTAGGGGGTATGCAGGAGGCAGCCAATCAATGATTCTCTCTCATCATTGATGTTTCTATCTCTCTCTCCCTCTCTCTTCCTCTCTGAAATCAATAAAAATATATTTTTTAAAAAGAATTCTGCCATAGCCAAGTGTCACCTTTGCTTATTTTCTTATTTCAATAAATACCTTTAATTACTGTCCTGAATTGAAAAGTGGTGTCACTTATAAAAAATATTAACCCCGAAGATAAATACAATGAAAACAAAACGATGTTGTTAAAATTTATCTCCAGACAGTGGCATCTGGCCTTTAGTTAGAGAGGCATCAAAGAAAGGCCAAGGCCTTGCCCTCGAAGTGCTTTCCACTGCTGTGCTGTGACCACGTAAAACATCTCCCTGTGGCCAGGGCACTCCTGTGCATCTCAAGCTTCAGAAGACACAGAGGTAAACGAGTTGTAAGCCCTGAACACGAGCCACAGGAGGATATGTTTATGGCGCTGTTTCTGGCCAAAGCTCTTGAAGCACAGTAACTCCAAGCTGGTGGACCTGTAACCCAGACAGAACAAAACCAGCAATAAAGACAATCCCAACTGAGCGATCAAGCTTCTCTTAAATCATTCATTCATTTAACATTTATTGAGCGCCTACTGTGTGCCAGGCACCGTGCTAGGCGCAGAAATACAGAGATGCATAAGATACAGTCCATGCCCTGAATGGTTCACAGTCTGGAAGGGGAGACAAACGTGTAAACAAGTAATACAGAGTGATAAGTGCCACAGAGAAGCATTTACAAAGAGCAGAGGTAGCCTGGAGCGGGGGGGGGGGGGGGGGGTGGGGGGGGAGGGAGCATGGGGTTGTCTTCCTGGAGGAGGGGGCCGTTGAGGGGGATTGTGAAGAATGAACAGGTGTTTGCCAGGCAGACAAGGCAAGAGGAGCAGGGAAAGGCATTCCAGTCTGAAGAAACAGCATGAGCGAAGGCACAGAGGCAGGAAACTGCATATCTTGGGGTGCGGGGAACTCTATTCCGGTAGTATTGCTAGAGTTGGTACTAGAGGCTGTGGCTAGAGAGGGAGGCAGAGGCCGGATGATGAGGAGAAACTGAGGGCACGGGGCATCTTGGAGGCTCGCCAGAGGTGAGCAGAGCCTGAGGAAGGAAGGAAGACAAGGCCCCTGGCTGACCCAGGTACGCCTGCTTGAGGGCCATAGGGTTCCTCATGAGGCCCCAAAGGAACCTGGACCCAAGACCAAAAGAGACACAGCTGAGGGAGGGCTGAGCAGAGGGCAGGGCCAAGGCCTGGGGTCCTGGAAGCTGCCATTCCCTTGAGAGGCCTCTGCTCCCAGGTTTCCATTTCTGAACTCTGCCTCACAGGCCCCTCCCCCAGCCAGGATGGGGCCAAGGACCAAATGAGAAATGACACAGAATGTTCTTGGCAAATGGCAAGGGGCCAGATGAATGTTGTTAATAACTAAAAGAGGAAAGGGGCTGAGGATAAAGCAGAAGTTAGAGGAGGCAGAAGTTCCTAAGAATAAGGGCCATAATGAGAAAGCTGTGGGCCATGGCGGACGATGGCTCTCTCTCAGAGCCTGGAAGGGAGGGGCTGTTGGCCCAGGGCAGGGGCAGAGGCCAGCGGGCAGGACCAGGCCAGCTGTGCAGGGAGCCCGTGTGACCTACAAGACTGCTGGGCTGCAATCCAGCACCCTCAGGTGTCTCCTGAGCCTGAAGTCAAGGTTTCCTTGGCAACCAGGACCCTCCCTCTTCCAGGCTGTAGGGAAGCCACTGAGGCTGAGACTGGACAGCCAGCCAGACTTCCAGCCCTTTCACCTTTCTCAGAAATGGCTCGGTTGAAAAATGCCTTTGTGGGGTCAGGATGGGATGGGGCAGCGTGGGGAGGCTGGGGGAGGAGGGGCAGTGTTTCAGTAAACCAGAGCCCACCTGGGGAGACTGAGTTTCCCAACCCTGAATGGGAGAAGGGGGATGCACTCAACCTGTTCACGGCTCCTGTGGCCTGGGCTTAGTGGCCGCAGCGAGAGCGCTGCCTCCTGAGGGAGGGGCTCATCGCAGCCTCCAGGTGCTCACTGCCAGCGCAGGAACGGGGAGGGAGCAGGGGACCCTTTCAGTTAGGTCTGGAGATGCCCAGGGCCCCTCCTTTCCTGTTAGGCTTGACAGCTCAGCCTCACCCCATGGAGTCTCAGTGGTTGAGCTTTGACCCATGAACTAGGAGGTCATGGTTTGATTCCCAGTCAGAGCACAAGCCTTGGAGCAGTCCCTTCCCTGGGCCTCAAGGTCTCCCCGCCTTGTCTCCACGACGAGTGTTGGGGAATGATGCCCACCGTGGCACTGACAGAGGTGGTGTTGGTAGCAATGAGGGTGGTTTGTGTGGGCGATGGGCGGCCTCCCCACCATGCGGGTGGGCTGGGGGGGTGCTGGGGGACATCACTTGCTCTTGTGCAGGTCCTTCAGCCGGCGGAGCTTCTCCAGGAGCTGGGCCCGGGAGCAGCCATCGTCCTCAGCGGGGCCCAGGCCAGGCCCCACAGTCTCCTGCAGCACCAGGCAGTGGGTCCTCAGGAACGGGTTGTAGGAGCGCTCCTCTCCCAGGGTGGACGGGCACTGTGGGACCAGAGCAGCCGGCTTTGGTGGGGAGAATCTGGAAAATGTACCCAACAAGGGAAGCCTCCCGCTCCCTGCCCCGTCCTGGGGTCCAGGAGTTCTCACTGGAAGGCCTAGGAAGCACACGTGTCAGAGCTCTGGGAGGGCATGAAGGCCTGGCTCAGCAGGACGGGTTCCCTCCGGGGAGTGCCCTCACGGCCCCTCACCGTGCTCTTGCGCTCCATCCGCTGCCTCTGCACCCACTGCATCTTCCTCTCCCGGGCCAGGTTCTCAGGCTCCACCACACCAGCAAAGCCCAGGTTCTCCTCTGCGTACTCATGACCTAAGGACCCCCACGGGGCCAGAGGCAGGGCAGAGAGATTGGTGTGTGATCAGGAAAAGTCCTCCCTGCCCCCAGGCCTATGGTACTGGCACCCAGGAGGCGGGGGCAGCACTGCCCGGGAAAGGTGGGCACAATTCAGCCACGTGTGAAGAGGCAGAAGCAATTCAGGGGAATCCACCAGATCTGCAGCCAGGAAACCGTGTTCTAGCCCGACTCTGCCTCTGCCCACTGTTGCGACCTCAGTCAAGTCATGGCACCTCTCTGGGCCACAGTTTTCTTTGGCAAGTGGGGAAAATAATGCCACTAGAAGAAGGGTGTGTCTCCAGTGCCTAGAACAGAGCCTGGCACATGCTAGGTGCTCAAGAAAGTATGAATGAATGGATGAAATGAGATATCCTGAGGATTAACTGAGATATTGGTTAATGTGTTTTAGAAACTGTAGACATGCGCTGGCAAGTGCTGCTCAGTGGTTGAGCTTTGACTCATGAACTAGGAGGTCATGGTTTGATTCCCGGTCAGAGCACATGCCGGGATTTCGGGATCGGTCCCTGGTGGGGGCATGTGGGAAGTAGCCGATTGATGATTCTCTCTCAGCATTGATGTTTCTATCTCTCCCTCTCCCTTCCTCTCTGAAATCAATCAAAATATATTAAAATAAAAAAGAAACTGTGGACATGCAATGTGTGTGTGTGTGTGTGTGTGTGTGTATATATTATTTATTATATATATATATACATATATATATATATATATATATATATATATATATATATATATATATATATAGACATGCAATGTACATACATATACACATATGGCTGGACATACAATGTGTGGATATGGATGCAGACCATGGATACATGTAGACTGGATTTACTGACTTCTCCCCTGAAGAGCAAAGTTGAGTTTTCACCCTCAGCTCTGGCTAAGCAGAGGCGTTACAGAGCCAGTATTCCAATAAGAAGGGAGCTGGGTCTGGGGGACTCTAGAAGGGGGAAGGGGGAACCTCACCAGGCCACAGCAGAGTGTCATCTTCCAGCCCCAGCACAGTGTCCAGCGAGCTCAGCATGGTCTCTGCAGTGCCCTCAAAGGTCCGTCCTGGTGGGGCCAGGGGGCATGTTATAAAACACCAGGATAACACAGTATGATATAAGGTATGTGAAGTGGGACGGGGACCAGCTTGTGCGCCTCAAGCCACCAGCCCTCAACCATGCACCAGGGAGCTGGGCCCATATATTCACCCCCAGCCAAGCCCTTCTGAAGGCCTCCATTGCACATACTGACATGCAGGTGGAGAGGGGGTACCAGGCTTCAGGCTGGGTCCTAACAACCCCAAGCATGGCCCTGTCAGGTTGCTCCTTTCCACGGAGCACTTCCTTCATTGCTAGTGCTGCCTGTTGGGACTCTATACAGCCTGGGCCTTGTGATCCCCATCGTCCTCTTGCTCAGGGGTTCTCAAGTTTTTGTAACTTAGTCCCTGAGTCACTGTATCAGAGAATCAGGCTCCACCCAGTGGAAACAAATGCCCTGTACTCAGTTACAGGCATTGTCTCATTCTATCCAGTCCCTGTGGGAAGTCGTGAGAATATAAAAGAAATTCAGGTAACATAGGTAACGGTTTCCCCAAATCAGAGTAAGTGCTGAGGCAACATCTGTACAAAAACAGTGCTTTACTGCATTGCATTGCACTGAGGCTGTCCTTGGGCCCCTGCCCTGGCCTCTTCCCTCCCTTCTACCCCTCATCCTCCCTCTTCCCTTTGGGGGAACTCACCACAGCCAGAGAGGAAGAGCAGGTCCCCTGAAAAGAGGCAGGAAGGACCCTTGTAGGGCTCCCCATCCAGCAAGTAGACCAGATGGCCTTGTGTGTGGCCAGGGGTGGCTAGAGCCCGGATCTGAAGCCGTCCCACACTCACCACATCTTGATGACACAGGGGACTGAGGAGCAAGGCAACAGGGGAGAGAAGGTACTAGAGCTTATGCCAACCTGGTCCTGCCTTACCTGAGGCTCAAGGGGCTGGGAAATTTGCAGGAGTCGGGGCTTCCACACCAGAAAGAGAAGGCACCCCCAGTGCCTAAGACTTCAGATCCAAACCCTCCCCTCTTCCTGCTTTGGGGATCATGGCTCAATCAGTTGGGGGGGGTGGGCAGTGCCAGTCTTCAAATGGGCTGTGATCTGCTCTCTAAAGGCCAGGAGAGGCATCAGCAAAATACTCGACTGAAAGTTGAGGGATGGGTCCAAAGAAGTGCCATCCCAGCCCTGGGTCAGGGACTTACTGGGTGAGGTAGGGGATGCCGTCCTGAGGGCTCCCGTACACCCGACAGTCCTGGTGCCGCCGGCTGAGGTCACGGTTCCCTCCACTGTGGTCCCTGTAGACAGCAGGGACAGGGAGGGCTTTGAGGGGTAACTGCACTAGGCCTCCTCGCCTCCTCTTCCCGTGGCATCTCCGGGCCTGTGAGCCCTGGATGTCCTGGCTGCTGGACTGAGCCGAGCTGTCCATACCTCCGGGCCTTTGTTTAAGCTGTTTCCTTTCTCAGAAAGTCACCCCGACCCTCCCACCCCCCACACCCTGCCAGCCCCCATCACCGGCCAATGTCAACTGATCTTTCTGGACTCCCTCAGCTCCTGGGTCACCAGCTCCTAATTCTTCCAAGTGGATCTGATTATGCCCCACCTGGTGCCCACCACCCCCTATACCCTGTGCCAACTGCCACTGTTGTCATCGTTTGTCATTGTTGTACACTTTCATGCATGGCTGTCTCCCCTGTTGCACTGTCATCTTCTTGAGAGAGAGAAGAGATCACAAGGTCTATCCATGCCCGGGGCACAGCAGGCGTGTAAGAAGTACCCATGGAACATGGAACGAGAGATAAGTGTCTGCCCTGCCCTCCTCTGGGGCTTCAGGAGCCTGATAAGTGGAGCAGTGGGAGGCCACTGCCCTCCCTCTCTGCTAGGGCCCCGGTTCTTCATGAGGTGTGGTGGCCCCCGTCCTGACCTCCTGACCCCCAGCCCGGCCTGACCTTATGGAGCTCAGACCTAACAAGATGAGCCGGGTAAGAGTCAGCTAGGGAAGAGCATGAGTACCTGGACCCCCACCCAGCTCCTTACCAGTGTTTGTGGGTGCAGAGAATGGCAACCAAGGTCACACCTTCCTTTTCAATGGAAGCCTGGAAGAGAGAGAAGTTACTGAGACGGAGGAACAGGGCACAGAGGGAGGCTCCAGGCAGAGAGAGATAGGGGCGTGGGTGCTGGGTGGAGAGGAGAGGAAAAGAGAGGAGGGAGGGGTGAGGGAGAAGAAGGGATGAGAGAGAGAGGTAGAGCCAGAGAATGCGAAGGGGGTGGGAGGAAAGGGCTGGGGGAGGGGAGGTGGGAGCTGAGACCCAGCATGGGCGCACAGGAGAGGCGAGGAGGTGGAGGAGAGGGGAGGAGAGACATAAGCACACACAGGAATAAGAAATGGGAGGGAAAGATGGAGAGTCCCGGATGCTGACAGACAGCGGTGAGGAGAGAAGAAAGAGGGCCAGAAAGAGAGCCACAGAGAATGAGAGACCCACAGCCCTGCGTCAGCATCGCTCTCTTGGGGTCTGGTTCCCTTGCTGCTGCCCTCCCCGCTTCCTCCAGTTAAGCCCTGGACACCCACCGACCCTGCCCCAGGCTGTGGTTGTGGGGGTTTCTGTGTGTGAGCGCATGTGGAGGGGGCACGTCCCATTGGCAGAGAGACCAGGATCAGCCCTTCTCTAGTAAAGGGTAGCTGCTAGTCCCCGAGGTGACCCCAGGGATCGCTGCCCCTCACCTGCACGGCCTGAGGGTCTGAAGGGTCCACAGCCACAGCCAGCCGGGCCTGGGTGTCGATGATGAGGTAGCTGTAATTGTCCGAGAGGACAGGGATGGGAAGCACCTTCACTCCTGGGGACAGAAGTGGGTTGTGGGTGAGGTGACAGGCAGGGAGCCCAGCAGTTGGGGGTACGTGACAGGGAGTAGACAGGGAGGGTAGTGGGCGAAGCTGGGGGTGAGAGCTTACCGTTGAAGAGGCGGGGCTGGGTTCTGGAATGGCCTTTGGGGTAGCGATTCCGAGCCCTGCGCAGCTGCTGTCGGTAGAAGAGGTACCCAAGCCAGGTGCGGGTGTACAGGCTGTACCTGCAGGGAGGGATGTCCGTGCTCAGCCCCGCACCCCCGACCTTCCGTGAGGCCCAGGCCCCGTGTCTCCCCTCCGCTGGCCACCCCTGAGTCAATGCAACGCCACCATCACTTATTGTGTGCCTACTGTTTGCCCTGCTCAGTACTCAGGACAAGATGGAGAACAAGACAGACACACCCTGCTTGCAGCCCATCAGGGAGAGGTGAAGAATTCCGACAGACTCCTGGAGTGTGAGTTTTTTCAGTGAAAGGGGTGGAGGAGTCAGGAAGCTGAAAGAGGTGAGAAGTCTATTTCAGGAAGAGCAGCGATGCATCACAATGATGCCAGGGAATGCTGAACCACCTGGAAAAGGAGCCTGGGAATTTGCATTTCTCTAATAACCTCAGGTGATGGCAACGCTGCTGGCCCAGGGACCACAACTTGGAGAACCACTGCGGTAGAGGGAACTATAATAGCAGACAGCAGGGCTTGTTGAGGGAATCTAGAAAGTTCGGTTTGGCTGTTTGGTGGAGGAAGCAGGGAGAGATGAGGTTGGATGGGCTGACCACACTTCCTCCCTCTTCTGGCCACTCTGCCAGGCCATCCCAGGCAACACAGTGAAAAGGCTGCAAAAAGGATGTGGGCTTTGTAAGTGACAGAGCCCTCCAGATACAGAATGCAGCACGCAGGGCCAGCTTCACCGGTGCGGCCCCTGCTTGGTTTGATGTTCTGCTGTTCCCATCTTGAAATCCATAATGATTTTACCTTTGACCTTGTGTGAAGTCTGATGGGACAACAGAACATGCACACAAGCATAGGTGATACACACAAAACATGTATGTTCTGTTCCTTGCTCCCCCATACACATACCGTGTTTGCAATGCCCCAGGAGCACAGAATTCTGGCAGACCTGTTATGTGTGGGAATTCAACCAGACTCAACGTGATACAAGTTGAGTTTCCATCTACAATTGAGTGATGGGGGCACTGACTGTCCGGAGAGGCCACACCTTCAGTCCAAACCAGAATCTGCTTCAAAGGCATAAAGAAAGCAGTGGGGTTCTAAGAAACACAAATGACCAAGGAACCCTACCACATCCTTCCTTACGCAAGTTACGCCCCTGTATGATTCAACCAACTAAGCTGCAAATGATGCTACAGAAGGAAAGGGAAAGGGGGTCACCGATCTGTCCTCTTCTTTTCATCGGTCCTTCCTGGCTCATCCATGAGCTGAAGGTAGAGTGTGAAGGTAGAACATGGTGTGTCAAGAGGTAAAATAAAAACAGTTGAGCCCTGACAGGTTTGACTCAGTGGATAGAGCATCGGCCTGCGGACTGAAGGGTCCCAGGTTCGATTCTGGTCAAGGACATGTACCTTGGTTGCGGTCACATCCCTAGTGGGGGGTGTGCAGGAGGCAGCTGATCGATGTTTCTCTCTCATCGATGTTTCTAACTCTCTCTCTCCCTCTCTGTAAAAAACCAATATAATATATTTAAAACAAAACAAACAAACAAAAAACCAGTTGAGTTAGTTTTGTGCAGCGTTCCAGTGGTTTGGTCAGAACAAAACACATATTTCTACACAAGCTGAGAAATGTGAACTATGTAGTTCCAGTGATTCCACATGGGAGTTAAATGTCCTCACATTTGCATTTAAAGCCGGTACTGTCCCATATAAAAATTAATGGAAAAATTCGTGCTAGTCTGATTGTTAGGGTGTGGGGAGGGGGTTGAGGTGCAGGCGTGACCACTCTTCAGGCCCTTCGTAAAGAACTAGCTGATTTGTCTACAATTTGTTCAAAACCAGGCAGGTTCCTGTGACAATTCGGCAGATGTGACTTAGCCAAAGTCAATCACTGCAGCCCCTGGTTGTGTGCTCATGCACTTGTATTGATTGGGAATTTCGACACACAATGGAGGGGTTTTGTCATCCTTTGTGACTTTATATCCATTTTTCATAGGCCCTCTTTCTCTTTTATTTTTAAATTATTTTTTTCAATTACAGTTTACATTCAATATTATTTTGTATTAGTTTTGGGTGTACAGCATATGGTTAGACAAGTATATACTAAGTGTCTCACCTCACATCACACATAGTTAGCACAATATTATTGACTGTATTCCCTATGCTGCACTTTACATCCCTGTGACTATTTTGTGACTACCAGTCTGTTCTTCTTTTTTAAAAATATGTTTCTATTGATTTTTTTAGAGAAAGAGGAAGGGAGAGGGAGAGAGAGAAACATCAACATGAGAGAGAAACATCTATCAGCTGTCTCCTGCATGCACCCTCACAACCAGGAATTGAGCCTGCACCCTGGGCATGTGCCCTGACCAGGAATTGAACCGGTGACCTTTCGGTGCACTGGATGACACTCAAACAATGCAGCCATACTGGCCAAGACTGTTGTTGTTGTTGTTGTTTAATCAGTTTCAGCCACTTCGTACTTTCTCACTCAGTCACCAGTATTTAGTGAGGCCTTGTGATTATCCTGCTCTGGGCACACAGTGAGTAGGCAGAGTCAGCGTCCTCTTGCAGCTTATATTCTAGTGGGACAGACAGGACAATAAACGTAGTGCCAAGGGCAGAGGAGGATGACAGGAGCTATTTTAGATACCAGAGTCAAGGAAGGCCTTTCTGGAGCTGACTTTCCAAGAAGAAGGGAGCAGGTCAAGTGAGAATCTGGGGAAAGCTCTCCAAGAACCGGACAGGAGGAAGTGCAGACGCCCTGAGGGAAGAAGGGAGGGAGCTGTGGGAGCTGCAGATTCTCGTGGGTGTGTCAGTGATGACAAAGAGCTGGCTCGGGAGATGCCCAACCTGAGGGGATTGGTGGGAACAAACTAATTATCCTGGATTGGATTCTAGACCAGAAAAAGAACATTAGTGGGACAATAGGTGAAATTTCAATAAGGTCTGGAGAGTAGTTAATAATTTAGATTGATGTTAATTTCTTAGTTTTTGATAACAGTACTGTGGTTATGAAAGAAGTTAACATTCAAGGGAGGTGGGTGAGGGGCATGTGGGAATACTGTGTACTATTTTTGCAAGTCTGAAATAATTTCAAAATGAAAAGTTAAAAATTAATCACCTTATATAATAAAAGCCTAATATGCTAAGTGTCCAGTCATCCAGTCAGCCACTCAACCAATCAAAGTGTAATATGCTAATGAAATGCTAAGGCTGCTCAACAGCTCACTATGACATGCACTGACTATCAGGGGGCAAACGCTCTAACCAGTAGGTTAGTTTGCTGCTGGGGTCTGGCTGATCTGGACTGAGCGAGATGGGCTGGACATGCCCTGGAGCCCTCTCGTGGTCCCTCCCCGGCTGGCCAACCTCCTGTGTCCCTCCCCGGCCCCAACCGTGCACCGGTGGGTCCCTTGGCCTGGCCTGCGCCATCTCACAATCCAGGCTGAGGGACTCCCCACCCGCCCAGTGCAGGAATTTTGTGCACCGGGCCTCTAGTAAATAAGTAAGTTTTTAAAATCCTACTTTCCTCTGGGCTCCGAAACCACCTCACATCCGTGCTTGGAGACCTGCTCCTGAGAGCTTGGGCAAGTCAGTGGTCCCACAGGCCAGCTCCTCGTCCTCAGCATGCTGCCAGGACTTACCCCTGCAGTGCTGTGTGAGGACTAAGTGACATAAAACAAGGTAACAAACGGTAATCCTCAGGGCCCGGCAGTGGAAAGTGTTGAGCAACTGTTGTTTCCTTCCCACATTCAGCCAGGCGCCCCTCACAGCTGCTAGCAGGAGGCGTCCACACCTGGGAGGGGCTGCTCAGTGCTCCCTGCGTTCCCTTTCTGCATCCTCATATGTGCTTTGTCCCCCAACGAAGGTCAAGATCCACGAGGACAGGGGCTGTGCATTAAGAAGCCGCAGTAAACAAGGCCCCTCTCTTTCATTTGCTTTTTCAGCAAATATTCATTGCACGTGCCAGGCAGGGTACAAGCAGCAGAGAACCCGGCAGCTGGGTTGCTGCCAGCATAGTGAGTGGCGCGGCCAACAGACCCAACTGGAAAACCAGTCAACAAACAAGCAGTGAACTACAGCTGGTGACGGAAGGGAAGAGGTCCATCTTACTGTGGACAGGGTGGTCAGGGAAGGCCTCTTCTCCACGGGCAACCTTCGAGCTGGGAATGGACAGGCGAGAGGGAGCCAGCAGTGCAGACAGCCTGGGTGGTGCAGCACCAAGGTCCTGAGCAGGCAGGAGTGGGGTGTGTCCTCGGAGCCTCCAGAAGGCCGAGGCAGGGCCAGCGGGGCAGAGATAGCCAGAGCAGAGGCGTGCAGGGGCCAGGCCAGAGAGAAGGGGTGGAAAATTGCTGGTGGCTTTTAAAGTGGGGAAGCATGTGCTCTGACTTCCCTTTTTAAGGGTTCACTTGGCTGCTGTGTAGGGGTGCGGTGGAAGGTGGCAGGGGAAACGGAGTCGCTGAGTGGGAGAGATGGCAAGAGCCTGGACTGGAGGGTGTTGGAGATGAGAAAGCTGGAGCTGGGTGCTGGACCCGCCGGCTGTGGGGGAGGGAGGCAGGGGGGAGGGACAGGGTGGCCCTGAAGTCTGGATCACAGTGCACAGCAGGGGAATGCAGGGCCTGAGGACCCAGTAACACGTGGGACACGCATCCCAAGCTCCCAGCCCAGTCCTCCCCTGACAATGACTTGCACGTGCCTCTCCAGGCTCTGAGATCTGGCTCCTCTTCCATCTCCACATAATGGCTGTGTCACAATCACCAACGTCCAAAACCATGCTTGTCAGCTCTTCCTCCTGCTGCCTCTCCTTCTGGGAAAGGCCCTGTCATCTGCCCAGTTTCACAGTGTGAGCTCTGACTTAACCCTCCCCTGACATATGCGACCAAAACAGATTTTCCCTCAAGTTTACCTTCTAAAAGAACTCTTAACCATTTGCAACAGCATGGATGGACCTAGAGAGCATTATGCTAAGCGAAATAAGCCAGTCGGAGTAAGATAAGTATCACATGACCTCACTCATTTGTGGAATATAATGAACATAAACTGATGGACAAAAATAGATCCAGCGACACAGAAGCATCGAACAAACCGTCAAACCTCAGAGGGAAGGCAGGGGAGGGTGGGAGGAGGGGGTAAGAGATCAACCAAAAGACTTGTATGCATGCATATCAGCATAACCAAGGGAGGGTGAGGACCTGTGCTGGGAGGCGGAGTGCGCTGGCAGAGGTCCATGGGGGGAAAGGAGAAATATGTAATACTTTCAACAATAAAGAATTAAAAAGAAAAAGTTTACCATCTACCCCTCACCCCATGGGCTCACCCAGGGGCAGGGAAAGCCTCCTTTACACAGCTCTCTGCCTTCAATCCAAACTGCAAACCACTGGCACACAAAGCACCGTTGCTGACCGCGTCCCGCTCCTGCTCAAAAGCCTTCAGTGGCTCCCACTGCTGACAGGTGAGTGTCCGACGCCCAGTCCGGCCTGAACTGGGATGGAAACAAGTCTCTGCCTCCCCCCGCTCCGTGGCCCAGGGAAGACCCTGTGCTCCCAAGAGTAAACAAGCAAAAAGCCCCAAATGTCCACCAACAGCGCAATGGATAAATAAGGGATGACATAATCAGACCATGGAGACCTGCACAGCCAGGAAAATAAAGGATGTAGCCTTGGCCGATGTGTCCCAGTGGTTAGAGCATTGGCCTGCAGACCAAAGGGTTGTGGGTTTGATTCCCAGTCCAGGGCATGTATCTCGGTGGCAGGTTTGATCCCTGCGCCCCGGTTGGGATGCATTCGGGAAGCAACCAGTCAAGTGTCTCTCTCACATGGATGTTTCTCTCTCTCTCTCTCCCCCTCCTCCCTTTTACTCTCCCTAAAAATCAATGGAAAAAAATACCATTGGGTGAGGATTAAAACAAAAGCAATGCCAAAGTGTGCCCAACCATCGCCTATATTGGTTGGGATGCAGACGTACACAGTAAAGAACCACGGCAGCTGAGGGGAGAGCAGCACGCAGGCTCCCTCGGAGGCAGGAGGAGGTGGGCCCAGGCCCACAGGGTCTGCAGTATCTCTTGAGCTGGGTAGTGGAGAGACTGTTATCTATTTTTTTGAATACCTGAAATAACTCATGAAAATTTCAAAACTACCATCCTCCTGCAGGTCTCTGGCCTGGAATCCCCTCCATGCCTTTCTCTACTTACTGGAATCCTAAGCTTCCTTCAGGGATCAGCTCAAACCCTGCAGCTCCTGATTACCCCAGCAGAAAGCCTCCTTCCTGCCTCCATCTGGGAGCACTCGGCCTCTCCCCTCCACGGGGAGGGAGCCCCTCAGAGGCAGGGCCTTACCACCTGGTAAGGACCATGCGGAGGGCAGGTGGACTCGGCTGGAGACCCAGCCTGCTCCTCCTGGCTCCTCAGCACCCCCTGCAGCCCCAGCCCCAGCACAGCACAGAACTGGCACTCAAAATGCCTAGTGACCAGGAAGGTGGGGAGGGCTGGGCAAGCAGGTATTAAAGCGACCAGGCACTTGAAATGGACTGTCCACTCGGCACCCCGTGCAGCTGGCCTCATGCCAGGCTGTGGACCCTGCGAAGCCCAGTGGGGGTGTCTGGGGCCCGAGCTACAGCCACTTCTGCCCCTGCTCTCCCCTCCCCTTCTTACCCACCTGCTTCCAAGTCCCTCCCCTTACCCACACAACTGGCCAAGCAGGCTGTTCTGCTAAGCAGGTCATCTAGACCCAAGGACATGGGTGGGACTGTGTCATTGGGCCACAAAATCCCAACTTCCCCAGCCCTGGGGTCTGGACCCAGGGTCCCTTAAGTGGAAGAGCTAGAAGGAGTACTAGACAGGGGGTCTGCAGCTGAGTCCACAGTCCTGGCTCTGCCCACCAGGTCAGGCTGCCTCTCTGGAGCTCACTGGCTCATCTTTAATAACAGTGACCTTTTCCACAGCTTTCCTTGTGAGCGGCCCTGGCAATGACCTGCTGTCATCCTCCAACTAACCCCGAGGCAGGTACTACTATTCCTGCACGTCACAGAGGAGGACAGGGAAGCCCAGAGAGGTAAGAAGGGATTTGCTCGGGACCGCAGAGCAGTGGGTGGTGGGGCAGAGAATCACCCCACAGCCTGACCCTGGAGTCTGCATTCTTAACCGCTAAAATTTTCCCCAACCCAAATAAGGGGCTAGGATGAGATGTGTGGGCCAGAGCTATTTGGGGACAGACCCAACTCCTTGGGGGGCCTTTGCTGAGGAAAATGACCTATCACCCTGACCAGACACGCAGCCCAGGATCTGGCCCCTGGGACTCCTGGGACACTAGTTTGGGCTCTCTGAGATATAGACCCCAGGACACGGTGAATCATCTCCTGGGACCAACCCATTACAGAGGCAGCATTTTGCCACAAGGACAGAGGGTCAGAGCCCATGGACCTCAGGGTAAGGCCCCCTGAACCGGAGAATCCCTTTCCAATCTGCCCTGTGATTCCCAGTCCCGGACTTAGGACGGGGTTGATGGTTCACGGGGGAGTGTCGTGAGTCAGATGCACAAGACAATTTAGGAAAGAGGACAAATATGTGAAACCTTAATCAATAAAGTAATTAAAAAAAAAACATAACAAACAAACAAACAAAGACAATTTAGGAAAAAAGAACAAGACCCTAGATGGGAAAATGTGAAAGATGAAGGTGCCACTGGGAAGTGACTGGGACCACTGTCCCATGGAATGGGCCCTACCACTTCCTTTCTTCTGCTGCCGAGGCACATGGCCCAGTAAGCTCACTGTGACCTGCAAGATGACCTGACACCCCAGGGCCAAATGTGGGATTCAGGCTCTGCCATGGGGTCCCCAGGCACGGGCAGAAAGTTGGGCTCTAACGAAGATTTTGGTCTTTTCCTCCTTTGGCCCTGTTCTTAAATTCTCATTCAACCCACAGTCACCTCACCAAAAAGGAAAGCATGTTTCCTAATTGGTCCTCTGGGACCCAGGTGGGAGAGACTGAGAAACCACTCTGCAAGAGCAGGGCTGGGGGTGGGGGCCACCGGCTGGGGTGCGCCCTGCAGCTGTCCCGAGGGGCCCTCCCCTAGGGGTGAGGGCTGCGGACACAGCACCAGCTGCCCCAGTGAGGGGTCACGGGCCCACTGAACCAGAGCGTGGCTTCTCTGATATCTGAGTCTGAACCTCCAGCCCCCATGGGAGGCTGGTGGGACAGCTGGAGCCAGTGAGACACATCCCGCCCCCTAACCTCCTCTCTCTGCACACAGTGGAGAGCACACAATAAAGCTCTTCTTCTCCCCTCCTCCCCAAGGGCAGCCTCCCTATGCTGGGCAGGCCGCAGGCCCGAGGGCTTTCAAGTATCTGTCCCAGCTGGGCCCTAGGCTCAGCCTCAAGATGGCATGGGGGGTGGGGGTGGGGGTGGGGGCTCTGCATTCAACAGAATGACCTGGAAAGCCCCTATTGCAGGGTCACCTATTTTGACCCCTTCCTTCCTCCCTCTGGCACTCTCTAAATGACCCCCAATCCTGGTGGGGCCCCAGATTCCACCAGGACCCAACAGGCAAGCTAAGTTGGTGAGGCCGCTGGTCAGGGAGGATTTGGGGATTCTCCTCTCATGCCCCCCAGGCCCCAGGCCCCTGCGTTGGGTGTGGTTTGGGTTTGGGTTTGGGTCTGTTTCTTTTAGCGTTCCCCTGCTCTCCCGCATTCTAACCCCAGGCCCTCTTGTTCTAGTCCTGCTCCCTGGGCCAGGCCTGTGGGAGTCCAGACCTTTGAACACCTAATGCAGGAATAAGCAAGGACATGTGGTGAAGGCTTTGTGTCTGACTAGCCAGACAGCTTTCATGTGAAAGCCGACCCAGGAAAGGCTGAGGGCGGAGGCACTTGCACAGACACCAGGACACAGAGTTCTACTGCAGCCAGGACCTGCTCCCAGGCCCCTGAGGAACAAAGAGAGCAGCTCCGTGTTTTGGGAGTTCTCAAAGCTGAGGAAACTGAAGAAGAGAAAGAGACAGCTAACTAGGCCTTACAGGGAGAATTTCCTGAAGCTCCAGCAGGCCTGGCAGGCAGAGGGTACTTCCCCACGCCCAGGAGAAGGGCAGTGCCTGCATGTGGTCAAAACATAGGCCTGCCCCGGAGTTCATGGGGCCTGTGTCTACCGTCTCCATGCCCATCCTGGGAATGGTCTTCTGAAGACTTCAAGGCCCTTTCCACATGTTGCCCATCTTTCCCAGATGGAGGAGGAGCTGCTGCTGAGGGCAGGGGGTGGGAGGGTGGGGAAGGGGGGTTGGGGACCAGAGGCACAGCATTGCTGGGGCCTCTCTGTGGTTTCTCAGTCCTGGCAGAGAGGCCTGAACTAGTTTTGTCTCCTTGCCCATGATCCCAGGCCAACTGCCCAGCCTAGGCCCCTGGCGTTTTGTTTGGTTTTGATTTTGGTCTGTCCGTTTCGGCTCTATCCCCTGCCAATCTCAGGCCCTCTTGATCGAGTCCTGCCCTTGGGCCAAGCCTGTGGGAGTCCAGGGGGGTATCAGACCTGTGAACACCTAATGCAAGAAAAGGAAGAGCATGCGATGAAAACCCTAAGAGGGAAAACAAAGAGGGGTTCCTCGGAGGCGGGGACGAACTTGGACTGGGGAGGCTGAGCAGAGGAGATGGCACCTGGGCCAAGCTTGTCACTTACTCATTCATTAAAAGACATTTAACAATGTCAGGGCCTAAATCAAATCTTAACAGTTTCATTCTGGTTAGAGGTACAAAGGCTGAAGGAGCGAGGCCAGGTGAGGGCTGACCGTGGGTTGGCCCAGGGTGGGAGCAGTGGAGGTGGGGATAAGTGTTCAGATTTTAGACATTTTTTGAAGGTGAGCTTTGAGGATGCAACAGGTAGAGACGTAGGGAGGAAGGAAGATCTGACAGGCTCTCAGACAGAAGTATGGAAAAGCTCATGGCCTAGAGATGATGGAATTGGGCAGATTTGGAGGGGGTGTCGGAGGGCCCCAAAGGCCTACGTGAGGGTGTGGACTCCATTTTGTAGACAGTGTGGCTTGGGGAAGGGGCCATCTGCTCAGAGCCACGGTTTGAAGACTAACCCAGCAGCAGAGGGGAAGCTGGATGGGGGGAGAGCAGAGGGGCTGCTGTGGATGCTGAGGCTGCAGCTGATCGATGTTTCTCTCTTTCTCTTCCTCTCTCTCTAAAATCAATAAAAACATTTTTTTAAAAGAAAGATCCTCTATGCCTAGAAATGGAGAAGGGGGTTTGGTCAGGGAGGGAGAATGGGCTGTGCAGCTCCACAGGCTGACTGCCATCCACTCAGTCAGCTCTGCAGACATTCCCAGGCCTGCAGGGGCCCAGCCTTGTTCCCCATTCAACCCCACTCTGCAGACAGATTTTCTGCTCAGGGCCAGGTTCTGCAGCCAACAACACTGAGAAGGCAAAGGGGCAAAAGGGAAACTGAGACATGAAGCAGGGGACACACCTGGGAGGGCCCACACGCTTGATCCCAGCCTCCTCATGCACACCCTGTCACTCATTCCCGGGGAACTTGTCATGCCCTGATTCCTGCCCTGGTTTGGGTTCCTGTTCACATGCTCCTTCCTCTGCTCCTTGAGAACAGCCACTAGATTGTGCTCACATCTGTGATCCCACAATCCTGACCCAGGGCAGCTAGGGGTTCACTGAAGGAGGGGACATAGGATTTCCTGATGGGTGGCTTGGCAGAACAGGCTTGGAAGCCTGGAGTAGAAGCATGTAAAAAGTTCTAGAAGGAGCACCATGTACCCTCCCACCTATTCCCCATGCTACAGAATGAGCAATTGCTAACATTCCCTGCGTGCTTACTATGAGCCAGGCCCTGTGCACATATATGCACAATTTCATTTGATCCTCACAGAAGCCCCAGGAGGTAAAGGCTATCACTATGCCCATTTTCCAGATGCAAACAACTGAGGCACACAGAGGCTAAGTTATTTGTTCAAAGTCACATGGTTACTAAGCAAAAAAACTAGGATTCAAAAGCAGATTTGAATCCTGACCCCACATGCTATTTGCGTAACTACTATACTCACTGTTTCCCAGACCCTGCAGAATCCCAAATGCGCACGTCTACCTCAGGTTAGCCCAAATCTCCCCTCTACTGTGCCCAGTTATCCCCATCCCAAGACAACTGTGGCTGTGTTTGAGGAAAGCCCTTTATAAAATTGTCAAACACCAGTGATTATTGTTACCAATGACAACATTACTTAGTATTTCCACTGCTGCTTTCCAGCCCCCAGTAGACTCCTCTATTTTTGGTCTTCTCCGTCCGCCCCTCCCCATCATGTCCTGTCCCATCCACCCCTCCCTCTCCATCCTTCCTGGAGGCACCCCCACAGCATCAACACCTGCCTCTTTCCCCAGCCTGTTTCCTGCTAACACCCCCTGCCCCTCCCAGCAGCCAGCAGCCTCTCCCTCCAGGGACTGGACCAATTGTTTCCCAGACTGTGGAGGGGCAGGAGCTGGAACTCGGACTCCCGGCACGTCCTTCTGCTCTGCGAATTTGGGGAGTGGATTCCAAGGCAACCTTGAAATGCAGATACAGGAAACCCTTAGGAATACTGAATTCCAAATAAACTCTCTGAGAATTCCAAGTTTGGCAACTGGGTCACTCCCAGATCCAAAATTCTAGGAATACCCCAACTGTCAGGATTCTGAGAAGGCCAGCTTGGGAATTCTAGTCTCAGGAATTCTAATTCCAGTTCCTTGTGGAAACTTCTATTTTCTACTTCCTCAGGCTGTTTGTATGATGACTTCAACATTACCCATTTTGAAAATCAGAAGTAGATTGAAAAATCCCTCCCCAAATATAATTGTAAAATTTCCAAAATTTTTGTGGGGAGACAATTTTTTTTAATCCCAAATATGAAAACATTTCAATATTTATCTCATTATGTTAATCCTATTATAAGAGCAATGGTGACTTGGTTGGTGCATTATCGAGAATGTGACCAGCGTTTAGGCTACTAGAAATGTGAGTGCCCCAAAAGGCCCACACACAAGACTCACCCCAACCCCGCCATATTTTCCAGTCTTCTCCCACTAGACCCTTATATCTCTATTTCTTAGACCGAATGTGAGGAGAATCCTAAGGGCTGAAGCACCTGAGATATCTGTGGTCGTCTAGGGAGGAGAAGTGAATTGTGCAATGTCTTCTCTAAGCTCAGGAAATTCCCAAGCTTAGGTCCTCCCCTGAAACTGGCCTGTGGCAAGGGCTCCCACATTTGCCATCCCCAACATCACTGTCCTCAAACTGGGACTTGAGGTCCTGCCCCCTGGCCCTGCTAGTGGTGGGAAGGGGATAGGGACCCTATGAAATCTTTTTCTTGGGATTCCTTCCCTGTCTCTCAGTGTCTCAGGGCAGAACAGAGCTGGTTAGCCACTCTTGCCTGCCTAGGAAGGGGCAGAAGTAGGGGGAATGGACAAGTGAGCACAGGGTAGGGAGTGAGGACAGGGTAGGGAGTGAGGACAGGGTAGGGAGTGAGGACAGGGTGGGGAGTGAGGACAGGGTAGGGAGTGAGGACAGGGTAGGGAGTGAGGACAGGGTAGGGAGTGAGGACAGGGTAGGGAGTGAGGACAGGGTAGGGAGGGGGTTGGACAGTAAAAAGTCACTGGAGGTCAGTGAACCTTAACAATTCAAGCAGGGTTAAGTAGGGTGGGATTCACAGCCTGGGGCTTCCCACACAGGCCAGGATCGGGGGAAGGGGACAGACTGACCTACAGGGTTGGGACACTCGCTTGGGACAGGAGAGCTGTGTTGTGTGGTGGGGAGCTGGGTGGTGGGGAGAGGGGCAGGGACGCGTGGAAGGAGTTGGCGTATTCGAATGTCACTTAGATGGTACGCGGCATTCCATCTCCCCTGCACCTGTCCACGGGGCCTCTGGACCCGGGATACTGCGCCTGCCCTCCTTTCCCAGCTCCCTGTCTCCGGCCCTCACCTGTCTCTTTTCTCCAGATGTCCCCTCACGCCCCATGTCTGGCCGCCCTGGGCTGCCCCTCCAACCCTCCGTTACCGGTCCATACCCATTTCCGACCCACCGACTTCTTCTCTCCCCCCAGACCTATGGTTTCTCTAGCCCGCCTCTCCGACCGCTCTTCTTTGGACCCGGACCCCCCAGCCCTCACCCGCACTAACCCCCTAGCCGGTCAGTCCCCGCGAGCCCGCCTTCCCGAGCGCCGCATCCCGGGCGCCCCGCACTAACCCAATTCGGAAGAGCAGCCGCTTGCTGCGCGCCATGAACAGGCAGCGGAGGGTCCGCCGCGCTCGGCGGCTGCGGGGGCTCAGGAGCAGGACCAGGACAAGCAGCAGCCCGCAGCTGGCGACCCACAGGCACGGCGCAGGCCAGCCCAGCCAGGCCATGCTGGGGGGAGGTGCCCGCCGCTGCAAGAAGGGGGGCGGGGGGCGGGGCGGGACGTTGCTAGGCAACGGCACGGCCCAGGCCCCGCCCCCTGCGCCAGCAGGTTGAGGGGGGTGATGGGGGCGTTCTGGCCCCGCCTTGCCATTGACTCGTGTTTGAATCCGCCCCCTCGCCACCCGCGATCTGGCGAACCCCTCGAATGCCACCGGGTCAAAGGCGGCCCGGCCCCGCCCCCGCTGGCCGGCCAGGAGGCGGGCGGGACTTGAGCACCCTCGGACCTGCGCCGATCCCTGTCCACATTCGCCTGAATCCCGCGAAGGGACCTAGGCTTGCAGCCTACCCTCTACGCAACTCTCACCTTTCCCTGTAGAGGAACTCTGGGAGGGGCCCTGGAATGGTCCTCTTAGCGGGAAACCTTAGACTCCTGAACATTTTTAGCTGGAAGGAACTTGAGAGATCCTGTGGGTCAGCGGCCATTCGTTCATTCATTCATTCACTAAGTTACTTTTCTATGTCCTCCTATCTGCCAGGCACTGTGCTAGGGTCTGAAGATACAAGGATCAAAGACACACAGTCTCTGCATTCCCGGAGCCTACAATTTGAATCTAGTAGAGAAACAAACCAAATAAGCAGACAAACATAATTGTGTGTATATGTATTTATAGTTATGCATGTACATATATGTATATGTTATACATACTTACATACATGTGTGTGATTGGGGGCCAGTGATATGGAGGACAGAAGACCAGTTTAAACGGGGGAGGGCCCCCTGAGCAGATGACATGTAAGCCATACCCTGAAGGATAAGAGGCCACAGAAGCTCAGAGGTAGTGACTTGACCAAGGTTATGCAGTAATGAGTGGCAGAGACAGGACCAGGACCAAAAATTCTGACTCCCAAGCCCTGAGGGATTTCCACATCTCTATCCACCACCCACCCCCACTGTTATGGTCCCTGGGATGGAAGTAGATGTAAGGGCAGGCAAGGTGACATCTACACATTTGGGCAAACCAGAGCTATGGTTGGGCTCCTGGCTCCAGCCTTAGCCCTGACCCAGCACAGGAAGGGGAGGAAATGCTGCAAACAGTCAAGCTAGCTCTCCCACTGGGAGGTGGTTGGAGGGAAGAAGGTGAGCTGGTGCTAGATAACCTGACCCCCAAATCACACATTTTTCTCTCTCCCTCTTCTGTACTCTGATTAGGTAGTTCAATCTAAAGGCTGAACCCTCCCCCCCACCCCCCACCTACCCCTGCGTGGAGAGTATGGAAGTATAGGATCTTCATGCACAATGAACTGGAGGTCTCATTCCCCACCCCACCCCACCCCACCCCACCCCAAAAACCCAACAGATGGGCTAAATGATCCCCAAACTGAATTGTAATCCCAACACCTAATCCTGAATTTCATCCAGAAACCCCAGACATAAAGTTTCTTTTATGTGGATACATCTTGAGAGCAAGAGCCTATGGCCTGCTCCCTCCCTGTCTCCTTGCCTACAATTCAGCTTCTTCTCACTGCCTGACACATAAAGGGCTCTCAATAAACAAAATAGAATTGAAGTAAGCCCCTGCCCTTAGCTTCCTACCTGTGTGCTGCAGAGGAGGCAAAGCAGGGAGAAGACTGACAAGCTAATTTGTAGAAAGTTCTTCCAGGCCAAGGGAATTTGTACGTCTCCAAATCTGTGTCTCTACATGCAAAGTAAGGAATTATGATGCCTCACCAAAAGGCATTATGAACACACCTTTCTGCAGATAAGGCTGTGCCAGGCATTATACTGAGAAATTAAAACACAGTCCATGTCATCTGAAACAGGAAATGCAGGCTCAGACATAAGCCAGCAGAGAATACAGAGATGACCAAATTCTAATCTCAAGCCGGCCACACATACATTAACAAGATTATAGATAATAAACTAAGATGCATTTTATGAAATATTTGGAGCTAGGACAGGGCTGGGGATAAGGAGCGAGGGTGGGTGTTTTAGGGACACATGCAGACTCAGGAAGCCAACCCTCCCCTCCCCTGGACTGTTCTGGGAGACTTCCAACCTTTGTTCCAAATCTGCTTTTGTTTCACCTCTGCCCCGTGAGAATCTTCTGTGCCTGCCAGGCTGATGCCTCATTATTCGCCCCCTCTTGCACTGTGTTAATACCAAACAACTTGTATTTCGCTTGAACCCATCATATTGCTTCATACTCTCATGACTTTGCACAGGCTGTGCCCTCCGCCTGAAGTGCCATTCATTCTTTGTTCCCCAAAGAGTCGGATCAGGTATGCTCTCTTTGGAAAGCTTTTCTCCAGAATTCCCACCCCAGCATGGGCTTAAACATGCTTCCCACCCTTGTGCCAATTCCAGGTCTGGTACATACAGTATAGCATCATTCAATGCAATACTCCTATGCCACATAGTTTGCTTACATGTTTATCTCAGTGTCTAGAGTCTTGAAGGCTTTATTATCTTTCTTAAGAGTAGGGACTATGATTTCTTTTTTTTTTTTTCATCTTCGAATTCCAGTGCCAGACATATACTAAATACTCACAAGTGTTCTTTGGTTTTTTATTTATTTATTGGGGTGACAGTGGTCAACATGAACATATAGGTTTCAGGTGTGGGTTTCTATGTTACAAGATCTGTATATCGCACAGTGTGCCCACCACCCATCACAAGTAATCTTTGAAATGTCAACTCCAAGGCCCCCGCTTGATGGGGCCAAGCCATACCTTCCCCATCATCAGATGCCATTATCCCCTTTTCACCACAAACCAGCCACACTATTTCTCAAATGTGCCCAGCTCATTCCCACCTCAGGGCCTTTGCTCATGCTCTCTCCACTTGAAACTTTCCCTCCAGTTCTTTGACTCAGTTGGGTGGCTTGTGAAGAGTGAGCCAGAACAAGCCTGGTGGCTGCATATTTCATGACATTAGGGAAGGTTGCAGGAGAGCCAAGTCTGGGGACCCATACAATCTAGGTCTTTGTCCATGACCTCTTCCCCTGAGTAGCTTGGGGGATACTGCCAAGGCTAAGGTTTGCCTCTGACTCTCCTAGGGAGAGACCCATTAGTAACCTGGGTCAGGTGACTGGCAGTCATGCAGTTCTGGCCTATGTTGTGGTGGTCTTAGAACTTAACTCACAAAGAGCAAGCCTCCTTCCAGGTTCCTGGGGTGGGGGTGGGGTTCTTAAGTCATCTCCTATCTATTTGCCATCTTAGTCTGTCTATCTCTGGTGTCTGAATCCTGCCTTCCCAACTCGCCTGGAAGTTCCCCTTAGGATCGAGAGCCTGCCTTCATCTTTGCATCCTAGCTCAAGCTTGATGCCTGGTGTTTGGCTGGCATTCAGGAAACCGATGATGATGATGATGATGATGATGATGATGATGACGACGATGACGACGATGACGACAATGATGACCACGATGGCACAATCATGAAGAAGCTGAGATGATTGGAGCTGTTTGGATGTTAGAGACAAGAGATATCATGTTGGACCAGAGTGAAGAAGTTCAGTTTAGAAAAGTTAGCCAAGTGCAGAAGTGATGGCGAGGATAATCTGGCTCCACTCAGCCCAGCCCCATTCACATCGCTTCATGCCCCCACCCCAAGCTCACCACCCCACTGTGGGCTTCCCTCTAAGCTGTTGTGCTGTACACCCCAGAACCCTGGTTTGCTTAGAAATAAAGCCCCCTGACATCTTCTGCCTCCTACCTCTGTCACATGCCTTTCCAGGTCAAGATCATTGCTCCTCCTGCCTCATTTAAAAACTCTCCACCCTCCTCATCAGTCTAGCCACATACCAAGTCCAGGCTCTGAGGAGTTCGACAGTGTTTTTAGACTTCCTGCCTGATGCCTGCCACCAGGTAATTCCAACAAGTATGGCTCCTTCAACATTTTAGCTCAACTTTAGGGAATCTAGGAACCACACAGGGAGCTTGTTAAAATACAGAATCCTGGGCCCCTCTCCAAGAGATACAGACTCCGTAGGTCTGGCTGGGCCCAGGAATCTTGCCTCAGTGATTCTGAACTCTGCCTTGGCCTCAGTTCCTGACCTCAATTCCAAGGCCTTCAAATGCAATTCCACAGCCTACTCATATGGTCACACCCTGGATTTCCCTGAAACTTTCTACGTCTGAGAACCTACACTCCGGTGTCCTTCTGCCTGACTCCCTCACTCCCACAACATGTACCCCTCCATCTCTGGCCCCTCAAAACATTTTTCTTCCAGCCCTTCAGCCCCTCCAGACTACATGGCTTCTCTCTCAGTGAGAACTCGAGGTCATCTTTTAAACCACTCACCAGCTGTCAGCTTCCTCATGCCCTATCCCTCCAACCTCAGTCTACCAACCTCCAGACCTGCCTGTACCAACCTGACAATCCACCTTTTCTGCTCCAACCTCATGGACGGGAGAAAACGACTGTCTCATGTGAATCAGGGCCTTCACAAATCGGGCCTTCCTGGGACATTCACCAACGCTTGGCAGTGCTTTTACATGGATGAGGTTGTCTCTCATTATCCACAGCTGTTTTTGGAAACCTCAGGCCCTCCAATCTCGCTTTCAGCTAATTGCCTTCTTAGAGGAAATAATTCATGTGCCTACCCATCCCTCTACAAATTTTATTATTTAAAAATTTTAGAGGAAGTACTATTAGCCCCTCTTGCTCATATATTTAAGCAGTGTTTCTCCTAGCCACCATTTTCCTCACCATATGCTCAGGGATTATCTCCCTGCCTTAAAAGCTTCCCTTAACCTTGGGTCATTTTATTGATTCTGTTCGGCCTTAATCTCAACACTAGGGGCCCGGTGCACGGATTCATGCACCAGTGGGATGGCATGGCCTGCAGGGATCGGGCCGAAACCGGCAGTTCAATGCTGCCTGCTGCTCCTGCCTGCTTCTCCCGCTCATCCTGGTCCAGCTAGCGCCAAGTCAATCCTGATCAATTGGGAGAGGCTCATGCCACCACAGTGGCGCTTGCTAGCCACGAGCCCTGCATCTAGCACCCATTGGTCAGGTAAGCGGCACTCTCGCTGTGGGAGCGCACTGACCACCAGGGGCAGCACCTGCATTGAGCATCTGCCCCCCTGGTTGTCAGTGTGCATCATAGTGACCGGTCAACTGGTCATTAGGTCACTTAGGCTTTTATATATATACTAGAGGCCTGGTGCACGAATTCGTGCACAGGTGGGGTCCCTCGGCCTGGCTGGCAATGGGGGCCAATTGGAGCCGGCTGACCGGGGGGAAGGGACCACAGGAGGTTGGCCGGCCATAGGAGGTTGGTTGTGGGAGTGCACTGACCACCAGGGGGCAGCTCTTGCATTGGGTGTTTGCCCTCTGGTGGTCAGTGAGCATCATAGCGACCGGTCAACTGGTCATTTGGTCAACCGGTCGAAAGGGTCGCTTAGGCTTTTATATATAGATAGATAGATAACCTAGGTTCCTGAAAGTCTGCTTCCTTAGGTGTGGTAGATTACATTTCAGTTCTCAATTCTTAGTCTCTTCCTGTAAATATACCCATTACCATGTGACTGTGCATCATTTCCATGGAGGTGAAATATATTTCCCCACACCACTGAGGTTTGGCTTGGTTTCGTGAATTGCTTTGGCCAATGGAATCTTAACAGACATGCTACAAAGAGAAGTCTTAAATGTACTACTGTGGTTAACTTGGTCTCTGTTTCTGAGCCTTTCCTTTCGCCTTGAGAACATCCCTCAGGTAGTTGCTGGCCTAAGGTGTATGTAAGGTACATGGAGTTGACTTGGCCCCACTCACAGGTTGAAAGCCAGTGCAACCCAGCAGAGCCCAGCCTAGATCAGCTGAAACCCAGCTTGCCCACAGATGCACGAGAGAAAATACATGCTATTGCTGTATGCATCTCAGTTTTGGATTTGCTTGTTACACGGCATTATTGCAACCGTAGCTGACAAGGACAGTGGAACAAAAAGGTTAGTTATTAATGGTGCTGGAAAGGTATGGTGCTTGGATAAGTGACTAGCTATTTGGAAAAGAGCAATCTAGACCAGTGCCTCCCAGAGTACATCAAAATAAATTCCAGGTGAATTAAAGTTTAAGAAGATAAAAGTAAACCTTATACTGTTAGAAGGAAATTAAATACATTTCTGATCTCTGATAGTGGAAGACTTTCTCAGGCTAAAAGCAATAAAAGTGTTTTTCTAGTTTTCTTTAATAGGTATATATTACTTTTAAACTCAGACAAAAGGCAACAGACCTAACAAGGGAAAGAATTGCTCTTTTGGCTACTTAAAAAACAATTAAACCTTCTATATGTTTTTTTAAATAACACAAACAAAAGCAAAAGCAAAATAAAATGTGGAAAATATTTGCCTCAAATTTACAAAAGAGTTATTCTACTTAATATATAAAGACCTTAAAAAAATGAAAAAATACAAAGACCCCAATTGGGAACAAAGGGATAAATAAATTTTATATATATATATGAAAAAAAATGTTATAACTTATAATCAAGATAATGCAAGCTAAACAATGAGATATGATTTCTATCTATCAAAACAGCAAAGATTAAAAACTAATAAAAACTGACCTGGCCGGGTAGCTCAGTTGGTTTGAGCATTGTCCCAATATGCCAAGATTTTGGGTTCCATCCTGGGTCAGGGCACATACAAGAATCAACCAATGAAAGCATAAATAAGTGAAACAACAAATCAATGTTTCTCTCTCGCGCACGTGTGTGCCATCTAAAAATCAATTTTAAAAAAACTAATAAAATCCTGAAAGTTTTTAAGAATATGGAAAGATGGGTGTTTATACATTGTGGTGGTGTCATTGGTACAATGTTCTTGATGCAATTCCCAATATGCATCTAGGCTTTTAAAATGTTCCTATCCTTTGACTCAGTAATTCTGTTTTAGAGGTTTCCCCAAAGGACCTGCCCTAAAATACATCATTTGAAATGTACACAATAGTGAGACTGTAAACAGCATCAGGTCCGGAAGGGAAGAGTTAGGTCCCGTGAACCTCTGTGCAGCTTTTATATGGTGTTTATAATTAGAACCCAAAGACATGTGTGATTCTGGAACAGAAAATGGACATGGGGTGGGGGGGCGGGGAGGCAACTGCCAAGATCTGAGAGGGTAGAGTCTAAGAGTTGAATGAGTTAACTTCCTGGTTTTGGTGCTGATACTGTAGTTAAGCAAAATGTAAACTTGGGGAAGCCAAGTGACAGGTGTATGGAACCTCATTGCACTTTTAGAAAATACTTTTTAATTCTAAAATAACTTTAACATAAAAAGTTTTTAAAAAGTTAAAACACACCAGCTTGGCCAGTGTGGGTCAGTGATCTTCCTGGAACCAAGAAGTCACCAGTTCAATTCCCAGTCAGGGCACATGCCTGGGTTTTGGGCTCGATCCCCAGTGTGGGGTGTGCAGGAGGCAACCAATTAATGATTCTCTCTCATCATTGATGTTTCGATCTCTCTCTCTCTCCCCCCACTTCTTCCCTGAAATAAATAGATATATATATTTTTAAAAAGAATATCTCTTATTTAAAAAAACACACACACTAAAATACACACAAAAAGAATTGTGTTCATATGTTCATAAAGTTGTTTATTTTTTTAAAAAAACCACACATTATGGCCCTGGGCAGTGTGGTCAGTGGTTAAGTGTTGGCCTGCACACTGAAGGTCAGTGAGTTCGATTCTGGGTCAAAGGCACGTACTTGGGTTTCTCACCAATTGATGCCTCTCTGTCACATCAATGTGTCTCTCTCACATGGATGTTTATCTCTCTCCACTCTCTCTTTCTCCCTCTCCCTCCTTCCCACCCTTCCACTCTCTCTAAAAGCAATGGAAAAAATATCCTGGGGGAGGATTAACAAAAATAAAAACAAAAAAACGCAATAGGATGTGGCAGATCCTGTTGGTTTATTAACCCCATTCTACATTCCCCTTTTTCTTTTGTTAACCCTTGTTTTGCCAGCTCTCCTATGAACCACAATAGCTTCCAAGTGAGCCCCTCCCCAGCTCTGGTAGGTGGTCCTGATTGTTCCAAGCCAACTGGTATACTCATTGTCTGGCCAAGTGATTGGTTAGACCAATGGTCGGCAAACTGTGGCTCGTGAGCCACATGTGGCTCTTTGGCCCCTTGAGTTTTTAGCAAAGGCCAGCTTAGGAGTACCCTAATTAAGTTAATAACAATGTACCTACCTATATAGTTTAAGTTTAAAAAATTTGGCTCTCAAAAGAAATTTCAATTGTTGTACTGTTGATATTTGGCTCTATTGACTAATGAGTTTGCCAACCACTGGGTTAGACCAAGAAATGTGACACAATTCTTGCCATTAGATAATAATAGCAAATGTTTATATAGTATAAATCATGAGCCAGGCACTTACACAGATTAAGTCTCATCTCTCATAAGAATCTATGAATCAAATACGATTATAATTCCCATTGCACAGATAAGAATATTAAGGCGCTGAGAGATCAAGCCAATTAGTTCAGGTTGCACAGCTGTGAGATGGTGAGGGAAATAGACTGAAGTCCTTCTAGGAAGGTTTTCCTAGTTGTTGAAAGAGGATATATGCTCTTTTCTTGCTGCAGGGTGCTGTCATCTGCCCGTGATGCCATTTTAGGACTACGAGGGAGCAGTTGAAGAGGATATTCGAACACACTGAACATGACAGAGCAAACATGAGATGGAACCAATGTCCTTGAAGACATAACCAAGTCCCTGAATAACCAGTCTGGATTACCCTATCCCTGGGCTTCTCATTCTGTGAGATAAAAACTGTACTTATTGTTTAGGCCACTTTTAGTTGTGTATTTTTTGATACTTGCAGCCTAAATACTCAAACTAGTACTGTGGGTAAAATTTTACATTTTAACATAAAGTATTGGCAGGGGCAGGGGAACAGGATTCAAAACTACAAATTTGGTATAATTGATATGATTGCTAAAATAAAGATGCATAGAAAAAAAAATCTAAAATGCTACCAGTGATGATCTTTGATTGAAGGGCTCATGCGGTATCACTTGTTTTTTACCCTTTCTTTCTTTCTTTCTCTCTTTCTTTCTCTCTCTCTCTCTCTCTCTCCCTCTCTCTCTCTCTCTCTCTCCCTTCCTCCCTCCCTCCCTCCCTCCCTCCCTTCCTTCCTTCCTTCCTTCCTTCCTTCCTTCCTTCCTTCCTTCCTTCCTTCCTATTTAATATATTTTTATTGATTTCAGAGAGGAAGGGAGAAGAAGAGTGAAATAGAAACATCAATGATAAGAGAGAATCATTGATCGACTGTCTCCTGCATGTCCCCTACTAGGGATTGAGCCAGCAACCTGGGCATGTGCTCTTGACCTGAATTGAACCCGGGACCCTTCAGTCCAAAGGCTGATGCTCTCTATCCACTGAGCCAAACCAGCTAGGCACTTTGTTTTGTTTTGTTAATCCTCACCCAAGGATATTTTTCCATGGATTTTTAGAGAGTGGAAGAGAGGGGGAGAGACAGAGAGAGAGAAACAATGACTGAGACACATCCATTGGTTGCCTCCCCCACACACCCAGACCAGGGCCGAGGATTGAGCCTCCAACCAATGCATGTGCCCTTGGCCAGAATCGAACCCAGGACTCTTCAGTTTGCGGAATGACACTCTATCTACTAAGCCAAACCAGCTAGGGCACTTGTTTTCTTTTCTTTTCTTTTTTTTTACACTTAAAAAATATTTTCTGACCTTTGATAATAAAAGTATATTACTATATTAATACAAACTATCATTTTATTAAAACAATAAAACTTCCCATCTAGTTCAGGCCACTCAACTGAGCTTCTGCCCCACTATTCCATCCTAATTTGGCTCTGACCCCTTGAACTTCAAACCTGTTTGTCACTGCTCAGTTTCTGTCACTTAACCTTTGAGCAGAACCTTCTTCTTTCTTCACCTTCCTTGTCTTCTGGTTCTCCTCTCAGGTCCCTTACAAGCTTCCCCGGCTGCTGCTGTCACTCATGTGTCCAGTTTCCCCAGAGGTCATTACTTGGCTTCTTCCTCTTCCCAGTTTCATTCACTGCTTCCCCTGACTTCAGCTATCACTTGAAATATAACTCATTACTCCCAGGGAGAAATGTCCACCCTAACTTCCCACTTTAAAAAAAAATGTTTTTATTGATTTTATAGAAAGAGGATGGGAGAGATAAAAACATCAGTGATGCGCCGAAACCAGTTTGGCTCAGTGGATAAAGTGTCAGCCTGAGGACTCAAGGGTCCCAGGTTCGATTCCAGGTCAAGGGCATGTGCCTTGGTTGAGGGCACATCCCCAATAGGGGGTGTGCAGGAGGCAGCTGATCGATGTTTCTCTCTCATCGATGTTTCTAACTCTCTATCCCTCTCTTCCTCTCTGTGGAAAATCAATAAAATATATATTTTTTAAAAAATCAGTGATGAGAGAGAATCATAGATAGGCTGCCTCCTGCACGCCCCTACTGGGGATCTAGCCCCAAACCGGGACTCAAACCATGAACTCCTGGTTCATGGGTCAAAGCTCAACCACTGAGCCACACCTGCTGGGCCTAACTTCCCTCTTGAGTTCCAAATCTAAATGCCCATCTTCTTCCTGGTTGTTCCAGTGGTGGGGCAGGCAGGAGAGCCTCAGTCTCTCCGTAAAGGGATAGGTAATCTGCAGGAAGCTATTTTGAGGATTAAATACAGTTACTCAAGTAAAGGATGCTGTGCCCAATTCATCACAGTTGCTTATTAAATGTTCACTGATGTTATTGCATTTTGTATCATTCGTCTGGCCTTGTGGGTGCTCTGATAGATATATTATGAGTGCATGCCAAGAGTGTGATCCTTCCCCTCTTAGTGCCATCACCCTAATTGGTTCATTGCAGGCATCTCCAGCTCCCGTCCACCCTATTACATAGTTGTCAAAGCCTTTGGAAGCCCAGGATCGAATCAAGTCTGCCCCTTGCTCAAAGCCAGTGTCTACACAATTAAATTCACATTTCTTGACTTTTAATACGATCTCAACCCAGTTTTCTGGTGTTTTATGCTCCCACTGCCGTCATGTGCCCCCCTTTTAGTCAACCTGCGCTGGTCACAGTCCTGGGGGTTTTTGCCCCCCTACACCTGCCCCACTACACCTGGGGGAATCCTTAAGGCACACTTCTCAAGGTTCCTTCAGCCCCAGCACACCTGAGGCGCTCTAAATCACTCCCAGGAGTAACTGCAACTCATTAAGACCCAGATTCTCAGTCTGGGGAGTTTTTCAGGCTCTTCCAGGGGAAGAAAGGGCAGGGGAGTTCAGTCCCCAGGGAGACTGATATGCCCTACCTTTGGTACAGCTCCTTAATAGCTAAAATTAATTCAACCTCCTCTTTCAACCCCTTTCCTTTCTTTAAGTTTTAAAAACTTTATTGTTTTTAGAGAATGAGGAAGGGAGAGAGAGAAACATCAATTTGTTGTTCTACTTATTTATGCAGTCATTGGTTGATTCTTGTATGTGCCCTGACCAGGAATCAAACTCCCAACCTTGGCATATTGGGACGACGCTCTAACCCACTGAGCTACCTGGCCAGGGCTCAACCCCTTTCTGATTACCACAACTCTGCAATTCTGGTCACTACTCCATCTACAGACCCCTGAAAAATGCCTACCACATAGTAGTCAAAACGAAATAAGTGACTTGAAAAGTAACCCTTACTCTTTCCACTTTAAATGATGGGGGAAACCTGGGGGTAGGGGTGGGGGTGGGGGGGGGGTTGTATCTCCTTTACAGGACTGTGTCTTCCCTGTGCTTCTGGTCTCCCTACCCCAGTGCCTAGCACTCTGTTTGACCCATGCAGGGTAACAAGTGTTTGCTGAGTTGCAGGGAAGGAAGAGCAACGAAACAAACACATATGAAGGTCGACTGTGCCCTGAGCCTGCACAAAGCTCTTACAAGTAGTATTTCATCATCCTAAGGACTCTATAAGGAAGGTAATAGTGTCCTCATGTTAGAGATGAACAATTGAGGCTCAAGGAGGCTAAATGACATACCTCATTACAGAGCTAATGAGTGACAGAGCCAGAATTCAGTCCTGGTTTTATCTGACCACACAGTGCAGGCTCTTTCTGCTGATACTGTGTTGCCAACCAGGGTATTGAGCCTGCCAGGAAACAGATAACACACTCAAACTGGTAACTGGAAGACAGCTTTATGAAGGACTACTCCCCAAGGCTGTGGCAGTGCAGTTCCCAGGGCTGACAGTGGGGCTCTGTCACCACCTCCAGGCCTGACAGGTGAAGGGAGGCACAGTTATGGAACCTGGAGGGACAAAGCTGTATGGGCAGGGCCATCTGACTAGAGCTGTCACCTTTGGTTGAGGGATGAGCCAGGCCTTGGTGACCCTTCAGAGAAGAAGACCAAATAACCTGACCCCACGGACTCCTTGCCTCCTTCCCTCTTCTGTGGGGCTCTCCACCGACGAAGAGCCAGCCCATTGATGTGTCCGCACTGGCCAGCTCCACGCACAGTGAAGTGGGGAGATGGACATGGGGGCCAAACGGAAGAGAGCCTGCCAGGCGAGGCTAAAGACAACGTGTGGGTTTGGGATGGCAGTGGGCCGGGGTGCGCTGACTCTTCAGAGGTGGAGGCTGGCCATCACCTTTCACCTGATAACTGAGACAGCTCTGAGATGACCTCCCTGCTCTCATGCTCTACCCTCCAACCCATCCTCCACTCAGAGCTGGGGGATTTTCTTAAAACACGACCCCAGCCCTGACCGGTTTGGCTCAGTGGATAGAGCGTCGGCCTGCAGACTGAAGGGTCCCAGGTTCGATTCCGGTCAAGAGCATGTGCCTTGGTTGCGGGCACATCCCCGGTGGGAGGTGTGCAGGAGGCAGCTGATCGATGTTTCTAACTCTCTATCCCTCTCCCTTCCTCTCTGTAAAAAATCAATAAAATATTTAAAAAAAAAAAAAAAAAAAAAAACACGACCCCAATCATGTCCTTCCCCTGCTCAAAACCATTCAATAGATTCCCTATAAGATAAAATCCAAAGTCCTTATGACCCCTAGAAGTCCTACAGATCTGGCCTCCACCCACCTCCCCAGTCTCCTCTTAAGCCACACCCCAGTGCTCACCAGTTTCCAGCCACACTGGTCTCCTTGAAGTTTCCAGAACACCCCAAGCTCTTTTACTTCCTGGAAATGGTCACAATATGCCTGCCACTGCGCACACACAGACACACACACACACTATACACTAGGTGGGCTTACAGTTGTTGAGTACATGGAATGCAGAGTTTATTCCTGTATTATTATTTATTATTGTATTATTTTCCATATGGACAACTATAAATGTACTTTTGCCCACCCTGTACACACATGCACACTGACACACACACATATAAATAAACAAATAAAATGTCATAGTGTTTGCATATAACCTACATAATCCTCCCATACACTTTAGTCATCTCTAGTTTACTTATAATACCTAATACAATATAAATGCTATGTAAATAGTTATCATACTGTATTGTTTAGAGAATAATGACAGTACACATCAGCAACAACATTCACATTTTTTACCCCTGAATATTTTTGACCAGCAGTTGGTTGAATCCCCTAATGCAGAAACTGAGGATGGGGCGGGGGCTAGGGGGTGACTGTAGTGCTTGTATTCTGATTTTTTCTAGTCTATTTTTGTAAATGTTCCTATGAACCACTTAGTTGATTTTAGGAATGGGTCATGACCAGCAGTATGAAAAACGGCACTGAAGGATCCTCCAGCTATCTAGAAAACTTAGGGTTCCCCTTTTTCTTGTCCAGTGATGCTAGCCAGATCCTGCTCCCTAGTGGTCATGTTTGGGAACTGATTGTGTCTTTATAGAAACAATTTTTAACTTGGGAATAAATTCATTTCAATAAAAAGTACTGAATGCAGGCCTTAGGGCAGGCATCTGGCGGGTGGATCTGAGATAAATTATGACATAAGCTCTCACCGCTATAGTCTTCCCCGGATTGATAACTGCAATAGGTCTGTATGGTCCAATATGATAGTCAGTAGCCATATGTGGCTATTGAACAGGCTTGAAATATAGCTAGTACAGTACAACTGAGAAATTGAATTTTAAATTATTTAATTTTAATTCATTTATATTTAAATATAAAAATGGAAAATTGTTTCAGTTACTGGAAAACACTCAAATGTGTTTTTAATTCACATAAAGAACCTGGGTATGTGAATCTACTTTTTCAACTGTACGTTTTATAACATCTAAATAAACCTTCAAACCCTAGCTGGTTTGGCTCAGTGGATAGAGCATCGGCCTGAAGACTGAAGGGTCCCAGGTTCGATTCTAGTCAAGGGCACATGCGCAGGTTGTAGGCTAGGTCCCCTTCTGGAGCGTGCAGGAGGCAGCCAATCCATGAGTCTCTCTCAACATTGATGTGTCTATCTCTCTCTCCCTCTCCCTTACCTGAAATCAATAAAAATATATTTTAAGAAAAGATTATAAAAAATAAAATAAAGATGTCGCATGAAAAAAATCCCAGTAATATTTTTATACTGATTAAAATGTTGAAATAATATTTTAAAATATGTTGGATTAAATAAATATATTAAAATTATTTTTACCTGTTTCTTTTTACTTTTTAAATGCGGCTATTGGAAAATTGAAATTATGTGGCTCACAGAATTTCTTGACAACTTTATCATGTATGATGAATTTTTGGGGGTTTTTCTTCCTTGTATTTTTTAAAAATTTCTTTTTTAAAGTAATGCTTTATGGTTGAAAGTATTACATATGTCTCCTTTTTCCCCCCATTGACCCCCTACAGCCTGCTCCGCCCCTCTTTTAAATTTCTGATTAGAGAAAAAGAGGAGGGGAGGGGGGAAATGTGTCACATTGTTACCAGAAAGGAGACCTGGTCCTGAGCCGGTCTGCCTAGGGCCAGCCGGTAGTGTGTGGGTTCTTAACTTTGTGCAGGAAAGATTTTACAGCATGAACTCAGGAGGACATTTATTAAAGGGGACAGTGAGCCCTGGCCAGTGTTTCTCAGTGGTTAGAGTGTAGCCCTGCACACTGAAGGATCAAGGGTTCAATTCCTAGTCAAGGGGCAGGTAGTTACCTGGCTTGCAGGTTTGATCCCCCGCTCAGGTCTGGGTGGATTCGGGAGGCAACCAATTGTTGTGTCTCTCTCACATCCATGTCTTTCTCTCTCTCCCTCCCTTCCGTTGTCCCTCCCTTCCACTCTCTCTAAAAATCAATGAAAAAAATATCCTCAGGTGAGAATTATAAAAAAAAATGTGGGGTGGGGCGGGGGGGCAGGGACAGGAAGAGCCTAGGATAGAAGAAGCAACAGGAGAGGGACTGGGTGGAGAAATGAGCCTAGGCTGGGCTGTTTGGGCTAAGAAGTCAGAGAAAAGGGGGCCTCGGGGATAGGGTCAGGGGGTTAGCCCAGAATGAACTGCTGCTGCCCATTGCTCCCTGGTTGCAAGCCTTTCGGGCTCCCTTAGAGATTAGAACACGCATGCCTGTGGGGGAAGAAGGGGAGGGAGGGAAGACGCCAGCATGCTCCTGGTAGGAAGAACACACGCTGGGGCCTTGGGGAGAGTGAGGTTTGAGGGGTTTTAAAGGCTGGGAGTTTTAGGGGAAGCCTTAGGGGACGATCTCAATAGAATATTCATGAGGTTTATCCCCTTAACTTCACCTGTGCTTGCTAGGGTATGATTGGCAAATGGCACTAATTGGATTTCTGTTATCTGTCTCCCTGAGTAGGGTGATTTAAGCTATTTACCCTCTGGTTGGGGAGAAGTGTAAACTATGTACTCTTAGGTATCCTTGGTTACAGAAGATGAGGATTTTGCAATTTACTAGATGGCTGTTTAACTATCTGTCTCAGTTTCCCTATTCTTTTTTTTTTAATTTTTTTTTTATTGATTTTTTACAGAGAGGAAGAGAGAGGGATAGAGAGTTAGAAACATCGATCAGCTGCCTCCTGCACACCCCCCACCGGGGATGTGACCGCAACCAAGGCACATGCCCCCGACCGGAATCGAACCTGGGACCCCTGAGTCCGCAGGCCGACGCTCCATCCACTGAGCCAAACCGGTTTCGGCTCAGTTTCCCTATTCTTGTTGTCCTGGCTTACTAGCCTGTCTCAACAACAGCACTCACAGGCTGGAGATCCTTCTGAACCTGCACACGAGGGCGGGAAGGAGGGCTATCAGAGGGAGATGGAGGAAGCTGCTGGAATCCTCATTCAGACTAGGGTGGGGATAGTGATGTGGATTAGAAGTGGTGAGATGCCTTTGACCTTACCACTCAGAATATGGTCCACACAGCAGCAGCAGCAGCATTACCTGGAGCTCCTAAGCAACGAAGACTCTGCGCTCCACCCCACCCTATGAAAGCAGAATCTGCCTTTAACAAGATCGCCATGGGATTTGTTTGCACATTACAGTTTGAGAAACAGTCACCTATTTGATAACCAAATGGAGATACAGGATGCAGTTCTGATTGCTCTTCTTTGCTCAGTGACATAGGAAAGCAAGGTCAAGGTTGAGAGTGAGGCTGCAAAGAAGGTGTTGGAATTTTGAAAAGATTGGACAAAGGGTGGAGTAATTACCTAGGATGGGAATGTTAATATGAATGAACCAGAAAAACCTAAGTCTTCATGAGCTGGAGGTGAGATCAGTCAGCACCTGCATGTTTTTTTCCTCCCTTTCAGCTGTGTTGGTGCAGAGCTGGGGTTTTGCCTGCTGAGTACCACAGGCAGAGAGAGGCAAAGGAGTGAGGAGTGGTTGTAATAATGGATCTAAGCTGGTTAAGAAGGGAAGTGAGGCTGGGAGGGACAAAGAACAGCAGATAAGATGCATAGATTGTCAATTAAAAAAAAAAATCTTTATTGTTGAAAGTACTACAGCAAGCCCGCAACCCCAGCATGTGCCCTGACTGAGAATCAACCATGACCTCCTGGTTCATTGGTTGATGCTCAACCACTGAGCCATGTGGGCCAAGCTAGATTGTCAATCTAGATGTGGATCAACATGGAGTTGTTGGAATCAGGGTCATAGCGCTGGAGAGGGATATGGTGGTCAGAGTGAAGGGTGCTTGAAATTGAGATTATGGAGTGGGTGCAGTTATTGGTAAGGAAAGGTTCTAGGGTAGCTACTATCTTGGGCTGAGAATAAGAGGAAATAAAATGGTTGCTGGGTTTTTTTTTTGGAGACTGGAGTTGCTTAGACAAATGCAAGTGAAATATGAGGAGGGGGCTGCAAATGCTAGGAATCACCCTGCAGGTCAGGATAACCTAGGAGGCCAAGGTCCATGATGGAGCTGGCAGGGTGTGAGGGCACACAGCTGGAATCTGGGCCTCCTGAGCTTCAGCAAATTCATCATCCAGGCCCTGTTTAGTCTTCCAAACGCAATCACACCACTGCTAAACTCAGGTTGTGTTACACACTGAATCACTAGGCCTCTATCTCACCACCAATAATAATAATTAACAGTGCTTGCTTTGTCCCAAGCACTTGAAAACTATTGTTTTTAATCCTTACCACCCTATAATGTTCCCTTTGGAACAATAAGGCTACCAAGACGCAGAGAGGTAGTAATAACCCCAAATGTCACACAGCCACTAAAGAGATTTCAACAGAGCCCAGGTCTCTAGAGCACCAAAATTGGCTGATAATCAGATTCACCTGGGGGCATTTGTTTCAGCCTTCCCGAAAGATTCCAATACATAGATCTAAAAAAAGAATCCCTTAGCAAATACTTTCAAAAGCCCTCTGGGTGTTCTGATGGTTAGGGGAGATTGGAAAGCATTACCCAGATTCCTGGTTGCAGCTCTGTGGCCCTCAGGCTGTTCCTGGCCCAGCTTTCCGAAAATGGCAGCAGCACTTTCTTTCTTGGCTAAGAGGAGCTCTTGCCCAACCCACTTGTAGTTCTGTATAGAGGGTAGAGTCACTAATGTCCCTCATTTTTCAAGGCTTTCACAGAGATGACTTTATCTGAGGTTTCAAAGGTCATAGGAGGTAGGAAAGAGCAGTATGCTTAGACTCATCTATAGTCAATTACTGTTTAACGCCAGGGATATGCTTTGAGAAATGTGTTGGGTGATTTTGTCATTGTGAGCACATCACAGAGTGCACTTACACAAGTACAGATGGTTTGGCCAGCTACACACCTAGCCTATATGGTATAATCCATTGCTCCTGGACTACAAACCTGTACGGCATGTTATTGTACAAAACAACAGGAGATTAAATCAAGCACAAGAGAAAATGAGGCAATCAAGATACTTGGTAAGCAGGTGATGGAGGAGGCTGCTGCCAGCGTACAACCACATACTGTTTTACAGAACACTCTCAAATAATGATGAAAAGTATAGCATAGTCATTTATCATCATTATCAAGTATTAGGTACTGTACAGAAGTGTATGTGCTACACACTTATACAACTGGCAGCACAATACGTTTGTTTATATCAGCACCACAACAAACACATGAGTAATGCATTGCAATGTTAGAAAGTTACACCATCATTAGGCAATAGGAAATTTTCAGCCCCATTATAATCTTATGGGACCACTGCATATGTGGTCCGTCCTTGACTGAACCATCATTATGAAACACTGACTATATAGATAAAGAGATGGGCCTCATGGTTATTCAGTGGCAAAGCTATGACAAAGCCTTCCTCCTGGGACATCCAAACCCACCATTCTTCCTATTCTCTATCTATCTATATAAAGAAAAGCCTAATAAGCAAAGTGTTCCCTCGGGAGTTTGACCGGGAGACCGGGAGTTCAATTGCTTGCTATGACGTGCACTAACCACCAGGGGATGGGGCGGAACGAAGGGAGGCCCCAGCTGGCGGCAGCCAGAAGGCCCTGATTGGCCCTGATCGCTGGCCAGACCTAGGGACCCTATCCATGCACAAATTTTGTGCACCGGGCCTCTGGTTTGTTTATAAAAGTGTTAACTAATGTTTATAGATAACTAGAGGCCCGGTGCACAACATTCGTGCACTGGGGGGAGGGATCCCTCAGTCTGGCCTGCACCATCTCGCAGTCCAGGACCCCTAGGGGTATGTCCGACTCGGGGTGTGTCTTGCAATCCGGGATCCCTCAGGGTATTTCCGACTTAGGGGAGCAGGCCTAAGCCGGCAGTTGGACATTTCCCAAGGGGTCCTTAGCACTGCTGCAGAGGCGGGAGAGGCTCCCATCACTGCTGCTACGCTCGCCAGCCACGAGCCTGCCTTCTGGCTGAACAGGCAGGGAGCATTGGGAAAGTATCCTTGCTTATCTGAAGTTTAGATTTAACTGGATGTCTTGTATTTTTCTGGCAACCCTGAAAAAAAAAAGGGGGCAGTTCCTGTGTTGAGCGTCTGCCTCCTGGTGGTCAGTGTGTGTCATAGCGACCGGTCGTTCCACTGTTTGGTCAATTTGCATATTAGGGTTTTATTATATAGGATAAGGCTAATTTTTAGGGGGAATAGCTCTAATTGTCCTCCCTTCCTCCCCCAATATATCTGTCACTCTGTCTGAGAGCCTTGTGCTGAACCTAATTTAGAGTATTTGACTTCCCTCAATTCAACAGATGATGGGGCAGGGCTGTGCTGAGGCCTAGAGATGAATGAGACTTTGTCTTTGCCCTCCAGTGGGAGAAAGAGCCATATTTACCCCAGGCTGGGTTAAATGCCTCATTCAGTAAATACAAAGTGCTCTGAAAAAAAAGGCAACTTCTTTGAGAAAGTTAGTGCATTTGTTTAAGCAACTCCATCTCTGGGTGGAGTAACCATAAGCTCTCATATCAGGCACACTGCAGGAGAAATTTGTAGACTGATTAGTGGAACCTTGGGGCTGGGCTGCAGAGGGCCTGGCTGCCGAGAAAGTTCTCTGGATCCACCAATCCAGTTAAATTTTCCCACCCACTCCTTCTAGTTCCGCCTGGGCTCTTGGAAACCACTCCAGGGGCCCACCCTTTCTCCCATCAATCACTAAATGTTGGCTACTCCTTCCCTAAAATAAACATCAGCCTGATCCCTTTCATTCCTCCAGCCCCTTTCCTGCTGCCACTGACTTGACTTTCCTCCTAGGGCAGGGTTGCCAGAAAAATACAAGACATCCAGTTAAATCTAAACTTCAGATAAGCAAGGATACTTCCCCAATGCTGTATGGGACACTGGAACATAATTATACAAAAAATTATTTGTTTGAAGTTCAAATTTAATTGCTTGTGGATTTAAAAAAAAAAAAAAAAGGAAAATGGAAAGTAACCTCATAGGGTGAGCTAATCAAATTCCTAACTGGGCAGGTCATGGTTGGTGTCATGACACAGACCTAGAACTTCTTGAAGAGTTTTAAGCCAGCCTGTCCATTGTTTTTGTGCCAAGGTTAACACACCTTTGAAATACCAGAAGCAATACTCCTCAAAGGGTGTATTAACCCTCAAGAGAACACATAATCGTGCTAACCATCCTGCAGTCCAATCCCCAGTCCCTACCTTGGTTTCTCCAATCATCCCTTCCTTAATCTCAAATGCATAAAAGAAGCTGCAAACTTACTCTCTGGAGCATTTGAGACCTTGTTCCCTGGCATATTAGTCAGTTTGGCTCAAATAAACTCCTATGAAAATTCTCTACTGAGCTGGATGTTTCCTGCATCGACATGCCTGTCCTTATCCTTATCCGAAGAAGTTGGTGACTATACCCCAGGGGCACTACCACGCCTCCCCTACCCTCCCAACTTCCCTCCAAATAGCTATTGCCAGTTTCATGGCTCCCCATTGCTCTCCAGGTAAAAATCTCAATTCCTGGCCCCCTGCCTCTTGCCTAGTTCTGTTTCTTACCATTCCCACCACTCTCCATCTGCCCAGTCCTAGATTGCTGGGACAAAGGGACCTAAGCCCTTCGCTTCAGGTGCTGTTCCCTTGTGGATGAAAAAGGGGCCACATACTCAACCTGACAAACTCAGAAGAGGCCTGCATGGAGGACTTTACAAATAGACCGGAAGTAACCACACCGGTTGGTTTGAACATTAAAATTCCTAACTAAAAGTGAGTCATGGAAGGCCCGCCAGCATGGCTCAGTGGTTAAGCATCACCAGGAGGTTAAGGCATATGCCTGGGTTGCGGGCTACATCCACAGTGAGGAGTGTACAGGAGGTGGCGGATCAATGATTCTCTCTCATCATTGATGTTTCTATCTCTCTCTCCTTCTCCCTTCTTCTCTGAAATCAATAAAAAAATATTTTTAAAAAATAAAAGTGAATCATGGAGGGATCTCTAGCTCTGGTGGTCAGCCCCCAAATCTGATCTCTCACTGCCCTTGCTCTGAGGAAATTTCTGAATCTGAGTCATTGGTCTGAGATAAGTAAATAAACAAATGTTTAGTTGAATAAATGGATGAACAACAACAGAAAAAGTGAGTCATGGAAGACCCTCATGTCCTTGGTCTGTAGTTTCTTTGACCAAAGGTCAGTTTTTACCTTAACGGAGCTGACTGTTATCTTTTTGCATCTATGATAACATACCTTTGGATGGTCAGAGTAATCTTTTTCAGACCCCTCAGGGCACAATTTCCCACTAGAGCATGAGACCACAGAACCCCTCATGTTATCTTGTTCCCTGCATACCATCTCTATGTGCTGTAGATGGTCATTATTAACTATCCTAGACCCACTACTGTAAAAGAAGTATGTGTCTCTGTTTCACTTTTTATCCAGTCCCAGAGTTTTCCCCACTTTGCTTTCTCCTGCCCCCTTAATGTACCATCAACACATTTCATGTAACCTCTCTACATCTCCTCCTTTGATTCTAATGTATAAAATAAGCTGCAAAACTGCATTCTCTGGAGCACTTTCTCAATCCCTTGAGATTTTGCTTCCCAGCAATTGTCAGTTTGTCTCAAGTCAACTCATAAAAATTCTCTACAGGCTTCTTACCTCGACACAGGAGTTAAAAAGGGGTCAAGAGAAGGAAATCATTTATTGAATGCTTATTGTAAACCCTCACTCTGGGCCTGGTGCTTCAGATGCTCTTTTAGGATTCTAACCTTGACTCCACGATCAGAAAATGGATTCAGGAGAAAGAGCCCGCAGCAAGGCTTGTGTGGTTTGTCTGTGTGTGTCCCCACATTCCACCTTCCCACGGGGCAGATGTGATGCTGCCTGGAAAACAATGTCCTTGGAAATGTCTCTACTTTGGAAGTTCTAGAAAGTGGAGGGTGCTTTCTGGAAAAGGTGCCAAGTGTAGAGAGCATGCAGGGATATCAGAGGTCTGGCCAGATTCTACAAGACTTTGCAGTTCACCTGGGGCTCCACACTGTGATCAAGGGGGAGAATGAAATTGAGCAGAACTGTACTTGTTCCATGAACTCTTCTGTCCCTATGAACTGAACTTTCATTGAATGGTTTTTCTATCAGCATAATTAGCTAGTTATTAATATTAATAATAGGAAGAGAGCAAAGGGAGAATCAGACACTGTAAGCATGGTCATTTGGCAGCTTCACCAGGAAGCTACAGCTCCATGCTCCCCAGGGAGCCACCGCTCCATTCCCTGCAGATCACTGGGGGAAGGGACCAAACAAAGGGGGAGATGGGCACATGCGCAGTGAAGTCAGTGACAAAGGGGAGGTGCTTGCCTGACAGTTTGGCCTGGGAAACAGTGGACTGGCTAAAGAGTGAACCCCATCAGAAATACACGAAATCTTGGAAAGTTAAAAATCCCCACAGAGTTCCCTCCCCTTTTCTCTATTGCTCCGTGGATTTGAATGTTCTCTTTCCATAGCCATGTGGCCTGAGGCAGCTGCACGGCCCCTGGCCATGTGGACCCCACACCCAATGGGCTGTAGCTGGAAACATAAGCTAAGCTAGCCAGATGCTGGACTAGACTTTAATAATATGGAACAGAAATTCTGGGCAGTGGCCTTAATTCTGACCCTGCTGAAGACAAGATTGGACTTCTTCCATGGCAAGACAGACAGAGATGGGACCCCCTTAATTTTACATCATTAATAAAGCTTTTGATGAAACCCCATCATCCCATGGGGGCCTCAGGAAATTATTTTCCTCATGGCACCCCAAGAATTCCACTTCCACTGATAGTAATTTGAGAGAGACCAGTAAGCCAGGACAAGTGGAATGGGAAACAGACAAAGCTGAAAAAAACTGTCTGAGCAATTTACAGCCAGATACAGAAGGTCACCTGACTAGACATAACATCTAGGCCAGGCATCCTCAAACTACGGCCCGCGGGCCACATGTGGGTGTTTTTGCCATTTTGTTTTTTTACTTCAAAATAAGATATGTGCAGTGTGCATAGGAATTTGTTCATAGTTTTTTTTAAAAACTATAGTCCAGCCCTCCAACCGTCTGAGGGACAGTGAACTGGCCCCCTGTTTAAAAAGTTTGAGGACCCCTGATCTAGGCCTTAGTTGTATTTCAGCTCCAAGCTCAGAAAAGCAGAAAAACCAGGTGGGCAATGCCAAGACCAGCGACAGAGACTAACGACCCTGCCCTGGTACTGACCAATCAGTAGAGACCATGACCCTGGAAGAACACACTTGGAAAACTGATGAATATTCTGCTGAAACCCTCTCCTGAGACCTCCCCTAAGACTCCCACCTGCAAGAGAGATAAAGGCTCAAGATAAAGAACCCAGCTGGCTCTTGTTCTGGGTAGCACACCCAGGTCATTACCTCCCCCTTTTCCTTCCCCCACAGGCACCCATTTACTAAACTCTAAGGGACCCCAAGAGCCTTGCAACTAGGAGAGCAATGGCAGTGGCAGCTCATCCCAGGCTAATCCCCTGGACCTGTCTCTGAGGCCCTCTTTTCTCTGACTCCCAGAGAGCTAAGGCAATCCAGCCTAGGCTCTCCTGTTGCTTCTTCTACCTTCACCTAAGCCCTTCCTGTTCTACTGTCCCCAGCTTTAATAAATGTACCCTCATACTCACCTGGGCTTGTGAGATTTTTTCTACACCAAGTCAAGAATTCACACACTACTGGCTGGCCCTAGTAAACCCACTCAGGGGCAGGTTCCTTGTTCGATAACAGGTTGTGCTTGGGGGTTTGCTCACCATGATGTCCACCTGTTACTCCCCTAAAGTAACTCCTAGTTAAGGTATATCTACCTATACAAATGAACAGACAGTGTGTGTAGAGGGGGAGGCAATTGAAGAAACATTTCTATTTTGATTAGCCTGAAACATACAATCTAAGTGGCAACTTTGCTTACTATGTTTAGTAGTAAACAGGTTGCTTTCACTTCTGCTGAGTATGCGTAGGAGCTTCCAGTAAGTCCGGCCCAGGCCCTTCCTTCCCAAGCCTTGCTCTCTAAAGGAGCTCGACTGGCCACAGGGGATAATGTCAGGAAACGTGCTTAGTGAGGGGTTTGGAATCAGGAATTGCTCAGGTTGTCTTGGTTGTCTAGCTGTATTCATTTCAAGGAAAAGGGTCAGCAGGCTTGTGAGACATTCTGTGATAGTGTTGATCTGTGGCTATTAACACGAGATAAGCACCTTAAATAAAGCTGTTCAGCCACCAGCAGCGGCAGCCTTGGTGTAATGGAAAAAACATGGACTTGGGACCTGTGTAATCTCGGGCAGGGTTTCTAAACTTCCCAGAACCCATTCCTCATCTCTAAGGTCGGACTGATAGTGCCTCCTTCCATTTGTGGCTGTGAGGGTTGAGAGAGGGGTGTAACCCTCTCAGCCCAAGGGTGTGCACTGACAGTAGTAATTTACATCTCAATTCAGGACTCTGACTCTCTAACAGCTGCTTTCTTGGTGGAATCAACTTCAAGCAGGAAATGTCTTGGTCCCCATGGATTCTAAGTTTCACCTCTATAGTTGAATGTTTGAAGTTTTAAACCTAAAAGGTGCATTTGGCTTAAAAGCTTAGAATTGTCAAAGATGTTCATCACAAACATATCTAATAATGAAAAAATGGGCAACAATTTGAATGTTTTTCAGTAGTTAATTGTAGAATAAATCAGCATAGCTATGTGATAGAATACATCTGTTTTTATTGATTTTAAAGAGAGAGGAAGGGAGAGGGAGAGAAACGTCCATGAGAGAGAAACCTTGATAGGCTGCCTCCTGCACGCCCCCTACTGGGGATGGAGCCCTGAAACCCAGGCTTGTGCCCTGACTGGGAAAGGAACCAGCGACCTCTGGGTGCATGTGACACGGCTCAACCAACTGAGCCACACCGGCCAGGGTTAAAGTTGCTTTTGAATAATATTTAGTAACAAGAAAATGCTTGTGATAAAATATTAAAGAAAAGCAATAAACAAAACTTATACAATATGACGTCACTCTTGAAAAACAAGTAAAATGCGTAAAGGCAAAGAAGCACCAAGAGCAAGTACTTCCTTCCCGCTGGGAGTCGGGAGTGGGTGGAATGAAGTGCTTTTCATCCTGTGTTTGTTTTTGTTTTTTTAAGTTTCCATCAGTGATCACGTTATTGCCTTTAAATCCGAAAATACAGGACTAGCGAATTCGTCATGGTCACAGGCCGGGCGCGGGCGGGACCGGGGCGGACCTCAGCGCCCCACTGGCGGCGCCCAGAGACCCCGCCCCAGGGGCCGACGCGATGGGGCGGGGCGCAGAGCCCAGCCCAGCCCAGGCCCGGGCGGGCGGTGCCAGACTTGCGACGCCTGGAAGCCGGGAACGCACCCTCTGGATCTGCCAGGCAAGCTGGGGGGCCGCGGCCCGCCGGAGTTGGGGACTGCGGGCCGGCGGGGACTGAGTCAGGGCTGGGTCGGTGCTGGGCCGGGGCCCCCAAACTTTCTCAGAGTGCGCGGCGGGCCGGGCCGTTCCCGCCCCGGCAGTCGGTGCCAGGTCGCGGATCCGTCGCGCTCTCTGTTGGAGTTTTGCTTTCCCCTTGCGCCTGGGGCAGGCGGGTGCCACCCGTTTATCTTTGGGAGCCGAGCGGCTGGTTGTGGGCACCGGCGGGCGGGCCAGGGTTTGAGGGTGTCATGTGCCCCTCTTTCTGGCGCGTGTCTGTCGCAGGGCGTGCCCACAGTGCCATCCCCAGAGTGGCCAGCTGTGCGTGGAATGAGGGCTCTGATGGCCCTCAGCTGGTGGGAGCAGGAGGTGGCGTGGGACCCACCCGGCCTCAGGTTGCCCCTACGGCAGCCCAGGTGTAGACAGGTAAAAGAGTACTGGTCAGTGGGGGAAGGGACAGGGTGGAAACAGTGAGCAGCCCCTGTCCGTGGGTGGGGAAGTGGGCACCTCCGTCACCATGGCTTTGTCTCACCTTGCCTGCTTCCTGCCACTTCCTCGGGCTGGTTCGGAAAGCTACAGGGGCAGTATTGTTCTCCTCCTGGCCTCTTTGGGTCAGAGTAAAAAGCAAGCAGGAAAATGGAAAAGGGGTAAACAAGTGAGACTGGGGAAGGAGCCAGGGGACAGTGGGAGGGCAAGCAGAGGAAGAATGCTGGGAGTCCTGGCCCTGATCTTGTGGGTTCTGCATCAGTTCTTGTCCCTGGGGGGTCTCTACCCCTCTCAGCCCACTGTGGCCTCTAGCCGTGGGGTTCTACCTGAGGAACCTGGACATGGGATAAGTGGGGGTAGGCCTGGGAACCAGGGTCAGAGCCACACACGTGTCATGGAAGGTCCCTCAGGTGTCCAGTTCTCTGGGGCTCTGAAATATTCATCTCATTGGTGAGCTTTGGTTTCAAAGCTGGTGCCTTTGGCCTGGCCAGTGGTGGCAGGGGGAGCGAGGTGCTTCCTTGGGGCCGCTTTGTCTGGGACAAAGAGGCAGCTGTACTTCCTTCTCACCTGCCTGCGCTCCCTGTCTCTCCAGTCATGAGGACCCAGAGAGCCAGTTTGTTACTTAGAAAAAAGTGGTGGGACCACACAGTGTCAAGGACCCTGATTTACTGTCTCCTTATGCCATGATCTCAGGGCCTCACTTGTAAAAACGGGCACCTCAGAGAGGTAATGATGGGTTACACCTTAAGTGTGGGGAGAACCTCATGTCAGGCTGAGGTAATAGCCACCTCAGTTTAGCCTCCTCCCATGGGAATGGGGGCCTTAGCTGCAAGCTGTCCACCTCGGAGCACTTCCATCCCCCCAACTTCTCACCCTGGGCCCTTAGAAAGAGCAGAGGCCCCAGAGAAGGGACACACACTTGTGTGTCTTCAGAGGACTGCACTGGGAGGGCCAGGGAGCGGAAGCTCAAGCTCATACAGCTCTCTGGGAAGGCTTCCGCTAGCAAAATGATGTGGGCTTTCTGGAGTATTCTATTGGAAACGCCTGGGAGGGCATGGCCTTAACAGAATCTTCCAACCCTAAGATTCGGGGATTCTAAGCTAAAACCTGGGTGTGTGTTTTTTGAAGTAGAAATGATATCCAGAAGTCCACAGTGCTGGGTACCTAGATGGTACCCAATACAGTGGGCAGGGAGGAAGATAAGAATGAGTCCTTCTTGTGTGTAATGATTTGTATTTTTTCCTGTTACATTAAGGTGATGTCAGGGAATGCCAGCCTCCTGGCTCTATGCTAGTTGGAGATGTCACCCAGCCTTGGCAGTAAATCCTACTGTGGAGATTATAATAGCAGCTTGGGGGGCGGGGCAGGGAAGAGAGGAAGGACCCCCACAGAGGATCCATCCTGGCACTGAGCTAGCTGACTCTCTGAGAGGGGGCATGCCTGGTACTTAATGTGACTGCCCGGAGAGGCTGTGTGTGAGGGCCGAGGTTTTAAGATATGAGGAGTTAGTCGATAATATTGTAGTGCATGTTTGAAAGTTGCTGAGTAAATCTTAAAAGTTCTTGTCACAAAAAATAAAATTTTGTAAGTTTGTATGGTGATGGATGATAACGACTTATTTGCAGTATATATAAATATTGACCATTTTGCAGTATATATAAATATTGAATTATTATGTTGTATACCTGACACTTACATAATGTTACATGTCATTTATACTTCAATTGAAAAAAAAGATATGAGAAGGTTTCAGGTTCGATCCCAATTCAGGGCACATACAGGAAGTAACCAGTGAATTCATAAATAAATGAAACAACAAATCCATGTTTCTCTCTCTCTTTCTCTCCCTTCTTCTCTCTAAAATCAATAAATAGTCCAGCCAGTGCAACTCAGTGGCTGAGTGTCAACCTATGAACCAGGAGGTCACGGTTCAATTTCAGGTCAGGGCACTTGCCCAGGGTGTGGGCTACTTCCCCGGAGGGTGGGTTGGGGGGGGGGGGGATCACGCAGGAGGCAGCCAATCAATGATTCTCTCTCATCGTTGATGTTTCTCCCTCTCCCTTCCTCTCTGAAATCAATAAAAAAAATACTTTTAAAAAGTCAATAAATAAGCATTAAGAAAAAAATAAAGATATGAGGAGTTAGGACCTGAGTCATTCTCAGGGTTGGGTCTATCTGTAAAACAAAGGTGGCCTGCTCAGCATCCATAGAATATTATTCGGTAGGTGTGCTTTGATAAAAATGTTTTGGGTTTGAGAAAGTTGGAAGGAACACTGGGTTACACAAAGTTGAACAGGTTTGCTCACTGCAGGACTTCTCAGCAGCCTACTGTGCCACTGTGCCGTGTGAATTTCCAAAAGGGGATATGGATTGCTTTTCAGACTGATCTGTTTTCAGAGCTCATCCATTCCCATCTCCTGGGCTGTGTTCGTTAGAGCAGTCCAGGGAAGGCCTGGGTGATGATTCTAGCTCTCCACTCTCTGGTCCCAATAACAAGCCCTCCTCTTCTCCCCCACCTGGGCTGATTTGGGTGAAAAGGAGGCCAGGGGAGGTCATTTGCTTGGATTCCCACAACTAGTTAGTGGTAGTTAGAACTTAAACCCAGGTTTCTTGGCTTTCTGCCTCAGTCTTTCTTTTCTAGTGCTACCTTGTTTCTCTTCAGGTTCTGGGGTGAGTGAGCTCCTAGGACAGTGATGGGCAACCTTTTGAGCTTGGTGTGTCAAACTGCGCCAAAAAACTGAGCATAACTCGGGTAGTGTGTCGCTTTGAGGAAAAAACATTATTTCACAATATTTATAGTTTAAATAACATAAATGTATAATTGTTATATATAATTGTATTTAATAAACCTCAGCGGCCGCGTGTCATCAGAAATGGCTATGCGTGTCAGTGCTGACACGCGTGTCATAGGTTCGCCATCACTGTCCTAGGAGATGCTGGCTGTAGGGTTCAGGGGGCAGTTCCGGAGGAGAATTAAGTTTTGGCCACTCTCATACCCAGAACATGCCACATGCCTTTGCCTCGGTAGATGGTCATCCAGAACAGTTAACCTGAGTAGTGACTTCGGCCTAGATTCTTCAGGAAGTAGGTCATTCTGCCCTGAAGTCTCCCATTCTGGTTTGCTTGGGCTGTTCATTCAGAATCAGAGACTGTTAGAGTTGGCATGGACTTTGATCTTTTGGTTTAGTGTGCTCATTCACTGATGAGAAAACTGAGCCCAGGGATGTGAAGTGGCCTACCCTGACTCACACAGTGGAGTCAGGACCTGGGCCAGGACAAGAACTCAGCTCCCTGCCTCCTAACCCAGGGCCCTGGCCTGGATGGACTTTCCAGAAGGGGGAGGGGACTGGTATCAACAGCAAAGATATTTTCTACCTCAGCCCGCCTTGGGTGCTGACCTCATCACACAGGTGACTGGTGGGTGTCTCAGAGGCATCTGCTCCAGGCAGGTGTAAAATCAGACATCAGATTTAGGTTCAAACCCATCTCTGCTGTCCACCTGCTATGGGACCTTACATCTGTTTTTCTCTGAATTTCAGTTTTGTCATCTGTAGAGTGGGAATAAGAATATGCATCTCACCCAGCTGGTGTGGCTCAGTAGTTGAGCATAGACCTATGAACCAGGAGGTCATGGTTTGATTCCCAGTCAGGGCACAGTCCCAATAGCGGGTGTGCCTGGGGCAGCCAACAATGATTCTCTCTCATCATTGATGCTTCTCTCTCTCCCTCTCTGAAATCAATATAAAAAGAATATGCACCTCATAGGGGCCTGTGAGGATCCCATGTGCCCAAGTCTTGGTAAGTACACAGTACTTACTACTTACTGTGATTCTCTTCTTTCCCTGCCTGCTTAATGGCTTCCTCATTCCCTATACTGCACTCCCAGGCCACTCTGACCACTGACTTGCCTGGGGTCTTTGAGATTACCACACTGATGACACAATTCTGCCCTCAGCGAAGGGGAATGGGGGAGCTGTGGATGCCTGGGTCCTCCCTGCTCTCCAGGGCCTCGTGGAGACTGGAGCCACCCCTCTCACTCTCTGACTGGAGTGAGCGCCCTGGTTAGGCCTGGACTGGGAAGGAAGTCATGGGCTGACAGTCCTATCTATTTCTGAGCAGGAGGCACAGAGAGCTGGGGAAATGAGTGGACTCTTCTGGCTCTGCCTCAGGGTGTGTGTGCTGCCTTCTGTTTCTCTGAGTTCTCAGACAGTGGGCAGGGCTGGGAATGAAGTTCCAAACCCATGACCCAGAGGGCTTGTCGTGGGCTGGGACAGGAACTTTCTTGGCTCTGGGATTTCCTAGTCTGTCAAATGACCAGCTGATTTCTAAAGTCCAACCCAGTTCTGATGTTTCAGTTTTTAGATCCACTCAGCGTCATCCTATTAATCCCAGGGGCCAGGCGGACAGAGGATAAGTGGATTCTGGGCCCATTGGTCTGTGTGCGTCAGGCCTGGTGACATGCCCAGACACTCCTGGGTGTATCTTTTTACTCCTCCTCTGCCCTGGTGGCTATATACTGGGGTAGGAGGGTGACGTGTTTTCTTGGGTCGGGGAGTTGGGTTAGGTAAAGGAAGAGGGAGGAAAAGAGACTGTAATAAGAGGCCTGGTTACAGTGGGCCAGGGGCTGCCCTCCTAGGCCTGCTGGGTGGGGTTTCCTGAGATGTGCACTCTGAGCTATTCTTTCCACTCTGGCTCTGGGCATCCATTCCTGGCAGGGAGGAGGGCACGCTGCCTGGACCAGTCAGCTGCTCCTTTCCACCCCTCCTTCCAATACACACACCCTCTTGCTGTAACCCCAGTAGCACCAGTCTCTCTGCAGATTCCAGAGCCTTAACCCTTCAGATGCCCTCAGGGGAGCCTGGGCCTGGGCCTCAACTGGCTAGGAGTATGGTGGCCCCACTCCAGGGGAAGGAGATGCTTTCCTGATGCTGCACCTGAAAACTTGACAGCCAGCAAGTCCTACATCTGAGCCCACCCATTTCTGCTGTTGTGCCGGCTGGGTCTGGGGGTCTTGCAGGAGAAAGGAGAGGTGCCAGCTCCTTTCTGATGAGGGATCAGGGTCATAAGAGAGGGGAGCAAACTTAGATCTGTGATATGGCAAGGACAGGACAGAGTCTGAATGTCTTGGTAATAGGCATTGTGACGAAGAATGTTCTAATGATTCAAGTTGCCTGCAAGTAGAACAGTCTTGCTCCTGTCACTGGAGTGTATCCAGTAGGAGTTGAATGCTCACTGTGTTTTAGGAAAATTCTGGCTTCCAATGGGGAACCTTAATAGTCCTTTTTAGCCCCTGGAGACTGTGAGCCCCTCCAGATGACCTGATTCCTGGTTCCTAATCTTTGGGCATGAATCATCCTCACTCTCTAGATATTTCTCCTCCTTCCCTTTCAACTCTACATTCTTCTCCAGCTCCCACCTGTAGTCATAGCTATGAAAGTAAACACTGGTCACTTCCCCCTTTCCCTGGGCCAATGCCAGCCCCAAAACTCATCCCCAGCTGAGCTCAATGAGGAGGTGGTCAGGGCTGTCATGAGGGTGGGGCAGCAGCCAGGGAGCAGGCTCAGAACTGCCGGTGCTGGCAGCCCTGGGCCGAGGCTCTGTAGTCTGGCGTTGCTCAGAGGTGAGTGTGGCTGAGCTCACTCCCTCTCCGTGCCCAGGCCTCTACACCCGACCCCAGGTCCAGCTTTGTGACAAAGGGCAGGTCACTCTGCCTCCCTATGGCTGTCTGGTTGGCAAAGCGAGGGGTGGGCTTACCCTAAGCTGAGTGAGTTTCATTTCAGCTCCTACCAGTAAGAATCTCTGTCTCTGACTACCCTCTTTTCCTCCTGGTGGTTGCACAGGATTGGGGACCTGGGGGATTCTGAAAGGGGCTGAATGGTCTGGAATCAACTTGCTCTGTAAGCCTTCCATTGTCATTAGGGGGTCTTGGATGGGAAGCTATGAGAAGTGATTAGAAGTTTGAACAGACAGGGTGTTTGAATGAGGGATCTGAGTAGGGGCTCTAAGAGCATGGGCTCTGGAGTTGGACTTGGAGCTCAAATCTTGATGTCCTCATACCCTAGCTAAGTAACTTTGGGCAAGTGACTTAATTCTTCTAAACCTCTATTCCTTCATTTGTAAATAGGGAAAATAACATTATCTACCCTGTTGGCCTCTTTCGAGGATTTAATGAAATAATAACTAAAAATAGTCAACATTTATTGTTTATCAGAGGTCAGGCACTCTTCTAAGTGTTCTACATGTATTTTCTCATTTAATTTTTACAACTATCTGGAGGGTACTATTATAATATTAAAGTCATTTTCCAGCTGGAAAAACTGAGGCATAGTGAGGTGAAATGGTTAGTGCCAGTCTCTGGTGACCATGGCTGGTGGCTGAGGCCCCAGAGAATTGGACTGTGACTTCCTGTGTCCCCAGCAGGCAGAGCCACTAGTGAATTCCTCTGAAACCAGAAGAGTCAGAGGAAGGGCAGGAGTGCAGAGGGAGTCCTCATGAGTCAGCAGCCCTCTGCACTGGGCTGGAACCCTGGATCCTCGTGGCCCATCTAAGGCCGGCCTTGCTCTCCCGGGTTCACCCTTTAGTCTGGAGAGGGACCTGTTTGTCCGGCTCAGCTTTGAAGAAGGAAGGAGGCGTGGCTGGCTGGCCATGTACAGGCAGGCACTGCATAGCCTGGCTTCTCAGGGGAGTTGCAGGATTCCAGTCTGTTAGAGCTGGAAATGAGTCAGGGACCACCTGGTCCACTCAGCTCATTTCACAGAGGTGCACCCTGAGGAGGCTACAGAACTGGGTACTGGTGACACTGGTGGCTCAGCTGGAGCTTCTGACCACAGGGCCTTTCTTGCCAGTGCCCCCTGCTGCGGTCAGCCTGTTCACCTACATGCCACCATCTGGATGGTGGACATCAAATGGTCCGGGGTGCTGAGATGAGGGCAATAATGACAAATAAACCCATCCCTCTTCCGGCAAATAGGCCACTGTTCTCTTGGTGTAGTTAAAAGGGGATTTAAAAAATATATTTGCCCTAGACCAGTGGTCGGCAAACTCATTAGTCAACAGAGCCAAATATCAACAGTACAACGATTGAAATTTCTTTTGAGAGCCAAATTTTTTAAACTTCTTCTAATGCCACTTCTTCAAAATAGACTCGCCCAGGCTGTGGTATTTTGTGGAAGAGCCACATTCAAGGGGTCAAAGAGCCGCATGTGGCTTGTGAGCTGCAGTTTGCTGACCACAGCCCTAGACAGTTTGGCTCAGTGGATAGAGAGCATCGCATCGGCCTGTGGACTGAAGGGTCCCAGGTTTGATTCCGGTCAAGGGCACATGCCCAGATTGCTGGCTCAATCCCCAGTAGGGGGCATGCAGGAGGTAGCTGATTAATGATTCTCTCTGATCACTGATGTTTCTATCTCTCCCTCTCCCTTCCTCTCTGAAGTCAATAAAATATTTTTTAATTTAATTAATTTATTTTATATATTTTTATTGATTTCAGAGAGGAAGGGAAAGGGAGAGGGAGAGAGGTAAAAACATCAATGATGAGAATCATTGATCAGCTGCCTCCTGCATGCCCCCTACTGGGGATCGAGCCCACACCCGGGCATGTGCCCTTGACCGGAATTGAATCCAGGAATCCAGGACCCTTCAGTCCACAGGCCGGCACTTTATCCACTGAGCCAAACCGGCTAGGGCTAAAAGGGGATTTTTCAAGGGGATGGATAGAGGGATATAGGGTGAAGGAGCCTCTTGTCTCACAGAAGGGGACCCCAGTTTTTCTTTCTTCCTCTTTTAAAAGTCTATTAAGAAGAGACAAATATAACGACTTATGAGCATTTTCTCACTCTTACATAAACAAAACATTTTGTTATTGTTGCTGTTAATCCTTACATGAGGAAATTTTTCCATTGATTTTTTAGAGAGAGAGAGAGAAACATCAATGTGAAAGATACACATTGATTGGTTGCCTGCGACCGAGGTACATGCCTTGGACCGGAATAGGCAGGCCGGCGCTCCATCCACTGAGCCAAACCGGCTAGGGCTAAACAAAACATTGTCAAAAACAGTGAATATCTCGGTTTCTTAAACTCAGCACAGCCAGTTTTCAGTCCTCCCTTGTTCCTTTCATTCCCTCTCCTCAGGCCACTCTACTCCCCGGTGCAGGACCAGCACACAACCCCACTTCTGATGCCCTGGTTTGCTGTGTCACACCCTCGCTGTCAGGGACATCTTTCTTATTTCTGACCTGACACATTCTTGCTGCGCTGGTCCATTTACTCTGGGAAGATGGAGAACAGCTTTCCTCAAAATAACCCATTTAGAGACCTGGCCTGTAATTCAATCCTGCCTCCCCACCCGCCCTGCCACCTTCCTCTCTGGATTATCCCAATTGTCATAAGAGAGAAGAGATAAGACAGTCCTTTATCTGATCCCTGAACTGTGCAGGTGCCCTAAAAAGCTGGCTCTTCCTTCCAGCAGAGGCTCTGAGGCTGTCTGCTGACCTGGATCTGGGGGTGCTTCCTCTCTGTGGGATCCTAAAGTCTGCCCCTTGGAGGATGCTCTAGGACAGGTGGTGGCTCTGTCAAGGGGCCCAGACTCTATCAGGGCTTGTCCCTAATCGGGGTCTTCCAGGGACCTCCTTCTTAGCTCTTCGCAAGCCCCAATCTCTGCCACTTAAGAGGGGAATACCAGTCCCGGGGGACATTTACTTGGCATAAGAGGCATAAAGAACACAGCATAATATGCCCTGGCCAGGTAGCTCGGTTGGAACATCATCCCCATATGCCAGGGTTGCAGGGTCGATCCCTGTCAGGGCACATGCAGGAATCAACCAATGAATGCATGAATGGGTAGAGCAACAAATCAATATTTCTCAATCTCTCTTCCTTCCTCTCTCTAAGAATCAATAAATTAAGTAGAGGGAGGGAGGGAGGAAGGAGAGAGGGAGAGAGAGAGAGAGAGGAAGGGAGGGAGGGAGGGAAGGAAAGGAAGGAAGGAAGGAAGGAAGGAAGGAAGGAAGGAAGGAAGGAAGGAAGGAAGGAAGGAAGGAAGGAAAACGTAATATAGAAGACAGACATCTAGGACCCTGAAGGCCTTGGAGATTCTGGTGGCACCATTAACCTGCCAGTTCCGTAGTTCTGTGATCACGGGAATCACGTCACTGTTCTGAGCCTTGGTCCCCTCATCTGAACTGAGCATTTGGGGCCTTGTCCTCAACTTTCCCCTGGCTGTGGGGTTCTTCCTCCTGCAGAGAAGGTAGTGACTGGACCCTGTGGCATGAATCCTTAGGGCTCCCTCTTCCCTACTAGCTGCTGCCCCTGGTGGAGACAGGCAAGAATCACAGGGACACTAGAGACCCTGGGGTTCAATCTAGTGTCTCCCCCTCCCCGGGGGCTTTGAGGCCCTGCAAGCACTATCCAATCCCTGACAAGGCCATGAAGAGAGCAGTGGCAGCCATAGGCTGTTACACACCCATCTGACACGCCTAGGCTGTTATTTGAAAGAACCAGAAAGTTCTGTCTCAGGCCTGCCCTTTTGCGCCGCCTCCCAGCTCTGGTGGCCAGCCCTGTGCGCCCATTCCCCCAGGCCTCAGGCGTCCCCTGACTCAGCCTGCCACTGTCCACAGCCCTCTGCCCTCCCACGCTGGGGCTGGTGGCTCCAGCACCAGGGCTAGCTTGTTGTCCTCGCCTCCTCCCCCACCATCTGCCTTGGCTCCTCCCCAGCTCTGCCTTTCAGGCCTGACTCTCCTGCCAGCTGCCATGGGGGCTGGGTTGACCCTTCAATGGGTCCCAGCTGGCCCTGTGATTCACCAGGCTTTGCTGGGCCATTGGGCTTCTTCCCTGGTCCTAGAAAGCTTTTTAAAAATTTTTTTCTTTATTTTTAAAAATTAATTCCAGAGAGAGGAAAGGCGGGGGGAGGGGGTGGCGAGAAAGGGAAAGAGAGAAACATGAATTTGAGAAACATCTATCTGTTGTCTCCCACACACTCCCCGCCTGGGGATCAAACCCGCAATCTGGGTATGTGCTCTGACTGGGAATCGAACCTGCCACGTTTTGGTGTACAGGACAATGGTCCAACCAACTGAGCCACACTGTCCAGAGCTAGAAGGCATTCTTAAATGATCACAGTGGAGTTCCCAGGCCCCTGCTCCTCATCGCTTACCCCACTGATGCCCAGTGATACCTCTGGACTTTGTGCCCCCCACCCCCAACCCATGGCAGAATGCTGCACAGGGAGGGCTGTGGGCAGAAAGTTGGTGTGAAGGTGAGGGGCAGGGGCTGAGCTGGTGGGCCAAAGGCACTATAGCAATGGGGAGGATGGCCTGTGGGCAGAGGATGGCACCCCATGATTGAGAGAAAATATGAGGGTCTTCTTCCACAGAGACCACCTGGACTGGGGTGGGGTGAGCTGGGCCAGGCACTCATGACTGCTTTTCTTGTCTTCCATTTCAGGTCCCAGCCACTGGGGTCTCCCCACAGCCCTTGAGTGGCCATGTCCAACCCCAGCGCACCCCCTCCGTATGAGGACCGCAACCCCCTGTACCCTCCACCCCATGGGGGCTATGGGCAGCCTTCTGTCCTGCCCGGCGGGTACCCTGCCTACCCTGCCTACCCACAGCCTGGCTATGGTCACCCTGCTGGCTACCCACAGCCTATGCCCCCCGTGCACCCGATGCCCATGCACTACGGTGAGTCCTGAGGGCGGCTGGCGGGGGGCGGGGGGAGGAGCACTGGCAGCACTGAGCCACCTCATTTCGTTCCTTTTCAACTTCCTGTTAACCCGGTTTTTCATCTCCATTTCCCATCTTGGTTTCCTCCCTACTCAGTACCTAGCTCCCCTGGACCACCTGTTAGCCCCGTTATTCAGCAGGGAGTCTGAGTGCATAAGACACACCGGAAGTTACACACCACACGGAAAGTGGCTGGGTGAAGTAATTAATTACTAGGCAGCCGTTCCTAACTAGGGGCGCCACCCCACCCAGTTCCTCTCTCCCTTTGGAACCTGAGGTACTTTTTTTTTTTTAATCCTTGTCCTTTAAGGTAACATATGATTTTTGCATATATCCAGAGGTCATTTGGATGTTTGGTAATCACCCTGGCAAGTAAATGCTGTTTGGTCTTTGAGATGAGATAAGATGAGAAGGCAGTGACTTTCCTGAGCAGCCCACACACGGACTTTGAAAGTAGTCCCCAGGCATTCCAGGAATGCCGTGTGGCCTGGAGCACAGCCCAGGCTCATCTGGCCACTCGTCTGCTCGGTGCAAATATCAGTGGTCAGTCACATTTCCAGTCCTGTCTTGTCCTGTGAACATATATCCCTGACATGTCTGTTTTCTCTGAGTCCTACTTGTTGACCTTGTTGACACACTCTTCTCCACCCTGCACACACATGTGCTGTGTTTTTTGTTGTTTTTAATCCTTATCTGAGGATATTTTTTCCATTGATTTTTAAAGAGAGTGAGGGAGGGGGAGAGACAGAAAGAGAAACATGGATAGGAGAGAGACACATCGACTGGTTACCTCCCGCACACGCCCTGACTGCAGTGGGGATCAAGCCTGCAACCCAACCGAGGTACATGCCCTTGACTGGAATCAGACCTGGGACCCTTCAGTCCAAGGGCTGACGTTCTAATCAGTGGGCCAAACTGGCTAGGGCTGTGCAGTGTTTTTACCTTCCTTTTCCTCCTCCTATCGAGTCCCCTGCTCTGACCCCGCCCTCGCAGCTCCTCTGGCTGACACTCTAGTTCATGTGCCTGCAACCATGTGTTTATACACCAGAGCACGCAGGTGTGGGCTGGGCACCCACACCCAGGAAACCTCAATGCATGCTGATGGGTCACTCTGTGGGCATCTAGAGGACCTGGCTTGGGCGGGGAGTTCGTTATAACACTTGGTTTTTGACTGGAGATACCCGAGACTCTGAGATAATGTCACAGAGGCTTTGGGATTGAGGCCACATGTTCCCAGTTGTCATATATGATCTGTCTCCAGGCCCAGGCTATGACGCTGAGGAGAGAGCAGTGAGTGACAGCTTCGGGGCTGGAGAGTGGGATGACATGAAAGTCCGACACACCTTCATTCGAAAGGTGAGATGTGGGCTGGGAGGCAGGTGTACCTGGGCCCTTTGGGCTGTGGGAATGGGGCGGTTGGCGGGGAGGCAGTGTTAGCCTGGGGACTCATTCCCATGGAAATAGCTGCTGCCTTCCAGGTTCTCTCTAGCCCTGTACTCTTTCATCCCTGTTCCCTAACCTTTCGCTCCTCTTTCCGTGACCTTGTTTTGGGGTCGGGCAGATTCAGTCTGGGAAAATCTCAGCAGACTCTGCAAAGTGTTCTGTCCTCCCCAGATTTCTTTCTCCTGTTTGGCTGTAAGCAACTGGAAGCCAGAAATGATGGTAGCTCACCCTCCTTTCCCCATCTCCTGTGTGCACAGCATCCTGCTCAGAGTAGACAGATACCTGACAGTGTCAGCCTGAACGGCTGCAACTGCGGGGCCACACTGGCTGTGCAGTGAGGCAGGGGAAGCAAGCAGTAAACTGAGGCTGGATGTCAGACAGGGATGGGGTGTCAGGGAGCAGCTGGAGGTGAGGGTCAGCTCTGAGATGTGGATAATACTGGAGCCAGCCTCTCCACCTGGCTGCAGCTGGGGAGGGCTCTCGAGTGGAAACAAAGAGTGGATCCTTCAAAATTAAAAAGGAGGCTCTCCTCACGGTTAATAGACAGGGGAGGAGGAGAGTCATTGGGCTCCTTGGTCTGGGGGCTGGCTGCTTCCTGGGGAGAGGCCAGGGGTGTGGGATGTTGACCAGTCTATGTTGCAGGTTTACAGCATCATCTCCGTCCAGCTGCTCATCACAGTGGCCATCATCGCCATCTTCACCTTTGTGTGAGTCTCTATGCCTCTCTGCCCCACTTTGGAGCTCTGGGGTCCTGGGCCTGCTCGGGTACCTGCCAGGAGCTGGGGTGGGGGGCCCTTGACTCAGAGGGACAGAAGAAGGGCTGGATGTGGGCAATTTGAGGAAACAGCTGTGACTCCTGTCTTCTCTTGCTCCACAGGAAGCCAGTTGGCGAGTTTGTGAGGAGAAATGTGGCCGTTTATTACGTATCCTAGTGAGTCTGTGTTCCTCTCTGCTTGGGGCAAGGGGGTGGAGTGGGTGGTGACAACTCTCTGGATTTCTCAGAGCAGGGATCCAAATACTGTTTGTGAGGGGCCCTCCACGTTGCCACCTCTTTGGGAAGTGTGGGTGCATGCCGCCCAGTGAGGAGCAGCTGGACGGAGATGATGCTGTAAACCTGCAACATAGACGGGTCAACATCCCACACCCCTGGCCTCTCCCCAGTCTGTACTCCTAAGAGCAGGGGTGGGGAGCTGGTGGCAACACACACAAAGTAAAATGGTCCCCACAGTCTGTTAGCCTGTCTACTCCGACCTCCTTCACCCTCTTCCTGGCCAGACCCCCGCCCCCCGTAACAGTGCCCTTGGCTGGGGTAATCTTGTCCCACCAGATAGCTTCCCCCAGACTTCCAAACAGCTCTGTGGGCCTCCAACCTGCTGGCCGGATGAGTGCTGTCAGGTGGGGCCAGGAGGGACCTAGTGCTGACCAGGCCTGTGGACTATTTCCTGTCTCTTTCTCCCCAGTGCTGTCTTCCTGGCCACCTACCTGACCCTTGCCTGCTGCCAGGGACCCAGGTGAGTCCCATAGACTTAGACAAAGAGAAGGGATGGCAGGGGGCAGGAGTGGGGCCAAATATTTTGGGCAGAAAGGGGACTCCTTATAGCAGCTGAATGAAGACTTACAAGCAGTAATGAGGTTGATAGCAGCTACATGCAGGTGTGTACAGTACCTTGCCTGGTGCCCCAGCCTTTCCCTATCCCCGCCCCCTCCCCAGGCACATTACCTCTGCCTTTCTCTCCTAAGCTCCAAGGGCCCTGTAGCATCTATAACTAGTTTCCTGAGCCTATGCAGCCCAGCTGGCTCACTACTACTACCTCTGTAACTTTCTAAATAAACTTTCTCTTACAGTTTGAAAAAAACAACCAAGTACCTTGCCTGTGTGGGATCTATTTAGCTATGTAGCCATTATTCTTACAGCAGCCCTGCAAGATATGTAAATTTTACCATTTAACAAATAGGAAGAACCCAAGGCTCAGAGAGGCTGAGTAACTTTGCCAAAGTCACACAGATAGTGTAAAAGCTCAAATGAATCCAGGTCTTTGTGGCCCCACAGCCCACATCTGTCCTATTGCCCTGTGTTGTCCCTGCCTAGAACACCTGAGCAGGTACCAAAGGCTGAGCCAGCCTCTCCCCTCCCTCCCCCTCACCCCCCAGTCAAGGCCTAATTCTCCAAGCACCTGGGCCAAGACCTTCCTTCTGCTAAAGGACTCTGATACCTGGTTGGCCCTGAGTCACTTAATTATGGTTTCTTTCCCTTCAGACGCCGTTTTCCATGGAACATCATCCTGCTGACCCTCTTTGTAAGTCTAGAAGCGTGGAGGGGATGTGGAGATGGTGTGAGGGAGGGTTAGGGACGGGGATGCCATTGTGGAAGGAGTCTGGTTCTCTCCGCCACCATATCCTTACGCCTGTCTCCTCAGTCACATTTACTCCCAGCCCTGACACTCTGCCATGACCATGCCTCTCTTAAGTGTTTCACTCTTGTCTCTCTCCTTCCCTCAGACTCTTGCGCTGGGCTTCATGACCGGCACCATTTCCAGGTACATTCGGGGACAAACCACCATGCTCTGGGAAGGGTGTGTTATGGGGGAGCGGGCATCCCTGGGCTGGCAGTCCTGTGCATGGGAGAAGTGGCGGTTTTGAAGTCAGTCATGTGTGGCTTATGCCTCTGGCCTCTCCCTCTCCTTCCCCTCAGTATGTATCAAACCAAAGCCGTCATCATCGCAATGATCATCACTGCTGTGGTGTCTATTTCAGTCACCATCTTCTGCTTCCAGACCAAGGTGAGGGTTTGGGGGGCCCCTCCACCCCCCTTTCTTAGACAGAGCTGGCCCTTAAGGCTTGGCGCTTGAGCAGGCCTGGGAGGGCCCAGACCCCCTAGATTGGGGATTCCCTCAGAGACCCTAATCCCTTCCCTTCAGAGCTACTACACCTACAAAATTGCTCCCTATGTCAGTCCTTAGAATGTCACTCCCATGCCCCCCAGGAGGCAGCATTGGGACTCCTGGGAGGTGGGGGGAGGCAGGGCCAGTCTCGCTGGCCTGCTAGTTGTGACACTCATCTGACAGCAACTTCATTCCTCCTTCCTGGCAGGTGGACTTCACCTCATGCACAGGCCTCTTCTGTGTCCTGGGAATTGTGATGATGGTGACCGGGATTGTCACTGCCATCGTGCTGTCCTTCAAATACGTGAGTGTCTCAGGACAGCTGGGGTCAGTGAACCTAGTGGTCAGGGGAGACTTTCTGTAGAAAGAGCGCAGCAGGCCCACAGGCCCCTGGGCAGGCTTTGGCTGCCAGGACCCTCGACTGGCCAGCAGAGGCACCAGTGCTGAGGCCCATCTTTTGGGTTAGGGCAGTGGTTGGTAAACCACGGCTCGCGAGCCACATGCGGCTCTTTGGCCCCTTGAGTGTGGCTCGGCGTTAGAACCACTTCTTCAAAATAGACTTGCCCAGGCTGAAAACCGACTTCTGCGCATGGGCCACGAAGTTTCAATCGCACTGTACGGGCGCGCCCGCACGTGGTATTTTGTGGAAGAGCCACATTCAAGGGGCCAAAGAGCCGCGGTTTGCCGACCACTGGGTTAGGGTATAGTTATTTCTCTTCAGCTATAGACGGCCCTGGGACCCATCGCACCTGAAGCCTTGGACAGCATCACGGAATTCCCATGGGAAGTAGTGGATGACATCTGGCAGCTGAGACCAGGTCCTAGGAGGTGGTGGGAGAGGAGCCCCATGGCACAGAGGGGAGCACAGAGCTGGAAGGGAAAGCATGTGAACAGGAGGGCTGCCTGCCCTTCAGTGGACAGGCACCTGGAAGGCTGTTGAGCAGGGCTGCCTGGGGTACTCTCTGACTCTGATGTTCATCAAAGTGGTTGGGGCTTCCCTCCCAACCCTCTTCTTTAGTCTGTCCCTCCCGGGATTGGCTGCAAGAAGCATTCCCCTGAAGGTTGACTATGACTGGGGAAAGATGATGGGGCTCTTTGACCAGTGCTTGCCTGAGCCTGCCCCTCCCAGAGCTGCAATCCAACCACCTTCTCTTGCCCCGAAATATATGGACACCTCCGTACCTTACTCACTTTGGAGATTGGTTTTCATATGGCCACTGGAGGATGGGCTGTTTTCTCTGCCAAATCTGTTACCATTCTTAATTTCTTCCAGGATCTGGAAGGCAGAGGTAGTCCTTTCGTGTAGGTAGCTTTCTGGATCTATCCCCTTGGATGCCAGAATCCCAGGGGAAGCTGGTCCTGACAGCTCACTTTGGTCGTGCTTTGCTAAGATTTCTAACACCATCCCTGTTCCCTCTCATCAGATTTACTGGCTCCATATGGTCTATGCTGGTCTGGGGGCCATTTGCTTTACCTTGGTGAGTAAGGCCCTGCCTCTTTGGGAAGGGGAGCTGAGGGGAGGGAAGGGAGGAACTGAGTGGATGGAGCATGAATTTAGGCTACTTGGGAGGCAGGGAATGTGGCCACAACTACCCTTCCCTATCTCCCCTGTCAAGGGGTTTGCTGATTTTCTGGCACCCCTGCCCTCTCGTGTCCACAATGCCTGCAATAGAACACTCAGCAGGCGGACTGTGGAGAGTGTCTCTCCTTTTCTAGACTGGGAACTGCTTAAGAGTAGAGACCATGTGTTGTGCTGTTCATTAGTGTCCCCTAAGCACACTGCATGGCACAGAGGTTCCGGGTACAGATCTGCTGACCAGAAACGAGTTCTGGCATTGTACCCTGGGATCTCACTCGTGCTTGTCCCTGCAGTTCCTGGCTTACGACACCCAGTTGGTCCTGGGGAACCGGAAGCACACCATCAGCCCAGAGGACTACATCACTGGCGCCCTGCAGATCTACACCGACATCATCTACATCTTCACCTTTGTGCTGCAGCTGGTGGGGAGTCGCGATTAAAGAGCACCCCCAGTTCCGCTCCACTTTGGGCTCTCCCAACTCTAGAGGGCTGGGTCCTGTGACCAGGGTCTGGGCCACAGATGCCTTTCCTTCCCCTAAAGTAATACGCCCAGTTTCCTTTCTGTCCTGGGTGAGTGGCCTCTGTGGCTGTGGATGTGTGGGTACCACCTGGTGGGGCTGGAGGAACTGGGGACTAACTCTTGCCCTTGATGGACTTGGCAGGGACTAGGCTGAAGATGTGCCTTCTCCCTCCACCCACTATGTGGCACCGAATTCTTCTTAACTGCTGGGGTCAGAGCAGGGAGGGATGAAAGAGCCTCTTCTAAAACTAAACGGGAATATGGATGTAGACGTGACCTTTGCCACAGGCTTCTGGGCTAGGTAGCTGGAGCTATTTCCTCCCTCAACCCCTAACAGAGCCAAAGAGGTTTGTCCCCGCCTGCTGGACTCTTAGGCCATTATCCTGTACTCCTTTGGCACACCTGTGGCTCCCTGGCTCAGGGAGGTATAAGCGATCTGTGCTGTGGGTCCCCCTGCTTCAGCTCCTCTCTTGATGCATGTATATATTGTTTATCTGGGGTGGGGGTGGGGGAGGGAGAGGGAGAGGACAGGGAGCAAACTCAAGCACAGGGGCCAATACAGAGCAGCGTCTACCCTGGGCTTCCTCATGGCTGTGGTGGTGGCAGAGAGCAGGCCCATTTGCAGCCATTGGGTCCCCATTCTCCAAAGCTGCCCGGGAGGCCTCCCTGGTGCTTCTGAGCTCTGTCAGAGGGATCTCTGACTGGCCATGCTCAGGCTGCTCAAGGCAGAAAGTGAGGGGCAAAGGTCAGGAGATGGGGTGGTTTGTAGAATCATGTGTGGCCAGGAAGTAACCAGAATGAAGAGACTGGGTTGGGATGCCTTGGAGTACCCCATCCAGTCTGACAGATATTGTTCTTTCCTTCTGCTAACCTAGGGAGGGCCTGAGAGGAAGGAGACTTCCCCTCTGTTCTTAACTCCTACTGAGGGATTTTAGACTCAGACCCCATCTCTCTAGCCAGCTCCTGCTTTCTTCGTGACACCAAGTGCCTCAAGCTGGAATGGGGGAGGGGAACAAGGGTCACTCTAAGGTCACTCTATCAGGTGGGATGGAAACCAAATCAGCTCAAGGGTATAAGTAGGACTTCTCCAAGTCCTTGGTCCTAAGTATATCACATAAAAAGACATAACTAGAAATATAATAAAGTTTTACATTTAGAAGTTAAAACCCCATTTGGCTCTGGTTTTCTTCACTTTTGGTCTGGTCCTGCCCAAAGCATCCACTTCCTACCTTTGCATTCCAGCTGCTATCTTCCACCTTTTCTAAGATAACCAAATACACTTTGCCCAGCACTTCCTGGTGATGTATGCAAAAGGCTGCTGAAGTTCGACTTGCATTACTGGGTCTGGCAGGGACCACTCAGAGAACATGACCTTTCTTGCTTCATGGACCTTTTATAAAACTCATGAGAGAGAAACTCTCTTCCCCACAAAGCTGTATGTGTACACACAATTTCACAGTTGGGCTGGGGTAGGACTGCAGACTCAGGTTTAGGACCCCTGCCTTAGAAATCACTAGTCACAAACCTTTTAAAGTAACCCAGGTCCAAGCGAGCGAGGTTGAGTCATTTGGACTCAGCCACAAGGAGTACTGCTTTATTTCTTTCACACCCTCAATGCCCTCTTTGTTTATTTATTTATTTATTTGTTCAAAACTGAGAAAGACCCCACCCTCCTGGCCAGGAGCTCTGAGGACTTGGTCTCCAGGGCCTGCATCTAGGCTTGTTGCTTAAGTCTGTGGTTTCCCCAACCATTAATCCGGAACACTGAATGCTTCGGTGAGATGGCTCACATGAGTAACCCACCCCGCCCTCTGTCCCTCCCATCCCAAGGGACTCAAAAATCCAGTCCCGGTTCCTTTCCACTCACACACTCAATAACTTTATTTGCCTTTGACTGGTTTCTCAGGGAGGGGAGGGAGAGCAGGGTGGAGGGGGGTAGGGAGGAGTTAAGGACTGACAGCAGCCTGGGCTCCATGCGCCCTCTGGTGGACCTTAGAGGCAAGGACTAGAATTGCCGCCAAACCCAAAGGATTTCGTGGTCTGGAGGCCAGTCAATACAGTCTAGGGGAGGGCTGCAGTGTTCCTCAGGTCTGCACCCCAGACCCAGCTTCAGGAGACTGGGCATGTTGGGAGGAGGCCCTGTATCTCTGGCTCTCATACTCGCCCGTGTTGGATGCCCGCATGTTCTGCCGAGCCTTCATCTGCTTCAAACGATTCTTGTCCACTTCCCGCTTGGTGAGGATGAAGAGGAGGATACCACAGGGGAAGCCGATGGCCCTAGGGGTGGGGAGATGTGCACGGGGTTTGGGGAGGGGCCACGCCTGAGCCAGAGGAGCTGGGGGGAATCTCATTCCAGTTTCATTGATCTCATGAACACTGCAATACCTCTTGTATCTATTTAGCCTCCTCGTTGGCTGCTGGAGGGCCCTACACAAATCAGATCCTGCTGCTACTCTGCTTAAAATCTCTTAACAGCTCTCCATCACTTCCCTGCCAAGTCCAAACACCCAGGCACAAAAGGCCCAGTGTAGGTGGGTCTCTGCCCACCTCTACATTCCTTTCCCCTGTAGCCTGACACCTCTCAACATGAGCCCTGCAAGCCTATACAGTCTATGCATGATTCTCCAGATGGCCCATCCTCTTTCCCTCTTGGCAAATCTTCTCTCTGCCTAAACTGCCCAACATCCTCTCCCAGAGTACCCTTCTTAATCCGAGTAACTGCTACTTGGGAGCAACTTGGTGTGGGGAGAAAGGGCATGGAGTCAAAAGACCTGGTAAGAATCCCAGCTCTGAGCCTCAGTTCTCTCATCTGTGAAATGGAGATGTAATATTTATCAAAGACGAAAAACCTTACACTGTAAAGTCCTGGAACACCTAAGGTGCTGAAAAAAAAAATAATTTCCCACCCTGATGGGTGTGGCTTAGTTTGTTAGGTGTCATCCCATGCCCCGAAAGGTTGATGGTTTGATTCCCCAGTCAGGGCACATGTCCAGGTTGCAAGCTCGGTTCTCCACACATTGATATTTCTCTCTCCCTCAAAAAATCCTTTTCTTTTGGCCTCATAATTATTGGATTTAACTTATTTTTTTGGATAATCCTCACCCAAGGATATTTTTCCATTGAATTTTAGGGAGAGTGGAAGGGAGGGGGAGAGACAGACAGAAGCATCGATGTGAGAGAGACATATCAATTGGTTGCCTCCCGCACTGGGGCTGGGGTGCTGGGGATCGAGCCTGCAACCGAGGTATGTGCCCTTGACCAGGAGTCGACACTCTATGCATGGAGCCAAACCAGCTAGGGCTCCAAAAATCTTAAAAATTATTTTTAAAATTCTGCTAAGATAAGATCCCTTTGAAAAATTGGTAATTTACTCCTTTTCCTTTAATATTGATCAATAATATGTATTAAGGTCAGAGTCAAATCTGAATAATGATGTGTTAAACACCTTCGGGATAAAACCCCAGTTAGGTCTCACCCCAAGTTCTCCAAAAAAGATGACACCAGGGAACCAAATTCATATCAGATTATCTCAGCTTTCTCCACAGAAAACCCACTCTCTCTCCAATTTCACATACTTTTCCCCCCTCCCCTGCCCCATTCCTCTGAGATTCCAGTCCTTGCAGCCAGCAATTCTGTCCCCACAATCCTGGATTCAGCGTACCATCTGAAATTTGGAGAAGTTTCTGGGTTCTGCCCTCCCCTGGTGCCACTCCCTATGGGAGGGCAAAGGGTTAGTTAAAACTCACCAGGCTACTCCCACAGCTTTCATGGGGTTCTTGGCCTTCTTCCTGGGAATGTATTCCAGCTCAGGAGGTAGGGGCTCAGGCTCTTCCTTGCACTCGGGGGAACTGTGGCTTTGCAGTGCCCGGGTCCTGTTCTGGGAAGCTTTGTTAGCTGTGGCTCCTGCGAGAATCCCTGTGGATAGAGAATAAGAAGGTCAGTAGGAGGATGAGGTGAAAGCCTGGGAAGGAGAGCTTGCGATCTGAGGCAGAGAAGTGACTGCAGTACGGTGTAACAAGTGCCAGGGAGAATCCGAAGGGAAAATGGGAAAATCGCCATCGAGGTGGCACCTTTGGGAAGCCACCTCTACGTCACTGTGGGCTCATCACCCTGGTGCCAGGAGAGTGAGCTTCGGTGTTCATCTCCTTAGAAGACGGGGATGGGAAGGACTGCAGTGGGACTCACAGGAGACGTATGAAGGAAATCCGCGAAAATGTTTCCAAACCGCAGAAATGTTAGTACGGAAAGGGAGCTTAAAGGTGGTCTACTCCGTCCCCCCCGTCTCGTAGAAGAGGATACTGAAGCCCAGAGAGACAAACTACTTCGCCCAAGGTCAAACCGCTAATTATCCGGGGCTAGAACCCGAGCCTCCAGCAGCTCGGGACTTGCCTCTGCACTGCGGTGAGTGTCACACACCTGGAGCGCGGGAGCCTACAAGGCATCCCTGGGACTCCCTCTCGCAGCGAGGATACGGAGGTGTGTGCAACCCGACGGCAGAGGGGCGGACTGGGCGACCTCTAGAGACCACCGTATAGCCCCTAAACTCTTTAACCCCGCAGAGGGGTGCGAGCAGGAATCGACAGCCCTGGCCTCCTGCTAGAGCCGGGCTGGATGTAAAAAAAAAAAAAAAGGGGGGGGGATCCCTTGCAACCCTGCCCTCCCCGGGGTCCCTCTCCTTACCCCGGAGGACGCGGGCATTCCTCGCCCCCCGGCCCTTCAGCGCCGTAGCAGCCACCACCGCCGCCATGTTCAGATCCCACCCCCCCTACACCGCGGTCCCCGCCGGGAATTGTAGTTTGCGTAAGGGGCCTCCCCCGCTCCTTCCGTCCCGCCTACAGATCAGAAACTACAACTCCCCAAAGCCTTCGGAGCGGGCCGAACTACTCCTCCCAGGAGACCCGGAGGCGCGCACGCTCGCTTGTTTCCCTTCGGTCAGGGGCGGAGTCCGGTCGGGCGGAGTTTGGGTTCCCTCTGCCACGCCCCGTCCCTGTCCCAACTCTGCTCTATGATTGGTGGTGAAGCTATCAACCCTTTTTCCGATTGGCCAAACGGCCGTCCCTCTTCCTTTCCGGAGAGTTGCTTACGCCTATTTCCTCCCGGGGAGGTGGGGCCCGAGTTCCGCGTCGTCGCGCAGCGCTGACTCTGGGAGGCGTTTGGGCCCTGAGAAGTGGATCCGCTGCTTTCGCCGCATGGAATCCGAATCGGAAAGCGGGGCTGCCGCTGACACCCCCCCACTGGAGACCCTAAGCTTCCATGGTGATGAAGAGATTATCGAGGTGGTAGAACTGGATCCCGGTCCGCCGGACCCGGGTGAGAACGGCCGGTCCTCAGGCCGTGGGGCAGGAGGCGCTCACCCCTGGCCTATGACCCCAGCTTCTCCCCCTCCCCTCTACGCCCTACCGGTCATTCCTACCGACTTTCTTCGCCCTTCCCCCTCCTCCCACCCCCACACTTAGTGCTCGGGCCTGGCCGGGTGGGGGTTCCCCTGACGCCTCCTCCGGCCCTTCCCCTCACACACCCCCTTCCCATCATCCCCTCGGTCCTCCTTTCCAGTCTCTGGCCAACGCCAGGTACGCAGCGTCTCCTGTCCTCGTCCCACACACCTTCTCGCTCCCTCTTCATCCCATTCGTCTGACCTCACTCTCTTGCCACATGACCCACCCCAGCCCTCCCCACGCTTGTCTCCATCCCTCTTCCTGCCTGCTAAGCCCCATTTTTTGACCCTCTGACCAATGCAGATGATCTAGCCCAGGAGATGGAAGATGTGGACTTTGAGGAAGAGGAGGAAGAGGAAGAGGGCAACGAGGAGGGCTGGGTTCTGGAACCCCAGGAAGGGGTGGTTGGCAGCATGGAGGGCCCAGACGACAGCGAGGTCACCTTTGCACTGCACTCAGGTAGGTCTCTCAGGAGATCCATCCTAAACTCGGGCCAGGAGGCCATTTGAGCATCGCATGTGGGCTGTGTACTGAGCATTCTGAGGGAACTGCTAGCCCTGGTCTGGAGGAACTCACAGGAAAGGGGGCAGTGTGATGGAATGGAGGAGAGCTTGGCTCCTGGAGTCAGCTGAGAAACCCGTGTTCAAATCTTACCTCTGCTCCTTACCAATTTATGATCTTTATTAGTCTCCCTGGGTCTTAGTTTTCTTTTAAAACGTTACTTTGGTGTAAGTTACATTGAGCATGTTTTATATAATCCTCAAATGTCAGCTCTTAATAAGGAACCAGTAGCACGATGTTCTCCCTCTGTTTGTACCCAGCCTGGTGGCATCCCATGCTGAGAGCTGTAAGCCCTGCACACATACTTTCCTGTTGTCCGTGGCATCAGGGTGGGGTGGTGAAGGGTGCAGCATCGTAAGGGGGAATCTGCTCTGGAGAAGGATTTGGAGCTTGGCAAGCTTGGGGAGGGGTTTCTCCAACTATCTGATGCTTGAAACTTAGACGGAACTCGGATGCATCCTTCTTTTCCAGGAGGAAAGACATGCTTCTTTGGGTGGAAGGGGGTGGGCTTCCTGCCGGTCCTGAAGGACAGAACCCTAGGTGGGAGCCCCATCCCCTTACTTGTGAACTATCTCTTGGGACAGCATCTGTGTTTTGTGTGAGCCTGGACCCCAAGACCAACACATTGGCGGTGACAGGGGGTGAAGATGACAAAGCCTTCGTGTGGAGGCTCAGCGATGGGGAGCTGCTCTTTGAGTGTGCAGGTGAGGGGGCCCAGCTGAGGTCGTGTCCCTTTGGAAGTCTTCCGGGGCTAGCCTGCAACAGTTGTGCATCTAACAGCCATTTATTGACCCCCATTTTGCCAGCTCTGTGCTGGGCCTGAGGACTCTGGAGAGGAATAGCATAGTCTGTTGTGGATATAGGGGAGGGAGGCACTAATTGGGCAAGGGAGTCTGGGAAAGGCTTGAGAGGAGGAGACACAGGCTGATGTAGGGGTATTTGGGAAGAGGGAAGGGTGTGGGTATTCCAGGCAGAGGTGCAGAATGGACAGAAGGTAAGACCGAGGCCTAGGCTACGTGTGGTTGAGTGGAGGGCCAGCATTGTCTTCCTTGGGGAGACCTGGGTGTGTTGATTCCTGAAACTACAATGAATTTGGTCACCTATTCTGCTGGGATCCACTTTTTTTTTTCTTTTTCTCTCAGCTGGTCCTTTCAGGAGGCCAGATACCTAGGTCATGTGCCCCCAAGCACTAGGTGCCCTGATGTTCTCTTTCTGGTTTTTTTTTTTTTTTTTTGAAGGCCATAAGGACTCTGTGACTTGTGCGGGTTTCAGCCATGACTCTACCCTAGTGGCCACAGGGGACATGAGTGGCCTCTTGAAAGTGTGGCAGGTGGACACCAAGGAGGAGGTCTGGTCCTTTGAAGCAGGAGACCTGGAGGTGATTAGAGTGGATTCAACTCAGGGGCCTTGGTTGGTAGTGGGTGAGAGCTTGGGGCTTCGGCTCCACCTTCCAGACTAAGCCATCTCCGGCCAGTGCACTCTGAAGGTACAGCAAGAATATCTGTGCCTGTTACCTAGACTGTCCTCCCTGGCTCAGTAGCAGAGGCAGCTTGGTGGGGCTCAGAAGACAGGTTCCTAGGTGGGATGGGGTGATGGGCCTCCCTGCTGACTCTTCCTCCCTGTCCAGTGGATGGAGTGGCACCCTCGGGCACCTATCCTACTGGCGGGCACTGCTGATGGCAACACATGGATGTGGAAGGTCCCCAATGGTGACTGCAAGACCTTCCAGGGTCCCAACTGCCCAGCCACCTGTGGCCGAGTCCTCCCTGATGGTGAGATAAGCTCCCCCGAGTGTCCTTTCTTGAGTGCAGAGAGGTTGGACGCCAGGTTCAGCCTGCACTCTGAGCCTGTTCTCAGGAGCACTGACCTCATAGGCCCCAGAGCAGACAGTTCCCTCTTTTCCACCCCGAACTGAGTCTCCTTTGCTGGGTCCTGGGTAGTGTTTGCTCCCTCACTTTCTTGTCTCCCTCTCTTGGCTCCCGCCCATACCCCCAATTCCCTCTTTGGGTGTGTCTGAGTGTGTGGTCTGTCCTTCTCTCTTCATCTGTACATCTGGCCCTTTAGGAAAGAGAGCTGTGGTCGGCTATGAAGATGGCACCATCAGGATTTGGGACCTGAAGCAGGGAAACCCTATCCATGTACTAAAAGGTATCAGAGTTGGGGGCAGTGTTAGCCTCGGCCTTTGTGGGGGAGGGGCTAAGACCTGGGACAGGACTCAGAGGGGACAGGGTGAAGTCTGACTTATTCCTTTGCTCCATCCTAGGGACTGAGGGTCACCAGGGCCCTCTGACCTGTGTCGCCACCAACCAGGATGGCAGCCTGATCCTAACTGGCTCTGTGGATTGCCAGGCCAAGTTGGTCAGTGCCACCACCGGCAAGGTGAGTGGAACTGAAGCCTTGCTGTGAAGCCTTCCGCTCTTCTCCCCTCCCTTTCTTATCCTTCACTCAACCTCCCTCCTCTCCACCTTCCTTCTCTATGAGAGGACCATGTTTCTAGGACCTTCTCTGATACTTTCCTCTGGCTCATAGGTGGTGGGTGTTTTCAGGCCTGAGTCTGTGGCCTCCCAGCCCAACCTGGGAGAAGGGGAGGAGAGCGAGTCCAACTCAGTGGAATCCTTGGGCTTCTGCAGTGTGTGAGTGTGAGCTAAGGCTTTGGCCTGGAGGCCGCCTGGCGTTGAGAGGGACTGAGCTTGGGGAGGGGCCTGGGCGGGGAGACCAGGAAGGAACGAAGGGCACGTGGGCCCAGGTCCCTCTGTGAGCTTTGTGGTGCTCCCCTCTACCCAGGATGCCTCTGGCAGCTGTTGGCTACCTGGATGGGACCTTGGCCATCTATGACCTGTCTACGCAGACCCTCAGGCACCAATGTCAGCACCAGGTACAGGCACCCGTGGGGAGGCCCAGGCCTCTGTCAGCATCCACCCCAGACCTGGCTCCTGCTTGGTCCTGTCTATGGCCCATGTTCCCTCCCTCCCTCCCTGAGATGCCTCCTTGCTCTCCTCCTCTCACGTCCCTTGCCTCTTGCACCCGTGCAGTCAGGCATCGTGCAGCTGCTGTGGGAGGCGGGCACCGCCGTGGTTTACACTTGCAGTCTGGATGGCATCGTGCGCCTCTGGGACGCTCGGACTGGCCGCCTGCTGACTGACTACCGGGGCCACACGGCCGAGATCCTGGACTTTGCCCTCAGCAAGTAAGTGAATTGGGCAAGGGCTGGGGTTTCTGTATTTGGAAGGCGGGGATAGCATGTGGAGGGCCACAGGGACCTGGGGGTGTGGGAGGGGCTTCCTGAGGAAGCTGGGACCCAAGACCTGGTTGTGGCTTCCGAGGCAGGAGTGCTGGGAAGCCCGAGGGAGTTGCTGCTTCTGGTCGACAGTGACTTGCTGGGTCTCATGTCAGTCCCGGGGCTGAGGGGCTGGGACTGCTTCCCCCATGTTGTGGTTCCTCTCATTTCCTCGCTGACTGCTGGCTTTATATGTGTTCATTCGACACGGGAGTGTCAGCTTGGTGCTAGGCACCAAGGGCATAGAATTGATGTGCTCGAGAGGGCCACCGGGGGCCCCTGGGTCATGGGCTTGAGCCAGCCCCAAGGCCCCCATCCCTATGAGCCTGTTCTTTCTGTCCACAGAGATGCCTCCCTGGTGGTGACCACATCAGGAGACCACAAAGCAAAAGTATTTTGTGTCCAGAGACCTGACCGCTAGTGGCTGCAGCCTCTGCTTTGTGTCTGGTGTTGAGGAGGTGAAGGGAGACCCCTCACCAGCAGAGGCAGGAGGGTATGAAGGAAGAGGATGGGAGGGGCCTTGGACTACTTTCCAACCCCTTCACACTGACTTGCCCCCCTGTCCCTTTCTTCTCTTAAGAGACCCACCCTTCACCCCTCAGGCCCCTCCTCCTCCCCCAGACCTGGGGGATCTCTCAGAGGGAGGTTCAGACCTCTTTCTTTTTTGCTTTCATTTGTGGGTGTGAGTCATGGGGTGCCTATTTGTATGTGGGGAGTAGGTGTTTGAGGTGCCTGTTCTTTCCCTTCCCAAGTCTCTGGGGGTGGAAAGGAGGAAGAGAGAGATTAGTTACAGATTTTAAAAATGTAAATAAAATATACTTCCCAGAGACAATGTCTGTGGATTTTGTGGTGGCTGGACCTGAGGGAGAACAGGTGAGGGGCATACCAGGGTGAAGCCCCACAGGTGCTGGACTCTCAGTACTCAGCTCGCCCTTCCTGCCGGTGGTGCAGTCTCACCTACAATTGCTGCTCTCTCCAGAGTTGGAATCTCCCTTGATTCCATTATTTTAGGTTCTTTCCACAGCTGTTCTACCTGCCTCTCCCCTTCTGTGATATGGAATGAGATACCAATAAACTCGGCCAGAGGAGCTTTATTCCACCAATAAAAAAGGGCAGGGTCTCTGATCCAGGGGTGTGCAGACAAGTGGAGACAGGCATGGCTGAGATGGATGGACGATTCTCGTAGGAGTGAGCAGAGGCCCTGCCCCTAGTTCAAGTCCAGGTCCATGCTGCTTTGGCTACTGGTGCAGTAGGCAGTGCCGGGGCCAGGACTGCTCCGTGAGGCTCTTGCCCGCAGCACCCGGCGCCACCTTCGGGCAGCTGCCCTCCAGGGAGCTGTGTAGCGCTGATCACTCAGCCCCATGGCCACAGGCACGGCCGCTGCACTGGCACTGCCCAGTGAAACAAGGGACAGCAGAGTTCCAGGCCCCAGCGGTGGGCGCTGCTCATAGGCCAGCACCGAGAGGAGCAGGGTGGCCACGTAGGGTCCCCAGCAAAGCCCAAAGAGCAGTGTGGCTCCAGCCTGTGCCCTCGCTTGCCTCCAGGTAAGGGCCCGGGCCAGGGCCGAGGGCACCCCGCGGCACACTGCCCGTTCCTGCCGGCGGATGTCCTGTAGCTGGCGATGGGCAGTGAACAACACACGGGCAGAGAGAAGGGCTGCAGCACCCACGGCAGGCAGCAGCAGCCCATAGACTTCGAGGTAGAGGTAGGGGGCTGGGAAGACAGCCTGGGAGCTGCAGTTGGCACCAGGGGCCCAGTGGTTCCACCCCAGAGCGGGCAGGCTGGTGAAGAGCAGGGGGCCAGCCCAGGTGAGGAGCAGGGCCAGCCGAGCGCTCCCAGGGGCTCGGAGAGGCCGCAGCACTGCCATGTAGCGCTCCCCGTGCACCAGCAGCAGGTTGGCGAGCAGGGAGAGGAAGGAGAAGTTGGGAGCTAAGTAGAGGAAGAGACAGGACCAGTAGCCTCGGCGGCTCTGGCGCCACAGGCCTGGCAGTGTGGGCAGTGCCAGCCCTGTGAGCAGCCCAGCGAGCAGCAGGCTCAGGAAGAAGCAGCCAGCAGGCAGGCTGCGCAGGCGGCGGTCCCCGGCAATGCCCAGGGCCAGGAGCAGGTTGGCCACCACGATGAGGCTTGCCAGGACCAGGGAGAGCCCAAAGGCTCCCATGGGAACAGCGCCGGGCACCTCCCTGGTGCTGTTGGGTGTCATCTTGGGTCTGGGGACGGAAAATCTGGAGCAACGGCCGACATGCCTGTACAGGAGATGGGGTGGCCAGAGTTAGGGTGGGGCTGCGGTCACTGTCCTCTCGGGAATACATATTAATCTAGAGGTTGTAGCCCAATGGGCTGTAGGCTGTATACACATTTTTTCAATTAATGGCCAATTAAAATTTCTATTTCTGGCTTCTCTTAAGCCGGTTTGGCTCAGTGGATAGAGCGGTCAGCCTAGGGACTGAAGGGTCCCAGGTTTGATGCCGGCCAAAGGCACATGCCTGGGTTGCGGGCTTGATCCCCAGTAGGGGGGCGTGCAGGAGGCAGCCGATCAATGGTTCTCACCATTGATGTTTCTATCTCTACCCCTCCCTTCCTCTCTAAAATCAATAAAAAAATATTTTTCTAAAAAAGCAAGAAATAAGTTGTGGCAACACCCATGTCCTGTATGCTAGTGACCAGCTGGAGTGGGGACCTCCCCACAGGCCACTTCACCCATTTCTGTTATCTGCTTGGCCCCCTTGGGCAGCTGTGCTTATGCCTGCTTAGGCTGAAAGATGGACCCACCCAGCCCCAGAGCAATCCCTGCCTCCACTGGCAAGGCCTCTAAATTAGCCAAAAGGGAAGACGGGGTGTGGCTGGTGTAGTGGTCAGCCAAAGCTGACAGCCTCCTCCGGGCTAGGGCCAGGTGCTAGGAGTGGGTGCTCAGGTGAAGGAGAGGGGTCCCTGTCTTCAGATCTCGAAGCCTGGTTGGCACCAGAACATTAGGATTGGGGTGGGGGCAGGAGTGAGGCAGAGAGAGATCACTGAGCATCAGAGTAAGTGGCGAGGTCAGGGCAATGGTGGCAGTAAGTGGGATGTCCTGTCCCTTGCACCACCATCTCCATATGCCCTGTGGCCAGTTGGTTACAGGTGAGTGAGCAGCCTCTGGATAGGACTTCCAGCCCATAAACTTGACTCATCTGCACCACTAGCAACAGGTCCCTTCCTGGGAACTGGAGGAGAGAGAGGAGTTGCTGGGGGTAGAAGTGAGTGGGGTGGGGGGAGGGGGGGAGGATTGGCAGTGAATGTGGAGATGCCAGCAGCAAGGAGGACACCTCCCACACCCTGGGGCTGAAGCTGACCCCCAGGAGAGGGGAGAGGAGCTGCTGGGCAGGGCTGGCCTCTGCAGCTGGCTCTGTCCCTGTCCTTTCCTTCACTTGGCTCCTTGTTCTCAGCCTGCCAGCACCCCAGCCCCACAGCCACATCAGGGAACGGGGAGGGGTCCTGGACCCTGTGGGAACGCCTGTTTCTGTCCCCGGGAGCAGCTGCTGTTGCTACGATTAAAGTCAATAAGGAAAGGATTCCTACTGCCCCCTCCCCACAGCCGCCCTGACTCAGGAGAAGCTGAGGCCCCCACTCGGGGCCTCCAAGCTGCTGCACCCCTTCCCCTCCCCCGTTTTCTCTTCCTCAATCTTCTCTTTGCCCCCAACTCAGGACATCTTTCCTTCTCAGCAGCCCTCCAGTTTCTGTTCCCCTTTGTCCCTGCATGTCAACTTTATTAAACCCCATAAGACCTCAGGGTTTACTTCCAATGTAGCCTCTGGGTCTTGGGCTGGAGCTCCAGCCCTTCTGAGTGAGTCCCCTACCCCACCTCCACCAGAGCGGCCAGAAGAGAAGGGCCAGCCCCAGGAGCGATTTCCCAGTGGTGTGTGACCCTGCTGGCTCTGGTGGCAATGGCTTCTTCAGGATTGGGGCTGAGGGCTGGGGTGGGGAGGGGCGTAGCGACTCACATGGCAGTTGGAGACAGGTGCTCGTCAGCCTGGGCTGTCCTGTGTCAGGGAACTGCTGCAGCTGGCCCTGCAGGGCCTCTGGAGATGTCTGATGTCCCGGCCGGGGAGAACATGGTGCCTCCACTCTGGGATAGTAGGGCCCCAGGCTCGTGGCAGCCCAGGCTCTGCTCTTGCCTGGGTTCTGGAGGGATGGAACTGTGGCCACGGGCTTAGCCTAGCCCCGCCTCTGAGGGTGGGACCTGGCACACCCTGGCTTTAGCAAGTGGGAGGCCTTCCTCCTGTCCTGCTGGACCCAATCTTCCCCTTTCCAGCTACTGGCCATAGCTTGTCACTTAGGGGGCAGATCCTCTCTCAGGTCACTCAGTTTGGAGACCCCCTCCCCTGATACTGCCTAGCTGATCTGAGAAATGCATTCCAGTTAGTGAATAATTTCCTTCTATCCCTCCCCAGTTTCTGCCCCAGCTAATACATTTACATTTTATGAGCTTTATACTGGAGTGGCCAGCCAGCTGCATATTGAGCTCCATAATCCTACCTGTCTGCCAAAGGGGAGTGTGTGTGTGTGTGTGTGTGTGTGTGTGTGTGTGTGTGTGTGTGTAATGGTGGCAGTAGGGGGGTGAGGGTTGAGAATCTTCACTGCCTCCCATCTTATTGCCTGATAGACCTTTCAGATTATAAAGCCAGTCTTGCCTTCTAGAATCTGGAGTCATTTTGCGTTTTCCTCAGCTACTTTGTGAGTCAAGTTGTGGGCTACAAGCTACAAGTAGCTCTTGGGGTGTGATATTGGGCAAGCTACCTCTGGGCTCCAATTTTCCCACCTGTAAAATGGGGAAGAAAGAAAGCTACTCTTAGGGTTGTTGTGGAAAATGTTATGGGATAACATATGTAACTAATTAGATCCCAGTGCCTGACACTTAATGGGGGAAGCCACTCTTAGGGTTGTTGTGGAAAATGTTATGGGCCTATACAAGAAGCAACCAATGAATGCATATATAAGTGGAACAACAAATCAATGTTTCTCTCTCTCTCCTCCTTCCTCGATGAATAAGAGGCACAAGCCAGTGTTGGAATCAGAAAGCCTGGCTTTGGATCTCGGAATCCTGGCTGAGATCTTATTTGTTAAAAAAATATATATTTTATTGATTTTTTACAGAGAGGAAGGGAGAGAGATAGAGAGTTAGAAACATCGATGAGAGAGAAACATCGATCAGCTGCCTCCTGCACACCCCCTACTGGGGATGTGCCTGCAACCAAGGTACATGCCCTCGACCAGAATCGAACCTGGGACCCTTCAGTCCGAAGGTTGACGCTCTATCCACTGAGCCAAACCGGTTTCGGCGAGATCCTATTTTTTTAGCTGTATAAATTTGGGCAAGTAACTAAAGTTCTCTTGCCTCAGTTTCCTCATCTGCAAAATGGGGCTCATATTGTACTCACCCATTGCAACTAAATGAAATATGTGATAAAAACTTACATCAGTGCTTGGCACATAAGCACTCAATAAAAGGTAGCAGTTATTAACATTATTAGGATTTCTGCCCTTCTCTGCATGTCCCTTCCCTCCAGCCAATCCTCCCCTCTAAGAACTCCCCTGAAAAAGGCAGATTGCCTATGAAAAGCAAGAGGCCAGTGATGCTTTTGCTCCACAGGAAAACTAAGGAAACTAGGTACAGTCATGTGTCACTTAATGACAGGGATACATTCTGAAAAATGGATTGTTAGCCAATCTCGTCGTCCTGGAAATATAGAATTTACTTACACAAACCTATATGGTATAGCCTACTACTCACCAAGGGTTAGTACAGCCTATAGCTCTGTAGGGGAGGAAAAATAATTTTCCCTCTACCCTTCTGGACTCTTGGCTGTGACATCCCTGTAATAAGAGACAGATTAACAAGAGAAAACAATTTCATAACATGCATACTTGGGAGCTAGGAGCTATCCAGGGAATCTGAGTAACTCACCAAAATGCCAGAAGTCATCACCTTAAATACCATCTTTAGCTTAAGACAAAGGATGTTGGGAGTGGGGGGGAAAGGGCAGTAAACAAAGGATAAGGTTGTTATGCAAATTTCAGTCAAGGTCTTCTACACTGATAAGACTTTCTAGAGGATAAGGTACTTCCCCCTCTTCCTGGTACAGTGAGGGAGACACCCTTACAAATGGAGAGGTCCCTACAAGCACAAATATCTTTTACAAAGAGTAACTTCTACTTGGTTTTCAGAGCTTCTTCCAAGTCAGAGGGTTTCTTAAAATTAACCAGCCTAAAATAATCCTTATGCTAAAGAGACATATTTGCAAGTGACAAATTCTGTTCCCTTACAGCTCTCAGGCTACAAACCAGAACAGCATGTTACTGTTCTGGATACTGTAGGCACTTGTAACACAATGGTATTTGTGTAATGCATTTTGCTACATGACTAGATGATAGGAATCTTACATCTGCATAATCTTTTAAAAAATATTTTTTAGTCCTAGCCGGTTTGGGTCAGTGGATAGAGCATGGGCCTGCGGACTGAAGGGTCCCGGGTTCAACTCCAGTCAAGGGCACATGCCTGGGTTGTGGGCTTGGTCTGATGTGCAGGAGGCAGCCGATCATTGATTTGCTCTCATTATTGATGTTTCTATCTCTCCCTTCCTCTCTGAAATCAATTAAAAATATACACACACACACACACACACACACACACACACACACACACACTAGAGGCCCAGTGCATGAAATTCATGCACTCAGGGGAGGAAGGGTCCCTCAGCCCGGCCTGCGCCCTCTTGCAGTCCGGGAGCCCTTATGGGATGTCATGTGGAGTGGACCTAAGCTGGCAGTCGGACATCCTTAGCACTGCTGCAGAGGTGGGAGAGGCTCCCACCATCGCTGCTGTGCTCCCCAGCCGTGAGCCCGGTTTCTGGCTGAGTGGTGCTCCCCCTGTGGGAGCTCACTGACCACCAAGGGGCAGCTCCTGCGTTGAGCGTCTGTCCCCTGGTGGTCAGTGTGCATCATAGCAACCAGTCATTCTGCCATTTGTTCGATTTGCATATTAGCCTTTTATTATATAGGATTTAACCTTTTGCACTCGGATGTCGAGTGTGACTCAACACGGTTAGCATTAGAATAAAGGAATCAAGAAAAAAGCAATCGAGTGCAAAAGGTTAAAAATTTTTTTAATTGATTTCAGAGAGGAAGGGGGAGGGAGAGATAGAAACATCAATGATGAGTGTCTGTCCTCTCCTCTGCATGCCATTGGCCCCCAGAGGTGTGTATATATGTGGGGGCGGGGGAGAGGCAGCACTGAGGGGTTGAGTAGCAAACTTTGATTTATGGTTTGAATTCCTTGGTCAAGTAAATTAGGCAATGCCAGCAGCTGTGGGTTTGTCCTTGGAGAAAATGTTAAGATGGAGAGGACATTCTGGAGGGCTTTGCTGGAGAAATAAAAGCTACCTTTTCTGTCTTCTCTGGAGCCCTTTATTCTCATAACTGTGTTCCTGTTGGTGTAAATGCGGAAAGATAAGATGTTGCATTCACCTGCTTGGAGCCAACGCAGATCCTGGCCCTTTTCAAATTCATCCCACATTTATCTTTAAGGATTTGAAACATGCAGTGATAGGTTACATAGTTCAGTTTTATATCCTATTGGATTAAGTTTTTTGTTTTGTTTGGAAACAGTTATGATAGTCTTTTGGGGAAGAATCCAGTATTACCTAAAATTATTGGCAGTTAAATGTAAAATGTATTTTAAATGGAAAGTTTTTAGAATGTTGAAAAATAATTGAAAAAAGAGTGATGAGTAAATGTCTAGGCCAAGATTATTTCAATAAACCTTTCAGAAACCTTAAAAAATAAAAAAAGAAACATCAACGATGAAAGAGAATCATTGATTGGCTGCCTCCTGCATGCCCCACACAGGGGATTGAGCCCGCAACCCAGGCAAGTGAGCGCCGCCAGTCACGCTACATCTGCATAATCTTATGGGACCACCGTCCTGTATGCAGTTCTTCAAAGACCAAATGTCTGTTTTAGAAAAGTATGTTTTTATTGATTTCAGAGAGAGGGAGGAGGAGGAGGAGGAGGAGAAATATCCTGACTAGGGATTGAACACCAGGAACCCTTCAGTGCATGTGGGGCATGGGATGACACTCAACCAACTGAGCCACACCAGCCAGGGTCAAACGTCTTTAAGACACGCATGACTGTATAGTGAGAGGAAGGGCAAGTTCAGGGTTAGAAAGGCCAGAAGTGTTGTGCCCCCATTTCTACATCGTATCCAGTGTGGCTTTGGGGTGAGGGAGAGAAGCCAGTTACACTCCCTTAAGACCTGAAATGGAAGGGAACAGGCTAAAACTGCAGCAAGAAAGCTGGAGGTAAGACATTAGGAAACACTTCCTCGCCCAAGAGCACAAGTGGATGAAGCAAGGGGACTCTGGGGTTCTCTGGGGGAGACCAGGGTTGAAGGGCTGGAGGCACAGCTGTCAGGGGTCCTGGAGAGCCAGGACTTACGTTGGGACAAAGTGGGTAGAGGAAAGCATCTAGCCTCAAACCCATCCTCAAGGGAGCCAGTGGGTGGGGGACCCTGGGTTCCAACAGATGGTCCTCAGCCCCACGCTATCTGTCGGGCAGAAGTCAGAGGCTCTGGGAGAGTTCATCCTGGAGTCTGGACAGAAGTGGGTGTGGGGCCCCTCGGATATTGGACTGCCAGGAATAAACAGACCTCCTTCTGTTCCCAGCTCTGGCCTCCTCCCTGAGGGATCCAGGATGTCTGTGTTTTTTCTTGCTGCTCTGTCTAAACACTGTGTGTGGGATGACGTGTGAAGGGGTACAGCTTAGGCGGTGGGAACTGGGAAGCCTGGGTTCTATCCCCTGCTCCCTCGCCATTTCTTCCTTACTGGATCATCCAGCTCCTCTCTGCTCCCCCACAATTCCTGGGACTGACTCATCTGCCTTTTCTCCTTTGCCCAAAGGAGTCCTAGTGCAGGCAGCTTGCAGATGCTCCATTCAGCTGACTCTGCAGGCTCTACCACCCCAGCCACACCCAGTTCTCCTTTCCTCAGGTAAAGTCTGCATCATGGTACCCAACCCAGACTCTAGCAGGGAACGCTCTGGGCCTCCTTGGCCCATTCCATTCTCTTGGATATATGATTTTTGCTGATCCTCCTTGACTGTTCAACCATTTACTAACTCTTGGGAGTCTCTGAAAGGTTTGGGGCACAATCGTGTGACTGAAATGGCCAGGATCCTGGCTTCAGGAAGCCCTAAGTCAGCTATACAACAGAAGAACCCCTGGCCCTGTTAGGGTTAAACAGCCAGATTCTCTACGTCTCCCCAGGAGCCAAAGGAAACTGCACTGTTTTCATCTATTTCCAAAGGGAGAAGTATTGCTTGAACTCAAATAGCACCCCCCACCCCAGTAGACCCAGGCTTGGATCTTAGGCCTCTGTAGCTTTTGGGTTGAGTGCCTATCATTCCAACTTTGAATGAGACCAAAGGGGAATGAAATGGCAATTGCTAAGTACCACCTCTGATGCAGCAGCTAGCACTACTTCCTTTTCCTGATTTCAACTTCCTGTCCTTTAACCCCACCCCTCCACTTCCTATTAGTCTTATTGCCTTTTCTGCCAAGCTCCTAGATCTTAAATATTTTTTATTGATTTCCAAGAGGGAGAAGGAGATAGAAACATCAATGATGAGAATCATTGATCAGCTGCCTCCTGCACACCCCACACTGGGGATTGAGCCTGCAATCCAGGAATGTGCCCTGACCCAGAATTTAATTGTGACCTCCTGATTTATATATACGTCAATGCTCAACCACTGAGCCACACTGGTCAGGCCCAAGCTCCTAGTTCTTAGCATACACACGTCCCACTTTACCCAGGCATGGAGGGTCCCACCAACACTCTCCTCATCTCCCATTGCATCCAAGCAGAGAAAAATATCAACTCTCTTGGGAAGGACCTTGGCTTATGTTGGACTTTGCTTCCTTAGCAGTCCTGCCACTTCTGATCCCCTTGAGTGTATAAGAATGGAACTTAAGATTTATTAGATGGCATTATCAAGAATAATTATAGGCACTGTAATTGCCTATGTGATATCCAGTTATCGTCAAAAGCTGACCCTCATCTTGAGGCCTCCTTCCTCCCATTGTCCACAGGAACTTGGCTGAAGTTAGTGTGCCTTTGTCCACAAAGGGAGGGTCTTTCTACACTAATACCAAGTATGTCCGGACATAGGTGAAGACAAAGGAGCAAGTCTGGAGAGTCTTCACCCGCATGGACTTTTATAAGACACTGCCTTGGGATCTACTGCTGTAAAAAAATATGTAACGCCTTGTTTTTTCCCCAACCTTGGCTTTACCATCTATAGTCTATATAGGTTTCAGATTCTCAGAAATCTGATCTCCACCATTGGCTAAGAGAACAAGTGAATTCCAACTTATTATGGAACTGTGCTCTAAACCCAGCAGGAAAGCAAAAACTGCTCCTGGTCAAAATTACCCTTGAAAACCCCTACTAGCTATTAAGGGGTGCTATTTCAGTTCAAGCAATACTTTTCCCTTTGGAAATTGATAAAAGCACTGCAGTTGGCTCCTGGAGAGATGCAGAGAATCTGGCTGTTTAACCCTAACAGGACCAGGGGTATAGAATACATACATACATGTCACCATCACCCATTATATCTAATTTAGCCAGGCTTTCCAGCTAACATGAGTAGGTGACAAGGGGCTATTTCCCAGGAAAATGCTGGGTAGATTTCATGTGGGATACTCTTCCCACGGGAGGCCACAGGGTCAGCACAAGCAAGGGGACAGGACTCTCCAGCGTACATGTTTGTTGGGACCAGCACATAACTCCCTGACTACATCCCGAGCTAAGGACCCATTTAAATGAAGTCAAATGAAGTCTAGGTGACTAAATGGCTTTCAAACTTTTTGACTATGAGCTACAATAAAACATTTCCCAATCCAGTCAAGATATGCATATATACCTTAACCTTTTGCACTCGGATGCCGAGTGTGACTCGACACGGTTAGCATCGGTAGTAGGAATCGAGAAAAAAGCAAGCGAGTGTAAAGGGTTAAAACACATTTCAAAATTGGTACTTACCCTTAATAGTTGTGATGCACTGATTGATCTAGTCTGTACTATTCCGTTTTTTAAAAATGCTGACAAATTTTAAAATGACAAAGCTACACATGTGATAAAAATGCATAGAAGTAACAAAAATGAGTGCATGTAAAACTGGTACAATTTGAGTGATGTCAGGACTGTAACCACATCAGTTTCCAGGCTATGATATTAGTTATGCAAGATGTTACCAGGGGTGAAAGGTACACAGGATCTCTGTATTACTTCTTACAATTGTATGTGAGATACAATTATCTCAAGATAGTACAGGAAATAAAAATGCTGGTTGTGATTCAGTCAAGAAATTTCGAGATTCATGAGCCTCAACCCAGCTTGAGCATTAGATGGAGACAAATTAAAATGGAAAGGAGCACGGATGGCATGGCTCAGTAGTTGAGCGTTGGACCTATGAACCAGAGGTCACGGTTTGATTCCAGGTCAGGGCACATGCCCCAGTTGCGGGCTTGATGCCCAGTGTGGGGCCTACAGGAGGCAACTGATCAATGATTCTCTCTCATCATTGATTTTTTCTTTCTCTCTCTCTCGCTCCTTCTCCCTTCCTCTCTAAAAAATCAGTAACAATTTATTTTCTAAAAACAGGGAAAGGAGGTAGAAACCATTAGGATGGCCCTCAGACCACTTTAGGTGCTCCTAAAATTCTCCTGATAGTTCTTTACCAAACAAACTTTCTGAACTAAGTTTATTTTAGGGATCAGAGTCCTGCTAAGGGACAGCATACTTTGCTAGGCTCTGTATGTACTATTTGCTAGGCAAGAATCTCCCAAAGTGAGTTTTGGAGTGCCAGTCTCTTGGACTGTTATGTGAGAAAGAAAAATGTGGCCACTTTGTTTGCATCAGATCCACACCTAAATACCTACCAATGTCCTGCAGAATCACACACTTCCTGGAATACACTGGGGAAAGGCTATACATTATTCATGATAAAAGAATAATCCAGAACACACTTTAATGTGCCTATCACTGTCCTGGGAGTTTCTTGGCTACAGCCAGACAGATTTAGTAACAGAGCTTTAGAGCAAACTTATTCAAGTTTACTCAGAAATGCCAACCAAGAGCTCACTAGCTAGCCATTCTCTCTAAGGGGAGGCTGAGGGGCTCTGGAGCCTGAGGTTTTCCAGTTCAGGTCTTCAGGTTCCTCGTTCTCCATCTCACCTCTCTTTTGGACTCACAGTCTAGAAACCCAGCAAATTCTCATGTAAGATAGAAAGATTTTCTTTATTAATGACCCCAACCGTATTTCTTTAGATACAGGAGTTTTGAACTCAAATACTGAGGAGAAAACAAGTTAAGATTGCATTATCCTGCAACTCATTACCAGTAATATATTGCAAAGCAAAAGAGCTTGGAAGGAGGGTGGAAGGGAAGGGGAGTGAGGGCGGGAAGATAAAGAAAAGGAATTAAGTTGATCAAGTGGATTTTTTTTTTTTTTTAATTCTTGGGAACTATCAAGTCCTTGCAAGCACAGCTCGTTTCTGCAGATTATTTTCCAACGTGTACAAAATGGAACCTAAATGGAGAATCCCTTGAGAACCTGAAGAGGTGCAACATTAAAAGCTACGATTATCCAGTAGCAAGTGTTCCAGCCTTCAGTTGCCAGCAGCTTCCTCTTCCTGTTCCCAAGAGTTAGCGGGATGAAAACGTCTTCCCCCTTTAAAAGCAGAGAATAAGTGTCAAGGCTAGTTTCAGGCTCACCTTACCTTCCACCCACACTCCTGAACTAGGGATGGGATCCCAAAGAGACACTAAGCACGAGGTGGAAAGGTTCCACCAGCTCTTTCGTTCTATTGAGTACTTTCAGGTACCAGGAAATACCTGCGCTAAGTCCATGAGGACATTCAACGTCCTCAGTAGAAAGGAAAATCATTTGTCCACAGTTTCTGGGTGGCCTAGATCTACTTGTATTTCAGAGTGGGCACAAGCCTTTTCCTGGTAGAGATCAGGCTCCTCCTACACAGCTTATAGCTTTTTGGGCAGCAGATGGCAATCCCATTTTAAATCTTTCACCATGGAGGCAGAATGATCAAAGAAGTAACCCTCAATTACACTTGTGGTTACAGAATACCTGCCTGGCTAGGCTTCTGAGTCGTGTTCTACCCACTATTCCCCCACAAGGGTAGCTTTGAGAATAGGCGGGTTCTCAATGACAGAGAGTAGTATTTGCTAAAGCAGCCTGGAAGCAAGAGCTGAGAACTATGGGAATTTTTTCATGCCCTGAATGTCTCACCCACCCCCAAAGGAAACCATCCCACCTCCAATAAAAAGTTCATGAGCCTTTGATTCTGGCAGAGCACTGTAAGTGCTAACGGCTGGCTTCTGATCCGGGGCCTGCTAACGGTTGGCTTCTGATCCGGGGCCATTTCTTGCAGCAGGCCTGCCACCCTATTACATGCTGTTCATGGTTCTGCAGGCCCCTTCTGCTCTATTGTACCAGGAAGTGTGTGTGTGGGTGTCCTGGCTTCTCCTGCCCAGCTGAACCAGTTAACTCCTGCCTACCCTTAGTAACATAATCTGGTTTTGGGGATGGCTGCAGGTATCTGCCTCCCCCTTCTTTCTGGGGCCCATCTCTGCCAAAGAGAGGTTTCGGGACAGAAAAAGGCAAAGCTGCTCTTTGTAAGTCCCAAGGAGGAGGTTTATGGGCAATTTATTAATTTCAATGACTCATCCTTTCCCAATTCCCCTATCAGGATAGAGTTGTTCTATCCTGCCCCTCAGACAACTGCACTCACTTTGCAGCAACTCCCAGGAGCACCTGTTGGCTGTGTAGCAGGGTGAAGGAGGCGTGGGGGAAGACACTGGGCAGTGGCTGCCTAGTGGGCTCATCTCCTGAATGGACAAGCAGGCAGCCCTGTGACTCCCTGTGTTTGGTGTTTGACAGGCTGGCCAAGTCAGGCTTCCTTCTGCTGTCCCTAGCTGCTTGTTCACCTCCTGGGCTCTACCAAACTGCCTTCTCTCCCCTGAGCTCTGAAAGTGGCACAAAATGGGTTGCCTCACACTCAGGGTCACCAAAGTGGTGCCTGGTGAGAAAAGCACTCCTGTGGAAAGTGAGCAGAGAAAGAAGGGAAGGTTGTAAACTCCAGGATGGAGGCAAGGTTCTGGAGGGGCAGAAAGAACATGTGTGTCTCAGCACTTACACCTGCTTCTGTCTGCACCCATTCGCCGCCCTGTTTTAGGATAGGCCAGAAGCTGCAGAAGGAATCATGCTGCCATTTTGTTGCCAGAGTACCTGGGCATCTAAGCAGAGGATCTAGTTACAGGCTGAACAGCACTCAGGCTCTGGGCAGAGCTACTCCAGAGAAAGGCCTTTGGTACTAATTTCCTAATGAGACTGGAAGTCTCCAAAGCCTTTGCCTGAAGAAGCCAGGGGCGACTTTAACTGCTATCTGGTGTTTCAGAGGTTGAAAACCCTCTGCTCAGGCACATTAAGAGCCAGATACTCCTCTCATCCAGTCAAGTGGCAGCAGAAACTAACTAGCCAGAGGAGAGAGCTTGAAGCTTTATGCATACAACACCTACCAAAGGTTATCTGCAAGAGTACTGGGTGTTGGCAAATACACCAGCTGTGAAGGGCACTGGGGGAAAGTGTGGGAGGGAGGCTTAGGTCCCCTCAATACTGTAATTCAATGGGCACAAAAGACAGTAAATAAGTACCTATTACCTTATTTTAAGAACAGGATTGCCTAAACTTCACCAGCAAGGGAACCAAGGCCTGGCACTTTACACAAAGACCTAAATCTCCAGGCTCTAGATCAAGAGGCCTCTCCTGTACACACTCACCATTTCCATCCCTGATAAAGGCAACCTCTTCTCCATGCAAAACGCCTGCTGAGGAGCAGACCAGGAAAAACAACACTGGTGTGTGTTTCCAGGCCCATTTACTCAAGCAAATGTTGTTAAAGTAAATTACTCCTTCTCCAGGAAGACCTTGAGAAGGACAACACTGACCTCAACTCAGGCCCAGAGAGAACACAGCCTATCTGGGTAAAAAGGTCCCATTGTGTTCTAGCTGCCATTCTTCTAGCTCACAAACATGTGGGAATAAGGAAACACAGCCCCGCCCATTCAGAAATGAAAACCTGTTCACCCCACCTTTAGTCTGTCTGGTAGCTGAGGCCCAACTCTGCTGCCTCACATATGGATAGCTACTGCCCAGAAGATAGCCGAAGGGCCAGGCTACCAACACCCACTATTTCCTGCTTAGTGAGCTCAGGAGAGGAGCTCACTAAGCTCTTGTTGTGGTCTTGTTGTGGGCTCGCCCTACTCACGTGATTGTTTTCATTTCTTTCTTCTCGGCATCTGGGCGTGCACGGTTCAGCACCTTGAGGAAGTCGGATGTTTTTGCCCGCATACGTGTGTGAATATAGGCCTGGGGGCAAACACATCGAGTACTGAAGCAGAGTCCCATACTAGAAAGACAGCTTTGCTTTCACTAGAAGTTATCAGGAAGGTTTGGAAACATCCCCTGAATTGACACAGGGCTTTGCAGGGAAGCAGGAGACATAGATTCATCTCTCTGCTAGGGGGAGTGGTGGTGGGGGAGAGATGAATCAAAAACCGTGATTTCCTGACCTCTAGAACCATCTACTTAGAGTTCACAGCAACAGCCTGGACTACAGGATGACTTTTTGTTATCAGCTCTAGTGGAGAGAATGACCGAGGGCACAGGAGCTGAGATGTTGTGGCTCCTCTCACCTTAGAGCACTTGATGTGGTAGTGCAGGTAGTCCCGGAACGTGTGGATCAGGTTGATGGTATTGTCTCGAGCGCTGGCATTGGTGTGGCGAGGGAACAGCACTGGGGGGCACAAAAAAAGGGTCAACATATAACACCAATGCCAAAGGGCAGGAAGACCAGTAACCCACCGTTAGCTCCCATCTCCTGCTTAAGTATCATCCACTCGTTTCATGCCCAGGCTGTCAGGGTTTCCTCCTTGAGACCAGGAAGGGATAAAGACCTTAACTAGGGCAGGTGCCGTGCCAGTGAGTGCAGGTGAGGACACTCAGAAAAAGGAGGCGATCATGGCAGAAAACAGAGCTCCCCAAGGAAAGGGCGTGGCCCTGGCATTCATCCCAGTTCCGGATTCTGTGGCTGTGCACTCCCAAAATAATAAAACCTTGCCTGCCACATGCCTCTGCAGCTTAGCAATCTCTTTGAAAGGCGATACTACTATCTACTAACTTTGGAGAAAATACTTTACCTTAAGAAATCAGGATTAGGCCCCAGCTGGTTTGGCTCAGTGGTGAGCATTAGCCTGCGGACTGAAGGGTCCCAGGTTAGATTCCAGCCAGGGGCACATGCCCGGGTGGCAGGCTCGATCCCCAGGAGGGGGTGTGCAGGAGGCAACCGATCAATGATTCTCTCTCATCATTGATGTTTCTATCTCTCTCTCCCTCTCCCTTCCTCTCTGAAATCAATAAAAAAAATGTATTAAAAAGAAAGAATTAGGAAACCAAGGATTAGGAAACCAAGCCTGCCTGTACTATGTCCTTGGTGCTGAAGTAGAGTAAACCTTCAGATAAACTAGATTCAGACAAGACCCGGTATTCCTGTGGTGAAAACCAAACATTATGGTATAAACAATAAGGACTTGAACTCTCTTGATGAGGACAGGCAGGAGGGACTGCTTTGGATGGAGGCTGAGAAAAGCGGCTCCCATAGCACTGACCACCTGAAGACCTGTGCAGGCACTCAGCCCTCTGCACCTATACCCCCGCCCCTGCCCCCTTTGGCTTCTTGAATCCTCTCTATTTCCCGCACCTACTCTACTCAGTGGCTTCACCATCAGCAAAATCCTAAGTATGAAGTTTTGCTGAAATGAAAAGGAATGTGCCCCGAAAAGAAGTGACCACCAGGATAGGATAACTACACTGTACAGAACCTAAGATGCTCATGGCTGGAAGTTTACCATCAGTTTATGTACCACAGAGACATATGCTGCCAATTAAACTGTGATATGCTATGAACTGTAGCTGCATCCTGACCTCATGAAAAGAAAAAATGTGTAGCTTAGATGTAAGGAAATAGGGTAAATCCACTCACCCCATTTAGCACTGAGGTGAATTAATGAAAACTTCACGAAAGGGGACATTTTAGGGCATGAGGTACAGTGTGTGTACACACCGTTATTCCAAACTGTCAGCTCTAACAATGAGCCAAGCCAGATCACTAGGCAGAAGCAGCTGTAAGATGGGAAGACCTGAATTCCTCAGTGGAAAAAGTGGAATAAGTGAATTATGGTTGGAGCTTCAGCCTAATTCCAAGAAAACCAAGAAATGCCAAATGACAGAGAACTCCCAACAGCTGCTCAGCAATGCTTTACTCCCAACACTTGACATCAGAGGCTACCCCTCCCCTTAGGATTTAAAACAAGAAAAAGGAGAGATGACTACTGTACATGACCTATAATTAGTATCTTGTGACACCCCACTTACAGCATTGGTATGCCTACTTTTGCCCCCTCCCCCTCACATTTAACAAAGGTTTGTCCAGGGTAGGCAGTCTGTAGTCTGAACGCATCAAAGGCACACAAACATGGTGACCTCACCCTGCTTACCGAAGGTAATGTAGCCAATGTTGTCACCCACAGCAGCATCGGTGTCTTTCAGCTCCAGAGGAGGTTCCCTGTGGCTAAAGAGGACCTGTGGGGCCGTGTGGCTGGCTCTGCGTCCTTCTTTGAACTCCTGCCAGGACAAAGCAAAGAGAATCTGGTGTAAGATAAATAGCAACTTATGTTACGGGTTTTGCTCTGTGGGGTGTGACCTTTCAGCTCTCTGGACCAGTAGATGACTAAAACTCAACTATACCTAATGTGAAATATTACAAGTGCTGGTGCTAACAACGCACTTCAGATTCAAAAAGTAGAAATCAGAATGTACTTATGTTCAATATTCAAAATGTGATAAAAGCCATTGTTAATCTTCTTCCCTTTCTCTTGTTTTAGAATATCATAGGTGGTAGAATCATATCTGAGATTAAACAGATGACAAATTGCAAAGCACTGGGAGAACCAGATTTAATTTAAGGTAAGGGCTACTACTTAGTAGTTTTGTTGATTCAATGTGAAGGAGGTGATACTTTTCAGGAAATCTTTAAAATTTCTGGATGAATGGAACCCAAGCTTAAACTTGGTTAAGACTTCAAGAGGAAGTCTCAACTCCTTTTATCTTTGCATATAAATCCTGATGAGCAGACCGATTTTTTTTATCACTCCCTTCACCCTCATCTCCATGTCTTTCAGTCTCATGAATACCACATTTTCTCTGAGCTCCGGGTGTTAACACAGTCTTGTTTCACTGAAATATCTTAGATCCTGTTACTATTTAGAATTCATCAATGAGAACTTTAGACGAAATTTAAGCTCTTCATGGGGCAGAAGACAACGCAGTTAAAGAAGCTGAGTTGTCTTACAGTGTTCACTGAGACAAGGAGACCGTGTGACATGAGAAATGAAAACCTAATGTTTAATTCTGGCTCTTGAATGGCCCTGGACTAAATAAACAGTCACCATGCTGCGTAAGAGCTCATCACCTTTAACAAAACGAGCCCACCCATCCTTATCAAGCTACAGCAAAATGACTGAGGATAAGACAATCAGCCACACCATCCCTGTTCAAATCTCCAAGTCTCAAGCTTTTCCAATCCATACATTCCTGTGTAAACAGATAAATGATATAAGGCATCCCTGTCTCAACCCAGATCTGTAAGAACTGAACTAGATTTTCCAGCAATGCCAGTAAGACCAGATGATCCAAAGTCACTGAGTGATGACAGAAGGATGGAACCAAGGGCTTAACCAAGACCTGAGTTTTATGAGCACTAAAAGCATGTTTAAACAGCCGCTCTTCTACTACGCTCACATATGACCTCTTTTATAATGCCATCTCCAGCAGCCTGGGACAGCTGGCTGCTCTCTCCGTGGGTTTCCCATGTCTTTTCTACAAACCTCTACTATGACACTGCACTATTTATTAATGCAGCTGGCTTCCCTACCAGGTTGTGAGTTCCTCAAGCCAAGGATTCTACTTTATTCCTCTAGCTATTCCTTTGTCCTTCAAAGAGGCTGCCTAGCACATGGATTGCTGAATGAAAGAAAGCACTTCTACCCTAGCTGACTTACATTCTACAGGAAGGAACAGAAACCATGTTTCCATTTGGAGGTAATAATACACACTGATCAGGAAGCTCCCAGCAAATTAACGGCAAAGGAAGGATAACACTTGAGGAGTTCTAATGTCTACTCTGGGATCTCAGTTGGTAGAAAATAAATCAACATAGCTGCATTAGGTTACTCCCTTTTGAATTTTGTTCTCCAAAAGAAAACTATTTGGAGAGGCTGAAAAGGAGTTATGATCATTGAAAATGGAAATTCCTAAAGCAAAACTCTAGAGATTGCCCATCTCTAGAAAACACCTTTCATTATGCAAAGGGGCTGGGAGGTTTTCTAACTTCTATTGGTTTTACTCTTCAGCCTTAGGGGAGAAAACAAAACAGATAATAACCATCTGCCAGCATTTTCTTGTGTTTAGTAAGTTTCTCAAAGGCTCCAATTCACTTATAAATGTGGCATTCACATCCAGATGGGGTATTTATAAATCTGAGGTGACATTACTATTTCATTAGTTCTGCATATAGAAAATAATACATTTAAGACTTACTTCTCCTTTAGAAATGTCATGTCTTTCTCTTTGGTTCTCTCTCTTAATACTTAAAAATCAACCCACCAACCACCCAGTTTCTTTCCTTAGTGTCTTTGTTACATATGTATCAGCAATACTATCTCTTTTTCTCCCTCCAGGTAGGAGGTCTTGAGCATCACAATACTATTTTTCTTTTCTATCACAGCACAATTTATTACAGGAGTTCAGAATAAATCCAAGTATCTACAGAAATTTAGTATATGATACAGGTAGCATCTTGAATCAGTAGTATTAACATGTGCTTTTAAATTATTGCTATTGGGACCAGTGGGTAGCCATGGATAGCTGGATGGGTCCATCTTTTATGTTACAGACCAGGAGAAACTCCAAATAGATCATAAAAAGATTTATGTGTAAAATGAAACTAAAAATTCTAGAAAAATAACACAGGTCAATTTTTTTTTCTTTAAATATATTTCAGAGAGGAAGGAAGAGGGAGAGATAGAAACATTAACAATGAGAGAGAATCATCGATCAGCTGCCTCCTGCACACTTCCTACTGGAGATCAAACCTGCAACCCAGGCACGTGCCCTGAGCCGGAATTGAACCGTGACCTCCTGGCTCACAGGCTCAACCATTGAGCCATGCCGGCCAGGCTAGGTCAATTTCTTTATAATCTTGAAGTAGGAAAGGAGTTTCTATGACTCAAAATCAAGAAAGCCATAAAGGACAAGATTGATCAATTTAATTATGTGTAAATGAACTACTTCTGCATGGGGGAATAAAAAGACTACAAAATCTAATGACAAACTGGAGGGGAAAATTGCAACTCTTATCACAGACAAATGGCTAATCTCCCTACTATATGAAGAAATAGAGAAGATCAATAACTCAACTGAAAAATGGGTAAAGAACATAAAAAGATACCTCACAAGTAAAGAAAAACAAAAACCTTAAACATAAGAAAAGATGTTTTGACCTTGCTCATAATGGAACATAGATACCATTTAAAATCCATCAGATTGAAAGAAATCCAAGTCTGACAACACATTCTGGGGAAATGGGCATGTTAAAACGAATGGAAGGGAAAATGGTACACCTTCTGTGGAGGAGAGCTTGGCAATATCTACCAAAATTACTGACTTTGGCCCTAGCCAGTTTGGCTCAGTGGATAGAGCGTTGGCCCAAGGACTGAAGGGCCCCAGGTTTGATTCTGGTCAAGGGCATGTACCTCTGTTACATGACCCTGGCCCTGTTCAGGGTCCTGTGTGGGAGGCAACCAACCAATGTTTTAATCTCTGTCTCTTTCTCTCTTCTACTCTCTCTAAAAATCAATGGAAAAAGTATCCTCCAGTGAGGATTAACAAAACAAACAAAAAAATTGACTTTGACTCTGTTCCCAAGTGAGGAAAATATCCTATATATTATTATATAACTAGAAGCCCAGTGCACGAAATCGTGCAGCCCCACTCACCCGCGCCAGTCTTTGGTTGTTACGGCGTCAGGGCCACAGGCCTTTTATAAAATAGATAAAAGCCTAATATGCAAATTGTCCCCTTGACCAGGAGTTCGACCACTCACTATGACGTGCGCTGACCAGGGGGTGGCGCAGAACATGGCGGGTGTCAGTGATACGGTGCTGGCAGTGGAGGCACTGCCGGCCCCAATAGGCCCTGTCGAGAGCGGGACCTTGGTGGGATGGTGGAGCAGGTGAGCGGGCAGCACCAAGCCAAGGCGGGTGTGAGCAGGGCTCCCAGGCACTGAGGGAGCCGGGCAGGGGCCCGATTACTCAGGCAGAGGGTGCGCGCGGGGGCCCGGGAGCCCGGGGGCCCAGAGATCAGCTGGGACCTGCCCATCCATGCTAGACACTCGGGCTTCGATCGCCAGCCAGGCCTAGGGACTGCACCCGTGCACGAATTTCGTACACCAGGCTTCTAGTATATTACATATATATATAATCACACAAATATACAGATAGCAAGGGTCCTCAAAATAATATCTTCACAAATATCTAAAGAGGCAGATGGCTTGTGTCTTGTCCCTCAACATAGGGAACCCAGTGGTTTCCATTTAACTTTTCTTAGTTACTGACTTTAAGATCTACGTAATATGGAAAAATTCTAGTTTACCATACTCCAATCTCCAAAAGAGTTGTTTTTAATTGCTTTTCACAGAATAAGCATTGAAATGATGACACCTACCAGCCTTTCTCTTTGTGGGCATACATCAGCTTACAGGCCTACAAAGATAATGCACCAATCCAGGCACTAGACCATTGTGTGTATGTGGACTGGAAACTCCCTGTCTTTTTTCTACAGGCAGTAAGCATCCCTCAGAGTGTGTCTGCCAAATGACAAAAGCAGGAATTGTGTTCTGACCAGGCTAGAAGTGCATGTTGGCATGGGAAAACCCACAAAGGCCCACAGCAAGCAGACTAGTGACCACGAGGGACTTCAAACAGTGTCCCAGGTCACAACATTCTGTGCCAGGCATCCATTGTTCTTTCTCCTAGAAGTTTAAAATAACTAGGCCCAAGAAAATGCGCAGATTATTTATTTTTGGGAAAAAACTGGCAGAGTCAGTCTAGGTTTCTATGGTCATTTCAAATAAGTGACCCTAGACTTTCAGTTTGGAGAGGGAGGCGGGCAGATGGCTTCCTGAGCACAGCCATTTCACATTCCCAGACACCATATGAGCCTGCACAGTGCCAGGCCAGTCACTAACTGGAGATGCTGTCAGTGCAAAAATGCAGAGACTTTGTTTTCCCTTTTAGACAAGTCCTCTACCACATGTACTGTGAGGGAGGATTTACATTCATAAACAAAAAAATACACAAAATTCTCCTAGGAAACAAATCTCCAGTACACTCTCCAAGATAAGATCTGTTTAGAGTATAAAAAGAAGCTAAGATGTCGCCTGGAATAAAATGGAACAAGATTGGTAAAAACCAGCCAAATCTAAATATATACTTCATAGCTTTTAAAATTAGTTCGTTGGTCTGGATTTACCCCAATTTCTGAGCTACTGCATTTAATTCCCGTCAATTCTGCACAAAAATATATGAAACTCCTGTCTGGAGGCTTACATTTTGGACCCAAGATATTATATATATATATATATCTCTTTCTCTCTCTCTCTCTCTCTCTCTCTCTCTCTCTCTCTCTCTCAAACATACATACAAAATTTATTACTCTCAAAGGCTAGAAGTATTAATATTCCAATTCTTCTGCATAGGGACTCCAAAATTAGAGTTTCTGATTCATTAGTCTAAACACAAAAAGCCATGACAGATGGATCAAATTGAGATCACTTTTGAAGATTTCCCTAGCCACGTTGTAATCAAGTATCCGCACTATATTAAGTACAACTATCTTTCAACTCCACTTGGCAAAAAAAAACTCTGCCTCAGAATTCTTAAATCTCATCACCCTACCAAGGAACAGAACGAACATAAAGTTTTTTGAAAACTTAACCACTATACTAGATTTTGAATGCCAAGCCATTTCAGGAGAAATCAGCCTGGATACCACTTCATCATGAGCTCTCATGTCCCAGAGCCAGCAACTGGTTAGCAGGTATCAGACTCAGGAATCTAGTGACAAAAGTCAATAGACCTTGCCAGAAATCTGATGAATACAAGAGGATAGGAAGTGTGACCAAGCTTTAAATCAAAGACCCCCATGGCAGGTAGGATGCTTAATATTTTAGTCATATTGTTAGTATGTTTAATACTCAAATCACCCTCTAGTCCAGTCCTACAAAGGCTAAAACCACTAAGAAACATTCAGTGGTGGGGGCTGTTTAATTGAATCTTCAACAAGGTCCAACATCAACAGAACTGACAGTTCTCTTTTCTGTGCCTATGGTGGGTTTTGGTGCCAGGTTATAAACCACCACACTATGGTTTTGCCCCAAGACGTCCGCTCCATACCTGCATGAACACCTTTCCAATGACCACATCGTCGTCATCCTTAAACACTGTGCTGAAGACTACCGTGACTCTGTCCTTTTTAGACTCAACATACCTGAGGGGAACAAAACCCATGAGTAAGTACAGAGTCAGAACGGGGTTTTGTTAAGAACTTGATCTACAAGTAAATTAGGAGGGTAAAGTCATAAATCTCTCAATTCATAAAACAAGGTGTGCCCAGTGAGACTAAGTAGTTATGGCCAACAAAGTTCGTATAATAAGTGCATGGCCTGAGAGCGGCAGGAGAGGAAAATCACCAAAGTAGATATTATTAACTTTGCCTATATGGTATGAAATGGAATCTCGAGTTAGTGATTCTCTGAACACCACTTTAAAAGTTTAATTCTTTACATACAATGAAACTCACAGCATATAGATGATCCAAGAGTTGCAATAACACAGAACCTATGGGCACCCTCTACCTCCTGATTATCCGGCTATATTACCGAAGGGGACGCAGAACAGTGGCACCTTAAAGGAAAGCACTAGATTCTCTTTTCATCTATTGCCAATGTTCAATACTGGAGACTAGGGAAGTAGCCTCCCCTCTGACCTCAAATCATACATCCTGGCTTAAAGAATTTATGAGAAAGACACTTCGGGGGAGGAGGGTTCACACACAGAGTCTAAGGTTTGACCTAGCTGTATGTCTTTTGATAAGTGTGTGCGACAGCCATACCCAGGCTTCAGAACCATATTCTTTACTCACATGGTCTCATCATCCCTATAATGGATAACTGCCCTGTTCTCTCCTTCCTTGCCCTCTTCTTGGAACTGGAAGTATTTCTCAAAGACAGAGGCAAAACAATTTCGTTTCAACATGCCAGCCTGATGCACAATGGAATCCTTGGATGCAGGCAGATTTTCAAGGTCGTATAGCAAAGAGACATTGTATCCTGGCGGGAAAAAAACACCCAGTATGATATTATTAAAAAACAAACAAAAACTTTCCAAGTTCTTATGACATTTTATTTTGTCTCAATGCTCATACTTTTAACCCCGGTAGAATGCTGTCCATTCCCACCAACCTCATAGGACAAATGAGGTGAAATAAAATCTCAATTCTTGTAACATCACTGTATACATACAGCTAATTAACAAACGCTATGCAAAAATTTGAATTAATATCGAAGATGACTGATTACAAGTAAATGGGAAGACGACATCCTCTGGAAACTTTGATTAGAAATTTAGTGTTCTACGCACAGTTGTGAAGGCGACTGAGTAAAATTTTTCTCGGAGACTTAATGTGCCAAGTGCCAACAAACTGGGCATCTTTTTTATTTATTTTTTAAATACGCTTTTATTGAGTTTAGAGAGAGAGGACGGGAGAAGTATAGAGAGACACTTCTAGGTTCATGGGTCTATGCTCAGCCACTGAGCCACACCGGCAGGGCACTGGGTATCTTTCTGATAATAAAATATACCTCCTTATGTACCATTGCAAGTCCTTTGTGGAAGGAGGCAGGATATGGAAAAATCTAGAAAAAAAAAAATCTCCAGTAGCTTTTATTTGTATACACTAAATTTTTCAAAATGTTTTAAAATATTTTACTTCATTTGGTCTCCATAGGAATACTTTGAAACAGGCAGGTCAGATTTTTATTCTCATTTCAGAGGGAAAAAGAGCTTCAAACAGGCAAAGTGCCATGACAAATGCAGCATGACAGAGAGGTAGAGGCAACTCTATTTGGAGCTAAACAGAACTGGAGCCAAATCCTGGCCTTGCCACTTTTGTGACCTTAGACAGACTGCCTAACCTCTCCAATTCTTGCATCTGTTAAAAAAGGGGGTGGGGTGAGATGGGGGAGACGATTGGGAGAGTTAAGAGAAAAGTACAATATTTAAAGTGTCTGGAACACAGTGAATCATCAATAAATGAGGCAGAACAGGACTGAAATTCAAGGCTGCTGACCACTGCACTGTTCTGGCTCCTTAAAGCACACAAGGCTGGCACGCTTGACTATATAAAGAAATGATTAGTATGTGCCCAAATGCCTATAGATAAATATCTATCTGCACATCACTGAGGATCATTTCATATTCTAGGCAACTGATGGGAATACTTTTACCAGAACTGCAAAGGATTTCATATTGCTGAACATCTTGAACATTTAATTTAATTTTTTCCCAAGAACATTCCTCAGGTCTGTGTTTTTTGTTGAGTCTATCCTCATTGAGAGCATGAGCTATGTAAATCTCTGCTCTAGATAGTGCTTAGCACATTTTTGGCCCTCCAATATTAAATAATATCAAGCATTATTCCATTTTAGGGACCCAAAAACCAGTAAGCAAAAGACCACAAGATTAGATAAAAAAAGAAAATATTTAAAGTTGAGGTTTGCTAGCTTTAAGAAGCCAAATAAAACAAATAGCCAAAACCGGTTTGGCTCAATGGAGAGAGCGTCGGTCTGCGGACTGAAAGGTCCCAGGTTCGATTTCGGTCAAGGGCATGTACATTGGTTACGGGCACATCCCCAGTAGGGGGTGTGCAGGAGGCAGCTGGTCGATGTTTCTCTCTCATCGATGTTTCTAGCTCTCTATCCCTCTCCCTTCCTCTCTGTAAAAAATCAATAAAATATATTTTAAAAAACCAACAAAATAAATAAAACTATTGCTGAAGTCAGACTTTAAGTAAGGCTTCTGATGTGATGAAAAAAAAAATACTGAGGCCCTGACCGGTTTGGCTCAGTGGATAGAGTGTCGGCTTGCAGACTGAAGGGTCCCAGGTTCGATTCTGGTCAAGGGTATGTACCTTGGTTGCGGGCACATCCCCAGTAGGAGGTGTGCAAGAGGCAGCTGATTGATGTTTCTAACTCTCTATCCCTCTCCCTTCCTCTCTGTAAAAAATCAATAAAATATATTTAAAAAACAACATACCATACTGAAGATGAAGAAAATAAAAAATCTAGTATGCCCTGCTGCATTTTCCAAACTTGCCCAGATAAACCCATAGAAAAAGAGGAGAGACACTATTTTTCACATGTTTTGCCCTTGTGTGAACACAGGTCTCTAATCTGGCAATGTCTGTGCTTTAGTAGGAAGTGGAAAAAAAGCCCAGGTACAAAAACATAAGCTCTCTGTGTTACTCTCGTTGTCCCGATAGATTTTAGGATCTGAGCTGTGACAAGCATGCCCCAAATTTCCTATGTGATTTTTCTGTTTTAGCTCTGATTCTTTCTTTCTGAAACTCTTTGATTCCCCTTAAAGTCTACAGTTAGTTACCTTTGGTTTTTATTTCTGCGATATATTGGTATCATCAATTTGGGGATTAACACATTTCAACATTACTTATGGACGGCAGTTAAAGCTCCCATTCACAAATACTCCTAGTAACAAGTTACATTCCAAAGGCACCTTTCTGTATTTGATATTTTGCTTCTAGAGCAGCATATATGAGACAGCAAGTATTCTAAGGGGAGTGGTGAGGCAGGACCATGTCGGAAAAGAGAAGGAAATATGCTTGCAAAAGTAACTGCTGTTAAAAGAAAGTGACAGACACATCTTCCTTCTTAAAACAATGTATCAATCAAGGTACCACAGCAATAATATTTGAGTAACAAACATTACCCTCAAACGGTCTTACTACCTGGTCCAGACTGTGGGGGCCAGTTAAATGCCTCAAATTTTGAGATGATTACTTAATCACTTAGGGATAAAAATACTGTTTTCCCACTTTAAACTTCCTTTAAAGCAGTATAACATAGCTATTCTAATCAAGGATGGCAATAGTGCTCTTTAATTCTTCTGACCATTTTTGTTATTTGAAAATGTGAGAACAATTGTGAATATTCCTTTTCCTTCTCCAAAATGTGCTGTGTACAGAAAAAGGTATTTCTAGGGATTGGGTGGGAATCAATATTTGCTTAGTCTTTTCAAAAGGCATCTTAATCACCACAAAGGGGGGTCTCTGGCTAAAAGATTAATACAAAAGAGTCAACTGGACCCTTTATGTAAAAAAACAAAAACAAAAACAAAACCCCACAAAAAACACACCAATACTGTACACCACACTGTGTACCATTATTGAACAATACAAAGCCCCTTAAAAGCTATTTTTATGGAGACTTGCAGTGGGAACTGGGGTCATACAGAAATATTTGCAAGATAATAAACAAAATCTGCTGGCTAAAAAAAGCATAGTACAAACAGGGCAGGTCTCTTTCCATGTCTCTCCAGTCATGTATATTACTACGTACCTGATTCTGGATTTACCAAGAAGCTCCCATACACTCTCTTTAGTAACTAGAAAATACAAAAACAAATATGTTAATCCAAAGGTCATGATAATTTCATTATTTTTAAAGCACGGTGTTTGCCAAGCTTCTCCTAAGCCAGCATTTTTCATTTCTTTTGGTAGATGGGAAACGACAGAGAGGGAAGCAGATTTATCTGAGATACCAAGCAAGTCACTCACAGAACTGAGATTAAATCCAAAAGGTTAGCCTAGGACCTGATTTTCAATCAAGGCTCATCCTTTACTCTGTTAGGACTTGGTCACAACCTCCAGATCACACACTGCACGTAAACATCTTTTTTTTCAATAGAGCAGAAGGATGCATGCCAAGTGAGTATGGATAACGTTAGTTATCAAGTAAGTACGGCCAAACCATTAGCCCAGGTGAATGAAGAGATAAAATCACAATTGTTGGGAACTGATTCCAATTAGTCTGCTCACTTTGCATGCTTTAAAATTATTTAGCTCATCACCAGCTTTTTAAAGGCAAGACAATGAATAACTGAATCTTAGCCAGTTATTTATACTGGTGGGTCCATAGAAGATTGTATTCTCTAAAGGCGTTTTTCCCCAAACGAATACTTACTGCTGGCTACTTTCCAGCTTTTTGAAGTAAATGATAAAACCTTTTCACATCTCCCTACTTTTTCTGTGCTAGTATAACTGCTTCACCTGGTGGAAATTGCTCTTAGGCTGCCATGGGTTAAGAAACAAACTTTTTGTTTTGGAAGAAACAGTTCTGACTTAATGTCACATGGGACACATTAAGCACTAAAAAGATAGATATTTGCCCAGCTGGCGTGGCTCAGTGGTTGAGTGTTGACTTATGAACCAGGAGGTCATGATTCAATTTCCGGTCATGGCACATGCCCAGGTTGCAGGCTCGATCCCCAGTGTGGGGTGTGCAGGAGGCAGCCGATTAACGATTCTCTCTCATCATTGATGTTTCTATCTCTCTCTCTCTTTTCCCCTCTAAAATCAATAAAGCACAAACTTCTGTTTTAATTATAGAAGTTATACCTGCATGTTTTAAAGAACTGCGTTAGCCAGAGAAAAACACTGTAGACACAGGCAGCAACAGAGTGGAGGTCCACAGGGGCAGGCACTCTGTGCTGTTCACTGCTGTGGTCTCAGTTACATATACCCGCATATCAGGACAAGCAATAAATAGATGTGAGTGAATATCAATGTTTTTCTTCTGATCTTATTTTCAATGTGCTCTCTAGATATTTTTTAAAAAGCAGCAGACCATATATTTTATGACCCATTTGAGAAAATTATTGCATGGTGAGGTTCTCCGTGCTCCCATTCTTAGCTATTCTTTAATATTCCACATATTATTTAACCATTTTCCTTTAGCTGGAAGAAATCCTCAAACTGCAAAGCTCGGTTAATAGGGTGGATCTCAAAGCATGAACCAGGGATCATATCAGTTTGTATAAAGGCAAAAGATAAATAATGCCACATATAGTTCCTATTTGGTGACCATATAGCCACTGTGAGGTATCTCTTTCACAGAAGAGGAACTAAAGGGGAAAGGTTCAAGGTCATGATCTTCAGGTGTCCTATATACCACTTCTTCTAAAGAATTTTTTGGGAAAAAAGTAACATGCACATCCTGTAAGGATCTTAACTAGCACAGTGCCCCTGAGCTACACTTCTGTACTATGTGCACTATTAGTATTGGAGGAAGGGGAAATTAGATATGGGAGAAACCACAGCCCTTAAGATTAGGTTTAATTCCAGGCTTACTAAGTTCTAAGATCTAAAAGGTTTTTAGAGCCAAATTTATACCACATTCAACTCCTCTGCTCACTCCCCTTGATCAAACCAGCCAATGTACCTGGTTTATTTCACTTGCACTTTTAACTATGATTCACTTTTCAATTTGTGCCCACTCTTCCAACCTTAACACCAGGAGATGGTATAGGTAACCTATCAATCATCCCCATCAAAGCTTCCCACCAGAGGCAGAGGCTTTATGCCTTGAAAAAGGGCCTGTGACAAAGTAACAAGCTTCCTGTGGTTATCGCACGCTGGTCACTGTTTAACCAACCCTGGGAGCCACTTACTTGTGCCCTCTGCTCCAACACTGTGAATGTTACTCATTCCACCCACTTGAGTGGGTGGGGTTGGTTCTTTGACCCTTGTGGTAGCTCTAAGAATAGCAATGTGTTCTGGCATTCCATTGGAAGGAAAGCGCAGACTGGAGAGATTTAAGAAATCTAGCTTAATTAACACTTCTTTCCCTTCTAAAGATTATTATTATTGCACCTAGATCTTTACAGAGAGAGGGCTGCCTAGGAAAAATCATTACACAATTTGGTTGGCTTATTTTCATGTAGCTATTTTACAGTTAATCTAAGCAGGGCCACTTTAATAGCCATTTATTTCTTCTTGCTCTCTATATGGTAAAGAGAAGAATCAGCTACTAGCTTTAATAGAATTCTTTATATCACTACATCTTCTTCCTGAAGCTTTTCTTTCTCAGGTAAAATAACTATGAATACAAAATCTCTAAACATTTCTTCTTCCTTTGAACTTAAGAGGCAAATAAGAAAAGGTTTTACTCTTCCCTTGAATTTATGGGGCAAATCAACTGCATATGAATAATTAAGGTAGGTGACTGCTTATGGCTTTTGGCATTGTTTGGTTAACATATAATTTTAATTTTTAAACCAAAGAATTGAGATTTCTATCATATTCTTTTGCAGTCTTTTCATTACATAAATTTTAAATAATCAAGAGCTACTACTCTTAATCAGAAAGAAAATAGAAATGGCTGCATCTTCATTCACCAGATTAAGGAGAACCTAGCTTGTTAAAACTAAAAGATATTTGAAAACTGATTCAGGAACTGAGTCATACTTCCTGCTTTGAGACCCAACCACAATGTGCGCACACTGGTGTAATAGCAGTTTCTTTCTTCCATAAATGGCTCTCCTCAGAGCAAATATAGTTCAACAGGAACCAAACCTGCTACTTTAACTACTGAACGAAACCAGTGAATAAGGCATGGCCACCGAGAGTTTCACAACGCATGGACACCCTTTCATATTTCCCCTAAGCAGTCATAAAGAAGAAGAGGTACTTTAAGAGGCCAGCTCTAAAGAATATTAAATTTAAAATTTTAAAGGGAATATTTGTGCCTAAATTTTCAGAATGAAAAATTATGATCATAAACTTTATTTTTTTAATATATTTTATTGATTTTTTACAGAGAGGAAGGGAGAGGGAGAGAGTCAGAAACATCGATGAGAGAGAAACATCAATCAGCTGCCTTCTGCACACTCCCTACTGGGAATGTGCCTGCAACCAAGGTATATGCCCTCGATCGGAATCGAACCTGGGACCCTTGAGTCCACAGGTTGACACTCGATCCATTGAGCCAAACCGGTTAGGTCTGATCATAAACTTTAAAGAGGCCAGAATTAATATACCTGCTTGACACTGTTATAGAAATAGAAGGGAACCCATCTCAAGTCTCATGATAGCCATTTTTGTATCGGTCAACGAAGAGTATTCTTTGCTGTATTTTTTTAGAACTAAAGCTGTTTTTGTTTTCAATGGTTAGGGAACATCTTTATTTCTCTAGAGTAAAAGCAAACAAAAAACCAAAACCCTGTTAGGTGAGCACGCTATCCAGAGTGGCCAGTGCCAGTGGGGGAAATTCAGTGCCATGGATCTTTTCTCTGGGTGGCAAGCTGTCAACAAAAGGTGAGAAGAAAACAAGAGTCCCAAGGAAAATGATGTGGAACTTACCTCATCAGCACCATGTGCCTGAAGTTCCTTGTAGAATTTCAATGAAATACTGACCATCACTTTTGTTTTGTCTCCATTAGGATTTGAAATATGATAGAGGACCCCATCAAAATCTGTAAGTAAAGTAAATAAGATTGCTTAACTTGGGAATGAGGAATAATATCTCAAAGTACCTATCTGTTTGCAGGCCATAAGAAAGTCCCTCTTTTTAGAAGGCATATTAGTAAAATGACATTTATTTTAAATCCACATGGGCAGTCAGCAGAAACACTGTGATAGAACTGTTAAGTACTCATTTCTTTGCTCTTTTCTAAAATTACAAAGCTATCCTTACCTTAATCACAGCTTGGTGTTAGAAAATTTTTTAATAAAACTTTTATTGTGACGTACTTTAAACATGTATAGAACAGTATAATGAACCCCTATTCCCATTATATGACTTCAACAATTATCAACACATGGCCAATATTGTTTTATTTAGACACCCCTCCCCTCAGTGGATTTGATTCTAACCCAAATCCCAGACATCACATACGATAAATATTTTAGAATGTATTCCTAGAAAATAAATAGAAGACTTAAAAAAAAACCATAACCACAACACCACTATCATGCCTAAGATTTTAAAACAATTTCTTAATATCAAATATCTAGTCAAATGTTCAAATGCTGTCTCAAAGAAGTTTTTAATACTGTTTTCTTATTTGAATTCAGATCCAAACAAGGCCACACACTGCATTTGGTTATCCCTTAAGTTTCTTCTTTTTTTTTTTTAATATATTTTATTGATTTTTTACAGAGAGGAAGAGAGAGGGATAGAGAGTTAGAAACATCGATCAGCTGCCTCTTGCACACCCCCCACTGGGGATGTGCCCGCAACCAAGGTACATGCCCTTGACCGGAATCGAACCTGGGACCCTTGAGTCCGCAGGCCAACGCTCTATCCACTGAGCCAAACCGGTTTTCGGCAAGTTTCTTCTAATCTATAGGCCTCCTTTCTCTTTGGCTTCTATCTTCCTGTAGTACACAGAGAAGCTGCCCTACATAGATAGTTCCTGAAACTAGGTGATGACTGCCATCTCTTTAGGGAGATCTAGCATTCCTAGCTAGGAGGGCAGGTGGACCGTTTACTGCCAAAGTCACAGCACTTCAGACTTCAGCTTCCAAGATCATCTAGTCAAGTATCCTCATTTTACAGAGGGTGGCTGTATAACTCAAAGTTCACAGAGCAAGAAAGTAGTGTTATCGCTTAATTCTTTGCAGGGAATAGAAAACATAACATCTCTCTCTTTTTGAATAGGTCTCTGCATTTTTGTGTTTCCCTACTACTCTAGTTCTAGGCAAATTGAGATGATGGCTATTTGAAGATAACATCTTAATATTGCAAAATTATAAAACCTTATTTTGTACCACAAAATTAAACCCAAACTTCCAAGATATCAGCAGGTAACTTTATATAGTTCATAAATTCATAAAATAATTATCTATAGCCTGGCTGGTGTGGCTCAGTGGTTGAGTGTCAACCTATGAACCAGGAGGTCACAGTTCGATTCCTGATCAGGGCACATGCCTGGATTGCGGACTTGATCCCCAGTAGGGGGTATGCAGGAGGCAGCCGATGAATGATTTTCTCTCATCATTGATGTTACTATCTCTCTCTCCCTCTCCCTCCCTCTCTGAAATAAATAAAAATATTTTAAAAAATCATCTATAATAAAGACCTCATAAAGACTTGACAATTTAAGAGATGGTGCTCCAAGTGTCAAGGCTTGTTTTAGGAACAAATTTGTTTTCTATTTTTTAATTGTGTCTTCTCTTTTTTTAAAATATATATATATATTTTTATTGATTTTTTTACAGAGAGGAAGGGAAAAGGATAGAGAGCTAGAAACATCGATGAAAGAGAAACATCGATCAGCTGCCTCTTGCACAACCCCCACTGGGGATGTGCCCGCAACCAAGGTACATGCCCTTGACTGGAATCGAACCCGGGACCCTTCAGTCCGCAGGCCGATGCTCCATCCATTGAGCCAAACTGGCCAGGGCGTGTCTTCTCTTTATAGAATTGAGATAAAGACACTTACCTGCAAATGTTACTTCTACTGCTTCTGGTTTGTTTCTGCAAAACAAAAGTTCTTTAGTTAATATAACTGTATTGCTGCTTGCCTTCAAGGGGACTTGCAAAGGCTCCTGAGTTTAATTTAAGATCAGACCACTCTGATTCAATCTTATGCTTACTGCTGATCTGAATACACAATTCATTTTTTCATGCACCTGAACCTTTAGATTTACTTAAGGTGGAGGATAAAAAAAGGAAGCAGGACAGATGTAGCTTTTGTTTTCCCAGCTAATGTGGAATCTGTTGTGGTTGGTGCTCAGAGTGTTGTAGTTCAGCTCTGAATTCCTTAAGATCCTGATATACATGTTTGTATTTATGAACCACAAGATGCCATCTTTTGGTCAATGCCTCCCCACAGGACAGTAGTGATGGAGGTAGTACATTCAGCAGGAAAACTGCTAAATAGAATATAGGATGCTTTTAATTTATTTCAAGTAAAAGGATGATTTCAGGCCATAAAGCAAAACAGAAAGTTCTATTCCATTTCAAAGCCAATATATAAGTCTTCCTACACATCTTTCCTTCTCCCTTTGTATCACTGAAGCACTCACCGCTCTCCTTCATGAAGCCACCTTTGACTGGTTCTACCCTAGTTTTGTTTTGTAATTGCAGTGCTATACTTCCATACAGAGTGTAGCACAAAACAACATTGTGAAACCGCTGAGAACAGTTAAGGCACTTGTTTTCCAACTGTAACTTTTTCACCAGGACCATATTTTCAGACAGATTATTATCCATGTGTCTGTATTTTCTGATCTACCCATCTATAAAATGGAAGAACACAAGTGATCCTACCTACCTCATAGAACTGCTAACGATAAAGCAAGAAACAGACACAAAAGAACCTATCACGGAAGGCAGACAGCCTAATAAGCCTAATACTTTCTGTGCGCTTCCTAGCTTAGCCTGGTTCATGGACTTCTATTTGATAAATGCTATTGAACTATTACGTAGAAAGCATGACATACATCCTAGCTATAAACAATAATAGTCAATTAACCCCCAGTGAAAAGCTACTTTCCATGCTCTTTCCACTTCTCAAAGCCTGATGGTAGGAAACAAATGAAAACTGTTTACCAGCTGGCTACCACTAACACAAATGATTCTACTTTGTTTTATGGGCCAGTAGATAAGATAGGCACATTTTCACATTTATTCTTGCCTAACTTGCTCAGGATTTCATGCTCCCTTACCTGTAAAAAGAACCAAGACTGAGTTGCCCTCCAGGGTTGCTGGGAAATAATGGAATAAATAATTTGGTTTATGACTCGACTATTTAAAAGAGCTGCTGCAGAGGCTCAACAATACCTTTCAAGAAAACTGGCTTCTATTGAGTATATGTTAGCTCTGTTGAAAAATCAAAGTCATCCATATAGGAAAAACATGTTGGAAAAACATGTTGGTATCTCTAAGAATGGAAGCATCAAGTGGGTTTATGAAAAAGCAATGAATTCAGAATATGATGAGAAGAATGAGATGAACTTTTAAACTGCTTCTGATCTTTCATTTGAAACTGGAGCCAAGAACAAAGGCAAGGAATGGCCAACAACCATTCCTTATCTCTAGAAAAGAAGAGCAAAGAAGAAAGAAGTGCATTTTAATTTGTGGCCCATTTGAATGAGATGTTAAGAGGCTGCACAAATAGGAGGAAGCACTGAAGCATATTTTCCTGGAGAAGGCTGGCTGTGCCAGAAAGGGTGGAGGATTTATAAAAGTCGACATTGCATCATGTAGTAAGTAGGTGGTAGTGGTTTTCTTTTTTTTAAACCTTTAAGCTTTAACTCAGCCAATGAAGGACTGAGTTCCTCATTCTCCCACTTCATTAACAGACTGAGAAGAATCAACTAGAAATAAATCACCTTAGGGTTCCAAAGAAACATTTTGACTCTGAAATTGTACATTTCTCTAGTCTGTAGAGTTCCCTGAGCACAGATCCCTAGGAGAGAAGTTGCTAAGATCTGTTCTAAGTGGTTTCTGCCTGACTTGAGAATATTTGTCAAATCACTGCCATTAATATTTTAGTTTACTATTTATGGCTGCACAAAAGGTTGCAGAGGAGAGACAGGCTGCAGAGAGCTCTAGGCCAAAGGAGTCTGCCAGAGAAGTCATCTGGGAGTTAGAGAGGTCCGAGAACTCTCCAACAAGGAGACTGTACCGAGTGTGAAATATCCCATAATTAAGATCTGTCTGAATTCCAAGACCAGGTGTTTGTTGTTTACTCCTGTGGCTTGAAAATATCATGGAGCCGAGGGGTGTAAGATTGGTCTGCATCTTGGTCCTCTTAACCTTAATAGGCCAAATAGATAAACGGTTATTTTCGGTTCTACCATTTGCTAAAGTTTCATATAGTGAGGGTGAGTTTAATCACAGAGAAACCAAGTTCCTCAGAGCTGACAGTTCAATGCAAGTTCTATCACCTACTGGCTATGTAAGCACAGGCAATGTTACACCAATATCACTGAGTCTCAGTTTCCTTTTCTAGAAAATGGAGATTAAAACACCCACCTCAAAGGCTGTTGTGAGGACTAACTGAGATGATATGGCACAGCAAAGTTTTGTAATCAGTGTCTTATGACTAAGTTACAGCTATGCTGAGATAATGATCCTCACAGCCCTTAGGGCAGTCCAGTGGCTGGACCTTGAGGCTAGGCCATTTACCCAAATGTACCAATCTATGTGTGACATATCATAAATAAGGTCAGGAATCACCAGTGCTGGGTGCACAATGCTTAGAATATATGTCTACTCCCCGTAACTCTCAAGAGCAGTTTCTACTGTAAATGGGAACTGCTGTCAAAGTGCACATTTGAAATCAAATGAAGCCATATTGCAGCTTAGAGCAAAGTGCCTGGTTTACAGAAGATGACCAATAAACTAGTTTTTCTTCTAGGTGATGTCAGAGACCAGACTTTGAAGTCACAATTGGGAAAGGTGTTGGAACTGTGGTAATTCCAAGAATCAGCAATGGATCAGCAGTACAAGCCAGCTGAAGAAGTCCTCAGGGTTACTGACTGGACAGCACAAGACACTAAAACATAGTATATTCATTAGGTTGGGTTTCAAGAACTATCCTTAAAATTCTTTAGAAAAAAAAGTCTTCTATGGTTTTTCTAAGAAAGCTTCTAGAATGGCACTAATTAGTCAATAAAAAAAACAACAACACTCTGGCAACTGTATTATCCAATCCCCTTTTTTCATTAAGGATTTTGGAGTTTTTTTACTCCCAAATATATCAATTCCCTTTGGGCACTTAAGTCTCTCTTCTAGTTATCCCTTTCCATGAGGTGAATTAAAGGAATTATTCAATTCTGTTCACTATCTTACTATAAAGGTTTTTTAACTATTCTCCTTTAAGCCCTCTATAAGGCTCCCATCATGTTTTTTGAGTAAAGCCTACAAAAATGGACATATTAGATAAGAGGTGGTCCTACTCTCTGCTAAAGCCATATCTCAAAATATGGAGAAGAGGATCTAAAAGCCAATTCACACAATGTCAGAAAAGCAGTAAGCTCCTCAAGAAAGGAAGAACCATGCTAGCTGGCTTTATCTACTTCAAGAAAACACTTACCAAACTGACAATATATAAGTGAGGAAGCCCAGTGGGGGTGGGGAAAGATGATTAAAAAGATAGACCCTGCCCTGAAGGAGTCATCAGTTGGTGGAGTGTAGCTCTGGGGCTTCATGCCCAAAGCGGTCCCAAGGAGGCCAGAGGACAGGCAACAGTGTGTAACTATAATGACCTGTAAAAAGACCAACCAGATCTTTTGAGCAAATCAGCCACTACATACAATGTCCTAATTCCCAGTCACTTCAAACCAGTTTATCTCTGAGGACATATGCAGTATAGCTGGGAATGAGAACAAGGTATCAGCAAGATTTAATTTATTCCTTTTCTTTTTCAAATATCTCTTCCCACAGTCCTCACCCACACCAATTGGCAATGCTTGCTTACTGAGATTCACTCCCCCTCACAGAACCACAGCTCCCCACAATATGCACAGCTGTGGCAAGGAGCCAGAATGCACTTAAAATCAACAGCAATTTGCATCTGACAGCATTTTCTCAGTCTTGGACTCCAGACTCTAGCTAAGTTGACAGCCTAGCTTTTGAGGCTGAAAAAGTTCTTGGTGTGTACAGAGTAACAAGAGAATTTAATTAACTTGACAGATTACTTCTATTTCAATTGGGGGGTCTGGGTAAGAATTCCTAACTGAAAAGGCAATGCTGTTGACAAGACCTGCACATGAGGTTATTTGCAATGTTGAGTATGGCTTTTTAATCAGTCACTTTCTCTTAGTTTGTAGGCTATTGGGAAGACAACTTACCAATAATCATCATTTTGTGAGGATATATGAATCATTCCAATAAGCCATTCTCCCAGGAGTGTGGTAGGAAAAATAAAAAGCAATTTGCTTGGAATGAATCTTAGGCTTTGTCGGAACTGCCTCCAAATTAAAATGTTATCATGACCAAATGTATTCTTAAACAGTTTAGATGATAGGACTGCTTTAACCAATGAGTGACTACCAAAAGGAAATTTAGCCTTTTAGTAGGATGTCATAGGCAAGAAGACCCAATAGGATGATCTAAGGTGCATCATTTAAAAAAAGACCAACCTCAAAAGGAAAGTTACTGCCAGTGTTCTGAATTATATGCCACAGAACTGTTTTAAGACTATCTCATGCTTACATTTTCAGTAGCTGGAGAGTGCTTGCTGTCCGTTAGAATATTCTGCGAGAATGGAAATGTTACACATCTGTGCTGTTCAAATACCACAGCTTCTAGCCACATGGGCAAACTGAGCACTAGAACTGTGACTAGTGTGAGGAACTTAACTTTATTTCACTTTAATTCTTATTTAAACTTAACTAGCCACACACAGCTACTGGCTACCATATAGGATCATCACAGAGTTGGAGATTCACTCTGGAGAGGGTTGATCTGAACTATAATCTCCCCAAATGGTTTGCTCTGAGAAGAGTAAAGTAGGGTGGAGCTGACCTCTCCAGCAGGTTTCCACACAGGCAAAGCCTTTCAAAACTCCAGGGTTTCTCCTCCAAGCTACTCCTTTTCCTGAATTTATTTCTCTGATCTTCAACCCAACACATTTCACCCCTTAGCTGACTTTGCCAATGGGCTCTCTCAGAAAGGCCCCCTTTTTCTGTCCTGCTGGTGCCCATACATGTTTATGATTTATCACACTAGATAACCTTTGCTGGGAGTTCTACCCTAGGCATGTGCCTTCATAAATACTTTACTTCACTGTTGCCTCACCTTACCTGTATGTCTGGAAATTCACACTAGGGTGTTACATGTGCAATCCCAGGAAAGTCCTACTTCCTAAACTGGATATCACGGTCTCTTTTCAAAGATTTTCAAAGAGCTTTTCAGCAGAATGTTTTGAGCCCACTTATTTAAAGTCACGTCTCTAAGGGAAGATGGGCCAGAATAAAAGCCAAACCTTGCTGCCCTGCCCCAACACTGCTACAACATATACTTTGTAAGAAATCCCCTAGAAGTTATAACTTATGCCTTCCAGACTTGAGTGACTACTTTAAGTCTTCTAAAATGGTTAGTTGGTCCTTTTAAGAGTAATTTTCTAAAAAGAATAGAGCTGAAGTTCCAAATAATGGGCTATATTTTGGAACCACAAGTTATTAGTACACAAATAGATATGAACAGACTCCCACAGTACTAGGCATGCTCCTACTTGAAAATGCACCAGCTTATAACCACCTAGGTCTCATTTCTCTACTAGTCTGGACTTGAGAATGCACTTAGAATCAGCTGTGAAAATGCAGAAGTTAATTAACTTCCTCTTGTGTGCTACACTGCTCTAAAAGTAGAGAGCAATCACCCAAAATAAGTCTGAGCTGATTCGCTTCAACATTTAAAATGTAAAGGAACTGGTAAGTGGAGGCTTAAGACAAAAAGCAAGTTAGCCTAAAATATAAGCAATTGCAGCCCCTGGCAGGAAACAAAGCTGCTGTTCACTGTACGCATTGCTTCAAGGAAAGCTGTTCTTTGTTTTACAGATCAAAATCGGTGGCCTTATAAAATATATAGGTGACACTGGTGGTGGTGGTGGGGTGGGGGGGCAATGGGGATAAGGACACATATGTAATACCTTAATCAATAAAGAAAAAAAAATAAAGATACGTTAAAAAAAGATATAGGAGACACAATATAGGAGACACAGTGGGTTAGAAGTATCTTTCTTTTAAGGCCTCCAAGCCACAGGTTCCCTATGACTACTTACAATTTCCCTTGCACCAACCCTCTCCCATCTATGGATCTCCAAGCACCAAGTTTCCAATTACTAGTTCCATGCTCACCAGAAACAGTTTGCACTTATTTCCTCAACTGTGCAAGCAAAATGTGAAGCCCATCCTCGCAAATGGGGAAATGGGCAAAGGGACTAACCACAGGGCACCAAAAATTAGAAGCTAAAATCTCCTGCCTCATGTTGTAAAAGCAAAGCAGCTTTGGGGGAGGAGGTTACCTTCTACTGATTCTTCTGTTTGACGGAGAAGGCTGCCTTGGAAATTTGTCCTAAGCCCACGTTTAAAAAGGCCAATGGTAGAAAAGACCTTTACACACTGGACGCTTTCAAGCGTGTACCTGGGCCAGAATCACCACAGAAGAAATCACAGATCAGGGAGCTGGTATAAGAATGTAAAAGATAACCAGATAAAGCCTAATGGGTGGGGAAAAGAGAATGAGAACCTAAGAGAGATAAGGAAAGGGTGCGGATGGGGAGACTATTAGCTTTGCTTGAGAAACATGTAACAGAACGGCCGGTGTCTCTCACAGTAGGGTTCTGGGAAGGGAAACCAGAGAGATGGCGTTTTGCTGGCAGCGAGACTGGAGACTGGGTCGGCTTTCGGTGTCCCCTCCTGCTCCTTTAGACGAGGAGCTGGGGTGGGGTGCGAGAAGGCCGAAAGACCTGGGCCTGCATCTCCTGCCCTCCTCCAGCTCTGGGGATTCCCGAGAACTCCTTCCGACCCAATCCGTACGGGCTGCCTTCGGTTCCTCCTAACAATGACGGGGAATACGGAGGGAAAGAGGTCCCATGCTTGCTACAGAGGGCAGTGGCATCCTCCAATGAGAGTTCCGGCCCAGGCTGTCCTCACGTCCCACAGGTCTCCTGCCCTTTAGCACGCGCACTCCTGTCCACTCACTGCTTCCGCATCCTCCTCGGAGCCGCTCCCCACGCACCTCTGCCCCTCACCCCTCCGCACCCAATCGCCTCCCACGTCTACTGCGCCGGGGCAGTCCCCACACCCAGCCAGGTCCCCCATCTCTCTCCTCCACGTCTCGGGGGGCTGAACGCTGGGATTGCCGGGGTCAACTCTGCCTCCCCCGCCACCCTCCGTCCCCGGGCGCGCGCGCTCACCCGGCGGCCGCGTTCTCGAACTTGAGCGCGAGCGTCTCCTCGATGATGCGGTTGTTCACCTCCAGCAGGATCATGGCGGCGGCTGCCCCGGGCAGGGGAAGGAGAAACAAGGGCGGGTGAGGATGGGTAAGGGAAGGAAGGACAGAGGGAGCGGCCCTGCTGCCCCCTGAGGAGGGGTCTGGGTGGGGTAGGAGGTTAGGGAAGAAGGGGAGAGGGATCGGGGTAGGGGAAGGGGAAGATGCACGCACTGACTGTGGAGACACCCACCCACCCACCGGACCGACCTGGCCCCAGATGCCTGAACCCGCCTGCCGAGCCGCCGCCGCCGCTGCTGCTGCTGCCGCCTCACCCACAAGACCGGTCCCCGCCCAGCCCCCGGCTCTAGCCGGCCACTTCCGCTCTCACACCCACTTCCGCTCGCCGCCCGGACGCGCGGCCCCGCGGCGCCATTTCCGCTTCGACCCCTCGTGCGCGCGCGCGCAGGCGCGCGGGGGCGGGAGGCCGGAGGGCTGTGCTTGCGATGCCGCCTCCCCACCTCCAGTTTCCTAGAGACCGGGTCTGGTCCCGCCCCTCCTGTAGAGCTCCGGTCTCGCTGAGGTCCCGAGGCCCGCCTCACTGTCCAGTCCCTCCCTCCCGCTCGCTCGCTCGTTCCAGAGGTCCTGCTCCATCTTTCCGGTCTTGTCACTTCAGAGAACTCGCAAGTAGCTCGCCCTTGGCATCTACCAGCCGGCTTTGCTCTCAGCTTGTTTTTTGTCGATGTGTTCCTTCCTCATGCCACACGAATGATTGTCCAGTGGCACCCATTTCTCCAACACTGTGTAGTGGGCTCCTGCTCTGTGCTGGGGGTACAGTGGTGAATGAGAAGGCCAGGTCCTGCCCTAGTGGAGCTATAGTCTGGTAGAGCAAACAGTCAATAAACTCTCAATTATACAACTATAAATTGTTTAAAGGGCAACGAAGGAAAGGAATGCGAAGTCATCTAGGTGAAAAGGCACCTGGGATGGGCCTCCTTGGGCTCCTGTCATGCCTACAATGCTGAGCCTGGGGAGCTGCCTCCGGGTACTCCAACAGGGTTATCTTTGCCTTGTCCCTCGCCTTCCAGTACCGCTGCCACGCAGACTTTCTTACTCATCTATGCAAGGAATCTGAACTCATATTTGTGCTTCATCTGCACCTTCTGCCTGTGTGTCTCCTCCAGGGAGAATTTAACAAACTTAGTTCATTTATTTTCTGCTAAGTGCCCTTGGGCCGAAGGTGGGGATTAGGATCCAAAAAATGAACAATAACAACAAAAACAAAAAAACACAACCCTAGCACCTGTCCTCAAGGCCCATAGAGCCCTTTAAAACAGATTTCCTTACTTACCAGCCATGGATAAACTTCACGACATTGTAGGTCCCCCCCAAATTATGTGTTAAAGTTTTGACATTAATGTTTTTAAATAACGCATATTTAATTTCCAATATCTTTTTCCCCCAACTGGGCCCTCCCCGTATTATTTGATCCTTGTTTTATGGATAGGAATATCTTCTATCTTTCTGAGCATAGTATATGTTTTATGGATAGGAATATCTTCTCTTTGAGGACATTATAATATACTAAGGGCCCAGTGCACCGATTTGTGCACCTTGAAAGTTACTGTGGACTGTGAGGCTGTGGTGGGCACAGGGGTGGGTCTCGGCCCATCCTCCACACCCCCGCCCGGCCCCTCCTGCCTTGGCACCCCATCCTCTGTCTGCTGCGGCCCAGTTCCCTGCCAGTTCCCTGCCGCTGCTCCCACGTGCTGATGCTTGGGGCTGGAGCCTGCAGCAGGAGCAGGGAGAGGTGGAGAAGCCCTGAGGGACGATTGGGGCCAGCAGCCGCCCCTGGTACCCACTGATGGTGCTGAGCGATTGGGGCCGGCAGCAGGTGTGAGCGCCCATGGGACCACGGTGCGTGGGAGCAAAGTATTTTCAGTAACCACCAGAGGCTTGCCCTGATGACAGCAACCAGTGCCTTGCCTTGGTCTGGTACCCCTGCTCCCCTATTCCACCATCCCGCCATGGCCGAAACCTGCCATGTTCCGCACATGCCCCCTGGTGGTCAATGCATGTCATAGCGACCGGTTGTTTGGTTGTTCCTCCGTTTGGTCTATTTGCATATTAACCTTTTATTATATAGGATATGTTTTTAGTTCTCCTTTCTGCTTTGATCTGTTTCCTTGGGTGTATCTTTATGCTAATTTGTTTGGTCTCTCTTTTATGTTACTAGCCATCCTCTAAAGACTGGCTACTTTAGCAATCTGTTCATATTTAAGGACAAGGAGGCTGTAAAATAATTGGGTGGAGGCTGAGTGTTACGCAAAAGGGACTAGAGCACTGGCTTCATTGGGAGCTTTTGGAAACGCAGAATCTCAGGCCCCATTATAAACTACAGCCTTTGGAATCTGCATTTCAACAAGATCACAAGACACATTACGCTGTGAGAAGCACTGAATTGATGGGCTTCACTCTAAGATGCACCAATGATGTGCCAGATTTCATTGAGGGCCCACAAATATCAACATTGGGATATCTTTTCTCCAAAGGAAAATCATCCAGTTGTGTTTAGGGTTTACAAGCTTGGCTGTGAGTATTCCCAGAGTGTATGAGAACAGGGATGTGGAGAGCGACTACAGCGTTTGGAAAGGTTCAAGCATGGGACTAATGAGAGGGCACAATCCTCTCGTGGCAAAGCCATGTGTAAGTCCCAACACAATTATAGCCAAAGGCTACAGTTGTAAGCTTGACCTTATGGTCCGAATCTGTGGTCCCACGTGGCTAAGTGATATAAGCTGTGGGAGGTGCAGCAAGGAAACAAAGCTTGATCAGGTGCATGTAATTGAGTAGATTCGAAACTCACGAGAATGTTGTAAACATCTTGACCACACCCTTACTTTGCCTCCTGGAATCTGGCTATAAAATAAAGACTTGGCTTGCAGGCCATGGTGCTCTCTCTCCATCAGAGAGGGCAGCGTCCCACCCAGCCCTAGCTTTCTTCTCTTGTCTGTCTTTTCTTAATCCTTCACCGCCCCCTCTCCGGCTCACCAAACCTGGCTGTGCTGGCGCGGCACATATGGCGCCCAATGTGGGGCTGAGTACAGGTTCACCCATGGCCGTGCTGGCTCGGCACACAGGGAAGAATGTTGTTGTTTTTTAAATATATTTTATTGATTTTTTTTACAGAGAGGAAGGGAGAGGGAGAGAGAGTCAGAAACATCGATGAGAGAGAAACATCAATCAGCTGCCTCCTGCACACCCCCTACTGGGGATGTGTCCGAGAATCGAACCTGGGACCCATGAGTCCAAAGGCTGACGCTCTATCCACTGAGCCAAACCAGTTCGGGCAGGAAGAATGTTTTGAGTCTCAGCTGACTTCCACTTAATGCCATTATCAGCCCTGTGCCTACGCACTGCCTTCCACTGAGCTAGAGTCTATAGCAGATGGACCTCTGGTAGAGGAGATGAAGGAAGGTGTGTAAGTGGGATAGGCTGGGTGGGAAAAGGGATACTTTACTTGACTGCTTGGGCACCTAGAACAGATTTTCAATCAGTTGTCTTCATCTTACTTTTGGTTTATTTAAACTAATGACAAATAGAACAAATAAATATCTCGGTACTCACTACGCAGCTTCTTTGAATCTTAACATTTTATAATTAAACTTGCTCCTGAGCTTTTAAAAAAAAGAAATACAGTTAAAACTTCTTGTAAACCCCATCTAAGTCCATTCTTTTCTCTCCTTTCTCCCCCAACTCAGCAAAGTTAACCATCTCCCTGCACTAGGTATTTATCCTTAACAAGCATGTTTTTACACTTGTACCACATATGCATCGATCTATAAACAACATATAGCATTTTTTCATGATTTTAAACTATTAATTGTATCATACTGTAATATTTTGAAAATTGTTTCTTTTAGTCAACAATGTGTTTTTGAGATTTACCCATGTTGTTACCTGTAGCTTTTTTTTTTAACCCTCACCCGAGGATATTTTTTCCATTGATTTTTAGAGAGAGAGGAAGGGAAGGAAGAGGGGGAAGGGGAGAGGGTGAGAGAGAGGGAGAAGGAGAGAGAGAGAGAGAGCGAGAGAAACATTGATGTGAGAGAGACACATCGATTGTTGCCTCCTGCATGTGCCCTAGGGCTGGGATCAAACCTTCAACTGAGGTATGTGCTCTTGACCAGGAATCGAACTCAAGACCTTTTGGTTCAGAACCGACACTCTAACCACTGAGAAAAACCGGCCAGGGCTACATGTAGCCATTTTAACTGTGATGTAGCCTTCCAATGTAAGATTGTCCATTATGATTTTCTAGGTATTAGTTCATTCTCTTGTTGAAGGAGATTAACGTTCTTTACAGTATTTTTGCTACTATAAGCAATGCCACTTTTAACTTTCTTATACGTATTTTCTTTGTTCCGGTGTGAAGTTTCTTTAGAGTATGGTCCTAGGAATGTAACTGTGGGCTACAGACATCTTCAACTTTGCTAGATGTTGCCAAATTGCTCTTCAAAGTAGTTGTACCAATTTATGCTACCATGAGCAATGTATGAAGGTTTTCATTGCTCCCTGCCCTTGCTAGCACTTGGTATTGTTAGCCTTTGAAAAGAATGGATATGAAAAATATATTTGATTTTTTTTTTGAGAAGTTTTTGAGTTTCTTTGAGCCAAACTGATGACATGTGCTGGGGAGCAAGATCTCAAATGTTCCCTGATTGTTCTTAAAATAAGAATTATCCCAGCAGATAGAGAGGAATGAATGAAGACTCAGGGGCCAGATAGCATGACATCTCACAGAAAGTGAAAGATCAGTAAATTGTGATGTGCAGCTGGAAGGGGGAAGTGCCGAGAGATGGATGGCTGGAGACTTAATAATGGCTAACATTTATTGGGGGTTGAGGATTTATTCTGGGCTAGATGGTACATTTAATAGCCTTACATGTACCATCTCACTGAATCCCTGTGACAACTCTTAGAAGAAGGTACTACTACTACTAGTTCATTTTGTAGATGAGGAAACTGACACTCTATTTAAAAATAATGAGAACAGCTTCTTGATTAAACTTTCATTCTGTTGAACCCTGTTGACCAAAGCAGAAAAACCGTTCTAAAATAGCCAGAAATTTGCTGGTTTTAGTCTTAAAGATAGAGGCTGGAGGTCATCTTGGGGGTGGGAGGGGCTGTCTGGCTAGCTTCCATTTAGTCCTCTGGATCTACTCTTCCCTCTTCTCCACCTCCACATCAACTGGGTGTCCTGGCACTTGGGCTTTGGTTGGCAATAAGAAGCCCCAGAAAGAGGAGTGAGTGAGTGAAGAAAGAAGTGGGGAGCCAGTGGGGGAGAGGGGAGAGGAGAGAGAGAGAGAGAGAGAGAGAGAGAGAGAGAGAGAGAGAGAGAGAGGAATCAGAGTATTTAATCCTCTTCCTTGTGAGGTTGTTGCCTCAGGCTGATCAAATGTCACTGGTTCTCTCAAGGTGGCTACCTCAGCAAAGCTCTTTCCTTCATTCCAGGTCCTGATAACCATGCCTTCTCCCCAACCCTTAGGGCCTAGGTGTGGTATCAACTTAGCTGCATCCACAGTTTTTTAACACACAACTTAGCAATGGGGATATGTTCTGAGAAATGCATTGTTAGATGATTAAGTCATTTTGCAAACACCATAGAGCACACTTACACAAACCTAGATGGTATAGCCTGCTACACACCTAGGCTATATGGTGTAGCCCAGTGATGGGCAACCTTTTGAGCTTGGTGTGTCAAACTTCGCCAAAAAACTGAGCATAACTCGGGTAGTGTGTCACTTTGAGGAAAAAATTAACTCCAAGACTCTAGTCGCAAATGTTTCATCCTCAGGAGCAGCAAATGTTTCATCCTCGGCATGCAGCCACATGTCATCAGAAATGGCTATGCGTGTCAGTGCTGACACGCGTGTCATAGGTTCGCCATCACTGGTGTAGCCTATTGCTCCTAGCATGTTACTGTATAAGACAACATGAGCATAAGTCAAGTACAGGAGAAAATGGTTTAATCAGGATACTTGGTAAGCATAAGATATATGGGGCCACTACTGGCATAACAATGCATACTGTTTTCTTTTTTTTTTTTAATTAATATGTTTTTATTGATTTCAGAGAGGAAGGGAGAGGGAGAGAGAGCTAGAAACATCAATGATGAGAGGAAATCATTGATGGGCTACCTCTTGCATGCCACCCACTGGGGATCAAGCCCACAACCTGGGCATGTGCTCTGACTGGGAATCAAACCATGACCTCCTGGTTCATAGGTCAATGCTCAACCACTGAGCCACACTGGCCAGGCATTATTATTTTCTAATTGATTTTTGAAGAGAGAAAAGTAGATAATGATAGAGATAGATAGATAGATAGATAGATAGATAAACATCAGTGTGAGAGCAAAATATTGATTGGCCACCTCCTGCATGATTCCTACCAGGGATTGAGCCTGAAACCTGGGATGTGTCCTGACCAGGAATCAAACCAGCAACCTTTCAGTGCACAGGATGGCGCTCATCCAACTGAGCCACACTGGCCAGGGCTATCAGTAATTATTTTAAGTGTAAATGGATTAAACTCACTTTATTAAAATAAAGAAATCTGCAGAATGAATTTAAAAAACACATGATTCAACTATATGCTGCTTATTAGAGTCTCACTTTAGATCCAAAAACACAAATAAGTTGAAAGTGAAACGGTGAAAAAAGATATTCCATGCAAATAGAGAGATGGGGTTGCTATACTATTAGCAACAACAACAACAACAAAAAAAGATTTTAAGATAAAAGTTGTTATAAAAGACAAAAAAAGGACATTATCTACCGGTTAAAGGGCCAATTTATCAAGAAGATGTAATAATTATAAACATAAATAACAGAGCCCCTATACTATATGGAGCAAATATTGATAGAATTGAAGGGATAAATAGACAGTTCTATAATAACTAGAAGCCCGATGCATGAAGATTTGTGCTAGAATGGGCTTTCCTTTCCCTGGCTGCAGCTCAGGCCCTGGAGCCGCCTCTTTCTGCTCCGGCCCTGCCTTCCCATGCTGCCCAGAGGCCCTGAGAGACCAGGGGTGGGGCAGAACACTTGAGTCCCACCCCCGTCACGTGGTGTCTGTGTATGCAAATTAACCGCCATCTTTTTTGGGTTAATTTGCATATCACTCCTGATTGGCTGGTGGCGTAGCGGAGGTACAGTCAATTTACATGTTTGTCTATCATTAGGTAAGATAGTTGGAATTGTATTTTAATATCCCACTTTCAATAATGGATTAAACATCTAGACAGAAGATCAATGAGGAAAAAGAGGACTTGAAGAACACAATAGACCAATCAAACCTAACATACATATGTAGAATACCACTTCCAATAACAGCAGGATATACATTCTTCTCAAGGGTACATGGAACATTCTCCAGGATAGACCAGGTGTTAGGTCATAAAAAAATCGAAATAAATTTTTAAAGATTGAAATCATAAAATATTTTCTTCAACACTTTTAAACAACCAATACATTAAAGAAGAAATCGCTAGATAAATTAGAAAGTACTTTGAGATGAATAAAAATGAAAATACAATATACCAAAACTTATGGGAAGCAGTGAAAGTAGAGCCCAGAGGAAAATTTATAGTTTCAAATGTCTGTATTATAAAAGAAGAAAGATCACAAATCAACACCCTAACTATGTAACTTAAGAAACTAGAAAAAGAAGAGCAAACTAAATCCAAAGCTGCCAAAAGGAAGGAAATGATAAACGTTAGCACATCCTAATATATAAAAACCCAGGGTCCATAACATCCAAAACGACCGAAGGCTCGACTGACTGCTGCTGCTGCGGGTGCCCCGACCCAGCACTGACTGCCGAGGGGGCTGCAAATCAGGCCCGAAGAGAGGCCTGGAGAGAGAAGCAGGGTCTGATCCATAGCCTCTGTGGCAGCTGTTGATCAGCACTTGCCTCTCGCTTTCTCTCGGGGCCTAGCCAGCAGCTACGCCTCTCTAATCAGGCCCGTTGATAGGCCCGGAGACGCTGACTAGCATAAGAAACTGACCAATCAGAACCAAATCTGGGTGAAGTGTGAGGAGCCAATGGCAGCCTAGGAGGCAGAGCTTTTGATGCGGACTGGCATAGAAACTGACTAACCAGAACCAAATCTGGGTGAAGTGCGAGGAGCCAATGGCTGCCTAGGAGGCGAAGCTTTTGACACTGACTGGCATAGAAACCGACCGATCAGAACCTAATCTGGGTGAACTGCAAAGACAGAACCTAAGGTGGGGGCTGATGAGGTGTTTTAAGGTTAACAGCTGTTTGGTGTAAGATGTAAGAAAGCAGTTCAATTTCTTAATGATTGGTTTGGAAATATAATGCATATGGCTGGCTATCAGTCCAGATATAGGGATTATGTATTTTTATCTGCCAAGAGCATCTCCTCCTGATGAAAAAGGCTCCCCCTCCCCCATTTAAGCAATCCTATCCTATATAATCTATCTATACTACTAAAAGGGTAATATGCTAATTAGACCAGGTCGACTGGCCATCTTCCAGATGTCCGACTTCTTTCCGGGCAAAGCCATGGTGTTAGAGGACGAGGCAGAGGTCATTAGGGGCAATCAGGCCGGCAGGGGAGGGCAGTTGGGGGCAAGATCAGGCCTGCAGGGGAGGACAGTTGGGGGCGACATCAGGCTAGCAGGGGAGGGCCACTGGGGGTGAGATCAGGCTGGCAGAGGCAGTTAGGGTCAATCAGGCCAGCAGGGGAGAGCAGTTGGGGGCAAGATCATGCTGGCAGGGGAGGGCAGTTGGGGGGCGAAATCAGATCGGCAGGGGAGAGCAGTTAGGGGCAATCAGGCAAGTCAGTGAGACTTCATTGCCAGGGCTAGATGAAAACCCAGGGTGTGTTGTCACCTTGGTGCCTAGGAGAGTGTAGGAGCACATTCATGGAGCTATCTCTTCTCTGTACAGATTTGTGTGAGAGGCCAGTGATCCCAGATTGGGAGACAGATGTCTGACTGCTGGTTTAGGCCTGATCCCAAGGGGTCCCTGATTGGAGAGGGTGCAGGCTGGGCTGAGGGAACCCCCCCACATGCATGAATTTCGTGCACTGGGCCACTAGTAGATACATAAAATAGAGAATGGAGAAACAATAAAGAGAACCAATGAAATAAAAGGATTTTCCCTTTGAAAAGATTAACAAAGTTGATAAACTTTTAGCTTGATTGAGGCAAAAAAACTAAAACGAGAAATGAAAATACACACCTTACATAAATTAAAATAATTAAGAGAATATCATGAGTGACTGTATACCAAAATATTAAATAATGTAGATGAAATGAACAAGTTCTAGAAAGACACAAATTACCAAAACTCAAGAGTAGAAAATATCTATAACAAGATACTGAATCAATAATCAAAAACTTCCTAAGAAAAAAAAGTTTAGGACCATATGGCTTCACTGGTAAATTCTGCCAAACGTTTAAAGAAGTAATACCAACTCTACTCAAATTCTTCCAAGAAACAGAAGAGGAAGGAAAACTTCCTAACACATTCTATGAAGCCAGTGTTACCGAGACAAAGATACCGCAAGAAAAGCAAACTACAGATCACTATCTTTTATGAATATAGATTCAAAAATCCCCAACAAGCCCTAGCCGGTTTGGCTTAGAGGATAGAGCATCAGCCTGCAGATTGAAGGATCCCGGGTTCGATTCTGGTCAAGGGCATGTGCCCGGGTTGCGGGCTCAATCCCCAGTAGGGGGCGTGCAGAAGGCAGCTGACCAGTGATTCTCATCACTGATGTTTCTATCTCTCTCTCCCTCTTCCTTCCTCTCTGAAATCAATAAAAACATATTTTGAAAAATCCCCAACAAAATACTAGCAAACCACCTTTCCGCGCTACCCAGGGAGGGCTCTATAGGGCATTGTTCTCGGTTCCCACGTAACTTAAAGGTAAACTTTTCACCATGTCCGGAGCCCTTGATGTCCTGCAAATGAAGGTGGAGGATGTCCTCAAATTCCTTGCAGCAGGAACCCACTTAGGTGGCACCAACCTTGACTTCCAGATGGAACAGTACATCTACAAAAGGAAAAGTGATGGCATCTACATCATCAATCTGAAGAGAACCTGGGAGAAGCTTCTGCTGGAAGCTCGGGCCATTGTTGCCATCGAAAACCCAGCTGACGTCAGTGTCATATCGTCCAGGAATCCTGGCTAGCGAGCTGTGCTGAAGTTTGCTGCTGCCACTGGAGCCACTTCTATTGCCGGCCGCTTCACTCCTGGAACCTTCACCAACCAGATCCAGGCAGCCTTCTGGGAGCCAAGACTTCTGGTGGTTACTGACCCCAGGGCTGACCACCAGCCTCTCACAGAGGCGTCTTATGTTAACCTGCCCACCATTGCTCTGTGTAACACAGACTCTCCTCTGCGCTATGTGGACATTGCCATCCCTTGCAACAACAAGGGGGCTCACTCAGTGGGTCTGATGTGGTGGATGCTGGCCCGGGAAGTACTACGCATGCGTGGCACCATCTCCCGTGAACACCCGTGGGAAGTCATGCCTGATCTATACTTCTACAGAGATCCTGAAGAGATTGAAAAGGAAGAGCAGGCCGCTGCTAAAAAGGCTGTGACCAAGGAGGAATTTCAGGGTGAATGGACTGCTCCTGCTCCTGAGTTCACTGCTGCTCAGCCTGAGGTCGCAGACTGGTCTGAAGGCGTGCAGGTGCCCTCTGTACCCATTCAGCAGTTTCCTACTGAAGATTGGAGTGCTCAGCCTGCCACGGAAGACTGGCCTGCAGCCCCCACTGCTCAGGCTACTGAATGGGTAGCAACAACCACTGAGTGGTCCTAAGCTGTTCTTCCACAAATTCTTAACAGAACGGAAATAAGGTTGATGGAAAATAAACAGTTTCTTAAAAAAACAAAAAAACAACTAGCAAACCGAACTCAACAGCACATTAAAAAGATTATATACCACGATCAAGTAAAATTTATCTCAGAAATGCATGTTGGTTCAACATAAGAATATCAATGAATGTAATGCATCCCATTAATGGAATGAAGGAAAAGAAAAAAGAGCTCAATAGATGCACGAAAGACATTTGACAAAATTCAGCACCCTTTCATGATAAAAATACTCAGAAAATTAGGAATGAAAGGGAATTTTTAAAACATGATAGTGGACGTTTATGAGAAAAACCTCAAAACTACCATCATACTCAGTGGGGAAAGACTGAAAGCTTTCCTCTCATATCAGAAAGAAGACAAAGATGTTTGCTTTCACCTGTGCCATTTGTCATTGTACTGGAAGTCCTAGCCAGAGAAAATAGGCAATAAAAATAAATAGGCATCTAAATTGGAAAACAAGAACTCAACTTATCTCTATTTGCACATGACATAATTCTGTATAAAGAAAATTCCATAGCCCTAGCTGCTTTGGCTCAGTGGATAGAGCTTCAGCCTGCAGACTGAAGGGTCCTGGATTTGATTCTGGTCAAGGGTACATGCCTGGGTTGCAGGCTCTATCCCCAGTAGGGGGCATGCAGGAAGCAGCCAATCAATGATTCTCTGTCATCGATGTTTCTATCTCTCTCTCCCTCTTCCTTCCTCTCTGAAATAAATAAAAATGTATATTTTTTTTTTAAAAAAGGAAATCGCATAGAATCCACAAAAAACTGCTAGAGCTAATAATTGAATTCAGCAAACTTTTAGTGTTTAAGATCATCAATACACAAAATTCAGTTGTGTTTCTATAGTCCAGCAAGAAACAATCTGAAAAGGAATGAAGAAATGATTTTCATTTAAAAGAATAAATTACTTAGGAATAAGTATAACCAAGGAGGAGAAAGGTCTGTACACTAAAACCCACAAAACATTGCTAAAATAAATTAAAGAAGACCTAAATCAATGGAAAGACATTCCATGGTCATGAATTGGGAGACTATTGTTAAGATGGCAATACTTCCCCAAAGCATCTACAGATTCAATGCACCCTTTATCAAAATTCCAGTGGCCTTAAGCTGTGGTTCCTTTACACTATGGAATACTATTCAGCCATAAAAAAGAAGGAAATATTACCCTTTGAGACAGCATGGGTGGACCTAGAGAGCATTATAGTAAGTGAAATTAGCCAGTCAGAGAAAGGCAAGTACCTTATGATTTCACTCCTATGTGAAATCTAATGAACAAAATAAATTAACAAAATAGAAACAGGTTCATAGTGGCTGTACCAATTTGCATTTCCCACCAACAGTGCATGAGGATTCCCTTTTCTCTATATCCTCACCAACACTTGTTCGTTGATTTATTGATGACAGCCATTCTGACAGGTTTGTAGTTCTTTGTTTCTTTTATCCAGTACCTGTAGCTCCTGACGCATTTAGGTGATGAACAGAATGAATGAGATCTATGAGACATGAATGAATGAGAATGAATGAATGAAATTTATAAGACATGTGGCTATAGCAATGAAGCAAATGTCTCCTGGAGGACACTGGTGTTTGTACAGTGATTAACACACTGGATGAGGTTGTCTAGGAAAGAGGGTACAGGAAGAAGAGCAAGAGAAAGGAAACACTGGTGAAGGATACCATGAAAGGATAGACACAGGAGTGTGATGCTAAATGCTGCTGGGAAATTGAGATAGGACTGAGAGGTGTCCAAGGAGAGAACTGGTTTTGGTGGAGGGGCGGAGCTCAGCGGCCAACTTGATGGGCTGAGAATTAGGAGAAAAAGGAGGGAAAACACACAGTTCTTTATAGAAATCTGGCTGTAGGGGAGGAGGGATTGAGTGGTAACTGGAGAGAGAGGATTCATCCACCATCGACATCATGCAGGTTCTAACACCAAGAGAGATATCCTTGCTGGTTTGGTTCAGTGGATAGAGCATCGGCTTTTGGACTGAGGGGTCCCAGGTTTGATTCCAGTGGTCAAGGGCACGTACCTGGGTTGTGGGCTTGATCCCCAGTGGGGGGCGTGCAGGGGGCAGCCAATCAATGATTCCCTCTCATCATTGATGTTTCTAACTCTTTCTTCCTCTCTGAAATCAATAAAACAAACAAACAAAACAAACAAACAAAAAACAAAAGAGAAAGCCATCCAAGGCAGGTGCTGAGGCTGACAGGACTGGGTCAGCGCTTTTGGTCAGAGGGAGAGAGAGAGTACCTTCTCTGCCTGTCTCATGATCTTGCTTCTACACTGCTGTCTGTATTTTTTAAAAAAATATTTTTATTGATTTCAGAGAGGAAGGGAAAGGGAAAGAGAGAGAAACATCGATGATAAAGGAGAATCATTGATTGGCTGCCTTCTGCACACCCCGCTATGGGGACTGAGCCTGCAACCCAGGCATGTGCCTTGACTGGGAATTAAACCGTGACCTGGTTCATAGGTCGATGCTCAATCACCGACCCACACCAGTTGGGCTGTATTATGTTTTTATTGCAGTCGAGCTACCATGCTTCTTCAAAAATGTTAAGAATGGAGCCCTAGATGGTTTGGCTCAGTGAAGGGTCCTAGGTTTGATTCCAGTCAAGGGCATGTACCTTGGTTGCAGGCACATCCCCAGTGGGGAGTGTGCAGGAGGCAGCTGATCGATGTTTCTCTCTCATCGATGTTTCTAACTCTCTATCCCTCTCCCTTCTTCTCTGTAAAAAAATCAATAAAATATATATATTTTTAAAAAGAGTGTTTTCTCATTTGTTCTTTACAGAGTTATTATCCTTAGTTTACACAAGAGGAAAAAGAGGTTCTGAGTAGTTAAGTTGTCCAACTTAATGTAATTCTAAACCAGGTTTTCTGACAACTAGTATGTTCTTTATGCCATCTCTGTACTCTTAGGAGGACCATCTTTAAGGGTAAATGTTTATTCCTTAAATAGCATCAAGAGGACAAAAGGAATAAATACAGGAGAGATGGGTTTCCTCCGGGGCCTGCCAATGTCACCCATCAGCTCTGTTTCTGGGTTGTGTCTAAAGGCAGGAGGCAGCTTGACTCTGTCGTGCATCTGGGTTTCAGAGGCCTAGGGAATGTTTAGTTTCCAGCTTGTCTATTTCCAAACTTTAGCCATGTAATTTATTGTCTTGATTACAATTTAACATGGCTGGAAGCTGTGAGACATTTGAGTTACAGATTTGTGTGAGAGGCACAAGGACAATCAGTGCATTTGGGAGCTATGGCTCTCCTCCCTTCTCACGCCATGGTCTCTCTCTTGGGGAGACCTCGGCCAGCCATGGCTTCTACCACCACCGAGTCAGTGCTGGCTCCCAGGCAGCGGCTTGTCTATTCCTGTTTTAAACATTGTCTTTTTGATGAGTAGAAATTTCTGATTATGATGAAGTCTAATTTATCAAAAATTTTTAAAAATGGTTGTTGCATTCTTTTATTTGTCTAAGAAGCCTTTAGCGTAACCCTAAGTTATGAAGATAATACTCATTCATGTTTTTCTCTAAAGGCTTTTCAGTTTTAGCTTTTACATTTAGGCCTATGATTCATCTCGAAATAATGTTTGTGTACTATATAGGGGTCAAAGTTTGTGTTTTTCCCATATTTAGTTATTCCAGCACCATGTTATTGCTAAAACTTTCTTTTTCCCATTTGATTGCTTTGGGGTTTTTGTTTAAAATTGAATGGTGTTTCTAGGATCTCTTCTCTGTACCAATTTAGCAGGTTCCCCCCCCCGCCCGACCCCCCCCCCCCCCCCGCCGTCCCATGGGCTCAGTATTGCCAATCTTCTAAATTTTAGAAGAGGACATAGAAACCCAGATTCTTTTTTTAAAAATATATTTTATTGATTTTTTACAGAGAGGAAGAGAGAGGGATAGAGAGTTAGAAACATCGATGAGAGAGAAACATCGATCAGCTGCCTCCTGCATACCCCCTACTGGGGATGTGCCTGCAACCAAGGTACATGCCCCCGACCAGAATCGAACCTGGGACCCTTGAGTCCGCAGGCCGACGCTCCATCCACCGAGCCAAACCGGTTTCGGCAAAACCCAGATTCTTTTAATATGAAAATGTCTAACTTTTTAAGAGTTGGGAACCAATTTTAATTTAAATGAACAAAGGAACCAATTCTGTGCAGCCAAAGAAACTCACCTTCAGTCTGATTGCATCCGTGGCTTTAGGACTACTAGTATGAGAGGTAATTTCAATGGAAGCTGTATCTATGTACAATCAAGTATAAATCAAGAGCCTTATTTTAAATGAAAGAAAATGGGGATGTTGCTAGGGCACATAAGAGGGTTTCAATAGTCAATGCAAGTTAGTGAGAGTTCACTGCCAGGGCTAGATGAAAACCCAGGGTGTGATGTCACCTTGGTGCCTAGGAGAGTGTAGGAGCACATTCATGGAGTTATCTGGAATCACCTCTGGAAACAGTGCAGGCAGAGAGGGCCAAGAGGAAGATGAGATGCCAGGATGCCCTGGCTTGCAGTGGAGGGACTGACGAGAAGCTAGATAGACCAGTGACAGGAAGGAGATAAGGACCAAGAGAGTCCAGGGTGAGCTGATTTGGAGTCAAGGGTCTGTAGTGGAGGGAATGAAGAGAAGCAACGGGTCTCTAACCCGGGGCCCAGCCAGGTGCTTCCTGGAATTGGCCGAAGGCCTCCTGGGCTCCCTGGGTGAAAGTGGAGACAGGGCAGCCAGAAGACAGACAATTGCAGACCAGCGCTTAAAGGAGGTGTTCAGCAGCACCGCATTTCCCCACTCCATGTTTAAGTTCGTTTTTAACATTTTAGGTTTATATTTTACACTTAATATTTAAGTAGGAACCAGTTCACATGTTTTAACTATTAAAATCTATTAATGAAAAGTATTCTTCCCACCTGTTCCCTCTCTTCCCGTTCCATCCCTAATCCCTCACTCCCAGGTAACTATTTGTACAGTTTGTTTTTACTGCAACCAAGGATACTATGTTGGCAGCCACGCCTGTCAAGACAGACTGTTGCTTATGCTGGTTGGGTCACATAGGGTAGAGCTCTGAGTAGTTACCTCCCTATAAGAGAAAACAAGCAAGCAAGCCTGCACTAAAGACAGACAGAAGTTTGTTGGAACTTGCCTCATGAATATGTAAGAGAGCACTACAGGGGAAGGAAATCATCCTACTCAAATTGTGATGCTGTGCTTGTTATGGCTGAATGTCTGTGCCTCCTCAAAATTCGTATGTTGAAGCCTCAATCCCCAAAGTCATGGTTGTTGGATGTGGGGCCTTTGGGAGACAATTAAGTTTAGATGGAGTCATGAGGGTGGGGCCCCACGATGATATTAGTGTCTTTATAAGAAGAGGAAGAGACCAGAGCTCCTTCTCTCTCTGCACCGTGAGAGCAAACGGCTGCATGGAAGACAGCTGTCTGCAAACCAGATGGAGAGCTCTCACCACAACACAGGCTTGCCGGCACCCTGATCTCAGACTTCCAGCCTTCAGACTGTAAGAAATACATAGCTGTTGTTTAAGCCACCGAGTCCACGGGATTTTGTGATGGCAGGCCGAGCTAACTGCTGGAGGACCAAATAATGAGCTAGAAGAAAATGGAAAATTTTTTAGTTCTCTGAACTATACCTTTTCATTGCTTTGCCGAGAGTATGCAAAGGTGCTGTTTGAAAGTATGGGTTCACACTGCTCTGGAGGAAGGGTCAGTGGGCTGGAAAAGAGTGATGACCACAGGAACAGGACTATTAAGTTCTTGAAGCCAGTGATTAGTTGAGTGACATATGTGGGTGACAAACCTCAACCGCTCATCTCAAACTGCACTCATATTCTGGCACTTGCTAAAGTCTAACCTGGAAGGACTTGAAGGGGAGAATGGAAAAGGTTTTCAAACTTTCAAGGGTGGTGTTAGGTGAAAGATGTTTGTTGTCTAATCCAATTTCTAGGGAGTACAAGGTATTTTCACCTGGATTATTTCACCACTCCCACCGAAGATAATGCTGCCCTCTACTGGATTGTTGTTGCAACTACAGTCCCTGTCAATCAGGCCTAGATTCTTTTTTATCTCCTTTGCTTTATCTAAGTTGGTTTTCCAGTATAGCTAGAGGTCTTATGTTCTGCTAAGTCATTTCTTTATGGCCATGGTGGAGTCCACTTTACCTTCAGAATTATTTGCCAGAGGCTGGAGGTGAAATAAACAGAAAGCAAGTCATGGTGGGTCCTCCAATCTCTAGAAATATAATCCATCTTTCTTCCCTTAGCTTTTCTTTCTTCAAAAACTTTATATTGAACCCTAATTACTAAGATACCTCCTAGGCACTTGAGATACAGTTATCAAAATAGAAGCATAGTGTTCCATTTTATAGTTCTACTATACTTTGTATAAAAGTATTTTGAAAGACATTGAAATGATTACCCAATTTTATTATGAACAATCCTGTGATAAACTGTCCTTCCACTCTTCCTTCCCTCCTACGTTCCTTCCTTCCTTTTTATTAGGTGGGATTGCAGGGTCAGGGTCTGTATTGTTTAGTGTGTTTGGTACATATTTACCCAATAGGACCATGGGAGTTTTGTATAAAGACGGATAAAAGTGATTCAACATTTGTTATCTGTGAGATGCTGTGCTAAGCACTTTACATGTATTAACTCATTGATCTTCATATCCATCCTATAAGCTAGGTGCTACTTTCATCCTCATTTTAAAGATGAGAAAATTGAGGCCCAAGGCAAGTATCTACTCTTCTCGTGGACATACTGGCCATGGGACAGAGCTGGGATTTGCATGGAAGTGGGTGGTTTGGCTCTAGATACTGTACTCTTATCTCATTCATCATCACAACAGCACCATTAGGCAAGTTTTATTATCTCCATGTCTGTGGATAAGAATACTTTGATACATGTTAACAAACTTGTCCAAGATCACAAACTAATAAAGGGGGGTGGGCAGTGTTTGAATTATGGTCTGTCTGACTTCAAAGCAGGGATTTCTGGATCCCTCATGTACTCAACTTTCCAAGTTCTTCTCTGGCTTCCACCAGAGCTTGGCAATTGGGGGCAGGAGGTCTGCACCCAGGAGGTCATATCTCTATTATGTCCTGCTATTATCCTGACCGTCACAGCCAGGACCCTGTGATGCAATGACATTCCTCCCCTCTCCTCTCATTCTAGATCACCTTTTGTTTCTAGAACTCTCTCAGTTAGGCACAGTTTTGGTTGGGGGTAACAGAAAACTTTACTTGAATAGTGTGGAGCGGATGCGAGTGAATGACTGCTGGAACCCAGACCAAATTAAAATTTAGGGAGCCTTTATTAGCCGGGCGGCTGGGAGACCTGGCGACTGCTCTGCCATTCTCCATGCAGGGAGACCAGAGAGCAGCAGCGACCCTTCGTGTAGGACCACTTTTAAGCACATTAACCACATCCAGTTTTTGCAGAACAAGTAACCCAAGACGAAACAGTTTTTCCCAAGCAACGTCAGGATCATGCCAATGACGACCATGTTATTCACAGGGTCATCTTGTTCTTCAGAAAGCTGACAGTATTCTATGAAAGAAGGCCTACATGCTGGGAAGGGGCCATGAGATCCTATCTCAAGGCCTGGCCTAGTGTCAGCACTGACAGCTCTGTCTGGGGCACAGTCCACGGCCTCTCTGGAGTGCTCAAAAATTCCCACTCTCCAACAAATAGGTCTTAACAATAAAGAGAATTTATTGCCTCATGTAACTGAAAAGTACAGAGAGAAGATGACCTCTGCACTTGCTTTGTTCAGGACCCTGGCTCCTGTTTCTCTGGTTCTCTGAGCTCTGCCTTCCTCCGCATGTTAGTTATTGTCCTTGGACTGGTTTGCCATTTATGGTAGCAAAATGACATCCAGCAGCAACAAGACTACATACTTGTTTTTTCCAATGTTGTTAAACAACCAACCTGAACTTGGCTCTGAGTGGATCATCTTAGGCCACATGCTTGTCCTTGAACCTCTCATTTGGCAATGGGGGTAATCCCTGGGAGGGGGGTGAATCCTCTCCTCCCCCTTCTTTGCCTCCACTTTGGTCCTCAGGTTTAAGTGGATTCTCCTTCAGGAATGTGAAGAGACGCCGATGCGGACATCAAAGCTGACACGTGGCAACATCGATATACTCACAGCCGTACTGTGCTGTTCACGTGGTCTTGCATAGAAGCTGCCATTTAAAAAACATGGTGTCAAGAAGAGGCCTCCGCATTTTGCCATCAGAGTGGCATTCAGGCTTCACATATCACGACGCATGACCTCCACGTGTCTTTGGGGCATTGGATGCTATGCACAGAAAGGAGAAATGCTTTCCCATTAGGAACATTACAGATCTGTTTGTGATGGAGCGGTTAGAAGTGGGAAGTGAGGTTGAAGATAGTTGGGTGGGTAGACTTGTTGGAACATTTTCAAGTAGATAAAACATTATCTCATGCCCATGTACATGTGCCCTTCCCCCTCCTCAATGAAATGCTCTTTCTTGCCATGAAGGCAAAGATTCTTTTCGACTCTTGACCCCCAGATCGTGTTCCCACTGGAGACCTAAGCTACCACTGCTGCTCTTCCAGGCTTGAGGGTGGACCAGAGTCTTTTCTAATTCTCAGTCATTAGTCTAAATAGACTGGAATGCTGAACCGGCTTGACTGGGGGATTAGGAAAAGCAGAAAGAATTAAACACAAGGGGTTTTAAAAATAGATATAAGATATGGCTGCTTGTCCTGGTCTTTCTCAGTGGGCCCATTGCTGCCCCCTGGTGGCCAACACTCTTTTCCCCTGTAGCTGCCTCTTGACCTGTAGGCGTTTTGCAGTCCAGGCCCCAGTCTCTTTTCTCTGTGTCCAGTCACTACTTTCTGCCTCATGAGCTACATTTTCTCTAGATGATTAATAGGAGGAATGTCCACTCCCTTCGGGGACTTTCCCATCCTCAATTCCTTTTTAGTCTAGGCATTAGATCACAATATTCCCAGGGCAGTAAACGCAAAGCATGGGTAGCTCTAGGCAATGGTCTCCTACACTTCCTGCTACTATTTATAAATGATAAGAGAACCAGGTGGAGAGCATGACTTAGCCTAAAAAAAAAAAAATGCTTGCCCGGGGCAGAATGGTAGGCACCAGTGGCATGATAAATTTGGCATTTATGGGTAGGTGCATAATTTGCACTCGAACAGATGGCCACTAACTTTATTTTTTTATTTTTTATTTTTTTTTAAATTTCTTTATTGATTAAGGTGTCACATATTTGTCCTCATCCCCCCATTCCCATCCCCCCCCTCCCCACGCATGCCCCAACCCCCTGTAGAACTTAACCGTTGGATAGGCTCATATGCATGCACACAAGTCCTTTGGTTGAACTCTCCCCCTCCCCCCACCCTCCCCTATCCTCCCTCCGAGGCCCGATAGTCCGATCGATATCTCCTTGCTTCTGGTTCTGTTCTTGTTCATCAGTCTATGTTGTTCATCATTTCCCCTAGATGAGCAAGATCATATGTCACTAGATATATACTTATGAGAACTGAATGTGAGATGGGCAATAATAGTTATGCTGACAGGCAGATGGATCAGTCTGTAGTGAGTTTCTTTCTGGACCAACAGTTCTATTGAGACCCAATTTCAATGTCCACCAGTTCCTTATGTGTACATGTCAGCACTGACCCCTCAGCTCTGGATGGTGGACAAATGGTGGTAACGGAGGTCTGACTCCCTCTGGTTTGGTCTCGGCTGGACCCAGGGGCACGGCTTCACCCGGACTAAGGGGCACGTGGCCTCACCCGGGTCTAGGGACACATGGTCTCACCCGGACCCAGGGACGCTTGGCCTCTCCCAGACCCAGGGGCACGTGGCCTCACCCGGGCCTAGGTGCACGAGGCCTCACCCGGATCCAGGGACACATGGTCTCACCCGGACCCAGGGACGCTTGGGCTCTCCCAGACCCAGGGGCACGTGGCCTCACCTGGGCCTAGGTGCACGAGGCCTCACCCGGATCCAGGGACACATGGTCTCGCCCAGACCCAGGGGTGTGTGGCCTCTCTCAGACCCAGGGGCACGTGGCCTCGCCTGGACCTAGGTGCACGAGGCCTCACCCGCATCCAGGGACACATGGTCTCACCCGGACCCAGGGACGCTTGGCCTCTCCCAGACCCAGGGGCACGTGGCCACACCTGGACCTAGGTGCGAGATGGCCACTAACTTTAAACAATAGAGGATGGTTTGGAAAGAGCAATGCCAGACAGACCAGCCTGGCTGTATGCAAGTGAAGCTTTCAGGCACACCTTAGGCATAACCATGTACCTGCAGTGACAGACACTCTGAATCCTAGTGGAGATCCATGATCCATAAATCATAGGAGATCTGTCTAGTGTCATTGCACAACCATTGGTTTGAGCACTTGTTCCCTGGTGGAGGATCCTAAGATGACTCGGAGAGGATCCCTGGTCTAGTGGGGAGGGCTGACTGGTAAACACAGCATCGCAGTACAGTAGGGTTCATGTGATAATGGAGAAGTGATTAAAGTACCAGAGGTGTAAAGCCAGGGGACAACATTAGCTGCTGGGGTCAGCTGAGGCAGGTTCCCAGTGAAGCCATCCTTCAGAACAGAGAGAGGAGCAGAATGAACCCCACCTCCTCCATTCACTAGTTGCCCCAATGATCCCCCTGTTGTCCAGCCAGACCTATGTTGTCCAGCTGTGGCCTATGCCCCCAGCTCCAGGGCTGTTCTAATCAACCAATTATTGGTAGTGGTTGTGCAAAGGAAATGCTGGTGGCTAGTATGGAGGGGGTTCAATTCTCCCTCCATATCTCCATCAACATCTCCACCAGCCCCCAAAGGAACTTACAATATAAGTAAAAATTGTGTGCCTTTTCTGCAAACGCAGCTTAAGTACACAGTCCTTCCCACCAGATAGCTCCCAAATTCCTCCTAAGTCCTGTGAGCTTTCCTCCAGTGGACTCCTTCTGTAAAAAGTCAAATCCTTTCCCCTTTAAGTGTGTCAGGCAGGTTGGAAGCTTTCAAAGGCGGTCTGCTAGGGAATGTAAGGAATAAACAAGCGGAAATAAATATTAGAAAAGGAAGAGAATAAGCATTGTCATCCATAGAGCAGAAAACTCAGATAACTTTATTTATTTTTAAAAAAATATATTTTATTGATTTTTTACAGAGAGGAAGAGAGAGGGATAGAGAGTTAGAAACATCGATGAGAGAGAAACATCGATCAGCTGCCTCCTGCACCCCCCCCCCCCTCCCCACTGGGGATGTGCCCACAACCAAGGTACATGCCCTTGACCAGAATTGAACCTGGGACCCTTGAGTCCGCAGGCCGACTTACAGGTTTCGGCAACTTTATTTATTTATGTATTTACGTATTTATTTTTAGAGAAAACGGAGAGGAGAGGGAAAGAGCGAAATATGTATGTGAGAGCAAAACTTCACTTGGCTGCCTACTACACGCCCCCCACTGGGGATTGAACCTGCAACCCAGGCATGTGCCCTTGACCAGAATGGAACCTGGGACCCTTCAGTCTGCAGGCCGATGCTCTATCCACTGAGCCAAACCAGCTAGGTCTATTCTCACATTCTTTTTTTCTTTTTCTTTTTTTTTTTTATTAAGGTATTATATGTATACATATCTTACCATTGCCACCCCCCACCCCACTCCCATATATGCCCTCACCCCCCAGAGTTTTGCATCCGTTGGTTATGCTTATATGCATGCATACAAGTCCTTTGATTGATCTCTTATCTCCCCCACCTCTCCCTAACTTTCCCCCTGTAATTTTGACAGTCTGTTTGATGCTTTACTGTCTCTGTATCTATCTTTTTGTTCAAGTTTATAATGTTCTTTATTACCCATAAATGAGTGAGATCATGTGGTATTTTTCTTTCATTGACTGGCTTATTTCACTTAACATAATGTTCTCCAATTCCATCAGGTTGCTGCAAATGCTGAGAATTCCTTCTTTTTTATGGCAGCATAGTATTCCATTGTGTAGATGTACCACAGTTTTCTGATCCAGTCATCTGCTGACGGGCACCTAGGCTGTTTCTAAATCTTAGCTATGGTGAATTGTGCTGCTATGAACATAGGGGTGCATATATCCTTTCTGATTGGTGTTTCTAGTTTCTTCGAATATATTCCCAGGAGTGGGATTACTGGGTCAAATGGGAGTTCCATTTTCAGTTTTTTGAGGAAACTCCATACTGTTCTCCACAGTGGTTGCACCAGTCTGCATTCCCACCAGCAGTGCACGAGGGTTCCTTTTTCTCCGCATCCTCACCAACACTTGTCATTTGTTGATTTGTTGATGATAGCCATTCTGACCGGTGTGAGATGGTACCGCATTGTTGTTTTGATTTGCATCTCTCAGATAATTAGTGACGTTGAGCATGTTTTCATGTGTCTCTTGGCCTTCCTTCTGTCTTCTTTTGAAAAGCTTCTATTTAGGTCTGTTGCCTATTTTTTTATTGGATCATTTATCTTCCTTTTATTAAGTTGTATAAGCTGCCTGTAGATGTTGGAGATCAAACCTTTATCAGTGATGCCATTTGCAAATATGTTCTCCCATGCAGTAGGCCTTCTTGTTGTTTTGTTGATGGTTTCTTTTTTTTTTTTAAATTTCTTTATTGATTAAGGTATCACATATTTGTCCTCGTCCCCCCATTTCCATCCCACCCCCCTCCCCACACAAGCCCCCACCCCCCTGTTGTCCTTAACCACTGGTTGGGCTCATATGTCTGCACTATTGATGGTTTCTTTTGCTGTGAAAAAGCTTTTTATTTTGATGTAGTCCCATTTGTTAATTTTCTCTTTAGCTTCCATTGCCCTAGGGGCAGTGTCAGTGAAGAATTTCTTTTGGCATATGTCTGAGATTTTGCTGCCTGTGGATTGCTCTAGTATTTTTATGGTTTCCCGTCTTATGTTTAAGTCCTGTATCCATTTTGAGTTTATTTTTGTGTATGGCGTAAGTTGGTGATCAAGCTTCATTTTTTTGCATGTATCTGTCCAATTTTCCCAACACCATTTATTGAAGAGACTGTCTTTTTTTTTTTATTTCTTTATTGATTAAGGTGTCACATATTTGTCCTCATCCCCCCATTCCCATCCCCCCCCTCCCCACGCATGCCCCAACCCCCTGTTGAACTTAACCGTTGGATAGGCTCATATGCATGCACACAAGTCCTTTGGTTGAATTCTCCCCCTCCCCCCACCCTCCCCTATCCTCCCTCTGAGGCCCGATAGTCCCCTTGATGCCTCCTTGCTTCTGGTTCTGTTCTCATTCCTCAGTCTATGTTGTTCATCATTTCCCCTAGATGAGCGAGATCATATGTCACTAGATATATACTTATGAGAACTGAATGTGAGACGAGCTATAATAGTTATGCTGACAGGCAGATGGATTAGTCTGTAGTGAGTTTCTTTCTGGACCAACAGTCCTTTTGAGACCCAATTTCAATGTCCACCAGTTCCTTATGTGTACATGTCAGCACTGACCCCTCAGCTCTGGATGGTGGACAAATGGTGGTAACGGAGGTCCGACTCCCTCTGGTTTGGTCTCGGCCGGACCCAGGGGCACGGCTTCACCCGGACTAAGGGGCACGTGGCCTCACCCGGATCTAGGGACACATAGTCTCACCCGGACCCAGGGACGCTTGGGCTCTCCCAGGGGCACGTGGCTTCCCCCGGGCCTAGGTGCACGAGGCCCCACCCGGATCCAGGGACACATGGTCTCACCCGGACCCAGGGACGCTTGGGCTCTCCCAGACCCAGGGGCACGTGGCCTCATCCAGGCCTAGGTGTACGAGGCCTCACCCGGATCCAGGGACACATGGTCTCGCCCCGACCCAGGGGTGCGTGGCCTCTCTTAGACCCAGGGGCACGTGGCCTCACCTGGACCTAGGTGCACGAGGCCTCACCCGGATCCAGGGACACATGGTCTCACCCGGACCCAGGTGCGCTTGGCCTCCCCCAGACCCAGGGGCACGTGGCCTCACCCAGGCCTAGGTGCATGAGGCCTCACCCGGATCTAGGGACACATGGTCTCACCCAGACCCAGGGACGCTTGGCCTCTCCCAGACCCAGGGGCACGTGGCCTCACCCGGGCCTAGGTGCACGAGGCCTCACCCAGATCCAGGGACACATGGTCGAAGAGACTGTCTTGACTCCATTGTAAGTTCATCCCTCCTTTGTCAAATATTAATTGAGCATAGTGGTTTGGGTCAATATCTGGATTCTCTATTCTGTTCCACTGATCTATATGTCTGTTCTTGTGCCAGTACCAGGCTGTTTTGAGAACAGTGGCTTTGTAATACAGCTTGAAATCTGGTATTGAGATCCCTCCTACTTTATTCTTCTTTCTCAGGATTGCTGTGGCTATTCGGGGTCTTTTTTTATTCCAGATGAATTTTTGGAGAGTTCTTTCAAGGTCTGTGAAATATGCCATTGGTATTTTAATGGGGAGTGCATTGAATCTATAGATTGCTTTGGGTAGTATGGACATTTTAATGATGTTGATTCTACCAATCCATGAACATGGTATGTTCTTCCATCTGTTTACGTCTTCCTCTATCTCTTTTTTCAGTGTCCTGTAGTTTTCCGTGTATAGGTCTTTTACCTCCTTAGTTAAGTTTATTCCTAGGTATCTTAATTTTTTTGGTGCGATGGTAAATGGAAATGCCTTTTTAGTCTCTCTGTCTGTAAGTTCACTATTGGTGTATAGAAAGGCCATAGATTTCTTTGCGTTAATTTTGTATCCTGCTACATTGCCAAATTCATTTATTAAGTCTATTAGTCTTTTGACGGAGTCTTTCGGATTTTTTATGTACAATATCATGTCGTCTGCAAATAAAGACAGCTTTACTTGTTCTTTTCCAATTTGGATGCCTTTTATTTCTTCTTCTTGTCTAATTGCAATGGCTAATACTTCCAGTACTATGTCAAACAGGAGTGGTGAGAGTGGGCATCCCTGTCTTGTTCCTGTTCTTAGGGGAAATGTTTTTAGTTTTTGTCCATTGAGTATGATGTTTGCTGTGGGTTTATCATATATAGCTTTTATTATGTTGAGGTATGAGCCTTCTATTCCCACCTTGTTGAGAGTTTTTATCAAGAAAGGGTGTTGGATTTTGTCAAATGCCTTTTCTGCATCAATTGATATGACTATGTGATTTTTATCTCTCAATTTGTTTATGTGATGTATCACGTTTATTGATTTGCGGATATTGTACCATCCTTGCATTCCTGGGATAAATCCTACTTGGTCATGGTGTATGATCTTTCTGATGTACTGCTGGAGTCGATTTGCTAGAATTTTGTTGAGGATTTTGGCATCTATGTTCATGAGGGATATTGGTCTGTAATTCTCTTTCATTGTGTTGTCTTTATTTGGTTTTGGTATTAGGGTGATGCTGGCTTCATAGAAGGAGCTTGGAAGTGTTCCTTCCTCTTGAATTTTTTGGAATAGTCTGAGGAGGATAGGTTTTAGTTCTTCCTTGAATGTTTGGTAAAACTCTCCTGTGAAGCCATCAGGCCCCGGGCTTTTGTTTGCCGGAAGCTTTTTGATGACTGCTTCAATTTCATCCATAGTTATTGGCCTATTGAGCTCTTTAGATTCTTCTTGATTGATTTTTGGAAGGTTATATTTTTCTAGGAATATGTCCATTTCCTCCAGGTTGTCCAGTTTGTTGGAATAGAGTTGTTCGTAGTATTTTGTAACAATCCTTTGTATCTCAGTGGGGTCTGTTGTTATTTCACCTCTTTCATTTCTGATTTTGTTTATTTGGGTCCTCTCTCTTGCTTCTTGGTGAGCCTGGCTAGAGGCCCATCAATCTTGTTTATCCTTTCAAAGAACCAGCTCTTGGTTTTGTTGATCTTTTGTATTGTTTCTTTGGTCTCTATGTCATTTATCTCCGCTCTGATCTTTGTTATTTCCTTCCTTCTGGTTACACTGGGCTTTTCTTGCTGCTCTTTTTCTAGCTCTTTGAGTTGTAGGGTTAAGTAATTTATTACCATTGTTTCTTGTTTTTTGCAATAGGCTTGTAGAGCTATGAACTTCCCTCTCAAGACTGCTTTCGCTGTGTCCCATAGATTTTGGATTGTTGTGTTTTCATTGTCATTTGTTGCCATGATGTTTTTTATTTCTTCCTTGATCTCTCTGGTGACCCAGTCATGGTTTAATAGCATGCTGTTTAGTCTCCATGTGTTTGATTTCTTTGGATTGTATTTATTGTAGTTGATTTCCAGTTTTATGCCACTGTGATCTGAGAAGATGCTTGATATAATTTCTATCTTCTTGAATTTGAAGAGACTTTGCCTGTGACCCAGCATATGGTCTATCTTTGAAAATGACCCATGTGCACTTGAGAAGAATGTATATTCTGTGGCTTTGGGGTGAAATGTTCTAAAGATGTCAATTAATTCCATCTGGTCTAGTGATTAATTTAGGATTGCTGTTTCTTTGCTGATTTTTTGTTTAGAGGATTTGTCCAGTGGTGATAGTGGGGTATTAAAGTCTCCTACTATGATTGTATTGCTATTAATCTCTCCCTTGAAATCTTCCAGGAGTTTTTTTATGTATTTGGGTGCTCCTATATTGGGAGCGTATATGTTTACCAGAATTATTTCTTCTTGTTGGATTTCTCCCTTTAGTATTATGAAGTGGCCGTTTTTATCTCTTGTTATGGCATTTACTTTGAGGTCTATTTTGTCAGATATAAGTATTGCTACCCCAGCTTTTTTTTCATTTCCATTTGCCTGAAAGATATTTTTCCATCCCTTCACTTTCAATCTGTGTGAGTCTCTTGTTCTGAGGTGGGTCTCTTGTAGACAGCATATATATGGGTCGTGTTTTTTTATCCATTCAGCTACTCGATATCTTTTGATTGGAGCATTTAGTCCATTTACATTTAAAGATATTACTGAAAGGTATTTGTTTGTGGTCATATCTATTTTTGTGTCTATATTCTTTCTTACCTGTTTATTTCTTCTTTTTACAGTATTCCCTTTAGCAATTCTTGCATTGCTGGTTTGGTGGTGATAAACTCCTTAAGCCTTTTTTTATCTGCAAAGCTCCTGACTTCCCCTTCAATTTTGATTGATAGTCTTGCTGGATATAGTATTCTTGGATTCAGTCCTTTGCTTTGCAACACTTTGTATACCTCCGTCCATTCACTTCTAGCTTGTTGTGTTTCTGTTGAGTAATCATTTGACAATCTGATGGGTGTTCCTTTGTAGGTAACTCTCTGTCTCTCTCTTGCCGCCTTTAAGATTCTCTCTTTATCATTTATATTTGCCATTGAAATTATGACATGTCTTGGTGTGGGTCTTTTGGGGTTGATCCTGCTTGGGACTCTCTGTACTTGCGTAACTTTTATCTTTCCCATATCTGGGAAGTTTTCTGTCATTATTTCTTTAAATAAATTTTCTAATCCCTGCTGCTCTTCTTGTCCTTCTGGCAGCCCTATTATACGCATGTTACTTCGTTTCATGTTGTCCCGAAGCTCCCTTAGGCTTTCCTCCTGCTTTTTAATTCTTTTCTCCAATTGCTGTTCAGATTGAGCTTGTTTCTGTACCTGATCTTCTAACTCACTAATTCGGTCCTCTGTTTCTTGTAGTCTACTGTTGAAACTTTCCATGGTGTTTTTGATTGTAGCTATATCACTTTTCATTTCTTCCTGATTCTTGCATAAGTTGTTTATTTTCTCATCCATCCGATGTATAAATTCCACGACCATTACTCTAAACTCCTTTTCGGTCATGTTGCAAGCTTCAGTTTCACTGATTTCCTTTCTTGGCGACTCCACATTTTCTTTCCTCTGGGAGTTATTTCGTTTCCCCATTCTGGCTATCACCAGAAAGCTCAAGCTTCTGTTTGCGTGGACCTGGGCCGTGTGCTGTGGGGACTTCGCTCCACCCGAGTTTCACTGAAGTGCTCTGACACTAGGACGTGTGGCTGCCTTTGGTTGGTGGGAACCAGACTTGCCCAGAGTCAGTGTCCCCAGTGTTCCGTGTGGTCTCGTGTGCACACTTAGAATCAGGGACCCTGTCTGCACCACACTGTTGGTATGTGCCGAAAATGAGATCCTTAGCATGTGCCGGGTGTCAGAGTTTCCCTGTGTCTGCACCAAGACTAGAGTGTCAGAGTCTCTGTTGCCTTGTGCGGTTTCTTGTTGAGACTCAGGGTCCCTGTGTGTGCATGCACCAACAATTGGGGTCGCTGGCTCTTAGTGTGAATGCGCTGTGGGTCAGGGATCCCAGGCAGCTGTGTCCAGCGTGCCAAATTCCCTGAAGTGGAGCTGCGTCCTGTGTGTGCTCTCTCTACTGAGCCAAACCGGCTAGGGCGGACACTCTTAATTTCCTGAAGGTGAGCTGGCTCCGTTCACTCTACTGGAGTCCCGGAAGGGGGGCGGAGTCTGTCCTGCGCGCCAGGAAAGCCCCTCTGTGCAAGCACTAAGATTCCCCGAAGGGAGAGCTGTGACCCCGCAAGCCAAATTCCCCCAAATTCTCCGAAGGGGAGCCCTCTGTGCACACTGACAGATTTCCCCAACAGGGAGCTGATTCTGTCCCACACGCGCCAAATTCCCTGAGGGGGAGTGAGTCCCTGCGCAAAGCTCTGCGGCTTGGGCGAGAGGCGGATCTATCAGTTAAAATGGCGCTGTCTGCGCACCTGCAGGGAGGGGGATAGGCTCTTTGACTCACGGAATTCTGCCGGGACGTCTGGATTCTTGTTGTTTGTTGGTCTGAAGCTGTGATAGCAGTTCTCTGTCCCCAGTGGCTGCAGGGTCCTGGTTTGTGTCAGAAGCCAGGATCTGAGTCTCAGGCTGCTGTGTTTCTCAAGATGGCGTGGTCTCCGCGTCCCTATTCTCACATTCTTGATGAGAGTGACTTGAATTGGAGTTATAAATCACAATTCTTTCCTAATTTTTTCAACTAGATTAAATCTTGGCTTCCTTCATATGAATGGGATTACTTTGAAAACGTCACCGGCACACCACCCACAGAAAAAGATTATAGCCTCTGTCTCATGGACACTGAGACACTCAATAGGCATGCTGTGGTCGTCATCTATGCCCTTTTCTTCCTGCTGAGCCTGCTGGGAAACTCCCTGGTAATGCTGGTCATTTTATACAGCCGGGCCAGCTGCTCTGTCACTGATGTCTACCTGCTGAACCTGGCCATGGCTGACCTGCTTTTTGCCCTGACCTTGCCTATCTGGGCCACTTCCAAGGCAAAGGGCTGGATCTTTGGCACACCCCTGTGCAAGGTGGTCTCACTCCTGAAGGAAGTCAACTTCTACAGTGGAATTCTACTACTGGCCTGCATTAGCGTGGACCGCTACCTGGCCATTGTTCATGCCACACTCACTCTGACTCAGAAGCGGCACTGGGTCAAGTTCATATGCTTAGGCATCTGGGCTCTATCTCTGATCCTGTCCCTGCCCATCTTCGTCTTACGTAAAGCCTATCAACCACCTTTATCCAGCCCAGGTGCTATGAAGACCTGAGTGACAGTACAACTAAATGGCTCATGGTAATGCGGGCCCTGCCCCAGACCTTTGGCTTCCTCCTGCCACTGCTGGTCATGCTGTTCTGCTATGGGCTCACCCTGCGCACACTGTTTCAGGCCCAAATGGGGCAGAAGCACCGGGCCATGCAGGTCATCTTTGCTATTGTGCTCGTCTTCCTGCTCTGCTGGCTGCCCTACAACCTGGTCCTTTTGTCAGACACCCTTATGAGGATCGGGATGATCAAGGAGACCTGTGTTTGCTGAAACGACATTGGCCGGGCCCTGGGTGCCACCAAGATTCTGGGCTTCCTCCACAGCTGCCTCAATCCCCTCATCTACGCCTTCATTGGTCAGAAGTTTTGCCATGGACTCCTAAGATCATGGCCATCCATGGCCTGATCAGCAAGGAGTTCTTGACCAAGGAGAGCAGGCCTTCCTTTGTTGGCTCTTCTTCAAGGAACACTTCTACTATCCTCTAAGACCCCTGTTGCTGTTGTAGTTGGGGATGGAGTAAGGTTCAGGAATGGGATTTAGATCAAGGTTGGGATTATGGTCAGGGTTGAGAGTAGAGTCAGAGCGGGGAGCCAGGGATGGTGCGGGAACTTGGGATAAGGTGGAGGGTCAGAGTATAGGGAGAGATTTAGAAATAGGGAAAGTCTGGCAATGATGTGAGTGAGATTTAGGGAGGTTTAAGATGGCATTGGGAGCAGATAATGGAGGGAGGCTTAGGAATGGGATGAATGTGGAGGTTGGTGAGTCTCAGGGAGAAGTGTCAGAAATAGAGTGAATGGCTAGGGTGGGTTAGTGACTACAACAGTAGCCATTGGTATTTAGTCCAGTTAGTGACTGGAACAAAAAGCCATCACGATCCTCTCTAGAGTATTTCCTAAGGTGCTCTTCCAGGACCAGGATGGAGGTGCCTCCGCCTGCCTTAGCTTGAGACTCTCCAAATATGATGGCGAGGAAGGAGTTAGGGGCTCAATCCCTAAGAGCTGGATTTGATTAAGGAGAGAAGACAGAAGAATGCAGAAAGAATCCAGGAAAGGAGGCTGGGAACTGGCCCTGGGATCCTCCCTTTCTTCTCTTTCCATTCCTGAATCCTCTTCCCACCTTCCCTACTGTATCCCCCAATGCTCAACTTCCTTCATCCCAAAGACCACTTCATCAGGGGCTTCAGTAAGTTAATATTGGGCCTGGGGAAATACAAATGACTAATACACACTTGAAAAGATGCTTGGCCTCATTAGTAACCGAGAAGTGGGAATCAAATAGCAAAAGGAGAGGGGTGGTGTCAGAACTGTCTTCTAACAAGTACACCATTGTTCAGTTAGATTTGTTAATGCAATGTGTAATTCTCTGGGTATAGCTCAAGACATAAAAGATTTTGATTTGGGATCTGTAAAAATGCCAGGATATTGGTACTGAAATAACATAGCACATCCTATGTGATAAAAGGCTAATATACAAATAGACCGAACGGTGGAACAACCGAACGACTGGTCGCAATGATGTGTGCTGACCACTAGGGGACGTGCACGGAACATGGCGGGCGTAGACCATGACAGGATGGTGGAGCAGGTGAGCAGGGGTGCCAGGCCAAGGCGGGGCGCCAGTTGCTGTCATCGGGGCAAGCCTCTGGTGGTTACTGAAAATTCTTTGCTCCTGCGTGCCACAGTCCCACCTGGTGCTCACACCTGCTGCTGGCACCGGCCCTGCTTGCACCTGCTGCTGGTGCTGGACCCGCAGCTCACACCCACTGCCGGTGCCAAGCGCCAGCCCCAATTGCTCGGCACCATCAGTGGGTGCAAGCGGTAGCAGCTGCTGGCCCCAATCGCCCCTCAGGGCATCTCCACCTCCCCCTGCTCCTGAGGGGCAATCAGGGCCGGTAGCCTCTGCTCACACCTGCTGACTATGCTGGCCCTGCTTGCACCCGCTGCTGGCACCGGCCCCAATTGCTTCATGCCTTCAGCGGGTATGAGCAGGGCTGGCACCATCAGTATATGGGAGGGGCAGTGGCGGGAGTGGGGCTTCCGGCAGACAGGAGACCAGGGGAGGGATGGGAAGGGCTGTGGCGGGAGGGGCCAGGCAGGGGTGTGGAGGATGGGCTGAGACCTGCCCTTGTGCCTACCTCAGCTTCGTGGCCCATAGTTCCTTTCAAGGTGCACTGGGCCCTTAGTTAAAATATAAAAGACTGATATTTCGATCACTAGATAGGATAAGGGTTAGATACCTGGTGAAGGTCAGGCAGAGAGTTCACCTCAGGGAGGAGCTCAATGTTCAGGAAGGTGCTGAGATCAGGGATGGGTGCATCTTAGGAGAGGAGTTGGGCTGAGGGGTCAGAGATGGCAGAGAGTTAAGGACAGTGTATAAATGTAGATGTGAACAAAACTAACTCCATCTCTGTATCCAGGATTTCTTTCATCTCTGAGTTTTCATGTTGGGATCTCTAACCAATGTTATTGCCATTAACAAGCATGATTATCTGTGTTCCTTAAACTTATACAATGTAGCCTTAAATATTTTTTTAAAATATATTTTATTGATTTTTTACAGAGAGGAAGGGAGAGGGATAAAGAGTTAGAAACATTGAGAGAGAAACATCAATCAGCTGCCTCCTGCACACCCCCTACTGGGGATGTGCCTGCAACCAAGGTACATGCCCTTGACCAGAATTGAACCTGGGACCCTTGAGTCTGCAGGCCGATGCTCTATCCACTGAGCCAAACCGGTTAGGGCAGCCTTAAATATTTTTGTTAGTAAGAGTAGGAGGGCAGTTGGGGGTGACCAGGCTGGTAAGGGAGGGCAGTTAGGGGTGACCGGGCCAGCAGAGGAGGGCAGCTAGGGGTGACTAGGCCTGCAGGGGAGGGCAGTTGGGGGGCGACCTGGCTGGTAAAGGAGGGCAGTTAGGAGTGACTGGGCCAGCAGGGGAGTGCAGTTAGGGGCAACCAGGCTGGCAGGCGAGGGCAGTTAGGGGTGATCAGGCCTGCAGGGGAGGACAGTGGGGGCGACCAGGTTGGCAGGGGAGGGCAGTTAGGGGCAATCGGGCCAGCAGGGGAGCAGTTAGGTGTTGATCAGGCTGGCAGGGGAGTGGTTAGGGGGTGATCAGGCTGGCAGGCAGAAGCTGTTAGGGGCAAACAGGCAGGCAGGGAGGTGAGCAGTTGGGAGCCAGCAGTTCTGGATTGTGAGAGGGATGTCCCACTGGGGATTGGGTCTAAATGGGCAGTTGGACATCCCTCGAGGCATCCCAGATTGGAGATGGTGCAGGCTGGGCTGAGGGACACCCCTCCATGCACGAATTTCATGCTCCGGGCCTCTAGTTGAATCATAAGTTTCAGAGCATTTTTTGTTTTTGTTATTTCTTGGTCTTGGGTTTCCACACCATTCTAGAGAGCAGATTTGGGTCCTTAACCATTTGCTACTCAGTCTTGGGATTTTGAATAGTTACTAAAGCAGCCTTCTTTCTCCCTTTCCTCTATGGTCTAGGACAAGCAGCTCACTTTGGGGTCATGTCTCAAAGCTGAAAAGTGTTTTTCTACCCCTCCCAATCAAGGGTGGGCCAGCTCTTTCCTGGTTCCTGACTTTTTGCAGGAAATCGAATTCCAGTTCTCTGCTATGCAAGGGATCTGTGAACCCATCTCCATCCTAGACCAGTTCTAGTGTCTTTCTGAGTTCCTGGGGCTTCAACAACTACTCCCTGATAAGTCAATACATTTTTTTTCTTTAAAAAATTAAAAAAATATATTTTATTGATTTTTTACAGAGAGGAAAGGAGAGGGAGACAGAGTTAGAAACATTGATGAGAGAGAAACATCAATCAGCTGCCTCCTGCACACCCCCTACTGGGGATTGTGCCTGCAACCAAGGTACATGCCCTTGACCGGAATCGAACCTGGGACCCTTGAGTCCGCAGGCCGATGCTCTATCCACTGAGCCAAACCAGTTAGGGCTCTTTATAAAATATTTATTTATTTATTTATTTAATTGGTCAACTTGTTTTTATTTTATTATTTTCTTTCTTTCCCCTCCCTCTCTCCCTCCCTCCCTCCCTCCCTTCCTTCCTCTCTCTCTCTTTCTTTCCTGTCTAAAATTTTACATGTGTCTCCTTCCCCCCCCCCACTTGACCCCCACCCATTCTGCCCAGATTCCAACCCCGAGCAAGCCCCCATTGCCCCAGTGTCTGTGTCCATTGGTTATGCTAATATGCATGAATACAAGTCCTTTGGTTGCTCTGGGGATTGGAGTTTGGGTCCGGGATGTAGGTCTGGGTTCAGAATGGTGTCTGGAACCTGGATATGCTAATATGCATGAATACAAGTCCTTTGGTTGCTCTGGGGATTGGAGTTTGGGTCCGGGATGTAGGTCTGGGTTCAGAATGGTGTCTGGAACCTGGATGAAGGTGTGAGTCCTGCCATGACCTTTTGGGTCCTGCCGTAGAAGTCAGGCTCTGGAGGAAGCTCTGAGTCCCGCCAAGGAATTATGCATCCTGCCATGAGGTCGGGGACCGAACTGAAGTCTGACCCGAGATGGAGGTCTGGTTCCCGGGAGGGAGTCTGGACCCTGGGATGGGAGTCTGGGCCTGGGCATGGTGGTCTGGGCCCCGGGATAGGTCGGTACCCCGGGATTGACATCAGGGCCCTGGGATGAGTGTTGGGTCCCATATGTAGGTCTGGGTTCAGAATGGTGTCTGGAACATGGATATACTAGTAGGTGTGAGTCCTGCCATGGCCTTTTGGATCCTGCCATAGAAGTCAGGTCCTGGAGAAGTTCCGAGTCCCACCAAGGAATTATGGGTCCTGCCATGAGATCGGGGTCCCGAACTGAAGTCTGACCTGGGATGGAGGTCTCAGTCCTGGGATGGGGGTCTGGGCCCCGGCATGGAAGTCTGGACCCCAGGATAGAGGTCCCAGCCTCAGAATTGAGGTCAGGGCCCTGTATGTAGGTGAAGGCCCCGGTTGGAGGTCTGAGTCCCGCCATGCAAATAGGGGTCCTGCCATGAAGCTCTGGGCCCTGAATTAAGGTGTGATCCTGCGATGGAGGTCTGGGCCCCAGGATGGGGGTCTGGATCCCGGAATGGGGGTCTAGGCCCCGGCATGGATGTCTGGGTCCCGGGTTAGAGCTCCTGGGCCCAGGATTGAGGTCAGGCCCCTGATGTAGGTCAAGGCCCCGAATAGACCGTCAGGGCCCTGGATGGAGGTCTGAGTCTCGCCATGGAAATAGTGGTCCTGCTATAAAGTTCTGGGCCCTGAATTAAGGTCTGATCCTGGGATGGAGATCTGGGCTCTGTGATGGGGGTCTGGGCCCCAGGATTGTGGTCTGGGCCCTGGGATACAGGTCTGTGCCCTGGCATTGACATCAGGGCCCTGGGATGGGTGTCTGAGTCCCAGATTTAGGTCTGCATTCAGAATGGTGTCTGGAACCCGGATGTAGGTGTGAGTTCTGCCATCACCTTTTGGACCCTGCCAAGGAAGTCAGGCCCTGGAGGGAGTTCTGAGTCCAGTCAAGGAATTACGGGTTCTCCCATGAGGGCGGGGTCCCAAACTGAAATGTGCCCGGGGATGGAGGTCAGAGTCTCGGGATGGGGGTCTGGGCCACAGGATGGACGTTGGGCTCTGTGATAGAGGTCCAGGCCCCAGGATTGTGGTCAGGGCCCTGGATGGAAGTCCGAGTTCCCCTTGTAAATAGGGGTCCTGCCATGAAGGTCTGGGCTAAGAATTAAGGTCTGAGCCTGGGATGAAGATCTGGTCCCACGGATGGGGGTCTGGGCCATGGTTTGGAGGTCTGGGCCCTGGGATAGAGGTCCAGGCCCCAGGATTGAGGTCCAGGCCCTGGATATAGGTGTAGGCCCCTGATGGAGGTCTGAGTCCCACCATGGAAATAGGGTTCCTACATGAAGTTCTGGGCCCCGAATTAAGGTCTGATCCTGGAATTGGTGTCTGGGCCCTGGAATGAGGGTGTGGGCCCCAGGATGGAGGTCTGGGCCCCGTGATAGAGATCTAGGCCCCAGGATTGAGGTCAGGGCCCTGGACATAGTTGAAGGCCTGGGATGGAAGTCTAAGACTCGCCATGGAAATAGGGGTCCTGCCATGAAGTTCTGGGCACAGAATTGAAGACTGATCCTGGGATGTAGGTCTGGGCTCCGGGATGGGGGTCTGGGCAATGGTATGGAGATCTGGACCCCAGGATGGAAGTCAGCGCCCTCGAGGGAGGTCAGGGCCCCAGTTGGATGTCAGAGTCCTGTCATAGAAATAGGGGTCCTGCTATGAAGTTTTGGGCTCAGAATTGAAGTCTGATACCGGGATGGAGGTCTGGGCTCCGTGATAGATTTCCAGGCTCCAGAATTGAGTTCAGGGCCTCGGATGGACATCAGAGCCCCGATGGAGGTCCAAGTCCCGCCATGGAAATAGGGGTCCTACCATGAGGTCGGGGTCCTGAATTGAAGTCTGACATGCGATGGAGGTCAGGGTCCCAGGATGGGTGTCTGGGCCTTGGGATGAGGTCAGGGCCCCAGATGTAGGTGAAGACCCTGGATGGAGGTCCGAGCCCCGCCATGGAAATAAGGGTCCTGCCATGAAGTTCTGGGCCCCAAATTAAGGTCTGATCCTGGGATGGGGATGGGTGTCTGGGACCCAGGATGGAGGTCTGGGCCCTGTGATAGAGATCCAGGACCCAGGATTGAGGTTAAGGCGCTGGATAGATGTCAGGGCCCCAGATGGACGTCTGAGTCGTGCCATGGAAATAGGGCTCCTGCCATGAAGGTATGGGCCCGTTATTGAGGTCTGATCCCAGAATGGAGGTCTGGGCCCCTGAATAGGAGTCTGTGCCATATGATGGAGATCAGGGTCCTGGCCCCAGGATTGAGGTCTGGGACCTGGATGTAGGTCTAGGCCCCAGATGGACATCAGGTACCCGATGGAGATCCGAGTCCTGCCATGGCAATACGGGTCCTGCCATGATGTTCTGGGCCCCGAATTAAGGTCTGATCCTGGGATGGGAGTCTGGGCCCCAGGATGGGGGGGCCTGGATCTCGGATGGAGGTCTGGATCCCGGGATGGGGGTCTATGCCCCGGCATGGAGGTCTGGGCCCTGGGACAGAGGTCCCAGATTGAGGTCAGGGCCTTGGATGTAGATGAAAGCCCCAGATGGAGGTCCGAGTCCCCCATGGAAATAGGGGTCTTGCCATGAAGGTCTGGGCCCCGAATGAAGGTCTGATCTTGGGATTGGTGTCTGGGCCCTCGGATGTAGGTCTGGGCCCCGTGATAGAGATCCAGGCCCCAGGATTGAGGTCAGCGCCCCGGATGTAGGCCCCGTGATTGAGATCCAGGAACCCAGGATTGATGTAAGGGGGCTGGATATATGTCAAAGTCCCGGATGGACGTCAGGGCCCGGATAGAGGTCAGAGCCACGCCATGGAAATAGGGGTCCTGCCTTAAAGTTCTGGGCCCGGAATTGAGGTCTGATCCCGGATGGAGGTCTGGGCCCCTGGATGGGGGTCTGGGCAATAGGGTGGAGGTCTGGGCCCTGGGATAGAGGTCCTGGGCCCACGATGGACATCAGTGCCCTCGAGGGAGGTCAGGGTCCCGGATGGATGTCAGAGTCCTGCCATGGAAATAGGGGTCCTGCCATGAAGTGCTGGGCCCTGATTTAAGGTCTGATCCTGGGATTGGTTTCTGGTGCTCCAGATGGGGGTCTGAGCCCCGGGATGGAGGTCTGGACCCCATTATAGATTTCCAGGCCCCAGAATTGAGTTCAGGGCCCCAGATGTAGGTCAAGGCCCTGGAAGGACATCAGGGCCCAGATAGAAGTCCAAGTCCCGCCATGGAAATAGGGGTCCTGCCATGAAGTCCTGGGCCCCGAAATAAGGTCTGATCCTGGGATGGAGGTCTGGGCCCCAGAATGGGGGTCTGGATCTCGGGATTGGGGTCTGGATTCCAGGATGGGGGTCTATGCCCCAGCATGGAGGTCTGGGCCCTAGGATAGAGGTCCCGGGCCCAGGATTGAGGTCAGGGCCCCGGATGTAGGTCAAGGCCCTGGATGGAGGTCCTAGTACCGCCATGGATATAGGGGTCCTGCTATGAAGGTCTGGGTCCTGAATTGAAATCTGATTCCAGGATGGAAGTCTGGAACACGGGTGGGGGTCTCAACCATGGGCTGGAGGTCTGGGTCTCAGGATGGAGATCCGGGTCCCTGGATTGAACTCAGGGCCCTGTAGGGAGGTCAGGGCCCTGGATGGAGGTCTGAATCCCGCCATGGAAAGAGGGGTCTTGCCATGAAGTTCTTGGCCCTGAATTGAAGTCGGATCCTGGTATGGAGATCTGGGCCCTAGAATGGGTTTCTGGGCCCCAGGATGGGGGTTTGGGCCCTGGGACGGGGGTCTGGGCTCTAGCATGGAGGTTTCGGTCCTGGGAGAGAGGTCCAAGCCCCATGATTGAGGTCAGGGCCATGGATGTAGCTGAAGACTCTGGATAGAGGTCTGAGTCCCGCCATAGAAATAGGGGTCCTGCAATGAAGGTCTGGGTCCATAATTAAGATCTGATCCCGGGATGGAGGTCTGGGTCCTGGGATTGTGTCTGGTCCACAGGATAGAGGTCTGGTTCCCAGGATGGAGGTCCGGGCCCCGGGATTGAAGTCAGCGCCCTGGAGGAAGGTCAGGGCTCCGGATGGAGGTCGGAGTCCTGCCATGGAAATAGGGGTTCTGCCATGATGTGCTGGGTCCCAACAAAGTAAGGTCTGATCCTGGAATTGGTTTCTGGGACCTGGGATGGGGGTCTGGGCCCCGGGATGGAGGTATGGGCTCTGTGGTCGAGATCCAGGCCCTGGGATGTAGGTGATGGCCCTGATGGAGGTCCGAGTCCTGTCGGGGTCCTGCCATGAAATTCTGGGCCCAGAATTAAGGTCTTATCTTGGGATGGAGGTCTGGGCCCCGGGATGGTGGTCTGGGCCCCAGGATGGTTGTCTTGGCCCCAGGATACAGGTCCGTGCCCTGGGATTGACATCAGCGCCCTGGGATTGGTTTTTGGGTCCTGGATGTAGGTCTGGGTTCAGAATGGTGTCTGGAACCCAGACGTACCAGGTATATCCCACATATGAGTGAGATCATGTGATATTTATCTTTCTCCGAATAGCTTATTTCGCTTAGTATAATGCTCTCCAGTTCCATCTATGCTGCTGCAAATGGTAAAAGTTCCTTCTTTTTTATCGCGGGGTAGTATGCCATTGTAGAGATGTACCACAGTTTTTTTAATCCACTTATCTGCTGATGGGCACTTAGGTTGTTTCCAAATCTTAGCTATTGTAAATTGTGCTGCTATGAACATAGGGGTCAATATATTCTTTCTAATTAGTGTTTCTGGTTTCTTGGGATATTATAAATATTTTTCTCTTTACCACATCCAGCACGGCTAGAGAGCAGACAGGAGTCCTGAGTAGGGGCGACGGGGGATTGAGAAAATGAAAGAGACAGACACAGAGACAGTAGAGAAAGCTGGGACCAGGTGGGACAGCTGGCCCTCTGATGGAGAGACAGTGACCCAGAGCCAGTGCAGCGCGTTTGTTTTATACAGTATAATTCCAGGAAGTTTTACTAGAGTTTAAAACAAAGGAAATTATGTGAAATCATGGTTAAAGATCAAACTGTAATTTTTCATTCTTGTGGCTTCTTTGTAATTGTCACTCCTGGCTAAGCCTGGATAATTGTGTCCGTTCCTTGCGCCTGGCTGAACTTAGATAATGAAACCCACCCCCTGGCACCTGAGCTAAGGGTCAGGTTGACAACGTACCTGCCTCTGACATGGTGTGTTTCCAGGACGTGGCTCTACCAACGCCACTGGACTCAGCTGACAATAATTAAAGAAATACTCAATGTACCTTCCCAGGTGCTATCTACAGGATATAGTCCTAGAAGTGGGATTACTGGGTGAAATGGGAGTTCCATTTTTAACTTTTTGAGGAAACTCCATACTGTTTCCACAATGGTTGCACCAGTCTGCATTCCCACCAGCAGTGCACAACGGTTCCTTTTTCTCCACATCCTCGCCAGCACTTGTTGTTTGTTGATTTGTTGATGATAGGCATTCTGACAGGTGTTAGATGGTATCTCATTGTTGTTTTGATTTGCATCTCTTGGATGATTAGTGTAAGTTAACACATTTCTAAGTTAACTTTTCATTTCTGGCCCTTAGAAATCTCGCTCTCTCCTCTTTTTCTCTTTGCTTTTTTGTCAGATATTTATTTAAATATTAAAAATATAGGTTATCTCCCTGGCTGGTTTGGTTCAGTGGATAGAGCGTCGGCCTGTGGACTGAAGGGTCCTGGGTTCGATTCCGGTCAAGGGAATGTACCTTGGTTGCAGGCACAGCCCCAGTATGTGCAGGAGGCAGCTGATTGATGTTTCTCTCTCATTGATGTTTCTAACTCTCTATCCCTCTCCCTTCCTCTCTGTAAAAAATCAATAAAATATGTTAAAAAATATGTAGGTTATCTAGCATTTCTGTGTAGGGCGTGTGTGTGTGTGTGTGTGTGTGTGTGTGTGTGTGTGTGTGTGTGTGTCCTGAGTCCACTATCATGATATGATGTCAGTAAAAATTCAAATAGCACATAAAATCAAAACAATTTCCCTTCCTGTTCTTTATTTCCTTTTCTTAAATATAAGCACTATTAAAACTTTGTGCCAGTGAATTTTATTTATTCACTTTTTAAAATATATTTTTATTAATTTTCAAAGAGAAAGGGTGAGGGAGAGAGAGAGAGAGACATCAATGATGAGAGAGAATCATTGATTGACTGCCTCCTGCACGCCCTCTACTGGGGATCAAGCCTGCAACCCAGACACGTGAGCTTGACTGGAATTGAACCCAGGACCCTTCAGTCTGCAGGCCAACACTCAATCCACTGAGCCAAATCAGCTAGGGCTGTCAGTGAATTTTAAATGTCAACCTGGCGGACACATTGACCAGATTTCTAGTTAATTCACAGTGTATATGTCTATGTTGCATACACATGTGTGCATACACGTGTGTGTTGGAAGTGAGTGACCTCACGTTATCTCAGAATTAGCACCCCCTTATTCTTTTAAATTAAATTTGCAGGGGCAAAAACATACATGTTTCAAGTATACAATTCTATAATACATTATATATTGCACAGTGTGCTCACCACCCAAAGTCTAGTCTTCCTTTGTCACCATCTATTTGACTCCCTTTACTCTCTTCATTTCCCCCAACCCCCTTTCCCTCCGGTAATCTTCATACTGTTAGAAAACCTTTGTTTTAACCAGGTCCATATCAGTGGGGTGGGAGATGCAAGATAAAGAAGGTGAGTGGGAAGGTGCTTCTGAAGAAATCCAGTCACTTCCGACATGGGAAGAAATAGTATTGCCCAACAGAAACCTATGAGGCCACATCCGTACCTCTCTTGGTTCCTAAATTGTAAACAACAACGCTGTCTTCCTGAAAAAGCTGGCTTTGCTCCAACTTTGAAAGTAAGTGTTAAGGATGGAGGGGGACTAAGCAAGTAAGGCCTAAGGGGCATGCAGTGCCCCGCTGCCCACTTTGCCAGCATTCTTGTGCACTCCACTTAGCTGGGATCCTGATGATACTCAGTGGGTACTGTCTCCTGTCCACATTCCCCAAGGCATTATAGAAAACACTAGAGGCCTGGTGCATGAAATTCATGCACGGGTAGGGTCCCTAGGCCTGGCTGGTGATCAGGGCCGATATGTGGGGCGACCGGCAGGGCAATCGGGGGGGCCCCCGCTGGCACCTGCCTTGGCCAGCCTGGCACTGCCCGCTGGCCCCACCCCTGATTGCCCTGCTGCTGCCAGTAGCCTCCCTCTCAGGGTGAAGCCCCCTGATCGCCCTGCTGCCACTGGTTACCTCCGTCTGTGGGGCAACCGGTGGGGCAATTTGGGGGGGCCTCTGGCACCTGCCTTGGCTGGCCTGGGGCCTGTAGGCTGGGGGCAGCTCCTGCGTTGAGTGCATGTAATAGCGACCAGTCGTTCCACCCGGTCCTTTGCTGTTCGGCCAATTTGCATATTAGGCTTTTATTATATAGGATATGTTAATAAGAATCAAATAACTAGTTAACTGATTATGTATCGAATGCCTGCTATGTATCCAACTTGTGCTAGACCCTTAAAACAAGAGCAGGTATTATAGAAATGAAATTTAGGAGACAAAGGAAATTTGTGAATGGTGGTTATGTGAGGAGTTTATGAAATTTCCTGTAGCATCAGGGTGACTGCTACAAAGAGATCTATTTGGGGTCCTAGTGCACTACAAGCTGAATCTGAAGATTTGGAAAAATGATTCTAATTAAGTAAACGAAAGAAAAGAAAAGAAAGACTTAGTAGCTATGTGATCTTAAATATTCACTTCAACTTTTTGAACCTCAGTTTCCTCTTCCATAAAATGAGGTTTCATTAGGTAAGCTCCAGTTCTAAGAAGAGATGCTCTAACTCCAAGAATCTACTGAGATGTACAGAGAGGGCTATGGCTCTGTGTGAACTTAATATGAAATTCTATTTTTGCTCAGATCATGATTATTAGTAATTAGGTGCTCCAAAGGAGGCCAATTCTTAGTATGCCTTCCAGATGGCTACTGACTGGCTCTAACATGAGGAGTTCCTGAGAGGTATCTCAAAGATGAATAAGCTCTAGAGATCTGCTGAACAATATAGTGCCTGTAATTAAGAACCCGGCATTGTGCACTTAAAAACTTGTGAAGAGGGTAGATCTCATGTTAAGTGTTCTTATAACAAAAAGCAAAATCCAAAACTCCCCTCAAACCACAGGGGACACAAGGAAACATTTGGAGGTGATAGATATGGTTATTATATTGGTTACTGTGATGGTATCATGGGTGCATTCATATGTCCAAACTCATCAAATTTGATACATTAAACACCTACAGTTACACCTCAATAAATCTGTTAAAAATGTAAAATAAGCAAACAAACCAAACCTCTGTATGATTGTATGGCTTCTTGGCATTAAAAACTCTTGCACAAAGCTGTCCTCATGCCAATGTTCACCACTAAACCAGCTCCAAATGTTTACCTGCTTCATGTGGTAGATGGGAATGCATGAATAAATGAAGAAGTAAAACTTATTTTGATAATCCTCACCTGAGGATATTTTTCCCATTGATTTTTAGAGAGAGTGGAAGGGAGAGACAGAGAGAAACATCGATGTGAGAGAGACACATCGATTGGTTGCCTCCTGCATGCACCCTGACCAGGGCCAGGGAACCTGCAACCAAGGTATATGCCCTTGACTGGAATCAAACCCGGGACTCTTCAGTCCACAGGCCAACACTATCCACTGAGCCAAACCAGCTAGGGCTGAAGGAGTAACTTTAGAATTGTCCTCTGAGTTTTTGTTTTTGTGCTTTCTTTCCCCCTGAATCTTTATCTACAGGTACTGGAAGGAAAAGGTCATAGGCACAATCTTACAGGTCCTGCCATCATTCCTATGGGTCAGTCCCCAGAGACTTGAGAGGAGGTTTCCTGGTATAGTGAAGAGGACAATGGATGGGGAACCTGGAGACCAGGGGCCAGTGCTGCTGTCACTTGAAGTTCAAGACTTTTTGGCAAGTGTCCACCTCCTCTGGGCCTCAAGTTGCTCACCTGTCAGTTTAGAAGTAGATCTTTTAAGCTCTCTTCTACCCAGATAGTCTAGACTTAGGAAAAGTAGTTCAGGGATACCACTCAAAGGTGGGCAGGTTGAACACTGTATAGCTCAAGGGCATTCCATTTGCATAGAGTAAGATGTGACTAACACACATTATATGTATATATCCTAAGCTGAATTAGCAGAATCTTTACTTAAACAGTGTTTCTGTGCAACCTTGAACCTGATCCCTAGGAGCTGCTATGACATGGAGACCCCTGAGCCCTTCAGAAGTTCCCTGGAAGTCAGGCTCATGCATTTTTGGCGATTGAGTTGGACCCTTGGGCAAGGTGGTGGTAGGCAGTGGGCAGCAGAGGCATCCAAAGTGCCATAGTCGGCTGTGTAGTCTTAGTGTACTAAACCCTTTAGCATAATGCTGAACGTCCTAGAAAGTCCTCTAGAAATGCTAGTTGGTATTATTACTGTAGTGGGATAGAGAAAAAAACATGGGCTATCCAGCGGTCGCCAACCTTTCGGACCTCACGGACCACTAGTGGTCCACAGACCACTGGTTGGTGACCGCTGTATACTACCTCATGGGAATCAAAAGTTTGACCCAGCCTCTGGGTCGGTTGGCACAGAGCCAGCTTTGATAAGAAGCGGGGCCTGCTTATGGCTAGGGGAAGGTGTCTGACCCCAGACTTTGCAAGGCTCTGTTGGGAAATCCGTGGTGTGTCTGTCTTCTCCGGGAAGGTGCCTTTGCCTGTGCTGCTGGGGGAGGGGCCTTGAGTTGAGGCAGTGATCTCAGGTCCTTCCCACATCCCCTTCCCATCCCCCACTTCTTCTTTTTGAAAATTTTTATTTTTTTAAAGAGAGAATGGAAGGGAGAAGGGGGGGGGGGAGATGAGAGAGAGAGAGAGAGAGAGAGAGAGAGAGAGACAGAGAGAGATTGATGTGAGAGAGAAACATCATCAAACCCACAATCTGGGTATGTGTTCTGACCGGGAATCAACCTGCCAGCTTTTGGTGTATGGGATGATGCTCCAACCACCTGAGCCACCCTGACCAGGGCTAGTTTTGCCTGCCTTTGAACTTTGGGTTGGGCTTGGTTGTCCTTTTAACTGTCCGGCCTGCTAGTCAGGAATAGGCTGACCCCATCTGAGCCTGCTCCACATCTGTGCCCCTAACCTCAGCTGGCCCTTTTGTCAAATGATTGAGATCCCAGCAATCCCAGCACTGGGCCCAGAGGAGTCTTTTTTAAAAATATATATTTTTATTGATTTCAGAGAGGTAAGGAGAGGGAGAGAAAGATAGAAACATCAATGATGAGAGAGAATCATTGATCGGCTGCCTCCTGCCCTACTGGGGATTGAGCCCACAACCTGGGCATGTGTCCTGACTGGGAATTGAACCAGGACCACCTGGTTCACAGGTTGATGCTCAGTGCTCAACCATTGAACCACTCCAGCAAGGCCAGATGAGTCTTGGCACTGAAGAAATTGGCTGTGCCTACCTGTGTGAGGGGGATGCTCTAAGAAGTTCATGTAGTATATATTTCCCATATGTTTGTCAGGTGCCTGAAATGTCACCATTAGAAAAGCAAAATATCTAAACAGTGAACTGAACTAGGAATTTTTATTCCGGCTTTGCTACTATCCAGCCAGGAGATTTTGGTCAAGTTTCTTTGCTCGGGCCCCAGTGTCCTCATTTATGTATTGAAAGGGGTGACCCAGGGGAGCTCTAGGTCTCTCTGCTATTGCATGGGATGTGGTTCTCCACGTGGCTCTACATGAAATGAGTTCGATGTGACATGCAAACTGGAGTACTTCATCATGTCACCTGAGAGTATGGAGGGTGTTCCTATTTCATGAACAAAGGGAGTGCATCCTGCAGAGACTGGGGAAGGGATTTTTGGTGGAGGAAGATGTCATAAACTCAGGGGACAGAGAAGAAAGACAGACGATCTTAGTGTAAGTAGTGAAACATGCTTCTGGAAGCAAGACTGAGCAGGCAGCTTTAGGCAGGAAGGCTCTGGGCCCTGACTCAGGGACTCAGGTCTGGAAACATGGGGGTGGGGTGGGGAAGAGAGAAATCAATGACTCAAAGGCAGGTCCTAGGTTTGCCCTGTCCTAGAGCTGGCTTAGTTGGTAGGTTATTTGTGCCAAGACTCTGTGTGTATATGTGTGTGTGTGTGTGTGTGTGTGTGTGAGAGTGAGTGAGAGAGAGAGAGAGAGAGAGAGAGAGAGAGAGAGATGAAAAGAGAAAAATATGGAAAGAAAGAGAGAGAAACAGGGAGGCAGACAGAGAAAGAAGAATATTAACAGAGCTCACATAAGTGCAACACTGTCTCTGCCTCATTGTTTCTGGGCTTCTTTTATCCTCTTATTGGTCTTGGGGAGCCAGGTTTCCTCTAGCCCTTGTTGGAGGAGGAAAGAGCAGAGTCCCGGAACCAGAGTGAAACTTGGTTTGGCCTCCTCCCACTGACAGTCATGTCAGGTAGCTGTTTGGTTGGTCTACCTTGCCCAGTCAGAACACCACTGGTCCCTCCGGCAACTGAGATGTTTGGTAAATACTCATTACCCTGCCTTCCCTCCCGCTGAGTCAGAAGTTGTTCTGAAGGCTTGGCCAGAGCAGCACAGCCATACTTGATCCTGAGCTTAGCACAGTGCCTGGCGTAGCGTGAGCTTGGAAAAAGGGATTATTGTTGCTGAATTAATCCTGTTTGCTGAATGCAAAAGGCAGATCACTTTGATGATGCCCTAGCTGGTTTGACTCAGTGGCCTTTGGACTAAAGGGTTCCAGATTTGATTCCGGTCAAGGGCACGGGCCCGGATTGTGGCTCCATCCCCAGTGGGGGTTGTGCAGGAGGCAGCCAATCAATGATTCTCTCATCATTGATGTTTCCATCTCTCTCTCTCCCTCTCTGAAATCAATCTCTATATATATTGCCCCATAGGCCTCTTTTCATAGCCATGGCTGCTATCCCCTTGGTAGTTGTTACCATGAAGAGAGTGGAACCTGGTAAAAGTTTGGTGACTATGAAGTTTGGGTCCTCCTGCTTTCTTACTTCCTTAGCAGGCTGCTCAGAACCGGAGGCCCTTCAGAGATAAGGCCTATGACTGGGAGCTCTGCCTGGGTTTTGAGATAGAGCAACAGGCACTCATTACACACTGTAAGGAATGAGTCAAGTTCTTTGTTTGTCTGGGTGACATCTTCGCAATCATTTCTCCATCTGGGGTTCCCTTTTGTCAAACCCTGAATGGTGTGTGTGTGTGTGTGTGTGTGTGTGTGTGTGTGTGTGTGTGTGAAGGGTGGGAGACAGGAGAGTGAAGTGAAACTCAAAGTGGGAGTTGCTGGTTGAGCTCAAGAAAGCGCTCTGGCTTCCTGCTATCCAATGGGCTGATTGGGTGGACTTACTGGCAGCCAGCGGGCCGCATGCCTCGTTTAAAGGATACAAAATTCAGTTTGGGATGATGAAAAGGTTCTGGAGATAGAGAGTGGTGATAGTTGTGCCCTTCTGAGTCCCAGCATTGACGCACCTGACTACTGTTTCACCCAAGGACAGGAAAAGCACCAGATGATCCTGGGGCACATTTCTTTCCATAATATGTGTTCAGCAGCAGGAGGCTTGTGCTGAGAAAGGCTGGTCTCCATCTCTATTTCAGTCCTTCTCTCCATGCACCTAATACACAGCAAAGGGATTTATTTATTATAAAGACCCCCAATAGGGACCTCTGCTCACACTGGCCCGGCTTCTATATAGCAGTTTATATGCTTTTTGTTGCAAGTAATGAAATACCCAATTAAAAGTGATTTGTACATGCCTGGCTGGTGTGGCTCAGTGGTTGAGCGTTGACCCATGAACTAGGAGGTCACAGGTTGGGTGTGCAGGAGGCAGCCGATCAATGATTCTCTCTCATCATTGATATTTCTTTTCCTCTCTCCCTCTCCCTTCCTCTCTCTGAAATCAATAAAACAACAATAACAACAAAATATAAAAGTGATTTGTGCAAAAAAAAACATTTATTTCACTTAACAGGAAGTTATAGGTAGGTAGTTCCAGGGTTTGTCTTTTTGAAGTAGGTTTTTTAAAAAAAATTTGTGATTAAATATGCATAACAAAGTTTAGCATTTTAACTGTACAGTTTAATAGCATTGAGTATATTCACATTGTTGTACAACTATCACTACTACTCATCTCCAGAACCTTTTCATCATCCCCAACTGAATTCTGTATCCTTTAAATAATAACTACCCATTTCCCCATCCTCCAACCCCCTGGTAACCACTATTTGACTTTCTGTCTCTATCAGTTTAACTAGTCTAGGTACCTCCTATACATGGAATCATACAGTATTTGTGTCTGGCTTATTTCACTTAGCATAATATTTTCAAGGTTTATTCATGTTATAGCATAGATCAGAATTTCATTCCTTTTTAAGACTGAAAAATATTCCATTGGATATATATACACCACATTTCGTTTATCCAGTCATCCATTGATGGACATTTGGATTTTTTCCACCTTTTGGCTATTGTTGGAATAATGATGCTATAAACATTAGTGTATAAGTACCTACTTGAGTCTTTGCTTTTAGTTCTTTTGGCTATAACTCAGAAATGGAATTGCTGGATCATACAATAATTCTATGTTTAATTTTTTGAGGAACCACCATACTGTTTTCCACAGTGGCTGAAACATCTTACATTCTCACTAGCAATGCACAAGGGTTCCAGTGTGTCTCCATTTCCTCGCCAACACTTCTTTTGTTTGTTTTAACAAAGGTCATCCTAATGGGTGTGAAGTGGTGCATCATTGTGGTTTTGATATCCATTTCCATAATTATTAGTATATACATTTCCATAGCTATTTGTATGTGTTCTTTGGAGAAATTTATATTCTCTAAATCCTTTGCCCATTTTTAAATGTCATTTTATTTTGTTTTATTTGAGTTGAGTTGTAGCAATTATTTATATATTCTGGATATTAACCCCTCATAAGGTATATGATTTGCAAATATTTTCTCCCATTCTGTGGTTTGCTTTTTTATTCTGTTGAGAGTTTCCTTGGATGCACAAAAGTTTTTAACTTTGATAAAGACCAAATTAACTGTTTTCTCCTTTGTTGTCTATTTTTTTGGTGTCATATCCAAGAAATCATTGCCCAAATCCAATGTCGTAAAGCTTTTACCCCTTTGTTTTCTTATGAGATTTGTAGAGTTTTAGTTCTTATGTTTAGGTCTTCTATCTAGTTTGAGTTATTTTTTGTATCTGGTATAAGGTAAGGGACCAGTTGTATTATTATGCTTGCTTAGGTTTATTTATGGGCTCTTGATTTTCAGGTTCTTTTATCCTTTGGCTCCATCAGCCTATGTGTGTTAGGCTTTTTGCCTCATTGTCACACAATTGGCACCTCAGTGCCACATACCATATCCTATAACCATATTCCAAGGCAAGATCCAAGGATGGGTAAGTGTGTGAATCTCTCCTTTTATAATCAGAAATATTTCCTGAGAGTCCCTGGCTCCAGCAGACTCCTCTTAACCATGTTTTTGCTGAAGCCAGTTTGTACCTGCTTGTGGATACAGATTATTACATTTTCTAGAATTCTGTGAGCTCGTTGTTGAATACCACCACCCTTGAAATTGCCATGGTGGGAACATTTATAATATGAGACTTGGCAAACACTACAGATCAGGACTCCCCCCGCCTACCTCCCTCCCCAGGAGACTGGTTTACTAGCACACTCTTGCCTATAAGTCTTTCTACCCATAACTAGATGATGTGGCCACTCCTAGCTTAGGAAAGTCATATAAGTGAGTATCTGTCATTTTTGGCCTCTTTTAAGAGAAACAGACTTTGCTTGCAAGCAAGGAAAGTAGGAGTTAGGAAAGCAACTACGGTGTTTGTCACTAATGGCTCCCAAGGGTGGGAACTTTTGGAACTCACTTAAAATGATGTCTTTGAAATGTCTCAGAGGATAGAGTGCTATGGGCTCAGTGGTAGGATGGACAGAGCTCTAGCATTTGACATAGTAATTACAGTAAGGGGTGGAGAGCCAGGGCAGGCTTTCTGAACCGGATCAGGGGGCCAGGTAAAGTCATAGCCTCAGAAACTTTCTGTGACCACAATGTGAGGCTGTCTTGACACAGAGACTGTGAATAGCCAGTGGACTATAGTCATGAGGCTTGGGTGCTGATGTGAGGGGAAGAGCCCAATGGGGCTACAACAGCAATGGGGGTCTTAGAGGGTAGTAGAAGTGTTCCCTGAAGAAGAGCCAACAAAGGAAGGCCTGCTCTCCTTGGTCAAGAACTCCTTGCTGATCAGGCCATGGATGGCCATAATCTTGAGGAGTCCATGGCGAAACTTCTGACCAATAAAGGCGTAGATGAGGGGATTGAGGCAGCTGTGGAGGAAGCCCAGAATCTCGGTGGCATCCAGGGCCCGGCCAATGTCGTTTCGGCGAACACAGGTCTCCTTGATCATCCCGATCCTCATAAGGGTGTCTGACAACAGGACCAGGTTGTAGGGCAGCCAGCAGAGCAGGAAGACGAGCACGACAGCAAAGATGACCCGCATGGCCCGGTGCTTCTGCCCCATTTGGGCCTGAAACAGTGTGCGCAGGGTGAGCCCATAGCAGATCAGCATGACCAGCAGTGGCAGGAGGAAGCCAATGGTCTGGGGCAGGGCCCGCATCACTATGCGCCATTTAGTTGTATTGGCACCCATGTCTACGTAGCAGACTGGGCCGGAATTAGGTGGGTAGACGGCCCTGTGGAAGACAAAGACGGGCAGGGACAGGATCAGAGATAGAGCCCAGATGCCTAAGCATATGAACTTGACCCAGTGCCGCTTCAGAGTCAGAGTGCGTGTGGCATGAACAATGGCCAGGTAGCGGTCCACGCTAATGCAGGCCAGGAGTAGAATTCCACTGTAGAAGTTGACTTCCTTCAGGAGTGAGACCACCTTGCACAGGGGTGTGCCAAAGATCCAGCCCGTTGTCTTGGCGGCAGCCCAGATAGGCAAGGTCAGGGCAAAGAGCAGGTCGGCGATAGCCAGGTTCAGCAGGTAGATGTCAGTGACAGAGCGGTTGACCTGGCTGTATAAGACAACCAGCATCACCAGGGAGTTTCCCAGCAGGCTCAGCAAGAAGACCAGGACATAGATGGCCATCAGAGCAAACCTGTTGATATCCAGAGATTCTGGCTCACATAGGACAGAGTTTGGCGCAAAGGTCATGTCAGTGATGTCACTATAATTGGCGAACTCGTCCCAGGTGTAATTCTCCAGAAGTTCTTTTATATTTAAGAAGTCCATATTTGTGGCCTAGGGAAGAGAGATGAGTGTTACTGCACAATAAAGTCTCCCCAGATTCTAGCCTTTCTGCTCACGAAGCTTGGATAGGATTCTTTGCATTGACTTGTATATTAAATGAAAGTAAATTTCACTTCAGGAAATAGTAGGGACACTAACTCTAACATTCTGAGGCACATTTAGTTATAAGTGGTACGTTTCATGAAAAGAGTATACCGTAGTTCCCTTCAAAGTCAGAGAGAGGTTCTTAACACTTTTCACAACATTGCCATCACTCAAATCACTGTGGAAACTTTCCTTTCCATAATATCTACCAAGCCTATTTTCTTGGATACCTCAGTGGTGAGCATCCCTGACTGTGGAGACTGAGTTTAATGTCAGAAAAATGTGGTGCCATTCAGTTCTCAATGTGGGGGATTAAGCAGGCAATCCATTTGAGTTTATCTATAAACTTTGAGAATAATCCCTTTGTCCAACTTTCTGTAAGTTATTTTAAAAAGAGTGTTCTAGAAAAACTGAGTGGTAGCAGCATAGTGTTTTGGGATCCTTGAGCTAGAAGAAAGTTTACTCAGTTAGCATGTTCCAGCATTGTTCTTTTGGGAGGCAGGAGGTCTTCTCTGAGTGTATTTGTATAGTTTGAAAAAACATATTAAAAATGATAAGCAGGTGGTTGACTGACTGATTCTCCAAGTAGGTGGGAATGTAACAGATTATCATGGGAGCTCTGGACAGTCCAATTCTGCCATGCAAGGGGCCAGAGAAGCCAGGATGCTCCCAGAATAAGGAGAAGGGGAAGCAAGAGGCAGAGAAGGCAGGTGGAGACATACTATCCTTGTTTTGGTGGCTCCCCAGTCCTGGTGGGGACCCTTCTTGTCCTGCCAGTGCATACCTTCATCCATTCCTAACTCCCCAGCACACCCAGATAAACCCACCTCTGTTGATTCTGCCCTTGTTACAGGATCTGTGGAGAGCTTGCTTCTGGGGGAAGCTGCAGCCTCTTTAAAATATTATCCCAGTTTACAAAGAGGCAATGGACTAAAGTAAACCAGCTACTTAATTGACTTTCTTTTGAACCACAAAATACATCACCATTGTGTCATTTCTTTATTATAAGCTATGAGCATCCTGTGACCATATGCAAGTCTGTAACCCTCCTCCAAATGGAACCCAGTGTTAAAGAGAAAAACATAAAATAAAAGTCTCAGGAATTACTTCACACTCACTAGGATGCTCATAATAATAATTAAAAAAATGATAATATTGAGGAAGATGTGGAGAAATTGGGCTCCTCATACATTGCTGGTGGGAATGTGAAATGGTGCAGCTACTTTGGAAAACAGGTGTCAGTTGTTCAAAAGTTAAACATAGAGTCAGCATATGACCCAGCAATTCCACTCCTAGATATATACCCAAGAGAAATGAAAACTTCTGTCTACACAAAAACCTGAACATCAATGTTCATGGCAGCTTAAAAGCCAAAAAGTAGAAACAATCTAAGTGCCCATTAGCTGATAAAGAGATAAATATGGAATATTATTCAACCATAAAAAGGAAGGAAATTCTGATACACGCTACAATATGGATAAACCTTGAAAACAGTATTGTAAGTGAAAAAAGCCACACACAAAACACTTTAGACTGTATGATTCCATGTATGTGAAACATTCAGACTAGGCAAATCAGTAGAGACAGAAAGTACATTAGTGGTTGCCAGGGATGACGGGGGTGTCAGGACAGGCAGAATGTTAATAAGTACAGGATTTCTTTTCAGGGTAATGAAAGTGTTCTGGAATTAGATAGTGGTGATGGTTGTATGAACTTTGTGCATATATTAAAATTACTGTGTAGTACACTCTAAATGGGTGACTTTCATGGTATGTGAATTATATCTCAATTTAAAAAAGATTAACCAAAGATGTATAGCCTTACAAAGCAAATACAAATATTAAAACAATGTCATCAACAACAAAACTCCTAGGAAGTTTTTTTGCTTTAGCAGAAAAAAGCCTGTTATTATCAATCATTTGTAGCAAAGAAGAAAGCGTAGTGATGTTGAAAGAAATTGGAAAAATAATGCCCCTTTCTCCTGAAGTGATGGAATTCTCAGTCTTTACCTTTCTGAGAAGGTATTACTTTCTCCCCTAACTGATGGGGGCCAGATAAATGGCCTTCTCAGCACATGGAGACCACAGATAGAGCAGATTCAATCAGTCCATGAATGCAGAAAGATGTGATGATAAGGATGTGGCCCTATCTGTCAAGGCGAATGGGGTGGTAGGGGGAAGAGGCAGATAATAGAGCTGGTTTGGCCAGTGTTGTCAGCAAGACTTGAGAGAAATCACTGGCTCTGTAGTTAGTCTCTTGATCAAAAGCAAGTTTGCTCAGAGCCCCAGGGTTAAGTCCACTTTACTTATGAGGTTAAGGGTGACTCATTTCTATGAGCAGATGATCAGAGATGTGCTTAAGGGAACAGATGACCTAGAAGAAGACCCACCTTTGAAAGAGGATGATCATTGGTGGGTGCAGAGAGCTTGTGCCTGCAGAGAGAAGAACCCCACATCTATGCACATCAGCTGTGAGAAGGCAGGGCTGGGGCAGCTGCAGAAACTTCCCTATGAGAAGAGGCAGCAGCAGGAAAACATGCTTCATTGATTGTTAGGGGCAGAAATAGAATATTGGGGACCAGCTACAATGATCTATAATAATAAAAGTGTAATATGCTAATTAGACCAGACAGCCGGAAGACCTTCCGGATGAAGCCAGGGCTGCGAGAGCCAAGCCCCTTGCACGAATTTTGTGCATCAGGCCTCTAGTAAGAAATATTAATCATGCTCTGTTAACCATGAGGGTTCTGTTCTGATTAGAGAAAGCACATTCTAAAATGCCAATGGCATATTTCACAGACCTAGAACAAACTCCAAAAATTTATATGGAATAAAAAAAGACCCTGAATAGCCGCAGCAATCCTGAGAAAGAACAAAGTTGGAGGGATCACAATACCAGATATCAAGCTATCTTACAAAGCCACTGTCTCAAAACTGCCTGGTACTGGCACTAGAACACACATATAGACCAATGGAACAGAACAGAGAACCCAGAAATCAATAATATTTGACAAAGGAGGCAAGAGCATACAGTGGAGTTAAGACAGTCTCTTCAATAAATGGTGTTGGGAAAATTGGACAGATACATGCAAAAAAATGGAACTAGAACACAAATTTACACCATACACAAAAATAAACTCAAAATGGATAAAAACTTAAATGTAAGATCATAAAAATCTTAGAAGAATCCATAGGCAGTGAAATATTAGAGAAAACATGTTCTAACCTCGCTGAGAGTTGTACACCTTGGGACATGGGAGCTAACATCGGAATGTAGTCCATCCTCCTTTCCCAAGAACTGCCTATCATTATGGAAAGGTTTACAGCCTCCTGGCTGAAACAATCTAACAATCTAATCCAGGAGGTGCCTGTTCTTTACAACCCCTACCCCTATTACCTGTAAGCTGGTCCTGGGATGCCCGGAGGCACCCACTCTCCTGCAATCCCTGCCCCAGCCCGCATGACTTGTAACCTGTAATGATTGTTCTATGCCTGCTTTCCATGCCTGTAATTCCTACTTCGCCACGTAATCTTTGTCCCTCTCTCCAATATAAGCAGCTGACTTATGATGGAGTGCAGAGCAGATTTTTGTGGATGACCTGCTGCTCTCCCATACTGCTGGCATTATTGAAATAAACACTCATATATGATTCAACCCTGTCTCTGCTTAATTGGCTGAAGGAGGCAGCCTGGACTCCTTGGTTGTCCTGTTATAAGATGAACCCTCATTCTAGAGAATCCGGTGCTCGACTGTGCTGGGGCCAGGCTGCAGTTATATGGGTGAGCTCCACTCCCATGCAAGTCAGGACAGAAGTAGAGAATTCAGAAAGGAGAACCAGGCCACCCGGCCAGGGCCATGACCTCCAGCCACGGGCCAGGTGTGGGGGTGGGGATGAGTGGAGGGGGGTGGAGAGAATGTTTTGTTGTTTGTTTGTTTTGTAACCAATCCCTAGAGGTGATGTTTTGGCTGTTAAAGGGAGAAACTAAGGAAAGGAAGATAGGAAGATGACACGAGATCTACTTTGTGCCTACATGATCTCTCTTGATTGTTACAAATAGATATGATTAAGCCCCTGTTTAACCAGGAGAAGACAGACACAGTGAGGCTCAGAGACCAGCCTGTGGTCCCAGAGCCTAGAAGTCCTGCAGCCAAAATTCCAACTAAGTGCAAATGGCCCCTCCACATTTTCAGTCTGCAGACCTGCTTCTTAAAAAAAAAAAAAAAAAAAAAAAAAAATCACACCTCTGAGCTTTAGGATCAGAGGAGGCCAAATGCAACTTTCTTCATTCATCCCAAATCCAGGTTCTTCCAATACCAGCCCCCGCACCCCCCACCATCATGTCCCTAAGTTCTACCTCAATGAGATCAAAGTTCTGTATCTGAGAGTGGGTGCCATATCTGCCCTCCACCCCAAGGTCAGCTCCTTGGATCTGTCTCCCAAAAAGATTGGTGATGACATTGCCAAGGCAACAGGTGATTGGAAGGGCTTGAGGATAACATTGTAACTGACCATTCAGAACAGACAGACCCAGCTTGAAGTGGTAGCTCTGCCTCTGCCCTGACCTCCAAAGCCCTCTAGGAACCTCCAAGAGACAGAAACAGAAAAACATCCACACAGTGGAAATACCACTTTTGATGAGATTGTCAATATTGCCTGACAGATATGGCACCAATCTTTAGCTAGAGAACTTTCTGGAACCATTAAAGAGATCCTAGGGACTGCCCAGTCTGTGGGCTGCCATGTCGATGGCCATTACCCTTATAAATAATAGATGACATCAACTGTAGTATGTATCATAGAATACCCAGCTAGTTAAGAACTACACAGGATCATTTGGCAACATGTTATAATAATGTAATTTTTCTAATGTATGAAATAATTATTGTGTGAAGTATTTGCTGTATGGAAACCCTTAATATTCTGTAACTTTCAAAATTAATGATTATCTTAATATCTTGATGTAAAAGCTCTGCGCCTTTAAAGTGTAAGGACATAACTTGTTTACCACGGTCTATATAACCCCGAGACCACAGTTGAAGATGGTCCCGGGGTTATATAGACGTGGTAAACAAGTTGTGTCCTTATCAGTGTGGGCCAGACAGTGTGCCTTATACTGGGAGCAGGGCATTTACATTTTAAGGGCACAGAGCTTTTACATCAAGATATTGGGGTATTCATTAATTTTGGAAGTTACAGAGTATTGGGGGTTTCCATACAGCAAATACTTCACACAACAATTATTTCATACATTATTATAACACAACAACAATACCACAATCAGAGGTCATATATTAAATATATTTGTAAGTTAAAGTCTTGAGATATCATTAGCCAACCTGTGTGTAGTTCACTCCCATTGTTTGATGTTTGTACATTGCTTTCTTTGCTATTCTTAAACCCAGAATGAAAGAAACAGCCCTTTTAGGAATGATAAACCAAACTCCCTGGAACTGGCTGGGCCCTCCTGATCACTCAGTCATGTTCTTGGTGACCCAGCAGGAGATTCTCTTTCAGCAAAATTGCCAGCTCAATTTTGCGGTAGTTCAGAAATAACATGAATGGGATGATTCTAGCTTATTTCATGAGAATGCTATAGAATGAGGACTTTATAAGATTCCAATAATTTATAGCAATCTTTTAAACAACAACAACAACAACAAAAGTCTGTCATTTTAATACAATTCCAGTATTTTTTTTATCTCTATAAATATCATCCACATATATTTGCATTTAATATATGGGAGGAGGGACTCTACAGTGTCTGGTCCTTTCTCACACCATTTTTGTCCAAAGCAAAGAGAGAGAGTTGGCTGAGTTGGGAAGGGAAGGGGGTGGGAATTGAGTTGCCCTAAGTGGTTGTTGGAGAGAGGTGTAGGGGAAAGGTGCAGAAACCCTCTTTTTGAAGACAGGGTAGCCTAAACAGAGAGAATAAAGAGACCCAGGGGTGTGAGTGAGACCCACTAAGAGTAGGGAAAGATGCCTGGAATAAGTGGGAGGCTGGTGTCCAGGGAGACAGAGAACAGAGACATTCTGAATGGCGGGAGGGGTGAGTGTCCCAAGACTTACCATGATTCTGGGCTTTTCACCTGTAGGACACCTCCGAAGAGCAGATGTGCCTGACTGCAAGGGTGGCGGTGGTGAGAACCCAGTGGAGGAAGTGAGTGGTGGATGTGATTGCTCAATTGTGGGGTGGAGTCCTAGAGGCTGAAGGATACTCTTGATAGCATGAATATTTAAATCCCAGGTCAGATCTTTGATCACTAGACATTTTATGGACTGGGAAGGTTCATACTGGGAAAGGACCTGTGGCATTTCCTAGACAATCTTTCCTTTTCACAGATGAAGAGACAGACCCACACAAAGGAAATGGTTTGCCCAGGACTGCACAGATTTCTCTCATCTTTGTTTTCCCCCTTCTTTTTGTTACTCCTCACCTGAGGATATTTTCCCATTGATTTTTAGAAATAGTGGAAGGGAGGGGGAGAGACAGAGTGGCAGAGAGAGAAACATCAATGTGAGAAAGACACATCCATTAGTTGCCTCTTGTACGCACTCTGACCAGGGCCAGGGATGGAGCTTGCAACCGAGTTATGTCCCCTTGACCAGAATTGAACCTGGGACCCTTCAGTCTACAGGCAGGCTGATGCTTTATTCACTGACCGAACCGGCTAGGGCAGATTTCTCTCATCTGTGCCCTGATCTCAGTAGCCTCTGTTCTGTCTGACTCTCTCCACATTCTAGCTGCCTCAGGCTTCCCTGGGCTTACTATCCAGCAGCACTACCTCTCTTAAACATCTTTCATACCTGAAAGGAGAACAGCTCATTAAGACAAAGGAGATGGAACAAGTTTCTGGAGAGTCGGTAGCTTTTTCCCTTGGATCTAATGCCCCCTGTCTCCACCCCACTTACCCCAGGAATCTTTAGAGCCTCACAGATTTCTTCTCTATGCCACATCCATTTGAGAACCCCTAGCCTCAAATGGGGGCCCCATTACACCTCTCCTTGTCTTTCACCTCAGCCCCCAAACATCTGCTTTGACCATGAGCCCCTCTTAGGTCATTGCTCTTCGTCCTTGGCTTGTATACTTGGGATTGAGTCTGCAGTAGCTTTCAGCTTTGGAGCCAAGACTATCTAATTTGGAAAAGGAAGCTTTTTGGTGAAAGTTAAAATCCCACTCAAGTCCTAACACATTTTTGAAAGCAGTGTTGAGTGACACTAAGAATATGTTATGTCATAGTTGCTCTTGATTGCAATTGAAAGGATAAATACAGGCAGAGTAGTGAACACAAATTCACCACTCCCTCCTAAACTCACACCTAGCGACCTCAATCTCTCCACCACTCCTTACGCCTGTCTCTCGCCCAGTGAGTGCTCAGAGCCTGTGGCCAACTCACCCAAGCTGCCTACCCCAAGGAAAGAACCTTTGAGTCCCACTGTTTAGCAAACATTCTTTGTCACATCTTTCTTTCCCTTGTTAAAGAAGAATGCAATGATTCCTGGTCAGGCGATGCTAACATCAGGCAGAAGCTCCTTACACACAGAGAGAAGAGGGTGGGAGTGGTGGTTAAGAACTCTGCGAGCTGAGCAACTCCTGGCAAGTGACCTTTCCTTTCTGAGTCTCAGTTTACTTATCTGTAAAATGAGGCTGAAGATGAAATGAGAGATTACCCAAAAAGCACTTAAGACAGTATCAAGCATGATGTTTGCATTTCTTGTTATGATCATTATTACTGAAATAGTTTGTCAACTAACAGCATGCTGTCTCTCCCGCTACATCCCCAAGCAAGGGAAAGCAGCCGGTCCACTGTCCAGGCTGACTTCAAGGTGCATCTTACCCGGATAACAGTAGTCACCCTAGCAGTACTGGTGAGTACCTCTGAGTACTTTTTTTTTCTGAAAAAAGTGCTTTTTAGAATCAATGTCATTTAATCCTCATGACAACATGTGCTTCCTGAATGAGGAAACGAAGACTCTAGGACTTAGGCAACTCACCTAGAATGACACAGATGAACTGGGTGTTAAGCAGTTTTAAAGACTTTTTTTTTTACCTGACCCCAAATTGTATATTCTGTCCACTATCACAAGGGGCTATAGCTCAGCCTGAGGTTTCTGAACTCCATTAGGTACCTCCCAGTTCCAGACAACTGAGTATGAAAGGCATAGAAAAAAGAGCCCAGATTGGACATTTCCCAACCGGCCCACTTCTTGATTTTCATTCGGTTGATTTCATTTCCACTGAGCCCACCACATGCATGTTGATGGTGGGGTGAATTAAGAGCCAGTTTCCAATCCTGGTTCTGCTGTAAATGATCAGCGTGAGCTTGGACAAGTCATTTGTCTCTGAGCCTTGATGTGGTTCATTGGAAAATGAGGAGATTGTTCTAGATCTGCACTGCCCAAAATAATGACTACTAGCCACAGGTGGCTACTTAAATTTAATTAAAAAAAATGAGTTCCTCAGTCACATGAGCCTCATTTAAGTGCCCAGGAGCCACATGTGACTAGTGGCTATCATACTGGATAGTGCAGATGGAGAATATTTCTGTTTTTCTCTATAAGCAGAAAGTTCTTTTGTACTGTGCTGTCTGGCAAAGACAGTTATCTTTAGCTCTAAGAGTCTGCAGTTCATCACCTCAGTTCTCAGGGGACCCAGACTGAGGTTTCCAAGTCCCTTCCATCAGAAATATGTCCCCAGTAGTTCTAAGACTGAACAGCTCACTTACCTGCTGTGGCTGCTGTGGCTGCTGTTGCTACTGAAGTTACTTCTGGTACTTCCGCTGTGACTCAGGGCTCGGCAGCAGTTAGGGCTGTTGGGCAGGAAAAAAGTGAATCAGACTTTATGGAGACACTTCTGAGGCAGGGCTTCCAAGGGGGAAATCTGAGAGGCCCACCAGGGGAGGTGTTCCCACAGAGGACCAATAGGTCTGTCCTAGGACTCTGGCTCCAGGCCAAGGCTCCACCAGGAGATGCCGTGTGAGTGCTGGGGATGTTCAGGCCTTCCTACCTAATGGCTTCTGGAGGGGACTGCCAGTCTGAAGGTGGAGGTTTGCCCTAGTCCATCTCTGTCTCTGTGCTTTTTAAATCTTCACCTCCTATAAAAGGAAGCTGCAGGCAAGCCCAGATTCCAGCTGACAGACTTGCCTGAACTCGCCAGGCACTTTGTTCCTTTCTTCTAGGGTCAGTGTGAGCAGTGTCCCTCCTCTCTTTCTGGTGAATTCCTGCACCTGGCTGTGGGACCCACTGCTTCTCACATCCTGGAGGATCCTGCCTCCCGGCGCTTTGTCCTTCAACCACCTTCTTTATGTCTTTCTCTCCTTTCCTCTGTACTAGGATCCCTTTAGGTACTGCTCCCCTGTGCCCTCCATTTCACAAGTAAACTTCTTGACAAAGCAGCTGTGTCCACTTGGCTGCCTCTTGTTCACTGCTCAACCCACTGAAACTAGCTTCCTTCCCATTGCTTGCTGAAACAGCTTTTGCCAGGGTTACCAATGACCTTTGGATTACTGAACCCAACAGCCCCTTTCTTAAAGAAGACTGCTTTAATGTTATTAAAATGAAGCATGCATATTGTCAAGAATATAGAAATACAAAAGCCTATAAAGTAAAACTCGAAAGATACCCTTCCATCCCTCTGTTCACTAATATTTGCCTTCCCAAGACTTCCCCATGCAGATACAAACATGTTTTCTTTCCTTCCTTAATAAAAATATAACATATTTAACTATTTATATTTTCTACAGCTTAAGAATGTATCATGACCCGACCGGCATGACTCAGTGGTTGAGTCATGACTCAGGAGGTCCTGGTTTGATTCCAGTCTGGGCTCGATCCTCAGTGTGGGACGTGCGAGAGGCAGCCAATCAACGATTCTCTCTCATCATTGATGTTTCTATCTCTCTCTCCCTCTCCCTTCCTCTCTGAAATCAATAAAAATATATTTTTTTAAAAAAAGAATGTATCATGGACCTATTCCTCATCATTTACATAGAGATCCATCTCACTCTTTGTAATGACGACATAGTGGTTCATGGTATGTATGTATAATGATTTACATAATGATTGTCTTATAGATGGATACTTAGCTTCTTCCTATGAGCATCTTTGGGAATATTTCTGTATGTTTCTGTAGCTTAAGTATAATTTTGCTGGTTTATATCTGGGGATGTGTAAATTCTTTAAACTATTTTTTTTTTCAATTTTCACATGAAGGTATGAGAAAAGTTGCCTCCTGTACATGCCTGGGGATCGAACTCAAAACCTAGGTATGTGCCCTGACTGGGAATTGAACCTGCAACCTTTTGATGTATGGGCAGATGCTCCAATAAACTGAGCCACCTGGTCAGGGCTCATGGGGCACATTTAAATTTTGATAAACAAGACCACATCGCCCTTTGAGAAGACTGTGCCTGTTTACTCTCCCACCATCAGTTTATAAAAGGGCCTGTTAATCTCTCTACTCACACTATCTCACATTTTTCAGTTATGGTAAACTATTTTCTCCCCAGCCTGCTGTGTGCTTTTTAAATTTATTTATGGTGAAATGGTTACTGTTCAAGTGCTATCTCATTTGATCTCTGCATCACTTAATCCCACTGACCCCATTCTCTTCTTTCTCCTGAACCTCTCTTGGTTTCATTTGTTACTTTATTCTCAATTCATTCCTGAGATCAGATGTTCCTCTTCTCTACCTGCTCTTCCTAGGCCAGCCCACCTCCTTCCTTGGCTTTGGTGACCACCCAGTTCGTCTGTGTCTCTCATACCTATAATTCCCAACCTCTCTTTGAAGCTTTCTCCTCAGCTCAAACTCTTACTTGCACTTACCTCATAAAATCTCCCCTGAGGTTCCACAGATGCTGCAAACTCACACGTGCTTCTCTCCCAGAGCTTCCTCTCATCCATGCCTATCCCCATGTCTCACACTCCCCTCCCTCTTTCTCTCCTTAACATCTCTCTTAGTTATCTTCTCCTCACCATCTTCCCTGGCAGGGTTAGGCAACACTTCATTCTCCCTGAAGCTACTGCAATAGTCAGGTGATAGCCCAGGCCCCATGGCTCAGCAATTGAGCATTGACCTATGGACCAGGAGGTCATGGTTCAACTCCTGGTCAGGGCACATATATGCCTGGGTTGTGGGCTCGATCCCCAGTGTGAGATGTGCAGGAGGCAGCCGATCAATAATTCTCTCATCATTGATGTTTCTATCTCTCTCTCCCTTTTTCTTCCTCTCTCTGAAATCAATAATATATATGAAGTCGGGCAATAGCTGTGGATTCCACAGCCGGGCTGATTTAGGATACCAGCCATGTCACTTACTGGTTGTAGACCTTGAGCAAATATTTAATCTCACCTGGTCTCAGTTTGATCAACTGTAATAGGGGGATAATGAGGGCACCTATTGTTCCTTGAATTCAATGAGTCTACATGTGTGAAGCACTTAAAATGGTGCTTGGTAGTGTTGGCTGTTGCTGTTGCTGCTACTGTTACTACCACTATTCTCCTAAATACTCTCTGCCTCAAGTCTTCCCCCCTCAATTTATCCTCCACTCTGCTACCAGAATGATCTCTCTAAAGTAAGGACCCCCCATTACCCTCAGTGTCAAACTCCTGACTTGTGTACCTGGTGCTCCTGCATCTGATCCCTGTGTGCTTCTCCAGTCTCATTTCAGGCCACACCTCCTTGAACCCTTAACTTCAGACACAGGGAACTAATTGCACTTCCCCTAGGAACTGTTCTGGTTCCTCCTCAGGGACTGGCATGCATTTCTCACCCTCTAGGTCTGCTCTTTCCCACCCTCTAAGTCTGGCCAACTTCCCCTTTCCTTTCAAATCCAGCCCAGTGGTCACCTCCATGGACAGCACACCTGGGCTTCCTCTATCATGTCTTCAATTACAGGGCTTTGTAATCATCTATTTGGCTGCTTCTGACTCCTCACTGTGAGGTTTGTGAAAGCAGGTATCATCCTTTATAATAAAAGGCTAATATGCAAATAGACCAGGCTGAACAACCGAACAACTGGTCACTATGACGTGCGCTGACCACTAGGGAGTACGCACAGAACATGGTGGGCGTGAGCAGCAGGTGGTAGAGTGTGGAACATGGCGGTCGTCAGTCACAGCAGGATGATGGAGCAGGTGAGCAGGGGCGCCAGACCAAGGTGGGGTGCTGGTTGCTGTCATCGGGGCGAGCCTTTGGTGGTTACTGAAAATTCTTTGCTCCCACGCTCTGCGGTCCCATCCGATGCTCGCACCTGCTGCTGGCACCAGAGCCGCTGCTCTTACTTACTGCCGGAGCCCGGCGCCGGCCCCGATCACTTGGCACTGTCAGTGGGTGCGAGCAGCAGCTGCAGGCCCCAGTTGCCCCTCAGGGCTTTTCCACCTCCCCCTGCTCCTGGGGGCAGATCGGGGCTGGCAGCTGCCTCTCACACTCACTGCCAGCGACGGTCCTGCTTACACCTGCTGCCGGCACTGGAGCCACTGCTTGCACCCACTGCTGGCACCTGGTGCTGGTCCCAATCACCCCTGAGGGCTTCTCTACCTCCCCCTGCTCCTGAGGGGGGATTGGGGCAGCAGCCACCGCTTGCACCAGCTGACGGCACTGGCCCCGCCTGCACCCACTGCTGATGCCAGCCCCAAATGCTGTGTGCCGTCAGCAGGTGCGAGTGGGGCAGGCGCTGTCATCGTGTGGGAGCAGCGGCAGCGGGAGTGGGGCTGCCGGCAGACAGGGAACTGGGGGCTGCAGTGGAGGGGCTGGGCGGGGGTGCGGAGGATGGGCCGAGACCCACCCCTGTGCCCACTGCAGCCTTGCGGCCCACAGTTCCTTATAAGGTGCACGAATTTGTGCAGTGGGCCCCTAATATATATATATTCTCTGTATCCCCAAACCAATCAGTGTTTGGGCATATACTAGGTATAAAATACGATCTTCTTGAGCACTGAATGGATTGACAAAGTGGGGAAACTGATGTATGTTGGAACTTCTGAGTGACATCCAATCCTATATAATAAAAGGCTAATATGCAAATCAACAAAAGAGTGGAATGACCGGTCGCTATGACATGCACTGACCACCAGGGGGCAGACGCTCAATGCAGGAGCTGCCCCCTGGTGCTCAGCACGCTCCCCGCCACTCAGCCAAAAGCCAGGCTCACAGGGAGTGGGCCTAAACCATCAGTTGGACATCTCCCAAGGGCTCCTGGACTGCAAGAGGGTGCAGGCTGGGCTGAGGGACGTGCCCTCCCCTCCCCTGAGTGCACGAATTTCTTACATCACACCTCTAGTTAAAGAAATAATTGTTCCCGGGGCACCCCCAGCCTGTGAGCACAGGGAACCCTCTGGGGAGTAGTGTTAAGCTAGAGGCTGGTTCCCAGCATTGCCCTCTTTTGCTCCCAACCAGGGGGACTTTTCTCCCATTCTTGGCCCCTGATTTCCTCCTGATGAGTTCTCATCCAGGAGCATCTTGCTTCTGCTTTGAACTTGGGCTTTTCTGCTAGGTCCCCTCTATCCCATTAGTTCACCAGGCGGGTCTGAACTCCATGTTCTAATAGAAGTATCTGAGCAGGTGTGACCTCCAGGAAGGCATGCTGATTCTTTTGACCTAATTGCTCTGGGAGTCCCAGCTCTGCCCCCCTCAACCCTTCCCTCCCTCCATTCCCTGCCCCTCCCTGCCCACCTTGTTGCTGACTCTGCAAAAGAGAAGTTCTCATCAGCTCTCCAGGGCAGGAACTGCTGTTGCAAAACTCTTGCTCCATAAGATGGTAATGGAATGCAACTCTAGGTGGCCCTGACCCCAAGAGGCGGTCCACAGGCTCTGGTCAGAACCACAGAGTTGCTCAACCACTGCAGAGGCTGTGGCAGTCCTCTGAGGCAGGGGACAGCCTGCATACCTGCTTGGGGCCAGAGAATCCGCCCTGTTACAGAGTGGGGCCCATGCTTCTTCAGAAACAGTATTTTCGGAAATACCACAATTGGGTGTCCAGTGATGATACAAGTTGTGTAAGACTTCTTGGACAGTCAGAGGATATAACTTGCGCCACAGAGCTACACGAATCCTGAACTGTCTTTTTATTATTTATTTATTTATTTATTTATTTATTTTTTACAGAGAGGAAGAGAGAGGGATAGAGAGTTAGAAACATCGATGAGAGAGAAACATCGATCAGCTGCCTCTTGCACACCCACTACTGGGGATGTGCCCGCAACCAAGGTACATTCCTTGACCGGAATCGAACCTGGGACCCTTGAGTCCGCAGGCCGACGCTCTATCCACTGAGCCAAACCGGTTTCGGCTGAACTGTCTTTATTAAAGTCTAGCGAGTGAGCACTGCACAGAGTCACCTAGACTAAGCCCCTCCCTCTAGCCTTACAACTTGGGACTGTTTAATTCACCACAGTGGTTGGAGGGGAAGGATAGAGAGGCCCAAGTTCCATGTCTGTGTCTCTTCTCCTGCCCCCCAAGCCAAATGCCCTGGGGAGCAGCTGGGACGCCCACACCCTGCTGGTGGGATGGCACAACATATAATCTTTATGGAAAATAACTCAGCAGTTTCTTAAACATATACCTGCCCTATGAACTGACCATTTCATTCTTAGGTATTAACCCATGAGAAATACAGGCATTATGTCTACACAAAGGTTCGTACACAGATGATTATAGGAAACTGATCTGTAATAGCTTCAAATTAGAAACAACCCAAATGTTTGGCAACAGGTAAATGTGTGAACAGATGGTGCTATATCCAGGTGGTGGACTACTACTCAACAGTAAAAAAAGGAACTATGAGATGAATAACAATGTGTATGAATCTCAAAATAATTATGCTGAGCGAAAGAAGGCAGACCATATGATTCTATTTATATAAAATTCTAGGAAATGCAAACTGGTCTTTAGTGAAGGCAGGTAAGTGGTTATCTGGGAGTGGGGGGAAGGGAGGGGGATGGAGAGATTCCAAAGGGCAGGAGAAAACTTTGGCACTAATGGATGCATTCATTATTTTCAATATGGTGGTGACTTCATGGGTATAAATTAAAGTAAAAACTCATCAAATTGTAAAATTTATGTGAAGTGTGTTATATGTTAGTAGTGCCCCAGGAAAGATGTTAAAAACAAAGCAGGACAAAAACAGAGCCCGAAGCAGACTCCATACAGAATGCTCCTGAGGACCCTGAGACAGTGCAGTATGGTGAAGGGTGGTCTGGGTGAGGAGAGAGTGTGGAGGAGAAAGTCAAGGCCATTGGTTCTTATTCTTAGTCAAGGATTTTCTGAAGCCAAAGGGACTTTAGAGTGGATGACGCCCGACTTCCTCACATTACCGAAGAGCCCAGAGAGCTGAGTCACCCAGCTCATCAGTGGGAGATGCAGGGCTTGAGCCGTCTCCTGACTGTCAGCCTGGCCCTTTCCACTCTCCACACCGCAGTCTGGCTCCTTGAGTGCCATCTGCCTAAGTCACCAAGTTCTGGAAGGTAGTACTGGTCAGATCATAGGTCCTGAAAGTGCTGAGGGGAGGGTGGAATGGATGGCCAGTCCTGGCTGGGTCTTGATTAGACAACCTGGGCTTCTCCTTTCTGGGCACAAGGTGGGCAGCGGCGCTCTTGCTTCTTATAATCCAGAGAGCAGGCATGGCAAACCAGGCCTCCACACAGCCTGGGAGCAAAGGTGGAAAGAGTGGGGAGCACATGGGTGTGTATAGGGAAGGGGGTCAGGGGGTTGAGTATCTTCAAGTCCAACTGTCTGTCTCTCATTTCTTAGCAGAACAGCCCTGACTCTGTCCCAGGAAGCCTCCCCTTTCCCAAAGGGTGACCCGATGCCCCATTCCTCTAGGGTCCTCTAATTCCAAATGGCAGGTTCTCCCGATGGCCCACTTCCCTCTCTCCTGCTGCTTGTCCTATCACTGTGTTCCCAGAGGGAGGCCAGGGGAGCAGCTTCCACTGTACATGAAATCTTTTCCCAGACGAGAAGCCCATTAATCAATCTATTTTCAGAAAGGTTGCACCATCCCATCTACCAGACACCCTTTCTGTCTGACATTTCTCTGCTGTTCTCGTTCATGTCTCTGCTAAGTTCTGGGTAATATGAGTGGCCAGCTTTAAGTAGCCTTTCATAGATGCCCAGTTCCTGTGTCCCTCCCTTCCTCGGAGTGGGCAGGGGACTGTGGGCTGGTGGAAACTGGGCTGTCCCACCCATTACCTGCATGGGTACCGCCGAGACAGCCGGCGAAAGAGCTTGCTACAGCTGACACAGCATCCAGGGGTCACGGAAGAGAGTTGCTGTACCTTCTGCCACAGGTTGTCCTTCTCTCTGACGGGTAGATGGAGGGGGAAGAGAGAGAGAGAGAGAGAGAGAGAGAGAAAGAGAGAGAGAGAGAGGGGGGGGGAGAGGACACACAAAGGAAGATATAGAGTTGGAAATGGCACAGATAGAGAGACAGAGACAAAAAGAGATGGAGAAACAGTGGGGTGGAAAGACAGACATAGAAATGGGGAGGGAGACAAAGAGGGACACAGGGAGACAGTCACTCAGGGAGTCGGAGAGGGAGACAGAGACACATGGAGAAGTACAGAGACAAATGCAGTGGGAGAAAGACACAGGGAGAAAGATGCAGAGACAGACAGGGACCGAGACCAGATAGAGAGGGAGAGACAAATATAGAGAAAGATGGAGAGAAAGAGACATAGTGATGGCGAGAGAGAGAGAGAGAGAGATATGAAAAGACAGTGAGAGACTCACACACATAAGAGTGAGACTCCAGTCTTTCCGGGAAGATTAGATGCATGGTGACAGGTCCCTGTGACCCATCATAACCTTAACCCACTATTGAAGAACCTGTTCACAGCCTGCCTCCTCTGAGGAGTGCTCCCTGATGGTAGAGGACCCCGGGTTTTCTTGCTCCAGACTCCTGTAGCATATAATACCTATGATCTTTTATTTGGCACTTGGTACAAACTGCTTTGGAGTTATAGATGTTTATGCTTCCTCCCAAAAAACAACAACAAAAACAAAACAAAACACCAACTCTATCTTCATTGTTCTTTTTTTAAAAGGATGTGTTAAGAAGATGGGTTGTTTTGCCTGGTTGGTGTGGCTCAGTGGTTGAGTGTTGATCTATGAACCAGGAGGTCATGGTTTGATTCCCAGTCAGGGCACATACTGGAGTTGCAACTTGATCCCCAGGGTTGGGGTGTGTGTGTCTGTGTGTAGGAGGCAGCCAATCAATGATTCTCTCTCATCATTTATATTTTTATCTCTCTCTCCCTCTCCCTTCTTCTTTGAAATCAATAAAAATCTAAAAAAAGAAAGAAAGAAAGAAAGAAGGTGGGTTTTTTTTTAAATTTTTATCAGAATGGTAGATGCCCATGATGTAAAAATTGAACAACACAGACAATAGACACCTTCCTATTCTCTGTGGCAAATCACTTACATCTTTTAGCTTTTTTCCTGATAGTACTTTCATATTTAAGTATCCTGCTCATATCCCTCCTTCTTGTTCTTTCAAGAGAGAACGTCTTCTATAGAGCTCCTTACCTTGATGTCAGAGGACAGCTTATGATCATTTCCTCGTCTTTCCTTATCCTTCCTCCCCATGCAGTTATATCCCTATTTTTGATTCCTCTATTGGTTACTACTGGACTTCTATAGAATATTCTCATGCATTTATTTATCACTCATTCTATTAACTATAGGTAGCATCTTAGGACTGCCATTCTGTAATACAATGAGGCCAGCATCCCTTTTTCCTCCCACCTACTAACTTGTCATCTACTCCTGCAATGTCCAGTAGGATAGCCACCAGCCGCCTGTGGCTTTATAAATTTATATGTAAGTTAATTAAAATTGAATAAAATGAAAGCTTTAGTTCCTCAGTCACACCAGTCACATTTGAAGTACTCAATCACTATATGCGACTAGTAGCTACCATATTAGACAGAACAAATATAGAATACTTCCATCTTCATAGAAAGTTCTATTGGATTCCGTTCTATATTTAATATTGTTTAGGTGGTAACATTTATGTTTGTTATATAATTATAATCATTCTTTGTGCTTTGCCTTTAGGTGGAAAAAAGCAGCGACTAGTATTTATATTATTAGACAATATGTAAGCATATTGCTTCAAGCAGAGCTATGTTCTATAATATTTCCCTTCTTGCCCTAACCAGTTTGGTTCAATGGATAGAGCATCGGCCTGCGGACTGAAGGGTCCCAGGTTCGATTCTGGTCAAGGGCATGTACCTTGGTTGTGGGCACATCCCCAGTAGGGGGTGTGCAAGAGGCAGCTGATCAATGTTTCTCTCTCATCCGAAGTTTCTAACTCTCTATCCCTCTCCCTTCCTCTCTGTAAAAAATCAATAAAATATATTTTAAAAAATTCCCCTTCTTGGGAATTTGTTGTTTATCTAGTACTTTCTAATTGCCTTTCTTTTACAGAGTTTTATTTTAATTTTCAAAATTACATTTATTGGTTAATACAATTACATAAGCTTCAAGTGAACAATTCTATGAGACATCATCTGTATATTGCACTGTGTCTAATTGCTGTTCTTTGTTCCTTGCATAACTTGCCTTAACATAGCCTAATTATTATTATTATTTTTAAATATATTTTTATTGATTTCAGAGAGGAAGGGAGAGGGAGAGAGATATAGAAACATCAATGATAGAGAATCATTGACTGTCTGCCTCCTGCATGACCCACACTGGGGATCTAGCCCACAACCTGGTCATGTGCCCTGACTGGGAATCGAACTGTGCTCTCCTGCTTCATAGGTCGATGCTCAACCACTGAGCCACGCTGGCCAGACCAGCCTAACTATTCTTGCCCACCCCAATTCTTCATATCAGGTATTTTGCTGAATCTCTTTCTTCCCTGAGACCTTTCTCCTGGGCCTGCAATACTTGTGCTACAGCCTGGACTGACTGCTTCCTGGCCTTGCTGTCCACTAGTCACGTTGGGAATTCCCTTTTGTTCTCTCCTGGCCTAGAGCTACTGTCTCCTGAATTCCACATCTTCTCCTTTCTTGGCTTGCTTCCTTGTTTTTCTGGGACACATCCTGAATTATCTTCTTAAGAAAGGCTGTGTGGGAGGTGACTTTTCTGTGATCTCTCTGTCTGAAAATGTCTTTTCCTCTATCGCCTTCCCCACTTAATCCATAGTTGAGCTGGACATAGAATTCTAGGGCAAAATTCAGCTTTTTTCAGAACTTAAAAGTCTTACACTATTGATTCTTAAATTTTGTTATGTTCTACTTCTTTCATAAGTGGCCTGTCTTTTAGGATAGTCTTCCTATCTTTGTTTTACTGAAATTTCACAATGATGTATCTAGATGTGCCCACCCCCCCTTTTCATTCATTGTGCTGGTCACTCAATGAAATCTTTAAGATCTATGCCCATTAGAACAGGGAAACTCTCATATTTTTATCTGATAGTCTTCTCTATTTTATATTCTCTCTCTCTCTCTCTCTCTCTCTCTCTCTCTCTCTCTCTCTCTGTCTCTCACACACACTTTCTCTCTCTCTCTCTGGAATTCCTTTCAGTTGGAGAAGATATTGGATTGATTCTTTATGTCTCTAAATATTTCTCTCATGTGTCCCATCTCTCTATGCTTTTTATTCTATTTTCTGAGAGACTGACTCATCTTTCTCTTCCAATCCTAGTGAATTTAGAAAAATTTCAGTGATATTTTAATTTCCAAGAATGTTTCTTATCTTTGGTTGGTCGCTTTTCACAGACACTTGTTTTATGGGAGATGGAGCTTTCTTTGTTTATCTTTGTCTCTCTCCTTTCATCTTCTAGTCTGACTCAAATGCTTACGAAAGCTTGGTTGCCATTTCACATTTAAGAAGAGGTAGTAAAGCTGCTGGAGCTCCAAGTAGAGCGCCGGGGTAGTTAACTCAGGCTTCCCTTTAGGAGGCACTGGGCTGGGAGGTACCTGCCACATGAGTCTCTCAAAAGCCAGAACACACTGCTCTTTTTTTTTTTTTTTTTTCACACTGCTCTTTTATTTGGAGCATCTAACTTTCTCCAGATAAGGACCTTTGAATTATTTGCTTGGTAGATAAGCCCCTCAACTGTTGGGTGTGGTGCAGTTGGGGAGGCAGGCAGAAAGCAGGGCGTGTACATTGGTCTTTCTATCTACTTCTTCAGTTAATTTCCCTGATTTCTGAATCTTATCTCACTTCTGCCATATGTGTTCCTGGTGTCTCTGGACCCTGAAGTTCTAACTGGGCTTCTCCATCCATTTTTTTTTGGCTTCTGGAAATTAGCTGGAATCTCTCATCTCTGGTTGGCTTTTCCACCTTTCTCTCTGTTGTTAGTTTTATTCTTTCACAATCATTTTAGTGAGATCTAAGGATGGAGAATAGATGATGTGTGGTCAGTCTAGCATCTTGATGCAGAAGTCAACCTCCTTGGCTCCCCCCACTTTTTACTTAGGGCCATATCTCCCAAAATGCTTATGCAAGGGACATTATCCTATATAATAAAAGGATAATATGCAAATTGTTCCCTAGACCTGGGCGTTCGACTGGGAGTTCAACCAAGAGTTCGATCAGGGGGCAGGGCCAGCTGGATCCCACCCGTGCATGAATTCATACACCGGGCCTCTAGTATTATATGGTTTGGGATCTTGGGACAAATTTCCTTAGCACTTAGGAAAAACATTTGTCTCTTCTCACGAACTGGTATATTTCCTTTGAAAAGACAGTGAATTTTAGGCAATTTTCTGTTTCCCTTTTTTATTCAGTCAAGATGCTCAGAGCTAAGTTTTAATCCTACTCCTAACACTTTGGGAGTATATATTTTTCTTCTACCATGAAATCTTCTATTTTTCTTTAACAATCTTATATCTCACTCTATATTTATCTTTATTGTTAGAGAACTTAAATTATTTTGTGAGATACATAGCTAAATTTTTATATACCCCTTCCACCCAGTTGACAGTTCCTTGGAGGAGATCACTCTTTACATTTTTTGTTTGTTCTTTCAGGTTGATCTCGCCTTTTCTCACCTTTAATATCACTTGTGCAAAAGGATTTAGTCGTAGATGATTTCGCAGGGTTCCAGTTCTAATGGAACCTGAGCGCAGTGGTCTCTTACTTCCTGAACTGGGTAAAGGATGACATACCTGTGAATTATCTCCCCACTAGACTGAAGAGCAGAGACCAGGCTTTACACATCTCCATCCCTCAGTGAGCTTAGCGGCTGGGAATTGATTCTGGTGAGCTCAGCCTTTGGAACCTAGGACAGCTGACCCAGGACAGGCCCATAGGCCCAGTGATCTGAGGAAGTCCAGTAGGCAGGCTGGTGTAGGACATGTGATTACCTCTTGGTTAATCTGCCCCTTCTCCCAATTCCTTCTCAGCCCATGGGTTCCTTTTTTTCTCCTAACTTTAGTAGGTATGTGTATATGTGGGCTAGGTTGGGGTGGAGGACATGCCTTAGAGTCAGAGGACTCTATGCAGTTTATTTGCTGTGTGTCCTTGGTGGCCAAGTCAGCCTCTCTGACCCTCAGTTTGTAAAATGGTAATAATAGCAGGGCGTTGCTAAAAAAAGAGAAATGTGTTAGTATATACAAAAGGCCCAGAATCCTGCTTGGTAGTTGTTAGTGGAGCAGAATTTTCATTCCCCAGCCTCTATATCCCATACCATTTCCCCATTTGCACCCCTGCCCACTGTCCCCCATTTACTGAATCAGTTCCAGCACCCGCCTCTTCATGTCATGGATCAGGTCCCGCTGCCCTGCAAGCTCTTCCTCATACATGGCGTTCCTCCTTTCAGCCTCCTGTTGCCTCTGTTCCAGCGCTGCCTGCAGACTGGCCCGCTCTTCCTGACACCTGGGCACAAAGGGAAGACTGAGTTCTGAGGAGAAAAGCTCAGCTTTGACTGAGCTAGGCTGGGCCTCTGCCTGCCAGGGAGCCCTGGGGGAGCTGGTGGTGCCCCCTGCAGTTGAAGTCCATCTCTCCCCCACCCCCACAGACACTACACACGATTCATACACACATCACACGATACACATACACCCACACTACACACACACACACACACACCACACTTTACATACACCCATACTCTTCATACACACATCACACTACACATACAGCCCCCCACAAAACACACACACCCACACTATACATACGCACACCACACTATACATACACATACCACACTCCACACACTATAGCAGGGGTCCTCAAACTTTTTAAACAGGGGGCCAGTTCACTGTCCCTCAGACCGTTGCAGGGCCGGACTATAGTTTTAAAAAAACTATGAACAAATTCCTATGCACACTGCACATATCTTATTTTGAAGTAAAAAAACAAAACGGCAAAAATACCCGCATGTGGCCCGCGGGCCATAGTTTGAGGATGCCTGCACTATAGATATACATACCACCCTATACATAAACCCCTCTACACTATATACACACAGACCACACTACAGATACACATACCCCACATTATACATACATACACATTACACTATACACACATATTACATTATACATACACAAATCACATTGTATATACACATATCACCCTACACACACACCACACCTACCAACCGCCCCCACTATAAATACACTTACAACACAGCACATAACAACACATACATTGATAGCACAGCACACATACCACATGGCACGCACACACACACACACACACACAACACAACACATACATCACATGTACTCACCACACATACTAGTACCACATACACTTACAAAACACCGTGCACATTCTCAATATAACACATGCCACACTCCACAAACACCACACCACACACCAAACTGAGTACTGTGTGGACTGATACATAGGCTGACTCCTCACCAACTTCAGAGAAATGAAAACTGGGTCTAGTCTGTGTTTTCCTTTAGAGGAGTCAAGCCAACATCTCTATTTGTTCTCTTTTAAAAAATATTTCCATTTTATTAATTTTTTAAAAATTTCTTTATTGATTAAGGTATCACATATTTGTCCTCATCCCCCCATTCCCATCCCACACCCCTCCCCACACATGCCCCCACCCCGCTGTTGTCCTTAACCGCTGGTTAGGCTCATAAGCTTGCACACAAGTCCTTTGGTTGATCTCTCCCCTTTACCCCCACCTTCCCCTACCCTCCCTCTGAGGCCCGACAGTCTGATCCATGCCTCCTTGTTTCTGGGTCTGTTCTTGTTCATCAGTCTATGTTGTTCATCATTTCCCCTAGATGAGTGAGATCATGTGCTATTAGAAATACACTTATCAGCCCTGGCTGGTCTGGCTCAGTGGATGGAGCGTCGGCCTGGGGACTGAAGGGTCCCGGGTTCGATTCCAGTCAAGGGCACATGCCTGGGTTTGGGGCTCGATCCCCAGTAGAGGGTGTGCAGGAGGCAGCCAATCAATGATTCTCTCTCATCATTGATGTTTCTATCTCTCTCTCTCCCTTCCTCTCTGAAATCAATAAAAATACATTTAAAAAAAAAAAAAAGAAATACACTTATCAGAACTGAAAATGAGACAAGCAATAATGGTTATGGTGACAGGTAAATGAATCAGTCTGTAGTGAGTTTCTTTCTGGGCCAACAGTTCTTTTGAGACCCAATTTCAATGTCCAACAGTTCCTTATGTGTAATAAACAGTTCCTTATGTGTAATAAAAATTAAATCTTTATTGTTGAAAGTATTACATATGTCTCCCTTTTTCCCCCATTGACACCTTCTAGGTGCTCCCACCACCTGCCCCAGGCTTTCACCATCCTATTGTCTGTGTCCATGGTTTATTCATAAATGCATACAAGTTCTTTGATCTCTTCCCACCCACTTACCCTCCCCTGACTTCTCTCTGAGGTTCCACAGACGGTTCTATGCTTCTATGTCTCTGGATCTATTTTGTTTATCAGTTTATTTTGTCCACTGGAGTCCACGTATGAGTGAGATCATGTGATACTTGTCTTCCTCTGACTGGCTTATTTCACTTAGCATAATACTCTCCAGGCCCCTCCATGCTGTCCCAAAGGGTAAGAGATCCTTCTTTTTTTTACTGCCACATAGTATTCCATGGTGTAAATGTACCACAACTTTTTTATTCACCCATCTACTGATGGGCCCTTGGGCTGTTTCCAGACCTTAGCTATTGTAAATTGTGTTGCTATGAACATAGAGGTGCATATGTTTTTTTTTCTGATTGGTGTTTCTGGTTTCTTAGAATATATTCCACTAGACGTGGAATCACGGGTCAAATGGCATTTCCATATTTAATTTTTTAAAATTACAAAATTGTTTTAATCTGGTACATATAAAACACACCTCAGGATCTGTAATTCATGAGCATATGAAGAAGTTAATTTGGGCAGCTGCTATTAAGAACCTTAGGCAAAGCTGCTAGAACTAAGACACTGGAATTTTTCCCTTAGACTCTGGACAATGTTTTGCTGATTGGGAGATGGGCCCCTCCAAAGATAGTCATTCAGTTTGTCAGAATCATCCTACGGTATCAGATAGGGTGAAACCCTAAGTTTGCTGCTCATTGGCTTCTTGGAACTGCACAGACTATTCAACGAGTAAGACGTGTTGTTGCTGCTGACATTATCAGAAAAGCCCGCATCCACAATCTTTGGGTCAGATTCCTTTCTACGATTGTGAGATAGCTCTAACTCTGACTCATCTTCTGAATTTATTTCCACATAGTCATCGTCGTCTCCTTCAGTCTCTTTGAAATTGGAAAAAATAGTTCTGTGTAGCTATTTGGGCATTTAAAGGTAAATTTCTATTTACTGCCAGAACTTTCTGTGAGTCCTGGAGAGTGAGATCTGAGCGTTTTCCAGTACCCTGTTGACACGAGTCACCTATCCCTGGCAGAAAATCCTGGTGACTCCCACACCTTGAACTTCTGTGTAAAGACAACATCTGTTTTCTTCCCATTTCATTAGGGTAGTCGATGGAGTCCGCTGACTTGTTTATTAAGATGGAGGAAGATGAGGATCTATTATAAGGCTGAGATTTAGTGCTGATTCCTTTCCGACCCAAAGAGTTATAAAGATGGCCTTGACACGAGTTCTCCTTGTTGGGCCACCCTGTGGCTGACTGACCACACACTGTGTCTCTGCACGGAGCCCAGCAGATGGTTGGAGGTTTGCAGAGAAGGCACGGAGTAAGCTGTGGACAACTGTCTTAGAACACTTTTTGTGTTGATCTCCAAAGTAGGATATTTTGGCTTCAAGTCTTTCCCTGGCCGATGACAGAAATCTGCTAATTCTCCATTACTATAGGTTGAATACAGTAGCCAATCCTCACTACCTGGGAAGGAGAGGTAGATCTGAGTTTGGAGGATTCCTGAGGACTGGCCCAGCCATCCTTCTGAGTCTTAAAGGGAGTCTCTCTGAATACAATCTGGTCATACAGTTGGGAATACTCAGCAATCCTGGCACTGATGGTGGACCCTCCTTGTTTCTTGTTTTCTAAGATGGCAGCCAGATCCTTGCGCACAGATTTATGTGGTTGGCTGGATAGTGGCTGCTCCATCTCTGGGCTTTTCACTTTTAAAAGCTGATTTGCCTTCTTGATCTTCTGACTGTACTGCCTCGCCATCATAAAAACTCGGCTCTTGGTCTTATCTGTGGTATCCACCCCAGGGTCAGGGCTGTCCAGGTCTGTCTGGGACAGACTGCTGTTGGCCAAGTCATGGGGATTTACAATGGGAGGCACTTTGCTGGCCAGAGAGGGCCGGTTCAGACTCAGAAAGGAGCCTTCCTTAGACAGGAGGTCTTCTCCCAGTGGGCAGCTGGCCTGGCTGGCCCTGCCCAGCCTGTCCTGAAGTGTGACAGGGCCCAGGCTGCATCCTGGCTCAGCTTTGGCATACTCTCCAAGTGTAGCCTGTCTGGCACGTTGTCTTTGCTGACAGAAAACGCTGCAAGGAGTGGTCTCTAGCCTTGACTTTGTTTTTCTTGATGTAATTCTCTAGGTCATTCCAGATTTCGTCTGCCTCTTCCGACAGTTTATCAGATATAGACTTATCTGCTATGGACAAGTTTCAGCTGAAGGAGTTATACAGCAAACTCAAGTAGTTGTTGTCCGAGGGTTGCTGGTGGTAGGGCTTCTTTCCCTCGCTGAACTGGAGGCTATCCTGGGACACGAGGGGCCTCAGGCTGTCGCAGCATGTGAAGTTGGCCTCCAGGCCCAGGAAGGTGCTCCTCTTGGAACGCATGAGGCTGCTGCATTTGAAGTCCAGTGAGGGTGGGTCTGGGAGACATATGGTGTCATAGCTGTTCTCCTCCACCACCTCAAGTTCATGTATGCTCTGGTTCGACACCTCCCCTCTCTTTGTGTGCAGAGGTTCTCTTCTCGTGGCCAGCATGCCCCTTGGAGAAGACTAGCTCTGGGCTGCTCTTGGGTCCAACAGAGTCCCTGGCTGATTTGGGGGCAGTAGATTCAGCTGCTTCCCATTGAGCAACCATGAGTTTTAAGTCCTCATAACTTGTGTTATCATAGACATGGTCTATGTCAGCCATAGTCAACTCTATAGATGACCTGAAGGGTGTCATTCCGTCCTGCCCTTCTGTTTTAGGGTCATTCTGCAGTTCTCTTCGGGGACTGTACTGAGAGCCATCACTGTCCTGGATTCTTATTTCCGGAGGGCACGTGTTGCTCTCACCAGCACTGCTGGCCCGCCTGACCACTCTGTGGTCGGAGCTGGTGGTCTCTGTGGACTCAATCTGTCCCAGGTGCCAACTGCAAGGGCAACTGGAAGTGCTATCTTTGCACAGTCGGCTGGAGTTTAGATCTGAAGAGGAAAAGGTTGGCACGAACATCTGGTAATCATCGTCCTCCTCGTTCTCCTGGGAAACAAGGCTTGCCTGATCTGGTGGTCCATCCAAATGTTTCTGACGGCTCCACCCCCGTGAAGCACCCTGAGAATGGCAGAGCTGCTGGGCTGGCTGTTCCCCTGGGCGGGAGACCTCTGCTGGGGAGAGCCTTCCCTTCTGGAAATCTTTTGGATGTCTTGTGCTGTTTCACTGGTCTTCAAAACTCTATGTGATCTTGAGGAAGGTTCCCATCAAAACTAAGGTGAACATTAAGCTGTGTAATCAGGAGTCGCATAACAGAACACTTGCCCTACCAACTGGTACAGAAATTTCCTTAGCATTAACTACCGCCTATAAGCTAATAACGTTCAGTTTCAACGTTCTTATCCTGGACCTGTCCTGAGCCTCAGACCTCAAATGCCAGCTGCCAGTCTAACCTTCCTCCAGAGTTCCCACAGACCCAGCAAAATTACACGCCTCAACCTTAGCACAGCAATCTCCCCCATATCTGCCCCTTCCTCTGTATTTATCTTAGCTGTCATTGACTTTACCCTCCCAAGTTATTGACATCATTCTAATTTCTCCTGTTTTCATCCATCATCTTGTGGGATCCCATTAAGGCTCTACCCCAGTCACTACTGTCTTAATCCAGCCTTCAGCATCTCTCACCTGGACCAGAGGGACTGCTTCCTTCCTAGTCTCCCTGCCTACTTCATTTTCCACATTGAGCCAGAATTCTGTTCTTAAAGGCAAATATTTAATTGCTTGATATCCTTCCATAGCTTGCAGGATCGAGTTCAAACCCTATACGTGGCCTACTCGCCTTTCATGATCAGGCCCCTCTCTGACTTCCAGCCACATCTCCCTCTGTTTCACCTTGCACACCTCCACCTCCACCTCCATCTCCACCTCCACTTCCACCTCCACCTCCACCTCCACCCCTACTCCCACACCCACCTCCACCCCCAGCTCCATTCCACGTTTTCGCCTGTGTGAACCACTGACAACCAATGCCCCCTTTAAGATATGCTGTCTCAGCCTCAGGGCCTCTGCATGTCTATTCCCTCCCCACCTGCCTCCTCGGCGCCTAGATTCCCTCCATATTTAATTTTTTGAGGAAGCTCCATACTGTTTTCCTTAATGATTGCACCAACCTGCATTCCTATCAGCAGTGTCCTCGCCAACACGTGTTGTTTGTTAACGACAGCCATTCTAACAGGTGTGAGGTGATATCTCATTGTCATTTTAATTTGCATCTCTCTTATGATCAGTGACTTTGAGCATTTTTTCATGTCTCTTGGCCATCTGTATGTCTGCTTAGAAGTGCCTATTTATGTCCTTTGCTCATTTTTAAATTGGATTCTTTGTCTTCCTTTTGTTAAGTTGTATGAGTTCCTTATATATTTTGGATATTAAACCTTTATCCAATGTATCATTGCCAAATATGTTCTCCTATAAGGTGGGCTCCCTTTTCATTTTGTTGATGGTTTCTTTTACTGGGCAGAAGCTTTCTATTTTGATGTAGTCTCTTTTGTTTATTTTCTCCTTGTTTCCTTTGCCCTATGAGATGTATCTGTAAACATATTGCTATAAGAGATGTCTGAAATTTTGCTGCCTATGGTTTCTTCTAGGATTTTTATGGTTTCTGACTTACATTTCAGTCTTTTTCCCATTTTGAGTTTATTCTTGTGTATGGTAAAAGTTGGTGGTCCAGTTTCACTTTTTTGCATGTATCTGTCCAATTTTCCCAACACATTTATTGAAGAGAGTGTCTTGATTCCATTGTATATTCTTGCCTCCGTTATCAAATATTAATTGAGAGTAATGGCTTGGGTAGATTTCTAAAGTCCCTATTCTATTCCATTGATCTATATGCCTATTCTTGTGCTAGGTTGTTTTGATTACAGTGGCTTTGTAGTATAACTTGATATCTGGTATTATGATCCCTTCAAATTTGTTCTTCTTTCTCAAAAGGTTTTAGTTTTGGTATGATGTTTGCTGTAAGTTTGTGGCTATTTGGGTCCTTTTTTTGGTTCCATATAAATTTTTGGAGTATTTATTCTAGATCTGTGAAATATGCTGTTGGTATTTTAATAGTGATTGCATTGAATCTGTAGATTGCTTTGGGTAGTATGGACATTTAAAAAATGTTGATTTTACCAATCCATGAACACGGTATATTCTTCCATTTGTTTATATCTTGCTCTATCTCTTTCTTCAACATCATATAGTTTTCTGAGTACAAGTCTGTTACCTCCTAGGTTAAGTTTATTCCTAAGTATCTGAATTCTTTCATTGCAATGGTAAATGGGATTATTTGTTTAGTTTCTCCTTCTGAGAATTCATTATTGGTATATAAAAATGCCATCAATTTCTGTGTGTTAAGTTTGTATCCTGCTACATTGCCAAATTCATATAGTAAATCTAGTAATTTTTTGGTGTAGTCTTTAGGGTTTTCTATGTACAATATCATGTCATCTGCAAATAATGACAGTTTTACTTTCTCCTTTCCAATTTGAATGCCTTTTATTTCTTCTTCTTGACTGATTTCTGTGGCTAGGATTTCCAGTACTATGTTGAATAAGAGTGGTGAAAGCAGAAAGCATCCCTGTTTTGTTCCTATTCTTAGAGGAAATAGTTTTAGTTTTTGCCTATTATGATGTTTGCTGTAAATTTGTCATATATGGCCTTTATTATGTTTAGATATTATCCCTTTATTCCCACTTTGTTGAGAGTTTTATAAAAAATGCGTGTTTCCCTGGCCAATTTGGCTCAGTGGATAGAGCGTCGGCCTGCAGAATAGAGTCCCAGGTTCGATTCCTAGTCAGGGAATGTGCCCGGGTTGCAGGCTTGATCCCTAGTGAGGGATATGCGGGAGGCAGCCGATCAATGATTCTCTCTCATCACTGATATTTCTATCTCTTCCTCTCCCTTCCTCTCTGAAATAAATAAAAATGTGTGTTTTTTTTTTAAAAAGGGTGTTGGATTTTGTCAGATGCTTTTTCTATGTCTATTGATATGATCATGTGATTTTGGCTTTCAACTTGTTTATGTGATGTATCACTTTTATTGATTTGTGAATATCAATACCAGCCTTGCATCCCTGGAATAAATCCTACTTCATGTATGATCTTTTTAACATATTACTGGATCTGATTTGCTAATATTTTGTTGAGGATTTTAGCATCTATGTTTATCAGGATATTGTCCTATAATTCTCTTTCTTTGTAGTGTCTTTGTCTGGTTTTGGAATTAAGATAATGCTGGCCTCATAAAAAGAGCTTGGAAGTGTTCCTTCTTCTTGGATTTTTTTTGGAATAGTTTGAGGAGTATAGGTGTTAGTTCTTTGAATGTTTGGTAAAAACTCCCCTGTGAAATTTGAACCAGGGCTTTTGTTTGCTGGGAGTTTTTAATTACTGCTTCTATTTCATCAGTTGTTATTGGCCTATTCAGGTTTTCTGATTCTTCCTGATTCAGTTTTGGGAGATTGTATTTTTCTAGGAATATGTTCATTTCTTCCACATTGTCCAGCTTGTTGGCATATAGTTGTTCATAATATTTTCTTACAATCCTTTGTATTTCTTTCTTTCTTTTTTTTTTTAAAGGTTTTATTTATTCATCCTTTCAACAGCTCTTGTGCCAGGTACTTGGAGTAGAATTATGATTTTATTTGTTTTTTTTTTTTTAAATACATTTTATTGATTTTTTACAGAGAGGAAGAGAGAGGGATAGAGAGTTAGAAACATCGATCAGCTGCCTCTTGCACACCCCCTACTGGGGATGTGCCCGCAACCAAGGTACATGCCCTTGACCGGAATCGAACCTGGGACCCTTGAGTCCACAGGCCGACACTCTATCCACTGAGCCAAACCGGTTTCGGCCAGTCCTTTGTATTTCTGTGGTGTCTGTTGTTATTTCTTTTTTGTTTTTCTGTTAATCCTCACCCGAGGATATTTTTCCTTTGATTTTTTTTTTTTTTTTTAGGGAGAATGAAAGAGAGAGGGAAAAACAGAGAAACATCGATGTGAGAGAAACAAATTGATTGGTTGCCTCCTGCATGAGCGCCTACCAGGGCCTGGGCTGGGGAGGAGCCTTCAACTAAGGTAAGAGCCCTTGACAGAATCAAACCTGGGACCCTTTCATCCACAGGCCAACACTCTACCCACTGAGCCAAACTGGCTAGGTCTCAGTTGTTATTTCTCCTCTTTCATTTCTGATTTTGTTTACTTGGGTCCCCTCTCTTTGTTTATTGATGAATCTGGCTAATGGTTCATCAGTCTTAGTTACCTTTTCAAAGAACCAGCTCTTGGTTTCATTGATCTGGAAGATCTATCCAGTGAAGTCAGCAGGGTGTTAAAGTCCCCCACTATGACTGTATTGCTGTTGATCTCTCCCTTAACGTCTCTAGAAGTCTTTAAAATATATTTAGGTGCTCCTAAATATATAAATATATTTGGGTGTATATGTGTTTATCAGGGTTATATCATCTTGTTGGATTAATCCCTTTAGTATTATGTAATGACCTTTGTTGTCTCTTGTGTTGCCTTCATTTTTTTTAAAAATAATTTTATTGATTTTTACAGAGAGGAAGGGAGTGGGATAGAGAGTTAGAAACATCGATGAGAGAGAAACATCAATCAGCTGCCTCCTGCACACCCCCTACTGGGGATGTGCCCGCAACCAAGGTACATGCCCTTGACTGGAATCGAACCTGGGACCCTTCAGTCCGTAGACCGACGCTCTATCCACTGAGCCAAACCAGTCAGGGCATGTGTTGCCTTCATTTTGAAGTCTATTTTGTCAGATATGAGTATTGTTACCCTAGCTATATTTTCATTTCCATTTGTCCAGAAAAAATTTCCCCCCATTCCTTCACTTTCATACTGTGTGAGTCTTTTGTTCTGAGGTGGGTCTCTTATAGACAGCATATAATTGGGTCATGTTTTTGTATTGATTCAGCCACCTTATATCTTTTGATTGGAGCATTTAATCTATTTATGTTTAAGGTTATTATTGATAGGTACTTATTTATTACCATTTTAATTCTGTATGCCTATGTTTCTCTATTTCTTCTCATTACAGCAGTCTCTTTAACATTTGCAGTGCTGGTTTAGTGGTGATAAAATCCTTTAGCCTTTTTTTTTTGGTTTAGGAAGCTCTTTATTTCACTGTCTATTTTGAATGATAGCCTTGCTGCATATAGTAATCTCGGTTTCAGATCTTTGCTTTTCATTACCTTGAGTACTTCATGCCATTCCCTTCTGGTCTGTAGAGTTTCTGATGAGAAATCAGCTGACAGCCTTAGATGAGTTCCTTTGTAGGTAACAAATTGCTTTTCTCTTGCTGCCTTTAAGATTCTCTCTTTGTCTTTAATTTTTTGCATTTTATATGATGTGTCTGAGCATGGGCCTGTTTGAGTTCTTGCTTTGGGACTCTCTGTGCCTCCTGAACTTGTATGACTTTTTCCTTCACCAGGTTAGGGAATTTTTTGGCCATTATTTCTTCAAACATGTTCTCGATCCTTGCTCCCTTTCTTCCCCTTCTGGCACACCTAGTATGTGAATATTATTATGTTTCATGTTGCCCCACATCTCCCTTAAGCTATTTTCCTATTTTTTAATTTTTTGATTAAGTAATTTTTTTTCCTACCCTGACTTCTAATTCACTGATTTGATCCTCAGCTTTCCCTAATCTGCTATGTATTCACTCCAATGTGTTCTTTATTAGTACTATGTCATTCTTTATTTCTGACTGTTCTTTTTTCATAGTTATTATGCTGTTGAACATCTTTACTATCATTATTCTGAACTCTATATCAGATAAATTTCTTATCTCCATTTCATTTATCTCTTCTTCTGGAGAATTATCTTGTTTTTTTCTATTAGGGGTTGTTTTTTTGTCTCTTCATTTTGGCTACCTGTTTGGGTTTGTGTCTATGTATTAGGTAGATCTGCTAGGACTCCTAATCTCTAACGCAGGACAATGTCAGATGCTATTTCTGATTGGCCCTGATTGCCCTATTTGGGGTTCCCAGCAATCCACAGCTTGTAGCTCCCTCTGCTTGGTCCTTCCAAGATGTGCACCAGGGTCTGCTTTTCCTAGCCTCAGGCCTAGGAGGAGTCAGGCAAAGACTCAAAGCCTCCAGAGATCTGCAGTCTGATTGTTTTCAGCCTTGATTGGCCTTGGGCTATGTACCACAGGGTAGGGCCAGAGTTTTCCCAACAGGGTGTTGCAACTGTCTTCTCCCCAGGCCAAAACCACCTGGATAGCAAAGGTCTGTAGGAAAAATATGTCCTCAGCAGCATGAGGGAATGACTCAGCACAGGAAACTAGGGTGGCTGCCCTCCAAGCACCAACCCCAAAGCCCCCAACCCTGGACTCTTCTCACACAGCTCCAGTCCACTCTGCCTTCCCTCTAACAGAGCCCAAGGTGAGTGGCTACACACAAAATTTTGTGTGTTGGCTCTTTTAAGAGTGTGCCTGCATTTCCAGCTGTCTCTGGCTGGCAGAGAGCAACCCTGCTGCTTTTCACAGCTTTCTCAGTTCTGGTGCTCTGGGCTGTGGAGCCCAGTTCTGGGTATAGATCCCAGAGTTCTCAGTGGGAACCCCCCACAGCTGAGATATCCCTACCGGACCTTCTACTGCTGTCTGTGGGAGCCCAGCCACCCCTTTCACATCTTTGCCCTTCCTACCAGTCTCTACTTTCTGTCCTTGGTTATCAGTGTTCTCTCCAGCAAGTCTTTAGTTGATTTTTCACGGTGTTTTTTCTGTATTTGAGTTGTATTTCCAGTTCATCCTTGGAGTGTCAGTGTAGCTTTCACTTACTCCAGCACTATTTTTAATAGAAATATTTCTATTTTAAAACATCCACAATCATGGTAGCTCTCTTGAGGAGGCGAACATCTGGGAACCCAGGCTGGGCAGGTTGTGTCCAGCTGAAAATAATTTTGGTCCTTGGAGAAGGCAGGAAAGTGGTATAGAATATGGGGTGATTTTTTTGAATTTAAAATATTTTGAAAAATTATGTTACATTGTCTTTTAAATTATAAAATGTAATATTAAGCATATGTCTTTCTTAAATTTATGTTTCCGCTTTGGGCTTGGAACCTCCTTAGCTTTATTCTTGCTTCTTTGTTTTGTCTTTAGTGGCTTCCTGGAAGGTTCCAAGAAATCTACTGAACTAGAAATACAAAGGTCCCACCCCTCACTCCATCACTCTGGCGGTGCATGTCCCATTACCACTGATGTATGTGCCTACAACCCTGGGCCTGAGTGTGTTTGGGGGAAGAAGCAGCTTGGGAGAGGCTTGACAATGAATTGAATTGTTAATTTTTAAAATGCTGTCATGTAGCCTGCTCCAGGGAAGAAAACTGGGTGGGCCATGACATCAAGCCGACAACAGAGAGCCACTGGAACTCCAAAAAGCCTGTCCCTGCAGCCTTAAGAAAGAGTGTTTTTGTGTTTGGGCATTGGATCAGGGCCATGTTTTACTTTTCATGAATATTCTAGTCTTCAGCTTCCTCTTTTCTTAGCTGCTGATTTCATTTTTCTGAGATAGTTTACTTGCCCAGTGACCCCAGGGCAGTCCCATATCTCAGTTCCAAATATATTTTCTTTCTTTCTTTTTTGTTAATCCTCACCCAAGGATATTTTTTTCCATTGTTTTCTAAAGAGAGTGAAATGGAGGGAGGGCAGAAAGGAGAGCGGAGGGAGGGGATGAGAGAGAGACAGACAGACATTGATGTGAGAGAGACAGACAGACATTGATGTGAGAGAGACACATTGATTAGTTGCTTTCTGCATGAGCCCGGACCAGGAACAGGAATTAAACCTGCTCTTGACTGGGAATCAAACCTGTGACCCTTTGGTGCTCAGGCTGACACTCTAACCACAGAGCCATATCATCCAGGGCCCAAGTGTGTTTTCATAGGAACTACAGGATGGTCTTCTCTGGGGCCTCCTGCTGGGATGGTCTGCTGTCCTCCCTATACGTCTAGCCTGGGCTCTGTACCCCCACCTACTCTCAATCTATTCTTCCCAGTATAGCTAGAGCCATCCTTTAAAAACCTAAGTCAGCCCATGAGGGCCCCTGCTAAAGACTCCTCTAGCGTCCTACAGCTTGGGCACGCCCTCTGCTCCAGCCACACAGCCAGCTTGTTCCCAAGCACACTTCTCCTGGGCGTTTGCTTTTGCTGGTCTCCAGCCTGGAGCATTCCTCCCCGGATATCTGCCTGGTCCAGTTTTCCCATGGTTGGGGTTTCTCCTTAAAGAAAAGGTTTAAGGTTTCATCTCCTCAGAAAAGGTTCTTTTGATCCTAAATCTAGAAGGCTGTCCTGCCTCTCTCTCCCCTTTCCCGGATTGATTTTTCTCCACAGTGCCTATGACTACCTGTCACTGTATTTCTACTTGTTGACCTACTGTCTGTCTCCCCAGGTCTGTGAGAGCAGACGTTGCCTGTTCTGTTCACTGCTATCTCCCCACCCTCGCTCATGGCGTAGTAGAGGCACAATAAATATTGTTGGCTGACCAAATGGACTCCATATCACTTGCGTTCCTTGGTGCTGAGATAACCTGTTACCAGTTTGATGCCTTAGGAGCTTCTGCTACTCACCACCCCATTTCAATGACTTCCAATAGACGCCGAGCCTATGCCTCTCTCCTGAATGGCACACTTAATGGCCTCCCCAAAAGCTCCGCTTGGGTGTCTTACAGGTGTCTCAAACTTAACATGTTCCAGATTCAACTTTTGAATGTTCCCCACAAACTTATTCTGCACAGCAGATGGTCAATGGTGACTCTAGCTTTCCTGGCCAGAAAACTTGGAGTAATTCCTGACTTCTGTCTTCCTCTCAGACCTCACATGCAATCTCTCAGGAAGCCTGACCTTGCACTTGGCGCAGAATCCAGGAGATTTTCCACACCCGAACTGGGACCAGAGCAGTCCCAGCACCATTGCCCTCCCCTGTACGGCGGGGCAGCTTCCTCATTGGTCTCCCTGCTTTCACCCTTGCTTCCCCACAGACTAGCTTCACAGAGCCCTTGAAACACAGGTCAGTCCAGAATAGGCACATCTATAGATGGAAGGCAGAATAGTGTTGCCTAGAGCCGAGTGGTTAGGCGGAAGCGAGAGTGACTGCTAACAGGTACAGGGTTTTCCTTGGGGGATAAAAGGCTCTAAAATTGATTGTAGTGATCCATGCAGAACTTTCAATACATTAAAACCATTGAGTTGTTTAAAAAAGCAAATAAACATATTTTTTTTAACATTAAAACAGTCATGTCTTGTCCCTTCCCTGCTCAGAACTCTCAGTGACTCTCATTTCACTCTGAATTAAAGCCAAGGCCTTTTTTATGCTTACTAGGGTCTCCCTAACTTGGTTGGTCCTTATTACCTGCCTGACCTTTCACTACATCCCCTTCTTTCTTCATTCCACTGGGGCCACGATGGTCCCCTGATGTTCCTAGAACCTGCTATGCTCATTCCTACCTCAGGGCCTTTGTTCTTGCTGTTTCCTCTGCCTGGAATGTTCTTTGACCACACATCCAAATGGCTCATGCTTCACTTCCTTCAGGCCTTTACCCAAACCTCACCTTTCCAGGGAGGCCTTCTCTGACCATGCTACCTTATTTAATATCATCCTGATACTTCCTATTCCCCTCCCCTGACTTATTCCTTCCCCCTTTAGAACTTATTGTAATCTGACATTCCATGTATTTTACTTGCTTATGGTATTACTGACTGCCTTGCCCACTAGAATGTAAGCTCCGTGAAGGTGGAAATTTTGTCTGTTTTGCCCCAAGAGGACTTCTGGCACATAGAACAGGCCTGACCCAAGCACTTCAAGTGTTTGTGGAATGACAATGATGGATGGGATGACGGGTGGCAGGACAGCAATCTGCATGGAGCAGCCTGGGGCTGGAGCCTCCAAGCTTAATCCCCAGAGAAAACCCTTGGGTGGGCAAAGCCCTGCATTCACTTTGGGCCTGAATCATGGGAATCTTTAGCACCAGGAGCAGCTGCTAACATAGCAGGAGGGTGAATTGTATAGTATTTTTGGGTCTTAGTTTCCTCATGTATAAATGGGGTTTTTTAGAGAACCTATCTCATAAGGCTGTTATGAGGAAGCAGCTAGAACAGTGCCAAGGACATAGTGCCGGGTAGTTATGATTCTGACTACCCAACGTGTGAAAGAGAGGTTGTGCAATGAGGAATAGGAAAATGAGAGACAGAGGAACACAAGGAGTGTGTGGGGGCAGGGAGGCAGAGTCGATTGCAAAGAGAGAGGAGTGGCCCCGAAGAGGCAGCAGAAAGAGGCCACGATGAGTATGGAAGGATGGAAGGGAAGGGAGGGAGGTGTAGATCTGTCCTGGGGGCTACACTGGGAGGCCAGTGAAGGAGGAGGCAGGCAAGGGGAAGGGATAGGAGGGGAAAGTGGGAGTCCTTAAGTGTAGGAAGCGGTTATAGGGTTAAGCCTCGGACTGACCTGTGGCAGGATCACAAACAAGTTCGTTTAGAGGGCAGACCTCTCCCAGCATAATTAAGCCCGATCCTGTAACTGATCCCTAGATTTTTCCTGGGTAGCTAGTGGGCTGTGGGAGGGGCAGCAAGTGCTGCCAAAACAAGTGAAACTTACAAGAACATTGTTAATTGCCTTGTTTGTCCCTGATTATAAATAAAGCCTCAGCTTTGCAGTCTGGATCTGTTCTGTGGCCTCAGCCAGGCACAGAAAGATCCACCCAGCCCCAGCTTTCAAATCTATCTCTCCTCTCTTTATTTCTAATATTTCTCAATCCCTGGCCGCCTCCACTTAGAACAGGCTCGTTCATCTCTCTTTCCCGCAGGATGCGGAAAAGGGAGATCCCCGCCATGTTTGGCCCCCGCCGCATCAGGCCCCCACACTTAAGAGCAGGAACAATGCATCTAAAGTTGTGCCCCCGCAGGGCTTGGTGCACAGGAGGAACTCAGAAGATGCTTACTGACCGTGAATGCCAGTAGGAGCCATGAAGCACTGCCTGTCCCCCCAGCCTCCTGGCTCTCACTCCCATGTGTGCTAGTGGTTGCCAAGGTTACCTGCTGAGCTGCTCCTGCATTGCCTTCAGCTCCCTCTCCTGCTCCTTCAGCAGCTGCTCCTGGTGCCCGGCTTGCTCCTTGGTCTTCTGCAGCCTATGTCTGAGGGTCTGGGGGAGGGGAGGAAGAAGAAAGGGAAAGGGAGCTGAAAAAGAGGGTCAGAGACCCCAGCCCAAAAATGACTTGACAAAGGACCCCATGAGACTTCAGACCATGTGAGACCACCCTTGGTGGAAGGCAGGATTGGGGATAACACTCGGACCTGTGATGCCTGGCTCTGCCCCTGGGTGACGTGGAGCCACCATGTCTTCCTTCATTGAGGGGTGGAAGTTACAAAGCTCAAGGACCCAGAAGACTCTGGCTAAGGAGGAGGCTGTAGGAAGGCTTAGAAACAGTTTTGGGTGACCTCCAGAAGACCATCTACAACAAGAGCAACTAGTTGTGGTCTGCAACAGTAGGATTTACATATTGGCAGGAAACCTGCTGAGAATGAGAGCTATGAAACCCGAGTAAAACAACTGCCCTGGAGAACTGTTGGAAAAATTCGTCCCTCTGGGGCTGGAGACCAGGTATCGCAAATGCAAATGTCTTTAGGGGCAAAGTAGCAGTATTGATGCGAGCCTGGTATGAGGCAATGGGCAGAGGTGGGGACTATGGTGAATTAAAGAATGCATCTTTCAAAAGACATCCTCAAATAATAATCCTAATCCTGTATGGGCTAATAAATATTGATCTGTGGGCTGGAATGATCCCCAGGCTACCATTGAAGACCTCTGACTATGGGCCACTTTATATTGGGGAGAACAGACAGGTACAGAGCTCAACTGTTCTCACCTTGACCACATCCTGCAAGGCCACCTCTGCTTGCTCTTCCTTCCTGGTCACACTGGTCACTCCTGTTTGCTCTTGTGGCTTCTCTGTGGCGGAACCTTCCTTTGTTCCCAGGCCCTGAAGGACGCTGGGCTCCCCCAGAATGCTAGGCTCCTTGTTCTCCTGCCTGTTCCGTGACATGGAGCCCTCATTCGTCCCTCTGGGGCTGGAGACCAGCAGCCCCTGGTCGTGACCCCACTCTGCTTCCCTTTCATGACTCCCCTCTGTTGTTCTTTGACCCTCTGTACTCAGCATAACCCCTTGGCCCTCACCCTCTGTCCCTACCACCTCCTTCAGAGCCCAGTTGGCCCTCTCCCTTAGCCCCGGGATGCTGGGTGTTGAGTGTTCCAGGCAGATCCCTGTCTGTGGGGCTCCCATCTCCTGGTCTTGCTGTGGCTTCTCCCTCTCTGGTTCCCACATGCTGTGGGGGCCCCCGAGGCTCCTGGGATCTTCTTTTTTCTTTTCCAAAAAGGGAGGAAGATGTCTGTGTTGCTGGGACATGGGGAGTCCAGCCAACTGGTCTTCCCCTGGTGCATCTCGCAGACAGCTGGCTTGGCTGGTGTGTGCCTCCTCTGGCTGGACTCCTTTGAGGCCTCCATTTACAGCTGAGATCTGCAGAGAAGCCCCAAACCCATCACCATCCTTCTCAGCGCCAATTCACCAAGATGGTGCATGGGAAAATCCACAGCCCTAATGCAACAAGCTTGCTAAATATATGGATTCCCAGGCCCTCCCACTGATCAGCAGATCTGAGGGAGGGTCAGGAATCTGAATGTCAACACCAGGAGATCTGATCCCAGACCTGATTATAGCTTTGACCTGGGAGCAGCAGTGCTTCTCTTCTCAATTTCCTTTCCTCCCTCACCGCTAGCTCACACCCTTCTCCCTCCTTCATTTCTACCTTCTGCCTGAATCTGGTTTCCCCTAAGTTCTTCCCACCCATCTCCTCTGATCTTTCCCTCCGAACTTGACTTCTTTGTATTTTCTTGTCTGCAAAATGGAAATAATCATACCTGCCTTGTAGGGTTGTGATGAAAACTTAGATTGACCAACAGTCTGCTAAGAGTCAGCTGTGCCAAGACCCCACATTCCCCTGTGCACGTCTGCATCCCTATGCTTCACATGTCATGTTGTAGCGTGTTCCTTTAGGGTCTGCCTCCCTGAACAGACCTGGAAGTCCTTCAGGTCAGAGACTGAGTTTCTGGACCTGGTGCCTGGAAGCTGGTGGGGGTGCAAGGCAAGCACGTGGAATGATGATAACTGCAAACTACCACTTACTGAGCACGTGGCAGGAGCCTTGCTCTGTGCTACACATGGTCTGTCTCAAGGCATCCTCACAATCGCCCTGCGAGCATGGCAAATAATTTGCTGGAGGGCTGTGGTAAGGGCTGGAGCTGGGATTTGAACCAGTTGATCTGGTTCTTCTTCAACCGCTCTCTGAACTGAATTGAGACATTTGCAAATTATCCAGAAGAGGTTGTTTCCCTGGACTGTTTCCTATAAGCTTCTGGTCACCCTCTCTAGCACCTCCTCCTCCCCTGGGCCCCACTGGTTTCTGCCAATTATGTCAGCCAACCCTTTCTCTCCCTGATATCCCCACCACTTAGGAATACGAGCCTTCACTTCTATGGGTCCCCAGGTCCACACATTGGCCTTTCTGTCTGTCTGTCCAGTTGGTGCAGGGCTTAGTTATTGCTCAACCCGGGGGGTCCCAGCAGAGATGGAGAAGAGGCAACTCAGAGGGAAGGTCAGGCAGAAGCACCTCCTTTGGGGAGTCTTTGGTTTTTCTGGGTCTTCCCTGGGTCCGGCTGGAATTAGAGCAGCGGGACCTGAAAGTAAAAGGGGCAGGGGAATCCTGGACCTCTCTCCAGAAGTGGTCTTGGCTCTTGGATGCAGGATATCCTATCTTTCCAACCACCCATTCATCCCCCACCCTTTCACCCCCCCATCCTCGTGCACGCATCCCCCTCTTCATCCACCCTGCATCCCCACCCTCCTTTTATCCACCATCCCACCATCCATTCATCCTTCTAACACTCTATCCCAGCCACCCAACAACTCTTTATAGAGTATATTCTATGCAGCATCACAGGGCATCATTAGATTATACTGAAAGCTAGGGAGGTCGAGATTCAGGGGCTCAGAAAGCAGGAAGGGAGGGAGAAATGGATGGTGCTAGAGGCTGAGGGCTTGGGGCTTGCTTGGGATGGGTGGTAGCGGTGGCAGCAGGCATGAAAAGAAGCTTCCCTCCAAGTGTACCCACTCACTCTGAGAACATGGGCCAGGCCCCATCCAGGTCCGGCCGCTGCAGATCCAAGTCGAAGGCCACCCCGTTGAGAGCATATAGCGAGTCCAGGATGTCCTCCTGGAGTTCAGGGCACACCAGAGGGCTCCGGGGGCCATACCATTCCCTATGTTCATAGTGATCAGCATCCGTGGCCTTTGGCCCTGGTGCTGTTGCCACCCCCAACCTCAGAGAATCCACCTCTGCTGCATACCGTAATGGGACAATTCCCCAGGCAGGGCTGTGGCCCTTGGGGGCGAAGGGCCTAAGATCATGATGAAGTGTCATTCATGACTGGGCTTCTAACCTCCCATCCGCTCTTTCTTCCTTGACTTTCCCCTCATCTCTCTCATTTGATACTAAACCATCCTTGTGGGGATGAAGGGGCAAGTTTCTTGAAGGAGGGACAGTGGGCTCAGGTACGAGCAGGAGCATGCCCCACCTGGTGAGCTCTGGGTTCAGGAGGCAGAGCTGCAGGTACTCGGCCAGCTGTCCGTGGGCGAGGCAGAAGCGGATGAAGGCACGGCCTTTTCCCAGAGGGGTCTTCAACTGCAGAGCACACAGGGGACAAAGTGGGGTGGTATTAGGCCAGGGGAACTCAGCCAGCACAGAGAGGGCATGGGTGGTCCACGAGAAAGGGTGTCATGGGACTTGAGGCTATGGGAGGAAAGGGTGGCTGGAGTGGTGCTGAGGGCAGCACTAATGAGAGTTGAGGACCGGCGTGGGAGGGGGCAGGGGCCAGGGAGGGGGGGTATCTATGGTCAATGGAGCTGGGATGGATAAGAAAAGGGCCTCGGGCAGGCCTGGGCCCCCTAGCCCCCAAGTGATCCCCATCAAGGGCCTGGTGGCAGGACCCCATCATCCTGGGGCCAGGCTGCCTGCCACTTGGCCCTGGGTACCTTGTCCTGTGAGTGAACAAAGAGGGCTGGCTCTGTGTTCCCCCGCTGCTGCCTGAGGGCAGTGCAGAGAAAATCCCAGTAATCCTTCTGAGGTCTCAGGAAGCTCTTCTGCTGTTTCTGGTCAAACTGGGAGCAAGAGGATGGAAAGGAATCATAGAAATGCTTCCTCCTAGAACCCACCCTGTGTCCCAGCATGCTGAGCAGACACATGGCAGAGGGGCAAGGGCTAGTGCAGACAGACCTGGCTCAGGTCCTGGCTCTGCCCTTACTGGCTGTGTGGCCAGGAGCAAGCTGCTTGACCTCTCTGAGACTTCAGTGTTCCCATTCATTCATTCCATCAATACTTACTGAGCACTCACTATGTGCCAGACCTGTTCTAAGTCCAGGGGAGACGGCAATGAACAAACTGACCTCATGGGCTTATATCTTGGAAGGGGAGACAGAAAATGAACAAACTGAAAAAGTAAAGATATATACTGTTAGTACCGACTGCTAAGGAGAAAAAATAAAGCAGAAAAAGGGAATAGGAATTGGGTGGTATGTGCACGCATGTGTGTATGTGATGGTATGTATGTGTTGTGTGTGTGATATGTATGTGTTAAAAATTTAGATGAGGTGGTTAGAGAAAGCCTTACTGAGTAGATACTATTCAAGTTGAAATCAGAAGGAAATAAAAAAGTGTACCATCTAAATTTGTGGGGGAATAGCATTCCAGGCAGGTGAAATAGTACGTGCAAAGGCCCTGTGGTGGGTGCATTCCTGGTGTGCTTTAGAAGATCCAGGAGGCCAGTGTGACTAGAGGGCAGCAGATGGAGGGCAGACTGGCAGGAGACTCACACATATCCATACCACATATACACAAACTTCATACACTCACACCCACACCCGCCCCCATACCACACACACACACACACACACACACACACACACACACACAATCAGGTAAGTAGGAAGGGTGTACTTGTAATGTGGGGGATGGGCAGGTCATGAATCACTTCATGGGGTTAGAGTGAGAATTGCATAAGGTGGGCATGTAAAGGCTTAGCCTGGCACATAGTACGTGCTCAGTAAAAGCTAGTGATAGTGATGACTGGGGCTCTAACCAGCAGCAAGAAGGGCCAGCTCTAGGACATCTGTGCCTCTGAAACTGTAGTCCTCAGCAGGGTGGTTGCCCCCAGCCCCTCCCTGCCCCAGCCCTGCCTCCCCACCCCTCCCAGGCTACATGAGTGAGGTTAGATGTTAGGAAGGTCTTGCTGACTGAGGGGCACAAGGTGGTGCATGGCAGCAAGGAAGGGTGGCTCTTCACTCGGGATCTGGGAAAGCCCTCATGGTTATCTGAGCCTGGAGAGAGAGGAAGGGAGGGGACCCGAGGGGAGGACAGGGGAGGAAAGGGCAGGGCCCCACCTGCAGCAGCCGCTCCAGGCAGCCACAGAGTCCATGCAGCTCAGCGCTGGCGTCTGTCACCCGATGCCCACCCCTGTAGCCCTGGAGGATGGCAGAGACAGCAGCTGCGAGGAGGATGGTGGAAATCAGACATCAGGGAGTGAGGTCTCTGAGGCTCCCAAGACCCCTCATTTCTCCCTCAGTTCAGACCCAGAAAATCTCTCACCTTTCAGGTCCCTGGTGACCTTGAGGGCAGCCCCCTCTTCTGCCATGAATATCTGAAGTGATATGATTCCTATGGCTCTGGAAGTTCACCCCGGAAGGAGCCTCTGGGTTCGGCTGTTCGATCCTCTCCTTACACGAAGGAAGAATCAGCCTAGAGAAGGAAAGGGGTGGCTCTAGGGTCACAGTGAGTTAACTGGTAGAATAGAACCCCAGCTCTTTCTTGTAGGCCAGTGTGGGAAGGTGATGGCGTGGCCCCCGCTTATAGAGCAGTTCCTGGTGCCTGACAGCTTTGTCTCACTCAGTCCCCACAATAATCCTAGCAGGTTATCAACTCCATTTTAGTCAAGGTGAAAAGGGGGCTCAGAGTGGTTAAGTCTTTTACCCAAGGCCACAAAGCTCTAAGCTGTGAAACTAGAATTTGAACTCAGGTCTGTGCCCCCGGGGCCTGTGCTCCCAGCCCTGACTTGATGTGAGTGAGCCTGTTCGTGTTCATGCCATGTGGATGCTGGGCTGAGGGACCGTCACCCCTCTTCCCATAGGGAGCCTTGCCGGAGAGTCATCATCCTTGAGACACATTCTCATCCTTTCCTGATCCCCAGCTGAGTGGAAAATATGCATTCTTTGGGGAGAGGGAGGCAGAAGTAAGGCGAGGCCTGAGAGCTGGGACTGGGGTGTGGGGAGTAGGACACCTGGTTTTAATCCTGCTGCTCTCTCCCAGTTAAATCTCAGCTTGCTCCCCTTCCCCCAGTGGGTCCTGGAGCTCAGGGAGGAATATTGTGGCCCCTGAGGGCCAGTGGGCTTATTCTGAGAGCCTGGAGTAAAGACTGCGCATGGGGTAGGAAAGACTGGGCATTGGGGTCTTGCCTCCCAAGCTGTGGTTGGTTGCTGGAATTTGGGGGTGGGTGAAAGTGAAGAAGCAGTGGGGCACAGTGGAGAAGGCAGGATGGGGAAAAGGAGAGTAAGGAGGGAGGGTGGGTGGGGGATGGCATTCAGGGAACACTGAGCTGGGAGTCAAGGGACATGGGTCTCCATCGTGGCCCTGGAATTCACTGTGACCTTGGGCACATCCCTCACCTTTCTTGGGCCTCAGTTTCCCCATATGTAGACCAAGGGTTCAAATTTAGGGTCTCTGAAGTCCCTTCCAGACCAGACTGATTATAAATCTATGAACACCTATATGCATCTTGTCCTGTCCCTCATACCCATCAAGATTCCTCAGCTTCTCCCTCCTGGCATCATTTCCCTCCTCCAGCCTCCCCCAGACCCCGGAATCTATCTGTACTCACCTGGGAAGGCCTGGCTGGTGGAGGCATGGAGAGCGGGTGCTGCAGCCTGAGCCTGCCACTTGTGGCTATAGTCCTTGCACTGCTCTCAGAGTTTGCCGCTTGGGCGGGTGACTCAGGCCCAGGCCAGCACTCTGGAGGGGAAACCCTGCTCCGAGGGGGAGGAGCAGAAGACCACGGGGAGAAGTGGCAGAGGCAAGGTCAAGGGCAGCAGGGCAGAATGGCTGAGATGGGGATGATTAGCTGGCCAAACACGGACTCATGCAGGGGTGGGGAGCGGCAACTGCTGCTGTTCAAGTTTCCTTCCCTTCTCCTCACGGCCACTTGCTTTGTCTTTCTTCCTTATTACCACCAGGTGGCGCAAAGAGGCTGGGATGCTGCCGTCTCTGATATGCTGCCAGTTTTTTACGGCCACTTGGAGTGTGATGCAGGTGGGGAGGGGGAAGGCAAGGACCCCATCACCAGTCTCTCTCCTCCTCCCTACTTAAGTCTCCCGAGGGGGTCCCCATCCTTCCAGTCCTGGTACTCAGCCCTAAAAGGAGGGAAGTGACCTCTGGGTGAGGTGCTGTCTCCAGGAATGGGCCAGGTGCGCTGCCTAGGTGGGCTGTGGCCCTTCCACCCTGGGTGTGCTCTGCCTCCTTGAGCTCAGGTCTTCCCACCGCCTGGTCCTCGCTTTTCTAGGCTGGGGTGACCCAAGGGCTAGTGCTGGGGCCAGAGATCAGGGGAGCAGGCACCTCTTCCACTGTTCACAAAGCCCAGGAAGCTCACGTGAGCCCTGGCGCGCGCCTGGCCCAGCTCTCCTGCGCCACTCCGGGCCTGTCTCTCCCCCTCCTGGACCTGGTCGCCGGGTGCAGAGGCTCTGTCCCCCGTTCCTGTCCCCCGCGTCCCTGTCTCCCCCTCATCATCTCTCCTTATCTGCTTCCTGCCTCTTCCGTCGCTCCGTCGGTATCTTTCTCGCCTTCCAGTACTCAGCCGGCCCGCGCCCCAGCCCCCGGGACCCTGCCACCGCCCCTCCCCGCGTCCCCGCCCTCGGGTCTCCCTCTGTCACTGGTTGCTCCCGGCGCCCGTGTCACCGCCCCTCGTCCGCCCCGACTCCCCCGCTTCCAGGCGGTGCCGCCGAGAAGGCTCCGGGAGGGGACGGGCTGGGGGCGTCGCCGCCCCCCTCCCACGTCGGAGGCGGCCTGGGCTGGGGGGGCGGGCCAGCTCCCGGGGCGCCCGCGTCCCTTCCCGGCACAGGCCCGCGGGGCGCCCGGCCGGATGGGCTGCACCGTGAGCTTGGTGTGCTGCGAGGCGCTGGAGCCCGGGCCCCCCTGCGGCCCCCAACCTCCGGGGAGCCCCCCGGGGAGCTCCCCCGGCCCGGCGCTGGGCCGGTGCTGGGAGCCCGGGGGTTTGGTTCGCGCCGAGAGCAGGCGGCTCCTGCCTCAGGTAGGCACTGCGGCGACGGGTGGGAGGAGTGGGTGGTGGGCAGAGCCCAGCTCACCTGAGACAGGTAAGGAGCCAAGCCAGGAAAGAGCCCATCAGCTGTTGGGAGGTGGGCAGTAAGGGCAGGCTGCCCCAGGGGGATGGGTTGGATTAGGACCAGGTGAAGGCACAGAGCTAGGTGAGGTCTCACCTGGATTGCTAGTGCCCTTGGGAGGAGGGTGATGTAGCACCTGACCCTTAAAAGGGCAAATAGTTCAGGTGGGGTTTAGGAGCCCTCCAAGGCGGGCAGGGCTGGGAGGGCTGGGGAAAGGCACTGAAAGTGTTCATTTCACCTGAGCTGGTCCTGGGTATCCCTCCTGGGAGCTGTGGCTGTTGTCCCTGACGGGGGCTGTTTAGCCAGGAGGGAGGGGCCTTCTGAGGCAGGGAGAACCCCACCAGAGCAAGTCTGCCCTGAGGATGGTGGGGGCAGCTGGACCCTCTCTCCTGCAGTCTCTGTCTGGGTAAGTTTTGGAGCCTTGCAAGTGGGGGACTGACCCCCCGGGTGGTGACAGGCTGGTGTTTGTTCTGGATGGGGCATCTGTCTGGGAAGCACCAAGTCTGGTACAGGTGTGGGCACTAGGTTTCTCCCAGAAGGAGGAGAGGGAGATATTTGGGGTCACTGGGGACTGTATAGCTCGCTCTAGGCTCCCGGCATAATCCTAGCCTACCTCCCTGTTCGGGGCTGTGAGAGCTGCAGCCTTCTAAGATTTGTTCGTTGTGTGGGGTTTGGATTATGGTGCTGCCTTATATCTCTCCACTTGGGTACACAGCGCGTGAGGGACTCAAAATGTACCTGTGGCTACATCCGAGCTCCCTTCTCCCCCTTCATTGGGGCAGCCAGTGAAGCCAGGTGTGTGTGTGTGCGTGTGCGTGTGTGTGTGTGTGTGTATACTTGTGTATGTGCGTGTGCTTGCACACACATGTCTCAAAGTGATCCCTCTGCCCCACTTGCCTGGATGCCCCTCAGGGCACAAATTATGGCATATTCATGGTTGTACTCCGCAGTGCCAGGCATAAGGCTGTACTTATAAACAGAACTCTCTGTCCTTCCTAAGCGTTGGCCGGGTCATCACCACGGTGACAGACCACGGTGAGGGACACGCCTGGGGTGTAGCTGTTGCCTGAGCCCTTGCAGTGGCTGGTGGCCTGAGCCTAGCTTGGGGTCCAGGGGCAGGATGAGGCCTGGGGGTGCCGGCTGGGGGGCGTTGGCTGCTCCTCCCAGACTGCTGCTTCTCAGTCCTGGCAAAGGGGCAGAGGGTCCAGCCAGGGAAGGTGGCGTGGCAGAATCCCTGGACTTTCGGGCCCCTCCAGAGGTCATCCAGGCTCCTCTTCTTCCTTAGAGCCTTGAGTTTTCAGGGGAAGTGATTTCACAGCCCCTCTTATCTGTCTCTATCTTAGACCCTTCTTTTTAAAAAAAAAAATATTTTTATTGATTTCAGAGAGGACAGGAGAGGGAGAGAGAGAGGGAAAGATCAATGATGAGGGAGAATCATTGATCGGCTGCCTCCTACACGCCCCACACCGGGGATCGAGCCCACACTGGGACATGTGCCCTTGACTGGAATCAAACCCGGGACCCTTTAGTCAGCAGGCTGATGCTCTATCCACTGAGCCAAACCATCTAGGGCCCCAGATCTTCTTGACTTTACTTTCTCTGTTGGTGGGTCTCCTTGATTCCCTGTCTCCCTACCTCTTCCACTCCCATGCAGCCAGGTGTTGGGGAGTTGCCAGGTGGGCTGAGGGACAGGCTGTCTGCTGAGATGGAGGAAGGAGCAGGGCACTGGAGGTGGGTGATCAAGGAGAGGGGAGAAGGAGGGGGAGGGGAGTGTGTGTGGGTGTGGGACAGCCATAGGGACAAGGATGGGGACGAGTGTCTGTCTGCATTCAGATGAGCTGGTTTCTGAGCTGCCTCTTGAGAGAGCCTGGCTCTCACCCATGACTCACTCCCTTCTTTATCTGCAGGACTACACTCTCCATCCAGCCCCAGCCTGTGCCCACTGCCCCCTGGCTCTGGCTCCAGAGGTGGGGGCTGTTGCTGGCTGCTCTCTTCCATGCCAGCCCCCTTCACCTCCCATTCATATTACAGCTCTCAGGACACTTCAGTGACCTAGGAAAGAGTAGCCAGGCGACCACCTCCCTGGAGGAGGTGTTTTACCAAGTTCTTGTGGACTGTGGAGGATAAACATCTCTTGGGCTCTCAGCCCCCCTGGGAGTCAGGGCTTAGAAGCTACTCAGGCATCTGGGCTCCCAGCCAGGGCACTCCCACTGCCATCCTGCCATCAACATGCCACCATTCCTGCCACAGACCATTCCCCTCCTCCTAACCCCCATCCCCATTCCCCAGGCCAAGCTCCTCTCCTGGGGTCACAGGCATGCTCAAATCACCTGTTCCTACCCCCAGCCTTTCCTGTCTTCTCTCCACTCTGGGCAGCCCCTCCCTGCCAGGCCCTACGGCCCTCTTCTCCTGCATGCTGTCCCCAGTCTTCCCCCTAAGCAGACTGTCCTCTGCACAGACCACACTGCCCTTTCTCTGATTTCAGGCCCCATTGCCCACACTACTCCTGCTTGTCCTGAATCTGTGACTTGCTCCTCCTCTTTGCTCCCAAGCCCCTGAGCCCCTGCTCTGGATTATCGGAGCCTGGAGGTATGGTTCTGCCTCCCTCCGGTAGCCTCCTCCGGGTCCTATGATTGCCATACACACTGAGCCCTCCTCTGGCAACATATGCCAGCCTGCCAGCCTCAGGAGAAGGGAAGGTGGGGCTTGGCATTCCTCCTAAGCATTCCCGCCAAACCTTCTCTGACCTGGGCGCCAAGGGGCCTGGAGGGCATCTCCAGGTGCCAGCCTCGCCTCCTCACTCTCTGCCGTGTCCCAATACAAGTGGATGCTTGTCGGATGGTGGTGGGAGCAGAGAGAAGGAGACTCTAGGCTGCTTCTACCTTTTCTCCCTTAAAGCCAGTTCCTGGGGTCAGTTCATCTGGCCTCTTGTCCAGTAGCCCAGAGACCGGCTGAGTTAGGAGATCCCCAGGAGGCAGGTGCTGCAGCCTACCCTGCCTGCTTGTTGCGGGGTCCTACACTCCTGATGGAAGCGCTGGGTCTAATCTAACGCCCTCTGCTATGGTTGCATTCCTTCCCCTCTCTAGTTCTATAAATCATAGAATCCCCAGCACTGAAAAAGGATCGTGGTGAATCCTGCGAGGTCACAGATCTATTTGAGAATCTGATGAAAGCTATGGCTGCTCTTGCTCAGGAAATGCTCATGGACATGTCCACACATACACAGCCACTGTACACACACACACACACACACACACACACACACACACACACACAATGTCATACATCCCCTCAAGCCTACCCATGGTCCTGATCCCTCCAACCCCTGCATGTCACAGTTGAGCACATTGAGGTCCAGAGGAGGGAAATGACTGGCCTGAGGCGACACAATAAGTGACAGACCAGGACCACAACCCTGGTGTCCTGACCCTGTACATGTGGGAGTTCCGTTCCCAGTGGCAACTTTTCCCTTCTCCAAATGCTACCTAATAAGACTGGACCTGGCCATTCATTTATTCAAACAGCATTTATGTTTTGAGGTTTTGGGTATTTATTACCTTAGTTTTGAATAGAATTTATTTCATTGTAAGTTTATGTATTTTAAACATGTTAATTTTATTGAGAGATAATTGACATGAAACATTGTATAAGTTTAAAGTGTAAGGCATGTTGATTTGACACAGTTATATATTGCAATATGATTACCACAGTAGTATTAGCTAATAATTTTATCATGCCACATTATTCTTTCTTTTTTGTGGTGGGAACAAGTAAGATCTAGTCTCTGAGTCAACAGGCATTTTTTGAGCGGCTGCTCTAAGCCAGGCACTGAGCTAGGAGCTGGGGATAGAGCAGGAGAGCAGACAGCCCAGTGCTTGCCTTCAGAGGGGGTGTTAATCCAGTGGGAGAGAGAGAACAAACTGTCAACAAGTGATTGCACAAAGACAGAGATTACTGGAAACAGTCTTGGGGGGGGGGGGGGGGGGGAGTAAAGGATGTTATAGGAGAAACCAATGGATCGGAATTAGATTGGGAGCTGGAGGAAGTGGCATTTCAGCCAGGAGCCCACGTGCAAGTAGCAGTGAGGACAAGCGTCTAGTAGTGGGAACAGCACACTTGGAGGTCCTGAGATGGAGAAGAGTTGGGAGTTCTTATGGCATTTTACAAAGGCTCCCTCTGCCAGCTCCAGGTTCCTCCTAAGCCCTGACATCCATGTGGTATGTGTATGGATGGGAAGGGGTGAGAGGCAAAGCGGGGCGACCTGGGGGAGGTGGTCACAGTCATATGGTGAGTGATACTGGCAGTTAGCGAGGTGGTGGGCCATCAGGAGGGCTCGGTGGGGGGTGAGGCCAAGACTGATTTAGGGGGAGAAAGGACAGGACTTGGAGGTGGGGTGGGAGGGAGAGGTAAAAAGGATTCCCCTCATCTTACAAAGATGGTAGCTGACAAGGCTTCATCAGGCATCCCTTCACTTGAGTTCACTGAAGTGTTTCATAACACAGGAAGTACATAAACTTCACGTACCCAATGTACCCAGCACTCAGTCAAGAGATAGAGCATTGCCCACACCCAGAAGTCTCCTTCCTGTCCTCTTACAGTCCCTAATTTCCCTCTGACTTCTACCAGCAAAGATTTGCCTGTTATATAGAACTTTCTATAAGTGGAGCACATTGTACGTGTTATTTTGTGCCTGATTTCCTTTGCTCAACACTATGGTTGTGAATGCCGTCCATATTCTTGTGTGTGGTGGTAGATCATCCCTTCTTATTGCTGGATAGTGGTCCATCATGTAAAGATATGCAGCTCACTTGCCAGTTCTGCCACTGACAGACATTTGGGTTCTTTCTAGTCTGAGGCTTTTGCGGTAGCACTGCTATGAACATCTTCGTGCATGCCTCTGGTGGCCCTGACTTCTCATTTCTGTTGAGTAGATTCACCCGAAGCATCTCCAGAATCAAAGGCATCATTCTCTCCAGGGAGTACCCCAGGCGTCTTGGGATGAGAGACATCCTGGAGAAGGAAAGGGAGACGATCTCTAACACCCTAATATGTCCTTTTGTAGTGACTTTCCTCATCTTGCTTGACTTCTAATGTGGAACTCAAGTGTAGGAGGTGAAGGAGGAAGAAGCTCTAGAGGCCGAGTTGGCATGGGGGTGGGTGGAGTCAGCTGACCACCTCTCTCAGCCATACCCACTCTCTGGGGGTAGGACTGGGTCCTTGGTGGATTGGATGGTGTGAGGCTGGGGGTAGGGCCATGCCCTCTAGTCTTTCTTTTCTAAAAGGCAGGAAGCCAGCCACTGCCTCCTTGTTTGATGTATGAACTTGTCAAGGGCCCCTGGCACCAGGGCCAAGTGTGGTGCCAAAGGCAGGCAAGCTAAGGCAGCCCCTGGAGGGGCAGCAGCCTGTGAGTGGGAAGCAGAGGCTGCCATCTGCTGAGAAGCTGAGTGTTGGGGAGCAGAGGGGACCCAGGTGATGCTGAGGTTCCAGGTCCCCTTGCAGACTGATCCCTAAGTTGACTCCCTTCCCCTCAGGCACCCCAGCCCTGGTGTTTCTGGCCAGCTCCTCCGTCTCCCAGTCTGAGTAGTTCTAGAGTTTATAACAGGAAGCTGGGTCTACAGCCCACCCTAGGGAGAGGGGATGGAGAGGTCACAACTTTAGACTTCCTTTCTGGCCAAGGAGAAGAGAGTGTTAGGATGCCTCTGGTGCTATCTGTTCACAAGTCTGTCTTCCCAGTAAGACTTTGAGCCAGTGTTTTCAGGACTGAGCCAAATGTTAGTGAACTTTGTATCCCAGGAACTTAGTTAGCAATGGACATGCAGCATCTAGATGCTCAGTCAGGGTTGCCCAATGGATGAATGGATGGATGGTGAGAGTGGGCCAGGTAGAGACCTCTGAGCAAAAGAGAGATCACAGGTGGAGGCCAGGCAAAAGATGAGGATCATCTGTTGGCCTTGGACCTCCACCTGGGCCCGAGCTCCTTCTGGGCATCCAGTGGGGAGGCAGGGATGTAGGGATGGGCTACAGAGAGACCCCTGGGTCAAGCTCATGGTTGGAGGCCAAATAGGAATGCCTGCAGGGTTGGAGGAGGTCAACTGACAGAAGACCTTTTTCAAGGTTTGAAGAGAGTGGGAAGGGAGATAAGACATGGTGATCAGCCGGGGCCGGCAGTGCGTGGCAGTCACAAGGAGGCCCATGGGGTGTCTTCTGGCCTCAGCGCAAGCTTTTACCTCTATTCAGCTCTTCTTGGTATTTTCTTGGCACCTCCTTTCCGGAAATTTATGGGTGTCCCGACCAAACCAGAGTTCACCACACTCCTGCCACAGCTGAAACCACAGTTGTCAAGAATGGCCAGGTGGACCCTTAGACCCAATCCTCAGAGCCTTCTGGCAACCAGAACCCAGATGTCCTGTGGGCCCTGGTGTGTGTGATATGTTGGTTCTGCACCCAGTAGAAGCTTCTCAATTCTCATTTGTCTGCTTACCTCTCAGCCTATCTATCTTTCTACCCACCTGTTCATCCATCCACCATCTTCTTTTACCCATCCACCCTTCATCCTCGTATCTATCACCTTTCCTCTCACCTACCTATCCTCTCCATGTACCATTTGGTTTGTCCAGTAAGCCCTCACCTTCTGTGTGACACCCAAACACACCAACCTGAGACAGTGCGCCGGAAGGCCTGCGCACGCTGTCATCTGGTTCTAGAGCAGGGAGTGGACTGTTCTGCCTGGAGCAATCTGGGAAGCCCTCCTGGAGGAGCTGACATTTTGAACTGGGTCCTTCAAGGTGAGTAGGAGTTCACTGACACTGAGGGGAGGCAAGGCCATTTTAGTCAGGCCCAGAGGATCGAAAGTGTGTGGTGCTCTAAGGGAGATGTATAAGGTGGGAGGGCAGAGGCCTGGTCAGAAGCTGGGAATGAGAAAGGCCTTGAATGCCAAGTTAAAGAATTTGGACTTTAGACTTATGTGGTCCGTAGAGAGCCCCTGGGAGGGTCAACCAATGGCGGGGAGGAGGGAGTCTGCATTTTAAACTATCCCTGACACAGGGTGGAAGGTGGATGATGGGAGGAGTGGAGTGACTTGAGCCTGCTAATAGGTCTTTCTTACGTGGCCAGACCAGATGGGTGTGTGTGTGTGTGTGTGTGTGTGTGTGTGTGTGTGTGTGTGTAGGGGTGCCCCTGGGATGCTGGTTCCCCTTCCATGTCCCTGACTTTACGTCCACTAACCCCTTTGTCCCCTAAACAGCATCCCCAAGAACTGGGGTCTGGCAGGCCAGGAGTTAAGCTGAGAGCTCACCTGGAGGAGGTGCAGCTGGCTCTCTGCCATGTTCCTTTGGCTCAGTTTCACCTGCTGCCCAGCCCAGACGTCACTTCCATGGAGGTTGGGCAGGGGACAGGCCTGGCTTTGTTGGGACCCTGAGACCAGGCTAGGTCTGCTGCCCTGCCCTGGTAGGGTTGGAGGATGGGGAATGGAGGGGGCGGGTAGGGATCAAGATTCCTGGGCCCTGGTGCTGCGAGAAGCCTGGCTGCAGAGCTCCTTGGCTGGCACCTCTGGCACACCCTAGTCACATGCCTGAGGGGGGCGAGTTGGGGGTGGTTGGCCAAGGATGGCAAGAAGTGGGTGGGGTCAGAAAGTGCTTTAGGGCCACATTGCCCTTCTCCTTCTGCTTCCTTTGGTCCAATAGCTCAGCCTGTCCAGGGGAAAAGAAGCGCTCAAGCTTGTAGGATCAGGATCCTTGGGGGGCCAGAACTGACTCTCCTCAGTGTCTCATTTCCTTCTCTGCCTCTCTTTAAATCTCTCTCACACTCTATCTCTGTTTCTTTCTGGGAGTCTGTGATGCTTACTCCTCGGGAGTTTCAAGTCCCTTTCCCACTCTCATTCTTCCCTCCCAAAAGCAGGAGGCAAGGGATGATGGCATCTCTCTTGTAGAGGAGGCAGTGTGGAGTAGTAGTTATACTAGTAGCCTTTGGGGTTAAACTAAGTTCAATTCAGGCTTTGCCACTTCAGGGCTGTGCATTGCTGAGCATATTACATAACCTCTCTGTTCTTTGATATCCTTCGCTTCCCTTAAAAGCACTCAAAGCAGTGTGGGGCACATTAGTAGTTTTTAATAAGGGGTAGGTGTTGTTGCCGTTGTGGTGGTTATTGAGTGATTGTATTAATCTGCATCCTCTGAGAAACAGGATGGGATTAAATGTGTAGAGATTTTATTAGGGAAAATGCCCGAGTGGAAGGAAGGAGCCAGGAAAGGCTGGGAGACCCTTCAGCCGACGATGTAAGACTTACCCTAAGTGAAGGAGAGATGGAGGGAATGAGTATTAGACAGAAGTGTCCTAGACATCCATGTACTCCAAGGAGAGTTCAGCAAAGGGAATCTATGAGCCAAAAACTGGCCGAGAAGTCCGGTGTCTCTCAGGACTGGGCTGCCTTAGAATCACCCGTGCACTTCACCGAGCGGGGAGCAGCCCCGGGAGGCATGGCCCCCGCAAGCAGAGCAATGACTTTGAAAGTGCACAGCTGGGGCCTTTGTCAGTCCTGCTCCCTTCAGCAGGGGTCTGTGAGGTGCATGCTTGCGTTGGGATATGGAAGAGAACAGGGCCTTCTATCTTGGGGGCCGGAGGGGGGTTGAAGGTGCAGGGGGGATGATCCAAGTATCTGGAAAGAGGCCGCAACTTGGGCCCCAGGCTATTGTGCTCCCTTCCAGGCCTGGGCCTGCTTGGCCTGGCTGCCAGGTCTCTTCCCTTAGGGCCTGGCTTTAGCCTGGGCCACGGCTGTTGAGTTCATATCCTTTGCCCTAGTCCTAATGGATGGATGGAGTGGTTGTATTTGGGGCAGAGGGCTGACTCCACCTGGCCTCTGACACTACTCTCTGTCCCTGTCCCCCCTTCTTTCCTTCCTGCTGGGGGTGCTTCAGCATTGTGGGGCAAATGGAGGCAAAGGCGCACTGGGCCAGTGAGAGTCCAGTGTAGGGTATTCAGAGGACTGCATTGTGCTGCTCTCCACGCCCCCCTGGACAGAGCCATCCACCTCAAAGTGCACTGCGGGTAGGGGGGAGGGGGAGATGGGCATCCTGACACTATCCCTGACAGTGACCTTGGAGTTTTCTGGGGCTGGCCAGAGTGTGGCACAGGGGGTGAGAGCAGATGCCAAGCTGCGACACCATTAGGGAAATGAAGTTGGAGCAGGAGCAAGTGTTTCTGGACACTGAGCTGAGGCCAACTGTGGGAGGTCAGACCAGGCCCAGCCTGGCCAGGGTCCCCCCGCCACTGCCGCCACCAGCTTCTGGCTACTGCAGGGCAGGCAGACTGCATTGAGATGTGTGAGCCACCCAGACGGCCTCTTGAACCCCAGCCACTCAATATGCTAAGCAGGGCTAATTTATTCCCTTGTTTCTTAATGGAACTGCAGCGAAGCAGCAGGGGGTGAGTGTGTTAGAGGTAGCACTGGAGGGGGAGAGGTTCTCTGTGGGTCTCCCACATTCTGCTGCTGGACTCCTGGGCTGCCTGTATGACTCGACATGGCCCCTCCCAGGGCTTCAGCTCAGAGAGGAAGCCATGCAGTGGAGGGAGCAGTGACTTGGGGACAGGCAGCTGGACGAGTCCTTGCTTACTGTTTCCTGGCTGGGTGCCCTGGGCAAAGTAGTATCTCTGAGCCTCAGTTTCCTCATCTGTGAAATGGAGAGAATAGAGCCCACCTCCCAGGCTGTTGGGAAGAGCCAGCTTCACGGTGTCTACCAGGCTCTGGGACACAGTGGGCAGGCGGCTCAGTTTGAGCTGTCTCTGTTCGCATTGGCACCTCCTTTCCCTCTTTTGCCATCATCTGCAGTTTGGAGTCCTGAATCCTGAGGTCACCTGGAGATGGGGGAGGAGGGAGGAGGCCATTCTGAGAGCTCTGCTCTGGGGTTCAGGGACTGGGGGTGAGGATGGCGACAGAGGAGCTTAGAGCACCATAGCAACAGAATAAGAGCGGACTTGTGGTGGAAAAGCATGGACCCAGGGGTTGGGCTCATCTGGTCACAAATCTGGGCTCTGGCACTGACTAGCTTTGTGGGCCTCAGGTTCCTCATCTGGAAATGGGAATGAGAGCACCTACCTTGCAAGGTTAGTGAGGGGATTCAGTTGGCTAACATGTGTAAAGTTCCTAGCGCATAGTAGGCCCCCAATAAACACCAGTGTCCTTCCCCTGGAAGGGGCCTTTGAGGTCGTTTGGTTAACACCTTCACTTGCTGGCTTGGCCAAGGCTTCACCTCTGAGCGCCTCTCAGAAAGCAGGGGTAGGAATGAGGGAGAGCCCTGACTTGGCAGGCAGGCCAGAGGTCACTTAGCAATGGTGATAACAAACTCCCTAAAAGAGCTTCACTCTCTGCTCACAACAGCCCTGATGTGAACTGATAGGATGTGAGCAGGCACTGTCACCCTATTTCACAGATGGGAAGGTCGAGGCCCAGGGAGGTGACTTGTCCACAGTCTCACCACTTGGTGCAGAGTGGAACGTGAGCCAGGTCTTAGGATTCCTTGACCACTTGACCTTCCTCCTGCATCTTGCCTGCCCTCCTTCCACTGAGCAGGACAGTGTCCCCACTCCCAGCAGTACCACTAAAGGAGGGGCTTCTCTTGTTATCAGGGGTCCCTTTGGAGCAAGAAGGCATTGCCTTGCTTGACTAGTCAGTCCTCCGGAGACCACCCTCCCCCACCCTGGCCTGACCTTCAGCCCTGAAGGCACCCACCCATCTTCTAGCGAGACCCGAGACCCGAGGCTGTGTGGGGAGTGGGGATGGGGTAGGGTTAGGCCTGTTGCCTCCTTGTTCAGGCTGGGCACAGAAGCCCAGCTACCTCTCTCTAAATTACCTCCAGCAGGTTGGCACCCTGACTGCCTACTCCAGGAAGCCAGTCTGGCTCTGCCTTTCTCCCTGCCCCCTGAGCACGAGTCCCATCCCCCACTGGCCTCTGTGGCTGTGAGAACAGCCCCCATCTTGCTTCCCAGACCACACTGACTGGGCATTCCAGCTCTGGGGTCTCCCCTCTCCCCCCTCCTTCCCCCATTTATCTCCTCCTCTGGGAGCCAGAAGCCCTTTGTGAAGGTCTTTGTGTGGAGTTGAGCTCCCAAGGCCAGGCAGGGGGACAAAGGGACACTCCTCGCCCTTCCCCATTGTCCCATCTCTTCCCAGGAGGCCGAGGGTGTGTGTGTGTGTGTGTGTGTGTGTGTGTGTGTGTGTGTGTGTGTGCGCGCGTGCGTGCATATGTGTGCATGCTTGCATGCGTTCAGGTCCCAGCTTGGCATATTTTCTATGTAACTTGGGGGCAGGGAGGAATCTTGAAGGGACTCAGGGAGGCAGAGCAGTCTTGGGGCCCCCAACCAAGGCTGAGAGGCCCTGAGGGAGAAAGGAGACCGGGTGCCTTTGAGGAGGGGAAATAGGGCCTGGGAGTGCATATGGGAGAAGGGCAAGTCATGGACCTCTGGCCCCAAAGTGGGTGCTGTCACCCCTCACCACCTCCACTTCTCTATTCTCTCCCTCCTTCCATCTCCCTGTCTGTTTCTCCCTCTCCTCTCCCTCCTTTGACCCTTCCCTGTTTTCCCACTTGGCTTTCTTCATGCCCATTCCTTGTCCTCATCCTGGCATCTGCCTTCCTTGGCATTGCCCCTTTCACTGAGGAGAGACTAGAGAGGCACCCCTCCCTGCTCCAGAGAGGCCCTGTCACCCACTGCCAACCCAGTAATTGAGCCTTTTCTTGACTTCTGCTCTCAACTCAGCCCTCCTGGGCCCTGACTGAGTGCCCTGGGCCCCACTGTTCTTGCCCCTCCCTCTGTGTGGGGCCCCTCATCCCAGAGGCGCTATTTCCTAAGCCTCAGGCATGCTCCCCTTTACTTCGGCCAGCTTGATGACCCCACAGTCTAGAATAACACCGAGTGGCTGGCTGCCCACTGGGCCTGGCTAAAAATAGACTTGTGTTTGGTGTGCTTTCAGAATAGTCTGGGGCAGAGGCAGGGTCCAGCCCTCAGGGCCCTCATGGTCTGTATGGGGGACATATTCTGCAGGGGCCCTGGGGCCTCCCACCACCCCACTGCAGCCAGAGGCTTGGTTGGAGGGTCTGGGAGGGACTCTCTGATGCTGGTGGCTGACACAGGGGCAGAGAGAGGTGTGTTGAGTGCCGGGATCAACCCAGGATTCCTAGCTGGTAAGAGTAGATAGTCTGGACTGGAACCCAAGTCCACTCTCGGACTGGAGGCACCGATACTCCAGACTGAGATGGCTTGGTTGCATGCAGGTTAAGACAGAAGTTCTCTTCCCCCGCTCTGCAATTCCTTGGCGTTAGACCCTGAGCAATGACTCAACCTCTTCTAGCATCAGCTTTCCTACTTGTAAGGGGCTTTCTGTCTCTTGGGGCTACTGCGAGTCAGTGGCTGGCAGGGCCCCAGGGCCCCATCCATAAGCTCACCAAGCTGGCAGTCTTCGCCCATTTTCCACCCAAACCCCTGGACCCTCTGTCTCTTCCTGGCCCCTTGGATCTCTCCCTGTGTCTGGGTCTCCATTTCCTCTCTGGTCTCTGTATTGCTCCCGTCGTGGACTCTGGAGCCCTAAGGGGAGGGGAGAAATGCCTGGCCTCTGCCAGGGAGTGCAGAGGGCGAAGGGGCAGATGTGGGCTGGGTGCCTCGCGTGGGCCTCAGGCTGGGCTCAGTGTTTAAAATTCCCAAGAGCTTCTTTGTGTGTGTTCTCTGAATATTTTCTCTTTAATCGCCTCCTGTTCTGGTCTCATGAGTGCACTTTCTTCTCTGAGCTCTCTGAGAATATTAATACTTGTTTATCTTAAAGTTTTTCTCTCCCTCCATCCCACCTGCTGTCTCCAGGTCGCTCTTCTCGGCTATTGCTTCTCTGCTAGGCTTTCCTAGATGCCTGGGAGCCCCGGTGTTGGCTTAAATTTCAAGTGGACAGGAAAGAGCGGATTGTTTGCCCTGAGGGTGGAAATGGACCTGGGAGGCCTGGCTTTAGGGCTGTCGCTCTGGGGAAACTGCTGTCAGTTGCTTTGAGTCTCTCCTCGTTCGTTCGTGCTTGTCAGATCCCAGGGAAACTTCCACCCTCCTGCCTGGGGGCAGGCACTGACTGGCTGCCTCAAGCTCAGCAAACACTCACTCACCCCCTCTTTTCTATCAATACTCATTCCCTCAACTGCGCCCAATGGCCCGCATCAGGGCCCGTGGTTTACCCTCTCTGGAAAATAAACCTTTGCCTCCTGCTGGGCATCGGGACAGGATTTGGAAACATAATCACTTCTTTATTGCTCTACCAGCTTTCCAGATTTAGGTTCACATTCCCCCGTGAACATTCCCCCGGTATCTGAGCCTTTGGAAGGGTCTGTGTTGAAGAATCTGGCCCCTTCTTGGCTTTTCCTGCAGCCAGTTCAGCTTTCTCGGGCTCACGGTTCCCATTCAGACATCTGCTCTCCAGCTCCCAGAATTTTGACACTGTTGTCAGGGGTGATAATCAAAATATTTAACAAGAGCTCCGAGGGACTGAGCTGGGAGGCTGGAGAATTGCACCTTTCAGGTCCAGGGGAGGTTCTAAAGTGTTGGGAGGGTGGGTGCGAAGTAGCTACTGACCCACTGGACCAGCAGTATTTGAGCAATGGTTGTGCTGTGCCAAACATCACTCCTAACTTCAACAATAAAATATATTTTTAAAAAATATATTTTATTGATTTGTTTTTACAGAGAGGAAGGGAGAAGGATAGAGAGTTAGAAACATCGACGAGAGAGAAACATTGATCAGCTGCCTCCTACAACTGCCCCCCCTCCCCCCGCAACAGGGGATGTGCCCGCAACCAAGGTACATGCCCTTGACCGGAATCGAACCTGGGACCCTTCCCTCCGTAGGCCAACGCTCTATCCACGGAGCCAAACCAGCTAGGGCCAACAACAAAATCTTTACTGTCGTTTTAGAGGGTTTCAAGAGGGAGCAAAAGTCAATGTTTGTGTTCAATTGGCTCGCATTACCCGCAGTATCCACTTCACTTCTTAGGGCTGAGGCCTCTCTCATCTGCAGAAGAACAAGATGGGCAGCAGGAAGGCTGTGCCTGGTGAGGAGGGCGGAGGATGCAGCCTTTTCTGGTGCCCTCATGCAGGGGCTGCTCCACGCTCTTGATCCTAGAGCAACTGTTTTAGCTATGGCCTTGGGGCCATTGATGGGTTGGTGAGGCGTGAAGCAGGCTTGGAAACAGCGGGAGGTCAGACATTAGGATGCACTTCCCAGCCAGCCAGGGCTGTGAGGCCAGAGAATAGAATGATCTGGGAGGCTGGGCGGTCTCCCTTCCAGAAAAACTTTAAGGCCTGGTGGGACCCTGGGCAGAGGATGCCTGACCTGCCCTCGTGATTATTGATGAATTGATTTCCCTTTTCCACCTCCCTTCCTCTTTCATTAACAGAAAGCTGCTCTCCATGGGAAGCAGGTTCCCCTTCTTTGAGGCTAAGGGACAACCCCTTGCAGAAGAGGAAGTTAGGGGTGTGAGAGGCAGAGATATGAGGAGCTCTGGGGACCTAGAAGGAGACCCAAAGGTGGGGAGAGGCCCCATAAGGCAACCCTCCCTGGGGCCCAAGGCTGCAGGGAGAGAAGGGCGTCCTCCAGGAAGATGGGGGGCTTGAGGAGGAGGACTGGGGGTGGTTCATACCTCCAGGACAGCTCCCATCCTGACATCTTTTTACGGTATAGTAAAGTCAAGCACGGCATAGACAAGAATTTCCTGTCAACCCTCATTTGCATATTCTTTTGCATCTGGTTTGCATGTCATTTGGGGTCCAAAATGGTCAGAAACTTCCTTTAGCACCAGCTTTCCTCTTTCTGAGGGGGCTCAACTCTACCCCCTTTCATTCTTTCTTGCCCTGGTCCTAGCCCTGGGCTGTGTCCTCCCAGACACTCGACTTGTCCTTCGGGGCATGTATGTTATGTGTGCATGTGTATGTTGTATACAATTCCTCTTTTCCAGGCCCATTTTTGTTTCCTTCCTTGGACCCCTTAAACAAAATGTGCCACCCTTCTAACCAATTCCCAGTCCTTTCTTACAAACTTTCTGGAACAATAATGGTGTTCCATTAGCCTTTTTTTTTTTTTTTTTAAAGAGGGCTCACAGCTCCCCCCATCTCCACCCCATCCTCTGCCTGTGTACCCTTTGCTCTAGTCCCCCCCTCCCCAGCCCCCCTACCCCTCCAGACCTCCCCAGACCCCCCCACCCCGAGACAGGAAGCTTAAGGAAGGGGACAGGCTGATGCTGGACAGAATCAGGTCTGGGTGAGGAAGAGGAGGGATTCCTGAGGGTAAGGAGTAGGTGTCTGGATGGGAAGTGGTTCCTGACCCCTGGGATATAAGAGGACCACAGATGGTGGGAATAGGTTTTGGTTTCTATAAGAGAAACCATACAGAGGGTGCTGAGTTAAGTGAGGCTGGAGATTTGGGGACCAGGGGAGCAGGCCAGCCTATTTTCCTGCTAGAGTGAGCAGGGACTTCTAATACTGAGGTTTTTATGTTGAGTCATGGAAAGTTTAAAACTCAAACCTCTACTGGGGTTCAGAGGAGAATGGAGGAATAGTAGGGAGGAAACAGGGGCTTCTCTGGCAGTGTGGTGCCTCACTTGAAGTTCTGCCTGATGTCTAACTTGAAGATCTGCTGCTTCAGGCATGACTCATTTCCTCATGTTTGTCTTCAGTGTGGGTGGGAGCGCAGTAACTCACTGATATGCTTCCTCTTCTGTCTTCTCTGCTGGAGAAGCACCTTCAAGTCCTCTCTTCTTACGTTCCTGCCTCTTATGGGCTCCTGTGCCCCCCTCCCCCCCTCCTCTGGCCTGTCTCCATCTCCAATGCTATTTTGGCTCCATCCTGCTGGACTCCTGGCTCCTCTTCCTGGTGTCCATTCCCCGGATGTTGGGATGAACTGTGTGTTCCAGACAGGGTGCTCTTGCTGAGGGTTTTGGCGGGCAGCGTCTGTCTAGTGGGGGTGGGGCGGGCAGTGTGCAACCACCAGACCCAGGAAAGCTTGGGGGTCAGGCGAATTTGCTTTCCAAGTCACCCCAGGGTGCCCCTCCTGGCCCGAGGTTCGGAGATATTTGCCCAGCAGCTCCTGAGGGTGCCTTGAAGAGTCAGGTCTGGTGCCGGGCATTTTTACATTTAATTTAATCTGCACAACTACCCCACAAGGTTGGGATCCTTGTCTTTATTTTACAGAAGAGGAAACAGGCTCGGAATGGGGAAATAATTTCTTCAAGGTCACACAGTTGGAAAGGGTCAGGGCCAGGATTCGGACCCTGGTCTCTGCTGGCTTTGTTCCTGGCTTCTTCTCTGTGGGAGGGCACACAGGAGGTGACATGTCATGCATTTTATCCTGGTGTGCTCTCAACTGCACTGGGAGGGAAGAAAGGCAAATACAGAACCAATTCCCCAGATGGCACTGGGGCTCCCAGAGGGCTGGGAGCCTAGTCAGAGGTGTTGCCTCCGGTCCCTGGATCCAACTCCTCACCCCTCATGGCTTCGTGATGGGGCTGGGCTGCCCAAGGGGGCTGCATCAGGAAAAGTTCTATCCCTGGTCTGCCTTGGGCCGGGCCTGCCTTGCTCTGCCCTGAAGCTACCGGACAGTGAGAATAGAAAGTGCCAGAAGCCAGGCTCAGGTGTGTCTGGGACCCTTTGATGTGGGGGAACAAGAAGCCACAGTGTACCATTTAGGTCAAGGGCATGAGTGGAGGTCTGCAGGCCCCAGGAGAGGCCCCCGCCTTGAGGGGCTGTGGGAATATTACCCATGTCTGACATAGGGTCTGACCAGGGCACACTGAGGTGCCAGCTCTCCTGGCTTCTGGGAGTGGTGAGAGGTTCACTTCCCAGGGGATTTGAGGTCTCCCAGGAGCTTGTTCTAGGCTTGGCCCCTGGACCAGCCCTGGCCTCCTGGTTGGAATGAAGTTCCCTGAGAGCCTGGGTGCAGATCGGGCTCCTGCCCTCAGGGCTGCCATTGGGCCCCGGAGGGAGTCCCTGGGAGCCCCAGCCCCCTGCCTGCTTCTGAAGCCTGGGATGCAGCCACGTCACCTTGTTTCCTGCCTCGGTTTCCCTGGCTGGCTGGTGGCACCCGATGCTTTCTCTCTGTCACTCATTTTCCTCTCCCCCCCTCACCTCTGCTGGCCTTCATTGCCTTTCTCTGAGTGATGGGCAGAGCCCTCCTCATCCCCCGGCTCCTTACCCCGCCCCCACCCCCCATCACCCACTGCCTTTCTGTTTTGTTCCCCTTCTCTCCTCTCACTCCTGCTTTCTCTCACTTCCCAGTCTCTGGAGGGTCCTGGGATGAGTGGGGAACTGAAGAGTCCCTGGTCCCATTTCTTGAACTCGCACCCATTTTCCTAGGATGACTTGGCTGGAGAGGGGTGAGGGGTGCCAGTGAGTGTGATGGGGGGAAGTTGTCTGGTAGAGAATGGGGGGTTGGTGCACGTCTGCTTGTTTGTGTGTATCTGCCTCCACTCGCCTCTGTCTTCTGCTGTCTCTAGCTGTCTGACAGTCCCTGTCACTATCTTTGCCTTTCTGTGCCTTAGTTCCTAGGACTTGAGGGGGCGGTGGGGCGGTTAATACAGCTCTCTTTCTGAGCTGCCCACACCCAGCCGCCTTCCCTGCCCTCCCTATCCAGTTCAGGGGAAGACCAGTCAGTGGGCTGGTTTCCCAGGGAGGGGAGGGGCTGTGTGGAAATGGGTAGGGGCCGGGGATTGTGATTGTATTAGCTAGTTCTGATGCAATTGGGCTTCCCAGACTTGGCCCTCCTCTGTCCCCTACCCTGCCTGCTCCTTTCTCCCTCTCCTCCCGCACTCTCCATTCATCTCACTCCCTCTCCCAGCTCCATCAGAATCAATTAGACAGTCCCTGCTTTAATCTCATTGCAGGAGCCTGGGCTCAGACCCAGCGGCCCAGCTCCTAGGTCTGCAGTCTCCATGCTGGGCCCTGCAGTGAACACCCCAGAGGCAGGGGATGACCAGGATGACATCAGGAGCCTTGTTCTTATTTCTCCACCCCCAGATGCTCTGCCTGCCCTGGGAGGGAGTCCAGGCTAGGGCTCTCCAATGGATCAATAACCACCATCATTCCAGGTCTTTCCCCACCCCTCCCCCACCCACCGTTTATCCATCAGCTGCTGGGTGGTGATGGAAGTCATTTGGAAAGGGGCCCAGAGGACCCAGGATTTTCAGCTTGCAGATTAGAGAGGGGTGGGGGTGGGGATGGGATGAGGGTTTGGATAATGAGCTGCCAGTGTCTGAAGGCATTTATTGTACAGAAGAGAGTGACCAAGGTCTCCTTCCCAGGCAAGGCAGGCTAAGAAGAAATGGTCTGGAATTTGAGAGGGGGACTAGAGGTTCGGTATCAGGAGGAACTTCCTGCCTGTCAGGGGTCAGAGACCTGGGTTAGTGGCGGTGAAGGGGAGAAAGAGAACTTACAGAATCACCTCCTTGGGAGACACATTCCTTGTCCTTCCTCTCCCCTCCTCTTCTTCTCTTCCTCCTCTCCTCCTCCCTCTATAAGGTTGTGGAGCGGGAAAGCAATGAACCAGGAATGGGGGCTTTGGTCCAGTTCTGGCACTGCTACTTTCTAGCTATGTGACCTCTTTCTAGCCAGTCACTTTGCCTCAGCATCCTCATGTGTCATTCATGTGTGTGTTGTGGTGGGGAGCAGGGGAAGGTGCTGGGTCTCTTTCAAGTTTAAGTGGGATCAGTACTGGATATTGAGGAACTATTACAGAACATGGAGATGGGGTCCCTCGTCAGGGGTGGGTCGAGTAGGGATGTATAAAAATTTCAGGGACCTTGAAAATGACATTCCCTACTGGCCTCTAATCCAGGGCTGTAGAGGGATCCAAAGGATTTGGAAGTAGGGTTGGCCTCCCCCCCTCCCTTCATTCATTCATTCATCCATTCATTCATTCATGCACTCAACCAGCCAATCTACCAAGTAACTCATGCAACTGTGAACAACTGACAAGGTCCTCTGGGAACTGGCATTCTGGTAGGAGAGGAGGTGAGCGAATCTATCAAGAAGAGATAGTGAAGTGCTATGAAGAAATGCACCTGCTATTGTTACACAGTCTGGGACCGGAAGACAAGGAAGGACTTCGGTGGGGTGGTCAGAGGATGTGGGAACTAGGAGGACATTGGCACATATCTGAGATGGGAGCCTAGCTCTGCAGGGACCCTTTTCTGTTGCAAGGAGAGAAAACTAGGGGGCAGTATGACATGTGAGTTCTGGACTTTGTATATGGTTGGGCAGTTTAACCCTGAGTGAACTGATGAATTTCATCCCTCATGGATGTGGGAGGTGAGACCCAAGTGAGAGCCCTCTGGAGGCCACAGGTGGAATCACTGTGGCTAGAGGTGGTGAAACTCTAACTGGAGTTGTGAGAAAGTGCCTGGAGAGCAGGCAGGCCTCCGGAGCTGGCCCCATCTGATGGGGGAGAAAGGCTTGGAGTCCCCGGGGAGCGGCCTCTGTACATCTCTCTCTGGGTGTGAAAACGAGACCGGAGCCTCCGATCAGATGCCCAAGCCATTCTCCCCTAACAGGAGCTGCCTTTGTCCCCCCTCAGACAAAACCAGCCGGGGGCACAGTGGCCCTGGGGGCCAGGACAGAGGAAGCTCTGTGCCTGCCCTGAGCCAGGTGGGCCCTCCTCCCGTGGCCTGTCCCCAGGGGGCTTGTGGCTCTGACCTGCTCTTTGTTTTCCCTGACTCCTTCGCTGACGGCCTCTGGGAAGTTTCCTCTTCTTCTTCAGTTTCTCCAGGGAAAAGAGTGCTCTCCGGGTTCTGACCCAGGAAAATGGTGGGGAGAAAGGCCCAGAGTAGTCCCCTCTCTGCCAGCATGGCCTCCATACTACCTGGCTCTAGACTCTGGAATCTCCTTCCTGGCCTGCACTCAGCATCTGGGTCTCCAGGCTACGTGAACAAGACTGGGTATGGAGAAGAAATTCTTCCTCCTTCAAGCCCTGGCCAGGCCCACAGCACAGCCTGCCTCCAGCCTGGACTCTAGCCAAGGAGAAGAGACAGAGGAAGAAAGAGCTGGGCCCCAGGGGGTGGGTAGCAGAGCTGGGATACAGTCCTGGGGTCTGAGGGAGCCTGGGCAGGGCAGGGTGTTCCCAGAGAATCCTTTAACCCTCGAAAGATGGTGGCCACCTTTGTAAAAACTTCACTGGGAGGGAGAGGTGAGGAGCTGGGGGCTATTATCAGGCACCCACATGGGGGCTGAAGAGCAGTCTGCGTCTGACATGGGGCCCATTTGATGGAGCAGGCCCTATCCAGGTTCATCCTGATCCCTCACTTACTCCACGTTTTGTCGTATAATACATGGTCCCCTATGTCTGAGCATCTGAATTTAGTCCGTTCTATGGAGCCTTGTATCTCTGTCCCTGGTGCTCAGGGGGCCTAGAAGGAGAGACGGGAGTGAGGGGAGAGTTCTCAAGCTTCCTATCAGGTGCCAGATGCAGTTTCTGGTGCCTTGAGTCCTCTGAGGGAGAAAGGGATTGAGAGGCAACCTTTTGGGATTGGACTCCTCCCCACCCCTACAAAACATACACGTTTAGGTAAAAGAGGAAGCAAAGGAGTCCTTGTTAAAACGTTCCAGGAGGCTCTGAATCCTCTAGTGATAAAAAAGAACAGAGGTCTTGTGATTTTCCTTGAGGCACCAAACTCCCAAGGATGTACTTCTGTGTCCTGTGAAGGTTGTGCACATGGAGGACAGGATTACATTGACCTTTAGGAGTTGAGGCACCTGGCAGGAAGCTACGTGGGGTGTGGTGGGCCAGAGGCTGGGAGGGGAATCTGGGGAGAAGATCCAGGCAGTGACAGGCCTGACTTCACGTCCCCATCAGCTGCTGACTCTTCGCTTCCTCTCTGGAGAGTCACTGGTTAAGGACACCTCCTGCTGGGCAGTGGATGGAAATGAAGGACTCTCTGGCCTTCTGAGCCCTTTTGACAGGATCTGCTTGTTGGAAGGGCTGGATTTAGCCATCTTTTCCTTCTCTTTCTTTCCACCCCCCTCTTTTCCTTCCTTCTATGTTTGATGAGGGCCTTTATGCTCTAAGTGCTGAGAAGACTTTAATAATTCTCTTTAGAACGTCATCTTGTCCTGCTCTCTAGTCTAGGATGGGCCACACTTGCATCGATCAGTCTGAAGAACTTCTATTTAAAAGAAAAAATCAACAAGTTATTCCTTTCCGTTAAACTTCATTCCACTTGCTATGGATTAAATCCCATTTTCTCAGTCTCACATCATAATCCATTTCCTCTGGTGCCTGGGTGGGGAGACTGTGGAGATGGCAGCCCTCCCCCCAAAACAAACAAGCAAACAAACAAACAACAACACTGGAAGAAGGCCACCACTTCAGGCCTGGGACAGACTTCAGCAGCACCAGGCACTTGGCTGGAGATCATGGGCATGAACAAGGCAGGGCCTGCTAGGGATGGGCTCACTTTAGTGACCCACTAATTTAAGTAACAAGGGTCTAAATTCTAGTCTCTACTCCACTTACCTGGTGCATCCTCCCTCCCCTCACCAGTTTTCATACAGAGCCTTTGAGTGTGTGTGTGTGTGAGAAAGAGAGAGAGGGGGTCCCCCCCTTATTGAGGGACTGTTAGGGGACTGAGGAACCTGTCTGCCTTTCTCCTCTCTCCAGCTATACACTAGCAGGGACCTCTTCCTTTTCCCTCGCTGTGTTTCTGCCCAATATCTTCCAAAGCACTATGCTTACTGCCCTGTCTCGGGGTGGGGAGCTGAGTGGGCTAGGGTAAAGGGGGCTTGGGTCAGGGTCAGCTAGCTGAGAAACCTCAGCTCCTCAGGAAGGAGCCCCTGGTTACAGCCCTACAAGGCTGTCTTTGTGTCTCCATCCTCCCTGAGGAAGGGGTCAGGGAGACAGCATTTCCAGGAAAAATGGCCCTGAGATGGTGCCCAGGGAAGCCCAGGCCCAGGACTGCAGACCATAGCGGGTGGGAGTGTGGGGGAGGGGACCTGGCTGGTGCTCCAGTGGCCTGTTGCTGCAGAAGAGGCCCTGGCAGCTCCCCCACCCCTCCTTTCCTCTCTGGCTTGGCTGGCTGGCTGCCCTCCCAGTTTCTCTGCAGCAACAGAACCAGGGACAAAGCTCATGGCTGCCTCTCCACCTCTCCGTGGTATGTCTGTGGGTCTCCTGCCTGTCTCTCTCTGTCTTTGTCTCTCTGTGTCTCTATCTCTTTCTCCCTCCTGTCAGCGTCCAGCACCTCTTTCCCACCTCTGTCTTCTTCCCTCTCCTTAGTTCCAGGGTGACAAAATGGTCACCCCGAACAATAGTCCCGAGAGGCCCATCCTCTGTTCACATCATCTGAGCACAGCAGAGGCGGAGAAGGATGGTGGACACAGGCAGCACAGAAAGTGAACAGGGCAGTGAAACCCATGACCCTGAGCAGGAGACTCCAGCTGGAGGCGACCTGTCCAGCTCTCATTCATCCGAGCTGGTTCAGCCTCTGAGGTGCTTGGGATCTCAGAGCTGAGGGGTGCTTGGGATCTCAGAGCTCCCTCTCTCCTGGAGTGGGCTGGAGAGAGATCCAGGCAGAGGAGTGGGGTGTGGGCAGGGTCAGAGGATGGCAGTGAGTTGGGACAGCTGGCCCAGGTTGTGTTCATTGTCCCCATGTGCACCCCTGGGTCCATGGATATTTTGGCTTCAGTGGTGGAAGTCAGTGGCTTCCATTTAAGTCAATCACATTATGCTCTGGGGAGCAATATGGGAATTGGAGTGAGGTCTGGAGGGAATCCACTCACGCACACACGCGCACGCTCACTGCAGCGGGAGCACAATGCTGCCGCCGCTGCCCAGGCTCGCGCTGCCGCTGCGCCTTCCCCGCAGGTGGACGCCTGGCGCCGCCCCCGCCTTGTCCCGACCAGCTTCTGCGCCGCTCCCTGCGCCTCCGAAGTTCCAGGGGTGCCTGCGCCCGCCCCCCAGCCCGCCCGGGAAGCAGGCAGGCCGGAGGCCATCCCGCTCACGCGGAGGGGAGGAGAGAGGGAGCAGCGGAGGAAGTCCCGGAGGGTGGAAGCGCCTCCCGCAGGGGTTTCCGGGGAGATGGAGGCACATCGGGGTCGCACTGCTGGGCCCCCACCAGGCTCCTCCTCCTCCGCCTCCTCCTCTGGGTAGAGCGATCCAGACACTGGGGTTGCTCCTGCGGGGCAGAGGATCCAGGACGCCCCGGGGCAGGGCTCTTGTCTACCTCCTCGCCCACCCCCCTCCCACCCCCAAATCCGCTCCCGCAGCAGCCAGTCCTCTTCCCCTGACCCTCGCGCCCCAGGCACCCACCCTCGTCAACATGACTCGATTGAGCTGGTGCTTCTCCTGCGTGATCGGATGGGGCAAGTATCTCTTCTCCTGCCTCCTGCCCCTGCGCTTCTGCCTCCGCAGCCAGGTAAGCTCTATCTGCCTCACCTAGCACCTGCCCCACCCACCCCAACGGGCATTCTCCTCCCTCAGCCTCCTGGGCTTCCACTGACCATATCCCACCCGGCGGAAACCCCATCTTGACGGTTGTTAGCCTGCCTGTCAACAGAGTTTGGGGACTCCTGAGAGCTCCTACCACGCCGCACCGATCCACAAGGGGGAGTGGCCGCCTTTCCCCAGCGCACAGCCCTCCCTAGCCCGGGTTTGAAGTCTGAAGGATAGCACCAGCGTCTGTGGGAGGGTGGTGGAGATTTGGGGACAGGAGGCCTGGGGGCCTTAAGCATCCTTCCCATTTCTATGAAAGGGAGGGCGAGTTCCTGGGTCCCCACTGAGAACTCAGCATGAAAGCTGGGCACTAACAGAGTGAGATGGAAATGGGGCTGAAAGCCTGTGGGTGTGTGTGTAGGGGGGGCGGGCGGGAGGGGGGAATTCCCATCTATTCAGTGGGATAGAGGAACCCGGGAACTGGACGGGAAGAAGATGGGGGCTGGGGCACCAGGGTGGGGCAGTAGCTGGGGTAGTGGGTGAGGAGGGGTCTGGTGGGACCTGTAGTGCTGTGGGGTGGGGTGCCCTGGTTGGCCACCTTTCTCTCGGGGATCCTCGCAGAGAAGATCATAGACAGTGCCTTCCGGGCGTATGCATGTGTGTGTGTGTGTGGGGGGGGGCGGGCAGAGGTGGGGGCATAGCTGACTCAAAGAGTAAGGAACTGGAAAAACTGCATGTAACCTCACATTCTCCCCTGAGGGGCAGAAAGAACCCCAGGAGCATGACCTTGAGCTCCAGGAGGCCTTCGTGAGGGACTGGGGTCCTGGCTTTCTGATCCCCTGTCCTCTCCTTTAGGGAACCAGAGGGGCCTTGTCATGGGAGAGGGGGCTGAATGCACCTCTCTGGTTACGAGTGCCAGCTTAGAGCGAGTCTGTCCCGCTCTACCATTTACTAGCTGTGGACCTTGACAAGCTACTGAGTCTGCCTGTACCTTAGTTTTCTCTGGTATAGAATGGGTTGTTGTGAGGATTAAATGTATTTAAAGCATTTACCAAAGTGCCTACTCCATAATAGGTGTTCTATAATAATCAAGGATATCTTTATTATTATGATATCTTTTCAATGCGGATCACCTCCTGTAGACCTCAGGCAGGCCAGATCTGGGGTAATGGGGAGGGAAGGATTTCTCCCAGTATCCATTTTCCCCATCATATGGATGGGAAGCATCCTTCCACTCCGTGAGAAGCTTGTATGTTCAGCTCCTCCTCCCAGGGGCTGCCCCTGGGTCTCAGTTTCCCTCTTTGCCACTCCGCAGTGGGGAGAGGTGCCAGCAGGCTTCCGCCCCAGGCACCCACAGAGTGCTTTGAAACCTTCTAGCACAATGCATCGTCCCCCAGGATTGGCTGGGAGGCAGGCGCTGCAGCTGTGGGCCGCAGGGATGGAGCCCCATCCACATTCCAGTGGGCTCTGAGTTCAGATGCTGTGCTGTCCGGGATTTCAGATTTGAGAAAAGGCAGCGGGAAATGGCCACACAGGACCAGGTCAGTGGTACCCCAGGCCACTTAGCAATCTATCCCCCGCTCATTTGCAGAGGTTGAGGATGACCTAACCTTCTGGGCCAGGATTTGAGCTGCGGGCTGGCGGTGAGGGCCTGGATGAGAAGCTGCAATGGCCTTCCGCCTGCCTTTGAGGTCCCGAGTCAGGCAGGAAATTAGAGCTGGGGAAGAGATCAAGATCACTGAATCGGACTCTGGGAAGGATTTTATTAAAAATTGTTGGAATTAGGCCCAGACACTCCCCCGACCCAGGATGCTGGTGGGGGGAGGCAGGGGAACGGGATGTGAATGATACTCCTTCCTGTGTCAACTGGGGGAACTGAGGCTCAGACAGGGCCTGGTTGGAACCTCGCCTTACCTGCCAGGGAACACCCAGACTGAGGAACAGTAATGGGCATGGGGGCCAGGGGCAGGACCTCCTCTGCCCATAGGGTGCTTTGGTGGGCTTTCGGGCGAGTGCCCTTGCTTTGGTCTGATGCTTCTCATGCCAGGCTTGATGAGAGGAGCATGGACAGGACTTCAGTCTCCACTCACATCCTGGCTGTACTCCTGTGCAGTGAGCGTCCTGTGCAGTGGTACTTGAGGCTCTGCTGGGCTCTGAGTATCCAGACCTCGGAGGCCGAGTGTGTATGGGGAGCAGGTGATGTAACCTGGCTTACCTGTGAGCAGCAGGTGCCAGACCCTGTCCTCACTCAATCCTGGGCCCCAGGTCTTGCCAGGGCTATGGTTTTTCTGTTGGCTTTTCTAGAGTCACTGGAGAGCCAGTTGGTTTCATCTTGACCCATGTGGCAGCTCTGTCCTTGGTCTCCCTCTGGTCCCCCCTACCCTCTGGCATCACCCCCTGACCCAAGCCAGACCTGGGCCTGAGTAGCTGATTTCTTTCTGAGGCTGCAGCACCAGCCCTTGGATGAGGAATGGGGAGCTGGCTAATGCATCACCACAATATGGGACCATAACTCCTAAGCCCTGGGTGACTGTATTGCTGAGGACCAACAGGGAATTCTTGGTCCCTGCAAAATGTGGGGCCAGATGCCCTGGACTCCATTCTCACACCTATTAGCTGTGTGACTCTGAGCAAGTTGCTGTACCTCTCTGCGCCTCAGTTGCTGCATTTGTGAATCGGGAACCGGTAGGAGGCTTACATGCAGTACCACATTAAATGCCTGACTGGTTTTCTTTTTTCTCCCCCGGGGGCAGCGGGTAGAGAGGCAGAGTCTGAGGGGGCAAAAGCGTATAGATACAGTTGCCGAGTGCTTTGGTGTCAGATTCCTGTGTCCCGTGCTTTTGGTATCTGCAGTTGGACGTTGGAGAGGAACCCCAGCGCCAGCTCTGCACCCCCTTATTTGATGGGAGGCCCCTGGGGCTGGCTGGGCGGAAGGCTTTGGTGTGTGCAGCCCAGTGTGGAAGGCAGTGGGCTGCAGGGTTGGCAGGAGAAAGCGGAGGGCATGACAGTGACTGGACAGGAGGTGCTTAGGAAAAACATCTAGAGTCACTAGGGAGCCAGTTGGTGTCATCCTGACCCATGCGGCAGCCCTGTCCTTGCTGGACCTCTGTGTGTTCCCTCCTACCCTTATCCTCCGCCCCAAGCTAGACATGGCCTGGGCAGCTGGACGCTTCCTGCCCACCCCTCTCTCCACTGCAGCGCTGTCATTGTGAGACAAGGGGCCTGGACTAGCTGAGTGGTGCCCCAAAGGCACCCCCCCCCCCCCCCCGGCAGAACGTGTTTAATTTGGCAGGCAGAATGGTTTAAAAAAAGAAAATGCCAACATTTAAAAATATGCATTTTTTCCTCATATTTTATAGAAAAGATTTTATATAATGATATAGATTTGAGGCTTCTCTTGATAGATCGAAAGATCTGACCATGTGGGCTTCCGTAGCTGATGGCACAGTGGCTCTCCCCGAGGAGTGCGCATCCCCTTTAGCGGGGCCTGAACTCTCCAGGTCCCTGAAGACCCCTTGCCTGCTCCTCTCATTTAACTTCTTTCGGGCCCCGGAAGGCTCTGAACTTTACTAGTTACCCTGACTGTGACCACTGTCTGAGCCTGAGGTCTTTCTATCTCTGATGTTCTGTGACACTCAGATTCTGTGACCAGTGGTGACAGAGGAAAGGCTCGATGCCACAATAAGAGATGGCTAGACAACAGGAAGGACTTTTTGATGGACAAGTGTCAAATGATAGGCAGAATGAATAGGAGGGAGCTGGGCCGTGGCCTTGGATAGTTGTGGCATCTCAGATGGTGGAGCTGGAAGGGACCTTAGTGACCAGCAGCTGGCCATTTTGTAGGTGAGGAAACTGAGGCCAGGAAGGAGGAGTGCCAGGCTAAGGCTCACAAGGCCATCACCTTCATTCCTGCCCTCAGTCACCCTTCCCGCTGCCTCAGCGCAGCCAGCCTCTGGGCCCAGGGCCAGCCCCAGAACCTGCAGTCCTGACTGTTTCTTCAGCTGGCTGCTGACCCAGGGGCTGGAGGGCAGTGGATGGTGAGCGGGGAGGGCTCTGTGTGCAGAGGGGAGAGTGGAATTATGCACAAACCTGCTGCAGAAATGGCCAGGGCAGTGGGTGGTGTTGCACAGGGTAGTGGGTTCTGAGGCCTTTGGGATTTCAGCCCAGAAAACCCAGCCAGCCCACCAGCAGGTGTCTGATGTCTGCTGCGTGTGAAACCCTGGTCCAGGCAGGGGTGTGTACCCCAGGATGAGTGATACTCTGGCCTCTGGAGAGTTTGCAGCTTGAGAGAGCTCAGGGTAGGGGTGGTGGTGGGGAGATGGTGCTGAAGATGAGTGGGTGTTACAAGCATGTGCAAAGGTGTGCAGGCTAAGTATGCCCAAGGGCCTTTGAAGGGGGCCAGAGGGGAAGAGAAGAAAGGTTTGGGGAGGGGACAGTAGATGGTAAGAGTAGAAAAATTCCTCAGGACCCATTGATTGATAGATTGATTCATTCCTTTTTCAACTATGTCAACCTGCTGTATGGCAGGCTCTGGGGATGGAAAACACGGGACCTGTCCTTGCCCAAGACACTTTCTCTGTGTGTGGGTGGGGGAGGGGACCCCAGACTGTGAAGGATAAATAATAGATAACAAGCTTGAAACAGGGCCATTATATATCGTTAGAGACACCTCAGGTGGCAGAGTTGAACATTCAGCAGGGAAGATGGTTGTTAGGTAGCAGGAGTGACTTCAGATGATTGGTTAAGATACAGGAGAGAGCTCCAGAGTCTTGGAAAAGAGGGGTGGAAGCATTCTGGGGTCAGGATTCCTTCAAGAGAACCCCTAGCCCAGGGTCCTGCACTCCCATTTTCACTTCCAGTTGAGAGGACTGGGGAGGGAGCTGGCCTGGGGGCCGCAGGGCCCCCTGGGGCTGTGTGGGAGGCCAGACAAGTTGGTGTTACTGTGATTTGGTCTTTGCTCTCATTTTGCAGCATTTCTGGGAAGCTGCAAGGTGATTTCTCAGAACTCCCAAGACAACTGCAGGGAGGAGGCTGGCAGGGCTGGGGATGGTGGCTCAGGGGTGGGCTCAGGGCTCTCAGAGAGGCCACCCGAGGCCCCTCCTCCCTGCCTGCCCTCTGCTCTAGCCAGCAGAGAGGGAGAGTTTGTGGGAGTGTCTCTGTGTGGCCATCCCCAGAGGTGGCTGCTGGGAACACTGGTCCACTTCAGTGTTCGTCTAAACTGCCAGCTGAGCCCCAGCAGGCTTAGGAGGGGGTCCTGAGGGGCACTGCGATTCGGGCAAGGGAAGCAGGGCAGAACCATTGGCAGCTCCATACCTCTGCAGAAAGACTTGGGGAGATGTGAGAAGGGACCCTGATCCTGCGCCCTATCTCCTTTATCAGACCAAAGACTCTTAACTGAGGCCAGGAAGGACAAGATGAGAGACTTGCTTCAGTGTCTCCCGACTTCTCAGCGTCACCAGGCAATAGAGTGCCAGTCCCTTGAGCAGGGCACCACCTGCATGACCACATATCACAGCCTTTTCCCAGACCAGCTGTGAATGCTTCCCTCTCATTCTCGGGGATTCCCTCTCATCCCAGGTAGAATTCTTGGCTGGACTGTGTGCTGGGAGCCAGCGCCCCTGGCTGGGCAGGTCCACCTGAGGGGAGAGGCCGGCCGTAGAGACTGAACCCTGGGGCTGCACTGTGTGTGGTGCTGACAGACAGTGACAGGGCCTGCTCCTGGGTGAGTGGGGGAGAGAGGCAGCGGCTATGTAACTATAGTACATGTGGCCTGGGGCACGTACAGCACCCTCCTGTGTCTGCATAGGAGCGCAAACAAGAGGGCTTTCTTGCCAACTTACTCAATCCAAGAAAATGGTCTCAGAGTGCCTACTCTGGGTGTGGCCCTGTCTTTGGCCTTTTGTGTGTTTATGTGAATTGGACCGTGTGTCCTGGTGTGTGTGTCTACAGAAGGGGGTGGGGCTGAGCCTTCTTGTCCTCCCCTGGAAAGCTCCAAAAAGCAGAACTGGTGATTCACCAGCTCCACCCACCCTCTCTTGGTCCAGCCAGGCCAGAACGCCGGCAGGAAAGTTTTTTGAGATGTGTATATGGGGATCGAGACAGTGAGGGCCGGGGCAGATTTTGTTGGCTTTCTCTGCAGAGCTCCCTGGGAATACATCTGGATTCCACACCCCTTTTCTTTCCACCCTCTAGACCCCAACCGTTGTCCCCGGGCTAAGGGAAAGGGTACAGGGGAGAGGAGGGCTGGTGGGCAACGCATGGGACACTGTGGGGAGAAGTAGGCAGTGGAGTGGTGGGAGGTGAAAACTGGGCCCTGGGAGGGGGAAGAGGGGAGGTGGAGGAGGAAGTGGGGAAATGCAAACCAAATGTTGGCCCAGGGTACAGTCAAGAAAAACAGACTCTCGCGGGAGCCTGGAGCGGGGCTCCCTTTAGGAAGGGCAGGAAGGGCTGGGACAGATGTTTGGAGAAAAGAAAGAAGGAAAAAAAGAAGTAGGAAAAAAAAAAATTGGAATGAAATGCACAGCCTGGGGGCTGGGCCATTCTCCTGCAGTCTCAGGCTTGGTTTCTCTTGTGTTAAGACCTGTGGCTGAGTGTGTGCAAATGAGTGTGTGTTTCAAAGGCAGGAGGGCCTGCGTGTGTCCTTTGGGATGGGACAGTGCCAAGGAACCCCGGGCAGTGCAGACTGTGCTGTCCTACGTCTGTCTGTCCATTCATTAATGGTTGGGGTGGCGGGCTCTGCAGGGAGGAGAGCAGACTCCAGCCCTGCCAGCAGCAGATCAGAAGGCAGGAGAAGCTTTGGTGGCTCACAGGACTTGTATGTCTGGGGGGTGGGGGTGCAGGCGGGGAGGGGGGCACATCTAGTAGTTTTCCCTTTGCCCTATCTCCTTCACACCCCCTGCATAACAGGGCTTTTGCCTCCCACCGCCACCAGTGGAGCCTAGAGGAGGGAGGAGACAGGAGGCTGGGACAAGGGGGTGGAGTGGGGGTGGAGGAGGGAGGGGGAGCTGGAGGCAGGCAGGGCCAGAGGCCCACAGATGCTGGCTACGCGGAGCAGCAGCCTGGGACTCAGAGCTTTCTTCTGCCTGCTCGAGGGTCTGTGAGCTCAAGAGTGTCGTTTGCAGGCCCCGGACGTGGCCTGAGTCCAGGGCCCCCTGAAGATGACGTGGATCTGTCTGTCCTGCATGCTCTGGGTAGGTCTGGCTGCTTTAGCTGGGGTGTTGCACCCCCAGCCCCTTATCCTTCGTCTGAGAGCCCGTTTTGGGGGGGAGTGTTGGTGTAGGTGGTGGTGGGGCCTCTCTGCCCCTATGGACAGAAGGACAGACATACTTGGGCAGACCCTCAGCCTGTGTCCTTCCCCATCAACAAGGCCCAGGCTCTGGTTCTATAGCTCAGTACACCCCACCCCACTGCTCTCACCTTCAGTTGAGACAGGAGCTATAAGAAGAAGGAAGCCGCCAGGAAGTGTGTTTCTTTTTGGAGCCTCTCCTGCCCCTCCTGCTCCCCCCTTAGTTGCTCAGCCTGAGTTTGAGGAGGGGCACTGGTAGGAGACTGAGGAATAGGGAGATACTGACTTCGACAGTGAAAAAAGCCATTCTGGGGAGAGTTCTGCCTGATTTATCACTTTTATCCCTTCTAGACCCAATTTCAGCTTCTACCTGTTGCCATCCCTTCCTCCATAGCCCCTATCCCCCCCTCCCTGGAGGCAGCCATGGCCTCCTCTTCCTCTCTCCTTGTTCCTAGGTTCAGGAAGGCATGTATTGCGGCGAGGATGCTGAGCGGTAGGCAGGCAGGGTCTGGGGCCACATGGTGAGGGTTAAAAGTCTTGAGGCCAGTTAGGGGCAGAATGGGACTGGGGAGGGTTTACTGCTGCAAGAGAGTGGGGGCGGGGCCAGAGACCCCGTAGAGGGGCTCCGGGGCTGCCTGGGCGAAGGCGTGCACAGGGGTCAGGAGGGTGAGGAAGTCATCCCTGGCCGGCCGAGGTTCATGTTGGTTTCTGAGGGAGTGATGGCTGGCTTGGGGGAGGGGGTTTCAGGCCAGGAATCCAGATGTGGCCTTTCCTGCCCCATTCCCTGTTCCCACCAGTCCTCAGCGGGGCCCTCTCTGGGTCAGGCGAGCTCAGGCTGAGGACAGTGTGGGCGAAGGGACTTGGGCAACCAGATGTACTTGGGCAGAGAAGGGAAGGGTGGGAGAGGGGCTAGTGAGGGGGTCTGGGTGGAGTTGGGGCTCAGGTGTGGGGAGGGGTCTGACTAGTAGCTTGACGGTGCCTGGAGTGTCCTGCACAGAGGATGCAGCCGTGGTTTGCTGGGCTGGTGTTGACATCTGTCAAAGGGATCCTTGACCAAGTTCGCCCTCCAGGCCCTCCAGGCTCTCTTCCATGGGGTGGTCTGTGAGGGAGCCCTGCAGTGTGGAGGGTAGCCGTTAGACTTCCAGGGGTGATGTGCTACTGTGGATGGAGGAAGGGCCACGTCTGCTGAGGGGTCATGGGAGAATGGCTTCACCCTTGTGAGCCTCAGTTTTGCCATGGGCGGAATGAAGACAAGGGGAGGAAGTTGCTGAGAGGTAGGCATGAGTGCCCTACTGATGCTACGGCCCTCCCTAAGAGCTGGGAGAGGTGCCGGGGACCCAGGGAGGTGTGGATGCTGCCACTGGGCTTCTCTAACCTCCCTCCTGGGGCCGTCCCAGCTTCTGTCCCTCCCCAGCTCTGTGGCGCAGCCTAGTGGCCACTTTCCTTACAGGAATGGGAAGAGGCTGGGGGTAGTGGGCTGGCAGAGGGGTTGTGCCTGGATGCCCATCGTCAGGGTGAGCCAGAGTTTGGGGACGTGTGGACTGGACAGACCCGGGCACAGTTCTGGCCACGTCAAGGTTCTTGTCCTCTCCTCCAGTTGCCCAAGGCAGTGTACCAGCCACCTCCCTCCCTCCTGGGTGGGCCTCAGTGGGGTGTATATTTGTGGCAGGCAGTAGATAGATGGCACCAATTATGGAAAGGGGGTGCGGAGGTCCTGGAGACTTTGCCCAGGGGCTGTTTCTGTCCTGAGAAGCACCTGGTGTTGGGAAGTGAGTGGACTTTGACACCAGACAGGGCTAGGCTCAAATCCCAGCTCCATCATGTACCAGATGGGCAGCCTTGGGTAAAACATTTCCTTTCCTGAGCCTCAGTTTCCTGCTCTGTAATGTGGGGAGAATAATACACATCTTAAATGGCAGGGGTAGGGAGAGGGGTAATGTATGACAAAAGACAGGTGCCCAGGCACATAGTAAGTGCTCAGTAAATGCTGGTTCCTGCCCTACTCTGAAACCTGCTGTTTGGCTCGTGGGATCCCCCATATCCTAGATCTTATGTGAGGGGAGGGTGTCCCTGGGATGGCTGTTGTGGGACAGGGCCCCCCCTCTGAGGCTTCTGACTTCCCAGAGACTCTGCCTAACTGTTCTCGGGACAAGAACTGAGTGGGTCTGTGGCCTCCGGGAGGTAAATTGAGGCCTGGCCTGGAAGAGAGAGGCCTTGTGCCCCAGTATGAATGCCTGTGTGTCTATGTGTGCACATGTCCCTGGATGGGGACAGCTGCAAACCTTTCATCCAAGTGATGTATCTGTAGTGCATAGTTTTAACAAGCTCTAGGAATAAAAAGCACTTTATTAGCTGAGGAGCATAGGGATATATTATGCATAACTTGATTTTCTCAGCAATTGCTCCCATTTGCCATTACATATTCAAGTATGGCTTATTTAGAAAATAATTACATGCCTATTAATCGAGGTTTTTGGTGCGCTGACGGCGTTAGGACTGCAGGCTCTTCCTCTCAGAGGGGCTCGCCCCGCTCTTAGGAACCGGGAAGGGGCATATTAGGGCAGGACTGGGCTAAGTGCAGGCCTGGCCCAGCCCTGAGCAAGCCGTGTGGCCCCGGCTGGACACTGGCCTTTCCTGGACCTCACAAAAGCTTGGACGTTATTCTCTGAGGCCACTTGCAGCTGCAGACAATGAAGTGTTCTCTCTGCTGGAGTTGGTGTCCTGCCCAGGAGTAAGCACACACTTTTGTCAGAAGGGTCCTCTTGAGCCCCCGGATTCCCGGGGTGCAGTTCCTGCCACGTCGACCCCAGTCTGACCCCTGGCCCTGCACTCACTCTCTCTGGAGTGTCATTTGCCTGAGAGGGCCATGTCCACCCGGGGCCTCCTGCCGTAGTGTTGGGAGCCAGGCTGGGCTGCATGTCACTCACTAGGGTCTAACACGAACCCTCCTGTTGCAAAGTTTTTCAGAATGACACTTGAGGCACAAAGGCAGGGAGAAAGGCTGCCCTGGTTTTCGGCAGCGTCTGGAGGAAGTACAGTGTGCTGGCCCAGAGTGTGGCGCCTGGGTTTCATCCTGGCCTTGCCAGTTGGTAGCTGTGTGGGCTTAGGCAAGTAGTTGACAGCTCTGTGCCTCGGTTTCCCCACCTACCTATAGGGATGCTTGGTTTTAAGTGAGCTAATGCACACATGCATTTAGAAAAGTGTCTCACACAGTAAGAGCTTGAGAAATGATAGCTCTTATTATATGGTGCACGGCTATGCAGTAAACTAGAGTTAGAACTAGCAGCTGGTCTGCTGCCTCCCATCTACAGCTGTCCATCCAGGGAATACTCCAGGGCAGGGCATGTGGGACCCGTGCGGATGGGGTCGTAAGAGCAATATGAAGGCCCGGGAAAGGCAGGCATCTGCAGGCAGTGTGCACGGTGGGCAGAGCTCAGATTCTGAAGTGAGCCTGCCCAGGCCCAAAGCTTGGCCCTGCCACTTAGGGGCGGTGTGTGCGTGTGTGAGTGTGTGTGCGTGTGCGTGTGTGTGTGCGCGTGCATGTGTGTGTGTGTGTGTGTGTGTGTGTGTGAGAAGTTATTTAACCTCTCTTTGCCTTACTGTGTACAGTTTCATTTGACCCTCACTGCAATTCTGTGACAGACGGGGACAACTAGTTCCAGGTTCCAGCTGTGGTGAAAGGGACTCCTGCCCAAGCCACATGGCCGATGGGTTCCTGAAAAGTGGAAGTATGTGGGCTGGGGGCATTGAAACTCTGGGTGGAGGGGACTGCTAGGGAGCAACCAGGGATAGGGAATGGTGTTGGGGAAGGGCTGTGATGAAGAAGCCATCCAGTCATTCACTATCTAAGCACCCACACCTAGACCAGTCCATCCACCTCACAAAGGGTCATGGAGTGCCGACTTCCTTCGAGAAGCTTGCAGATGTTGGGCTGAGGCTGGTGGTTAAGATAAGATGGGTGTTACCAAGAGGGACCTAACCTGGACTGGGGGAGAGCAGAGGTATCAGGAAAGACCTCTTGGAGATGAACTTCAAACTAGATCCAAAGATGAAGCTGAGAACTTGGTAATGCAAGAGGAGGAGTGAGAATGACTGAGGATGGCTAAGCCGGCTGAGCCAGCCAATAGCTGGCCTTTGGATAGATGATGTAACTGCCAGGTCTTCTCCAGAAGGCCCCCGACAGGCCGCTGTTGACAGACTGTGGGAAATGGTGGTTGTGCGTGGTTAGGGACTTGGGACCCTGCCTCCAACAGACCCGGATTTGAGTCTTTGCTCCACCCTGCCTTTCCGTGTGCCTTGTGTCCCAGCGCAACTCCCCAGCCTCATGGCAAGACGTCGTGAGGAGTCAGTGAGGGAGCAGCGCCAGCCTCTCCCCGGCACCAGCCCATTAATGAGGCTCAGACTGTGCCCCCCTCCCCCTCCCCCTCCCCCTCCAGGGGATGATTTCATTTTTGGGCACAAAAAGGGACTAGGGACTCAGAAATGTTGGGACGTAGTTTATGAAGGAGCCAAGGGGGAGAGAGAGCGAGAGCAGGATGCTGGGGAGGGACCATCCAGTCCAGGAACTGGTCACCAGATGGAATCCTGAGCTGCCAAGTCTCCTCTGTCCCGCGGGAGGGGCTCAGTGCCTCTCTCCACCCTCTGCCCTCCTGCGGAGATGCAGGCCTGCTCAGAGTCAAAGAGCTTTCCTTCAGTCAGCAACGCCAGCACCTGTGTCTGCAGCTGGTGGAAGGCTGACCCCAGGCTCTCCCCCGGGAGGGCAGGTCAGTGGGAGCAGGGTGTAATTACACAAGGGGACACGTGGCAGCAACTCCATTGGATTCGCTCCTTCAGACACAGGGGACGTGGAGCAGAAGTACTGCAGACATGGGCCACCCCTGGGCTGGTCCAGTGCACACACAACGATGACAACATGAAACACAGGCCATGCTTACTATGTGTCAGGTGCTGTTCCAACTGCTTTTCAGGCACCATCTCCTTTGATCCTCACAGCAACCGATGGGTGTTACTATTATTAGCCCATTTAACAGATTAGTAAAGTGAGGCAGACAGGGGTTAAGCAACTTGCCCGGGGTCACCTAGCTATGTGGGGGAGCAGGGGTGAGTCAGATTGCATGGAGGGCTTTGATGGGGCACCAAGGTGCCACTGAGCCCAGGAAGGGATGTCTGGGGATACTAAGCCTGAATCATGAGGAAGTGAGCAGACGAATGCAAACTGAGGGACATTCTGCAACACAGTTAGTGGGGACTCTTCAAAACATCAATGTCATAAAAGAGAAATCAAAAGGGGGAATAGTGGGCCTGGGTTAAGGCATATGAAAGAAACCCAGCAACTCAATGTAATACAGGATCTTGATTGGGTCCCGAGTCCAAAACCAAAACCAAAACAAAGACCCCGCTAGAAAGGAGAAATTAGAGTAAGACCCGAATGTTAGGTAGGATGGTGCTGCTGCTGAATTTCCCCGAGTGTGACGATTACATTGGGGCAGGGGACAGACACAGAGAAAGAGAGAGCAGGTAAAAGTGGCAAAAAGTTAACAACGGGTGAGTCCAGGTGAAGGGCATATACGAGTTCATCTTTTCAGGAGCTTTTAGCTTTTGAAACAAAAAACGAAGACAGCAGTGGGGAGGTTGATGGTGGTGGCGGTGAGGGGTGGTCCCTGGGAAGATCTTCCTGCGGGATGAAGTGGGAATGAGGCCTTCCTTTGAGGATGCCTAGAAGCTAAAAGCTGAGGAGGGGGGAAGGGCATCCTGGGAAGAGGGAAAGCAGAGCAGAGGCTCAGAGGTGGCCGCCTGGCAGGGAGTTGGGGAGCGGGTGCGGGGGATTGAGACGGCAGGGTGGGCTGGGTATGGGCCAGCTGCTTCCCCTGTTGGCTCCAGGGAGTGCAGCTTGTATCCTGGATGTATGGGAGCATTTTGGGGTGAATGGTGGTGTCAGTAACCTCAGAGAGCTGCGTTCCTTAGAGGCTGCGTAGAGGATGTGTGAGGACCCTGTATCGGGGGTCCTGGTGGCTGTTGCAACAGTTCTGGGCAAAAATGACAGGGCTTCCAGGAGGGCAAAGGCAGTGGAATGAACAAGCACAGGAGGGAGGAGAGAATGTTTAGGAAGCAAAATTCACAGAGTCTGGCAACTGGTTTGATTGGAGGGTGGAGGGCAGGGAGGAGTTGAGAGTGATTCAGAGTTTTCCACCCGGGGTGACCAAGAACACCCTGGTCAGAACATTAGCTGGCTAGGGGATTGTGTGTGGGGGGTGGGTGGGGAAGGAACATTGGTGTGTATGAGAAGGTGAGGTGGGATTGGGGGTAGCTTGCTTTTGAGGTGCTCAGGGGACTGCCAGATGCAGGCCTACCTCTCCATTGTGAGTCCAAGGCTCCCCCCTAGAAATGATGGCTGATGCCAACCAGGCCCTGGCCTCTCAACCTGAGGCGATGAGACATGGAGGGCTGGGGGCCAGGAGGCAGGGAGAGGGGAGCTGACCCTCCAGGGCTGTCCTGGGCCTGAGTTTTGGGGACTCTCTTTCACGAGGCTCACCGGCTCCCAGACTTCTGCCCTCTCGCCACATCATCCAGGGGTCCTAGAGCTGGGCACAGAGGGCCTGGGGGTGTGTGTGGTGCGGGGCTGGGGAAGGTCCTTGGTGAGGAAGCAGGAGTTCCTGAGCTGAAGGACCCCTAGGGTTATCATCCCCTCCACCCCACCCCCACGCAGCTCTCCTCCCTATGGGGCAGGGAGGAACCAACAAACAGCCTTTCCCATCCCAGGGCCAAGGCCTCTTGCCAAGGCTGTCCAAGCCAGATGTGCCACACCCCTCTGGCTGGGACGTGCATCTGGCAGGCCAGCTTGGCTGAGTGGAGGCTGGGAGGGAGAGGACCCCCTGAGGGCCAGGAAAGCCCTCTGATGCTGAGTGGGCTTGTCACAGGGCCAGGGCTGTGGGCTTGGAGGATGGGGCAGGATGACTTCTGGGCTGGGACCCCTTTCCTTGTCTGGGTCCTGGCTCTGGAGGGAGGTGTGGCAGAGCCTCCTCTGCCCCTGCATTTCCTCAGGCCCCTTAGGGGTTAATCCAGCAAGAAGGGGGGCTGGGAGTGCTTTGTGAGGCTGCCTGCCACTTGTCAGGAAAACGGTGGTCATTGTCATGACAAGCCATGGAGCTCTGCACTTTCCGGGCTCCTTCACACCCTCTGCCTGTACCTGCAGAGTAGCCCTGGGCCAGGGCAAGATAGGTACCAGAACCCTGTTTTTCTTTTTTTTTTTTTGTCAGGCTTTCAACATGTGATTGTTGGGAGTTCTCCCCAGCCCTGCGTCTAATCATGCCTCCTCCTGGCTTCTGCCCGCTGGGCTTTGTTTTGCCTTCAGTTACTGCACAGGTCACTTAGGTGCCTCCTTATAATGACGGCCCCTTCGGGTATTTGCAGATCAGAGGCTTAGCCAGCCTACACATTCTCCTCCATCATCCTGGAACCCTTCAGACCTGTGTGGGTGACTCTTTCACCAAGGTCACCAGACACCCCTTCTGTGCCCAGGGAGGCCAGAGCTGGCAGAGTCCTTACAGTCCGGGGGTGGCCCTGCTTGTCTCCTTTCTGCCCCCAGGGTACTCCAGCCCCTCATGGAAGGGGCATCTCATTAGACATCTCACTCTCTGTACACATCAGCATGTCCTACCCCCAGCTTCCCGTCCCTCCATCTCAAACTGGCCCACGGTTTCCCCTACTCTGCCCACCCCTCATTTTCATTTGGGGACTACGAGGCCCAGAGAAGGCCACGGATGTTCTCAAGGCTGTTGGCCTAGAGCACAGGTCTCTAGGCTCCCATCCTAGTGTCCCCTCAGCTGGAGAACAGTTCGGGGTGGGGCTGGGGCAGCAGGGCGCTGGGCCATTGTCGGGGGCTGCTGGGAGTGGTGTGAGGGAGGCGGGGTGTATCTGCAACCCTGTTTCTGCTCTCTGAGCCTGTGTGGGGAGAGATGTTGTAAACTCAGATTTTATGGGGTTGGGCAGGCAAACCCAGGGCCCAGGAGAGAAGACGGAGTTTGCTTGTCAGCATGGAAGGTTCCGTCTGCTCCCCATCTGTTCACCGGGCGGCCAGGACGCTCTTTCATGAGATTCCACTGGCCCAGCTAGGCTTTGGGAAGGAGGCCTCTTTCCCCGGGCTTTGGGGGAAGGGCTGGATTTGGGGTGTAGGCAGAGAAGTCTGGGGTGTAAGCTGGGAACAGGGAGTTCTGCCTGACTTAGTGGGGTGGGAAAGGCGGGCTTGGAGGTGCCAGAGTAGGGCTGAGCTGATTGGCCTGTAGGGCTTCCTGCCTGCCTCCCCACACAGGCCTTAAATGGAACCCCAAGTCCCCTCCCTGCCCCTCCTCTCACCCCAGGCCTGGGCTGCTGCAGTTGACATTGGGCTGGGCCCCCTCCCTGGAATGTCTGTGGCAGAGATCACCCGGAGGCTGCCAGCCAGGAGCTGAGATGGGAAAACGGGCTGGTGAGACCTCAGAGTGCAGGGACTTCCTGTCCCTCCTGGTGGCATGGGGACACTGAGTGAGGCCAGGGCTGGGCAGTGCTCTGCCCCCACTCTCACCCACCCCAGAGGAAGCTGGAAGTTCTACTCTTAAAACCCAGCTCTCTGGAATCTCAGACCCAGGCCTTGCTGCCTGGCCCAGCCACCAGAGGACACTGGCACCATGCCTGTCTCTTCCACTCTCTGCTCCCCACCTCTCCCTGGGCTTTGCCTCTGCTCCCTCCTGTCTCCCACCATCTGCCTGTCTCTTTAAATTTTGAGACAATATCAAACTTCAGAAAAGTTGCAAATGCAATGCAAAGACCCTTTAAAAAAAATTCTCATCTGCCCTGACCAGTTTGGCTCAGTGGATAGAGCGTCGGCCTGCGGACTAAAGGGTCCCGGGTTCGATTCCGGTCAAGGGCATGTACCTTGGTTGCGGGCACATCCCCAGTGGGGTGAGTGCAAGAGGCAGCTGGTCGATGTTTCTCTCTCATTGATGTTTCTAGCTCTCTATCCCTCTCCCTTCCTCTCTGTAAAAAAATCAATAAAATATATTACAAAAAAAAATTCTCATCTGAGGATATGTTTATTTTTTTTTAATCCTCACCTGGGGACATGCTGAGAGAGAGAGAGAGAGAGAGAGAGAGAGAGAGAGAGAGAGAGAGATGAGAAGAAACATCGATCGGTTGCTCTACCTGGGATCAAACCCACAACTTTTTTGGGGTACAGGATGACATTCCAACCGACTGAGCCACCTGGCATGTGGCCGGGGCGACCTTCTTTTTCCTTGAGCTATTTGAGAGTAAGTTGCTGACACGATGCCTACCACCCCTAAATGCTTTCCTGATTTTCCTACAAGGACTTTGCCCTGCCTAACCCAACACAGCCATCAAAGTCAGGAAACTGACATTGATCTGTGACTACCATCTCACCCTCAGATAAGTTGGCCAATGATGTCCTTTCTGGCATGGAAGGAATCCAGTTCAGAACCAGCCATTGCGTTTCGCTGTCGCACCTCTTCAGTCTCCTTCAGTCTGGAAATCCACGCCGTCTTTCCTCCACTTTCACGACCTTGTCACTTTTGAGTAGTCCAAGCCGTGGATTGGTAGACTGTCCCTCAATTTGGGCTGGGCTGACGTTCCCTCCTGATTAGCGTGGGCTTGTGTCTCTTTGGCAGGAATGTGGCAGAAGTGATGCTCATTCTCTGTGTGTCCCCCTGTGGCACACAACCGCTGGTGCCGTTACCTTTGATCACTTGATTGAAGTGGAGTCTGCCAGGAAAAGTTACATTTCCCCCTGGTCATTTACAAGTATGATGTGGGGAGGTGCTTGGAGTCTTATAAATGCTCTGTTCCTCATCTTTCCATTTATCCAATTATTTCACAGATCAGAATGGGTTCATTTAAGCCATTCCTGTCATTATGTATTTTGACGCTCAGATCTTCCCCGATTTAGTCTCTGGGGGCCCCTTCCAGCTGGCTCCTGTGTCCTTTTGTCTGTCTGTCCCCCTTTGATTCTCCGGGTCCCTTTAGAGTCTCTGTGTGTTTCTATCTAATCTACCACGTTCTCTGTGTGGGCTTGTTGGTCCTTTGCTTTGTCTCTGCCTTTATCTTGGTCTTTCCCCCCCCCCGCTCTGTCTGACTCCCTGTGGCTTTTCTCTGTCTTCTCTCTGTCTGTCTCTGTCTTTGTCTCTGTTCACTCTGTCTTTGTCCTCTCTCTCTTTCTGTCTCTCCTCCACAGTCTCTCTCTCTCTATCTTTGTTACCCTGGCTTACTGTCTCTCTCTCTCATTTTGTCTGTTCTTCTCTGTGTCTCTCATGGCCCAGTCTCTTTTCCCCAGGACTCACCACTACAGTGCCTTCCGATAGGAATCCTGGACATGCTGGGTGTGTGAGACTGTCACCGTTCCTGCTCTGAACAAGTTGCCCCTCCAGCCCCGTCCTGGAGCTGGGAGGCCCTGGGGCAGGGTGCGAGAGGGGACTTGGAAGAGCAGAACCCCCTCCCTGGAGCTGCAGGGTCTGTGACGGCGTCTCTGTGTGTGTCCATGTGTGTGCGGATGGTGTCGGGAGCTCCGTGCCTGGGAGAGGGAAGGAGAGAGCTGCCAGTGTCTGTGTTCCTGGGCCCCTGCTGCCGGAGTAGGGGAATGGACCAGGTTAGACCCACAGTGGGGCGCCTTGGAGAGGAATGGAGCCTGCAGGCAGGGATGACTTCTCTGGGGAGTCCTCTGAACGGGGACCTCAGGCCAGAGGAAGTTGGTTTTTAGCAGCGTGGGTGCAGGACTTGCTCCCAGGGTGTGTGCCCATATGTGTTACAAAAGACAGACTGTCAGAGCTCGAGGGGTGTGGTGCCCCACCTTGTGATGCCCGTGGTTTTGGTGGGAGGGTGATTGACTGGTCCAGGAGCTCACGGTAGGTCAGATATAGAGAAGGCTTGGACTGCTAGCCTGCCTCTCATATCATGTGTGTGGTGGTATCGCTTTAAATAGAATATTTAACATACTGAGATCTTCCTAATATAAAGAATAGAAAATAAAATAAAGATGGAAGAAGACTCCTGGGTTGGGGCAGGGGATGGTAGTGAGGGTGAGAGAGAACTGAGGGGCATGGCATTCTGTGCACATGGGTAAAAGTTACAGACTATCAACAGTAGATGGATAAATCAATGAGCTCTAGTCAATGGAGAACTACACAGTAATGAAAAGGAGGAGCTACTGCTCTGTGTAACCAACCACATGGGTGAGTCTCACAGAATAGGACTGAGCGAAAGAAGCTTTGCAAAAGAATACATACTGTATAATTCCATTTATGTGAAGTTTAAAGATCTGTCAAAATGAATCTTTGGTGCTAGAAGTCACAGTAGTCTTTACCTGGGGGGATAGTGAATGGGACGGCCACGAGGGAACCTTCTGGGGTGCGGTTCATGGGGCATACATGTGTAAAATTGGTATCGAGCAATGCATTTAAATGAGTGTACTTTGTTAATAAAGTACATTTTAAAAAGTGATTAAGAAACCATGGAGGGGCCTGCGGTGCCCAGCTGCTGGGGTCTGCAGCTGTTGTCTAGGCTTCAGTACGCTGACCCCACCTGGGAGTCTGGGTCCCACCCACAGCTTTCTCTTTCCCTGGGCACCTCCTCCCAGAAACAGGCTCAGGCCTATGACACCTGAAAGGGCCCTTGCCTCTCCCTTTCCCTAGTCCTTGCCTATGTCTTCCCCAGACCCCTCAACTCCTTTCCTGGGACCCTAGCCTGCTACCAGGCCTGATCACTGTGCCTTTCCTCCCACAGCCAGAGGATCTGGAGGCCCCCAAGAGTCACCACTTCAAGGTGAAGACCTTCAAGAAGGTGAAGCCCTGTGGTATCTGCCGGCAGGTCATCACCCGGGAGGGTTGCACCTGCAAAGGTGAGCAGCTAATGGGGCAGGAGGATGGGAGCATGTCTTCCTGGGAATGAGATGGCCTAGGGCCAGTCAGGCTGGGACTTGGCTTTGCGGATTTCCTTGGGGTCCCCACCTGGTGCCTGGTTCTCATTTGGGGGGTGATGTAGAGCCCACCAGATGGCAAGCATGTGGATGTGTGTGGCTGGTACATGGCAGGTGAGGGATGGCATGGAAATGGCGTGTAGCCTGTGCATGGATGACTGGTGTAACATGAGCGAATGGCATGTGGAAGGTGTGTGGGTGGCACGTGGAGCTGGCATGTGGATGGTGTGTGGAAGGTGTGTGAGTGTTGTGTGTCTGGCACCGGCAGTCCTACAAAGACACCAAGCCACAGTCCTTCCCTTGTGGCAGCTCAGGGGTGAGTTTAAGAGGCCCCTAGTCAGATGGGGGTGGGGGGTGGCTGCTGGCTGACAGGCTTTTCAATCATTGTTCTCACTGTTTCCTAGAACAGCCTGGTGTTTGGCTGTCACTGGTGCCAGAAGTCAGTGTCTTGTCCCACATCACACAGTGAAATCAGCAGGAGGCCCCTGTACCCAATCTCGGTGACTGACACCATCACCCACCCAGTTGCCCTCCCTCCCATGCCTCCATCTCCTTCACCCCCATCTCCCATCAGTCCACTGAGTCACTGAGCTTCTCTGCAGCCCTTTAGGCTGCCGGCATTTCTTACCTGGACGACTGACTGTGGCCCCTTTGCCTCCCGTTTCCTGACCCACCCTCTCTAATCCAGCCTCCCTGACAGCTTGCAGCAGGACCCAATATAGACTTAGTTATGTCAGTTCTCTGGTAAAGCCTTGGGCCCCCACTACCCTCCAGACAAAGGACAGGCCCCTTCCCATGGCTGCGAGGCCTGGCAGGACCCACCCCTTGCCAGCTCTCTGACCCATCTCTCCTCATCCCCCTAGTCCATACTTAAACCAGCTGCACCTTGCAGAGTTCCTGAAATGCCAGGTATGCCAGGTATGCCAAAGGGGCTGGGTCCCTGCCTGCCCTGGGACCTTTACTCCATCTGGACTCTCTCCTTCCTTCCCTTCATATCAGCGTCCTAGTGGAGCTGGGAGGCTGGGCAGCAGAGCCTAGTGAACAATTGTTGAAGCACTTAAAATTAGATGGCTTGCATGCATGCTCCCATATATTGCTCATAGCATCTGTTTTACAGATGAAACCAAGGCTCAGAGTAAGTAAATCTCTTGGCAAAGCACACAGCTGCTAGGCCAGTGTGGGGTTTTCAGGGTGTGTGCTCTTTGGAGGAGGGAAGGGTTCTGACCAGGAGTTTCAGCTGATGTCAGAGGTTGGAGTGGGTGTATCGAAGTTTGTGAGTGTGTGTGTGGTTGTGCCTGTGGAGGGCATTCCATAGGCAAAGGGCTATAGTCTTTAATGGAAGAAGGGTTGAGTTTAGGGGCCAATGGGAACTTTTGCAATACCAAAATCAGCCACATGATGTCACCCTCCTTCTAAGAGTTCTGGTTGGTCAGGCGGTGGTTTTGGGTGGGAGTTCGGTGAAGTCTGGAAGGAATTGCTGAGGGTGGGTTTTTGTATTTTGCTTGTATCACCACCCCACCCGAGAACCTGCTTAAGTTAGCCCTTGACCCTCCCCTCAGTTCCTTCCTTCCTTCCCCAGTGTGCCTTCCCTTCACCCCAGCGACTCCCACAGCTGTGCTGCAAGGAGGCAGCAAGGGGTGGGGTAGAAGGAAGTCCCAGCACTTTCACTGTGAGACCTCGGCACATTCCTGGCCTTGTGTTCTGTGATAGTCTGTAGTCCTAGGCTTCCCACTTGACCTGGCTTGAGGGTCCAGGTTGAGGAGGGAATTTGACCCCATGTGAATGGAAGGCTCCCAAGGTGAGCAGGGATGCCCCCAGTTTCACCTGGTTCTGCCAGGTGTGAACCTGGAGTGGAGGTCAGGTGGCCAGTGAGCTGCCAGGCTGGTTTGGCAGCTCGGGGTGAGTTAGTGAGAAGTGAGAAGAAAGCCAGGGCCACACTCCAGGGGCACCACCAGGTGTCAGGACTGGGCCATGAAAGGGCCAGGGGTGAGCCCAGCAAGGGAGGGTCGTCAGTAAGAGGGTTAGGGTCACCAGGCAGGGGGGAGGGGGAGGAGGAAGGGTTGGGGCCACTTGGGCTTACTGGTAGGAGCTGACCGAGTAGGCCCACTCTCTGTGCTTTGGAACCATGAGGTTGTGGTGGCATGAGATGGATAGACCCCTAATCCATCCACCTCTTCCTCCTTCCTTCCCTCCCTCTGTCCTTCCATTCATCCAGGGCTACCAAGTATGGGTGGTTCCCTGGTTGAGGGGGCAATTGTGGACTAAAATCCAAGCCACATTTTATTTACCAAGCCCAACCCAAAGGCTTTGTTGGTTTCTCTTCCAGTCTTCATTTCATGTCTTGGGCTATAACATGGTAACTCTCTGGATTAGCAGCCAGGGGCGATGGGTAGGTGGGGTGTATAGAACGCCAAACCTCTGAATTTATAGTCTTCCCAAAGCTTGTGCTGCTGAGGGTAATGTGGCTGCAGGCTAGGGGCAGTGAGAGCACTTTGCTAGAACTTGAGAGGCTGGGGCATTCGTCCCGTCCCCTCTGGCCACCTTGCCCTGTAACCTCCATGGTTCTTCCACTTCTCACCCTCCTGCACTTCACTGTTTAATGCAATATGGCTGAGGGGGTGAGGTGCGAGACCAGGCAGGGAAAAGAGTCAGGGAACCTGGAGTCTCATCCTGGCTCTGAGGACACAAGGACCAAGGAGGCAGATGAAGAACTAAGGTGGTGAGACATGTGGGCGTAAGTGTGACAGATATATAGGCGATGAGGTCACCGTGAGACCTCAGCCAGTCTTCTACCTCACTGAGCCTGTTTCCTCCCATGTATCATGGGGTTAATAATAAACCCTGTCCTTGCCCTGAAGGGGGTTATGGGGGGGGGGGAACACCGAGGCTCTGTGTGTGGCTGTAAATGAGTACTAGTGTGAGTGGGGCAGAGGTGGACGAGACAATGGCCCAGGGCCTTTGTCAGTGCCCGGGCTCCATTTCTGGCCTTGTCCCTCACACAGCTGTTGTGACTTCAGAAGTCACTTCCCTGCGCAGGCCTCAGTTTCCTCATCTACAGACAAGGGGCTGGACCAGACAGTGGGAGGGCCTGCAAAACTCCCTGCTGGCGTCTGCATAGGCTGGATAAGTCTCCCAGTGCAGGCGCTGATTCACTGGCAGGCACAGTGATGAAATGAGTGCCTGCCCTCTAGGCTGGATGCTGTGTCAGGTACTGGTGCCAAGACCCAGCCCCTGACCTGGGAAGACAGACATGCCACCAGACGGTCTCAGAACATGGTGGCAAAGCTGACACTTTTGTATGCAAGAACGGCTATCTCTGACTTAGCAGAGATTTTCCTGTCAGGCTTTAGCAGGGAGGGCATATGTAGGCTGGGTCTTGAGGGATGTGTAGGAGTTCCTTACTTCAAATAGTGGGTTTCCTACAGGTTCTGGGGACAGTGCATTAGGGGGTCTAGGGCCTTGCTCAAGGGCACTAGCCTCCCACTAGGCTGAAACTCAATGGAAGAGACCAGAATACCAGCTCAAGGGCCCAAGGGCTGCCATCTGGACCTGGACTGAGGCCCAGACGTAGACTACTTCCTTTCTCAGTGCCTCTAGTCAGCCTGGAAGGTGGGGGCAGCTTCCTGAGAGTGGGATGTACCTGGGGAGGAGAATCCAGCCCTTAATGGGACAAGTCTACCCAGAAGCCCTCACTGGTTGGATTTGGAGAAACCTTGGTTCAGGAGCTCTTTCTCCTGTGTTACTTCACTGGTGGTTCCAGATTGCCCCCTGTGTCTGAGGACCTCCTTGGAGTCATCAGAGGCAGCCTTGCTGTGTGATTGTGGTGAGACACTTAACCTCTCTGGGACTGGCTTTTCCATTTCTCTGAAAGAGGGGCTGGACTAGATCAGAGGTTCCAAATGGGTTTGAAAGGAGTTGTGTTCTTTGGAGCTACTTTAGAGGCCTGAGAAGGAAAGGATAAAGGGGAAATCCAAGGAAAAGCTTAAGGGGCTGAGGCCTTGAAACACCTGCACACTTCAACCAAAGCAGCTCTGGTTTTAGGAGTTAAATATATTCAAAGGTAGGATGGTGTGGTGGTCTTGCACTTGGCTCAGACGTCCTGGATTTAAATCCCAGCTTTGCCCCTTACCAGGAAGAACTTAGGCAGATTGCTTCACCTCTCTGAGCCTTGGTTACCTACCTCACCTTTAAAATGAGACACACAGCAGAACGCCTTCCTCGGGTAACTGCAGGGATTAAATGAGATAACAGACAAAGTGCTCGGAACAGGGCCTGGCATATAACAAGTATTAAATAAATATGAACGGATCATTGAGATTCCTCATTGAGTTCATCTGAAAGAGAGTTAGGCTGCAAAAATCAAAGTTTGAAAACCCCTGGATGGGACGATCTACAGGTTTCTTCTTGCTCCAACTTCAGAACCACACCATGCCCACTCCTCTGAGACACCTTGTAATAGTCAGGGTTCTCCAGAGAAACAGAACTCACAGGATGTGTGGGTGGGTGGATGGATGGATGGATAGATATTTATTATACAGAACTGGCTCATGCAATTGTGGAGGCTTGGCAAGTCCAACATCTGCAGGGTAGGCCGTTAGGCTAGGGACCCAGGGAAGAGTTGCTATTCGAGCCCCAAACCAGTCTGCTAACAGAATTTCCTCTTGCTTGGAGAGATCAGCCATTTGTTGTATATAGGCCTTCAACTGATTGGATGAGGCCCACCTACATTCTGGAAGGTAATGGCTTTACTCAATGTCTGCTGATTTAAATGTTAATCTTACCCCCACACCCCAAAAAATACCCCTTCACAGAAACATCTAAGATAATGCTGAACAAATATCAGGTACGATGGCCTAGCCAAATTGACACATGATATAAACTATTACACACCTCCAGGACAGCATGAAGATGAGTAGGGCAGGGCAGGGCTGTGAGGCCCTTGGGCAGGTGGGCAGCTGGGGAAGGAGCTGAGGTGGGCCGGGAGTGTGGGCCTTTAGCTCTGGGCTCAGGTGCACACCGAGGCTCTGTGCTCATTTTCTGACCCGAGGCCAGGAGGAAAAGGCCATTTAGATCCCAACAATGTCAGCTTCCTGTGTTCCCGAGAGGCAGGAAGCCACTCCAGGACAGAGTATACGAAGTCTAGTGAGGCAGAAGCTGGCCAAGGGCTGGGGTTGTGGGTGGAGTTCTGTGCCCATCAGGTAACTCTCCCCACAATGGGGTTTCCCGTGCCCTCTCAGGCCACCTGCTGTGCGCTGCATGGGGGCAAGTGTTGACACCCATGGGTGGTGATGGGTCTCCCAGGGCTCCGTGGAGCTTTGGCTTGACAGGGTCGCTCCCTAGGGGACTTCATCTTGCAGGGCCACTGTCTTGAGAGGCCACCACCTTCCTTTGGAACTGGGGGAGGCCACCGTCCACTCAGGTGGGGTTGATCCTGAGATGTGTTAAGGGATGCCAGGAGGGGGAGGTTGGGCTCTCACAGCTGGAAGAGTGCGTGGAGACCATCTGTTCCAGGGGCTGGAACGCAAGGGCCTTCAGGGGTAGTGCTGGCAAATGAGTGTGAGACAGCAGGGCGTGGTGGGGACCCATGCTGCTCTGTCAAAGGCATTCCAACTAAGAAAAAAGTCTTTGTGTTTTAAACATTGAGCCAGCTGATGAAGACAAGGATGCAGGTGAAGGTGCCAGTTGACTGCCTTATTTTCTGAGCTGGAGTCCGAGGCCCAGAGACAAAGAGTGACTTGCTTCAGGTCACACAGCTATGTGTAGCAGTCAGGCCTGGAACCCAGGTCTCCTGACTCAGAGACGGGGGCTCTTCTGTGTAATAACAATGCCGGCAACGAACATGATGAAAATGCTGCTCTAATAGCATCTTATAGAAAGCAGGCTCTGGGCCAACCACACATATTAACTCATTTAATTCTCACAACAACCCTGTGAGGTAGATGCTATTAGGACCCCCATTGTCTAGATGTGGAAATGAAGGCGTGACCTACCTCTGAGCTGAGAGCCAGTATATACGCAGCCAGTAGGTAAGTGGGTAGATGGAGAGCAGGACCAGTGATGGATGGATGAAGGATTAGTGAACTCCCTTAGTCTCCTCACCCCCTTACCAGGCTTGAGCATAAGCAGTGTTTGTACTGAAGCACTGACCATGGTCCTTACTTGCCCTCTCCCAGCAGGGGCTGGAGCTGAATGAACAGGGGGGCTCTTCCACCCTCCTTGATATCTATCCCATTATCCTACAATGTCAGCCCTGGTCTCAGGGGATTAGCCTGGAGAGAATCCTTCCAGTTTGAAATTTATTGTATGTTTACTGAATCTCACCTGTACGTCAGACCCTGAGCTAGGGGGAGGGGCAGGATTCCAAGCTGTAGAGTTGAACAGGATCTCCCTTCCTTAGAGCAGCAGTTGGATGTGAGAGAGAACAAATCATAAAGGATTACTTAGTCCTCTGAGGTGTCAAGAGCTTTCCAAGGGGTGTGAGCTGTGGGATATGGGAGCACAGAGTGGGGAGGGACCATCTTTGAATGCCTGACTACCCAGAGAGGGACCTTTTGAACTGGGTTTTGAGGGATGTTTATGAGTCTGCTTTTTGCAGACTTAAAGTTCTTCTGGGGAACTTGGTATGGCAGGAACAGATCTCTCTGGGACAGCAGCCAGAGATGGAGGCAAGACCAGGCCACACAAGTCCAGGTAAATATGCTGAGGAGCTGGACAGAGGCTTCTAAGCTGGTGACATGATCAGTTTGCACTTGAGAATGGTCTGTAATTCTGTGGATCGAAGAGAGGCAGGCTGGAGGAAAGATAATTGGTCTGAACTGGTACAGTGGTGGGCTGGGGAGGAAGGTTGAGATTCAATAGTCTCTTTGGAGTTACTTTCTGGGCCATGATGACAAATTTCTCGGCAGGGTGAGGACAGGGAAGAAGAAGTTACAGAAAGGGGCATGCGGGTACCCAGGGAGCAAGGAAGGACTCAGGAGATGGCCTCTGTTCTCAGTTCCCAGCATCACCTTTTGTCTGCTTGCTTTCTGAGGGAACCTGTGCTCTCGTTTCTGCATTAGTTATCTGTAGCTGTGTAACAAATGACCCCAAAGCTTAGCAGTTTAAAATGAATACAAAATTATGACCTCACAAGTTTCTTGGAGTCAGGGATTCATGAGTGACCTACCTGGGTGGTTTGGACCCTGGGTGTCGCATAAAGTTGCAGTCAAGACGTCAGCTGGGGTGCAGACACCTGAGGCCTGAATGGGGCTGGGGAATTCACTTCTATGGGATGCTGTCATATGCCGAATTCACTTCTACGGGATGCTGTCATATGTTTTATGCCGGTTGGCCCTGGCTGGTGGCAGGAGACCTCTGCTGTCCACCACATGGCCCTCTCCACGTGGCTGCTTGAGTGTCCTCATGATATAACTGGCTTCCTCCAGAGTGAGTGATCCAGGAGACCAAGGCTGGAGCCACAGGGACAACCTCTGATGACAACCTCAGAAGTCACACATCATCATTTCTCCACTATCCGAATGGGTACACAAACCAGCCCTATTCGTCATGGGAGGGGACTACAGATGCGTGTGCATACCAGGAGGCGAGAAACACTGGGGCCACCCTGGAGGCTGGCTGCCATAGTTTCCCTTTCTGTAACACATGTGCATGTGCCATTGATCTGGGAAGTGAGAAGCCAGCAGGTTGGCAGGACCAAGTTTCCAACTGCAGCAGGAGGATGCACATTGGAGCAGGAAATGCTGCCCGCCCTGGGAGAAGCCCTGAGGAAGGTGACTAAGACGTAAAGGCATCATCCCTAGAGGGGCCTGGGGGACTGAGGGCAGCAGCTCCTCCTCCTTCTCCTCCTCATCCTCCCTCCCTCCCCCCCTCCTCCTCCTCATATATATTTTTATTTATTTCAGAGAGGGAGAGAGAATCATTGACCGGCTGCCTCCTGCATGCCCCACACTGGGGATTGAGCCTGCAACCCGGGCATGTGCGTTGACTGGGAATTGAACCGGGACCTTCCGGTTCATAGGTCAATGCTCAATCACTGAGCCACGCCAGCCAGGTCTGAAGGTGTAAAAATCTGTCCTCCAGGGCTTGGCCACACCTGCCACTTGAGTTCAGTTTACTGAGCTTCTGTCTTCTGGGCAGGGGCCAGGGGGAGGTCTTTCCTCACTCCCCACTTTCCAGGACAAGTTCTGCATTCCAGCACACAGGGAGCACTCAGCCCATTGTACTGCAATTGCCCAATGATTTCTCCATCTGCACTCCATTCAAGGGCACTTGTTGAGTGTCTGCCCACTGTGTGACAGGCAGGGCTGCCCTGTATGGTCACATAGGCCATTCAATGCCAAAGGCATCTACCCAAGAGAGCTCTTGGAATCAGCCCATGCTTTGCTCACCAAGCCATGAACCCAGGTACAAGGCTGGGTCCCAATGAAGAATAAGCACCTTCTTGCTGTTCTCACAAGGACACTGTACTCAGCTGTGTATCCATACAGCTGGTCAACCCAGAGGGTGGGACTTTTTGTCATTTGCACAAAGATGCTGTTTAGTGCTGTGAGCCTAGAGCAGACACTGTTGTAGGTACTGGGATACGGTGTGAGTGAGATAGGCATGCCTCTGCCCTCACGAGTCTAGTGTGGGGAGATACACTATACATACGTGAACGGAAATTACCCAAATGACTTCAGATTGTGAGCTGTGCCAAGAAACAAATGATTAGGGTGCTGCTGATAAAGAATAATGGGGAAGCCTACTGTAATTTGGGTAGGGGCTTCCAGAAATAGAAGAAGGATTTGGCTTGGTGAACAATGGAGAGCTGGACTGAGGGAGAGCATTCCAGGCAGCTAGAACAGCAAGTACGAAGGCCCTGAGGTAGGCGAGAGCTTAGTGCACTGGAACTGTCAGAAGGACGCTGGAGGGAGATGGAGGCCTGGCTCCACCTGTGCTCCTTGTGGCTAAACTGGGGTTGAGAGGCCCAGAGTGGACACTTAGGGATGCCTCTGTGGTTGACTATAAGATGTTCGGGGGAAGGGTTGTGGCTCAGAAAAAAAGTGCGCTGTGTGTGGTGGCAGGCATGATTCAGTGGGGGTGCACATGAACTCAGGGCAGCTCTTCAGTCAGGTCCAACTAGGCCAACATCTAAGCCTCTACTGAGTGCCAGGCTGTGTGTAGTGTGCGTGTGCATTAGAGAGAGATCTTTCCCTTGAAGGAGCCCATATCCTAGGAAGAAAGGTGGTGGCGGGAGGTGTGTCCTCTGTGATAATATCTATGAGAAGGTGGGGGACAGTGAGTGAGACCTCCAGAGGAGGGCCCAGACTTATTCTGGAAGGCCTGGGGTTTGATTAGAGGGGGATGGGGAAGGTTCCTCTGGCTGGAGGCAGTGGTGGGTGGGGGACCAGCCTGGCTGGGAGAGTCCAAGCTCAGGCCACAAGGCCTGAGGCTCTCAATTCCACATTCCAGGGCCAGAAAAGAAGGCGTAGAGGGTGGGGCTGCTGCTGTCAGAATGGAAACACCTTCTGGAGGGGAGCTGCCACCTGGAGCAGTGGGGGTGGGGGAGAGAGAGAGAAACTGAAAAGCTGGCCAGATGGGCATGACTTGACTTGGGTGGCCAGGGCGGCTATGTCCTGACGTGGCCGGGGTGGAGAAGTCTCTGAGCTGGGCTGGCTGGTGGGGTCAGGAAAGCCTTGCTCAGCACTAGCTGAGTCATATGCCTGAGCTGGGGCCAGGACGAGGCTCTGAGAGAACATGGTCCCAGGGGGGCCCAGGGCCAAGATCACATCCCAGTCTCCATCCACTGTGCCTCCCAGCTCTTCCCCACCCCCACACTCACAGACAAACCAGAAGCCTTAGTTTGGGGAGCCCTAGAACCTCTGTGGGTAGCTCTGGGCCTTCATCTGTGCCTTAGTCTCTCCTTCTGCGTACTGCTGAAAATCAGGTTGGGGAGGCTTGGACAGCTGGCTGTAGCCAGGGCTGTCCAAGATTTGGAGTTAGGGCAGCTCTCCTGCCTTCCCCTCTCCAGTGTCCCCAACCCACCTGCCTCAGCAGGTACTGGGCAGCCAATAAGACCAAGTCAGTACAGAAGCTCAGCTCAGGACTCCGCACCTCATCTGTGGGACCTGGTGGGAGGGGACCACGAAGCCCCTGCGTGGAGGGCCCTGGGGGTGGGGTGGGCAGGGCTGGGACATTCCAGGCTGAGGGAACCCCTTAGGAAATTTGATTCCAGCTTCTGGTAGTAGGAGGGAGGAGCAAATCCTGTGTGTGTGTGTTTCAAGTCATGCTGTGTGAGCATCTGTCCACATGTCTGTCCGACTGCTGCACTCTGAGGGTCTGCTATGAAATTGTGTGTGTGTTGGTCACCCTCCCTCCTCCCCCCCCCCAGTCAGAGGTTTCTCATTGGGTACTGCGTGTGCATGTGTGAGGCTATAATATGTATGTGTATGGCTATGTGTGCCTGTATGGCTGAGTGCATGGGTGTAGTATGGGTGTATGTGGTTATGAGTGAGTGTGTATGGTTGTGAATGTGTATGTATATGTGCATGGGCCCTCTTCTGCACCATGAATTGGGTCTATGTGACTCTCTGGGGGTGAGTGAGTGTGAGGGTGGTTCCGGGTGCCGGCTGCCTGCTGGGTGTGTGTAAGGGGAGAAGGCCCCTCTTATTCCTGCCTGAGAACTGGCCACCTCTGGCCCTAGCCAGGATCCAGCAGGGGACTAGGTCCCCTCCCCTCCCCCTGCTCCTCCTATCTTCCCACGCCCGCTGGAGGGGCCCTGGCCCTGGGGTAGACTCTGCCCAGCCCTCGGGTCCGCAGTCCCGGCGTTCCCGCCCCGCAGGCCCCGGGAGCTGCGGCCGCCGCCCCCCCCGCCGCCCCCTCCTCCCTGCGCCCCTCCTTCCCTCCTTCCCTTCCGAGCGCGATTGCAGGCGGGGTGGGAGGAGATTTCGCCGGAGTTTCCATTTCATACCTCGCGGCTAAACTTTCTTTCTGTGTCTCGCCCTCTTGCAGTCTGCAGCTTCTCCTGTCATCGGAAATGCCAGGCTAAGGTAAGGGGCCGCGGGCCCCCGCGGGGGCTCAGCGACTGACGGGCTCGGGTCCCTGGACTGGAGACGGGGCTCCGGTGGGGCGGGCGGTGCTGGGGGCGTCCCTTCCTCCTCTCTTTGTTTATGCAAAGCTTGGGGCAGGAGCGGGTTCAGGTCAAGGTGAAGGCGACGGCCTGGGGGAGGGGGCAGGGGGGCGAGTTGGATCTGGGTGGGGGGCGCGGCCCCATGCTCTCGCTACTGGAGGTTGCTGGTGGGGACTGAGCTCCGAGAGAGGGGCCTTTGGAGGTATTTCTCCTAGTTCGCTGGGAGGGTGGGGGCGTCGAGGGGGAGGGGATGCATTTCAATTCTGCTTTGGCGCAGAGCCCTGGTCGGTCTGATTCGGCAGCTTAGAAAAACTCGGGAGGGGGTCGCAATCACCAGACCTGGCGTGCGAAAGGGATAGGTAGGGGAAGTGAGGACGAGGTGGGAATGGGTTGGAGGTCAAGGTCGCAATGTTCCTGGAACCTCCTGAAGCACCATCCTACTCTCTTTGGTCCTCAGTTTCCCCATCAGTGTTTTCTGGCTGATCTTGGTGGGAGAGGAAAACTGAGACAAGAAGACCAGAGGAGTTGGTGGGTCCCGGGTGGCCGGGCTGGCGGGACCCCTGCTGCAACCTCTCAGGTCAGGACAGAGGAGTGATGGAGCAGCTGGTGGTGGCTTCTTGGAGTAATTTCCTTCCCAAATAATCCATCCCAATCCATCCGCTCTCGGGAGGTGGAGATGTTTGGCCTTAACCTTTCAGATGCAGTCAATCTTTGCACTCTCTCTAGTATTGCTTTTCTCTCCCTTCTTATTAGCTGGGTGACTTTGGGCAAGTCATGTAACCTCTCTGAGCCTGTTTCATCCTCAAAGATACAGGAATAAGAAAAGGTTATTATGAGGATGAGACGGGATAATGTGTGTGAAGTGCCCAGCACAGTGCCTGACACATGGTAGGCGCTCAGAAACATAGCAGTGGATTATTATCAATTGGTAGCTCTGAGGGCCAAGTGTTACCATGGAGAAGGGTGCTGATGGAGCAGGCAGTCTGCGAGGGAACCCACTTCCTCCTGTGGGACCTTGCTCAAGCAAAGCACACAGCCTTGCTGGGGCATCTCCCCGCCTGTACACTCCAGGTTGGAGTGTTCTCCTAGCAGAGGTGCAGAGGGTCTGGCTCACAGGGGGCACATCTGTACAGTTTCTGCCCCTCCCTTGTCTTCCGCCTTTCTGACTCCCTCAGCTTTTGCTTCCTATGGTGGGGATTGAGTTACTGCTTCTCTCTCCATACCCCTTCTTGTTCTCTTCATCCAGAGCCGAGATTTTCCACTCTTCATCGCAGAACCTTCCGACTTCTCCCCAGTGGACCTCCTCCCTACCGCCCTTCCTGCACTTGTTTCTCTTTATTATTATTATTTGTTATTTTTTACTAAGAGAGGAAGGGGAAGGGATAGAGAGATGGAAATATCGATTAGAGAGAGACATTGATTGGCTACCTCCCTCACACCCCCATTGGGGATAGAGCCTACAACCCAGGCATGTGCTCTGACCGGGGATCGAACCAGAGATGGCCTAGTTCCGTGGTCGGCAAACTGCGGCTCGAGAGCCACCTGCGGCTCTTTGGCCCCTTGAGTGTGGCTCTTCCACAAAATACTATGGCCTGGGCGAGTCTATTTTGAAGAAGTGACGTTAGAAGAAGTTTAAGTTTAAAAAATTTGGCTCTCAAAAGAAATTTCAATCATTGTACTGTTGATATTTGGCTCTGTTGACTAACGAGTTTGCCGACCACCGTCCTAGTTCATGGGTCGATGCTCAACCACTGAGCCACACCAGCTGGGCAACACTTGTTTCTCTAACTAACATCTTGTACAGTGCCTTGACCTTAGAAAGCACTTCAATGCATTATCTGATTTCATTCTTTTAATTCCATCAGAGCATATAACAGGCCAAAAGATCCATAGGAAACCGAGGCACCCAAAGGTTGAATGACTTTCCCAAGGCATCACAGTGTCATTCCTCAGTCATATCTGTCCCGGGGCCTTGTGCTTTCTTCTAATTACCCCTTCTTGCCTACCAGCAGACATTTCTTTTTGATCCTCACCTGCCCCTCCCCCTTAGCCTCCCATCTCTTGCAGCAGTGGCTACAGTTAGAGAGGATAAGGGGATGAATATACTGCCAGTGAAGGGTCTGAATAGTGCCAATGGGGGGCCCAGAGACCCGGAGAGGTGTGACAGAGTTAGTCTCTTGTTGCACAGTCACCTCCTGTTGGAGACAGAGGGGTGCTAAAGGTGACTTCTGGGTGGGGGCGTGGCCTGCCTAGCAATTCTGGCACATGCTGGGGGCTCAGGATACACTAGGCTCAGCAACACTGCTTTGTCCAGCCAAGGCCAACCAGAGGAGCGAGGTGGACTGGCAGGGCAGTGGCTGGACAGACAGATGGGGTTTGTTATAGGATTTTCCTCTACAGCAAAGGGAACCCACTAGTGCTGTGAGCCCCACCCAGCTGGCAAGTCTCCCCATAAACCACAGCTCTTACTACTGGCCTGCCTTTCCTCTTGCTGAGAAGGGTGATGTGAGCCTCAGAGCACACAGCAGAGCTCTGTCCTCTGGGTTTTATAACCATTTGGAGGTCCTCTCATCCATTCCTCTACCTGAGACAGGACTCAGTAAGCAAATGTTTATGGAGCTCTTTTTGTGTGCCAGACACTGTTGTAGGTGAACAAGACAGATAAGGCCTTTGCCCTCGTGGGACTGACATTCTAATAGGGGAGACAGGCAGTAAATAGGCAAACAAATCCCATAAGGAATGAGTTAGAGCAGTGGGTTAGAGAGGGCTTAGGCTTAGGTGGCCCAGGAAAACTCAGAGGAAGTATTGCACAAGATGGGACCCAACTGATGTTACATGATGATCTGAGAGATGAAAAGAGCAAGTGCAAAGGCCCTGAGGTGAGATGGGCTTGTCAGGCTTGAAAGAAGGTGTGTGCTGGAGGTTAGTGAGCCCTGGAGGGGTTTTGAGTGTGAGTGACATGATCTGAAAATCTCCACTTTAAGGAGGTCACTCTGGCCTTGAGCAGTCCCTGGGAGATGGGCCAAGAGGCCACTGATGTTGCCCAGGTGAGAGAAGCTGGTGGCTTAGTGCATGGTGCTCATAGGAAAGACTGTGAGAAGAGACAGGTCTGGGATGCATTCTGGGGTAGAGCCCAGAGCCTGGCTGATGGATGGGATGTTGGGTGTGAGAAAGAGAATGGGCTCAAGGATCTCTCTCAGGTTTTTGGCCAGAATAACTGGGTGCACGTGGTTCCATTTACTGTACTAAGATAGATGAAGTGTGTGAGAAATTTCTAGGAAGGAGGCGCCAGGATTTCTGCTTTGCTTGGTCTCTTATTTCACAGTTCTTCTCCAACACACTGGGGATTTGTTGCTGAGGCTGGTCCTCTCTTGTCCTCTCAAGTTCAGCCCACTCTGGCCACCGCTCCAGTAAATGGCTTGTTCTGGATGCCTCCCTATGCCACCTTGTAGACCAGGGGTGTGGAGCCTTTTGGATATTTATAACATCATCCTTGGACCAAGGGCCATTTGGATATTTATAACATCATTCTTGGGCCATACAAAATTATCAACTTAAAAATTAGCCTGCTATATTTGGTCAAACATTTAATTAACTGACCCCTAATGCCTTGGCAGGGCCAGACCAAATGATTTTTGGGGGCCTTATATAGCCCGCGGGCCGGACGTTCCCCACCCGTTGTAGACTATTCCTACAGCATGAACCCATGGCTTGGAGAGGGGCTGAATTAATTATATATAGCAATACAATGTAACAAAGTATCCTCAAAGTAGTAACTTAAAGCAGCAACTAATGTTTATTATCTCATACAGTTTCGGTGGGGCAGAAATTGGAAGCAGCATAGCTGGAGGTTTTGGCTTGGAGTCTCAGGCAGTAGCAGTCAAGATGCCAGCTGGCTTGTAGTCATTTGAAGGCCTGACTGGGGCTGGAGAATCCACCTTCAAGGTGATTTATTCACGTGGCTAGTGAGTTGGGGTTGGCTCTTGGCAGGGGGTCTCAGCTACTTGCCACACAGACCTCTCCACAGGGCTGCTTGAGTGTCTTCACAGCATGGCGGCTGGCTTCTTTGGAGTGGCGATTCAAGAAAGAGCGAGGTGGAAGCCAGATATCTTATTTCCTAGCCTTGGAAGAAAAACACTGTAATTTCTACAGTATCTGATTGGTTATACAGGCCGTGCCCATTGAGGGGCTTATATAAGGACACAAATACCTGGAGGCAAGAGTCAATGGTGCCATCTTAGAAGCTGTCAGCCACGGATGTCTGGAGAGAGGGCTAGGCTGACCTGGCTCCTGGGAGGCCATGGGAGTGGGGTGGGGATCAGACATACCTGGAGTTTGAACTCTACCCTTGCTGCCTTCCAGCTATGTGAGCTAGATGGTAGAGGATTAAATGCACATCTGCACATAGTAGGCACCTTTCTCCTTTTTTGGAACCACAGGTGAAGACTGGGAAGGAGCCTGGATAGTCTGTGCCCACTTTCTCGTCCCCTTGGACCTGCTTGAGAGAAAATGTTCAGTGGTGGTAGAGGAGGGCCTCAGTGCTCAGCTCAGAGTGGGTGTTAAATACGTGTTTATTGCACCAATAAGGGTAGAAAGATATGTTGCATCCTCAGTTTCTAGAATAGTGCCTGGTCCATAGTAGGGGTTCTAATGAAGGAGTAAAAGAGGGTAGAATAAAGGAATGTTGAGAAATGAGAGGTTTTACTTAGGGAGAGGGTGGGGAGGGGGGACAGATGAGAGCAGGAAAGAGAAGGAACAGCAAAACCACTTTTTAATTCCCTTCCACAAAGCCCTCCCATCTCCTCACACAGAAATGCTCCAAACAGTAATTCTAGTCATTTACCTTTTCTAGTTGGGGTATAACTCACATACTGTCAAGTACACGAATTGATCAGTTGGCACATATACATGAACCAGATCAGGATCTAGAACATTCCCAGCATCCCAGAAGTAGCCCATACGCTCCCCTCCAAGTCAATATCCCTCCAAAGGTAATTGTTATTCTTACTTGTAACATCCGAGATTAGTTTTGCCTCTTTTTAAATTTCATATAAATTGAATCATACAGTATGTTTACTCTTGTGTCTGGCTTATTTCAGTCAACATTATGTCTGGGAGGCTCATCTATGTTCTTGTGGTTCATTCTTTTTTATTGCTCTGTTATATTCCCTGTGTTGAATCAACCACAATGTATGTATCCATGCTACTGTTGATTGCCGTTTGGGTTATTTCCAGTTTGGGGCTGTCATGAACAAACCTGTTCTGAATATTGAATCACCTGTGTCTACAACAGAACTTCGTAACACACACATTTTCACCCCCCTTCTCAGTTCTGTGAGGTGGGCAGGGCTCGTGGTAACCCCATTTATCAGATCCCAATTGAGGTCCAGGGAGGGTAACCACCTTGACTAAGGACATCTGTGCACAATGGCCTTCTACATGATTCTGGCACTGCCCTGGGGTAAATGGATGGAGCAGGTGAGAAAGGAAGAGAACATGAGAGGCAGTGAGAGAAACAGAGGTGTATAGAGAGAAGGGGCTGGGTCAGGCACTTGAAATGCACCACAGTTCGTGGTAGTCCCCCTCCTCACCGCTCCTCTGAAATCTCTTGAAAGAAGCAAGTTGTAAGCCTCCCTTAGTCCCCACCCTTATGTCCCAGAGGGTTCTTATTTGTCCCCAATTGTTTCTCTTCTGTTGGGGATTTAAAATGAATGGCCCAGGATTTGTCTTCTACTCTATGTTAGCGTGTGCAGTGTTGTATGTACATAGCAGATTTTCTTCTGTTTGGCTTTTCTCCTCACTGCTCTGCTACATGATTCTGCAATCTCCAGGTACTATGCATTAATTTGTTATTTTTAAGGAGACTTAATTTGAGTTGTTTTAGAATCATGAAAAAGTTGCAAAGATAACAGAGAGTACCTGCCTAGCCCACACTATTTCCTCTAATCCCAAGATACATTTTTGAGAAACAAAACTCCTGATTTGTCCCTTGTTTTGAAATCGCTGACAACTCTTTCCAGCAAAATGCTCATTGTCCATTCCAGGTCAGATAAGAGTTCAGTGAAAGGACCAGGCAGCGGCTGGGCAGGTAGATGACCCATCCCTTTGGTTCTCTCCTACCCCCGTCCCAGGGCCGGCACCTCCCTATCCCAAGTACCAGGTAGGGGGAAGGAGGAGGCTGTAGCAATGACTTGGTCTCCTCCCCTGTACTATAGGGGTTTAAATCCCATTCTTTAAGCTTGAAAGAAGAGGAAATCCCATAATTAACCCTCACCTTTCAGTCACATAACACATCACCTTTCCTGCTCTCTCATAAACACACCTGCAGCCTTCTTTCAGTTGTGTTTTCCTACTACCTGGAATAGCTGGGTTGGGGGAGGTTCCTGGCCCCAGGTCCCGTCGAATGCTCTGAGCTCAGCTTTAAGCTCTTTGGCCTTGGAGACAGAATGTTGAGTTTAAATCCTGACTACATCAGTAACTGACTGTGTGACCTTGGGCAAGTTGCTTCACCTCTCTGAGCCCCAGTTTCCTCATTTGTATGTAACACAGGGCAGAACCCATTTTGTAGAACCTACCGGTATTTTGTAGTGCTCTTGTGAGCACTGTGAATAATAACCCAACTAAAATGTCAAGCTCAAAAGTAAGTGGTCAAAAAGTGAGAAACATTTATTATTTTGTATTCCTCCTGCCTTCTCCTAACTCATTGAAGGTGGGGAGAATCTGCGAAACCAACAAAGCTTGCTGAGGGCACTGGTGTCAAGAACTGGATACTTTGGCGGGGGTGTGTGTGTGTCAGTGCGGGGGCGGGGGAGGGGGGAGAGGAGACATGTGTAATACTTTAAACAATAAAGAAAAAAAGAACTGGATACTTGCATATGTTTTGCTCCTCTTCTCTCTCCCCTTCATCAAGGAAGAGTGAGGAAAACTATGCAGGCGAATATAATGTGTCTTTTGCTTGTTTGCTTGCCTCAGGTACCTGACATCTGTGGCTTCATCTGGTCCATATATTAGAATCACCTTAGTGTACTTTAAATACTATATTGATGTCTGGGTCCTACTCCCCAGAGATTCTGATTTAATTGGTTTGGGGCATGACCTGTGCATTGGGATTTTTAAAAGTGACAACCACTGGTAGAAGTGTCAAATGGTAGAAGCTTTCTGGAAAACAGTTTGACCATTCTGTAAGGTTAAGCATACACTTGCCATGTGACCCAGCAATTCCACTCCAATGTGTTTACCCAAGAGAAATGGAAATGTGGCCACAAAAAGACTTGTACATAAATAGTCAGCAGCTTTATTCACAATAGCCCCAAACTGGAGAAACCCAAATATTCCATAACAGGTGGATAGACATGCAAATTGTGATATAATGGTCCCAGCTCTCCTCCAAAATCTTTTGAAAGAAGCAAGTTCTAAGCTTCTCTTAGTCCCCACCCTTATGTCACAGAGGGTTCTTTTCTGTCCCCAATTGTTTCTCTCCTGTTGGGGATTTAAAAGAAATGGCTCAGGATTTGTATTCCACGTTATTTAATTGTTGAGTGGAATACTAGTCGACAATTCAAAGGAATGAACTATTGTTACAACATTGTGGATGAATCTCAAAAGCTCTGTGCTGAGCGAAAGAAGCCATATACACAAGAGGATGGACTGGATGATTCCATTCTTATGACAGTCTCCATAAGGCAAAATGACCATGACAAAAAGGAGATTAGGAATTTCCTGGAACTGGGGTGGTGGGAAGATTGAAGGGAAAAGGATGGAAGGGAACTGTTTTTGGATGATAGAAATGTTCTTTGTTTTGATTGTGGTGGTGGTTATTCAGATTTATACCTTTGTCAAGCTCATTGGACTATAGACTTAAAAGGCATGCATTTATTATATGCAAACTGTATCTTCAAGGTAGGTCTCCTTTGCAGCCACATTTGAGAATTGCTGGGCTACCGCTTCTGGCGACCCATGTCTGTCCTTGCTGTCTTGGTCAGCACCGAGCACAGTGCCAAGTGCGTAGTAACGCTTTCCGGGGTCAAGGGCCTTTCTTACTGTTTTTTTTTTTTTTTTTGTAGCAACTTTATTGAGGTATAATTCACATACCATACAATTCACCCATTTAAAGTTTACAATTCAATGTTTTTTAAAATATATTCAGTGTTATGTGACCATCATCAGTCAATATTAGAACATTTTCATCACCTGGAAAAGAAACCCTGTCCACTATAGCTATCACTCCTCAATCCCTCTATCCCTTCCCCCACCCCGTCCCAGCCCTGAGCAAACAGTCATCTACTTTCTGTCTCTGCATATTTCTCTATGCTGGAGACCTCATATAAATGAACTAATAGAATGTACGATCTTCATGACTGGCTTCTTTCACTTAGCATAATGTTTTCAAGGCATATCCTTTTTTATGGCCGAATAATATTCCACAATACAAGTATACCACCAGTTGATGGACTTTGGGTTGTTTCCATCTTTTGGTTAATAGGAATAATGCTGTCATGGATATTCATGTACAAGTTTTTGTGTGGACATACATTTTCATTTCTCTTGGGTATATGTCTATGAGTGGAATTGCTGGGTCACATGGTAATTCTGTGTTTAACTTTTTGAGGAAATGCCAAACTGTTTTCCGAAGTAGCTTGTATTAGTTTTCTAGGTGTGCTGTAATAAAGTACCCTAATCTGCATGACTTAAAATAACATATTTATTCTCACAATTCTGGAGGCTAGAAACCCATAATCCTGGTGTGGGCAGGGCCATGCTCCTCTGAAAACTGTAGGGGAATCCTTCCTCGTCTCTTCCTAGCTTCTGGTGGTGTGCTGGCAATCCTTGGTGTTTCTCAGGTTATAGGTATATCACTCCAATCCTCTGTCTTCAAATGGTATTTTCCCTGTGTGTCCTCACTCATCTTCTCTGTGTGTCTGTCTGTTTCTGAGTCCAAATTTTTATAAGGACACCACGCATATTGGATTAAGGCCCACCATAATGACCTCATTTTAATTTACCTCTTGATTAACTTGAAGACCCTACTTCCAAATAGGTCACGTTCTGAGGTGTACTGGGGATTAGAACTTCAACCTACCTTTTTTGGGAGGGACACAATTCAGCCCATAACATAGCTGTACCATTTTACATCCTCACTCATTGTGGTTTTTGATTTGATTTCCCTGATGAATAATGATCTTGAGCCTCTTTTCACGTGCTTATTGATTATTTGAATATGTTTTATGGAGAAATATCTATTCAGACTCTTTGCCCATTTTTAAAATTAGATTATCTTTTTTATTGAGTTGTGTGAGTTCTTTAAATGTTGAGGATACAAGTCTCTTATCAGATATATGATTTGAGATACATGTTTTTCCATTTTATGGGTTGCTTTTTCATTTTGTAGCACAAGTTTTAAATTTTGATAGTGAAATTTATCCATTTTTTCTTTTATGACTTTTGCTATTGGTGCCATATTTAAGAATCCATTGCCAAATTCAAGGTCATGAAGATTTATCTCTATGTTTTCTTCTAAGAATTTTATAGTTTTGGTTCTTACAATTAGGTCTTTCATCCAATTTGAGTTAATTTTTATATATGGTATGAGGTAAAGACCTAACTGCATTCTTTTGCATGTGCTTATCCAATTGTCCTAGAATAATTTGTTGAAAAGCCTATTCTTTACCCCACAGTATGATGTTGGCAACCTTGTCAAAAATAAATTAACGTAGATGTGAGAGTTTATTTCTGGACTCTTCATTCTATTCCATTGATCTATGTGTCTATCCTTACATCAGCACCACACTATTTTAACTACTGTTGCTTTGTAGTAAGTTTTGAAATTGGGAAATGTGAACCTTCCAATGTTGTTTTTCTTCTTCAAGATTTTTTGGTTTTTCTGCATCACCTTTTAATATCCGCCTATCAATTTCTACAAAGTAGCCAGCTGAGAATCTAATGGGGATTAATTGATTTGAGGATCAATTTGGGGAGTGTTGCCATTTTAACACTATCAAGTCTTCTGATCTATGAGCATGGAATGTCTTTCCATTTGTTTTGTAGCTTTTAGAGTATTGTAAGTTTTGGACTTTTTTGGCTAAATTTATTCCTAATATTTTATTCTTTCTGATGCTATTTTATTATTTTTTATTTTTTTTACAGTTTACTTGAATATAATTTATTGCACATAAATAACACTTCAATAAAAGTGATAAGGTCCAGATTCAAGGACCTAGTTATTACAGAGTACATTAGTTATTGGTTAATTAGTTATTACATAACTATGCTAATGTTGTTCTTTTTCTTTTTTTCCCCATTTTTTAATTAAGGTATTATATGTGTACATATCTTACCATTGCCCCTCCCCACCCCACTCCCATTCATGCCCTCACCCCCCAGTGTTTTGCGTCCATTGGTTATGCTTATATGCATGCATACAAGTCCTTTGGTTGATCTCTTATCTCCCCCACCTCTCCCTAACCTTCCCACTGTAATTTGACAGTCTGTTTGATGCTTTACTGCCTCTGTATCTATCTTTTTGTTCATTTCTGATGCTATTTTAAATGAAACTGTTTTTTGTAATTTCATTTTCAGGTTGTTTATTTCCAGAGTATAGAAATACAATTGATTTTGGTATTTGGTGATTTATCCTATGACTTTGATAAACTCATTTATTAGATTCCTTAGATTTTTCTATATACAAGATCATGTCATCTGTGAAGAGAGACAGTTTTACTTCTTCCTTTCCAACCTGGATGCCATTTGTTTGTTTGTTTGTTTATTTATTTATGACCTAATTGTCTTGGCTAGTACCCCCATTACATTGTTGACTAGAAGTGGCAAGAGCAGAAATCCTTATCTTATTCTTGATATTTATTTATTGACATACATTGATTTTCAGCTGTTAAAACAACCTTGCCTTCCTGGGATAAATTCCATTTGGTTATGGTATTACTTCTTATTATTATACTAGAGGCCTGGTGCACGGATTCATGCACTGGTGGGGTCCCTCGGCCTGGCCTGCGGGGATTGGGCCGAAACCAGCTCTCTGACATCCCCCAAGGGGTCCTGGATTGCGAGAGGGTGCAGGCCAGGCCGAGGGACCCCACCAGTGCACGAATCTGTGCACCAGGCCTCTAGTATGCATATAAGATCTTTGGTTAATCTCTTCCTGCTCTCCCCATTCTCCCCTTCCCTCTGAGATTCATCAGTCTGTTCCATGTTTCCATGCCTGTGGTTTCTGCTCCTGTGTTGAGCGTCTGCCCCCTGGTGGTCAGTGTGCATCATAGCTACCAGTTGGCTGGTCAGCTGGTCGCTTAGGCTTTTATATATATATAGATGTTGCTGGGTTCTGTTTCTTGTACATTTATTTTGTTGAGGGTCTTTGCATCTCTTTTCATTAGGTGCATTGGTTTTTGGTTTTCTTTTTCTTGTAATATCTTAATTTGGTTTTGGTATCAAGGTAATACTGGCTTCATAGAATGAGCTGGGAAGTGTCTGCTCCTCTTCCACTTTTTGGAAGAATTTGTGAAGAATTGCTATTGATTCTTGAAATATTTTGTAGAATTCACAGGTGAAGCCATCTGGGCCTGGACTTTCCTTTGTGGGTAGTTATTTGATTCTAATTCAATCTCTGTATTTGTTATAGGTCTATTCAGATTTTCTGTTTCTTCTTGAGTCAGTTTTGGTAGTTTGTATCTTTTAGGAATTTGTCTATTTCACCTTAGTTCTCTAGTTTTTTGACATACAATTGTTCATAGCATTCTTTCAAAATTCTCTTGATTTCTGTAAAGTCGGTAGTAATGTCCCCTCTTTCATTTCTGAGTCTAGTAATTTGAGTTTTCTCTCTTTTTTTCTTGGTCAATCTAGCTAAAGTTTTGTCAACTTTCTTCACCTTTTCAAAGAACCTACTTTCTCTCTTACTCTTACAGGGTTTTTCATTGTACATGCTTTGTTTACAGCCACTGTTTATTGAGTGTCCTCTGCATGGTGGCTACTTGAGCCTCATCTCATTGAATCCTTGAAAAAACACACATAAAACAGATGTAACTGGCCACACTGTCAAATGAGAAACCAGAGGTGAAACACTTGGCACCAGCCATGCAGCCAGTGACCTGGGGTTCCAGTTCAGGTCTGAGTGTCTGGCTCCAAGCCTATGGCTTCTCACTACAGCAGGAGACCTCCCCTGTTCCACTTTATGCTTCACTTTCTGCTGCTGTGGCTTGTTTTCTGATTTATAAGGGTAAGAGCTGTGGGTCACCATTCCTTCTCATCACCTGTCAGTGGGTTTCAGCCTGACCGGGTGGGCCCGTTAAGCATATCCCTGCTGCTCTCAGCTTTGGTTCAGTGGATCTGGGCTTTGGCCCACTCAACTGCATTATTATCTAGCACCCCAATGATTCTGATGCTCGGGTCCCCTGACAACACCTGAGTAACCTGTGTTTGTCCTTGGAAACTCCTCGCCTCCACTGGGTACTGGCCCCCAGGAAGTTGCTGGTTCCTATGGCCTCTGTTTGCCTGGCTTCTGCTTCCCTAGTGCTTCCCCTGGGGTAGGGGGGCAAGGATGAAGTAGGCCTTGGGTGGGAAGCCATTTCCTCTCTGCTTTATAAACATTTGCAAGAAGTTGTAACAACCACTCCCCCACCTCAGTCTGCCTAAAGTTCTCTCTGAGGTAATAGAGTGTAGGACCTTCAGGGGTTAATTAGTAGGCTTGGAGTGTATCATAGGCAGTACACACACACCCTGCCCCCCATGGAGGTGAGGGAGCAAGGGGTGGGGGGAGAAAGTGACACTGAGCTGTGACAGGCTTCTCATTTTCCTGGAATGTGGCTCCCAAAAGGTCTTGTATTTTTCAGCATTTCTGACTCTGGGGCTGTGTAAACATCACGTGGGGGGTTTGCTGCATCTGAAAGACCAAAGGAGTTAGGAAGGGGGAGGGTGAGAACCTCCATCAGGGAGAGAAGGGCAAATGGGAGATGGAGAATTCGAGCCAGAGAGGGAGAAAGGAGAGGGAAATCCGGGGGTCCTGTGAAAACAGGACGCGTGGTGAGCTGTGCGGGAGGGAACAAAGGCCAGCAGGCTCCCACTAACAGTGTGAGGATCTGGGGAGGCCGGGAGCCTGTGGAACAAGAAGGCTGAGGGGCCGGCTTGGATCTGGAGCCCTGTCAGTGGCGTGGGTGGGGAAGGAGTGGCTCCTGGACCCCTAGCCTGTGCCAGCTTCCCTGGCTGCTTTTAGCTTGTAGCTGGGGGCCTGCAGCGCCTGCTGGAGCCTGGCTAAGCAGGGAGAGTGAGGGAGAGGTGGGCTTTCCTCTTGTGGGGCCTGGTGAGCCTGGCAGCGAGGCTTGCAGCCCCCTGTCTCTTGGGCACCAGCCTTTGCCTGAGAGAAGCTGCTGGTCCTGAGGGAGGCCCTGAGATGCCACCCGAAAACCTAGCATCGCTCCTGCCTGGCTCTCCCTGGCAGCTGAAACTCAGTCTTACCCTGAGCCTCCAAGCCATTGACTTGGAATCATTTCCAGAGCCTGGATGTCCTGAGCGGGGGCCTTGGGCACAGCTGGATCTTGACTCTGCCATTTACCTGCTGTGTTATATCAGCCAAGTCCCTCACCCTCCAAATATGGTCTTCTCATTGGTATAAAAATGGCGACATTGATGTCAACCAATCTTGCAGGATTTTTAGAGAAAACCCTGGCATGTGATAGGCTTTTTCTCAATAGATGAGAACTCTTACTCTATTATCTGAGACCCAAGGATAACTAACAGCCGAGTGTCCCAGAAATCCACCAGCCAGCAGGCCTGGCCAGCCCCACAAGAATGACCGTGGCCCACCCTCCCTTCCCCTCTCCCCTCATTGATTCTTCCACCTGCCGTCACCTGCTGGCCCCTTTGGTCACCTGCTGGCCCCTTCATTCTCCTCTCTGCCCAGGATCTATGAGGGCCCATGCCCCCACTCTGAGGGTTCTGGCTCCTGGCTGATGAATGATTTGGACAATTGTCTCCCCGCTCTGATGGGGGTGTGGGGCATGACACATTAGAAGCAGAGGTGTGTGTGTGTTCTGGGCCACAGCGAAGCACAGAGCAAGTCACAGATTAACCCCCTGGCCTGTTTCCGCCTGCTGGGCCAGGGCACCCAAGCGAGGGTGTCCAGAGGTGCCTGGGTTCAAACCGGGTTCTGTTCAAGGAAGCAGGGGAGGAAGGTCACTCGTGGGTCATACGTGATTGGAGGAGCAGCTGAAAAGCTCCAGTGCCCCCTCCTGCACTCGGAAAATCACTCGGGCTTGAATTCCATCGTTAATGCCCGGTTTACAAAGATCCTCTATCCTGGCACAGACAGGATCCGTTTAATCTAATTCTTACAACAACAATAAAAGGTAGGCATTAATATAATCCCTCAGGGCAGGGGAGGAAATGGGCTGAGATGGTTGAGCAACGTGCTCACCCAGGAAGGTGATGGAAGCAGGACCCAGGATAGTGGACCCCAACTCTGGGAGAGCCTCGAGGGGAGAGTGTGGCCTGGAGGTGGCGTGGCAAGGAACCCGACCCACTGCTCACGCTCTGTGTAGAGAGGCAAGTCGTTTTGTCTTTGTGACTTGGCCTCCTAATCTGTAAGAGTCATAGAAACAGCCCCTTCACCCTGTAACATTATTTCGAGAATTAAACGAGTGAATGCATATAAAGTGCTTAGATCAATAAATAAATATTTAGCAACTGTTATTATCGTCGGGTTGGGTGGCGGAAGTTCTGCATTACTAAGCCTGCCTGAACCTCTGGGGAAAACAATTAGAATAGTCCCCACTGTCCTGGGCTGACTTGTGAGGTGGTAAGCTCTCAGCAGCCGTCCTGTGCTGTGGGAAGGAGGTTGGACTGGGGCAGTCAAGGTCTTCTTTGTTCTAAGATTTTGGAGCACTTGAGGCAGAACTGGATTTGTTTCCTGCCTCCCCTGCTTACAGCTGAGGGATCTCCGACTGTTTTCTGAAGTGCCCTGATTCTCAGTTTCCTCATCTATACACCTGGGTCGTACAGACCTCCCTGCAGGGTTGTGGTGAGAATTAAACTGTCTAGATTTGAAGAGTGTTTCCAGTTCCTGGCGCACGGTAGCCAGTGGTTTGTGACAACTGTGGTTGTGGTGGTGGCATCGTGGCTCTTATCATTAGACGCTGAGTCTGCCTGTGTCCAGGTGATGCTTCCAGAGCTGGAATCCCGGTGTGTTCCACCTGTGTCACCTGTTCCCTGGGCCATGTCTGTTTGCTGGGCTCCCCGAGCAGTCTGCAGTCTTCCTCCGCTGCTTTTTCCATCTGAGCAGCCCTAGTCTGATTCCCTGGTGCATCTGCGGACTTTCCCCAGCTGAATCTCTTCCCTTCCAAGGACTTAATTCTTTTCTTTCTTTTTTAAAAATATATTTTTATTGATTTCAGAGAAGAAGGGAGAGGGAGCGAGAGATAGAAACATCAATGACGAAAGATAATCATTGATTGGCCGCCTCCTGCATGCCCCCTACTGAGGATCGAGCCCGCAACTCGGGCTTGTGCCCTTGACCAGAATTGAACCTGGGACCCTTCAGTCCGCAGGCCGACACTCTATCCACTGAGCCAAACCAGCTAGGGCCAAGGACTTAATTCTTTACCTGTCCTCTGGCTCTCATTCCGACCCTTATTCTGTGTCTTCTTTAGGACTGACTTAAATATTTTTATTTATTTATTTTGAAATGATGTTAGACTTACAGGAAGTATGCAAAAATGGCACAAAGAGTTCCCATGTACCCTTTGCTCAATTTCCCCTAATGTTGACCTCTTACAGAACCATTGCACAATTACCGAAACCAGGAAATAAATATTAATCGGATGCTATTAACTAATCTACAGACCTTAGTAGAATTTGGCCAGTGTTTCCATTACCACCCCTTTTCGGACCAGGATCCAATTCCGGACCCCACATTGCTTTAGTCCCATGTCTCGTTAGCCTGCTGCAGGCTGAGACAGTTCCTTAGTTTTGCTTTGTTCCTGTGGCTTTGGCTCTTCTGAAGAGCACCGGTCAGCTCTTTTGTAGAATGCCCCTGAGTTTGCGTTTATTTGATTTTCTGTTTCCTTCATTCCTTCGACATTTATTAGTTGGAATTCTGCTGTATAGAATTATCCCTTATTCCCCGTTGGTTTATTTATTCAATTCTTTTTTTAAAAATAGGTTTTTATTGATTTTAGAGAGAGAGGAAGGGAGAGGGATAGAGAGTTAGAAACACCCATGAGAGAGAAACATCATTGATCATCTGCCTCCTGCACACCCCCTATTGGAGATTTTGAGCCCACAACCTGAGCATGTGCCCTGACTAGGAATCTTGGTTCATGGGTTGATGATCAACCATTGAGCACAATGGCTGGGCTATTCAATTCTTTATTTATGTCAGTATGGAGCTTGGATATGCACTTGATTTTATAGTGTAACCATTATTTTTCTTGGATCAGATTGACCTAGTTATTGCTATTGGAATTTCTTTAAGTTCTTGACCTCTTTTATTTACTCCCTACTAGGGGTTTCCAGAGAAACAGAACCATATGGGACAGGCAAGTTTGAAATCTATAGGTTAGGGTGGCAGGCTGGACGCTCAGGTAGGAGTTGATGTTGCAGACTTGAGGCAAAATTTCAAATCCAGGAGTGTTTTTTTTTTTTGCTTTTTAACTGACCAACAGTATTGAGAGTAATCTTTTTAATTTAAGGTCAGCTGATTGTACATATTACCCACATCTCAAAATATTTTTAGGACCCTTGCTGGTTTGGTTCAGTGGATAGAGCATTGGCCTGCGGACTGAAGGGTCCCTGGTTCAACTCCAGTCGGGGGCACATTCCTGGGTTGTGGGCTCGGTCTAATGTGCAGGAGGCAGCCAATCAGTGATTCCCTCTCATTACTGATGTTTCTATCTCTCTCTTCCTCTCCCTTCCTCTCTGAAATCAATAAAAATATATTTAAAAAAAGAAAAATACCTTTATGCATTACCTAGATTAGTGTTTGATTAAATACTGGGTACTAAAGTCTAGCCAACTTGACACAGAAAACTAACCATCACACCCACCCATTCCATGGGAAGCATGCAAATCATTTACCTTTTCACATGTCAACATGGGTGGGCGGGTGGAGAAAACAGGGGTCCCATCAGGCTGCATAGGGATTAAAGTACGCCATTCTGGTCCAGGCCTTCTTAGTTTCCAGACTTGACCTTTGATTCCTGCCCTCTGTGAGAGTTTGGGCAAGTCCCTCCTTTCACCTGTAAGGTGGGAGAATCATTACTGTCCTGGGCGGGTGGGGGGAATCCGAAGAAGGATTTTAAATGTCTGCCTTGGAAGCCTGAGTGGGGACACCCCCTCCACAGGGCTCGGCTTCAGGTACCTCCCAGGACTTGCAGCCAACCTCTGGGGACACACCTGGGGCACCCCTCTGCTCCAGGAGAGGCGAAGGTGCTGTAGGTGGCAGTTCCTCTGATCTGATCAGTTTGGAAGAGGGTAATCAGAGAGACCAAAGTGGGTTAACCACAGAGCCCAGGCAGGAATTGTGGCTGTGGGCGCGCGTGTGCCTGTGTGTGTGTGAAATATGCTGAGGTCACATGGGGAATAATTGGAGATGCAGGGAGACCTCTGGGACTGATTTTATTCTTTTAATTCCACAAAACAGGCCAAAAGATCTCATTGTTTTACTCACCATCATTATTCTGCATCCCAGCTAGCCACCACCACAGCCCTGCAAGGGGGTCCCAGCTGCCGAGCAGGGCTCCTGAAGTTCTTTGGGCTGCTGGAGGGTGGGGCTGGGGGTGGGGAAGAGAGGCCTGGCTTTCCCAGAATTGGAGAAGGAGATGTGGGAACTAGGGAGTAGGGGGAAACCCTGATATATCCCAAAGACCTCCCCTGCTGAGAGGGCCTTGGCCTTCCCCCACCTTCCTGTGTGCCAACTGTCCTCCTTTCCATAAGGGGAAACTGAGGCCCAGGTAGTTCCTGCTTCAGTAGAGGAGTAGGTGCCAGATACAACCACGGAGGGCAACCAGATCATTTTCTTAGTCTTCATGGAGGACAGTTGAGGAGGAGACAGATAGGAGCCACAGCTGGGGGGTGGGTTAAGTCTGAGGGGGTGCCCCCTGATGGTGGAGAGACAGGGAGGGGCCCGGGGACTGAGGAGCAGCTGGGAGCCCTGGACTGGGATCTGGAGGAAAGTGGTGTGTGTGGCAAGGGGAGGGCCCAGCCTTCCTGCACTGGTGGTGTGTGTCTCTAGGGGGCAGGATGATGCGCTGAGCTGCAAGGACATGGAGAGTCCTATCCTGCCTGGCACTGACCTGGGGAAAAACAGTGCAGACCAACTGTTCCCCCTAAGACATCTGTTCTCCCGCCACCCCTGAGTCCACCTCTGTGAGCCCAGCCTCGGGGCGGTGGGATGACGGTGCCTAGCTCCAGGAGATGGGACTGGTGGCAGTAGCATCCTTGGGCAGTGAGCTCGTCCAGCCCAGCCTCAGTTTCCTCATCTGTAAGATGGAGATGATGAAAACAATCTCTAGCTTGCTGGGTTGCTGTGAAGAGCTTTGGAAATGGTACATTTTGAAGGGTGAATGCCCTGTTCCTGGCTGGGATGTGAGTGTGTGTGGGGGTCTCCTTTGTGTGAAGTTGGCACTCCTCCTGCGCCACCCCCATGCACTGGCTGCTGGAGGGTGGGGGTGGGAAGAGTGGAGGGGAGTGGGGTCTCCCAGGACCCCTGCACAGGAGTGGGTCCCTCCCCCACAGGGAGTCCTGCCACTGCTCTCTGCAGCTGCTTCTCTACTTCCCTCTCCCTCCTCCCTTCTCCCTCCTCCCTCCTCCCCCACCTCCCCACACGTAAGGATGATAAACTCTCCGCCAGCTCTGAATAGGGCCTGACCTCAGCGGCGAGGCATCTCCCCTCGCCCCCCACCCCAGCCGCCAGCCCTGCATTCCTGGGGAGGATGAGGTTGGGCTGCCGCCACTCACCCCTCTCAGCCTCCTTTGTCCTGGCCGCTGCCCACCTAGTCCAGTCTCATTGGAGCCTTGAGTACCGAAGGGCCCAACTATGGATCTCAGATAGGATAGTTAATAATAATAGCAATAAACAACAACAACAACAACAGTAATAACAACAGTGGCTATCATTTATTAAGCAGTTGTACCAGATTACATGGGTCATGTCATCGAATTCTTAAAATAGCTCTGTGAGGAAGTTGCTATTCTTCTTCCAGTTTTAGCTTGGACCAGGAGGGCAGGAGGGGGGTCCTGAGGCTCAGAGAGGCCTAGCTACTTGCCCAGCCTCACACAGTTAATGAATGGGTGGATCCAGAACCTGCTGAAGTGCCAACACCCCCTCTCTCCATCCCCCCCAACCCCTCCCAGCAGCCTTAGGCTCCCATAACCATGGTTCTCAACACAGGACCATGGTCTTGAGAGAAGATGCAAGAATGGGAGGAAGACTTGCTCTAGCAGCGGGGCCTCCCTGGGATGGCTCAGCTGCCAGGAAAGATGGATGGGGACCTCCTGGGTGCTGAGAGCTTTGAGAAGAAGGTTTATCATTAACACCCCCTCCCGCTTCCTAAATGTGTCAAGTTAGAAACCCAGGCAAGCTGGCAGCCCCTCTCCAGGGCACTGCCCTAACCCTTTGTCTTCTTTTATTAATATTTCCCCCGTGAACCTCACATTTTGAGAATATACTCATTCCCCCATTTTTGTCAATCAAACACATTTGACTACCAGCTAGAACTTCCAGGAGGCATGGAATAACCTATATTTCCACACTAGTTGGTATATTCCAGCCCAGAGCTCAGAAGTGTGATGTTTTGAGGTTCTGACCAAGGCCTATAGCCTTCCATTTCTACCTTCCACATCCCCGAGCCGTCTAACCTCCATTCAGCTTGCTGTAGTCTTTCCCTTTCTGCTACTTCTGTGTAACAGCTGTCCAGGCACCCCAAACTTATTGCACAGCCAAGGCCCTCCCTGCCTTCTCTCCAAGACACACATATTCTTGTCTTCCTTTCCAACTCTTTCATTGCTTTATGCTCCTGCTCAGCTTGTTACCTGCCTGCCTTCGAGGCTCAACTAGCAGGCTTGACTGGGTTCAAATCCCAGCTCTGCCATCCACTGGCCTTGGAGCCTCGAGAAGTCATGTATCCTCTTTGAGTCAGTTTCCCCGTCTGTAAAATGGGCACGATGATGTCCACCTTGGAGGGCTGTGGGAGGATTGGAGATAATGGAAGCACGGAGCCTTGGATAAGCACTGTTATACCTCACACCATCACTATCCATGCCAGCTCTCTGCCCGCTACAGCCCTGGTGGCTGGTGTCTCAGGGCGGCTGCACACCCGCATATGCAGGGTGCAGACGAGAGTTTGCGCAGAGGGCGGGTGACTCCGTGTGGGACTGTGTGTCAGTTTCCCTGCAGGGAGAATCGGGTGAGCTTGCTGCTTTCCCAACTGCTGTCAGGCGTATTCGTTCTCCCTCTACCATATCAGTCATCACCATCCTACGCTATTACTTCATTTAAAAAAAAAAAAGATTTGCTTTTTTAACCTTTTACTCATTCTAATGATTGAGTTTATGGGCTTAATCTACAATTATACACTCTTAATTCCTTCCTAAGTACAAAAATAATAAAATAAGATTGTTGAGGCATGCTTCCAATTAAAGTCATTTGTATACCACACTTTAGGAAACATGGATGAGACGAACCCCACCCCTTTCTATTTTTTTTGTAGTCAATGCTTTCTTTTTTAAAAAAATATACTTTTATTGATTTCAGAGAGGAAGGGAGAGAGAGAGAGAAACATCAGTGATGAGAGAGAATCATTGATCGGTTGCCTCCTGCATGCCCCACACAGGGGATGGAGCCCACAATGCAGGCATGTGCCCTGACAGGGAATTGAACTGTGACCAGATTCTTAGGTCGATGCTCAACCACTGGGCCACGCTGGCTGGCCTGTAAATTCTTTATTATGGGAGATTTAAAACATACAGAAATAGCAAGAATAGTATACTGAACTCCTTTGTACCCGCCCCCCTGCTTCAACAGCTATCAACTTTTTGCTGTTTTTCATTCATCTGTGCTCCACACTCTCCCCCTTTATTTTGCTGGAGTGTTTTTATAGCCACTCTCAGACATTATATCATTTCACTGTAAATACTTCAGTATGTATCATTAATAGATAAGGGCTTTTAACGTTAACATTACCATAATACCATTATCACTCTCAACATAATTAATAATAATTTCTTTAGAGCAGCTAATACCTAGTCTGTGTTCCATCTTCTCTGATTATCTCAAAAATGTCTTGTTTCAGTTGGTTGGTTTGAATCAAGCAGATGAACTTGGAAAGTATGCTCTGGCCTCTCCATTTCTACAATAGCCACGCATCTACATATGTCATTGCCTGTCTTTTCACCCATCAACTGATGACTTGGGGTCTCTCTTTCCTTGGTTCCTGTCCCTCTCCTCTCCCTTCATCGTGCCTGTCCAGCCAGCTGTCAGATCCAGAGCCCAGCCGCGCTCTCACTCTCAGCTTCTCCTCTCTGGCCTTGGCCTGCCCTTCCCATCGCCTTGTCCCCAGGAAGGAACGGGGCTTTGGAAGGAGAGACTGGCACCTGGGGGTGAAGTTGGCAGGGGAAGGGGAAGCTCATGTGCCTGTCTCCCTCAGTGCCTCATCTGATAAATACCAGGTCCCTCAGATGTCCATGTAAGGCTGCCTGGCTTGCTCAGAGCAGGGGCCAGTGGGCAGTGCCGGAGGAGCTGGCCAAAGGGGCTGGCCGCGGCGGGGTCACGCGGCTCTGGGGAGCACTGCTGCCTTGTGGGGTAGCTGGCTGGGGGTGGCCAAGGCTTCGTGGGACACAACCCCTCTTTCAGCTGCATTCCCTACGGTGGCCCCACCCCTTGTGCCCCTGGGCCCTCTGCTTTCATTGCCAGCCAAGGTCCTGCCCTCTCTGGGCTGGGTCCGTTGGACTCAAGCTTGAGATGCTTTTCTGATCCTCCCTGATCCCATGTTCTTGGGGCTGGGAAAGTTGTGCCCCAGAGTTCCTGAGGCCTGTGGCCTTCCTCTCCTCCCCTCTCCTTGCTTCCTTCCGAGGCCTCTGCTCAGATCTGCCGGCTGGCGGGATTGTGTCCTGGGCAATTGAGGGGAAGGGAGTACTTGGGTCCTCTCACAGGGCTCTCCCTGCGAGAAATGCCCACAGCTCTTGACCTCAGTGACTGAGTCGCCGAGGGGGACCCTTGAGAGTTAGGTGTGAGGTGTGTGTATGTGCATGTGTGTGTGTGTGTGTGTGTGTGTGTGTGCTCAAGTGTGTGTGTGCACAGACTTTAGAACGGTGGCCCTAGAACATGGATTGGGTTACAAGGAGGGAAAGAGACTGATGTGAGGGCTGCCTGGGGTCACCAAGGTCCTACAGGACTTTCATTTCCAGCTCCTTGCCTCTGTGTACGACCACATCTCTCCCTGCTGCCTCTTGCCTTTTGGTATCTCAGGGCCCACCATCGTGCATCGTGTCTTCCTCCTTTCCTCTTTCTCTCTCTTCCCTCCCTCCCTCCCTCCCTCCCTCTTTCTTTCTTTCTTTCTTTCTTTCTTTCTTTCTTTCTTTCTTTCTTTCTTTCTCTCTTTCTCTCTCTCTCTCTCTCTCTCTCTCTCTCTCTCTCTCCTCTCCCTCCCCCCCTCCTTCCCTCCTTCCCTCCCTCCCTCCCTCCCTCCCTCCCTCCCTCCCTCCCTCTTCTTTTCTCTTCTCTTCTCTTCTCTTCTCTTCTCTTCTCTTCTCTTCTCTTCTCTTCTCTTCTCTTTCCTTTCTTTTCTTTTCTTTTCTTTCCTTTCTTCTTACCTGAGGATTTTTGCCCATTGATTTTTAGAGAGAGTAGAAGGGAGGGAGGGAGGGAAGGAGAGAGAGAGGGAAACATCATGTGAGAGAGACACATTGATTAGTTGCCTCTTGCACGTGCCCTGACTGGGGCTAGGGATTGAACCTGTAGCCCAGGTACATGCCCTTAACTGAGAATCAAACACATGATCCTTCGGTGTGTGGGCCAATGCTCTAACCACTGAGCCACCAGCCAGGGCCACCACTATGTCCTTCTATCTTTGCTTTCTCTCTTCTGACTTTTCTTTCTGTGTCTGTGTAACTACCCCCCTCCTGCCCCCCCACCACTTCTTCTATGGCCCTCAGGATTCTGTATGTTCATCTCATCCCCAGGGTCCTGCCTTATTTCCCAAGTCTCAGCCTTTCGTCCAGCCCTCCTTGTCCCACCCACCCCCCTTGCCCTAACAATGGCGTGATTGGGTTGTGGAGAGACTGGTGAGATGAGTTGCCCGAACTTCCCCTAGCAGGAGGGCTCCTTTAGCTCTCCCCAGGTCTGTCCCGACTGTGTGTTTACTACCAGAGGCCATAGAGGGTGTGTGTTTGCCCAGCCTGGAGGGACTGGAATGCAGGAAGGACAGGTTGTACTTTAGCCCACTTCTCAGCCTGAACACAGACCTTCTCTCTTTCTTGTGTGGATGTCTCTGAGGGGAAACTGAGGCCCACAGTGGGCCTGGGGTCCCTGGAGAGGGAGATGCAGAATGGAAGGGAGCAGGCAGGCCCCTGGCCAAGGTGTCTGAACTGGCGGCGCCGGCGTCCGGGGCTCCTTCTGGATGGCGCTGCGGGTGGGTGGAATCCACAGGGGTGAGACACTGAGGCCGGAACGTGCCGAGGATGCTTGGGGCCGCTTATCTCGGCCAGGAATGCACTGCGGTATTATTAGCCGGCAGCCTCTCGCCTTTGGACTAACCACCCCGGTAGCATGGCAGACACCTGTCCAGCTCTGCCTGCCCGGACCACCCGCGGGTGTCTGCGTAAATCTCCCGTGGCTGGAGTTCACGCATGTGCCTATGTGTGTGAGCTTGTGTGCAAGCATGGAAGAGTGCATGTGTGAGTGTGCATGGATCCATGTGTAAATGTGTGTAGGGGCATGTGCCTGTGCGGGTACAAGCGTGTGTGTGTGTCAGTGTAGATCTTTAGGGGCCTTTAAGCATGGGAGTCTGTGTGCAAAGACAGAAGCAAGTGTGTGTGTGCGCATTTGCTTGTGTGGAGTGTGTGGGTATCTGTGCATGCATGTGTGCACGAGTGTGTATGAGTCAGTGTGGGTGTGCATGATTGTGTCTGTGTCTGTGTGTGCCCCTGCCTGGGGGAAGCAGGAAGCCCAGGGGGCCTAGGGAGTGGGAGGGAAGTAAGGGACTGAGGGGAGGCTGATGACCCTGCCAGGGCATGATGAGAGGCTGGGAGGCTGGATGGGGGGACGGGGACAGCAGGCGGATGTGCAGGGCCTGCAAGAGGGGTTGCTGGGGCTCTTGGCACTTGGGGCCACTCCCCTTGATTGCAGTCTCCAAGGATGCATGGTAAAAAGTCCCAAGACCTATCCCTATCATTCACTAGCCTTGTGACCTTGGGCAAGTTACTTAACCTCTATGAGCCTCAGTCTCCTCTGTATAATGGTGATAATCATAGTACCTGCCTAGCAGAGTCATTGGGGAAAAAACCCTGTGCCTAGAACACACTAAGCACTGGATGAATGATAACACATGGCCACCACCAGCATGATTACGGACCTCTCTGTCCTATCTTGCATCTGGCCTTGGCAATCCCTCTCTGGCTGGGAACCCCAGGCAGGATGGGAGACCCCCAGCTGATTCCTCTCATGGTGATGAGATAGAAGTCCAGAGAGGGCACAAGATAGGCCCAGAGTCACCACGGAGCCAGGTGAAGTCCTAAGGATCCAGGCCCCTGGCCCCTGGCAGCTCTGGCCACCATGTTGCACTGCCTTGTTCATATTCCTGGCAGTGCCAGGCTGGGGGGTAAGGAGAGTCTCTCAGGCTTTCTCACCCGGGCCCACCCCAGACAGCTCAGGACCTCTCTGTTCACCATGCAGCTTCTTCCAGGACTGAGTTCCCACGTCTTGTCTTAATGGCCCTCCTATGAGACTTCTGCTGTTGAGCTCCTCGATCCCAGCATGAATCCTGATTGTCCGACAGAGAGGAGCGGGGCCCAAGGAGCCCCAGGATCCTTGCTTCCACCCCCAGTTCTGCCCAAGAGAGCTGGCCATCTCATTCTGGACTTAGGTCCTTGCCTCTGCGTGGGCCACCCCAGCTCTACCTTCTGCTCCCAACGCCAGCCGGACAGGAAGGGAATTCCTAGGAAGCATCGGGCCCATTTAGAGCTGGGCCCCTACCTGCCCTCGCTCTGCCCCTGCCAGCACATCTTACATCCTTCTAGGCCTCCCTGGAACTCCCAGGTGCCAGGATGGCTGCCTCCCTGGGGTAGCAGGCCCAGGGCATGGCCAGGAGTATGGAGGTGGGAGCGGGCACTCTGGCGCCTGGGCAGAGGCAGGTGGGGTCTGCCAGGATCCCTTATCCTGGGCAAGCTGAGATTGCCCGAGATGCCTGCCAGACAAGACTTGTTTTTTATAACCACCATCGACTACCCGGAAGAAGAAGAAGGAAAAAAACACCCAACAACAACAAAACAACCACCCAACTTTTTTTTGTTGCAATCTGCTGTTCATGGCCGATTGGCTGTACATTATTAAACAGGCAGCTGGAGCTCTGCCAGGGAGGGTGCTTGAGCCAAGACTCACAGCCTGAACACAGTGTTCCTGCGACAACAGTCTCCGTGGGGTCCCTGGGGAGGAGCACCCAGAGGAAGGGGCTGCCGCTGTGGCCCTTCGCCCTGCTCATCCTTCCCACCCCGGCCTCTGTTCTGGTCATCTCTCCGAGAGCAGGACCGTGCTCACCTGGAGCCCAAGCATCCTTTACCTGGGCCCCGCGGTCCCTCACCACCCAGAGCCGCTCCTTCTCTCCTTGTGGTTGAGTGGACAGGCTCCTGCGTCCCTCCCCATGCGGGTGAGGCCCATGCCGGTTCTCCGGGGGCGAGTGTGATGCAGGGGCCTGGGCACTGGGTGGGAGCTGGACACCTGGTTCTAGGGTTGACCCTGCTGAGCTCCTTCTTATGGCGACATTGGGCCTCCCTATTTGGCCTCCCTAGTCCTCAGTGTCCACATCACTACAAGGAGAGGAGTGGGCTGGGCTGCTCTAAATTCTTGTCGGCATATTGTGAGCCCTGATTGAGTGGCCCCAGTAGAGCCTGGGGTGGTTGTTTCCCAGAGTTTGGAGCCCTTCTTGCCCCCTCACATCATGGAGCATGTTTCAAGCAAGCCCTGTGGGAGGGACGGGCCACTGGCCCTATTCACTCTGTTGACAGTCCCTCCGGCCACCTTGAAGCTGACCAGGGTAAAGGCCAAAGGTCTGAAGGCGACATCAGTGAGAGAGCAAATGGGGGGTTCTGGAGTTGGGGTGACTGCCATCTTGGTGAAGCCGACGCGACACGGGTGCACAGATAAAAGCGCAGTATTAGGATCCCGGTCATGCCAGGGTGGGCCGCTGCCTTCCACAGGGTCGGGCTGCTGCCAGCATGCGTGTGGCTCATTAGTTTGGGAACTGAGCCTTAAGGATCTCTCTCTGAACCTCTTAGAGCTAAGATGGCCTAGCCGTTGAGAGTACAGACTGGGATTCAGTCCTATCACCACCACTGCTTCTTTGCTGTCTTATTTTTATTGACTTGGGGCAAGTGACTTCCCTCTTATGTTGGAGCCTCTTCAGTGAACAAGAGCAGGGTTAGGATAACATGTACTCCCAGGGCTGTGTGAGGGGGGAGTGAGTGTGTGTGCAGCTTTATCACAGGGCCTGGCACACAAGTGCTCATTGGTTAGGCTTTAAGTGCTCCCTCCCTCCCTCCCTCCCTCCCTCCCTCCCTCCCTCCCTCCCTCTCTCCCTCCAGCACTTGGTTCTTTCCCTTCACAGGGCTCAGCCGTCCTCATGTGTTCGTGTTGTTGTTGGTTTGGTGTCTCTTTCCTCCTCCTGACCAAGTACTCCTTGAGGGCAGGCGCTCTGCTCTGTCCGGCTTTGCTCATGTTCCACCCGCCTCCCAGCACACGGCCTGGCCCACTGCAGGCGCTTACACTGCATTTGTTGAGTGAATGGGTGAATGAATGAATGAGTGAGGGCCAACTGGAAACGGACCAGACCCAGAGGAACACCTGGAATGTGGAAAGATCCAGAAACTGAAAGAGCTGGGATTGTCCAGCCTGTGAAGCAACTACTCTGGGAGCTTGTGAGCATGAGTAAAGAGAGAGAGAGGTTTGAATGCACTTTGAAGGGATCTGCTTGCTGAAGCAGAACCAGGAGCCACAGGAGGCAGGTTTCCAAGAGCGGGAGCTCTTGGGTGCGGGAGGGAACCTGAGGGCTGGAGAGTGCAGGGCTGGCTGAGCTTCTGCCAGGCCCAAGGAGAGCCCTGCATTGGACAGGGTGCGGACTAGCCAGGCCCCGAGGTCCATGTGCTTCGATGCTGTGCTTCAGTTAGAAGAGTAGTAGCAATCGGCTGAAGTCTCTGAACTTCAGTTTTCTCATCTAGAAAATGGGATTAATTATGATCACTATCCATAGGGTTGTTAGGAGGTTAAAGTGAGTGAATATCCATAAAGCTCCAAGAACAGTGCCTGGCACACGGAAAACAGTAAATCTGAATGTTTATTAAACAGGGCCAAAGAGATATATAGGAAGGAGAGATGAGCCGTGACTGTGGGATGGGGAGGGGGTGATGACTTCTTTGAAGGAATAGGATGTGGGGGGAGTATGGAGGGAGCATGGAGGGCTGCTCTGTGCTAGACTCTGCACTCAGAGTGGTTAAGTCACTTCCCTGAGGTCACACAGGCAGTGGGTGGGGTGGCCAGGCTTCAGACGTGGTAGGCAATTCCAAAGCCTGGACTCTCTCTCCTCCGCTCCTGGGCTTTGGTAGGATGGGGCCAGGTCTCTGTGAGTCTCCAACCTGGGAGGGATAGCACCTCATTTCAAGGTGGAGCAAAGTGATTACTGTTACTATCTGTGGGGTGAAATCTAAGTCCCCAGGAGGGAAGTCTTCAGCTCTCTCCAACCCTGAAAGTGCTCTAGAATTAAAAAAAAAAAAAAAAAAGGATGGGGAGAGGGTGAGTGGTGAAATTTTGGCAGTTCATTGCCACAGAGCAAAGGGCAAGGAGAAACTGTCCTAAGAGGAACATGGGAGGAAAGAGGTTAGATGTTAAGGAAAAGGAAGGGTGAGATGAGCAGTAGAATGAAGGGTGCTGGAAAGGGAAGCAGATACACTAAAGAGTGAGGAGGTGGGAGAAGGCCATGCAGGTGATGAGAGGATAGAGAGGAACTCAAGGTTTAGTGGGAGTTTGGCCAGTGGGCAGCTCCAAATTTTGGGCAAGGGCCTGGCTGGGGCCAGTCCTCACTGGGATACTGGGCAGTGGCAAGGGATGTTTTGACAAGCACACAAGCCAGCCTGGGACAGCATGTGGTGAGCCAAAAGTTCTGCCACTGGCCCAGCTCCTTGCTTCCTCCAGACTGGCAGCCGGCTTAGCTAAAGGTCAGCTCTCTTGCTGGGCCCAGCATACTCCCCACTGACCTGCACCACAGGCCTGGCCTTGTCAGGTTGCTGTCCTGTCCTTAGCAGCTGCTCAGCTTCGGGCTGTTTCTGCTTCTTGGACATTCAGAGATAAATGGGAAATAGTCCCAGGCTTCAAGGAATTCACAAACGAAGGGGCAGAGAGACAGTGGAGGTGTATATGGCAATAGAATTTTCCCTGGCTCACCTTCCCAGGTTATCATGTATTTGATGATGCCTGCTGTGTCCTCTCTTTATTTCATCTGAAATAAAATTGGGCCCAATTTCTTTAACCTTCCTTGTGTTTTTATTCCACAAATATTTACTGAGTGTTTACTGCTGTCCTCCTCTGGATGTCCTTTGGCTTATATAGTACAGAAGAGAACACATTTCTGATGATGTCTGAGCAGCATGGAGTAAAGTGCACCTCCTTTGGTCTGGGTTCTATACCTTTATTAATATAACCCAAAGTACATTTACCTTTTGGGGGAAGTGTATCCTACTGCAGGATACAGAAAACAGAACTAAATTTCTGTTTTCACAAAATCTTACAGCTTCCCTTACATGAACTATTATTTATTCTGTGTTTTTTTTTAATAACTTTTGAACCTTATTTCAGGACTTAACTCCAAGAGAAATGTTCCCTTATTAATTTTAGTCTGTTTATAAAGTCAGTTTTGCATGTCAATTCATTTCAGCATCTTAGCTCTTCTTTCTGCCTCCCCCGCCCCCTTTGTGTACTTGGTAAACCTCCATTCTTCACCTAAGTTACTGATAAGTATGTTGGACAAGCCAGGGCAGAGGACGGAGCCCTTTGGCAAGTCAGGAAGTTGACACTGATCTATTAATCAACACCCCGAGGAATCCACTTGGCTTTCTACTCGTCTTCAAGCATGTCATCACTGTTCCTGCCAACACCATCCTAAAATCCAGATAGTCTAGGTCTGGGGGATTCCTTGACTGTCCAGTCCAGGAACCTTATAATATTGGGGTTAGGGTGGTGGACGTAGCTCTGTGAGGGAGGTCTATGGGCTCTCTGAAAAGATCCAGGCTGAAGCCAGTGATCATCGTTGGGGTTGGCCCGAGAAGAATCCTGCCTGGAAACTGAGGCAGGCTCAGAGGAGGGAGGGCCAGCAGGTGTCTTAGGAACAAGCTGTTCACAGGCTGTTTTCCCCTTGCTTTCCTGTCTTCTGATCCTCTGCCCTCAGACTAAGGTGCAGATCTGAGAGTAGGAAGCTGGAATGTAGGAGGCCTGGTCCTTCTCCCTCCCTGGGGGAATGTGTGACAAAGGGCTGGATTGGGGGTGTGTGTGGGGAAGTGGAGCCTCTTTCTGTACTTTGAGAGATAATGGAAATGTGTGCAAATGAGATGTAAGTAGGGGACGCTGGTGGTAAGAAGGAGGTGCCCCTGCTCCAGCCTCAGTCCAGTTTCGACCATGACGAATAGAAAGGGAAGTGACCGGTGACCTGGGCTGTGGAGTCCAGTCTCAGGAAGGGAGGGAGGGAGAGGGGCTCTGGGACAGCAGGGTGGGGCATGGCTTCTGGAGTCTGCTATGGGGGAGCCCTGGTAAGGAGGGTCCCAGGGTGTGACCCTGAGATGAAAGCATCCTGGGGAATAGCCCCAATCATCTCTGGCTGTGGAGGTGCGGGAGGGCGGTGGTCAGAAGGGGGGAGGATGCAACCCAAATGCATAGACATTGACCCAATGCCTTAGGTGACACCCCGCACCCCCCCAGGGTCTGGCTCCCACCTATCTGTGTTGTGTTCAGCAGGATTCTGAGGCCCAGGGCCTCTCTCCAGGGGACCTGGGCATGTGGCCCTGCTTTCTCTGTGGTAGAGAGGGAGGAAGAGAGTGGGGGCCAAGGGCACTAGAGTGGGTGGCCCCTGCAACTCCCCTGGAGGCCACCCCTCCCCCATCCCAGGAAGATGAGTGTTTCTGGTCAACTCTTAGCCCAGCTTAGAGGAACTTCCCCTTAGTTGTTGTAAAAACCTGGGAATCTGTCCCCTTGAGAGTGTAGGTCACATGACACGATGCCCTCCAGAGGGAGCCCTGAGGCCCGGAATTCCCAGTTGTGTCATGTGGTGACACAGCCTTGAGTTGGAAGACGTGGATTCACATTCTGTCCTTTCATCAGCTGCTGTAGTTTGGGGTGAATCACTGAAGTGCTCAGAGCCCACCTCTAAGGCTGGGAAAGAATCAGAGCCACTTCCCAAGTTTTCATGGGGGCCTGCGAGGAAAAGCACGTGGGAAAGGTTCGGTGCAGGGCAGGCCCTTAAATAATGATGAAAATAAAATGAAGGAGTCCCAGCTGGTTTTGCTCAGTGGGTAGAGCATCGGCTTGCAGCTGAAAGGTCCCTGGTTTGATTCCCAGTCAGGGCATAGGCCGGGTTGCTGGCTCCATCCCCAGTAGGGGGCGTGCAGGAAGCAGCCGATCAATGATTGTCTCTCATCATTGATGTTTCTATCTCTCTCTCCCTCTCCCTTTCTCTCTAGAAATCAATTAAAAAAAAAAAATGAAGGAAGAAAGGAGAGTAGCTCTAGGTCGACCCCTACCCCCTACTGTGGGGGCTGAGCGGCCAGAGAAATCTGGATTCAACACTCTTGGGCCATCTTTCTCTGGACGATCTTTGTCCTTTTCTGTCTCTCTGTGTCCCTCTGTCTTCCTTTCTGTTATGTCCCCTCATTCCCCAACGAAGGGCTTAACTCAGCACCTGGCCCCGGCACACACAATTCATTTTGCCTGCTTTTCTCAATGGCCTCTCTGTGGCTCCACAGCCACCCCCACCCCCAGTTCTGTCTCTTCCCTCCTTCTGGGTCCCTGTTTCTGACCCCCTCTTTGTCCCACTCTCTCTCCTCCTGGTGCTCCTGCCCTCTGTTTCTCCAGCTTCTATCTCCCGTGAACAGGCATCCATTGACTGCTCACTAGATGCCAGGCACTGCCCTGCTCCTGTTGGGTTCTGTGTGTCTCCGTGCCTCCTGCTGCTGTCTTCTCTCCCTCTGCCCCATAGGCCTCCTGCCCTCCCATCCCCCAGCTCCACTGGGCTCCAACACTGGTGTTATTCAGTTTTATGAGAAACCCCCAGGCCTACCCCTGAACGGACCAACCACAACTGGAACCAGATGTGCAGTGCTGCACATGGGGTTGGGAGGGAAGGAGAGAGGGAGGGAGGAGGGAAAGGGGTCTGGGCTGGCTCGAGGGGACTGGGGGATGGGAGATGGGAAACCCTGGGAATTCTGAGCCTTCATTGGCTAGGAGGAGGAGGAGTGGGGAGTGGAGAGAAAAGGGGCTGAGCAGGCTTCTGCACAAAGCAGTTCTCACTCTGTGTGTGTTTGTGTAAATGATGTTAGGACAGACACTGGGGAAACCGGGGGTGGATGATCATTTGTGGGACAGCTCTTGGAAATAAAGGGGAAGGCTGCTCCTCTTCTTTGAAACCCTCGAGCTCCTTGACTTCTTGTCTGTGTGGTTTCTAGAGACTTGCTGAATTCATGATTCTGTGCCCAGGTGCTGGGAAAGAGGGGGTGATGTTGGGATGGGGGAGTGGTGGTGTGGAGCGTTTCACCACCAAAGCCTGCCTGAGAGCAGCTGGAGAAGGGTGTCTCTCAGAGTCCCCTGGATCTGCTGCAGACCTGGGTGGGTGGGACGCACCCGGGACATCGTGTATCTAATGGTCCCATGTCTTAGCATGGTCAGTTTTTCTGTCTGTGATTATATAGCTTTGAAGATAAAAGTCTGCCCACAATGATCTTGGTACAACCTTTTGCAGAATTAAGCATTAAAAGTGCCCCTTTATTCAATTTTTTACCAATCACCCATCTGCCCATCTCTTCACCGTTCACTTATTCATTTCACCTTTATTGAGAGTCTGTTATGAGTCAACCTTGTGCTAGGCACTGGACAAACTAGGGAAGGGGAAGGAAAGATAAACGAATCTTTCCTCAACTAACGGGACATACAGAAGTGCGCCCAATAAATGTATATCTTGGCATTAGTAGATGAGCAAGAGCCTTGGGTGCTCAGAGGGGATGGTGCCTACCAACCGGTGTGGCTGGAGAAGGATCCATGAAGGGTGTGGTTTTTGAATTGAGCTCTGAGCACTCATGAGTAGACTCAAGAGGCAGTGCCATCATCACAGGGGGCTCTGGATGCCCTACTGTAGAGCTGGGACTGGATGGTCGGGAGCAGGGCTGTCATGGGTGTGTGTGTAGGGGGAGCAGGGAGTATTTGATGTCAATCGGGATGACAGTGGGTGAGGGTTGGGAAGAGATGGGGAGGATGACACTTCTGCTGTGCTGTGACCCCAAAGGGGCACCTTTTATTTTCATAACGGACTCGCTACCCACCTCTAGGGGAGCCTAGATTGCTGACATGGAGTCCTCACTGCCCTCCTCTGACTAGGACTGATCCAGCCCAAGAGCAGCCCTTGGTCTGCAGGTGTGGGGTTAGGCAGGATAAGGCTATTAGGAGTCACCTTTGCCCCAGAGTTGGGGCTGGAGAGGGCTGGGCAGGGGTCCGGGAGGCCTGGGCCAGGTTTCCTTACTTAGTCCAACCGTCTCGGAGGGGTGTTCTGTGGGGCCTCTTTCCTTCCAGCTCTGGCAGTGCCCACCACTCACACATTGAGGCTGCTGTCAGGGCTGGTAAGTTCTGTGATGCCAGAATTTGGGACTCTGGGAACCCAGACTTCCTGGGAGGGGATGAGGTCATCTTGCTCTGGTAGGAGAGGTGGGTATACTGATACCTCTACTTCCACCTTCCCCACACGCGGTCCTGAGAAGTGCCCCTCTCCCAGCCAGCCTCAAGGTTTCCCTGTTCCTGATGGGGTTGGGGAGCAGCTCTCTAATATGCTGACCATCTCCCCTGTGACGCTGGTCCCCCAAATGCTTGTCCCTCTGGACCCCTCCCCTTGTCACTTTATTCTTTGGAAAGTTGAAGCCTGGGGAATGGTTTGGTTGAATTAATAAAATTGGTGAGTGTTAGAAGTGAAAAAAGATCTTGAATAACTTTGGCTCCAATCTCATTGTACAGTAGGGGAAACTGAGGCCCATAGGTCGGGTCCCTGGCCCAGGACCTCACAAGGAGGTGGGCCCGGTGGGAAAAAGAAGGGCCTTTCAGTCTCTGAAGGGCTCCCACTCTATACCAGCCTGTGTTGTCTTGGACAAGTCACCTAACTGCTCCAAGGTCACCTTCGTCAGCTAAAATAGCAGGGTGACTCCCAGATTCAGTGAGAGAGAAATGGTTTAAGAGCCTGGCATATATTAGGTGTGCAGCAAATGACTTTTCCCTTCCCCTCCAAGTAACCCTATCTGCATCTTCACTCTTGTCATTTATACGGCACTCCAGACTTTTCAAATCGCATTTCCCCCAGTCTTTTGAATTATAAAACCATTTGTACATAAAAAAAATGTTGAAAGGATTTATGGTAAACACCGTGGATTCTATAATGAACACTTTGGCATATTTGCTTTCTCCCATTTCTATCTCTCCATCCATCAACTCATCTTATTTTTTGATGTGTTCAAAGGGAATTGAAGCATGCATTTTATTAATTAGAGTTCAATTAAAATCACTTTGGCATGTACAGTCACAAGTGTCCATAAGGAGAAAACAGATTCAGAAGTGAGATTCTAGCCCAGCTGGGGTGGCTCAGTTGGTTAGAGCATTATCCTGGGCATCAGAGGGTTGCCAGTTTCATTCCTGGTTGGGGCACATACCTGGGTTGTGGGTTTGATCCCCAGTTGGAGCGCTTACAAAAGGAAACCGATCAATGAGATTCTCTGTCATCAGTCACAAAATGAGTGCTCTATAAAAGTTGAGGGTTGCTGTTTGTCATCATCATCATCATCATTATTATCATCATCTCACCAAACATCCTTGCCCACCCAGCAGCCCTTTGGCCATTTCGGTGCAGCTGTGTCTCTTCCATGGGGTCTTGCCCCCTTTTCCTACTTCTGCCCCACAAGCCCTTTGGCCCCTCCCTGCTGGTCCCCAGGGAGGCTGCTGGGCATGCCCTGCTCCAGGCGCTTATGCCCTGACACTGCCAGCCTGGCCCCAGCTGGGTGTGAGTGCTGCAGGGGTTAAAGGAGGCGGCCGCGGGGCGGGCTGCTGGCCGGCTCCGGGAAGGAGGCGGTGCGTGCTTGCCCGCCAGCCACCACCAGGGGAGGGATCTGGGCGAGCAGCGCCCTCGCTCAGTTGCTCCCAGCAGTGGCCCTGGGGCCAGCTCTGCTCCCTGTGCCTGCTCCCCACCTGGACACAAGGCTCACTCACGCCTTCCTCTTGGCAACCAGCTTCTTGCCAGCCACAGCTGCTGCCCCATCACTGCCCACCGCCCTGTCCCGTGAGCCTAGACCCACCCCACCCTGGGGCTCCTCTGCCGGAAAGGTGAGTGTGGGGGTGCGTGTGCTGCTGGGCTGTCCTTACAGATGCTGTCAGGACCGCTGATCGCTGATGGGGTGTAAACTAGGGGAGGAGGAGGTCAGCCCTCCTGGTCACATGTCTGTGAGCTAGGCTAGCCCCTCAGGCCAACCTGTCAGTCCTCCTTCAGATGTGTCGGAGATTTTTGCAGGCGTGTTTGGGGTGCGGTTGTCCATGCTCTGAGGGAGAGAGGCCAGTTAGAAGGAGTTTTGTTTGCTGGGGTAGTTACTGGTGTCGGTGGCTGCTGGACCCATGGCAGCAGAGGTGAGTGGGCAGGGACACATCTACCGAGGAAAGGGGCGTGGGGAGGACTTCGTCTCCAACCCTCTCCCCCCCAGCTGCCGGCCCATCACTGGGATGCCTGGGGGAGAGGACCCGGAGGAGAGCAGGCATTTTTCCTCTTGGTTTCTCTCCCTGCCACCACTGGAGCTGTTATTGGGCCCCCTTTCCCCTCCTTGAGGTTCTTCTTGCTCCCATCTCTCATCTCCCAAGGGCTGGCCACGGCTGCCAGGGAGGGCCTGGCAGGCCCAGGAAGGTTGGAGTTAAAAAGCTCTCCTCTCCGCTTGGGTCCATGCTCCCTTGCACATGGGCACAGCCTGGCATGAGTGCCCCCTGCGCCCTCCTCCAATCAGCATCTTACTCCTTCCTCACCCCTCTGGGCAGAAATGGCTAATCCAGGTGGTTAATGAACAGACACACACAGCTGCCTTTCACTCCCCTCTCCTTCCTTTCCCCCACCCCTGACCCCATGATGCCCTGCCTGCCACCCCCTCCCAAGCTGGAGAATCCATATAGAGCTAATCTCTGTCTGTCCCTCACCCCCCAGTTCAGGACCAGGGCCAGGACTGCCTGCCCAGATGTGTCCTACAAGAGGAAACTGGGAGGGGAGTGGCTGAGGGTGACCAGGAGAGCCTGTTGTGCTCCCAAGCTGGGCTCCCTGCAGGGGGTGCAACGGGTTAGAGGACAGGATGGGTGCTGGGTAGGGGAGGGCAGGATGGGCGGTGGTGGGTGAAGCCAGGAGCGGGAATTGGAGCTGGGTTTAGATTCTCTGGGGACAGGGGCGTCTTCTGGAAACCCCAGTGCCTGTTCCTTGTGGCAAAGCCAAGCCAGGGGGGTCAGGAGGGTGTGGAGGGAGCACTCTCTCCCATTGAGTCTCTGCCTGGCCCCTTCCTGAAGCTGCCTGGGTGGGGTGGGGACCATTGTGGCTCTGAGTTGGCCTTAAGTTGCTCTTACCCCTGCCAGCTGGCAGCTACTTCTGTCTCCCCCACCCTCACTGTCCCCCAGGACCTCAGCGCTTGCTACAGCTGAGCCACCTCTGCCCGACCCCCCTGGCCCAGGGTGTGGAAGGGAGGACCTGGACCTAGCCCTGGTTGGGAAGCTGGGTGGGAGGGCTCCGAGAGGGCCCAGTGCTGGGTTCCTGTGTGGGGTTGGCCTTGACTCTGCTGCCCATGGAGGGCCGGGGCCTGGGGGGGTCTCGGAAAGTCTAACAGGACCGCCAGTGCTGACAGCCAAGACTGTGATGGTTGGTGGAGGAGGCAACTGGGGAACCTCTTCTTCCAGATCCCTGGCCTTGAACCCTCTGGCTGTCCTCCCCCCTCCCTCATCCCATACTTTTTCATGCTCCACTTTCCTCAAAGCCCCAATTCGGAGTCTTCCCCGGGGGCTGTGGTGCCCAGCATGATAAACCCAGGATGCTGGTGGCCAGGTGGAGGGGAGCTGGGCTGGGGTGCAGCTGAGTTCAGAGATGAGGTTACCGTTTGGTGACCCTCTTCTCGTCAGCCTTGGGGTTTGGGAACTCTCAGTTCCGTTTCTTCTGAGGTAGGAACAGAGAGCCGAGGGGCAGAATGGATTTGTGTTGGTGAAGGAAGCTCAGCTCACGTTTAACGAAGGGCTTTCTAACAAGCCTGGCAGGTCAGCGAGAGAAGGGCTGCCTTGTAAGGTAGTGAGCTTCCCGTCTTGGGGGGAGTTTGGACAGAGACTGGATAACAGCTCAGAAGGATTCCTGAGATGGGATGTGGTTAGAAGGGATGACCTTGAAGGTCTCTTGGGATGCTGAGGTCCTGGGATTCTTGGAGTTGGGAAATTCTCTGACACTCGGATTGGGGAGCAGTAGGGGGGTAGCCTCTGGCCTGGGTGGGCATGGATGAGGACCTTGCAGGGCAGGGCCTTCAGGGTTTGGGGAACAGAGAGCCTGCTCCCTGCCCTCACACCCATTGCTCAACCACCCACCGGTCTGCCCCAGCTGCTTCCTGCAAAGATCCTGAGTTTCTTCCGATTCCTCTTGTCCCGCTCCAAGCCTTGCCCTGCTGGTTAACCCCACAGTATCTGGACAGACCTGTGGGCTGTGTGACACTCTGGGGTCAGAAGCAACACAGACCTCTACCCCCGCCTCCCTGAAGTCACAGCCCATTCCCCCCCCCCCCCCCCACCTAAGGGGCTAACTCAGAGCCAGTGTGCCAGGACGGGGAGAGGGAGGGTTGCTGCCAGGTTGGGCAGCTTGAACCCCTGCCCAGTTTGCGCACCCCCCAAAAAGGGGCCTCCCCAGCCTGCCTGGAGAGGGTAGGCAGAGGAGCAGTGCCAAGATATCCAAGATGCAGAAAAACCCAGGGGCAACTCTTCTTTAAGCCTCAGTTTCCAAATTTGTAAATAATACAGTGTTGTTGGGGCAGCTTGAAGTGGTTTGTGTAACTAGCAGCGGCGGGTAGGAACCAAGAATGCGTTCTCCAAGGCCTCTCAAGGGAGCAGGGGAGGTGCAGGCCACCTCACCCCCCTGCTCTCCAGACCTGTTTTCTTAGGGGTGTGTGTGTGTGTGTGTGTGTGTGTGTGTGTGTGTGTTGGCATTAAAGATTCCTGTACACCTAACCTCCGGTGGCTTGGCTTTCCCATGATTGGAGTGTCAAGGTGGGCTTTTGAGTGGGTTCCCTCCAGCCGATGCCCCGTGACCCCTTTTCTCCTTAGTGGAGAGAGTGAAGGAGTAAGGTCTGAGGTCACCCCAGTCAACCCCTGCCTCCAGTCAGGGACGAAGTCCTTTCCCGTGTCTAACTTCAGTCCCCTGTCTTGAGCCAGGGACTAGGTGGGGCTGCTGAATTAGAACTTCTTCACTCTGGTTCCACAGAGACTCAGAGAGCGATGGCCGGGTGCGTGGGGCAGGACAAGGAGATGCCGAATATGCCCTGGAGCTCGGAGAAGTCCGGGGGTGGGGGAGTAGGGGGAGGCAACAAAGGCTCTCAGCTGCAGGCAGTTCTGGCTCTTGGCTTATTTCTGGGCCCTACGTCTCTTTCACCCCAGAAAGGGCACGGAGGCCCAGCTGAGGGATGTGTACTGAGGGATGGCAGAGGAGTCAGGCAGGAAAGCCCGCCCTCCCAGTTGCTGGACTCTGAAGAAAGCAGATCAGAAATGGGTGTGGCGTGCGGAGAGGGAGAGCGGTTTGGGATACTGGAGCCAGGACTTTGTCCCCAGCGCTGTACCCCCAAGGCCCTGGCTCCTAGCTTTCAAAGCTATTAGGCATGCAGAGGTGTGGGCACCACTGAGCTGGAACGAGGGCAGTGGGGGAGGCAGCGCTGCCAGCCTGGTGGGCCATGCCCACCTCCCTGGGTGCCCCTCCATTATGCATGGTCACACTGGCCCAGCTCCTTCCTCCTTGCAAATAGCCTGAGGCACTTTCCCATCACAGCAGGCACAGCTGGGGCCCTGGTTGACTCTACCCAGTTTGGTGCTTTGGCCTTCTTCCTACTTGTCCGCACCTTGGTTTTCCTCGGGGAGGGTGGCTGGTCTCCACGGAGCTGGAGCTTGTGTGGGGTGGGAGTGGTGTGCCCAAGCCAGGGCTAGGCTGGGCTCTGTAATCCCTGCCTTTTTAGGGCTAGAAGCCTGTAGCTCAGGCTGGGTGTTCTGCGAGGCAGGAGGGACTGGTCCAGAAGGGCGGGATATTGGAGAGTTGATGGGGACAGAGGGGTTCCAGGAGTGCCTGAATGGAATCCTATTCTTCTTCCACATGGGAGGGTCCCAGTCCTACGTCCGGGTCCCCTTCCCAGGCTTTCTCCAGCAGAGAATATGGGACCCCTCCGTTTTCCTGGGCCTTGCAAGATTCCTGTGTGTAGCTGGATTACAGACTCCTTGAGGGCAGGCCTGTGCCTTTTGCCTCCCTGGTGATCCATGTAGTGCCTGGCAGAATGCTGCTCAGCAGGAATTGACTGACTAAGGAGGGTAGAGAGGTGAGGGGTTTAGACAGGGCCTGGGGAGGATTGGCTAGAACTGGAAACAGGGCTATTCACTGAGCGATCTAGAGTGAGGCAGAAGCGATCTAGAGTGAGGCAGAAAGTGTGACTCGGGAGCCAGGCTGCTGGGCTCAACGCAGGACGACCCTGTCGACTGGCTGTGTGGCCTTGGCAAACGACTGAACCTCTCTGAGCCTCTGTTTCCTCCGCTGTAAACTGGGGATAATAATAGCATCTGCTTCATGGTGTGGTTGAGAGGCTCAACGAGTTAGTTTATTTAAAATGCTTTGAACAGTGCCTGGCACATAGTAAGTGCTCAATAAATGATAGTAGTTGTTATTACTATGGGAGATGGTGGTGGTGGTGGTGGTCTTCCAGGAGCCCGCTGCTGGGATGACCCTGTTCTCTCTTATCATGGTTGTTCCACTCATAAAATGGGAGGATTATGGGACCAGAGAGCGGAGGAGATGGTGGGATTATGTTTCCTCAAGGGGTCATAGCATCAGAGCCCAGAGAACAGATATCCCTCCTCTCTCTCTCCCTCTCTCTCACTCCCCCTCTCTCTGACTGGGGGGAGGAGGGAGCAGGGAGATAAGGGGACCTCCAGAGGCCTTGTCTGCCCAGGGAGCAGATGCAAATCCGTGTTTATGGAGGCCTCGGAGAAAGTTGCATCACTGTAAACAAGATGCATTATTATAAACTAGTCCAAGCTCCCCTTCTTGGATCCTGTCCCATCCCTTGATGAGAGTCACTGGATTGGAGACTCCCGTGCCTGGCAAGGACCTGCCCTGGCCTCCAGGCAGGCTGCTCTTGACCATGGACTCTACTCATAGGGGTGGAATCTGTATTTTAAAGTGGGATTCCCAAAAGTCTGCTGCAAGTACCCTTCAGGTCTCTCTGAAGTCTGATCTGCATCTTCTTGCTGCAACTTTAGTTCCTTCACCTGTTGGTAGGAGGTGGGGGAGAACGTGGCCAGCCCTTCCTGCATGCTGTGTCGGTAAGCTTTGAACCTGTGGTAGGGGCCTGCTCCTGGCCACACTCCCTCTCCATCTCAGGCCCCTGCTCTCTTGAAGTCCTCTGCTTTCCAGAGCCCCTGACAGTCCTCATTAGCAGGGGTCAGCCCTCAGCCCTTAAGCTGCACTCTCCACCTAGGCCTCGTTCCCACCCAAGGAGGCTGGGCTTGCTTGGGGTCAGGTTAGGGTAAGCTCCACTTCCGGACCCCTGGCCCACCCAGTTGCAGCTGCAAAAGGCATTAGCTTTTTCTTGGAGAAAGAATGGGCTTGGGTTGATGATGATGACAGCTGGGAAGGGTTCCTGAGCTCAGCCCAGCCCCATGTTGCTTCCCCTCCTCAGCCCCTGCTCACCTCTGCTCCATTTCTAGGCCATTGCTCATGTAGAGGAGGGGCTCACCTTTAATCCTTCACCTTGACCAGACCTGAGCAATCCCCTGGTCTATCATAACCCTTTATAGGGAGCAGTCAGTCTATGGGGTCAGCACTATGGGGCTTGGTGCTGGGGTGGGGGTGAAGGGGTGGGCAGAGGGCTTCAAGGGAAGTGTAAGAGAGGATGTGTCCCTGTGGCCCAGGACAGGGGGGTGCAGTGCTCTTACTGTGTCCCTGGACTCTGGATGAGTCCCTTTCCTCACTGTGCCTCAGTGTCCTTACCTATAAGACAAAGGGCTGGAGAGACTCTGGGCTGGAAGTCTGTGAGTTCATCCATCTCCCTGCAGGAGCCTCCCCTGGTCCGGGCTTCAAACTTCACCTTGGATTGACCTTGCTTCCCTCCCGGCCCTGCCCCCACCTCTGGCAGTGGCTGGCAGGAAGTCCTGCTGATTAGGGCCCTAATCACCGGCTGAGACTCCCAGAAACAGCCAAGCTGGTTGAGCAGAGAGGAGCTATCAGGAAGGGGGGTGGGCACAGGGAGAAGCCCCTTCCCAGGGGCTGGGGGGCTGTGGGCACATGAGGCCCCCGATTGTTTACTTAAAAGCCTTTTTGGCATTGACACTATGGGGACATAGTGGGGGCAGGGGGCATGGGCATGGAGCCTGGACCCCAGCTCCTAAGGAAGGCTGGGAAATGTGGTCTAGTGGGAGAGAAAGGGGAGCAGAGAGAGGGTTTCTGCAAAGTGCAGAGGGGGTGTCAAGCAGAAAGCAGTGTACACGAACTGGTGGAGTGGAGAAAGCTTCAGAGAGGAGGTGCCATTTGGGATGGGTTTTGAAGGTTGAGAAGGAGTTCTGCAGGAAGGAAAAGGGACAGAGACCTCTTTAGGCACAGGGGAAAGCATGCACAAAGGCACGGTGGCACACCTGTGACTATGGATCAAATAATGGCTCCAGCCCTGTCTCACAGTCAGACAGGCTTGAGTTTCCCTGCCAAGCTTGCTAGCTGAGTGACCTTGGACTGAGCCTTGGTGTCTGCATCTGTAAAATGCGGTTAATATTCCACCTCATGGAGTGACGATGGGGATGAGCTGAGACCCTGTTAGTGAAGTGCTTAGCTCAGTGCCTGGCACGGGAAGTGATGTGTATGGGAAGGGTGGCTTTGGAGAGAGCCTGGAGGTGCAGCTTGGGGTCCAGCCTTGAGGATTCTCTGGGCCATGGTAAAGAGGGCAGCAGCAGAGAGCGTTACCATAGGAGAAACTTGATGAGCTTGTTATTTGGTGAGATTATTAGGGCAGGGGTGAAGATGAACTGGCCCAGGGAGACCTGGGACAGGCCATAAGCCAGGGCCCCTGGAGTCCCATGTTCAAATTCCTCAGCCCCTAGGGATGGGACATCTTCTTGGGAGTCTTTACTTCTCTGGATCAGGAGGCCGAGGAAGCACTGAAATCTCCCTGGGAGTTCTTTCAGGCCAGACAGAACCCTCCTTGGCAAGGCTTCCCACAGGCTGAGACGGGCACGGACAGACTGCAGCAGGTGGGAGTGAGGGCAGACTGCAGGCAGCTCAAATTTCTAAGGAAAGGCTCCTTTTGGAGGCATTCTTCGCCATCTGCCTGGCACTCAGTAGGCCCTCACTATTGTTCAATGAATGAATGAACAGGAGTGTCCCCCAGCCAGGGCGGAGGAGTGCCCCACCTGACTGTGAGTGTTTGCATGGGGCTGCCTGTCCAGAGGCAAAAGGGATGTTAGGTGTTGCAAAATCCAGGTGCCTGGCCTGTCGCAGGGGCTCAGTAGCTGCGTGGATGAGGGAGTGGGGATTTCAGGAGCTTTAACTTCCTGGATCAAGGACCTATCGCGAGGTGGTGTGGCATGGGGATCGAGATCACAGACTCTGCAGCCACATTGTCTGCGTTTGAATCCTGACTCCACCTCTCACAGGCTGTGTGACTGTGGACAACTTACCTACTCTGCCTGTGCTTCATCTTGCTCATTGGTGAAATGTGGGAAACGAATAAAACCGAGTCCTGCATGCAGGCCGTGCTGTGTGCCTTTGGTTATTATTACTGTTATTGCTCTTACTGTGGTTGGTGCAGGGGGAGGAATGGGGTAAGGGCTTCATGGCAGGGATAAGGGCAGCTGCCAGAGGAGGGTGGGGGAGCACAAGAGGTAAATGAGGCTCCTCTGGAGAGCCTTCTGAGCTGCCTGGGACAGCATACAGTACTGAGCGGCTTCTGCTGTGGCCAGCTGAGCTGAGCTGCGCTGAGCTGAGCGTGGGAGCGGAGGCAGCGGCCAGGCCTGGATTCCAGGCTGGAGCCCTGGGAGAGCAGGGGCCAGCAGGGGGGGAGGAGAGGTGAGCAGAGAGGAGGCCAGGACTCTCCCAAGTCCCCAGCTGGGACCTCAGGAATCCCTCCCATCATCACTTGCCAGAGAGCCTGGCCTTTTAGCTCTGGGGCCTCCAGAAGGCCTGTGGTCCATCTCCCTGCCTCCGGGGCCGATTGCTCCCGATGCCCCTTCCCTATTAGAAGGTGATTGCTCTGCACTAACAGCCTCCGTCTGGCTGCAACTCTTTCCCTCCCTTTTCATCTCGCCTTTAGACCTCCCGTCTCCAGTGTTGTGGGATTAGTAGCTGCTTTGCAGCAGGAGGGTGTGAGGGTAGACTTCTGGGGCCTGCCCTGACTCAGGGCAGGAGGAAGGGGCAGTGGAGAGCCTGGTGGCAGGGGGTCAGGTGGCCCGTTTCTAGTCCTCCTTTGGCACTGTGTGACCTTGAGCAAATCACTTCCCCTCTCTGGGCTTTAGTTTTCTCTTTGGCAAGATGAGTTACGAGAGTCCTGCCTTTCTAACCAGTGCTCAGTTTCTGCAAGTCCATGGATATTTCTGAACAGAGAGGTGCCTGCTTTTGGGGCCATCGGAGGAGCCGTCTAGCATGGAGCTGGGGGCCCTGGTGGGCCTTCGGGCATCTGCTGGGAAGACAGCTGGATGCTGGGAGGTCCCTTCCAGCCCTGGGATTGGAAGGTTCTTTGCCTAGTGGCCATTACCCCAGGGCAGCCGTTTCTTGGAACAGAGTTCCAGGGTGGGGTGGGGGTGAGGGGTGGGAACAGCTGTCAGGGTTAGCAGGCCAGTCTCTGGGTCTCTGTCCCAGTGACTCAGGTGGGGATGGGCTGGCAGGATCGGGGCTAGCGGAATGAGGGAGGGAGCCAGGCAGATCTGCTGGCTCCCCTTGGTCACTCTCAGGGAACAGAGTGGGACTAAGTGATGCGCTGAGGGGCGGGGTACAGAGAAGAGTGAGTAACAGTTATGAGTAACGGCTCAGTGTCTCTGCTGGGCAGGTGGCTCCTACACTGTGCAGAGCTGTCTGGGGCTCCGGAAATGCTGCTTGGAGGCCCAGCCACTGAGTCATGGCAGCGTGAGATCCACTGTCCTTGCTTTCCTTAGGAGCTGGGGGTCCAGGCCCCACGTCCACGCCCCCGCCCCCGCCCCCACGGAGAGTGCCTCTCTGAATCAGCCCCTCCCACCATCTATACCTCCACACCCGATGGGTCCCATAGCTCCCAGATGTTGTGTTCTGAGCACCCAGGTGCCTTGGCTTGCCTGGGGGCGAATAGATCTTACAGTCTGGCTGTCCTGGGTTTGAGCCCCAGCTCAGCTGCTCAGAGCTCTGTGACTCTGAACAAACTTACTTTTCTCTCTGAGTTTCAGTGGCCTCATGTGGAACAAGGGAGTATTGCCTGTTGGACATGTTGTTGAAAGGTTTACATGTGATACTGTGTTTCAAGTACACAGGACATAGTAGTTCTTAAAAGAATATGGTTGCCCTGGCCAGTGTGGCTAAATGGTTGGAGTGTCGGTCCGCACACCAAGGGGTCGAGAGTTCGATTTCCAGTCAAGGGCACGTACTGGCCCCCGTGGGGGTGCTTGCGGGAGGCAACCAATTAGTGTGTTTTTCTCACACCATGCTCCTCTCTCTCTCTCTCTCTCTCTCTCTCTCTCTTGTCACTCCCCTTCCATTCTCTCTAAAAATCAATAGAAAAAATATCCTCTGGTGAGGATTAACAAAATAGTAATGATAGTGATGATGATATGGCTGTCGCACAGCCCTAAACTCTGTTTTGCCCCTCCTCACCCCCTCCACTCCTAGAATTCCTGCTGCATGTCTGCATCCCATAATTTTCAGGATGTTTATCCACTATCATATCAGATCCACCCTGTGGTTTATACACTTGCCGTCCTGTGTCTGACACCTGCTACCCAGCTTCCATGAATGTGCCTTTGCCCTGACCTGCTCTTCCGGAAGGATGGGCAGGGCTCAGGTGAGTTGGGTGAGTCCAAGGGGAGTTTGTCCCTTGCCCAGCCAAAGAGGGGTGGGCAGGTTCCTGTGGGCAATCGGGATGAGCTTCCAGACTCGCACCCCCGCCTCTGCCGGCTCATGTTCTCTCCTCCCCCAGGCTGCCCTTGTGGGTGGCTTTGTCACTTCCCCCTGGAGCTTCCTGAAATCCACTGTGTCAGGGCCGCGCCGAAGGCCCCTCCAGTGGGTGTGTTGGCGGGGCTGCTGTGTTCCTGTCTGTGTGGCTCCGCTGAGGGTGTGGCCGGGCAGTGACTCTGCATCTGGACCTGGCAGTGGCCCTGCCGCCGCCTCCATGTGTGCCTCAGGGTGCCTGAGCTGCGTGGACGCCCCTTGGCAGGACCTCTGGGTCACTGTCCTGAGCTGATGTATATTCTCTCTCCTGTCCGTTTCATATCTGCCTGTGTTTTCAGAGCCAGACAGAGCCAGGTCTTCCGCTGCCCCTCCTTCTACCCCCCTTTCCTCCAGACCTGGTTTCAGAGGCATGCATCTCGGAGGTCCTCCCAGGGAACAAGGAAACATTACGGCGGGGTGGATATGCGTCAGATGGAGACGAACAATGCTGGTGACAGCCAGGCCTCCGCTGGCCCTCGGTGCTGGCTTCGCTTCAAATCTCTGCTGCCCGCTAATTGGGAGTGAGAGGGGGCTTCCTGCGACGGGGCCATGGGTGGATTTAAAGGAGCAACGTGACGCTGGGCTGCCCTGCCCTGGGGACCTCCTGCTTCCGGGGCTCCTGGTGCAGTCCATCAGAGCAGATGGGGTTCCAGAACACGGGCCCTTGACTGGATCTAATTGCGCAGAACGATCGCACTCACTCCTGTCCCTGCCATCTGGGGCCCAGGAGTTTTCTGCAGGAGTGAATTTCCAGACACTGACGCTTAGGCCAGGTCAGGAGCTCAGAAAGAAGGGTGGTTTTTCTCCGATGGGAATCTTTGGTTTTGCATTATACTGTTCCAAGCTCTGACTTACGGTAGAGGGGGCCTTAGAAATCAATGACCTCTTCTTATTCTGTTATTGTCCCTCAGTTTCTTTTTCTGTAAAGTGGGCATAAGAACAGGACCTACCTCACAGGATTGAAGTGGGGAGTAGATGAGTTGAGACACATGAAATGCTTAGATTGGAGTCTGGTACGTGCCATACAATTTACTGCTCTGTGAGGATGCTGAGGCCCAGAGAAGGGATATCATCTGGCCCAAATAGAAGGGAACGAAGGTTTACTAAGTGTGTGCTGTGTTCCGGGCATTTTGACTCGTGTCATCTCAGTCAACTTTATTTAGTCCTCCAACCACTCCGCGCAGTAGATCCCTATCCCCATTTTATAGGCGAGGAAATGGAGACTCAGGAAGGTTCAGGTCTTGATAGCCAGTCTGTGGCAAAGTGGTATTTGAGCCCATCCATGCCTGACCCCCCCATCCAGGGTGTTTTTCTATCACGCCTCTCACCCTTTGCTTGGAAACTCATGGCCTCTCCGTGAGTTTAGGAATTTGGAAATGAGGACCCACAAACAGAAGGTGTTCCAGGCTTTTAGAACTGGACTTGCTCCCAGCTGCCCCAATTTTGGTTAGATTCAGAGAGGTATGGAGTTGCGACAAGTGGCTTTAGGGGTTCAGGGAACATAAAAGCTATGGATGGGCCTTGAGAATGTGGAATTTTCTCCTGGTCACATGGGATTGATTGGGTTTGCTTTTCATCCTACTCTTTTAAAAAAAAAAATTTATTGATTTTTAGAGAGAGAAGAAGGGAAGAGAGATATAGAGAAACATTGATTTGTTGTTTCACTTATTTATGCATTCATTGGTTGATTCTTGTATGTGCTCTGGCTGGGCATCAAACCCTCAACCGTGGCAAATGGAGATGACGCTCTAACCAACTGAGCTACCTGGCCAGGGCTCACCCTGCTCTTTTTTTTGGGCCAGCCTTAAATCTTTTATAAAAGGAGGTAGGTAGACATTGAGAAGGACTTCCTAATGGTCAAGAGCCTAGGGCAGTGATGTGGACATCACAGGGAGCCTGAAGAACTAACAAAAATTTAAGGTGGCTCTTCAAATCCCAGATGTCTTTCTTTACATGTTAATGTTTCTGAAATTGGAATGCATCTTAAAACTGAAGAGTACATTTCGGGTAGCATTTCCCTCCCCTCAAAAGCTGTTAGCCAGAAAAACAAAGAAATGAAAAGGGGAAAAAAAATGCTGTTAGCCAATTGATGGTGCCCCAGACAAGCCATGGCATCGTTGAGATCTGGAAGCAGAGCCATGAACACCTGCAGTTTGCGAGGCACCAGCATGTGTGAAAGGGAGAGGCCTGTAGGCTATTGCTGTCCTGGCTGGGGAGCAATGCTGGTCTGCTTTAAGAAGGCAAGGGGACCCTCTGCTGTCCCTGTGTGGTTGAGTGTGGCCCCAGCCCTGGAATTCTCCCTCAGGGAGGGCCTGGCTCAGCCCCTCCTCTCCGTCACCCTCCACTCCCTCCTCAGCAGCTCCTGAGCCCTTTGCCTTCTTGGGTTTCCCCGGCGCTTAGATTTTTTTTCCCATGCATCCTTCCTGCCTTACTGTCACAGCACAGCTTAGGGTCAAAGACTTTTGTCCCTTAAGGTTCTCATCTAAAGACAGAAACCCTCAGTGGGGAGTGAGGGGGTGGGGTGGCAGTCTCCCTCTGGGTGTAATTTCTGGAAAAACAGATGAACTTGAACCCCAGTGAAACAGCAGCCTTCCTCAGACCTCCATTACAGCAGTTACTGGCACTTGTATCCTTCTCTGTTTGCCTGCCTGCCTCCTCCACGGGGCCACAGTGCCCCTCCAGGGCCAGGCACTCTTATCCATCTGCCTCCCTAGCTGGGAGCCTGGCACCAAGGCCCCTCCCTCGTGTTGTTGAATGAAGGCCTGGTCTCCTTCCCATGCTGTCCCCTCTCCTGCCCTCTGTCCACTGGAACCGTGACCACAGGCCACAGCCCTTTCCTTGCCCAGATCCTTTCAGGAACTTCCTAGAAGCTATGTCGTCTGTACTGAAGGCCGAGGCACCCACCTCCCTGCTTCAGAACCAGTGTCCCCTCCCCAGGTCGGAGGAAGGGCCGAGCTTTCCCCTGCTCTTTGGGTTTTAGGAGAAGCAGCTCTGAAGTCTGCACGGCATGCTGCCTGTTCTTCACCTCCGCTGTGAAACAGGCCCTGCTTCCTCTGAGTCCTGCAGGCTGGGCCCCTCAGGACTGTCCGGCTTCTCCTGCGGCTTACAGCCCCGGAAGCTCTCGCCTTTGCGGCCAGCCCCAGCCCCAGCCCAGAGCCTTTCCACGTCTCACTTTGGAGGCAGCTGCCTATTCCAGGCTGGCCTCCTGGCCTCCAGCCCTGCCCCTGTCTCTGGCTCTGGGGACATCAGGCTCTTCCAGGGCCCTGGACATTTGCCTCAGCCCGGCCCTCAAGGCCATGCACAGTGTGCCCTCCATGAAACTCTTCCTGTGGCCCCCAACTGGGCAAACTGGTGTGGCCCTGGCAGAGCTGAGGCTGGGCGTGCCACCAGAGTGGAACTCTGTTCCATTAGTTACTGGTTGTGTGACCTTGGGCTAAGCATGTGGCCTCTTGCAGCCTCATTTCCTTATCTGTGAAACGTGCTGATAGCCCCTACCTCAGAGCGTACACTACGGAATCAGAATGTACTTGACAGTGGGCTTCTCTGGCTGGAGCAAGGGCTATGAGGTAGAGAGGTGAGGAATGGAACTGAAAGGAGAGCCACCCCAGGTCCCTCAGGGCCATGAGGACCATATTAGGGCATCTGGACTGTATCCCACGATGCTGGGAGCCACGGAAGGACTTAGGCACAGGAGAGACACGACTGGATGTGCATTTTAGAAATAGCTCCTTGGCAGCCGAGTGCAGACTAGATTAGAGCAGCAGGACTGAGGGCGAGGAGACGTGTCATAGGAGACTGTTGCAGTAATCTCTGTGATTAAGGGGACTGGGGGTTGGCGGGGCTGGGAGAGATATTTGGGCAGAGAAATTGTCCAGGCTTATGGGGAGAAGGGGGGAAGGAGGCCTCAAGGCCAACATTCTGCTTTCTGGCTTAACAACCTTGGGCCATCAGAACTCGGGGAGCAGGGTGGTGTCAATGCTGAGCTGGGGTGCCCAAGAGGAGACAGGAGCGGGGCAGAGCTGTGACTCCAGGATATGGACAAGCCAAACTCTGGGCCCAGCTGTGCTTTCTCATCCTGCTGGTGCTTTCCAGTGGCCCCTTATCTCGTGACTATTGCCTGGTCCCTCTCAGACCCCTGGATTATTCTCTTGTGCTCAGGGTCTGGCACACAGTAGGTGCTCAGTACGGGTTTGCTGAACTTCTGAATCTCCTGCTCACTAGGAGTCCATCCTAGGAAGTTGGTCAAGCTCAGCCCTCCTGGAATCACTGATTCTGGGTATGGGTGAGTATGGCCCTTGAGCTAGACCCTTGGAGACTTACCTTGGGTTTGAGGGGCGGCAGATCTTCAGAGAAGATGTTATGCAATCAGGTCTCTGGCATGGGCCGATCTGGGTGCTGTCTTATGTCATCTGCCAGCAGGGCTCTGAAGGGGTCCCCCAGCCTGCTCTGCTAGGCCTCCTCTGCTGTTGCCAGGACCTTCTGGCTGCAGCCCTGAAATGCCACATTCCTTCAAGCTCAAGGGGCTGGGCACACCTGGCTCTCCCCTTGTGGAGGGTTGGGCTGATGGGCTAAAGGCTAGTGTGTATGTATGTATGTATGTGTGTGAGAGAGTATGTAAGTGTGTGTGTGTGTGTGTGAGTGTATGAGTGTGTGTATGAGTATGTGTGAATGTGAGTGTGAGAGTGAATGAGTGTGTATGTGTATGTGTGTGAGAGTATGAGTGTGAGTATGTGTGTGCGTATGAGGTGAGTGTGTGTGTGAGTGTGAGAGTATGAGTGTGTGAGTGTGTGTATGTATGTGTGTGTGTATGTGTGAGTATGAGTGTGTATGAGTGTGAGTGTGTGAGTGTGAGTGTGAGAGTGTGTGTGAGTGTGAGTGTGTGTGTGTCTAGCGGTCTGGAGGTGTTTGCCTGCAGAGGAGCTCCCTGTCTGGAAAGCCAGGGTGTGAGTGTGTTGCAGGACCTGGGGGCTGGCAGTGGGCTGGGGTGGCCAGTGAGGGCGATCTGAGAGGAGGGTCCCCAGACAAGAGGGAGGAATGGGGAAGAAGCGGGGGACTGCTGGAGCTTGGGAAACAGGTTGATTAGGTCAGTGGTCCAAGAGGCATGTGGCCCAGGAGGATTTCAGGGAGCGGGGAGGGGCTGGGACCGTGGGTGCAGTGGCCGGGTTGGCCCTCTTGGACTCCCCTGTGTCTTGTCTGCCTCCAGTTCTGAGTTGGAACCTGTGCTGGGTTTGGGGAAAGGGCCAGGCCCCCTCCTGCCCCTGCTGGCTCCCTGGCTCTGGAGGGGACTTTGGGCTGGGGCATGCCTCCTGCCTCCCCACTCAGCTCGAGGTGTCCCTGGGAACAGGCCCCTTCTTGCCTCCAGGAACTCCATGCACTTCCTTTCCTGATCCCGAACAGAACTATATAAGGGAAGGAAACAGCCAGCAGGCCGGGAGCCGCTCTGTGAGGACAGGCTGCCTGGAGGGGCGGGCACAGTCCTGGGGAGGAAATGGAGCCAGGGCAGTGGCCACTTCCCCAGGACCCCATGCCCAGGGCCTGCTGCCCAGCCTGGGAGGGCAGTGTCTTCGAGCCAGGATGGGGCTCTTCCCCTTGGGCCCCTGGCCTTGTCCTTGCCCCTGCCCCTCCACTCCCCAAGGCCGAGGGCACTTTGTAGCTGCCTGACTGTTGAGCACCCTCAGGTCCTGAAGGGGTGCACACTCACCTCTCACTTGGTTCCCGAGCCAACCCCTGGTCCCCTTGGCGGGCCTCCCACCCTGCCCTTGTCCAGCTCACAGGGGCCGCAGGGGCCTTCCTCATAGAGCCCAGTGGACTTACACTGTGACTCTGAGGTGCTGGACTGTCCACAGATGAGGGGTGGCTGGGTTCCTCTGGGATCATTGTCTGTATTATTCTCTTAAAAAATATTTTTATTGATTTCAGAGAGGAGGGGAGAAGGAGAGAGAGATAGAAACATCAGTGATGAGAGAGAATCATCCATCGGTTGTCTCCTGCATGCCCCCTACTGGGGATTGAGTCTGTGACCTGGGCATGTGCCCTGACGGGGAATTGGACCATGACCTCCTTCCTGGTTCATAGGCTGATGCTCAAACACTGAGCCATGCCAGCGGGGCTATCTGCATTATTCTTGATCACCCTGGTGTAGCCTCAGTGACCAGGACTCAGAATGGCCACATCCTGGTCACAGGTTCCCTGAGTGTGGTCCAGAGGGTGAGCAGGCAAAGCTGTGGGCAAGATCGACTGCTCTGTGAAGGGCAGAAGGCAAAGTCGGGAACCATCCACCCTGGGAGTGGGGGAGAGGTACCCTCCATGCTCTGGTTGGGGGAGAAAAGTAGAGGCTGGAGGGGGGTCTGCCCAAATGTGTGTTTTGTTGGGATGGGGATGAAGGCCTCTAGGTTTTCGGGTCCCTGATGGACCCTTGTCTCTGGGCTTTGGGGCTCCTCCTCCCCACTTTCTTCTTTCCTGCTTGTTATTAGGGTTCCTGCCCATCTCCTGTTTGCCTTAAGCTCCCACCCTTCACCTCACTTTGTTGCTGGGCATGCAGAGCTGCCCACGGTCCAACTTGGAAAGAGAGTTTGCGGCCAGTCTTCTTTCTTCATCTCTTTCAATATGCCCTTCGGTGCCCTCTCTTCCTCCTCGTCCCCCACTTTACGTCCCAGCCAAACGGGGTTCCCTGACACATGAAGCGTTCCCACCTCCATGCCTTGTCCATGTGGGAGAGCCCAGGACTCATGATGGGAACTCCCAGGTGCTGGACTGTTCACAGACCAGGGTGCTCTCCCCTCAGTCACCGGCCAGTGCAGGCTGAGTCTGGAGAAGCCCTTCCCCATCTCCACCTTTCAAAGCCTTAGCCACATCCCAGGCTCTGAGCAAGGTGCCTGGGCTTCGTGATGACAGTGACCGATGGGCCTCCTGGCCTCACCGGACTTACCAGGCGAGCGGGTGAGACAAATGAAAGCGCTGCGTCGTGGAGGCCTGTCTCAGGCGCCCCACCTCCGTGGAGCCTGCCCAGGACCCCCGAGGGCTCTGGGCTCTCTCAGTCCGTGGCATCTCCGCACCCTGTGCCTCTCTGGCCATGGAGGCAGGTGGCATGCTGGGAAAGCTGGTTTGGAGTCGGGCTGACCCAGGTGGTGGCTGTGCTGTGTTGGATCTCACAGGACGTTGCGGGCACTGCCTGAGCTCCTGTAAGATGAGGAGACAACATCCTACCTCGGGGCTCAGGAGTGAAGGGTAACACATGAGTGCCGGCACACGGAGCATGCAAACAGTTTAGCAACTGCCACCTTCTACTTCGGCCAAGACTGCTTTCCCCGTAATCACCTTCATAAAGGGCCTATCTCTAAACGCAGTCATCGTCGGAGGCCCGGGGGTAGGACTTCAGCATAGGAGTTTTTTGGGGTGCATAATCAGTCCTTAGCACTAAGTGAAATAAGCCAGGAACAGAAAGGCAGATATTGTGTGATTCCTCTTATCTGCGGTACCTAGAATAAGCAACTTCATAGGGACAGAAAGTAGAGTAGGGGTTTCAGAGGGGGGTGAGGAGGATGGGGAGTTCTTGTTTAATGGATGTGGGGTGTCTGTTTGACGTGATGGAAACGTTCTGAGCTGGGTAGTGATGATGGTTGTATAGCACGGTGCCACTGAATTGCACACTTAGAAATGGTTAAAAGGGTAAATTTTATATGATGTACATCTTACCACAATTAAAAAAAAAAGACTAGCAAGAGCAAGGGGGGAAGAAAAGAACGTTTCCATTCAGGACTGTAAAAAATGCTGGATTCAGAGACTCAGCTGGATTCTAGTTTTGTCTGGGGACAAGGCTGCCTTATCTAGTCCAGGGGGTGGTGTCGGGGGGTGGGCATAGGTGTGGGAGCCCCTCTGGAGGGCTTGGCAAGTTTAGGAGTCTGGGGTTTCCCTGAGGTGGAGTGTCAGCCAGTTGGAGACCAGGTCCTGCCACTTACCCAGCAGCGAGGTGATAGGCGCAGTGCTAGGCGGTGCCTGGATTTCCTCTTACTCTGCAAGGAGCAACGCGTGGAGCCCACAGACCAAGGTTTCACCTGCAGCCCGTCCCTTCCCAGCTGACTGACCAGGGGCCACTGCCATGACCTTCGAGCCTCCTTTTCTTCATCTGCGTAATGGGAGCAAAATGCCTGACTGTGGGACGGAGGGTCCCAGAGAGGTCAGACATATGGCAGGATTAGGCTTCCTGCCCTGTGCGTACTAGTAGTAGGTGCTGAACAAATGGCCGTGAATTTTACTACTGGTGGTTACAGTTGCCTTTCTTCCTCAGGCCTTGAGTCTCTTTCATCTTTCCATGGATATTTAGTGTGCACCTACTATGTGTTGGGACTAGTGTGATGAACAAGATATGTTCTCTGCTTCATGGCACTTGTTTTCTATGGGGGGGGGAAACAGATTATAGACAAGGAAACAAACACATCTGTAATTACGAATTATAATTAGGTCTGTAAAGGAAGAGGTATGGGTGTGTGCCTGTGCGTGTGTGTAACTTAAGGGAGTCAGGGAGGGCCTCTCTGAGGTGGTGACATCGAAGCCAAAGCCAGAAGGATGGGAAGGACCCAGCTGTACTCACAGCTGGGCTAAGAGCATCTCAGGCAGAGGGAACAGCATGTGCAGAGGCCCTGAGGAAGAACAGAGCTAGGTGTTCATTTACTGAGAGGAGCTCACCTTTACGTGTGGCTTTGGGTCCTGGACAAGGAGGGTGGGTACAGAATGACAGTGGAGAGGAGAGCAGGGCCGGGTCATGCAGGGAGCTCCCCGCCTGGCTGGTGCTTTAGACCCTCATGCCCTGGGGTGGGGGAGGTGGGGCTCCAAGGACACATCCTTGTTGTTGGCATTGTGCCCAGGGACTTTGGAAGTTCAGAAAATACCGGTGGGGGCTGACGAATGCCAGGCACTGGCCCTGGCCTGGGCCTGGTAACACTCACCTCCTGGCTGCAGCCCCAGCTCTCCTTCACAGGCTCTGGAGCCAGACTGCCCTGCCGCACTGGCCTTGGGCAATCGTCCCCTTCTCTGTGCCGTGGGTTCTTCATCTGTGAAATGGGGGTGATAGCAGTATCTACCCCATACATTTTTCATTAGAATCAAGTGAGTCCAAGGGTAGGGCTCAGGACAGTAGCTGTTGCATAGCTGCGCTGCGCTCCTTAAGCTCTCTGTCACTGCTGTCGTGAATGGCTCCGTGGAAAGTAGTGTTTACAGGAGAGTCAGCACAGGGGGCAGAGAAGGTAGGGCACGTCTCTCCCGGGAGCCAGACTGCTGGGTTTGCATCTGGGCTCCTCTGTGGGACAGCTTGTTCACCTCTCTGTGCCGCAGTCTCCTCATCCACAAAATGGGATGCTCAGGGCTGCTGTGAGAATTGGAGAGTTAATTTATGCCAAGTGTGAAGAACAGGGCTGGCCTATCACAAGTGTGATGGGAGTCGTGGCTGTGCTGCTGTTTTATTATTAGATTCTTCAGAGTTGAAAGACTGAGCATCAGGCCCGCTCAGCCCTCAGTGTGTAGGTGGGTTGTTGGAGGTACACATGGAGGAGGCTCACCTGAGGCTGACTTCCTGGGTCCGAGCCCTGCAACGCTACGCTGCCAGCCCTGGGACTGGGCGGGTGGCAGGGCTGGCATTGAGGGTCCCTGCAGACCCCTGGAGTCAGCCCCTTTTGCAGACCTTGCTTGGGTCCCCTCGGGGCAGTGGGAGTGGTCACTGCTGACACCAGGAGTGTGGGGCCTCAGGGCACAGGCCTCCGAGTGGCAGGGGGCCTTGGCTCTCCCTGGCACATTCCAGGTTCCTGAGAGGGTGGCCGGGGGCCAGGGTGCCGGAGGGAAGGAGAGAGCCTTTTAAGGAAACATTTCTCTGCTTAAAAAATGAGAGAGAGAGAGAGAGAGAGAGAGAGAGAGAGAGAGAGAGAGAGAGAGAGAGAGGAAACAGGGAAACACACAACCAAGTTAGTGGTCTGGCCAGCAGGCTGGCTGGCATGCACAGCTGTGGGCAGGGGTGGAGGAGGTCTTGGGGGCACCCAGGCATCAGGCCCTCTACCTGGGGGCCCACTGCTGCACCTCAGATCTGAGTCCTTAAGGGGTGACTCTGCTTAGGGGCTGTCTCTGCCTCTGGGGGATGGAAAGAGATGTGGGGTCCCTTTTTTGCGCTGCCTTTGGTGCTGGGAGAGAGACCCTCCCACTTTTCTCTGAGGATGCCTGCCCATGCTGCCCCTGCCCAAAATGTATTTGTAACCCCCTCACTTCCCCAACTCCAGTCCCGCATGGAGAGTGGAAACCCACCCTTGTGTAAGGAAGAAAGGACCGGAGGGCACTGTCCAAGGGTGACAGCAGGAATGGGGAGAGAAGACCCTGGGGGCTGGCCTCATCAGGTGAAACCTACACGCTCCAGAGTGGGGTTTGGGGCAGCAGGTGGGAGGAGAGAGGGAGGAGGCCACTGCTAGATGCAGACTCCTGCCCTGACCCTGGCAGGCAGGGCTGTGTCCCCTGGCTGAGACCTTGTCTGGTGGGCAAGGTGGGCAGGGAGCCCTGCAGGCCACAGTCACCTCTGGGGCCTTCCCTTCCTCCTGGTCTGTTCTCTTGGCACCCTCCACCCCACCCCTCCCACTGACCAGCAGTGTGACTTTGGGCAAATGTTTAACTTCTCCGCGCCCCCTGCACCTCAACCAGAGGTATAACAGTAGCTTTACGTGGGCAAAGCACTGATATTAATGCCTGTCATATAGTACATATTCAGTAAGTGTTAGATATTGTCTCTTTTTTTGACTTTGTATGTGATTTTCCCACCAGTCCTAGGATAAAGTTGTGTACAGGGTGATGGACACTTTGCTGGAGAATGGGTGGGGAGGCGGGGAGCAGGTGGGGGGGGGGGGGGACAGGGAGCCTGTAGCATGGCTGAGTCAAGAAGCAGAGATACTTTCAGCCTCTCCAGCCTCCCAGAGTTCAGGGCACGAGTTACGTGGGTGTTTTGTCCCCTTCTGAGCTGGTGTGTCAAGTTGGGGTATCCCTTAGGCTGGTCAGACGACAGAACGAGTTAGATGGAGGGAGGGCCTGGCTAAGGGTGGCCTCTATGAACAGCCAGCCCCAGTCGGGGCTGTGGGCTGTCTCGGTCACTACTCCACTGGGTGGTGGCTGGGGCGGGGGGAGTGGGGGGTCTCCCACTGTCCGAGGAGGCAGCCACCCCCTCTTTGGCCATCCACAGCTTGTGACCAGACATCCTCATGCCCCAGGGAGAGCCTCCCCCTTCGTCCCCTCTGTGGGCCCCCTGCCTGGTGCTCGGGTCAGGAATTGGAGCCAAGATTGAGGTATGAGCTCCAAGAAAAACGTGTCCCGGCTAGAAAAAAGGAACACATTGAGTCTCTGATAAAGGCCCCTGCTAATTGTCAGGGTAGAGGTTTGGCTGCCTGGCCTGGCTGAGGGATGTTATCTTAGGGTAGGAGCAATCCAGCCCTCCCTCCTACCCCCTCCCCTCTGTCTGGAGGCCCAAGTTGCCACCTGCCCTCCTCCCCCGCCAGGTCATCAGAGAGAAAGATGAGGATGAGGATAAAATAATAGCTCACCCATAGAGGGTGCTTTCAGCTCTCCAGGCCTCTGTGTTTATTAGTGATGGGGTGGCTTTCTTTGGGAGAGCTGGCAGGGGCCCGTCACCCACCTGTTTCCCACGCGCTTTGGGAAACTGCCAGCTTGCTTGCACTCTGACCTATGGGTGAGACACCTCGGCATTGGGGAGAACGAAGAGGCAACTCTTTCTTTTCTAGAGACCTTAAATACGTTTTTAAAAAATTTCAAACACATCTTACCATATTGCAGAAAATCTAGAAAACAGAACAAAGAAAATAAATCCTTATTTTTCTTACCATTTAATCCCGTTATGAAAATTCTGGTGCATTGACCTCCAGTCTTTCAGTGTCTGCATATTTCTACAGAACTTAAAAATAGCGACGTGCATTTCGTTTTTACCTTTCGCAGCCCCCCTCCCCACTAGCGGTGTTGCCTAAGTATTTTTCCATGTTGCCACATAATCTTCCAATGAACTCTCAGACTGCAGAGTGTCCATGTGTGTGAGTTGAGGGAAGGGGTGTCTTGCGTGGAGGTGGTGGCTGTGGAATGATCTCAGGAGGCCCTGGTTTTCTGTAGGAATGCAAGATGCTAACCTTGCCTTTCTCTGTTCCTCCCACAGGTGGCTGCCCCCTGCATTCCTCCATCCAACCATGAATTGGTGGTGAGTGACAGTCCGTTCCCTACCCTGCCAGCCCCTCCTCCCCTCTGTCCTCTGCTCCCAGCTGCAGCTTACTTCAGATCCAAGCATGCTGGCAGCCCCCAAGGGTGCCGGGTAATTAGGTAAGGGAAAGGAGGGGGCCTTGTTCCGAGAGGCTGAAGCTGGACTGGGAGGAAATGAGTCATGAGGTCCCTTCTGATGGGATGCAGGGCCTCCTATTTCAATCTGGAGACTAAAGTCCTTGGAAAAAACCATAAAAGGGCATCTTGCCTGTCTGCAGGCCTGGCCAGGTGCCTGTTGTCCTGGAGCTTACAGAACTAGGGGATGGCATCTCCTCCCACCCACTTGGTCCTGGGTCAGGTACCCTTCAGCTGGAGGCAGGGGGATGGATGGCTTGACCCACAGAATTCATCTGCCTGGGCAGCTGCTGTCATTCAGGTGGCCTCTTCCACCTCCATGCTGTTTGTCTGATTCTGCTTTTCTGCTCTTGGGTGTCCTCGACTCCTCCTCCCTCCCCCAGTGGGACTTCCAGAAAAGCATGGACAGGACAGGGCTCCTGTGAGTTGTGGACTGATCCCAGCTGGGCTGATTTGAAATGTTGGGAGCTTTTCCCTCCTGCCCTCTCACTGCCTTCTTACCCTTCAGAGGCCCCTCCTGCACCTCACCCACTGCTGGAGGTGGGCAGGGCCTGGAGGCTGGAGGAGAGGAGCCTGCATGCCTCCAGGTGTGTGCTTGTGCATGTGTGTGTGTGTGTGTGTGTGTGTGTGTGTGTGTGTGTGTGTATGTGTATAGAGGAGAGTCATGGAGGGGCCCTATGGTCACAATTTGACCCACTGGCAAGTGACGACACGGATGTGGGTGGGGACCTGGAGGGAGGGACAAGGGTGTCATGGGGCCCGGCAGTTACAGTGTCTGCACACCTGTGCAGTGACCTGCTCTGCCTGGATATTAGAATCTCAGCCAGGCCACCTGGTCTTCTGCCATGTGGCAGTGTTCCTGTCCCGCCCTCTTTCTGGACATCAGTTTCCCTTTCTGTCACAGAGATGGCTGAACTAGATGCTCGAAAGGCCGTCTCAGTGCTGCTAAGTATTCCCTCCATTCAGGGCTGTTAATGGAATGGAATTAAAGTATGTGAAAGTGCTGGTGGCTCTTAGACGCCTCCTGGGCCCAGCACAGCGCCACCCTTCTCTGCACAAGGGGCCCAGGCCCTGCCAAGTGTGTCCCTTCTTTGCAGCGGCCCCTCCTCTCTTCTGGGCCTCAGCTCTGCCCAGCTGTGCGGCTCCAGAAGTGGGGCGTTATTTGTGCGGAGCCCAGTTGAAGGTCATCTGACAACAGCAGCGGGTGTAGGTGGGGGGCGAGCCGGGTGTTGCAGGGATGAGGCCAGAGTGTAGGCCTGGTTTGGAGCTGCCAGTGAGAAATCTCTCTGGGATTTCAGAGAGACACTGTGGAGGGCGGGCAGGAGGGGTGAGGTGAGGTGAGCAGACCTCTCATCATTCCAACACAACTGCCCCTCTGCCCCCGAGAACAGAATGTCCTTGGCTGGTCTAGGACGGCTGGGGGGTCTGGGGTTTAGGGCTCTCCAGGCAGAAGCCAGATGCCTGGCCACCAGGAGTGAGCTTTGTTTATGTGAGGAAGGGTCAGGGGTTGGGACAAGAGGGAATGGTTGGCATTCCAGCTGGAGAGGTTGCGGTTAGCACTAGAAGGGGCTCCTGCCTGAGGGAGGCCAGGGAATCTTCTCATCTCTGTGATGCGCCCCACCTGTGCCCAGGCTCTGCCCTTCACGGAGGTTGGTCAGCCACCTGGTGGTGAAGTGGCTGTGACACCAGATTGTGCTTCCAGACGTTCCCCGACTTGAATCAGAACCGACCCCCAACTGTGGTCAAGAGCAGGGGAGTTCGACCACCTCCCTATGGATCCCAGTTCCCTAGGTGGCCTTGGACACATTGCTTAACCTCTCTTGACCTCAGTTCCCCCTCTGCAGATTGAGAGGTGGAAATACTACTTACCTTGTAAGGTTACAAGAATAAAAGGAGCAATTAACCTGTTGAATTAGTATGTATTCAGAACCCTCCAATGGCTGCCCACTTTACTGGGAGTAAAAGTCCAAGGTTCTTCCATTGGCTTGCACAGCCCTCCCGGAGAGTTTCCTCTCTGACCTCATCTCCCCCTTGCTCACTCTGCTCCAGCCCTTCTTGCTGGTCTTTGAATAAACCAGTCAGGATGCTGCCTCAGGGCCTTTGCATTAGCTATTCCTTCTGCCTGGAATGCTCCCCGCCCCTGCCGATACCTTCAGGGCTCTTTCCTTCCCTCAGGTATTACTCTAGTGTCAGCATTTTCCTTCCCCACAACCACCTTATCTCCCACCCGGCTTTCTTTGCCTCCCAGCATGCATCGCCATCTGATAAGCCCTGAGTCTTATTTGCTTATCTTGTTTAAGAGGCTCCCCCGGCCCCCACCAGCTTGTAAATTCCAAGAGTAGGGATTTTTCTGTGTTGTGTTCAGTGCTGTAACGCTGTGGTCTGGCACACAGTAGGTACTCAGTACATGTTTATTGAGTGACAGGGAGACAGAGGTTCAGTCGAATGCCTGGTAGATTAGGTGCTCAGTAAACAGGGCTGCTGCTGGGTGGGAGGCCTGCCTCCGGCTGGAAGCTCAGTGCTGTCCCCGGGGAGTGAGAAAGTGGCCCAGGGGAAAAGGGAGAAAGTTTGGCTCCCCCCAGAGAGCACTTAGCACCTGTTTCCTCACAGCGGGCGAGGCAAGTGCTCTGAGCAGGTTCAAAGCGGGAGGAAAGGGCGGGCTGTATTTTTCCTTCCTTTTCCATTCTCTGCCTGCCCTTCAGCCTCTGCAGGGCTGGACTCAGGCCTCCCTGCCCCCTCCCTCTTGCCTCACACTGTGTGACTGTCTGTCTGTCTGTCATATTTTCTCTATGTCCCCAGCTCACCCACTTTGCTTGAATCCTACCCTCCCACCCCCCGCCCCAGGATCAGGACCATCATCCCTGGACATAGGATTTCAGCCCAGCCTCAGGGCTCTGCCAGCCAAACACACTTTCCAGCCTGTGCCAGGCCAGCCAGGGCAAAGTGGCTTAATCTTCAACCAGTGTTTTCGTCTTACTCAACAGATGTTGCCTAAGGCCTTTGGTAGAAGGGTCCTATGGTCACGTCCCTCCTGGGGGTCCATGGGTGGGGGCAGGATGGAGAGGGAGAGCCCTTGTTTGCCGTGGACACTCCTGATCCTTGGAAAGAGCTGAAGCAGCTTTTCTCAACTTCTGAAAAATAAAGAGTCAGAAGGAATTTCCCGAGGGTGATAGCCAAACGAGTGGCCACCAAAGTCGGCCGGATGCTGAGCCCTCTGCACATGCAGCCTGGCATCCAAGGGACCTGGACTGGCGGAGACGGGCCAGCCCCACAGAGGGGGCTTGAGATGTCCTTGTGAATCGGAGGGTGGGGTGGGGTGTCTGATGGGGGAGTAATCAGTTAGTTAGTTTGAACTTCAGGCCCTAATGAATTTCATCTGAGGGCACTGAGGGTTCATTTTTGGGAGATTCTTAAAAATGGAGCAAGGCCAGGAGAGATGAGTCTGAGAAAGCCTTCAAAGAAGAGGGCAGTTGTGAGCATTGCCTTCCAAAGAGGATTCCCAGAGTGGTGAGGTGGGTGGACATCCCAGTTTGTGCAACAGCTAGAGTGGCTTAGTCTGGAGAGGGAAAATATGGGGGGTGGGGTTTGAGGGGGTGCAGAATGGGAGTGAGAAGGTGCTGAAGGGCAAATTTGCTTATTTTCTGTTGCTCTCCAAAGTAGAGCCTAGTAGGTAGAGCTTCCTATAGAGAGGAGGAGACTTGGGTTAAAGAAACAGCAACGCTCTCTAACACCTAAAATGGCACAGCGGGGCGCAGTCATGGGAGTCGCTGCTACTGGGACACATACTGACACCTATTAGGGGTAAGGCAGCTGCTGATGGGAGGGTGTCTTCCTGGGGAGTCTTGGGTGGAAATGCTCAGGGCCCACTGAGGTCCTGCCCTCAGGTTGGGCTGTGAAGGGACATGGTCCCTGGGGGTCAAGGCATCCATGAATGTGCTGACCACTTGCCCTATGACCCCCACTGGGAGAGGCCCCAGTCCAATGAAGCGTCCTGCCCTTGGGGGACCATGCTCAGGGGGAAAGAGAGAGAGAGAGAGAACTATATTATGGAAACAATTAGTGCTCGGCTGGGGGGTCCTGACCAGAGGTAGCCTTTAGGGTCCAGGGCAGGAAGCGATCAGTTTGTGCTGCTATGGTTGAGGAAGTCCTATTCTGAGTCCCATTTAAGAGTTCAGCAATGGGCCGAAACCAGTTTGGCTCAGTGGATAGAGCGTCAGCCTGCGGACTGAAAGGTCCCAGGTTTGATTCTGGTCAAGGGCATGTACCTTGGTTGCGGGCACATCTCCAGTGGGGGGTGTGCAAGAGGCAGCTGATCGATGTTTCTCTCTCATCGATGTTTCTAGCTCTCTATCCCTCTCTCTTCCTCTCTGTAAAAAAAACAAAAACAAACAAACAAAAAAAACAAAAAACAAAACAAGAGTTCAGCAATGGAAGAGAGGAGAGAAGAAGGAGAGAGGGCCTTTCAGAAGGTGGCAGGGCTGAAGCAGAGAAGGGGCAGGGCCTTGGTACAAATTACCAAGACCGATGGGGCCCGGGGCAAATCCAGTGTCCTTGCTGGGGAGACGAGAGGGCCAGGCCATGTTGCCTTACCTTGGTGGCTCTGGCTGGGGTGCTGGTGGGAACAGCCTGAGTGGGAACAAGCATGGCATTCATGGTGAGCAGAGAGGAGGTGTGAGCAGATAGAGAGGAGCGAGGGGAAGGCAGTGGAATCCACCCGAGGAGGAAGGGGCCACATAAGGGAGGAGTCCAGAAGTCATATTGGGGAACTTGAACTTGATGAGCTGAGCACTAAGCTATACGGGTCCTTGAGTGGGGAAATGAACCTAAGCAGGGTTTGAGAGCCGGGAGTCAGCTGCCAGCTGTGGGGTGTGGCTCGGTGGTGAGGGGGCTGCCAGGAGGAGGGCTGGGGACACCAGATGAGGCTGGTACAGGTGCTGAGCGTGGGCGAAGGCGACCAGAGGGGCCTGGAGGAAGGGCCTGCAGCAGCACAGACTCCCAGTTCCCTGGCTGACAGGTAGAACAGCATCCAGCGGGGAGGCTGGCAGGAGGAGGCGAGAAATATTCCAGCCTGGCCGGGCCAGCCTGGCGAGCATGTGTGAGCCGGTGGGGTGGGAGTGCCCGCAGTTGCTCAGCCTCAGCCGGGAGCTGGGTGCTGGTCCCTCCGGGTGAGTTGAGAAGGGCCTGAGGACAGGAGTGGGCTTGCCCAGGCCCCTCCCCTGGGGGTGTAGGAAAATCAGGCATCACGTTTCATTTATCACATCCAGCCTGTTCTTTTTCCCTGGTGGCCCTGGCCTGCCTGGGAGAGGATGTGGCCCCTGGAGCAACTTCACCCAAACACTCAGGGGACCCTGGCTGCTGGCCTCCCTCCCACCCTCGCGGGGTCCAGCCCTGCCTCTCTCTCCCTCCCTCTAGCCCCTCACCCTCCTGCCCCCATCAGCTCCCCGTCCCGGGATGGTAGGAAGTAACATTCCGTGAGGGGTGAATACAGCCTTTGAGGGGCAGACCTGAGCTCCTATGGAGCTGGCCAATCTCCCCGGAGACTCAGTTTCCTCATTTGCCAAAAGGGGTTCAAAGTGCTCCGTCTGCTGCTGCTGTAGCCACTGCTGTAGTTGTTTTTGTTATTATCTGTTGATGGGCCCCCCCAGACAGGCTGTGGGGTATATTATGTGCCATCCTTGCCACGCCCCCTCTAAGTGCCCAGTAAATGGTGCTGCCCTGCCCTTCTCTCTTGCTTTCAGCCCCCTCCCTTCATCTGCTTAGGGTTCTATTTTTAGAACAAGTGAGCCTGGAATAACCTGCTCTGGGTCCTGGGGCTGAGGACATTCCAGCCCCCATGGCCTTACCCGCCAGCTTCCTTCCCCTCCTAGTGGGTTGGGCTGCCGTGACCTCACAGTTCGTCGCCATGGCAGTAGATGTGATGTCACAAGGTCTTTTGACCTGAAAAATTGTCCAGATTCCAGGCATCCCAGGGGGCAAGAGTGGGGAGAGCTGGAGGGGGGAAGGGGAGAGGGTGTGAGGAATTTCTGGACGGAATGTTCCTTTGGAGGCTGAGTCCGCATTCTGCGCCAGCCCCCTCCCCCCAGCCCCAGGCTTGGGCACCTCCCCCACCCGCTATGGCCCTCTGTCTTTTCCTTCATCCAAAACAGCAGCCCACAGATACATTTTTTCCCCGGCCCACCCTCCCTGCAGGCCGCCAGCATGTCCTACTGCATGAACCTCCAGGCTGTCATCTCAGCCACCCCAACCTCTGCAGAATGGCCCTTCCTGGGGCCTATACACTTGGCAATGGGTAAATGCAGGCTTGGAGAGGGCATGCAGGTCTTTTTTTTGGGGGGGGGGGGCTTTTTTTTCTTTATTGATTAAGGTATTACATGTGTGTTCTTTTCCCCCTCATTGTCCCCCGTTCCCCCCCCCCCCCCCCCCCCGCCGGCATGCATGTCTTTTTTGGGAAAAAAATTGAGGAAAAGATGTGCAGCTTCCCTTATCCACCCTGTGGTTTTCAGCCCCTCACATTTAGGAAGTTCTCTCTGTTGTCTGACCTCAGTCTCTCCTGCTGCAGCCCATTTCCTCCTCTTCCTATGGAAGTGTATTGCAGACCTCTTCCTCTGGAGGACCGGAGACAATTAGTCTTTAAGTCGCAGAAAGCTTGTTCCCAGCAGGAGGGCAGTTGATTTAAGGGTAAGAGGAACTGAATGGAGATCATCTCCCAGGAGAGATAGAGCGTGAAGGGATGGATGTAAGGAGCAGGGTTCAAATACCAGCCCTCTTAGCTACCTATTAGCTGTGTAACCTTGGGCAAGTTATTTAACATGGCAGACTGTCAGTCTCCTCAACTGTAAAATGGGTTAATGCTTACCTTGTGCACATTGGTTATGCGGATGGCTAAGAGGATTGATGACCATGGAAGCCAAGCATCTAATACTATGTATGCCCAAGGCTGCATTAACACGTAATGAGTCATTGTTGTTATTGTGTTAACATTAGGAAAGGCATCTCCAGCCCAGGGCCAGGATGAGGTAGGCCAGTGAGGCCCCCGGGGTGCAAAATTCAAGGAGGCCTCGCTCTCAGGGCTGTGCTGGTGCACTTGGAGCAGCCTGAGAATGAATGCCTCCTTAAACATTCTGCCCTTAGCGCCTCACCCTGAGTCCCTGCCTTACTCCAGACTCCCGGGTTTGGGATCCTAGAGTAGAGTGATCCTTGAAGAGCAAGACTTGGATGTCAAGTGGCACCAGGTCCATACCCTGCCACCTGCTCCTGAGCTGAGTTCCAGTTGTCCAGTCTGGAGGCCAGGGGCATTCTGAAGACCCCTGGTGGGGCTGTGGTCAGCTGCTCAGAAAGTCTGGGTCCTTGAAATCTAGGTTTTTTTCTGGGACTGGGCAGTGGGTAGGGACAGATGGGGACAGTCCCCATCTGGGCTCCATCTGCTTGGTCCTTCTGCAGCTGAGCCTCAAGAGGAAGGAAGAGAAGAGCCCACAGGGGGCAGGGGACAGGATGGAGGGGCTGCGAGGTGAGCTCAGCAGTGGGCTTTACAAAACTGGTGCCAACTCCAACCCTGCCATTAACTTTACCCTGAGAACCTGGGCCAGTCAGACCTCTCTGCACCTCAGGAGGGAGGAGACAGGGTCTGAAGTCCCTCTCAGAGCTGTTCTGAGGAGTGGTGTGGGAGGATGGAGGTGTGGGTGTACACGTGTGTGTGTGCACGTGTGGGAGTGGGTGGGGTGTCTGTGTTGCTGAAGGGGCTCTGCCAGCCATTGGAACTCTGGGGCGGCCACTTCAGGAGTCCACAGCTGGGGTGGTCTGGGAGCTTCCCTATAGCATGCCCAGGGCCTGGGGCAGGCTTGGCTTCAGGGGAGATCCACCCTCATGTTACCAGTTCCTTGCCTTTTCCATTCCCAGTCGGCCCAGAGCTGGCAGTTCCTGGGAAACAGAAGCAGGACTTCAGTCCCGGAGGACTGGGGAGGGGAGGGTGGGAGCACGGCATGCATGCTGGGCCGTGTTTGCAAACACTGCAGGAAAACGCTGGGTGTTTAGGTCAGGAGGGGTTTTTGGAAATTTTTAGCTCTTCAGAAAGCATCTAAACCAGTAAGTTGAAGGCATTTGATGGCTGGCAAGCGTCTTTCTGTGGCCGGCTTCCAGCTGGCACGGGGAAAGGGGTGGGGGCCAAGGTTACGGTGCTCAGATGGTTGTTGGCAGGGAGAGAAGTTTCTCTTGCACTGCTGAGGCCTGTGGTTTCTAATATTGACTCGACTCCCAGGTCTTCGTTGTGCCAGACATGGGAGGGGTGGGGCAGGAGGGTCAAGGTGGGGCAGGGTGGGCCATAGGAGGGCCTGGGGAGTGTGTGGGGTGGAGAGGATAAATAACTGCTAGCATTTACTGAACACTTTCTAAGCGCCAGGCCCTGTTCTAAGTGCTTTATGTGCTTCCTCTCATTTGATTCTTTCAACATAGAGCCACTCTGTCCCATTGAGGAGCAGCAAGGATGAAGTGACCCGCTTGAGGTCACACTGTTAGCCGTTTAGACCAGTGCTTCTCAAAGGGTCATCCCCAGACCTGGAAACCTGTTAGAAATGCATGTTCTCGGGTCCCACCCGAGTTCTACTGGATCAACCCTCTGGGGAGGGCCCAGCCCCTGTGTGTTCACAGCCCTCCAGGTGTTTCTGAGTCACGCTCAAGTTCAAGGCACCCTGGCTCACACTCTGCTCTTCAGGAGAGTCATGGCCTCCTGGGAGGTTTCCCCCAACGCTGGATGAGGGCTCTTGAGGGCCTGCAGTATCCTGGGGCAGGCACTTCCTCTGCAGCTTCTCCCTCTTACCCCATTGCTGTCCTTTCTGAACAGCCTGTCTGGAGAGGCTGGCTCAGCAGACTGAAGAGTGAGGGCTTTGGAGTTGGGAGAGCTGGGTTCAGATCTCTGCTCTGCTATGCAGACTCTGCATATAGAAGGTCTCTGTGTCTGCCCTCCAGGTGTGTTCCTCCTTCCCCCAGAGAGGAGGTGGTCCCGCCCGGCCCATGGTCTTCATGGGAGCATCACAGAGCCCTGGATCAAAGGGTCAAGTGGGGCTCAGAGGGCCAGAATTTTTCAGGGGGCTCATTTGCCCTCTGCCCAGTGGCCTGTGGTTCAGCAGCGGGGGCTCTGGAGGTGGCTGGGCTGGGACGGGATGGGATGTGTCATTTACTCTTCCAGAGCCATTCTCAAACTCCAGGGGAGTCGACCTGAGGGCTAGAGGGGCTTCCTGATGTGCCTCCCCAACTCCTACTCCATTCCTGGACCCTGTCCTCTCTTATCCATCCTAAGCTGCCTTGGCCCTGAAATACTCCCAGGAGGTTTCATCCCCTGGAAGGAAGTTTTGGCCTCAGCCACCCGTCTTCTTTCCAGGCAGGAGGGGTAAAGTCTGGGCCATTTCCAGAAAGAGCACGGCTGCCTTCAGCTTAGCCGGCCTTCTTCCTCCATGTCCGCCTCGGCCAGTTCTCCCTGGCGCCAGACCCTCTCAGTGGTCATTCTGTCCATTCCTCTGTCTTCAGACACAAACAGCTTGCCCCTCAGGTCCCGGGCTGGGGTGAGGGCAGGCGTTTCCTATCCTGAGACAGTCTGTCTTAACTGGGCCCACACTCATCTCGGCAGAGGCCTGTTTCATGACCTTGGCAGTCATCCTCACGTCCTTCTGCATGGTTCAGGGGCCCCACTAACCACTTTGCTGAGTTGGAAATGGAGCCCTAGAATCTGGTCAGGAGGTGGCCTTGGAATGGGAAGTTTCTCTCCAGTTTTGGGGGAGTCCTAGGAGCCTATTTTTCAGGTTGCCTTTAGCAGGAAGCACTTCTATTGGTCCGGGCAGGGGAAGGGTGGCACTGGGGCGAGAGGCAGGACCAGACTACAGGTGTTTATTGATGGCCTGCTATCCATAATCACAGGCCCTGGAATGAGGGATATGGCAAATGAGTTCGTAAAAATGCTGCTTTGAATATGTTTTGGAGGCAGGTGGGATAGAATCACAAATAAAACAAGACATATTCCCATGATATGATTATTCATGTGCCAATGACCAGATAAATGGCATACTGGAGTTGAGAGGTGGGAGAGAGAGTCCTCCTTGCTGAGGTGTTCAGGGCAGGCTTCATGGAGGAGGAGAGCTTGTAGGAAAAGAGGGGAAGCTGTTCGACCAGGAAAGGCCTGGATGTGAGAACAAGTAAAGGGATGTAGGGGGCAGGTCTGGGTGGAGTAGAGCTTTTGGGCATGAAAACTGAGGTCTGTGAAGGGGCAGGGCCAATGAGGGCGGAGGAGGCCTTGAAGAGTTAGAACCCACAGGCCTCTCATCCCAGGCTGCTGCCATTTCAGACAAAGAGGGAGAATCGCAGAGCCCAAGGTGGGGTTCAAATCCTGTTGTCCCCATTAGTATAGTTGATGACTTGGGCCACTCACTTAACTTCTGCATATCTGTAAAGTGAGCCTCAAAAGTAACAATGGGCCCCGGCTGGTGTCCTCAGTGGTTGGAGTGTTGGCCTGCACACTGGAGGGTCCCAGGTTTGATTCTGGGTCAAGGACACGTATTTGGGTTGCGGGTTTACTCCCCATTCCCAGTTAGGCTGTGTGCAGGAGGTAACCAGTCAATGTGTCTCTCTCACATGCTGTTTCTCTTTCTCTCTCTCCCCCTCTCTCCTTCCCTTCCACTCTCTGAGAAGCAATGGAAAAAATATCCTCAGGTGAGGATTTAAAGAAAAAGGTAATAATGGTACCTGCATCACAGGTGCTTGTGGTGGCTGAGATGGTATTGATGAAAACGCCTGGCATGTTGGCACAGTGACGGTTACTCGCTCCTTGTTCCTTTTTGAACCGTCAGCGACTGCCTGAGCCAGAGGCCCGGGTGATGTTTGTCCAGGTGGATGTTTACAGTACCAATAGGAAGTTTTTTATTTTCCAAACTGTGCCTCCCAACTTGGGGACAGCCAGGTTCCATCTTGGGTTGGTGTCATGTCCTGAAAGCATTCTGCCCACATGGCCACCGGCCTTGGAGAGGGAGCCAATCTGGAGGCGTTTGTCCTGAGTCCTCACACTGCCTTTTCCCTTTGTCCACAGCCTGTCAACACGGAGAGTGCACCAAAGAATGTAGTGGACACGGTGAGTGACAGCAGGCCCCGGGGAGGGGTGGCGGGGAGCAGCCTGGGAGGCCGGAAAGCGGAAGATGGATTTGGGGAAAGTGAACAGATGTGTTTGGGGACATCCTTCTGGAGTAGATATGGGGAACTTGGGGGAAGTGGTGGGGCCATGGGTGACGTTGGGAGCTGGTGCATTTGGAAATGGATTGCTGGGGAACTAGGCAGGCCGAGCAGGAGAGGCAGGGGTGGGAGCGGAGAGAGAGAGGCCAGTGGTTAAATATGGGTTTCTTTATTAAATATGTAGGGATTGAGAAAGCCAGGCAGATCTTTCTGAATAGATCTTTCTGACGTAGCAGAGAAACAGACAATCTCAAGGCTGCAAGGAGGAGGAAGAGGAAAAAGTCCGTGGGCCCTAAAGTGGGAACTGAGGTTAGCAGCTGTGAGGTGTCTCCGGCAATGGCTGGTATTGAATGGCTTGGAGCGGAAGATTCGGGTTTAAATCCTAACTCCTCCGAGCTCCTAATTGTGTGACTCTAGGCAAATCATGAGCCTGTCTGTGCCTCAGTTTTCTTATCTGCCAAATGAGAATAATATTTCCCAGAGTTGTCGTGAGACACAGAGAAGAGGGTTTGATTAGCTCTGAGAGGCGTTCAGTGGCCAAAGAAATGTTAAACAGCCAAGTCTCCCCACCCCACCCCACCTCACCCCACCCCACCAAGGCCCTTCTGCAATCCTCTGACTCCCTCCCCCGCCCCCCACCCCTGCCAAACCCAGCAGGTGAAAAGACCTAGTGCCTTTTGATTACTTTCTTTGACTCCCCTTTCTTACTGTCTTGTGTCTCTCTCCAGGGAGAAGGAACCTTCCGGGGTGGGAACACTCGGAAAAGCCTTGAGGAAGACGTAAGTATGGGGGGGGGGAGGGGCAGAGAAGGATGTGGCTGGGCCCCTGGTGCTCAGGGGGACTGGGGATGGGTGGGTGCTATCTCACACCTCTCTTGTTTGGTGGGGTGTCCCTTCCTCCTCTCCAGAGGGCAGGCAGGGTTGCCCAGCTTAGTTGCTGAGCCAGGGAGGAGGGGCTGGGTGAGCAGACCCCATCTACTTATACACCGGGCCTCAGCCTTGGCTTTGGCCTCCAGCTCAGCTGGGTTCAGAGCACTTTTGCCCATTACTTTGCCAGGGTGAGAGTGGGAGGAGGGTGGGCTCTGTGAGGCCTGGTTGGGTGGTGGGTGAGCAGTCACCAAGGAGGATGGTCAACACTGTGGGGACCAAGGGTAGAGATGAAGAGGGACTCTCGAGCCCTTAGAGGGTCATCAGGTCTTGGGGAATTGCATGCTCTGCTTCATTGGAAAGAGAAAAATGCAGAGTTTTTGTGTGGCTTAAGTGCCATTGATTCAGGAAGAACCTGGAAGGTGGGCCGACTGGTCCACCACGCTCCTACTGCCATGCATTTTTGCTGGAAGTCAGTGAGCACATTTCTTAAGTGGAAGGACCCAGAGGAGGGCAGAGGGGGCTCTCCCACGACCCTGCTTTGGGCAATACTTGTGGCGGGACTTGTCCTCACACCCCAGGAGCTGACGCCCGACAGAGTTGGACCTTTTTCTTCCTTCCCTTCTCTGACAATTTGCCCCTCTGCTGGCCTCTCCATCCTTGCCCGCCTTGATCTGCAGAGGAACAGGGAGTGGTTTTGGCGGTTGGCACAGGGGGAGCTGTTGATGGCATGAGGCCCTATCATCTGACAGCTGCCTGACCCATGGTGGGGAGGGCCCAGAGGGAGGTGCTGGGGCAGCAGGAGGCAGCTTCTGCAGGCGGCAGCACTTCTGCGGTGAGCCCACCGCCACTGCCTCCTTGCCCGGGGGCAGCCTGCACAGCGAGGGGAGGCGTCCTCAGGAAGAGCGGGAGCATGCCTCTCAAATTAGTGGGGAAGGCTCTGCTCAAGGTAGGAGGGGTCCTGCGAGCACAGGTACACGTGCTGGAGAGGGGCTCTTGTCCGAGTTTGTGATGTTTCTGGGGCTGGAGTGCAGGGGAGAAATTAATTTTTTGTGTACCTGCTACTGAGGATTAACTAGCTTAATGCACGCAAAGCACATGATATGTGCTCAATGAATGGTAGCTGTCTTATGACGCTATTTTGACTGAGGGCCAGGAGCTGGGCTGGGTATTTTTTGATCCCCATGACAGCCCCTATAACAGATGCTGTGGCCCCATTTTGTAGATAAGCAAACAGAGGCTTGGAGGGGCTCGATGCCTCAGTGCCTTCTCCATTTCTTCCCGGGACCACTGCTTGGATCTGGTGTTGCCAGGACTCCCAACCTTGGTGGGGGGACAGGGTGATGGTGTGTCAACCAAGACATTTAGCCAATGGTCTACAAACTCTTGTAACTCACCTAGAGCTGCTGCTCCCACATCCCAGCCTGGGTCTGACGGACCCCGGAAGGTAAAGCTGCAGTAGGAGAGAGTGAAGTTAGACATCATGAAGAACTTTTTGACACGAGGGTGTGTTTGACTTTCGTCCTGGGGAAGAAAGAGGTGGCTGTTTAATTGGGACTGGAGGTTTTATTTAGGAGAAAGTTTTGTTGCTTTGGGATGAATGTGTGTGTAAGGGGTGGGTAAGGGTGGCGTCCTGTCTGGATATGGGAGGAGAGACCAGCGGTGTTTTGGTTGTTAGTCTAGTTTAAGGAGTGCATGAAAGGCAAAGCAGGTTCCAGAATGGCCTGCGTACTGCAAAGAAGGAGAGGAAACCTAAGTTTAAGGTCCCAGGCATCTGCTGTGGGTTGGATGACCTCCGGGTGACTGAGTCAGTCCCCTGCCCAGCGGTGGGCTCCCTGCAGTCTGCCGCAGGTGAAGGGACCGCTTTCAAGGTGACATGGTTGAAGTTCTGGGCCTGCCGCTGGGACAATACGCCTGTTTTTTTGAGCTGTTTTCCTGTCTCTGGCCCGTGGCCCAGGATTCAGGGCAGGAATGGCTGTTTTCCTCCGACGGCTGGTGTGCAGTGGAGTTCGTGGATGGTGTGCTGTGTCGCACTTTGTTTTGGAAAAATCCAGGCTGGTGGGCAGGAAGGAGAGAGGAAGGGGTGTGGCTGGAGGGGCTGGTGTTGGGGGAGGGGTGGCCACTGCCCTCAGAGGAGACATAGGAATGGGGATGGGCTCCTGACGTAGGTTGGTCACCAATTTCTGGCTGCCTGATATTGCTTACACACCCTCCTCCCAACTGTGCCCCCTGGGGACTGGGGCTCAGGAAACAGCTTTTCTTTTGGTCCAGGGCTGTTGTGTTTGGTCTGTGGACCTCAAAGGAAGGCAGGACTCTTCCCACACAGTGGTTGCTCGAACCAACCCCACCCAGGTCCCAGCGTTCCGCTCCTTGCTGTATGGTGGCGGAGAAGGTTGATCACAGAGCATAGGGTCATAGTCTTTGAGCGCTCGGGAACGGCTGAGCGGTGATCAGCAGCGAGGACCAAGGCAAAAAGAGTTGGCTGGACCTGCGGTAGGAAGGGTGAGGGTTAGACACCAGGAAGAACTTACCGGTAGTAAGAGAAGTAGGACCCTGTTTTGGTGACGCTGTGGAATTTCCGTTAGTGGTGTCCTTTCAACAAAGGACAGACTATTTTGGTGACAACAATAGGGGAGAGTTCTTCTTGGTGCACAGGGAATTGGATCAAAAGTCCTATTATTGATCTATGTCCTGGTAGGGGCTGGGAGGAAGTTCAAAGCCCTGTGGATAGAGAGCTTTGAGAGCCTCAGTGAGGAAAAGAATGGGATTACAGGCAGACAGAGAGCTTAATTTTCTTTTCAAAATAAAATCTTTGTAGTACTCTTTGTAGAGCCCTCTGATAGTTTTCCCTAAGGGCTCTTATTGGAACAGGTCAGTGATGTAGAATCACATGAAACTGTGCTGGACCCATTTTACAGATTGCTCAGTGAGACCGAGGGGCTGCCGCCGCCAGGGCTCCAGTGATGAGTACCTTTCTTCATAGAATAGAAGCTCTCTGAGGTCAGGGCTCCTCCTCCCCTGGGCCCCTGGTGCCTAGAACATTGCCAGGCGCACAGCCTGCAGCACTCAGTGAAAGTTTACTGAGAAAGGGAGCGAGCACGGAGCTGGGTGGCAGAGATGACCACATCTCTCCCCCGTCCCCCAGCCCTCTTGAAAACGGCCTGCAAGCTGAGGCACGCTGGAGAACGCCCGTTTCCAGCCCTGTGTGTGAGGTCACCTGTGTTTTCTCGAGCGTTAGATTGTGTTTGCTCACAGCTCCCCCCTGCTCCCTCCCCCGCCCCCCCCCCCCCCCCCCCCCCCCGCCGCCGTTCGTGGTTCTCTGGTTCTCCCTGTGGCTCTGTGTCCACTGACACTCGGACGTGTCACCCGTGCACGTCTGCTTTCTGCCAGCGAGTGTCACATGCCCCCCAACTTTGCAGAAAACAGGAAGCCCCATCAGTTAGAGGGCAGCCCAGTGATTCATCAGCGGATGACCATCCAGCTGTTCGTCCCCATCCTCTGGTGGGGTCATTGTTCAGGGCAGCTTCGCCCCGCCCGCCCCTGTTCCCTGGCCAGCCTGCTGGAGAGAGCAGGCTTGGACTTTGCCTTATCACCTCTGGAAGCGGTATGGCCAGACTCGGTTGGGGCCAAGTTTTTATTTATCCTCCCTGGCTTTTTTTGGGGTGGGGAGGCTAAGGAATGTGGAGTGTTGTAACGTTGGGAAGGAGGGGGGGGAACGGGAGCCAGCTCTCCTGCCCTGCTCATCCTTTCACCCCTGTGCCATGGAAGCTCCAGGCCCCCTCAGCCCCCCAGTCCCCCTGCCAGGCCCATCTCAGTATCCCTTGGTCTCCCTGTGCTCCCTGTGCCTGGACCTGTGGTCCTGGCCTCACCTCAAGCCTTGGCTACAGTTGTGGCTTCCAGTTGTTTGAAGCAGCTGTGGTGGCCTCCTCCAAACGTGGCTGTGGATCCGTAACAGATGAAACCCAAGGGGCTATTTATAGCGGGGTGGCCCTTGGCCTGGAGCAGGGCCCACGGCCTGGGGAGGCTCAGCGACTCCTCGTCAGGGCCCAGCGCAGTGGAGAGAGATGAAGTGTTGGGTTTCTGCGTTCCGCTGGGTGGGTAGTTTTGGAACAGCCTGGTTTGGGGCTTGAAAACCAAACACAACCCTCCTCACCCCCCCGCCCCCCCCCCCCCCCCCCAACGCCTGACTCATGCAAGCCCAAGTCCTCAGGGCCAGGAGAGCTGCGGAGACAGAAACTTTCTGCCCCGACAGACAGCCCCACTTGGCGTTTCCTCCTGCTGCCCGCCGAGGCCGAGCTGCTCCAGGCTGGGTGGGAGCCCAGGCAGAGGGGACTCGGGGTGCAGCTTGCTCCCTGCCGATGGATGGGGAGTCCTCTTAGCGGGGCTGCCCTGACTTTGGGCTCAGCTGGGAGCTGGGCCTCCAAGCCCACCCCCTCCCACCTCAGAGGCTCTGCAGGGCCTGGAGGGGGCTGAAGGGGGTCAAGCCTGAAGTCTGAGGGTGAATCCTGCCAGTCGTCAGGACTTGGGGGTGAGTCACTGTTGCCTCAGTTTCCCCTCTCGTTGGCAAATTGCGGTCCTGTCTCCTCCAAGAAGTGGTTGCAACTTGGCGGTTGGGAAAGGCTGGTTCCTGGGAGGCCCATGAGTATTTGGACAGTGCCAATGGGCTCAGAGGGCTTGGCTGGGCCTGGGATTCTGGGTGTTGGGTATCCGATTCTGCATCGTGTGAGGTGGCTGAAAGGATGGGCGGTTGGTGGTGGAAGTGATGCGGGGGTTTGATTTGGAGGTGGAGGTTTGATTGTATCCCTAACTGCCCTTTTAATTGTACTTGATGTAATAACAGTAACCACATATACTGAGTGGCCAGATTATTATGATCTCTGAACACATAATAATCTGGCCACTCAGTGTATTTGTATCTCAGATGGGTACCAAAAGTATTCTAGACTTTTGCTGGAGATCAACCACCTATTTGCCCTGAGCTTTCTATCAGCCAGGGCAAAGGGGAAAACTGATCAGGTGCACGATTTCTAGTATCTTTCATATCAAATAAATGAGGTACTCAAGAGAAGTACACTGAGTGGCCAGATTATGATGCGTTCAGAGACCATAATACTCTGGCCACTCAGTGTGTGTCACCGTTCTATGTGTAATTCCTTTTCATTTTCAAACCAATCTATACCCCCACTTTACATGTGACATTCCAGAGGCTCAGAGCGTCAAGTAGGAAGGCTGCCCAGCGGGGCGCTGAGGGACTCAGCCTGGGCTTCCTCACTGTGTCTTCGGGAGCCCTGGCATGTTTTGGACACCAACTTGGGTCCCTTCGCCTGGTTTTGTATAAGTTGACAGCCCTGGAAATGGGAGAGGGTGAGGGGGTAGCAGACGATGGGCAGTGGGTCCTCGGGGGCACGATTTGCCGCCTGAGCCGCTCTCCGTAGGTGCACGTTGTGCCTGGCTGCTCTGTTTCTAAACCTCTGATTGAACGACGCGTGCTGCTGCTTTAAAGAAGAGGAGTGTGGCATGGCGATGGTCGGAGGAGAAAGGTTTAGAGCTGGAGAGAGGGTACCATCACTCGCCTTTCCTTCTCTCGTGCTTGCAGTCTGTATCCTCCCCTCGGGGTTACCGTTACGATGGCCAGTGAATCGAGATGAAATGAGTTTCCAATGTCAGTAACTGTTTTATTGAGTGTGTGCTCAGTACAGATGGCACCAGCCCAGGCGTGGCACGTTTCTCAACATTGGGATTCCTTCCTCGCCGGGGGCTCGCACGCTCGCAAGCACCCTCACGTGGAATTGGCATAGACTGCTCTTGGCTTTGGGTTGCTTTGTTGCTGTGGTGTTAGGGTGCCTGGGCTGGAATGTTGGCAGAGAAAGGAGAAGTGGATCTGCGTTTGCCTGTGACCCTGACTGCGCCCGTGGACAGCTCTCAGCCTGCCTCCTCCACAATGCTGCTTCTCTTCTCTTTTCCAGGGCTCCACCAGAGTCACCCCGAGTGTCCAGCCTCATCCCCAGCCCGTCAGGTATGCCTGGCCTGTGGGGGGCACAGGGTGGGGGTCCTGGCGGTGAGGTCACTGTGGGAGTTCCTGGCAAGTCATGCCTTTGGGTCTCCGAGACCGAAGTCATAAAGCCAGTGGTAGGAAGCCTGGGCAGCCGTGGCACCCTCCCTGGAGGGTGTGGGTGGATGCCGCTTGGAAAGGGTCATGCTCTGGGTTCTAGCTGGAAGCCAGCCTTGAGCCGAATTCTTTAAGTACCTGCATGATTCATCTAGTCCTTGCAACAGCTCTGCAAGGTAAGTGTTTTATTCCCATTCGGCAGATGAAGAAACAGTTTCAGAGGTGGCTTGTTAGGGGTCACACAGGGGCCTTAGTGCCTCGCTGACACAGCCTCTTGTCCCTGCGTCCAGCTTCTCTGGTTCTCTCTGTCTCACCTTCACCCCTGAGGCTCCAGAGATGAGTGAGAATCTGGCCCCAGGAAGATGGGGTCCCAGGGAGAGGGGACCTGGTGTGTGGCTGAAACCCCCAACCGCCTGCTGCCCTCCCACCTGATCTGCTCTTTAGATCCCCTCCTCCCCCTACAGCCCAGAAGCACCTTGGGTGGGCGGGTGTGGAGTGCGGTACTGAGGTGGTCAGGCGGTGGCGCTGTTTTGCCTGGTGCAGGCAGTGAGCTGAGGTAGGAGCCCACCTCAAAGAAGCTCATCTTGGGGATGAGGGATGGCCGGGGCTCAGAGCTCAAATCACACTGGACCTTACTGCAGCCACTGGCCCTTCCACCACTTGGTCCCCGTCATTGCCACCATGGAGAAGCCTCACATCACCCCGGCTCCCCCATCTCCAGACCCCATCTAGAGTTGGGCTCAGAGTTAACCTGGTGGAGACCGGGATTCTGCCCTACTTCTTGGGGTCCCCAGTGCTGCCCCATCACTTTGAAATACCCTGGTGGTATTCCTCCTGCTGCCCTCCAATCTCAACTTTACCCCGCTGTAGTGACAGGTTATCAAAATGAAATGTGAGTGTTGTCCACCTCGGACAGAGAGGGGAAGCCAGACACTAGGAGACTGCTGATGGGTAAGCAGGTGTCGGGGTGGGGAGCATGTGAAGTGCCTCCAGAAGCTACAGGGCTTCAGAATGGAATTCCAGTGTCTCAAGATCCATTTCCCCTTCCCATCAGCACCCCAGTGGGCCCTTGGACCCTCCCCCTGGAAGAGAAGCTGGGTAAGGTGTCAAGACGTGAGCCCCTACCTCCCTCACCCAGTGCCCAGTTCAGGTGGTTCTCTACTCTCCACGGAGCTCAGATGGTGCTGGGATGTCGGGGGCTCTGCACCCTCTGCTTCCTGGGCCCTTAGCAATCAGGGAGGCCACTGCCACACAGTGCTGGAGTGGTGAGAGCTGCCAGAGGTAGGGATGGAGTCAGGGAACAAAGGGCAGGAGTTGGCCTGCCTCCGGGGAGGGCTGGAATGTGTGCTGTGGTCTGGCTCACCTGGAGCCCAGGTGAGGTGTCACCTGAGCTGCCCCTTCCCCCAAGAGGCCTCCCGCCCACTCCACAGCTCCAAAGCCAAGGAGGGCAGCAGAATACTCAGCCAGGGAACTGGGGAGCACTCGCTCAGCCTCTCTTTCCCCTTCCAGAGCTGTCCCAGGAGCCTTGGAGACACTCTGCCAGAGCAGGCTGCAGTGTGTCAGGGGGCAGAGCTGGGCTCCTGGGTTCCTGGCCAGCTCCGGCCCTGGCTCTGACCTCTAGGATCCGGGTGAAGGCAGTGCTGACAGAACTGATGGGTACCTGGGATTGGTGTCATCACCATTTGGTTCTGACACAACCTGAGATCCTTGCCAGCCCCTGCCCAGCTCTTTCTCTCCGGCACCCCAGGTGGGCCTTGCTGGCTGCACTGGCCTTGCCAGAGGAAGCCTCCGACCTTGGCTCTGGGTCTGGGAGCAACCAACCCCCCTGAGTTGGATATGTGGGCCATGCACAGTGTGTAGGGGGTGCAGATATCTGGTCCTTGCCCTGGGGAACTAGATTCTGATCTAGAACCCCCTCTCTGCTAGTCTTCCCAGAAACATGAGTGTGAGCCAGACCATGGAGGACAGTTGTGAGCTGGACCTGGTGTACGTCACAGAGAGGATCATCGCCGTCTCCTTCCCCAGCACAGCCAACGAGGAGCATTTCCGGAGCAACCTCCGCGAGGTGGCCCAGATGCTCAAGTCCAAACATGGAGGCAACTACCTGGTGAGGATGGGCCTCTCGCCACTTTCCCAGCGCCCTCTGCCCTTTCTGCCTGCCACCTCACTGCTGTGTGTGCGTGCATGTGTATGTGTATGTGTGCATGCATGTGCGTACATGTGTGTGTGTTGACCAGGAAGAAAGAATAACAATAAGAGCTCATGTTATTGAGCGCTTACTACAAGCCAGGCCTTGTTCCAACTGCTTTCCGCATATTTAACCTTCAGGACAGCCTAGAAAGCAGGTTTTGTTAGAGCTCAGAGAGGTGGAGTATCTGCTTAAGTTCACAGTATCAGGAAGTGGCAGAGCTGGCACCTTGCTGGCACCTCTGAGCAGTCTTAAGGCAGAGTTGTGGCAGAGGCATCGTAAGGGACCTTGTGTTGCTGACATGGGGACCGTACCTGGCCCAGGAGAGTCACCTAACAAATGTGGGTGAAGTGGCCGCCAGTGGTCTCCTCTGATGTCAGGAAGGCCCGACTGGGGGGTTGGGCCAATCCCAGCTCCATAGGAGGGCTCAGGTCCACTTTACCGGGAGGTACATGTGACTGGACCAATAGACTAGTCTGTAACCTTCAGGGGCTGCCCTTGGCTGTGTGAGCAGATGTGGCTGTAGGAGGCTCTATTAGGTCCCTGGAGCTGCTGTAACAAATTACCACAAACTCGGTGGCTTAAAACAATGGAATTTAGCTTTTCACAGCTCTGGGGGCTAGAAGTCCAAATTGAGGTATTGGCAGGGCCATGTTCATCGGAATTGTGTAGGGGAGCAACCTGCCTTGCCTCTTCCTGGCTGCTGGTTGCTCCGGCATGTGTGATGGCTCTCGGCTTGTAGCTTCATCACTCTGATCTCTGCCTCCGTCGTCACAGGGCCTTCCTTCTTTCCTGTCACTCTCTGTGTGTCCTTTCCTCTTCTTATAAGGACACCACCATTGGATTTAGGGTCCACCCTAAATTCGGGATGATCTCATCTCCAGATCCTTAACTACTTACATCAGCAAAGGCCCTATTTCCAAATAAGGTCACATTCTGAAGTTCAGGGGGATGTGAATTTTCGTGGGACACCATTCAACCCACTACAGACACCCATCCATCAGCTGTGTCAGACGCTGTTCAGAGCCTGGTTTGAAACATCAGAAAGTCCTGGGTTCGAATGCAGGCTCTGCTCTTATTAAGTAGCTGATCTTGGACACTTAGCCCTCACTAAGTCTTAAGTTCCCCATCTGTAAAATGAGTCTAATAATACTACCCATGTCTTACGGTGGTTGAAAGAATGAAGCCAACTGGTAGATGTAAAGTTCTTAGCATGGATATGACAGGGTGTGGATACTCGAGTGGTTGCTGTTGTTCACGTAATAAAGCGTGTTCCATTATGGGGCTCAAGAGTGGACTGGAAGCCATCTACGGTCCTTCCTGACTTCGGGAGTCCAGGATTTCATGGGACTCTGTGCTATGCCACCTCCCCTCCATCCTGCCTATTCCAGACCGTGGGGTCCTCTTTTCTCCCCAGGAGACAACATAGTGGTCTTTGAGTTTCCCAGGCAGTGAGGTAGAGGTGGAGACAGGAATTCCAGAGACTGGGGGATTCTCAGGGGCTGTGGTTAGGTGCCGGAGAACATCATGGGAGAGGATGTCAAGGGTCTGAGAGGGCCCACCCAGGACAGTTTGCCTCCTCTGATGGAGGGTGTCTGACCACAGAGCCATTGCATCTTCAAGGGGTGAGTTTCTAAAGTCCACCTGTGGAATGGAAACTAGAGAAGGCCAATACTGAATATGGAACCTGAGACAGGTTCCATCCGCTTCTCATCTTTAGTTCTGGACGTCTGCTCACAGAGGGGAGTGGCTGAGAGTCTATACTTCTTCCCCCTCTACCACCCCCCCTCCCATCCTGAGAACCTATAGTTAGGTTCCTGTTGCTCAGTGTGTATGTCTAGGATCCCAGCTCATGTGTGGGTGGGATCTCCAGCAGGGGCCAGAGCAGCCTGTGAGCCTTTCCATCATTTCTTCCTTCTAGCTTTTCAACCTCTCTGAGCGGAGACCTGACATCACGAAGCTCCACGCCAAGGTGAGCGCATGCCGAATAGGGTGGGAGTGTCTACCCGCCTGGGAGGGGAGATAACAGACAGTCCCCCTTGCTCCTCGGGTCCCACATCAGAGTCTTAGGGAAAGTGCTGTGACAGTTTGCAAAGCCTATTACAGTGCCATCTTCTCCTTGGATAATGGGAAAGAAATCTATTCATTGTTTCCATAATACGAACTACAGAAAGCAAAGCTCGATGAAGTGATTTCTACCCAGTTCTGCCTCCCCTGGGGAGCCCTTAGAATCTCTGGGTGAGGCTGGAGCTGTGAGATTGTTAGTTTCTTTGAAAGGTATCTTGGATTTAAACTGGCTAGGAATGGCCGACGTGGACCTCCCCACCGCCAGCTCTCACTTGCTCACCCTGTGGGCTATGGGCCGGGCTTTGCATGGTGCCTGCTGCCGGCTCCTGAATTCTGGTGCCTGTCACTGTGTGACCCTGGGGAGGTGACACACTTTTTTGGGCCTCAGTTTGCACCTCTGAAAGTGGACGGGCTGGATTAGGTATATTCTCTGGGCCCTTCTAAGCAGAAGTTCTCTTTTACTGTAAAGTTCTGTGAGTTGAGAAAAGTTTTGAGGAGCTGGAGACTGCGGTTCAGATGTGCCCTCTGTCTCCTTCAGCTTCTCTGGGCTGGCCTTAAAAATCAATGGTGTGTGTGGCCAGGGCCTGGAAAAGAGCCACGAACAGCCAGGAACCCTTTGCTCTGCCCTCTTGCCCTGAGCCAGGCCATGAGGTTGTCTGTGGGAGCAGAGCTTGGGGGCAGTGCTGGGGCCCCATCACATTTTGAGGTCAGAGTCATGTGGAAGGGACCTTGCCTTTGTTTTGCTCCACATGTGAGAAATTGAGGCTAGGAGAAGGGCCATGACTGTCCGGGGCTCCACAGCAAGCCAGTGTCAGAGCTGAGACTCAGGTACCGGGTCCCTGGTCCTGGCCATTGTCCTACCCCTCCACACCCCCACCTCCCAGCTGGGCTGATAGTCAGGGCAGGAACCAAGGCCCAGCCGCTGGTGGCCACTGCCCGGTACTAGCATGTGGAGTGTGTGCTGCCCCTACTGCCCTGGTTGACCTTCTGGGCTTCTGCCACTTTTCACTCCTGTCTTGGGCCACAGGTACTAGAATTTGGCTGGCCTGACCTCCACACCCCGGCCCTGGAGAAGATCTGCAGTGTCTGCAAGGCCATGGACACTTGGCTCAACGCAGACCCCCACAATGTCGTCGTTCTACACAACAAGGTCAGAGCCGGCTGCAGGGTGTGTGTGTGTGTGTGTGTCTGTGTGTGCGCATGCCCATGCGTGAATGTATCCTTGGATGAGGGTATCTCCTGGCCTGTGTCATTGGACTGTGTGAGTGTGGAAGTCCGTGTATTCTCCTTTCTAGGGATGATAGATCCTGTCCCGGGGGCCCCCACAAGAAGTGTGGGGCCCTCAAGTGTAATGGGTGATCAGCTGTGTTTTTCTCTTTGAGACTCAGCGCTGACCCTCGTCCCTCCCCTATCCCCCTCTCTCCCCCATATCCCCTTTCTCCTCCTGGTCTCCCTTAGAACCACACCCTTTTCTCCAGCCCCTGCCCCCTTCCCTCCAAGGCTCTGGATGGGCACTGGAGCAGTAGGCCGGCCTTAGAAACAAAGGCTTTTGTGTTTGGGGCCTCTTTCAGGGAAACCGAGGCAGGATAGGAGTGGTCATCGCCGCGTACATGCACTACAGCAACATTTCGGCCAGGTAAGAGGGCCCCCGAACCTCCCGTTCTCTGCATATTGACCCACCCATGATTTCTCCCTTCCTTGGGGCAGGAGGACAAAGACAGAGGGCATGAGAAGGTCTTAGGATGAGGAAGGAAGGTGCCTATCACAACCCAGGAGCCTGTGTGTGGAGGGCAGGAGAGAGGAGAGTCCATCCCCCATTGCCCAGTCTTGGGAGACAGGCCCATCTGTAGATACCTCATCCAGCCAGATTCTTGGGGCCACTTTTTCTTGCCAAACTGCCTTCTGTTTTCCTGGGTGATCAGGGAGGGTGTCCAAAGGAAATGCTGAATCAGGTCTGGGTCCATCAGAGCCGTCTGGGAGTTATCTCATCCATCCCCCTGTCCCCGGCTAGCAGGGCCCGTTCCTATTTAGGGGTTTTGAAGCAAGACTAGTAAACCAGCAGTGCCCTGTTTTGATTCCATTTTGCAGAGAGTCAGAGGGATCCATCCACTCACTGGTTTATTCTCTCGACAGTAGTTACTGAACAGCCCCACACTGTTCTAGGTGCTGGGATACAGCAGTGGGCAGAGCCAGGCCACTGTCCCCTGGACTCTTAAGAGTATATAAGCAAGTATATCCATAATAGCAGGTGATAAGATCTATGAAAGAATGGAGACCAGAGCATGACAGGGGTCAGAGGAGGCCTCTGGAGGAGGTGATATTTGAGCAGAGACCTGAATTAGGCGGAGGAGGGCAGGACCGGCTGAGTCACATAAAGTCTGGGAGGGAACTTCCCAGGCAGAGAGAGGAGGAAGGGACAAGGCCTGCGGTGGGAATGCCATGCGAGGGGCTGGCATGTTTTGAGCTGAGTGAGTGAGGGCATGAGGAGTAGGAAGTGAAGCTGGAAGGGGGCAAGCCTTGGAGGACTTGATAAGGACTTTGGGTTTATTCTAAGGGTGATGGGAAGTCGTTGGGAGAGTCAAGAAGGGGCAAGCTATGGGATCGGTCACTACATTTTAAAGTGATCTCTCTGAGCGCTCTGATGGTTGGCAATTTTACAACTTTAAGAAATCCATCTTAGCCTAATCTTTGCTTACTGGTGTGTACTTGCTGTGCACCTACTATGTGCCTAGAAGCGCCAAGCTCTTTAGAGATGTTAGCCCACTTGATCACCATAACAAACTTTGAGGAAGGCAGCTGTCACTCTCATTTGACATGAAATAAAAAAAATCATTTTCAGGAAGGTTAAATAACCTGCCCTAAGAATAGTGATGAAGTGGTGGACTAGTGCTAGGCTCCCAGCTGTCTGGCTCCAAAGCCCCCGTATAGCACACAGGATCGCGAAATGCCAGGGCACTCTTTTCCTGAAAGCACCTCCGCACAGGGTGGCTGCAGGGCACTGCAGGTCTGGGGAGCGGGGAGGGGGCCGGAGGGGCTCTTGCACTTGGATGCTGGCTCCTCTGACCACCTGTCTTTCCCCCTAGCGCCGACCAGGCACTGGACCGGTTTGCAATGAAGCGGTTCTACGAGGATAAGATTGTACCCATTGGCCAGCCATCTCAGAGAAGGTGGGACACAGCCCAGTGCACACATGTGTGCTTGCTATGTGTGGGGACTAGCCTCATGGACCCACGGGGGATGGAATAGCATGCCTCGGTGGGGGTGTACTAAATATGCATGTTCAGGGGCCAGTCTGGAGGGGTCTGAAATCAGGGACATGGGTGAGCCCATGAGCATCTGTGTGTGTGCCCACAGTGGGCAGGGCAGTTGGCTCCTGAGGCTGGTACTAAAGAGCAGTGGAGGCATCGGTCTGGGTATAAGAAGGCATATTATATGAGGAGGCAGTGCCATTCTTGGTCCTGGAAGCAGGATCGCTTCAGTGTTTGGAGGAGTCTACAGGAAGCCGAGGTCCCTGCCACCTGCCTGGGAGGTCACATGCACTCTCGATAACAGTCACTTTTTACTGGGTGTGCTTTAAAAACTTTATCGAGGGCACTCAACCACGTGGTCTCAATGGAGTGCACAACAGCCCAGGCAGGAAGCAGGGCAGGGGCTGAGTCAGTCATTCATTTGGCAAATTTTAGGCAGTCTGGTATGCTCTAACCGCTAGAGATATCTAGTTGAATAGGACAAAATCCATTGCCCCTAGTGAGGTGATACTCTATTGAGAAGGATGGACATTATACAGGAAATACAGAAACAAGACAATTTCAGATCACGATTAGTCCTAGGAAAGAAAGAGGATAGAGCACTGCAGAGGTGAGAGCTGAAGGAGGGGAATGGGGCTATTTTAATGACCATGGTCAGGGAATACCTCTCAGAGGAGGGGAATTTGAGCCCAAAGCTGAATAATGCTGACCTACCACATGACGATCCAGGGCATCCCCATTTTACAGGAGAGAAGCCTGAGCCCAGAGGGAAGGCATGTGACATGCCTGGGTCCACAGAGAGTAGTGGCAGAGGCAGATGTACTTGGGACCTACCCCCTGGCTGTGCCATCCACTATCCTGAGGGCTCCCCCTGGATTCAGCTTTGTGGGTGACATGCTGTTTAGTGATGTCTGATTCACAGGAAGCACAGGTAGTGTCAGGATCAGGTGGGCCTTGGGGGGCTGCATGTGAGTGGGAGCCAGAATGGTGGAGACCCAAGCCGAGTAGAGAACTGGAGAGTTGGACTCCGGCCTTCCCCCTGTGTGGCCAGAGCTGTGGGCCCATCACACCTGTCTGATGTGTCACATTGGGCTACACACTAAGGCTATGGTGCTAAATCTCTCAGGTAAGGTCTCTTGGGCTTACCTTCTGGTGGATGATACCCATGGAAATGAGCCATCACGGTCATTTCAGAGAGCGAGAAGTGCTTTGAAGGGGGTAAACCAAAATAGAACATGATGGGCGAGAGAGTGATGGGAGTGGGCATGAGGGGCTGATTCAAAGGGACGACCTTTCTGAGAAGGTAACGTGTGAGGTGAGGTTTGAGAAGGGAGAAGGAAGCATCTAAGTGAAGGGCTGGGGTACAGGGTCTAGGCCAGGAGGTCACAGTGTCCCATTGCTTTCCTAACCCTTAGGAACACTTGGCCAGCAGGACCCCCTCGCTGCATGTCCGTGGGCTTCCCAGACTCTCCAGGTTGGGTGTCCCCAACTCACATCACTCGTATCTTGCTTGCCTTTCTAGAAGTGTGCTGGCACTGCTGGGGATGGTTTCCGCCATTGGAGCGGGAAGCCCTAGCAGAAATGAGTGAGTCCTCAGGCAACGCAGTATCTTACAATTGGCACAAGACAGCTGGTAGGTCAGCTGGATCAGAAACAGGATGTCTTTATGTGCAGAAAATTCTGGCTAGGCTGCCTGACACAGCAGCTCTGGGTCCATGAGGGTGTTCCCAGGGAAGAAGTCTCAGGGAGGGAGGAGCTGTCACTCAAGTACCCTCTCCTCAGTCCCTGGCTTGCCACTTATGGCTGTCAGCCTGGGTCACGAGTCTGGCCCTTGCCCTTGAACCCTTGAAGGATAAGGGGTACAACTAGAGGAGCATGATGTTATAGTGGCACGTGGCTTGGAGAGAGCAGGCCGAGTAGTCACATCTCTGAAGCTGAAAACCTGGAGAATGGGGATCAGTGTTACCTCTCAGAAATAGGATTATGCAGGGATTCCACAGTTCTTGGTGTGTTGTGTGTGTGTGTGTGTGTGTGTGTACACATGTGTGTACATTATCTGTGTCTGCCTTGCAGTTCATATCTGCACCCACATCTGCTTATGGGTGGGTAATTCTGTTTGTGCCCAAATGTGAAAGTGCAACTGTTGGGTTTACCAGGCATTCATTGCCACTTTCCCGCCTTCTTGTCAGTGTCACTGGTAAGAAATGAGGCCGTTGAGGAGAAGAGGGCAGGCAGAGGGAGGGAGGGGCTTGGCCTGCAGCTCCCCCATTCATTGTCACCCCACCCCCGGACTCATTGTCCCCAGCACACAGACACATCCTGTTGGCACGATCAGAAGTTTTGATAGGAACCCACCATTCCAGGTTTCCGCTTTGAGTAATGGGGCTGGGGGCTGGGCAGGGGCCTGAATAGGAGCTGGTGCTGCCCATCAGATTATCTTGCTAGGGTTGTCCTAAGTGGCTCCACCCTGGCCCAGGGACAGAGGCCCACGGGCCTGGAGATGGGCCAGGGTGTCAAGATATAGGAGGGGACTATTATCATGGTCATGTGGGTTCTGGTCTCACCCACTTCAAAAGCCCATGTTGGCTTCCTCCGGAGTCTCAGATGCATTCTGATTGGTTCAGCTTGGCGTCCTCTGGCCAGTCAGAGAAGGAGGAAGTGCTGGCCAGTGGTGGAAGGATTAGCCTCTGTTCTGGCAGGTGCATTGGACTCAGACTTTTTTCCTCCTCTCCCCATTCACTCTCAGCTTTGTGTGTTCTTGCTGTGTGTCTTTGGGAGGCTAATGGGCCTTTCTGAACCTAATTTTTTCTTTCTGCTTAGAAGGAGTGGGAATAGGTTAATCCTTCCATTCTTCTAACAAGATCTTTGTTAAAAAAATGGGAGATGTTGACCCTAGAGATAAAAGTACTTAGTGGAAGTTAGATATCTTCCAACACCAAATGAAATGCTCTAGATGGATTTTCATACACTTAGCATGATCTAAAAAAGTGAAAGACTATAATTATTATGTTCTTACTATTTGCTGGAGTGTCATGTGGCTGGTGGGACTATGTGGAGCCGATCCAGGGTCTGTGGGTATAAATGTCAGCTTGGTTTGGGCTCAGTATAAGGGTGTCAGAGTTATTTGATAGTGGATCAGCCTGTCTTGTGTAGTAGTGAGCAGTTGAAAGATGCCTGTCAGGGATGTGTGGGAGGAATTTTGGTTTAGCAGGAGATTCCTGGGCTGGGAGTGAAGCAGGAAAGAGATGCTCATGTTGACCACCAGGGGGTGCTGGAGAACCCCAAGTAGGGGGTTTGGCTTGACCCAGCTCTAGGTCATATAGAACCTGCTTTTTCTCCCTATTTGGAGCTCCAGACAACAAGGGAGGACTGTGCTGGGCTGAGACCCCAGCTACCTGGAGGCCTGGGGACATTGGTGGGGGGCTGGGCAAACAACCTAGGGCAGTGTTATGGTGGAAAAGAGAATATGGGATGGCTCGGCTCTGGTTCAGACCTCCTTGGCTGAAGCTGCCCCTGTCCCTGCTCCAGGTACGTGCATTACTTCAGCGGCCTGCTCTCTGGCACCATCAAAATGAACAACAAGCCCTTGTTTCTGCACCATGTGATCATGCACGGCATCCCCAACTTCGAGTCTAAAGGAGGTACTGACCCCAGCCTCTGGCTTCCCAGACCCTCCTGTCTTCCTTCCCCTTCTCTGAAGAGGCAGCCATGGTAAAAATACAGGCTTGGAGTGGAGTCTCAACGGCACCACTTCCTGAGCTTTCTTTAGCCCCAGTCTACTCATTTGCAGAATGGGTTTGATACTTGTAGCACCTGCTGGCAGATAGCGGATGAGGAAATGTTTTTGTCAACTTAAAATGCTTTTCAGATGAAAAGCTAGTATTTCTTCCTCCGTCTCTTTCCATTTCTCCTTAGTCTTTTCTCCTTCCCCTTTCGCTCCCCCTCCTTTCTTTCTCCCCCACCTCCTTCACTCCTCTCCCTCTTCCCACCCTTCCTACTGTTATAGCTAACACCACCCTTCCTTACAGGGTGTCGGCCATTTCTCCGGATCTACCAGGCCATGCAGCCTGTTTACACATCTGGCATCTAGTAAGTATTCCACGGGAATGAGAGTCCCGGATGCCAGAGCTCCGAGGCTGAGGACCAGGAGCAGGGGCGTGCGTGCGTGCGTGCGTGTGTGTGTGTGTGTGTGTGTGTGTGTATGTGTGTGTGTGGTGGTGGCTGCCTTGAATCTCTTCCAGGAGAGGGCTAAGGGATGAAGTCGGCAAGGTTTCCCCGTAGCCTGGTGGCAGATAGGCAGCAGGGAGAAAAACACTGCCTGCCCCCCCAGCGGTCCCCCTCTCCCTCTGCCCGCCTCTCCCCCACAGCAACGTCCAAGGAGACAGCCAGACCAGCATCTGCATCACCATCGAGCCTGGGCTGCTCTTGAAGGGAGACATCTTGGTGAGCGCTGCCCCTCTGGCTCTAGCCCCTCCTCCTCGTTTATTTTTCTCCCTTTTTTCTTCCTGCGCTCCTCCTGCCTCTCCAGACAAGACCTCACTCCTGGGGGGCCACCAGCCTTAGTGTTGTAGGCTCTCAGGGTTCCTGCAAGGCCTTGCAGCCTCTGACAATGCTTGTGCATTCTCCGGCCTCGGAGTTGGATGCCCCTTCCGCTGGGCTTACCTCTAATTCTGGAGCAGCTCCAGGGAAATGTCTCCCAGTGGGAGCTCTTACCTCCTGGCTTCTTACTGGTGACAAGGACTCGCTCAATTCTAGCTTCAGCCCTTCCTCCATCAATTTAAATTCACTCTTACTTTTTCCATTCTGATCTGTATACAGGAAATTCTTGAGAGGCAGTTTTGTCCCCATGGGGTAAGACTAGCCTCCAACTCTCTGCTCTTCTAGAAGTTTTCCCAGAGGCTCTGAGATCCTGTTTGTGTTGGTGACCTTTCCCTCACTGGGTTTGGGGTGAGCCGGGGGGGCCCGGTCTTGGAGCTGATAAAGAAGCTCCCTGGGACCCGGTTTCACACCGGTGGGCGCCTGATGGGCTCTGCTCTCTTTCTCGCCCAGCTGAAGTGCTACCACAAGAAGTTCCGGAGCCCAGCCCGAGACGTCATCTTCCGTGTGCAGTTCCACACCTGCGCCATCCATGACCTGGGAGTTGTCTTTGGGAAGGAGGACCTTGATGATGCCTTCAAAGGTGGGCTCATTGAGTGGAGAGGTAGACCTAGCAAGGGATAATTCTATCACAGGGTAGAAGAGCAATTATGAGGGGGGGGCGGCGGGGAGTATGGTAGCAGTGAAGGGGAACCATTTTCTAAGGGAAAGGGAGGTGGTCAGGGGGGTGTCTCCCTTTGCTTCTTTTCTCTATTCTTTGAGGTTTTATCTACATCATATTCAGGACTGGAACATATCCACATCTATCCATTCATCCATCTATTCACTTGTCCGTGCATCTACCCACCTACCCACCCACCCATCTAAAGTTATCCATCTATACACTCATTCATCCAAATCCATCTTCTGTCCATCCATTTACCTATCCACTAATCCATCCGTCGATCCATCCTCTTACCTTCCATATACCTACCTATCCATCTACCCACCCATCCAAATCTATCCATCTTCTCATCCACCTACCCACTTGTTCATGTATTCATCCATCTACCTATCCATCAATCCATCCACCCACCTTCCCATCCAAATCTACCCATCCATTCATCTGTTCATCCATTCATCCACCCATCCACCAAGCATCACTGTGTGTCTATATGTGCCAGGCGTGTGCTAGACCTTGGGGATGCAATGAGAAAGAGTGAGTCCATAACCTCAGTCTTATGGAAGAATGAGACACACAAACATGATACTACAGAGTGATGCCTGCAGTGATAGACATAGACAGGCATGATGGGTTCCCCAGGGAGTGGGCACCATCCTTGATAACTTCACAGTGTATGATGATCTGTGTCCAGATTGGGCTCAGGCAGGGAGCAGAGAGCGGGGCTGGGACTTGGAGGAGGAGGGGAATGATCTCCTCGTGTAGTCTGGCTGGTGCAGGAGAAGGATGTGTCCTGTGATGTGCTTTCCCTGCACTGGAGGCAGGAGGACAAAAGCAGAAGATGCTGTTATGATTATAGAACAGAATGAATGTTATCAATTTTAACAAGGAACAATAAAGGAATAGTTGACACAATAAAGGTAGGGTTGGTGAAAGATGGAAGAAAGGGAGGGGCACAAATTCCTTCTCCTACGTAGAGGGAGTCAAAAATGGACAGATCAAGCCCAGCTGGTGTGGCTCAGTGGTTGAGCATTGGCCTGTGAACCAGGAGGTCACGGTTCAATTCCCAGTCATGACACATACCCAGGTTGCGGGCTCGATCCCTAGTGGGGTGCATACAGGAGGCAGCCTATCAATGATTCTCTCTCATCATTGATGTTTCTGTCCCTATCTCCTTCCCACTTCTTCTCTCTGAAATCAATAAAAACATACTAAAAAAAGGGACAGGTCCAGAAATAGAGGCTTAACTATAGTATTTAAAGTTTCAAATGTAATCAGTAGAATAAATGATGATGATGATGATGATAATACCAGACTTTAGAAGAAGGGAGGTAGGAGTAGTATAAGTGAGCCAAATTATTCATTTTCATAGTGGTGAATCAATGGGGATTATTTAAAACTGATGTATCTAGAAATAGTGACATAAAAACTGGCTAATATTTAAAGTCTTAGAGGTAACCACTAGTAGAACAAGAAATAGAAATGGTTAGAAATGACTACCTCAGGTAAGTAGGACTGGGTCAAGGGAGGGCAAGAGACTTAATTATATATATTTATATATATATATGTAAATGTATATATAATATATATAACAATATATTACCAATGTGTATATGTATTATTTTAATCTTTTCTAGAAGAAAATCTTTTATGGAGTCCTTTTTAGAAATTGATTGCCCATTTTGTTTTTCTTTCTCCTTTTTCAGATGATCGATTTCCAGAATACGGCAAGGTGGAATTTGTATTTTCTTATGGGCCAGAGAAAATTCAAGGTATAAGTCAAATTAGAATCCATTCATCATTCACTTCCTCCCCTCTATCCTGGCCTTTTCCCACCTCTCCTTCACCATTCTCCCACTGATCTTCTTTATAATTGTCAAGTTACCTGTGATTGAAATGCAGGCCAACAGTAAAAGATCTGGGTATCATAGTGGACCCCCAGCTAAACATGAACCAGTGACTTAATCTCTGGGTAATAAAAATAAAAAAGCAGACAGAGAGGCGCTGGGTTGGATAAACTGTTCTAGTCCATTAGGTCATCATGCTATTATATTTAGAGACTGAGGGCCATGGAGGATGGAGGGTGTGGCTGAGGGGACACTCCAAGGTGCTGGCTAAATGATAGGCATTTCTGAGAACTGAGGTGATTCAACCTGAAGCGGAGAAGACCAATTTAATAATAGCCTTTAAGCCTTTAGACTGGTTATATGTGGAGACCAGTTGTTCTCCATCTTATCTGAGGACAGAATGGGAGGATATGAAGTTAGGTTATAGACAGGGGGACTCTGGATAGATTAAAGAAAGGACAGCTAGCTCAGGGAGGCGACTCACCCCAGAATGTCTGACTGGCAGCTTGTGCTGTCTTCATTCTGGGCTTTCTCTGGATGTGTAGGAGGGATTCTGTCTCTCCCCTCAGCTTTCTACCTAGAGTGGGAAGCTTCTGAAGTTGGGGGCAGGAAGATGGCCTGGATGACCTTGTGTCCTCTCAATGTCAAGGCTGTGAGCTCTGCTTCTCCCACACTCCTGCTGACCCCAGGGGCAGACTCTGGTCTCTCTGTACTGCTCCTAGGACACAGAAAGGAAAGAAGAAGAACTCAGCAGAGGGCCACCCAGCTTTCTCTTGGGGGAGGGGATCTTCATTCCTTAGTGCCCTGTCCTGATTTACCCCTATGACCTGGTATGAGCCTTTTCAAGAATGCAAGAAATCAGACCCCTGGGTTCTCCGTCCAACTGAAGCCACTGCTCCCACCCCACCCGGGTCAAGAAAGTGAGAAGTCCCGTAGGGAGCATCCTTGGGGGATCTTGTTGGCTTCCTCTGTTTTTCCAGCTGCGTATCTCTTTTTCCTTTCTCCTCACTGTCCTCCCGCCCTTTTTAGGCATGGAACACCTGGAGAACGGGCCGAGTGTGTCAGTGGACTACAACACCTCTGACCCCCTCATCCGCTGGGATTCCTACGACAACTTGAATGGGCATCGCGATGACGGCATGGAGGGTAGGTGGGACCAGTGGCCTCCTGTCCCTCTCCAAACTGCACAACCCCCGCACACAGGGCCTGGACTCTCTTGTTTGGTGGGACACCATACTGGGCTCAGAGGGGAGGCAGAGGAGAGGTCCGAGGCACCTCGGAGAGCTCACAGTTCAGTGGGAGAAGATAAGGCAAACATGGGTGTGTTAAATAATGAAGACAGAGCTAAAAAAATGAAGCTAAACGGCCACCTGGAGGGTGTGCCATTGGTGCCAAATGAATCCCATGGATGGCGCGTGCTCTGAGATTGGGGTGGGGGGAGGTATTCTTGTTAGCTAGAGTGACCTGGGAGGGCTCCTCAGAGGAGGTGGCCTTGAGTGGACCTCGAGGTACCCCCTGTGACGCCGACACAGCATTTGTTAGGTTTCTTTTAAGTCCCGCTGCTGCATTTCTGCAGCCTCGCTGCCTGAGCTCTCTGGGGTCAGAGCACTGGGAGTGTAGACACAGCATCTAGGGCCTACAGGCTTTCATCGACAGCCAACGAAAATGTTTGAGAGCTGGAGGCAAACAGATAGGCTCCACAATTTGCAAAGAAAACGACAGAATTGAAATTAATACTTGTTTAGCTACGAAACCTAACATTATGTCAGATGGTCAACTGCAACTCAGTTCAACTCTTGAGAGCTATATGTGGGTTATATTTTTTTATGTGGTTCATTTGAATATGTGATGAGATGCAGGGCGGGGCCTCCAAAAATGAACATCCTGGGGCTCTTGAGATGCCCTGCCTGGGGTTTGGCCACAGGCTTGTTTCCCTGACTTGGTCCCAGGACCGTGGAATGTGGGAGCTGGGAGGACCCTCAGGCCCACACGCCCACCCCTCCATCAGTTTTCCGTCGGGGTAACGGAGACCCCCTTGAAGGAAGGGTCTCCTGATTGACCCCCATGATCTGTATGTGTCCTTTCACCAGCACCCAGGCTATGGGCTTCTCCTTCCAGCTGGAGTTGGTTCTGGGGGGGGGGGGGGGGGGGCTGCCCTGAGCAGGGGACCTAGGGCCACGTGGCAGAGCTGGGTTAGGGAGAACCAGGCACCCGCACCCGGCCTCCCTCCTCCCTCTCCCAGGTTCTGGATTTGTGGACTCCACCCTGAAAGCCTTTTAAGCCTTTTCTTGCATAAAGATTTTCCTTCTGACCTCGGAGACACCAGCATGAGCGATGTGGGAGGAGGGCGGTGGTTGGGTTAGAATTCAGGGCTTGGTGAGGGCATGTTGTTTATGCACAGCACTGCAAAGCTGAAGGCTTGTCCTCAGACCTACCCTAGTTCCCTGCCCTTCCTCCCTGCAGGGGTGCAGACACCACACCAGGGCCTTCCCTACCCTGCCGAGGCAGCCCCCCAAAAGCACTACTTCTTCCCCTGCCCCCACCCCAACCCCATCCACTTGTGCTAAGTGGCTGAGGATGAGGCAGAGGATGAAATAAATTAGTCTGAGGTACCAGTGGCTGCCAGCCTAATTGTTCATCTTCTGGGGATGTTTGCATTTTTAACAAGAACACTTGGCAATTTGAAGGAATTTTCAATGTCTCCCTATCTCTCCCTGGTGTGGATTCAATGCGATGATAAATGTAAACACATTTGGTAAACTCTAAAGTGCCAGGCAAATAAAAGGTAAAATAAGGGGGAAGAAGGAGCGGTTGTGGAAGGTCAGGGCTTGGGACACTGGGCTGCGAGGGAAGGAAGAGGGAAGACGGAACAGTGAGAGGCAGGGAAGAGGAGGGAGAGGCTGAGGGGAGGCCCTGGACTCCTCCCGGCCCCTAGCCTGCCTTCTTCTCTCCTGCAAACCCGCTTCCCCAGGCAGGGATGGAACCAGAGGGACCTTTTGGCCAGTTAAAGGTCAGCCGTCCTGTAGGGACAGAGAGCTGTAGGGACAGAGGGGCTCCTGTCTGGAGGCTGAGAATTGGCTCTATGCCTTAAGGGTGGCCAGGGGAGGCAGCTCACACCCCGGCATCCTCTCCCCAGGCCTGGCCTGGGAGGGGAGCTGTGAGCTGGGGTGGTCACCAGGGCAGACCCCACCTGTCCCACGGTGTGCTCCCTGCTGCTGCTGGGCTGCAGCCCCCATAGGGACAGGAAAGCAAGCTGTGAGCAGCCCTGGGGGGGGGGGGGGAGCAGGAGCCTGATCCCCATCCTGCCTGGGGTACTTATGAAGGCTCTAGATCCTGGGGCCCAGAGATAAAAGCATTTTCCTTTGGCCAATTCTCCAGTCAAGAGAGGGAAACCAGGAGGCCTGTGTCTGTCTCCCTAGCTGTGGACAAGTCCCTGTGCCCCAGTTTCCCCACGTGCCAGCTGGGGTAGGAGCCCCTAATCCCCAAGATTCTGGGGTGCTCAGGAGGTGCTTAAGCTGGAGCGTGGGAGGGGGCCTGGCTGTTCCCTGGAGTGATGGGGCAGGGGGATGGCCTGGGGGTGATGAAGCACCTCAGGCGGCTCTGCCTGCTCTCTGGGACTGCTGGACCAGGAGTGGCCGCTGCCCCGGGCACTGCAGTGCAGTGGGTGAGCAGGTGTGCTTTCCAGGCCGCCTGCCTGGGTCCAAATCCCAGCACTCTCCTCTGCGCTGCATGTCCTGGGTCCGATTACTTAGCCTTCCCGTGGTCCTAGTGTCCTCATCTACAAACTTGGGGCCGTAATAGCATCCATGTTGTTGGGTTACCGTAGCAATTTCCAGGAGAGGCAGGTTAGTATAGGGATTAAGAATGTGGCCTCCGGAGTTAAACCACCTGGGTTCAAATCCTTTGACAAGATGCCATCCTCTCGGGGCCTCAGTTTCCTCTGCTGTAAGATGGGGATTCAGTGAACAATTTTGGGGGGTCAGCAGTTGTGGAGGGGCTACATGCTGTGTTTTCTCATGAGTCTCTGGCACATCAGTAGTTGCTGTGGCAGCATCTCAAAGATCTGCAGGCAGGGCTGAGGGAGAAGGCTCCTTGGCCTTGGGAGCCAGCTCTGGTTTTGCCACATGCCAGCCGTAGTGCCAGTACTTGGTAGTCACCATCTCTTCTAACACAGGCACCTGGGAAGTGGGCACTATTATACGGTTAGATGGGGGAACTGGGGCACAGAAGGCTTAAGTACTCTGCCCAGGATGGCCTAGCTAGTTAAGAGAGGATCTGAGTGTGAAAGCCAGCGCTAACCACTGAGTAGTCCTGGGTTGACTGGCATCTCCAGGGGCCTGTTCTGGGTATCTGGTCCTGTGGTCATAGCTGGGTCCTTGCTGAGCTTGGGTGAGTGTCTGCCTGCTTTACCCCCCACTTTTCACCTCTGGGTGGTCCAGATCACCCTGGTCTTGCTTCTCACAATGAAGGAGAGCTTAGAGGTGGTGGTACATGCAGCGTAGGACCTTGGAGGCTGCCGGGCTGGCCCCGGGGCAGGTGCTCGCAGGTCTCCGGAGCAGGGAACAACTGAGACGCATCCCTTCGTGTTTCTCCCCCACCTCCCAGGAGGTGAGGGGCTGCTCACTCAGGAATGCCTCTGGTGAGGGAAGGGCTGGCCTCTCAAAATAGGTGGAGGGTAATGTGTCCAAGGTGAGATGAGGCCATTTGTGGAAGCAGCCTGCCTCTGCTATTTCAGGCCAGCCGGGGGAGTGGACAGGAGAGGCCAGGCCAGGCCAGGACCTCTGGAGCCCACTGGGTGACTCAGGGGAGGGTGGGGGCACTGAGCCAGGCACTCTGGAACGAAATCTTCGCTGGCCTGGGCCTTACCTTGTCCCCTCCCTGGAGTGAGGGGCGGCCAGCACTGGGGGCAGAGCTCCTGTTTCTCTGGGCAACCCTCCAGGTGACCTTGACTTAACCCTCATTGTCACCACGGTTCTGTGTTTAACCCCTCCCTCGCTGCCTGCATCCCCACCCTCCACATTCCCAATTCCAGACTCAGGTGGGTGGCATTGTGATGAGGAGTGCATTCCTCCACTCACCAGGACAGCCCTGATTCATCTCGGCGGCAAAATGAAGGAAGAAAGCGCCACCTGGGGACTTCTGTTCTCTGTAGACTGACCTCCCAGGCTGGTGTGGCCCAGGCCAACCATAGAGCCCATCTGATGTCATCCTGCCACAGTGGGGAAACCGAGGCTCAGGAGGGGAAGGGACCTTTGGAACCCACCTTGGCATGATCTCCGGTCCTGGTGTACCAGCAACCACACTGGTGTGGCAGGATGGGCTATGTTGCCGGGGGTCATGACATAAGAAGTGGAGCTGATATTTGAATCTAAGGCTTCAACTCCACATCCCTTTCTACCTGCTTTAGAACTCAGCTTGTTTGGCACCTACACACCCCTCTGTCAGGTGGCTCCCCAACTTCTCAAACCTTTAGGTGACAGGGAGCTTGCTGCCATACAGCATGGCCCATTTCACTTTGGACAAGCCCAGGAGATTGAACCAGAAAGAGAGGGAGAAGGGAAGGTGTGCTTCCCCATGGGGGACTGAGGCTGGGGTGACCATGGGTTCTTGGGGACCATTGTGACTCACCTGCATTTAAGCTAGAAGGAGGGGGAAGCGAAGAAAGGGGAAGAGTCAATGGAAGCTCATTGTCAAGAACTTTCTGACCACAGACGTTTCCAGGCCTTGGGACAGGTGACTGGGAGAAAGGGGGTTGCCTGCTATCTCAGGGACCCCTTAGTTTGGGAGCAGTGCCCTCTGGTGAGCCCGATGGCCTGGTGTCTTAGGTTGGGCTGCCACCACAAAGCAACACGGAGCAAGGGGCTTAGACAGTGGACTTTAATTTTCTGACAGCTCTGGAGGCCAGAAGTCTGAGGTCAAGCTGTCGAAAGGCTGGTTCCTCCTGAGGCCTCTCTCCTGGACTTACAGTCAGCTGCCTTCTCCCTGTGTCTTACCATGATGCGTCTGGGTCCTAATCTCCTCTTATAAGGACACGAGTCAGATTGGATTAGGGCCCACCCATATCTTTTTAAATTTATTTACCTCTTTAAAGTCCCTATCTCCAAATATAGTCACATTCTGAGGTACTGAGGTTAGGACTTCAATATGTGAATTTTTTTGGGTGGAGGGAATTCAGCCCATAACACCTAGGAAGGAGTTTTCTGGGTTGCCCGTAGTCGGATGCCTGAGCTTTGGTCCTGAGTGGGGAGGAAGAGAGGCCCAGGGTGGGTGGAGGGGAGGGCAGTTTGGTCCTCCACCAGCCTCCTTCTCCCGGCTGTCTCTGTAGTTCTCCAGTTTGGTCTGGAGCCTGCCAGCTCAGCGCTCTGGCTGACACCACGTTTCGCAGCCTCCAGAAGCCCCATTAGCTGTTTGGCCTGAGTTCTGAAGCCCCATGCCCAGATCTCAGCTCCCGTGGGTGGGAGTGGGGCTGTGTTTTTGCCTATGCTGCACAGAGCCGTCTCCAGATGCCTCCAGAGTGTTTGAGGGCAAGCCTTCTCGGAAGCAAGTCCCGTACCAAGGGATGTGGGCTGCCTTCCGCCTCCGAGCAGCCCAAAGGTTGACCAGGCCTGAGTTGCCTTGCTCTCTCCACCCCAGGATCACTCCCACCCTTCCCTGACTTCCTTGGACACCAAGCTGTTTTGGGGGGGGGTCTCACAATTTACAGAAAGGACCCGGGAGGAGGGGCTAGTGCTGAGTAAAGCAGCGGATGGCTCAGGGCCAAAGAAAAGAGTGAAGGGAGAGCAGGACAAGCTTGTGAAGGTGGCAAGGGGGCTGGTCACCACCCCACTTCTCTCCTCCTGCGTGATGCCTGGCAGCCTTTAGTTGTTTCTGGGGCAGTCCCACCAGAGCCAGGAGCTGTGACGAGGGGGCTTGGTTTTGTGCCCAAGCTTTTCAGCCCCCAGGATCCCTTCCTCAGGGGAGAGCGACCTGCTCTGTAGGCCCCTCCCCCCATCAAATTCTGTGCCTGCTCTGGGAAGAGCCTTCCTCACAGCAGCCAGGGGTCTCAGTCTGGTGTCTTCTCATGAGCTGGACTCGTCCAAGGATTCTCTGATTTTTTTGAGAGAGAGGAAAGGAGAGAAAGATACACAGTAAATAGGCAGAGACTGAGAAAGGAGAGACAGGTGAGAGACATGGAGACAGAGACAAACAGATCCGGACAGACATTGGCCTGGGAGGCAGGTGATTTGGGTGTCCTTGATAACTCCTTTTCTTTAGATCTTCTTCATTTCCTGTAAAATGAGGGGGTTGGAGTAATGATTCTTTCTTCCTTCCTTCCTTCCTTCTTTCTTTCTTCCTTCCTTCCTTCCTTCCTTCCTTCCTTCCTTCCTTCCTTCCTTCCTTCCTCCCTCCCTCCCTCCCTCCCTCCCTCCCTCCCTCCCTCCCTTAATGGAATCACTGTTTCTTTTTATGACTTGTGAGGAGCTAAAATGCACCTGCCGAGCTTCCCTCTCAGACCTTCCCAACTCCTGTGTGTGGAGTGGGAAGCAGCGTAGCTCTGGTTGTATCAGCCAGGAGAGGTTTGATCATGCTGGGTAACAAACAGCCCCAAATTCTCAGTGGTTTAACCCAACAAAAACATATTTCTTGCCCCTGCTGCCTATCCAGTGTGAGTTGGCAGGGGTCTCTGTGCATCTTAGTTACTCTAGGCTGGTGGTGGCTTCATCTCAGAGATGCTTCCATCATTACTGCATCAGTGGGTGGAGGACATTATGATTTGCATACTGTTTCTGCCTGGATGTGACATGCTTTTTTTTTTCTGCTCACATTTCATTGGCCAAAGCAAGTCACACATCCACGCCTTACTTCAAGAGCAGGGAAGTTGTGCATGGAAGATAGAAAGCTGAAATAATGTTGAACAGACTAACCTCTACTATAGGGAGTAAGACTGTGGGATTGAGAATCAGAGAAGGTCTGGCTCCAAGTTCTGTTGTTTATAACTGTGTTCCTTGGTCGAGTCATTTTGCCTCTCTGAGATCCAAATGCGTTATCTGTAAAATGGGTACAACAACAGTACCTTCTTTATAGAATTAAGATTCAGTGAGGTAATATATGTGAAATGTGAAAAGTAGAGTGCCCGGTATGCACTATGCTGGCAATAATTTATGTCTGTTATTATTATTATTATTATTATTAAAGTGCGAGTGAAGAGAAGTCAGAAATGTGATTTTGAAGGTATACCAGCCCACCCTCCTTAGGAAGAAGCCCACACCCCCCTGGTCCATTCCTCAGATGGCTCTGTTCTAGGTGTCCCACTCTTGGGAGTCAGGAGACGGGCCTCTGACACCAACTTGCTGTGTGACCTTGGAAAAGTTACTCTCCCTGTCTGGCTCTCAGTTGCCTTATTGGGGAGAATGGATTCCAAAGGGCACTTCCAGCTCTAAAACCCTACCCGTGACAATAATGACGACAAAGATGATTAGATGACAGCTAGCCTGTGTGCCCGCCCTGTGCCAGGCTCCAGTGACTGTTTGTGTGCTTGGTTGCTCCTCCCCAAACACCTACAGGTAGCTGCTGTTTTGTAGCTATTAGACTGAACAAGCAGAACTGGTAGGATGTGATGATAAAACCACTTTATTTTATCCACCCCTGCCCTTTACACCTGTGCTTTGCTTCCTCTGCCGCCGAATGACATTATGGCAAGTCTCAGGGCCTTTCTGTTCACTCTCAGGTAATTAAAGGTCCTCTGGCCAGTCATGAATATGCCCAGTGCCGTGACCTTGGTACTTCATGCATAGTTCGTTCTACCCCCTTGTCGCTCCTACCTGGCCGCCAGCTGTGTGTGTTTCAGTAGGTTTTCTCCGCTTCCCTGGCTTATGGGAAGACAGGAGGGGATGGAAGGGATCAGAATATTCTTGCCTGCTTGGCACCCGTGTGAGGCTGCAGAGGCCTGCTCTGTGTGGATCTGACTTCTGAGCTTCCTTGCCAGGGGAAGGCTCTGGAGGCTGATTGTTTCTATCTTGCAGCACTTCTGTGGGTGTTTTGGAGATGCCCCCCACCTCCCCATCAGTCTCTCACTCACTGTTTCCTTTAGGTTGGGGACTGCAGCTCTGCCAGATGTTCCCTACCCTTCCTCAGCCCAGGCATCCGTGGTCCCTCCAGCCTCCTCCTGCTGAAGTCCTCACAGCCCTCCAGGTGGCCCTCTCGGACAGGCTCTGAGGCAGCCCCAGGCTGCTCTCTCCCCTGGGTCCAGCGGAGCCCTTAGGCACTCTTGGCCTCAGCAAAGCCTGGGATTGAGGTGGCCAGGGCAACCCCTCTCTCTGTTTTCCTGCCTGCCTCTCACCCTTCAGACTTTCAGGCCTGAGCACACATTCTCCGTGCTCCAGCCAACTCAGGTTGAGCTGAGCAGACTCCCTGAGATGAGGGAAGAGCCTCTAACAGGTGACACTGATAGCAAAATAACTCTTCCCCCCAAATTCTTCTTAGAGACTCCCACTTCCTGCAATGGATGTTCATGAGGCGGTAGTTTAGAGCCACAAAACAGTTTCCAGCCATCTCTCTCTTTTAAAAAAATTGACAGCTGATTATATATATTCTCAGTTTTATATAATACAATCATATTATACTGATATAATTTAATACCATAATTTTACCCATTTAAAGTGTGCTATTCAGTGGGTTTTAGTATATTTAGGGTTGTGCAACCATAACTTAATTTGAGAACATTTTCATCACCCCCAAAAGAAACCTACATATTAGCACTCACTCCCCATTTCTGTCCCCATCCCCACCCTTGCCCTAATCTACTTTCTATAGATCTGTCTATTATGGATATTTCACGTAAGCGGAATTTTACAGTATGTGGCTTTCACTTTGTGTAATGTTTTCAGGGTTCATCCATGTGGTAGCATGCATCAGTACTTCATTTTTATTGTTGAATAATGTCCCATTGCATGGACATGCCACATTTTGTTTATACATACATCAGGTGATGAATATTTGCATTGTGTCCATTTTTGGGATGCTTTGAAGAATGCTGCTATGGACATTCCTGTACGACTTTTTGCATGGACTTACGTTTTCATTTTTTTCTTGGGTATATACCTAGGAGTAGAATTGCAGGGTCATATGGTAATTGTATGTTTAATCATTTATTTTCCAAAGTGGCTGCACCATTTTATATCCCTCCCTGCCAGTGTGTGAAAAATTTGTCCACATCCTCACCAGCACTTATAATTTTCTTTGGTATTCTGGCCATCCCAGTGGGTGTAAAGTGGTATTTCATTGTGGTTTTGATTTGCATTTCCCTGAGAATTAATGATGTTGGACATCTTTGTTAACTGGCCATTGTATATCTTCTTTAGAGAAACATCTATTCACATCCTTTCCATATTTTAAAAAATTGGGGCTTTGTCTTTTGGTTACTGAGTTACAAAGGTTCTTTATACATTCTGGAAATAAGTCCCTTATCAGATACACGATTTGCAAATATTTTCTACCATTCTGTGGGTTGTTTTTTTCATTTTCTTGAAGTCAGTCATCTCTTTCTGTAGGGTTTACATTATGGTTCCTACTTTTGGAACGTGGCATCATTCATTTTCCTCTGTCACAACTGAGACCCAAATGCTTCCATGTTAACTTCAGATTATATGTTCCCATTTATAGGTGAGGAAGCGGAGGCAATGACAGAGAGGCTAGGGGCCTTATCCAAGATAATATCCTTTCTCTCATTTTTAATCTTGATCTCAAAGCTTATTCACCTACAGCCTGAAATGCTTTAGGCTGCCTGGTCTGATCTCTTTCCAGCCCCGGAACTGGTGGAAAACCTGCCCCATTACACAGAGAGGGAGGCCAGGTTTCAGCTCCCCAAAAGCCCAGGAGTTCTGCTCCAGCTGCCTTAGCCACCTGCATGGCCCCATGTCCCTTCATGTCCCCAGGGCCAGACAGGATGAGGGAGAGCAGCAGATGGCCCCTTTGCAGTGGGAGTGAGGCAGCTAGGCTGTGGGGATAATAGCCCCCATGTCATACATTCATAGGGGTGACATTCTTGCCTTCTGAACTTTTGGGTAGATATGGGAGGAACCAGTAAAAAGAGGGGAGCACAAGACTGCAGGTGGGCTCAAATAATCCATGCAGAAGGCCCAGGGATTCTGGAGAGATACATCTGCCCCTTGTCTCTGAGCAGAGGGTGATTTTCTAAGCACTGGTGCCGAGAGCCTGGCGTTTGGCGCCAAACTGATGTTTGCTGGGAAATCTTAACTTAAATTTTTGCTGGGAAAGGCCAGCCCTTCTGGTCTATGACTTCAGGGTGGGTGTGGGGGAAGGACGAAGACATTCAAAGCTGCTACTGGAAGCTCTGTCCTTGTTCTAGCAGGTCATATTGGACAAAGGGCTTAGACTGCAGCAGAAGGGATGTGAGTTAGCCACCTGATAGAACTTCCCGGCTGTGAGAGGGTGGATCAGCCATGGCAAGGAGGTTGGGTCCTTGTCTTCTTGGCCCATTTGGCAGATATGTCAGCTGTGCCGAGAAACAAGGGGGCTGGGTCTCAGTTGGGGTGGTCTGCGCAGAGATAGCGACAGAGGCAGGGGTCAAATGCCTTCTTAACGAAGATCTGGGGACCTTCTCCCTTCAGACTTTCAGGCCTGAGCACACATTCTCCGTGCTCCAGCCAACTCAGGTTGAGTGGACTCCCAAGAGGGGAGTCCTCTCCTGACCTCCTGGAACAGAGTGCTGAGAATTCAAATGCAAGGTCAGCTTGACCTTGTGGGTAAAGAAGATGACACTGGTGGCCCAGCATTTGCCGGACACCTGCTTAGTGCTGTTCCTTGTCAGGCGGGCGGGGTTTGTCCTGATGCCCTCGAACCCTCAGCTGGCCTTGTGGTGCGAGGCAGCTGGCAGGCTTGGGGAGCAGTGTCTGCCGGTGGAACATTTGGTAAACCGATACCCTCCCGAGTGAATGTGCCTTTGGTCCTCTGTAATCTCTGCCATCAGGTGGAGGGTGGCAGGCCGGAGCCACACTCAGAGCGGACGCAGAGCTCTTGGCCAGTGGCCTGAGCGGCACCGTCTGCCCTTGCCTGGTGCTCAGATATCAAGCTCGAGGCAGGGGAAGAGGAGACCGTGCTCTCTCCCCCGCCATCACCTCCCACTTTCCTCTCCTGCCAAACCTATAGACACACGCAAGTTAGCTGGACCCGGCAAGACCCTAAGATACCAACTTTAACCATGTCCAAGAAAAGAAATTCAAGCCTCCATTAATCAAATATTTTTTCTTACCCAGCGAGAGCTGCCTTTCATCCACCATTCCCTCCTCCCTCCATTCCTTTTCTCAGAGCACCTACGAGGTGGCGGGCACTGTGCTAGTCCTGTGCAATGGAAAATCGTGCCCTGGAGTTGCCTGCAGACAAGGCTGGGCAGGGGTGCAGTGAGACCAGGCAGGCGCCCCATCCACTCTGACCCACAGTGAAACGGAGAAGGATCTTGGCCAAGGGCCAGGGCTGCTCAGGGGAGAAGAAGCTTCTGGGGATGGTGGTGATCAGAGGTGGATGGCTCTGCAGAGGGGCTACGCTTGCCCTGGGCCTTGGAGGTAGATGACCTTGAGGACAGAATTGTTTTCCAAATCTGGAAGTGGTGTAGTAACATTGTTCAAAGTCTAGGAAGCAGAGGGAAAGAAAAGCAATCAGATGTGCTTGGCCTCCCTCGCTGGACTGCCCTCTACATGCCTGGGGCCCGAGAGGGGAGAACGAACCAGATGAAGAGAAAAGACAAAATCCTGCAGAAGACCAGTGAGTGCCCAGAGCCCGGATGTGTTGCTCCATGGACATGGCTGAGTGATGGTTGCTCAGGGAGCACGTGTGCTCGGCCTGTTGCTTTTCCTCCCCTCGCCTGTACAGACCCTACCCTGCGATTTGGCTTCCAGTCCCAGCTGGGGCAGGTGACACTGCCTCAGCTCTGGGCGTGGTGTGGCTCACAGTATCCTGCCCGCAGTGGTGAGGGTTGTCTTTTGGGTAGTTCTGGATTATTCCTTGCTGGACCCAGCCAGGCCCTGGGTGTTTCTCACTCCCCTCTTTCTCTCACCCAGGATAGCGGTCCAGTAGCTGGTTCCTACGTGGTCGCTGAGGTAGACTTCAACCCCTTCATTACTTGTCCTGGCTTTTCAGGCCCATCTCTCCATCAGCCTCAGGAGGCAGCCTTGTCCCTGAAGCTTGTCTCTGATTTGCTCACTCCCGCCTGCTGGCTGGTGTGCTTCTCTTTAGGCAACAGAGCCCCTTCCTCATGGTCCACTCTCCCAGGCCCTGCTTTCTGTCCAAGGGACAGTTCTGGGGCCATTTATGGGAAGAGGTTTCCATGGATCTGGGATCTGGGTGTTCCCCGACGTGCCCAGGCTCCATGCCCACGTGTGAGCTCTCCCTCTGCTCAGTTTTGGGGGATTTGCAGAGGTCACACAGAAGTTGGGGGCAGAGCCAGGCCAGCTCCCAGGGTCTGTCAGGGTCTTCACCTTCATGGCTCCTGCCTCCCTGGCTGCAGCCATCAGTGACTGCCAGGCTGTGTCACGGTGACTCTGGGGGCAGTGGTAATGCTGTTTCTTCCTCTTCCATTTGAGAAAACGTATCAGAATGCAGGAGAGTGACCATGACGTGATGATAGGCATAATCTTGAATCCACTCTGTTGAAGAAGTAGAAAAGCCAAATGATCTGTGTACGTTGGTACATGAGCTGTCCTCAGTAATAGTCACTCACCTGTTCAACAAACATCGACTGAGTGCCTACTATGTGTGCAGTCACTATTCTCGATGCCAAGGATGTAACAGTGAACAAAATAAAGACCCTTGTCCTTGTCATGATTATATTCTAGAGCAAGAAGGCAGGCAAAAAATTGAAATGACATAATAAGGAAATGACAGAGCATGTTAGAAAGTGACAAATACTCTGGGAAAAATAGAGCAGAGCAAGGGCGATTGGGAGTGGAGAGTTGAAATTGTGTAAAAAGCTGGCCAGCTTAGGCCTCACTGAGCAGAAACGTATGAGCAATGAATTGAAGGAAGGGAAGGAGTTAGCTGAGCAAATATCTGAGGAAGAGCATCTCAGGCAGAGGGAACAGCAAGTGCAAAGGTCCTGATGCAAGAGCCCATCTAAGGCGTTTGGAAGCAGCAAAGGGGCCAGTGTGATTGCAATGGAGGTTATAATAGGAGGCGAGGTCAGCGGTAATGGGGACCAGATCACTTAGGGTCTGGAAGTCACTGTGAGGATTTGGCTGGTATCCTGAGCTTTTTCAGCGAATGGCATATCATAAAGAGCCTTCTCAGTTTTCTCAGCTGCGTAATATCCCACTGCACATATGTACTGAGTTTTATTTAACTTGCATTTTAATTTACGATATTTAAATAACCTGGACTTCCAGGCTCTTTCCAATCTTTTGCTGTTTTCAGAGATGCTGCAGTGAATAACCTCGTACATACACAATTTTCATTGGCGTAAGTCTACCTGTAGGACAAATTTCTAGCAGTGGATTCGCTGGGTGGAAGAATATATGCATATATAATGTTGATAGTGCCAAAAGGGCCTCTATGAGGGTTGTATTCATTGACACTCCCCGCCAGCAATTTGGTTAGGGACCAGGAGGAAAGCCTACCTCCCCCTTCTAGGTACACCCTCCAGATGTGAGATACTGAGGTGCCCATTCTTCCCTTTACTCCTCGTCACTCCTGTGAGCTGAGTATTCTCGTTCCTAGTTCTCAGACGAGGAAACAGGCACAGAGAGGTTAAGTAACCTGCCAATGTTTACACAGCCAGGTAGATGTAGATCTGGGATGTTGATGCTGCCACGTCTGACCACGGCTTCACAAGGGCAGAAGTCTGAGGGGCCCCACCCCTCAAAAGTGGGCATGTGGTCCCGGAAGCTTGCGGTTTAAGCCTCCTGAGGATAAGGGGCTGAGTTAAAATGGAAAGCCTGGCTGCTTAGCTCTGCCCACTGTGGTGCTTGCATCCCGGAGACCCTGGCAGGCCAGCAGCAGGGTGGGGAGAGAGGCCAGCCCAAGGGACCTGGAGCCACATCAGCCCAGCTGGCCAGCCCTGGCCTCCCCTTCTGTCCCTTCCCATCACCTGCCCCAGTGGTGAGACCTGGGAGGCTGTGATCTAGCTAATTCTGCTCTGGGTGATGAGCTCTTCGCCGCCGTCTGCTAGGTCAGCTCGCTCTAGGGATTGGGTTTCAGCATTTCACTGATGAAAATAAATCAGCCTCTTTATTGCCCCTCACGGCCCTGGAACCTCTGCAGCCTGGCATGTATTTCCAGACTTCCTGTAAATCACCGGTTCTGTCCTAGCCCCCAGGGGCTCTGTGGCTGCCACAGAAATAGTCTCAGATGAGTTTGGAGCCTGGAGCCACCCAGGCAGGACCAAGCAGGAGAGGAGAAATGGGCCACAGGGTCCAGGGCCTCTGGGATCCAGACAGTGCCTGGTTGAGCATCTTCTCTGAGTTGATCCTTAGGCATCTAGAATTGGCCAGGAAGTTAGGGATCATCCAATTGTGCTTGCCCATTACACGGAGGAGTAAACTGAGGCCCATCCAAGATCACTTCTTAGTATTTCGGCCCCTTGACTCCCAGTCTCCTGCTGTGGCTGCCAGATGACACCTTCTCTAGGTCTGTTCATTGTGCAGCAGCCTATAAGGGAAGTGAAACCAGAGTTGGAGAGTGGGTTTCAGCTGCTGCGGGAAGGGTGGTCTGCCATCCAGGAGAACTGTCTCACCTTTGAGGGATAAGAGAAAGGAACTGGTGGCAGGACTGGGTTTTCTTGAGGTTGAGGAGGGCCCTTCCACCCACACATCTGTCTAGATGGGGCGAGTGAGCGTGGTGCATGGACGTGGGAGAACAGGCACTTCTGGAGGCTCCGACAAGGCCCTGGCAGGTTCTGTGTATGAAGGGGACTCAGGAGTCTGGCCCCAAACTCCCCTTCCTCCTCCCTCCCTTTCTCTGCTCAAGCATTATTTGCACCCACAAGACCCCCCTGCAGGGACATGGGGCATCCTGCCCCAGGTGGCAGACCTGCTGGACTGCTCTCCGACCCTGGGAGGTTGATCCAGGCCACAGGCGGCCTCTTTTGTTCTGGGAAGTGGCCGCAGAGCAGTCGGACTGCCTTTCTCATCCCCGACCCAGTCTTTACATCATCGTCACAGCGAGTCAATGCCCTGATGCTTCGTGGAGATTTTCGCCTTCTGTTGCCTTGATTGCTTTTAAAAAAACCAACCACACTGTTAGTAGCAAAGTGTTCTTTGATGTTTGTTCTTCTCCTTCTCCAGGGGCAGTGAGATCAGATTTTGGTATGAAAGCTCAGAGCCTCTCAGATCTTTCCTTCTTCCTTCCTGCCTCCCTGCCCCCCTATGTCTATACACTGCCTGAGAACCTTCGAGAACCAGGCAGGTGCCCTTCAGGTAACACTAGGCTAGAAAGAAGCCCGGGGTTAGAAGGTGCCCTGGCTCCTGGCTCCTGGCTCCTGTCCAGGCTTGAACCCAGGCTTGTCCATGGTATGTGGCTTCTGTGGGTCAGGAGAGTCACTCCCAGCTTGTTCTTCTGCGGCACTGACTTCCTGCTCTGGCCCACACTGCTCATGTGTGTGAGCTTGCATGAGATTGCCTGGAGGCCCCCGGAGATGCCTACATGGTCCTCCTTGAACTCATGTGCAGGGATGTTGCCATTTGGGAAAGGAAGCAGAGACCTACCCAGATCTGCTACCCACACCGACATACGCATCCACGCATGGGTAGAGCCACATACACCTCCACCCCACGGAATGGCCAGTTTGGTACCTGGTACTTAATGTGTGCTACTTAATGGGGCTGTTTTGGGTTAAGAATGGGGATCGGCCTAAATGCAGAGACGGCTTCATGGTGTGAATTGTGAACCAGTTCTGAACGAGTGAACCAGTTCTGAACCAGTTCTCTACGAGTTTCCAGAAATGCTGTGAGCCCTGGAAGTGTCATTAGGATATATGCAAGCAGTTCCCAGGGGACCACTTTTGATGGGGACTGGGCTCACTTGGATGGCAGGGCTAGTTGGCCTAAACCAGCGTTGTGATTTTATCACCCCTCTCCACTCCCCTCTTCCTGTCGGATCCTGCAGACTCTCACCCTTTGCCCATCCATCGCCTTTTTGGTTTCTCCTTGCTCCCTGGGAAGCAGAAAGAACTTGAGTGTAAGAGTCAGACTGGCAATGTGATCCTGAGCAAGCTGCAACCTCTAAGTCTCGGTTGTGGAAGCGAATGAGAGAATGTGCATTGAAGTTAACTTGTCTGCCCCATTCTGGTGCACTCTCTTCCTTCTTCCTGGATCCCCAAGCCATCTTGGGTCCACTCTCCATTCTTCCTTCATCCTTCCCAAATGAGGACAGCTAGAGATGATGTCCATGCCCCACAAGGCAATAAGAGCAGGGAGAGGCAGGAGGGAGGTGAGTAGATATACCCGAGACCCTTGTCCAACTCGCACATCTGCTGGGAGTTGACAGTTCTCTTCCAGAGTAATCCTTTGGCTCTCTGCTCCTGCCCTACCCTTAGGGAACACATTTCCAAGCCTAGCCCTGCTCACTGCCTTGCGGGTAGGGGTAAGGGGGGGACCGGGAGGGGGTGTGTGCGGAAACCCTGGAAAGCTGGGGCCATGTGAGGGGTGCCCAGCGCCTGCTCTGCCCCTGCAGCCCTGAACTTCCGGTCCACTTCCTTCCCTCTCCCCTGGGCTGGAAGGCAGAGAGGGGATCCTGCAGGGGTCTGTGGGCATTTCCATCAGGGCACTCCCTGAGCTCCTCCCTCTCCCTAGTGACACCTTGACAGTGGGACACCCAGGCCTTTCTCCTCCTTGTGGTTCTGCTTGGGATGATTGGATGGTGGATGGCTGGATGATTGGAATAGTTTATCCACATTGTGTTCTTACAACAGTCGTGCCCTGGGAAAGTGGGAAGTCCTCCTGCGCCCACTTCGGAGCCTGAGCATGGAACCCCTCTCTTCGCTACCCATGTTTATGGTTTCTGTGACGTCTTTGACGCTGGGCTGGGGGCCTCCCCATCTCATCAGTGAAGATGCAGTTGAGATAACAGCATAGGGACCAGCCTACAGGGCACTGGGTACAATTTTTGTTATTATTTTCCTTCTTTACTCCCCAAAAGAAACATCCAGAGAGTGGTGCTGGCATGTGGAGGAGGGCCGGGATGAGGTGTCTGCTCAGAGGAGGGGGAAGTAGGTGGCCTCTCTTTGGCAGCCTCTCCTTGCGGAGCCTGCAGTGCCAGCAGACCTGGCTTTGAAAAGCTGGGCTCCGGGTGGGGTGGCCACACAAGCACTTTAACTGGGACCGTGGGGAGGAGACACAGGTGCTAAAGCTGCAAACCCCAGGCCATCTCTACCAACTCTGGGAGTTGCGTTGGGACCGTCAATTGATGTGCAAATAAGTTGCCAAAATATGCAGCTAAGAGTTGGCATTTGGTGTCCTGCTGTCAGGGACTTCTGGCACTATTTTAGGGCCCATCAGGATGATGAGAGGACTTGGGGCAGATTGTGGGTGTTTGGCTGAGTGGACTGCTTCAGACCTAGGTGGTTGGGGGTGAAAGTGGACATGGTTTGACACTCCGAAAATAGTTATTCTCTTTGCCATTCATGATTTTGAGATGGGAACAAACTGAATACCAATAGCCAGTCAATTGGAAGCATGTCAGGTGCCCTGGTGAATCAATATCCCGGGCCAGGTGCCCACTGGCCTTCTCAAAGTCAGGCCTCAAAAACTGTCCAGGTTGCTGGGCCAGAATCCAAAGCTTTGCACTGAGAATCTCACTTTGGGGCTCCTGTCCCCCCTCCCCGAGGCCTGCCCAGGTGACACTTCAGCCCCTCTATTTAGGCACCATGGTCACCTCTGGAAAATACAGGGCCTTTGTGCCCCCCCCCCCCCCCCGTTTTTATAAGCCAAGGAAGTGTCCTGGCTCCTAGACTCTGCCCCGTGGAGGGGAAGGAGGGGGAGAGAGGGGAAAAAAATTTCCACCTTATTGTTCAGCAGCTGGAAAATTGTTGTCATCCGTTCTGCCTTTCATTTGCCGAGTGGAAAAAAAATGTGGAAAAATTTGGGGAAATGAATCTCAACACCCTCCTAGGAACTCTCACCTCCCCTCTCTGTCCCTTGCACCCCTGTCCTTTGCTCCCAGGGTTTCTCTTCCCACTTCTTCTCTGGGTACTGGGGCTGCGATGGGCTTGGACTAGGGCTGGGCTGGGGCTGGGCTGGGCTGTTCTGGGACCCGGACTGGTCTGAGGCTGTGCTGGTCTGAGGCTGTTGCTGGGCTCGGATTGTTCTGGGGCTGGAACTGGGCTGGGACTGGGGCTGGAACTGGGTTGAGCTGGGGCTGAACTGGGTCTGGGTCTGGAGCCTTGCACTCCATGTGGAGGGTTTGGGAAGCCACTGTGATGTCATTCAAGAGCTGCATAGCTACAGGATGATAAGTGAAGCCCTGGGGACCCAGCTGGCTGAAATTACAGACAGAGTTTTATCCCACTGGCTTCCTACAAGCCAGAGTGAGGCAGAGCCAGGAGGAGGAGAGTGAGAGAGAGAGAGAATGCGAGCGAGCGAGGGAGGGAGTGCTGTGTGTGTACACGGGCGGGCAGGCTCCTCCCACCCTGACAGTCCCAGCGAGCTGAGTAGGAGGACACAGGCTGAGCTGGGAGCTGCAGCCATGTAGGAATTATTTGAAACTTGAGGCACAAGGAGCAGAGATCAAATCAGAGCAGTTCTTTCCCCTCCCCTTTCTTCCTCTCCATCCAGAGGGTAAGTGCCTGTTGGGCGGCTGGGTTGCCTGTGTGTCCTTGTGTGGCTCTGCTGGACCTGGGGAGAGGGCGGTGGGGGCTTCTGCGCCCTCTGTCCTGGATTTGCCACGGACTGGACTGGGGAGGGGCGTGAGGCTGTGCAGCGCCGTGACCCTCTGCACTCCCTTTGGAGGTGTGGACCCGGCCGCCCTCTTCCAGGATTTGCTGCCCTTAGGCATGTAAGAGCTGCCAACTCAGGTCTGAGGGTCGCTGAGTTGGTGGGAGCAGTGTGTCTGAGTTGGCCTCCTCCTTTTGGGGTAATGGCTCATGGTGGATGAGAATGGGGTGGGCAGAGGGAACATGGGGGAGGCATGGATGCCCCTGAAACACTCCCAGCAGGATATTTGTTCAGGACAACTGCCCCTCCTTCTGCAGGCTGAGCTCAGTGGCACCTCGTGCTGACCATTCCCCTAATGGCCTCTTGCGGGCTCCCATTCATGGCTTTCTCCCAACTTTGGCACAGCTCTTGGTGGCTCGGCCATCCCCTGGCCAGGGATTTCTGAGTGTCCAGGCAGGCGCCCTGGCCTGGCAGAGAAGGACTTCGGTTGTTGTGGGATCGGAGCTATTTTTACCATCCTGTGTCTGATATCTGGTGCCCGGATAGGCCGAGGCGGGGAGTGGGGGTGTCAGGCTCTGGTTATAGTGCCCGGGGTGGGAGCTGAGGGCCAGAAGGCCTGCCCTGCAAGGTCGTGAACTGCCGTGTGACCTGGGCAGGTCACTCGCTCTCCAGGCTCTGGTCCCTCGGGTCTGAAATAAAGGTCACAATCAGGTTTTGTGCTCCTACTCCCTTTCTCTGGAGAATTTCCAGTAAGATGGTATCTGTGTGTCCTTCCTGAGGAGGGCCTGGGGACACATCCATCATCGTCACTTGACTAAAACCCCGTATGTTATACTGTGAGGATTGGAGAGTCTCCCCCCACTCCCCACCCCCGGCTCCTCCAGCCACTTCACCTTGAAGGCCATTAGTGGGAGAGCACTGAACTTGTAGGCAGGAAGACAAGTCCTTTTGCACCTTTGTGCTGGGTGACTTTAGGGGGGCCCTGAACTTCACTGTCCCCCTGTAACATGAGGGGTGGGCAGTGGATGAACTGAGCCCTTAAGACCCCTCGGCTATAAAAATCCCACGGCTTTTACAAAGCTCTCTTGGCTCAGCTGCCTTTCCGGTCCCTCTCAGATCTTAGTTCTGTTGCCCTGAGGGCCTGGAGGTGCCAGTGGGAGGGGCTCTAGTTTCCATTTGGATTTCAGTGCTGAGTTTCTCCATGTTCAAGGCCCACAGGCTGACATTCAGATTGGACTCCATTTGTACATTGGGCCTCATGCCTCCTCCTTTCTTTATCGGCAGAATGGCCAGGGTGGGGCACTTGCCACCCACCCTCCCTGGGCCCACGGAGGCAGGTTTGTGGGTGACACTGGCGAGGCCATTTGTACAGGGGACTTGATAGCAGCCCCGAGGAGAATCTTTTCTCTGTCTGCTCTCTGAAAGAGCAGGGGGCTCCCTCTGAGTGCTGTTAGACAGCGAGAAAGACAGGTGTCTGTGCCAAGCCTGGACCCATCTGTCCCCGCCCACAGGGCCCGAGGCCCATGCTTGTCAGTGTGGCATCAGTTGACACCTCCCCACGTGAACCGAGTTCTTTGAGCTGCACCTGTCCGCTGCCTCTTTGCTTGGCAGAGGCTGTGACTCCTCTGTGGGTCCCCTTCAGAGACTTTTCTTCAACCCTGATGCTGCTGATCTTCAGAAGCTCCGGGGAAGTCCGTCCCCACTTCGTGAAGTTCCAGGCCCCTCTGCAAGCTGTGATAACCTAAAGGCCACCTTAGTCCCCAGCTAGCTATGGGGTAGGGAGGTCAGCATGGGTGGAGGCCAAGACTAGGCCACAGGTGGTCCCTTCTGCCATTGCCATGATGTCTCAGGAGGACCCCAGGTCAAACTTGAGCCATGGGCTGAGATTCCGCACTGACTCTCCATCCTCACCCCCTCCTCACGTGCACCCTCCTGGGCCAGTGAAGATCCAGGGGGTCACTCTGGGCCGACCCCTTCATGAGCTCCTCCAGCTGGAAGGGTTTCCCTCCTGTGTGTTCTCCCATTCCTCTCAGATGGAGTCTGACATTCTTCACAGAAGTCCCGGGTGACAGAGAGGGGTCCCCAGAAGCAGCACCCTCTCTGTTAAATGTGCACATCTTAATGCAAGGTTCATAGATGGACTTTGGGGTATTTATCAACCCCCCGAAATTATGTGTTTTTGTGCATGTTTTTAGGAAATTGGTCTAGGCTTTCGTTAACTATCCCAAGTGGTCCTTGGAGTAAGAGAGTTAATGTCTCCTGGAGTGGTGTGTGAGTGGGGAATTCTGTGGGGGATGCCAGGGGGCAAGCTCTGGCTCAGCCAGTTTATGGGGACCTCCACTGTGCCCAGCATGTGCTACCACCAACTCTGTAGAATGCCTCTCTTTTTTTTTTCCTTTTGGGAGAAGCTTGTGGTCCATCTTGAACCCCTGATTTTTCACTTTTCTGGGTGGCAGTGGAAGAAGAGTGTCTCAGTGACTGACAGGACTCTAGAAATCTTTCTGGGCTATTTAATGTAATGCATGAAGCACTTATGGAACACCTAGTGTGTGCCAGGCACTGAGCTCTGTAGGGCCATCCTGTATAGCCATGGTGGTTATGCACTGAACTCCAAGAGGTGCTGTTCACATAGACCTGTGAATGGTACCATCTGGAAACCAGGCAATGGGGGTGGGGGTTGGGGGGTGGGGAGAGAGAAAAGGCTTTTCCTCAAGGAGCTCTCAGCTTAGTGGGGAAGACAAACTTGGATGTCAACAATGACCGTCCAGTACGTGATCGGTGTTCCCAGTAGACATCTACACTGAGTGGCCAGATTATTATAATCTCTGAACGCATAATAATCTGGTCACTCAGTGTATATGCAAATTGTCCCCTCGACCAGGAGTTCGACCAGCAGCCAGGCTGGCCAACCGCCCATGTCCCCTCCCCCTGGCCAGGCTGGCCGGACCCCACCCATACACGAATTCATGCACCAGGCCTCTAATATATATATCTGGCCACTCAGTGTGTGTGTGTGTGTGTGTATACACACACTGAGTGGCCAGATTATTATGCGTTCAGAGATCATAATAATCTGGCTACTCAGTGTACAAAGGGCAGTGGGAACGTGGTTTATCTGACTCTGGAGTATTACAGGAGAGAGGTTAGGCCAAGGATGACTTCCCAAGGAAGCTCAAACTGAGCCTGAAAGAGGAGGAAGAGGTTTGTCAGGGAGGTTGGGAGTTGCGGAGGCAGGGTGAGGAAGGGCCTTCGGGAGAGGGAACAGCATGTGGCACAGAATAGGAAAGAGCACATAAGCAGTAAGAGTAGAGAGGGGGAGTGTTTAAGGTATTGAGGACAGCAAAGGTTAGGCTTCAAAAGGCAGACAAGGGTCGGATGGTAAAAAGGTCTGGTGTGTTCAGCAGGGGGTGTGGTGTGTAGGGCTTTATCCTGTGGGTGATGAGAGCTGTTGAAATGGAGAGAGGAGGATGTTCCAGGCCTACCTCAAGGTACTTAGCTCCTGAATCCTGTCACTCAGCAGACCTGCAAGTTGGCTTTTTAGTCTGTGTGGCCAGGCTCTGTGAAGTTAAGTGGTTGACACAAGCTGAGTTGGCCATTTAGATGGAGACCATCCTTCTGAATGATGGGTGTGTCTGGCTTAGGGGGGGTCAGGCGGGGGTGCCCCCCCCCTGTCTCCTCTCCAGAAGTACATCCCTGTGGCCTTCCTGGAACTCAGCCCCATCCTCTGGCTCCCATGTTGCCTCTCAGCAGCCTGGCACCCTCCAGAGTTGGGGAAGTCTGTGGCTAAAGGGTTAACATGTCTAGAACTTGCTCCCCTGGCTGCCTCCTGGCCAAGCCTCAGTCCTTGTCAAAGTTCACTACCTCCCAGACACATATGGCCTTTGATGCTGCATTCCCACGTTTAAGGAGCCAGATTCCCTCCCAACCTGCCAGGGCCCCTGTCTGCCTCCAAACCACCTGTGTCCGGGGTGGGTACGGTGCCTCTGCTATTGGACGGCATTGATTTTCCTCCAGGACAGTCGGTCATCACTGCTTTGGGTAATGTATTTTAATGAATTGTTATCCTGCTGGACGTGGACTCAAAGGACTTATTATCATGAAGGGTCCCATCCTGAAAACCTTAATAAATCAGCCACAGTTCAAACCAGGCCTGCTGCTGGACAGGGAGGGGTCTCTCCTCACTGAGTCATCGCTGAGGAGCCTTTTTCTTGCAGTCAAGCAGGCTGCCACCCTGCAGCCTTCATGGTTGGGCCTCCTATCCTGACATCTACATAATGAAACCTCCCCACTTGACACTGGTGAGAGAAGCAGGGTCCTTAACCTCAGAGCTGGGTCAGGGCTTCTTAAGATGTTACCCACCATGTGCGCTGGGACCCTAGAGAGCTAGTTAACATGCTGCTTCCTGGCCCCGCCCCAGACCTATGAGTAAAACCATTTGGAGATCAGGCCCCAGAATTTACAAACCCCAGAGGAGATTCTCATAACATCAGAATTAGAAAACACCTGCCCTAAATCCATATCTTAGCATCCCATGTTTATTTCTTTCGTTCTTTTTGAAGTGGATAGGCTGGACACAGCTTTCCTGCACTCTGGCCTGTACTGTGCTTCTGGCCCCCTGCGCTCCCGCGCAGCTCACTGGAGGGAGCCCGGGGAGCAGGTCGGCATCCAAGTCAGCTGGGGATTTTCCTCAGAGCTCTCCAAAAGCATGACTCGCACAGCTGGATTACGGCCGCCCTGGAATAAGGGCTCCTTGGTGCAGTCGAAGTCCGCCTTGAGGGTGGAGTCCCGGGCTTGGAGTAGCTGCTGAGAAGACCTGGGAGACATATTCAGGGAAAACAAGTGGAGCCACTTGTGGACTTCTCAGCTTCCCTGGAGAAGTGGGCAGGGAGATGGCCATATGACGGGCTGCCTAGGCTGGCACGGCTTGGGGCCTGTCTAACTTGTGTTTCCCCTGCAGTGTATTCCCCTATTCCGTTGTCATCCATGCCGGTACCCACGGCCCCAACCAGGCAGGTTCCTCCCTCTACCCTCTTCTACTGTTGTCTGACTCCTCACCTGAGACGGTTTTTACCTGAACTGGCCATTCCTGGAATCTGCTGGGACTTGAGATGGATCCGGTGACCCTCAGCTTTAGAGCCCTCCCCCTCCTCGAAGCTCCCTCTCTTCCTTCCCCAGTCTTTCTCACTCCTTCCCCTTGCTCTACCCGCCCCTCTCTTTCGCCCTTCCTGCCATAAGAGATTAAAACCGACCTTGTGTTCCGGCTTCTTGTGGTCCTGGTAAATAGCTCTTAGTGTGGCCGTGGTGGATGGGGAGACGGTGTGGGGAGCAGGGGCACTTACCTTCCTCTCTGACGGGAGGAGCAGGGGTAGGTGCCCCACAGGTCCTGCCCATGCGCTGTGTTACACAGCAGAGCCCTCTCAGGGCCTGGACAGACCCGGGATTGGTCTGTCCTTAGTTTCTCCCCTGGGTATGCAAAGGAAGATGACCAGTGAAGGCTACAGAACAGCCTGGAGCATTCGGCCAGCACTGGGCAATCAGGAGCAGCTAGGGCTATACTTTGAGGGCAGAAATCGACCTTTCCATGTGTATTAAGCAAACAGGAGTTAATTACACTATTTACACATCTTCGATTTTCTTCCTAAGCCTTAGTGGCCTGGCAGTTATCATTCCTGACCTTGTTGCTGCACACAGGAGCCCATGTGGGGATAAATTACACGGCAGAATCCGTTTAATATTGACATTTTCAAAATCAATGAAGAGTGGGGCCTGGCCAGCAGGGCCAGCATATCAGGTGATGGGAATCAGTGTGAATTCTCCCTCCCAGCCTCGGGGATGCTTTCTTAGCTCTTCTGCCCAAACCGCTTCTTTTATGCTCCCAAGTGAAGTGGTGGACTGGGTCTGCTTTCTCCTGGAAGGAGAGAGGACTCTCAGATTTGCACCCAGTGCCTCTCTTTGCCTTCCATGTAAGTATAAATGGGAAGGCATGGGACACCCCATCCTTTGCTTTGTTGCTTTCCCCACTTCCCAGACCAGGTGAGCATGGACTTGGGAGACTGGGGGTGTAGGGTATGGAGGGTACCCCTGGCCCGGGAGGAACATTCTGGCATCTCATGGTGTGGGCTGCTGAGTGGGGCTCAGCCTCGGGAATGAGCCTGCTTCTGTGGGGTCAGCAGCTTTCCAGGCACGGAGAGGAGAGACAGCTCTTCAGACTTCCACTAACTGGTATGAGGGCCCCATCCTCCCGGGAACCACCCCCAGAAATCTGAGTGGATGCGAGGCTCCTGTCTTTAGTACTTTTCTCCTCTAGAAACAGCTTGCTGGAGGCTCTGCATTTTTGTGTAGCAAGCCACCCAGTTCTTTGGAGAGACATGCATGAGGGTCAGGCTCTCTCACCTGACAGTGTCGACCCCTTAGGGGTGCAGGCAGATGAGCAGGAGAGGCAGCTGTGCTTTCAGTGGCCTCTTAGCAGCCTGCAAGGGGTCCCAGCACAAGGCACAGGCTGCTGGACTTTCAGACCTATTTCAGCCCAAACCCCTCTCTCACTCAGACCAGCCCCGTTCCAGTGAGTCCTGTGGCGACACTCTGGCCAGTGTCACTTGGGTTCTGCTGCTGGCCGGGGGTGTGTGTGTGGATGATGCTCGTTGGGCATCTCTGCGCTCCCGCTGGATGGGTGACATCATTTGGTTGGCCTGTGGTTTGTGTGTGTGTGTGCTGATCAGGATGTTCCTGTTTTGTGGTTGTCTGACCACTTGTTTTTGGCCATGGGTTTCTGTATGAGTATTTATTTTTAGAGGTTGCCACTTCTGGCCCCAGGGCTGATCCGGGGGCATGGGAGGAGCTTGTGTTTTCTGAAATGTTTGTGGCTTTAAATTTAAGTATTTATTTTGGGGTACTGCTGCCTATCATGTGTTCATTCTATTGTGTGTGTATGCACGTGTGAGATATGAGAGCCAGTGAGTGTAGAATAATAAAAATTGTGTGCTTTTTGAAATTCTGTTTTTAATTTAGTTTTATTGTCTTAAATTAGTTCTGATATTAAACCCCAGCTTTACCAGGTGCTATGTGTCTGCAAATAAATAGTTTCACCTCTCAGAACCTCAGTTTCTCCATCTTTGAAATAGGCAGAACACTCCCTAACACACAGGATTAGAAACAATGTATACGTAAAGTATATAGCAAAGTGTTTGGCGCATAATAGGTGTTAGCTGCATGGTACCTATTATTATTACTTGTATTTGCATATATGTACCCACAGTGTGCTTTCTGACTGGGGGCACCTGGGCATTTGATGTGGGTGAACACGGGGTGCTTGATTTGGGTGATTACTGGTTGGCATGTACGCTTCTGGACGTCTTTGTGCCAAGTTTTCTGTGTGTGTGTGTGTGTGTGTGTGTGTGTGTGTGTGTGACGGTTTGGGTCTGGGTTGGGGTTTGTGCAGTATTTGGGAGAAACTTTTTTTTTTTGTGCCAAGTGGGGGCTTGCCTTGGAGTGAGAGAAGGTGCTTGTGTGTGTGTGTGTGTGTGTGTGTGTGTGTGTGTGTGTGTATCTTGGGCTGGGAGTTGGGCTGCTGATTGTACAGGGTGTGAAATCACTGAGTTCCTCTGGGCGGGGGAAGTTCTTCTTTCCTGAGTCAGCCCTTTGGCCTTGAGCCACCCAGCGCTCACTTTTTCCTTTCAGAGAAAGGATTGCTCAGGGGGCCCCGGAGCTGTCTGTAGACAAAGTGACACGGGGTGGGAGGGGGGGGCAGCTCTCCCTGATGAAAACCTCTGCCTTTTGTTCTTGATCTCTAAGATGCTTCCCTGCCCCCTCCCCAATCCCTTTCCAGAACCTTCAGGGGCCCCAGCATTCAGAGTGAATGTGTCTCATTTGACTTGGGGCCTGCTGGCTTTGGTCCAGAACTTCCAGGTTCTTGGGAAGCCAGCAAGATGCCAGAGGCAAATTTTGGACTGGGCAACTTAACCCAAAAGGCCCCCTGCCCAACCTTAAGATCTGCTGCCTGGCCCTGAAGCAGGGTGTTGGGTGGGTCCTGTAGTCCTTTTGCCTTGCTCTATCTCAGGGTATTGAGAGGAGGTTTTAGGATCCAGGGAATGGAAGCCCTTACTCCTCTCCTCGGGAGAATAGAAGATGTCCCCGCTTCCCACTGACATCTGCTCTTTCTCTTGCAGAGGTTGTGGGACACACGCAGGGGCCACTAGATGGGAGCCTGTATGCCAAGGTGAAGAAGAAGGACTCCCTGAATGGCAGCACCGGGGCTGTCAATGCCACACGTCCTGCCCTGTCGGCCACTCCCAACCACGTGGAACACACCCTGTCCGTGAGCAGCGACTCTGGCAACTCCACAGCCTCCACCAAGACAGACAAGACTGATGAGCCTGCCCTCGGCCCCTCCAGTGCCCCTGTTGTCCTGAGTCCTGAGGAGAAGCGCGAGCTGGACCGCCTGCTCAGTGGCTTCGGCTTAGAACGAGAGAAGCCAGGCGCTATGTACCACACCCAACACCTCCGGTCCCGCCTGGCGGGGGGCCCTGCTGTGCCCTCTGCCGGCCGTCATGTTGTCCCAGCCCAGGTTCACGTCAACGGTGGGGCCTTGGCATCTGAGCGGGAGACAGACATTCTGGACGATGAACTGCCCAACCAGGACGGGCACAGCGTGGGCAGCATGGGCACACTGTCCTCCCTGGACGGGATCACCAACACCAGTGAGGGGGGCTACCCAGAAGCGCTGTCCCCCTTGACCAATGGCCTGGACAAGCCCTACGCCGTGGAACCTATGGTGAATGGTGGGGGCTACCCCTATGAGTCTGCCAGCCGGGCAGTGCCTGCCCATGCGGGCCACTTGGCTCCCATGCGGCCCTCCTATTCTGCACAGGAGGGTTTAGCTGGCTACCAGCGGGAGGGCCCCCACCCCGCCTGGGCACAACAAGTGACCACCTCTCACTATGGCCATGATCCCAGCAGTATGTTCCGCTCTCAGTCCTTCCCGGACACTGAGCCCCAGCTGCCCCCAGCACCAGCCCGGGGGGGAAGCAGTCGGGAGGCTGTTCAGAGGGGCCTCAATTCCTGGCAGCAACAGCAGCAGCAGCAGCAGCAGCAGCAGCCTCACCCGCCTCCTCGTCAGCAGGAAAGAGCCCACTTGGAGAGTGTCCGGCCCAGCAGGCCCGGCCCCCAGCCATTGGCAGAGACACCCACGCCTGGCCTCCCTGAGTTCCCGAGGGCAGCCTCCCAGCAGGAGATCGAGCAGTCCATTGAAGCCCTCAACATGCTGATGCTGGACCTAGAGCCATCTTCGGCTGCTGCCCCGCTGCACAAATCCCAGAGTGTCCCTGGGGCCTGGCCTGGGGCCTCCCCTCTCTCTTCTCAGCCTCTTTCCGGCTCCTCCTACCAGACCCATCCACTGACCCAGTCCAGATCTGGCTACATCCCCAGTGGGCATTCCTTGGGAACCCCTGAGCCAGCCCCACGGGCCGCCCTGGAGTCCGTCCCTCAGGGCAGGTCTTACTCACCTTACGATTATCAGGCATGCCCGGCTGGGCCCAACCAGAGTTACCGTCCAAAGAGCCCAGCTTCCTCCTCTTCCTTGCCTGCTTTCCTTCCAACCAACCACAGCCCTCCAGGGCCTCAGCAGCCCCCCGCCTCTCTCCCTGGCCTCACCGCTCAGCCTCAGCTCCCACCAAAGGAGGCGACTTCAGACCCATCCCGAACTCCAGAGGAGGAGCCCTTGAACCTGGAGGGGCTGGTGGCCCACCGGGTAGCAGGTAAGAGCCTCAGGGACCATCCATGCTGGGTATCCCCTCTTTATTCCCTCCACATCTTCCCTCTTTGGTCTCAGTTGGTCTAGCTGGGGGAAGGTACAGGCAGAGCCATCACACCTCAGCAGACACTGGTTTGGCCTGGAGAAGAGGCTGGCAGGAGCCCACGCTAGCCATCCCTTCTTGCATTCATTGTCCGTTAGGGTCCAAAGCAGGCATTGAGATGGAAAGATCAGGGTCTTTCAGTTCCTGTCCTCAAGGAACTTACAGTCTAGTGAGGGTCAGGTAATTCTAACAGTGCAATGTGTGCTACAACAGAGGTGGAGACCAAAGCCCTAGAGCCTGGGAAAAGCAAGGCTTATCAGCTAGGACAATCAGGGGAGCTTCCTGGAGGTAGTGTCTTTGGGGCTGGAGTACATATCTTCTAAGGAGAGAGGAAATGCCCTCTGTAACTGCCTGTAGTGCTCTCTGTACTCAGACTTCAGTTTCTTAGGGAAGGCATAGAGAAGGCTAGAGGGAGGTCTCTATAGACCCAAATTCCTTCTTGGGCATAACAAAACCTGAGAGGGTATCCTGAAGCCCCTTGGGCTCTTGAGTGTCCAACCCTGGTGGGTCCTTTCAGGATATTTCTCTGTATCGGGGGAGGCCCATGTCCCCCTTCTGGCCCAGTTGTCCTGTCCTGTTGGTCCTCGCTTTAGGACCAGCTTTGTATGGGAAGCAGACACTGAGAAACAAAGCTTCATTTCCTATCAGAACGTGAATGGGTTTATCTTTCTGGAGAGAGGAGAGAGAGTGGAGCAATCGGAAGAGCTTATTGGGGAGATATAGGCAAGAAATGGCAGACTGTTCTGGCCATATTGGGGGGACAGGAAGGGTCCCCTTCCTTTCCACTGGCCTAAGCCTATGAACATCCCATGGGGGCAGTCAAACCGGGTGGGGAATCCTATGGGTTGATTTTGTTGTGTAGCTAAAGCACAGGCAGTTGTGAACCAGAGACTGGGGCTGGGGGTTGGGGACTTGTACCTAGTTCCTCGGCTGACAGAGTGGTGGAAGCTCAGGGAGGAGAAGAGCAATCTGGGCAGCTGACTCTGCCCTGCACCCCTTTTTCCTAAATTTATGAGAAGCTGAGTCATCATGCCAGCTGCAAGGAGAGGGAGATACCCTTGCTGGGGATGGATGGTGGGTTTGGGGAAGTAGGCCAGCTGGCTATTGGGTTGGGCCCTGGACCTGGGTGTGGGGGCATGGACACCCAGAGCAGAGCACAGTCCCCACTCAACTGTCCATGACTTGAAATTTGCCATAATGGAAGAAGTTACACCATTGAAACTGGCAATTAGGGCTCTCCCCTGGAGAGCAAGTCTAGCAGCACATCATTGCTTTTACCCAAGAGTCAAAACACAGGGTAAGTAGCTCTGTAACCCTAGCAGTGAAAGAAAGACTCCAGGGGAGTGGTACAGACTTTTCCTCCTGGTTTTTTGAAGGGAAGGGAATGGAGCTCTACCAGTATTTTACAGAATTGGGATAGTGGCCTGAGGAATAGTCACACTCTAGCCTAATGAAGGGTAGGATCCAGAGGACTTTCCTCTAGGGAACAAGATGAATTACCTCCCCCTAACAAAACCCTTCTGTATAGCTCTCCTGGAGCGTGCTCAAGAGGAAGGCATACCTGAATGTTTCAGGAAGGATGCCCATCTTATAGTGCATCTCCCCTCAGCCTTTTCTCTCCTACTAGCTTCTGAGGTCTTGACATTCAACTTCTATATCTCGTAGCTGCTCGGTCTTTGGCTGCCAAGAAATCATAGAAGAGGGGCGATATTAATGGCACATCTCTGCTCCCATTTCTTCCATCAACTGTGTATGATTCAGGAGAAGGGATGGTATGCATAGAGGGGCAGTTATACCTGGTTTCCAGGCCTGTAAAGGGGTCTCTCTGGTCCATGCCCGTCATGAACAGTGTTTCTTATGTCAGCAGATCCTTAGTAGCCCTTCAGGATGTCTGCCATGCAAGTGTAGATAAAGGCACATAGGCAGGATCAATGTGCAGAATAGTCTAGAAGCCAGGGAGGATAAATTTCCAGCATCACCTCTTTCTGCTCATTCAAATTCCACAAGAAGCTGGAACATAAGCTTTAACATGAGTAACCCAGGAAGCTCAGATCTGAGGGAGAACGTCTTCATGGCCATGAACTTGATCTGGTTTCTCCTGGCTTTTCTCCCTCAGGTCTTCATTTTCCTACTTGGCTATCCTCCATGCTCTGTATTATGTCCCTGGTTCATTCTACTTTGATCCAACAACTCCTTATGTTTTATTTCAGCTTAGATTTCAGAGAATAATGACATAGTTTTTTTTTTTTTAACTTAATAAGGGGTAGGTACCAGAAACCTGTAGCACACACTATACTTTCTTATGAAACATTAGAAATATTATTACAGCCAGGGACAAAGTAAGCATACCCATTATCACCACTATCATTTAACCTTGTATTGGATGTCCTAGCCAGTGCAATAAGACAAGAAAAAGAAATAAGAGTCAGAGTTGGTGAGTCCAATCAAGTTATCTTCTGTGACTAGACTGATCTCAAATGTCTCTAGAGATAGAGATTTCAATGCATGTTGGAAGCAAGATGTGGATCTTATCCTTAAGGAGTCTAGAGTTTAGTAAGAGGAGAAAAGAACTGGAACTTTAAAGTCATTAGTAATAGGGGAAGTATGGAGAAAGTTCTGTGGGATTGAGGAAAAAGGAGTTATCACTATCAGCGAGAGAGACTGAAGTGGCTCTGTGTTGAGTGTGGGTTTTAAATAGAACCTTGGACAATGGGTAGGATTTTGGAAAGTGAATAGAGTCATTGGAGAAAGAGGTTTCACAGTGAAGACAGAAAAACATAGGAGTCAAGAAAGGTAGCCTGGGTCCTGCCTCTGGTTGGTCTTAAAGAGCTTGAGTCTTACTTAGTGGCAGTGTAGGAAACTGTATTTTAATCGGGAGAGTATGCCATGATCTGAGATGTAGTTTAGGAAGCTGTAGTTTAGGAGACACTTTGAGTTGGAAGATATAGGAGCATATTAGATAGCTTGGCATATTAGATAGTATGGGGACTGGATCAGGGTGCTGACCATGGAAATGAAAAATAAGAGATGAATGCCAAGGATGCTGTGCAAGAAGTGGGTGTTTACAAATTGATTGGATATAGTGGGTGAGGGAAAGGGAGCCGTCAAAGATAATTCTGCAGTTCCATGAATATAAGTAGAATGATAGTTCCATTAACAAGCCAGGAGTTAGGAGAAAGAGCAAGATGAAAACTTCAGGGTTAGACATGCTGAGTTTGAGGTGATGGTGGAGCCTTTACGTGGAGATGTATGAAAGGCAATTGAATATCCAGAATTGGAGTCTGAAAGAGCCATAGATTTTGGAGTCATCCTCACAAAGGTGAAATGTAAAGCTTTCGGCATGGATGATATCTCTATGTCACTGGGCATGGAGAGAAAAGAACGTAGGGTAAAACAGCCACGATGGGAATGGAGGCCATACAGTGGACTGAGAATGAATGTTCATGCTGGTGAGAGGAGATGCGGACTGTGGGTCATCACAGAAATAAGGATAGTAAAGGGTTTCCAGGAGTAGGAGCCGGGGGGAGGGCAGCAATGTCACTGTAGAGAGGTCATGAGAAGGAGCATTGAGAAAAATGCACTGGGCTTGCCAATTAGGTGGCCTCAGTGATTTTCAAAGGCATATTTTCAGTAGGGCGATGGTGATAGAAGCCAGACTGAGGGATTGAGTGAGTGGGGAGGGAGTGTAGACAGCATGTTAACTACTCTTCTGAGTGGTTTTGTGATAAAAGGAGAGAAGATGGCAGCTAAAGAGGGTAGCAAGATATTCAGAACTTTTTGTACATATAGGAAAAGAGAGAATATGGAGAAGAAAAAGATATGAGAGAGAAAGAAATTGATAGAATAAGGTCTCTAAGAAAGTAAAAGGAGATAGGCTTAGGAGCCTAGGTGGATAATTTAGGCTCATCCAGGAGGTGAGATACCTCTTCATGAAATAGAGTCATAGATACAGATATAGGGAGATACTGGTGTCAAGCTCTGGGAGCTTGAATTGAGAACCCTCCATTCGATTGTTCATCCAATATGAACCCCTAATCTGTGCTACATGCTATTCTATGCTCTTGAGAAATGTTGGTAAACAAAGAAAAATCTTTGCCTTCATGTTGGAGTTGGACAATAAACAAATAAGCAAAGACATATATAATATGTCAGATGGGTGATAAGTGCCATGGAGATAAAGTAGCAAAGTGCCAGTGAGGGGTTGAGGGTGGGTGGGTGGTTGCACTTCTTATAGGATGGTTAGGGATGGCTTTTCTGGGTGGTAAGGGAATGTGCAAAGGCCCTGTGGCAGGAGGATACCTGCTATGGGGAATGTAGTGGGACATGAAGTCAGAGAGGTCATGGGAATGAGGGCCAGCTTACATGGGCCTTGTAGGTGATCATATCAACTTTGGCTTTTGCCCATTGTGTTGTGAGGAGCCTTAGGAAGGATTTGGGCAGAATAGTGATTTCATCTGGCTTGTTCTAAAAGGATCAGTGTGGCCTGGATGGAAGGAGGAAGACCAGTTAGGAGACTGCTGATTTGGATCAAGATGGTAGGCATATTTTTGAGGTGGAGTCATTAAAACTTATAGGTAGACCAGCAATGGGATGTAAGAGAAAGAGATCAGGAGGTAAAATGCCTCTTCATAATAAAGGATAGATACAGATATAGGAAAGTCAAGGTTTTTGACCTTAGCAACTAAAGGATGGAGTTGCTCTTTATTGAGATGGGTACAGATATAGGAAGAGCTGGCTTAGAGGGGATATCATAAGTGTGACTTTTGCCATGTTAGATTTGAGATGCCCACAAAACATCCAAGATGGTGGGACATATGAGTTAGGAGTCTCAGAGGGAGAGGATAGAGCTTAGAAATGTGAGAGTAACATTACGTGGCTATCATGTAAAGCATGCTGCTGCATGTCGTCACCTAGGGCATGAGCACAGGTAGAGGAGAGGTCCCAGGAGTGCGTCTGGCATCTCACACATTCAGCAGTTAGGGGCATAGAAGGAATCAGCAGAGAAACTGCCGTGGAGCAACTTGTGAAGTGTGGAGGAAAGCTGAAAGGGTGTAGATCCCGGGAAGCCAGTGATAGTGGTCACTAGGAGGCCATGAGTGTGAAGGTGGCTTGGGAGTCAGCTAGGGTGAATGAAAGGATGACACAGCAGATCCTCATAGTGCATTCAGGCAGGCTCACTTTAAGGACTTGGCAGTGGTGCCCAGCAGCTTTGGGCAGGAGCAGAAAATCCCACAGAGCAGGATTTCTATGGTAGGTGTGATGGAAGAACAAAGCTTGGATGCCAGGGAGTATGGCCTTTGCGCTCAGCCTGGCATGGTCACAGCTGAATCCAGGAAAAGGCAGGTGCCCATGAGAGGAGAGAGGACCCAGGATGGGGTCATGCTGACGGTGAGGGGCAGGTGACGTGTGGGGCAACAGGACTGAAATCTTCTGGGCCCAGGCTGGGGTTAGAAATTAGAAGGACATGGTGACCTGCTGAACAGCAGGAGGTCTGTCTGCCCTTTGGAGTAGTAGGACCCTAGATCCATCCTCTCTTCTTATCTGACATCCTCCCCCCTTCCCTCCAGAGTGTGACCAGAACACCAACTAATTTGATTTTCTCTTTGTTTTTGTTTTGTTTTGTCTTGTTTAATGCCTCGTTCCTTGCGTTCTTCGTTGTCCCATGTCCACCTGTCCCCTGTGCCATGGGTGTGGTGCCTTCCTTGCCTGGTGTCATCCCTTCCCTTCCTGCTTGCCTCCCCTCCCTGCCGGCTCCCCCGGGGTGGTGTGGGCAGCGTACAACGCCAGATTGCAGGATCTTGGGCTAAGTGTCAGCTACCGGCACCCTCCTCTCCACCGGCTCCGATCTTCCTCCCTCTCTGGTTGGTTCCTCTCCTCTCCTCTCCCCTTTATAACTCCATGGCCCTCATCTCAGCTCTCAGTTTCTCTCTTCCCCTCCTCCTTCATGTACTATTTCTTCCAAACTTTTGCCACTTTCTTCCTCTCTCCTTATTTTTCCATTTCCTCCTCACTTTTCTTCTCCTTCTGTTCTCTTCTTTCCATTTCTTTCCTATTCTCGTTGCCCCTCTCTCCTTTTCTCACTGCCCCCATTTCTCTCCTTTTCTCACTGCCTCCTTCTCTCTCTTTGCCCACTTATCCCTCCTCCCTCCTTCTGCATGAGTGAGTGCTCCCACTTCTGCATGGACACAGGCCTGATGCTTTCAGCCTTGGCCTTACCTGCTAGGAACAGGCTCTGGGGTAAGGAGACTAACTCTCAGGCTCCCTGTGGACTCGCAGGCCTTTGCAGTGAGGGAGCTCAGCACCAGGTCTGGGGCCTCAGCAGGAGAGAAAGAGTGGTGCCCAGCTCCTACTGCTCTGTCCATTCCTGAGTATAGCACTCCCTGGGGACAGAGCACCGCTGTGACCTCATTCCAAATCTCTGATACCCACGGCCAAGAGTCAGAAGCCCTGGGTGTGGTCCTGGGTCTGATGTGACCACCTCTGTGACCGTGGGCAAGTCTCTTTATTACTCAGAGCTAAGTTTCCCCACGTGAAAAATGGAGGGCTCACTGCCCTGCTTCCCAACATGGAAGACCCTTCACCAAGGGCCAGATTGCTCAGTTTGAGAGTGATGGAGTTCACTATGTCTACTTTGGTCTCTTGACAAATGGACCTACAGCCTTTTAGACCTGGGGACCAAGTCACCTTATTCTTTTCCTGCTCCTTGGAGCCACAGGCCTGGGTCCAGGAGAAGATGCCGTGACCTTGATTAGTTCTGGGAAAAGGCTTATTAGGGGGTGGTGGGCACAGTTGACTCCCAATGGTAATATCTGGTATTTCCTGGACCTCCCTTCTCCCAGTCCATGGAAAATGGGGAGATGGCTCTAGCAGAATGCCCCTGTCTGCCTCCTCTCCTCTCCCTCCTCCTTTTTCTCGGCCCAGTGGTGGGGAGTGCAGGGTTCAGCTGGGCCTGGGGTTCGGGGTCGTTCTGGGGTGGTGGGCTTGTCCTGAGGGGAGCTGGCATGGCTTGCCCTGGGGCTGCTAGTGTGATCGCCGTGTGGCTTTCTGGTGCCCTGGCCCAGCAGGTGGCCTCCCGGATCCCCTCACTTCCGGAGCCCCGGCATGCCATCGGACACCTGCCCCGCCACCTGGAGCTGAGGAATCCAGTCTTCTGGAAATCGGAAGGCTGGAAGGAAGAGCTGGGTCTGTGGGGTGGAAGCGGCCAGGATGGGCTTAAAGGGAAGGCCTGTGATGAAGCCTGACACTGGGGATATTTGTCTGTGGGACCAGGGGCGGTCAGGGCCAGACCCTACCAGAGGATGTGTATTGATGGTGTTAGAACTACAGCCCCAGAATTGCAGTGCGTGAGTGTGTGTGTGTGTGTGTGTGTATGAGTGTGTGTGTGAGTGCGTGTATGAGTGTGTGTGTGTGTGTGTGTGTGTGTGTGTGTGTGTATGATTATGTGTGAGTGTGTGTATGAGTGTGTGTGTGAGAGTATGAGTGTGTGTGTGTGCGCTAGATGAGGTGAATTTAGTGTCACAGGTCTAGACCACTTTAAGGGGGAGCCTTGTAGCCAGCTGCTCCCAAGCTCAGCACTGTCCTGGGGAGCAGAGTGAGGACCCCTGGGAAATGGGGCTGTTCCGGCGCCCTGCTCTTCAGATCTGGCAGCTCATGTGGAGGCCCTGGGCTGAAGTGACCCCTGTCCTGCAGGCGGTGGGGAAGGCCCAGTGCCCACGGTGTGTGATCCCCGAGAGGATGACAAAGGGCTCTGAGTGTGGCCCATCATTATCCTAAAGAACACTTGATTGCCGTATGAAGGGGCTGACGAGAGGTTCTGAGGGTGACCCTGACCTCCTGCTGTTCCTGTTGGGTGAAGGCTATGTGTGCACACACGTGTGTGTATACGTGTGTGTGCGTGGTGCCTGTGTGCGTGCAGAGAGTGGAGCACATAGGCATGGTGGCCCTGAGAGAGAGAGGGCCCTAGAGACAGAAAGGCCTGGGGTTGAGGGTGGGGGAGCAGGCCTATTTTTATTATCGGTCAGTTTCCAGGACGTGAGGGAGGGCTGTTCTCTCTCTGACACTGGCTGTCAGCCTATGTTCAGACAGCCCAACTTGGCTGGGGAACAATGGGGCTCTCTTCTCTCCCCTCCGCCCAGCTTCATCTCCCCTCCCATAGGGAAAGACAAGAGAGAGGGAACATGGCTCTCCGGGCACTGAGGGGCAGATCTGGGCCTGCCAAGGGGGACAACAGTGAGACACTGTGTTCAAAGAATGTGAGAGGCCCTGGCTGGGCACTGGTGCCATGGGGCGCTCTGCGGGGGAGGGGCTGTCCCGTGGGAGTGGAATGCGGGGTCTTCCCCTCCTGCAGAGGGAGGCTCCTCTGCAGCGCCCTAGCTCTTTGGAGGTCATTCTGGTTGTCCCTCTGCCTCTGGACACGCCCCCATATGCTGCTCTGGTGGCACTGGAGGGGGACCGTGAAGAGGGGAGATGGCTCTCAGGTGTCCAACAGCCTTCTGTGAGGGTCTCCGCCTTCCACAGTTGGTAAGCTCCTCCAGCAGCCCAGCCTCCCTCCAGGCATTGCAACCACCTGAACATGGAGGTTGTCATGGGCACACTGGGGCAAAGGTTCTTTGTTCCTCTGCAAAATTCAGTGCCTCCAACAGACCCACTTTCAAGGGCAGACAGACATCAGATCCTACACAGGGAAACTGGCCACTCCTCACCAAGGCACAGGGATCTGCCAGGAAGAGGCTGCGGGGCTGGGCCGGCCGGAACTGAAACCAGCCCTAATGCATTTCTGTTAACCTTGGGGCTGAACTTAGTTCCAAACCCCAAGAGCCTTTTCCAAATGGGCCTCCTTTGTCACAATTATTATTAGAAAATCAATGGCTATGTCTGTTTCTCTCTAATGTTTTTGCCAGGAATGAAACCAGCAGTAGTTCTGAACCAAGCGCCCAGGAAGACTGAGGGGAAGGGGGCTCGGAGGGAGAGAGAGAAGTACAGCCCAGGGTAGGGGCACCCGCAGGCATGGTGGGGGAGGTGCAGGTGGCTGCTCTGAGGGCTGAGGGCCTGGTATACAATGGGGTCCCTGTGCGCTGCTCAAGACTTTTGGAGATGCACCCCATCTTTCATCTGGCCCCTGGTTAGGATGATGTGATCCCCAAGTTTCTATTCTGAAAGTCAGGGCACTTCAAAGTGAGGGGCTTATTTTCTTTAAATAAAACAGTTTGTGAGTCCACATTACTGTCCCCATTTGGGCTCTTTTCTCTTAGTTGAGATGGCAGGCAGGCTGCCCCCTAACAATAAATAGCTCCACGTGGAGACTTGAAACACCACCGGGTACCTTCTGCATTTGTGTGTGTGCCAGTCTGGCGGCTCTCCAGACGGGGTCCCTAACTATGGGCAAGTATGAGTGTGTGTGTCGGAGTGTGTCTGTGTGCGTGTGTATGTGCCCGTCCCTGGAGTTGGCAGCAAGCAGCATACTATTCATGGCAAGTAGGAAGGCTTTCCAGCATGTGCTTCTCATGGCAGCCTCAGCGGCCGTGCCAGACGGGAGCTGGGAGGCCGCCCATGGTGTGCAGACCCCATTCTGATTCAGTGTGAAGGAGGGTGATTGCTGCTTAGCTGCACCAGCATGTTCCTAGGGGCCAGCAGTGTATGCGTGTGTGCGGTACGTGTACGTGTATGTGTGTGTAGGTGTGTGTGTGTGTGCATGTGTGCCATGGGACAGGGTTCCCAGGTGTGCTGGCATGGGGCTGGTGTGGCCAGGGTCTCAGTCCCATGTGACCTTTGGTAAGTCCCAGCACCTCCTTGCTCTTGGGTGGGGGCGAGGGCAGGGCTGAGAGCTGGCACGAGCTGATCAGGACTAGGAGCCTGGGTCTTGGTCTCTGGGATTCAGGGGGTAAGTTTTCTAGGATTCTGGAGCCAGCTCGGTGAGGCAATGTGTTCCGTGCCTCAGCCCAGCTGTGGGAAGAGAGAGTGGGAAGGAAGGAGGGTGGGGTTAACAACATCCCCAGGCCTGAGGAATGGAAGGGAGAACAGAAAAGCAGATGGAGCTCATGACTCCAGCTCTGCAGGCTATTCTGCTGGGAGGGGCAGGGTAGGAACCTGGACCATTTTGGGGGCAAGAAAGGGGTGGGTAGCTAAGGACGGGCATAAGGGAAGTCGGTAAGAGGTTTCAGAAGTGCACTAGATGAGGTTGGGGAACCCCGGAGAAGGTCAGCAATATTCTAGGGGCCAGTTTGGGCTGGAGACTTTATAACAAGACTTAGTCATTTCTTTGTTCCTTCTTGGGAGCACCATTTGCAAGATGATGCATTATGCACTCTTTCCAAAAGTCCTTCCCCATGGGCCTGATGTTGCTTGTTGGTTGATCAGTCGCCTTGGAGACTGTCTCTCCTCCCTCCACCTTCCCTCATTTGCCTGGAAGCTCTGGCCCTCTGCCTCCAGGCCTTGGAAGGAGTTGACATCTGTTTCTTGTATCAGTCCTTTGTGTTCTGGGCCCCAGCCCTGTGCGGAGTAGATTCCTAGTGAAGGCCAGCCCAACTTAAGCAGGTCCCCCACCCTGCAGAGAAACCCAGGGTGTGGGCAGAGGGAGGCAGGGGGAGGTGCAAAGGGGAGGCAGGCCCAGCTCCAGCATGGTCCTTGAGAGGGCACTGTCTCCTCCGGGGGAATTAGGCCCCATCGATCCTTTCTCATACAATATGCTCATGGCCCTCTCTGCCCTGCCGTTCCTCCCAGGGGTCCAGGCTCGGGAGAAGCAGCCTTCAGAGCCCCCAGCCCTTCTCCGGAGGCGGGCAGCCAGTGATGGACAGTATGAGAACCAGTCTCCAGAACCCTCATCCGCCCGGAGTCCTGGGGTGCGCTCCCCAGTCCAGTGTGTGTCCCCGGAGCTGGCTCTCACAATTGCTCTCAATCCTGGAGGGCGGCCCAAAGAGGTGAGTCCTTAGGCTACATCCTGGGGCCACAGAGGGTAGCAGAGCCCATCTGAATGCCCCAGCAACATGATGGTCAACTGGGCAGCATGGACCTGTCAGTAACCTAGTGATTGTTTTCCTCCCCGCATCCTCACCCAAGGCTCCCGCATGTGGAACCTGGAGCTCATTTCCTTCCCTAAATAGCTTTTATGTCCTCGCGGCTTCCATTAACACTGAGATTGAGTTCCCTTCTTAACTCTTAAAGAGCTCCCTGAGAGGTTGGTAGGGATCTGGGTGTGACATAGGGACCACAGTCTGTAAACTTCAAACCAGATCATACAGTCTGACGAAGTGTTTTTGAGCCCTTTCTAGGCATAGGGTTTTCCCTGGAGATCTAACTTCAATGCCCAAACCTTTGCATTGCTGAGATATTTCAGTGGTTTGAGGCATTGGGTCTTTATATATATATATATATATATATATATATATATATATATATATATATATATATATTGATTTTTTACAGAGAGGAAGGGAGAGAGAGAGAGAGTTAGAAAAATCAAAGAGAGAGAAACATTGATCAGCTGCCTCCTGCATACTCCCCACTGGGTATGTGCCCGCAACCGGAATCGATCCTGGGACCCTTGAGTCCACAGGCCGACACTCTATCCACTGAGCCAAACCTGTTAGGGCTGGGGCATTGGGTCTTAAACTTCAACGTGCATAATGATCACCGGCAGTTTGTTAAAATGTAGACTCCCGAATCCACCTCCAGAGGTTCCAGCATGTTAGCTCTGGGATGGCGAACCTGCATGCTAAACGTGTACTCTGGAAGGTTCTGATGCGAGTAGTCCATGTCTGATAAAATCCAGGCTGAGTCATTCTGGACATGAATGGCATTTGGACATCTTTTCTCTCCTGCCTTCTGCTAGGACCCGTGTCCCCTGTCCCCCAGCTCTTCACTTCTGCCCTGTTTGAAATATTTCCAAGGCAGGTGCTCCTGAGTTCCGCCTGTGCCTTACAAATGGCCTGGCAAAATAACCATGTTCCGTTCTCTTGGCTACAAGGAGTTGTAGGGGCCATGAATATGGACAGTATCTGCCTTTGATCTCTGTTCACCTGGCAGGGGTGGAGGGTCGGGTTGGCGAGGGGCTTTGTGGCCTGGTTAACTGGGAAACACCTCCTTCTCAAGGTTATGGCTACTAGTGTACCCCCTTTCCTCCCCTTGTTTTTCTCCTGCAGCCCCACTTGCACAGCTACAAAGAGGCCTTCGAGGAGATGGAGGGAACCGCTCCATCCAGTCCACCGCCCAGTGGGGGTAAGAGCTCCCCAATAAGCCTGTCTTCCTTGAGTCCCCTCGGGCCCCTCTCAGCCCCTGCATGTGTAAGCACCCCAGGTTTGGGGTGGGCGGTGCTGGCAAAGTTGAGCAGAGCCACAGTCTGACCCTAATCACCCTGTGGCTCATTTCACTTCACCTTCCACCCCCATTTTCCTTCTTTTCTGTGGTCCACACCCCCACATCCACAGAGACAGCAGCGAAGTCTTAGGGTCCCACTGACTGACGTTGGGGCCCCTGGGCTCCCGGATATGGAGTTTTCCTAGACGTTGAGACTTTGCATCCTCCATACAAAACATCCCATACCCTAAAGTGACTCTTTGTGACAAGCAAGACAACCTTTGACCTTCTTGCTTCTAATGCCCATTTCTGTGTGCATCCGGGCCCGTCATTCAGTGTTTGTCAAGGAAAGAAAGGCCCCGCATGCGCAGGCTTACCGAATCCCTTATCTTCCATCCTTGGCCTTCAGGCAGGAGCATTTAGTCTGCACTCCCGATGCACTCACCAGAGAGGCAAATCCCCAAAGGGCACAGGGGTTTCTACCCAAAGAGAAGGCTGGATGAGCACAGGAGTGAGACAGTGCTCCTTTTTATGGTGGAAGAGACCATGCAGAGGAGCTTGGAGAAGCGCTTTGTGGGAAAGCCGTGAAGGAACAACACTGGGCTGTGAAGGCTCCAGGGTCCCCGGGAGAGGCCTGGGTTGGCAGAAGAGGGGGGTATGGTGTTGCTCTGGGATTGGGTTGGCTGGGCTGGGCCCAAGCTATCTATGCATTTGCCCCGTGAGAGGGGAGGGGTGTGAGGAGGAGAGCTGGGTGGACCCTGCGTTCTCCTGGTGGCTGCTACCAGAACCAGGCCCTTGCTCCAGTAGAACTTGTGTCGCCTGCTATCTGGGGTATGCGGGAGGCTGACGTCATGACTGGAAGCCATGGCTCTCCCTAGAGCAGTGCTGTCCAAAGGAAATATAACACGAGCCACGTTTATTATTTAAACATTTTAAATAGCCACATTTAAAAAACATATCGAGAAACTGGAGAAATTAAATTTAATGATCTTTTTTACTTAACCCCAAGTATCCAAAATATTATCATCTCAATAGGTAAATCACTATAAAAATAGTAATGAGGTACTTTTCAATCTCTAAAAAATATAAAAAGAAACCAGTGAAACGAATTTTAATAATAGATTTTATTTAACCCCAGAGACCTAAAATATTATCATTTCAACATGGAATGGTAAATATTGAGATATTTTGTGCTCCTGTTTCACACCAAATCTTTGAAATCTGGGTGTTACAGCTCTCGGTTCAGACTGACCACATTGCAAATTCTCCATAGCCCCGTGTGGCTCATGGCAACCCTATTGGACAGTGCAAGCCCTGGGCAATCTACTCAAGAGGCAGCTCTGTGGCCTTTTATGACTCCGTGGAATCTCTCTCCCTGGCCTTAACCCTTCACCTTCACTCCTACTCTAATTCCCTATCGGTCCAAACAGCTAAGATGTTGGCCATCCCCCTGTTTGGGACGGAAGCCCTGTAGGCTGAGCTTGGGTTGGGTTTTACCACTTGTTCACGCTCCAGTTTTTTCTTTCTCCCCTTGGTCAGTCCTGGGTGCCCTGGAGGGGGAGGGGAGAATAAGTCAAAGGTTTCATCCATGCACAGGGCTGGGAGAGAGGGCAGAGGCGGAGAAATGCGAGGAATTCTCCCTGAAGCAAAAGCTTTGCCTGGCTTTAGGGCCACCCACTCGTCTGCTTCAGAGAAGGGCCAGGTCCTGCAGACTGGGGACACGAGCAAGTAGGGAACTGGAGATGCATGAGGGGAAACGAGAGAAACCTCCCACACTTGCGGCCTGCAGAGCCTTCATGGTTCTTCTTGGCCTCTGAGGCTGGGCATTGCAATCCATTGTGTGACAAACATTAATATGTGCTTGATAAGTGTCTATGGCAAGACACTTCTCTGTATGTGTGTAAAGGGAGAGGGAGGGACCAACAGACACCACGCCTAGACCTACCCAATGCCCGGCTGTGTGTTTGTACACAGTTGTCCCCTCTGATGTATTTACCTTTTGGGCATCTGAGGACAAAGTGAGGTGGAGTGCAGGAGTGGGCTACCCACTGGAGCCCTATGATGTCTCACTATTCTCACAGACACGTACCTACACACCTGCAAACACACAGAAGTTATATAGGTTACTTGCCTTGAGAGATTGTATTTTTTGTTGGTTTCCTGTAAGTCTCACTGTCTTTTGGGAAAGGGAGGTGGGGCCAGAGAGAGTTCCGGAGCTGCTTTGGAGGGTCCTGGACAACTGAGGGCCACAGCTAGTCTGTTGAGGCTGTGGGTGCGGGGCAGGCAGCCTCGGCTGGTGGATCTGTGTGGCTGCGTGTCCTCAGAGCTCATGGCCTCTGCAGGCTCCTGATGACCGGGATAGCAGACACAGAGCTCTTTTTCTTGCTTCTCCTTGGAGATGTGTTAGGATACATGGCAGGCGCCATTGAAAAATCTCGTGACTGGGTGTAACAATCTCTCTGTAGATCAGCTCAGAGTCTGGCCTTTTCCTTGGCTGGTGGGACAAAGCCCGGCAGCCCTTTCTGACCTTGTGTGTTATGTGACACTTCTGACCTGGACATGTGGCTTGGGAGGGACCTGAGGTTAGTGCAGGGAGCTGGTGCTCTGGCCTGAGGATTGTGGAGATTGGGCTTCTGCCTCTTCTAGAACACTGAGGTTTTGGGGAATAGAGGGCCCCATGCTGAGAAATTCTGCCTGGGGTGTGCAAGGGACACGCTTGGCTGGGAGTCAAAGACCTTTGGCTGCTGCTGGCCTGGGCTCTCAGGGTTGGCATGGGTCCACTGACCCCTTCTCCTCCATCTGTCCATTACAGGATGTGCCCTCTGGATGCTCCATTTTCCTTTGTTCTCTAAGTCCATCTAAGTGCCTGGCTTAGAAAGACTATATGTGGGGGTGAGGGGAGGAGAGGAGGAGGAAGAGGGAATAACATGGGACAAATCAGAGATAGCCAAAGAAACCTGCATGTATGTTAAATCATGGCATGTAAAGGGACTGTAGTGAAGAAACTAAGGGCCTAGGGAAAGGAAGGATTTTCTCAAGGTGGAGAGGCAAGGCCGGGACAGAGACACCATATCCCGACTCAGTTTACCTTCAAACTTCAGAGAAACACCCCGACAGGGAAGGGCAGTGTAGCCGCAGCAGCGCTCCTGGGCTGGGACTGGTTCCTCTGTTCCCACTCCTGTGGCCCATTCCTCCCCCAGCAAGCCCTCACCAATGGGTACCCTCCCTCCTGCCCCCCTCCCCTGCACCTCCTGGCTCACTCCCCATGCCTCCCCTCTTCTTTCCCGCACAGTGCGCTCCCCTCCAGGTCTGGCTAAGACACCCCTGTCTGCTCTGGGCCTGAAACCCCACAACCCAGCAGATATCCTGTTGCATCCCAAGGGCGGTGAGTGGCTCTGGCTGGAAGGGAGATGGTGGGGAGGCCAGAGGGAGGAGTGGGGACTCGGAGGACCCCTGTGGTCCTAGGTGGGGGGCGGGGGAGGGGGGCAGAGGTGGAGGGTTATCCAGACCTTCTTGGAAACAAGTCGGCATCCTGGGTTTGTGCCCATGCTGAGGTCCGGGTTGAGGGGGGGGAGACCCCTTTGCAGCCTTCCTTCCCATTGACTTGTGGGGTCAGCACCACTCCCAGCGTCCTCTGACTTGGGGATTTGAGGCCTGGCCTCAGTTTCCTTGGAGTTGGTCAGCTCTCTGCCAGAAGCCAGGCTGCCCAATGCCCCGGTGTTCAGACACGTGTGTACACATACACATGTGCACACACATGCAGGCATGCCCCCACACACTCATACCTCCCACTTCCTCGTCACATCTCCCAGCTCCTCTCCTTCCTGTGGGGGAAGGAGAGAGGGGGGCCCTGGGCCCTCAGTAGCCATTTCCAGCAGGCTGAGTCCAGAACTTGCTCCCTAGACTCAGGTGTTAGGGCTGGGCTGGAACTCTGGGGCAACGTGGCTTCTTTTCCTTAGTCACCAGAAGACTGATCCTGCCAGGTAGGAGCGCAATGGCATGTGTGTGACCCACACGGATACACGGCCGGGCACAGCCTCCCACTCAGGAGGTTCTGCATGGCCAGGGACACAGGCACAGAAGAGGGGGTGGGGTGGCCTCTCACCAGGCCAGGACACCCCTGCTTGAGACCCAGCCTGAGAGGGCCCTGGGCAGCAGCTGTGACAGGGATGGCTTGAACTTAGAGCCATGGGGGCCAGGCCTGCAGCTCCTGAGAGCCAGGCCCTCTTTACACTGTGTGCCCCGAGCACCTCGCCACCACACACAGGCACCTTGGAACCCGGGGTCCTGTCAGGGTGGATCTCACCCCTCCCCACGGGGCACTTCTGTGGTGAGTCACCGCTGCCCTAGCCTCACCCCTGCTTTCCCACCTCCCTTTTCTCAGCTAATTCTCTCTCAAGAAGTAATCTCTGTTAATTGATCTTTCTCTCCCTTTTGCTCTCCCTCTCCTCTTCATCGCCTGCCTCTCTTTCCTCCCACCTCTCTTCTCATCTTCCCCAGAGGAGGATGAGGGGAAGGAGGTGATAGAGCCATCGGGAGGTAAGTGCTGGCTTGCTGTGTGCCGCTTCCCGCTGTCCGGGTCTGGGAATGGCTTTTCATACAGAGCTGGCTGGCTGGCTGGGGGCAGCCCTTTGCTGACCACATCGCAAGTGACCAGGCACATAGCCTCCTGGTCCCTACCCCCTGGTGATGAGCTGTCCCCCAGAAACCACCTGAGCCCTGACTGAGGAGCTCGTGGCTCGGGTTCAGGCACAGCCAGGGCCCAGGTGCCTTGCTGACAAAACTCCCCTGTTGCTGCCACCCCAGTGGCATTTCTGCCAGCCTCCTGGGGTACAACAAGCCCCTTTGGAGGGCGAGGAGACTCACACAGGGCAGGGGCTCATTATTCCATTTCCTGGTGTACTCCGCATGCAGAGCTTGGAACAGGCATTTCAACCTTCGCACTACTGATATTTGGGGCAGGATGATTCTTAGTTGTGGGGCTGCCCTGTGCATTGTGGGATGTTTAGAAGCATCCCTGGCCTCTGCCTGATGCCAGTAGCACCCACCTACTCATGATAATTAAAATGTCTCCAACATTGACAGTGTCCCCTAAGGGGACAGTCACCCCTTGGAACCACTCTTAGAGCCATGAGTTGACCTCTTGAAGCTCTTGCCTGATTTCTTATCAACACAGATGGTAGGAGGTCTGTTTTTCTAGGATTTTGATGCCTTTGGGGATTTCAGAAAAGCTATGGACCCACCCTGTGCATCTGGATACCATACACATAATGTTGGTGGTTTCAAGGCGTTAGCGTCTCTGTGTCTCCGCCTAACCCCTAATTTAGATGAGCTCCACATTGTACACGGGAAGCAGAAAGGGGACACAGTCTGGTTGAAAGCCTTTAAGTTATTAGGAACAGAGTTCAAATGATGACTCAGCAGCAGGTGAAACACAGGGGGGTGCTAGCCTGGGTGGCCTGGGTGTGGTTTGGTGGCACCTGGTGTGGTCAGGCCATCTCCACCAGGGGGGCTTAGATGAGTGTAGAAGCACCTTCCAGCCTGACATGTTAGATGTTCTGACTTCCCACTGGGACCCTAGGTCCCTGTGGCCTGGTTTTCTTAAACCCACTTCTGCATTCCTTTGCACTTACCGCCTTGATACTCTACCCCCAAAGCGGGCGTGGGCTGTGCCGCTCTGAGTGTGCCATCCCCCAAGCAAGATGGCTGGAGATTCCATAAAATTTTGCCCATTTTCAGCCGGAGTTTGGGCAACCATGCCAGGCTGCCTGGAGGTTGCAGAACAAGGCACCCCAGCAACCGATCCCAGAGCGGGGTGAGCCGCAGCTTGCTCCTGGCTGCTGGTTCCCGACAGGCAGGGAAGCTGGGACAGGAGTGTAGAGTAAGCTTGGACCCGGAGCTAGCATCCGTGTCTTTCAGATACCCACCCACGCTCTCCTCGTGGTTGCTGACTCCAACAGACTGGTGGGCTCTCAAACCCTCTCCCGTGGGAAGGTTTAGGGGGACTGTCCCACAGGCTGACAGGCCCTGGCTCTTTTCCACTTTGGGATGACACTTCAGAGGAGTCAGTATCGATAGTACCGAGCTGAGACCTGCCCATTGTCCACACGCATGACTCTTACCTAAGACCTCCAGTCCTCCCCCCGACCCTTCTCTCTGGCCTTAAGCCACAGAGTTAGGAGGGGAAGGTTCTTAGGGATCAGCCCTGCCACACCCATCACTTCACAGCTGTGGACCTGAGGTCCTGCTTGTGGGGGAGGGTGGGGGCATCTGCCCCAGGCCACAGTTAGAAGGCAGTGGGGCTGAGAGTGGAAATATCTCCTGTCTCCTAGTCACGTGGCCATTTCAAAGCCCTCCTCCTGCATCCAGGCACGGCGCCCTGGGATTGCAGCGTGGGGGTCGGAATTGCTGCCATGGCCTGAGGAGTCGGGTGGGTCAGGGGCAGGGAGGTAGGTTGTGGGCAGCCAGTTTCATTTTTCCTGACTCATGTACTGCCTCCCGGTCAGACGAAAGCACATTCTTTGCTGACTCTCTGAAGCTCTGCTTTCCCTGCTGACACTTTGATGGGGGAAAAAAAAAAATGCCTGTGAGAAAAGTGGTCAGAGGCAGAATTACTCAGCCAGGGGAAAGAAAGACTTCAGGGGACTCTGCTCCGTTCAAGGCACCATGCTAAATGCTTTCTATTAATTTATCCTGTCATTCATTGATTCAGTTAGTCAATACATATTTTGTGTGCTTACTATGGGACAGGCCCTGTGCCAGGCTCTGGGGATATAATGGTTCCTAATCTCATGGAGCATATGCATGAACAGGAGCTAGAATTAAATGATCACTCAGAACAGTGGTCGGCAAACTCATTAGTCAACAGAGCCAAATATCAACAGTACAACAATTGAAATTTCTTTTGAGAGCCAAATTTCTTAAACTTAAACTATATAGGTAGGTACATTGTTATTAACTTAATTAGGGTACTCCTAAGCTGGCCTTTGCTAAAAACTCAAGGGGCCAAAGAGCTGCATGTGGCTCGAGAGCCGCAGTTTGCCGACCACTGACTCAGAATGACATATCGAGATCAGTGCTCTGAAGGGAAGGGATGAAGTTTTATGGGACCTTATGGCAAAGACCCTGATCTTGGCTGAAGAAGTGAGATGTGAGAGTGAGTGACATTAACTTGGTGGAACTGGGATGGAAGGAGAGCATTCCATGTAGAGGCAAAGGGCATGTGCAAAGGCCCTGGGGTGGGAGTCAACACCATGTGTTTTTTTTTTTTTGTAGGAACTACAAAGTCAGTGAGGCTGAGAGCAAGGGGGAGCTGGAGGCTGGAATTAGGGGATACTAGGGGGACTGTGGTGTAGAGTGGGGTTCAACAGGCAGGGACAAGACCATGTGGGGTCACTTCACATCTTTTTGATAATCACAGAAACACTGAGAGGAAGGTGCTAGGAACCCCATTTTACAGATAAGATGACATTTGGGGATGTTAAATGACTTGTCTAGGCCCACACATCGGTCAGAAACAGCTGAGATCCTACATTGGATCAGCATGTGGATGATGCCCCTTTCCATGTGGATGCCATGGGCACAACCTCTGAGCATAAATAGTGACTTTACTGGGCATGGGGACTGGGTACTCTTTCTGAAGAAAGGAGAGGAAGAAAGCCTTTAGCAATAAAGACGTGAGGCCAACAGCAAGAATATCTACTCAGTGACACAGGGAGGAAAGGGAAAGGGGGCGTTCAGGTTAGGTTCTGCTCCTCCAGAGGATGAGATGGCACTGATTTTGCATAAAGGAAGACACATGGGTCTAGAAATGTCCCCTCCTGGGATTCTTCCTGCTCTGAGATCCTTGGTGCTGGGTGTACTGTGGCACCTGGGATTTTAGGGCAGTGCTGTGCGATGCAGACTTATTGAGCACCTACTATGCGCCAGGTCCTATCCGAGGCACTGAGGATATAAAGACGCGTGAGATTTCAGCATCAGGTGGAATGCTGAGCGGGGCAGGGCTAGGGAGTAATGGGAACTCAGAGCAGTGGCATGTGGCCCAATCGAAAAGGTCTGAAATTCTGACTTTTGAGCTTGTGGATTGGGACTCGGTGGTCTCTTTACTTCCTCCCTCTCCCCCCCCCCCCCCCCGCCCCAAGTCTTCCTTTACTTGGAGTGGACAGGCGCCCTCCTGTCCAGGCAAAGAGACTCTCCTGGGAGGCAGAGAATGCACTTTAGGGTGTGGGTAAAGAGGCGACAGTCCCCTAGCCTGGTGGGGCCAAGTCTCTCTTGGGTCTCCAGCTGCTCTCAGCCGCCAACAGCCACTTGGAATGGGTTTGGGCTCCTGGAATGTTCTACATGAAGCACCCTCCCTGGCCCCACCTCTTCCCCCCCCCCCCCATGCCCAACCCTGTTGCCTCTGGGTGCAGCTGCCCCAGGATTGGAGGAGAGGAGGGAAGCAGCAGGAGAGAGGGTGGAGGGAGGGAGGCGCAGGCCCAGTTGAGGCTCAGGCCCGGCAGGGGCACAGGCCGGCAATGGTGGTGGTGGTGCCGAGTGTAAACAGCTAATTGGAGTCACCAAGAAAGAATTAGAAGGAACTCTTATCACTTGATCCTGGCTGGGCAGGTGCGTATTCTCATTCCCATTTTGCAGATGAGGAAACTGAGTCCCAGAAAGGTTCAGCAGCCTCTCCCAGGTTACCCATCCAGCAAGTGAAAAACTGGGAGCCCATGCAGTAGTCGTGACTGAGTGGTTAAGGCAATGGACTAGAAAAATGGGAGCCCACAAGTTGTACATGGTACTGAGGTGAGGTGGGGCAGGAATAGACAGAAAAAGGAGGAATTTTCATTATAGAAATCTGAGTCTGAAAACTTGGGAAAACTGAGTTTTTGGCCTAAAAGGTTAGTTTTGAACAGTTCTTGAGAAGGACTCAAAATCAAATAACTTCCTCAAGTCCCTCTTGCTCTGGGTTCATGAGGAGCAGAGATTGATCAAACGGACTTCACTCAGGTCTACATGGACCCAGGGGGCATTGTTGGTGGGAGAAGAGCACACGCTTCAGAGGTCATGTGGGTTTTAGCTGGAGCTTTGCGGTCAACAAGACTTCTAGGGAATGAGAAAAATGAATGTGTGCCTCTTAGATCTTGGTTATGACGCACCTTTGCCTGGGTAGGGCTGGAGGGTAGAGATCATGCATCTGCTAGTTAGTGGGACAGACACGTATCTAGGGCCTACTAGGTGTCAGGCACTGCACAAGGGGGCGGATGGGCCCTCCGGCCGTCTCTGGGTGGGAGAGAAGGTGTGCTCAGTGCTGTGGGGACCCTGGTGAGGCTGGGAGTCTGGAAGGGTTCAGGAGGAATTTTCAGAAGGAGTGACCTCAGACAGTGAGGAATGGCGGGGAGGGTATGAGGCCCCCTTCTGCCAAGCTGGGTTACCCCAGGACACAGAGCCAGCCTCCCAAAGCTAAAGATACACTGAAATTATCGGCTCCCCGATTAGGCTCTGGGCCAGACCACCTGGTTCCCACTTGCCTCTGTATGATTTGGGCAAGATACTTAACATTCCCCAAATCCTACTGTCTTCATATATCGATTGCTATTATTATTATTAATAATATTAATATTATTTTGTTAATCCTCTCTGGAGGATATTTCTTCAATAATTTTTAGAGAGAGTGGAAGGGAGGAAGGGAGGAGGGGGAGAGAGAGAGAGAGAAACATCAATGTAAGAGAGACACATTGATTGGTTGCCTCGCGCATGTGCCCCAGTGGGGCTCAAACCTGCAACCCAGGTACGTGCCTTTGACCCGAAATCGAACCCGTGACCCTTCAGTGTGTAGGCCAATGCTCTAACCTCTGAGAAACACCAGCCAGGGCTATTTTTATCATTATTAATAGCCCTGTGGAGTTGGCTCTTCTCTTGGTGATGGGCTGGAGTTCTGGGTAGCAGCCAGTGCTGGGTGCCCCCGTGAGACTGTGGCCCCTCTCTAGGCCACTCTGAGCCACCATTGAGAATCAGGAGGCCGTGGTGCGAGTATCCACAACCACTGATTGGCTGTGTTCTGGGACAAATCGCTCCACCTCTCTGGGCTGAGGAGATGGGTTAGATCAGAGGTAAGCAAACTTGGTCAAATCTGGTCCACCATCTATTTTTGTAAAGACAGTTTTATTGCAACTCAGACATGCTCATTGATTTATGTACTGTTGCCACAACTGTTCTCACTCTGCAATAGTGAATTGCGTAGTTGTATCAGAGGCTGTCCGACCACCAAGCCTAACATATATACTACCAGGTCCTTTACAAGAAAATGCGCCTGCCCTGGGTCAGAGGACCTCTGTGGCATCTCCTGGTTCCAGTAGGGCCTTGGGCACAGATGGCACAGCACCAATGCCTTTGGAATGGATGTGGCCTGGGGCTTCTGTGAAGTGGGTGGGTGGCCTGGGCTGGTTGAGCGGGGTCTTGAGGCTGCCTCGCTGACCTCTGCCCACATGGACTCCAGCTTTGAGTGCCGAGGTGGCTGGGGCTATATCACCCTGCACTCCGTACCTGGAATAGATTGCTCCGAGCTGTCCCTTTGCAGACATCCTGCCCCACCCCCAGCCACTGCCCCTTGCTGTTGGTTGGAGGGAACTCTGTGAAAACTAGGACCCGCTGGCAGCCTCTGGCTGGAGTTGCACACAGAACTCCCAGACCCTGGGCCTGGATGCAATGTCAGATCTTGAGGTCACTTCAGAAGCCACGTCCAGGAGCCCCTAACACCATGGTGATTAGGCTCCTTCCAAAGTAGTGTTTTCTTTGGGCGAAGGGAGGGACTGTTCTGACTCAGTGACCAGCACAGTCCTGGCCACAAAGGCGCCGGGGCCTGGCCGTGCACAGGTTCTTCGGTTCCTCGGGCTAGTTTCAGCAGATGCCAGCATTGCGGGCGGAGTGTGGGTCTGTGCTCAGTCACGTCCCTCCTGAGGGAGATGGGACCCTGTGCTAGGTTTGGAGGTGGAGGATGTCATCCATCCCTCATCATGTCCCTGGAGAAGCCCAGGGCGTCCTGCTGCTTCTCCCTGCTTCATATCGAGTTAGTTTGGGGCTGGCCTCAGAGCGGGGAGTTGGATGAGCCCTGGCCAGGCCTCCTGACATTTCACTCTCCAGGCCTCAGAGTCCTCATCTGTGAGATGACCTTTCTGGCCCCTGGCCCCTCACCCCCTTCCTCTTAGGATGTTCTGAACACCACGCGGGGACGATGGTGTCAGCCTCGGGAGGAATGCTAAGTGTGTCAGGCAGGAGGCTGGGTGTGTTTGGCATGAAGGGGCTGGGCGTGACTCACCGGCGCAGGCCTGCTGCTAGGACAACAAGCCCGTCTTGGGATCCTGGGTGTGGGGTGAAGCCTGTGTAAGCCCTGGTGCTGTCCAGATAGGGGCAAGGCCGGCTGGAGTTCTAGGTCCACAGAGAGTACCTAGAGTACCTGGAGTACTAGAAGGGCCTGGGGGGCTGGGGCAGAGTCGTGAAAGAAAAGAAGCAGCTGAGAGGGATGCCAGCAGGGGATGGACATCCTGGCTCTGGGAGGGAAGATTCTGAGGTGGCCACATTCGGAGACAGAGCTGGGGTCCCTTTCCTGGGAGCTCTGAGCGAGGCCATGGAAAGGTTCTGTGGGGCTCCCACAGCTTCTCCAAGATGCGGAAGAGGGGAGGGCATGGGTGGGCAGGAGCCCCAGAAGTGCCCTTTGTGTGCTTGGCTGTCCCCAAGGCTGGACTCTGGAGAGGTGGGCGCCCTGGCAGTTTGGATGGGGTCCACATGGCACCCTTTTTTTTTTTTTAAATTTTTTTATTGATTAAGGTATCACATATTTGTCCTCATCCCCCCATTCCCGTCCCACACCCCTCCCCACACATGCCCCCACCCCCCTGTTGTCCTTAACCGCTGGTTAGGCTCATATGCTTGCACACAAGTCCTTTGGTTGATCTCTCCCTTTACCCCCACCCTTCCCTACCCTCCCCCTGAGGCCCGACAGTCTGATCCATGCCTCCGTGTTTCTGGGTCTGTTCTTGTTCATCAGTCTATGTTGTTCATTATTTCCCCTAGATGAGTGAGATCATGTGCTATTAGAAATACACTTATAAGAACCAAAAATGAGACAGGCAATAATGGTTATGGTGACAGGCAAATGAATCAGTGTGTAGTGAGTTTCTTTCTGGGCCAACAGTTCTTTTGAGACCCAATTTCAATGTCCAACAGTTCCTTATGCACATGGCACCCTTTGGATCTGTGCTCAGTCTCTGTCTCCTTGCTGCTTCCAGAGCCCCGGAGCTACGTCGAGTCGGTGGTGCGGACGGCAGTGGCTGGGCCCCGATCTCAGGACCCTGAGCCCAAGAGCTTTAGTGCCCCAGCTGCCCCGGCCTATGGCCACGACACACCCCTGAGGAACGGGACCCTGGGCAGCTCCTTTGTCTCCCCTAGCCCCCTCTCCACCAGCAGCCCCATCCTCAGCGCTGACAGGTAAGTGGGGAGGAGGAGCATGTGGGGGGTGAGAATCCAGGCCTGGGTCAGCATGGGTGCGGCCTATCGGATCTGCTCAGGGTGTGGACAGGCAGAAATAACATCCAGATGCTGTCCCTAGGAAGCTAACTCCTCAGGGCACCTTGAGAGAGCATCCCCTGAGTGTCACATCCGTGGGCAGCTATAATCCCCAGGCCGAGTTCAATCCCACCACCCAGAACTGTGGTGAACCAGGCGGGGTCCCTTCCCCAAGGTTAAAATCCAGCAGCATCCATCACCAGGTAGAGCATGCTTCCTAGGGCCAGGCACTTGGCTAAATGTGTCCTGTGGTTATTTTATTTAATCCTCATAGCAATCCTATAAGGTAAGTACTATTATCACTCCCACTTTCCAGAAGAGGAAACTGAGGCACAGAGCGGTGAAGTAGCTTGCTCACAGTCCTGCAGCTCAATAGTAGCAGAAATAGGATTCAGACCCAAGGCCTCTGGTTGGGAGCCCACGTCTCTGCCTCCCAGCCAGACCTGGGGTACGGTGCCAGTCAGATGTGCCCAAAGCAGGCGCATAAGTAAAGTTCTCAGAGCCTAGAGCAATGGGCCGTGACTTCTGACTAGGGGTGCAAGGAGGATTTCGGGCTGGATGAGCATGGTGTTAAAAGGTGAGGTAGGAGGGAGAGGGCTTTTCTAGAAGGACGGCATAGCCAGAATTCTTAGAATTCTGAAACCTCGAGCCCAGCATGCACCACCCTCAGTCCACCTTGCCCCTCCAGTCTCCTGCTGGGGCAGGCAGCTCCATTTCTCGGGAGGTCTGCCTCTGGGCAGAGGTATGGTCTTCTTTGAAAGGAAGGGGGGGTCTGCCTCACCTCAGCCACTGTTGCTGGTGTTCGGAGAGCCCTGACATTAGGAAGTTTCCACTCACGTGCCTCCAGCTGTGATCTTGGCTCTTTTCGGGCCTCAGGAAGCGAGCGTTTTCCCTCTGGGATTGATCTTCCAGAACTCCTGCCCCACTCAGCCTGACACATCCTCCCCGCCTCGGAATACAGGTTATTCCTTCCAGGAAGTGGCCTTTCTTCCAATCTGGCCCCTTCTGCGATGGGAGGTAGACTTTGTCCTGGTCTGACCCCTGACTTCACCCTGCCCTTGGCTCTGGCCTGGTCCCCCCACCTCACATCACCCAGGAGACCTGAGCTTATCCGACCGGTCCTCACTGGGCTGGCCGCCTGGAGAATCCTCCCAGTCGCCAGCTCCAGGCTTTGGCCCATCGTCTTTGTAAGGAGCTCCCCCTCCCCCTGGGCCTCCTGGTGCAGAGCCCGGCTGCCACCACCCTGCAGCTGCTGCTCATGCGAGGTCCCTGCCAACCTTTGTCTCTCCTGCCATGTCATCGAGGGATGGAAGTTTGTATCTGGAAAGAATCAGGGTCATCTCACCCAACCCCCTTATTTTTTTCATATGGGAAAACTTCAACAGCAGAAGCCAAGTTTCCCAACTCACAGGCCATTGCGTTATATTTCCCTCTGGTCTTGGACTCAACTTCAGAGGAGAACCTTTGATTGTGGCCGTTCCCCCAGGCACACACTCCTCTGAAGCGAATTTTATCAGTCTTAGAATTGGGTTCGACCTCTGAGCTCTTCTAATCTAACCTTCCAATGGAAGATATTCCCTCACAACAGTCAGGTCAAGAGGTTAGTTAGCCTTTGCTTAAGTGCTCCTAGTGATGCGAGTCTCATTACTATGCAAGGCAGCTCGCTCCGTTACTGGCCAGGTCCAATGGCTGGAGAGCAGACCTTATAATGAGCTGAAATCTCCCTCGATGAGACTTCCTTATCTTTGGTTTTTGGAGCTACCCAGGAATGAAAGCACAATTCTGACACCCACAACATGTACAGGTAATGATGGCACACCTGGGGAGACTGAATCAGGGTGGGAACAGGATCTCGGCGGTTTGGCCCCCTCTCCAGTGTTCAGTTTCTGTGATATGGAGTTGACAAGAAGTCACCTTCAGTTTTTTAGTTTAATTTCATTGAATTTATTGGGGTGACATTGGTTAACAAAATCATATAGGTTTTAGGTGTACAATTCTATAAATAATCATCTGTATATTGTATTGTGTCCTTCCTTCACCATGCATTCCTTTACCCTCTTCTACCTCCTCCCATCCCCCTTTCCCTCTGGTAATCCCCAAACTGTTGTGTCTATGAGTTTTTCCCCCTTGGCTTAATCCCTTCACCTTTTCACCCAGCCCCCCTCCACCCCTCCCCTCTGACAGCTGTCAGTCTGTTCTCTATCTAGAAGTCTGTTTCTATGTTGTTTGTTAGTTTATTTTGTTCATTAGACTCAGTCACCTTCAGTTTCGATGGAAGAGCGCTTCTCGCTTTGACTTTGGTTCAGGAGCCAGAGTAGTACAGTGGAGAAAACATGTGCTTTGGAATCAGACACAGCTGACTCGAAACCCTGGTCTTTTATGAGCCGTGTGATCATGAGCCAATTGCTTAACCTATCTGAGCCTCAGTTTCTTCTGATGGTGCCATAGGATGATGTAAAAGCCTTGACATTCCCATGCGTGCAAGTGGAACTCTTGCTGCTGTTGCTAGTGGTGGGAGGGAGGTCTGGGTGCTCACTGAAAACCTGTTCTTCATTAAGTACATTTGCTGACATCTCAATCTGCCCTTTCTCTCTCTAGCACTTCGGTGGGGAGTTTCCCATCGGCGGAGAGCAGTGACCAGGGCCCCCGGACGCCCACCCAGCCTCTGCTGGATTCTGGCTTCCGCTCCGGCAGCCTGGGCCAGCCCAGCCCTTCTGCTCAGAGAAGCTACCAGAGTTCTTCTCCTCTTCCAACCGTGGGCAGCAGCTACAGCAGCCCCGACTACTCACTTCAGCAGTTCAGCTCCCCAGAAAGCCAGGCCCGGCCTCAGTTCAATGCGTCTGGTGTCCACGCTGTCCCTGGGAGCCCTCAAGCACGCCACAGGACAGTGGGCACCAACACTCCCTCCAGTCCCGGCTTTGGCCGCCGAGCTGTCAACCCCAGCATGGCTGCCCCCAGCAGCCCCAGTTTGAGCCACCGCCAGGTGATGGGCCCACCAGCAACTGGTTTCCATGGTAACGCAGTCCCCAGCCCCCAGAGCAGTGCAGTGACCACTCCAGGAAGCCCCAGCCTGGGCCGGCACCCTGGGGCCCACCAGGCCTCAGGCCTCCATGGCAGTGTGGCTGTCACTCCAGGGAGCCCCAGCCGCGGCCAACAGCCGGGGGCCCACCAAGCCTCAGGCCTCCCTGGCAATGTGGCCACCACTCCAGGGAGCCCCAGCCTGGGTCGGCATCCTGGAGCCCACCAGGGCAACTTGGCCTCCAATCTCCATGGCAACACAATATCCAGCCCCGGAAGCCCCAGCCTGGGCCGTCATCTCGGAGCATCTGGATCCATGGTTCCTGGCAGCCCCAGCTTAGATCGGCACGTGGCCTATGGCGGCTACTCCACCCCTGAGGACCGGAGACCCACGCTGTCCCGGCAAAGCAGTGCCTCTGGCTACCAGGCTCCTTCCACGCCCTCCTTCCCTGTGTCTCCTGCCTACTACCCGGGCCTGAGCAGCCCCGCCACCTCCCCTTCACCAGATTCGGCAGCCTTCAGGCAAGGGAGTCCAACACCGGCCTTGCCAGAGAAGTGGAGGATGTCCATGGGAGACCGAGTGGGCAGCCTCCCCAACTATGCCACCATCAATGGGAAGGTGTCGTCCTCGCCTGTCGCCAGTGGCATGTCCAGTCCCAGTGGGGGCAGCACTGTTTCCTTCTCACACACTCTGCCTGACTTCTCCAAGTACTCCATGCCAGGTGGGCCTCTCCTTCACCTCTGCGTCTCCTGCTGACAGGTTAAGTCCACCAGTTAGGGTATCTGAACTGCTGTCTGTTCTGGCATCCTCTTGGCAGATAACCGTGGGTGGATCACTGGCTGTGGGCCTCAGTTGCCTTATCTGCTTAATGGGATTTGGAGGTGTCCTCAAAGGAATTAATTGTGCTATGGTTGTGGTGACTGTGGGGCAGGGATGAAGCTGCCGATGATGATGAGGAGGATGGTGAAAATAATAATAATGTTAGTATTATTGTTACAATTACCAGAGCCACTCCCACTTGTTGAGCACATGTTGTGCGCCAGGCTCTGAGCTAAGCAGTCTCTCATTCATCCTCACAGCCACACATGAGGAAACGGGCTTGGAGGGCTCAGTCTTTGTCCAGGGTCAGACAGTTGAGAAATGGCAGGGCCAGGCTGCCAATCCAGTCCCATACTACCCAAACTAGTGCTGCTAAAACATTGGAGTTGTTGGATCATGCTTCCCTATCTTGAGGGTTATGGAGATTTAGTATAACCTTGACACTCTGCCTTCCAAACCTGGACCGCCAAACCTTTTGCCAGCCCCTTGTTCCCATCTTTGGGTCCCCACTAGGCACACGTAACTAATAATAGATCTGGCAGCCAGATGTGATACGGGCCAAGGGCAGGGCATTTCACTGGAGTCTAGTTTCTGCCAACCCGGCTTCACTGAAGCCTGTGCAGGTTTGCACACTGAATTCTTCGCTCGTCACCAGAACTCGGCCTTTTGGCTTCTGCTGAGAGGGCTCATTATCCAGACACAAAGGTCAAGGCCTCAGCTGATATGCAGCTTCTCATCCAGACCTGGAACCTGTGTGTGCAGAGGACCCCGGGGCCCTGAGGCATTCGAGGAAGATCGGGAATGTCTTGGGCAGCCTGGAATGGGTCCCAGCTGCCTGGATTCTCAACGTGTCACTACTAGGTCCTGCCCTGAGCCTGCCAAGCCAGGACTCTACAGCGCCCCTGCACGCCCCTGCTTCCTGCTGCCCACAAGAGACATCTGGTTCCCAGCTCCTCTCCTTAGAGGATGCAAAACTTCTAGTAGTTGGGACATTTCCTGTTTCCCACCATCTTCCCTGCTTAAAATAGCCACTGGAGTCAACACAGGAAGGCACATGGGGCTGCAGCCGCCTCTGACAGCTCATTAGACAGGCCCAGCACCAGCGGCTGGGGCTTCAGAGCAGAGAAAGGCAGCTTGCAACAGTTGCACGGCCCAGCTGGCTAGCCCAGAGGCCTCCCCCAGTGCACAGCTCAGGAGAGGGAGCTGATCTAGCCCCTCACTGTCCTCCAGAGACAGGTCCCAGGAACCTACCAGAGTTTGACAGGTTGAAATTGACTAAGCACTGGACACTCAACCCAACCCTGTCCCTGGTCTGGATGCCCTGAGCTTTACTGCATCATCAACACAGGCTCCCTCTGTTCTGCCTCTCTCTCAAGAAAGGAGAGGAAACATGTACAATTGGAATAATCCTTTCCCCTCTTCACCCATTCCCCTTTTGGTTTCCTTTTGTTCCCAAAGATAAGGGAAGAGATTGGAGAGCGAGGGGCACACATCCTAATACCTAGCAGGAAGCTATGGTGTAACAGGCACTGAACCGGTTGCTGGGTCTTTTCATCCAGGAAGGTCTAACAGGAGCCATAATATTACCCATGGAAAGGCTCACACGTGGGCTTGGGAAACGCACTCACCTTCTCTGAACCTCACTTTCCTCATTTTAGAGTTAGGAGGTTGGACTAGATGCTCTCAGAGGTCCTTCTAGAACCTATTGTTCTGTGAAATAATCCCAAGTCTGCAGAGGGTCTGGGGTGGGAGCATCTGCCAGAGAAGTGGGGTATGTGACACATGAGATGACTTTCAAATTCTAGGCCAAACCTTCCCCTTTTTGTTCTAGAGCAGGAGCGACTCCTTTGTCCTCTATGATAAAGAACTCAGGCTTTCCGCATGGGAATGAGGAGGGGACTGGGGAGAAGTGGAACAAAATGGTCTTTCTGCCCAGTCCTCAAGGTTGTTATGATAAAGTTGGGACATCGAGCCTCTGGAGAAAGGGGCTAGAACTGGGTGTCTTAGACTGTGGGAAAGAAGCTGCAAGAAGGGTCTAGTCTGAATCTTATAGAGAAAGGAGATGGGGTGGAGTGGGGATTCATTGGCCCAGGGAGAATGCTGTGCCAGCCCTTCAGCAGGAGAGCAGCTCTGTGGCACACGGTGGTTGGTGGTGGACAGAGAGGATGCCAAAGCTGCTCAGGGCCCTTGAGCAATACTCTGCTGATGTTTGAGGTGACTGACTTTCTTAGGGCAGCATAACAAAGTGCAACAGACTTTATGCTGAAGACACAGAATTTATTCTTTCACAGTAGTGGAGGCTAAAGTCCAAAATCAAGGTGTTGGCTGGGTTGGCTCCTTCTGGAGGCTCTGAGGGAGGAGCGTCTGCTCCAGGCCTTTTTCCCGGCTTCTCATTGCTGGCAATGCTTTGTGTCCCTCGGCTATAGACGCATCTCTCCAATCTGCCCCCACATTCACATGGTGCTCTCCCCTTGTGTCTCCGTCTCTTTTCTTCCTCTTATGAGGACACCAGTCATATTGGATTGGGGACCATTCTAATCCTGTATGACCTCATTTTAATTTGATTACATATGCAAAGACCTTATTTCCAAATAAGGTCACATTCACAGGTATTGGAGTTAGGACCCCCACACATCTTTTGGGTTGGGAGGGCACAATTTAACCCATATCACTTTTTTTTTTTCTCCTTTAGACAACAGCCCAGAGACCCGGGCTAAAGTGAAATTTGTCCAGGACACTTCCAAGTATTGGTACAAACCCGAGATCTCCAGAGAGCAGGGTGAGTGCTGGGAGGCTCTGGGGGTCCATCCAAGCTCATAGCTGGCTGCTGCCTCCCCTGGGCAAGAAATTTAAGTAGACTCCTTCCTCTTTGCAGTAGGTGGTGGTCTTAGAGAGGGGGCTGGGATCAAGGTCAGACAGGAAGAGCAGTCGCTCTGGTGAAGTATGGGGGAGCAGAGCAGTGATTGTAAGCACTTCTTTGAAGGATCCTTAAAATGAGCAAAGTCTTGGTTTCTGGGCAAAGTAAAAGACCGGCCAAGATAGTAGGAAATGTTAGCTCTCCATCTGCATGATATGGGAGATTTTTGTATATTTTACAGAAAAATAAAGTTGGGGCTTATAGGGGTGGAGATGAAGCCTACCTCAGGCCCCTAGAGAAAGTCTGTGTGGACATAGGACAGGGTGTTGGTGACACGGCCCCCGGGTCAAATCCGGACTGCTGTCTGTTTGGTAACTATAGTGTTGTTGAACACAACCACATCCATTCATTTATATCCTGTTTGTGGCTGCTTTTGTGTGTCAGTGGCTGAGTTGAGCAGTTACAGTAGAGACTGCATGGCCTGCAAAGCCTGAAATATTTACATCTGGCTATTTACAGAAAAAGTTTGCCAATTCCAGTATAGAAAGATCCTTAAGAGTGTTTGAATTCTCACTTTAAAGAGTCTCCTCTCACTTAAGAAAGAATGAGGTTCCAGAGGCCTGATGAGACTTAAGGAAAGCCAGTGCCATCAATTTCTTATTTCCTCTTCTCTCCCCATCCCCTCCCGACCCAGCCATCGCTCTCCTGAAGGACCAGGAGCCCGGGGCCTTCATCATCCGTGATAGCCACTCCTTCCGAGGAGCCTATGGGCTGGCCATGAAGGTGTCTTCTCCCCCTCCGACCATCATGCAGCAGAATAAGAAAGGTAACACTGTCTTCTCTAACTGGGCCTCAGGACTAGGTGATCCACATGGTCTCTTCAAAGCCAGAGGGAGCTGGGGGCTGGGCAAGTTTCTAGTTCTCATGGAAGCTGGTCCCTGCTAAACCCTCTTTAGCAGAGCAAGTCTTGGGCTTGGTGATGGTTGGGGTCAGAGAACAGGGAAGCCAGATTATTGGGTCTCTGTGATTGCATTTCCTTGAGACGGAGGAAAGGAGAGGCAGTCCCTCCATTCCAGGGTTCTCCCGTCAAAGCTCTGCACACTGGAAAAGTCAGAAATCAGTGGTGGGAGGTGGTGGGAGGGCACCATGAGAAGTGACTGGTACTCATTTCTTCCTTTTCATCCCAGGGGACATGACCCATGAGCTGGTGAGACATTTCCTGATAGAGACTGGCCCCCGAGGAGTCAAGCTCAAGGGCTGCCCCAACGAGCCAAACTTCGGTGAGATTTCCCCCACTTCTGTCTCCCCAGTTGGCCTGCAGAGAGCCTCAGGCTTGCCCCGGGCCTCCCTCCCCCCACCTCGGTTCTGCCCACCCTTCTTGTCCTAGACATAGCAAAGAAATGGACAGTGGTTTCCCTTCCTCTGTCCTCCTTCACTCTGCCAGATTCCTCTTGATAGATGTCTTACCCCACTGAGACTTGTTATCATTATAATTTGAATAATAGCTATAACAACAGTTTCCTTTATTGACCACCTACTATGTGAAAGTCACTGTCTAGATCCCTTCTATTACTTCTGGTCTCGTGACAATTCTACATGGTAGGTGCCATTGTCCCATCTATAATAATAAAAGCGTAATATGCTAATTAGACCGGGTGTCCTTTAGGATGAAGCCGGGGCTGCGAGGGCCATGGCTGCAAGGGCCGAACCCCTTGCACGAATTTTGTGCACCAGGCCTCTAGTTTTACATATGAGGACATGGAGGTTCATGGAAGTTAGGCTTACGCAAGAACACAGCTAATAAGTGACTGAGCTGGGATTTGATCCCACGATTCTCTGAGTCCTCTGTTGCACTGTCCTGAGAGGGGTCCTGGCAAATGGAGGGGCTTGGGAGAGATGTTGGGAGTAACTTTCTCTAAAGGAAAGCTGTTAAGTAACATGACTGCTAGGGCAAGCCGTTGGAATATTCTCCCTTGGGTCTTGCTAAGAGGGAGTGGATTTTCAGTTTCGTTGGTGGGATGCGGGAGGGTAATGAAGAAGCTGATCATGGTGGAGTGGTGGGCTCCCTCAGTGCTCCAGCCCACTTCCAGCAAAGCTGCTATGACATGCTATTTCCCTCCCCACAGGATCTCTCTCTGCCCTGGTCTACCAGCACTCCATTATCCCGCTGGCCCTGCCCTGTAAGCTGGTCATTCCAAACCGAGGTAGGAACCTGACACTCCTCCGTCTCCCAGCCCACCCTTGAACTGGCCTCCTTCATTTCTCAGCCCTGCCAGCACTCCAGAGCTTGGGCCAGGCTTGGAGGACATGGGTCATTTTGCCATCTGGGAAACTTGAAACCACCTCTTTTTTTTCTACTTAAAAAAAAAAAAAAAGGAAACATTTATTAAAAAGCTTAACTCCAGGAATGTACATAATTGACTTGCCAGATTGTTCTAGAAAATTCTCTGGAGGCTTAAAGAAATTCAAATGAATTATCAGAATAAGCTTCATCCCAGGAGACAGTCGTGGGAGGACCTTGTCCAGAGGGTGAGCTACTCGTTGGTGGGCAGGGCAGAAGAGAGCGGGAGTGGAGGCAGATTTAGGTCACGGGGCGCCCTAGGGTGGGAGGTTGGCCTGAATGGACAGAGACAGCACTCTGGAAGGACCTCTTAGAGGAGAGGTGGCTGGCTCTGTATGGCGTGGGAAGGAAAGGGGACGGTCAGATGTCCCTGGAGTTTCTAGTCTGTGTGGCTGACAGGATGTCCCCTCACTGAGGCGACACTGAGCTGATAGGGAAGAGCGAGCCCACTTTTGATTGTGGGATGTTTGATTGGAACCCGAGAGCCTCAGGACATAGAGGATGAGAATCCGAGTGAGACCAGGGGCCAGCAAAGGAGGTTTCAGCTTCTCTCAGAGGGGTGTCCCACCCTTGGAGGATGGCAGGTGGACCCCAAACTCTTTAAAGCGAAGCTTTTATTGTAGCACAGGCTTCTATCCCCAGCCCCCAAGTACACAGTGCCCACGGGAAGGGAATATGCTTGGCCCTGAATTTGAGGTCTGGAAACTGGGAGCCGAGGTGCCTTCTCCCTCTGTTCGATAATAATATATTCAGAAGTGCCCTTGGGACTCTCTCCTCTCTCTTGGAGCTCCTGAGGTTTTTGCCTACACAGAAAACCTCCAATATTGTTTGATAGTCTCTATGTATCCAATTCGATTCATTGAATTATTAATGATAATTGACCAACATTATTAGCTTAAAAGTTCAAATGCAACTTAAATAGCATTATTAACCATGACAGTTAGACAGTAATTAAATGATATTTCTACAGAATTTACCAAAGTAATTCAGCAGTGATCAAACTGATATTTACATTGTACAAACTAGTAGTTCTCCAAGCCTGATCCCCAGGCCAGCAGCATCAGCACCCCCGGGACCTTGTTTTAAATGCAACTATTCTCAAGTCCCACCTAATCAGGTTCTCTGGTTTTAACAAGTCTGCACAGCAAAGTCTGAAAAACACTGGTGTAAATGGTACTTGATGCTTTTTAATATTGAAATTATAATTGTGCTATTTAAGTGTTTAATGAATGAGGGCATTTATTGATCTACACAGACATCAATACAAAAGAGCAGCACCACTAACTGCCACTTGAAGGCATGCTTTATGCCAAGCACTGGGCTAACACTGTACATGGAGCATTTAAAAAACCCACTGAAACACTTCTATCACCATCATTTCCACTTTATAGATACTTAGCAGGTCCTGGGCTGAAGGTCTCAACCCAGCTGTGTTGGAATCTAGAGCTCTCAACCAGAGAGCAAGTATTGACCATTCCAACTGGACACACACGTACCGGCTGCCAGGGTCTGATATGAAAAGCAGTATCCATTGCACAAAGCATTTGCAGAGCTCGCCGTAGGCCCATCCAGACTGGGGATCCTTTCCAGGTCTAGAGTTTTAATTACTGGCTGAATGAAATCTTTGTCTCAGATCCCACAGATGACTCGAAAGATAGCTCGGGCCCTGCCAACTCAACCACCGACCTGCTAAAGCAAGGGGCAGGTGAGTGGCCAGACCCTGCCCAGGCCTTTCCTCCTTTCTATCCTGTCCCCTCCTGCTGGTGCAGGCTGGACATCACTCCCAGACCCAAATGTCTCTGGGTGGGCACACCACATTTCTGGGCTCAGGTGCCTTGGTTTGAGATTGGCCTGAAGAGAGGACCTGGGGGTCATCCCCACCCACTCCAGCCCCCATGACGTCTCCTTGGGTGGGTTTCTTCCAGCCTGCAACGTGCTCTTCGTCAACTCTGTGGACATGGAGTCGCTCACTGGGCCCCAGGCCATCTCCAAAGCCATTTCCGAGACACTGGCTGCTGATCCCACGCCAGCTGCCACCATCGTTCACTTCAAAGTGTCTGCCCAAGGAATCACACTGACTGACAACCAGAGAAAGTAAGGATCTTCAGCCCACTTCTGTGTTAGGCCCTCCTCCTGTGACCCATCTGTCCTTCCATTTACCCACCCACTTACCAATTGACTCATTCCTTGTACCCATCTATCTCCCATCCATCCTCTTGTCTATCCGGCCACCTGTCCATCCATCCATTTATCCATCCACCCATCCATTATCCATCCATCCATCCATCCATCCATCCATCCATCCATCCATCCATCCATCCATCCTTTTGCTCACCCACTCACCAGTTGATCCATCCATCTCTGCATCCATTCATCCCCCATCTATACTCCTCCATTTATTCCTTCACTCATTTATGCCTCCATCTATCTTCCTATCCATCTACCCATTTTTTCATCTTTCTACAAATATGCCTGCATTGGGTATACAGCTGCAAATGCAACTGACAAAAGAACCTGCTTTCTAGAACAGAGCCCTTCCTCTCAGGCTCTCTCTAACATGTTCCCCCACCCCCATCCTTCCTCCTCCAAGGTACCCTCATTTCTCATCCCCCAATGCCAGGTTCTTTCTCCTTTTCCTAACCTGTAGCATTTGAGAGATGTTTCTCTGACACATCTATCTGTCTCCGTGCATTGCTTATGTCCCCAGTGTGAGCAGCCCAGGTTATCTTGGTCAAAAGGGAAAGGCTGTGTTGACCTACAGCAGCCACAGATGATGGGAAGGTGGCCTGATCTGTCACTTCAACTCTCACTCTTTGTTTATCTGATGTCTGTGCCACAGGCTCTTCTTCAGACGACACTACCCTCTCAACACCGTCACCTTCTGTGACCTGGATCCACAGGAGAGAAAGTGAGTCTTATGTAGACACCTTCCCTCCCAGCCAGCTCTAGAACACTGAAGTCTCTGTGTGTGCACACGTGTGTGTGCATGTGTGTGCAGGTGAACGTATGTGTGCGTGTGTGCATTTTTGGTTCAGCTCGAAGATCTGCCTGTGTCTGTGAGAGTGAAAGTAACTGTGCTGGGCATCTTTCTGAGTTTTTTCCAAAACAAATTTAGAGACCCTTCCAGGGACTCAAATGCCCACTTTCGTCCCTTCTGTCTTGTCCCTGACCTTGAATCTGCTTCTCTCCACATTGGGGAGGGACCTTGGGAGACAAGTCACAGTTCTCTTTATCTGAATGCCCCCCAACCCATAGCGGGGCTCCTCTGCCTTCCCCCAGAAGGTCTGGGCATGCACGGGGTTGAGCTCCGGGGAGAAGGTGTAGTGAATTACGCTGTACCCTCTTTCTCTCCACAGGTGGATGAAGACGGAGGGAGGTGCCCCTGCTAAGTAAGTGTGACTTCTCCCTCATCCCAGCTGGCTGGCCTCTTTGGGGGTGGGGAGAGCAGGAGCAGGTTGAGACTCCAGGACTAGTTGGAGGCAGCTAGGGTCACTCAGCTTTGGACCAGGCAGCCAGGTCTTTTGCCTTCTGCCTCCAATCTTGTCACCTTCCCTCTCCCAGGACTAGGCCAGTAGGGATCTGAGGAATTGGACAGGAAGCCGAGAGTTTAACGAGGTGATGACAGTGGGGCGGGGTTGTTGAAATGATCTTTTCTGCCCCAATCCTGGCCTCCTTGATTTCCAGTCTACTCTTTGGGTGGACTTCTGTATGGCTGGACTAGACTTCATCAGAACATGGGAGCCCAGAAGGTCTGAATTCTGGGATGACCCTGGGACTTTTTGGATGATGCCTCCATCCATTCAGCATTTCCTAAGTGTCTCAGAGGAACTTAGCCCTGACCAGAAGGCTGACTCTAACCCCAAGAGGTCCGCCATTGGCACAGTGGATAGGATACATGTATAAACATTAACATGCTGTAGTGGTTTTCAAACTGTGTTCCACGGAACCCTACGATCCTCAGTTTGTAACTGAGCTCTTAAGAGGGGAGGAAAAACCTTGTTACAATTTGCAGGTATGTATCAGTATGAGTCAGGGTTTTCTCTATATCACAAAACCCAGGCAAAGTGTGGGAATAACCTGGCTACTGAAGCTGACACAGATTACCATTACGGTCTGTAATTCCACACTTTACTCTGCTGGGCTCATGCAAATACGGGCTCACGTTTCTACTGGTTGAGTTTATAATGGTGAAAGGTGTGCTGTTGAATTGATACATTTATAGCCATAAACACTCACTGCTGTCACCTTTCTATATTTGGACTTCATATAAGATTGTTTTAGAAAAAGAAAAGTTTTACTGTTAAAACATTAAAACCATTGCTGTACGCAACATGCCACCAGGGTGCAGCTTATCGTGTCTGTGGATGTCACAGAGGAGAGTGCATGGGACAGATTCTAGGCGGGGAGAGTCAGGGTGGTTTGGGGGAAGAATTTACATTTTAAAAAATGGGTCTTAAAAGACAGGCACAATTTGAATAGGTAGTAATGGGTGTGGGGGTGGGACAGAGAGCATTTCGAGGGGACAGGGAGGCATGGCCACCAGAGTGCAAGCTTCCTGAGGGCAGGGTTATGTCTGTCGCATGGGAAGGGCTGATGAATATTTGTCTAATGAAGAAATGAGAGGACGGATGAGGCAGGGAGGAGGAGAGTGAGGAGGAGTCGCAGTGAGGCCACCTCGGCCAAAAAGCAATGGAACTGACCTGCAGTTAGCATGATCAGCAGTGGGGCTGCGTGGGATGAAGGGAGACCTCAGTGTACCCCAGGTCACAGGAAGAGTTAGCAGCCCAGGGGAAGGAGGACCCAGGTGTCTGCCTCAGCCTTCTCCTGGGCTCACAGGGCTCATTCAGTTCTCTGTGTCCCTGCCACCAACCAGGAGGCCAGAGATTCGGATTTGAGGAAGCTCCTGCTCACTGACCACTGGGCTTTGTGTGGGGAGAGGGGTCAGGGACAAGAGTGGGCTGGTCCCAGGCCTGTAACTCATTCTCTTCGTTCAGGAACTGGTTTTGCGCTGAGCTTCCTGCTGACCTGGCCTTGCTGGGCGGGGCACCGGCCCAGGGAGCCGGCTGGGGATGGGACTAGGGTGAGGCACACGGATGCCTGAGGCCCCAAAGTAAAGAGGGTCTAGCTCTCAGGTCCTTGTAAGTGCTCCTCCATGCCCCTGGGGTTGAGGTTTCTTGCCTGGATCCACTTCCCTAAGCAGAGAAAGGATTTGGCTATTGTTGAGCTGGCCCTGGGAGCCTTGGAGCTAACGTAAACATCAATGTAGGGAGGCAGGTGTTGTTTAGGCTATGAGGTTGGCAGACTCTCCACCATGGCAGAACCTGGCCGCCAGGGTTGGTGTGCCTTCAAGCCCACAGCTCAGAGCCTCTCCCCCCTGGTGCCCTGAGTGTCCTCCACTGCACCAAGGAGCCCAGCAAGCCTGGAAAGGGGATTCAGGGGCTGGTCATGGCCCCAGGCTTTTCCACTACCAGGCGTCCTCAAACTATGGCCCGCGGGCCACATGCGGGTGTTTTTGCCGTTTTTTTTTTTTTTACCTCAAAATAAGGTATGTGCAGTGTGCATAGGAATTTGTTCATAGTTTTTTTTAAACTATAGTCCGGCCCTCCAACGGTCTGAGGGACAGTGAAGTGGCCCCCTGTTTAAAAAGTTTGAGGACCCCTGACTTAGACCATTGCCCCAGATCTCTGGCTCAGTGATTCCCAGGCCCTGAGACAGCTGTAGGAAGCCCAGGGTGTGTACACACATGCGTGTGCACGGCTGCAAACCGGACCCAACTTTTCTAATTTTGGCTGTTGTGGTCCAGTCCCAGGGAGAGGGGTTTCCATCGGAATCCCCAGCTGTCCCGATTGCCCCATCTCACTCTAATTAGCAACGCGCTGGCTAGGAGGGGACCTGAGCTCACATTCTGTTCTCTGCTCTCGTATTTTTAACTCTGATTTGCAGAGAGAATGCCAGCTCACTCCAGTCTTGGTGCAGGGAGTGGGGGTTGGGGGAACAGGTGTGGGGTCTCCCTCCCCCTCCTCCCATTCTCCGCAGCCCAAGGGAAATGCGTGTGTGGTGCGGGGAAGGTCCTGACCCTTGTCCTTTTGTTTCCCCGACCTTCTCCAGGTGTCTGAGGAGGTCCCGCCCTTTGACGGGCAAGCGGCATTTTATTCATTTGCGTTTGTGTGGTGTGTAAGAACAGTTGGGTGGGGGTGGGGCTGAGATGGACTGAGAGAAGCTCAGCTAGGAATGTCCCCATTTTATTTTTGGTTTCGTATCCACCTCTCTGTCCAGTCTTGTTACTTGCCTGCAGCTCCTCCTCCCTACTCCTCCTCCACCCCACTGCAAAAGGGGAATTTCTGCGCCTCCCCTGGAACCAGTGCCACTGTCATTTCTTGTCACTTGACTGTCTTGTCAGTGGAAGAGAGAGAGGATTCTCTTTTGGTCTCCCCCACCCCAATCCCTGTGCTTAGGAGATGTGGACAGATGGGGGGAGAGGTCATCCTGAAGATAAGCTTGCTCACTTGGGCACCTCTCCAAGGCCTGGCCCCTCCTGCCCTCCCCACTCACCTGTCACCCCTCTTCTGCCCCTGCAGGCTCTTTGGCTTTGTGGCCCGGAAGCAGGGCAGCACCACGGACAACGCCTGCCACCTCTTCGCTGAGCTTGATCCCAACCAGCCTGCCTCCGCCATTGTCAACTTCGTCTCCAAGGTCATGCTGAGTGCAGGCCAGAAGAGATGAACTTACCCGATGCCCCGGGCCAGGGCAGTGGGGATGGGACATGGGAGGAAGGGACCCGTGAATCCTGACCACCTCTGAATCCAGAAGGAGGACTTTGGGCCAATTTTGGAGAAGGAGAGAAGAAAGTGTGACATGGGGAGAGGGAAGTGAATTGCGGAGGGGCAGGGGAGAGAGGGAGAGAAAGAAAGAAAAGGATGGAGGAGGATAACTCGGATTCCCTTGGGTAGATGGCTACTGCGCAACCCCCAAAGTCTCCAAAACGAAGCAGGTCCACCTAACTCCCTCTCACCCTCCCAGAGGACACAGCTCCTCACAGAAGGCAGAGCTGGCCTCCTTGGGGACCCATATTTTTGGGGGAATGGAAAAGTGTCTCCATAGCCCAACTGCTTTGCAAGAAATCAAGTCAAGAGAATCATTTTCTGGCCCCCTCTAGGGTACCTTGTCAAACCAAAAGGAGACAGCATGGGACATCACGTGGCAGAACTTTTGCTTTGAAAGTATCTCAGACCCGAGGTACCTAAGGTCTCTCTGCTCTGCCTCTGATGTATAGTTTGCGTGGGAATGTATGTGGGGTTGTGTATATATCTGCTCCCACATCCTCACACTCAGATTTATATTCGACTCTCAGCTAGAATTATAAACAGGTGTACTTGTCCATGTTCCATATTTGCACACATGTACATACTGTCCAGAGGTCAGAGTTGGAGTGACCCAGCATCAGGGAGGGGACGCCAGCCTTCTTCCCCAGGAGCACCCAGGAATATGGGTGACAGGCTCTGGCTTGGTCCCTGCACCTGCGCTCTACTGGCCCCACGTGCTGCCAGCCCCTTCTCCTTGGCAAAGACCCCAGCAGGAGTGGGACTACTGCCCTGCCTCGGCCAGGAGGCGGGACCATTGGTTGGAAGAGATGGAGACGTGCATTTCCATAACCTTGGGGAAGAGACCCATCAGCCACAGTGGCTTTGACCTCCAGGCATCTTCCCCAAGTTGTGTGGCAAGGTGGGCAGACCACTCCCCTCAGCTCTCAGCCCTCAGCCCATTCTTGGCTGCCAAGACCACACCAGCCTTATCTTAGACAGGCTTATCTGCATGATGTCTTTTTGGGTGCTGGGGATCGAGCCTTCCTGATCTGCCCAGCTCTGTTCTGTCCTGCAGGGTCCCCCTGTTGGGCTCATCCTGGGGAACCTGCTTCCAAGAGCCTTGCTCAGCAAGGCCCAGGGGACACCTGGGGTCCTGTCCTCCCCTCTGCCGGGGTTTGGGGCCTGACTTCTGCTGGGCTGTCCAGGTGACTCAGCGGAGCTCTGGGCTGCTGCCTGTATACCACATGGCCTATGTACCATACCAAAGCCTTGCTGTTCCCACTTCTGCCTTGGTTTCCCCAGCAGAGACAAGCTGCCCCTGAGCAGAGGGCAGAAGGCGTGCCTTTAGGCCAAAGGGCCTGGAGTCCACCTGGGCTATTGGGAACCCCCCGACCTCCACCCAAGTACTCTCAGCTCGAATAGAAAAGTCACCAGGACTCCATTGTTGAGGGGCTTCTTAAGCCTCTGGGGGTCCCCTAGAGAGAGGCATTGTACTGATATATAAATATATATAATATATATGTGAGACATACTGACAGAATCTGTAAGCTAATAAAATATAAGAAAAGGTTAAAAAAAGAATAGGTAAATTGACAAGAAGTATTTATTGTTTTCCCATATTGCTTTATTGCCTCCCTGGGCAAAAACCAATTCCCATCCCTCTTTCTATATATAAGGGAAGCCTGAAATGTAGGGGCCTTTATCCTTGGAGCAATCAGGGGTCTCCTTGCCCTGGCCTTGGCCTTCCCTAGACTTTGTCTGGGGCTTAGCAGGGAGGGGTGCACGTGTTCCATCTCCTTTGGCCCCCTATTTTCTGGCAGGCCTAGGCCTTGGCCATCAGGTCCCAAGAGAAGCCCCCTCACCAGGGTTGGAGCGGGTGTGTGAGCCAGCGGGGGACATGGGTGAGTGTGGTGGGCATGGGGAGTGTGTGTGTCTTTTGTATTTTCTCTCCTCCAAGAAGCTGTATCTGTGTGGACATACTGTTTCAGGGAGTTAGAAAGGAGAGTGTCTAACGAAGACGGGGAGCAGTCCCCCGCTTCCCAAAGACTGAAACCTTGTGCTTGGTGACTAAGGTTCTTCCAAAGTGCTCTTCCTTCTGAGGCATTCAAGCCAGATCCTGGGATCCCCTCTCCCCCTTCCCCACCTCCCCGTCTCTCTTCCATAGGAGAAATTCCATCCCTTCCTTTGTCAGTATCTAACCTCCCACTGGACAGCCCGGGACTCTCTTCCTGGTCTGGACGTCCTCTCCACACTGAGGCCAGTGGAGGGTTAGACCATCGGGCAGACCCGGGCCCAGGGTCAGCCTTCTCACATGCTTGCCCACCGCCCACCGCAGCCCACCTCCCAGGCATGGCCAGCCCACCTCCCAGACCTGAGCTGAGGGTGACCCGCAAGCAGGACCTAGGGGCGCTGGGGAGCTGATTCGCTCCCTCTCTGGGTCACTCTGGAGGGAGCTGGTTTCCTAGAGTTCGGCTTTTCCTGAGAAATGGGGAAGGCACCTCAGTCTCCACAGAGGTTCCCCCTTTGGGTCAGACACTGGCTGGGAAGACACTGTAGTCCTCCCATCTCACAGGCTGGGCCCGTGCACCCATGCGCACAAGTGCACACACACACACACACACACACACACACACACACACACACACACACCACACACCGCAGCACTGCAGTATATTCTTGCCAAAGATGTCCTTTAAAAGAAAGCACTTTTAATAATTATTATTATCGTGTAAATGTTTATCCTTTTCTCTCCCCCTCCCTCAACATATTTGCTGTTGTTTAGTGTTGAACCCGTTTGTCAGCCAGGAGAGTGCTGTCTGGTCTTGAAAGTAGGCTGGGGAGTGGGGTGGGGCGGGTCCAGGAGAGGCATGGTCATCGAGTGACTCAGCCACACAGCCCCAGGCGGGCTCAGCCTGGCCCCAGGCCCCGCCTGCTTCTGGCTGTCGTCCAACCAGGCCTCCAAGGCAGGGAGGCAGGCCCAGTGCCGCCACGTGGCTCTTCCCAGGTGGAAGGAGAGGGGAGGACCGGGCATGGGAACAATGGCGAGCAGACCCCAGAAGGGAAATAGGGAGGAAGTGAGCTGTTTGATCAGCCTCCAAGGTGACTGGCATCCCCTTCCCTGAGGTCATGTGTTCTGGCTCCCTTGTCTAGCTAGTGTTTGAGGGACAGACATGTCTTGTCCTGGGTTTGGGAAAGGCCTTGACCTGGTCCTCATGGCAGCCTTTCCTGCAGCCGCTCCAAGCTCGTGGACAGCCAGGACCCCTCCTGCTCTGGGCTTTGGGGAGTCCCTGGGCGTGTCAGAAGCTGGCAGGACAAGGTGATGGGCTTGGTGGCTGTGCCACCATAAGAGGAGGCAGCTGGCTGGATGAGCGTGACCCTTCCATGAAGGGGCTCCAGGAGGGAGATGAGTGGGGCGTTCTCCTCCTTCCTCGGATGGGCATGAGCAGAGATGGGCAGACTCCTCACAGATGGGACAACACCTATGCCCTGACGTGCACCGCCACCCTGCCCCGGGGTCTCCTCCCTTTGTTCCCAGCTTCAGGACCTGGGGAGATCAAAGGGGGCCAATGCCCGAGTCCAAGGGCAGCCTCTGCCCCTGCGTCTCCCCACACTTGGGGTTCTTGGAGAGATCAGAGGCCACGCCCTGGAGCCACTCTTCACCCAGGGCCAGGCCCCGGAATCTCGAGACCAGAGTCCCCTGGCAGTGGTAACACAGGACGTGTGTGCGCGTGTGTGCAAGTGCGGGTGTATGTGTGTGCTTATTTTGCTCATCTCTCTAGGGATCGGCAGGGTTGGGTTGGAGGAGGTGGGCAATAGGAGGATCTCAAGTTCAATATCATCGGGCGCGGAAGGAATCGGGAGGCCAGGCCTGTAGGGCCTCGATGGGTGGAATCTCAGTGTTGGTAATGGGGTGGGCTCTGCGGTCCTCAGATGTCCCAAATGTGGGAGGACTTGTGCTTATTTCTCACGCCTGGCTCTTCCCAGCAGTGAGGCAGTTGTAGAGGGATGTCCCAAGTTGGTTTTCTAATCAGTGTTAAGCAGCTGAGACTCTCCTGTGTCCGTGTTGGGTTTGTGTGTGTGTGTGTGCGCGCGCGCGTGCGGAGCACATCTGTGTCTGCATGCGTCTCCCTGTTTCTCCCCTCCCTCTGACATGTCATTCAAAACAAATGTAAGGAGTCCGTTACCACCCCACCCCATCCTCCCCTGCCTCCCAGGCCTTCCCTCTGCAGGAAAACCAGAATAACCCGCCCTCCTCCCATGCCCTGACTGTGTATTTATATAGATGGAAATATACTTTCTATTTTGTATCATCGTGCCTATAGCCTCGGCCGCCTTGTATAAACCCTGATTATGCTACTTACCCTGGACATGAATGTGTTGTACACTGAGGCTGCCCGCTCCTGTCGGCGGCTTTGTTTCTTTGCGATCCATTGTATGGCTTTATAAATGATAAAGTGAAAGAAAACCTGGGCTGTTGTCTAGCTGTGTTGTTTGGAAAGGGGTCTGCCAGGTGTCTGGTGGGCAAATCAAGGCCTCCCCCACCCTCTGGCTGTGGCTCCCGGGCTGCCTCCGCCGGACCACTCACCTGGTCCTCCCAGCGGCTTCCCACCTCCAGGTCTTGGTTCTGATGACTGTGAGTTTTGCATCTGGACTCTTTCTGCTGGAAGAGAAACTCAACTCAAATTGGCTTAAGGAAATAAAAAAGGAATGTATGGGCCCCTGTGACCAAGAAGCAAGCATAGCTGGACCCAGGGGCTCAAATGGGGAAACAGGAATGCGTCTCCATCCCGCGGCTCTGACTCGGCTCAGTTCGTAGGCAAGTTCCATCCCGGTGGTCCTGGGTGAATTCTTTGCAATTCAGCAAGTTTGGAGTGGTACCTAGCGAGGCATGCCTAGCGCAGTGCAGGGTGCCCTGGGAGATCGCAAATGCTCCCGTGGCAGCTCCAGCTCCCCATCGAGCTGACAGCGCAGCTGGGAGGTGGCTCGGGGCTGATTCGAGCACACGGTGCTGAGACCCCTGTGGGGCCAGCACAGTGAGCACCAGGGCAGCTTCTCTCACTCACTGTTTGGTCTCAGGACTCCTTTACACAAAGAGCTCTTGTCCGTATGGGTTCTCCCTTTCCATACTTACCATGCTCTAAATGAAAACTGGGAACATTTAAAAAATGTTTTCCAATTCCCTTCCATGGCAATATTCAACTCACTACATGTTAACATAAATAGAAATTTTATGAAAAACGATATTATCTAAAACAAAAAAGCTTGGGGTAAGGAGTCACACTGCTTTTCGTTTTCCAAAGCTCTCTCACGCCTGGCTTCTCCGAAGGCAGCCGGGTTCCTCTCAGAAGGCTTCTGGTTCCCTTAGTTGTGATACCACACACGTGCCCCTCGGAGTGAAAAGGACAAGAGCTTAGTATTACTAAGGAAATAGTTTTGACCTCACACAACCCCCGAAAGCATCCCTGGGCCCCTTGGGCCCTCGGACTGTCCTCAGAGAACTGCCGTAAGGGATACAAAAACAAAGAAGCCCGGCTGCTGCCCGTGGTGGAGGAGGACCGTGTATTCCAGACCTACTATGTGCTAGCCTTTGCCAGGTCTCATCTTTCCAATACACCCGTGAGGCAGGTGGCATTAGACCCAAGTGACAGATAAGGAAACTGAGGCTGTGAGAGGTCACACTGCTTCTGATGGGCACAGCTGGTGCTTGTCACTACTGGCGACAGCTGGCACTGGCAGACCTGCGAAGTGCCAAGACCTCACTGAGCATGTGTGTTTTCTCACGCACACAAACCCGGCGAGATAAGGGCTGTCCTTGTCCTCATTTTACAGAGAGAGAAACGGGGGTTCAAAGAGGCTCCGAGATTGCTCAGTACCACAAAGCTGGCGAGTGAGCGGCAGAGCCAGGCTGTGAACCCTGGCAAGCTGGCTAGCTCTCGCCTCTTCCTCGGCTCTCAGGGTTTGCTTCAGAAGGGAAGGGAAGACTGATGATGCGTGATGGGCGGGCAGGAGACCAAACTCAGACAGGGTCATCAGGGCGCTGGGCAGTGGGGCTGCCTTCCGGGGAGTGGACAGGGCTCCTGGTGTGTGATAGGGAGGTCACCCTCTGATGTCCCCCCAGCTGTGGAGTGACGTGGATACCGTGGCTGGGCCTGGTGCAGGGCCTGAGAGAGAGAGATGAGACAGACAGGCTATGGCCTGGGAGCTAGTAGCACCTGGCTTTGAGGGGACTAAGCAGTGAGGCAGGGTGGGGCCCTGAGGAGGGGGAGATGTCTGGGGCCCCAGCAAGAGGGCTTGAGGTTAGGGAGGGGAGCAGTCCTGACACCCCATATTGCACAGGAGACCCAAGGGACCTTTCCATTTGTGTGGCATCACCAGGGAGCTTATTAGAAAGGTAGAGCCTCTGCCCCAGACCTGCCAGTCAGGTGAGGGCTGCAGGGAGGTCAGAGCAAGAGGAGCTGCTGGTAACAGAAAGGGATGCTTTGAGAGGGGTGAGCTCCCCGTCCCTGCAGGTGTCCGGAGAAGGCCTGTGGAATACCCTTCCTAGCCTCCACCCTGGATGTGGCCACAGGCACAGCCTCGGACAGCCCCCTTTTCCCGGCCGAGCCCAGAGTGTAGGTGTGGCTGGGCCCTGCCTGGGAGAGCCTGGCCTCAGAACCAGGCAGGGCTGGGTTTGGTTTTGACTCTGCTGGGACCTCGGGAGAACTTTCTCTCTCCCTGGGCCCAGTTTTCTCATCTGTAAAACGGGATAATGCCGCCCCCGGAGGGCTGGTGTGAGGATGGAGAACATGCAGCACGCAGGATGGCCCTGGGTCTACTGCTGGGCTGCAGGCCCTCAAGGAATTTGCACTTCCTTTCCTTTCCTTTGCCTCCTGCCTCCTCCGCACTATTTCCTCGGGCCTCTGGGCCTCTGGGGAGACTTGGCAGCAGAAAGGACTTGGAGCTGAAAGCCTCCCGAACGATATTGATCTCGCTGGCTCCTGAGTCCAGACCACAGCGCGTGGGGATGGTGGTACTGCCGCCTCCACGGCTCCAGCTTTTATGGGGTTTAGAGATCATCTCTGGCCATCGAGACAGGATGTCCGGGGTCTGGGCCCTCCTCCGAGCCTCTGCTCCACTCCCTGACTCCCGGGCCAGTCTTGGGAAATCTCTCATTCCTGGATCGGGTCCTGGGAAACTAGGGGGCGTCTGTGAGGTCGCCAGCTCCCTGTCCTCCCCCAGGCCCATATCCTGCATTGCCCTGGCAGGACCACGCCCCTCCTTCCGGGAACTTGGGCTGGTTGGGGACATTAGGAGCAGGGGCCACATGGGGCAGAGGCCCTTGAGGAAGGCAGGAGACCACCCGGGAGAGACGGAGAAAGCCTTACAGCCATAGAGCTTTCGAGCTGGTGGAGACCTTGGGGCTACCTTGAGGTAAGTCAGTCAGTCAGTCGGTTAATTCACCAGATATATATTGAGCACCCACTATGTGCACTGAGCAATACCGGGGTGTTCGTGTCTCTTGCAGCACCGAGGTCTAATGGCCGTGGGGAAGGGAGAGTGGAGAAGACATATAAAGAATCAGCAAATATGGAACTATGATGGGATAATTGCCCAGGGGGAAAGCCATGAAGCAAGAATTTGTAAATGGATCTAGGGGGTCTTGTGGGGGAGGAGAGAAGGTGTCCCTTAGGAAGTGACACTTTCCAAACGCTAGGGTCCGAAGGGTGGACAGAAGTGAATTAGGCAGAGGAGGGAGAAAAGGCGTTTCAGGCTGAGGAAGCAGCATGCGCCAAGGTCCAGGGGCAGGAGGAGCAGGGTGTGTCTGCCCCTACGTGCCTCCCCTGGGTGGCAGGGTTTACAGTTGTAACTTGACCTTCATTTGAAGGCCGGGTGGAGTAGTGGTTAAATGCAGTAGTGGTTAACCCAGGTGTCAGGTCGCCTGGGTTGAAGTTTTGGCTCAAATCTCACTAGCTGTGTGACCTTGGGCACGCTGCTTGACTGCTCTGCTTCTGTTTCCACATCTTGTAAATGTGGATGGTAGCAGTGGTACCTAACTCGGGTTGTTGTAGGAAGTGAGAGTCTGAACCTGTAGAAATGGCGTGGGGCAGCACCTGGCAAACAGTAAATGCTCAATAAATGTTAGCTACATTTATTGTTTATTTGATCTTTTTTCCCTCCCTCACTAGACGATAGTCCCCAAGAGCAAGGACCCAGGTCTGCATCTGGAACCCCAGCACAGTGTCTGGCGTGTGGGAGGCCCCCATCAATGTTTGTGGAAGGAGTGAGGTAACAAGGTCAGTGTAGTCAAAGGATGCCGGGGTGGGGGAGGCTGGGGCAGAGAGGGTGGGTGGGTGAGAGGACTTCCTGGGTCACGTGAGAGGGTTGGTGTTTGTTGTAAGGGAAGGGGGAGTTTTTGAAGGTTCTTAATCAAGGGGCCATGGGATCATGCTGGCATTTTGCAAAGATGGCTGAGATGTCTGTTTCAATATCTGTTGAACTCCAAGTATATGTTAGCTGTTGTATTAAGTGTTTTAGTGTTATCTCATTTATCTCTTTCTAAAATGACCCTGAGAAATAGATATACAAGTAAGGAAACGAAAGCTTGGAAAGATTAATTTCCCCAAGATCTCATAGCTGGAAAATGCTACAGAAATGGGCTTAAGATCTCTTTAGCTCTCTATTATTTAGGATACTAGTTCATCTTCCATAACAGAGATCCCAAATTATCAAACATTTAATCGTGATAGAAGTTTACTTCTCTGTCGAGTAAAGGCTTTAGCTTGTGTTACAGCTCTTCCCATGAAGTTGTTCAGGAACCCTGGGTGCCACCCTCAATATGTGGTTCATTATGGTTGCACCAGCCCCTGCCATCGCGACTGCATTCCAGTCCACAGAAAGCCAGAAAGAGGAAGGGAAGGCATGCTCTTCTCTTTCAGGACACAGTACATGGTTTACATTATGGTATACGTTATATCTACTCAGATTGCAATGGCCCAAACCATTACATGGCCTCACCTGGCTGCCGGAAAATGTTACTTGTGTGCTCTTCAGCCATGAGTTCAACCATACTTCTGGGGACTTGTTGCTAGAAGAAGCAGAGGAGAGTGAGCGTTGGGAGTAACTTAGTTTCTGAGTCACACTCCAATGCCAGCAGGAAGGAGAACCCCTCTGTGGCTCCAGAAGCAGGAGGTGAGGCCTGCACCGTGCTTCTTTCTGGGGCTACACTCAGAGGATGCTCAGCAGTAGGTCGGAAAAGCTCAGTCATTGATTAAACACAGGGGTGATGGAAGGAGAAGAGTTGGGGAGGACTCTTTGCACATGGGCAACACGCTGAGCTGAGAAACACTGGGTTGAGCAGCAGAGGAAGAGTTCGGAGTTGGACGTGTTGAGGGAAGTAGCTGTGGGACTTTGGGGTGGAAATGTTCACTTGGCTATTAGAAGTGAAGGGTTAAGGCTGGAGATGAGGTGCAGGAGCTATAATAGACACCACGTGGGGCAGTTGCACAGGCCAGTGGTTGCCCTTTTTCATGGGAAGGACCTGACCTACAGGGGTGGTCCCCAGTGGCTGTGTCTGTGTGTTGAGGTACCTGACCACTTCCTCCCCATTATACACTGAGTGGCCAGATTATTATGATCTCTGAACGCATAATAATCTGGCCACTCAGTGTATATCCTCTATAATAAAAGGCTAATATGCAAATTGTCCCATTGACCAGGAGTTCGACCAGCAGGCAGGCCCGCCAACTGCCCATGTCCCCTCCCCCTGGCCAGGCTGGCCGGACCCCACCCATGCATGAATTCATGCACTGGGCCTCTAATATATATATATACACACACACACACTGAGTGGCCAGATTATTATGCATTCAGAGATCATAATAATCTGGCCACTCAATGTATGGCAGGCTGGTCGATGGGGTGGTGGGGTGGTGAGGGGGAATAGCTGATTCAAGTCAGGACCATCCAAGGTCCTCCCTGGACTAGAGAAAGGAAAAGAGAAAAGGTCTGTGTCCAGGGTGGCTGGCTGCATGGGCTTTTCAACATTATCTCCATAGAGGTGATGAGACACAGGAGAAGGGTGGGCCTGTGTCTCAGCACAGAGGACAAGGACGGGGGCAGAAGGCAGAGGTCCCTGTGTTCCACGTGTGGCCCAGAAACTGCAGAGAGAATAGCCTGACTCACAGGGCCACGCAGACCCGATGACGGACAGGTCAGGGGTGACCTCTGGGGACAGAAGACTTGAGGTCCAGATGGGCCTGCCTCAATGCCTTGGCATCACCGAAGCTCCAAGTAATGGACACAACTTCAAGTTTCTCACTACTTCAGTGGAGAGGCTTATGTGATGCAGAACGTAAGCTGAGCCACAGAAAAATTGTGTTTTTGTGGTTCAGATTTATCCTGGCCTGAAGGCATCGTGGAGTGAGGAGGGTCATGGGACCAGGGGCACATCCATGTGTGGGGAGGAGGGGAGGAGAGGAAGAGGGTGCTGGGAAGGAGACAGAGTTCTCAGAAAGGAAGGAGAACCTGGAAGGACCGCTGTCTTAGCAGGCAACCGAGTGACATCTTCTAGAAGGAGAAAAAGGCTGGTCAACAGTCCAGCCACCCCCTTAGAATCAAGTCACATGAGCTCTGGGAGAAAGTCATTGGATTTGCCCAAGAGGAGGTCATCCTGGTGTTTTCCTTTGGGAAAGAATGATAGTGAGGTGGGAGTGGGGGTTGAGGAAGTGGCTCAGCGCAGTGTCTGGATAAAATGTTTGTAGAGTTGGTGACTTGATGCGTGAACAGGAAGTGCAGACACAGCAAGTGTGGACAGCTCTTTAAAACCCCGACTGCTGCCCACCTCAACTTCTTTCCCTGAGCTGTGCCCTCTGTTGTCAGGGGGTCACACTGGCCTAGGTTTCCCCACGTAAAACAGGGATGGGGAAGGCCGAGACCAGGAAAAGAAATTTGTCCTGGAAATCGGAAGCCCCCTTGGGGTGGCCTCTCAGAAGAAGCTGTGTGACATGGAACCCTGATCTTCCCTGCCGGGGTATCAGCAGGTGTCAGCTGGGAGGGAGAAGCTGCCTCTGAATGACACTCCTTCAGAGGACTAAAGCCAGGGAACTCTACCCAGCTGGAGATAAGGAGGTGAAATCCAGGTGAGACGCAGCCTTAGCCTTTGTGTGCCCGGTGTTACATTACCGCATCTCACCCACTTCCTCTCTCCACTTCCTGCTCCAGAGCTCTTGCCCAGCCTCTAATAACCCAAATCTGGGATTGGCTGGTGGGTACACAGGCAGGCAGGGAGTGGGCACCTGGGGAGGGTGTCTGTCCCTCATCAGACAGGTGGGTGTTTGGGACCTGCAGGGGGAAGCCGAGGAGGCAGTTCCCCTTCTCGCCTGTGTAGCACCTCCACCTTTCCCTAACCAGCTGCTCTTTTCCTCTTCCTTTCCCGTTTTTTTGTGCCCTCACTTCCCATCACTGCTCTTTCTCTGTTTCCCCGGCAGCTTCCCAGTCCCCACCTACCAGAGTCACCTGTTGACAGGCTGGTTGATGACAGTGGTCCTTCGTGGAGGATGGATGGAAACCGGGGAGCCTCTCTTCCCAGAGACCTCGGAGAACAGGAGAGGCCTAGGCGTGGGGTGGTGGATGGGGGTAGAGCTCAGGGAGGATTTTGGAAATCCAGACAGAGGGATTCTGTGATCTGTGGTTTTCCACTCCAGCCTTAGGGCGGGAGGATGGCTTCCCAGTGCAGGCACGGGCCTATGGCTCCCTCCAGCGGCCATCAGGGGCACTGCAGGCACTCCTATGCCTCCTGGAAGAGGTCATAGTGGCAGCTGGCTGAGAGACACGGTTAATAGCTGGAATCAGAGAGTAACCGGCTCTAAGAGGCAGGCTGTTTATTAAAAGCTCCAGGGGACCTGGAGGCCTCTGTTCCCATCATCAATCACCCCTCCTATGGATTGGAGCTGGTCCAGAGCTCCTCAGTGACCTGCAGGGGGTAGTCAGGGGTGGCAGGAGCCGGGGAAGCCCTGGGCCCAAGGTGTGGCTCAGTGGAAGGAGCACTGGACAAGCAGCCAGGATACTTGGGCACAGTGGGGGCTTGCCAAGAAAATTCCCCTCTCAACCCCTCTATGTCCCCTTCTTTAGCCCGGGCCCCTCGGACAGATGATGTCTCTGGGTGCCTTTTCAAAGCCCTGTATGACCTATTCCATGTTCTTACTCCCTGGTCAGCAAGGCCAACCTGCCCATCCCCTGCAAGCGGGCCTGCTGTCCACCCTCTCTGCCCAGTTGGCAGGAAGGTGAGTGTCTCTCCTTCAGTTCCAGTTGCCTTTTGGAAAGGCCTGGCGCCCTGGAAGTTCTGTTCTGCTCACCCTTCCATTTGAGCACATACTCAGAGGTTCCAGCTCCCACTGAGATGGGAAGCAGCTGCTTCCCGTCCTGGGGATCTGGGTCTGAGAACCAGGCATGCCGGCATCTGTACTCCCGGGGCCTGGTTAGTTTACTTCCCTCTTCTTGTAAGTCAGCGTCCCCCAGGAAGCTAGTGAGAATGAACATCCATGTTTCTCTTGAGGACTCTCAGTCCTCTGATGTTACCAAACTGCTCCCTGGTCTTTACGAAAGAGCATCTGATTGGAAATAAAAATAAACAAGTGAATAGGCCTCTTTTCCCTGAAGAGCAGTGATGGTGGGTGACTCTGAAGGGGCAGGACCAAAGCACTGGTAAACCAGCTGGAAAACAAAGACAGGAAAACACTCTCCTTTCATCTGCACAGAAAGCATGAGCACCTGGTGGGGGAGGAGTAGCCTTCAAGGCCTTCCAATCTGGGCTTCATGACCCCAGGCCAGTTATCTGACCTCTTGATGCCTCAGTTTCCTTGTCTGTAAAATGGGATAGTAATGACTTCCTGACAAAGTTATGTTAGTATTAGTGATTATATATGTAGAATATCTAGTCTGCTGCTTGTGTGGGTTATTGGGAGGGAAGGTACATTTATTGACTATGATGTGCCAGGCCTTGTATCAGATGCATAGGATTTTATTTGCAACTAGAGGCCCATTGCCCGAAGAGATTCGTGCAATAGGCCTTCCTTCCCTTGGCTTCCAGCACCGGTTTTCCTCCGGCACCTGGGACCCAGGCCTTCGCTCTGGCCGGAGTCTGCCGCCTTTGCTGCAGACTTCGGCCAGAGTCTGCCTTCTTCGTCTTTGCTGCAGGCTCCAGCCAGAGTCTGCTGCCTTCGTCTTCTCTGCAGACTCTGGCCAGAGTCTACCATCTTCGCTGCAGACTGCTGTCTTCGTCTTTGCTGCAGACTCCAGAGTCTGCAGTCTTTGTCTTCGCTGTGGCCAGAGTGCCGCTCCTGTAGATCCCTTTGCCCCTGCCCTCCCTCTCATAGCAGGCGTCCTGCCCCGCCCAGCCACTCTGGGCCTGGAGCAGCTGTGTGGAGACCATTTTTCTCCTCCTAATTTGCATATTCCCTCCTAATTGGCTGGTGGGTGTAGCGGAGTGATGGTTAATTTGCATGTTTCTCTTTTATTAGTGTAGATAAACTCAATATCATGGTCATTATCATCCTCATTTCACAGATAAGCAAACTAAGGCTCAGAGAAGGTGACAATTCAGCTCATAAGAGCTGGCAAAAGAATTTGACCCCACGTTTCTCTGCTTTTAAGACTGTGCTTATTTAGAAAGGTGTGGATGGGGTGGAGGCATGAACCTGCTGAGGGTAGGTCCCAAGAAAAAGAAGTCCTTGTGAGACCAGAGGGGAGAAGACAAGAGGGAGAGAGGTTTCAGGCACAGGACTCAGAGAGGAGATTCAGGGCTCCTGAGCTCTGGGACCATCTCATCTCACCAGGCCCTTAGAAAGCAAGCAAGGTGGCTGAGCTCAGAGAAGGGAAGGGGTTTTCCCAGGTCACTTGACCTCTTTGAGCCTGGCTGGTCCAAAGATCCAGTGATAGGACATTCTAGAATAGGCATCAAGAGGCTGACAAGGCTAGGCACAGTCTCCATGAGGCATGTGGGAAGAACCCAGGGCCTGGCCACAGGTGACACAGGACGCAGGACCACAGAGGGCAGCGGCGACTCCCTTGAAGAGGCGGTGGTGGTGAGAAGCATGAGGGTCAATATGGGGGGCCTCCTGCTCAGACTGGAGCTGGGAGAGCTCTGGGGCAGCACTTAGGGAGGGGTTACTTCCCCTGAATTGGGGGTGGGAGGGTGGGGCTGGGATGCTCCTGGGCTCAATAGGAGAGAACCAATCTCAAGGGAATGTTGGGAAGAGGAGAGCCACAGAGAGTCTCGGTTTAGAGTCTGTGCCAGTCAGACATCCAGCTGTGGCCATGAGGCCAGTCACCTGTTCCAGAATCCCCTCCCTCCTTTAAAGACAGCCGAAGGAGAGTCCTGACACCTTCCTACCTCTGTCCAGGTCCTGGGACAGGGGCTGGTTTTCAGGGTGGAGGCTGTAAGGCATCGGGAAGAGGATGTCGCCCTCCTGTGGCCATGGCGGTACTGCAAAGCCGAGGCGGGAAGACCAGAGGAAGCGCCCCAAAGAGCAGTATGTCCAACTGATGAAACACTTTTGAGCTCCTCCTACGTGTCAGGCTCCCTCGTGAGTGAGGAGCAGGAGCAGGGTGCAGGGAGACAGCAGCAGCTTCAAGATGCAGTGCTGAGAGTGTGGTTTGCTCCGAGGCACTCTGGGGCTCTAAGGCTCCCAGACACACTATAGTAGTGGCAGTGGCGGGTACTAGAACAAAAGGACCTGCACTGAGCTCCCAGCATGAGCCGGGCTCTGTGCTAGCCACTGAGGATGCAGAGATGAGTCGGAGCTGGCCCATGCCCTCCACGGTCTATGCTGGACACAGACGAGAGACCAGGTGGCAAACACGCATTCTTCTACAGAGTGGAGGAACAGGGTTAGGGGAACAGCCATTTCTCCCTGGAAGGGTTTCTGAGCAATACCCAGGCCTCTCTCTTCCCCACCCTCAGTCTTTTTCATGCCAGGGGGAGAGTCTCATCCGGTTGTGAGTCTGGGAGGAGAAATGGACTTAGCAGTCCAGCGCCCCGTTCTTGCTCTCTGCACCCTGGGAGCCAGCAGGCTCTTAGGATGTTTGCATTCCAGTCTCCTCCCTGCCAGGCGGCCGGGGCCCGTCCTGTGCAGGGGCCTGTGGGTGCTCAGCAGTGCTCCTCGCTGCAGTGATATAGGAGCAGGTTCCTGTGGCCACAGATCTAACGTCACATTCTTTAACCGGCATTATCACTAATGTTTCGATTTTCATCTTCTGACTTTTGATCAATATCTCAGTTGTTTCTGAACTCAGGTGTGGAGAGATAATGTTATTTATTGATCCTCCAAAGCCCTAGAGAGTGGTGGCTTGCCCCCATGGGGGGGGGGGAGGGGTGGTTCTGCTTGCGCGGATGACATTTGTCACAACTGACAAATGGGAAGATGCTCCTGGCATCTAGTGGGTCTAGGGATACATCTAGGCCAGGAATGCAAAGAACATCCCAGAACACACATGGCAGTTCCTCACAACAAGAATTATCTGGCCCAAAGTGTCGACAGTGCTGAGTTGATAAAACCTGACCTAAAGCATAGGGTGTTATGAGAAGTTAAAACAGAAGGTAAGCCTTGGTGGAGAAAAGGTTTGTGAACTGAGAATTCAAAGAAGGCTTTTGGGAGGAAGTAACCTCTGACTTGGGTTCTAAAGTGCAAGGTAGAGATTTCCTTCTGGAGTATAAAGTGAGTGTAAAGTGAGACACGTGAAAGAATATCCAGGCAGTGGAACAGTGTGCAAAGGCGTGGAGGGTGAGAGGCCATGGTCCAGCTGGATGAGTACGTCTGGGGCAGGGGCTGTGAGCCAGAGATTAGGCCAGTGATGGCGAACCTATGACACGCGTGTCAGCACTGACACGCGTAGCCATTTCTGATGACACGCGGCTGCTGAGGCGGCCGCATGCCGAGGATGAAACATTTGCTGCTCCTGAGGATGAAACATTTGCGACTAGAGTCTTGGAGTTAGACTCTAACTCCAAGACTCTAGTCGCAAATGTTTCATCCTCCCCTATTAGACACTCTGTGCCGGAGGTCTGTAGGCCAAAACAACAGAAGTCCGGCACAGAGCGTCTAGTTCTGGGACTTCCGGTTAAGCCGGGATCTTTGCCCTCACTTCCGCTGGCAGAGCAGGGAGCAGCGGAACGCAGCGGGGGATGCATCTCTGGGGCCCTGCCATTACCAGTAACCAAATAACAGTTAACTACAGCAACCATTATCTACTATTCTGGAGTGTCATGGATTTCTAATCCATCATTACTGAGATAAGTGAGGGGGAGGCTGGGAGAGGCGAGGGTTTGTGGCGTGCTATGGGTGCCGTTTCCCGCCATTAGAAATAGCGGCAGCCATTTTAATTCACATAAGGAACACCATCTTGCTCCATAGTGCAGACTCCATTTCACCACTATTACTGTTGTGCATCCTTATTAACCCCTATTTCTGCTTATTAACCCTGACCTTTCCTAAAAGACAGTTATATGCACCATTTTGTGGTTAGTTAGGCTAGTTAACCCCTAATTGCCTGCAGGCCTAACAAGCTATCTATAATTCTATCTTCTGTCACTGCCTCCCTGATGGAGAACCCAAAAACTAAAAAAACTAAGGTTAAGTAAAGGAAGTGGTAGTAGCAGTGGCCGACCCTTTCAAGAGACATGGACCGAGATGTATGGCTTTATAGAAAAAAATGGTAGATCATTTTGCGTTCTATGTACTGAAATGATCGTAAGCAGAACGTGGAATATAAATAGACATTTTGAAACTAATCATTCCCAGCTCTTGGAAAAAAGTGAGGATGAAAGGAAGGAATACATTTCCAGGCAGCTACACCTTTATAAGAGCCAATCTAATTCCATCCTTAAATTTATGAAAGGCTTTACAAATTTAACATCTGCAAGTTTGAGCATTGCTTACTCTATAGCTCAGCATGGAAAAGCGCTCAGTGAGGGAGAATTTATTAAAGAAACTCTCCTAAGATGTGCACCAGTTCTATTTCACGATATGCAGAATAAAGATGCAATTATTAAGAGAATATCTGAGTTACCACTCAGTAGAAATATCATAAAAGACTGAATAATGAGACTGAACACAAACGTACAACATCAATTAAAGAGAGACATAAGGAAGTGTAAATATTTTTCGATCTCTCTTGATGAAACTAATGATGTCACATCACATGCTCAGTTGGCCATTATTGGTCGATATTCTGATGGTCTCACAATGAGAGAAGAGTTGATAAAGTTAGTATCAGTGTCAACAAGTAAATCAGGAAGCAAAATATGTAAGTTTGTTATACAAACATTTCGTGACCTAAGCATTGATATCTCTAAAGTTGTGTCAGTGACAACAGATGGGGCACCAAATATGGTGGGGGAAAAAGTCGGATTTGTCAAATTGTTTACAGAAGCTATTGGACATCCGATTGTGCCTTTTCATTGTATTATCCATCAGGAGGCTTTATGTGCCAAGGCAGGATTCACCGACTTAAATGACTTAATGTCAGTTGTTACAAAAATAGTTAATTTAATAGCTGCTCGCCCCCTTCACAAGCGAGAATTTTTGGCACTTTTACTGGAGGTTGATTCCACCTACAGTGGACTGCTGATGTACAATAATGTAAGATGGCTGAGCCGAGGCAAAGTTCTTGAGCGCTTTGTGGATTGCTTTGAAGAAATTAAGGTATTTCTTGATGATAAGGATCTGGGAAACTTTCCTCAGCTTAATGATGATAAGTGGGTCAACCCCCTGATGTTTTTTACAGATCTCTCTGTTCATATTAATGAACTGAACTTAACCCTTTGCACTCGCTTGCTTTTTTCTCGATTCCTTTATTCTAATGTTAACCGTGTCGAGTCACACTGGACATCCGAGTGCAAAAGGTTAAAGTTACAAGGTTTTGGCAAAAGTGTTGACGTTATGTTTGGATACATAAAAGCTTTTGAAAGTAAAGTTAAAATTTTCAAGCGAGATGTAGAAACTAAAACTTATAAGTATTTTTCTCGAGTAACAAAGTATTTTGAGAAGGCCAGTGCAGCTGTACAAAATGAAATGGAACTCTTGCATATGAAGTACCAGCATGTTTTAGACTCGTTACTTGACCAGTTTAGTGATAGATTTAGTCAATTTAGAAGTCTAGAACAGACCATGAAAATAATTAAGTATCCTGATGTAGTAGTCTACAGTAGTTTGGAATTAAATGGTTTCCAATGGATACAAATTGATGATTTGGAGATGCAACTTGCAGAATTTCAAGACAGTATCTGGGCTCAGGTGTTTGTCGACTTGAGGTCAAAGCTTGAGAATCTGGAAAGGTGCTGCTTGGAGAATCAAGAGGAGTGCCACTACGAACAGGAAATTTGGAGTGCCTGGAACCGACTACCAGACACTTTTAGCACCCTGAAAAATATAGCAATGGCTTTACTCACAATTTTTCCCTCTACATACTTTTGTGAGGCCTTATTCTCAGCATTAAATAATATCAAAACCAACAAAAGAAACAGATTGACAGATGAAGTTAGTAGCGCTTGCTTGGGCCTGAAGTGTACAAAATACCAACCTTCAATTGAAGATTTAGCCAATGAAATTCAGCAACAAAAAAGTCACTAATAGGCAGGTTAGTTAAAGAATTCTCCCTCCCCCTCACTTATCTTAGTTCACGGCACCCCACACAAGCTAAATAATATCAAGACCAACAAAAGAAACCGATTGACAGATGAACAAAGAAGTCACTAAGCAGGTAAGTTAAATATTTAGTTTTTGGTTTATTAAATACAATTATATATAACAATTATACATTTATGTTATTTAAACTATAAATATCGCGAAATAATGTTTTTTCCTCAAAGTGACACACTACCCGAGTTATGCTCAGTTTTTTGGCGAAGTTTGACACACCAAGCTCAAAAGGTTGCCCATCACTGGATTAGGCTGTGGAAGTGGGTGGGACCAAGCATAAAGGGCCTTGCATACTGTGCTAGGGAGTATGTTTTCATGAAGTATAGAAAAGCGTAAAATACATTCAGCTAAGTGCACAAAACACCAATGTATAAATGTGTTGAGTTAAATGAATTATCACCTATATAGTAGTGTTTCCAGTTTGTGGCTGTTGTGAATAAAGCTCCACAAATATTTTTTGTACATGTCTCTCGGTGTTCATTCTTATAACTTTTTTTGGGTGTGTGTGTGTGTGTATAGACCTAGTAGTGGAATGACAGGGGCTTGGAGTATGCTTATGTTCAACTGTGGTTGGCATTGTCAAATAATTTTCCAAAATTCTTATAGAAATCTACATTTTTACCAATTATGTAAAAGAATTCCCATTGCTCTCCATCTTCACTTAATACTGGCAGTTTCTTAAATTTTAGCTCTTCTGGAGTATGTGTAATGGCAGGCATTTCATTATGTCTTTTAAAAAAACAAGGTTTGTCGGTATAGTATAATTTACATGTAGTAAAACTCACCATTTCAGGTCTACAGGTATATACGAATTTTCAATATAAAAATATATAATATCTCCATCATCAAAGTTCTCTTTTATAGTCAGTCCTCTTCTGTCACCTCTGGTACTTGTCACCTCTGGTACTCTGGCTTTCTGTCTTTTTAGTTTTGCCTTTTCCAGAATGTCATGTAAATGGGATCATAAAGTAAGTTGCCTTTTGAGTTTGGCTATTTTCACTTAGCCATATGTTTTTGAGATTCATCCAAATTGTTGCATGGATGAGAGATGGGTAACTTCAAGATCAAGATGGAAATCATAGGAAAAACCAAAAGGAAAGACTAGAAATAAAACCACAGTAACAGAAATAATGAATGCTTTTGAGGGGCTCATCTCTCATCTCTCTCTTTTCTTCGTGTCATCATCTCCAGCATAAACAGTTGGCTAATACAGGAGAGTAACACGAACAGGAAAGAATGTGATAGGTTCCTTGGTTGTTTGTGTTTCTTAGAACACCACCATCTTTTTCTCAGTTCAAAGCAAGTTCTGTACCAATGGGAAGCATGGCCTCTCCGCCTGTCACAACACAGATGTCACATGCTTACCTTCTTATGATTATGCATGTATATCTTTTCCCATTAATTTAATTTTAGCTTATCCCTGTAGTTATATTTCAAGTGTGCCAGGTCATGCTTTTGTTGTTGTTGTTTTTAAATCCATTCTTATAACCTCTGCCTTTCTGTTTAAAAGTTTAGGCCATGTCTTGGTCTGTTTGGGTTGCTATAGCAAAACACCACAGAACGAGTAGCATAGAAATGACAACATTTATTTCTCACAGTTCTGGAGGCTGGGAAGTTCCAGGTCAAGGCGCCAGCGTGGTCTTCTAGAGCGGGCCCTCTTCCCGGTCCACTTGCTGTGCCCTCCCCTGGTGGAAGGGACAGGGAGCTCTTGTGGGGTCTCTCCTACAGGAAGGGGCATTAGTCCCATTCAGAGGGGTCCATCCTCATGATCTAATTACCTCCCAAAGGTCCAGTGATGCCCAGCCTCTAATAACTCACCTTCTAATGTGATGCTCACCTTCTAATACCATTACATTGAACACTGGGATTTCAACATATGAATTTTGGGGAGGGGGTGGGGGCAGGCGCGCAAACATTCAGACCACAGAAGGCCATTGATATTTAATGTAATTATTGATATGTGTGGACTTAGGTCTACCATTTTAAAATTTGTTTTGTTTATCCCTCCTTTTGTTTTTTTAGTGCCTCTGTTCCTCTTTTTCTGTTTTCTTCTGGATTGCTTGAGCTTTTTTTAAAATTTAGTTTAATTTATCTCTTTATACCTCTTTGATTCTTTTGTCATTGCTCTAAGAATACATCCTTAACTTTTCTCTGTATTTAACATTACCATTGTACCACCTCAAATACATACAGGAGCTTGCAACTGTATAGATCAATTTCCAACCTCACCCTCCTTTATGTTATAGTTGCTGTATAGATTATATCCACATTCATTGTAAGCCCCACAAGACAATTTTATAATCTTCATATATATTGGAAATAAACAAATAGAAAAAATTGGCCTTTATATTTACTCAGATATTCACAATTTCTGATGCTCTTTGCTTGTTCCTATACAGGCATTTTCCTCTGGTGTCCCTTTAGCCGGGAGAACTGACTTCAGCATTTCTTGTGGTGCAGGTCCTTTGTCAATGAAATCTGTTGCTTTTATATGAAATGTGTTTTGCTTTCAATTTTGAAATTTCTTTTCACTGGATATAGAATTTTGGTTGATAGTATTTTTATTTTCATACTTTAACGATGTTGTTTCCTAGTTTCTGACCTCCATGACTGCTGGGAATCTGTGATCACACTGTTGTCCAAATGAAAATGTAATGTTTCCCTTTTTGCTAGCTCCTTTCAAGGTTTTCTCTTTTTCTTAGGTTCAGCATGTTGATCACAATGTAGCCAAGAATAGTTTTATCTGAATTTACCTTGTTTGGTGTTTGCTGTGCTTCTTGAATCTACATATTTATGCCTTTCACCAGATTTGGAGATTTTTAAAACATTTTTCTTTAGTTTTTCAGTTCCATTCTTTCTCTCCTTCCCTTTGGGAATCCTAGTACCTTTTGAAATGGTCCTGCATGGCACTACTCTTTTTTGCTCTTCCCCTTCCTTTCTTCTTCAGGTTGGTTGATTTCCTCAAGCTCCCTGATCCTTTCCTCTGTCATCTCCATCCCGTGAGTAAGCCCATTTTCTATTTCAGTAATGAATTTTTCAGATACAATTTCCTTTTGGTTTATTTAATTATTTTTATTTCTCTGCTGAAATTTCTGTGTCCCCTTCCCCCATTTATTTTGAGTAGATTTTCATATACCCAGTTGAGCAAAGTTATAACAAGTGCTTAAAAGTCCTGGTCGGATAATGTCAACATCTGGTCGTTCTCAGGATTGATCTCCAGTTGGTTGTTTTTTCCCTTGAGAATGGGTCACATTTTTCTGGATCTTTGTATGTCACTGATTTTGACAGCTCGTAGCTGTGCCATACAGCTGTTTATTTGAGATGGGTCTTTGAAATGGACGCCTCAGCAATTGAAAGCTTAATGTCAGGCACTTAAGCTACAGTTGGATGTTCTCACCTGTCACTCAGTGGTGGACATTACTCTCCCTGCTGTGGTCCTAGAAGTGGCCATTTCTGTAAGGAGCTCGGGTTTCTTTTAATGCACGATGGTATTTAGAAACCATGGTATGTGCTCATTGTCATTGGGGTGTTTCTATTCCGAAGCCTTCTCAGTGGAGGTAGGGGATATATGGATATACATAGAGTAATTAAAAGAAGAGGCCGTAACATAGGGAGCTCTAATGCCTTATTAAACTACTTAAGCAAGCCAAAACCGAAGCCATGGTCAATGCACTAAAATCTGAGACAATGAAACTTAAGAACAGCCAATCACAAACAGCCAGCTAGGCTTTCTCAAATAAGGTAACTATAGCCAATCAAATAGTTTCCTTGCTTTGTGCCTGCATCTGCTCTGCGAAACAAAATAGTGCCACAGACACGGAAGCATGGAACAGACCGACAGATCTCACAGGGAAGGGAGGGAAGGTGGTGGGAAGAGATTAACCAAAGAACTTACATGCATGGACATAGACAATAGTGAGGTGAAGGCCTGGGGTGGGACAGGAGCCGGGTGGAGAGGGGCAAAGAGGGGGAGATGGGGGACATTTGTAATACACTCAACAATAAAAATATTTTTTAAAAATGGGGAGTTTCCTTACAAGATAAAAAACAAACAAACAAAACAAAAACACACCTCTCCCCAGCCCCAGTCTGTGGGGTGCTCCATACTACTTTCAGTTTAGTGCTGCCCAATTTAAAGTGCTCAACTAAACTCTTGAAATTTTTAATGTGACTCAGTTGATCTTTTAACAATATTCAAACAAGCAAACAAAAATATGTGTACATATGTATGCATTTATACAGTCAAGCATGTATCTATAGTCAAACACATGCACACACATTTACTTTTATATTTTAATATTTCTATATATTGACAGCTGAGTTCACGTCATTACCTCTAATCCCAGAAGGTTTATTCTTGTTTCTCTCTGCCTGTAGTTCCTACTCCCATCTCTGATAGTGAAAACCTGGGCTCCCAATGTCCTTGTATATTTCCTACTTGTTCCATCTCTCTCTCTTTCCCTGCTGCCACCCAACTCCCACCCGCCTGGTCCAGACACCCTCCTCTTGCATGGGACATACTTATACTAAAAAGTTACCATTTATCTGAAATTCCAACTGGGCGTCCTGTACTTTTACTTGCTTGATCTGGTCGCCCTTCTGAAGAGCTATCTCAGCGTCAGTGCTCCTGCAGGCTCAGCTGGTCAGAGGCCTTCAGGTGACTGTGCTGAAGCCCAGGCCTTCCCCTGCACAGGTGTTGATCCCTAGAACCCTCCCTAATAAACTTCCTGTTTGCTCATCTCCACCTTGGAGTCAGCCTCCTGGGAACCTGACCTGCAACACTAAGTCGCTATTTTTTTTTCCCTTAGTCCCGAGACCCCTGACCCACACTGATGGAAGTCCAGAGTAGCCTGGCCCCAGGGCCTGGGTTTATTTTAGGAGGACCTAGTAAGACCTCAGGATGCCAGGCAGGCCTACAGGTCTTGCGATGGCTCTAATGCCCACTAGGGGGCAGTCATTACCCACATGTAAACAGAATGAGCGGCCCAGGGAGGATGAGGGGTGGGCTCAAGAAGAGGGAGATGTGGTGTGTACGTGCGGGAGGGCACGTGTGGGCTGTGCAGGCTCGAGTGAGAGCGTGCATGACTTGTCTGTGTGCATATTTGTGTGAGCCCAGGTGTGTCCTCAGTAACTGACCCTGGGCAAGTCGTTCCTGACCTCAGTTTTCCTATCTGTCCAATGAAGGGGTCTTTCCATTCTGACAGTTTGTGTTCCTTTGTGGCTCAGCACCTCTGGGTCATCTCTTTAGAAATCCCTCTGATTGTTTAAAAGAATGAAGGACTCCAGGCTATTGATTTGAGGCAGGAACCGGGGTGGGGAGGAGAGAAAGAGGAATGGAGAGGTTTTGTTTTCTGTTCCTCAAAACACTGCTTTAATTGATTTTTTTAAAAAAATCTGTATTTTAATTTCAATAAAAATTTTATTGAATATATTTATTCAAAATAATCTGAGTTTGTAAGTCACATACAAAGGCACTAGTGCCCTGGGATGGTTGCCTCTCTACTCATTTGCAGGAATCTGGTCCGACCACTAATTCTCAGAACTGTTGGACTTTCCAACCAAGGGCCTCTCCCCCGAGGAGACAGATGGAAGGCTGAAGCCCAGGTGTCAGGTCAACCTTCCTGAGCCTCGCTGCTCATGGAATTGCTGGGCCTCAGAGTCTCATCTGTAAAATGGGAATAGTTGCAGTGCCATAAGTCATGGTGTTGTTATTACTGTTCTGAATACTGTTGAGTGTTCTGGTCTCTGTTCTGTCATACTACATCTCTGTGACCTTGACCCTTTTCAGGGCCAAGACCCTTTGTTTGCTCATCATCAGCAGGGAGTAACAGTGCTCATTTCATGCTGTTGTGCTGAACAGGGGGATGTTTGTGAAACCATTCAGTACATAGTAGGTCCTAAAATTATTCCAAGTTCCTTTTCTGACCAGCACGTCTTCCCTATCAAAGGTCCCTCTGCCGTCACCCTGACCTCCTCGAGGTCACAGTGATAAGTCACCCATCCCTTTCCAGGTCATCTGTGCTTAGGGCACAGCGAGAGCTTCGGCAGTCAGGAAGGCTCTGGGCCAGACTGACTAGCTTCTGGGGGATTTTCTGTCACCCAGGAAATATTACCATGTGACTTGCTGCCCCTCTGCCCCTGGGGAGTGGGGTGGAGATATCATGTCCCTAGAAGTCGTCTCTTTGGAGGTGAGGCCATGTCACCCACCTCTGTGAGAAGGGGGACTCATGTTTGTTCTCCCTGTATTCCCCCTGCACTGCCCCTGCCTCCCTTGTGGACAGCCTGCTCCTTGGGGAGTCTCTGGTGCTGGGGCTGCAAGGTGCAGAGCAGGGATTGCTTACAAAGACCAGTCTTTCTGGCCTTTATTTTTTTCCCCTGGAAGCTTGAGTTCTTTGAGAAGTGAGCCCTTTGGGGGAAGCGTCCCTGTGGCCTTTTTTTCTGGCAGTGCCCACGTCAGGCAGGACCTCTGAGTGGACTGCCCCATGTGTCTGGGACATGGGTTCTCTGGCTCCAGTTGGCCCAGAGGCAGCAGAGGCCCTGGCATCCTGGGGACCATGTGGCTTTGGACCAGGAGTCACAGAAGTAACCAGTGGGGACAAATGGCCAGTGACCACCTGTGCTCCCCTTCCCGTGATGCTGGTGAGAGAGGTTGGGCAGGCGTCTCATTAAGGACTGAGACTGAATTTCCTGCCTGCAGGTGGGATGGGGGCTTAGTGACAGATTTAACTGGATTCAAAGACATTTTTAGAAATGACATTACTCACACAACTGAAATTGCGCAGCCAATTTAGAGTTGTTGTTTCTGAATTTCCCGTAGCTCCCCACAGAGCCTCCACCACAGGGAATGCCACTGGGCCCTTCTCTGCTGGGAGCCAATCACAGTCTTGCCACTGCACAAGGCCCAATGCAAGGGGCGTGGCAAAGAGAGTCCTGGGCTTGGTCCCAGACTGCAGGTACCTTGAGATCATTGGTCTTGGCAAAGATTTGCTGGAATGAGTGACAATAACAGTCACCATTTATTGAGTGCTTACCATCTGCTGGGTGTGCTTCCAAGCTCTTTGTGTAGATAGATCATCACCCCATCAGTCCTTGCAGCAGCCCCTCCAGGTTGGTACTGCCTTGTTTCCATCTTCCAGGTGGGAAACCTGAGGCTTGGAGAGGTGGTCCACTCCCCAAAGTAAGGAAGCAAGCGAGTGGCAGAGCCAGGCCAGTCACCAGGTGGCCAGACTCCAGAGCCCTCTTAAAGAGCTTACATCAAGTAAGTAGTTGACTTACTGAGCAAAGTAACTAAACACCGAAATAACAATTAGTCTAATGAGGGAATGGCCAGTCAGGCTGAGTTCATTTTCTGTCTCGGGCACTTCTCTCCCTTAGGACCCCCCTCAGTCTGTGGGGGAAGCGAGGCCACTTGTCCGTCTGTAAACCCTCTGGGGGCCTCTGGTCCTGACTCTGGGCTGGGAGTCAGGAGCGCTGGTGCCTTTTCTACCCGGAATGGACAGAAACGTTCTTTTTTCTTTTTCTTTTCTCCAATGCCATGTTGTGAAGGCAGAAAATCCTTGAGGAGTGAAGTCACATTTTCCATGCCCCAGAAAGCTCCGAAGAGCAGAGGAGTACTCTTGTAACCAGAGGAGGCTGGGGACAAAGGAAGCTTATAATTTTGTAAACAGAGGCTTGGGAGAGGCCTGCCTGCCATGGCTTCCCAGGGGGAGGGAGAAGGGGGGAGGTAGAATTCGGAAAAACTCGAAGGGGGCAATTGCGGGACTGGTCAGCGCTGAGGCCTGGCAGCCAGGCCCAGACCCCCTGGAGGGCGGGTCATGGAGGAGGGTGTTCCGAAGCCCTCCTGTCTCCTTCTCCAGTGCTGCTCCTGCAACCCCTGTGCTTTCTGCTAAACTGCAGGTTGACTTGCTGAAGAACCAAGACCACTGGGCTCGGGGTTAAGAGCCTGGGGTCTCTGCCACCGGCCTTGGGGGACAGGCTTGGGGACTCGGAGGCTGGATCTGGAGGAGGGAAGGGAGCGCATGCTGCTCACTGAGGGCCCACACTGACCCTCATCTGCTCACTCTCCAACCGCCTGTTTCCCCAAACCACTCCCGTGACCCCGTGACCCAGTCAGCCCAGACCACCTGCTGCAGCTCTGGGCAGGCTGATAGGAGCCCCAAAGGGGAACTTTTCTTTTTGTCTTTGGATTTGCACCCCCACCCTTTTGTCTTCAAAGGGACTTTCTTTTATTTTTGTTTTGTTTGTCTTTTCTCCATATCTGTGCAGCCTTCATGAGAGCCACCTGCTCAGATCTAATGTGAGAAGTGCTAAAATGGCCACCTGTCCCCAAACTTCCGTCCCAGGCAGGCTGGCCCAGAGCCTGACCACTAGGATAAGATCAGAGAATATTCCCGTTTGGAGGCTTGTAAGAACCTAACACTCACCTGAAGCCCAGTCCCTCCAGGTTAGGGAAAAGAGTGCTGACCCCAGCGGCACTGGCCACATTTATCCCACGGCACAGTTTGGCCACCTGTGAATTTACGCACTGTGGCGTCGGGGTTAGGAGTTCCCTTGAGGAGCCAGTCTGCCTGGATTTAAATCCTAGCTCTGCCATTGAATATCTGAAAAACCCCTGCCTCAGTTTCCTGGTCTATAAAATAGGGTTAATGATAGTGCCTTCCTCAAAGGGTTTGAGATAAAGCATTAGAACAGGACCCTGCATGGAAGCCAACACAAAACATCACCTGAAGCTAAGCTGCCTGTTCACCCCTTTGTACTGTAGGATCGTCAAAGCCTTTGATATGCTATGGGCAACCAGAAGCTCCAAGAAGGTTGGTACAGTGCAGCATTTCTCAGGATTATTTGTTCAGACAAGCCTTTTTCCATGGAGTATCTCAAGGGATTAAAGTTCCTCCGATCATATTCTGGGAAACATTGCAAATCTAAACCCCCAATTTTTAGAGCCGAAGAGAAGTGGAGGCCCCTTTGTCCAGGCACTGGGGACTGGCTGGGGGTCATGGTCAGGGTGTGTCCACATCATCTGGGAGGGCAGGTTCAACTCAGCCCCAGGACTGTGCCAACAGCATTCCATTGTGCTCTGAGGAGCCTCCACAGCCAGTGTCTCTCTGAGGCATGGGGATGTGCTCCCCTTCTAACAATGATGCAGGTATGGGGGCCCTGCACCAACACGCAAAGCTGGGTTGATGGCAGTTGGTGAAAGTGGTTGTAGGGAGGGCTAGCTGGCTCAGAATGGAGGGAGGTGGCCCTGGAGGAGCTTAGCTGGTCAGCTCTTACTTCCAGGACCTGGAGAGGGGCAGCAGAGGTGAGATGACACACATCAGAGATGGAAGCGTCTTTGGGCATCATCTGGTCTAGAGATGTGCATTAGCTGTGCAACTTTTCTTTAAATGAAAGCAAAAATGGAGCCCCACTAAATGAACAAAGTAGATGAAAGAAAGTGTTCTGGTTGAATTACGTATGGGGAGGCATGAAATATGTGTGGGGAGGCTGCTTCTATCCCACCCCTCCCCGTCACAGACAAAGGAGGTCATTCCGTGGCCCAGATCCCTTCCACTTGTGTAATGGCTCCTATTCTGGGAGGTAGCACTGGGGCCTGTCTGCTAGGGGCTGGGGGCAGCTGAGGCTCAAGACCAAGCTGTATGGGCAAAAACAGAGGGCTTGCCAGGCCCTCTCTCCTCCTGAACTGGTCTCACTCCTTCCTAGCATTTCCCTGGTAGAACCTTCCTGCTGAGGGGGGAACTGACTCTGAGACTGCCCTCCTCCCCTGCCCCCAATCTGGAAGCTGGAATCTCTCTTCTCAGTCTGGATGGTCATCTCTTTGGCATTGACCTATAGGAAAGATGATGCCCTAGGAGTCTCTCAGCTGCCCTGGGCATCAGGGGTGCCAAAGTCCACACTTTAGCCTAGGATGAGTATGCATCAAGTCTACATGGGGGCCGAAAGGAGAATGAATGTGTAGGCCCACTCCTCAGAAAAGGCCAGGCTTTTGGCCTGTGAAGCCTGCAGATTGTGGGACATGCTCAGTCCTGTTTACCATCCCATATGTCCTTTCCAGAGCCCGTGCCAGCGGTTGCGGGGCTGTGGGCTTTGCACTGGAAAGCCAGAGGCTGGGTCCAGGAAAGTTGATTTTCTTCTCCTGAGATGCTTGCACAGGCCCCAGGCCAAATCTGCTGAGGGCTGGCGAAGGGCTGGGAAACGTTGGGCTGCCCTGTCATTGTGGACTCCAGCAGCACCTCCAGGGAGGAGAAAATCTTCCTGGAGGGCAGCGCAGGCTAGCGTGCTGATGAGACAAAAGGAAATGGGGACGTGTTGCTAGAGAGGAGACAGGCAGATGTTCCTGGGGTAAAGCACTGACCAGTGAATTTGACCTAGAAGAGGAGGAGGTACAGGAAGGGGAAGGAAAAGCAATAGAAACATTGGAAAATCCCAAGGGGCACTGTTGCCCTTCCCCTGAAGGGAAACTGATGGAAAGCAATAGCTAGAACAGGAGCTGAGCTTGAAAGGAGACAATAAGGGGCTTGATTCTTTGGAATTCTCAATGGCAGCCTAGAAAGGTTGACTCCACTTGGTATGCGGAGATTTCCCTCTCCTTGGGGTCGGGCAGAGGGAAATCTCTGTTTGGACTTGACTCCATCTCTGCTGAACTTTCACATAATGCCAACCCCACGAGGTCAGGGCTTCCTGGCTGTTTTGTTCATTGCTTTAACCCCATTGCTTCAAGGCTGCATAAAATAAAGGCAGGCACAGTCAGTGATGGGCAAACTTTTGAGCTTGGTGTGTCAAACTTCGCCAAAAAACTGAGCATAACTCAGGTAGTGTGCACTTTGAGGAAAAAACTAACTCCAAGACTCTAGTCGCAAATGTTTCATCCTCAGGAGCAGCAAATGTTTCATCCTCGGCATGCGGCCGCGTGTCATCCGAAATGGCTACGCGTGTCAGTGCTGACATGCGTGTCATAGGTTTGCCATCACTGGATTATGTCCTCAATAAAAAAACTTTATTAAATGAATAAGTAATGTGAATACAGGGATATAAAGGAAGGAACATTGTATCCTAGGGATGCTTGAAGAGGGGTAGTTTGGGCCACACATTTGTATGGAACAAATGGAAGGAGGCCTGTAAATGTGGAAGAAAGCAAAGGGAAAACTGAAGGTAGACTGTTCTGGCTGATGGTTCAGGCTGGAAGACAAATGATAGAAGGTTATGGTCCAGGTGAGTGGATAGAGGACCAGGGTAGGGAGTCAGGTGTCACACCAGGGATGTCTGGCAGCTGACAGCAGGGCCTGGAGCAAGAGCAGGAATGAGAGTGAGACAAGGTCTGGGTTGCTAGGGCTGGTTTCAAGGCAGGATGCCAAGTCAGGGGCTCAGGATGGGCCCGAGGAAGGAGGGAGGCCAGTGGGTAGAATGGGGCACAGGAACGATGGCTGCAAGGGCACAGGAAGCTGTGTCCAGGGTAGGAGGAAGGGGCTCAACCCCCTTCTCTCTCTTGGCTTCCTGTTAATATTTATTCTAGGATTTGGGACAGGGTGAGTTACAAGTGAGGTCATGTGACTCTAGTGGTGGGAACAGGAGAGCCTCAGACATTAGAAACCAGACAGGATCCTAACAGGAGGTACACCAGCAGCAGTCATGGAGGCAGAGAGAGCCAACATAAGGAAGTTAGCTGTGTGGATGAGAAAAACTGAAGAGGGCCATTGTGGAGGTCATGGACAAAACTGAGGGTCTTTGTGTGAACATTACGTGAGAAGCGGGCTCTCTTCTCTCTGTGGGCCAGACTCAAAGTTTTGTGCCCAGCCCAGAACCGTGGTACAATTTTCCAGGGAGGAGCAGACCTTTCTGTGTGACAGGGTGTCACTAGCATCAGAGAGCAGCTGGGGAAAGTTAGGGAAGAAGTAACTTGGAGATCATTGCAGAAGCAGAGTATTGGGCAATTGCAGGAGGAATCACTGAATATGACCTAGGGGAGGTGGCGGGCAAGAGTCAGAGTATTTTCTCAGACTAAAAGAAGAGATTTTTCCCAAGGCCAAAATCAGGCTGGTCAAAAACCTAGGAGACAGTCTCTTTTTGACGCCATATTCTGCCTCTCAAGGTGCCTGAGTAGGAGAGTTGAGGGAGAAGCATCCCTGAGATATGGCTGAAGTTGAGCAAGGGAGGAAACCAGATGGAGAGTGAATAGGATTCCTCACCCCAGTTTCAGGGAGGGCAGTTGAGGAGGAGGCCAGGGGTTTGGACTTCCAGGAACTCTAGCTTTGAGGAAGCCAGGCAAGTATGAGCCTTTCCCAGTCATCCAAGGAAGCCACGGAGGAAACCCATCCATCACTTTCTTAGAGGTGTGGAGAGCTTGAGCCAGTCCCAGAGTGAGGCAGGAAGCCCTCTTCTGCTGTTCCCAGAAGGGGTCCAGTATCTGTTAGTATTTATCCAGGCTGCAGGGTATGAGGGGTGGTCCAGCTAAGAGTCAGCACCATCAGACTGAGTGAGGAAGGATGAGGCAAGCTGTGGAGGGCAGATCCTTTTCTGTGGGCCAGTCCCTGGGTCTTGGAACCCTGCTGCAGGTACCTGAGAGAACATTCCAGTTATTTGTTTCATAAACAGTGTCTGAAAACCAATCCCGTGCCAGGCACTGGCTTAGGAGCTGTGTAAACAGTGGTGAGTAAAGGCAGGTGTGGTCTCTGCAAGGAGCTTAGTGTCAAGCAGGAGACAGAGGGACTGATCAAGTGATCACTGACTGATGTGTGGGTTCCAAGGAAATCTGGAGGTCTGAGAGGGTTTCCTTGGAAAATAGGAATTGAGTTGAGATGGAAGGTGGGTGAAGGTGGTGTGAGGGAGGATGCATTTTCCTGTGGGGGGACAGCATGGCAGACACTGTGGTGAGCAGAATGGTGTGTTCAAGGACTTCCTGAAAAGCAGAGAGAGGGGACCTTGCCTGAGAGGAGGCTGGAGGATTCAGGGCCATGCTGGCCAGAGTAAGGTTTTTTCTTTATCCTGAAAGCAACAGGAAGCTGTTTTAAGCAGTGGTGGTGGAGGGTGGGTGTTGAACATGATCAAAAGTCATTATGTAAAGCTCATTTTGGCTTCTCTGTGGAAGCCAGATGTTAGGAGGTGAGCATGAGAAGACTTGGTATAGGATTAGATCTGAAGGGGTGTTAGCATAGAAGAGGAGGGGTCCCAGGCTCCCGGTGTGCTTAGTGGGTACCAGTAGCTCTAATAGGTACCAGATGGATGGGACTGGATTTGGAGAAGCTGTTCATGAGTCTGGTCTTGGGCAGTGCAGTGATTTTAAAATAGGTCCACACATTCTCTGATGCTCTTTTTTCCCCAAGAGATGGAGTTCGATGCCCTTCCCCTTCCTTGTGGGCTGACTTTAGTAACTTGCTTCTAATAAATTGAATACATGACAATAAAGGTGTATGACTTCCAAGACTAGGTCATAAGGAGCATATGGCTTCCACCTTGTTCCTTTCCATTGTGTCACTCACTCTGGGGGAAGTCACTGCCATGTCGTGAGTCGTCTATGTGGCCAACAGCCATGTGAGTGCACCATCTTGGGTCCTGCAGCTCCAGTCCAGCCTTCAGATGACCACAGCCCCAGCCAACATCTTGATTCTTAACACGTGAGAGACCTTGTGCCAGAACCACCAGCTAAGCTGCTCCTGGATTTCTGACTCTCAGAAACTGTGTGATAATAAGTGTTTGTTGTTTTTAAGCCACTAAATATTGAGGTAATTTGTTATGCAGCAAAAGACATCAAATTTAGACAACCAAGGGTAAGTGTTGTATAGGCATTTGTTGTGGCTTGGCATTAAAATTTGGGAGTTGACAGCATTTTGTGGTTGAGCATTTAGGGAGACTAAAGAAGAGAGAAGAGGCCCAGGTCAGGCTTCAAGAAGAGAAGTTCTACCCCTTTGAGGCCCTGTGGAGCAGCATGAAGTGGGTTTCAAACTGTTTTCTGCATGGTCTCTGGTCCTCCGGAGGGGCCTCAGGGGATGCATGGAGGTTTGATGGGCTTGTAGCTCTGCAGGTCCCTGGGCTGGTTCATTTAGAATGGGCCAGGTTTCTCTGGTTTTAGATCAGGGTTTAAAATAAGATTTATTTGGGGGAAAAGCAAGGATCTGATTTTAACATATCACAAACTACTAATCTGGTGCAACCCCTAATTTTATAGATAAAGAAACTAAGGCTCAGGGAAGCCTAGTGTTCTTGTCATTGAGTTGAATGATGGAGCTGCCAAACTTCCTTGCCTCCAGCACCTTCCACTAGGACCTGGGGAAGAGAGTTGGGTGGTATGTAGAGGTCAAAATTGGGTCCTTGTCCTTGGCATTCTTCCTCCTAACCTGTCACACACAGGGGACAATGACACCCATCCACTGGCCTGTGGGTTGTTTTCTCTGGGCAGGAGGCAAGAGACATGGGATCATTACTGGTTGTACTAGGCATGTATTTGGTCTGAGCCTCAGTTTCCTCATCTGTAAAGTGGGAACAAGGATTCATCCCTCCTCCCCAGGCTGCTGTGAGGATCACATGAAGTAGGAGAGGCCAGAGGGCTTGTCACCATTGATGTGCTATATAGATGGAGCAGGTAGGTCACTACTGGCTGGGGAGATGCAAACTCTCAGGCTGCACCCAGGCAGAATGGGGTCCTTGGGGACCTGGAGATCTGGAAACCCCACATGATATAGATCTTCTGCTGAGAGCAAATCCAGGCCAGCTGCTTGAATGATGGAGCTGCCAAACTTTCAACAACCTGGGACCCCTGCCAGTCAGGATGTTCCCCCTGCGGCTGATCTGCAGTGCAAATGGACTCTTAGCTGTTCCAAGTTTTCTTGGCTCTCAAGTTCCCATGATCCAGGCCCCCACCCATTTGCCCCCAATTCTATAAATCTTCCCCCTCACTGTCTCTGCCTGATGTGGAATTGTATGGAAGGGATGTTTGTAATCAATGCATGTACCTATTGTTTTACAGGGGGACATGTAAAACAGGAAAGTGAATCGATATGCCCACCACCACACTATTCTCTACTCACCCATTTCCTCTTTCATGGTTTCTTTGGAACGAAGCTTGTGATCTGCCACCACCACACCACCCCTTGTAACTGTTCTCCCTTTGCTCTTGGGCAGTCCCCAGTCTGTTCTATCCAGTCTATGGTCACATGATCCTTGCTCTCACCTGTATCCTGCTGCACAACACTGGATGGCTAACTCCCACAATGCACTTGGCTTTTGGACCTGGTCCGGAGCTTATGGCACCTGGTTCCATGTTGTCCCCTTCTAGCTGGCAAACCCCCTCTGTGTGTGAGATGTGACTCCTCAGTCCTCTGAGGGTGGGCAAAGAGTTCTTAGAAGAGGAGCCAGCAGGCCCCTGCAATTGGGTGCCCCGCCCCCATGCCTGGCTCTCCCACACCCAATCCCTCCCCACACCTCCTATCCTTCTAGCCCCCTCAAGCCTCCAGGCTGTTTCTGAGGTTTGGAAGCAGAAGAGTTTCCCCTGACCCTATATTTTCTTCTCCCACTTCTCTTTGCTTGAAACCATTTGTAAGCGAAAAACCATTTGGGGTGTTGTGTTTATTTTTTCCTAGTTCCAAGGGAAATTACTCAGAATTTATAAGTATGTGTTTTCCTTAGAAAACAGATTCCTTTACATTTTGGCTTTGTGGTTCCTGAGACAAGTGGGACCCACAGAAACCTAGGCTGCCAAGAGGGCTCCCCCTCCAGGAGTCCTCTCAGCTTTAGAATTATAGCCTGTCTCCTCTGGGATTGAGCCACCCACCCACTCCCTTTTGGGCCCCTCAGCTCTCAAGCCCCACAAGACTTCAGCCCTGGTGGGCCAGACTTCTCTCCACCAGATTTCCCCTGCTTCCTGGACTGCAGTTATAAAAGGCTTCTTGCCTGAAAGACTTTGGTCATTGTCGTCTGGGGCCAGCGAGAGGCCCCGTAGACCCTTTGGCATCTTCTCCTCTACATTAGGTCAGGGCTGGTGGGCCCCCGAGGAAGCCCAACTAGAGCCCTCATGATATGTCTTAAGGAAAGGGTACAGGGTGATGATGAGCTGTCCAGGTACACAGGACAAAGGCCAGAGACCCCGTTACCCAGGGCCTAGGGGAAGAAGGCCAGTGCTGACCTGCCAGGGCACCAATACATGCCTGTGACTCAGTAGCTGGATGCCCCACTTGGGGGGAAAGCGCAGGTTGGACCAGGCGTGATGCCGGATCTCGCTGGCCGGATGTGCGGAAGCCGTGATGCCCCTCTCATTACCTCCTAATTCCGCCCTTCTGTTTCCACTTGCTCTGCTTCCTGCTAAATTCCCTTCCCAGGCTAAAAGTTTCCATCTCTGGGCTTGGCCCCAAAGTGAAATTCTTTGGAAACTTTCAGTGGAGTTCATTTAGCTGTTTTTGAGTGGGAGAAGGTGGGTGAGGGACACAATCTGGGTTCTGCTTATTTTTTGTGCGTCAAATGCAAGCACGGTTGAGACCCCTTGGCTGCTTGGGGTCTCAGCTGGAGTGATGGAGGAAAGTGACGCAATGGAAACAGCTTGGGGTTAGGGGGGCAACAGCTGTTGGATTCTAGGCCTGGCCAGGATGAGTCCTGCCCTGCTGCTTGCTGGTCAAGGTGCTTTATTTCTCCAAATCTATGTGCTGATTTCTAAAGCTGGATTTGTTTTTGAACAAACTGTCTCTAAGATTCTTTCCGCACAGCCCTTATGCTGGCTGATCGATGTTTTAATCTCATAATACGATTTTTTTTGAAATGAGTTCTGCCTCCTTCCGTGTGGGCAGCCTTCAGGAGGTTTTAGCTTCTGCAAATGCCTGTGCAGCCCCGTCAGCCTCCAAATCATAATCAACCATGTGGCTGGACCACAGACGTCTCAGGCTTGGCCTGATGGAAATCAGGCAGCTGGCCCGGAAGGAATGAGCCTTGCTCTGCCCACCCTTCCTCTCCCATTTGTTTGGTTTTCCTTGTGTTTCGTGTCAGGGATACTCTGGTTGGGAGAAGGGTACAAAGCTTAGAGCCTGGATCCACACATGTTGTTTGATTTGGGAAATTAAAAACAAAACATTTGGTTGATTTTAGTACAATAAAGAAATATTTTAGTAAGACAGGTTGTTGGTCTGGAATTAGCTGAATATTTTTTTACCCTAACATAAAAAGTTAAAAGAAAATCAACCATTATTAAAAAAAAAAAAAGAGTTTGGAAAATGGTCTCTGTGAATTAAATTCCTGCTCAGAGGGTCTTCTGTAGGTGAGAGCTCAAAGGTGCAAGTCAGATGAGTGGGGAGTTGCAAGAAAGGAAGAGGCCAATGTGGAATTTTCAGATCACCAGAACGTTCTATGGCTTTGACATAATTTCTGAGACATATTTGTAAAGTGTCTAAAATGTGCAGGGAGAGAGAAAGGGGCTGAGACCTAAAAGTATGTAGGGCCCAGCCGGTAGGGCTCAGTGGTTGAGCATTGACCTATGAACCAGGAAGTCATGGTTTGATTCCCAGACAGGGCACATGCACGGGTTGTAGGCTTGGCCCCCTATTAGGGATTGTGCAGGAGGCAGTTGATCAATGATTCTCTCATCACTGATGTTTCAATCTCTCTCTCCCTCTCCCTTCCTCTCTGAATTAATATATCCTATATAATAAAGAGGTAATATACAAATTGACCCTCACGCCCTCATAAGATAGCTGCCTACAACCAGTCTGGCAGGGGGGTTAGTGAGGGACAACCAAATGACTGAACAGCAGGCTGCATGGGGCGACCAGGTTGTCAGGGGGGGCAGTTGGTGGCAACTAGGCCAGTGGGGGGGCAGTTGGGGGCAGTCAGGCTGGCATGCAGAGGCAGTGAGGGGTGATAAGGCCAGCAAGGGGGGGGGCAGTTAGGGGCGACCAGGCAGGCAGGCAGGCAGGAGAGCAATTAGGAGCCAGCGGTCCAGGATTGTGAGAGGGATCCCAGATTGGAGAGGGTGCAGGCTGGGTTGAGGGTACCCCCCCCCCCACCCCAGTGCACGAATTTCGTGCACTGGGCCTCAAGTATATATATAAAAGTATGTAGGTCCCCTGGTGTTCCAGAGGTTCTTAGTAGTCCTGCCTGGAGGCAGAGGGATGAATGAAGTGACCTCTGAAGGGCACACAGACACAGACGGAGATGAACCAACCTGTTTGGCTGAATATACAGGATTACAATGCCCAACTTGCGGGAGTGGAGGCCTTCATAAGTTGTCTTTCCCTGGGCTGTGGTCATGGTTCCTTAGCATTTCCTTTTCTTCTGTTTTCTCTCCAGTCCTGGGCTAGACATCTGTTCAGATTATTCCAGAGATCCTCACTCAGCACTTTTTATGCCTTTGGATGCTGAGCTGATGGGCACAGTGATGCTGTGTCATTGCTGTTCTCACACCCCTTTCCCCTAAGCTCACCATCTTACTCTTCCCTTCAGATTCTTGTCTACCTTTCACAAGAGTCTGCATGGCAGTTTTAAAGATATGAAGGAGAGATCAGGGAGGGGGCATATTTTGGGATGGGAGGTGCTCTCATTTACACAGTGGGCACCTGCCTCTTATCTGGCCCTGAAATAGTCAGCGTTCATTGTCACCATGAACTGAGCGGCTAGTATGTATGCGTTTCTGTGCTGCCCTCTGAGAGCATCACCCACATTTGAAAGCTTGGGAAACCGAGGTTCTTACTCGAAGTCACGACTTCGGTGAGATACAAAGCAGCGATTGGAACCTAGATTTGTCTGATTCCAAGCCTGTGATCCTAACTGCATGCTCAGCCATCTTCTGGGGCCAGTGGACACACACAGTTACCAGTACTCTCCAGTGGCCCCTCATCCTGGCTGTGCTCCTGACTGCTGCCCCATGCTTCATATGCCTCATTCAGTCCACTGCTCTGCTCCCGGCTTAGGTGGAGTTGGCCTGCGCTGAGGTCTCACATCCGAGCAGTGTTGCCCCAGGAGGCACTTCTGCCCACCCCCCCGCCCCCAGGCCTCTTGCAGGAACTATGCAGGCTGGAAGCACTTTGCCCTAGTGGCCCCCTTCCTCCATAGAGAAATATTAACCTTTTGCACTCGGATGTCGAGTGTGACTCGACACGGTTCGCATCGGTAGCAGGAATCGAGAAAAAAGCAAGCAAGTGCAAAGGGTTAAACTTTTTATTATATGACTACACTGGTATAAAGACAAATATATTTCAGGTTAAATTCATGACTATATATTCATTTCTATTATATTGATTTGATTAGTATGGTTCTTTTTTTTTGGTATAATTTTATTTATTTTTAAAATTATTTTATTTTATTGTTTAAAGTATTACACATAGTAGTACACATATCTCCTTTTTTTTCCCCATTGACCTTCCCCCGGCCTCTCCTACCCCCTGTTGCATGCCCTCATCCCACCCCCCCAGTGTCTTGTGTCCATTGGTTGTGCTTATATGCATGCATACAAGTCCTTTGGTTGATCTCTTTCCCCTCCTCCTCAACACTCCCCAGCCTCCCCGCTATAATTTGACAGTCTGTTGGATGCTTTACTGCCTCTGTATCTATCTTTTTGTTCATCAGGTTATAATGTTCTTTATTTTCCATAAATGAGTGAGATCATGTGGGTATTTTTCTTTCATTGCCTGGCTTATTTCACTTAGCATAACGCTCTCCAGTTCCATCCATGCTGCTGCAAATGGTAAGAATTCCTTCTTTTTTATAGCAGCGTAGTAGTCCATTGTGTAGATGTACCATAGTTTTCTAACCCACTCATCTGCTGATGGGCATTTAGGCTGTTTCCAAATCTTAGCTATGGTGAATTGTGCTGCTATGAACATAGGGGTGCATATATCCTTTCTGATTGGTGTTTCTAGTTTCTTGGGATATATTCCTAGAAGTGGGATTACTGGGTCAAATGGGAGTTCCATTTTTAGTTTTTTGAGGAAACTCCATACTGTTCTCCACAGTGGCTGCACCAGTCTTCATTCCCACCAGCAGTGCATGAGGGTTCCTTTTTCTCCTCATCCTCGCCAGCACTTGTTGTTTGTTGATTTGTTGATGATTGCCATTCTGACAGGGTGAGATGGTACCGAATTGTCGATTTGATTTGCATCTCTTGGATAATTAGTGACTTTGAGCATGTTTTCATATGTCTCTTGGCCTTCCTTCTGTTTTCTTTCAAAAAGTATCTATTTAGGTCTATTGCCCATTTTTTTTATTGGATCATTTATCTTCCTTTTATTGAGTTGTATGAGTTCCATGTAAATGTTGGAGATTAAACCTTTATCAGTGATAACATTTGCAAATATGTTCTCCCATACAGTGGGCTTTCTTGTTGTTTTGTTGATGGTTTCTTTTGCTGTGCAAAAGCTTTTTATTTTGATGTAGTCCCATTTATTTATTTTCTCTTTAGTTTCCATTGCCCTAGAAGGGGTATCAGTGAAGAAATTGCTTCAGCATATGTCTGAGATTTTGCTGCCTGTGGATTCCTCTAGTATTTTTATGGTTTCCTGCCTTACATTTAAGTCCTTTATCCATTTTGAGTTTATTTCTGTGTATGGTGTAAGTTGGTGGTCTAGTTTCATTTTTTTGCATGTATCTGTCCATTTTCCCCAGCACCATTTATTGAAGAGACTGTCTTGATTCCATTGTAGGTTCATGCCTCCTTTGTCAAATATTAATTGAGCATAGTGGTTTGGGTCGATATCTGGGTTCTCTATTCTATTCCATTGGTCTATATGTCTGTTCTTGTACCAGAACAGTGGCTTTGTAATACAGCTTGAAATCTGGTATTGAGATCCCACCTACTTTGTTCTTCTTTCTGTATCGTATGGTTCTTAATGAAACTAAAATAGACACATTTTTTAGGGCCTCCTGAATAGCGTGGGCCCCAGGCACAGAGCCCAGTGAAAGAGGCCTGGTGCTGTAAGCCACGGTGGCCCCGACAGCCTTGTCTTTGGGTCCAGGGCTCTTGAGCACTCCCCTGGACCCCATTGCCCCTGCTGTCACCTGACGTAGAGCCAAACCCCACTCCTTCAACCCCTGGATCCAAGGTTCTGGAAAACCAGGGCCGCCTCTGCCCTCTTCCCTCACTCTCTCCCCTGTCTCTCTAAAGTCTTGAAGAGAACCATTTGCCAAAGACAGTGACCTCTCTAGGCCCTTCTGAAGCCCATTTAGTCCTTCTCCCCTCTCGCAGCTTAAGTTCCTTGATTTCCTCTCTTTCTCTCCCACTTTGGGAATGGCCGACCTCCCTGCAGTGACCTTGGGCAATTCACCGCACTCCCCAGGAGTCTTCTTTTCCTCCTGTCAGAGGACAGTGGAAGCTCAAATTCAGGACAGCCTCTCTGGGGGCTGCTCTGGGATTTGGGCCACCCCTCAAGCCTGGGTGTGTGCCTACTAGTGGAGTGGTTCCATCCAGTCCCGGGAGAAACCCTGAGCAGAAGCCTGCACAGGTACCCAGAATGCGTTCAGAAGGAAGTATTGTGGTTGGCTTATTGCCTTTGCCTCCCAAAACCTTACCCTGTAGAGAACACTGAGGCCCGAGGAAGACCAGATTAGGGCTTTTAAGAATGACCCAGGGTGGAAGCCCCTCTTGCCTGGCTCTGAGGGCGGTGCTGTCCTCAGCTTCCACTGGGATACTCACCGTCTGGATTATTTTTAGATTTGCTGACTGAGCTTCTAAGGGGTTTGTTCCTGTCTTAAAAGAAGTGAGCTGCTATTAGGGCGTGAGGCAGTGGTGGCCCTTTCTGACACCTGACCGACTCCCTCATGTTGGAAACACGCAGAACTGTTTATTAAAACCATTTATGAGTAAACTGAAGTCCTAAAAAGCAAGTCAATAAAGAAACAAATTCCTCAGTATGACGAGGTAGCTTTTCCCTGATACTGATGGGCAGTTGGAAAATGTTGATAATTTCATAATTAGAGCTCTAGTAGGCCATTTCGTGGGACATACTCACTGAACTCTGACCCTACAGGTTACGAACAACTCCCAAGTTTCACACCAACTCTTCTTATGCTCTAAATCGAGAAAAACATCTGAGTGCTGAGGGGTGAAGGGGCTTTTTAATCCATAACTGAATTATTTGAACCAGGGACATCCTTTGGCTTGTCTCTCTAACACTCCCATTGCCAGTCTGAAATTTAAACCTCCCGCAGCTTCCCTCCATATGAATGCAAAGTGGAGAGAATATCAAATGTTGGGTTCGGCTCTTTTCCTGCAAAGGAATTACTTTCCCATCTCCTAAACCAATTAAGTCAGCCATAATTACTGAGTACCAACCATGTGCCAGGCACCTGGCTAGCGTTTACAATGCAATGGTGAATCAGACAAGTGTGGTCTTGACCCTTGTGATTTTACAAAACCTATTTTTTTTAAAGAGTAAGAAAATCCTCAGTCTCCTGACAAATCACTCCATTGCTTTCAACATAAATACAATGAAGCTTCTTTTTTTGTAGCCAAATTTCCCCTTAGCTTGGGAAAACTTGGTGTGAAAGTTTCTCAGAGACATCTGTCTGAAAGGAGGATGTTCCTGGGACCAAAGCCTTTAAGCAGCTGAGAGAAAGGGAGTGTCTAAAAATCTGTAGATTGGGCTTGGCCACCAACTCACTGTGTCAAGTGGAAAAAAGTCATTTACTTTCTCTGAGACCCAGTTCTCCACCATGTACTGTAGGTGATTCTCAGTCTACCTTTTGACACTGACATTCTACGGCAAGCACTTTAAAAATAGACAATAAACAGTGTTTTATGCATGGGTCCTAAATGACTTCACCTTATGCTCACATTGAACTGTCTTGCACCAGGGGTAGTCTGGCCTCTCTCGGTCAGTCATCTTTGTCTGATCTTTGTCTGCTATCCTCCTTTCACTGCTTTGAAAACTGCAAGCGAGATGGATCCCAGCTGCTAATGGCCCCTGGGACTTTCCAGATCCTCTGGCTGAAGAATCTAACCCAAAGCTTTCATGATGATGATCACTTATTCTTACATCTGTTTTAGCACTTATGCCTCAGTGATCAATATCTCCCACCAGATTGATCCATCTATGGAATAAATATATATATTTTTAAATATGTTTTATTGATTTTTTACAGAGAAGAAGGGAGAGGGACAGAGAGCTAGAAACATCAATGAGAGAGAAACATTGACCAGCTGCCTTCTGCACACCCCCTACCGGGGATGTGCCCGCAACCAATGTACATGCCCTTGACCAGAATCGAACCTGGGACCTTTCAGTCTGCAGGCCGACGCTCTATCCACTGAGCCAAACCAGTTTCGGCTATGGCATAAATATTTACTGAGAGCATTATTTTAGCCAAACTAGGGAATCTAACAAGCTCCTAAGTGAATGGAAGTGACACTCCAAAGGGGAAGGAGAAGGGAGAGACACCCCCCCCCCCACACACACACAGCGTGATGTCTGAGTGATAAGTATGTGAGGAATAGGAAAGCAGACTGAGAGGTTAGAGTGTGAAGCAGAAGTGGTATTTGTCTCAGGTTATCAGGGAGGCCTTTTGAAGGAGGTGACTTCCAGCAGAGATCTGAAAGAAGCGACAACAGGGGCCAAGGTGATGTCTGGAGGATGAGTGGTTCATGGAGAGGGAACAGCAAGAGCAAAGGCCCTGGGGTGGGGCATGCTGGCTGGGCTTTAGGTACAGCATAATGGCCAGTATGACTGAGATGGGAGGGTGAAGGGAAGAATGGTAGGTAGAAGGCTCGAGGCCTAGAGGTCAGATCTTGTAGGGGCTTTTGTTTGAAGTGTGATGCGAAGCCTTTGGGGGGCTTGAAGAAGGGGACAAAGCAAATATGATCTGCTTTGGATTTTAAAAGGACCACCTGGCTGCTGTGTATAGATTGAAGCAAATCACACAGAAAAGCACAGTGATGAGTATGGGAGACCAGTGGGGAGATGATGATGGCTCAGTGAGGGTGGTGGAGGGTAGAAGTGCTTGCATTCAGGATGCATCAGGGTGGGCACAGACCATGTACCATCATCCACCTGCAATGGCATCTGGCACAGAGTTGGTGCTCAGAAAAGGGAAAGCATGACAGAGAACACCTGCACAGCTCCAGAGAGCTCACCTCTTCGCCTCTCTCTGCACTTCCCATGCCTCTTTTATTTGTCCCTGATGTGTATGGAATAGACAGTGTCTGTTCATCCTCTTGTTCAATCTGGCAACTCCTATCCCCAAACCTGTTGCTATGTCTCTGTAGAACCCTTTCCTTCTTGGGTCAGGGCTTCCTTCTTTGGGGATTTGTCCCCTCACCCCATCGCCTTAATGTCTGCATCACCTCAGATTGCCTGGCCTTTCCTCTCTCTTAGGCCTCACTGCTTGCTCATGGAGATCCTCACCTACCTCACCCATAGTTGCAACTACTGCTAGCGATTCCCTCTCTGGATGATTTCTAAGCTCCACCATGACCTCCATTGCTCCTGCCATGGTGACCTGACCTACAGAGGTCCTCTTCCCCCATTCTGGGGAGAACAGAAGAGAGGAGGGGTCCAGCAGACCGAGTTTTCTCTCTTTTTCCCTCTGACAGGATGCTCTCAGCCACAGTGATTATGCCCACGTCAGACCATTCTATGCCAACAATAAGCTTTCACGAAGCTGTGGACAACTTGGAAATGCACTTCCTTTTCTTCCCTGCCTTACTTTTCCTCTCCTGCACTCTCATTGCCTTGAGATTGTGCCTCCCAATAAGACTGATCACTTAAGGGGTGCCTCGGGGCTCATTTTCTTAGGTGCCCCCCAAACATGTGGTTCTAGTGAACTATGTCAACTGGTTCCTGACCCTTGGTCATAGAGGTGAGCATGTCCCCAGCTAGGCCAATAACAGTCCTTACCTGGTGTCTTTTTAATTGGGACTGAAGGAATAGCAGTCGTTGCCTCTGGCATTGAATTTGATGATGTGAGTCTGAGAGCCATTGGGGGCCATTCCCCAGGCACATGGAGGAAAACTACGTGGGGGAGGGAAGCTGGCTTACAGAGAGAAGCAGAGATGAGCAATGAGAGAATTCTGGATCCAATTGTTCCTGAGGACCAGCTGCGTCCCAGCCCGTAGTTCAGTTTCCTTCTGTGAGGCAATGCATTCCTCCTCTTTCCAGGCTGGTTTGAATTGGATTTCTGTCATTTGCTGTATCAGTCAGGGTCCAGACAGAAAACAGAAACCTCTCTGAGTATTTCATATGGAGAGAGTTGAACACAGGGAATTGGTTACACAGAGACAGGAGAGGAAGTTCCTAACACCCTGGGGCTGGAGGAATAAAGGGGAGGGGCATTACTGGCAATCAGCTCAGGGCCACCTGGCAGAAGTTGAAACCATGGGCAGCCCTTGTTGGCAGCTAGAGCCATGGTATAGAAGCTTCCCAAAGTGCTTAAAGCAGCAAGAGAGGGCAAGGATAGCATGATCTCCCCCTTCCTCCTACCTCAGTCTTCTCTCCTGACTCCCAGGCCAGGGGCAGAGGAGGCTGGGAACTGTAATTTTCTACAACGTAGCACAGAGCAGAGAGGAAACAGGGGTTGTGGTGGTGGTGGTGGTGGCAGGGGGTGGAGGGGTGGAGAAACAGGCAAATGACCAATACACTAGGTCAATGAGTTTATTCCCCTGTGCCTACTTTTGACTGTGAAGCCCAGAGGGCCAAGAATTCTGTAGAGCACTGTGCCATACCCCAAATTTCCTCACAAAGGACTGGTAATGAAAGCAATTACATTGGCTGTTCCTGAGAACTCCTCCTCCCTGGGAGGAATGAATTGATTCTCTTCATACATGTCTCAATGCCTTTATGCTCACATGGGGAAACCACTGGCAGCTGAGTTTATTATGTAGAGACTCAGCTGAGCCACAGAGAGAACCAGGTATAACCTCAGCATTTTCACAGCCAGTAATTTCCTTCCAGCACAGCTATGGCAGGAGCCTCCTGAGTTCCAGCTCAAGGCCAGCCAGAGCTGCCTGAGCTATACTGGGCACATCAGGGAGTTCTTAGGGTTCAATCTAAGTCCCTTTCCTGGAACATCAGATCACCCTTGGGAGACCTGGGATGTGATTGCCCTCTGTCATCTAGAAGATAATTCAGAATCTTGAAAAAAGGAAAAAATATTTTCTAATATGAACTGAGTGTGGGCTTAGTGAATTCTGATGATGTGGCAAGGGAGGAGCAGGGACAGGGGTCATGTGAAGGATTTTCAGACTCCAGAGTGACCGGAATGACTAACTGGAGGTTGTCCAGGCAGTGGGGTTTGAGGTCCGGTTGTGCTCAGCAAAGAGGTTCCTGGGAACCTAATGGGGACAATTTGGGGTTTTGCAGATCATCTGAACCAAGATTGTTTCACATATGTTGGAGGGCATGCAGCTCGCTATACGTCTATATTTTAAAGTAAATAAAGGCTCTCTGAGCAAACCACACAATATTGGATGCACTCAGTTTCCAGTTCTGAAACCTCTGCTTTCTGGCTTCACAGAAGCCTGTGGTGACCACTCCGGGCTGGGAGTCCGAGTTGCTGAGTCAGCTTCTGGCTCCTGCCAATGAGTCACTGTAGTTCCAGTGGACAGGCAGCCTGCCCTGCCTGGGCCTCAGTTTTGCCTTTCTGTGAAACAGGCGGAGGAGCTGGGTCATTGAGTGTTGTGAGAAGAGATTTTAGCTCAGCGTTATGGGTTGAATTGTGTGTACCCCAATTTAATATGTTGAAGTCCTAACCCCCAATATCTCAGAATGTGACCTTATTTGGAAACTTGGCCTTTACAGAGGTAATGCAGTTAAAGTGAGGTCATTAAAGTGGGCCCTTATGCAATATGACTGGTATCCTTATAAAAAGAGGAAATTTGACACAGAGACACATGTAGAGAGAAGATGATGTGGCCCTCAGAAGGAACCAACCCTACCAACACCTTGAGGTTAGACTTCTAGCCTCCAGCCCAAGCAAACTAATATACTTGGTCTCCTGTCTCTTCTCACTGTGAAGGTGTCAGGAGAATCCCTGTTCTTCCCCTCCCCCCGCACCCCCCCCCCCCGCTACCCGCCCCTGCCACCTCCATATTTTCCCCTCATGAAAAGCTCAGTTCCAAGTTCTGTATTATTTTTATAAAAAAATATATTGTCGCTAGTATGTCATCAACTCAATAAGTTTCTATGACCCTGGAGTACATAAGGAAAAGAGCTCTTTGTTGGTGGCCAGGATCAGTTAACAATAGGGAAGCAAGGGCAATAGATGGGATGGAGTCAAGTCATTGGGAGGGGCCACTGTCAGGGAGGGAAGTCAGACGATGGGGACCAATGGGAGAGGGAGGCCATCACCACTTCCTCCCCAGAGATCTGGATGGGAAGGAGGTCACAGACTCTAAGGTCTGAGTAAGATAGAGCTGACTGATGAAATGACACCCAGGAGCCTTGAAGATTAGTTCCCAAATCTGGATACTTCAAATCACCTGGAGAGCTTTGCAAATTTTTATCCCCTTTCATGTTAATGAAAGTGCAAAACACTGTAGGGGACACCTTTTTACTTACAGGCATTGCTTAGATTAAATGGCACAGGTAGGATTAGAAGCACCTGTACTTCTTTCATTTTCATCTTGGGAAATTTAAAAATCTTAGATATTTCCCAGCCCTACCACAGACTACTAAACCAGCCTCCCCAGAGGTGGAACCTGAGACTGTATTTCACAAGTTCTCCAGGTGGTGCAGAGCAGGGAGGAAGAGGGAGCACCTATGGATGGAGCCCACTAACCCACTGAGATTATGTTCTGAGAGCCTCCAGCCTCTCCATCCAGGACCCAGCTCTCTACACCATGTTGGCAGGCACGCTGGAGCTGGTCTGTGGAGACGAGGTGGGAATGGGGACTGAGGAGCACTCAGCAATCAGGGGCTCTGGTGAGAATTTGTGGAGAATACAGAAGCCAGAGGGGGAGAGAGATAAGAGGCAGTGGGAAGAAAATGGAGGATACCCTTTTATTAGGCGAAATGAGAATCAGCTTTATCTTACAGATTTCTAAGAAGAGGTTCTCTTCTTGTTAGACAATAACGAATGTCTAACCTTCTTTCCCATCCATTCTATTTTCAGCCCCCTTTTCCTTCCCTGGTTATATATTCATGGACAAGTCATCTTGAACCCTAATTTTCACCCCTCGAAAGATAGCTAATGCTACCTTTCTTATTCCCTGTGACAGTGTGGTTATGAGAATCCAATTAACTGACATTCATGCAAGTGGTTTGAAACCCTAAAAGGTCCCACCCGTCCTTCACTGTCAAAATTGAGTATCACCTCTTCTGTCACACCACCCTGGACCCCACCCATCCCTGCTGGGCCAGATATAATCACATTGTATTTCTTCCTTCTCTCAAGGATCACATCACAGACTCCTTTAAATTGTAATTATTTGCTTTCACATCTGTTTTGCTTGCCAGACTGTGAGCCCGTCAGGACAGGATAAATGTTTCATTCAGGATTGCATCTCCAATGCCTGTCACATGCTAGGCGATTGACGGATGTGTTTTGCATTAATAAATGAAGACTGTAGGCAGAGCAGAACACTGAACAGTTTCCAGTGGCCAGAGCAGTAGAGCCATACCTTGGGTGGGTCCAGGTGTGGGTGGAGATGGGACAAATGCAGACTTCTGCATTGAAGCTGAACCTATAGGAGGCCCTGCTTCTAGTTGGACTTCACCCAGCACCATGGCTTCTCGTGCTTCAGCTAGCTCCCTGCCAGTACCTCCTGCATTCCAGTCCACTGTGACTCCAGGGCAGTGGGCTTGACTGTGTGTCCATTTCGAAAGGCAAACATGTAATTTCAGGTCATGCATGGTGCCATTTGGAAGGAAGCTCAGGTTTCCCTAAGTGGGAACAGCATGCTCTGAAAGTAATTATGGGCTGGGAGGCATGTTCTGGAGTGAGACACAGCGTTTATAAGCAAAGGTTACCCTTCATGCCTGATGACAGGACAACCTGAGGAAAGGACAATCAGTTCCAGTTAACTCCTATAGTATCCCAGGAGAGCCTCCATTATGCCTGACACAGGGATATTGGTCAGGATTCTGGCCCTGGGTTTTCAGTGGACTCTCCAAGATCACTTTTTTTTCCATGTTAGGATCTTGGAAATGGATTATGACATACCTATCCTTTGGAGGGGTGGGAGCTTGGGCAATCATGTCCCCCTTGTTTTTTGTATCATGAGGAGGTTGAGCTACTTGGCCTCTTACAAATTGTGTACTGATAAAAGTTTAACACTAGCTCTCTGAAAAAAAAAGTCTTGATCTGTAGCATCTGCCCATTTCTATGGTGTAAATACTCCCATATTGGCAGATTTCAAGTTATGATGTTACATTGTTGGATACATACTTGGGAAGAAATGCCATACCGACTGTTGAGAGCTGGTATGAGCTGTAAGAGCCAGCCCAGCACACCACTGCTCTAACTCTGGCACCCAGAAAGTTCTATTATCCAGATGAATGTTATCCAACATTTATCTGCTAGTGTAACCGGAACCAAGGCTCAGCTGCCTGCTGCCACAAAAACCAAACTCATGAGACAGATGCTGGTGAAAAAGGAAAGTGGTTTATTCAAGTGCTGGTCACCTGAGGAGATGGGTGACTCTTGTTGCAAAGCCCATCTCAACATCTCAGTATAGACAGAGGTTTTTATAAGGCGGGAGAAGGAAATCAGAACAAAGAAATCAAGGGGAGAGTCTTGAAAAGTTCTCTACATGCAGGCCAGCACAGTCCAAACTGGTCAAGTGATGGTCTGGTGTGAGTCATCCTGGTTCTACTGTTGAAGGTCAGCAAATCTCCTGGAACTGGGATGACTGAAGGTTGGAGTCTGTATCTACTGAAGTTAGTTTCTAGGATTCTTATAAAAACATGCTATTTATCTACAAGCTACATATTAGTCAGAGTCAGCATTTACAGAAACAATGTCAAAAGAATGGTGGGGTGAGTTACAATTCCCACCATTACACTATACACCTGTACAAGTGCACTCAGGGCTGGCTACATAATTTGCAGGCTCCAATGAAAAATGAAAATGCAGGCCCCTTGTTCATACAGCAGGAAAAAAAGTGCTATTAAAGCTACTAAAACATAAAGCTTTTTCTTTTCCTTTATTGTTTTTTTTTAAGGTTTTTTTTCCCCCACTCTCAACCGAGGATATTTTTCCATTGATTTTTAGAGAGAGTGGAAGAGAAAGGGAAAGACAGAGAGAAATATCGATGTGAGAGAAATACACCATGGATTGCCTCCTGCATGTGCCCTGACCAAGGCCCAGGCAGGGGAGGAACCTGCGTCCAAGGTACATGTCCTTGACCAGAATTGAACCTGGGACCCTTTAGTTCACAGATCAATGCTCTATCCACTGAGCCAAACCGGTTAGGGCTTCAAGGTGTTTTTAATTTACTATTTAATGTAGCTTAAAGCAATTGAAAATTAAAAAATTAAATTGTTAGAGTGAATTTTACTGTTATATTGTACAATGCCAGTTTTGGATAAAAGTGCATTTAATGAGTGCAACCCCTGAAATGACACAATTGTATTTCATAGCTAACCCTAACCCTAACCCTGACTCTATTAGTGGGAACTCTCACAAAATTAATTCTGTTTTTTATTTTACTTCTTGATGTGTGTACATTATACCAGCTGTCTCTACCTTCACCTTACTGATGAGGAGAAAAGATGAAAAGGAAAGAGATCTGTGAATCGCTCTACCTTCCCCTGGCCTTGCCTTGGTTGTTCATGTTTTCTAGAAGCCATTTCTTTCTCTTCATGTTCAAGGCAAGTTCTGGTTCTAGCTTGTTGAGGCTGTCAGCTCCCAAATTACTTAGTTATAGACATAATGCACTTATCTTATATTTGCTTTGAGTCCATGTGTCAGGGATCCACTGGAATTCTGTGCTCATAGGGATGGCAAATGCTGTATTCAAATGGGGAGGCAGAAAATAGTGGACAAGTGTAATGTCCATATGTGCTGTGCTCACATGCATACTCAGTGTCCCATTGGGCTTCACTTACAAAATACAAACATTCAATTATTAAGAATTTCAAGACTGTTTGACAGTAGAACTTCAAGCTCAACATGAGGCCCTTCCGAGCTCAGAGACCCCATGTGCTTGCATAAGTTACATGCGCAGGAGTGGGCCTTGTGTGTACCACTGCTTATGTCTTGGATCACAAATTTATTGTGCTATTCTGAGGTGGTGTGGAGTGGGACTGAGAGCAGCCCTTGGAAATCCCTTCCAACCACTTCATGTTTTTGCTGCAGTGGGTCAACCCACCTCAATTTGAGAAGCACAGCTGCAGACAATAAACTTTGAAAGGAGGGAGAGACTGTAGGCCTAGCAGAGAGCTAGGTTGTAATACGTATTTGTTAAGTAAGTGAATGCATGAATGCATTAAAGAAAGAAGATTAGAGAAGCCTGGAGTCATTCCAGAGAGATTTTAGGGAGAGATGAAGAGTGAACTTCCAATTCAGTCCTATATGTTAGGCACCTTCTTGCACTCTATTATGCTTTGCTTGGGGCTCTTGCTCCTTCCTGGAATCTTAGGTACATTCTTGCATTCTATTATGGCCTGGTGGGGGCTCTTGCCCCTCCTGGAGATTTTCCTATTATTCTCATTGTAGGTTTCATGATTAACAGCCTTTGGCTTCCAGTAAACTGCCTCATCCAGTTTCCAGTGACCACCTACACCTGGCCTCCACCTGCACCTGGTCCCACTGTTTACTCTGACTGACCTTTATAAGAGACATAAATATCCTTCTCTCCCTACTCTGCCCTACTCATGCCGTTTTGGCCTCAGCCCTTCTGCTAGCAGATGTAACAATAAATTTATAAGTCTTTACCCCTTTTGGCTTCATGCGTTCTTCCTTTGGCAACTTTAACACTATATACCCCATCTTTTCTTACCTTTTAAATGAATTCCCAGCATTTGTCTCAGGGCTGGGAGCAGAGGGGTGCAGTTGAATTACTGAGGCACCAGAGAAGTCCCACATCCCCCACCTGGGCCCAAGGACTTATGGTAAGTTGAGAGCAGAGGTGGGTGAGATCTCAGAGCTCACTCTTAGTCAAGTGGTTTCCAAGTCACTCTCAGGTCCTGAGTGAGACCCTTTCAGCATGCAAATCCAGCCAGGGTCTATTTGGGAACTCTCTTTGTGGGGGGAGGGGGGAGGTATGGAGGAGGGCAGCATGGGAGTCCACAGCGAGTGAGGATGGAGCAGGGTTTGAGGAGGGGGGGTGGCCCACATTTCAGCTCTGTCTCCTCTTCAAGGTCTTCAGAGAAGTGCTCCCAGCTGCCTCCATCACCTGTTCCCGTGCCTCATCAGGGAAAGTCAGGAGCTAAATCCCCAAGGATTTGTCTGTCTTGGGCACAGAAATGCCACCTGAGTCAAATGCCTGCTGCCTGCCCTCCAGCTGGAAGGCTCCACTCTCTTCTTGGAACTCCCAAAGACTTTGAGCTGTGCCTCCGCCTCTAAGCCAATCTTGTGACTTGGGCAGTGTTTGTGCTGGTAAGTAGGGCCTGAATGATTTATCTCCCTGAGCCTTTCTACACTCCTACCCCGAGTGATTATTTGGCATTGAGCTGCTGGTCTGGCTTGCTAAGCACGTTGGTAGAATGAAGGCTGGTAGGTCTGTGTCCTTTGTTTGTAATGCAAGATGTGTATTCTGCTGGGCTTGTGGGGCTCTCCCTACAGCAGGGTGGCATTCATCAAAGTCTCACACTGCAGCACCAACACACACATCCACAGGTGACGTGGTGTGGAGGCCAGACGCAATCCTCAGCAAGTCAGCTGTTTTCTGAGCTGTGCTGAAAGAGGCTTGTTAAAGGGTACATCTTGTCCCCAGTGGCTCTCTAGATGGGAAGGGACCCAGTCTCCACAGAGAGTGGAGGAACCCTGGCCAGGTGGCTCGATTGGTTGGAGTGTCACCCTGTACACCAAAAGGTTGCGGGTTCCATTCCCAGTTAGAATGTGTACCGGAGGTGGCCTATCAATGTTTCTCTCTCATAAATACCCAAGAATGGAATGGCTGGATTGTATTATTGGTATGTTTACTTTTCAAAGAAACTGCTATTAGCAGCTGTGGAAGTTCCAGTTCCTCCATATCCTCACCAACACTTGCGATGGTTAATCGTCTTAATTTTAGCCATTCTAATAGTTGTTCAGTGAGGCAAAATTTAAGAGTTTTTTTGAACAAAAATTTATTTGAATTGGTTAGTACCAAACTGGAAATGGTTATGAGTGCTATTGACAGGAGCTTGGGGAGAGACTTTTATTGAGAAAGGTGGAAGCAAAGTAAGGAAATTATTGTTGGCTGTAACTTAAAGGCTAGTTTGGTTGATGATTTTCCTTAGGTTTCAATTTTGTAAACTTGAGGTATTTTAAGGTTTAAGTTTTGGTTTGCTTACATAGGCTGCCATGTAATTGAGTCACCTCATTCTAATGGCCTTCTTGTAATTAATTTAACAAGTGATATGTTATTGTGGTTTTAATTTGTTCTTCTCTACTGAATAATGATTTTGAACTTTGTGTGTTTGTCATCCATGTATCTTCTTTGGAGGAAGTATCTGTTCAGATTTTTTGTTTGTTTTTTATTGGGTTGTTCATTTTCTTATTGAGTTTTGAGAGTTCTACATATAAATCTGTATCAAAGTCATTTTATCAACTACTATATGATTTGCAAATATTTTCTCTCCATGTATTGCTTATCTTTTTCTTCTGATTTGGAAGAGCAGGTGTTTTTAATTTTGGTGAAGTTCAGTTTATCAATTTGTTCTTTTACCAGTTGTACTTTTGAAATTGCCTTTAGAAATCATAAAATATTTTTCAGTATTTTCTGTATATATGTGGTTTTATAGTTTTACATTTAGGTTTATAATTCATTTTGAGTTAAAATTTTATATGGTGCAAGGTGCTATTTCTGGTGTTCTTCATTCCTTTGTGAGATTCATTTTCCATCTGGCTTCATTTCCCTTCTACCTGAATAGATTTCCCTTAACATTTATTGTTGTGTGGATCTGCAGGTAATGAATTTTTCCAGTTTTTTAGTGCTTGAAAACATCTTTATTTCACCTTTTTTAAATAAAGATTTTTCTAAGTTATAGAATTCCAGTTTTTTTTCTTTCAGTACTTTAAAGATATTGTTCTACTATCTTCTCACTTGAACTGTTTTGGATAAACACCTGCTCATATTTTGACCTATGTTCCTTGGTTTATAATGTGTCTTTTTCTCTGACTGCTTTTAAGATCATCTTTTTATTACTGGTTTTGAGCAACTTAAATATGTGGTGTGATTTTCTTCATATTTCTTTTGTGTGGCATTCATTGAGCTTCCTGGAATTGTGGGTGTATAGTTTTTATTAAATTTGGAACAGTTTTTGCTAGTATTTCTTCAAACATTTTTGCCCTACCTCCAGACCTCAATTCTATGACTCCAATTATACATATATTAGGCTGTTTGAAGTTGATCATAACTCACAGATGCTTTGTTCATTTTTCTAAAATGTTCTTTTCTCTCTTTGTGTCCTTTAGATTATTTCATAGTTCATATTGCTCTGTCTTCAAGTTTATTAATTTTTTCTTCTGCAAGACCTGATTTACCATTTATTCTAATGAGTGTATTTTTCTATTTTTCATCTCAGACATTTTATTTTTTATCTTGAGAAGTTTGATTTAGTGTTTTTCAAATATTTTGCATGTTTCCACTGAATTTTTGAACATATAGAAAACAGCTATAATAACAATTTTAACTTGTCTGCTAATTCTAACATCTGTGTCAGTTCCATATTTTTTTAAATAGATTGATTGATCTTCTCAATATGGGTAGTATTTTCCTGCAATTTTGAATGTGTGGTGACTTTTGATTGGATGCCATCTTAACCAGATGTAGACGTCACCTCCAATCATTATTTCACTGGAGTGTCTGAATCAATAAGTCAGATATTGAAATCTAGTAGTCAGTGTTAAATCCAGTCTTTGGATGTGTTTTGTTTGTGCATAATGTTTTAAAAATGATCTCAGATGTTTCTTACACTTGAAATGAAGAGATCTTATATAAAAGCATGAATTCCTTTTTTTAAAGCAGGATATCTTTCAGTGTGGCTGCCATTCCCACTGGGTCAAGCAGCTGGAAAATGGCTGCCTTATTGAGATGGGTGGGAGATTTTTATAACTGCATTAACTACATCCCCCAACTGCAGGCACTTTAGTTTGAGTATCTGTCATCATCTGAGATCAGTTTTCCAGAAGCAGCGCCTGAGAAAAATATATGTGTATGAGTGATGCATTAATGAAGGGCTTCCAGGAGAAACTTGAGTGGGAGAAGCATGTAGAACAGAGGAGGGACAGGAGACAAGCAAGTTTAGAACTTTAGGCAAAGACACATGAAGAACTTCAGCTGGATCCTGCCAGGGAACGAGGGAATAAGAATTGTGCCTCAGAGTTTGTACCAACTAGAGGTCAGGGATTCAAAAGTTTCCTACTTCCTCACCAGTTTGATAGTGACCCCCATACATGGCAAGGTGGGATAAACAGGAAGGGCAATAGGGCTGGCATCAGCACTGCCAGTTCCGTGGTCTTTCAGTTGTGCCAAGGAGGCTGTGCAGGGGCCATCTGGGAGCTTCCAGTGGTCATGGCTGGATGAAGGACCAGAGAAGGATGCTGTGCCCATGGAATTAAACATGAAAGAGCCCGAAACTCCTGCATCCTGATGATGCTACAGCTTCCTCATCTCTAAGATTTTATTGGTGGGAAGATCAATAGAGATTATTAGTATAGGCTCATTTTATAGACAAGGAAACATGGGTGCAATGTGGAGAGGGGACTTACCCAAGGACTGCTATCTCTTCCTGTTGGCAAGTCTTGCTGATGTTACCTCACATATTCCCTTACTTTGAGGAGAGATCATCCAGATTTAATATGATGTAGTCCCCAGGAATGTCCCATTCATTTATTCACTCATTCATCATGTACTCACTCACTCATACACATTGAGACAAGCAACATGTTTACAAGAGCTGTTTGAATGACTGAAATCCATTCTTAGGCAGAAATCAGGCAGTGTGCTGTTGTCCCAAATTCCTTTAAATGCTGCAACTGGAGGATTCAAACCCATGTCCTCCAATCTGTGCCCAGGGTGGAACACTTTTGTGCATTAGCTATGACCTGGGAGCCCTAAGTTCAGACACTTGCAGCTTTTCCTCTGGCTTGCTAGGAGTCTGTGCATACTCTCTCTGTCTCTGGATCTTCATTTTCTTTCATGTGAGCTGAAGCCATTAAGGTAGAAAACAAGGGGTTGTGCACTGGCTGTCACAGGTGCATCAGATGATGTAAGCAGAGGGAAATAAAGAAGCAAGGCAGCCTTTTGCTTGGCCACTCCAACCTCACCAAAGCCTTGGAGATAAGAGAAAATAACAGTCTCCACTTTGGGACCCTGAGCTCTGATGAATGGGCTGGATGGGGACCACAGGGAAGAGACTGGAGGTGGAGGACAGGTGGGAGTAAGGGAAATGCAGCTGGGGTGGCTGATGCTCTCATCATTGTCCAGCTTTAAGCCTGCTGCTGTGAGCTAAGAACTGGAGGAGAGGCAAAGAGAGAGGAGAGGAAGGGAGAAGAGAGAAGAGAGGAAGGAAGGAAGAAAGAGAAAGGGAAAGAGAGAAAGAGAAATAGGAGGGAAGGAAAGGGAGAGACATGGGGGAAAGAAATCAGGAGATGAAACAGAGAAAAGGGACAAGAGAGAGAAAGAGAAAGCATGTGTATGAGGTTGGGGGAAGATGCTACGGAAGGGGTGCCCTGGTTTGGAAATTCTGGGTGTGCTTTAATTCTGGAGTGTGGTGAAATCGTCTCATGGTCTCAAGAAGCTAACAGTAGGCCCGTGCCAGGCCATAATAACAGCCTCTCGGTGGCTCTAGCCTCCCAACTCCCAGGAACACTAAATTCACACAGGCACAAAATGTAGCCCTGCTTCAGATTGCACAGCCTAATAGCTACCATTGTGTTTGCACTGCACCCGCAAGCATCATGGACAATTAAGAAATTCGTCCATTGCAATCATGGGCTGCCATTTATGGGTTGGAACCTGGAGCCTTCTGATGAGACACGAATGAGGAGAGGGAGGAGTGTTGTTTCCCAGGAGAGGGACTCCTGCCCTTAACTGGCAGATCCCAAAGGGAAGCAAACAAATAACGCTGTGAGCTCATGGAAAGGGAGGAGGAGATGGGGCCGACAAGGGGCCTTGCTTTGTAAACGGCACATGCATGTACAGATGCACAACTTCTCACAGGTGGTGTGTTCTTTCATGTACATGCATGCAACCCCACCTTGAACACAGACCTACAGATATGTTGGCGATTTTGATTGTCTCATTTTTGAAACAGAGTTTAGAAGTGTTTTCAGCCTTTTCTGAGGTTTGGGTTTTTTTCTCTCTGCCTCCCTCATCCCTATTTTCCGCACTGTTATTAGAGAAAGAAAATTGGAGACCGTGTCCATTTTGAGAAGGTCTCCCAGAATAATTGTGCTGTGACACACGGGGAACACAAATGAAAAACAGGAAGCCGAGCTGCAAGAGTTCGTTTGAAATTGGCGAATTTGTAGCAAAGTTTTCAGCCAGAAAATCCACAGATGGTAACCATTGCCCACAACATCACTTCCCTCTGTGTCTGGTTAAGAACAGGGGCAGCAATTGGCCTGATCTGTCGCCTGTGGTGGGAATGGCGACCTTCTGTGTCAGACTCCAAGACCAAGTTCAGTGCATTTGTTGTTCACTCCACGTGGCGAATTCTGGAAGCCAGCAGCTTCTGACCACCCTCCCACTGCTGTGGCCCACGGAGCAAGGGCTCCGCTGGAAACAAACTAAGGACATTTGTTTTGGAGGCTTTTGGTAGTTTTGATTTGGGTTAGAAGTGGCTTCAAGAAGCCTAATTAACTTAAGTATTTTCATTGTACTTTTAGCACCATCCTCACCTCAGTCTTTCATTTTTCTCTTAAATGGCAATAAAATGTGCTAGAAAGACAGGAATATTAGAGTGCTGGGACTGTCGGAGGTGAGGTGATGTGATGCTACTGAAGGATGCTGACATCAACTGTAAAAGAGCTTCTTCTGCAGGTCCAGGGGCTGGCTCTGTGTGGGAAAGAAGTGGCAGTGGCAATGGCAATGAATGCATTGGGTGTGCAGACTTTCTCCTTCCTACACTGAACCTTAGGAACAAAGGTTTTCCTCTAAGGAGGGGCTAGTCTGTGTGACTTGCCCAAGAGCCATTCTGGTACTTAGAGACAATCATAGATAATTAGCTATTTCAATATTTCAAGAGCTGTCCCCTGAATTAGGGGTCAGGATTATTCTGTATAGCTCTAGAGGGTGGTTATGGGGTATATCATCTTACTTTTTCTGCAAAACAATACATCCCAAAAATTAGTGACTTAAAAAACAACCACTTATTTAAGCTCAATTATGAGGGCATGCAGTTTGGACTGGGCTCAGCAGGGCGGTCCTGCTGATCTGAGCCAGCTTTGCTGATCTCAGCTGGGGCTCACTGTGGCATCTATGGTCAGCCAGCCTGGTTGGCCATGGTCTGGATGGTCTAAGATGGCCCATGCTGGGATGAAACAGGTCTTCTCTATGTGTTTGCTCAACCTCAGCAGGCTACCCTCATTTTGTTCTCATGGGAAGTGACAGGGTTCCATGAAGCCTAGGCTCTTTGAAGACATGGTATCAATTTTGCTGAATTCTATTGGTTAAAGCAAGTCACTAAATCAGTCCAGCTAAAGGACATGCAAAGGACGTGGGAACAAAGAGGAGTGGAGAATGCTGGCCATTTTATAGTCTACCACATTGGGGACAGATTTTGACTAGATATTCAGAAGCTCTTTCTAATGAGTTGGACAGACAGATTTGCCTGCCGTGGTCCTGCTCTGGAGAAGGAACACCTTTCAGATGATCAGAATGGGACCACCTAGCCTCCGAAAGCTCTTCCCATTCCAAGTGTTTATTTACTAGGAACTTATTTGCAACAACCCGGAGTAGATTTTCATATTTGAGATTCAGAAGAATGGGAATAATTTCCCCAATCCCTGACAGCCTCAATCTTGACCATGTTTCCTAACCCGAACTCTACCCCACCCCCTTAATGCTGATCAGATTCCTCTCTTTTCCTTTCACCAATCACTACACCCTCTAGTCCCATCTATCTGCCTGGCTTTGTTTGATTGGGGGTAGGAAGCAGAAGAGAATGAATAAAGCATCCCCCCTAAACAAGGGTTGCTGGGCTCTGAATTTATATTATGGCCTCTAAAGAATGATGTGTGTCGGAAAGGAAAAAAGAAACAGCATATACATATTTTTCAAAGACATGCACACGTGCAGAGAGTGGAAAATAAAAGGAGCCAACAATCCAACCCGAAGTCGGTTTTAAAGGAGGAGGATGTAAACTTGAGCTCCAGAGCTGGAGTCAGGACAGGAAGTGGCTTGGCCTGCATGAGGGATATATGCTGCATGGAAAACCACCCTGCGCCTGGGCTCCCCTGTCTTCCTAATTCCCTTCAGCCTCCAGCCCTTCCTGACCCTGGGAACAATGCAGCTCTGTGCTGAAGCGTTTCCAGCCTGAGCTGCCGAGACTGTGCCTTTTGTGATGGCCTGGGAGAGGAAGAATGGAGAAGCTGGTTTGAGTGTCTGCATGTATGAATCATTCACGTCACATGGCTAGGCCGGCTACAGCAGCTCTCGGGTCCATACAAGGGCACGCTGGGAGCATGGCCTGAGCCCATGCCTGGAGGCTGGTCAGCCAGTTGCAGAGTGCCCTGCTCTGAACCATATAGGCAGGGAAAGGCTAGAGAATGGGGTGGAGTTGGGGAAGGTCTGCACAGCAAGGACCATTGATTGTACTCTCATGGTGCCACGATGCAGGCTTGGGTGTCTTCCTCCTAATTCCAGGTCAGTTGTAGAGTCTGTGTCTGATGTTCCCAGGAGTCTCAGAATTTCTGGTTTGTCCCTGTAACCTGCAGGGCTCCTCAGCTCAAGGGGCTTTTCCCAAGGACTGGAATATGCCCAGAGTGTGGAGAAGCAACCCTATTCTAAAGGACACAATGAGTTGGCAGGAGCCAGGGGCTGCTCTGTTTTCTAGACCCGTTAAATCCTGGCTTCAGAGTGAGAGACTAAGGATTGCTTATAGACTCCTCATTGGACAGAGTGGAGAGTGTTGGGCAGCAGAACAGGAGGAAGATTTAGATTGGGCAGAAGAGATTGCTGAGGGTGAGGGCTGTCCCCTGTCTCTGTTTCAACTTGGAGAGGGATTGTACTGTGTGGAGACAGGGGAATAGATTCCAAGACACTGGCCCTCTGAATTCAGTTTGTCTGACTTAGCCGAGCCTAGGTGTCTTCTCCCTGGTGTCCAGCAGAGAGCAGTATGGTACTGTGGGCAGGACTGCTGCATCATCAACTTTTCCTTGTACTCGACCTCCTTCTTAATCTTTTCAAATCAAATCTGCTTAGACTCAACCTGAACCCTGTGTGAATGGCATGGCTTTAGCCTGGTGCTCTGGGCCCTTTTGCTGAGAGAAGCCCCCGGCCTTAGATCTGCTTAGAGAACATGCCTAACTCTCCCCTTTACCTGTTTCCTGGTTCCTACACTGAGCCTTAGGAACAAAAGCTAAAAGGTGGCAGTGCTGATGGGTAGAATTTAATGGCACACATGTAGAGCCTTATGGTTTTCAAGAAATATTCTCATCTATTCCTTACAACAGTTCTGAGAGGTGGGTGGATACTCCATTTTGTGAAAAAGAACTGAGTCCTAAGAGAGGTGAAGTGATGGGGCAGGGTGGTCCAGCTGGTCTAAACAGGAGGACTCTGGTTTTCTAACTCTTGGTCAGTGCTCATCCACCCTCTGTGATACACCTGAAATTCAACGAACACCTCTCATCCCACAATGGACCTCCCCCTTTTTTGTGGTCATGTTTCCTCCCAAGTAAGAAGTGGGAAGATGCCTCTATCCTCTCCTAGATTCTTGTGCTGCTCTCTGCCCAACTTATAAACTTGGGTAAGTAACTTACCTTTTTCTGGGATTTGCTTTTTCCATCAGGAAAATGAGTAGATCAGATGGTCTCTAAGGTGGCATAGAACCTTGACCCTTGGTGCTTCCAGGTTTGGGCTGTATCCCCAGTTACAAGTTAGCCAATAGAACTGAGGAATAGAAGCTTGAAGTGTGGCAGGGTGGAGACACTATGTGAATTTGAATTGCAGGTCTGGCCAAACACTTTACATTTCAACTGGTTGCTTCCATGCAGTGAATGCAACCTTTGCTCCCAAGGCTTAGGAGTGATAAAACATGGGGCATCCTTCATGCTGATGAATGGTGTAGACAATGATGTTGATGAACATAGATGACAGTCAATAACTGTGTCCAATGGAGTTCCACTGTCAGATGCTGGGGGAGGTAGCACACTTCTCCAGGGGTCTCACTCATTCTGCTTAGTCTCCCCATCAGACACTGATAGCCCCAGCAGTTTGGAGGTGGCTCAAACCCTGTTTCTATGGCTGCCTCAGGAGATCTGCTTTTTGCCAGGAGGTGGACATAGGACAAAGGGGAAAACAAACTATCCAAGGCATACCCAGGGTCACACCTATGAGATATACCTGGGATGTGTGGTATGGGGAAGAGTGGAAGGACAGAGCAACAGAGCTAGAGCCTGGAAGGCAGAATTTTTTTTTTAAAATGCCAGCATTCACTATTACTTGGAGACTAAGTCAATCAGGTGATATTATCAATATTCCCATTTTACAGATGAAGAAATTGAGGCCAACAGAAGCTGAATAACTTGTCCAAGGTTACACAACTCATGAGAGGTAGAGTTAGGATCGCAAAGCACACATCCTTAATCACTCACTCTGCTAGGTTGTGAGTATTTCTCTGGGATTGGATTATTTTCCTATTCTCTGGACTAGAAATTAGGACATACCATCTTGAAAATATGAATGTGCTTGTGAGGATCTGAAGAAGAACATCTATCTATCTATCTATCTATCTATCTATCTATCTATCTATCATCTATCAGCCTCTCATCAAGCAAGAAGTATAAAAGGACTTAGGAGTTGGTTATGATTTCTACATCTATATTCTCACTTGTTCTTCCAATAGCCCTGCAGAGTAGGGAGGGCTGATATCCTTGAGGTAAGAGAGCTGAGACCTGGTGAAGGTAAAGTGACTTGTTCAAGGCTCCACAGCTGATTGGTGACTGGCCTGGGATAAGAACTCGGGTCTCCTGACTCCTGGTCATAGTGTCCTCTTGACCACCACTAGTCCCCTGGGAAGAGGGCGCTGGCTTGGCCAATGGGATGGGTGTGTGCGCGCGTGTGCGCTAGCTTCACAGCTATTGGAGTCTTGGCCTCTGGGTACTTTGAGTTCCTGGTAGTTCTGTGCACATCTGTGACCAGAGACTCAGCTCTGCCTTCTGCCAGAAACAGCCAGGGGCTCATGCACAGGATTTTGGTCCTAATGCAGTTTTGGGTGGGAGGTTTTGTGGGATTTATCCTACACTTAGGTCTGGTGTGGGAAGGCATAGGCTTTCCCACAAAAACCACACTATGACTCAAGTGGGAACGCTGAGCTTTGTGCTTCAAATCAGAGCTGCCTACCAAGCCATTGCTGCAGTGTGGCTGGCCTGGGGCAGCTTGAGACAGGGGAGCCCATGAATCCATGGGAGGAGGACTCGGGTGAGGGTTTATGGCATTTACATTGTGTTTCTTCCCACATAAACATGGAGCAGCTTGGATTTCTGAGAAATGATTCCACCTGATCTAAGTGGCTTAAGATAAGTCTTTTCTGGAGGCAAGAGCCTAGACCTAATGATTTTTAGAGAGTATTTTTTACTGACATTTTCTTTTCCTCTGCCTAGTTTTGCTTTTCTGCTTAAAAACTGCCATCATTAAATGCCTATAATGTAAAACTTCAACTATTTCCCTCATCAATAAGGCTACCTTCTTAGCTTATTCCTGCTATTTTTCTCCCTCAGGATTTGATCTTCCTCTTGTTCCTATTTTTTAAACCCCATTGAACAACTGTGTGATCTTGGGTAAATCTGTGTGAACCTGCGCAAATCACTGTCTTTCTAAACCTCAATTTATTCCCCTATAAAGTGGGGATAATGATATCTAACTCACTTCATTGTTATGGAGATCTAAGGAAGACTGTAAGTCCTTGGAACACAGAGGATCTCAGAATTTGCTAAAATGCGGCAGTTTGGTGAGTGAAGAAGAGAGAATCTACTGAATGTGGAGAAGACAAGATTTCTGAGCTTGATTTTAGTCATAAAATAATTGAGCTCTTGCAATGTGATGTGTGAATCTGTGGGTTAGCAGATGTGGCTCTGGGGCATTTGTGGTCAGTGCCTGCCTTGGAATGTGAGCTTGTGTGCGTGGTGATGATGGCAGTTGGTGTGGGTATGTGGGATAAAGGCGGTTCTGAGAAGGTTCCCCAGAGTTGGGGATTTGAGATGATTCAAGCACCTTAGGTAGCAGTAAGCTTGAGGACTACTCTGCTTTGTGGGATGGTCTGGAAAAGAACTAGAAGGCTGGAAGATAGAGCCATGTGGCATTTGTCTTTCTGCAAGTAGAGGCGGTGTTTTATGGCCCTTTAACAGAAATTCAAGAAGGTGGAGGAGGCCAGGGGATGGAGTGCTTTGAAGCTCCATCAGTAAAAACTTTAATTTAGGTTGAAAGAGGCTTTGGCTAATAGCAGAGAGTTCAGCAAAGTACGAGAAGGGTGGGATAAAGGGGAGGTGGATAGGATGGTAGAATTCTACAGGCTTTTGCTTATGAGACCTCACCCACTCTGGAGAACATCTTAAGATGGCTTATTTTTTTAACTTTTTCACTGCTTTGATGTCTCAGACAGCAGCCATCAAACTAGCATACCAGACTCATCTCAGCCTCCACAAACACTTAGCACCAGATGATCTGTGTCATGATGTCACACCCCCTCTGAGCCCTGCTGCTCAGGAAGATGCATAATCGGAAGTTCTGGAGAAGTCACTCTGGATGTGAGCTCCATGGCGATTGTCAGAGAGAGCCCCATGGGTACAGCAGGCTCGGGTTAGGCTTCTGGCAAAGCTCAGGCATCAGTTTTTTCCCTCTCAGCAACATCTGGTGGCCATGACCTTCTCATAGCCCCCTAGAGGAAAGCTGCTGTGGAAAGAAAGAGACCAAATAATTGGTGTTTCACATTAGCATCTCATGTTCCTGCACGATCTCCATGATTTCTAAGCAACTCATCCTAAGCCAGATGGGCCTGGGATGGGCTTTTCCAGGGAGAAGCCAATTGGGTGTTATTAATTTAGATTTAACTAAAGAGATTGATTTCTTACCAGCTCTCAGAATTTCTGTAAACATTGGAGTCTATAACCCAGTGAAGGGAAATACCCTTCCCTTGTGCCCAGAACTTGAAAGGACTCTGGGTATTGTTACCTCACTATTCTTTTCTTTCTTACCTGGTGCAACAAAATGTTTGCCCCCTCACTTGGGCTCTCATTTGAAATTTCATTTGACCGTACTAGAAGTGAGTAGTGTTACTTCAAATTTTACCAAGTGGTGATAGTGTGAAGGGCATGAGATTGGAAATAGAGGACATGGATTCAAGTTATGGTTTAATCACAGTGGTCTGAGCTTCAATCTATCATCTGTAGGGTGGAAAAATAATGAAATCTATTTCAAATGTTTGTTGTGAGAATTAAAAGAGATTATGCAATCATAAGCACAGGAGAAGCACTTCAAAATGTCATCATTTCTTTCATGTGGGTCCCAACAAGTCTTTCATATTTTGGGTTTGGGAGTCTGGTGTTGTTAATAGAGCTGCTAATCGATGGGAGGGTTGGGGTCCCATATTAGGTGAGGACCCAGCACAGTTCCCTGTAAGAATCTCTAACATTTTTCTTGGGTGGTCTTCTTCTGCAGACTAAGAAACTATAACTCTGATCATGTGCTTACCATCTGCAAGTTAAATATACACATCACTTGAATGGGAAACATCAATTTAAAATGGATGTTATAAAACTAACCAGGGCCTCCAATGGTGCAGAAAGAGTTCTTGGTCTCAGGTGCTATTCAGCAAAGGCACAGTAAATTGTCTGAACCAAAGTCACCTTCCAGCATCTCCTTTTCTTCCCTTGGGGGGGATTTTTTTTTCCGTGTTACTTCCGACTTTTGCTCATTTATCTGAGTGGACTCTATCTTGTTTTCTTCCTCGTCTATTAACTGACAATGATTAAGTTTGACTTATCTCACAAACACAACCAAAATAAAAAGTAATTCTCATGGTATGCCTATCAAAGCAAAGGAAAGTAGTTATCAATACACTTACATATAGCTAAGAAGTAAGGAAAATAATGACAATAACCGTAATAGTGAGAGTTGGGGGAACAGGCACTCATGACTTGGTGGAAATGTAATTTGGTAGAACCATACTGGAAGGCAGGCATATGAATAAAAAATTAATAAAGTATTATATGTTATTTAAACATCTAGAGATCTATCCTAAGGAAATGACAAAGCAAATCCACATAGTTGTATATGCAATATGGGAATCTTATTATAGTGTTGTTTATATTACAAAAATTGGAAATAGTAAATAATATAGGGATTTGTTGAATATATTATGAAATATCCATATGATGATATGCTACATAGCCATTTAAAATGGTGATCTGGATTAGATATTATTGATAAAATTGAGAGGGAAAAGGATTAAAAAATATGTATGTTTCTATCTTTATAAAATAAAGCATTAATAAATACATAGGAAAAATCTGGAACTTATGCACATCTTATTGGAGGGAAAATAAGTTAAGGGTGTTTGTAAAAAAACATTTCTATGTAATTGAGTTTTTATTTTTCCTACAAAAAATAGATACTGCTTCTTTAATAAAGAAATCATAATATTTAAAACAGAGTCAAGACCATTAACATAGACAAGTGCCCAGCTGACATTCCCATAGAATCTCAGTTTCTATAATTTTAGGTTAGATTTGCTTCCCAGGATGCTAGAGACATAAAACACAAATAATTAGTTCTTAGGCAATGTTATTGAATAATCCTGAGCTGAGTTACTAATTTGTTAATGATATCACTTTCTACTATTTTTATTGACCGCATTTCTACTTCATTTGGGATGAGGGAAAGCTGAAGAGGGATTCTTAGTCCTGTTTTAATTTTTGCATGACTGTCCTTTCCTGCTGCAACTTTGGAGAGGAAACCAACATTGGAACCTTATCAAGGAGGCAGCTGTATGCATCCCAATCAGTCTGGCTGGAAGGAACCACTCTTGGAAAGTAACTGAAGGGCAGAAGCTCATTCCCGTTCTCTGGTGCCCACCCAGCCTTGCCACCCTGGCTCCACTTCCCTTGGCTCCCTTTGAGCCCCGTTCTTGGAATGCTTTTGGAATTGGGTTTAGGGCATCTGTAGTTTAGTTTTCTCTCCCAAAAGGAGTTTAACTTGTCTATGAGAAATGAGTAAGCACCCAGGGCCTGGGGCAGTTAGTGAAGGATCAAGGCCTAAGATGGGGCATTTTGATTTCCGGCTTGGTTCTCCAAGCAGGCAGAGCTATTTTGTTGAAAACAGAAAGATGCACTAGTGTGGGGTTTCTGGACTGGTATGAGGGTGGAGCTTGTTCTTGGCTAGAAATCTAAGGAAAGTTACACTAGACAAAATTAAAGGATGCACTTTCTCAGAAGGTAGCACCTTCAGCTATACTGGCTCTAGAAAGGAGAGAACACCCATAAATGATTCCACAGCAGGTTCTGCTTTCTTCTCCCTTCTTCCTCTCCTCCTTCCATTCAGTCTGTTCACAAACTTGCTCCCACTGTAGTCCCAACACCTAAAACAATTCTTGGCAGTTTGTTATTGAACAAAATATGTGAGCTTAATTTTCCTTTTTCCTGCCCCTGATGGAGGAATGGATGAACTTGGCCTTGGGAAAAAGGGACATAGAAGGCAATGTGGAGAATGGGAAAAAAATCCTGCCTTTGGATCAGGCAGGCCTAGATTTGCTTGGTTAACAGACTAGCTTTGCTTCTTACTCACAGTGTGACTTTGGATCAATAGCTAATGTATAGCTGGAGCTTTCTTGGTTGCAAGTGATAGAATCCCAACTTAGACTGCATAAACACCAAAGGGAATGTGCTGGATCATCTTCCTGGGAATGAGGACATGGAGCATCAGGCATGTATGATTCGAGAGGATCAACACTCTCATTAGCCTGCTTCTTTTAGTTCTGCTTCTTGCTGATTTATGATGGTTTTGTTTGAAAGACATCTTCAATGGTCTGATAGCAGTTCGCTTCTGTGGCGCCCATATTTCAGTCTTCTTTTGAGTATTCCCCCCCCCCCCCCCCCGCACTCTGCTATCTTCTGTCACCTCTAATCCATTTTGAGACTATCAGGGGTTCTCAGAAGACCTGGATCCTGATGATACTGATCCTAGAACTATGGATCGGAGAGAGATGGCATTCCCTGAGATCTGTCTAAACTCTTCCTACCATATTGACTTTATCTTCCATTTTTGCCCTCAAACCATTCTATTCTACCTGGGATCAACTCCTGATGACCTGACAAAGAACTAGGTTTGATTTCTAATGTGGCGATTGGAAACAGAAATGGGATGGAGGGTCAGGGAAGAGGAAGATGGCTGATTTGGGAGAAGCAGCCCATTCTGTTGGGCGGCTCTCTGGCTGAGTGGTATCTGAGGCTGGGACCTGGACACAATTCTATCTGCCATCCAGATTCCTGTATCAGGAACAAAGTGACCTGGGCCTTGTCTCTCCAACCCGCCCCACCCCCCCCAATGCAAATGGTTTCTGCCAGGTTTTGTAATGTGAGAGCTACTCTGGAGGCCGAGGCCTTCATACTTAGCTGCACGTTGTTGAGATGCTGTTTCCAATTGTTTTAGTAAGTGGATTGGCTTCCAGGTTGACAGCCTTGGAAACCAGACTCTTGTTTGTCCCACAGACAGGTATTGCCTGTGAGCTGCAAGCAGAGGCAAAACATAGTGTCCAAGGCCAACTCTTGATTTTCCATAATTTGTGGTGGGTGTGGGAGGATGAGGGAACATTTGGAGGACCTAGAGAAATGATGTCTATAACCAAAAATTAATAATGAGTATGAGAAATCAGCCACTTGCATTAACTTCCCCCTTAATAAGATGTTTCTAAAGCTAAGTAGCTGAAAGTGACATTCAAACGATTTAAGTTCTAGCTCATCCATCACTCTGAGGTTATTGCCCAAAGATGTAGTTAATGAAAAGCAAAGAACCTGTTTATATCCCTATTCAGGCCATAGTAATAGAGACAGGAAAGCCTGTGCTCTAAACCTCCTTTTCAGACATACATCTGAGCACCTGGTAGGATCTGTGCTAGAATTTCAACGGGATTGTCTTCTTCAACCCTTATAGCAAAAAGAAAGATAATGATGATAAAAGTAGCTCTGGTAGCTATGGTTTATTAAGTGCCTATGATGTGCCAGATGCTTTATGTATACAACCTTTAACTCCCCAAATAATCTTGTTAAGGAGGTGATATTACTCTCATGTTATAATGAAGAGTCTGAGCACAGACTAGGAGAAGCTGTCACTTGCACAAATTTGCATGAATCAGAAATGTTGGGATCCAGGTGGCATGTTCTCTCTCTAAATCAATCAAGTGTTCTCTCCTCCCTGGTGTTCTGGGCGGGCTCTCATTCTCCCATCCTTCCCAAGATCAGGATAGATCAAGACCAGGTCATCCATCTCTTGGCTCCTTCACTGCACAGTTGTTGGCTGGAACCCACTGTCCTGGTCTACTACATGGCCAGGAGAGGGAATGAGGGGAGAAACCAGGGATGGAGATGGGATATGAGAAAGAAACTGTGTTGATTTAGAGAACTATTTACAGATGTTTCTCATGAAAGCTGAGGGGCATATTCACTTTGGCATTCCACGTTCTTAGAATGACAAAGACCTGGTCTAGGGAAATCTTTATAAAAACAAAATTCACAGGTATTAAAAGTTTCTGATTTCTCTGGAAAAGCCTGATTGACAAGACCTAGTTAGATCCAACCACTATTTTGGTTGTAAGAGAAAAGCATTGCAGAACTGCTCTGTCACCATTTTACCCAAATATCAGTGGTCCTGGTGTCCCCAAAGAATTTGGGGGATATATCCTTCCACAGACCCAGTATGGCTTGGAGGAGTCAATGAGCCTTGGAAGACATAGAAATGTGAATTCTTAATCAGAAAGATGTCCTTGGCCAGGAGCTCAGAGACAGGTATGGGCAATGGTTCCAAACCCAGAATTTGGGGTTAGCTTCACCACAAAGAGACAATGTTCTCAATGCTTGCTGATGGGTCACATCTCTGGGATCACCACGGCCCCCATCCAACTCCCATTTAGCTCCCTGATCTGCCCCTGTGGTCACTTTTCTCATGCCCTCTTCTGCATTCTTCTCTGTGTCTAGTGCTGTTTCCCAGCTCCACACTTCCTATTGTCCTAGCCTGGGATGACCACAATTCTCTTAAGTAGTGGTGATAGAGTATATTCAGGGACAGTTGAAACAAAACTAATGCTCCCCAGAACGTGGACTCTAGCAGGCACTATGGAAGGTGCATTGCCTACAATAACTAATCCTCTGCAGAGAATGTACATTTTATCAAGATTCAGAGAGGTTAAGTGACTTGTTCAGGACCACACAATTGTTAATAAAGTCAGGATCCAAATTCAGGTCTGTAAGACTCCAGAGTTCATGGCAAAGTGGACAAAGTAAAAACAATCTTTCTAGTTATAAATACCAACATCACTGTTTAGCCATTCCTATTCTTAGTGTGCTCTGCAGGATTAGTGGGAAAGCTAAAGCATGGAGAGTTTGAGTAAAATATCTACAGTCCCAAACAGGTCAGCAAATGAACCTGAAACAGTATGTGGGTGGTCCATTAATTTATTACTTTTTTTGCAAAACCTGCCAAGAGATCCAATTGATTGCATGAAAAATACTGACTCAGGGAAACACATCAGTCAGACTGATAAAGATGTCAAACATCAAGATGAATGTTTGTCTAGTGAGCCAAGTGGTAAAAATGTGGGTGGTGGGTGTCTCAGAACACCGGCCAGGGTGATTTTCATTTCATAGCATCATAGGATCAGAGTTGGGAGAGATCTGGAAGGTGATACTGTCTAGCGCTCTACCACATCCCTGACAAGCAATTACCCAGCCTGGATACCCACAGGGACAGGAAACTCACATTTCTAGGGGCTACAAATTCTGCTTTTGGACATTTTTGACTTTCTGGATGTTGGGTCAACAAAAGTAGAATGTCAATATTCTCAGCCTGAGACCCTGTGAGTGCAAACGAGATCACCATAAGTGTCAGACACACTGGGAATGCCAAAAGGATCCAGCCACTTTGGAAAATGGTTCGGTTGTTTCTTATAAAGTTGAATATATGTTTATTGTACTGTCCAGTGATCCCCTACTAGATATTACCCACCAACTACAAATGTCCACACTGAAGCTGCATGCAAATGCTTCATTTGTAATCATAAAAAACTGGAAAAACCCAAACATCCACAGAAGTTCATCAGCTGGTAGATGGACAGACAAACTGTGGTATCCCCATACCTGCAATACTACCAGTATAGCAGGAAAAAACATATGACTGATATGTGCAACATCATGGCTAAACCTTAAATGCCTTACCTGAGAGAAGGAAACCAGCCTCAAAAGGCTACATATGATTTCAATTATATGACATTTTGAAAGAGGCAACAAATAGAAAACACTCACACACACACACACACACACACACACACACACACACACAGTAACAAAACAGATTGTTGGGTACTGTGATGAAGATGAAGAGAGGTATTGACTACAAGGGAGCATGAGGGGAAGTTTTGGGGGGTGGAAATGTCCTGTATCTTAATTGTGGTAATGATATTATAACTATATGTGCTTCAATTTACTAAATTATACACACAAAAAGGGTAAAATTTACTGTAAGCAAATTACACATGAAGAAATCTGACTTTAGAAAAAAAAAAAGATGTGGCCACTGCAAGGGCCACCTCATGTGGGCACCTGAATCAGTCCAGCCACTTCTGGCACCTGGCCGCTACTCTCTCTGGGCCAGTAATTCTGATGTTCCTACAGCTCTGACCCAGGCTCAGTCTCAGAAGCTGCACTTGGCCTATAGCCTGTGTCAAGGCCTTTCTACCCCAGACCACTGATGTGCTCCCTGCTGCTCCAAGCTACTTGACAGTAATTTTTTTTTTCTGCCAAGACAGAATTAGATGGTTTCCTTTTCTTGGTGGGCTACTTTTTTATGGTTCTCTCTGAAGAATTCCTTGGGTCCTTAGATATCATGGCTCTTTCCTCTCTCTGCACATGCTACCAGGGTGCCTGGGACTGGAAAAGATTAAAGCAGGGCCACCACCTTGCTACAGTCTCAGAACCTCCACTCTCACCCCTGAGATACCCAGACCCTGGGGCTATGTCCAGCACTCCACTATTTTTTTTTTTGCCTCCATTGCAGATTCTCCTTTGCTTCTCCCTTTGAAATTTAACTTCTCTTGTCACATTCTACCTGCACATCCTAAATTCACCATGCTTTTTTCTATGTCTAAAGCCCAAGTTCAGCCATGGTTCAAGTTCTTTCTCGAGGACATTCTAACACCCCATGCATATCACCGCTGTAAATACATTTTGGGGTTGGGAAGCTGGGGGAGTACCTAACTTCACATATTTGAAATAGTTCAATTGTAGTGTTGTTCTAAAACCCTCTTTTACAAAATGAGGATGTTTTTGCCTTTTAACAGCTTCTGTCTATTGTCCCCATTTCTCTCCTCTGCCACAGAACTAAGTAAATCTAATGCCTCTTCTATGTGACAAGACCTCAGCTATTTGAGGCCAATGATGATGTCTTTCTGGAATCTTTTATCCAGGCTGTCTTTGCAAGAATGCTATGACTGCTGGGAGACTGCATATGAAGGCCTGGTTTGAGATGTGGACTCTGCATGTAAAAAGCACATAGAAAAAAGAGAGTGAGGTGACTCAGAGGGAGCAAGCAAAGACTCCCACAATATAGTACATCCCTAGAACAGGGACAGCCCCAGATCCACCTCATGCTATGGACTGCCTTTCATTTCTAGGCAGAAACATCTAGAGAAACAACCTGTTATTGCCATGTCATGATTGAGCAAAATAACCTCTTCCCATCAGGGAATCTAGAGTGAAATGATACAGCTCACAAACATTCTCCATAGAGTTATTGCTATGTTTTTGAATAAATTATTTCTAAACTTTAGACCTAAAATGGATTTGGCATCTCCCAGGAGTTAAGCTTTGGGTTTGGTTCTGTGCAGAGGCCCAGAGGGAGGAAAAGTCCTGGTTTTAATGGGAGAAACCCCCAGACACATGGGGCAGAGACCAAAAAACAAAAACGGAAGCATAATGTACCCAGTCTTCCTCAAAGCACCTGGGAGTTGGCATTATGTGAAATCCTGGTACTCAATCAAGGTTGAAACATAACCCAAACATTGACAAGTCCATGGACAACGTCCAGAATTCGTTTTAATCTTTACCAAACAGGCTGTCTCTTCTGTCATGTACTGGACAAGACCCACTGCATTCTGAGCACAGATGGAGACCCCTTTCCTTCCTCTCCAGAACTTAGTTTTTGGGAGAGGCCTGTATTTTTTACTTGAAAGAAACACTTTGAATCACTGTGGGTGGAGAGTGACACCCAGAGGTATGCTCAAGTAACATATTTGCCTTTGGAATGGCTATGTGTTGGACAAGGAGAGGAATTTGTATTGTTCCTAAAAGGAGAATGAGGAGAGAAAAAAAAAAAAGAGAATGAAGTGAGGGGGCAGCCATATGATGGGAGAAACTTTGCGGGTGATCTGGACTCCTGAAAGGTTTAATGTAAGTTATTAAAATTACCAAATGGCTGGGAATAAATTTAGGGGCAAGTGTGCTAGAGAAGGGGCTGAATATTGTGCCTAAATTTGAGTGGTAGAAACCAGAGACTATGGCAAGAATGCAGGAGCTGAAGGACTGAGCCTGATCTTCTGCTTCCTTATTCCTTTCTCTCATTGGACTTAAACTTCTTCCTCTGTGGGAGGCATCTTTGCATTTCCAGTTCCTGGCACACTACCTGAAACACAGAAGGTCCTCAATCAATATTGTTTAAAGGAAGGAAGGGTGGAAAGCTAGGCAGTGAAATCTTCTAATTTTTCAAGTAATAAAGGGTAAAAGATAATTGAGAATGTCCCAGAAACTTCAAAGTGCCAATATTGATTTCTTATAAAGTTTTCTTATTCATTCAAAGTAAAATGGAATCAGTTAAACTTTTCTATAAACAATGTTTCCCATATCTAGACTCTGTCTCTTCTCTAAGTCTGGTTCAGATGCAACTGTTCCATGCAGACTTCTTTATGCCTCTAACTGGGCATGATGGTATCTGATCCAGAATCATGGAAAATTACAATTGAGAAAGAATATCAGAAGTCACTTGCAGATATTTTGATCCCTGAATATTACATTACTTAATACTTTCTAGCTTAGTATTTTTGTTTTGTAAAATGTCTTTTACTTTAAAATGAGGTCTCTCTGGACCTGTCAACATAGATGTGTGTTTCCACACATGAATAAATCTAAGTTAAAAGCATGAAACATGATTGACACAATGTTCATCTGGAAAATGCTTTGCAAATGTTTTACAAGAAATAGATATTATTTCAAACCAAAATGGTTTCCTGGTAAATGAAAGACTCCTTTGTTCAGTTGAGCACCTTGAGGTAGCATATGCAAAGTGGACTGGGAGCTCAGTTTTGGAGTAGGATTTGAAAGAAGCCAAAGTGATGTTCCAGTGGTAGGGTGCAGGACAGTCTAGGAGGGAGGAGTAGAAGTGAGATGGGAGGAGGTATTACAAAAATGGACTAGTAAAATGGCAAAAGGTTGGGGTGAGGGGTGATATGGCCAGGGAGCATGTCATGGCAATGTCTGAAAGTCAAAGTGGTGCTTGTTCATGTTCTTAAGATGTAATCCTGCTCCCATCTCTATTTCCTGCAAATGTTGAGCTGAATTTTTGAGTAAAGTCACCAATTTTCCCAGAAATACATGGAAATCTTGGGGAGGGCATCAACTCTTCAATAGGATATAGAACAGAGGTTTGGAGAATGCTACCTAGAGCTTCAGAGCAGGGAGACCCAGCAGATATCTGGGTTATACAAGACTATTTAATGCCATGGAAACCTATGTAAATACAAATATCTTTTCCTTCCCTACATCATCACCTTAAAATTAACATATTTAAAAACAGGAGATGGAGATAGACATAAAAGTCATACTTAACCAGTTAAATCTCAGCTGTAAAGTATAAAACATAAACTGAATGCCTTTCACATGGTTTTTGTCTTTCTATTGTATAAATTTTGATGGTGTTATTTTTGCTCAAGAGATCTGAAGATCATCACCAATGTGAAGCTGGGAGACTTGGGAAAAAAGATGGTCCTAGTGATATGTTGACAGCTTCCAAGTAAAGTCTGATGAAAAGTTTTCACACATCTTTATACACCCAAAGATAAAATGGCATGTGACATATCCACAAACCAATCCTGTGCCAGGAACATGGTAGAATTCAGGTCTGCGACACTTTCAAAGCCATAGAATAGAGTTAATGTTATGAGGAGCTGTGATGCAGTCCCTACCCAGATGGCTTTATTTCAGAAAGGATCTTCCTGGAAGATGAAATTGATCCTGGTCTTTCTGGTGATCAGATATGATATTTAATGGTTCATAATATCAATGAGAGCAAATGTGTAGCCAGTTCATTCTAGGCATTTCTTCTACTGCTTTGTCCATTTTTGTCCATAGCTGTCTTCCTAGTAATTTATCTTGTCCCTTTTCCATTTTACCAAAAGGTTAATGAGAGTTCTAGGTCTAAAGCCCCTCTGTGCACACATGGTGACATAACCAACGAAAGCTCCCAGGGCTTGAGGCCAGTATGCAGGCCGAAGTACATGACAAATGGCTTGTTCACCAATCTGTACATCTCATGGTGAAGCTGCTGGTTTATGAGGTCACTTTCAGTTTTAAAATAAAACAATGAGGAATTACAGTATATCTGTGCCCAAATTGATGAACAAGATGTTGGATAGAGTGAGCCCAATAATAATGTAGGTCAAAAAGGGGCAAATATTCTAGGTCAGAGTGAAGCAACAATCTTCTTTAGGTTGTCAATGATTAGGCAGCTTTCCTCCACTCTGTGACTAAAGATGCAAAGATGTCATTGTCTTTTAGTAAGACTGTGTGCTTACATTTTTTTGGTTATTTTTATTTTTTATTAAATCTTTATTGTTCAGATTATTACAGTTGTTCCTCTTTTTTCCTCCCATAGCCCCCCTCCATCCAGTTCCCACCCCACCCCCTGCCCTTCCCCCACCCCCACTGTCCTCATCCATAGGTGTATGATTTTTGTCCAGTCTCTTTACGCACCCCCCACACCCCTTTCCCCCCGAGGATTGTCAGTCCACTCCCTTTCTATGCCCCTGATTCTATTACATTCACCATATTATTCTGTTCATCAGATTTTTTATTCACTTGATTTTTAGATTCACTTGTTGATAGATATGTATTTGTTGTTCATAATTTTTATCTTTACCTTTTTCTTTTTCCTCTTCTTAAAGAATACCTTTCAGCATTTCATATAATACTCGTTTGGTGGTTATGAACTCCTTTAGCTTTTTCTTATCTGTGAAGCTCTTTATCTGACCTTCAATTCTGAATGAGAGCTTTGCTGAGTAGAGTAATCTTGGTTGTAGGTTCTTGCTATTCATCACTTTGAATATTTCTTGCCACTCTGTCTGGCCTGCATAGTTTCTGTTGAGAAATCAGCTGACAATCATATGGGTGGTCCCTTGTAGGTAATTAACTGTTTTTCTCTTGCTGCTTTTAATATTCTCTCTTTGTCTTTTGCTCTTGGCATTTTAATTATGATGTGTCTTGGTGTGGTCCTCTTTGGATTCCTTTTGTTTGGGGGTTCTCTGCACTTCCTGGACTTGTGAGTCTATTTCTTTCACCAGGTGGGGGAAGTTTTCGGTCATTATTTCTTCAAATAGGTTTTCAGTATCTTGCTCTCTCTCTTCTTCTGGCACCCTCATAATTCGCTTGAAGTTGTCCCAGAGGCTCCTTACACTATCTTCATATTTTTGGATTCTTTTTCCTTTTTGCTTTTCTGGTTGGGTGTTTTTTGCTTCTTTGTATTTCAAATCTTTGACTTGATTCTTGCGATCCTCTAGTCTGCTGTTGGGTCTCTGTATATTATTTTTTATTTCAGTCAGTGTATGCTTAATTTCTAGTTGGTCCTTTTTCATATCCTCGAGGGTCTCACTAAATTCATCGGCCTTTTCTTGAAAAACCTTGTAACTGTGGTTTTGAACTCTATATCCAGTAGTTTGCTTTCCTCCATTTCTTTCATGTGTGACCTGTTTCTTTGTCTCCGCATTTTGGCTGCTTCCCTGAGTTGATAGAGTGGCTTTGTGAGCTAGGTGTCCTATAGGGCCCAGTGGCTCAGCCTCCCAGTTACCTGAGGTGGACACTCTTGGTGCACCCCTTTGTGGGATGTGTGCACAGTCTTGTTGTAGTTAAGCCTTGATTGTTGTTGGTATCACAGGGAGGAATTGACTGCCAGGCCAATTGGCTGTGAGGATCAGCTGTGTCTACGATGGGAGAACTTCTGTGCTGGAGACACCCTTATGAGGCAAGACTTGCTTCAGTGGGGCTTTGGTGCTCACTGAGTCTGCCCCCTGAGTGTATCCCTTATGCATCTGAGGAGTTGTAATCTGGATGGTCTTACTTTGACCCCTGGGTACACTGGCTCTTGGATCTCCAAGGAGGTGCTAATTTAGCCTCTGCCTGAGGCCACCCAACAGGAGCTACAGAGAGATCTGCAGATTACTCTTCTTTGTTTGGGTTTTGGAGGTGCTCAAATGAGGCCCAGCTGTGAAGCAATGCAAGCTGCTGTGGGGCCTTGGGCCTTCTTTTGGATGTTCTAGGTCTCTCTGACTCAGCTGCAGTTTGTTAGGTAAGTTTAGATTTCAAAGGACCAGGCCATTCATATGCAAAAGCCTCTGTGCACAGTTTGGATGGGGCGGGGTCTCAGGGCAGAGCAAACAGCAATGGCTTCCTGTCAGCCCTGCCCTAAGAGGCCCCCGGGTCTCAGTGTCCCTTGGTAATTGCTGCAAGCACCTCTGAGAGAAAGTCGCCCTCGAGTTCCACCCGATGCCAGGCAGTACAGTTTCTCCCCGTATGAGTCTGGGTCCCCAGAGACTCGCTCAGAACTGGAGTTCAGAGCAGTCAGGAGCTGTGTCTCCCTGCGGATTGAAAAAGCCAGCCGAGTACTCAGTTGCCAGCCCTTTCCGCGTGCGCCTCAGTACCTCTGCACTTTACTTCCGCAGCGCCTCTGAGTTTCAGTGTGCTTTTCACTTTCCTTCTAGTTGTAGAATTTCCACTCAGCCAGCCTTCCTGTGGTTCTGGATGATGTCCATTTTGTCTTTTAGTTGTAGTTTTGAAGTGGTTGTGGGAGGCAGAAAGTTCAGGTGTTTACCTATGCCACCATCTTGATTTCTCCTCTACTTTCCCCCATAAGCAGATGTTATTTATGTGCTTACATTTTTGGCTGCATCAGAAACTGTGTACCTCATGGCAACCCCAATATGTGCCTTCTTTAGAGCTGGATAATGGTTAATTCCATGCTTTGTCACAGCAACATCTGAATCCTGCCTTTGAGAGCCCATCAGACATCTGCTGGGGAGATGTCTGAGCAAGGATGATTTCTGAGTGGTTGGTTAAGAGATCATTCAAGTGTTCCTAACTTGTGTCCTTCAGCTCCATACTGGTCACTATAGTGGCTTTAGCAGCCTATTTGTTAACTTGCTCCATAGTAGTGTTGAGGCATTTTAAAATGTCTTCTATTGCCTCATTGTTGGCTGAAATGATACCTACACTCTTGGCAATAGCTTTGGCTGTGGAGGGACAACTACCTGTAAACATAACAGCACTCTGGCACAGTGGACTGAAGAGGATCAATCATTGATAAGAACTCACAAAGCAGAAGTTGGAGGTGAGAAAGGTCATGGTATCTGTTCAATGAATAGGTTTCTGGAAACTCAATTGCTGGCAAGTAGAATGATAGAAACCCAGAATGTGGCTCCTTTAAGCCACCTAGCCATGTACACTGTATTGAAGGCCTTACCCGAGCCCTTGTCAGGTTGCTTGTTCCAGGACATTGGTAAAGATGGTGCTACACTTCTCTAAGATCTCATGGTCATGAGGAAGCACTTGTCATTGATGTCATCCATCTCATGTATGGGGTGCTGAAAGTTGCTGGTAGAATCAAAAGGGATTTCAAACACTTTGAAGTTTCATTTCCTAATTTTTATCACATCACCCAAAATGATCTCTGAGAATTTCCAAGGGCATTTCCGGAGGCATCTCCAACCACAACTTTCTCAATGATGGGAACACTTTCCTGTCCTTGTTTGAACTCAACTTGATTATACAGTGTTATTATCTTAAATAAGGAGGCCCAGATTCCAGAGCTTCAGGCCAAGAATTAGTTTGTCTCTTCTTCATGTGTGTCAGCTATGTAGAGCTGATGGTAAAGCCACAGATGGGTTCTGTTGTGAGTCCAAGTGTCAATTTTGTCACTTGGACTGACTGAGGGTCTCCATTGCTTCAGGTTCTTCACCAGGCTGTTCTTCTTGGCCATCCATTTCTTGTCATTAATGAGTGTCAGTGATAATGATCTGGAGGTACATGGGCCACAATAATGTCAAGGAGGAAGATAGTAGAGTCCAGGACATACTAATGGATACTGATGATAAAGAAAAATATGCTGGTGAAGCAACAACTCCTACCATAATACAAACAAATGGCAATGGGTATCTTTTCATTTCCTTTTTTTTTTTTTTATTGTTGACACTATTACAGACGTCCTTCTTGAAGCCATTGAGGCAATCTATCCAGTGATGGTGTCATTGCTGGTGTTGGTGACCATGTTAGTTGCTGTGCCTTTTTAATGGATTGTAGGAGAGAAATCAGTGATTTTTGTTTCAAGGATATTACCATGAGTAAAATCACAGGAGCAGGATTGGGACTTAGACTTCCCAGTAGGAGATAAATTATCTACTCTACTCCCTGAGAAGCCAGCCACATGACACCCCTAGGAATTTGGTCTTTCCTTTTAATCTCCATTATGTTCCTGGCCTTTAACTGCTCTGCAGGGATTGTATTCTCTTTTGCATCTCAGATGATAAGAGTTTGGAGAGAAATAATTTATTGAATCTGATCATGATATTGGTGCTTTTCATCTCTTGGTAATAAACAAAGATTCTCACAAGCAGAACAAGCACAGAACCCAAATATATACTTATCACTGGAGTACTAAATCCCAAATGCAACCCAGCCCAGGGAAGACTGAAGGATGAAGAACCTTTGCAACCACCTTGGATTACTAAGGTGGAACTTGCTAATTTATGATGTTTCTTTGAGAGACCTGAGGTTCTGGCATTTTCTTGAGCCAAGAGTTATGCAGTTCTCATGCTGGAAAGACTCATTTCACTTGAACCATAATTCTCCTCCAGTTCCTTATTGCTCAATTTTTGGTTATTCAGGTTAATGCTTTCTTGTTTCTCTTTTTACTGATTCTTTATGAGATTCAAGCAGTCGTTCTTCAGGCCTCTCCTAGCCATTCATTTGGGTGTTTTACACTGAGCTGCAAAGAGTAAATTTTTGACACTGTCTTGCCATAATGATGCTGATGACCTGCATGCTGGTAGAGTGAGATGGGCTTCAGGGTCCTGGGCCACAGGATGACACCGTTCCAAGGTCTGAGCCATAATAAGAGCCAGGGCCTATGGGTACAGGTGTGGGACCTTGAAATAGGGGACCTGAAGGGCCAGTGTCAGCCCAAATCCTCTGCTGGCATCAGGCAACCCAGTGGGTTCAGTGCCTACTCCTGGTTTTCCCTTATTTCTGTTCATTTTTCTAATTTACTTTAGCAGATTGGAAGCTTCCTGAGGGCAGAGCCTGCATCTGTTTCATCACTGTATTCTCATTAGGTGGGAATACAATATAATATTTGTTCAATGACTAAATGACCTCACAATTTGGGGCCTGTGTGTTTGTGGCCACCACTTGGCAAAGCAATGTAGCCACTGATTGGAAGCAATAAAGCTTGGATGAATGGGCTTCATAAGGGGAGGAGCTTGAACCAGGTCAGCAGTTCTCAGATGGAGCCCCTAGAAAGCCCAGCAGACAACAGGTACACAAGTCAATCCAAGCCACAGTTTCTGCATCTATGAAGTCAGGATAAAAACAGAACAACAATATTTACATCTTGGGGTTGCTATGATTAAATTAGATATGCATATAGTGCACTTAGAACTATTCCTAGTACATAGTGAGCACTCAAATTTAGTCATTAATAATATTATAGTAAGTAACCATAATAAAGTAATGTCACATGGAGACTGCAGAGACTGTAGCTCTATTTAATTCTATTTGTCAAACTACTAATTGCCTATGACACATGAAACATTGTGGAGGAGGAAAAACATTTGCCTGATTTAACATGACTTAGTAATCCAAGGTGGTCAGCCACGAGCATTATCACCACTGTCCATGCAGAAAGGGTACTTAGTATTATAGCTCACGATGACTTTTGGTAGTTATTGACTTTGGAAAATTCATATAGTGGTCTTTCAGGAATTTTCTCAAGAAAAATAAAGATATGCATTGCCCCTTATGGAACTCTTTGAAGGAAGGGAACATATCTCATTCATCTCATTACTTGCATATCTAGCACAGTGCATGATACTCAGGAGGTGTAATATACTACACCTTTTGAATGAATGGATGAATAAATGAATGAATGAATTCTGTTCATGGAAGGCATTAATATTGGTTCAAAATGATTCAGAATCAGTGGTGATTTAGCAATGATGGAATTGAACCCATGAGCTTCCTGAGACCTTTCATACCCAAAAGTTCTAATTCTTTATGGTGCATCTTGTAACCAACAACCTTATCCCCATTGAAACCCATTCCAAATTTAAATCTAGCAGCTGCCTCCACAGTGAGGGGAGAATGAACCACCAGGCTTGTCTTAATTACAAGTCATTCAATTTGGGCTTTGGAGGGATATAGTCTGATGTAACCCCCATCAACTTCATTAACAATGCCACAATCCATTTTAAGTGTTGAGCCAATGCAGCTTATCAAGGGACCTTAGCTGCTATGACACCATGACCTGGCTTGATGCCCTCAGCCAAAGCCAAGTGTTGGGTGGATAGGTTGGCTCTCTCAATGGTCTGCTTGGCCCACTCTGATGGTATGTGTCAGGGCAGCAAGAATGCATTGCCTAAGCTAGGAATGTGGACCATCTCTGAGAGCCGGAGGAGGAGGGGAACAGAGGGAGAAAGCTCTGATTCTGATGGTGGAACGAAAGAACAGGTTGTTCAGAAGGACATGTAAACAGTTCTTGGCTCAGCGTCCCTGCTGTCATCCACAGTTATTCACAGTCAATCTATCTTGGGGATTGTTCTGGGTCAAGAATAGGGTGAAGCCAAACCAGAAACAGATAACAGGGCACATTCCAGATCTAGCGTGCATAGGTGTAAACTTGGCCTTGGAATAAAGTGGGTGTGCTCTGACCCTAAGGGAAGCCCTTACTCCTAATCTTTGAATAGAAGTCTACTTATCTCAGGGACACCTTCAGAGTTCATCTTCTCAAAAAGATACATCCTGATTGGCTAGTTGAAAGGACAAGTCCTCTTTTTTTTTCCATACAAATCTTTCCCCAACCAGGTAAAAATCCCCACCAATAAACTCATTTTTGTTCCTTTGTTGATTCCTTTTAATTAATTAAAAATTAAATTTAAAAATAGGAACAGATTTACCTCACTGCACTAGAATTTGAGCTTGAAAGGCAGGGCCCCAGGGCTTTGAAATGTTTTGCAGAAAAGGCAATGGTGTGTGGAACTCCTCTGTTACCAAGCATCTTTCCCAGTGGAGGGAAGAAAACCATTTCTCCACAGTGACTCATCTCACAGGTGATAAAGTGGCTGTGGTCTAAGCCTCTGATGCTGTGGGTGTGATAGTATGAAGAATATGCTATTTTCCCTCTTTGCTCAGCCATCCTAGCCTTCTGGCATTCCTAGAATATACCAGGCTTTTTCCTGCCTAGAGACTTCACTTCCCCAGTGTTTGCACCACTGGCTCTTTTTCATGCTTCAGATCGTTGCTCAAGGTCAGCTTCTCAGAGAGGCCTTCCTTGACCACTCAATGTCTAGAGTAGGTGTTCTAGCTTCACCTCTCCCAGTATGCTCTAGGACAGCCCCCTGGTTCTTTTCTTTATGTCCCTCTTAAAAATTCCAATTGCATTTATGTTTATTCACTTGTTTTTTGTCTTCAGAATGTGAGCTGTGTGATGGCAAGCCTGTTGTGTTCACTGTTATATTTTCACATCACAGAAAAGGCCTAGCATACTTCAAATATTTGAGTCTCTATTATGTGTACTTAAGTACCTTGGTGATTTCTGGGAATGTGAGTTGAACATGGTTTCTTTTCTTTTCTTTTTCTTCCTTCTTTTCTTTCTTTCTTTCTTTCTTTCTTTCTTTCTTTCTTTCTTTCTTTCTTTCTTTCTTTCTTTTTTTTACAACTGTAAACAACACAAATTTATTATCTCACAGTTTCCAAGGGTCCAATACAATTTACCTATGTCCTTTGTTGAGGGTCTCAAAGGTTGAAAAATATCAAGATGTCAATTGAGCTATGTTCTCATCAGGAGGTTCTGGGGGAGAATCTGCTTCCAAGCCCATTTAGATTACTGGCAGGAACAGTTCTTATGTGGTTGTAGGACTAAGATCTCCATTTTCTTACTGTGGGTAACTGGCCAAGGGTCATTCTCAGTTCAAGTGTCACTCATATTTCTCACCTTGTGGTCCACTGGCTTAGCCTCCCCAGTCACTTGAGCTAGGCACTCTAGGCATGCTCCTGTGTGGGCTGTTTGCACAGTTTTATTGTAATTGAGCCTTGATTGCTGTTGGCATCACTGGGAGGAATTGACCCTCAAGCCAACTGGCTGTGATGAACACAGTTTCTTAAAGTATATGGTCTAGTTAGGAAGATAGAAACTTTGTCAGTAGCACTTGTGACAAGGGCTTTGAGAGAGGGAGAACATGGTGCTGTGGGTGAAGCACCCAGACAGGCCTGCGGAAGTTAGAGGAGGGTTTCTCCTGGAAAACCTAGAACTGCAATCTGAAGGAAGCAGAAATGAACCAAAGGAGGAGGGATAGAGATCTGGGCAGAGGGGCCAACCTGTGCAGAGGCCTGGAGGTATCGAAGAGGATGGCATTTCTGAGGACCTGGGAGCTGTTTAGTAGGGATAAGAGGGCAGGCAGCAAGAGATGAAGACAGAGTGGAGACACAGCAGTGGCTAGAGCACACCATGGGGAAGTCACACTACATTTATTCTGTAGGAAATGAGAGTTACTGAAGAATTGTAAGTAATCATCAAAACTAGCCAGGTCTGGGTCACTGAACTGAGGCAGCTTCATGCCAGGGAGCTGGACAGTCTAGTCTGGGTTTGTGTGGTTACCAGGAGTCCTGAGGGCAAGACAAAGTGGAAACCTGTCAAGTTGGAAGAGAGAGGCAAGATTTGGATCCAAACTAGAAAGGGAGGCGTCACTCAAAGCCTGAGGTCCATGCCAATTACCAGGCTTTACACAAGTGCAGAATACAGAGTTCCAGCCTGTGATGAGTTTGGGATTTCCAGTTAAGCATGAGAAAGTGAGGAAGACCAGAATTTAGACCAGAATACTTGGAACACATTGTGGATCATGGGATAGTCTGTTAAGCTCTGCTCCAGGGTAACTGGGGTGTGATGATTAAGCCCAGGGTCTAAGTGCTTTGGGATCTCTCTCTCTCTCTCTCTCTCTCTCTCTCTCTCTCTCTCTCTCTCTCTCTCTCTCTTTCTGCAGGCACCAGAGGTCTGCATGGGAGGGTAAACAGCAGCGGGAGTCTGCCTTTTCAGGGGACCCTTGCTGCTCTCCTAGAAACTCTTGGGACAACAATAAGAATTCTAAGCAGGTGGCCTCTTCTTTCACAAAGCCTTTGATGCAGCAAAATACAGCATGATATATGTGGACAGCCCTCAGAGGAAGCTATAATGGGATTTGGTCTACATAGTTTCAGCATTTGTCAAGGTAGTGGAATCAGATACCAGTCATGTCTACATGATGCCAACTACTCAGATGGCAAAGAACAACCCATTTGTCACTTTTACCCACTCACATTATAGAGAGCAGAAATTCTCCAACTTTCAGAATCTGAGACATGGTAGTGACTGGATTCATTGTATTTTCTTTCTCCTGAAACTGCTCAATGGCTAGATATCTTTTTTTTTTTTTTTTGGTAGCTAAATGGATTCATACTTAGCATCATACAAAAGAACTTGGAACCCCACAGGTGGCTAAGAGAGAGCTGGGTGAGCCAGTGCAATCGCAGTCACCTTTTCACAGACCCCAGACCCACAGGCCATGCCCTCAGTGCCACATTTCAGAGAGCATCTAATGAATAAATACATTGGGCAACAAGACCCTGGATGATAGGGTGTATGGAAACCTGGAGGTGTCCTTAATTTTCAAAAGCGTGGTGAATGTTTGGAACTCAAATCAAGTGTGATCACTTCTATATGTGCCAGAGCACCTATGGAAAAAAATAAAACTGGGGTCACAATGGGGAAAGTGCACAGACCTCAGCAGGGAGAGAGGCAGGCCTGGCTGCTGGCCAGTGCCTCAGGCAAACAAAAAAAGAAAACATCAAAACCTTAATGGGTGGGTGGAGGATGAATTGGTCTTTTCTGCTGTTCTTTTTCCATCCACAGAATTGCTCAATAATTGGATGAAAGGAGTTCTGTAGATGTTATGGATTTGGAATTTTAGGAAAAAATGTGATAGGACTCCTTGTAAATTTCAATTTGCAATGCTTGCAGATTATTTTGGGAGGCACTGTAGTCAGTTCTCTGCTGGAGAACTGGACAGAGGTCAGAGGGAGGGGTGGTAGCAGCCTCAAAGTTTGTTGCCAATATCAGTGAGTGCTGTGGGATAGACTGGCTGGGTATTTGCAGCCTGAACCATTGAAGAGTAGAGCTTCACTTCTGCCCAATCTCCTCTCCAAGTCATGAGTAGATTCTGGAATAGGAGGTGCTGGCGGACAGCAGCAAAGATTCCAGAACAGAACTTTCCAGATTTAGAGGTCCTTTCTCAGTGGGAAGAGACAGGAACTTAAGGAAGTCTAGCCTGCAACTGCACAAACAAATACATCTGTGAACAGTAATCCCAAATACAAATGTCTGAATGTTAGGGAGAAATCTGGAAAAAATTAGCATTAAGAGAGACCTGGAACAGGAGGGAGAAGTGCAAATTTGTTTCATACTTGCCCTTGAGTTAGCACTGGCTGACCCAGGGCTGAAGGATGAGGAGTGGTGGGTGGGAGGTGGGGCAGGGAGGTGATTGTTTAGAAGAAACCTGTACTATTTAGGGCTACAAACAAATAATAGCTGCAGGTCATGGGGAAGGGCAGTCAGTGACCTTCTTGTGGATGCTGATGAGACCATGGCTATAAAGAATTTAGAGACAAGAGCATGTGTCCCTGGAGTGACAGATTCTGGAAGAGGTTCAAAGAGGAGAGGGTCTTAATGCCCAGTATGAGGTCAGTTTAGTATCACTGCTGAGGTCTTTCTGCTGTGCTACGGGATAGCATTTTAGGATTTGCTAGTGGTTGGCAGAACATAAAAAGGGAAAGCTGCAGAAAAAAGCAAGGCCGAGAAAGAGAGATGAATGTTGCTAGAGCAGAAGACAAAAAAGTGAGAACTAGAAAGATTTGCACAGTCCATCTTTCAAAGTCCAGAAGTAGAGTAGTATGAATGGTGGTGGTAGTGGTGGGGTGAATTTGGCCTCTAGGGTTTTCTTGGGTTTTATGATACAAAATGAAATAAGGGAAGAGGCTTATTTTAGGCTCAAGGTTGTCCTCACTGCTTATGGCTCTAGCCTGAGCAACATCTCTTTTGGGGCTGGAGAAAAGGTGAAAAGCTAGAGGCTGGGTAAATGTTGAATTGGAGCAAATATCAGAAGGGGTAAATTTTAAACCTGCTTTGGTAGGTCCTAAGAACAATCCTGAGTGACAGTCAAGGTTTCATTTTCTCTCTCTCTTGTGTCCATAGGAAGTCCACAGGTGGAAGGACAATTTGAGGAAGGAATGGTGGGAAAATAGGTTACCATTGTTGAAAGGTGCAGGGTAAGCTGATTTCTACCATGAATATGTTTTGGGGTCTTGACCAAAGAACTGCCTTCTTTGAGATCTTTCATCTCCCTCTCATAGGTCTCCTGGGGAGTATGGCCTTCAGAGAGGTCTGGAGGCTGGCAGATGTTCGGTGTGGAAGACCTGAGAGCCCAGCTGCGTTAACTAGACTGTGAGTCCTGACTACCTGCACTAGGTGTGGAGCTGGCTGCTGAAGTTCACTGGAGTGGGAGTGCGGGGGAGTGTGGTTAAAAGCAAAGCTTTTAAGACCTCCCTCCCAGAGATCCTGAATCAGAAATGCAAGTGTGGGGCCAGCAATCAATATTTTTCAAAAAAGCTTTTCTGATGTAACAGTTGGGGTTGGAATCCTCTGTGTCTGGGGTCATTGTTCAGAGTTGGGTGGTTACCTTCTAGATGTTTTTGATGTTAAACAGATAGCATCGACTTCACATCAGCAGTACTCTCAGACCATTATAAATAATGGCAGTAAATGTTGAATGAATATGTAAGATTTATATATACATTGTGTAGAACTCAAAGAAAAATATATTTGTGTTACTGGAATGTCACAATCAATCTAGACAATGACAAAGTATGTAGGCATTTAATTAACATGCTTTCTCTTTTAGTCTACATAAGTTGACCTTCCTCCCACCTTGCTCTTGGTTTGCTCAATTTTCAAAGCAGTTTTTTTCAAAGCAGTTTCTGTGGCATAGAGGTAGAAGCCCTATGCAGTATGTAAGGGTTTTTTTTTTTTTTTTTGGCAAGAAGCAAGACTTCAGAATCCTGTGAGCAATGGGATTTTTTAGGTTGTGTGTGTGTATGTGCACAGGCATACTTATGTGATATTTAATGAGTCTCTAAATGTTTAACTGAAATGCCCTTACACCCAGCATGTAATCTAAGAAATGCAAGTCATATGAATGAGGCTGCCATCAATATGTAGTGAAACTTTCAGGATCTAGTGATAGAATTAAACTGACAGTGAGGCAGCCAACACAGGCAATGGGGAAGGGTGTCTCATCAGTATTGTCCTTCATTTGGGGATGGGATGGATTGATCCATTCAAAAAGGCAAGGAGTGAGGAGCCTTGAGGAGCCTCTATCACTTCTGTGGATTCCTACAGAGATAATTGATTTTGTCAGTTCCTCAAACAGATTAGCAAATCAACAGAGCAGCTTCCCCAAAGCTGGAGACAGTCTTTGCTGCACACCAGTTATTTGCTTGATAAGTAGAACAAAGCCCTGGAGAGTGTTGAAAGAGAGGGGTGCGGCCAGTGTCTTTGGCTGACAGCACATTCAGAAGAGCTAAGAAAACAAGGGTATACACTCTAAAAATCTTTTAGGTTTCATTTACTTAGGCAAAAAGGAATTATGACTACTATAGCAATTAACTGAGTTTGATGAATAGATACAGCCAACCTAACAAAATCAGACCTGTACCCTTTTATCTTTGGCAGTAGACTTACACACACACATTCTTTTTCTGTCTGTGAAAACTCAATTTTATTTATTTACTTGTCTTCTAACTCAGGGGACTATACACATTGAATTTCATTGTTTCCCAATTATTTCATGCAGGAAAATTTTATCTTTCTGGAGAACCAATGTTGTATATTATTTTACTACTTATTTTATTTTCCTTTTTTCTCCTTCTTTCCCTTTTTCCTTCCCCCTGTTCCTTCCTTTCTCTCTCCCACCATTCATTCATTCATTCATTCCATCCCTGCCTAGCTAATGCTGGGTCTATGTTGAGCCTTTATTCATTGTTTTATTCAATCACTATCTTTTTAAAGTACCTATTATATGCCAGTCACTGGGATGAGGTCTGGAGATACAGAGATAAAAGCCAATTTCTTATTCTTTAGGTTGTTTGTAGCCTAGCAGAGATCTCAGATTCCAGGAAATCAGATTATATATGCTGTTTTTTGAATGTAATTAAATGTTTACTATTGGAATTTACAACTTTAGAAATAGTTTTGTTGGAAAGATGTTTGAAAACAGATTAAAAAATCACCCAAACACCAAAATGATGGTGCCAATCAAACAAAGTCAGGGGGTTTTGCATGTCTCTGTTCAGTTCTCTAAAGCATTTCTACGAGTCAACCAGCTCTCAGAAAGACTGGCTTCCAAAATGGCTGGGAGAGGTCTCCTGTTCTCCCATGGTAGCTCCGATGTGGGGAATCTAGGGTGAAGCCAAGTGAAGCCAACCTGACCACTTAGTTTTAGCCACATGTCCATCTTAACTCTGTTGATGGTTCTCTATCATTCCCCTAGGGCTTGGCATACCTTCCAAAGTCAAAAGAACTTCCCTCACACTACCTAGTTTCTCTAACCTTTGAGAATAACTTTCTCCTTCATGGTTACAAAAGAGGTAGAGTAAGGAGAAAAAGGAAACAGGAAAAATAAAACATCAATTTAATAATCCCTCAATAATAAGAATGGACAAACTCTTTAGGGGAAATGAACATGGTTCAGAGGAGGGACTGCGTGTTTGGAAAAGGGGACTTTTCCCATTGAGCTAAGTCCTAGCTTATGGCAGGGAGACTCCAAGGAGTCTTGTGCATGAAAGTAGATCACTTTGGAGTAAATTGTTTAATTTGATCTGGGAATGGAATGTACCTTGTACACCTTTTTCAAGAAACTGACATATTTTCAGCTTATAATTCAGTTTACTTAAAATGTGGAAAAACCAGTTCTTGGCATTTCCATTAAGTCTAGGATGACAAAATTTCCCCACTCACTGCCCCCCAATCTCTCTCTCTCTCTCTCTCTCTCTCTCTCTCTCTCTCTCTCTCTCTCTCTCTCACACACACACACACACACACAATCTTTACTATCTTATATGTGGGCCATCTTGTACCACCTCCAGTAATTAGATTCCCATATGGCTATTGGGTTGTTATTGCATGAAGACTGGCAGTGGGATGAAATTAGCTGGTTGTATTCTTGTCTGAAAAAGTGACAACTGTTTTAAATACAAAATGCTCACACTTGGTGTACAGTGAGTCCTGTCCTTTTTGGATAAGTACGCTTATTTGGTGGAACCTATTTGTGTAGCCCCCTCTCCTGGTAGAGGAAGAGGAACCACTGGGTTACCAACAGTAGTGTATTTGAAGTTTTGAGATCTCAGGAACACATTGGACATGGCTGTGCCTACAAAAAGGGATTGGGGGTCTTATCTCTCAAAATATGGAAAAGAAGTAATTTTAGAAAATTGGGCCTATAGACATATTTTGCCCATCATAAACAATATAGTCTGAGGAATTCTGTATGTTTCTCCAGGCTATGAATTGTTTTTATGTCAAGGATTTTGTTGCACTGTTCTCTGCTTACTAGGGAACTCCCTGTCCCCCATATCAGAAGGAGGAAGTGGGCTTATATGATAATCAGAAGATTCAAATTAGAAACAAGGTAAAATACTCTCTGTCCAGAAAAATGTCCTTGGGTGAGGATTAAAAAAAAAACAAAAACAAAACTGCCCTAGGAACTTTCTGTGGTGATAAAAATATTCTATATTTTGATCTGGGTGGTATTTATATGGATATAAACAAAATTACTGAGCTGTATGCTTAAGATTTGTGCACTTTATATAAATTAAATTGGAATTTAAAAAGTCTGCAGAATTATTTATATATGTCACTGTCATTATTTTGAACAATCCTATGAGTCAACAATTATGATCTCATTTTATATATATCCCATTTTACTTAGTTGCTTTGCCAAGATCAGACAGACTCAGAGTTCAAATCCAAATTTATCTGATTCCAAAGTGTCATCTCTCTAGTAGCATCATGTAATGGGGACAAATGATTTATTCATTCATTCTTCAATTAACATTTACTGAGAACCCACTGTATGTTGGGTACTGAACTAAGAACCTGGGATAAGAGAAGAATAACACATATCCTTGCCTAAGGGGCTAATGCACTCTACATAGGAGGAGACAGATCTTTGTATAAATGCCAATATACAACTTGATTAGTATTATATTATGCTCAACGTATTTCTTGAACTCCGAAATCAGGACCCCATGAAATGACTGGTACCTATGGACACAAAAGGATAGATATTTCAAATCAGAACTTTTTTTAGAAAACATATGGTCATAGCAGACTAGCACACTTACATAGTTCTAATGGGAGTGGAAGAAAGAGGACTGGAGAGGGACAGGGACATTGTTCAGGGCCTCCTTAGTGTCTGGTACTGTGTGGCACTTTATATCATTATCTGTCCCCAATCTGACAACATCCCCTAATTAGTGTTATTTGCCTCATTTTGCATGCAAGGAAACTGAGAATAGAAGAGATGAAGGACTTTTCCTAAGTCATGTAGCCAGTGAGTAGAAGAATTTGTATCTGATCCTAAACTTGCTGTTAATTTTGGGGAGGGCTTGAAAGATGTTTGATTTCTTTCTTTTTTTTTTTTTTTTTTTTGCAATATGTAGGTTTAAAAAAAAATTTTTTTTATTGTTTGAAGTATTACAAATAGTGGTACATATGTCTCCTTTTTCCCCTCTTGACCTCCCCCCGCCCTCCCCTACCCCCCAGTACATGCCTTTACCTGCCCCTACCTTCAGTGTCTTGTATCCATTGGTTATGCTTATATGCATGTGTACAAGTCCTTCGGTTGATCTCTTACAGTCCCACCCCCCCACCCCCCAACCTTCCCTGCCTTCCCGCTGTAGTTTGGCAGTCTGTTCAATACTTCTTTGCCTCTGTATCTATTCCCCCCCCCCCCCCCATTTCTTTCCTTTAAAAAATCTTGCCTCTGCAGACTAGAAATAAACTCCTTTTTTCACTTTTGTTGACTTGGGGCTGCATGCCTAATGTGCTGCTGCTTCTCCTTACTTTCCCCAAACTTGATATTATTTCCTCTGGTGTCCTGGTGGAGGTTTGTGCTGGTTTTGCAAGAGAGTCAATTGTGTAAATTTCTTCCCAACTCCAAGTTCAGTGATAGTCATGTTGATAGCTTGAAACTGGTTATGGTGGGAATGTTCACACTGTTACCATGGAAACCAGTAAATGCTGTAACTCATAGTGTTACTTTTGAATTACAGGGGATGATGAGAGACACCAACTTTTCCAGAACACCACTGTTTTACCTCCTCAGAACTGGACCCCAAATGTCTATGCTTAGTTACATCTGTACCCTTTTGACTTTACATTTCAGAAATGTGCTTTATCCAGTTAAATTCTTTTATGTAAATTTAATTTGCTTAGATCTCATTCTCTTAAATTTTTGCTTTGGGTTTTAAATATGATTTGATTTTACCCTTTACTTTCTTAATCTCTCTGCTTTTATTTTTCATTTTAATTGCAGTTGGGATCTATTTGGTTCAGCTTTGAGCTGCCATACCTTCTCATTTGACCTTGTTCCTGGACCCATAGGTGAACTGCCACTCTCACCCCCACTCAATCTTGTGACCACATAGGGCCATTTGCTCTGGTCCTCAGCCTCTGTTACTGCCATCCAGGGATCCATCTTTCATGCATTTTTCTTTTGCATTCACAGGCTGCCGGAGTTAGCTGTCTGTCTTTGCCTAACAGGTGTTGATGTGTTGATCTTTTGAAAACAGTCTTTTTTTTTGTCAGCTCCACATTGCGTCTCACAATTGTCACCAGCCACCTTAAGATATGAGGGCCTAAGCAAGAGATAATGGAGTGTCAGCCCTCTGGGAAGTGTTTGGGGCTCCATCAATCAGCAGCAGGCTTGTTAGCTTGTTTGCAGGGAGAGGTCACTAATCTGACCGCCAGGCTATTTCTTCCAGGAGAGGAAGGGGGCACAATTTTCTAGTTTTTCTGGTCATCTGGATAGATTTTCTGGTCACCTATCTTCTACTTAGGCTCTCCTTGTACCTAAATAAAGATAACTGTTGAGATGTGAGCAAATCAGCTCTTCCAAGTCTGACTCATGATACTGGCGGCTAGATTCTGCCATTCTACCACATTTATTGAGTGCTTACTGAATGCCAGGTGTTCTATCAAGTCCTTCCAACAACATTGTCTCATTTAATCCTGACCATGACTCTATGGAGGAAGCTAAGCCTCAGAGAGATTAAATAACCTTTCACAATCACATAGCAATTAAGTGTGTGAGTCAGAATTTGAACTCAGGAGTGTCTGATTCCAGTCGACATAATCTCCTAACCTCTCTTCTATGCTCCCTTGGCTCTCTGGAGGATATAACAATTTAACCATCAGTTAGTAACAGTTGTTTATGTTCCAGACTTGGGGCTAGGGGTATAGAGATGAATGAGACACAGTCCCTGCCTTTGAGAAGTTCTCAATCTAGTGGATGAAACAGAAAGACTTGAACACAGATAATTCTATTTAGGGCAACAATAGGAGTTTGGGGAATTGAGGTGGAATCAAGGTCATGGCCCTCTGTGTTTTGGGGGGGGAGCAATGAATGTGGGGATGCTTCCTAAAGGGGGTTGGGGAGCATTTGAGCAGGCCTGAGAGTAAAGGACCTACTTCCTTACACAGAGTACAGAGACTATCTTCATGGAGACTGAAAAAGCTGATAAGCCATCCTTAACCTCAAGGTTCTTCTCCTGTGCCCCTTTCTCAGGGGGTGATGCCAAGGATGTGCTTCCCTGGAGCGTGTGGTTAACACCTGCTTCTAGACGATATTCCTGGTACCCTAGACCCTGAAATTCCCTGCCCAAATGGCCCTGAGCGTTCCCCGAGTCTGTCTTCCTCGGGGAGCCTGCGTACCCAATGTACACATTCTTAGGCCCTGAGGTGGCCAAGGAGAGGTTATTTGCAGGGTTGGAGACTGTGGTCTGAGCTTGGACAAGCAGCCTAGGGTATTCACATGTATATGTGTAGGTCTCCTTGTTGTATGGGAAGGAGTTGGAGCATAGAGGTAAGCAACTGACCAGAGTCCAGAGGCTGGGGCCCAGGGACTGATGGACACTTCCAAATTCAAACCTTTGAGATTATTATGAAGGCTTTTTTTTTCTTTTGAAAGAATTTTACAGGAGTTGCAAAGCTAAGGTCTTATATATTCCTGACACAACTTCCCCTAGTAAGAATATTTTACACAACCATAGTACCATCATGAAAACAAATCAACATTGGCACAGTACTATTAACTGAATGACAGACTGATAATGAGTAACTAGTGCTTAAGCCAGAAAGGTCCTCATCTCTGAGAGGTGACTGAACCTTCCAAAGCCAGAACTGGGGCCATGGAGCTTGGGATTTTCAGATCTTGTTAGCATACTTACCATACTCAGAAACCAGAGGTCTTGGGGACTTGAAGGTTCACCCAGAGGCCAAGCCTTAGCCTGGTGACAACTTGATGTCCCCTTCAGCATTCCCCACTGTTTATGATCTGATGAGGGAGCAAATCATGTCCTTTAGTTCTTAGACATTGCATGAGAGGCTCCCAGTGTCTAAAAATCAGGAAGCTATATTAGGTCATGTTAGATTTTAGAATATTAGATTATATTAGACTATACAGGTGTTAGAGGATGCCAAATGCTGCATGCAGATACACACACATGCAAATTCTCATGTTTTTTTTTCTTTTCTTAATTCCCTTCTTTTCACCTTGCTCTCTACCTGCTGAAGAGTAACAAGCATTAGATTGGAGTCAGATGGCCTGGCTCTCTGATCTGAGCTCAGTGACCTTGGACAAAAACTGTCACCCCTTCTTCACCTTCTGCCTGGCACCAGAGAGGAAACTGATCTGTAAGATTTTTAAAAATCTCTTCCACCTCTAACCAGTATTCTCCCTTCTCTGTGTGTGATTTCCTCTTCCCTCATTCCACAACTTTTTCATTTCTCTCAGTCCTTCCCTGTCCCATTTTTCTGCTTTGCTCATCTTTTCTTTTTCCTATCATTCTGTTTTTCTACATTTTCTTGTGTTTCCCTCACCTCTTTCACCTCTTTGACTCCCTTTCTACCTCTTTCCTGCTTTTCTCTTTCTCTCCCCCTTGTCTCCCCCATGAGTCCCATCCCTCCATGTAGCTATAATCTATATTGTACACAGGGCTTCAATGACCCACAAAATGCTGTGGCAATTATTTCAAGTAAGGGGGGAAAAAGAGGGAATTAAATCATAGCATTGGCAGCTGGCAATTTGCTTCAATCACAGAAAAATGTCCCCGGCTTCCTTGAATATTGAAACATTGATGAAGAACAGATTTTCTCTGGCAGTGTGAATTCCCCTCTGTCCAAGTTTGGCACAGGGACTGCCTTGCTTGATATTATTCTAGGCGTTTCGATGCATTCCCTGTTTAGCAAAGTTGGAATGTGTTTTAACCAACCACTGTATTGATGTAACACTACTTTTATTTGTAATGAGGGTGTATTAAAATACATATACATTTTCACTGATTTGTGGCTCTGGGGAGGCCAGGATCTGATGACGTCTGGCCAAGAGGGCCTGGGTTTTTCCACCCTCTCTCTGTGGGGAGAGTTCTGGAATTTAGGCGCTCCCCTTTATCCCTACCCTCTTGTTAGATTTCACTGATTTTAATAAACATTTTCCTTTCTTTGGTTTCCTCAGTGACATAGAATCAAATACGTCAGTTGGAGGGTCTTCCAGAGGTCATATACTCACACTGACAATGGGCCTGGATTGAGCAGGGCCTGAATGAGTGGTTAGGGATGATATAAAGAAAAGAATCAAACATATGGAGAAAATATATGGGTATAGATATGCAGCTATTTCATTGTGATTCAGCCACGCATAGGAGGACACAAAAGTGGATGGTGATGAGAAGAAGACTAGTGTAAGAAACTGTGAAGAAGGGTAGGGACAGTTTGGTAGGGAGGAGCACTGGGGTGTTGAGAAGGCCAGAAGCAATGGCTACAGACAGGGAGCTTCTTTTTTTTTTTTTTAAATTCTATTTTTGGTAAAAACCTTTAGTGTCTTCTGTAAAGGTAGACCCATCCTTTTACCAGCAGGTGACCTCCCCACTCAAGAACATCTGAATGTGAAGTTCTTTGTATCAGAGCCATGGCAATTATGCTCATAGGATTCCAAAGTTACCTGGGTTCTTTGAAAGGATAATATTGTCCAGGGGTCTTCTGAGAATGCCCTGAAATAAAAAAATATTGCGTTCGTGGCCCCCCCCGCCCCTTTTTCCTTCTGGGGCGTGGGGGCAAGGTATAGCTTTCATCGTTTCTAAAAGAGACTATGATACAAATAGCATTCAAACCAGTGGTCCAGTTCAGTCTCCACACTGGGGGACCAAGGACCAAACAAGATGATATGGCTTAACTAGGGTCTTGTAGAGAGTTATTGTAATTTTTTCCATCTAGAGATGATAAAACTGATCAGGGAATTCTAGGGACTCAAACAGCTGGCAGCAGACCCAGGTTGCCACTAGCTGGTGTCTTGGCTCTCAGCCCAGGCTTCTTTTGTCCATCACCATTTTCCTCGCTAAGGTCCTGCTACCTCCTTATGTCTCCTCGTCCACATCAGGCAGCAGCAATGGCGGTCTACCCCAGACTTCATCCCCTGCTTCTGAGAATTGACAGTCCTAGAAAGGTATGTGAATGGGGCTTGTTTTCACGAGACTAGCGTTCACTGTGATCTTGTTTAAAGTCAACATTCTAATGCACAACGTAGTGACCCCAACATCTTTGGTTTAGGGGTCTGATGAATGGAAACTGTGAGACTTGAGGTCAATACTGTGTGATGCAACCCCATAAATATCCACTTACTATACCTAGAACTCATGTTCAATTTGCTCTAAACTCAATTCACTTTCAAAATTAGGTGGGGGCAACGCATAAGGGACAAGAGGGCTTGGTAAGAATTTGATTGAGTCTTTCTCTCTTTGTCACTTCTCACTAGGGACTCTAAGCTCCTGCTCCTCTGAATAGTTTTCTATCCTTTGAATATACCATGCAACTCCATGCCTTTGGTGTAAGCAGTTCCTTTAGCCTGAAATGCCCTTCCTCTGGAAATGCCTTCTTATTTTGTAAGACTTGACCCCAAAGTTTCCCCACTGTGAAGCTTTTTCTGACTCTCTTAGGGTAAAGTTGGGTCTCCTTCTTTCTTGTTCATGTGCTTGTTACAGAGTTTATGACAGGGTTTGGTGAATATTGGTATAGATATCAATGTCCTGGCTGCACTGTGAGCTTCTGGAGGATGGGGACTGTATGAATAGAACCCTAAAGGGCAGTGATTATCACTGGGGACCATTTTGTGCCCCTCCTCCTGAGGGGCAGGACTGAGTGCAAGTGGCTTCTAGTGGTCAGAATTCAGAGATACTATCAAACATCCTGCAATGCCCAGGACAGTCTCTACAACAAAGAATTATTGGGTCCAAAATATCAATAGTGCCGCTGTTGAGAAACCTGCCATAGGAGATCAATAACCTGTGGTCAAATTCCTCAAACAATTGACAGAAATTTGTGAAGGGTTACAGTCTGAGAAGAGCATTAACTGTTTCCACCTCTTGGTGGACAAAACAACAAACCTAAAAAAATTATTGATTTCAGAGAGGAAGGGAAAATGAGAGAGATAGAAACATAAACGATGAGAGAGAATCATTGATCAGCTGCCTCCTGCATGCCACCCACTGGGGATTGAGCCCACAACCTAGGCATGTGCCCTGACCGGGAATCGAACCACGACCTTCTGGTTCATAGGTTGATGCTCAGCCACTGAGCCACACCAGCCTGGCAAAACAACAAACATTTTAAAGAAAGTTTCAAACACTCCACTTGTGTTCTAAGAACTTTTTGTGGATCTGTCAGCCCTTGGAGAAGATGACATTGAAGATTCCTTCCAATCCCGATATTTTAGAATTCAGTACAATCAAGTATGTCCTAAGGCTACTGGCTCTTTAATTGGGAGACCTCATTTAGGAAGACTGCATCGTTTTGAAACTCCTCTCATGTTCTCAAAGGCAATAAAGTTCTTTAAATTAAGATGTTTTCCTATTTGAGAAGTTATTGCAAGATGTGAGACAGACCACAAATAGAATTTTAGGCACATTCTACCTAATCAGCCATATTCTGAGTGTTTATCTTGGAACAAATACATGGATGAACTATTCTTAATAGTCAGCATATAAACTAAAAAATTTTATGTAGCTCCCCCCCCCCCAAACCTTTATTGGAAAAGCATGCTAGTTAGGAAGGCTAAGGCAGAGACAGTGCCAACATGAGGATCCACTCAGGAGGAGGCTGGAACTGGGATGCTAGAGAGGGGAAGGATGTGCAAGTGCATGGTAAGGAAGGAAAGCAGAGGGAAGGATAAAAGAAGATGGTTTGGTGAGTCAGGAGGATGAGGGTAAGGCAAGGGGCAGGAGAATGGAGTGGGTGCCACAGGGAGGCTGGCCCGATGGCAGTGAAGGATGGGTTTAACAACCTGGCCTTAAGTGAATTGAGTCATTTGGAGGGGAGAGTTCAAGACCATGGGAGAAGATTACTTTATCTCTAAGAGCAGTGGTCCTCAAACCCAGCCACTCATCACAATCACCTGAGCCCCTTTAAAAATATTCAGATTGCAATGCTCCATCCCTGGAGGTTCTGCTTCCGTAGTCTTGGCTGAGGCTCAGGGATCTTAAATTCACAAAAGTTCCCCAGATGATTCTGACGCTCATCCAGGTTTGGGCATCAGTGCCCCAGATTACAGAACACTGATGAGGTGCTCATGGCCAAAGAGTGGCAAGGATACTGATCATCAAAGTAAATAAACAGATCTGGGACTACTCTAGATGCTGGGAAGGGTGCAAGACACAGGGATCTCTGTCCTTACAGGGTTCAGAAAAGGCAGTGGGTGTAAATTAAAAGAGAATTGAGCTCTAGCTGGTTTGGTTCAGTGGATTGAGTGTCAGCCCACAGACTGAAGGGTCCTGGGTTTGATTCCAGTCAAGAGCAGGTACCTTGGTTGCAGGCTCAATCCTCCACACTGGTCGGGGCTCATACAGGAGGCAACCAATTGATGTGTCTCTCTCACATCGATGTTTCTCTCTCTTTGTCTCTCCCGATTCCCTTCCACTCTCTAAAAATCAATGGGAAGATAGCCTCAAATGAGGATGAGAGAGAGAGAGAGAGAGAGAGAGAGAGAGAGAGAGAGAGAGAGAATTGACCCTGTAAGCAATACTTGAGGGCCTTGTAAGTGGCAATAAGTGATCACAGTGGCTGGGATTATCAGAACCCATGAGAGCAGGGGTGAGACAGATGAGATCCCTCCTGGAATGATGGGGACAATTTCTATGGGGAGGGTGGACTTAGCTAAAGGCTTTAGGCCTAGAAAGGCAGGGAGACTAAAAGAGGAGGAGGATATGGGCTGAAGGTGTGAAGAGTTTGGACAGAGGCTTTGGTTTGGAATCAGGGAGGATGGTGATAGCTAGTAGTCTTTCGGGAAACTCAGTGGATGGCTACCAGGCATTGCTGGGGAACCTCTAACCCCCTCCTTGTCTCAGGGCGGTGCTATTATATTTGTCAAAGAGAGGCCTGCTCTAGAAGCTCCCCAGACACCTGGTAGTATATCCACCATTGAGGAACATCCTTGAATGGGAGAGTTTAGAAGCTCTTGAGGACACCGCTGATGTCCAGGCTGCAGCCATTCCCCACCTAGGAGTGTGATCACTTCTGTCCCCAATCTTATAGTCCTGTCCATAAGTCTTTCTCTTTCTCTCAAAATAAAATTGATTAGATGATTTTGCTCTTCAAGAATGGCCTTATTAAAAAGCTTGCATTTATTGAGCAGTTATTCTATACCAGATATATAGCAAAATGGTTTCAGTATATCTTATTTAATTTTAGTGTAATCTCTTAAATATCTATCTATCTATCTATCTATCTATCTATCTATCTATCTAGATTTATTATAAGAAATTGTCTCATGTGGTTATGGGCTGGCAACTCCAACTTCTGCAGAGTCAATGCATCAGTTCAAGTCTGAAGGTAGCAGGCTGCTATAGGATTAGGAAGGGTTGATGCTGCAGTTCAAAGACCATCAGGCAGGAGAATTTTATCTTCCTTGGGGGGATGGTCAGGTGTTTGTTCTATTCAGGCCTTCAGTTTATTGCATGAGGACTAATCACATAATTGGGGCAATCTGCTTTACTCAGTCTACTGTTTAATGATTAATCTCCTCTAAAAACAATATCACACAACACTCAGAATAACATTTCACCAAATATCAGGACACTCCATAGCCCAGCCAAGTTAACACAAAAATTTAAACATCATAAGTACTATGAGGATAAATATCTTTAAAAAAAATATATATTTTATTGATTTTTTACAAAGAGGCAGGGAGAGGGAGAGAGAGTTAGAAACATTGATTAAAGAGAAACATCAATCAGCTGCCTCCTGCACACCCCCTACTGGGATGTGCCTGCAACCAAGGTACATGCCCTTGACCAGAGTCGAACCTGGGACCCTTGAGTCCGCAGGCCGACACTCTATCCACTGAGTCAAACCAGTCAGGGCTAAACATCTTTATTTTAAAGATGAGGAAGAGAGGCATGGACAGGAGATTCATGTGCACAAGGTTACACAGTGGTAGGTGGGAGAGCTGGGGTTTCAGCTTATGTAGCCACTGCCTGATCTTCCTGTCTCCCTCATGGAATGGGCAATGGACAACTACTCTTGATGTGATCTAGTAGATCAAAGTGTACATCCCTAAAAATGTCCTTACCACCACCTTGCTAGATACCTGGAGTTCCTTCAGAAAGTGAAATCATTTACAAGACACCATTGAGCATTTTGCCTTGACTATGGTTCTTTGGTTCCTGGGGTCAGAAGGGTATGTTTCTTCCATCAGTTAACCAATCATCAAACTTAATTCTTTTTGATTTATCTAGCAACACTGCATCCTTATTGGGCTAAGGAATGTAGGACTGAAAAAGTCATTTCTGTAGGAATAAGCTTGTTTTCCTGTCCCTGTGTTCCTCTGTGGGGTATCTAGAATAGTCCAAGAGCAGCAAAAAGACACTGAACTCCTGGATGAAGTAGCAGGCTTCTGAAAAGAACCATGATTACTTAATATTTCCAGTGGTGGGGACTTCACTACCTCACAAAATAATCCATTATATTTTTAAGAAAACTCATGGAACTTTCTTCTCAGATTGAAATTGCCCTGTTCTGGAGCAACAGAATAAATAGTCTCTTTCTTACATGAACGCTTTCCAAATATTTGAAAACAGGGATTATATCCCCATGAGACATTTATACTTCAGGCTAAATGCTTCTAGTTCCTTCTAATATTCCTTTTGTCATTTGGTTTATAGACCCTTTTATGACATTGTCCTCCCCTGGCTATGGTCTATGCCCTCCTTTAAAAATCCCAAATATTGTAGTTCTGGTCTGACTAATGCATTTAGTTGAATGGAAATATTACCTCAATGTTTTGGCCATTAGGTGTTTATTGAAGTATCCAGGTTGCATTAACTTCATTAATAACATTTATTGTTTTATATTGAGTCTGTAGTCAACTTAAATTAGGTCTCACCATGCTATTCTTCTGCACTTGATATTTAAAAAATATTTTAAAATATATTTTTATTAATTTCAGAGAAAGGGAGAGAAAGATAGAAACATCAATGAGTGGGAAACATAGATCGGCTGCCTCCTTACACTTCCCACTGGGGATTAAGCCTGCAACCCGGGCATGTGCCCTGACCAGGAATTGAACCAGCGACCTCCTGATGTATTGGATGGTGCTCAACCACTGAGCACACTGGCCAGGCATCAGTTGATATATATATATTTTTTTCAGTTGATATTTTTTATTTAAAATTTAGAGTTGTACATTAAATATTCCTGTTAATATGTATTTTTGTTATTTGACCCATATCTCAACCTAATTCTGCCTCCTAACATCTTGCTACTGATATTTGGCTAGGGGAGAAAGTGAAGAGGCATGGAAGAGAAAGTCCTCTTAGTTCTCACCTCTGTCCCCTGCTGCTCTGCTGATGGAGGAAGAACTACAGAGTTGGAGCTACCCTGGGGAATAGAGAATCATGGAATTTCATTAGAGTGGGGTTAGGATTCAGGCCAATATGTGGACAGTGAGTCCCACATACATTTTTCCTCTTCCATTTTAACTCATCCTAGGGATCTGAGACAAGGATGCATCCAGGGTCTAGGGACAGTGAGATCTGGATGCCAAGACCTACTGCAAAGACTCCAATTATTAGTCAAAGCTTATATATATATACCCTTTATGCTTTCCTTGGGGGCTCAGTCTAATTTCTTCCAGAGCTTTGGGCCTGGAAGCAATGAAAGATGTGGTCCTGGCCCTCAGGAAAAAACCTATGATTGGTTTGGGGAAGAAAACGTGCATGCGTGAAACCACAGCAAACTGCCTAGGAATGAAGACAAATTTGTGGTAAATGGCATGGAACTGACCACAGCCCACATGAGGGGCTATGGGAGGAGGAAGTAGGAGAGGGATGGATCCATCAAGGAGTGTCTCAGAGGAAGTAGGAAAGAAGTTGGGTCATGAAGGATTTGGAACGTGAAGAAAGTAGGAAAGACTTTACAAGGTAGGGAGGGGCATGAACAAAGTGGGTGGTGATGACAACGACTCTGCAGAGACCGGGGATGGAAAACAGACTGGTTCTTTTCCAGGCGATGGAAAAAATTCTCAGAGAGAAATACTTTGTGGTAAGGACCTTTCAAAGACCCAGTCCTTGGATCTGACCCAGCTTTGCCATTTTTTTTTTTTTTTTTTTTTTTTTTTTACTATCAGCCCAGTCCAGGCTCTCTTCCTCTTGATTCCAGATTCTTCATGACTTCTTTGCTGGTCTTTTTGCCTCTGTTTTCCTGAACTCTTACCCAAAATACATATTAAATTTTTTCAAATACTGAGAATGAGCAAGACACAAAGAGGCACATTAATGCATTCCCAGTTTCAAATATTTATCTCATTGTTCTTGTTTGTTGATCCCTTCCTGACAGCCTTTGCATCTCAGTTATTCACCTAGGATATATAGTAATACTGTTATTAATAATGAGTAATAGTGGCTGACCTCCAGAGTGAAATAGATATGCTAGATTTTATATATGCTAGGAGTTAAACATGATGATCATCCAATGAGGTAGGTACTATTATCACCCCCATTTTATAGATGAGAAAACTGAGGCATATAAAGGTTAAATAAATAGTCAAAAGACACACAATAAGTGGCAGCGCTGGGACAATCAAAGCAGTTTGACCCCAGGTTCTGCCTTATTTATACCACTACTTCACCACAGAAAAGACAGGGTTAGGTCTTCCAGGAGAAGGAGTGAAAAAAAAGGGAAAGTTCTTTTTGACACCTAGTACAAGCCACCCTTTGTGCTAAGGCATTGTACATAGGTCATCTCAGTTAATCCTTACCCCACCCTGAAAGCTAGATATCATTACTCCCATTTTACTAATGAGGGAGACAAATGTCAATGAAGTAGCTGCTTGTGGGCACACAGCTGGCACAGTGGGTAGCCAGAGTCTGTTTTTTCCCCAGAGTCCAAGTGTTTCCATTGCAAATGTGAACCAGCTCCCAAGCAGCTGGTATAAGGAGGATGAGAATGAGCCACATGTGAGCAGAGAGAGCCTAAGAAAACTTTCCTAACCATAAAAAAGCACCCCACTTCAGTCCATGTGACACAGCTGGGCACAGCTGGAAGATAACAGTGAAACAGTATCTGGGGCCAAGTGCTGTTGATTCATACTTTTGAGAACAAAGAGTCTGGGCTGATCTTCTGTGCTTATGTGCAAAGAATCTGAGAGAGCAGCAGGCAAGCAGTAGTCACTGAATGCATCAAAAAGCATTCGTACCCTTTGTACAGTGCAGCAAAGTTTGTCCACTCACAGTGGCTTCTTTAGCCTACACCAAAACCCAGGAGGTAAATGCCACCTGCAGGTGATCTTTGATTAATTAAGGGGGGGCAGGTACCCAATTTTAGTAATTTTGGAAAACCTGGGTGCTCTGTTTTCTTATCTGCCTTCCTTCAGAATAGGGTAGGAAATAGGCAGAGAAAGAGAGGGACAGAGATGCTTTCCACTGGCTCCCAAGGTTCTAGAGTAGGACTTCTCCAATTTTCCTGTGGGTCAAAATCACCCGGAGGTGACTGCTACAACTAAAGTGTTGAAATGGATCATTTTTAATCCTGACAGGTATGGCTCAGTTGGTTGGGCGTTGCCCCAAATACCAAAAGGTTGCTGGTTGGATTCCGAATCAGGGCACATGCCCGGGTTGCAGGCTTTAATCCCCCATAGGAATGTCAAGGAGGCAGCTGATCGATGTCTCCCTCTCATATCAATGTTTCTCTCTCTTCTTCTCTCTCTAAAAATCAATAAAAATATTTTAAACACACACACACACACACACACACACACAACAACACAACAAAACACCCCCAACTTGATTGTTGGAAGAAAATCTTGTTAAAACTAAGATAGTGGGACCCCACTCCCAGGGTTTCTGATTCATGAATTTTGGGGATAGGCTTCAAGAATTTACATTTCTAACAAGCCCCAAGGTGACACTGATGCTGCTGGTTTGGGTCCACACATGACCTCCTCAGGGTGGACATCCCCTTCCCTCTCCCTTTTAACCTCCACTTTTGCATTGAACATACTGGATGCATACATTGGGTTCCTGGCAAGAAACAGCATTAATCTCGGATGGTTCAAACCTGACTTTAATGAACAGCTACTTATGGAAGTGTGGGCAGGATGTTAACAGGGCACACAAGGGAAGTTGAGGCACCCAGAGACCAGTACCAGCAGGAAGTGGTGACCATCCTGGGGCTGCAGACACAAGGGAGAAAGCAGTGTTTCTTAAGTCAACTAATTTAAGTTGACTACAGGGCTGGGCTTGTGGAGGATGGGCTGCCTGGGGGTACTGGCATTATGGGGAGACATGCTAGAAATGCAGCACAATAATGGGTGAAGCCATTTCCAGGGGTCCCAGGGCAGAGAATGGATGTCGGATGGGGTGGGGGCAAACAGAGTAAGAGTAGCACACCGAGCAAGATGCTGCTCCTCTTCCTCACTGTGCCCCATCTCTTGACAAATATCTTTCTTTTTCCAGAAGCTTACTAGAGGCCAGCTGGCCCAGCAGAGAGGGGGAACTGAACAATGTCCACAGTCACTCTCAGCCCCCACTCAGTAAACTGGGACCTTGACCCTGCCTCAATGGTGTGTGGAGACCTCAGGACTCTGAGAGAGCCTGTTAGCAGAGCTGTCTCTCTTCAGCATTCATCCTCTTTACAAACTCTCCCTGCTACCTCAGATAGGATGGTGATATTTCTACCACTTTCTATGGCTTCCCCATGGTCAGGCAGGTTGGGAAAAGGCTCACTGCTTCTGTAGCAGCCTTCATGGGACTCTGAAAGGAGAGCTTAGAGGGGTTGAGGGGACAGTGTGGGATGGCAGGCAAGGGGAGGGGACAGAGAGTTTCAAGTTATTTCCAGACCAAACCGTAAGGAACACATAGTGCTTGGCTTTGGTTCAGAAAGACCTCCCTTTCCATCTATGGAACGATGAAAATGAAATCTCTTCATTCTTAGGAAAGAAAACAAAGAAGAGGGGAAAACAAGAGACATAGGAGAGGTGTGTACATCTGAGGACTGTCCTAGTGCTGCCTGCCAAAGGGCCATGTTGCTGCTGGCCCCAGCTGGCGAGAGTTTAGTGTCTCAATTTACCTTTTTGTGGATGTTAGGATGTTTTCCTGAGCCACACAGCAAGATCTCTGTGCCATATAACCCCCTCCATGGTAAGATAATCTGTGAGCATGTTTAAGAAACTGTGGGCTGACCAGCGGTTTCATAACCTGACATGGAAATCAGTGGGCGGCAGACAAACTGGGAGGCTCTCATACCCTCAGGACAAGGAGAACTGGCTCTTCTCCACAGGAAGGGGTGCATCTGGGTGGGAGGTGGATCTTGGGTGCTAGGAGGATCTCTTAGGCAAAGAGTGGTCTAGGCCCTCCCCAGGTGGTTAAAGGGGTCTCTTCTCCCCCAAGCTTCTAGTTCTTTTTCTTCTTGAGGTAAAAACCAAAAAGCATTGGAAGCCAGCATCTCTCAAAGGCTCCTGAGCCTTGACTAAGAGGCACCTTATGAATTAGGGCCAGGAAGCTCTGGCTGGAAACAGAGAAATGGACTCCCTATAGTTTGATGGTTCTTTATTCTCTGAGCTCTACATAGAGACCTTGGCCTCACCCATCTTATCCACGAATCCCTATCTAACTCTACCCTTGAATTTGCCTCTCTACCGTTTTGAGCCCTATCCCCCCAACACAGAGTTTTCTTCCTGTCTCCTTTGACACTGATGACACAGGAACAATTGGGAAGAGGACAAGCTTAGGATGTGCATTTATGATGCTGCCAATTTGGAAGGGAACAGAAATGGTCTCTGACCAGGTCCTGTGGAAGAGGAGATGCTGGTGTGGGAGGAAGCATGGCAGGTTAGGGGGAGGCAGGGACTGACTTCTTTTCTAGATAGGGGTGAGTGCTTGAACTTTCTTGTGGTTTCCTCTAAAAGCCACTTCTACTGCCTGCATGGCATTCGGAGGTGAGAGACCTAAACATCTGAGCTGGGACACCTGGTAGAGTAGAATGAGTATTGGATGGCAGCTCAGGGCTCCCAGGTGGAGTTTGTCTTCTGCCATAGTTCCATTTGGGGGAGACATTTCCTCTCTGGGTTGCTAATTTCCCAGAGCTGTAATAAGGGTCTTGCTAGATGAGCGCAGAGATTCTGTTCAGCCTTGATATTCTGAGATTCTATGGCCTGGTTGTTGCCTCCATAAGTGTTTCTTCCTCAGAGATCTCTCTTGGACTCACAGTTATGTTTTAAAGAGAAAAACAAGATTTTAAAATCCATTACATTTGGGAAATGCACCTTCCTGACACCATTTTGGTAATTATGGAAGCTGGCACTGCACACTGTGATTTCTGAAGAAGCTTGATTATTAATGAGATGGGGCCATTTCCTGGCCCTTGAGCCTCATGTGTTGTGGCTAACGTTTCCATCCAGACACTTCATTTTCTCTTGGGAGCTCCCACTTCCACAGTCTCATGCATGAGCCTGACCCAGAGCTAATAAGGGGTCTGGCTAGATGAGTGTTGTGTAAGTTGGATACATGATGCTATTTTCTCTTTATGCTCTGATCTAAGTCAAGTACTCTGATCAGTGGTAGAGCTAAAGGAATATGGGGAACATGGGAGCGGGTTAAGACTGGAAGGAGAGGCTCAGAGTTGATGGAGGAACCAGTAAGGCCTTGTCCTTGGAGTCTGACAGATCCAGGGCTCAACCTGGCAGCTACCATTAACCAGCTCGGTGACTCAGAGCTATTCATTTAATCTCCCCAGCCTCAGTTTCCTCATCTGAAAAATGTTTATCCTTCTTTGATGATAAAATTACACCACACCTTTGGGGGCAGCTAAGAGGATAAAATAAAAACATCTATGCAAAGTATTTCTTTCATGTCCTAGTTCAAGTTAGATGTTCAATTCATGAGTTTCCTTTCCTCTTCCTTTTAAATTTCTGGGAGGAAAGTGAAAGGAGAGAGAGACCCATTCTGGAGAAAGAAAGGCCGAAGGATGATTTGTTAAGTATCCTTGACTTAGAGGAAGATGACTCACAGTTATGCACATTATGCCCTGAAGAAAAAAGAGAGAAGCTAAGTACCTCACAGGAGGAAAATAATTTTAGGTAACCACAAACAGAGTCTGGGATGGGAGAAAAGATAACCTTTTCTGTGGAGTTGTCTTTCAGCCTGTAGATGACCAGGATGGGCACCTAGGAGTCTCTTCTCATATTTGTCTTCTTTTCTCTTCTCTTACCCCCTCCTGAGACCTCTCTGTGCCTCTCTGCCCATCCCTTTTGGCTGCTGTGAGGCAGAGGGACCCTTCTGGCCTTCATAAACACAGGCTGTGCTAGTTCAGGTTTCTTTGAGTGGAGCACTGATCACACAAAAACCTTTCCCTTGCTAACAATAGTGCAGAGAATTATTATGCTAAAGAAATCTCTTTCCAAACAGGTAAGGGGTGGGGAATCAAGGGAGTAAGGGACCATCAATCCCCATCTATGCTTTAAAAGATGCCCCAACAACCTTTTATGAGTTTCTATAGACTCAGATCACCAAGTAGCTGGAGGTCTAGACATCAGAAGAATATTCTAAGAATGAGAGTCAAAGCCCTAGATCAGGTGAGTCACAAAAATTTCACACTCCAATTGAATGTATCCTCCAAAAATAAAAAAGAAGACTATTTATTTATTTATTTATTTATTTATTTTTATAAAGAGAATGGCCTTCCTGGATCAGAGAGACAGCAGAGAGAACTCCTCAAGGCATTTTTTCCTCTAAGGTTTCATAAATCAGTTCAGACATGACTGGATCTAATGGGGGTCCATTGAGATGGCAGCTCAGAGCACTCAGGTGGGGATTTAGTTCCCTCTGAGCCCCATCCTCAGGCTTCCCAAGCCCCTGTGTGCTCAACTCTCTCCTCTCATGGGAGCAGACCCAGATTCACAGCATGTTCTGCAAAGACATGTCTTTGTTCTGTTGCCCACTCCCAGCTTTCTCTGAGAACAAAGAGGAAGTCCAATGACAAATGTCCTCTTGCAAAGTAATTAAGCTCACGGCATGGGGGCCAGCGCTTCTCAGGGCTGGCCAGCGGAGAGGGTTGGAGTCCACAATAGGTTTGCCAGGAGGGACCTGCTGTTTCTCACGTCCTTCCATCCCTAATGGAGGTTGTGTTCCCACACGTGGCTGTCCAAGTGTTGGCGCTGTGAGTCCTCAGGATATGTGCTGGACCATGCTGGCACAGTGCACAAAGCCACGACTTGCTGGCTGCAGTGGTCACTGGATGCTGCAGGCTTTCCCACATGTGGCAGGAGAGGGTGCTTAAGGAAGGGCTTTGTTCCCTCAGAACCTATGAATCAGCTCATAAAAGAGAAGGCTGGGTTGCCAAGGTCATGTGTGGGAGAGGAGGAAAAGAGAGGAATTGGTTACTCTTTATGTAATGGACAGGGGCCAACAGTTCTCCTTCACTGAAGGAAGGGACAGACATGGTAATAAAAAGAATTTAAGTTAGGAATGAGCAGGAGGATATTTCAGCACCAGGACCAAACAGAGGCAAATGGCTACATTTCTTTCCTGTGGACATTCTTCAGAAAGGGATAAGACTATGGTTGAGAATCCTAGCTAGAGGCAGGGAAATGATCTCCCAGTTGTGCATGATACTTACTGGAGGTGACCTATCTAAAATGGCCCAGGGTACAGGACCGTGGCATCTTCTAGAATCTCTGCCACCAAGTAGGAGTATTTCAGAGATATCTTCTCCAAAGGGCACAACTAAAGCCCACAGAGAAGTTCTGAGGAAGAAGGTGTTGGCCAACTAGAAGGAAGAACTATTTAACAACAGAAGCTGTCCAATAGTGGAAATGACTATTTAATTAAAACACTAAGCTTCCAGTTGCAGGGAGTATTTAAATCAAAGATACAAGTCTGGAATCCTTTGGAGGGGTTTCCTGCATTGGAGGGTGGGCTTGATGCCCTTTCATGCTCCTTGGCAGGGCTCAGACACCACTCCGTTTCTTATTCTCCCATTTGTCTCTAAAAGTTAACAGACTTAGAGCTATAATTCCTTCTGGTGAAAAAGTTGCTCCATTAAGCCAGGGTTTGATCATTGATTTGTTTACTTGTCCCTTGAAGACCTACTATGCACTGGACCTGGAAATACAAAATGAAAAACACATAGTAACTTTGTATTCGGGGAGTTCACAGTATATTGAAAAGGCAGACATAGAAACAGGTCAATTGCAACTTTGCATGGTGATGGCTAAATAGGAGCACTGAGTAAGAGCTGTGAAAGCAAAGAGGAAGGAAGAAAAGCAACGTCCCCTGGGAGGTAGGAGAGGACTTCTCAGAAGAGGCAACTTTTCAGCTGGCAGCTTGCTCCCAATCCAGTTCCATCCCAGTACAGTCCATGTAGACTTACTGGATGTCTGCCACTTATAAGGCAAAGAGAATAGATGCAACCATGCATTCGCTAAGGAGCTCTTCAGAAGCAAGTTCATTTTGTACCCTCAGACTTGTGTGCCTCGGGGTGAGGGATACACAGATAAACAAAGCCTGGTCTTTAAGGACCAGGAGCCTCTCTTTCCAGGTTGTGTGTCTCTGGTTCTGGTGTAGAAGCTGGATCAGAGAGCGCATGTGAATAGGGTGACCACTTGAAAGAGTGTCAGAGGGCAGCAGTAGGAAATTCAATTCTGTGGTCACCTGCCCTTTCTTGGGGTGGAGGTCCAAGTAATGATATGTGGCTGTCCAAGCAATTACATCATGGACAGGGGGTGCAAAACATGTTCTGCTGGGTCCTCATATCTCCAGTTTGCAGCCTTGGGTGAGGTCTACTGAATAGCAGCTGGGGCTGGGACATGTGGTTTACCTCCTGTCTGAGTATGGAAAGAGATAGCTAGGGCAAGGGTGCTGGGTAGAGGAAGACAAAGGTCATCTCTTTTGCTCATTCTGTGTTATTGGTACCATTGAGATGATAGAGGAAGAAGTCAGTTTGTCCTCTGAATTAGTTAATGCAATACCAGCTACAAACACAAACTCAAAAATGCATTATAGCTCAAATACAATATATTTTTTTCTAGCTCTCATAAGCCCAATATGAGTGTTTCTAATTACTGATGACTCTCTTCTAGGCAATAATTTAGGGACCCAAGTTTCTTGCATTTTATGGCTCTGTAACTTCAGCACATGGTTTCCAGGTTTGCACACTCATTTGTATCAAGCCAGCAGAAGAAGGTGAACCATGGAGAATGTAAGGTTTTCATTCATTAGGCCTAGAAGTGACACTTGTGCCCACATTCCATTGGCTGGAACTTAGGTGAACACATCTAAATGCAAGGGAGCCACCTGGGGCAAATCATCTAGTTGTATGGCCAGAAAGAAGAGAAAAAGAGGAAATAAATAGCCAGTTTCAGTCACATATTCAGCAAGTCCTAAATAGGTTAGGTTTTTAGCAGTCTTTTCCTGTGAACACTGGCTGCTCTTAGCTCAGTCCACAGGTATGTTCAAGGAAGAGGAGTCGTAGAAGGCGGGAAAGATGGAGGGAGGAAATGCCTTAAGAAACCATAATTTTCCTTTTACTTCAATAAAACAGCCTTGTGTTCCCATGGTGATTTTGTTTTCAAAGAGTGTCCTCATTTATTCCAATCCCATTCCTGGGAAGAAAAGAGGATGGTAGAGAAGATTCTTTCCACCTTTTTTGTCTTTTTTGTTTTTAATTAGTGAAGTAATTCATGCTCACTGACAAGAAGAAAAAACAACAAAATTCAGAGTATGTATGTTGCAAATACGTCTCACCCATTTTTTTGTTTGTCTTTTGACTTTGTTTATTATGCCTTTTGCAACAAATGTTTTATATTTTAATATTGTAAACTTTATTATTTTTTTTGTAATTTATTTACCCTTTCCTACTCCAGAGTCATAAACACATTCTCCCATATTTTCTTCTAATACTTTCGAGTGTATGTTACGAAGGTTTTTAATCCATTTGGGTTTTTTTTTTGTGTGTGTGTGAATAATATGGCATAGAAATCTGATTTCATTTATCTTTTTTAACCGGATAACTAGCTAATTGTCTATCCTTTTCCAGTTATTTGAAATGACAATTTGATCATAATTTCTTCATATACATTATGTATTACATTCCTATTGCTGTTTTAACAAATGACATAAACTTAGTGGCTTAAAACAACACAAATCTATTTTACAATCTCCTAGAGATCAGAGTCTGCAGTGGTTTCATGGGGTTACTAGTAGAATCAAGGTGTTGGCAGCTCTGTATTCCTTCTGGATCCTTAAGGGAAGAATTTGTTTCCTTGTCTCCCCGCCCCCGCCCCCCCCCCCCCACCAGCTCACAGTGGTCCACATTCCTTGGCTCCTGGCCCCCCTATATTTTAAAGTCAGCAATAACCAGTGAAGTCTTTCTCTGGCTGCATTACTCTGAAGCTGACTTTCATGACCCCCTCTTTAGCTTATGGTTACATTGGGCCTACCTGGATAATATAGGATAATCTCTTCATCTCATTCAAGGTCAGCTAATTAATTCCATCTATGACCTTAGTTCTCTGCTGTCGTGTGATGGCTGAGTTGTGTCTCCCATAATTATATGCTGCAGCCCTGACCCACTAGTACCTTAGAATGTGACTGTATCTGGAGAAAGGACCTTTAGTGAGGTAAATAATGTTGCATGAGGTCATATAGGTGGGCCCTAATCCAATTTGACCAGTGTCTTTATAAGAAGAGGAAATTTGGACGTGGAAAGAGACACTAGGGATGCATGTGCATAAAGGAAAAGAGAATATGAAGAGGCAGTTATAGGGTGGCCATCTGCAAGCCAAGGAGAGAGGTGTCGCAGAGAAAAACAACTCTGTTGGCACTTTGATCTTGAACTTTCAGTCTCCAAAACTGTGAGAAAATAAATTTCTGTTGTTTAAGTCACCTAGTCTGTTGTGTTTTATTGTAGCAGCCCTAGAAATGAATATACCATTTAACATAACATATTTACAGGCTCCAGGGATTAAGACATGAGTGAGGAGGCTTCTTTGGGAGGCCATTATTCTGCCTACCACACATTAGTTGATTTGTAGTTTTTCTATTCTATTGCATTTATCTATTCATTTATTCCTGAGCCAATGCCACATTAAATTTTTTTCTAGAGTGTTATAATTATTTTATCTGGTGGGATGGATTTCCTTCTGTGCTCTTCCTTGTTTTCATTTACCCAATACTTTCTTAATTATTCTTGTTTTTTACATATCAATATTAGAATCATCTTGTTGAGTTTCCTGAAAATTGTGATTGTATTAAATTTACAGATTAGTCTGGAACAATCAACAGTTTTGAATGAACACAATATTTTTTCATTTAATCAGGTCTTTATGTATTCTTTTATTCATAATGTTCTTTGACATTTCCTGGTAGTAGGCTTTTCAGAGATGCTTTATAATTGCCATTGATATTGGAAATAAGTTGTTCTTCCTCTTTTACCAAAGGAAAACAGGCCTAGTGAGGGAATGGGACTTGTCTGAGACCACACGGAATCAGGGAACAAACTCTAATCAAACACTCTATGATTCCTAACTCCTGTGTTTTACCCTTGGCCACATGAAATCTCTGGGCCAGCTTCCATTAGATCCGGGATGCAATGTGTTGTTTTAAGTCAATGCTTACGTGTCCACTAGAGCAGCACTGGGGCAGGCCTGGGAACAGACTGCCTTGGAACTTGAGATGGTTTAGAGGTCATGTAAGGGTCCTTCTTATTTTACAGATGAAAGCATCATAGGATAGAGGGTGAATGAGGAGAAGTCTGAGGTGCAAGCAAAGGAGCATCTGTAAAATCACTTATTCCTTAACCCTGGCCCATTAAGCAATCATCATCAGGGAAGAAGTGTGTGCTCATAAAAAGTAATTGAAAATAGAGCTGTTGTTCATAATTCACAAGAAATAAAAATCCAACTTCTGCTCACTGGGGAGCAGTAAATAGGCCCCAGGGCTCTTCATTAGGATGACTAGAAAGATTAAGAATGATAAAAGAGAGACTTTAGATTAATTTGAGCATGGAAGAGAATGTGCGCTATAGCTGGAGATTACAAAGGTCTGGGAGTGCAAAGGGGAGTGATGAAAGTCTCTCAGTTTGCTCAGATCACCTCCCTACCTGACCCCAGCTGTAGGAGCAGCAGTAGGTAGCAGGAATGAGCTTGACCTTCACCATCTACCTGGACATGCTGGGCCCTTTTCAGTACCTGCCCAGTTTGGATTCACCAGCTTCTCACACAGCTTTAGGCAGGGGTTGTGATCCACTGGCTACACTCAGGGCTATACTGATTTGTAAATACTTCGGGGGATTTTCCAAATATCTTTCAGCAGTTGCATTCTCTAGATGGCCAATGTCTAAAAAAATGGGCAAAGAAGGGTTTTTAGCTCCCAACTTGGCTCCACGTTTGAAGGCCTCAATTTTACAATTCAGGAAATGGAGGCTTAAGAAGGAAGTAACTTGAGTCAATATTGTTCATTAATCCTAGAAGTCTTAGAGCCTGAGACTCCAAGATAGTTCACATTTTAGGGTGTGACCCTTCTCCAGGCCCCTTTAAGCTGACGTGTTAGATTATGAACTATAGAAATTATAGAGACCAATATGTCAATAGTGGTAGAAGTGTGTGTGTATGGAAAGGGGATATACAAGGAAAGGGGATAAGGTCTTTCATTTTTCTCAGAGGCAGATGGAAGACTGCTGCTCCCTCATGGGCTCAGAGGAAATGTTTAAACAGGAAATTGAGTATTAGATCAATTTGTCCATTCATCCAACTATTCATTTGTCCATCTATTCATCCACCCATCCACCCATCCACCCATCCACCCATCCATCTAATGTCTATATTAGAAATATATTGCTTTGCTGAGAAATTTGGAGTTAATGCTAGAGTCAGTAAAGACAACTGAAGATTTCTGGGTGAGGGAGTAGCTAGATGCAGGAAGTGATTTAGGGAGAGTGAGGCAGCATAAAGAGAGATCTAAGGGCAAAGGCTAGATGTGCTCCTTTCATATGTCTCACAGGTGAGTTTGAATGCACTTCTTTTCTGGTTGGTATACTGAGCTAGGTTCTGGTTGTGACTGAAAAGGGGTCAGACAAAAATGAGAAGGATGTAAGAATTGGCTAGAGCCCAACATATCAAGATATCTGATGTGATGTGGTCAGTGTACTTGTCTGGAGAAAAACCAGTTCAATAAATATCTCCTTAATTTTCCCTGTCATTTTTCATCCACCTTACAGCCAATGGGCCTTGTGCTTTCTGGAAGGAGTGTTAGAGAGGAAAGGGCTGAGGCTGGGTATTGGGACTAAATATTTTTGCACATTTCTAGCCACTTCAGCAAATTCAGCAATCTGGTATATGGAATGGGTTGAGGAATTGAGGAGGGAACATTGTATATGAAGAGATAAGGCCACACAGCAGATAATGAATAAGCACCAAGAACTAACTTAGGGGCAGTGGGAAAAGAGACTCCCCTCCTCCATTTTTCATTAAACAGTTGCCTGCATAGGTCTCTGTGTTGGGGGCCCTGTAGAGTACACCACTGATCCCTGACCCCTGCCTTACAGAGGATTAAAGCAAGGGATGAGGGAAGGAGCAAGAGATTTAGAGTCACACAGATCTGCTTATCAGTTGTGTGACATGGGCCCTGCTTGCTACAAGCTCTCTGGGCCTCAGTTTCTTCAACTGGAAAATAAAGATCAAAATATCACCTGACTCATGGGCTTATTTTGAGGACTAAATACAATAATGTTTGTGAGAATGACTTAAAGAATGTTAATTAGTAAAAATATGAATAATAAGAATTTTTCCAAAGTAATTTCCATTGTCTTTGGATACAAGCACATTAACTCCTGTTAAAAATCTTATGTGATGATACATCTGGAATGGCTAATGTCCAGGAGAGAAGAGACAACCTGGACCCCTCAGTATTTACAAGGAAGGATGTGTTCTCAGCCACAGGGTGATCAGAATATACGGATAAAACACCCTTCCTTTTTGAGAATGGGCACAGGTCTTATTTTTAAATTCATGACTCTGTATTGGTCATGAAGATAAAAATAGAATTTAAAATATAAATTAAATATAAAATTTAAAAATATAATTTATTGTGCTATTATATCTAGTTGAACGTTTTATGATTTTTGTGTGTGCATGTTTTTTGTTTTGTTTTGTTTTGTTCTGTGAATCAAATACAGAAACGTAAAAGACTATTTCCAAATGGTTGGAGTTAGAGGAAGTGGGGGAAGAAACATGGCCCCAAGTTGAACCTAATGAGATTAGGGGCAGAACTCCATAGCTTCTTGGAAATGTGGTGGCCACCTTCCACTTTACCCTTGTCTGAACGGAGAACCTTGCTGCTTATGGTTTCTGGTACTGGTCTTCTTTGCCCTGGGGAAAACCTGCTACTTGCTGATCATCAATCTAGAGCTGCAGGATGAGGTCATCACCAGGATCAGGGCTGAAAACATGTCCCATTGTCTACACACAGGGGAGCAGGGGAGGGGTGGAGGGTCAGCAGAGAGAAACATTTTTCCTGGCACCAGGTCCTGCTCCTGAGGAAATGAAGGATGTGAACATTTTCTGTTTAGTTTTAGTTTTCCTGTTCAGCAACTGATAATCTCCCCTTCTGGTGAAAGCATAGGTTCAGTTAATGCTCAGGTTTTTTGCCTGTTAAATTATTAAAATGCAAAATGACTACCTATTTGCTGGTGAAGAATATTTATTTCAATTCCTGAATCAATTTCCTCTCTCTCTCTCTCTCTCTCTCTCTCTCTCTCTCTCTCTCTCTCTCTCTCTCTCTCTCACCACTTTTTTCCTCCTGGTGTACCCTCCCCTTTGGAACTTGGGAAAATCCAATTTCCTTCCTGCCTTAATCTCTCTCCAGCGTTTGCACTGGCTCTGCTCTGCCCGCACCTGCTCCCTCCAGCTGTGAGATTCCTTTTGGTAAAATACTTTGTGTCCTGCCAAGTTGTCGATGGACAAGACCCCCATGGCCGCTTCCTGGCTCTCTTAATGAACACAGTTGTTCTATTCCACCAGGTCCCCAGGAGCTCCCTGTTTCAATCTATTAGCCAGCAGTGGTTTCCACATTTAGACTGAGACCCCTGACCTGGGCCTCCAAGTGCCTGCTCTTGACTGAGGAAAGAATTTGAAATCTAGCACTCCCAGTGCTGGTCCTAAGTGCTTTGGGCTTTACAGCCTCAACTCCTGTATCACAGGAATGTCAGGCTAAGCAGAGACACTCCAGATCTGCTGTCTCCCCAGCCCTGCGGCTAAACTATCATTATTAATGACAGCTATCACCACCCAGAACTCAGGTCATAAATAATAAGTGTCTTTCAGCAGTCACAAGAATGGCTGCAAACATTCATCATCTGCACACCTCTCGAAATAGCCAGGGAAATGAACAGCAGAATGATTATGGCCAATTTCTATCTCTATGTCAATGTTAACAACATTGTTTTATTTAAAAGAAAAGTCCAAAGCAGCATGAACTTCAGATGACAGTAATAGATAGTCTACAAAAAAAGGATTCTATAGTTAAATAAGTTTGGAAAACTCTTTGTTATAGAATAAAGTTAGATTCCTTTATAGAAAGACTTTTCTAAGTCTTTAATATACCACTGTGCATTGGGAATCTCCCAGAGAGGTAAGTTGTGGTTCTTCAAATTATTTGACCTTAACTTTATTTTCCCTTTTGGCATGCCATGTGACATCTTGCAGGACATTATTCAGTGGTGAGCTGGAAATATTTAACAGCTGATTCTCCTGAGTGGAGAAAAAGCCCTAATCAGTAACGCATGCTGATTTCCATGATATAAATACTCCTACTATGGCTGATTTCAAGCTACTAACACAAAGTCACCAAACATGGAGTTGGGATGAGATAAACACAGTCAGCTTTCTGTGAGCTGCCACTCCATTTAAGAATTGCTGCTCTTGTGGTATTTTCATGCAGTTGCCCTCTTTTTATTGAGAATGGGGAACTGAACAAAGCCAATAGATGTGACTAGTGTTGAACTCCATAATAAAGCAGGAATAGAGTGTGAAAGGAAATTCCCAGGGCATTGAATGCTTGTTCACTTTTCTAATCAGTGATCTGAGTGGACTTTCTCTGCCTGAGACCGTGGTGGATGTCAGATTCTTTGATGAAGTTTCTTGGGCAGATTTGTCTTTGCTGCAACTCGCATGGCCTCTTGTCTAACTGAGGATAGATGCATCAGCGCCTGTCCAGTCTTTGGATAGCTCTGCAACCTCCTGTTCAGTTGGAGTCAGAACAATCTTCCTGACCAAATTACCTGCTGACACTGGGGCAACTCCCTTTGACCCTGACCAGTGTGTGTTGAATACTATTTACATAGGTCATCTGATAACACAAAAGCAATAAATTAGATTTATACTTCAGTAGCCTTTGGTATAGTGGACCACTTTCTCCTTTTTTCATCATTATCTTCTAGATTGCAAGAAGACACCCTCTCCTGGTTCTCCTCCTGCCTCTTTGGCTACTTCAGCTTTGTTGGCTTCTTTGTTTGCTATCTAAAAGCTTGGGTCTTTTAGTCTCAGTTTCTCTTTCCCTCCCCTTTCCTCCACTCCTTTCTCCTCTCCCTAGATGATTTGACACATTCTCATTTCAATATCACCATTTTTCTGAAACCAGACCTCTTCTCTGAGCTATGGACTTACATAATCTATCTGGATGTCTCACAAGTTTTTCAACTTTAATTTGTGCAAAAAGGAACTTGTTGTCCCCAATACCCCATTTCTCCCTCAATCTTCCTTATCTCTATAATAGCATTTCCTTTGCTCTAGTTGCCTGAACTTGAAATCTAGGAATAATTTTTGCTACAGTTTTTGTTCTTATCTCCCATCTAATCCATCAATATTGAATGAATAAATTTCACTCTACTTTTTCCTTTTATCCTGAGGGTTCTTGTTCAATGGACCCGAGTTAGCCTGAACTCCCTTCACATTTCCCTTGTACTTCGTCATTGTCCTATGGAGTTTGCCATTCCATGCCAACCTCCACTCCCAAAAGTAGATGGGAGGTCTAAGGGGACAAGAAACCTTAGGAAATTCAGATGAATGAGGTAAATGCTTCAAGAAATTTTGGTTAGTGATTTCTTTCCTTTATGACTTGTGTTTCTAGGGTGCTTTCAATTTCATAGTGATTCCTCTGTATCCCAGTCTTACCTATGGGAAGTAGAGAATTCCAAGGAATTTCTCTCCATTGTTAAGATAGAGAAACTGAGGCTAAGGTTGTGACTGGACAAACTCATATAGAGGTCATATATAGGTAGTGATAGAGCCAAGTCATTCCTCTGGCTGCATTTCTAGTAGGTAGAAATATAGACCAAAGTTCAAGTTTCCCCAAGAACATTGCTGTGTTGAGGGATGAGAATAAAGAAGGGCATATCCAGGTTCCTAGGTCATTATGCTCATACAATTTAGGGGCCATCTTTAAGAAAAAGAACACACAATTCCATACAAAGGTGAACCTTTAATTAAAATGAGAAAAGAGTCACAACAAATAACAAATTAAAAAAGCTTACAAGATACCATGAGCATCACAGAATCTAGAAAATAACATTTATATTTTATTAATTAACAGATCATTTCTATAATGCTTTTTTCTACATTGTTGACTGCATACTCTTTTATTTCTTTACTAGTGACCCGGTGCATGGATTCGTGCACATTGAAAGGAAATTAATTAGAAGAAATCTTTTAATATCGCTATTCACCCTTTCTCTAAAATAGAAGTGTCAGAGATGAAAGAAAATTAGTAAAATGTATATGAAAATAATATATAAATTGATTAATAAATAAGCAATAACAACAAAGACATGATATAAAAACAACAAAAACATGATATAAAAACAACAAAAACATGATATAAAAACAACATTGATAAAAACAATGACTGATAAATTGATTAAACTTATTCTAATATCTCCCTGTACACCACATTAAGAGTAAAAACACTTTCAGAGTGCTTGACTAATTTCCCTTGTGATGAAGTATTTACAACTTTAACTTTAACATCACATGCTCTTCAAACTCGAGAGAAAGCAACATATAACTGACCATGTCCGAATATGGGTTCAGGTAGGAATATTCCTACTCTGTTTAGAGTTTTTCCTTGTGATTTATTAATAGTCATCACAAATGCTGGCATCATGGGAAACTGTCTTCGAATTAATTTAAATGGGAGGCCAGTGTCAGACGGGGACAAATCAGTTCTTGAAATCAAAACAACCTCTTCTTCCCCAGATCCTATTAATATGTCAGCTTCAATTATGTTAGGTCTCATTCTTTTGATAATAAATGTAGTACCATTACAAAGACCCCATTTACTATTAAGATTTCTCAGTAGCATGATGATTGCACCTACTTTCAATTTTAATTTATGACACAACATTCCTAAAGGAGTAATACTATTAAAAATTTGATGAGAAAATTTTCCTTTCCAGCATCATCTGTTGAATCAATGGAATCATCACTCACATAGATGTGAAAATCTCCATTGAGTATATCCAAAATTCCTTCATTTAATTTATGAACGTGCTCATTTTTAGGACAAAGAATTGCACATTTAGATATATTTTTAATATTATTTATAGGTACACTATTTCCAAAGGTAGCTTCAATAATAGATCTGTTACAAATCATTTCATGGGGGATTTCAATAATATCCATTCTTAAATAAAAACTGCTATCAAGTTCGCCATCTCCAAGTTTTGCTAACCATTCACTATAAGCAGAATCCTCTGATCTCATATTTGTTTTAAGAGACAACTGTCTGAAACATCCTCAAACACTACAGTACTTTAAACTCATTTGTACTATGGCTAGTCGCATAGCATGTGGCACAACACTGAATCAACATTGTCAAAAATACCCTCTGAGAAGAACTTTCCCACCAAATGCAACATTCAAATTCATAATTTCTCTTAGTAATCTATCTATGGCATTTATAGCATGACTGAATGCCATGGTGCATTCATTAATAATGAGAAGTTGGGCCTTTCTAATGGTTTTAGCAACTTCACCTTTATATCGAGTCTAGAAATTGGTTTCATTTAATGGAATTGGTAATTTATATTGGGAATTAAAGGTTCTCCCACCGAGAAGTAAATTTGCAGCAATTCCTGTAGATGTTGTGGGTAAAAATTACCACCACTACCTCTAATATAATGTATTAAAACTTTATAAAGATACGTTTTCCACTACTACCTGGACCATCCAAAAAAAAAAAAAAATAAGCATTTGGGGTGTACAGTTTGATCTTCAATGGCTGAAGTTATAGTCTGAAAGGCTGCCAACTGTTCATTATTCAGAGAATTGATCAAAACCTCTGCCTCTTGTCGCTCATACGATACATCACATATATTTGTATTCCTTAATAAAGGAATGTCAGGAAGTTTGAAATACAAACATTTCTTTCCATGCAATGTGAATACTTCTTGAATTTCGTTAAGGGCATGCACTTCACAGTTCACACAGGCACCTTCTCTTTGGTGTAATTTCCAACAAAAATCTTCAATAAAATGAGATTTATTCTCATCCCATAATTTGTCTGCATCAGAAGGACATCCAAACACGCATATATATATATATATAAATATATATATATATATACAAAAGTTGCTGTAGTTGTTTGGGCATTATTAAGGATGATTGCATTGTCAATCATATCTTTCCAGATAGTGTCGTCAATTAATAATCCTCGATGTTTAGCAGCTTCATGAAAAGTTTCATAAATTACACCTCCTACAGTTTGCAGATCAGCAAAACTTATTGTATCATTTACATGCAGAAGCAAAAGTCTAAGGTAATATCGTTCTGGTTCTCTAAAGCTCACAGTGAACAGTCTACTTAATATTTTATTCCTGCCCTTTTGGTGTTTTCTCCACAAAGAATTATTAAACACATAATGTTGTGGAATCTCCCAATGCTAATAATTACGCACGTTGAAATCTTCTTGGTGCCAGTGACAGTTTTATATGTATCGTGCATGAGTCAATGTTTATTTTTAAACTCGAGGCCCGGTGCATGAAATTCGTGCACTGGGGGAGCGGGTGGTCCCCCTCAGCCTGGCCTGCACCATCTTGCAGTCTGGGAGCCCTCGGGAGATGTCCTACTGACAGCTTAGGCCCACTCCCCTAAGCTGTCAGTTGGACATCCGTAGCACTGCCACGGAGGCGGGAGAGGCTCCAGCCACCACCACTGTGCTCGCCAGCTGTGAGCCTGGCTCAGGGCTTCTGGCTGAGCAGCGTTCCTCCTGTGGGAGCACACTGACTACCAGGGGGCAGCTCCTGTGTTGAGTGTCTGCCACCTGGTGGTCAGTGCGCATCATATGTACTGGCGGGTCGGTCAGTTGGACAGTCAGATGGATGTACAGTTGGTCACTTAGCCTTTTATATATATAAATTATATGTCAATGATTTGTAATATTTTCTATGTTTAGAATACAAAGATAATTTAGCCTTTTTTCTACATTGATTATAATTTCCTTTTTTATTGTAGATCATAGTACATTCCTGATAGTTTTATAACTTGTTATTGGTGATGTTTTGTAATTTTTAGTGTTTTTAAATTCTACATTTGGGAACACCTCAATCGCTTTTCTTTCATGTATGAGCTGTAAGATTTAAGGCATTTTAAGTTTTCTTACTTTTGAGATTTAAAAATTTTAAATTATGGTAAATATATACAACATAAAATTTACCATCTTAACTATTTTTAAGTGTTATGTTCAGTAGTGTTAAGTGCATTCACATTGTTGTGCAACCAATTTCCAGAACTTTTTTCTGGAGAGTTTGCAAAACTGAAACTCTGTATTCATTAAATAACTCCCCCCAGTCTTCCTTTCCCCAGACCCTGGTAACCACCATTCTACTTTGGTCTTTATGAATTTGACTGAACTCTAGGTACCCTATATACATGAACTCACATAGTACCTGTCTTTTTGTGACTGGCTTATTTCACTTAGCATGTCTTCAAGATTCACCTAAATTGTAGCATGTGTCAGAATTTCCTGAATAATGTTCCATTGTATCGATGTACCACATTTTGTTTACCTATTCACCCATCAATGGACAGTTGAGTTGCATCCACTTTTTGGCTATTATGAATAATGCTGCTATGAACACGAGTGCACAAATATCTTTTTGAAACCCTGCTATATCCAGAATGGAATTGCTAAATAATTTAGTTTTTTTTTTTTTGAGGAACCTTACACTGTTTTCACAGCAGCTGAACTATTTTGCATTCCCACCAACAGTATACAAGGGTTCCAATTTCTCCACATCCTTGCCAATACTTGTAATTCTGTTTTTGTTTTTTTTTTGTTTTGATAGTAACCAACCTAATGGGTGGTAGGTGGTATTTCATTGTGGTTTTGATATCTATTTCCCTAATGATAGGTGATATTGAGCACCTTTTCCTGTGCTATTGGCCATCTGTATTATCATTTTTAGAGAAATGTCTATTTAAGTCCATTGTTCACTTTTCAGATGACTTTTTTGTTGTTGTTGATCAAGCTTCTTTGAGCAGTGGCTAAATTTAAATGTCTCTTGAATTGATTCCACTCATTAACCAATTTGCCTTTCATAGGTTGTTCATGGCATATTGTGAGTTTTATTATTTTTTTAGTGTCAATGCAATTGGCAAGAAATTAAACTTCTTTTCCCAATGTATTTATATGGTTTCCTTCTCTTTTAAAATTGAACACTCTAACAGTGCAAGAGTCTATTCATTACTCCTATTTAAAATGTTATTATGTCTTTTAATGTATTACTATTTTGGGATATAAAAATATTTTGTTGTGATTCACTTGTTGATTTTAGAATAATTCCTAGATATTATGTAGAAATCTATGAAAAGTAATTTCATTGTATAGTATGCTCGTAATTATATATTGAGTTATCAATTGTACTCCTGGTAAGAGAACACTTCCATTTGCCTAAGGACTGATGAGAACTGAATCCTCCACTTACAATTTCTATGCTTCTGATGATGAAAAAATTTTCTATAAACTCTCTTCTTGCTGCTTATGTTTCAAACTTTAATTCTTCTATGTTATGCAGATACTTCCAGTTCTGGTGCCATAAGATACACTTATGTCACATAGGCTGTCTTGCCTGGCACTTTTATGCCATGACACTGGGTGAGTGAGTCAGTAGAGTGAGTAGTAGGAATATTTTTGGAATCCATTCATACAATGGGGCAGCTGAAACTATAGGAGAAACTGAACCACATTAATATATCCTACTAAACCAAAACTAAATGTATCCTAAATTCAAATCAGTTTTAGCTAAATCCCCCAAATTCCAACAGGACCTGACATTAGAAGATGTGTGACTGGAAGAAGTCAGAATGGAAAGAGACAGTGATCTTAACAGATCATGGTTAAATATTCTTCTTTTGCAAATTTGGCAAAAAAGTCCCCAAACAAGTCCATCATGTAAAACATCTCTCTTTCCAGGGACTTAAAACTGGCCTGTGCAAGTGAGGGGCCCAGAAGCTTCAACTTCATTAGTTTCAGGGGAAATCTGGTCTGGGTGTAGGGTGGGCAAGTTGAGTCCTTCATTTTTCAGGTAGGGTAAGATGAGAAAAGGTGAAGAAGGGCAGTAATTTGCATCTTGAGAACCCAGGCTCTCAATTCAGGACCCTGCACATTTTCTAGACTCTCTGCCCTTCCTTTGCAATCATACATCACATGCTCAGTATTCATGGAATGGCCCATTTTGCCAGCAGAGTATGGATTTCCTGGTAAGATCTTAGCAAGCTGTGATATTTTTATTTTACTATCCCCACATTCTTTACCTACCACAAATGTCACTTTAATTGTTTCAGCATGAACCCTAGCTGACATTCTCAGTTCCTAAGGGTCTTTTAGTCCCAACCTCACAGTAAACTCAAGACATCCAAACAGTGCTGCCAGACATGGCAGCTGGAATCCAGACATCACGGCCGACTTGAGCAATTAGCTGAACTCCCATCCTGGGCTGGCCTCATTAGGGTTGTCCAGATGTCCACTGCTAGAGTAGCCTTCCCTCCCTCGAGGCAGGCTGTCTCTCCAGGTGAGGCCAAACTAGTGTCTGTGGGAGGCTTGTCAGATCGCAGAGAGCCTTCCTCATGTTTAGGGCTGTTAATTGAAGTTGAGTGGGAATTGCAGAGGCACGGGCCATAGCTGTCCAGTCCCCAAGGCTCTCTGGTTTCCCATGCATAAACGCTGTCTGCACAGAGCTCTCCCCATCTGGGGACAAGCCCAGCTGCCACAGCCCAATCAATTGTGAAGGGTGGTCAGGCACAGTCACGCTGTTCATCTGCAGCTCAGCTCCCACCATAACTAAATGGGAACATCTGGGAAAGGGCAGGGCAGGGGTAGGAGGAGGAGGAGAAGGGTGGGGGAGTATTAAACCTGCTCTGTCTTTATGGGAAGATTTTTCTCTGGTAATATGTGCCTCTTCTTTCCCATGTGGTGGGAGGTGGGGCAAAGAGAATTTTGTTCTAGATCAATCTGACAGAAGGCCGAGCCAGATACCAGCTATTATTAGGGCCTCCCATGCATGCCACTGAGAAGATCATTCTCATCATAGTCTATGTGAATGGCGCCCCTTAGAATTTAGGGCTGCAGGATATGTGTGGCCATAATGCACTAGCCTTGCCAGTTAGACACACACTGGACCATGGGGCTTGTCTTAGGTTGGCTATTCACAGGAACAGACCCTGAGATAAGGATTTGGGCCTGATATGTTTGAGAGCATGCATAGTTTGTGGTTGATGAAATACCTTGGGAGATGTTAGACTATCCTGTCTTGTTTGCCATCAAATCATAGATTATAGAGCCCTCAAATTGTAGAGCTAGAAGGCATGCTAGCTAGAGATGATCTCAGTTCTCCTTGGTCAAACATGTGGGGTGCATGAGGCTCTGAGTGGTTGGGCTTCCTCAAAGTGTCACTGTGTTACTGTCAGGTCCACACAATGCTGGGCTATGCTGAGAGGCTGCCTCATTGGCAGGAAGCATTTTTTCTAGCTGTATTTTTCTAAAATCCAGAGATGAGAAGATCATTTGAATGTCAGTTCTGCAGGAGGACATGAAATAACAACTGATGTTGAGAATGACTTTCTGGAACACTTCAGCTGTGAGCTATCACTTACCCTGGCTCGGAGCTCCCTCCATGCTCGGCTTGCTCACAGAACACCATGTGCCGAGTCTGTGTATCTGGGCTTGGAAAGCTGTCAGAAGACAGGGCAGGGTTTCCAGATTCCTGGGATCCGAGGGACGCCTAAGGACCCTGAAGAACTTTCCCAGTAGCTGGGAATTGGGTTATACTCATGGTGCAGACTGTCTTCTCTTGGTCCTGCCTGGCTAAGGGAGAACTTATAATAAAATGCAAAGGCCACAAAATAGATGCCCTTCCCTCTCTTTGGGTTAGAGTCTTAGTAGGTACAAAGGAAGGGAGCTGGCCTGGTTTCCAAGGGAATGTTGGAAGGAGGGGTGTTCTGCTTTTCTGCTTAGTTAGACAGGAGGAATTTAGCTCTAAGTTCCTCTTACTTCTCTCCTCCCCTTTGCTCTATATCCCAATATTTGTTCCCTGTAATTAAATTGTTAAATCAGGTTTAGTTATATGGCTGTGATGGGAGAATCTAGAACACAGATTATCTTTCAAATTTCCTCCTAAGAATGTTAACATCATTTTTCCTTAGCAAGTACTGCACACCCTCTGCCTTCAGAGAGAGGGAAACAAAAACAAAAGAGATTAAAAAAAAAGACAAAACAAAACAAAAACCCAAAACTCCACTCTCCAGCGCTGATATCACTGGACCCCCAGACTTGGGTGGCACATATTAATGTATAAGAGACCCAAAGAGAGGTTTTTGTTCAAAATAGCTTGGCTGAGCCATTCTGGATTTTTGCTCTGAGAAGATTAACCCAGGGTTCTTCTAGCTCAACTACTATTGCATGTTGTGGCCTTGGGTAAGCAAGTTTACTTCTCTGGACCTCTGTCTCTTCCTGTGCAAAATAAAGGAGCTGGTTTAGGTGGTTTCTATAGACCTTTCCCTTCCCGACATTCCCAGCTCCACGCACTGTCCTGGCCCCACCTCTCAGCCTTCTCCCTGCATGCTGCTGCTATTCCACAGGCAGGCCTGCAAACACATGAATTTATGTGGGGCACTGGCTTTCCTCAGCAGCTCATTTCCGCTGCTTATTACCACAGGGACAGGGGTCATTAGTCTGCTTTGCTTACTGAAGCCTTCACTCCTGAGGTTTTATGTAGTGATAGCAGCTTTAACCCCTAGGACTAACAGCAGCAAAATTTCTGGTTTCACTTTATTAATCCTGGAACTGAAAAGTGACTTTAGGGAGCACTGGTCGGTGGGGAAGAGAACAGAATGCCTTGAACCTTCAATAACCACTGATCTCTAATGAGCTGGGTAGAGGCAGAGAGACGTGTGGGGGTATGCAGGCTGGGAGGTGAGTTGTGTCTCAGTTTCTTCTTTCTGCTGGGATTTGTATTGTCAGGTTGACAGTGGTTATTGGTGGAGCAGCTGTAGCATTATGTGGAAAGGAAGTGGGAGAATCATGAATAAAATCATTCTGTGGATGGAGGAGAAAAGAAAGAAGGAAGTAGGTTTTGTCTAGAATTAGTTCCTGGTGGTTAACCTCAGCCTTTGTTAGTCCTATGGGCTTCTAGATAGTTGACGGCTAATATTTTCTCAAAGGGCCAGGAGGGTAAGATTGACTCTGTGTAGCTGTCGTGTTTTCAACAGGGACCCAAAGATTCTGTAACTTGAAGTCTGAAGAGTAAAGAGACTTCTTCCCAGGAGATGGTTCTAGAATTTCTGCTTCATCAGCACATAGGAAGTGGTTATTTGGTGTAGCTTCAATCTTGAGAGATGCTTAGGATAAAACAGTGTGTCCCAGAAAATTCTGAAAATGCTGCCAATCCTCTCTTGGAGAATAACATTATAGAATACTATAGTAAAATTTCAAAGATCATCCCGGGCGAGAGGAACTATTTAATTTCGTTTAATCTTCAGGCACCCGCATGTATTTGAGAACGAAACCATTTGATTTTCAATATCTCACACAACCTGTGTTCGATGGATCTGACTTTGGGAAATGCTCTCCTAGGGTGAACTGTTAGTGTTAACTATTGGTCTGGGTCTTCTTTGCTGCACAGATGCAGACCTTGCTCAAGGTCTATATGAATGGGATTTTATTTCTTTCTAGATCCTGGCAAAGGCAGTGCATGGACTTATACCTTAATTTTGATAAGTTGACTAAGGGTATCCTAACTCCAAGTTCAAGGTATAAAACCAAAAATAAATGAAATGAAAGAAAAGTGAATATAATTCATTGATGTAACAGCTGAAGAGGTACACTACTTTACTTCCACTGAGGAGGTACACACTTTGAAGAGGGAGGAAATAGAACAGCTAGTGGGTGGAGGTGAGGACAGTTTGCCTAAATTTATTCCTCCACCTGGAAAGAGAGAAACTATAATGAAGGCTGTTTTAGGCTAGATCTTTAGAATGTAGAACCCAAAGCAAACATGCTAACATTTATTTTGGAGATTGCAATTCAAAAGGCAACTAAAGTAAAGGATAAAGAAGACAGGGACGGGAAAGAGGGTATGAAGACTCAAAGTGGTGCATTACGGAATTGGCTTCATCCTAACAAGAGACATAATGCGAGTTATTGGGGTGCATGGGAAATCTTTGGAAAGAATTAAGGTATGATCTTGGAATATCTTGGCACAGTCCTTTGGATACTCTACTGTGGAGAGTGGAGAGAAAGGAAGAATTTGTTGGCTGGATCCTTCCCATCATTTGCCTCTCATTATTCAGAGTTTACCTCTTTAGGCAGCTGCTGGGGAAGACAGAACTTCCATGAATCCAGCTGGGTTGGATCTGGGTGCTGGAGTTGCTGAGGCTGCATAACCACCACAATAAGCATGCTGTAGGCCACGCTGAAACCCAGCTCCTGCCCTGTGGGAGGCCAAGGTGGCTGACTGTTTTAGAAGATGAATGATGTAGCTGTCTCAGCCAGGAACTGAGGTCCGGGAACAGGTGAGGCAAATCAAATCTGGAGAGAAAATAAACTAAGTCTAGTGCAAGGACAATCTTGAGAAATAAAAATGGGTATAATCCTGTGGAAGAATAATGCAGTAAGTTACTTCTTCCCAATGTCAGACCTTGGGACTTAAGCATGATAATACAGGATGGACATGACAGGCCAGATAGTCAGAAAGCCAACCTGCATCCCACATCATCCTCTGGCATCCTTCCTTTATTTTTATTTTATTTTTTTGTTTTCAATTTTTTTATTGTTTAAAGTATTACATATAGTAGTACATATATCTCTTTTTTCCCCCATTGACCTTCCCCCAGCCTCCCCTAACTCCTGTTGCATGCCCTCATCCCACCGCCACCCCCCCCACCCCCCGTATCTTGTGTCCATTGGTTGTGCTTATATGCATGCATACAAGTCCTTTGGTTTATCTCTTTCCCCCGCTCCCCAACACTCTCCAGCCTTCCCACTGTAATTTGACAGTCTATTCAGTGCTTTACTGCCTCTGTATCTATCTTTTTGTTCATCAGGTTATAATGTTCTTTATTTTCCATAAATGCTTGCCACTTCCTTTCAAGGGGGAGTGGACATGAGTTATTTTATACTCACTCCCCAAACACCTTTCTCTATCTGGGAGCCATCTCCAGTCTGGACCAGAAGATAAGAGACCTTAGGTACTGGGAATTAGTTTTGCCTGTCCTAGCATTCAGACTATGACAAGTTTATTTTGATTCAACCTTGGATCATCTTCTCCAAAGATTCATGCTTCCTTTGTGCAGAAACCCTCTTTCTCTTTGTGGTCTCCAGCCTGACACTTGGCAGGTCTGGCCCAGCTGGGAGGGCATATAGAGTTACATCTTCACAGGCCTCACAAAGATTGCTTTTTCCACGCTTCTCAAGTGTTTTGTGAAAGAAAAACAAAAAGAAAGAAAAAGGAAAAAAAAAAAAGAAAAGAAAAAGAAAACAACCGTTCCCCTTCTACCACATAACTTGGGCAAGGACTCAGTGGCTGCTGAGTTTCTGGCCTGCAGGGACAGAGCATCTGTCCTTCTGAAAGGTCCAGCACTGAGTGGATGCTTGAAACATGGGGCAAAATGAAGCTGACTGGGGCTCAGAGGCCTGTGGCTGGGTCTGAGGTCTCAGAGTTGGATCGAGTTGGACCCTAAGCTCCTTTTAGGTTGCCATTTTCACACTGTAAGCTGCTATTTGGCTCAGGACAGTTATGTAACTTGCCTAAGGTTATAGAGCAGCATGAAAAGCATTGGATTCAAACTCGAGGATGCCTAAAACCAAAGTTTGTTTGAATCTTTCCCTTACCTTATAGGCTAATGCCTCTCTTCAAGGCTCTCAAGCTGGGCAGACAGTGATGATAGGAGGTTCTTTGAGGTCTTAAATTCCCTGCAGATTGATAGCATACTAGTAGTACTGTCCCCAGAGTGAACATTGCTAAGTTTAGATAAATTTAGAATCTAGGAATTGTCAAGGTTTTCCACATTGCTATCCTCTCCTTATTCTCCTCAACCAATGGTCTTCCTATGAGCCTAGAAAAGTTTTGGGGGGAGTCCTGCCTTAGGTTAGAGCTGGGTTTCCTGTGGTTTAGGGAGTTTCTGAGCTGTGCCTGTGCCTGGTACAATTTACTACTGTGACTGTGCACTCAGAGGTCATTGTGGCCATCCCCAGCTTCTGAGCACGATGGTTCTTGAAGAAAAGCCACAGCAGGAGAAATGGTCTTGCTTGTTTTTGTTCTGGTTAGTAATTGTGAAATTTAACAAAGTGCCATTTATTAACGTGTTTGAATATAAGTAGAACACATGAAAGAATTGCTGTAATTTTGACTTTAATTTGAAGGACCTTCCAGAAAACTTATATCATTGCTTGATAGACAGCTCAGGTCATTTTTAGCATGATTGTTATTATGTCTAAAAGAAAAAAAAAGATCCTAGAACTAAAGTTTCTAAAGAAGGCCTTCACCCTCTAAATATGCAATAATTAAGCTAGAAATATTATGTCCTGTGGTGCTTCTTAGGTGCTGTTTTATTGCAGAAGCAGAGGGGTCACTCTCTCTTTATAAAGACCGGTATGACTTCCCTTTGGAAAATTGGAAAAATATTCAATAATAGAATGTTGACGCTGGAAAAGATCTTTAGAACATCTAGGCCAGACATAAATAAAACACCTATTTTCAAATATGTTTCATTAATACCTGGAACCTCATGAAGAAGTTTCAGGGATACCACAAGCATTTATTTTATTCACATTTCACTCTGAAAAATATATGAACTATTTTAGAAGCTCTAATAGAAACAACACATATGTACCACATTTCAAGGCATGTGAGATCTTCAAAAAGTTAACTCGCATTGCCAGGTTGTTAGAGTAATGCTGGTTGCTGTAAAAAGTTACACAATGGATCTGGTATATTAGTAGAATAAAGCCTAAGATTGGTGTTTCTGAATGCCGAGCAGCTCTCCTTCAAGCAGAGATGTGGGGATCCAGGCTCCTTCCAACTGTGGCTTCACGATCTTTCACTCAGGACTCCCAAGTCTTCTGTGTCCCTCTGCATTGAGCCAGCAGAAGGCTGAAGAACATGGAAGATAGTGTGTCAAAGGTTCTTTGGGGGCTATGCATGCCACTCACATGCTATTGATTAGAAATCTGTCATGTGGCCACATGTAACTGAGGGACTTTGGGAAATGTGGCCTACCAGTTATCCAGTCTCGTCCTTACTAGACTATTCTTTTAAACACCTACTTGGAAATCAGACCTGTTTATCTGAGGATAAATCATTTTCAAACCATTTATCTGTGTGAATCTGAATTTTGAGAGTGTGTAATTAAATTAACAGAAGGCATCAGCTCTTATTCATAGCTCTGAATCTGATATTTTTGTATTAATCAGAAGCCTCTTTAAACTCATTGTTGTATAAATATCAAGTAAATATTATATACTTAAACATAGGAAATATTGCATGCTAGTGAAATGCTGCTTTTATCTGCTCTATAAAATATGAAGTTCTACTGCTAAAAAAACTGTAAAAAAAATACTGATCAGGTGTTATTTATTCATTTGACAGGACATAGAGACTCAGAGAGAATAATACTTGCCCAAGGTCATACATTGATGAAGAAACAGCTGGTATTTTAAATCAGACTTTCTGGCTCTGAGTCCAATGCCTTTTCTTCTGTTTCAACTTGTTCCAGGGACTCATGGCTTTCTTAACTTGAATGTTTTTTTTCAGCCCATTTTCATATTCTTAGTCTGCAAGTGAGAGAACAGCTGAAACTTGAGGGTTGTTCATTTTGCCTTTAAGATTTAATGTCTTGCATTTCTGGTCCAGCTGCTTCATGAATCAACATTCAAGAAGCATTTACTAAGCATCTATGTCACAGATTATGCTGGGTGCTGAAAATGCTGTTGTTCAACAGTTACCTTTCCTTAAGAGTCTTGCAGCCTAGCAGAGGAGCCAGATAATAAATAATGGAACAAGAGTGGAAATGTACATATTTGCAAATAGTTGCTATGAAGGAAATACACAAGAGAAAAACTCAGGGATCAGGGATCAATGGGCTCCATGGTCTGAACCTGGACACATTCCAGGCTTGGCCATGTCAATGAGTCAAGATCCTGGAAGTAATGGCTTCCTTCCCCTCTGGATGTTACCGGTGAGATTCTTGGCCTGGGAATATAGGTTCTGGGTGTTTTGTACAGCATAAGCAACATAAAACTGTCAAAGGCTACAGAATGTGCACAGATGTTAAAATAAGTACAAATAATTAAAAGATGAAACTGAGTCCAGATTCCTCCAAAAACTAAATAAGAAAGGGTTTCCCTGATGGCTAATGAAGTAGCTAAGTAAAATATGAAAAACAAATAGCTTTTCCATAATTTTAAAGGGGTAGGTTAGGGAACATTTTTTATTATTCATTGGCATACTTGTTGCCTTTCCTTTCTCTCTGAGTTTTTACATCTGCAACCTGATCCAGAACTTTCCTATGCAGGTGAAAATGAAGACAGAAGAGGCAAAGACCATCTAGGGGTGGGTACTGAAGTGGACACAGACCATGGAGTAAACATAGATGTATATGTATTGTGGTATATGTGTGTGTGTGTGTGTGTGTGTGTGTGTGTGTGTGTGTGGTATGTGTGGAGTGTATGTGGGTTTTGTGTGGTGTGACTGTGGTGTGTATGCATGTGGTATGTGCATGTGTGGTGTGAGTGTGGTGTGTGTAGTCTGTGTGTGGAGTTAAGCACATCCTGGTCAGATGATCAAAGAACCTGATAGGCAAAGCTGAGGAGGAGAGCATAATGGTGTTAACTGAAGCCTCTCTGAGGGGAATAACAGCCTGAAGCAAGCATTTGGCATCTTAGATGAGCACGTGGATGTGGATTATAACAGGGACCGTAGAGAGTGCTTGGCTCCACTTTGCTATTTCCTATGTGAGAAGACGAGGCCAAGGAAGAGAAGCAATGTGCTCAGGATTGCACGACACGAGAGTGATTGGAGCCATGGCTAGGACCTCAGTCAGTGTTGCCATTCCTACTCTAGCTCTGGGCCAGGACACTCTAGAGGAGCGTGAGGACACTGCCCTAAGAGTCAGAGTGGAGACTGGAAGGGAAGAGAGGGCGATAGCTCTGTTAGGGCTCACCACCATCAATGTTCATTATTTAAAATAATTGTCATTGCCTAAAATTATTTGTTCCCTAAAATGTGTTACTTGTTATATGCTTTGTTTCTAACATAAACTTTTTTTTTTTATAAAACATGGCTTAATGTTTAGATTTTTATACATAATTCTAAACTGTTAAAAACACTGTAGAATCAGTGAAAATGGGAAAGCAGGAAAGTTTCTTTTCAAGAAATTGATTGAATTAGTTGTGTTCTTGCTAAAGGGAAAACAAATGTTATAGTTCCAAGGCTGAATTTTGCTCATTTATTCCAACGAATAATATTCTAAAAAAGAAAAGAAGCTGCCCAGAACTGGTTGCAGTCAGAGGTGAGGCCTTGGCATAACGGTTAGTTTAAAATAAAAGAGTGATATTCCTGGAGGCAATGCCATACCTTCCACTCTTTTAAATCCAGAATGATATGACTAATTAGAAGAGGGATGGGGACTAAAACACAGCCCAACGTGACCATTGAACCAGTGTTGCAGATAGCGTGCTGTCAGGGGGAAGACTGTGTCAAAGAGTACAATTTCTTGTAAACATCTCAAGTTGAATTGTGACCCTGATGATATCTATATATGTACCCATGTTTTATGAGTACAATGATACTTTATTTTATCTCCCCCGCCGCCCCGCCAAACCATTTGAGTAAGTTTGGACAGAGAAACTGAATTCATTTATTTTGGGTAAAGACAAGGAATCTCATGTAATACTATTTTGAGTTTTGAAAGATCTATGTCATCTCTCTTTTCCCTCGGTTCAGCTTCAAGTACTATTTTTCATGTTGGTGACTTCTAGATCCATATTCCTTTTGTGGGCACCCCCAGTTGGATATCCATATTCACTTCCTTATCTTATAGTAATATAAAAGTTGACATCATAACCTTTCTTAGGCTGAGTTCTCCAGAATGCGGACCCTGGGATTGTGACTTATGTGTTGTTTTAGTCGGGTTCTCCAGAGAAATAGAATAAATAGAAAGTGTATTTATACAGAAAGAGATTTATTTTAGGGAATTGCCATTATGGAGACTGGAAAGTCCAAAATCTGCCAGTTACTTCTATTTTTTCTCTTTCCGTTGTCTCATATATGTATTTCTTCTCTCTAACTCCAATGTTGTCATCACTGCCCATCAAATCCTCACCATTTCTTCTCTAGGTCTAATAATATTTTAACTGGTCTCCCTACCTCCAACCTTGGACACCTTCCAGAGCTATCTCTCTAAAATGCATGTCTGACTATGGAATGTCCCTTGCTTATAAAAACCCTAAGCAGCTCTGAAATTTGAAGACTAGATTTCCTCCAACTCCTCAAATTGGCATACAAGGCCCTTTATAATTCGACCCCATCTACCTCTTACTTCATCTCTTTCAGCACTGCTCCCCAGATGCTCTGCTCCTCTAGGGAAGGACCCTTAGAGGCTACTCAGGGCAACATGCTTTGTCATGCTCAATGCCTTTGTCCATGCTACATGCTGTGGCTGGAATGTTATCTCTCCTCCCTACGCCTCCATCCCCAGTTCAAGTTTACCTGGTAAACATGTACTCCTCTTTCAAGACGTGACTCAGGTATTACCTTTCCTATGAAATTTTCCTGAGCCTTCCAGATATAGAATAGACTAACTTTGATGTCATTCTTACATTTTTACTGACATCCTTCAATAGACCCACATTATATTGAATTGTAATCACTATTAACATATCTGTCTTTCTGAAGCAAACAGTAGTTGCCTTGACAGCAGGGGTCTTATTCTGAACATCTCTTTGCACCCACACCATGTAATGCTCAGCCTGACACAAAATAGATGCTCAATAAGAGAGTTGCATATGAGGTGCTTGAGGCTCAGAAGGGGCTATGATAAACTGCTGGTGGAAGGACTTCCTACCTGAGACAATGAGGCAATAGGCTGAGGGATGATCACATTACATTTTCTGGCAAAGGGAAAGAACAGGTGAGGGTCTTGTGCATCTGGATTATGTTAGGGACAGAGCTGGCTCAGAGAAAAGGGGATATATTTGCCCATGTGGAGCCCCCTCCCTTACAGTCTGAGTCTTAAGAAGCCAAGGGCAGCTTAAGCAGAAGCTGAGTTCTTAAGGTCTAGCCAGAGGAGGTTGTGTTGGCATGTCTCCCAAAGAGCCAGAGCTTCTAGGTTCTGAGAATTTGTTCCCTAATCTTTGCTTACAGGACTCCCAGTGGCTGGAGTCTGCATGAAAGGGGCCTTTGTCTGATATGAGAATGGCTTTGGGGCTAATCTCTCCTTGGAGGCATTTTCATTCACTTTAATGACTCTGCCTCCTGTCAGGCTTTTCTTCAGTGAGGGGGGTTTGTTAAATAGATTTGAAGGAGGAATATGAGCTCCCAAATGTAGCCTTCCTCAGAGGGTGCTGTTCCAGGGAAAATAGTGTTCAGCCAAATGTATTAGGATGCTCTGGATACATGGGGAGGGGGCAGAGTGGAGAGCAGGGAGATTATATATCTAATAAACACATGCATATATGAATACTGCATGTACTTGTACCAAGCACGTTCACCAGCCTCTGTAACTTTCCCCACCACCCGCCTGCCGACAGTGGGGGAGGTGGAGCAGACAAGACGGAATGATGTCATCCCTAGGACACTGTCCTTTTTCTCCTTCTCTTTCTCTCCTCCAGTTTTGTATAAACACAGCTGTTTGTGAGGAATGCTGGCTTGGGAAAACATAAACCATCCGCATGAATGACCTTTCTTCTCCACCACACACCCCTTCCTACTGAATGTGGGAGACTGGAATGCTTTCAGCCCAGCAGACCCATTGTCCTCATGTCTGCAATGCCAGGCCTTTCAGCTTGCTGGTTGGAGCCTGGGTGACCGGGCTCAGGAACCGTGCAAAACCCTGAAAGCCAGACAGAAGCTCTGGTTGCAGGTGACACCTGAGACCACCTGTGGAAGATTCCTAGAGGAATGTAAAGCGGAGAGGAGGGCTACTGTCTTAGGCTGGGGGATGCAGGGTAGAGGTTGGGGGGTGGGGTGGATGCAGGCATTCACTGGTCTGTCAGCCTTGCCCACAAAGCTGCCAGCCTCTGGGAAGCCCAGGGGAACAAAACAGCGTTGGTGGGCTCTTTGGACCTGGGCTTAGGATGAAGCTATTGAAGAGGGGTGTTGGGGCAATGTCACACTTGCCACAGCAACCCGTTCCTTCCTTCTGGTGCATTTAGTCACAAATTGAGACCCAAAGCTTTTTATCCATTTAAGGAATATAAATGGGGGCAGCTAAAAGGAGAAATCAGGCTTGACCTCATGCTGTCCAGCTCCTTCTGAAATCCAGCAATACTGCAGCCCATGCTAATTTATTGGTGGTGGTTTTCCATTTCCAAATGGTGACCTCTGGACTTTGTAGGTTAGGGTGGTTTTATTGAAGCTACTGAACTTGGCATTTGGGCTGAGAATATGCTCGCTTCCTGGCCCCCTGCCTCCATCCCAAGCCACGAAACTTTTCTAGTGCCCCACTCACCTGCATGGTTTTGCAGCCACAGCTGCCAAGGAGAAGTAATGAGCGCTCCATGTGCCTCCCAAGGCAAGGGCCAGGTGCCCTAGAATGTGGCCCAGAGCAGCCACTGGGGAATGAATGGGATTCAGTGCTAGAGAAATGGTGGTGGGTGGTGAGCCAATGGTCTTCTTGAGTCACCTCTTGGGTTTTCATGGGGAGAAAGATAAGTTTTTACCCACTTTTTCATGTTAAGAAAGCATCTCAATGGTATGATCTTAGAGCCACTGAGGCAACATTTAGCTCCTGGCTGCCTCTCTTCCTGGCAGTTTGCGAGGCAAATGGAGATGTGCATCCTTCCACTCACTGGGTGCCTACGGTGTGTCAGTGTGTCGGGAGGGCTGCTAGAAGCTTTGCATCTATTCCAGTTTTATCCTCACATCAACAACGTGTTATTTAACAGTGTTATTTTATAATTAGTGATAAAGAAACTGAGATAAATGTAGTTTAATAAACATTACCCAATAAGTTAGTGATGGAGCCAGGATTCACACCAGTTGGATGTGAATGTCCACGCATTCCAGGAATTCAGAAGGAGACAGAATGGATAGGAATGATCAGAACAAACCTGGTAGATGGAAAGGGCAATTGCCTTCGGGAGGTGATGTGAGGGATAAAAATAACATCTTTCACCTCTCCAGATAGTCCCCTTGCAGCCTGAAATCCAACATTACCAAGTCATTCCTCTGAATTAAGCAAAACTCTGTTTTAGGAAGCAAAAATTTCTGGGAGGGGAAGTCATGTGGCTATTAAAATGCTCTATTAAAAAAACACACCCTTATTTTCTCTTAGTTTAAATTGTGTTCCTTGTAAAGTAATCCTTAACAGAAAGTAATTTTATCAGAATAAATGTCTGAGAGGGGACCTCTTAAAGGAGTTGAGAAGTGTTAATCTTTGACATTTACTCTCATAAGCACATTTTAAGTAATTCCTAGAAACTGATAAAATCTGTTAGAAGAAAAGGATTTCTCTCTCTCTTTTTTTTAAGTAGTAGAATATTTCACCATTCTGATTTGAAAAAAAGATAAACATGGGTGTTAACTTTCTGAGATACACTCTTAGAACTGCAATCGCTTAGGATTCTGCTTCAAAGAAGGAAAGAGAAGGAGTTTGAAAGATAGTTTGAAAGCTTAAAATATGATAAGATGACATGATATTTGTTAAAGCACTCAGAAAAATCCTAGTGTTAAATGAATAGAAGGTATTATTCATTCTAGAGAGTACCTCTTCAGCAGAGGAAGAGTGAGAAGAATAATGTCCTAAGGCGGTATTTCCCAAGAGTTTTCTGTAGATCTCTACACACTAGGTTGTTAATAAGTGGTAGATGAATGCAGAGTTTCTGGCTAGATGCATTTGGAAAACACTGTGTTAGAAAGTTCAAACATGTTTTTATAATATGGGTGTTATCAGAACTTTTAATATATAATAACATGTGGTAATTCTACCAAGAGGGTGGACAGTATATGATAGAGGGTTTCCTAAACTTATTTGACCAGTACAGAATTTTTTTGTGCGTTGGGCATTTCATAAGACCAGTGTTCTCTGGAACATAGTTTGAGAAACACAGTCTAAAATTGTAGTCAATATGCAATATGACATGACAGTCCACATGATATGAATTTAAATCCCAGCTTCACCACTTAAACAAGATGCGAGTTTGGGCAAGTTACCTAAATTCTCCATGCCTCAGTTTCTTCCATTTGTAAATGGGAGGAGTAACATTACTAATTTGCTCAATCATGAGGATTAAATGAAGAATATCTGCCATGTAGTAAGAGCTCAATAAATATTAGTTACTGTTGTTATTGCTATTGACATCTTGTCCTGGTCCCTATGTGCATGCTGAGCTCTAGCAGAAAGGAAAAATGTCACTAGCATTTCTGCATCTTTGTTGTTGTCTTTCCTTCACTTAGAATGCTTTGCTCACCTCAGTCTATGCCAAGCCCAAACAACAGGAAGATATATCTCAATGCCACTTGCCCCATGAGAATGTCCTGGATTCTCCCAACTTTCCTTCTCCTAAACCTCCAACATTCCTCTGAAGGTTTCTTAGACTTAGAATACTTGGCTTTATATTTATGTAATTTATTTTTTCCTTGGAAAGATGTCTTATTTATATTTGATTTCCTGGTACCTGGTATGGTACCTCTATCAACTACATCTCCACTGAAGTTTGGCTGAATCATTAAATTAAATTTCATCACCCTCTACTTAGAGGCAAACACTCTGTAATGAGATTATCCTTAAATTCTTACCTGTACCGGCAACACCAGAATTTTATAATTAGGCAAGGACTGGTGAAAATGGGCCCTGGGCTAAGCAAGGCATAGAGTAGGAGGGGAAACCAGGAAGAACAAAGAAGATTCATATGTACTATGATTGTAGATATTAGGTTTCTTTTTCCTTAGGAACTTTCCAATTAAAAATATTCTATTCCATTTTACCTACCCATGTCCACTACATATCTGGATTTGTGTTTGGGTATTGTATGGTAGGGAAAGTAGAAGAAAATCAGAGACAACTACTGCCTATAATTACAATTTTACTAGTATGACTGTAAGTCTCCATAGTTGTTGCATCATTTCTTTTATTCGTTCAACAAATATTTACTGAGAACCTGTGTGTGCTGAGCACTGGTCTGAGCTGGGGACATAAGAATGAATGAGTCAAGCCCTAACTGGTTTGGCTCAGTGGATAGAGCGTCGGCTTGCAGACTGAAGGGTCCCAGGTTGGATTCCGGTCAAGGTCATGTACCTTGGTTACGGGCACATCCCCAGTAGGGGGTGTGCAGGAGGCAGCTGATCGATGTTTCTCTCTCATCGATGTTTCTAACTCTCTATCCCTCTCCCTTCCTCTTTGAAAAAAATCAATTAAAAATATTAAAAAAAAGAAAGAAACAAGAATGAGTGAATCAGACCTGACCTCTTGCTCTCATGAAATTGCAGTTTGATGGTGCTACAATCAAATAAATAAAATATGCAATCACCAAACCCAGTACATAGTAGGCATTTAAGCAATGTTTATTTATTGATGACTAAATAAAGGAATGAAGACAATTATTGCTCTGGGCCAGTTTGCATCAGGCAGGGCTGCTGTGTTGGGTCACTCAGGTCACACATCCTGTACTGTACCAGGGACTCCATTCACAGAGATAATATGTGAAGCTTGACCATAGACTGGGCAAGGTGTAGGACTTTTAGAAATTGTGTCTGATACATAAGTTGGTTCTGTTTCCAGATGGTTGAGAATATTCTTTCCTAATTATTCTTCCTTAGAATAGCACACATCTCTGAAATGTTTCATAGCTGCTGTCACCTCTTTCAGAGTTCTCACAACCCTTTGCATGTACTGTGCACCATTGTTAGCTCATTTGTCATCATTAGTATGTCTATCCCCTTGCTCTGGGCTTTGTAGGGCTCGTCCTGGTATCCTCTGGCCCTCGACACAGAGCCTGGCACCTAGTAGGTACTCAGGATATGATTGCTTGGGGATGAGAAAATATCTGTAAGATGTCTCTAAACAGAGGCCCAGAAATTGCCTCCCAACTCTTTCTGTGTCTGAAATCTGAACCCTATTAGCAATCCCCTTCCCCTGACCTTGACTTGAACTGTAGTCTTCTCAGCTGAAAAGAGAGAAAGGTGCAGAATGGGAAGAGGAGCAGACATTTTTCTTAACCCCATGAGCCATTGTTCCCTTTTTGCCCATGCATTCTAGGGTATATCAACAGCCAGGCGGAGCGGGCTGATGGCCATCTTGACCCCTAATGGGAGCAGGAAGGTCTGGTGGGAAGCTACACAGCCCACAAGGTGTGTGCAGGAACTGCCGAGGTCCAGTCTTAATACCCACACAGCTGCTTCAGGGCTGGGAGACCTGGTGGGAGGAAAGCACATGTGAAAGACAACTCCAAGAGCACCTGCGGAGACTTTGCAGGCAGGGATAATGTCTGAAGGCCTCGCCTGTCTTTCCAACTGGGGAGTCCTGTGGAAGGAGGCCCCATAAGTCACTGAGAAGGCTGAGACTGGAATAAAACATGGAGGGAACACCAGAGTGGAAAGTCACCACCTTCTCATGCTTCCTGAGGCAGAGAGGTAGAGATAGAGATAGAAAGAAGGAAATATTTCCATACTATTCAAATATGAAAAAGAGACAAGTGATTATGCTGCATTTCTCACATTCCTTCATCTCTCTCATCTGATTTTGGTAGACCCTGGGAAACACATAGAGACTACAGAACAGTTGAGAACACTAAGGCCAGAGAGAGGCTACTTGGCTCAAGTCTTAAATTCCAGGAGTCTCATGAATTCCTTTCTAGGAAATGCTATAACCAATAATATGCATTCTGAAGTGACTGAGATGATTCTCTATTCCAACCTCCCTGTTTTTTCAGATAAAGTATCTGAATACTGTCATATCTTGTCCCAAGGGAATGGAAAACTATTTGGGAGATGGAGTCTTGGGAGTCAAAGCAAAGTGATTACCTCCCCCAACCTTGGTGAAGAGGAGAAGGCTTGTTTCATCATGACATTTTGTAGGATCTCTTATTCCCTACAAGATTGCCTTTGGTGTCTACTGTTACCCAGGGTCCACTGTCTGAAATGTTTCATGATGGGGGAGGAAAGCAGGTGCCCAATACAGTGCCATTTGGTGTGCCCCTCCCACCCAGGGAGTCCCATTTTCCAAACCTGGCCCAGTCTGTACCTGGCAGATGTTCTTAGGGAAGAATCAGAGTGACTTTGCATTCCAGCACCATCTAGGGCCCTGGAATGAAATTTATGATGTTCCAAAGGTCCAAAGGAGTGGCACAAAGTAAGGACTGGCACCTTCGGCCCATTCTGCAAGATGTTGCCAAGCAGTGGGCTGAAGGCAGAGGGGTGATACACATCTACCTTAATAAATTTTCTTGTATCTCAGAGGCTCTAGTTGTCCATAGAGCGAAACTGCACCTGTTCGGCTGGTGTTTTTAGCACCTTGAAATCCTACCCCTTCCTGCTTTTGGTTGAGAGGGTCAGGGGAATAGAGAGAGGATGAGTAGAAGAGAAATTGATGAGGTTTTGAAAAGGGCCAATGGATTTATTAGGTGGACTATGAAAGTCATCTCGACAAGTGTCATCAATCTTGTTTTACAGATGGAAACCTAGGACTAGAAAATATATTGACCAAGTTCCTCAAAGGTTCTAAGAGGAGACATAGTAGGTCAAATTTCAGTTCCTGGGGTTAGTTTTATAGAACCAAAGGCATGTGTACAGCATGGAATGTGGTCTTTTCAGCAGCATGGCACATGGGACCCTGAGGTTCCAGGACAAAGAGGGATGGCACTAGAGTAATCTATCAACCTCAGTTAGGACACACCATGATTTCAGGTACTTGCCTTCTTCTCTGTGTATTTTAATTGACCTTGTTTATGGGCTAGTGTGTTTCTAACTGCAAGAAACAGGAAGAGTCTCACACTTATTTAAGAGACAGACATTTAAAATCTTACATAGAACATTTTTACAATGGAATACTATGCAGCCGTAAAAAGGAAGGATCTCTTGTCCTAGCTGGTTTGGCTCAGTGGATAGAGCATTGGCCTGCAGACTGAAGGGTCCCAGGGTCGATTCCAGTTAAGGCCACATGCCTGGGTTGTGGGCCCAATCCCCAGTAGGGGGTCTGCAGGAGGCAGCTGATCAATGATTCCCTCTCATCATTGATATTTCTATCTCTCTCTCCTCTCTCCCTTCCTCTCTGAAATCAATAAAAATATTTTTTTTAAAAAAGGAAGGATCTCCCCCCCTCACCCCAAATCAATACAAGGCTTTTATTGTACATCTTTATAGTTTCATAAACAAGTGTGACAAATCATTCAGCATCTCAGTGTTTCTATAGCTGAACAACTTAGATCTTATTCATCAGCCTGCTGAACTGTTCCTTTTTCAGAAACATAGATACCATCCAAAAATTTTCTGATATTCTTGTTTTTAACCATTGTGGCTTGCTGAATCAAAACAGCTGAATTTGATACAAGTTCAAGGTCATTTCCATTAACAATCAACTCATCTTTCTGGGCTTGAGATACTGAATAAGAAATGCCTGACCTCATCCGAACTCTGCAGATGTATTTTTCACCCAAGAAATTTCTAATTTCAACAAGAGAACCATTCTCCTGAATAACGATGTTGATGGGGAAGTGAGCGCACACATACCTCATAACAGAAGCCCAGTGTAACACACTTGATCATGTTCTGTACATGACTGCAGATAGTGTGAACTGTGGCCAGTTCCTTTCTATTTCCCTGCCATTTGTCAACCCGGAGCCTCTTCTTTTTCTTTCCAAGGAGACTGAGCTCTACATTGATGTGGTTGAAGTCCCTCTGCAGGGTGCCTCTGGGGCCCTTCACAATAATTGTGCATCCCTTCAGAGTGATGTCCACATTTTCTGGGATGTCCCACAGTCTGATTGCTGAGAATGGTCTTCATCCTCACAGTAGATGCAGCAAAGAGCAAGGAAGGATCTCTTATCCTTTGAGGCAGCATGGAGGGACCTGGAGAGTATTATGCTAAGTGAAATAAGCCAGTCAAAGAAAGACAAGTATTACATGATCTCATTCATATGTGGAATCTAATGAACAAAATAAACTGATGAACACAATGGATTCAGAGACATAAAAGCATGGAACATACTGAGGAATCTCAGAGGGAAAGGGGGAGAGGGAAGAGATGAACCAAATAACTAATATGCTTATATGCATAATCCATGGACACAGAAAATGGTACAGTGAAGGCTTTGGGGTAGGGGTTGTGGAGTGCAGAGGGTCAATGGGGAAAAAAAGGGACGTCTGTAATACTTTCAACAATAACTCACATAGAGGAAGTTTAGAGGCAGGATGGACTCTAGGTAAGATATACTCATCTGGATCCATTTTGTTTGTGATTTGCTCAGCTTCCTTCTCCTCTAAGGGTTAGTCTTGTCTCAGGTGTCTTCCCTCATGGTTTCAACATGGTTGCTATCAGCAGCTGAGCCAATACATTTTCTTCTTTCACACACAGGCAGATAGGAAAAACATGGAATAAAAATCCTTCCCTAGTACAAAATGTAAGTTTTTCCTTTTTACCTGATTAGTCTGCTTAAGTCATTTGCCAATTTCTGGACAAAAGCAGTTGTTAAGGAATGCCAGGTGGTGATTGGTTTAAATCTGAGATCTAGAACTGGTCAGGGAGATCTAGAACTGGTCAGGGAGATTGCTGTGATTGGGTCAGTGAGTTCAGAACCCACATCTGCAGGCACATTGATAAGTGAGGGAGGGCAGAGACCCGAACAAAACTAGCTTCCTAGAAAGGAGAGAGGGATGAGAGATGCTGGGTAGATACTCAAGTGAGTCCATTTTGCTTAGTATTTAAGCATCTCAAAAGAGAGCTGCTGATACCCGAGGGAAAGATCAATGACCTCAGAGATGGAATAGTATGAAATCTACTTATCCTCTCTCCCTGGTGAGAGAAGTTGTGATGAGGTGGCAGGGTTGGTTTGCTCTATACTTGAAGCATAAGTTATAGCAATTTTTGCAGGAAATGACTGCATGAAGCTATTTTCTTTATAAAGGAGCCATAAAACTGACAGGCTCCTAAGAGCTTTACAGTGGACCTAGTTCAAAAAGGTTAAGTGCCTTGGCTAAGGTCAGAGTGGCAGAGCCTATACTAGAAACAGGTCTTGTGGATCATATTCCAGCACTCTCTCCATAACCCCGGGGAGATGTCAGCGCGGTGAAAATGACATCAGCCCTTTGGTGGTAAAGGTATGTGTAAAGAATGCTAATTTTGACCCTGGGCAAGTTCCTTAACTTCTTTAGACTCCAATTTACTCACTATTGTAATGAAGGAATCTTATTAGAAGATAATGAAAGTACCTTCCAATTCTAAGAATCCATGAATAGCTTTAAATCATGGTTCTCTTCCAAGAACCTGACAACACTTTTTCTATTAGGTCATTTAACTGCTGATTATTTGTTTAAATAGTTTCCCAGGAGTAACCCAGAACATCCTACATAATAAACCAGTTGTTAAATCATAAACAATATGGACAGGATTCATCATCATTATGTTTCCCAACTGAACATCCCTGGGGCCTCTGGTTGCTTGGACACTCTGGTTAATGGAGTGTTGTCAGGGATTCCCCATGTGGGTGACCACTTTTCCAAGAAGTAGAAACAACAGACTGTAATAGACACTATACTGGAAAGATGTGCTTTTAAATAAATGAAATAGAACTGTGAAGAATAAAATAACTTTGTGTTCTTCTTTCACCTCCCTTCTTATCTTGGTGTTCTTGTTCACCATCCCATACCCTGTTAACATCAAGTTCTCAGCTTGAATCACTAATCTCCACTTAACTGGTTGAGATTTAGAGTGTTATGTTTCCTGGAGTATTTGTAGGAAATCTTAAAGCCTCCAGACCCAAAGAAATACAGTTGGCCCTCCATATCTGCAGATTTTGTACCTGCGGATTCAACCAACTGTGGATTGAAAATATTCAGAAAAAAATTGTTGCATTGTTGTTGATGTGTACTATGTAGTTAGGCTTATGATGGTTGCATCTGTACTGAACATATTTAGGCTTTCTTTTCTTATCATTATCCACTAGTCTAAACAAAAAGGCATAAAACTGTTTACATAGTATTTACATTGTGTTAGGTATTAATAAGTAACCTAGGGATGATTTAAAATATATGGGAGGGTGTGCATAAGTTATATGCAAATATTACACTATTTTATATAAGGGACTTGAGCATCTGTAGATTTTGGTATCTGTAGGGGTCCTGGAACCTATCCCATGCAAATACTGAGGGATGACTGTATACGGCTAATAGTAACATTTTTTTTTTTTTTGTCCTTTGATGGTCCAGCATAAAATACATTACAGGGACAAGGAAGTCTTCTTAGTGTACCACAAAGCATAGAATCTATTCTATTTCCAAGAGGGGTAATAAAACCCCAAAGTTTCAGGCCTCGTTTGGAACATGAGTTGGTGCTATAAGGAAGGCATGCAAGAGAGGAAGAAAAAGGGGTTTTGAGAGTTTCAGAGAATTTATGTTCAGTGTTCTCACTTAATCCCCTCACAATGACTTTATGTTATCCTGCTGAGGAGAACCTAAATGACTTGTATATATATACCTTTAAGAAGAAAAAAAACACAGAACAATAGGTAGAGTAAAATTTTATTTGTAGTAGTCAGAATAGTCTAGGCTATTCTTTAGTAAAAGCAAATCTCAGAAACTTAACATGACTAAGGTTTATTTCTTGCTCACATGAAGTCCAGTGTGGGTCAGTTGGCTCTTTGGTGTGGCTTTCTTCCAAGTGGAGACCTGGAACCCATGCTGCCTTCATTTTATAATTCCATTTAGCCATGGAATGAATCAGAGTCACCAAGGAGAAAGCATTCTGTCATAACTCTTGGACCAGAAGTTACATGTGACTTCTACTCACATTCCTATTGACTACAACTCAGCTACATGTTCCCAACCTAATTGCAAGGAAAGCTGGGAAATATTTTCTTGCTACATGCCTAGGATTAAGTCATGATGTGGTGAGTACATATTTTGATATGATTTTTTCCCACATTATTTATGTGAGAAGGAAAATAAACTTTCTGTATATCTGTGAATATGCATTTACACAAATACAAAGAAAAAAGTGTGGAAGGATATGCAGTAAAGTGACCTCTAAGGAAAGCAATGGGATTGACAAGGTAAAATATGATAGAATTAAAGGGGACTTTTAGGATTTAATACTTTTTTTTGTATTACATTAACTTTTTTTAGAATGGTGTATTTATAAATTACCTGTATTATTAAACAAAAACCTCCTCTCCCAATACACATAATAACATACTCCAAAATGCACTATGTCCTCCTACAGTCTCTACTTTTTAGGAGGTTTTTTTTCTCTAGTCTGTTGGGGCTGATGTTGGTGACTAAGATTATTTAATGATTTCCTATTTAGAGGGATTGCTTTTTTCACACTTAACAAAGGGATACTGAGGTGCCAGGAAGGATGTTTGGATCAGTATCAACCCTTTTTCCTTCCAGCCCAGAGACCTAAAGATCAGAGGGAGAGCTACTTAAGCTATAGTTGCATCAAGCACTCAGACAACATTGAGAATATGTCTCTCTCACTTTGCTCTCTTCAGCACTGTCTTTATCTTTTGGGAGGCTCCTCTTCATGGTGGCAAAATGGATCATAAGCACCTTCTAAGGTGGGGCCTCAGAGATGGTTGGTGTCCTTCAGTATATGTGGTGAGATAGGTTAGGAATAGCTGGAAAGCCTGGGGAATTGAGCTGGGTGATGATATTTGTGTGGAATCTAGTTTAGGCTGCTTAGATGGAAACACTGTCTTTGGCCTAAGTCATTTTTGCACTTGCAGCTCAAGAAGGTGGAGGAGTCCCAGCAGGAGCCAGGATCTGCAAATCAAGCCGCCATCCGGTGAACCATGCCCTCGCGACATTTTGATGAGAGAGCATGGTGCTGTGGTCATGCTGGCCTCCAGGTCACTATGGGGCTTTGGATTTGCCAATCCCTGCTGTCTGCTTTACAATGGCATATGTTGATCCATGCTGGCTGATAATGCACCCCAGCGGGTCTCCAAGATACCTATAGAGGCTGTCCTCCTTCCGAGCCCTCCCAGTAACATGCCGCCTGTCCCCTTTGCTATCAGTTTCACAGTGCAGGGACCTTGGAATGTCATCCAAAACCTGATTTTCTCTCTGGACACATGGAGACCTTCTCACAGAGATCTGAGACCACCTTAACCCCCAGGCTTTATGTAGATGGGATGGAAGAGATGGGATGACTCATAATTTCCAGGGAGGAACTCTGACTCTCATGTCCTCCCAATGAGACGGTAAGAGGATCTAGCAGACACTGTGATCCTGATTGGTCAAAACCCATGGATAGCCACTGGACAGGAGTCAAAGAGTGACAGAGGGGGAGCTCCAACTTTATGAGGTCACATGGTTATGTACTTCATTTGTTAATTTGAACAGACTGAGGTGACCATGACTCGGAACTTGGTTCCTCTATTACTTTACCTCCATGATGGTTTCCTCTGAGTGAAGTGTGAGGGAAAAACCCAGATAAGGACAGAAAGGCAAGAAGAGCATGGGGCTGGATGCTGTGGCCAATTTTTAGGCTTAAGAAGTTTATCACTTCATGTTTCTTTATCATTCAGAGAGTTAGAATGCCTAAGCCACAGGACACTTTAGGGTTCTCTATTGTTATTTCTTTTTGTACATTTTTTTTCTGGAGAGCTGCTAAGAGTAGTTAGAGAGAAGTGGTGTTCCAGTCACAAGTTATGCCCCAACCATAGAGCTAAAGGAGGCAGGAGGGAGGTAGTGGTCTTGTAGACATGTAATTTTATAAAACCCCAGAGGACACTTCTCAGGCTCCTTGGAGGCAATTTTGGTTCAGTCCATGCAGGGATGTTTATCATCCAGAGCTGTTCCTACATGGAACAGGCTGTTTTATGAAGTAGTGAACCTCTTGTCACTGAAAATGGTCAGGCAAAGGCAGAAAGATGAGCAGAGAGGGAAACTGTGGAGGAAATTCCTGAGCAAGACCGAACTCTAAGGACTCATGGAATGCCATGAGTTTATGACTCAGTGGAATGAAATCCTCCCAGGCTCAAGATCTATTTGGCTCCATTGCTGTCCTTTCTCTGGTCCTGGTCTGGCTTGGATGGCCTGGCTGACATCCAGGAAGTGTGGGCACCGGGCCAGGCCAGCCAGTGCCTTGCAGAGTGGGTGAACCTGCTGGGACTTCCTCTCAGATCCTCATCAACAGCTGCTTGAATGAATCTCCAGGGCGGTGAGCATTCCCATGTTCTCCTAAACTGAGTGCATTGTGCCATTTCCCCACTTCCCACTCCCCCAAATCCACAGAGCTATTGATTTTATTTTCACTCTCAGAGGAGACACATATGAGGAGAAAGAGGCTTAGATGTCCTGATAGCCCTTAGGGAGCATGCTTGAGAGTAGTAAAGCTGGAGAAAGGAATTTTTCTTTTATTTTCTGTTATCTACTCCATTGGAGTAAACTGGGCAGGAAGTTCAGGAGAGTGAGCAGGGAGGGGGCATGCAGGTACTGATTGGGCTTGTATGTCTGGCTATTTCATCCCCAATCTAGAGAGAAGATAAGAATAGACAAAGACATGAGGCTACTAGGTAAGAGAATGTGTGGAATTGAGCCTCTTGCATCTGGGGTTGTGTGAACAGGATCCAAAAATATCTGAGCTGCAAGAGAAACTCCAAATTATCTGTCTCTCCATCCATTGTACAGGTGAAGAAATTGAGACTCGAAGAAATACAGTGTTCATTATATCAGCATTAAAGGCAGGCTGGGGTCACCTGGCCCACCTGGGTTGTTTTCCCTATCCCAACTTGGAAGATAGCTTACTTCAGAGCCCCCTGGCACCAGACTTTATAATGTTAAAGACAACTCACCTTGCACATCACCTTTCAAAAGTACTTTCAAAGTGTTTTCACAAACTTGATCTCATTCCGTCTTCATCCCAGCCCTGCAAGTAAGCGAGGGCTCCTACAGCATTAATGAAGGGGTTCTGATCTTAGAGAATTCCACCTGTGCACAGGTTATGAGGACCATGGGTGACAGGCACTAGGTATGACTGCACACCTGGTGGGCATGTTGAGCACCCCCACAGTGGCCTGGGCATCATTGCCCTCCCGGTGCCCCTTCCTCATGCCTCCTTTTGGAGAGAAGATGTTCATTTGCCCATCTTCCCTGTCATTTATCAAGTAATTGGCAGAGTTTTCAATTAGTCTCCCTGATTTCCAGCATTCCAGTCTTGGATCTAGTAGAGCACTCCAGTGACGAAAATCAGTGGAGACTTCTGGAAGCTGTTATCAAGGCCCAGAAAGAACATTTTCTGCTGCATCAGGAAGTTTCTGCTACCACACAGCTGTAGGCCCTTTAGACTGTGTGCTGTGACCTTTGACAGATGTTGGGCCAGGCAGGACAGAATGCACAAAATAAAACTGTTACCCCATTTTGCCTTTTATCACCCTATATGATTGGGAAAAGGAAGTCAGGACACCAGATCTCCCCATTCTCCCAATTTGTTCCTCCTTAAGGCTCAAGAGCCAGGGTCTCAAAGCTGGGAGGGCTTTGAGCAGGGCTGTGCCAACTCTCCTTCAGTCCCACAAGGCTCTGGCACAGTGTATGGAACAGTTGATGCCTCTTCCTGCAGGCAACACTGAGCCCATTGCCCCCCTTTCCTGGGCTCCATCCACCATCTGCTGTCCTCATGAGCCTAATGAGTCTCTCCTCCCAGGTGTGTACTCAAGACCTTGTGAAAATCACCCTACACACAGGGATATTGATCCCACACATGAGGAAGGTGACTCCCCAGCTTTTCCTGGGCACCTGTTCCATCACCTCTCCCACACTCACTGTCCGGAAATTCTTTGTTGCTGCCCAAATACCATAGGCTGAAGACATTTCCTCTTTCTAACCACTCAGATGGACAGCAGTACCCAGGGGCCAAAGGAGAAGGAGAGAAACTACAAACTGGGCCATGGGTCTCATGACCTGTATCTGCTTGTCCTTCCTTAAGGGTGTTCACATTTGTTCCTACTTATAGAGTGTTTTCCCACTCACTGTTTGTTTGGTCTTTGTTGCTGAGGAGAATGTTGAGCTGGAATTCCTAAAGTGATGATGATGACAGTGAAGGAGGTTAAGGGACCAGGTCAGAGTCACAAAGTCAGTGACTAGTAGGGTTGGGTCCTGGTCATTTAACCCCCATCTGGTGGCATTTGCTCTACAGACTCTCTTTTCTCACCTCCTTATGAAGTCTTTCAGTTCTACACCTCCATGGCTGCCTTTAGTTTCCATTCATGTCCCAAATTCTCCCCCTTTTGAATCCAAAATCCCTGAGTAATATCGACGCACCAGTCCATCTCAGTCACATTGTAAACACACACACCTCATATACACACACATTACCCCCATACATACTCCTCACATTGCACACATACATGCACCACACACACACACACACACACACACAAACCATGAAGACTGAACACATGGGAGGTAAATAACATCATGAGAAAAAGAAGGACAAAGAGAAAGACCGATAAGTAGAGAAACAAAGAGAAATGGAGAACAAAGAGAGGTGGGTGAGAGGAGAGGAAAAGAGGACAGGTGATAAATGAGTGAAGAGAGAAGAAATATCAGAACTTTGGAGTCAGAAGGCCAGGATTCTGAATATAGCTTCACCATTTATAGGCTGAGCCACTTGAGGAAGTCATTTAACCTCTCTAAGCTTTATTTTCCCAACTATAAAATGGGCATTATTTTTTAAATTACTATTCATTATGTGTCACCTTCTAGGTATCTGGGATATACCAATAAACAGAATAGTTTAAAAAATCCTGCCTTCTTGTGTGTGGATAGAGATGGAAAATAAAATAAATATAATAAGCAAAGGTTTTAGCATGTTTATAGATAAATGCTATATGGTGTTAGCCTGGGTCTTCTGAGAAACAAATACCAAGTCAGGTCAACATGCGAGGAGTTCCTTAGAGGAAATGCCTGTGTGAAAGAAAGTAGAAAGGCGGCCAGAGAAGGCTTGGAGGAGCCATAGACCACCATGCAAGTCTGACCCTTAGTGAAGAGAGAAAGAGAAGGTTGGGTGGAGACATCCTGGTTTGGCCAAAGCTAGACATCAGGAGTGTTTGATGTACTCAGTCACTGGCTGGGAACAGCCTACAGAAGGTGTGGTCTCAGCTCTAACTCAGTGATGGATTTAAAATCATTGTAGCTTAGGACCTTGGCCAACAATGCAGCCTGGAGATGAAGGTCTGTAGCATGCATTCTCATGGCTGCTGCATATAAGAAAAGAATATTTTAAAACATGGAGCAGGATAAGGAAGATAGGAAGTGCTGGAATGTGGACAGATTACAGTTTTCATGGGGTGGTCAGGGTAAGCCTCACTGAGAAGGTAATAGTTGAGCAAGGATTTGGAGGAGGTGAGGGAGAATCTTTCAGAGGTCATTGCCACCATTGTGTTGACATCATCATGCTGTCGGTCCTGCTTGGGAAAGCACTTTGTAAATGGTGCTTAGACACAGCTGACAGAGAAGAAACAAACAACCATCACTTTTCCTGGCATCTTAGACTGACATGTCCTCAGAGAAGAGATGCTGGCCCCTATCCCAGACCATGCTGGACCCCTCTGTCGGGAAGAGAAGCCTTGAGGACCCCACTCCAATTTTATTTGGAAAAGCAAGCATTCTGTTTCCAGGACATGCCACTCTCAGGGGTCCATAACTCTCTGAAGAGCCAAAAACAAAAACAAAACAAACAAACAAAAAAAAAACAGCCTCAAATATCCCTAGAGGATGGAGTCTTATTTTCAGCCTAACAATGGGAAATAAAATGAAATCCTCTTTTCTCAGACAACTAAATATGTTATTATCCCTGAGAAATGGACTTAACAATAGCTCCTGATAAGAGATCATTTTTTATCTCTGTGGCATCCTGGAGGGCAGTGTGTCATTAGTAACATTTAAGGGCAAGAAGGAAGGGGCTAGAAGTCACCAAGTATCTATTCTGTGCCAGTAATTTATTTGATTTTCATGAATTTCTGAGTATTCAATCCACTTTAAAAAAATAGAAAACTGAGGCCCACAAGAATCCACAGTTGGTAAGTGATGGAGTGGGATTGAAACCCAAGTTATGTTTCTGAAAGCCACACTCTTTCCTCTTGCTCCTTACTATACTGCTTTTCCTAATGGCCAATCATATTTCATCATTTCTCATTATACCTTTAACATTGAGTTGGATGTTAATTATTTGTCTGAGGATTTGTCTCCCCCACTCTCTCATCTGTTCGCTACCTACTGCATGTCCCTATGGTGGACCATATTGGTTTCTGCTTGGGCCGTAGCACATTTAAGGGACCTTGCTGCAGGAGGCTCTCAAGCTAGGTAATAGATGGCCAACCCATAGTTAACCAGCTGTCTGTATTTTCCAGATGAGAGAAGGATGGCAATACACTTTTGTATTCTTTGGAGCTAAAGTTCTTAAATAGGACTCTATATCAGAATTACCTAAGAAAAGTTATTAAAATACAGATTACCAGGTCTTTCTATTGGAAATTCTGATTTTGTAAGTTCAAAGTCAGCCCAAGAATCTGCATTTTAGTAAGCACTACTACTGTTTGAGAACATACAGACAGGGTGGGCAGCCATTGGGCAATGGCTCTACTGGTTTCTAGAAAATGCCCTCTCTAGCTTTAGTCATAGGACAAGCACCTGGATCAAAGTAGAAGGGAATTTGGAGATCTAGGGTGGCTCATGCACTTCCATTATGTGCTAAAGAGTCTTTGGCCTGCTCAGAAAGGCACCTGTAAATCCTCCAAGAAAGGTGGGCGAACTTACTCACTACTTGACTCTGTCCCCGAGATGTACTCTATTAGTTGGTGGAAACCTTGGGGTCTTTTTCACCCCATTCCCCACCTTGGCATATGAACGACTTTTTGCTTGAGCATAGAAGTGATAGTTTGTGGGCACATGACTAATAGTTCCAGAGCCAGATGTGGAGCCAGGTCTCCTGATTCTCATCAGGCCTCCTTCGTACTTTTCTTTAAGCCTGTAGGTGCATGCTGCCCTCATGCCCAGTGTCCATCTGCTCATCTTGGACCAGCAGGCCTGCCAACTCTTTCCAAAGATGTTCAGGGGTGCATGCTGGGCCTGGCCAGTGAAGAACTCTGGGAGTTTGCATCCCCAGGCAAATGTCCTCAATATTCAGCAGGGGTAATACCAACTAGGACATCCTAAGCCAAGTCTTTAATAATTTAAATTGTTTAAATTCTACACAAATAGTTGAAGTTTAGAGGCAGGTATACATCAAGATTAATTTTCAAGAGAAAATTTAAAGTCCATTTCCCAAAGCTTTTGGTTAATATCACAGTTCAGAACGGGATGAAATTCAATTGAAACCACCTTGAAAATGTCTCAGTTCCGACACAGTTAATTTCTAAAGCATTGAGATAAGTTATCTTTAAGTGTTACCAGCCTTTTCTTCTCCTTCCTGTCACCTCTTCTTTCTAAGGCTCTTCTCCCAAAAGGGGCTGTTTTAATTTGCTACTATCCTTCCTTCCCCACACAATGATACTCACACTCTGAAACATTGGCTACCGGTCTGCCACTTATAGTTCCATTTGCCCTGAAGTCATCTCCTTTCCCCAGAACCTTCCATCTCAGGTCCATATCAGGACCCCAATATTCCTATAGCTTCATCCTATGCCCCAAATGGCACAGAGCTGGGAATAATAATATCTTAGTTATGTTTAATTTTTGGTGCTTTATGCTCTGGAATTGCTTTCTGAGCTAAGATCTACCTTCCCTTTGTTGTGCCTCAGTTTCCTCATCTTTAAAATGATGTTTGGATTGGTTGATCACTAACAGCCTATTAATGACCCAATAGTGTTAACACTGAAATATTGTTTCTCCTCCTTGCCTCTCATTTTATTTCCTCTCCTCCTACTCAGACTAAGCTGTCACAAGCACACAGAGCAATTTCCTACTCCCCAGGAAGTCCTCAAATAAAGCTTATTTTTTAATGGGTGTGGGAGGAGCTGCATATTATTCTTTTTCCAGATAATGACAGGAGAAGAAAAATAACTACAAAAGAAAAAAAAAAACACCCACAAAAACAAAAATGGAAGCAAATCAAAACAGGAAAATCTACCCTTGGAGGAGTAGGTGGAGAAAAAGTTCAGCACCCACCGCATTCTGAAGAACTTCAGCCCTCTGCTTTGTGTTTTTATTTATTAGAATTTTACAATAAATAACTGAAAAAGAGAAGCTGGATGGCGCTGACAGGTGGAGCTCTGGTGGGAAGTCACTCCTGCCCAACAAAGGCTCTGTCTAAAAATACCCAGCCAGGACCACACCGTTTCCATAAACAGATGGACACCATGGGTCTGGCGGAGGGGCAGAGGCAGTGGGAGGAAATTGTATCTGACAGTGATAACAATCTGGCATATCTGAGAGCTTCACATCCTGGATGAGTCCAGCCCGCTGCCCAGATCCTCCACTTGTGCAAATGAGGTGGCTGTAAATAGAATTCTCCTGGCTTCCACTGAGGCCGTTCCTCCCAGGGGCCCACAAAACATCTCTCCTGCCCCCCAGCACCTCATGGCATCCACAAAGAGGAGGCAGATGAGGTGTGGAAGCTGCTGGTGGGGTAGAGGAGACAAGGTGGGGCCCCAGGAGGACTCCATGGCCACCCTCAGTCCTAGCTGTGGCCCCAAGCAGATGACATGTGCCGTGTGCCTATACGCGTGATTTTCAGGAAGTCTTGCTTAACTTCTTTGGATCTAACTTTCCAGATCTGTAAAAGGGAGGGGCATGATTCCAGAAATAGTGTGATCAGTTTTAAGAGATACAGATATACTTTAAGAGGGATAATAACCAAGTAGTAGGGTCAAGTTCAGAGGGGACCAGATATGTGAATGTTCGGTGGAGACCCATCAGTATTTGAAGGATTCTCCCATGAAAAAAAAGATGTGATTTGTTGTACATAGTTTCACAGTGCAGAAAGAGAATCAGGAGGTGAAAGTAAAAATGTACATCATAACCATGATGTTTTCATTGTCAGAGTTGCCTAGAATGGGGTCACCAGGAGCATGGCATCCCTCATGATGTAAGCATAGCAACAGAGCTCAGGAGACTATCTCCAGGTGTTGGATGGGAGATTTCGGGTGACTTCTGGGATTGGACATGGTCTTTGATGCCTGTCTGGAGTGTGGTTTGAAGTGGTCCCCAGGAACACCAGTTCTGTCTGGGCTCAGTGAGGTCACCTGAAGGGTCACAAACATCATGTGATGATTCTCTATGGGATTTCTTGCATCTGCATTAGTGTAAGAGGACTGCTTGCTCTTTGCTCTGTGGTTAAAGAGACAGGCGATGGGGTCGCTGTGGGACTCTCCTCCCCCACATCATTATGCTGCTGCACATTCCAGCTGTGGCTCCACTTTTCCTGTGTTTAATTTCAGTGCACTTATTCCAGCTATTATTATCGTGGTGATTATTATTTATGGAGTGCTGACAGAGGGCTTGGCAACACGGCAGATAAAGAGATGCGATACATGCCTTCCAGCTGTTGTGACTATAGCTACCTCCTCCCTTTGTTCTTTGATTCTGAAAGACTTCGTAGGTCTTGGAGGAATTAAGACAATCAGAAGAGTGTGCAGCATTTATAACAGTGTCAGTTTGGGAGCTGTAAAAATACTGATTCTGCGGCTCCACTCCAGATCTCCTGAATCAGAATCTGAGTGTGCCCTGGGCTCTACAGTTCAGCACATTCCCCAGGAGGTTCTTAGGTCCAAGGAGAAATTCTGCTCTAGAAAAACCATTGAGCTGAAAAGAAAAATGAGGAAATAGGCAGGGTATAAACATGTTATCTGCTCTCCTGGACCTGACAGGCAAGTCACAGAGAGAAGCTAGCAAGAAAGTTTTGGTGAAGAAATACTGCCCATCCCTGTTTTAAAACACTGATAATGGAATATAATATGAGTTAGAAAGCTGGCTTGATATTGCTTGGTTTTATACTCCAAACCATTTGGAAGACAAGGATGTATGTGAAAGGGGTCTTAGTAATAAAATATTATAAGTAATTTTTATAAAGTTGATAATAATAACCATAGTTTATTGAGTGTGTGCTATTTGATTAACATTCTTCTAAGTGCCTTCCATGATAGAACTTGTTTAATGTTCAAACAACTCTTGGAAGTCTGTACTAACAGTATTCTATTTTGCAGATGAGAAAACTGAGGCATAGAGAGGTTAAGTAAATTGCTTGAGATAAGAAAGCTGGCAAGTGGAACCAGGATTCAATGCCAGGCATTCTGCCCTCCCAAATTTACACTATGCTGACTTTTCATGGGATAAAATGAGGCTACATTTGATAAACTGTTTTGTACTGTTATATCTACTTTATTCATAGAAGAAATTCTGAGTTATCTCCTGTGTTTAGGCTCTCTTATAGTTATTAGGACTATAGGATCTCATAATCTGGAGTCTAAAGACATCTAACTCAATTATATTTATTTCTTTATATTTAAATGCAGATTTGGGGTTTTTATGTATGCTCAAGATGCTCAACTTGCTTACGTGAGTGGCAAGGTGTCATCACAGAGGTGATATTGTGGGTGATTCTTGTGTTTAGAAAAAAGGGAGAAATGAATTCCAGGGAAAGGAAATGACACATGTAAAAATTAAACAGGAAAAAGAACTGTGGCTGTCTGGTGGGTTGTAATCCAGGGAGTGTGGCGTTCAGGGACTGTGTGTGTAACACAGAGACTGTGATGTTCAGTGGGGAGAGAAGTGAAGTTGATAAGTTGGGCTTGGGGACAAATTGTGTCAACCTTGAAAGCTAATGAGGGCACTTGAGTTTATTCTGTCGGTATTGGGGGAATCACAGGAGGGACATCATAGTCATAAGATGATTGGTGACAGTGGGAAAGAGTTGAGATTAGAGGAATAAGAGGGCCCAGGAGACCAGCTTTAGGCTGTGGAAAAAACCTAGGGAAGAATAATGAGCACCTGAACTTATCAAAGTGGAATGGAGGATGGAGAAGAAATGAAATTGGGAGATATTTAGAAAAAAAGGGTCAATAGTTCTTGGAGACCGATTTGATAGTAGAGACTTATGGAGAGAAAAACATAGGCTGACTCTTGGATTTTAGGCTTGGAAGATGGAAAAGATTACAATAAGGTAGAGAATATAAGAGAGAGGGTCATTTTAAGGGAAGAATAAAGCAGTTGGATTGTGCCATGTTGCTTTCAAAGGGCCAAGAAATCTGAGCAGGGAGCACAGGAGGGAGATTAGGGATGGTGAGAAAGAAATAGAATTCACTTTTTATTATGGAAAATACATTGCTATCTGATGGTTTTACTTGAAATTTTTGTGGACCCCCACACTACTCCCAATTGGAGAAGTTTCTATCTATCTATCTATCTATCTATCTATCTATCTATCTATCTATCTATCTAATCTATCATCTATCTATTTTCTATCTGTCTACCTATCTATTTTTAAGAACACATTTGTACTTACTAGCTGATTGAGGACATATGCACAGGCAAAAATATCACTCAAGTCAGATTTTTAGAAGTGCAATTTATTTATTTTTAAAAATTGAACTCAGTCACCATTTTTATTGATGGTTTAAACTTTAAACCCTGCTTCTCAAAGTAAATCAGTTACTCCTGGTTTAAAATTTTGTTAATTCCAGGTTAATCTTTTTGAAGTAGAACTCATTTTTCCATTTTTGGAAATCTTTTCTTGTCCTTTTTTTTGCTGGTGGTATTTGAGCAGAGACAACTTATCTCATATCCTGGTGGTACTGGGAGAGTATCAAGGGATAACTAGGAAACTTATTCACTGGTCTCCTAGTGTGGGCAGGTAAATTTTGAAATGTTAATTTATGTGTGTTTGAATGTGTTTCTCCCTCATCTAGTTTCAGAAAGTAGTAACTTGTGACTCTATAGACAGACTGCTAGGGTTCAAATCCAAATTCTGTCACTGCCCAGCTGTATGACTTCAGACACTTTACTTAGTCTCTTGGTGCCTCACTCTCCTACTCTGTAAAATGAGACAACAACAGGGCCTACCTTGTAACATTTCTGTGAGAATTAAATAAGCCAACACATATAAAATACTTAGAACAATGCTTAGCACATAAAAAAGCTATATAAGTGTTGCATTTATTAATTCCTTTCCTTGCAGGATGGCATGTGGAAGCTACATTAAAGTCAAAGGCTCTGTCTTTTGTGAATGCCTAAAGCCACCAGATTATCTCAGTGTCCTAGAGTGAGAGGAAAAACAGGGGAGGTGAATGTAGAAAGTGGCAAGGCAGAGTATAGACATTCTGAGGGTGTGTTGGGGTGTCCTGGTGGTGCCCTCAAGAGGAGGCTGATCTGGGAGGGAAAGGTGGTGTGGGGCCTTAGGAAGGCTGGACTTAGTGCACAGTGGACACTGGACTTGAAGGGACAGCTCAGGCTGGCATAGGGGCATCCTAGCAGGTACCAGGTGGATCCATTACCATGATCAGAAGGACCTCTCTAATGTTGGCACCATTTTGAGGAGAAACCTCTTATGAGAATGGAAGCTGGGTTAGGGACTTGGAATAAGGTACAAATAGATTTGAAGAAAATGACTACCGAGGCCCCTTGCATATGATAAGTGGGCTCTTTGAACTCCATAGCCAGTTTCAGGTAGGGGGCATAAAATGGAGGAGCACACAAATGTTGCCTGTGTGACTCTTGCTTTTATGAAGGAAAGTGCTCTTTCCCTTCCTTCATTCACCTCCCCCAGCAGAACTAGGAGCAGAGTCTCTGGCCTCTGAGTGTAACCAGGACTCCCCAGAGCAGCCTCAGGCAGGAAGATTTAGCCCATTACTCCCCTCTTCCCTCAGACCCCTCCCCAAGACCAACTACCCTTCTGTGTTTTACTTCCTGCCCTCATATTAAATGCTCCCCTGTGCAGCCGTTCCACAGCTGGTGGCCCTCCAGTCGCCTCCTGCCCTCCATCACTTCCCCATTGAAGGGGGCTTGGGGAGAGTCGAAAGGTGCTACATCAATGTAAGACATTTCCTCCCTTGTCCCCTCAGCTGTGCAGCTCAGCTGTGTGTCCTCTGGCACCTACAAAATCAAACACCTGCTTTCCAGATGTTTGCACCTACAGGCTGGCGGAACTGACTGCAGCAAGTCCCTCAGAATGGAGATAGGTATTTAGTTGAGGGTAACATTTAATGAAGTCTTGGCCTGAAAAAGATATGGAGGGTCATCTTTTTTATTTCTCTGCCTTAGGAAGAATTAAGCTAAATAACTGAGTCCTTCATGCTCCATTTAGTGGAAGAATCCACAGTTTCCCCTGGGCTCATTGTCAGGGCTATTTCTTTATGACCAACCGTATTTCTTTCTAATTTTCAGGGAGATAGGCTAATACTAGGCAGAGCTCATACATAATAATCATTCTTCCTTTCCTCCCAGGGTAATTACTAGGAAGGGAGGAAGTATGGTGGTGTAGAATAAACACTATCTTTGGAATCACACATGCCTGTGTTCAAATCTAGGCTTAACCATGTACTAGCTAGGGCCAGCCTTAACTCCCAAGGTTCGACTTTGTCCTCTTTAAAGTTTGGAGAGTAACACCTGTCCAGGCGAGTTTTGAGGATTAAGTGGATAATGTGTGTGCATATCCAGAGCTGTCACTGGCTCAGAATAAGCCCCCAGAAAGTCATAGCTATTGTTGCTATTATTACTAGGAATAATCTGTTTCTTAATTCAGGCAAAAAAAAATTGATGTCCAGGATTAGTACCATCAGCTCATTTATACTAAATGCTTATTGAGCTAAATGTTATGCAAAATAAGGTAACCTGCTAATACTGCTCCTTTAACCCAAGGTTTCTTAAATTGTGTTATGGTCCACCTGCATCAGAATTACCTGGTGAGACTTGTTAAAAACCAAAGAATTCTGTGCCCTAGCACAACATGATTCAGAATCTGTTAGCTAGGCCACAGAATCAGTATTTTGTTAAGCACCCCAAATAATTCTTGTCATATTATAGTTTGAGAGCTACTTCTAGTATTTCTTAGTAAGACCAGATGCCTCATAGGTTAATGAAGGTATATCACCTGGTATTCCCTAGAGCACAGAGCAGGAATTTTTTAATAAATTCCTTTGTTCATCAGCTGGTATTACCTTTCTGGAATTGCACAGAATGATAGCATTTGAAATAATCTCAAAGGTTATATCATGCAAATCACTCATCAGATTCAAGAATATTTTTTACAGAAACTTAGAGAGTGGGCTGTGGTTTCTTCAGTGGTGTGGGGAAGGTAGGATAAAAGAGCAGGTGCCCAGGAACAGGGAAACATGAAGAAGGAGGTTGGCCAAGGACTGGACATCTGGCAGTATTTATGGAGGCTGGCCGTGTGCAGAGCCCAGCACTGGCTGTGGTGGGATGGCACAGAGGAAGCAATAGAGAGGCTTTCAGTATTCCCACTATGCTCAGCATCCAGAAAGAAACTCAGAAATCTAGTTAATCATTCCAATGTTTCTGAATGACCAGATGTTGGCTGCCAGAGTATTGAGAATTTCCGGGTTGCTTTGGAGGACAGAGTGGAGAGCAAGGAAAACAAAATGGAAATAGATAGGAAAACAAGTGTGTATGTGTTTGTGTTTTTTTTTTTTTTTTTTTTTTGGGGGCGGGGGAACCTCAATATGATACAGGCTGATGTTGGTTATTAAATTAAAGAATCCATTTTTGGAGTCCTCCTAGGTGATACAAAGAGTAACCAAACATAAATAACTCCCTTCAAGGGGCAGTATAATGTATGGGAAGAATAAAGGAACAAGATTCAAATTGGGTCTAACCCCTCAGTAGCTCTGGGAACCTGAGAAGGGTCTTAATCTTTCTAAGATTCAGCTTTCTCAACTGCAAATGGTGGAAATAATGCTGCTTTTCTGGTTGTGATGAGGACAAATTAAATAATGTGTGAACAATCTAATGCAGTGCTTACACATAGAAGTACTCAATAATTGTACCATTTCCTTCTGGAAGAGGAAACATAACTCCTACCTTGACCCTATGGGAGATGAGTCAGGAAGGAGGGTTTCCTGGTGGGAGCTGTCAGAATCCCAGAACTAGGCTAAACCAAGGAGGTGGTGGGGAAGAATATCTCTGATCTTTTTCCCTTCTGGCTTCTGATTTCCTACCAGTGCCGGCCACTGGCTGAATCCATCAATATATCACCTGGATGATGTCTTTAAGATCTGGCCTCTTAGGGCATAGAGCCGAACAAAGGGCAGAGAATGGATCTGAGGGTGGGGCAGAGACTGTCTTGCCCTGAGAAGAGGAGGAAAAATGGCTATTGGTTTGAAGAGAAAGAACAAGTAACTTCTAGCTCAGAGGCATTGAGTTAAACAATATCAAACTGAAAGCAAATCCTCTTTAGTGTTTCAATGTACAATCTAGGCAGGAGACTGTAAGTAGCCTGGTTTGCAAAGATGAAGTGATCATTTATATGGTTGATAGAACTGGGTTCCATACCCATTTGACTATGTACACTGAGTTGTAGCATTACATTCTGTTATGCCATTTTGTATCTTCCCTCAATTTTCATCTCTTCACTTTAGAATTAGACATAGCTTTTCTTCTGCCCATGTTGCTTTCCTACACAAAGCTCTTTGAGAAGAATATCATTCAGTTTAGTTCAAGAGATAGCTTGGGATTTATCCTTAAATTTAGACAAGCTTGATCATGAGGACAAGAGCTTTTAATGAGATTTTAGAGATAATAGACCAGAAGCATGGAAGCCTTGCAGAAGTGCCCATCCACCTGCAGAGCTAGTGGCTCCAATTCCCAACCAAGATCTTGCCTGACACTTCCTCCAAATGCGACTTCTCAAATGTGGTGCTGCAGATTAAGGAGCAACTCCTATGGCAGCTGGTTCTTGGCTTTCTAGAGCATCACTCTGGCAGGTCCCCAGTGATCCTCTTACTCCAGAGTTTACCCTGGGAGTGCCAGCTCATTCTGCAAACCTCAGGCAGCCCCCTTCCTCTTGGTGTGTTGCCCAGCAGGCTGGAATGGTTGTGGAGGGCAGGGAATCTCAGTGGTCTGTCAGGTTTGCACTCTTGGTTGTAGGGGTAAGGACTGAAGTGACAACAGGAGAGAAGACAGGGCAAAAAAAAAAAGCAAAGATGGAATGGAACACACTCCAAGACTTCTCCTACCTCATAAAAAAGCAAATGGGCAGTATTCTGGTAAGGGAAAGTGGAGCATGGCAATCATGACTACTAATTGAGAATTTTGGGGTCCTATGTAGGAAGTTTGGCTGTCAACATGATACTCATGGAAACAACTATCCCTCTTTTAATTTTTGAACATTTAGAAAATTGCAAAAAGTTTTAACCTTTTTAATATTAGTTTAGTTTGAAAAATATACTTTGTAACAATCCCATGGGAATGCTTTAGGATACTCTAGAATGGAGATTATCTGCTGGGGATTGGTGGGTTGGGCTGCTGTGAGTTAAGAGCGAGTGGAACTTCATTTATTCTTGCAACTTTCTACAAAAGAAGACGAGTATACATGGAAAGGAGATACTGATGGCCCATCTGTAAGAAATCCCATGGGTTTCTTAAATGATGGTTTAGTTCTCTCAAAATGAATTTTCGAGTGGTAAAATGAAGAAATTTATGCTATGTATATTTTACCACAATATAAAAAATATTGTTTTACTTTTTTTCCATATATCCCAATGAATTCATTTCCAAACCTGGCTGATTATCAAAATCAAAGTCTTTGTAGTGTGAACCAAGAATATGTATTTTTAACAAGATCCCCAGGTGACTGGCAGCACTGTACTAATACATTTTTTCTTTTAAGATAAAATAAAGCAACTGAGAGATCCAGGGATCTGGAATCTTCAGATGTATTTCCAGCATCATGTCAGATAGAGGGGTCCTCTGAGACCTGCCAGTAGTTGCAGTTGTCTTCCACTTATTTTTTCATGGCCTTCTCCACAGTCTGGATGAGGACCTCAATCAAGCTTTCCTCCTCTTCCTCATGACCAGTCCAGCCCTCCTGCAGGCCTGGCTTGACAGCTCCAGCTCTGAGCTGCCTGGGCACCTCCCTCAAAGGCTGTGCTGAATTGCAAAAAATTTTAGAGCTTTATCTCCCCAAACTTCGGCATGATCTAAGCATGTCAGAGTTGCCACATGAAAGGAAGTTGCTTGTTTCTCAGAGCAGTTTGCCAATTGGATAAGCAAGTGTCATCTCCTAGCTCATAATAAAGCCTCCATGAAACTCATTATTACATTTCCCAGTCTGTAGAGCAGTCTTGCCTTGGACCAAGGACTGCTGAAGGAGGTTGCAACATGGGTCTCTAGCCCCTTGCCTTTGGCTGTCTTCTCTGACACCTTGGAGGACAGTAGCCTGGCAGTGAGTGGGGCTTTGGACCCCAGAGCCCGACTTGGCCTTTGTAATTAGATACTCAGGCTAGCCCAAGTCTCATGTTTGAGTCACACAGGGGAGGGTGCAGTCACTGGGTGCTGGGGAACCTTGAAACTGTGCACCAATCCAGTCCCTTGGGTGAGAGTTTATGTCTATAAGAAGAAGCACCTGGAGACCCAGGCAATTTCAGGTCCTCTCCTAATCATTTTCAACTGCACAACATGAAGTAATAGGATTTCATTTTTGCATACAAACTGATGAATTATATGCTACTTTGTGTGTTTGTGTAGGGTAGGTGAAAAAAAAAAGACTATAATCTAAACAGCTGACACTCGGGGGTAAACTGGTATATTCTCACCTCTCAAGGTCAATCCAGCCACTATAGGACACTTGGGTGGCAGGACGTGGGGTCAGTCAGAAGATAGGTTAGCCATCCATTGGCTCAAAGGTCTTGGGAAAGTCATGCAACTTCTTTGATGTTCTCTTTCTTTGAAAAAAAAAATGGAGTTAAAAAGATTGATGTATAAATAAAATAAGAAACTTACTATGAAAGTATTTTGTAAATTGTGATAATGAGGTCAATGTATTATTGGCCAGACTAGATTAGATAGTAGACAGTATCCCTCCACTTTCTCTGATGTCCTCTGTGTTCGCCCCTGATCTTTCCTTATCCTATGCAATTACTCTGAATACTCTTTCTTATTCACTGCTAGTGGCACAAAACACCTTCACACTCCTCCCCTTCCGATATCTTTAGAATTATCTCTCAATCTAAAGCTATGCTCCTCTCTCTCTTTTTAAAAAATATATTTTTTATTGCTGTCAGAGAGGAAGGGAGAGGGAGAGAGAGACAGAGAGAGCTGTGTCCTGCATGCCCCCTACTGGGTATCAAGCCTGCAACCCGGGCATGTGCCCTTGACCAGAATTGAACCCAGCACCCTTCAGTCTGCAGACTGACGCTCTATCCACTGAGCCAAACAGGCGAGGGCTATGCTCCTCTCTTTATCTATTTCTAAATTTCACCTTATTAGTTACTTCTCCACAGAATTCATTCATATGCCACACTGGTGAAACTGTATTTTTCTTTTTTTATTGATTTTAGAGAGAGAGAGAGAGAGAAAGAGGAAGAGAGAGAGATTGATCTGTTGTTCCACTTATTTTTGCATTTATTGGTTGTTTCTTGTATGTGCCATGATCAGGGATTGAACCTGAAACCTTGGTGTATCTGGATGATGCTCTAACCAACTGAGATACACAGCCAGGGCTGAAGCTGTCTTTTTACCAACTCCATTTGGATGTTCTTGCTTTGCCCTTGCCCTAGTGCCACAGAATGCCTTGGTCCCTCAGCTTTTTCCCTCAGAAAAACTCATGTCAGAGTCCATGTTCCACCTGACCATAACCATGACAATTTCAACCCTCAATGTGTCCCTCTCCTCTGAAGTGTAGCACTCACACCACACTGTTGTTTTATGTTGTTTACATGTTTTAGCACTTTCTCTCCAACAGAACTGGATGGTCCATCTGTCTGTCTAGCAGAGTGCAGAACCTACAGCACTTGCTCAATAAAAATGTGTTGATTGTGTTGCAATGCCATAAGCTATAGTGGTCTGACCTCTTCCACAGTCTTTGGCACAGGTTCTTTATCCAATTTCACCTCTATTTCTCATGTTCTCATTGGTAATTTAACACCATGACATAGACTAGGTAAGTTCTACCCCTAACTGCCCCTTTGCTTCCTCTGGCCCTTCTGCTCACCTTGGTATATTTAGAAGAGTTGTCTCCACCTCTCTCCTCCTTTTCCTTATTGGTCTGAATTCAGGTGCCTGGGAGTTGACTCTCTATTCAGTTTCTGGTATTTAGTGTGGTAGGGAGAAGTCAGGACCTAGTGGCTTAGGCATCTAGAGGACTCTCAGCGGTGTCTGAGCAGAAATACCAGAGGATATTAATCTAGGAATCATTCACATGGATTATCACTATAATTTTACATCCAAGCAATGTGTGAAATTCTAGGAATGAATTGAAGCAATCAAATCCTGGCAATGAATGGAATAGAATGAAGGAAGGCTCTGAACCAAGAGCACTGCTTTCCTTCTTCTCTGAGATGTGACATCTGACACTTCCTTTACACAGGACACTGAGTAGGGCTCCATAGTCACATTGATTATTCCCAATTTTATCTCTGCCACTACGCAACTGTGGGATTTGGGGATGTTTGTGTGACCTCTCTACCTACATCCTCCCAGTTTCTTCTGATGGATGATAGTATTATTTATCTAAGGGGTTACCCAAGCTTGACTACGTTAGTACACACAGTAAATGATCAATAAGTGTTAGCTATTATTACTGAATAACTGGGACATTTTATTACTTTAAAAACAAGCCCTTGCTCTTAAAAATATTTTCTTATCCCTATTTCTGCCTTGGGTAATTTTTTAAGTTTTCTCCTTCCCATCTTGGTCAAGTTTATGGAAGAGTGTATATCAATGTGTCCATTTTCTTATACCCCAATTTCTCACCCTTATAACTTGGCTTCCATTTTCATCATTCATGGAGGCTTCATATTTTAACACATTTGATAACACTCCACTCTCAAATTCATCAGATGACTTTGAAGCCTCTTTCTCTTTATAGAATTTGGCATTGTTGAAAGCCTTCTTTTGAAGTTCTCTTCTTCCTTGTCATTTCTTGACTTAACTCTTAGTTTACATATCCCTGGCTCTCTTTCAAGTTCTTTGGCTTCTCCTTTTTTGACCAAGTTATTTCAGTTAGCTATTGGCACTCCCAGGGTGCTGTCTCAACCCATTTTGATTCCTTCTTGATCTAGCTCTCCTCCTCCTCCTCCTCCTCCCCCTCCTTCTCCTCCTCCTTTAAATTCTTTATTGTTGAAAGTATTACATATGTCTTCTTTTTCCCCCATTGACCTCTCCCAGCCCACTTCTGCCCCCCAGCAACAGGTCCTAACCCCCCTATTGTCTGTGTCCATTGGTTATGCTTATATACAAGTCCTTTGGTTGATCTCTTACTCCCCCCTCTCCCCTTTCCACCCTACCCTGCCTTCCCTCTGAGGTTTGATGGTCTGTTATATGCTTTTATGTCTCTGGACCTATTTTTGTGCATCAGTTTATGTTGTTCATTATATTCCACAATTAAGTGAGATTATGTGATACTTTTCTTTCTCTGACTGGCTTATTTTGCTTAGCATAATGCTCTCCAGGTCCACCCATGCTGTTGCAAATGGTAAGAGTTCCTTCTTTTTTATAGCAGCATAGTATTCCATTGTATAGATATACCACAGTTTTTTAATCCACTCATCTACTGATGGGCACTTAGGCTGTTTCCAAATCTTAGCTATTGTCAATTGTGCTGCTATGAATATAGGGGTGCATATCTTCTTTCTGATTGGTGTGTCTGAATTCTTGGGATATATTCCTAGAAGTGGGATTACTGCGTTGAATGGGAGTTCCATTTTTTAATTTTTTGAAGAAACTCCTTACTGTTTTCCACAGTGGCTGCATCAGTCTGCATTCCCACCAATAGTATACAATGGCTCCTTTTCTCCACATCCTCGCCAGCACTTGTCGTTTGTTTATTTGTTGAGGATAGACATTCTGATAGGTGTGAGATGGTATCTCATTGCCATTTTGATTTGCCTCTATAGGATGCTCTAGCTCTTCTTGATCCATCTCTCTACATGGGCATTTCACACCTAGTGCTTGATCAGTTCACTGCACAGATGGGTCCATGATGTCCAATTCTACATAGCATCAACTGCATGTTGAACAGGGAACACTTATTTCATACAGGTGTTTCTGGCTACCATTCTATTCAGTGAACAGGTAATGGGAAATGGATTTCTAGTGTTTCTCCTATAACAGACCCTCAAACACAAGCCTACTATGTTTTTGGTGCCCCACCCATCCATCTCTGGAAGAATCACTGGCCCTACTAGACTTAATGTACAACTTGATCTCAGTTTCAAATGTGGTATCTCCTTAAGGAACTTGCAAGGGTCATTTTGTTTTTACTCAACATCGACCTTAAGTGCTGACTTCAGAACCTAACATCTATATAAGTTGCATTGCAGTGATCTCTAATACAGATTCCTGACTCTTGTGAGTTGTTTTCTCCTGGGCTCCAGACCCTATATCTAACTATGAAGACTCAAGTTATGTAAAAATAATTTTATCTCCATTTCACTCTTCCAGTCCTGTGCTTTCTGTGTTATTTATTGGAACATTTTGGAAACAATATGATCTTTTAATCTTAATGCTTCTTTAATATTTAGGATACTGGTGATTTATCTTGATAATAGCTTTCCAGGAAGTCTCCTCCCTCAGTCCCTCCACCCTTCCATCCTTGTTTTTTTACCCAGGCCAGAAAGTCTAAGAACAACTAATTCTACCACACCCTTGCTCAAAACATTTCTTGACTACATTGAATATGAATTGAAGTCCCAAACCATCAACTTATTCCTTGAACATAATGCCACTTTCCTGTTGCCAAAGTTTTGCTCATGATGTTCACTCAGCTTGAAATACATTTTCCCCCTTTCTCAATATAAAAAACCTTTTTAGTGTTAGGACCCAATTCAGATGTCACCTCCTGTGTAAAGCTTTCTATGACCTTTTAGGTACAGAATTCATGGCTTCTGCATGGGTTTATATTGAATTTTGTTTATAATTATGTGATGACATATAGCACAGTTTGGCTAGTGGTCACTGTGTAATAAGTCCATTGTCCTTACTAGGTGGAGTGCAGAGTCCCATGTTTAAGTGCCTTAGTCATCTTTGAGTTCCTGTCTTCCTTCTGCCTGCCTCCCCATCTCTGCCCCAGGGTGTAGCTCAGTGGTTTGCATAGAGATACTTTCCACAAATATTTGTCATTGAAAGTAATTTATTTTAGATGTTGTTAGATAAAAATATTTTAAGGGGCAGGTATGGTTCCTTTGAAAAGAATTGTGAGATTCTCATCCTATTCTAAGGCAGGCCAGGTTTTGGGGAGAGGAGATTCTAACTCTATATGACTATAGTATGTGCTACCCCCACTTCAGGCTCACATTACCTTTTGCAGTCAGTTGCCTAGTAGTAACTGGATCCATAGACCACACCCTCTGAATCCAAGACACTAAGGACATGAATAAATATTGATTAAAGCCAGCACAAAGAAGTTGTGTAAAATGTCCAGTGTCACACAGCAAATCATCAGGGAGGAATAGACCAGCCCTACGATTCTCTCCAGGCTTACAACAAATGTTGTGACTGTTTCCAGATTACATGTATTCTTTCTTCTAATGGTCATTTTCTCTGCTCAGCCTGTCCCCCATTGTGCGTCTGGGGATATACACTGAGTGGCCAGATTATTATGATCTCTGAATGCATAATAATCTGGCCACTCAGTATATATATATATTAGAGACCTGGTGCATGAATTCGTGCATGGGTGGGGTCTGGCCAGCTTGGCCAGGGGGAGGGGACATGGGCGGTTGGCCGGCCTGCCTGCTGGTCGAACTCCTGGTTGAGGGAACAATTTGCATATTAGCTTTTTATTATATAGGATATACACTGAATGGCCAGATTATTATGCATTCAGAGATCATAATAATCTGGCCACTCAGTGTATAGTAGAACAAAACCCAGAACAAAACCTAATGTCTTAAGATATCTGATTGATACAAATGATTATTTTCTCAGATTATCTTTGTTCAGCTTTGTAAAACTCTACTACTTCTTAGCTTTTATTCCTTGGTCTTTGTTCCTGCCTCCTCTTTTCCTACCCACCACTCAACCATTGGTGTTCTTTGAGTCACTATCCTTTATCTACTTCCACAGCTCAAGTTTGCTTCTCCGTGTTGAGAGCTTCCACACCTCTGACCCTGGTTCAAAGATAATTCCTGGCTCCCCAGATACTCAATTTACCCTCACAGCTATCACCTGTTATTTCCTGAATCCTATCTCCACTAAGGTGAGGTGGGCCAAAGGATTCTTATATCCATAATACAGAAGAAAATGCTGAGACTCAGACTCAAAGTTCCACAGTGTGATGGGGCCACCTGGAAGGACAAGGATTTGGGCTGTTTGCTCCATGTGCATAGCTATGGGTTCATAGCCATGAAATGAAATTTTTGTCCCATCAGGCCCAGGCACAGAACTCCAGTTTAGACACAGCATACCACATATTGGGATGGCTTTCCCCTCTGATAAGATGAAAGGCTCTCCACACCTTTTCCCTTCTTTTTAGTCCTCATAAAAGTCAGTTTCTCTTTGACTTTTCTCTTACCATGTGGGATATATTTACTCATGAGAAACTCAGCTTATATGCCAGTTATGTTTTCTTGCTTTCTACATTGAAATGTCATAGCTGAGTTTGCAGGCAGGAGAGAGTTTAAAGATTTGTAGAGTTGTTGGTGGTGGTGGTAAAGAGAGAGAGAAGGAAGAAGATGAAGAAGAAGAAGAAGAAGAAGAAGAAGAAGAAGAAGAAGAAGAAGAAGAAGAAGAAGAAGAAGAAGGAGAAGGAGAAGGAGAAGGAGAAGGAGAAGGAGAAGGAGAAGGAGAAGGAGAAGGAGAAGAAGGAGGAAGAGGAGAGGAGGAGGAGGAGGAGGAGGAGAAGAAGAAGAAGAAGAAGAAGAAGAAGAAGAAGAAGAAGAAGAAGAAGAAGAAGAAGAAACATACACACACACACACACACACACAGAGAGAGAGAGAGAGAGAGAGAGAGAGAGAGAGAGAGAGAGAGAGAGAGAAGAGGGTCGCTTAATATTGTTATCTGGACCTTGATCACTCTTAGGCTTTGCTAGACTTAGAAGTCAGGGTGGGGTGGTCTCAGCTTCTAGACATCTCAGGACTCATTCCTTCATTCATCCCCTCTACTGTTGGAGGTTTGAGTAGCTTGCTCTCTTGATCAGTTTCCCTGAGTGGGAGACACTTCATCTTCCCATCTCCTACTGGGCCAGGTTTTGAAGCCAGACCTGAATGGAGGGTTCTCTGTCTGCTCCATGTCCCTTCCCCACTGCTTAAAGCCCTTAGGGGCATGGATCCTGTACCAGCACTCTTCAACTCTCTGGAATGCTTTTCATCCTAAACTGAGTGAACTGACAGCATCTTCCTATTTAAAGCTCAGTTGATTGTGCCATTTGTTTCCTTTGGCTTCTTCTCTTCCTTCCTCCAGGACCTGGGAATGGCTGTGCTTATAGTGGTGCTGTGTAGTCCTTATTGCACATGGACAAGGGAATTAAAGATCAAGGAGGTAGATGATATGTAGGAGCTTGAGTCCAGTTTCTTTAGTTTATAGGTGAGGAAATGCAGGTCATGGCTGATGAAAAAGTTTGCTCAGGCCACATATCCAATCAAACTCTCTCCTTCATTCTGGCATGGTGTTCTTTCTCAGGGGTGTAATCAAGCAAGGATGAAATGATGGGAAGTAAATATAAGAAAACAAAATATGGGATGGAGCTTTTGACATGTTAGCCCTTTCACAGAAAATTGAAGCCAATGGTTCCCATCTAGAGATCTAAGACTCCCATAGATCTGTTGATAACCCATGTGGTCATTACATATGGAAGCTTCTGGGAGGAAGAGAGGCTGGGAGGAAAACTGCTCCTTTCTTGGGTTCTGGTCACTTATCCTGGGTCATTGTCATGTGGGTCAGTGAGCATCACCTACCTAAGCTCCTGGAATGGGCAGATAAAACAGAAATTATAGCCCCCACTTTGGGAGAAGTCATGGTTTTGTTGAGGAGACTGGAATCATGGAAATAAAAGTGGCTGAAGTGTAGGAACCAGCCTTAGCAATCAGCTAAGAAGCCAGTTGTCATTAAAATGTGTCCTTATGAGGGTGGGTAAGCCTTTAGAGGACAAGGCCCCCTTGAAAATAATCTACTGGCCTCAATGCTATTCAGCACTGAAGATGACTACACCATTGATGAACTACCTCTCTGTCCAGTGGTGTCATTTGTCAGAAAGCAAAATGTTTTGGACAAAGTAAGACCTAGGAGAGAATAAGCAGGTGCATGGCGGTAGGAAGACTGAGCCCCCCAAAAGGGACTGGACTAGGAGAGGAGGGATTGTCAGAGATAGCCAATGCTGGTACAATGACTATTAATTTCTCTACCACACTTGGGGTATGAAATAATGGCTTAGTTCAGGCAGCTATAAAAAAATACCACAGTAGCTTATAAACAACAGAAGTTTATTTTGCACATCTCTAGAGCAGGGGTCCTCAAACTTTTAAAACAGGGGGCCAGTTCACTGTCCCTCAGACCGTTGGAGGGCCGGACTATAGTTTTAAAAAAAACTATGAACAAATTCCTATGCACACTGCACATATCTTATTTTGAAGTAAAAAAACAAAACGGCAAAAACACCCGCATGTGGCCCACGGGCCGTAGTTTGAGGACACCTGTTCTAGAGGCTAGAAATCTGAGATCAGGGTATCAGAATGATTGGGTGAGGGCCCTCTTCTGAGTCACAGCCTTCTTATTTATATACACACTAGTGGCCCTGAGCACGAATCCGTGCGCAAGTAGCTTGCTGCCACTTGCCTCAGCTTGCCGCTCCACCCACGGCAGCTGTAGGTCTCCGCTGCATGTAGCTCATAGCTCACTGCCCTGCCCTCCTGGTGATCAGTTGTTATGTGTCAGGGCGTAATGACCATTTGCATATTACCTCTTTATTATATAGGATGGTAGAAGGGGTGAGGGATCTCTCTGTGTTTCTTTTATAAGGACACTAATCATATTCATGAGGGCTCTACCCTCATGACCTAAGCATTTCCAAAGGTCCCACCTGCTAATATTACCCTGGACATTAGGTTTTCAACACCTAATTTGGGAGGAATACAAACATTCAGACCACAGAAAATGAGAATTGCCTTTATTACTGTAATACATTTATTCTTATAATAGAATTATTGTAAGTCCAACAAAATCCATGCCTAAACCCAACTTCCAGGGTGGGTAAAAAATAAATTTTTTGGTCTCCCTTCCCCTTTTTAGGTTGCATCTTCTTTTATGTTATGTCCAGAAATAATAGAAAGGCCTCTAGATAGTAACGTTTCAGGACTTATTCTGAAGATGCCCATTGGAAAGGACTGCATGGCCAATTAAAATTTAATTTTCCAGGTGCCAAGTTTGACCAATGGACCTTGTCCCAGCTCTTAGAGTCTCAATATCTGAGACTTAATCACTGGCCAACCACATGGAACCTTTGTTAGAGGTTCACTTGGGATACAACCTTTGAGTAAAGACAGGCTCATGATCTCCTGGAACTTGTCCCTTCCTCATGCTCCCAGTTATGGAGAATACAATTATTTTCTATCTGTAATTGGGTTGCTGTCTTCTTTCCTTGGACATCATCTCCTTGGAGCCTTCATCTCCTTCTCCTCTTAGTCTGGAAATGTTTCAATTGACCTAGACCATAACTTAACTAATTAACCTAAGTTTTTGAACCATTGAGTCCATTTTCCCCACTCATGGTCCTAGAAAGCATTGGTCAAAAGGGATCCTGGCAGTTTTAAAAAAATTAGAGTTTAGACGATAATATGCCTCATGTTTGTGATCACTGGGCTCCAGATGACTGGTTGCAAATTGTTGTTGTCATCAAATGAATTTCATGATTCTCAAGGATGAACTTGATACTGAGTAAATGTTAAAAATCTGAAGTTATTGTAAAATCGATCTTCTGTTATAACTATTGGGATTCTTCAGAGAATTGTATTAGAATAAAATCAAAACGTATTTGGAGAAGGTAGCCAGATATTTTCCAGTTTGGGCAGTTTAGGATTTTGAATAGCTGTTCATGCTGAGTCCACAAAAATGGGAAGACTCCCATCCCTTCTTAACACTGACCTGTGTTCCCTTAGCCTCCTAGCATCATGGTGGGGCAGAAAGAAAGGGATACTGAAGCTTGTAGTGAACCTGCTCTTCTCCCAGGAATTCTGGGTCAGTGAGATAATGTCTGTGAAGGGGCCTCTGCAGGAGAATCCATTCTACAAATAACAAGGGGCACTCTTGTTATTTCTGAGCCTCATGGAGCAGCCCAGGTAACTTGGCCCTTTCATCTTAATGGGCAGTTGATGCCTCCTCTACCTCCCTTCTCCCAGAATTAGGGTTTTTCTTTAAAGAAATAATTAGTGGGTTCTTTTAAGCTTTTCCAGTGACTCATTCTCCTTTGAAATACTAACCTGAGGTTGTCTCCTTCAGAGAATAAAATAATGATAATAGCAATTTATTTCATAGCAAGAGCCAGGCCAATTAGCACATGCCTTATGCCCAGAACTTAAAAAAAAAAAAAAAAAGATCTCTAGTCTCTTTCAGCTCCAATGTGTCCTGAAATTCCATTGCCAGGGTTTCCCTTTAAATGTCTGTTGCTTTGCTGTCTGTAGTAGGGAAGGGGTTGAGTGAGAAGTATCAGAGTGTGGGTATAGCTGGAAGCTTGGAGGTATAGTGTACTTTGAACTCATGCCCATCTAGCAGACAGGAGGACATCTTTGTAGGTCTCAAAAGTCAAGGCTCCATCTGAAAAGAGGATGGAAAAGGTGTTTTTTTCTTTACCATGGAATTTCATAGTGTTTCATTTGTCTTTATGATGTCTCAAGGATGGTAGGAAGGATGTGTGGCTGACTGAAGATACATTGTCCTTTGTACTTGTATAATACAAAACCTTATTGATTTTGCTTTTAAGAGTTCATTTGTGTGTGTGTGTCTGTGTCCCTTTTACCAATTTTGATTTTCACTGCAGCCTCAATGAGGTACATAAAGCAAGGATCACCATCCAAGACTCTGAGAGTAACAGAAGACACCTTAGAGATCAGCTGTATCTAATTCTCTAATTTTGCAGGTGGGAAAATAGAGAACCAGAAGGAAGGTAAAAATACATTTTAAAATGTCATTAGATGGGTTTTGGTGAAATTGAGATGGAACCCAAAGTCTCCTGACTTCTTTGCTTTTTCAATTCCATAGCTTCAAATAGCAACAGTTAATTGTCTTTATAGGAACATGGGTTAGGTTTAGGAGTTATAAAGCTTTTGATTTTGGCAAAATACTTAAATATCAGGTTAAGTTAAATTCAATTGCAATTTGGGTCCACGATTCCTATTTCTGTCTTTGATTGGAATGAAGACTTAGTTAACACTGTTTCAGTTAGACTACAACTGAGGCAATTCTTTGTTGGAGGCATATTTATTACTTTGATTTCTTCTCTCCAAGTTTCCTCTTTTTCTTCAAATGTACGGTAATACAAGACTCAAGAGTCTGAGAAAAGCTGAATCTTAAGCCTTTGGCAAAATGTTGTCATGTACAAAATTCTGAACAACTTGATGAATAGAAGATTAGACCAACTTGTTCAGTAGTTCAGCCAAGACAATTGAGTGCTGATAATATGGGAGTGGAGTTTTTTCCCCATGCAGTTCGTAACTAAAGGTAACATCATGCTACCTTAACATTTACCTGACAATTTATCTATCTAGGTTCTGGCCTGCGAGGTACTAAGCTTGGATAAGTTTTTTAAACTTGCTCATACATAAATGAGACTTAATTTTATTGAATATGGAATGGAAATAAAAATAATACCTATCTCATCGTTAAGGGGAACAAATGAGATATTGCATGTACAGCATCTGACACATAATAAGCGATTCATAATGAGAATTTTTATTGCTATTATTTCTTGGCATTGCTATTTATTTCTTAATTCTTTTTAAGGATTAACCGATGGTCTATCTAGTGTAAGTGAGTTGGGTGTGGTTTGTGGAGGCTGTAATTCTATGTCCTGTGCCTTTCCTTCTAATCTCTCTCAACCGGCATTCTAGGACCTTTCCTTGAGCCATTTATCTGTGTTTTGTTGTATGAAGGACTGCCAGATTTATCTTCCCTCAGCTAGTCAAGGACACCAAGCCAATCTCTCTGTCTTCATGGCCAAGCTAGGAAATCCAATTGGAGGGGATAGCTCACAACCTTCCATGCTTATAAATGAGAACAGCTCTTCCCTCACCAGGGGCTAAGTTATTCTGAGGCTATAAAAAGATTCCTGTCCACTTCAAAGGACTGTTTATCAACTCCTCCATACTGATCCTGTTCAACTCTTCTCATTTTCAAAGGCAGAATGAAGCCTCTTGGCTGAACCCCCAGCTAGGCTCTTACCTTCCTTAAAATATATTTAACTTCAATTAAACTGATCCCTTTTGGCTCCTTTAAGGAAATAGGTTGTCTTCACCAAGCATTCCCTGACACTCCCTCCCCCTTCACTTCTACCTCATCCAGTCCCTAATATGTCATTCTGAGAATGTGTACAGAGTCAGCAATGCAGCTCAGCCAGGCCCTAATGCCACTGGATCTTTTAAATCTACTTGTTTCAAAACATAGTGCACTCTACACCATTTCTGTGCCTGTGAGAGAAGGGCAGTAAATGAAGCATTGATTTGGAAATTAACAGCCTGGTTTTTCAGGCTCCGTTCTGTCACAGATGCCTTGGTGTGAATTTTTTCAAGTCTCAGCTTTGTTTTCCTGTAAGTAAAATGAAGGATGTAAGTGTAACCATCTACAGTGATCTATTACTTTCCTGTAATTGCCTGTTTGCCTCCCCAGTAGCGTGTGTGTTTCTTGAGAACAGAGAAAGATTTTGCCTCTCTGTATTCAAATTTCTTGGAAAACATTTGTTGAATAAAGGTTCTTGAGCTCTCTTCTAGTACACCTTTTCATCCTATCCATTTCTACCCTTCTGTGCCGGATAGGCTTCTGTGTCCCCTTAGCTTTATGATCTCCCAAACCCTTAGCTGCCTGCCTCTGCCAGGGTGACAGGCTCCAGGTGATCCTGCACAATTTAATTGTAGGAGGCAGATCAACTGAATGCTGAACTCCATGGCTCTTCCCACCTCTTTCAGGTTGAGTATAGTGCCACACTTCAGTTAGAAGGCTATCCCAGTGACTTTCAAAGGGTTCAGATGATGCAACCCAGAAGAGAAGGCGAGATAATCACCCAATGGGAGGACTTTGACCAATCAAAGAGAGAAAATAGGAGGGTGTCTATAAATAGATCTCTGTCTTTCCCCCCTCTCTCCAAGGCTTTATGTTTTTCTGTACAATGTGTGCAGATGTCCAGATTGAGTGACCCTTTGGGCTTCTCTGAAGAATGTAAAACTGTGTCTAGATTGATATTTGCTATGACGTAAATGTTTTCCTCTCTCCCCTCAAATTCACATGTTGAAATCTTAAATCCCCCAAAATGATGGCATTAAAATGTAGGGCCTTTAGGAGGTGCTTAAATTATCACATTAAGAGGTGGGGACCTCATGAATGGGATTAATGCCTTATAAAAAGGCTCCAGAGAAATTCTTAGCCCTTATCACCATAGGAGAACACAGCATAAAACCACTGGCCATGAGCTAGGCAGAGGAGGCTCCCTTTAGAAGTTGACTATGCTGACACTTTAATCTTAACTTTCCAATTTCCAGAAGTGCATGAAATAAGTTTATGTTGTTTACAAGCTACCCAGCCTGTGATGTTTTGTTATAGGAGCTCGAATAGATTGAGATAATAGCACATCACCTTTGCTTCTCATTCTTCCTTATCTTATATCCGTTTTGCCTTACTCTTGCTGCCTTGGGATATAAGTTTCTCCTGAGATCTTGTTTTCTGGGGGAACCTAAGCCATTTGTCCAAATCAATCTACCCAAAGCCCATTCATCTTTACAGGTTCATGGAAAGTTAGAACTAGAAAGGAAAATGCTATCCATTTATTTATTTTAATGGATAATGAAATGAGGTCTAAAAAAGGGAAGTGACTTCCTCAAAGTTAGTGGATGGACTAGTAGTAGAACTAGGGTCCCTAACTTCTACCCCTAAATCTAGGAAGAGGAGCATGGTAAGGGAAGAATAGAATTTTCTTCTTTCTGCTTTGTTATTGGTGCTTCAGTAAGTGAAAGCTCTCTATAGTGGTGGTAGCATCACAGTGGAACTTGTCATTTTTAGATGTTCCCTGGATTGGAAGGTTTGTCAGTAATATAGGGCAATGCAGGCCAAACAGGATAAATATATTTTGTACAGAGAGGATCCATCTGCTTCTGGTTAGGAAAATAGAGACACCACCCAGGATGGAGTGAGATTCTAGGAATATGCCATACACAGGGACTTAGGGAGCAATGCAGAATGAAATGACATCTTAACTTTCTCATTTGGGCTTAACTGCTATCCTGGTTAAAAGCAAGAGCCTGGACAAGACTTTTCAAAAGGCCCTTTAGAGCTAACAAGTGAGTCTTTGTGCATAGTACCATCTAAGCTCCTTCCTCTTTTCCCAGGGATGAGACTAACAATTGTCAGTATGAGTGTTTATCCACATGACCATTGTCTGTTTCTAGGATAAGAGAAGCAAAGAGAACAAGGAGCTCATAGAAACAGAATGGAAGGGAGTTTGGAATTAATATAGTTAACCATCTTACTTATGCAGATGAAGAAACCAAAGACCCAAAGGTCATGAGATCTGACCAGGGTCAAGGAACTGAATGGGGCAGATCTGGATTCTGAAATAGCTTAATTTTCTAATTGAGAAAGGTAATTTAGTAAAGGGACTTAAGTTTTCCAGAATACTGGAGAGGGTGAGAATCATAAAGTGAACTCTATCCCTTCCGTAATACCAGAACTGAAATGAAAGATGCCTCTGTGTCTCCCTCATGTACCCCCTCATGCTAAATTTTGTTAATTAATTTTCTAATTTAGTCTTTATTGTTGAGATGATTACAGATGTCCCTCTTTCTTCCCCATAGTCCATAGTCCCCCCTCCACTTGGTTCCCGTCCCACCCTAGGCCTTTGCCACCCTATTGTCTGTGTCCATAGGTAATGCATATCTATATATATAAAAGCCTAAGCAACTGTCCAACCATCCAACCATCCAACCGGTAGCTATGACATGCAATGACCACCAGGGGGCAGACACTCTGACTGGTAGCTATGATGTGCACTGACCACTAGGGGGCAGATGCTCAACGCAGGAGCTGCTGAGCTGCGGTGACTTGGCAGCTGGGATTCTCAGGTGACACACCTGGAACGAGAGAGGAGGGAGCCCAATTCTGTGGTGTGTCACCTGAGAACTTCCCTCTCACAATCTGGGACCCCTTGGGGGATTTTGGAAAGCTGGTTTCAGCTTGATCCCCACAGTCCAGGGCAAGGGACCCCACTGGTGCACGAATCTGTGTACCAGAACTCTAGTATGCATATAAGACCTTTGTTTAATCTCTTCCTGCCCTCCCATCCCCCTTGCCTCTGAGAATCGTCAATCTGTTCCATTTCCATGCCTCTGATTCTATTTTATTTACCAGTTTATTCAGTTCATTAGATTTCTTATTCATTTATTTTTATTTTTAGATTCAATTGTTGATAGATATGTATTTGTTGCCATTTTGTTGTTCATATTTTTGATCTTTTTCTTTTTGTTCTTCTTCCTCTTGCTCATCAACATTTCATATAACACTGGTTTGGTGGTGGTGAACTCCTTTAGCTTTTTCCTGTCTGTGAAGCTCTTTATCTGACCTTCAATTCTAAATGATAGCTTTGCTGGGTAGAGTAATCTTGGTTGTAGGTCCTTGTTATTCATCACTTTGAATATTTCTTGCCACGGCCTGCATAGTTTCTGTTGAGAAATCAGCTGACAGTCGTATGGGCATTTCCTTGAAGGTAACTAATTGCTTTTCTCTTGTTGCTTTTAAGATTCTCTCTTTATCTTTAGCCCTTGGCATTTTAATTATGATGTGTCTTAGTGTGGGCCTCTTAGGGTCCTCTTGTTTGGGACTCTCTGTGCTTCCTGGATTTGTAAGTATTTCTTTCACCAGGTAGGGGAAGTTTTCTGTCATTAGTTCTTCAAATAGGTTTTCAATATCTTACTCTCTCTCTTCTTCTGGAACCCCCACAATGCGGATGTTGGTACGCTTGAAGTTGTCCCAGAAGCTCCTTACACTGTCTTCATATTTTTGGATTTTTTTATTTCAGTTAGTGTATGCTTAATTTCTGACTGTTCCTTTTCCATTTTTTTTTTTTTTTTGGCATTCTCACTAAGATCCTTGAAAGTCTCACTAAGTTTCTAGAGGTTTCTAGAAGATTCTTGAGTAACCTTATAACAATGTTTTTGAACTCTATATCCAGTAGTTTGCTTTCTTCCATTTCTTTTATTTGTGACATGTTTCTTTGTCTCTGCATTTTGGCTGCTTCCCTGTGTTTGTTTCTATGTATTGGATAGAGCTGCTATGTCTCCTTGAGTTGATAGAGTTGCCTTGTGCAGTAGGTGTCCTATAGTGCCCAGTGGCTCAGCCTCCCCAGTCACATGAGGTTACACTCTAGGTGCTACCCTTTGTGGCTGTGTGCACAGTCTTGTTGTAGTTGAGACTTGATTGCTGCTGGTGTCACTGGGAGGAATTGACCTCCAGGCCAATTGGCTGTGAGGACCAGCTGCGACTACAGTATGAGCTGCTGTGCAGGAGACACCCTTATGGAGCAGGACTTGCTTCAATGGGGCTTTGGTGCTCGCTGAGTCTGCCCCTGGAATGTGTTGCTTATGAATGTGTAGAGTTTTAATGTGGTATGGTCTGACACTGACCACTCGGTACACTGGCTCTTGGGTCTCCAGGGAGGTGCAAAGTCAGCCACTGCCCGGGGCTACCCAGCAGGAGCTACAGAGAGATTTGCAGATTCCTCCTCTTAGCATTGGGTTTTGAAGTGCACAGATGAGGCCAAGCTGTGAAGCAGGGCAGGCTGGTGCTAGTGCTGGGTCTTGGACCTATTATTGATAACTTTGGGGCTCCCTGACCCAGCTGCAGCTTGTTTGACAGATTTTAGCCTGAGCAAGAACAGGCCATTCATATACAAAATCCATTGCACAGGTTGGGTGGGGCTGCAAATTGGATGGGGTGGGGTCTAAGGGTGGATAAAACAGAAATAGCTGCCAGTCAGCACTGTGACCCGGGGAGGTCCCAGCATAGGAACAATGACCCCTGCAAGCACCTCTGTCTGGGAGAAAGCTGCCCCTGAATTCCGGCCCCGGTGCCAGACAATCCAGTTCCTCCTTATATGTGTCTGTGTTCTCCAGAGCCTCGCCCTGGTGGAATGAAAGGAAAGTGGACCTTGTAAGTTCAGTTTGTGGTGCTGGCCTTTTAAGAGAAACAGATGGGTCTTCAGCATCCTCTGTAACTGAGCCCCAATCTGCACTGGATTTTACAGTCTTTAGTTCTTACTGCTTGTAGGGACTTCTTTTCTGAGCTCTGGGACCCTGGGCTGGGGGCATGCTGTGGGGCTGGGACCTCTTGTTCATCTGAGCAGCCTCTGCAAAGTTGATTTCCCTCCTGGTTAACCAGTCTCCAATCAGACCACCTCCTACCAGTCTCAGTGTGCTTTCTTCTTCGCTTCTCTAGTTGTAGGACTTCAATTCAGCCAGCTTTCTGGAAGTTCTGGATGATGGTTGTTCTGTATTTTAGTTGTAATTTTGATATGATTGTGGGAGGCAGCAAGTACAGGCATTTGCCTATGCAGCCATCTTGGTTCCCCTCATGATAAATTTTAGAGTGTTCTGAGGTCTTGAATACCACAGCTGTTCCTCCTCCTGCTTTTTTCCTGATCTGTGGTGGGAGAAAAGAATAATCTGAGGGAACCCCTAAAGTAATATAGTGATACAAAGAGTGGATCTGAGTCAACTAACAAGGACCATCTTACTAACCTGGGAGCTTGGGTGAGTCATTAACTCTTCTGAGTCTTGGCTTTCTTATCTCTATAGTGGGGATATGTATATTTGATTCAGAGGATGATAGAGAGGAAAGGTGTGGTAATGTATCTCTAAGAGTATCTTGTAGAGTGCCACACAAAACCAAATTAGGATCATTTGAGGAAGCACACTTAAATTAAGATAATTTGAGGAGGGTTTACTAAAGAAAGGACTCTTTACAAAGATGTGGGCAGAGTTTAGAGAAGTCAAGTATTAGTGCCATTTCAGCATTAGTAGCATGAAGGAGTACAAGTGAGGGAGGCCTGTTATGGCACCACGGTAACAGGGTAAGGAAGGGAGTGTTGTCAGAATCTGGAAGAAGAGAATGATCTGTGAGAGGACCTTGGATAGGAGCCATTGACCTTCAATTGGAGGAGGCAACCAACCCAAGGTGACCTCACAGAGATGGAGCCAGGGAAACAAGGACCTTGATGACACTTTCCATCCTTCCTCTGATCTTCTGCCAGAGTTCTATTGAATGAACCCAAGTGGGAATCAGAGAGCATGGGAGCCTGCTGATGTAATTCATACAAGTCAGTCTCCCAGGACAGGGAGCAAGGTGGAGAAAGGCAGAGGAAGATATCTGGCACAGAACATACTTGTTAAACTATAAACTACTTAACAAAGGTAACGAATTCTGTGCTGTGCCATCCAGAACCATCACACAGAAGCTTGCATTCCCCAGATGATGCTAGTGTGGCCAACTGACTGCTTGCAGCTGAGTCTCTCTCCAAGACTTAACACTTGTCTTTTAGGCCTTTTTCCTCATGATTATACTCCCTTCTCAAGGACAGCCCACATATATCACTGATGTATACAAGGTGTATAAAGGTCCAGCAAACTTTCCCAAATTCTAGATAATTCAGAAAGCTACAGAGCTCCCTACAGGATAAGCTGAGACCTTTGCATTGTGATTCAACTACTCCTGCCCAGTACTGCTTCTTTCCCTTCCTCATAGTTGTTGATCCTAAGAGTATTTCCCAGAATTCAAATCTTCAGCTCTGAGTCTGCTTCTTGGGGAACCTGACCCATGACCCATAGTAATGTATTATTATTATTGACATGTAGGCCTTGAACTTTAGCTACACTTGTGCAGGTTGTACAAGCTTATGTGGGATCATACAGCTAAGTAAGTCAAATGAGAGCTAAAATCCATTCTGCACAACACTCCTTAAGCTGTTAGCCCTGGCATGGGATTGCCTTTTTCTAATTTACACTGTTTCTGTATGGGCTCCAGCAGCTTTGGCTTTAGGTGCTTTATTTTCAATGAAGTGTCTCCAAAGATGAGAGGGAAAAAAAGAACAAAATGTGTGGGATGAAGTTGCAACATCTTCTAGAAAATTAAATACAGATTGTCTTTTCTTATAGATTCTAAGAAGATGGGATTCAGGGTGAGATAAATCTCCTCAATTGGCCCTGGGGTATTAAGTTTGTATTTTTTATGGATCACAGCTGGTCCCATTTATCAGTGTGGTCAGATAGTGGTGACTTATAGAAGAGGTGGGATTTGCATCTGATTCTAAATGGAATTCTCTTGCACAACAGATTTTTTTTCCTGAAGTTTAAAAACTAATTCTATTATGAATAATGCTGCAATGAACATAGGGTTAATATATCTTTACAAATCAATGTTTTTAAATTTTGAGGGTAGATATTCTGAAGAGGGATTGTTATGTTATATATAGTAGACATGGAAACAACTTAAGTATCTTTTGATGGATGATTGGATAAAGATGTGGTACATATATACAATGGAATACTACTCAGCAATAAAAAGGATGAAAGAGTGACATTTGCAACAACATGGGTGGATCTTGAGAGTATAATGCTAAGTAAAATAAGTCAGATATAAAAGGACAAGAACCATGTGATTCATTCATCTGTGGGATGTAAAACACAAAACAACAAATGAACAAACAAAACAAACTCATAGATGTAAACATTAGAATGATGGTTACCAGAGGGAAAGGGGAATGGGGGATAATGAAGAGGGTAACGGGGGTCAAATATATGGTGACAGAAGGAGACTAGACTTTGGCTGGTGAGCACACAATGCAACATACAGATGATGTATTATAGATTTGCACATCTCAAACTTATATAATGTTATTAACCAACTAGAGGCCTGGTGCACGAAATTCATACATGGGGGTGTGTGTCCCTCAGCCCAGCCTGCACCCTCTCCAATCTGAGACGCCTTGAAGGATGTCCGACTGCCCATTTAGGCCCGATCCCAGTAGGATCGGGCCTAAATGGGCAGTCGGACATCCCTTTCACAATCCAGGACTGCTGGTTCCCAACTGCTCGCCTGCCTGCCTTCCTGTTTGCCCCTAACTGCTTCTGCCTGCCAGCTTGATCACCCCTAACCACTCCCCTGCCAGCCTGATTGATGCCTAACTGCTCCCCTATCAGCCCGATTGCCCCCAACTACCCTCTGCCAGCCTGGTCACCCCTAACTGCCCTCCCCTGCAGGCTTGATTGCCCCCCACTGCCCTCCCTTGCAGGCCTGGGCCCCTCAACTGCTCTCCCCTGCAGGCCTGGGTCCCCCCCCAACTGCCCTTCCCTGCAGGTCTTGTCACCCCTAACTTCCCTCTCCTGCAGGCCTGGTCCCCCCCAACTGCCCTCCGCTACAGAGCTGGTCCCCCGCAACTGCCCTTCCCTGCAGGGCCGGTCGCCCCCAACTTCCCTCTTCTGCCGGCCTGGTCACCCCTAACTGCCCTCCCCTGCAGGCTTGATTGCCCCAAACTGCCCTCCCTTGCAGGCCTGGTCCCTCCCAACTACCCTCCCCTGCTTGCCATCTTGTGGCAGCCATCTTGTGTGTTGGAGTGAGTCAATTTGCATATTACTCTTTTATTAGATAGGATGTTACCCCACTGAATTTTATTTAAAATTCCAATTATAGTTTTCTATGGTCACTGGAGAAGGTCACTAAGAATGCTATTAATTCATCTTTGACCCTCTCATTTTATAAGAAAATGAACCTGGAGGAAGGAAATGACATTTTCTAGGCCCAGTAGCTCTTCTGTTGCAGAGTATAGTCCAGTGCTCCTACTGGAGAGTCCTTTAGGCTTCAGTACCATTGGAGCCCTTGCATCCTATCTGAAGGGTAAAGAAGTGTCCAGGAAACAAGTTAGGGAAGGGGCGATGGCAGTTTCCCCAGGAGTCCCAGCTCATCCTCCTTTTGACAGTCCTTGGAGAGCACCGGCAGTGGGTGTGCTTCCTTCCCTCCTTGGTTCTGAATAAACTGTTGAACTCCCAGGGCAGGATTCACAGAGGCCACAGGGAGCAGACAGAGCTGTGCCTTTGATGTAGCTCCAGAGAGAGGTTATTCTCCTCGACCAGTGGCTGGGATTCTACTTTTTGTAGACATTTCCTGTCTTTCTTTTTTCTTAAAACATCCCTGTAGGAGAATAAGTATTGTACATTTATAGCTTTGGCTTGCCAAGAATATCCCACTAGCTCATCTCATAAATCTCACCAAGCCTTCCCCAAGTAGCAAGTCATGGCCAGTCCAGCCAGGACTGACACAGAGCAGGAGTCACTGATGGGCCAGCCAGGGCCATTGGCAGAGCCACTCTGCCCTCTTTGGGAGTCTCCTTGTCTTTCCTGCCCTCTGAACTTTGAGACACAACATTCCCACAGACAGTCAACTATTACCTCCAGAGATAATTTATATTCATTCTCTCTCCTCCCAACCCCACCCACTATTCCACCCTACTTTGTCATTCTAAATTTACATAAAGTGCAAGCTCTTTCTAGTTCCTGATACAGAAGTCTCAGGCTGGGCTCAGGCCTCCTCACTCAAATCACAGTACTTAACATTTATAGATGAAAGCTTGTCTTCGTAATGAGCCATAAAACTTGGACAGATATTTCCTCCATGCTAGTTGGGTGTCTCTGCCTCCTTTAAAGGGAGATGGGAGAGTTGGGAGGAGAGGAAAGTAACCTGTGTTTTCTCTTTCTACTCTCTTTTCTTCTGCCAGTACTGAGTTCCTTAGAGGTTGGCTTTGGTCTTATCTAGTCATAAGTTCAACCAACAAAATCTGTTTCTCTGGTTCCAAAATATTTTCTTTTTTTGGATGCAATTTCTGGTCTCTGTTTTATAGGTGTTCTTCCTTGTACTCTCTATCAAACTTGTGTCTCTTGTTACTCTCTATTCTGAAGCTTCACCTGAATCCTATGCTCTTTTCCCTTCTGCCCCTTTCTCTCTCCTTCAAATTTCTCTAGCTTATAGGACATCAGATGTAGCAGAATGCCATTAGCAGTGTTACTTTAAAGGTCAAGTCAGATGCTCTCATGTTATGCCTACTGCCATTGCCTACTGCCATTCAGACAATAGATGTCCAAGCTACAAATAAATCTCATAATTCTCTGTTCCCCAGCCAATGTTCTTTGTATGACCACATAACTTCTCTTTTCTTTTTTTCTCAGGAATTCATCTCTAATCATTGCTTTTTGCTCAAACTTCTATCTTGGTCCTTTTCAGCTACTACTTGTATCCCAATCCTTGTGTGTCCTAATGTAGAAGAAAATGGGAGAAATCCAAGGACTCTAGCAGGAATGTTTTGCTTTGATCACTAAGTTGGTCAGGTTTGGCTTTTAGTTCCTAAGCTAAGTAACATTTCCAATATAAGATTCTACAGGGGTGGGTGGTGGGCTGCTTTAAACACCTGGGAGGGTTAGTCTTATCTGTCTAATGCTTGAATGGAACAAATGCCCAGAAATATTCTCTGTATAAAGGAGAAAACAGAAGTTTTGTTCCTTTCTGAGATATTCAGGAACATAATTGGAACCCTTTCTCTTGGGGGAGATGGGGGGATAAAATAGAGATTTCCAAGTAAACAGGAAAGTCATGATTCATTTTATCTCTGGATGATACATGTCTCGTCCCTCCTTTCTTCTCAAGAAACAGCATCTCAGCTCTGGGTCCTGCTGTGCAGCATGATCTGTGCTCCTTTTAGGGAAGCTGAAGATGACAGCATTGAGAGAGACCTGATTGCTTGAGGACACAGGAAGCCAGCTGAGTGCTGCCCAGGCTTCACTTTTACTGGCTCTCAGATACAAGCTTTCAGCAAGGTCCAGAGGTTCCAATGAGTTAAGAACTAACCTCTTTTGGGGGAAAGGATGTTTCCTATGTCTTTGTCACATCTCACTTTGGGCCTAACACACTGCAGGCCATATCACTCCAAGTGCAAAATGAGTCCTTGGAGATTAGTATCTATTGGAAATGTGGCAAGCATTTAAGGGTCCTGCATTTTAGCGCAACCCCAGCCAGTAGGCAAGTTCCCCAAAATGTAAGGTAACTTATCAGTATGTGGGGAACCAACAGGGACAATTTTGAAGTCACACACAATAACAGGGAAAACATTGCTTTTGAGCCATCCTGATCTGCATTGGAATCCTAGATTTATTTCTCAAATTACTCCCATCATTTTTGTCTTGTACAATCTACTACAAGGCTCAGTTTCCTCATTTGTAATGTGCAACTAACCATACTGATCTCACTGGGGAATATTGAGGGGAACAAGTGGGGTGGTAAGTGTCTGGAATTGTATGTGGTCCCCAGCAGGTTCAGTAAATTTCAGTTCCTAACCTTTTAATGCTCCTCCTTGTTCCCAATTCCACTTTAGCTCTTCCTCCTAAACCACCTCTAAAAACAGAATAAATTGGGTGGAATCCAACAAACTTGAACCCTCTAGTAGTAATTTTGTTTTTTGCATTTGAAGAACCAAAAGTAAAAATAAAACAAAATCAGATCACAACCTTTAAGGACCATCCTAGAGTCATGAGAATTTGGGTAAGAACCTCAGGTGCTCAGATTCTGCCCTGCATGACCCTGGCAAGCTTCTTCTGATGTGTGAGCCTGGATGGGCTCTCCTCTTTTCTCCAGTTTCATGACTTTCTCACTCTAATTTCTAGACAGGAAGTTACTTGGATCTCCCCTGCAAGCTACTTAATCAGCAAAGGAGATCTGTTGATGTTTGATCTACTGTACTGAACAAAATTGTGAAATCAGGCATTTTAGACAAGATTTTTAAGTAGTTAACCCCAGTTAAGTATCCTAGAGGACCCTGAACAAAGGTTTATGATTATTGCTTGCAGGTGGAATTTTCTGGTGGTTAGTCTATTCTGTGCTAATTTGATATAAACCCTGTGTTTTAGGGAGTTTACAATGTAATAAAGATGGTAAAACACAAACCCCTCCATGGCTTTCTCTTCTCCCTGAATCCTTAACACAGCCCACAAGATTTTCATTGCCTAGCTTCTGCCTGCCTCCCCTATTTCCCTCTCTTTGTTCCAACCCCACAGGTTTCCTCTCAATTCTTCATGTGATGCTAACCTCTCCTCTCTCACACCTGGAATTTCCTCCTCTGATTTTCCCAGGTTATCATTTCTCTGATCTCAGCTTTGATATCCCTTTCTCCAGAGAGTGTCCTGTGATTTTTTGGACCCCTCAGGCTCCTCATATCAGCTCTCACTGCCAACTGTATCTTTTGCTCTTGCCACAATGATGATGAGATTCCTTACCATGCAATGTTATTTAAAGTCTATCTCCCCTACTTGACCTTCACCTCTATGAAGACAGTGCTTGTCTTTGTCACCCTGGTAACTCCAGCACATAATAAAGTGCTCTGCCATGGTAATAAATAAATGGATATTATTGTATGAATAGACAAATATGAAAGGTTGAATTTCACTGCAAGAAACAAGGTATTACATTAGACAACAATGTTGGGCACCAGACAATACCTGATATATTATTGTCTGACCAGTGGAATAGTGGAATAGGCTGAAAAATGCTCAGATTTCAGAGATGTGGAGGTCACTGTAAACTGGGAAGGCTTCCTGGCTGCAGATCATAAGTGAATGTGGGTCCCTCTGTTCCTCTCACATTCCAATTTATCAGGGTTTAAGTCTACACACAACTCTGCCCAGATTCTTAGGATGTTTCCATGGGCCAGAATACCAACATGAGTAAGTACTGCCACTATTGTGCTAAGTTTATCCAAAGCAGATGCTCTGCTGTATTGGCTGGATCCTATCATGGTAAGGGCTCAGTACATGTTCCAGCAGCTATTTTCTAGTACATTCTTAGGGCCATGCTTCTGTGACAGTGTTAATCCTCTTACTAACTTACAATGGACAGCTAGCAGTTGGTGTTTCATCTTAACAGCATTATTGCTATGGACAATTCCTAATTCTGAGGGGAGCATACCTTCAATATTTTCCATCTCACTAGAGATACTTCATATTAGGGTAGGCACTGGGTGGATACCTGAGTACTGCTGCCTACTGTGGGCAGGGCAGGGACCAACAGAGGTCAGGGAAATATAAATGAAAGAGCAGATATGACTCTTTTGACAAAAAGGACAACCAAAAATAAGAGTCAGACATCTAAGAAATTCTAGAAACACTATGCCATTACCATATTTAAAGTGTACTACAGTGCTATTTTACCTAGAACTATGAATAAATAAATCTTTTTGTTGCTAGTTACTCCTTTTTAGCTCTACGAGAATTGGCATAATGATTATTATGTACATTCTTTTCTTCTTATTATTGTATAATTGATATACAATGAACATTTGAAGTTACATATTGGTATATGTATACATCCATGAAATCATCACCACAATAAAGATAATCAACACATCCTTTACCCTCAAAAGTTCCCTCTGATGCCTCTGTACTCTCATCCCTGACTCTCACTGTCATCTCACCCTCAAGCAGCCACTGAGCTGCTCTCTGTCACTATAGATGTTTGCATTTTTCTAGAATTTGATATAAATAGAATCTTACAGTATGTACTCTTTGTTGTCTGGCTTCTTTTACTCAGCACATTTTTTTTGTAGATTCATTCATGATGATGTGTATATTAATAGTTTATTCTTTTTTATTTGCTGAATATTAGTCTATTTTGTGTATATAACATGACTGACTTTATTTGTTTATTGATGTACATTTGGGTTGTTTCAGTTTTGAGTTATTACTAATAAAGCTGCTATGAACATTTGTATAAAAGTCTTTATATAGATACATGCTTTATTTTAATTGTGGTAAATATCTAAAAATAGAACGACTAAATCATATGTTTAATTTGGTAAGAAACTAAAAAACTGCTTTCCAAACTGATTATACCATTTTACATTTCCACTAGGAGTGTATGGGAGTTCCAGTTGCTCCACATCCTTATCAACACTTGATATGGTCAGTCTTTAATTTTAGACATTCTAATGGGTGTGCAATAGTATCTCGTTGTGGTTTCAAATTTCATTCCATAAAAACTAATAATATTGGGATATTTTTATGCACCTATTAACCATTTTTATCTTCTTTGCTAATGTGTCTTTCAAATATTTTGCCCATTTAAAATTTTATTTCTCATTAATGAGTTTTGATAATTTTCTATGTAGTCTGAATATAGTTTCTTTATAAGATATGTGATTTGAGAATATTTTCTCCCAATTTATGCCTTATCTTTGCATTCTCTTAACAGCGTATTTCAAAGGGTAGAAGTTTTACATTTGATGAGGTCTAATTTATGAACTTTTTCTTTCATGGATTATACTTCTGGTGTTATATCTAAGAAATATTTGCCACAAAAATGTTCCTATACTTTCTCCTAAAATTTTTTATTATTCTACATTTTACACTTAGGTCTATGATCTATTTTAAGTTAGTTTTTGTATATGGAATATGGTATGGATTAAAGCCTATTTTTTTACATATGAATATCTGATTGTTTCAACACAATTTATTAAAAAGATTATATTTCTCCACCAAATTGCCTTGCACCTTGTCAAAATCAGTTGTTAATATACTATGGGTCTATTTCTAAGCTTTTCTTTGTTTTACTGGTTCATATATCTATCTTTATGCCAACAATACATTCTTTTAAAAATTATTTATTATTAACTTCATTTTTATTGTTGGCACTATTACAGATGTCCCTATTCTTCCCACTTTGCCCACCTCCACCCAACCTTCACACCCCCTTTCCTCTGGCCATCATCACACTGTTATTTGTGTTTATGGATTATGCATATATTTTCTTTGGCTAATCTCTTTACCTCCTTTCATCTAGTCCCCCACACCTACTTTTTCCCTGACAGCTGTCAGTCTGTTCCATGTATCCATGCCTCTGGTTCTATTTTGTTGATCAGTTTATTTTGTTTATTATATTCCACATTAAGTGAGATCATGTGATATTTGTCTTTCTCTTACATGTTTATTATGCTTAGCATAATACTCTACAGGTCCATTCATGCTGTCTCAAACGGTAAGAGGTCCTTCTTTTTTATAGCTGCATAGTGTTCCATTGTGTAAATGTACCAAAGCTTTTTATCTACTCATCTACTCATGGGCATTTGGTCTGTTCCCAGATCTTGGCTATTGTAAATAACACTGCTAGAAGTCTTGAAGTCAGGTAGTGTTAGACCTTGAACTTTTTTTCTTTAAAGTTATTTGTGCTATTTTAGCAAAAAACAATGTTTTTAAAAAATTTTAAATAGTTTTGCAATTCTAGATGAATTTTAGAATAAAGTTGCCAATTTCTACAAAACAGTCTGCTGGGGTTGTGATTTGAAAGGCAAATTTGGGAGAGAATTGATTTCTTAACACTATTCAGTCTTCTAACCCATGGACAAGGTAGAAAGCTCCATTTATTTACGTTCTTTAATAGCTTGGATCAGAATTATCAGTATTTTTCCAGAGAAAAAAATAAAATCAGGCTTCAGAGAAGAAATAAAAGAAGGGAGGATTGAATCTGACATAAAGCTTCCTATCATTTGACATCTCCCTATCTCACTACTTCATACCAAGAATTTTCATTGCAGGGCTTTCTCTTTACTGGATTAAGTTCTCTGAGTTATCTAGTGCCTGAAAATCTGTCTCCATCTAAGGCTTTCAGGTCTTTGAAACTCCATGAGAAAGTAAAAACTGCAATCCTACATATGGTGGCATTGCCTTTCTGAATTCATACAATGGCTTTCGCTGAATTCTTTATTGAGTGATTCAATTTTTTTGCTAGCCTGTTGGAATTGAACAGTGCTTTGGCATCATCTAGACCCTGTTGGATATCCTTAGCAGTCATACATTTATGAAGCAGGAGCAATCTGGGCTTCTGAATGATCCCATTCATCCCATGGAGAGATTACTTCCTGCCTCACAGTCTTTACATTTCCTCCCTGCTTCGCCACAACTTCAGCCTTCCTGCCAGGTGGGTTACTTCCAGTCCAAGTTTATTTAGGCACAGTTACTTTCTCCATATACATGTATATGTGTGTGTGTGTTTTAATGCATCCAGCATCCTCTCCTTACCAGCTGCCTTTTCCTACAAGTGACTGAGTTTGGACTCAAACAGAAAGAAGTCCTTTTCCATTCCTGGGGCAGCCACCTAGTTTTAGCCTCCAGAGTGCTGTTCAGCCTCTTGTTCCATTCTGTAGATCTTGGGTAAATTGTGGAACTGGATGTGGTGGAACAGAATTTCAGAGTCATTTACCTGAACAGTTTATATCCTTTGGACCTCTCCCAGCCAGCTAACTGTATCTGAAGTAAGGTTCAAATTCTTTATTCTGACCTCTTGCAGCTCATAAATTTCAACTTAAGTGTGAGATTTGTGTCCACATTTCTTAGTTTGCTTTGACTCACACCAGAGGGGTAGTTAGAGCTTATGAGTGACCCGTTAAAGCAACCATTATGAGTGTTTAAAGCAACCATTATGAGTATATATATATATATATTTTTTTTCTATGCATACATTCATTTAAACTTTTTTTTGGCATTAACAAAATTGGGAGAAGAAGCACACAGATAATCATGCACAGATAATCCTAATTATTCACTTATTCATTCAGGTAGCTAAATTGTTGCATGGTTGAATCTATGAATGAGTTCATGGTAGTTGCCTTATGGCCTCGATTTAGCTACATAAAGATGTTAGATAATCTTTATGCACAGCAAATTTTGAGGACTCGTACTTGTCAGACACAGTCTCTTTCCTGACTTTTAGCATCTTGATCATATTTCTATTGGCATTGATGAAGCCAAATTTTGACCATAGGGTGACTATCATGAACTCATTCATGGATTCAACTATGAATCAAACATTGACTGAGCACCAATTTTTTGCTCATATTTATTCAAAGTTCCAGGGTGGCAAGGATGAACAAGACAGAAAAAAGTCCCTATCCTTAGGAATATAACTGTGTGTTCACCCAAGGGACTTAGTCCATGTGCAATGGATGTCCAACCTCCACAAAAGTCCCCATGTTCTCAACGTGGGGAATATACTAGAACTGACAATCTAGCATATTCATGGAAAGTGTAAAGGAAGAGAGGGGAAAGAGAGCTAACACTTATATTTGGTTCTTTGTGTAATACATTAAACTCATTACCTTCTCACAAACATCCTATAAAGAATTAATGCTTTTATCTCCCCTTCTCAAGATCCTCTATTTCTCTTACTTGGTCCCTTTTTCATTATCTTTACCCATAATGAAGTTCACATGGATTGACACTCAAAGGTTAGGGCAAATGATTTCTTCATTTCGACTGCTTCCTTGGGAAAATAATAATGATATTGAAAACTTACTGTGTATCAGGACTTTGACTATGTTATATTATATAATCCTTGCAACACATTTAAAGGATATAGCAATCTCCAGATTTTGCAACTATAGGGGAAGAAACAGAAACTGAGAGAGGATAAGGAATTTATTTGTGTAATGCAAAAAAAAAATTCAGGTACAGAAAAGTGAAGTGACTTGCCAATGCTAAGAGTCAATATCAGTTACTTAACTCTAAGATCAATATTTGTTTTCCCACATCATTATGGCTCTATCTGCCATTGCTATAAATGTGTCCAAAAGGATTATTTCTCTAAAATCCTCTTTCTTTTGCAAGCAGTGCTCATTTAGGTTGTTAAACTATTTGCACATTTATAAGAACAGGTGTAAAATATCTATAATACTTAGAAAATGCAATTTTAACAGAAGTCTAAGACTTTTCATTTAAGTATTTATTTTGTGATTTGCTTAAAGGTACAATTAGTATAAGAAAAATGAACTTATCTATTTATTTTTAAAAACGTATTTTTATTGAATTTAGAGAGGAATAGAGAGGGAGGGAGAGAGATAGAAACATCAATGATGCGAGAATCATTGATCGGCTTCCTCCTGCATGCCTCACACTGGGGATCAAGCCTACAACCCAGGCATGTGCCCGGACCAGGAATCGAACCCTGACCTCCTGGTTCATAAGTCAACACTGAACCACTGAGCTATGCTGGCTGGGTAGAGAAATGAAGTTTTAAAATTTACATTCTAGTTGCCCTAACCTTTGAGTGTTAATCTCTACCTATTCTTCACTCTTCTTCTTAAAGTAAAATGTATAATTTATTATAGAAAAAAGACAAAATTCATCTTCACATGCAAGGAGATCATTATGATTTGATGGAAGTTCTCATATGATTTGATGGAAGTTCTCAGTGTCCAAAGTTACTTTGGGAGAGTTAGGTAACGTTCTAGTGTATGTTCTGTTCTCCAAGTGGCCTATGACTAAATCAGCTCAGACTGCAAATTCTCTGAGGGAGAAATCCTTCAATGTTTCTTCTTCCGCTACGTCACAATCCTCTGTCTTAAGCACACTTTTCTATCTGTGCAACTTAAATCTTGCATGCTCTGATTTCAGTATTTCCCCCCCCCCCTCTTGATATATGTTCAAAAAAGATGGAGAACAGCTGGCCTGTGCTCTGCATATTAACAACCCCTCTGAGACTTGAATACTGTTATTCATTTCCTTACCTTTAGTGAAAGAAATTTTTGCTAGACATTTTGGAAGATCTACCAGATGCAGCTTTTAATAAAATATCCATAAACTGGAGAAAAGCCATCAGATAGGAGATGACCTTTCTTGGAACCAAAGCATTTTCAGGACCATAAAATTCAAAGGCAGAACTCATCTAGAGGTAGCCCATGTGTGCTTTTTTCGTAGCAAGGCAGTGCTTTATTCCAATCACTGTGGTTAGAACCATTGGCCAATGGCAATATATTGGTATCATTTATGTTTAATCTCACATAATTAACTTAAAATAAAAGGGAAATAGGTTTAGATATAAAGAAACCAAAGCAAGGAGAACCAAAGAAGACATAGGAGTTATACTTTGTATATTTGTTCTTATAACTTTCAATATTTGATAATCTTATAGTGATTTATTGAGTCCCACAATGCCCTATGCACCAAGGCTACAGTGATGGCAAAAAGGAAGCCATTATAATTACTATTCCCTTAAAGTAAATATCAAATTCCCTCAAACAAATGTTATTAATTGCAACCCCTATTACTTAAGAATTTTTATTTTGTCACTGTCTCATCACTTTCATTTCCCTCTTAAAAAAATTATCTTTATTGTTGAGAGTATTACAGATGTGTGTCCCCCCCCTTTTTTTTTATCTCATTGCCCACCTCCACAATTTTATTTTCATTTTACAGTTTACACTCAACACTATTTTTTAAAATATATTTTATTGATTTTTTACAGAGAGGAAGGGAGAGGAATAGAGAGTTAGAAACATCGATGAGAGAGAAACATCGCTCAGCTGCCTCCTACACACCCCCCCCCCCACTGAGGATATGCCCTTGACTGGAATCGAACCTGGGACCCTTTAGTCCGCAGGCCGATGCTCTATCCACTGAGCCAAACCGGTCAGGGCTCAACACTATTTTGTATTATTAGTTTCAGGTCTACAGCATAGTGCATTTAAGAATTTTTAAGTAATAGAAACAGTGATATAAATCCATTCAAAGAACTTAGAAAAATAAAAAATATAAAGAAATGACAGCCAGCATAATCTTTGAAGAATCTTGGAATGAAATAACAGGCTCTTACAACTGGATGGTACCTAAGGCAACTGCTAGTGCAAAGGCCCCGAAGTCTTGTTGTATGAAAGGAAAACAAAGAGGGAAGTGTTTTAGGAGCATTGTCAGAGAGAGGGGAATGGTAAGAGACAGATTAGAGAAAGCCAGAGGCTGGTCTGCTATGGCCTTGCAGACCAAAGTGCAAACTTCGGAGGATGTTGGAAATCATACATGAGAAAGGACATTTAGTCTCTGAGAGGGCAAGATTTGGTAACATTGTAGAACATTGTTTGATTTGTAAGAACCTCAATAAATATTTTTTAAATAGATGCATTTTCTCTCATCATCCTGACCACACCCTCTCAGATCCCTCTTCTTAGAAACTGAAGATGACACAAATAAATGAATATACCATGCTCATGGATTGGTAGGATTAAAATGTCCATACTACCCAAAGCAATCTACAGATTTAATGCAATCCCTATCAAAATACTAATAGTGTTTCTCACAGAACTAGAAAAAATAATCCTAAAATTTATATGGAACCACAAAAATATCTCAAATTGCCAAATCAATCTCGAGAAAGAATAAAGTTGGAGGTATTACACTCTTTGATTTCAACCTATACTGCAAAGTTATAGTAATAAAAACAATATGGTACTGTCAATAGCCTTCTTAAAACAGCTGAAGGATTGAAAGCACCCCTCTTAAGTGGTCAGGCCTTTGGACAAAACTAGCACCTCCTTCAAGGTTCATTTTTCATCTATTGCTATAGCGCTAAGACATTTGCTTCTAAAGGAGCTTCATCTTGCTGCTTACGTGGAATTGTGTGGCATTAAATAGTAAAGCCATGTGCCACACTCCTCATATTGAGCACAAGATGGAGCCTAAATAGCAGCTGCTATCTTCTTTACAGCCCCCTTCCCTTGAACAGCATGAATAGAGTTGCTTTAAAACCTTTCTATATAGTGTTTGGTTTGAACAGAAATGTAGAACTTTACATTTATGCCATTAAACTTCATCCTTTTGGCTTCTGTTCTTTGCCTTTTGGAGAAGGCTGAACACGATTGTTCTTTAGAACATGGGTGAGAAGCTATGGAATCTCCAGAGGAGAGGGTTCGAGGTGTTTTCTTAGGAAATGATTGTGGTAAGAAGAGTACTTGGTTGGTGAGCTAGAACAGCAGGACCAATTAGGAAAGCAAGGAATTAGAGAAAGAACAGACTTAGAAGTCAGGCTGGTTTGAATTGGGCAAATTAAATAATCTCTCTGAATCCTGACATTAGTAAATGGGGAACAATAAACTTCAGATTGTTGTTTTGACCATAAAAGGCAAAGATGAGAATTGGTTAAATGTGGAACACACAGCAGGCCCTGAATAAATGCAGTAATTACTGCTCTCTGCTGTTAGTCAGTGTTTAACAGGCTTCTAACACCCACAGTATCTTTTTGGAGAAGACATTGTTTTCATTACCTAGTTGTGGAAACAGTGTAGTTAAGGATTAGTGGCAAGTAATCCCTAATGACTGATTGAATCAGGATTTAAATCCAGTCTGTGGGACTCCTAACTCCTCTTCTTTCTCTCTGCCACACTTGATCATTCTGACTAGTTTCCAGGGCCTGGTGGACCTCAATCCTAAAAGCAATTTGGTAGAGGCGGACCAGTCAGAGGTGGAAAGAAATAGAAAACTTAAATCTTGTACCTGTGTTGGGCTTATGTAGAGGCCACGTTCTCTGGGCAAGTGGTGGGGAGGAAATATCAGGGTGGTGTGGGAGGGGAGAGATGTCATCTTGCAGGATACCGAATGGGAAGACACACACACACACACACACACACACACACACACACTGTATATACACATATCTTGGTGGCTTTAGACATTCAAATTCCCAACACAGGAAACTAGAGAGTCTGGCATCTCAGTCTCAGCATGCTCTTCTTTGATTTTAGGAAGATGAGTAAATTATTGGACCAGAAAGAGCATACCAAAGTGATAACATTTTACTGTTGAGTGGTTGCTCAAAATCCATGAACCTTCAACTTGACTATTCTCATCCTCACAAAAAATCCCCAGCTGCCTGTGTGTCTGTGTCTCATCTCTTTATTGGTGAGATGTTGGGAGGGGAGGACTATCAGGTTAACTTTATGATAGCCATTGGGGAGTTATAGGAAGGGGAAACCATAATATATAGTTTTTATAAACAGTTTTGGGTTCTAGTCAGGATTCCTCTAGGATCCCTTGTACCCAGAGGCAGTAATCCTGGGGCTAAGTCTAGCAGAATCCCATGGGAGGGAGCTCTAGAAGGATTATATACTGGTAACTCTCTGTTTCCCAGAAATATGTGGGCTTGGCTTCTGTGAGGCTATAAAATGGCAAGAATGGTGTACACCCAAAGTTAAGAGGCTCTTGATCCATTTTTGGTTGAGGATGCCTTGAGAGGTTTTTAAGAGCAGCGTTGTGGCTAAGTCTGAGAGGAAAGACTATAAACAATGTGGCAGCTAGGGTCATAGGGCTCCTACAAATATCAGAGTTGTTGGGATGTTCAGCTAAGACAATAGAAGCAAAGAGTAGCATAGGGCTGGGCATATGTAAATACTCAGTAAAGGTAAAGAGATGGAGGATAGGATAATTCTTAGGAAGTCAGAGCATCAGTTTGAGTTTTTAGTGGTGTAAGGCTGTTATATTCCTTCTACCCTATTCTGACAAGTTTAATTAAACCAGTTTATCCCTTGGGTTACCTTGAAATGTCTGAGATCCCTTAGGGGTAGACTGACTCTGTTCAAGGGAAGTGAAGAAAGAATGGGAGGAGGTATTAATAATAACTACAATGCAATTTTATGATGCTGATCTTTTATGTGTTATTTATTGACTACATCATATATATCAAGCATATTACATATGACCACATTTAACCCTCACGGTCTTCTTGCATTGAACACAATTTACATGACCTATTTATGATGGGGCAGACCTGGAAGTCTGACCCTAGACTATCTGATTCAGAAGCTTAGGTGAGAATGGTACAGCAAGGGACAGGGCTATGGAGAGAGGTGTGTGGCCCCATGTTTTTGTCATTGGTATAATCTTTGGCAAACAAAGAGCTTTTGCAAAGCAGAGCTAGGAATCATCCTTACAAAGGGCTGGCCATTTTTAAGCTCTTGTGGGTGAATTACCTGGCTTCTTTTTCCAGTGCCATCTGGTTAATTGTTCAGATCATGCACTCAGATTGTTGTTTGGACAGGACATGAAAGCATAAAAAGCTGCATAGGAAATGAACGTTTTAAGTTCTTTTTCCTAGAGAAGATGGGAGATTAACTGTTTTAGATATCCTAACACATTCTTTTTTTTTCATATGCTTGGGGGCTTGTGTTTTATTTTAACCACAGCACATTTCAGAGGCCTCTCACAGCTGATGTAGAAGCAGGGAATAACTTAGCAGCCTTTGAACAAAGTTATGCAGTGTGGTGGGGAGAGTTTCTCTCTTTCCTTGTTTTCATTTCCCGAAGAATCAAACTTTCTGTGTAGGCGGCCTGACATAGGCCATGGCCTTGTCCGTGGCTTCTTAATTAACAAAGAGGTTTTTATTTATCCAGTGCAGAGCTTGTCTTACCTCCTTTCCCCATCCGCTAAGCCAGCCATGCAAAGCAGCACGTACTGAGACCTCAAAGAAGTCCAACTGTGGACTTAAAAGAATCCAGGCAGCCAGCTAAAGGGGAGTTTAAGAATAAGCCTGCTCTCACCTTTTATTCTTCTTGCATTCAACTTTTAGGACTCTCAATGCATTTGCTGCAGGAAAATGCTGGGGCTCCCCGAGGCAATCATGGAGTTGGTGTGGTAAAGGGTGCATTGGGAAGGCAAAGGGAAGTGTGGCTTGGACCACAGCCAGTGATTGAACAGTTTAGAATTTCCACAGCCTCATGTTCATGGAAAAAACTTGGCAAAGCTACAGTCTGAAATATAGGCCTACCTTTTTAGCCCTTAGGGCCTCAAATTGCATGTGTTTCCTTCCTCTGAAAGTCTCAGGCGAGCTTTACTCTCTCTTTTTTGGAGAGTCATGTGCTAGTCAAGAGGAACTGGACTTTCACCTGCAGACTATGGCCCCTCTGACAGTTATGAAGGCCTCTCAGGCTGTCAGCCTCTTGGGAGCAGCCCCTACTCCTGGCAGACAACACTGAAGCTGGCAGGAGAATTATGCTGTAACTGGCAACCTCCATGCATTCCTGAGAGGGAGCGCCGGTGTTCTCCAGGAGATAGTGAGATTAGAAGGGTGCCAGGTTTTCTGTGACCTTTGCCTCTCAGCTGAGTTGCTGGGGAGGAAACCAGCTACAAAGACACCATGAAGATTGTCTCCATGTAATCCCCTCTGAAAGCCAGTCTCTATCAGAATAAGAGGAGAAAAGGTGAGTGATCAGCAAAATAGAAAATAGTTTTCAGGGCTAGGAGTATCTTGTCTAAAAGCCTCCTTTAGCAGTTAAAGCATTAAAGTGTAAAGGGAGGGTATCCAGAGCTTCCTGGCTATCAGAGCAGTGATTGCAGAATGTCCATCCATTGGGTCCCCAAAATGGTGGAGACATTTGGTGCTCACTTATTATTATGCATGTGTTCCCTTTGAATTTGTACTGGAGTCATGTGAGTAGTTGTGGCCGATGGCTATGATCAGAAATGGGTCAAGGCAGTGAAGAGACACTGTACCATCTCCATCTCTCTTTCCTCTGCTGGAGAAACGAATATGCTGAGATGGGGAGACAACTAGACTTGAATCATTGCTTGGAGGAAAAAACCCATAGAAAGCCACCTTGGACTTTCAGTGAGTAAGAATAAAATTTTATTGGGCTAAAACACTGAGATTAAGAGTTTGCCTGTGCCAACCACTAACAATAATTATTCTAATAAGATGGTGATGGGCTGGTTGTTTCCAGATAAAATCTACTAGCATGCAAGTGCTTCTCCAGAATTGGCTGGTGGAGGTCTGTCTCTGTCTAGTCCTGCGAAGCCTCTACATGTTTTTTGCAAGGGGTGTGTGTGTGTGTGTGTGTGTGCGTGCACATGCGTGCGAGTGTCTTAAAAATTAACCAATCTCAAAAGGACATCTTTGCATGTTGAGATCCCTCCAGCTTGATGATTGGAAAACACTTCCTTGATGTCCAGAGAGTTCTTACTGAAAGTTAACAGTCTACCAATGTTCTGGTTTTACTAGGCATGACAAATGGATCTGATTTCACTGATTCATTCAACAAATACTTTCTGGATATGTACAAAGGGCCAACAGTCTTCTAGAGCTGGGATACAATGGCATGTGTGGCCTGCTTCATGGCCCTTCCCCCATCTTCCCAAGATGGTGATTATGTAACATGGTAATGACATACCTAGTAGCTAAGCTGACATATATCAATGATCTCCTCCCAACTTCTCAAGAACCCCAGTAGATAAGAATTCTTCTTACAGATAAGAATACTAATTCCCAGAGAACCTCTAGGTCACAAGGCTAGAAAGTACAAAGCCTTCTCCACTCCCTGATTCCTCAACCTCTACTCTTTTCACTATACATGGACATTCCAAGATTCCTTCAAGATTAGTCACATGAGATTTTGGGATGTTCTTTCCATGGTCCACTTTGTTCAGTAAGCAGAGACCTTTGCTATTGGTCATAGGTCTGCTGATTTGGGTCTATATGACAGGAGATGTTTCCCAAGAATTGTGAAGTAACTGCTTGTTTCTAAGAAACATGGATATGCATCTTATAGAATCTCTGACATAGGAAAAGGTTTGGAGAAAATCTGGCCAGGTTCCTTCACTTGTTGGATGATGACACACATCCCTTCTCTGTCCACTACTCCTCTGGTAAGGTATTTGTTGAGGAAGAGATAGATAGTACCATCTCTTTAGATGTATATTTTCCATGGTTTTCTCTCTTTGGCTGGCAGGGATATTTTGTTCTCCACTATAAGTGCATTTTCTTTGATTTAGATTTTAGTAAAGGAGGAGAGTAACCACGAATTAATCCATCAAAGGGATGCTATAAAATATTTCTGTAGACCTGGTATGAAGTTTTATTAATGAAGATTATTGGATCAAGGATAGGGATAAAGGTGAGAATTAGAAGAAGTTGTCCAAAGTCAGAATGCATATTCCTCAAGTCAGAATGTGAGAGAAAGATGCAGACTAAGGAGTCATCTTGTTCCAGAGCCAAAGAAATTGCCAACTCAGTAAAACATTGCCTTTGATGCTTTTGCTCCAGGGATTTTCTCTTTAAGGGAAGATAATTAATTATCATCATCCACTCTTACTTAGTAATAATCCTTTTATAGGCACTTGGGCATCCCACATGCCTGCTGTTGCCTAACATCTAGGCTGGAGGGAAGTGGTTCTTGGGTAGATGAAAATTGCATCCCTGGAGAGCTTCTGCCTTGGGGCAAATTCTCCTCAAGACTCAATGACTCACCAGCTATATGGAGCTTTGAGAGTTAGGCCTGTGGAATCCTGGGTCCACACAGGCAGAATGGCCTCAGGGAGTGAGAAAGAATGAACATTACCCAGTTTTTGCTTGGGAGGCAGAAGAACAAAGTGAGAACCTTGGTTATTACTGAAGAATCACCCATAATATACCAACCTCAGTTCTGTCTCTGTTCTAACTAAATAGCATTGGGCAAATCCTTTAACTTCCTAGGTTGAGCTCTCCCACTTGAGCTGGGCATGACATATGCTTTTGCTCTTGACCTCACTCAGCTGTTCATGTAGATGACTGAGTGCTTCTGGTGGCCAAAAGCAGTAGAGCTCTTCAAGGACAGGTGCAAAATAAATATAAACTATTAGGGTTGACTTCAAAGTGATTACATGCCTTGAACCAGGATTGCAACAACCCACCCCTCTGCCCATGGCTTTTTCTCTGTTTACATTTTGGCCTAGAGATTGTTCTCTCTCATGAAGGTGGATGGTGAGAAAGTGAAAGGGAGAGAAGAAACTAACATTTAGAGAATGTCTGAACTGGTCTCATTCCTAGCTAAGGCACTTCATCTGTGTTTTCTTATTTAATCCTTACCACAACTCTTAGAGGTTGTACAACTTATTTTGCAGATAGAGAAAGGGAAGCTCAGAGAAGTTAAGTGACATGCTCAAGGTCAATGAGGCCCTGAAGCTGGGCTCTTCACTGCCTGTAAGACCTTCTCTTAGGTAGAAAAACAAGGGCTAGAGCATGTCAAAGCCAGGAAGAGAATAAGGCCAGATTTGTCCCCCCTTTCCTCTTTTCTTATTCACTCTAACCCTTAAGCTGTGTCCATCCTGAGAGATCAGAAACAGCAAAATGTAGGGCTGAACTTCTGCAATCCTACCCTTCATTCCTGATCTCAACATCCCTTTCCCTCACTCCACCCCTCCAGTTGCTGCTATGAAGTATGCTTGCTCACCTCCCTACTCCAAGGCCAGGCACACTCCCTGCTGCTGCACCACCCATATCCTCTCCCTGGCTCCTGGAGTTGCCAAGCTCCTGGTGACAGGGAAATCAGAGGAGAAATGTGGGTTGCCAGGCCGTTCCAGGTACTTGAAACCCATCTGGAAAGATAAACGGAGTGCTCTGACCTTACTGTTCTCTGGAGCATAGAGAGTATGGAATTCCAGAGATAAAGTTCCCTCCTTCTCCCCTCCATTGACTCTTCCTTGATGATGAAGCCAGCTGATTTCAGTCTTTGCAAGGAGTGGGGGTGACCTTCAGGAGGGTGATGCCAAGGATGCGGCCTCCTCATTCTCTGCAGGGCAGCTCAGGAGCCCCACTCATGGTGCTTAGTCCTGGAAAATATCTCTTACTCTTTGACTCTCCCTCTATATCTGCCGCTCATGCCATTTTCCCACCTGAAATGTGATAGATAAGAGACATAGTGGTTAGGAGTTAGTAGTACTGATTAGAGAGAAAGTGATTTTAATTCTAAGAAACTGATGATTTCTGTTCCAGCTTCTAAGAAGATTGAACTAAGTAAGATGAGAGATGTGATGTGTGAATAGGTGAGAGAGAGAAGGAGGGAGGGAAAGAAAGAGGGAGAGAGAGAGAGAGAGAGAGAGAGAGAGAGAGAGAGAGAGAGAGAGAGAAATACCACTGAAGTCAGACATCAGAAGAACATTCAGCCCGAGAGATGTGCAGGTGTCAGATGCTAGAGTTAGTGCAGCAAGAAGAGTAGAAGGCCATTTATAATAGAGGTCTCAGTTCAGGAGAGAACTCAGAAGGGGATGTGCTCAGCTTCTGGACCAGGTGATCTAGTGTGAGATCAAATAAGGCACAGGACAATAGACAGCTGGGACTCCAGACACCGAAAGCATCATCTGAAGCAGAATACATTCTGGAATTGGTGGCCCTTCTTTTTTGATCACTGTCATCTAAATAGACAAGATGTTTCAATTCCCAGACAATGAAGGCAAATTAATGTACATATTGCTATTTCCTGAGCAGAGCTACTGGCTCAAATACTTTTCTAACCTCTCAAATTTACTTAATTTTCAATCTCCAAATGCATACTGCTCAGTGGTTATCTCACCAGAAAACACTTTTACAAGTGCTCTTCGTCTATGGCCACACATTGAGAACTGCAGAGCTGACCACATGTACAGTCATTGCCTCTCACTGTGACCCATTCATTGAAGGGCCTCCATAAGCATTATCTCATATAATCACAACCAGACTCCCATTTGGTAGAAGAAGATAAAGAGGTTAAGCAACAACTTGAGCCCAAAGAAGCACTGAGGAGCAGAGCTAGGGTGCAAACCTGGGCATCTCAGCTCTAGGACCTGTGCTTTGAGCCTGGCTATTGGAGAGACCCTCCTTTTGAGATCCTACCCATCACACAAAAGTTCCATCCTGTTCTGTTATTTATTGCTGCAGAGCAAACTATCCTCAAACATGGTATACAAAGACAACCGTGTTATCATGCTTTCAAATTTTGAGAGTCAGAAATTTAGTGAGGACACAATGGGAATGGCTCTTCTCTGCTCCATGATGACTCAAATGGCTGGATGTTGGAATAGCTGGGGCTGCAGGATTCACTTTCAAGATAGCTTCTTCATTCACAAGTCTGGTGCCTGGTCTGGGACAGCTGTCACCTTGAAGTATTGACTTGTGGCCTCTTTAGGCTCAGATATAGAAATGTCTTACATCTGAGTTCTCCAACATGGTAAAAAAACAGCCACAGTGAGCACTGAAATGTGGCTAGTGACTCTGAGGAACTGACTTTTAATTTAATTTAATTTTAATTAATTTAAATTTCAATGTCTGACAAAAAAAACTCTCATGAACAACATAGATAGATAATCCCTAAGATCTTCCACTGACAAGCTATATGGATTTGAACAGGTCATTTAATCTCAGAATCTGAGCCTTCCCACCAGGAAAAAAATGGGATAACTCTTCCTGGGAGGGTTATTGGGGTGTGTGTGGGTGCTAAATTATAAAATAATTTGTATTCTGTATAGCTGTGGGTTATATAATAATGATAATAATAATAATAATAATAATAATAATAATATAACAGAGTTGTGTGAAGATAAAAGGCATTGGAGTCACACAAATTTGGGTATTTGGGTTTAAACTCCATTTCCAGCACTTTCTAGCTCTGTCCAAGGGCCCACTTTGAGCCTCTGTTTTTTCATCTCTAAATTACAAATAACAGTAACTTTTTCACAGGACTGCTAAGGGACTCTAAATGAGTTAAAGGTTAAGATGTGACCAGTACAGTGCCTGGGCACAGTACGTGCTCAGTTCACATTAAACTGTCACAGTGGAGCCACCTGGGGTTCAAATCCTGAATCTAGCACTTACTAGCTATGTAAACATGGGCTTGTTATTTAATCTCTCTTTGCCTCAGTTTTATCATCTTTCAAATAGGGATCATACTTGTCATAAAGTTTAATTATTCATTAATTTTACCATTTAACAAACATTAATTGAGCTCTCTCTTTACATATTAGATTCTGTGCTGGTGCTTGAGACATAATGACAAATAAAAACACAAACTGTCTTTTACTAGGTGGTAAATCAACATTTTTAAAATGTATGAAACAAATGCTGCACAAGCTTATAACTGGGGGGCCAAGGAAGGTGCCCCCCACCCCCAGGGAGGAGACCTTGCATGGGCATGGACATTTGTCAACATTGAGCATGAACGCACATTTGCCAACATTGGAGATATGGGTCTGGAGCTAGGAAGAGAGGAATTCATGAGTTGTCTACTTATAGAGTTGTTAGAGAACAAAGAAGACAAGATTTGTAAAGGGCCAAACACAATATACATCTGAGGGGCTCCACGTACATGAGGGACTCGTTACATGGCTGTCTCCTTCCCTCCATGGGACTTTGGAGTAACAACTCTCACGGTGGAGCAGAGGCAAGCCCAGCCTCTGTAGTGGGACCTCAGTTATCATTGCAGCTCTGGTCTTCCTAAATCTGGAATCATTCCTTTTCCTGGTTGAAACAATTAATCAACAAATTCGCTTGCCCCAAGTAAAATATCATCAGAAATTTACCAGTTGGGTGGACATTTTACTTAGCTCCCAGATATGCAAAGCATCTATAAATTCAACCTAGAAGGGGAATGAGACTTAAACTGTTTTTCTCCTTCGGAGATCCAACGGCCTGACCCTATATTACTGGTCTATATGCAGCTCCTCTGAGCTTCTGCTGCATTTGTAATCTCTACTGATCATTTAGCACCTTCCCCCCCCCAAAAAAAAAAAACCAAAAAAAAAAACACACACACACAAAAAAAACACCAAACAAACACAAGAACAAAAACAAAAATACAAACCACACAGGATAGCTTACATTTCAATTAATTAAAGCATTTGGTTTCCTTCACACAGCAGAGGGCAGAGGCTTGTCTTGAGAGAAAGGAATATGCCTTGAACCTCCATATGTCCACACAGCCACCAGCACTGCAGTTCACTGAGGGCACTGGCTATCTGGGTGACTCAGTTCCATGCCTTTGCCCCCCCAGGGCTGATTGCAACCTCCAAGGGGTTAAGAAAAGCAAGGGTATGCCCAGTTCTCCTAAAGCCTTCACTCTGAATCTTACTCTCTTTCCCCATTTTCAAATATTCTTGGAACTGAAAATCAGTTCCCTGAAAAACAATTATTAGAAAGCCAATTTGCCAAAAGATCAATTCACCTATTGACTAACATGCCAAATTTATCAAATTTGGTCCTTTATAATATTTGACTACTTTACAATTTGACTAGAGTGTCTAGCTGCTAGAATGTCTAGCTGCTTTAACAGAAATGTTTTTAACTCAATATCATTGTCTCATTTTTGTTACTAATGATGATACATAAAGAAACATATTTTATCATTAGTAATGCTATGCCAGCATGTCACATGGAAATTTTTCAATTCATGCTAATATTTATGTAGAACTGTTTTAATTGATGGCTACTTTTGATTTTCTTTGTATGCTCTAGAATATAAATTTAAATTTGATTTAGTTTAAAACTGATTCACTTTGTATGTTTTCAAATTTAAAAGTAAGCTTTTGATTTCTTTATATAGAAGATTTAGTTTAAGTTCAAATTTAATTTAAAATTCTAATACATTTCCAATGCTTTTGAATATAAATATATTAAATGTAAATGTCGAATTGCCAGAAATGGAAAATAAGGCAGATATGCAGTTTGAGAAATTGGCACACACTACTAAAAAGTGCTTGATGTTTAGAAAACTGGAAAATGACATTGCAGCCCAATAGAAATCAGAAATGGCTGCAAAAGACCCATTACCTACATGATGTTGCTATGTAGTATTCAACAGGAGAAATTACAATCTATTGATTTTGTAGCTATTATCAGAAATAACCCATATCTTGTGACAAAAGCAACATTGTCTCTTTTTGATAAACTAGCTAAGCAACTATAAATATGTTTTTAAATGTCAATTTTGTTTTTTGCCCACTTTCTTGGATCTTTAGTATTTCTCAGACAGTCATTCTACGTTGGCTTTTTATTTTCAGTCATTAGTAGCCACATTTTAAAGTTCAAAGTGGTTGCTCCTGATGCTTCTGAGTTGATTCTTCCTTGACTATTTGTCTGGTCCTTGACACATGATTAGTGTGGGAAGTCTCTCTGGCCACCCTCACATCCTTTCCATCGCTTTGGCAGGACCCCTTTCCCTTGAACCTTTTGCAAATAGCTGAAAAGTCAACATACAATTTTAATTAACTTTAAATGAAAATGAAAATAAATGAACTTAAAGCAGTACTCAAAATAAATAGACTTTTAGATGACATTAATTCATAATTTAAAATTTAATTCCAATTTCAAAGCCATCCAAAAGAAATAACAATTAGCTGGAAAAAAATTCCCAGTTAAAAATTCGAATATGCTGAAAAAATTTTCCTATGACAAACAGAAATTTCAGTGGGTAAATGGTCCCATTAAATATCACAACATGTGAATCTGGTAAATTTACTGAATTGGTCATTTGGAAAATTGACCTTTCTAAGAACTGGCTTCCTGGGAATTCGCTTTTAGCAAATTGGCCTTTCAGGGAATGAGTTTTTACCAATTGGGCATTCATTGAAATGATTTTCACTGAACTGATGAATTTCCACCCTCTCTTTTTGAGTTTTCTGGAATTCCCTATCCAACCCGGTCCCTGGGGCCCATATGAATATCCAACTAGCTGGGTTTCCCGGGGTGCAGATTCATGGTGAGAGCACTTAATGGCAAGTCTTTGGGAGGTAGAGCAATATTCAGGTAATTTCTTTGGGGCCTTTGGTATGCTGGAAACCCAGGGTTTTAAAAGGGTCTAATGATATGGGTGTGGGTCTCCTTGTCCCCTTTCTGGCTTCGCCTTGAGAAACATTGGATTATAGAACTGAATCCCATCTATGCAGCTAGAGGGAAAGATTAAGGCTCCTAATTTAGTTCTGGAGTTGGAAGAGACCTTAAGATCACTTAGTCTAGAGTTTCTCAACCTCAGCACTATTGATATTTTGGTCCAGATGATTCTTTATTGCAAGGGCTTTCCAGGGCATTGTAGGGTATTTAACAGAATCTCTGGCTTATTTCTACTACCTGCCAGTTGCACCCTCCAGTTGTGACAATTGAAAGTGTCCCCAGACATTGCTAAATATTGCCTGGCAGGGAGTAAAATGATCCCTGGTTGAGACCCTCTGATTTACTCTGCTATACAATCTAGAACTTTCTTTTACATTTTATACCATACTAGAAGCCCGGTGCACGAAATTCGTGCATGGCGGGGGGTTGTCCCTCAGCCCAGCCTGTACCCTCTCCAATCTGGGACTCCTGGAGGGATGTCTGACTTCCCGTTTAGGCCCGTTCCTGGTGGGATCGGGCCTAAACGGGCAGTCGGACATCCCTCTCACAATCCAGGACTGCTGGCTCCCAACTGCTTGCCTGCCTGCCTTCCTGATTGCCCCTAACCGCTTCTGCCTGCCAGCCTGATCACCTCCTAACCACTCCGCTGCCAGCCTGGTTGCCCCCAACTTCCCTCCTCTGCCAGCCTGGTCACCCCTAACTGCCCTCTCCTGCAGGGTTGATCACCTCCAACTGCCCTCCCTTGCAAGCCTGGTCCCTCTCAACTGCCCTCCCTTGCAGGCCGGGTGCCTCCTAACTGCCCTCTCCTGCTGGCCATCTTGTAGTGGCCATCTTGTGTCCACATGGGGGCAGGATCTTTGACCACATGGGGGCAGCTATATTGTGTGTTGCAGTGATGATCAATCTGTATATTACTCTTTTATTAGATAGGATAGAGGCCTGGTGCACGGTTGGGAGCTAGCTGGTTTGCCCTGAAGGGTGTCCCGGATCAGGGTGGGGGTTCCCTTGGGGCGTGGGGTGGCCTGAGTGAGGGGCCTGTGGTGGTTTGCAGGCCGGCCATGCCCCCTGGTGACCCAAACGGAGGCCCTGGTATCTGGAATTTATTTTCCATCTACAATTGAAACTTTGTAGCCTGGAGCGGAGCCAAGCCTGCTGCTCCCTCTGGGGCGGCAGCCATTTCTGTGGCAGTTAATTCACCTTCTACAATTGAAACTTTGTTGCCTTAAGCGGTGAGCCCGGCCAGGGTGTGCGGAAAGCTTTGCTTCCCCTGTTGCTGCCGGCAACCCTGGCCTGCTCTCTCAAGCTCCATTCTGCCGCCATTTGTTTGAATTTGTTTACCTTCTATAATTGAAACTTTGTAGCTTGAGTGGAGGCTTAGGCCTGCAACGGCTATGGAAAGCTTGGCTTGCTCTGTTACCTGGGAAACCTTGCTCTCTGTGGCTGTAGCCATCTTGGATGGGGTTAATTTGAATACTTGCCCTGATTGGCTGGTGGGCGTGGCTTGGCTGGTGGGCATGGCTTATGTAGTGGAGTGATGGTTAATTTGCATATTACCATTTTATTAGAGAGGATACCCTGCTGCAGAGGGCTGAGAACTAACCTTCTCACTCTAGTTTTCCTTGGGGCAGCTTCATTGGTGTCATGAGAAGAGCATGCACTTTGGGACAAACTGCCTTGGACCTAGGGCTTGTGTCTTTTACTCATTAGGTGTGACTTTGGGCAACGCCCTTAACTCATTTTAGCCTGTTTCATGATATGTCCTAATCCCTGTGTCACAGATTTATTACAAGGACTAAATAACTCTGTGTATAAAATGTCTGGTCTTTTGGTGTGCTTGATAACTGTAATTCCTACATTGGACCCAAACCCCCTATCTTCCATTTCCCCCAGTCGATGGTGAATGTTTGTGTCCCACTAATTTTCTTATGTTGAAGTCCTCATGCCGAATGTGATAATATGAGGAGGTCTGGCTTTGGGAGGTGATTAGGTCACGAGGGTGGAGTCCTCATGAATGAGATTAATGCTCCTTATAAAAGAGTCCCCGAGAACTCCCTGCCCTGCTACCATGTTAGGCAACAATGAGAAGTTGACCGTCTGCAACCCAGAAAAAGACCTTCACCAAAACCTGACCATGCTGGTGCCCTGATCTAGGACTTCCAGCTTCCAGAAATGTGAAAAATAGATTTCTCTTGTTTACAAGCCATCCAGTCTGTGGTATTTTGTTATAGTAGCCAGACATACTAAGACACCTTCCTTGGCCATGCTCCTATACCCCAGTGCCAAGCACATGATCAGATCTTTGGACCTTGTGACAGCTCTGCATTCAGCTGTTGAAGGCTGCCATCCCATGCTTATTCCTTCTTAGCAGACCAAGCTACATAAACCCTCCTTTCTTCTCAGTTTGGTGATGATAGCATTTCATTTTAAGTGGAAGTTCATCATTAAGTCAGTGTGAAACTGGGCAGAAAGAGGATTTAGGGCTGGCACGGTGGGGAGAGGGGGCTCCTAAAAGGCCTTGCTTACCAAGTTTGCTCCTCCAGGGGTTGCAACAGTCATCACAGAGAGGTCTGTGTCCAGAAGAAGTAGCAGATGAACCACCCAATTAGAAAGAAACCAAACCCCACAAGCATGCTTTCCTGCAATGACACCTTCATGCTGGGTGCCCCACAAGGGCCCAGGTTAGGAGAATGAGGTCATATTGTCCTCCCTTGGCATCTCTCTTTCCCCACCAGCTGCCCATTTGAAATTAGCTCCTGACACTTTCCAGGAAGTATAAATGAGACACGGATGCTTGATCCTGGAGATCTGAGAAGCCACATGACTCCTCGAGTAGCCAGCATTTGCTAAGCAGTTTTAAAAAGAGCATTAGTGTCCAGGCATCACGAGATAGCTCTCCTAGGGGAATGCTAAACTCTCCTCCTTGCGAAGGGATCGGCTGGGTTCACCGTATATGCCCCCATAGGTAAACTGGACTTAATACAGCTCAATAGGTCTTGTCAATTTCATGCCTGGGAAATAGGCCCCTGATTGCTGCCTTGTGTCCGAGGAGTAATTCTGAGTCAAAGTACTGGGGATCCATTTAGCTGGGGCCACAGAGATCCTCCAGTTGTGAATGACAGGCCCTAGGTGGGAGCAGGGGACCCAGGGTATTTGCTTTAGTTGATTTTTATATATTTGAGAACATTGTCTTACATGTCAGAGCTGGCTTTGTTTCTCCTTAGACTGGGGAAGGGATATTGGTTTGAAATAGAGTTAGGTGAGAGAATGGTCTCCCAAAGCCCCACTAAAAACAGGCTGAAATCATGGATGGTGTTGGGACTTGCAGATGAGGCAGTCCCGCCTGCCATTCCCTGGAGCCGGAGAGCCTGTTAGCCAAGGGGATTAGAGCAGATTGTTTAAACATGGGGTTGTTGCGTCTGGCCTAAGGCGCTGTGCAATTTACTCCAGACAATCTCTTGATTTATGAGTCTAAATCACATTGAGCGCTATTGTGAATCACCAGTTCCCCTCCCTTGCAAGGTTCTGAAGATAAGAGTTCCAAATGGGAAGCTTTCCGGGACCCAGGAAAAAAAGAGCAGGACTGTATTTTCTAAGTCTATGAAAGAACACTGAGCTGCTTTCTGGGCATCTCTGGGAAGCTTTGGAAATGTAAGGAAGAAGAAAAAGCCATTTTTAGGAGTCTTTGGCTGAAAGAATGTCCATCAGGGTCCTTGAGCTCAATCTCCTGCCTCAGCTACAGAACTTTAATCAAACTTTCTCAAGAGCCACATACATTGCGTTTCAAGGGCCTTTAGTCATAGTCAACTTCCATTTCATAACCTCAGAGAAAGAGAGCTAAAGGAACTCAAAGGCCAATCAGTTCAATGTGGCAGTTCTAAAGTTAAATAGCCTGAGTATTGGAGAAATGATGTGACTTGCCTAAAACTGTAGGGTCGAGTCTGGACCATGATACAGAAGACTTTCCTCATAGTTCCAAGCCATTTTAGCGGGATCCCACCATGCTCTCCAGTTCCACCAATACTGTGTTTGCTGAGGGATTTTCAATAGTTTTTGTGGGTTTTCCTTCTAAACAGCTATTCTTACCCCTGAAGGGGATAATGAGCCATACAGAATAGTATCCTCCATATGGTTTCCTTTCCTTTCCTTTCCTTTCCTTTCCTTTCCTTTCCTTTCCTTTCCTTTCCTTTCCTTTCCTTTCCTTTCCTTTCCTTTCCTTTCCTTTCCTTTCCTTTCCTTTCCTTTCCTTCCCTTCCCTTCCCTTCCCTTCCCTTCCCTTCCCTTCCCTTCTCTTCCCTTTCTTTTCCTTACCTCTCCATTCTTCTCTCCTTTCCATTCCTTTCCTTTCTTTCCAGCATTTTAAAAACATTAAGACAATTTTTCAGAGCAATTTTAGATTTACAACAAAATTAATAGGTATAGAGATTTCCCATACTCCCTGCCCTCTCTCAAGTACAGTCTCTCCCATTATCAATGTCACTCACTGGAATGGCACTTTTTTTTTTTAATTGAAGATAATCCAGCAATAATCCCCAAAAGTCCATAGTTTACCTTAGGGTTCACTTTTGGTGTTGTATGTTTTATGGGTTTGGACAAAAGTATTTTTGCATATGTTTATCATCATAATATAAAGAGTATTCTTACTGCTTTAAAAAATTCTATGTGTTCTGCCTATTCATCTCTCCACTCCCATGCTTGGCAATGACTGTTATTTTTATTGTTTTCATAGTTTTGTCTTTTCTAGAATGCCATATATGTTGGACATACATACATACAGTATGTAGCCTTTTCAGATTAGTTTTTTTTCATTTAGTAATAGGCATTTAAGTTTCCTCCATGTCTCTTCATGGCTCCATAGCACATTTCTTTTTAGCGCTGAATAATATTTCATTGTCAGGATATATTACAGTTCATTTACTCACTCACCTGCTGAAGGATCTCTTGGTTACTTTCAAGTTTTGGCAATTATAAATAAAACTCTTATAAACACCTTTTTCTAGCAAACTATAACATACTACAGGTTTTTGTGTGGACATGTTTTCAACTTGAATACCAAGGAGAGTGATTGCTGAAATGTCTGGTAAGAGTATATTTATTTTTGTATATATTGCCAAACTGTCTTCCAAAGTGGCAGTACCATTTTGCATTCCCACTAGTAACGTGTGAGAGTCCTTGTTGTCCCACATCCTCATCAGCATTTGGTGTTGTCAGTATTTTGGATTTTGGCCATTCTTATACATGTGCATCTCGCTGTTGTTTTAATTTGCATTTCCCTGGTGACATATGATGTTGAACATCTTTTCATATGTTTATTTGCCATATGTGTATCTTCTCTGATGAGGTATTTGTTAAGGTCTTTGCCCATTTTTAAAAATCAAGTTGATTGATTTCATATTGTTTAGTTTTAAGAGTTCTTTGTGTATTTTGGATAACAATCTTTTATCAGATGGGTCTGTTGTAAATATTTCCTTCAAGTCTGTGGCTTGTCTTCTAATTATCTTGATATTGTCTTTCACAATATCATTAAAATTTTAATGAAGTCCAGATTATCAGGTATTTTTTATGGTTTGTGCCTTTGGTGTTGTGTCATCACCGTGCGCAAGGTCATCTTGGCTGTCTCTTATATTATCTTTTAGTTTTATAGTTTTGTATTTTACATTTAGGTCTATGATTCATTTTGAGTTAATTTTTGTAAAGGGTGTAAAATCTGTGTTGTTTTTTTTTTCATTTTTGGGCATGGATGCCCATTTATTGAAGAGGCTATTGTTGCTCCATTTTGCTGACTTTGCTCTAATGTCAAATATCAGTTGACTATTGTTTATGGGAGTTCCTTTTCCTTTACCAACATTTATTAAATATTCAATTGCTAAAAAATCACTGAATATTTATTGAGCCCCATCTATGTGCCAGGGATGATGCTAAGAGCTCTCACATTTAATCCTCAAAGTAACTTTGAAGAGCTACTCTTTGTCCATTTAACAGACAAGGACACAGAGACTTGGAGAAGTGACTTAACTGTCATGTTTGCACAGGAAGATTTGGATTTGAGTTTTAATTCTGCCATTTCTCCCTAGTACTTGAATTGATGATATTGACCATTATGCTATACTAGGTGGCATACTCTATTTAAACTAGAGTAGCTCTAGTTCAAATTAGCGTCAAAGTAATGAATGGACTTAAGTGCTTTTGCCAGGTGGCCATTTTCAGACTGGCTTACAATACTTTACATTGCTCATATTATTCTTTTCATGGGGACTTTCCTGCTGTTCCCATGTTGCATGGAAGTTAGCATACCTATCTGCAACTGGGCCAGTTAGTATTTCTTCAGGGCAGGAATTACTTTGGGGCCACATGAAGCTATCAGAATTGCTGATTCTGAGGTGAGATGAAGCACATTAACCATACTACTGCCAAAGATGGAATAATTTTTATCATTTTTATCTTCTTCTAATTCAACAAAAGCATGTTCTAAAAGCTATGAGTCTTGATGAGTTAAACACTACCAGGTTTGTGGTATACCATGACTACTCTGGATGCCAAACCTAGAGTCATTAGTGAAGAGCTGAGGCTAAAAAGGTGGTTCATGGTCACCAGAAGCTTGACATTCAAAATGCTCCCAGACTGGGCCCCTCCCACCTCTCTAAAGGCCAAATATCTTCTATTGATTCCCTACATACATGCTTTATTACAGAATAATTTAATCACTCATTGTTTGCTGGATAAGTTTCCTAGAAAGTTGTTCTCAAAGGCCTTTATATCACTATGTCTCCTTTAAGGCTTTGTTAAATATCATCTTTTCTGTGAAAGTTTTCTGGATCTCTCACTGGAAGAAATTTCCCCTTTCAATGAGTTCCTTCTCTAACTTCTTATCACACTTGGCCCATTTCACTTGGCAAAGTAGCTATTTACTGACATTGCTTAGCTTAGCTGAGCTTAGAAATGAGAAACCAATGAATGATTCTAAGCAGGACAATAAGGGTCAGATTTGTATTTAAATTTTATCCTATTTTTCTATGAAAAATGATTGGCCAGAGTGAGTTGGACAGTGAGATTAAAAGAGCCTTCTTGACCTATAGAATGAAACTGGATTGGTAGAGGTAGAGACAATAAGTGGAGATAAGGAAGCTCTGCAATATTTTGGGGTCCTCAGGGGGCTATATGTGTTTGTTCTTTCTGGCCTCTGGATTCCCAGTTCTTTCTCTAAGGATTTGTTCCAGTTCAACATGTCTTCCTCTTTTCTCTGACATTCTACCTAAGTATGTTGGTGCTCATGTGGTATGGGTTTTTTTTGTGTGTGTGCATGTCTGAATATTGTGTACACACATACTAGTAGGCTTGTGTGCATGGATGTACATGCATTTGTGCATGTACATGTGTTTGTGTTGACCTGCTATTGTTGTCATCATTGCAGCCAGTGTTCTGGACACAGATTCAAAGAGATAAAAAGCTGACAGGTGACAGCTGGATATAGTTAGAATAGGTAAGACTAGAGATTAGACACTGATAAAGGAAGTCTATCTCCACTTGGCTTCCTACATGTTAGACTGGTTGGAACCCATGAGCAGGTGATAAGGGGGCAGATTCATTTCCTGACCTTGACAGCTTGAAGGATAGGAAGATCTCTCTACCCACTCAATGCTTGCATCTCTTTACAATGGGTGAGGGCTATTTCAATGCGAGGTTAAGGGCATACCCAACATGACCTCTGGATGGCCCCTCTGAGGTAATCTGTGATACTGTCTCTTTAGCCACAATGAATATGGGGTATGGATCATTATTTTAGCCACATGAAAACTGAGAACACTATATAAATTCACATTATTGAGCAAGAATCATTATGGTGACCTTGTATGTTTTCATATTTACTCTTGCAGTTCCCCTGTCCCATCCCTACTTTGGTTTATTTAAAATTATGGTCTCCTATAGGAATGGAGATATTTCATAGAGTGGAAGTTGTGTTCAAGATAGGATCTTGAGCCCAGGAAAGAATGGAGAAGATGAAAGGAGGTCATGGCAGTGGCTTCTTCCTGGATTGTGTGTGTTTGAAAGGGAACATCCAGACCTTATAAAGAAACTCAGCACAGACACGTGGCACCTCCCAACTGAGCCCTCATCCCTGAAAGGGCTGGAAAATGAATAACGGAGACCTCAATTATCTTTAAACTAGCAAATTTATATTTACATTTTTACAAGATTCAGTTAACATAGGACTAGTTTTCTTTGTGATATTGAGGCCTGAGTTGTAAGATGCAAGTTAATGTCATTTGTGTGCATAAAATGAGGAGGGGAGTCAAGATGGTAAGAGAAATGAAGGACTCTAAAGCTTATTGAATGCCAATGGAAAGCCACTTAAAGGCATTCTTCCAATAAGAGAAAACTGGCTTCCAGACAAGTTAAATGACTTGTCTAAGGCCACATAGGGTGTTAGTGGTAAAATTGGCTTGGAAGCCAAGGGACTGACTCTATTAAAGGTTCTTTAGTAATCCTAAAAGTTAGTTTTCTTATGTCAAAACAGTTTTAAGAATTTCTTTAGTCAATAAAGACTTCCAGTTTCTTTCTCTCTTTTTGTCTATCTCTCTTTCATATATATGTACACACACACACACACACACACACACACACACACACACACGTGTGTGTGTGTGTCTGTGTGTGTGTGATATATATATCACAACTAATACTCCAAGCTTCAAGCTTCAAATTACATTACAAGAGAAGAGTAAACTGCCAGGTCCAACAGGGTCAACTCCAGACCACATCATGCTAGAACAAAGAATCAGGTAGAAAACATGGAAAAGAGGAGAGGGGTCTGGGGGCCTTGCTATGGCAGAACCACAGATAAAATAACTCCTGAAAGAGAAGTTAACACTTGAGTGAAAAATAATGAGAACAACTCTGAGAAGAGGTAGCTGAAAAGACTGGTTTCTGGGGAATTGAATGGAAGGGCTTGACAGTGTATGGAACAGGGACTGGCAGTGTGAGAAAGGCTCCATCTCTGGAGAAGAGGACACCACAGGGCAGGTGTGCTTTGGGAAGCTGGTTAGTAAAGGGAAACAAGGAAGTGAGAGTGTTCTGCAAAACAAACGTGAATCCCCCAGATCAGAAGACATTATCAATCCTTCCCCCCAAAGTGCCATCAAGGAAAGAAACTACACTTTTTTATACCAACAGAAGAGGGTGCTCTTGAACTAAGAAATGTTGTCAGCCACCCTTTGTCAGCCATAATTGTGCCTACATATAACTGTATATATAAACACTTAAAATGAATAGAAAATGGCAGATAATATTTGTACAAGGCCACTAGAAAAACAAAATATGAGAATCCACACATCTTAGCAGATGTAAATGCTCCTATCAACATCAAACATGAAACAGAAGACAATCTTAACACCTAAACTGAATAAAAAATCCCAAGACAAGCATTTGAAAATATGAAACCAAAACTTACATCAGGAGTTCCAAAGTTTAGAACAGAAATAGAAAAAAAAAAAGAGAGAGTGAAATAAGAGTTGAATGAACTTAAGAAAAAAAATGGAAAAGACAAAATCATCTTAAAAATAAAAGCTAAATTACAAAATACTCATAGAATAATATATTTGACTGAAAATATAAGAGATATTGAGAACAGTCAGAAAAAGAGCCAAGAGGGTGAAAATTAAGTAAGGAATGAAGCAAAAAGGATCAGAGAGAAAATAATTGATAGAAAATAGGTTCAGAAGAGTCTGAAAAAGACTAGTCTTAAAATAAAAAAATAATTAGTACTTTAAACTATAATTTTAAAAAAATTATAAAATGAAGATTTGCATCTGAATCTTTAAAGGGCCCAAAGTTTTCAAAATAAACCTGCAATGATGAAGTACAAGACATGTGTTAGGAAAATATTAAACTTTATAAAGAAAACAATTCTCTAGGTCTCCAGGCAAAAAGACAAAATCACTTACATAAGAAAGAAAATCAAGTAAGCATCAGACTTATATAAAATGAGGAAACAATGGAGTTGCATTTTTGAGAAACTATAGGAAGTGTGATTTGAATGTTTTTTATTGTAGAATAGCTCATTTGTATGGATCAAGATGGTGAGAAGCAGTTTTCTGTGTGCAAAAATTCAAAGAACATTCACTATTCCTCTGTGAGGGATCTACTTGAGGGTGAACATTATTCAACCAAGATAGGACCAGGACTGCAAACTTTGGCAAATGGACTTTTGAATATATTTCAATGTAAACCTATACCTAAAACAAGGATGGAGACAAGAGTGGAAGGACAGTATAACTGTGGTATGTCATAACAATACTGGATTAAACATTGTCACATAGATAATAAGTGAGAGTAAACAACAGCATTTAAAGCAGAAAAACCAGTAAGTAGAGGGTAAATAAGAAAAAATGAAGTAATGGCGTTAGGAAAAGTATTAGTAAAAAGGTAACTACAATGAAAATACCCACCTTTCTAAATACCAAAAGAAATATAAAATAAGGACAGAAAACAGTACGTACAATTTCACACAAAATATGAGTTGAGAGTAAACATATCAGTCATATTAATAAACTATATATGTCATATTATTATAATGTATTAATAAGTTTATTGATACATTTCATAACTCTCTCATTAAAAATATGTTCAAATTGACTCACAGCAAAAATCAATTCTATGAGATACATAAGGGATACACTTACAATAAAGCAGTTCAGAAAGGCTAAGAGTAAAGGGACTGACAAAGATATTCCAAAAAAATTGAATCAATACAATAAATAAGAGTATAAAGATCTAATCAACAATCAACAATCAATAAAAAAGGTATTATGGCTGTATATCAAATATCAAACCTTGATCATATAGAGGATATAACCTAATTTTAAAACACACATAATGGTCACAAAAATTGACCACATATTGGGTCACAAAGAAAGTCTTAGCAAGTGCTGTAAAACAGAAATTAATATCAAAATTTAAAAAAGGTCTTTCTACTTAGAAATTAAACAACAACAAATTTCTGTTGAAATACTATTGGATAAAAGTAAACATATAAACTGAAATTGCAAAATTGGCAAAAACAATAAATTATAATGAAAAATATGAGCATCAGAATTTATGAGTTATAATTAAAGCAATAATCCGAGGATAATTCATGGTCTTAAATACTTGAATTAATGAAAAATAAAATAAATGTTTAATTCCTCATTCAAAAATATTAAAAAAACTCATAAAGTAAACCAAAAGAAACACAGGAAAGGAAATAATAAAGATAGAAAAAAACAAATTAATGTGGTGGAAAACAATAAAGAGTAGAACTAATAAATGAATCAAATGCACTTGTTTTAAAGAAAAAGTAGAATAGACATACCAATAGCTCACCTAGTTAAAAAAAAAGGCAAAGCACAAACATACAAAATAAGGAAAGCCTAGAGAGAAATAACTGTTGCAAAGATTAATATAAATCATAAGTGGACTACTTTGCAAAAGTCTATGTAAAAACATTGGAAAACTCTGAAACATTTTATTCTCTATGAAATGTAATTATCAAAACAGATAGCATTTAATATAGAAAGTTTAAAAAGACTACTCTCCAGGGTGGAAAAAGATGGAGAAACTTTTCAACAAATTATTCCATATAGAAACACTAGCCCCAGGTGATAGCACAGGGGAATTTTGCAAACCTTTAAAAATCAAATAATCTAAATGTTTCATAAATTGTTCCAGAAAATAATAAATGAAGGTGATCTTCCAGAATTTTAAGGAATAAGTGTAAGGTTGATGCCTAAATCTAATAAATTAATAATAACAATGATAATAATATTGTAGTGTATAAGAAACTACAGACTAATCCTAATATATAAAAATCCAGGGTCCGTAATGACCGAAGGCTCGACTGAACACTGGAAGTCAGTCCTGCAGTCAGTGCTGGGTTGGTGCGATAACCCAGCACTGACTGCCTCTGCTGCGGGTGCAGTGACCTAGCACTGACTGACAAGGGGGCTGTGGATCAGGCCTGGAGCGAGGACCAGAGAGAGAGGCAGGGTCTGATCTGCAGCCTCCGAAGCAGCTGTTGATCAGCACTTGCCTCTCTCTCTCCAGGCTTCGCCAGCAACCTCACCTCTCTTTCTCTCCAGGCCTCCATGGTGGGGCTGCTGATCAGCCCCACCTCTCTGATCAGGCCTGGAGATAGGCCCGGAGATGCTGACTGGCTTAGAAACCAACCAATCAGAACCAAATCTGGGTGAACTGTGAGGAGCCAATGGCTGCCTAGGAGGCAGAGCTTTTGATGCTGACTGGCATAGAAACCGACCAATCAGAACCTAATCTGGGTGAACTGTGAAGGCAGAACCTAAGGTGGGGGGCTGAGGAGGGGTTTTAAGGGCAACAGCTGTTTGGTATAAGGTGTAAGAAAGCGGTTCAATTTTTTAATGACCAGTTTGGCAGTATAGTGCATATGGCTGGCTATCAGTCCAGATATAGGGATTATGTATTTTTGTCTGCCAAGAGCATCTCCTCCTGCTGAAAAAGGCTCCCCTCTCCCATTTAAGCAATCTTATCCTATATAATCTATCTATACTAATAAAAGGGCAAAATGCTAATTAGACCGGGTCGACTGGCCATCTTCCGGACGCCCAACTTCCTTCTGGAAAAAGCCACAGTGGTGGGGGTCAAGGCAGAGGCAGTTGGGGGCAACCAGGCTGGCAGGGGTGGGCAGTTGGGGGCGAGATCAGGCCGGCAGGGGAGGGTAGTTGGGGGCAATCAGGCCAGCAGGGGAGGGCAGTTGGGGGCGAGATCAGGCTGGCAGGGGAGGACAGTTAGGGGAGATCAGGCAGGCAGGCAGGTGAGCAGTTAGGAGCCAGAGGTCCCAGATTGCCAGAGGGATGTCTGACTGCCAGTTTAGGCCCGATCCCTGTGGTATTATGGATATGACCAAAATAACTAGAATGACTGGAACAACCAGTCGCTATGCCGTGCACTGTGGCTGGCCAACCGGCCTTATGGGGGCGGGGCCTGCCGGCCAACCTCCCATGGCCCCTCTCCCCACCCAGCCAACCCCCAATCAGCCCCGATTGGGGTGGGCCGGCCAGCCGGATCCCACCTGTGCACAAATTTGTGTACTGGGCCTCTAGTAATTATAATAATGTCTTTTATTCCATTTAATTAAAAATAATGATATTTAAAAACAAACAAAGAATGAAATAAAACAAAATGAGGTGGGAGGGTGAAAAAAAGCTCTTCTTTACAGAAAAATGCTAATGGAATGTAGAAGGAATGATAGAATCAGAAAATAACCGTTGATATAATGATTGATTCAGGCAAGTATCAATAATGGATACTAAAATCATTTGGTGAAACGTTCTTGAGTTATAAGGTATAAATGCAGTCTTAAAGTTTAACCTCACAAATTACTTACTAATTGCAAAAGAAAGGTACTTTGGAAGATATTGGTTGGAGTCACCTTAACCAATAATCAAACCACATTACCCATAATGGGATAATCTGAAATTATATGTTTCCTGATATGGCACACTGAGAAAAACCCAACACCATTTGTTATATTCTTGCCAAATATATTGACTCAATTTAAACATGAAAAAACAATCAGAAAAATCTAAATTTATGGGACTGGCTATAGAAGAACTTGCCAGAGTATTGCAAAATCTCACTCTTGTGAAAGAAAAAAAAAGTGACAGAATTGTTAATGAAGAATAAAGGAACACAACAACTAACTGTAATCTATGACATTAGATTTGAACTTTCATTCAAAATAATTAACCATTAAAGACCTTATTAGGTTAACTGGAAAATTTTGAATATTTATTGTATATTAAATAATTTTATGGCATTAATGTTAAATTTCTTGAGAGTGATCATGGTATTATGGATATGTAAGAAAAAGTCCTACAAAGAAAAAAAATCGTAGTAGGAGGTTATTTAGAAAGAAGGAGGAACATACGATAATAAAAATAGAAATGGAAGGCTTACTCTTCCCAAACATCTCTAAAGTATAAGTGAGATTTAAGGTCTATTTGGACATTGAAAAAGAAAGTGGGCTTGAAGATAATGTTGAGGTATCTAATTTGAATTAATGGATGCATTTTGGTGCCATTCTTTAAAATTGCTAAGTGTGCATACTGTGTTGCGATATCTGTAAGACATTCATAAGGAAACTTTAATTATACCATTAGAAAGGTTTTTCTAAAAGTCAGGAATTGAATTAGAGCCAGAAATTTCAACCTGAGCAATTATAGGTACAGAGGTGGTAGCTGAAGCCAGTGTGGGAGATGAAATTTCTCCAGAAAGTAGCGAATATACAATGGGCTGAGAATAGGGTACTGGAAAACATCAGCAATCCTTGAAAATCCTTTTGTCCTATCCATTCTCCATAGGAGCTCATTCCATGTTATTGGAGCTTCAAAAATATGGCCTCACTATCAATATCAGTCAGATTCTACCAGGAAACAAGTCACTGAGATGGTCTGGGACTAATGAAGGGACTACTTCAGTAGTGTCAGAAGGGTTAAGGAAAGAAAGAAGTTCAGGCACTCAGAGAAAAATAAAGACTTTTGAGTGAAACGAAGCTTTTTTTTTTTTTGAGCGGGGTCTACTAGAGAACTATGAGACAAGTCAAATAATTATTATTCTTTTGGAATGAGTGTTTGAAAGAGCTCTAGCTTTATTCTGCTCTGTCAGGTTCCAGAAAGCAGGATGCTAATTTTCAAGGCTGTAACTAAGCTGGGGTCTTCTTTATAAAGTCTTTCCCTTTAGCTCCTGTTGGTGCAGCACTCTTAACCACCTATGATCACCCAATCCAAATCATTTTTTCTTAAATACATACTAAAAAATTTAATATGCTTTAGTTTATCTTTTAACAGCAGCATCCCATGTTCCATTTACCCCCTTTCCTTCTAGACATTAAAATCTCTCTACATCAATCCCTATCATATTAGAAAGAAAGGCTGACACACTAATATACATCAAGAAGACAATCACTGAAAGAGATTACTGTCATTTCCTCTAGGTAACATTTGACAATAGCTGTAACTTTCAATCTTTAACTTGAAAGAGCAACCAATGGAAATTCCTGGAAAACCAGCAAGGTGTGTGTACTAGATATTTTTGTAGATACCATTTTATTACCTTCCACTCTGTACCAACTCTACACTAGACATTTTAAGTACAGTGTCCATTCAATCTTCATGGTAACCCTACGAAGAAGGTATTATTCCTATTTTATAGGTGGTAAAACCTTGTTGCTCTTAAAGATGAGCAACACAGGTAGTAAAAACACAGGGCTGTGGTTTGAATCCAGGTCAGTCTGATTTAAAAACCTTAAGTACCCCGCATTTGACAGCTTCCCTGCTGGAGGCCATTCAGGCTGAACAACTCATGTCAGGGATAGTGTGGTCGGAATTCACATCATTGGCCGCATTGCATCCCATTTTCATTCTAGTCAGATAGTTGGTCTCTTCCAAAACCAGGAATTCCCTTCTTTAATAAATTTTTATTTCTCTTTCTGGATTTCAAATTATTATTAATTTTCCCCATTTTGGGACTGAATTGACAAGAGAAACCTCAGGTCTTTCTCTTTTGATGGCATACGTTGCTCAGAGACCAGGGAGAAACAATAAAAACCACTGTTCTACTAGAAATTATACTTTCATGAGTCTTGAAATTAGTGAATGTTTAATAGCTAAGTAGACCAGAGTAGAGTTCTGGGTGAAATGAAGCGACACAAATAACACAGTGATCTCAATGGAAAGGCGGAAGAACACCCTTATGCCCTTCTTTTCCCCTCCATATGTTGTGAGTTGTGGGACTCAAGGGGAAGATATAGTGTGCCTTGAGGGGTGTGGGGGAAACATGAGCTCCAGGAATGATGTTTACGAGCACTCTGATCTTAATGAAACACCAGGCTGGGAAGGTGGTAGGCACGAGTCAGGAAATTCTAAGGCCTGGCTGGAGCTGCAGGGGGAACAGCTAGAGCCTGATTACCTGTGGACGAGGTATCTGTGAACAGGTCAGGATCACCCAGCATCTTCTCTTAGCATTTATCCATTTGGGCAAGAAACCAGGGGCAGGTAAACTATAAATCAACGTTCTCTGTCTCTACCTTCAATATGTTGATGAGGTTCAGGCCCAGGCAAAGAAGGGATTAGATGTTTGAATTTACCTATGATTGTTATAGAAAAATCAAAAGTCAAATTTATTTGAATAATAATTGCTTTCATATTAGTTACGACTCTTCTTTCATCTACTGATGATTGAAGTAAGTAACTGAGTTGGCCAAAAGCAATCTTAACTTCACATTAGGGTTGAAATAGAATAAAGACACAACTATGGGTGAGCATATGGACTGTGTGAACTTTGGTCATATTCTGCAAATATCCCCATGATCCATGCCATCAGTGTACAGGTTATCAGGCTCTCTTTGCCTGAATAGGATTCTATTTCCTGGTATTTTTCCTCTTTTCACCCTACTCCAATAGTCTTTATAAATGAATAGTATCTCCTATACATTTAGATTGTAGCAGGGGGAAAGAGAGCCTCTCAGAGATCCAGAGGAGAGAGAAGCTACTGGGGAGGACACTGGACCCAGAGACCCACACAGTGCTCAACACATAATGGGAGTTGGATCTCAGTCCATATTTCTTGACTTTTAACAAAATGGTGGTTCCAGATTTCAGGCTATTGACAAGAACTAAATACATGGTGTGGCAATGTGTTTCGAAGTTAGAATTTTTTGGCTGTGGCAAAATCCGAGGGCAAAATCGAAATCCTGTCTTGCTCCCCTGACTAAAGCCAGTGAGAATAGTTCCTCATTGTGGTTTCTGAAATTCAAAGAAAAGATGACTTCAAGTGATTTATTATACAAGTTTCAGAGGTTCATGGGCATTTAATGGTTCCCACCAAGTTGGATTTTGATGGGTTAAGTGTAAGTGAATCAGGAACATAAGGATTAAATTTCCTCTCCAATACACATGGGTTTTAAATGAAGGGGGAAAGGTGCTTGAGGCACAATGCATTTATTTGCCAAATCCCCAAACATTCAAGAAATAGTTCAAGATGTTTCAGTAAATCCAGCCAGCTGCCCAAGCTCCCTCTCCCTGGAGTGATTGTCTGTACATACATGCTGATGTACACAGAGAATGATGCCCAATCTTCTGGAATTCAAGTTTTAGATCTTCACGTCTCTGGTACAGATAACTCTAAATTCCCAGATGGCCTAAGGTTCAAGTTTTAGCAATCTTTTTCCCAAAATATATACTAAACTTCCTCAGCCCATCTTCCCTTACTCAATGTCTGCTCAAATACACATCCTTATGAGGCAAAGAAAATTTGTATTTACCAATGTCACAATTATTTAGATCAAAAGCATTTACTTTGTCTTCTGTTTACATGTGGTGGCATATTAATAATCTTTTGTTAGTTTGAGGTGAGACCAACAAAAGGTGAAAATGTGGCTCAATTTCCCTGAATCTAAATCTAAATAAATTAGGTTATAGAGGTTAAAGATAGAGAAAGACAGGAGAACATGGATATAAGTTGAAGACTTTTTCAGTCATCTGGTAGTGAAGAAATGGGAGAGAAGGTAAGAGGTACAGAGCTGGAGAGAAGATAAGCCCACCAAAACTTTGCTGAGTCTACATGTCCTATCCTATGACAACCAGATGGGAAAATATGCTTCCACCAATATAATTTGTTTTGTCCAATTTATCTGATGAAAGGTAAGAATGAGAATTTATTGTTCCTATTTGCATGTGGACTGAACTTGGTGTATTGCGATAACACACTGATCATGTCTGAATCTACTATGGTCATGTCCTGCCACCACTGTGGTGTTGGCAGGATTTAGATATGGAGTAGATATGGGTGAAGGGTGAAGAAGAGAGAAGGTACTTTCAAGATATAAGCTTGCACCTCTGATTGAAGTGTCATTACTGAAGCTGGAAAAAGATGAGATAATATTAGATAAAGAAGGTACCTTAAGGAGCAATGTCAGTGGTGCATATTTATTTTGGAGTTGTGTGCATTCTGATGCTACTTTAAAAACCACTGTGATTTAAATCATATATAAATGAAGCTATCCTAAATCCCTATTCCATTTTCTAAGAAGAGTACAACTCCCTTGCTATGATTAGGGTAGTACAGTTAAAATCACAGCAAGTTAAATATTTATGGTCACCTCCATTCCTGGCTTCTTACTTCCCTTGGATTCTTATTCTTCTCTGTTCCTTGGGATTTCCTTTATCTTTATCCACTCATTGAAACATGGAACTATGCTTCTTTCTTTAATTTTAGTAACAATGAAAAAAATATTCATATTAGACTTTCATCAACCCCCCAAATTTAGATTTTCATAAAATCTTCTACATATACAGAGTATTTGGTAATATTTCTGTGTTGTTAATATTTAGGTCTAAACTTTACTTTCCAGGTGAAAGACTCAGTCATCACTTTATATTGACTACTTACATAAGATCAGATTGAGTTCCTAGAGAGATACCATTTTATTCCTGAGTCTCACTCCAAGTAGGGAAAATGGAGTGATATTGTCATTGTTCCAGTTATGGATATTAAAGCAGAGGAATGTATGTTGAATAGAGAAAGTCAGAGGATAGTATGTCTGCCCATTTAGCTGTCCAGGGCTGTTGATCTTCTCAGGACCTTATTTCTGAGTTTTATTACTGATCTTGGTAATATCTAGCTGTGTAACCATAGGCAGTCATGTAGCCATTAAGGTCTCAGTTCCTTGGTCTGTAAAATGAGCTGGATCTTGAACCCTTGACACTCTGACATTCATACCTGCAAGGATCTCCAATGTTGCTGCTTGTCTGCTAGCTTTGAGTCAGTGGTTTTTTTAGAAGCATCAAACCAGAATGAGAAGGACAAGAGCATAGACTTATTCCTAGGGTAAATGGGCAGTGAGCAGTAAAGTTTTGAAGCCTGTCTATGACCTCACTGCCATTCCCTGATGCCACCTCCATTATCCAAATGTCTATTGTGAGTCTATACCTATGCCAGTTACCACTCAGCCAATTCTCCCCAAAGTTTGTCAATGTGGGTTTAAAATGTTACCTTCTCCTTGGAGCGCTTACTCTTTAATAGTTGACTCTAGTAAGTAGAAATTTAAGATTTAAAAAATTAGGCAATGGATTTTTAAAATTTCAGGTTCACTACTGTGTTTAAGAATGGCATTAAGGAGATGGTTGCAAGAGAAGATACAGGGATTAGAAAAAGACAGCCATGACCAAACCTTTGAAACAGAGGTAGCCCAGAAACCGCTCGGAGGACCTTCAATGAGCAATTGGATGGAATAGAGCTTTCCCAGCCATTGGCTGTCTCTCCTGACCACTCTGTCTTATACATTTCTCTTCTGCCTTGGTTTTCACAGCTAGTAGGGCATTTGAACCCAAACCTCCAGATTTGGCTATTTTACTTACTATTTGTGTCATCTTCGCAACTTAACTTTGCCTCTCTCATCCTTAGTTTTCTCATCTGTCAAATGGGGGTTGTTTAGAAGCTTGTCAGATGATTTTGGAAAGCACCCAGCATGGCTTTACACAGGAGTGGTGAAGAGTCTAGGACAAGACAGTCTGAGTTAGACTTACTAGATAAGTTAATGTAAGCAGGTTACTTAAGCTTCCCGTGCTTCAGTTTCCTCTTTTGCAAAGTGCTGCTAGTAAAGACATCCACCCCACTGAGTTGTTGTCAAGAGTAAATGAGTTAAGATATGGTTGAACAGTGCCTGGTTCCTAGTAAGTGGTATAAAAGTGTTTTCTCTCATTGCTATTATGATAATGGAGTTTGCCTCTGCAACCTATTCTAGTAGAAAAACTGTTGGTCAGTTAGTTCTCACTCATGTCTAGGCTACACTTAACTTGCTGTAGGCAAAGCTCATTTCATTTGTTCAATTTGTGGACATTAAAATGAACAATGACCAAAGGACTTGAGATCTCTTGGTCTTCACAGTCTGGAGACAGGAGAAAGACTCTAAGCTTTTTGCATGTGTGAAACTGTGGGTGACTCACAGTGTTTAAGAGTCTGAAGTTGTTTCCACCCCCACTCCTCTCTGTATACCAGACACAGAGCGGGTGGCTGTAGGGGTTCCCATGCACTCACCATGGGTTTGCTGTTTGCCTCCCCAGGGCACCCATGTGGATTTAAATTATAGTTCTGCAACTGGCCTATAGCTCCCAGGGCTTCCCCAAGATATACACCAAGCAGTGGGGGTGGGGTGGGGGTTGTGGGTCTGAGCTGGGAGAATAGGGATTAAATCTGCCAGTTAGCAGCCTTAAGGCACCAGACAACAGCCAGAGGGGGCCAGTCTGAGGTAGCCAAATAGTGAGTTGCTCATAAATACGAGGAGGGGGTGGGCGGCAGAAGAAACCACAGTTAGCCCTGCAAACATTCCCTGCCAAACGTCACATTACCACAGAGGATGAGGCAGCGCTGCTGGTTTTCTGCAAGGTGTGTGGGGTGCGCGCATGTGCAGGCGTGAACATGCACACACGCGCACAATCATTCTGTAATGACCTCCACGAGAAACTCCCCCGCCGTCCTTCCCATCCATAGCGTTTGGAGCAATTAGGTAGGACTTGGGCAGAATGATTCATGCTTCAATAAATTCAATTTCAACAAAACATAATTATGTTGAGTCACCTAATCGCAGCTGTAATCACGGCCGGCCCGCCTCTCCAGAAGTCAAAACAGTTGAGGGCATTCAGCAAGGGCGTCTGTTTCCTCATTATGACTGAAGGCTCCATTTTTTTTGCCAAGCAGCCATACTTGAGACTCCAGTTCCTTGCTAAATTTGAAAATCACAAATATTCCAGAAATACATAAAGGTGCAATGCATACTTGAGTGAATACCCTTGTATGTATCAATCGGCCTAAAATTAAAACTATATATTATTGTATATTTTTAGTGGTTGTTTTAGATATCTATAAAATGTATAAATGTACGGTCTACTAAGAGTTAATATTACCACTCATGCAAAAATATAAAAACTAACAACATTATGGGTCCCTTTATTTCAACCCACCATCCTTTATATTACAGTTGTCATATGTTAACATCTATATACATGGAAAACCCCACCAATATAAAACATTTTAGTTTGAACAATTGTATATGTTTTAAAGGGCTTAAGAGGAAATTAAGTGGTGTTTTAATTTACCCAGGTGTGATGACTTTTAAAATAAATATATTTTATAGAGAGGAAGGGAAAGGGATAGAGAGTTACAAACATCGATGCGAGAGAAACATCGATCAGTTGCCTCCTGCATGCCCCCTACTGAGTATTGAGCCCACAACCAAGGTACCTGCCTTGACCTGAATCAAACCCAGGACCCTTCAGTATGTGGGCCAACGCTCTACTCACTGAGCCAAACCAGTTAGGACTGTGATGGCTTTTTGATGTGTCAATTTGGGTAGTTCACTTATTCAGTCAAACACTGATCTAAAGGCTGCTACAAAGGGATTTTTGTGATATAAAAGAAGTCCATATTATAACCAGTTGAGTTTAATCAAAAGTGACATTATCATGGGTTAAGCCTTTCCAGGAGGGCTTAGGTTTTTCCTGAGCTCAGAGACTACAAACCTGTGAGACTGTAGCCTACTAATTATCTTTCTTTCTCAGTCACCTGCCAGACCCCATCTCTATAATCCTATCTAATAAAGAGGGAATATGCTAATTGACTGTCACACCCTCAAAGATGGCGGCGCCCACAGCCACAAGATGGTGGTGCCCAGTCCCTTTGGCTTCACTAGGGCGGCAGGTGCGCGGCAAGGCTGGGCTCGCCCCCAGGTGGGCCCGGCTGCTCCACGTGCCTGCCTTGGGAGTCCCCCAGTCCCCTCAGCCACCCAGCCGCCCAGGGCCAGCCCGAGGTGCAGGCAAGCCTTGGATGGCGGCTGCCCAGATGCCCAGGGCCGCCCGAGTCTCAGGTAAGTAGGCCCGGCCAAGGCTTGCGCTGCCGGCATTGGCAGCAGCAGAGGTGTGATGAGGGCGTCACCTTCTCCTGAATGCCGGGTTGCCTCCCACCCCTGAGGGCTCCTGGACTGTGAGAGGCGGCAGGCTGGGCTGTGGGACCCCCCCTCCAGTGCATGAATTTTCATGCACTGGGCCTCTAGTCTATATAATAAAAGCCTAAGGGACCATAATGACTGGTCGCTATGATGTGCACTGACCACCAGGGGGCAGATGCTCAAAGCAGGAGCTGCCCCCTGGTGGTCAGTGTGCTCCCACTGGGGGAGCGCCACTCAGCCAGAAGCTGGGCTCATGGCTGGTAAGAGCAGCGGAGGTGGTGGGAGTCTCTCCCGCCTCTCTCCCGCCTCCACGGCACGCTATGGAGCAGTGAGCTGAGCAGTAAGAAGCAGCGAGCAGGTGGGCGGTAAGGAGCGAGGGGTCCCAGACTGTGAGAGGGATGTCTGCCTGCCAGCTTAGGCCCGCTCCCCCTGGGGTCCCGGATGTGAGAAGGTACAGGCCTGGCTGAGGGACCCCGCCCCCCAGTGCATGAATTTCGTGCACCAGGCCTCTAGTAATTGTATAAATCAATTCTTTGTAATAATTCTCTTTCTCTCTTTCTCTATCTCTATCTCTTTTTCTATCTCTATCTCCTCTATATTTCTCTGGTTGAACCATGAATTATACACCACATACTTATCATTTACCATTATTGACACTCTATTATTTCCTGAAAATGCATTTTTACTCTGGTATTATCTATAACAATAAAAGTATAATATGCTAATTAGACTGGACATCCTTCCGGAAGACCTTCCGGACAAAGCTGGGGCTGCAAGGGAAGCCTGGGTCCCTAGTGCCAGAGGGAAGCTGATGCTGGCAGTCAGGGGAAAGAAGGCCTACTTTTGCACAAATTTTGTGCATCAGGCCTCTAGTGTTCTTATAACTTGAGGAACTCCCTTCAGTTTTTGTTTTTTGTTTTTTGTTTTTTTGTAGTGCAGGTCTGTTAGCAGTGATTCTCTTAGATTTATTTTACCTTCATTTCTGAAGAATATTTTTGCTGGATATAAAATTCAGGATTGATAGTTTTTCCCCCCTTTTAGCTCTTTAAAGATATTATGGTACTGTGTTCTCACCTCCATGGTTCCTAATGAGAAGTCCATTGTCATTTGAATCACTGGCCTCCTATACATATCATTTTCTCTAATTGCTTTCAATACTTGTGCTTTAGTCATAGTTTTCAGAAGTTTGATTACAATGTGCCTAAGCAGAGCTTTCTTTAAATTTATTAAATTTATGATTAGGTTGGCTGAGATTGCTGAATTTTTTACCAATTATGGGGTGGTTTTTGGTCATTATTCCTTCAAATATTTTTTTTGCCCTAAGCTCTTTCTCCTTTCCTTTGGGGATCCAATTTTACATGCATGTTAGACATTTTGATAGTTGTTTTACTTTTACTTATTAATTTTTGGAGTCCTTTTTATATCCTGGGCACTAATCTTTTGTTTGCTCTATGTTTGTAAATATCTTCTGTCAGTCTGTTGCTTATCTTTTCACTTTTTATGTATCTCTTGTTACATATGTTTTATATTTATTTTAATGTGGGTAAGTTGATCAATCTTCTTTAAAGTTGTTGCTTTAAAAATTTTGTTTCTCTTTGTTATTTATTATAAATTATTTCCTTTTCCAATGTTTTAGTTATGTTATACTTTCTTCTAAAATGTTTTGTTTTCTTTTGCATATCTATGTATTTAACCAACATTAAAGATAATTTTGTTTAAAGGGTGATGTAGGGATTCAATTAAAAGTTTTTTTTTTGTTTTGTTTTTTTTTTTACATCTTAATAACTAATTATCTCAGCACTATTATTTTTTCCACTGATTTGCAATGTCATCCCCATTTTATATTTTATATTCTAATATGGCATTCTCCTTGTTTCATTAGGAAAGTCTCCACAGTCATCAGATGAAAGAAATTCTCCATTTAAGAAGCCTTTCTGGCATCTAACCAATACCAAAAGGGAGAACAAGTCCACTCAGCATGATTTTATTAAGATCACCAGGCCCCAAGTTGGCCCTTCCAGAATGCTCTTTTAAATTTCTGATTTTCTAAAGAGAAAGTTAGGAGAGGGAGGGGAGGTAGTCAATTGGTAAATGCTGTCCCTTTAGCTGGTCAGCTCTGTGAAGCAATAGATGTTAATCAGTTTGTTTTGTAACCCACAAAGACCACTAAGCTTATTAAAAGTCAGTTGACCTTGAGGAAGAATTCTTAGCTAAGTCTTTCCCCACCACTTTTCCAACTAGCAAAAGCTATTCTTCACATGAATGACAATTGTGAGTGTCTTGGGGAAAATAGAGAGATTTAGGTGCCCTCAAACTCCAACTAAACTCAAATATCTCAAGCTCAAATTGTCTTTGCTCTTAGGAAGAAGGGCTCGTCCTCTGACTCTTCTTTGGTATGGGTAAAGAGCTTCAAGAAGGAAACCTGAAAGCCTATTTTGGCCACTTTTCTCTATGTTGAGCCACATTCACAGATAGAGACCATTGAAAGGATTGGCTTTAACAACTGGTGGCTGTGATGATGCAATTATTCCTACAACTGTTTTGAGCATAGGATAGCTGGCCTATTCCGAGCTGGAGTTGACTGCAATGATCAGGTACTTTTGGGCTGTACATGTTGCCTTAATGTTTAACCTAATTTTTTTCTTTTGTGTTGCAAGAGATGGTTAATACAGAATTCTTACTCTGCCCTGGGGTCACTCCCTTTTCAGTGGCTCAAAAACCTGTTTTAGATAGTATCTACCCAGTACCAAAAAGCTAGTTTGAGAAATCTCTTGAGAAATATACTATTCCACTATTATTTTTTATAAATTGACCTTTAAGTTTAAGAACCCCTTATAAACATATACCTAGATTAGAATCTTTGTTTTTTGTATTATTGATAAGTAAAATCCCTCCTACCTTATACCTTTATATTCTCTGTAAATCCTCTCTTTGTCTTCTCCATACTATACTCTGGAGTTTGTATACTCTGTAGTTTGGCATGGCTACAGTCTAAAAGCAGTGCTCTATAGGAGAAGAGCATTGGACCAGGGGGCATAGTCCTGGGTTCTAGTTCTTGTAACATTTATAGCTGGTGACCTCAGTCAAAACATTTTTCTGTTCTCAGTTTTCTCATCAGCAAAAAGTAAGAGTCACACACTTAGGTGCTGATAAGGACCAGTCATTTAGGGCAAATGAAATAAGCAGACCTAGTTGGCTCTCTGGTATACTAGAGGTTATTTCCCCCTACAACCTCAGTCTAAACAGGAGTACCCAATTCTTATTGTTGCCAGGGGAACGAGGGCCACAGTGTTTCCAGATCTTCTAATTTTTCTAATATGCAACTATATGGATTTTTAAAAAGGTAATATCTCAATGTTTAAGCATTGACAGATGATTCAAAAGTTCAATAATTAAACTTTTTGTGGCCCTAGTAAAATATATCTCAATTTCTAGGTCACCAGTATTAACCTCTAGACTACATGGTATTTAAACTCTCTTCCAGTTCTGAAATTTTATACTTTAATATGGTCTGAATTTAAGGAAGAATTGGTATTTGAGTGTGAGGAATATTTTCCTGGCATTCAGTTTTATATTTTGAAACAGGTGGCCAGGGGAATTTTGAAATGCCCTTCAAATGATCTTGAATAATAAGAGAAACCTTCTTCTGTCTGGGATTAGTTAGAAGCAGTTGCCAGGAGGGGGATGAATAAGATGTTCTCTTGCAATTCTTCTCAGATTGGATGTTGTGAAAACAGTATTTTTATGAGTTTTGCTCAAATGTTCTCAGGTTCTTTTAGGGGAGGAAGGAGCTGGTAGTTTGGTTTCTGATTCCCAGGACCTCTCCCAATTCAATTCCTGGAATCATCTTGGGGGATGCTGTAAACCAAAATTTAAAGTTATAGTTTATAACTTCCCTTCTAAGGTTTAGATTAGATTTCATAACTTGGAACTGAAATTAGTGCAGTAGTTGGAGTGTAGATGAAAACATCTATAGCTCCAGTTGTCAGCATGCTAATGAAAAACAGAAAGGGCAATAACCAAAGGTGGAGATGAGTGATTGCAAAGATAAGAGCCTTTTAACCTCACTTCATTTTCACTACAATTCTCTCCTTAAGAAAATTGATTGCGATGACCTCGGTCCATTTTCTTATGGATTAAAAACACCTCGGAAACCCACAAACATCTTTTATACAGTAAGTGTGTTCAAGCTCAGAGTCAGCAGTTCAACAAGCAGATAGAATTCAATGTAGTTACTGATTGTATCACCATAACTACTAGGTGTCTTATTCCAAAGTAACCGCAGCAAAATAAACACACCACTACCTTAAAAAGAGACAGAAGATAGAAGCAAGAAAGCAGGATAGAATGCACATTCATTTGGTTATTTATCAAGTCTATTTCAACAGCACAATGCATATTAATAGGGAAGAGGAGATTGATTGAAACCCAAGGATGGAAGCTAGGCAAAGGATCCACTTTCCTATATAAATGAATGATGTGGATCATTGACAGTGAGCCAAAGTGCTTTTGATTGCAAGGTAGGGCTGTCTGATATGGTAATCTTCTCTGTCACCAATATCATCACAAAAATTTAAGTGCTAATCTGTATACCTGGTAGGATGGGTGAGAGGCAGAAAAATCTAATTCGATACCATACATTGTCTTGCCTCTCTGCATCAGTTCTCACTTCTTATAACAGCATCATAAATTCCTTTTGGGGTACCACTCCTTCAGAATTGCATGGGGACTCAGTTGGCCAGTCAATCAACTGGCAACATGCTCAATGGTTGGACTTAAACAGAAAACAAGATTTGTTCTCTGAAGAATTTGAATCTTATAGGAGTGACACAAGGAAAGCCCAGAGTTCCCCTGTTAGAGTGTCCTGAATAGTCACTTGATTCGTTTTCTAATGCTATTCTGGACCCTGTTCTTTCCCAAAGTCTAGTAGTTTATTGTTTCATGTGACTCACAAAACCATCCCATAGCCTTAAGACAAATCCTGCTTTACAATTAAGTTAGCCAGAGCTACTTCTGTTGCTTGCAACCCAAGAAACTTAACAGATATATCAAACATCTTCCCTGTGATCTCACCAGCTGAGAGCTGATGGTGAAGAGGAGACAGACTGAGAATCTATTGATAACTTATTAGAATTAATAAGTGAGTTGATGAGGTTATTGTGTTAAAATTTAATATATTTAACACAATTGTATTTCTATGTACTAGCAACACAATTAAAAATAAAATTAAAAAACTTAAGCCATTTATAATAGCATCAAAAACATTAAAAACTGGACTAAGTGTAATGAATCTATGTTTACAACTTTCACACATATCTTTGGCACATTATTGAAATTAAGGAAGACCTAAGTAAGTGGGCTGTTGTTTCAGTTCATTAATTTGGGGGCAGCAATAGATTTCTGATACAGAATCTCAGAGCTGATATTGGTGTAGTTTAAGTTTATCTTTTTGTAGACAAAGGAAATGAGACTAGAAGGATAAAACAGCCTGCTCAAGTTAGAAGGATCTCAAGTAGCCCTCTACTACCAACAGCTCACTGCTCTCTGCTGTCAGTCTTGGTATCTCTACAGATGATACTAGAGCCACACTCTTTGCTCTGCCACTTTTCTTAGGGTATTCTAGCAATGGGGATTCTGTGTTCTTTCTCTCTGTTTTGCTAGATTATTCCAGTGCCATGAAAAATCAACAGACTGGACTTACTATGAGATTCTCTGCCTAAATTAGACAAGTCAATCCACACTGATTTTCAGGGTTGGTACTCTGCAGTTCTCCTGACTCTTTGAAAGTAGCAGGTCCTTGCTGGGAGACTCACTCATTACCCATGTATACCTCAAGGGACCGTATTCAAACAAGAAACAACTTTTCTTACATTTTCCAGTGTCTGGTCACAGACATTGTATAAACTCCATTTCTCCTATTTCTTCTGGAATAACCAGACTTCAGTAACCAAACTCAGGTTCAGAACTGCAGTTTTTCCCCAACCCCCACCCTTGACTTTGCATCTGCTGTTTTTTCCCTCTATTCCATGCTTTATTTTTTCTAACTTGGGAGACAAGGAGAATGTGTATCCCAGGTAAAGTGAGGAGGAAAGGGGAGGAGTGATGGCAGAGACACATCAAAAGAGCCCTTTGTGCTCAGGGCACATTATTCCTGGAATCTAATCAAGTGCCCCAAAACCCAACCAAGCTTTTCAGACAGCACAGAAACTAGTCATGCAGGCCTCTTGGGCTCTGCTTTTTTAAAGCTTTATAGGATACACTGAATTATTTGGTTGGGTTCTTTCAACCGTGTGACATTTGGGTTTTCAATGGCACAAATGGAGTTGATCATTAATTATTTGGATGCTTTAATTAAAAAAAAACTTCACTGTGGATTTATGAGGGTCTGCTGGGGGGCAAGGACAAGGAGGCCTTTAGTGATTCTCTCATTTGAATGAGAGTGAGGTTTGGGAAGGTCTAGAAAGGGAGGCTATAGAATCATCTTTCAGGAAGCTCTTAAACTGAAGTTAGGGTTTATTTGAAGGAAAAGGGGCTTACAATGAAGAAAATGGAAAGGAATACAAGGGAACAGAATTCTGGGACCTGCTAAATACATTAGTAAAAATCAATGGTTTAGCAGAGAGCCATTAGGAGCTTCTGAATTAATAACTTTCACATGAAAACTGGTAAGTCCTATAGGTTGAGATAGTGAAAGGGCTGGTTTATGGGACATTGGATTAACTGATACAGAGGGGTTTATCAGCAAGGAGAGTTTATGAGTAGAATCTTGAATGACCAGAGGGAAAGGATCAGTATCTGTTTCAGAACAGTGTGGTAGTGAAGGTATAACATTCCTTCTCTTCCTTTTTGGGAAATGTTTTAAAACCTCAGCCTTTTTCTCTAACACCAATATGTGCCCTTCTTGAGTCACACACCTGCTCCAGTTCCTGATATCTGGAACAAGCTCAGACTCCTGGTTGTCTCTCCATGAAGGTTTATCTCAATGACAAGTGATCTTTGATAGGTTTGAGAAGCCTGGGAAAGGAAATAAGCTCTTCTCCAGCCACTAAGACCTCCCATCTATTAAATGTCTTGCATCCAGGAGACTCAGGTAAAAGAGGCTTAACACATCTAAAATATATTAATGAGAAGCGCTTGTCCTTGACATCATAATGGAGTTGCTCATACCATATGCCAAAGAGAAACATGGTGATTTGTGTGCACATCTTTATTGATTTCCCCACTTGGATTTATTAAACCACCTGCTTCTAGTTGAGGTGATTCAATATGAAAAAACATCACAAAAAACTTGTATGCCTCTGATGTCTTTCCATCTAAAGTGCACAAATTGTTTTAAAAATGGTTCCTATGGTGCTAGTTGACTAGACAGTATTATTTATTCCATTTTGCAAAGAAGAGAAACTGAGTCTGAAGGAATTCAAGGAACATGCCAAAAGCCATAAAATATTGCTGGGCTGTAATTCTGGCCTCCTGAAAAAAAGACATTTCTCCCAAAAGACGTCACAATCTTACCCACAGGATTATGGAACTAGGCTCTCCAGATGGTGCCTCAGGAACAAGTCCAGAGCGTTTACAGGTGGGTCATTTGTTTATCCTATAGGCACTTCCATGCAAAGACTGGCTTGTATACATCAATTTTAGAAAGGAGAATAATTAAACTGATTCAAATTTTCATAGCAAGTGGATGTGAGATATATTGGAGGTGGTTGCTTTGTCCAAAATTAAGGGCTAGAAGGATCATAAAAATATCTGGCTTCAGTTGATACTTGAAAATAAAACAATGGAATAATTGCTTAGGAAGCTTGATATGACAGACTTGCTCAACATAAAAGCAAAATTAGGTATTAATATCTCTTCTCAGCCTCAGAAGGTCAAGCTGGGAGGACAGTAGATGTGTGTGTGAGTGAAGTCAAAGCCCATAAGAAAGGGATCGCAGCTCTCACCTTCACAAGTAGAAGGGAGATTGGGCCATTGTATAAGAAATTTGTGGGCTCCCAGGAGCATGCTATCTACCTTAGTCAGTCAGAGAAGAAACATGGACATCACCAGTTGTTTTTAGCAGGTAAAAGTGCAAAGTCATGACCTGGAGAATGTGTTCTTTTATCTTAGTTTTCCTCACAAAGAGAGGCAGGGTCTTCACTTTGTTGTGGGATTTATAGGGTGTAGTGATTGAGAGAGATTAAGTATTTGAGGTCATACTGCCAATCACATTGATTTCCTAGCCTCACTTTATGAACACAAACAATTTCCTTGAGTCTGGCTCCCAAATCTACAGTGAAGAGTGATTAAGTTACAAAAACTCATTGTAAGATACTGACAATTCTGATAGAGCTTCATAGAGTTGATCTCAAGAACCAGGAACCATAACATATTGTAGAAAGATAGAAGCTTCCCCATCCTTTATTCATGGAGTATACCTGTAATGACTAGAGACATTCTTTCTTTACCCTGGAGTATTTCCTTTATTGATTTGTTTATTATTTTCTAAGAATGCAGGCACTGTACCAGATGCTGATGTTTTAGAATTTGTCCTCAAGGAGCTTACACTGTGGATGGAAGAAAATAATCATAAGCAGTGGCAGAGAGCACAGCAATGCAGGACTCACAGTCTAATCCTAAGGGAGTAAAAACTGCTGCTTCTTGGCTTTCTTTCACCTGGGCTGGCTGCAGGTGCAGATCAGATAGCTTCAGTGCTCCACAGGCAGTGGACACTTTCAGGGTTAATCTTTTTCTTACTCATGTAAAACTCATCTTCCTCTGAGGATAACTCTCTACATTTGTCTTTCAGTAAGTATTCACTCTTCCCCACTTGGCTCTCTGCTCATCTTCTTGGAGGGAGATAGTTTCAGCATCTTGTCTCTTGTATTGCCAGAGGCTCTACTGTCTTATCAGTTCAGCAAATGTGAGGAGATCTCTTCCCTTCTCCATTTTACATCTAGATGGGGCTAGTCCAAGTGATGTGTTGGAGAACCATGTCCATACTGTGCTGTTTTCCTGCCAACACACTGCCAGGATTGTTATCTCATGTCATGACTATCATTACAGCGTGTAAAAGGATGTCAGAATTACTCAATGCTTCCCACTCAACCCAGACTCCACTCTGTGTATGGGAGTCAGACATGCAAGAAATGAAGGGGGTAATTGTGAGGACATGAAATGAAAGAATGTGGATAGTGTGTGGTGAGGGTTTTGCAGGAAGCATGGTATGGAGAGTGGGAAAAGGAGAAAGAGAGATTTTTTTCAGGTGCCATGAGTGGCAATGACAAATACTGGTGAGAAGAGAGAAATGTAATGAGGGTTAGGAGGACGTTCTCTGTGCCGTGGGCTTTCTTGTGCTGTCCCTTTAAAAGAACATAGAGAGAAACCTTTGTAATTGCATTTTGTGATTTGAGGGTACTTTGACTTGTGGAGGTGGGATTCCAAGAGACCTAGCAATATTTAGGTTACAGAGGGCCTATATTTCAATAGGTTTGTTGAATTACCCGGTATTCAAGTGATGAGCAACCATAGAAGTAGAATGCATGCAACGATGGGCAGAACCCTCAATGCAGCATGGGAAGATGTGTGCTGTCTGCTTCTTCCCCATGTGCACTTGAGCAAATCACTCATTGTCTGCTCATCACAGTTTCCTCATCTACATGTGCCATGAAGATCACCCTGGCTAAATTACCCAGGTCTTTTGAGAGGTTCATGAGAGCTCAGTCAAGTGAAAGCACATTATACTTTGGAATGTATTATAGCCATGCAAGGAAATATTATTTAAATGACATTTCTTGGTACGGTTTGGCTGCCTTTGATGAAGTGAGTGTCAGCTTACTAATGCCACCCTAGTAGATGAAATGTTCCCAACTTGCATCTCTATTTTTCCTTTTACTAAATTGGAAGTAAAACCCTCATAGTTTATAAGTGAAGATTGTTAAAAGGTACATCTAACAGAAATGCTTCAAAAATTCCACCCAACTTGGATTAAACTATCTACCATGTGGAGGAGGAAGCAAAAGAGTTTTCTTCAGAAGGAAGTGTGTGACCCAGGCCTTTTGGTTTAGAGCCTCCAAGGCTGCAGGCTCTACTGGCCATGGGGCCCCTCCAAAGAGCAGTAGGATAAGCGTTCTGGTTTTTCTAAGGCCTGTTCTGCAGCCCAGTTGCTGAGCGTTTGTGTATCCATGTGTCTCTGTGTGTGCTAGTGCCTTTATTAGAGGATGTGGTGGTGCCTTAGAGCAGGTAGGTTTCCAGTGCCAAGAAACTGCTTGCTTTTCAGAAAGAGTCAAGTTTTCCTTGGCTCCACTGCCAGCTGCTTTATCTGTTTTCATTTTAAAGATGTGTTTCCAAAGCACCATTTCCTGAAATCTTTTGGCTGCAGCTGGGTATGAGATTCCCAGTTGCAAGTCCAGGGAGAAGGTGAGCTGCCAGGGAGAAGTTTACAAACGGGTGGGTCACCCAGAGGAGTGCCAATTGAGGTCTTGCCAGGAAGTAGAGAAAAAGCCAGAAACAAGGACCCTCCATAGGAAAACTTCTCCCTTGAGCTCTGACTGAAAACCTATGTCTAAGAATTTTAATTTGAATAGTCAGACTAAGTTCTTGTAGTTGAGGAGGGGATAGCATGCTTCAAGTTTAACAGAGTAAGACAAGTTGAATGAATTCTTTCACAGGAAAGCTTTATACTATCTCCCTACATTTAGTGGCCACCGTGTCTTATCTCAATCACTTGTTTGTGCATTGACTGCCACTTGGGTAAATGTCTTTACTACCCTTACCAGAATTTGAGCTCTGAGCTCATCAAATTACTCTATAAACTCTGCAGTATCTAGCACAGTGCCCAGAACACTGGTGATGCTTAATAAATGTTGGTGGTATAAATGACTAAATGATGCAAACCTAGAGCTATTAACAAGGTTTTGATTAAAAGTTCACTCTACATACATTCATTGAGTACACAATGTAAGCCAGGCTTTGTTACAGGTAGTGGAAAGAGACTGAGAACAGTATATACATAAAGATAATAAGAATGACCTTAAAGAAAATTTATTTTTTTCCTACCTTTATAATCCCAATTATTGAGGACATTTTGGCTATGCACAGTTCCTGGCCTACTAATTGCCACTTTGTCCTGTTCATGGTCTATCCCAGGCTTTGGGATTTATCATGTTTATCTTTAAAATAAAACTAAATAATATCAAGCTAGTTAATAAGCTGAACATCTCTCTCAGCTCTCCTATCTGATGTAAGCACTCAAAAACTAGATTTTTTCATACCAATTCCCTAGCTATTAAATTGATAAAAACAGATATTACACTTGCTTTTAGACAAAAGACTGTCAAGCAATCCCAATTTCCTAGCTGTCAAAACCCAAACATTTATAGTGTAACCTAGATTTGGAGATGAAATCTCCATGCTTCCCTCTGAACCAGATAAAACCAAGATTAACATGGACAGCTGCCTTAAAGGACAACAGAAGATGCTGAAGAACCCAGGTGGACATATGTGGAGATAGCAGGAGATAAGATAGAGTTCTTCTATACAAAGAACCCTGGAGAGTTTTACAACTCCACAGTATCACCCTCTGTGTCTCCCCTAATGGCTAGAGTATTCTTCTGATTTCATTTGGTGACAAGCCCTAAGAGTATGGGCTCAGCAGATGAGTCTGGAGACCCTTAGACTACCCCAGTTAGAAGGTGCCTTAGAGGTCTAGTCTGACTTCCTCTTTGTGTAGTTAGGGAATCAAAGACCCCAGAAGTGAACAAATTTGACCAAAGTCACATGTGAGAAAAATACACTTCCCAGTATACCTTTTCCCAGTTTGCTTTTAGGAGTCCTTCCAGGTTTCTGTCAGTTGGCTTTTCCAGGGTAGAAGTGAGCTTCCTCAAGTTGGAATGTTTAGGTAGATGATGGTCTCTGCAGTTTTGTAGGAAGAAAGAGAACATCATAGAGCTATACAAAGATTTATCAATACCCCTTCTCTGGTTTGCATACTTTGGGAAAAAATGAATAGTAATTTTGTCTTTTATAGGAAGTAGAGGGAACACAAAAGAATACTCTTGGGTTTCTATCTCTGGATGGAAAATTTATATATCTTCTTTTTTCCCTATCTTCAACATTTTAATCTACAGAATTCCTAGTACAAATGTTCATAAAATAAGGTGAAAATTTACTTTTCCCATTTGTGGGGTGGGGAGAGAAGATAGATAGATAGATAGATAGATAGATGATAGATAGATAGACAGACAGATAGATCCAGAAGACATTGCCTACTATTTTATAGATTTACTATGTATGTCATAATAGGACTGCTTAGACAAATGTTGGGACCATTTACTCCAAATTCCAAGGGCTCAGTGAAACAGTAGTGAGGTGTCCTGGGCTCACTATTGTTTCACTGAGCTGCAGTGACTTAAAATGCTTTTACAATTCCTTTCTCCTTTGGGGGAGATTTTCAATGTATTTTTTTCAACACTTTCAAAATTGCAATTGTTTATAGTAACTGGAGATGGCAGAACCTGGCTGAAGTGGGGAGGCTGAGTTTTATCTAACCTCTAATTCAGTTCTCCTCTTAAGTTTGTCCAAGTTCCTGAGATGTCTTTACCCTGTAAGTTAAACCATTGTTTGTCAAAGGAAATATAAATTAAGAGCTCTGTTTTCTGAATTAAATGGAAACTTGGGCTAGGAAAGCAGATTCTTGCTATGCTTCTCAGATCTCCAATATAATATAGGAGCTGGAATCAGTGTAGGACATGGACTTGATGAATTATTAAGGAATTCAAAACTCAAAGAATGTGGGAGTTATGTAGAGCCAGAAACCCAGCCTAAGTTTGACTCATCAGAGCTTTAATAATCAGGTCGGAAATTCCATGGCATTATTGAAAGGAGCAAATCTTTCCCTTTAGACAAATGGATTCTGAAACCATCCATATTCTCTAATTGGATTCCTGGATGGATCAGACAAATGCCATGCTCCGACCAAGAACAGTGATGCCATGGTCATCCCCATGTTATTTGTAGAAGGTCAGCTAAACTTCTAACTACAAGATGGGCCAATTATGGATCTCTGGATTGTATGATTTGGAAGACACAGAATTAAGGGAATAACTCTGGCCAAAACTGAGTTTGTAAAACTGGTATGGAGCCAATGAGAAGTTAAAACAAAACAAAACAAAACAAAACAAACAAACAAACAAAAACAACCAAAACCTCCTTTAATTTTTTTTTTTTTTTGCAGGGCTTGTCATTCAGCTATTGACAAGGCAGTTGGAAATTGCGAACTTCACTCACAAAGCACTAAATTCCATCTTTTAGCACCTCCCCAATCTGAGTTAGCAAGACAATATTTCCCATGGTTACCTTCAGAGAGCTCAGGAAACATTAAGGATAGATGATGAGCAAAACTATTACAAAATATTAACAGTTTGAAAACAACAGTAGTTAAATTATGAAGAGCCACCACAATAAGTAGACAGATAATTCAAGTAAGTAACCATTGCATACTATTTATTTATTTATTTATAATTTTTATTTATTTATTTTTATTATTTTAAGTTTTACATATGTCTCCTTTTTCCCTAATTGACCCCTCCCCCAACCATTCCCACCCTGGGTGAGCCCCCATCTCCCCAGTGTCTGTGTCCATTGATTATGCTAATATGCATGCATACTGCATACTATTTTTTAAGAGTGGTCAGTGGATGACCACTATTAAAAAAAACATGAGATGGGGTAAAATGCAGATTTCAGGACTGTACTTCCAAATCCACCGAGTTAGAGTTTCTAGGAGGTGGGTCCAAAGAATCTTCATTTTAAAGAAAATGTCATAGATTGAATGGGTGATAAACTTTGCATATATATATGTGTTTTGCATATATACTATATATAAACTTTGCATATATATAATATATATATATAATTTTTTAATACAGTAGTTACTATATTAAATATAACTCATATTCAGAGAGGTGTTGAATTCATATAGCTTTGGGTTCTGATGTACTCTCTTAATCAATAGATATTAATCATAAAATAGTGGTTTATGAAATGTCTTGGCTTTAAAAAATGATATTTTCACTTAGAAAAAGTTGGGAGCCATGCTCTAGAACAAATAACTCAAGGTGAAAATTATTAACAACAGAATCTTTCTGGGATCATAGATGGACTCAGATCAATAGACATTTATTGGAGGTCTCCCATGTGCTAAGCTTCCCAGAATCATCCAGCCATTGACAAGACTCCAGTGCAGGTCTTAAGGCTTCAAGTTTAGGTTCTTCTTACCTACAACTCTCTTCTGGAAGCAATGAGAGCTGGAATGCTCTGATCTTATGGGGAGGAGGGATACCAGCAAGAGAGTAGGGAAAGACCTATAGGAGCAGGAGATTTCTTAAATTTAGATTTAAGGGGTCTGCTTATTTTACAAAGGCTTGCTCTGCCCATATATATACTAGTAAAACACACGTTATCTGGCTGCAGCCCTCACTGCAGTTTTGGTGTGTTGTCCTGCCTGGGTTGTGCTGTAACTAAGAAGGTGGGAGGAGGCCAAAGTCTGGCAAGAGTGGTTAACCTGAGTGATCTGAAGCCTGGAGGATTATGACTAGTGGATGAGGTGGAAATTGGCACCTCGTGGCTTTGTGAGGCTGCTCTGACTCCTGCCTTTCCCTTTCCGGGTGCCAAGTTGAGAGGTTAACTCTATTGCTTTGGGGCGGAATTTGGTGTTTGGAAAAACTGGCCACTCTTTAGTGTCGCAGCACTACCATATCCTCCTCCCTCTCCTCTGAATATTGACCACCCAGCCTGCACACCCTGCCTCCTACTCCTGGGACAATGAGGTGATCTGACCTCCAGAGCAGAGGGCTGGGAAATCCTGTAGGCCATTCTCCTGAGGTTACTTGGGACACATCTTTTCAGTGCTGTCCTCTGGTGCTTGCATGAGAAAGTCAAGGGTCCTTCCAATTCATTATGTGTCATAATTCTGCAGGAGTGATTTCAGAGAAAGAAGCATATACACTACTCAGCTTAATTATCCAATTGTTTTCTAAGAGCTAAAAATGACAATTTTCTATAGTTAGTCTCTTAATGTTAGGAGTTCTGAAACTTTATCAATTTTTGTCTATTTATAAACATTGCAGAAATCATTCAAGATATTAAATGACTTTTCCCTCCAATAATTTGCTCCATCCATCCCCCAGTGCCCGTGTGTGTGTGTGTGTGTGTGTGCGCGCGCGTGCATCCATGGCACACACATGCACACACATGTACATACATTCACACATACACTCTCTTCACCCTAATGGAGTGTTTTTAGGGCAAGGCAAGGCCAAGGTAGTGCTGGAGGACAGAAACAAAAACTGTCTGTGGCTTTAGACTTTAAAGCACACAACCTTAGTGAAATGGAGTGAACTCAAAGAATAGTACAAAAATGGCTGGCCAAACATCACTAGAAAATAGCTCCCCCCTCACCCCGCCAGGCAGAAAGGGAGAAAAGAAAAGGACTGGAAAGTAATGGGATTATACCTTTGGTTAGTACTGGAAAGAGAGACCCTGCTTCCTAGACAGAATCTCAGTAGGGAATGTCTGTACTGAGACTCTTGACAGAAGGTGCCTTACTGATATTTCCATGTCTTGACAGGGCACACAGCAAAAGGAGTCCCTGGGCCTGAGCAGGGTAGCAGGAGGCAGGAATAACTCATAGTGATCTGCTTGGATAGATAGCCATTGGACACCAGGTGCTCAAAGGATATCTCTGTAGACACCTATGGGGACAGATGGCCTGTGGTCCAGATATGCCTTGGTCCTCTGTGAGTCCCCAAACTTAATCTCTGCCTTTGGGAAGGTAAAGGATTATTGTAAGTATTGAGTGTAAGCACATCAAAAGCTCATTTGTTAATTATCCCCCAAAAGGTACATTTTTAATAAACCCTGTTGGTGGTCTGAAAGCCGGCAAACACTGCATAGGAAAGCCTGCTGAGACTTCAAGGGGCTGGTGGACACTCAGTCCACTGGTCTTTATTAAACACCTAGGATGCTAAATGGAGCACCATTTAGACTTAGAGGAGGCTCCATAGTCCCTTAGGGACTTAAGTTCCTTTTTATTGCAGCAGGCTAAAGAGTTAGGGCCAAGGGAATATTAATGTTCTCCTAGTCACAATATTTTCTCTTGCATCTACAGAAATTTGGAAAATGTGAGTCAGGACAGATGAGAAAGACAGAGAGAAATACAACATCTGAATATTTCTAGGTTCACTCATTTGGAGCACAATAGACCCACAAATGAACATTTACTTTAATCTCATTGTCTTTCATTTGATTTCTCAGATATGTGCCTTTTAAAAGGCAAATTTAAAGGTGGAGAAGGTAATCAATTTATATTACTATAGGGTGGGCATCTACCCCAGGAGTCTAGGAAATTTCTCATAGATATCAAATCCTTCTTAACCTTTTCTGACATTTAAAAAGCAAATAGAAACTCTGCCAGATAAAAGCGAGCTTAAAACAACGGTCAAGTTGATGTCCAATTGGAAAGAGTCTGGTTCTCCAAATTCTTTCCCTCTTACACAACTATATTATGAAATGGTACCATAGAACACTGATGTTTCTCTCTTAAAACATACATATACATACACTTTAGCACACACACCCCATGCTAAAATTGCTGTGATAGCTAAAATGAGCCCAGGGCAAACTGTCAACACAGCAAGGTCTAGATAATATTTTATCCTTTATCATTTAGGTTTTAAAAGTGGGATTCAAAACTGGGAGGATTAGAGCTGAGCTGTTGAGCAATTTACAGCTGAGCATGGACTTCCACTCTCACTGACTCTTTCTTGCTCTCTCTCCCCCTCCCCTTTTCTTTAACAAGTTAGCAGCATGTGGCTTGCCCTTGTTCCAGCAGCGGTTATTAAAATTCAAAAAACACCTTTAGCCATAAACACAAGTGAAAATTGAAACACGCTCATGAAAGTTTATTATTTTTCGCTTCAATAACTTCACCATACATGGAGAATTTTATCTGCCTCAGGAGGTCTTTGGGTTAGGTAATGAAAAAGCTAAGGGGTGTAAGGGGGGTTGGGTAGGTAGGGGATCCCAAGTCATCTGGGTTGGGAGGCAGCTAGGGGGTGGTGTGCACATTGGTCTTGGGTTTGCAGTGCTGCTCAAGTGTGTAGGCATTCATGCACTGGAGCCCATCTCCAGTCTCTCTCTCCCTTTGAGGCTGCCCTGCCTTTAGGGTAATGTCAAGAGAGCTGGGCATTGAGATGGTTTTAAGCCAGACTGCCCCGTGCTGACTTGCTGGCCTCTTATTCAAGCCATATGGCTGATTCTATATACTTCCTGCAGTTTTGCTTTGACTTTAAGTCATTTTAGCTCCTGTCTGGAATCTTCAACATGCCTAAACTCAAAAGGGGTATGGGAAAGAGTGGGAAAGCAGGTATGGATGTGACAATGAAGATACACAGGGGTAAAAGGAATCCTACAATTAAAGAAGAGTGGTCGAATTGGGATAATTTACTTCTGAGAAGAGAGGTCTGACCATGTTACCTGATAATGATTTTTATTTCTAGGGAAAGAGGTAAAGAATATTAAATTCAGGAGGTGGACTTTGGTTTATGTGAGAGAGAAATATATTTCTCGACCATTTACTTGAGAGTCATTTCAGGTTTTTGTCACTTGTAGCCAAAGCTGGTCCTAAATACACAGTCATTCACTCAGGGAAATACATGGTCTTTATCAGAGATTAATCACAAGGTTTGAGGGTAAGCCTTCTAGGACCAGTGATAATTCTGCTCCATAACATTCTTGGGGACCATGACTCCATAGAGCTCATCACTTCACCATCCCTCAAATATTGTCCTTATCATCACGACCCAAGATGGTGCTATCAATGCTTAAGGTAGCAGGTGGAGAAAGAGCTGATAAAAAAAAAGAGGCCAAAAAGATATGCTATCTGTCTCCTAAGAGAGACTCCAAGGGTCTGCCTTGTGACATTGTGTTTATATTCTACAAGCAAAAAGTGAGCCCCTCAGCCACATTTATTGATGAAAATTTTATCTTTATTATGAATAGCAATATGCTCAGCTAAAATTTTTATAATTAAGGAAGGAAGAGAGAAAAAAATATTGGAGAACAATGAGCAGCTTCTGCCACAGCAGTTAATAGGAGCCCAATCCTTTCCTGTTTTATTGGCCTGTGTTGTTTTAGTCATTGTGTTCCTTCCATTGTTCCATGGATCTGTATCCTTATAGAGAATTTGTGCTTTTCACTTCCTTCATTCATTTTATCTTTGTGAGTTTTTGTCCATTTTGCTCCTCCATGAATTCACATGCATTCTTTTTTTAAAAAAATATGGTTTTATTGACTTCAGAGAGAGGAAGAGAGAGGGAAAGAAGTATAGAAACATCAGTGATGAGAGAGAATCATTGATTGGCTGCCTCCTGCATGCCTCCTACTGGGGATAGAGCCCACAACCAGGGCATGTGCCCTGATTGGGAATGGAACTGTGATCTCCTGGTTCATGGGTCAACGCTCAACCACTGAGCAACACTGGCCAAGTTCACATGTATTCTTGTTCTTTTCCCTGTAAAAATCTTTCCTGAGTCAACTTTATATGAAAACTAGCAGCTTCTCAGTGTAGATTTAGAACTCAGAAAAAACAATATGCAGAGAAAGATGTCAAGTTCTATCATACTGTAGACTCAGAACTCAGAACAAATAATAGGCAGGGAGAGATGTCGAGTTTATTGACCCCTTTTTAAGCTTTACCTATACTTATTTATTTATTTATTTATTTATTTATTTATTTAAATTAGATTGTTAGGGTTGAGGCACAGGTGCATGTGCTATTTTACATGGCTTATTTTGCACTCATCAATGTGGAATGAACAAAACCATCTTCTCAGATCCTTCCTGGGAATGAATTGGGACCAGAATCTCCTTTGGATGCTGTCTGCCTCAGGGATGCAGTTTCTCTGGTGCTGCATGGTTTCAGCCCCTCAGCCTGAGCAGCATGACTCACCTCCCATCACATCTCCCTGCTGCTTGCTTGCTCTCTCCCGGCTGTCTCTCTAGCTCCATGTAAGATGTTTCTGGTTGCCTCCCTTTCCAACATAATTAAATCCAGTAGACCTTCCAGTTGACCTCATGAGTGTGAGTTAAACCCATTTATGAAATATGAAATGATCCCAAATGTTCATGATGCAGCTTTCCCAGGGTGCTCTGAAGGTGGATCATAAACTAAGAGCTTTCTGCTGGAGATGCTGCAGGGAAGGCAGATGTGGCATCCCTGGAGATAAGCCAGCACTTCCATGGACTGAGCTCTGGCCTCAAGTAGCAATGATGATTCTCAGTGTTCACTAAAAGCTTTCTATTATCTTGATGTCCCACTTCTCTTTCCACTCAAGGGTACTTACTTACTCTTATTTTGAGCAAGTCAAGAAAATCAAGATAATATTATGTCATATTGGGTTAATGCTTTATGTTGAACTCTCTGTTTTGATTAGAGACAAGGGAACAGTTGAACTAACTGATCCATATGTGCTCAAAGGCATTGCTTGCATGTGTAGCTCATAGGGTGGACATCTTCTCTCCAAGACTCAGGATTCCCTTGGATACAAGAGAGGAATGGAAGAGATTATGAATGATGTAAGGCAAATCAGATCCACTGGATAAATAGAATTCAAAGACATTATTCACTTATGGGAGAGTTAGTGCATAAAAACAGTCATGAAATAGATCAGAGAGAAGGCCTGGATTAGTAGACAACATCCATGCTTGACTCCTTATATTTCTGTAGAAAAGACAGGACTTCTGATCCATCCACCAGGAGGGAACAGAATTAGAGGAACATTTCTGCTCCTTTATCCATAGCTCTCACCTGAATTTTCTTTGCTTTCTCTACTTTCCCAAGATAGATCCGTATGTATGAATTATGGAGTGAGGTGAGAGTGGTAGAAAGGAAGTTTCCAATAGAACTTTCTGAACCAAAGAAGGTTTGAGTCACATCCTCCAACATAGTAAACCTAAATCCCTCTATTTGGGGGCAGGGGAACAAAGCTCATGCTTACTTTGATCTTCATCTGAGTCCTGTTTTTAATTTTGTAGGAAGCTGGGAGTGGGGAAAAGAAGGCATGACAATAATTGGCTATATGCCTGGCCTGCAGGCCCACTCCTAAAATGCCTTCCCGGCATGGGGTTCTGTTGAGTGTTTTTCCTTCATTTCAGGATAATTCTGCCATCTTCTGTTGTTAACTATAAGCAGATAGGGAGGGCAGTTAGGGAAGGAGTTCAGGTCAGGAGAAGTATGTTACAATGGGAAAGTCTTGTGTAACAAAAAGGCAAAGTGCTAAAATACTTGAGAAGTGTGTTAAGGAAGTCAGCACTTCCTACCTTTTGCCAGTCATGGGCTTGAATCCCAGTCCCACCTCTTTCTAGCTGTGTGACCTTGCACAAAATCTCTGATATCTCTATGCCTCAAGTCTCAAAGCTGTAAAATGGGAAAATTATAGTGCCTACAATATGGATTGTTTTGAAGATTAAATAAGTTATTAAATAGTGTCAAATACATAGTAAGTGTTGGGTAAGTATTAGCAATTACCACCACTGCAATCATAATCATCATCATAATCATCACAGTTATTATGAATGAGGCATTCCTAGAGGTAGACTTAGGCTTGACTTAGGTGGTGGATAGGACTCAGGTCTTACTCATGATTTGAAGGAGATTGCAAGTATAGTGTCAAAGTTCTGGACTGAGAAGTGACATACTTGAGTTTTAGTTCCAGCTGTGTGTAGTCTATGGTGATGTCTTCCCTCTCTGAGTCTTGATTAAATAGTTATAAATAAGGGGTTTAGTGTTCAGTGGTTCCCAAACGTTCACCTATAGAAGTAGGCTGGGCTGGCCACACAAGACTTACCTGGGAGCTTGTTACATATGTAGATTTCATGGCCCCACTCCCCTCAGAGATTCTGAGTAGGTGAGTCTGGGATGACTTTGGAGCCTGTTTTTTTGTTTGTTTGTTTGTTTATTTGTTTGTGTTTTTTTTAACCCAAAACAGGCTCCCATGTCACAACATTTATACCTGGGATACAACTATTACTTGGGCATCATAGCCTCCAGGTCATCTTTGAGGCCTAAGCTCTAAATGCTCTGGTTGTGTTCCCGAGTATGTAAAGGAATGAAAGGAGAGGATGGTTTGAAAAACAAGTGACAGAGTAGAAGTGAATTGGAAGATATTTAGTGAAGGATTATCCTTTATCATTTTTCTCATTCTAAACCAAGAGTTTCAACTAATATATATAACAAACCTCAACTTTTCAGTTCACCAGAACCCACTCTTCTCTGCTCTGAGACACAGAGCCAGGGACTGTGGTCACTGCCAATGCCAGGAACTGCCCATATAAGTAGGAGGAATCCTCTTCCCAAAGCCAGTTCCTAACATCTCCATTTCTCTTGGGTCAAATGCTCATTTGATTAACCAGAAATTTTTGGCCACCAAGGGTAAAAAAGATAATCCATCTTGTCACTCTAACATGGGGTGAGGCAGTTCTCAAACCATCCCATCTCCAAGTTTCTTTCCTTGGCAAACAAGACAGCTTTGCTGTAATCCCACAGTGCTTCTCTCTTTAGTGAAAAGAATAAAACAGAAAAACAAAAACAAAACAAAAAAATGGTTCCTTCCACCATATAAACTGGAACTTCTTTCATCCTTTGAATGACATGGTTTCTTGCTTCTTCCCTTCACCATGGGGACAGGGTGGAGCCCACATTCCCTCAAGAAACCCAAGGTCATGACATTCATGGTGAACAAACTGCAGCCTCTCAAATGCATTTCCAATTAACACATACAAAGTGTTTCCTAGTGTCTCTTAAATTATTGTTCTATATTTATCACTGCCAGCACACCCCTCCCTCCCTTTCCCAGCTGCCCCCCACCCATGATCTCCACTCTCCCTTTAATTATTTGCAGAAGTGTTTCCATTCTTTTTTTTTCCATTTTCAGAACCAGTTTTGTTACGAAAAGAATAAAATTGTTGCTAACATTTTGATTTCCCTGTTCAGTGTGATTTACATGACACTGAGGTTTTGTGATATAATTCCTTATTTGCTTCCAAGTTTTCTGTTGGGCATTTAATCTGTACAGAATTTCATTATCGTTTGATTTACTGTGTCCTCACCATAAGGAAAGACTTTTTAAGCATCAGCTTTTTTTTCTCTTTCTCCTCCTTTCATCCATCCCCTCTCATTCTTTTACACACACACACACACACACACACACACACACACACACACACACACACACACTGTCTCTCTCTTTACCCTCTCCTTTTTCCTCTCTATTCCTCTCTTCTACACCTTTCTCTTATGCCTTCTGACCATCTCCCCTCATTTTCAAGTTTCAGTCCTCACATGTGATAGGTTGTTGTCTTGGCTTTGTCCTCCATTACAATTCATTCCTCTAAGAGCTTTTGTAAGCATAGTGCCCATAGGTGTCTACTTTTTGGGACATGACAGAGCCTCTCCTGTTAGGGCTGTTACATTGTGATCTACACAGTGGCCTCAAAAGTCTTGTTGAATCCAAAGACTGATTCCTAGACTCCTGAGTTTACTGAAAGATGAGCCTCAGCTTAAGGAAGCTGTACTTCAGGAACATGTACTTTAGATTCAGAAAGTCTAAGGTATATGTTTTTTTTTGCACAGTGGATACATGATGAGAAACCTATAGGGTGTGTGTATGTGGAATGATAATGATGATGATGATAGTAATAATAATAATAATAATAATAATAAATAATTCAGATAAATCAGTGGGACTGTCTTCCTCTGCTTCTTTTCCTCAAAGGGTGGGGCTCAGTGGATTTTCACAGAGGTGCTGAATTCAGCTTTTCAACTCCATCCAAAGGTAAATTTTTTTTGGCCATGTTAAGTTCTAGGGCTCCTCTCCTTTTAACTATTTCCCTAATACTTATTATTCCATCTATTTAGTGACTTTTCCTCTTCATTCTGACCCACTTGCCCTTATATTCTATACCTATCTCTTCTCTTTCCCTCCTAGATAATTTCTGTCCCATAAACTTGCCTCTGCTTCCTCACTTGTCAAAATTTCTTCCTTTTGTGTGGCTTAACTATCCTGTGCCCTAAGTCGTTTTTCCTTTGATGGTGTGACTATGGGATCAAGAAGTTAATGTGTTGTATTTTTTTTATTATTATTGATTTTTTTACAGAGAGGAAGGGAGAAGGATAGAGAGTTAGAAATATCAATGAGAGAGAAACATCGATCAGCTGCCATCCTGCACACCCCCTACTAGGGATGTGTCCGCAACCAAGGTACATGCCCTTGACCGGAATCGAACCCGGGACCCTTCAGTCTGCAGGCCGACACTCTATCCACTGAGCCAAACCAGTCAGGGCTAATGTGTTGTATTTTTACATTTTAATAATGGCAGATAGAAGGTACTCTCCCTTACCTTCAAGAAGCATGCCATATGGTAGGAAATACAGGCACTTAGAAAGCTAACCAAAAAATACAATTAGTCAGAGAGTACGTAGGTCCCCTTAAGTCACACTTTCTCTGAAAAATTCAGGGGGCACCTTGCCTTATTAACCAGGAAGACAAAAATCATTCTTGTGTCCATAGATCTCCAATGAGTAGCCAGAGAAGATCCATTCAGTCTCACCTAGTTGATTATTAAGAAACCTCTTTTCTACAGTTTTCTTTAGGTGTCTTAGTACCTTAAGATCCTTACCCTGCCCTTATTTACTCAAAGTTAGTGGGGGCCTGCTCTGTTTCTCTCTCAATGAAACTTTCAGTGGCTGCTTGATGGATTCTGATGGGTACAAATGAGTTTTAAGCTTTAGGAACCTAGAACATGAGTGGATTCATTCTTTGTTTTTGTCTCTTGGGATACCTATCTCAAGAATCTGGGGTGAGGTGGATGATTCAGGAATTCCAGAAGCCAGAAGAGTTAGAAATGATATTCTTTCATGGTGGGGTTTCTGTTGGCCCCAATAAGCCTCTATATTTATATCTTGATTCAGGACCTGTCCAGTAATTAATTGGGAAGAACTTCCTAAATCAGTTAAGTTAGTTTGGGAAGAACCTTTAAATCAGATCAATTGAAAATTGACCTACTGTAATTGCTTTACAATGTATCTGCAAATTATTTGTTATCCCTCCTATCAAAAGTTGGAGCCCAATTCTTCTTCCCATGAAGATGGGCCAGACTTTGTGACTGCAGTAATAAGTAAAATATGCCATATGTTATGCTGTGTGACTTCTAGGCTTGTGTTATGCAAAGCAAGTTGGCTTGTGCCTGGGTTTGTCTCAGGACACTCACCCTAGGAACCCAGACACCATGCTTTAAGTAAGTCACATGAAGAGGTCACATGTAGGATTCTATTCACAGCCCCATTTGATGTCCCAGCTGATGACCAGCATCAACAGCTAGACATATGAATGAATACGTCTTCAGATGATTCCAACCTTTCAGTTGCCTCAGCTGATGCTGAGTGGAGCAGAGATGAGTGTTCCTCCCTAAGACCTGTCTATATTTCAGATTTATGAGCAAAATAAGTATTGTTATTTAAAGCCACAAAATTTGTGGTAGTGTGTCACACATCAGTAACAGAATACCTATTCCCTTTGCCTTGTTCTTCTAAACAGATGTAAGCACCTTGATATTTTCTGAAATTCCTGATTCTGTCCTAAGACCTTCCTTCCAGAGCATTCCAGTTCTAAAATGACATTTTTCCATAAATCAATCACATGGAATACATCCTCGCATGGAAGTGAGTTTCTCTTGATCTGACTGTCTCCACCAATAATTAGCTTTGCATTTACACTGATAGCTCGGGGAATCTGTTTCTTTAAATGTAAAATGAGGGGCTTGAGCTAAATAATCTCTAGGGCTTCCTTCAGTTTGTACCTCCTTCTCCATGGGTCTGCTCTGGCTTCAAGGTTGAACTTTATAGATGTTTAGCTAAGAACGACTGATAATAGCTTAGCATTACATGACCTCTCATGACCATTTAACAGCTGCCTATAGTGCCTTCCTCCAATGGAGTGAGTAATAGGAACAGCTCAGACACTACAGCAGGCTCTGTACTAGATGTTAGTCTTGATCTGACTGCTCCTAGGTATCTGGGAGTAAACTCAGCTATGGTTCCCCTCTTCCTAAATGTGGCCAGAGATAAGTGAATCAAAGGGTTCCCTGTCTAGCCATGAAAAGCTGATACTCCTGACATCTCTGGGCCAGGAATGACCTAAGAGGATCTGGAGGGTGTATAATATGTCTCCATTCAGTGTGGGTTTCTGAAGTACTCCAGAATTCTAGACCTCTTCCTTGTCCCATTCAAAATGTGGGCCTAAATAGTGTTTCTTCCCTTCCTTTAGAAGTAGGAGAGAATGTTATCAAGTGAAGAAACCCCATGAGAAGAATACATGTCCAGAGAGCGATTGCTTCTTATTAGTTTCTCCTGAGAAATAGTGAACTGGCTCAAAGAGAAGGGCAGCAGGCCAATGCATGTTGTGAAACTAAAAGCAAAAGGATAATTTTTAAAAAGGGTGGAAAAATAATAAAAAAATTTGGAACTCTTGTAAAAGTCCAAACCAACAGTGGTAATTCTAAAAAGTGTAGGATTTGATTACATTGCTTCATAAAGGGTTTAGTCTTGAGCATGAACTTCTAACCACACCCTCTCCCCCTTACCTTGATTTTCTCAGGCAGAGGGTTATCCAGGGGTGCTGACTGGGCACATCAGGTCCCACTTGCAGTCTTTTCCTCAATGTAATGATGCTGAAGGCTATGATTGGTCTAAATTTACAAGCCCTCAAATACCAGATTCTTAGCCTGGGCCTAGAGACTCCACTTATTGAGCAGCTGGATCTCCAGATTTTTCTTAACATGATCACTCTTGCAAACTCCAGGTACCTTACCTCCTCTGTGGGGTCTTTTCTGATGCTTCAACCTGCAGGGTCAAATTTCTCAAGTCCTTCCAATGTGCCATTGTTCTCTTCATGTCTGTTACCCATGGGTCATCATTTAATTATTTAGATTTTAATAGAAATAATAAAGAATAAGTAAATGATAGTAAGAATATTTGCATGTTCATGGTTTTAAAAGCATACAAAAGGATAAAGTTGTGTGTGTGTGTGTGTGTGTGTGTGTGTGTGTGTGTGTGTGTGTCTTCCCAGGGCTAATCTATGATGATATTAACATTGTTATAGAGACAGATAGTACATCTGGGGGTTAGGCTGGGAGAACTGAATGAGTATAAGTCCTCTTGTGCACAAAGAGTAGTTACTATATTTATCATTTTGCACCTTAGTTTATTTTTTATTAACCGCTTATTTTGGAGGTTATTTTTATCAGCACACTTATAGCTACCTTAGTCTTATAATGCTTGCATTTTTCTTATTGAATAGAAGCATCATTCCTTATTTAGTCCCTCATTGCTGGACTTTCAGATTGTTTCCATTCTCTAATCATGGTAAATCATAAAGAAGATTGATTGCTCCAGTCCAAGTCTATAAACTTATTGGGTGCTAGGCCCATGATTTATTCTTTATTTCTCCCCCAAACTTACAACAGAGTCAGTAATCAATATAGAATCATTAGTGTGGGATAATCGTGTGGATCACTGGTAGTAGTTAATAAGCTAAACTATATTTGCAAATATTATATATCTGATAATAGGTTAATATCCAAAATATATAAAGAACTCATATAACTCAATAGGGGGGAAAAACCCAAAACTGATTAAACAATGGGCAGAGGATCTGAGTAGACTTTTTTTTTTTTCAGAGAAGACATACAAATGACCAACAGGTACATGAAAAGGTCATCAGCATCACTGATCATCAGAGAAATGCAAATTAAAACCACAATGATATATTACCTCACACCTGATAGAATGGCAGTCATTAAAAGGACATGAAATAACAGTGTTGGTGAGGATGTAAAGAGAACACTTGTACACTATAGGTAAGAAAATAATTGGTGAAGGCACTAGGGAAAACTGTATGAAGTTTTCTCAAAAAAATTAAAACTATCAATACCATATGATCCAGATTTCCACTTCTGGGTATTTATTTGAAGGAAATAGAATCACTATCTCAAAAAGGTATTTGCACCCCCATATTCTTTGTAGCATTATTTACAATAACCAAGACATAGAAACAACTGTCCCCTGATGGACAGTTAAAGAAAATGTAACACACACACACACACACACACACACACACACACACACACTCAAATATTAATGAGCCATAAAAAAAGAAAGAATTCTGCCATTCAGGAAAACATGGATGGACCTTGAGGGTTTATGTTAAGTGAAGTAAGTTAGATAGGGAAAGACAAATACTGTATAATCTCACTTATATGTGAAATCTAAAAATAAAAAAAAACCTACCCTGCCAGCATGGCTTGATCTATGAACCAGGAGGTCACAGTTTGATTCCTGGTCAGGGCATATGCCCGGGTTGTGGGCTTAATCCCCAGTGTGGAATGTGTAGGAGGCAGATGATCAATGATTCTCTCTCATCATTGATGTTTCTATCTCTCTCTCCCTCTCCCTTCCTCTCTGAAATCAATAAAAATATATAAATATAAATAAAAACCCACCAAAACAAACAAGAAACCAAACTCTTATATATAGACAATAGACAACTGATTGGTGGTTACCAGAGGGAGGGGATGGGCGGGATGAATGAAGGTGGTCAAAAGTTTAAAAAAAATAAATTAAAAAACAGCTGAGCTTCTCTATCCCTTATACTAGTTAACCAAAAATTATAATTTGCTGCGCAGGCAAAATTTACAACTAACACGAGGGTTCTTCTACATGAATTGTTGAAATGAAATTTTAGCAGAATTAAAACCTTGCTAAAAGTAAAATTCCTCATTTGTGGAGAGAGAGAGAGAAAAAAAAAAAGGCTATCCAGCCTTTTGGTACTCAATGAGCAAATGAAACAAAACAAGTGCTTCTGACACCTTAGGAAAGAAAGGAGGTGGCAGACACGTGCATTATTTTTTTTAAAAAATTTCTTTATTGATTAAGGTATCACATATTTGTCCTTATCCCCCCATTCCCATCCCACACCCCTCCCCACACATGCCCCCACCCCCCTGTTGTCCTTAACCGCTGGTTAGGCTCATATGATTGCACACAAGTCCTTTGGTTGATCTCTCCCCTTTACCCCCACCCTTCCCTACCCTCCCTCTGAGGCCCGACAGTCTGATCCATGCCTCCTTGTTTCTGGGTCTGTTCTTGTTCATCAGTCTATGTTGTGCATTATTTCCCCTAGATGAGTGAGATCATGTGTTATTAGAAATACACTTATAAGAACCGAAAATGAGACAAGCAATAATGGTTATGGTGACAGGCAAATGAATCAGTCTGTAGTGAATTTCTTTCTGGGCCAACAGTTCTTTTGAGACCCAATTTCAATGTCCAACAGTTCCTTATGTGTACATGTCAGCACTGACATTAACTCTTTCTCTTCTCAGTTTATGAAAATGTTTACATGCTGAGTAGGGGTAAGGAGAAAGTAGCTTGGGGATCTGGGTAAGTTTCTTTGTAAGATTAGGAGACTTGAGATGGGGGAGAGTGAAAATAGTTAATGGTGCAACAACTTTCCAAGATCACTTAGCTAGGACATACACAACTCATCTACAGCATTGATCAACAAGGATCCAGAGGACACCTGTGGATACAAGGACTTCTCCTCCCCCACGCCCCACCCCTACTTTGAGGATACAGTAAGACATCCTCATATGCTCAGAAACCATATCAGGAAAGGAAAGCGCAGGAGAGTAATTAAGTCAAAGTCTGGAAACCTGAATATTTTACCTAAAAAAAAAAAACATTTTTAAAATTACTGCATTTGACTGAAATTACCCAATTGGATTAAATTTACTTTTTTCTTTTCTCAGCAAATGTGGGCATCTGGGGAAAATCATATCAGCTATAGAGACATGAAGAAGCTGTATTTTCTCTGCACATCTGTGGGTAGTATGAGTTTCTGACCCCCCCAACCCCCTGAGGTCTGACCTTTTATTAGATATCATATTTTTTGTAACCACCCTGAGTGAAATATCTGACAAACAACCTCTGGCTTAAGAAGGCCTGTTACGTCCTATAACAAATTTTGGATTGTTATTCACAGTCATGGGGGACAGGGAGAGGCTGGATCATTAAATCTTTTAACATAATTCAAAATCTCATTTTTGCTGAGTGTTGACCATTGACTAAATTTTCCAATTGCTCAGAGGTTACCAAATGAACTGATTTGAACTTTATTTCTTTACTAGAGGCCCGGTGCATGAAATTTGTGCACGAGGGTGGGGTGGGGAGAGGGGTGTCCCTCAGTGCAGCCTGCACCCTCTCCAATCTGGGACCCCTCAAGGGATGTCCAACTGCCTGTTTAGGCGCAATCCTGGGATTGGGCCTAAACAGGCAGTCGGACATGCCTCACACAATCCAGGACTGCTCGCTCCCAACTGCTCACCTGCCTGCCTGCCTGATTGCCCCTAACTGCTTCTGCCTGCCAACCTGGTCACCCCCTAACCACTCCCTTGCCAGCCTGATCAACGCCTAACTGCTCCCCTGCTGGCCCAATTGCCCCCAACTGCCCTCCCCTGCTGTCCTGGTCACCCCTAACTGCCCTCCCTTGCCAGCCTGGTCACCCCTAGCTGTCCTCCCCTGCAGGCCTGGTTGCCCCTAACTGTCCTCCCTTCCTTGCCTGGTTCTCCCAAACTGCCCTCCCCTGCAGGCCTGGTCTCCCCAACTGTCCCCCCATACAAGCCTGATTGCCCTCAACTGCCCTCCCTTGCAAGCCTGGTCCCTCCCAACTGTCCTCCCTTGCTGGCCTGATCGCCCACAACTGCCCTTCCCTGCCGGACATCTTGTGGTGGCCATCTTGTGTCCACATGGGTGCAGCCATCTTATGTCCACATGGGGGCGGCCATCTTGTGTGTTGGACTAATGGTCAATTTGCACATTACTCTTTTATTAGATAAGACTAGAGGCCCGGTGCGTGAAATTCATGCACGGAAGGAGGGGTGTCCCTCAGCCCAGCCTGCACCCTCTCCAATCTGGGACATCTCTCTCACAATCCAGTACTGCTGGCTCCCAACTGCTCACCTGCCTGCCTTCCTGACTGCCCCTAACTGCTTCTGCCTTCCAGCCTGTTCACCCCCTAACCACTTCGCTGCCAGCCTGATTGATGCCTAACTGCTCCCCTGCCAGCCTGTTTGCCCCCAACTTCCCTCCTCTGCCAGCCTGGTCACCCCTAACTGCTCTCCCCTGCAGGGTTGATTGCCTCCAACTGCCCTCCCTTGCAGGCCTGGTCTCTCTCAACTGCCCTCCCTTGCAGGCCTGGTGCCTCCCAACTGCCCTCCCCTGCTGGCCATCTTATGGTGGCCATCTTGTGTCCACATGGGGGCAGGATCTTTGACCACATGGGGGCAGCCATATTGTGTGTTGCAGTGATGGTCAATCTGCATATTACTCTTTTATTAGATAGGATAGAGGCCTGGTGCATGGGTGGGGGCCAACTGGTTTGCCCTGAAGGGTGTCCCGGATCAGGGTGGGGGTTCCCTTGGGGTGTGGGGTGGCCTGAGCAAGGGGCCTGTGGTGGTTTGCAGGCCAGCCATGCCCCCTGGTGACCCAAGTGGAGGCCCTGGTATCTGGAATTTATTTACCTTCTATAATTGAAACTTTGTAGCCTGGAGCGGAGCCAAGCCTCCTGCTTAAACCGTGGCCAGCAGCCATTTCTTTTGAGGTTTATGTATCTTCTATAATTGAAACTTTGTAGCCTTAAGTGGAGGCCTGGAACTGCCAGGGTGTGTGGAAAGCTTTGCTTCTTCCATTGCCGGGGGCAACCCTAGCCTCCCTCTCTTTCCAGCTCAGTGGCTGCTGCCATTTATGTTTGGATTTGTTTGCCTTCTATAACTGAAACTTTGTAGCCTTGAGTGGAGGCTTAGGCCGGCAAGGGCAGGCGGAAAGCTTGGCTTCCTTTGTTGCCTGGGAAACCCAAGCCTACCTCCTGCTCTCTGTGGCTGTAGCCATCTTGGTTGGGTTTATTTGCATACTCACTCTGATTGGCTGGTGGGTGTGGCTGGTGGGCATGGCTGGTGGGTATAGTGGAGGTATGGTCAATTTGCATATTACTCTTTTATTAGGTAGGATTGCTTCTATCAGAGGAGTAAAGAATCAGCTAAATAATTAAGCATGATCTGAAACTCCCTGTGGTTGCTGGGACTAGGCATGGGATGGGAGTTGAGAATGGAGGTTGGGGAATGGGGCTGGGGTGTGTCTTTGAGTCACTCTAAGGCAGCCCTAGGGGTTTCTCTCAGGGTATACATGACCTTCCTCAGAGCTCTTCAATGACTTTCCTGTGCAAGTGGAATATGATCTAAGCTCTTCTCCAAGTTGCCTGCCTTTCTGATCTCATTGTCTTCTGCCTCACTCACTGAGCACCAGATGCTCTGTTTTATGTCAACATATATTTTTTAAATAAAATTCTTAGAAAACTCCAAGCTCTTTTATGCCCCTTAAGTCATTATTCTGTCTTTCTTCTAAACATCCTCTTTACTCATTATTTCCAGTTATCTCCATGTCATCCTCAATATTTCAATTTAAATGTTTGTGACTTGCTTGACCTTCCATGACTCTGCCTCCACTAGTATATTTCACAAAATCTTAGCTATTACTTCTTAAGCATTTTTCACAAGTTGTGATGATTTATTTATTTATTGGGTCACTCTTTTGTCTGTCTCCTGCTGTGGGATATGGGATGTAAGTTCCCAAAGGACCATGTCTGTCCTGCTCATCACCATGTCTTTAGCAGCTAGCACAGTTCTGGCCATAGACAATTGTTGAATGAAGGAAGTGGGCAGATATTGTTTATGTTCTGAGCTCAGTTCAGGTACATGGTGGCCAAAGGGAAGAGGAGGGACAAATCATCCCATATGGTCTGTAAATGGGATAATACCCCTTAAGGAGACTCTTCAGAGAGATGGAGTAACTGTGGAGGATGCAGCTTCCCAATGGCAGAGGGAGGGATAAAAATGAGGGGGGAGGAGGGGAAGGACAAATGAAATCTGCTCAAAGCAACCAGATGTTTCCCCTCCTAATCACTTTATTTTCATGAGAATAAAAGGATGTGGGAGTGCAGAGGGGAGATGATAGATGATGATTTGCCTGGATTTTACTTCCCCCTGAGTTGCCCAGTCACTGGAGCCTGGGGCCTTTAGTTCCCTCCTCCCCTTGATACCTTTCTGCCTCACCAAATGAATCATGGCCAAAGCATTTGTGCAAAACATAATCAAATATTAGAGGGGTGGGAGCTGGAGAAAAACCCAGGGGCTGGATTATGGAAACCTTCAAAGCTATTCTGAACCCCAAAAGGCAAGTGTGGCTGTCTTCCAAGCCCCAGAAGGAAGCATCATGCTCAAATGGTAGATCCTGGGCCATTGAGAACCTGTGGGTTCAGGAGAATGGGACAAGTTCTCTGAATGGTAAGGTGGCCAGGATATTGGGGCCATGAAAAACCAGAGAACTCACCTCCTAACCTCAGGTAGATGGAAACTTCACCTGAGGCAAGAAAGAGTAAAGGTGCCTGACCTTTGGCTGGATAATTGATTCTTGGCAGAGAAGGATATTACTAGGTGTAATTCTAGAGTGCTGCACAAATGCTCTCTAACACAGTTGCTCACATTTAATACTCAAGAAATACTTATTAGGTACATACCATGTTCCAGACCTTGATATTATCACTGATAGTCAACAATGAGCAAACAGCAAAATCCAGCTCTTATAGAGCTTACATTCCAATGGGCTAATGATCTATGTGGGTTCATGGAATTTATATTTTATGTGCTAACATTGTGGGGACACTCTAATGCTAAGGGTAAAGCTATCTTGTTTAGAGGTCTCTTAAAAGTTGTGATACTGGTGGCATACAACTGTTGGTATGAAAAGGACAATGGCTTTGAAGGAGAGAAATCTTGAAGGAGAGAAAATCAGTAAAGGTATTAACAAGAGAAATGGCCATTTAAGTCCATCATGACATGGCAGCATGATAAGACATGACAGGCAGGCACTGAAGAGCTTCCTATAGCCAGAATAAAACTGGCCTTTGGAGTGAGAGAGGCCCTTGGCAAAAAGGAGCAGCTTGCTAGGCTTATCTGGTGTCTCTGCAGACAGTGGCGTAGAGTCTTCTGGCTTCTTGTTTGTTCTTGCTTCTAGACCATTTTCACTGTTACCACCCTAACACCTTCTCCTGTGAGGTACAGACATTCATTTTCACCAGCCTCCTTTTCTTCTCAGTTCTGCTATTTATATGCTAGCTGGTTATCCGACATTCAGGATGGACTATTACTAATGGCTGATTTCCTTTGTTCTCATCACTTCTCACCTGTTCTCTCTTAATGCTCTAGATGTGATTTGTTAGGTAAGGCAGAAAGGGGGTGGGGTGGGGCCAAAGAGTTGGGTTCTCTATGGGGTGCAGAGAAAGGATCAGAGCCTGATGAGTAGTCATTAGTTCCCTCTCCATCCTCACTGCACTTCAACAACCCTGTCTCAAGACTATACTCTGGGACTTTTCACCTCGCATTACTCCTTCTCTGATATTGAAACCACTTCATCTCCTCACTGACCACAACTTGTTCTTTTCCACTCTCGATCCACTGCTTGAGTGATATCTCTGATGGAATTATGCTTCTTTTCCCCCAAGTATATTAGCTGATAACCAGTACCCTCTGAGTCATGTTTACTTCTTTTCTAATCAGGATAGACCCGGTGTTATAGCAATTCAGCTATTGTTATAAGGGAAAAATCAACCCCTTGTCACTTAGCCAGTTATTAGTTACATTTTCTATTACTACTTTCAGCCCAATATTTTCCTAACTAATGTAGCTGATTGCCCTAGTCCACTTGATTTAAAAAAATATATATTTTATTGATTTTTTACAGAGAGGAAGGGAGAGGGATAGAGAGTTAGAAACATCGATCAGCTGCCTCCTGCACACCTCCTACTGGGGATGTGCCCGCAATCAAGGTACATACCCTTGACCGGAATCGAACCTGGGACCTTTCAGTCTGCAGACCGACACTCTATCCACTGAGCCAAACCTGAGCCAAAAATCAAGTTAGGGCTCCACTTGATTTTTTGATGTTGCTATGCTGTAGCTGCTAATCATTCCCATCTATTTCCTTTAATTATTGACCTTCCATATTCTATGAGACTGCCAGAGCTTGAAGAGTCCTTAGATATTAACATCCAGTCTCCTAAATTTATATGTAGAAAATAATATGGAGAATTGGTGGAACAGTCAGTCCTGAAGCCCAAGGGTCTTAGAAATGAGTCCAACATTCAGTGCTAGCCATCTTGATTTGAAATAATAACAAAGTCTGAGGGCATGGAGAGAATCCCTGCTCTCTTGTTTGATGCGGCCATCGTGGCTATACTGTGGGTACACAGTGAGCATAGCCATGTGCCTTGAGGCTCAGGCCATCTTGCAGAAGAACAGATCCTGATCATCACCCTGAAGAGTGGGGAGGCCCCAGGTGCTTGCTCGCTGTGGTTTTTTCTCTGCTCTTCTAAATTGCTTTCCAGGAGACAGATTCAGCCTCTGCTCAGGGTCTTGGAAATTGTCCCCAAGAGCAGCATTCAGGCATGAGCTCGACGACCACACTCTTACAGGCTCTATGAGCACAAGCTAATTAATTAGGAGTCATACACACAGGAAACCTGCTGCTCACCCGGCTGTCCAGTTCACTCTATCTCTCTTTTAATCTTGATTTTGTTAAATCTCATTTAAGCATTCAATATCTTATGGGTTTTTTTTCTGCTCCATTTCCATCTGTATGTGTGACATCTTAGCCACAGCCCTCACTTTTTTTTTTTTTTAACAATGAACACTTAGCAGTGACTATCATTTTATTAATTTGCTTTTTATAAATCCCATCACCATGTTACATCTTTGAACATTCTGCTCCTTTTTTCCAGGAAGGCTTTCTCTCTTGGGCACTCTCTTTAGACCCTTGGCTGCCCTTTATTGCCATTCCAGTCTCGGCACAAATACCAACTCCTTAGGCAGGCCTTTGCTTAGTCTCCCTTCCCCCGTGCTATCCATGACACTCCAGCATGACACTCCCTTCCCTGTGCAGCCTAGATATTTTATTTCCTTCACAGTATTTGGCATCACTTGAAATGATCTCAATTGTATGTTTACTTGTTTAGTTTCCATTTCTCTTGTTAGAATGCAAGCATCCATTCTAGGGCAGAAACATCCTGGTGTTTCCCAGAACCAAAAACTATGCCTGGCTTCGAATAAACATCCCAAAAACATTTGTTGAACTAGGGAGAAGATGGGCTTTTGAAATGAACCTGTTCTGCCTCATGGGTTGTCTGTGCTCTGGGTATGGAACAGCCATCAAAAACTAAAGATAAGCACTCATGCCAGTTCTCAGTCTTAGGTGCGCAGTGCAGTGAAAACGTTTATGCAGTGACTTTCCTCTATTGTCAGCTTTCCTAGTGTTCTTTCCCGAACACTTGAGATATCAGATGTAACTGACAGATGTTAAATCAAGCACTTTTATATCTATCCCAATCCAAAGAACAGTGTTTTGTTGTTGTTTTTCTAAGATGGGGGCAGATCTCTCTTGAAAGCTTGATTAAAAGTGCATGCCATCACTTGCTGGTTGCAAATCCCACCTCTGCCGACTCTGTCTGAGCTCTTCTGAGAAAGCAGCTCTCCCCTCCTTGATCGGCCTGCCCTGGAAATCCTCAGGCATCAGCAGAGTTCCCACGATCCGCAATGAGAGACTATGATTTCTTGCATGCCTCCACCAATACTTGGATGGATTTCCAACTTGGCTTTGTATGTCCCCTTATATTAAACCTAATCTCTTGAGTTTAAACTCTAAGGGGTGCCTCTTCCCACCTCCTTACTCCCACCACAACCCAATTTTACCATGAATCTACTTGCTATTATTCATAGCCTCTGTTAAAATGCTTTCTAGTCCTTATCTGTGTGCCCCCGCCTCTACAAGTTCAACAACTGCCCATCACTACCTGCAGAGAACTATTCTTGTGTCTCCTATTTTAACTTTCTTCCTCATTCACAATCCTTACTTAGAACTTCATACTGTGGGAGAGTTCTCCTGATTCACTCTCTCTGTTATGCCCTACCTGACTTATTGCAATTACCTCTCCAATGAATCTGTTTGTCAGAACACAGCCACCACAACAGGAATAAGATGTGTTCAGAAGTAGGTAGGTACTAGATTTTTGGTCCCCATTTAACCTTCACTTTTGATGGAATTTTCTTCTAGGTAAAAACTGTTGTTTTCTGGGTTTGGGATGGCAATGTGTCTACATTTTTTTATTAACCTCCATTCTCTTTGGTGGACATCAGAGTTGAGTGTAAATAGGAAGACCATAAATGAGTAATCATGATTCCAGGTTTATTCTTCCTTAACATTCTTTTTTTTTTTTTTCAAGATGATTATTTTTTATTTTTTAAATTATTTTTTATTGTCTAAAGTTTTACATATGTCTTCTTTTACCCCAATTGACCCTCACCCCACCCCAGCCATTCCCACCCCGGACAAGCCCCTATTGCCCCAGTGTCTGTGTCCATTGGTTATGCTAATATGCATGTATACAAGTCCTTTGGTTCCTTAACATTCTTGACACCAGGAACCTGCTCATCCTCTCCAGAGCTCTGTGGCTGACAAACTGCAAGTCAGAGGAATGATCTTGAATGAAATTTTTCTTTTTAAGGCAGCCCAGCACAGTTTGGCAGGAGGGGGCAGAAGAGGTAAGAGCCTCTGTCCTCAGGGGTCTTACAGTTTATCAGAGAAAGGGAATCAGCAAACAGGCATAAGGGAAAACACAAAAGGGGGTGCTAAAAGGAATGGCTTAAAACCCCAAATCTTGGCTTTTGGCTCTTTGTTTTACCTACCATTTATTCTCTTGGCAACTGTCTAGGAATATTTCAGAGTGACTTGTGTAGAGCCTGGGAGTGAATCAAGTCTCTTTTCATAGACCCACCGAGCTGGTGGAGACCTGTGAAGGTCATTCTGTCCATTCCCTTGCTCCTAGGCCAGACCACATCAAGTCAGTATGCTCAGTCAGGGGTATCTCTTGTTTCCAAACCTCACCGGAGACAGATCCTACCCAGCTCTCTCTGTCTCCTCTTCCTGCCCAGTGGTTTTGAACCGTGGTAATGAATGGCTGAGATGGCTGCATTTCTTGGACAGCCTCTTAGTCCTGCATATTTGTCAAGGACTCCTGGAGAAGGAACTCAAGGGGATCCAGAGGCAAAGGCCTGTGTGTGTCTGTCCAGCCATACTCAGCTTTTTCCACTGGGCTTCTCAACTGCATTCTGTCTGTGCTCCAAGGTGGGAAGTGGATCCCATTTGCAAGGAACTGAATGTTGGTGTTTGACTTATTGCTGTATCAGTGCCCAGAAACCCTGGTAGACAATATGTCTCTTTAATTTGGAAAAAAGGGCTTTGAATTCCACCTGCCTGTTCAGTCTTTAGCACCTCTTCTTATTCCACCCTACTTTTCTCTTCTCACCTCCCTCACATGTCAGAGGAACAAAGGGACACCTATTTCATTAAGAGGCAGTGAAATGAGTGGTTAGGATCATGGACTCTGTAGCGTTATATCACAGCTTTGCTCCTTACTATCTGTGTGATTATGGTAGCTCGCTTAACTTCTCTGTACCTCAGTTTCCTAATTTTAAAGTGAAAATAGTAACATTACCTATCTTACTACATTGTTGTACAGATCAAATTGCCACATGCGAAGGCTTAGAAGACTGGTTGGCCCATAATAATTGCCATATAAGTAGTTTCTACCATTTATTTCTATTTTGGATGAGAAAATAAAATTCCAAGAGACAAAATAATTTGTAAAAGTTCATAGCTAGTTGGACATTGTGATGTCTGGGTAAGACTCTGGTAGTTACCTTATAACCAGTAGGTTAGCCAGCCAACCAGTGAGGGTGGTAGAGCAGAAAAAATGTTAAGAACCTGAGCCTCTTTGTTGTCATTGAGCTCCCAATTAACCTGGAATGTCATTACCCATGGACTTTTGTTAAGGGAGATAACATGTTTTCTTAATTGTTCAAGCTAGTTGAGATATACAGTTTCCTGTTACTTGCAGCTCAAAGTATCTATACCAATTCAAATACCATATAAAACTCTTGCTATTAGGGGAGGAGAGGAGAGAAAGCATGCTGTGAGAGCTTGTCCTTTGAAGGGTAGCCACAAATCTATGGGTTTGTTCCTGAGAGTAGGGAGTGGGTAGTGACAGCACAGGATGACAGTAGAACTTGGTTTCTCACATCAAACTAGAGCTGGGTCCTGAGCTGCTGACAAAGCAGAGTTCCTCAAGCTCTTTAAAAAATTGAGGATCTCCCATAACAACCAAACAACAAGAATCCAGGGGGCAGATGACAATGGTCCTGAAGCTTCTCCCTACTCAGATTAAGATGCATGGAGGTAATAAAAACCACCCAAAAGGAACTGTAAAAAGAGGCATTGGGAAGCACATCCAAGAGTGTGAAAAGGAAGGAGAACAGAAGGAACCCATGGAAATAAAGTCTTCCAGACCAAATGACGATCCAAAAATAATGAGACCAAAGTTCAAAGAAGTAATTTAAACCAAATAAGGCTGGGAATCCTGAGCCAGCAAGGGGAGGGCTCACTCTTCAGGGAGCGGGCAAACAACAGGGATGAAGTTGAGTTGAGTTCAATTTAGGACAACTAAGGTATCTGATGTCCTGGCTCTCCCACTGCCCAGGTCAGTGAAAGGGTCAGGGCTTGATGGTGTGTGCCTTCTTGCCTCCTCTGCAGCGAGGTGAGTGGAGCACTGTCTCCACCCCCACCATTGACAGGACTGCTTGAGTTTGCAAAGTTTACCCTGTCTGGGTGGGCTTGTGCAAATACAAGAGAGAGCTCCTGGGACAGGCAAATGAAGGAAATTTTACTTGCTTAGAGCCAAGTTTCTTTTAGGCCCTATTTTCTATTTCATTTCAACAAAGAATTACAGGGACGCCAGAGATGATGGTTGCTAAGCTCATTAACTGCCTGCTGAATTTTGGACTCAGGCTTTTGCTGATCCTATAGTCCACGTAATTGTCTAGTGGCTTAGTGTCAGATAATACATCTGGTTCATTTGTGTATTCTGCATGTGGGTATGTGTGTGCATGTACACATGAAAAATATTTCTATTTACTTTTTCTACTTACCATAGTCCCTATCCCAAACTTTAAAAGTGTATACCTTCCACTAGAGCCCTTTAAGTTATAACACTGAGTTAAGACAAGCAAAAAAGGTAATATTTTCACAAGAGTTGAGGATTTAAGGAGGTAATGAAATGAACATGGAAAATTTAAATCTTTTAACAACCCTAGAAAGCCTCTCCATTCTATACACCTCTTTCAATTATGATCTCTGATAGTTATGCTTATGAGAGAGGTCAGAACTGAACTGTGTATCATGGTCCCCAATTGATTCACACTGCATTGAAGTACACAAAGAAAATGTGCCTCGTGTAACTTTTAAATTTCTGTGACTGAGCTAATGTGAGTCTCAACAGCATTGGCTAGTTGGAAAGCAACCTTGCCACTTAATATCTCAGTCTCTTTGTTAAATAACACTTTATCCCAATCTGATTAGAGTTGTTTGGCCTATGTCTGGAGCACTCATGAATTTATGGGTCAACTGCTCATCTCCAGTTGTCTGTGCATGTACGTGTGTGTGTGTGTGTGTGTGTGTGTGAGAGAGAGAGAGAGAGAGAGAGAGAGAGAGAGAGAGAGAGAGAGAGAACTACTACTACAGGATTGCCTTTCTAGTTACTTCCCTGCCTCCCTGCTGAACTATTGCCCAGGCCATGTTGACTATGGCTTTGAGTCCGGCTAAAAGGCTCACATACTCCTCCAGCCTGTGCTTGGGGCAGAGCACTGCTGGTTCCCACCCTAAATGTTCTCAGGCTCCTTCTACACTTCCCTAGAAATTCCTACTATGTCTCCTCCGGCCTTGGGGTTCAACCCAGGAGGGGAAAATAAGGCCATGCAAGTCTGACCTCTTTGTTCCACTTCTTTCTTTTCTTCCTACACTCCCCCTTGGGACACACAGCTAGTTTCCCTTCCACTTGGCCTGCAAGGTAGTGCATACTTGGAACCTTTCTTTACCCTCTTCCCACCTGAGACATTGTTTGTCCTTTATTTCCCGAGTCTTAAAGGCAAATCCGGTGCCAGGAATAAAAACTTGTGTCCGTGGACAAGTGTACATTACTTTTGAAATATTTACAAAGATACAACAATTACAACTTCCTTGAGGTTGGCTGGAGCCCTGTACAGAGAAAGAGCTTACTAACAGCTGCTTTCTGACTGAGAAGGGAAGGGAGGGGCAGGAGCCTAGACAGCATGGAGTGACATCCTTAAGGTTCCTGCAGTTTCTTTTTTCTCTGAAATACAAGACTCTTAGTTACTTCCACTTTCTTTTAATTTCAAAAGAGCACACATATTTTCATCTCTTACTATCCTTATGGTCCTACAGGATGTTCCCAGGATCAACTAACAGCCCATGGATTAATTTCTAAACCCACATAAACAGGATGGCATGAAAGAAGATGCCTACAAAAAGGACTCCTGTGTTTTTTTTTTTTAATTAAGCAAACTTGAGAGAATGATATGATAAGCACACACATCTTCCCATGCATACTTGCAATATTTACTTGTCAGTTAGGCCTCAGATATTTTCTAAATGTGTATGTGTATGTGTGTAAACTATCTTACAGTTAGTTAAAGCTGAAAACTTCTTTATTCTTCTCATCCTCGTCCCCTCCTTTTCTCTGCAGAGACAACCACTGTCAAGAATTTTATATCATTCCATTACATGTTACAGCTTATTACCAATTTATATACCAGACACTAGATAACATTGTTTCACATGTTTAAAAATTTCCCTAGATGACATCATATTCCATGAATGGTTTTATAACCAGTTTTCTTTTCAGTCAATAATATGTTTTTGATGTTTATTTTTAATGTATGTTGATCCAGTCCATAAATTCACAAAAAATTGGATATTAACAAAGTATAAAATTTGTGAATCTATTGCATATTATTTATTCTTTACTGAAAATACTCAGATATTTTTCCATCTTTTCTCCTGGTATTTTATTTTTAAAATAATAAGAACTATCAGCTCCCTGTAATGCTTTGATTTCAGATCAAAATTGGCCAGAAGACTTTGTTACCTGTAAAGTAGTCTAGTTGTCCAATAAAAACCAAGCTGCTATGTGAACATCACCACATGCTCCACAGTTACAGAATACCTATCCCCGCACCTCTCTCTGACTTTGTTGCCTTGTCTATCTGCAAAATGGGATACTTGTTTCTATCTCCTTGAGTTGTTATGAGGGCTTACATATTAATATGGTGATGTATATGCCACCACGCCTGGCAGATAGTAAGCTCTCCATTAATGGAAGATGTATATAGTAATTAATGCCCATTAAAGAGTTAGAACCCAGGCTCCTGACTCCCTGGCAAATTTTCTTTCTAAGACATTCTTAGCCTATATTACCATGATCAGTAAGACCCTGCCTCAAATAGTTTTATGATCTGTAAAAACACAAGTCCAACCCATGGGAGGCAGGGACAACAGGCAGAAGCAGTACGCTGCAGTGTTGTGTGTTGGGGGTTAACAACCCTAAACCCTAAATGCCATCAGGACTCAAAACTGGTAGCCAACAGCTCTATTGTGGATAGTTCTGAGCATGTCTTTGCAGGGCCTGCTTGGACCTGCCCCAGTTCAGCTGCCTGCAGAAGCAGCTCGGAGCCCTTGCTATGGGCCTATTCTTTGCACAGCTCTGGCCAATCAGAGCTCTGTTGCTAAGCAGGCCCCCCCTACCCCCCCGCCCCAGGCAGATCCTTTCTCTCCAGTTCTAGTCTCAGCCAGCATAGCTAGCTGTCCACTGACATCCTTTTGCTATTTTTTTTATTTTGTTTGGATTGATTTTTTAAAAGCACCCAATACCATACTTTCCTCCTTAGTTTTCTCCTCCTTTTCTTACTCCATTCAATCTCCACCCAAGCCTCTAACACACACACTCACACACACATTAAACTCAGAATCATTAACAAAAGAAACCTTCGCCCAAGACAGAAAACAGACTTTAAAAAGACCCTTATTCCTTGCCTGTCAATGCTGGGAAAACCTGCTTTTTTTGATATTTGGGAACACTGATTAAAAGGTGGCACCATTGCCACATATTTTACTTCCCACTCTTTCTTCTCTGGTTCCAGGAATAGAGAAATAAACAGGAGTGAGAGACTCAAGTTTAAAACAATTTGTACCCCTAACCTCTAACAACACCTCACCCAAGAGCCCAACTACAAAGCTAGTGTCACTAGACACAAGTCCCTAGAAAGGTGGGGCTCACAGCCTCTCTGCTTTTCTCTTGTTTTGATAGCACATTTGGAGGTTGTCTGCTCATCTTCTACTCTCCCCATACTCTATGACAAGAGAAAGCACAAGACTTCTTGAGAGAAAAGGGGCTGCACACATTAGGGGCTTGTAACTACATCTGAGCACAGTGGGGTGGGGCAGGGAATTTTCAGGGAGGTCAAGGTCTCAGAAATTACAAAGATACTCATTCCCCCTCGCTTCTGAATAGGATGGTGGTGGTCCTCCCAAACTTAGGTGGGTGGTCCAACCTGGGTTGAGTAAGATTTGAGAGGGGTTTGGTAAAGGGAGTATGCCAGCATCACTGTCCTCCAGACAGGAAAATAGATGAGTGGGTTCTCTGTCCTTAAGTTGCAAACAGAAAATAAGTGTTATGGCAGGATTGAACTGGAGGAGGACCAGAGGCCTGGAGGTACTTCTTAATAGCCAGCATTTCTCAGAAACACAGCGGAAGTCTCTCAGACAAAGCAAACAGGCTGGCACCTCTTTCTTGGGAGTCAGAGGAGGGGACAGAGTGAGGTAGGTTTAGCCAACATATCAGAGACAATGGTGAAATCTCAGGTATCTGAGGGGTCTGCCAGCCTTGCCTTCCACAGCAGCTGGGGCAGCTACTCTCAATGCCCTCACTTGGAAAACTGGTATGAACTTGGTGGCCAGACCATAAAGGGAAGTCTGTGGCTGAATGACCAACTGCCCCTTAAATTCACTTCCTGATGCTAGCTCTTAGCTATAGAGACCTATGCCTGTTTGGGCCCCTCTTCATGGGTCCTGGGAGGATTAGGGGGTTCATTTTTGGGCTTGTCATCCCAAGTTACCCTCTCTCTACTCTGCCTCTTCTTCCTGCCTTGCCAGACACACCCTTTCTCACTCATCAATGCTCAAACCACACTTGTATCTGGTGTAACCAAGGGCTCAGACTCATAATTGAAATCCAGTTTCTACAAAGTCTCTAGATCATTAGCTCTCCTCCTCTACCCCAACTACTCAGAACATACAAAGAAGAAAACAAACACAATGCAAATAAAAAATCAACAAAGAACGTAAGAGAGATTTCTTGGCCTTGGGTTGGAAGCACAGCAGGAAGTTGCAGCCACACCAACTATGCTTCATGGCCAGAGTCGTGATTCATGACCCTGAGGTTGAGCAACCCAACTTGCAACACCAGGGTGAAGTCCACTCTCTTGCCCTCTAGTAGGTCAGTTCTTAGCTCTAATATAATTTTATAGATGGAAAATTCCAGAGAAAAGTGACCTGCTCTGTGTTACACAGCCAAGCATAAGTTAAATGAGGAGAAGCAACCTAAGCCTAGCTAGACCCAATTATTTGACATCTTGGGATCTTTCCTTTATAGTCTGTAGTAGCTTAGGTAGGGTGGATATCTGGCAAGTTATTAGGATGGGTAGGCAGACTGGCGGGCCTCATTGTCTTCAATGCTGTCTCAGTTACATTAACCTTTCCTACCTCATTACCTGAGTTTGGAAAGTAAAGTGGAAAAAACACGTTTGCTTGGAATTGTACCAAAGACAGAAAGTAGAAATCCATGTTATGCTTGTGTTTCTCACGTCTCAGGGTAACTGACCCGTTCTCTCCTGGGCCCAGTCTCTAACTTAGGACCTTTTTCTCTTTTCCTCTACATCAAGTACCAAACCTGCCTATTCATATATCTCACTGGTAATTTAGTGGACACTCCAGCTGACTAATTTTGATCCATCACAAAAATGAGCTTGCTGCCAGCATAGAAGAGAAGGTTGTATAAACAGACATACATTTACAAAAACAAAATTATATATAAGGATGACGTGGTAGCAGCATTTTCGGGGTGGCAGAACTTGCATCCAGAAATGACAGCTTCCACTCACAGCCCAGACAGAGACCTGAGTGATATCTACTAATAAGTGGTCTCTCTTACCTACAAGTGAATGTGACTCAGGACAAAAATCTTCAAAGGCCTACCCAAATTTTGTATTGGTACTATTGTATTTTACTCTGTAGTTTTATATAAAATTGTTTAACTAGTCTCTTGCTTCATACATTCCAAGTCTCTGACTGAGGACTCAAAGTTTGGTTGTATGCCACCTCCCCCCAATTCAGTTTTATTTGATGCACAGTCATCTACTGAAATATATTGTGTCCTATAGAAATGTGAAAGGTAAGAAAAGGGGGATGCAGAAAACTTGTGTTGCACACTTTGAATAAAATTAGTGAAAGAGTCATTTGGATGGACCACAATGTCCCAAACTAGATGAACAAACCAAACTGTAAAACCCAGTCAAGAACCTGTTAATAGAGGACTCTATTGGCCATGTTTCTTTCTTGTTTTGGCCTCACTAAACTAAGCTGAGATATGTGGGTCTTACCCTCAATTTACCAATGTGGAAAGAGAAACCTTAGTGGTTGGATTATAGAGTGTCCCCAACCTGTGATGAGTGGAAGCAGAGTAGCTTTCTATAGTCTTATCTTTTTTCCCTCTTGACCCCACTGCCCTACAATGAGATGTCCCTAGAAGTTATAGTCATTTCCTCTTTGTGAGACAAACATGAATCTCTTGGCCAAGTATTCCAAAGAAAACAGAATATACTAAGAATTTTTTTCTGTCTGGCCAGATGGCTTCAGGATAAAATTCTTCCCCAAACCAAGTGTTAAAGTCCAGTAGACTATTTCAGGGAGGGCAAAGAAGTAATAGTATTTAATCCTCCTCCTCCCCTAACACCACCGCATGCAAGTTTGATGTGAGCAGGTGCTGCCAAGGCAGGCAAGATTGTTGAGCTGAAACCAAGAGGATGGATCCCAGGCAGAACAGAACCTTTTAAGGATGAAGATTGGCTGTTGGGGATATCCAGTCCCCAGATCTGAGGTTGCAGACTGGACTCTCATTTTCCATACCTCCTGAGGAAGGCTGAGCAAGACATAAATAAATTGAAAAATAATAAACTTCATCCAACCCTTATGGGAACCCACAGTGGAAAATAATGGGGGTAATACATTGGGACAGCCCCAACTTCTTGAGAACAATGCATGCCTCTGTGCTTGTCTGCATACTTCTTACAACTATTTATTTTAAAAAAATGAACATTTAGCATTAAGGATGGCTACTCATTCTTAAAATTCTTTGGAAAAGTCAGAGCTTGGGGAAGCCAATGTAAGGAATGATGGGAATAATCAGGGAGAATAGCCTCCCAAGAGAAGCATGAAGGAGCTGGATGTTTTGGTCTCAAACTCTGTTTATACTAATCACTTGAGTAGTCTGTACTTGGCTTTTGTGATAGAATTAGCGTTAGGATCCTTGAGTGCATTAATTGATGGAACATGCAAATGCTCCTACTTGACACCAAATACTGGGAAGGTACAAAACGAATAAGACATAGCTTCTGCACCTAAAGAATGCTAAAAATAGTAAGTTAGTGTCTGATCAAATGAGACTGAATTGTTGAATTATCTTAGTAAACATTCAATTAAAAAAATAACACCAACATCACACATACACACACAATCAATGGCAAATTCTCCCAGTTCTTTTTTATTTAAAAGTTTTTTTTAAATTATTTTTTAATTTAATAAATCTTTATTGTTCAGATTATTACAATTGTTCCTCTTTTTTCCCCATAGCTCCCCTCTACCTGCTTCCCACCCCACCCTCTGCCCTTACACCCCGCCCACTGTCCTCATCCATAGGTGTACGATTTTTGTCCAATCTCTTCCAGCACCTCCCACACACCTTTCCCAACGAGAATTGTCAGTCCACTCCCTTTCTATGCCCCTGATTCTATTATATTCACCAGTTTATTCTGTTCATCAGATTTTTTTATTCACTTGATTTTTAGATTCCCTTGTTGATAGATATGTATTTGTTGTTCATAATTTTTATCTTTATCTTTTTCTTCTTCTTCCTCTTCTTAAAGAATACCTTTCAGCATTTCATATAATACTGGTTTGGCAGTAATGAACTCCTTTAGCTTTTTCTTATCTGTGAAGCTCTTTATCTGACCTTCAATTCTGAATGAGAGCTTTGCTGGGTAGAGTAATCTTGGTTGTAGGTTCTTGCTATTCATCACTTTGAATATTTCTTGCTACTCCCGTCTGGCCTGCATAGTTTCTGTTGAGAAATCAGCTGACAATCATATGGGTGCTCCCTTGTAGGTAACTAACTGTTTTTTTTCTTGCTGCTTTTAATATTCTCTCTTTGTCTTTTGCTCTTGGCATTTTAATTATGATGTGCCTTGGTGTGGTCCTCTTTGGATTCCTTTTGTTTGGGGTTCTCTGCGCTTCTTGGACTTGTAAGTCTATTTCTTTCACCAGGTGGGGGTAAGTTTTCAGTCATTATTTTTTCAAATAGGTTTTCAGTATCTTGCTCTCTCTCTTCTTCTGGCACCCCCATAATTTGGATGTTGGTATGCTTGAAGTTGTCCCAGAGGCTCCTTACACTATCTTCATATTTTTGGATTCTTTTTTCTTTTTGCTTTTCTGGTTGAGTGTTTTTTGCTTCTTTGTATTTCAAATTTTTGACTTGATTCTTGCGATCCTCTAGTCTGCTGTTAGATCTCTGTATAATATTTTTTATTTCAGTCAGTGTATGCTTAATTTCTATTTGGTCCTTTTCCATATCCTCGAGGGTCTCACTAAATTCATTGGCCTTTTCTAGAAAATTCTTGAAAAACCTTATAACTGTGGTTTTGAACTCTATATCCAGTCATTTGCTTTCCTCCATTTCTTTCATTTGTGATCTGTTTCTTTGTCTCCACATTTTGGCTGCTTCCCTGAGTTGATAGAGTGGCTTTGTGTACTAGGTGTCCTATAGGGCCCAGTGGCTCAGCCTCCCCAGTTATCTGAGGTGGACACTCTTGGTGCACCCCTTTGTGGGCTGTGTTCACAGTCTTGTTGTAGTTAAGCTTAATTGTTGTTGGTATCACTGGGAGGAATTGACTGCCAGGCCAATTGGCTGTGAGAATCAGCTGTGTCTACGCTGGGAGAACTTCTATGCTGGAGACACCCTTATGAGACAAGACTTGCAAAAGCCTCCGTGCTCAGCTTGGATGGGGTGGAGTCTCAGGGCGGAGCAGACAGCATTGGTTTCCCGTCAGCCCTGCCCTAATAGGCCCCTGTGTCTCAGTGTCCTGTGGTAATCGCTGCAAACACCTCTGAGAGAAAGCCACCCTGGAGTTCTGCCCACTGCCAGACAGTCCAGTTTCTCCCCGAATGAGTCTGGGTCCCCAGAGTCTCACCTGAAACTGGAGTTCAGTGCAGTCAGGAGCTTTTGTCTCCGTCCCGCTTGAGAAAGCCAGCTGTGTACTCAGTTGCCCGCCCTCTTCGCACGCGCGTCTCAGTACTTCTGCCTCCTGCAGCTCCTCTGAGTCTCAGTGTGCTTTTCTCTTTCCTTCTACTTGTAGAATTTCCACTCAGCCAGCCTTCCTGTGGTTCTGGATGATGTCCGTTTTATCTGTTAGTTGTAGTTTTTATTTATTTATTTATTTATTTATTTATTTATTTATTATTTTTTTTTTTTAAATTTCTTTATTGATTAAGGTGTCACATATTTGTCCTCATCCCCCCATTCCCATCCCACCCCTCTCCCCACGCATGCCCCAATCCCCTGTTGAACTTAACCGTTGGATAGGCTTATATGCATGCATACAGGTCCTTTGGTTGAACTCTCCCCCTCCCCCCACCCTCCCCCTACCCTCCCCTATCCTCCCTCTGAGGCCCGATAGTCCGATCGATGCCTCCTTGCTTCTGGTTCTGTTCTTGTTCCTCAGTCTATGTTGTTCATCATTTCCCCTAGATGAGCGAGATCATATGTCACTAGATATATACTAATAAGAACTGAATGTGAGACGAGCAATAATAGTTATGCTGACAGGCAAATGAATCAATCTGTAGCGAGCTTCCCCCTGGACCAACAGTTCTTTTGAGACCCAATTTCAATGTCCAGTAGTTCCTTATGTGTACATGTCAGCACTGACCCCTCAGCTCTGGATGGTGGACAAATGGTGGTAATGGAGGTCCGACTCCCTCTGGTTTGGTCTCGGCCGAACCCAGGGGCACGGCGTCACCCGGACTAAGGGGCACGTGGCCTCACCCATACCCAAGGGGCGCGTAGTCTCACCCGGGCCTGGGACCCCGCCTCGCCCGGATGGATCCAGGGGCGCACGGCCTCACCCGGACCCAGGATCTGGCTTCACCCGTACCCAGGGACGCTTGGCCTCTCCCAGACCCAGGGCCACTTGGGCTCACCCGGGCCTAGGTGCACGAGGCCTCATCCGGATCCAGGGACACATGGTCGCACCCGGACCCAGGGACGCTTGGCCTCTCCCAGACCCAGGGCCACTTGGGCTCACCCGGGCCTAGGTGTACGAGGCCTCACCGGATCCAGGGACACATGGTCTCACCCGGACCCAGGGACGCTTGGCCTCTCCCAGACCCAGGGCCACTTGGGCTCACCCGGGCCTAGGTGCACGAGGCCTCACCCGGATCCAGGGACACATGGTCTCACCCGGACCGAGGGACGCTTGGCCTCTCCCAGACCCAGGGCCACTTGGGCTCACCCGGGCCTAGGTGCACGAGGCCTCACTCGGATCCAGGGACGCATGGTCTCACCCGGACCCAGGGACGCTTGGCCTCTCCCAGACCCAGGGCCACTTGGGCTCACCCGGGCCTAGGTGCACGAGGCCTCACCCGGATCCAGGGACACATGGTCTCACCCAGATCCAGGGACGCTTGGCCTCTCCCAGACCCAGGGCCACTTGGGCTCACCCGGGCCTAGGTGTACGAGGCCTCACCGGATCCAGGGACACATGGTCTCACCCGGACCCAGGGACGCTTGGCCTCTCCCAGACCCAGGGCCACTTGGGCTCACCCGGGCCTAGGTGCACGAGGCCTCACTCGGATCCAGGGACGCATGGTCTCACCCGGACCCAGGGATGCTTGGCCTCTCCCAGACCCAGGGCCACTTGGGCTCACCCGGGCCTAGGTGCACGAGGCCCACCCGGATCCAGGGACACATGGTCTCACCCGGACCCAGGGATGCTTGGCCTCTCCCAGACACAGGGCCACTTGGGCTCACCCGGGCCTAGGTGCACCAGGCCTCACCCGGATCCAGGGACACATGGTCTCACCCGGACCGAGGGACGCTTGGCCTCTCCCAGACCCCGGGCCACTTGGGCTCACCCGGGCCTAGGTGCACGAGGCCTCACCCGGATCCAGGGACACATGGTCTCACCCGGATCCAGGGACGCTTGGCCTCTCCCAGACCCCGGGCCACTTGGGCTCACCCGGGCCTAGGTGCACGAGGCCTCACCCGGATCCTGGGACACATGGTCTCACCCGGACCCAGGGACGCTTGGCCTCTCCCAGACCCAGGGCCACTTGGGCTCACCCGGGCCTAGGTGCACGAGGCCTCACCCGGATCCAGGGACACATGGTCTCACCCGGACCCAGGGACGCTTGGCCTCTTCCAGACCCAGGGCCACTTGGGCTCACCCGGGCCTAGGTACACGAGGCCTCACCCGGATCCAGGGACACATGGTCTCACCCGGACCCAGGGACGCTTCGCCTCTCCCAGACCCAGGGGCACGTGGCCTCACCCGGGCCTAGGTGCACGAGGCCTCATCCGGCTCCAGGGACACATGGTCGCACCCGGACCCAGGGACGCTTGGCCTCTCCCAGACCCAGGGCCACTTGGGCTCACCCGGGTCTAGGTGCACGCGGCCTCACCCGGATCCAGGGACACATGGTCTCACCCGGACCCAGGGACGCTTGGCCTCTCAGACCCCGGGGCACGTGACCTCACCCATGCCTAGGTGCACCAGGTCTCACCCGGATTCAGGGACACATGGTCTCACCCGGACCCAGGGACGCCTGGCCTCCCCCAGACCCAGGGGCACGTGGCCTCACCCGGGCCTAGGCGCACGAGGCCTCACCCGGATCCAGGGACACACGATCTCACCCGGACCCAGGGACGCCTGGCCTCCTCCAGACCCAGGGGCACGTGGCCTCACCCGGGCCTAGGCGCACGAGGCCTCACCCGGATCCAGGGACACACGGTCTCACCCGGACCCAGGGACGCCTGGCCTCCCCCAGACCCAGGGGCACGCGGCCCCACCCGGGCCTAGGTGCACGAGGCCCCACCCGGATCCAGGGACACATGGTCTCGCCCGGACCCAGGGGTGCGTGGCCTCTCTCAGACCCAGGGGCACGTGGCCTCACCTGGACCTAGGTGCACGAAGCCACCCGGACCCAGGGGCGCGTTACCTCTCTCAGACCCCTGGTCGCGTGGTCTCACCCGGATCCAGGGGCTCACGGCCTCACCCGTACTCGGGACCCAGCCTTACCCGGATCCAGGGGCCCACGGCCTCACCCGGACCCAGGGTTCAGATTCGCCCGGACCCAGGGGCACATGGCCTCACCCGAACCCGGAATCCAGCTTCACCTGGACCCAGGGGCGCGTGGCCTCACCCAAACCCAGGGGCGTGAGGCCTCACCTAGGCCCAGAGGCGTGTGACCACATCTGAGCCCAGAGGCTCGCAGGCTCGCCTGGACTCGGGTCTCAGCGGGGTTTCGTCTTCTTGATCCCAATTCCTGTTGGTCACTTCCCTCTCAGCAATTCCTTCGGTCATTTTCTCAGAACTCCAGGGCGGCTGCCGCAGAACTCGTTGGGCGGCGGGCTCGGCAAGGCTCCGGTGTGCCCGGTGCCCGGCGGTGGGCTGGTCCGGTGTCGCTGCGTCGGCCCTTGGGTCTGCAACGGTGGCCAGTCGCTGAGCGTGCGCACCTGGCCACTTCGGGGCATTGAGATTCTTGAAGGACTCGGAGGTCAGCAAGCACGGAGTCTCCCACCCCATGTCTCCCAGGGGCTCGTCTGTCCGTGCTCGGCAGCGAGTGGAGCCGTCCCCTCAGCCGGAGACCGCCGGGGGAACTGCGCCGAGCACGTTCCAGGCCACCATTGTGTCGCCTGAGCCATAGTTCTTAAAGTGTGGACTTTGGGTCACCGGCATCAGCATCATCCTGCGTACCCCTCTCTTTTATTCTAGTTGTAGAGCATCTGCTCAGCCAGCCCCCCGGTCTTTCTGGCTGGTGTCTGCTCTGCTCTCCCGTCGTAGTCTCAATATTGTTGTGGTAGGCAACGATCAGGCTGCCGCCCTATGTCTCCATCTTGGTCCTCCTTTGTACAGTTAAGTCTTGATTGTTGTTGGTGTCACTGGGAGGAATTGTCCTCCAGGCCAATTGGCCGTGAGGACCCTCTTTGTCTATATAGGAAGAGTTGCTGTGCAGGAGACATGTTTGTGGGCCGGGTCTTGATGCAGCAATGCCTTGGCGCTCACTGAGTCTGCCTCTAGAATGCCTCCCTTATGCAAGTGATTGAAATCTGGTGTCATCTCACACCAACCACTAGATGCCCTCGTTTCTGGGTCTCCAATGTAGTGTGGGTCAGCCACTACCTGAGGCACTCAGCAGGAAAAAGCTTCTGCTCAGCTTGGCTGGGGCGGAGCTACAGGGTGGAGCCTACAACCTTGGCTTCCTGTCAGCCCCGCCCTATGAGGCTCCTGTGTCTGTGTCCCTCTGTATTCCCCGCAAACACCCCCGAGAGAAACGCAAACACCCCCGAGAGAAACGCGCCCTGGAGTTTCGCCCACTGCCAAACAGTCCAGTCCCTCCCCTAATGAATCTGGACTCCCAGATTCTCGCCTGGAACTGGGCTTCAGTGTAGTCGGAACTGGGTCTCAGCGCAGTCTGGCGTCCCTGTCTCCTTCCCAGCAGGGCCACCCAGTGGCGCAGGCAAAAGTCCGTCCTCTGCGCACCTTCCAGTGCGCGCGTCTGGAGCCGCCGCTTCTCTGTGCCTCTGCCACCACAGCCCAAATTCATTCCCCCAGCGTGCGCCTGGCTTCTCAGGGTTTCGCCCGGAACTGGGGTTCAGTGCAGTCGGAACTGGGGTTCAGCACGGTCCTGAGCTTATGTCTCCTTCCCGCTAGGGCAGTTCAGTGGCGCAGGCAACAGTCCGTCCTTTGCGCCCCTTCCCGTGCGCGCCTCTGGAGCTCTGCCTTCCCCCGCTCCTCTGTGCCTGCGCCCCACAGCCCAGATTCATTCCCCCAGCCTGCGCCTGGCTTCCCAGGGTTTCGCCCGGAACTGGCGCTCAGTGCAGTCGGAGCCGGCGCTTAGCGCATTCCGGAGCCTTTATCTCCTTCCTGCCAGTGAACGCCGGCCAGGCCGTCAGCCGCCCCTTCCTCTCCGGCTCCATCCTCCCCGCAGGCGCGCGTGCTCGTGTCTCCGCCAGTTTCTCCATACCTCAGGCTTTTACGGCTCCCCCGATTGTCCCCGTGGCCTTCTCCTTCCCCCCAGCTGTGGGCATTTCAGTCCGCCAGCTCTCCTGTGGTTCTGGACGATGTCCGTTCTGACCTCTAGTTGTGCCTTTGAAATTGTTGTGCCCGGCTGCAGGTTAGGTGTTTCACCTATGCCGCCATCTTGGTTTCTCTCCCTAGTTGTAGTTTTGAAATTGTTGTGCGAGGCAGCAGTTTAGGTGTTTACCTATGCCGCCATCTTGGTTTCTCCCTCCCAGTTCTTTTTTAGTACTTTTATTCAATATGGCACTGACCTTTCCTGAAAACTACCCAATTGTTTTCCATTTGCCTACATCTAGTTAAACTTAGAAGTAGAATGTTAGGACAGCCTGGAGTCCTGATACTAGCTTGCCTCAGTCCTCCCTTATGTAGATGAAGGAAAAGAAGCTCATAGAAGGAAAGTGGCTGAAACAGTTTCCTGAATGACCTTGCAGATTCTGTGTCTCTCACTTCATAGGTTAGTAATACCTTTGGTGACTTGATCTTCATAAGACAAAACTTCAACTGTAATTTCATAAATAACAGAATACCTTTAATAGCCTCTTGTGAATGGCAAACTGAATCAAGCATGGTTTACTCAGCTCCATTCCACTTCTCCAGCCTTATCTCCCATATCTCTCCTGTATGTACTCATCCTCTAGTGAAAACAAATGTTTAAGGTTACCTAAAACGTCTATTCTTTCTCTGCTCTGTGCTTTCACACCTGAATGCTATTACATAAATTTGTTTACATTAACTACATATTCTAAACACCATAATAACCTTTTAAAACCTATTCCTCTTTCCCTGGGATTCTAAAATTTTCTTCCTTTTTAGATTCCCAGCAGTACTGTATTCTTGGTTTGTCATCTGGGGATGATGTCTTGTGTGGCACTGTTGGTTGTGAGACCTGACATAACCATCTATTTGCTCAGGCAACATTTCTTGAGTAGACATACCCCATAGACCCACAACTCATTGTTGGCAGGACCAAGTTTAGAACATGGATCTCTTTACTCTTACTCCGGCACTCTTTCTCCTATACCCTCTGTCTCCTAGTTCATTAGTTTGAAGTCCTAACTTAATTCATCCCATCATCTTAGGTTACATCTAAGATTCTCATATCTTGTTTGAGAAACCAAGTGGTTCAATATTTTTCTGGAAATATGTATTCCTAATATTTAATTGAGTTGAGTGCACATAGTAGAAGCTTATATCCTATATACTTATGATACTTTGCTAAATTCAGAGAGAAACCAAGTCTTTGAAAGCAGTCTTCTGTTTAGATATTGGTTTTAACTGAATTTCCTTGTTCTTCTCTTTCCCACTTTCCTGTCATGTTTTCTTCAAACCCCCATCTAAGTCTGCTAAGCAGGAGATGGTCCAGGTTGTTATTTCATAGATATATATATTTTTTGTTAATCCTCACCCGAGGATATTTTTCCATTGATTTTTGGGGAGAGTAGAAGAGAGAGGGAAAGACAGAGAGAAACATCTATGAGAGAGAAACACATCAATTGGTTGCCTCCTACATGAGCCCTGACAAGGGCCTGGGCCGGGGAGGAGCCTGAAACAAAAGTACATGCCCTTGACCGTAATTGAACTTGGGACCCTTTGGTCCGCAGGCTGACATTCTATCCACTTAGCCAAACTGACTATGGCTTATTTCATAGATATTAATGGAACACCTACATGGCTTGAACAGACACATCTGTACACTAGACCCTCAGTATAAGGCACCAGAGGTGTGTCCGTAAAGCATTCATGGAAATCTCTTAAGTGGAGGCTGATTCTAGAGGAACCCACCTGAGTTACATTTGGGAACTGTGGCCTTGTATCAGTTCCTTGTTTCAATCCCACCCTTATGGTAGAATGTAACTCAAACAGTGGTTCTTGTATCAGGAGCCTCTCAACTTTATAATCCTTGGAGATCTAGGAGGGCAAAACAGGACAAATTGATTAGGGATTTTCCTGCCTCATCATGATCAGGAAAGAACAGACACACTAGAAAAGAGTGAAAGGTCCTGGAGCCTGGCTATGTACACATGGACTCCACAGTCCCTGGATGCTGGAGTGAGCTGCCTTTGGCTCTCACAGGCCCACTCCAAATTCTCCCCTACCTCTATAGCATCTTCTTAGTTGCCCCAGTTCTTTTTTCTCTCCCTGCCTCTCAAGCACCAGTGTTCTTCAAGTGCTCTGTTCTCCACTCTCTTTTATAAATTCATTCCTAGAGCCCTCATCTACTCCCATGACTTTCATTATCACCTCTACATGCTGTTGCCTCTCAAATCTGAACCTCTTTCCTGATTTGTATGCTTAATTGATTATTGGACATTGTAACTGAATTTCCCTCTCAGATGGGAAACCTGTTTCATCTTGTCTCCCATCTTAATCTCCTACCATGATGCACTCAGTTTCCCAAGCCAGAAATTTAAGAACATTATAGATTTCATCCTTATTGTAATCCTCCTGAATAGCCACTAAATACTATTGATCATAGCTTCTAAAAATCACCTGAAGCCAGCACTTGAACTCTATTCTTAACTTGTATTCTTCAGACTCTTTCATTCCTATCTGCAACTCTAACAATTGCCTCCTAACCTTTGCCTGATCTACCCACTGTGCAACTATGAACAAATCCTTTAACCACTTTGCTGGTTCTTCATCTAAAACACGAGGGCGTTGGACTACATCTATGAGAGCTTCCCCAGCTCTGACATTCTTTAATTTGTCTGCTTGCATATATCACAAACCCAAAGGAAAAATATGAATTTTCTGCTCATTCCCGCCTCCCAATAAATTTTTTATTCTTATTCCTCCTCCACTCTTCTAAAAGAGCTTTTGATTGAAATGTGACAGCCTTAGGACCCAAATTCTTAGCCAGGATATGATATTCCAGATGAGAGAGAGAGAGAGAGAGAGAGAGAGAGAGAGAGAGAGAGAGAGAGTCTTGTGTCCTTTCCTTCTGCTGTCACAGCAGGGAAGGGAGTTGTCAAGGGGCCAAAGCTTACACAAAGTGGCTTTGTTTTTCTCTTTATCATCATTGTTATTGTTTTGAGGGTGCTGCTCCTTCACTCGGCAGAGGCGGACACACAGATTTAAGACATTTTTTCCCTCTGAAAGTTAATTAGAGGGTGAATATCAATTCCTTGTTTCAATCCCACCCTTATCACTGTCCCTTTAGCCAAAACACCAGGCTTAATGAGGTGGTTTCTATATTTCCCAAAGGACCAGGGCTCCCTTGGTCTTGATTGGGAAGCTTCATTGAAGAGACACCAGCATTAAGATGGTACACCTGCTGAGAGCTGGTGACTTCACCATCATCTCTGAAATAACAACCCCTTTCTACATTAGAGCAGTTGCCATTTTTCTGAGGTCTACACTGCCTGGTAGATGGTAGGACTCCCACAGAAGGATTTTTGTTACATGTATGGAACAGAGAAAACTTTTGCTATATTTTGGTCAGCAGGAATTGTCCAGGAAGAGTGGAGGGGGTTCCAACTGGAGTGACTCCATGGAGGATTGGGAGGGCATCCCTTTGTCTCCTCCCAGAACCACTGTTTGAGTTACATTCTACCATTAGAATTCCTCTAAGATAAAATATTGGGAAATATGCCAGGATAGGAGTAATAATTTCTAGTGTCCAAATCTGGTTCCCTTTCTATAACTCAAACCTCCTCTACATATTCATTTAATTAGGAAACAAAAGAGCCATTGAGCTACTCTATGCCTGGTACTACCCTGGCACTCAGTATCCATTGTGGAATAATGCAAAATTCCTGTTTCCATAGGTCTTGCAGTATAATGAAGAAGTTAATACTTGACACATCATATATAATATAAAAATATCAATTGCTATGAAAGAAACAAAAATTGCATAAGGTAGTCAGAGTACCAGACAGAGAGTGTATTTATATGGGGGTGTGTTATGATGCTTCAAAATAGGTCCACAAATCCTTTTACACTCCCTTCAGAAGGTGGAGCCTAATTCTCATCCCCTTGCATGTGGGCTGCACTTAGTGACTTACTTCAAAATATAGAATGAAGTAGACATGATGGTGTATAACTTTGAAGGCTGGATAATTAAATCACTGTGTCTTCCTCCTGTTTTCCTTGGATGGTTTGCTCTGGGGAAGTTAGCTTTCATGTTATGAGGACACTCAAGCAGCTCAGGAGGTGCATGTGGCAAGGAACTTAGGCCTCCTGCCAATAGCCATGTAAGGAGCCATATGGGAAACCTATTCTCTAGCACAATCAAGCCTTCAGATGACAACAGTCCCTATCAACATCCTGACTAAAACTGGGGGAGAGACTGAGCCAGAACCACCCAAATAAGCTGATTATAGATTCTTGACAGAGAAACACTATAAGGTAATAAATATTTGTTGTTTAACGCCAGAGCTTTTGGGGACTATTTGTTAATTGGCAAGAGATAACCAATGTCAGTTACCCAAGAGATGGTATTTTAGGGAAGCTCTCTATGAGAAAGTAATAGACCAGAGACCAGAATAAAAAGAGGAAATGAGCCAGGTTAATATGTATAAAGAATGCTTGAAGCAGAGACAATTGAATTGGCAAATGCAGTCTTGTCTATGAAGACACTGGAGACTCATACACAAATATAAGGAATAGAATGGTCTTTAGATTCCAAAGAGAAGAGGAGATGGGGTTGTGAATTTGAGGGCTCAAAAGGCAGGCCAACCTAGCTCATCATTTTTGCCAAGGGCTGGTTTCTGGGCAGCTTGAGGACTAAGATGGTAGAGGGGCAAGTCTGAGGAATGGATAGGCAGGTCACAAGAGAGAAGCTGGGTGCATTAAATAAGATCAACAGGATACCTCAGAATTCAAAGATCAGATATTTGAACTTGAAGAAGAAAGCAAAATTAAGGAAGCTGACTAATCCATATAATAGGTTTAGGACATGAATGCATTATGGACCTTGGGACTGAAAGAGGCAAAGACCAAAGGAAGGGAAGACAGTGAATGAGAGAAAAAACATCCTTTAGAGAGTTTACCTTGCACAAGTTACCACGCCTCTCTCCTAAGCCTGCATCTCAGGGTATTTATAGATGGAAAATAAATCGGTATCTCTCTCATTCAGTCATCTTTATTTTTATTTATTCAACATCCCTGGCTTGACCTTAATCTTAATCTATGGAGATTTAAAAATATATTCCAGAACTCAAAATTCTCCTTGGCAAAACTTTTGCCAGTTATATAACTTAAATTCCCATTGTTTATGCTAACTCCCATTTTCTCTTGTCTTTTCCTCAATCATTTTGCAGTCTGCCTTTTCCAGAGCTCTGCTAAAGTTCTGATAAACAGGGTAAAACTCAGACAACCTTCAAGGCAGATCCAATGGGCTGGAACAGGTGGGCCTTCAGGGAAGGAGAACACTCCCTAAATGGTCTGACCACACAACTCTGGTTGCTTGATGCAGTGGAAAACTAATCACCCTGCTCTCAGCCTAGTAAAAGGGTATAGTTTATCAGTATGACCTGAGTACAGGAAGCTACAGAGTATGTTCTTTGAAGATTTTTCTCTCTTTTCAATTAAGAGTAGAACTCCCAGGAAATAAATCATATAAACATAATAGTAGAATTAAGATATATGTATTCCCTTTGCTTATGTAATTTTCCATAATGAACAGCTCTCTAGCCCTTAGTCAGCTAGGTCAAGTGCTGACTCTAGAAATATCCACTTTTCCAGAGCTGAGGTTGGGGTTGAGGCTCTGGGGCCCTTGAGAGAGAAAATGGTTTTCTAGAAAAGGGGAACCAGTGGTCAGTGCTGATTTCTCTCAGGAATTGCTGCTCCTTGGTGGATTCAGAGCTGATGGTGGACTTTGTATGATTGCTCGGTGGTCCCTCTCCCACTGTCCCTCTGGAGCTGACCTGGGCATTCATAGCTGAAACTGTGAGAGCTGAGAACACTTTCAAGAGAGGGTACCATGCTTATCCCAGGTGGAAACAAAGTTTATATTTCTCCACTTGCACTAAAGAGTGAGAAAACATTTAAGTAAGGTAATTGAAATGCTTCGTGGAAGAAAGATATTAGAGAAACTGAGTCCTAGACCTGGATCTGTCACTGTATGAAGCTTGACAAGTGCAAATGGTATCCACACTTGCCTGGCTAACAACACAATCAGTGAGACTGGCAGGAGTTGGGCCATAATTTGTAAATTCCTTCCAAATCCTAACATCCTGTGTGTCAGTATTACAGAGACCCCTGAATGTTCATGAATTTCCATTTGCTTTTTCTAATTCCCCATCTATATCTCTTCTCCTAGAGTGGCTTTTTAGAGGGTTTGGTCTAACAAAATTGGAAAGCCACTGATTAACAGATAAAATAACCATTAACCGAGGAATCTTACTCAGTTTTATGTGTGGCATATTCTTTGTCTTATAATCAAGTAGGGATAGAAAGACCTAAAACATAGAATGTTTGATATTTAAGAATGTTGGGCCCAAAGGACATATCAGAGTGGAATCTTACATACGGGAAAAAAATCATGTTCCCAGAGGAAAAAGAGATGAAGTCCATCTTTATAAATGCACTCATTACATGATAATGCAGAGGTTCTGGTCATCAAGGGAAGACAGATACAAGTGAAAACAGATAGATAAGGAGAAAATGAGGTGGAAATACAGATGGTGAGTTACTTTTAACTTTGGCCTTCACCTTAAGAGGTGAACCTCTGTTTGGATTACATGGTCACTAAGAAGTAAATCTAGTCCTGGGCCCATGGGTTGAGACTGCTCAGCCACTGCTGTCTGGACAGTTAATGGGAGTGAATTATCATGCCATACACATTATTCAAATGAAAATAAACAAGAGGAAGAAAAAACAGAAGGAGAACTGTTCTATTAAAACAAGCAAGTCATCTATTAACATTTCAGAAACCAATTCTGTTTCATCTTTAAAATAAATACTTACATACCCCTTGGCATCTTTCTCACTAAATTTTAAATACTGTTAATCACTCTTGAATATATAGCTGATGTCTTAGTATAAGATTTGTTTAAAATATTCCTTTCTATTCACACTGAGCTCTTTTCTTGGTGTCCAACTTCTTAGAAACTTGTCTATTTCTCTGAAACTTTTGACCATATTTCCACAAAAAAAAACCTCTCAGAAATTTTAAAATATCTGGCAGTGGTAACCCAGAAAGAGTCCAGTGATGGGCAAAGCTGGAGAGGAATGACTAAACTTTCTCAGGACTCTAAACAATTTTTCAACTAAATAGTCCAGGAAGGCAAAGACAGAAAAGCTAGCATCCTGCATTCTCCCACCATTTTCACTCTCTCTCTTTCTTTTCCCTTTGTCTTCTTTACTCACTTTCTTCTTCAATGAGTATGTGATAAATGCAAACTGCTGAGTTGGCATTATTGAGAGGGCATAGGACTATCTAGTATTTCTGGTTCCTCAGGGATGCTAACAGGCTAGATACATGTCTTTCCCCCACTCACTTTGGCTTATGGCTCCTGGCCCAGAAATTCCTACTCTCACGTTTCCACTTACAGTTTAGTGTAGGCAATGAGGTCAGTGAGTTGAATTGGAGGGGGGTAATAGGGATTGGAGACTCCTGGGAGAGGATATGGGAAACAGATGACCTGGCTAATGATGAACTTCTTAGAAATGTGTAACGTTACAGGCAGCTGCTTGGGCTGGAAGAGGTAGAAAGAATGCTGGTGAGTAAACTGGTTCTGAGAATTCTCATGATCCCGATGGATGTGCAACTGCTGTAACTCAGGGAAACCGGGAAAGGAGGGTGTATAGAGTCACAGAAGACTCAGGACTGCTGCTGGCTGGCTTGATCCCCTTCATGAGGATCAGATGGACAGATGGAAGATGTTGACCATAAAGGCAGACTGCAGGAGAGATTCCCCTGGGATAAATTTAGTTGGAGGGGGAGGGGGGGTTTAAGCAGAAAACAGGTTATAAAATTATCAAAATAAATTGAAGATTAAAAAATATAATTACAAATGAAACTTGGTTTCAGAGGCTATGAAGGGAACAACTCTTAGCTCAAAATGGAGAAGAAGAACAGCAGCATAAAGCAGAGCCCTATACGTAAAGCCAGGTGCACACGTGCTTCACCATTTGTCCACACTCTGGGCAAGAACAGCTCTCCATGCTTCCAATTCTCAGAAAAGACCAAGAGAGACCTGAACAAGTCTGGATACAGATGCAGGTTATGTTTCTGGAGAATTTGACTTTAGAGGTTTCTGGCAGGAGTGTTCTAAGTTCAGGCAATAATCTTATATTTTTTTGTGGGTCATCTTTAGATGACCAAGTTTTTCCCACTTTCAGCTAGATGCATCAAAGTCGCAACTCAAAGGTTGTGCCATGGAATGCCTAAGTTGCCCGATGCCTGGGTGTCACTGCTCCCGAGTTCTGAGCCACAGCTCTTAGACTGCCTTGTGGTGGTAGCAGTAGCAGGGGAAGGTTGGTGTCTAAAGAAATGTCAGTTAACCAAGAGATGGCAAATATAAGAATGTGATCCCAAATGCACCCTAGAGAATAAGCTAGTGTCTAAAGGCAGAATCAAGTGACATGAATCCTGACATCTAAGTTTTTCATACCATTGATATAAATGACAAAAGTCATTTCTGAATCCCATTGGCTGATGGGGGCAGAGCACTGGGTATTCTGCCTCGTTGAATCTGTTTTGAGGGTAGTCTGGTTTCTTTCACTCAGCATAATTATTTTGAGATACATCTACTGTGGATTGTATAAATAATTAATTCCCTTATTACCATTATATGTACAAGATATACCACATCTTGTTTAACCATTTACCTACTGAAGGACATATGGATCATTTCTAACTTTGAGAAATTAATAAAAAAGTGCTGCAAACATCCATGTGTAAGTTTGTTGTGTGACAATGGTTGTTATTTCCTCTGGGAGTGGGGCTGCTGGGTCTTAAGGTTAGTGTATGTTTCACTTTTTAAGAAACTGTCAAACTGTTTTTGAAAATGGCTATGCCATTTTGCATTCCCACCAGCATGATAGTTATGGTTGTTCCATATCCTTGCCAACACTTGGTATGAGTCAGCATATTAAATGTTAGCAATTCCAATAATCTGGAGTGGTATCTTATTGTAGTTTAATTTGCATTTCCCTAATAACTAATGATGCTAAACATCTTTTCATGGGTGTATTTGCCAACCATATACTTGCTTTAGGGTATCTCAGTTTAAATCATTCCCTCATTTTTATTAGAATTTTTGTTTTTTTATTAATTGAATTTTGAGAGTCTTTATAATTCTGGATACAACTTATTTATCAGATAAACTATTTGCAAATATTTCCTCCTGGGCTATGTTTTCTTTTAATTATCTTAACAGTGATGTTTGAAGAGAAGAAGTTTTAAATTTTGATGTTCAATGTATGATTCTTTCCTTTTATAATTATGCTTTAGATGTGGCATTAAATAAATATTTGCCTAATCCAAGTTTACAAAGGTTTACTCCTGTGTTATCCTCTAGAAGTTTCATAGAATAGGTTGTACATTCTGTGACCCATATTGAGTTCATTTTGGTATAGGTGCGAGATATGGATTGAAAATTATCATTTGGTATATGAATATCCAAATGTCCCAGTACCACTTTTTGAAACCTACCCTTTCTACACTAAATCATCTTTGCACCTTGGTAAAAAAAAAAATCAGTTATCCATATCTGTGTAGATTTATTTCTGGACCCTTTCTTCTTTTCCATTGATTTGTTTCTTCATCTTGATGCCAATATCACAGTCTTAATTACTGTAAATTTATAGCAAGTCTCAAATTTAAGTATTGTAGATATCCATCTTTTTTGTTTGTTTGTTTAATCCTCATCTGAGGATATGCTTTCATTGATTTCAGAGAGAGGACAAGAGGTAAAGAGAGAGAGAAACATCGATTGGCTGCCTCCATACATACCCTGACTAGGGAAGGAACCAGCAACCTAGGTGTGTCCCCTGACCAGGAATCAAAGCACAACCTTTTGGTGTACAGGACAACACTTCAACCAACTGAACCACCTAGCCAGGGCTGTTTTTCTTTTTAAAACTTGCTTTGATTGTTTGCGGTTTTCTGAATTTTCATATGAATTTTAAAATCAGTGCATTAAATTTTATTTTAAAATTGATTTTTATTGCATTGAGTCTAGAGATTAATCTGGGGAAAATTGGCATCTTAACAATATGAGTGCTTTGATCAATGAACATGATATATCTCTCCATTATTTAGGTCATATTAAATTTCTCTAAGCAATATGTTGAAGTCTCCAGGGCATAGGTCTTTCATATCTTTTGTCAGAATTATCCATAAGTATTTTAAATTTTGTTGTATTTTAAATAATGTTGCTTTTAATATAAATTTTCAATAGTTCATTGCTAAGATACAGAAATCCAATTGATATTTTGTAGATTCCACCTGATTTTCTATTTAGATAATCATGTAGTCTGAAAATAGAGTAAATTTTACTTTTTCCTTTCCAATCTGGATGATTTTTATTTCTTATTCTTGCCTGATGGTTTGGTCTAGAACTTGCAGTGTAATGTTGAATATAAATGATGAGAGCAGGACATCATTTTCTTATACCTGATCTTACGGGAAAAGTATTTATTTTTTCACCATTAGGTAGGGGTGTGTGTGTGTGTGTGTGTGTGTGTGTGTGTGTGTATTTTAATTTTATTATTATTATTTTTTGGTTAGGAATGGATATTGGATTTTGTCAAAATGCTTTATTGCATGTATTAGGATGATCATTTCTTTTTAGCTTGATAATATTGTGAGTTACACTGATTAACTTTCCAATATTAATTTAAACTTGATTTCCCAGGGTAAACCCTACTTGGTCATGTGTCATATTCTTTATACACATTGTATGACCTGATTGACTAAAGTGTTGTCCAGAAGTTTTGCATCTATTTCATAATAGCTATTAGTATGTAGTTTTTTTCCTATAATGTCTTTGTATAATTTTTATATCAGGGTAATGCTGGCCTTATAGAAAAAAGTTGGGAAATATTTTTTCATTTTTAACTTTCTGGGATTGTTTATAGCATTGCTACAATTTCTTCTTCAAATGTAATTCACCAATGACTGCATCTGAACCTGGAGTTTTCTTTGCAGGAATATTTTAAATTACAAATTAAATTTCTTTATGTGACCTATTTCTTCTTGAGTTTGCTTTGGTAGTTTGTGTCGTTCAAGAAATTTATGTCACTTAGGTTGTCAAATTATTGGCATAAAGTTGTACATAATCTTCCTCTGTTATGCTTTTCATATTTGTGGACTTTGTAACGATGCCCATTCTCATTCCTGATATTGGTTATTCATGTTATATTTCTTTCTCTCTGATTTGTTCTGATAATTGTGATTAGAGGCTTATCAATTTTACTGCTGTTTTTAAAGAACCACCATCATTTTATTGGTCAATTAATGTTCTATTATTTTACTCTTTTATATTTTATTAATTTCTGCTTTGATCTTTGTAATTCCTTTTTAAAAATTTACTTTGGTTTTAATTTGGTCTTCCCCCCCCCCACTATTTTCTTAAGGTGGAATTGAAGTATGGCAATTGATGTGAGATTTTTTTTTTCTCATATAGGTATGTGGTGCTATATCTTTCATTACAAGTACTACGTTAGTGAAATACCACAAATTTTTGTTTTCATCCAATTCAAATTACTTTCTAATTTGTCTTTTGAGTTCCTCTTTGGTAATTTGATAATTATTAAAATAATTTGAAATTATTACAATATAAACAGAGCAATGTAATAGAAATTAAAGGATCATCTTTACTTTAGATGAGGTCATAAAAGAACTCCTCTTGGAGGAGGTGACATTCCACCTGAGACTGAGAGTGAGAAGGAGTCAGTAAAGAGTAGAAGCAAGAGTATTCTAGGTACAGGGACAACAAGAGTGAAAGTTCTGAAGCAGAAAAGAAGAGGAAAGAATCTGAGAAGAGTCAAGAGGTAGACAAAATTTTATACTAAGTTCAAGCATAAAAGCATGCTGCTCCTGAATACTATAAAGCAAAGAAACAAGTTCCATAAGGACAGAGAGCTCTTATGTTGACCTGACTACGGCTCTTCTTAGAGTTAGGGTAATGGATAAAATGACCTCTGGAGAAGGCTCACCATCCCAGGAATTATATTCCCATTAAGTTGTTAAGATACTGTTCCATCCTGAGAATGTGCTGCTCTGCCTCCTTAGCATATTAAATTCTTTATCCTTGAAACTTAGCCATGAGTGATCACTGGATTATTCTTCTTTCTTTCTTTTAAATGTTTTTTTAATACTCTAAAGAAAGTTTCCAGATTGACCTCAAATAACTGATTCATATCAAATCTATTTCATTGTTTTTCCCTTTGCTTTAGCCTTGCTGAGTAGGGCTCTGATTCTTGGTGACAAGACTAAAATGATAAATCATAGATGCAATCTGGTGCCATCCATTTTCAACTTTATTCTTTTTCACCACAAAGGATCTGTGATGGAAAATGTTCTTCAGTCAGCCACAGCTGGCTCCAGGACCACAGTGAGTGAGTAAACATCTGTTAAAGACAGGCTGAAGACATGCCTTCCTTAAAGTGTTTTGTCCAAGCTGGCTCACTGAGGAATTGTTCTCTCTATCTCTGGAAATCTTTTCCTGTACTTTTTCTTCCCCTTGGTTCCCCTGGGCTTTCCTCAGCTCTTCCAATTCTGTCCTCAAGTGAATGATTCACAGCTTGCGTATTTACCTCATGTCAGTCTTGGGAAAGTCTAGAAAACACTCTATCTTTTTCCTGAGGACCCTGCTTTTAGGCTCTTTGTCACAGTGCCTGAGACCATACCTCACCTTCCAGTAGCAGAGCAGAGAGAACGCAACTTTTACAAAGCAGGGTGTTACCTTTTGCCCACTTCTCAGGACCAACCAAGAAGACTTCAGGGTGGAATCAATCAGAGATATCTCACCATGAATGCGCTTCCCAGGATGGAACCATTTCAAGAGGGAAAACAAATAATTCTGCCCAATTGGGATGTCTTTTTTCCTCAAGGGAAGAATGATGGGGATCTCTTCTGGTCTTTAAACATTCTGAAGGAAGATCTTTCTGAAGGTTCTTTTTCAGATTATGTTTCTGTTTCCTCAGTTCTCCTTGGTCAAGAAATCCTTCCTAATAACTGAGAGAAGGAACAATTATACTCCTTTCCCCATGTCTGCACTTTGGCTTGTAGAGAAGGAATATGACACTGATATCTTATCTCTCCAATTGTTTATTTCTTTTCTCCATTTGTGGTGATCACCATTGATGTATACATTGTAGAAGGAATGGTGATCCCAGTCACATGGAGAAAGTCTTGGATGTGTTTAATTTTCTGCCACACTTTGTGACAAAGAGCTAATTTCATGTCTTGTGATCAAGTAACTGTAACTTTGTGGGAGCAAAATGTGTTAGAATAGGGCTACTAGGGGTCCTTGTGTGACTTGGGACCTTGCCAGAGCAGCTCTGGGGTCTGAGTGTTTTTATTCTATTCCTGCTTTATTACTCTGCCTAATTCTTCCATTTCAAAATGCCTTTGAGTAGGCTGGTGTCATTTGTTTTCATAAATTAACGTTGAATGCAATTTATGACCAGATGGGCCCTGAAAAATAAGAGGCTTGTGTGTCTCTTGGAAGGTCTAAAGAAAAGCAGTGGGCATTCTTGGGTGAACTTTTGCACTTCAATGCTTCGTTCTGCAGGGAGAGTAAATACTTGTGAAAAATCCTGTTTTATAACAGCTGGTCACAAAGGACTCCTTATTATTATTATTATTATTATTATTATTATTATTATCATTTTTGCCACTGCTTCTAATTCCTGTAGCAACTAGAAAAAAATGTAAATATTGTATGCAATTTTTCTTACTGGGAAGCTGTGTGTATTGGGGAACAACTTCACTCTCCTTGGAAATCAGAGGTCTAGAGTCTGCATCCCCCAGTTATCTCCACAGTCAACTAATGTGGGATGAGGGGCGGGGTGCACATTGGATCATAGCACATAAAGGCTCTGACCCTAAATGAATATCTCTTTTTGCTACTCCTTCATGGGTCAGTGAGAAGAACTGGGTCAGTGAGAGGCACAGAGGAAAAAAAAACCCACTAGAGAATTTGATGAGTCTATGATTCTAAGAAATAAAGGCTGTGGGAAGCTGGAATCCAAGGTCAATTTGGCAGCAGCCAAAAAGGAGGCTGCTTGGCCATTGTAAGCATTCAGAGACCACGTGCAGCTGGATGGTGCTTCCTCCCACAAGGCACATGCCCCAGATATGTGAGGGACAGGACCAGAAAACACTTTTACTTAGCTCTGTGGGTATATAACCATGTATATGCCATATAGATTCTCTGTTAATTTCTCTTCATTAATTTCTCTTCTAGGGAAAACAAAGTATCTAGACAGGACAATTCCAGCATCTTTTCATCTCTCACACCCTTTTGATAATAATCTTTGTTTTATGAATTTATGTTAGGATCAGAGTATTAGTTTATTCTCCTACTCAAGTAATTGGCATTTAAATTCCTCTTAATAGACATGGAATTATCTAATGATCTTTACCCATCTAATACCCTTGTATATATTTATAGATCCTTACAAGTTGAAAACTTAATTTCATATATAAAAACATTTGAGTAGATAATACAGTATCTATGATTTGCTATGATTTGTCCCACCTTGTAACTGAACTGTGGAATATATATATATCTTGTTGTTGTTAATTCTCACCCAATGATATTTTTCCATTGATTTTTAGGGAGAGTGGAAGAGAGAGGGAAAGACAGAGAGAAACATTGATGTAAGAGAAACACATTTATTGGTTGCTTCCTGCACGAGCCCTGACCAGGGCCCGGGCCAGGGAACAGCCTGCAACCAAGGTACATGCCCTTGACTGGAATTGAACCCCGGACCCTTTGGTCCAGAGGCCGATGCTCTCTCCACTGAGCTAAACCAGCTAGGGTTGGACTGTGATTTAATCTCAGTATCTTGGAGATATCACTACTCTAACATTCAACAAAGTTACCCAAATACTTTTTGAGCACATGGTAAAAAGAAATACACCAGTGAACAGGATAGGTGCAATCCATATTCTCAGGTTGCTCATATCTTGTAGGACAAAACAACCATTATAATACAGTGTGGTGCATGCGATGGAAGGGGATGGGGACATCCAGAAGGAAAATTTATCCCAGAATAAAGATGGCATTTACTTTATCTCTGAAGAAATGACATTTAATTCTTCTAAAGAATGGAGTTTCTTTAGTCTGGTCAAAAGGCAGTTTTAAGAAGCATGTTCTAGACAACAGAAATAACCTGTCCTTGGATTAAGACAGGGTTTTCCTAATACCATGTGTATGGGTTGGAGAAGGAAATATAAGGAGAAGGAAAAAAGGGGTCCAAGATAGACAAAGGGAAACTAGCAGATTACTTTTCACTGTGTTTACTTAAAAAATAACTTTGAGATTGATGTTCTACCTGAATAACTGCAGCTACTGCCCCACATCAAAATTGGTAAATTTTGGTTAATTTAATAAAATATCAAACCAGTGTGTGTATTGGACAATCCATGGATCTGAATGCCCATCGTGTTCATAGACTCCTATGGAAAGAGTCCTGTTCCCTAGATGTTAACAGGCTTATACCATGTAACCCTCAGCATGGAGGCATCTGATTGCGCCAGGGATTGATGTCTAGCCAGTATCTGTCAAAAGAAGTGGCCCAGGTTAAGAATTTACTTCACCAAAATGTGCCAAACTGAATAATGACTAAAGGACAATGAGTGTGTTTGAAAGTAAAACAGAAAGACAAGGATGCCAAGAGACACTATTGCTGCAGAAAACAATAGAAGCCATGAGTAAGAAACCGTGAGGAGTATGCAGGAGCTTAGAAAAAACTAAGGACAGGTAGCTGCCATGAAGGACAAGGTGGGAAATGAAAGTGAAGCAGTAACAGGAAGAAGCAGAATTATGGAAAAAGGAGACTAACTGAGAAGCCATGGATTCAAAATTAGAAAGCTGCAGATTGTCAGTGGTGTGGAATGGATTTATGCACTGCTGTGGGGAGTGTTGCCAGGATCAGCCTTTCTGGAGAGCAATCTGACACAATTTAGTCAAATTAAAATGAACCCTACATATATTTCCCAAGAGTATGTCACACAGGCCCACAAAGGGATGTGTTTAAAGATGTTCATTATGGCGCTGTTTGTAGTGACAGAAAGTTGGTGGCAATCTGAAAATCTATCAGTGGAGATTAGATAGGCAATCTAGGACAGGTATATATCATAGAGAACTAAGCAACAGGGAACATAAACAGTCTGGATAAATGTTTAATAATGTGGATGAACTTATAAATAGTGATGGGTGGAAAAAAATAAGACACAGAAGAGATATATAACCAAGTACAATTCTTAAAAATAATAGGTGCATTCAAAAAATACCTATTTTACATGAACATGTACAAAACAAAAGATATACATTAAACAAAAATGAGTGTGGTTGCCTAAGGGGTGGGCGCAGAGATGAATAGGATGAAGGAATGTTGGTAAAAGTAAATAAGTAAGAAACAAGCTAGAAAATAGGCCATGGACTGAGGGGTCTGAATACTCAATTCTCTGAAATGGGCAAAAGGAAGGAAAGATGAAAGGAGAAAACATGAGGAAAAGGAGTAAAGAATTCATTCTTTGGACACAAGCAGACCACTGCTGTTTGGTCATATGACCAGTTTTGCCGCAGTAGTATGAAGAATGATTTTCCAGATCTCTGAGGCCTGGCTATGGAACTGTGGAGTTTCCTGGACTTCTTTCAAGCCACATATCTTTATAATAAACCCCAATCCTCTGAAGTCATGTGAGCAGGTCTCCATTTTTTGAAACTTTAAGGCGCCTAACAGAAAGTTGTAAAATGAGATATAAATGACAAATCAAGTTACTCTTACCAAACAATTATATTTTAGGGTTTTTTACATAGAAAATATAATTTCATCTAAACAACAATTGCATGTTTTGGTACAACTGTTTTCTTTAAAAATATATATATATTTTATTGATTTGAGAGAGGAAGGGAGAGTGAGATATATAAACATCAATGGTGAGAAGAATCATTAATCAGCTGCCTCATGCATGCCCCCCATTGGTGATGAAGCCTCAACTTGGGCATGTACCCTGATTAGAAATGGAATTGTGACCTCATGGTTCACAGTTCATCGCTCAACCATTGAGCCACACCAGCCAGTCCAATTGTTTTCTTTATTATGCATATAAGGACACTGAAACACAGAGAGGCTAAGTTATATACACAAGGTAACACAGCCAGTAATAGGTAGTAAGCTGTCCAATTGTTTTCTTTATTATACGTATAAGGACACAAGCACAGAGAGGCTAAGTTATGTACACAGGTAATAGCCAGTAATAGGTAGTAAGCTGGGATGTAAACTCAGTTTGGTTCCAGAGACTGTGCTTATAACCACAAAGCTGTATCAACAAAACAAAACAAAACGCTCTTGAGTAAACTTTATTTCAATGCCTAGTTTTTTATCCAAAGCCAGGCTTGACTAACTTTTAAAATTTCTTGGATTTTTTTTTTTTTTTTTACTCAATAACCCCAGTAGAGGCAGTTAATAATATGTCCACTGTGAAGTTCTCAGATTTGGAAAAAGGAATTGTTTATCTCTGTGATATGCCATATTCATTTCCAAACCATGATCTTCTTATCCCATCAACAAGGTTTAATGCCAAGGACACTGGATCTGGAGTCAATGATTCTTTCTCTCTCAGGCATGCCCATGATGCTGCTCTGCCTGGTAATAAACACGTGATTGAATTTGGCCTCATTGTTGTCTGTTTTCTCACCCTTGGATATTTTTACTCAATAGCTCCAGTTGAAGCAGTTAATAACACTTACACTGAATGTGAAGTTCAGCATTGGTATTATGTTTTAATTTTTTAAACATAAAACAATGCCCATGTGATAGGAGCATCATGGGACTGTATTTTTTTTTTTTAATCCTTATTCACTTCTGTCATGTTTCTTTTTGTTGAAAATTGTGCCCATCCCAAATAAAAATTTTTGACCAGACCATCCCTGAACCTCCTTCCCATATTGAAATATGATTTGTTCTTCTTTGGAAGTCTCTTAAAAGTAGGTTTATCTCTTTCCTATAAGGTACCCAATCATACCTTTTGTACTGGTGATGAATAAGCTTGTCTTTCCTGGGCTCTGCTTAGAGTAGGAGCTATTTTAGTGAGTCCTTGTATGTTTTACCTATGTGTCCTCCCAGCCTTTAGCCTAATGTCTGCTATGTTGGGGTCACATAAAAGATGGCTGGTGAGCCAAGGGGCATAATGTGTACTCCAGCCTGGGCTCAGATTCTCCAGGCTGCACACCCATCCTTCAGATCACCAAGACTGCATGAAGTGAGGAGCTGCAGGGCCCATTGGTGTAAAGAAAGCCCCAGGGGACCAAGAAGCAGTAACTGACATCAGGTTCAAGCTCTCCATTGTTCAATGGTCATGAACTTAACAATGTTTCACTCCACTGGTTCCAAGACACAAAGCTTTCAGTTATTATAATCCATTATTTATTAATCTATTCAGGAAACATTTATGAAGTGTCAAGCTGTATCTGACCGAGGATCTGGGACTAAGAAAACTAAAACATGACTCTTGTCCATGAGATGCCATGGTCTGTTAGTAAACATAAATGAAAACAAAAAATTAAAACATAATAGCAAGAAGAAGTGGGACAACATGAATGTGAGCCAATGGGAGGGCGTGCAGTCATACTTCCTCAATTTAGACCCAGATTTTAATGCTTACTAGGTTGCAGGACCTTAGTCTCCAAGTCTTTATTTCTTCATCTGTAATAAAATTTACCTTAGGGTGGTTGTTGTAAAGATTAAATGAGATAATGCATGAAATACAGTTGGCATAGTGCATCGCCAAAAAAAGCACTAAATAAATGTTAGCTGCAGTCATTGTTCCCTGTGCTTCAGTTCTTCTCATCTGTGAAATGAGGGTGGTAATTGCACCCAACTTACCATGAAAGTCATATTATGTAATTCACTGAAGGTGCTTGGCACAGTGCCTGACAGAGTAAGCACTCAATAATTGTTAGCTATGATTCTTGTTTTGTATAAAGTAAAAAAGAAGGAAACATAAAAGTTTAGAGGTATAAAGTGCTAATGCCTGCAACTCACTTGGAAGTGCACCAAAAAATAAAATGGATCAGGTAGATGAATAAAGGTATGTAGAGATGGATAGATAGATGAAACAAGAAGGGAAAAGCTTAAATGTATGTATCTAGATGGTAGATAGATACAAGAGTGTTCACTGCATCATTCTTTCAACTTTTCTGTATGTCTGAAATTTTTCACAATAATATGTTGAGAGAAAAAAGTTGTGACTAAACGTTAGGATGATCTTTGAAGTAGATTTTGAGCAAGGAATTGGCATGGAATGAACTCAAGACCTGAAATGACCTGCTCTTTGCTGCCCTTCTCTGCTCCCTCCTTCCCCCTTTTTCTCCCCCTCAGCTTTTTAAGAAAACAGCAAGTGCCAAAGCTCAGAAACTCGAGGGAGAAGGTATCCTTTGGGGGATGGTCAGTGGATACTTCTGAGATGAGATAAGGGTGCTTGAAAGAAGGGCAGGGGTTATAGTGGTTAAGGGCACAGAAACATCCTGGGTTCAAATCCAGAAGCTGCACTTACTAGCTTTGTAAACTGGGAGAAGTTGATTAAGTTCTTTGGGCTTTGATTCCTTATCTATAAAAATAGATATAACATTATCAACCTTGGAAGATGATTTTTAATATTAGTTGATCTAATATCATTATCATCATCATTATCTTAGGAAAGATTATCCTTTAGAACTCTTCAAGGCTTAAAGTCTTCACCATGGCTCCCCCCTCCTCCTCCTCCCCCACCCCCTTGTTGAATGAGAGGCTTCTAGAAAGACTCAGTTGGAGGAAGGAGGGAAGGATAGGAGGAAGGGTCATAATGAATAAAGGTAGGGAAAGAATTGAATGGGAGTCTGGGGTCCAAGAAAGAAAGACGGATACTCAGGCATCAGTCATATAGATGAACAAAACAGGCCAAGGCTGGTAGCTTGCTCTGTGTCATGCACATGGCTTCTAATGATATATTTTAAATGCTGGTGAAATTATAATCCTGTTGTAGTTTTTTTGGAGCTTGTTCATCAACCTGGGCAGCACATGTGGCTGGCAGGTAGCCAGCATCATCCCCTGACTCCCGCCTCCGTATGACTCAACACAAATCAGACACTTTAATTTCAAGTTTGAACTTGCCTCTGAGTGGAAGCCTTTCTCATCCTCTCTACTCTCTTCCCCCTTCTACCTTCACAACCCACTCCCTACTTCCAATTTATCAGCTAGTAAATTTTGAGTTGAACTTGGAGCCAGATTTTCATTTAGTCTTGGCAAAGAATCAACTTCTTCCAAGAAAAGAGAAAAAAAAAGGAGGAGGGGTGGAGGAAAAGGTTTAAAAAAAAGTCCATGGAAACATCCCCACAACATTAAATAACCCAGTGCAGAGAGAGAGAGAGAGAGAGAGAGAGAGAGAGAGAGAGAGAGAGAGAGAAGAGAGAGAGAGAGAGAGAGAGAGAGAGAGAGAGAGAGAGAGAGAGAGAGAAGTGCTTTTTGATGCATTAAGTGTGAGTGAATTTAAAATGTTCTGAATGTGCAGCTAGGGTACCAACTAAACACAGATGGACTCCTGGTTTGGAAAGGTTATGGAATTGCCAGTCATTAGTTGGTGACTTCAGAACTGGGGAGAGGGTTTAAATATGACCATGGAACCCACATTCATTTTCAGTCTTGGTTGTATGGCCAATGGCCATGTGACATTCCTGTGCTTGTGGATGGCTGAAGATTCTGCTATGGTGGATCTGCCAACCCCTTGAAGAGCAAGGGACATTTCTAGCAGTATCCTAAGTTACAGGAAAAGACATAAAAATAGCTCAACCCCACTCATAATGGAAAAATGCAATCCAAATCATCAGACTGGAAAAAATTTAAGTTGCTAATAGCCATCAGCTGGTGAAATCTTATTTTAAAATTCAATAACACCCACTACTGGAAATGGTATGGAAAAATGGTCATTCTCTTACATCGTGGGTGTGAATGTAAATGAAATTTCCTTTCTGGAAGGAAATTTGACAATATCTTTCTCTACTTCCTACCACACCCCACCTTTATTCATTCATTTATTCCTCTATCCCACATATAACCCCCCATAGACAATAATTTCTCATGTTTAATGGGTACATTTTTAATATATTCTTACATAATGTGAAATATTACTTTTAGTGGATGTAATTTTAATTTACAAAAATGATGGTATACTAGTACATCTTACTTTTTTCACTCAGCATTATATTTGCTGCAGTATTATTATTATTATTATTTTTTTTAAATATATTTTATTGATTTTTCACAGAGAGGAAGGAAGAGGGATAGAGAGCTAGAAACATCGATGAGAGAGAGACATCGACCAGCTGCCTCCTGCACATCCCCCACCTGGGGATGTGCCCGCAACCAATGTACATGCCCTTGACCGGAACCGAACCTGGGACCTTCCAGTCCGCAGGACGACGCTCCATCCACTGAGCCAAACCGGCTTCGGCAAATGGATACATTTAAACTGTTGTTTCTAACTGCTGCACAGAATCCCATGGTACCAATTATCCCAGTTATGGACTTTGGGGGGAAAAAAGCCACAATGAACTCATCACTTCTGGGGGGGAAAAAAGCCACAATGAACATTCTTGCATACATCTCTCTCTCTCTCTCTCTCTCTCTCTCTCTCTCTCTCTCTCTCTCTCTCCCACTCTCTATATAACTCTATCTCTACATCTACATCTATATTTATATCAAGGTAGAATTACCAGGTTATAGTGTATAAGTGTATTTAATTTGATTAAGTAGTGTAGCAATTTGACAATAGCGGCCTCAAATTAAAAATTGTACATGCTCTTTGGCTTGTCATTGCTAAGTTAGACCCTGTTATAATTCTATGTGTAACAAGATGAACATATAAGGATATTCACAGAACCATTGTTCATATTAGTAAAACACTGAAAAATGCTAGAGTGTCATGGGAATATACATTCAGGTATTCCCTTTGAAGAGTTACTCTGTAGAGAGAGAAGTCTCTAGGAATCCAATTCATGGGTCAAATCCTGGTTCTAGTACCTACTGTCTGTATACTTACTTTATTTTGCCTGAGTTTTCTCAATGGTAAAATGGGGACGAAAGCATGTATTTGTATTAGTCAGGTCCCAGCAGAAAACAAACTGTGCACTCAAATTGAGCAGTTTAAGGAGAGTTTAATAACACAGACAGCTTACATGGTGTAGCCATAAGGGACAATGCAGAGCTGGCAAAAGTGGAGAGCCATTAGCACTCCTTGGCCCTGAATTAGTGAGAAGTGGGTTCAGTCTCTGAAATACGTAAAGAGAGCTGGATGGAGAGGGCCACTGGACTGGAGCTGTGGCCTGCACTCCAAGGATGGAGCAAATATAGCTGACCATAAGGAGAGACCAAATACTAGGGGACCAAATACCAGACCTCTCTCTTCATCCTCCCACTTATCTCTTCTGGAGCCTCCCACTGACTGAACCCAACAGGAAACCAGCAAGACAAAGTTGCTGTTGATGATCCTCCTCCAGATAACCTCCCAGTGCAGACATCAGAGTATAGAATGGATTGGGGGATGAGAAAGGGGAAATGGGAATATCCAGCAAAATACTTCATATGGCTTTGAAGATAATTAAATGAATAAATATATAGAAAGTGCTTAGAATAGTGAGTGGCACATAATACATGCTTAATAAATGTCAGTTGTGATTATCACTATTTTATTCATATTAAACTCATTAAAACTAACCCAGTCAACCCAGACGTGCTGCAGTGGGGTTAGGTCTTTAAGATAAACACCAATGAAAAAGGAAGACCTGGTTTAGTGTAAGAAGTATGAACCCCTTTGTATAAAATAAATTAAAAAAAATTGGTGAATGGCCATTGTCTTTGTGGAGAGGATCTAAAGATCACATGGGGATGGGGAGAGGCTTTCACTTTTCATTTTCTACTTTCTGTTATCATGTTCATACTTTTGAACCATACATATGCATTATTTTTATTTTTTTTAAATGTCAGCAAGTGTTGTCTGGGTGGTACATTGATAGGACATTTTTAAAGGATTTGTAAGTTTAAAAATAAAATATGCTACTGTGAAACACACTGTGCTAGAATATTCTAAGTACCAAAATTGGCCTAAAATAGAATTTTTGAGAACATGAAGGCCTCGTGCTTATTATTTATTACTGAAAGGTCACCTTGGCCTCACAGCCTTAGACTCTCTCCCTTTCATAGTTCCAGAATATATACCTGGAATGCATGAGTTGCAACAGTCTTAAATTGTAAGAAGGGGCCTTCATTTCACAAGCAAGTAGTTGCTGAGCAGGAATATATATATATATATATATATATATATATATATATATATATATATATATATAGCACACACACACACACACACACACACACACACACACACACACATAGTATTGTTTCCCTGGGATTTTATGGATATGCACAAATGCATATACATGTATTTTTCTACATGGCACAAGTATACTATAAAGAGTAAGCAACTGAGCTCTGATGTCACATGGCTTAGATTATAATTTTGGCTCCATACTTACCAGCTAGTGACTTCACTCCTCCTCTAAAATTCATTTTCTCACCTCTATGATGGCAACTGCTACCTACTACACAGAAACTTTGGAGAATTATGTGAAATGAGCATGCCTGCCATTTCAGTAATCACTAAATATATGGTAGCAGATATTTATTGTTAAAAGTAACAGTTCAAACTAGCTTTGCCCAGTAAAGAATTTTGTTTTATCCAACCCAGTCTCTCTAACTCATTTATCAGGAATTTCCCCTGACTGGAAGGGGATTGAGTGGAAGGAAGGCTAGCTTTAAGCATGGAACTCTATATAATGCCAAGCTTGCTGATTTCAACTATCCCTCTAACTTTAGACTCTGACTTAGATCAATGAGAACACAATGTCCATCAAAATTCAATGACTTCTCCAAGCTCATAAGGCTGGGACTATAAAACCAGGTTTTCCGACTTCAGCGATCTATACTAATAAAAGTGTAATACGCTAATTAGACCAGACAGCCAAATGACCTTCCAGACGTCATTCTGGACGTCCTTCTGGATGAAGCCGCTGTGGCGGGGGCCGAGGCAGAGGCGGTTAGGGGCAATCAGGCAGGCAGGCGAGCAGTTAGGGGTGATCAGGCAGGCAGGTGAGTGGTTAGGGGCGATCAGGCAGGCAGGGAGGCCAGTGGTTAGGAGCCAGCAGTCCCAGATTGTGAGAGGGATGTCCGACTGCCTAAACCAGCAGTTGGACATCCCCCGAGGGGTCCCAGATTGCGAGAGGGTGCAGGCTGGGCTGAGGGATCCCCCCCTCCATGCACAAATTTTGTGCACTGGGCCTCTAGTGTACCCATAAAGTACTTAGAACCCCATCCATGCATGGCCATCAATGTCTATTTGTTAAGGAGGGGAAGAATAGTACTGACAAGGAATCTTCTGGGTAGAAGAGCTGCAAAAGGTCATCTGACTCATTGCTCTCCCTGGTGCTTCCTCTCCTGCAATGGCACTCCCTTGTCGGCCAGTGGCCAGGATCAGGGGCAGTTTCCAACATGCAGAATAAAGCAAACCTGAGAAGGCCTTGACTGTGACCTAGGTGCCACATTATTTGCTCCTTGCAAATAAGCTAATGTTTCTTCTTGTGGCAGAATCCTGGCTCTTTAACTCAGATGCTTTGTGGATTCTTTGAGATTGCAATCACTTCTCCTTGTCACTCTTTTCTAGCCTTGCTGCCCAAAGACTGGGTGGTTTTAGTGTTCTCTGAGCTGGGCACCAAGCCCTACCACAGTTAAGGGAGTTCTGCTCTGATGATATCCCAAGTAGAAGAAAGGTGTCACCTGAACCAATGTCACTATTGTGATCATTACAGGGACTTTGGCAAACTAGAAGCCCTGGGCATCAGCTCAAGCTAAGTGACTTAAAATAAAAATCTGCCTTCTAGAGCCTGGCATGTTTTTGGTTCAGTTTTAAGGAATTTATCATCAAGAACAGTCTGAAATGAGACAGTACATTTCTCATCTTTGAAAGTGTTTAAACAAAGTCTGGCAAACCATTTGACATAAATATTGTAGAAGACTTAGATGATCTCAATGTCCCTTATTTTAGGGCAAGCCCTTATCTTTTTCCTTAACCATTTCTCATTAAACCACTCACTTTTTAACCACAAAAGAAGTAACTAAATGATGGGAACTCTACATAGAGTAAAGGAGAATTTAATCATATTTTCCTATACTAAAAATTGTTTCTGTGAAGAAAAACCAATGTGGTGTATAGGATGAAACCTTAGACTTGGAGTTAGAACATCTGTCATGATCTATCAAGCAGCTGGGTAGCTTTAGTGCCAGTTGATTCTGCTTTCTGGATCCCTGTTTCCTCACCTATCACATGAGAAGGTGGCTTCAGAGCATCTCTAAGTTTCCTTGTGTTAGGGACTTTGATTGGAAGCTCATAATTGGTTAGAAAGTAAAGTTCAAATATCTGTATGCAGATGAACATATGGCAGATCCATGGTGAAAGAATAAAACCACAGAACTTTCCATGGTATACATGTTATTATTCACTTATGCTCCTGCTTAAGAAAAGTGCACATTGAGGCATAAAGTATAAGAAGAGGTCTTCAAATCTTCTGCATCAATACTGCTCAACTTGGTCATGGAGCCTTGTTCACTAAATGTGACTCTGGTGTTTTTGCTGAGAGAGAGAGAGAGAGAGAGAGAGAGAGAGAGAGAGAGAGAGAGAGAGAGGAAGAGATTAAGAGAACAAAACAACACACAGTTCATCCTCTCAGTGCTTCTGCTCATCAGAGAAGTATATGTGTTTAGTATTTATATAAACAAGTAGCTCAGGAATCCTGTCTCAGAATTTCCCTGCAATCTTCATATGGGAACAGTAAAGCTATGACTTCCCTGAGTGAAACAGAGTCTTGGCGTCTACACCAACAGGAAAATAAGCTTGGTGTAAATCAAGTCTCATCTCAATAATTACCCCACCAGGAATTTATGTTGGGCAGGATCCAATGCCCTACCATGATAGCCATCATCTTCTTTTTGGACCCACATGACCCACTTTCCAGTTCAGTTCAACCCAGAACTCTAACAGGAGGATAGGAGGAGGGAGGACCTTGAAGAAAAGTCTGCTACTGTGTGCTCTATGTCCTCAAAGGCTGGGCCCCCTAGGCTTTGTCATGTTCAGGATGGAGAGAGTGCCTGATCAATGTCCCACAGTCCAGGGACATCAGCAGAAAATGACTTCTAAGCTTTTGCTTCCAGTACATTTTTGACCTTCTTTTGGGTTTAACTGTCAAAATTAATCCATCATCTTGTTCACCCTGTGACTGGCCAAGTATTTAAACTATCTGAAAATAAGTAACTCAAGCATACATCCCCCAAAACAGTTTCAACTTCATGTAGTGAAGTTTTATGAAGTAAATAAGAGTGAAACAGAGGCAAATCTTTTCAAGAAGGCAAGAACTCACACAGGGAATGCTAGCACCCTGATTCCAGTCTTCAGTGACTCAGTAGAATATTTTAGCTCCTGGCTCCTGGTTCCCAGTTAAGAGCTCATTCCAGCAGACTGCCCCATTATCCGACCTGATCCAATTCTCCAAAGGCAGTCCTGAGCAACAAGCCCTAATGTCATCTTCTCAGATCTGACAGCCATGAAAACACTGGAACTTCTCTGATTTCCAGGGTTGGAAAAGAGATTTCTCATTCTAACATAATGCAATTCTGACTAGAGACTGCTGGTGCATAGCAATATGGGTTTTCCCTATCATCTGGAAACAAGCAAACAAAATAAGCAAATATATGATGGCTAAATTGGGGGTCAAAGCGGTGGTCAAGAAAACTTAGAATTCTCCATCCTCTGAAAATCCCTGAGAGTGTGATAGGAAATGTAACACATTGCCTACCAATTTCAGAGAGTTAACAGTAATAATAGGTGACATTTATCAAGCATATATTATGTACCACACATTGTGCTAGTTTCTGTGCACTTTCTCATTGAATTCTTACAAAACTCTTCAAAGTAGGAACAATTTTTGAATAGTGAGGATCAAATTAACTAATGCAAGTAAAAATGCTTAGAAATGATGATGTATTATAAAGCTGCAAAGATTCAATGTGTGTTATTTTACTAAATGACTCCTGAAATTCCTTTTAGCCTAAGACTTACATAGTGAAATAATAGATGCATAAAAGATATGTGATATAGCCCTATCATGTACCACAAAGCATCACCCAGCCGGGTGATATCAGCTTGTTAGAGAGAGATAGAAATGCCGTGCAACCTGCTTGGGGAACCACAATAATGTAGAATCTTTCTTCAATAACCATAAAGGCACTCAGGTCAAGTAGGTTGATGATTGACCAAGAAAGACATACATGTTTTGAACCCTTAGCTCTGGTAGAAAAGAAGCCAGATTTTTTCATTGCCTTTTGCATCTTGATTAGTGGCTTTGATCAGACATAAAATATACAAGGTTCAATCTCTGCTGGGCCTAGATTTCATATCAGTAGAATGTGAATCATATTTCACATATTTACACTAATGCATTAAATGAGCTAATGTATGTGTAAACATTTATCAAAGTGCTTACATATAGGAAGTAACAAAAATAATAATTAGACATCCACTGTTTCAGGCTGTTTGTGAAATAAGACTCAGAACTAGTGGGACTTAGGTAGGGTGAAAGATTCTATGAAATGGGTGGTGTTTGAAAGGAAGTGAATTTAGAGGCATAGGAGCTGGTGGAGTAAAAATGCCCTTTGGGCGGGAGTCTTATTTGTTTTTATTCATATAATGCCACCCACCTTGTCACTGAATCGCTCACTCCTTGTTGGCAATTATTTTTTTCTGGAGTGTGGAGAAATATGAAGGAGTTTCATGTGGACACTCTAGAGTTGTTTTTTTAATCTTATTAAGACAGAGTAAGCTAGAGAACCAGACAAGGGCATTAGATCCGCTATCAGGGTTGTCCCTAATTATTTCATACATTAGAGGGGTTTCCTTATGACCATAACATTATTATAACAAGGGTGAACACCTCAAGTAAACAGTTTAGGGAATGTATGGCTGCACTGTTCAAACAGAAACCTGTGTGTTTATGGGCAAGTCCTTGAATTTCTCTGAGCTTAAGCTTCAAGAGTTAGATATAATCATCTTTGTAAAGCAATTGACAAATGTGCAATAAGTGTTCCATATTATTATTTTTAAAAGCTTCAATATAATTGAAATGATAAATTATTTCATTTGAAAGTGAGGAAAATAGGATAGGAACTAGATACAGAGTTCCAAATGAATAAGTTTCTCAATACGTTCAGCTTTGTGTTCTCGTTCTGCTTCTACAACAACTCAATCAAGCAACTGTTGGTTTTTCCACTGCTCAGAGCATGGTATTAGACTAAATCACCTTCAAGTAGGGTAGTTTAAAGATGACTGTACAATCACATGTGTTCCAGAAGTGGAAATGAACTCTGCCCATATTTGGAAGTTGAGGGTGTGAGGGCAGAAGGAGTGAAGAGCTGAAGTTCTAATCACATGAGTGCCATTTAGTTATAAATTCTTTTTGAACATTGCTTGGTAAGTTCTGAGAGGCAGATCATTTCTAGCACTTATTCCTCAGGCAGAGCCTCAGATGAAGGAATTTTTGGCTCTTTCCTGTGGCCTGACTGCTCTGTACAAGATCCATGGGAGGACTGGCAGCAGGAAGATGAAGGGAATAAATGGAGAGATGGAGCTTGATAGGTTTGGTAACTGAGTTCTCATTGGATTCAGCTCATCATATCTAAGACCCCTGATTGGTTGTGGTCTGAGACCTCTCGATGTCTTCTTATACATGTTTCCCCCACTTAAACTTGATGGGGAGGTGAGCTGATCCACAATGCCACTGCATTCTGAAGGTTTCCAGTCTCAGTCCCAAAGTTTGTCTTGGCAATTTAACTGAATCACAGAGAATGGACAGGTTTATATACTGACAAGAAACAGCATCAGGAGAAGCACCTGGGCCAACTCTGTCTATTGATTTGATCAAGCCGTCACATTACACCTATTCTCAGAAAATGCTACTTGTCTTGTCCTCCATGTGCTTAGCATGAAAACTCAGGTTTAGGAAGCCAAACATAGCCAATTAAGATTACAGATCTCAATGAGTCAGGGTAGGAAAGTCAACACGGTCTTCTGAAATCCCAGTATCTTTCCTCTCAAAGCAGGTGGCAGCTGAAAGTTATGCTGCCTTCCACCTATTCTCCACATTTATACCAAGTGCACTGGCCATTGTCAATCACATAATAACCAGTTGTTTTTTTCACTTTGTGACCCTATGTGTGTATTCTCTGTGTCTGCTGTTTGGTCATTTAAGATAGCGTGTTATACCTCAAATAACATTCTTCTAGCAGCAAGGACCTTATTCTGCAGTTATTCTCCAGAACCCAGAGTTGCTCCATAGGTAAACAGCCAACTCTATTTGATGAGTTATTACTTAAAAAATATTTTGTTTTGGTGGAGTGGAAAAGAGCTTGGACAAAATGACAAAGTCAAATATCAGGGCCTCTAAAAAGCCTTTATTTTTTTGCACAAAATGGTCTGAAATGTTCTCCTGGAAATCTCCACCATTAGAGATTTTTTTTCTTAAGCTTAAAGCTTTGTTCCCTGGCAACATGCTAGGAAAGCTCTCTGTAGGGCAGGACACACATTAATATTTATCTCTCAGTTACACTTGAATAGAAATGAGTATCAGATTTTACAGAAAATTAATTTTGCCAGGGAAGGGATGATGTTTGCTTGATAGGTTTGGCAGGAAGGAAATGAGGGAAGAATGAGAGGACTAGGAATCGGGGCTCACTTTAAGAAGACGGGGCATAGGAAATAACTATTTAATGATGCAGAAACGAAGCTTTCTTTTTTTTTTTTTTAATAAGTATGAGGCAAATCTGTCTAAATGGTGAGGATCTGGGAACACTGAGATGCATGGTAACTTGTGCTTTTTCGTTAGCCAAGCCATTGTTAAAGGGTAAAGCCGCAATTCTTAAGACATTATAAAATGACCACATGTCAAAGATTTTATGTCATTTAATAATTAACGAGGGAACCAGTAAGATGTTACAAGTGTTTTAAAGGAGAATTCAAAGGACCACACAAGTACAGGCCATGCAGAATGCCAAAATCAATAATAAATAGCAACATTTCCTGAACTTGGCCAAATTTGAATGAAATACCCTATCAACAAAAGAAAAGTGCCCTCTTTATTGACTGTGGGGTTCGGTATTACCTAATCAGTGCAACTCTCAGTTTTTGAAAGCATTTATACAAATGTGGTTCTGTTGTAATTACTTGTAACAAATTGTTACAAAGAGGGTTTCCCAGTGTTGATCTGTAAGCTGCCATGTTGATTTCTAGAGAAGGAAGGTCCTGCCTTGGAAATGAAGATAGAGATGCAGATAGGTGATTTAAGGGGATCCACATCTTAGTTTCCTTTTCTCCCAAATAGGGATGATATTAGCTTTGACTTATTTTTCCAAAAGTCTTTGTAAGACAACTAGAGAAATGATTGTCAAGTGAATTTAAATGACCACCACGCCCAGCACCCTAGCATCAGAAATCCAAGTAAGGAGGAGGAAGATCACCCATGGCCATGACTGGGTGATCATGGCCATGATTGGTAGAAACCTCCTAAACTCACAAACACCCTTGTTATTTCTCCTGGCAGACTTCCCCATGCTGTTTGTTTGCAGTGACATGACATGCTGGTGCCTGGAGACAGGGTAGGGCAGGGAGGGCTTTGGAATTCGCACAACTCATTGCCCTCCCCACCCCCACAAAGCTTTGTCCTCAAGCTATGTCTCTGGGGCCCTTGGATCAGATTGCTTGCTTCCAGGTGCCAGAGAGACACTTTTCTGTTTGCTCTCCCACCCAGACTTCCCTGGGGTTGTTCTTCCCCAAGGTGGGGGTGGCAAGTGACAGAGGCTGTTTTGAAACAAATCTTTCTTCTTCCTCCCCTCCCTTTTCTCCCTCTACCCCTTCAAAGTGCAAGAACATCTTGGCTTCTTTCCATCACTTGGGGCTTGTATTAGAGATTTGAATCTGCTCTTGTTCCCTGTAAATAGCCCAGAAATTAAGGTAAGGGTTCAGTTTGTAGAGGTGACCTGTTTTTGGAAAACAATCAGGAATACATGGAACTGGCTGCACTGGTGATGGTGACTCTCTTTTGATACTAGCCCATGAAGCCTATCGTATTTCCATCCTAGTCCATATGGCCTTGTCACTGGCTTATTTTCCACTCCCACAGGCATAAGGTCCAATTTGAATACTTTTATGGCCCAAACATCTGGCAAAGATTCCTTGCCCTGCTGTTAACTTCTCTGGCCTATGACTCTTTCCTAAAAATATTTTCTCTTTGAAGAGGATACCTGTTGGTGATTAAGATGGCAGAACTTCTATTATTAGGGAGGAACTTTTTTTGTGTGTGTGAATTGACAGAAACTGGCTCAAACTAGTTTAAGTAAAAATAGCAAGTAATGCTTCACATAACTGAGAAGTACAGGGTGTACATGAATACAGAGGTTCAGAAGCGATTAGCAAAACCCAAGCTTCCTGCTACTTGATTGACATCAAATAAAAATAGAGGCTACTTATTTAAATTCTAATTCCAGAGAAACAAATAACATTATTTTTAGTACTAATATAAGTATGTTACAAATTGCTTCTTATATTTTATCAACTTTCCCTGGAACCCTATGTCTTTTTTCTCCTTTTAGTGTTGGAATTACTCTTTGGTGAGATCTAGCCATGAGGTGACAGAATGACTGTTGGAAGCCCTAGACTCACATCTCAGAGTTTAGGAACCATGGAAGAAGAGCCCTCTTTTCCAAAAAGTTTTAGTTAAAATCCTAGGGTTGGATCTCATTGATCTGGCTTGGGTCTTGTGACCATCTTAGAAGTAAATACTCTATCCAAGGGAATGAAACACAGGCTGGGACATGTGCCTACTTCTACATCTGTGGTGTAGATTTAGCCACATATAAACCAACTGGATTAAGAGTGGGTAGGGGTGTTCCCAAAGATTACTATTAGCAGGAGAGGAAAATGAATCCTAACCAGACATCAACTCTATGGTTCAGTGGTATGCTTTCTTTAGGGCAAGGCTCCCAGAAACTCCTTACATTACACAGTGGTTTCTTAAGCTCCAATGTGGATCATAGAAGAGTGGACCATGGTTTTGTTTCCAAAGGTTGAGTTTGGAGAATGAAAAGCAACCTAGATAGCTCCTGGAACAATAGCAATGATGCTACAAAAACAGTTACTTAGCACCTTCTCTGTGTGGCCCATGGTGCCTGGAATGAGGCCTACATAAAGTCAGAAAGGAAGAGATTGCTAATGTCCATAATTAACATTCTAGTGAGAGATATTACATTGTACCTTGTTCTAGAGTCTCATAATACTTTCTTTGTTTCTATATACAAGGAATTATGAGTATACAAAAAAAGGGAAGAATTAATTCCAGATAAGTCTTGCTGGGAGAGATGCATTTGAAGAGGCAGAGTAGAGATGGGTGAATATGCAGGAAAGAAAAAAGAAAAATTCTAAATATGGTAACCAGAGGAAGCGAACCTAATGACTTCAGGTTGCTGCTACCTGCACTGGATGGCATTGCTTTTCAGGGAGATGCTTCTTGATCTGGGGCCTTGACTTCACTCAGGGCCAGACAGATGTTAAGGAATCTCAGGAAAATGAATGATTGGGTATTCTTAGTGAGCTAATAATTTGGCACTTCTTCAAATAACTACTTGCTCATAGTTAATTTAAAGAGAAGACCAAGTGTTATGGGGAAGGGGGAGTTTAAGAAGAGAGACCCCAGGTAGGGACCCTCAGTCCCTTTTTATTTTCATTATTAATTCCACTCTGGCCCCACACTTGCATACTTAGTAATTAAAAAACCAGAAGTTAAAAGAACTCATCTTCCTTACTTAGCAAATACCTAGGATTACTTAAACCTAACCCTCGGAGGAAGGAATGCCTCATCTCCTTGCCCCTAGTTGCTTGATATACCGTCTAAATATTTGCAGTACTCTTCCTGAGGTGAGTTCTGATCAATTCTATTTTTTCACACTATGAGGATATTTTATTTTCCTGGTCACATTTAGTGTGTTAGTTTGCTTCTTCCTCCAATTATGACACTATCCCAAGGGTTGGAGAATGAAAATTATTATCCCTCTTAAGTCCATGGCTACCTGAGTATGTTGTTCAGAGAAGATCTGAGTGTGTGTCCCTGGCTCACTTAGGCAAAGACCACAACAGAGTGTGAGGTTTTCTCCTAAAGTGACCATCAAAGGCTGCAGTAGGGGATGGCAGCACGAGCAGTGGTATCAGTCAGGTGAGGTTCCTGGACCTTCCATTTAACCCACACTGGGTAACCCTGGAAATCCAGAACAATAATTGAGATGTCATTGTTCACCTGATGACCCTCTTCTGAGGACTTCCATCAAAGATGAACAGCTGTGTGGTGGTAGGACAGGAACCCAGCCAGTATTTGATTCCACAGCTCTTTCTACTCACAGGCTGCAATAACCCCCAGCCTAAAGATCTCCTCAACCACAGGGTTCTTATCAACACTCGCCTGATCAATATTCTCTGACATGAAAAACACCAAATTAAATTTTGCTTGAGAAAGTGTTATTGTTTGGAGGTATTTGTGTTTTTTTTAAAGACAGACATCCCTGTGTTATAGTGAGGATGTCCCAATGAAATGAGCTAAAATATGTGGTTTTAGAAAAGGATGGCAATGGAGGAAAAACTATGAAGAAAAATAATCAGTTTGACCCATTGTAGGGTCAAGCTATACTTTTGAATCAATGGTTGGAAACTGACTTAAACTAGACAAGGAAAAAACAACATAATGGAATAATAGATCTAACTGGTGTTGTATCACATTCCTGATCCCAGGAGAAATCATACCTACCCTTCCATTGGAAAATTGGGCTATGTTCTCTACTAGGGAGGAAATGGACCAAAGTTCATTTCATTTCAGAGATCAGACTTCACTAAGTTAGACTTTGCAAACAAACTCAAGGTCCCCCTGCCCCAACCCTATCCTCCCATTACTGTGTTTATTTTGCCCATGGCCTTCACCTCATGCCAGCATTACTCCTTTTATCCCGAGATCTCCTCCTCCAGAGTGAGTTTGTCCTTTATGACTTTTAGCTACTGGGAGCCAAAAACAATAGTTAAGCCTAAAATTTGCCTTTTATTTGTTCTCATTCTCCTCATATCTCTTGAAACTCACTATTTTCTTGATGTTTTTAAAGAGTCCTCCTGGAGAAATCTTAAATGCATATTGTTAAGTGAAAGAAACCAGTCTGAAAAGGCTATAAACTTTATGATTCCAACTACCTGACAGTCTGGAAAAGGCAAAACTATAGAGATAATAAAAGGATAAGTTATTTGGGGATAGGGTGAGAGGTGAGGAATAGATAGGTAAAATCAGGGAATTTAAAGCTATTCTGTATGCTCTTATATTGGTGGATGCATGACACTATGCATTTTTTTCAAAACCCATAGAACTATAAATTACAAAGAGTGAACTCTAATAAGAACTATGCATTTTAGTTAATGATAATGTATTAATATTGTCAAATGTTTCACACTAATGCAAAAATGTAAAAAATGGGGAAAACTGTGTGTCAGAGGGAGAGAGTGTATGGGAACTCTGTACTTCTGTTCAATTTTTCAATAAATTTAAAACTACACTAAAAATAAAGTCCATAATTTAAAAAAGGTTTCTTTTACTCCAAATATTTTTTTCCTATTTCCCTTATTTCTGAATCTCCTTTCAGGAATGTCTGAATTGAAAGTGACTTTGATTTGCTGAGAGTCGAATTTAGATGTTCAAATACTCCTGCATCCTCAGCATTTCAAATTATTTTATTAAAACAAAACAAATATGTGTTTCTAGCTAGTCATAAATAATTGTCACATGTTCACTCAAACCATGAAGCTGAGAATTAAGCAAGCTTCAAGTGAACAAGATGTTCTTGATCCTTTCAATTCTGTTCTTACACAAATCAGAACTTCTTGGTTCTTCTCTTCCCTGTGCCTTCTCACTGACATAAGCACTGTTCATAAGGTATTTCTGCAAGGTGATGATGAACTGGGACCTTGCATGTAACTTGACAAGGGTTCCTTTTTCTTAACCGAGTTAGAAAAAATTGCATCCCTCTTGACTATCTCTAATGCCTCCTGAGAGCCGGACTTGGGAATCCAGTAAGATTGACTCAAAAGTGTGGTTCATTATCGTAAAAACCTGGTCACACATATCTGGAATGATCCCTGAAGACTCTCCAGATATTTATTTAATGACAGCAGCAAACCCAAACAGATAAATGTGTGGTTACAAAAAGAATTTTAAACAAAGTTCTTGAGTAGTGTCCGACCCCTCTCTTCTATAAACAGGCCCTCTGTGTCATCATGCTGGCTGTTCCACAGGGGCCAGAGCTATCTATCTTGAGACACTGAAATCACAGGGTACTGCACTTTTTCAAGGCAAAGAAAACAGCCCCAGATCTCAGGAAGGAGGCTCATGGGCAGATCTTTTAGCAAGGCTGTCTTAGGAGCTGGAATATCATTTCTCTACTTTCAGTCCCAAAGGTAAGGTTCTGGCTAAGAGTAGAGAAGGAAGACTTTATTGGGCCTACAATGTGTCAAACACTGTGTTAGTGTTTTATAAACCCAACACATTCAAAATATCATCTTAACACATAATTAATATAAAAATGTTAATGGGATATTTTCTCTTTTTTGTTGTATAAAAGCTTCAGAACCTGGTGTATATTTTATGCTTATAGCCCATCAAAATTAGACAGGTCACATTTCAGGTCCCAAGTGGCTCATTGCCTTTGTATCAGTGTATTCTAGATCTTTTGCTTTTATCCTTGAACCCAGCAGCATCACCCAAGGTCTGTTTTGCCCATGTCCTTTGCTGAATTGTGTTTTAACATGATGCCCTTGACTTTCAGTGAGGAACACAGTTGTATGCAGTGTCATAGCCAGCAGAGACAGAGTGGGAGAGTTGCTGACTTTTACTGGATCATTCACTACTGCCCACACTATTTAAAGCAAGTATTTTATTGTTTTCTTTCCAAAATGATATGCCTCCTCCTTTGTCATAATGAGATTTTGTAACAGATTCTATGTTTTGTTTTGAATTGACTATCAGGAGATTTGGGGACAAATTGGACCCAATTTTAACTATGGATAGATTTGAGATTTAATGGGGAAATATAATAACATATTTTGTTAAATGTTCTGGACTTGATGAATATTCATAATCTGCTTATAGTAAAGTTTTCTTTTTGGTAATGGGCTGATCTATTTTCATTCCCAGACAAAAGGTGCCATATACTGGTATAATTTAATATGTGAACAGCCCTGGGAAGTCTGCTGTTAAGTTATGAGAAATAGCACAAATAATTTTTAAAATATATATGTTTTTATTTATTTCAGAGAGAAAGAGAGAGGATCATAGAAACATCAATGATGAGAGAGAATCATTGATCGGCTGCCTCCTGCATGCCCCACACTGGGGATTGAGCCCACAATCCACGCATGTACCCTGACCGGGAATGAAACTGTGACCTTCAGGCTCATAGGTCAATGCTCAACCATTGAGCCACGTCGGCCAGGCAGCACAGATAATTTTTAAAATTTCACTTACTTTTGAGGCTTTCATTATGGTGTTATTTCTTGAAAACTCTTAAACTGTATTTCTAAAATTAAGTAAACCATAGAGTACCATTCTCTTTCTTTTGTGAATTATAAAGATGTACAGAAAGGAGAGAATAATACTTTTCTGAATGATAGCAAGAAGAGTTTCCTTCCTCTGTAGAAATGGTACATAGACATAGATCTCTTTCTGTCTCCCCCACAACTTGGGTCATATTTACAAAGAGGTCTGGGACTTTTAGTTGGCTTCATGAAGCAGTGCCAGAGTGGACCCCACAGCTGGTGGTGCTGTGTTGCTGGCTCTTTAAAGGCATTTGCAAATAATTGCAGGTGAGATGGATCTGAAAGGAGCCTTTCAAGTTTTGGGGATCATCCAGTGTAAATCTCTTATTTTACAGATGAGGAAACTCACTCTGGCCATATTTGGCCAATGGGAGGCACTGGTAGAATACTGGAGAATGGGAGAAGGAGAGAAGCCAGGGTATATTTCTCTTTATCGCACTTGGTGTCTTCAATAGATAGGTCCTCACTTATAGTCCTGATTTCCATAGATCAGTACCCATTCTATGAGTCTAGCTTTCAGGTAGTCCAAGCCTGTGGGCTCTAGTAATCCTACTTTGTCCCATTGCCCCATACAATTCTAGAGATGGCATGAAACTTTCTGTGTTACTAATCTCTGACTGCTCTCATTGCCCTCTCTTCTTCCCATCATATGTACAACCAACTCCTTGTATTAAATCCTCTCCGTTTATAATATCTGGATGGATTCTGTTTCCACATTAGGCCTTGCTACACTACATATCACAATAGTAAATTATGGCACCCTGCTTTGTTTTCCCCCTATATCTCCTTTTATTAGTTACTAGAGGCCTGGTGCATGAAATTCGTGCATGGGGAGGGTCCCTAGGCCTGGACGGCAATCAGAGCCAATCAGGGCCTTCTGGCTGCCAGCCAGGGCCTTCCTTTGTTCTGAGACACCCCCTGGTGGTTAATGCATGTCATAGCTAGTGATAGAACTCCCAGTCTCTGGGTCAAACTCCCACGGGGACACTTTGCATATCTATATTATATATATAGATACTTATTTACTTATTTTATTTGCTTACTAGCATCTCATCTATTTTTCACATCAGACTGTGGTCTTCATGAGAAGGGATACTGGCTATATTTGGTCATGATCACATCTTCAATGTCTTCAGAGTCTCAGGTGCTCAATATTAATTTATTAAATAAATAAATAAATCTAGTGTATGGTTTTTTTTAAATCTTAGAACTTTGAACCATGCAGAGACTCATGGCTGAACTTAAGGAGAAATGAAATGCAAAAGTTTTTAGCAATTTGTGTTTTTCTCCTCATTAGCAAGAGTCCACAACTTTCATTAGCATTTCAGCATATGAGACATAAAAGTTAAGAGATGGTGCATCTAGTGGATGAGATGTACACATTTGTTACTAGAGTTTTATAATATTGACTAGAGGCCCGGTGCATGAAATTCGTGCAATGGAGACAGGGGTACCCTCAGCCCAGCCTGCACCCTCTCCAATCTGGGACCCCTCAGGGGATGTCCAACTGCCAGTTTAGGCCTGATCCCTCTCACAATCCGGGACCACTGGCTCCTAACCGCTCACCTGCCTGCCTGCCTGATCGCCCCTAAATGCCCCCCCCCTGCTGGCCTGGTCACCCCCAACTGCCCCCCCTGCTGGCCTAATCGCCCCCAACTAACCCCCCCCACCGGCCTGGTCAACCCTAACTGCCCCCCCCCCCCAACAGCCTGGTCGCTCCTCACTGTCCCCCTCTGCCAGCCTGGTCATCCCTCAATGCCACCCCCTGCCGGCCTGTTTGGCCCCAACTGCCCCCCCTGTAGGCCTGGTCGCCCCACACAGCCTGTTGTTCAGTCATTTGATTGCCCCTCACTGCCCCCCTTCCCCCCGCCAGCCTGTTTGCCCCCAACTGTTCCCCACTGTGGGCCTGGTCACCCCACACAGCCTGCTGCTGGGTCATTTGGTTGTCCCTCACTAACCCCCCTGCCGGCCTGGTCACCCCATGCAGCCTGTTCGGTCATTCGTTCGTTTGTGATGGTCGCTTAGGCTTTTATTATTATAGATATTAACAAAAGTGCATGCGAGCACAAAGGAAGATTGAAGCTCTCTTTCCACTTGCTCAAGCCAAAAACTGAGGTGTCATTCCTGACATCTCATTTTCCCTTATTCTTCACATCAATCCATCAGCAGTTGGCTCTACCTTCAAAACATCCAGAATTCAATATCTGCTACCATCTGCTTTGGTCCAAGCCACCATTATCTCTTTCCTTGATGGATGAAAACCAACTCTTGTCTCACTGCTTTACTTCTTCTCCTTAAAGAGTCAATTTTCAGTCTTGTAGCTCAAAGTCTGACAGGAGTCAGATCATGTCACTTACGTACTCAAAACTCTCCAAGGGCTCCCATCTGACATAGAGCTAAAATCAAAAGGCCTCCAAAGCTCTCTGTGATCCAGCTCCTTGTTCTCTCTCTCTCCTCGTTTTCTACCCCTCTGTCCCATGGCCCCACCAACCTGCTTAGTTGCCATTTCTTCTACCATGAGCCCTTGATCTGGCTGCTTTCTCCTCTTGGATGTCCTTCTCCAACACAGCTTCATCTTTATCCCTTCAATCTTTTCATGTCTCTGCCCACACAACAAATAGTATCCCTGCTCCCTTTTCTCTATCCTGCTCATTCTGCTTTATTTTTATTCATACTATAGATCACTACTATACCATTTATTTACTTATCTGTTTGTTTATTCTTTATCTCCTCCACTGGAACATGAGCTCCAATGGGCAAGAATTTTGTTTAATTCAAACCTGGAACAGTGCCTGGCACATGCTAGGCTCTCAGTATATATTTATTAGGTGACTGTGGTGACAGAGTATCTTACAAGATAAGTAGAATTTGAAAGGACAAAGGATGGGTTGGGTTAGTCTTTTTCTCTTAAGTATGTTTTAGTTTTAGAATTTTATATACTCACCACCCTCTTTCCCTCTCCAAGGATAAGTCCATAGCTAGATAGCTAGATAGATATTCTGCATCAACACAAAATTGGCATTATTATTATTATTATTATTATTATTATTATTAATTATTTGCTTAGTCCATGGGTATATGTAGCAGTTTTACTACTGGGCTAAATGAATCTAGAGTTAAGTTAGCTATTATTGTTTAAGGGTAAGTTTTGTCATACCAGATAAATAGTGCAAAAATTGATTGGGTTGGAGGGGAGGCAGGAATTGGTGAAATTAGAGCAAGTTTAAAAAAATATACAGACTAGCTTATTTTGCTTAGCATAGTAATCTCCATGCTGTCTCAAGGGGTAAGAGATACTTCTTTTTTTTCAGTGTGCAAATGTACCACAGCTTTTTTATGCACTCATCTACTAATTGGCACTTGGGCTGTTTCCAGATCTTAGCTATTGTAAATAATGCTGATATGAACATAGGGGTACATATATTCTTTCTGATTGGTATTTATATCACATGATCTTACTTATATGTGGAATCTAAGAACAAAATAAACTGATGATCAAGATGGGACTACAGACATGGAAGCATGAAATAGACTGACAGATCTCAGAGGGAAGGTGGGAAGGAGGGTGGGAAGAAATTAACCGAAGAACTTATCAGCATAGATTCATGGCCCATGGACACATACAATAGACTGGGTGAAGGCCAGGGGTGGGTGGGAGATGGATGGAGGATGGAAAAGGGGGAAAATGAGGGGGAGGGGTTGGGGACATCTATAAAACTCTCGACAATAAAATAAATGAAAAAATGTAAAAATTATATGAGGAAAGAGAGAGAGAGAGAGAGAGAGAGAGAGAGAGAGAGAGAGAGAGAGAGAGAGAGAGGGAAAGAGAAAGAGAGAGACTACCGTAAGGCATAACAAAAACTTACTGAGGATTTGAGGAGTTCCAGGTCATCCAATAATTCTTTTCCAGCCTCTTCCATCTGTCATCCTGAAATGCTGGTGAGATTGACTTCAAGGAACACAGTCAGCTTTTGTTTTTGGAGACTGCAGGGTAAATATTACAGATCTGGAATGGTTGGCTCACAACTTCAAAGCCTTGAATCAAACTGCTGGATGATTTGGGAGCCACCTGGCAGGAAATTTAACTTTTCCAATTTGGGGTATTTTTTTCCTTCCCATTCCTCAATTCCTACCTGCCTCCCCCATTCTTTCCAACACCAAATTAGCTATTTGGATATCATCAGTGCAGTTTAGACCTGGGTACCAGCCAAGGTCACGAGGCTGAGTGCATAAGAAGTGAATGCCAGTTGTACTTGAGACAGAATTTCCAAGGCCAGATAGGCAGAAGAAGGTGGGGTCTGGGCTTCTTGATCTTGGATTTTCTTCTCTCTTACACACACACACACACACACACACACACACACACACACACACACACACACTATCCTTTTCTACTTTTAATTTCCTGCTTCCAGAAAGAATGGTGTGACAACTTTCTGTCCTTTTCCTCCCTGGACTCACTCCTCTCTTGGTCCTTCTCCCAATGGATGCACTAACTCTATACATGAAAGGGTAAAACAGAGAACAGTCAGTAGGGAATCAAAGAAACAAAACCAATAAGTAGATAAGAGAAGTCTCCAAAAGTTGACAGGAGCTTTTGAAACCTAAATCCACATTCTGGAGGGAGGTAATAAATGTAATAAACTGTGCTAACTCAATTCAAACAAATACCCTATATAATAAAAGCCTAATATGCAAATCGACCGAACAGCAGAATGGCCAGTAGAATGACTGATCGCTATGATGTGCACTGACCACCAGGGAGCAGATGCTCAATGCAGGAGCTGCCCCCAGCCCGCAGGCCCAGACCCTGCTGGTCGCCCCACAGCGGAAGGCGACCGCCGGTGGTGGTGGCAGTGCAATTGGGGGAAGGGGCTGGCCAGCAAGCAGGCTGGCGCCACCCTCCTCCCTCCCCCCCACCGATCGACCCGGCAGTCACCTTCAAGGTGGGTGCCAGTGGGGGGCCCTGATTACTCCACAGGTCGCCCAGCAGTGGGAGGTGAACGGCAGTGGCAGCGGGGGGTGGGGCTGGCAATTGGGCAGCACCAGGCCGGCCAAAGCACGTGCCAGCAGGAGCCCCCGATTGTCCCACCAGTCACCCCACAGATCCAGCCCTGATCTCCAGCCAGGCCTAGGGACCCTACCTGTGCATGAATTTCATGCAACGGGCCTCTAGTTTGATTATAACTGTCAGGAATTATGCAAACATGGCTCTATTCATGAGTTTGCTGATTATTGTCACTGTGTGTGTTTTTTGTTAAAACTAAGTTTCAGACTTTCCTCTGGATTATTGTATATAAAAATAAACTAATTATCTACCTATCTATCTATATCTATATAAATAGTGATACATTCTCTTTCTATAATGGCTCAATGTTTTCATTCTGTGGCCAATGCACACTCCATATGCATGAAGCTTGGTGTGAGACAGTCTTAATTTCTGCTTTCTGAATGCTTAACATTAGTTCCATTCTTTATGGTGCTGATCATTGTACTGTGGTGCTCTGAAGCATTAAACCAATAAAAATATGTTTTAATATAAAAACTAAAACAAAAGCAAAAAATAGCCTTAAGATATGCATCCTAATTAGTTCAATGGAGCTCTTCCTTTGTATCATCCTAAACATTATATTTGATGTAGGTTGTCCAGTCTATATACCTTGGCCCTTTTAAAACCCTAAAGCAGTCTATATTTAAGCAGTGGGTTTATAAATGTGAATCATTCACTGATTAAGTATTTTTGACCATCTGCTATACCAGGAATGGTGTCACACTCCATGGATATAGAGTAAAAGAGACAGTCTTTGCTTCAAGGAATTCACAGTGCCAAGAGGATTTGGCAATAACAGTCAGAGGTGATGAATGCTGTGATACAGGTAGTAGGCACAGGATATGGTGGCATCCTCTGGGAAGTGTACCTGATCTCCAAGACACTCTGTGGGAACAGGATTGTGGAGGTTATGGAGTTTGAAAGACTAGCAGGAGTTGGCCAGGTAGAGTGGATGGGGTGTGATATTCAAGGGAGTATATTCAGAGAACCATGTGTGTAATCACCCAGGAGGCCATGTGCCACTGAGATTCTGTGTCTGGAGTCTCCAGGTTGAGGGTGCAGAGTGCAGTAAGGATGACACGATAGTGAGTTAGAAATAAAATCTTAAAAAGGTAAAAACAAAACAAAACAAAAACAAAAAACAAAACAAAAAAACAGGTACATTGAAAGCTAGAAGTTACCATGTTCAAGTTTGCATTTTGAAAATATCCTTTCTTTTTTAACTCCAACCCATTATTATTTTTTAAAGATATTTTTATTGATATCAGAGAGGAAGGGAGAGGGAGAGAGATAGAAAAATCAATGATGAGACAGAATAATTGATCGGCTGCCTCCTGCATGTCCCCTACTGGAGATCAAGCCTGCAACCCAGGCATGTGCCCTGACAGGGAATTCAGCAGTGATTTCCTGGTTCATAGGTCGACACTCAACCAATGGGCCACACTGGCCGGGCTCCAACCCATTATTATCTCAAGATTCATGTTTTACCAGTTCACATTCCTAAGTCCTGAAAAAAAATGACATAAAATTAAGTCCTGTAGAATATTAAGCAACATTTAAAAGCAGAACACAGATCAAATAGAACTGTTGCATATAACAACTTAATTTTCAGAGATATAACCAATGTCATTACCAGATACCTATTGGTTCATTAGGGTTGGTTAACTTTTAAGCATCAACAGGGTTTTAAAATCCTTGACAATGTAATGCTAATAGATGGTGGTTTTCTGGAACTCTAAGACAAGCCCTAAACTTGATTCTTCCCCTTGGAGGGGATGTTAAATGGAAGAAGAGGAAGTAACCTTGCCAACATGACCACAATAAGAGGCTGAGGATGGCCCTAGCTGGTTTGGTTCAGTGGATAGAGCGTCAGCCTGCAGACTGAAGAGTCCCAGGTTCAATTCTGGTCAGGGGCACATGCCCGGGTTGTGGGCTCAGTCCCAAGTGGGGGGTGTGCAGGAGGTAGCCGATCAATGATTCTCTCTCATCATCAATGTTTTTCTCTCTCTCCTGCTCCCTTCCTCTCTGAAATTAATAAAAAAAAATATATTTTAAAAAAAGAGGCTGAGGATGGAGAACCATGTGTCCAGACTGGAGGGCTGGCTTGGGACTAAGTGGAGGCCTCTGGAATCGGCCAGGTGGAATCCCAGCTCCTCTACTTACTAGTCAAGTGTCCTCCTCAGCAGCTCTGTCTCTTCATCTGTCTCCATAGTCTACCACTTGGAACTATGTGAGAATTAAATATATGTTAGTGTGTGTCCAACACTTAGACCCATGCCTGCAACTACTAGGCTTTCCATAAATGTTAGCTATACTTTGTTGTTCCCATCATAAATTAGGTGAAGAACCCGGCATATAATTAATTGCAATAAATACTCATTTCCTTTCTCATCCAATTTTAAAAAAATGGATACAGGATGTGAAAGGTATGATGAAAAGAATGTGGTCTGGGAAGCAGGGAGTTTGGCTCAGATGACCTATTGGTGACTCACTAGGCACTGAACTGTGGTTCTCTAAGCAGTGCCAGGGGTCTGTCTGTGGTGTGAGAGTCTACAGTTATTACTCTGCTGAGCCCCCTGCCCTGCACATGGGAGGGAAGTGAAACTCAGCCTCCTGGAAAATTGCAAGTCTTTGCCAAGGCTGGAAAAGTGCTCCGTGCCAACCTGTTTCCCATTGGCCTTAAAGTTTCTTCCTTAGGCCAAATGCATTTGATTGTTCTCCAAGTCTGACAGAGGCTAGAGGGGATTCCATATAATCCCTGCCCTGTTTTCCTCTGATTGAAACACCCCCGTGCATACACATGCTCACACTTCATTCTCACCAGGTTCCCAGGAGGAGAAAGTCCACTGTAGTATGTGCCAGGATTAGGCTCAGAGGAGCCCAGCGATTTCTCCACTATACAATGGCCTGATTGTGTGGGTTCGTCTCAGCCCAGTGGCAGGTCAGCAGGCCAGCTGAAAGCTCATCTTAAACAACCACCTCAAACCTTAAACCCAAGCACCACAGCTGCACTCCTGGAACCAGGTCTGTTTTCCTAGAATATCTGGTTACAGCATTTAAAAAGTGAGCAACCTCATTATCAATAGTGTTTCTGAGAACCCAGCATTCCTTTGAAAAATGCTAGCTCTCCAGGGCTGGCAAGAGCTGCAAAGCAGACACATTCCCTAGCCTGCCGCCCCCTCCCTAAGGCATCATCACCCAGCCAAACCCAATAGCCCAGCTTAGCAAAAATGAATGATAGGACCCAATTTCTGCTTAGAGTTGGGGGTTTTGGTGATCAAGAGAGGGAGTGGCATCTCCTTCCTCAGAGGTCTTAAAGAATAGGAAGGATGGTTGTTCTTGTGCTGAGTCAGCATCACACTACTAGAGAGAATATTGGATTAGAACCTGGGTCTGTTTCCAAGCTTTTGCATGTACATGTACTTATTGTGTAATATTTGACAAAATATGTAAATTTTACAAGCTTCAGTTTCTTCACCAGTGGAATAGTGATAACTATAGTGAGGATCAAATGAAATAACATATGGCAACATGACTTGCCTATTAGAAAGCCTTCAACATTTAAAAGGAATTACCTCATTCCTCTTAATATGGTCTTTTCTTGTTTCATACATACAAGTGTATGTATGTGAATAATGGAACTTTCTTATCCCTCTAGAACTAGGTAACAAACTCTGAAGAGTTTTGGAGGATAAAAATTAAATTGGAGTACATTTAAAACACTGCTCTTGACATAATGCTGGGCATAGAGTAGACATAAAATAAATGTATAAAGGAATGATCAAATTATGTTGTCCATCATATACTCTTTGAGAAGGTAGGAGACTATACACTGAGTTTCTTAAAAAATTCCTTATCTATCTATTATCTATCTATCTATCCATCTATCCATCTATCTATCTATCTATCTATCTATCTATCTATCTACCTACCTACCTACCTATCTATCTATCATCTGCCTAATCTTCTATCTACTATTATTATATCATGTTTGTGTTTGTATATTTGCAAAATATGAATATCTTCTTCCAGAAGACTCAGCTCCCACGGGCTCTTTGTATTTGAGGCAGCTCTGGCTTGCACAGAGCATGGGATCTTCACTAACAGATGCCATTCAAAAGTCCTGCTTCTTTCTCAGCTGGTGTGGCTCAGCAGTAGAGTGTAATCCAGGAACTAGGAGGTCACCGGTTCTATTCCTGGTCAGGGCACATGTCTGGGTTACGGGCTCAGTCCCCAGTGGGAGGCATGCAGGAGGCAGCCAATCAATGATATTCTTCTCTCATTGATGTTTCTATCTCTCTAGCCCCCCTCCCTTGCTCTCTCTCTCTCTAAAAAAAAAAGAAAGAAAATTAATAAAAACATACAAACAAACAAACAAAAAGTCCTGCTTCCTACTAGCTGTGACTTTAGCACATTACTTAACCTCTTTTCAGATGTTACATAGGTGCATTGGGTCATGCCAACCTCTCTGGTTGTGATGAAGATAGGGTGAAATATGCAAAGCACCTATCATCCTGCCTGCTCCTTACTACCCATTCAATCCAAATTTGACATTCTACCAACATGATAAATGAGGGAGAAGAAGGGGCAGGAGTGGTACACACATGCATCAGGATTCCTGGGCTGAGAGGGAATGTTTTTTGAAGGACTTCCTCAGAACATAGCCCAGCCCAATGCTGAGAAAAACCTAAGGGTATAAAGAGGATGAAATCAGATGAATATATACTCCTATTGCAAGGAGAAACCTATGGTTACTCAAGGTTGACCTTTCAGGAGACCCATTCAAGAGATATCAATGGGCTGTCCAAGGAAAGAACTGAGTTTTTGTCTTCAGGCAGGTTAGGAACTGAGTTAAGAAGTGGAAAACACATCACGAACATCTTTTTCTCTATTCTCTCCTGAGGTGATATTATCAAGTCTCAGGCTTTAAACATCATCTATGTACTGATGACTGCCAAATTTATATCTCCACCCAGAACATGTCTCCAAACTTTAGGCTTATAAATTGTCTACACTCTATTTCTCCTTATATATTCATATGTAGATATAGATAGCAACATAAAACATACAAAACTCAGTTTCTGGTCTTCTTCTGTATCCCCCTCTAACTTTCCTCTAAATTCCTTGTGTTCTTATGATTACTTCTATGCATTATTTTGCAAGTTTTAAAAAGTATGCATTAATGGAATAATATATGAAGTTCCAGGGGCTGTACTAATCACTAAGAAAAGAAAATAAAGTAAGAAATCATCTCTGCCCTCAAAGAGCTCATTAAATAGAAAAGAGGAGATAGTACATTGTCCTCAAAATACTTATTCACACATCTCAATGTTTTAATATATGATGTAGGATAGAAAGGGCAGAGAGATGTCCCTACATCTAAGGAGATTTTGAGCTGTTCCTTGAAAATGATGAAGAGGTTGTTATTTGGTGGGTATTGTGGGTCCCATGGTCCTGATTGGTTATTCTTGACCTATTTGAGAGAATTACACATGACCGCCCTAGAGGTGAACTTTGGCCATGTCACTTGCATTTGCCCAATGGAATGTGAACAGAACTGTTGTAGGCTATGTTTAAGCAAAAGAAAAGGAATCACCAGGAGCTGTTGTCCTTTCCTTCTTTTGCAAGAATTGTATGTTTGAGGGATAAATTTATCCTTCAACCTGGATCTCAGAATGAAGAAGATCCATGGAAAAGAGTTACAACCAGAGTGAAGTCCAGTGAGAAATAAAACTTTGTTTTTGTAAGTCAATGAGGTTATTTGGGTAGTTTATTGCTGGAGCACAAATGACTAAAACTGACTAATAAAAATAATGGTACCAGAAGTGCAACAAAAAGCCTACAATGTGTGACATCGGCTTTCGGGTTAAATGTTATGCAGTAAGGAAACTTCTTGGTGACTCATGTTATTTAGTGGAGAAACATTTGGTAAAACTGGTGCTTGAGGTATAGTAAAAGGCAGGTTATGTAGCTGTAACAGGAGCTACATACATAAAAATTCTGTGTGACAAACCACCCCAAGGCTCAGTGGGCTACAAAGGTAAGCATTTATTTCTTATTCATGTGCCTACACGTTGTCTGGAGTTTGGCTGATCTAAACTGAGCTTAGCTGGGCTTGGTGCCAACTGTATATTGAATTTGTCTACTCCATGTGTTTCTCCAACTCCTTGGAGCAGCAGCTAACAGAGGCATGCACTTTTGGGGATGAAAGGTAGGAGCAGGGAGATATACTTCTCCCATGGTTTGGGTAGAAGAGGCAGTGAATATTTGCTAAATTATAATATAATCAATCACAATACCTTATGAACTTGTGGCTTTAGGTGAATACGTTGTAAAGAGCACAAAAAATGTAATCATGTGTGCTAAGTTTTATTTGAGGCCCAATACTTAGTAGATGCTTGCTTTGGGCAAGCCATAATTCCTCTAAATCTCAGTTTCCTCATTTGAAAAACAGTATAAAACTAACTGCAGTATTTTCTGGGAGGAATAGAAATTCTAGTTAGCTCAAATAAAGAGTGATTAGGTGATGATGTAGATACCCATCAGAAACAGATCTCATGGAGTCCAGGGGAAACTCAACAACCAGGACTTAGGACAGAGGAATAGGCAGCCCAGGGGACCTTCTGTATCCTGTAGACCTGCAGTCAATTGTTCTACTATTAATGTGCCCTAGCTGAACTCCGTATGACTGTTTCTCTTCTATTGAACTTCAGTTATGTGTGTGTTTGTGTATAGATACAAATGTATTGCTATCTTATACACACACACAGTTAACTTTCTAATAAAATAGGAATATAATTTATTTTGCTCCTAGAAGGGAGAAAGAAGCAAAGTTAAAACTGAGATCTATTCAACACCCAAAATCTTCAGTAGAGTTGAGTAAAAATAAAATGTTTGACATGAGAATATATTTTCCTAAAAATCTGTCAAGTGGTGGCATTTCAAGTTTGTGTTGTGGTGGAGCAAAATAGGAGTAGTACTTGGCTGAAAATTAGCCAGAACAGGGAGATTTGGGCTTTGGGAAAGTTTGAATCAAGTTTATTTAAGTCTGATTAGCACAACCCCAGACTGAGGCAACCAGGGACCCTTTTGTGGGCTCTGCATTTCAGAGGGCCCCTTTCTGGATCTTCTCCAGCTGTGTTCTTCCCTTTGGAGTGAGGAGCTTGTGGGCTTGGGGACATGCACATCTGTTTGGAATCCATAGGACCCTGGAATCCCCTGTCCAAATGGTCCCAAACTGGCTTCTTAGGCCCACAGAGGCTCTTGCCTACTCAGTCCATCTGGAGAGTGGATCACCCGACCAATGTGTACACTTCTGGATCAAAGGAGTGGCCAAGGAGATTTGTTTGCAGGGATGTGAATAGAAGTTGGTGTTGGACCCAGGATGTCTATATTGACACATGTGAGCCCATCATGGTACTGGATGGAGCCTAGGGTGGGAAGGGGTTGGGCCAGGAGCTTCCATTGGTGATACTCTTACCCCAGACCTTGCAGATCTAACAGAAGGGCTTATCTCTGAAGGTTTATATCATCAGGGAGGCCCCAGATGACATCTCATGCAGTATAATTTGGGATGTCAAATTATAAGCCCTGCCTATAATACAGGGTATGCTTTGGGAAAGCCTGCCCTGAGAATTAATCATAAACCTCCTCTAACTGATATAGTAATGAGGCACCATAAATATTCCAGCTACAGTTTTAATTTTCAAAAGCTCATCCATCTGCATTATGATCTTATAAGTAAAACATTCTATTCCCAGCCACCTATAAAGAGAAATAGGCAAAACTTGCTTCTCATCTGAGGCAATAATTTCTCCATTGGGAATGCCAACAATGTCCTCTCCTTGGAAAGTTTATAGAGTTTATATCCTGCCTGCTTGCCTTTAATAATAATAAAAAAAAGTTAAATATTTAAAAATAAATTTTCTTTAATGGTCCAGAAATATATACCCTCAGGTCTTCTGCTTCTTTAAACATCCTGAGGGCTATAAAATCCTCTGGGTTGGACTGAGTACCATGTCAGCAATGTGCCCACAAAAGTTGGTTTGTGGGGCTATGGCTGGGCGGGGAGAGGATTCCAAACATCACTGTTCCTTTATTTGTGTCTGTTGACTATCTACATTCTTTCTGCTGCTTGACTGAGTAAACTGAATGCTTTCTAGCTTTTGTGCTTACTTTTCTTTGCCTGAAGAGATGTAAATGCCCCCCTCATGTGCCCACCATTCACATGGGACCCTTCAAGTACAAAGCAGAGTTTAACCTTGCGTCCCCAGTGTTCCTCATTCTTCTCCAGGAGTCCCCTCCTAGACTATAGAGAAGAAAGGGCACTGAACTTGGAATCAGGTGGTCAGATTGCAAACCCAGGGCTCTTCACTAACCAACTAGATAATGTTGGACAAATCATTTAAACATACGCTGATTATAAAGAAGCCACACATTCACTTATTCTTTCGAAAAGTACATACCCAGGACTAGTGTGTGTTAGAGAGCAGGAGACACAGCCAGAAAATGTTGTAACTGTGCCTTACAGACATAAACAACCAATTGTTGACAAGTAGAAGAGTGATGAAAAAGACATTATTTCAGAGTTTTATACTGAGAATTGGTGTGCAATAGCTATCTGAGTTGAGTATCTCTCCCTTTTCAGTAATTATAACTGCTGTTTATTTTTTATAATCTCACCCACAACTTCCTTTAAAAATATATGCAAGAGTGCATTGAAGTTGAAATAAATTTCAATAAAGTTTGTTCTGATTATTTGAAAATGGGATTCCCCTAGAGTATTGCAAAACTGGGTTTGGGATCTTGGTCTAGGAGTAAGTAGATGGTCTTTTACATTCAGAGGAAAAGAAAGCAACAGGAGATCATGGTACAACTGGTGAGGCAATGGGGTCAAGAGTTCAAGTCAGAATAGTCTGAATACAAATCATCACAAAGGAAAAGGAAATTTTCCATTCCTCCCAACTCCTTGACCCATAGATTGGAGTCACAGATACAGCTGTTCTCTCAGCAGAAATGTATTAAGACCATATGTAAAGATAAATATTCTGGTCCCAAGCAAGATAAGGAAACAAAAAGCAAAGAGCAAGGCAGTGGGGTACCTCACAGACTGCTGTGTTTCCTCCCACACTAAGGAATACTCTGAACCATAGGAGGTACAGATCCTGTTCACCCTTTTGCTCATTTATTCAACAAATATTTATTGAGTGCCTGCTGTGGGCTGGGACTTCAGAAGGAAGCAAATTCTGGCATAGTCCCTGTCTTCATGTGTGTTAGTAAAGGACACTGACATTAGTCAAATATTCATGCAAACTCATCTTCAGTTGTGGTGGTGAGGATTACTATGAAGGGAACATGCACAGTACCAAAGGGAGGCTATACTGAAGTGATGCTTGATGTCTGTTGCCACAGTCACATCTCCTTATCTGTCTCTTCTATCTTTCTCTTCCATCATTTAGGGAAACTTGTAATTATATTGGGCCCAACTGGATAACTTTGGATCATTTTCCTATCTTGAGGTCCTTGAATCACATCAGCAAAGTCCCTTTTTGATATATAAGGTAACATATTTACAGTTTTCAGGAATTAGTATGTGGCTATCTTCGGGGAGTCATTATTCTGCCCAAAACATCAGGGCATCTGTATTTAAACCTGAGGAAGAATTGGAGGGTAAATGATCTATGAAAAGACATTTTCATTTCTAAGCAACTGGAGAATGTAGCTTTAACAGCCTTAGCCAAAGCAGATGGAAGACAAGCTTTCAGCAAAAGTCCTGCTAAGTAAATGAGAGACAGAGCCCAGAACTTAATGCCTGAATGAAATGTTTATGGTGTATAAGGCTGGCCTATTCTAAAAGCAAATAAAATTCTTGATAATCCAAAGGATTTGTGAATTGATTTGAAAGCACAAGGGTTCTGGCACTCTGCCTGGCTGTGACAATCCAGGGTGTTATTTCTCTAAATGCATCTTCCCTGCCATTGAAAGGAGTCTGGTTTTCTGCTCTTTTCAAGATTCCAAGTATTCTGTTTATTAGCATCACCATCCACCCCCTCACACACACCTCTTCCCAGAAGACTCTAAATTGGTTTAATCATATTGTATGTTTCCCTAGTAGAATTTTTCCAATTTGCTTTTATGGTAACTATTTTCTTTCCTCCTTACTTTCCTCAGGCATAAAACGTAACCTCTTGAGGAAAACTCAAGGGGCCTTTTGTAACAGAAATCAACATAGGGTAAAGAGAAGAGATTCTGCACCACACCTCCTGTGCCCATTAGGCTAAGTTGACATCTGGTGTTGGCAGTGCTTGGCAGATGTTGACCCAAAGCCACCTTTCCTCTCATTATAACTCCACAGAGAGCTAAAGTTCTTTCCAAGTCCACACAGAATACCTTCCTGAAGGGTCAGGGCCATGTGTAGGTGGGGAGAGGTGGAGGATTCCATGAATAGGCTGTGGCTTTTCATGGAAATCTTCCCAAGCCAGACAGAGACTTTGCAATGAAGAAGCAGGGTGAGGGGTCCAGACCATCATAGTCAGGACCTTCCCAAATTAAATATGGATCCAGGGATCTAATTGTTTTTAAGAAGCCACTTTTCTCTTATCCTCTCTCTCCATGGAGCTTCCATATATCAGCATTAACTAATTAATTCTTTGGGAGGAAGGAAAAATTGGGAAGGTTGAATAAGAGCTGAAATCCTCTGTTTTCTCAGTCATAGACACAGGTTAGAGACCTTGGAGGAGGTTGAGGTTTCTTCTCTTTGCCACCCCTTTGCAGGATATGAGGGAGAGATTCCTCTCATTCTCCTGACCTTTAACAGGCAGATAATCACATACAAGTTGGGAGAAATTATAACATACTGAAAAGCACTTTTAAGATGACTGGCATCCAAAAAGATGTTAGTAAATGTTCACTAAAAGGCAGGATGGTGATGATGATGATGATGATGATGATGATGATGACCTATTTGTTTTAACTTATCCTTATGGTTAGGTTCTCAAGCCTTAGAAAGGTGAGAATAGTTAGAAAAACTCGTAGTCTTTTTCCCCAACTTGACTCTATTGACAAAATAAAATTCTGGCAATTTAACTTGCCCCTTACTTAATTGGCTTACACATAACTTTTTTCTTTTTAGTTCAGATTCAATTCTCTGTTATTCATGTGTTTGTTGGTCTTTCTCAGTTATCATCAGTAAGTGACTCTCTGACTGCTGTGGGGTTGCTGCTTGCATATTATGCTACTCATATTAAGAGTCAGATAATTCTATACCCTCCAATTCCTTAGATTCTACCACAGTCCTCCCAAAGTACTCCTTTCAAAATGTGCATTGTTAAACACGTTGAACAGTTCTGGCTTAATTCATCAGGTTACACATTTCCCTTCTCCTCATAGGTTGGACAGTTCAAAATGGGTTGTGAAGATGATCTGCTAAATGTTATTCTGCTGCCCAAATAAGCATGCTGATTAGAGACAGACCATAGTCTCAGATTTTCCTGAAGGCCTCTTCATTAGCCATCTGCTCTTTCATGTTTTGGTCCCAAAGAGCACTTTCCCATCTCCCTCAGAGTGTCTAAATTCTCATTTACAAGATGCACAGAGGGAAGAAGAAAAACAACAAGACGATGGTGCATTGCTCAGTGCAGCCCCTGACAACAGACCCCTCAGATTCCCTTCTTTGAAGCCCATAAACTGCTCTGTAAAAATTAAAAGCATGACTTTATAGAGCCCAAGAGGAGCCAGAAGGTAAAGACCCATCTCCAACCAATGGGTCAAGCATACTGATGAAACAGTATGATGAGGCCTTGCCAACTTCTAGCCAATAAAATATCTTTCCTGCCTTCCCAGTCCTTGACCTTCTCTTTCCCATGCAAAACTAAGTGGGCACATAAATGAGGGAGAAAGGTCAAAGAGAGCAGCAAAAGAAAGCCAAATACCCAGCATGCCTTGGCCTTCTAAGGGGACAGTTGGACCACAGTGGTCTCCTTCCTGGGCCCTTCATTCCTTTCTGGATCCCTTGGTCATCCTGCTTGCTTAACTACCTCCTGATTTTTCATTTCGGGGAAGCCTGGGTTAGTGATTAGCAAATAATTGTTTTCAAAATAGTTCCAGCTGGAAATAGGAGCCCAAGGTCCAGTGGAACTTGAGGAAACTGAGTGAGTCCTGTGGGAAGTGGAAGAGACAAAGAAGGTTTGGAAGGCATGACTGGGTCATGCTGGCATTGTGATTTTGGCCACATTAACCTCTTTGAGTCTCAGCTTTCTCATCCCTAAAAGGACTAGAGTGGGGCTGGAATGGATCTTGAGATTTCTTTGTCCGATACTCTCTAGTTCTTAAGCAGGTTTGGGACCTAGGGAAGAAGGTGTAGGAGGAATCAGGAGGGGAAGCATCACGAGACAATAAGGAAGGGAAGCAATTTAGACTCAACTTTCTGAGTGACCAGTATTACCTGCATTTTGCCCATTTATCTAGCTCTGGCTAATATTGCATTGATTTATGGTATGTTCACATGACTAGGAATCTTTCTAATTCTTTGATTTTGAGAAAAAGACAGAGAAAGAGCAAGAAAGAAAGAGAGAGAGAAATAGAGAGAGAGAGACTGGACAAACTTGGATTGTGTAAGGCAGTGGTCGGCAAACTACGGCTTGCGAGCCACATGTGGCTCTTTGGCCCCTTGAGTGTGGCTCTTCCACAAAATACCACGTGCGAGCACGCACGTACAGTGCGATTGAAACTTCGTGGCCCATGCACAGAAGTCGGTTTTCGGCTCTCAAAAGAAATTTCAATCGTTGTACTGTTGATATTTGGCTCTGTTGACTAATGAGTTTGCCGACCACTGGTGTAAGGGGAATAATTATTACAGATGTATCAAATACTGAATTATTCCTTGGTGTCTTGTTGGAGCATAAAAAGTATATTCCCTGTAACTTAAGGGTACAGTACCTTACACCACCACCCCCTTTCCCAAAGAGGCAATGAATTTGAATTGCCATCAATCACTGTGTGGCATGTACATATGGGGCTGGTGCATGTTGGGGTTCAGATGAGCTAATGTTTAGGTAATGAGTTGCTGTAGATTCATCTGCCAACAACCTGGAGTTGGCAAAACCAGATATGCCATCCCCTAGATTAGAACCACTGGAACCCAGAGAAGGCTTCAGTTTAGCTGTTGGATGGGCTCAGGATGGAAATGAAACCTGAATGATCAAGATTTATTTAGTCCAAGATGTAGTTGGAGAACAGGGATGGTTCCAAAAGTTCTTTTCAGGGAAAGGTAACATCAACACTGCCCTCCAGGGATGTATAGACTTTAGGCTTCTGGGACAGTGAGATAAATACTTGAACTAAAAGATAGGACTAGGCAATCTCCAAGGTCCTGAAAATAGAAGTAGTTTATCTAAAGTCACACAACTGGTTAGTGGATGGGCTGGAATTGATACCCAAGTTTATTCCTTATTTGCCAATGGGGAAATTAAATATGCTATGTTCTGGGTTGGATGCTGTGTGCTTCAGTCTTCTGATGCCTTACCTGATTCTCTTCCCAGTGTGCTGAGAACCAATTCCAGCATGTAATAATTACAAGAGTTTCACCAAAAGTTTGGTGAAGCTTGGGGGGCTCAACAAGGGTGAGCCACATATGTAGTTTACCTGTTGGAAATGGCTAAATGGCACTCCCCCAAACCTGAATAGGATTGTCTGCTGCCAGACAGCTCAGGGCATTTTATTGCCTCCTGTTGGCCAAACACCTGAACAGCTGTAGGCTATTCCCCAAACTGACAATGCTTCTGTATATCCTTTGATACCCTACCCTTTGAAGTGTATATCTCCACCTCGCCTTAGGACAAATTGTGTTTAATAAATACCATGGGGTCCTTAGACAAGAGAGTCTTCAGTCCCTTTAGCTGAAGCTCCTCTGACCCCCAATGCCTTTCAAAATTATCTTTCGTTTACGGACTTTTTAATCATCTATGCGCAGCCCCTTTCTCCAGAATGCTGAACCCTTTGTAAGGCTGGGAAAAGAATCCCGGCACTAGTGGATCAGGACAACTTGATTCCTTTTGAATGAATTTCCTTCCTTGCCAAACCTTTCTTCTTTTTGCTAAGATAATGGGATGGCGAAAAAAGCATAGATGATAGATGTTTTCAATTTGGAATTAGGTTGGTGATCATGGGTTTTGGATGAGGTCTCTATAAGTATTCCATAAATATTCCCCAAATAGCTGAGCTGCTTCATCTAGGCCCACATTACCAACAGGGTGTCTCAGAACCAGGGAGACACATTGAGGATGGATGTACAAGTCTGAGCCTTGGAGAAGTAGCTCAGAATAAACCTTTGCACTAATACCAGATAAGTTAAACATGTTGTATAAATAATATTTATTTCCTCTGTGGTGCAGTCTTGAGTCTACTGGTTATATATTTTCTTTTTCTTATTCAGTTTCCTTCTTGGTCATATATGACTTTTCCACCCAAAATGGGCTTTTTCAGTTTCAATATATACATCTGTAGTGTGTGTATATAGGGTGTGTGTGAGTGTTGAGGGGTAGGTGTCTGAGCCTTGTTATTTAGGGTAGATGGGGCTGAATGAGGTCAGCTGGGTTTTTTAGAGTTCAGGTCAAGACTCCAACTGGCAGAGAGCAGTCACATCCTCCAAGCTTACTAGCCAAGTGCATGCTCTTCTGAAAGTCACTGAGCTGAAGATAAACATGGAGCTCATAATAGCTTTTTCACTGATGTCCTTTATTACATGTTCCACAATTAAAATTTCTTTGCTTCACTCCTGCATTCTTCTGGATCTTTCAGAACAAACATTGAAGTGTGTGTGTGTGGGGGGGGGGGGGAGCAAACTGCCCTCTTCCTTCCACTCTTCCCATCCCTTCTGAGTGACTCACTTCAACTGAAACAATTAATCTTAATCATGATGGTATGACAGCAGAGAGAAACATCCACAGCAAAGCCTTTTGGTGCCAAAGACTTGGTGAGGCAACAAGCTCCTTCCTCTGGGCTGCAGTGGGGGCAATGTGGAATTATTTATTTGTTTTAAAAATAGCATTTTGCAAAATTAGAGCTGCCTGTATCTACATAATGGGCAGCAGGTCAGGGATTGTGAAATGTCTGTGCTAACCACCAAGTGTGAGCAGGTGCTTTTAATAATGTTGGCTGGAAGGCAATACAGGCCACCAGACCCAAATGATCAACTCCACCTCCTCTGGGGGAGACTGAGGACAAATAATTCCTCGTGTTTGCCCTCGTGTTTCTCTCCACAGAACTCAGAACTTCCATGCATGTATGCTTGCTTGTTCTCCTCATTTTCTGACAGGTGCAATTACTCATCTCCTCTCCTCTGCCCATCTCCTGTTTTGTTTTTCTCTGCATGTGTCACATTTTCCAACCAGCCATGGATACACCTGGTGCCCTAGAAAGGCTGTGGTAAGCAGAATGCAGTTCTCCAAGATGGCTTTGTAAGTCCTGGAATGACCAGGAGGAACCCCTGCATCACCTTAAAAATGTAGTATCATAGAATTGTACACTTGAAACCTTTATAATTTTATTAACCAATGTCACCCCAATAAATTTTATTTAAAAAAGAAAACATAATGGGGGAAAAATGAAAATGAAAACTAAAGAAAATGTGGTCACATCTTTTAGTTTGCAATTAACTATCTGGTTGAGTCCTCGTTAGCAGGAATACTACTGGTACTCCCTTAAAGTCCAAGAACTCCAGGGGCATAATCCAAAGTGTACAGACCTATTTCTAGATAGCTGAGAGAGAGCTGGAGTGTACAGCCTGCCCAATTATAGATGGGTGTTGCTTTAGCTCCTTTCACAGGTGCCTTTGTTAAAAACTGCCCTAATACATACTGAGGGGCCCTTTGCATTGTTGTGGCCATGCCCTGGCAGACCCAAAACTGAGCACAGGCCACAGTGGTTTCAAGGCCACACATGGGTGGTTCAAACCCAGGAAAAAAGGAATGAGGAGAAAGAGGTGTGAGGAAGGAACAAAGAAGAAGAATTATGAGGATGCACTTACTGATCCTGACACCACTTGGTGAGAAGTGCCATTAATTGCTCAGTCTCACAGGACTGTCTTCCTAGAGGCCTATGAACTACTGGGTCTCAGGAAAAGGCATGGTGGATGAGGAGTTATCCACTGGCTCCTGTCTTCCATTGGTCAAAGCTCCATGTATATCCCACTGGGCTTAATGCCTCACTAGCCACAGGTATATATCAAAATGGAAGGCAAGGGGTTTAGAGCATGGACACAGAAAAGTCACTGTCTAGTTCTGCTCATATGCAGTTGGCCCAGACTCTACCTCCAGTCCTTGGCTTCAGCCTCAGATAAGTGCCCCTCTGGTGGTGACAAGGGTCATCAGTGGCTCCAGGCTCTCATCCTACTATCTTAGCAAGTTCCAAAATGGACAGCAAGTAGGGAAATAGAATGTTACATGAGAGAGAGAGAGAGAAATTCTGGCTAGAAGTGGCAGTGGAAAAAGGACCATTGTCCAGCCCAGAGTCAGAAATGTCTTGGCTCTGCTGGAATGAGAACATGCTTCTAAAATCAGCTACCCCTGGAGCTGGGGATAGAGAGCACAGGTGTGAAAACTAGCAATTGTTGCTTATTTTAAAGCTCCCTGGGACAAGTCAGATTAAGGCCGAGCCTCACTGAAAGAAGTCCTACTTGATCCTTAAAAAAAAAAAAAAAAAAAGGATTGTAGCTTATCCTATAGGCAACATTGGGCTTTCATCCTGTTTCAGCCTTTATTTTCCTAGAGAACTCAAGTGAGAGCTTTCCACTGTGTGCTCCACACTGGGTACCAGAGTGTGGCCTTCCCTGTCCTTGTATGGAAGGAGTAATTAAAAAAAGAATTCTCCCAGGGAATGGAAGATGGAGTCTCAGCATTTTCAACTTTTGTTTCCTGATTTCTCTCCTCTACTTGAATTAACATGAAGTCCATACCAGATCTTAGAGTGGAATTGGCTGCCACATAATTTAGACATGTTTGCTTAACATTCCAAAAATAATTCAGTAAGAATAGGTTTTTCTTGGAATTTATCACTGCCTGGCAAATTGGAGCCCAAACATAACAACTTTGTGCTAGAAAGTCATGAGGCCTAGCAAATGGGAATGACAGTGGCAGAGAAAAAGGAAACATAAGCTACTGGTCGACTTTCATTATCTGTGATGGTGTGAAGCAGAAATAGAAAAACCAAGGCAGGAGCAGGGACAAACACCACCTGCATGTCAGACTCCTCATCCTCTGCAGGACTCGATGACAGCTGATGGGCCAAGGTGGCAATGGAAGGGCATCCTAGGTCTCAGAAGTGGTTCGGAGAAATTCTCTGCTGCTGTATTTTTCCACATCTTCTGCTGAAGGATTTTTTTTTTTTCTGATGGGTTCTAATGGAGAGGATCCACAGGTTCAGAAAGTAATAAACTAACATAAACACATAGGGACAGTAAACAGTAACTTACAAGGACAAGTACAGAGCAGTAAAGCTAAATCAGAGGATGCAGAATGATTTTGGGCTCTGCCACTCTCACTGGGACAAACCAAGTAATTTTTCTGAATGGAACTTCTCCCCTTTGAAAAGCTCCAATGACAGTGAAAATTATTAGTCTAGTACTTCAGAGCTTCAGGGCATTTAAAATTCCACATGACACATACAGGAGTCCTCAGGTATAACTCAGGCCCTTTCACAGACATCTGTTCCTGAGAGACCATTGTTGTTAAGCTAGGCGCTAAAGTCCTTGTAGGCAGAATTATGCACTTAGGTCACATGACTGTAGTTTAGTATGTGACCCGTTGACTCTTCCTTAGTGACTGTACATAGTGGACAAAGATAAGTCTCTGCTCCCTTAAAAGTTGGTGTCCTGCCCTAATTGATTCTGAGGACTGAATGTTCCCAAGTTTGATTCCAGTCAAAGGCACTTTCTTCAGTTGCAGGCTCCATCCCTGGCCCTGGTCAGGGCACGTGTGGAAGGCAACCAATGATGTGTCTCTCTTACATAGATGTTTCTCTCTGTGTGTGTCTCTCCCCCTCCCTTCCACTCTCTCTAAAAAAAATGGAAAAATATTCTTGGGTGAGGATTAACAACAATAACAACAACAAAAGTTGGTGTCCCTAAGCCTCTTCTCAGTCTTCCTAGTCTCTCTGATCACATCATACATGCTATAATTATACATTCCTTCTGTGTTGCCTGCAATCAATATCTGTAGCCTAGACCTCTGCTGTCCATTCGGACATCTGTCCCACCTCATCCACACCTGCTCCTATCTGAAATCGGAGTTGTTCTGTTTTCTCTTCCCTGTCACAGTGTCTTAGTCATTTCAGAGTGCTATAAATGAATACCATAGACTGAGAGGTTTAAACAACAGGCATTTATTTCTCACAGCTCTGAAGGCTGGAAGTCTGTGATCAAAATGCCAGTAGATTTTTTATCTGTGAGTCTGCCTCTTGGCATGCAGATGCTACCTTGTTGTGTCCTCAAATGGTGGCAAAAGGAAGTTCTGGTGTCTCTCCCTCTTCTCATAAGAGCACTAATCCCATCATGGAGGTTCCAATGTCTTTACATCACCTCAACCTAATTATACCTCAAAGTTCCCACCTCCTTCTATGATCACACTGGAGTTCGAGAATTCAGCACGTGGATTTAGGGGAACATACAGTAAGCATTCAGTGCATAGCACATAGTGAATGATTGCATCATCACCGTAAGTGCTCAAGCCAGTTGGCATCCGGTAGGCACCCTTGACTTCTCTCTCATTCTTGACTTCACCATCTACTTTAAATCTATTATAGTCATTCTGGCTTCTAACATCTAAATATGTCTACTTTTCTATATCCTCACTACCACCACCCTAGTTCAGGTTCTTGTTCTTTTTCTTGGGGTAGAGTCACAGAGATCATATTTCTCTCCCTACCTCCAATTCTGTACCCCTCTAATTTCTTCTCCATGCTGTAGTCAAAATATGTCTCAAAAGAAAATCCAAACATGTCTTTTTTCTGATTCACACTCTTCATTGGCTTCCCCTTGACCTCAGGGTAAACTCTAAATTCTTCAACATTATTTACAAGCCTCACCTTCACAGCCTGGCCCACCTTTGCCCTCACCCTTGTTTAATACCTGACATGCCCTGTGGTCTCTGTGTTTCAGAGAGTTGGATCTTCATATAAGTTGTTCCTTCACAGAAAAATACCTTCTGTGCCTTCCCAGGCACTTGCTCATCCTTCAGTTGACCACTTCCCATAGGAAGTCTACCTGGATTCTTACTCTTTAACTGCAGGGGAAGGGTTATTTTGTAGTTCCAGAAGTAGAGTTAATAGTCCCCTCCCTTCCCCACTTCAGTGTCTTTTCTACAGAAGGAACAGAATCACCAGTTCTAAACAAAAGAAAAGCAAACTTTATTGTCATCTCTCACTCTTGGTGGTCCCAGTGAAGAGGAAGTGGGAGGCCCCTAACCCATGGGAGAAGGAGAGTTAGAGTTCTAAGCATAATGCACCTACTCAGAGGAAATGGCATATGACAGCCCAGAACCTGTAGGTCCCCGTAGGGTCTTGGGTTCACCTTGCCAGGTTTACCATGAGATTCTACTAACTGTAATACCAGTGACATAAACAATGAGTATATGTCCTCCCTGGGCAGGAGCAGCGACCTCACTCAGATAATAAACTCTTCTAGAGCAGCTAAGATTCATGAGCAAAGTCACTATTATCAAACAATGATAAACATTCTCAAACATCATATTACTAAATCCAATCACACTATAACAAATTCAAAGTTAATATTTTGGCCACTGCACTCTAAGAGAAATACATCATCTTGTTTATAAGTGGAGGTTATAGTTTCAATTGATTTAGAAAAAGTTCTGGTGACCAGAAAAAGTAGGCCTCATGATAAGGTGGCATTTTCCTGGGACAAAGTTTCTAAAAAGGAGAAATTTCCTAGAGACTCCTATGAATTCACCTTTCTGGGGTCCCTTATAGCTCCATACTTTTCCCATCATATCTCTTAACTCTCTGTCAAGGTGGCTTATTTAATACCTCTTGCTTCCACTAAACCCAAAATTCTGTGTGGGTAGGAACCAAATTGACTTTTTAAATGCTATGTCTCTAGTTTCTGAAATAAAATAAATACCTTCTCGGTAAATGCTGATTGAAGAAATGCATTCTCTTTTGGTGCTGCTCAGGACACTTGGGGCGAGAGGGTAGGAGGTTAAAGAATAAGGACTGGTAAATATGCTGGTTTCCTTCTAAATCAGATTTATCTGTCACCTTTACTTCATGACAGAATACTCTTTCAGGAATGCCACCATCTCCTTGGGGTTAAGAGCAAGAAAGAAAGAAGCTTGTCATTTTACCAACCATAAAAAGAGGTGAGGGAAAATAGAAAGAGGTGAGATTAGAAGCCCATTAAAGTAAGGAGAACCTCGTGTGTGGGGTCTGAGGTGCTGGAAGCAGTGCAGCAGGTATATGATAAGTTTCTCCTATGTCATCTCAAATTTCACCAGCAAGTAGGCTGATGGAATATGTTCCAAATCCAACCACATAATGTCCCTAAGGACCTGGTGGTCTTAATGAATAACCTCCATTGTGAGGCATGCTGAAGGGCTCTGTTCTGTCTGAATGTAAATCACGCTTTCTCTCCCCTCATCCATTCAAGCCATTACACCCCAATCCTAATCCTTCCACTTCCTTTTTAAAAAAATATATTTTTACTAGTGGCCCAGTGCATGGATTCATGCACATTGAAAGGAAATTAATTAGAAGTGGGCCTGCAGGGCAGGACTGGGTGAGACAGGCCAGACACCACCTGGAGCCAACCTCCCCAGGTCCCTCCCTTGGCTCCTCCCCCGGCTGGCCACACCTCGCACCTCTGGCGACACCACAGTTTGACTCAAAGCACTTTTGCAGAGTGAGTGGGGTCCCTCTGGCAGGTGGGGTACCTCGGTCTGTCCTGCGCAGATTGGGCAGAAACCAGCTCTCTGACATTCTCGAGAGGTCTTGGAGTGCAAGAGGGCACTCTGCAAAGTTGCTGTCATACAGGGTGTGGAACACAAATGCAAGTGTGCAGTATACCAGATTCAGGGCCAACAGTGCCCCAGCAACAACATAATCCATGGCTGAAGGTGGAATCACATGGCCCCAAGAGGAATCGGGCTCCCTCCTCTCTGGTTCTGGGGTGTGTCACCAGAGAACCTCTACTGCAAAGTCATGGCAGCTCGGCAGCTCCTGTGTTGAGTGTGTGCCCCCTGGTGGTCAGTGTGCATCATACCTATCAGCCGGTCGGATGGTTGGATGGTAATTTAGCCTTTTATATATAAATATAAATATAAATATAAATATAAATATAAATATAAATATAAATATAAATATAAATATAAATATAAATATAAATATAAATATAAATATAAATATAAATATAAATATAAATATAAATATAAATATAAATAATATATAAATATATATAAATATATATAATATATAAATATATATTATATATATATATATATATATATATATGATTTCAGAGAGTAAGGGAGAGGGAGATAGAAACATCAATGATGAGAGAGAATCATTGATGGCTGCCTCCTGACACCCCCCACTGGGGATCAAGCCTGAAACCCAGGCATGTGCCCTTGACTGGAATCGAACCTGGGACTCTTCAGTCTGCAGGCCAATGTTCTATCCACTGAACCAAATTGGCTAGGGCCCTTCCACTTCCTTTTGCTCCACAAACTATTAGGAAGATATTAAGTAAAGTATCCCAGCAGTTGTAGACTGCAAGAGAAACACTTCATCCATAACTACCTCACCACTCTCTTTGCCAAAAGCAGAATGAAAATGAAGATTCCGGTGTTGTTTGGAAAAATTCAGCATCTGGGACACATGTGCTAGGAAAGACTATGTTTCTTCATCATTCAATCTTGGGCTAGGTGGATGATCACACTGTGAATGGGCAGGGTGTAGGGTTGGAAAACATATTGGTGTTCTAAAAGGGCACCCCTGAAGAATACCCCCAAAATGGACCATGGTATTTGGGTTTTGTGGGCAGGAAAGGAGCCACAGTGAACTAAGCACACCTTAGGATCCTACATGTAGATCTGGATCCAGATTGCCAAAGTTTGAATCCCACAGCCTAGGTATATAATCCTGGGCAAGTTTCTCAACCCCTATAAACCTCAGTTTTCCCTTTAAAATGGGGATAATAATTATGCCTAAGCCAAGAACAATGGGAAATATTGAATAAGCTATTGCAAGAAAAGGACTTAGCACAAGGAATAGCATTTCAACAGAATTCACCAAAAATAGATATTAATATCGATTCTTGGTAAATCATTTAAAGTGGCATGGTTAAATGAAATTAACATGAAAACATTTTGAGAAATATTAAAAGAAAATATGACTTTAGGGAAATTTCCTGATTGTAGCAGGATAACTGAGATTATACTCAGGATACACAATTCATTTGTCTGCTTTATGCTATTAAGGGGCTTAGTTGGAAAGTTTTTGAAGCCTTGAGTCAAATTCCCATCCCACTTCATCTATCTGTCATCTATCTATCTATCTATCTATCTATCTATCTATCTATCTATCTATCTATCATCTATCTATCATCTATCTATCTAATCTCATCTACATAGTATCTTTGTATTTATTTAGATAATAAAACTGAAGTCTCAGAGAGCACGGTGAGTTGTGAAACCAGAGTCAAAATATAGAACCCAGGATTTCTGTTTTTTTTATCCATTGTTGCTTATACTGACACAGTTCACAGAAAACATTTGAGGCACAAAAGGAGAACTTTTGGAGGACATTTGCCCTTCTTACCCTGAAAAGTGGGTGTGATAATTTCCATTTTGCACTGAGGAACTAAAAGCTTGGGTAAATAAATTGAATTGAAGTAAAGATCAGAGTGATTTGAGTCTTTCACCAGCTGAAGTGGTTGAATGTATAAGATGCCTAAGAAAGTCTAAGTAAACTTGCATTCTAGCAAGAGAAGAATGAAATCAACAAGAGGAGGGGGATATTTGATGATATGTCCACTGATATATTCAGAATGTATAGGGGGTCCATAAATACTTATTTAAAAATGCTAAGTGAATAAACAAATGAATATTAAACATAGTAACAAGCCAACTGAAATGTTCTTTTTAAGTTTTAAAACTCATAAAAGGCACTTACGTGACTAGTTTGCCTCCATTACCATGTTGTACTAGTCACCTTTTCCTCTTTAAAAATAACATTTATTGCTTTTAGTATTTATAGAAGTAAATATTTTTGGTGAAAACCAACATTAAAGAAAAATTACACTCACATCATACTTTAGAGATAATATATTTATCTTTTCAATTTAGAGAATCTCTCCTCCCCTAAATTTCTGTGATAGCAGCACTCACATAATTCTGAAATAAAAATATCCCCAATTTCTGATGTCCACCATTATTTCTCTGGGCATTCTTTCTCTTGATTCATTGACTGTCATGGTTCCCACTTTCCTATGTGGGGATGACCCTTAAGTCTCCAATTTTTGGCCCCACCCTTTCTCCTAAGCACTGACTGACTCATCATTTTTGTGCTTAACATTTCAGCCTTGATGCCTCTTTTGATGATTGAAATTGGAAGAAATTATCTTATCTTCTCCAGCATGCTTATTTCAATTAAAGATTTCACCATCGTGCCAGGCATCCCATCCAGAAACCTGTCATTAGTGACTTTCTCTCTTTTTGGCTCAACACATCCCATTAGCCACCAAATCCTGGGAATTATACCTCCTCATTTCAGTCCCTCTCTGTCCCTTTCTTAGACTAGTGCAATCATCTCTAATTTATACATTGTTGTTAGATCAACCATCTTGAAGCTCAGCTCAATCCACTTCTCTCCACTGTCCATGGCTTCATATCATCTGAAAAATAATCAGAACACCTTAGCTAAGCAATCAAAACTCTCATTATCTGACACAAATTTACTTTTTACTAATTTCTTCTAATTTGGTTTCATACCATGGTACCAGCATTTCTGAACACATCTAAGTTTTCAGGACAGGCCTAACTTTTCTCTGCTTCTGTGTTTTGCTCATGTTGTTCCTTTTGCCAGAATGTTCCCTTAATAGTTTTCTTCCTCCTGCAGTCTCTGGGCTGAGGTAGAAAAGAGAGGTACAATAATCAAATACTGCCTCCATGGTGTCAACCCAGATACCCAGAGCAGGAGTTACATTCTATCCTGTGAGCCCCACAAAACTACAAATTTTCACATCCAAAGATGCATTACTGTTATAGATTAATATACTGTGTCTAGCCTACTAGCTGCAAGTCCCTTAAGTCCTGCACCTGGTAAATATTGCAGAGGAGTCAAGGGCCAGACATACTACCTTACACTTGTGGCAGAATATTAACTTTTACCCATCTTCTATTTTCCTCCCACTTTCCTCCTTCCTAAAGGTGGCTTTGGCAAGATTTAGTGGATGATAACACAGTAATTCATCTAATTTATTCTATGAAAGGCAGGTCGATCAGCCTTAGCAATAGTTGTAATAGTTCAGCATTGCAGAGGGGGTGGTGGGGTGGGCACAGGAACATGGAGCTCAAAATATAATTAAAATTAAGAGATTCTATGAGAAACAAGGACTATACGAGTGAAGTATGGTGACTGTGATATCATCAATATAATTTCTAACACCATGTACTGGTGGATGGGAGAAGTCACCTACTGATGGGATATTTCTCCTGACACCCCCCCTCCTGCTTTTTTTTGCTGCAAAAAAATAAAAGCTTTCTTGTTTCATTTCGTCCAATGAATGGGAGAGGACTTCAGTTTGGTTAAAAGAATGGCTAGTAGTTTCAGGGAGAGGCTCAGGCAAAACCCAGACACCAGGGGAATGCAGAGGGGTCTCTGAAAGACCTCTGGGCTCCAAAGGCTCCTAGTCATGCTTGAGGATGAGTATTTCGAAGAGATACTCTCTCAGCCCAGCCTGGGGGCAGGCCAGCCTGCAGATGCTAGTCAGGTGTCACCCATCTTCTTGATGAGTTTCACCTCCTCACCCCAGAAGTGGTTCTCCATGAAATCACAGAGCTGAGGGCCTGAGCGGGTAGAACCCAGGGCATGCAGTTCTAAAAGGGCCTGGTTCAGATTCCTCTCTAGGGTCATGGTCGCTTCCATGGCATCTGATAATTGCCCCACTCATCTTGGGGAGGTGGAAGCCTCCTGGAAAGGAATGCAGCCACTACCCTTGTTTTGCAACTTTAAGAGATGCTCAGTACCCTCGTGCTTCTCCGCCAATTCACAGAAGAAGTGGCCCATGCCATAGAGAGCCACATCATCATGGTCTAAATAGAAGCCCAGAGAGAGGTAGGTGTGGCAGGCCTGAAGATGCAGGTTGGCCAGGCGGTTGACCGCAGCCTCCACCTCGGTGGAATAATTCTGACAAATTTGGGAGCTCATGGTTGTTCAGCAATAAGGAGTTAAGGTAGAAAACAAAACAAAACCAGTGAGTTGGCTGATCCCAGAGGTGATTTTGAAGCTGGTGACTGGATAAGACACAGGAGAGTGGCCGGAGGTTGGAAGAAGGGGATTCCTGGGTGTGTTCTGTCCAAACACTGTTGAAGTGAGAGACAGATCCGGGACCACTGAGGGCACTGCCCTCCTGACTCTTACGAATTGTAAACTTTGGGCAACTATCACAGACTGACTTGCATGCTGGTAAATCTGAAGAATTTTCTTTTTTATTTGAATCATATAGATGTGTGTTTACCTACAAACTCACAGAAATCGTATGTAGTTTAAAGATATAAAGATTTTTTTTTCATATAGTAAAAAATCCAGAAAAGGCATATCATAGATCTGAGATCCATCAGGAACCCAGGCTCTTTCTCTGCTTCAGCTCCTCCATTTTCAGCTTTCCTAGTTACAGGGTGGCTATTGCATCTCCCAACTCCACACCTGTGTTTGAGGTTTGAAGAAGGCTGAGGGCAAAAAAGGTTTTACATAAGGCTTTATTTATTCAGGCTTTCTTTTATACTATGTTGGCAAGAATTATGTCACATAGATAATCCATGCTGGAGGATGATAAAAATAAAGTTAGCTCTTTAGCCTCTTTTATAGAGGAAGGCTAGTGAGAAGTGAGTTGGAAATGATTTTAAGTGAAAAAATTGTTCTGATTACTGTATCTTCTGACTCTCCTCTATCACTACCATGGTCTTTGGAAATAGTAACATGCATGAACATTGTAGTAAAAACTGAACTCATGGAATTGTATGTATGTATGTATGCACATATGTGTGCATGTATATTTGAATGTATGTGTGTGAATACATGTATGTTTGAGCATGTATGTGTGTTTAACTGTATGTGATTTTGAATGCATGTACATGTGTGCATGTATACATGTATATATTTGCATACTTGCTCTAGGGCTAGGGTTTTGCTTGTGAGTCTATTGGTATATGCTCTGGTAATTCCATTTCTATCTACTCTTCTTACACATTAAAAATAGGGATACTTAAGAAGTTAGCTTTAATTAACCCAACTTCAGAAACCCTAAAGGAACCACCCCTATTCCAGTGAGATACTATGGGTGCTATAGGAACATTCTGTTAAGGAATTTGAGAACCCTGCTGTGTGAGACTAAGCACCATTTTTTTAACAAATGGAGTATATATTATTCTTTTTTTTGATGTTTTTTTAAATAAATAAATCTTTATTGTTCAGATTATTACAATTGTTTCTCCTTTTTTCCCCCCATATCTCCCTGCCACCCGGTTCCCACCCTCCCTCTACCATTACCTCCCCCCCGTTGTCCTTATCCTGGAGTATATATTATTTATACTTTAACTTCTATAGACTTTAATTTAGAAATTTTGGCCTTTAATTTCTTTGGATTATAATATAAAGGGCGATTTGAATTTTGGACTCAGATTGTTCCCTCAGAGTTTAGTATTGGGAGGCAGTTCAAATTCAAGTTTGAGTCATTCTTATTCTGCTGACATTGTATTTTGGATTGTACTGCTATTAACTTCTGATGAGTAATATTGGGCATATTGACCAGTAACAATAATATACACTAGACAATGGGTTTCAAGCTTAGGGTATTTAATTAATGTCCCATTTTTATCCATTTTAGAGTCCTTCAGAGCAAAGGTTAAACTGCCTGCCATGATCCAGGTAGTCTATACAATGAAGGGAAGGTTGACAAGGACAGAGAGACCTCACCAATGTGTGAGTAGGACTGTCCTAACAGAACCGAAGGGAACAGTCTGACCCTGGTAGGCTTCTAGTTTTATTGCAACCTAACAGTTTGAGAGAACAAAATCTTAAGAGTGTTAGAGGAGACATTCTCCACTTCCCAGGTGTTCAAAAATGGGAAAACATTTCCACCAATACTAAGAAGAGAAAGTAAGAAAGATATTTCCTCCCCTTCTCCACCCTTGTCTTAAGTGATTGTGTGATTGGATAGGACTTAGAAACGTGGCTCAGTCCCTTTTCAGTTTTCTTTTCATGGGTCTGTCTGCCTTTGCTCTTTCTTCCCTACTGAGCTTATGAGGGTCAGGGGCCAGGTGTGACAAATCAATTAGAGCTACCCGGAGGACAGATTTTCTCTTTCCTGGCTATTGGGTTCTAGTGGCTAGGAGAGAGTGAATCTGGGTAAGAGTGTCTTCTCTGCAGACCCCCATACTCTGTTGAGAATAGATCCTAAGTCTAGATCTGAGAATTGAGAAGGACTGAGAAGCTCAATTGTGGCCATGGTCCAGGCCATAGTTTTCAAAGTAGTTTTATTAGCCATTAAGCTGACATTTTTCTCCCCCCATCATCTGATTTCTGTGTCTAAATTTCAGTTCCAAAGTGATGTGGAAGAGATGAGATTAATGATCACCTTTAAATACATAACAAATATTATCAAGATAAATGTTTATTGGTTCAGAAGCAAATTCCCCCTCTGGGATCTGACCAGCCACACTTCCAGGGTGAGGCAAATCTGTAGGGGATGGATTAATTTGCAGAAAAGACTGAGGAAATCTTTAGGAGAAGGAAGAAGGAGGGAGACCCAAGAGAGGTGTAATTTCAGTATGTCCTTTGGGGGAGGCCTCTGTATGGACCGTTAAGTAAATGAGAAAAGCAGAATGTGTTTTTTTTGTTTTTTTTTTTTTGTGTTCTTTTTTTGTTTGTTTTTTTTTTTTTTTTTTTTTTTTTACCACAGTCTGAAGCTATTATTTGTGGATTTCTCATAATAACATTTTCTTTCTGGTAATATATTGGACCTTCACAGCTTCCCAAATGTCATGGGAATTACTAAAGGGATGCTTATATATGAAACATTTAAGAAACATTTATTAAATACATTAAAAGAAGGTGAGGATTTCTATTTCATAGAGTTAAAAAGAAGACACATTAAGGAAAAAAAAGAAGGAGGTCAAACAAAATTCTCTCTCCAATGTAAAGACTTTAGGTGGAATTCACATAAATATTTAGGAATAAACAGGGATGAAAGAGGTAGTACTAATAGGAGATGATTGGAAAGTAAGCCAAGGAAAGAAGAAAAGAGAGAGAAATAATGATAGAGAAAGGGTAAAGGGAGGGAGGGAAGGAGGAAGAAATAAAATTATAAATGCTATTTAGTTGATATATTATGCTATCAAGATTATCTAACACCTTCAAATTAAATTATACTTTCATATTAAAGTCTTCATGGCTAATTTGTATCGTCTTTTTAAACTAAGCCTGGGGACAATACCCTAGCCTAGACAATACCTAAGTGAGACTACAAATAAAGGAAAATTAAAAGTATTTCTTTTGTGTTAAATGGAAAATTGTTAGGGTCACGGATGTCAGGATATAAAGAAAAAAAAGAAAACAAACTAATCAGGATATGCGAAAGCTAAGATTTTACCAAATTAACTCACCCTGATGACTCATCCCAGATGTATTAAGTTTTCTCATATACAACCTCTTCATTGAAAATACTGAATACCATCTGTCTCCAGAAGATGAGTTAATGTTAGTCTTATAACCTTAAAGTTCACATTTCCTAATTCTTTTGTTTGGAAATAAATAACCTTTATGTTGCAGTGGCATGGTCTTGGGAATGTGATTTCTTTTCCCACTTGGGAAGAAAAAATACAAAAATTCCAAAACACTAGCTCTCGAGTTGTGAAATGTTCTGTGGGTCAAAGAAGGTTGGCTTTGTACACACACTGCTTCAACTGGATTCGGCCCTGAGATTCTTTTTAAGATTATGTTACTTGCCTTTGTAGCCGTATCTCAATTATTGAGCCCACATGCAAGGCTAGAAATGGGAAATACCTGTCCGACCTAATCATGATCCTCAGAAGGTTACTCTAGAGGGCAAACCATGGTCCTTCTACTTATTTCTCAACAACATGCTTTTTTTTTTTTTAAGTAAAAAAATAAGGTATTTGGATTGCGCAAGAATATTTGGCTTTGCATATTTTGGGTGCTTCAGATAGGAATGGGGAAAGTAACAAAGAAAATTCATCAAGAACCTTCTTATTACAAATATAAGAAGAACAATAAAATAAAAGGAGAAAGTATGGGTGTATTTTTGGAATCCCAGGGACATACTAAATACATAAAACTAGACAGTCAGTTTATTGGAGACAAGGACTGGATATAATCCTGAAATTAGATTCTGGTTCCAGCCCAGTTACTAACTTGCCAATGACAATTATCAGGTGATTTCATGCCCTTCGTTAAGTCATGGAGTAGGACTAAGGTGGGCTAAGAGAATATACAGATCACAATGATTCAGAATGCTTGAATAAAAAAAGGAATTCATTTATGTAAGAACACATGACTCCTGGTAAGCTGGGTTGGCAGCCTCAAGAAAAATACTCTGAGATAATTTAGTGTTTTGTTTCATCCCAGGCTCTTTGCACTTAAATTATTAGCATTCCAAGCTTCTCAAAATTGGGCCCCAACTTACCTTCCCAGTTTCTTTTGCCACTTTTTCCCTGGGCTTTTGCTTTTCTGAAAATACTTGCTCTAGTCCTTCCCTCCTTTGTTTAGGCTGCTTTCTCTACTATACTCTGCCATCTACCTCTGCTTACCCAAATCCCACTCCATCCCCTAATCACACATGCTTTTTTCAGTATGTTCTTTCTGACACCCCTTGCTTATCCTTCCCCAACAGTTTGATATAATTTATCCTCCTCTAATCCAGGGTTTCTTAACCTCAGCACTATTGACATTTTGGACCAGATACATTTTTTGGTGTAGAAGGCTGTCTTGTTTATTATAGAATATCAGTAGCATTCTTGACCTCTACCCACTAGATGCCAGTAGAATCCTTTCCTCTGCCCCACCCACCAAGTTGTGACAATTGAAAATATCTCCAGAGATTGCCAAATGTCCCCTGGGGAGCAAAATCACCCTTGACTGAGAATCACTGTTCTACCCCTTCAGTCTACTCGTGGTATTAATGGGTTCAAACCAGGCAGACCTGAATTTGAAACCTGGCTCTGTTACTTCTTATTCTGTGCCTTAGAGGAAGTTACTTAACCTCTCTGAGATTTAGTTTCCTTGCTAAATGTGAGAATAATAGTTTTAGGTTGACAGAATTGTTAGGATTATATGAGTTTTAGGAGTAATTCAGACATGTTTGGGGTTGTCTGGCAATCTTTTGGAAGAGCCCTCCAGCTGCTGGTTTGTAGTGGCTCAGGAGCATTTGAGAGAGGATTCTTTCTCAAGGATGGACAGACAGGGGCACTTTGTAACAACAACAATGACAAGAAAATACTTATGTAAGGGCTATTATACATCCATCAGTGGTCTAAGCACATTAAATACATCATATACATTAAAGTAATCCACAACAAAATGTAACAGATGGGGAGTATGGAGTGATTCTGAGAACATCTTAGTGATTCCTAGGCAACTCATATCTGGTAGAGCCCCTAGTCATCCATGCCTGGGTTGTTGACCTGAAGAAGACTGTTACTAAGTACTAACACAGAAGTTTAACTTAATACTATATTATTTGCCACTGATGGAGGACCCCCACACAAAGAATAATGGGTTAAATTATCTCAACAAATTTCGCAGTAATTTTTGGCACCTGGAGGGCTCAAGTGGAGAGTGATGGTGGAGAGGGATGCTGATGCCAAGGAGCAGCAGCACCCAGGAAGAGCTCCAACAGAGGTTGAGCTCCTTGAGTGACATTTCATGCTCCATGGAGCAGCAGGACAGACAGACAACTTGTGCAGGTGGACAGCAGCAGTGATGGAACTGCAGTGACAGGAGGAAGAGTGGTGCCAGCACTTCAGAAGCAGTACGGCTGTACCTCCGGGAACAGTGATGAAGTCTCAGGTAACCCACAGATTGTATCCTTGTGAAAGGCACCCTGGAAACTCTTAGGACTAGTCAGAGGGGCTGGTCAGCATTAGTAGGTCCCACATCAACTGTAGGGAGCAACCACCCTGTGAAATAGGCATTATTACAATCTCTGTATCCACAGATAGCATGCACTTATCTACCACTTGTTGGACTCTAGAAAATTTATAAAACACCTAGCATTATTATTAGTTTTCTATCCTTTGCCATTGAGACAGGTGGAACTATTCTGGAGCAGTTTAAATCTCCTACCATCTTCACTTGTCCATATGGTCAGTCTTGCTTGGGAGAATTTTGTTCATCATTTCTATTGGCCCTGTACTTAAGAAGTCCCCCTGCAGCCTCTGTTTTTTCACAATGTTGATGATTGGCTCTGGGAAATGTTAGTGCAGACTCAGACATGGTCTTCTGGGCATTGGCATGCCTTTACTCAAGTAGACTGGCTCCATTTTACTCAAATACAATGATGTAATTATCACTTGTATAGTTCACCAGATATTTTGGGCTCTCTGCCTTCTGTGTGAATGGTAGGATTGCACATCTTAATGACCTCCTGATTGGGGTGGTAACATATGACTAGTGTTGGCCAAGGAGTTGAGAGTGTAATGTGTCATTTCCATGCCAGAGCATTTAATTTCTGGTATGAAACCCTTAAGAGCTCTTTCTTCTGCCATCGTGACCAGCAATGCTCCAGAAGATGGCTGCTCCATAGGGCTGAATCCTACAGGAGGAGGATATGGCACAGAACCACAGCCAAACCACAAGGATGTGCAGTATGAGTGAGAAATAATATTTGTTGTTTTAGGCCACTGATATTTGGTGCCCCTACACATGATGCATACCATGTAGCTACAGTTCAAATACTGAACAGCTTTGTTGTACTATGTACTCTGACAAACTTTCAGAGAAACACATGAAATTATCATAGAATTTACAACCTAGACATTTCTCCCATTCCAATGAAATCCCAGAACAGCTCCAAATTCTATAAAACAAAGTTCAAAATCCTTTATTTTTACCCTTCCATCTACTTCTAATCTCCACTAACCACACAGTAGTTTTCTAGGTATTAGAGGGTCTGAAAGATCTATTCTCAGCGTACACATACCCTAACATATCCACATGCAAGAAAGCAGTGTTTAAAGATGACAGAGTCCCTGGAGCCCATCCAGACCACTGGTATCAGGAACCTTGCATTAAACCTTGATTTGCATAATGATACCTTACTAGGACACAGTGATTTTTATTTACTTCAAGGCCCTGTCACATAAATTATCGTATTCAATGGGCTGGTAGTTTTAATATGACTGGTTTGGTTTTTATTACAAAGGGAAAGGTCACAGAGATAGTTGGTGGTGAGCAGCTACAATCCTTCTAGATCTTTTCTTTTTTTATGACATGGTTCCCAGCTCTTTGCTATAATGCAGGGCACTGGGCAAAGATGCCAGTTTTCACAACCCAGGGCCCCAGTGAATGTTCCTATATCTCAGTAGTCAGCGGTGACTGGTGATACACACACATCCTAAAACTAACCCTTAACCCTCTCTGCCTAAGCAGGTTGGTAGTTCAATCTGGTCTCATAAAATTTGTGACCAAGATGATAAGGTTCATATTTGTGTGACAAAACTGAAGAGCTCACTTGAGATATCCATAATACTGGATATCAGAATTATTCTAGGTTCAATATTTCCCCAATACTGGCCTCCATGTTGCAAGTGAAATTTCTCAGTCTTTCAGTCTTCCTTGCTTCCTCACTCCATTCCCTAATACTTGCTCACCTCTTTCCTTTCCCACCTCTGTCCTCCTCTTCACCCCTACCCTATGTACCATGGAATAGAAATAGTTTTCTGGGCCACAGCATGATTTGAGTTCAGAAACATGAGTGGAGCTAATCTCCCACTTAGCACAGGGACCCTTTTACAGAATTCTTAACAAACAATAATTTGGCTCGTGTTTAATGTATTCAGTGCTTCTTGGTTCTCAAAGGAGCCTATTCTAATGATTGACAGTTTTAGTCACTACATAGTTCTCCAGTTTTTAACATTAGCAAGACAGGAAAAATTATACCAACTGCCCTGTGTGAAACACATCTGCCCAGTAACTTCAGCATGTTACTTTCCAGGCGCTGGTGGGCAGAGCAAATAAGATATGCATCTCTCCTCCCATGTGATGATTCTCTGATTTTCAGAAACCACCAAGACCACTCTTAAAGGCTTTAGTATACATTTTGAGTTTCAATAAACTAAAGTGAAGTGGGCACCCAATTGAGCATTGTATGCAAGAGAGGGCAAGTTCTGAATCCCTAAAAGGGGGACAGGTGTTCTCTGTGATTCTCTGCTTCACCTAAGAGAGTGCTTTTCGATGATGTATGACCTCCATACACTTTTGCTAGATTGACCTTTCCTGTATCAGTGCTTTTGCTCATGCAATTCCCTTTTTACAACTTTCCAAAATGTCTTCTGTATCATCCACCTCTCTCATGCTAGAATAATTGATATTCTTTCCTCTACTTCCTATCGATCCCATAAAAATACTAAATTCTTATCAATATGAGGGCAAGAACTACATATGACTCATGTTTTAAGTTCTCACCCAGCACCTAGCACAGTGCTTGAGTTCAAAATAGGTTGACAGCACCACAAAGAGAAAGAGAGAGAGAGAGAGAGAGAGAGAGAGAGAGAGAGAGAGAGAGATCAATGCAATTGATGATCTAATTCATTTGAAGGTGAGGTCACTCAGATAAGAAATTCACACAGAGAAAGCAAGTCCAACCATCACTCACTGACTGAAAACCACAGCTCACAAATCAGTCCTGGCAGGTTGTCCTTTCAAAGCAGAAATGTTTAGGCAAAGAGGACAAGTTGTTTGATAGAGGAGTGGAGGATGCTCTGAGGAGTGGCAGGGAGGAAGCTATTCTCTGAACTTCCCTGAATTTCTTATGTCACTGACTTATCAATAAATTGGCTTAAAAAACAACAACCCACAAATGCAAAAACCCCTAACATGCCCAGGCCTAAATGTGATCCTTCCTCTAGACAGACAGGCACACTAGGCTGCAAGCCAGGACTGTGCTGTGTCCTTTGGTTTGCCCTTGGAGGGCAAGGCCAGGAACAAAGCCTTAATTAGGGGAAACAAAGACCTACCTATGTGCCAGCAATTCACCACCCCTCCCGAATGATGCTGCTTGTCATAGATTATGAGTGACATTTACCTTCTTCTGCTGGCTCTGGTGGTAGCCAAGGGGCTCATGAAGGAGAGGAATGAGTTAGCTTATTGCTGGTCTGCAGGATGTTCTCAGGGTGGGTTTGGGGTTGGTGCAAATACAGGACCAATCAGGGAAGTTCTAGCCTCATCCTGTCCCGACAGTATCTAATTACTCAGAAAGCTCCCTTGAGCCACCTGCAAAGATGAAGTGGATAAGAATCTGTCAACATCCCTGAATAATGTCATTTTGCCATTGAAGGAGTTTTATCCTCTCCACCCCGACCCACCGCGCACACACACACACACACACACACACACACACACACACACACACACACTTTTCTGGTTAAATATTTCTTAAGAAAGAAGGATTTGGGGCGCATGAAATTTTTCCTGATGGTGGGAAGACAGAGCAAGTGTGTGCGCACCCACCACTCTCAACGCGTGGGTCCCTGTTCCAGTTTCTCACCTCTCATTCTCCTTTTGCAAAAAGTTGTAAACCCACAAATAGCACATTATGAAATGCTGCCTTATTGTATAACTATCTGTAATTACAAAATTCATATAACAGCTTAATCTTCCAGTAGTCCAGGATAAGCCTTTTACTCCCTAAATAGTTGTTGATGTTGAGAAGACTTTATGGTGTTTTCCCGGTTCTTTTGTGCCCTATCATGGTTGGCATAGTTCTGGGCACAGGGACACTACCCAGTGGATATTTGTGAATGGGTTTATTCAATAGCTTTATTACCTGATATTAATAGAATTCTATAATTTTCATTACACCATGACATTAAATCGTCTCCTAAGGGCATGTAGCCAAATTGCGAGAGGACATGGACATCAGCCATCACTTGTATAATTCTATCTGTACATATAAATGGACAGACAAGGTTGATCTGTTAAACAGATACACCCCGGTGGACTGCTTGGTGATTTTTATTTTAAGTGCTCAAGCATTTATTTTAAGCATTTGTCCAACTCCTAAGTGGGTGGCATATGTTTAATGTAAGCACAATATTAATAAGAACTAACATTTATTGAGTACTTACTATGTGCCAGAGAGTAAGCCCTTTACATGTTTTAACTTATTTAATCTTCACAGCAAACCCTGTAATTATCTCTGTGTTAGAGATAAGAAAGGCTGAGGGAAATGGAGCAGCTGGCTTCTTTTGAGTGGCGAGCCTGTCTTTCAACCCAGAGAGCCAGGACTCCAAACTCATGCTTTTAATCACTGAGCTGTACAAGAAAAATATGTTAACTCACATTTATGCTGTATCTCTTGATCTGTTTTGAAATAGATATGAAAAAATAGTTTTTATTTTATGGCAATGTGGGGAGGTCTTGTTATATGTTGCTTTCTAAACTGTAATGTTAGGTCAAGCACAGGGCTAATGCTGCCCATCAATGCTCAGCATATAGAGCTATTGGCTAACAGTTGGAATCTATGCAGAGAACATCCTTGGAAAGGAACATACTGATTAGAGCTGAAATGAGGCTAATGCACTGCTCTTGGGAAAAGATTAAATGTGCTCACAATGAAAGCGTGTACATGACCATAATTAATGAAGTAATAATCACTTTTGAGCTTATGTAAGACTTGATTCTTTGATTAAAAGTGTTTCCATTTCAAGAGAGCTGGAAGGACCCTTTAGCTTGTGGTAACGATCAGTCAGTTGAACTGTTTCATCTTCAGCTGCAGTTCTACTTGATCAATGTATCTGCCATTTCCAAAGAGCTTCTGAGGTTTTCTTCTTCCTGTCTTTGTGCTTTCAATCGGGTTTTCACCAGAGGCAAGATGCTGACTCAGTTTCTGGTCGGCATTTTTCAGCGGGTGCAAAGATTCAGTGACAAGGTTGCATTTACATTTTTATCACTGCCTCTTAAACCTGAATAATTTATCATGTTCTTCCCAGCTCCCTAGCCCTTTGGTTTTACAGAACCAGAGTGAAGCTCTTGTTTTTGTAATCAAGCTTATTTTGGAGGTGCCTGCCATTTCTCATGGACTTCTGACACCCTCTCTTTTCTGCTGGGTTGAAGTTTTGGGGGAAGACTCTTTTTTTTTTTTTTTAAACTGACTGATTTATCTTAGATTTGTTAGAGATTTCATTGTATGTGTTCACTTTCAAAGGGTATAGATTCTGCAACAAATTAACTGGTCACTAAGTTAAGAATTGCTGGCTAGGAATCTGATGTTCTTTATAAATGCATTTTTTTTTAAATGAAGAGATTTTTAAAAAATGATAGTAAACTCCAGGGAGATAATCTTATGGCCTTCTACATATGGGAGCTTATTTTCTAAACAAGTTCACCATTCAAAGGTGGAAATAATCATCCTGATATTACCAACAATTTGATAAGTTCGTGGAAGGAAATGCTCTCCACTGTGCCAGCAACTGAGTTATGATTGCTTATATGCACGAGAATTCACTCACTGGCATGCAAATGAAATTATTTCACCCTTTTGTCAGTTAAAAGAAACAGGAATGAATAAACACATGCCTGAGCACAACACAGCTCAAGCTAGGCCATGTCAGTGTTTGACATTAGAAACATGTGAATATTCCTCAAACTCACTAGTTAATTTATGAAATAATTCACCATAGGGCTCATTACAAAGCAAGTGCTTTTGTATATTTAAAATGGCTGTTGAATTACCAAAAAGTTAAGGATCCTTCAATCTCTTTCAGGGAACTGCTTTAGAGCTAGGGTTCATCAAGATTTATGATCCCAGGAGTGTGTTAACATATTCAACTAAATCCAGCTAGCAGGCTTCCTTTCCCTTCCCCAGGCCACAGCTTCCCCAGAGGACCTGAAGCCTGTGGCACTTTTGGCTGCAGAGATTCTCACTTTCCAACTCCAATAGGTCTTCAGGTGGGAAATTGCAATCCTTTCTGGGAGTGATTAATAAATCACCAACAGTGGTAAAATGGTTAATTTAATGTGTAAACTTGACTATTCTATAGTGCTTACTTGGCTGGTCAAACACCAGTTTAGATGAGGATGGAAGTAATTAACACTTACATCAGTAAACTTTGAGTAAAGCAAATTGTCTTCCATAATGTGGGTGGGCCTCATCCAAACAGTTGAAGGTCTTAAGAACAAAGACAGGTTTCCCAAGTAGGAAGCAATTCTTAAGACTGCAGAGTAGAAACTGCCTGAATTTTCCTACCTGCTGCCTGTCTTATGGGCTTCCAACTCAAGATGGCAATATCAAGTTTTTCCTATTTTTCAGCCTGCTAACGCCCCACATAGATTTTGAAATTTTGTATTTGTCCACCACCATAATTATGTGAGCAATTTTTAAATTTCTCTCTCTTCCTCTCTCTCTTTCTTCCTCCCTCCCTTCTCTATTTGTTCTGCTTCTATGGAACATCTTGACTAACAAGAATGGCAAATAGTCCTCCTCACTCTCTGAGAAAAATGACATCCCAGGCCAACACACCCTGTCATTCCTTACAATGAAAAATTTTAGTGCACTTTCCTGTTGTCAGATCCAAAATGTACTTTGTAGCAATTGATTTATAGTGGTAAATTGTGAGACTTCTGCCATTTCCTAGGACCGTGGTCGGCAAACTGTAGCTCGCGAGGCACATGCGGCTCTTTGGCCCCTTGAGTGTGGCTCTTCCACAAAATACCATGGCCTGGGCGAGTCTATTTTGAAGAAGTGGCATTAGAAGAAGTTTAAGTTTAAAAAATTTGCCTCTCAAAAGAAATTTCAATCGTTGTACTGTTGATAATTGTCTCTGTTGACTAATGAGTTTGCCGACCACTGTACTAGGACAAATCTCAATTCCTGATGACATCCTTGGACCCAGTACACATATTGACTCTTCATGAAGCCTTCCCTGAGAACCCTTCTATCACCTTCCCAAAGGTGCATTAGGTTCCCTCTTCTATGTACACATAGCACTCTCTGCATCTGCTATATAACTTCTTCACTGAGTTTAGCATGTTACATAGTAAATTTTTATATCTTTCTCACTAACCTGAGCTCTGTACTGCTGAGATTAGATCTTATTTATGTTTGTATCATTGGTGGATGGCACAGTATCTGCACAGAGTAGGTGCACATATATTTTGCTAAACAAATGAATGAGTAAAAGGGTAGTTTAATATTAATAGTTCCATGTCCTCTCTGGAAGATTCTCACTTTACTTCTCAGGTGCATTGGAAAGAGTTATTTGAGTAAGACAGCTCTGTCCTCTGTTCCAGTTTTTTTACCTTCAGATCTTGGATAAGTCTATGTCTTTCACATTTTTCTCCTAATCTGTAATCAGAAATGATAAACTATTGGATTATTATTATTGGATTATTATGAGGAATAAGTGATATAAGTGTATGATATTCCAGTAAATAAGAGATGTCATTCCCCCTCCCCTATACTACTAAGCATTTGTTCCAACACATTCTAAGTTATCTAGAGTTGAATAATCAGACACACCAGGGGTCTCTGGCAGTCTCTTCAGTTTGATCATCTTTTTCTGAGAGGAGGGCATGGGCCCACTGAACCCTGTCTCAACTCTGGTTCAGGATAATCTCTCACTCTAACTAATGATACCTCCTTGGGTTCTTGCTCAGGCTAACCAATCCAGGGCATGCAATGTCTAATTTTAGAGGCAGAAGAATTATTTAATGTTTGCTGCCTGAGATCTCTTAGATTAGTGATATTGTTCCCAGGAGATATTTGGCAATGTCTGCAGATATATTTTTTAATGTTTATGAGTTCATTATAAAAGATATTATAAGGTATACACATGAACAGTCAGATGAAGCCACACCTGGGGTGGGTGGAATGCTATTGGCATCTAGTGGGTAGGATCCAAAGATACTGCTCAACATCCTACAAAGTAGAGGATAAACTTAGACAACAAATAATTGTCTGATCCAAAATGTCAATGGTGCTGGAGTGGAGAAACTCTGCCCAAGTAATAGAGAATGGACATTTCCTCTTCAATACATAAAGGAAGACAAAGCAAGTCACAACTATACATTAAAAGAAGGTTTTCCTGCCTTTCAATGCTAATCCCTTCTTCCCACTTTATTTCCAGTCTAAATCACTATGTACTTATTCTTACTTTACTTTAACACTATTCTCTTAAATTATATATCAATGTAAGTATGAGTTTCAGATAGAGGCTAGGCAGTGACAGAAATGTATTAGCATTAGATAGTCATCCTAATATATAAAAACTCTGGGTCCGTCACATCCACAACGACCAGAAGGCTTGACCATTCACCAGGCTGTGTGCACAGCAGGTGCATGGGCTAAACTGCTGACCTCTTGGAGAGAGAGAGAGAAGCGGGCCTGATCAGCAGTGGTAGCAGCTGCTGGTGAGGCCCAGATAGAGAAGCAGGGTGATAAGATCCTGCTTCTCTCTCCCTTGCCAGCAGCCAAGCCTCTCTCTCTTTCCCAGAGGTCAGCAGTTCAGCTGCTCGCCAGCAGCCTGCTGATCAGCCCCGCCTCTATGATCAGGCCCTGAGATAGGCCCGGAGATGCTGACTAGCATAGAAAACGACCAATCAGAACCAAATCTGGGTGAATTGCGAGGAACCAATGGCTGCCTAGGAGGCGGAGCTTTTGATACTGACTGGCGTAGAAACCGAACCAAATTGGCTGGCAGAGGAGGGCAGTTGGGGCGAGATCAGGCCTGCAAGGGAGGGCAGTTGGGGGCAAGATCAGACTGGCAGGGGAGGGCAGTTGGGGGTGATCGGGCCAGCAGAGGAGCAGTTAGGTGTTAATCAGGCCGGCAGGGGAGCAGTTAGGGGGTGATCAGGCTGGCAGGCAGAAGTGGTTAGTGGCAATTAGGCAGGCAGGCAGGCAAGTGGTTAGGAGCCAGCAGTCCCTGTTTGTGAGAGGGAGGTCTGACTGTGGGATGAGGCCTAAACCGTCAGTGGGACATCCTCTGAGGGGTCACAGATTGGAGAGGGTGCAAGCTGGGCTGAGCGACAGCCCCCTTCCCAGTACATGAATTTCATGCACCGGGCCTCTAGTCTATATATATAATACCCTAACATGCAAATAGACCGAATGGTGGAACAACCAAACAACCGGTTGCTATGACATGGACTGACCACCAGGGGGCCCACGCGGAACATAGTAGGCATTGGCAGCAGGCAGCAGAGCATGGAACATGGCGGGCGGCATCTGTGGCAGGATGGTGGAGCAGGTGAGCAGGTGTGCCAGACCAAGATGGGGCACAGGTAACTGTCATGGAGTGAGCCTCTGATGGTTTCTGAAAATTCTTTGCTCCTGCGTGCTGCGGTCCCACCCAGCGCTCTCACCTGTTGCCAGCACTGTCCCTGCTTGCACCCGCTGTCGGTGCTCGAGTCGCTGCTCACACCCACTGCTTGCATAGGCCCCGCTCACACCCACAGCTGGCACTGGAGCTGCCACTCACACCCACTGCTGGTGCCTGGCATCTGTCCTGATTGCTCGGCGCCATCAGTGGGTGGAGCAGCAGCTGCCAGCTCTGATCACCCCTGAGGGCTTCTCCACCTCCCCCTGCTCCTGAGGGGTGATTGGGGCAGCAGCTGCCACTTGCACCTGCTGATGGCTCCGGACCCACTTGCACCCGCTGCTGGCACCAGCCCCAATCACTCTGCGCTATCAGTGGGTGCAAGCGGGGCTGGTGCCATCAGCACGTGGGAGCTGTGGCAGGGGGAGCAGGGCTACTGCCAGAGAGGGGACCAGGGTCCATGGTGGGAGGGGCTCGGCGGGGGCATGGAGCACAGGGCCGATACCTGCCCCTGTGCCCACCGTAGCCTCACAGCACACAGTTCCTTTCAAAGTGCACAAATTCGTGCACTGGGCCTCTAGTATAAGATAAAAAATAAAGTGAGATTCATCAACATACTCACCACACATAGTTTTATTGGTAGATAGAAACATTCAGCAGCATAGCATGTGTTGAAAATCACCATTTATCCACTCAGGCTACCCTAGTACCATTCCTTAGCCTGCCATATAAAATCTGAGTGTTGTTACACCAGTTACCTAATCTCTATGTGCTTTGGTTTCCTTGTGGTACAAAAGAAAGAGTACCTGCCTGATAGAGTTTTTGTCAAGACAAATGATCTAAAACAAGAAAGCAGCTGCCTGGCCAGCATGGCTCAGTGACTGAGCGTTGACCTGTGAACCAGGAGGTCACCGGTTTGATTTCCAATCAGGGTATGTACCCGGGTTTCAGCCAATCAATGATTCTCTCTCATCATTGATGTTTCTATCTCTCCCTCCCTCTCCCTTCTTCTCTGAAATCAATAAAAATATATTAAAAAAGAAAAGAAAGCAGTTGTCTTTACCCTGGCTCTGCACCTTTCTAGTTATGTGGCCCTGGGCAAGTAGTTTAACCTTTTTAGGCTCGAAGTGCCTCATTGTAAGATGGCAACACTAATGGTATCTGTTTCATAGGAATGTTGTAAGCATTAAATGAAATAATATATGAAAAGTACTTTTGTTCCTAGTAAACCCATGATAACCTGTAATAGTTTCTATTCCTTGAACAGCTGCTGTCTGGGATCAGAAAGAAAGCTAAAGTATGGTGATTGCCTACCAGCTGAAAAGTATGGATTGGTCAAGGGGGACTCAGTGATCATCTATGATGTCACTGTCTGGACTTGTTCTCATTCCTTCTGGGTCTAACAAAGTGAAAAAGAGTCATCTGTAGAAAATGGTGCTGTGCTCAGGTGGGAATAACTTCAGTACAGCACTTTCTTAAGCCGAGGAGAGACGTAGGGTGTGGAGAAAATAATTTCTTCTCCCATTTCCATCACTGGCAACACTTACATTCCCTTTTTCTGATGACGGTCTGCCAGTCCAGTTTGGGAGATTGGCTTAGTAACAGAGACAACATGGTGGTAATTTGGAGAAAAACTTTTTCACTCTATTATAATCACTCTATTATTGGGGCCATGATTCTGTCAGGAGCAGGGATGAATGTCCTTTTCCTTGGGCTCCTGAATAAGATCTGAGCTGTAATGTAGGGTGGTAATGTGAATGTGCCTAATTGGTTGGGGTGAAGAGCAGGGGGCCATCAATCTGTCTTTGGATTTAGGCTTGCTCAAGTGCAATTATAAGCAAATTAATGAATAATTCTGTATATAAATGACATCAGGAGAATATTCCACTTGCCTGGTAACTGTTGGCTAAGAAGACCTATTCTGTATCAAGCAGCGGAGATAGATTTAACAAGAAGCTGATGCACTTAAGCTTCAGGGCCTCTTCAAAGGTCCTGGGAGGCTACCTAGCAACTTCCTATGTGTAATTTTGTGTTCATTTTACTTACAGGACCTCACAGACCTCATAGGCTGCAGGCTCCACAAAACCTGGATCTGCCCGTGATAAATGACAGAGAACAGGAAACCTACGTATTCATCTTTGTAGCTGCAGAACATCAAGTAAGATGCTTGCATATAGAGGTGTTAAGTTAGTACTTAAACTGAATTCCTAAGTTCTTTGAGGTGTCACTGAAAGATACCCCAAATCTAAAAATTTGGTTTATTTATTTATTTATTCATTCATTCATGCTTAAAACTAGAGATACTGGCTCTGAATAATTACTTATATATTTTTTTTCAGTTTATAATTTTTACTTTTTGACTTGTATAGCTTTGCATGGGTGGTTAAGCCCTTTACATCAGATAAGTCATGTGAAATACTCATGGATCCCTGTTTGTCTTCAGTCTCTTGGTTTCCTTGAGCTTGGTGATTCCTTTATGCTACCTTAGGGCAGAAGAGAATAGACCATGTCATCTAGTTGAGGTCCTGTCTAGGTTCATGATCTTCTTATGATCACTCTACCCAATATTTTTCAGTAAATAAATTGGTTGAGAAACGATATCTGTTTTAGGCTATATTGGAATCATTTGATGGCCTAACACATGTTCAAGTAAAAGCCAGGCTAGAAACCTGAGTCGTGAAAACTAGACAGAAGTATTAATAATATTCTACCTGGTCAGTATTATATTATTGGTGGATTTCTTCCCTTCCATTCTTTGATTTAGTCGTTATTGGATGTGTATTATTTTGCCAGGGCTTTGGGTCCTAGTGTGTGGAAGTTCTTCTGGTAGTCTTTATTACTACCTTTCCTCTCAAAAGTGATATGCAATTGAAGCCACAATTTCTCAATAATTTAATTAAAGCTTTGAATAATGTTGTTCTGTAAAAAAAAAAAAATATCCAGCTGTCATTTCCTCCACTTTCGTCTTTAATCTGTCATATCTAGGAAAAAGATAGACTTTTGTAGAATCTCTAGATTATTCTAACCACCTTTGCTCACCACATCCTTCCTGTCCTCTCATGTCTAGAAGTGTCACTAAAACTTAGTGTTTGGGAAGGGAGTTCATGTCAATGACTCAATTCCTTTTATATTTCTCAGAGCTTCTGATCCCCTGACCACCTCCACCCCCACTCCTTTGAGCATCCCAACTGCTACACAGACTACTTAAGGCCTAGTGGACTGAAGGTCAAACCCAAGGTTCATCTTTGTTGAAACCACTCAAGGCCCTAGGTTCTTCTGTGTATGTCTTACAGGCACCTAGGCATTGGTTTCCAGAGCCTCAGGGCATACATTTACATCCTATGGACTGCTGCTACTACCCAGGTTTCTCTAATGCAAATTAACTTATACCATTGGCATAAGGGAATGTCAGGATGACAGGGAACAGTGGGGGGGGGGGGGCGGGGGGAAGGAAAGCCCCCAGTGTGGCTGCAACATGGGCATGATAAACTTTTCAGCTGTATTTTAAGGAAAGTAAAACTTGTTCATTACACTCAGGGCTTTCTCCGCAGGACCTCACCCTAGAGGCCAGTGACAAAATGCAGGAGCTCTTTGACCACTTGAAGTGCCAAACAGTTCAGAGCTCCACCAGCAGCACTGCCCAGCACCCATCACACCTGCTCTCAATAAAACCAGCTGCCAAGTCCATTGTGCATTTTTAATGTCCAGAGACACCGAGGTTCCTATTATTGTTTTTGTTCATGCTCTGGTCATGAGGTAGGTTGGGGTCATGTACCCTGTACTAGTTTTCCATCAGCTCTATTGTTTGTAGTACACAAGGGTTTTCAAATGCCCGCGTCCCATCATTGCAGCCATATACTTTCTTGGTGCATCTCTGACTTTCCTGCAATATGGACCTGGAGAAGTCCCTTGATGCTGCATCAGCTAGTATTGTGTCTGTATCACAAATCATGGTAATATCTCACATTCCACATCTGTAGCCTCATGCAGGCCACAGCGTTCCCATCCTCTGTGACCGATGAGAAGTCCATTCTTCTAATATCATCAGCTTCTCACCTGTTGCAGGCTTCCTCCCAGACTCTTTGCCAATGGGGTCACTGGTTTCTTTCTAGAGATCCCACTACGCCTGAGTGTCTGGGGATTGATGCTTAGCAGGGGCACGAGGGCTGAAAAATCCACTGTAACCATATTATAGCTTGACACTGCCAATTTCCCCCAAAACCTGTTAGTGCACCCTGGAGCTGAAAGTCATAGGTCACAACTGCTCTACATTGAGTGGATAAACAAACCATAAATAACTCCATGGGAACCTCGTAAACGTGGGGCCAACCTGTCTTTTTCAGCCCATCTGTCTCTAAAGGCTAAAGGAGTAATGTGAACTGGAGGGCCTCCTTCCAAGGGGTTTTAAGCAACATGAAGGGATCAAAACTTAAACCAGAAGTTCTTTTTTATGGGTGGAGTGGAGCAGCTGGGCTTTCTCACACACACACACACACACCACACACACCCCTGCATGACTAGAGGACACTTTACCCTCCTCTGTAAAGAGAAAATTGTGGGTACCCAGGGCTGCAATTAGGCCACAAGTATATTGAAATTGGAACACATATGTGTTCTCTGTTGTCTGCATAAGCTTATTAATGTTTTTATATAAAGTATATTTAGAAAGTATTTGTCCTCTGCAATTTTCTATAGTCTCTACCACTCCCTAATGTCACACCTGACACTCACAGTGTCTGTTACCGCTCTGGACCCTAAAACAAGGTTTCTCAACCTCAGTACCAATAATTTTTTGCAGTGGGGCTGTCCTGTGCACTGCAGGATGCTTTGCAGCATCCCTGACCTTTGGGGATACCCACAGATGCCAGCAGCACCCACCCTTCTGAATCAACACGTTGTGACAAGCAAACATTTTCAGGTGTCTTTTGTGGAACGATATTGCCCACAGTTAAGAATAACTGTTCCAGAGATATATGAATCCACGTGCTAGAGGTTTTGTGAGGGTGAGAGAGGTAAAGTGATTTACTCAGTCTATAGCTAGTTAGTGCCAGTACTAGGAGTAGTTCTAGGATTTTACACTCCTAGAACAGTGTTCTTTCTCCCACGGTATGGACAATAAATCTTCAAATTACCTATTTCTCATTGTATAAAGAATTCCCTGAGCCCTAGCTGGTTTGGCTCAGTAGACAGAGCGTTGGCTTGTGGACTGCAGGGTCCCAAGTTCGATTCCGGTCAAGGGCACATGCCTGGGTTGCGGGCTCAATCCCAAGTAGGGGGCATGCAGGAGGCAACCAATCAATGATTCTTTCTCATCATTGATGTTTCTACTCTCTCTCCCTCTCACTTCCTCTCTGAAATCAATAAAAATATATTTTAAAAAAAAAAGAATTCCGTGAGTCTTGTAAGCAAAATCTTTCAGAGGTAGATTACTTGCTAGTTTCATTATATATTTCAGGGTAAAATGCCAGCCATATTTGAGGTGATTACTCCATCTCTGAGTTCAGTTTCCTCACCGATTAATGGGATCCATAATGGTACCCAGTCTCCTGTACAGGTAGGGCCAGCGTGGTGGTTGAGGTTGACATTATCCAGTAAGTTGGTGGTTATGACATCCCTCTTGTTAAATATTTCAAATATCAGCCTTCTTATCTTACTGGGTGGACCAATAAGATGGTCCAAAGAGTGATGGACACCTTCTAAACTCACGACACTGTTAGCTATTATTTTTATTGCCCAAAGGCACAATCAGGTAAAGGAGGGAAGATCCTGCCTCCCACTCTAACCTCATGTGCCCCCCACTCCCTCCAGCCACAGTGGAGCAGTCTTGTTTCTCTACTTTAGGCTCATTTTTTGTTTTTAGGGCCTTTGCACTTCCTGTATGTAAACTAGTACACAGCTTTTTTTTTTTTTTTGCTTCTTCTTAAAAAATTAGCAACTCTATTATACACCCTGTTCATTGTCAGGATTTTAAATCTAAACAACATATTTAAATAGACAGGAATACTGTAAGTAATAAACATAGTAATCCTGTACACATCTGTGGATCCTAACTCACTTTCTTAGATGGTATATTTCAGGTCTTTTGTCTTTGAAATTGATCTGGTTGGCTTTTTTTACTGGGTGCAAAACAGAGAAGTTTGAATTTTAGTTTGGCAGGTGGCTGTTTGGTAGGATTTTCAGTCCTTCCCAGAGCTCATATTCCAGTCAATGCTCTATCTATGTGCTCCTGGAGATGTGCTTTGAGTTTGCTTAAAAAGGAAGGAGCTACCTCCCCTTCTCTCCCCCACATTCTTCCCCTACAATTTGGGCTGCTGTTCAATGGCTTGACAGATACTTCCACCACCTTCAGTTCTAACCCCCGAAAGTGTGCCTCATCTTTCCAGATTATCTCCACTGGCCTGACTGCCTGCTCAAATGACTAAAATTGTGGAGGATAAAGTTGACCAAGGTCCAGATGAATGTGTGTGGAAAGAGAGAGAGCTCAGTGGAGCATCCAGGCTTTGCACATGAAGGAAACATTACTCATCTAGGGCTTTAAATGCCAGGATGGCTGGATGCCTGCATGGAAATTCAACATCAGAGTGAATCTCATTATAGGGACTCAATCTGCCACCTAGAAGCATGGCCACTCTTCCCTTGACAGGAAATTTTAGATCCAATTCTTGTTGCTTCACCCTTGCAGTGTAAACTATTCAGAGTTTAGAAAGTACATCACACAATTCATGGCTTTCAGAGTACTGGGAATATAAATCCTAAGGGGGCATGCTGGCTCTCACTGGTCATTCCAGTATCATTATATTACTTTACCATCCGTGAACCTTGTTATTGCTCCAGTCTGGTCTTTTTTTAAAGAGAGAGTTGGTTGGGGCCCAAAGAAAATATTGAAAGTCCTCATTTTTTTTTTCTGAGACTGTAAAAGAGACACATGATCAGTAGTAACAGATCTGCTTTTGCTCCTGCTGTTCATACACAGCTTCTGACTCCTCAGGTATACCTTGGGGTATTTACTGGAATTCTGTCATGTGTTCACCAATCTGTCTGTCAACTGCAGGTCACTTAGCTTCTATTATATTTTCTTTCTCATGCTCTGGTCCCCTGCTTATTACCTTCAATTTCCAAAGCCATTTGGAGGAATCTTAATGCTGCCATCACCAAGGTTGACTTCCACTTTAATGCCAATGTTTATGCCAAGGGAACATAACCCTAAATTGTCAGTCAAGGTAGTGCAATGATGCACTTCCCAGTTCTTTGTCAAATATTTCCATATAAAGGGCACTCACTGAGCCCTTTATGGTGACAGCTTCCTTAGACTTGCCTCTAATCTTGCTTGTCACAGTCCATGAGACAAGGTAGTGTTCCAGGCACCATCTCTTCTTCTCCATCACCATCTGATACTTGAATACATTTCCCTCTTTCCTTTCAACCAGAAACAAAAGCCCCCATGGAAATAAACTGCCACTATACCCACACATGCCTGAATTTTATTTATGCACAGGACCATCTGTGCTGTGCCAGGAAGAAGTCTATACCTTCAATAAGACTGAGGAATGAGTCATCACCATCTGTCAAGATGGATTTCCTTTGTTTCTCCCCATAGCTATGTCCTTTTGCTTTTTAGTTCTTGGCCTGAAATCCTGACTTCCTAGGATTTTTGCATTAATTCATGTCTGAGCCCCATGAAGAATTAAATGTAGGTCTTGTGTGACTTAGAATTCACAACAGAGACTGGACAGGCAGGCATGTGCACAATCCTCTCTCCTTTGGATTGGTTCTGGTTTGTTGTTAATGTACTCCTCAACTGAATGAGGCCAAACTGATGTGCTGCCTAACATGGGATGGTCAGAGAAAGGAGAACTTTGCGGGGCTCTCAGAAGGCTACTATAATAAGAAAGCACATTGTAATCCCATATGTACCTAATGTTCCATATTTAAATTCTACTCACCCCTTTAGGGCCAAATTAGATGTCATATTTTCTTTGTAGTTCCTTTTCCTGCTCCTAATACTCATTTGAACATTGCAGGTTTTTATTCCTTCTGAAAATGCTCTCATAGCTCTTTATGATCAAATCAAGGCCATTGAAGCACCTCATACCATTTATATGTGTCCCCTCTAATAAGATGCACATTTCTTGAGATTAAGCACAGAGCCCTTTAACCATTGACATCATACCTAATTTTGTGCCTTTCTCCTGGTAGATGTCCAATAATACTGCTGTTCAATTCTATTTCACAATTTTGTTAGAAAAGGCAACACTTTCAAATGATTGTGACAAATTAGTTTAATAGGACTTTTTTCATAATTTTTGTTAAACTTTATTGCATTCAAATTCATAAATAACTAAAGCAAAAACGAACCAAACTTCATTTCAAACAAAATATAGTTCTTTTCACTAAAACTCCAAAATAAATTTCCAACTTATTCCTTATTATCACAAGCAACTATTTTGAGGGAAAGATTCATTCCTTTCCATAAAAATCAGGATTTTAATTATAATCAGAAACCTGAAGTGATCCTTATTTTCCCTTTTTTCTGGGTCCCCTATTGGGGTTAGAATTCAAATTTTTAGGTACATGAAGGCTTTGGGGTTCTTTGTAATGAATAGACTGGCAGTGACACTGTGGGGACTTACGAAATATGACATCATAATATTTATAATTCAATCAAGTAAAGTGTCCTCGGTGAAGTGTACAGCATGGGATCTGTCTGGTTCAAAATAGGGCTAAAAATATTGAGCACATTAAAACATTTATTTTTATATTCATTTGTGTATTTACTTACTACTTACCTTGTTGCAAAAATAATTTATGGCAAGAGATCTAATTGGGATTTAATTCATAAGATTAGGACCTATGTTTTTATTTAACCCACAAATTCAATGTGATCCAAATGTCATAACCTCATTGTGACTGCTTTGAGTAATCCTCTCTTGAAGGAAGTATTCAACTCTGGGTATTATACCTTTGGAGAGAGACAGCAGTGGAACAGAGGGCAGGGAGAACAGGGCAGTGTAGAGCTTAGAATCTTTATCATATGAGAAATGCTTATAGGACTGAAGGATGTGATATTAGTTTTGAAAGTGAAGAATAGGGATATCTGAGAAATGTCTTCAACTATCAAAACAATTTTCACATGAAGCAGGCTGCACTGCTTTCTAAGGCTGAACTTAGCCAGAATGAGTTTTAAAGTCACAAAGACCCTCTGCCATTTGGGTAGGCCAGGGATCAGTGCACAAAAGCTACACTGATGCAGATTCTTAAGCAATGAGAGGAACGATTTCTAAACAAAGAAATATAACAGAGCACAGAGCTGTCTTGTGAAGCAGTGTGAAGCTGTCTTGTGAAGCAGTGTGAAGCTGTCTTGTGAAGCAGTGAGGCTCAGATAGGGGCCCTCTGGCCACCTGCAGGGACACTGCAGGGAGAGTTTGTCCTCTCTGGTCCTTCCAATATCTGGGCCAGGGAGGGAGTGAGGCCTGGGAGCTGAGCCAGCCCGAGTGGCGCCTGTTACTGGGATAGCAGCCCTAAGAAGTCCAGTGCCAAGAAAAGGAATGCAGGCAGTAAACCCAGGATTAACGTAGAAGGACCAAGAGCCAGGTGTGTCATGAGAGGGTCACCAACCAGGAAGGGCAGAGCAGACGGGAAGCAAGATAAACATGGTAGGGATGGGTAGAGAGAAGAAGATCTGATTTAATGAACCCCATTCATATAAGATTCTACTAGCATGGAATTAATTATTTCACTGAACCAGGTTGGTATTTTTTAAAATCAGAGATGCACCCCTGGCAGATTCCTGCTTTATTAGGAGGTTAGATTTCTAACTCTAATATTCTATAAGCCAACAAATCAATATATTTTGCTTGACTCTTATTTTTATCAAACTCATTGTCATCAACAGGGACACTATGAAAAAACCCATGGCTACATCAATACCCTTCAGATTCTTGTATATTCTCAAAAAATGAGCACTTGGTTAGGAAGCTGAATGCCTGAGCTCTTCACTAAACTGATTTAGTCTTCAGATTCCTTATTTGCAAGAACAACCTGCATGAGGAGAGGAGCATTAATTCCAACTCTAAATTACTAGGAAGAGATTGTAATTTATTAATTATCCTTTGTCACTTGTACATAATTTTTCTTACTTAGGCATAATATTCCATGATACATATTAGCTAATTTTTTTGTTTTGTTCCTGAGTACATTTGCCTGGTTCTCAAATGATGTAACAAGTTTAACTATTTAAAACACCACTGAAATACTTCTAAAAGAATACTGGGACTCTGGATGATTGAGGTCAGACAGAGCCCAGAGAAGATGATAGAAAAAGGAGAGAACATAAAAAATGTCTATATATGGTAATATGTCTTTAAGGCCCAGTTTTAAAGAGCTTTGTAGAATAAGAACAATGTCTAATCCCAAAGGACAAATTCTTATTGTGGATCCCCCCTAAAACAGAATCTGAGATAAGACAGCTGTGTGAGTGGTTTATTTAGGAATGTGATCCTAGGGTTCAAGTGTGTGGGACAGGGGAAATGACCTGGGCAGGGAAAGAGTCCATACTAAGTGCATCATTGGGTTGGTAACCACTAGAAGTGACTAGGTACTTGGCCTGCGGACTGTCTAAGAAGCTTTATAATATACATTTTAGAATGGTCCCCATGGGGAGTGGGAGAATAAAAAAAATCTGTACATTGATTCCCATTTCCCATTTTTAAGGGTTACTCCACAAGTGTTAACCATCTGGCTCTTTGGGGCTGTGCATGAGAAGTGCTGAGGGATTGCCATAGGCATCCCAAGATGTGAAGATGTAGGGTATGAAGCAAAGAGGTAAGGAACCTTCAGGTGATTCTTGGCTGAGGCTCGAAGAAATCTTCTGGTGATCACAGCCATGGGAGAATAAGAGGTGAAATAGATGGGATTTGTAGAAATAAACAGGAATTGTCAAATATATATGTACAAGCCATGTTTCTCTAGATTTTGCCCTTTAAGATATGCAAATATGTTGACCACAAAATTCTCACTGCCATTCCCAAAACTATATCTCCTAGCATGTAATCTTCAACAAGTTTGATCAACCCCCCTAGAGAATACACTAGGCACTCCCACTACTTCTGGGGACTTCCTGTGCCTTTGAGGGTGCTGCCACCTATGCTGGGCACTACATCTGCTCCTGCTAAGAATAGCCAGCTCTGCCCTGTGATGCTATGCTGGACTTAAAATTATTTCTCTCCTGCAAATTCAGGACTTGGTTATTTGGCTAGTCTTTTTATTTCCAGCTCATTCATTTTGATGAGTCCTTTCTCAGGAGACTTCTTAATCCCTCATGGAAATAGGTTCTTGGAAGTGGGGTCTCTAGGCAGCTCGTTGGCAAGTGCAGCTTAAAGTTCAGACAGAGTCTACATAAATACAGGCTTGAACATCTACTATAAACATAAAATAAATGTCATTTATGAGATCTGCTCAGAGGAGGAGTTTAAAGCAGTAAGAGCTTGCAGACCTAGCTCTAACTGCTTTAGAGAGAGAGAGGGAAAGAGAGAGAGAGAGAGAGAGGGAAGAGAGAGAGAGGGAAAGAGAGAGAGAGAATGAATCTTGATGCTCAGCTAGAAGGCAAAATAAGTGAGTATTCTAACTCTACTATGTTTCTCCATTGCTAATAACTATGACTACTTCATGTCACTAGATGCATAGAGAGTGGTTGTCTTGTAAAACGTGGCATTTTTATACTGGACTAGATTCTAAAAGTCATCTCCATGACTCTTACTCTGTTGTCCTTGAGTTTCTAACATTTTATAGACAAGATATTTCAATAACTTTCCTTTTTTTAATCTAATGCTCTTAAACTGTGCTCACTCTCTAGAATTTCTTGCAAATGATTTCTCTAAAGCCCATGTTGTATCCTGAGCCCAGTTCCTAGCCAAACCCAATGAAGATAGAGAGCAGCTTCTATAGTCTATGTACCCTGTGGACTTTATAAATATGATTTCAATGATTAACCAGGGGGTTACTCTTCCCTATATCTCGATTTCTTATATTTTTTGAGAGCCAGGGATCAGTTTCTACTAAGTCATTTCTTCCCAGAAGACCTAATCCCAGTTCCAATAGAAAACATAAGGAAAAACCATCTACCAGTCTCTTAACATGTAAACACTAAAAAGGAGTAGAAACAGAAGGGGTAAAAATGGAAATAATTTCTGGGTCTGTGTGATTTGAATGATGCAAATAGAACTCAGTTTCACTCTTCTTTCCTAAGCCTGACTTTCCCTGGGTTAGCTTGTTCTCAGACAGGCTCCCTCATGGTGGCAAGTTGGCCACTGGTATAATTGGTGTCCTATCACTATGGAATCATATCCACATATGGTTCTGACAGTTTTCCAGAACAGAATCTCATTGGCTATGATTGAATCTTGAGTCCATTCCTCAGCCAATCAATCACTATAAATGTGTAATGTTCAGTTGGCCAGGCCTGAGTCCTATTCCAATCCCTAGGGGCTTAGAAGGGGCAAGGGGTAATAGTGGAATGAACCCCACTCCAACCACAAGAACTGAGAGAAATAGAGCTGGTTTCCAAAGCAAATTTGCAGTTATGGAAGAAGAGCAAAATATATGGCATATTATTCAATTTGTCTAAGTTGGACACCAAGTTTCCAAGACTCCCTTTCCTGTGTGGTTCCTATTAAGAGTTACCCTGAAGAGAAATGTGTGGAAGATTTGAGAGGTGAGAGTTAAACAGAAGTCACTCGTCTCAAAATGTTGTCACGGCCAGACACAGTCATGGAGGACACAAAGTCACCTAGCTTGTTGTCTATTTGTCCAGCCTATCTTCTCCACTGTTGGCCTTGCTGATGACAGCAGCCCAGGCCACCACCAAGCACTTAGCTGTGGACCCACAGACAGTGATTTCCATAGTCCTATCCTCAAGCTTCCCCTAGTGGTCCCACTTCTGCTGCTGTGTGAGCCTGGTTTCTCAGATTCTCCACAAGCTCTGAAATGTCCAACCACACCACTGACTCAGACAGCTTAGTGACCAATTCTCTAATCCTCCAACACCACCATCAGTGCCTCAGCTCCTCCTATATTTGCACAAGGTCTGATTCCTAATAACACTCACGATTCCCACAGTGCTCACAATGGCTCTCTCTTTCTGACTGACACTTGACTGATGCACTGGATGAGTAAAAGTGACTTATATCCAGGCCCATTATCTTCATTTTATGTGTGAGAAAATAAAACCAAGGATCACAGGGTGAACATTTCCCCCCATAATCACACAGCTAATGAGTGGGAGGGTCAGGACTGAAATTTAGGATTTAACCCAAAATTTAAACCAGTTTTAAAACTGTTTTAAAACTAAATTTATACAGGCTTGTCTGACCCCTTAACCTGAACTCTTAGCTACTAGTGAAATTAACCTGTCATATACACCTTTTCTTGTTTGCTTTTAAATTGCTTTTAAATTAAAACTGTTTAAAAACTGAGTTTATACAGGCCTGTCTGACCTCATAACCTAAACTCTTAGCTACTAGTGAAACTGCCATATAGACCTTTCCGTGTTTGCTTTTAAATTGTAGTAGGTTTCATTCTGGCATTTTAAAGAACATAAGTAAATAAGTAAGGTAGATTTCTTTGGCTTTCTAAAAAGCAAAGAAAAAATAAATAATATTAACATGAAGAAAAGAGACTACAGATTCAGATAAACCACTAGTGAAATAGGACAAACCATATCAAACCATTGTAAGCATTATGAGAATAAAGGTTTAATTAGGAATTAGTCTACTGTTTGAGATAAGAGAAAATAAAGTTGGCACCTCATTAGTTCTCATTTCAGAATGAGCCTTGGCTTTTGCCTTTGGGGTTGTGAATTCTTCTCTGACAGTTCTGTCCATCCTGGGGTCCCCAACCTGACTTTGAATATCTAGCGATAGGTGGGGAGGTCACTAGTGACCTGCTGTGATAGTGACCAGCCAGACAACCACACACTGTCTTGAGTGTCCATGGCACTTCTTACATGTTCATATTTGCTTCTCATGCAGCTAATTCAACATGTACCCCCTGTTGGTCTGGGCATAAAACCTGGGAAAACACAGTAGCCTTCTTCCCTTCAACATGCAAAGGAGGCCTAGGATCATTGCTGGGTTTTCACCAAGTAAATCAAGGTCATTATTGTTACTTCAAATACTGCTTAAATTAATTAGTATTGGTAGGTTTGAGTGGGAGGGGAGGGAAATTAAAGTATACAAATTAAAATTAAAAATTAATTAAAAGCACAGATGGTTTTCAGAAAATATATATAAAATGAATGGATGCATGAATGAGTAGAGTCAGGAGAGAAACCCTCTGACATGTTGGCCACATGTGAAAGTAAGCTCCACTGCTAGAAGGGACTTTGTCCTCTGCTGTGTCCTAGGAGTCAGCACACTAGTTCCATAGAGGTGCTCACAAGTGGTGTTTGTTCAATGAAGGGGTGAACTGAGTGAGACTTGTATCTTATGAACTCAGCAAAATTAAGAATAAGTAGAGAGTGGAAGTGTCAGTGAGTAGGTAGGGTCAGAGTCCTCTTGGCAAAATAATTCAGTTTTTTCAGAATAATGTAAGAAAATATTAGCATATTGAAGGACTAGACCCTCACATCCTGATCCCCAGACCTTAACTAATTTACTACAACCACAGGAATTTCACTTTTCCTTCTCTTCTCTGAGTCTGTTTTCCCCATTAATAAAATAGGGTTGAATTAGGTGGTCCCTGAGAACCCTTTGGGCTGTGTGATTAGATAGAGTTGGGAAAACACAGAAAAGGCCAGTATTCTTGTGGTTGTTGGTGGTGTGGGTCCTCGGGGAGATGAGGAGAAGGGTGTGGCATCTTTGAAGGGCTCAGATTTACTGTCTCCAACCAGCCCCCTATCATCCTCCTCCACTCTGCTCTCAAGGGCAGAGGCTCTTTCCCTGGCCTCTGCTTTGCCAATCTCTTTGAACCCACTCTGCCTGGTGCCTGTTTCCTGGCACAGCAGTTGGCAGGCACCCGTAGGAATAGTACAGAAGAGGCATCTCTGAGCAGAGCAGATGAGGACAGAGGGCACAGACCTGGACATGGTACAGTGCTGCGCCAGGACAGAGTCCGAGGGCATTTTGTCTCCCAGCCAGAGCCAGGAAGTGGCAGAGTGAAGCTGAAAGAACACCCTAGATCCCTCTGGACTCTAAACAGCACTGGAAATTTTCATGAATGCTAAATCCACTTGCTCCTTTACAGGAAAAGCTGACCCTTGAGCCATCTTTCCTTTAGCAGTTCTAGTTTGTTTTTCCAGCGGCCTTCTGCCTTAACCATCATTGCAATCTGCCTGTGGGCATAGGAGGCTAAATTGATGATCTTGTTGAATATCCAGAAACTCACACTCACACACATAATGGAACAAAATCACATGATCACAAACACCCACATCTCCCAGAAGTCAAAACACATTTGTGTGCTTCCTGGCCTTGCTCACCAAATAAATTTGAATTTAAAAAGAACTAAGAAAATTCCAAAGCAAAGTTACTTGCTGTATGAATGCCTAAATTCAAGCCCTGTCCTCATTCTACTTCATCATTATCATTATTATGATTATTTTGTAAGCTCACTACAGTGATGATAAACTCATTTTGGCATTTCAGATTTTATTTTCCAAAAATTTCCAAGGAATCCATTCATGGAATGAAATCATTTAGCAGAGACTGGAAAGATGTGTAGAAGTACCACTTTCTAGATTATTGTTACTGTTATTTGTGTTATTTATGGTTCAATAATGCAGGAGGCAGCCAATTGATGTTTTGCTCTCACATGGATGTTTCTCTCTAAAAAATCAATTAAAAAATCTTTTTTTTTTTTTAAAAAAAAGCTCTGATTCAAGTCCTTAATATCCTTAATACTAGCTGTCTGATCTTAAATAGATGGTGTGTAACCCTAGTAACTTCAGTTACCTCCTTGGTAAAACTGGAATAACAAAATCTACCCAAAAGATTTAAAATGTGGTTTAAAAGAAACAATATAGGTGAAAGTACCTGGCACACACAACTGCTAAATAACATTTGAATAAACTATGATTAACCAACACTCATGCAGAGTTAATTAATCTAAAGCATTTGAAAGCCCAACTAACCATATTTACCCCCTGAGTCCTGTAGATAACTATTGTTAAGATGACATCTGTGAGGCATCCCAAGATTTTGATGTGCTCTCTGAATAACCAAATCAAGATGAAACCATGTGTGTTTTATGTTGCAGGGATTACTGATTTTCAAGAAATTAGCATACAATAAAATAATTTATGTGTGAAGCAATGCTCAGATCTCAGATAACAAATACAGCCAATTAACCAGAATAATCCAGTCTTAGTGACACAATCATTGCCATGGAAGGAGCCACACCTGCCAAACCTAGAAAAACAGATCCTTTGTGTAATTTCTGGGAGCTCTAGGATGGAGGTGCTGCTGGGGGAGAGGAAATGTCCTTTTCAGTTCTTTTTCATTTCTTAGTCTCATATTAAACAAAGTAATGGACATTTTCAGAAGGGGTGGACTTCCCCTCATTCGGTACTCTAGTCATTTTGCTACCTAGAGGTTGTTGAAGGGACATGACAAAGTTCACTTTTCTCTGAAACACTAACTGGGCTTTCCTTTTAATTTAATGCCCAACAATGTTTGTAGCCTTAATTCTCCAATTTCTTGTTTAAAGTCATAATTGAAAGGCTTGAGAAGATTTCATCTTAGCTGCAGAAGGTTCTGCCAACTAGACAGACAGAGAGACACCTAAGTGGCTTCATTTTTACTTGCCCTGCAACATGGCTCCTATGTGAGATGGGGTTGCGGCCTAAACAGAAGCCAATTTTTTTGAGTTGGTATGAACATACTTTCCTTTAATAAACATGCTTATAGTTTCATTTCCCAGAAAACAGCATAATTTACCCAAAATTTTGAATTCTTGACGGATTCCTCTGTGTACATAACGTAATCATACATTCGATTCAATTCTAAAGAAATGCAGTCAGGCATCTCAGAACTTTTAAACATTTACTAAACCTGGTTCAGATTGGTATCATTTCCGTGGACTTGAGTAAATATATTTCACTTCCTAACTTTGTAATCATAATCAACTACATCAAATGTGATAGAAGCTAGACCCTCTAAGGCGGGGACTCATAACACCTTTTCTGCTAGTTCTTGTAGCTCAAACAGACAAACAAATATACTTGAGAATCCACATTGTGTTATACAGTCTGACATTTTAGTTTTTTGCTTGGAGAATATAACCCATATTTAATGTAATTATTGATAATAATTGAGTTTCTATCTGCCTTTCTATTGTTTGCTACATGACTCACCAGTTTTCTGTTCCCCCCCTTTTTAAAATCCTTTCTTGCAGTATACTGAATTAATAAAATACTTTTATTATTCCTTTTTCTTTTCTTTTGTGAACCTGTTTTGTGAACATATTCTTTTACTGTTTTTCACAATTATCCTGGAGATTACAACATGCAGCCTTGACTCAAAACAGACTATTACTTTTACTGCTTCCTCAACATTGCTCATAATTTTTAATTTTATTACTTCCTTTTGCAAAGCACTATTTTGTCATTAATTTTAGTTTTATATTTATTTTTAAATCTACCAAACATTGTAATTGTTTTTTTGAAGAATCAGTGTCAAACTTTCCCAGTCTTCTTCATTTTTTTCTTTCATTCCCTTGCTTTTATCTGGAATAATTTTTTTTTCCTAAATAAATTTTTTTATTTACTGTAGTGCACACCTGGTAATAACAAATTCCACAGTTTTCTTTTTCAACTCCTGAAAAAATATTTTTTCCAGTGTGAAGTATATTTTCATTGGATATAAAGAATTCTGCTTGCTATTTTACATTCTTTCAGTAATTTGTGTCTCCTATCTCCTCAATACATTGTCTGTTGGATTTCTTCATTCCTATTGAGAAGTTAGCTAACATTCTTATTGTGCTCTCCTGAAAGTACCCATCTTTTTCTCTCTGAATGCTACTAAGAATCTCTCCCTGCTTTCAGTTTTCAGCAATTTGGCCATTATGTGCCTGGGTATGTTTTGTTTTATATTTATTTTGCTTGGGTTTCACTGAGCTTTTAAAATTCATGTGTCCTTCATCAGTTTTTAAAAATTCTCACCCATTATTTCTTCAAAAAATCGGCCATTTTCTCTTTTTACTCCTTCTGGGATGCCAATCATATGTATATATATATATTAAACCTTTTGACATGCTCTATGTGCCTTCTACAGTTTTTACATTATTTTCCTCACCCCCCCTTTTACCTCAGTTTAAACATAGAAAAAACACTTGGCTCAAGAACACCTTAACTGTTATTAAACTGAAATCAAATATATTGAACTTATAATTTTAGACTTACTTTTAAATTTCAAGAATGTCTATTTGGTGCTTTTAAAAAATATAGATTCAAATTACCTGTTGAATTTATGTATACCTTCATCTCTTCTGTCCATCTTTGCCTTTAGCTTCTTGGGAACATTAATTGTTCATATTCTCATCTCATTCTTATAATGAAGCTTGTGTGTAATATGGACCATTGAGTTGCCTTCGAACCTTGGCAACTCGATGAATAAGGAATATCCATAATGTCGTCCTCAGCCTTGTTACATCATGATAAATCCTCCATAAGTTGAAAATATTATCAATCAAAACTGAATTGAATACACTTACCCTACTGAACATCATCGCTTAATCTAGCCTACTTTGAACTTGCTCAGAACCCTCACATTAGCATATTGCTGGGCAAAATCATGTTCCTGCTACTGCCCAGCATCACAACTGAGGATTGTACTACAACTTGCTAGCCCAGGGAAAGATCAAAATTTGAAATAGGGTTTCTACTGAATGCATATTGCTTTTGCACCATCATAAAGTTCAAAAATCATATGTAAAACTATCATAAGTTGGGAACCATCTATACTTACTTTAAAACCCTTAACTAGTAACTCCAATATCTGAGTTATCTCTGGGACTGCTGCTATTATAGAATGTACATTGTGTATGAAAGAACCAAGGAAGCTCTGAATAAATATTTCAGACCATCTAGAAATAGTTTTCTTTCTCTGGAATTTTAGTTGATCCAGTCCTCATTGCTTTCACAGATCTCTGATAATTTAAATTGTATCTTTTTTTTTTTTTTTGGTAGTTTGTGTGGCTTTCTCTGTCTGTGGCAGTGGGAACAATGACCTACTGTGACATACTATATACTGCTCCAAAGATGAAACCATAATTTTCTGAGCCATGTCCAAATTGTTTAAATCTAGTCATTGTTATTTTTTTTTAATAATTAAACATGGCTACAATAATGTATGGATACTAGTAAACTCAAAGCCAAGTCTGGATTAAAAAAAAAAATCAGTCTCCCACTGTCTAAAATTTATAGATCCATTATTTTGGTAGGCATTTAGTCAAAACTTAATTCCAGTTTTCTTTCTAACAAATTAAACAGCTATTCAATAGCTAACATAAATTGCAAGATGAATTTGGGTTTTTAATACTTTAAATTATTATTTTAGTTTTAACACCTGGCAGGAAAATCTTTCTAGAATAATATTACTATTATTTAATATAGATTAATTAATAATATAGATTTTTAAAAGTCCAACTACTCTGGACTTTTAAAAATCTATATTTGATCTATAACAAACACTATTAATGGGGAAAACTAATAGGATATACCCCTATATAATGTTTTTCATATCAAACCTACATTTCTGCATCTTAACACTATGGTAAAAATGAGTTTTGAGTAAAACTGTCTAACATATTATAGAATACTAGAGGTCCAGTGCACGACATTTGTGCACTGGGGGGGGGAGGGCGTCCCTCAGCCTGGCCTGTGCCCTCTCGCAGTCCAGGACCCTTCAGGGGATGTCCGCCTGCCGGCTTAGGCCCGATCCAATCCTGCCGTTGCGCTCACCAGCCATAAGCCCAGCTTCTGGCTGAGTGGTGCTCCCTCTGTGGGAGTGCACTGACCACCAGGGGGCAGTTCCTGCTTTGAGCTTCTGCCCCCTAGTGGTCAGTGCATATCATAGCAACCGGTCGTTCCCTTGTTTGGTCGATTAGCATATTAGCCTTTTATTATATAGGATTTTTGAAGGTTCTAAACAAGATTGTGTTCTGGTTTCTCTTAATTTTAGCCTATAATTTGACGAATTCATTAAAGATGAAATCATCTTTAATGAACTAATTCATTAAAGATGAAATCATTTTTAATGAATAAGATGCATGTGCTGATCTAATACAGATTATTATGTAAATTATGATTCTATACACTTAAAATATGGTTTCATTGTCACAAATCAGAGATGATCTTGACAGTTGGATATAGTCCTTAGTATAAAAAGTTAAGTTCAAAACCAAAATTATCATCATTGGCTAGACTTTCCCAAAATTCAATTGGTTTCTATCAACTTACTCCAAATTTAAAAGCAAATTGTTTAACTTACATGGAGGGGGGCATATTCTGTACCTGTTTCAACCTGATAGATTCCCTGGGAGTCAGGACATGCCACACCAGTCACTTCATAGCTGCATTATTAAAGCTTTAATTACTTTTTTAACAGGTTGAGCAACTTGTTGGACTATTTTTCAATGCTAAGTAATCTTGACAAAAGCTTCATAATGGAACACTTTGAAAAATCAATTGACCCTTTTGTGTGCCGGAATCTGCCCCAAAGTGCCTATTGCGGAGATGTCAGATAGTAGGCAAAAGATGTAGGAAAACTCTTCAACTTCCATCAAGATCTGGAGTCTATGGATCTCCACTGCAAGCACCAACTCTTCTGTCTTCATTAATGAGTGCAACCTGGATCCATCTGCCACTCAACATCTAACAAAAGCTTGGCTGACAAGAAAGATTGTAAATTCCATGTTTGGTTCAAGTTTGCTTATCTGAAAGAATGGGTATTCTGAGACTTTTAAAATTGTTTAGGCAATAGGAACTATGTTACTTATACTGTGTCATGTCAAGAAACTCAGGAGCAAATTTGTTTTTTGGGGTGTTTTTTTCAGGAGCAAATTTGAACTCTTTTGTTATATTTATACTAGCTTTTGTGGTCTATATCTGTTTTCTTCCTGGTCATAGTCAAGATTTTCTACTCTTCTGTCCATTTTTTCTTGTTCTTAGTTAGTCTTTATTTCATTGAATATATTTGTGCTGTAAGCTACCTTAATTTTTTTTTTAGTATGAAGTGACATATAAACACTTACATAAACTGAATGTAAATTTCTTGGGCTCTGTTTGTGGTACCTCCACATCTTTGTGATCCCAGTCAGTTTTGACTCATGTTCAAATGATACAGTTGTCTGTTTACCCTAATCCTAACTCCACTAGGAAATATCTGGATTGATTTCCCCTTTGAATGATCAAGAAGAGGGTCTACAATTTTTATGAGTTTTATCTAATTCTTCCAATGCTTCTTTCTTTATTTCTTGCGGGGGGAGGGGGGGTATACACATAATACCCCCGGCTCTGGATTTTTGTGAGAAATACATGGAAAAACTTATATATTCCCCCATTCTACATTATTATAATTGCTTTTAACTGTCCCCATAGCTCTTGTATAAATGCCCTACTGAGAAGCATATACTTTAGAGTTTGTTTGAATCACATAAACTGACATTGATACTAGGGTACAGGGCAGAGCTAGATAGTTATTCAAATTCCTACCCCAGAAACATTATAAATTACTCTGTATCTTTCAAGATTGATGACAAATAGACACAACCAGGGATTGTAGATCTACAAATGACAAGAATAGTTTGTCAAGTCTCCTCTATTGAGGAAAATAAATGAGGCAGAGAGGACAGGGATGACATGAGAGGGCCAGCACAAAGATGGTACAGAGAGCTGACATCAATTCATTCAGCTTTTCAGAGGAAGAATTTATCCCTAAGACAATGTGGAGTCAGGAGAGATTTAGATGCAGTGCCTTGACAGGATCAGGTAGAGCATCATGTTGGCTGTTTGAGGGACACTATGAGCCTGGCAAGGTGGAGAATGCAATACTATCAAAGTGAAGTGTTTTAGGTATCTTAATGCCCAAAAATATATATTCAATAATACTTCTAACTTTTAAATTATTTGCTATTATTCTGTAGACTATTTGCACACACCAATCACTTGCTAAAATTAAAAGAATAATTGTTAGTTAAGTGTTGTTTTGCCTACTTGAAATTGCAAAGATAAATCTGGCTAATGTTGTCTCAAAATGACCCAGGTATTTATTTGATTGTTGTCATCACTCCATTTTGTTTTCTATTATTTGGTTTTTTGCTTGGTTTGGTTTAGTTTGATTTGATTTTATGCTGGAGTTTCAGTTTACAAAAGCCATTTCTCTGCCATCCATATTACCTCCAGGTGGAATCCATCCTGCTGACATCTGTCCCAGCTGCCAGTGCAGGTCCCAGACCCTGTCTTCTGACTCTCACACTATCCGTCTTCAGTTCAGGAGAGTTAAGTGTTAACATTGTCCTGAATGCATTTGCCTTTCAGGAAGATTAATGGAGTTTAGTGTGCAGCAGATAAACTCATCTGGGAGGAGCAGGAGAGAGCTAAGTAAGCTATGTCAACACAGCCTGAGGGCAACAGAGAAGCAAATTGATTACTCAGGTTATCTCCACCCTGCCCCTCCCTACCCTCCATTTTCAATTCTAATACAATTTGATGTCTGCATAAGGAGGAGACAGATAAAGAAGCAAGTTTATAAAATAGCTGCTTAAAGTGTTAGTTTTTATAAGATGCTAAAATATACCTAGAAATCCAGCAAAATGAATAAAATTGGATTTCCCAAGGTGAACACTCCTTGGAGTTGTCAAGGATTGAGGGAGGAGATGCAGGTAAAAAAGACAATGTGAGACCCCAAGGGGCCTGCTTGAGTACTGATGATTGCAGAAAATCCTTCCAAGGAAGATGAATCTGTTGAAGATATAATTCATTTTCCTAAGAGAGGGTTATGCAAATTGTTTTACAGGGAGAGAGTCAGAGCACATCTGTGAAAGATCACCCTCTTCCACCTTTTTGCCATGTAGCTATGACTGTTACCTTTAAAGAAGGTATGCTGCCAGAGATATCTGTATAAAATTGCATCTCCAGTGTCTTGTCTGCCTGGTGGCCTTCTGCTGGCTTCTGTAACAGATGGGGGCAGATTTCAGACAAATCTGCTTTTATCTTCCATGTAATACGTCTCTGCAAGGTATCATGGTTTCAAAACTCCTCTTTCCCTAAGGTGGCCCTAGTTGCTAACATTTGGAAAACTTTTTCTCAACATTTCCCCTGGGCTTTCTCCTTTCTCTCCAGGGCCTCTGTTTAAATGACTTGGTGGCAAGGTTACCAACTTCAGGAAAGTTTCTGGCTCTCCCTCATTTAATAAAAATGGGAATAGCCATTTGCCAGCTGGGAGACCTTAGTTGAGCCATGTTACCTTTATAAACACATTACTATCTCAAGTTATCGATGTAATTCCCTCAATTACATATTCTTGCAAATTTTCACTAAGATATTGATAATATCATGCTATCAAATAGACATTAGCTATTGTTAATACTACTGCCACTGATAGTACTGATAGTAATATGAATAACAGTGGACATTTTGCTAAAAGACCACAGGACCATAGTGTGTGTGTGTGTGTGTGTGTGTGTGTGTGTGTGTGTGTGTATACAATAATATGAAAATAATCTATAATAATAAAAGTGTAACATGCTAATTAGACCAGACAGCTGAACGTCCTTCCTGACGACCTTCTGAACAAAGACGGGGCTGCGAGGGCCAAGGCAAGCCACTGTGACAGTGAGGGCCTAGCCCCTTGCACAAATTTCGTGCATCGGGCCTTTAGTAGAAATATAAAATAATATTTTTATCCAGAAAGTGGTTTCAACCAATTAAGATTGTGGTGTTTGGGCAGGAATTAAATAAACCAGATGAGAGAACTTGGTGATAGTATGAAAGTATAGAACAGAAATTTTGTATAAGATGAACTTACAGCTGAACAGAGTGCTATCCCTTACATATCTCTCCTCTTTACACCTACTTTCAATTTAGGCATTTATGAATTGTAGCTATAAACTTAATGCCTGTGTCCCTCCCAAAATTCATATACTGAAATACTAATCCCCATTGTAATGGCATTTGGCGATGGGGCTCTTACTAGGTAATTGGTTATGAAGGTGGAGCCCTCATTATGAGATTAGTGCCCTTAGAAGAAGAGACACTAGACTCTGCTTCTCTCTCTGCTTTCCATCATGTGAGAATACAAGCAGAAGACAACCTTCTACAAATCAGGAAAAGTGCCTTCACCAGACACTGGATCAACTGACACCTTGATCTCAGACTTCCCAACCTCTAGAACTATAAGAAATAAATGTCTGTTGTTTTAGCTGCCCAGTCTATGGTAATTTGTCATAGCAATCTAAATCGACTAAAACAATGATTATGTGCTATAAAATACCATTCAGAAAAAGTTTTTATTGTCTTAGGGCCTGCAGCACAAATGCCTAGACAAAGTCCTTCTTCCCAACTCCTATTTTCCTACCCTTTGCAATGGATGAATTTTCTCCTGTCATTCAGGTGCTCCTGGCAGGTGGATATGGATGATCTGCCTTCCCTTTGTGGCCATGCAGCCATGGATGTATAAAGGAATGGAAGGCATGATTGTTGCCCCACACCAGGTCCAAAAGACTGAGGTGTCCCCAAATGTAGACAAATCACAAGACAGGAGAATGAGGATCCTGAGAAGGAACTTGATCTAAGGGAAGGGGCAGATGGGACTTAAAAACTAGACACTGTGCCAAGGTTAAATTATAAGAAGAAAGCAGGCGCAATGTGCCACCTGAGCTAGAACTTCCAGATCCAAATGGGCAAGTGTGTCCTATGAACAAGGGCCAGCTGAGCAAAATACTATAGTTATTTCTGTATAAGCACTGCCACACTTTGATGCTCAAGCAGTAACGTGAAATACAAAAGGGCATTGTCCTTCTCCTTGCACAGGGCTGTGAGAGGGACCTACGGCTTTGCCATTTCAAATTCTCCATCATTTGATATGGCAGATCTCCTGAGTAACTGTCACCTGGGCTTCTGCTTTCAGAGTCTTGTCTGAAAGGGAATATCTGGGCTTCTTTTTTGCTTATCATAGGACAGTCTCTGGGACAGTAGGTCAAAGGAATCCTGGGAAGAGCCTT